>NC_140741.1:57865000-67865000 GCF_050655825.1 Lonchura striata | reverse complement strand
TTCACAGACAATGCTGGTTGTACAGTGGTTAGCTGTATAGGGCTCATTCATTCTTGTCCAAAGCTACAGGTGTGACTACAGCTGAGGATGTGTTAAAAGGAAATGAGAAAATTATCTCAGGGCAATTACTGAAGAAATTCTCTGGGAAATTACTGAAGAAACAGTGGAGCAATGTTACATCTGTGCAATAAAAATAACTGCACAGATCATAGAGGAAGTAGAAAAGGAAAAAGACTTTATGAATGGGCAGACATTACCTGTCTGCACAGAACATGTCTAGGCCAACATTTAATAATAAGAAAAAAAAAAGGAAAGTATTTAGGCTATGCTAGTAAACAATATTAATTTCATTGATTCATTGAATGCATTCTTCATTTCCTCTTCATTTCCTCTTGTCATTACAATGCAATCTTTGTTGTAAATCTTGGTTGATGTTATCACTGATCTAACCTTGCCAGCATGAGTGATGGACTCTCAGTAGAACTGATGGATGCCAGTGCCCTTCTGGGATTGAGCCCTGTCTTTGCTCTTTCTCTCAGCAATAGACACTCATTGGATACTGAAGACACTGGATAGTAAACACTTTAAAATTAATGAATTTGAGGAGGTGGAATACTTAATTTGTATTGATTGTGCAAATGCTATTGCTTTGCTCTTCAACACCCTGTTCCAGGGTGGCCTGTAAAGCCACATCCATCACTGAATGAATACGTATTAGTTATAATTAACAGCAGAGGAACTGCAAAAATTATTTAGGATTTCTCCTCCTACTTGTGATGTAGCTCAAACCTACCTAAATAAGTAGTGATTGAGAATCATCAACACATAAACGACATTTTTCTCCTCAGCCTATATTTTCGACCAGCTCCCTGACGGAGAAACCTGATGTCAACTGCTTTAAAATAGACTGCTTGGAGCATGTCTAGGGCTAATCTTTTGGGCAACAGATCCCAGAAATCCAGTTGTCATCTGAAAAAGTCAGTAATGTGACAATATGACACATACTGAATTGAAACCTAGAAGAAATGTCCCATTCTTAGAGAAGGAAATAGAATTTTGCTTTTAGTTAGACTTTGAATTGCATGTTCATGAAAAACCCGACAGTGTTTGGGTTGCATGCTCTGAAAGTCACAGAAAATTAAAATGAAAAAAAACCCCTATTATATAGTTCCCTACACAGCCACACCTGGTCCTTTTAAGTTTTACTGTGGAGACTTATGAACAGTGAAGATGATGATGTAATTTACTCTTGGCCATAATAAACCTTAGACTCTAATGCTATGATCTCACATTTTTCATGAATATTAGAAAGAAAAGAAAACATCAATCACCATCTGTAGATGTGAATATTTAGAACTCTGCATTAGCAAAATCATATCAGGCTTCTTTTAAGCCAAGTAGCGTGTGCCTAACTGATCTCATTTTAATTTTTATCAGTTTTACCTTTGTGTAACATTGACTTCAGCAGACATTTGTCTTTACGCTGCAGTCACAAAGGGCAGAATCATACATATACAAGTTCAAACCAACAAAGATGAAAAAATTACAAAGGTTTTTGACAGCTGTATTATAAGAAAAATGATCAGATACAGATGACAGCAGAGCATTTCTAGCCAAGAGAGAGTTTTAAGACAAGTTAAGCAATCAATCATCTACATCACTCACTATTCAGCGAGTCGACATTCAACATCTGAATCAGTCATTACAGAGTAAAGAGAATTAGTAAAGTCTCTTACAAAATGCAAATAAGTGAACTGGAGGACAATAGAGTCAAATTCTAGAACTTGGCAGGAAGCCATAAGAATTATTTTGACAAGACTGCTTGAGGTAATTTGATTGTTACATTTAAAAGAAAAATAATTTTTTAAAAGTGAGCTTCAGTCTTGAGCAGTACAATTTGTGATATAAATGTATAGTTATATTTAGTGACAAAAAGTGTAGAATAAGGAACAAAATATGGTGTCTGCTCTGATGCTTTGCTAAACTGCTACTTGAATTAGCTATTTTTGGTGATAGTGAGAGCTTTTCCAAATAAACACAAAGAATACTAAATGCTATCCCAAATGGTATGCAACTAACAGTGTTTGTCTTCTTTGAGTATGTTGCCTACTAATGTTTTTGCAGTTTCAACCTGCTTATCCACCTGGTGTAAGTGAACATCAAAAATAGGTTTAACATCTGCAGAGCTACAAAGCTGCAGGTGTTCTGTAAAATCATAAGTATCACTATAGCCTAGGTCCAAAAAATCCCCACCTAACATCTTCCTTTTTAATACAAAAGAACAAGTTAAAAAGAAGGAAAATGAGTTGAAAATTAGGCAGAAACTTCTAACAGTAGTTTCTCCCTGATTTCTATCATTATATGGGATGCTATCTTATACTCACTTCTCAGCTGGAATAAATGGTGGAAAATAGGAGTGGTCTTACTGAAAACTGAAAAGCCATAGAAGGTAGCTGCACTGATTCAAATGCCTGCATGTCCAGGTGATTCCTGGACATGCAGACATTTGTCATGTCGTCTGAGAGGAGTTACATGCATCTTTGGCTTGCACATGTGGCATAATTGATGCAGATATTACATACCTGAAGCTCAGGCCATGCCCTCCGGCCTTCAGCCCTTGGGATGTGATGTTTTCACTCCCTTTCTCATCTGTCTTCATGGCTCCATCAATGGAACTGCTCCTGCTCCTAAAGCTGGATGTTTTCCTTCTTAATTCACAAGCTCGGGGCTTGAACCATGTAGGATTTGTAGGAAAACTTTCTTATTATTATCCATGTAGGAAACTTTCTTATTGATGACTTACTAGTGAAGACATGCCTTAAAATGCTAGAGATGGTTTGGTTTTGGTCCTGATATTAATATAGATAGGCATAAAGAAAGTGCATTCTCATGAATATTTATACTATTATGGTCTGTATTAACTTATGGTAAAGTATTCTTCAGGAAAATGTATATGACTTTGTTAATGTTTGAATAGCTAAGATAATTCTGTGGATCCTTCTACTTAAAAAAATCCTGTCTATGGCAAATGCAAATCTCTGTGAGGGATACCAGAACTAGAAAATTACTCTTGAGTTTAAAGAGAAGGAAGCTTACTTTCTCTAGTTAAATTCTTGTTCCAAGCAGGGGAACAACATGCTGCCTGTGTGAGAAAGCTCAGAAGATAACACATTTAAGAATAGGTGCTACATGTTATTTTATCTCATCAGCTAGTCATTTTTATCCCTTTTCTCATGACTTATCTTTATGAAATGTTTTTTTCTGCTGGAAATAGATTTTGTGTTTAGATGTGGTTATCAGGCAGTTATCCCCAGGTTTATCTTTGCAAATACCTATTGATTGAATAAAATTGAACTTTGTCCAATAGTTGAGGAGCTACTTTACCACCTAAGTGCTCATACAGGTTTTTAATTGATTTCACTGTTGTTTCGACATCTTTGTAGAGCTGAATCTCACAAGATTCATGAATGTTTGTTCATACCAAATGTTCAGGGGCCCAGGTAAATAATGCTTTCACTTGTTTCTCCACCGTAAGTGCAAATTCCTAAAATGATATATTTACAAGTCAAAATAAAAGTCTCTCTTTCATTTGACCATATTAACAACAGAAATATTGCCTTTATCTTACAGAAATGTTGGAATCCAACAATGTAATCAATTTCAATGGACTAGCTAATAGCTCCAGTTACCACACTTTCCTCTTGGATGAGGAGCGTGGTCGGCTGTATGTTGGAGCAAAGGATCACATATTTTCTTTCAACCTGGTTAACATCAAGGAATATCAAAAGGTACGTTCATTCATGTTCTGTACAATGTTAATATATACTTTTAAGGTTAAAGACTCGTTATTGCTCAGACTATGTTGTGCACTGTTGGAATTAAATAGTGTTTGGATGTCAGGAGTACTGTTACGACAAAAATATTTGCTGACTCTGTGAAAAGAAATTTATAATGAGCCTGTGACCTTTGACTATATAATCTACAAGATTTTATTTTAAGACTACAAAAAAGAAGTAAATGATAAGTGAATAATCCAGCTATTTCCCAAACAAGACATACTTTCATGGCAACTGCTAAAAAAGCCAAGCATCTGTTATGACAGTTTAAACAGAAAGGCCTTACTGCTCTGTATTTGTCTGCAGATAAAAGAAGCTATTTAGGAGTCCAAGTGTTGATTTTTCTTCTTTAACTCAGCACTTGTAGGCACTCTGCTCTGCTGCTTTTGAACCAAAACAGTTCCAGTATTATTAAAGGAGGAACAAGTCCATTAAATATTGCTGTTCTTGATGGAGATTGTAATTTTCCAGTAAAAGTTGGTCACTAATTAAAAGCTGACAAGCAGTTTAGTGTCATTCTTTTATTGGAGTCCAAATAAATAATTAAATTTTCCTTTATTTTAGTAAGACAAAATGCCGAGAAGTTAAATAATGGGATGGAGGTTTCATTTGTTATATTAAGTATTTTGATGGCACATTTTAAAATCCAGAGAGTACCCTTTTATGAGAGATATATTGCTTCAATACCCAGGGATTATTTTTTTTTCTTAGTGTTCCTGACCTTTTGGCCGTTTGACTATTAGCTTCCTAAGATGATAGCAATAAATACCTTGTGTTTTCTGTTCAGAGGGAAGACAGCCTATTCATTTGTATTCTCTAAGGATAAGAGGATAAAAGGAAAACTGAGTATTTTCTTTTCTATTCTCTTTAGAGCAGCTATAAAGGAAACTAGCTATTTATTTGAATTCTCTGAGGGATCAATAGCTTAATGTGCAAAACATCTGGATTAATTAAAGGAAAGAAGGTGTTTCCATTGCAGAAAACAGCTCTGTAGAATGGGAGTGATTGTATTTTACATACTTACATATTCAGATACTTTTAGAACACTATTTGAATTTATATACAAATATTAATAGATTAAATAAAGAACCATCAGTAACATGGAAATGTATGTTAGCAAGAGACTTAGAGAATTTAGACTAGATTTAAGAATAGGCAAAAGGCTTTAAGAGTTTTATTATAGATAGGAGAGTCGTGTAAGACACTTCAATCAAAATTACAATGCAGCCAGTGCTGCACTTGAGCTCAAGCTCACTAGTTACTGCTTCTGCCATCTAAGAAAACTCCTCAGGTTTCTGTCTAAATGCTGATGGCAGCATCAAAACTCAAAAAGCCAAATTTTTGAATGTGCTAAAACCAGTTTGACTTAGCTGTTTTTTAAACCAAATTAGAGGAAAAGGTTTTACTGTGAAACTAAGGAGAAAGAACATCTGTCTTGAAATACACTGGTTTGAAAAATACTCAGATTTTTGCCCAAAACTTGAACTAAACTTGAACTGGTCCTTTTGGGATATCTGAGAAGTTTGGTTAATGTTTTTCAACCTAGTAAATTTAAATTTTCACATCTCTGCACATTTTAAGCTGAGAATAGCAACAGGAAGTTGTGGGAATCCTCTGAGACAGAGAATGTGCTCATAAAATTTTCAGCCTTATTTTATACACTTACAATGTTTGATTGCTGTTTGGATTTCATTAAGAAAATTTTGAATTTAAAAAATGTTGCAAACTCTATTTTCAAATATCATCTACAGCATCTCCTTTGACCCTTCAGTCATCTGCAGTCCATCTTTTTTTTTTTTTTTTTTTAATATTTTGCCTTTTGCTTTCTACTAACAAACTATATTGAACACCAAGACTGTAATCCAGACTTAAGGCCATTCATATTGCATTATCTGAGGCTCCCAAATGAATAGCCTGGCATTTTATGGGAAGATCATGTTTTATTCTATATGTAATTCCTAAAAGCTTTTCAAAGAAACATGAATAATTGACTGTGAGGGTCTCTGGATTTTCTCTGTATGAGGTGAGATCCATTTTCTCCTAAGCAAACACTACAGAAAACCTATATTTAGGATTAGTTGTGTTAGGGTGGCTCTATAGAAACAGCATAAACATTTATATTTTGATGGTGCAATGCTTGTCAAATACCATGGCTCCTTTTTCATTATTTAATTAACCAAACTAGCGAAATAGTGAACTATTAGATGCACTGGAGAAGCAATGATGCTGGGAATCTAATGTGAGATTGTATTTCCATTATGTGAGATGTAAAAGATTAAAAGAACACTCAGTCAATGGAGAGCCAACCCTCTTAGCATTAGGACTGGAGATTCTCAGCTGAAATTCACAATGCAGACGTCAAGATTGATAAAGGGACTCTGTAAGCATTTGGCCTGCAATTTGTGAATGCTGAAGCATGAAATAACACAATGTGATTTTTGTTTTGTGTCTTTAGATTGTTTGGCCTGTATCACATTCCCGAAGGGATGAGTGCAAGTGGGCTGGAAAAGATATTGTGGTAAGTACAAATCTTTTTTAGCATTTTTTTTTTCCTTTTATAAAACACTGTAAATATTTTATTATGTCCTACTGTGTTAATTCTTGAAGTATTTTTCCTACTCTGTAAGGTCACACATCAGATCATAACTTCACTCTTGAGTTTTCTCAATCCTCTTATATAGAAGAGTTATTATATTACCAAGGGTTTCAATTTATAAATGGAAATCATGCAGATGAAATAGAATTTATATACCAAAGAGAAAAGAATTTAGTAAGAGAGAAAAAAAATATCAGAATGAGAAGTATTAGCCCTTGAATACTCATCTCCTGATGAAAAGGTACATAATGTTTTGACCCATTTTTTGCCCTGCTCCAGGTCCCAGTTCTCAAGGGAGTTCCAAGAAATGCTTTCTCTTTGTAGCATCTCTCTGGAGCCAATGGGTTCCCCAGAGCCCTTTCCTGCATGGAGTTCATAGCAATATTGAGGTCAAGGTGGTGTAAACATTCTGATTCAGTTTTGATGCCTAGGAAAGATGCTGCTACACCAGGAATCATTTTCTGAACATTTTCCCTCATTCCTGTGTACATCGTATTCCCTGTATTTATGAGGTAAGAGAGACATAGCCAGTAGCCCCCAAATAGCAATCATTCCACACTGACAGTAACTGTCTTCTTTATAGGAGCAGTGTGGAAAATAGGGCTGAAGAAGGGGGGAAGACAGATAAAAAATACATGTATGCAAGAAGCCAAACAAATACTTGCATAGCAAAGCCAAATGGGAAATCATTGTGGTTGCCAAGGTATAAGTGAGAGTGGAACTTGGCCCCGTGTGTATATGCTATTGGCCTGATTTTCAGAGATGATTCTGTAAAATATTCATAATGCCAACCATATGCCTCTAGAGAGCTCCATTTGAATAATTTCCTAGGTCATAATAAAAATAGTCTCATCAGTCTTTACCTAGGCCATAGAGGACAGTTGTCTTCAAAAAATGCCATCTGGGAACAGTAGAGGTAGATTGGGTAAAAGTAAGAAATATGGGCTAAGCTAAATATGTGATGGGACAGCTGAAATGCCAGATACCCAGGCTATCTCATTACACAGAAATAATGCATTTAAATTAATCCGAGCTCATGTCCACAAATAATTTTCAGGAGTACTTTGCAAAGTGAAGCCTAGAATATCGAATATTCAAGGTTAAAAAAAGGGCCAGTGTTAAATATATGAGCAAATTAACTAACCTTCCTGCTTCATCTCATGTGAAGTATTATGATATTACATTAAGTAGATTTTTTTTTTTTAAGACCAGAGCAAAAACCTAGAAAACTAATAAAAGATTCAGTACCTAGCATAAAAGTTGTAGGTTTTTTTTTAAATAATTATTTTTAGAAATTCACCATAGTAAAAAAGAGTATGCTTTATACATTTCACTAAGTTAATTCTAATTCAGCTTAGTTGTTTAAAATTGTAGAGACACACATTCTGGAGTAAGCTGAGAGGTCCCCATCTGACTGTGGTGAGCTTGAGAGGACTGCTTATACTGTAACTTGTATTCACCTTGATTCTTTTGCTTCCTGTTATACTAGGACAGCTACTCCTGCTGATCATGAGTAGGTGAAGCCCACACCACTGTGCAGTGCAGTGTGTGACCCTGGCAGTAGACTTTGTAGGGTTAGATCCTATAAGGTTGTTTGGGATTATTTTGATTTTTTTTGTGGTTTTTTTTGGAGGGTTTTGGGGGTTTTTTTGGGGGGGTAATTTTATGGATCTCTACAGGAGTAGGTGAGAAATAAAATAAGCATGTAGGTGACTGTAAAGAGAGAATACATTTATTGATGTGATCAGAACATTATCTTTAAATATTTAGAGCTACCATGCCAAAAACCAGTGCATTACAAGCAACATATGTAATACAGCTTCTTTAACCCTAATTACGCATAATTTAAAAAAATTTATTTTTCCTCTCTTATTTATTTTTTAATGCCATTGTCAGTACCTTGGGAGTGTGAAATATAAAGACCATAAAAATAACTCAACAGACTTTCATTATATGGAACAGGAGAAAAAGACAACAAATAAAGTGACATATAAACCAGGCTTGCTATAATACTGCTTTCAGCATGCAACACTTCTAAGATATTATATACTCCTCACTTCTGATGGTTCAAAACTTTGTACATGACAGTCTATACTTCTGCATTGAGGTCTTTTTTTTTAAAAAAAAAAAACCTCCTTTTAATTATTGATCTCCAGGGTAAGTCGGTGCTGAAAATGCAGCCCCCACTAATGGGCCAGGTGCGCTGCAGCAGCTGCAGCACAAGCACAACCCCGGCCCTGCCCCACTGCTGACCTCAGCCATGACCTCGGAGATTTCCTCTCATAATTAGAAGAGGTAATTCAGCGTTGTTTTACTCCTTCAGAGGGATTCCTTATCCTGATGCTGTCAGTCATGCCCGTCTCAGCACAGCGGCTTCGTGCCTCAGGATGGTCCACGCGGGATTTGGGATGTGAGGAGAGCAGCCAGTGGGGCCTATTCCTGCTCTCCTGCTGCTCCTTTGTTACTTAGTCATTTTAATTTCTGTTTTTAAAGGACTTAGTATATATTCATTACTTAAGCTTTACTCACTGTTTAGGTAGATGAAACTTTTGAATCCATACTTTTACTTGTATGGATTTTTTTCCATACAAGTAAACTGGGAAGAGTTGCTGAAAGACTCCCCCCCAGCTATTCAATACTTACTTAAAGCAGAACTTCTCTGAAAAAGGTTAACTGCTAAAATATAGATTTTTTTTTCCAATAAAATTGTAATTACTGACCCATGTAAGTACTTTGTATTACAATATATTTCCATTTCCTCAGTATAGAGTATCACAAGCACCAAAGTAGCATTGTTCATGAAAAATTAAAGGCTATAAATAAAAAATAGGATATTTGCTTACGTAATTCAACTAAATGAGTAATTCTGTGAGGATTTCTTGCTATTCTGACTTCAGTGTCTTATTTGATCTATTCTGGTTTCTGTTAGTCCTGTGAATATTTCTTATGATTCCTGGCCAGACCTTAGTAATGATCAAAGAAGACGAAGTCTCTACAGAATAATTCTCAGCTTTTATACTAAACTTACAGAACAGTCATGTTGCTAGTCATATTCCTCACTAGTGAGCCTCAATATTTCATTTATAAATACAACAGTCACCTACAAATGCACATGGCAACCTCTGCATTAAATGTGGGATAAATAACAGGTAACTAACAGAAAAATAATAATAATAAAAAAAGTGGCTACAATTCCATTCTGACATTCCTGGGATATCATAAACCAGCAGAGCAGAGCTTGGTGGTTTGCAAAAATTATCAGAAACACTCGTTAGTTTTGCAGGTAGGCATAGAGCAAGGATACATTCCTGGCTGGAAACCTCATTTAGTCCTTAAACTGTTAATTTGTCATTGCTTTGAAAGTTTTGGGTGCTTTGGCTGTTTAGTTGATACATGTCTGCATTAGATTTGCACTGTAGCAGTAGTTCACAAAATACACAATTAATCAGAGAAATTCCTATTAAGGGGTACAATGGGTTTCTATGACCTGAAAGCTTAATAAATATGTTTTTGAAGGGCACCTTAGGATGTTACTTTCAAGTATGAGTTGACTATTCAATTTATTTAGCCACTTTTAAAGATTCCAGGTCAAATTACATTGTTGAAACCGTCCCTTCTGGCCTTGACATGTATAAATGTATAAAATTTCAGTAGGTGCTTTAATAAAGTCACATAGGACAAGCTGCACGATGACAGACACACACTTTGCACACTGTGAGATATCAGCTTCTCCCTGGATGTTTCTGGTGAGAAATCTACATTGATGTACAAACAGATACAAAGAGTACCAAGTACTTTTACCAGCAAGTTTCTACATCTGCTCTGTCACATGAACATAGAATTACTCCATCCAGGTCCAGAAAGAATTACACGTCTGTGTGCACAGCTGAAGTGTACCAGCCCATTTGCATGTGGGTAAGCACTGACTGTATTATAATAATAAAAGGAGATAGGCTATTTAATTGGAATTAAATTTTACCTAGTTATTATCTCTCACCTGATTCCAACTGAGCTTAATTTTTTATACTTAATAGTTCTCTTGACAGCAATTTGGAATCACTTTAGGTCAGAAACCTATTTCCAGTGACAAAGCAGCAAGGCTCTTTACACATATTTAATGCCATAGCCATTTTCTGTGCATGCTTCTTTGCATTCAAGTGTGGCTAACACTTGATTATTCAATTTATTGTTCATGCAAGTACAATCACATTACTGTAATGTAATTCTAATTTACCATCTCATTTGTTACAGTAGTATTTAAAGCCAAAATGTTCATATGTGATCTTAGTATGGTTTCTGTAAAGTTTTCCATCCCCTCCCTAAAATATAGGAAAGCAGAGGACTGATCTGTAGGTTTATGGATCCATCAGTATGCAATGATTTAATTTGGAAAGAAATAAAGAAAAATCAAAAGAACCCAGAAAGTAAAAAGTGACTCAACAAGTGTCCCTCAGCCATATCTGGTGATACTTTGGAAAAAACATAGCTGGCTATAATTGAACATGAGTCCCTTTAACTCATTTTATTACTGTTGTTGCCTTAGAGAAAACAGAAGAACATAGAGGCAGAAAGTAAAAGTAATTCTTTTCATCTGCTATTGTAAACAAAGATCTGAAGACGGAATCTGAAAATTAAATATACAATGCTGGCTGGATCTAGAAAGCATGTTTCTAAATTCATCTGACAGGCACAGTTTTTCCAGTCAAATTACCTCTGGCCCTTTGGGTGTGCCAAAGTTCATTCCTTTCTGTCAGGGTTCTTCCTTTGCAGGACATCTACAGCCAAATTTCCAGCTTTTCTCCCACCAACCTTCATTGCCATCCCTTTTTCCTTTCTGGCTTCTTGTCTCCAGCACAGCAGTAAAATTCTTTAGCAAAGCCTAAAGACCCAGAATGCCCATCCAGCCTGGGGAAAAGAGAAAGGTGAATGTCTCCTGGGATGAGGGGAAAAAAAACCAAAAAAAAACCAATTGGTCTCAAATGAGTTTGGGGACAGAATTTATTCTCAGTATAACCTACTAGAAGAAGAAAAGTGTTTTCTGTGACGTGTAAGATAAATAGTGCTGGATCATATTCCTTTGTGCTCTCAGCTGTCCCAGTTAGTGTGCTGGGTTTTTCAGCTTGAGGGCTGCTCACCCCTTCTTCTTGTCTGTGTTCATTACATGGACACAATTTCCTAGCAAAGCATTCCTTACTCTTTGGGAGATGAGAGAGTGAGACATTTGTAAGCAGTGTGCAGCTGTAATACTGCTGCTTTGGAAAACTGCTGTGCATAGACTACAGACAAAAGAAAAAGGGGGGAAAAAACCTCAAAACCTACAACCACTTCACTCAGAGGTGAACTGGGCTTAGTAAGAAAGGAATTAAGGACATTGGAATCTTTCAAAGTCCCGTGGAGCTCTCAAACAGACCTGTTTCCCCCCAGGAGCTTCTGATTGTGCCAGCTCCAGTTCTTGGATGGACCCCCACAACGCACTAGCATAAAGCCTTATTTATGGTGTATTTCAGATGTTGATCCTACAGCTTGTGTTCATTATGCATTTGCATATATTTCTTTCTATGAACTGACCAAGGAAAATCAGTTACTGTAAGGTAATAACTTATGTCCTTATACAGAGGAAGAATTAAGTTGGCAGTTGTTCATGTGTTCATATTTTACCCATTTATGTATCATGGGAAGTAAATTAAGTCTTTCAGTTAGGGGGAAAAATTGATATAGATCAAGGGGAAAGCTAATTTTCCAATTTTGGGCTTATTTTTCTGTTATAGGTGTGACTATAGAAATTTGCTTCTGAAGGAAATTTAATATTCAGCAGATTTAATGCAGTCATGTGGAAATGTTTTCTTTAGAATACAGAGTCAGAGTTAGAAAAGGGCAAGTAAAAGAGGAATGAAGGAAAAAAAATTCTTTCCAAAGTTATGGGGTTTAATTTTCTATCAATGTGTGTTCCTCATGAGCCCTCATTTGGCCTTGGCAAAGTCTGAGAATTATTTATGGCTGAGTTTCCAGCTATTGCTATTTCAAAATGTTGTTGGGTAATTCCATGTTATGATTTACTGCACCCCAAGATGGACAGAGTAAATTTATTCTCCATACGATTCTTTCTAGAAAAACACATTAACTGGATGACTGGTAGAAATGATAGATATGTTTAGTCCCTGTTTTGTTTCAGGACTTCAGTCTGAAGCTCATGAAGTTAAAGAAAAGCCTTTTCTTTGGTGCCAGTCACATTTTTATTTTCTTAAATTTGTTTCACATTATGTCTATTTTCTTTTTTATTATCTATTGTTTCAATAAAAGTTAATTTTAAAATTAAGGATAGGTCTGCTCTGAAAGATAACATATCACAGTTCCTCTATACTCAAGACGTGGTCACTATAGGAACTATTAATTTAGGCCACAACTTAATTTTCTGTAGTTCTCTTGCTTACATATACCAAAAATAGGTCTACTAAATTTCTCCCTGCTGCACACAAGTTAAAATATTATCTTTTTTTCTTCTGTAGTAACTCAGAGAACTAAAGGGAAAATTCTTTAAATAACCTAGGCAATAATATGTTATTTTTTCTTCTTACTTTTTTTTTTTTTTTAATTCTTCTTCTGACTGAATGGTAGAATCTCTGTTGTTTTAAATATTCTAATAATATCTTATTCCCTTAGATAATTCCTTTCGGATTAACATTTTCCAAAGCCTTTAGGTTACTATACATGCATCATAAATATATATTTAGACAGAGAAACAAAATCCAGCCAACAAAAAGATGACAAAAAACCCACCAAAACCATTCAACAAATTCACATTTCACTCGAATACCAAGTTTTTACTGAGTGGGAATTTTAAACTTCTGTCATTTAAGGTTTCTCTGGTTTAGCATCTCTCTGTGGCGTCAAAGCAGTTTAATATCCCCACAGAAATTTCCAGCTTCCCACAGTGAGACATGTGTAAACTCCTAGAGTAGCTTACACAGTGTATTTATTTACAGTCATACACACTGCTCAGCAACTGCCTCTTTTGCCTCATTTCAACACTTCATGGCTTTACCTTCACTTTCAGCACACAATTTTGGAGTGTGCTTATCTGAGGTGGCTGTGAGTGGAAGTCATTAGAGGATATGTCTATACTGTGCTGAAAAAAAGGCAAGCTGACTGATCTGGATCCTTCATATCTTATGTGCCTGTAACAGGCTTGGCAACCTGTTTGTCTGAAATACTCCACCCAATTAGCAGGTGTTGATCCAATTCGGAAAGGAGGGGTGTAATCTGATTTCTCCAGGAGACAGGTGATTACTCCACCCAGATGGAAGAGATAGATGAGAGAGACTCCTTAGATTCTAGGCTGTGGTTGCAATTTAAATTGCTGCTGGGCTTGCTGAGACTGCGTGAGCTGAAATCCAACTTTAGTGTTCATTTCTTTGCTAATAAAGCTGTGCTGATATTATGGGTCAAGTTTACTCCATAGAACAAAAGAGATTTTTAAAAGTTATGGTCAGAAAAGAACTGGCTTCTGCTTGACCTCAAAGCTTCCCAGTATTTTGAGTTATTTCTAAAATACTCTTCTGTTCCTTAAATTAATTTATTCTGTTCTGTAGGAAGTGCAAATTGCTGAAAAACTTAACAATTCAAAACAGAGAAAGCTTGCTAGAACTCATGGAAAGGTTTCATATACAACAGTCATCCTATGCCTGCAAAACCCAAAAACCCACTTGTTTGTTGGACTGCATCCACAGAAGACCTTGGTTTGTCTTGTTAACTATGCATTAACCAGATGTAAAACAAAATATGACATAGTCATTAAATCAGGAATTTTGTGCTGAAGCCTTTTCTTGGCATCCCTCTAGCTGTTCACAGGTCTGGAAAATTTATTATATACATCTTCTAAATGAAAATTTCAGGGCTTGATACATGTCTTGTAGTTTGAACATACTGAATGCAGAAAAAGTTGTAAAAATTTTGCTTTGGAAGATCACTGGGTCAAATGGTTAGTGCTAATGACAAAGGTTTAGAGGTCTGATGTGTCAGGGGAGGCATCTACAAAGCATGGCTTCTAATGGCTTCTGGATTAAGATTGTTTTCAGGATAGACCCTAGGGAATATCCCACCCAGCTCAGCTACCTCCATGCTTAGCCTTACTGGTAAACCCTGGGCCAAATTATCAAATACCAGTGGTGACGCAGATTTGCAGGTGGGTAGGTAGAGAGGCAGGGAGACATTTTGTGTTTGCCCTCACTAACACAAAAGCAGAACCAGAGAAGCTTTCCATCTGCTGTGCAAGTGTACTGACAGCACAACTGTTTGCTAATATGGCTTGCAGTTTTCTGGAAATATTCCTTCTGGCTTGAAGGAATCAGGATATATCTGCCTATTTTTTCTTTCTTTCTTTTTTTTTTCTTTTTCTTTTTTTTTTTTTGGCTGGCTTTTTTTAATCATCTGCTTTTTTCTCTTTTCTTGCCTTGATGCTTTAATGGTTTAAATTCATGCAGACATCCTGCAACTTGAGTGAATTAAACACTTTAATATTCTCAAGAACTCTTGTCATATCAAAAAATCAGATAACACACATAACTTATTTGGAAAGATAACTGGAAGCACAGTATATATCTGTACACAGTGTACATCTGAAATACACAACCAAAAATGTCTTATCAGCCCTCATCAGTCTGAAGTTTCTCAGGACATATCTTGTCAGCAGAGGAAAATTTAGGTATGAAACTAATCAATGGTTCCTGTGCAATGCTGGCAGCAATTGCCGTGCCTAAGAGTAGAGTCATTTATGACATCTCCAAAGGAGTCAGATCCCCCAAGTCACAATACCATATAAAGACCTGTAGATTACTGCCCTGCGTAAGGGCCACTGAATCTGGGGATCTCTCAGCTTTGAAAAATTAGGTGAAATCTTGGTTTCTATTGGATTTGTGTGTGTGTGTGTGTGTGAGAGAGATGAAATGCGTGCTGCTTGTAAGGCTATGAAAATTGAGTGATGTAGCTACCAAGAGTAAGTTAATAGAGACCCCTTTCTGTAACACAGACCCCAATACTTCAACAGCTCAACTTGCTTTACTCAGCACTGCAGACTGGCTTTTTCAGAGGGTAGGACTATAAAACATTGATCTTGCTAATTGCAAGGAACAATAATGACAAAAAGGGGATGTAAATGATGTTATTGATCCCAGCTGCGAAGGGTACACAATCATAAATTACATTTTCAGACGTTTTCATGCCAGCTGTCCTCCCCCACTCTAAAATCATGCACCTGCCTATACAGGTTCAGCTGGAAGGTTATCTCATAGAGTACAGGTGCCAGGCAGGATTTCCCCACCCATCAGGGCCTGTACACAGCTCCCAGTGCTTGGGGACTTTCCTGTTCCTGCCAGCATTAACGCAATAGCTTTGCAGCACTGTTGCCAACCAGCTTACTCCAATAAAATAAAATTTTAAAAGACCATTTCATTTTAACAGGACTCAAATAATTTGCTTTGCTCACTGCTTATTCTGGACCTGTTTAAGCCAACTGTCTACTTGGACCAGTATTTTTCCAAATGTTACTGTAATAAAAAAAGGGACACAGCAATAATTTTAAAATAATGTTATCACATTTTACAAAATCTTTCACCCAAACAAGAGGAGCTGTGAAAGCACACTTGGTGCAGAGCTCACCCTGAGGAGTTTTCCTCACCCATGCTTACTGACATGTTGAAGTCTTTCCCAGGTCTAGCTGAGAATCCATCATCTGTGTACATGGCAATCACACATATATTTATTGCACTAACACTTGGGAAATATTTTCCCTGAAACAATGCTGCTCCATGCTGAAAAAGATATCTGCCAGTACTGACTGGAGTGATGGCAGTCAGCAGTAGCCCACCAGCAAAAGAGAGAAATTAAAAAGCTCCCTGATAAGTCCAGAATATCTTTCAGCAGTGTGATAAATTTGAATGACAGCAGTAATATCGGGGATTACTTATTCTCCGTTGATATCCCTGACCTCATCACTTGAAAATTCAACTAATGGGACAGAAGAAGGAAGAAAAAGAGTAAACATAATAATTAACCTCATGCATGGGACTTTATATGAAAGCTGTCCATCCATTTTAAGACAAAACACATATTTATTTTGCTTGTCCAGCTGTTAGATGATAGTTCTAAATCCTCTTGTCCATCCAGTTCAGACAAAATTTTATGATATTTTAATCACTTGGTTATGTGGGAAGACTGATATAAAGGAAGAATGTATTACTGGGTCTGATGCTTATCTGGATTAAATCAGCAGAAAACTGTTGAAGCTAATGATCCCGTAAAGGATCATTTAGCCTTCTACTTATTGCCCTGCATAATCTGGCCATTTGCATTTGCTGCAATATCTGAGAAGCAGTATGGGCATCACTATTGGTTTAAAAAAATGAAACATCTTTCTTAAAATAAGGAGAAAAATCTGGATATTAGTTAGTCACAGGGACTTATCCTTCAACTTAAAAAGATGTCATTAAAAACTCTTTGCTGCATTAGTAATCCAGATCGAAGGACGTAACTTCCAGGCTTCTGGAGAAGAGATAATTACTGGAAACTCATAAAATCCACCTAAATTCTGTTTTAATTTTCATACGCAGAGCAGATGTTTTGACAGATGGATGGACTTTATTTTTGTAACTGTCCGGGAAAAGTCTGCATAACACAGCCTAATCAGTGTTACATATCTTGACTGTTTGTTTTTCAATCTTTCTACATTTGGCTCTTATTCTTTTGGTTGCAGACATTTTCTTTCTAATTTATTTTTTCAGGCTAATCTCTCTCTGCATAAGCCCTTCTATCAACTTGATGTATAAATATTAGAAAACTCTTAAAAAATAAATCTGTGTGTTTGGTTTGTAAGTCAGATACATTGATCTTCATATAGTGGGTACCTTTCTGGAAAACTTAATTAACACTTTATCTCCTCTTCAAGACAGGCCCTCTGCCCTTGTAGCTGCTACAGAATTTGGAATTAAAATTTTGAGGTAACATACTTGTCCAGACATACTGGACCTCTTTGACTTTAATTCACACTCTGAATGTAAGTGACAGTCTAATAATTTCTTAACTTCTTTTACACGTAGGACTTTAACACAGGAGAATTTGCAGCTGAAGTAGTACTGTGGCTGCATTACCATAGTATGATGCAAACTCTTTTAACCACTTTCATTTCAATAGATCCATCAACATGGAACTGAGGATCTGAACCCCAAAGCCTCCTCAGTCTGGTCTGGAGGAAGTGTAAAAATATTTATGTTAACTGAAGTTCAAACCTTTTTCTCACTCAAGAATGCCCAGTGAACTTCTGGGGCAGGTTCCCTCAGGTGGCCAAATGTACCTTTAAATCCCAGATGCAAGGCAGAATGACTTCAGGGGTATACCCTGGTGCACTTATGCACCAAACTAACTCCAGGAAACTGTGGGAGCTGCTTGGGCTTTGGTGAAGTTTATGGTCCACAGCCCTTCAAACAAAGAAACAAACTGCATTGTGCTTGAGGTTTGTGGTGACTGCTTCAGCTACTGCACATCACCATTTCTTTGGCCATCCTTTGTAGGTTATTGGCAATCACAACTATTTGCAGACACATATCCAGCAGATCCAGTCCTATACACAAAAAAGTAGCTATCTAAAGAAGTTCTCTGCATCAGAAAAGAAAGAGGAAGAGCTTGCAGGCTGCACTAGAAGTTCTCAGATGTGATTTAGGGATTTAGTTTCCTGGATTTTAAGATAGCAGCACTTCTGTACAAGGCCAAAGGAAAAACCTACAGCTCTTGTGGAAACCTTAGAGCATTTATTGAAATATAAATGAAGATTAATCCTCTCTAGGGGTAGGTAGATAAATAAATGGGTATTTTTGAGGACTGCAGTAACTCCCACATGATGTACCTAATTTTCCCTTTGAATATCTACTTCAAACATTCTATGCCATATGTGAGCACTCGTGCTTTCTGCTCCGTGTATGTATATATAAACTCAAGCTTTAGGGCATAAACCACTGTTTAGCTTCATATAGACAAGAAAGGTTTCCTAATATTAAGCTACTCACTATAATGAAAAAGCCTATTAGGAGCAAGAATTTATAATGATTCCCTCTGATGATCCCAGTGCTCCTCTTCTTTAACATTTACTTTTATAACTAATCCAAGTAATACTTTCCTGCCTACAGAGAACTTTTCAAACCTTGCATTAACTTTTATTCACGTTATTAGGCTAAAAGTATTTAAACTCCCACAACACCCTTGTCTTGGGTTTAGAAAAAAACATATTTCCACATGGAAAAGAATTTTTTAAAGTCTGATTTTCTTTCTTCATCTGTTTTACTTGACAAAGAACAATATCCAAAGGATTTTGATATGTCCAGAATATATTGCCTTTGAACAACATTCCTTTCTTGGGGTAAATAAAAATGGATACAAAAGCACTGGGACTCACACACAGGCACTGTGTTGAACTTCCCTGAGAATTTGTTCCTTACAACTTCTGCATCTGGGTTACCTCCTCTTCCTCTGGTGGGTGCTTTCTCCTGTCTGCTGTATTTTGTGAGACACTACATGCCTTTTGTTGCCTTTGTCACCCTTCCAGTGCCTTACACTCTGCAGTCATGCAGTGAAATGCCTCGTCCTGCTGGCACAGACCTCCACACCAACAATACAGCACTAGCCTGGGGGTCTGGCAGGGGGAGATGCTGATGCCAAGTGGGGCAAGCTCAGCTGGAGACACCCAAGTCATTCCAGGCCTCCAGCCAAGGGGGCTGGGGAGCTGCTTTGTAGTTGAGTTGACGTAGCCGCCAGTGTCGGGACCAGCAGAGCTGCCGGCCAGGTTTCACAAGCTGTGGTGCCTGAATGCCACTGAAGCAGTTGCCCTGTGAGAGCAGGAATGGGGAGACAGGCACCCAAGCCTACATGGTGGGAGACCCAAATTGCATTCAGTGCACACACACTTTCCCTGGTGCCTTCTTTGTCATACCCATGTGCTGAGATTTAGAGTCGCTGCAAATCATTCAAATCTGTTGAAATTGGTCTATTACAGATCTGTGGGAAGCTTTTTTGTCCCAGTCACATAAACCAGGAAGACCCAATATTCACCAAAGCAAACTCTTGCTAAGTTCAGAATATCAAAGGACCAGACACGACATTTCCACACATAATGGTGTACCTGTGCAGCTGTGCTTGAACACAGTTAGACAAAGGAAGGAGTCTGAGATGGAAATCAATGTGCCTGTTGCTATTGTTCCAGGGAGAATAGCACCGTATCCCAGGCAGGGCAGAAACTTCACTTTGAACTTCCTGAGTTGACAAGGGCTTAAATCAGAACTGTAACTTTACTTTGATGTCATTTATTGTAGTTTAATACCCCTCTTTATTTATTTTTTTACTACCATGTAAAATATATAAAGAAACCTAATCTGCTAGAGAGGTGTATGAGAATTTACTGAATAGACCTTAATGGTTCCTTTATGCAGCTATAAAACAGAGGGGAGCTGTAAGAGCAGTCTGAACTGGACTAGGAACGTTAAATGTTATATAAATTGATTCATCATAGTCAAAGGTTTATTGCTGTAGGTATTTATCTTCCCCATTGTTTAACTAGGTTGTGCATTTCTCAGACATCTAAGGTAGAAAACACCCTGTACAAGGAATTAGGTGAGCTTGAAAAGAAGGATGAATAAGATAAATCTGCCTTTGGAAATACATTGTAAATTTGAAGTCACTTGACTGATATTTACTCATTTGCACTACTATCAATCCTGAACACTGGATGTTCAAACATGGCTATGATAGGGTTAACCCACCTTCTCCCACAGGCTGATCTGGACTAATTCAGTGAAGGTGGTGATAGAACTTTTCTTAATTTCATCCGCAGAAATCAAAGAAGATTCCTGCCCGTAATCTAAGTAGGGTTTTTCCATCCCACCTTTATGGCATTAGCTATCTAATACCTTCTTGCTGTATGTTATAGATAAGCTGAACGGCCTCAGTGGGTTGGAGGATGGTGTTAATAACACCAAGGCTGTGTGTTCAGGCCCCATGTGGGCCATTCACTGAGGGGCTGGACTTGATGATCCTTGTGGGTCCCTTCCAACTCAGAATATTCTGTGATTATGTGATTCTGAGTGCATATACAGTCACAGGTGGTGTGTTGCTGTAAATCAGAATAATTCCTCTGAAATCAGCACAATTTACTCATACTGGCTCTAGGTCCTGCCCAGCTACTCACAGCATTTTGTCTGTGGCCACCATCCTCTAACACTTCATGTTCTTCAGGTAGACAATTTTAAAAACTTTAGTAAAGGGTAGTAGTAGATCATAATATCATGATACATTAGACTTAAGGCAAAGCACTGTCTTAGAGAAAAAGTGTTGTGTTTATATCAGGCCAGATACAACTCTTAAGTGAGAAATTTCTGATTTATTTAATAATGCACGCACATCATTGCTCAGTTTTAAATTATATGGAGTCAAAGTCAGATGCTCCATCTGAAACACAGAATGTCAGAATTCAAGAAAGGATTGATTTCAATTTTGTTAATGTTACATGAATTTGGGGTATTTGCCCATTTTACTCTTGTAGACATTGAATTTTTAATACACTTTCCTGGGTTCTCCATATTTCTTTTACTTAAAGCAGCAAAGAACAAGAGCATTAATAAAAATATAGAAACATTTTTTATTATGGATGCCCAGTATTTGCTTAGTACTTTATATGACAGTGGAAAGCAGTCTGTGGATAAACATAAATATAATAAATGTATGCTCATGCTCATACTTGTGTGTGGGAAGAATAAGAATGGACCAGAAATTGTGTGCTTTCATTAAGACAGGTCAGAATGGAAAGAATTAAGAGTAACATCAATTTCTATTTCTTTCAATTTCCTGTTGGATTACCTTAATTATCTCTTATGTTTTCTCTTCCATCTCTGTTGAAAAGATATCAGCAATAAGTCAGGACTGCAGTAAGATCCTGGATGCTTTTCTTTGGGTGCTCTTTTTAATACATCGCCATTGTCTGTTATGCAAATATACAATAAAATTGTAAGAGCAATGTCATTCCAGCACAGTCCTTTGTGTGAGGCAGGGAATCAGTGTTTCATCTGTGTAAGTTCACTGCTTTTCCCTGTGGAGGCCTAAGGCATGCCTCAAACTGTACATGCATTTTCCTGGCAGAGCCTTTATTTTGTGTTTGGGGGTATCTGGTTTGATTAGGAAGTGAGTTACAGAGAGGGGGGATGTCAGTCAAGGAGATTTCTGTGGATGCTGTAGCTCAGGTGGTGTTTCCACCCTCATCCCCTTGGAAGGGTAGAGCTGAGCATTGTATCAAAAGTCATCAAATACACAGAGAAAAATTTTCCTCATCTTAAACACAGACTTTACTGGAAATACTTAATTTCAGTCTTCTTATTTTCCTTTTGTTTGAAGTCCATTTTTTCAATTGTTTCAGTAGACAAACTTGCAGGCATTGACATATTTCTTTTCTTTATTAGACCTGATTGAAATAAAAATATTAAATAAATGGAAAAAGTTGTCATCTTGACTATCCATTTTAATAACATCAGGTATTAGTAATGACAGTTTTGTTAACAGGTAATAGGTAATGTTTGTACTAGGGACTGTTAGTGTTACTATTAAGCTTTTATTTGCTGAGAACTAAAATAACTCATAAAGGATAATTAGGAAGAAAACATAAAGTCCAAGTCTTGAAAAGCTTTTATTCTAGGGGCTGTCAATGACTGTATGGGAGTTTAACATATGTATTCATATGTGTAAGACTGGCCCATAGATACAGGCAGTGGGGGTGGGGCAGCATTCATATGATTGTTAAAAATGCTGTATCAATGACTTAGTTTTCATCAACTCCTTCCATCTGGCTCATTTTTCTTCTAATTGTTACTTAATTGAATACAAGCAAGCAGTTGGTCCATTTTTCTTCATTATTTCATTCTGACACATTTCTATAAATGGGTTTTGTCTTACAAACACAGCAATAGCATAAATTACAAAGATGAAGCATGTCTGAAACAAAAACTAGGGTTTTTTTTTTCTGTAATCTTTTCTTTGGGGTTGGATGCTTTATTAAATAGCAACCAAAGATATTAAAATGAGAAATTAAATCAGGCTATTTATTAAAAGCTTAGCAGTAAACAATCCTATGAACAGCATGAAATGATAAGACTTTACAAATCTGTTCATTCAGCCATGTATCTCTAACACGGAAGAGCTCCCATTAGTCAGAATCACTGAATTAACTCTATGAATTTTTTTTTTTTCTCCTTTTCTTTGCAGAGAGAATGTGCTAATTTTATCAAGGTGCTTAAGGCTTACAACCAAACCCACCTGTACGCTTGTGGAACAGGGGCTTTTCATCCAGTCTGCACCTATATTGAAGTTGGAAGCCATCCTGAGGTAAACTATCTTAAAACAATATTTTTCTTTTTCCTCTTTTTAATCTTTATTGGTGTTTAGCCATGATCTCTTCCTGCCAAAATGCATTCTCACTAGTTTCTGTGGTTGGGAAGCAGATCTGGTAAGACCTGCTCCAGAATCAGGTGCTGATTTGCTGATTGATAAATCACAGCAGTATATCTAACTTATCTCCCCTGCACAGCATCTCTTCCTCTAGGGGCTTAAATAAGTATAAGTAAGCCCATTCTACCTGGCTCATGAAGTTAGAAAGCACTATTTTTTTCTAATTGAGACAAATATTGGGTATAAGAGGCACTGTGTTTATTCAGGGGCCACCACTGTTTTTAGTTTCTTCCCAGTCAGTACAGTCTGACACCACTTTCTCCCAGCTGAGAATTAAAATAGTGTCACACCTTCATAAATCCCCCTTCTCAGCTTTGTCCTAACATACTAGCAGTTTTTCATTTGTCACTTAGGTTTTGTTTCCTTAGTATTTTTGAAAAATAAATCACTCTCTTTTTGCCCATTTCTTTAATCTCTTGCTGATTTTTGCTTAGTATTGCAGAATTCTTGCAGTAGCTCTTGTACTATTTTGTCAGTGATCATCATAACCAAATAGATGAGCAGAATCTTCCCTGGTAAAATGCAGAATCACTCAAAGGAAGTCATGGGACTCAGTTGGTTTTGCTGGCTGAAGATTTGACTAGAACGTCTCTGTGCCCCCCTTCAATACTTTTTCTCTCCAGAGCAGGCTATCTCTTATTTTTCTGTTAAGTATGTAATATAAATTAGTCTCCTTTACTATGTTTTCTGCCTGCCTTACATGAGTATTGCTCAATGGACTGTTTCAGTTTAGCAGTTCAGACTCCTGATGTGCTTTCAGCATTTATGGATATGTTTTACTAGTGAATTCATAATTGTGTTACTTGTAGCTTCTGTGATCTTCAAAAAACCAGCTCTTTCAAGTTACCTTATGCTTTTGCAATTCAGGTTTGCAGATTTCCTTGAAAATAAAGACATCATTGTTGAATGAATGATGACTATTTCTTCTCATAGAAAAATTAACAGAGCCTTTGAGTGTTGACTTCATAGTCTGGGAACTATTTTTCCCTGTGAAAATGTCTTTTGATATTTGAAACATAAATCTTTAAAATGCCTTAAGAACAAGGTTTTGAAGGGATAAGGGAGCTGCAGAGCAGAAAGGGTTTTGTTCATATTCTTTAATGCTTTATTACAATGCATTCTTGGCAATTAGTGATTGTCTCTTGACCACACACAGTATGTCATTGCTTACTGCATTAAACAGATTCTCTGCTTCCTGAGATCCATTTGGGAATTGGTAGACATATTAATTAACTCTAGTTCCGTAAGATGTGTGTCAATCAATCCTTGGCTATCTGCCAAGGGAATCTATCTGCACAGAGATAGCTCGTATGAGGTCATTTACTTCTACATTTGGCTGGTTTATTGCTGTACCATAAAACTAACACACACTATATCAAGGATTTATAGAAAGGATGATCAGAGATGAGAGGCCAGATCTAACCTTGGTTTAACATTCTGAGTTTTTAAAGTCTTGACTCAGTGATTTGTTTGGCCCTGGAGTGAAAGAGGAGTCTTATTTTAGCTTCTTTTTAGCAGTCCCTAACTATAAACAAAATCTAAATTTTTGGGGGTGTTTTTTAGTTTGGGTTTTTTTCTTTTTCATGTATGCAGTAAATTTGTAAGTCTTCTTTATTCTGAATCATTCTCATGACCCTTGATTTAATCTTTGAAAATGAGGGAAAACAGGAGTGTGTTTATCTGAATTGCCTCAGATACCATTGGCTTTTGTTTTATTTTTCATACTTAAAATCATCTTTACCTGCCCTTCCAGTGGCACAAGTTTCTGTGTCCTCTGAATAGTTGTGCAGGAGAGTTTACTGCTTTCTCAGGTCAGGTCTGCCCATGTAGAGAGAAAGTGAGGCAGGCAGGATGCAGTGTACCCACCTCTTCTTGGGCTTTGAAAAATCCAACAGTCAGCCTGGGTTCTGTCCCTTGAAAGGGTGAAAATCAAATAAATAAATTAATTTATTAGATCTGCAGGGAAAAATAATTTGTCCTTTCTCTCAGCTATAGCCTTCTCCTACCTAGCCAGGAATTTCAAATGTGCTTCTGTGGGAGACGAGGAAGAGGAGGGTGCTTGATTGACAGCAGCTATTAGAGACAGCATGAACGAGGGGGATACAATCTTAACCCCTGCACCCCTGCACACTGCATCTGTGAGAGCCAGATGGTTTATGTTCTGTGTCAGACAGCAGCACTGGACGTGTCAAAGGGCCATTGCTTCCGTATCATGTAGAGTTTATACCTCCCTAGCATACTAAAGAAGGTAATAGTATAAGCAGAGACAAGCAGTTGATTCTGAGTTAAAAATTGCCATCTAAAATACTTCCTGAAGATTTCTTTTCTGCCACAACACTTGTGGAAAATTGACTGATTTCACCATCTGCTTTTTTATTTTTCAAGCACTTAAAAAGGTAAATGTGAACTGGTTAGGGGAATATGCTCTCTCATATGACTGCTTGTTTATCTGAGCTCTGAATGTAACCCACCTGCCTGAATCCAAAGAAGAGGAAATCAGTGTGTGCCAAACTAGAGAGGGTGGAGGAGTGAAATTTAAAGAAAAGAGTGGTAAGTGATAGAGAAGACTCTGGAAGCAATTGGAGTAGGCTGCAGGAGGCTGGAACATGGTACAATTTTTATGACTGGGAAAAGGAAATAAATTACTTTGCATGACAGTCATAAAGTAATGGGAATAGGAATTATTATATCTGTTGAATATGTCTTTGATATGAAGCAGTGTATCACAACCCCATTCCATACCTGAAGAAAATAATTTCTGGTGATGGAACTAGACAGGTTTAATTGAGTCTGTGAAGTACAGTATCTGAAGTAATAATAAAAAGCTAAAGGATATGAATGGCATGCTGTGCATCTGATTAAAAATGATGTGCACAAATGTATACAACCTAATATGTTGTGAATTACACCGCAGTCTGAGGAGTAAAGCAGACTAATCTTTGCTTAAATCCATTCCAGATGTGTAAGCTGAATAACCACAGTATTTAGAGGGAAGAATAAAGTTAATGTTTCAATAGGCTTTAAGCACGTAAACCATGAGGAAGAAGGAAAGAATATATTTAGTGAGAACATAGTGTGTGGATATGCAGAAAATACCTGAGGGCAGCCAAATGTAAAGCTTGATATCATCCATTTTATGTACATGAGTTTAGGGGAGATGACCTAACGCAGACACCTACACAAACTTCAGGGATCTGGTGTTAGGCAATATGTGGCATTCTGTCCTTATAATGTGATATAATACAAGAAACCAATTACCAGACACAGGCAAGACAGTGATTAGTAAAGCTATGTTTTGCACCCACTGACTTCTGAGGAAACAGGGCTGGATGTGTAGGAGTGTTGTACTTAACGGTTGCAAAATTAAACAAGTCAGATCTGTGCTGGAAAGGAACAAATCCAACTGCAGGGAGACACAGAGGTGCATTAAAGCCCCTAGAAAATCACAACAGGATGCAGAATGCACCTGCCTATGCATGCCTGAGCAGGGGGAAGGAGCCCTGCTCCCTTTCCCTGGGGCTCCCTTTGGGGCAGTTTGAGTGAACCAGCAGGGAACAGTCCTGTTTCAGTAAGAACAGGATTTTCCATTTACTTAACCCTTACACACAGGTGGAGGTGTAGAGAATGCCCTATGGTACCTTTTTATTTTTTTTTTTTTTTAATGCTTAGACAGGCATTGCAAGAGCTTTACAAAATTGTTTGCCAGATTCTCAGCAGGAATATATTAGGGTTTGTTCAGCAGAGGTAAATCACTTACACTGTCTGAAGAACTAAACCAGCTTCTTTTATTGTCTCCTAATTCCAAATTTCTTGTCATTGTTCAACAGATTAAAACTCATTTTTAAGTGCATGAACTTAAAAGATCTGGGATTACTTTACTTGCAGGTTATTTCTCAATCAATAAAGAAGGTTTAAATTCAGTTTAGATTTATGATGTACATAAAACATTAAGTTATTGCATATGAAGTTATATAATGCTACCACCTGTAACATATTTGCTTTTTCCGGACTCTGGGTGTTTTGAAAATCTTTGGTTCAACTCATAAAATTTTGCTGAAATATACTTTCCACTATTTTTTATCCCTTCTTTTCTTCATATTAGAAAGAGGTCCAGAGTGCATTTCCTAAGTAATGTACATCCTGTTCTGACACATTTATGCATCTATCAGTTTGTCTCTCTGTATATATTGTATATATAGTGATGGAAGAGCATTTTTTTCCTGAAAGAACAGCTTTGAAGAAACACACTAATTGAAGGATCAATGCTACTACTGCAATAAACGTGTGGTGTTTATCTAATGTAAAAAATCAGGATGAAACATTGATTTCAGTAATAGTAGATGTGGCATAAATTAGCCTGATTTCATCAAAAACAGCAGACCTGTGTCAATTTATGTCAGTCAATATTCTGAGCTGTGGCTTTAAGTGAAACATTAGAGAAAATGATTTTTTAAGTTAAAAATCACCTGAGGCTAGTTTTCTTTCTATCTAATTAACTATAACTTTATATGGTATTTATGTGCTTATATAGAGGAAGTATGAAGGAAAAGGATACTGTTAAAGGATTATTCTCATTTGACTTTGAACAGTTACGTGTGGTATGCTCATTCTAAGCATCACTACAATTACAGAGAAATGCCATTAAAAGATGATCAGGTTTACAGACTGTAATAGCCTTCTTTAGTTCACAGGTGCCTCAACCTTTCAAACTTCCAGATATCCTGTTACTATAGTACAAGAAAACAAAACTAAAGAGACAGAAGGTACAGTGTAGGTACCTTTTAGAGCACTTCTTTCCATTGCATGAGTAGTTTTACCATGGAGAAAAAGAATACATCTCTTAAATCTTTAAAGATTGATGTACTTCACCTTGTGTTGTAAAAAGCTGAAAAGTGATTTTGCCATACAGGGCAATCCCAGGCACTGGAAAATTTTGCTTGTATTGGTGTTCTTGTCTGTGGAGTATGGCAGGTAACAGAATAATCAGTGCTAGGCACACATCTGTCCAGGCACCTCACAGGATCAGTGGCCAAAATCACAAAACAAAGGGGCTGGATTCCTCTGAAGGTGATGAGACTGTAAACCATCACTTCTGCTGCTCCACATGACATTGATTTCTAGTCCCTTAGGCTACCCTATGTAAAAATGCCTCACACAAAATCAGGGTTTTGACACATGTACAATTTACCTCCACTTGTTAAAAAAAGAATAAATCTTGTCATAGCTATCACCTTCCTAGCATATTTTAAGTGTATAGTTTTATATACAATTACATGTAGCTATATCTCGCGTGTAATTCTTTTTCCAAGGCAAAATTCATTTTATGGCATTGTAAGGGAAGGGATGTGATATGTTATTTTTTCAATGACCAAATTTAACATTTACAAGAGGAGCAGAGGGAAAGAGCAGAGAACATGACAGTCCTTTCTCATATAACAATCTAAGTGAATCTGTTGTTATGGTAAGGTCTGACAAATATTTCAGTAAGGAAACCAGGATGTGTTGCTGGAAGCTCTGCATGTTTTTAAGCACCATCATGCAGAAGTACACATTTCTTACAGTCTGACTGCTTTGTTCCAAATGGCACCTCTCCTTACATTGCATTCTCATGTGATAAAGTTACAGAAGTAGAAGGTCACCATAAAAAAGTAACCTGATTCCCATTTAAAAGACTTTTTGAAAAACTCCATAAACCCCTTTGTAAACAAATATTAATCAGGTTCATGGTTAAATGCTATTATTTAGGAAGGCCTGTCTTTGAATACACTGCAGATCTCCTTTGACTTTAACTGTATTTTGAACACTTGCTTTGCTAAAAGAGTAGTTAAACCAGGAAAACTCAGATTTTTCAAAACTTCATCCTGTCATCCCCAAGCAAAATATATTTCCAATAAACATTTATTTCCAGAGCAGATCCTTTAAAGTAGGTCTGTTAGGCCTTATGCAATAATTTAGTTGTCGGAATAGTTTAATTTATGAAGTAAACTTTTCTCAACTGAATAGCACACGTGGCAGAATGGCTGACATTTTTCCTACCCCTCACTGTTGGGAAAGTCTACAGAGCTGCAGTGGATATTTCATCCTCAGCAAAGAGGAACACTAAAACAAAATATTTTGAATTTTTTCCCCCTAAGTAGTATCTTATTTTATCAAAAGAGGAATCTATTTCCTAATAAAAATGCTAATTCATACTAACCTTAATGTAAAAAACACCATGAAAGTAGGATAAATTAAATATGTAGCCACTGTTTTTTATCCTGGTATATATTCAATTAAGGAGGATGTGCATTTTTGACAGCTGAAGGCTTGATAGCTAGCTGATCAATTTGACCTTCCATTTACCTATTTAAAGGTGTATTTGTAAGAATAGGGATATTCCAAATCATAAGTATGCAAAGGATGTGGCTCAGTATCTTAAAATTCAGATGTGGTACAAATACCATTTTTGGAAGTGAAGTTTTGAGCAAAGGGGTCATGGTTTAATCACTGACAGGAAATATGAACATTGTAGGTTTTCAGCTGTCATTTAATGCATCCAGTCCTGCCCTTTCATATTTCATAATTACACCTAAGCAATTTGGAATATATTTATGTCTAAAGTGACAAAGTTAGTAATTATGTCTGCAGCTCACTATGAGATTTACAGGTTGAACATTTACATGCAGGAAATGAAATCAAGTTTTAAACTAACACAAATGAGAACAGTGTGGTGGCTATTTTATTTCTTCACCTTTATTCCTCAGACTACATGGCTGAGGGTAAAATGGAAGAACAGTTCTTTAGTAAGTCATGCTGAGAAGAGGTATAAGATATGATGAGAAACAGAACAAAGACATGGAATTTACAACTGCAAGGGCCATTTGTTGCACAGCAGAAACCACCAATGAAACTCTAATCACTATTCAAGTCTGATCATTTCAGTTATTCAGAAACTAACTTTTGTTTAGGACTTGATAAATATATCCAAATTACTATGGCAGACCTCCCAGTTTAGTCTTAAGAAACGAAGCCAAAGCAAACTAAAAAACAAACTCCAGAGCAATATTAATTTAATATTACTTTATACAGGCCTTTAAAAAAAAAATGTAAGTGGAAGTCATCCTGCAAGTGATATTCTAGCATTCTAGAGTATGGTTTTAATTGAACCAAATAAAAGTCTGAGATGAGGGAGTACTATTAAGGATATGGTCTGGAGACAGTGTTGGTGTTTCTGTGGATCTGGTCTGATCTCTGTAGGTATGCAGTGGCACAAGAGGAAGCTTGGAACTGGCAAGATATTGCATCTTGTCCTGCACTGTTGGAAAAAAAACAACTCTAACAAAGTAATTGATAACATAGGCTGGTTTTTTTCACATTTTCCCAATGCAGAAAGAGTCCAATGTGAGTGATAGTGTCAAATTTGAACCCCCAGCTGCCTAATGAGAGGAATCTCTGCAGTAGACAGCTTCCAGTGAGATAACTGAGGAGACCATTGTTCCCTCTCTGTACATGGCTTTCGTCCTTGGTGGCTGAGCAATGCTGGTTGATTACAGTGGAGAGCTGTATACAGTGTGCCACAGCTGAATGGCTTCCATGAATAAGAAACCAAAGCCAGTCAACATATTCATTAGGTTCAAAGAAGTAAGTCTCAGAACTGTGGGAAAACTTTTGTTTATGTTGCTGGAGGGGAGAAAAAAAGACTGAGATAGAGAGAGACCTCCATGGAAGTAAATTTGCGGAGCGGAGCGTGCACATGTGCACACACAGAACCACTGGGTGGACTTTCACTGATACCACATGTGATGTCTTGTTTTGTGAGTCCATGTCTTAAAACCACGGGTATCTTTGAATATGCTCTGATAATGAGTGATTCAAGTTAAAGACCCTCTTAGGATCTGGGTTTAATTTATTCTTTTAAAGTATGGGATGTTTTTTCCTAGACCTATTTGTCTTCAGTGGAGTTCCCTATGACTTACACTGGGGTAGCTAAAACTGAGGTGCACTTTTTCTTTTCACGGTCACAGGGAAAAAATGCTTTAATTTCTATCCCTGTTAGAAGGATTACTCAGAATTTTGTCACTACTTGAAGGAAATTCACTTTATTGATCACTACCTGAGGAGCTGAAAATACACCCACTGTTTGCATTTGGATGTTCATTGTTTCTCCTATCAGTTAAAGGATGTTATGATGAATTATTTATTCCCGTAATACAAATATTCCCACAGACACATGGTTACCTTACTCTACCATGAGATGATACAGTTTTTCTAATTCATTACAGATGTAGATTGTACTTTTAAGAGGTATGGCAATCATATTGAGATGTTGATCCAATTTTCTGGGTGGGAATATTATGTTGGCTCATCAACAGAGCCTATAATGTTTCTAGTAACACAGAAGTTTAGCATTTGGGTCTTGTTAGAATAACAATTGAAAACATGAACCCAACTTCACAGTCATGCAACATATGCAAAATTTCATCCACACACCTCCTGAAACAAAAGGCTAAATCCTTTGATCTCTTGACCAATATGGGGGAGAAAAAAATAAAATAACAAAACCACCATCTGTTGGGAAACCAATGTCATAAAAACAGTGGAATGCCAGCTTTATAGTATAGACTGGCTTAATTGAGGAAATTACTTATAATTAGAATTATTTCTTGGTTTAGAAGCGCAGGAGGAAACAAAACTGAAAGAAGGAGTTACGAGTTCAGGTTTGGATAGATGAGCATCAAAGCAGCATTATTCATTGTGGGATTCACGTCACAAGGCTCCAGTTGACAGGGGCTGACCTTATGAAGAAGAATCACAAATGTGATTTCTGCCACTGAAGGAAGCGACTGCATTATGTTTGTAGCTCAGTACCACATCTTGTCAAATAATCCTTAGACAGTCAAGGTCACAATGCAGCAGGTTTTAGCTGTGGGTGATGCTCCACATACAGACCACAGTGCTGTGAAATGCTGAACAGCAAACTAGCCAGTTATATATTAAATACTTAGGCATGAGAATCTAACAAAGGCCTTACTGGTGAACTAATTTCACTGGTCTTTGCCTACAATTTTATGACAGCTGGCGTGCCGTGGAGTGCCTTTCAGGCATTTTTTAAAGTCTTTGTGATATATTTAACTCTCAGAGACATGTGAGTCTGAAAGCACTGCCTTTTCCCATGCTTTCAGACCAACCTAACATTCATAGTTTCTGCATGTTCACATTATATGAGTTTAATGGTAAACTGCCATGGTAAATGGCCTGCAGTTAGACCCAGCAAGGGCCCAGGGAGGCTGAGTATGGCCATGACACAGCCTGCTCAGCAGTGATGGAGAAGTTCATGCCTGATCTCCTCAAAACCTGTTTCTGATGTTGTTTCTGACCACATGACTCTCACTGATTCAGAATTCCCAAAAAAGGGGGAATTTCCCCAAAGGAAAAGTGAGAACACTCATGGATATAGAAGCTTTCAAACAGTTTCAGGGAAGAAAAATAATTTTTTACAATGGAAGGCCTCCTTGGTGTGCTTTCAAGTCCCTTAGACATCTCTTTCTTTCACCAGCAGCTGCAGTTGGCATGACAAAAGTGGCTTCTCCACAATGATTAAATCTTACCTCTTTTTTAATGAAAAGCAAAGCAACTACAGGTGAAGCTGTTATTTCTGTGAGTAAACAGCAGGACACAGGTATTTCCAGCAGTTGCCTGGTGGAACAGGAAATGTTCTTCTGTCTAGACCATCCTTACTTTTATTTACAGACTCATGTTGATATTATAAAAAGCCTTCAGAATACTTTCCAGATGCTTCCTTACCTTTAAAAGATTTTATGACTGAGTCTCTTCTCCACCGTGTTATACATGGACTGTCTTAAATTTGTTGCCATCTAAATTAGTTTAAATCATAAAATTCCACTACTCCATAGTTCAGTAAGAAAACAGTATGTATTTGACTAGTAGTTATACTTTACTTCCTAAGGAAAAAAATTACTAAATCATGTAAGAAAGTGAATAAGGATTAATCCCATATATGCCAGACACAGAGAGAAGATGGCTGGAAGAAGAAGGATCTCTGCAAAATAAGAGCACATATATTTTACTCCTGTACACTTTGTAACTTTGCTAAATACCCTTACCAAGTATAAAGAATATGTGTCTTTGCCAGTATACATACAGCCTTTCATCTTTTTTACATAGCATGTTTTGCTGGCATAAGATTACACAAATAAACTAACAGTCAGTTATGTCAAGATCTCCAAAGTCTTATAAGAGGAAAAATCCTTCATCCTTCTTTAAACAATTCTTTTGTGAGTATAGACACCATGTACAGGGATGTAATGCTGGACTGCTGCAATACAACCTCAGAGCAGGAAGAAAATGAAGTTTAAGGAACACGTCATGGCTTAGACAGACACTGTTTTGTGCAGGGAAGGAACATGGGGCTGTGCACAGAATTAACTGAAAAGAACAGATACAAAAGCAGTGTATAGACATAAATAATTATCTCCCTTTTAAATTAGTCCATGTATCTTCTGCCATGAAGAGTTAATCAATTTACTGCTGAAATGCTGTGGGAGATTAAGAATAGTTGTGAAACAGGCAGTGTTTTAAATATTTGTGCTTGTCCCATATGCCTACAGCTTGTGTGATGCTGGAAATCATACTAAGTGATGCAGCAACTCTTTCTGTTCTCAAAATCTAAGAATAAGCCCACTGGAAGTCACTTAGAAAAAGAATTGTTTACTCTTCCATTCATGCTGAGTTCCTGCTTACATATCTTGTAACAACTTGTTTTCTGTTTATGGCACTTGGTAAGTCTGGAAATGTGCCGGCTTCTCTTGGAGCTCCTGAGCATGAGCCATATAGAATCTCTGCATCTTCCCTCAAATACCCTGCCTGTTAGGGAAGTGTTCTGTCCTTCCTTCACCTCTCCCTCATTCATGTAAGAAAAATAATGTCATGAGTATGACCTGACTCAGATGAAAGATATTCCTCTGACTCGTTAATGCCTCTGTGGATTTGGAGTAAATTAGTTTATTTCCTAACTCACTTCATTGGAAAAGGGTGAGTAACTTTGCAACATTTCTTGGGAACTCAAGGAAAGACTAGTTAATGCCTGCTTTTTCTTTCTCTTCAGCTTCTGTGTTACTTGCTGTAGACAATTCATATATGGTTATTTTTATTTTTTTCCTAGAAAAAAGGTTTGTTTTTAAAAATATTTTTTCTGTAGCTGAGTGAGTCAAAAATAATGTGAGAAACATTTGGATAAAAAAACAGTCACCATTGGAAAACTTAGCTAAAAAGAAGTATTATGCAGAATAAATAAATATTATCATGATGAATTCACGCCTGTTAGAATTGATGATGACTTGCTATGTCATCTAATCTATTTTAATTTGTGTATGTTTGCAGTCATCTACAAGTCTGGACTGTCTTCTCACCTGTAGTGATATAAATCACAACTAGTGATTCTTGCAGTGCAGCATTAATTTACATTTAATTATTTCAGTTTCAAATCTTGCACTGCTAATAGTAATTGTACACACTGTCCATCCCTAAGCAATTTCCTATTTAGAGCTCATATCAAGTAGGTCCAGAAGAGCTGTCGTGCAGCTTCTCTCCTGTATGATTGTATATAGTTTAGTTAAGAAATGCTTCCTGATTTATGAAAATCTATGGATTCCTCCAAGTTGCAACATGGTCACATTCAGAGAGATATAGTAATAAGTGTTTGCAAGTACATAATCAGATGAGAACACAATACTCTCCATTAATGAAATATGATCCATAATGAATCTTGCATGGGACTGCTAATAACTACCTTTAGGTTAAAGTGCTCAGATGTTACAGTATAACAATATCTGTCTTAGATGTGTATCATTATGGCAAGTAATTAAAGGTTACTTAGCTGTTAAATGGTTACTTTGGAGGCATCCTTCAGCAACATGGCTTCAAACATGCCTTCACAATGAAATTAATTAAGTAAATTAAATATCAGCTTGGAGTAATTATTGTATGTGCAGAATATCAGGCATATATTGGCCAGAGGACTTGAAGATGTATCCATTTGCTATTAAGCATAAAACAAATCTTGCTCATTCTTACATGTAGAATAAAGCTGATGCATGTTAAAAAGAACAGTGACAAGACAGATGAAGAGAAATGGAATGTCAAAATTATCACAGTGATGTTCCATGTGCCGCGTAAGTGCAACGCTCAAGTAGCAGCATTCTGATGAGGGAAGTATTAAAATTCACGTGGTCTTTTTCACACCTCTGCTGCTACATGGAGTTAAAAACCTGGTACCAAATGACTTGAGTTTTGCCAGCAGCTCAGTCTGACTCATCACAAGGATCCTTTCAGGGATTACTAAATTGCTGCCTTCTTCTGTATTTAATATAAACCACACTAGAAAAGTTGAGCAAGTGGCTTGATGTGGATATAAACATTTTTCACCACCTCTTAAAGTAGAAATATGACATGGGCCATATCAGTGACAGATTTCAACTTAAAAAAAAAATTCTTAGCACTATGTAAACTGGCAGTGACAAATACAAATAAAGCAGTACATTCTGCTTTATCTATTCTTTGTTTAAAGAGAAACAATCTATTAGATAAATAGATCCTTCATCTGAGACCTTTTCATATGTAAGCAAGAAGATGTAAAGTTCAGATCTCTGCTGTCCTCCTGAAACACTGGCTTTGCTCCAGGCAATGATATTATTAACATACCTTAAGTTTACTCTTTAAATGTTTTGCCTAATTATGTCTTCTGATGAAACAGAAAAGAAATATGGAAAGAAATACGTTTTATGCTGCAGAAAACTTTACTCACAAAACAGAAAGTATTAGCTCTGAAAGTATTAGAAACAGGAAAAGAAACACAAAGAATTTGTGGCAGAAATCTAGGGATTTTTCAGGTTCTGTTTTTTTTTTTTTTTTTTTTTATGCCAGTGAGATAATAAACAGTGGTGACACCTTCTTATCCGTGATATGGAAAACTGCTGCACATTTTGGTTGAGGATAACAACAGTGTTAGGGGTTCTTCTCTAGTTCTCAGGCTTCTGCCCAGGGCAAGTTGTTTGGCCTTAGTTAGTTTTGCTGTCTACAATTCAGATTTCTTAAAAGTTGAAGCTTCAATCATTGTCATGTGAAAATTGTCCTGTGTCCCTGGGCCAAAAAGAGTCCCCAGAGAAGGTAACTAGAAGTGGTGGAACTATTTTTCTGCCAGATAATCTTTAGATGCTTCTCTGCACACTTATGGGCCAAGCCTACAGGAAGTTATCATGTGCAAAAGTGAAAAAAAAGTCTTAATATTCAGAGTCTCATAGAATTGGTCAGTTCTCTGTGCTGTAGCTTCTCAGATAATACAGATTTTTACCTCTAGCACAGTAAAAATTTACTGATTGATTCAGCCTGGTTCCAAACTTGGAAACAGTTTTTGAAGGAGGATTAGAAACCACCAACCTAAGAGAGGAGGGAAATAGAAAACAAACAGTGTAAGAAAGGAAGATTATCTTCCAGTGAGTTCTTTTGCCCTGAGGTACGAGGGGTTTTTTTTGTTGTTTTGGCTTTTTTTTTTTTTTTAATTACAAACCAGTAATCAGAAAAACAAATGGCATTGATTACTTTTCTAAAGCAGTGGTCATTTCATCTATACTTCTAACTTGTTTGAAATATGGAACCAGCATAAAACCTGAAAGCATTTGCCATTTGTATAAATCAACATTGCTAACATTACTCTGTGTAGCCAGTGTTTATTTACAAGCTTGCAAAGGGTTTCATAAGGGATATTTGTGCACCTACAATACAAACCATGTGTCAAACAGCAGAAAATTGCAGAGCAATAGCACTGAGTTTTTTCCTCTTTACTTGATCCAAGTTTCATTTTTTGTTTGGTTGAGCATCAATGGTCATGAAGGTGATATATCAACAATAGTCATGGTGGCATATTTAATCTAATTATAGCTGGTTGAATTGCTTAATTTCATTGACTCTGAATAACAATTTATTTTATTCTGTTTTAACAAACCTTTCTGTTTATGCATTTCATCATCTTTTGTTAAGAAACAGGGATCTCATTTCATTATTTAAGTGCAGGAGTAATGAAAAAGTAAGTCTTCGTCAACTTACTGCTTCTGTACCAAGGGCCTTTTTCTGGAATACTTACCAAAGAACAAATCCCTTGAAGTCTGTAGAGTATAGTCTAGACCATCAATTTTGATACCTAACTAAAAATCTGTGGGACTTATACTGAATTTAGAATATGGAAAGATTGGGCATCATTTATCATAAAATGGTTTGGGTTGGAAGGGGTGTTAAATATCATCTGGTTCCAACCCCCATGCCATAGCACCTTCCATTAGACCAAGTTGCTCAGATTACCATTCAGCCTGGTCTCAAAAGAAAATTACTGCCAATTAACATGGAAAAAGGCCACGTTTTTCCAAAAGGTATAATATAATAGTCAATGATTCAGACTCAAGTACAAGATTTAGGTATTCTTTAAAAGACTGGTGAGGATAAACAGAAAATTAATGGGTAAAGTTGACTTTGTTTAACCTCAGTCAAGAAAGGAAATGAAAAAATGAGAATTTGGACAACAAAATGGAAGCATTGATTGTGAAAGAGCTCTCTGCATGACTTTAGCCTTGTCCATAAGGAAACTTGTGAATGAATTCTTACGAATTCAGTGCAAATCCCTGCACAGATATTCTCATTTCAGTTAAAGTAGCATTTCAGATCTGGTCTGAGCTGCTTGAAAGTAGCTGAAAATAAGCTGCTCTTAAACTGAGCTCACTGTGACACAGAGTGCATGTGTTTACTGGAATCTCATTACATTCAAACATAGGGATACAAGTCTGCAGATTAGTGCTTGCCCTGAAAAGGCTGTTTAGCCTTTCAAAGGATTTTGCAGGAAAGCAAGCTGGAATACAAGCCGTTTCTGCTTGTCATTTGTAGGTTTGTGGATTTGGCTTTTATTTCTTTGTGCAAATGTGTTTTCATACAGACAGTGAAAAGCCATGACCCTCTGTAAAAAGGATTACCTCAAAGGGAGATAGTAAGACTACAGTGTAAAGGATGGTTAATGCAGAAATGCTAAATCTTTGCTGTACAAAGATTATAGCACAATAAATTTTTTAACTCAAGGTACTTTCCTGACATTATAAAAACAGTAACATATCAGAATCACAAAATAAAGGTCTTCAAGACAGGCCGTAAAGAAAATAAAGGAAAATATCTGCAATTATTTTTTTTTTAGAAAGATGATATAGAATCCCTTAAAAATATGTTTTATTTTAACTGACATTTTAGCAAGTAGTTTAGATAACATTTAGTGACTTAGATATTATTTTTACAATCAGTGTATTTCATGGGGTATTAAAGATAATAAATAAGGAAATACTTTAAAACAGATAATAGGAGAACATAAAGAAAGCTGAAGATTTCAGTTGCTTATAAAAAGCCTGGCATCTTACTTATATGGAACAATGACCCACTGCCACATGACCCATTTGAATAAGAGGAATCAAATCCCAGTGCAGAATTATTTCTTTGGTGGAAAAGTTCCCAAAAAGAAGAGGGGTGTTTTTAAACTTATTCCCAAAATTTTTTTTCTTTTTTGTTTGCCTGAGTAGTAAGCAGTATGGTCAGAAAAAAATCCAAAATTAGCCCTTCTAAAACTTCCCAAAGAGATAAAATCAATATACTTTGGGGCCAACTAGGATTTCAATTACTGCAAGATTTTATGTGGGGCAGTAGTTAAATAACTGTGTTGAGTCTCCTAAGCTTCCCTAGCTGATTTTTCTCTTTTGGGACTGCTGCTTCTAAATCATTTGGTCTCCTCGAGGCTCACAAGACTAAAGTAAATTTCCAAAAAAAGGGTGTGATAAACTGCAACAGCAGCTGCAACTGCACCCAAAGTCTTCACCTAAAAAGCAGAAATGACATAGTTGAAGCCAGTTTGCTGAACAGAGGGGAAAAGAAGGTTGGATTTGAAGGTTTGTGCTTAATGTAAGGAGGATTTTAAATGTAGTAGCCATCTGGTAAGATGTGAGATGAGATCTAACAAAAAGTATAAATAGCTACCACTCTCATTGATTAATGAATGAACCATCATACTGAATTTAATTGCAATAGCCAAACTTTCAGGTTATTTCATTAAAAAGAGATGGCAATATTTTGTCAAGATATTTCAGTGAACAATTGGAGACAATGAATATGAGTACTACATATTTGCTTTTAAAGTTGCCTTTAAAGCTGAATCTGATGCAGTGTCATCACTGACTACTTTTTATTTTCTGTAGAGCTAGCATTAGGCTTTATGTGCCAGCGTCAAATTAGAGCATTAATTACCCATGTAGTTAAGTGTCCAGTAAGGTGCTTTAATAAAGAGCAGCCTCAAAACCTCATTCAGAAGGAACTTAAGTAAATTATTTCAATGTTTTCAGGGAGATTGCTCATATATGTGAAGTAAAACTGACACTGACAATTTTCAGCATTTAGATGCTTCAAAAGAGCAACATAGTTTTGAGTTTTATAGACTCTCCATAGGCAGCATCACATGGAGGACACTCTGAACAGGTAAAGGAGAGAGATTTGGGGTTTCTTACAGTGCCAGAGAATACAGGTCATGAAATGGAGGGAAAAGACAGTGAGAAAGATGAATAGGGAAGTATGTCAGAAGACTGGAAGTGTTCCAGGCTTATCCTTAGGCAATGTAGAGAATTCTGCATCTTCAGAAACAGTACTTATCCTTCACATCTACCACAGCACCTGAGACGTTAATGAAATAAAAATAATAAAATAAAATGAAATGAGGCAGCCACTCAGAAGCAGTGCATTTCAGAAAAGTTCCCAGATATCGATTTATATTTCTCTGAACTAGAAAGAATAAAATTATACATATTGAATCCAAGAAGGGAACTCAGGAAGCAGTATGAAATTTGAGTTGCAATTTAATTGTACAATACTTGAGGCAAATTATTGTCCATCCTAAAACAATCCACACCAGTCATCCAAAAACAACATGGACTTAAGTATTCTGTCAGACCTAGATTTTAAAGTTCAAACTCTTGACATGTAAATCTACTAGAAGTCTTTGGAGTTCTTCCACAGACATTGTCACCAAAGACAGTTGATCAAATCCTCATGTTGAATATTGTATAAATAGCTGAAAAAGGTAGATAGAAGCAGGCCATTGTAAGCAAGCCTGGTGTGTTTTGCATCCTGTTATTGTTACTTCATTTTCTGTTTGCAACTTGCAGTTATTAATTTTCTACCAGTAATCTTCTACTTTAGCTGCTCTGTAAGCGAGTATCCTCATCATAGTGCAATTTGTAATAAATGAGTTTTTAACTTCTTATATTGGTTAAGAAGATTAACAGTGCAGAATTTAAAACCTGTGACTAAAATTTGATGAAACGACTTAAAATTAATGACATTTGAGATAGAAAGAGGCTTCTGAATACCAACAGACAAAATCCAGACAGAAGGAAAATAAGGTTAAAACATTCTATCTGAAGCCATTTCACAAAAAAAAGAGAGGAAATGTGTGACATATGGTATCGAGTGAGGCACTTGAAGTTGAGTCTAAAAATGTTTAAAAAGACAGCTGTTAGCTTGCATGATTAAAAAGGGGAAAGGAAGGATATTATGATACATCAAGAAGTAAGGAAGTTATGAAACCAGAGGTGGACTTGTTGGATGTTTGTTTGCATTTCTTATCCAGTGGTTTCTAATGTTTTTATTAAATTTATCTTCAAATTCAACCTCCACCTCTATCTTCCGTTCTGTTTCTCCCAGTGACATCAGTGCTGGCTATTAACACAAAAACTGGGTGGGTCCTTGAACTCTGAAACCAAATCAAAGAACAGTTTAGGGAAGGAGATAATTGCATATCAGCTCTTCTTCCCTACAATATGTTTCAATAGATTAGATTATTTTAATAAGCATTGGAAGAGATGGTAACATTTAGAATAATATTGTCACATCAATCTCCACTGGGTGTATATGAATCATAGAAGTCAGTGAAAAAAAAACCCAAATTTGTGTCTATGAAATATTGTTGTATGCATTTTCTGATTGTTATTCTAAGCTAAATGACTTATTTATTTTAAATATTTCTTTATATGATAGTTTGGTTAATTAAGTTCCTTTAGAGCAGGAAATCTGTGTGAGGGATTTTTTGCTTCCGCTGCTAGTTTTTGTAAAACTCCAGTGAATAGAAAACAAGTGGCAATTTGCATATGGCAATTTGTCCATGCATGGGGAACCCAACAGAGATATTCCTTGGGAATCACAGGAAGACTAAAGGCTAACTGTGCACAAAAGCTGATGTATGCTCCCCATCACAAGTGATCCTTCCTTGGCACAGTTGTGCATAGCTTTGCATGTGCTGAGTAAGCTCAGTTGCCATGTGCCTGACTGGGATTTCAGGCAGGACTATATACTTTTGTTTATGGCACTGGGCAAGGCTCAGGAACTAGAACATTAGCTTTTTGCTTTGGCATAGATTTCCTGGCTAAATTACCTAATTTCTCTCTGCCTCATTTCATAAGAACAGTCCAATCTGTTCAGACCAAAGGCTCATTTAGCCCAGGACCTTGGTTCTCACCAGGTCCCATAATGAATGTCAGCAGAGGAGAATGAACGAGCAGGAGCAGTGCTTAGTGATATCGTCTCCCAGGCTCCAGCACTGCTTGTTCAGGGATTTCCTGAACCGGGGTGGAATCTCTGTCTTTAATGCTTTTCAATGACTTGGTTTTGATAAATTAGTACTGGCATTTCTTGAGCTCATATATCTTTTAAGTCTCCATAGGATCCCAAGCCCTACAAATTGCAACATGGGAGGAACATCCCTTTATTTTATTTTAAACCTTCTGGCTGCCAGTTTCTCATTTTGGGAAAAAAAACCTGAGAGTACTGTTCTTTTCTTCTTATTTCCTTCAATGGGTATGTTTTCTGAGTTAGAGGACTGTAACTTCATGCAGTACTGAAAATGCAGGAGTGCCATGCATTTAAAGAGGCATAAACACACTGTTGGTTTTGTTTATTTCATTCCTAAAAATTCTGTGCATGAAACTTGCTTTTTCTGACTGTTACTGGGCATTAACATCATTCATTAAAAAAAAAACAATCACAACTTTAAGACATTGAATTTGATCTATTAAATATGAACTGCACTATTGTTTGTGGAATTGTTTTCTGTGAAAAGATACAGAAGGAAACCATGAACACAGCTTTGCATAAAGTGCACAAGTTGTTCTGGTCTATTTTAGCTGAATAGAAACACTGAAACATGAGAGAAGAGTAGCCTGGGCTGAATGGCTTTTGGGGGAGATGCTTGGTATGAGAATAAAATGCCAATCTTGCGATTTAACTTCTTTGCTACTGCTAACACCTCCTCAAACAGAAAGACAGCTGGGCTATTATATTTTGAATTCCATTTGTGTTAATTTTAATGCCCTCAAACAAAAGGAGGGGAAAGATGGACCTCATTCCCACATGTTTTCTGTGCATCTCTAAATGTGCAGTGTGGCCCCAGTGGACCTTTCTGGCCCTGTGAGACTTGGCTTACAAGGGATCTCCAGCACCTTCCAGGCTTTTGGTCACTTTTCCTACAAGGCCATGTCTCTGAGTTCTTCCCCTTCAAGGGAATTACATTTCAGGAACCAATTATGGTTAATAATGTTTCAAAAACTGTCTCCTATTTCTCAGGGGCCTGTAATCAGTGTTCAAATCTGAGGTAAACAAAGTTTTGTCTCTAAAGAGAAGATAAGCTTAGCAGAATTCAGAAGGTGCCTCAAACAGCACAAACACCTTCTCCTGTTGAAATGTTTATGTCCAAGGTGATAGAAAACTGAGCAGCATTATCTTTCAGATGGCCTGAGAAGATTTTATTAAATAAATACAAGGCATGTTTTTCTTACCTACCAGTTAGGTTCAAAATTTCCAGATTCGGGGCTAAGTTAAAGCAAGGAAACCATCTAGCTGTAAAAGTAAGACAAGAAGCAACCCAATCATTTAGAAGTTATACCTATGTTGTGGATATGCAAAAAACATATAGATCATTCTGATATTTGTTCTTCTTGATAATCTCCAAAGCTGACTTTGTTCTTTAGCTCTGTTAGCTTTCACTAGGGTTGCACAAGCATTGCTGAGGAGAGAACCCAAATCATTGTGCTTTTGCTCATGAATAACAAATTAAAAGGGTGATTTGGCACAGTAGGTGAGATGATCAATATTTCGGGTCTTATTATTTTTGTTTGGATATATGTGTTTGTGTGTAATTATACATTTCAAGGATGAACAGCTAAATGCAGTTAAATGTTTACCATTTATCTGAATAAATGCAAATGAAACTTGCATTGTAGAACAAGTAATTGGTATGGATTAAGAGCACATATGATTTTTCTTCTCAGTGTTTATTGCCATTACTTTAAAGATGACAAAAAGCAGAAGGGTGGTGGTACAGATGCAGGTTTAGAAATCATATATTCATCAGTTCAAACCTTTTAAATTGGTGGTGATGGAGAACAACTGTTTTAATTCATACTCATTTGGAAGGATTTGCCATGACCTCGAGTTAACATGTAAACATGACAAGGGATATGAGAAAGATTCCTCTGGTGTTCACTGAACTTGAAAGGAATCTTTCTGTGACTTCAGTGGGCTCCATGCTGAAGCCCTGAGAGCAGGGCCAGAGAAGATACCCATGGAAGCCTCAGGATCTCAGCACATCTGGAATGGCACCAGTCTGTGGTGTTTAGTGCTTTAAGTGTACTTAACCCTGTGCAGAGCACAGGTCCTTCATAACTCAGTTCATGACCACAACCACTCCTCACAATGTCTGTGATCTGGTGGGAGAGGGTGAAAAATGAAATAATCAGAATTCCAGTTTTCTTTGTCAATAAAAACAAACAAAAAACAACAACAACAACAACAAAAAAACCCAAAATAAAAACCCACCAAAAAATCCCGGTAGATGTGTTTGTCAGTTTGTTTTAACCAACAAAGTCAATATTATGTTGTACTAACAATACTAAACTATACTGTACTACACTACACCCTACTATATAATGAGCCAGGATTTGGAGCCAACCAAAGTGTTGTTAAATGAAAGGCTGCATTTCTTTTTCAAAAATATAAATATCAGTAATTGGTTGGATGCCGATTAGCCCTGCTGACATGATTCTGTCCTATTTAAGAATGTACATATATACATATATGAGCTCAGTGTATCAAATATTCTTGCCAGTGTCACTGACTCTCACCTTCTGGGGGCTCCTGGGTGCTAGAAAAGCAGGAAAAATAGTGAATAAATAAGTGAATTTTAAAATACTTTTTTCAGTCACCCTGAATCAAAACCACTTAAATCCATATGTTACTGTGTCAGCGAAGTTTGTGTTGCACTGAGAAAAGAATATCAAATATTCTTAACTTTTTAAATAAACCCCCGCAACCAGTATGAGGAATGCATTGCTCTTAGACACAGTGCCATGAGGAATAATTGCAGCTTGTCACAGAGAGAGGTTATAATTATGTCTACTGTTAGTTATGTCTCCATGTGCACAATAAAGTTACCTTTTCAAATGCATTGTTCTCTAATGCAATACCAGTTATTAAAATTTGACGATATTATTACTTGATAATGAAGAAAAATGAAATGAGGCTGCAGAAAGTCTGGGTGCTGTAACACTGAAAGCATGTGGAGGGAACAAAGAGGAAAGAGAAGTGCTTATTGCAGAGATTTCACATCTAAGCTTTGCCTCAGGAAAAGCAAAATTGCCCAAAGGGTCTGAATTTCAGGTTCTGTATTTCAGACTTGTTTATGTCTTTTTAAAACTCTGAATATGTGTCAAACACTGGTCTAGATCTGACACTTCATAGGCACCTCTGCAAGAAATGCTGCAAATCGATTGCAATGTCTTAGAGACAAAAACAAAGTTTAATAGTTGTTGCAGTAGTTGCTTTGATGTACTTCTCTACCCCTTTGTTACTTGCACAAATTCTCTGAAAGTATGTTCATAAAGTCTTATTTTAGGGAGAAAAAATTAATTGTATTTTTCTAGGTTTGCTCCTTATTCTGTCACTCATTTACAGTCAGATTTTTGAAACCTTTAATTTAGATCATGTGTTCATATTAGAGACTTTTCCCTGGGAATTAAAAGGCAGATAGGATAAAAAGCAGTGCAGACATATGCTTCATATCTAACAGCTCCAAGTATCAGAATTTTAAATTGCCCAGGAAAGTATTTGCTGAAAATCAGAGCCCTTGAGCAAGTTTTAAATTGGGTGCCCAACTTATGAGTGTGCAAAATCACTTGGGAAATTATAAAATCTCAGCCATATGCTTATATGTGAACGTCGCTTGACTAAGTCCTTTCTGTATGTTGCTTCCCTAATTTGCAGTTGTTTTTGTGTTGTAAATAAGATATCCTTGACTCAGACTTGAAAGTTCCCCAGGAAAACTGGAGATTCCTTCTCTTGTTAAACAGCACCCTAATTACAGAAGCAATTTTGCAAACAATCCCCTGAGGTGAAACATTTCTGTTCTCATCAGGAAGGCTCTTGAATAAAAGAACACCTTTGCTAACTTCATTTATTTACAACAGGACACAAGTCTGAGGCTGGGTTAGATTTATTGCCATTACATCACTGATGCTCAGTAATTCATAAAACATTGGGTCTAGGAGTCAGCACTGCTGTTATTTCCTCTGATGCCTGACCTCACCACAGTCTAATAACATACAGGAAATCCAGAAGACAAAGGGGGAAAGAAGTGGTCTTGAATGCTAAAAATAACCATAGAAAACTTGTACAATCATGTAATAGAGTATGGCCCAATAATTTATTTAACATAATAGTAGAATCTGCTAAAGCAATTAGAATCTGGTCCAAATGTTTTTAATGGAAAATATGTTAGGGGCAAGAATAAGAACACTTAAAGAATGGATACTTTTAGGTTATGTAGTTCGGTTACATGTACTGGTTTTAGGTTTGTATATCTTGTTTCTTACATATGCAGACCACTTAACAACTTGACTAGAACAGACAGTCATTGTATGGTGGTTATATTTCCAGAGGTCATCCTATATGAGCCAGACAGTCATCTTAGGTGATGTATTACACTTGACAACCCAGAAATTTGCAATACAACGACATTTAATTCTCAGTGTCCTCTGAGAATTTTTCAATATCCTTGATGGTATCTAGTGTCTGGTATGCCATTGGGATGACATTTTTGGTGTCTTTACTAATCAGTCAAGGTTAACATGTCATTCACATTAAGTGTGTTTAGTTTGTTTTGAGTTGTTTTCTTTTTTCTAATCACTCTATACTTGCAGGAATTTCTAAAGCAATAAATAGTATAATGGCACTATAATGAAACTCATCTCTGCTCATTTACTTGCTGTAGAATTAGAACACATTATCCAAAATAGGCAGAAATTTAAAATTGGTGGAAATAGATAAATTACGCCATCAGGGAAAAACAAAACCAAACCCAAAAAGCTGTTGCATGAAAGTCAGGTAAGTCTGGTGAATTTCGTTTGTGAAATATTGCAAAAACAAGTTCACAAACATACATATTTTTTGAACAGCTGCTCGGTTTGACTGTGCCTGCCCTCCATTTTATTTACATATGTTGCACAGTGATTTGGAAGAGGCTATTATTCTCATAAATACCAATATTAGTATGCAGACTGGTATGTTCAGGTGTGAACAAGTCTTCACCATTTGACATTGACACTTGGTTTCTCTCCCAGTCGGAAGCAGAAGCACTTACTGATCATGAGCTAGGAATAATGAATAGATTGAACCAGCTGTTCCTCAAGAGCCCAGTTGGCTGATTTCCCTTTCATTAAATTCATTGGATTATAATTAGATAGATAGATAGATAGATAGATAGATAGATAGATAGATAGATAGATAACATTTCCCTTTTTGCAAAGGTGTAAGGTAAATTAATAAATATTGATAGATTTAATTTCAGAAGAAAGCAAAGTAATGTGGCGTGTTTGATAATTGACTGAAAGACAGTTACTGAGAGTGTGAGTTGTCTAAATTCAGTCTAGGGAATCAGAATTTCAAAATTTGTGCTTTTCAGAACTGTCTAATGTATTTTAAGGCATCTTCTGAAGATCAGAAGCTAGGAAAACTTTCCAGTAGAAGTTATGCATAGGGATAAAAGAATAAATAGAAATCTGTTTTTCGTTCATTAATCTACAGAAATGAAGCATGGAGCTGGTTATCATCACAGCAGCTCTTTTGTTTTGATTTTAAAAGTAAGATTTTCAGGCACCAAAATGCCAGTGAATATCCACAGGTATAGAGGAAAGAATATCTCTTGAGTCTGAAGAAGAGGACACAGATTAATGCAGGGACTGTTTGAAAGGTCTTGTAGTGATCAGGAAACTGAGCAAACTGCCTGTGGGAGGCACAGAGAGGTGGGCAGATCTTCATAGCTCAAGGTCAGTTTTGCAGGTAAATACTCCTCAATGAAGCTCCTCCTCTGTGCCCTTTAGCACAGTACAGCACAGACATCCCAGAAAGTTTCAGTTCCAGATCCTTCAGAAGCTGGAGTCCTTTCTTTGGGAACACCGTTTCACTAAAGATCTGTCACTTAGAGTGATTTCCCATAGGATTTTAAAACTGATTTTCATAATTCAATTCCGCTAAGCCTCAAGTTGGAAAAACAAAATGTAATAAAGGTGTTCCAGAGCCCAGTGTCCTCCAGATGTTGCAGGTAAAACCCTGTAGCACATGGAGCCTGAAGATGAAAAGTCAGAAACCCACTGTGTGCACTTATTTTTTTTTATTTTTTCCTTTTTTCTTTTTTTTTCTTCTAATAATTAATAAATTAAAGCAGTTGCATTATTGTTTCAATCACTTTTCACCTATTTCCCTCATGGTTACCACTTGCCTCAACATCTACATTTGTTTTAATATTTGTATTTTTTGCATAATTTCTCACATTATATTTATTTGCACTTGAACTTTTTAAAAAATAAACCATTCCATGGGGATAAATTTAATAAAAGTTTCTCATTAAAAGTTCTGTAACAGCATGATTCCCAAACCTGAAACCAAAGTCCTAATATTTAACAGTTTTCATGACTCAATAGATTAAGTGTGAAATAGGAAATATAATAACAATAACATAGCCATATCCTGCACAGTTGTTTCACTTAAAATTATTCTTGAAAAGTAACATAATTCATAAATGAATCAATTCTCACAGAGTGAAAGTTGCTCAAAAGACTCTCTGAAATAGCCTTGATGTAGTTATTTAATGTGTGCACAGAAAGTTGTATGGACAAGAGGAGAATCAAAAATTAACTAGTATTAATATATTGGAAGGCAGGAGAAAAAAAAGAAAAAAGGGGGAAAAAAACCGAAGGAAATTTCTGCTTTGTAAAAGTCTCTAATCAGCTGTCTTTGTAGTATTCATTTCAGAAAGATTCTTAGCTCAGGCCTAACTTCATGTGAAGGTTCCTCTGTGGTCAATGACGAGATCTTGCCCTTGGGAGTTCTGAGCTGCTCTGACTCCTCATTCAGAGGGACCTGGAGCCTTCTGCTGTGACCAGGGCAGCAAATTCAGCCACCTCAACTAACTCCTCTACACAGAGGAGAGAAATACAAACCTTAACAAGTCTGAAAGTTTTCCCTTGAGCAGGAAGTGGAGCTTTGCCTTTTGAACTTTCCAGTACTGAACAATGCAGAGAACAAAACATTTCCATGCCAGCAACATCTTACTCAGTTAAGAGACATTGCCACTGGCTTTAAAGTCCTCCAATGCACAATGGATGCATTGTTATACTCCAGGCATTCTGAAAATATTTTGGAGCTATTTTTTTTTTCTGGGGTGTTGGGTCGGGGTGTTACTTTTGGTGTTTAGCACCTTTTTTTTCTTGATCAGTTTGTTTTATGAAATACTTGTTTGTGTAAATAATAAGGGGAATGTCAACATCAAAAAATCTCACAGCTATGGCCAACTCTACCTTTTTTATTAAACAAAGATTGTGACGGGTCCTAAGGCTCTTGCATATTTATGGACCATTCTTTGTTCATCAACTTCTTGTGAAAATCATTTAGTCCCTGAAAGATACCCTGGAAATGTGTTCCCTTCTATTTGTGGTTTGAGGGTTACAAGAGTAAGGATATGAGTTCATTCCATTGCACTAGAATGGCTGGGGAGCTTCACTGCTGTCATTCCATGCCTAATAATTTAAACAAGTAGTAACTCCACAGTAGTTGTACACAGTCCATCAACAAAGTCTATTCAGACTATTTGCATGCACTGTGTTTATTCATTATTGACCAGCAGTGGTTTTGCTGCATTAAGCTCTGCAGTTCTGGGATTTCTGTGAGAATTACCAGAAAAATTACAGGACAAAAATCCCCCTGAAATTCAGTAGTTAGTGCTGTCCAGTCTTAGGATAGTAGGTAGGTTAATGCTTCCTCACTGGCCACAAGTTCTCCTGCAATGCAGTAGTACTAAACTGGGAAATAAAATATATATTTACCAATAACAGCTAATTTAAGTTGTCATATCCTTTATCTTTGTTATGTTGATACAGTACTGAATGGGCTAGGTGTAGGCAGACATAAAAAATATTGTTAAAGAGATTATAATACTGGGTATAAATATATATATATGTATATGTCTAAATAGCTATAGAGTTGTATGTTTATGTATACACAGCATTATGTTTTATTGGCTCGCTGGCTGACTGGACTTATTCAATAACAAGATGTGAACTGTCTAGTCAGATCGCAATGTCTTGTCACCACTCAGTGTCATGATATGCCACATTGTTTCAGTATTTCATCTGTTTGGAAGCAAGTCACTGGAGCCTGGAAGTGGCAGATCATCGGGAATCACAACAATTCTTTCCTTCGTTTCTAGGACTGAACTGTAACTCTTTTTGGCTAAAAAATCTTGCCATCTATGACACTGTCTGCTACAGGAAAACATATGTTTTAAGGAGCTAGAAGCATTATCTCCTACCATGCAAGGCATTTACTAGGTGAAACAATTCATGTCATACCATGATCCAGCAGTCAGTTGTTTTTATGGGTTTGTGGAATTTCAAGACCTAAACAATCTCATTTTCAGTGGTTTTACTACGGATTATAAAGAAGCATCAATGAGATATAAACTTAGTGTTTAATAACCCATAAAACATGCCACAGCAAGGTTTTTAGCTACAAGGATCTGTAAAGAAGGTTTGAAGTACATTGTAATATCCTTTTGGAATGTCAGTGCAACTAATGAAGGGGTTTAGACAATAAATTGGGCTAATTACTGAGTTACAAAGGCCTTTCTTTGAATTTTGTTTTTCTTTTTGCATTTCTTGAAAATTTTCTCCCACCTGGCAATCTTGCTTTGTCATGAATTCCTGTCCTTGATTCTGTAATAACCCTCATAAAACTTTGCAACATTGAGCATTTGTATAATGCAGAGGGGGTTTTGCTGTCTATGGCTCAGGCATTTGCTGACTCACTGCAGTACCATTCTTTGTATTCAATTAACTGCAAAACCCAAGCAGCAGCAAAATTATTAGCTGATCTGAATTTTTCTGAAAACAGTGTGCATTCTTTCCATCTGACAGCTCTTGTCTGTAATGTACAAAAGAGGGCCACACTCATATAAAGACCCCCTAAATCTCTGAGCAGAGCCTTGTTCTCCAGGCAGACGGATGAAATCTGTCACAGACAAGTCACTAGTGTGCTCAAATACCTATCTCAAATCTTATTGCTTCTTAGGCTTTTAAAATGGCAGGTGGTATGTAGAAAAGATTTTATTTCTCTGTTGCCTTTATGTTCTGTTGGTTTGTAGATAGAGGTGGATTGATTTCAGCACCCAAAAAGCTGTTTGGGCAAGTTGCCCTGTTCGTGACATGTTTGACTTCCTACAGAATGTTTATCAGACCTCTTGAGGCTCCAGACTAACCATGATGCATTTATTTGTCACTTAACAATGATGTATTTATTGTCATTATTACTCACTCATAAATTTGGAAACTTACAGTACTTGTCTCTTCATTGCTTTTTAACTGAAATGTGGAAACACTGTGGGATTTCCCTTACAGGCCTCTTATTTCAATTGTTTTATTCCACAAACACAAAGAGAAGGGTAGATCATCTCTGATTTAGGTTGACCTGGGTCTTCACTTGTTCTTGCTTTCTACACACCAATATCAGTAGAGTTACAGTGACATAAACCAGAAAACAGTCCAAAATCAGATCCTTCCTACACCAAATCACTTTCCACATCTGTTTCCTATTTGTTTTATAATGACATATGGGATTATTTTGGGAATATATTCTGCTTTAACTGTCATGCCACTGACTCTGTAGCCTTATCAGATCTTAATTGGTATGCAGGTTGAGCAATTATCATCTACTAAGGAGAAATGCCAAGACAATGTAGATTGATAATAACATTTTTCAATAATATCTTGTAGCATTAGTGCCATCTTCTATTATTGTAGTTGAGGTTTAGTATTCTCATCAATTTACTACTTTTATTTATTGTGCAAGATCTAGATATGGACCCTACAGTAGAATTCCAGAAATGCTTTTCTGTTTGGTTTTTTATTAATCTCTGGTTAGAAGGAGCAAAGACAGAAAACTGGAGAGAACCAAGGAATGTGTCTGGATTATTAAGAACCAGAAAGGAAGACAACAGAAGAGAGAGAAATGTTAATACTTTGTCAGATATTACAGATATAGGATGACTGTATAAACATAGTCAGGCAGGCTACATGTTTAAGAACATGCCTTAGGAGATTGTGCTTGAATTCTGGGATCAAACTTCACGAAGCTGTGTCCAACCTTTTCCTTTTACAATGCAGTAAGCCATAGATGGCTATCCTCCTAACAGTTCATTCTCCCTTCATGATTTCTTCAGAGAATGGAAGGAAATGTGAAATCCATCTCATGTGCTTTGAACATATGTAATAAGTACACACAGATTCGTGCTTGTGTGATGTAATTGAACAAGCCTGTAATAAAATCTGTAGTCTGTGGCTTACAGAATCATGAACACAGTAGGTTTAAAATAACACTATTTGGGAGTAAATTTGGTCACTAGCCTGGCCCGTGCCTGGGTTCAGTATGGATGAGATATACAGGGAAGGAAGGGAGTCAAGGAGGATGCTGCTTCCAAGGTGGAGGTCAATCTCTTCTCTTTGGGGCTCCTGTACTTAATTAGGTGTCAGTGCAAATCGACCACAATGCAGGTATGAAATGGAAATCCCAGGTTTTTCGGAGGTCTTCGCAAGCCTTCTGTGAATGTTGAGGACTTCTCTTCTTCTGGTTTTATCCTCAGTGCAAAATGTAAGATAAACATACTATTCAAATTGATTGGCAACTTGGTCCCCCAGTTAAAATTAATTAAATGTACTGAAAAGCCCATTGCTTTGGATTTATTTACCTTCATTTGACTTGGTGTTGACTGAGGCTCTTTTTAATCTTAGTTTATATTCCCCTATGACTTGCCCTCAGCCTGTATATTTTAAAAGTTTCATCTCAAGGTATTGAGTAGTAGTAGTAGTAGTAATAATAATAATAATAATAATAATAATAACTGCTTTCCTGATGCAATTGAAATAAAATTTGATTATATACTCAGGCTAGGAAAAGTGGAATTTAGCATCATGTTATATATTAATCTACAGTGGTGGCACATTTCAGAAAATAATAGTCAGTAGAAAATAGATTTTATCTTTTTTTCAGATAAAAGTTTCAAATTCCTGCTTCTTCAGTTACTGTTACTCAGATGTATTCTCAGTGAAAGCAAAAAGAATTCAATAAACCCATGAAAATTAATATGAAAATAAATTATATATAGAGTGGAACAGAAGAGACACAAGCTGTTTATGGGTATTTTTGCCTTTGACTAGCATTCAGCACAAACTGACTAGGAAATGGGCACTTTTACCAGATCCTCACCCAGTGCAATTTGACTTCTCTGAAGCCACAAACCCCACTAGGACTCACATACACTGAACTCTTCTTGAACACAGTTCAAATTATTTCTTAGTTTTAATCAAATAGTGTTGCATTTACCTTTTTAAATTTTTTAAAATTTTTAATTTTTTTTTTTTGTTTCACAGGACAACATTTTTAGAATGGAAGAATCACATTTTGAAAATGGGCGGGGGAAAAGCCCTTATGATCCCAAGCTGCTGACAGCTTCACTTTTAGTAGGTAGGTGCCACATAACAAGTTCAACAAGATGTGCATTCACTGTAAATAATTTGTCCATTTTCTGCTTTTTTTTTCCCTCCTTGCAGCACCTACAACAGGCATTTGTTTTATGCAGTTTATTTCCAGGTTAAAGTAATTCTGGTTTACTTTTAATACAGTTGACCCAAGTGTTCTGAGGTATAAACCAAGATTCAGGTGTCACAAGAGCTGCTTTATACCCCTGGGGGACCCTGATTCTGCTAAGTGGTTTTCCTTCTCACATCTTGGTGGAAGCATTTTAGTCACCCAGTTTACAGACTGGCCGTGCTGCTGGTCACACAAGCACAGCTGAGAGCTAAGTGAGAGCAGGAATAAATAATTCCTGACATCAGTTTTTCTGCTGAGGAATGTCTGTCACCCAACTTTACCTTGCATGGAAGCTGGAGCTCAATTAACAGCCACTGGTCTAGGCCCTAAGGTGATGTTTCAGCTGAAGAGATATGTCTGACAGTAAATAAAGTTAAATTCCTGGCCAGATCAAAAAGAAATAAATTAAGTATTTCTGAATTAGTAATACTTCATTTCATGGAATATGTAAATACGGAGCAACTGGTCTGTGTCAATCTAATTGAACTAATGCAATTGATTTAATTTATGTAATTGATTTAAGTTATCTAATTAAATTAAATATGTTCATTGTTATTACTTCACCTTCACAAAAAAGGCAAAAAGATGTTTTGTGAGACTAAGTTAGAAGGAAACAGATTCTTCTTTCCCTACACCTCTGCTTAGTTGTAGCAACCCTATCTTTAACATCTTTACATGTAACTTTCTGGCAATTTATTACAACTTCAAATCCAACAATAGTTTGAGAAAATTGGAGATTTTCATATCTCAGAAGTCTTCAGGAAATGACACATAATGAGATACATTGGTTTATTCAGGCCTTTGTCCATATTGCTAGCCTAGGGCCTTGCTTACTGTCTGCCCTTATTCTATTTACTTTGCATTTAAAAATTAAGCTATTCAAAATAGACAGCAACAAAAATTTAGTCCTAAGTGTGCCTCATTTCCTGATCTTAAAAGCCCATAATGATCCCAGGTGATGAGCTAACCTGGGGACACACACTTTTTAACAGGAAAAACAGGAATGACATCCACAGCTTGCTCCAACTTGTACCCTGTACAAACAAAGAAAAAAAAGAGTGTGTAAAAGGCCAGTGTATAAATTGGTGCCTGGAGCAACTTGAATTTGTGACAGAGCTAGTCTCAAGAGAATAGCTTTGCTATTTACTTTAATATACAATAAAGAAGAGAATGATGACAAGCCAGTATTACATGGTATAACTGGTATGCAATTGCACTAAGTCAACAGCATCTAGATTTTCACATTCCTTTTTTTTTTTCTCACTCAGTCCGTCACAAATATGATTATTTTACTTCCCTTGACTTAGATTTCATGTCTTTAAAACATCTTTGCTTTCTTGAGCCCACTTCCTGTCACTATAATTTTCACTCCATGTATATTTTCTTCTAATAAGGAATAGACTGAGCATGATTATTTGTTTTCAATCAGGCCTCAGTTAGAGCCACTGGATGTAAAAACACAATAGAAAATGGTGCAAATTGAGCACTCAAAGCCAATGAAAAATTTCTGCTTCAGTCACACAAAACTCAGGGTGAAGCTAAAATTAGCATTCTTGCATCCTGAACACGAGCAGCCTTCTTTCTCTGCTTTAAACTCCTTTTAGTTGCCTCATAGCCACATTACATTACTTGCAAAACACACTGCAAAAATTACTGATTACTGATTATGATGTTACATTTTTTGCATTTTGCTGCGACCCTTTTCTGTAGAGTGTTTCTTGCAGAGGGTGTATGCCAAATTCACTGCTGGTTCTTTGCCTAAAAATAACTTATCTTTGCCAGAAAACCCCTTGCTTTTTATGGCAAAATGATGACCCAAGCCAAAATATTTCCTCCCCACCCCAGACAGTTGAGAAACAGGGGATGAAGTGGAGTGAAGCATGGGTGGGCATGAAGGCCAGAGGAGCATCTTAACCACAAAGGTGTCACAACAGGAGCATGGATACGCTGCTGCTTCTCTTCTCCTGGGCTCAGCTGTAACTCAGCTACTCCTGGCCCTTCATGGGGCAGAATATTTGTCCTTGTAAGTCAACATGGTTTATCTAAGATTTAAAAGTGCAGTTATGCAAAAAAAATTCCCAGCATTCATTAAAATACAATGTTATAATTGGTAATTCACACTATCCGGAAAGTAAAAAAAAAAAGGCTGAGAAGACTGATTTAGATGGTTACTTACAGGAGGGAAATGTCTCTCTTCTTCATCAGAAGCATTAAACAGATATTTGCAAAGTGTGGAAGGAGAATATGTTTTTGACACCATAATTAGAAAGTAAAATGTGGAATTTAGTTAAGTGAAATGTAGGAATTTGGGCAAAATATGAATATTAATTTGCAAAAAAAGTAACTTCAGGTCTTTAATAGCCATTAGTACCCAGGAGGCCTGTTCTGTATTTCATCTGAAACAAACTTACCAGTGTAAAGAGCATCTTCAGTTTTCCCTCTCCCCTAAAAAAAATCAATAGTATTTGAAAAAAAAAACCCACTAAAGCAAAGCAAAAATAAACAGTTCATCATTATTAAATTGTTCCAATATTTTTCCAGTATACATTCCTTGTTCCATCCACCTGCAAACATTTTTCATTGTTTTTTTAACAGTTGTTCATTAAAGTTGGTTATTGCTACCCTACTCTAAAGTAAATGCCAGCTGGGAACATGATACAAGTAGTTCCTAGTAATGTAAGACACTGTGCAGCCATTCCCATCTTTGCTGCTAACTAAGCAGTCTCCATTTGAGTGGGATAATGCATGAAATGTGGAGACTAAGAAATCCCTGGGCACCACTCACAAGTATGCCAGGGCAGGAGGAAAATGAGAAGCAGCATGGTTTCCAAGGAATATAATCACAGAAGAAAATATCACTAAATGTGTTAGACTAAAGGAATTGCATTGGGACAGTTGAAAAAAAAAATGAAACCTTCAGAGAAGGAGGCAGCATTGTCCCAACAACAGTTTGTTTAAGAAAATGACCATTTGGGATTTTCAGAAACTTTGGTTTTCCAGAATCCTCAAAGCTTTTTATGCTCCTGTGTCTCACTGTTTTTGTTTTTTTTTTTTTTTTTCTTTTACAATTCACAATTCCTTTTTGATTTTAACAGTTTTTAATTTTTCATTTTTAAAAATCAGTTTAGGTGCCTTGATGCTCCAAAATATGTATTAATATGATCAGAAAGACAATGACTTTTCACTAGTTAAAACTTTAGTTAAAAGTCTATTAAAAAAAAAAAAAAACAAAAAAACAAAAAACTAGTTACAATTCTATTTCTTAGAAATTAGCTAGTAAGTACATATGAGGTTCAAGATTTTAAAATTACTGTACTTTCTAGGAAGTTTTAGTTATTGACTTCAAAAGAAGTGCATACCTCTATGTCTGAAAATCTCAACTTTAGTGAATAAACCTTTTAAACAAAGATAGATTTTATTTGTGAACCCTTTTATCGTTGAGAGCAATTGTGACATTCAGGGTTTGGTTTTGCCTGTATTCCTTATTCATTCAACTTCCTTACTATTTTGAAAGCAAAGTTTACAGTTTTTTTACCCTTCACAAATTATTTTCTTTCAGAATGCAATCTTACTTAAAAGCTGAACAGAAAGAATTTATCAAATACATCCATTTTGCATAATTTTCAACATCTTTGTATCTCATGACCTTGAGGAGTTATTCAGAGTTCTGTGCCATTTATGTAAATGGTTCTTCCCCTCCAAAAATCAGCATTACTATGGACTTTAATTGTTGCCTCTTTATTTAGTAAAGTCAACGTATGTATCTCTGATTACATTTGTGTGTCAGCATGCTACTCCTTCACAATAGGTGTTTTTTGTCCAAAACATATTTTTTATCTATGCAAACAACTGAAGGATATCCTTTAGTTCTGGACAGTGGTTCCTTTGTATTACCGGGCTGGAAATGCAAAGTGATTAGTTTTTTTCTTTTTTTCTTTTTTTTCCTCCTTTATTCTTTCCCTTTGATAAATGTTTGTCAATTTTCAAACAATTAATTTTTACCTTATTATTAAAGTTTATAAAACTTCTTTTAAAACTGCTGACAGTAGAAGTAACACAGTGAAGACTATCTGTGACATTAAAAAATCATTTTCCAGACTAGCAGTGAATAAATTTCAGTCCAAAAGAAGGTATGCACAGGGAAATAAAGATGAATGTACTTCTATCTAGACAGGAGGCAAAATCCTCATATAGCTTTTGCATAGTACTAACGCAAAGGATGTACACATCTGGGACATGACTTGAGGCTCACCCTGAATTTTGCAAAAATTATCTAAAGCCTTACAAAAATAAATGGTGTTCCTTGGTATTTCTGTCTGGAAGAAGTCAAAATCTCCTTTTTGCATGACTACAGCAGATCAGTTCAAACTGCAGGCACTGGTTTAGTATCCTGAAACTCAGAGGGGCTGTAGTAGCGATGATAAAAAAGTCAGACAGTTTTCTACAGACTCTTCCTCATTTGAAACATGCTGAAGCCAGTTATTGGCAAAACTCTTATCCTGTCACTACTGAAGAAAAAGTATCAGCCACAAGAGCCTTGTGGTGTCCTCTTGGGTTGAGCTGAGGGCAGCCTGGAAAATATGTTCATATCCAGTGGTGTTTATATATCAAGTTATAAACAGAGATGCAAAAAATACCTACAGTTCTAAATATTTCAAATATACAATTTTCATTTGTTTTCAAATTGTATTTGGTTAAATTTAGGAATATAGTATTAAATATAGAGGTTTTTTTTTTCTTGACTGATTGACCTTTAGATCTGTTGATAGCTAAGAAGAAAAATAGGCCTTGTTGGTTTTTCCTTTCTGCTTTGATTTCTATTGATTTATCAGAACTCACTGGGGATTGAAAGACAAGAAAATGAAGATAGGGTTAAAGAAAGGTTAAGCATAGCATCAAAGCCCTTTTCACAGGCAAAAAGGTTTTATGATCTTTAGAATTTCAGCCGCATACTCTGTACATAATAATAACTACAATTAAGTGATTGTCTCCCCTTCAAAAAAAGTTGAAAATGACATAAAAGTATGGTAAATCGTTAATTAATGATATGCTGTTCTGTTTCCCTTCTGATTACACCTCCTGCTGGGCATGACTGGTCTATTTGCTTCTAATCTCTGCTGTGAATTCATTCAATTCCACGCCTTTCCGCTATCATGTTTTCACCCTTCCTGACTTTCACAACCACCAGATGGTTACAGAGCCACTCTGGGTTCAGTCAGTGATTTCATGGTGTCAGTGTTCGGGGGAAAAGATGCCAGTGATATCCAATAGGCATGCTTGGATCTGGTTGTCCTGCCCTGGAAATACCAAAAATTGCCATGAAAATGATAAACATGTTCCTAAAAGAGTGTTTTAAAATGAGGATATGGTAGAGTTCATCATGACCATGAAAAATGTATTACCTTAGCTAAAGAAAGAGTTACTTTATCCTCAAACTTGACTTTTTCACAAGGGACCTGTGTAATATGGGTAGTTTGAAAGGAGTAGCTGGAAGGAATAATGCTTTTTAATTCCATTTTAACAATATCGGATAGGTTATCTCATTTCACATACAGATGTAGAATACAGTCCTAAAAATGCATTTTTAGCATTTTTGATTCTGTGATTTCATGGACAAGCTGTAAATTAATGTCAGAAAGATATGTGTTATACTTTTCTGGTTCTTTTCTGTGGGTCTCATTGCAATGTCATTATTATTATTGCACTCTCTTCCAGCTGGCAGGTATTTAACTTGACCTGCTCCTTAGAATTTAGACAGTCTCTCTCTCTCTCTCTCTCTCTCTCTTTCCCCACTCTCTCTGTCTCTGTGGCACTTTTGGCTGGCTGAGGGGGGACACACTGGGATGAGGTTCATCTCCAGTTAGGCTGTGTATGTGCCATTTATGGGCTGAAGTATCATAGGTCAATTTTTAGTTCAGTTTTTCACTGTGAAATGCGTGGGGGTCAAGGTAGCAGGGAACAATCTCGTTTATTCTCTCCCATAGCTGTTGCCCTTTGCCAGTACCGCAGTTAAAGGTGGCCAAAGGAGAGAGGCATGTTCTGTCTTTCCTGTAAAATATAATGTTTTCTGAGGATTTGCTGAGAAAAATAAAAAAGTAAAAAAGCAAGCCGTAACAAAACGGCAACAAGAAGAAGAAAAAACTCACCACCAACAACAAATCCCAAACCAAAAATGCAAAACAAATCAAAAAAGCCCTTCAAACCAACCAAAGTAAAAATTTCTATAGGAAATAGAATAATTCCTACAGGAAAAATTAAAGGGACCTAAGGACTTTCTGAACCAAAAGTGACTGAGCTGGACTCTTCAGTTCCCAGAGTCACATAAACCCAGTAGGATGGAAGGTCTCCAAACCAAACTCCTGTTCTAAAGAGGGCAATTTCACAGTCAGGTAGGTTTTCTGAGGCTGCATACTCCTGCCTGCCAGAGTAGGTGCAGTGGCTGCCAGTGTTACAGCCTAAGAATTCAAACACATTTTGCAAAGCTCACCAGCAGTCTGCAGATACAGCTCATTTGCAAGAGGTTACAATTAAGCTCTGCAGTGAGAAATTTGGTTTAATCTCTATTTTCAATGACAATACATTGCATATGGCTTGTTATTTTGTAATTTACTCATTATCCCTATTAGTGAAATATGAACATATGACAGCTTTCTCTGACTTGCCATGACTGGAAAATTGAGGAATATTGCTTGCAATTATGTCCTCCCACAGATGGAGAACTGTACTCTGGCACAGCAGCAGACTTCATGGGCAGGGACTTTGCCATTTTCCGAACTCTGGGGCATCACCATCCCATCAGAACAGAGCAGCACGACTCCCGGTGGCTAAATGGTATGTAAAATGTACATTTCTCTGGTTACACTCATCCAGCCATTAAAGACTAGCACACAGCTCCATTCCAGCAACATCTGTGACATATACACTCCTCTTTTATTTGGGGCAGAATTCTGTCTTAAACCAGTTAAACTAATCAAAAGTGATTTATAAAGAAGCATTTTTGGTTTAATTACACTGAGATTTGTGGGGTGTGATTAAATTTAAAACACACACAGACATGCAAGTTGGATATGAGCAGCATAGTCATGCAAGTTGGATAGAAACTCAAGGCTTGGGGCATCAGCCACACATGAACACAAAGTAGTTCCAGAGCTTTGGGCAGGATTGTGCCTTGTACAAGGTTTCATTTTTTCTGGGTTGAAGGGGACACTGGCCGCATCCAGCAGACAGTCAACCAGCAGAACCTCATGAGCAAGCCAAAGTTGTCAGGAGTTTGGAAAAAGAGAAGGGGGTCCAGGGGATTCCAAGTGATTTGGTTTCAAAATATCCAATAGTTTAGCAAAGCACAATAGCTGCATTATTGTATGGATATTAGTAATCAAGCCTGTGGTTGTTTATTTGCATGTCTGAGGAGGGAAAGATAGTTTCAGAGAAAATTTGATTTTGGCTTCATGTACCAATATATTTTCGAATGCATCTGAGTACTCTATCCAAGTTCTACCGAAGTCAAATTGCCAATAGCTCAAATGGAATTACACTTGGCTTTAGCTGTACAAGGTTACAAGCATTTTAGAAATGAGAATTCATTGTCTGAAAAATCTGACATTTGAATTAAGTAATACTTACTGTAGTTGCTGAGTTAATTTAAATTTAAATTTTTAAGAGTTAACTAGCTCTGCTTTTGCTGTACATACTGCTTGCACCTGCACTCTTGTTTTTGAATTCACAAATTATTTTATTCTTAGACTTTTTTTGCTTCTAGCCATATTATTTATGTCTCTGCTGAGGTTCAGGCTTTCTTATGTGGTTTTACAATTTAGTGCAAACTGTTCACACAAATTTTAATGTGTAATATCAGAGTATGTTTAAAAACTAAGTTTGTTATTAGCTAGTCGAGACCTTCTAATATCAAACTGGATGTCACATTAGCTGTATATACAATCCATAACAACATCAGCCCCTGACTCATAATTAAAACCACAAGATGCAATTGCGAGTTGGATTAACTCTATATATAACATCCTTTAGATACAAGTATCATATGTGTATGTATATTACAAGTTTATGAATCTATTGCATATTGTGTTAAATTTAGTTTTGCTGCAATTCATGTGGACAACTATCTGTCTGGAGAACAGATTCAGGTCTACAATATTTCAGTTCTACAATCTGTATTTATCCAGTAACAGAAAAATTGTATTCATTGGGTTATTTTATTATGACAGTAAACAAGATTTCTGGTCTTGAGGAAACAGTAAAGTACAAGGGTTATAGACATACCCATCTATCTTGATACCTGGTGGAGTAATAATGTGTTAAAGATGACCAACATCAACTTTAGTTATGATAGTCATGATGACATTTTAAACTCAGTCATGCAATCAAAATCTGCTTTTGTGCAGTAGATTTGCACAATGACAGCTGAGTCAGGAGGATTTATGCAGTGGGAAAACACAGCCATTGTCCACAGGCCCTGTACTCACTGCTGAAATTGTGTCATTCCCTTGTGGATTCGGTTATCAGTCTTTCAGCACTAAATGTGAGAACTGCTTTTCCCAAATTAGCACTAAGGTTACATCTGACGATGCAGAAACCACAGCTGCTTTGTGCTCAAGGTGGGGAGCTGATGAGCCTCAAGCTTTCTTGAATTTTACAAAATTATATTTTACAAAATGAGCATAAGAATAGAAAGCATTTTTTGTATCCCAGGGTGAAAGAGATTTCCAACTCATAAGTAAAGTTGTTGCACTATATTACTGTATGGAAAGTTTCAAACTTAATTTAAAACAAGATAAGAATCAAACTGAAACCTTTAAAAATTATTCTCATAACTGTCCATAATTTAATAGAGAGCGATCCTTAAGTACATTTTTGAAATCTTTCTCTCCACTGCAACTTAATACATTTACCTTCCTAATATGGAAAGATTGGCCTAAAATCTGCACTACAACATTCCTATTAGAGGCTCTGAGGCTTTACTGTTAATTTCCCAGTGATAAGATCCTGACATCCTTTTCACACAGCTCTCCTAATTTCAGCATCCAAAATTGATAACAGTTTGGGTTTGAAATTCTGCAGGCATGCTGGTCCTTTGGTTATTGTTTTTAATTTGTCATTTTTCTTTTAAAAATATAATTACAAAAGAAGCTTTGTGTTTGCACGTTGTTAAAGTGGATATGCTTTTAATGAAACACGCTCTCATTGAAGATTGAGATGTTCACTGCTTTCTTAAAGATCTGTAAAAACTATTTTTGAACCTTAAGTTTGCAGACCTTTATAAATTTTTTAGTAAATACATGGATTTCTATGCAGGGGTGGGTTTACTTTCCTAGTTGCTTTTTACAGTGTGCTTAGCCTCAGGTAAAAAACCAGTATTCTAAGGGACATATACTGAAAGCTGCAGAACAACAGTTCTGGTCAAACTTAGAGACAAATTCTCATCTCTGTAGAGTTTAATAGTTAGGTGGTGAGACATCTAGTTCTAAGGCCTTGCTAGTGTTTACTTCAGTCAGAGCAGCAGCTAAATTGTTTTTTTTTTTCCATGTTGAGGCTAAGGTCAGAGCTGACAGGGTGCAGAAAACACAGCTGGTTGGTACCAAAAATGGAGAGGAGAAGACAGTTGCACATGAAGAGCTTGCAAACTTTTCCCAGAAACTGTCTTGCCCTAAGCTGGCATAAAAGTAGAACAACATTGCACACAGTGATTAGGTTTTAGGGATTTAAGCAGGAACACAGAGTTCCTACAGACATCACACAGTCACATTCTGGAGATGCTCAACCTTCTTACAGACATTGTATGTTTTGGGGAAGAGAACTCTGCCCAGCTCAAGGGAAGGTGCTGACCAGCAGCTCTTAAAGACTTCTTAAGTCTCTTAGATATATTAAATACTCACAGGCTTCTAAAGCTTTCATTTTGAATAAATAATTAAACAGTCACCAAGCCAAATAAAACAAGGGAGACTGATTCTATAGCCATGTAGTTAGGGCATTCATCTAGAAGCTAGGGAACTATACATCAGTCAGTGTAGCAGTGTATATTTAATTATTGATACAGAGCTGGCCAGATGTGACAAGGAAGCATTTGCAAAAACACAGTAAAATAAGCTGGTGCTCAGGGAAATCATCTTGGACATGAAAAGCTGCAGTTCAGTGCCCCAGACTGAATCATGTGCTTTATTATAAGCCATGTTCGTGCATGCATGGAACATTACTGGGTCCTCTGGTATGTGCATGGAGTTTTCTCTGCACAAAAGAAGCTTTGGCAATCTTACACAGTCCCAGTGAGGGTCAAGAATTGTTTTGAACCCTCAGAAAAAAAATAATTCTGGTGTTGAAAAATATCTTCTATACAGCTTTACTATAAGGAACAACGGCCTTGATGTTACATATATATCTTATGAAGTCTTGCCTATCGGCAAGTACATGATTCCCTTGAAATGTGCCATTGCCTCTCATAGTACAGAGGCATAAAGTTATTTTGAAGAAGCATGGATCATGTCCTGCTTCCATGAACTGCTGCAGAAGTTGAACAAAAAGATGAGTAGAGGCCTGTGCAGGTGGGAGCAGCTTCTCGCGGTGCCAGGGAGTTCCCTGCTGCCCAGCAGGCAGCCTTTGCTGTACACCAGCCCCACGCCTTCAGCAAGGGCTGAGGGCATGGCTGGGGGCAAGAAGGCAGAACTGGCAGTGCAGTCCACCAGAGCAAATGCTGAGCAATGCAAAGGCAATGCACCCAAGGCAGTTTTCAAGCTGAAGATTAGAGGAGTGGAAAGAGAGAGATTAAAGCTGCTCTCATCTTCTCTGACTTGAGCACAGGGGATCTGGCCTTAAACTGTTAACATTTTGTAAAATGAATAACCATAAATATTTATTTTAAAAGCAAAGCAGGATTGGGCTGAGCAAAATCTGAAAGGAAATGAAATCACAAAAGCTGCATTAGGATAGTATTATGAATCTGGTTTGCACCCCAGAAATACTGGCCTCACTCACCCTCTTTACTAGACATGGGGTTAAGAGAGATTGTCAGTCTGGATTTCCAGACTTGGCTTGGAATTTCCTTGCTTTTTATGGGTTTAAACTACTCTGTGATATTATTTTAGCATACTTTCCATGGCTTAATTTTTAAAGTGGAGTAGTAACTGTGCTTAGTTCCCTGAGGTTATTGTCCTTGGTAATCTTTGATTTACAGTTACATAAACAGCTGAGAGTTATAGAAGCTGAGCGACTGTTCAATAAAAAAGAAAATGCCCTCTTAAATTTAACAGGGTCCAAGGCAGGAAACACAGACTTGATATTCTCCTGGCATTCCAACAGAACTGTAGACATCACTTTGTGTTTTTTCCACTTCAGACACTTTGTTGAATGTCCCAACACTGTCATTATACACACATGATATTGAGTATATATGTGTTGCACAGCAGACTAATGTATGACAACAGAAATAAAAGATTGCAGATAGTTTACAGAATTTTTACCTCTGTAATAAAATGCATTAAATTCATCAAAAAGTTAGAAATTAATTACTCTTGCTGAGACTTGGGTGTGTACATATTCTGATCCTTAAACCTATAATTAGTCTTTGGTCAACCACACCAAACCCTTTTCCTAGCTATGCATAACCACTGATGGCTCCCTCTGCTGTGCCACTCCCTTGTTCCTAAATGCCTCTCTAGCTTCCCATTTTCCAACTCACCTCCTACACATTCTCAATCCAGATATACAGCATGCAGTAAAATACAGGTATCAGCTGTGGAAAGGAGCCACAGAACTCAACCATCCTGGTACCTGGGGTTGTTTCATAAAATGCATCTAAGATATTAGTGGAACAAGGAGATGAGGGCTGCTACAAGTACAATAAATCTCCATTGAGAGAAGAGCTGCTTAAACAAAGGATATTAAAAAAACCCAACTGTGAACTGCATATGAATTTATTTAGTCTTCAAATTAGAAGTCTTAAACTATGATGGGAATGAAATTACAAAAACTGTCCAATAGAAGTAGTCAGTGAGGCAGCCTAGCTGGTTTTAAGAGGAACTCAGGTAACATTTTATGTGTTGTTATATAGCACACTTGTCTGACATCCCAAGAGACTACAGTGAGCAGACTAAGAAGTCTCTTCCAAGCCTGCATTACCATGAATTTACAAGGACATATTTAAACAACCTTTTGAGTGAAAACAGTGAGGGAATTTTTTGTGTTTGTCATTTTTTTGTTGTTCTTTTGCTGTTAATTTTCCTGTGAAAGGATCTCTTGCATTTAAATTAAGCATTTCTATATTTGAACAGCTGATACATCCTATCATGCAGGCTGTAGTGTGGACTGAGTTCCACACTTCCCCACCGTGGCTTGCAGAAGCATGAACAACTCCGACCCTTGTGGAGCAAAACATGTCCATATATGCAAATCTCATTTCTCACTCAATAATTCCTCCCACCCCACTACCCCCCCCACCATTCCCACTATCTTTATTGCTAAGAATAGTAATAAATAATTTCACAGTGATAAATTCCATGTGTGACAAATGCTAATGTCACCTAACGCAGTGCTAGGAAGTGCTCAGAAACTATGGTGACGGTGGCATAATACTGTGAACAGAATGGCACACAAACTCAATTTACAAGGTTCGTTTTTTTTTCTCCTTAAGTCTGTAGATCCATATTTGAGAGATTGAGTATGAATTTTAACTTGTTTTTCTCATTGCAATCTAACAAGCTTTATCTATATACATATTTTGCTGCAACCAATTCTTTTTTTCTTGGAAGAAACGCAGAATTTCTGAAATCAGAAAATAAAGGGCTCTTTCTTATTGTTATTACTTGACATTTGTCCTGTCCCTAATCTGAAATGGTTACAGTTCAGGAAACCAAAGGCCCTTCTGAACACTTGACCAGAAGATATTCATGTATTTGAACCAGCTGATTCAGTTGAACTGTCTGAAAACTGTTCCCTGTATCTTTATGCAAAGTAAGAGAAGCATCTGGTTCAGAAATCAAAGACCAAGTGGCAATTAGAATGTGCTTAACAGTTTTTCTGGATGTGAGAAAGGTCATGAAGATGGTAGATGGAGACAACCAGAAAATATAAAATCTTCCCATCAAGTGGCCTAAATTAAATAATTTTGATTTCATTTGGCCTATTTGAAATCATTCTAGGAAAGAGATCTTTCCATTCTTTATCACTCCTATGCCCCCTAGGATTAGGTAATTTTCTTCATTAAATATCAGTGCTGTGGATGATATTTTGTTCTGTTTAGGTTGAAAAGATGGTAAAAGTAGCCAAAGGACAAATTTCTAGGTTGGAGTGGAAAAAGGGGATAGGAAAGGTGAAGCAGCAGAGAACATTCTCCTGGTCTGACTGCACATCTTGAAGGTTTCCTGCCACTATAGAGAATATAACCTGGAGCAGGAAGACTTGCATCAGTAAACATATTGGTCTGAGCTACAGCCACAGTGTGCTCCAGGAAGTTAGGATACAAGTTAGTCCAGGAACCTGACTTAGGATATGTGTATATTACATGGTTAACCATGGGCTCATTTATAGGTTTTAACTTGGTCAGCCTTACTATCCACACCAAAAAAATGTAATAGCTGGGAGTATAGATTAGAAGCCATGCTTTGCTGCAATTCATTCATTCAGTTACTCTCTTTATAGCACATATAAGATCAAAAATAATAGTAGAGCTTAGAGTTCTTTGTTCACTGTTTCCAGTAGAGACCAGAGACGTTTCTCTGCTGCATAAAGTACAGTTTTAGGAAAGAATTTCATAGTTCTCAAAACAAGCAGTGTGGGATATGACCCCAGTCCCAGTCAGATCACTGCAGAATAGTCTTTCTAAAAAGAAACTTGCCAGTGATGGACAGTTTGAGATCTGCACTCACTCTTATGCACTGAATTGGTCAATTGATAATTGGTGATGTGCCTTAAAATTGCTAAATTTTAAGGTTTTAATTTCAATTGTGAATCGAAAGGCCAACATTCAACATATATCAACAATATAGCAACCCAGTAAATCCTGATGAGTCTCATCAGGGGTGAGAGTTGAGAGTGCAGCCATTCCCATCACCTTCTCTGGAAGGCAACTGGATGAAGGAGCCAGAAAAAGCTCTGGAGAGATTCTGGATGTGGATAAATCAATGTACCTCTGTACTGGGTAAAATTGGTGATCTCATTGAGGTGTTCAGATTCAAATTTGATGATGCCGGTGAGTTAATTTCTATAGTCACCTTTTAGAAAAATAAATCCAAGTCTGGTCTGCTTTCAGCAGCAGGAGCTGTGTAGAAATCCATCTGCATGAGCACACTCCAGGAGAACATTCAGTTGGAGGAGTAAGGCTCTGTGCCCTTCTCACACTGATAAAAAACACCTGAAATTTTCCAATTACCAATAGTCCCAGTGATATTCTACTGCCTCTAAAAAGCATTTTTTCTTTTTTTTTTTTTTTTTTTACCCTAAGATGGAGTGTTTTTTCTATGGACTTGTTTCATTGGATAACTTATAGAGTTGGCAGTGGATGGCTTTGTAAAGTGATGGTCTGCCCACTTAAGGTGACAAACATAGTATATTATTCAAGCAGTGGCAATAACCTCTTCTAGAAAGCTTAGTGTACTACTTTCAGTTAATGTATGATTAGAAAGATCATTTCTATCTGTATATTTATCTATCTATCTATGTTACCCACATGCATTACTTCATAAGAAGACTCTCCCTTTTCCCTGGAGATAGATCTCAGTAGGAAAAAAAAGTCATTTGTCCAGAAAATGTGTAGTGTTTGGGTTCTAAGTTTGCATTTTACTTTGCTTTTGGTACAGAACCCACTTTAAATTAAACAACACCAGTTTCTTTGCAATTATTATTTTTGCAGAGATCCAAATCAGCTTAAGCAAAAGGAAAGTTCAGATTAAGTGGCCAGATTCCAAACACAAAGCCTCTGTGTTATAGACCTTGCAAATTCAAGTAGGTTTCCCATGATCTCTGTGAGAGCTCATCACAGCTCTGATGCTTGAAAACCAGTGACTTTTAGCTACCAAATTGTGCCTTCTTTCTTGTTCACAAAAGTCACTAACCAGTTTTTCAGACAAGTTAAGCAGAAATCTGTTTGTAGGAGTCACACAGCAGAATACTAATTGATTTAAACAAAGGAGGAGTGGGTCTGTTACAGACCCCTTTATTGGGATATGACATACATCCGAATTTTCTTTTTGCATTCTTGTGTTGTTTTGTGGTTTTTTTCCTTCTGCTCTAGCCATCAATTTAATGAGTGTTGACCCTGTCAATACCAATTTCCTCTTCTCAGGCCACCACGTTCAGAGTTTGGTGGGCATTCAATAGAGATTTACTGTTGGCTGGGTAATTTGAGTTCATGTGTGTGGTGAAAAATTAGTGAGAAGAATTACCCAGAAAAGTGGATGCCATGACAATGCATGTCACCATGGTGTGACCAGCTCTGCTGACATAGGCTTCAAAAGCTCTCCCCCTGTGAAAATAGGGCCTGTTTGCAAATTAATTAGTTTCTGGCAGCAGCTTGATTGTTGACCCAAAGTTTGTAGAGTGGAAAAACAATCAGATTAGTGTGTTCAATATAAAGGCCCAGCGCGGCGCTCGAGTGCAGTTTGCCAAACTCTTGAGGCTGTGAATAGAGTGAGACAAATTCTTCTTTGAGAAGCCAAGGCAAAGGTTAAGTGTGATGTGACTGGAGCACGCTGGCCGTGGGGCGGTGGGGAGAGAATTAAAGGTTTCAGCCACACAAAAATAGAGAGTGCTGAGCGAGTTGCATAGAATTTAATGAAATTCACAGCTTCAGACGCAAAAGTGTTTGGCAATGTTTTAGTCTGTGTTAAAGGGAGAAATAAGATGGCTTTGTTTTAAGAAGTTTTCTTTGTATATCCATGTGAGACACCGGGGACTGAGCCTCTAAAGGGTATTAGAGAGACTTCCTGATCCTGCACACTGTTTCTGAGTACCTGCAGACTGAGATTTGTACCAGCTCCTCCCACTCCCCACCACACACTTACTCCTTTTATCTCAAATTATTAAATCCAAACGTTCCCTTCATCACCTCCAACTTTTGGGCAGGGTTCTTCTTTTAAATAGTGCTGGTGTGGGGGCTCATGGACAAATATATTAGAAATCCATGTTTATGAATAAATGACTGGCTAAAGCTTGTTATTGAGGTAATGAGTCAAAAGATAGACCCCAAAAAATACAACAAGCCAGATCTCTAGCTGATGACAATGACTCTATGCAGCCAAGATCTGATTTCTGATCTCATTATTGTGCTCATTTCATTCTTACTCTTCATTCCTACAATGACTGTTTTTTTATATATGCTTGCCCTTCATCATATCTTTTTGGCATTCAGTGTTACTATCACCCTTGTAGTATTTTCTTTATATCAGACAATTCCTATGCATATTTAAAACTATTGTTTTCCAACTATGACAAATAGAAAGAAAGAAAATTCCAACTATTGTGTAGAAGCCCATTTTCGTGGGCAGTTGAGGTATCTCCTTTTGGACCAATGTCTTAGCCCCGTTGGGCTGGATCAGAATTCCTGGCAGACCCAAGGAATTGGGCCTTGGGAAAATATGAAGGGCTCCACACAGCCCACCACATAGCCCTCACTCCATCAATTAACTGAGGTGCCCAACAGAGTTAATGATGTGAGGATATAGCCCCTTAGTCTGTTCCCACCTCTTTCCCCCATTCCATAAAATTCCAACTCTTAGCCTGCGACCTGTGCGAACTCTGTGATTTGCTCTCGGTAATGGGGCTGAACCTACCCCCTTCACACTAACATTCCTGAACCGTGAATTGCTTGTCCCAAAAGGCATTTAGTGTTGCTTGCAATTAGCGCAACTGATTGCTCAAAGCCGGCACCTGAGGTGGCATGGAGCCAGCTGGAAGCATAATTGGCTCCTTAGCTGGAGAAACATCCACTTCACAGTGGAGTCTGTGCTGATGGAATTATTAGTTCAGAGGAAGCCAGGTATGTGAATACCTGTTCTATGCATTAAAGCCTCCACTAGCACTAGACACAGATGAATTATCGCAGACTCAAAGCCTCCCTTTCTCTCTGTCTCCGGAACTTCCCCTTCTCTTTGTTCCTGAAATCGCTGAAATTTCAGCCTGAATATTTGTAGGGCTGAGTAATTGCTTTTGTTCTTTGGGTTATTTAATTACAAATCTCAGTAGATGACAGGTCCTCTGCTCTAAAGGAAGACATCACATTTGCACAGTTACAGAATCCCAACACAAATGTGTGTGGCAAATCAGTGACTGCAGATTTATTCATGCCCTCTGGGACCTGCACTGCCTTTTCAGCTTAGCATGCAATATGATTTAAATTACAGCTTGTGCAGAGCTGTGCCTTGGGATTACACTCCATGTTTCCAACTGTTTATAGTTCAGTGAGCTTTAACCTCTGTGATTCTGAAAATTAAATAATGTCACGGCTGATATCAAATTGATGGCTGGTACTAGAATGCTAAACACTGTGTAGTATTAAAAGCCTATTTTTACAACGAAGTGGAAACATCATTATATTTAAAACATTGATAACACATTCAGGTAGTTCAAAAACACAAATAAAAAGTTACACAAGCAAAAGAATGGCAGAGCTAATATTAAACCCCATTATCAAGGATATTGTTTCAACTCCTGTATTTAACAGAGTTGTGCCTGTGAACTTTGCTGGAGCAGGACTGAGCCTAGTACAGGGCTTTGTGATGACACAAAGACTGTGTAAGATCAATAAATGTAGATAGAGCATCTGTTGTGGTTAAATCCACATTTGTTAATTTCTTGCAGAAGTTCCATTATTTCTGAAATACTGTGATATATCAAATGTTACATCTTGAAGATGTTTTTGTGCTGTAACTGTGGACATCTTAATATTTCTGTAGGCTTTGAAGAGAAGCAGAGGAAACACCTAATTAGAAAGCTCTGTATTTAATATGACATGTAATTTCCCTTCAGATTACATTCCATTATTTGCAAGGGTTTAGTTGATGCAAAAACATTTAGATTTTTTTTTCTCCATTTAGTTCTGCAAACCCATGTTTCCAGGAGAGAAACTGTTCCAGTCCCACTTGAGCAACTTCACCAAGTTCCTCCCCAGGCTCCGTTAAGGCAACACTGCGAAACAAAAGGGTCAAACTAATGTCACCAACAGCATCATTTAGGGCACAGACCCTCATTCATGACTGTAGTGTAAAGAAGGGGGAACAGGAAGAGAAAAGGACAAATGGGAGAGACAAATGGATACTTATTTTTCACTTGTAAAAGCAGCATGTTGAAGTAAATAACAGAAAATAAAAAAGAATTCACACAATTTCAGTTACCAGATATGATGGACAGATCAAAGACACACAAAGTGTTTGAGAAGTGGATCCTCATTTGATGCCTTTAGATTTTGACAGTAGAATAGAGCCTGAACAACCCATTTTGCTGCATTGCCAAAGTGATGCTTCTTTTTCCCCTTGACTTTTAGAATGCCCTATACTATTTATTTCAGGCTTCAACGTCCAGCTCTTAGCTATCAAAGTGGTATCAGGAGTATCCCATCCATTGTTATTGCATTGGATTCCATGTGTTTGTGTAAATTCATCTGTCTTGAGAAGTGGCAGTTAAATTTGATTTTTTAAAAAAATTTAGCTAAGTGCTTTTACATACCATATGGTAAAAAAAAATATGGTAAAGTGTATAGTAACATTTAAGAGATCAAAGTATGAAGGTGATCACCAGCTAATAGTTGATAGTCAGAAGCAGTGAATGGCACAGATGATGTGCTGGTGTACAGATAACATTTCTGTTGAGAATCTCAAAATCAGTCTCAAATGTAGCAATGTTCTCCAAAAAACTGTTGAGAGTGACCCACCAAAACTGAGGCTGATAAGCCTTTTTTTGCTCTTTTTCCTTCTGTTCTGAGACACTGTATCACTGTATCTATAGGCTGAATGTTTCTATTAGTAAGGTGAGCTGCCTTGTTGTATTACCAAGGAAAATTACCTCTTTCAAAGGCAAGGGTTAAACTGTAAATCCTTGAGATCACTATTTATTGTACAACATCCAGCAGATTTTGATGTTCCAGAACACTTAGAGCTGCCACAAACACACTCAGTAATTGAAGACAAAATAGTTCCCTGTCTGATTTACCTTTTAAAGTGATAAGTTGGCCTGTGGTTTTGTTAGGTTCCTGGATTATGGAAAAGAGTATTTTTAACATATCTTTATGTATATAAATTTAATTTCCTTTTGGTAGGCTTTAAGGATTTCTGTTCAGATAAGTACAGTAAGATTTGTGGAAATTTGGTATAAGCGGAAACAAGATAACCTTTCAGAGACAGCTTTTGTACAGATCATCATTCAGAAAAAACAGAAGAAAAGTTACCTTGAAGACTGGATTCATGTTTTTCCCATTTGCTGCAGAGGTCTTACAAAATAGTTGCAAGCATGCAGTGATAATACATTGTATCTGTTAGTATTTCCACATATCTGAGGATTGGTGTTTATTGATTTTTTTACTGTTGTTTGGGCAAAATTCAATATCCTTGTAAGTCAGAAATATTCTGCTGATGTCAGAGAGATTATTCATATTTCCTGAGCTCTATAATAACATTTGTCACACTGTAAAATTTGTAGTCATGGGACACAGCTCTCTTAAGTTACCCGCTCCTTCAGTCTCTGTGTCCTGTTCTCCTGTTTCTCTGAAGAAACTTCCAGTAAGGGCAGAAAAAAGAGGAAGATACAAAACCTCTCTGTGTAGGGTTTTATGTGGACTTGTGGATCATCAGCTTTTTCATAAGGTTGTGTAAATGGGTTGTCATTATCGATTCTCAGTTCTGTTCCATGTTTGACATACTGTCAGTTTTAATATTTTGTGCCAGACCTGTTGGTAGAAAGCATTCTTTTTAAAAAAAATCCAGTTTCTGGTTTATTACAAGGTCTTTATTTTTTATTGCATTTCTTTCTTTTATTACTTTTTAAATACTTCTGTTAAACTTTCTGCCAGTTTCTCTTGCTGTGATTTATGTATCATAAGCACAGTCCCCCGTCACTGCTTTTAAAAACCAAAAAAATTTTGAGTCTGAGACAATGAAATTTTCATTCTTAAAAGTCACAGAAATTACATAAAATAATTTTTAAGGAGTGTCAGTGAATAATAATATAAATTAAAATAGTGAAAATAAGAAAAGAGTTTGCTTGTACAGAATTAAAGTATAAGACAATGAAATGATGTTTGAGAAGAAAAACTTTCTGACAGTGCAGGTACTTTCCTATCTGAAGCAACTTCACAGTTTTCATCTTACCTGTGCTATCAAATATCTTTTGTTATTCTTTTTTAATGAACAGAAATAAGTTTCACATTAACAATGAATGAGTACATTATTTCAGTTGTGCAAAACCCTGTTAATAGCTTATGTTGACTGAAGCTAGATTAAGTTGGAAACACATAGTGCTCACATGACTACTAAAAGAGGTTGTCATAACTGATGCTATCACACTGAATACCTTAGGTTGTGCTGAGGGGTTTTGCTTCCTCTTACAGATGCCTTATTGCATTTTGTGTTGCTGTGCTACACTGACACATGAGCTAAAACGAGTCATTCGTCCAGCCCTTTCCTCAGTCTTTGCTGCCATCCCTCATTAATCCTATTTTAATGGATTTTGTGTCAAGTTGCTTTACACTAGCTGTAAAAGTTCATTATACCAACAAAATGTTTCTTGTAGTTTGACAAAATTACCTCAGTTCTTTAGCCAAATCTAAAGGATTTAACAAAGAAATTAAATTACAGGAGATCAGAAAGGTTGGGAAATTGCTGCAGGAGAGTTCTCTACTGGATGACTTCTTGGGAGCTGGTGTGGGCTGATGATCATTTCCAAATGAAGGAACATCCCTCACTGAGAGTTGAGACTATGGTAGAGGCCTGTCCAGTTTTTGATGTGACATCAGGGAGATTTTTTTTTGCAGCTACACAATCCCTTCTACACACTTCAAATTGAACCTGGCAGTACAAAATTTGGTGTTTTTCTTCCTGTTTTCAAAATAGGTGATTTTTGACGCAAAGGACATACTTTTTCACTTTTTTAAGCAGAAAAAAATAGTATTTCTGTGGGAAAATGGTTCTGGAGACAGCGTTGTGCACTGCGTGGAGCTGACAGAGAAATATTACCTTTCAGGAGACAGAGGCTGAAGATATGCTTGTTAAGCCAGTGCTGTTCAGCTTTTTCCACTCGTACTGCTGAGGGCTGTCCCATTTTCCCTACACTGGAATATGTTTGCCATGTTAATCCCCAGCTATTCCTCACACTCAGCCAGGTATTTGCCTCCTGCAAAGAGCTGTGTCAGGAGCTTGGCTACAGCATGTTTCCTCAGCCTTCAGGACACCTTCTTGTAAACTTAATTTACAAGTGACAATGAGGGAGAATATTCCACCAAGACATAAGCACACATCTCTCAGCATTCTGAAAGGCCTGAGAAAATCACATTAATGAAGAGGAACAGGTTTTGGTTTCTGACTTCTAGGATCAACTGCCATAAACTCAGCATCTCCAGGGACTTGTGCTCCACCTGTGAATCTTCAGAGCTTACAAAAGGCAGGCTTGCAGCATGGCTTTATATGCCAAAAGTCTGTAACACCCCAAATCAGAAACATCTTTTGTCTTCAGTGCCTCCACGCTCCACTTCCTCCCCTAATACATCACATTTTAGCATAAAGACTCTGGTATTTAGTTCTTGTCACTCATCCAGAGCTCTAAAGATGTAGGTTACACAGTTAAGGCACAGGCTTTCTAGTGTTTTTATTTCCAAACATCAATGTCAAAAATTTCAGATAAATGACTGAGAAAGGAAGAAACAGGCTCTTAGCTGGAACTCTCATTACCTTTAAGAAGTACAAAAAATTGAGATTAAAGTATTCCTAAATGGAGGCAGTGTGCTGCAAGCCTCACTTTCTGTTCTGTGATGGACACTAGTTTTCTCAGTTGCCCAATTACTCTCTCTGAGGGACAAGTAAATAAGTTTAAAATTAATTGTGTTGATAGATATACAATAACCCTAAAACACTGTTAGTAACAGAAAAGAGGTGTTAATTTTGCTTGTTGTTCTGTAAGGAGATAATAATCACCTCTTTTAATTAAATAGGGTGGATAGATCATAAGCATTGTTTTGTGAGAAATCTATTTTATGTTGAGCATTAAGCTATAATTTTACTGAACTTCTGTATTCACTTTTCTTCACCATATAATTAGTCTTTAACAAGGAATCAAAACTATTGTTGTCTCTTTAAAACAAAGGCTTCAGAAACTGATAATTGCATCAGAGATCAACATTTTTCTCCCTTCTGTTTCCTGTGGGAGCTAAAATGTCATTCCCAAGATATTTTGATGCTGAATTATGCCTCTAAGGCAGAGGAGATGAGGGATCTTGGGGTGGTGGCATTGTCTTGGCAGGTACTCAGGGACTCATTTATGATACTCTAGGAGGTGCTGAGCACCCCAGACTGAGGTTGTGCTCCTCTTACCCTGCATCACTGCCAGCCCCCAGGAGGGCACCCATGGCTCAGTCCCCAGCCTGGCCTTGCCAAGTATTCACTTCTGCTAGAGGCCCCCAGCATGGATCCCGAATGCTTTAGGATGTTACAACACACTTGCCCTTTTTTGCTTCTGCCTCAAATACAGATCAGTAATTCCTTAAAAAACTCCATCATTTAAATTCAATTTTATCATCTCTCACAATGAGAATGATGCATGGATGACACTTGTGGTCAAGCCACTGTAAATGCCACAAGGGCTAGACTCCAGTTGCTGTATGTGTGACTGTACCACTGCAGAAGAATTTACATGTGTAAAAATATGGTGTGTCTTTTTTAATGCACATCTTTTGTGTGTTACATTGCTGCTGTACCCATGTATTGAAATGACAGAAGAGTGATATATTGTTGCTACTTTTAATACCTTTCATCCTTGAAAGTCTGTAATCTCTTCATGTCACACAAGTCACCAATGAAGCATAGCAGTTGGATTCTGCAGAGGAAAGGTTTGTTGGTTTAAGGTTGTTGTTTTTTTTTGTTTGTTTGTTTGTTTTTGTTTTTGTTTTTTAATTATAAAATAATTTGGATTTTTTTTTTAAACTACACAATTGAAATTAAAAGAAATGTTAGTGTAACTTTGCACTTATTAGTGTGTTTTATAATCTGTCTCACAAAAATTGCCTTTACTAATATTTGGAAAATTGATAAAAAATAGGATATCCCTTCCAAGAAGGAGAAAGTAGCTGACATATCTAATGCATCTTGACTCAAAGATAAGCCATTTGATGATTATCATCAGTCTTTAAAACTCTTTCTGATGGGAATTTCCATTGCAAAATCAGTGAGGGACCATAGGGCTTCTTACCTTGCAATAACAGCTGACAGCTTGATCATGCATGGCCTGCATGTCACACATCCTCCTGACTGTAAACATCATCTTAAAATGACATCTCTACTCTGTGGTCTGTCCTTTCTGTGCTAGCATCTGACAATAAATTACCACAAAACCCTCATATTAGCTCCATAATAGCCACAAGTTATCCCTTGTGCAAACAGCTGTCCCTCTTTGAGGGCGTGGTATGATGCCATCCATGTTATTGAGGAGCTTCACTAGAAGCCGTGAATCCATGGGAGCTCTGCTGCATTTGCCTGAGTCAACAGCAGCAAGAGGAATGTGAAAGTTGAGGAATTTAAATGAAGGGACTTTGAAAGAACACCACTAAAAGCTTTGGTGTTTTGTAAACGACATTTGAGTGTGTAAAACCACAAACCATCTTAGCTCTCTCATCACCACATATTAACAGCTTTGTCCTCCGGTGACCTTGCTGAGGCAGAAGCTCTGCTCTGCACATTTGTGACTGGAGCTGCAAGTCTCCTCTCTGTGGGTAGTAGGGCTCACAGTGACAGCAAGTTTTGATTTTGTGAGGACAGTGTTTGGCTCTCTGTGCTGGGTCTCAGCGGACAGGTGCTGTACATGGTTATGAAGTCTTGAGTAGCTGTCTATTTTTGTTGTTCTTAAAATTTTAATTTCATCTTCTCTAGCTTTCCTCTCCTCAGGGTCCCAGTCACCCTCCAGTACTTTTCATTAAATTACAGCAATTGTAGTTTTACTGAGCATAAAATTTCCCTAGTTTCCTAGAATTTTCTTGCTGTGAACGGATAAATTAGTCATTTTGACCATAAATATACAATAATAGGGGCATCCAGTTCAAACTCTTTACAAAGCATTTCCTAAGAGAACTGCCCTTTGGTTCTTGCCAAGTGATGAAGAGATGACCCCAGCTTCTGTTCCTTCAGCTTACTCAATCTTGACAGCTAAAGGTAATTTCTGTGCCTTCAAGTTTATAGATCTTCATTAAAATGCTAATACAATTCACTTAGAAAGCCAATTTCTGACTTTTATTGTTTCCTGCTCTTGGGTGTGTGTGTGTGTATTTATGCGGTTATTGTTGCTAAAGACTAACATTTGTTAAAGGACCAGTGCAGATCGATTTACCTTCGCTCTTCCTCAACCTGAAATGCTGAGACAGGCAAAACATGTTTCCATTAGTTAAATAAGCAAACAATGGCAAATAAATCATAAAGACAGCTGGACCAAGGTGTCGTTTCCATAAAGAGCCAGATTTCTCAGAAAGGACAGTTTAATGGGCTGCTGCCAGTGAAATGTCTGCAGAGGTGGTAATTGCAGGAGGGCACACAAAGCGGTGTACAAAGGTGTCATGTGGGATCTGAGGAGTAGCACCACAGACAGCTGGAAAAAAGAGATTGAAAAAGGTGTGGACTTTAATAATTCGCTTCTTAAAGGCTGATTGTTTTAAATAAAAATCTAAGTTTTTATTTTTAGCTTGTTCACTTTGGCTGCAAGATCAGAGAAGTGTTTTTAGCTGTAATTTTATTTTGATCATGTTTATGCTGGGGCTTTGTTTCTCCTTTGATCATGCTAAAACACGTTTCAGAAATGTTTGTTTGATGTATGCTGTTTTTTATAGCAGTCTTCCACATTGTCTGCCTGTGTTTTTTAAATGCACTAAATCATTGCAAAATATTTGCTGTCAAATTATTTTTTAAATCCATTTTCCCAAAACAAGCTTTCTGGACTTCTAACCAATGGGAGACAGCTTTCAAACATGAAAGTGTTGAACTGTTGTTACAGCATTTCTGAGGGCTACATGGATTGGAGGCAGTTTTAGGGTTGCAGAATACTCCATAATTCATACTCAGAAATTTGAAGTCATTCCATCTATCCCCAATAGCTGCAGTGCACTGACTTTTACAATTGTTACTGGTGGGTTTGGATCAAAGTCCTACTTCCCATTCAGTGAAACTTGCTCTAAGTTCATTCCAGCATTTCTTTTGTGGCTGTGTTGTGTTGAATGTATGAAATAGGTCAACCCTGACTGAATTATTTTAAACTTCCCATGGGGACCCCTTGATACAAAACCTGTTTAAATTTGCAGGGTAAGGCAGGGCAGTCTCGTTACTTGAACATACACATTCATGGATGACATTCTTTCTTCTGCTGCATGGCTGAGCAATTAGGAGAGTCAAGGAGAAGTCCCTAATTCCCTCATGTGTGGATATCTCCCTTCAAATCCTCAAAGAAGAGCAATAAAAAAGTGCTGTGCAGTCCATGGAGAGGGCTGTGTTGCGTGACTGCCGGCCATCTGGCTGATTGACTCATCAAGACCCTCAGCAGCCAGTAGTGAGCATGGTCTGAAGCCCTGGGGCTGAATGCAAGTGTGCATCAAGCCTCAGGCAAGTCAAGCAGCCCCTGTGCTAGTGAAGCAGTAAAGAACACACTACAGATCACATCTTAGCTTTATAACCCATGAAATTATCAAGCACTTTTCTCGCTCTCTCCCCACACATGGTGTCATGATGTTGTTTCTATAACCATTACATTCATTCTAAACAGAAATTAATCTATTTCTATATGTAACAGAACACATGTAGCCTGCTCTTCATTTATTTGGTTCACTGCACAGACATAAATCTGTTAGATGGCAGAGGGGGAAAAGCCCAAGCACCACCAGGTAACAAGAGCAAGGGCCCTATAACATGAAGAACCACTCTTTTATTGACTAAAACATATTGATTTAACTAGGTGGCAAAACAATCCAAGGTGTGCTCAGTAAGAAATCTTGTTCAAGAAAAGCTGTTCCATGATGTACAAAGGATGTGTTACTAATATGAGGTTGTGTGACTACTTCATTTGCAGGGATGTAGTTAGGATTATTAATCACTCATTGAAAATCTGAATCCATCTCAGATGAACACTGGTAAAAGTGTATGGAAAGCATACTGACATGTGCTCTAGTTGTGGCATTAGTTTTATCTGCCTGCCTCACAACTCTCTTCTCTGCTATCACTCTGACAGAATCATTTAAAATACATATTTTCAATTTATTGAGCTATTTCTCTATCATTGTTGCATCAGTGCTGCTTTAATGTGAAACTGTCTTACTATTTCTGGTTCACTTGCAAAATTATGAGAGGGAAAGAAAAGAATAATAATATGCTAACCGAGGGCAAGTTTATATAACCAGTGCTATATCAGCAATATTTTTGACTCAAAGTGGAGCTCCCCACAATATCTTCACAGGCCAATGTAAAGTTAGATTTTTGACACCTGATAATATAGTGATTTATTTTAGAACTTGATATCTTGTGATTTACAAAACCCATTGTGCTAGTAACAAATCATTCAACCATTTGGGAATGTGTTTAGGTTTTGGTTGAATATTTTTTTTACCCTTTGTCATTAAGACCTTAAGGATGTAAAAGCAAGATATTCAGAAAAGGAGTTCTCCAGATCCAGTAGCCAAGAACACTGTCTTCTAATGGGTATCTTCTTTCTCTGATGGATCTTTCCTCAGACTGCAGTGCAGATATTTTTATGCTGTTACCTTTGTTTCTTGAGATTCAAGTTGTTTGCAAAGCCCTAGTATATCACATAAAAAATAGTTGAGATATTATTTATCTTGGGGCTTGTGTAACTTGAAGGCTATTAAATGCATGCTACAAAGAAAGGAAGGACATTTAATAGTTTGCATTACTGGGGTTTGGGGTTGAGAGCTTAAGATTTCAGATTTTTCATGTTCTCAGATGTCTAAAAATGTTTATTTTAAGAGACAATAGGTGGTAGACAGTTTCACAGAGATCTGTTGTGTGGCCTGTGTTGTTCAACACGTTCATGAATAACCTGAAAAAGAGGTTGAATGAGAAGTTGTTTTTTTTCACATGAACCTAAGTTATTCAGCAGAGTGAGACAAAGGAAGACTGTGAAGGATCACAAAAGGATCTTAATGCAATTGGGTAGCTAAGCAATCACATGACAAATTAAATTATTCTTGATAAATTATGTAGTGATAAACTATGGAGGAAACTATGAGGAAAACACATCTATCTTCACATATAAAAGAATGGGCTATGGACAGGGCACCACCAGTGAGTGAGGTTCTGGGTAAATTACATGACAATTTCAGATTACTGTTTACGAGCTGTCAAATCCATATTAACTGCTAGGAATTAATAGGAAAAAAAGAAAAAAGAAAAAAGAAAAAAGAAAAAAGAAAAAAGAAAAATCAGCAACACAGAATTCAAAAAAGAGAGTTGCTCCTTGTTAAAGAGTACAGTTCATCCACATCTTGATCACTCAGCATTTTTCCAATACAGGAATTGCGAGAATCTAAATGAAGTTATTAAGATTAATGTTCAAAACACAAAATCAGAAGTAAATTTTAGTTCATTACATTGTGTAGGTGAGGAACAAATTCCAAAAGGATGTGCTGAATTCTGGGAATCTGCATGGGTTCCAGAAGAAACTAGACATATAACTGGATTTGAAGTCTATTGAGAGTTAACTAAGGACGCAGTAGCAATAAAGCTCAGGAGTCAGCTATACTGAAGACAACTGAAGGAAGAGACTTTATTCTTGGAGAGTATTATTTGTAATCACCATATTCTTTCTTGTCTTGAATAATTACTTCTGGATGATCATGGAGGCTGTGTATTGATCTAAGTAAACTTTGATCTGAGCTAGTAGAGCATTCTTCTGTATTTATGTGTATGTGTATATATATATATATGTATGTATGTACGCACGTACGTACACAAGTACATGAGAATATATACATATATATACACACAGAGTACATGACAATACACATACACACAAAATCATGCCGTATATACTCCTACAATAGAAACATCTAAACTTCTATATGCATAACCTGTCAAAGTATGCTGCTTAAAAACACTGCCATCCTTAATAAGGCAATGGGTTGCACAGGCCAGCTAGTGCAAACTGGCAAAACATAGCAAAGTTCATTATTTCCATGGCTAAATACCAATCAACATACACTGAAAAGATGTTAATACAGACACTAAAATGGATTACAATTTCACATAGGAACAGGACTCTGAGTAGTTAAATATAGTTCTTCTACAGTTAATTATCCCAGCAGGATGTAGAATGGTTATAAAACAGATTGGTGAATCTGTTGGATATGCCTTCTTTTTCCAAATATAGTGAATGATACCAGCTGAAGTATCTCTGTAAAATACAGCAATGAGCCAGATGCTCCACTGGTATGAATTTATTGATGTGAATTCTATAAAATTCTCTCTCTCAAAATTTCTTTACAGTATTTTTTATGTAACCCTTCCATACATCCACATTATATATATTTTCACTGGTTGATGTATCATTTTGCCACCAAATAAAGTTGTCACTCTTATCATTAAGAAATAAAGGTTATGTACATAAAAATAATATTTCACAAAAATAGTAAGACAAAGTATTTAAACAATTTGTGTAAAAATTCTAAAATATATTTCTATTCTGAAAAGAATACAAGAATTTGGGAATTTGAAGTATCATGTGGAAATCGTATCAATCAAAATCTGTTTTACAACTTAATTTTTTTTTTTTACAGTAATACACTAATAATTTTCTAGGTGCAATTTTTTTTAATTTCTAAAATGAGAACTTTACATTTGTCTCCATAATTCTTTCATTTTAATTGTGATTTATACAGAAAGACTAACTGAAGTCCAGACATCCAATGAACAAGAAAAATGTCAGTAATAAAGACACAGAATTATGAAACCATTCTGTAATGTTATACAAACATTTTTAAAGAGATTTCATAAACATTTAATTGCTCCAATAATAAAGTTAAGATTTGTTCATTAAATACCTGTAGCAAACACCTCTCTGTATTAATGACAGGAGGAATGTAAATATCTGTCACATACTAGCAGGTGTTGATGTCCCTAATATATACATATTTGCCATGGGATGCAATGATGGTGTTTTGGGAAGAAAAATGATAGTTCATTTATGTAAGGAAGAGAAATGATGCAGCTTGTGGAATAGTAACGTGCACAATGGCATTGTCTTCTCAGATCCCAGATTTGTCAGTGCTCACCTGATACCAGAGAGCGACAATCCAGAAGATGACAAAATTTACTTCTTCTTCCGTGAAAATGCAATTGATGGAGAGCACACTGGAAAAGCCACTCATGCCAGAATAGGGCAGATCTGCAAGGTTAGATGATGAATTCTTGCTGTGACACTGAATGCACTTGCAAGCAATTTTAAAACTGTGTTTTCTCACCTGTGAACTACTCAGTATTAACATTGGAATTGTTCTAAAGTAGGGGTCATCCCAAGAGAAAAATAGTGCAAGCATGACATACAGAAATTAATATCATTCACTTCTTCTTTTGGGTGGAAACTTCACAAAATCTGATGTTGGGTTTAAAAAGTCACAGGTATCTTCTGAGGCTTAGAGAATGTCTGCAAAAGAAAGTCTTTTACAGGAAATGTGATACTTCCAGGTAGGCCAAAAACATTTGAAGAATTTGCTTTTTAAGTGTTAATACCTTTCAATTGCCACATTAAAACCCTTAAAATAGAGGCAAATGAAGATACAGAAAAATAATTGTTTAAGGTTAGCTGTAGAAATGGGCAGCCATTCGAAAGACCCTTAGTGTCTGCAGGATGAATCATTTGTTCACACTGATAAATGTCCAGATGGTTTTCTGACAGACTTCCAAAAACATTTCTGCTAATGAAATTATATTAAAAAATGTTGTAGCTTTGGCAACTGTGGTGTTTACAGTAACATTTTATGTTAATCCATAAGCACAACTTCAGTTTACATCCTTGAATTCAGAGGTTCCTACTTTTAAACCTATTACGCCACAAGTATGAAATCCTCAGGGCTCTTTGTTTCTGTGTTTTGCAGATATACAGCTGACCCCACTGTTCTGGCATTTTTGTCTACTTTGTTCCATTGCAAGTTTCATTTCTACTTTGTTGCTACCCAGTTAAGCATAATAAACACCCTCAGCTTTTCCAGGACATGGCAGACTGGGAGCTTTGGAGCAAGATATTCTGTTAATTTCTTTTTTCCCAGTGTTGAATATATATAAAGTTATATAGAGAGATTTGAGGGTTTCTGTTTTTAAATTATGGACTAGTATGAAATATGACACAATCAATGTAAAATAAAAATTATTCAGATTTTGTGTCATTGCAACATAATATTGCTTTTGTACGTAGAGGGTGAATTCTTCTCTCTTGTTTTCTCTAAATGTCATTTTATTTGCTGTATTTTCTCTGTATTCTGTTGATACTTCAAACAAAGACTGTTGCTAAATATTAATGCAAAACATTTTTGCTATTAGAATGACTTTGGTGGACACAGGAGCCTTGTTAACAAATGGACAACTTTCCTCAAAGCACGTCTGATTTGTTCTGTACCAGGACCCAATGGCATTGACACGCACTTTGATGAACTACGTAAGTAGCAGAAATGGCTAGAATATAAAAATGTCTTTGGATATTACCTGTATGAATTTAACCTGATTTTCTTTCCTTTTTCTTGTTATCATTACAGAGGATGTGTTCCTAATGAACTCAAAAGACCCTAAAAATCCAATAGTCTATGGAGTGTTTACAACTTCCAGGTACAGAGCATATCATTTTCTTTCATGGAAACTTGGGTGGCTGCTTGTTTTAGAGAGGTCTCTTTGTTAAAAGTGTTTTTAAAAAACACAAAATTTTCTTAACCTTTGAACTGAGAAGTCAGTGTCAGTAAGAACTAATGAATTAGATTTCTTTCTTATGAGCCATGTACATCATCACCCTGAAGCTAGCAAACACAAAGACTATCAGTTTCCCAGGCTGGTCTTGCCATTGAATTGGCTTTTTGTAGCAGGGATCAGCATTTGTAGCCCTTTCCACACAGATTTGGAAAATGAATGCAAGCATAAATAAACTTGTTTGAGGGCAGTGTAAAATAGGAAATCTATGGAGTGAGAAATTAGCTAGTCAAGGAGATATTAATAAAAAAAATTGCTGAAATCTGGAAAGGCTAATGATCTTTCAAAAGTTCTGTTATTGAATTAACTGTGACTTGAGTGTTTTTGTTACATTGTGCTTTCACCAAGAACAAAATATACTTGTAGCTTTGGTCTGATGAAGGTTTGCAGCACTGGTTGTATTGCCGCATTTATCTGTGAAAGAAACAAATTTTAGTTTCTAAACAGAAAGAATGTTGCTAGAGATACCAGGCATAGAAGAGGAAGATTTACAAGTCCTTACTGTCTTCTGTAAAAAATGTCAGGGTAAGAAACAACCCTGAAGTTTGCACTTGTGCTGCCCAAATGATGGAAGAGACTGCTAAAAAAAAAAACAAAATTGTGGAGTGTAGGAAAGAATAGAATAGTTCTCTAGGGAAAGCCTTATTGAAATTTACTCAAATTTGGTCTTTGGCCTTCTGGGGACAAGATGTTTTAAATAGTGAAATAGCAGCCATCTGCTAAGGAAAATGTCTGGGAGATCATATCAGTTTTGCTGAACTTTCACAGGAGGTGAGTGAGGATTGCTCTGAGAGCATGTCAGAGGTTTGATTATCATCACATGCAATAAATTAGAAAGCATCAAGCTGCTATTCCCATAGCTCTAGCACTTGATTAAATCGACTGATAATTTAAAGAAACTGATTTGATTTCTTCTCCCTTCCTTTTCAGTAATATCTTCAAGGGATCAGCTGTGTGTATGTACAGCATGACTGATGTCAGGAGGGTATTTCTTGGTCCCTACGCCCACCGAGATGGCCCAAACTACCAGTGGGTTCCCTACCAAGGGCGAGTGCCTTACCCACGGCCAGGAACTGTAAGTACCCTAGGAAATCTGAGCTGGAACAACTGTGGAAAATATTTTCACACATTACATGGTCCTTGAGCTTAGATCCAGGAAAGAAACTGACACAGATAACAAAATGGATAGAGTGGCAGAAGGGAAAACTAACAGTTCCTCCAGGTCCAGAATGTACTGATTTTCTTGCAACATATAAAACTGCAGTAAAAACTTCATTTGGATTTTAATTTTGGCGTTCATATTAACAACTTCAAAAAAAATTTTGGTAATGGCTGGAGAATTTTACTGGAAGTCAAGTATTTCATAAATTATATTGCATTATCCTTTCCTTGGAATCTGTTTTTTTTCCAAATATTGGCTGACTGAGCCATTCTTAGTGAGAAGAATGGAAAACAGAGGATTTGTGTCACTGTTAGGAACTTTCAGTCAACATTAAATCTAGGAGCCATTCTTAGTGAGAAGAATGGAAAACAGAGGATTTGTGTCACTGTTAGGAACTTTCAGTCAACATTAAATCTAGGACAGTGAAACAGATATTTCTGCAATAGATGATAGAATGATACAATAGTTTCTAACTTCCACTGGAAATTTTTAAAATATCTGGTTTTATCTGATTCTCTGTTTCTGGTTTATAAATTATTAAAATATAATTCCATATAAGATATCCATATTTCAACTGATATCATCATGTTGTAGAAATATTTAACTGCCTCTGAAATTTCCAGTAGTCTAAGAAGATGGGACATTTATGAAACAAGCATTAATTGGATACGTTGGGCTCACTCCTTAGTTTGTATAAGTCAGCTTGACCCATTTATATTGAGAAGTGTCATTGCAGAAGATTACATATATATGTGCACATGTATACATAAAAATGTATATGTGTAAATAATATATATGTCTACAACATTCTTCTCAAAGTCTTCTTAAATATAAGGCACAAAAGAAAGCAGGAATAATTTTGCTTCTTTAGTTCATCATATTTTCTACATTGGTATGTTTGAAATTGTCTTTTCAAATCTGATCTTTCAACTGATATATATGCTCAGTTAATGAAAATTACTTCCTAAGTAAAAAAAAATAGTGGCTCCCTGACAGCTGGATTTCTCAGCACTCCTCACTCCTTTGCTGTGACTAAAGGAATTTCTAATTTTTTCCAGAGTTAAAATATGAGCTCTGCAGCATAAAAGAGGTTTCATTTCTCATCTGATGGTGAAGCTTTTTTCCCCGAATATTGCAGTTAACTAGTTCCCGATTATTACAGTTAATTCTGTTATGTCAGGGGTTTTTTGAAGTTCTATTGTGTTACAATGCTAGAAAATGTGAATGAGTAGATATTTTTGGTATTTCTTGTATAGCTATTCTCACCTTTTCAGTTTAGCAGATTCACTGTTCATTATTCTGATCCATTATACTCCTTTTTAATTGCAGTTTAATTAACCTTTCTGAACAAACACAGATACTAGATATCATGTAGAACTATGGACAAAGAAGAATGTTGCATGTTTCTATTACAAAAATAGACTGAGATAAAGAACTGACTGCTGCACGCAGGCTCTGTTGCATTCATTCCTTTGCAGAGATCAGATGCATCTCTGTTGAGATTCTAGATACACAACTCAAATACTTGCTCTCGAGACTGCAGTTCTGTGTCCTGAGACACAGTTCTGGCCTCAGTTCTGCCTGGGGGTTACTCCACAACTTCTCTGAGGGTCTTGATCTGAGTTGCATATGAGAATAGACTAACTTGATCAAGTTCCCCAGAATAAGGATAAAAAACAAGGGCCAGAACCCAGCCCTTAAGTGATGAACTGAACTAAGACACCAGAGCCTTTGTCAAAGTAAGGAAATGCAGTTAGGTTACAGATACTTTTGTTTCTGGCTACCTTTTCAGAATGCAGTTTACCTTTTTGATTTCATTATAAAATGTTTTTATTAAGATTTACAAAGTGCAAAGATGTTCAGATTCCACCATAAGCTGTTTTCTTGCCTAAAATCAAATGTAATCCCAAATTGTACGGGTCTGTTTAGCTGCACAGATGTAGTGCAGGAGGCCATGCCACTGTAGAAGTTGTTAGAGTGACTGAGGCAGCAGTTTGGCCTAGCACAATGCCAGGACTCTAATCCTGGGTTCTGCCACTTTGAAAAAAAGAGGAGTGCCCTCACAGTTGCTAAAATCATTCTGTTGTATTAATAGCATAAAACTGAATTTTAAAATGAGGTGCATTTCTGGCTGGAAAGAAGTTTTTGTTTATAAAGTGATGAAGTTGTGTGTGTTTCCTATTATTTGAAGATCTGTTGAGAATAAAGAAAAAGATTTTTGAAGTTCCTCAGATGTCAGACCTTTGGAGTCCTTTTCCAAGAAATGCAGAAAGAGATGAGAGAAAAAACCTGATCTTAGAGTAATTCATTTTCAGATTGCACTGCAGGTAAACGGAGCTGAATTATCTCAGGAATATAATAGGTGAGGTGCCAGTAAGCTTCTTGAGGATCTGGTGATTTTCCTAGTATGAGTAAAAGAAAACAAAAGTAAGTTGTTTTTGAAAAACCAGAAACCTTTGTAAGAAATTCTACATCAGCTTCACATGCAACAAAGAAATTGACAGAATTTTTCCTGTAAGATCTACAGGAGTTGGTTTCCATTGTTTCTTTTATTTTTTTTTTTTTTCCTTTTGTAATCTTAAAGTATCTGGGAGAGGAGGGAGGAATTTTGTGGATACTTCATCTTAACTCAGGTAGCTCATCCTGAATTCCTATCTGAATTTTTGTGATTTCAGCTACAGAGCTCAACTTTTCTCTGCTTCAAGGCACCAAGAGTTATGACCAAAGAGCTTTTTCTTCCTACCAAAATGTAGATACTGATTTGTTTTGTTGGATTCCTTACTGGGCCTGGTCCTTGTAATGCACTTTAAACTTCACATGTAAAGACACAGGGTTACAGTAGGTTTTTTATTCTCAGAAAAGCAGGGGATCCAAAGAGTAACAGGGGTCTCAGAATTGAGAGTCTTATTCAAACACACAGAATTATGACTCTTAATTCTAGTTTATGAATTTTCTGCACAAAGCACATCTTGGTCAATAGAATGATAGAATATCCTGAGTTGGAAGGGAACCACAAGGGTCACTGACTCCACTCCTGGCTCTGAACAGAACAGTCCCAAGATCTACACCATGTGCCTGAGAGTATTGTACAAATGCTTCCTGAGCTCTGGCACTCTTGGTGCTGTGACCACTTCCCTCGGAAGCTTGTTTCATATTGCTGCTAGTAAAGTCCTTTGTTAGAAAATGAGCCAGAAAGTATTCAAGCAGTTGAAACACAGCTGAAATTCATTTGCCTAAAATTGAAATAAACATTAATTTTGTATTTTTTTCAGTGTTTGCCCAGCTGCAATTAACAATACACAATTATTGTGTAGTGATTTTTATACATAGATTACTTTACAGCTATTACCTAATTAATTGTTAGCTAATTTATCCAAGTAATTAGTATTGAACTGTAGTTATAATATTAATTGAGATGTAAACCAAGTTTAAGTGTAGCATTTGAAACAGTATTTTTGAGACAGACAATGGTTTGGCCAATAATCTTGAAAATCCATCTGTTTTTCTCTTCATAATATTTTTGTACAAAAGAGCGAGAACATATAATAAGAAGAAAAAGGTTAAAAAATCTTGAAAAAATAAAATAGATAGCTAATTTGCTTTCTGTTTTTTCTGCTCCACATGTCTTAATCAAATATTCTTCTTCCTTCCTCTCTTTTCTCTTCCATAGAAACAGAATGCAGGAATTTGCTTACTAACAAATATACCAGCAAGGGACAATTTACATTTTATATGTCCATGCTGGAAGTGTCTCCTTGCTGAGTACAGCAACTACTCTTTTTGACATTGATTTTTAAATTTTATTTCTGTTGACTTATTAATAATTTGGATCAAGGTGATAGCAAAGACTATTGATTTCTTCTATTGAGCATCCTGCAAGGTCTGGATTCCTGCTTAATAAGATCTTGTCCGATAGGTTTTTAATTTAATTGGAAGGTATTTTAGACCTGGATATAAAGGGCAAATTACCTCAGGCATTTTAACACCAGTTGTTTATATTTGAAGGTCAGATACTGCAAAGTTATTAATTTCAGCTGGGATTCAGTTTTGTATGTCTTCAGGAGTTATCTGAACAGCAAATGGGGTCCCCAAGATCTTTGCAAGTATCTTTGACTTGGTGTCGTGGCTCATTTCCTTCACCCATTCAACAGTACTAATTAACAGTACTGCTAATGCTTATGTTAATGTTACAGGTAACTGTTCCTTAAATACTTACCAATTCTATAGACGAGATGAGGGCAAATGGTGGTGGTCAGCCACAGTTCTTGAGTCTCCTGATGGGGATATGTAATAGCTGAAAGTGGAGGAATACTTTTGTGGCTACCAACACCATGGTCTTACCTCCCCTTTCCAGCCTCTGGTTTTGCTTACAGTGAGAGAACATAAGCTAAATGTGAAAAGTAGAGCCCTGTGGTTCTCACAGATGGGAGACAAAACTGTCTGGCTCATCCCTGGGTATATACAGGGTAAAAGTAACTTTTTTCTGTCTTACATCATGGGACCAGATTCATCCCAATGGGACACCAGTTGTTCCTGCACCAGCTGTGAAGGACAGTGAGGGGTTACTGCAGTTCCTTAATGAGATCCTCTCACCCAAAAGTTCACATGGACAGTATGATGAGTAACATTCACAGAAGGCTTTCTTTAGAATCAGAGGGGAGAAAAAAAAGGTACATTTAAGACATGACTCAGTAGATTGGATTTAGTGTAACAGGATCCGCAGTATCAGGACTACATGGAGGACACAGAGTTGTTGAGACAAGCAGGGGTTTGAAAAGTCAGTAGAAGAGGGCATTGTCCCAGGATTTAAGGATTTGGTTCCTCATGTAGCAATTTGGACTTCCAGTCAACTTCTGAAGACAATACTTTGAAACAAAGATGATGGTGTAATAGATGAGCAATGTGATCGCTGACTCTCACAATTAAAAGGCAAATATTATGTATATATGTTAAGAGAAGTTTTATAGACTTAGAGTTATGTTTTACCCACCCTTGTGTTGTTATCAGGGGGTGGCCTGGGTTTGGGACATTTGGGACAGTTGGCTTGTTGGTATGGCAACATCTGACTGCCAATCAAGATTTAAGGAAGCAAACTCCACTGGACAGTGAAAAAGCAGTCAATGGACAGAACTTTGGGAGGGGCTATAGGGTTAAAAGGTGGAACATCCATTTGGATGAGCACATGGTGGGAAAGATCCTCTTCTCCTGGAGCCATAAGATTTTCTTTATTCAGTCTTCTGTTGTATTTTTTATAAGGGTTTAATAAACCTTTTACATTTTTTGAGAGTGTCATTTCTCACAATGACATAAGTAATCAATTTTGTGTTGTATACATAACCAAATACTAAATGGCTTGCATTGTATTGAATGATTTATATATTTCAGGATTTTTTCCTTCTGACAATTAAAGACTAATACTAATCACAAGTGGACTTAAAAGCCTTTTGCACTGAAAAGGAGTAAGAAAAGTGATGTATGAGGATTATTTGCATCCTGTTAACCATATTGGTTTAAATCCAAAATAAATTAAAACATAGAGACTATGAGTGACAGAATTGACTTTCGCTGTCTGTCACAAAACACTTAGATTCCCTGACATATTTAATTATAGACTGCCGTAGATGGGATGATAAATAATAAAATGTAAAACATTTCCCTTTTGTTTTCCTAGTGTCCCAGTAAAACATTTGGAGGATTTGATTCCACCAAGGACCTTCCTGATGAAGTTATCACATTTGCCAGAAGTCATCCCGCCATGTACAACCCAGTGTTCCCCATCAACAACCGCCCAATCATGATTAAAACAGATGTGGATTACCAGTTCACACAGATCGTGGTAGATCGAGTAGATGCAGAAGATGGCCAATACGATGTGATGTTCATTGGCACAGGTGAGAGGTCTTGAATCCTGTATGCTCCTTCAGTATTGATGGAAACCTAGAGCAGATAAAAATTCACACTCTGAAAGATGGAACATTGACTGAAGGATGGTGTAGACCTGTGAAAATTTAGGGCAGGACCCAAAACTGTGCGTGTGGAAAGGTCTTTATTACAAATATTTACTGTTGCAGGTTCAGACTGTAGCGTGTGCAGCTTAATTCTTTAGGAATTTTGCCATCTGGATTAAGATCAAACCACCCTCTTTCCAACTACTGCTATTAGGGATTTTTATTAGAAATATCTTGCCTTACTAATTATAATTTAGTATTAAAATTAGGGGTTTGAGGTGCCTATTTTGAAGTGCAGCATAAAAAGTATTAACATGAATGAGGCAAATATCCAGATATGGTAAAAGTCTTTAGTGCCTTTCAAGTATTTCAAGTATTGCCTTAAGACGCTTAGCTGTTCAGCCAAGAGGGTGCATCATTTTACTTAAGATGAAGATATCTGGCACAAATGGAGTGTTTTCAGAAGAGCTGGTATTCAAATAGAAAGATGATATCCTTTCCAAAGCATTTGCAGAATCATACAGCTTGGCCATCTTAGAGAAGTGTAAATATGCCCTGAGAAAATACATTTTTTCCCAGAAAGGTAAGAATGAGAAAGAGTGTCCAAAAATTAGCTGATATGCATTTTCTTAAATTCAGTGGTTTGAAAACTCTGCTGAGTAGCTTGGATCTCATGGATCTGTTTCTTCATCTGTGAAAATTTTACATTAGTTGGCTGATGTTTCAGTTATGTTGAATAAAAGTGTTTTAAACTTCTACTGAACATAATTACTAGTAATTAGACATTGGCATCATGAAGCCAAACTAAATCAAACCATACTGCTTCTTTTTAGCATCAGACCAAAAAAATACCTCTCTGTCTGTCTTATAACAGTCCAACTTTTTACATAGTTTGGATACAGTTCTGGTACTCTAAACCTGGGGTCAGATTTCCAAAGCAATAAATGTAAGATCTCTTTCATGTTGATGCCTGAAATGTATTATGAGTCAACTGAGAGCTTGTGAAGCTTTGTGTACCAAACACAGCGCAAGCATAAAAATTCAGAACATTTACTGCAGAAAACACAGCTCTGCAGGAAGGGTTAAAACACTTCAAAACTGTAAACTGAGTTATTAGATACCAGTGCTACAGTATGTTCTTACATAAAATATTGAAAAGTATTTTCATATGATTTCACACAACATATATTTTTTGTCACACATTAGAGACTTCAATGTCATTCACAATTCAGTGTTTGGTGCCTTTCAACAAGTCCTCTATGACCTGATTTGGCCCACAAAAAACAAATTAATGGTGTACATGGTATGATGCTGAACAAACATAAGGAACTTATTTAAGTATATTTCTTGAGCAAAATAGGTGGTATTTAACTATCCAAAGCTTAGCCTGTGGGCTAAGAAAGATGCATTGGTTTCTGCAAGGGAAAACAAAAAATTTTTCCAGAGATTCTCTGTACTTTCTTCAAGACTTCTGTTAGAGTAGGATGGAAAGTAAGACAGAAGTTCCTTTGTTTCAGACAGTGAAGGAAGGTGTGCTTAAAGCTGAGCTCCAGCTTCTAAATAGTTACCATTACATATACTGGTTATTTAGTTATTATTATGTCTAGAAGTTCTTATGTAAATCAGTCAAGCAAGGTCTCCCTCTAAAAGAACTTAAATGATAATTTTTACCTCTGAGTTTAGGGTTTTCCTAAACCACTAATATTCAGGTGTGTGGTAAATGCTTAGGATTCCATCCAATGCTGGTGATAGCCCTGCCCACAAACTATAAGAAAAGTGTTGAAACATTATTACTTAACATTATTTTGGCACTTACTAAAATATATTTCAGCACTAAAATCCCGTCTTTCTAAGAGCACAGTGTAATTATTTTTTGAAATAGTGCTTTTGCCCATAGAAACCATTCTTCTTCCAGCATGAGGTTGTATCCTCATGGGACAAGAGCAGGCATTACAACACCCATGCCTGTAGCTGGTGCACAAAAGCTGCTTCATATTCCTCTGAGCTCACTGTGCTTATTGCGGTTTTCAGAATCAGGAAAAGTTGTCTTCCATGTGGGGGAATGGTAAAGAGGCAGTACTGAGGTTCTGTCTGCCTTCTGCCAGAGAGCTGCACTGAGCCAGCTGCTCAGAGTCAGAGCAATCAGAAGCAGATACACAATCAGCATGTATTACTTCTTCCCAAGCAAAGAACTAACTGGGAAGCAGATTAGGGACTCTAGTCACAGTCCATTTTCCCACTTGGTGATCTGAACCTATGACAAAGCCAGAATTAAGCTCCCTGGGGCATGACTGGGTTTTTCTGTACAGGTCTGTCCCATCAGATTAGATAATATTTCTCTGTATTTTCCCATTGCTGTTAGAGCAATCTGCATTATTCCCATGTGCTGCTGAACTGCAGTATGTTGAAGAAATACTTTTTTTCCTTTTCATTGAATAACTGATGATAATTGAGCACAACATAATTAATAGCCATCCAGCGTGGTCACATTTTCCGTTCCTGTGGGGGAAATCTTGAGCTGAGCAGTTTCTTTCCCACTCTGATTGTACCAGTGTGTTTCACAATGAAAGTAAAATCCTATCAGCATGCTTGAAAGTAATCAGAAAAAAACAGGATTTCATGGATATCCTGATGGTCTAATGTTTGGCATCCTTTGGCACAGTTAAAGTACCTCTGTCAGTAGAGCTAATTAATAACAGTAATCTTATCTTACTAAGCAGAGCCTATTGATCCTAAAGGAGACGCCTGATTCTGTTTGTGTGAAATTGTTTGAAATACTACTCTGTAAAACTTGATGTAGAAGTCAGATAAAGCTCCACTTTGGTACTTGTGGTCTGACCAGAGTCTCCACAGTGATTAACTCAGTGGATCTTTGACCTCAGAGGCTTTCTTGAGATCAGGCAACTGTAATTGTTGCAGGAGCTGCTTAAAAGTCTGACCTTTTGTTGAAACAACACGATAAGAAACTTGTGTCTGCTCAATGCCCACTCATTCTGTTTTATGAAAAATCTCCCTTTATTTCTAGGATATGGCATTTCATAGATTGTGACTGAGGACAGTCCTAGTCCAACACAGAATACAGTTGTGACACCGCTACACTGCTATATTTATTATGTCAAAGCTCCCTGTTCTTCACCCTTAAAATGTATTTTCCTCAAAACCACAGTCATCATGTTATCAGGATAATTAAGGAAATTAGATCATCAATTAAATTGCAAATATAACTACTGTTAGATTATCTGTTATTTTGAATTACTCCATAGTAGAAATGTGGAATTTTTTCTTATTATTTTAAAGTTTACATTGCATTTGTTCTGTAACATTCTTAATATTTCTTGTTTTAAAAATGGTCAATTAGTAGCAGTGATCATAATGAAAACCAATCCAAATCCACTTATCTAGTATTTTTTACTAGCTTAATTTGTACACGTAGAAACCTAAATAAAAAGAAATATGTGCTTTGTTGCTTTAAGAAATAAAGAAATAACTGTTGGTTTGTGTTTTTTAAAAGAATATATGAATATTTGGCTAATGAAAGAAAACAGTGATGTACATATTCCAGGGGAAAAGAAATTGCTTGGATCTAAAATTCCAAAAATATGTATCTAGAAACCAACATCTGCTTAAAGGGAAGCAGATGGAAAAATGAAAAATCTCATTTCTACAGGATATTCCAGGTTTTCTAGAATATTTAAATACAAAATCATGCAAAAAAAGTTAAGTACCAGAATTTTTTTATTTAATCAATAGCTTTTAAGTCAGTTGCTCTATAAAAACATTTCTAATGCATGTGATCTCTTTGTCTCAGTTTTATGTACATTTTAGATATAGAAGTAGAGAGTTGTCACTTTTTTTATTCAAAAATTTCACCTAACACCCACAAAATATATATACTTATAGAATGTGTGTATATATGTATACATAAATATATGTATATATATATATATATATATATATATATATATATATATATATATATATATATATGCTTTTGTGTAATTGATGGTTAAGTTCTTGTTTTAAGAATGTCAATCTTTATAGTTATTTGAGAACTTATGCACTTAAGATGCCTTGTGTTTTCCTAAACCATTAAAGCTGTAGGATGTGCAACATGAAGAGTCCTTGGGGACATAGTTATTCTACCTGTGATACATTTACATAGCACTACACTTGACTAGTTAAAAAGAAAAGTTGCATACAGATTGTTTCCATTTCAGAGAGTCTGCAGTGATGTGTGCCAACCTAGAAATGGTTCTTTGTGCTTTTGTTGTTTCCTGGAAATTGTGTTCATAGAAACAAAGAAATAAATTACAGATGCAGAAGCTGGTTTTTAGTCTCAACTATGTTCACAAAACAAAAGCCTGTGGCTCTGGAATTTCAAGTGCTGCCCTTGTTCATTTTAAAGCTTGTTGCAAAACTCAAAAAATGTAATTTGATATTACACTAAAATGCTGGCACACACCTATTTCTAAACCAAAGGCACAAACTGTATGCTTTTCACCCCTCATTGAAGAACCAGCTTCTTACACACATAGAAATACAGATGCCCTAAGGGGCTTATACATCTTAGGTACTTTGTTTGACACAGGGAAGATCGCAGGTACTTAAGAGACCTAACATCTTCATCTGTCTAAGAATGTTTGTCCAGATGGTTTTATAGCCATACTGCAGTATCTTCACATGCATTTTAAGAAAGAAAAACATAATCAAAATGGACTATAAAACACACCTGGGTAAATTCAGAGCATTTCCTTCCCCAGTCATGAATCTGTCATTTTATACTGTCACTTAAGTAGTATTTCAGTGCTGTCTATCCTTAATAACTATAATAGTATGCATTTGCTTTGTTGCATTTTGATAATTCAAATACTTAAATGTCCTACTGAAAATCATTGTTTTCTGAGGTTATTTTAAATAGCAGTTCTTTTTAATGAGTGCTGAGAGATAAGTAGCTTCATAGTCTTTATATGTGAAATAATTATATACTACAAGAAATTCTGGCTGCTACAAAGCAGAAGTATTCATCTTAAGCACCTGAAAACCCTTGGTGTTTTGTTTTGTTTTTTTTTTTCCCTTGTCAAGATATTGGAACAGTTCTTAAAGTGGTTTCAATTCCTAAGGAGACTTGGCACGAATTAGAGGAAGTCTTGCTGGAAGAAATGACAGTCTTTCGGGTAAGTGCAGCTAAATTTCAAGTGTCAGGTTGTAGATTTCTCTGTGGACAGCTGCAAACTCAACTTCTTGCAGTCTAGCCAAGGAACAGCCTGGCATACCCCTCTAATTAGCTTGTCATTTAGAGACCCCAACACTAGTCAAAATAAACTTGCAGTGCGAGCTGGAGGTTAATGATAAAAGAAATGGCATTCTGGGCTCTTGTTCAGTGGTTTAAAAAGTAAATTAGTATTTCTAAATCTTAGAGCTGTTACTTGCTGGAGTTAAATATCTACCTGTGTGGGTCTGGGAATAATGCCTGTTTTCTCCCCATGATATGCAATATATGAATTTATGGTATGCAATATACTAATTTATATGCAATATTTGAATGCTATATATGCAATATAAAATATGCAATATGCATATTTGTTATATGCAATATACAAATTTATAATTGCATATGCAATTATTTGCATATTGCATATGCTATATACAAATTGTCATACGCAACATACAAGTTTATAATTGTGATATGCAATATATGAATTTATAATTGCATAAACTCTCAAAACTATTTAGACTATCAGCATATTGTAACTAAGAAGATACTTTAGGTAAAACAGTGATTTGTCCAGATTTCTTATGCTTAATAATCTGAGGAACAAAGTGTTTATATTTTCAAAAGTCACTTTGGGGTCTCAGTTTCATGGTTTGATACAAGGCACCATAAACACCCCTAACTCTAAGACTTTTTGGTGAAATCAGTCTTCTCCATTTATTTCTTGTTTGAGCCATCTAAAAAATACAGCATCCCGTAGGCAGCCCTGCAAGGCAGGGCTGAGTAAACTTTTCAAACACTTCCCAGACAGAACCCAGGGATGTCTCGTGTTTTGTACACAACAAGGAATCATTTACATTCCCCACGTTTCTCTTCCTGTCAGTGCCGTTTTATGGCACCATTTCTTTCCCTGTCTCCAAGCAGCTGGGGGTTATCCTGGCTGGGAGCTCAGGCTTGGTGTGACAGTGTGAGGATGCTGCTGGCGTGCTCCAGGAGCCTCCTGTGCTGACAGGGACCATGCCCCAGCCCTGCCAGGGGGCTCAGCCACCACGTCCTCATCAAACTCCGTTGCCATCCCTTCACTTTTTTTTTCTGAGCAGAGACAAGATAGCTAAACAGAGCTTCTTATGGGCATTCCTGCTGTTACTGGTACCAGTCATGCTCAGAAACCTCTGCTTTGAGTGCAAGATACCTCTGAAAAATGTGTGTCCCTGTTCTTGCAATCCATGGGGTTTTTTGAAGACAGAAATCTAGGGTACTTTTTTTGTTAACATTAAATTAGAAACTGTGAGAAGAAAATGAGACAACTTTCTTTCATTTTTATGCATGCAAAAATACATTACATGAACACAGGGTAATTTGGAAATTGTTGATAATATATGAGTCTCTTCCCTGAAACAGATAGAAGTGCCAAGCTAAAGGAGATAAGAGAAATATTAAAGTGAAAGAAGGAAAATAAATGGAATTAATTTTACTTCAGGAAGGTTTTGCTGAAGTAGAATAGTTAATGGCAAATTCAAATTTGGAATTTTAGTTTACATTTTTTTTTTCATTGCACGACAGTATTTTTTTGTTCTGATTTACTTGAAAGCTCAGTTATCTCTTTATACATTCATTTAAGCCTTAAAGAAGTAATTTATGTATTTCAGTGGAATAAGCAGAATATTTGAGCATAAGATATGAATCTTTCAATAGGGAATTTCCAACAGATTTTACATGTACCTCATCCAAATGTGACTTTTCTTGATTTGCAAAGAGTATATGTGCATCATGTACAATGTATTTTGATGTTAAGCTGCAATGTGCTGAGTACAATGCTTTTCATTTAAAATTCCACAAAGCTGAAAGTCTTTCATATCTGTTACATTGTTAACAAATGCCTCTTTAAGCCCCATTTGTGCAATATTTCTCTGAACAGCTGAGCAAACAAACTAATGAGTTCAATTTTCATTCAAATGTTCCATTTAATTGATGATTTCTAATATAAGGTCTATTAACCCCTCTGTAAAGGCAAGTCCATGCTTACCATCCACTGACCCATATAAAATTCTCTCAGGATAAGCAAGTAGAAAACTATACAAGTGTAAAAGCTTAATAAGTACTTTATTAATGTACACAACCAAAAGTATGATGTGTAGGATCAATTGCAGATTTCTCGATGGAATAAAGTTCATACATGTGGTCTAATTATGCCACTTTTAAAATTAAAATCCATCCAAGAACCTGGATCTAGAAGTTGTAACAGTGATTAAATGATGGATATTCGAGAGTGCTAAGAACCTCTTTCTCATATTGGTTTCATGCTCTGAAAATACATATATCTTCTTTGTAAGTGAATAGTGTGGAGCAGTTAAAAAGATTATACTTGGGATTAAAACTTGTTCTTATGAATAAAATAGCACAGGAATGGGGTTTTCACCTCCATACACTTAAAACAAGTTGCTTATTTCAGTGTTATTACCTTTAATAGATAGTATCTGTGAATTGTCATATAGCCATTATTATTTTCATGTTACCTGGGAAGTTCTTGAAATGCAATTAGGTGTAGATAATTTCAAGATGTGGAACTAGTGAAAAAGTGATCGCAATTAACTGTATTCATAATGGAAAATTAAATATCTACAATCAACATAGTAATCAAAGATGCACCCAGATATGTACATGCATTCTAATTCTTTTACAGCTAGAAATTATTCCGCTGCAAATGACAAGAAGGACTATTACTTGATAGAGAGTTTCTAGTTTAATTTCAGGGTTTCTACCTTGTACAAATGGTATTATAATATATTTTTTTATGTTTTGTTTTTCCCTAGGAACCCACTGTTATTTCAGCAATGAAGATTTCCACAAAGCAGGTACTGTGTGCACAAGTTTTAAATCCCATTCAAATATTTATTGGTCTCTGTCTTCTAGAGACAGTAACTTGGCAGTCAGCAGAGACATATTAATTGCAGCAGCAGCATCCCATCCCTTTACATAAACAGCAGTAGTTTCTCAGGAAAATGTGATGCGCAATGGGGAAAGGAAAAGCTTAGTTTGTGTTTCTTACTGGTAAGGTAGAAACTAAATACAAACTAACCAGCTATATGGTGGCTCTCTAGGAAAAAAACAATAATTAAAAATACACATTATAGAATGCTTCCATGACAGAGAGACTGTTCAAAAGGAGTGGCCAAACTTGGTGCCTTTCTTTAATGGGACAAGTTCTAGTTGCTGTAGAATAGTCTGGTACAAAATGCAGATGGTGGAAGCAAAGGATGGAAATCAGACATCCTGCTGTCTTTCTGTCCTATGCCCATTCCATTCCCATCATTCAGCTTTGACAAAAGATCAACAGATCTGATGCAGTCCAAATTTTCCATGGCCTTCTGGTTCAATGATGTGGTTAAGACAAGAGCTTCACACTCCAAAATTTATATTTCCTACTTTCTGTTGAGTACAGTAATAGCTAACTGCTTATAGAAAAGGTATGTATTATAAAACGAGACCACAACTAAAATGAACTGAACTCTTTGATGGATTGAGGTAAGGTTTTGTCTGACTTACAGTAAAGGTGATTCCTGTATTTCTAAGCAAATCTGTGAAGCAGTTGATAAATTATGTGGTTGTGCAAAGAACTTAGGTTTGCAGTCCAGGAATGAAGTGGGTATTAGGGGCCTATCTTCCAGCTTTGCCTGGAATTAGGTGGATGGATCCCAGCCACTGTCATTTCCTGTCATTTCCTGTCTCAGGAGTCTGAGACATAAAATCTAGTGTCAAAGTTAACCTTTTTTTTTTTTTTTTTTTTTCCATATATGTGCTGATCTGGAGGCTAATTTGATAAATATAAGGAACTTCTTTTCATTCATGTCATTGTCAGGAAAGAGGAGATTTGGTATTACTTTCAGGACTAGATGCACTAAAAATTATGCACGTTATAAGTAAATTTAGTAAATTCTACCTCACTCTATACATTATTAAAGAGAAGTTGAATTCATTCTGTAATGGACAGAACCCAATATTATGTTTGAAATGCTGCATATTTAACTCTGAATTCACTATCTTTAGGAAAGTTGTCTGAAAGCATTCATGTATTTGACAGAAAATGTTTGGGGGGGGACACTGTTCTAACAGTTTACCACCTAAATCAGCAAAACTGGCAGGACAAAGAGAAAGGTACTATTGAATACTGGGATATTTAAAAACAGACCTGTCAAGTTGTATATATGTTCACATCATACCAAAATGCTCTGCTTTGGATTATTTTTATAAGTGCATTCCCTTAAAGCAGCCAATCATATTTGAAAATTGACCATGCATTTTCATACAGCTTTTCCTCCAAATCATCTTTAGTTATTCAGAAGAGATTACAATTTTTTCTGAGTTTTCTGAAAACAAATTTACACTGCTAAAATTGTCAGAAGCTAAAAAAGAGCATAAACCACAAGTTATTCAGGCAGAGTAAAACTCATGAAAAATCAAACAGCCTCAGGCTAAAAATGACAGAATCATGATACACTATGACAAGCTTTTGGCAGTATGTATGAAATTAGTATATGACAACATGTTTCCATTTTACATTTATGATTTTGAAATACTGTAGTTCTATAACTCAAACACTTTACTCATTGTGTTCTGATAAGCAGGGTGGTTTTCATATAAACAGCACAATAATTCTATGCATTGTGGAAAGCCAGAGCATGAAAAGTAAATAGTAAAACCAGCATGTTCTATTGAATGCCTTAAAAATAATCACTTCATTTTATTTTTTCACTAACAAATCTTTCATCCAATTATAAAAACATGGTACAGGGAGTTTCTCCTTAATTCTAAATGTTTTACTACTCTGGTTCTTCAAAGCTACGTCTTTTGCCATCATGCCAATATGTTATGTTACAAATTACTCTTCCTAAAGAACAAAATCTACAAATTCTTCAGAAGCGGAACTTAGCTTAGGATTTAAATTGTATTAAGCTCTAAAGCTCCTGTCTTTCTCTCTCTCTCTCTCTTAGTCTGCATTTGGCCCTTGAGGAAGAGTGGCTTTGAGCAAGGAAATTTAGCTTTTATGTGCAAGACTAAGCCTTAATACATTCTTTCTCCACTCTGTTGTCTTTAACTCACAGGAATTATATTTTCTCACTGAAGCTACACGTTCCTCCTGATTGTGTTCAGAGTCCTAGCCTTGTGTAACCTTATCACTTAAACAGTTTATGCTTTGTTACCAATGGACACAAACCTTCAGAGCATCCTCGAGCCACTGCAGCACCCTGCAGCTGCCTCAGCCCACAGTTCTGTGGGAGACATGGTACCTCTTGGCTTTGAGCCTGCCAGGTGAAGCTCCATAGTTTTTCCCTTACAAACATGGAAGTAAGCCAAAAAGTCCAACCTGGGTTTCAATCAAAGGTGACTTTTTGCAGAGCAATTTCTTACCTTTTTCTCAGAATCAGATTTGTGATGCTCCTTGAAAAAACTGTTGTATTTGTTGTGACGTGGGAAAGGGACAAGAAGATCCTTAGCTGAACAAGTTCTTGTCTGGTGAATTGCTACAAAGAACTTTGTTTCTCTTGTATAAAATTTTCATGCAAAGGCAAGGCAGAAATATCTTAGTGACTACTTTTGTAGTACAAAGTACTGAATTTTATTCAGAGATAAACATTTCTGTCCATAGTGAGTATACAGAAAGGACCAGCTCAAAATGAATATATCACTTAAACAGTGTACTGAACTATTCTGCATTGATTCTCAAGACATTAAATTAATCAAATGGTACTTGAATCTCATGCTTCCTAAAGTTCCTTTAAAAATTCTGTGTAAGTTCTTCCTCTTAAGCATTACATCTTCCGAATTCTGTTATCCCTTTGTCTGACTTTGTCTGGGGAAAGACTGCTTTTTGTGGGCAGCACTGTGGGGCCAACAGAAACCACTGGATTGCTTAAAATATTAGTGTCCTCAGTTTTTCTTGAGTTCTGATATTGATGCAAGAATTTTTAGAGGACAACTTTTTTTTTTTTTTTTTTTTGACTCTCTGGTTTTATCTGATAATCTCATTCATTCAATTAACAATGTCTTGGAAGAGACAGCTGTAAAGGCAGTTTGACTGTTGTATGGCAAAGTAAGGTCAGACCACTGATGCAAATAATTCTATTTCTATTTTCTGAATTTCATACTGCCTGGATTTTTTATATTGTTAGTGTCCAGAATAATGATCACCAGCTGGAGTCTAAAACCATGATCAGAAGAGCAGCAGACAAGGCAGCAGCCTTAAGGCTGTGCAGCACCTGAAACATATGCTGCAGTTCACTGACTGAACTATGAACTTATCTACAAGGAATATAGTTTTTAAGTAACCCTTTTTTGGCCTCATTTTTTTTTTTTCTTAGGTTTCTGGTCATTCTTTAATTCTAAAGACATTTATTAGAAATCAGGGAGGGGATTTTTATAAAATAAAATTGGTTACAGAGGTACATAGGAAACTATTACACCATTCTTTATTTTCCCATGTGCATTCTCTGGGTTGATTTTTATATTAGTTGCACTACACGTTCCTACATGCTTATACAGATATTAATGCCCCAATTACACAGGACTCAGATCAATACCATCTGGACATTTAAGATACTTAATTGAAGCTCTAATTTGACCTATGCTGCCTCCATAATCAGTAAAGGGAAGAGGAGTCCCTTGAGAAGCAGTTAGGTCACCTAAGATTTGGATTGCTGCTCTTTTTACTGCAGGATGTAGCCCTAAGGTGGGTACTTGATTAAGTCACTTCAGTGAGAGAGAAGCAGCTCATCCTGTCTGTTGCCTGTCCTCTCTTCTCAAGGCTACAACACCAACTGGGATGGGTTTGTGTAGCTCAGGCTTTGTGTAAAGCCCTGTGTGGTCAGAGACTTTTGCCTGGAGAATGTGGGTTTATAACCCAGATATAAAACTATAATAGATGGAAGCAGCTGCTTAGAAAGGGTTTAGTTTTCAATCTGCCAGTGAATTTTCCTCTGGGGCTTTCCTTGTCATATTTTCCTTGAGAAAATACCGGTGTTTATATAAATGCACGGGATGTTTCTCTTACAATTAATATGTCTGTATAAACTTCCAAGCTGCTGTCTCTGAAAGAAGTTAACACAACACCTCTTATGAGTGTTTTTGGTGTTGCTACCTCCTGTTATCCAGTGCTCATTAGGTCTAGATGGTAGGTTACCATAGCCATCTTCCATCCCTGAATTCCCTGAAAATGGTGCCTCTGGGACATTGAAATGCAGGAGATAAAGAATTCTGATATAATTTCTTGAAATCCTATTTTTTCACACCACCTTTATGTTCTCAAAAAAAAAAAAAAGAATACATATTTGTATTTTCTTCATGGGACTGCATGGAGTAGGACCTTGAAGAAAGGTATTCATCAGTCCACTGTGGGTGCTGAGTGACAAGGTTTGATAGCAAAATGTCAGTGTTTCCAAACCAGGATAATACCCTTGAATTTTTGTGTATCTATTTATTTAGTGTTCCTCTAGTTTTGCGTCCCACTAAATTTGTTTTCTTTGTGAATTATTCCTAATCTGAAATATCTCTCTTTGGGCTTTCACATGGGATCAGAAGTTCAGTTTTCTCATATCCCTCTGGGGGCCAAGTTCCCTAGTGGACCACATGAATTTGAGAGGAAATTGAGAGAGACAAGATATTCTATTGTGATGCCATGCAAAGCTGTATTTCATTTTGTATGCATGTTTTGTTATTTACTTCTGCATTTGAACTGCATCTTCTACTCAACACTGGTTTTTATCCAAAATAAAACAAAGCCTCTCCCATCAATAAAGATATGTTCCAGTTAAATCATGTGATTTATAGAAAAGAGTACAAAACATTGGAATTACCAGACATACGAAGAAGTGCATGCATAGTACCGTTTCCAAACTGAAATATCGTATCATCAGTCTGAAATAATTTACTTTGGGTTTCCCCCTCACATACATAAATTGAGGTAATGCTTAGGAAATGTATGTTGAAGGTTTTCTTTTTGTTCACATTCAAAAGCATGTTCTCCATTGCATTCTGTCACTGACTTTGGGTGTTTTCCCAGTGATTTTTTTTTTTTTTTACCCTGGGGACAATTCTGTTCTCATTCCTTTAGCATACAACAGGATCATGATCCTTTATTGTATTTGGAAGGATCCTAACAGATGATTATATAACATTTTAATGCTTTCCTAGAAAAAGAAAATTGTAATTTGCAATATTTTTTAAACTGTTTTTGTTTTTTTTTTTAATTTTTACAACAGCAACAGCTCTACATTGGCTCAGCCACTGGAGTTTCACAGCTTCCTTTGCACCGCTGTGATGTGTATGGAAAAGCTTGTGCTGAGTGTTGCCTTGCAAGGGACCCTTACTGTGCCTGGGACGGCTCCTCCTGCTCACGTTACTTCCCCACTGCTAAGAGGTAGGGACAATTCTGCATGTCTGCATGTCTGCATGGTTTGCTATTTGTTTTAACTGATGGTCTCAATATGACCAGAGGGCTTTGGAGATTTTTTTAAGGGATGGTTAACTGGAGCCCTTTCCCTTCCAAAGAAAACATCATTGTGGGAGCTACATGCAATATGAAGTCTTGGTTGATTTAAAGTGACCACTGCTACTTCTTGGGTTGGCTTAAAAAGCTCCTGTAGGAAAATTTTCAGACAAGAGTTGTCTCTGAAATAACTCCTAACTTTATATTCATTGGTAAACAGCAAAAAAAAAAAAAAAAAAAATTCTCTAACATAAGGAGTTAATAGGAGAAAAGCTTTTTGTGAAATTCATTAGAAACTAAAGGACTCATTCCAGGAGAAGAGCCAGTCAAATTTTCTCAGCTACATGGGCTAAGTTCATATTTTTCTGGTACTATGGCAGTTTCTCTGGAGGAGGAAGAAAAGGAGAGGGAACAGTGAGGTTTTCAAGGAGAGTCTGAAAGACTGATTTGTTCTGAAAAGTTCTTTAGTATTAGAAATCAATATGGTTGAGTATTGCCTCTGAGCTCAAGAAGACAGTAGCACGAGGAGTCACTGTTTTCTGCTATTCTCTATCCCTGAACCTCATCTTTTCTCAGCATTCCTAGTACAAATTCCTGCTCCCAGCCAATCTCAAGATCCATAGAGCAGCACATCATCCTGTCATTCCTCTGCTTACACTGATGGAAGAAATAGGGCTCTTTGTCTTTTCCTTATCTCTCCAATTTACTGCTACAGATGGAGCTCATATTGGCATGGGGCTAAAGTGTCTGGGACCTCTTCTTACAGGGATTAAGAGGTGGGGGTTACTGGGGCCAAACTGGATTGCACAGCTACAGGAAAAACTTGGGGTGCAGAATTTACTTTTCTGGAGGCCACTGTGAAAGAAAAAGTTAGTTCTGGGAAGCTGGGATCTGAAAAATGCCTAAGAAAAGCCTGCTGTGTCTGCCACTTCCCCTCAGTTTCCCTTTGGCAGCAGCAGCAGAGTACAGGTCTGTGCTACTGGGAGAGAGGATCCTCTGTTCACCTGGTACCTGATGTACACATTGCCTCAAGCCAGCTCAGAATGCATTGATGACTAAATCAGCATTGCTGGAAACAGCTTAAATGTCAACATTATCCTAATAATAAATTCTTGTAATTTTAGGCTCCAGAAATATTGGGAAAATTGATTCCTGAGGCAATTGTACAGATGTTTTACTCATAGTTGTGTTTAGGGTTTGGGGTTTTGTTTGTTTCTTTTTCTTCTTCTTCTTCTTCTTCTTTGTTTTTTAAGTGAGATTTTATAAGGCATGACTTTATTTGCTTTTCTTTCTTTGTGGATTTTACAAGTGTAAATGACAGTTCAGAGCTCCTGTAGTGTGACCACTTCTCTTTACCCTGTGCAGATGTTCTGGTTCATATTTCATAAATTATTGTGTTGATACAACGGTGATACATACAACATTTTTCTGAGATCTCAACTAAATATTTCATTCAAACTCCATTGACAGTAATATGAGTCTTTCTACAGAGTTTATTTTTGCAAATTGTATCCTACAAATATGCTTTTTCAAAATTTAGGAAGGGATAGCAAATTTTTATGGTTCCTTATATCTTGGGTGTGATTTTGTCATTGGTAATGAGTAATATGAAGATATTGGAAATAATGATTCGTACACTTTTTAATCATATATCATTCAGCAGAAGATTCCTTCTTACTAAAGTGTGCTAAGATGTCCTAACTCATAATTTTAATAAAAATGCTCATCTAAGTTTTTTTTTTTTCTAAGAAAAGAAAGCTTTTGCTGCACTTCACACAGTTTCAAGTTTAACGTTTTAGTAGCTTTCAGTGGAAAAGAGTTTGGTTGAAATCTTTCAGGCAGAGGACTCAGCTGTGCAGTTGTGCTTCTGTGAGAGCTCCTGGTATGTGCTGATGCTGGGCTGTTAGTGAGAGCCTGCAAATAGGGCTGGTGTGGAGAAGAGACTGCTGCAGAACAATAGCTTTTAAAAATGTGGGCTGTTGTCACAAGGGAGGGACCAACAGGGCTTTTTACAAGGCTACTTGACTTTTGCATATCCGTTGCTGGATACCATAATCTGAAATCCCAGCACTGTTCAGCAGCCTAATCCTCTTTGTTCTCCTCTAATTTTGCAAGCCCTCAGGCTTTCTCCGATTCCTAAAGTAAAGTACTCACACTTGAAACACATCTTTGTTTGCCTCCTTTTTTTTCTTTTTCACATGAAACGCTTTTCTTTGGCTCAGTTGAATTTTGTTTCACAGCTATTTAAACAAAACTAACAGCAGACAAAGACAGAAAAACACATGCAAAACAAAACTGTATTAAAAAGCTCTCTTCATTGAAATACAATATTTTTTTAGCACAGATCAACATGCTTTTCAAAAGAGCCAGTAGAATTCAAAGTAGGAGAAGAATATACTGAGTTAAAAAGACATTCAATCAAAGGTAGAATTCAGACTCAAGCTACAAAAGATAGAATAAATGGCATTTCAAAATCTTCCTTTTCAAGTTTTTGTTTTTTCTAGAGGCAATTTAGAACAGTTTTGTAAAGATTTTATCAGAAATGTTTCGGTAAAACCCATGGTGGCTGAAATTATGTACGCTTTTTACTTTAGATTTTGTAGAAAATACAGCATTACCATTCCTTCAAATCCACCCATCTTAACATTTCATCTATCTAAAAGATGCTGCAATACTCAATGTATTCTGTACTTGCAAAATTGTGTACTTTTGATACATGTTAAACTTTACAGTATATTTTCTAATCCTTCAGCAGTCCCTGTATCTGTGAATCAAGTAATGAATTTAATGAATTTATCTGTGACCAATATTGCCCACACAGTTAAAATAGATTTAATTTTTTATTTTATTTGGTATTTAATACTAATAATTAGCATTGAACATTATTTATTTCTTTAGTATCTCTGTGCAAGAGGCATGTATTCTGAAGGCTTCACCTGTAAGAATAAAGCCTGAGTCTACAAAATGATAATGCACAGAATGTAGTAGTAACAATATGATTTCCTTCCTAGTGTTGTTTAGGTGCACTTGTGACCTCTGTAATTATATGAATGTTCCATTTGTTGCTGCTGAGCCCTGGGAAAGGCACTAACAGATTTCAAACGTGATCTTTGCAGGCGCACCAGACGACAAGACATCCGAAATGGGGACCCGCTCACCCACTGCTCAGACCTGCAGCATCACAGTGAGTTATGGGCACAACTGAACTGCAGCTCATTTGTATGTCATTTACAGACTCTGCACAAGTAGGGTAGGAAGCACGTGAATGATTTGTTGGTGAAATTGTCTTGAACATCTGCAAAAGATGAATATAATACATCATTATCCCAATTTAAATAGCTTATAATGGCCTGGATCAGACACTAAAGTCTATTTGGGTTTGAGGGTTTTTTTGGTTTGGTTGGGGTTTTTTTTGGGTTTTTTTGGTGTTTTTTTTTTTTTGTTGTTGTTGTTGTTTTTGTTTTGTTTTGTTTTCCTCAGATAAACAGTTTAAGCATTTTAATTTTCCTGCTTCTCTTCCCTGATAATACCATATCATCACATTAGGCATATTATATCAGAAAGGAATTGTATTTCCTTCATGACATCAAGAAATATGTCCAAATCTACATTGCTGTACATAGTTTGCATAAGATGATAACAAAATCAAATTACAAACCAAATGTGTTTGTAACTATCTTGGCAAAACATGGAGTGACCTTTGTGGCAATTGTCAGACTAAAAGCTCTGAAGATCAGGATGCTCTTGCAGCAGGCATCTCCCCATGTGCTTTCAGCTTGGGTTTTCTGAGACATATTTTGGTTTGCTTTTTTGTCAGCTGTTTCATTTTCACAGTGTATTGATCAGCTTCCTTTTTTGACTTGTTTGACTGACAAACTTCTCACAGTTACTGATTTGTTGCCAAACTTTTCAGAAGACCTTCACTCAGAAAATTAAAAACGCCCTATTTTGCTGTAAGGCAAGGGAATACTTAGGCAATGCTTCCCTCTGCTGGAAAAAAGTGATTCCTCATGATTGTGGTACATCTACAGGAACTTTTCATGTAGAATATTCTGAGTTTGAACTGAATGGCCCATACAGGGCTCCTCAAGCCCTCAACCCTGGTGTTATTAGCACCATGCTCTAACCTGCTGACCTAATCTCAGGGTTAAACCACTGGAAAAACAAAAAGGTGGCTGAAAATGCAGATACCTCAAAATCATCTTGTCCTTCCAGTCCATGTAATAGCAAAAATGGTAAATAGTTCTAAATGTTACTTTTGTGTTAGCTATAATTCACTACCAATAGTAGTTTTCTCTGTCTTCATTTCAATCATTTGAAACTCACAGCTAACGGTACTATGGCTTTTCTTTTCACTTCTGATTGGCAGATTCAGGCCAAATTGATCAGAAGGAAAAAGGAGTTTTGAAAGTGTATGAATAGACTGTGGTCAGTATATAGCTGTCGCATTTTGAGAACTCATGAATGTAGAACTACTTTAGATTTGAAATAGTCAATTGTGACTAGTAGAAAGCTCACAAATTTCCTAATGCATGATATCAGATAATACTTACACAGTAAAGATAAGACAATCCTTATATTGAGAATGAGATTTTCAGTTCCACAATGAGAAAGTTTCACCAGCCACTAAACACTGATTTTAATACAAGCAGAAGCATTTCTTAGCTTTATGTTTTTAGTCGTTGAACATTTTAGTCCTAAAAACTATTAACTGGTCTACTACCACAGGTCTCTTTATTTTAGTGCTCTATAACCTTTGCTAGCTGTGTTTTATACAACTGTAGGTCTATTCTTTATTTTCATAGATGAAAAATACATTTCAAAACACTTTGGGTTTATATCTTCCAATATTTGGCAAGCATTTTTGTCTGAAAAAGATACTTTCTGTCCAAAGGGAAGAGAGTATTCCAGTTTTACAATAATCCAGAAATGCAGTTTTTTCATTGATACAATCATGAGAACTCAAGGTCTGGACAAAGTTATTATATGGCAGACTTGATCAAAAGGAGTTTTAATACAGCTTTGCCAAAATGAGCAAAGCAAATATGAAACAAGATAAGACAGCTGTAGAAGGATCAGTAAGTTACAAAAAATAGCGAGGGAATCCATTTCTGGATCCTAGACTTGAAAGATGCACTGTCATAAAACATTTACAAAAGTAAATAGTGCAGATGACTGCATGGCCTATAAATTTCCTATGCCAATTTATGCTGTTTTTTCTTTGTTTGTGACCAGTAGTTCCCTTTACAACAGATGAAGAATTGGTTTTATCTATAGCCAAAAGGCAAGCCTAAAAAATCGTTTACTACTTGTCTAGAGATTCATTTACAGGAAGTGTCAATTGATTCTCCATCTGCACCAACAAAACCATGGAAAAAGAATATAGTCTTAGAGTATAACTTTTAAGGACATTGCAGAAACCAACTTTGCAATCAGTCTGAAGCAATAATGTTTTAAATAAGGTTTATGTAGCATTTTCGGTTGCTCTTTGATGTAAATATATAAGAAGTATAATATGACTGCACAGAAACATTAGAGAGTGCTGAGGATCCTTCACTGTACAGCTGTTTGCCCAGACATTAATGTTTAAATCTAAAAGTGTGGTCACCTTTCTGGCAGCTAAAGGAGAATGTTACATAAAGTGTAACATACTAGAGCTATCAAGAAATAATAAAGTTTGGGGTGCTTTGAAAAAGAACTTGTTAAAGAAGAGGTGCTTTTTTATTAACATGATTTATCCCAGGGGAAGTTCAAAAAATCACTCTGAATAAACTGTATTGTGAGATTCATTCATCTGCAAAGCCATCTTGGTATAGGTACTTAGCCTTTCATACTTCTTTGTTTATGTCAGAAATTATGTGTTCTTAAAGGATATTTATCAGGGTAGTAAACTGATACTGCTGTTGGGTTCATTTTGGGAATTACTGCTTTCAGACAGGATTTTGGGCTGAATTTCATTACCAACTTCATGACTTCTATAATTTTCTAATTCCTCCAGCTGCTTTTCTGAACTTCTTAGACTTACATTCTTCCAAGCAGTCTCTTCAGCTTCTCAGTCCCAAAGCTGCATTCTGATCCTATGATTATTCCATCACTGCTTACTTTCTTGCACTCCATGTGCTCAATATTACATGAACTTCATGGACATTTCTGCACCTGCCTTCTGCTCCTTCAAACCATGGAACTGGAAATTGAAAGCTCTCTAAAAGGCTTCCTCTCTCAATGTGTGTCTGTCACCCATATTGTGTTGTCTGTAGCTGTGAAGAAATGTAAAGAGGACTTCAGTTGCCATGGTTTTCTCTAACACAATAGAATGTCATAGACCAGTTCCAAGGAAACAGAAGTTTGAAATTGTGTCAGATTCTTAGATACTAAGAACATTCTAGGACCTAAGTTTTCCAGCATAAACTTCTCTATGTACTTAAAAACATGCTGCTACTCATGGGCCATAAGACTTTTACCAAAGAAATACCTGGGTTTGTCCTTTTGGCTGATATGTATGATTTAGAAAACTGCCTCACCTGGGTCTAATGAGAACAGTGTAACATATGCTCTGCCCCATGTAATTCACTTGAACTAAGCCATGTTCAGGAAAATAGAATGAAGTGGAGCTGCAAGCCCCCTAATGAGTAATCTGCTGGTTAAATTGTCCTTTTAGGATGCTGAAGATGAGGACTCACAGTTCACTTAGTTTTAGAAATTTGACTTGATATTCTTACTTCCAATACAAATACCCAAACTATCAGATTGCTATTGTTGAAGATGGGAGCCGGAGACAGAGTATGCATCCTAGGGTGAAATCCCTGTGATTCCATTTTTTATTATGGAAGTCTGTAAATCACTGTTACCCAGAAACACATCACTGGAGTAGTAACATATATGTCCCAGGCTATAAAAGGGGGTATTTTCTACTGTCTTATGCTGAAGGCCTATATGTGCTGTCTGTTGTGGATCCCAGTTCAGATATCAAGCAGCTTTTCTTTGCGTGAGGATATCTGACTGCCTGCTCAGCCGTGCAAATTTTGTTCCTAACTTGAAACAGAAGAGTTCAGTACATCAGTCAGCCATTCACAGTGTTAAATCTGGAGCCATCAGTTATCATTTCCAATCTTTATCTTATCACTTCTAACTTTATTCAGCTAATCTCGTCACATGTTTCTAGTTCCTCTGTTTCAGTGACACAAATTGACACCTGTGTTCCATCTCAGACCTCACCACCTTGGCTAGAGCAGCTGTTTTACTTTCTCTTGTTCCTTTGCTTTCTAATTCATTCCTTCACTGCTCCCTGTCTTCCTGACCCACTGCTGTACTGATTTTCTTCGTGGGAATATGGTTTATGAGAGATGTCATAAAAGTTGTTTCACTCAGTTTTTAATAGAACACCCCACTCCCTTGGTTAAAAGGTCTGCAATCCAGCAGAAGAAGGCAAGCATTTCTTGTTTTATTGTTAATAGGCCATTTGATGGTTACTGGGCAAGCACCGATCCTTATTCTGCTCCACATCCCCTCTGCCATCCTTTCTCAGGGCTGAAAGTCACATGTGATTCTGTATCAGCATAAGTCAGGAGCTCAATTTTACTTTTACCTTTGTCACAGACATCTAAAAAACAGCCTGTGCTTGCTAAACAACATGGCCAGTGGGAGAAAGGCACAGTTGGGAGCAAAACTGGACAATAGATTTCTCTTTAAATAGGATTTTAAATAGACATAATTTTCCTGTTAAAGCATATCAAAACTAGTTCCTTAGTTTTCCAGTGCTAAAAATCAAATGTGAAAAATGGAAAGAAAGACAAAGAGATTGGCAAGGAGTCAGGAAACCTCATAAGACCAACACAGTTCCTCCCCATCCCTTTCCTCCTCATCTACTCTTCAGGATTATTGTTCTGTTGCCACTTAAGTCCATACCAGCATTTCAGAGAGCTAAAAGGTGGAGTTGAAACATGATGCCTTAAAGCCTCTGTGGTACTGGAGAAGAATCAAATACCATATAAGTCCTATAGCTATGTGATATTTCCAGCAAGTTGATGAATATCTTGAAACATTGTTGTTACAAAAGGAAGTAATTTATTTAACTTTCTTTTTCCCCCTCCCATAATGTCTGGTTTATTAACCTCATTACATTTCCATAAATTATATCAGTATGAGAGGAAATGATTAATTGAAAATCGTTTCCTCAAAAACATTATTCCTGGTCATTAACAGTTTCAGCAAACTGCATGTCACATAATCTAAACACATTATTCTACTTTTAAATAGCCTCATGTTTTATTACTTTGCTCTAAAGTATTATGACCATAGAGCCCAGGAGGCATCATTACAAACATTCTGCAACTACACCCTGAGTTTTCTCATTGCATACAGTTTGCTATTAAAAATTCCTGTCATGGCCTACATGTTTTCCTTGATGAATAATAATGAGACTTACAAAAAATTTCACAATTAAATTAATTAACTTCATTTATTGAGATGTTAACAGCTGTTAAGATTTAAAATACAATAAGAAAAAAAAGAAAAACAGTAAGCCAAAAAACCTACCATAGTCCTTACAAAGATAGAGGTGTTGATGGAGATTTTTCAAATGGTATACTGATATGAAAATTTTTAGAGTTTTTATCTTTGTTTTTATCTAAACAAAAAAGAAATACATAGCAATTAAGGGTTAGTTTCATGGCAATTTTTTTTTCTTTTTTTTTTTCATGCCTAACAGATAACCCAAGTGGTCAGGCCCTGGAGGAAAAGATTATCTATGGAGTAGAGAATAGCAGCACTTTCCTTGAGTGCAGTCCAAAATCTCAGCGTGCCGTAGTCTACTGGCAATTCCAGAAGCAAAATGATGATCGCAAAGAAGAGGTACAGTACAAAAAAAAGAAAAAAAGATACAACTAATTTTCTCTATAAAGATAGAATTTAGTCTGTGTCCTTCCCAGAATAATTTAAGTTGAGCAGAACTTCTCTGGAATGTATGATTTCCATTGTTCTTCAGCATATTCTCACTCTTATTACCATAAAATCCTGTAAGGTCCCTGATAGGTTTTACAGATTGTTATAGCAGCAAGCATTCATATCCTCTCCTTGCTCAGACTCCCTGCACAAAACACTGGTTTATATCAGAGATTTCAGAAACAGAAAAAGCTATCCAACTGTCACCTGAAACATCATATAAAGATAATAACTTAAATATCACAAAGGCCTTAAAATTGCCTTTGGGAAAAAGCTTACCTGCTTTCCCCTAATCGTATTGTTTGACTGAAGCACAGTCTGGCAGGAGCATCCCATGTGCTGCATGCTCTGAGACTTTATTGCAGATAGTGTCAAAATGAAGAACTGAGAACTTTAGTGGACACAAGATTATAGAAACTTTTATTTTTCTCAAAAGCAGTGTTCTTTGAGGCAGAAACACTTATTTTCCCCTGTTTGCATTACAGTAAGCTGATACTTTCTTTTTCTCATTTTCTTGTCACCAAGATTCTTATGTTATTAATCACCCAAATTTTCAAGTTTGAAAATTTCAAGTTCGAGCCAGGTCACAGATATCTTAAGAGAGCAATCTACTCTGGTAGGTAAGGAGGTCAAACTAGGGAATAAGAACTTTTATGTTGAATTGAAATATTTGTAAGTATACATACATATATTTAAAGCATGTTCAGACTTGTTACATTAGCTGCTTTAAGTATTTTTGCTTTGTTTGAATATTATTAAGAATTTATTCTGAGTTGAGAGAACAGCAAACAGCTCTATGCGCAGGTTCTGTTCTGACTGCAGCACCATTTGCATTTAGAGAATGAAGTTACATCCTAGATATGAATTAATTAAAAAAAACCCCACACAGTATTTTGAACAGCTGATTTTTTTAATATTAAAATTTTTAGATTTGATCCTTAGTTGCTTGTTTGTCATTTTTCCACTTAGGCAGAACCCACTTCTATGCATGACAGTTTTTGTAGTAAGGAGCAACAGGAAGACAAAGAACCTTTCCTGCAAATGGATCTAGATTTGACTAACAGATAACGAGACCTCAGTAATACAGCGAAATGAATCCATGTTTACTCTGATGATTATAGGCTCAGATCTTCTGTAATCTTTCCAGCAACTCCATCTGACATAGTTCAAACAGATCTTTGTTCAGCAGCAGTAGTTACTAAGGAGTAAATTCCTAATTCCCCAAACTCTTGGCATTATATCAGTTTTTCCAAAATATTTGAGCCTTTCATGGTAACAAATGACTGGCAAAGGGTTTTTTGTGGGTTTTGGAATTCTTGGCCAAGTCTTACCAGTTAAAAGGAGCAGTAATAAAGAAGTAGGATGGTTAGAGGATAATTTGGCAAATGTATGAAAAATAACCATTGAAATTTCCACTTTTTCCCAATACAGATAAAAGTGGGTGATCACATGATCCGGACAGAACAGGGCCTCTTGCTACGAAGTCTTCACCGGAGAGACTCTGGTGTTTATTTTTGCCATGCTGTGGAGCACGGCTTCATGCAAACCTTGCTCAAGGTGACCCTGGAGGTGATCGATAATGACCACCTGGAAGAGCTGCTCCATAAAGAAGAAGATGGTGATGGCTCCAAGATCAAGGATGCGACCAACAGCATGACCCCCAGCCAAAAGATCTGGTACAGAGACTTCATGCAGTTGATCAACCACCCCAATCTGAACACAATGGATGAGTTCTGTGAGCAGGTTTGGAAAAGAGACCGCAAACAGCGCCGGCAAAGGCCTGCCAACGCGCAGGTGAACACAAATAAGTGGAAGCACCTACAAGAGAACAAAAAAGGTAGAAACAGGAGGACCCATGAATTTGAGAGGGCACCACGGAGTGTCTGAGCTACATTACCTCTAGGAACCTCATCCAAGTAGAAACTTGTATAGACAGATAACTGGAAAAAAATGCAATATTCATGAACTTTTTCATGGCATTATGTGGATGTTTACAAGAGTGGAAAGTTCAAACTAGTTTCCACTAAGTTTAAATTAAATCCATTTTTAATTTTCCTAGCAAGTCCTTCCTCTCTGCTCTGATTCTAAGACCAGAAAGACCAGAGTTTCAAGGATGATAACTCACCTGGACCTAGGTTACTGCTCAAAAACTTCTGCAAGTATTCAGCAGGCAAGCTTTGCTTTCTCTTTTGATGGAGATATAAATAAAATAGTGTATTTCATGCTGTCATCTTACAGGAAAGAAAAACAAGTCCCACCTATCATCATCAGGACTACCATTTCTAGACATTTATAAAACTGCATGAACTCATTAAGTTGATGAACATCTAAACACATGATTGGACACAAGGATTTTGTTCTTGTTTTGTCTACCAGCTCTCCTGTTTATATGTGCTAGAAGAGGAAAAACAATACTGAATGAGATTAATTGTGGAAATCTGAACAACATAAGCCATCCATCATCTGGACAGAAAAAAATGTGGAGTACACTGGCCTACTACTGATGACTTCTTTCAGCTTTGATCTAAAGATGTATTTTATTAAAAGTATAATTTAAATGTACCATGAAAAAATATGCAGCAAACATTAGCTCCTTTCTAAAATAGATTAGACTTTTTGTCTTAGAAATGTTGTACTTTGTAATTATTGATTTAGAGGAAAAAAGACAACTTCCAATTATGACTGCTTTACTTTTTGTTTGGGAAAACTTCCAGGGGAGCTGGTCACAGTGCAATTAACCTCCTCCCCTGTCAATAATCTATATGACATGTAACTTCAAAGCAATTTTAAAACTAAGCTATTTTAACATGAAAGTCACTGTATAGCATGGAAGTATTCTGCATTCTGTTTTTCTAAGTATGGTATTTGAAATTATTCAACTTGTTAATACCTTGCTATAGATTGAACCAATGAAGAGGAGAGCATTGATTTTCAGTTGTATATTTTTTTTAATTAAAAAAACAAATAGCATTAAAATACCCTCGTCTAATTACACTCTTGCTTTCTCGGTTCATACTTGTGAATGCTAATATTTAAATACTGATGCTCATAGACTGTCATATATCCATGAGCAGAGCTCACATTCAGTTTAAGGAGTTGTGCTCCCAGCTCTGTGGTAGGGATTTGTCCACACTACTGACTCTCAGTACTCTGTTCTTTCTGTGGGCCAGATCACCAAAATGCACAGAAACAGCACTAAACAGGCCATGTAAATAACAACCCTAAAGCCAGCTCCCCATTTTAAGAGCTGAGGGAAAATTTTACCTGTGGGTGAAATCAGATGAAGTAGTAAATAGGTGAAGTTCAGCTTAATGACTAGTTTATACTGACAGAAAATTTGGTCCTGCACTTCTGTCTTGTTCTATATACAGGAGGGCAACAGAGTGAAACAGACAATGTACTTGCATCACGAGTGTCAGTTTAGAGTTATAAGTAGTGGATTTATTCACCTCAGCACAGATGTGCCTTTGGTCCCCAGTTCTATGGTGTCCAGTTCTTTTGAAATCATCTTTCTCCAGCCTCCCATATTTTATCTTGGTAGAGTCTGTAAATGACATAATTTCAAGTATAATGTCATTGTGGGGAAAATTACTAGAACAAAATCCTTAGTTTGCTAAAGGAGCTTTTATATTAAAGTGTGTCTACACTGATGACTGATCTGTTTTTTGTTATTCACTCTGTGGCATTTAATTTATCAATTTATTTCTACACTATCAACCAGCCTTATCAGACACAATATAACACAACTGCTGTGACAGCATCTCTCACAATGTGCCCCAGCCTCCTTGCCACTCACTAATTCAAGTATCCTTCTCCTTAGTGAAGCCTTGGCTTCTTGCCTCTGTAGAAATTGGATTTTCACTAAGATTCGAGTTACTTCAGTCCCCTTTGAATGCTTTGGAGGGGATGAATTTGCAGGATTTTTTTGTCATTTATTTCTTCAGGAAAAAGTCATTGAATAATCTAGGACAAGGCTGTACGGCCATGATTTAAGAAAGCACTTGGGAATTTATTTTCAAAGCAGCTTTAAGTCTCTGTTATGTTTAACCTGACTCTTGTGACCTTCAGTTTGCTGGTAAATTCCCATTATTTCATGATGTGCTGAATATGGATTAATTAAAATATATGTTCAACTATGTACTTTTCTGAGCAGAAGTATTAATTTTTTAACTCAGCATATGGTTTATTTCTGAGCACTGTTGTCAAATGAATTATTTAATTTTAATCACAGAACATTCTCTAGCTTTTTGTGAATGGCTGTTGTCTACCATCTAGTTACGACAATACTTTTTCTTACAAAAGGAAACAGTTCTAAAATAAACCTCAGAGAATTCAGTGGGAAAACATCCAATTGATTTCAATAGAACCCAAATCACTTTGTTTCCTTTTTTACAAATTCATGGAATTTCTATGTAACTTTTTTTTTCTCTTCCGTGTTCATAGCAACTGGTTCTATAGGAACTCCTTAAAATAAACTGAACCAAATGCCTCCTTCACAATGTCTGAAGAGGAAAGTAAAATCATAATTATAAGATATGTTTTTCTATACTGAGAGAGATAATCTGTGGGAACAAAATTACGGAAGTTGCAACATTTTTTCTATGACCTGGCAGTCTCATTAAACAATTGATATGATCATATCTTACAAACTTCAGCCCAGTCCTCACTGACATGAATAGTCTTGTTTAAGTTTTTGTGTTTGCTTATATAAAGAAGAAGGCAAAAGATCAAGCTAACAGTGAAAACTTTTGATTTTTAAGTTCATGTTATGGTCAAGTTAAAGCAACATTTAATACTGATGTGAAATTAACTTATTTTCAAAAAGCATAGGCCTTAATGAATTAATGTATAGAAAGGTGCTCTGCAGCTTCAGTAAGATTCATACCCCCATTTATGTCATTATTGTTAAAAGCAACACAAAGTTTGAAAATAAAAATTAAAATGGTATTTCTGTAAAGAACCAATAAAACCCTTTAAACCTCTAGTTACAGACTTTAGAAGAAGTAAGTAAAAAGTTGTGTTTAAGCTGGAGAGAAATAAAGGACTTCATTTATAACCGGAAAGATCTATTTTCATTGTTTTAAGGTATCCATCTGCAAGGAAAAAAATATATTTAATTTTATTCTTATACATCTACTCTTTGCACTTGCACAGATCACTGAAATGGGAATTCATTCTATGGCTCCCAAAAACTGTATGGTTATGTTAAACTATAACATCAAACTGAGAAAACATGCATCTTTGCAAAACAAAGTTAAATCTCCATGACCCAATAAAGTCACTATGTAAAAAAAATTAAATTAAATGCATGTGAATGCGCATTTACTGTTCCTTTTTATGTATTATTTAGTGAATATCAATGGTATGTGTTTAATAGTTCAGTTTTTGCTACCTACACATTAGTCAAAAGAGATGTAAATATTTTTGACTAGATAAGGAGGTACAGTGTAAAGTACTGTTATCTAGAGGTACTCCGTTTCGGTGTGTTCAGCAAAATACTTAAATGCAAGATTTTGCCACACAGGTGATAAGGTGGTTTATTTGCTATACCAGTGTCTGAGTTGTGCGCTTGTTCTTTAAACAACTATTTCTCACTGGGTAGTAAATAATTCCACTTCTGTATTTATCACTTCAATTCAGATGGGAACTAGAAAACTGGAGAGAAAGTGTAATGAAACTGCTGCTGTAAATTATTTCTTTTAGCATGTATTCAGTTGTTAAATAAACATTCTTCCAAATATTTGAAGTTCAGTGTCTTGACTGTTTACACGGAAATGTGCCCTGTAACCTCCACGAGCATATGGAGTGCATTGTTGTCAGTATAATGCTATCAATGTGTATGAGCTCTGTTTATTAGGCCAGAAGGATTGCTATTAGTATTAATTGCATTTTTTGTTTCTTTTTTGAAAGCTGCAAACTAATAAGCCTGAAATGAAAGGCATGAACTTATCTTCAGCCTATCTTTTGGCATAGCTGCTGAGCTTGTGCAGATAGAGCCACACATATACACACCCCCATTGTCCACTCTGTCCATGAACCAAACTGTAAATCAGCCTGAAAGCCAAATGAATATGACCAAGTTGCTGTACTTGATGAAATTTCACTCTGTGCAATGCTAATGGCTATGGACAGCTATGCTGATTCCCTTTGGAAAGTGGCTTGCACAGAAAGCAAGTGGAATAAATCAGGTTCTGTCTGTTACCAACATACTCTTGTATCCTTCGGTAAACTTAGCAGCTGTTTGGAAGTGCTTAGGGGCTCCATCTAAAAGTAATATGCTGTGGCACTAAGCACTGTGCAAACAGTTAAAAAGACAAATGGCTGCTCTGCAAAGCCTGAAGTTTAAATACACTAGACAAGAAGTGGAGGAAGGAAAGTATCGTTATTTCCATTTGGCATGTACAGAGCTGAAGAATCAACCAGTTGTACTAAGCTGTCGCTAATCCATTCAGCCTCGCCCATGCTCCTTCCTGTAGAGCAAGGGTAGAGGAGTACAGTTCAAAGGGTCCTGTAAGGATATTTTATGGTTACTACTGCTTTCTGAAAATGGAAATAAGCCCTCAGCAGCAGCCAAGCGACTCAGTCTGTTACAAAAGATGCTGCAAATACAAAAAGGACAAAATTAATATGTCAAGCCATGAATTCGCTAATTGCAAATGCAGCATTTTTGTATTTCTATGGCCAGTGCACAGCTTAGAAATACAAAGGAAGACCCTTGTTTCTGGATACAGCCACACTGTGTCCTTTGCTAGAATTCCCTGCAGAGCACAGCTAAAATGAGTATTCTCTGCCATTACTCTGTACATTGCCAAGAACGTACAATGGCTAGGGGCCACCTTCAATGACAGTGAGTGGGAGGACAGTAGAAACGTTTCAGATGTCATACTTATATGCTCTTATATACAAATGCACAGATAGGTAGATATACATTTAAACAGTCAGCTTTCACTGAGATGAAATCCTCTTTTAAGGATTTGAGGCTCTAGATGCAATTCTAGTACATCTCTGAATATGTTTGGTGGCTTCAGCTATAAATTTTTCTAAATGTTTCCTCTGTGAAGACTGAAACACTCTGTTTCCCTACAGGTCACATTCACTGAGCTCCCCATCAAACATCAATTAAATGGCAAGCAAAGTTATGATGTTTTTTCCAAAGCATAAAATAAAGACTATTATCCTTAGAGTGCTCAGTAACAGGACACAAGCAGATCAGAGTATTCAGCCAGCTTCTTTGCTCCCCATAAATACTTGCATGAAAGGTTGGAGGAGCTTCATAGAAAAACTAGAAACTGTGGAGAAAAGACCTTATTTGGTAACTTTTTTTCCTGGAATTTATAAAAAGTTAACTTTTTGGAGAACTTCAGGATGATCCGAACTAAATCTCAGAGCTCTAGGGAAGCAGTATCCAAAATGAAAAGGTTTCACTTAGTTTAAGAAAGCAAATTCCCATCTCTCTCTTAGAAATTTTTCACCCCTCAGGCTTCTGCTTGCCTCAATATTAACCTGAAGAAGTCATTATATGGTTTCTATAGTCCTTGTTGAAGGTTACTGTTTTCAACACACCCGGGGAACCCCATTTCTGACAATTATCCCTCCTTGAGCTGCTTCTCTTGTAACATCTATTAGTACTAGGCCTAAAAAACATCCTGTTCTCATGCACAGGTATAAAATCAGGCCTTGGTGGGCCGCAAAAAAACATGTCTTCAATGAGCTATGAGGTAGCATGTTGGAAGATTCCTGTCAGGAAGATTTAAGGGATGGAAAGTTTCTGGTCTGGGGGCACTAAGGGGTCTCTCAGAACCTTCCAGCCAGAGCTTGACCCCCACATCCAGGACAGGGCAGGCAAAGGGGATAAGCTGGGGCAGCTCCAGCCCCTGGCTCCAGACACATCTGAGCATCAACCCCCAGGTGGATCTGGCTTGCCACAGCCTATGGGCAGGGTTGTGTGGGATTGCAGATGGAATCCTGCAGCCTCTCTGGGGCAGGCACTGAGTGCCAGGGGCTGCAGCTGGGTCCAGAGCAGCTGTGGGCAGGGTGGGATGAGCCCTGGACTGGGCTGGGTCATTTGGGCTCCTGAGTGCAGACAGATGAACTTGGTGCTTGCAGCCAAGGAGTCTCAAACACCCTTCCTGATTTGCTTCTAATCACTTGAGGTCACTTGTCTTCCACTTTCAGAGTCAGTTCTCTGCCTTCTGAAAGCCTACAATAAACCAACAGTACCATGGCAGCACAATTTGTTTCCAATTTGATTGGATCAGGCTAGTTGATGTTGAAATAAAAAGGTAAATTTACACCAGACACTTACTAAGGATTAATGTGCACAGGATTATAACACTTTTCCCTTAATCAGAGACAACCTTGTGAAAATAAAGATCTGGCCTTCTCCCCACATATGAGCCTGCCAGGTCTGCCTGCGCACAGCCGCATTCCACACAGCTGCATCTGAGGCACCTGGGACAGGTTTTGAAGGATGAATCTGATTTCATGAGCAGGCCCAGTAGTTTTTCAGGCCATTCCACTTTACAGCCTGGTGTAAATCAAATATGATCCTGTGTCCTGGGAACAAAACTTTTCACTTCTCAACATGGGGTACCCCTGCAGCCTGTATTACATTTATGCTTTATCCACATATAATGTATTCATTTCTCTATAAGTTTCATGGTCATCTTTTCTTGTAAGCATGTTAGCATGAATTATGATTGTTTATGCAGAGGTAAATGGAGATGCATGTTTCTACATGGAAAAGGATAAAAAGACTATGGTAATTCTGTTAGATCTACTACATCAAGTAAATATCAAATATGGCTTGAACATCTCATTTCTTGCTATGGCTGCAGGCAGGAGAGGAAAAGAACAGACAAAAGAAATGCAGACATTTCAGCTATATTGTGCAGTCATCATTTCCTTAAGCCCTTAAGTTTCATATGTCACTTTTTTTCTGGGCTTGTAGCACTACATAGAGAGCACGCATTCCTACAAACTGTTTTTGCTGAACAATGCCACACTGAATAGCTCCATAAATCAGAACAGACAGACTGTGCCAGTTCCTCTGAAGAAGGCTTAACTTACCTCTTCTGTTTGTTATTTTTATTATTATAGCAGGACTGCTGCTTCTCTTTTTGTAAGCGTTTTGTCAGCACTTTTATTCTAAAGCTCTATTGTTAGGGCTTTATAACTTTGTCTTCAAATTAAAGATTTTAAGTAGCAGCTTTTAATCAACAAATAATTTACAGTACCTTAAAATAAATTGCTAGACTCTGATCAGAATTCCATTTTGAAAACAAACTAAAAGAAGATTACAACTTTAGCCATGTCAGGTAGGTGTTTTAGTGACTGCACTGCAAAAAAATCATGAGTGGGATAAAGCTTAGTGAGCAAAATGAAAAGCTGCTCACTTCACTGGACTTTGTTATAGAAACATCTGTGTGCTTTTCAGAGGTCCTGAATGAGACAGCTGCTTAAGCACATTCTTCTCTATTTATTTGTGACTTAATCATACGTGGCTGTTCCTAAGGTGTATCCTGGGCTAGAATGTTTTCTTAGGTCATGCCTGTCTCTTCATTTAAGCTGATTTGTAGTTTCTGTTCTATGTGAAGATAATGTAGACTCAGTTCTTTCCCCAGTTTAATAGATGTCTGATGTCCACTACAGAGGAGTAGTACTGATTGTGCTGATTTGCATTCTAGTTACTTATTTGAAAGAATTTGAAATTTAAAGGATGGAACAGATCTGGATCTGTCAGAGCACTGTGGAATTTTTCACTGTATTTCCCTTTAGTAATGAAAGATGTGCACACACCACTCTTATAAACATGCCAATATTCCTAGAAATCAGCAAGTTGTATTTTTTTTTGTCTTTAATGCTAACCAGTGTACTTAGCTAGATCCTCACCCAAATAAATAAAGCTGTGTGCTCCAGCACCATTTCTGTTGACTGGAATCCATCAAACAGTCAGGGTACTGAAAGGTATGAATTAAATCCTTGTGCTATTCACTATGGCTCAAAATGTTACTTATGAAAGCTAAACAGTTCGATACCAGTGTAAAACAATTGAATATAACAGGGCTTCAAGCTATGACAAATGTTTCACATCTGTATCTGTGATCTTCACAAGCTGGAGGGGGAGAAACCTCTGAATGTAGGAAAATTAAATGACTCGTAGTTAAGTTCATGGTTGCATGTCAAAACAGCAGACAAAATGCTGCTGAAAAAAAAATTCATTGGACACTGAGTGGATCACAGGCATGCTTGGCATATAATGTTTGTCTCCTAGAAATTCTCCTGTTTGGCATTCACTGTGCTTTCACAATATGTTGGCAGTTGTACATACTGTTGCCTGACAGAAAAGTATTTCTGCAAATATTTGGATCTATTGTTAACACTAAATCCTTTTTTTTTAGCTCTTGGATTTGAAAGAAGCTGAAACCTTAAGTAGAGCTCCAGGGTTATTTCCAGGTATGGTGCAATCACAAATTACATCTTGCTTATAATCTCTGTGTAAATCATGATAAATCTTTCTAGAACCATTAAAGGGTTAGAGGTGGTCTGTGGATGGAAATGAAAAATACCACAACATAATATCTGGATGCTTTTTATTCAGAAAAAAAAAACAACACATCATTTTAGTATAAATAGGAAACAAGAACACAAAATTCAGTTTTCTTTTCAATTCTCACTGTCTTCTATATTTTATTTTATTTTACTTTTATCTTATTTTTATATTTTGTCTCAAGTATGAATGTTGCTTCTATTACAAGCATTGAACATTTTTGTGTTCCTTGCAAGACAGTTAAAAATAAATGCCACTAAGAAAAGAAATGCTTACCAAGTCTATAAAATAGACTGTATAACTGTTAAACCTTGACTCTTACACTAGTTGGGTCAGTTAGATTTATATAGTAGAACCAGCACATATAGCACAAAGGTAATGTGATCTGTTGAGGAATACTCACTCCTTTTCTCAAGGAAAGGCTGTGTACTACTATTTCCTTCCTTCAAGTGACTTCCCAAAGTGGAACTTAATTTGGTAGTGCCAAGAAATTTCATCCTTAATCCTTTATTCCAATGGCTACTACCAGACAGTTGATCCTGAATGAAGCCTGCAGTATTTTACCCCTGTCACTCCTTCAAGCCAGGAATTTGCCCCAACACCAGAGACTCCATTAAGATTCATCCAAATCATCAATGTAGTATTAGAACTACAATGCTAAAATAATTAAAAATGTGAACTATTTCCATAATATATATAAGAAGCAGTTACAATTACTGCTTTTATGCTTTATCCAAATATATTGTGTTCATTTCTCTGTGAGATTAATGGTCATCTTTTCTTCTAAGCATGTTAATATACTCTATAGACCCAGTTTTCTATTACAAGGATAAAAGGGTACATGCTTATGCACTGGGCTCTTCCAGTTCATTCAAGTATTACAGGCATAATGAACTACTAAAAACCAGGAAAAGTTTTTGGAAGCGAGTGAAATCTGCTTCTATCATAGCTCTTGGAAATTCCACCATTGTCTTTAATGGAACAGCATCAAGCCAGGATTTGCATTTCCTACCATGAGTCACTAAAACCAATGACTTGAGGCATTCAAAGTCAGGCTCTGTATGCAAACATGTTTTGGTAGCAAATTAAAAGAAGGAGGTGCAGAAGCAGTATTTCTTGAAATGAAATTAATCTTCATTTCATTCTATGAAATGAAGCTGCAATAGATAAGACATGCTTTAATCCTGATTCTGCATTTGAATTTTAGGTACAATGGCAATAAGTGTTTATTTGAACTCCCTATTTGCTTCACATAAAAGTTTACTTTTTTCTCACTCTGGAATTGTGTGTCAGCCTGTGGTCATTCAGAAAGGTGACTGACAACACTTTCAACACCATACAATGACTCCCCCAGATCTCTGTGGAAGATTTTGATATTTGAAATAGACTTGGAGAAGAAAACTGAAGAGAACTGTCAGTTTTTTATATAAACACCTCTGGGGAGTATAAGCTTCTAGTGTTACTAAGAAGGATATTTTCACATCATAAAAAGAGCTCAGACTGAATTTTAAGCCAACTGTTTCAAGTCTGGGTTTTTTCTTTCAGCATCTTCTTGGAAATGATGCTTTATAAAAATGGATTTATATAGAAAGTGCAATACTTGTCTTAAATAATTGATGTGTGTCACTCAGTTCCATGTTTCAGGAAAGAAGTACAAATTGCCTCAGAGAAAAAACTGTTCTTCAAGGGTAGTAAAGAGATAAGCTGCTCACAGGGGTACTTTGTTCCTAGTGTTCATCATAAGTTACTTTACAATTTAAATTTTCAAGGAGAGTTTTCTCTTTCTGGAGGAATGTAGAAATGTAGGTTGTTTGGATATGTTCAGGGCTGTTCACTCAGAGTTAGAAATAATCATGTCAAGAGCTTTGAGAGGCTGAAATAAATCTGAAACACATTAATTAGTTCATAGGTTATTATGAAAATACTGCAAACCAAGGTTTCCTCATGCTGGACTGAATATCTTTTTGGATAACATGGTAAATTTCTGTATTATTTTCATGAAGTAGGTGTGTCATTGTTTATCTGTTTTGTCAGATAAATGGTGGTTTAGGCTGTATATTAGAAAAAATGTCTTCACTGAATGGATTGTCAAGATTCAGAACAGGCTTCAAAGGGAAGTGCTTGAATGGTTAAATCCCTGGAGGTATTTAAAAGATTTGGAGATGTGGTGATTAGGGGTGTGGTTTAGTGGTGGACTTGGCAGGGTTTGGTTTACAGTTGGACTATACAAAAAGACATTTTCCAACCTAAATTACTCTACAGTTCTATAAATTCTAAGTTGCAAATCTTCACTATTAGGACCCAAGAATTCATTCTTATTAACTCTTCATAACATAAGAGTATAATGATCTTGCCCAATGACCTGTCTGAAACACTGGTAGAAGGTCAATGTGGACATAAGACTATTAAAAAAAAAAAATCCCAAACAAATACACGGATCATTCCCCAGAATAATCTCCTGCCTTTCAACTGTTTGAGATCTGATAAATTCATATAATGCCCTCCTGTTACTTTTTCTAGGACAGCTCTTGAGTAATCCATCTGCAGTCATCCTCTGTTTGCCTCCTTTAAATAATGATATTAAAAAATTCACCTAGGCTTTGTTTTCTACCCCTAATTTCTTATGAAGTTTCTTATTTTCCAACCTCTAAATTCTTATGATGTTTGCTAATTGCATTCTGTCAGTCTGATATTCAATTTATGCCTATGTAGGTTAAATGCTGTTTTGGTTCTTGTTTCAGCATTAATAATATTTGCTGTAGTTTATCAATTCTTCTGCTTCAAATTGAATAATCTGATTTTTAAATATAAGATCCCAATGTACACGCTATGTCTCCACATTGAGAAGTATTTTGCAGGTTAATATATAAACATAACTATCAGATATTGAGGGATAACAGATATTTAAATCTCCTGGGTAGTATTCAGTGCTAGTTTTTATTTGCTGGTATATTGCAAGCTTGTAAAAAGACTTATGAATTACAATATTTAATCATACAATACACAATTAAGAAGATGACTTGTACCAAAATGGTAATTATAGCCTAAAGCAAGAAAGAGCAGGTCAATACAATAGTCAGCTGGGAAGAACCACCAGACAATACCAAGATACTACTGATTAGTCTAATAATTGCTTTAACACAACAGCTAACAAGCTATTGCTGAGCATTGTCTTATGAAATGCCAAAAACATTTCCACTGAAGACTGTGAGAAAACCAATTGCACAGCTGAAACTCTGTAGAACAATGCAAAAAACGGGATTATACTTCTTCTATCATTATCCATTTTATTTTTATAAGCATGATGGGAAACCAATTATGATGACAGCTGTGATAAGTCTTCTTTTAAAATTATACTGATTATGTCTTGTTTCCCATTACCCATATGAGGAATAACTAGAAAGAAAAATAAACCTGATCCTACATGCACAGTACAGACTAGTGTCTTCTTAATTCACTCTAACAGCTGTTTAAAAACAACCGAATTCAGTGAATAATCAAGTTAAAACTATATAAGTAACCACTTTGTTTCTAGAAGTACGATTCAAATAAATAAAAATTAGGATTTTTTAATGTTGTTTATTATATGCATTGTTCTTCAAACCTATGTAACTTCTAAAATGCCCTCATGGATTTATTGTTTCGGGTATGAGCTTGTGTGTTTTCAGTGATAGGGGTGAAGGTTGCTGTGGATGTCAGTGTATATATGTGAACATTTAGCACATTGCCCACAATCAGAATTTGGAATTGGAATGTAATAACAGATGACTGAAAGAGGAAAGACATCTGTATATATTTGAATCCACAGTGATTATTTATCTTGGCATTTGTTCATAACTAGTAGATTAAAAGTACCTCTTCCATAAAAAATCAAATAATTTTTTTAACTAAATTGAAGGATTATTTATTAGATCCTTATCAAGCATTAGCTTTTAAAATTTATTAATGAGAGCAAAAATTACTTCAATATTTTATTAAAAATCATGTATGTTTTTCTTAACTTCTTTTATGAATGGTCTTTCATTTAATGGACTCCTTTTAATATTACAAGAAATGGCACAGCTTTTTGTAGAGAAAGAGTAATAACTGAAAAATCCCTTTTTAAAAAAACTTTTAATTTCTCCTAGAAATCTTCTTTCTTCCTAGAAATATTATTTTCTTCAAACTGGAACTTAGAGTTATCATATCTTGACAAAACTAAATGTTATTAATTAATTTATTAATTATAAGCAATCATAGCAAAATTTTCAGACATATAATGAGAATGGGATGATCTATACAGGCGCTCAGATATCCTATTTTTTCATGCCTTTGATAACAGGTTTCTTTCTTCCTTGTGTCACATGTAGGAAACAGTGCTCTCACTGCTCTGCAGCTGAGAACTCAGGCCAAGGGTAACTCAAGTGGATGAGTAACAGTGCCTGAGTGCCTTAACCAGAAAATGAACCCAGCTTTTTCAAGCCTGTAACCACAAAACTGCTTGTTCTTCTTTAGTAAGAAGAACAAGCAATATATATTTCCACATGCTTTTTGTTTGCACTATCCCAGAATCATTCACAAAATAACCTAATCATCGACAAAATGACTTAAATTCCTTACCCCAATTTCTGTTTGATATGATACTAACTACTTTTCTGTGTGTGTGTATAATATAGCTTTTCAATATTTTTTTCATATTCTCACTCATTTTATAACATATCTTGTTTCATAGCAAAAATTATATGTGGTATGAGTTCAAGCCAGCTCTATTTAAACTACTCAATGTCTTTCAAACATATGAAATATATTTGATCAACTATCTGGGAAATATGATTTTTCCATATGGCTTAGTTTTCACATAAGGGAGTTTAGTGTTTCTTTGGCGAACATAATATGCTCAGACAATTATAATAAGTAAAGAGTTGCAAACCAGAGAGTGGGAGAAGCAGGTGTCCAGCTGGATTTTCACATAGGAAGGTCATGAAGGTCACTGATAGTGATGATGTCTCAGAGATTCCCAAATCTGCATAAAGCTATTCCTTCCTTTCCCAATACACTAATCTCTTATTACTCTTGATAATCCAGTGACTCAGGAAGCAAGGCCTGTTTTTTTTCCCTTTTGTTTGTCAGAAGAAGACTGAATGACAACAATTTTCTGTATTGCTATTTATTAGGGTAGAACAAGAGCGTTCACAAAGGTCACCACCCAGAAGAATATTCATTCATTGATGTATCAATATTTGTCTTCCTGCTGTCAGACTAGAGTCTCCAGAGAACAAAAACATAATGGTAGTAAAATTTACAGCCAGGTATGACTTTCTCCACTGCCCTAAAATGGGAACACAAACAATTTGATACCCTTGTCTGGCAGAGAACCAAGTGATGTCAGCTTATTATAAAGGGAATACTTCATGGTCACTTCCTTCTGCTTTCCATTTCCTACAAAGGGATGACTTTCATCCACATGAGTTGCTTGATCTTTTTCAGTTATATTTTATTATCTCTTGTCTTTTTTTTCTGTTTATATGATTCAGCTTTATTTATGATCCAAAATAAGGTTTTTCTTGGTGTTTTCCTCCACCTGTTCTCTTTATAAATTACCCTTCCCCCCACGATGTACTCAGATACCTTCATCTGAAGATTGTTCCCACAAAAGAGAATACAACCACTGAAGGGAATGGTCTGAGGAAGAAGAACATGGAACAAATAATATAGCCTTCTTTGATAATTTTATTACTTTTATTTCTCATTCTCAATGCAGCAGGCTTGAAACAACTTGTAATACTAATGAGCATTGTAAATAGTACTACTTTTTTATTTCATGGAGGTAATATATGAAGAACACTCTACAGATGCACAGAACTTTTCAGCTAGCCTCAGTCAGCAGCCTCAGTTTTCAGACAACCTCAGCTGGCAGGCTCTGATGTTTTCAGATTCAGCCTTTGGTAAATCTGCATCTGGATTTTCACAGTAAAAATTGGCTAAAAGGAAGAACTATGAATATCCTTTCTCACATATAATAAGAGAACCCACATCCCTCCAGAAGTACTGCCCTTTGAAAGGAAGATGAGAGCTAAACCACATCTCAGATCAGTTAGGATTTGAGGAATGACAGACAGGGACACTGTTGGAGAAGAGGGAGCAGATCCAGGACATAAGAATCGGAAAGATACTGCTCTATCTCATTTGTGGGATTTGTATCATGTCTGTTGTTAAGAAGTTCTGTTGTCAAGCAGTTCTAAATAGCCAAAAATGAAAGTACAGCATCAGGTGGAGGAATACATTCAACTGAAAGCAGAAAAGAGCTGAAGTGGAAAAGATGGGCCACTAGAGCCCTGTAAGGGATAAAGCTGCACTAATGAGGGTCTTGGATTTGTGTTGACAAGACTCAAGAAGGATGTGCAAGATGGTATTTTTTTGCACATAAATAAACATTTTCAGAATGCTTATTCATTTCCACATTGTTACAGGATAAGCATAGTAACAGCCTTTCCCTTATTATAACAATAAATTAGGTAAATTAGTTCACTTAGCTAGACAGTGTAAACAATCTCAAATTCTACCACATAAAGAGTGGAGGTGTATACCTTTGCCCAAAACAGTGGCATAGTAAAGACATCTTATGGTCTTGGCACTGGTTTGTTTAAATTTGGAAGAAATTATCATTGAAAAATCAAAGAAATGGAAGAGAAGAAAAAGTAAAAGAAGAAAAAAAAATCTAAAAAATAAATTATTGAAATGTGACTCAGAAATCCTACAAGAAACACTAAGTGTTTTCAGTGCTATATGTGGTGTTGCTTCTAATTATTTAACTCTTTCTGTTGTGGAAAACAAGGCTTTGAACATTCTTTGTAGATTATAAATACATTTGAAGAAACAAAATAAAAGGAAAAAAGAAAAAAGTAAATGAAAAGGAAAGGAAAAATAAAAAAGTAAAGGAAAATAAATGGAAAAAGAAAAATGTGAAGACAAAGGAAAAGGGGAAAAAAAGAAGAAAATGTTTGTAGTATCATTGATGATTCATCCCATTCAAGAGAAATCATGGCCTGAGGTCTGATCTTGAACTGGTCACCACTCCAGTAGTCCAGATTAAGAGGTCTGGCCTATGTTAAAAGCAGAAAACTAAAGGCTGAACCTTGATGCAAGTGGTTTGTTGCTTTCACAGATCCCAGGCACTACAGGCTGGCTCAAAATTTGAATAAGTAGCATTTCCCGAAATGGAAATTTTTATATTCTGGGTAGTCATTGTATTGTAAACACATTTTATTACGTGGTAAGAAAAACAAGACCAAAGGTCATAACTAATAAAGTTATACTTTATTAGTTATTAGTATGACAAAGGTCATACTAATAAAGTCTATTTTATACATGTTTGCTTTACTCAGTTATGTGTCCTTTATAGTCATCATCACTGCACTGAAGGAGTATGTTATTTGCTGACGACTTAAAGAGCATTTTCACTATTTAAAAAAAAATGTTGAAAAAGTGATCTCTTGTCACTGCCAAACCTTCCTTAGCTTGGCCCAGCTGATGTTTACAGTAACCTAGGATATTAAGGGTGAAAAGATATTTTTTGTTACTTCCATAAGATTTTATCACCTATCATTTATAAATAGAAGGATTACTATGAGGCAATGGCACATAAGATCTGATAAGATGTTTTTAGCCTTAGGCAGAGTGCAGGGTGGATGACAGATTTGCCTCTTTAGGTGAGGTCTATCAACAGAGTCACTGAGGGTATGGACCTCTTTCACTAGGCACGACAGGCATGAGCCTAAAACAGTGACAGTGGCTCAGATTTCCTTTGGCACTCCTTGTGCACTGTACTTTGTGGTGTGCTTGGAAAGAAGCTGGTATGTGCTTTGGACATGTCTCAGTGAAGGGTTGGTGCTTGTCTGGGGTTGTATTTCAGACGTGGTAACTCTCTTTGAAAAGGGCATTTTTGTGCTCACTAATGCAGAGTTGGGCTCCAGGGTGGCTCGTGTTCAGGTTGCTGTGATAAAGTGAGAGAGGATTGTTTGCTCTCAGTCTCAGCTGTGCTGAAGTGTTGTAGTAACTTGTTGTGGAGGATTTTATATTCATCTGATTGTGTTTTCTGCTGAGGCTCCCTCCGGAGGAACAGGAGCGATAGCTGCACATTCTACAGGCAAATCCAAAGCTCTCAAGAGGCAGCCACCTGGCCAGGCTTGAAGTTTTGAACATGTTACATCTGCAGCACAATATAATACTTTACCATGTGCTAAACAAATGCACAGGAATGGAAAATCAGTAAGTATCACAGAAATATGCAGTACGATTTGGATAGAAACATTCAGATCTTGACATCTTCATACGATACGTGAAAAAGGAAATAGTCTTCACACTGTGGTTTTAGACATCTAATTTAAGTGACTAAATGATACCCTAGGCACTCTTCTCCACTCAGCAGAGGTCTGGGTCACCAGTTCACTGCCTCAAGCACCTCATCTGCATAGTTCAGCTGAAATGGTGTGAATTCTTTACATTGTCTCAGGCCTTCACCCCATATGAGAACTATGAGATACAGATACTGAATGTTTTTAAAATTGCCGTGTCTTTTTCCCAGTAACAGATATTTCATTTCACAGGCCTAAATGAGGGAAGAACATGCTTGTGTAGCACACAACTTCATTTTGTGAAAACTTCATTTTGCGAAAACTTCATTTTGCTAAGAATGTTACCCTCTGTTATGGCAGAGGGTTGCCATAAAGTGGAACAAGTATGCATAAAATAGAACAAGTATTTTCTTCCTTAGACTAAGACTTGGAAACTTGTATGTAATTTCATTCTTTGATGCAGATTCTCCTTCACTTGGAACAGCAGATTGATGTTTTTGGAGCAATGAAGAAGTAGGAACAGTCTTGCTTCTTGCTTGGGATTTTTCATGAGCTTGCTGTAATGGTCTTATTATGTGTATATCGGCTCTGGAATTGCCACCAGTACTAAAACATTGAATGAATTTCCATTACATGACACACACAAAGGAGGGTGAAGAGCTCATTCACAAGCAGATTACTTTTTCTTTCAGTGGAAAATGGATGGGGAGACAGGGCAGCAGTCTCCTTACTAATCCTCACTGATGAAGCAGTGTCCTTTCTCTGTTGGGAAAAAAAACTTCTTTTAAGTTCTAAATAGCAATGTGAGGCCACACAGAAACATGCAGAAACCTTTACTGACCATGGATTTGCTCTAGTAGTTCAGAGAGATGAGAAGATTTCAGAACAGGTTCTACTTCCTTGGGGCTGAAATGCCAAACACCAAAAGGTCAGCAGTCAAGCAGACAGCAGCATGGTAAATCAGAGGGTGATAATATTTCTGCTTACAGGGTGACAGACACAACAGGGAAAGCTTCTGTGCCAGCTGGAAGAAGGAGGTCATGAAGGAGGGATATCTTGGCCTTTGGCAGGGGAAAGCGACTTGGGAGGGGTAATTGAATGCACCACTTGTCCAAGGCAGTAGAGATGAGATTTCTTCAGCCATAATCTTACCAACAAGCTGAGAACTGCACCAAGATCACTTTTATTACTGAGGCACCTGGATCCGATGAAGATTTTTTACATTTTGCAGTATGTTTATCTTCCTACTCTGACTTACCCTTTGTCTCCATTTAGCAATCTGGAGAAAGTCATCTCACAGAAGCATGAACAGATCTAACTATTGTAGAAGCAGTAGATTATTGTTGTTTCAAAATATAACTTTCTCATACAAAGATTCAGTATCAAAGTCAGTAAGGTAAAGTTCCACATGATGCCAGCAGGTTTGTGGGAATGACAGCAATAGGATACGTGGCATCTTGGCAGAACTCCCCAGTTGTTTCAAGGAGAATGTGGAATTGTATAGGGAACTTTTGGTCAGCCTTTTCCAGAAAGTCTGGAGAACTTATTCCCATCTGGGGAACTTGGTCCTCCCGACTAATTTGGAGAACAGGAAAAAGGAAATTGCACACTGGCAGGGTTTACGGTAGACAATGGAGCAATCTCCTTATTGCTTAAACATTCAAGCTGGATACTTTTGACTCTACCTCTCTTTTGTTGTGGCACCCCCTTCCTCCCCCAAAAAGCTGAATAAACATGAAAGATCAGCGGATGTATTACATTTTACACAACAAAGTGTGGCTTTATAGGGCTTTGTTACATCTTGAAAAGATTAAGTGCACCTGCATGTGAAGAGTCTCCACGCCTCTGAACAATCAGGCAAAGGTGCCTCGGTTATAGGGGCACAGGCCAGGGACGCACTTGGGTCGCTGGTTTGTAGCAAAGCTTGCTCAGCCAAGGTTGCAGCCTCTAATTTCTAAGGAGCAAGGCTGCCATCCAGTGGCTCTTCTCCAGCACAAAACTGAATTTAACAGCAACAGGTTTGGAGAAAATGTCATGTTTTCTTGATTTAAATGGGAATCTGTGAATCTGCTAATTTCTCTTCTGTTTTAATCTTTGACACAGACTACACACCAGCAGCAAATTACATGGGGAAAAGAAAGGTTATGAGCTTACTCTAAACTATCACTAGCTTTTTTTCTTGTTGACTAGGATTTAAAATTTATAACTTGATAATCTTTCTGCCTACATGAAACAGTAGATAAGCAAAAAATAATTTTAAAAAATTCCTCTCTGTGAAATAATAGTGCTCAATTAGTGTATGCATAGCATTTTAAAATGGAAGACACATTTATGCATAATTCAAAGCTGGTAAGAATAATTTCATTCTTCAACAGGCTTTGAATCGGGTCCTCTTTGAATAGAAAGGAAATTTGAAGTTATGCAATGTGGAGGAAACTTATCATGCATATTAAATATATTCATCTCTGGGGACTGACAGGTAGCATTAGAAGGAAATTTCCTGAAGTTTATCCCCTTGCAGATCCACTCAAGCATAAATGTTTTTATCCACTGAAAAGCTGAAGCTCAGGCTGGTGCATAAGGCAGAAGGATAATCTGCTCCTGAGGCAAATCATATAAATTCCCTTTGCCTCCATTTCCCTCTGTCTAAAACAGGGATAAGGCTTGTCTAGCTTCCAGGCAAGATGTGAGATTCAATACACTGTGAATTACAAAGGATTTCAAGCTCCTCAGAAACAAGAGAGTGTTTGTGTACTTCTTAATACTGTTTATACAAGACAAAACCTATCAAAGTCTTGAAGGAGGCTGCATTGCCCAGCTTCTTCCACTCTGCCTCTCCCCAGCTAATACTTCTTAGCAGACCCCCTGTCTCCCAGGGCAGCAGTGAAGGTGGGGGTCTGTTCTTGTTAAGTGTTATTATTAACTTCAAGCACTCTTGTTTCAATAAACTCACTAACAAGGATGAATCAATCTGTTTAGTTGAACCAAAAGAAAGCAAAGACATTTTCACCACAGTTCAGGGGCTCTTTACTGGGAGACAGAATTCAGCTAATGAAGAACTCTCGACCACAGACTGCAAAATTATAGTAACATTCAGTCCTAAGATGAAACAGGATAAATTCAGATGCAAACAAGGGCATGAATGCCAGCAGTAAGAATGCTCAAGAGCCAAGCTAGAAGGAGTTGTAGTACATTCAGACTCAGGACAGATGTTTAAACCAAATGTAGATTTTTTTTTCTGGAAATCATTTATTTGGAACATGAATTTACTGGCAGAAATCAGATAACTTCTTTTACCCTACAGATCAAATCAGGCTATCACAAGGCTTTCTGACCTTAGCACATGTTAATACATGGGGCAGTTTTTAAAAATTGATTCATTGCTAGAAATACTTGTTAGGAATAGAAGAAATTGTAACAGTTGATGAAAGGAAAAAAGAAAAACATTTGAAGTAAGTTTAAAAATGGAAATACAGTCTAAGGAACAGCTGCTGACTGTTATTGGGAATTAGTAGAATGTTCACAAATGTGTCATATGTGAAATGTCAAAATATTTCAATCAGTCGTGTATTTAGTAACAAAATTATGCATGTGGGTTTTTATTGGTGAAAAAAAGTTACTCTGAAATTTTTTACTTTTATTTTTCCCATAGAGACTACAGGGTATCTAGATGTCTTTTTTTTCTTTATACAAAGATGGAACATTAAAACTTCCAACATTTTCTGTTTATGATGAGCAGCACTTCTCTCCCATTCCCTCCATCTTTTGTCCCAACCCTTCAGAAGGAAGAATCTGATTAGAGGGTGAATATTCCATAGCTGAAATGAGTGATTTTTTTTATTTCAGCATACTGGGAGGATAGCATTTTTTTCTGGGTTTTGGTAATTTTGAGTGAATTTACTTTGCTTCTCTTTGGACATGTAAAAATTGTGAGGCAGTTGCCCTCCACCTTCTGTTCCCAGCACAATCTAAATTAGACCCCACCTACAATGAATGCAATTGTCTTACTCTACTCAGGGTAGGTTTCATTCATTCAAAATAGATTATTTTTGAAAATTTTGGTCTATTTTTATTCAAATCCTATCTAAATACTTAATTATTTGTTTTGTTATCTTCTTTTGTTTTGGTTTGGTTTTAATGTGTTACACTTATTAAACATATCAGAAAAGAAAAAAAAAATGCATTTTACCTCTCATTGGTCAAAATCCTGTCCATTTTACTTAGTATGGTAATCCTATTAATGAGCTTGAGGTCATTTAAATAGAGAGCTTCCAAAAGATTTCCCTCATTTGTTGGAAAATTTAACCTAGGAGAATGAAGCAGCTCTATCTTTCTCATCCAAAATTTACTTCTCAAGGATTACTTTACAATTGCTCTACACTGAGAAATTAATGGCCATTTCATAGATGAGTAATTAAGTATCTATGTAAGTTGTCAGATACCAATACTGCTCTGATTTTGAAACATTATTTCTATTCTTAAATGCAGAATTCTCTCTAATAACATGATCTTATGCTTATTTCATTGGTCAAGCTACAATCATGTTACAGTTTCCTAAAATGAACAAGTTATTTGAAGTAATTGAATTTAACTGTACAAATTATAATGCTTGTTCAACATATAACTTTGCTGGCACTTTCTGTCTATATTAATAACAAGAATTTTAAAGATTATTATTTTGAAGAGCAAGCAAACAAAAAATCCAAACCAAACAAAAAAATTTGCAACTAATCCTGACTGCTGCACTATAAGGAAGGTGCAAATGGCCTTCCTTACACAAAGACCACGGTTACAATAATTATCTCATTTGCCTTCTAACATTTTATGAATTGTGAAGCATTATTCTATCTGTCTGTTCCAGCTGGGCTGTGGAATAAGAATGTGCACCTGAATAAGGACAGCAGACCCTGGCTTAATAATGTGCAGGTTTAGCTGCCTCGTGGCAGCCTTTCAGATCTGTGCAATGAGAACAACTTGGCAGATGCAGCCACACTTAGATAATTTTTGGTTTGCACTGTTTTTTTCCTTATTACTCCGTGACTTGTGCTTGCTTGCAGTGCAGGATAGGCTCAGTTGGAAATTATTGCAGTGAGTAAAACCCCCCTCTGGTGGTAATCCCTAGCCCCAGACAGACCTTTGCTTGGTTTTTCTTGGGTTTTTTTTTTTTTTTCATTAAACTTTATTTATCTATTTAGGACCTGGGGACCTTTGGTTGTTTAGAGGTACCAAGGTGCCACATCTGAGTCTAAACTCTTAAAGCAGCCTCTGCCTCTGTGGTGCCCCAGGTTATGTCTCATGCGCAGGGCACAGCATAGAATTCCTGAGCTCTCATCCCTCTGGATACTCCTCCTGACTCGGGTCCTGAAGCAAAAGGTGCCCTTTGATCTGTCCTCCTAGAGCTGGGAATTATACATATTTACATCTATAAAAGATCTAGTGGCCTTTTATGATGAGAAGAAGCCTTTTAAGATGTTCCTGTGCCTCCTGCACAGAACTAAGTGTTTTTATCTTCTGTATTTCCTTATTTGCTTCCCCATGACACGGCCTATTGTGTGACAGTTTGCTCACTAGAAAATTAGGTGTTTAAGACATGCCAGATCTTGGTCACAGATTCAAAAAGAACTAAAGTGTTGAAGCTGACCAGACTTGCAGGACAGTGAGGACATCAAATACTAACTCTGAAAGCCCATTTTATTCTGTCATAAATCTCCATATTGAGCTGACATTTTCCTGAGAGGTTAAATGGTAAGATGCTTCCTAGAAGAGATCCATGACCTATCAGGGAAGGAGCATGGACACCTGAGAGAATGCTCCTCTCCTATTGGATTTCCAGGGTTTTGGGTGCTTATCTTTGATGGCTCCATAGTGTCAAATGCCATCTATAGGTACTCATACAGCCCTTGACACTGTAATGACCAGAATACCCAGGTGACTTGGAAGGAAATTCCACACATCAAAAAATGTTCATAGAAAAAACCATGTGGAATAGCACATGTGAAACCATCCAAATGTGTTTAAAATGTAAAGCTATTCCAATACATGTAAAGGACAATAAAAGAACTATTTATCTTTGAATAAAAAGAGCAGCTGTGAAAACATCAGCTTTTCTCAACAGGGGCTTCTTCCAGGTGAGCTCAAATATTATCCATAAGCATATCAGAGCTGAACATTTATTTTTTTGAGATTTACCAAGTAATTCCTGTGGTTATTATTTATTATTTTTAGATCTACTTGAGATTTTAGATTTTCTTTTCTTAAAGGCTGACAAATTTCAGCCTCTGTTAAACTGAAAAAGGAAAGCTCATGTATGGGGTTTATCTGATTGATTTTTCTTTAATATTATGCAGAATATCTTAAGAATAAATTCTATAAAAGCATCATTGCACATTTCTTTGTGATTTGCTAAAAATCCTCTTAAGTGCAATCAAGATGTGAATGTATGAAAAAGACAACTTTTATAAAGATTACATTCTGTCCAAGTATTTCCCTTTCAATAAAAACTCATTTTCATGTAACAGGAGGTTTGAGCAGTGGTACCCAGTTGTGATATTTATTTTACAGTATCACTTAGAAATTCTGGCTGAAAACTGAACTGTACTAAAAATACATATCAGTTTACAGTAAATGGTCATACTTAAAAAAAAAAAAAAACAACAAAAATGATGCCTCAATAATTTAAGAAAGAAAAATCCCTGAGTATAGCTGGGGATGAGATATAGTGATATAGAAAATATGACAGAGTTTTTCACAAACTGGGCTTCAGAAAAAGGCCAGTCTGACTTTTCAGAACCTTTGAGCACATATAATCCTCACACATGTGAAATAAAGAAAGGCGTGCTTTGTTCAAAATTAGCACATTAGGGGATTTGTCCAGTTCTTTTCAAGCAGCAGGAATGAGTAGAAATGTCAGCCAGTATTTTATATCCAGTCAAGTACTGTAAATAAAAAGAAAAAAAAATCATTATTCTCTAAAGATAATGATTTATCTTACACTTTGGCCTAATCCTGCTTTGTACTCTGAGTAGTTATTGCTCCTTTGGTTTGTGTACTTGAGTTTATAATTTTTATTACCACACAGTGCCACATTAACTTTCCCTAATACTGTAGGTTACTTATTCTGTTCCATTCAGAAATATCTTATTGATACTAGATTTTGGCTCAGTGGCCTAAAGAGTTTTACTTTTCTTTCTCCCAGTTTTCTAACCACACTGTGAAGAAAAGATGGGATGTAACAGAATGCCACCTGGCTTTTGAATGTCTCCAAAGCTTTTATCTGTTCATCCAGATGGCTCAATTTGCATTGACAGTTTTTGTGGCCACTTCAATTAGCTTAAGCTGCTTCATGATGCATCCAATTATCTCAGTATGCATTTAAAAAGAACCTTAAATTCAAGAGCAGATTTTAAATGCTGGAATGAAAATAATCGCAGATTAAAAAAAGCAAAACCCCCAATTGTCCCCAAAATATTTAAAAATGTGGTGATATATTCCCAATCTTGTCATGTTAGATGACTTTGTAATATATTATATTGTATTATATTATATTAGTACATATATATTAAAAAAAAAAAACTTGCTGTGGTAAAGAAAAGATCATTCATATTTTTAATACTTTTCTAATTTGTTTTTTCTTCTTTTTTTGGATTGTAGTACATTCAGCATTCTGAAAAGCAATATTACACATAGGCCACTCTTATGTAAATACCCATATGGAGTGAATTTTACTTTTGTGGAGGTTACTGTAAAAAGATTAATTCTGGATCAGTTTTTACTAATATAGAGAAGATTGTTGTTTTACTGTGGTGAAATATATTTGCTTCCTAAAGTTCAAACACATTGGAATTTAAAAATTGTACTTTGAAGATTAACCCAATCCCAAATATTTAATGAAATCAATTTTGCATGTAGTAGGAAAACAGTCTTCTTCATTAGAAAATAAAATAAAAAAAAATTTGGGTCAGATTGATCAGGAACACATTTTAATTTTTAATATGATCAACAAAATATTTTGGTGTGTCCCATGTAATCAATTTGTTGTCAGCCTCACAATGCCTCATTTACATTTTCCAGCACTAATATGGCAGTTTTTATACTTTATCAAACTTACACCGTGTCAAACCTGCTGCAAATGTGTCACTGATCTGTATCACAAGTTCATCATATCCTAAAGACTTCAGATTTACCATACATTCCAATTAGCCAATTTTAGATAGGTAGAAGTTTCTCCTGGAGTTCTGATCTATCACTAGATAGAGATTCCTGATCAAAATTTCAGCTTACCACACAAATTGCTAGAGGTGAAATTTTACAGTGTGATTTCAGTGAATCATCCCATAATCTCTGCTTCATTGTTTTATTTCAACTACATTTCTCCATTAAGCTTATCTTAATTGTGGAGGTGCTACTTGAGTTTTTAATGAAGATATACAGCTGCTTTTGTGATCATAAGCAATTGGAAAAGTAGAATGGAGAAGTGTAAAAGGAGCAGGGAGAAGAGATAATATAGTTAAATTATTTCAACTTTATTCTGGTTTAAGAATAAAAAATAAATAGCAGTAAGATACAACTTAAGTGGAAGGGAATAGTCTGATTTGTAATTCGATTGAGCTGAAACTGTGTTCCACTGCCCTAAAGTATTTGTTTTTGTAGATTTGTTTGGTTTTTATCAACTATGACTGTACCTGGTTTTACCTGCATAAAATGAAAGATGTTATAATAATGAACAGAAATTGCTTAAAAATTAAAGTGGGCAAAAAGAATATCTTACATTTATAAGAGTAAGGAACAAATAACATGACTGGTATTTTTCTCCTCTGCTGCTCCAAAGTACATTTCACATCCTTCCAGTAATTCTGTGTTATGTTTTATTTTGTGATGGATTTGAAAAAGCTCCCTGACCAACAGCTTCCACTAGAAGGTGTCATCTCCTTAGTCATGTCTGTGTGACTATTGATGTATATGTAAGTCATTATTGAGACCTATTCAGATATTTTATTGCTTCAGTTTCTGGTACAGAAATCAGATAAACACATTGAGAGAATGATTATTTTTAAGGAAAAGCCTAATGTGACTGGAATTAGCTTAACTGATACAGTTATATGATTTAACCAGAGGTTTCTTTTAATGATCTGATTTCCTTTTAGGTCTCAATTTTTAAAGCCCTGCCTTATTCTTTAAAGGATGCAAAGGTAGTAGAAAGTCCCTAAAGAAGGGTCACAGAGACAGTGAAGGAGCTTGAGGGGAAGCTGCATGAGGAGGGTCTGTGGTCACTTGGCCTGTTCAGCCTGGAAGAGACTGAGGGGGGACTTCACTGTGGTCTGAACATCCTTGTGAGTGACAGATGAGGGATAGAGATTGATCTCATCTCTGGTGACCAGTGACAGGACCCAAAGAAATGGCCTGAACCAGGGGAGGTTCAGGTGGATACCAAGATAAAGTTCTTCACCCAGAGGATGTCTGAACACTGGAACAGGCTCCCCAGGGCAGTGGTCACAGCACCAAGCCTGACAGAGTTCAAGGAGCATTTAGGCAATACTCGCAGGCATGTTCAAGCAGCATACTACATTTAACAAAAAAAATTATCCCTACTTAACAGATCAGAAAACAAAACCTGTTCCCATAGATATACAGACAAAAGTGGGGCAGCTTTAATCCATTTTTAATTTGTAAGCACACAACAAAAAACAATGGAATTTGATAGATCATGCAATGAAAATTAGTTAAGCAAAGTTACTGGATATTTTGTTGCCATAAACTAAGAACACAATTACACTGGTTCATTGCATGCTCAGAAACTTGTTGAGCAGTGGGGATGTGAACATGTGTCTGAGCCTTCTGTGCAATTATTTTATGTCTCACATTGCTGATTGATTCTGACTAAGCAGTTTTCCTCTCTGCTATTTGCCATGTGCAGCAGTATGTGTTCATTCTTCTGTGTTTTCTATGATACACTCTTTATTCCTCAGACTTCTTTTCATCTTCCAAGGTCCACGCTGCCCCTTCTTAAAATTCCTGTTTTTAAGCAGTGTATTTGCCCTGGCAACAGACAAAAAAAGTCCACCTCTTACATAGCCAAATTGGAAAAGATCCCAGAATAAAGAAAACATTAAATAGAGCAGAAAAAAAAGTCACCATATGGATGCTATTGGTGCAGAAGGAGAATAGCCAAGTTCACTGTAGAAATTCCCACTTGGAAGACACAAGGAAGCAGTGTTTGTTTAGCTCACACTGCTGCCCCTCCAAAGGACTATCATGACCTGTAAAGTAAACCCAGGAGGTGGAAGGATCATCTCATAAAGGGAAACACAAATATCATAAATTCAGTCTTCATTGTGACCAAATGTTCACAAAGAATGAATTAAAAAATTGGAGAATCCCTCTCAGTGCTACCATATGTGACAGAACAAATCAACCCAAGACCCAGCTAACTCAAGGTTATGAGGCACCTCTAGTGACAGACATCTTCAATCTAGAAAGAAGTTGTAGAGCCAACAGCTGGTACAAAGGCAAAAATCATATCAATTTGAACTGGAAGAGAGACCCATATATTTAAAAACCAATTAGCCATCATTAACTACCATCTGACTAGCCATCATAAATCACATTTTAATAATACTGGTACATTTGCATCTCTGTGGGGATCTCATTGAGATCATATAGGTTCTATATTGAATTTCGTAGTGAAATATGTAATGATCTCTGAAAAATCACAGTAAATTGCATCTTTGAGATATACTGTTAGGTCTGGAAGAGGATGGAGGAATGAATGAGGTATGAATCCATGAAGATGACAGATGCTGTACTCTGTGAGTGAGGAAAGAGCCTGGACTTTCATTTAAAAAATTGTGAAAGATAATCATCCAGAGAAAAGAGAAATCAAAACAGTCTGTGAAGCTGACAGTTGCAGAAGGAAAACTTAATCTTTGTCTATAGTTTAGCTCTATTTTACAGTAGAAATTACTCACTATCATATCTCTCTTCTGTACTGAGTTGAAGTTGATTGTGGTCTCAGAAGTTGGTGGAACAAAAAATTTTGGTCCTTTCAAAATGCATTGTCACCTTTGTCTCAAACAAAAGTGAATTTAAGGGTGTGCGTTTCTGTCACAGTATTCTTGTATAACTTAGGTTTTTTGTAAATTGGCTGAGAAAAAGATTCAAAGGAAGGTTTTGAGCTTGAATAGGTGTTACACTAATTGGGGATATACATACATATTCTACCTTTTTTTTTGCACAACTGCAAAGCTGGCTTCTGATGTTAAATAACACCTCAAAGTCTGCAGCTGATCTAATACTTAAGCATGATCTTCAAAAAATATCTCACCCTTTTTTATGAAGATCAAATAAGTACCTCAATTTCTCAGCCACCAAAGAAGTAGAAATGGTTTGTGCAAGTACAAAAATACTGCAGATCATAAAATAGTGGCAAAAATTATAATCTTTGCAACCTGGTTAAAAAAATCCTTAATATGGATTCCAACATTTATGACTGTATTCTGTTTTTTCATTAGTTGTCAGAATACATCAGTTCATCAGTTGCACTTCCCTGCAGTGAAAAATAGCCACAGAGAAATGTTAGGTCCAAAATTATTCACAAGCATTTGCTTGTTGTCCCTTTGCCTCACAGTACCCTATAATCACCCCTGCTGAGCAAGGACAAGTCTGAAACAACATATGTGTTGTCCCAAAGATCATACATTAAATGAAAACAGAATATTTTAAAATTCAGTCTGATTAAACCATATGGACAATATATTTCAGTCTTTGGTACTGAAAGACCTCAGCTGTGAGGAATTTTCTCAAAATTTGGGCAGGTATCATTTACATTCTTGTATACATTTAGCTGCAGGTAAACAAATCAGCTAAAGCAAGCAGCGTAAGGAATCACTCAGTATTATCTGGCTTGACAAAAAGTACTTATAACCAGTGTATGGACGGACAAAATAGCACAACAATTTAGGTTCTGCCTGTCCAATGCAGAAGGGTTTTTAATTTGCTTTATTTTTGTTTTAGTTTTCTCCTGTTTCAATACTAGGTATCAGTTAGGACATATCTATATTAGACTCTGTGCTTATCAGAGCTCTAATCCAGGTATATAATGAAGTTGGGACATTTTAATAGGCTACACAAATAGTGATTACTATACATCCTTTCTTCAACTGTTGCTAGTGAACTGTATAAAATTGTAATTTAACCCTCTTTTCCTGAACTTTATTACTCCATTTAACTTCATCTTTGCCACAGTTTCAAGTAAATCAAGTATAACAACATCAATTCCATAACAGCTATGTAAAAATTCAGATTCTGAATTTTTTTTAACTTGAAAATTAATTTGTGTTATTCTAGAAATAATGACTTCTTGCCTGGAGATATGTTTGCATCTTAAAACTTGACTAATTTTAGGTCTTTCTGAAGTTGTGTAGGGAAATTCACTATAGCTACTTTGGCATTCTGAATTAAATAAATGCCAATCACTATCTGAGGAAGTTTATTTTCCCCACTTCCTTTCTGTCAGCTGGAAGCCAAGAAACCCAACAGTTCTTTGTAACACGAGATTTAGAAGCTGCTCCAGTTTAAATGGTTCTGGGTTCATGTTGTTTTATTATTTCAGTCAAGAATGGTAATAATTAAATTTCTATAATAAATCTGTAACAATTGTGCTATCGGAAACATGGCCGATATTGAAATTTCAATTGAAAATGTTATTCTTTTGTATAATGTAAATTGTACTGAATGAAAAAAAAAACTTTTTTGAAATTTCATGTATTTCTAAATGTGTAATTGTAATATGTAAAATTGTAATATGCAGCATACTGGCCCAAGCCTGTTTTTATCAGACTAACAGGCTTAATTTGCTTGCCAAAGCTGGAGTTCTGATAATTGTTTCCCATACTTTTTTCAAAATAAGGGATAAACTAAACCAAAAATCAAAACCCAAAAACTTTCAATATTTTGATACCATTTCTGATTTTGTGAAAAACACTTTCTCCTGTTTAATGACAAAGTGGAGATATTAAATGTCTAACCAAATTTAAATGCACATTCAAATATATTATGACAAAATTCAGTATCTGTAATTGTAACTCAGTGCACATGGATCACTTATCAAAGTGTTACAAGGATTTGTCTTTCTTAATTCCATCCATCAGGTGTTTTTTGTAATTTAAAAAGTTCCTGAGCACAGTAATAAAAGAAACTATGTCCCAGGCAAGGTTTCTGCTTGTTTAAGGGCCTTTTTGAGGAAAGAAGTGGGACTTTGACATCTTGAAGCTGTACTTGTAAAAGTCAGGTAGTAAAACAGAAGAGAATTTTTCACTACCTGATATCAGAGTTGAACTTGATGTGGCTGTGGATTCAGACTGGAAAAGAGAGCCTGGGCTGTGATGGCTCCTGCTTCCAGGGCTGTACTGCCCACTGTCCTTCAGCCTCCAGCCACAGCAACCACAGGGGAGGATGGATTTTCAGAACTTTCCCAGCTGGGAAAGTCTCTCTGCACTCAGCAGGCAAAGGAAGATGAGCATCCTTCCTTTTGCTTTCATTCTCAAGGGAAGGAGTTTTTTACCTGATTCAGAGTACCCAGAACCAGGCATGTGGCTCAGGGAGACAAACAAGCCTAAATCATGAGACAAATATTGATTGCTCTTAGGATTTAGTGACCCCACCAACAGACTGTGACTTTCTGAGGGATGTTTTTGCCTTATCTGATAATGCTGCCACAGTGTCTCACATAGAATATTTAATGTTAATCATCCACCTTGAAAAAAGAAAAAGCAAGGATAAAGACATCTAAAAAGATCAAAGTAGGCTACAGTTGGTACAATTCTGCCAGAGAAACATGTCTAAGACATCTGGACATGAAGAAGTAACATACTAAATTTTATTTTAGCTCCAAGAGAAAAATCAAACAAATTGCAACTGCAGCAAAAATTCCTGAGTAGAACGAAAGTGATGATATTATGTTTATAAGCTTATATTTCAAGTTCAGTGAATGAAAAATTCAGGGCAACATTCATCATGTCTGTTTTATTGCTTGAAATCATGCAGCAGGCCCACAGAGACACTGTAAACACTGATGGAGCAAGGTTCCCAGCTTCTTACCAAGTGGTGCAACTGAACAACCATCCAAACAAACTCTTATTAAATTGGCTGAAGCCAGGTTTCTGATGAGACACAGGAGTAAGGTTTTAGGTTCCACAAAGAGCAGTGTCACAGTTCAAAAAATCCTCCAGTGTGCTGAAGAAATGGAGATAAGGACAGTGTAAAGGCTTTATTCATTTCCAAAAACCATAGCGTTTCTGGTATTATCAAAGTGAATTTTTTCGAGAAATTATATTCCTTTTATAAATTTGGTATAAGCAATATATCCAGTGGCTATCCATTTTCCAGTTTATAATGTTAAGATTTCCAGGAATTCTAGTAGAAACTCCTGAGGGTGTCAGATGGGCAAATCTAGTTTCCATGAGATTTCTTTCAGTAAGAAATCTTACATTCTTATCCTTTATTTCTGCTTAACATCAATACATACACAGACAAAAAAAAAAAAAAAAATCTTGAATTTTGCAAAACATTTAAAATGGATATTTGCTTCTAAGCAGCTGGATTACCCAGAAGTCATATCTATGTCTCTGTTGATGCCTTTTCCACATCTCAGAGATGCCAGTACACAGCCTACAATTCAGCAGGCAGTAGCCCATGGTCCAGCAGCTGGTGGCCCAGCAGACTGTGACCCAGAAGTGCAGTCTAACAAATATCTACTTAGAGAAAGTACTAAATTAATCATTGCAATCCTTTCATTAGGACTTTGAAGGCTTAGGGGAAAAAATAGTTTGGTGTTCTATTTTGGTGCGTCTTTTTTCCTGATGTTTTTAAAGTAATGTTTTACTTTGAATAAAAATATCCTATGGCCTGTGTTAGGAATAAAGATACATTCTTAGAATAAATCTTTCTGGCTTGACAGTCTCTGCTTATAGAAATAAAGTACACCATTTGACAATGCACACATCCACCTCTTTCTCTTGACACTTAGAAACCTTTAATCTATTAGTTCACGCATTAATGTAACAAAATATATTAGTACCTAGATATGTGTAGCTTAACTTTCTCTTTTATTATTCATTAAATTTCATTTTCCTTCCACCCAGCCAGTCTCTTTTCTTGATTATGATGGACTCCTGCAGTGCTGTGAAAATGTTAACACAAAAAATATGTCATTGCATGAGTAATATTTTGTAATTCATTGAAAACATTTTATATGATTGATGATTTTTTACAGTTCAACTGCAGCTTCATATGAAATGGAACCTACACAGTGAAGGCACAAGATACAGGAATGATAGATCATTTGCCTTCAGAATTCTATATTTAAAATTCTGGTGGAAGTTCTTGCTCACAGGTTGCATTTATCTGTTTCTGAAAAAGAGGAAACAGATGGAAACTTGAATCTACCTATTCACCAAAGACTTTGAGATCTCTGTCCTGAATGACAGTAATCAGAAACATATTCAGGATAAACATAAAGGGCAACCTATGCCCAAATGTTCAATAAAAAAAGGTAACTAAAAAGATCAAATTAAGTGTATGTGCAGAAGTTCCTTAAGCAGCCATCCTTAGTACAGTATATCCTGAAAATACCATTTTTTTACAAGTAAAATAATCCCATATTTTTTCTTCTCTTTCTTCTTCAGCAGTTCTAGCCAAGCCAGTATTAGATTTTCCCAGTTACTGTAAGAAAATCACTTCAGAAATAAATAGTGGGCAAGTATTATTAAAACTTTTTCAGAGTGAGTGCAAGGTACATAACTTGTAATTTAACTTTTCCAGGTCATTTCTTCTATGTCTGTCAATGTTATGGAGTACCAAAGTGCTGCAAATGCTTTGCAATCAAGTGAGTATCTCAAGTGAACTAAAATGCAAATAATTTTATCTTTGTCTTTTGTACTGTTTCTTTCTGTTCCTTGCCTCTAATGCAATTTTGTGACATTCTGGAAATTTCTGGGGACAGCTAAACAGACTGGTTTGGTTGTCTAATCTCCTGCAGTTGGTTCTCTCACCCTCCTATAATGCCAAAGCAGGCATTGAATTATTTCTTTCTGTTCATGCTTGCCAGGAGTTTTTCTGAGCATATAGTGTATTGCAAGAACACTTCTGGATATTCAGAAAATCTTAAAAAAAAATATTTACCACTGTCTTATGATGGAAGCCAAACAGAAACGCAAATCCCATCTTCTAAAAGGATGGAGTAATCATAGCCACCAGGGGTTTGGATCACCCAGGGGTCTTGTTGCAGCAGAAGCAGAGGACTGACCAAAACTGCCTCACAGGTCACTTTGCTAAGTTACTCAAACTACATTAATTGGTGGTGAAAGTCAGGGCTGTGAGGCACTGTAGGAACAGAGAACAATTAAGGTGATGCAGGGAAAGTGCAGAGAGGTCATAGCTCCCATAAAGTACCACAGCAATGGCTTCTTGAATAAAAATTGTACATTAGCAGTCTTCTCAAATCCCTGGGTAAATATCATCTCGCTGCCTGGAGATACTGCCCTGAGTCCTGAGCTCAGGAACTTGCCACTACCGAAGGACAGCACATAACCACAGCCCAGAGGAGGGTACATTACTGGAGGTGATTTGTCCAGCTGGCTAAGCTTTGTATGTCTGCAGACTCCTTTTACTTTGCCAGTGTCAGCCTGTAAATGACAGCATTTCCTGCTGAGAGCCTGTGTTTGGCCAGCCAATTTAATGAGTTTGTTTGGATGGTTGTTCAGTGTTTGGGTATGTGCAAAGTATGAGGGCATCACATTTGCTGTGACAGTGGTGTGCTGTAATCTTCTTTTTCATGGAGGTGCATGGGAAGTGGCAGGACAGCACGATGTGTACTGAAGTTATCACTTGGTCCAGCTAGAAACTGCTTTGGAGCATCAGGCAGCTACACAGCACATAGCCTGAACAATCCAGCCCAGTGGGAAAGTGATCGTTTTCTGACCACTTTTATCCAGTTCAGAAAGAAAGAAAGGTCATGTTTACCTCATATTGTTAGCCATTTCAACGTAAGCAGCAATCACAGGATTTTCTTAATTAGGACAATTTTTTTTTTTTTTGTTATCATTACAATTACACCTTCTCTTCTTTCTTTGTCCAGAATTGTTGGAAGGCTTTTCTTTGTTTAGCTGGATTTTTTGTTGCTTTTTTGGTTTTCTTTCCCAGTTCAATCTAACTGGAAAATCCTTCTTTCAAGGTTGTCTCTAAGCAACACTCATCACAGAAACAAGTTTGCATCCCTGAGTCAAAGTACATAATGAAACACAGTTTTCTCTTGAGAGGACACTGCCAAAAAAAAAAAAAAGATCACCTTTATACACGAATATTTATTTTGTTCAGATTCTGTCTGTCTTGGAGAGACAGCCCTGATCTGATTGCCTGTTATTAAAAAAGTTTAAAAAAATAGGATCCAAACAAGCAGGCAGAAATGCAAAAAAAAAAAAATTAAAAAAAATTAAAAATCACACTTTAGATGTAGTCTGAGTAAGTCCTGTGGAAGAACAGTCACACTGACCTGGAAGCCATCACTTTGCAGTCCTTATGCACCACCTGGAAACAGAGAAATCACCAGAGCAGCACTGCACATCTCTTTGCAGATGTTCTTCACAAGTGTATCAGCATATATGTAAAAGTAAACTGTACTTCTATATCCACGCATAACTCCATTTTCATTCATATGTAATATATAGCCCATATATAACATTTATTATACATCTCCTGTGTTCATTAGAATTGGTTAACTAAAATTTGTGCAAGTGATTGTGACAGGGCCAACAATGTTTTTCAGTTCATCTATAATAGAACCCATAAGTTTAGCAAAGGGTGACGATTTTTTTAATAAAAAAGTATTTAAAAGTGCTTTTGATGCACTTAATGTTCCCTTTCATTACTGTTCTTTCCTGTTTCCTGATATTGATTTACATCTTTAGTGACCCTCATTGGGTACAAGTCAGCTATTTTTTACTGCAGCTATCACTTAACAGGAACTGTGTGTTGCACATCACAGATGAATCACTTTTCCAAGTAATCTATGCACTGTAACTAAATGTCATGTCAGTCAGGGGAGGATACATAGGAAATAGACTCCAGGACTCAAAAACGTCTTTGGACTGCACATAGATATCTTGTTGATTTATCTGATTCTTTATTTCACTGTATTTCAGATACAGTGATTTTTCTGCTTGTAAACCCTTTCTTCATAAGGTATCTCAGCTTGGTAGCTCAGAAAACTCAGGATGTTTCCACTAAAAAGGGCATAAGATGCTCTAACAAATCTTAAGAGTCACAGCAGGTAATGGTGAACTTCAAATCTTTTAGCATTTGGCTTTGATTGAGGTAGGACTCAAACAGCTCGGGTAGGTAACTAAACCAGTCTGGCATCCTGAGTTAGTGATTTGAGGTTGGGAGTCTCCATTTTCAAGCTTTCTCAAAATCCTTTTATCCTTTTGCTATGTTCCTGGCAGAAAGTTGCAGAAGAACAAGCTCTATTCATACAAATGACAAGGCATCTGTGGTTTCTTTGCTACAAAATATTATTGAGGCCAAAATATCACATCATTTTAAACAAGAAATATATATACGAAGCAGAAAAATAAAATATATAAAAATAATAAAATATATAAAAATAATAAAATATATAAAAATAATATATAAAAAGAAATAATATATATGAAGCAGAAAAATTCAGAGTGAGTATTCTAAAAATTAGCCCATATACTCTGTTACATACAAAAAAATTGTACAAAAAAAAGTTAATCACAATGAATGGCATAAATGATTGCTTTATAAAAAGAGATCAGTAAGAGTTGCCAAATGAGTCATTAGGAAATACCAGTAGCTTACACTGTAAATATAACAACTCTTATACTACTGCAACACTTCTTTTTTTCTTTTCTCTAAAGTTGCTTAAAGGTTGTTAGACTATTTTCCCATCAACACTCATATGTGAGTAACACTAATTAATGGAGAAGGTGAGTGGGAAGAGTTGAGTAGAAAAGGACACATCAACTTCCCAAGGCCATGGAAGATCCATAATCAAAAATCCAAATGAACTGTGCTCAGGGAAGTTTCCTGAAGGCTTTACCTTAGGAAAATTTCAACCATGAAACTATTTAGGAAAAAGAATACACATAAGTGAACAGATATTGTTTAAATTGTTTAACCTCCTTCAATTGAAAAAAAATCAAAACAAATACCCCTCAGAATATATTCAGTTCTATCAAATTAGTCCCTTGCTTTCTTTGGGCACAATGTAAGCATGAGTTCTTTCTTCATTGTCTTCTCTTTCTTCTGGAGGCATCACCAAAGTCTCCATACCTGTCCCTTTATGGTGGCATAAAGACACTTTACATAATTTACTGAGGAGAAAGCCTATGGTTATGATAAATGCAAATATTTTTTTTTCTAGAAAAGGAGCTTGAACTGGAAACTGTTTATTGATACTGCAGAAACAAAGTCTGGAGATATCTGGGTGCAGAAATGGCAGATCAAAATGTCCATGCACAGTATTCATTTCCCTGCTAGTAATTTTGTTTCTGTTTTCTATCTTCTCATTTTTTTGATTGTCAACTCCACAAGAAAATTTCTGGTTGATTTAAACAAGTAATTGGGTTAATTTAAATACAAAAAAAATCAGGATGAATACCTAGAAAAACTCCTGAGAGCAAACTAAGAATTCAGCAAAGACTCCCAAGGGAAGCTGTAGAAAACTCTGTTACTTGGGAGTCTTAAATTAAAAGGTACCCTGGGGAACAGTTTTAGGAGATGGGCTTAATAACTTATTGGGACTTTCCTATCATTAAGCCTGGAAAGGCAGTCATTATCACTCAGAGTGGGAGCATGGTTCATTAAAGTTTATAACAAAAGCTGAAGTACCTACCTATGTGACATGAATGCTGATGAAACAAAACTCCACGAGACACTGAGGGAGCCCCAGTTCTCCTTCAGAGAGTGGGAGAAGAAAGGTGCAAGATGAAGTTTTGTTACTTTTGCTGGCCCATGTTCTTGTGCATCTCACGTGAAGACTGACCTGAGGGTTTGGGCATTCCATTCCATTCACCTTTGTGGGCACACAAGGCTGCATGTCCATGTTGTTGTATTTTTCATGCTCCTAAAATAGGTAACATATTTTATATCAGTGATTTATAGCCAGCTCATCAGGCTGTAAGACATATTTCAAAATTATGCTAAAGAAAATGGGGAAAAAGAAAGAGCAGATATGAAGCCAACTTGGTGAGTGAAAGTACCAGAGTAGACATTTATGTTTTCAAATTTCTGAGTCACATTTTTTTATTCTGCTGTACTATTCCCTCTTCAGATTTAGGCTTTCTCATCCAAGACAGCTGATTCTGGAGCAATTAACAACATCTGATATCAGCTGACAAAATGTCAGGATCCACTTCCACAACAGAAGTCCCTTGTTTTGTCTATTTTAAAGAACTCTAAGGTATTTCTGGACTAAGATGGGTGGATAGGGATTTGGCTTAACATTAGAATAATAGAACTGTCACAGCTTTTGTAGACCTCATAAATCAGTTAAGTATAGGTCCACAAAGACATGTAAGAGCCTCACTTCTATAATTTCAGACAGACTTAACTGTCTAACACCCTGAAGGATCAAATATTAATTGCTTTGTGCCTAATTCTATATGCAGAATGGAATAGTAGCACTTCTCACCTCACAGGATATAAATACATCAAGATTTAAGACATTTCAGCCCTGTGTCAATAAACCCATATAGTCCCTAAAAGCTTGGCTGTGCAGTACGTGCTGACAGTAACATACCAAAGTCTCTGGCCCACTGACTCTAATTCTGCATTGCAAATTGTGATAACAGACTCATTTAACTCAAGGAGAATTTTCCTTAGACACTGTCATGCTCTTACCATGCTACAGAAATATTAAGCAAGACTTAAAGAAGATTTAAAGCAGAAAATATTAAATTTTGAGTGGCTAATATAGAATTAAAAAAAAAAATTAAAATATCTTCAAGTAATGAATTAATCAACCCTGAATCCTGCACTAATTACAGCTACCTGCCACTCCAAATTCTTCAGTGTCCAGGTACCATGCAAAAAGTGCATAATATCTATTTTGATTTGATTACAGTTTAATTTTCTACCTTAATTATATCAGGCAGAGCTAATCTGACAGTTAGAAAGCTCTTTGCCTAGTAAGTTTATGTAGGGGATTTAATTAAGCCTCAGGAATGGTGTTTTAGTTAGCTACATAAGCCTTACTGGAGTTGGAAATTCATAAATTGACTGGTGCCAGAAGCTGTGTGATATTTGTGTTTTTATCAGGAAAGAAGGGCACGGTATTTGTTTTGGAAGAAATCCTCACTGAAATACAAAGTAACCCAAAAATCTGTGCAATGCTGATTCAATACCTGTGCCTAGAAAGATCCAGCAACAAATCCTGACTGGGGGGACTTATTGCAATGAGACAAGAGAACAAGAGGAGGCAGATTTGGCGTGTGAGTGTTCAATTGTTAACCTGCCAAATGGCACTCAGTGAGACAAAGCACAGACACAATTTAGGGTATAGCTTGTATTAGGGACTATTTAGAGCAAAGCAGTATGGAAAAATTTGTTGTGCTGCTTTGGGCTGAAGAGAACTCATCCCTGGCCACATGGATGTGATCTGAGCTGTTCCACTTGCTCAGGGAGCCCAAGAACAGATCTTGGCCTGTTTTTCTTACAACCATGAATGCATCTTCTGGATGTGCTCTCCGCCTCCTGTCTCCCCTTCACTGAGCCTGGGGAAAAGGTGATGACAGTAAGAGCATGTTGCTAAGTGAACATGGCTCTTGTGAGGTTTTGGCAAGACAGAGGAGAAAACTGGCAGCAGTGGCAGCCCTGACTTCCTTGCTCTTACCCTTTCTGGTAGACCAGGTGCCCTTTCTGTCAGCCACACACTGCAGACTTGCAGACACCCCTCTCTGCTATAGATCCTCAAGCTGTGCCCACAAGACCTTGCTCTTGCACCTCAGTTAGCCTCTCCTTGTTTTCCCAACATGTCTCCAGTTTTGCAGCAGCTGTTTCCAGATCTCCCAAGTGCCCAGTGCAAGTGCGCTCATTCCCCATCCCTCCTGGGGACTACTGGCACCTATTCCACTACAGAGCTCTTCAGCAAGGAACAGGACACCTGGAAGACATTAGTCAATCATTTTTAATGTCTTTGGCTCCAGAGAGCCAAAGAAGAACTGGTAGTTCTGGTTTCTTTTGAAGTCGGTAAACGGGTTGGGTCCTTGCACAGGTTTGCTAGAGGATTACAAAAAGCCAACAGTTTAACAGTTGTGCCTCAGGCTACTGTGAAATACAGCAAGTACAGTCAGTTAAAACTTATCAGTGCACCTACCTGCTGTTACCAGGTGTATTTTTCAAGTGAAACATTAACAATAAAATGTTTGGAGGCTACTCATTCAACTCACAGCAACAGCCTTGACCTGACCACAAAAGCCACATTTTTGCTCCAGAGGTTGGATTTTACATCCAGTAATGAAAAAGGAGATATTTTTGAATTTATTATCCAAGTATTCTGCTTAGGAAACATCCTTCTGTGGATTTCTATAAAGACCTGTTTGAAAACACTCCCTGAAATTGTAAAAATGAAATGCATTCATAAGAGCTTCAGACTTTCTGGACTGACACAGAGACAAACTCTGCAGCCACATCAATTTCAGCTGCTGCCATGGTAGACATCATAGCTGAAGTCTAGTATTTGGAGTAGAGATTTATAAGATCCAAGTATGTAGAAAGGAAATTAGAGATTGAGTAGGTAAACTATAATTTATTTTGCAGTAGATGCTAAGAAAACACTGTTTCTAGTGTGTCATCTTTCAGAAAAAAATAAATCTTGACTGAAATATCAGAAAAGAGCTCAGGGGAAATGTTTGAAGAGCCTTTTCCTTGATGACCTAGCCAAATTATCTTTGAGTGATAACATATTTTAAAATTAAAATTACCCTGTAATTTCATTGGTTTACATTACTCCTAATTTCCTTTCCTAAACATGGCATGTAAATCTGGTGGCAGGAGATGTCACATTCACTATCCTTACACATAAAGTGAGATACACAGACAAATTGCAAAGGGATTCATAGTTCTATTTGTGAAAGATAAATATAATAATAAAAATACTGTATTATATTTCATTGTGATTCTTACCAAATGTAACTTCCAGGAATGATATCACCATTTTAGCCTGGAGTTCTTGGCTGACCTGGTAATGCCATTTCTGGATATATAAAAGTAGAGTAAAACATGTAAGACTACAAACAATTCAGCAGTGTTCGAAAGTTTTGTGATAAAGTAGATAGATCATGCATAATTCCAGTCTATTTCCTGCCAAATGTTAAGTCATATTGATGTTAGGTAAGATTCAATGGATTTTTAACTCATTGCTTCAGAGGATTATTTCTGCACTTTGTACAAATTGTGTGTGTGCCTTTGTGGGAAATACAATTCTTGTGTAACATGTGGCAATGATCACACCAGACATTATTATTGAATCCTGCCCCATCCAAATGGTTCTGAGCAAAGTCTTATATGCTACAAACAAGAAAAATTGTTTAGAAATATTGTCCTGTGGTATGTTTCATGTTTGTACTCTCTTTAGCATGAACAATTACAACTATATAGAGCACATATTATAAATAGAAGCAATGTTGGAAGAGCAAGGTGTCTGTGTGACTGACAGTGACCACTGCTGGAAGTTTTTGTTAATGCTAAGGAAAAAGCAACACTGTGAGTAATATTTCATAATCTGGCTATGAAGAAAGTTTATCCCTGGTTTCCATTAGTTTACTGAAACTTGAAAGATGGTACCCCACTTCTTCATTTAGTTGGCTTTCATATTATCCCTTCTAAATAAATAAATAAATATTTGTATAATATGTTTTGACTTTATGAGTTGGATTTGTTCCACCATAACTTAGAAAGAAAAATGCAAGTGCTAATATTTTGGAGAGGTATCTGAGAGGTATTCTGCTGTAGCTTGAGGCCTTATTTTATTAGAAAATGTTTTTTGTTCTTATTTGAATAATATTTTTTATTCTTCCTATTTGCTTTGGAAGTTCCATATTATTCTGTTATACAGAAAGAACAACTTTATAAAAGAATTGCTATTGTTATTTTTATTCAAAATAGCTTTATGAGAAATTCTTAGCATGAGGACAATCTTATTTATATTGCAATAAGGTTGGTACATGTCTGGAATCCTGAGCTGCTTCACTTGTAAAAGGCCACTTTCTTCTAACAGGATTCTTTCTTGTGGAAATACCATCTGATACATATCAAGTAAAGAACACTGAAAAAAAACATTCATTTATCAATACTGACCATCAGATCCAACTGTAAGAATAGACAAAAAAAAAAAAAAAAGATATTTGCCTAAAAAGAGACATCTGAGAGCTGTGAAACACTCCTACCTCTGTTGCAGAGCTGGAGTGACAGGCCAGAGTTATCAAATAACCTGTACCATCAGGTGGAGATGCATTCAGCCTCTACACTGAGATTCACCCTTGACATGATGATAAGGCTGAGCTGTTTCTGTCCAGATATTTTATCTTGTTACTACAATAAGAGATTTGTGCTATTAAAAGCTTGGCTGAAGGGCAGAGTGTCACGTAGCAATGTGCTGGTGAAGATGCAGGTTCAGGCTGCAGAGCTATACCAAGTGAGGTGAGAGGCAGAAATGCTCTATGATGTTTTCAAGGGGACATTGAAAAGCCCATTTCAATGCAGGCAATGCAGGAACATAATCAGCAAGGAAAGGGTTACTGTCTACCTGCCTGGTGTATGACTCATGTCTGGAACTAAAGCTGTCCTTTTGCTCTGGGATATGAAATACAAGAGAAAAATTGTCTGGAAGCCTGTTCCATCATTTTGTTGGAGCAATAAATTGTTTTCTGGGAGTAGGGTCTGAACGAGTGCCAGGTTGGTACTGCTACTTTCCTGAGTGTCCTTCACCCAGTAGAGCCAGAAGTAAGCAGGAATGACTGCAGGTTCAGGAAGGGCAGACAGGAGGTGGACTGCAGGAAGGGAGTCAGAATGAGTTTTTCTATGCAGAGGACAGATTTATACAGGGCAATGGCAGAAACATCTTGATGATGTTTAAATTCCAATCATAAACAAATGGGGAAGTTTGATCAATTTGTTCCTATGAATATTTCATAAGCTCCAATAACCCAAATAGTGTTTGTATAGTAAAGTTCAACCCCTTCAGCACAAATGTGCTTCTGAAACCTTTGAAGATTTCAGCAGAAGTGATCATGTCTGTTTTCAATAAGGGTCAAGGGAGCAGATGTGTGCATCAAAATGCCTTCAGAGACATCAGCCTCAAGCTTTAATCTCATTGAATCTTGCATGCTGATTAGACTTTCCTTCCTTATACCGGTCAGAAAGCTCCAGAAAGTCACCATTGGAATGTTCTCACCTTGATCCAATTTTTGGAGGAGACATTTTCTTTTTCCTTCAATCTTCTTTTGCACAAGTAGCATGTTCTCGCCTGTCTTTCTTTGTCCTGTCCTTGTCTCAGCCATCTAAGTACCATGGGTTGCTCAGCCCTTCAGAAATCCTGCCTAGGTGCCTGGTACCTGTAGTCACTGTGAGTGACTAGACCTTGTAGGATATGGGGAAAATAGCCACTATGGGTTTTGCTGGGCTAATTCTCCCTGCACCATCAGCATCCCCAGAATAGATGTTATCCCTGCAGAAATCTGCTTATACTTGTACCATACTGACTTTTTGAACAAGCACCCACTGTAGCCACTTCCTCAAGGAAGTTCACCAGGCTACCAAACACATCCTGTAAATCCATGTGGTTCTTATACTGTCAGGTGGATTGGCTCAATTGATGCTACTATTTGTATTACTAGGTCTAATATTTTCAAGTATTTTAGACCATTAATGTTATGAGTTAAGTTTTCAGAAAGTGCTAAAAGTTACTTCACAGCAAAAAAATCCCAAAATTATAGAGTCACTTTTGAAATCCTTTTTTATAAAAAACAGGATTGAAGCAACTGCTTCCAAAAGTTGGGGTATCACAGTGGCTAGAAGTGAAAGTAAATTAAGTTATTGCCTTTTACAGGCCAACAAAAAGCGGATGACAGCAGATCTCCCAAGAGATTGGTTGATATTAGTGGAGGTAGCCTCTCTTGTGTGGATACAATTGTCTGAAAGGGGAGCCCTTTGGTTGGAATGACCCAACACAGACAGATCAACATTTTATCACAGAGTAGTAACTACAGATGGGTTTAATCTGCCACAAACCCAACATGCATCTGCATCAGTTGCTAATGTAATTCACCACTTCAATTCAGAGTTCAGTGAAGCAACTTTCTCACAAAAACTAAACCTTCATCTCTCTTCCTTTTATTTTTTTATTTTCTTCTTCCTGCTTCAATGATTTTAATCTGCCTCAAATTTCAACACCTCAGTCAAACAGTCCTGTGATATCTCAGGTTTAATACAATTTTGCCTTTCAAATATAACTACAGAGGCATTAGGTTTAGCTCACTAGGGTTGTCTGATCTGTGTGACTGTAGCTTTGCAAGTATCCAGTTAACCAAAAGCAATACTAAATGAGGAGCATTGTTGGCTTTTTAATGATCCAGACAGTTCTGCTTAAAAAAAAAAAAAAAATGGGAGAAACACACTCTTACATTCAAACTTGAACTGATACATATTCTCTAATTTTTACAGGTCCAAAAATGGGACAGGAAGTAGGGAAAGCACTGTTTATTTATTTATTTATTTATTGTGAGGATATTCACTAGTTTGGTTGGAGGAAAGAACATGACTAGAAGATTGCCATAGAAAAGAACCAAATCCAAAAGCCTTTTATTAAAAAAATGTTTGAAAGCCTTCAGTTAATTTTTTTATTGAATGAGTTATATTTATACTTTGCTATATGCAGGAACTCAAGTTTCAGGCTGCCAAGAGCACAGGATGGGATCATGTGGTTATTGGCTGGTCTACCCTCCAGTACAACAAAGTCGTTATTGATGCTTTTACTTTTGAAATGGTTCAGTGTATCCACATCAACCAACACTGGTTTGTGTAAATGGCTCAGTCTGCCCACACACACCACTCACTAAATTCCAGACTGCTCCTCCCTTTCTACACTGTGCTTGGTGTTATTCAGGATATTACATTTTTAACAGCTTTTAAAGGAATAAAATTCTATTGTGTTCTGTTTCTTTTAAGTATTATGTTTGTAAGGAATCCTGAAGATTCTAAGCAAAAGTGGAAATAATTTTAAAAGGCATCAAATGCAGAAGAACATATTCTTATTAATTTTTTTCTGAGTTTGGCAACTTCTTAGATATTTTATTTCTTATTTGGGAGATGGCGGTTCATCTATTTGCTTTGCTGTAAAACTGTTTGTATTATCTCAGGCAAGTCAGGTATGGTGAAAAATGAATATAGATCTATAAATATAAACAGAAAGAATATAAAGAAATTAATATGAACTGAGAATATTTATATAAAGCATAGAATTATATCTTATATTGTCACAAACATAATATTGTAGCAGTTACCAATATATACCATGTCATAGTGAAGACTATAAGACAAAATAAAGCTTAGCACTGAGAAGCTATTTGAGTACTAATCTCTAAAAAAATTATTGGTAATCATATGAGTTGCATCTTTCAGGGTTAACTACATCAAACCCAAATGAGTTCTCAAGAAAGCTGCATTGTAGTTGATAGTTTGAATTGCTATCTTTGCTACCTGTTGAAACAGCAATTGAAGGGCAGGCACTGTGAGCCCACACTGAGCAAACTGGTTGATCCAGCAGAGTTATATTTCTGTTTAATGCTGATTTTTAAATGATAGAGAAGCTCTGCTGCAACAGACTTAAGATACTGCAAAGTCCACTTATTGAAATAATCATTCCTGGACTAAGCACTGCCAGAAAGGTTGAATGAGTGTAAAATATTGGCATCTCCTGTATCTGGACTCCACGGATAAGATTCATCTCTCTAAATTCAGATAACTTGAGTTCTTCTACTAAGCTGCTTTCTGGCTAATGAAAGACAAGGCACTACCAACTCATGCTGTAATAATTTTCTGACTTCTAGACCTTTTATCTTCGCTGTCTCTAAGGGGTAATACCAGGCTCAGACAACAAGCCTACATTTTTGACACTTAGAGGGGAAATAATGAAATCCCATGTTCTCCTTGCTTAGAGATCAGAAAAGGACAACTAGAAGTCACCAGTTTGTAACCACACTTCACAGAGCTGAAAAATCTCAGTTTCTGTACTTGTGCTAATGAGGTGTCCTGTAAAAGACTCAGATGCTTTAACAGCTTTAACTCTGGGGACAGTCTAAATGGCAGAAATGTTACTAGAGGATAATTGCAAAAAAGAGTCTCTAGAAATGCTACTCTTGTGAATATCATTTCAACATTGCGTGACAAGTCAGTGGTGCAACTCTTGTAGCATCTTTTTTATCCGAAGCTCTCATAATACTTTGTGACAATGGATTCAGTTCATGGGGACTGAGACTCATTGCACACATTTTCATGGACTGGGAATCACTGCTGTCCTAGAGAAAATCCTCCAGGGCAGCTGGAGGGGGGTCATGCAGCCTCTCCTGCTGTCTTTGTCCAACAGCATGTGTCTGCAGGCTCCAGAAAGGCTGCCAAGGCAAACTACCTCACTCCATGCAATCTGACAACCATCAGGAGAGGTGTAAGGACTTCCTTTACCATGCCAGGAGGCTTCCTTCCAGGCTTCATCCAGATCTTTGGCCAAATAGATGTCAGATGATCTAAAAAGCAAAATTCATTACTCTGATTTTTTTTTTTTCTTTTGACCAAAAGAAGTTCAATAGTTTAATATTTTTAAATCTTTGCTAGACTTAAGGGACATTATGTTGTCTGAAAGGATTTTGATCAGATGGCAGTTCTGTGTAGTAAATAAAGGACTGAAGACATAAGCAAGTGGAAACAGGCAGAAAGAAGAGTCTTTTCAAGAATTGTGGGTTGACTTGAAGGGCAAGGTAGGAGTAGGTTTTTACTAACTAGTCACTCAGCAAGACTCTCTGCAATTATTTTACACTTATTTTCAGCTAGATAGGAAAATCAGCAGTGGTTCTGGCAACAAAATATCTCAGAAGGATCTCTCAGTGCAAAATGTATTACAGCTTAATCCTGTTCTCACCGGAGTCAGTGTCAGACTGCTACAGAACTGCAGGGAGGAGATAGGAGATATTTGTTATGCTGATAGCCATGCCATTAACATGTTCAAAACATAACTTCTCCTTGCAAAGGGAAACCCTACTGAAGGAAATGTGGCTGTCTTCTGTTACTTTAGGATAATAAAAGGTTTTCCTCCATCTGTCTCCAGTGACTTACTTCATCTGTGTGAATTTTCAGTTCTTTATAGATATGTGAAGAGAGTAATTTTGGTTTATCTTAAATTTATTTAATGTTATCCTTTAAGGCTTTAAAATACCTTTGAAAATCTGTACCAAGGTAGAAACACAAGAAGAGTTTTGATCAAATAGTTCTGATTTTTGAAGCAAGCAAAAACAACGAAATCCTGATTTCAAAGACAAACCTGTTCAGCAACATTTTCCTGATAAGGAACTAAGTTTTTTGTGTTTCCATTGAATTTCAGTTGAGTTCCTTTTGGCTGCATTCAGTAGTTTTTTGACCTGTCTTTGTTTCAAATAATGTGTTGAATGCCTCTTAATTACTTCTGTAGGCATTAAAGGAATGCAAATAAAAAAGAAAAATTATAATAATTTGCTGTTCCCTGTAAAGGTTCAGGAAGATAATTTTGTTGAAAACAGCTGTAAGTCAGTCTCTAAGAATAACAACTAGCATCCAGAATATGCCTGAGGAGTGTGTTATAGGAGTAACATTTTCCAAAAACTCATCATTGAGGTTCTAATAACTGTTTTCTGTTTAGCAGAACACTGCTCCTCTGTCTTTCATAATTATTTCAGCTTTCACTAAGCCTGACATTTCACTCCTTTTTTTATTATCAGACTGAAACTTTACTTTATTTCCTCCATTATAAGACACTGTCATTTAGAATCAGAACTTTATTTATCTAAAATAAATCCCACTTATAAAGTTCTATGTATGTATGTAACAGATAAATTATTTCCTGACCCCAGGGGTGAAAAATTTTCCAGAGCCTCAATATAGCATGCAAATAAGAATCTGTTCCTGAAAAACAAAGATACTATCTACAACTACTTAAATATCTTTGTTCTTTATATTAAGCCTATCAAGAACATAAAGACTAACCTCAAGCTAAATTTGATTTTCAGCTATAGCTGGATTCAGTATAGTTGTAGGGAGAGGTTCTGTGTTTCAGTGCAAGGTATTTTTTTCTCCCTCATCTGAATTATAGAGACATGTGGCCACCCACAAAGTGACCATTTTAAAAGTTTTAAGACTCATTAATTAATAACTTAAAAAGTGTTCTAAAAGTGGATTCTATTCTTAAATTGTTATAATAGCTCCAAAGCTACATGAGGGTCCTGAAACAGGTAATTATCTACTTGGAAATGAAGTCTCAACATTTTGTAGAGGATGCTGCATATTTTGGAGGGAAAAGTCTTATTATTCTGGAAAAGAAACTATTTTAAACTACTACAGGCAGTGTTGGTCTCCAAAAATATTACTGTCAACACATGAAAACCAAGGCAATTTGTTCTGTATATAAATTCATAGAATAGCTTCAGAGCAAATGATAGAGGAAGCAAACATCCTTCTCCTTTTTACATTATCCTTCAGCAGTCTCTTGAATTCACAAAGAACTCTAAGAACTCTTTCAAGTTTTCTGCCACATAATATTAAGCTTCTCTAAAGTGGCTGAAAATGTCTCCTTTCTCTTATTTCATAACTCTATGGATAAATTTAGTGGATGGAATAGTAGTTTTGTTTAATTGTATTTTAGATATTTGTTTTGAGTCCCAATAGGAATACACTTCTTTTACACATGGTAATCTTTTAGTACTTTTCCCTCCAATTATTGGCAGTAAATCCAAGATGTTCCTCCAAAGCAGTATTAAATAAATATTTTTTGTATCAGTTCTGGCTGCTACTTTCTGTGTCAATTGAAGACAGTAAGACATGTCAATTAAGATGTAATTAAGACATGCCAGTGAAACTGGCATGTCTTAATTACAATCTACAGGTAACCTGGACAGAAACTTGTCACACAAAAAATGTCACAGCCTGATCTGATTTCTACAAAAAAAATGTGTAAGCCAGATCTGATTTCTACCAAAATCTTTGGGCTACTGTGTTAAAGGAGGTAATAGTCTCTTAACTTTCATCCTTCATTCTTACTAACACTAGTTAAGCTCCCGTTTGCTGAGCATGCTGTGCAGTATATTGAAATGAGTAGAAGATTCATATTGACATCACAGGATTAAGTCTCACTAATGTGTAACCAGTTATTTTCAATGCAAGTATAGCAACTAGTAATCTTATCAGAAAAGTTATTACATTGCACAACGTATTTTTTGGTGCCTGAAAACATTAAAAGGGCAACTTCTTTACAAAGTATCTGGAACTGCAATTTCTATACTTAATGGTACAATATTTTTAAAATTCCATAATACAATTTTATAGAAAATAAATTAACATTGAAGTTGTGTTTATAATTAAAATATTGAGAAGAATTGAGTCAGACCAGGCTATCACTAAAAAATTAACACATTCCTAAGACAATGATCTTATGTTAGTTTTTTTGCCAAATTCTTCCGGGGAAATTCCTAGCTTTGAACTTTCTTCCTCATTTTAAACTGTCAAGATGAATTCCAGAGATGTAAAAGAGCATAATTGGAAGTGAAATTTCTTTTGCACTACAAAGTTACTCTCCTTATCAATGTGAGTCTTAAAACTAGTCATTTTTGCTCAAATATAGAAATACTTCATAACTCCACCATTAAAATGAATAGATCCATAGCAATTAAAAACTACTTTTGCAAAGTACCATAGACTCCTTTAGGTAAATCATGTGAAGCTGTGTTTCAAATGACTTTCAAATTATATTTTTCCATGTCCCATCCTGCTGAAATACTGCAAAAACACTATACTCTCAACAAGTCATTTGCTCCTGGGTGTACTGATTCAGGTTGCAATCATATTTGCTTCTTAAGACAGAGTTACAGTATTAAATGTGCTGCTGCTTTCTTAGCTACCAGAAATTGCTGAGTAACTCAAATGTATAGACCAAGAGATGATAACATACCTTACTATGGTGCTGTGTCACAGAGATAGAGCCATGTTGCTTTTGGGCATGACCTGGGTGAAGTCCTTGAATTAGCATCCATTGCAAAGCAATTTTGGGCTGCAGTGTGAAGTAACTAGAAATAACTATTATTATTATTATTATTAGTAGTAGTAGTAGTAGTAGTAGTAGTAGTAGTAGTAGTAGTAGTATCATCATAATCAGCATTATCATTATCATCATAAGTATCAATAATATTAATTTGATAGGACACAGAAGGAACATAAGAAAGGAAAAATCAATTTCACAACTGGATGCAACTAAAATTCTAAAGAGAGATATGTGATTAGATAGTACTTAGAATGTACTCCTAAAATAATACTGTATTTTTATTGTTTGCTGATTTTTATTTACCAATATGTCTCATCTGCTCCAATAAACCTTCATGAAGATTTCACAATCTAAAGGTCTTTAGGTCCTACAGATCTGGTCAAACTGGGCTTAACCTGTCCCAGACTGGGATTAATCCTTCCATTTTAGAATTATACACACAGATATTGTTACCCAAGACTGACATCCTACGATCTCTTTTTAGTTAAAGGAGAGAACTGTGGATCTCCAGGAGGGATTAAAATTTTATCATAAAATAGGATAAAATTAGCCAGATATTAGCCAGATATCTTGACCTCTTCATTTGCCTCTCTCTGCCACTTTTCAGTCCTAAATAAAATTCTTGTCTCTACAGATTCAGCTTGGAAGCATACTCTGGCACTTCTAGGGTGTCTTTTATCTGATCTGTGTTAGATGTCTTCTTCAGAGTGAGATGAACCATGCCCTACAAATATCTACTTCTCTCCATCGACCATAAACAAGATTTAAATGACATCTTCTGCAGGCAGCTACTTTTGGGCAGATGATTGCCATAGCACACATAGCTGGAGGCAGAGTTAGATCATTTGAGAATAATGAACATCCCCAGTGGTTTGCACTTCCCCTCTGGGGCTGTATTCAATAAATGTGAGGTTTCACATTTATTGAAGCTCTTCTCAGATACGTTAGCAGCCAAACTGGCACTAGGATCAAGAGAGAGCAAAAATACCCTAAATCAAATATCATATTTCTACTTCTGGCCAGTCCTGAGAACAGGTCACATTCATTGAATCCATGCTTTATGAAATATACAGCTGAACTCAGGAGGAACTTTATCCAAACCCTCACTTTTGTTACAGAATAAATTTGTGTGGTGTGCCAGACCCAAGTTTGATGGCATTCCAGTCTGTAGAACCCAAGGATGATTTTGTGCAAGTTTGGCCAAGTTTTAGATAAAGCCTAGACAGTAGAGACATAAAATATAAATTTGTGTTGTTTTGTGAGGTGAGGGGAAATTTTAGGGGAAATTAGACTATCTTTTCACAGAGTTGCTTGTGGAAACTATCAAAGAGCAGTCTAGCCATTACATACTTATTTTCATAATTTGCTAACACTAAGCTGTTAAGGACGCTTGAGACAATGTGATGACTTACTAGTTTTTGTGTTTTTTGATTTCCCATCCCTCATTAACTCCATCTGCAGTTCTTCAAGCAGCATAAAAGAGAGTAGTATGATCTTCATATTAAGCAGATAGAAAACAGAAGGCATCAGAATGTTTCCTAAGGATAGCAAACAGGCCCTGGAAAAATCAGAATTGCAAAACCTGTTTTTTTAAGCTCTAGGCCAGGCTTCTTTACATGAAACAGCACCCCTTACACTGGAACTAATATAAAGTGTGTGTACATGCATTCAAGCATGTCTAAATCTTCAGGTTGTTGACATGACAGCATTTAAATTTCCAGACTAAATTATATTCCATTTCCATTGCATGGTGTCATAAAAGCTGGTAGAAAATGTGTTTTCAGGCAATGAACTGCTTTCAGTGACATAGCAACTGAATATACTCCTGACAAAATTACATAGGTTATGAGGCTGAGCAGATCCCAATGCTGCTAATTGACCTGAGTTGTTGCTGAATTGTTCTTATCAGTGCTCAATATATTGCATGGCAAAATTTGATGCTGTAGGCTACATCCCAAATGGTTTTTTCTTCATATTACAGTTGTAGGCATAGATACAAAATAATATAGTGTTGTGACTAAACTCCTCACTCAAGTTGGCAGTATTCAAAAGAGAGTGAATGAAACCCCAGTTAAAATTAAGTGTTTAGAAATTAGTAGTTAATGAAAAATAAATAAGGGGGCAACTGAGAGCATACTGTTTTAAACAGGTAGAAAAATGATTATTCTTTGAAAAATGAAATTATTGATTAGTCTTTGAAGAATGAAATTATTGAAGTAAGATATACAGGATATGAATCATATAGTACAGTTGCAATAAGCTCAGAAAATCTGCCAGTAAAAGAACAGAACATAAATAGACTATCTGTATTTAGGGGGCTCCAAATCTTCAGACTTAACAGCTCAAGATATTTGTACTTTGCTTTTAGAGACTGCTGAACTCATTAAAATGGTTTGGAAAAACATCTTTAAAGAGCACTTAAAAATGAGAGCTTGCATATGCCAAGCATTACTCCATGGAGACTGGAAAGGCCAGGAAATAGGCTCTGCAGAGAGGCCACCTTGCACTGTGGGCAGTGTGTGCTGTCCCCAGGCTGCACACAGCCCCTGCACTGCCAGGAGCAGCTGCACCCATCCTGGTGGAGGAGTAATGGCAACTGGGTTGGGCTGGAGCTGCAATATTCATTTCTTCCCTGGCTTTCTCTTGTGTGAGATACAGTAAAGCAGCCACGAGATGTTTTCTGTATTTCACTTGTCTGTGTGTCCTGAAGCAGCTCAAGGGAGATGAACATGTCACATATGACATTCATGTTGCAAGGCAGTCATTTAAGAGCCATTCTGTCCAAGGTAGCACAACTACACTGTCTTTAGATTAGGCTGACTTGCACTCCAGGTTTGATTTGAGACTTTGGAGCCAAGTGGCTTGAATATCTTTAATTGTACAGTCTGTGCAGCTAAAGCTTGACAGGGACACTCTTGGCTTTCCCAGAGCAAAAGTTAGAGCACAAACCAAGACATGGGCAGAGGAGGAACAAGGAGTTTGGGCTCTAAATTAAGATCTAAACTAAAACCATAATGCAGATCTATTCTTACCTCTTCTTTAACACTTTTAGATTATAAATAATGAAAATTTCAAAATTGTAAATTTGTTACACTGAAGATTTACATACACTTTTCATAAGGGTTAAAATGTAATTATTTTACTGAATTCAAACCATAGAAACCCCATATTTTATATCTTTTTATTGTAGAAAAAAAATCTTTTCTTTCTAAACCACGGAGCTTTAGACAGATATAAACTAATGTGTAAACCCTCCTTTTCTCCCTCAACAATGTCCTAAACAGCCTGTTTATTCCCTTTCCCACTTTAACACTGTCTCCTGTATATTGTGCAAACCCATCTACAAAAGCAACAGCCTTTCTCCACTGAAGTTACTGTTCAGCTATTTCTGCTGCAAATCTAAAGTCTCCAGTTGCTTCACTTATCTGTGTTGCACACAAGCATCCATGGAAAGGGTACTTAATGGTATCAGTGTTTTTCCTGCCAGGTTCTCCACTCTCTCCTTACTCTTTCCTATCCTTTTGGATTTATGTTCATCTCCTACATTACTAGGCTGAAGATTGTGTTGTTTGCAGTATTGCTGACCTCAGACACTCAAAAAGAAATGTGTTAGCTCCTGAATAATAATGACTTTGGTTTTAGAAATATGTATTTGCATGATCATGTTTATATTTTTAATTTGCCCTCTTCAGTGTTACATGAGACTTTACAGTTAACACTTAAACCATGAGGTGAGGCAGTTTTTCCATGAAGGCTGAGATTCTTATATAAAAATATTACTCCAGGAGCTGAAGGTTAGAGAAAATATAAAATATCCCAAAATCCATTATTAAATTAGAATACATTATGTATTTGTGTTGAGGAGACATCTGTTTGAATGCTAAGATTTTGCTCTATCATTATTTATCCTCCAGGATCCTACAACTCGAAGTTCTTTTTTTGTCTGAATGCTTTGTCTATTGATCAAGAGATTATAGATTCATAAAAGCTGACCTACTGATGAAGTTCTTTACTCTTTGAGGATGAGGAAGAAATGCCAAAACTATCATCCTTTCAAAGTTATTCTGTACTTTGTCAATTAGGTATGAAAGGAAGAGTTCAGTGCAAGTTAGTAATCTTCTGGCCCATTTTGTTACCACAGCTGAAAAAATTGGTCTGCAGAGAGTGAAAAGAGGCTTCCTAGATAAGACTAATTTTTTTTTTTCTGTGAAACCCTGTGATGTAGACCTCTGAGAGGAGACTAAGTGTTAGACCTGGACCTCAGACATGGCAGGAAAATTTTGCTGCTTCCAGGGAGAGTACATGTAAATGGGAAAACAAACAGCTCACATGCCTGTATTACTATTCTATATAGAGGATTTAATACTGGAAGTCTGGTGTTACAGTGCTAGCAAGTACAAATTTGATTTATGGCTTTACTTTTTAATAGTGGAAGGGAAGGAATCTAACACACTGCATTCTTGAAGGTGTCTAACTAAAAAGAACAGCCTGGTAAATGTAGCTATAAGCAAATATATTTCCTTAATTCCCTTCACCCATCTAAATGATAATCATAAATTATAGAAATTTAAATTTGGATTTTTCCTTCTACATTGTCAAACTAATCCCATGTATTTCAAATACTTATGATTAAAATATGAAATAATACTGTCAATAATTTTAGTGATAATATACTATGCAAAACATCAAATATCTGCAGCTTATAATTTTTTAGGTGCAAATGAATAAATATTAGAGGTCAAATACAAATGGAGAAATTTCAACTCTTGGCCAGAAAAAAATTACATTAAAATAAATATACAAGGTTTAATGTGATTTAAAATCTTTCAAATATTGCAAAATATATGTAAGACATTGTATCTAGGACCTTGATACTTTTGCTGCATTGTGCACTGAAGGTTAGTGCAGAAAACCAATGTGGTGCAAAGCTATAAAGTTCTTCCAAATAAAGATCAGGTTGTACCATCAGTGAAAGTCCTTACATTCACCCCTCCTACCAAGTTATGCACAGAAAACATCTGGTTGAACACTCTAGATGCAGCTCTGGCATGAGAACCTACACATTATCCTACATGTAGAACAGTGAAGTGATTCACAGCAGCAGAAAGAGCATCATTATGTAATTTCAAAGAAGAATGGGTAACTGATGTTTTAAATGATGATATGACAAAATGATTAGGCTGAGTGGAGGTAAGTTACATCCAGTATCTGGCAGTGGAATGCAATTTCAATTCAACAGCAGCAGTGCTCTTGTGCTCTTGTGAGTACTTGAAAAAGACAAAGATCAAAAGGTGGTGGGTTAGGCTATGGGAATCTTCTAGATAAAATTCCAAATCTGGATGAGCAGCTTCCAGTTGCTCGCAGCTTTTTGGCCTCTTTTCATTCCAGCCAAAATACATCTGCAAAGACTTTTTATGTTGTTCTTTCCTTGTTTCCTTACATATTAAGTTCAAGCTTCTCTTCCTCACTTCAAAACACTTCACAGGTCCACCCCTGTTTGCACCACTGCCCTCCTCACCTCTTCCTCTCTCTGCAGCCTGCCAGCTCTCCTTTTCTGACTGCCCTCTTTGTCTTCCAAACCTACTGGACATTTTGCACCTTTATTACTATGCCACCCTGTAGCTCTGGAACAGCCTGCTGATTATTCCAGGCCAAACAGCTCCTCTACTGCCTTTAAAACCTTCTTTGAAAATCCCTCACACTTATGTTTTGGTATGTCAGGGAACAGACCTTCTTCCCCTGATGGGATGTATAGAGGATAACTTCCATGTATAATTCCTGGCAGGCTGCAACCACACAGGGAAGGAGATAACAAGTCAGAGTTCATGAATGAAGGTGTTCAGGGTCTCAGTATTCAGCAAACTGCCACAGCCCAGGAGTGAAGGCAATTTAAACACATGGAATTAAAACAAGATAAAGGGTGTAGGGGCATGCTTGCACTCTGTTTCCCTCTTGATTTTATTAATTTAAACCATAACTTGCTTGGAAGCTTGCATAAAGAACTCTTATCAATATGTGACATAAACCAGCTGCTATCAATTAATAAATTACTCACTTGTAGCATTTTCCCTCATCACATGTGAGAACATTATACAGGACTGTTCCTACTTTGAAGAAGGGGAGATTGAAGCACAGAGATGTGAGATCCATTTCCATGGACATATCAGTCTGTAGCAGAGAAACAGAAAGAAATCCAAGTCCTCTGAATTCCAGCTTTGAGGCCTATCCACTAAAGTAGGTGACCAACTGCCTGGTGTATCCTATTTCCTAGCAGAGCTTTATAACTGTGGTAGGTAACAAAAGAACAAAATTCACTGGTCAGACCACGAGGCCAGTTGCCCTATCAGGTTAGGAGAGGTTTTGGAACTGGGCCATAAGGCTCAGAATAGTTCTCTAAAGTGAAGCACATAAAAGATTTTTTCTTTTCCCCAACACCCCTCGCTAATTGAATTCATATTTTTATAACATTTGAGTAACTAAATCCCCTAAATGGGGTTTTTCCTCTAAGAATGAAATGTAAGTCAGAAACATTTCCTCATAAAATGTTAAAAACAAATATCCGTCTCTTCAAGGATGAAGAGTCATTATCCCCAGTTAGTGGGTCCTGCCCATTGCTTTCTGGTTTGGATGTCTAGATTCAGTGGGAAAATGGTTTTGATTTGAATGCTATTGGAGCCATTAAGAGAAAAATATATTTGGAACATGTGAAAATCAGATAATGTGCTCACTTACATTAATTTATGAATTCCCGTAACATGGGCAGAAATCTGAAATGAAAGCACCCATTTTAGACAGCTATAAATAAACTGGAAATGCCACCCTGCTGACAGAAAGAGCTCATGGGGCTCTTTATTTTTGGTTTGCCACTGAAGAAAAGTTCTTGCCTTTCACATATGCTTTACAATGAAACTGTGTTCAAGCTAGATAGTGTTATAAGGTCAATATATATATATATATATTTGGAAAATAAAACTCGTGGAAGACATATGAACAATTTCCTTTGTTTAATACAGAGGGGTTTTAGGGATCTCCTAAGAGAATGTATTGGTGGTTTGATTCTGAGAATGAATAAAAACATGACCTTTTGAGAACCAGAGGTTAATCTAACACAACAGCATCCAGAGGAGAAGTTATAACTACTCAGAAGCCCTACAAAATAGCCTGAGGTAATAAATGGCAAACAGTGAAGAGAGTGGACCAAGTAGGATAAAAACATTTTATTTTTGATGAAAAATATATTTCAGGCTGGTATGTAACCTTGAATTAAATAAAGGTTACATACACAGTCAGGAAGTTGCATATAGGTTCCGTGCTTAGGTCCCTCGGGTTCTCAGGCAGTCAGGAGCAAACACTAGCCATTCTATGACTTTCAGGCTTTTTATCAGATGTTGAGATGGACATAAATAGTTCAGTCTACCAAGTGGGTTTTACATGGCTATTGACTTCTTGCTGTTGAAAGATAGTTTCTAGAATATGCATTCATGTCATAATTAACACAGAAGTGAGCAAAGTCCTGTAAAAATGGAACAAGCTGACGTGTAATTGAAGCAGATAAATTTGTATCCATCACAAGAAGTGTGGCCAGCAAGTCAGGAAAGGTATGTCTGTCTACTCCACTCTCATGAGACCCCAGCTGGAGTGCTGTGTCTAGCTCTGGGGCCTGCAATAAAAAAAAAAAAAAATGTTGAGGACAGGCTTGAGTGGATCCTGAGGAGGCCACAAAGATGTTCAGAGGGCTTGAGCACCTCTCGTGTGAGAAAAGGCTGAAAGGGTTGGGCTCATTCAGAAGGAAAAGAGAAAGCTCTGGAGAGACATTGAAGCACCTTCCAGTACCAAAAGGAAGCCTGCAGGAGAGCTGACGAAGGGCTTTTTATAATAGCATGAGTGTATGTGGCTTTAAACTGCAGGAGGGTAGATTAAAAAGAAAATCTTTACTGTGAGGGTGGAGAAACACCAGAACAGGCTGGGCAGAGAAACTGTGGATGTCCCATCCCTGGAAGTGTTCAAGTACAGTTAGACTGGGCTTTGAGCAGTCTGGTCTAGTGGGAGACATCCCTGTTCTTGGGGGTTGACCCTGGCCAGGTGCCAGGTGCCCACCAAAGCCACTGACAATGCCTTGGCCACGGTGGGTCTGTCTTGGAGCCACTGGCATGGGCTGTGTTGGGCATGGGAGATGTTTTCAGCAGCTTCTCAAAAGCCATCCCTGTAGGTCCCTCCCCCACTACCAAAACCTTGCCACTCCCCCACCTTTGCAAAACCTTTGTAAACCAAACACACCTGCCCATGGCAAGAGAGGTTGGAAAATGAACTTTAAGGTCTCTTCCAACCACACCATTCTATGATTCTGTGAAATCCAGTAGATTATATTTTTTACTAATTTGAATGAATTATCTTTGAAGTAATATTTAGCAATATTAAAACTTCGTGATTCTGAAACATAACAACACCAAGTTTGGTGTTGTGATGTTACCAGCTAGCAATCTTAATGCTCCTAAACCATCAGCCAGAGCTCATGGCAAGTAATAGTAATAATTAGAAATTTTTATACTGATAAGCAATAGTAATAATTTCATCTATAACATTACCATATTTCTAGCTGGATCCTTTATCTGAGTTTGATTTTAAAGGTTTTAGGTTTCTACCAGAATATCTTTTGGTATGAAGCCCATAACACTACTTTAAAACATTTATCAGTCTGTCACATTGTGTAAAATTGGTCATTGTATTCCAGGCTATTTAGAGGCCATATAGGCAGATACATAGAACTCTCTCTTCAGTTTCCTTAGAATTCAGCCTAAAACCAGGATTTGGGGTCCCTTGTTTTCTCTTTTATTCCAAACTTAATGAGTTATCTATGAAAAATGCTTGAGTAGATAGCATTATGTCAAAAATGTGATGCTTGGGGGAAAAGAGTAAGAAATATTTCTGAAGAATTTGAATGTCTAATTTAAAAGGAAGTTCCTGCTTTGCATCCACAGTTAAAGAAAAGTTAAATCTATCTGTACTGTCAAGCTAATTGTCTGGGATTTAATGTACCTTTAATGGTTTAAATTGTATAGATAATATTCTCTATAAAATCTCTTTTGCTGTCTTCTCCTGAAACTCTTGGGCTAACATTTATTTCAGCTTTCATTAGGCTGTGTAGCTTCGTTGAAGATTATTATGCTTTTTCTTCAGTTATATAAGTAAATCATCTATATTAACACTGTTCAAAATAAAAATATCAGCAAAAATCTTTTTTGGTTTGGTAAATTAAAAAGAAGAATGCAGTTCAAGAAACAAATTCTTGCTAGGTTAAATCATTTGCTATTCTACTTTAAACAAACTACTTCCATTTTATCCTCTCTAAAATGGGGATAATGAAGCAGATTCCTCTGTAAAGTGAATTAGGATTTACAGATTAAGTGCAATAAGAAAAATATAGTGCATGCTTATGAACTTATTTATTCAAATGAATAGGGCTAATATATAATTATTACATTATTATTATTATATAAATTCATAGAAATTCATAGAAGATATTATGAATAGAAGTTGGTAGTTTCTGCCAAGACCATCACTACAGACGTATCCAGACTCAGCAAGCTGGTGGAAAAAAATAAATTATCAAATATGTGAAAAGTCCTGCATTACAAAGTTTTGTAAATATTAAAATATTTTGATCCTTCCAGCAAGTAGCAGATTAATTTAATAGTCAAATAATATTGCTCTTCAAATATATGTTCCATTAAAACTGCAAAAATACAGAGGTAGTCTGAGATGAATGATGTTAGAATATTTATACTGATAAATTGGAATAAGTCTCAACTCTGTCTGAATGTAAGATGGAAGGCTAATTCTTCTGCCATATGGTTTGGAATAAGTATTACCCTCACAGTCTCAGAGGTTGGTCTCAAGTGATTGTTATGGTTGTGCATCACAGAGTATCCCCTATGGCTCATTAATTAGCTGAGAGGTTAGAGAGACAATTGAATTGTTATTAAAACAAATAGTTGAGAATTGCTCAAGTAATAGCAAAAAGAGAAATCTGGAAGGAATTGGTAATGGATCTTATTAAGATCTTGAGAACCACTAGCAAGGTTCTTATTCTCTGCTGGAAAAACAAATAGGAGCAATTGTCTACAATTTGGCAAACAGCCATTAATTATACTGAAAGCCAGGCAATATGGGATAGACTTTTAATTTTATGTGGCTTTTAAAATGGTAAGTAAAGGAAAATTTAGAAAAAAATACTTTAAGAATTGGAATTTATTGAAGTATGTGGGAAACGCTTTGTGCCCAGGATAAACTTGACAGCAGACAATGCTGGGGTCTCTATTGACTTACAAACAGACTTGCAGGAGAAAATATAAAAAGATTTTTTGACATGTTAATTTTTGGACAGGTGATTATTAGAGGATTTTATATCTGTATCATTAAGCACTCTCCACTTACAAATCTTTCTATTATACACAAATACAAAAGCAATTCCTTAATAAGCTACTAACCTGTCTTGAACAATGAACTGTGAAGTGATATTATTCCATGGAGTATCAAACTTCACAGACATTGCTCATAGTACAAAAATTATTTTATCTTGGTTCCATTTAGGAATAGCAATTAACTTCCACTCCAGATTGAAATTTTCCTTACATTTGACTTCAAAGTTTCCATTGGAACACCTCCCTCCAGCACACACTCTAAGAATAATAAATGATTATATATAGGAGCAATAATCTTTTAAACTGCCTTGGAAAGTAGCTTTTAGTTTTAATGACACTTTAATATTTTTCCAAAGATGAAGAAGATAAGAAAGATTGCTAAGTCTTTCCTCCATTCAAACACTAAAAAACTTGCATTTATCCTGCAACTCCAACTTTCTCTCTTTGCTAAGTTAGAAAGCTGGAGGTGCAGGATAAATGCAGGCTTTTTAGTGAGGTATTCCAAAAAGGGCTTCTTGCAAGCCTGCAAATTAAGGTATTCACTTATCTATGAAGATAAACATTATCCTAAATACTCATAATATTAGGTGCAAAAAAAATTTTCTAAACATTGTAGGAAAAAGACCAAACCATTGACCAGAAGGCAACGTGAAGTAGGAATTCTTAAAACACACAAAACATTCCATACATTTCAAGGATTATAAGTGGAATTTATTTGGTACACATAGAGAAAAATCTACATCTGAGTCACAAAAGACATGCCTTTCCCACTTAAAGGACACTGATATATTAATGGGTAATGTTTCCTTTAAATCATCAATTTAAATCTTGCTTTTAATTTTTATGTTCTTTGATGGTAAGTGTCCTTATCATTTATAGTCATATTGATAATGATTGTAGTTTTATACTACCTTCACATAACGATCCAGGAAACATTGAATCTAGTGGCTAATTCCAGTATGTGCCATGAATATTATCACCTATTGCATTTTAATGAGGATTATTTCTAATGTTCTATTTCCATTCAGAAAATTTTGAGAAAGGCAAAGGGATATGAGGGTCCTTGTAGTCTTTCCATTAGCACCACAGATAACAGTGTATTTCAGATTTGATTGTGGGATATGGGAGAGTTTTTGTGGCTTCACATCTTTTCGTAATCAGATTAGGGATATTCTTGTCTGCATTTTAAAAATGTTGAAATAGGAGAAGATCTCATAGTGAAAGTTTTTTATCCTCTAACCAACATAACCACCTGAGATGCAATTAATCACTGTAGTTACAATTAATTTCAACTGATATATCTTTTAAAAATATCAAGCTAGATTTTAAAAATTACCTTGATAGCCAATTTTATATTTAAGCATTTAGAAATTATGGACCTTTCCATTAGCTACCCATTTACTTTATTAGTTATGTAAACATTTCCCCAAGTATTTTATTAAAAAATATTTATTTTCTAGCAGAGAAGAAAACCATAATAATGAAACAATGAGAAATAGTCAGACATAAATGATGTGACTCTCACAAGTATAAATGAATGACCAAATCAGGATCTACACAAATATATTTGTCTCTCAAACAAACTGCCCTGTGATTTGTTTCATCCTTGTTAACCATTATCCAGTACCTTCACAGGGATACAATTTTTACCCAGTTTGTATTTGTAACTTTATTCTGGAATAGCAAAAAGACCAGGTGATGGGAAGCAGGAGTGGGCAAATACACAAAATGCTAACACAGTATAATGCCAACATGATATATCTTCAGCCAGGGAAGAAAATCTTCCCACTTCACTGATTTCCAGTAGATTTTCCTATTTTACTGATTTCCAGACTTGAAGAACAATAATCCTTGTTCTTGGAATGGGAATTGTATCATCATTTTCACCCAAGAAATTATTATGACAATAAGCAATAATTGCCATATTATATTTGATTTGAATGATCTTGTGTTTTAGAAATTAATTTTCTTCTCAAATGAAGATAAGTCTGCTGCTTCTTAGCTCTCTAGTCTGCTACAAGAGGTTATTTAAGCCTGAGTGTTTAGACAACCCAGCTGCAAGTGCATCAATTATCAAGAAGATGTGAGTTTTTGAAAAATTGATTTATTTCAAAAGAAATGGACAAATTTTTGACAAAATGGATTTATTTCATAAGAAAAAGAGTGAATTTTAAAATGTTTTACAATCCAATATTTCATTTTGTAAATGTCTGCATAATGTAACAGGAAAATATTATTTGGACTGATCAGCTTCCAGCTGGAAGATTTTTGATAGATTTCTACCTTAAAAATTCCTTAAATTTAACAGAAATTAGTACAACTATTTGGAAGATGGATATAAATTATAAAATAATAGAAAAGATCAAGTTTGTTTTGGAAGGGAAGAGCTAATAGGGTCAGCTAGATCTGATACTTCATTCTACAAGGAATGGACACACGGGCCTGATTTTCTGCACACAGAAGATTTGAACAGGCAGTAATTCCAGTGTTCATGTTCCCTTGCCTCTCTTCAAAGGATCACTGCCTCACTTGGTTTTACAAGTAGTACCTAAAGGATGGGTCCCTGTTGGACTTGTGATCTTAATTTAGTCTTTGGAACTTTACTGGAAGTCAAGAAAATGAAAAGATTCTTAAATATTTATGTCAATATTCACTGTAATGAGCCTAATTTGTCATTGCAAATGTATGGGAACTGTCACAGTCTGACCTGTGACCATTTTATATTATATTTAAAGATATGACTTTGATTGAAGCTGAAGTAAGAGACTGTTTAGTACAGAATAAATTACATTTCAGTGAAAAATAACTCCTTGTATAATGCAAGAGTCAGGAAATGTGAATTTGCATTTCAACAATAAATTTAATTTTAAATCTCTCAGTTGTCAATAACAGGAAAGAGACATCTAATGCCACCAAAGTATTTTTAAATCTTTGAAATATACTCTTATTTGGATATTTGTTAATCTTGACTTGTAGAAACCAAAAGATGTGGCTTGTAGCATCACACAAGGATATTTTTACTGTCTATCTTTATACAGACTGGGGCAAGCCAAATGTGTCCCCATATAATTATAGTTATGCAAATAGGTACCAACTTGATCCAAGGAGCAAACACTTCCAATGTTTGCACAGCAAATAAACATCTGGTCTCCAAACTGGCTGAAGCCAATTGAAAAACATCCCCTTTTGACTATTTATCATTTTCTCCCAAATCCCTTGCAAATTTTGGTTCATTACTCTCACAAAAGACTCAGCTGAGCCAACAGCTGCTGCAAGCTGAATGTGTGTGTATATTTCAAAGGCAAAAGTATACACAGTGCTGGTGGCACTGAACAAGAGTGTTTCTCCAGTGGCTAAAGGGGGTAGGGAAGATTGCAGCACTGGTGGGCAGAGAAGACCAGAGACCCCCAATTAGCAGCAGCACAGACATCCTTGGCTCTGAAGGCTGTGACAATTCGCTGAAACCTGGCATTGGCACTGCAGGCTTGGCGCCCGATGTCTGCTGTCAAGGATGAGAGCTGCAGCCATATGGTGAGCACTCAAAGAGCTGATGCTTAAGGGTATGGGAAGTAACGCTGCAGAATTGGTAGCAGATGTTCCTTCAGGATTCATTCACGTGTATTTAGGTCCTGTGGAAAGGCCCACAGCTTTAATGACAGCTACTACCATCTGAGGCATGCAGCTTCCATAAACTGTGCCTCACCTGTAGAGCTTTGTGCGTAATCCAACCATTTCCTCCACATCTCAAGATAGTCTTGGCCTTTTTGTTTAATCAGACTGCCACAGAAAAGATCATAAAACTGATCTAATTCTCTAATAATCTAAAATTATATGTCTCTTAATAAAAGAGTTGGCTTATATAGTTAAAATTGTCCATTTATATATATTTTTTTATTTCTGCAAAAACTGAGATGAGGAACAAGGATCTGTAGAATGAGATTAGGAAATTTAGAGAATGTTGTTTGACTTTAGGATAAAATACCTCCAGTTAGGAAATGACCCTATTAAGAATAAATTATTTTAAATACCCAGTGTTACTGTTTTAGCTATTTCAGAAATGCAGGCATAAACAATTCTGTTCCATTAATTTTGGACTTCTGTTTTGAAATATTTAATCCCTTTAACCCATTTTTGCACTCCTTTACACTTGTCATAGCAAATAAATTTTATTTTAAGGACAGAAATGTTTCTATATAATCTATGATGTGTTCTTGATTCAGTTTCTTTACAGCCATTTTTCACTGTTGTCTATCTTGAAAATTCTCTTCCAAATAGAAAAACATATTTGAAAGTGGGCTAATGGTAATAGGGACTGAAACACCAAGAAGCCATCTATGTTCAGTACTGTGTTCAGCTCTATGGCAAACTTTGTGGAGAAAGCATTAATAGATTTGTTAGACTCCAACTGCAACAAAAATATTTGTTACCAAAGCAATTAGGGATATTTTCTCTCAAAATATGGTAGTATGATGTTAATGGAGTGGAAATTTCAGTCTTTGCAGAATCTGTGATTAATATACAGCTTTTACAACATGAAAAAGCAGCACTATAAAGTTTTAGTATGGCTTAAATGGTATTTTAATGTATTAATTTAATGTCTAAGCAATAGAATTTTCATCTTCAAAATGTGGCAAGAAGATGGTTAGTACTAACTCTTGTTACCTTCTCTTTCACTAGGAAAACAAAGGGATGTCAAACATTCTGGAACGGAAAAATGGAACAAATAAATAAACATGGGTGTTGCCTATTCAATAGCATGATGGACAATATAAGATATGGAACTTCTTGCCACAACCTGGGGGTAAATTCTGCATTAATACAGAGCAGGGCTGAGGAATTTCCTGGAAGGGAAAGCCGTCAGGGGCATCATTTTAATCTCAAGACCCAGAATCAAACTGTTGGAAGTATTATATGGTTGTAAAATTTTATTTTTATTCTTTTATATTGTTTAGGCATTGACATCCAGACCTTACATGGGGTTGGATAGACTTTTGTTTAGATTAAATACATCTACTATACTCTTATACTATATATTATATACAAGTTTCTCAAAGGCCAGAAAATTACTTGGTAAAACTTCTTTGAATTTATACATTTAAATATAATAATTATCAAAATATTCAGCAAATATTTTCTCAGAAATTTTAGGTATAGGACCTGGAATCACTCTATGGAAGGTTAAAAAATATTTTTAAAAGTCATAATAAAAAACTAGGAAATGGATTGTCACTCTGGTAAGTTTACAAAAGCTATAATTTCACCTGAAACCATATCAAAATCTTGAAAATACAGGAATAAAATTGAAGTGCAATGGAGAGATGATTTTAGAAGAAAAATCTGTTCAATATTTCATACATATTTCTCTTTTTAGGTATTTTATGCCTTTTGTGCTAAGAAGTTAACAATTAACTTGTAGTTCTCTTCTTTGAAGTTCTGAGTTAAATCAAGAAGTGCAGTGACCAGAGTGATGCATTCCTGTTTTAGTCACAACTTTAGTTTTCATTAGTTGTGATTTGATTGAGATTCCCTTGGTCTTGCTTTGTGAGGCCAGCTTTACTGTCCTAGTGTGAACAGCTATGAAGTGTAAGGAGTGTGATTACAACAGCTGAGAAGTAATTGAATGTCTCAGTCATAGTCTCTGAGATTCACAGTAATTTTTTTTCAGAGAAGGTTTTCTCTTTCTCCAGTAAAGGTTATTGTTAGCAGGGTTTTAAATTAAGAAATTTTCATTATTCATGGAAATTTCCAGCATAAAGCCTGGAACTACAATGATGTAAAACCTCACAAGTACATTTCTTGTTTGTCCCACTCCTAGATCTTTTCAGTAATTTAGCATTATATACGACTAGATACACGAAGAGAATTATTGTTTACTATTTGTATTGCTGATATTTGGGTTGCGTTTTCTCTTGGTGGTTAATAAAATCCATTTCCATTTCTTGCTTCCATTCGAACAGCCTACTACAAGCTCCTCTCTGTGTTAGTGACACACACCTTACAGCCAGAGGGCCCTCTGCACACAAGTTAGGCAACAAGGATTTCTTTAATTCCCCTTCCCTTTCCATTCCTCATCTGCATTCTGCATCACTGTGATTCCCCTCCATGGAAAGAGCTTGTAGTCTGCATCAGACCTTGCACAGAATTTCCATAGCATTTAAATATGAACTTTGAGCTGTTGAAACACAGCTTTTTGAAAATTGACTTAATAAGAGCCAGGACCTTTCATCCCTGAATTTTCCATAAATTTTCACTGTGTCACTTGTGTGCACTGGGTAGAAGACTTGGCTTGTTAGTCTGTGTGCAAAGGAATTCAAATGGTGTATTTGTTACCCTGCAGCGTACCCAGGTCTTTGTAGCAGCAGTGAGAAGGTTTTTATCCTGGGATGGACCACACAAGATTCACAACAAAATTTCCTGTTACATAACACTGTTTCATCTTTCAGGAAGAAGCCAAAGTCTAAATAAAACCCCATTTTAAACGCTTATTAAGAAACCACACCTCTGTGAATTATTTACTCATGGGCCAGAAATTTATAGCTCTACAGTTTGGGATTATTCTAGAAGAAAACTGAAAGGAGTGCAGTGGTCTGATTTATATAATGACAAGTAGGAAAAGAAAGGAAGTTCGATTATTAGTCTAGTATAAACTCTCTGCATATAAATAATGAATTAATATTTTTAACATTTTTCAGCCGGTTACTTTCCTTACTCTGTTTTGGTCTTTGTAGGTATAATTAATTCCTCTGGGATCAGGTAGGCACATCTGGGACCCTACAAACATTAATGAATGCATCCATAAACAGACCTTCAAGTTTAGACATAGTTGCAACGGCACAAAACAAAGGCAATTTATATAGACTTGGGAAATCTGTGACAAATCTGAAAACAATAGGAGTATCTTACACTGTTTAAATTTTTCTCTACTTTGCAGCCAAGGGGGAATCAATTTTAATGATAAGAAACATAAGCAAAGCTGTTTAAACAGCTTATATATCATTAGTTTTCATCAAAAGTTTGAAAACATTTTTTTTAATGTCATGTTTAATGAGCATTTAATTTAGTGTGGCCACCCATTATGTACTGCATAGTCTGAGGGTCCTTATATCATGTATGTACCACAGCCTGCCACAGACCAGTTCATACCCCTGCAGGTGTGCTCAGCATTCCTGAGAACACCAGAGCTCATCCCAGGAATGTCATCAGCCAGAGCCTGGGCCTCATGAAGTTGTCTATTTCTCTCTGTGAAGTCAAGAAGGATGAATGTTGGAATCCTGGATGCTGAGAATTTTAGACTTTCTGTGCTGAAAGGCACAGACCCACAGAAGAACACTGCATTTGACATGAGGCTGTGGAGAAGACTTTAAAAATTGATTGATAGTACTGGGATTACTGGGTATATAGGAGGTTTTAGAGTAGAGATAGGTTGTTCCTTACCTTTTTCTTCCTCCTTCTTCATGGGTTCGGGTGATGTTTTGTGATTGGACAGAAAGGTCCTCATTGCAGACTTCAGGGGATCAGTAATTAGGTTAAAAGGGAAAATAATCTAGGTGTCCTTTCTTAATTAGATAGTTTAGTTTTAAAAGACCTTATAATGAGAGTTAGTTAGCCATTTTGTGCCTTGCTAATTAAAAGCTGCCAAACTCATGGCTGTGAGACTGTTGCACTGATAAGAAATAATGAACACCTGAGTCCAAACATGGAATGCTGTCTCAAGTGCCTTCAAACCTGACCTCCAGAAACCAACAGATTAAAAAATGTCTTCAAGAGGACATTAGGAATTCCTTAGGTGCAATACAAAGTTAGCACAGACAGATCTGTATTATTTCTTTCCCAGTGAAAGAAAAACGCCTAAAAGAAAGATGAAGAAAGGGTCTCTGAGCAGATCTTGGCAATCTCCAAGTTTGACAGGTGAGATGCTGGCAGAGAGACCTTTTCTGTTCCACCTTCATTACCTCCACTGAGGAGTTTACCTTCCATGTCTTCATCTGTCCTACAATGGCTTCTAGGTATTGCAGTCACACCAACTGCCAGTGATAAGTCTAAAAAAGCTGAACCTCAAATGTAATTACCTCAACAGCTGTGTGGTGTACTTGAAAACCATTATTTTTTATATTAGATAAATGAAAATATGATTTCAAATTTCTTATAAATAAGATTTTGCTGTCTTGAAGTTGAAATAGTTTAGGAAGTACAAACTCAGCAAATATATTGCTGGCGTATTGATTTAATTATCACGATTTGGCTATACAATTCACATGTTATAAATAACATCTTCATCAGTATGTCTTTTGTACCTGAAGGCACTGGTATTCTTAGCTGATACATTTCTGGAAATAAGCTTTGCTTTTTGTCTGACCTTGATTCAAATAAAGGAGAAGATATATAGTTAGATTCCAGGTGCTTTTTAGTCCTAAATATTGTTCTATAAGGTTGTTTGAAAAATAAGAAAATAAAAATAATACAAAACTATTTTGATTTCCTATGAAAAATCCTTGGTACGAACATAAAATGAAAGAAAAAGAGCAGACTTCTAATCTGCTTGTGTACTGTGAAGATAATGTAGGCTGATCTGTTACGGATTTCTGTTCTTTATGACCCAAACCTTCCTCCAGCAGTAACCATGGCAGGACACAGGCAACAATTGGAGAAGATTTAACATGTGCTGGTGGTAATCCTGAGTACACATGCTCTTTGTTGCCATGCTGGCAGGCCAGCCATCTGTCTGAGTGCAATATATAGTTCTGTCTGATCTAGGAGCCTTATCTGTCTGAATTTTATCTGTCTTTCCCACAATGGGACTGCCAATTCAAATCTCTTTCTGAGAGGCAGATGACTGTTTTCACAAAACTTGCAGGAACTTAATTTTTTTTTACACTTTCTGCTTTCAAATTTGTTTGAAATGTTCAAAGGTGATTAGGAAGAGAACACAGGGAGAGAAATTAACAGATGGATAGGGAGGCAGCCAATTCAAATGCACATACCTTTTTTCCTGGGGAAATAGCAACACTATAGAAATGGCAACAGAATTGTCAGCTTTTTATAAGATTAGAGAAAAAAATGAACTTGTTCATTTCATATCCTATAGGGCATTTCCAAGGAGATGATGATCAAGGCAGATACCTAATGACACTCAGGAAATAAGTGTAGTTTATATAATATAAAGTCAAAATCTTCATGCAGTGAAACTTTTTCCACTGAATATGAGTTCAAAATTCCTATATATTAGGATTTTAACAGTCATGCCAACATAACATCATGTTTGTCAAATAGATGCATGCTAAGGGGGAGGGAAATCACCCCTCCCTAGCTTCCAGGGATCAAAATACAGGACTAGTTTGGTCTGTATTTGGTACACCCTGGATAATGAAGTTTTGATCCATACAGATTCCTTAGAAAGAAAATGTGGCTCAGTGTAGTGTTCTTCATACTTTAGGGTTCCCAACAGACCTATGAGAAGGAAGGTGGGTATTGGGACACATTAGTTGTATACAAGCAAAAGTTCCACAGGTTTTTTCTTTATATCAAGCCCTAGGGACACTTTAGATTTGGAAACATTTAAAGGGATATTTTTTCCCCATATAGAAGGTAGTTTTTTGGTCTTACTTACTGAAAACAAGCTCTGAGCAGTCTCTATAACCTGAGGCAATTACCCTTGAGTTCCTCAGCTTGCACTGTATGCATAAACTTTCAGGTGGGCATGGAACAAAGGCTCCTAATTCCCACTGGTAACTTATTCATCTTAAGGTTTAAGATGACTACAGCCTTTAGACTGAAACACCTTAGACATTTAAAATAAAAAAGTGCTAATCCTACTCATTTAATGAAAACTTTACTATATATGTATTGATCTGTGTAGCTGATCCACATAGCCTATTGTTTATGAAACTAGTTTTAAAAAGCGACTTTTTATTTTCTACTGCTTTTTTTTTTTTTGTTGGTTGTTTCATTTTACTTATACTTTAATGATTCTTCAATCTATTACCTTGAAGGTACTCAGGAATGGGGCATGCAATACCTCCCTGGGAAAATTTTTAAGTGTCTCAGTACTTTCACTGTAAAATTTTTTTTCCTTATTTCTGACTTAAATTTACTCTCTTTTAGTTTAAAACCATTATCCCTTGTCCTGTAGCTGCAGGGTCTACTAAAATGTCTGTCCTTGGGTGTCTTCTAGGTCAAACTGGATGAGTTTCTGATCTAGCTGGAAATGTCCCTGCTTACTGAAGGAGAATTGGACTAGATGACCTTTAAAGGTCCCTTCCAACCCAACCCAACCCAACCCAACCCAACCCAACCCAACCCAACCCATTCTACTATTCCCAATGATTCTACTAAAAGGTTCTTAAATTAATGTGGAGCATTACATAGCATTATGTATTCTTTCTTGGCATAAATCAGGACTGTCCAATTTATTGTGATTTATGCCACTTGAAGATTAGTAGTAGATGTTGATGCTAGTTCTGATGTCTCACTAAGACAGCTGCTACTTAAGATTTTTTCCTTGGGAGAGAAGGAAAAAGAAAGACTGAAAGATTTTCAGGTCAAAAACCCCAAACTACTTAAGATCTGTCACACCTAGAGAAAGTGGAAATCTATAAGTTAATTGTAGTTATCCTAAAGACAAATCCATGGTAAGGAAGGAAGAAATTCTCACCCTTCAAAATGAGAAGATTTTATTTTAAAGCATACTGGAAAGACTGTTGCTCAAAGACCTTAAGGAAGTTATTGTATGTGAATAAATCTGTTTTCAGAGGCCCCAGTTTCCCTGTGGTACTCTGAATTACATGGGATTGCTGAAATACAGTAAAAGTATCCAGGAGATCAGAAAGAATTGCTGCTTATGATCATTTGCAAAGGTGATGAGGTTTTAGGATTTAATCACTATGAGTATCTGTGAAGCATGAGAGGAAAGAGCTCATTAAGAATCTCCCTGCTATGCATTTCCTAAACAAAGGAGAATAATAACAGACTGCTTCTCAGTAGCAATTTTTAATTTAAAATTAACATATTCAAATATTATTCATTAGACCACTGTTTCAAAATTCCTGTCAAGTAGAGACCCAGCAATCACTCAGGGTCTCTGCATAGTCAGTAGCTGGCATTTACTTTAAAGAATTCTTTAAAGAATGTATCCAATGTAGTACAGAGGAAGTTTTAAAATTTCCTGGATTTTCTCTCTTACAGCTTTCCAAACTCTGGATTTCCAGCCCAACAGATGGTATAATATATGAAACTGAAGCACAAAGACACATATAATAATCTTTGGCTTAAATAAATAACCACTTCTAATCAGTTCAATAAAAATTCTGTGTCCCCATCATAGAAAAAAGGTTTTCCAAGAATACTGGAAAATTCTTGTGACACATGCCAATGGCATTCAAAGTTCAGATCATTCACTGGACTTGAGAATCAACAAAACCAAGATCAATCTCCTTCAGCTGTATTAGGGATGTGGATTTTTATTTGTATTTTGTTTCTTAATGAAGCATCAGCAGTTTTGTATTGCCTTTATATTTTAATGTATCTGAAAATTAAACATATCCTTCCAGCTGTGGGGAGGAAAGGCTGGTGGGATAACAACATACATCCTCTTCATAAACCATTACAGGTGGTAACTAATGCTTCCTCTCATGTGAAAGATTCTTCTCCTACTGGGCAATTTAGGGTAAATTTGTAGTGCCTTGCTCATCAGTACAAATGGACTGTTCCTTTTTTAGGGCCTTGTTCCTCAGTACAAATTGGCTATTGTGGATAGAGATGCTGATTCTTTTTATTCTTCCGGATCCAGAATCTCACTCATAGTCTTCAAGGGGAATGCTATGCAAAATCTGGGTGTCTTTTTCTGTAATCTTGTTGTCTTTTTCTGTAAACATCTTTTTCTACAATTCAAGGTTCTAGAGTTAACATTAGCCAGGTGTATCTTTAAGGTATTTAAGGTATCCTTCTAAATACATTAGTGAATAAATTTGCAGAGTGATGTTTTGAAATTCCATTTGAGATTTTTTTTTTTTTTTGCATGAAATAACATGTACCTAAATATCAGTGTCGTTCTCAGACCAAATTTTATTCCTTCTTTAAATGTCCTAGGGTTTTCTCTATAATGATATTTTGGATTTTTTGGGGTTTTCCCCCTACATTAGGGAAACACCTAAGAATTATTTTATATTTTCTTGGAATTGAAGACTTCTACATATTTAATGGAAGGAAGCAAGATCTAGCATCATTTATTTAACTATTTTTAATCTTAGGAAGTATTTTCTGCTGTATTTGTTCGACTTCATAGAAATAATTCCCACCTATCATTAGTCTCTTCCAGAAAGACAAATGAAGCTACAACTGTTAAACCTTTTTAATGAGCTCAGCTCTCATTAGAGGTCAAATGAAAGTCAGACTGGACATTTTTTAAACAATTGAATAGGAAAGTATTCCATTATAGATGTCAAGATGAGATGTGACTAATGTCACAGAAGTTAAAGGTTAGGGGCTAATCCACTCAGAAGTCATTCACGGATCATATTTAAATTTCTTCAGACACATAAAAAGTGCTCCCTCACAGGTTGTCTGCTCTCTTAGGTTGTCTGCTCTCTTACCAGAGCTGCAGCTATAGATGAGAGCAGACTTTCCTTAATGTCTGTGCTAGCATTTAAATTTCTGAACTTGGATTTTCCTTAAAAACAGAAGACCTTTTTGATTAATTAAAAACAATCTCTTCCAAATTATGTTCATTTAGTAAGACCAATATTTTTTAAAAATTCATTTACTCTTTCCAAATGAAAAGCAATTCCATTCAAACATGGATCTAAGAATATTAGTGTGGTGAACAAATTCTAGTCTGAAAAAGGCGATTTGCTTATTTGTAAACATATCTGCATTTAATAAAACTTCTTCAAAGAATGTATCCTGAAGGAAAATGTTAAAAGTCATACGTAGACTCTTTTTCCTAAATATAAGCTGCCAGAAAATCAAATTAAATAAACAGTTGCCATAAATGTAATGAATCTAAGTTCTTTTGGGTTTGGGGGAAAAAAAAACAGTATTTCTTTATATGCAAAAGATGCTGATTAAAAATAGTGGCATGCCACACATTTAAGGACTAATCCATACCCTTAAAAATCTTTGTACTACTGAGATGGAAGTTTTAGTGAGAAGAAAATGTCATTACACAAATTGGATTATGGCCAATATATACAATTAATAGCCAATATACAATTAATCTATCATGACACACTGTTACAGTGATTTTGAGGAAAAATACTGGGATTCAATGAATAAGTGTAGTTTTGTTTAATTATAGATGTATGATCTAGTCACCCTTGTTGTGTTTATAGACAGTAGTCCAATGCAGACATATAATTTGATCATAAAATATGAAAAAATATCAAGAAAATTCAAGATATTTACCCAAAATTAGGATAACCAGTTTGAGTATAAATGATGGAGTGCTTCAGTTGCCTTTCTACAGCCTAATTAGAAAGGGAAAGAGATGTTTCCTTTCCTCCTACAACCTATGCAAATCTGTCTTCTAAAAAGATACTCAGATAAAAGACTGTGGAGAACTGGAAGATTTAGCTTCTAGTGAATATCACAAAGAGACTAGAAATTGTTTGACTTGATCTATATAAAAGAGAAAATATAACTATTGATTATTACAGTCATGTCCAGCCAGACAGATATATGCATATTAAAATAATATTAAAATACATAAAGTATATTTTGAGGCATACCTCCTGAATTTGCACTTGGGAAGATAAAAAAGCCACTTTGTTTATACCTTAGTATTGACCTAATCTTTTGGGAATTTAGAAGTTTTCTGAATACATTGCAGAGATAAGCTTTAAGGTTATCTGCTAGAAAGACAAATAAATGGAACAAAATGCTTATGCAATAACAGCTCTGAGTGTTTGATTTGGAAAGAAGGGGAAAGAGTCTATCTTCCCTTTGGGGAAGTAATTATACTAATATTTATGGCTGTTTGAAACCATGCAGCTGGCTTTTTCTTAGCCTTTAAGCTGTATTGTTACAGAATATCTAAGGACGCTGTGATCCCTCATCTGTTTTCATCTTCAGTCCCAAAATATGTCATAGCAGTGTTGGTAATTGTCCTGATTTTCAAAATATTGTGATACTTCATATTAAGTTCACTGGGTAAAATATTTTTGAATACTCATTTTTGACAGCTTACAGACCTTGTTCCTACAATCATATAATCAAAGACTGGAAAAGGCCTTTGAGGGTCATCCAGTCAGCCCCAACACTCTCAGAAGGACTAATTTTAACTCCATAGCTCAAGGTACCAATAAGATGTGTTCCCTGCCTTCTTTTTCCACAGGTGAAGGGCAGTTATCTGTGTTCCTGCTGAGATATCACATGCTTAAGCCCCCAATCCTCTATGACCTAACCTTAGACTTGCCCAAGTGAAAGTGCAAAGAAAATGAGTGAAAGACTAATTTAACTGCTTTCAGTGTTTCTTAGGGGGTAAACTGGCCGGGGAAGATTACTTCATCACATAGGTTTTAATTTCAATATACTATCTCTTTTTCCCTTGGAGATTTCAGTGCTTCCATGAGATGGGAAGCAAGAACAGTTAAATGCCTGTTGGGGTGAGATTTCTGCCTGGTACTCTGAACAAAAATATGTGTCCCTGCATTATCTTCCTTGTGAGTCCATGTATTTCTTGTATTTTTTGCAACTCTTTTGGGCCAAGATTGTTTCATTCTGCTTCAGGAGCATCCAGTATAATGAAGGTATTCCCTGACAATGCTGATCTTGATGCTGTGGCACTGTCTTCCCTCCCCCTCTGCCCTCGTTGCAGGAATTAGAGGACGAATTAAAGAATGTTCCAGAAATGTGTCCTCTCAGCCACTGTGTCTCCCAGAGCTCTTCTGGTTTCCATGCCACACATTCCAAGTGCCTTAATGCACTTCCCAGTCTCAGCATACAATTAATAAAAGTCTACAATTCCTGCTATGAGCAATTACTGAATCTCTCTGCTCAAAATATGCTCCGTTCAGCTGGAGTACCCCACTCAGAGTTTATTAAGACTTGGCTCTGTTATCATGTGTTTCCCAGCCAGGAACTATGAGAGTTATGACACAGGAGGAAAACTGAAAAACAGAACTGACATTGATTTCCATGTGTGCATGATCTTGCTCCAAAGACTAGTAACATAGCAACAAGGGTTGGATTTTTTTCCTTATTTGTATAGTCCTATTTATCTTTTTAAGACTAGGTTTTTTTCTTCAGCGTATTGTGCTTATATTCAAAATAGAGGATGAATTTACAATACCTTTTTCATTGTACTGGCTTCCAAATGGATTTTGCTTATGATAGTTAAATCCTGATGCAGCATCTGGTTTTGATAGAGTTTCTGCTTTTATTCACTTATGCTATTGGTCTGACCAGGTCATCACATGTGACTTCATCTGATATCAAACAGTGTGGTTTAATTGGTTTATTTTACATCCAAACCTCAAAAATCTCCATTTCACTCTTTACAAAATTCTTGTATAACTTTCTTCAGTAACACTAATCAAGAGTAAGTTTAGAAATGCATTTTATTTCCATTTTCCACTTCCCTTTTCATCCCAATACATTATTATCCTCTCCTAACCTTAGCAGTGGAGCAGAGCTTTCAAGTTAAGTATGAGCATTAAGACATATAACAAGACAATAGCAAAGTCTCAGCCAAATGCTTTGATATCCCACTCCCTGGACACCTGTGTACTGAGGGTAAGCATCTAATCTCATTAAAGAGTGCATGAGGCTGCTACAAAGGGAATTTCTGTGTAGCTCCATCCTCAAGAAGCTGAACAGTCAGAAATTATAAAGAAGCATAACATAATGTGCTTTAGCATTTAACTTTCTGACAATTTGACAGGTACCTGTTTCAGCTTAGAGTTCAAAACTACAAAATCTCTCAAAGATTTCTTTTCTCTGAGAGGAAAAATGAAGATCATATCCTTGACAAGATAAGATTTTCTTCTTATACTGAGTATTTAGAGAACCTTATGATAGTGAAGATGAAACCTTTATAAAATGGGAAAATTCTACCATGCATAGTATTTTTATCACCAAAATTTGCTAACATCGCTAAGCAGCTTTTGCTGTGAAAAAAAAAGACAGGATGAATCAGAACAAAAACAGTTACAAATTGACCTAGTTATTTGTAGCAATTTTGGAATGCGCTTGTGAGAAAAATCAAGATCCCGAAAGGAAAGGTCTTGTAAGTCCCCTATCAAACCATAATCAAGTGAAATACTCCCTAGTAAGAAAATTTAGTGCTTTTTCCTCAGACATGTAGTACAACTGTTTCAGAACAAAATAGTTCAGCAAGAGCTCAAGCTATCAATCATGATCTTTCCATCAACTCAAACCCTTTCACCACAGCCAGCCTGATTATCTACATCTCCCTCTCAACCCAGCTTCTAACGGGTTTTTATGAGGCCCAGGTGATCTTCAAGGTATTATTTTATCCATGTCTTACATGTACAATCAGGAGGAAGTTGGTTAGTTGGAGATAGAACTGGTTAAAATTTTAAGAACTTTAACAACTATCTCCATTTATAGTACCTAATGCCAGATTTCAACTAAGTTCATGAGCACTGATAATTTGTTTCATCTCCAGATGTGCTCACATTCAGAAACTGCTAATTTCACAGTTTCTAACTAAAGATCTCCCAAACATGGGAGGGGACTAAAAACCCTTATAGTTTTCAGTTAGCTTAATTATACCACAGTGACAAGAATCAGGAGAACAAAAGAAAAAACCGACAATAGATTGAAATGTTACTGAATTTCAATTGTCAAAGAAAACATGCTCAACAGCAGAAACTGTTCACATAATTCTCTCTCTGTACCTAAGCACAAATACAAAAGATAAGATTTTGTGGTGCTATTATCAATGAACCATGTTGAAGAGGAGAACAGAACTTGTTAGAATTTGCAGGTAGCAACTTTCATGCTGTGCCTAAACAGAAGGTCTATGCTAAGTCTGCTTCAGACCTACATATTTTACAGGTGGCATGTGTTATTTTGAAGCAGCAAGCAAATAGAAAAACTGATGAAACATTAATACCTTGTGTCTTTTAAAGTTTTTGGGTTTGGTTTGTTGGGTGTTTTTTTTTGTTTGTTTGTTTGTTTTGCTTTGGGTTTCTTTTGACAGAAATTTAGTTACTGCACTCAGTGATTATGCTGCTTGATATAAATTAACAATTATATTTAAAAGGTTCTCTTATCTTTTAATTCCTGGGAAACTGCAATATAAAGACCAATGAACAAGAATACACTGATAAATTCAAACAGACATTTCAGCATTTTAAATAATTTATTGATACCTAGAAAGGAACAGATAAATACACAGGTGGCTATCTTTTAATGCAAGCCTCTCAATGATTTACTAAGAACGTCTGCCAGATGGTGTATATGTGTTCTATTCAGTGCTCAGATTCATGTAAAGGAATTATCCTGAAAGAATGAGAAAGCTGCTTCAGAGTAGGCATGATGCATACAGTGAATGCCCATGCCAGTGCTGATAGAGAGATTAAGTTTCTCTCAAGTATTCTTGAGAATAAATAGACTTTTTTTTTTCCTCTTTGTCATGCCAGAGATCAGTCAGAGGGTGAAAAATACAGATAAAGGATTCAGTGGAGATTTTGTGCAGGCATAAATTGTATAGTTACATATGCACCCATGAATGAAAAGATTTTTATGAGTGAGTAAAACTTTCTTCAATAATCTGTTACAATTTCCGCAAGGTATCTTTAATATAGTTACATATTTACTTACATACTGCATATGTGGTTCCACTTCCTTTGGCTGAATATTCACAAAACTCATGAATTAATTTAATCTATGAGGGAAGTCAAATAAAACTGTGATGTTAAGTGCACATGGCTGAGCACAGTTCTTTTCTAAATAACTTGTGCATATTAATGTGAGTTTAACAGAAAAGAACCGAGCCTTTGGTACAATGTCACTGAAGTCAGTCTCATCCTGAAACACATGATCTTGCAGTGGATTAGAGCTGTCACATACCTGTATCTCCAAACACACCAACTTATTAAAGCTAAGTCTGGGGACAAGTACTCCTTGAAATGCAGTTGCTTGATAGAGGAATTAGGAAAACAAGTTCTGTCCAGTGGAATGGCAGGCACTACAGCAAAGCACTTAAATACCTCTGTAGCTTAAAGCAAACAGTGCAGCCCCCCTGACTTCCAAGGGAAGGGACAACCCTTGGAGGAGACCCATGTTTCACCACTTTGATATCTCTGTCAAAAGTAGCCGAGAGTAACTTTTTAACCTTTAAAAGAGAAGTAGGCTATTTTTAATTTTTTTTCCCCCTTACTGATATTCCTATTTGATTGTTTGTTTGGACTGGGTAGTCCATTACAAATCCAAATTAAGTACATAACTCTTCAATTATTCATTTGCTGTCTTTGTGGAATTAATAAGTAGCAGCATTTCTCTGCTAACATTACTGTGCTGAAACATTCAAAGGACACTTCAGTAAATAATGTAGTTGTACTTATAATAACAGAAATATCCCTGTTTGCTGCCATCAGTTTATCAACATTTAATTTATATCAATATTTTCCATTATTTTTTTCTAAGCAAAAGAACTTACTTTGCCATCACTTGGCCTGGATGTGACATGGAAACTAATATCCCATTGTACCAAATCTATCAATGTGCTACTATTCTTTGTTAAAACTGTGAACTAAATTAAAGAGTGATTTTCTTGATGACTTTTAAGGGTGGACTGAGTTCATCTCCTCCTTATGTTTCTTTTGCCAAAAGAGATTTATTTTTATCATTATGTCAAATAGAACTCACTTGTTACAGGCTTGGAACCTGAAACTTTCAAAAGTGAAGATGAAGAATGTAAGTAACTCTCAGGATCCAGAGCACTGAGCTCCTCTGTGAACCTTTTGTGTGTTGCCTTAAAGTGTTGAAATACTTCTGAATACCTTGAAAATAGCAGCGAAAACAAGTAAACAATAAATTCATTCACCCACCCACAAGATTCTTTTTCTCTCCTCTCTGAAAAAAATGCAAAAATCCTCTCCAAATCTTCCAGACAATAAAAAGAAACTCCAAACAATAGAAAGAAACTATGAAGGTGGGAGGTTGAAAAAAAAATCCCAAATGGAATCTGTCTGTGTTTAGTGTATCTTTTGTCAGTTAAGCCTACAGCTATTTACTTGACTAAAAGGAAGCAGAGCTACAATGCTTATCTTCCTATCTTGTAATAAGTGTTCCCAGGAAGATATTCCAAGCAAAATCATTCACAGCTAACTGTGGATGAAAGGATGATATAAATAGGACATAGTGATTGTGCTTCTGCTCTGTAAGATTCCCTCTATACTAATCTGTTTTCACTTAGTATCCACCTGCCCTATAGTGCTGAGTTCTTTGCAATTTTTTACCACATTTAATGTCATCTTAAAAAGAAAAAAAAAAAAAAAGAAGAAATCTCAAGTATCGTGGCCAGGATTGTGAAATAAAGGGGAAAACAGGTGTCATGGTTTGACAAACCATGACAACAGGTTTTCGGTGTGCAAATCAACACTGACAAAAACCACTGCTTCCTTGTGCAAATAAACCAAAGCAATTAAAAAGAATGTTTAAACTCTGTATAAGCCCTGAACAGAGATTTTTGTCTTCAGCAGGTGTAACATTTTAAATTTTTCTTTAGCATTCTTGCTAAGAAAGTCTTCAATAAAGCAGGCCTCTCTACCTCTCAAGCTGAAGTTAAATAAATAAAAAGCTATTTAATGGTAGCTCTTAATGCATGTTGACATAGTAGGTAATGGCTGATTCAACATTAAAAAGCTAATGAAAATCAATGTAAGGATGATGCATGATCTGAAAAATACACCTTTGACTTTCTACTGTATAACTTTTTATTGTGAAATCCTGAGAAATTCTTATCTGTCAATAAATCAGGGAAAAAAAAAGATTAACGAGGTGGTTTTGACTTTAACACTTTGTCACTTCTCTTTAATCTCTAGGTAGGCTTTAAAAGTCATCAAAACACTTAATCAAAGCCCTAACTGCAAGCATAACAGTATTAAGCAGATGTTTCAAAGTAAGTCAGCATTGTGCTCTGTCAAATTGGAAATGGATTGTCAGGTAGCATGAAGTGGTACATCACCATCCTGCAGTCAGGGCACACAGTGTGGGACACCTGTGCCCTTTCTGCAATGGTGGCAAACAGCTGTGCAGCCAGCAAAAGTGCCCACAGTGGTGTGGTGTCCCACTCAAAAGGGGAAGGGAGCACTCAAGATTCAGAATGTTTGTGATCAAAAGGAAAGATGAAAGTCAGAGGTTCCACAAAAGCTTACAAAGTTTTATAAGTAAATTGCATACTTGGCATGAAAATTGGTGTAATTCAGCCCCTGATCTAGCATAAGCACACAGCAGCAGGATTTCAATAAAGGAAAGAGAGAGAGCTGTATTAAGGAGAGGGAGAGAGAAAGAAAGGATGAAAGAAAGGGAAATTACCAGTCCTGGCTCCAGTTTTGATTCATCTGGGCTTTGTGGGTGAACCGTTTGATAGATAAATTTTCCCTGCCCTGGAGATAGTCTTCTTGCTTTTCTGCCAATTAATTATCATGCACAGTCCATTTTTAAGCCTTTCTGGAAATGTGTTGGAAGGGTTGGAGGGCCTTGGGTGATCTTGTTCCTCCCCTACATCCCATACCCATTTCTCAGTCTCATTTGTGCCCTTGTGTTGGGCAGTAAGTGTTGTGCTTATTTCCAGGAACATTTATCAAGAACATTAGTTCCAGAAAAATGCTGCTCTAGCTCTGTATGGTCTCCTGCTCATGTTGCATTATGTACTTTCTCACAATGTGTTATTTACCAAGAAACCTTATTTGTTATTACCAGCAATCCTTGATTGGCTCCATAGCCATGTTTGAGATGGACACGAGAGCCACCTAATTTCTAGGTTTCCACAGATGCAGAAATAACCCACAATTTCTGCTTCAGTCAAGGTCTTCCTTACATCCTCACCTTCCTCTTCATCTAAGTGATCTCTACCTAGATAATCATCAGGCTGACCCAACTCTCATCATCTTCCTTTTGGCCTGTCTACCTTACAGTAGCAAATATATAATTGTAAGACAGAAAGAAATATTAGACTGGTATAGACCAGCTGCCCTATGTAGTAATAGCCATGACCTTGTAAGCAGCACAAAATGTCAAGATAATTTCATGGTTGAAAAAATACTGCAGGTCTAAGGGCACAGTGTTCCACATCCTACATGTATGATAAATTCAGAAGTTATCCATACATATTAGTACACATTAATGCTACAGAAGAGACACAGCCTGAGTATATCCTATAGAAAAGGATTAGAGAACAAACTACTCCCTGGAAGATGACAAATATGAGCTGCAGGAATAAAAATCATAGCTTAAATAAACCCAAGCTGTTGTGGACACAACCCAGCATCCTTTCTCTACAAATGGCCTGTGCCAAAGTCAGTAGGGAGCTTGCCTTTACAAATATGGAAAGAGCATGTCAATTCCTTCCAGTAATAGTCATTAGTCTTTAGAAATATGTAAGGAGCAATAAAAAAACAAACAGTGTTTGAAAGCTAGTATTAATTTTACCCCCAGTGTAGGAAATCTGAATGCTCTCTGTTTCTTCAAATAATAAAACTCATAACTTTTTCCCCTTCATAAAATAATTAAATCACTTAGTAAACTTTCATATTTGCTTTCTTTAATTCTTGTTTCTAACCTGAAAATCTACAGGTCCTTTGTTTTAAAAGCTCCACAGCATTCTTTCACATATTCTTCCAGCACTGTGGTCCAAGGCACAGCAGCTTTGTGTTAGTTCAAGAGACAGCAAGACAGATCCATGCTTGTGTCTGCCAGCGTGTCAGGGTGCAGGTCCTGACCAGATTGTCACAGATGAAGATGGGAGCATGACACATAAAGTAATCCCATTTCTCCAGGCCTTGAATCTCTCTGTTTCCACACTTTAAGGAAGAATTCTTTCATTTTCCACCCTTAAAGGAAGAACGTTCCCTCATGCTCATTAAAAAGACTCGGTTTTCTTTTGTTAATAGATACCCCAAATATACAGAGTATTTCAGATATCTGAAGGTTTCGTAAAAGAGTGATTCTGTTTAACTTTCCAGTGTTTTCACATTTCTGTCCATTAAATAGCTTGGTCTAAATCCTGTATTCTTTCTAATCATTGCCAAAATTCACAAGTACATTTACATCTGGGGCTTCAACCTATTTTTATAATTGATAATTGTATTATGGAAGACACTATTTAACAGAAGCTAAGGTATTCTGACAAATTGGTACATAATTTTGGTGATAAAAATAATTTTTTTAACCTAAGCACTATAAATTTGGAAGATCATTTCAATAAAAGGTCTTTAAAGAAGCAGAACATTTTATAATCAAAAATTGCAGGACCCCATTGTTTTTTTCCTGGTAAAATGACAATAGCAGTGAGATTTGCCTCAGGTGTCTTCTAGATTTTTCTTGATTCTGAGGATTTGAGTCAAAGCAATTCATAGTGAGTGGCATATGAACCCAGTATTATCTGTTCCCTTCTTTTGTTGTAGGAAGAAAACAATTCAAAGGAGTGAAAGATCTCAGCATTAAATTTTACTCTAGTAATATTTTAATTATTAATATTTATTACATACTTCCTGGATTAAACTACCTTACTCTAAGTTCTTTATTTTCAGAGGAGCCAGTAAGTGTGGCTGTTATCACTCTCATGCTTTCACTTATGCTATTTCCAGATTTCCAGATTATGTGGTTATTGTCTGAGAAGTTTTTGAAAAGTACTTGGCTTGCTATAGTTAATGCAATAAATGTTTTGATATAGTAGTGGACTTAAAATAATGACATTGTTTCTAGTGCTATTTTTGAACATTGTGAAAATGGAGATGTTAATGTAAGGAGAACTGCATTAACTAAAACAAAATATGAAGGAGAATAAAGCTTTGCTATTGGCTGAGTACCTAAGAATGGAATTTTCTTTATGCATTTTATTGTGAATCTGTTCCCCAGTTAGTTTCTGCTTTAAGTCAGTCTTGAACTCTTACTAGAATAATAAAAAAATTTCCTTTACGTGCAGACTATACACAATTCCTTGCCAATGTAGAGTTACTGTAGGGTGTTTTCATTTAGGTTATTGCTTGCTAGAGCAGTGTTTCCCTTTCTGAGAATTTTCCACAGCTTCTTGATTTTATCTTCTTTTTGACAACTACCCCAGCTTAAGTCCAAAGGAAAAAGATGCTCAAACTCTGAAGCTTAGAAGAGAAAATAGGACCTGGATTTTGTTATAATTCATTAACTTGGTCCATGGTATGTAGGTAAGTAATTTGGGGATCAGGAATTTGCTGTTGGACTAAATTAAAAATTATAATTTTCCTATTTTTAAGATTCCCTTTTTGTTGTTAACAAATATTTTTAAACTACACAAACTCAAATATTGCTCATTAAATGTGATGCACTTTTTTCTTATTGAATAAGGACAATTCATTATTTAAAAAAATTATGTTCAAAGATCTTTTGGAGAACTCTTTTGTGTGGCTATAATTAAGAAATTAATAATTAGTCCTGTTTTTTGCTTTTCAGTCTTTTGTGAGTTGAAACTTTAAAAATGCAGACATTATATCCCCATATAGGTTTTTTGTTCACCAAAATCAATAAATTCATTATAGTTCTCGCTGCAAATCTAGCTTGGCCTTAAATATATGCTTCATACATTATTGAATATCTTATTAAATTTCTATGCTTTTACAAAGTAAAAGCTGCATATCAAGTAGAATTTATTTTAATTTCAGCTCAATATTTTTAATCTTAATATTTCACTGTTAGATTTTTGCTATTAATTTTCCAGTAACTTTCAACATATTGATTCTGAAAACATTTTAGAAGATATTCTAAATTCACACCAGAATCTATATTTACTCATTTTTCTTTCCAGAGCCTTTGATTAGGGCATCACTCCTCTATCAATGAAGCTCTGGAAACAAATCACATCTTTTATATTCTAAGCTCTAAGGAGCTGTAGAATGCTCTGTCTTGGAAAACACATGGTCAGAAGAAGCTGGTGGACTCATCCTTCTCCAGGCTGTGTGATAAGGTATGGGAAGCCTTCTGGAGTGACCCACTTCAGAGAGCATAAGTTTCAAGAGATATTTTTTGGTAACTCAATATTTATTTTGCCTGGATCTGAGGCTGAACAGAGCTCAACATAAATTTAGGGAATGAGACCACAGCTTGCATAAATCCAGCACTGTATCAATCCTAATTTGGTAAGAAACTTTGGAGCTAATGTCTATGATTAGGGATTTTCCCACTTCTCTGCTGGAAGTGTCATAAGACTGTAAATGTGTTATCATCTTCAGGTACAATTTTGCAACCCTGATTTAAGCCTCAGGAATTTGATAAAAATAAGAAATCAGAGTTATTCAGTGTATGTAGGAGCAGTTTTTGAGGAAGCCAAGGAGGATAATCTAGGACATGAGCAAATAACTTATCAGATAATTTGTATCAGGTCGTTAGGAATGGCCAACAGCTGACAGACTATCAGAGCAACATAATATAAAAAATTAAATAAAGCAAAAGTTAAAGTGTTTGTTTATTTTTTTCCATTAATATTTTTTATTTTCAGGTATCCTTTCTCCTCTATAATCTCTTTGGATCAGTGGCAACACAATGCACTTTTTTGATAGTAGAAACATAACTCCTGATCCCACTCTAAAATTTGTTTAATATTAAAATTTTACAATCTTTTTACAACATGTGCAAAATAAATTGTCTTGTTCTGGTAGAAGATGTGTGATATTGTTGCTGAGAGGATTTCCATGGACTTCCTCTAATTATATTTTGTGGGTGGAGAGGGAGAGTGGGGCTTGTTAAAATAAAATGGGACGTACAATTCTGACTGTGAGTGTGCTAATGGATCACCATTTCAAGACCTAAGGATTTAGATCTTCTTTATTTTAAAATATTAGGGCTGCTGAATCCATTAGTTCAATGGAGGTGAGGGTTGTGACTCTGTGTTCCAAGGTCCACCAAGACTGAGCACGAATGAGAGTCCTTGGTGGGTTTCTCACCAGGTACACAGGTCCCAGTGATGCCTTGTGAAGGCTGATCTAGAACAGAGGCTGCACAGAGCTAAAGAATAAAGCAGGGATTTATTAGAAGGCCTCAATGGATCCACCTTGGGCAGCACAAGAGCCCAGCCAGGGCCACACTCAAGATGAACCATAATGGTCACAAAATGAACAACCGGTCATGAGGTCTCTCAATTTAATAAGTTCTGCTCCATTTGCATATTGGAGTTAATTGTCCAATTCTAGCTTTAGCCCATGAAGTCCCATCCTTCTTGTTTTTCTCTCTTCAGCCCTTGTTGTTTTTGCTCTTGGGCCTGAGATTTGGATTATTTGTCCTTGGTCCCAGCTAGAGAAGGAATTGTTTTGTCTCCCTGCTCTGTGAAGAGAGCTCACCATCCCCTTACATGAAGCTCAGACCCACACACTAAAACAGCACAGAATCTGAAAAATGGAAAAGCTAATACCTGAGGTATCACTAGCCTGCTTGGCTGGCTTTGACTGGCAGCGAAGTGTTCCCAGCTGCTTCCCCACCTGGGTTGGAAATGTCAGGATGGGAACAGGAGTTTTGTTATTCAGGAATGGCTCCTTACCACCTCCTAATATGAAGATCAGAACCGCACACTAAAGCAGTGCAGAATCTGAAAAAATATAAAAGCTAAAACCTTCTCCTTGAACATCCTCAAGGAAGTGGTTCTTGGTGCCCCCTTCACACTGACCCACTGAATATTCTCAGCCTGGCAGTGTTCCACTGAATGCTGCTGGGCTTCTGTGCTTAGAGTGATTAGTTTTTAATTGTATAATCTAACACACATTTTGTAAACATTTTTCTACTTATATCAAGGGTAATTGAATTTACAAAGAAATAATTAGCTTTCATGGTCAAGAGCAGAACATAAATGCAGATTTCATCACAGACATTTTGAGGGCTTGCTTTATAAGTTTGTATGAGCTGTTCCTATCATGTGTGACCATATCCTTTATAATCAAAAATACATTGTTCTTGTCTATTCCAATATTTTTATTTCTATGCTTCCACTTATGAATAGTAGGGTTTATTAAATCCTGCTTACACATAGTCATGCTGCAATATGTTCATGTTAGAGACGTTTTTCTCTCAGATTTGACATATGAGAGAGATTATGAGGATGTATGGTTTGATCCATAATTTCTGATTTATCCTTTGATCAATGCCAATGTTCTAAAAAGAAAATCCTTACTTTGGTGCTTGGGTAACAGAATTTTTTTCCCAACAGATTAATCATCTGCCACTACAAGATCTTTTAGACTAATTTGAGTAACAGTGTTGAATGACATAAAAATAATACCCAGGCCCAACAATTTTATGTGATAGTCTGTTAGGATAGTAGATTAAAAAGTGAAGGCTTAACATGCTCCTGATAGTGTGTTACTCAGGAAATATGTTTCAACTTTTAAAACTATTCTGACTATTCTTGCAAGCTGAAGGCTTCATGTGCTATTAATTTTCTGCTGTATCACTGCTAATAGGATTTGTATTTGAATTTGAATGATGAACTACATCATGTTGGGATTCTCTTCTACCTATGTTAGAAGGTTTATATCCATTGAGAGAGGAAGGGAGAGAGATTTATTTTTATATTGCCCATAGTTCAGAAATTTAGTATAAGAATTTGAACATGGAGTTAAGTTTTGATATTCTTCATTCATGAAGTATACAGACTTTTTTTTAAAGGATTATACCAATTTTAAATAATGAGTTTTATGAAAAAAACAATAAGTTTTGGTCTTATTTGAATACTGCAGAATAATTATGTGGATTTTGTTTTGAAGATTTTCCTTCTGGTCTAAGAGAATATGGAATTTGTTAGTTAGGTAAGTGGGAACTTACTGACCCTAAAGCCTTCTTCTGAAGTGCAATGAAGTCTTCAAATAACAAACCATACAGCCTGCAGAAATGAGTAAACTTCCCACAGAGAAATATCTCTCTTTTATCCCTACAATGAAGGTTCATAAACTGCTATGAAGCCAGTATGACTTGATTTCACTTTGTGTAAGAATGAAGAACATAATACATTATTTAGATGAGGATATAGCTTTAAATTTTTTTTAAATACAGAAATAATGGATAATTGTCTGTTATTTTAAATAAATATTTTTTTTTTTTTGCATAACATTCATTCTATATCTTGCTGTATATCATAAATGAGTCACTTAAAATGTTTGTGATTTCAGTGCACTTAGGGCCAGAACATAAATTATAAACCAAGTATCATCTCATAAGCTTGAGAAACAAAAACCATTGTGGAAGCCAGATGCTCTCTGGGGAGTATGTAGCAACTTCGTTACATAAACTTTTTTTGTCCTCAATACAAATAAGAAGAAGACACAGTGGCACTCATTTGTCTCATTTGTAATTGCGTCCCTTTTTTCTCCCAGTAAAGAGACCAAAGCGACAAATCTGGTAAGACCTGCTAAAATAAGAATTTCACTACTCAAGGGGATTCAATATTGATGCAATATAGTGTGTCCTAATAAAGACCAGCCACGGAGGCAGAGGAGAAGCTAAAAAATAATAACAACTATAAAGTGTTGGTCTAAAATATGGGTTAAAGAATACCAGTAATAATTTCTGAGTAAGATAGTAGATTATTAAGATTAAAAGGAGAATGAGAATGTCCTCAGAGCAAAAGAGGAAACAGCAATTATTTTTTAGAATGTTAGAACAAATGAAGGAATTTCTGAAATAAATAAATGTATAAAACAAAAGAGAGATAGAAAACAACTACCAATGGAAAGGACTGGGAAGGCTACAGACAAATTAGAAGAGTAGGTAAATGTAGAAAACAAAATTATTTAAATGTAAACTATACCCATACAAATAATCAAAAAATAAACTAATATATAAGCAAGAAATAACCTTGGAGAAAAGACTGATTAAGCAAATAAAATCTGAGTCCACATGATTTTCAGATATACTACAGTAGATGGACAGATTTTAAATGAACCAAGATAAGGCTTCTGAACTTAATACTCTTATTGGCTCTGAGAAGACTGAGATTAGTTTATATCTGAGTGATGCAGAAATGCACTTTCTCCAATTGACACAACATTCTCAAAACCTTAAATCTGAAATTTGGAAAAAGATTAATTATTGTGCAGGTGCCTTCAGTGGAATTTTTTCAGCTAGGAAAAATATTTACTTTTCCATTCTTTCTTATTTTCTTTAATATTCCCCCTGGAAAGCTGGCAAGAACAGCTTTCCTAATTACCTTTGTTGGCCAAATTCTTGAAAGAAACAGGCTTGCCCAGACTTCATTAGAGAGCTGCAGAGAGGTGTGTAGAAATAGAGATACTGTTAGTCAAATAGTTCCAGCAAAAGTTGTAAAAATTGAATGAGGAATCAAAACTACACAAGGTTTAAAAGAAAAAAAATATTGCAACCCACCCAATATTGAGAATAGTTAGAATGTTTTCCTGTGGAGAGAATGGAGATATAGAGAAGATAGGTTTTTAATGTTTCTATGTGTTTTCTGCCATTCTCAGTGACAAACATCAGGGAAAATATGCATAAAAATATAAATTTAAATTAAAGTAGTAACATTTCTTGTGGTGATCTTTTGTAGCCAATATTTCCTCATGAAAAGGAAACAGCAAAGAAAAAACTTGGGAAAGCACAGATATGAGAATTACTGCTACAGAAAAAATTTTGTTTGAATGAGAAATTTAACTCAAGCACAAGTGTTCAAAAGTACACAATTTTGAGTTTTAGATTTATAAGCTTTTAGTACTTTGATTACATCTACGTAGCAGACTATGAATGAGATCTAAACTCAGTCAAATGTTAAATGTTAAATGTTAAATGTTAAATGTTAGATGTTAGATGTTAAATGTTAAATGTTAAATGTTAAATGTTTCCTGAACCAATATCTGTCACAAACTAGAGCTACTGACTCTTCATATACTGCACTTTTCATATACTGTACTTTTCATATTCTGCATACTCATAGTGATCCTGGGTCTAAGCATGTTCAAAATATTAAAGTGCCTCACCTCATTTTTATGAAAGAATTTTGATTGTTTTTCATCAGCATTATGTTTGAGCCCTGTATCTCCAAAACTATAACATGGGACTAATCACTTCTCTTTTCACAAGAGTCAACCATTGAGAAGGAGTAAATGGAAACAAGTTCGTAACAGATTAAGGTAATGGTTGTTTAGGCACTGTATGTTTATTGAATGCGTGTCTATGTTAGAACAAGATTGTTAAAAAAGCCTCTGGCAATTAAGGAATTAAGAAGGTTAAGTTTACTTGTGTAAAGATAAATAACCATCCTATGATGATATATTCCCCTGACAGAAGAAAAATTAGCCATATATTTAAAGACTGCTTCATATTTCAAATGAAAAGAAATGTCTCCTATTTCCTAATTTTTAGAGTACATGATTGAAAGAGAGTTTTAGGTACCTAGTACGAATATTTTGAAAATGAGACTGATTAAAATAAAAACTGTTACATTATCACTCTCTCAGACCCTAACAAGTGTGAACTGTAGATTCATTGTTCAGACACATTGACCAGCACAGGTAAACACTTATTAACTATCTCTTATCACAGGCTGTTATTCTTTATGTAGGTGAGATAAATGAATACTCATACATTTTGCCACTGGCTTTCACTACAAAAAATTGTGAAGCCAAATACAGAGTTCAAACCATTCCTCTTGTTTCCTCTCCAACATTCTTATCTCTTTCAAGATTCAAGTGGCACCTTTCAGATCTTGCTATTTCTACTTTATCTTCTCCCAGTTTTAATTCTGACTGTAGAGCCCCTTGTCTCTTTCTGTTTCAATCAAATATCCCCTGTATGAAGGTTGGGTGGCTTTGTTGCCTCAGCTGTTTCTGCACCAAACACAAAGGTCATATTCCAGTTTCTTTCATACCATTTAGAATGTTTAAGGCAAGACCTTCTAAAGGATAGGGAAGATAAGAATTTAAACAGAGTCACATAGTGTTATTTTCAGACTTATTCTTGCATGTTACATGTTTTCCTTTTGTATCAATAATTTGGGCATTTTTGTACAACTGAAACCTTCAGAGGAAAGATATAACCTATGGCAGACATGCGCTTTTAGTCTAAAATACCAGATTTGTCAGAACTGAAAATAACTAATGCAAGGTTTCATGATGGAAATTACTAGGTACTCTTGTTAGCAAGATATGAAAGCAAAAGTAGGTGAACCACACTTGTACTTTGCAAGTACACTTCCTGAAGTAGATGTGAAACAAATTTGTTCTCAGGTCATCCAGCCCTTCTTTGGTTCTGAAATTGCTCTGACAGATTTCCAACATCCATGTTTTCTTTCACCTCACTTCCCAAGACATGCTAATCTTGCAGGCAGGACTCTCTGGCTACACATGAGTTGAGATTTACTGCTGTGGGATTTAGATGCCAGGGCCAGGAAGGTGTTTTTCCACCAAGAATAACACAAAATATGGGGCAAACTTCCTGTATGATCCTACTGCTCTTGCCATTTTGGACCAGCATAAGAGGCCACTGCAGAAAGGTTCTCCTCTTGAATTGTCATTTTTCCTGATGGGATTTTCCTTTGACAAACTGCAGTCTGGAAATTTTTTTCTATTCTACATGTTATATTACCACACTGTAAGGAAAATACACTTATGCTTCCAATATGCTCGATACACTTCAGAAGTGAATAAGAAAGTTGTGAAACTTTAATTTTTTTATCGTAAAATGTAAAATAGTTACATAAAAAAAATATATTCAGAGAACAAATAGGTTCCTGTCACAAAAATTGCTATAGCACTATTTCCATATGCCAAACCTATTACAGAGTAGCATTATCTGCTATGCAGAGAAATGGACTGAGAATTTTACATAGTTCCTATCCTAACTTTGGATTGCTAGAAAATTGTAGCAAAGAAATTTTCCATTCCTGTCTTTCCAATCTTTCCAACACTTCCAGTGTTTAAGAAGTTAGAGATTTAAAAAAAAAATGATAATATTGAATGGTCAGGCTGTAAGATTCAAGTGCTGTAGATCTTATATCCCATGTTTAGCATGTGATTTATCACATGATAATATTTGAAAATGGAAATATCTTTAGCTGGCAACAGTGCCGTATTTTTTTCTGTGTGAATGAGCAAAGAAAAGTGGTATTATTTATTGTACTTCCATTATTAATATAGAAGTTTCAAAAAAAAAAAGACCCCTTGAGTCCTGATGAATTTACAATCACCTGATGAATAGAACCCCCTATTATGAGACCTCTTGGGCCTGATGAATTTATGATCATTTAAGACCAAAAGGGAAGAGAAAGAAGCAGTATTATATCTTTTCAAGAAGTAGAGTTATGGGCTTAGGCACAAGGACAAGTTCCCACAGAGATAACAAGCTACTGAAGAGCAACCAACTTGTTTTAACTGTCCCTTTGTCTTCCCTTGGTTTGTGGCAAATGTGAAGTAATTCAAATAATCCTCATCCTCTTTCATCACATATTTAGTTGAGGACCAAAGAAATGTAAATCACTTCACACTTGTCACAGGCTAAGAGAAAGAAGATAAATGCTGCTGCAGTTCAGCTATATTGGGTAACTTGTTATGGCACTGTCACTTTCCACGTGTCTGTGACTTGAGACTTAGGTTGACTCTCTGTGTCAAACACTGAACCTACACTTTTTGAGCCTCACTCCCATGTCTAAACTAAAGACAAAATGAATGCTGCTTTTATGGTTTGTCGTTTCCAATCATGAGGACAAGAGTAACTCAGGAAAGCCTAGCCCTAAAGTATAAGTGGCCTGGCAAAGTAAAAAATAAATCAAATGTATTGAAAAGCTTTAGATTTCCAATCATCATTCACAGATTCAAAATCTTGCCCATTCTGATAAGCAAGTAACATTTGGAATATCTGTTCAGTGAAAATAAATTTGAAACTTTTGGAGGTTAGCCAGTTCTCCATCCCTATTCTTTATTAACATGATGTTATTCCAAACAGCAATTCCTTAGTTAATGAGGTTATGACTGTATTTAATAATGAATCTTGAGACAAAAGAAAAACTCTAGCAATGCATTTGGAGCAGCTTCTGAGTTTCAATACTGTCACTGTGATTTTTAAATAATTTCTCCCACATGCCTTCTGTTTCCTTTTTATTGATTTGTGAGGAATAAAGGGTTTTGAACTGTGATTGCTTTTGTGGTTTGATTGTTTGTTTGTTTTTATAGCATAAAATTTCAGAATTGAGTTTGATATTGGAAAAAGAAACAGAATATTAGTGTTTGCTCAGAATACCCACTTAATCAGCTACACTTTTTCTTCTTCCAACAGATTGCCAATTATTTGGGCTGAGGAGAAAGAGGCCATCAGCTGTTAAGTTCTGTAGCATTTTGATGGTATTATCATAGAAACATGAAATGGTTTGGAAGGGACCATGAAGATCATCTTGTTCCAACAGCCCTGCTATTGGCAGGGACACCCTCTGCTAGACCTGGTTGTTCAAAGCCCCATCCAACCTGGCCTTTAACACTTCCATGTATGGGACATCCAACACTTCTCTGGGCAGTATATACACAACTTTACTATTTCAGAAAAAAGGTGAGTTTTAAAAAGTAAAAAAAACCCTGACTTTGATGAAAGTGTATAATTATTATTTCATTACAAAAATATAGGAGTGGTAAAATACGTAAGGTCCATTACTCCTGAACAAATCTGTGGTCCATATTCTGCTGAAATAAACTCAGGAATTATATGCATCAGCAGTAACAGTTCCTCATGAGGAATAAATAGTCATATATATAGATCACTGACTACAGAAGGTTTATTGTGAAGTCTATTCACCACATTATCTAATTTAAGCTAAACTTAGTGCCTGGAAATAACTCGATTTAACTGGCTTTGAAAAAATGTCTAGGAGATTTGCATTTGTTAATGTGCAAGAGAGAATATCTTTTTTTGGGTGGATACAATGATTTATTTCAGAACTTGATTGGTTGCGCTTCTGAACATTCTAGACTTAAGGCCTTTTCTTCTCTTTCCAAACTTTATCCTCCAAACCTCTGCCTTTCATGCATTTTAGTCTTTAAGATGGGTGAGATGTGTTTCATATTTTTTCTTGGTCATGTATTTTTCTCTTTCAAGATTAGGTGAGATGGAATCACATGGCAGAAAAGACGGAAAGTTTCAGAGACTTCAGGGGGTGGCAGGCAAAACCTTTTAAAAAGTGGGAATGAGGGAATGCAGCTCAGAGATGATGAAGGTGCTGTGAAATGCATGGACTAATCAGCCAAAGTTTAGATGAAATAAATGAGAAACTCCCGAGGGATTAGGTGGCATGAAAAGTTTACTGCATTTCAAAGACCATTGAGTTAATTGCAACATCATATGAAAGAAAAGTTCTACTTACACAGGCACATGGGAAAAGGAGATGTTGGTGCAAAAATATTTTTGAAGTTTCCTGTACTCCTTGGGTAGAGTTCTCAAATATTCCTCTGGATAAAAAGGAATCCTAGCTTTCTTTCTTATGAAAATGTAACTTTCATGGATTTTAAAACTGTGTCATCTTCTTCAGGGAGCTAATTATAAAGAAAAGGCCAAGATAATTCTGTTTCTAGCAAGAGTTGATTTCTCACAATTACTTTTCCAAGAAAAGTCACCTGAAGTCTGTGCACTTTGATTTTTCTCTTTCTCTGTCTTTCTTTCTGTGTTTGTGTTTGTGTACAAATACAGAAATATATATACAAATACCTACATATATATATAATACAAATACATATACATATTCAAGAAATGCAATTATATATTTGTATGCATGCATATCGACATCCATATATATGTGTAAGTGCACATGAAGAGAGAGATATATATTCTTAAGTACATCTATTACCTCAATAAACAGAAACTTCCTTAAGGAAGTCTCATTTTAATTAATTTTTATTTGCAAAATATTATTGAAAAATACATTTAATGGCTAAAGGCATATCATACTGATTTGGCAAGAACAAAATCAGTTAATTGATCCTAATTGCCATGAATAGAATTTCTCTCTCTCCACTTCACTTTTGCTTTTGGAAGTACTTTAGGAAGTTAAAGTTGCACATGTGGAGTAGGCCTGTATTTCAGCAAATGAGTCCTGTTAGCACAGTCATTAAATTTAAATGTATGTGAACAGGAGACCAGGAGCATTCTACTAGCCCCAGTGGATTCCTTCAGTTTGGATTCACAATTTGTATAAGTTATGATAACAGTCTAATTAGTGGTTTGGACGTACAGTTTTCCACTTGGCAGATAGACTACAATAGCTCTTTCAGAAATTCTACTCATTATGTCTTATTAGTATCAGGCAAGACAATATAAGTCTCATTTCACAAGGGATTTATAAGAACTCCTACTGGGAAGTGGTCCTTTTTCAAATGACCCTTATTTATTTTTTCTGTGTGTCAGCTGGCTATTTCTGGAATAGTGTCTTTAACATCAAATATAGAATACAACTGAAACTGTCTGTGTCTGAGAAAGTAGATAGCATTTCTCAAGCTAAAACTGCTATGGGGGAAAAATAATGCTAATATTAGTATATTGCCAAATTACTGTATCAAAATGAAAATATTTTAGTATATATGTCCAACTCATACTGCAAAATTTGAAATGGCCTTAAATGTAAATCTCATTCACCCATGCAGCTGAACATCTTGATTCTGGATAGGAATTTTGGTTTTAGGTTTGAAGACTGTTTTTTGTTCCATTCAAATAAGTTTCAATTGTTTTTTCTTTAACTGCAAATTCATTATCCACCAAAACTTTGCACTTCTGATCTGTTTTTAGAGAAGCAGCCTTTGATTTTTTAATTGTTTTTGAATTGCCTTATAATCATTCTGATTAGCTTTTATAGCACTACAAAAAGTCTAATTAAATGTTGATAGAAGTATGGACATTCTTAAGATAATTCTATGCAGTATAATGAAAAAAGAAATTGGAAAGTAGTACTAATTCTGTTTCTGGTAGAATTTGAGTAGGAACAGTTGTACCATAAGCAGAAGTTTCCCATCCTGTGGAAAGATTCAGCTCCTTCCAAACCACAGCCAGAGGGCAACTCAGCATGGAGCTGTGTTAGGAATTTGTGCCATGACTTGGTAGATCTGGAGTAGCAGTTGGATCTGGGATGAGCTGTACAATGAATAATTTCAGTATAAGGTATGGCAATTATTCTTCTACAACAACTTTTGCTGTTTCTGGGGGTTTTGCTGCAGTAGTTGGTTGAATTTGAACAGTATCAAGTATGTTGCATATGTTAGCATGTCATTAAAGTGGCATTTGTGTGAATTAGAAAGGAAAGGGCTTTTGTTTTTCACACCGTGTTGGTAGGAAAGTGCATGTAGTTTACCAAGCCAAATATTCATGGACAATATATACTCTTCAAATCATACAGTTGTCCAAACGTCATACTTAGTGACAAATCCTACAAGAAGTATTTGATATTTGTTTTTAGGAAAAAAATATGGTGCCTATTGCAATGTAAAAGATTTTGTATGTCTTGATTGTAGTACCCATTTTAGTGTCAAAACAATACTTTTGTCTGTATGAAAACAGAAAGGCTAAGATGCTTTTTCTCACACCTGCATTGGCCAATGACTCAAGCTGTATTTGAGGAAGAGGCCAGATTTCAGTCTTTGATCACTGTGAGCTGAATAACAAATTTGCAAACCCAAAAAAGATAAAACAAAAAAAAAAAAGTGTGAGTTCTTATGTTAAAACTAGGTACAGTGGACTTAATAACAACAAAAAAAAATGCATGGACCCAAATTTGGTTGCATACAACAAAATTTATTTGCAATAAAACCTTTGAATGTACTTATGGTACAGCACATGTGAAAAGACAGATTTCCCTGTTGCTCTGAAGAGGGGATGAAAGCAAAGTCTGTAAAATCAACAGAGTGATCATTTTGCCTGAACAGAGGTGATTTAAACAAAAGGTCTCAATTGCTTCATAGATATTTTTTACCTCCAAATAGGTTTTAGCTTATTTCTTCAATTTGACGAGTGTTTTATTGCACTTTCTACTACTTCTGTATGGCACTTAGTATTCATAACCCACCTGATTTTGTAGGAAAAGCTGCAACGTGTTGGAACAGCAATGGTTTTTGCAGAGAATCAGTAGATTGTCTTAGGATCTGTTCCAAATACAACTCATTTTTTAGATGAAGAAATATTTTTTGCAGATGTGTTTTCAATTGCAATTTGCTTTGAAATGGGAGTGTACCTGCCTAGCTCAAAAAATTTTACTAGGTCATTTTTATCTTAAACCAAGGCTCTTTGGCATGCTGCATGTTGTTAAGGAAGTTTATTTTCTGATAGATAAGGAAAATACCTTATGCATGTCTTGTAAGGGCATGCATTGATTTTAGCCAGGTCTTGGGTAATCAGTATAAAAATATCTGGTGGCGGAGGCAAGGTGGGGCTGGAGCACCTCTCCTATGAAGAAAAGTTGATAAAGCTGGGGATGCTGCCTGTAGAAGTGGAGGCTGCAGGGCCACCTTAGAACAGCCTTGGCTGTTCTTAAAAGAAGTTTAAAATAACAGAGTGTACTATAGTGATAGCACAAAAGGTCATGGTTTTAAACTGAAAGAGAGTAGATTTAGATCGAACAGAAGGAAGAAACTCTTCCCTGTAGGAGTGGTGAGGCACTGGCACAAATTGCCCAGAGAAGCTCTGGATGCCCCATCCCTGAAAATATTCAAGGCCAGGTCAGATAGGGTTAGGTCTAGCAGGACGTGTCCCTGTCTGTGGAGGAGGGTGTAAGGATGTGGACCTCAATCATCTTTTAGACCCCTTTCAACCCAAACCACACCAAGAGTGTATTTTTCTATGACTTCACTGCAACATTTCTGTGCATGTGTGGTAGAAACTCAATTTACTGGAGCTGTTGTAAAGAAAGCTTTAATGAATATCACAGCATCTTTCTAGTCTGTGCTGTTAACAATACAGCATTGCAAACCTTTCTTCGCTTTTATTTCAGCAGCAAACTGCAAGTCTTTACAGTAATGTTTCAGGACAGAAGGAGGCCACTGCAGTCCTTCCCAGTAGCACATCCTTAATGCTTTCAGTGCCTCAAAGTGCTTGTCTAAGACTTTGTTGAATCATCACAGCTGTGGTTTCTGGTGCCTTCTCAGTTGGTCCATTCTCCATGTTAATCACCCTTTTGTATTCTGCTGATTGCAATTGTGCATTATCTTCTCATTTGACCTTATGTCTCAGCCTTAAAACTCCTAAAATTCTGTGTAACTTTACCACCTTTCTTAATTGTCTCTTTTCTCTTGAATGTTCCCCGTACATAGGGAAGCACAAAAAAAGGTACACTCCTGCATGCTGTGTATTAAATCCTGACTCCCTGCACATGACTTTAGGATGGATGGCAATGAAAATCCAGGTTTCAGTTTCTCTGTCTTGAGTTACTTGACAATGCCAAGTTGCAATTGCTATTCTACATGTCTCTGTCTGCTCAGGCAAGGAATTTTCCATCTTCTCCTTGGGTACAAAAAACCACATATGAAAATTCAGAGGCCAAATTCATAACTAATTGCAGTCTGCAGCTTCCTCATGACAGGTGTGGAGGGGCAGGCACTGATCTCTTCTTTCTGGTGACCATTGAGATGACCCACATGAATGGCACAAACCTGAGTCAGGGGAGGTTTAATCTGAATATTAGGAAAAGGATCTTCACTTGGGGAGGTCACTGGGTGAAGGAATGGGCTCCCTAGAGAAATGGTCACAGCACCAAGAGTTCAAGAAGAATTTGGACAATGCTCTCAGACACTCTGGGTTATTCTTGACATGTTCTGTGCAGGGCTGGGGGTTGGACTTGATGATCCTGATGGGACCCTTCCAACTCAGGATATTCAATCATTCTATGATCTGACTACCTGCCCCATGTAAGGCATCTGCTCCTGTCCCCATTGTGTTCCTGTAAGTACTACAGAGAGGACTAATGGCAATTGCTTTTTGTCACATAGGCAAAGCACCAGTGACCAGGTGTTCTGTTACACCTTGCCCCTCCATAAGGCCATGGCTCCCAGGTTTTGTCTCCCAGATGCTCTCAGCTTTGTTGACTTTACAACTCTTGCAGAAGCAGTGTCTCTATGAGAGGCAGCAGATAGAAGTCACAAATATTTATATCCTGGAAAGTATTTTCTGCATTCATTTCCTGTTCATTTTTCATAAACATTTCATGTTTACTATTCACTAAATATTAATAGCATAGCTATTATTCAAACTTCTGTTTTGTTTCTGCATTTATTTTTAGAATAAATACTTTGGGCTGTGTCTACAAACATACTTTCCCAAAATAATTTTTTTGCAAAGACTCCTTGAATCCTTTCTCTCCAATTTTCAGAATCTTACTTATCTCTTCTGTTATTTTAAAATATAAAAATGCCTAAGAGTCATTCTATTTCAGTAGCCTTTATAAAATTTTTCCCTAAGTATTCTTCTAGATATTTGTGGTTCAGAAATGAACTTCAAGCACTGTAGACTATCTCTTACTTTGGATACTTCATAAACATTTGGCACCAGGAAAATTAATGGATGTCAATGAAATATAAAATTCACTCAAATATTAATTGCTAGCTGTCCATGTGGATTCTTCTCCCCACTCAACTCTTTCTACTTATAGTCATGTTCTGAAAAAACACTTGGTGAGGAGACAAAGTACAGAATACAAAGTTTAGTACTATGTATATTTTTCATAGCTTGAGTTACCCTGCTGAGTTAAAATACCTGTTTTCTTTTTCCCTTGTTTGTAAGCTGTACATTGCAGAATTTTCTCCCAGTTGTGACCTAATCAGTGAATTATAGTGAGAGGATTTTGCCACCTTCTGTTTCTTGTTCCTGATTAATGGTTTCCTTATCTCCCAGAGTTTTATGTGGTTTGCTTTTTAACAGTTTTCAGATGATCTTTTAATCATGCAGTTTCCAAAAATATTCCCTTTTCATGTCTGGATTCAGTTTGGCTTCTAAAATATCTTGTCAGTGGCTTCAGAGGCCACAATGAGCTTGATTAGATGGTACTCGCTGTACATGTCTGGATGGCATTTGCCTCTAAATAGCAACGGCAAGCAAGCTCTGCCTCTGGGGCTGTTCCTCCCTGTGCCCTGAGCCAGCTCACAGCCACGCAAAATCCAGCAGGACAAAAAGCAGGATGCATGAGCTCAGACTGGGGAGAATGTAACTACACTCCTGTGTCTCCCCTTTCACTGTGTGTATGAGCAGGCCTCTCTGTGCTGGTTTACAAAAGGAAATATTAACAGGTTCTTTATGACCCCGGTTCCTGCCCTGCCTCCCTTCTCAGCAAGCCTGTGATATGAAATGCCAACATTACTGGCAATTAACTTGGCAATGCAGGATGGTGATTCCCATTAAAAACGTGGATGCCGCTCCAGTCCCCCAGGAAGACAGCTCTTAACAGTGACCTGTGAAACATATTCACAATTCACTTTGGAGACTTTGACTCCAATTCATTTAAACACCACTACCATGCTGGTTAACTCCCAGGCAATGTCCACTCATTCTCCAGAAGCTTAGTTGCTCACTATGTGCTATTTCTTGACAAATAGCAAGTCTCTTAGTCAGCCCTGACAAAGCAGTAGATTGTGGCTTCCTTTCTTAAGGCTTCAAGTGTGAGCAAGGATGACTTTCCCTGGTTTGTATCGCATTCAGACAACCACAGTGTTAGCAGTAGTTAACTATGTGCCAACTTTGAGGAATGTGATTTGTGCCTTTCTCAAGACATTTATCACATCTCTTACATTATATTCAATGTGACTGTAGCTATTGATCTTTCTTCTAACTGAGGTGAGTTAAAAAATTAGTGGCTCCCTGTATCTCCCCATACTTTATTCTGTAGCAGTCATTTACCAGTAGGTGAGTCTGAGTGTCACTCAGTGAAAATGAAAAGTCCTTCTTCCACTCAACAGTATCTGTGATGAGGAATTGCACTCTTCCTTCACAATTTTTTTTTTACTGGTCAGGAGGATTGAGTTGGGTTTGATTTATCCCAAAATCTCTGTGATAGTCATTTACTCCTATTCTCAGAGGAACCATTTTGCACAGTAACTCAACAGAGCATTTGGTGTTCACACTTTTAAAAACAAAACTACTGTATAGCTTGAACATGATTCTCATTGCTGGTCTTTTATCTGAGCCTGTTTCTACAGCATGCATCTCTGTTCTTGCATAATGTAACTTTTCCCATCAACTTGTGGGCAGCTGAGGAGTCAGAGCTAAATAAAGCTCAGATAAATGCTATTATATATGGTATAAATAGATGTGAACTGGCAATTCAACAGTGCCCTTTTGCATTTTTCTGTGCTGTGTAGTATTGTGAAAGCTGAATCTGGGAGAAGCTGGGCAGTGTTCACAACTAACAAGTCTTGAATTTAAACTTGGTGATTAATATGGGTACAGGTGGATGCCTCTGAGAGAGATGAAATATTTTGATCTAATGGCAGCAGAGTCTGGTTTGGAGAGTTTTAACATTCAGATTTGAAACCACACAAATGCAAAGTAACATATGTTTCACCAGTGGATTAATAAACTAAATTAAGACTTAGCCAAAGATCTATATAAAATCCCAGAAATATTCATAGACATATTCTATAAGTATTACTTGAATTATATACTGAAACCACTGTTGAAAAATTAAAATGAGACCTGTACAGTGTTAAACTACTCTTAAAACATAACATCCTGTTGCTGGATGTTTTTCAGACAAATTATTGGACTCAATAGAGGGGAAATTCTTTTGCTTGTGTTATATAGGTCAGGCATGATGATCGAATGGTCCCTTCTGGTCTTAAAAGCTATGAATCTGCTCCTTTTCTGCAATGTTCACATAAAAGGTCAGATTTCCAAGACTGGAATATTTCACTGGATGACCAGAAACTCTCTAAAATGTCTTTAAAATTATGAAAAGACATAAAAAAAAAGGACAAGAGAAGAAATACAAAATAAACAAAACTAAGGAATTTCTGTCCTCAACCTACAAATGGGAATAAAATGTTAAATATCGGAGTATGCCATGCGCTTCCAGAGGTACTTATGTCTCACTGAACAACTATATCACACAGCTTAAGCTGGTCTGCTTACAGAAGATTTTGTTCTAATAATCATAATCGTTCACCTAAATAGATGCTGAAATTCTTCACTAAGAAGAAAACTACTTTGTGATTTGAATGTGTACATTATAACCCCATGTAAATACATAAGCATAATTAAAGAGTTACAGTGACAGATACCCAGATCAAAATAGCTACTAATTACGTAATGATATTACCACAGTCTAGTATTAGCATCCACCCTTCCATACTGTCCCAAGACTGAAATACATACCGAGCATTTTCATTTTTGGAGTTCATGTTCTAATCTCAGTAGGAATTTCAATGTTCGGAAGATGTCTCAATGAGATGTCTCTAAACAAATGGGATACCTGCTCTTGGGGCACCCTTTTAGACTTTGTAACTGTGACTCATTTCATAAAGAGAATATATGTTAAAAATAATGTTCTAGAAATTTAACTTTAAATATTTATTTGGTGACACTAAGGAAAAACAAACACACTCAAATGTAAACAGTACAAGCTGATATCTTCTAAATAATTAATAATTTACATCTCTCATAGATGACTTATCAAATACAAACAGAAATAAGCATTCCTTTTCCTACATTTTGATGAGCTCAGCAACATTACAGCATTGACTCCTTTATAATGAAGGATTTCTAAACTGTAATAAAAAGGGAAATATTAAAATAGTACACATGTTACTTATTAATTCACTCCATCAGTATGATCTGTATTTTGTGCCCCATTAACCTCCACCACCAGGCAAGGGTTTAATTTCTAATTTATACAACTGTTTTCCTATCTGTGATGGCAGATAAAGCAAAAAGTAGTAAGACATGATATTTGGAAGAAAAAATGCTGAGCTGGAGAGCACAGTGAGAGGTGTTTCATTTAGCTGACAGTCTTGCATATAACAATTCTTATCCAAAGACCCAAGAGCACTCAAATTTTATAGCCAATATGTTAGCTCTCTGTATCCATTAATGAAATTCAGCTATGGCTGAAGAAAAAAATCCAACATCCTTTGTGAAAGTACACCAAGATGACACAGAAAGTAGGAGTATAATACAGAATCTTCATATCAGGGAAAGAAATATAGGAGCAATTAGTCAAGTGAAATTTCATCAAGATCTAAAAAAATTATGGCTCTGTGCCATTTGAATATAACTTTAGTAAATTTTCATCTCACTCAAAGAATATATCTCAGAATTTCTGTGATAATACTATATTGTTCTTCTCTTTAATATAGCATATTTTGTATTCTTATACATAATTATAATTAATAGTAACTAATTACTTCATAAAAAATTCCCTGATGAGTGCATCAGAGTTTTCCTTGCAGTGCAATGTTTTGTGATGTTTTTTGAAGGTTTAATAGTTTCATTTCTAAATAGAAAAAAATATGATTTCTATGAACTGCTTTTCCTATTAAAGCAGCCTGAAACAATGCTGTCAGTCTTCCTGTTTTCCAAGGTACCTGAGCTAAACCCATTTCAGCCTATACAGGGTTTCAAAAGTAAGATGAAGAATGGAAGTCTTATTCTGTTTAAATATAATTCTTTTTTTAGAAGTAGCTGTGATAACATCATAAAATTTCTTGCTGGGCTCCTTTCTGTAAAAGCACAAAGCAGGTTTTATACAACTTCTCTTCCTTACATGCAGCTTCCCCCCTCCCTCTCCTTCACACACCCATGTTTAGGAAAGGGAAATTCTTGACAGCAAGCCCTCGGTGGCAATGACCATCTGGCTTTGTGTTCACTGGTAGGTGCTAATTGGCAGCGGTGAAAAGTGGTGGTAAGAAACGCTCAGCCCAGTGCAGCCAGCCCTGTTTGACTGAAAAAGACATTTCTGTGAACTTTACAGAATTTTTTAACAAATCGAGCTTTTTTTGGTTATAAATGCTTAGATTTTACCAGTATTAGGACCATACTAACCTGACTCTCTGAGCAGCTTTATAGCAAAGGAAGAAGAATTTAAGTCGTGGTACAATTGTAGTCATTAACATAGCCTTTCTTTTAACAATTGCTGCCCCAAAGGAACAGTTTTGGTGTTTGTTTGCCTACAAGCAGGATTATGTTTCAGAGAATAGAGTCTTGAGTGTATCCTAAATCTTCACAGGATGCCCCAATTTCATGGGAAGTGTCTCAAATATCAAGGTTTAAGAGTATCATAGGAAAGTGAAAATCACAATGCTACTTCCTACATGTGTTTTGTATATGAATTGCACAATGCATGTGCTCAATAGCACATTTCTTTCCCCAGATTTGAAATTAGGACCACTGTATCCATTAAATCTACTCAGGGTAGGGAGCAACTGACAGTCTCATTCACTGGATATGGTTCTGACTTAATAGATACATTTTTTTGTTTTCTCAGACAATATAAAGATATAAGGCAGTTTGAAGGAAAGGTTCTAATTTGCAAGTGGACAGAGTTTGAATATTATTTATTTGTATTTTGGAAACCACTTGGCCTTATTCAAAAAGTCACAAGTATCTTTAAATATGTATATATTGTTTGATTTTTAATCTGAGATAACTAATAATACTAATAATACTAAGATAATCTGAGCCTTTTTAGTATGAGTCCTACAAAATTAATTTTAAATTCCTCCAAAAAAGTATCTTCAATAAGAGTATTATATTGTGCTGAAAATTCATAGCATGACTTTCTGGGAAAAAAGTCAAAGCCATATTTATTTATATTTTATTTATTGAATAGTTATTACTGATTAATTGTTAAGCAAATAAAAATATTTTGGAATTTAAAAATAAATAGTGACTTATTTTGAGAGCTGATAGTATGTGATTTTTACATGATCCTTGTTGCTTATCAGTGTTCAGCAGACATCTAGGGATTTCAAGTTAGAAGTCTAACTTTCAAATGGAAAAACAGAAGTGAGACAAAATTTATCTTTAGTTTCTCTTTCCAGCAATGATACTACTCATCTGCCTTTACTAAATCCTTTCCTGACTTATGCTTATCTTTCTCCATGTAAGTTCAAGCCATAAATAAGATAATAGATGTAAATTTGAAATGTGACTTTTTTCTTCATTCAGTTCTTTTGAAATTTTCAGTAATTACACAGAGAGCATTTCATATTTGTAGAACATGTTGGGAAGAACTACATCTTGGCTGGTAATTCTAATTGCTACTGATCAAGAAAAGAGCCTATATCCTTAATTTCTTATGCTATTATGGATCTGATCCATAGAATTCTTTTGGTTCTAGAAGACTAGAGAAAGAAAATCAATTGCTAGCTTTATATATTTGCAAAGTGACACTTGCTAGTAGAGTTGTCAGAATGTTATGTTTCTCCAGTTGGAAGGTTTATAAAAGCTACTTCATCCATATTAAATTCTAAAGTGAAATAGATTTGTGTGGGAGAGAACTTAATCTCAGTTTAACATCAGTACAGCACCCCAAAGGATCATAGTTCATGCCTAATTGAGCTTTTGCAGCACAGTCACAATCACTTACATGAGGAGATAAAAAAGATGCCATGACTTCAAAAGAGAAAATACTTTACTCTGTTCTGCTCTTTCCCTCTTACTTCTCTCTCCTCCCTATTCCACCCCCTTTAGAGCAATAAATGCACACTGCACTTTGCACATTCCCACAGCAGATAAACATAGAGAAATTTTCCTAGTGATGACCTTGTTTGTCAATACTTGAAAAACTTAAAACTATCTCTGCCCATAGTTTTATAACAAAAATAGTCAGGTTTTTTGCAATTCCCATTTAACTCTTCCTATAGAAAGACCTCAGTTCTGGCAGTTGGGAAGAGAACTGCAACACGGATTAATTGGATGGTCACCACTATGGCTTGTTCTCCATGGCTGTGTGCATGGCTTTTTCCAACTTGTAATGTGAAAATCAACCACTTCTATTCAGCCCATAACACCCTCTTGTATTCTTTAGAATCAGCAAAAGATGAAGATCAATACCATCCAATTTCTAGAAGTCTGTATTAGGAATAGTAACTAATCAAGAACAAGATGGGTTATTGCAGGACTTTCCCTCTTGCACAGATCAAAAGGAAAATCTTGCAATAAAATTAAACACATATTTTGCACTAACAAGATATGGTATAATGCTTTCCTTTGCATTAATGGACACAGTGTGCTCAGACTGTCTCTGTCAAAAGTTCTGCCTTTTTTCACAGCACAATAATGTCTCTTGACCTCCTCACCTGTTCCCAGTTCCCTGCAGAAATGTGATTGTATCTGAAGCTGTCAAATGGAAATGATGGCTGTATGTTGGAGGTAGGAAATATTTTGCAAGTCCACTTATTCCAGTGTAGAAAAGTTGATGTTACATGTTTTGCCTAAGAGGCCTTGCACTGAATATCTGAAATTACTGGCTGTGTCTCTCTGAAATGCTAGAAGAAAACACACTTATTATTTCTCTTCATGTCCTGTCTCGTCTCGGAATGAATGAATGTGTTGAATTAACCCAATTGTTAGAGAATGATTGAAGAAGAAGTTCAATCAGATAGCTTTTAAGTTAGGAACAATGGGGGATTAACACTGACAAACAGGAATCAGCATCCAAAAACAAGAAGAGAGTCCAGATTAAGTCACGCATTTTTGTCTGATGCAATGCAAAAAGATCTTCCTTCCCAGATACAGTATTTAATTTTCTTTGTAAATAGTTTTACAAAGAATGAATGAACAGGTTATTATACAATATTTATGGATCTTGGCTATCTAGTTACTTTCATTTCCTTTTCGTCATTTGAAGATTATACCAGAACACAGTTTATATCTTCATGCACCAAGAACTTTAGCAAGTTACTAGCTTGTTTATTAGTGAAGAGCACAACTTGAATTAACCCAGTCAGTAAATTTGTCTTGCTGCTAAGCTGGTACTCTTAAAACAAACTTTCAGTTTCTTAAAGACTGAGTAAAATATTTTCAGTTATCTAATAGCACAAGTCAAGAAAACATGACTACGATTGCCACACTCCTATGTCAACATTTTAATACATTCTTTGGCTCTAGTTTGAGGTGTCATATAAAGATTTTACCTAAAATGATTTTAGTAAAGAATTTAAATGGGACAAATCCAAGACATCTGAATATAAGAAGATGCTGTGTGGCCCTGCAGAGAGTGTTACTGCAATGCTTTCCTTGTGAAACCTTTCTTCATGTCGAAAGTAATCTAACTGATGCTGAAGAGGACACTGGGGAGCCTTCCACAGAGAGTGGTTGCACTCTAGCTTGATGAGACTTAGAGCAAATAGCAAATGTCACTAAGGCTTTTATTCCCAGATTTTGAGGAAGCTTTTAGAAAGAAAAGACTAGCGTAGCTGCTTGAGAAAGGAAATAAGGAAAATCTGAAACACCCATGTACTTACAAGCGGAAAAATCTGCTGTCTTTCAACTGCCACAACACTGGTAACTTTGTGATTGATATTCAGTAAGCACAGTCCTAAAAATAAATCAATGCACATTTTGAATGCTGTCTGTTTGGTTACACATCCTTCTACAGTCTTCTGATTTTTAAGTCCTGATAATCATTCTTTGTTCTGATTTTACAATTACAGTGGGATTCATAGTTTTAAAATCATTACGATTAACATCAGTAAAAACAATTAAGATCCATATTGTGAATAAAATGAAAATTGAAAAAAAAACTTGTCTGGATTAGAGATGTGCCTCGAGTAAGTAACATTTTTTTTTCTGTTTTCCATTGACTTACAGTCTATTATTACATGTTGCTGGTAGCAACCTTAAAGCCAAAGAATGGCTTTGTATTCTACAGTCCCTTTGGAAGTTAAGCTGCTCAAAAGGTTGGCTGCCTGTTACATAATTCAGATTTTACATAAATCAGTCTTAATAAAAGAACCACTATAACTGTGCTCTATTTGGGGGCATGCTATCCATTTGGAAACAAACAGTTTTTCCCAGCCCCATGCAAGGAAGTGCCAGCCTGCCCTCAGTGCCTCCACAACTGTTTCTAGGGGATTTGATAGTTATAATGCATGATGCGTACCAAGTCCACCAAATCTCCTGAAAAGTAGCCATAGCAATAAAAGATTATGTCAGATAAGCAAAAGTCAACTGTCACTGCAAACATCAGGAAAGTTGCACTGCATAATGGTCACTGTTAGACACAACAGAGCTTTAGCTGGAATCCTTTGTGGTGATGAAGGAAAAAAAAAACATAGCTCATGGGCATCATCACGTGGATGTAAGATCCTGGAAAACACCTGGAGAATAGAAGGCCTGACATCAAATTCTGCATAAATCTCTGCCTCCAGCTTGATAAGTATGGGCATGTTCCTAGAAAAGGATAAGATATATCAGACAAGTCTCTGATGAGAATGTCATTCATAAATACCTTAAGTATCATTAACTCATATATTTCAGTCTTTCTGAAAAATTCAGAGTACATCTAATTCAAGTGCAACTCAATATAAAAAAATAATATAGCTTTTCCTGCAGGAAAGCTGATAACTCCATGTGACTACAGACCATCTTTCAAAATTTGATTAGTTTTATTTTGAGGATTTAGAAGAGGGAAATCCAATGTCCCTCCTAGATTGTAACATGATTGTGTTAAGAAGAAATAGGAATTTATTTATTTTTAGAAAGGAATTTTTAAGAAGGAAATTTTTAAAAAGGAATAAGAATTTATTAATTTTATTTGGATCCTCACTTTATCTTTCACAGAAAGATTAAAATCTTCTTGATATTTTTATTTCTATTTTGTAAAGGCTTAATAACAGCACAGGAAAAACTATTAATAAACAGCATAATACACATTTTTGTCTTTTTTTCACTCATTGCCTAAGCTGATATTAAAGAAATGTACAAACATTACTGACATCTTTGGAAGTATCACTGTGATTCTCTCTGCTTGCATGAGTAGCACTTGATTCAGCATTCACAGGATATGCTGAAGAACTGAAGGAATCATGAAGTCAATGGGACAACTTCAGAATATGTGGTTTTTAACATAAAATGTGTGTGATCTATGAATACCATTTCAGGGTTTCTTTAGATGGATTTTGTTAAAAACTGATGAATTACTTTAAGCAGACTGAGTATCACCTGTATCCAGGAATAGTCTCAGAGAAATTAATGGGACAACTTATGAGCTAAGGATTTAATTTAGGTCAGGGCGAGGTGATACTTACTTGGCCAGACTTAGTGGGCAATATATTTTTGGACTGCCTTTTTTTTTTTTTTAAGTTAAAAAATTTCTGTGCAATCTTGTCTAAGCATGATCAACAGACCAGAATTTCCTAAGAATGTGATCTCATAGCCAAGTAAAATCATTAATATAATCAAAAAAAAAGATCATTCTTTCCAGCACTCAATTGATCTTTTATCTTCTGCTCTCTGAAACATCTCTTTCCTGATCTTGACACAATATAAAAGTATCAGTGCATTTGAGCTATCAGAGAACGTACCATAAAACAAAAGCAATTTTAATCTTTTGGATATAAATAACATACACAGGGTCACTGGCTTCTGACTGACTTTTCTTTCCTTTTATGAGACTATAGACATCAGGTATTGTTGGTGGTTGTTATCATCATGTCGTCACCACCCCATCAAACAAGGCAGAAGGGGTAATATTCTGTGAAAAGCTGCTCCATGTTCCCTAACAGTTTTCTTGAATCCTCCTCTGCATTATTCCTTTGTGGCTCCCTCCACCACAGAGGAAAAAATTCTGGGCTTGACAACTGTGATTCACCATAATTGCTGTACTTTAGGAAACATATTAGTCATTGAAAAAATCCCAGTGATCTTTTGCAGCCACCCTCTTTCATTCTCTAGAAGTTCATTAAGTGTATATAAACTCAGTATGCTGCTCAATCATTTTATTAGAATAATTCTGTTAGTAGATGGACCAGAATTACATCACTATATCCTCAAGGGGAACTAACGTGATTTTGTCTTTGCCTATCTCTTTCATTAAAAGTTCACTTCTCACTACTAAACCAATGATCTGGCTGACTTGAGTAATTCAGACATACTCTAAGCACATTCTACTTCACTATCAGTAATTTAAAGAGCTGAATTTTTATATTGAAAAAGTCTAAGTATCATTATAGAGTACACAGATCCTATTACTTTCCATTTCCATTCACTACACTGGTACCTATGGTCACCCCACAAAAAATTTTTTCCTGTTTTCTGAGCAGCCACCTATGATATCTATGGATAGAAGTGAGACCATCAATTAGACTGTTGCTTTTAAGTCAAGAAATGCTTATTCACTCAGAGAGGAAGAAATATATTGACAAATCAAAATTCCACTGCCTCTAAATACCCAATTGCCTCCAGCTGCAAACAGACATTGCTTCTCCTGCTTCTCCCTGTTCCCTGTTTAGCAACTCTGCAAAGTTCCTGGGAGGCTGGTTCCGAAGGTGGAATCTACATCACAGAGGAAATGACCTCTCTATTGGCAAGATGTTCTTGAAACCACCCTGCTTTTCTGGTGCAGATTAAAATGCCAGCTCACACAGAAAGAGGGAAGGCAACAGGGTATTCCTGTTAGTATTTGTTACAGCATAAAAAGCAAAGAACTCATCAAAGTTAAATTACACTGATGAAGCAGAAAGAGGAAATGTTGTCACTAAATAAATGGCACAATGTCATTTCTATATTAAAAGAGGGTAATATATTCCATGTAACTAAATATATTTTTAATTAATAAAATATTGGACTAGGGTTTCTTATAAAAGTCAAGATAGAACACATGTAGACCAAAAATCTAAGCTAAAAGTCATAGTCCAGAAATGAAACTCAGTATTCTGTTTCCAATAGCCTTCAACATGAAAGTTGAGAAATCTTGAAGAATCATGTGAAAAATTTCTGCCTGTTTCGAAACCCATGTTTTCAACTTTCTATGCATGGAAATGATCAGAATGAAGGAAAGTTGTATATTTTTTACTGTAAAGCAAGAAAAAGCCCCTATTTTAAAACTTCTTTTCATGCCCTGTTTTTCAGGCTTTCTTATTAATATTGTGCTTAATTCCAGGGTAGAATGTACCTACTTTGGCATGGTATAAGTGTATAAGATAATAAGATAAGGATTATCACAAAACCACGTTTGCACCACGTGCAGCTGTGCACTACAGACTGTGTGAAAAGGGCTTTGCCAAGCAGACCTCTTGCTGCTTCCAACAGGCTCTGTGAAATCAAAGCAAAGGAGCTTTTAAAACCCCTACCAGCTCAGCCACTGGGTCTGGCAGACTCTCCTTAAAAATAGCCCAGCACCAGGTAATTTTTGGAGAATTTAGGCCCCAGCTGGTTACTGTGCTCTTTATACACAGATCATCCCATGTGGCAGTTTCCCATAGAAAGAAATTTGTAAATGTAATGTTAACTCAGGTACAGATTTTAAAATTTGTTAATTATTTTTCATTTTTAAATGATCTATCCATGTATTTAGGAGAAAGTTTTTGCATCTGCAGATGAAATAATAGATTGTGAAAACATTTTTTTTCTTTTTCTTTTTAATTACAAATCAGGCATTTGAAACATACATTTCACGTTCAAGTCTGCAAACTTTGATATATTATTGTTTAAAGGGTCTGTATTTTGTCTCCTCACTGTTTAAATGCTTTACAATTTCTATCAATGTCTAGCTTAAGATGAATAAATATTTAATCTAAATGTAAGTAATTCTCAGCCAAAGTGTGAGAGTCTCCAATTTTGGAAAGCAAATTCAGTGACAAATCAAAAGCAATATCATAAATTAAAAATTTTGATTAGTTTGACTCTAGCATTTATTTGCTTTCATTTTTACACTGTATTTATCAGAAAGTGGTTTGGTTTTCTGTGGAAATTCTTTTAAAGGAAGATACACAAGTCCTGTGCTGTATTAAATGGTCTTTACCCCTTAGTTATTCTATAATTTTTTTTGGGTTTTATTAAAATTGTTTTTCTGATATATCTACACAATTTTAAATCTTGTGACATCCCTGTAATAAGGGGCAAAAATTTAACATAAAAATGGGTCAAAGTCAAATTTGTCATATGATTTGTAAAGGATTGCAAGTATGAAGGAGTGGGAAGCTGGGATCAAATGTGTTGGCTTATGGAAGAGTCTGGGAGAAGAAGGGCTGACACAATTTTATGTCAATACATTTGATATCTTGGGCTTTTCTGGATATAATTGAGTACAAATAAAATAAGAAAAAACCTCTTCTCTCTACTGATATTTCAGCATTTGAGGTTGGTGTCTATAATATTAGTTGACGATCAGGTGTGCTATAAAATATGTTCTGTCAAACAGTTGGCAAAGCAGAGGAAGGAAAGAGAGAAAAATTACCTTTTCAGGTTATTCAGACTTGCACAGGAAGCCGGTGAAGCAGAACCACATCACACTGACTTCTTGGACTCTGTCACTATTTGTCACTCTGCTCTAGTGAAAATTTCATCCATTTCATAACCCCATAAAACCACAAATCAGTGCAACAGAAAAAGTCTTTTAGATATAGTTCTGAGAGATGTAACTTACAGAGATTTCTCCTGTAAGCATTTTTTTAAAGAAAAAGCAACATTCCTTCTTACTCAATATGATGTTAGGTTTACCACCTAATAAAAACAACACATTGTAACTTTCTGGTTCACTTACAATGCTACTGCACGTTTTATGCTTTTACACATTATGAGTATGGTCTCTATTTGGTAATTAATAACATTTGCCTCCCTTACATGACAAATGATGTTTCCTAAACTGAAGTTTTTTCATTTCTACAAGTTTTGCATGAATCTTTTAGGAAAAGTTTTCAAATCCTTAGTTTTGTGCAATTTTTAAAAGTTTCAAACATGTAGGAGAGCAGCTTATCTTAGCTTTTGAATCTGAAAGAACAGAGTTTATTTAAAATTCAACCTGTTTCTCTTGCCACTTTTTAAGCAGGGAATATATGAATAAGAAGAAATAGTCTTACAGTATGATGTATATTTTGAACTATAAAATGTATGCATTTTTATAAGATGATTGACTTTCCCAAAGGTGTTTGTATTCCAAACTTGATATGTTTAGACTCCATAAATATTCAAATAAATATCTTTGCTGTATACTTTTAACATATAAAGTAACATCTCTGTTTTTATTACAGGGAATCTCAGGCATGAAGAAATTCAATGACTTCAAGAAACAAAACAAAAGCAGAGACAGGAATTGAATCTGTATCTACTGAATGTTATTTATTTGGTTTCATATGCAGAATTAATCTTTTAATGTGTTGCTGTTCAGTATCATTCACTTGACATTCGTGCAGTTTGTTTGGCTTCAAATAGAGCAGGTTTAGAAAGCAGCAAGAAGCTGCATATTCATTTCAGCAATTGTGAAAGGAAGCATCTGGCTTGCTATTGTTCAAATAAATTCCATTTTTCTGGACCTTGAAACTTACTTCTTTCACCAGACAATGAAATAACAACATAAATGTCCATGAGCCATGGTGCTGTGTCATGGCTGCCCTTTGGAAGAAATGGGCTTGCAATTAGGAACCACATTGTCTGCTGAACAACACAATGCACATAGTCAGTATTTTGGGGAGACTTACTGCATTCTTCATAAAGCTAAGCAATCCAGGTAGATTTTATCTCAGCTAAATTTAGCTGCTGAAACAAGTTCAGCCATTCAGAAGTTTGAGCATCGATATCTAAAAGTTTGATACAGTCTATAAAGCAGAAATAATAAATAAGAAGCCATGTGAAAAAGAGATACTTGCGTGGAGCAAAGAGGTAAAGAAATGAAAAGGACAAATAGATCTAAGACAGACTTGGTTTTGTATGTGCTAGTTCAATTTAAGAGGTAGTTATTTAAGAAACTTGCTTCCCTGGAGAAAAAGACTGCTAAGTAGTTATATTTATCCTCTGAGAATTATGTAGCTATTGTTCTGTCTATCTACCTGTTTACATGTGTTCTTTTCTTCCTTGGATGCAATTTTTGGCTGCTATATAAAATCTGTTAAGCCTTTTTCTATCAGGTTATAAAATTTGATAATAGAGTTAGTGTTTGTACAATTTTCTGGATGCAGTAAGTGGGGTTTTTTTGTAAAAAAACACAGTAAAATTTATACAGAGCTTTTTTGCTGACAGTCAAATGATAGCAAAAGGAAGTTTTGTGTCTCATGATTTTCCCACCAAACATTCAAAATCATACGCTTGTTTTTCAATATAGAAAAAAACTTTACAAATAAAATCCTTTTTTCCAATTTTTGCTTTTAAATTTGATGACTATTTAACTGTAGAAATTATCCATATGAAGAAACATTACAGAAAAGGAAGAAATTGATGGGTGAGGTCTGAGGGAGACTGAAATGCATGCCTGAAAACAATCACAAAAGGCAAATAATTATTAACTAGTTTGAAGGTTTTGCATTTATTTTTTATGACATTTTTATAATGCAGGAATTTAATCCAAAATATCCAGAGAGATTTGGAATCCCATTTTGCTATCTGGTAATATTAAAAACATTACCTTTAATAGACAGAACTCAGACACCAAATGTTATGTGCTATTTATAAGGTGAAAAGTAGTGAGGAATTCCAACCTCCAAAAAGTTGCATTTTCAGGTAATTTGGTCAATGGTCAGCATTCCAAATGTTGCTATGAGCCTCTACAGTAGACTAAAGATCAGGAAATTTAAATGAACTCTTGCTACCAAGGAGTCAATTAAATGTGTACGTGAAAACCCCACAGGGATGAAGGGCAGCCTGAGTTAAGGAGGAGATCCAAACTAAAACCAGTTTTCAAAACTGTTACTGATTATTAATTTTTTATTCTTTCCAGATGCTTACATGTCTATCTTCCAAGTAACACAGGACAAAATTACAAATTTATGGAGAAAATAGTTTCAATATGAATACAGTGTACAGATTATAATTTCTGATTTGAATTCACAACTTTCAGAGTACCAGCAGTTGCAGGGATTTTGTGCAGAACATTAGAACCTGATTTCTAGTTTTATTGACCAGTGATTAGTGTGACATGTTTTGGTGACACTTAATACCTTAAAATGAACATGCTATCTTGTCATAGCTACAGTGAAAAAAGGACAACTACAGATTTGATTGCAGAGAATCATGTGGTTTGTGTGAACAAGGTTGTTGGTGTTTGTTTTTTTCTCTCATCAATACTGCTGTACACTTGAGCACCAAAATATATGCACACACACTCTCTCTCTCTGTTGCTTGAATGCATGCACATAAAAGCCCAACAGAACTGAGCACTTTTGCCACTGCTGTGGCTACGGAGGCAAATGAAGGTGTCCATAGACATGAACCACCTGTGTCCATCCTCTCATTGGGACCTAAACAGCATGACAGACTGTTCTTCTTAGCTCCTTTGATACCTTCTCTTGTAGTTTTAGTTTTACATCCTATCCTAAAAACACGGTTACCTGAAATGAAATTTCTTGGTTTCACTATGCACCAACTTCATTCCTCTGTGTTGGCTCCTCTTTGACACATAGCTTTCAAATTGTTTTTGGCACCAAGGAACTCTCATTCTTTTTGTTGTCCAAAGGAATGTAGACCACTTTCTAGTGAATTCTATATGTATTTCTTGTTTCTTTCAAAAAGGGTAGGAAAAAAACCCAAAAAACAAAACAAACAAACAAACAAAAAAACCTGTGAAAAGTGATCATGGTGAATTATTGCTCAGTGAAAGATATTTTTCAGATCATGGGGTTTATGAGTCCTGAGATATTAAAATCTGGGAGAAAATACTCATGGAAACCTTTACCCTAAGAGAAATTCCTGGGAATATCTCTGGAAAGAACCAGTTCAATGACACAAGCTTAGAATTAAGACTTTCCGAAAGTTAAGTGCCAGTTAAAGACATCTGTAAGTATGCAATTTTATTTTTAGGGAGATAATTTAAAGATATTTTAAAAACAGGATATTAGCTGTGGAAAATTACTGGCCCTTGAACTGAAATAAATAAAATATGACCTCCAGTAGCAAATAATTCCTCCCATCTCACTGCTATTCAAACACAGAAGTCAATTGGACATTTGTTGGGTGTTTAGCCCACAGAGAAATGAACTCCCAGCTATGGCTGATCAAGATTTATGTGTTTATAAATATATAATTTTAGTTGGCAGGCATTCCTGATCAAGCACACCCCTTTTTTAGAAGAAAATGGCACATTTCCATAAAAGTGACAAGTAATAGTAATCTTTCTCAGACAGGCTTCCATTTTGCTGAGTGTTTTAGTCTGAGGATCTGAACATGGGAACTTCGTGCCTGATCTGGGAGGTCCTGTGAATAGTGCTATGTGAATAATTGCACTTCAGTTCTTGAAAAGTGAAAATGAGGTTTTAGTACTTTGAAAATTGTTTCAAGTTGACTAGAATGCAAAACTCTTTGTCTCCATGAAAAAAGAAAATGTTTTTTACAGAATTGAAGATTAAGTCCATAGTGAACCTCAGAGGAAAGGTCCAAGCAGATCTGTGTCAGACAATCCTCTTGTTTGAGATGGGAATACAAAAATACTGGACCACAGATCAACCTTGTGCACTGGCATATAAAAGAAAAACAACAAACAACAAAACCAAGAGGAGATCAGATTTATGAATTTAAATAAAATGTTGAAATAGTTTACAGTCAGATCTGTCAACTGTGGATATCTAACCACTGATGTATTGGTTTAGGATGGGTAAGATACACAGTCTTGCTTTAGAAGTTTTATGAGCCTAGCTTTTTTCCATGAAAATAGTTGTATCTGAGATCACTCAATGAATTCAATATGAATTAGACAGCAGTAGGGAGACAGCAGTCGCTGGGATCAGTTTTTATAACATTAACAAGCCCTGACATCTATGCTATATGAATTTCAGGTGCTTAATTTTGGAACAGCTGTAATTTGATACCATGGACTGGTGCTCAACAACATCAGGAGCATGCTTGGTACAATATTCAAATGTATCTCCCAGTTTAGTTTTATCCCAAAGGAATCCACTTTGTATCTTCCACTTCTGTGCAATTTAAACCAAGGTGTGGTGCATGAATCAGAAAAATTCACTCCAAGTCATAGTCTTGATCAGAACAAAAGTGTTCATGTGGACAGATGAACACTGAGTCTGCTATCCTGGTTCTCCCCAGGTAAAGCGTTAGCGCAGTCAAAGCAGGGTATAAATTCCACCAGTAATGCTGCTTACTTCCTTTCCTTCTAAAACATTTTTAAAATTAAAATGATTAATATTGTTAATATTATTCATATTAAAATTATTAATATTATTACTAACCATCACTTTAATACAGGCTAGAGGTGAATATTCTCAAACTTGAGCATGTTTGGACCTTGAGACCAGAAATTACCTAGAGTAAGTGTTGAGTGATCACTTAGTAACTCACTTGAAGATGTGCAATCACAGAAACTTACTTTTGTTTCATTAAATTACCAAACTACTGAACTGTAGCACAGCCCTCAAGGCATTATTAGACAGTTTGAAATTAGTAAAACACAGAGGATGATAATCACACCTCAGGACCTCAAGATTCTAGGGAAACCTTTGGTCCACACTTTATTTGAATGGATGTGACCAATCTGCTCTATTATCCCTAAGCTGTATGGACACGGGTTCTTGTAGCCAGAAAACATCCTCCAGTTCCTTTAGCACTGGAGACATAATTCCCAATCCCACTCCCACCCCTGCCCTCACATTTCTGGAACTGATTCTGCCAACCAACAACTCAGTTTTTCACCTTGGAATATTTTTTACTGTACACTTGCAAAATTTGGATCTTTATCAGGAATCAGTTTCAAATAAATGATTACCTGTTTTGGGGAAATTCCCAAAACAGGACAAACTGGTCTAAAACTAAGAAATACTTTGTCCTTTTCTAACAATGGGAACAAAATTTTTCTGTTTAATTTCCTATGTTTCTGTAACTAAAAAAAACCACAAATTTGAAGCCCAACCCAGCAAATCACAGAACATTAACTTAAAGCACATGAATGCCACTGTTAAAATCAGTTGAACTGTTTGTAGTCAGAAGGGTAAATCTGTTGCCTTGTATTATTGGAAGAGAAGAAATTTATTTTATTTATAATGTTTTCATTTTTTCACAAATAATGCTGCAACTAACTTGATGGAACCCCAAAAATTATGGTTTGTGAATTTAAGGCATAAAAAAGTGGTTTTTGAATGAATGTTAATAGCATATTCACACTTCTTGTCAACAGTAATAATTTCAGGATATTTGGTGTTCTTAGCTGTCCCTATTAATAGAAATTGAATCAAGTCATTTAACGCAACGAGGGAATGAAGCCATCCTGTTTCTGGCCTTTCTGATGATGCAATAATTTGGCTCTGAATCTATAGGAAAATTTAACTGAAGGAATAAGAGCTACACAGACTGCAGGATTGATACACAGGAACCAAAATAAGAGGGTTTCACATTTTGCAGAGCACTCCCATATTCCAGATGATTCAACAAATAATATTTTAATTATTGTTATTTTTAAAACTTTATCATAGCAACTACTATGGTAGTTATGCTGAGCATCAACTAGGACAGCAACACCAGACTGTACAGCTTGCTGTATTGTAAATCAGGGATTCCCCCAGGCAGCCATAATTTGTCCATACTTCTGGTTTTGTCTACTTTAACTTTTCTATTTTAAGGACTAAACATGTGCTTTGTGTTAGAGTAGGGAAGTCACAGCAGACTAAACTACAGTGTATGGTGACTTTGCCTTTTAGGTCATGCCCTGCTTTGGTCTTGGAGGAAGATGGTCACATATAAAAACAAATTATGATTCAGAGAATCCCTACAGAGACATTAACCAGAGAAATGTGGTTTTCACAGTGTACTGTGCTCCTGTATAAATAGTCTTGTACTGGTCTAATTAATTGGCTCTCTAATCCTTGCCTTGCCCACTATATACAAAGTGGTTTTGTAAATTCAAAAGAGACATGGTCCTGAGCCACAACATTTATAAGATCATGGCATCCAGGGATGGAAAACAACTAACACATCATCCGGTGCACCTCCCAGCAGGGCAGGGTAGCCTAGTTAAAAATGCCTCAAATAACACAGCTTTGACCACATCCCGAGGCAGCCAGTCCACTGCCTCATTCATCCTGCTGCTGTAAAGATGCCCTTGGTTTTCTTACTAGCTTGTTTCACAGCCTCTATATTTGAATTCAGCTCTGCTATGGAAAGGGAGCAAACCTCCCTTGCCCGAGGACAGGTTTTCACATACAGAAAATTGCTCATCTCCTGTTTATGCTTCTATCTCATTACTGTTCTTTTGAATTGGGGAAATTTGTTTAGATGAAATTTCTGTATCAGCCAACAGAGCCTCAGGATTAGATTTTTGATTTTTTTCTCACATCTTGCAATACTATTGCACTTTCACTACACAGCTATAGCACTGGATTTCTGAGTATTTGTTCTAATGTCTGAAAGCATAGGTTTTGCTACTGGAACAATGTAATATGATTATGAAGAAGGCATTATCTCAGTAGATGAGGGTAATACTTGTACAGCCTTAATAATGATATAAATGAACCTTAACAGGCAGACAATATATTTCCCTGAGATAAACGAGTCACTTATCTAGTTGTGAAATACACTGAAACTCTTCTTTTACTTCCTCAAGTTTGTAATTTAAAGGATTTACTTAATGCTGTTTGACATCCTGTCCATAGACTTCTTGAAAGCTGAAGTTGTTGGCTCTTCAATAAAGAAAATGTACTAAAGCCCTTGGTTTTGGTTTTTATTTTTTGTTTCCTTTTTTTTCTCTTTTTCTTTAAGTAAATGTGTATTTTAAATATCTGTCTAGACAGATGTCAAAAGCCAAATCCAATCATAAAAACTTTTTTCATGACAATAATTATAAAGCAGATGGAAAAAAAATTGTGGTGCAAAGAACACCCAAGTTCTGAATGCAGAGCCAGATCTTTTTGTTTCAGCTGTCACACAGCAAAGGGCAGTCAGTCAGTCAGACCAGAAGTTCCCTTACAGAGTGTGGGTGCAGGGAGGGTGTGTGAGCACAGTAAAGTGGCTAGAAACACAGCAATGGATTTTGTGGTTTTCTCCTTTGAAAGCTATAATCTGGTTAATGCTGGGATTTCTGGAGACCTCAAGGGAAATAGGTTTTTCAGTTCTCACCACACGGGGGGTTCTTTTCTTGGAGAGGTTTTGTACAGTCTGAAAGATTCGAGAACTCCTTCCCAAAGCTCCCCATGGCTGCAGTGAGATCAGACACTGCTCACCAGGAACTGCTGCAAAACACTGGGGATTTGTGTGCTTCAGTACTCAGCATCCCAGCACCTGGGTGTGAGCTCCTGACAGCTGTGCTCAAAGCAGGATCTATACCTGGGAACATCTCTAAGCCACAGGGAGCATTAATGCTTTAACCACTGTGACACAGAAGCGTATCTGCTAAGCTTCTTTGTGTGCTGAAGTTGAATACAGACAGCTCACTTCCAAGCACACTCTCTGTTAAAAACCAAAGGAATTTCTTTAGATTTACTTCTTGTTTCCTTCAGGTTTTGGACCCATGTTGCTGTCACAAGAAATCTAATACATTCCTGAAAGCAGATTATGTCTCACTGCTGCAAATGCCATAGCATACACCAGCTCTCTGAGTTTGGGGTCTGTAATGGCATATGTCTTCCACTACTAGGAGTAAAACTGCAAAGTAGGTGTAGCCCAGAAAGAGTGTGTCCAGAACCGATGTCATCACCTTGCTCAAATAAGAATGTGGAATCTTTTCATGGGCACTAAAACTGGTATTGATTTTTAAATATTCTGCATCAAAATGCATTTGTAGCTCTAAAACCTGCAACTGATTTGTAGTCAAAATGGCTAATTTTTTTAATGAATGCTTTTCATTTCACCTTAAGATGATAATTGCACCAAATAATGGCCATAGGCTTCAGACAGAAAATGTGTAGGTTATAATTTTGCACATCTGATCATGGAAAGAAAGATATTGTGTACAACTGTCTCCAAAAATGGCCAAATCACTTATTAGTCTGTAGAGAAATTAATAGCTAGGAACTGAGCCCACTAAATGACACTTTTAAGCCATAAAAATAATCCTTTCTTAACTAGTTATTTGCTTGTTGTTTTGTCTCCTGTTTAAATAATGAAAAACCAAGAACAAATCAACCAGAAGCAAAATCATGTAAAGGTAGAAGTAAATGATAGTCACATTGATAATTTGGGTTAAAAAAGGGCATCATTAATCCTTAATAAAATATATCACTCACTTTGAGTTAAGAGGAAATATCTAATAGATATAATTACTTAATATTAGACTTTTGACCATTACATACTGCTCAGTGATCGGGATAGGAAATATGTCAGGCCATATTTCATCTTCAACAAACAGCTTCAACAAAAATAAAAATTTATTTTTTTTCTTTTGAGAGACTTCAGTAATTATTTAGTAGCAAAAATATAATCAAGAATATATTCCTTTAGAGAAATCAGTAATTTGATTTTCATCCATAACTAACCGTACAGATTGCTGTGACCCATGTACTAATCATAAGTCAGGCACATGGAGTTGATTTCAGGGATAAGATACACTGATATGCCTGGTTTTTAGTCCAAGCTATAAAGAAATCTGTTTACAGGCCTGAATTTGAAGAAATATTTTTTTCCTGTTTTTTTTATAAGTTAGCCAAAATACCCAATCCATGTCCCAAGCAGTATTGACATTCACACATAGAAATTATGTTACTGTGAACAATAATGTTCCAAGGAGTGTCTATTTCTTTATTTACCTGTCAAACCCTATCCTTCTGGAGCTGAGGAATATACTTTAATTGAGACTCTTTTTCTTCCTCCAGAGCATTAATTTATCATGTAATTTTGCTGCTATTTTGAAGTACAGGTTCATGTTCAGTCAATCGCTTTTGCTTAATGAATACTGTCTAAATTTGATCTTGGATCAAAGAGAAACAACTGTACAAAACCTCTCCAATATCCACTGTGTATAAAACAAGAGAAATAACACTTTCCTGTCTTGGAGACATCTCATACAAACACTTCTAGTTTCACACAGGGTTAGGGTCCAACTCCTGATGACAAAAGCAAAGACTTAAAATACTTCTAGTCTGAAAATTCCACAGAGGACCAAGTCTTATTATTATTTACTGTAATTTCCTAGTAACAAGCAAGATCTGGCAGCATTCTTCTGCTATCAGTTAGCATATCCTCCTGAGGGTCAGTGGTCAGTGGGGTCATTGAAGTGGTTGTTCTGCTCCTTTTTCCCTGACAGAGATTCCAGAAGATATTATTGAGTGGTTACTCACCTGTAGGATCAGCTTTGCTTTTTTGTTGTGTCTTGCCAGCACTCTTAACAAACGTGTCCACAGAGATTTCACAGGGTGACTGGGAGTTAGGATGCTGCAGTACCTGACACAGTTCGGTGTAACCATTTCTCCCAGTACAGCTCACATGAGGGATCAGTGGCCAGTTTGCAACAAAGACTGGACCAGACATGAATTCCCACCTCAAAGGCAGAGATAAGGCAGAGGTAACATCTACATGATGTATTATAGATTTTTCCTTCAAATCCTACATCTGCTGCAAGAATTTTGTATGACAGAACTTAAAAGTCAATGTGTCAGTATGAACTGCAGTGGACAAGTAGTGTCATAAAAAGATTTACAGATGAAGAACTGTAAAATAAGCTGTTATCTAAGCCTTTTAAATATTTTTGTATTAAATAAATGGAGATAATATTACCTGTATGTTACATCTATTGCAGGTACCATACTAATGCAAACACAGGTAACATTAACTTTGGTGAAAGGAACAAAACTCCTTTTGGGGTTGCTCATCTTCTTTGGACCTGCAGTCATAGTCAGACAGAGACAGAAAAAAAGAGAGAATTCCTGCTTTGGTTCAGTGCATTGTTATCAGAAGAAAAAAGGAGTTTTGCAAATTTGAAACCTGATTTCTAGTTATGGTTATGGTGAATCTTGGACCACCCCAGCTTTAAATTTTCTAAACATTTCATTTTGCTTTATGGTTATAATGTTTAGAATTTGTTACTAGTCCTAGTAGCTGCTGATCTACTTATTTATGTCCTGCTCCTCTGTTTACATTTCATTCTATCAGTTAAACTTAAACCAGTTCACACAATATGTCAGAAGTATTTTGTGTTAGAATTAGATTTACAGGCTCAACAATTTCATTATGATTGCTCTGAATCTGCAGCAGCTGTAGCAAATCAAACTATGGTTCACAGACTTCACATAGCAACTCACAATTAATTTGTAATTCTTTTAATGGACTTCTTTACTGTGCATAAGGACTGCATATGTTCACAGCAAGCCTTTCTTCCCCCTTTAAAAAAAAACCTCATCATCTTTCTCTTTAGGATAGTGTAATTATAGGGATTCTACACTGGCAATCAAATATAGGGTTTACATTTGAATTTTCAAACTGAATTTTCAACTCTTTACTTACAGGCATGCTTTCAGGTTTTTTTTATGACTTATCTGTCAGCATTTATTTAAATGGCAATTACACTACTGAAACAAACTCAGGTTTGACAGAGATCTGTTGTATTTGCCTTATTAAATAGAAAATAAGGAGCAAACCCACCTTGTTTACTCTTCAGAGACCCTTGTACTGTACTACATGAGGGCTCCACAGCCCTGAGGCTTTGTACTGATCTAAGACTGAATCCTAATATTTGAACATCTGAGTTGCCATCCTTCTACCTACTGTTTGAAACGGTATAGGAAAAAGTCTAACCCCCTGGGGCAAGACTGTGTACCTATTAAATTGAAAAGATGCTGAGGTATAGAGCTTGACTGCCTTGCCTGAGGCCACACATTTCTCTGGGGTTGAAATTGTGTGTACCTTTCCTCCACTTTCTTTGCTACAAAACTTGTTGTGTAAAGGTGTTAGGGCTTGCAATCCTCACACAGCAATTTGTGAGTTATAAAGAGAGGATTCACCCTGTGAGAACACAAATTTAGGGGGGAAAAAAAAAAATCTATCTTCTGCATGTATCTATATGTGAATTTTCCTTTTCTATTGTTAGGTTGAGTGCAGGCATCTTTCCCCATGCTCAGCAGCCATTCCCAGATTTCTTGCTGACAGCAAAGCTGAGCTACAGCTGAGCAGCAGCTCCAGCTTCTGCCTCTGTGCCTTTGCCCCAGCCCTTCCCTCGGCAGGCAGGGAAGGAGCCTGAGGCACCCACACAGCCCACCCTGCTTGAGAGTCAGATTTCAGACAAAAAAGCCTTGTCCTTGGGCACAAATCTGAAAATCAGCTTGTTTGGTTATTTCTGACTCCTCTGGAACTCCAGCCCTGGGTCACGTTGTGTTTGTGGAGAGCCAAGGAGCTGTGTAATGGCTGGGATGCGTGGGGTTAGAAATGCAAGTGAGTGCATGCAAGCTCAGGTTGGTGGGGGAATTGCCCTTATTTGTATGTATTTGTTTGAATAGACCTGCTGCACCCTACATCTTATCTAAAAACAAAACAAGGCCAATAGCTTCTAGCAGCTCCCTTGTGCTCCCTCCACAGCTCCCTTTGCCCAGCTGGAAAATGAAAACAGAACTTTAATGTTGGGGAAATTGTTTTGAATTTGCCACACTAACCATTTTGGTACCATCCCAGGACAACCAAAGTGTACCTATTCAGTCTGTTAAACATCTCATATGCCAGCTGAAGCCCAAGAAAAGTAATAAATAACACCATATAGCAGCTTGGAGAGGAGTTCTAGAGAGAGACAAGATTTGAGATATTGCATTAATATTTGCTTTACTTGCTGAATATGGTTTTAGCTTTCATAGTGTGAGCTCACATTTGGATTTTTGTGTCCTTTTTGAAAATACGTATCATAAATAAGAAAAAGGATTACCTTTTACACAACAAGATCTTCCAAAGAAAAAATTCCATTTGGACTACCTCAGAACCAAAAATGTTTACATTTTTTAAGCTTATGATGACAGAGAATGAGTCTTTGAGATATGTCTTAATTGTACATTTGTGGGGTGGTTTCGGTTTTATTTTTTTTTTCTTTTAGGAAAAATGCAAATCTTTCAATAAGAGCTCCCAGTGTCACAACCAAAGGGGAGTCTTCACTAAACTTAACAGGCACCAGATCATGCTGCTTTACAGCAGATCTTAATGGCCAAAGGCAGAACACCTGTATGCCCCAGTAGCACAGAAAGGTGTCAAGAATAACAATCCCATTAGGAGAATACAAACTCATCCCTGCTGTGGTCTATGCTTGCAGACAGAGCCCACGTCGCCTTCTCCACTGACAATATCTCCAGTACCCATGCTGAGCTGCTCCCAGACAGTTGGCACATCAGCATAAAATCCACTGCAGCCTGCAATTGTGTGCAAGAATTGGAGCAAATAGCTGTGTGATTTAGCTGGTGCTCCCGTGGTTCAGCTGCTGCTGGCACAGCTTCCAGCTGGTTCAAAGCAAGCCCAGGTCTGTGTACATGACCTGCTCCTGGACAACTAACAGGTAGACATGACCTGCTCCTGATTATACAGCAGCCTCCAGGAGTCCTTGGGCACTCTGATGATTTACTTCTGTCCTTTCACCACAGCTGCATTTTTTTCCCCCTCTGTCCTAGTAGTTCATATATTTTATTTTTCTTGAACAGATATGTCCTCTCCCATCCATGTATCCTGCTATTACATTTATTAGCATTTCATTATATTATTGTTCTGGTTCCCTTTGAGTTTGCTGGCATACAGACATGTCTTATTAAATCTTTCTCTCCAGATATTATTATCTCTGGTTGACTACCAATTTTTTTTGAGTGCATTATTGTCAAATGCATATATTAGTTTTCATTTTCCTTTCTTTGTGATTCTTTTTCTGTAAAAAACAATGAGAAGTATAAAGACTTAACATGATTTCAATGCTTCATCCTATTAAAATAGTGCAATTGTTAATGTCTAAAATGCACCTTGCATAATCCTAAATGATTATATGCATGAGATCTTAATTACAGAGAACTTTATTCCTTAATTAATTTATTCCAGACATCTGTAGTTTTGATGTATAAAAACCTAGTTCTTGCCATGGGTATATTTTAAGTCACACATGCAAAAAAGAGATGAAGTTTTCTGGTACTTGTTAGCAGTGTAAGAGGTAGCTGCTTGGCACTTTTAAATCTGATGCTGTTAATCATCACAGTGCTTTGATCAGGCTTTTATATTTTTTTAAATACTGTCCAATCCTACAGGCATCTATTCAGATAAATAACTTTACTGTCATATATAGGTGACCTCAGGTTCCAGACTCAGAGACATTTAAAATGAAAAGGGGAGAGGCTACTCTGTAAAAGCACATAAGAAGGGGAAGAAAAATGTAAAAAGCAGATCCTTTTTCTGTAGAATGAGAAAGTGTATACAGCTAGACTCTTTTTACCCTGATCCACTTAGGAGCATGCTGTTTAACGACACTAAGTGATAATGTACTTAAATGGTTAATGCAAGGGTTGATCCTCCTCTAAAACTGAGCTGGGAACAAAAGCTGAAATGACTTTTTGAAAGGGAGGGACAGGAGGAATTCTGACCCTTCTCCTGGCGTTTTACAACGCGAAACCACAAAGCAATTGAGGAATCGGTGCACGGCACGTGGATGAAAACGCTTCCCGGAGCAGCCAGTCCTGTGCATCGCCTAAACCCTCCCTGAACTTTCCAGCGAATACAGCAGCCTGGCAGCCCGGCTTCCCGCTGGGTGGATCCTGCAACTCCAGCAGGGAATGGCACTTCTTGTTTTTAATTAGCAAAGGTGAAAGGTGAATCAAAGCTAGCTTTTGGCAAGTCAGAGCAAGGGGCTGAGTTCTGAGGAGCACCAAGGAGGAGGGTGCTTTCTCCTTTTTTCCGTGGTAGATTTTTTTTTTTTTTTCCCTCCCTCCTTCTCTGAATGAATTGCCTTGCAGGAGGGACTGAAAATACAGCTTCTTCCTGAATCCACTGGCAGAGTTACTAAAGACAGCTCAAGACACAACACTGCAGAGTAACGCCTTGGAATGTCCTTGCACTTTCTAAACAATTGTCCTAGGGAGGGAATATTTTTACATGACATTTGCGCAGCTGAGGCTGTGTGCTGCTCTGATGAACGCTGAATTTCCCACAGAGACACCCCCCAAAGTGACCAAAGAGAGAGACCTCACTGCACTGGCAAAGTGGAAGCTGGAGCCTTAAAAGCACCCCAGCAAAACAACAAACAAACAGCAGCAGTTCAGTGAAGAGAGCGAGAAATTGATCTTGGGCAGGATGGCATCTGCTCAGGACCTTCTAATCCTGGCGCTCTATGGCTTGTTGCTAGAGCCACCGGCTGGATGTCGCGCAGCAGATACGAGGCAACCAAGGTTACGTCTGTCACACAAAGGTAGGTCAGTGTGTCAGGTTTGTTAACACTTTGTACTGTGCAAGTTCACTGCCTTCACTGAATGTATTGCATCGGGATTAAATAATGGCACTTTGACAGAGTAAAATGTTCCTGTTCAGAAATCTTGTGAATTGTTTTCTTGTACTGAACTGCATCCTAGATTAAGTTTACTGAATTCTGGACAACTTAAGGTACTTGCAGTGATGATTTTAGACTACTGAAATATTCCTCTACCTGAAAGCATGTTAGATTTGCATGTCATTCTCTCTTACTCTCCATGCTGTAAGAAGGATGTTAGGTCTCTTATTAAGAGGGAAAGAAATGGAGAAGATAACCTGAAATTATTGCTGAATAAATGTGCATCGTGTAACCCTTGAACAATTAAATGTCTATTCACTTTTTGAATTCTATCTGTCTACAAATATAGCTAAGGCAAAAGGACTGAATTCCTGTGCAACCATGATTCATTTTCTAAACTAGCAAGTGCCATCACACTATAATTAAAATGAGTACCTGCCAATGTAAGTCTGCTTGCATTTAACTGAGCTAACCAAAGGAAAAATGTTATTTTTTCTGATATATTTATGTAGAATACTTATAACTTTTATTTTTGCTTAAAATTATTTAAGTCTCAGTTATCTGAAGGGTGAACAATTCTTCCTTATCTCCTTCAATGTCTCTGTTCTGTTCTGGATTGCATGTGATTTAAACTCTTCCCTATGATTTGGGTTTAATCATGTATATATATATATATAAATACCTGTTCATAGCCATGGCATTTCACTTCTCTGAAGCAGGACATACATCTGTAGATTATATACTTAGACAGGTATGACACATGGTCATTGCAATAGGAGAAAGAAATGTAATTGTCCAAGATAAAGTGATGATTGTCCAATCAATAATGTTTGGATATTACCTCTTAGGCACAGATGAAAACATAATACTTTTTTTGCTGACATAGTTGGAATGAGCAAATTCCAATTTACTCAAGAGCACTTCAATGGTTATGCAAGTGATAACTAAGCTGCATTAGCGTGAAATACATTAAAATACCTATTTTAAGAATGGCTAAGTTTTCAGAATTAGCAGCATCTAGAGGTCTATGTGTATACAGCTTTACTCCTAACAAGGTTTAAGTGTGTTTTATATAGCAAGCTAAATTACCAATTGTAATGAAGGGAGAAGCTGAATAGGATAATTGGTCCAAAAGTCTTGCTAGGAAGCTATAAGAAATGGGGTTTGCTTTTATAGGGCAGTGAAATGTTTTGGAGAAAAAGTATTTTTCATGGAAAGCTGTCTTGTAATAAACAATTGCTCTGAATTAAATAAATTATATGACCCCTTTTAACATATAGGTTAAAAGAAAGGTGGTTTATGGTTTCAGAGTACAGTAGGAATAAGTGCCAAATGCTGATTGTATAATCCTTTCACATCCCTTATTGAAAATGTGCATTTAAATATTGATTTATTTCTAGATGTGACTGCTAGGGCTATAATTATTATTGATATTTGTTAGCTTCTGATGGGGTAAAGGAGATGAGAAAAGCACAGTAAATGAGACAAATAGACCTAGTGTTATGTTGGTTCAGGACTTTGGCTTAGCTGACAATTTTGGCAAGCTCCCCACTATGGTGGTGTGACTATTAACTGCTTCTCTGCTCACTTGTAGTAGTAATTGCTTTCCAGTGGTTGGAACTAGTGTGCATTTCACTGCATACTACTTCTCTTTTCAGCAGTGAGCCAGTAATTTGGCCATAACACTTCATAACTCTGCTATCTTCAAAGAGATCTTAAAACATCCATTTCTTACAGAGGGCCAGACCTTACCTGCCTGATGGCAGTTCCCTGAGATCCAACAACACAGAAATCTGTGTCCTCATAAATTCCCTACTGTGGTCACACACATCACCATCTTATACTTCACTTTGTACAATACTCTATCATGTTTTTCACACTTAGGAAATGTGACTGATTTTACAAGCAGTGTTGCAGTCAGGGAGTGCCTGACCACATATACCCAGCCAAGGGTTGGAAATGGCATACCTGCCTGCCACCCTGGGAACAGCTACTGCAGCCCTCCCAGCCAAAAGAATGTAGTGACCAAGCATGAAGACAATGAGCAAATGTCACTGCTGTCCTCACTAATCAAACAGGAACAGCAGGAGGGACCCTCCTCTGAATTGTATTTGCTCCAGAGAAAGGCTGCTGTGGGTACCAGAGAGGTTGGGGTAGTTACAAGGAGGTGGTCGTGCACCCGCTGTATGAAGGTGCTGCAGCCTGTCCTGTGTGTTGCTGTTGTGGCACAGGGGATGGAGCCCATACGTTTAAATTTTCAGTGTGGACTAGCTGCAGCCTCAGATAAAAAATTCACTGCAAAGAACCTGCAACATGGAAGTTAGCAGGCCTGCTGCCTGCCTCTCTTTGGAACTGCAGGTGTTGGTGGCTAATTGGGTTTAGACCCTTGCAAGATAGGCCAGTGCTGACTGGAAGGTTAAAAACTTCTGTGATGAGTATGATGAGGTTATGGACATCAGTGTTTTTTTTTTTTGTTTTTTTTTTTTTTTGTTTTTTTTTTTTTTTTTTGTTATGGAAGGATATTTAAAACCAGTCAATTTTAAAGTCTTATTTCCTTAGAGTCAAGAGAACGCTTGCATGAATTAGAGTCTCCTTTGATTTTTATAAATTCAGAAATTATCTCTTTAAATCACTTGTAAAGTGGTGCTCAGTGAAAGTGAGTGAGTGGCCTGACAGTGAATGGGAACCTTTTGCTCTCACAGCAAACCAGACTTCACCTGCAGTGCACACATGTCTCCAAACCCACAGCAACAAGATCAGGTCCTAACCCTTGCAGAGGGTAGGAATACCACAATCCCCCTGCCAGTTAAGGGATATATTGTGCAACCCCTGTTTGACTCCATGGCCATTTACTCTGCTTCAGTGGGACTTAATGAAAGTCCTGCATTCATGAACTACTGTTAAACCTGTCAACTCTATGCAAACTGTAATGGCGATTTTTTGCTAAGGCAGATGATGGTCTTAATTCACAGTAAACTCAAATGTGAATTTTGCCATTTCTTTATCAGATGTGACTTGATCCTATGACCACCTAGCAGTCATTTTATGGCTCTAACTTAATTTTTAGTAAAGTGAGATAGGTTTATATTCAGAACTTGAAGGTGTTTTCCTCAACCATCATCTTGTGTCCATTAGGAAATTAATACTGAAATCAGTACCACTTGTGGTATTAGTGTTATGATTGCACTAAAGGTCAGTGCTTGAAGATGACCAACCAAGATCTGTGTACTCCAATAGCTTCATCTTAATTTGTAGAGATAAACATGTGTTATAGCTTGTTAATATTACAGAGAAATAGATTTCTGCATTATTAAGTTATAGGTTGACAACTTCATTTAAAAATCATTAGCTCATTTTAAATACAGTACAGACTTTGGCTAATGAGGTGTTAATGGAAGCCAAGCTGCAGCCCCTATTCTTTATAGGCTGCTGGTTAAATTCTTTCCCAGTATCCCACAGTTTGAGTTCTCGCAATGGGAAATATATAATTAAGGTGAAATCAGCACACACTGCGTGTTAAAAAGAAACTATTTACATTACAGATTTAAATGGATTTGGTTTCCAGAGGACAGGAGGGATATATTTTTATAAGCCTAACAGAGCTACACTGGAAGCATGTGGGCCTGAAAGGCACATGAAGGACATAATTGTCTAATTCAAGCATTATGCATGGTTTTCTTTGTATTTCTAATTGGTTTGGGATGCTTTTTTTCCTAGTTCATAATTATGGTAAACAACAAAGGTAATACAGTATGAAAATAAGATGTTGAGCCTTTAGAGTGAGTGGTCTGTACAATTCTGCCGCTGCAATGGGGTCTGGTGCAGTTACGTGCTGCAATTTGCACTTCTCGAGGGATCTGTTTCCTATTTTACCCACTACAATCTCTTGAGTGACTTGAGAGATTTTGGCATTACCTGACCTAAGGTTGTGTAGCTGTGTACTGGACACTGCTCTCATCTGGAAAAAGTGTGGTTAAGAAGCAGTTGTACCTGCCTTACCCATTGAAATATGTCTTTTTTTACCTGTGGTTGGAACTGCTTGCAACTTTCTACAGTAGACTCAAGCTGCAGCAGGCAGAAGGAGCAAAATGAATTTAGAAGGAAATCAGCTGGATTAAAAAAATAGATTCTCCAAGCACAAATATTTAAGAGTAACTTACTGCTAAGGAAGGGAGAGATGAAATGTTGCAGACAAAAACTGATACTCTCCATGTTCATAGTCAGATTTTAATATGTAAAATGTGTAATATAAAACATTTAATGTAGAAGAATGTAGGTTTTTTAGGGCTGACTAGTCATCCTGGAGGGCTGCTGAGGTCTGTTACAGCAGAAAAAGTATTTCATTGCCATTTGCAGGATCTGCAGTTTCAGCAGCACACCTACTTTAACTTTCCTGATATTTGCAATTTAGAATTTATTGTAATTAAGACTAAGAGTTTCACCATGTTATCCATGATATCTTACTCTGTTCTCCAGCTAGAGGGCAGTGAAATTTACTCAGAGGCTAACAGCTACATTGAGTAACAAAAATGTAGGGAATATTTAGACTGTCCTTTCCAAATTCTAAAGTAAGCAAATATGTTTAATCAAAGTATAGTATTTTCAATTAGTAATCACCAGGATGCATAAATCATGGCTAATTAATAACTAGCCACATAACCCAGAGCTGAATGATGACTGATTCAACTTCATACATGAAAATGTTTTCTATTTTTAACAGATTTCATTGGTTTTGAATGACTAGGAAACAGCAGTTTCCCTACCAAAGCAAATTCAAATTCAATAAAGATGTTAATTCATGTTTGATATAAATCACCTTGACTTTGTACTGGGATAAAGAACTGACTTGTGATATTTGCTTATATATAGTCCAGAGAGATCTATGTACAAAAAATTGGAGGATATCATATATATATTCACACACCCATATATACATATAAATATATATGTAAAATAATATAGATACATATAAATGTATCTGTAAAATGTGTGTGTATATAACAGATTGAAGTTTTTGTATTTCTTATATTGAATTAATGAGCAGTAAAATTCCAAGGGTTTAGAAACTAATGGTTTTTATTATGGCTCCACATGTAAATGTGCTTGGCTGTAAGGGCTGATAACCAGAATTATGAGTGTTTGGAAAAAACAAGTGACAAGTAATGTTTTATAAATCTCGAGGCCACATGGAACTCAATGTCAGCTTCAAAATATCTTAGGCAAAGATGCACAGGCATCTCTAGGCCACTTATGAGGCATAGAGGAGAGCTTTTGCACCTCCCACTGGATAAGCAACTGATTGTCTACCAACATTTAGGACAAGATTTAGGTTTATTATCTATCCATATCACAAAGGGCAACTGCTAGGAAGTTCTGGAGTGCTTACAAGTAATCCTAGAGCGCCTTGCTCACTGAGACCGGAATTTTTGGCAGAGAATTTATGCTAGTTCCTTTCATAACTCATTTTGTTGACAAAGGCTGCAGTAAGTATTGCTGTAGCAGGGCTCTGAAGTGATAAGTGCCACGCTGGGGATGCAAGGAGCAGACGGTTCGCAGCCTAACATCAATCACTTTCCTGTTCCTGCTTTAAAGAGCTGAGTACTATCTGAAGGTGCAAGACCAGAATATCCTGCATGTTGCTGCTTCTCTGCTGCTAGCTCCCTGCTTTCAAAGTGATAACACCATCTGCTATTTTAAACTCTTCATCAGATATCGTACTCATCATTATTTCACTGAAAGCAGGCATTATATTTTGCTTAAATGAAAAACAGAATTAATGCTATTTACATGATTTACAGGATGATGTGCAAGGGTGAGCATCTGTGTCCTACCTTTTGAGAAACTTTTGATCAATAAATATACTAAAAGTGTACAATGGAAATTTATATATTATTAAAACTCTTGCCCTGGTTTTCTTCCTGTAGCCAGGCAAATATGATGAAGTTGTAGCATGCAGACAGTGTAATTACAAAAATTGTAATTTCTTGAAGAAATTCATAGCCCGTAGGGATAAAGATAACAATCTTTGTTTTACAGGGAGAAAAAGCCCTCTTGAGTATACTTTTTAAAATGTTTTGTGTTGGTTAGTTAATGTTTGGCATTTATTTAAATAAGTTAAGGATTCAGAATTAAACATGAAAGAGCATGTTGAAAAAGAATGAAAATATTGCATTATAAAAAACATGTAGCATATTTTATCCATAATTTCAAACTCATGTTAAGAAAGAGTTTAAATAATTTTAAAGAAACAATATTTGAGAAGTTTTAAAAATAAACTCCATCTTTAAATTGGTGAAAAATTTAAATTGCCATCACTAACAAAGGAAACCATCATGATTCTCTCACAGCACAATTTTAAAACAAATGTGTTTATCTCACATTGACAAATTCAATTTTTCCCTTGGTCTTGGTTTTTCTGATCACTCTCAAGGCTACAAATTCTTATTTTGGAAAGAGATTTCTCTTTGTTAAAAGCTTCAATTGAAAGCTGACTTCAATGTGCTTTTCCTCTAAGCATGTTCTTCTTAGTTTAAGCTATAAATTGATATGCTTTAAGTCATGCTGCATCCCTTTGACAAACTGTTTTATAGCAGTCTAAAGACTATTTTTTTCCCTTTCAAAACAATGTAAAGCAGGAATGTGCCATCATGTATTCAGTTTTTCCTTACCCTGTGATGATTTTCATACTTCTAAAAATCACCCAAGCAAAAGTACTTTAAGATAAATTTTGCTTGGTGGTTTTTTTTTTTTTTTTTTTTTTTTTTTTTTCATTTTTTAAGACACAGTGTTACAAACAGGAGTGGTTTCTCTGGTTTGTCTCAGGGGTTCTGTGTGGCATTTTGATGCTAGACCTCTTCAAAGGATTTGTGAATTACAGCACATTACAATCAAGCATCCAAATGCACTGTTTAGCTGCACTGCTCTTGGTGAATGTATAATCTTAGTGATAAATCTTTGTTCCTCTTCTAGTCTACTCATTCTTATTTTACCTGAAATTTAGAGGACCTCCAGAATGTAATGGCATGTCAGAGGTTCCTTTTACAGTTTCTGTGCAAGTATGTACAGGAGGTCTGCAACCACAGAGTTCTCAAAGGGACGCCTGCCAAACATCTTGGCTCTGGCATGACACCCAGCCTGTGTGTGCAGCCAATAGCTGCAAAACTTGATTCACTCATGTTGCTGCAAAATAATTTTTGATGAAATAAAAGTTGAATATCATCTTTAAATTACTTTTTATTAGTCTCAGGTGAAAGCAGAGAATTGGCAGTTGTTTATGTCATGTCTACCCTGTCTCGCTGGAGTACTTGGTGTGCTTTATTGCCTCTTCTGTCAATCAGAATCTGCTCAACTCTTATTAAAAGTCAACAAGATTCCTCCAGTTACATGTAATGATCTAAGATTTGTTCCTGAATGCAGTGTTGTGTTTCAGACTGAAACTTCGTTTGCCCTGTGGAAGTGCCAACCTTTTCCCTCGTAAACTCCACAAGAACAGAATCAATTCTGTGTACCAGGAAGCAGCAATACTCCATGGTGTTGTCTTTGCTTTTCCGTGGAGAAACACAGAGCCATAGCACTCTGTAACTCACCTGCCTACTACTGATTTCCTCCTGGTGCTTAGACCTCCAGTATCAAGGAATGGATTAAAAACTGGTTTTGTAAACTTCTGCAAATTATGAAGTCAATGCAAAAGAAACCTTCTAATGGTCAAACTGCAAAGCCTAGTTTGACATGTACATGTAACATTTGAAAATTATGTTACCATTCTTGGTTGAATTTTCATATCAGAAGTTCCTAATTGTGAAGGAAACTTTCTAGTCAAGGAATATTATATGAGAAGCATAAGACTTGTCTGCTTTGTGGGATCTATTGCAATATAGTTCAAAGGATCTTTATGAATATTTAATGTCAAAATGCAGAAAAAAAATAAAGGTTAAAAATTTCATTAATGAAAGCTAAAAAAAAAAACCAAAAAACTAAACTCAACCAAAAAATGTCTAGCAGCCAAAAATTGGAGAAAGGGGAAGCTGTCAGTGATATTTTTGTCTATCTCTTTGGCCTGAGCAAAAGATGTTAATTATTTATAAGAGTTTGATGACAGGAAATATACAGTACTCTTCAGTACTGTGATTTGGCAGGAATAGATATGAAAAAAGTTGTTTATGGTCCTTGTGAAATCATGTTGCTAGTGTTTTTACTACATCAGTAATGAAGAATTTCAGGTTTTAGGAGATTTGCTTGTTCAGCATTTGCAGTTTACCTTATTTCTATTTTTTTTTTTTTAAATCCCCCAAAATATGTTTTCATGTGCTGCACTCCTCTAACTTGATGCTGGGTCTTTTTTTTTTTTTTTTTCCCCAAAAATAATTCCCTAAACCAAGGGACCAGTGCTTGGAAGATAGGCATTCAGTGAAAGAAGATTTAACTCCTCTTCACATCCTTAATGTATCTGTTCTCTGCTTTTTCTGTGTTTATTTTCATCTAAAGGATTCCTGACTTCATACTGTGAAGCAATTGAAGCTTCTGTGGGGAGTCAAACAATGGGGTTTTTACTGTTGCTAAGTTTGCTTTATAAGCTCTTTCTTACAACACATTTGTTTAATAGGCCTAGTAAAGTGGTGAATGCAGCTGTAAATATATCTTTTATTTGTTGATGTGCAATAAACATCACAAGGATTTAGGTCTTTTCTTATTCTGATCTTCCTGACACTGGTGAAAGGCAATTGTACAAAATGAATGAAAAGTGCCTTAAACTGATTGCAGAAAACAACAGTCCTCATATACCTAAGGGTTAGTACCTTGTTTCTGTTTAACAGATGGTTTGTCCCAGCAGTGTTACTAAAACTTAATAATAGCAAAATAATAGGTTTCTTGATGTGAGGGAACTATTCCAGATAGCACTATTCACTGGGGTCATTGCTGAAGGTCATTTTTCATCCAGAAAGCTAAAGGTTAGCAAGTGTTGCTCAATTCCATGAGCTCCTGCTACTCTTTATTTATGATTAAGCTAAGTGCTCTCCTGTGGGTGTGTGGTAAAAGCCAAGAGTAAAGGAAAATAAACCCATTCCTTTATATATAAAATATTTCATCTTAGTTGATTGAGAATGGTATGATGCAAAGCTTGAAAATATGTGCTGTCTAGGAGCCCAGATAGACATAAGCTGACTTGGAGATCTTGTTCTTATTAATGTTGTTGCTGAGAAAATGTCTTGTCTTTACGTGCCTGTGTTTACACAAAGTGATTATTCTCTCTGCTTATCTTAGGCATGGCTGTGTCCTCCTGCATATTTTCAGGTTACACAAGCATCTGGGATAGCAGTCATTTCTAATCACACTACTGAGAAGGTGTTAAAGTATTCAGCAGGTTCAGCACTTATTATAGCTCATAACCAGGCTGTAAAGAGTCCCAAGCACTTTACTGATTCCATAGTATTCCTTGCCGAGTGACTGCAGCTTCTGTGGTTATTCTTCTGCAGCATGAGTTATTTCATTTCTAGAAGAATTGAGGTACAGGAAAGAGCGTTTCTCCAATAATGGCTCTGAATGCAGTATATTAAATTCTGCTGCTGCTGAATATGTGAAATCTTTATTACAAAAACAGAATAATTAATACAGACATTGAACAGAGAGCTTGTTTAACTAATTAGAATAGCGAACTTTCTATAAACTTTTGTGACTAAAATGTTGTCAGGATATTCTTTATTCTCTGAAAGAGGTGCTCCATTTGGCCACTGCGTTTCACCTGGATGTGTATTTCCATCTCTGTTGAGTTTAGAGGGAGAGCAGTGGTCAGCTTAAACCAGAGTCCTTACATTTCAGTAAAAGTAACTAAAATAGATTTGGGAAGAATGCCTGATGATAGGTCTAGCATGTTACACATGCAAGGATAAAACCCTTTGTCTGAGAGTGAATTACTGCAGAGTTTACAAGCTGCAGTACTATTGCCTTGATAAAGTATAAGTGAAGATATTACTCCTAAGTAGTGTCTCTTTGGTCTAATAATGGTCTGGAAGAAGAGGATGGAGCAGTGACCTGAGCAGTGTAAGTTACTCCCAGAGCTGCTGGACACAATTGTCTCTGTACTACTATAATTACTGATGTGTTCTGCACCTGCTTCCATGCACAGTATGCTGATTTAGATTAAGCATGGCATACTTAGGTAAGCAGCTTTCAGAACAGCTTAAACGAAATTGATGTGCTTTTGTATGAAGTAGGTGAGCCACTCACAGCTGTCTGCCATAGCTCAGCTAGTCCTTAGCAAAGAAGTAGTAAAAAACTGCTGGAGGTTAGATACAAGCTATTTCCACTGCACATGAAGTGTCCTTAATGACTCTATCCTAAATCTTTTGTTCTATAAGTATTTGATCTTATGTGTGTACTTTTAATTATACAAATTGCTTCTTTGATTGAAAGTTAAGTTGGGGTTTGATTGCAAGATCAAATCTACAGCATGGATTCTTTGAGGCTACCCCTGTACTGTAATTCATTAAAATCAATCATGATAAAAGTTTTTGCCTATACCCCAGGCATTACAAAGCAACTTGAAACTTTGAAAATTTTGATTTATATGTAAAATTTCAATTTTCATTTTATTCTGTGGTTAAACACTTATGGAAAATTTTGAGAATTACAATTTACTCCAGTGGCTTTTGGCTGGACTTTTCCGTGTTAGCCACAACCTGAACCAATCTTCTCCTTCAAGAGGGACTGTGTTTTGGGAGGATGCCAGTGAGTCAAGAGACCTGCTTCAGCTGGGAAAAAGACAAAAGTGGAGTGAACAGAGAAAAGGTTGGGGGGTTTGTGGTGGCGCCCCCCTTGCCCTGGAAAGGAATGAGAAGACAAGAAGATCTCTGTTCTTGAGCCCTCGGCCCCAGGGGAAAATGGGGGGGACTGTGGTCCCAAACAATGAAAAACTGAACTGTTGTTTTCTCCCCTCTTGCCAGGGCATCCTTGAAAAGAAAAATCCTAAAGGCAGTGACCATCCATGCATTGGTGGTGAGAGCACTGTGCATAGAAAAGAGAAGGGTCACCATGGCAAACTTTTTCTCCGGGCGGTGCCATGTGTGACATGGAAACACAGGATGTGGAGCTGTGTTTCTTGGGGGGTCTGTGGCACAGGAGAGACTCTGTTCCCTCGATAGACTGATTATCGATTGCTTGGAGGGTGGAAACCTGATTGGGGTCCAGATTGTGTCTCACTGTGGTTTGTTAGAGTTGGGTGGTGGGGGGGGAGGAATGTTTTGCAAGGTTTTCATTTGGATCTTTGTGTGTTTTCTTTTCCCTTCTTTAATTTTCTCTTTTCTTTTGTAATGGTAGTTTAATAAAGTTTTTTTCCTGTTATCAAGCTTGAGCCTGCTTTGCTCTATTCTAGATTCCACTTCACAGCATTCCAGGTAGGGATCACATTTTCATGGAGGCACTGGCATTGTGCCAGTGTCAAACCATGACACTTTGTCATAAGGAAAATGGTAATTCCAGAGGATGCTTCTTTGAGGCTTTTATAGAGCACTGTGGATACATGTAATTTAGAATTGTGAAATAGATTTTACAAGTGCTATATGTGGTCTCTGTAAATTTCTTGACATGGAACAACCCCTTACTTTCTTAGAAAATGTAACAAATTACTTCATAATATCAGGCTAATTGATTTTTTTTTTTTTTTGTGGTTTCACATTTACTGCTTTAATGTGGAATAGTTCTAAAATCCTTGAGCTGTAAAATTAGATGTCTGGGCTGTTGAAAACTCCTTGTACTTCTAATTTAAGAGTAAACCAAAACAAAAAACTTACAGCATGGAGATTTGAAAATAATAAAAACTAGTGTTTGTACATTCTTGTGAAACAGTTCCTGAAGTATGCTGTGAATTTGATAGCAGCATAGAAATGCTTTAACTTGGAATTGTTGAAAGGTAACAGAGATATTGACTTTTTCTGATATCTGATACCAGTGCCTGGGAGTGTTGCAGGACCCATGGAGAAAATCTGAGAGTTAAACTTGTCATGTCTTAGCATGTTTTAGATTTTAAATGGTGTATACTATAAATTAACATGCAGAAAGTAGGTTTCTAACCTATGATGAAAAGGTGTTCCAGAGATTTCTGAATTAGTCATACATTTTATGCAGACTCTAGTGCTGCTTCAGCTTTGTTGGAGTGGTTTGGCTTCTGCATTCAGCTGTTCACACATGGTGGGACGTTTCTGCAGATGTTGATTTCTGTGCAAATTTTGTCTCAGTGGTTTTGCTTTGTAAGTGTTTGGTCCTTCAGTCTGCAAGGTTTGCTCTTGCCAGACATTTTAATTTTTATGGCAGAGGTTAGCTGTTACAGCATACACCTGAGAACCATAATTGTGGTTGCAAACACATCACAGGAGCATAGGGAGAGAACGCGTTTCTGTTGGCATCTTGGAGTCCTGCAGTTGGTTTCACAGGAATTGTAACAATGCTGATACTGCTTACTCACTACAGAATTGTTTACAGACTTTTAAAATTGTATTTGAGAATGCTAGAGTGTGGAGGTAGATACTGAGAGCAGGTTCCATAATTAAAAAAAAAAAAAAAACTTACGGATTTTAAAACTTTCAGGATCTTAATGCTGTCGATTGGACAAGACTTGCTTTTAACCCATCAGTTCCTAACATAAACTTATACTGATTTAAAATCCTTAAAAAGTCCTCACACATGCTAAAAATGTAGAAGATGAACCCAAATAAAGACCTTGCAACTGATGGTTGGTATCTGTCTTGGATGGTGAAATCCAGAGATCTGATATGATGCTTACAGAAGTTATTGTACCTATTAAACTTGTCTTTAAACCAAATATTTTTATAATTAAACTGTTTATTTTTTTGGAGAGTCAAGGACCTTTTTTTTTCACTGAGAGTTTTTTTGTTAGATTTATTCAATCACCAATAATGTGTGATCACCAATTAGATTAGAAAAATCTGGATTAATTTGAAATTTTATGGAAAACTTTCAGCAAGCTCCTGGGATGTATTTAAGTCTTGCTAAATCTTGTAATTTGCTTCCAAATAGAATTATACAACCTACATGGAGACTAAAACTTCCAGCTACCTATTGTTTTACCTCATAAGACTGAAATACCTTTGAGTAGCGTGACACTGGCATTGAGACATATGAACAAAGACATGCCTCTATAGCAGGCTATCATTAAAGGAGATAAACTTGGAAATGAAAGATGTATTCTATAGTCCCATATCCTTATATCACATCTCCCTTGGGTTTTTCTGTTCTTTCCTCTACTTAAGTAGTCTGAGATGTTATTTTCTTTATTACTAGCTTTTTTAATATCTTCACTTTTTATTCAATCACTTAATTCTTCTAAAGTTATACTCACTTTCCCTCATCCCTAATGTTTTCCTTCTGCAGAAAACATAAGGATATTCCAGGCACTAAGGTCTCCCTTACAGCATTATATCCCTCTCAGGTAGCCTTCAACAGTATTTCTTCAACTCTTTTTATTCATTAAACATTTATTTGGCTCTCTAGGTGGGCCAAATATAGCAGAGGTGTTATTGTTTCTTCATGGGCTTGTTGACCAGTTAGTTTGCATGCACTAATTGACAGTTAATTGGCCTGATAATTGTATTAGCTGTATGATGATTTTTGTCCTTCTTTAAAGGACTAATGGAGTATTTCTATTTTTTAACTTCTGACTTTCAGGAAACTTGGAAAAACTTCTGTTTTTTAGACTGCTCATATTCCTCACTCTTTGTCCACAAAATTTAAAATTGGTTAGTGGGATCTCATGTGTCATAAGGAACAAGGATTGTATAATTGATTAGCAGAGTGCTCCAGAACACCTGATTTTCTAAGGAAATTAGACTTATTTGCATCACAAGACAATCAAATAATTTTTACTGTGGTAAATCATTCCTCTCTTTTAGTCCTTCCAAACTGATTATTCTGTAGAGAAGTCAGATAGCTACTGTCATTTCAGTGGCAACATAATTATCTTTTCCAATAATTGCAATGGGAATTTCAGTCTCCTGTGTTGCAGGTAGCTGTTCCTGTGAAATCCACATGCTATCCAATCATGATTTAGCCTGAAGGTATTTTCTTATTTAATGAATTAAAGGCACTACATCTGTATTCTTAAGGATTAAGAGAATTAAAATTAATAAAAACATGGGATTTTGTTTGGAAGTTTTTTGGCCATGAATTGGAGACAGCGCAATAAATGAGTTCTTGGAAGATATTTTCTGTGCTACTCCTTGCTTTCAAATGGGTTAGAATTATTATCCTAGCCCTTTCCTCTAGGATTTTGACATGCTTTTATTCCCAGGGGTGTCTTGGTGATGAACATACATGTGGAGATTTCTGGAATATTAAAGCAAGAAGCCAAGGAATGATGGAAGTGTCCCAGATCAATATAATGCTAAAGGAAGAGAACATCTGGAAAAAAAGACCACATAAGTTCTATATGACTGAAAGATGAGAGTCCTCACTAGATAAACATTTGCACTGGATGTTTAGAGAAGACCATACAACTGAGGTGTAGCGAGATGGGGCTTCATCTACCCTAAATAAATCCACTATATCAGTATTGGCAATCTTTTCCCAAAAGACTTGTTAATGTGAAAATTTCAAGGAAAAAAGAATCGGGCTGGCAGTTGAAAAGTGCATTAGACAAGCAAGCTAAAAAATGCAATCAATACAACCTATGGGTAATCGAAGCACATTCTGCATTAGGAGTAATAACAAGAAAGCATTCTCTACTTACTTTGCACTATCTTAGATGGTGTAATTCTCAGCTCAGATAAACTAGTAATAAATTGTTATATGCTTTGCTAACAAGCAGGTTTTATCTGTAATCTCCAAAGTTTTTAAGTGAAGCATTTTATTTAAAGTGCTTTGCGAGTATAAGTTAGATAAATTGACCTTTCTCCTTTTATTGATTGTGCTGTAAATGCATTCCAAAAATTCTAGTGTGCTGATGAAACCAAATTTTTCCTTAAGCTGCTGCCATTTGTTCTTTTGTAATGTTTATCTAGATACTGTTAATTAACTTCAATTTTACAGATAGGGCAAGGCTCATTTTAACATTCCTAAACTATCTCAATTGTCAGAAACAGTAGCAAGGCTTTGAAAGAGTAAATGGCTGTTGTCTTTCAGTTTTAGTCTCCACAATAATGTTTAGTTTTGTTCACAGATAAGTATTTAATTCAGAAATTTAATATGAACTGATTTAGTGATGACTGACATTTTAATAAATTGAGATACAACATTTTTCTTTGAAGTCTCAGGTTTTGAAATTAGAGGTTCTTAAGAATAAGTCATAGTTTTTGAAAATTATAGTGCTCAGCATTGCATACAATTCTTGGAAACAATATATTGTTAATATTTAAAAAATTGGAAAAATGGAGTGTAAATTAAAAGAGATTTGCCCTTATTTCTGGAAATATTACATGCTTTTTTGGAAAATCTCCTCTGCTATTTTAAGAACTCCCAAGTTGGCAAAATTACTTTTTTTTTATGAATGTACTAAATAAGTACTAAAAACTTCGCACATTATCGGTGACTTTAAATGGTACCTTTTCTCTAAGAGAAAGGTTTATTGTCATTACTTAAAACAAGTATGTCTTGAAAAGGTATTTGAACAAATTATTGTGGTGCAGAACAAAGCAAATGTTCAGTTGCTCATTTCTTCTAAAGTAGCATCCATGTATGGATCCTTCTGTAGACAACTTCCCTGGTTTGGGGTTTGTCTACAAATTCTTCAGATTTGACATTAACTTTGCAATTCACACATGCAGGGCTCAGGAAGAGTTTTCAGTGGATTAACAAATCATATGACATTTAAGTGCATGTTTACAGCCTGCTGAAAATGTAAATTAAACTAACTTCAAAGCATCGTTGTTAATTTAAGGCTAAAATTACTTGATTCAGAGGCATTCATGCTGACTTGTTACCTCATCCTGACTTGGTCTGTATCAAATCCCTCTCAGTTCATGTTCATCACTGATTCTCTTCCGTTGGCCTCAATGGGCTATTTGTTTCTTTTGAAAAAGTTTCTGCTTAAGGCAAAAAAAGAGTCTGAGAATTTTTGCTTTGCTAGTGGAGTTTTTAAAATTAATTTTCCTGATGTTTCAAGATCCTGAAATAATTATGATTAGTATCATGTGTTTATGTAGCTTCCAGCTAGTAATACAAGGATTTAAGTTAACTTTATATTATGTGGGTCCTGTTATTTTTGGTATAAGTTTTGTTTTAGTTTAACTGTCTTCTGAAATGTCATATCTTAGGCTAATTTTTTTTTAACTTTACAGTAATAATATTACTGCTCTAAGAGAACTAAATTTAATTCTGGTTTGATCGCCATTACTTAATGTCTCAAATATAATTTTTTTTCTATTTTTGATTAAAATTTTCTTTTATAGGTTCCAAAACAAGCCATGCCAATGAGGAATAATTTAACATGCAAAATAGGAATTCTTTGGATGTTTTCTTTATTATGCCAGATAATTAACAAAAGAGATGTCCAAGATATGTTCCTGTGTAATATTATTCTTTTCTGTAGCATCACTAATCTTGACCAAGGCCATGCCTTTAACATTCTTTCCAGTAGTATTATTATAACTTTATGGCTCTTTCTTTATTTCAGAAATAAATACACTTCTTATATTTTAGAATACATGGACTTTGTTTCAAAAGATGCATTAAATATAGGTTCTTGTTTGTATACCCTGGAAGTGTTTCCACCCATTCATTTATGATGTATGCCTCTTTCTTGATTTTGGGAGGTCTGGATGAAGAACTGCTTAGAGATTTTTACAAAAAGAAGATTTTCTGTATTGTCTGGGTTTTTTGGTTTTAAGTTGAAAAAATATTGAAAATACAGAAAGCAACAGTTAAATTTTCAGCTCAGTGTATAGGGTTTAATTGTGCTGTGCCAGAGGAGGTTTATGTTGGATATTAGGAAAAGGTTCTACACAGAAGGAATTGTCAAGGATTGAATTAGGCTGCCTAGAGGAGTGTATAGATGGACTGTTTAGGTTTAGTGTTGGGTTGGCAGTGCTGGGTTTGTGGTTGGACTCAAGGATCTTAGGGCTCTTTTCCAACCTAAATGATTCCGTGATTCTATGTTTTGTGATGTTTGAAAAGACACAGGCCCACCATTTCTTTCAACTCTGTCAATCTAGTCCTAATCCCGTTCAGGAAAGAACGTATTTTCTGCAGGAGAGAATAGATTTTTTGTCTCTTGATAGACAATTTGGATGCAGGTTTTAAGGTTGCTTTTCCCCTCTTCTGTTTGTTTGGGTTTTTTTTGTGGTTTATTGGTTTGATTTGGATTTCCCCTCCCCCACTTTTTTTATAAATCCTGGAGAATAGCAGAAGCTAGAGGCAGACTTCATGTTCTTCTTGGCATAAAATGGTCAGATTTATGTTTATTATATTCTTTTTCTTTCCTTCCATTATATAAAAAAAAACCAAAATTAAACTGATACCCAGGTTTGATATCAAAAGAAACATTCCTTTATTTCCAGTTTTTCTCATGCTCCTTTCTGATGCTTACACCATAACTTTATTTAACAAGGAATAATGTCCTGCTAAGGTAATGACTAGCAATGGACTTTAACTGCCTTCCTTTGACACTTTTTTATTTGCAATTTTTTTCTGTGGTGCTCAGGTTGTTATAGAAAGTTGGAAACTGTGTTGTGTTCTGTAGCCTGTACTAATGTCTGGAATATCAGAAACTCCTGGTGGTTCTCCTAAACCACACACTCATTTTAAGATTACTTTTAGCTGTTTATGGATTTCAATAAGATTTGTCAATGGCAATGAGAACAGAGACATCAAATTGTCATTCAACTGCAGAAGACATCAAAAACTCTGACTGGTGTGCATTTCAGAGTAGGTGTAATGCTGTTAGCCTAATTAGATAAGGAGGAACCTCTACAAATTTTCTGGAAAATTGTCTATGAGTTAAGATATTTAATCTGAGAATACAACATGTTTGTTGGCAGTGGAACTGTGTAACTTTCGGCTTCCAAAGCTGTCAACCTTTTTCAGAGATGTGCTTTACTTTTTTTTATTTGTTCCTTTAAACTTCCAGTGCAACCTGGAAAAAGTCTAAAGAATTTTAGTGGCAGTAAGTTTTGTGTTAACTCTGAGACATGGACAACCAATGACTGAACTCATAGTTGAAATGATTCAACTTTTGATCTAAAAAAGTCTTAATCTGCAATAAAATCTTGGGTAAAATGTATATGGCTAAGCTGTTAGACTATATTTCTGATGTACTTTTCAGGCCATCTAGAATTTAATAACAGATGAAACTTTCTTCTGTTCTTGGATAATCTGGAAAGAGAGAGACCTAACTGAATAGAACAATAGATTATTCATGATTACTGAATAAGTGGTGTGTTTTTGTTTTCCCAAGCTGAGCATTTCTAGTTGAACATTCTTTTGTGTTTCTTGTCTGTGTTAAAAACATAGATTACCATGGCTAAAGATGATGAATGATGATATAAGAATATGTGAAATTTGTCCTGAGATGTTAAAATCAGTGCATAATGAATTCAGAAATATAAAATGAATAATACATTCTATGTAATTTTAAGTTTAACTGGTCTCTCAGTTCTTGATCAAATAGTTCTAGAAAAATATTCTATAGAAAAAGGGGAAGAGAAAGGACAAGACCTTCCTACCTATATATACATCCCAATTATATTAATTATTGCATGCATTAAGGCAAATCTTGAACAAGATTTGAGCTATGTATCACATGAGGAAGCTCAAGTTCAGCATATCCTCAGGACATGTGTTTGGGACTTCTGAGAACATATCCTCTGATGTTTCAGTGCTTCAGCTGGCTGAGTCTCTTGTGATCTTTTCCAAAATTTGATGCAGTTTGTGGGTTTGGAAACTGAATTAGTTTTGTTTTCACTGCATCCTCACTGCAAAATCAGGGCAGAAGTAGTTCACATACCACAGCCCAAACTGGGCTTTTCACTTCACAGTTCTCCTAAACATAGCCCAAGGTTTCTTGTGTGAATGAGAACCTAGGAGAAGCCCACATTAACACTAGTGAAGAAGCATGAAGTGTGATCCTTTCAAATGTTCCCTCTTTCTTTCTGTTCACAGTTAATTATCTTGAAGGTGTTAGAAATATGCTGGTGAATTTGTATTGTTTGGGAACATAAGTTGATTTTAGGCACTGGTGGTTACTAATCTATTTGCGTAGAATATTCCATTTCAATTCATAAAATAGTATGATTAAGTACTTTTTTCCAGATTTATATGGAAAATCCAGATTTATATGGAAAACCCACATCCAGTTTTTGGTTGTTTATGATTTCTTTCTTCAGTCCATTTGAACTGTTCCTGTAGTGATTTGCTCTTAGGATTATTGCTGGATTTATATGAGAAAAGGAATATTCTGTGAGCACTCTCTGAAAACTTTCAGTGAGGCAGGATGAATGGAAAAGGAGAAAATAACTCCATCATGTCTCTTCTCCATACCCCTAAAAAAATTGCAAACCAGAGCAATCACCTCTAAAAAAACCACTGGAGTTGGCTTCAGGATGGTACAGATTAATGTGCTGAAATTGGGTAAGGCTGTGGCACACTTCCTCTGGCACAATTTTATAATATTGCCTCATCAGGCCTGCCCTTACTGCCATCACCCACATGCTGCCACCAGAATGATGATGGGCTTATTATTCACAGGCTCTTGTGAGACTCTGAAGTGTTCTTGTTATTTATAGGGTCCAAGTCAGCACAGAAGGAAGTCAGAGAGCAGAAACTAAAAGTTTCATCTAAATTGATAATCTGCCTACTCTTGACCTGTGTATGCTGCATTTTTAAATGCTGTCCTATGTCGCAGTTACAGACATTTATCCACTGAAGAAATGGGTGGTCTTCCTATTCTTCCAGATCTTCAATCAGTGGAACAGTTGGGTTATTTTCCTCATTACAATACCCTTAATCTAACTGAAATGCTAATTGTCAAGTTGTGAGATCACAATCCTACATCTGAGGTGGAGATAGAGCATCTGAGCTACCTACAGAAAAGATCTTGTGTCTGAAAACTTGTTCCTCTTTCCAAATATTTTGGCATTAGAAGTTGTAGCTTCTGTTTTCCTTACCTGCATTTTGGGAAAACCGCAACCAGACTCCATGAATAAAATGTGGGAAGCGACTGACTTATGTTAAAAACAGTTGTTAGCAAAGAATCACATAAGCCACACTCCAAAATGATTATTTTGTTGAGATGAAAACCAAAACAAAGAACAGCAGTGTTGTAGGATATTAAATATTTAGATAGTTTATCTAAATATCTCTGCTATTTCCCTGGTGCCTTGTTTTTATCTCTTTATTTATAACTAGGATCAAAAATGGAAATGTAACAATTTTCTTAAGGAAGATACAGAATAACAAAAAATCCTTCAGATATGATTTTCTTTGTATATTCATTCCATCTTAAATAGGGGCAAGAACTCTGAATTTCTAACATTGCTAGTTCTGTACTTAGTGCTAGATCTGTGGCAATACAGTTTGGATAAGCAATTTTAGGACAAATTCTCTATTTGGAATTGCTGAAATGGAATCCAATGCAGCCTTTCCACATCTGTTGTTGGTGATCTCAGGCTGACTTACATAAGCACATTGAAAACAGATTTGAACTGAAGAATTATGTTGCATTAATTTGTATTATGGTTTACAACCATAACAACTTTAAATGACAAGTTCTCACTTGGCATGATTAATACAAGTTTTCAAAATGACTTTTTTTTCTTTTTTTTAAGCTGTCTCACATTTGTAAAGGACATATAGGTTTCTTTTTACTTGAATATCATCATATTACATCCTGAGTTGGAAAAGGCCCATAAGGATCATTAAGTCCAAATCATGGCCCTGCACAGGATACCTCCAGTATCACACCCTTTGCCTAAGAATATTGTCCAAAAACTTCTGCCAGGCTTGGTGATGTGACCATTTCTCTGGGAAGGCATTTCCAATGTCCAACCATTCTCTGGGGGAGCAACATTTCTTCTGATATTCAACCTAAACCTCCCCTGACTCATGTCCATGCCATTTCCTCAGTACCAGTCACTGAACAATTGAGAAGAGATCAGTGTGTGCCCCTTGTTTTCCTGTTCTTCTGAGCAAGTAGCTTTATAAATTGCTTACTGGTTTTAGGACCATACTAAGAGATGTAAAATTCTGCTATTGATAATTCTTATATAGTTAAATACAGTATTTCGATAGCATACCTGAGTGTTCAAAAAACTCTTCCTTGTCATTTGAATACCTCTTGAAGTTCTAAAGTCAGATTCCCTTATCCTGTTGGACTGTCTGAAAAACAGATAAACTGTTAGAACATGAAGGTTAGCATATATTGGCTGAGTAACTTTTGTTGTTCATCCTGGCCATTAACTGTTTTCTCCTCCCATCAGTAATTTCAGACTTTAAAAAGATGCTGGAGGCCACTTTGTGACTTAAGCAACAATTTTGTCTTCAAGACTTCAGTTTTGAATAGCCTGCAGGACTCTAAAATCTTGCATTCACTACATGTAATTGAGAAGCAGCGATCCCTGGTGCTTCAGCTTACTAGAGAGTAGATCCATGGAGTATAGCTAGTTTCCTGGACTATTAAGGAAAGGATAGAGTTTTCTACTTCACTATGGATCAGTTAGACAGTTTATCATTCTTACAGATCAAAAAAAACCACATATGTCCACATCTTGTGGAACAATATCTTTTTCACCCTATATGTTTCAATAACATATGGGGTGAAAATATAACAATTCCTTTCACCGGCAGGAATTCTTGTTCACCTGCAATGATCAGTAGCTGAAGATATTCACAGAGAACATAATGTTCACAGTTAAAAAGGGCTATTCAGTTGACTTTTCTCCTACTCAGCTTATTCAATTTGTTATAGATTAATTATTACAATAGTAATTCCAATTCCTGAAGTCTCCAGCACAGCTATCCAAAAGTGTGATCATTCAGAGCAGAAAACAATATTTGGAGTTCGTATCAATGATTGCAAAACCTGGTTTGCAGAAGCAGTTGTTTTAATAAGAGTATGTCTTGCCTCAACTTGTACACCTTGAAGTGATAGATTGTAAAAAGATATTTGGGCAAATGAGCAATAATAATCCCTGGGCAAATTTTGCCCACACCTGGCTATTTCTGTACTGTTTCAGAAGAGAAACCTGAAGAGTCTGAGGCAAATTTTGTGATCTGGCTTAAGTATTAAATATTAGTACAAACAAGAGTTTCACAACTTCTGTGTGATAAATCAATGTAAAGTTTACTGCAGCAGAGTAGGAATTAGGACTGATGATGACAGTGATGATCATTTTATTCCTTAATGAATGCTATTATGTGAAATGAATCTAGTCTACACCTGGCATTTCAGTCATCATACTTCAAACATCTTTTTTTCTGGAGTGACTACACATATATTCATGAAGCAAATATTTCAACAGCAGCAAAATTTTCTCCTTTATGAAAAGGCAGCTTTTCATTTTGAGATACTGAATAATCCAAGAATTAAAGTTTTAATTGTTACAGATGCTACACATACATAAGTTTCTACTTACACTTTCTCTGCTTATGCCAAATACTGGAGTTTCCCAGTATCCAGTTTAAAAAGACTCACTTTCTTTGCCACTCAATGTAAATCAGATTGCATTCAAATTCCAAATCCACTGTAGTTTACATTGCAACTTAGTGTAAATTGATGCATCAGCCAAAACTTCAGTGGTCTACACTCATTTCAGCACTCTTCATAAGTGCAGGTCCAGTTTATCTACAGATTTCTTAGGCTTGTGCAGATGTGCTGGGTCAGCCCAGATGTGTAGTTCTGGATGAGAATTAAGTGGTAAGCATACAGGACTGCTGCTCTGGATTAGATAAATAAATTCAAATGAGGTTTTACAGGAGCCAGTGGAGCCTTTGCTGGTGGATGTGGTGTATCACCAGTAATAACCTCTCCTAATGGCTGGGAGCTGCTTGAGCTATCCAAACTATCCTGTACAAAGCTATCAGCACACCTGGCTAGCTAATTCAGCATTGTGCTTGTAATTTCAGCTCAATCTTTGGCCCTTCTCATGAATCCAACAGGGAGCAGTTCTCATGAATCCAGCTGTGTATGATTCATTTTCTACATTTACTGAAAATCAGCGCTCTGCATTGAGCCTCCTGGCCTGTGTGTGCCTGGCTATGTTGTCTTTTGAGCAGATGTCAGGGTGGTTGGCTCAGGTGTCCTTTAGCAAACACTCCCAGCAGTGTCACCCATGTCACCCTGCCCCTTAATTCTTACCCATAAACTCAACTGATTCTTCATCCCCTTCCAGGCAGAACTTGATACATTACAGTTGCTCTTCACATAAAGAGCCTAAAGAGATTATAGTTTGTTTCTGTTGGCTGATATGAGGACATCATTCTGTCTTTGGTCTCTCATTATGTATATTTGGTTGAATAATATTATGTGTGTTTTATATATTTATTTTTTAAATAAATATAAAGGTTTCTCAACAGGCATATATATATAAATACCAATATTTATTTAGCAACACCTATAATATGGCATTTCCTATGAGACTATCTCTAGTACAAGAAAGGGTCTTTTCATATGTCTGACTTTTGAAATAGTGCTATCTGTACTGTGCACACAGGGTCAGGATAGATCTTTATAATGTCTCTTCTGTCTTTCAAATTTCTGGGGTATTTCTTATTTGGCATAATTTAGTCCAGCTCTCTTGAATGCAAAGGCATCTACAAGCTTAATACAATTTTACTGTCAATAGACTCCTAATTTATAAAGGCAGCTCTGATACTCCTTCATCATTAATGTTCAGTTTTGATCTGATGCATTTTTTTCCATTGGACTTTAGGCAAATATGTGAAATGTATAATTGTAGTTACTACTACATGCCTGAATTTAAAAAGAAAGAAAAAAATTTAGGAAGTTTTATCCTGTTTAACCACAGCATATTTTTTCCATCCTTAGGGAAAAAGATAGTAATTCTGCTTAAAAAGGATGCTCTGTTATGTATAGAATAATGTTTTCTCTGACTTTAATGGATTTCACTGTTTTAGAAAGCATTAGAAATGGAAAAAATTACATACTGACAACAAAAAACACATCACATTGGTTTTATTACAAACAAAAAGTCTTTAGAAAAAAAGGCCAGAGAGAAGTATGGATTGAGCAGAATTCCTTTCTTTATAAGAAAGAGATTTCCAGGATATATTTTCTTTAGAAACATATGTAAGTATGCCTAAATAAGATACTTAGAGATATTTAATAATGAGCAATTAGCTTTAAATTCAGGAAAGTAACTATCATTTTAATAGTTTGGTTATATGTAGGAACTCTCACACATTCAGTTTTCATGAAGCATCAGTGTGACTTGATATTTGATGTAACAAATGAAGAACTTTCTGTGATCCATCCCATTATGCTTTAACATTTTTAGCACCATTCCCAATTATGTTCTAAATTAAAGTCTTACATAAACAGAGGCATAATTGCAAATGCAGTGTTTAAGATGCCATGTCTGGAATATCACAGAATTTTAACAAGCAATTCCACTCAATCCATTTATATTACATTTATAATCCACTGATAACTCTGCTTTTAAGGGGTCATCCGTACTGATCTAAAGCTTCATAAAAAGTAAATACTAATGTGAATTGATTTTGCAATTATTTATGGAAAGCATTATTTTAATGGAAGTACCTGAGAAGTGGAATTCTTAGTGGAAATTTTTTACTTAATGAAAATGAATAAATATATTTTTCACCAGGCAACTAAAGGAATCTGTTTGTTTTTAGGCAAATGTAACCTGAAAATAACATAAACTTCTCTTCAACTCTGCCATTTTAGTTTTAGTTCAACACTAACTCACTCCTCCAGTTGGTGACTTGCATTTTTGAAGGTTCTGTTTGAATGCTCAGATTAGTTTTTGGCTCAAGTAAATTATAACTAAATACAATATAACCATAAATGAGTGACTATGTCCAATTTTATCATTGAAAAGTTCACATTAGCTGACATTTTCAATGAAGGGTGTGGGATTTCAGTGACCAAGTCTTTATATTAACCACTTTAAACCCTTTGAAAATCTCATTATTACACATTGAATTCTCCTAATGAGTTATTTCTGAAAGTACCCAGGTACCTCTCAAATGACACATAATATAGCACTTTGACAGACCCTTGTCTTTGAGAAGGAGAGCAGGTGATTTTCAGGTGATATTTCTTAACTCTTCAAATAAACTTGTGTATTTTTTATGAAGTATAATTCTAATTTCATGCTACATGTAAGCTGTTTAACAACATATTTAATTATCTTCTTTTGAGCAAAATATAAAAACATTATTGTAAAAAGTATGAATTACTAAAAAGCAGCTAAAACATGTCTGCACTTATATCTGGCAATATATTCCAGCACAGCTTCTATTTATCATTCTCTCTAAAGTGCTTTATGTATTAAATCATATATAAATTTTATATCAAATATTCATAAACATACCAATTTCAAGCCCAACACAATGCTTTTCTAATATTACTTTAATTACAACAGTCTGACATACCTATATGCCTTTAGTTATTAATATTTCTGAAGATATTATTGCCTTTATCTAGTATGAGTGTGAGTGAGATTAGGGTGACATTTGTGCAAATCTGTAGGAAGATTCTTCTGTTTCCAGGGAGCACAGTTTGCCTTTGTCTGAAAATATCTGTAGTATTAAACTCAGTTTTTGTTGCATATCCTTACATTACCCCTTCTTATTGGAAAAATAAGCATTAGAGAAATTTACTACTATTCTGGTATCCTCTATAGGATTTAATGAGATGTCTCTAGTTTTTCTGATCTTGTAATCTAGGGAAACCTATCTTTATAATGTTATTCTTCTGAGAATTTAATTGAGTTTTCATATGCAAAGGTGAAATTCCCTACTCAGAGTGGTTTAATAATTCTGAAAAACAGTTAAGTTGTCTGCAGCACATACTGCTGCATGGACATGAGTGCTACATAATATGATTTATACAGGTAAAATAGGGTTTAGAATCTAGTTTCTGAATTTATAATGACACAGCACAGAAAGCCAAACACAATCACATGTATGGGTGTCAGAAATTTCTTGGAGACAATAATTTGACATCACCCACAGTGACTTTTGAGTGATTCATTTTTAGCATAATATCATGTTCTTTCTTTACCTTCATAATCAGATCTGAAAGTTATTCTTTCTGTTTGACAGAAATAACAGGAACATGGAAAATAAATAATAGAATAAGACTTGTCTACTAATAAAAAAAAATCTCAAATTCAATTGCTTTTAACTGAATGAAACAACCTATAGCAACATGAGAGAAAAAAAGATTTTTTTAAAAGACTATTTACTGTGGTTAAAATCTAGCTGGAATGGGAATACAGTTCACATGAAAAGGGAATATATAAAATGAAAGGGTAAAATTATACATAAGTGGCCTTATTCAAGCAAGAGAAAGATTTGAAAATTTGATGTGAAAATGACAGGGGTGCTTATGGTCAAAAGTAAAATCCAATATTTCATAGCACTATACTGTGGTCATTATTTGAGTGACACTGAAGATTAAGTTGATTTAAATTATACTTTGCTATTATAGCTGTTAATTTCTGTATCAATTATTTGCATTGAGACTTTTCCCTTGGAGATCTCAGAGCACTGCAGAAGATGTACAGTGCTCTTTAAAGAGATGGTTCTCATTAAATAAGCCATCTGCCTGATTTACTCATTTGGAAATCCAACATGTGTCTGCTAAAATTATTTATATAATTTTTAGTGCTCTCTTCAAGGCAGAGGTCAAGCAACAGCATGATGGTGCCTGTGAAAAGTCAATCAGTTTAAACTATCCATGCTGGTGCCACATCTCATATATTATGAGCCTCTAACTTATATAGACAAGTGATAAGAGATTAAGAATCTTCTATCTCAGTCCCTTTCCCTTCCTAGCTAAATAACTTTAGCAGCCCATGAAATTCTTCCCCCATATTGCTTCATTTCCATGGATCTCCCCAAAATCAAGTAATTTTCAGACACAATGAGTTAAGCTTGTATGTTTCTTATTACAGGAATATTTTCTAGCAGAGCATTTACATTCATTGAGACAGAGTTATTTCCAGTCTTAAAAGTAATATAGGCTTTGCCATGAAAGCATCTTTAAGAAATATGTCTCAGACCAGTTTCAAGAGCTGTAATTCTCATTTCTTTTATGGCCTTATATTTAATTTTATTTTTAAGTCAAAATGTGTTATTAAAAAAAAAAATCCAAAATGCATCCTAGTTTCTTTGCAAATTATTTTGTCAACACTTTTACATAAATTTGGACATGGAAAATGTTTGGTATGGTTATATTGCATTTGTTGATTTTTGTATTTGTTTATTTACCTTACCTCCCCGTCAACTTTGCATAATAATCAGGAACAATTTGCACTTGAAAAGAGATGAAATGTGAAAAAATTTTATTGTAGTGGGCATACTCTTGGAAAGTAACTGGCTATAAAGAAATAAATTGAAAATATCATACAGTAAGGAACAGTATCATTAAATAACTGTTATGGTGAATTTTCTTACGTCCAACCAGTCCTTTCTTTGATGAGCAGGGTCTCATTAGAACCAGCAACAACTAGAACCTTGATTTTAGATAGTTTTTAGGCAAGTATGAGATGATATCAGAAAAACAAGGAAGTCAAATCCTGTGTCACGGTCACAATCTATATTGAAAAAACTGGAATAAACCATGTCTGCTGCTATCTCCCCAAGGTGAGATATGAGAGAATGGACCAGGAAAAGATGACATCTCAGATGGCATCTCAAGATATTAGCTGATTCAGTAAAAATTTTAGTGCTCCACTACTTTATGATACTATTGTCCTCTGTAATGAGCACTGAGGCCCTGGATCTCCCTTCAGTGATCCCTTAATGTGAAAGTTGTGTGTCTCAGCAGAGAGAGAACTGACAACACTCTGCAAGGTGTAATCTTTCTCCTCAGCAACAAACTGAGGAGCTGCACTGTGCCAGTCAGTAGGGAAATATCTACAAGATATCTAGAAGACAGAATTATAAACCTTTTTATATTTTAAAGGTAATCATCTGCTTTTAAATCAGGAGATGGGGTATCAGTTTTTCTCTCTTGGTGTAACTTCATTCCTACCTAATTTAATATGTAGAAAATCTTTTCTTTGAGATATAAGAGGTTTGGACTCAACTTCCTTCTTTGGCTGGTGGAAATACAACATTTTATCCTTCACCTTCAGTGGAGAATTTTGATATTGTGTTGAGATCGCTTGTCTGTCCTCCCACTGTAGCTATCAATTTTATAAAAATATTTAAGTGGTTAAGGAGATGATACAGGTGAAAGTAAACCTAGTATATGGCAACCAGGACAAAGCTACCGCAGTGTCCTAACTAAGGAGATTCTGGATGTCCCAAAATCCTCCATATGTTTAGGCAGTTGCCAGTATACCAACTTTGAGTGTTTCAAACAGAATTTCTAATTATTGTTTTAAATGTTATCTTCATGGTGGAATTTTATTACACAGCTAATAAAAACTGCATGTATCTTCTGCACTGAATTTAGCTTTCTTTGAGACTGCTGCAACCCTGCCTTGCTTCTCACATCAATTTCTATTTTTAACTCTGAACAGGAGCCAAGTAATTTAAAAGTATGTGAGAAAGTTAATGTATTATAAGTGGTTCTAATAGGTTATTCTCAGAGCCTTAAAAATCAGCATATGCAGTGAAAATATAAGTCTGGGAGAGACAGATCCTACTTCTCTGTAACTGATGCAGATGGGATTTGGTGATTTAGAAGTTCAATTTTAATTGCTTTGAAGATTTTCAGCTTTTGCAGGCCTGCTTTGTAAAAAAAAGTTTGCTTTTGCTGACAAATGAGAAAACACAACAGATAAATGTATTAAATCAGACAATACCAGGCTCTAAATTTTTCTTCCATCTGGAAGCCTATTAGCCAATATCAGTCCCTTGGAGATTTGCTGCCAGTAGCTAGTTGTACTTGTTTATTTATACATCAGTAATGTTTTTACTTCTTGAATCACTGAAACCCATGTGCAGTTTAGGGTTTCATCTAGACTGGATCTCTGGTCTACATGAGAATGGTTAGGGTAAGAATAAGAGTGAAATGCCCACATAAAAGGGTAAACACAGGACAATCCACAAGTGCTTTGTAGTTCTTCATGAGCCTCCCAGACTGGCAGGGCTGCCTGGAGCTCTGGGCAGGCTCTGCTGCCTGCCCAGCCCAGGAAACACCCCAGGAATGAACATTGCCTTTGGCTCAGTTCTTCCTCTTGCTGGCCAACATAGCTGAGCTGGCATGGAGGTGGCACAGGAATTTATTTCTGGAAATGACCACAAGCAAATGGAAAGACTGAGGGTGAAAGGAGGAAGCAAGGGAGGAATTATGACTCAGGGGTGGTTGTCTGTGACTCCCAGTGTTTCCCTGGGTAACCCGGGAGTTACATGCAGCCTCCTACTTGGAATTAAAATGAAGGAATAGTCTATTTCAACAGCAAAGTGAGTACTGAGATTTGGAGTTTACATGTCTGGGTTTGCAAAGAGCAAATTCTTAATGACATTTGTACTTTCATGTGTATTTTCATGTGCTTGAATTGAGGGCATGTAAAGTAACTCTGATGAGGTGATTAGAAAATCTGAGATCATGATTCTGCTTCATTCCTTCCATTGTGTTCATCATGAATTCATAGTGAGAAATACAACAAAAACTGTACACATTACAATATGAATATAAATATGTAATTCCTTACTCTAGAAGGCTTGCAGATTTTACAGCTTCACTCTTGGATACCAGTCAGGGGAAACTCTTTTAAACACTCATTTAGTGGCAGTGCAGCTGGCTATTTCCAAGAAGCAGAAAAGCTTTCTACAGGTTTACTCTTCTCCAGTGAAGAATTTCATGTGTCCCTGTATGTCAGGGTCTGTTGAAGTGTGTTCATGTTCTAATGTTCTAATAAAGCTAAAATGTTAACATTCCTGCAAATGTATCCACAGAGGAAATACTTTTTAGTCCCACAGTTATCCATGATAAATCCCTTCAGCTCAGTATTAATCCATTCTTCCTTAGGATAGTAATTATGCTTAATTTGTGCTCTGAATAAGAATGTTCTTACAAATCAGAGTATACACCCACAAAAGACCAGTGGCAATCTTTTTATTTGCTTTACTCAATAATTGCCTTGGTGAAAGAAGCAAAATATGTAAGAATTTTTGCCTCTCCATTCAAGTGTTTTTTTCTCATCATCTGAAAAACAGTTTATTGTTTTGGTGCACCTGGTGTGCTGCTTTACATCGAGGGAAAATGTGTTTTAGTTTTGCTCTCTCTCACTGTAATCACAATCTGGACAGCCTAATAAGAACTACTGGATGTAGCATTAAAACTTCAGTGATTTGTGAGAAAATCCCTAAAGATTCAGTAGTGGTTTTAGTAAAGGAGTAGGAAAGTGTATCCTTGAACTGATACAATCCAGCATCATCTAATGAGTTTTTGCTTTTGAAATTCAATGAGAACTTAGCCAGCACCAGTGTGGCACTAGGCTCCAGGAGCACGTTTTTAAAACAATAGTTTGGCATTCAAAAAAGGTGAACTAATGGTAGCCTCATTTTCCAGTTATCATATATTTTTCTGATACAGTAAGGTGAAAATAAATATTAAGATGAGGAGAGCAGTGTATGAATGTGTTTATATGCTTGTATGTATAATGATGTAGTGTGTACACAGACACACATTTCTTTGATGTGCCTCTACACACAGATATACATGTATATATGCATTCATACATCTCCCCACTATTGGTTTATAAAGTGTCATTCTTCTTTAAATACACGTCTCACAAAACCCTTTCAGTAAGTGTTCCTGTGCTATAGGTTAGCACTGTACCTTTGCTCAGTTATAATCCCCTGCAGGAGTTGTACAGAGATTTTTCATTCGCTAGTTAGTGCACAATAGGTATTCTGTTTTTATCATTTTTATCATTCACATGTCTGTACTTAACTAAAAAACAACAAAACCAATTTGGTGAAAATATTATTCACACAAGGAACAAAAGTTCAATGTTAGTAATTTATTTATAGACATTATTTAAAGTATATATGTTTCCTGTATATCAGATGTTCATAACAAGAAATTGGCATTTCTCTTAGGAAGTTTTCCATTAAAACATGGTTCTGTTCCCCAGCACTGAGGTTTCATCCAGCTTTGCTTTGACTGCCCGTATTCCTCCAAGGGAAAAAATTCCTCCCTTGGAGAAATGGAAAGGATAATACATGCATTCATAGGCTAAATTCTGTGTAGTATGCTTCAAGTGTAACATTCAGCTTCCTTAAGAAAGTAGAAAGAAGGTTCTGTTTGTGGTATTAATACACATGAAAATGTTTCCAAAAGAGAAGGTTTTCCACCCTTCCTGAAATCAGATCAGATACAGTGCCCTTTATTTAGATACAGTTTCTGAAAGTCTTCTGTATTATGATTTACTAGGAAAGAATCCCCAAGTATACAATTTTAATTTATATTTGTGTAAAGATTAATTTTCATTACCCTTCAAGAAATAAAAAGAAAGGAAACTATAATTCCACTTTTTTTTTCTTTGTTTCTTTTTTTCTTTTTAGCTAACAGAAAAGCCAACCCACACTGGCACTAGTGGGTGAAAGGAATCAGTTATTCTATAAAAAACTTTATATCTCATTCCCATATCTTGCTGTAATGAGATTACAGCCGTAGTCAGTTCACCTTAGTCAGTGTCCCAGTAGCGTGGGCTACACATGCCAGAGCTGCAAACTATTAAAACTTTTGAAAAACCTTTGTTCCAAGGAATTTTAATTATGGCTCACAAGGTCATTCATGTTGAGACTTTATATCATGGGCCAAACTTCAGATCTTCATGAGTAAGGCAAGAGGTTAGCATGTGTAACTTTATCCTCACTACTGAGTTCATATGCTGCTGATTATAAGCTTGTAAACAAATCCTTCCCATCTCTCCTGTCTGAAACAGCTTTATAAGGAGTTTATTTTTTAGAAAAATAAGAACAGGTGACAAGGACAAATTGTCCTGAAGACGGTGCAAGAAAGTTAAACCCCCATTTTCTGATGAAAAAGAGATTATAATCAGAAAGATCAGATCTCTTTAGACTATGTGGAGCATACATAGGTCATATCACAGTTTTATTGTCAAGGAACACTAGTCCTTGGGTTCAACAAAACACAGGTTAACTTCCTTTTTCATTCTTCTCAGCATCTGTTTTCTTCTCTTTCCCCATGAAGACATGCTTTTTATATGCTAGCCTTGAGCTGAAGGTACTGAATCAAATCCTGTGCTCACTAATTTGTAAACTCCTTAATGCATTTGGCAACTTGAATTAGAAAAATGTTTATCACTGTTACCATCTCTTAAGGGTCTTAGACAAAGTATATCAATATTTAATCCAGATTCCCCCTTTGGAAATTATTAATGTGTGTGAATCATAGTGATGCTTCTGCTGTTTAGTCTATCCTTTATATTTTAGGACATACCTGTGTTGAATTTGTTTGGTCCATGCAGCAGTTCTGTTTTATGGTGATTTTTTACTTGAAAAGGCATAGTTCTTTTTTTCTTTCTTTTCTTGAAACAAGCCGTTCTGGCTTGTCTGCCTCTCACTTTATTTGACATACACAACTTGTCTTCTGCCTTAAGAATCAATTTGGCTCACTTGTGTAATTTGCTCTTTTAGCCTGCTTTTGTCATCTTTGCTTCAGAGAACATTTATGTCTTCAACTGAGACTAAATTGTGTTAATTAGGAAAATATCTAATGGCAGCTTGCCCATCACCATGCCTGAATGGCCATGTAAAGTTAAAGTAAAATAAAAAGCAGTACTGTTTCTGGAGTTCATATGAAATCCTTCCAAAATTGCCATCACAAAGTAATTTATCTTTTTAAAACACAGACAGTGTAACAAACAAAGGCATAATAAGACAGATTTGGATAGGAAATTATGTAGACTTTTTTTTAAAATTAATGAGAATAATTAATGGCTGGAAGAATTTTCTAACCAAACCAATGGAGTGACTATAGCTGAGTGTTTCTCTAAATCATGTATTTAAACTCATCAGGAAGTTATTAAGCTTGATGCAGAAATTACTTCATTAAATTTTACACCCTGTGTAATGAAAGAGGTCAAAATAAATAGTCATTAAAACATTTTTTGCCCTCAATTGCAGGTGAAATTTTGGTCAAGTGAATCCTAATAGGACCTAAGTCCTATTGATTTCAATAAGAAAATGTCTTCATCCAATAAACTTACAAACAAATCTTTCACTTATGTTAGGTAAAGACAGAAAAGAAGTGTTTTAGGTAAATTATTTTTAATATATTTTGCTATGTAATCAAGTGTTATGAAGAAGAGTGAAATATGGATACAATGGGACACGCCTATTTATGGTTTTGCTATGGGAATTGAAATTAATATTTGTTATTCTTGTGTGCCTTTATTAAGGGACAGAAAAGATAAAAGTACCCTCTTTATCATGCTGAGAAAACAGCTGAATGTCCCTATGGAAATTTAGCATCTGTTCATCTGACGTTTCTTAGCTCATTAGGACTAACATTACTGCCAATGAACCTGAAAAGATTTTACTTAATACTGGGCTGTAGTATTTACTATATTGAATAATGTGATAGTGTATATATATGGATGTATATATAAACATGTACACATTGTATATATTGTGTGCTGATAGCAGATCTTAATCCTTTTCAAGTCAATTAGAGAACCTCTTAACTTCCCCAAGACACAGGTTTAAGTCCCTGCTGGTTTTTTCCTTTTGCAAGTTAATTCCTATATTTTTAGCTTTTTCCTATAATAATTACCCATGCAATCTATAATAGAAAGCAGGTCAGCCTGCTGTTGTACCTCCTAATTGCTTCTGTCTCAAAACATTTCAGTCTTTCTATGACCTGTAAATACTTTTTTCTTTCCAGTGCACATGAAAAGGGATAATGTTAGCATTTTGCAGTTAATTCAATTACTTCCCACTTGTGAAAATGCTGACAGGATTTCCGACCACTGGAAGAGGTGCCCTGACTGCTAGATGTGATTGGCAGCCCAGACATAACTTAGAAATTGCAGCTGAAATTAAAGCATTTTATCTTCACTCATATATATCCTTCATGACAAACCATTCAGCAATACTTCCAAGCCATTATTTCAGTGAATAGATTTTCAACAGCAATTAGTGACCAATTTGTGAGATAATGTTCTCAGTCAAATCACAGACGTGTCAGGATCTGTTTCAGTAATAGACAAGACTTTAATGCACTTGTGATCATAAATTTTAACTGTTGTTCTTTAAATACTGTTGATCAAATTTTTTTCAGATTTACACCATCTGCAGGAATACTGTTATCAGAAAACTGTGCTCTGTGCATTTCATATAAACAAGAAAATGTGAAAAAAGAAAGCTTATTTGAAAAGTGCCATTGTCTGCATGTTGGAGAAGATAGCTTCCCATAATAAACTCATTATTTTTTAAAATATTATTTAATGATAGTAGTAAAAATTTGCCAATAACATAATCAGAAAATAATTTAGAAAATACAGCTTGCCAAAAGCAATTTTAAAACATATAGAGGAAAAAGGCCTACTTTAAAATGTATTTAACTAAGGCTCATTATCATCACAACTAACTTTAAGTGTCCATTTAGCTCGGATTTTCTCTATGGCCTGTGGGAAAAAAGAAATGCTCCCAAAGCTAATTCATGTAAGAGGTGAGATGAATTTCCATTTCCAAGTGGTCTCCTGTTGTTAAATGTACAGAGGTGGAGGATCCCTCTGTACCTGTTTAGACTTCACATCTAATTTTTAGACCACTAACTCACCATCTGATGATATTAGCAGGATTTCCACACTTAAAAATGCATAAGAGCAGAGGTGAAAGTAGGAAGGGTGCAAATTCTACTATGGTAAATCAGTGACTTAATCCCATAATGGAATTTGCAGACAAGTGCTTGAACCTTGTATTAAAAATCAGTAGGAAAGATAATAGCTGCACATTGAACTAATATTTAAAATTCTTAAAAAAATATAGCATGAAGGAAAAGTCAAGGATAGGAGGACATTTTGAAAAATATGAAAACAAGTAATGGTCTAAATTAGCAAAAGATGTGCTTTAGTATTATGAACAAGAGCACATTTTTCCTTTATTACAGTTTTTAATTTTGCGTATTTATCCTGATCAGCTGGAATAGAATATTCAGTGTTCTGCATATCAACCAGTGGTGAGGCCTTTCTTATCTTAGGATATGCCTGGGCTGGTTGGTGCAGCCAGCTGCAGGAGCAGAAGGTCAGACCCCTGAGCATCTCATGGTTTTCAGAAGCAGATTCCTTGTTCTGTTCATCCTTCAGCCTCTGTGGGGGAGAAATGAGCAGCTTCTTCTGGCAACCACGGTCTCTGTGTGGACTTCTTGTCCCTCCTAGAGGAATAATGAGGGGTCCACACAGGTCCCAAATCTTCAAAGGGAGGGATGCAGTTGAGTTCCTATGCTTCTTGTCTTGACATAGTATGGAATAGTGGTGTAAATACCTTCGATATGCAGCAGTGAACATCCAAGACAGCCAATGGATTTGAAAAGAATGATTGTCACATTATATAGCTAATATTAGTCAATGCACATGCTTTTAATTTTTTTCTATAATAGAACTTCAGTTATCTTCAAATTAAAGCTAACAAGAGATTTAAAGATAAAAGTCTATTAAGGAAAATTAAAGGAAAAACTATGCTTGTATGAAATTTAAACCTCCTTTGGTATAATGAAAAAAATATTTTAATAGTTTTAATCACATTTGCTTCACACTCTGCTCCATTTTAATTATTTTTTTTTCACCTTCTCAACTTTCAGAATGCTAATTAAACATACAGAATGGTTTATCCCTTTACAAAAAGAGTAAATATGTTTCATTCCTTTGAGGAAACTCTCATTTATTAAAGACATATTTGCAGTTTAATAGGCAGCTCGTTCTCTAGATGTGAAGGCAAGCATTTGGTACAGACAATTCAGGGTTAATTTGCAACATCCACTTAAACTAGCAGAGAGGTGCTAGGTGTATGTTGTAATTGCTATTGTAATTTTAGTGCCTCAAGCAAAAAAAAAAAAAGATATTTTTATAAATGTTTCTCTGTTATGTCTATACTTAATTAAGTTTAGGGATATGATTTTCCCAATCATCATGTGCTTCTGATTACAGCGATACCTACATTAGCCTGTACTTTGAAGGATTTAAATCTTAAATATTCACCATCTGTTAATAAAAGAGATTATCTCACTGCATTTTGCAACAGGTATAGACTAATTAGAATCAATTGGTATATTTTAAATTTCTTTTTCTCATAAAGGAGCTCTTCAGTGTAGAAGTTACATGGTTAAAATCCGTCTTTTGGCTGAGTGCAGTTTTATTGGATCATTACTTAATCCATCAAAGATGCTGATTATATCTTTTAATAACTGGAATAGTTGAGACCAAAAAAGAGATTGATTTAATGATATGGCAGTTTTAGCACAAAGCAAGCATTTCAAAACTAAGTGGTTGTCTGAAAGGGGAGAAATTGCCTGAAGGCTTTGGAGGAAGCATTATGGTATTTCAGTGGCAGATTTCCTCACTGCTACTTCAGCACAGCTCCTTCACAGCTGGTTGCTTCTGTTTGTGCTTGCAGAGTCTCCTAAGGATTATGAGATTATTGGTCTTGACTAAACAAAATGAAGTGAAACTTGAGATTTTTGCACAGGCCTTGCACTGTTAAAATGATATAAGTTTATTTCCATTAGTATCTCTATACCAGTAATTAGTGGAATCCACTGCCTCACTGAGTCTAGTTTTGAGATTAAATTGATAGAAAAATACTGTAGCAGCTGCAAAAATCCTTTTCTCTGAAGCAAATGCATTCTGATGAGAAGAACAAGAAAATATCAGTTTAAATCTTACACCTATTGATAAAATTATAAACTTATGATAAATTATAAACTTATTTAAACAATTTATAATTATTAATCTCTTGGTCAGCCCTGCAAAATTAAAAAGTAATTAAGTCCACTTAATTCCACTTAAAAACATCCTTCTCAAAATTAACTTGATGGCTGGATATATTTTCTGATCAGAAGAATCTCTTTGGGGTCTTTAAACTAATACGGTGTTAGGTTCAAAATTACTACTACTTTGAAGTGGGTTATTGCAAAGTAAAATGACCTTGGCTATAAATCCAACAAGAATTACCATGATATCATAAATATAGATTTACTTTGATGTAAAAAATAAATAAAATCAATTTAATTCAGAGAGAGCTGGTTCATTAGAAGGAATGGTTGGAATTGATACTTTAACTTTTCTTATGTAATAATTGTAAGTATTCTACATAAGAGGCCAAAACATTTTAGATGAGAATCTGTGTTGTTGGGCTTGATGCTTCCTTGTTTCTTAAGACTCATTAGTTTATTTTTTTTCCCAAGAAGGTTTCATTATTTTAAAAACCCACATGGATATATAGACTGTGTCAGTATAGAAAATACAGTTTGATCTAGAAATATCTCACAGGCCAGTTTAGAGGGTTTAACCAGGCCAGGTGAAAGGGAAGCCTTGTGAAATCCTCCAGCTGCTTCAGAAGCGATGGTCCTCATTCTGACTTTGCTAAGAACACTTTCATGGGTTGCCTAATTTTTGAAGCCTTGGCAAATTGTAATCCAAGATCTGAAGGGCTGCATGAATTGGTGTGATCTGTTCCTCATTGATATTAGATTATTCACAGGCACTGAGAGAGACTGGGTTTTAACCCATTATTTTCCAAAATCATCCAAACTTCTAATAGTTTCAGTAACATCCCCTTTGCTGTATGTGAACCAGCCATGGACAGACCTCAAGACACCACGTAATTTCAGCAGGAGCTGTGGCTGTCAGAAGAATTTCAGTATTCACTGCTTAGCATTGGCCTCAGTGATTTCTTTTACCCCTAGTGACTGCTGAACCAAGAGGATATTATTTTTTTTACTCTGATAGGACTTGAGACGTTAAAGGTGATCTGAAGAGTCATCATTAATTGATGATATACAATATAAAGTCACCATGTATGTGAGTTATGTTCACTGTTACTCTGAATATTCTGTCAAGGAAATTTTGAAATACATTTTTTGGAAGATGTTCTGTAAGAACCTTTCAAATGTATCCTTGGAAGATTATCCTACAACCAGAATAAGGGCTAAGAAATATTAAACAAAAAAAGTTTTCAGCCCAGCTTTAATCAGGAGGCTGTCCTTCATATTGTTGTCCTGGATTAAAAACTTCAAACAATACTTCAAGCTGAAGCATGAATGTGAAAGTTTCCTCCTAAAACTCTGGTTCTAATTCAGGCAGATTGATATTTATTATTCAATTTCAATCTTAGTGTTTTCAGATCTTTTGATCTACAGATAACCTATTAAACTAGCTTCTAGGAAAACATGAAAGTAAAACATTATTCTTAGACATACTGTGCCAAATGTTTTAACAAAGTAACTGAAAGAGATCTAGAGATTTTGCTTTGTGTTGCACAGGAGATGGTAGTGGAGCTCATAGGTGGCAATGGGCATTTGGCTAAAACCTGAAATATAATCTATATGTCATCTATATATGATCTATATGTGGCAGACAGCATACTTTTGTTTACTTATCACAGAATCATACTGGAAATTATTCAGATGCTTTATAGCTTCTCTAAGTCTTGACTTGATGGTGTAATCAATCTGAGAGAACTGGGGAGGAAAACCAAAGTGCTTAACAGAGAGTGCTAAGGAGAAAGAAGCATCAAAAACATAGTCTGTGTACCAGAATGGCAATGATCCTGTCAATGGGCTGGTAGAAGATTCTGAAATCCAGACATGTTAAGTACAGATGGATCGTCATTATTAAATAAAAAGTCTTAAAATGTCAGTTTATACCTTTGTAACTGCAAGTGAACTAGGTGGATTGGGAGCAATGAAACCTATTTTATCAATAATATGCCTATAAATAACATTAGAAAATTCTTGTACCAGTAGCTCTACTTGACTTTATCTTGTGAGCATAATTTAAAGTCATTGAAGAGAAATAACCACCTCTAGAGCAAAATTCATGTCAGCAATTTTGGACTTGTACAATGGGGAGTTGAGCAGCTATCTTCCTGGAAAGACTCACTTCCCTGTTGTAAATTAGAACATATCTAAATATCAGATTTCTGGAGTTGGATATGCTACCATTAATGTTTTGTAAGGTGTTAGCCATGCATCTGCACATTTATGAAAAAGAAATTATGTTTCTAAGCTTAAATATTTCCAGGCTACTATGCAAGGACAATGCCATTAACCTGTTCTCTAAATGATCTTATTATGAGTGTTAGGAATGATTTTATAGATATAAAAGTTAAGGCAAACCTCAGTCTTCTGACTTCTTTGACTGTACAGGTATTGTAACATGCCTGTTTCCCTGAAAGCCTTAACAGCAACCCCTGCAGTTTCTAATGTGCTTGACTGAAAATAATTAAAATTGCAAGTGAATTGTAATTGCTATGAAACCTTGTGTTACCACTGCAACTTCTGATGGCAATTTCCTTGGCATTTAGTGAGGTTTTGAAAAGTACTTAAGTTGCAATTAATAGTAATAATAGTGTATCTGTAATTTCCTTTGGCCTGAAACCAAACCTTGATTGACATATATTCTAATAATATTGTCATGAATGTTAACTGCATCTTTTTAAAAACTAATTTTTAAATTAGTAAATAGGATTAACTAACTAAATAAATAGGATTAAATATCTTTATTATTACAAGCCATGAAGCATGCAATTACCTGCTTAGCAAGTAAATAGTAACTGGCAAACTGTGTAGACAATCTGGATCTCAGATATTTGGACCTTCCTGGTGGTCCTAAAGTCTGCAGTGAAGTCTCATGGCATAGGGACTGAACTATTCTTACAGCTGAGTAGGTGGTTCTCTGCAGTTCAGAGCTAAGACAAATAACTAGCAAAGGCAGGAAAATATTTACTGCCACTACCCACTACACATACTGCCACCATACATCATGTACCAGCATTGTGACTGAAAATAACTTTTCTGGCTCAAAGACTATCAAACTATCACATACTACACCAATAATACAAGATGTTTGTAAATGAAACAGTATGGAAATGCCAGCATTTATAACATCCTAACCACATCTGTGTCACTACATTCATTGTAGGAGTAAAAGCATATGTTCATCTTACCGAAATTCAGGCACCTATAATGCTTTAATTAATATTTTGATCTTACTAAGCAGCTCATGCAGTCAATGGAAAAAGATGGGCCTTTTCAGAAGGCAAGGGTGATCTGCAGTAAGCTAAATTACTCCTTGGAGGATCATACTTGTCTCCATTAACTATTAGGAAATTCAGTTACTGGATTTGTACCTTGTGTGCCCCAAGCTCTTACTTGGGGTTGAATGACTCCAAATCCATGTGAATAAAAATATTGTAGGGGAGAGTGTAAAGGAAATGATACATAAAGTATCTGGAGGACTGAATTTATTTTTTTTTTATTTGTTCTTGGGGTTTCTCTGATATTCAGTTCAATATTAGTGCTGCTTATGGCAAACTTTGCCCTGTTAACATTGCCATACGTAACCTGAAGCATTTGATTTGTCTTAGTAACTGAATTGTTGACTTTTACCATTAAACAACAAGTTTTCTCATATGGGAAGTCACATGTGAAATAATGCATAGTTTCTAATTTATAGAAACAACTAAGTTCAATTAATATTCAACTTACCTTCATTGTCATCTCATTTGATGCAAAAGAAATCTCACTGCATGTAACAAGTCAGACAATAATTATCCATTGCAATTGTTTCACCTTTCAGAATGAGGTTTCAGTGTATCTCAACTAGACATATATTGGCCTTTGGAGACCTATAAATCATCTAAATTCCAAACAGAAAACTTGAGATGAGTGTGTTCAATTGATCGAGAAATGTCATTGCATCCTATATCTCATACCCTGAAAGGCATGTATAATCTTCCTGGGAAACAGGAATCACAACCTTAGAGTCTTTCCTGCAAGACAATGAACTAACTGATAGGCAAGAGTGAAATGCCTGTTTGCTCATTTGTCTGAACAAGCCCTGTCTCTCTTCCCTTTTTAATCAACTGAGTCGCACCTGCCTCAAAATTGACTTCACTGAAGTCTTCTGATGGATGGTTGATGATAAATACAGATGTCTGGATACAAATAAAGTTCATAACCATATTTTAGGCATGTGTGTTTCATTTGATGCATATATTAAAAGCTAATAAAATTCTAAAATTATAGGGTAGGTTTGATGAAGACCACTGCCAAAGGTTCCAAAACCCATATGCTGCAGCATCTGACTAGCTGTTACAGTTCCTGATATTTAGGGACTTTGTGGTCTTCATTTTAAAGCACAAGTATGTATTTATGTATTTACACCCTTGAGCTAAACCATCAAAGGCATCTTTGTAAGGTACAATTTTTAGTAAAAATAAATTAAAATTGTTCTGAATGCTACTGAAATAACAAACTGGAGCAATCCATCTGGAATTCATTTTACTTCATATTACAGGCTTTGTGTCACTGCTGTCCAATTTGACACCGAAAAGCACAAAAAATAACATTGACATAAGGATATAGTTATGTTTATAGCACAGAAGTAGATTTTTTTTCTGTTATTTTCAGAGTAGTATCCTTAGAGTTGGCACCCTCAACTGGATTTCAGAAAAAGCTATCTGTGGTGGTCATGTTAAAATGCAGCAGCAAAAGCAAAAGAATGAAGAGCTGTCAGTCCAGCTACTGTTCTTAGTCAAGTACTTCTGTTGTACTCATTGTGGGAGGCTGCGGGGCTGGAGCTGGCAGCCAGGATTTTCCAGACATGCTTTGAGGAAATAGGTACATGCAAATTAAAATCAATAGGGTTTTGTTTTTTTTTTTCTTTAAAAAGCAGAATAAAATCTGATTTTTTTTCTTTTGTTTTCCCTGACACCACAGTCAATATGCTTATGCAATATATTTTTTTAAATATCTAGAAATCTTAGTCTCCACAATGAGTGCAGTTGTAAGACCTTTAGGTATCTGAAAGAGATAATAGGAAGGAGAAGACTATTAGATCACTCTTCAGTAAGGGCAGAACTTAGAGATTATCTAAGTATGAGCCAAAGCTACATAAAAAGTTGCTTTCAATGAGGGAAATAATATCAAAATTGAAAATAATAGATTAATACTAACAATAGATTTATAAAAGGGAAGTGTCTTTGATTTAGAAAAGAAGCTACAAGGGTTCTCACAACTTCAAGTCAGAAAACATAACCTTCTTCAGCCGTAGATATAGGCTGACTGAGCTATCTAAAAGTATGGATCCTAGTTCATTCAGGAGAGAAAACGTATCTCATTTGATTCCAAATATGTCTGTGTATATGTACGGGTGCTAAGGTATGAAGTGATTTACTCTTCACATATGCTTACATCTTTCATTTGGAACTAAAAAGCTACTTTATACCAGATGCCTACATTATGTTTTGCTAAATTTAGGTGGAATATTCCTTCAATTTAAAGATGAAACTAGTTCTTAAAGCAGAATTAAACTGAAAGTAAGATGATACTGAAGACAGTTTCATCAAAGAAAAATGTAATTACTGTACTAATATATTGTACTAATATATAAAGGATTTATTCCTTCAGACATGAAATGTAGTAGAGAAAATGTGGTTAGACTCAACAAAACATTTAATATAGTGCTATAAGATGCTATTAGTTAGGGTTGGACAGCTATTAGCACACACCTTATAAACAAAGAAAAAAAAAGAATAGTAGCTGGATTTGAAGAGAGTTTTGTCAGAATTCCACAAGGGTTATTCATGGAATGCCTCATCTTTAATAGACTCATTTATAAGTTTGGCAGAAAACCAAGCAATTTGCTAAAGAAATTAGCAAATAATGCACATAATAGATGACCTTAAGGAAGAAGCGTTAGACTGAAATAAACTCAATGAAATTTTAATAGTACTGAGTGTTTGGATATGAACATAAAGGTCCATAACAAATGACTCTGTTAAAAGCTGCAGCCAAGATTTTTGGGACACAGAAGGAGGAAGAAAATGGAAGTGTAAGAGCTGATCCCAGAGAGATTATTAGCTAAGCAGTGGGATTGGTCATGAAAAGAAAGAGGGCCTCCTAAAATCTATTAAGCAAAGTGTTTCCAGTGGAATTGGGAAATACTGTATGAAGCATGGGGAAGACAGTCAAAATCATAGATTCAACAGTTCTGTGAACTGGGAACCACTATTGGAAAGGCATGGGGAAGATGCAAGCATCTACCAGCCCAGCACCAGTGAGGATGCTGAGCACCATTTCCCCATCAAGCCCCAAGACTTACCAGGACCAGGGACTGAGGCTCCCCAGTGAGAAGGCAGAAATTTTGTACAGCTCTGTAATACCCCTCCAGCTTCCTACTGCTGAGGCAGAACCAAGAGCAAAGCTCTGTGAGCACATGGTGTCTCTGCTGTGGCTCAGGAGGCAGAGTTACTCACTTTTACTCTGGAAGAAAGCTGAAGCAGCAAGATCTGAAAGAAGTCTCAGGTTAGTGGTACAGATGGCTCACGGAACTCAGTACGAGTGTGTGGTGGGGTGTCCTTTCCTTTCCCTTCCACACAGATGATCTCCCACTCATCGCAGCTCATGCCATAGGGAAATCCTATTTTGAGTAGTGTAGTAGCAAGACAGTAGTAAGTAGCTGCAAAATGTAAATTTAGAAGCCTGATCTCATCTAATAATCAGAAGAGGTAAAAGAAAGTGAATTTTGGTGGACAAATAAATTACTTTTGTATAAATGTATCCAGGGACAAGGCAAAAAGTGAAGTTATGCAGCAAATATATTCTACTACAATAATGTTTTCCCTAAATTGACCGTTTCAGACTTTTCCACATGTGACCAGATTGAAATGCAGCCACATTTATGTTAATAGAATATACTTCCATCCAACAATGATGAGGTATAAACAGCAGGGAGTCCTATCATATGCTTATCTAATCTGTGAGTAACTGTGCACTAATGAGCAGCAGATGAGATAGATTCTTTGTAGGCAGTGTTCTCCTTTCTCCCCTCCCCATTTTTCTTCCTTTTCTTTCTTTTTAATTTATTTTTTCTTATGTTTTGTTCTTTTTGTTGTTGCCATTGTTGCTCTCTGTGGGTTTGTATTTACTGTCTTTGGCTTCTAGAGAAAATTCTCCTGTATATTTTTGGTTGTAAATGTAATAATTTCTCCTGTATATCTCCTGGTTGTAAACATAATAAGTTTAACTATTCTAACATACTCTGTCTTAAATATCTACAATTTCTCCTTTACTTCATGGAATTGCTTGAATGCATTCTCAATGGAAAGTACTAGTGTAAAGTAAAGGAAAATATCTAGGAACCTTATATCTGTATTTTTGTTTCCTTTATGCTTCAAACAAGGCAACAAACTTTAAAACAATAAAGGGTAAGTGAAGATAAGAAAAAGTATACGTCAATATATATAAGTATACATTATACAGTATATATAAGTATACATTATACTTATTGTTTTTATAAAGTTCTAATCCAAAAATATTAAACAATGAAAAAAAATTCAGCATTTATGAACATCTTAAATGCTATATTAACATGCCTTGTCCATACAAATATATGTATATATAACATAGAAAAAAAAGTGTTAGATATGGGAAAAAATATGGCAAAATTGAATGTAATATAACAGAGATGAGGAAGATTTTAAAGTCTGAAATACTATGAGAAACTAAATATGAAGATAAATATACAATATTATTTTAAATAATATTAACATCATAAAGTGGAAGCACATTAAAAATTATGTGCCTTTATCAGTCTAGAGAGTTGATTATTTTACTTATACAACTGAATGTACAGATTGAATTAGCTATGAACTTTTAATGCAATTGACATATTTATTCACAAATTATAGTAACAATCCATTTTCATTCTCCTATATGTGTATTACATATCAGAAGACTCCATGTGGGGCAACACATGTACTGTGTCACCTGGTCAGTATTAGAATTATTCTAGAGGCATCGAATTTTTGCCAGGCTGAGCAGAAAATTGACAGTCAATATTAGCTAATGAAATAATTTAGAATTAATCTTTCATTCTCTTTTCAGGATCAGAAAAATATTTCAAAACAATTATCTAAGTGGACTTGAGGCAGCGGAAAATGTATCTTTAATCTTATTGTGGGGCTAAATAACTCCTGCCTTTGTGTTACTTTGATGTGTTTTTTTAGTTTAGATTGTTTAATTTTGGATTATGCAATTCAGCATGTCTACATTATAGAGCAGAAAATGTAGCACTGTGCCTCCAGCAAATGTGAGTGAGGAAATATTGGCACAGGAAGGTTGATCCCATAGTGCACTCAAGCTTATTATTAATCTCTTAAATGAGAAAAGCTGGCTTTTCATCACAAGATGGTGATTTATCACATAGTTGAAGTGAGAAGACAAAGGTTAGTAGAGGCATATGAAAATTAAACTCTTTCATGCTTTAGTTGAGTAAGGAGATGGCAGAGTTATACTATTATGGTTTATAATATAGGTTATATTCATATATATACATTAAAAAGAGGAAAGAGTGAAATTCTAAATAATATATTTATAATCATAGCAATCATTTGTAGATTACTTCTTAAGCAGACATGGCAGACAGCTCCCTGTCTATGCTGAGTAGTGTAGCTGAAGCTCTACTCTAAGGAGAAATCCCCATATCAGGAGTACATAATCCTTACAGTTCTGGACATGGAGACTCTGATGATAGAAAGAAAAAGCATTGAAGCAAAATTCTGACTACAACCCTTAGATCCTGTTCTTGGCGCTAGGACAAGTTGCAGTTGCTAAGTGACTTATAAAAAATAACACTGTTCATGCAACTTTTCTGTTTTCCCTAGGGAGCAGAGTTTGTGCCAAAGCACAAAATAATATGATTTATCAATATATAGCTACTGTAGAACACGTGTTTCTCTGATGAGAAAACCATGCTGGGGAAAAGTGACCTGTCACTGTGTTCAATGTGATTACAATTTCCATAATTTGAAGCAATTATTTCATGTATCATCGCTGTAAAATAGTCTACTGTGTTAGATCCTAGAACGTTTCCTTTGGTACAAGTTTCCTGGGACCTGGATATATCCCTATAATGGCATTTGGATTATTTCAAATGAAATTTGAAATTCTTGAATTCACTTATTATGTCTTAATTTTGCATTCCATACTCAAATGCTTCTTAGATTAAACAAGATTATTAATATTGAGCTATGTTGTAAATATGTCAAAGCAGCTTCTTAACTAGATTTTAATTAACAGCTTACAGATATGCTTTTCTTAAGCTGTTGTTGATGATAATTGAAGTTACCACTGCTCATTAGTATTACTGTGGTGACATGACTTAGTCTCATTTTTGCTCCTTGCCTATGAGGCAGCACGTGAATATTTCCCTACTGTTTTGTCTAACTCAAAGGACTGGGCCCTTACTGTACACATGTGAGATGTCTGGTACAATAGAAATTCTTCTCAGTTCTCCCAACTCTGCTCTAATATATCAATTAAATAATAATTAATACATTTTGGAACAGAATAAACATGTCATAAAACAAAAAATTGCCCAAATGGAAACAAACCCATCAGAGTAGACTTAGAAAAGATTACGTATCATTTTAAAAGGTAAATCCAGATCACAAGCACCACTGAAGCATTGACATGTGATAATTCCTAGTATGTAAATTTTTTATGTTCTTCTTGGCAGCTTTGAAAAACAGTACTCTTCCAAATAATATTTGGGCATGGTTCAGGAAACAATACAAGGGCTATTCTGAATAGGGGGTTGGATGACATTACGTTGCTTGGAGATGAAGACAGTGGAACATTTTAGCTTTATGGATGTATGCCATGTGGCCTCTGAGACATAAAATGGTTTTATTTAGTAATACTTCTGCAGCCAAGGAAACCACATTATTTCATACTAGCAGGGCCTATTAAAGAATTGTTGCTTTCCAAAAGAAGAGGTGGATGCAGTTTCACACCTCTCCAGGTTGTTGTAGTTGCATCAACTGCAGCTCTTTGGTGTTGATGTTATTTGCTATCTTATTTGAGGATAAAAGTGGCTGAATGCAATTTGGATAATGTAGACAAGTATGAATTAATTAGTTTTAGTCATAAATCTGCTAATATACTGTTCACTTTTCAGTACAAATAAATTTTAATTCAGTCTCTGAGTTCCATCTCTTGTTTTAATTCATTTTTGTTTCATAATTGAATAGAATGAAAAATAGAGAAGACATATAAATTAGAAATTAGTCACTATTCAGAGCGACTTTCCTCCATAAATTTTTGCTATAAATATCATATTTTTGTTAAATATCATAACATTTGTTGCCAAAAAAATCAAAGTCATCCTTGAGATCAGACACTGAAATTTTCATGCTATACTTTCCTGCAGTCATCAGCACACGAGAGAAATAAAACTGCCTTGAGGTTTTTCATCATGTGAAAACATTTGTTAAGCTGACAGTTTGGCTACTTCAAAAAAATACATAAAGTTCATCAACAGTGCATAAAAAAGTTGTAAAGTAAAGCTCTTCTTATTCCACTTCAATATATAAGATTAATGAGATATAGCCTAGTTTGATTAATCTGTGCATTCATATTATCTCCCACTTGGCTTTTGTAGATAGTTGCTTCTTTTACAAGAATTTTTCTTACATTTTTATTCAAAAGGGGATTAATCATCCTTCCAGTTACTCATCTTTTTTGTCACTTACCCACCAAAAAGACTTGTCTTTCCATAGAGAGTTTCCACTAAACACTCTTGACATAATATTTGGTTTCTTCACCACACACTCAGTTTTCATCTCTCTTGGCAAAACTATTTTTCATTCTACAGCTCATATGGAGTGTGATGTTTGCAAGGTATTTGAACAGAAAAAGACATTCTTGGTCTATTTTCCATTTCACATGTAATGAAAACAATTTTAATTTGAGTTGGCATACAAGCAGTAATAGTGTTTGTGCAAGGGAAACAAAAAATAATGACAAACATCAGCAGTGGTGGAATCCTATACTTTTATTTGACAAACAATATCAGTATCCAGTGATAGAGTATATGTCTTGGGTATATGCCAAAAAAAAAAAAAAATTAAAAAAAAAAAGAAAAGTGAAAATAAATCAGTTGAAGTACAGTCAGTATCCACTTAAGCAGAAAAAAAATGGTCATCTTAAACCATTATTTCATTTCATCTCTCAAAGGAGTGATGCTCCAGTTCTCTGAGTATCTTCATGGATTCCTCTAGACTTGCTCCAACACATCCATGTTCTTATGTTGGGACCCCAGAGCTGGATGCAGCACTGCAGGTGGGGTCTCGTGAGAGTGCAGCAGAGCAGCAACATCACCCCCTCAACCTGCTGCCTGTGCTACTTTGGATGCAGCCCAGAACAGAGCTGCTTTTCTGGCATGTGAGTACACGTTGCCAGGTCATGGCAAATTTTGCAAGCACCAAATTTCCCAAATCCTTCTCCCCAGGGCTGCTCTCACTCCATTCTCCACCCAGCCTGTTCTTGTACGTGGATTGCCCTGACCCATGTGCAACATCTTGGATTTGTTGAACTTGATGACATTTGTACAGTCCCACCTCTCAGGCCTGTCAAGGTCCCTCTGGATGACATCTGTTCCCTCCAGTGTGTCAACCACACCACTGAGGTTGGTGTTGTCAGCAACCTTGCTGAGGGTGCTCAATCCCACTGGCCATGTGGCTGGCAAATATGTTAAACCCTGCCAGTCCCAGTGCCAACCCTTGAGGAGCACCACTCATCATTGATCTCCACATGGACACAGAGACACTGAATCTGCTGTGTGGTGTACAGTGAAAGAGGAAGGCCTAAGAGTTTTTCAAACTCTGTTATAGAGCATTATTGACAAAATGAATACAGCTCACCAAGTAGTTCAGAGGAAAATAAGAGATCTTTACAGAAAGAGAAAGAAAATTAATTTAGTTTTAAGTTTCATGAGAAAAGACATTAAACCCTTCTGTGTTGTGGAGGACCAGCAAAGTATTTGTAAGTATAAGGAGAGCTCATTAAAAATATGCCCCCAAATCTGGCTCTTAAAACATGTCACCGTATATCTAAGCGAGGGTGCTCATTAGTAATAGCAATTATTGCTCACAGCACTAATAATTGATGCTTTCCCAGTAGTCAGTTCTTTTTTACACATAAAAAGTTTTGCTCTCAGTCTTCTTGTCTTATTTCCCTTGCTTTTTCAAAGGCAAGTTGCCTATTTCTGCCTTGAAGTTCAGAGGCTCACATCTTTTGAACTTAGAGGTGAATAAAATACCTAGCAAGTAACTGCCAACTGTAGGATCAGTTTCCATTTTCAAGATACATTTTTAAATAAGCTGGAATAATTTTCAGAGTTTGTTAGCTCACGAAGTCTAAATGTCAGATTCTTCTGTTCTGAGCACAGTGTGGGCCTGTGTAATTATCAAGCACAGCAACATGATTGTTGCTTTATAATTAATTGATTTTCAAGGCAATGCTTCTTCTGTTCATTTAAACATATTTCTGCTATTTAATTTGTCATAAATGAAGATTACCAAATATATGTCTTGGGGTTTTTTAATGTTCTTTCTTCAAATAATCCAGCAAAGGAATGGAGATTCTAAGTAGTCTGAAAGTAAAACCTGACACTCTCTCAAATGCAGGCTGAAGTGCCACAATGTGAAGAACAATTTTAAGTTGCTGGGTTTTTTCCCTTCTCTGAAATGCAGCCACTGCCCACACCTTTAGCAACTATATCATTCCCTGAGCACACAGAACCAAACAAACCCCAATAAGCTCCTATTGACAGTAACAGCAAAAAGACCTTACTGAGACTATGGCAGTGCATATTTTAATGCCATTATTGCATTTTTAATTGAAATTGGTCTCCCCTTAACATGCCACACTTAACCTCCAAGTACAATGTGCTGTACAAGGGTTTCAAGATAGTCACACATTAAAGGTGTGTAGTTAGGCATAAAGCCAAAGCAAAGTGCTCCTCGTTCCTCTGGAGAAGATTATCCCACAAGGAATGCAAATATTTATATTTGGAAGGTATCCTTATCAGCAAGTGGTTCAGCCTTCAGTAATCTCCAATTCTTCAAAAGGAAGTAGATTATTTTATAATGCTAATAAATGATCAGTATATTATTTCTATGGATTTTTATGCATGAGCAAATAAGCACTCTAGAACCACCATCTTTCCTTCTTTATAATAATTATTGCAGCATTAAACTGATACAAATTCTAGACCTTGACATGGATTTCCTATTAGTTGATATGTGCTAAAAACTATGTGATATGTATAGATGAGTTTGTTAACCTATCTACCATTTAAAAAAGTGCTAAACAGGACAAAATGTAAGCCCCACTTTTCACACTTTCTATCAATGGTGGAAACAACCACTAAATATATTTTCTTTCAACCAACTTCCAGATGTATGCAGGCTAATTTGCAAGCTGCTTCTATCAGAAGCAAATTTTGCACATAACTAATAATAATAATAATAGTATATTATAATAATACATTATATATAATATATATAATATATTATAATAACAACTAATAATTTTAGAAGGTCTGTTACATATGTCAAACCAAATTCATGAGGAGAACAAAATCTAATACACAGTGTAACTAAGCACTAGCTAACTAGTCAAGGTTTAGTTTATGGAAAAATTAAGATTTCCTTAGGTGTCTTAACAGATTGTGGCTACGCTGTGGTTACTAAAAAAAAAAAAAAAAAAAAAAATATATATATATATATATATATAACCAGTTAAAAATATGTTTAAAGGCACTTTTTGTTTATTTTAAGAACATTTGCATTATAACTATTCCACTAGCCCTTCTAAAAGTTAAAATGTAGATACTGTGTGTCTGTCTGGCTTCTGAAGAACAGCCGTGAAACAACAGAAATAGTGTGATTTGAAAAGAAACCAAAGTATTGACTTGTCAATATAAACTATTTTTCTAATTTATATGTATTAGAACAGTGTTGAAATAATATGGAATAAAACATTAAAATTCTATTATACCCTAAGTCACAATGCAGTGCCATGCACACTTTTGATTATTTCTTCATTCCTTTAAATCTTTCTTGTATAGAATACTAAGTTGTATATTAAAGATCTTTAACAGGAATGAGGATAAAGATAAGTAAAAAACAATTGGCGGAAAACTTTTCACAAAAAGAATTTCACAGTACAGATGATGATGCTAGTCAGCCAATCCTTCTATTAAACCACTATTTTGAGATACTGTTCACAATTAACAGCACAAAGAGAAATCCCATTCAACTAGAACAGAAGAACTTTCCAATTAATAAGACATAAAGCAGGCGTTGTCATGCTCTCAGTTCTGTATGTCATTTCTAATAAAGATTGGATAATAGAAATGTGTGCTAAAATGAACGATTTCTTTATAATAAGAAGGTTCTATACAGCAGGAAAATAATATAAACTTTTTTGGTATAGCTCTTTCTCAATCAAAGGGCATATCAGTTACTGTATATTGCTGCAACATTCCAAGCATTAAATTTAATTATAGACAATAGAATCAAATACAGTTTACATCTGTGGAGCATTAAAAAATGAGGCACATTCAGCAGTTTATTTATTCCCAGTAGAAATACTCCTATTGAAACAGTGCTCTGAAAACATTCTTTCCTACCAGGCTTGGCTGTCTCAAATGCATTCCTCAGGCAATACACATATTTAGTTTTTAAATGTGACATGTAGAAATCAACCTTGATTTTCTTGGATGGCTGGACTTTCTTTAGCTGTTCTACAGTTTAGGTAACCTTATCACTCCCAAGCTCTAACCCTGCTACTGGACCTGTGCAAACAGCCTGAAGCACACTTATTCCACAGGGCTGCAAATAAGCACCAAAGGTCCACCTGTGTTAATACATTTTGAAGGCTTCTGTCACTTATTACACAAAATGAATGTGTAAGGAGAGGCCATATTCTGTGGAGACTGAACATGCAAACTTTAGTGTAAGTATAAGAAACGGGACCATCTGAGCTGAAAATTGCACTGTGGGTGGAATACCATTACAGCTCACTGCAGTCATAAAAGAAAAGGCTACAAACATTACTAGTAGGCTTGGATGTAGATTTGTAAATGCAGCTTAAAATTGTTTTATAAATCAATATTTTGGATTTAAGTAGTAGGCATCATACCTTCTTGTCCCCAATTCTAGATAATTCCTTCTACAATTTAGATCAGCAGACTGCATAAATAATTCAGAAACAGCAATAGGGTGCATTAAGGACAAGATTCTACACAGGTATAAATAAGTGAAATGTCATTGAACAATTTACAATTCTACCTTTTGCACAGTGGTCACTCCATCTTCTTTGGCTGCTATGGTCTTCTGCCTGGAGACACAAGAGCACATTTGAAACTGAATCATTACCTGTGTTGAGTCCATCCATTGCATGACTTGCTACACCATTCTCTAAACACATACACTTCTTTTTATTCTTTTTCATTTCCCCCCACCCCCCACCAAAAAGGTCAAGAAAAATTACTTGTGTCTTCAAAGAGTTTGCAGCTTGATGTGAATTTTATTCTGTGTTATATTCTGTGACTAAAAGCCCAAACTGGGTTGTATTGAAAAAAAAAATGAAGGTGTTTAAGCAAAAATGAATCCAAACCTCTTAGAACTCTTGTGCAATAGAACTTCGGACTATTTACATTAATATTATGTAGACTTGCCCTACTTGGATCTTTAGTTTAAAACTCTCTGACAAAAGAATGTGTAAAGGAGGTAAATATTTAATGTGAAGGGATTCCTTAGATGTCTTCAGTACAACTTGAAGCAGAGGATGGCATTTCAAGACATAATTTGTGTTAAGGTGCTGATGCTTATATTTTTTGCATAAATGCAAGAGCAAGGGCAGCTGACTTGGTGGAAGCCACATCTACCTTGACAAAGTCAAGGCATCTATGAAACAGCACAACTCCAGTTTTCATCACAGACAGCATCCATATTGCTGCTTTATTGAGCAGGACATGTAAATCTTTATCAGTGAACCACCAACAGATACACAGTGAAAATAAATCCTTCTAAAGGACCTGTCTTCTGATCTTTATAAACATTCTAAATAGAGCAACAAAGAAAGCAGTGAAAATTCCACTGACTGACTGACCTACGAATCACTACAATGCTAAATTCTACAGGGAAGAAAAAGTACTTGTTTCCAAGAGCTGTTTAACATTTTTAAAGCTATTCAGGTAATGATGATGGACACAGACAAAAGAACTGATAACGATAGAAAAAATAGTTGCTGTCATGGCATTAATAGCAGCACCAGGCTAGACATGCATAGGAATGTGTAGGTATAAATAAGCACTTTAACAACTTTTGGAGTAGAGCTTTATTTAAGTACTTGTATCACTAAAACTAACTTCAAAAGGAGGAACGAAAAAAAAAAGAAATTGAAAGGAAAAAGAAAAAGTGAAGGTTGCTTTTGGAAATATAGATTCTCATTATAGCTATCATTTTTGGTACCTTTATTAGAATACTTTCAGATGCTGAGCAATGCTTTCTTAAAAAATGAGAGCTGTGTGTGAAATAACATTTTGTATATGCATATAAACATACATGCACACATGCACAAAAACACATTCTGTGGGTCACAGAGTATTTTCCTTAGATTAATATTTTCTGAGGAGATGAATATAAATATTCTTTTTTTTTTGTTTTACTGTTGCATAGAAATATTTTACTTGCAAATGTGACACATCCAACTACTGATCTGATATCATCATCCTGTGATAGTAGAAAACTTTGGTTTGTAATGTAAATAATATTATGAAAAATGAAGATGGGGAAATAACCTGGAAGACAGTTAATCCTTTCCCCACTTGTGTGTGGCTACTAACTAGAACACTGTCAGATGTTTCCTCCTATCTTTTTTTAATTGGCTCATCTACTAGCAGTTCCACCACTTGCCTTTGCAGATTATTCTGAAACTAGTAGATCTGACTCTTACACTATTTGTATCCTTACTGCTAACCCACCACAATGCCTTGTCTTGTCCTTGCAGTATTTGCTGTTTACTTTTCCCTTCTTTTTTTTTTTTTTTGTTTTTTTTTTGCTTTTCCAAAACCAAATATATATTATTGTGCATTGATTTAACTTTATCTTCCATTGCTTCCAACAGTGGAAAATGGAAAGAGAATTTTTGATATTTATCATACATTCAATTTGCATAAGTGAATGAGATTGCAAAAGATGCAATTAAAACCATTTTTCTGGGGGGTCTTCTTGTGATATGCATGTAACGCACATCATGGCCTGCATGGTCTCTCAGTGGCTGCCAGATGAGATGTTTATATTGAGAAATACATCCTTCTGCAAGAGAGCCTTTGAAATCAGAAACAGTGTAATAGATATTTATGTGAATAACACTGGCAGAAACAAACCAGATATATTGCATTTTCATTTACATGTATGAGCATTTTCTAATACTTTGCCTCCTTTTTTTGTCTTCTTTGTAAAGAAAAGTTTCTGAAATGTGTCTCACTGCCTTCAGATCAGACACTATTTTATAATATCTTACAAGGGTCAGAATATGACCCAGTTCTTTAATTCTTAAGCAGAAAAAATTCCCTTGACCTTTAGTTAAGCTTATATAAAAAGTGACAGAACTACCTAAGTGTAACATTTTCCTCTAAAGTATTTATGAAATATAATACAAACAGTTAAATAGCTCTCAGTTAAATAATATATGTTTTGGACCTATTCATTCCTAAGTGTACTTAAATCTGACAGTTTGAATTATTCTGTGACAAGTTATTTCGTACAGTTCATGATGTTCTTTTTACATCTTTTTCCTAGTGCCAGGCAGAGAGAATTGTATCCTGATGTATAAATACTAATGCAATATGCAGCAGGCATTACAAAATTAATTTGTCCTCAGATAATCCCACGCCTGTAAATAATGTGCAAAATATAACTATCTGTTTCTAGTCTATTCTAAGAAAAAATATTGCTGTCAGATTAAGTATACAGTACTTGGGGTCTCTAGTTCTAATACAATATCTTCGCATTCTTCATATTTATATTGACAGTTATTTTAGATGTAGCCAGCATATCTGAAAAGTTGGTATTTAGAAATTGTCTTGTGATTTTGTAAAGGGATTCTGGATTTTGTCTTCTATATTAATTTTTCTCTACATCTTTTTGTCTCTACACACTACTATGAAAAATCCATTGCAGTTATTTCAGAAGTCCTATTTCTTTTGGAGATAGCTAAATTTTATTAAAGATACATCTTTGTAAAGAATGCATAATAATAGGTGTTTTAAAGGTATGCAGAATTTCTTTGCTAGCTGTACAGATTCTAGTTTTGGTTTTTGATTTTGGTGTTTTTTTCCTCTGTGAAGCATTATGAATTACGAAAATTTAATTCATATTCCATTGAATAATATTTTGGCAAAAAAGGGATATTTACATGTTTTCAATTAAGACTTCTATTTTGTTTGTAGAATATGTCATTTTGAAATATTAGTTGACTTACTATAAAAACAGAGGACTGCATTAATCAAAATAAAATATGTAAAATTATCAAAATAATTCCACCCATGGAAAAATAACTGGACTTTTTGATGTTTGAAAATGCACTGTATTTGAAGTTTTTATTCCAGTTTGGAATAGAAACATTTTCCAAAATCTTTAAGAACTCTTTCAGAGTCTGGAAAATGTCCTCTCCCAGTTCCAATACCTGTTTTGTATTTTGCTCCATTTTTTCTTGAGAGTAAATTCTCAAGACAGTAGCCTGTGGGTCACCCATTGTCCTTGCATTCAAAATATGAACTGTCCAGCAGTTTAATGCAGACTTGCTGAGTGATCAGTGCAAATCATGTAGAGCTAAAATCAAACCCTGGAGAATTTTGTGAATATTGAAATTATTATTTTGTGATTTACCCTATGTTTATGACAGTTTGATTTTTTTTTTTTTAAATTTCAGTTTCCTTTTTTTTTTTTTTTTTAATTATCTTTTGTCTGTGCTTTCCAGTTAGATTGGAAATTCCTCAAGAAAACAGCTGTCCAGGGCTATGCATTTTTCATCTCTGAGAAGTACATAATCAATGTTCCTCAAAGTTCCTCCTTTAAGTTCCTGTACTGGAACTGGTATTTAATATCTTTAACAGCAATATAGACAGTGGGATTGAGACCACCCTTAGCAAATTTGTGGATGACACCAAGCTGGTGGAAGCAGTGACAGAACCCAAAGCTCTCTCTGTATCTATGATTTAATCCCTAGATCTCTATGAACTTCTGCAAAGCTCTTCAGTATATAAAAATGACTCAGATGTATCAAGCCTTTATTTTTACAGTATGCCTATAGTTCTAAACATCAGTAGCACTTGGGAGAAATAAAGGACACTAATGAAATTATCTGATGTTCTACCTTCTGTAAAGCCAGCTATAAGTAAAAAAGACAGATTGACCCCAAAACATCTGAAATAAAGCCCCAGTGTTAAACTAAGAATCAAGATGAAGGGGAATTTCTAAATTACAGTGAATAAAGAGCTGATGAAGGAACACCCATAACTGTATGGGTTTTTTACATCCTGTGCAAAATGATTCAGGACAGAGTCATACTGAGAAAATGTTTTGGAGAGGTTTATGGGAGATTTTTTATGATTACCATCTGGTCAGTTGAGGATATAGAGATGTTACTTGTAATTTCAGGAGACTCTTTCTGTGTTCTAATGCAGAATTCATTATCTTCGATGTAAGAAGGGCTTTTGTTATCATCTGGTATTTTTCTAAAAGCATCTGAAATATTTAGAAGCTGAAATTCAGTATAGTCTATTGTATGACTCCATTGGATAATCAAATATGACATGAGAAAAGATAACGCTTATATCAAAGTACAATAAACTTCTAAACATGCACTATCATTTTTTCTGACTTGCAAAATCTATCAGAAACAAATGAATATTGTGGCAGGGGGGAAAGGAAAGGGAGGATGGGTGGACACATCCATGAAGTTTTGAGGATAATACACAACAATAAATAATAAAATTCATAATAGTTACATGACCATTAATGGCTCCCTATTATTAACTTTTATTCTCCAGTTACATTATTTAAGATCAACTGTGTTGAGCTCTATCAGCTCAAAGTCAAATGGCTGAAGAATGTTTTGACTGTTAATATTTGCAAAACATTACTGATTATGAAAGGTTTCAAACACGTCCTAAGTTATTAAAATCAAGCTTTTTTCTGTCTCTCTCTTCCAAGTCATTTAACCAGAATTTTACAGATAATTAGGCATACTGGGGGAGACAACAAGGAGAGCTATTCCTATGTGTTGCCCATCACTGCAGTGACTAAAATTGCAAACATTGATAAAATACAACCTTGGCTTATTTACAGGATGCATTTTAGAGTGGAATTCATCCACTCCATTCCAAGTTCATTATGTATTTAAAATTTAGATTACATTCTTAAAATTTGGATTATAAAAATGCAGCTTTCAGATTATATTTGTTTGAATGCTCTTATAAAGGAATTTTAAAATGCCATTTGGGAATACCTCTTTCTTTTGTTCTGATAAAAAAGACAGCTGGAAAAATACCTTAAACTAGACACTTGACTTTGAACATAACAAAAGCTGAATATAACATATCTTACCCTGTAATATAAGAGCTTGAATTTTTTCATAAAGCTCTGTGTCATAAAAAAAACCCCATAATTAAAATATAGGCAAGAAAAAAGACCTTTGATGTATTCAGTTTTCATTAACATTTTGAAATATTTGAGATGTATCAGGAAAAGCAGGGTCAAATCATGGATATATTAATTACTCACATGAGGTAGGCCTTCCAAAGACACTGATGTAGCATCTGAATACATCTCCTTTTTTTGAGTTAAATCTTTCCAGAGAAGATAAATTCAATTAAAAGAACAAACTTTGGACTAACAAAGTGTTCATTTCCAGAAAAGTCTATTCACCTCTGTTTATGCATAGAGTTTCTATGTGCAGGGAAAATTGAGTTTATTTCAGTGTGTGAGGTGTAGCAAGTCTTTCTAAACTTACTTGTGGAATATTGTCATGAACTCTTCATATGCTGTGAGTAATTTATTTCACAGGAAAAAAAAATACCTTGAAAATTTCCTTTCATCTTTTTAGTTATTTCCATTTCAATTTTCCCTCTGCCTTTTGCTTTTCTCACAATGTCTTCTTTCTCGTCAATTCTGCTTTTTTTTCCTGTTGATGACTCCAGATAGCCTTACATACACTGTCAATCACATGCCATCCTGCCCAAGAGCATATGTTGCTGAAAATCACATGAGATAGCTCCTTTTAATCCATCTTTTACAGGGGAAATTCAATTTAACAGTCATTTCGAACAGCATAAACCCCTGACTCTTGGCATCTTCATTTTAAATCAAAGCACCAGATTCTCTTTCTGTCAAAACACAGGATCTCTCCATAGGAAGAATTCTACTCTTCCCATACTGGCATGGTAATAAGCATGTAGTAAGTGGTACACCTTAATAAATCAGATCCTCAAGAGACTGGACTGTCTGTGTTTCATCAGCAGAGGTCTATGATTATTTGAACCATATGTACTTTCTTAAACTCAAGTTTTATAAATCAATTATTTCACTTGTTAACACTATTAAGATATTAAACATAATGTAAAACATCTTTTGTGAGTATAATTTTAAAAGGACATTACTTTTTGTGCTTACTTCCTTAGAGGTATATTGGATGAAATGCATAAAGCTCACAAAGACTCTCTCATAGATGCTTGTGTTTTCCATAGGCTGGAAGAATTGCACAGTAAAAAATTCTGGTTTATATTTCTGCTGGAATGTTTTAATAGAGAAACAGATTTCTGAAGCTTTTTATCAAACAGTCTACCATTAAGCAAGAAATTTGTAATATTGATGAAGATCTTATCCATATTATCATGTACTATTACCTCCTAAAATGCTTTACTAAAAAAAGGATCATTAGGATTTGAAGTCACTAGAAAATTTTAGGCAGACACATTATGATGGTCACCGAGACCTGGGAGTTCATAACAGCCACAGTGCTTTGATATTTTTTGATATTGTTTGATATTTTCTATCACAACCACATTTCTGAACTGTGTGTTGTCACATAGCATTTTGGGGTTCCATGTAACTTTTCCAAGAAAAATCCAACTGGTAAGCTAAACAAATTTTTTTATTATAGAGTATAATGGTATAATGAGTATGTCAATTTACCATAGCAAATTTGTTGGAATGAGTGCCAAAATTTGCTATCTAATACTGAAATGAATTTTAAAAAAAGTATTCACCATTCTGCAAGCAATATCCTTCTAACTAGAACTAAATATGGAAAAAAATGTAGTGAGCTTAATTTAAAGTATTTGAAATTGTTATTATTGTTGAAAACTAAATATTATCATCAAAAGCATAATGAATGGTAGACATCATTTATGTAGTAGTTTGACATTGAAATTATGAAAATTTCTTCTCATTCTGAGTTGATTCTCTGTCTACTGTTTCTCAGGTTCAGATAAAATACAGAAGGAAAATTATTTTCCCTATACTGTTCCACATCTATTTAATCTATAGTGGTGTAATTACCTAGGTCAAAACTAATTAACGTAATTGGAAAAAATGGCATATGAGCTCTGTATTAGGCCTTCTGTGAGAAACCATTATATCTTACTGCTGTATTAAAAGCCAGTAAGATCCATAAACTGGTAGGGTCAAATGTGTTATTGTCAAAAAAACAAATATTGCTTCAACATACATGACTGTTTAGCAGGTTCTGTAACTGTTTTCTTTTGACTTACAAAGAGGTTTTCACCCAAAACTATCTGTACATCATCCATCATTTCTAGGTAGGCATGATTAAAACTCAAAAGCATCAAGTTTTTACTACAGTGAATTTAATTTCTTTTCAAGTGTTAGTAACATTAAATTGAATATCAGATGTTTTTTTATTGGACCAGCATATAAATCTTGAAATGTATCTTCAAATTGGTGTAAACTCAGCTTGTATGAAGATAGTGCATGATTTCCCTTAAACTAATGTACACCATAGACATTTCCAGCAAGAACTAAAAATATTATAAAGTACTGTGTAAGCATACATGTTTTTACTGTTATGTAATATACTAACACTATAAACTCTTGTCTTTTCGTAATGGCTATTTTTCTATTATTAAACGATTAAAACCAAACCAGCCACAGTGCTGTTAATTGAATATGCTATTTTGCCATCAGGGAAGAAAAAATAAGTATTTGCTAGATGTGACAGAATATACGTATTGCACAGTATGTATGTGGCATATAAGAGTTTGAAATGGAACTATGAAGGATTAGGACTTGGAATATCATGATTAGCTGTGTAAAGAACTTTCAAGCTACAAAGACTTTTTTCTGTCATTATCTGAGTAGAATTAGAGGAAACAAAAATATTTCCTAAGATTTATTATATGTTCCAGTTTTAGGTTTTTCCAATATTCTCAGGGAAAAAAAAAAAAAAGCCAGAAGATTGTTTTTTCTTGCATATAGATTGAAACCATTCTTGTCTCCCCAAACTGTACCTTTTAATTTCAGAAACTTTTGCCTCTGTAATTTCAACAGACAGACAGGGAAAGATTTTGTTTGAAGTTTTGACTATACTTTAAACTTCATCACTAAATCCAGAACATTTAGAAGAGAACCAAATTTGCAAATTTACTCATGTGCTTTGCTGTACCAGCTCCCTTCATGAAGCCAATTACATTCCCCAAATAAAGCTCGATAGCCAAACTCACCTGCTGTTAAGAGCAGAGGTTGAATCTTATGAAAGTAGTTATGGACTAATGGGTTTTTTCTTGTTGTTACTAGAATTTGTTTTCTGTCTCCTTCTCTGCCAAGTTTCTGTGGCATCTGCCTGGCAGCCACATAGATAAAACCTCAAGCAGTGAAAGCTCATACTTCAGTCTCCCCCACAGACTTTTAAACCTATCTCCTGCTGATTCATCTTCTTCCAATAAAACACTAAACTATCTTAAGAACAGTGTTTTAAAATTATAGTTGTATCTTTCAGCATTACTACTACCCTGGATTTTTTAGTTAGTTTACTATTTGCAATTAATTCTGCTACTACAGTTCTTAGCTCAGATTTTGCTACCAAATCTCAGGCAGGAGGATTTACTTTGGCCACCTCTGGCCAGTTAACACTGTTCCCTTTTCAACTTCCCAACCAGTTCAGTTGCTTGCTGTTTGACTTTCCATTACCTGACAATCACTGTCATGACTTTATAATTATTGTTACAGGGTTATATTTGACTGAGGATTGTAAACACAGAAAAATAAAAATAGTCAATCTCATAATCAGAAGAATTGTGAGTTTTAGGTGAATTTTACTCTCTATTATTTTCCCCTGTGAAGAAATCTTCTGCTTCCTATTAATTTTATATAGAATATTGCCAGTTAGAGGTCTTAACCTTGTCAAAAAAGATTCAACCACTTTTAAGTTTATGTTTTTGTCCTTGTGATGGATGAGTCTTTAGAGTATCCTCAAATAAATATTTGCCTTAAAGTACCAGTGTTTTAAAACAGAAGATACGTATATTACCTGGTCTTACCATTGACCCCTAGTTCATAAACTGTGTCACAGATAGTTCAGGCTCTCTTCTATGTCTCTTTTTATTTTTCCTCATTTTTGTTTCTGTCTCTTTCTTGTCACATGCAAGCAGATTTTGTTATCACTTGTCAGCAATATAGCAAAAAAGCTAAATAATTAAAATTACATAAGGTCCACTAAGTTCTTGGAAAACCTGTTCCACTGCAGATCTATATTCCAGGACTATGCCAATAATTTGAACCATAAGATGTCATTCAGGTGCTCACATTACCTAGACTTTATATCAGTGGCCTTTCACATTATTGATGAGGACAGAAGGCAACCCCAGCCATTAACTCTTCCTGTGAAGCAGCACTGAAACATCCACCTTATGTGGACTCATTTGTCAGTGCCCAGCATCTGGAAAACATCTCTGTTGGAAGAATGATCTGCAGCATGAAGTAGTGTGGGAGGTGAGACTATGTTTCTGAAGAATTTAAAAGGGGAGCCAAAGATTTTTATGAGGGCAAAAAAGGGCAAAGGGAATAGACTTGTGCAGTTGTGATGATGTAATGCTATGAAGAACAGAGCAGAGCAACAGCACCTTTGTCACTCCCTGGGAAAAATAAAAAAGATTAAAAATCTACAGTGGTATTTGTCTATATTCAAGATCCAAAATTATACATTACTCAAAGTGTGCTTAAATTCTGAAAATGTGTTAAAAATGAAGTGGCAATATAGTCTGGTTGCTGTGGAGCATAATTGAGGTTTTTACATTTAATTTTCTAAGCATAAGAGTTTAGATAAGCATATATAAGTTATCAATAATTTATATTTAAAACATTGAAATAAAAATAGAGGGTTTTTTTTTCTAATTGAAGAAATTACCGTTCTAAAATAATCTTAGAAGTCAGAATTATATACTACTCATTAAAATATCCAAGAAATTGCCTATTAGGAATATAATTAACATTGTTAGACCAATGTGTAATAGAATTCATTTTGTCAAATAGGATACAGTATGAATATGTTCACCAAAGGAGATCTGCTATAAGAGATAGTGTGGTAAGCAAGATTAGCCTGAATATTTGCCGACAAACTCTGTCAGACAGAAAGCAAATCATCAGGTTTGTTCTCAGCTTTTAAAACAGAAAGAAATAAGATTTGGTCTCTTATGAAATGTAATTCAGCAGTCCAGACGTGCTTTAAAGCTTGCACAGGTAAAGTGAAGTGCCATATAGGAGTATGTAAATATTGAAGCAGTCTCTCCTTTGTTGAGTAAAATGCTGTTTATACATGGGGTGGGTTTAATTATGGTCTTGAGTCTTTAGATTAAAATGGCAAAGCACTATAGCACAAAAGATAATATTTTTTCAAATTTATGAATCAGTACTACAGAAGATTTGTTTTTACCAAAAGATAAGGGTAGGAAAAGTATTATCTCTTTTTTTTTTTTTTCTATGTGCTGAGTACTAGCAATATATTGACCCTGAATAATTCATCCTCTGTGATTCTGGCTTTTTGCTTCTTTATGCAAGACCTTTACAGAATTACCTTTTTTTTTTCTTTTGGTTTTTGTTTTGGTTTTGGCTTTGATTTTTGGTTTTGGTTCTGGTTTTGGTTTTTTTGTCACAGAAATCTATAGAAACTCAGTAAAAGGAAGAGTTGTGCTCAACTGAAACGCTTAGTCACATAAGAAGGATGTGGACCTGTTTGGAGCAAGTCCAGAGCAGGCAACAAAGATGATCAGAGGACTGGAGCACCTCTAGTATAAAGACAGGCTGAGAGAGCTGGGACTGTTCAGTCTAGAGAAGAGAAAATTTTAGGAAGACTTCGTAACAGCTTTCAGTATCTAAAGGGGCTACAAGAGAGATGGAGTGGAACTTTTCACAAGGGCATGTGGTGATAAAACAAAGGGTAATGGCTCTAAGCTGTAAGAGCATAGGTTGAGATTAAATGTGAGAAATCTTTTGCTGTGAGGATATTGAGACACTGGCACAGGTTGTCCAGAGAAGGTGGGTGCCCCATCCCTGAAAGTGTTCAAGGTCAGGTTGGACAGGGCTTGGAGCAACCTGGTCTTGAAGAAACTATGGCCGGAGAGTCGGAACCAGATGATCTTTAAGATCCCTTCCAACCCAAACCATTCTGTGATTCTAAGAACTAACAATGCATTTGTGTGAGTATGAGAGCTGTGCTATGTGTGGAGGCAGCAGCTTGTCCAGAAGCAGTACAGCTGCATTCCTGCAGGGCTAACCTGAAGCCAACCCACCTTTGCTGAAGGGGAATAGCACAACAAAAATGGTGTTCTACTGCTTCAGAACCTGCGTCATTTACATCAAACCACACCACGGTGAGATTCACTTGCCTAGAAATGGAAAGCTTCTAGTACTGTTTTAGACTTCCAGATATTCCATTCATTCTCCAGGCATTCAAGGATGTGCTGCATTATCCTAATACCTCATGTATATCCTACAATGTACAGAAATTCTACTACCTTTCAAAGGATCTACATAATGCTGCTACATTTGTGATTCAGTACAAAATCACTCTCCAATCCCAGCTGCTTGTTGTTTTCTAGTCCTTTCTGATGTAGGGTTCACTTCTATTCTTATTTCTACCTCCACAGCAAGCCCATGTCTGTGTAATTTGCTGAATGTAGTCTTAGAAACATCTCTTTTTACAAGTTCTATCTTGAAAGATGTTTTGTATTCTTAACTTCCCTTTAAGACAATAGGACTTGCAGGTGTGCTTTGTGAGACTGAGTCTTATACGAGCAGTTATCAGTTTATGTGATCAGGTAGAGAATTGTTCATCGTTATGAGAACACATGAGTCATATCTCTGATCTATGTAAAGAAATATTGTCTCATTTATGAACAATTTGCCTTCAGGACCACATGAAAATAAATAAGAGGAAGCTACCACAGTAACCTTTTGTTTTCTGTATATAACTGGAATTTAAAATGCAATTCTTTTCACTCCAAGACTGATTAAAAAAGAAAATATATTGAATGATTTATATTCTTGCAAATAAAAACTGGCTTTATTTAGGACCAAAAGTGTATTTCTAGCTCTGCTTTCATTTCATTTCTAATCTGTTCAGAAACAAGCAATGTTCTTCCAAAACAGCAATCTGCTCATTTGCTTGGCAGGAGCAAGCTTTGAAAGTGCCATTTCCACATTGCTGTGCAGCTGTGTGCTGAGTGTATCACTGTCAAAAAATGTGTATGTATCCACTGGTTACTATGCAATGCTTAGACAAAAAAATCTCTTGTTCTCCTAATCATGATGCTCCTCTCTGTGACTTAGTTTTCCATTTGTTAAGTGAGGCCAGTCACATACAGGTACAACTATTCAATAGATTCTGTTTGATGATCACTTGAGAAAGACATCATATGTAGGGCTGAATTTTTAGTACAACTCCTTTGATGTAAATTTTATCATCTAAAGAAACAACTTTCAGAAGCTAGTTACTTTTAGCCTCTGTTGACCTGAACTCAGCCTACCTAGTAAATGAAGTAAAACATTTTTATCTTATTACTGAAATCACTTATCACACACACACACAATATACTTAGTAATTTAAAATTAATAGGAATGTTGTCAATTTGTTGGATTATATTAATTTTTTTTTGAGCATTAAATTTCTTGCTTACAGAACATCAGCTGTGGATTCTATATTGCTGTTGAGGTGCAGTGGACAAATGAACAGAACTGTTGGTGTGGCATGTGAGCAGGAGCCTCCAAACTGGATGGGGGATCATTTGTCTTCTCTAGCTCAGGAACAATCCCACTTCTTCCAACATTCACTTCAGGACCACAACCAAACAACTGAAAAAAATATGCTCATGGGAAGCTGCGAGGATAAGCATATTTAATTCCTTTTACCAGAAGTGATTTCTTCAAAATAGAACAATTTGCCACAGTACAGACATAAGAACATAGTTGCTTTCCCCCAGTTCAAGCACTGTCGTTTTGGAGGGAGTCCAAGGGTACTCTCTCAAATGATTCCTTTTGAGGCTTCCCAACAACAAAATTATTTTCAGCCTTTCTGACCTGCTGCTAGCAAGGTTGTGCTCTGTACCCCAGTGCAGACAGATCTCCATGTTTCAACTCTTTCATGCTTCCTGAGGCCTGAATCCAAGTTTCTGCAACAGTACCCAGAATTAATTTATTTTTCTCAGTGGAACTGGCTTTAGCCTAGATCATGTACAACTTAACCTCAGATTCCCATATTAGGTCAGTGCATTTCTTGACAAAATCAGTGTTGGAAAATTATTCATATGCATTTCACAGATTTCATACTGTTTTCACTGAATTTAGAGGCAATAGATTCAGTGAACTGAGTGAAGACAGTTAAGCTTAAAACCCACAATGCCTAAAAATACAAACCCAGGTAAAATAGTGTGTACATTGAAAACCTGGAGTTTGACATAATTGAAAGACAAGGACACAATTTCCAGTATTTTTTCAATTTCCGTTAATTCTTTTTTTTTTTTTTTTCCATTTGCAGTTATTGTTCTAAGTTCTTTTTCCTTTTCAGAAAATGTCCAGGAGAAAACTAATTTTAAACTGTCCCCATCTCATATTTTAGGCATAAAGATTATGATGTAAAGACTCAGAGAGAAACCTCCTGGAGAGCTGGCTTAGTTTGGAAATTATTCCCAGGCATTTCGTGTCTCTTTCTTACTCAAAGATTATATGTTTAGCATTGTAATGTCCCACAACTTCTCTCCCAGTTCCCTAGGAGGATATGAAAATGAAGCCATGAAAGCTAAGCTCTTTGGTATTTATCACGAACACTCTGATTGTATTTCAGAGCTCTGGGATTTAAACAGGACGTCAGTCTTTCGTAGCCCATTTGGATATCTTGGACTTCACATCATGCTGCTGGATGAGTATCAAGAGCGACTGTTCGTGGGAGGAAGAGACCTCTTGTATTCCCTCAGTTTGGATCGAATCAGCGACAACTACCGAGAGGTGGAGTAAAAAGCCATATATGCACATATGTAATATATATTTATATATATTACTTCATGGTGCAACACGTAGCACAGGATATTAGAACTTGCATGGCTGAGGTAATGGAGTTTTTGTAGGTGTTTTGTGCACAAACTCTAAGGTCATATTTATATTTAAGAAAAATACACTAATTACCATTTTTCCCCCTCTTCAACCATAAGGCTTACTCTGGATGAAAAGACTTGGGGTCAAATAACTATTTCTCACTGAATTTCAACATGGTTGCAGATGTTTAGAGCACCTTACATTTGTACACATCTGGTTTTTGTATCTCCACTATATTATTGAGGAATAAAATTTCCCTGGAGCTTCAGGAGAGAAAACATTAAGGAGAAAAAAACTAAACTTGTAAACTATAAGAAGTTTTCAATAGCAGCATCAACCCTGCAGTTTTGGGGGATTTCTAACCTTCTTTAGAAACTCATTTTGCATTGGTTTGAGCCAGAGGTACTATTACACAATGACTGAAAGTGGCATTTGAAGGCTACTCTGTGGTCTATGGGAGAGGGGTGGGTTAAGTCATAATCCTACCAGAGAACTCAGTACATTGTAGAAACCACAAGTGATTGGCAAACTGACAACTGAAGTGCAGAGGCTGGAGTCTGAGCTGATGTCAGCCTTGGATTCCTTACTCACTTCTGCCCATGGATTGGAAACATACAGTAGCAAGGGAAGCTGGCAGGAGCATTGTTCCATTGTTCAACCATTTTGAATGCAGATAAATGATCTCTTAAGATTTTTCAGTGTTTTCCTTATCTACTTTAAATTTTCCAAATGTGTTTTGATGTATTTTCATTTATTTGAAAATTAATAAGTAGAATAACAAGTGAGTAAAATAAAATAAAGTCACTTGGGATAAATATTTTTGTTGATTTCTATACTGCACTGACCACTGATGTCTCAAATTCTTTTCTTTCTGCCCCCTTGCTAAAAGTGAATATCACTAATCTTACATCAACACTCTGGCCAACTTTACCATAATTAGCTTTGCTTATGTCCAAACATAATTAGCATGTTCCACTACTGTGAACAGATATAATATGCTTTATTCTCTTTATAAACATTTGGGAATGTCAATCCTTGTTATGGCGTATGAATCTATTCAGGGAGGCTATTTGAGAATTTAACTACATTTAAAAAAAACCCAAAATTTAACTGCTCAGGGGGCAGAGCTACATACTGAGCATTGTTCCTCAACAGTGAGATATAAGCTAATTCCTTTTTGCTTTGATACAAATTATTAATATCCTGTGTGAAAATGTTACAGCTCACAGATATGAAAACATTTATATAACATTTTTTTCTATAAAATAAGCTTTTTGTCCCCACTCTCTTCCTCCCCCCTTGGCAGTAAACCTGTGAGTAAAGATGACAGGATAGAGCACTTCATGCTTCTGTCCAACCACCATCATCCCATCTGGACACACGTGAAGTTCATTGTTCCCTTTCTTGTTTTTAAATGGAATATCAGCCATTTACTATGAAACCATGTTCTCTGTCTGGAAATTATGTAGAGTATGGTAAAGTGATGAAAACTCCTCTTGCCTTTTCTTATGCTAAAGATGAGAAACTGAAACAAATGAAGCTTGGCCTGGCATGTTTAGAAACATGATCTCACTGGGACCTAGCTGCCTTGAGTACAACTGGCATGAGCTTTTCTCTTTTTCCCAGAGTTCACTCAGTGCAGACCTCATTCAGGGATAGTTAAGGAAAGTATGATCACCTTACAGCTTTACCAGCAAAAGTGTGGAATGAGACATTTCTGTTATAGGAACCCTTAATTGCTGAGATACATTAGAGAAAGTTCCTGGAGTTGAGAGAGTGTTTGATTAATTATTACCAAAGTTCTTTATTAATTGGAGTTTAACTGTGTGTTGGTTAGTCTTTGACCTGTTCTTTTGACTGAAGAGTTTAGCTAAATTAATCTAAACTAGAAATTTTAATCCACTGAAAGTATATGAGTGCAGGCAAGTTCCTGGGTTTTATTCTCTCTCTGGTAACCAAAATGACTCATTGTTTGCAAAATAAAGGTTTCATGAATTTTTGGGCAGATTGGTATTCATCTTCATCTTCTGTGATCCAGAAAACTGTTTATGTATTTTAATTCATAGTCATCTATTTCTCAACAATTTAGAATATGAATATGCTTTCTAAAAACCAAACTGAGATCCATTTCCAACTAGAAATTTATCTTTTGCTGTAAAATGACCAAAGAATTCTGTTCTAGCTAGCATACTAGAAGTTATCCCAAAGAAAAACAACTAAATGCTGAGTAGACATAAAATGCTTTTGCATTGAGACCTGTTGACTGCCAAAGTAATCCAACATTTCAAACAACTTTACTTGTGATGCATATGAGGTATGTCTCCTATAAATCTGTATTTAATAGAATACATGTTTTCTTCAGTTTCAGTTCTCTTCAGCTTTCAAATACACTGCAACACTGAAGGGTAGATCATCGCTTTTTCATGTAAACTAGTGGCTGTTTATGTAAATCTCTACCAAATTATTTTAAATACATTTTATCCCCACCAATTTGCATATACGATTAAAAAAATCCTAAAAAAATTGGGGGTAAAGACCTTCATGAAAAAAATACTACTACTGTCATTCTTGCATTGGCGGGGAAACCCAGACATTTGGGTTGAGCTCTCAACTGTGGCAATGTCACCCGGGAAAGGGAAGGACTCTCGCTTCTCTATTTGTCAAATAACATTTATTTTGCCTATTTTGCTCTTTGTATCTCTCATTTAATACATACAGAGTGTATTATATTCTTGCTTAGAGTATTTAACACATAATGCTATACATTTTTGAACAGTTACTTAGATGTCTTGTTTCTATATGAAGAGTGCCCTTACACTAAGAGTAGCAAGAATGAGGGAGAATATGAAATGTATCAGTGTTTACAGAGAATTAGAGCCGTATAAGCACTCGAAACCTTGTGTAAAGACAAAGCTTTATGGGCACATTTCACTTAACCTTTGCTTTCCCGAAGAGCTCAATCCCTTTGACACCATCTTTGGAATAAATCCTTACTCATACTTGAGATTTGGTCCAAAGCCTTAAAGGCTTGTAGTGATCTAACATATAGAGAACTTTCTTTGGTATCTGGTGCCAAATTTGTTTTTAAAAACATGGCAGTTCATTTGAATTGGTGCCAGAGAGGATCTTTGTTAACACCAAACTTGAGCCAGTGCCACATCACCACTGGTCAAACAGCTCATAAAGAAAGGGGACATTTGTTCCTCCTTTTGTCTCATGCTGGAGTGAAAATAGACTGCTCTTCCTATTTGCCCACAAATTCCTTACAGATAGCTTATTCTTCAAGGGCCTTAGGAATGTCTGAGTCTGAATAGAAACCTTCCCACTTCTCTAAATGGGCTTGTGCAGGCAGATTTAAATTGAGCTGTTTCTCACCTAGTGTGAGATGGCTCCAGATTCGGTTTTATATTTCTGCTGTAAGAAATTTTAGAGACTTCATTATATATCTTGCCTCTAGTGAAGCTCTACTTCACTCCAGAGCTGGCTGAACACAAGTCTGCAAGAGCAGGGCTTGCTTATGTCTTTGAATACTGTCTAGGATTGTGCACTAATGTAAACTGAAATAAAAAGAACACAATTTAGTGAGTTTGATTATCTGTTGGAATAACCTTCCAAGAGGGAAGGTGGCCACGTATTTGTTGATAAATATATACAATATTCGGTCATCAGCAGATATTTTTTAAGAATTTGTGCTTCAGCCAAGCACAAATTAACTGTTAATTAAGCACTATTTATTGAATTAAACCAGAGACATGCTGGTTGAATTGCTTAATTGCCCCGTCACAAATTAGAGTTCAGCCTAGAACACACAGTAGTCTATCTTGGCCTGAAGTGCTATAAAGCTCATATAATTTCTTTAAATTAGTTTGTACTATTGATACCATCCTGTTTTTTAAGGTTAGTGGCTGAATGGAGAGGATGTTTGCAGACACTAATTAGCATTCCAGCTCCAATTAAAGTTTTGCCCATATCTGTACTTCCTTACAACTTAATTTTAAAAAGTATATTTAAAAATATCTTTTTCCCACAGTGCTTTATCCTTGACAAAGCTAAAATTACATCATCAACATCTCAAGGATGACAATACTGTGGTTTAGTGAGAAAACATCACTAAACAAGCCATTTAAAAATTTAATTCACAGTAACCTAAAGTGGTGAAAATTTTTGAAAAATTATGGTCAAGCCAATAGTTATGTCAAGACTGCAGCCCAGAAGAATATATGCCAGTGTGATGCTGGTACAGTCTCTATATGCAGTCAGATTTCCCAAAATTCTTATTGATATCTTGCCAAATGATTGTAATCCCGGCACAGAACCAATTAAAAATTAAGGCTGGTAATTGTCACACCTCTTAAATATAAACATAAGAAAAAAGTAATACATGGCAGATTAAAGACTGAATACATTACAGCTGATTAATAGCTGGATTTTCATGCAGTGCAAACACATCCTATGTTATAATAATTTGAAATTAGGTATGATAGCAAAATCTGACATGCAGAGATTTTTTAGTCTCAATTCTAAAATATTCTTGAAGAGATTAAAATCTTTATAGTCATTTATGTTAAAACTCAAGAGCCTTGCAAGAGTTATGAGTTTTAAAAATATTTTCTGGATAGAAAAACTTCTTCAGGAGACATATATCTCTTACAAGAATTATAATTCAGACCCATGTACTGCAGGCAATGAACATGGACTTGCCTTAGAAGTTGGTAATTTTGTGAGGAGAGCCACAGAAGTGTTCAGAGGGGTGGAATATCTCTCCTATAAAGACAGGCTGAGAGAATTGGGGTTCAGCCTGAAGAACACAAAGCTCTGGGAAACCTTATGCTGCAGTTTCAATTTGTAAAGGGGCTTTACAGGAAAGACGGAGAATTTTCTCAAGGACTGTAGTGACAGCACAAGAGACAGAGGTTTTAAAATAAAAGACTGTAGATTTAGATTAGATACTAGGAAGAACTTCTTAACTATGAACCTGGTCAGACCCTGGAACAGTTTTCCATGCAGAAGCTGTGAATGTTCCATCCCAGGAGCTGTTCAAGGTCAGGCTGGATGGGGCCTTGAGCAACAGTAAAGGATGTCCCTGACTATGGCATGTGGTCAAAGTTGGTCTTTAAGGGTCCCTTCAAACCCAAACCATTCTGCAGCTCCATGGTTTATTCTTTTTTTTCTTTGGCAAAGACCAAATTTATGTAGCTCCACTGCAGCTGCTTTTTGACTTTCCAGAAAAAGCAGGAGCATTAAGTTACCTCTTTGGCTTTTTTCTTTTAATTCTATATGTGTTTAATTCAGTATATCTTAAGGGGAAAATGCACATACAAAGTATTTTCAACAGCACTGGGACTAAGTATTCAAATGCAAAAATAATCACCTACACACAGCATATTTAATATCAAGTTACAGAGTCAAGTGTTTTATTCCCTCTGTGGTTTCTCTGTTCCTAACAGCCACCTACACCTTGTATGGGCAAAACCTTTCATTTTAGCCTGCTAGTTAGAACATGTCTTTGGGAACTGAAAGCTGTGTTTTCATACTTTTAGCCTTAGCTTTGAATCTATAAGATTAGAGATCTCATAACTTCTAGTTTTTTTTGGGGTTAAGGACAGGTTTAACCCATGCTTCATTCAATTCCTGAATAGTGACTAAAATAAATGACTGTGGACCCTGAGTTTTGCAATGAATGAACCAGGAATGGTCTGAGCAGGATGACTGAATGAGTGCTTTCACGGGAGTTCAGAAGAGTCCAGGTACCTTTTCACACTACACAGCAGCAATGTAGAGACTACGTGAGAGCCAGTTTTTGATCACTCATAGACGACTATAAGACCATCTGACTGAAAACAGGTATTGTGATGAACTTGGAATTAGATGTTGTGAGCCCCAAACACTGCCAGGGCACTGCTGTCTCACTCAGCTTGCCACTGACCACGACCCCCAGGTATTATTGGCTGGGGAACTACAAATTACGAACGGGACGGGACTGCTGAGGAATGTGTCTTGAGCTGTTTATTTTTTAGCATTAATCTTGCTATCTCTAAAACCTACCTTTTACAAAACACCCAAAACTCTCTAATTTAACAAAATCCCACACCCAGGTCCCTTTTTGCAGCTGCTCTCCAGTCTCTCATTCCCTGATCCAGACACAGCACTGGGGTTGCACTGCCCCAGGTGCAGAATGAGCTTGCCCTTCTTAAACTTGATGCAATTAGTGACTGTCCAGTCCTCTGATTTGTCCTGGTCTAGAGAGTGAATAGCTCCATTTTAGTGTCATTGGCAAATTTACTTAGTATTCCTTTGATTTCCATGTCCAATTCATTAATGAAGATAATACAGAGAACTGGGTCTTTCACTTTTAAACCCCAGGAATTTAAGATTAATAATTTGTCCCTACTTGTCTTGCAATTAAGTTGTCTAATAATTTATCATTTTCTTAGATTAGAATTATTTCAAGAAAACTAAGACAGTTAAATTACCAAAAAAAAAAAAAAAAGAAAAAAAAAAAGCCTAGAAGAATAATTTAATTAAAAAATACTTTCCAGACAGAAAAAAAATATGATTGAATTATTGACAAAAATGTCTTAATGATGACATCAGTTTTGGATATTTACTTGATTTCAGCCAAGCCTGATATCACTGATGTGAATATGTTTTTGTTTTCACTTTTAAATGTTGTAAGAAATTAAGTAATCATTCCAGTGTGATCAGTCATTGTTTAATATTGTTTTCATCCAAACAAATCATGCATCTTGGATGAAACTTAAATGTTATACAGTAGATGGCTGAAAAATCCTCACTTGTGTAATTTGACTTCGCTTCTAGTAACTGACTATGAAGAGCTGCTCCTATTCCCACAAGGTTAATTGCTGACCCTTATTAACTTCACTGTAAACTATTTTCTTTCCTAAGTGTGACTTCAAGCAGGAAATCAGTAGTTCTAGATTAGTAACTATATTGAAAATCACTGACAATTTAGCATAGATGTTTCTACTGAATTTATATAAAATGTGCCATACATTAACTTCCTTTAAATTCTATTGAATACTATAAGTTTGCTGTGCTACCCTAATCAAGACAGTTGTGTTCCAAGGAAGGAGAGACTGAAGGTCTTTTCTCTCAGGGGAAGCAAGGCTCAGGGGAATTTATCACAGTATTCCAGTACTTAAGCATTTAAATGGCATCTCAAAGAGGAGAGATGCTCTCCCTTCACAAGGAGCCAGGCACATGGTGGAGTTTCTGTCAATTGGGGGTTTGAAGATGTCTAGGATGGACTGATAGATTATCTCACCTGGGCTCCCATTTCCACCAAAAGCTGGACCAGATGAGGGTTTGAAGCACATTCCAACCTGGGCTATTCTATGATTTTGTTCTTCTGATCTGAGACATGTGAAAAATCATGGAAAAGCTGGATTTCCATGATCAGACTGCCAGTTAAATTATTTTCTTTCTTTTTTTCCTCAGATCCACTGGCCTAGTACACCTCTGCAGGCAGAAGAATGCATAATTAAAGGAAGAGATGCTGTAAGTATCACTAATTACAGATCAAATATACTTTAATTATACCAGTGACTGCCCCAAAACAAGGATTCAGGCATCCCTAACTTAAGAGAGATTAAAGCACAGATATAAAGTGAAGTGTTGCAGGTTAAAAACGTGTGACTACTGTGAACACATTAAATTATTAATTTAATTGCTCTTCAAACCATCTCATAAACAGGCAATGAATGCCTTTGATTGTCCAAACTTTCTTCTAATTCTTATTCTGCTGCTATCAAAGAAGGTACCTTAATAATTTTCCTTTTCCATTTCTACGTGGGTTTTTTTTCATATGCATGTATTATCTCCTCTGTATTCAGATTCCAATTTATCCTTAAAATTCACATTCCCTAGAATACATTCAAAAAAGTGGTTATTAATAATTATAAAACACGCTGTAATTTATATTGCCCTATAGGATTCTTGTTCCATTAATAAAAGCACTCTGTTTTAATAAAACTCAGAACTGTTCTGTTCTTGTGATTCAGTGTCCTTACTGTAATTAGTTCCTGGGAAAAACCTGAAAGCTCACTGACACACAGCAGCTGATATCATTGGCAGCACAGGATGAAAGCTCTTCTGGTGGGGAGCTCTCTTAATTTTGCAGTGCACCAAGCTCATTATCTGCACCTCATAAACACACAGAGAGTACACCTAATAAATCCCACAGCTGAGAGAGCTCACACTGAACCAAGGGATCAGAAAGTTATGATAGTTTTACAGCAACAGTGACAGGAATGTAGGACATGGAAGGGGATGTACAAGCTTTGCCCAGAAACACAACAAACAGCAGCCTCAACCACCATAAACTCCCAGTAAATTAGGAAGCTATAAAGATTTCTTCTGAAGTAAAAGCTTGAGAACTGTCCATATTAAGGCATTGGAACCAGATTGAAATGTACTACTACTACTACTACTACTACTACTACTACTACTTTTATTATTGTAATTGTTATTGTTATTAATAATAATAACAAATAATAATAATAATAATAGTAGTAATTTTAAAAAACAACTCTTCCCATTCACCTAGTCTAGAACTGATCATTTTTGGAGATTCTTAAGAGTTCATTTTAGTTTTTCAGGTTACTTTTATGTCCACATAATTTTAGGTGGCTTTGGTTGAAAATGGTGGTTTTCTGCAGTGGCTGAACTTTATGGTCATATTAAATTAATCCAAAACCTAAATTATTTGGCCTTTATTTGATACTACCTCTAAGCATAGGCTGTTATTAGTTAAAGCTCTAATCTTTCTTTCACCACTGCATATTTTTTGGTACTCTGATAATATTTGTTTTGTTAAAAAATGCAGAAATAGGTGCTCTCGTTTCAAAACAAAGATAGCTCCCTTAGACTTATGTTTCCCTAAAACTCAAAACGTTTTTGCAATCCAGTTTATTCTTATAAATAGTCAAATTTGCATTTTATGAATGTGGTCATTTAAAGAACTTAATGTGTTTCCCACATTTCTCTGCACCATGAGGGTTTGGAGTAACTACTGCTTTTACAGAAAAAAAAAAAAAAAAACCAAAAAAAAAACCAAAAAAAAAAAAAAACCAAAAAAAAACTTTTAAGTAATCACAATATTCTAGAAGCAGAGTCTTTAAGAAAAATAGATTAAAATTTTAAAAGCTGGAAATATTGTAATACCAAACAATATTCTGATTCTCACATGAGACTTAATTATGTATGGACTATGTGAATAAGTAACACTAATTAATATCAGGGAAAACATAGCAATTTTCATCAGCATGCTCAACATTCAGTAAGATAAATTACACAACCTGAAAGGAATCTAAATTAGAATCAAAACCCTTCCTACTACTTTTCTTTTCATCCTTATTTTTTGTAGCCATAAACCAATATTGACTTAAAAACATAATGTCTTAAAATCAACCCTTTGTCAATTTTAATATTTAATGCTATTTTTCATACTACAAGCTCTAGACAAATATTTCTCTATTTCAAACTTTTTTGCTTATTTCCATGCTATTTCTGTTTTTTATTTTCCTTTGCAAATGATCTGTTACTCGAGGCATAATTATTAAGTAGAACTGATATTATTGTAATATACTTCTCAGCACTGAAATACTTCACATGTACCTTGCTGCGTTTTTCCATATAACAGAACTGGCCATTTTACAATTTTTTATAACCTTAAAAAGTTATCAGTTCTTGTTGTAGCAGTAAAATGGCAAGGACTGTAGTCATAAGTATTTCAAGAGCTTGTAATAGACTTAATAGGACAATTTTAAAAGGCTTGTCTTAGCAACAAATGTATACTCTTAAAATAAGGTCATGCTTTTCTGATTTGAGTGAAGGCAAAGAAAAAAAAATCCTTCACCTGTCATCCAGTGTGCCAGGAATCACACCTGTTAGTCTGTGGTATGAGAGTTTTAAATTATTCTGAATTACTTTATCATTATTGAAAATCTGTAGAGATGTCTTACTCCTCCACACTGAGAAGTTTGAGATTAATAAAATTCCACAGATCTATTAATGTCTCTGTGGAGCATCCAAAAGACAACCCGAGTATTTTATTAATTGATATATTATAAAGAAGTCTTGTTTCAATGTCCCCTTGGATGACGCATCTCTTCCCTGCTCTGTGTAAAGTATATTATTAGTAGGATTATCAGCAATGCCTTTTTGCCTGACACTTCCTAGAACAGCACCTTTTGTCATCTGTTTATAAATTAGTAAATCTAGCCATTTGGAATTAGGTTTTTTCTATGTTTGGTATTTCCACATCCTAGGATATTTTTTTTTTTCAGTTTTTTTTCAGGCAATCCTACAAAGGCACACAGAAGGAAAAAAAAAGTATAGATTTTTCTCATTAAAAAAAAAAATCTTAAATCCCTAAAATGATTTTGGTATAAAGATCAAGAGCTGAAGGTGATTGTGGGTAAAAAAGGAAACTGTGGAGTAAAGACCAGATGACCACTGAGAGCAAACAAAGGGAATAAGTCACGAAGGAGGAGAGGGAGAATCAGGAACAGCATCAGCACCCAGTAAACATTTATTAACAAAATTAATGGCATCATAAAATACCTATGGAATAGCATTTTGTTACGGCAATTCAGCAAACATTTGGGAAATGACGATAAAAAGTAGACACCTCTGAGTGCTGATCCATACAATGAGGATCGCATGCTGTTGATTTCAACACATCCTTCTCTCAATTCATCTGACTTGATGCTTTTATTTCCTTAAAAAATGAAAAGGAACAAATTAGTTACAAATCAAGAAATTCCAAAAGCAAGATATTAAAAGGTTGATTTGCCCTTTCTATATGCATAATATTTAATTACACAGCAGGTTATGTCTTGGGTAGGTTACTTACTTTTATGAATTAGCATGCTATACCCTGAGGATGAACAGTTAAGGAGAGTCAGGTAGCAGGGGAGATTTCTTTCCTTTTTTATTTGCTGGAGCATTTGGAAGACTTACATGGAATTTGAAGAAAGAAGAAAGATGGTTTCTTAGTTTTGAGCCTAATGTGGATTTGCAAGTGTTGAATTCTGCCCATTAATTCCTTGCAGACTCTTCCTTTTTGCCATTAAATTCTTGCAGTTGGTTAATAACATCCAGGATTGTTCTCACACAAATACAGTAGTCCAAAAATGAGACCAGCTATCAGTGAAAAGCTAGAAATTTTAAAAAAAAAGTTAATTCCTCCACTCTGTTTTACATGTTCATTTCAGGATTGTATTAATTGCCTTTTGGAGATGCCTGGCCTACTTCACTGGCTATTGAAAAACCAGAGAGGATTCCATAAATTACATGTCTAAATGCTAGAACAGCTAAAGTTAGCTTAGATTAATTCCATTTTAAATGTCTTAAACTTGATGTAACTCTTAAAGCTCAGGGTTCTAAGTTGCAGAAATATTGGGCAATGAATGGAAATGAACAGTAATTTTGCTCCACTCACAGAAACTATTGCAAAATGCCAAAAACCAAATCTAAAACCAAATCCCAGGAATCCCAAGAGTCCCAAAATCAAGGGATACTTTTATCTCACTGTCTCCATTTCTAGTTTAGCACAGCAATAATGACCCCACATCTCAAAGGGATGTTTGAAAATGTTTTAATTGTAATATTTATGAAGCTGCAAATACACTAATGAGTCCCAAAGTATTGCCCTGGGGGAAATTAATATTTCTTTTTCAAAGAGGTTTAAACAGTAGAAACAGACAAAGTATGTGTCTATAAGGTATAAAAAATATTGATCAAAAATTAATTCTACAATAAATTAATGGTGCAATTAAAAATTATATTTTTATTGAGATAAAGTATTTCACTCTAGAGAGAAGCTGTTTGCTGACCATTCACATCTTATGCCCTGAATCTTATGTGTCTTATTTATCCAATAATAGTAAAGATCTACTCAGATTTGTAGATTATTTTCACGAGTAAAGAAGCACAAAAGTATGTTTTTATAATTTATTAACTTCTAACTGGTTAAGCATCTAAAATAAGACATAATCAATCAGTGCTGTAAACTTGCCTTTTTAATGTAAAAATGCCCACCCATGAAACTGATGGCACATGAAGTGAAATAGAATAGAAAGATTCAGTATTAGAACATCACCTATGGGCACATAAAATACTAAAACAAATAATTTATAAGCTAATATTTCCCCGTGTTTATTTTTTATGTAAACTAGGATGAATGTGCAAACTACATCCGTGTCCTTCACCGATACAACAGGACTCATCTTCTGGCTTGTGGAACAGGAGCTTTTGATCCACTCTGTACTTTTATAAGAGCTGGACATCCATCAGAGGTAAGAAATTTGGTTTACAGTACTGATTCTTTTCATCTAGATTCCAGCAAATCCTCTGTGGTTAAAAATAAATATTTAAGTTCAGTTGTTCACAGCTCTCATTGGATAGATATTTTCCTTGATGAAATGTAATGCTGGACTAAAATTTCGTTTACGATCAGAGGAACTCACTAATATTTGAAAATATATTCTGGAGATTTATTCAAAAATCCAGAGACTTTTTAATCTTATGTTTTTTCACTAGATAAGCTGATATAGTAATTCTTAAGGAAAAATATTACATTTTTGGCAGGAGTTATAGCTAAATCTGTTGGGGTTTGGTTCTTTGTTGTTGTTTTTTGTTGATTTTTTTAAAACAATTATATCATACATCATATATCAAAATATGTTTAAGTTTGATGCAAGACAGAATTTCCTAACGAATCTTTGGTAAATTCTGCTTCTTTATACTGGTCTTTTCAGCAAGTATATGTAAACTCCTTAGTGATGCTTACAGCTGAGTGAAACAGTACTGCAGAGATCAATAAGAAGATGAGATGATATCATCAATATTTTGAATATTTTTCTTATGCAAAAATAGAAATTGTCTAGACATCTCAGGAACTGGGATCCTTTCTGTCTCAGCTATATTAGAATAGGTTTAAAGACTCAACAGAAGTACCAACCTCTCATTTTAAATTAGCATGTAAAACTCCTTGGGCATCAATCTAGGCTGCTGAAGGCACATGTGATGACAGCTTTTGGAACTGAACCAGGGATTCTTGGGAATGCACATTGTGAGATGGGACTTAATAGACGAGGATGATCTAAGATATGACATCTTTTACCTGGCAGGTGTCAGGATGAGTTGCTGGTCAATGGCTTTATTTAGTTGTTTCACATGATGTCTCCTGGTGGATCTGAGCACTTGTCATGGAGCTGATGCTATGGCATACAAGAGAATTCTTGTTTTCCCCTATGCCCAGGAATGCTTGGCTTAATTAAATTTAACTTCATATATAAAGTTTTTTAAACTGTATTCATAGAAATCAGCTAAGGGATTTACTTCAGGCAAATGTTTTTGGTTAATGTTTTCTGAGTAATGATACATCCTTTTGACAAAGCAAATAAGAACATCACCAGAAGCAATCTCCAAGGATCCAATCCATGCTGTGCACCTCTGACTATGGTCAAAATAAAAACATCTCAGAAGTAAGGACTCCAGGACAGCACTTAGATTCAGAGTTGTATGAATTGCAGAAACACACAGTCTTCTGAAATGAAGGAAGGAGCAAGATAATAAGCTATGTTAAAGTTAGGAAAATTTGCATGTCTTTGCTCCTCTCACAACCTCCTGCCAGGCTTCTCAGCAGAGTTTGAAGGAAGCAGTGGCTGTATATGGAGGAACACTATTTTAGAAAGCATAAACAACAGACTAATAAAAATAGAAGCCAACCAAACAAAAAATGAAAAACAAGATATAAATAAACTCTGTGGCCCATCATCATCCCCTTATCTTATCCTTCCTTCCCTTATTTTTGTTTATTATTCTCCTTTGTCACACCAAAGTTCTAAAATTTTACCCACACTGAAATCATGGGAACATTTTTTTGGTTGTGTAGACAGGAAATATATTTTCTACATTAACAAGTAGCTATACTCTTTCCTGTTATCTGAAAAGCTGACTATCAGGATTAAAAAGAGATGCCATTTATATGGTAGGTTAAAAATAATATATGGTATGTGGTTGAATGGGCAAATTGCAATCTTACTTTCTTTGAGTGATAAGGACATGGTGTAACTGCAGGAAGTGAAAGGACAAGATCCTTCTGCAGAAAACTGCAGCTCAGTCTCTTCTGATCTGTCTGGTCAGAGTACCTCTTCCCAAAACATAATTGCTGTCCCCTGTTTCTTTCACCTCATCTCTCTGGCCATTTTCTCACTGACTGTCATGGAAAGGACAGTAGCAAATGAAACAGTATTTAAAATATGACTATATGCCTCTTTATACCTCCTCATGCCTGAGTAGCACAAGGTATGTTTGAGGCTCATCTATATTTGAAAAATGGGCACTTCTCAGACATATTGAGGTGTAAGGTGTGGGATGTAGGAAAGGAGGGAGACCTTCATGACAAACTTCTGTGTATGCAGGTACATTAATGCAGCATGTGAATGTAATGCACACTTCATATGGAGCTATGAATCAGCAGTATCAGCATAGAAAAATACTCGCTCTGTGGCCAGGGCAACTAGAGTTTTCAATAGTTCTCCCTGAGCTGATGGAGTATGGAGGATGGTAATTTTACCCTCAGTAAAAACTTCAGTGTTCTTAAATTATTAATGGTATATAAATGTAAACTAGAGATTAATTTAGAGAGGCATTTAAGCACATGACAGAATAGCAGGACTGTATCTTCTGCAACATTGCCTCTTCCTATTTACTGAGCAGGCCAAGGAGGAACCTGCTGGAACCTAATATTGGGTTAAGGCTCTGGATCTTGGTGATCACTAGTCCCATGTTGCAGGGACATTTATTTTGTGTTGGCTTCCAAAAAAGGTTTACATAATCATTCATTTCTGAATAGCCATTTGGTAAGAAAGTGAAGCATTGCTCCTTTGAAGATTTCTCAAAGCCATGATCACAAGCATACCGTGTGGCATCCTGATTTAGCATGGGTTTGTGAGGTGCAGTTCAGATTGTGAAAAGGAGCATTCTGCCTCCTGTATAAAATCTTACATACTTATACAATCACAAATTCACCTTTTCCTATCAAAACCAGGTTTGGGCTGTATCTTGCAGAACACTGAGCTCCTGTTAACAGATCATGAAGCCAAAAGGAGATTTCCAAAAATAGGCAGAATTTGATTGTTTCATTGGCAGCTCATTATACTGTGGAACTGCCTTAAAAACAGAATGCCTAATGCTCTTGAAAAACACAGCAATATTGTCCATTCCCCAGCCAGTCTCTGTAGAAGGTATTAATCTCACCATGTAGTGAATGAAATGTGCTTTGAAATCTTTCACATGCACATTGTGCTATGATACATTTCATCTTCTTTTGTGCTTTCTGTGGTTATAGAAATTTTGTTATACCATGCATTTTATCTTAATATGTTGATCATAGTGAACAACAAGAAATAAATATTGGTTTTATTTAATTCTACATCAAACTTGTGTTGTACCAACAGAGTATAACCAAATATATTTTTTCTAAATCAAATTACTTATAAGTTCTCTTATACACTTTATATCCATTTGAAAGATTAAGTATAATATGGTTTACTGCATTCTATTCCAATATTGGTTTAATTGATTTCACTTTGGAATTCCAGGCTGTTCAGTTTCATAAAGTTTTTTCAGTTATTATATTTCTAAAAATATATAAATATAGTAACTGACAGCAGCTTTTTATCTTTTTCTGTTTCTAATTACTTTGATCAATGTTGCTTTTCCAAATTTAAACATTTTGGTAAAATACCCAAAGTTTTTCTGCCATTTATAAATTAGTTACAAATTAGGAAAAGTAGGAGTGCTGACTTTGCAGACAGAACTACCAGTGTTTACAAGAGAACATATTACAAAGTCTTGTCCAAGAAAACATAAGCAAGTTAAATGCCAGCCAGTAAATGCATTCATTATCTCAGACTTCATTAAATGCTTCCAAATGTCAAAAATCAGTGCAGATCAGAAAACATTGGGTTCTTCCAGGGTTTTTTTTTATTATTTCATCCAGAAATCAAGGTCAATTCATTAAAATAGGCATAAATTTTCCTGAAGATTGCAAGAGTCAGACACCCTGTGCCCCAAATTTTTCATGTGCATCCTTCCCATGTACTCTGTGAGAGAAAATCTGAGATAAGTCTTCAAACAAGATATAGAAAATGAAGAAAAGTTCAGAAAAAGATCTTATTTTGCTTTGATTTTCATTAAATTGACATTTGTCTCTCTTGTTGACCTTTATGTCAGCAAGGCAGTGTGGGGCAGAGAAGGTGGGAAGCACCTGTGTTAGTGTCTTCCTTTTGCATTTATATAAAGCTCAGTTTTGGCAGGTGACAAGTGCTGGAAGAGCTTTTTGTCTCAGTCTATGTTTCACCACATCCAGCTGCTAGTAAAAGAGTACTCTGGCACTGGTCTGTACCGTTGAAAATACCCTGGGTAGTTTTAATGAACCTTAGATAAATTAAAGGATCTATCTGCAGTCAGATAATGGTTTTATCTTTATGAGTTATCTATTCAGTAGAGCAACAGGTTGTAGGGGTGTCCTGGAGGCTTTCCAATGATCCAGATTGCTTTATTCACTAACTCACAAAACACCTTTAACAAGTCCACATGGGAGTTTCACGATGTACAGTACTCTGCCTCCATAAGACCTGCAAAGTTAGTAGAAATTCCAAAAGAAAACAATGTGCAGAAACAATATCCCAAGTTTTTGCAAGCTACATGGGGACAAGATAGAGCTGGGTCCTGAAGAGGAAGGCATCTCTGCATGACAAAACCGGTTGAGGGAATTAAATTTATGAGAAAGAACTATGCCTGAAGAATTTTTCCTGCATAACACGCTGTAAATTTTTAATAAGTACATGGAGCTGGCAGGGTGCCATTTCAGTGCCTCATTTAACTCAGCAAACTGCCTCCAGCTGTATTTCTCTGCTTCAGAAGGCTGATGGATTAAGCCACCCTTTCCACAAAAGGTGGTTTCTGGGATTCTCCTCTAGGTGTTCCTAATCTGATGTACTCCTTATTATGTTATTTGCTCCTCAATTTGCCAATTGTGATTCTGCTTATCAGGGAAGACCAGTTCTAAATTCTGAATCTACAGTCCTGCTAGATTGAACTTGCATTTTGTAAGCAGCAAGTGTATTTTTTTGCTTGGAAGACAGTTCAGTCAAATTAGAATTTTTTCTTTCTAATCTACATTGCCTTTAATATTTTGTTGAGTATGGGGAAGGACACTTCTTTTTCTATATGGTCTGTGATTCAATGTAAAGCCAAGACAAGGTTCAATTGTTCAATAAGATTTCTGCTTACCCCACTACACTAAATGAATATGGGCAACATGAGCTCCTCAGCTCTTGCTTTAACAAACTAGAATAAGTTCACATGCAAGTCATGAAAGAATATGCCAGTCATACCTCATTTTATCTTTGACATGACATAAATCTTCTGCTCCTTACCAGCATGTGGTAATGTCATCATTCTTCCAGCTTTGTTGAGAAGCAAAATTGTAGACATATTTCTATCTTATTTTACAATAATAAAGTTGTTTCTGACGTATTTTTATAATCAAAACAAGCAATGACCTGCCAAGTTGATCCCTCTCCATGCTTGTTCCTATTACCTCATCTCCACACTGTTTTCAGAGGATTAAGGAGGAGGAACATCTGGTTTCACTGACCAAATAGAAGTGGGTGTTGGTCAGTTCTTCATTAGATAGAATGTGTGACAAATTCTTGCCCTGAAAATATTTGCTTAGAGACACAGTGTCCTTCTGCATGGGTGGAAAGTCACCATTTGGAGTACCATCCACTAAATAGATATGAAGTTCTGCCAAGTTGGCAACACATGTCATAAAATCTTTTACCAGAGTGGTTTATTTACATCCTCTGGTCTGTATGCCCACACCACAGACTGCCAAATTGCACCAAAACATCCATACGTCCCACACTTCATATAAGTTAAAGCATTTCATGTTCTGGAAGTTGGATATGCATACATATCAAGAGAGGTTAAAATAGTACCTAACTCAGACAGAAAATTTATTAGGTGAAGACAACATGTATGCTCACAGCAAACAACAAAGGTGCTGTGCTGCAAAAGGGGAAAAGGGGTAACACCACTATTTCTCTGACCTAAATATTAGCTGTTCTAATATTTAATTACTTTTAGTGTTAGGAAATAGCCACTTATTCAAGGTCAATTTTTTTCTAACTTCAGCTTCCTGTCATTTAACCTTGATATGCCTTTGATAGCAAAGTTGAAAAGTCTCCCACTATCTTTTCCACATCTTTTCCTCATGTAAGTACTTCTGCACAAAGATCAAGCCACCTCTTCACTTTTTTTGATAAGCTGAATAAATATAGATCCTTAAACCTCCTATCACCAGGACTTCTCAGACTTATTTGTGTCCTTCCTGTGAACTCTCTACAGCATTTTCACATCTTCTGGAAGTGCAGACACTAAAGTCACACATGCTATTCCATGGTGTGTGTACAGGCCCCACCTCTGTTTGAGATTCCTCTTTCATGGACTCAAGTGCTGACTTCTTGGCATGGTATCTCACTGAGAAATCTCTTTTTAGCAGTTTGCACTTGACCCAAAGTTCTTCACTTGAGCACAAAGTTATCCCAATTTACGTGCTTTACTGAGGCACCTACTAATCAGTCTTGTATAACAAGATAAATGAAGAGATTTCTGGTGTTGCCTGTCAGTGTCAGATTTAACAAGGCATCTGGGATACCCAAGATCCTAAATGAGGCACCTCAGTCCAATGTATGAAAGCAGTCTTAGAAGGATCTGAACTTCCATCTTCTAGGGTGTTCTGATATACTTCATGTACAAATTCTGTTCCCTATTCCAAGATGCAACACTTTGGATATGGTTGTATTAAAATCTACTTAGCAAGCTTCTGACCTTTAACTCAGTATTCCAAGCATTCCATAACCTGAGCTCTCATTAACCTTATCTCTTTCTTATTTTGGCCTCCTCAGTACTTTTTTAAACTTTACTAGGAAAGAAATCATGTGGTTGTTTAAATCACTGCTAAATTTTTCTTCAGTAAAAGAGGATTCATCAATGATACCTCATAAGAACTATGCTTTGATATATGTCAACTGTTTGTATTTCTTAACAATTCTACAATGCACATTGTTTATCAAATAGCTATGTACTTAGTGAAATGCTCTAGAGAAAGTCAAATATTCTGTAACAGCACAGTTGCTCTTAGTCATTCTTACATTTATAACAGACAAGAGGTTTTTTGAAAGTGCTCTCCATCCATAAAATGAGGTGAATGACATTCATTACTTTTGAATATTGTCTAAATATGGCCATACGTGAAGTGTAAGTTAAATTTGGGAGATTGGTAGAGTGTGTGAATTGATCAGCCATATGAAATGAATTTTCCATCGTATTAGACCTGCCCCTTTGCAAGATTAAACACAGATGGTCCAGGGAGAATGAATCCATACGGAGGAATAATAGTGTTATCCCATAGAGAAAGAAATCCTCCACCTGTGTGGTAATTTGATGGGGGTAACAAATATTCTAGTTTTCATTATAATGATGTTTAGATTCTGCCATATTTATTTATGAGAGAAAGTATTTTTCTAAGTGACAGCACCTGGTGAAGTCTATATCATTTTTTGAAAAATAGATTTACTAATCAATAAGGTGTTATCATAATTAAAACAAGGAAAAAAACATTTCATTAATATTTTAAAATTATGAGATGAATGTTTAATATTTTATAATCCTTCTATGATATATGACTTGTATTTTTTATTATTTGACTGATATCTATATAGAAAGTAAAAATAACTGTTGCTATCATCTGTGTCATTGGGAGCCAATGGATCCACTCCTCTGCCCTTGTTTCCAGGATGGCCAATTTAGACATGCCCAGCTGAAGCACTGCAAAAGGGCTGTTGGCTGTCTAAGGCTCCACTCCATGGAGAACAGGGTATGTGAGTCCTTCTGAAACCCATCCCAGGTTTAACATAGCTTTTCCTTTCGTGCCCAAAGCATCTCTTCCTCCTTCCACCACTAAAGCCCAGATAAAAGCTCAAACCTTAGAGCTGCATCCTTCCTTTTTTATTTCTTCGTGACCTTTGTTCCCAGTTGTTATGATAGCAATTACTAGATTAGGTCATTACAGAGGGTTTTATTTGGTATTTTCTCTGATATAACCCTCACAATCTCAGCACAAATGTAGCCTGTCTAAACCATGGAAGAGGAAAAGCCTTGGTTAGTGGGGCTCTGTGTAAAGATTCTGCACTTCCCCACAGAAATCCCTTCATTTTTGTTCAGTATTTGTGGACTATCTTTACCTTTTCTTTTGCTTGGTTATAAGACTATATCACCATATACAGCCACTCATACATTTTAATTCTAGAGAGCCTTTAGGTAGTCCATGGAACTTTCATACATATTAACTATCACATTAGTGCAATATATTCAACATCCCTAATGACTCTATTCTTTGCCATAAAGCCCTAATGAGTTTATGTGACCACTTTAAGGTCACACAAAGGTGTCCCTTGTAAAATTCTGATCAATGCAATCACTGCTGATGGGATACTGTGAGCTGCTAAGGAAAAATACCTCTGATTTCTGTGTGCAGTGTAGTGGGATCTTTTTTTTCTTTTGCCAGATTTTTTCACATTCATTAAGTCAGGAAAATATATTATTTCTGTCACTTTAGGCCAGATATTTTGACACAAGTTACAGATTGCTAATCCTTTTGCAAACTCAGACAGCAGTCTGACATAGCTCCAGATTTTAAACATATTTTCAGATTGGAGCCCAATGTGCCTTAATCATTTAACTGTGGAATAAAATGCACAGACCTGAAAAATACATCTGAATTTTTAGGGAGGATTTAATGTCTATAATATTTTATGCACTCTCATCCCATAGGGCGATTGATCTTTTCAGTATGTCAGTGGATAGTAAAGAGGATTGAAAACAGATCCTCAGAAGAAATACTACCTCCCAAATAATCTTAATTATGTCAAATAGCAGAGACCTGACTATTGCAGACAGTTTTTGAGGACTCTATTCCTAATATTGTATCCCCATTTGGCTTGGAAATTAATGTTAAGTGAATGCTGAAGGTATAATTTTAAAAATTAGTAATCCTCTGACAACAAGAAGAGATTTTTCTTTTTTGCCAGTGCTTAGATCCTTTTGAAAATTAATGTTTGGATTATTTAAAGGAGATATTACATGAAAAATTATTTCTCTCTTGAAGCATCCCTGTCTTGCTAACCTGTATACCTGCAAGCCTGTTTTATGGTGACTTAAATAGGGCAGTGTGTTTACAATAGGAATTTATTAGTATCATTGTTAGTATTTGGAGCACAAGTTCCTTTTTATAAACTCAATTAGATTCCACTGGGTTTCAATTTTTAATTTTTCAATGAATTAGTTGGCTTTGTAGCAATTAGACACCTAGCTGATGTTTGGGACTATATTTATCAGATAATGCTAATGCACATTTTTCTTAGCAACAGATTTAGTCTGCTTAAATACAAAGGGCTAAATAATAGGAGACACCTTTTCAGGCCTCATCCAATAAGTTATTTTCTGCTCTTATACAAACTATTTTCCTGTAGATCTCTTTTACCATGTGCCTTCTTGATGAGGCAAGTGTACAGATTAAGGCAGGTCATGGAGTTGAATGTTCACTTTGGAGGTTTATATCTGAATTATATTTTTTGCTGATTTACATGCATGTTCTGTGATCTTTTAGATTTATTTTTTTTTAATGAGAAAGTCAAGGTTCAGTCTTCCTAAAAGAAGCTTCTGAAGAGTCTATTCAGTGTGTCATTCTATGCTGAAATAAAAATGTAAGAATAAGTCTACAAGAAAGAGAAAAGAAGTGAAAAATACTATTTTGAGAATATATAAAACAAAAGAATATTTGCAGAAAAAGTAAATTTATATATTCTAAATATATGTGAATTGATACTAGAACCATTATAGTGCAAAAGAGAATGGAAATCAAGATGAGGTTTGTAAAGCATTTCACTGGTGTAACTGGATTTTTTTCTCATGTGAGTGATTGAATACTGAACAAATGCATGGAAACTTTTTGATCTCAAATTTTTGATGGCTTAAGAATTACTTAAATATAAAAAAGAGTACAACATATATGATGCTAACACCATGTGGCTTTATTAAGAATTTTAAAAGAACACTTCTCATAGCTTTGCACAAGCAAAGCATCTCTATTTTATCTTTTCCCTTTCAATTCGCTTTGCATACAAACCCTCCTTCTTCTAGTTCTCTTCAACAAAGTATAAATTACATGACTTCTAGAAATGAAATGCAACAAACAGCTCTTGGATGTAATATAATTCTTACTTTAAGTTGAAGAACTATGAAATCATTAAAGCTGAGAAAGAATTTTGTCCAGTGCTTTAGAGCAGTAGTGAATAGTATAGCCAGTGTTTAAAAATATACTTAAAAAAAGTCTGCACAGATTTTCCCCACTATACTCTAAATATGACTTAATATCCAGCAAGGTAAACAATATGAAATTTTTAGGGGAAAAAATAAAAAAAAACCAAATCAAAACATATCACGCACCAGGAAAAAAAACCCAAAAAACACTACCAACCACAAAAATACACAAGCCCCCTTGAGAACAGACCATGCCAGTAGTGTTGCAACAAATGCATGCACAGTTAAGGGTGTATTTAAATATTATTAAATCGTTTCAGTCTCCCTTAAAAAATGCCAGTATCATATATTTTACTTTTTTTTGTTGTGTGGAAAATAATAAAATTTAAAGTGAAATAACCAAAACACCACAAATTCTCACAGAAAATCAAATTATTTTTCTCTCATAAAAATAATATCTTAGGAAAACACAACTAAAACCTCAGTATCTTTACGTCCCTGGTTTACTGAAAAGATACAGATATTGTATTAATGTTCAGAGTAGGCTTAGTCCCTTTGCTGAATGGAAGTCAGCATGTGTTTTAAATTAATCACATGCATAAGTGTTGTCTTGACCCGGAGCAAAGCAGCACTTGGCATTAGTGAAAGCAATTTTTTGCAACAAATGTTAAATTCAGTCTTTAAATTTTAATGCCTCTCATTGACCTTTCCTTTCACTATTGTTTATAGCCTACATTATTTAGCCTTCATTGTCTAAAGTTATCAATTCGTATCAAGTTAATGGCAAAATGTTGAATGCTTTGAAAATATCTTCTATTTCTTTCAAAGAACATTATTATTTTAATAAGAGTTGAAAGTGTATTATGTTTCCTGAGTCACTGGTATCATAAATCAAACCCAGAAGCCCATTTCTTTTCCCAAGCTACATGTAGAAACAAGTAATTCCACTCCCATCCTTCCATATGTGCGTTTGCATAGTTTTTACCCTAACCACTGAAAAATGCCCATAAAATAAATTATGATGTTGAATTGATGGGCTGTATAATCTGTGAGTAAACTGTCAGTTTTACTCTGATATTTCTCAAGGGATTTCAATGTCAAAAACTGCAAGGAGGGTTAGAATTATGGAATTAGCCTTCAAAGCTGATTATTAATGTGCAATGCTTATTTCATTTAAACTGGCATCCCATGGAAGCTGACACATCTTACACCTGAACTTCAGTTACTTGCCCCAGTGATAGGAATAACTTATTGCAACCATGGAATATTTGGCATGCTGTCCTAAAAGCTATAGGTGGAAAATCTCTCTTGGAGGAGTCATTGCTTACATTTTCAGCAACTTTTCTGACAGTTACATATGTCTGCAGGCATTTATGAGATACACATCCTGCTTTATATCAAAACTAGTGACCTCCTCTTAAAAATTCCAAAAAATTGCACTGAAATCCATTTTTTTTGTCTACCCCCAGTGTTAACACTAGATTATATATTTAGACCACAATCCTTATTCATAAATTCCAGACAATGAAAGGATACTATGCATATTGTTTAGCATTTTCATTCCACAGTCATGTAGTTAGCTGTTTTAAACACATTCATGTTATGAATGTTAAAAGAGTTTTATTTTTACCATTGATTTAATTTTGGTCCTCAGGGAAATGATTCATTACATTAGTAGCTTTTTTATTGTGCTGGTATAATTTTGTGTACAGTGATGAAAAGTTCTTCCACGTCATCCAGAAGACTCCTCTACTGGCCACATCTCCCTGCTGTGAGTACCAGTGGCATTTTAACAGGGGAAGACCAAAATACGAAGTGTGTTTTATGATAACCTGGTGGGATCATGTCTCCTCCAACAGCAGGAAAGCATTCAGTTTCTATTCCCTATGCAGTACAAAATGAGAGTCACAAACTACAAACCGGGAAGAGCAGAATAATCTATCAATTTTTAACTCTTGGTTTGTCTCTCCACTTCTAAATCTTTAGTGAACCAATTCACTGACAAATAGTTTAGTTAAGGTCCTGGAGGAGAAACTCTTTCATGAGTAACTTTATTTTGAATACCCAACTAGAGAATACATAACTTCAGACGGTTTTTAGAAATATTTCCTTTACATCAAATTTGATGCCATTATGACTCCAAAGTACTTTTTCATTATTTCAGAAAGTTTTTCTTTTCTTTCCTGAGTTCACTTCACTCTTTTTTTATCCTTTGTTGACTCAAAATGTTACAGTATTTATTTTTGAAAAATACATGGTATGTGATGTTTGAAAAGTATGGAATGGGACTGAGATTTCCACACACAGGGAAATATTTCTTCATTGTTTGACATTTACCCAACAGCAGAGGGAGAATAGTTACTACTGATGTGAAATTGTTGCTGATACAGCATAAAAAAAATATTCCTGCACCATCAGTCTCTACCCAAGACAGTTCTTTTCTGCTACATCAGCTTTAACAACCAGGCACTAATATATCAGGCTTAGGCCAACAAAGAAGCTTCTGGAGAGGTGAGATTATAAATGCTTTGTTACCTTGTGAGTTTTAGGTCCATTACCTAAAATTTGTATGGCTTTTTCCTTATTTGTTTTATTTTGTTTTATTTTTTTAAAATTTCATTTTATGAATTTTTCACTGCAAGTACACATGAAACAATGTCCTCTTTTGGCAGAACTGCATTCTGAGTTGCATTCCATTTTTTATAGAAGCTCTCTAACTACTCGGAATAGTTCTTTATGACCAGAGGTTGCAGCAAAATTACATGTATGATTTAGAAGTTGAGAATGTATAACAGGTACATCAGCTTGTCTGATCAAGGGATTAAGATGTGAATAATGCTTTGAAGTCCAGGGGCTTATGACAAATTCAAGATTGACTGTTTTAAATGCACATAAAGATTCAATTGTTTAACAATTAGTAGGCATTAAGAACTCTACAACTTTTCATTTTCCTTATGCATTTTTTCTTTCTGTCTTTTTAAATTATTGTTTTATTACTATTATTATTATTTTTATCTTTCTAGTTTTCCATCTTCTGCTTCTTTGGTCCTTGTCTTTTTAGGCTGGTTTTTATTTTTGCAGGACAGCATAACTGTCATGAAGCCACCTGAAGAGAATATTCACTTAGTTTCTGGGACAATCCCACTTTCTTGTGAATTTTGTATGTGGTAAATTATGATTTTTTTTTTTTTCTGTGCAAATATTGAATTAGTCTAATAAATATGTGAAAAGTCCAGTCTAATAAAACTTGATTTTTATGACTAAAAAGTCCTTGGACATTTTTGATAATGTATTCTGTAAGGGAGAAACCAAGGCAAGTATTTCTCAAAATTCTGGGGGATTTGGTTTCCTGTTGCATGTAACTTTATGCCTCATAAAATATTTGCTTCATATATTAGGAACATGAACCTGAGATTTAGTTTCATGAACAGGTAGGTTACATTTATCCAGTATATTTATATAATCTGCATTTCAGTGGACTTTTGAATAAGACTTTACACAGAACTGGAACTACTAAATTATTAAAATATTTGCTTGTCACACACTTGGTGGCTGTGTGGCATATTTTTTATCAAGCATTCATAGCTTTGTATGTATTTGTCCTTTTATTCTCCCCCTTCTCTGTGTTTTGTGTCTTGCTGTTCTGTTAATATCTAAATTAAAAATATTGTGTTCTCACTTGATATTTTAATCAGACATTAATGGGCTTTTCTGTGAAAGCTGAGACAAACATACCATTTTAAATGAAAATTTAAATTGTAAATTCTTTCTCAATCTTTACAGCCTTATACAGACAATTTAAACCAAGTTGCCAATATTTTTAATACTGATATTCTGTTAAATCCACTGAAGAAATCACATCTGCTCTGAAAACCATAACTGGGGATTCGTTCCTAAACATACTTCTATGAAGAAGATATATAAACATCTCCAAGCTATGAAGAGAAGATAACACAGTCTGATATATTTAACAACTACTGGGAAAAAACATTGTTTAAAGGGGGAAAACACATTCCATGGTGAGACATATATTTAATGCTTAGATAATTTAAAGAAAAGATAGAGGAATCTTTCCTCCCTATTCTCACAGAAATGAAAAAGTGCAATTTTAGTGCATATTTTTCTGATTCTTTTAAGGCAGTGCACACACAAGGGTGATTTAGAGAAACCCAGAGAATTTTTACTAGTACATCAGTGAGCAACCATAATTGTGTTTTCTCCCTAATGAAGTCAATCCTCTACAAAGGTATAACAAAGTTAGAGCTTGTTTATTAGCGCTGTGCTTTCTTTGCCTGTAGGGTTTATGGTGTTCTCTGTCTTTTTTTTTTTCCTTAAGGATCATCTGTTTCAACTGGAATCACACAAATTTGAGAGAGGACGAGGCAGGTGCCCTTTTGACCCCAGTTCTTCCTTCACCTCCATCTTAATTGGTAATGATCTTTATGTCACAAGCTTCACAGTCCTGTCAGTCTGTCATTCCAAGTCTCTTTCTTCAGCACACCAAAGTGTTGTCAGCCTTCCATTGCAACCTTCCACATGTCAGACTTAATCCTCCTGGTGCTGCCCACATTAATATTGCATTCCAGGCAGCATTAACCACAGCAAGGGTGTCTCACTGAAGTGGAATGTTGAATGGCATGTGCCATTCTGAAGGTAATTGATTGTTTTGTAATTATGGAAATAATAATTTCCTGCTTTCCTTAAAAGCAAAGGAGCATGACTGGTTTAGTCATTTACACCACTTTTGTTTTCATCTACTGAGATGAATTTGAGCAACAAGCACCCAATAAAAAATGTGAATTTAACTGGTTTTATATAAAGCTTTATTGATTATAATTTTTGAGATTATTTTTTTTTATTTAAATGCTGCCTTCTAACAAAACTGCCGCAAACTGGTGATTCTGTGTTAGAAGCATTAAAGAAACTCAAAAGATATAAAAATAGAATTCAATCTAAGTCCTGCCTTGCCAGGAAGCTGTGCTGAGATAGGGCTCCTCTGGGCTTTGCTGGGAAGTGTAGCACTACAGGACTGGGATCTTTGGAGTTGTGATATAGCAAACCATATGGGCTTTCCTCAAATGTTTTCTTAAAACATTTTCTGAGATGAAGTAAAGACAGTCTTGGCACTATTGACTAAATGTACATTCACTAAAAATAGCCTGGAACAGCAGGTAAATGGTAAAAGCTAGATGTTAGGGAGTTAGGGAGTGGCACAATGATTTCTGGGTTTAGAAAACATAAATAGAAACTGAGCATTCAAAAGGTATATAGATTAAAAGAAAGAGCTAGAAAAAGAAGCTAAAGTTTATATAAATTTTCTATTTTTTCAGGGATAAAAAAAGAGGATTTTAGGGCTCTTTTGATATTTGCATTTGTCTCTGTATCTTAAAGTCAGACAATGAAATTCTCTGATGATTAACTACAATTGTATTTCTCATCCATGGTTGTGATGAAACATTGGTCATGAGTGACATGCTAGGTTTATTTGTTCCTTTACATTAACAAATTAATTAAAAGAAGAATCTTCAGCAGTAATGACAAATCTTTCACACTGCAGCAATTCATCAAAATATCCTTCGATTTCATTAAAAGTAAAAAGTAAATTAGAGCTCTAAATCTTAAGAGTTAGTGGGTTAAGAAGTCATAGAAGAATTAGAAAAACATACTGTATGTTGCCTGACCCTTCAAAATCCATGAAGCACTGATTGTTATGCTTCTATCTTACCCTTATTTCTAAATTGTTTCTACAGTTTTTGTCAGAGTCCAGTCTCAGCTTAGCATGGGAACAAAAACTCATGGAATTGCTGTAGGCCTGAAACTTCACGGTCTAATCTTGAAGTCCTTCTCAACCTTTCCTCAGATAGAACTAAGTAAATAAATTAACCTGATCATGTTCCTACTGTGAGATCAATGCGAATTTTACTTGCTTAAATGGAAGCCAGATTGTCCCACTGAGCTTTAAGAGTTTGCCTGAATTATGGGAGGTCCTATGGATGCCCATATTTTTATTTGAAGGAGAAAACAATTCCTTTACCCTTCCCTGATAAAGGCTGAGTCTTGGAGGTCCATTGACAAAGATATCTGACAAAGCTAAATATTCTCTAATGTAGCAAGATTAACAGGAGAGAATAATATTTTTGTCAGACACCTGATACACCATAAAACAGACTTTCACATCTTCATCAAAACTTGCAAAGTATTTAGAGGCTGTTTTTCTAGCTATCCATTAGGAAATTCTATCATTTCAAGTTATCATGGCACTATATTTTGAAAGCATAAGAAAATTCTTCCAAGAATTTATTATTTTATTTATTGTTTCATATTTTTAAATAATGGAGTTAAACATTTCCAACACTTAGAAAGAATATCTTAAGGAAGTTTGAATTTCCATTTATTCTATTTTATTCTACCAACTTCTACTACCCAAAGACAGAGAGTTCAAATAATAAAATGCTGCACCTTAGATTCCAGGATCTATGTCCTTTGTCTCTGCAGGTAGCCAGTTGAAAATGTTGGAAGACCTAGATGCAAACACAGAGAATAATAATCTTTTAATTGACATTTGAGAATGAGAAGACTTCTAATGCCAAATGCACTGAGGAGGAAGGGATGTTCCCTCATTCAGGCAAGCACTGAGTTCAGCTCATGATGGACACTACCCCATGACAGGAGATGCATACCACACCATGCACACTCCAGAACTGGTCTTTCAGTCCTTCTTCCAATGCTTGGAGGTTTAATTCTTCTTCATGCACTTCAATGTTCTTAGAAAGTGAAATCTGGTCCAGGTATGAAGTCAGCATGGTCTTGGAGGCTGCACCCCAGAGCTGTCTGCACTCTCTGATCCAGGTTCAGCCAATGTGCATGTCCTTGAAAAGGTTTTATGCAAACCTGTTTGTGGCAAGCACATTTTTCTCCCTCTCAAGATTTTCATAGAGGTGCACAGAGAGAAATGAAAGAGAAAACAATTTCTATTTCTGCTCCTTGTTTTTCCTATGTGGAATGTGTTTGGAAAATTGTTTACCTAGAGTGAGTGCTTGATTGGATTCTGGTGAGGATTGTTTGAGCCTGATGGCCCAACCAATCCACTCTTGAGAGGGTCACGAGTTGTATTAGAGTTAGTCAGAGAAAGTAGTATGTAGTTTTAATATCCTCCTTTTATATAGTATAGTGGTGTATTTTAGCATAGTTATAATAAAGAAATAATTCAGCCTTCTGAAATGAGTCAGATATCGTCATTTCTTCCCATTGGGTTCACCTGTATTTACAAGACCTGTTAGCAAAGCACACCCCAGCTCCTTCTTCTTCCTTAGGAAAGTATTCAAAACCTGCTCCCACCTCTGCCCCCACATGAACATAGCACCTACACCAGCGTGGCCATTGACTAACAGCGAGGAGTAGGCTAACAAGAAAACTTTATATACCTCTCAAAAAGTTTTAAAAGCTTTTAAAATCTTGATCTTGGAAGATCATTTGCACCATAACCACTTAGGGCCATATTTAGCTGGATTAATTTAGGAAGAAAGATAATCCCTTTTTCCCCATATCTTTATGTCTTTCAACACAAGAGTCAAAATACCCACTCCAACAACAGTTCATGACTTGGCTTTAAAATGAAATATCTGTGCTGTTGTAAGCATTATTGTAGGTTATCTGACCCACTAGTGAAGTAGCTTGTGATAAATTCCTCAATATATGAACAATTAATTTATTGCCAGCATCAGGACACAGAATGGAAGTTGGATGGCAGACAGGCTGTATAAAATGTTTATGTTTAGCTCAACAGTATATAAAACTTTTGGACTTTTAGTCCTAATTAACTCCCCCATCTGCTTTCAATAGCCAAAACTATTTTTGATACCAGATCTTGCACACTGATCAACTTAGACCACACTAGCTGAAAAATTAGTTTATGTCCACATATTCTTACCTGTAATATATCAGAAGGAAGTGGTGAAAAACCTAAAGTACATCTGAATAGGCTGATATCCAGGGAATCCATTCCAAAAGTATTTTCTTCTTTTGCAGATTTAAAAGTTAGGTATTTTTGTCTCTTTTTCTAGTCTAGACAAAAATACATTTTTTCTCAAAATAAAAGACAAAATACTTGAGTAGCAGAGAGAAAATACAAATATACAGAGGTACTAGTTTACCAGTTAAGCAACAGTGTTTCTTTTACTTTTCGATTCTCCTACTGCCAAATGTATCATTTTTCTAAAATGTGAGTCTTCTGCTTTTAGACATCATATGAGTAATAACTGACTGACAGTCCAAGAAATGCATAAAGGTGCAGTTCGTGTTCTACTCATTACATTCTAATGCTTTATTAATAAAATAAATTTTCCATTTTACACAAAAAAGACTACTGATGAATAATAGCATGTGTTTGCATTTTCACCTTCCAATTTCATGCAGGTACAAAAAGCATACCACCTTTAAAGTGGTAGCAGCCTATTTATAGATATCTTTTGTATGAGTAATTAAATTTAAATGCTTCAATCTGTTTTGGTTTAGGGTTGTCACTTCGAAATTTTGAAGGGCTTAGAAAAAAAAAGTTTGTATTTTAATTTGTTAATATTTTTCCTTGAATAAAAGGCAAAATTAAGGTGGTTTTAAATGGTCACAATTAAATTTGTTAGCTTGAAAAAATGCTAGCTAAAAACTATGTGTGTTTCAGTTGAGCTAAAACTGGTCTTTGAGGTCCATGGGAGTTTTCTGTTTGCTTAAATAAGGAAAGAATGAACATTTTATTCTTTTTAGAACTAACCAGGCTGTTACCCTGATTAAAAAAAATACTTAAATGTTAACATTTTAATGTGTAGCTGAGGTTAGATTGGAAGAGGGGAGGACTAGGGAAGGTCTCTGAAGTTACTCAGCTGATTTTCACTGGAAGGTGGATGTTAATCAATGTGATGTGCAGCAGTCTGAAACCCTGCAAACAAAACAGGATTGAATTGATATGTGATAGTAGTTTTTTAAGGGAGGAGAAAAAAATAGAAATCTTTCCAGAATTCTTCAAGCCTCAGTCTTAGGTTATCTCTAAATCTGGAATTGGTCAGCACCTGTAAAAACCTAGCAGTGTTCAAAATTCATAACTTACAAAGATACAAAAGACTATTGAAAAGGACAAGAGAAGATCCTCTTAGTGTGAAAAGTACAAAATATCTCATAATTTTGTTGAATGTTTTTGTGCTGAGATATTTGGCAGCCACATTTGTCAGTACTGTCCCATTGTTGTTCTTAGGTGAAGTCACACATGCTACTTATATTTAATTTAGTAACATTTTCTCCCCTCAGGATTTCACAGGTACAATCAGTTATAACGTCTTCAGTACACAGTAGAATGCCATACCAGCAGGCTAGTTGTTTATATCAATATTTTATTCCTATGTCAAGCAGAAGGAAAAGACTTCATATTCAAACTTGGGAACATCTGGACTCACAGATGTCAATCCTGATCATTGGCAATATGTGATGAATCATTTACCCTACATCAATGCATTTTCCAAGATACATTATAGTTCTGAACAGATAAAATGTCCTGTTTTGCATTACACATCACCTAAACTAAAAAGAATACCAGCTAGTCTGATACATTTTTCCAATAGAATTCCCAAAGGGAGATATATGACTAATGTAACTCATTAATTAGGGATGTGAAGATTGTATGAAAAAAATAAAGTTGTAAAGATCCTGGTAAATTCTACAGTTTAGGCAACTCTGTGCTGTTTGAAAAATGAAGTTCTCTATTCGTTTTGGGCAACCTTCACTTCTAAAGATGCTACAATTTATACTTCTAGCTTTTTATTTTTTACTTCACTTGCAAGTATTTTACACTAAATCTCGACCATGTATTTTCCAGGGCAATAACCATTCTGTATATTATGAAGCCTAAAGCAAAACTATGCTCAGCTCTGGCTCAGCAGAAGTGTTGGAAGCAGCCCCAACTGACAAAATATTAACTTTTCAGAATAATCATTCACAATTATGTCACCATTCAATTCATGTGTCTCTCTTGAAAGAAACAAAATTCACACTGTGGGAGACCTGCAAACAAAATTCTTGCTTTCTGATATTATCTTTATAAGTGCCAGCAAACGATATTTGGATGTATCAGTCATGTTTATTTTGATTAGGCTGCAGGAAGCTGTGTCACTGAAGCTTCCACTCAGATTCAACTGGAAATAATTTATTTTCCTCTCCTTGTACAGTTTAATTCCTTTTGTGTTATTTTCTAGGATAAGGATGCCACCTAGTGACAACTGCTTGCTGAAGCTGTCTGTTTCTTAAATTGGAACTAAAAAATTTTCAATACAAGTCCACAAGTATATGAAATAAATTATTGTTAATGCTTGGTCAGTTAAGGGGAATAGTATCCATGAAAAACTGAAAGGTAGAAGTATGTATGGCATTTTCCTAAGTTAAAATATATCCAGTATTATAATCTGAGTCAGAGATAGGCTTGAATTTTGAACATATTAAATTTTACCTATATACATATTTATTTTTCAACAGCGTCTGTCATTCAGTGCATTATTTCTAAATTTTCTGATGATTGCTTAATTTGTGAATACCATCTAAATCCTTTGAAAATGAGATCCAATTTCTGTTTTCATGAATTTTTCAAGAACTGTTAATCACTAGTTGTAGAGGATGGATGAAATCTCAGGTTCTGTCCTTGCACTGGTAAATATTTCAGTGCTAGAAAAACAAATTATTTCTGGACCAGAGAAAAATAGTGCCTGTTTTTGTGTCCACTGAACATGGAGAGAAAGTTATTCCCAAACTGTAATTATTCCAGGTGAGGTGGAACAGTTCCAGTAGGATGCCTGGAAAACCTCTCAGCCTAATAATTAGCACATACCATATTTGTAATGTAGTTCCTATAGCATGCAATGAAATTAATATGAAGAATATTACCAAATTGTTTCATTTTAGGTTTTTATTTGAATGTCTGGTCTGCAGGTGGTGAACTTTTTACTGGTCTCTACAGCGACTACTGGGGAAGAGACGCTGCCGTGTTCCGCTCCATGAACCGCCCGGCGCATCTCCGCACCGAGCCCGACAATGAGCGCCTGCTGAAAGGTGTGGGAGGAGAAGGAGCTGAAAGCAGAGGTGTTTCACATGGCTGGGCAATTTCTGGTTTGCATGGCATCATATTTGCTATGCAAATATTAGCGTCAGGTTTTAGCCTAGCTCAAATTAAAGTATGTAAAACGTAGAGAATTGGACTGGAAAACTGCCTTTTGCAAAAATACAAAGGAATATTAATTTGCCAGTTGAAGGTATAAAAATACTTCAATATTAATCTGTTCCACATGTTCTATAGATACTCACCAAAATTTTTTTTTTACTATTTCTATCACCCAGTTGCCCTTAGATAGCTCTCTGACTGACAGCCTTTACTTCTAGTTTTGGTTGCTATCAGCTGGTTTTAAGGCTTGAAAAAATAAGGGAATATTTTAATAACTGGTCTCAATTCCTTTTTGTTTTTTTTAAAGAACCAAAATTCGTTGGCTCATACATGATTCCTGATAATGAAGACCACGAGGATAACAAAGTATACTTCTTCTTTACTGAAAAAGCTTTGGAAGCTGAGACAAGCACTCATGCCATATATACCAGAGTGGGACGTGTATGTGCGGTAAGAGTCTTTGATGGTGCACATAAGAAACTAGAACAAATGATGCAAATTAATCAGCATCATTTTCAGCAAATTATTATCACAAACAGACTTAAGTTTTACAAGGAGCAAAAAGAAGGAAAAGATTTTGCTTCCCTGTACTGCTCTGTTTGATACTGCATTTCCCACTCAGACCATCCTCCTGGTGGGCTGATCTCGTCACTTTTTGGCTCCCTGGTCCTACACACAGCAGTAAGACCTTGGGCAGTTGCTGGAGAGGAGCACTGTTAACATATGATCTCCCAGCTGCCCATATTGGTGCTTTCTAAACACTGATGAATTTTGGGTGCCTTCCTCTGCTAATAACCAAGTACTGTAAGGCTAATGAGAGGAGCTCTCCCATTTTCCTACTGGGACTATACCAGCATGATAAAAGGAAAGAAAGAGAAGGATATTTCTTAACACCTGATTTTGTTTCAAAAAAAGTTTGTACTCTGCCTCCTAACTGTAGGGGATACAGTTTAAGGGATAGTTCAGAGGATTCCTAAAACTATTGAGCAAAGATCAAGATACAATTAATTATTTTCTGTCACTAGAGTAAGTGGTATTTGTCATGTATGCTCACCAGCATACTGCACCTCTAACTTTCTTAGGTATAACTTAAAAACCTCTGATGTATACAAAGTACCAAATTGCAGCCTCAGACATTAATGTTTACAAAGCCACTTGGACTTCTGGGTTCCAACCTGCATCAAGATCCAAGCTGGAATTCTTTGGGTTATGTTCTGAATATATGCCTGGATAGATTATTTTAATAGTTCCCCCTACTCTGCAATATATCCATCAGGAAGTCTTATCACTAGCCATGGGTTAAACCAAAATCCCACTGACCTTTCTCTTCCACTTCTCCAAAATTTATCTGGCCATTAACTTCACATCTGTATGTCATAATTCAGATTTGATTTAGTGAATACAAAAACTAGCTAGCTGGTCATTCAAGAACTGTTTTTCCCCATCTTTTGCATTTTCATCTGAGCTGTAACAGGATTTGTAACACAGAGGCATCTACTCTGCATATTTCTACTTTTCTGAGGAAAACAGATCTCTGTTTGTGAGAGGAGTTTTGCAAGCCAATTGCAGAGCCTTCAACAGCCAGTTACACAGTTCTTGAATATTAGGCCACAGATTGAGGATGCATCCTAAAGCAAGTAGTATTAAATGTTCCCTTTTCTTGAAAGTCCCAATGCTTGCAAGAGCAAGAAAAAGGTGAGACAGCCTTAGCAAGGCAGGTGTTATTTAAAGTTGTTTAAAATGTTAAAAAAACATGTAAATAATTGTCTCAGACTTGGCCCAGCTACATGAGTTCTATAGAAAGATTCAGGGCGTTGGTTTCCAGATACATTGAACTAACCCCACACTGAGCTCTTAAAGCAAAGCTAAACTTCAGTAATGTACTCAGTATATCTACTGAGTACATTACTGAAGCTTGCAAAAATAAGCAATAAAAAAAAAGCTTTACAACAGCTGTATATCTAAAACTATCCAGGGATGTGGTACAGAATTAAAAAATTCATATGAAACCACAGATCTTAATGAGACCTGGACTTGATCAGTACAATCCTAGTTGAAAACTGACTCCAGAGATATAATTCTAGTAATAGACATGTGGTTTGAAAATGGATGCTTTTGACATTAGAAGATATAATGAGCAGCTAATGCATCAGAGATTTTTGTGCTTCTAGACTTACTCATTCATTTTACCACTGGCATTTGTTTCCTCTACACAGAATGACATGGGAGGCCAGCGAATGCTTGTCAATAAATGGACCACTTTCCTCAAAACCAGACTAGTTTGTTCTGTGCCTGGGAGAAATGGAATCGATACACATTTTGATGAATTAGGTAAATATCCTAGACAGCAAACAACTAGAAACCATGGAAAAAACTTATACCTTCATGATAACACGTCTTACTGTCAAATATTGCACTTGTATTCATTATCAGGGAATGGTGTTTAGTGTTTTTTCCAACATATATGAAGTTCTACACATATGGAATTCACTATCACCAATTACTCCTGTATGTACTTCGTTGTTTTTAAATATTAAAATCTTCATAAAGTTAAATTGAATAAATGAGTAAAATGTGATTGTGCTTTTAAGAATCAATGAATTTTCTTTCGGCAGGCTAAAAAGAGTAAGTTTTTAACAATAACATTGCGTTTAAATTTTACAGAGGATGTGTTTCTGCTGCAAACTCGTGATAACAAAAATCCAGTGATATTTGGCCTCTTCAACACAACAAGGTAAACAACTAGAAGAAATAATAGCAGCCATAGAGGAATGTTTGAACAGTCTATTAAAGAGATAGAAGCTGGATGATACATATCCCTTAGCAACTATATAGTAAACAGTTTAATCTCTATTCTATTCACAGTGGGCTTCTTTGTTAATGTAAAAACTTCTCTGTAACACTCAGGGGCTTGAAGTCTCATTCTGTGATTCAGTATATCTAGATCACAAATTAATTAAGTGCTTCTCAGCTTGACAATTTCCTATGTACTATATGTACCTCTGCATGCTTATAAGAACAGCATCTCAGAGCCACCTGTCTTCCTTTAAGAGCTCCACTGTAATTCAAGGTTAAGTAGATAGCAGCTTAAATTTCTACTAACTTCTTAGTGAAGCCTAAAGCAACAGCTGCAATGTTACTGACTACCTCCTTTTCCTTTTCCACTGCAGCCTAGCTCAGGTGCAAGCACAAAGTACTCTCACCTTGGAAATCTGACTGTTAGTTTAGGATGTAAGAAAAGATCACCTATGCTTTTGCCACTTTCTCCTACTTTTTTTTTTTTCTTAGTAACAAAAGGCAGATCTGCTCCTCTATGGTTGTAGACACCTGGCATTTCCTAATGACTCTTCTTGCCAATAGAGAAAGTTAGGCACTAAACTGAAATTTTCTGGATCATCTACAGTCTTCAGAAATAATTTCTTTGTAGAGAGCACCGATGCTTCTTTAAAAAAAAAAGCCACCAAGAATAGAAAACAAACAAACTACAAAAACCCCACAAAAACCTAAAAATTATTGTTCTTCTAGAATAAAATAAAATAAAATTTAAAAATAAAATAGATATTTTTACCTGGATTGTCTTGCATAAAGTGATCTGATTCAACTAATTATATCAACCAGCATTCCCACTCAATACAAAAGGGACTCATTTTAGGACTGTTTATTTTAGTCAGCATTGGTTGATTCCCATCTTTCCAAGCAAAAAGCAGTAGGAAAAATGTTAAAGAAAAATGGTCAACCATTTAAGTCACTAATCAAAGACATACAGAACCTAAGTTCAGTACGTTTTGCTTTCTCTATGTTTCTAAACAAGTAATTTAGAGTTTGTGTACATTAGCATCAAATTTTGGCGTAACAACACAGAGCTTCCTTGGAGAAATGTTATGACTATAAACACATTAAAGACTTTTAAAGAACATTGGATGCAACATTTAGAAGGAAAGTATGTAGTAAAGAATAAGTAGTGTTTTCTCCCTGATTGCTGTTGAAATGCGACTGGTTTTTAGTTACATAATAATGCCACTATTATCTGGACAGAATGTGACATATTGCTTTAGTAATGTCTTTAAATTTTACTTCATAGCAATATATTCAGAGGATATGCTATATGTGTTTACCATATGGCAAGTGTCCGAGCAGCTTTCAATGGACCATATGCTCATAAAGAAGGACCTGAATACCACTGGGCTCTCTATGAAAGAAAAGTACCTTATCCTAGACCTGGTTCAGTAAGTACAGTCTATTTGCCGCTGCTTTACTATGTTTGTGATTTTGGAAAGATAAAACAAACTGCTGTTAATATACAAATCTTCCCAACTTCACAGTCTAGGATATTCTTTGAATATCTACATACTCCAGCTATTCCTGGAATAGTGTGGAAGGGCTCAGCAATAGGTCTAATTAAGTGCTAGAACCATACATTTTCCAAATAAAATAGTTGGATTAAGTATATAAGATTTTTCAATGATTTTATCAACATTGTTTAAAGGCCCTAAGGTCCCAAAATTAGGACCCCAGGCAAAAGGGATAAAAAGAGGAAGATCTAGAAGGTGGGTGAGATGCATTCAGTTTCATTCAGAAACATTAAGTGCATTACCTGTGAATAAACCTCTCTTTCTTTCTTTAATGTGTTGAAACGGGGACATTTAACAAGTGTTAAAGGAAGGGGGAAAAAACCAAACAAAACCAAAAAACAAATACACCTCACAAACCAAGAGAATCCACTATTTCAAAAGTTTTAATATTTCAATAGTTTTCATGTGGTTCTTGTTCCTTTTTTCCACCTCATTTTCCAAAAGGATCAAATTTAAATACTTCTGTAATTTAGATCAATGAGCAGGTAAGAAATTAGACATATTTTAATAAAAGTAACTAATCAGAATAAATGCATTTGAAGATAAGGAGCAAATTCTCCATTATCCAAAGTCTTTTGCTCAAGATTGGTTCTTTCTGGAAGCAGTGGTCACGCAGCCTCACAGTTCATTGATTTCCTTTCAGAGTGAGATTTTTCTATCCTTCAATCAGGTTCCTGAGCTTATCAATATTCTCATTCTGTATCCTTTACAAAGAATATAAAAATATTAAAACAACACTGTGATAAACCAGACTCAGAAAAATCACTCATAGTTTTTGGTAATTTTCATACAGATTTTTTATAAACTTTTTTTTCCCAATGGCTAGTAACTGAAGGAAAGAAACAAGATGTATTTTGAAAATGAAATTAAATGGGAATTACTGTAGCGAGCATTCAGCAGCTATAGAGGTGCTGTCATGTGTGGAGCTGTTCCTGTCTGGTATTTAGATTTCTGTAGGAAATCACAAACTCATGACTTAAGAGACAACTAATTAACTTCTACAAAGAATGGCTGATTTCTCAAGGACATCACAAGTAATCTTCACCTCAAGCCCTTTTCCTGTTTCTGTGTCTTTTTAGTTTTTGTGCAGTTTCTGTGCCAGGTGCTCATATCCCCACTTGATGGGTGAGGAGGGCACTTGTTGGTGCAGGTCAAAGGTGCCCTTTGATTGCAGGGCCTGTCAGCATCTCACAGAGCAGGCACAGCCTTCAGGAGGAGGCAGGCACTCAGGGAAGCACATCAGCCAGGATTTCTTTATTGCCCTGTGTCTTTTGGGATTATAACTACCTACCTGCCCATGGTGATTGTCATGTGCTGCAAAGCTGCTTGTGTTTACACTCATGATGGTCTACCCCTTGTCATGTCAGCACTGGGCAGATCTCTAACTCTGAGCAAAGACATTTCTAACAGCTGTTAAATCCCCCCCCAGTTTTCCCACCTCTTTATCTCCTCTCAGGTTTAGGGATGTTCCCTTCAGTCCTGTTTTCCCTTTGCTAACTGAATCAATATTCCCTTTTATACCAAAAGCAATCATTTCCATAAGTTAGCATTGCATACAATTAATTTATCACTGAATCTCATGAATGAGAGGTGGAAAGGCCTATTAGCTTGTGTGCTCCTTTACAGTAATGCCTTTCTCCCTGTCATATGCTTTCAAATGAATGCTTTTTCTCATTAAAATTAATAATTTAGAATTAATATTTTTCTCTACTTCTCCTGGGGAAAAGAAGACATAAGCCAAAATTTAGAAACAAATACTCCAAAAAAGAGATTCTCTAGGATTTAAACATTATGAATATGATTTTACCATCTTGGCCAATGAACTAACTCTGTAGCAGTGCTGACATCTATACCAAATATATTTTGTTTGTTTAACATAAATTGAAGTTATTAGTATTGAGTCAGTATAGAAAAACAGGTAAATAATTATCATGTTTTAGGACAAATGGTTGAATTCACAGGAATTATTAGGTTCCTATTCGATATTTTGTTTAGCAAATGTATGGGTTTTGCAGTTTTACCAAATAATGAGACTGTACTACACATGGATGGCGGAATGGCTGTATATTTTGCAAAGATTATATGATCCAAGTTCTTTAAGTGGTATTCATTTTTTTTCTGGGCATTAGAACACTTCACATATGTTATTTGGACTAGCATTAAACCCAGGCATGAATTCAGTATTAATGACTGCAGTTATTACATTGATATTGCCTAGCACTGAAGATTAAGTGGTGTCTTTTTGGCAAGCAGGAGAGAACACAGAGCCAGCACTTCAGCAAGGTTGACAATGATTTATAGGAATTCTGCCCTAAATTGCATTTGCTTTCAATGCTTCTCTTCTTTGGCCATGTTTGGGTCAGACTAGAGTGTCACCTCCCCAAAAAGGCAAGGCATAGGAACAGAAAAAGGAGCAGAAGAATGCAAATAATTTCCCAACATCAGAGAAAAAATTAGCTGAGGAAGCAGGTCTCTCCTGGGTGCTAAGAGATTTAATTGTGGATTTCTTTATATGTTGCAGAGCATATCAGAGGTTGAGGTAGATGGCTCTGCCAGGTAACAGAGCATTAATTAATTCATTTTTAGCTACTCATTTAGGGCACAGTTTAGAGGTCTTCTCTTTTTGCATGAAGAGAAATTGTGTAGCAGGCTGTAGCCAAGTGTTAGGCTTCACACTCCAAACAATGTGCAGCATGTTGGTAAAATAAATCCCACTGCCTTTCCAGTTACAGGAGTGACAGTGATAAAGAGGCAAAAAATAACCTACTAATGGGCATCTCTGAGAGCCAGCACTCACTGATCTTAGGTATTGAATGAGTAAAGAATAAATCTATGAGGAATGAAAATAGAGCTTAAAGCTAAATAAACAGAAAGCCACTGTTAAGAGTCACACAGGTTCTGACAGACTCTGCAACCCTCTGCCAGAGTCTCTCCTGGAGTTTTTAGTTCATTTAGGCTGTGTGAAATGACATCAGCTGCATCAAGTGGGGTCGATAGACTTCAGAGACAGCTGCATCTACTGTTTCCTTTCTAGGCTACTTGATTTTATTTAATTAAAATGAAAAGCCTGTGAATGATTATTTTTGTTAAATCTCTCCAGGACTAGAACTTTGGAAAGGGAACCTGGCAATGCCTATTCACTTGATATGCTGTGCAGTGCATGGGAAGCACAGGCTTAGCCTGTCTTCGTGCTCCAGCTCTGTCTCTTTATTGCAAACAGCTGGTAAAATTCCATCACTAGGTTGATTAGACAATTACTTTTAAGTCAACAGTGAACAAATACATTCCTGTAGCTAAACCCAAAAAGTGGAAACAAATATTGCTCTTCTTGACAAGTGCAGGAGTTTGTTATTGTCGATTACAGCTAACCACAAGTTTAAAATTACTGTTTCCAGTAAACATAAGGAGTATTGTATTTCATTTTATTGATTGAAAAATCCAATTTAAATAGAGAAAGGCTGCTACTGTGGCTTTGCTTGAAATGCTTCTTAAAACCACACTGTTTTATGAATATTTGGAGAAAGCAAATGGTTACTGAGATATTTCAGCTTAATCATAAATGGTTTCAATTAGACATCATGAAGCAAATTGGAAATGTAGGATCTATGTACAGTTGAGAAACATTGTCTCATTCACAAAGCATCCTGAAATTAACTTCTCTCTTTAAGGCAGTAAATTATCTCTAATTGCACATTTGACTGAAGGAGTAAGCGTCTTTTAATCAGTCATTGACATAAAGTTTATTTGCTTTGCAAACTGGTAGATTGATCAGTGCAAACACTGATATTTGAAGCTAAACTGTGATATATAATACTGTCATCAAGAGTCAGGAATCATAATCTAACATAAAACTCTTAGAATGACTGAATTCAAAAATTACTGTTGCTGATGGCATAATTTTTAAGTGTGTTTAGTTTCTTATGGTAATACATTTTGTAATCAAAAAATAAGACTGGAGATTGATTTCAAGTATTAGTGTTCTGCTGACTTCACATGGCTATTTTTCTAGTGGGATAGAAAACCCTTTTCCTCTTACTTTGTCCATGGCCATCTTCAATATGAGTTTGGGGAAGAAATAGACACTATGGCTTTTGTCAAAATCTAAAAGTGTTACCCTTTATTCTGTTTCAGTATGCCAAAGAGGGATGAACTCCTGCTTCCTAAACATGACAATGCCAAGGCACTTGGCAGCATTTCCTTTTTTTCATTATTAATAATACACACATGCATAAAGTACAGGGTACACTGTACTAATTCCTGCTGTGGTTTTCTGTGCTTGGTTTTCTGTAGACTTTATTCTTGAAAACAAGACCCTTTTCTGACAATTTCTTGTCAGAAATTAACCTTCAGGATAATCTGTGTTCTTTGTTTCTGCAGTGTGCCAGCAAGGTGAACGGTGGGCTGTACACTACCACTAAAGACTATCCTGATGAAGCTGTCCATTTTGCCAGGAGTCATCCACTGATGTATCAGCCCATCAGGCCTGTTCATAAGAGACCAATACTAGTTAAAACAGATGGAAAGTACAATCTTAAACAAATAGCAGTGGACAGAGTGGAGGCTGAAGATGGACAATATGATGTTTTGTTCATTGGCACAGGTAAATAAAGAAAGCAAGAAAGAATTTTTACATTTACGCTTTAGCAAGTTTTTGTTTGTTTTCTTCTTTTTTTTTTTTTTTTTTTTTTTTGTTTGGTTTGTTTTGTTCTTTTTTTATCCAGGATGAAGCAAATCAATACAACATTTATTTTTATCAACTTTTCATGCCTTCACCTTACAGAGGATGGTAGTCATTCTAGACACATGCTTCGTTGTGATGCTAAACTGTGATATAGAAAAGGAGGGAACTGTTTAAAAACTAGCAATAGAAACAAGTATAGGATTCCATTTTAATTTATTTTCATTTCAGTCTTATTTTTAAACTTCAGAACACTGTCATGTATCTAAGTTGAGACTTGGAAACCTGTGAGAAACAAAGGTGATATGATTTCCAAAAATAACTGTTCAAGTTATTGGCTTTATTCCACAGTTTCTTTTCCCCAGTTCTGGAGACAACAAGTCTAGCTGATACCATTTAAAAACACACCAGCTTCCAGATTTGGGTTTCAACACAGATCAAGGAAGGAAGGAGGAAATGCCCCATTTCAAAAAATCCAAAACTTTTAGAAGTTTGCTGCCAAGTTTTCTTGTCTTTCTTCTGTGCCATTTTATTAAAATATAGGGAGCTTGTTTAACAAGAATTTTTAAGCATATTCCTAGCAAACACAATAAAGGCAAAATATAGCATATACCTGCACTGAGTCTAAGAAAGCAGAGAAAAAATAAATACCCTAATGGTATTTGAAAAATAGAAAAACTTAAGAAAACAAGAGGAAAGGCTGGAACTACACAAGACTTAAGTCACATCTAATCTGTCTGGAAAAAAACAAGGATTCTTACATTCACATTTAATCAATTTAACAACAGGATTGGTATCACAGATCATTTTGACCATTTTGTCTAGGAGAACAGTTCCTGTGAATTATTTTTTATTAATGAAATTCCTCTGATAAGTACATTTCAGTGTGGAGAACATTAAAAAAACCAAAAAAAAATGTTCATAAAATATCAAAGTCCTATTTTTATTAGTGCTGTTTTCTAATGTTTTAAACAGCCTTGGTATGATCTTGGTAATGGTCTGTAAAACATCATATCATGTGTCACTTATTTCTGTACATTGTGTCCTACATCCTTCCTATTTTCTCCTTGCATTTCTAATTGAGACTGCATCAAATATTCTTGTACACAAGTCTTTTGTTCAGCAAAGTTGAATCCAAAGTAGCTTAAGTGTGTTTTTTAGGGATGTGCTGGATTGGCCCCCAACTGCTGCCTAGTGTTCTCAAGCTGTCTGATCTCAGGTGACATGGAATTCCAGCAAAAGAATTTGGGTTTTAGAAACTCTGAAATGAAACCTGCAATCACTTCTCTGATAAAGCTCCCATCAGAAAAATCACTGCCTATTTGAGCAATATAATGTTAGAAAGGGTTGATATATATTTTTTAATCCCAGTCCAACACCTGCTGTGTAACATAAGTAAGCAGCATCTTACAGCTGAGCAAGTTTCCTTAGGGTAGCAGTGCAGGTTAGAAAGATTCATCAAAGGCAAAGTCTGAACATCAGAGCTTTCACTTGTCTGTCAGCAGGATTTGAAGAGGGACTTATGAAAATCAGAGCTCAGAATACAAATTCTTTTTACTGTTCTACTACAAAATGGTTGCCTTTGATTACATAGTCTCTTTGAAAAATGGTGTACGACCCCAGTTTAATTGTTGCTCTTTTTGTTTCACCCTTTGATCTTTTGCTGAACATTTGCCCCAGTGCTTCCCTGCTTCATATGTCCCCTATAAATCAAAGGTGACTGAAAATAACAGAAATAAAAAAGTGATATTTGCCATTGTTGATGACAGATTTTCAGATTAGGGAGAGCAAAGTTTTTCTATAAATAGCCAGCAAGGCAAAACCAAAGTGGTGGAAGACCAGAGGTTATTTGTGTGTTTTACTTTCCTGCAAGAGCTGCAGAGACTGAGAGGCTGATAAAGTCCTATGTGCCTTAGTCATTTTGAATGTGCATCTTATATTTTGATACATCTCCCTTTGACTATGCCTTCAGCTCAACAGCAGATCAGTGTCTCTTTAGAGAAGGGCCCCTGAAGGTTTTTGTACTTTTGCCTGGGGGAATGGAGCTGCTGTCAGCAATTAAGGATATTAGTAGTTTGCTATCTAGTGTAAATGCTCAGATCCTATAATTAAAGCTACTTTATACTTGCTTGCCTCAATGCACTAGGCTTCCACCTACTCCCATTTCTTTTTCTGAAATATGATTGCCCTCTGTAATTCTTTTGCTATTCACAATGGGTTATGACCCAATGTTTGAAAAATACAATGAATTATGTATCTTACAAGTGTCTAAATTGACTCTTATGCGGGGATATATTGTCATATATTTCATTTTCTAAGAGTAAGAATCCTCATTAATGACAGCACAATGCAACTAACTTTTCTTACTTATAAATTTCAATCCATTATCAATTTGAAGAAGTCATTTCAGGTATTTAAAGACCATATAAATATTTCAACAAATCATACCCTTTAATTTAATTTTGTTTTGTTTTACATTTGTGTCCAGATAATGGCATTGTGCTGAAAGTCATAACAATTTACAATCAAGAGACAGAATCAATGGAAGAAGTGATTCTTGAAGAGCTGCAAGTATTCAAGGTGAACTGTGCTGTATATGAAGTATATACACAAGTCTTGAATTTTCTTCAGAATTAAAATGTCAGAAAAATCTGTGGATGGTCAAATATATAATATTTGTATGCAAGAAATTTTCTAATTATCTAGCAATTTTATAACAGGAAACCTTCATTCTCAAATGAAGCTTTTCTAATGCCCCACGTACCAAAGCATGTTGAGGCAAATCACGACTTCTGTCTTTCTATTTATGTGCTTGGACATAGAAGTGCAACTTTTAATGAAAAACTTCTTGCATTTTGTTTGATTTTCCTTTGTATCCAATTAAGTAATTAAAAAAGTATAACTGCACACATAAAAATGTGCCTGCTACAATCATGGAAACTTAAACGAGATTCAGGTAGAAAAAGTCCACTCAGAAAGAGTGAATCAGTTAAGCTGTCTCTACAGTGGGCAAACATGGGTCCTAGTGAGGCAGAAGTCCATTCTCCTAAAGAATAACCTATGACTAAAGCTCAGTTCTTGGCATGCAACAAAGCTAACATAATGAAATTGTCTTAGTGAGAATCATCATGTCATGTTAGCCAAATAAAGCAGGAGTCTAACCTGCTTCAAGCTATAGGGAGAATCTAAATAATATCTGTATCTAAAGTTAGACTTTGAAATCTGGTACCTGAATTTAGACAGTGTAATTATTGACTTGTTTCCTGTGGGGAAAATCACAGAATTTGCACTTGTTTTTAAAGCTACTTTTCAATAGAACATGAGGAGCTATGTGTTGCTCCAAGAAATCTGAACAGAGGGCAGAGAGGACAATGGTAAAAGAAGGAATTCCTGCTATTTTTGTCTTATCTTCAATTAATGTTTTGTTATAAAGAACACTCCACTTATCACTCTCAAGCAGGACAAAAGACATTCAGTGGTGACAAGAGGTAATGTCATGTTTGACAGAGAAATTGTAGTGTTCCTGTAGCTCTGATAATCCAATTAAGTGTTGGCTGCTTGTTTCCAAATAAACTGTTTTAAAGCAATATTTCTGAAAATCACTATTTCCCCACATCTTTCTTAAAGAAAGTCAAAGTATTTAGCAAAGTTGAAGGTAATAAGTAAATTCCAATACTATTTTACCTGATTTATTTACATAGTAAAAAGATATTCTTTTTTCTAAGCAAACAAATATTTTCTATTTTTTAGATGCCAGTTCCTATTATTTCTATGGAAATCTCTTCAAAAAGGGTAAGTATTTTACAAGTTTGAAATATGACAATTGTGACTCAATTGCAATGAAGCTGTAAATTGCACAGAGCTAGATGCATGGATAGATAGACAGATGTACATCATCTATAATGAGATCTGGTTGGGTACATGTAATTATTCTGTAATATAAACTTACGGTTATATGCTCTCTTCCTTTGTAAAGTATTTATGTTTTTCAATTCTAATGGTAAATATCCTTAGTTCACAATACCATAGATGTCAAAGCAAGTAAAAACCAATCTGTTTCATAAGTTACTATCATACTAATCACTGTAGGGATTAGCTTGGTGGATATGGCAAGTCACAGACAAGTTCTTTGTTGATAAATGCAGACAGACTTCACCCCCATGAAGATATCAGCAAAAAGTGCCTTGCTGTCATTCCCTGTAGGGCTGTTTGGACCTGAGTTCTTTTTGAGTTTCTGAAAATTTCTGCTGATATAAACACCCAATTTATTACTCTTGTGGGCAGATTCTTTTCCTTATCATATCAATCATATATCATATCATATCATATTATATCATATAATATAATCTCAGTACAAAGCCATTATAAACATCCGAGGATAGTTATATCTTAATGTTAAACATGTCCAACAGTGATGTTAGACATCTGGTGCAATGTAGGTGCACATAAACACAGTGAAACATGAGTAACAAAGAATGAAACCTGCATTATTAGGAGGTGTGACTGTGCCTCAAAGGGTTATTTGAATCTTGGTGTCTAATCATGCATTCTTCCTGTATGTAATGCAGAAAGTCAAAGTCCTGTGGTGGTAATTCAGAGAAGGATTTGTGTTGAAGTATTTTGAATTATTTCCTGCCTCAGTCTTTTCCCATGGACTGTGAAAGCAGCTCTGAAGACTAGATTATCTAACACTGCACCTAAGTGATTATTTAAAGAAAAACTCAGTGTCTTTTCAAATGTTTGCCTTACCTTTAACTCTCAATGAATTGTCATGGTTAAAGGGTTGTGTTGGAAGAGTAAAACATAGATATTATAAAGTATGAAGTAGCGTTCCTCCATTATATTCATCTCCCAAGAATTGTGCTAACTCTACTAATTCAAGGCAAAAAAAACCTGTAAAAAAGCCAGCAGAGCAACCCAGTAGTTGAAGAAAAAACTTCTTGTGAGAAGTAAAAGTAGCTTTACTTTTTCAAGATATCAAACGGAAGACTGAGAGAGAACTGGAGAGTTATATATATATATATTATTGTGTGAAGTGGCTTCCTACTGTGTGTATGAGGATTCTTAAACATTGATGGCAAAGCAATATCAGACTGAAAAATCAAGACCAGCTTGTTGAATGTAGATAAACTAATTCTTGAAATAGGATATAGTTTTCTGACACTGAAGACAATTATATATTGCAATATGTGTTAGCGTCAGAGTCAGCACCAAGTAATTTTGTCTTTAAAATCAGCAGGAATATAACATAGTTGAGCATACATGAAAAAAATTTTATACCTCAAGCATTTTCACTGATTTCTTTTGAACCTGGAGTTCCTGAGGCTGTGGAGACCTCCTTGCTACCTACGTCTCCATATCCTTATAACACTGACCAGTCTTCACCAAGTCATGGTACAGTAAAATATCACATTTCAGGGCTGAGCTTGTTATCTGTAGAGACTGGGAAAGAATGTTCTTTGATGTTCAGTTGGCTAGATATCAGATGCTTCTTTTCCCTCCTGTGATTTACCAAGACTTAAAGAAGTCTTTACCCCTGCTAAAAGATAAAAGAGAAAATCTCATCTCATATGTCTCATTGAAAGGGTTGTTCATGTCTTCTGGGACAATCATACTGCAGCATTTGCAGAAAAAGAATTCCCCTCAAACAAGTATCCTAGGTTTTCTCTTCATGCCAGCTGGCAGATTGGGTTCCTGCTACTATCATCTGGTTTATCTCACCAGAAAAATTCTTCAAGCATTACTGTTACCAGCCTCTCCTAGTTTATTCCCCTGGCATCTCTGAAAGTTAAATTTCTATAATCTAAAGAGATATAAGTATAATAAGGAACAAGAACAGACTATCCAGATTAAAATTTATATTTTGTGATAGACTAAATAATGTGTCAGTATTTTCCAGCTTTAAGTAACTTTAAAATACCAGATTTTGACAGCTTGATTGAAGAGTAGGAATTATGGACTACGTTTGACGACTAGGATGTGCACAGTTTAGGAATCCTTTTCCTGACTAGTAAAACTGTGGAAGTGAGCTGTGCATAAGCAGTTCCTTTTGCAGTGCACAATGCATATTTCTGTGTTCAGAAAATTTACATTCATCAGCAACAAGACTTTTTCTCAGATTCAATTCAAGCTACTCTCTGCTGAATGTATTGTGCTAGCATCTGAAGAATTAAATTGATTATCTATTATTTGATTTGAAAAGGACATCTCTGTGAGCTCAAAAGATTCAAACAATGAATGCTAATGCTGAAAACTCCCTCCCAAACCATGTAAATAAATACTAAAGAAATAGATAGTGACCAGCTAAATTGTAAGGAAAGACTGCAAAGCAACAGGAAAACAATTAACTATCTATCTATCTATCTATTTATCTATCTATCTATCTATCTATCTATCTATCTATCGTCATCTATCTCCTGTGCACTGAGGTATTATACAAATCATAGCACTGCTGTGCATGTAAATATGTGACCATATTCTAAGTAGTTACATCAATAGTTAAATTTACTTGAAAACTCCCATTTTAAAATTGAGTTTTCTTGTGACCCTTGCATATTTGAGCTTCTATGTTTAAAGTCTTTCATATCAAGTTGGGATTTTTGTGCAGATCAGTTAGGTGACAGACAAGTGTAAAGAGGGAGGCATTGGAGAATATCTTGATGAAGAAAAGAAATGTAAACCCTTGCCTATTCAAACACTAAGCTGAAACTTCAGAAGCGAGGAAATGCCAAACTAAACTTGTTCATTTTGCCTTCTTTCTGTTTCTCTGTCCTCAGCAGGAGAGTTTAATCTGTAATCAGATATTTTCCTACAGAGTAACTCTGCCTCCCTCAGGTCACAGGCTGGAAGCACAACAAGCAACATTTAATTTAGCACTTTCAATAACTGCCTTGGGAAGTGAAGTTTTAGTGGACATTCTAGGAATCCTATGTGGTGCATTTTTTGCAGCAACAGCTCTACGTGGGATCCGAGGAGGTCATAGCCCAGGTGAAGTTCCACCAGTGTGACATGTACGGCACAGCCTGCGCCGACTGCTGCCTGGCTCGGGATCCCTACTGCGCCTGGGACGGCGTCTCCTGCTCCCGGTACTACCCCACGGCTGTGCAGGCAAAGAGGTGAGAGCTGCTTTTTCTGGTGTGCTTTCTACAAATTCCTGCATCAACAGCTCCTATTGCAACACAGAGTACTTCGTATCTCCCCCTCAGACAAAACCTGTGAGATGTCATCTTCTAATTTCTCAGCATAACCTTAGGGCTTGCAAGGAACCAAACTCAAGGATGGCATAAGCTGCAGTAGCAGGAATATTTTTATAGCTAGAGCTAAGTCACTTCGTAATTATTTACATCACACTCTAAACCTTAATTTCCTCAAACATCTTTTCATGTCTTTGCAACAGCAGAGACATAGTAGTATGGTAGTACTACTATGGTAGTATTATATAGCAAATATATCACACTGAAGTAACATATACAACAGAATTTCTAAAAAAAAAAAATCAAAGAAGATGCTTTGTTATTAGTAATACATCTTCACCCACCAAAATCCACCGGAACAGATTTGCTGCAAAAGCTAAGGTTTGGTTTATGTTTTCTGCAGTGGATTGAGAAGCAAATTACTCTAGAGGCAAGTTCAATACATAGACCTGATTTGGGTACTTTAATTCTTCCTTGTGCAGACTCTTTCTCTGCATCACCCTTCACTTATTCCTGGTCCTTGACCTTCACTCTTTCATCCAATAATTTCCCTGGGACCTGTTGTCCTCCCTTCCCTCTGAAACCCAGGTTCTTCAATTCAGCTACACAGATCAAGTATCTAGAGCATGCATGTTTTAATCCAGACATTTTCACAAAAATTAGTCAACATTGTCACCTAGACAGAGCAATTTCTTATCTGAATCAGCAAAATTTTGGTATTGCATAATTCAAATAATTTTTGTGGTTTTTTTAAGCAATTACTGGTTTTTAAAATATATGCTTATTTATATTAGACATACAAGGACTATAATAATGAATTGAATACATTCCCGAGAGAGTTTTGAAAACTTGTGAAGATGGTTAAGTCCAAACCAAGTCACCGTATCCCAAATGTATTATTGTTTCTTAAGGAAAATTAGGAATATGGAGTTTTGTATTTAGTTAGTTTTCATCTGGCATATTTTATCTTTCCATGAACCTGGATGCACTCAAATGCATGCTGATTATTTTCAGGCATAACAGATATTTCCATATATTTTTAAAAAAGATAATTAATACAGTAATGTTACCTTTGGTAACATCATTTTTGGTTAAGGTAAATTTAAAAGTAGGAAAGAGAAACACAGTGTGTGACTCAGCATAATTGAGAATCTCTTGGATTTACTGCACTGAGGAATAGGTTAAACGAAGCAGGAAGCCTACACAGCTTTTACAAGCAGGACTGTGTAGTTTTCTTGTGCCTTTTGTGAATACAGGGAAAGGAAGAAGTGGGCTCTGATTGACTGCTCAGGGTGAAATGAGTTTGGTTAAAATTTTCAGGCCCCAGATTAAGATGAGCAGCTATGTAGTGGGCCAAGGAGATTAATGCCCTACAGTATAAGTAGAAATCAGATTATCATAATGATAAAGTATATGGGTGACTCATCTGATAATGTAAAAGTCATTTGGGAGGGAAGGGGGGATTAAAAATTTCCCATCAGCCTTTTAGCTTGCTAGCAGTATCACCATTAATATTGTACAGGCTACTTGTTGTCTAAGAAAAGATGAGAGAAACTCACTGAGGCCTGGACTTTGTTGTACATGTTTCTCACCTAAGACAATTTCCAGAGTAGCAGCCTTTAAGTTCCCTGAAAACATATTTATCCAGGGTGGAGTGATATGGGCAGCACCCAGGCACCTTCCTGTGCCTTACCTCCTCAACATTCAGCAGGTCAGCCTCTAAAAGAAGAAAATGCTGCTGCTATCTCCCTCCTTCTCTTAAGATAAGCACTGTAGCAGTGGAGAAGGGATTTGCACTCAATTGAATGTTCTTGAAGTCTGCAAAACTTGTTTTCCATATCAGAGCCTGGGGAACAGCCAGCAAGACAACAGTGTTGAGAGGCATGAATGGCATTTGCTTTGTTCACTTTAGGTCACAGCTGAAGCTCAGAGCATTTTAAATGTAAGGCTTTACACTGTGTGGTACATGGAGAGGCAGAGAGAGGTACTTGGGACATGTGTATGGAAGTTGTTTTAGGTTGTTTCTTGTCAAGTACCATGTGAAGAGTACTAGGGGACAAGGCAGGTCCCAGCAGACAGTGTGGAGTTCTCTGATACCAAGTGGCACTGACTGGTTGATAGCCCTACCATGGCTTTTAATTTCATTAAAACAGAACATTCATGTCTTAGTCTGGCCTTGTCTCGAGGCTCCAGATTTCTGCTCCAGCTCTACATGGTAATACAAGTAATGTGAGTGCAAGGAGCGTTGGAGAGCAATTGTTTCTCCTGTTCCTGAAACCTGTCCCTTCACTGGAGTCATGGAAATGTGCTTTACATTGCAATATACATGAGCTGACTTTAATATCACCTGTCTCTCCTCAAATGTGGCCTTCATTCTGTACATTTAGGTAGACTTTTTATTTGTAAGAGCAGTGCTTCTACTGAAAAGCCAGGGACCTTATAAAACAGGAAAGCTGGCCGGACAGAACGCACATCCAACCAATATGATTAATGCAATGTTCTCCGTTTATTCAAGAGAAGATGGCAGTTTTTATACACTTCCATATAGTTTACAGCCTACAAAGGCACTCTGATTGGCAAGCTAACATTGTTTACCTTTGCCTTAAGGTGGTCAGACTTTTCACACTGCAGCTCTACTCTAATTCATGCTCGAATAGCTCATTACTTCGTAGATACCTTAGCGTAATTTCTAACTGTGCCACAACTGAATTCTCACTGCATCAAAGGCTTTGAGGCCCCATCAAGGCCACCCATCAGGGGCCCAGCCTGAGTGGGTAGCTCAAGTCTCACTCCAGACATAACTCATGCTCTCTGTCTCACAGAAATTCTGTAACACTACTGGGTAAGTGCTCTGCTCAAAGCTCTCTTTTTAATTCCAGTTCTCCTGGTGAAGAATTGAATTGGGGCAGGGATGTACAATGTGTCCTCCCTACTTTGGTCCAAATGTTGTCTGCTTTAGATCCTGATACCTCCATGGTACAACAAGTGTTTAGAGTAGCATTAAATAGAAATAGAAATTAAAGCATGTAACATATTTAGAGAGAAGTGAAGGATAAATATAAAACCCCTATGCTTGGCATCTGTTATTAACTTTTTTAAATTGTGAAAGTCTATAACCCTTTGTACATGTATCTCCTGGATAATTAATTAAATGTGGGATTTAATTAAGGAGAAATAAAAACTGAGTCCAAAATCCCGTATCTTGATGCTGGCAGCACAGCACGCCACAATTCCATGGTAATTGCAGGTGTGTGGCTACTGAATACTGCAAATACCTCAGATGGCAGAAGGAATATCTATTGCATTCAAATTTCATGAACTGCACTTGAGAAAGCAGAGGTCCAGGACTTAAATGCTTTAGTTCACTATTATCTATGCAATCTGATTTAGGCAGGTTCAATTTTCATCTAAACAAGAACCAATCTTTCCTGTACTAGCTCACCTTCCAGGCTGAAAAAGGTCTGAAGTAGCTTTAAAATGTCTTTGAACTTGGGTAGGGATAGTGTGATTCTTTAGCTAATTTTTAGAAGCTGATGTCTTTCCCTGCCTCCTCTCCCTCTCTGTCTTCCTTCTCCATCACCCACTCCACCAGCAGGTACACAGTCTCCTGATTTACTTATGCTAACCACAGCAGTGCCTTTTCTTCACAAGACTTTTTGATTTTGCCTCATACATTCCTTGGAAATAATAGCGAAAAATGAAAATTATGATGATGATAATGATGATGAAGATGATGACTGTATTGCTTTCTTGCAGATAATTTTTACTATGTTCTTGAATGCACAGTTAAGGGCTTAAATCTAAATCAATGAAATTATAGATTGCAAAAGATAGTTCCCTACATTCAGTATATTTGTTAATCACTGAAAATTGTTCCTTACAGTAATTTATCTCAGGGATTCTGATACTCTATTATTCTGAGTAAAATAATTTCTAAGAAAAAATACAATAACAGGCTTATGTCAGTGTTTTGTGAAATGAGTTTATCTCCTAGCATCTCCCTTTCTTTCAGCACCTCTCTCCATTTTTTCCTTCTATTTGTGATAATAGTAAGTGAAGGCACTGATAATTGTATCTTCCCCAGTCGTCACAGTTGCAACAGTAAAATTCCCTCCAACAAACATTTTTTTCTTTAATGATTCTGACAACTGGAGAAATAACCTTGTCTTACACAACTAGGTTTTATTTTAACTTTACAGTGATCTTGAGGAACTCATGAGTAAATAGAGCATGCTTGCTACCTGTTCCTGCTAGATAGGGTGGTTGGACCTGACAGCAGCAGGATTGTCTTGTTTGTTTGTTTTTTTAAAGTCTAATACATATCCTATAGTGTTTATGTGTGCAGGAGATTGTCTCTTCTGAGTAATCTACATACACAGACTTTAAACCTGGTGACAGCATTTATCAGCACAGACACTACATATTGCAATGACAACACCCAGGGCAGAATAAAGCCCAGTTACTACCTCTGGTTTTCTTTAATAGGAGGCAAGTATTGTTAGCATTTCTTCCTAAAAGCCCAATGCAGTCCTCACTGAATTTACAGATTCCCCTGAAACAACAATGGAAAAACACTGGTTCTTCTCTGAATATCAGTGGAGGTTAAAGCTTTGATCTTGGTCCACCAAGAACACTGGATCAGGAGTTCATATGGGTGACAGAATTCAGAAAATAATCAGTGTCTACAGTGAGATTAAAAATTAAATTAATAGCATCTATGGACATCCAAAAACTTTTAGATGGTGTTAATCTAAATAGTTTCAGTAAATTTGATTTGTGACAAATTAAAATTTTGTCTTTTGGGTTCACATAGAACTAGAGAATAACCTCCTTCCATTAGTAAATGCAAAAAATAACAGAACTCCTTATCTTTGTTTCTAATGTAATTTATACTGTACACATACCTACTGTGTAAGATTTGCTGCACTGCATATTTCTTCTGTTCATCTGTTATGTATAGCATTGGCAATACTCTATAGAATTACTCTTTATGAAAATTTAGGAACAGTATCCTTAGAAAAGCTACATTTGAGATTATTCGACATACTAATGTAGCAAGATACAGCATTCCAATAGGCTCTTTTATTTCCCAAGTAAACAGTCAATTTTACTTACCAAGACACTCAAAGAAAATAAATGCTATATGAAGGCACAATTCTTCTGGGAACACACCATATTAATTTTTTTTTCTGTAAATGCAATAAAAAAACTCAAACCTCAAAAGTGTGAATGATTTTTTCTTTCAAAACAACTTGTATTTTTTCCAGGTCAAAAATAGGGCTCACATGTTCCAACCACAGTTCTTCCACCAGTTCACTTTCTAGGTATGGGCATTTATGAATGTGGATATTTCCCTGTTGAGCAAAATGAGCTCAGTAACTGTCTGGTACAAAGGTGAAATAAAGTAACATATTTCTTCCACATGTTGAGATTCTCAAGTGAAAAAAAAAAAAAAAAACAAAAAACCAACAACCAAGAAAAAAAAAAAACCAACAAAAAAAACATGAGAGTAAAGAATAAAAGAAGTACCATTCAGTACCATTCACCTACATGGTAAACTGTGCTAAATTAAAAAAGGAAAATTTCCTTCCTCTCTGGAGAGAGAGAGAACTCAAAGACAGGCTAAAGGTTCCTACAACTGAATATTACCCAGTCAGCTCAAAGGATCTTGTTTTCATATTTATAACATTAATATAGTTATGTATAAAATGGACACATAATTGTACCTCTTATCCAGAGTAGAATGTTTTGTTTTTCAGACCCATGACTCTCAGTAAGTTGAGTAGAGACAAAATACTGATTTATAAGTGAGCACTTCTCACAACAATGGTAAATTGTTAGCAATCAAGGTTTACCTCCTTAGGTTTTAAATGAAGGCTAGCTTAGCATAAACCAAACAACATGTTACCTAAACATGTTCTCTCAAATAATTCCACTTTTTTCCCTCCAGACGTTTCCGCAGACAAGACGTCCGGCACGGGAACGCAGCGCAGCAGTGCTTTGGCCAGCAGTTCATTGGTAATCTATTCACTCACCCACTGGTGCTTGTAAAGGTCTGCAACAGCCAGCACAGTTTGCCAAGAGCACGAGCCAGACCATGATCTCACCTGCTGTTTTCACTGGCATGTTCCTATCATGTTCTAAGAGCCCTGGGGCTGAACCTCTGCCTTCCAGGTCTAAGGGTGGCAGGTCATTGGCAGGTCAGGTTCATCCCAAAATGTTCATTTGCTACTGCAGCACTGGCATTCAGACTAAAGATGTGGAGAATGCATCCCACTGGCTTCCAACAGAAAAAACAAAAAGCAGAAAGAAGAGGCAAGGATAAGAAACAATGGAGATGCATTCTGAAATGTGTATGAATAGTCACAACACTTATAATTTAACAACAGGCATTAGCAATGACATAAAAGAATAAAAATGTGTATTTATGATCAAGTTTTTTCTTAAAAAAAATACAATAGGGTACTGTTATCCAAACCTTGAAAAGTGAGGATTTCAAACAGGGGTATTGGGAATAGAAAACCAGAAAAAAACCAAAAAACAATTGCATGGAAATGCTCTGTATTTTGCAGGATAATATGCGATACATTTATAGAATAAAAAAATAAAACATAAAAGTTTCTTCTAGAATGATATCCAGAGAAACACTATTTAAAATATTTACATATAATTCTTCCACAAGTTTGAAGTACAACAGAGAAATCACAACTATATAAACAATGTATTTTTTAAGGATATAAAGCTATTTGGGTTCAAGATTCTCTCTCACTATTATGGAATAAGATTACTTCATTAATGAAGCAGTTGGTTTTGTCTGGTGTAGCAACTAGTTTATCCTCCTCCAGATGTTTTGTTGTACTGAAAACCAGAATTAAATTTTGATTTAATTAATTCACCTTGTTTTTATTTGCACCCTTGGGCCCAAACTGTACATTCAGTTAGCACATGTATAGCATGAATATGCATAATATTGGTTAGAGTATTTATAGCATCATTCTGCAAAAAGTTATTTGCTGTAATTATCCCTAAAAAATGAACTTTTTTATTATATTTAAACATGTATTGAATCCTCCTGTTTCACTGACTGAAAATGAAATTAACTACTCATAAGAACCAGGCACGAACAATTAGCAGTGTAAAAGGCTGAGATCTGTTTCTCTATAATCTTAGATGAGTCACAGCACAATTTGGTCAGATGCTGTGAAAGCCTGGGATGATGGGAAAATTCATTTAGCAGGTCAGATCTTCCTTAGACATTACTTTTCATTCATTCACTCTCTGGTTTGATCTGAATTAAGCTTCACTCCTTAAAGTAAATATACCCTGAACATGGAGTGTAACAAGTACTTACAGTAAGACCTTTTTTAAATATTTATTTCCCTTCCAGGTGAAGTTCTGGAGAAGACTGAGGAGAGACTTGTTTATGGAATAGAGTACAACAGCACCCTTCTGGAATGCACCCCTCGGACCTTACAAGCAAAAGTAATCTGGTTTGTCCAGCGAGCACATGAAAATAAGAAGGAAGAGGTAAATATTCTTATAGACTAACTTTTTTTTTTTAACAAAGGGCCTGTTGTTGGGAGCATTACAACCCCACTGAATTTCTGCCACCAGTTGCTGACATATGTATGGGTGTCAGGGAAAATCACTATGTTCATCTGGTCTCTTGAATTAATAGACCTGAGAATTTCACCTGGTCTTTGCATTCAACATCTTGAATACAGATGTTAAACATGTAGTGAAGCTAAGTTAAGATCTCAAAACAAAGGAAAATACATCACTTCTCTTGGTATGTTTTTGCAGGGAAGAAATGTGTATGTATTATTTCCAGTGTTAGTCTAGCTTAACTTCTATTCATTCTGCGCCTCACCCATTTATTACAAATGTTTTTGCAAGGAAGTGTTGGTGTATTCTCTGCTCTTTTACGTGTATTTCACCGTTATGAAAGTAAGTGCTATTGTATTTATTCCTCAATACCTTTCTGACACACATCAATGTAGCTATCACTGCCGTGTAGATATGACACTATAGGGCCTGGTAAAAACATCCCCATGTTTCATCTTATATCCCCATCTTTCCTTAAGTACTGAAAGGTAAAAATAAGGTCTGCTCCTCTCCTCTAGGTTGAGCAACCCCAGCTCTCTCTTTCTTCATAGGAGAGGTGCCCCATTCCTCTCTTCATTTTTGTGACCCTCCTCCAGTCCCACTCTAACAGGTCCATGTCTGCCTTGTACTGAGGATCCCAGAGCTGGATGCAGCACTCCAGGTGAGGGCTTACCAGAGCAGAGTGCAGGGAGAGAATCATCTCCCTTGGCCTGTTGGCCACACTTCTTGTTATACAGCACAGGATACAGTTGGTTTTCTACAAGTGGATGTGGCCAGCTGTCATCCAGTTCCTCGTCCCTCAGTACCCCCAAGTCCTGAGTTCATTCTCTTCAGGGCTGCTTTTGTTCTCTTCATCACTCAGTACTTCTGCTTAAATCCATCACCTTACTGCTAAATGAAAAGCTGCAGACACCATTTTCCTGGCCATTCCTGCTGCTGGATTAGACAGCTCAGTGTCCCCTGCTTGCCAACATCTCCAAGTGTCTCACAGTCAGTAGTGTAGCACTCAGGAGCTGTAGAAGGAATTCAAATAGCACATTCAGAACTGAGGTTTTAAGATCATAATGGTCCTGCAGTTGGATATGCAAATACATGTATGAACATCTCCTTAAAAGCATACCAGTCTACAGGGATCCTTATCAAAGGTCAGCTGGCAAATGTACTTTTTCCCATCCAGTAGATTATTTGCATAACTTATTTCCCTTTACAATTAAAACATGTCTCTGTCTGCTTCTTTATATGTTCTTCTATGCTTCCCAGATTCTTTAGATTCGTCTCCATTTGCAACTCAATCTCTTCTTTACTTCAAGTAAATATTTTTGTTATTACGAAAACAGTATGGATTGAAAATTTGTAGATTTCTAATCTTCCTCTCAAAATTTAGTATTGCAGTCATGAAAGTACAGTTCAGATATAATTGAATTGGTTTAATGTAATAGCAAAGGCCTGTGCTCTATAACTGCATTTTATGGTTTTTTTTTTTCAGGTGAAGACCGATGATAGAATAATAAAAATGGACCTTGGCCTTTTATTCCTGAAGCTACATCGACTGGATGCAGGGACTTATTTTTGCCAGACAGTAGAACACAGCATTGTTCACACTGTCAGGAAAATCACCCTGGAAATAGTCGAGGAAGAACGTGTAGACGAAATGTTCAATAAAGACTATGAGGAGGAGATCCCTCACAAAATGCCATGCCCAATGCAGAGCAGTATACCTCAGGCTTCAAAGCCATGGTATAAAGAATTTCTTCAACTGATAGGTTACAGCAACTTCCAGAGGGTGGAAGAATACTGTGAAAAAGTGTGGTGTACAGATAAGAAGAGAAAAAAGCTGAAAATGTCTCCATCCAAGTGGAAATATGCCAGCCCTCAGGAGAAGAAGCCGAGGATCAGGCCAGAGCATTACCGGTTGCCCAGGAACATAGCTGACTCTTGATGGACAAAATCCATCCACTGTTTCTGAGCAAAATTTTATTTGGACTTAAGAGGGAGAAATCAGTCTTGATTTGAGTAAATTTCACAGCTTTATATATGTAAAATATTGGGACTGAAAACAAAAATGTTATGGTAAGTTATATTGTACACTCATGATGACTGTTTAGAAGCATTTTAAACAAAATCTTCTCAACTATCTGGTTCTAAGTAAGTAAATGCAATCGGTTTTGCATTAGGGAGGACGTGACAATCTTCAGGTTTTGAGTGCTTGAATCAGTTTCCCATGTGGATCGTGCTTGCGCTGTATATTGTTGCACATGATGGCATATTTAACAAATTCAAATAGCTAAAACATTCACAAGTGGATGAAAAGTATAAGAGATATCTTTTCTTTGTTCCACAAATTTCTCATGCTTCTGAAAGCAGCACGTCTTAAGATCTTATTCCATTTGATTGTGACCTGTCTGAGTTCATCACTGAGAACAATGAGTTGTGTTAATACAGTGTACTTCTACTTCTAAAGATAATGAAGGGAAATCCTATTTTCTTCCCCCTTTTTTTTTCAGTATCAGCCATTTATGAAGCACAGTGTGCTCCCACAGCTAAATAATATTGCCTAGTAACTTCATGTAAGCCACATGCATGCTGAGAACACAGACAGAATGAAATTCATCAATTTATCTATAAGAAGTTGAAATTATGGTTTAGATAGAAAACTATTCCATCCTGTGTCTGCACATTGCCTTAGTGGTGACACGAATTAAGGGATCGCCCTCTTGTGGCAAGAAAAAAGCGAAACCAAATATTTAAATTACTTTTCTGAAGAAATATATATAAGAAAAGTATAACTGAGATCCCCAGCTGGTTTCCTTTCAGCAGACACTTTTAGTCTCCATGTGCTAAAGCTGCAGATTTAGAAGGCAGTGTTGCAGGTAACTTATACTGGGAAGGTAGCATTTCAAAGAAGTGATGCTTTATGTTGTTAATGTGCTTTTTGGGGTAAAATGCAGTCATTAAAAGTTAGGACGCAAATTAAAAACAAAACCAGTATTATGCAGCTGTGTTTCTATAGTTTCAGGATGTGGTTCACATAAACCTTTTTCTGATGTGTGATCTCTGTTCGAAAGGGCTGCTTTGCTCCTTTTGTGAGTGATAACAGGAAAGGAGATCAAAAGGGCTAAGTTGCTTACAATCTAGGTCTTTCAAGACTGACTTAAAAAAAGGTATATGTATATATATATATGTATATGCACACACACACACACACACACACACACACACACACACACACACATATATATATATATAAGAAAAGCTTGTTTTAAGAAACCAGATTCAGAAAATGCAGAAAACCTAGCATTTCAATACCTGAGAAATTTAATATTGCAATATGAATTGGATTTGGGATTTTTTAAATTGAAAATAAAATAAAAAAGGAAACTTAAACACAAGCATAAATACAAGTTAAATGTAAACACAAGAAGTCACAAACAAGTTAACGCCTAAAATAAGAACATGATGCCAATAGGGGAAATCCCAAACTGATCCAAATTTTTATGCCATGAAAAAAATATATAAGGGATTCACCAGCTACAAAGAGTTTAATGTTGAGCTTCAACTTCTAGCTCTGGAATAGTGGGAATTGACAGCCTGTGTAACAGAGGTTTGTGGTTTGCTGTGTTACCAAAGGCAGCAATCAGTGCTAACCCAATGTTTTCCAAACAGGTTTTTTGTGAGAGGAGCTCACAGCTGCTGACAGGAGCAGTGAGCTTTGCTGTGCTCCTCTGGGAGCAGAGCCTGACCCCGTGTTTGGAAGGAGAACATGGCACACTGTCAGCAACCAGAGTGTGAGGAAATCAGGGTTTCACCTGGTGTGGCTATAGCAGCCGATGATCTTCATCAGCCTGTTGGGGGAATCAGTGCATCTGAGGGTTTGCACTTGGTTTAGCTACAATATCTCCAAGAGATGGGACCAGGCACTCTGCAGATCCTTGCATGAATTCATGAGTTGCTTGCTTTGGTCTGAGACAGGAGACTGGATGAACTCATGTTTCTAGGACAGTTTAATGGAACTCAGTTGCATGTAGGATCTCCTATTTGTTTACAGTACGGAAAGCACCAGCACTGCGAGTTGTGGCAGAGAACACACACAGAACAAACAGATCTGAACTTAATCCCCTGTACACATTGACACCCTTGGTGAAAAACTTCTAAAACACTACTAAAATAATTTTCTGATGATTTATGGAGTGTCCTTCTTTTTAAACAACAATGGGAGTTATTTTTTATTTTTTGATTAATTTGCAAGTATCTACTGCTAGAAGTGTAATTAATTAATTATTAGAAGGGAATTATAGCATCTCAGCCTCATGGAACAAATATAACTTTGTGCTTCATTCTCTGAGATTTCAGGTGGAAATGATGTTATACAGAAATCAGGATTCTTGATTTAATATGAGAGTGTGTATTTTTAGCTACCCATCCCTTTAGTGTTTAAATGTGGAGAATTACATTACCTCTTTATTTGGCTTTTAAAACTTAAATTTTTGGCTTACACCTTGCTCCTTTCATGGTTGAAATGCCTGTGAGAATTCAGAACTACAAGGTCTTGTTCAAAGAGTGCTCTGACATCTGTGGAAGAAGAGAAAGAGTGACAGTGTATTTCGGAAGGGTATGCACAAATGTGCATTTAGCACAACATTATTTAAAATGCTTCTTTGTATATTTGGGGGCCATTGTCTGCTTCTTATCATTATGAGTTTGATGTATTTTGTATGTGCATGAAGTGGTCAAATTATAAATATAATTAAGAACCATATTTGGCTGAAATAATCTGTATTATTTCTTATAATTTATTTTCTTCAGACAGCATGATTATCTGCAGCTCACTAGTCACACATTGTTAATTTCAGATGTCCTTCACCATGTATTTTATGAGCAGAGACCACAGATAAGGACAGAAAGGTGTATGCATAGAGCTGCCAAATGGGAAATGTGGACAGGCTAATGAGTAGATATATATTCTGCCTGATGCATGAATGTATTTTCAGAGTGGCACATGGTGACTTAAGCCCAGGAGATGCTAACCAATTCACTGAGAAGCCACAATTTGGATAAAGCTTTGGACTCTACCCTGTTTTTCCCTGAAGGAAAATCCAGAGCACCTGGATTAACACTTCTTTTGCTTTGCTTTTGTTCTTATGTTGTCAGTGAGATTACTGTCACCTTGTACAAACTGCTGTGCTCTCAGATTCTCTTGGGAAATCAGGGCAGGAGAGTGTTGACCTGATGTGCAACTCCTGTCTTTTATATCTCAAAATAGGCTTTTAGGTTATACACTGCTGTTCTGTAGCATGAAACAGATCTCCTTCTGTAGGCAATCGAGACAAATAATTGCCCTGAAGGGGAATTATTCAGGTACCTGAATAGCATAAGTAACAATCATATTTGAAAAAGTGCTTGAATCAATATAATTATATATATATATATATATATTTTATTATATATTATATATATATATAATATTATATAGTTATAGAGATTCTCTTGTTCTTTTATTTCCTCTTAAATTTCAAGAGTATGCTGGTTTTGGCTGGTGTAGAGTTAATTCTCTTCACAATGGCTGCTGTGAGGAAATGTTTTGGATTTGTTCTGAGCATAGGGTTGATAATACACAGAGGGTTTGTTTGTTTGTTTGTTTGTTTGTTTGTTATTGCTGAGCAGGGCCTATGCAGAGCCAAGGCTTTTCTTTGCTTTTCACACTGCCACACTGGTGAGGGGACCTGGGGATGTGTGGGAGGTTGGGGGAGATGCAATTGGGACAATTGACCCAAACAAATACTCCAAACCATGTGACATCATGGTCAGTTTAGAAAGGGAGTGAAAGAAGGAAATGCGGGAAATTTAGAGTAATGATGTTTGTCTTGCCAAGTCACTGTTACATGTGGTAAGGCCCTGGTCTTCTGGAGATGGCTGAACACCTACCTGCCATGGGAAGTACTGAATTAATTCCTTGCTTTACTTTGCTTGTGTGCATGGCTTTTGATTTCCCTATTAAACTTTCTTTATCTCAATTGACAAGTTTTCTCTCTTTTACTATTCTAGTTCTCTCCCTGATCCTGCAGGCTGGGGAGCAAATGAGTTTCTGCATCAGGGCTTAGTTACTGGAAGGGTCTTAACCCTGACAGTGGAAAAAAAAAAAAAATTCTCCTAAATGTTGGTCAGTTAGTTTCCCTTTTTAAAAAAAAACAAATAGGAATCTCATTATTCTACCTTGGAGCACTGAGGCTAGAGTTATTTATGTCACTTTATATCTCTGAGTCCAGAAGGCACAAATGCCTCTGAAAGCTGCACTGTCCAGATAAGAGGCACTGAAAGTGAGCTTTTTTACAGCTGTAACCAAGCAGGATGCCTGTAATTCCTATCAGCCCTGGAATCCTCTTCACTTCACCAAATTACTGTTTTTAATGGAGAATTCCTGTCCAGCTGACATGAGTATTTATTGTAAATGAAGCCATGATTGGCAAGTTTTACTTTTGGGTGATATTTTTTTTATACTCACAGTGAATGATTTTTTTTTTTTTTTTTGAGGAAATAAGTTATCTGACTAGCACTATAAACAGAAAGATGGCAGAGCTAGCAATATCAAGTAAACCTCTTGTCACTATTAGTTAATCAGCTTTCTACAGTGATGCACATAGTGAAGAACACGTTTGCCAAACATCAACCTAATCCACTACTGTAGTTGCATTTCACAACAGAGCCTTGCTTCTTTGGGATATGGTTCTCACGTAATGTTAAACCAGGAAATACTTTCTTAAGCATAGGTACACATGTACTCATAATTTGCTGTAGTGAGAGTAGCAGAGGAGAGCGCAATTGAACAAACTTAAAGCACAGAAGCCTTATCTGCCTAATTCCTTGATTTCTTGAGGTTCTTATGCCTATCTAGAAGGAGCACATGTGGTTGCAGGAGGAGAAGCCTGGATCAATTAATGGTTTGGTACAACACAAGTCCTGTTTCAGGACACCTGTGGGCTAAGGATCCTTTATGAACTTGTTTCAGTAGATTTCCCCAATGGCAACACACAGAGAGCTCCATTGAAGCAAAACATCTCTTTACTTGCAATGTCAGTTAATTCAACAAAAAAAATTGCATGTCTTTGAAAGCGTTTTTGCACATCTTTGGAAACCTATGTTTTAAGAAGAAATGTCTAGGATTACATTTAATGTGACTGCATTTGTTGCTTATAACTTATGAACTCACAGAACACCTCTAGTCATTTTGAGTTTCAACATTTCCAACATACAGACAGATATCTCATGATGATTTTTTCTCACTGAAGAATCACTTTTGCCAAGTCCCCTCAACCTGGACTTCAAGTATGTCTGTGAAGGCACATAATAATGTCAATAATCATCTTTATCATCATAAACCACAACAGTTATAACTCACTATCTTCTCCCTTTCCCAATAATAAGAAATTTGCAGACCGGTGGGCATGATTAATGCACCATGAGCATTTTCTGCATTTTAATTTACTAGGTGTATTAAACATTGCTCTTAATCAGAACTTGAAGAATGCACTGTGGACCTTATTATAACCAAGGTAATAGAAATATTCCACCTGTAGCCTTAACTCAAACATGCAGATCATTAGTATTTAATTTACTGCATTTTCTTCTGCTTAAATATTTTACTTGATACAATATTACTCTTCAATCATTAAAAATAAAAATCAACATTTGATAGTGCTTTTTACTTTTGAAATTGGCTTAGTTTCTTCAAAATAGCCACCAGAGGGATGAAAATTCATTTTTGTATCCCTTAATCTCTTCTTTACAGATCTTAATCTCTTACTTATCTCTTTGGCCTGTGCCCGAAGCTCCTCATGCCACAGTGCAGGGTCCTGCTGCAGCAATGAAGAGTAGTGCCAGGGGAGAGGGCAACTTGAACCATCAGGGGAACCCCAACTTGTGCTCCAAAAGCACAGAGTGAGGAAATCTGTGCTAATCAATATTTTTTCCACAGGCAGTTTCTGGTACTATAGTCTAACACAAACTCCTCAGTCTCTGGAAGAGGACAAGAGTGAAAAATCAGAGGTTAGTAAATCTATCAAGGAATACAAATTCTTTTTCCAGTGATATCTATTCATAGTCTTGTCAGATGGAGTCCAGAGTACAGCCCATCAGCCCATATTAATATTCAAACTAGAAGAGCAGCAGTTCAAATGTCTTTGATTTTTAAATTTTTTAAAAATATTTTTTAATGGGGAAAAGGGTAAAGGTATGAGATTTTGATTGTGTGTTTGGGGGTTTGTATTTTTTAAAGTTCTTCCATTTTAACTGTTGATGAACAAGAAATATAAACTTTTTAATGGCAATCTGTCCTTTTAAGATGTGTTCATTGCAATGAGAGGATTCATCAGATTAACTCCACCATGACTACATTTCAGGTAATCAGAAAAAAATATTTCAAGCTGATTTGTCTCAAAATAAATACTCCAAAATATTAGAGCTATCAATATATATGAAAATATGGTAACTACTTCTCAGCAATTTTGCTTTAGAAAACTACTAAACAAAGTCACTGTGGAGGGTCACATTGACAGCATTCAAGAAAATATATTTTACACAATGATTTTGTTCAGAGGGATTTTTTTAAACGTACTATCATCTCTCATAGGTCATATTTCATTAGAGACAAATTTTAAGAAACCATTATTATTTATATTTGTTTAGAATCTGGGAAATTAAATTTTAACACACTTTTACACTACTTTTCTGTAACAGAGAGATATTAATGAACCTGAAATATAACTTTCAAATAGTATCTGCCTTTTAATCATCTTGGAAAAAATCAGAGATGAGATTTTTTTTATCATCTGAAAACTATAGTATTCTTTTTTAATGTGCACTGACCTTTTTAGAGTGTGCACATGGAAAAAAATTAATTTAATATCCAATATATAAAATTATGGCTCCCTCAGCCTAGAACATTATTCTGTCTTTTCTGCACTGTGGCTTTTCAACTTTTCCACACTTTTGTGGCATTCTTTCCTGAATTTCATTAAATGTTGGAGTTGTCATGGGGAATTGTTAGCTGGCAGATGAATATTTGGCTGTGAGTTATTTGTATTGGTGTGGGGTATAAGATAATGTAATGATATAAGAATTGCTCACCCACAGAAACTTTTATAAAAGACTTTGAGTTGTGATTTTTTTATCATCATTCTTGTGCCCAGATGGATTGTGAAATCTGGATAAATTTTTAATTGCAAAGAGAATATGCTCTAGAAAAGCAGAAACATATTATTATTGCTTAAAAAAAATAAAAAAGGAAAGGTTTTCCATCCCTTGCATCATTTTAAAAGCACCTAAAATGCACAAACTGGGAAACCACAGAGAAAAAGGAGTTGCAAGAGTGACTTTTCTGGGTTCTTCTGACTTTGGTCCATATCTTTGGTGGTCATAGGAGGGTCAGTATAAACTCCATCCTCTTCAACAGCTGCTGGTGGAGTTAAAGCTGCCAAGAGGATTGCCACATCCACAGCTTGTGCCAGAGAGATGATTCTTCCACTGGTTGTTTTCAATGTGTTCTTGTGCAGCTCTGGTCTGATCCAGTGTGCTGGTTTGCCCAAAAACCACTACATCCAGCCACTAGACAGCACATGGATTGACAAACCTTTTGGGGGATGTTGCAAAAGCCATGTGGCAGGAGCAAAGGGTGCTGTGTGAGGACTGGTATGGAAGATTTCTTATTTACAGTTCCCTGCATTTGACACTGTGCAATGAAGGAGAAGGAGGCGGAAGAAAGAAATAATTGTTAGCAACTTCTGCAGTTTGAATTTTCCCTCTTGGAAAGCTGGATTCACAGAATTAAAATTGAATGAATGGCATTTTTGGTCAGCAGATGCCATATGCTCTACAGAGCTTCCAGTTGCAAAGCAACTGCAGAGAGGGCCAGCAACTCTGCAATTACACAAAGGCCACAGGAAAAGAGAATATATCAATCTTTTGGCTTGGTGGGAGCTGAATATGAACATGAGATAAACTTTCAAATGTTGCAGAATAATCATATTAGTCCCCATTCTGTTCAGGCTATAGAGGAAGTGTGTTTGCTTCCCTTTCACTAAAAAGACTTAAAAGGAAGGAAAGATGAAAAAGAGACTGATCTTTTTCTTGTCTCATATTTAGTCCATCTCATACGTAAGAATTCATAGGTTTAAGCCACATAAAAGCAATGTATCAAATTAAGCAATTAGTCTATTTTTGTAGCTGTAAACAAAAGCCACACTGTGGGAAATTTCTTACCTGAAACTGAGCCTTCCCATCATCAGCATAACAAAGTCTGTTCCCTCACACAAGATCTAGGCAGGCAAAGAGACCAAGGTCTGAATAATTAAGGGCATAGTCAAAGCAATGATTTATGCAGCACAGATGGTGTGTCTTTCTTTTATGCATACAGGACTTTTACCTGAAATAAGTAAAACCAACCTGATGGGTTTGAAATCAGTAGCTACTTTGCAATAGATTTAAAGATGTTTCTTCTTTAATTCTATTTTCTTTCTAGCTATTAAGAAATAGAATTTTTTAATTCTATTTTCTTTCTAGTTTCTTTGGAGGCAAATGATTTTGTTTCTTTCAGTGAGAGCTGGTTATTGTGAAAGGCTGAAATGTTAACGAAAACGCAGGATGCAAAAAAACCACAGGATGCTTTGCTGAGGACAGGTTTGTGCCCCCAGAGGGGGAAGGGGTGAGTTTTTGGGTGTATAATGGCAAGGCTCTGCTCTGCATAAGACAGATGGGGTGAACAAGCACTACCAGAAGTTACAAGCTTGGCTTTGAGGCCAATAAGAGACAGATCCTCAAGTGGGATTTTTATCATGCCAATGGCCCTCCCCTTCACAACTCATTCAGTTGTGAACCCACACATCCTCTTCTCCTGGGGAAGTTCCAGAAAGAACCAGATGGATTGTTGCATCCAAAGAGTTGCAGTCAATGGCTCAGTGTCCAAATGGAGATCAGAAAAAAATGTCCTCCCTCGGGGGACTGAGACTGATACCTTTTAATATCTTCATTAATGATGGATAGTGAGGCTGCATGCACCTTCAGCATGTGAAGAACACCGAACTGAGTGGTCCAGTTATTTGCTAGAGGGCAAGGAGGCCATCCAGAGGGACCTGGAGTGGGCCCATGAGAAACTCTTGTAGTTCAACAAGACCAAGTCCAAGGCCCTGCACTGGGGTCAGGGCAAACCCCATCATCAGGACAGTCTGGGGCATGACTGGGTTGAGAGAAGTACCTGGAGATACCAGGAGAAGAAAAATTTAACGAGACATGGCCACATTGACTTGTAGCTCAGGAGCCCTGTCCTGGGCTACCTCCCGAGAAGAAAGGCCAGAAGGCCAAGGAAGGTTATTATTCCCTTCCACTCTGCTCTTTTGTGGCTCCTCCTGCAGTATTGTACCCAGCCCTGGTGTCCCCAGCACAGGAAAGATGTGTTGGAGCACACTGAGAAGAGGGGCACAGAAGTGATCAGAGCAATAGAGCACCTCTTATATGTACAGAGACTGAGAGCTGGAGTTTGGCCTGGAGAAGTGAAGGCTCTGGGGAAACAGTATTTTGGTCAACATACAAAACAAGCTTAAAGAACAATAGGGCAGACTTTTTACTAAGGTGTGTAGCAACATGACAAGAACTAATGATTTTAAACTGAAAGGGGGCAGAGTTAGATTGAATAAAGGAAGTTTTTGGGGTTTTTTTGCAAGACACTGGGAGTGGTTTCCCAGAGAAGTTGTGGTTTCCCCATCAAGGGAAGTACTTAAGGTCAGTTTAGACAGGGCCTTGAGCAACCTGATCTATGAAAGCTGTCCCTGCCCCTGGTAGGGGGTTGGACTACATGGTCTTTACAGGTGCCTTACACATCAGACCATTTTGCCAGGGACTACTGAATTAACAGATAAATACTATACATGGTAGTGTACCTGTAGACAACTGCAACTTCTATTAATATCTTGACATTTTACTAGTCCTGCCATTTTTGTGTCATCATTTTAAAATATTTTCAAGTTATCAGAAAACCTAGTATATAATTTGGGTTTTCTAAATGAAAACCTGCATTCTATTCCCAGAAAATGAGGATTTTATGCTAGAAGTTTTCTGCTATGACTGTGTTCTCAAATCTCTTACTATATCAGTGTGTTTTTTCTTGCATCAGCAATCTTTTGAGTTCCCCTTATTTCTGCGTGAAGATTTTTTTAAATACTATATTTAAAAATACAACTGCTTAGAAGCAAACACCATGCTAGGCACTTCACAGATACCAGCTACAGACTTTCTTCTTATCAGGGAGAGATTCTTCTTCAGATCAGGGATTTAGCTTGAGGAACTTGAAACAGATCTATTAGCACACTTGGCACAGTTAGTATTATTAAAACAGAAATATCAGCAGTGGATTAAATTTACACAGCAATGAGTCTGGTCATGGACAAACACAAACTGTGAACCAGTTTGGGAAAAACTCATTTGAGTATTCTGAAAGGTACCTCGTATGCCAAATATATCTTTATTAAGTTTTACTGCATGCAATTAGGTTGCATGCATACATCTTTTGGTATTTAGCTAGATTGCAGGGTTAAAATAAAAAACCCCAAATGTTTAAATATCTGTAGAAATATACAGAAAAGAGATCTGGACAAACACATTCAGATAATTTGTTTACAGTATATTTTTTTCCAAATTCTCATTCCTGAAGCACAACTCAATTCCTTTGCACATAGCTGAGATAATAGCAAAAATGCAATTTTGCTGTTCAGCAAATAAGTAACATATGTCCTATTTCTTGAAAAGAACAAATAATGACACTTTTGTTACTGACATTGCAGACCAGGACAGCTGTAACACATAACACACTTGCAACAACTACACACATCAGAAAGAGGGGGCAAAAAAATAGCATAGTTTAACAACTCTGCCACTTACATGAGAATTGAATTTTGACCCCATTTCATTCCATAATCATATTCTCAATTATTGAGTAATTTTTGCCTTCCAACTACACGAGCAGCCCTGGCCCCTCATTACTTCTCAGCTGTGTCTGAACAGGGGCTGGTGGGGCTCCCTAGGGGGACCAAAGCCAAGGATTCACACTGATACAATTATGCAAGAGGCACAAGAGGGTCAAAGGACTGTAGAAACAATAAAAAATCCAGGATTAAATTATTTGTAAGCTTAATATCCCATTGCAAAAAGAAACTATGACCATTTATATATTCAATTGCATCAGAATCATTTTTTAGATAAAACTCACATATTTGTTTAAAAGTTATTTGATTTCCAGAATTATTTCATTTTTTTCCTTGTGTTGCTATCTGAGGATCTGTAGTCACATAAACATGTGCAAAATACATACAAAATACACCACTTAGCAAATAGTGCTGTAGAATATATACATTTATAAGCTAAACCTAAGAAGTTAAAACTTCTCTAAATTAAAAGTATCTGACACTTGCATGACATGGCTTGGCTGCTCTCACTACTGCATTGAATGAGCACCATAAAAATCTTCATGAATAGATAGAAAAGTTCTAATACCTAGGTAAAGGGAATCCAGAACCTGAGAATTCAGAAATCCTTTTGACATATGGCCCCTTTCAACTCTGTTAGTACAGCTAAAACATAACAAACCTGAATAAGAATCAGAGTGAACAACTTTCAAATAAGTTTTTTTTCTTAAAAATACTGAAAAGTCGTGTTTTTATCTGTCAGAAAGAGCTGAAAATGATGAGCAATTAAAAAAAAGGAATGTGTCTCCAGCTTGGACTGTAAGTAGAGAAAGACACAGAACTGAAATGTTCAGGAATAGAATTTATATATTTAAAATGCAAATTACCACAATTCTAGGCTCAATAACAGAATAAAAGCCTACCTTTACCCTAGCAGAAAGTCAAAAAAATGGGACACTTTGCCTGTTTTCATCTCCTCTTACCAAACTGCAAGGTCCTCTGCTCTGGTTTTACACAGCCTACTCCAAAATCTTTTACCTCTGACAAGTGGCCTGCCAACATCTCACCTCTGCAGTGAAATTATTTATTGCCTTACAGTTATTTACAGTCTGTTCCTAGGGCACAAATAATGGTACTTGCAGCTGCAAAACTCCAGGAACAGCTGGAATCCACAGGTGATTTCACATTAAGTACTGTTTACTCTCTACTCTCACAACCAACCCAAATGTGTACATGAAGATGTGTTTTGCAGTGCTTAAAAAAGTGAAGCATGAATTGTGGGAAGGAGCACAAGGCACCAGCTGGCATTCACATGAAGATGGAGAACTGTGAAATAAAGGTGTCAAAGAACGAGCCATAGCTGTGTTCCTGCTGCCTCTATCAGATCTGCCTCTATCAGATCCATACTTTCCTTTAAACTATCAGATCTGGGCTTCAGAGGCTCATGATTAGCAGAACACAGGATGGAGAGCTGGTGTATAAGTTAAAAATCCTGTATAACACAGGGATTCTGATTCTAGAGTCCATTGAGTGCAAAGCAGGCACAAGAGAGTGAAACTCTTTAAAAAAGAGTGCAGTAGGGGGGCTGGTGATTGGCAGCTCTTGCAGATACCAGAGAGATTCTTGATGGCAGATAGAGACTTTTGTCTGGAGGCTTTGGATCAGAATTTCTTGGACTTTGTTCTCTGAAATATTTCTAATTCTAAGTGCAGGGATATACAGACAGGCAGGCAAGCAAGCAGAAAGACAGAATCCCCTCACATAAAGAGAAATTGTTTAAATTTAGCAAAAAACAAGTGAAAGCTCTTCAAGAAGTATGGAATCAGAAGAAAAATATGTTCAGTTGTCTGGAACTTGATTTTTTAAAGAAGCTTTAAAACTAAGCATCAATAAAGATAAAAATAAACAAACAAAAAAGAAGAAAAAAGAGTTTGAGGAAATTTATTCCTTGCAAGAATTGTAATAAAGAAAAGGCTGTAAAAACAGTAAAAAAAATGAGGCAAGCAGGGAAATAAAAGTATAAAATTCAATCAAATGGGGAGATAAAAATAAGTAGCTGCATTTAGACTATCAGTACTGGTAGTTTTATATTAAATTACTTTTCATATAATGCTACTGTGTAATTCTAGTTTTACAAAATCCTGGATGATGAAAATGCTCAGTTTTGAATAACACATATTTATGATGAATAATATACTTTTATAAGACAAATATATATTTAATATTCCAGTTGGAAACCTGATAGAAGGAAAAGAATCATTATGCTGTCTGTTATTGTAGATCAATAATATTGGAATGAGAGAGTATACTGCATTTGTGAACAGGAGAGGGGTTATGTCAGAAAATAATAGTCAAATAAGCCTTTGCTGTCCCATTGTGTCAAACAGTCTTCATAGATTAGAATTCCTGTTTGAATTAGGAAAAATTAAATGGTAGAGTTACTGAAGGACCAAATTGTAAAAGGAGAAATATGCTCTGAAAATTATGAAAAATATTATAATAATTGTGAATTTAAACAAGAAAAAAATTGTGTAAATCTTCAGTGAATCCTCCTTAATCAAAGTGAACATGGGAAATTATAAGCTGGACTCTAAAACTGCTACTGTGTATTAGAGCAGTTAGAGAATTCACAAGAGAACAAATTACTTTTATATCAGTAGCATCCTGGCTCAGGACAGAAGTCTGAAGTGGGGGCCATGCAGCAGTGGAATCTGATAACTCTTGGAGGATACTCCTTCTTTAAAGGTATAATCCATACATACAGGATGAAGAAAGTTAGAATGAGATAAAATAAACTGCTGAAAGGATAAAATACTTTCAAGCAAAAATTAATTAAAAATGTCTTAATAGTTACTTACATTAAAAATATACCACTAATCAGAAGGTGAGAAACAAAATGCATGAGGAACACACACATAAAATCACACATACACAAACAAACAAACAAACAAACAAAACCACAAATGAAATAAAAAACCCCAACTAACCAAACAAAAAAAAAAAAACCAAAAAAACAAAAAAACCAAAAACAAACCCTCAAGCCAGGTATCATGCTTAAATAGCAAAGAAAATACATATTAAAAACAAAAAATCAACTTTCCAAAAATGGAGGCTTTGCAACAGAAAAGCACAGAAGAGGATAAAATGTCAAGAAAAATATTTTAGGGAGAATCTTGCTAGAGGCTTGAAAACTAATAATGAAAATTTTCAAATACATCAGAAGAAGGCAACCTGCTAGTGAATTTACAAGGCTGATAGATTATATAATTTTAAAAAAAGCATTCAAGCAGGATAAGAAAAACAGCTAAACCGTATTAATTTTATGTATTGTTCAATAAACACAAGTTAGAAAGTTTCCTAAACAAGGTTCACACATATTCCTCAAAGGATGAGATGAACAACTGTCCCAAATGAATGGAATGGAATGGAATGGAATGGAATGGAATGGAATGGAATAGAATAGAATAGAATAGAATAGAATAGAATAGAATAGAATAGAATAGAATAGAATAGAATAGAATAGAATATTTCATTTTGGAGGGATCTACAACAATCATCTTGTCCAGCAGCTTGTCCAGTTCAGGATTAACCAAAAGTTCAGATGTTTTATTAAGGGCATTGTCCACTTGACTCTTGAACACTGACAGGCTTGGGGCATTGACCACCATTGACCACTGCTCTAGGAAACCTGTTCCAGTCTTTGATCACCCACTCTGTAAATAAATGCTTCCAAATGTCAAGTCTGAATTTCTCTGGATGCAATTTTTAACCATTCCCATGTGTATTAACCCTGGATACTAAGGAGCAGACATTAGTATCTCTTTTTTCACTCTTTTTTTTTTTTTTTTTTTTTTTTTTTTTTTTTTTTGGGATTTTGGAAGAAATGGGTGCAAGGAAGAGCAGCAATTTTCCAGGATTGGTTGGTGGTTGGTTTGGTCCACCCAAAAATTCTTAAGAGAAAAGAAAATAAAACTGGTTAATCACCTTTTGTTACGATATGAAACATTCCTTTTCTTACGAAAGAAATGACGATTTCTTTTCTTATGAAAGAAATGAGGTAACCAATGCTAATGATACCAGCCTGGTTTACCAGAAGGGATATAGAATTCTGCATAGTCTTTTTGAAAGCAATTTTTATTTGGCGAGCAGTATAACAAGACATGCCAAACATTATTATCTACCATTTAGGGGAAAAAAAAGGGAAAGAATCTGATTTAATCTCTGCACTCCACAATTTGAGTTTTCAGAATTGTCACTTCTTAAATTTAACACTGTTGTAAACAGAATGCTGGACCAAGATTTGTCATGGGAAGTAACAATGGCCATGCAAGCTGAAAACACCAGTCTATCAATCATATAATTGATAAGTTCACTTGCACTTTTCTTCATAAAAAAGAGAGGTACAAAAAACCCCATTTTTCTTTCTCATCTAAGTTAAAAAAAAAATTAATGCTCTCAAAAGTTGAAATTTATGCCTTTTTTTAAACTCCAAAGCTACCAGAAGACCAAATTTCATGTATTAGATAATGAAGAATCGTTTACTTTTCAGTATAGTACTCCAAGGAAAGAGGCGTTGGGAAGATGAAGTGAACTAAATGAAGTCTGTGCTCTTGCATTTTTTAATGTAAATTTGGGGCTTTAAAACTAAGTATTTGTCCTAATATAAAAGACAATGCTCTTGAGCTATTAGCACTGAAGCAGCCAGAATCATGAAAGAGGAAAGGGGAAGGATTTACATTCTGTTGTGGATTTGGCTGGGATAGAGTTTATTTTCTGCCTGCTAACTGGTACAGTGCTGTGTTTTGAATTCAGGCTGAGAATATTGTTGCTAACTGATGTTGCTAACAGTGATGTTTTAGTTGTTGCTCAGAAGAATTTACTCTAAATCTGTGACTTTTCAGTTTCCCAGGTGCACAAGAATCTGGGGGGAAGCATGGCCAGGACAACTGACCTCAGCTGACCAAGGGACGTCCCATACCATGGAGCATCATGTCCAGTACAGAAACTGGGGGGAACTGGTCAGGAGCTGCCTGGGGACAGGCTGGGCACTGGTCAGCGCATGGTGAGCAATTGCATTGTGCAGCACTTGTTTTGTTAGGTTTTATTCCTTTCTCCCATTATTAGTATTGCAACACAGACAACCATTTGAGGAAGATTATTCAAGGAAAATATTATATCTACAGAGACATAATTATGCATAAATATATAAATATTTGTATAAATACAGTTTATATAGTTATATAAAATATTTTGATATCTATATTTGTAGAGAGGGGTCCTAATAAATTTCTAATGTGTGTCTGAAAGAAGACATTCATTTTTATAGATAACTCCAAAATATGTATTACTCTTATCTACCACTAAGCAAAAAGCAAACCAATGAACAGAACTGTCAGTAGTTTTAATTAATCTGTGGAAAACATTCATTAGGTTGTATCTTCTGTGTGGAGGAGACTGTGATTAATGGGGATTTAATTTTCTTTTTAATTAAAAAAAACCCAACACCCTTTACATTGAAAGTTATAAATTGAATGTAAAATATTGAGTTAGTCTGTACTCCATTCCATTTTTTTTTAAATATCTTGGAAGCTACCGAAGGAAGCTCCACCATGATCAATGTCCTGGCAGTCTTTTAAAAATTTATTTTACATCTTCTATCGAACACCAAAAGCTATCAAGAATCCTGGAAGCTTGGTAATAAACTAGTGAAAAGCAGCAGAGTAGTGTTGCTGCTTTTGCTCAGAATTAAGGTGGAAGGCAGGATATCTGTTCCAAACCTGGCTGGGGGCTACAGGTGTGCAGTGATCCATAGCTGCTGAGGCACAGCTGCACACAGTCATTATCCAGGAGTGGGAATGCTGAGATCCATTCGCAAGGATGTCACTTGACATGAAGACCACAGACATCCTTAATGAAGAAAAGCTCTTCCACTCCATGTGTAAGTCCATGTGGAGGAGGAACTGTGGCAGGGATGTTCTGCAGAATATCTGACCATCCTCTGATGATTTCTCAAAGAGCCTGTGGATGCTGCCTTTACCATATCTCTTCCTCCTTTGTCTCTTTACCATTAAGAGGGATGAGTATCTGAATCTCAGGCCTGGAAGTTATCCAAATTCAATTACCCAAATGAAGGTACTCTTGTAGGAAGGCAAAAAGTTAAATCCATCTGTTACAGAGAGAAAAAATAAAATTTTAAATAAAATGTAGCCTGAGGCATAGAGGTACACCTTTATGGTGTATAATGCTCCGTCCAGGGCTCTTGTCCTAGCAGATCTTTGGGTCAGAGAAAAGATAATTTCTTTTCAAATCCTCCAGTAACGCTGCAATAAAGCATATTCATTGCCATCTCTCCCAGCAATTAGAAGGGAATCCATTGTAGTCTGAATTCCTGAAAATGCCAAACTCTTTGTCAGACAGACAGAGTCTATTCCCTCCATCCAAACTGCAGAGAGACATACTTAATCCTGGAATTGGAAATCACTGAACCACTGATCATAGTGACAAACTTATTTCTCAGTTCACTTATTTCTGTGCCTGGGTGAGCTTAACTGGGCCAGATGATTTTTGCTGAACAAGTTTTTGAAGCTTCTCAATCCAGGTCAAGGTAGACAAAAATAAAAAATAATGATGAAAAAAGACAAGTTAAGAAGCTGTGCTGACAGTCCTTATCATGCTAATGAGCAGATTGGTCCCTTTTGCTATGAAATAGTCATTTCCCTGGGTGAGTGATGGAGAAGAGTAGGCTGACATCTAGCCAAATAGGGAAACCTATTCTGTACTTTACAGATGCCTTATCTGACCCTTGAACTAGGTGTACTTCCACTCATCAACTCCCCAGTGTTTGGGACATTTTGTTAGAATCATAAAAATTGAATCAATGGGGATTTCTTGACTGGTGCAACAATCCATCTACCTTTGGGGGCAGGTCTTTGTGAAATGAATCATTTAGCATTAATTATACACTCAGACACCAGACAACCAAAGAAATTAAAAATTTTGCTCTTGGACATAACGATAATACTGTAGTAAGGCATAACCAGTACAAGTAAAATATTGAATAATTTATCATTCATTTGGTGCCCTGAATAAGTGGAAAATTCTGTTGGAAGAGCTATGATTTGGTTTTGCTTCACATTGTGAAGAGTGGTTATACATGAAAGGATCAAATTAAAGATACAAATATAACTAACTCTGATGTTTCTTTTCTTTGGAATGATTTGTTAGATTTACTATTTTTAATTAATGTTTTCATTTGTGTGTGTACAATACATGATCTAGTGCAACTGTCTATCTAATTTAATATTTCATGTGCATTGCTCATCTTAATCTTCCTTCTGATTTTTTGTGGGGAGAAACGTTGGATCAGATTTGGAAGAGAAATTCAGCGTTCACCTTCTAAGTCAGTGCTGATTTGGAAAAGCTTCAAAGTATTCATTTTATCACTTCATTGCAAGACTTCTGATATGTCATTAATACTTCAAAGATACAGAGGAAAAGTCAAAGTCACTCTTATAAAAAAAAAGGATTTAATGAAGATCTTAAATATATAAATAACATTTTTAGCTGTTCCTGATAATTTGGAGACATTTTTAGAAAGCATCACTTTATCTCAAACATGCTCCATGACCTCTGAGCATTAGCTAAGAAGTCAGCATGGGACAGTATTTAAAATTTTGATGCAGTTATTTACCACCTTAATTAAATAGGATTGAAATGGGTATCTCAGTCCTTTTTTCAGGTCCCTTTTATCACCAATACAGATGGTTCAGGATTTAATTTAAAAAAATATATTTTTTTTAATTTTTCCTAATTTTTTTTTGCAGCTTGGAGCAGCATATAGACAGGAACAGAGTGACAGGCAGCAGCAAGGGATGGCAGTGGCCTCACCAAGCAAGACCAGTCCCACTGCACCTCAGTGGGGTAGGTGGCACAGGCTGGGCATGGCAGCTGTGCTCAGCCCAGAGTCCAGGTGACCAGAGAAGTCCATGGCAATGAAGCATGTCCACGATTTGTCTGGGAAGTCAGCTCTCAGGACCAGGGTCAAGCTCAGCAAATCCAAGACATGTTTGAAGTGTAACTCAGGCAAGGACCAGGACAGGTTCTGAACTTAAATGCAATTCCTAAGGAAAGGGTCAATAGACCTCTTTTTCAAACAAGTCAGCAAGTTTACACAGCTGCTCCATATCAGAGCTGACCTCTAACATCACTGACCAAACTTCTGGAGGGGCAGTGTCTGCACTCAGGTCCCTGCCACAGACCTTGTTACACAGCTCACAGCTTTAACGTGACAGCGTGTCACCATCTGTTATGTCCACCACAGCCACATGCCACATTACAAGCCCTGTCAAGGAGCTGTGCATACCATGTGAGCACAGAACAGCCCTGCAGCTGGGCAGGGTGAAAAGCTGATTCTTAATTCTTTTTTTGTCCCCTGGCTGTAACCGTTTTCTCACTCCAGCTGTGTTCGGCTGGTGAGTCATCCTCTGTGCTAAAGGTGTAAGAAGCCCTCACACAAACATAAGGAGCAGACATGACATAGATGAATTGTCAAAACTTCCGTGAATGTCTCAGATTTTCGTGAAGCAAGAATCACAAGTCTCATATTTAATGCATGAAGGGAAATAACTTAAAATTCCTTCTATGCAAAAACCTTAGAATAAAAGTGTCACATACTGAAAAATCGTGCTCTACAGTGAGGACTTATATAAAAAGTTCCTCTGTCCATAAAACACGTGGAGTTGGTAGGACTGTGAGGTAGGACTAAGAGGAAAATACAGCTCCTCTCTGTGTTGGCAAAGAGCCCTTGAAAAGCCAAAATCTGTATCTGCAGCACTTGGCAGTGAGCAGCATTATCCTGACTGCACACAGTTCAGACTCACTGAAAGTGAACAGATCTAGACTAAGTCATTTTGATACTTCTGAGATAAAAAGAGATAATTAAATCCATGTTTTGAAGAAACAACAAACACAAGCCATCACATCATTCTCAATAGTTATTATTTGATATGTGTGACTGCCTTTTCTTGTTCTGTGGCATCTGAAACATTTAAGGGCAGTACTTGATAGATTGCTTATGTGCTGCTGATACCATGACACAGATGAGGATTACACCAAAGATGCCCAAAATGCCTAAGAGAGTCTGATATTGCTGGAATATCTGTGGGCAATCTTCTATTTCACCACTGCAGAGGTCCTTATGTAATGTTAAGTTTAACAGAAAAAAAAAAAAAAAAGCATTACTTTTTCTAAGTTTTAAAAGATCAAAGCAATTAATACTTCTCCTCAAAAGAGGAGACAACTTCCTTCTCCTCAAAAGAGGCCCTTCTCAATCCAATCTTGAAAATCAAGGAGGGCAGTTTTCTGTAAGAAGAATCACTACTGGAACATCCATCTTTACAGCACTGTATTTTAAGCAGTAGTGACAACCTCTAAGACGTTGTCTTGAAAATATGAAGGGCTTTTAAAAATCTCTCTTGCTTTATCAATAGTCACAAAAGTTGCTAAAATAGTCACAAAGTTGCTAAAAAGTATCTTGAAACATGTAATGCAAAATTTGTCAGAGATGATAGCCCTATGGGAAGGGCTTGGTCATGCATGTTGATTTTGTTGAAAATTTTACCCTTTTCTGATTACTTTCTTCCATCATGAAAATCTGATAAACTTTTCAAAAATAACATGTTTTCATGCACTTTGACACTGCTAATACTTGAGAATCTTAAAGATTTTTAAATAGTTCTAATTTTATTATGACAGCATATTTTTGTGTTTGAGTTTTTAGAACAGAGTGTAAATGTGAATTGCTGTAATTTTGGTTATAGAACAGGAGGGCATTTTTAAATAATGATATATTCCAGTCTACTTTTTTCCTACATACATCTAGTTTGTGAATTCTTCTAATACTGAGAAAATATGAAGATGATTCAGCATTCCTGTAGCCTGATGGTAGGGGTACTAAACACAGCCCTTCATTCTGGGACTGGGGAGTAAGACAAAATGATTTTTCTTGTCCAAACCTGGATTATTTGTGCTTTCAGTTTCTTGAGTGTGAGGTAAAGTATAACATCAACATAATCACAACTGCTTGGATGTATTCTAGGAGCTGGTCTGGTCTGAGAACACACACGGGGCAGGAATTACTTTTCCTTTTATGAGGTTAGAAATTAGAGGAGCTGTTGGTTTTCAGCTCAGTAAAAACTGCTAAGCTTTTCTTTCAGACTAGCACGAGAACACCATCCTCTGCAGCAGTAATGTGGTCCAGTTTCAGGAAGAAAAGCCACAGCATTCTAACACTGTAAATTGGAGTGTGGGGCAAGGAACTATAAGCCATCCCTTCTTTCTGTGCAATTAAACTGCATTAATCATCATGTCATCTGAGTGTTTGCTTTCCTTTGCAGGTTTTGTGAGCCACTCAGGTTATTTTACTCCTCTGATTTAATATTGATTTCCTTCATTCTGTTCTCTGTACTAGCCAACTAATCATTAACTCTGTGTGAGAAGTATAAACAATTATAAATACAATAAAAATAATGAGAATTCTATCATGTAACTGTGGTGAAAAATAAACAGATGATAGTTTTAAACACTATGAAATCCAGAGCAAGGGAGTAGTGGTGTTAAAAAGTGAGAACCCTTCCAAAAATGTATTGAAAGCACATTATTAAGAAAAAAACCCCACGCTTTTCTATACTAAAAAAAGCAAAATTTAAAATTAAAGTTATATAGCAGTTTATAGAAAGCTCCAGCCTATTTTATTGGGTTACACAGGCTGTAGATCAAATAAAACATCACACTTCCACGCTTCTGCATTAAGGTATGAGAGAGTGTGTCCTAATTCCCTGGTTTGAAAGAGCCCTCAGGCATGTCAGGTAACTTCTGCTTTTATACCTTTTCATTCCTGCTCTGCACTCAAGCTGCATAGCTGGAAACCTGCAGCTACAGACTGGAGTTACAAAGCCAAGGTACTGTGAAGACTTAGATTTACATACTGGGTAACCAAAATATCAGTAAGCCCCTTTGTAGATGTAGCTCTGCTGCTATTTCAATGATGGCAAAAGATAAATCTAATTGTTGATACTAGTTGTGATTTTGCTGATAGCCAAGCAAAGGAAATCTCAATGGTTAAAGCTGTTGCTCATTATCAGCTGAAATTGGTCTGACTCAGTTCTTGCTCTTGATTCCTTCTACTTGTGGGGTAAAATAGGCTGGTTTGTGCAGCTGTCAGAGCCTAAATACATCCTGTTTCATAAATGAGAGAGTGAAAAGCATGGCAAAAAGGCCTGAAAGGTAGCACAGCTGTGAAGAGATAAATTGCTAAGCTGCTGTAAGTTACACTCTGTCACGTAACCATAGCCTAGGAGCCAATGGTCGGTGTGTCACCTCTTCACAGCACTGCCACTCTTGGCCTTAAGAGCAGTATGAAATGTAATGTATGATTTCCTATTGCTCATTCTGCTCAGCACATTTTCATGGGCATTTCAAGCTATTTTTGGCCTCCTTCTATCCATCACATTTTCAAGACAATGTGCTGTGTCTCATTCCTATTGTTATAATGATTTAATATTGTACCATCCCCTGTTCTCATTAATAACCTTCTTAGAGAAATGGTATAATAGGAAAATACACCAGTCAGTAAAGCCTTCAGTGACAACTTAGCATTGTGATAAAACATGCTGCAGTACAAGGAGAAACTTGTATATGCTCGTTGTGAGGAAATGGAAGATGGAAAGAAGAGAATGGAGAGCTAATTAACCCCTTCTGATAACTGAAGCTTATAGACCTCTGGAGCTTCTCTGCCTCTCTTAGTCATAAGATGTGACAGTAGAGGACACAATTTCTATTGCTCCCCAGGGGATATTTTTTCCCCTTTGAAGCAAAACAACCCATTAGGTAAACAGAGCTTTGTTGCCCGTAGCAACAGAAAATTGCATTCCAGCAGGATAACAATGTATTTTAGCTTTGCTTATTTCTTTCAAAATTAAAAGTAAAGATTAACAGGAAAAATAGAAGTACAATTAAACTTAGGCCTTGCTGGAGAATTAAAAGGAGGAAAAAGAGCCATCAACCAAATGAAAAACATAGTAAAATTGTGCTGTATTTACCTGCTGCTTACCTTATTTACAGCAATTATAGCCTGCCATTCAGTTATTCCCACACTGTCAGACAGCTTGACACTAAGAAGCTGACATTGCTCATATTATAGAATTACTGCATGTTCTGAGCTGTAAGGGACCCACAGGGATCATTATGTCCAGCTTCTGGCCCTGCACAGGACACCCCAGGATTCAAACCTCGTGCCTGAGAGCATTGTCCAAACACTTATTGAACTGTGCCAGGCTCAGTGCTGTGAGCACTTCTCTGAGAAGCCTGTTCTGGTGTGCAGTCACTCTCTGGGTAAAGAATCTTTTCCTAAATCTGACCTAAACCTCCCCTGACACAACTTCTGTCCATTCCCTTGGGTCCTGTCACTGGTCAGCAGAGGGAAGAGGTCAGTGCCTGCACCTCTGCTTCACCTCTCAAGGAGGCTGCAGACTGCAATGAGTTCTCCTGTCAGTCTCCTCTTCTGCAGGTTGAACAAACCAAGTCACCTCAGCCACTCTTCCTTCAGCTTTGGCTTTGCACCCTTCGCCATCCTCATGGCCTTCCTTGCACGGGCTCTAACAGCTTCATGTCTTTTATTGTGCTGCCCAAAACTGCCCCCAGGACTTGAGGTGAGGCTGCCCCACTGCAGAGCAGAGCAGAGTGGGGCAATCCCCTCCCTTGCCTGGCTGGTGTTTGACGGCCCCAGGTTGGCTCTCCTGGCTGCCAGGGCACTGCTGATTCATGTTCAACTTGCCATCAATCAGGACTCTCAGGGCCCTTTCCATGGCACTGCTTTCCTTGACATGCTCGGACTGCAAGGATTTCTTTGTTCGGGGGTCCCTCCTTGGGGCACCAGCTTGAGTTGTTTCTGTGTTACAGCACTGTAAATAAATTTCCTTATTGAGCAAATCAACTGAGACTCTGTTCTGGGAACCCTGGGTTGAACCAGTAAGGAAACTGGTCTGACTGTGTAAGTAGGGTGTGTGGAGAGCCAGGCAGGGCCCAGGCAGTTCACTGGAGCCACCACTGTGAAGTGACTTCAGTCCCAAGAGTGGCAGTCTCTGTCCTTAGGAGTGTGATTGCCTGAGTCCCATGAATAGTCTGAGAAGTTTCCTAACAAAACCTTTTGCATTAGAAAAGTTTAGTATCTGAAACCCATCTTCCAAGTTGGTTTGTAGCTCACATCTTGCTTTTAGGAAGGGTGGATATAGCATTTGGGTACCCTGCAGATTTAATGAGGTGCAAGAATAAAAAGATATGATACTCTAAGTTTTCTAACTGTGCTTTAACTTCCTGTAGAAATGCTTTGAAAAGCTTTCCTTTTGTCCTTATATCTTAATGGCTCCTTTTTTATCTGAGTACTTGGCTTTCAAATTTTTTTCCCAAGGAAAGCTATGGATAGCGTTGGTAAAAATATGACTACAAAGAAAATACTACATTGAAACAGAATAATGGTAGATTTTATCTAAAGTAATGAATTGAGAATACTTTGTAATCGTCTAGTTTTCTTCAGTTTTCATTACAAGTGATTTACAAGGGTGGGGAATAAGTTTTGTGATTTTTTTATAAAAAGCTACAGACCTGGATACATGGATGGTAGGTAGCGACACAAATTGAGATGTATTAATATCGCTATAGGGAGAGAGTCTCCAATAATTCATAAGTCATGAGGGAATTAGAGTCCATTTCTCATACTCAGTTTAGCAGTAAGAACTGTCTTGAGAACCTTTTGGTCTGTTTCTAAAAATAAATGAAAATAAATTTCAGCAAATTACTTATAGAATACCTCTTGATTTGTTTAGTTTATGAGAAACTCAGAGACCCTCTGATAAGTGTTCCAAAGACCACCATCTGCCATTTTAAAATGTAAGATCATGGAATCAAGTTATTTTAGACTGTAACTTTTTAATATGCTTTTGAAAATGAAGATTTGGATCATAAAACTGAAAAAATCTGAAAGTGTGGAATTCAAAGACAGTTTTCAGAAAGCATGAAGCAAAAGTAGGTAACAAAAATTTGAATTTATCTGTATTTCAAACTTAATTATTTATTATATATTTATTAACTTAATTATTATCAGTATTTCAAACTTAATACTTCAAAATTAATTATTTTAAGGATAAAGCCATGATTAATCAGTACTTTATAATACTCAAATGTCTGATTTCATTTTCCTTGATTGCATGTTATAATGTAACTTCAAGAATCACATTTCTAAAATATGTGCTATTGACTATTAATTCAAAATATACTTTCTGTGAATATTCTGAAATAATAGCAAAAAAAATCACGTTTCATTGCAGTATTTGTCAATGTGGAAGCATGTCAAGATGATTGGTGAAGGAAAAATGGAGAGTGAAATTACCTGGGAACTGATGAGACTCTTTTTGGCTAAGAAATGTAAAAAATCACACTTAATGGAAAAATAATCTACCCCAACCAACTGTTGCCTCTAAACTGACTCCAGGGTGACTTTGGTCATGACCCCACATGCACTGTTGTGGTGGTTGGACCCTGGCTTGATGCCAAGTACCCACCAAAACCACTCTGCCACTGCCTTCCTCAGCAGGACAAAAAACATGACAAAAGGCTTGTGAGGTGAGGTAAGGGCAGGAGGAGATCATTCACAGTTATGGTCACAGACAAAACAGATTTGACTTGGGGAGATGAACTGAATTTATTATTTATCAAACTGGAACAGGAGAATAATAATAATAATAGTAATAATAATAATAATAAAAATTTAAAAATGCTTTACATCTACCTGACCCTCTCTCCAGGCTTAACTTCATCCCCAGTTGCTGTACTTTGTCCTTCCCAGCAGTGCAGAGGGAATGGAGGTTGTGGTCTGTTCATCCCATGTTGTTTCTGCCTCTCCTTCCTCCACAGGAAAGGTCTGCCCACACTCCTCCCCTGCTCCAGCGTGGAGTCCCTCCCACAGGGGACAGACCTCCATGAACTTCTCCAACATTACCCCATCCCATGGGCTGCAGTTCTTCACAAACTGCCCCAGGCTGAGCTCTCTGTGGGTCACAAGTCCTGCCAGCAAACCTGCTCTGGTGTGGGCTTCTCCCTGGGCAGGTTCACAGGTCCAGCTGGAGCCTGAGCCAGCACGGCTTTTCCTCAGGGGGGTCACTGCTTCCTTTGGGCATCCTGCTCCAACACGAGGTCCTCCATGGCCTGCTCCACCACCTCCACCATATTTGGTGTGGACTGACCTATTGTAAATGCAGGTGAACCCAATGGGAAGAAATGACGATGTCTGATTCAATTCAGAAGACTGAATTATTACTTTATTATAACTATGCTAAAATACATTAACATACTATATAAAAGGAGGATACTAAAACTACATACTACTTTCTCTAACTCTTTCTCCAACACAACTCGTGACCCTCTCTCTTGAGTCCAGCACCAGGTGGATTGGATTGGCCATCAAGCTCAATCCTCACCAGGATCCAATCAAGCAATCACCCCAGGTAAACAATTCTCCAAACACATTCCACATGGGAAAAACAAGGAGCAGAAATAGAAATTGTTTTCTCTTTAATTTCTCTCTGTGCACCTCTATGAAAAATCCTGAGAGGGAGAGAAATGTGTTTGCCACACTGACCCTTTGGTCAGTTTGGCTCAGCTGTCCTGGCTGTGTCTCCTCCCCAGATCTTGCCCACCCCAAGGGCACTGGTGAGAGGGGAATGCTGAGGGATGGCACTGAAGCTGTGCCCACCCTGTCCAGCAGTAGCTCAGTGCTGGTGTGTTACCAACACTTTTCTGGCTACCAATGCAAAGCACAGCAGCAGGAGGGATGATATGGGAAAAATTAAGTCCATCCCAGCCTGACCCAATCCTATCAAACACTATGACCCAACTATCAAAAGCATCTGAAAAGCTTTTATATCACATAAATATTAGAGAAAGCTGTTCTGAAATACAAAGGATCTGCAATCCTATATTTCTGATAACTTTCTGGTATTTTAAAGCCATCTAATTAATGCAGTCTCTTTCATACAGTTTCTTTCCTCTCCCAACCTTTTCCTGACTCCTCACCATTTTTTCTTTTCAGCCCTCCATTTATAGATCTTGCCAAACCACAGAAATACCTTTTTTCATATATTCAAATAATTCTATTTCTTAGACACCAAATGTTTGGTCATGCATAGGCTCTGATTTCTTCAAATCTGCTCATGGGTTCTTTCATATTAAGCATCACCTACAGAACATTTTTATAGTCAAACCACTCCTCACATAAAATGCAGGCTAATTGCTCCTCTCTGTACATAACAGACTTACCCCAGGGGTGAATTAGTGGCCATTATCTCAGTCACAGGCAATTTACCTGCCAAAAGTTAGAATCAGGCACACAGAAATTTCTGATTGCTGTGGTGACTTTGCATCTACTTCTGATCCAGACTGTTAAATAAAGTTTAGCTAAATAGAAACTGGACATTCTTCATGTCCACAATATTCCATATATTCAGTGATACTTTTATTTCCAAGTTATGCAGTGCAATCCAGCTATATTCTTTCTAGATTTTCTTAAGTAGAGTATTTCACTTGGTTGTGACTTATTTGTGAAAGGCTGTATTCAAGTGTTATTAGAATTCAGAACATATCTCTAAATTATTTTCTACATGATTTTGTTCACAGGCAAGAACTTTTCTCCATTCAAGTAACAGTGCCAGATCAAAATCAATACAAATAAACACTTATTATTTCTCTGAATCTGGCAGAGGTAGGAACTGGTTTGGAGCCACTATGAAAAACTTATAAACAAAGTTTTTAACCAGGGATCAGGAAATAGCTGTAGTGATTTCAGTGTGCTTCTTTAAAACCAGTAATCCTTCCTCTCCACTAAATTTAAATAGTATGGGTCAGAAAAAAAAAAAAAAACAACCCCCCTAAAAACCTCCAACAAACCATGTAATAAAGGAATTATGGGTGGTTTTGCACTTTGGAAAGTGGAAAAAAAAAAACCAAACATAAATGTTGAAGTGTGTGGGAGTAGCAGAAAGAGATTATGCAAAAGAACCAGAATCATTAAATGGTGACAACTGTATATAATGACCACTAATATTTAGCTTACAATCTTTCTGAGATGGATTTTTCTCTCTTGGTTCTCTGTAATAATCTTAATTTTTTTTGCCACAGTTATCAATGTTATTTTTTACCTAAGGAGTTGATAGCTGGTGTGATTAATAAAGACACGGCACAGCTGAGAGAGAATGACCAGGCTTGCAAAATAAAGGTGAGCTGCAGAGCTAGAAGTGATTGATTGTAATGTCTGGGAAATGCAAAGGACCTATCATTTAGAATGTAGAGGCAGTCACATCAGAAATCTGGTAGAAATCAGGTGAGGCGTGAGTGTGCACATTAACCTTGGTGGTGGGATATAACACTGTATTTCAAACACAATTTTGTGTCACTTGGATGACTGAGAGCAAACACAAGCTTTGCTGGGTGTACTTAGATGCATTTTTACCCAACTTTGAGGTTTCATATTTTACAGGGCTGCAAGGTGCTCCTGGGTTAACTGGATTTTTTGGTATGAAGTACAGATGGTCTTGAATTTGAAAATAAAAAACAGCACTGGACAAATGGACATTGGTTAGCCTTGATCACCATATAATTATAGAATTGACAATGAAATAATAATAAAATAACTACATATCATATTGTGATGACTTATAATTTTAATTATTGAGACCAATATGTTCTTTGAACCCAGCCACTTGAAATCAAATCTCATTAAGCTGGTGGTTCTTCTTTCAGTAATATAAGCTAACCTTGAAGCACCCCAAGGACATTACTGTGACTATTTCCTTTTGCATTGGCATAGTTATGGTTGAGGCTTCCAAACACAGGTGAGGTATTAGGATCCAGAATATGCTGTTTAGTCCAACTCCATGGTCAGAGGCTTATGGCAGATTTTCCTTCAAGCAGCAACACAAGCAGTTAGTGACATGCTCAGATAAACCCATTGCAAGCACATACTATATAATTTTGTAAATTATCAACCTTTATTCTGATAGTAGGAGGTCAGTCACACATTTCTAACTGCTAAATAATTCATATTCATTTCACTATCTGCTTATTTAAATTTAAAGAAGTCCTTATTTAATTCTTCAGGTATTGCAACTGCACAAAGCTATTCAGTATTTGATTAGATGAGATGTGAAAAAGCAATGCCAAACACACGAGTCAAAAAATGAACCACAGAGAAAGCATTATGAACTACTCTCCATTTAAAGTAGCTCTGTTTCCAGCTTCTCCTGTGAATTATTAATTAACTTTTATTTCTTTCACTAGAGCTAGATGTGAGATTTTCTCTTCCCTTAATGACTTTTTTAATCTGTCTTTTGTATATTTACAGAGGAATGTAATTAAGAAGAAACATGCTTTTATGTCTTCAACATATTTAATAAATGGCATTGTTTAGTCTGAAGAAAAAGAGGGCCAGAGGGACCTTGTTGCTCTCTACAACAACCTGAAAGGATGTTGTAGCCAGGAGGGGTCAGCCTTTCTCCCAAGCAATAGAGTAAGAGGAAATGGCTTCAAGTTGCATCATGTTGGGTTTTAGACTGAACTTTAAAAAAAAATATTAAAAAAGAAAAAAATTTCCCCACTAATTAAGTTGTCAAGCATTGGATCAGGATGCCTGAGGTTACCATCTGTGAAAGTATTTAAAAGATGTGTAGTAGATGTGGCACCTGGGGACATGGTTTAGTGGTGGACTTAGCAGTGCTGGGTTAATGGTTGGATTCAATGATCTTAGAGGTCTGTTCCAATCTAAAAAATTCTATGACTCAATGACTGTCAGAAAGGAAAGGCATATAAAATCAGTTTGAAAATCCTGTTGTATATAACTACCTGATCACTGGATGCCAAACTCAGGTGGAAATGTTGGATTTTGCAACCAGATAAATCTTTGGCTGTCCTAACTCCAAAAGTTAGGACATTAAGTTATAAACATTAAGTTTATAATGCATATGGGTAGGCTCAGGACACTTATTCTTGTCATGTCTGGCTGGAACTCCTGTTAATGTTAATTTATAACTCTCTGTGGTGCACCTATTACGTTTTGTCCTGTTTTCAGTCCCTGTCTGGCTACACAGGCAGCCTACAGGGGTCTGAGCTCTGCAACATCTGGTGTCTGAAAAGACAGGGAGACTGATGCCCTGAGCAGAGGATAGATCTGAATTATCATTGTATACAGATTGAGTAAAACTTCTTCTGTTGCCCTGTAAATTCAAGACATTTGAGAGTGATAATATTAAAAATTATCTTGAAAAGAAAGGGTCAAGTATGGAAAAAAGTAAGTTGAAAATCCAAAATGTGCTACAAAGGTATAGTAAAATACAGAAACAGAATTATTACCAAGCTATGAATTTAGAATCATTAGAATTAGAAGTCAGGATTTTTTTCAGTTATTACAATGGAGCAAGGCACTGTCTTCCATTACTAATAAGCTGTTCATACTGTAATAGGAAACTATCTGAGACATGAATAAGTAAAGATATATTGTAAAAGAAAATTTTCCAAGTTCCCCCACCTCCTGAGTACTAATTCTAAGCAAGTTCCTTTAATACAGGTTAAGTCTCTTAATAGATTAACCCTCCCCAACCTTCTACCTGACTTTTTATTTCCTATCCAGTGTACCTCTGATAGGTACGACATCCAGGTTACAGCTTGTGTGTTATTTTGTTTTGTTAAAAAAATCTGTACTGCAAACGACCAAGTCCACAAAGTTTATGTCCAGCAGTTAAAATGCCCTGGTTGTGAATGTCATTCATCTAATCCAAGACTTTCAGAAGAAAATATATGGGCTATTTTAACATTCTTGGGCTTTATACCTTCAATAAACAGTTTGCTTAACAAAAAAAACCCTAATATATTCACATCTCCCCATATTTCATTTCGTATGGCTAAGCATTTCTCAATTTACATATTAATGCATCTTAACCAAAAACGTTTACAAGACCACCAGGGAAAAATTCTAATCAATGGATGGTCACTGCAACATTAGAAAAAGAGTTCCGCCGAGTATTTTCCTCATTGTTCTAAATTTTAAAGTGACAGTGTCCATGCCAAATACAGGACATAGTTGTGAATGCAGTCCAGAATCCATAATCACCTTAGTGACCCCCCAGAAGAACACAGTTATGCTTTGACTTTTTTTTGGGTTTTGGGCCAAATGTATATTGCAAAGTGTTCCTGTTTGCCCACTGGACTATTGTCACACCTGATTATCTGAAAACAATGACATTAGGGAAATTTTTAAATTAATAAGTTTTTCACTTTGAGATTTCCAAATTATTCTGGTTAACTTGAACTCAAGCTACTTTTTCAAGAAATGTCTGGTTTTTTCACTCTTGATGTTTGGAAATAAAGAAAAATATTGAAAACCCTTCATTTTGTGGGGAGCTTATAAACCTGTCCAGCTGATTTTTAAAACATGATATTATTCTCAGTGAGAGTAGTGAAAGCAGGATATACAGATATTTTTCTATTTGCATCTTGTTTAATAATTTCTTCTGCATTTCCAAACTCTAATATACCTTAAGAGTTGCAGAAGAAAGAGTCTCTTTTGAAGGGCAATAAAAAACAAGCCACAGTGCATAATGTGGATAGGAACTTTATACCCAAGCAAGGCCTTTCACACAGTCTTGGTACCACCTGACAGAAACAACCAGTTCACTGCAACATGCCAAAATAAAAACTAGCCACCCAAACCTGTCCTTTTCCTGGTTTTGTTAAAGATGTCACAATCTGTATAATATATTTCTGGCAAAAATGAAAGACTTCAAAGAATAGTCAGGTCACTCAGCCTCACTCAGAAACATGGCACTGTCCCCTGGGGCATATTCTCCAGCAATGCCTAATTCAGAAGGATGGATTTGCTGGTTTTTCTCTCAGTCCTTCTTTTTCCACACTGTGAAAGACGGGTGTCTTCCATGGTTTGGATCAGACTTATTTAGCCCTAATTTGCTGCTGCATTTCTGTCCATGGAACCCAACAAGAGGAATGGCTTTTCTTTGGTCTGGTAAGCTTCCCTTTTCTAGGTATGTCAGAGTTGAAATATTCCCTTCAGGAAGATGCCCAGCAGCTTTATTCCTCCATACACACCTCCAGTTATCCCCAGCACATTGTCCCCTGTAGAGCTGCCCTCATGTCCCATTATTGAGATTCATTGCATACATAGGCAAGTGACTCAGCAGCAATAGGGACATTATTCCCTTTTCCACAAATCTACAAGATGGGTGTCTGTGGAATAACAGTAGAGAGAAAGATACATTATTGTGTCACTAGGGTTATGGGAGCTGGAGCTCCAATTTATAGTTAAGTTTTCTGCACATATTTGCATCCATTTTTTATATTTTAGTCAGACAAAACTGCTCTACATTGAGGCTGTCAGTGTGTGTGTCAGTGTGTGTGTCTGTGAGAAGTGTAAATGCTTTGCCCAAACCATGGGGTTATTTTGAGGGGTTTTTGTTTCCATCATGGAAACTGCAGACACTGCAAGTGCCAAAGTCAGGCCCCTGACATCATCTTTCTGACTATATCATCTTCTGTCCATGAGACTAGAAAAAAATCTGACAGGGAGAGCAAAAAAATCTGTTACTCTGCTGCCAATTTTCCATGTGGCTTTGGACATTTCTGTCTTCTTTCATAATTTGTTTCATTGGCACTTCAGGACAGCACTTTCCCTTTCTATACAATGGATAGTCTAAATGGGATCCTGCCCTCAGCTTCAGCCTTCAAGATCTGCCATAGAACCAAGACCTGTAATAAGTATATTTACTGGCCTTCCCATTAAGGTGCTTTTTGTGAAATCTATTTGGTGGAATTGTTTCACAATTATCTCAGAGTGAAACCCCAGGGCTTTTAGAGATGAAAACCAGCTGACATACAAGTGTGTTTATCTGAATTTATTTTAAAATAAAGGCACTTTGACTGCCATCACCCATTTCCCTACACTATTCTCACTAATTAATGCTTTCGGTGCAGATAACAGCTACAATTAAAAGTTGTTTTAGTATCTAAAATCAAAACACTAATCTAGGATTGAAATGAGAACTCCTGAAAGAAATAATAAAAAAAAAAACTGACTCAGATATAAAATCATCTTATTTGTTTGGCTTTTTGGAGTTTTGTGAAGGAAGGAAAAGTAGGTGTTTTGTTCCTGAAGTAACAAAAAATATATGAAACTAGAATAAGAATCACACTCTAATGTTAGCTGTAGTGAAGGCACTGGTACATAATTCATCACTCCACTAATGCATTCTGGAAGGGGATTATTTCACATGCATGGCAGGATGTGTCAGACCCTTTGATTTAGGGTCTTCTCTAACAGACTCCTTTTTCAAAGAAGTGCAAGAAGGTTCTGCTTCCTCCCCCATAAGCACTATTAAATTCAATAGCAATATTCTAAGTGATGGACTACACCCAAGGAATATTGGGTGCAGATCAAGCAAATTGTATCCACAAGATATAAATTAACTAAGCTTTTTGAAGCCCAAAAGTACATTTGAGACAATCTGGCAAACCTGTTTCTTAATATTTTTGGTGAGAAAACATAGTGTGGATCTTTAGTGAAGTAGAAGGTTTTTCCTAAAAGAAATAAAGTTCCCTGTAAGTCTAGCTAACAACAATAAAAAAACTAAACAAACAAACAAACAAAAAAAAAACCAACAAAAAAAAAACATTTGGGTTGACAATAAATGTAATTTACTTTTACTGTGTCTCCTGAATTTCAGTGTTCATATTAACCAAAAGGATTTTCATTGTTTGTGCTATACTTATGGTTTGAGCTGTGCATGCAACTGTTATTCTCCCCACAGATCCATCACCTGACCAGCAATCAAACTCCATGTGCCAAATTTGTCTAAATACACAAAAAAATAGTCATTCTAGGCTTTCTGATATTTCTGCTTTCAAAATTAATCCACATTAGGAAAATCAGAAAAGAGAAAAACTTAGCAAAGTGTGCCCATTTGCAGTTTATCTAATTCTTGTTAAACTGTTAGTGATTAGATTAGTTTAAAAAATGCTGTCCATGAGAAGACCCTTAGTCCCCTCTTGACTAAAGGCAGCTAAATTAGCTTATTTCCTAAATCCAGCACAGTTGGTGGTGAGCTCTTTTCTCTCCGGCAGTTATAAGGAAGATGGAAAATGATAAATTTCCTAATCTGAAACCCAAAGTTGTTTCTTAAATTAAAGAGTGAGAATAGTTTCCCCTCTTTCCCCTGATGCAGAAAATATACTTGTTTCAATAAATTATAAAGTACTTTAAGACTGCTCTTCAAGCATGCTGGTTTAAAGCCTGGCTTTAGTTTGTACTTGAAAGTTTATTATTTAGTCTGTGAAGCTGTGTAAAGAAGTATGATTTAACAATCTTCTCCAGTCTGGAAATATGTCTGTGTGAAAGATGACTTGAAGAGAAGTTATTCCTTGCATTTTGATTGGATTTTCAGACCTGAGTCAAATTAGTCCTCAGAGGTTCTGGAAACTCTTACTTTTATTTATAGAATATATGTCTCTTGTGTTCTGTTCAGGAACTTTGGCTCAAACTTTCAGGATCACATAGTTTTAATTATTTTAATCTTCAAATTTCAGTCTTTTTACATCTACCTTTAAGATCTCCCAGATTTTCTATATCCTGTTTTCACTTTTCTTTGATAAGCATCTGGAAATTTTTGCAAGCTAAGTGCACATTCTGTATCTATAACATTAGAAGCTGAGATTCTCCATCTTGCTCTAGTTTTTAATTCCTGCTCCCACTTTCCTCTTTTCATACTTTGTAACCAATTACAATAATCATACTTATCATAGACTATTCTGCATAGCATCAATTCACATTTTTTTCTAAGAGCAACTATACAAAAGATGTAAATGTCCTGAAAGCAGATCAAAGCTCATTCTTCCATTGAAAAATATTTAAAATTAATCAGGAAACATAATTTACAATTTGTACTGTGGGGTTGAATGAAACTCAGAAAAGAAATTTTAGGTTGAGGCTGGCCATCTGTTCTTAAGTCATTAAAAAAAAAAATCCTACATCACTTAATGACATTTTCAACCTGAATTGGTTTCCTTGGGTTATTGCATCTCCAATACTGTAAGGTAAAGCACCCAGATTTATAGTGTATATTTCACACCATTTCTCTCTTACTTAACTTTATTGTCCCAAAATAGTGAATATGTTTGCTAGTATTCAGTAGCTAAAATTATTACCTCCAGTGATATTCAGTTTGATAACCATAGACTGGAAGATAATCACAGGAATGATTGGATAATTTTTTAGGAATTATTTTTAGCTATGAACGGAGATGGTACCCTTTGAACACCTTAATCTTCCATTTTTACTGTAATTGCTGCTTGACACTCTTTCCCAAAGCTTTTGACTAACCCTGTTACAATTTCTTATTACCATATTCTTAATGAATTCCTAGAAAATTAGATCACTTTACACTCACATATTTGAAGTCCAATTTCAAAATTTTATCTTTAAAGCTTTCTTAGCGTTTTGTGGTGGGGTTTAGGTATAGAAAATTTGGATTGATTTCTTCAAGTCATTGTCTTTTTGGGTTTCTTAAATTTCTTTACAATAAATACAGTCTGAACTTATGCTGAACAAAGTCCAAGGTGTGACTATTTATTAGACTACACTTAATGAATAATTTATTGAGTTATCTTTACTTGCCAGATAATTGCCTCATTAATTTTATTAGATACTGAGGGTACAGGACTTGATCATGAACAAAAAAAAAAAAAAGAGTTTACTAATACATTCTTAGAAATTGAGAGAAAAAGCATGTTGGCTAATACAAATAATCTTTTAATGCTGGTTTTGCATGACTCAATTCTCCTCCTCACTGTGTTTACATTCTGATTCTGCTAGCAGGTAAGTAATGCAATTATCCTACTTTATTGTGTGTTAGTGTGAAATGTGTACTTTATATCTACAAATAGTCACAGCCCATTTGGCAACAAAATGGGCAACAGAAAGGTATGCCTCGTGGTCTGTGTCCAACTGAAACAGCTTGAAAATGGGAACATTATTTATGAACAGCTACTTGTAACAATTCCAGTTTCAGGATGAGAATTATTGCCATGGTCTGGCTGGAGCTCTGCAAGTGCCAATTTGGATATATAGGGACAGATTTGTTGTTTTAAGTTCATTTGAGCAGTGTACTGATGTCAGTACAAGGGGCTGTTCAGAGCTCAGCAGCCTTGGAGTACATTTATGAGCTGCAAACATCAGTGACCAAATGCCATCTCTGCAGAGCTCTGCTTTGCTCAGGGGGCTCACCTCAGCAGTGGAGCTCTGCCAGAGAGGCTTCAACAGATGTTTCAAACAGCTGGGAGTTTGACTGTCTTCTCTCTCCTTTCTCACTACCTCCCTTAGAATTTGTGAGGAAGATATTATTGTGGAGACTATAAAGAGGGATGGCTCATGAGAGAGAGAGGCTGTCAGGGTCTGTCTCTTTGCCTTCCACAGAGTTTCAGGTCCTGCAGTGCCACAGCTGTGGGAGTGCATGGCTCTGTGTCTCAGAGCCTGGATCTTGACCCCCACCCAGCCAGCTGATGTTCCAGACAATCTGCATCCCCAGGGAGCAGCCTGGTGTCAGAGCCTGTGCCCACCTAGGCTGAGGCATCAGGTCCCTGTCTGCTGGACCCTGCTGACCTGGGAGCCCCTGAGATCCCTGGCCCCCAGCCCAGGGAGCTGCCATCTCCCCAGCATCCCGTCAGATTCACTGGAAATCTTGACTTTGTCTTTAGTTCCAAGAGCAGTGATATTAATACTCAGATGGAATTAAAATGCACTTTTTTTATTCAAGAAGGTAAGAGACAATTCAGTGAAAAGTACTAATACTCACTTCTTAATAACTTCCTTACTATAAATACAATAGAAGTAAAAATTTGAAAAATTATATCCATACAGCTCATTTGTTCAGTTTTGATATCTTATCCTTTATTCAGGATGAGTATACTGATAGAAAAATCAATAAATATGAACATATCTAGTATCATTCCAGCACGATGAATAAGGTCTAAAACAATATATACAGTGCTGTCTGGGCTAACCTAGCAGATTATCTGAGTCAGCCACAGAAAATCTGAGCTATCTTTAGGATCTTACATGTGGTTTAGTCCCAAGGTGAATGGACCTTATATTCTTGTTCACTTATAAGCAAGTACATCTCCTTTGCTGCTGATTAGAAATTTCTTTCTAACTCCTTTCTAAAGAACTTAAAAACTGAAAAGCGTGTTCAGTTTGAAGGTAGCAATGTTGTGTATTTCCATCACATATACTATTGATTTTTAATCTTAGATGTTCATTATTGACACTCAATATCCACACTCACTAGCTTTTACACATCCACATTATTATACCCAGTGACCTACAGCTGAGGGCTGGAGATAAAATAGTGGAAATGTGCTTCTTGAGCAAGAAAGAAAATTTTCTCTACTTGAAGACTGCATTTCATATTAAATTCCTAATCAGATATTTTATTTTGATGAGAAAATAAAATGCTGATCATGAAAATTTTCAGGAAACTAAATTGTCAGTAATTGTCAAAAAATGTGTAACCTAGGAAATATGATTTTTGCTATAATCAGCAAAGGAGTTGAAATGATGTGGTATGTCAGAATGTAAGAATATGTCTGTGTTTGTTTTCATTTCAGCTGAGTTTTGTATTCACCTGGTGGCAAAGTAACTATTGATTCATATTTGCATGAGCTGAAGCTTTGTGAACACCAAGAATGGTAAAGGTCTGGCAAAGCTGGAGAGGCACTGCTTTGCAAGATGCAGTCCTTGATATCAGCTTGGGCCTGGGGGAGAAAACTTTCTGAATTCAAGGGAATAAATTATGAAGAGGAAAATTACAATAAGAAAATATTTAAATATAACTCTAAGTGGACCCCAAGCAGAATGAGGAAGGAACTCTTATCCACTGTGGACATCACACAGGAAGAGGATGTGAGTTTCAGAATTAAAATTAGGGCTCATTTTTTATGGAAAGGTGGTCAAACACTGGGACAAGGTTCATGTAGAGGAGGTCAATGCCTCAAGCCTGTCTGTGTTCAAGAGGCAATGTCCATAATAATATTCTTTAGCTTTTGGTCAACCCTGAAATAGTTGGGCACCTGGACTGGATGAACATTGCACATCCCTTCCAATGAATATATTCTATTCTGTTTGACTCTGATTCCTACTTCAATTCATCATAAATGACAAACAGAGGCTGAAAATTCAGCACAGCTATCACCCCAATTACTGTTTGAAGATAGCTACAACTGTCAAGCTTAAGACAGGAGGGGCATTGGATCATAATGTGAGAGAAAAAGAAGGAATTTAGGATATAGGAATATGTGTTCTGTGTAATGATTTTAAGTGTATTGTTAATATGAATTGCTGTTTCTTTTAGACTACTTGGAGGATTAGACTATTAAACATTTCTTTAAATTATATCAGTAATTAGTTAAGTTATAGTCTTGCTATTCTTGCTCTTTATAATTCTTCATTTTAATTCTATGTATGCAGTGTATCTCTCTTGCCAGTTTTATCTAACACACATTTTATCTAACACACACCATACCTTGAAATCCAATCTCAGAACCAAGCTGAGATATGGCTGTAGAACATAGCTGTATTTGTTTATATCATGTTGAATTTCGGCTCACATGAATATATTTTGAAATGGCAATGCTTTTAACTGGCATATTGCTGCTCGGTTGGGCTATTACTCATTCATTTTTCTTGTCCCTAACATATGTAGAGAACACCCACAGCTACATATAAAAGCACTTGATAAATACAATATCATGAGGAATGAGGAAGTGATATGGTAGCACTTGTCCTTTTATTTATTCTCAGGACAGCACGTAAGATGGGATGATTGAGTAGGTTGGGCCATTTACCCATCTGTCTTCATTTTGTAGGTCTTATGTTGTAACACAGAAACTATATTTCTCCACCATATTTACTTTAGCTAGATATTCTCTTGTCCTTTTGCAAGTCCAAATCTTGGAAGACCTAGGTGCTCATTTTATTCTTCAAGATAAGGTCTTTTTTTAGAATTCATTTTTGTCATGGAGACAGTCATACATTTTAAGTGGTATAGCTCAGACCACAGGAGGTGTAAGATGTAGCCAGATCAAGCCTTCAAAAATCATGTCAGGTCTTTAAGGTCTCTTCTAACCAAAAACATTCTATAATTCTATTTTAAAAATTATTGTGCCCTCAAAGAACATAACATGCTAAAATTTCCAGCCGCCCTACAGAGAAATTTTCAATATTTACAAGTTAAATACTGTGAATTTAACCTGTTTTTCCCTACTAAATTTCTAAAGGTATTCACAATTTTTCTTCTGTATGTGGTTAAAAATTTTGCCTTTTTGATAAACATGACCAGCTCAACATTTGTTTCATTGTGTTCAAAGTCTCTAAAGGTGATGCTTCTCTGCCTGCTAAGCAGATCAATACCTTAATTGTCCTCAAAGTTTACTTTATGTGATGATTGTATTAAGCTCTATAGAAAACAATTTCTATTTAAATTATTATCATCTAGGTGATGCTTGCTATCCATCTCTTAAGTCAAAAGCTCCAGGTTAAAAAGGGCAAAACAGATTCCCTCTACTCTCAACAACTCCTGCCCTACCAGCAGCCAGTTCTAAGGAAAAATTTTCAGCCTGTGTGGTGAAGTCATAGAATCATAGAATATGTTGGAAGGGACCTATAAGAATCATGGAGTCCAACACCTGGCCCTGTGCAGGGCCCCCCACAATCACACCAAAAGCTTCTTGAACTTTGTCAGATTTGGTGCTGCCCTGGAGATCCTGTTTCAGTGCTCAGCCATCCTTTGAGTGCAAAACAATTTCCTGATATCCAACACAAACCTCCCCTGACTCAGCTTCAGGCCATTTTATCAAGTCCTGTCACTGAGCACCAGAGTGAAGAAATCAGTGTCTGCACCTCTTCTTCCCTTCATGAGGAAAGTGAAGACCACAGTTAGGTCTGACCTCAGTCTCCTTCAGGATGAGAAAACCAAGTGACCTCAGCCACTCCTTATAAGGATTCCACTCCAGACTTCACCATTCTCATGGGCCTCCTTTGGACACTCTCTAAGAGCTCAATCTCTTTTTCACATATGTCACAAAACTGCCCCCAGCACTCGAGGTGAGGCTGCCCCAGTGCAGAGCAGAGTGGGACAATCCCTTCCCTTGCCCAGCTGCCGATGCTGTGCCTGATGTCCCCAGGAAGGGTTGGCCCTCCTGGCTGCCAGGGCACTGCTGGCTCATGTCCAGCTTGCCATCGACCAGGATTCCCAGGTCCCTTTCTGCAGCTTCTCTCCAGCCTCATTCCCTCATCTGTACACACATCCCCACCTCAGCTACAGAATCTGGCTCTTGCCCTCGTTAAACCTCACAAGGTTGGTGATTGCCCATCTCTCCAATTTGCCAGGGTGTCTCTGCAGGCCCAACTTGCTGTGACAGCTTCTCACAATTTAGTGTTGTCAGCAAACTCAGTATTCTTTAGAGGCTGAGTTTATGTACCCAAAATTTAATACCTCTGCTTCAGGGAAAGAACACATCTGCTTTTTCATGTAGACTCTTAGGTCAGGAGCAGGTAACTGAGAAAATCCTAGTCTCTTCTCCAAGAGTTAAACAAAATATATACAAAAGTTATGAAAAAAAATATTTTTTTTTAGTGCTTAAAGTCCTGTGCAATTTATTATAAGTTCTAGGTTTTATATTTTAAAACTAAATAAAAAACTCCTAAATTATAAATAAAAATTCTTGCTCCACATTTTGAAAAGTGGTGATATTGACTCCTGAGAGTCGGAATAGCTATAGCTGATTTTGATCCAACACAGGAATCCCTCTCTAATCCTTATTTAGTTGTCACACCACCACTAGGGGACACCACCCTTCCCAGATTTCCCTGTTTTAGGCTTCATGTGACTTATTAAGGAATTTATAATAAATTCTATTTTGCGGTACTTAATTCCCTCCAGACGCTGATTAAGGAACATTAGGTATTTAACTCAGAGATATAAATCAAAGCCAACTTCAAAGTTTGGGTTTAGATTTGTTCAATGCCTCTTGAAATTGCCTTTCTTGTTGGCAAGATTCATGAAGGTGACAGATTCTCAGCAGCTCTATTCTTGTGAAGGAACACTGGAAGCTGTAAAAATTAAGTATAAATTTAGAAATATAGGATGCAGTATTTTTTTTCAAATTTCTTTGTCTCTGGGGTGGGGTGGGGGAACAGGTCCTTTGGAACTGAAACTATATTTAAAAGAAAGCAAACAAAAAAACCCCACTCAAGCATATGGAAATTCTGCTTGTCAGTTTTTACTTAAGGCTTGTTGACTAAGTTCTGGTGTCTAGTACCTGGTTAATAATCCTCTGAATGATTTAACCTTGTTTAATGTGTTGTCTACTATTCCAGTTAAAAAAAAAAAAAAAAACAAACAAACAAGAAAACCCCAAACAAACCTTGAATTGTCCACAAAAAGAAGAAAAAAAAAAAAAAGCACTGGAAAAAATTGTAATTTATGATTCAGTACCAAAATTTGTTACATTTCCAGGTGGCCTTGCGGGTCTTAGCTGATAATTTGTTTTTAACTGGAAGAAACATTCATCTTAGGCAGAGCTGAATTATCTTACATTAATTTTTTGGTTGGTTGGTTGGGGTGTTTTGTGGTGGATTTTTTGTGTGTTTTTCTTTTCTTTTCTTTTCTTTTCTTTTCTTTTCTTTTCTTTTCTTTTCTTTTTTCTTTTCTTTTTTCTTTTCTTTTTTCTTTTCTGGGTTTTTTTGGTTGTTTTTTCTTTTGTTTTGTTGTTTTGTTTGTTTTCTTGTTGTTTTGGTTTGGTTTTTTTTGAGGAGAAAACTACATGAGCGGCAGGGCTCATGGCAGGCATTAATATTTTCCTTCAGTGGAAACATAGACATTCACAAAGGAAATATGAAAGAATGTCATCTGCATGAAGAGAAAGTTAAAATTATATTTTTATATGTACCTTGGCTTCCCTCAAGCCCATTGCACACTTCATTTGATCTCCTTGGGGACAAGTTTTCTACTTAAATTTTCTTCACCTAAATTTATGTAGTCAGACTATGTTAAACAACTAATGAGTAGGGTATTTAAGGAGTGACTGGAGCATTTTTTGAGAGAGAAATATCTCTCAAAATTACCCTTATTTTCTCTAAGCAAATAGTAAATTCTTCATTAATGCAATGTCATTTATACTTATCATTTATACTCATGTATCCAGAAATCATTAAATTTTACCTCTAGATTATTACTTATCTCTACTGAACACTGTTTTGAACATTTGCAAACCCGAATTTGCTCCTTGACTTTTTTTTTCTTTTATATATTTTTATTGCCCCACTGCTTCCCTGAACACACTGAAGGCAGATTGATAGTGTGAGCATAGTACATAAACCCAGCTAGGAGAACTGGTTTTCAAAGACAACACAAAACTCTGGATGCCTTTATGGTCTCCACACTTTTTAGTGAATGGGGAGTGTTTTAAGGAGGGCAGAAGGGAATGGAAGAAAGAAAGTGATGGAGATGTATCATGTTTATTAATCAGAGAGCCACATAGAAAAATAGACCTTCAATAACATAAATATTCCTCCTCTGATTGTCCTCCAGGTAATGGATCTCATTAAAGAATCACTGCATCCTGTCTCCAGGTGCCTGCTGGACCTCACCTTACCTCTTCTTGACCCTACCTTTTATTATTCAAAAGGGTATTGATGTCCAGAGCAAATAGTTGAAAGACCTTAAAGTTGTTTTATGATTTGTGGTTGACTAATAATGGAATTTTCTCTAAGCTTACTTTGTTCCCAAATGAAATGTGGCTCAAATGCACGTAATTTCATAAAGTACTGAAGATTGAAGTGCACGGTAATTGTACTAATTATTATTATAATAATATGGTATTTACTGATTCTGCTCTTTGCAGCAACTGTTTAAGGGACAAAATAATCTGTAAGTATTTTATAAATTAGTTTTCATCTTGGTTGGAAAGAAGAATATAGGTATATCTAAGGAGTAAAAAATCATAATAATAGCAGACTAAATGTTACTTTAATCACCTACCCAATTAAACAATTATTGTAAATACAGGTGAACCCAATGGGAAGAAATTATGATGTCTGACTCAATTCAGAAGGCTGAATTATTTATTTATTATAACTATGCTAAAATACATTAATATACTATATAAAAGGAGGATCCTAAAACTGCATGCTATTTTCTCTGACTCTAACTCTCCACAACTCGTGACCCTCTCGCAAGAGTCCAGCCACAGGTGGATTGGATTGGCCATCAGGTTCAAACAATCCTCACCAGAATTTAATCAAGCACTCACTCCAGGTAAATAATTCTTTAAACACATTCTTCATAGGAAAAACAGGGAGCAGAAATAACAATTGTTTTCTCTTTCATGTCTCTCTGTGCACCTCTATGAAAAATCCTGAGAGGGAGAGAAATGTGCTTGCCACAAACAATAATATTAATAAAAGAAGAGGTAGTCAAGCTATCTTATTAGAGTTAAGACAGAATTATTTAACATCGATGGAACATCTTGATAACCACCCTGCTGTTATAACACACACAGCTGCTCTGCTCCGTATCCCAGATAAGGTGTGTGTTTGAAAGAAGGGAAGATTTGCCTCCTCAGAAGTCACCTGGAACAAGTCTACCTCCTGTGTCTAAATTCAAGTGTCAGAGCAATCTGTTCCCTAAGTGTTTCTGCAGGCTGAAAGTTGGGGAGAATCACTTTTAATGCTTTCACTCGTTGAAGGGGAGCGGCTGGCCAAGGCTCACTAGATGGTGCTAGGCACAGGCGGGTGGCACCGCCCGCCGCCAGAGCATCCCTGCACCACGGCAGCTGGTTTGGAATGGTGGGGAAAAGAGCTTTGGGAAAATGACTCCTGAAAAACAACCAGTGGTGTGCATTTGTCAGATCATCCCTGTATTTTAAGGCAGCTTTTCTGTCTGATAGTTGTTACCTTGCGCTTAGGCCATATTTTCCCCCATTTCCCGGGACCTCTGTGACTCTGACCAGACAAGCCTGGACCCCTCCTTCCTGGCCTGATGGGGTTGGAGGAGAGCCAAGAAGCCATCCCTGTCCAGAGCCTGGATAAACCCCTGACCTTTCCTGTTCACTCTCTCTGCCCTGCTCTTTCCCCTGGACATTATAGAATACAGAGCTGGAAAACCACATCGGGGTAAGAGCCTCTTTTGGAAATCTTTGCCCATCTCCTGATGTTCCTCCCCTCAAGGCCTCAGATATCTGGGTTAGCCTGATAATTTAGGGGCTGAGAGGGGATAAACGTCAGATAGTAAATAACTTGTTTCAGTTGCATCAGTATTCTCCTTTTTATCTTTAACTCTGTCTTTTGCTGTTCCATTTCTCTTCACTTACATATTTGTTACTTCATTTGAGTCACAAACCTATCATCTTGTCAACCGGTTGTTTTCCTCAGTTTTGGTTCCTGTGTGTAATTTTGACCCTGCCAACTTTCCTCTTCATCCTGCCACCTTTCCTTGAGTCCACATCTGCTGTTTCTTACTTCCAGCCCATGAATACCTGCAGCTGAGCCCCCCACAAACCCGATTTATTCTGAGCTGCATTCTTCCCCAGGCCAGAGACAGTGAAATGTTTCACAGCTGCACTTCCATGGCCCAGCAGAGAGTTCCTGCCCTGTCTGGGCCATCCATGGTCCCTCAGGTGTGTGTCTGTCCCCACAGCTGTCACTTTTCTGATTGCCCCTGAGCCTGTTTCACTGGTTTGGGAGACACCTGGAACCACCCTGCAGCCACAGCAGCCTTACCTTGTGGCTGCTGGCTGGTGCAAGAGCGGCACCAGAGTCCCATCCACCCCATCCCCAGAACTCCCACAACATGTCAGCCCCACCCCATCAGCTCTTTTCTGGCTGAACTTTTGGATGCAGACAACATACATTCAGCAGTATGTGTACAAGTAACTCCTTAAAGAAATGCTGCAGTGTCAGTCAGCCCCAGCACCTCACATTAGTCTGAAGGGTCTGTGTAAATCATAGAGAAAATGTTGGGTTTTACTTTACAAAGAACACAATGCCATGTGTGTTTTTAAGTAGAAGTGTATTTATGTATTTTCTGATGAAAACAGTGCTACAGATACTTGCTGCTGGATAACAGGTAAATATTGTAATGTCAGTAGTCATTTCTCTGTACCTCAACAGGTTTTTAACTCGATGGTTTGTGGGACAAAACAGACAGTGAGCTCCATGTTGAAGGTCACCTGGTGGGGACAGGAGGTGAACGCAGACTGGTACCCAGAAACAGATTTGTAAACTTCTAACTTCATGGTTCTTTCCAAGCATGACTCCCATTATTTCTCCTAAATTTGAATTTAAAAAAAAAAAGAATGGGAAGCCTAATTTATAAACAGGGTCCTAATCTGCATAGAATTTTCCTTTAGTGGCAGCAGTACAAGGCCTCAGGAAACATTATCCAGAAGCATTTCTTCTTCTAGCAGATGACAAAGCCTTTGATGTCCCTTTTTTACTTGGAACTAATTCTGAGATTGTAAGTATGTGTTTAGGTATGCAAGATGCATTCTACCCCACACAGTTAAAAAAATTAATGAATGCCACCATACTCCTAGGGGTTTTTTAAAATCTTGTATCCAAGACTTTCTTCTAATTTGCATATTTATTTCTTAGTAGTTGCACTGGTATAATGCATCAGTTTCTCAAGAGGGTGTAAGGGTCAATTCCTACCAAAGTGGCACTAAAGCCACAAACTACCTATTCCTGTACTCTCACTGTCTGAAATTTCTCTTGTTTTATAAGACATACCACAGGGGTAAAAATAAAATAAAACAAAACAAAAAAAGAAGACACAGACAATAAAGTTCATTTTTTATTCATTTGAAACAGAAGGTAGATTTAGGCAGGTAGAATGCATTGCATATGACTTCCAGTTAAAATGAAAGTAACAAAAACTAAAAATACATACAAAAAGTCTTGGCACACACAAAGGAAAAAAAAAAAAAGAAAGTACACCTACATTTTGAAATGTTTTTACTCTGCTAAGTGGATCTGACTGTCATGGAAAATGTCCCAGTTTTGGGGCTGGTCGACTGTCCGTACCTTTCATCATTAAACAAAATTGACTCTGAGTAAAATTACTTTGAGCAAAGATGGTTAGAAGAAATTGTTTCTGTGTTTGTGCTCAGAAATCTACAGTAGACCTCCCATGGTCAGACTGAGATTTGGTTATTTCTTCAATGGTGTTAGTGAAACAAATAATATCAGAAATTCTGTCATAAAATCTGAGACACTGATTGGAATGAAAGGCTGCTAATGTTGTAGGCACAGCAATCTTTGGATATAATTGCTCTCATTTCTTACTAAATAGTTGTTAACCAACCTGAGGCAGCACTGGATTGGAGTTGATTCTGGTAAAAAACATAAGTTCTTTTACAAGGTCTGATTGTCAGAAATAGTCAGAAGTAGACTTTTATCAGGGATTTTTCCTATTATTCAATATGAGTTTAAGTAAAAAAAAACTGTAAACTGAGACTTAACAAAAAATAAATCCCTAAGTTAGCTGATTAAAATAATTGAATCAGAGCAAAGACACTTTTGATATGTGACACTGTTGCTGGTATTAGCTAATATAAATAAATTCTCAGCTGTACAGATTAGGATGCTGGTTTAGATCAAGTTTTAGTTTTTAAAAATAGTTACAAAAACTGCATAATATGACCATAACATTATTGATTATCATGGTAACTGGTATTTTGTGTTCAACTTGTGCATCAATGAAGCCAGTTTGGATTTTTAGCTGCTGCATGGTCATGCCATACGAGTATTTTTGCCTACTGGTGTACCAGAGGATTGTAATTTCTTGCACTGGGTAAATAAAGAACCAATGATCTGATATCAAGATGAATTTTTTTGCCTTAAGGTTGTGGAAGAAGAAAGTGGATTATTGGTTAACACAACCTAGATGAAGAGATCTTTATGTTCCACAGTTTAAAAAAGTGTAAATTCTGATGATGTATGTGGGATTTTTAATGAAGCTTCCCTAATTTAGGAGCTGTAGGTTTCAGTTTGGAGAAAACTTTGAAGTTCAATTAAAGCAGCTAATTCTACATGAAACTCTTATTTTAAATAAGAGAGGTGAAAATATCCACTCCCAAACAAGTGGAGTAAACAGCTTCATCTAGAGAGATATGAGGAAATATCTGTAGAAATTGTCTGTAGAATGTAGAATGTAGGAATGCTCAACAACAAAGTCCTGTAAACCCTGTAGAGATGAAATAAACTTCTTAAAAACACATTAATTTTGAATTTTCAGGGGAAGATGGAAAAAATAAAATACCTGGGTGCATAGATAAAAATATAAGAAGAACTTTAACTTTTACATAGGAAGACATTAAGGAGAATATAAAACACTTGGGTCAGCTGTCCCCAGAATTAATCAATTCAGTGTTCAAAGATATATATGATAGGATAAAAAGAATAACAATAAAGCAGCAGTTCTTTGAGGCACATATAAAAAGGACAAGAGGTAACACTCATGCTATAGCAGGCATATGTACCAGAAAATTATGAAGCTGATTTTTTTTTTTTAATGAGTGGTCAGAAATTGGAAACGTCCCTTTATAAAAATTTCATAATTTTCATCCATAAAAGTCCACTAAAGTCTACTGGACAAAGCCCTCAGCAATCTCTGATTTTGAACTTAGCTGTGCTTTGACTTGCATCTGGTACAGATGACCTCCAAGGGTTCATTCCAATTTAAATTAATCTTTAATTTTGTGATCTTTCTTAAATAAGGTAATTGGTTTTCTATACTTATTAATTGAGACTGATTTATTTTCCCTGGACGTCTCAGACTCAAGAAGAGTGACATCAGAAGTTCTTTTAATGTGGTATTTGAGCTACAGTTTGGTTTATACATGTGAAATTCCAGGGCAAAGTGTAAAAAAGTGTCTGTACAGCTTTCTAAGGCTCATAGGAATGAGTGGCCTTATTCAACTGTGAAAGATTTAGGGAGTATTATTTCAAGCTAAAATTATCATCTTTCCATTATCAGCACTTTTTCTCAGTCTAGGAAAGACATAATATGAATCAAGATCTCCTGCTGTTTCTGGATAGATCTTTATTTTGTAGATTTTAGAGGCATCCTATGCATTTTAGCACTTTTCTTGAATGGTTTTGTTTGTTGTGCTGTCAAATTTATTGGCTCCTTCACAACTTGTATTATTTTAGGTTTAATGATGATGCAGATTCCAGCTTTTGCTGTTTGTTTATTTGTTTGCTTCTTCACTTGTTTGTTTATAAAGCTGGAACCTCCTTATGGCTCAATCTGATATCATCTCCACAGCATCAGGAATAAATTTACAAGTGCAGTTTTTTAGCCACCAATCTCTTGTATGTTTGATCACTGCAAACAGTTTAGCTCTGATGAGTCCTTGCCATAGTATGCTTAATTAGATGCTCTTATGTTTTTCTAATGTGATTTTAAAACAAGCCACTTTTAAAATTTGCTTATATGTAATCAAGTAACTTGCTTCTAAGTTTTTAATCAAGCAATATTTCAGCAATTTCTATGTCAGTTTTCAAAGTGCTGATCCATTATGTAGTAGTAGCAAGAAGAGATCTCACTTTTAAGGTTTTTTGAAATGTCCTTTCAATGCTTTTAATGACATTTCACAAAAAACCATAGAGGGTGAATGTCAGAAATCAAAAGTAACATGGTTATAATCATAGTCTTTTTCAAAAGGACTTAATCTCGTACAAGCCAACCTGTGAATCACACCACTGCTGCAGTGGGTACATCACATCTCAGAGCTGTAGGTGCATATCAGGGTTACACACTTAGCAATTACATTATTTAGTAATGCTATTTTTGGAGAGCATTTCAACAGCAGTGAAAAACAGATATATATTATGCCATTATTTCCAGTATTATCACCAGTATTATTTTCAAACATACGTCAAAAGCAAAGTGGTGAGCTACATTTTTTCTGCTTCTTCAACTACTTTATGGGCAGTGTCTCTCTTTTTAGCAATATTATGATGATTTGCTTTAACATTTGTGGACCAGAAAGATTATTCCTTCTTTGCAGGGCACACTTGCTGCAGGAGATGCAGCTCACAGTTTGCTGTCACCTGGCTACCTCTGAGCCAGTAACCCAGAGGACTTTAGAAGTGGCTAAGAAAAACAAACATCTAGGGCATGATTCATCTAACCTATTTTAGACAGCTGCTTCAGGAGATGAGATGAATCACGTTCCTGAGAATATTTGTGCTTTCTCTATATTTGAATATAGAGAGTGGTAAAACAACTAACCCATGGGAAGATAGATCATTATGCTGTGGGACACTGGGGTTGGTCTGATGATTGCTGATCTTAGCCCCCTGATTTTAGACCTGAAAAAACCCATTATTATTAATATTATTAATAATAATGATAATAATTCTGTTGTTATTTTTGTTATTACTATTATCATCATCATCACTACTATTGTTTTTACTGAATTTATATTTAAGGCAAGGGATTACTTAAAATACAGATGCTCAGAATTGTCATATCAATTATATATTCATGTATTTACCTTCTTATAAAAACTAAAATAAGGTGTCATTCTCAAACTGTTTTGTTGTTTAGCAAAATCAAATATCTCATGGCATGCTGAAGTCACAATGTTCTAGCACCCATCCTAGTTGCACTTTTTTATATGTTTGGTTCTGGGTTTTTTGATGCAACTTGGAAGGAGATGCAACTTGGAAGGTGGTGACTCAGCTTTTGTGAATTTTCAGTGTAATTTCTAAGCTGCCTGCGTAAATTTCAGTAAGTTCCTTTTTGTTGCAGTATATGTTTGAAGTACTATCTAGGTAAAATCTACAGTAGGAGACTTCTGAAGACAGTTTGTGGACTGTGAATTTTCTATTAAATGTACTATAATCAATGTTAATTTTATCTTTGAGCCCTCTTTGACAGAACAATTTATAAATAATGCTATTCCATAATTTTAAATTGTATTGAAATAGAAATTCATTCATTTTCTGCTTTCAACATAACCTTGAGTATCTTGTTTCCTTTCAGAAATTATTCTTTTCAGGGAATGAAGGATTCTCATAAGAACATTTTTAGTCCTGATTATTACCTCAAGGCTTATTTTCATGGCTATAAAGTCTTATACAAATGATTCAGTACTCAAGATCTATGAAAGATAGTTTGTAGATAATAGTTAATATAGTTAATAAATATATAATATAGTTCATATTTCTTTGGAGTCTTCTTTCAGGTCATATAAAAATTGTTTTCCAGTTCAAATTAAGTACTAAAAGAGTATGGAAGTAAATTTTATTAATTTCAAAATTAAGCTATGTGGAGAGAATAAATATTGCCTGATAATGATACTGCAACTCTAGGTAGCTAAGCATTGCTTTAGGTTGTGAGAAGCAGTGTGGAACTCCAAGATCTTATCCTCTGAGATTGCCCTACTTAAATCTCCATTTTCTTCTTCAGAAAAGGGTACTTGTCATAATAACATAAAAATAAACCATATCAAAATTAAGACTCATTTCTGTGAAGAAATAAGTAAATACTGTTATTAATTTCATAGAAGCCTTTGTTTAGCCTCTAGAGTAGGAGGCATTTCTGATTCAGCTCAGGTTGATAGTGACTTGAGTGGCAGCTTAACATAAAGGTCAAAGATATTTCATAAAGCATTTGAGAATTTCTATCTACTTTCATTCATGTATCATTTAAGCATTTATCTTTTAAATATAAGAATAATTAAGCAATTTGAGATCATTATCACAGGTTATTGTTATTATTAAATAAAAACATTTGTCCTCTAAAATATCTGTTGCACATTAAGTAGATGCTTCTGTCTTCAATTTAGAAATCAAAAAGATTCACTGGTTTGGAAGGCACAAAAGAAACCAAACTAAATGCTCCTTCTATTTCTTAAATATATTTATCTGCTTCTAATGAATACAATATTTTAAGAATAGTTTAAAAATAAATAGAATAGTTTAAAAAAAAACATTTTTCATAAAAATGCTGACAGGCGCCCTCTGTAAGTGAATAATCACAGTTGAGGTTGAGTGTAGTTAGGCACTTCTGTAAATCCCCTATCATCAAAATTATTTTGGGTAATTTATACTTTGACAATAAAAATATTAAATAAAACAGTAGAAGACGACCTAGCATTTCATCCTGCCTTATATTCTTTTACTTTTTGTCTTTTTTGTTTTAATGGATTTAGATGTTAACAGCATTAATATTTGAATTGTAGGTGCCTCAAACCTACTTTGAAGCATGATTCCGATCTAACAGACTGTAATTTTTTTTATCTATTTGGCTGAACATTTTTTTAATATAAGAAAAAACTATTTGACAAATATTTGAACAAAAATATGACTCTATGCAATCTTCAGTGGAATATATGGATAGCCTAGGCCCACGTACAGTGCTCTATTTCTTAGATTTACCTGTTTATTTTTGGGGAAATCTAGGCTTTCTCACATAGTGCTCCCATGAACTATGTGGCCTCACTCCCAAAGGAGAAGAAAATAAAGTCTGAAATTTCATAGGAGACAGAGCTACAGAAACTGTGGTGCTGCTTTATGAAAATGTTATAAAATGTCTTCTGGTGAAGGTAATCCTGATGATGAATTTGGTGTTAGACATTTCACTTAGTACTCTCTTGCAATCATCAAGCAAGAGTAAGTGCTGCACAAAAGATGTGTGTTGAGAGAACAAACATTCTCATCTAGTGTTCTGAATCTGTGAACGTGGACTTCATGGCTTGGTTTTTCTTAGAGGGAATTTCACTGTTTTCTGATTTAAGGGCATGTTTTCTAGGGCAGGAAAACAAGCATAAGCATTTGGGCTGTGTGTTAGTGTTTGTGACAAACCTTTAGTTCTATGAGAGGGTCTGCTGCAAATGGGAGCACAGTAAATTAATCTGAGGTGTATCCTCTACTTCTTTTCAGCCATCTCTCTGACCCTAAGACAAACAGATGGCTGAGGATTCCTCTGAAAGATTAAATGCTTCCATATGAACATCTCTCAGGATGTAATTTACATGCTGCTTGACGCCTGACTTTGTTAATGTCGATTTGTTTTTTTCTTCCCAAAAATATTAAACATAAAGGAACAAAAGCAATAAGACATAACAATAACATTTACATCACAAACTACTTGTTCTTACTGTGACATTGTTTATTTAATTATTATTCAAGCACTCTTTATAATTCTTCTTAGTATATCTTTTTCATCAGTTCACAGAAATAATATGATATTATGATTCCTAAATTTTAATGCACATAATTATGTTTATATGGCCCATAAAAGCCTCAGGGATAGCAGTAAGCTTTAGATAGGTTGTGTTCTTCATGGCTACTTTCCAGCTGACCAGAATTGCTGATTCCAGCAATAAGGTAAATTCTTGACTACCATGATCCTGTACTTTTCTCAGTGTAGCTACAGACACAAGGGGTGACAGAAGCTGCAGTGTCTCCTGCAGCATTACCAGAGAGCAGTCTTCTCTCCTCAAACACAAGGAAAGACAGAGGGACTGGAGGCTGGTTTTTTTCCTGTGAAAAAGGAATGCTGAGATATTCCTTATCTGGAGGGCTGATTTAATTAATAAAGTGCTATTTTTCTTTGATAGTATAAAAGCCTTTCCAAAGATTTATTTACTCATCCAAATTTAATTCTTTGAATCTACTTAATCTAAAAATGGGCTTACTATGTTCATTTTGTTAGCACAGATCAGTATTTAAGTGACTAAAATATATATGATTTAACACCTATTGGAGTTGTTGCTGAGATGGGATGTTCAACAAGAGCTCAGAATCACAGAACTGCTCTGTCCTTTACTCAGTAATGCTGTTCACTCAGTAATGTTTGTAACAAGTTTACCTGGCATATGGTATCATCTTTTGTCTTTCCTTCACTAAAACATTTATTCTCTTCTGGAGAAATTACTGCTAAACACAAATATTTACTTAGAATCTTTCTGGGTGGCTGGACTTAGCTCAGAAAAATCAACATTTCACAGTTAGAATATTCAACAAACTTCCAAAGACATTACCTTTTTTTTATTTTTAAAGAGTCCATGTTTCTTTCACTTTGGAATAAAAAAAAAACACCAGGGATAATCCATCTTCATTGAAAAGTGGAAAATACTCCACAGGTTGTTCTTATTTAGGGGATAGTAAAATATTTGACCTGTCAAAATGGCATTGTTGACATGTGCAACCTGTGATCCACTACAACCTCAAATCTGGGTCTGCTGCCTGCTGGTCATCCTTCACCCTGTGTTTCATTAGCTTGCTCAAATAATTAAATTGCATTATTTACCTATAGAATTCCATAACTATCACTTTAACTTTTCACTGTAATAACGTTAGACTTCAATATTTTTCTGCAGTATATTAATAGTCTCCCCCAGAACAAAGTAATCTAAATTATAATAAGAAAATAATAAAAGCTAACAAGTTTTTTTTTTTTCCATAATCTCAGGGCAGGTTCCTATGCAATAGAGCTTGATTTCTTTTTCATTTGCCCATGCATTATATATAACTGTTCTGCAGCCATGGCTATCTAACTAGTTTTACATTCAACTGTAGCACTTTTATTTGTGTTGTTTTCCTTCCTACTTTATGAGCTTTAATGAACTCAAAATAGAACATCTACTTCTTCCCCCCAACTGCAAGGCCTACTACTGTTATAGAAGACAATTACACTGGTCTGATATGTGCTTGATTCTACTTGTTCTTATTTCATTTTTTCACAGGTCATTAAAATACTTTGATTATCACTCCTGTGTTTTTTTGATTAGCAAAAAGATTCAGGAACTAGAATAATAGGAAAGCAGGTAAAAATTGGTGTGACTTGCAGAAGATTCACTGAATAAACTTGACTATAGAGAAATTCAGAGGGGCTCAAGAACTCCAATTATTCAGCCATCTAAATTTTCTAAGTGCACAGGTTGGAGCTGAAGCATTTGCATGTGGAAAAGATTTTCCTCAGAGAGTTGTAAGTGCCAAAAAGAAAAAGGTTTTGATTCTGGTTTCATTTACACCAGTTCTGCAGTGAAATAAACAGAGAAAAGCATATAAAAATTGTGTCTATGCTGTCATTATCAAGCACCACCAAATTCCCTTTTATCTTGTACATCTGAAAGTATGCTCCTATTGAAAACAATTGTAAAATAACATAAGGAAGGCCTGTGTTTTGTAAAAATTATTTATTGGTGATCTCATGGATTTACATTTTGAATGGATTTTTTATTTCCCATAAATAATTTCCATTTTAAATAAGTATATATTCTTCTTCACAGCTACAGATGATAGTATTTAGTTTGTTTTGGAGAAGGGATGAGAGATCTTGAGAGGGTGGAGGAGCTGTAGACAAAATCTTGCTTTGTCATTAATTGTGATAATCATGTTTTCCCAAATGCTCATGATGCCTTTAGCTTGTGAAAATTCAGCTGAGAATTTAACTTCCCTGTTGAAGCAGGATAGCTTTTAGTAATGAGATTATTCTCCTTGTTCTTTGGCTATGCTAAGCCCAAACAATGAATTCAGCTTTTATTCGGAGCCGTTATTGTCAAAACAATGTAGTTTGGAAATTAACAATTAGGTGAAAATACCTTGCTACAGTAATTCCTTCAGGCTTCTATTGGCTGTCTCAACTTCATCCTATTTGAAAAATGATGTATCATCACCTTGGCAAAGATTTCAGATGCTGCGTTCCCAAAAATGAATGTAGCATTTGCATTAATTTTGCCTGTTGTTCTTGGTTTGCTTTTTTAATTATAAATCTTTTTATTTACTTCTGATAGCTCCACTCCTTCTTCTCCATCATAAGCAGTAATGAATGTATTCATATCTTCTTTTCCATAAACAAAGAAGTGTGTATCAACATTAGCAGTGCATAAATGGTTCAAAGGTGCTGAAATTCATGCCAGATGCTTCAGTGACTCAGTACCAAATGGTGAAATGTGTGAAAGCTTAACAAGAGATTCATTTTTCTGCTGAAAATGTCTTTTCACAAAGGCCTTTTTCTGTTAAGAGACATCATTGATAACAGTTCCTCAATTTGCAGAACCAACAAGCTGAGCAGTCAGCTTACAAAACAGAGCAATTTTCTTCCGTTTCTTGTATTAAACCATGATTTTATTACAGCCAATTTTTGGGAGAAATTTAAAATACCTTACAGAAAAAAGATTCTTAAGAAAATGGTGTTAATATGTTGTTTGTTGTTATTTTTTTCAGCTTTAAAGGCAAGTGTTAGTTGCCTATGATTTTTTTTTTTATTCCTTACAGCTTGATTAAAAACAAAATCTGTTTTTGTTTGGAAAGAGAAAAGGATGTGAAAGTTCTTAAATAATAAGTCAAAAGACATTTAGGCATCATTCAGTCTGATTGGAGGTTTTGTCAGTGCCTCAGCCTCATACCTATGCCTCTTCTGACTTTTTTTTTTTGCACTTTCTACAAGATGGTGACTTATTTCAACCAAAATTCATTCAGTAAATAGAAAAGAATTGTGAATTATAAAACTAATAACCATTCTTTTCTCTGTCTCATCTGGTTTGCTCTCTGATATATGAAACATGCTCGTATTTCAAATGGACTCATGCCCTGAGACACAATATTGAATATCACATTGAAGATTATTTTTATTATCCAGCATACTGATTGTCTCAGCTGTTTTAGTGGCCATTAGGACACTTGGATAGTTGAACCTGACTTCTACTTGATTACTAGTGGTGAGCTGCATGATGTTTTGATTTCAATGCATTTTCATTTTTAATATTTTTTGACATGTGAAATGGATCACTAAGAAAAACATGTAGTGAATTGAGAACATAGAGGTTTTCTTTTTAATAATTGATGAAATTAAATGCCATGAGGACAATGCCAATATATTTTCGCTTTAACATGTGGATACCCACAGAACTTACTGTACATTCAACATTAAAAAGAACTTATAATTTATAACTTTTAATCAATTTATTCTGTAGATAATATTTTCAGTTCCCATGCTAAAAGGAGGCAGCAAAGTGGGTAGAGTCCCATTTTTAAGCAGGATCACTTAACTGTCAGGCATTACCACATGGATGCATTGTTCAGAATATAAATTTTGTGGGGAACTGTGGATCAAACAAAAGCTTTTCATGTACCAACATTTTTTTCTTGCAAAATTTAATGAAAATGTAATCCTCTGAATTAACAGCTTGATATAAATGTCATTAAAATAGATGGAAACATATCCATTAATTTAACAAGTCTTTAGAGCAAACATTTAAGTAGCTTTTAATGCTCTTTTCTCCAGCCTGATGAGTATTATCTTCATTATACAGATGATGTTGTGAAGTCATGGAAAATTTAAATGTTGATTCCAAGGCCACAAAAATAAAACATGTGGAAACTCAAAAACTTAAATATTCATAGTTCTCTGTCTGTACTTCATATTTAAGTTAGTTTTTTATCTAAATAAAAGAATTTTTAAGGGCAGTTTTTTAAAAGGCAAAATATATGATAATATTTCTTGATCTTTATATCATAAGAATTATTATCTGTACACTTTTTATTTACAACAAAGAGTCTATGTGGTTCTAAAGAGACTGTAGTCAAGAATTGTTAGATAATATTATGCATCAAAGTGAATAAGAAGCCTGTATAAGAAATATTCATATATTGATAAAAAATAATATTTGCAGTGGCCCTTGCTAATAATTGAAATTATATTTTCTAAGTTTTTTTCTTTGTCCTCTCTGAGATACTGGTAGAGGTAATAGGAACATTTTCAGTGGTATTTTGACTGGATTGTTTAGGTTAATTGTTAAACCAGAGAGGAAAGCAAATAACATTATATCTACAGAAAAAATAGCATTCAAAGTTAACCATAAAAAGTGCTGTGAGAAGAGAGGAGAAAGGCAATATCGAAGCCAAGCACCACAATATAGTGACAAAAAAAAGAATTGTGCAAAACTGGTGAAAAACAACACAGGAAGATTAGAAATCATGCACCAGTGACTATTTAGCAAGGAGCCATCTAGACAGCCACTTGTAATGGATTTAGAGGAAAATTACATATAAATTTACATAGGAATTAAATGCACAAATTATTTATGTGCTTCGTAAAATATTCCAAATATGCCCATGTAAGTTATCAGTGCAGTATTAGCTATTATTGCAATGCTATTAAATCTTGCACAAGGTGATACCGTAGTTTTGGAATAAAAAATCCTTTCTCCCATGTGCTGCAGCAGAGCTTCTATTCTGGGGTTTTCTTTTAATCTAATGTGAACATGGACAATGCTGGGGCACTTCCTTAAAGCAAGGGAGGAAGAAAAGGCCTCTCCCCATTCCTCATCACTGCTCAAGCAAAGCCTCCATGGGCTGTGGGTGTCCAAGCAAGGAAGAGGGTCAGGCATCACCACATGGAGTTGACCTCAGGAGGCCAGAATACTAATCCTGTTAATCATATAATTAAAGAACTGTTGAATGGTTTGCATTGGAAGTGACTTTAAGATCATCTAGTTCCCACTCCCTTTCTATAGGCAGGGACATTTTCCACCAAACCCGATTGCTCCAAGCGCCATCCAGCCTGACTTGGAATATTTCCAGTTATGAATACATTCATAACTTTGGCCAGAAAAGTTCTCTTGTTTTCTTTTCCAGAAAAAAAACCATCATGCAGTTTACACCAACTGTTCAATACACTTAAAAAGAAACTCTAGAAACATTGGAAAGGGAGGAGTTTAAAAAAAGTGGAAGAAACAAATTGCTCTCAAGAAAATTAGAAGTAGTTTGAAACATATGCTTGGATTTATTTTGCCCCAAATAAAGCTTTAATCTCAACCTAACTATGGAATATGTCGAGGTACATTGCCACAGCTACAGTCAAAGTAATATCTGTGGAATTTAGTTTATAAGTATGCTTCTAAGTCAAGAGAAATTGATTTTAAAATGAGTGGCACTCACACTGCTTACCTATGTAGCTATATATTAGGTCTTTACCCTCCTGAATTTCAGCATATGTAGGGAAAATCCAGCTTCTCTGTAAATTGTATTGGCTTTAAGAAACCAAAATATAATCTGTTTAATTTTTCACTCCATTTAGGTGCCCAAGACAATATATTTGACTTTTCCAAAAAACACATACTGTAAAGCTGAGCTTTGAAAAGGAGTTCTGGAAAGTCCTTAGAATCACAGATAGAAGCATAAATCAATATATTTAGTATAATTTAACTAAACTACTGCCGCCAATTTATGTTCAGAATCGCTTTGTCAGTGCCTTGACAAGAAACAGCCAAAAACTCATTGCCAAAGAACTGAAGAGAATGAGACGGCAAAAATTCTCCACTCCGTTTACTCATGCCCTTCACCATCTTCATACAGTAAAATGTGTTCACATTATAAAAATGTAAAGTAACTTATATTCCTGGATTAAATGATGCAGGAAAAAAAAAATCACAATTGCTTTACACTGAACTTTAAATCTAAATGTCAGGTTATATTTTGCAGGCTTTCCATCCTAAGAAAAAACTTCTTCAAAGTCCAGAGGATTTTGTAGAGCAGAAAAACTGAGTTTGCAATCTGAGGCATGATACAAAGGCTGAACAGAAGTTCTTAAACATATCTGATTAAATCCTGGGTCATTTTTGCTGCTACTAATTGTTCACATTTTCTCTTCAATTTCTATAATAGAAAGAAAGAATCCTGGGTCCAGAATAGAAAAGGATTTGGGTTTTAAATGACAACATTTAGAAAAAATAAAAAGGAATTGGGGTGGTTGTAGATCTTTAACAGTCATCCAAATCAGTATCTGCAAGCAAATGGAATTTTTATTATCATATTATTATGGATTTGTGTTGTGATTGTTGGAGGGGCTTTTCTTTTGCATGTGTGGGGTGTTTTAGTGGGGTTTCTGAGTTTTGGTGGTGGTGGTGGGGTGGGACTTTCATGGGTTTTTGTTTGGAGGGGTTTTTTTTTGTAGTTTTAATATTTTTCCCTCAGGATCTTTTTTATTTCTACCCTTTCTACCCATCTCTGCTTTTTTTAACCTTATTTCCATTCTCTGTCACCTGTTATATTTATTGCTACTGCAACCCCAAAGGTAGTTTACATTCCTACACTAAGAATTATTAGCAGAAAATTAATAGCTAATGCCTCTTGAAGAGGGATAAATCCCTAGGGGCTGAGACATCTTTTGATTAGTTCAGCATCATCTTAACTCTAGAAGTGGCGCTCACCATGAGCAAAGCTTAGACTGTGGCCCCAGAGCTTTCCTTGTTACAGATATTAATTAGAGCAGTTCCCAAGCCCTGCTTTGCAGACGTGGGGTGCTGGAAGGCTGGGAGAAGTCCTGACCCATGGCATTGCTTCCTGAGCTCCCTTGCTACCCAAACAGCAAAGTAAAGAAAGGGTTATTAAAATGATTTGCTGCATTTTCTTATTTTCTGTTTAAGCTGCTATCCCAGAAGACTGGCTGGCTGTCATTTAAAACTGACATTTGATTTTCTGTTGAAGTGAATCCAGACTCTCTCTGATAAAAGCTCAGATAATTAATATAACACAAAATTTTCATATCAGTTTTGCAAAGACATTCCTGGGCTACTAAAGGTCCTGATCAGTTTTGGCATGCTGAATACTCAGCTATTCTGCTTTCCCTTGTGCTGCATACATAGTTCTTCACTATATATAGTAAATCACCCATTATATTTTTTGGAGCAGGAATTCTGCTACTATGAATGTCATATTAATCTTAGACCTGTTTTAAAAATGTTCTCCGTCACCATCCTTACAAGGCTTGTGTACAGAAACTTTTTGCAGTGCATATATTCAGCATGGAAGAAGGCAGTATACTTGCCTGACTATTGCATCTGTTGTTCTTCTTAGCAATTTAATTCTGGATACCATGAGTGAGGAGCCTCCTATGCAGTGACCCTACTACACTGTCTTGGGCAGGTTATCTGTGAATTTACAAAATATTAACTGTAAATTTATTAATTTACAGCTAATATTTTCCCACAAACCAAGAGAAGTTAAGCACTATGGTTTGACTTGATCAGAGATATAGAAAAGAACAACAGAAATAATTTAATATAAAAAATCAGACAGCGCCAACAAACAAGCACAGATGTGGAGAGGAAAATAATTTTCTCCTTAGAAGGTCCTCACAAAATCACACACACAAGGCCCTAGCTGATAATCTTTATGATGTAAATATATAGGTATTCTTTGATTATAATCCATTGGCAGGACTGGGTATGGTAGTCCTCCTATCTGAAACCTAGAATTCAAAAGATATGAAAAAACATGATTAATTTTTTTGAACTTCAGATCTTCTAAGCCCTGAGCTATATTTTTTTTTCTCATTTTGTGTAAGAAAATTCACTGAAGTTGAGAACAGACATCAAAAGATATGTTCTGTTCCTCTTCAGTCTGGCCAGGATTTCTCTCTGCATTTGTGAATAAAATAAAAAGTTACAGTCTTTATCAAGTTGTTTTCCTATTTATATTTCTGATGCCTTATGGTAAAAATTCCCTACAGGTATAGTGTGATGGCCAGTGCATTCTACCCTGAAACCACTCTAAATAGCCTGGAAAGAATGAGGGAGTCTGGGGAGTGAAATATCATGCATGACAAGTCCAGCAGCTGGTCATAGCTGTACTGGGCAGAAGCAGGGCTGCTCAGGGAGATCTGTCTCATGCCATCCATTCTAACAAAGAAAATCATGTGTCTCGAGTATCAAAAAAGTTTGTAAAATATTTTCTGTCCTACCTGGTTTAATTAATAAGTTCTACTAACATGAATTAAAACTTATAGCCATGTTTTTGAGGGGGTTTTTTTGCTCAGTCAGGGATCTCTTCTCCTTTAAAAGAAAGTTCAGTGTGTTATTTATTTTTGTTACTATTGTGGGAATGTCTGAGTGTGCAAATCTTTCAGATGCCATGTAGAAAAGCTGGTGCCTTTTTAGAAAGTCTTCCTGACCTCTTCTTATCCAGAATTGGAAGATTTGGGTCAACAAATTTACATCTTCATTCAGGTTCTAGTCCTTAGGGATCTGAAGACTCTTGAATAATTGAGTTCCCACTCTTTGTGTCTTCCAGTGGGAAACTACCAGAAAGAAAACATTTCTGATTAAATATGAATTGGAAAGAAAAAACAATTATTGAACCATAGACTGTCAGTAAAAAATACCCAGTCATGCCTTTGTCACCCCACAACAAGCTTGAGATTCTGTAGCTCCAAATTATCTTATCTGATTTACAACATTGAACACCGGCATGAACATATACATCTTCCTGTGAATAATTACGCTATTGCAGAAAAGCAGGAGTATCTGGTTCAATTTATGGGATATTTCTTCAAAATAAAATAATTTAAAGTATTTTAAACAAAATTTCAAAATGTGTCATTCTCAAAAAGTGCTAAGTGCAAAAGGTTGATTATTTATGACTATTTGGATAAAGCCAAGTAATATTTTAAAAACTGTTACTAAAATAGATTAGAATGCCCAAAAGCTGTAATACCTCAATCAAAACACAGAGCGCTTGCAGAAAACTTCTTAATCCTAATTAGAACTGGTAATAACTTATATAAGATAATATTTGGTTTGCATCTATCTTTTTATTAATTTTTCCTGGTTCCTGCATCAGTTGCCAATCTTTAATTGTCCATGTAACTGCTCTAGTTCCAATAGATCCAAAGTTCAGTAATTTTTTTAAGAACACAGGTTTACACATTAAACCATCTGCTAAGACATAAAATATACCATATCATAAATAATCTTTCACTCTTTAAGAACATTTTTAATGGGAACATCTCTCACAATTGCTCATAGCTGGGAGGACAAATCAGATGAAGATTGGTAACAATAACAGGATTTTTTCTTTGTGCTCTTATGCTCTGATGTCTTTTTTGTCATGCAGATAAAAATTACTGAAAAGAAAATCTGAAATGAAGAAACTTATGAGCATACTTTGAAGAGCTGAAAACTACAAAGCTCATTTATTTTCTTAGTTATTCAAGTCTCATTTTCTGTGAAGTTTTTATATTCTATTGATGGGCAATTTAGAAAATTCTTAGATAATTTATCATCACTAATTGGGAGCATTTAATTTATTTGGGTAGATAAGAAATGTGAATGTGGGAACTACATACTTTTAAGATGACTAGTCAAGAACCAAAATAAAGAAGAGGGAGAAAAAAGAAATCTAAGTTTTCCCATGCCAGCCTGAGACTTTGGTCTGGCAATTAATCTCTTTGCTATAATTTGTTTTAAATCAGGAAAATTATATTTCTGTAATCTGGAAGTATTCTGAGATTCTAAATTTAGTGGTGCTCATAAAGCCCTTGAGAGGTTTCACTGGTAGATGTTCTAAATTAGGACTGTGTACTTACAAATATCCTCTAATTTTCTTAAAGGTTGATAATTCCTGGAAGTATTAACTCAATATTTTCAAGGGAGAAATGACTAATTAATTTTCTAATATTGTAGAATCCAAATAAAATTAATAAGTCCTACTTAGCACAAATTATTTAATGCTAAAGATTTGCAATGTTTTGTATTGATACATTTATCATATTATGAATATCTAACTTAACGTTAAAAAGGATTATGTATGAAAAAACATCAGGCATGATATGGAAAGTAGGGAAGATTTACTCTACTGTTGATAGAATTATAGGAACCAGGTATTTCCTCTTTTTCTTTCCATCACAACTCTCAGATGTTGCTTCCAGGAAAAAATAAAAAAAGACAAAAATCCTCTAAACCAACAAAAAACCCAAACATATAAACCCCCCAAAAACCAACCAACCAAAAGACCAACCAAACCAAACTTAAAGAAAAAGAAATCAAAGAAAAAAATTCCAACAAAAACAACCAAAAAAGCACTATAGTTATAGCCCAAACCTGAACAATAAAGCAACTTCACCATTCTGAAAACCGCCTGCAGCAATGATTGAACAGTTCCTGCCACATGTGGTTTACTGCAAACTCACTTTTCCTCCTTATTTAGACTCTACAAATCAGCTTTGCTTTGTAGCCATTTCAACTTCTCACAGTGTCTCATTTATTTCTTTTTTTCAACTGACTTGTAGCCTCTCCTAAATAAAATTCCTCAAAGGTATCCAGTAAAGGATAATTGGTACAAAAAGGAACTACAGATAGTGTTTTTTATGCCATTCTTCACTTTCCACATCTTCTGACTTTCCCCCTCTTTTGTACCTTGAAAATTAACATAATTAGTTGTGGTTTCTACAGTGAGCTCACCAGAGATTTCAAGTTTGAGAAAATGAAAGGTGGAGTAACTGCTTTTCTATAATAAATATTTACAATGTAGCAAATGTTCCTGAAAAGACCAAGACTAGCCAGAAAACCATTTAATTTAGGAGGATAATCTGAGCAAAAAAAACAAATTTAGCTTGTAAATGGAGAGATTTAGGAAAGATGAACAGAAGTGTCTGCATTTGTGTGGTATGGCAGCATCTCCAGAGATGAGGTGTAAAAACATGGGAGAGAAAGGGAAAACACAGATTTGGAACAAAGAGAGGCAGCCCAGACTTCTCAAAGGTAGTCTCATCAAAGGGAGTGAATAGGTCCTCTAACCTTGAAACCTGAAATTTGTTTCTGAAATACATTGCCTAGGGGTAGGGTTAACCTAGGTAATTATCTTGGCTTCTACAGCTGATAATAAACTTCAAGAAATCATAAATATAATCTAAGCCAAGATGCTGGATACTCGGATTAAATCACAGGGCATATTTTCTTCTGTTATACTTTTTTTCTGTAACACCCTGTCCAACTGGGCAAGGGCAATAAAGAAGTTGACATAACTTTCCTAAAATAAAAGCTCTTATTTTAATTTTAAGCTTGACTAGTATATAAAGCCGATGTAGGTATAACACACTTTTATATTGTAGTTTTCTTCTAAAGAAAAATATCTAAATAATTGTATGTTAGCAAATAAGTCACTGCAATGTCTAAATTCAAGCAGCTCTAAAATCTCAGGTCTCGTGTATTTCTAATCCAGGCTGGTGCCTGACCCCCATATTGTGTGAAGCCTACTCCTTTATTTATGAGTGGCTCTGCCAAGAAACAGATAGTGAAAGGACAATCTATGACTCCAGGAGAGCACATTTGCTTTTCAGAGTAATAAATTACTCGTGATGATTTCAGAAGAGAGCAGCAGTGTCCACAGAGTCTTGTCCAAGATAGTTGAAAAATACCTCCTGAGTTTATAGCAATTTCCTTCACTTGTCAATGACCTGCATGTAAACCAGTTTCTTTGGCACTTGTGTACATAGAGGTTATTTGGAACAATCAAGCAACAAAAAAATGAAATTACCATCACAATTAGCATGAAAAGGCCATTTGACTTCCATATAATAGAATTCTGCTTATTTATTTTTTAAATGTAAATCGTATCTTGTTTCCAAAGAATGATGCTATTCAATAAATAATTTCCATTGCAGTCTCATTTAATTAATAAAATGCAATCCTCACAGAGAAGGAACAGAAAAATATCCACCTAAGAATGGGCTTTCCTCTTCCTAGAGAAGACAAAAAAGTCATATTTGACTCCAGGTGTTTTATTCCTAGAAAGGAGTTCAGAACCTTTAATAACTAGGTTATTAAAAAAATATAAGACAATGTCAAGAGCATGGTAAAAGAGCCTGTTTTTCTGTTTGTTTGTTTTTTTTTTTTGGTTGGTTGGTTGGTTTTTTTTAGCAGAGTTTTCACAGACTTTTTGAACATCGCAGTTTTACAAAAAGAAGCCTTGCATCTTTTGTCTGAAGCCCACTGAAGGACAATAAAAGCTGTTTATAAGCTTTTTATCAGATTGCATGAAAACAGTTTCATTTTTCCAAACAAAAACCCCTTTTATTCATGTGACATAAATAGCAAAACAAAAAAAATTCTGCAAATTTTTCACAATATTTCAGTAGAACATTTAAATACTCTAATACTGATGTGGCGCAAAAAGAAGTCAAGTGTTTGGGTTTTTTTGATTAGTGTTGTCTTTTATTATTTGATCTTGATTCTCATGCTTTCACTATTTCATTTGAAGCTCCATACCTTGGGAGAAATTAGTTGAATCAAATTTTTAGCTTGTTCATGGGATCGAAAGTTTTAAATAAAATATTGCATGTAAAGAGATTCATAATGCTATTAGTTCTCAATATTTTATCCAGTCCTTTGCCCTTCAGATTGTGGAGAAAGCCCAAGATCATCATTCTTACTCATTCATATCAGATGGAAATAAAAATAATTCATTCTATGAGATGCCTTAAAATTAATGAGTTCATGAGTTCTTTTTTTTTTTTTTTTTTAGGACTCTCATGACTTACTGTGCCTGGATTGTGATTTTTGAGGGTCTGGTTTTGACATCAGAGTTAAATATAGAATGTTCATTCATTTTCTTCAATTTCCTTTCTAAAACTTAGCTGTCAAAAGTCATTCTACCTATTCATTCATGTTCTCATTTAACTATCTGCTTTTCAGAAAAACAATCAACTTTATTTTCGATAAATCAATTTTAAATCAATTTTACTTTGCTATAACTTAATTGTTCTAAATGTTTTATTTTGTCACAATAGTGTTTAATATTTTTTGAAAAACAGTTCTTTTTATTTTTCTGTGTTGGTTTCATAAAGTTTTATATTTTTCTTCAAATCTTAATTAAATATCTAGTAAGGCATTTTGTACTTCAGTATCACATTACTGCTGAAATTATCAAGTGAAGAAGATGGAAACACCTAGGATGTGATTAAAAGTGAAAAGTATATAGATCTGCTAGGCTGGTAAGCAACAGGACAGGCTGCTTATGAGCACTGATAAATATTTGTAGAGAAAAAATATATAGCATTAATATAATTTAGAGGATAGAACTGCTTAGACAGATAAAACAGAATTACTTTTTTAATTCACATTTTATTATCTGATTCAGTGAGTATTCATCTTAATTGTAAAATGTTAAGAATGCCCAAGGGGAAATAAACAATCTTACCACTGAATTGACATTACAAATTTAGCCAAGTATAGTGGGGAGTGAGATTCATGTACCTCTTCCTCTACATGTGAAAGGGCTTTCTAATATCTACAATCTTTCTCTGTTTATTAATATAATATTTGATTTTGAAACTCTTCATTTCAATGCTGGCATTATAAGTAACCTATTCTTTATTCTAGCAGAGGAAATGGAGTTTGTCCCTTACTCTGATCAGAAAGACATAGCCATACCTTTACCCTTAATTGATCTCATATATAATCTACCCAACACACAATTCTATTTGAGTAAAATAAATATCTGGCAAATTAAAATTTTTTCTTTGAAATGCTGAAATAGTTTTCTGTGCTCCTTCCATTCATGTACCTTTTGAAAACAGATAATTTATTAGAATGCTTAGACACATGATCAAAGGTAAATTTTTGTTACTTTGTCTTAAAATAAATATCAGTGTCCCACATCTCTAATGTCCTGTTGATTTATGGTCCTCAGAACAATTTTGCTGTCCTGCCAATAATTTATTCCTAGTATGTGTTTTAGGAGAAAGTGTTTCAAAACATAACCTTTTAGATTAAAAGCATCAATTAAATGAAGTTAAACGTGCTATAATTACAACAGAGATACATGGATAGGTCTCAGAGAAGATTAACTTAAAAGCTAACAGTGAACACTTAAATGTCAGTTTAATTATTAATGTAAAATGTACTGTTTGTCACAGATGATTAAATACACCTCCTAGATAGTAGTTATTCCTGTGCAAATTGGAAGGTTCTACATATCTTGCTGTTTGATATCCTCCTGATTATGTATGTAGTCTACTCCAGTGAAAGCTTTCTCTAAAGCTGGCTGGTCAGTCTTTATGCAATTTAATGTGTGGCATACCTACTTTGAGTGCCATGACATAAACAGCTGTTCCTGGTCAAGCAGAAAATCATGCTAAGGATGGAAATGTATCAACCTTTAAATGTTGTATATTCAGGTCAAATAATGTTCATGTTTATGCTTCATATGCATTAGATCTCAACATTTGAACATAAAAGTATTAATAATAGGTCTGTTTTGTTGTGCATTGTGGGAATCCAGGGCTTCCCTCTGTTTGCCCTGGAAGGTCTGGGACCCTGGCAGGGGTCAGGAACTCTATAATTTGCTCTTATGTCAACACTGTCCTGTGGATTATTACCTGCAATGCACTTGTTTTTCTGATGCAAGGGTATAAAATCATATCCCTTTTTCAGACTCTATTTTACCAGGGTTTAAAGAGCTGCACTCTTAAAACAGCCTTTGTGGTACTCTTTGTTGATTTTTTATCTACTTTATTTCAAGTTATTTTCTCTTGAACTAGAACTACCCCACTTGATATAACCAGTACTGCAGATGAGAGTAAGACCTTAAGGTATTTCATATTAATATTATTATTTTTTATTTCTTTACTGCAAATACAAAGCCTGAAACAGTTTTAAATTTTCTTTGCTGTTTTTCAGAAGTTTCTCGCATCAATGATTTTTAGTCATCCTGTAACAGATGTATTTACCCATATTCTTTTCCTCTCCTGTTTCAGACTCACTCTCTGCATTGTGGCATCAATTCCTGTTGTTTAAGTTCACAAGCTATTGAATTTCACTTCATTTCTATTATTACCATCCTCAAGGTCATCCAATTTTTCCTATGGAGAAGAGAATTTTAAATTCTTTTCTGTACAGATGATGACTCCAATTCTTTTTAATCAGACAATCTCATTAACCCACTCTTCCACTTGTGCCAAGGACATCAGATAGCATATTAAAAAGATTAACCTCATGACCAGTTCTCAAAAAGATCTCCTTGTAAGCCTTCCCCAGGCTTGTTCTGCTCTTTACTGTGCTTTTCTATATTTCTTGCTTTTCTGTTCTCAGCAAACCCAAATATCTCAATCTTATCCAATTTTCACCAGTGTGACATTATCTCAGGTACTTCATTGATGCCCAGATAGGTAAGATGCACCCAGCTTCTAAGCAAAATGAAAATTCAGTCTCTTATCAGTAGAAAATTTAGGTTACTCTAGACCAGTAAACTCATTCTTTCTCATATATTTTTACATCAATATATCAAGATAAACACCTAATTTTTTCAGTATGAATATTTATTGAAGGAAAAAGGTTCTGGAATGGAAAAGTAAGTTGATAGATGAAAAGAAAACTGGGAGTACTACCTTGCTTTCTCTCCTCTTGACAGTGAAACATGTGGAGACATGTAAAAGGAAATGCATGTGTAGTGCTGTGTACAGAAAGGTAAAAACTACTGATCTGCAATAAAGGTCTTCTGTTAGTAACCTAAAATATGACAACCACAATATCTTTCTGTGTCCTTTACACTGATTTTTTAATCCCGGGTTTAATGAGAAATCTTTAAAACATTCCCACTTTTCCCCTTTACACACCCCTCCTTTTTTTCCCCTGCCCTCTAGGGGCTAGCCTGAGAAGCAAGCTGAAATCACTAGTAGTTAGGCATCTAACTTGCTACATCTTAGAAAATTTAACTCTTGCCTATTGGCATGTACAGGAGCTCATCTAGTGTAAAACCTGTGGTCTCTGGTAATTTATGGATAAAACAAATGTGTAAAACAAATGTCATAGCCAGCTGAACACATGCAAAGGATCATTTCTTTGATTCTCTTGTTCACTTTACCCATTCTCTCCTATGTACTTGACTGGAAAAGAAAAAGGAAAGGAAAAAGCAAACAAGAGACAAAACCTCAAACATTTCTTAAAAATTATGTCTTGTTCTGCTGAAGCATTAGCATTAAGTTTAGCTTAGCTCTTGCCTTTTATGAACCTTTGGCTGCTTCTTTCTAGAAGCAATAAATCGTAACCACTGCAAACTTTTATTCTGCAGAATATAATACAAGGAAACTAGACCTAAAAGGGACATTGCATACCAAAAAGGCAATGTTTTCAACCCAAAGGCAAGTCATTTCAACCAGAGTCATGTAATTTGCTGGTTTTGACTTCTGCTCTTCACATTTCTCTTCATAATTTTCTCTGTGTAAAGTCTCTTTGCATGTCTTTGTGAAGACCTGGCCTTTTCTTCCCTCCCTCCCCATTTTGCATTAATATTTTTTTTTTAAATATTTTTTAATTAACTTCTCAACAATAGTGTTGGATTCCAATCTGACAGTGTTGGATTTCATTCTCAGTCTGTGAATTACCATAAAGAATAGGAACATGTGTAGGAAGAAGTCAACTCCTATATTAGATTTTTTTAAGATGGTATTAATTGTTGTTTGGGCTGTGAGTGATATAAAATTTCCTTTATCTGCCATACTAAAATCGTTTTTTTTTCACTGATGCTGACATCTGTGTACTTTTATGGACTTGCCTCTGAATACTTAAGACATTTGTCTACCTGTGCATAAGCAACAGTAGCATTTAGAGAATTTTCTCAAGAAACTTTGCATAACTGTCCATTTACCATATGCAATGCCTTAACTCTGTAAAACTAAATAAAGGAATGGTTATGTGAATAGTCGTGTTGCAGTGAAAACTGCATGAACTCTGTCTACTGCAGCCATGGTGACCTCTGCCAGCAGTGAGCACTTCTGTGTCCTGCAATGGAACACAGCTCAAGGGAAAAGCATGACAATATCAGAGAAGGACAAGCCCTGGCACAAGGTGACTGTAATCTCAGTAATTTCTTTAGATAATGAAAATTTCAAGGGATTGTTTGTCCTGCACTGTAAAGGACAAGGTAAATAATTAATTACAACTCTAAAGTACCTGCAAGAAAAACTCTTTATTACAGTAAAAGGAAGAAAGGTCCTCTTCTTTATGATTTTTTCCTTATGTCTGCATTTTACACTTGTATCATTAGATTATTGAAGTTAAATACTTTTGACCTTTGAGTGGAGTTTGGAAAAGGCAACTTAAATGTGCTTTTAAAATACTCTTCCTGATGCTCCCTGAAGACTTCATTTTCCCTCTTCCACACTAACAGTGTTAATTATATAGCAGATTGATGTTCTTATAAAAACAGTAGTACATTTGGTGTCCTTTTTAGAAAGCTGTATAACTATGAGCAATATTTCCAGTAATTACAGTTCCATTGGAGGAAAGGTTGAAAAAAATGACAGTGTATACAGAAAGGGACGTAACAACAATAAATCAGACAAAAATATCTTCTGAACGCAGTGAACTTTTGAGACCCAGTTGAATCTATGCTATTCTCTAAAGGGTAGAGGTCTAAGGGACTCTTTTTTAACATTTGTCATTATTTCTCTCTTCAGTGTTATGGAACTGAGCCTGCTGTTCTCACAGATGACCACACAGCCCTAGAAATAGCATTATTTTTCTTGTCACCTATAACTGCAAGACAATTAACAGTAACGAGTTTGGGAAAATTCTATCTCCACAGCTGAAGAAAGTAATATCTTTCTCCAGAACTCCCCATCTAGGAATATTCATTGTGTTTTACCACAGTTTGGGACAAACAAAGCCTTTAATTTATTGCTTTTAATAGTATAGTAAAGTTAGGAGAACTGTTGGCAAGAGCCAATCCTGACTCAGATTAATTCAGGGTATACTTTTACAGAAGGCATATTGAATTTGACAGCCACAGGTAAAAGAACTTGCCTAAAGGGTTAGGAACAAGGTAATAAACTGCATTTACAGAAAAAAATTTCCACTTAAGGAAAACGTCCATCAAAGCTATATCACAATAAGTCATAAATATGTTTTTACTTGTGGGAAGAGAGAATGGAATCTTTTAAAAGAGTTTGTTAATTAGGAGTTAAAATGTTTGAAGTAAGGAAAAGCGTTTGTACTAACAGCACAAGCAGTTGTTTTGGCTCACTTCTTTTTATGCCTCTGGGTATGTCTAGCAAGCGTACAGGCAATGGAAGGAAACATGATTTATAAGAGACATAAAAGACAAAGTTCCACCTTCAAGCTTGAGGGCAGGAAATAGGATTGTGCCTGAGCATAAATGTGCTTCGAATTCAAGCTTCATTTCTTCTGGTTCAGTCCCATGGCATCAATGTGTTGGAATCTATGGTAGAAGTTACCCCATTTCTAATTCCTGCAAATTGTGTGATTTCATTTAGGGCTGAGGTTATAAGGTTGCTGAACAGATCTCTCTGTGTTTCAGAAGGAAGAATAATACTTTCTTCTGTACCAGAATTATCTGTTTTATCATTCTATAAATTATAACTCCTGCCACCAAGCGAGTGCATGGGGATAGTCCGTGGTTGCTGGGCTCTGTACCAAGGCTCACAAATCATGGTCGTGTTCAGACAGTGCAAGTCTTGATGCAGGACCAAAGGGAGTCAGTGGGATCTTTCACTGACCAATGATTTGCAGTTGTAGACTTCTATCGAATTCAAAAGCCACCTGCTGGTGTCTCTTCAAGGAAGATGTCAATCCAATTAACTGTTAAGAGGTTCAGCACATGAGAAATGAATGTGTTTAATCAGACTTATTTTGCTGGTACAGACAGAGTCTGTATTTTCTATTTTTGCCATTAATTAGGAAGCTTTTGCAGGGTATGCACCATTCAAATTTGCAGCGATGTCTGCTGGCATTTTTTTCTGATTTTTAAGTTCAAGTATTGAGACATTAGAATAAAACTACAGATGGATGTTTAAAAATAAATACTTATGTCTTTATAATTCTGAATTATTTGCAAAATTCATGTCTATAGGCTGAATGGATGAATGAAATATAGAAATAACCAATTAGAAAGGTATAAACGACCATACTTTTTTTTCCAAAAATTCTTCAAAATTTAGATTAATCACATGTGTATATAAACCTAATTACATACTTCCTATTCTAAATAAGCAGAGGAAAGATACAAATGAGGAGGCAATGGAAAAAAAATACTGCATACTCATAGGTTAATGATAAAAAAATATTAATTTCAACAGGATAATAATTTTATTCTCTATGTTTTATAGCTTCACTGGATGTATGTTAGTCAGTCTTACTGAATTAGGAATAAAAATGGAAAATTGGCATTTAGATTAAAAATATATGACACTTAACATTAAGGTAGTCAAAGTGTGAAATTTTATTTCATTTGTTCTGATGATCAAAATTATGAAATGTTGCAGCCAGCTTTATTGCTTCATATGTTGGCAAGAAGGTACCACACTTTAAATGTTAATTTACATTGTTAAGTAAGATATCTTTGGAAGAGGTTATCAATGAATACTATTTTTTTAATATGCTATTTGGAACATCACTAAGAAGCAGTAGCATTTGTCAGGAGAGATACTCATTAGTGGAAAGACACCTTTTCTTTTTTGCATATAACTAAGAGAAACAATAGCTCCTGTTCCTTAGAGGTCTGCAAAAGAGACCTTATATCCATTTTCTGCAGTTTTGTGCAGAAGTAATATAACAATTTTATCACAGTTAACCTTAAACCACTAAAGGTTATTCTAGAAGGCTGCCAAAAGATCCCCTACACTTCAGGAACAAAAAACACCTCCTTGCAAAATCACTCTAGCACAGAAGAGTAGGAAAATGTCATCTAAGGGAACATCCATGAGATTGACATTAAGGTGGTTACTGAGATTATCTTTAGTTCAAGTGCAAGGATAATCACTGTTTCTTGTGAAGGTGAAGCAATTGTTACCTCAGATTGGAAAGATTTTTTTTAAAATATGGAAGCAGAAAAGTAGGAGTTGCCTCTAACCCTGTATTCTCTCTCCATCTATATACAGAGACATAACTTTGCAGAAAAGGTAAGACAATCATGGAGATAATATGGAACAACATATGCATACAGAGAATTTCTGCTCATATTTCTATCAGTAACAGTAAACTTACAATCAGATAGCAGACAGGTCTTCCTGTTTGCTTTCATCATTGATATTAGAGCTGAAATTTTATATATATATGTATAAAAATTGTAATTTATGTAATTATAAAATGAACAGCCTGGTAACCCTATGGGTCCTTCAGGAAAAAGTACCCAGTATGGGAGCAGTAATGACAGCACCAGCCAAATTCTCATCAGGAACCTATTCTGGTGTAGTTCCTTCCTTCAGGGAATATTCACTGGCTCCATTGTTGGATCCTTCATGGGCTGCAGTGTGGATACCTGCTCTGGCATTATTCCCTCCCTGGACTGCCAGGAAGCCCTGCTCTGGTGGCTGGACTTCCCCTTCTCTGACCCTTGATCTGTTTGCACTTCTGCTCTTCATTCCACAAAGGTGTGTATGGCATTGAAAATAAACAAAACAATTCATTTGAAAAATATTATTTATAGGTACAGTTATAGTTGTGGTAGCCATAGTTATATTTTTATATTGTAATGTGTGGGGGAAGAAAGTGGCCTTTTAGAACTGATGTAAATATTCTAAAAAGTGAAGATACAGATCTAAATATGATGTACTCTATGTCACAGTAAGCTTCATAGTAACAGAATTCAGCATTTTCTGTTTAGTCCTGATTTCATCCATATTTTAATGAGCAGATATGTTAATTTTGAAGTTAAAGTTCTTGGACAAAATTACACAGACTATATGGCGATCCTGAAATATTTTGCTATCACAAAATCTTCAGAAGTTTGAAGATACTGCATATTTTGTATTTGCACAATTAACATTTCTGAATGGCACCTTTCTGCTGATCATGTACAATAGAAGCACATGGGAATTGAAAATTTTGAACAAAAGTTCTGAGCTGAAGACAGAAACTTAGTTTGTCACTTCTTGATTTCTTAATTTGGGAATTTCATTTCCTATTTGTCTTAGGGGTCTCTTACAACTGTTACAGTGAAAAGAGAGACTTGAAGAAAATGGCAGTGTGACAGAGCTGATCACTACCCCAGGGAATCAGGAAGTGTCGAGGTGGCACTTACCTCACGCTGAACTCTCCTATTGATCCAGACCTGAGTCAAGGAGAATGCATAAACCCCCTTACACAAACTCCACTGACAGGCAATCAGCAGATCCTGAAAACCAATTCAAAGTTACTAGTTTCCACATAAACCTTAGAAACTGGCCAGCAGACTGCTGAGGTGAAAACATGTCACCTGAAGTTTCAGCTTCTCAATCCACAGTTGATATCTTCAGTCAGTGGAGACAACTAATCAATTTACTGGCATGAATAATGAACAATCAGAAACTTTCTTAGAACTATTACTCAGCTGCTGAACTGTGTTAAAACATGACATTGATAATGAATGCAGTATCATGATTTGGAAGAACTGCTGGTTGCAGACAGCAAGGACATTTTCCTTGCCCAATATACATAAATTTTAGCATAATCCATTTTGCATGTGACTGTGGAATACACTACAGGAATTAAAGCAAACCAAAAGTACAAGTCCAACATCACAGTACACATTCCAACATTGTAATGGTATAAAATAAGCTTCAACCATGTGATTATGAGACCAGGGAAAATACTACAAAATTTTATAGGAATTTTCATAATATTTAAATGGGATTTTTAATATATTAATGGATAGTTTACTTGCACATATCTGCAGGGCAAGTTTTTATTTTCTACAGGTATACATATATATGGGTATATTGAAGCGCAGTATAAAGCAGGGTGAAACTTTAAAGGTATTTCAGCAATAGGATAGCTGTGTCTGAAGGATTAGAGACTGGTCACGTGGACAGTTTTGTGTCACAGTAGAAAAAGAATATTCCTCATTTGAATCTTATCTTGGGGAATTTCATTGCAGTACTGTTTTTCTGTCTAAAGGATCTTCTTAAAACCCATCTAGAACAGGTCATGTCTGTTATGGATGTGCACGAGGGCAGCTGGTAGAAGTAAACAAACAGCTGTCATGCTCATTTTCATTCAGCTTAAAACATGACATAGCAAATGCACAAATGAAACACTGAATGAGCCCACCCAAATGCTAAAGTTACAATAAAGAAAAAAAATCTGAGCTCTTCATAGACATTCACAGAATCAGCAAAGTAATCTTAATCTATAATCCTTGTGTGATGTAATCTGCTTTGGTCTACCAGCAGAAATCATGCTAGGTCAGCTCATTCCAGTTATGCTTTGGGTTTGTTCTTTCCAATTCTACTAACTCAGAATTAAGGGAGGAAAATGAAGTGGATAAGAAATTTTAGACTGTGAATATGAAAAATCTTTACCCCTTTGATGCATTTAAGAATTTGCAGAAATCAGCAAGTAATTTGGAGAAGTTATTGTGAAGAAAACAGATTTTGCTAGTTGTATAGTCATTAAATCATTTTTTTTTAATACAACACTGATAAAAAGCACTTGGCACAAATATAGTGCTAACTAAATGAGAAATCCCACCTTGCCCATCAGGTTGCTTGAGGAATGGTGGTTATCAGTGATAAGACCCCAGCTCAGACAGGAAAAGTAATTGAGAACTGGCAGCTGTCCAGAGCTGGGTTTGTGTGTGTGAGAGTAGGGCACGTGGCATAGGACTGGCTATGCTTTGTATCTTTCTTTTTTTTTGTTCACTGCTACCTATAATTTAATTAATTATATTACTGACAGTTTTCCAAATTAAAAAGGACTGTTTCAAAAAATGCATAATGAAGTAAGGTATGCTACTGATATATTCCTGCCCTGAAAGTAATGGGTTTCTGAATAAAAATATAGTGGATAAACTAAACCTTATATAAGATGGTTATGTTATAAAACAGTATGTGAAATTGAATTACTCTCCTACTATGATGAGTAGGAATCACTGATTTTGCAGTCTGTGTTCAGTATTAAGGGCTACGCAAAATACTCAGCTGCACCAGGGAGGATATGAAGAGATTAGAGAGACTAATATATCACAGGCTAACCTCTTTGCTCTGGACATTCACAGGGACACAGGCAATTCTCATTCTGCTGCTTTCTGGAGCCACTAGATATCAAAACAAACAAAAAGAAATCAAGATTATAAGGAAAGCAGAAGTTCAAGGTAAGCAATACTTTTATTAGTTATAATTTTCCATGTTGAGCTGATATTACATATTGAATTGTGAATTTAAATTTAACTTGTGAATTTAAAGCTATAATTGTTTTAGAAAAACAAAAAGAACATCACTGGTTGAATAGTTACTAGCAGCATCTAACTCACCTTTTGTTTTATAGCTCTTTAGTGGAATTTCTGAATGATAGCACTGTTGATCTCAACATTTTTGAATTGTGATAATAAAGGTACTTCCAACTAAGTGGTAAAAATTAGAGCATTATTAAGAGACATTTATGCCTTGAAAAATATCAAAAGTCTCTATCAATACATTAAAATCACATGCTAGAAAACAGATTTTTTTGTTTTCATAGAATCATATACTATGTTAAATGGAAATGTAGTCTTATATAACATAATCTTTTATCATGATTAATTTTTTATAAAATAGGTTAATAGTAGATAAGAAGTTCTAATTTAACAACACTTTTATGACTTTCTCCCTTGTCCCAGCAGAGGAGATAATCTAGTTTATTTTCTTAGTATTTTAGAAACACATACTGAACTGCAAGAGTTATGCTAAAATTCCTGATTCTTGTGTGGGTTACTCTTTTCTGGCTGTGTTCTCCATCAGCTCCATCAGTGGCATCAGGAGTCCTGTGAGGAACCTTAGAATATCATGAATACATCCTCTAAAACAGCAATTCCACATTATGGAGAGAGTGGTGTTTCCTAGAGACGTTCACAAACAGTGAAATAATTGTATTTCAAATGTGAACTTCAGGAAGGGAAAAGAGAAAGAAGGAACAATTATCAAAGATGGGAGAAAAAACTGAAGTAAAACAACTTTAATCCAACTATTGCAGTCTTAACTGTTGTGTAATACTCTCTGTAAGTGTATGGAAAAGGGAACAATCAAATTAGTCATATTGCTAAATGCTACTGTTTTGCATTGCTAAATTTTCATGTATGCAGGAAAAAAATGTTCCTAAAATAGTTTCAAGTAAGTTATTTTGATCTTATTGGGAAGTACTGTGATCCTCATTGCTGAAGATATTTACTAATTCTGGAAATTTCTAGGTCTTAAAAATATCTGATGAAGAGGTACTCCACTTGCCATTTATCATTTTTTAAGCAGTAAGTGTGAGTCAAAAATACAATTTTGACAAAAAAGATCATTAAAGGCATGAAGCTTTATACTACTTCTAATTAATTTACAGAAAAACTTCTTAAATGTAGATATAAAATAAAAATTTTCAATTAGAGATCATTAGCAGCCAAGTGACAACAGTAGGAGTTTAAAATTGATCAGGACTGTGAAACTCTTATTTTAATGTAATATATAAGCCTGTTCATACTGTAAGGGAAATTTTATGCCTATGCCTACAGGATTTTGTACTAAAATGCTGATTTTTAGCAACAAGGCTTTTGTGTTTAAATATTTTTTTTCTTTTTATGAGAAAAAAATAACTTCTCAAATGATGTCCTAGGAAATTCAGGGCCAAAATGCAACACATAAGGCAAGGTGATAGTCCTCTAGTATTTATGTGATCCTCATGGTAGCAGAAAAAGACATTTCTACCAGCTGAATAATTCAGCACTTCATAGATTTACCAAAGGCAAGTAAGTGAGTCAGGAACTTCTGGTGAGGAGTTAGGAAGGGATTTAACTAGGAAGGGATTTGAAAAAATAAAATAAAATTTTAAAATGGAGCTAGTCCTTAGGGAGGAACTGAGTCAAGATGATGGAAAGATAAGAATACAGAAATAGCTATAAGTTCAAACCTAAGACTGTTGGCAGTTGATAAAACTTGGCCTTTTAAGAGCTTTGATTTGTTGTTCTTCAGTTGTTTCTGGAAGGAGATATCTTCAATGAGTAGGAATTTTGGCTGTGTTGTATATTTCCTTAATTTAATTTTATTTTGTGGATTTTTAGGTCCATGGAGCATACATTAGTCAATAGCAAACATTTCTGTACTAGAATTTTTCTGTGAAATGTTGGTTTGTAAATGATATTGAGAGCTACCTCTATTTAAAACAGAGGAAAATATTTGATTTTGTAGGATGCTTCTTCCATATTTTGTTGCAGGCAAATTCAGAAAATAAACCAGTGAAAGTCCTAAAAAACATCTAGATCATACTTTACAAAGATGAATCTTAGATTTCAAAGTCACTTTTCTAGGTCAACAGAAAGAATATGAAGGAGAAAAGAGAACATCCATTTATTTAGCATAGCACTGTAGATGCGTATTTCCTCTTTATCTTTGCATAAATCCATTCTTTTAATGATATTTTTTTTTTCTTCTCTATAGTCATAAGACTATCAAAGACACTGTGGTAATGGGCAAAGTTGAGAACTCAGTTGGGTTATACCCAACCACTCCCATCAGAGCCCGTGGGGAGTGCTCAGCTGCTGTTTGATTCTCTTTGTGTGCCTTCTGAGTTAGAGCTGATTATTTTTACTTATATTTTTGTAAATGTAGTACAGGTGTTAAGGGAATTGTAGATACACAAAATGATGACTTAAAGATACTTCAGGGCAGGGGAAGAGGAAAGGTAAGATGAAAGAAGGAAGAGGATCCATGTGGGAGGGAATATTTGCTTGTTTTATCTGAAATTGTAGATTCATCTGTCTTCGTATCCTCAGAACTTCTTTGTGTGAATTAGTCCAAAGGACTTCAGGAACTGTTAAGAAACTTCATTAAATCTGCTACAACTCTGAGTATCTCTCTGCTATATGTATGAAGTCTGTTAAAGTGGAAATTCTCTTTCAGCTGGTGAGACTTAATCTGCAATGTTAAAATCAATTGGTGCAATTAAAAAAAATTACCCAAATGGGGTTATTAAAATTGGGTTATTAAAATAACCCAAAAAATAAGCCCAAATGGGTGATATTTATTTTAAGTTGAATGAGTTTATAATAGTAATTTAAAATTCTTTATGAGGTTTTTTTTTAGCTAGTTACTACACGTTATTTAACAGTAAAACTGATAAAAGAAATGGTCCAGTTATTTACATTCATAGTGTACTTGCTGCAATTACAATCTCTAAAGGGACAGTATTTTGTTGGTTGTGCTGCTTTGGGAAACCCTGTAGCTGAATTAAATCAGAGGCATGTTTGTAACTTTGGTGCTATGTCATTGCAAACCAGCAAGTTTTTTAGCAGTATTCTATTGAATTAGAAAAAAGTAGTGGAGTCTCTACCCTTAGATGCATTCAAAAGCTGTCTGCACATGCTCCTGGGAAATCACCTATATGTTATCTTGCGTGAGTAGAGGACTTGTATGGAATTGTCCAGAAATTCTTTCCAACCTCAGCCAGTCTGTCATACTGTGAATATGCAAACATTCCACCAAATATGTAAAAATATACTTCTTCAGGCCTACAAAAGGCTTGATTATTTTTCAGAAATAGCATTTGAAAGAGTTCTCATACTCCTCTTTCTCCATGCTTCAAGCTGTTACAAAGACTTTTCCTTGAGGCTTAGAAACTGCTCTTGATCTTAACTGCAGGTGTTATTTGCACTGGATTTGTCTGCCATGGGGCTCATACTGTGAAGGAAGAGAGCGCTTAGGAAAGGCTTATAAACTTTACCTTTCCAGTATACACTAAAACTGAGATTCAGCTGAAGACATGGGGACATCTATATTTCAAGAAAGCTGGCTCTGTGTCTTCCCACAAAACTGTCTAACTTTATGAGTTTTGCACTGCTCCCTTAAGTTATGTGCCCACAAGTAAGTATGTAATGCCATTTAAATGTGCCTTATGGTAGAGCTGGCAGATATGACTGAGAATTTATAAAATAAATTATAGATCTTATAAAAGATCTCTTTCTCTCTGCACTGGCAGCTGGAGTCTTCAGTAGCATATAACATGTTTATGCAACAGCATCCCATCTGTTATTCACCTGATTCCCCCTTAATGGTTTATGGACTGGCTCTCATCCAACTGCAATGGGAGTCTGAACACTCAACTCACATGTAGAGAGTACTTAAATGTAGGCATCCTTCTAACTTAGTTAAATCCTGCTCTAGAATCCAATTGCTTAGTATGAAAATGATAGTAAAGCCTCTGAAAATCTGAATGCTTATTTAGAGAGTGCAAAAGCTGTCAAGAGCTGTGGACCTTGGGACCCAGGAGAGTTTTCCTGTCATGCCACTTGAGATAAAAAACTGCTGTGGTTCCCTGATTGAAGTCCACCCAATAGCAAGACCAACCATGTGTCATCAGTACACATGCATATGCACACTCAATAGTTCCCTGAGTAAAGACACAGCGAGCAGATGAAGTTGGGAACTGCAAGTCACAAGAAATCATGAGATAGTTTTTTGCATGTCATGACTAGAGCATGTGTTTTTAAATTCTTAAAACCAGAAATTACCACTGTTAGAGTAAGATGTGTCACTGTTCCCATATAATAGATAAGAAAGCCTCCTACACAGTGGTATACAGTTAATCACTAGAAGTGATTATCTTCTAGTGGCTACCTACAGGTATAAAAAAAAAAAATCTCTTTAACAACAGAAAGTCTTGGTTTCTTAAGCTGTGGCTCATCATTTATGTTTAACAACTTGTTGAAGAAAAAGAGACTGCTACATTGCCTGATGATACAAGCCACTGCAATGTGCCTAATTATTTAAAGAAAGTGGTATTAAGAAAGTGGTATTGAAAGAATTAGGAAAGTGAACTGAATATAGAAAACTTGGGGGTTTTGGACTTTACTGAATTTCATTGTTGTTTATTTCATTATAGTAAAACTTTGGCATATAGGCAACAAATTATAAATTTTTTTGTTTGTTTGTAAAGGAACTAGATGTTTAATAAGAGAAGCTGTTTCTAAAGTTGAGATTATACCATGTTTAAATGTACAGCTGCAGAGTTGTAAGAGGCTAATGAAAGTTGCACATGGCAGTATTGCATAACCAACAGTAATTTAAATTTTCAGGTACTGGATACTATGAAGGATGCTCTGTTTGGTGTGAGACCTATGATAAATGAAAGATATTAGGCATTCCTGGGTGCTCATCCACATGGGCACCAATTACACTGCCAGGGATGACCCTGAGGCAAGCAAGACTTACTAGAAAGCTCTGGGAGCAATGGTGAACAGCACGGGAGTCCAGGTTTTATTCTCAGCCCTCCTCTTGAAGAGGAAAAGCTTGGGCAGGAGTAGGTGTGTATTTCATGAGATCCCAGGTATGTCTGAGGTTTAGTGGGGTCCCTCGTGTGCCTGGTGCACTGAGATGGATGGAAAGAATGTCTTTAAGAAAGAAAAAGGTAGAGAGAAAGGGAATTGCTGCTAATGCAAAGGAGCAGCTCTTCTGTGGTATGGGCAACAGTGTAGTTGAGAGCTTGCATGTCAGGGTCAGAGGAGAGACCAGTAAACAGCACACTGTGGCAAGAGCATGTTACAGACACTCTGAATGTCACTGAAGAAGTAGACAGCCTTCCTTAAACACTTGACAAAAATCTTTCTATTACAGACTTTGTTTCTCATAGTATATATAAGTCTCCCTGACACCAGCCAAAAGGGCAGCACAACAGGACACATTCCCCGAAAATTCTGAAGGTTGTCATGTACAACTTCATAAAACAAATTTTGTGTGTGACAAGCAGAGGTGATGTTTTCCTGGACATTCATGGCCTCTGAAGAGCTTGTTGGGGATGTGACAGTCAATGACAGGCAGGCTTGATCAGTGACAATGAAATTGCAGAGCTCAAGATCCTGAGGGAATTCCTGAGGAAGGCAAGAAACAGAACCCAGACCCTGAATTTCAGGAATGTAGATTTCAGCTGAGTCAGAGAACTGGGAAGTAAAATCCAGTGGGAAGCAGTATTGAAGGGCAAAGGAGCTCATGAAAGTTAGTAGATTTTAAGATCAGTCTCCTTGAAACAAAGCAATGATCCATCCTAGTACTCACAAAAATTAATATATATATCAGGAGTCTGTCTTGGTTAAACAAGGACCTGGCTGGGGTCCAGTGCAAAAAGAACATTTAGAGGAGTAAAACAGGCTAAGGAGGAATTTAGAAACATTGCTTGGGTAGGTACAGATGGTGTTAGGTAGGTCAAAGAGTGGAAGATGATAGAGTCAGTGATCTGAGTAATCTCAATATATACAGATCCACAGGACTATAAGGGATGCATCTGTGAGTACTCAGAGATTTGGCCAATGTCATATGAGGTAAGTTTTAGGTGTCCTTGAAAGGTTGTGGAGACTGGGGGAGTTTCCTGATGACTGGGGAAAGGAAATACTATAATCATTTTCAGAAAGAACAAAAAATGATACCAGTAAACAAAGGGCAGGTCAATCTCACCTTCGTTCCTGGAAAATTCATGTAGTGAGTCCTGCTGTAAGCCATTTCTAGACAAATTAAGAGGAAGGTGGCAGATGAAAATATCCAATACAGATATACAACATGTAAGTCATGCTTTGGCCAATCAGATTGCCCCTATCTTGTTTAATAAGTTTATCGATGATCTGGAGGAGACGGACCCTCAAGTTTGCTCATAATTCCAAACTGGCAGATAAGGTCAATGTGCTCTGTGTTAGGGCCAGCATCCAAGGAGATGTAGACAGACTGGAGGAATGGGCAGACATGAACCCATTGAAATTCAGGAGGGATTTGTGCAAAGACCTTCACTTTAGATGGTCAACAGTATATTGGGCTGCATCGTAGCCAAAAAATTGAAGGAACTGATCATTCCTTTGTACTCAGCATTTGTAATATTGCATCTGGAGTGCAGCAGCCAGGTTTGGGTTCTTCTGCACAAGAAAGAGATTGACAAGCTGGCATAAGTCCAATGAAGGGCTGCCCAGACTATTAGGAAATTGGAGTAACTGTCCTCTGAGGAGAGGCTGAGAGATTTGGCTAAATTTGACTGAAAGTTGCGCTGAACAACCTAATATATGCTGGACTTGTTTTGAGAAAGTGGTTGGTCTGGGTAACTTCCAAAGGTTACTTCTTACCCATTGTAAAATTGGTTTTGGACTAAAATGAAAATCAAGGCCTTTAGGATATATGACTGGTTTGGTGCCATTATGAGCAAGGTGCTATTTTTAATGCCAAGAGTATAAAACCTCTAAGTACATATCCGAAGAGAAGGGTAAACTTTCTTAGTCCTGAATAGATATACTTTCTGGGATAAAGACTGTTGTTTAGTTTGCCTGAAATGAGCAGTATTCAGAGCCCATTCTAAGCACTATAGAACAAAGATTTTTTTTTTTATGTTTTTCTCTTTAGTTCCATCACAGACATAGTTGATAGCTCATGCCAGAAAACCTAGTTAGTGTATTTAACGCAGTCTGCAGCATGTCACTCAGTACATGGTAAACAATGGGCAGAACCCACTGGAACTGTGTGCTCTGCATTCTTGTTATCATTCAACCTGCCAGCTCCTACAGAAGGAGACAGGTGCTTAACTTTAATCGCTTATCCTTGAAAATGGTAACCTTGGCCAATATTTAGGGGTTTTAGTTAAAATCAATGTAATACAAAAGAGTTACATTTGATAGCCCTAATGAATATTAATATCTTCTTCTTATCCACTCTACCCCTTACCAACCCCTCCTTTCCCCCCAATGCCCTGGATTCATTTAGAAGGAAAAATTATATAACATTACGTTTAAAATGAACCTGCTCTCTGTGGCATAGACAGGACCTGAACATATAATCTCAATATATACTTCACTAGTAAAACTTTCCTCTGTTTAGGCTATGAAGTTTTTCCTACTGTGTTCTCAGCATGGAAGAGATAACTGCTAGGGGAATTAGAACTTTCAACACTCTTATGTTACCAGTTAAAATCCCTAGAGAAAGATCCTGAGGGTCTCACTGTTATGCTCACTGGTACAAACCAAATTCTTTATTTTAATGTGATTTATCAGAACTTCCTGCTAATGATATCTCAAAGCTTTCCCTAGGTTCTTCCTTGGGTTTGCTCTTGAATTGTAATAATTATACATATGACTCTTTCACCATATAAGCAAATAAAAATTTAAGTCTTTGTGATGGTATCTGTACCACTTAGTTGGACTCAACTGCTGCAGGTGAATTATCTCATATTGAAGAAAGCAACAGTAGAACAACAGGACACAACAACATTATTGCTGTTGCATGTTGTTTAGGACACAGGCTTTGAGATTAGTGGCTATTTTTCCCATTTTTCACTTTAAGGTGCAAATCCCTATTTGTGTAGTAAAAATACTTATAGCAAACTATGTTTAACATTGTGACTAATCTATACTATGCTCATACTGTGAGCACATCAGCATTCCTGTGCTGTGTTCAGGTGCCAGACCTTGTTTTGCTGGAGTAAGAAAATGTGGTTGTGAGATTGCTGGGAAAACTTATCCAGGTGCCCATGCACTGGCTATTCAGTAGGGTAAAGTGCATGTACTAATCCTGTTTCACTTAGACTGATAATAATGAGGCAAAATATCTGCAGAGGCTTCTCCAAAGTGATTAGTTTAATCTTAAAAAGGATCCTATAACAGTAATGCTATTATATCAGAGTGTGTGTTATCCCAAAACCCCAGACTCTCAGGTACTCTGGAGTACTGCAAATAATTCTGCCCAGGATGTTTTATAATACCTGGGAGTTTTCATGCTGTATTCAGTTTTGGGTTAGGTGGGTTGTTTTCCCTTAAATAGGTGAGTTTTGAAGGAATATTGAAACAAGGTAGATCACTATTCCACTAATTTCTCAACCTGCATTTACAAAGTAATGGAATAGAGAATTCTATGCAGAAAGAGTTATATATATTTGAATACAAGAGGAAAAACACACAATGCTTTGCATGGTACCTTGTTATGATCATTTACTGGTTGTTTTGGTGATTCATAATTCAGGTGAGACTGGAGAATCGTCACTATCTTCAAGAATATTTGCTGTGCCGTATTTAGCCAAACTTTGGTTGGTATGTAGATGAGTGCAGTTTTGGCACAGAATTAGAACTTGTGAGATAACCCTTGCTGGTGGCAGCCATCATTAAAGGCATTGCTCATTCTGTAGAGCAGATGGACTTAACTGCTGGATGCATCTTAGCTATCTCTTTTAAACCCCACAGTCTCTATGTCTCTGAAATGAGGCAGATAAATGTGATAGGGGCACTGCAACATTTAGCTAAGTATTTGTACAAGTCAGAATAAGAAATTATTGATGTGTAAAGTTTTATAAATACGTATAAATAAGTTTATGCGAATTCTAGCTTCTCTTCTAGGTCCCTCTATCTTATTTTGTCCTACTGATCAGTACAACCTCTGGTAATTGCTAACAATTAACACAACTCTACCCTCTTCACTTTAGTCTGGGCACAGTGCCAGGCATATTATTAAGATATAAAAGTTTCTCCCATTTTTCCAGTTCATGCCAAGGTGTTACTGACCTCTTCCTTTATTCTGATGATCTTAGCATTACTTCTCCAACTTCTATACACTAAATGGCTTTTTCTCAACTGTAAAATATAAAGAGCACATCTATACTAAGTAGTCTGGTGATGAAAAAATTGGATGTCTTCAATGAAGTTAATCAGTGAATTAACTTCTAGCACTCATTTTAGTGCTGCAGATACACTCTTAACTGAGATTTCCTTGCCCCAGATTGGATTCAGCACCAGCAAAAGATGAACTGGTGTCCTTGTGCTGCTTCTGCATACTCAGCTCTACCTTGGACTGGCTCCTTTGGAGATTTGATGCATCTAGTTTGCAAAAACAAACTGGTCAGACCCTGTTCAAAGAACTGCATTACTGATAAAGCACAGTGTTTAGTCTGAATGAAGTTACATCACTTCAAATATATGGTGCCTTTGTTTGGCAGGGATAAAGATGCCATGTGTGATCTCAATGTAAAATATAAAAATGTTTGTGATTGTGCTGTTCTATTTTGGATTCAAACAGATACAATTAAGATTCTACAAACACTGTGAACAGGTCTTCAAAGGGTAGTTTGATTTGCTGCTATTCATGATTGTCCTTTTTATATTACCTAGTATCAAAGAAAAGGTAACTTGCTTCTGTATCTCTGCCTCTAAATTTGCAGAAAGAACTCTAATTTGCATGCACTTAAAAAAAGACTGTTTTATCTCTAAAAAGGTTTTAATCATATTTTTCTGTGCTAGAGATTAAGCAATTTTTTTATAAGGGTTTTTATACTGGCACCAATGAGCTGTTTCTTGCAAGTTAGATAATACAATTTTTGAGAAATGGGCTGATTAATTTGATAACTTTTCTTTCCTTGCTACAGCAGAATCTCAAGACTCATTAGTTTCTAAGCTTCATTAGTAACACCACAATGAGAGAGTTCTTGTCACTTTTGGACAGAACATGAAGGGAGAAAGTTGTGGAAATGATAGGATGTAGGGAAAACTGGCCTGCAGCAGGACTTCTGGAACAGATAAATATTGATTTCATGCTCTTTCCTAAGGAAAGGTAAATGTCACAGAATTGTGAAAAGAGACTGTTTCCACAAAAATCCCTAAGTTATTTGAAATCATAATTTTTAAGGTGAAATCCTTTGTTCCAGTGATGCCAATAATGAACTTCCCACTGAAAGTAATATCTCATCCTTTGCCTCTTTTTGAGCTCATCTTGCTTCCTTAGGCCTTAATGTCTCTTCCTCCTATTTTTTATCTCGGGACAGGTTAACAGTGAAACAGAAATAGTATATATAGTTTTAAACAATAAGCATCAGCAGAACTCTTGTTTCCCCACGTTGAATTGTCTTATTGAGTGAATTTATTTATTCAAAGCCACTAATTCTTCTGACTCAGATCAAGAAGTTGTCTTATGTTTAAAATCAGATGGCATATGTATTTTAAACATAAGAAAATTTCTCATCTGAGTCAGAAGAACTAGTCACTTATTTGGCTTTGAATAAATAAAATCACTCAATAAGACAATTCACTTTGTTCACTTTGTGCAGAATCATGTCAGGATGTGCATTTGTTTCCTGCTAACCCCCTTAACTGAGCTTTGTCTTTCCTTCACATGTCAAAGGAATCCACCTTCCTTCGGGTGTGACTGCATTGTGTGTAGCCTCTTGCACAGACCATTTTAATATCTTTACCTGGGACACCATGTGAAGAGGCAGCCACTTACACTCATGTCATGCTACTCCACTAAGACAGTTTTCCCTCTGTTTTTTATCATGTTCTCTGCTGAGCTGTTCTCTTGATGTGTCACTTGTAGCCACTCAGGAGAAAAGTAGGAAGCCCCCAGCTAATGACCATAAAACAAAAGAAAACACTGTATCCATCTTCAAAAAGAAGATCCACAAAAGAACTACCAGGCAGTTCAACAAATGTGGCCAGTACCCTTCCTGGGAAAGTGGGAAAGTTACAGAGCAAGTCCTCTTAGAAGCCATGTCCAAGCAGCCAAAAGACAGAAAGGTTATTAAAAATAGACAGCATGTGTTTAACCCCAGGCACATCACTCCATTAGGCTTTCAGCATGACCAACTATAACATCCTTATAGCCAAATTAGGGAGACCTGTACAGTGGATGAAAAATAGAGTAAACTATTGGGCTGAAACCAGCTGTGGTTATTTGCATCACATCCAACTGCTGTCATGCTACTATTTGCATGTTTCTGACTAATGGTATGCAATATTTCTGCCACTGATATGAGCAAGGCATGGAATACATCCTCTGCAAATCTCAGCTAGGAGAACAGTAGATACACTAAAGAGCAGGGCCATTCTGCTCCATCCAGGTGGGAGAAGGAGCTGGCAGGAATGTCTTGAAGAATGGCAAGATGTGAGTTCTGTATCTAGGAAGGAGTAATTCTGTGCACCAGGATAGGTTGTCCCAAAAGCAGCTTTGCAGCAAACATCCAGGTAAAATGCATGCCAGCAGTATGTGGTTGTGATGAAGAATGGCTGAGGCAGCCTGACCTCTGCTACCTCAAGTGTGGCCAGAAGGTTGGAGAAGGTTATTCTTCTCAATATATTCAGCAGTTGAGAAACTGCATTAAAAGTACAGTGTCCAGTTTGGGGCTGATCAGCCCTGGAATAACACTGATATGGTGGAGACAGTCCTCACAACGGTAGTCTGGTACAGAAACACAGATCGAGAGAAGCTGTAAAATCTCTATCCACAGGGACATTCAAAAATCTGCTCTTCAGGGCACGGAGCAATCCAACCTCATTGACTCTACTCTGAAGGGGTTGCTTGGCGGGGGCGGTGTCCTCCAGAGGCGTTTTCCAGTCCCTCTTTCGCTTCGGGCGTACGAAGCTTCTTCAAGCTTTAACTGCTGGCGAGCCCATCCTCGGCCGAGGAGGGAAGGAGAGCGGGATCAGCACCCGCAGGGACGGCGGCGGGTCCCCGCTCGGAGCTCGAGGCGGGGCCGGCGGCGCCTTTAACGCGGGGCGCGGGGCGGGCGGAGCGCGGGGGGCGCCGCCCGGAGCATGCGCGGCGCGGGGCGGCGGAGCGCGGCGGGCGGCAGCGCCGCACTCCCCCGGCAGCCGCGGCGGCAGCCAGCGAGCCCCAGCCCGGCCCCGCCGCCGCCGCCGCCGCCGCGCGGGGCCGTGGTGGCGGCCGCGGAGCCCTGATTGCCCGCGGGGGAGCGGGGCTGCGAGCCCCGGCCCGCTCTGTTCCCGACGGGAGAGGCGGCGAGCCGCGGCGGCCATGGGCAACGAGGCGAGCCTGGAAGGAGGCGAAGGGCTGGGCGCCTTCCCCGAAGGGGCGGCGGCAGCCGGGGATGGCGGCGGCTCCGCGGCCCCCTTGCAGAGCCTGGTCCCGGCCGGGGTGGAGGCGGACCTGAGCCAGCTGAGCGAGGAGGAGAGGAGGCAGATCGCCGCTGTCATGTCAAGGGCGCAGGGGCTGCCCAGAGGGAACCTCGCCGGCGCGGAGCCGCCTCCCATGCAAAGGCATGCACGGAAAATCTCCCTTCTCCCGCTCCTCCCTTCCCCCTTCTCCGTCTCCTCGCGGTGGGGCGGGGGGCGAGTCGCAATACGATCTGGGCCCGCTGCACCGGAGCCGGCGTTCCATTTTGCTGGCAGAGGGAGGGAAGGGTGGCCGCACGGGCGCGGGCACCGGGACGGAGCCTGCAGCCTCTGGCTGTCCCCGCTACGGCGGTCTCTGATAATAACGGCGGTCCTGGGGCTGCGCCCTCCTTTCCTGCCTTGCACTGATGTGGAGCACGGGCAGTTTCTGTGTCGGGGCGGGGAGAGACGTGCAGGCACCGTTCTGGTTTTCTGTGTGCGGGTGTGTGCTTTACCGGGCTGGATGCCCCACTGCTCTGGTAGGAGCCAGGGAAGCTCTCCCCGGGGTGGATGGCTTCTGCAAGCATCTTGAGGGAGAATCTTGTTGAATCTTCCAAAGCTTTTGGGCGTAATACATTTGCTGGCCCTTACTCTGCCGATTCTGAACCTCTACAACTATCATTTGGCTTCATTAAATAGTCATGGATTGAGGAGGTCTGTTTCAGCTTATTTTTTCACCCTTATTTTTATCCTCTTTTCTTTTTTCCCCCCTTTTATTAGTTGGAAGGGGAGAGGCTAAATAGATTAAACTGCTTGCCACGGTATTCAGTGTTCTGGAGAATCATGACTTTACCTTATTGTGCTTTTGCGAAGGCTGGGGTAATTTCCTTCCCCGTTCTTTGCCTGCCTCTCAGAGAATTCACAGCCCGATGTGCAACAAGCCCGCTCCCCGCCCGGCGCCTCGGGGCTGCCGCTGTCCATGGTCCTGAACCCCGGCCCTGCCCGGCCCGGTGTCGCTGTTCTCGGTCCGAACCCCGGCCCTGCCCGGCCCGGTGTCGCTGTTCTCGGTCCGAACCCCGGCCCTGCCCGGCCCGGTGTTGCTGTCCATGGTTCTGAATCCCGGCCCTGCCCTGCCCCGTGTCGCTGTTCTCGGTCCGAACCCCTGCCCTGCCCGGCCCCGTGTCGCTGTTCTCGGTCCCGAACCCCGGCCCTGCCCGGTGTCGCTGTTCTCGGTCCGAACCCCGGCCCTGCCCTGCCCGGTGTCGCTGTTCTCGGTCCGAACCCCGGCCCTGCCCTGCCCGGTGTCGCTGTTCTCGGTCCCGAACCCCGGCCCTGCCCGGTGTCGCTGTTCTCGGTCCCGAACCCCGGCCCGGCCCTGCCCGGTGTCGCTGTTCTCGGTCCCGGACCCCGGCCCGGCCCTGCCCCGTGTCGCTGTTCTCGGTCCTGGACCCCGGCCCGGCCCTGCCCCGTGTCGCTGTTCTCGGTCCCGAGCTCCCTCCTGGCCCGGCCCGTCATCCGAGGCCGGCGCCTCTGTTGCTCTCCGACTCCGGGGCTGGGTGTGTTTGTCTTGAAGGAGGACGCTAAAAGGAGCCTCCTTGACTGTTTCACGGTGCATTGACCTCACCCCGCATACATGCATATTCAGTTTATATAATATCAGGTTTATTTTTATAAGTGAATTCTAGAAGAGAGGCAAGGAGGATGGGACTAAATCAATTCCTGGACAATTATTGGAGTCACTGAGATGATACTTGAGGTGATGGTCTCCATTTTTTAAAACTGGAAGTCAAATCTTGCTGTTTCGTGTCTTGCTTAACTAGCACTGTGTGTAAAATAAAATTTTTCATTCAAATCAGGTCTCTGCACAGCTTCTGTTGTTAATGAGAAAAAGAAATATTCTTTAGTTCCATGAAACTAAGCTCAAAATTCCCTTTTGTATAGCCATCTATGAACAAAGACACAAGTGCTTTGAAACTTACTTTTTACTGGAACAATAGAATAAAAAAATAAAGATAAATGTTCTTGGAAGTCTTTAGAGTAGGTTGAACTCATTGCAACATGTATATCTCTGCATTTATAAATGGCTGCTTTCCTACAAACATATTTATATCAGAAGCTACTTTGATCTTGTTAGCATACCATACTTCCACCCTCTATTTGAAGTAAAGGGATTCTAAATTTGTGAATCACAGCCTTCTACCTTGCGTCAGAATGTCTGCTTTGACTATTATAGCAGTTCTCATCATAGTATCTTCATGCCTGTCCCACTGTAATGAATTTGCTACTCGTCTTGTCTCTTGGTTTGTAGCATTATTTGCTCCTCTTGCTCCTTGCTTGCTTTGCTGTTGAGAGCTACCAATAATGTTTGCAGTAATTATCAAGGTTGATCCAAACAAAATCCTTGGAGTAAGACTATTCTAAGGAATACAGATCACCCTCTACCAGACTAAAAACTGGAACTATTTTTTTTTCTTCTTTTTTCTTTCTAGTCCAAGTATTAGGTGAGAGTGTGTTCTAAAGAATTCTAGCTTTCAGTCCATATAGATTTGCATTTTGGCAGTGTCCTTATTGTAGTGTCTGTTAGTTTCTAACATATTACATGGGTTTTTTCCTTTGTGGTTTCCATTATAACATTGAAGTCTAATAATTATTTGCTATTCTAAATGCTCTCATTCCTACTCCCAAAATAACCCTAAAGTGTACAAATTCCTTATGATTGCTGGTGTCCTGAGGTAACATTTTTTGCAAATACAGACTTTTTCATAATAAGTAATATATGTGCCAGGAAGCATAGTTACACCTTTACCACCTTAAAATGAACATTCTACATTCTAGAACTTCTGTAGGCTTTGAGCTTTTAAGTTTTGTGAATTTTAATAAAAGCATTTAGATCTAGGGCACCTAAAGTGAACTGTCTAATTAATATGTCCCCACTATTTTTTTTTTTTTTTAATATTTTAAATGAAAGTTTCATTTTCAAGGTTCCAGTGAGATGTTTAGGATCTGTGGAAATCTTTCTATCCTATTTCAATTACCTCTCTTCATAAAATTCATGCTTGGGAAATTTATCTGAAACAAGCACAGTCAATCTGTAAGCAAGTTCCATTTGCTCTAGCTTCAGCAAATGACTCTGTAACTGTGCCAGTGTTCACTTCCTGAGGAATTACACTATAGCTGAAAGGATTAGATGGCCAGCTGAATATATGACCATCTAATAGAGTTGCTTGGGTTTTTTGTTAGGGTTTTTTTCCCTCCAGTTCAATAAGTTGGTCAGAGTGGATACAAATAAAAAAAAAAAATTGCTGCATTTTGATAAGAAATGCTAAGAAGTCTTGCTGAGTGTTGCACTTCTGAAGTATATTTATGGTGTATTTTTCAGAAGAACTATATATTTTTTAAAATGTTAGCTACTGGATGATGCATAAGTTCATACATATATTTTCTGTAGATATGAAAAGATCTAACTACCTTTGAGTTGCATTGTTGCTGAATTTGTCTGTGAAACTATTAATACTGATGAACGGGGAAAAGACATGCCTTAACAGCTACTTGTAGTTATGAAATTGAAGAACTAGACCAACAGTCCTTTTGTTAAAACTCTGCTTACTCCAAAGTAAGCTTTGATTTGGCTGTAATATGTAAATGAATAGAGATGAGTTTCATGAATCAAGAGCAAAGTGAGAGGAAATGTAGCAGCACAAAGAAAAGTATTATGTGAGGAAGAACTAAATTGTTTTGTATGTTGGGTCTGGTTTGAAGGCCTTAAAACAACCGTGGGCTTTTCATGATTCAAAAGATTTGAAAGCTAGAAAATTCTTGCCAAATAAGTACAAGATTTAGTTTGAGGCTTCTGATTCTCCAGTTCAATTAAGATTTTTTCAGCATCAGTCTGTAGTTGGTTGTAAAATGGTTGTAGAAAAGAAGACTTCAACTCTCAGGTAGCTCAAAGTAAATGGAGCAAGTCCTGGCTTTTGACAGAAGTAACGTTTCTCAAGAAGCTTGTCTTTCCAAGGCTTTTTCTTCCACTAGTTAATCACGGGCTGTCTCCATTGCTTAGAAACATTGGTATGTACAAAGGCAAGACAAGTCACCTCTTCAGCATATACCAATAGCCTTGAAAAGAATCACCTGAGTTTATTTCCTAGATTCATGGGTTTTAATCTCATTTCAAAGCCTGATATCTGATCAGGTGGAAATTTATGGTACACATTATTTGATCAAAACGCAAGCTGAAGCAGAATTCTACTCCAATCCACAGTTATTTTTCTTGCTAATTTCCAAGTTGAGTTTTTAAAAATGGTTGGGTTTTTTTGCTTCAGTTTTTATTTGGGATTCCCCCCTCCCACTCTTCTGTTCTACCTTCACATTGTAAGGTTTGGGCATGAGCATGGTACCCTGGATTCTGAATTTCATGGTATTCTGGATCTGAATTTAATTAGCAGTGTTGATTTTTTTCTTCGCTGCTCCCTTTTCACTCTTATCATTGTTGAATGAAGCCTTCCAAGAGTTTGAACATTTACAAACATGAATGCTGGAGGTGTACCAGGCAAATAGACTAGTTGAAATGTTTTCATCGGGTAAGCAGAGCCTCTTCAGATAAACCTAGACTGCTTATCTAAATAACAAGGAACAGAACTACAGGTAAACTTACCTAGTTGCTAATCTGAATATAAAACTGCTCTTTTAATAAGCAAAAATGCCAAATATTTGAAAGATTTAGATTATCATTTGGCTTATCTGGACTATCCTCTTTATGAATTAATCACTGTTTGCTGATGCCAGTGGAAAAGCACCTGCTCACTTGAGTGGGTTGCACGTTAGGGTCATGAGCTTCCAAATATTGCGGTCAATAAGTACAGAAGAATCAGAAAGGATAAATGGAATTGTGGAAGGCTGGGAATAGTTTGTCTTTAACAAGTGTTACTTGAGGAAATTTTTAATTAAAAGAAAAAGTCAGATACAAGATAAGGAATCCTGTGTTGTGAGAATTACACAGAAAAGTCTATCACTTAGCTTTATCCTTTTGTATTGTCATTGCTAGCCATGTAATGGAAACTAACCACTAATCAGAAATTCTGCTAAACTCATGGTGACATTTACAATGTAAAATATATTTTTTAATGTGGCTATTGTAGATGGTTCTGCAGACTTGTGAAAAAACTCTTTAAATTGTACCTTTATCTATTTATTAGTCAATGAATGCAGTTAAATCTAATGAGTGATTGTTTATTTTGCTCATGGATACCCAAGAAGAAATGTCATGTCTGGCTGCCTGGTTCTCTCAAAGTAAAAAGTGAAAATTTTATATTTGCAACATTTCTTTGACACTGAAGAGAACACCATATCTTCCAGCAGAAGCTCAGTGATAGCACTGAATAGAATATTTTATTACATCCCTTAGCATTAGCAACAAGTACAATATTATTTCCCATGCTACAGCCAAGTATAGCAACAAGTAAAATACTGTGCCCTATATGGAGCCGTGATCTTGATTTGAGTTTCTAAATTCTTAGTTTCATTTTCTCCTTTATGAACATATAGAAAAATATTGTTGCATGGATTTTTCCCAATTCTCTAATGTAATGCAGTGGAATTTTTTTAATACTGGTCAGTGTGAATTGTTCAGATGATGCAGAGAAAGAGTATGGTAACTATTTGCAAAGAAGAAAAAAACGGTTCAGGGCTAATTGTGAACTGAAATCTGTTTTATTTGATGGCAAAATCTTCTGATTTGTGAGCAGATGGGTGCCAAAATAAATACTTTACAAAGAAGCATATACTCCTTAATGTACATGAATTTAGGAGTTTAAATCCCTGCTGCATATTGAATTGTAAATATAGACAAATTTTGTACAAGTATCCAGAACACAAGTACATAAGCATGTTGCATTGTGCATCTTTTTTTATATGGATGTACTTTGATCTGCTAATTTTGACACCTCTTTTTCTTTTAGTCTTCTGTCTCCCTGTTTTTTACATCTTGAGGAGTAGGGTGGAGAGTTAATAATTTTGATATAGGTATAATAGGATGTACTAGCTTTGATCTCTTCAGAATTCTGAAAAAAAAAGTATCTGGTTAAATGTTGCTATATTAGATTATTTTCTAAAGAATAAAACAATCTATGACTGAATACTTGTATAAGCCTTTAAAGAATAATGATTATTTAGATACTTTTTACATGCACCTTGTTATAAGCCTTGGTCTTGAAAATGCTTAAGCACTGAGAAACTTCACAGTGCTAGCAGTGCACTTCCAGGGTTACTGATGCATTTTGTTTTATATAATTTTTCTTGTGTTATGCTTTATTTTAATTTTAGTACATTTTCTCTTTGCAGACATCCTGAACTTGATACAAGCCGCCATCCCAGACAGCCAGGTAAGCCTCCGGATCCAGGACCACCAGGTTTAAGTAAAAGCAGAACAGTAGATGTGCTGAAGACAGAGCAACGGGCACCTGGACGGAGCCCTTCTACTCTTAGTCTACGGGAATCAAAGTCCAGGACTGATTTTAAAGAAGATCAGAAGCCAAGTATGATGCCCAGTTTTCTCTCAGAAGCCAATCCATTGAGTGCAGTCACTTCAGTTGTGAACAAATTCAATCCTTTTGATTTGATATCGGATTCAGATACAACTCATGAAGAAGCCGGTAGGAAACAAAAAGTTGCTCCAAAAGAGCAAGGGAAACCTGAGGAGCAGAGGAGCCCTGCGAAACATCCAACTCAGCCACAGTCTCCAAAGCCAGCTGTTCAACAACAAGGACCTGTCAGACCTACTGTCCAACAAACCGAGTCTTCCAAGCCAGTGCCGCAGCAGCAGCAGCAGCCTGGGGGACCAAAGCAAGTTCAGAAACCAGGCCATGGCCAACCAGCAGATGCTAAGCAAGAGCAAGCGAAACAACCACCCCAGCCACGAGGACCACAGAAATCTCAGCCGCAACCGTCAGAACCAACAAAACCCAGTCAACAGCAAACTTCTGCAAAACCTTCATCAGGCCCAACAAAACCATCCCCACAGCAACCAGACAGCACTAAAGTGATGTCCCAAACACCACCTCCTACAAAACCATCATCACAACAGCCAGGACCTGCAAAACAACCATCGCAGCCTGCACGGCAAGGAGGTCCTGTAAAGCCATCTCCCCAGCAGACAGGGCCTCCAAAACAGCCTTCTCAGCAACCTGGACCTGAAAAGCCATCTGCTCAGCAAACAGGACCTGCAAAACAACCACCTCAGCCTGCATCTGGGAAGCCACCTCTGCAGCAAACAGGGCTTGTAAAACAAGTGCCACCCCAGGCAGGGCCTACGAAACCACCTTCTCAGACTGCAGGGCCCACAAAAGCCCCGGCACAACAAGCAGGACCTACAAAACCACCTGGCCAGCAACCAGGGCCTGAGAAACCCCCACAGCAAATGCAAGCTGGTGCAAGTCAACCCACTGAGTCTGCCTCAAAGAAAACCTTCTGCCCTATTTGTACAACCACCGAGCTGCTGCTGCACACTCCTGAAAAGGCCAACTACAACACGTGTACCCAGTGTCACACTGTAGTCTGCAGCCTGTGTGGATTCAATCCTAATCCTCATATCACAGAGGTGAGTAATTTTCAAACTGATGTTCACTAAGAATTCAATTTGCCTTTGTTATGTTGAAACATCAGATGTACTACATACACCATTGTGATAATTTAACAAGTTCAGTAAAAAATCAATGTGATTTCAGATAACTGCTTATGAGTAAAACAGGGTGAAACTGGAAAAAAGAAAAAAAAGAAGGTAATTGTCCTCTGTTCATATATATTTAGAAATGTGTCCTCATCTCTTCATATAAAGACAAGAAATGCCAGTATGACTTTTGTCTCATTTTGATTGTTTTTAATCACCTGCTGTCTGTGTTCATAATCTGGCCACAATATTCATGTGCAAATACATTTATAGATAATATTTTCTGCTATAAGAACTAATATAAAAAAAAATCAGTCTTCATAACTCCAGTGTGTGGCTTAGGAAAGGATGTGGGGTGGATTTGCTTTACGACCACGTCAGTTGTAAGCCTGTGTCATGAGTTTGACTTGGTGCTACATGGGTTATTTCATTCTTGTGGGATGTTAAGATCTCTGTGGACTATTTCTAACCTTGATTACCATTCTTGCTGTAATTCTATAACACAAAAATGGAATAGAAAGCAATATAGGACTTCAAATGAATTTATTTTAACCTTATATTTGTGGTAGCTTGTTTTATTGCTTATACATATCCTTTATTGCTCTGCATGGGAATAAGGCTTCATGTGACTATTTGCTCAGTTTCTTGTACATCCTGATGTGCTGCTTTTAAATTTGCAAAGTAATTGGAGTTTGTTTTCAGTACCAACACTTCTATCAATTCAAGCATAGTAGACCTGGCACCAAAGGCTAGCTAGTGATAATCAGAGAGGATATTTGGAAAACATTATTTTGTCTTGCTGTGGTATTAATTTAGCTGATCAGAGAAGCACACAGGAAGAAATACAGACTATTACTGTATTTTGAACCTGATAAATACTACTTTATATTTAAAATTGAATCAAATAATTTCTGAAGCTGGAGTCTACTTCTGCTCAAAGTAGTGTCACCTAAAGCAGGTTTAGCCAGTGCTGAGTATCTGTAAGGATAGAGGCCTGACAGCCTTTATGGGCAACCTGTGTACTCAGTACCACAATGATTTAAGGACACAGCTAACAGCTGGTTTTCTTTCCACCACACATGTTTATTTGTGGCTACCTGGTAAAAAGCAGTAGACTTCCTTCATCCAGCAATAGGATATTTTGTGAGTTTTTTTTTTTTTTTTTGGGGGTTTTTTTTTTGGTTAAAATTGCAAATTTAAGCCAGAAAGACTAATAGCACTAACCACTGGTAGCATTTTGCTTGGTTTAGGAGTGCAATGTCTTCTTTGAGTTTAGGGAAATTGAGGATTGAGATAACTGGCACTGAAGCCTGGATGAGAAAAAGAGTGACCTGAACATCTGTGTGCAGAAACTTCAGAGCATCTGCAACTAACCAGGTGTTGAGTTTTCAGGGTCTACATGAAGAAAAGGTCATTGTGGACTGTTATAAATATATATATATATATAAATATATATATAACAAGCAAGAAATGTGGTGTATTGATATTAAAGTCAACAAGGAAATTTTATTGCAAGCCTTTGCCTTCAAATCCTGCCACCGTTTTTAGGCCAGAACTTCTTACATTTATTTGTGAGTGCTGAGTTGTTCATGTCTGTAGTGTGCTCTTGGAGTTTCTTGAAGCCCCAAGTTTGGCTTCCTTTAAAAGCTCCAGATTTCTTATGGAATTGGTCAACATTGGTGTGTTCAAATGAAACAGAATTTGAGAGAGTTTATGTAAGAAGATTTCCAAGTATTTGGAAATTCTGTGAATAACTACTAGTTTTTGAAGTGGTACTCAGTAAGTGTGAAATTCAGGACATTTAGACAATAAATACAGCTGCATTTAAGACTAACTGATTGCATACATATGTAAAAGTAAATTTGAATTTCATATTAGACATTGAAATAAACACAGGATATGCATTTATTTCATGATAAAATCATTTCAGAAAATGAAGGTATTGGGCATCTAATTTATTCAGCTATTAGTTCCAATCTCCTGACTCCCACTCAAGCTTTTCTCATTTGCTCAGCTCTGCACCACCAGCTGTCTTGCTGAAACTTCATTGTGGGTGTCCTGCTCCAGTCTGCCATTGAAGTGTGACAAAAATCACACCTGACTTTATTACTGAACATTGGGATCAAAGTTAATAGAACCTGCTCTGGCATGGACAAAAAATTCACTTATTTCAGGTGCCAAGAGTCTCAATTTAGTCATTATCAAATTTTCCTTCTACTTTCTGTTTCCTTTAAGTATTTAGCTTATTAACAAAAGTTTCTGATTCCTTTTTTACAGTACTTCACCCACTTCTTCCCAGTTATCAAGAAGATCGTGTTTTGTGACTTGGCTGTCAGTTTTCTTGCTTATGGTGCAATTGTTTTCTTTTTGCTTCTTGTATTTTAACTTCTCCTGAAGTATTATTGACCAAAATTCTGTGTCTTACCCGTGCACCTACTGACTGTACTGTTTTACTTTAGCATTCCCTGCTATTTTTTTGGTCATGTTTCATTATTCTGGAATCCTACATTGTGCTTTTCCCATGTCCTGTATAACTACTGATTTTACTGTGTCTGTTAAATTACCTGTGGGGAAGCAATAATTTCAAATTGGATGGGGGGAGTAGAAGGCATTTATTTAGGAAAATATTTGAATTGTGTTCTCTAAAATTTTCCCTTTGTGCAGCTGCTGGAATTGCTTTTCTAAGACAGTCTCCTTACAAGTTTCTTAAAAGGTAGCTCAGTCTCCAAAACTAATCAATTGGATAATTTTCCCAATATAGATATTTCTACACTTCTGTGTTCCATATTCCTAGCTGATCCTGAAAGAATTTTACAAGCTTTAAAAACTGGCTTAGGAAGTAGATTGCATACACTGTAAAACCATTATAAAATGCATATAAAAATTTTAATTCATTTTATCAATTTAAACTTCTATTTAAAATTCAGTGGTACATGCACTTTGTCTGTTTTAACTCACTAGAGAGAACTCTGTAACCAAGAGCAGAAAGTGATACCTGTATTGCCACAAGGTCAGATCCCTTGAACTGTTTCTCTGAACCATCTGACATTGCAGTCCTCTTGGGGAAGAAGGATAGTTGGTGTCTTTTGTACAGCAGTCTGGAGAGAAAACGCATCATACATAAGTGTTCAGTAACATATGTCTCTCTAATCTGTCTAGGTATTCATACTCCACTCATCACCATGGCACATGACTGCCTAGCAACAGTTGCATAAAGTAATGGAAGAAATTATATAAGCAGCTTTGAGGACTTGTACTCTGTTCTATTTGCCTTTCATGTACATCAGAACCTTGTAGGAAGTGTATCTTTTACTACGTGGTGACTTATTTTTCTAATTTTTTTACCATTTTGTTTTCCCAAACCCACTCCCATGAGCCATTAGTAACAGAAAGCAGCACTTCCCAAAAAAAGATTCAACCCATTAGAGCATTCAAATAGGAGTAGGCTTTCTGAAAATGAACAAAGATGTCTTGAGGAAAAAAGGCAAAAAGCATGAACTGCTATAGTTAAATCTAAATGATTAGCACATATACTCAATAGCTGGAGTAAATTTTCACTCCTTGTGAGCTAGTTATTGGAAGATACATGCAACCCAGACTGAGCATGGGTTTAAAGGGTAATAACAAAGTCATTGCATTCTTTATGATGGTCGTCTGTAAAGCTGATGGTGGAGTGGAATGTTAGAGCTGTTAATGCTGGACACTTGGCTGTGTGTGGGCTCTGCTCCTGGAACCCACCTGGGATATGTGTCTGTACATATGTGGATGCCTGTCTTCTAGGGAGCTTTTGGAGACGGATTATTCTACATGAATTTTATATACCTTAGATCATATTTCATCCATTGTTTTGGTGTTCTTTAAAGAGACCATTTGAAATTAATCTTGAGGCCAGGTATAATTTTATACATAGATACCTAATGAAAATTGTGCATTCAAATAATGTGAAACCATCTATTTGATACAGGATTTGTTTACTTGCCAAAAGTTCTTCTGGGTGGAGATAAAGTGAATTCTTAAAAATATTTTATTGCTTCCAATTTTTTTTTTTTTTTTAATGATGTGTCTGTACCAAAGCTGACTTATTCCTAATGGAAAAAAAGAGGCAGGATAAAAATTCCAAGTGAAGGAATCAGAAATCCCAAACAGTTGACTATCTCAAAGTGGAATGTATGGCTTCTGATCAAGTAGAACGTTTTACTGGATTGCACATTTATTCTTCAGTTCAACATGAAAAATGTTTAACTCAGGCTGAAATATTTTCTTTTTTTTTTTTTTTTTTTTTGTGGGGGAGGACATGTCTATTTTTTTAAGGTTTTTTTTGATAGGATAGAAATTTTCCATATTAATTGGGCTACATATTATTGCCTTGATTTTTTTTTTTACTTTCTTTCTGCCTCTCTTTATATTTACAATCATATCACAACATTTGATTTAAAAATATAATATTTTAGTTCAAAACTTTATAATTGTTTTTGGTATTTGTTTATATTAAAATCCTGCATCTCTAAATCTTTGAAACATACTTGGACATTAAGTAGGATCACTAAACAGAATTTAAATAGTCGGAAAGGTATTAATTTTTGTTAGTTATTTTCATTATTATTAGGTTATATAGGGAGAACAATATATAATTTAAAATAAAGAAGATGACTATGATTCTTGTGATGAATCCAGGTAGGTTTTGCTTATACTTAAAATAAAATTAATAGAAATAACTCTATTAAATCTTTGTTGATTACATGATAGTAAAGGAAGGTGTTGATTGAAGTATTCCCTATGGTTTGCAGTCTAGACCCTGCTGTGTTGTAGTAGTACATAGGAACCAGAATGCAGCTTGGTCTGGAAATGATATATAAATAAGAATAATACTGCCATCACTGTGGCAGTGACATGCAACAAAATCTTAAATTTTTTAATATCAGGGAAAAAAGCTTTGAATCTGTACACCCTATATGAACTTGGCGGGGGTGGGGATATAAGGGTCCTATAAGTTAAGCAGAAAAAACTAGAAAAAAATCAAGGACCTAAATCAAATTATCAGCTGTTATAATCATCATAAGTTGTATAGAAATGAGTTTTAAAAAATCCAGCAAATACCAAGACTTTTAAAAATTTTCAAACTAGTTATTTAAATACCAGCTCTTAACTGTGCTGAAGTAAAGAGAGAATAGTTGTGTAAAACTGTTGGACTTTAGTCTGGGTTCAAATTGATCAGAGAGCAGATGCAAACAAGACTTGTTTAGTTGCCATTTAAAAGCCATAAAGTGTGAAATATTTGCTTTAGTACAAAGAGTACTTGGGGTGTTCCAGTGTTACAAACACTGCAATTTCTATGAAAATGGAGATTATTCACAATTTTTGTGATGAAGTGAAATTAGTATAGTTCCTATAGTTCTGCCCCTAGCCACAGCTCTCACACAGACATTTGGGAAAATTGTAAAGAACCTCAAGTAGAAGGGTTATGGAAGTACAGGATACTGTTTGTCTCCATGGAGTATTCTTAAACAAACTCCCATATTGTTTCTGTCCTAGATGAAGACTGTGTGCCTACAGCTCTTTACTTTAAGGATTAGATGTAGAAATAGCAGTGATGCCCTGTGGTTTTTTTCCCTTTTTTTTTTTTTTTTTCCCCTCTTTTACATAAGGGGCAGAACATAGCATCAAAACCCCTTTGTACAGGGAATAGTGTCCCAATAATGTAACTGAGCAATATTCTACAATATGCTGGAGTGTTTTCTCATTAGTCCAGAAAGCTGGCCTGTACAGTTTTTAACACAAGTAAATAATAAATTAATCTGCATAGCTAAAGATGTCAACTGCAGTCAGCCATCTGTGCCAGTATTGCTGTTGCTCAGCAACTGTAATTTACTACTAGGTGAGGCCATGTGATGTGGAATGGTGTTTGCTGGGCAGCAGGGCCCAGCCCTGCTCTCACCAGACAGCTTAATCCTTTTCATGATTCGCTCAGTGCAGCACAGATGATCTTTGTTAACCTTTTCCTTGCCATTCTCTTGATTTGCAGTTAGAATTTTTGTCAGCCATTCACGTGTTTCTGGCATATTAAATCTCAGTGCAGCTGATGAAAGCAATGAGCATCGGTTGCATTACTGCATGATGCAGTGCACTGAGCTGTGTTTAAAAGTCTTTTTCCTTGCTGTGTGCATGAGGCAGCTTAATCATATCCTCGACTATAAAAAACTAGCTTTTGGATATCCTGAGATACTGACATTCAAAAAAAAAAAAAAAATCAAAAGGTAGTGTTCATTGTTTTCCTTTATGATTCTAATTATGTAAGCTATAAAATCATAGTTTCCCAAACATTCATAATTCATAAGCAAACTATAGATTTTCATATTGGAAATTTAAGTAGAGTAGTGGAGTATGTTTTAAGATTTTGATATCTGAATAATATATTAAATTCTGTAATGTTTAGTAGCTTTAGAACAGCTAAGTAACATTTAAAAATGTTTTTTCAATATGTCTATTTAAAAATTTTGCACCAGCATTGGTTTAGCACCAAGCTACAGTGCTTGTAACCATTGCTGTGGTTTGTGGAATGGAAACCCATGGACCATACTGCTGACTATGATCTAGTGTCATGTTTTTGAGCATCTTGAGTCAGTGCTCCCTGACAAACTCATCATATATCTGAAAGGAAGGTAAATATGTATTTTGCAGTGATGGTGTATTTGCCTGAATGAGGATCAGTTGCATACTGTGTACAATTGTTAAATGTTTGGTTTGGTGTAATTACTTTGAACAGCTGAGAATTTATTCATAAAAGAATGGTGTAGAAGAAAAAAAACTTTGTCTCCAGTATTGCACAAGCTTCTTTAGAAGACATTTTAACTATGTCTGTTGACATGCCAGTTTAATTTGGTTTATGATAGTTGTTTTTTCTTTTCATAACAGGATTTTCTGATTTAATTTCTTGTCTTAGAGTATTCTACCACACTGCATGAAGCTGCATAAAAATCATGTGCTTGAGCACTTTGTTTTTCATGTTTCTCTCATCATCTTGGGAAAAATGTCTCCTAAGAGACAATCTGGATTTGTCACTGCTCTTTAAAATTGTCAAGGACCAAATAAGTTATGGTGTTTTCAAACTAAAAGCTGATTTTGTCAATAAAGCTTTGCAGCTGAGCAGTGTCAGCAAAGTCCATTTTACAAAGCAGTGGTAATGTAAAGGGATGTTAATATTTTATGTATATTTTAAATTCCTTTTTATAGCAACAAATGACTGTTCTAAATGAGAATGAGACCCATTCACTTGGAGTGTAGCTCTGGTCTGCAAAAGGACTGTTAACATAACTTCTGAGAGGTGTATTCATATTGTGTGCCAGTAATTTTTTGTGAAATATGTGCAATCTGTAAGTCAAAATTTATTTCTTATGTACTTCTGGAATCATAGAATTAAGACAGACTCTATTCCTCCCCTATATCATCTGCAAGGATAGAAATTAAGCATTCCAGGCAATGCAGTTGCTGACAGCTTTCCCGTTACTTTTGATGAGTCTGTGTTAGAACAAATCTCAACCATTTTCGAAGAATTGAATAGACACTGGATTGCCTTCAACAGTGTTGGCTTTGTTTGGGATAGGGAGAAGGACTGAATTATAGTTTCTCTTTGTTACTAGTGTCAGCTGCTAGCTTGTCTTTATTCATAATCTATGGAATGTACTGTTATAATTTTCTTCAAAGTATTTCTCCATGAATGTTGTTATTATAATACCAAATAAAGTCACTTAGTGCTTCAAACTGGAAGAATTAATGCTATGGTTGATGAATATATAAAATAAATTTTAATTACTTTCTTATTGTTCTGAGGGCATATAGTTTCTACAACAGTTAGAATACAAAGCAGCAATTTTCTTTGCTCAGGAGTTGAAATCGGAAATGCTGCATGAAATCTGTCAAGTTTACTGTCCTTGGTATGGCACTTATTGGCATGGGTCTCAGAATGAAGAAAATCACTTACAGATTTCTTCTAGAAGTAAGACCCAGCTCCCATCCCTATATAGTGGTGTAAAAACCAGACAGCTTGGGTTTCTCAGCTTCAAAGAGGAATCTCCGTCACAGGAGCAGTGAACACTCAAAAGTTCCTCTGGAAACTTTTGCTTTTTAATCCCACATAATGACATTAGAAATGTAGAGAAAGAAGCTAGGAGGTCACAGGACTTCTGCCCAGGAACTCCTTTAAGGATAGAGAAGTGTTTGTATTTTAGGTATTTGCAGCAGCACTGAGTTTTACTTCATCTGTAATAGTGTTTAAGAGCATCTGTATTTAACGGAAGCCCATTCCTGTCAAAATTTATGGAAAATCTCTGTAATTCTGGTAGAACAAACAGGGAAGTGTGTGTTTGATAGAGAACTGTATCACGTAGCACATTTCATTTTGAACTCCTGCTGTTCCAATCACAGGACTATAGTTTGTGCAGTTTTGTATTTGTTTGAAGATATTTGTAACCCATAATGACTTGAGTGTTTTGGCATTGAATTCCTCCCACTAAAATGCATGGGAGGAATTTTATGTTTAAACCAGAAAGTTGTAAAAAATAATACAGTGAAGTTGAACTTTGTACATTTTCCATTTTTAAGTTCAACTGTAGGAGTTGCAAATTCAGTTTTGGTTTTGGAGGCTTCAGTTTCATACCAAGAATGCACATATTGTATATAATTTTTTTAGTAATAATAAGGAAAAAAATAAGTGGTTGAGGGTTAAGGTTTTGTCTTCTGCACAAGGTTGTTTTGAAATCTGTAGCATAAAAGTAATGGTTGTCTGGACTCCAAGTAGGGAGCAGAATCAGACTGGACAAGTGGAGGTTGAAGGCAAACCTAAATGCTTATAAATGCAATTGGAATCTGGACACCTTTAATGTAATAATTATTCAAACTACTAATTTTATCTCTCCACTAACTCTACAGCTACTTCATTTGAGGCCTTGAAGGTGTCATAGTGACTTAAATTTATATTTCCTAGAAGCTGAAGGACAGCAGGTAGGCACCTGTTACTGTCATGGTGTAAACAGGAGCAGAAGTAGTGAATCCCTATGGAAAGTAGGTTTTCCAAATATCTGGACAGGGGGAAAAAACATTCCTTGCTTAGGTCCATTAAAAAACTTCTCACAGGATCACGTCTTTCTCCACTGTAGAGCACAGCCTACTTCCCTAATATAAAAAAATCTTAGTTACTTTGCCAAAGCCAGACAAGTGTGACAGCTTGATCTTTGATTACACTTAAGCCCTAGAAAAACCCTTAAGGATTCATCTAGAAATGGTATTAGTATGCATCTAATTAAATTATGTTCCTAATATCTAAAATCAGGTAAGAGAAGTGATCATTAAGCAAACAAAATGGAAGTTAAGCTAAAGGTAATCCTTGCTCAAGTCCTCGGTACAGGTCTGACCTTAATTCTTTTCGTAATTCAAAACAGAATTTAAACTTGTGTTCCAGGTTTTTTTGTTGTTTTTTTTTTTTTTTCAGTTGTTTTCACTTTTTAACAGTCATCTGTTATATGGTTTGCAAGTAGAACAGAGAATTGTTTAAACAATCTAAAAAAATTGCCCTGAAAATGGAAGATAAGCACAGCCTTATTATGAATGGAACTTTACAGCTGAGGCCAAAATTTGTCATCTCTTTGTGAAGCTGTTAGTAATAGTGAACTTATATTCCAGAGTGTGTGTGTATACCATGTTTACCAGAATAATTGAAATAACTGTGTTTTAGGGAGCTGCATCCAGCTCTTAATTTTTGCTGCTGCAAAAATACAAGACTGGCAAGGCACACCAAAGTAATTAATTCATTGCTTCAGTCCATGATATCAGAGCTCCTTTCTTCCAATGAGCTCTGATATTACACAGAGAAAATCCTACTTGGCATGTAGTGCCCCTAGATTTGTTCTGTGGTGTATAGTAGAGATTTCATAGCATCACAGAACCATTTATGTTGTAAAAGAGATCATCGAGATCTGAGTGAGAAACAGCATCCAGGAATCTTCACCCTTAAGGGAAAAGAGATTTATGTTGTGTGTTCTCCTACTTGCTGTTCCCTCTGTTGCAGTGGTGCATGCAACTGCTGTAGCTGGCACCCTGAGTTTCACACAAGACTAAAGAATAGGAGGAGTTAAGGGTGACCTGCTTAAATATCTGCTTGCAGGTGGAGGCCCATGAGACTCTGTACCATATTGAATGGCATTTTTGCTGCCTATAATGTTTCTACTAGTGATGGGAAGTGTGAAAAGTAGCACATGGCCACATGTTTTAGGCAATTTGATCCTTTCTCAGATGGTGAAGCTGGGCTTTTCTGTCTCATCAGAAATATGGTTTCCTTCTCATGTAATACTGCTTGGGAATGATAAAAAAATATTTTAAAGTTGTGAGGTACTATAATTGATGAGAAGCACGAGTAAATACATTATTTGCATTATTCCTTCTCCTCTGTGTGACAAGAGGAGCCTGTTATATGCAGTAATTACCCTAGAAACTTCTAATAACAAAGGAGTTCTGGGAAACCTAATTATGGCTTTTGAAATACCATCAGGGCTCAGGCAAAGCTCGTCAGTGATTTTAGTTGAACTTGCCCCCTAAAATTGGTGGTAATTCATTAGTCTGTGTTATACCATTTACACCTCTATGGCTAATTCATTGGATACATATGTACTGCCAATACCTGTGCTCTGTAATTTAAACCATTACCAAAAGCATAAGCTGCATTAAGAGCTTGATAGATGTATGCTTAAAGATAATTATGCATTTACTGTGTTTTAATAATTCTGATTATTGTTTTCTGTCAGCAGACTTGATGTGTTAAACTATTTTAGCAGTATTTGTCATTATTCTGGCAAATTATTTCTGTAAATGAATCACTGGGTCCCATGAAATTCCAATGCATTTTTTCATTCTGCTGGGTTTTTATCCTCCAGTATTCAGCTGTGTGTAAACTGAATGTGAAGCCATTAGACTCATGGGCTCAGTGATAGCTTGACTCACAGTGATGTGGAGAAGAATGAAAACAATCAGCTGTGCATGTTAATTGCAAAACATTATTAGTGATATTTCTCCCTTTTTTATGCAGAAGTTTAAAATATTGGAGCAAGTCCTATATTAGAATAACTTATTATTATGTATATTTTATTACCTTTGTCTTATCTTAATTATAATTGCCTTTTTTTTTTTTTTCCCAGATCAGTGAATGGCTCTGTTTAAACTGCCAGGTGCAAAGAACATTAGGAGGTGACCTAGCACCAGGTCATGGTCCTGGGCCACAGCCACTTGCACCCAAACAGAAGACACCCATTCTACCTACAGCAGCTAAACCATCTCCCCAGCCACAGCCTGTTCAGAAGAAAGATGTAACTCCAAAACCTGATCCTTCACAGTCAGTAGATTCGAAAAAACCTCCTCCACAAAAAAAGCCAACACCCTTGCCAGGGTCTCCTCCTGTAAAATCAAAACAGCCTCGTGCAGAACCCACTGAGACCTCCCAGCAAATAGATGCCACTCCAAAATCTGATCAGGTCAAGCCAACACAGGCTGAAGATAAGCAGAAACAACCCAGTGTACAGAAGCCTACAGCAGATACTGTATCTACCTCTGTAGCACCAGAGCAGAAGCAGGATTTGGGAGGTCCCCGACCGCCAACTCAGCAGAAAGTGACAGACTCCCCAAAGCCTGAGCTTGCAAAGCCATCCCAGGATACACATCCAGCTGGGGATAAACCAGATTCCAAACCTGTTCCACAAGTGTCCCGGCAGAAATCAGATCCCAAGCTTGCATCTCAGCCTGGGGCTCGACCAGATGCTAAAGCTCAAAAGCCTGTTGAGCCAGCGCAAACAAAAGATGATCCTAAAAAGTTACCAACAAAACCAGCCCCAAAGCCTGACACAAAACCAGCTCCCAAGGGCCCACAAGCAGGGGCAGGACCCAAGCCAGCACCAGCACAGCTGGCACCTCAGCCCCAGCCACCTCAGAAAACTCCTGAGCAATCAAGGCGTTTCAGCCTTAACCTGGGAGGCATCACTGATGCCCCTAAGCCTCAGCCTACAACACCACAAGAAACAGTTACTGGGAAACTCTTCGGATTTGGAGCTTCATTCTTCAGCCAGGCTTCAAATTTAATTTCCACGGCGGGTCAGGCAGGGTCTCAGCCATCGGGCCCCCCTGCGCCTGGCCCTGCAGCGAAGCAGCCCCAGCCTCCACCACAGCCTCCAGCCCCTCAAGCAGCCCCCAAAGAGGCTGCTCAGGCTCAGCCTCTTCCAAAAGCTGTTCCTGTAAAGAAAGAAGCCAAGCCTCTTACAACTGAAAAAACAGAGCCATTGAAAGTGGATAGTGTTTTAACTAAAGGATCTGATTTAGAAAAGAAACCTGGTTTGGCTAAAGATAGCAAGCCTCAGGCTGCTGAAGCTAAGAAACCCGATGGGCTGTCGGAACCAGAGAAAGCTAGCCAACCTGAAATGTCTTGTCCCCTTTGTAAAACTGGACTAAATATTGGTTCTAAGGATCCCCCCAACTTTAATACCTGTACTGAGTGCAAGAAAGTTGTGTGCAATCTCTGTGGATTTAACCCAATGCCGCACATAGCTGAGGTAAGGTGATGGAGTCTATATTTATTTACCCTGTATTCCTACTTACAGGTTCCCTGTGCTCTGGAGACATAAATAGCTGGTTTTAGCTATTGAATTGTTAAGAAATTTTATTGAGTGTTTCATCCTCTGAAGTCTTTTAAAATTAAGTACTTGTGTATATGAAACTTTGCCACTTGTCAGATAGTACTTACGAATCTTTTGGCATATTAAGGAGGTCTGGTAGAGTTGGTTGCTAGGGCTTTGAGGCATGAGCAGATGTGGTTATAAACTCCTTTGAAACTGGTGCTACTATGACACAGCAAACTACTGTACTTTCAGTCTGTTATAAGCTTTTTCTTATACTTCAGCGTTGTCTCCTAATGTGTGTTTCTTTAAGCAGTGCCTCTGATTCAAAAAACTATTGAATGAAACAATGTGTTAATCCTTAGTTATTGCACTTCCCTCCTGTTAATAAATTCCTAAATTTATTCCATTAATCTCATTCTGGCTCTGGAGTCTTTGCATATGCTGATGCATTCATTAGGAAGGTTGAAGTTTGAGTGATATCTGTGTGGTGGAAGATGTAATTTTTTGGCAAGAACAATACAAGACTCACAAAGTTACTTCATTCATTAAAGACTGTCACTTTGAAAGTGCTTTTTCTGTGAGACAGCTATTCATATTTTAAAGAATTACACAACTTATTTTCAGTAGTTTCCTCATATTGTATGTTTTTATCTGCTTCCTTTCTCTGGGTATTTTTTTTTTTTTCTGACAAGGGGATTGGAAACTTTATAGTAGCTTAATGGAAAGGTGGAGGCACATCTTATTTGCCCTATGAATTTGGCAAGTTTAAGTTAACAGAAGCAGACCAACTAAAAATACTTGTGAGCAGTTGAAATGTTTAAGTTGGTCCGTGCAGCACATGAGGACTGTGGCAGTTGGTGTTCTGCCTTTGAAATCTGAATGAATAAATGCCAGAGTTAAAGAATATCACATCTCGGTCTTAAGGTGAGAATAAGTGGGAAGAAATAGCATATTGCAGGGAAAATATTGCTTATGATGTTTGTGTATGCCTTTGCGTATTCTTTTCTGGAATATACCATCATCTTAGAAGTCTTTTTCCTAATATAATAAGCACATTTTATCCAACACATGAATATGTTATCTAATGGTCAGAAAGACATGTCTGAAAATGCAGGAAGATTGATCAGGGATTGAAAATGGGGATTTTCTTATTTTTAATATTGTTTACGCACTAAATAGCATCACACACTCCACCATTATTCAACTCAGGGTGTACACACACACACTTACATGGATTTAATTGTGAAAAAAAAGCTTATGATTCTCTCCAGGGGCTCTCTAGTATGTGTACCAGAGTACCATGGAAACAAGATGTGTCAGTGCTGGTGAAACATTGCTCAAATCACAGCAACTCAAGTCCTGGTGCATGACTTGTCTTCTTCAGCATTGGCTTAGTTATGATGGTGTGGGACTGCCTTGTGGTGTGCAGATGTTACCTTGATTTCATCTGGTTAAGATGAAAAGACTGAGACTCTGTTTCTGTTTTTCCATCACTGCTTTTTTAGAAGATTCCCTCTGATTCTACTCTTTAGAATATCCAGAGCTTGAAATATGAATGATTTTCCTTAGTCTGACTTCCTCATGCTTTTCTCCTTTGGCTCCTGCTTCCTTGTCCTACACATTTCCACCTCTGTCCACATTTTCTGTCTTACCTTCATTTTCTACTTAGTTTTACTAGAAAGTGGCAGTGTACTTTACCTTCACAATAGGAGGTGGTTTGCTTGGCTGAGAGCATCCTGACTTTCCTTTCCATAAAGATTGGATAGAACAGGGAGCTCATGGTTTCATCTCCCAATGTGCTGTGTAAATAATGTATTTATGGTCAGATAGCAATTCTGTCCCTGGATGGTATATAGTGTATGCCTTTTACATGACAGAACCATGATGATGAGCAAATAATTTGTGCTCACTTGTATACTCTTTTTGTCCACCAAATTCTTCTAATGTGTTCAGTACAGTCTTGGAGGTTTTATTTACTTGTCTCTTTCTTTCGAAGTTAGGAAGGAGAAATATAAATTCTTTTTAAAATTGGTCTTTCTGGTGGTTTTCTGCCTAATTCTTTTATTCCTGTACTGTGCATTCAGATAAAAAATGTAATTCCAGAAGCTATATGCTGTCTTGGCCCCAGAAGTCATTTTGGATGAACAAACATACCCCATCTTAAACATAATCTTAGTTTTTCTTTGGGCCTGCAGCTGTATCACAGTTATTCTGACAGTTGCTTATGTGTTGTCTACATTTTGTTCCCTCAATAATGGCTGAAAATGAGTGGAGCTTTATTGACTGACTGCTAGCTGAACCTTGTTGCCAGCAAAGCTTGTATTAGGCTACATGATAAGGATCAGTCCAATGGAACAGGGAAACCAGTGTTTCATTTTCAAATGCAGAGGAGCATCTAAACCCCATGGGCACTTCTACCTTAAGATTTCTCAGCAGGGAATCTTTTCCAGCCAATGTGCTGTTGTACTGCAGACAGAGCTGAGAGTAGTATTTTTAAAGGGAAGAAAGTGCTTTTTTACAGTGGCAGTTGTTTGTTCTTGCCTGTATGTGACAGAAATAACTATCAAAAAATCTTTAAGTTGCTGCAAACAGTCAGTCCTCTAATAGCCCCTCTACTGCAGAAAATAGAACTAGACTCTTACCTAGTCAAAATCAACAATATGCTATTTACTTCAGTGAAATTGTTTTGATTTCTGCAAGCAGAGAATTAAGCCAGAATAAATTTTCTTAAAATTAGCTGATTGTTCTTTTTCTCCCTGATTTGTTGCTACAACAGTCAAACAGTTATTTACTTAAATGGTAATTTATCCATGATGCAAACAGCCACAAATGATTAAATAAATGACACTTGATAGATTTCAGAGACCCACAGGACCATGGGAGCCCTAGTGCATTAGCACACTCCTTATTCTGCCATTTGCTCAATGGGGAGGAGAACTGTTTACTGGCTCTGTAATTAGGTTTCCAGCTCAGGTAGTTGGAAGCAGCTCTATTTTTAGTAACAAAGCACAAGATCACAACTGCTGAAGCCAGAAATGAAATGTGTGGCAACGACCATTTTGTGCATTTGAACTCAGTGAACTGTTCAGAATATTGAGCATGAGCGGAGATGGTTGTCTATAATGTAATTAAATATGTTGAGGTCAGGAATACAGAACCTGTGATAAATTAATGCAGTAATAAAATGTAAAAAAAAAAAAAAAAGATGGATTAAAAGCTAAACTAAGGAAAAATAATATAATCCAGATTTTTAGATTCTATGTGAGCAATATGAAGGATGACATCTTAATAAAATTATGTTATGAAACAGAAAGGGTTGAAAATGTGAAATGTGTATATGTGACAGTGCTAATGTATTTAATCTAACAGAACCACCAGGAGAACAATAGAAGCACTTTTTAGTCTACTGATAGCTATAAAATTATCTGGAAAGGCAGTGGGAGGTAAGGAATGCTCCATATCTGAAATAAATTACAGGGGCTACAGAAAGGAGAAAAAAGTTTTGAATGATGGTGAAGGACAGGGAGAACTGTGGAAGAGACATCATATCTTTGACTTGGATTTGTTGTTTGAAAAATATGTAATCTGTTAGGGGTATGATCAGAATACATAATATAAACAATTTTAGAGTGATATTTGCTAATATGTTTATTACAGCACATGTAGTCTGTATGCAATTGTTTTGCATTGGTGGATGACAGGAATCTATAAAGCTTGATGGTTTCTCTCCAGTCTATATTCTTATATATTTTTTTATAAATAGTTGTATAACTTGCCAAAAGAATTTATGTGTTTTTATGATAACTCATTTTACCACTCCTTATTAAAGAAATAATTTTTTCTTGTTCCCTTAGACTATGGAGAGAAGGAAAAGAAAAAAAATATATTTTTTTTTTTAAAGTAAGCACAGTGCCATCATTAAACTCCATATCATAACCAGGTGAAAAATTGGTACCTTGCTGTTCCAGTATGGATTTGTAGAGGTAGCAGTAAATAGCATTTTGGAATAAGCCTCTCTGGAGATGGAGTGATTTTGTGGTTGCGTGGTGTCATGTACCTGGATACATCTTGGGTTTTTCTACCTCCCAAAATCCTACAGAAAGGGTACTGGAACGTGTGAATGAGCACCCAGTGTAAATATTTCTGCTAGATTCTGTTTTTCCAAGACTTCACTGATATTTTAAATGGACTGAGCAAGTGTGCCCTTATACTCAAGCTTTAAAAGTAGGCTTTGAAAATAATTAAAAAAAGCTCCAAATCTGAAGTAAGTGAATCAAACCCTGCTATTAAATGCTCAAATGTGCCTTGGACTTCTTAAAACAGTGTGCAGCAACATTAAAAAGTAATAATCCATGTATTATTCTAATGAAAATCCCTAAAATAGTGTACTGCACCATCTGAGGTGACACCCATTGCCTATCTTTAATTAATTAACAGCTCTGTACTGTCATGTATTTCCTGCTTGAAAAAGCTCAGACTGCTCTGCAAACTGGCAGGTTTAGCTCCTATAAGAAACTTCTATCTTCTCTCTTATGTTTGGTGATGAGTTGTTTTGGAAACAGATGGTGTCTGGGAAACATAGTGAAGAAGAATTTGCACTAAAGAGACAAAGAGAAAAACAATCACTCCTTTCAGTTGCATAATTTATCTTTGCTTCTTCCCTCTCTCCTTAAAGAACCTTTTAAAATTTTGATTGTAAGAAAGTGAATGCTATTACTGTTTAATAAAGTAACTAAATAATACAGAACATAATAGGCTAACACAATGTATTCCCTAACATTTATGGAAATTTTATCCATTAAATGATAATTCTTTATAATTGAGAATATATTAAAACTACTGCTAATTATTATTTTGAAAGATAAAATCTGGCATTGAAATACAGAGTGCATGTTAGATGATAAAACCCCCACTGTATTTCTTGACTGTCAGAATGAAGTTATTCTCACTCGTAATTAGGTGTCTTACTTTTCTTTTTAACTTATTCAATATGCATAACAGACAAAAATATTGAAATGGAAATATTTTTCATAGCAGAATGAATCACCTTTTCCATTTTTCCTATAAATCACATATATTGTGTATATAGAGAAGAGAAGGGCTAATATGTAATGACTCTTAGATGGATGATTTAGTCAAAATTGAACACAGATAAATATTTTTTTTAAAATTTAATGTCTGAATTCACTTTTTATATAAGATTCAAGAACTTAAGCTTCTTCAACAAAGTTAGATTTTGGTGTTTCACATTTGCAGAGGTATTTAAATACTTAAAGACAGACAGATACTTGTATGCATGTTAGGAGCTCATGTCCTTCTCTGATGCCTCAGCTAAACCTGTTCCAAAAAACCCAGATTTGACCTGATGATTTTACAGAGGCCTGGACTTGTGTCTTCTGCACATGGCTTGAGCTGTTCCTTTTGAGCAGTGTCTAACTTCTGTTTAAACCCCTTTGAAGTCCAGACATGGAAACCTCTTATGTCTTTGAGAATAGTTCAACCAAAAGCAGTACTGCTTGGTATTAGGAATACCAGCTACAGCTGCTTCAATAATTAATTACAATAATAAAGCCTGCTCATGGTCAAATGTGATGTGGTGGTGGTTTGCCAAGTTTCTTTATTATTCAGTGGTATTATATGCAAAGCACTGACCTGCAAATAGACATGTGACTTCAGGACTCTCATCCTCATCTCAGCCCTGCTGCTGCCTCCATGGTGCAGCCAAGTTTCTTGTCTCCCAATTTCCTCCAAGACCCCACAATTCTCCACTCAAATTTCAACAAAGTGAACTACTGCATCCAGATAATAACCCATTCAGTAGATGTCCTGTGATGGTTTTGTTTGAATCCCTCATCACTGTAGAGGAAAGTGAAAACATCTTTGCTTTCTCACAACTTTCTCTGAACAGGTGTGTTGCAGTTCAGTAAGGCTGCTTAGTGCAGAGCAAGTTATACACTTATGCAGTTTGATTTTTGGCAGTCAGGTTTTGATGGTTATTTTTGAAAGTGATCTTGGGATGATATTTGAAAGCAAAGCATCTGAGATCTCTTTGGTTATTAGTCAAGGCATGAGTTACAAGATTGCATTCTTGTTGATTTTCCTTTTCAGTATTTATGACCACAAAATTAGGTTTTGTTTCTCCCCCTGAAATTAAATTCAAGGATGAAGATTGGTCTCATTGCTCAAAGTAATAGTCTGACCTTTGGAAGGACTATTACCATGATTAATTGCCTGCTATTTGTTTCTTTTTTCCTAGTCTCAAAAAGTTTCCAAATTACCTCTCTGAACAAAGAACTCCATTGAAACCAAGAATGAGATATAGACATAAAGCCATCTAAGGCCAGATGGCTTTTATTAATGTTGGTAATGGCCACTGATGGTGTGAAATCCAAAAGGATGTCTACAGCAGCACTGCTGCTGGCACACACAGCTCCTGTCGATCTGGCTATTTTTCATCCACTTGGAATTAATTTGCAATGAGTTCTTTACTTATATACATTTATTCCATCTTAGATGCCTTTGCATTTTTGAAAGATAAAATGCTTAGGTGAGTGATTAATGCAGAGCTTTCAGTGCTGATTTTTGTGTGTGGTTCATTTTTCTCCTGTGCAGATAGTTTATAGACTAGTGTATTAGAGACAGTCAAGCTGGAGTCACAAACCTAAAACAGATTATCAGGAAAATTACTGACCTGGCCTTGAGCCAGGTGATTTTCTTCTCTGTTACTTCATTAGAAATTTGGTTGGTGTCCCATTATTGAATGAGCAAGAAGTCTTTTGAAAGTGAAGTTGGTATCAACTTTTTGAATTTTTCTACTCAACTTTATAATAGTAGTTTAAAGAGAATTTATTTATTGAGATAAAAGTATTTCATGTTTTCCATTACAGTGTAATACATTTTTTTCATGCTTTATTGAGAAAAAAATGCTTACTTTAGAGACTTTAAATGTCACTGTAAGTTTTAATTAATTTCAACATAAGACCTAGTGATCCACTTCCAGATTTTCTTAAGCAAACAATAAAAATCTACTGTATGTTAAGTGCCTTAAGTTTTTGATTTTTTTGGTGCCCAGGTAAGACATTATATACTATCTGATCACACTGACATTGTCATAAATTGTGTGACCATAAAAATATAAAGCATTTAGCTTTTTGTAGGAACCCTCATGTAGTTTTGGTGTTCTGATAGATTCCCTAATAGAGGGAAGCTTTGAATGAAATTTTTTTTAATATTCCAGGAATGTGAAGAGCTGATGCTCTTCCAAATGCTATAATACCATTTTGAATAATATCAGAGGATTTTATATATCTGAAACCAGAATATTTTTTCCCTGAATATTTTTCACTGTGATTAACTATAATAGGACTGACAGATATTGTAGTCCATAATAAAATTCTGAGAAGACAATATCAATTGTCAATTGAAATATTTGCATAGATTTTGTGGTCTCATTTCTTGAAGAACAAGGTTATTTATGTTAAAGAAGTTAAGTTCCAATTCCTGCATATGTTAAAAATTCCATGTCATGTTTCTGTTGACCAAAATCTGAATGAAAGGTCAACACTTCCCAGAAAGAAATTCTAAAAAATCCCTTGTTTGCCACTACTGTGGCGTGATTTTAGACTTAATGGGATAGCATAAGCGTAATCAAAGTAATTTTGCAACTAATTGTAACTGTTTGCAAGAAGTGTGGCCAGCTGTAAAAATAAAAATTCAGATGTAAAGAAAACAATTAAATAAGAAAGAGGGGGCATTTACCTGGTTTATTTTTGTATTTTACACATTAATGTTTCTCCATGAGTAATGAAAAGATTGTGTCGTTTAAAGAGACAGTGGTAATTTTTTTTTTTTTTATTTTGCTGAAATACATATAGTTCAGTGGACTAGAATGAGAAGAAATGTGACTTTAGATTGAATGTTATTTATCTAGTAAATTGATTTCTGTAGTATTACAAAGAGTAAGGGTGGAGCAGAGGGGAACCTAAGCCATTATATAGTAGTGGAAAGGCGATTAGATTCATGCCAGTAAGCTGCTGGAGATGCTGCCCAGCAGCATTTGAAACAGGAGGTCACAGACTGATGTTAGAGAGGGGGATTAGCTGCTGCTGAACTATTCTGGCTGAATTTTGCACAAAATGCTGTTGAACTGGGGGGAAGAGGGGAAAAATATATATTTTTGCATCACTAGAAAAAAAAAAGTAAGAGGCAGTAGGTTGACCAGAACACTCACTGAGAAGAATGATGAGGTGTATTAGTTTTCCATCTGTGTTTTGGAGGTTAATGAAATTACTCAGACAGTGAGGTAACTTAGGCTTCTAAGGACAAGACTGAAAGACCATCTGGTGGTCTTCTGTTTTTAGTATTTCTAGGTTAGTAAATTTCTTTGTTGTTGTTTTTGGGGTTTATTTTTGTTTTTCCTCTTTTTTTTCCTTAGCAACCTTCACATTGGAAAGGGTCCAGCTGTCATGTACAGAGATTAGAAATTGAACACATGAAATCTTGTCCTTATACATGCTATTTTAATGCATGTATTTACTTTCTCAGTTTCTTTTTGTAGTTATCTTAATAATTGTGCTAAAGACTGCAGATGTATTTATAATATTTTAATTTTTGGACGGATTTTTGACCACTTTTCTGGCATCCAAAAGGAGTATACTGTTGTGATTTTTTTTGTTTGGTTTTGCAATGGCATTCTCATAATAGCTGAAGTTGTTGACATAACTCCGATCTTCACCATTATTTGTCAATACAAATGTCTGATTTTTTTGAAGTGCCACTTTGTTAATTGATCTTAAATTTTGTATCTTCCCTTTTATTTAAGAAGAAAAATATGTATTTCTTTTTGGTTGCTGACAAACTCTTAGCTATTGTCTTTGGGATACTAACTAGTAACTATATTTTTGTACATTTAGAGCAGGATATTAGGTCCTTTACTGTCTAGGTAAGCTTTCATATCTGCTTGTTCCCCACCCTCCACCAAACCAACACACCAACTCTTAAATGTCTACATAAATATTATTCTCCCACAGCTATTCAATGGGAATTTTCACTTAGACATTGAACTTTGACATGGTACAAGAGAACCAGCCTGAGCACATACCCAACTTCAGATGCTCTCTTCTTGCTTTTGAATTGCAGTGGGAAAAAAAGACTGTAATGTTTGAAATACCTTTTATTTCTTGAATATTTTTTTTAAATATGCACTAAATAATTGTTTTTTCTCAAAGTTCAATCTGACACAGAAAATTGGCTAAAACAGTAAAATTTAAACATATTCTACCTTCTGGCTCTTGTTATTTGGTGTTTCATAGGAGAGTTATTTTACTTTTAAAGTCAGAAGTGGACATTGGATTAATGTTTCAGCACTATCTCTAAAAGTATTTGGATTTTTGTTAAGTCTAAGTTTAACTATGGAAAGGGAAAAACTCAGAATAAAAAAACAAACTCTGCTTCAATTTTTAAAAATGCAATGTATTTTCTGCTAAATATGGCTCCGGGTTGGTGGTGTGGTGTAGCATTTGTAAGATTGAGAAAGTGTAGGCTTTGTACTCATTACAGAATAAGTTAAACAGGACTGCCTCTTTCATGGGCTTCTTTACATGCACCTTTGTGCTAACCCACAGTGCCCTTCTGGTTTTCCTGACAGTTGTAGCCAAGGACACTTGTAATGTGCTGTGCAGTGAATTTTTAAGGTCATGTGCCCAGTGTATCTGGGACTTGATTACACTGCTATGACAGACCCCTAAAGAGGAAGAGCACTACTCTTTTTCTTCTGTATCACCTATCAGCAGAAGGATCTCCTGGTCAAAACATGAACTCTCATTTGATTTGGCTGACTTTTAAATACTTCAGCTGTGCTGCTTCTTCTCCAGACCTGTAAGAATTGTGTTACTGCTCTGTCACCCTTCAAATGACAAATCTGGTCAATGTATTTTTCATGAGGTGCATTAATGCACATTTTAGTTAAAGGATCTTGTTTAAATCCATAATGTTTTGCAATTAGTTAAAGACATAATTAGAGACATCAGTGAAATTCATACTTGTCCCTCCCCTTGCTTTCTTCTCTATGCTATTGGTAACTGGAATCAAGAAAAGTTCAGCTTTAATGTAGTAAATTGGCCTGTTCCAGGTGTTGGTCTAAGATGTGATGCATTTCCCTGATGAGTTCCTTAAGCTCTTTTGAGTTTGGTCCTTGTTGTCTTTCCAGGGTAAAATGAAGATATATTTGATGCTGTAAGGATTGCTATTTCTTTGGTACCTGTAAAGGGCAAAGTGAAACTTTATCTACAAATCACAGTAGATCATCCTGTCCAAATCCCTGCCCAAAGCAGGGTCAGTTGAAGCAGGCTTCTTGAAGGCAGTTAGGGTTTGATTGGTTCCAGACTTGGAGACTCCACAACCTCTATAGACAATCATTGGCCATCTTCCTTTCTTTCTTTTTAAGTATTTCCTTAAAATAATATTTATTTGAATGGATTGAATTCAAATGAACTTAAATGAGTAAATTAAATGCTTAGTATTTGAATTTATGTTAATTTGAATTTTTTTCTGTTCATGAGGTATCATTGAAGAGACTTGTCTTTATGTTTTTTTCACTCTCCCCTCAGCTATCTGCACACATTGAGGCAACCTTCTTCAGCCTTCTCTTTAGGCTCCTTTTTTAATCTCATTTCCAGCTCTTTCAGCTTCTTCTCTATATGACTGATGCTTCCTCATGACCCTTTCCTGGACTTGCTCCAGTATTTCCGTGTCTCTATTTTACTGGGAAGCCAAGAACTAGACAAAGAACTCTCCCAGCAGTACAGAGTACAGGGGAATAATCACCTCCCAGACGTGCTAACTATGCCCCTAATTAAGACAGGATGCTGCAAGTATTTAAGCATGGCTTTTTCTCAGTGCCTCCCCTTATTTTCATACCATGCTCAAAGGCACAGAATACATGTCTGGTTTCTTGCAGCACCATGGCAGCAGGGTGAAGAGAAGCACTTTGCTGTAAACACAACTTTACATATTATCAAAAATTATGGGGTCCAGCAGAAGGAATCAGTCCAGATCAATCTAGGCTCAGGAATAATAACTTTAAACTGGCTATTAGTCACTGTATATCAGTGAACTTCACACAGACAGAGCTTCTATAAAGTGAAAATTTTGGATTACTGTGATATATATATATAAAATGTGTTCTATCAGATCTTCTCCATGGCAGGTGTATATTGACTTCTCCAAGTTATATTAACAGGTTCAACAGCAAAAGGTATAGATACTGATTTGGAGGAAAGGAATGATTAGGACAGAATCCAAGCTAAAATTTCATAGGATGTTCCAAGAGTTGAACTTTGAACCTGATCTGTATGTCTGGAGTATTTATATTTGAATCAGTTTAGATAAATGTCACTTTCTACTTTCTCCTCTTCCTAAACCAACTTCCTTTCCATACAAGCTGAAAGAGTTGATGTTTATATTTCAAATTGTTATTTTCTTCTATTAACTATGGGTCTCCTTTGTCTTATAATCTTTTTCATTAATGATTTTCATTTTTTAAGTGTCTCTTTTCGCTCCAAGCAGTGGATGAGAAAAAAAAAAAATGCAGGATTAATGGTCTAACTTCAATATTTAGTAACTGGTTTTCCAGATGCAGAACTTCTGTTGCTGCATCTTGAATTGGTATATGCATTTTGTAAGGGGTAATGCTTTAAAAACATCCTGTAATTTACAGAGCTTTGAAGCATGCTGGAATGAAAATTTGTTCAGTAATGATCTATTTTCTGAACCTCTATGCATGTGAAAACAGTTAATCCCTATGTGCCAATAAGATTTATTAGGTGTTTCATGCTCTCTAAATTTTGTTTGGATGACTAGTCCATATAGAATTAGTAATTCTCTACAAGCACATAATCTATATTTCTTGGTCTTGTTCAAAAATAAGTAGACATTTTTCTTTTAGGTCCAGGGATATGGCATCAGAAATGATGTGTTATCACTTTAATGAAATTATACTAGAGCAGACAATATAAATTCATAATTAGTAGCAAAAAATTATTTTGATATATAACAGGAATCAGGGTGAAATGTTTGGGTCTTCATTAGCATGCAGGATATAATTTTCAGAACACGTCAAGGAAAATTTACACTAATTTTGTTTCTGAGACTGAAGCTATAATAGTGATTGCATTTCTTGGATGGCTTTTCCCCCTCAGTTTGCTTTATTCCAGTTTACATCTTCTGTCCTTATAACTTGGATTAATTCTGTGTGCATTGCAGGGTATTAATATCCCTTTTAATTAGTTTTCTATTGCCTACATAGATGGTATAAAAAGTAACTTCATAGTCTGTGAGAAATTATTGAAAAATACATTGAAAAGCATTTAGCTCCTTTCAGTACTTAAGTTTGTTTATCTGTAGTAGAAAAAAGGAGAAATCAAGGTGTCCTTGCAATGGCAATTCAGTTTCCTCTGCACAGGTTCCTCTCTTTATGCATTGGAATCTTGTTTACTCAACTCAGTAGATTGACACTATTTTAAGAAGGTCACACTTTGAATTTTTAAGCACAAAATATGTACTTGCTGATAAAATAGGGTCAGGTGCTAGTTAGAAGCTAGTCATTCCCCTAGCAAACCTTCTAAGGCCTTTCACATTTTTGAATGTACCTTATGTGTACAGTTTCTGTTCGCATAAAAATATTTATTTCTTCTGACAAGTCTCATCTGCTCTCTGCTTGGCATTACTTATTTCTCTGCACTTGACTTCAAGTCTGCTGTACTAAATCTGTCTGAGAAGAGATACGTCTTGAATTTTGTGTTTGTAAAACTAGCACTGCTATAGCATCATTCTCTTCTCTCCACCTTTTATTTTCAGACATTTAAAGCAGTCATTCTTATTGCCTGTTTTTCACTTGATTGTGAAGTTAAACGTGTGAATGTCATATTTAACTACCAAAAAGTAAGATCAATTTTTTAAAACATTAAGAGAAATGAAACAAGGCAAGTGGAAAGAAGGTTCTGACAGAAAGACAATGATTTGCAAGTTAGTGCAATAAAAACTAGTAAGCCCAGTTAGCAAAAGTGTATTTCCTTGCAGTTATAGTCCTTATATCTCATAAATGTACCAATCCAGAAGCCAGTTCTTCAGTATGGAAGAATATGGCAGATGGAATTATTTCTATGCAAGTATTGAAAAGAAGGACTTTAAATTATCTGTGTCATGATTTAGTTTTGGGCTTCAGTCCCTATGCTATTATTAGCATCATAAAACATAATGGAAGTATTTAGGGATTCAGATGCATAGATTCATGCTGGTTTTCACTTCCTTATCTATCTGCAGATGGTGCGTATATTTTTGCATATTGGATTTTATAGTAGTTAGAATAAATTTGATGGGGTAAATATAGGGGAGTGCGAAGATTCATTGCAAGTGATTCATCCAAAGACTTATATGTATCTTTTGTGAGCTGTTTGGTTTCCAATGAAGACTCTGAATCATTATCTTAGTTTATCACTACTTCTTTTAACTTTGATGAAACTTTTTTCCTTGTTCAGTCAAAAAGGCTGGGAGTCTGAGCTATTAAATGCTTGGATGCTTGATGTTGAAGGGTTTATCTATACATGATCAGAATAAAATCAAGACCTTGTAGTGCATAGAAAGAGAATACAGGAGGTCAGTTTTTCTAAGGATTTTCATTTAGACCCCATATGAGCACTCCAGTGTAATTCTAAGTGAGGCAACTGAAAGCAGTGTATGTTTGAATTATGCACAACCTGCAAATATAAAGACTGAAAATCACAGAACTTCAGTCAAGGAATGGATGTCAATGATCAGTTACAAGTTGATCAATTCAATTATTCAGGGTTTTTTTTCCCCCCAGTCTCAGGGGAGTTTAAAAGCTATGAAGTTCCCAAATTCAATTCTTGAGGACAGGCTTTCCCCACACTATCCAGTTTTTAATTTTTTTTCACACAGGAAGCTACTAAAAGGGAAAGATGAGTCTGTAAGTAATGTATGGAGGGTGTTCACCAGGAGAATTGCCTTAACTTTTGCAGTGGCTTTCATTCTTCATCACAGGTGGAAAATTTATGGAATCAACAGTTTGCGCACTAGACAGAAATGTTTAGTTATGGAGTGTGTATGAATGGAAAGCGAAGCACAGCACAAGTAATTTCTTCTCCATTTGCTGTTTCATGAGAAGGAGATGCCCTTTTCCTGTGCTGCAGTTCCACAGCACCTACTCTGGTGACAAGCTGTCTGTCAGCATAGTTCTGTTGAGCTGACCGAAGTAATGTGGAAGGTGAGATAAGGGAAAGAGTTACAAGACAGTGATGTCTTTTAGAAGAAAGGAGTCTCAAAATTAATCAAATAGGTAACATAAATGTCTTTTTCCTTGATTTATTTCTCAAGAGCTGATGGAAATGACTGATTTCAGAAAGCCTGGCATTTCTCAATCAGCATCATGTAGTGATTGTTCAAATCAATAGAAGTATGTTTCTTTGTTTTAGCAAATAGTGTTGTCTGACAGGATGTGACTGAAATAAGTCAGGCTTAAGAAACAGAACTAAATACCAGATTCAGTACTTGCTTTCTGTCTGTGGGGATAAATTTCTTAGTGGCATTTAGGATTTTAGAACTTCATCTTCTGAACTGATTAGCTAAGTGAGAAACTTCATCTCTCATTAGTAATTATTTCCAGATATGTTCAAAGATATGGAACTAGAATCCTAAACATTACTTCACCAGGCTTAGAAAGATTTTCAGGAAATATAAGAAACTTAGTCTTGCAAGTAAAGAGTTTTCATATGAGTAATCTGATCTACTTCAGCTTCCTGGTTATGGGTAGGGTACTGCTGTGTCCCACTCCTTTTGAAGGAGTGACTTATTATACGACAAGCTCCATTCACTGGATTGAACTTTTCAAAAAGAAAGAGAAAGCTTATTAAGAAAGTAGGTGACAAATTTTGTTCTTCTTGAGTAAAACCATGATGATGTATGAAATCTTTTAAGAAGGTGACTAATGTGGTGTAATCACTTAAAGTGATACATGCTGGTTTTTCATGGTACTTCTCTGTTTCTATGTGCATAGATGTAGAAGTTTTGAAAACATGTAATTGGTTTGTGATTAGAAACTTTAGTCACATCCCTATAATTGTTATGCGAAATTCAGAAAATGTGTCCTAGGCAGTTCTAGATGATTCCTCAGTACTTTTTAAGTCTTGTCTTAGGGTTTTCTAAATGGGCAGTTATTTGAGGAGAGAGGGAGTTGTTTTTTTAAGAAAACAGAGCATGTTTCATATAAGCAAATATATTAAAAGTGTTTTTAGTCTATGCATATTATTTTAAGGAAGAGAAAAAGATTTTAATTTGGAGGAGAAATTTGGAGGAATGGCATCTTGAAGTACTAATACATTTAAAGAGCATATTGAAGGCATACATTTTGAAGTTGCACTTTGAAGACTACCTGTGTCTCTATAGATTGTTGAACCTGAATAGATCAACAAGACAACCAAGAGTCTGAGTCAGTGCTAATGTACATTGATCATTTGTGCTTCCATTTGCATTAGTGGTGATGCTACTGAATCCTTTGCTGTCAGTTCTGTCAGCAAGCCAACATGACCAGGCTCTTTAAATAAGAGCATTGTGGGTGACAGGAAGACCTCATTGCTGAGGTGTGCACTGCAGCAGCATCAGAACAGGTGGGACATGGGATGGTAGACAACTAACACAAATATTTAAATTGCAGATACAGAATGACTGAAGTTAGAAGGTACATCAATAGATTATCTAGTCCAACATTTTATCCAAACTAGGGTCCACAAACTACACCAGGTTGCTCAGGACTTTTACATCTAGATTTGAAAGCCTCTATGAACAAAGGCTGCATAACATCTATGGACAACTTGTTCCAAGCCTTCAAAGTCCTCAGCATGAAAAAAATACTCCATTTACTCAGTTTAAACCTCATTCTACAGTTTCTTGTCCTCTCAGTGGGCATCTCTTTGAAGTGCCTGGCTCTGTCTTCTCAATGGTCTCCTCCTTTGGCTACTGTTAGTTTCCTGAAAAGCAGACTTCTGCATGCTGAACAAGCCTCTTTCCCTCATCTTCTCCTTACAAGGTAGTTTTTCTAGCCTCTACCCATCTTTATTGCCTTTTACTGAGCTTTCTGCAGCTTTTTTTTTGGTACTGGGAGAATGACACAGGATACAGTGTGTTAGATGCAGTCTTATAACTAACAGGCTCACTTACATCTACTACCTATGGGCTTTTTAAAACAGTCCAAGGTGCTCAGATGTTCTTTACAACAAATGTGCCATACCCACCATGTTTAGCAGTGAGCCCATGTTTTTGTTGTCCAGACCTTTCCTTGCATATTTGGCATAGAAACTATTCTTGTTGTTCTTGATGTACCTTGCCTGTTTCAATCGTAGCTAAGCTCTGATTTTCCTAGACAGATGGTTGTGCAGTGTTTCTAAATTCCTTCTTTGTAGCCTAATTAGAATGCTAGTTCTGGAGTAGAGGCAAGGTTCAGAGGTTCAGGCTTCCTGTCCCATTTGTGTAGCTGGTTGCTTGAATGACTTAATCTTATTGTAAACACTGTATGCAGGAATATTTTGGAAGACAGCTAGCAAGTGCAAAGAACTACAGATATGCCCTTTACAGTGCTGTTTGTAGTTTAATGTTTACATATATTAATGCAAATATTTTTGACAGTCTCTTGGTTCAGTCATAGAATTGTGCCTGTTATGGAAGTTTATATTTATGATAGCCATAAGAAACCATCTCAGCTTCTCAGAGAAAATAAATCTATTGCCACAGTGAGTCAAATTTACCTGAAAATTAATGCAGTTGTCCATCTAAACTTTATGATAATGTCTTGTTCTTCTGTGCCGAGCTACTTGGCACCATTGTATCTGTCACATTTAATAAAGCTATATTAATTTTCAACTTTATTTCATATTGGAATTGCCAAACTTAGCATATCAACATATCACATTGTATTTTTGCTGTGAAATTATGTTGGTTTACCATAGCAAAGAGTTTGTCCTTCAATATTAAAAATAGTTAGGTGAGTTGTGTTTATCACTACTTATAAAATACTTTCCTATTATAATGTATGATTAAAATTGTGACAAATGTTCCAAGGTTGCCTGACAGAGGTGTTACTCCCTGTTACTATTTTTAATGACTGCTTATTTGCATTTGTTCTTTCATTATCTCTAATAGATGATGACATAGCATAGTGGGGGAAAAAATTATGTTGAAACAATGTTGTGAAAGAGAGTTTTATTGTGGTAAATACAAAATTATCTTGACAAGCCAAAGAGACTCTCTAGCTCATTTTTAGAAAAGGAAAAAAAAAAAAAACCAAAACAAAACCAATTCTTCTCTAAATCCTAATACCTTGATGTTTAGTGAAGTTTTAATTGTTGTGTAAAGTGAAGAAGGAAGCATTTATGTATTACTGGTCTGTAGGAATAGTTTGAATAGAAGTTGCTAATTCTGTGTGGATTGAGTATATATTTTTGTTTTGAGATTTAGATCCTAGATTGGAATCAGTCTTGGGGGTTGGATTGTGTGTAACAGCCCGAAGTAGTGACATCCATGGTCTTTTCTGTAAAAGTCTCTGACCAGTCCAGCTCTACCTGGCTGAAGCTACTGACTCAGAGTAGGAATTAAATGTTTGGTTAGGCTTAAAAGTTGGGTGTTCCCCTGCACAGTGCCACTTTTGCTACAGCTTAGCTGGAGGAAGGGCAGGAGCTAAAGGCATATTTCCCACCAAGTCCTAGCATAACCTATGTAAATTGCCTTGGCAACTGTTGACCATCCTTCATGTATAAAAGGTAAGACCACCCTGAATATTTATGAGTACTAGATACTGAGAAGTTAAGTCAGCAGGTATGTATGACAAGGTACCCCAAATCTGTGCCCACACAGTTAATTTCTCTGTTAGGTCATCAGATATTTTTTTCCTTATGCAAGAAGAGGGTTGTTAGAATTATTCCAGAAAAGCTATGTAACATTTCCGTGTGAACCTCTGAGTTGTTAAAGTCAGACAGCAGATTAGAGACCAAATGAGACCATAATTTGGTCTCATTTAATCAACCAGAAGCTGAAGTAGCTGCACTGACACAGTAGAATTTTCCTCACATGTACCAGTGTATCTGGGAGTGGAATTCAACTTTAAATCTTTGAATTAAGGCAAGGCATCTTTTTCATCTGAGTGGATGTCTGCAGGCTTAGTTACTCATAACAAAATTACCTGTAAGTGGACTTCAGCTGGGCTTTTGGAACTCTTGATTCCAAAACTGACCATGCTTGGGCAATGTTTTTCATTCTCTGCTTCTAGTCATTGACTGGTCTGCCTGCTCTGTTTGCTTTCTATTTTGCTCAGCACAATCCTAGGTGTGGTTTTAAATGATACTAAAATATAAATGATGACAACAGCTTTTAAAATAGGAATTATTAAACTCCAGAAAGTCTCCATCTGCTTGTATATCAGCATACAGAATATTTGCTGCCCAGTGCTCAGTAGAGAGAACATTTTTGATTGTTTTCATACATCCTGCTCTGATCCAACTAGGAATATAAATCATCAGAAATTATTAGGCATCTGTATTTGGGAGGTTACTACCTCGATTTTGTAAAGCCAAGACATCTGTAGATTTTCTGAAAGGTTTATTTTATAATTTCATCATATGTGTTTATTTAAAATGAATATGCAGATCAGTTTTGTTTGTTTATTCCCATTGCTGGATGCTATAATGCTTTTGCATAAAGAGGTGCTGTACAATAAATAGCTTGCTGGCAAAGGAAAAGCATGATCTTATGATCAAAAAGATGAATTTAGATTAGTTAAAAATTATTGTGCTGTAAAACATGAATTCTAGTACACTGTCTGGGATAGGAAGTAGTGAGCATATTAATCCTAGATTAGCCAGAATTCTGGTGTGCTGTAACACCATAGTGATGGACTAAAAGGCCAAGAAGTCTTTGGCAATTTATTCTTGCTTTACACAAAACATATGTTTTTGTGACTGTGCTTCAAAAATAGGCTGATAAGCTGGAAGGGTTCCCAATTACTTTATATGTAAACAAAGAGAAGACCTCTAGAAATAAAGAAAAATATATTTTCTGTCTGTTTTCATGTTAAGATCAGCTTTTGTAAGATTCTGGGAACACAGATCTTGAGGTAAACAATTCTCATTGCAAAGTGAACATAGTCAATTTCAGACAATCAGAAGAGGAGCAGGACTGAGCACAGCTGGTTATTGCAACAAAGTACTGAGAATTGGTGATAATATGCTATTTATCAGTTGTATGACATGAGGAACTACTGTCAGAAATGTCATGGAAATAAAGGATAAAGTAGATGCAGTTTATATAATAGAGGCTGTCTTAGGTTGGGTAAGACTAAGGTTTGAGTTAAATGCTGCATTAAACTAATTGAAAAAAGTGATTTCTCCTTCCTGTGTGCAGTATAATTGAAGATGATCTTCAGTTTAAATCTTCTCTGGCACATGGCTGAGCAAAGGGCAGAAAAGTGCCATCACCTGTAGAGTAAAGAATGTCAGATTCAAGAGCAAATCAATTTCTCTCTTACTGTTCTGAAGATTCATGTGCCACCAAATTTTCATTGGTGACACTGTTTGGGTGTGTTGTTTTTTGGGTTTTTTCCCTCATTAACAGTAGGACAAGCCTTCATTTATTTCCATTCTTTTACCTACTAATCATCACATAGTCAAAGAAAGAGATTCTTATTTAAATCTTTGTTTAAGATTTCAAGTTGAAAAACAGAACTCAAGGTTTCTGCAGCTGACCACTGACCATTTTCAACACCCTGTATAGCACTCATCCTTGTACCATATTAACTAAAACAACTTGGAAAGCAGAAGGAGTTTTCATTGACTCAGCAAATCAAGAATTACCTGGAAAAAAACATCTATTTCTTAATATTACCTCTTCCATAGGTTGCAAATCTTGTCATTGCCTTTTTTCCCACAAAATATGACAAGCCTAGGCTGTAGAAGAAGGAAATTTGCATTCCAGGTGTTAAGGTAAAATAAAATTAACCACTTGCAGGATGGGTCTTTAGTCGGACCACTAGAACCCTTTGACTTTTTTTTTTTTTTGATGTTCACATGTAGAGCAACATGTAAGTTTTGCACTTGGCTCTGCTTCTTCTCTTATGTGGTTGTGGGAGACATTACAAAGGTTTCTTTCTCTAGTCTTCTGCTTTCACTTTGTATGCTGTTTTTCTAATATAGAGAAGGAAAAGTGTATCTTCAGGTTTATTACTTTCTCATTTAATTTAGCTGATGTTGACATTACAGCTGGATGAAATAATTCCTATGCTAATAGCTACATTTATTGCACTTTTATGCATTAGCAATGGTAAATAATTGCCCCAAGACAACATCTGTTCTCATTTGTCTAGTTTCAGTTATGTTAATGTATAAACTGAGCTTTTGATAATCACCCACTTTAGAACTGACTTCTGTGTGTTGTACTGCTGATTTTGGTTGCCAGATTTTGTATCTAGGTAAGGATCTTTAACTTGTAGATAAGCAACAAACCCAAGTCTCAGAAGAAAGTTCTCGAAATAACTGTTCCTCTGCTCTGTCTGTGCTATGTCTGTCACTGCACTGTATTCCAGCACAGGATATATTCAGTCTGTTTTATCACATTTTTTGTAGCTACTGTTACATACTGTCAGATCTTGGTTTCATGATAGCAAATTTCCGAGTTTTTATGGATGTATTAATTTTTTGCTTTTTTTAATTACAATCACTGGCTCTTCTCAGGAATATTCTTTCATACAAGAGCTTGTTTTTGCTTGCATATGTGAATGGGGCTAAACCAAGTATCTCAGGGACTGGTCAGGTGTAGTTGTAGTTTATTCCCTGCTTGCTGTTCTGCCAATGTGTCTTAACTCTAGGAAAGTTCAGTGTGGGAGGGGATACTTTTCTCATTTCTTTTGTTTGCTGAGGAGATTCCTAAACCATAACTGCCTATGCCTTTGACCACATTCCTGGCTCTAGGACTGGAGTTGTACCTTGGATTACCAAACAACTTTGCAAAACCTCTCTTCTTTTGTGATACTTCTGATATGTGGTGGGATGGGACCATAACAATTCATACCTTGATTTACCAGTGTAGTTATTGAAATAATTTCTTTTATTGCATCTGAATTGCAAGGAAATATGATCTTTAAATTTAGCCCTCTTGTTAGCCAATGTGGCAAGTGTGGCTTTGGTCCAAGAAAAAACACTATGAAATTATATCCTTGACAGATGCTTCAGCATAGTCAGAGTGACTAATCTTCATTTAAACTTAGCCTTATGCGAATAGAGCTCCACTAATGATTATATAATTGTGAATATGAAGCAAGACTTACATTTAGAGAGAACTGAAACCACCTAAATGCATTTTGTATATTTTCCATGAAGCTGAAGTTCTGAAAAGTGGACTATTAGATGTCATTGTACTCCGGGGAACAGTGTGGTTCATGGCAACCTCAGAGATCCTGGGGGTCTTGTCTGTGTTTGCTTCCCTGTCTTCTTTCCCCTTGCTTTAATCATCTGAAACATGTTGACCACAGCCTATCTTCTGTGTACATGAAACATTTAGAAAAATATGAAGATAGCCTATCTCTCAGAAAAGTAGTTTTCACATGAGTTTTTCAATGTAAGCTTATTTTAGGATGTTTCATTTTTTGCTTCTTTCTCACTTCAAATGTGGCAAGTGTTAATAACACCTTAAAAATAGTGTTCTATAATTTGTCCCAGTTTCTTTAAATCTGTTTTTGTCTCTTTGTTAGCATTTTCATGGTCTTTACCCTTTGACTGGTCTTGTTTTTAAATCTAATAACATCTCAATTCTTACTCTACCTGAAATTTTCTGTGCTCTGTTTCTCTGAATCAAATTGCATTGCTCTTCTGGGTTTCATATATGGAGGACTGATAATGGATGCTACTGCCAGCTTTTACACAGCCTTTTGTACACTTAGCTAAGAAGTAGTATGAACTTAAATGTAATTGGTTTTTCACTATCCTATTTATGGTTACTAATCTGTAACAGATGGGTAAATTCCCCACCTGTTCTTACTGCTGTAGCCAGGTGTTTCAGTGATAATTGTAATTTATCAATATGGGAGTAAGTCACAGAAAAACAAAAGTATAAAAGCCATTTTGGTTTGGATTAAGGGAAGAGTAAAGAAAATCAAAGATGCCTTGAAGTTCCACATCAAGGCCTTTTCCACTTGCAGTATCTCTTCATATGATCTGTGATACTGAAATCAAGTCGGGGATTTGGCTTCTATTACCACCTTCTGCAGGTTTCTATTGTGACAGTAGGCAGCTGAGCTAAGACAGCATTGCTGAGAGCTTTGAGTGTCTGAACAAAGAGAGGGAAGTGCTTCTTCCCTCTATTTCCCAGTTTCTCTATTATTGTCTTCTTGCAGCTTATAGAAATGATGATTTGATACCTGGTTCATCTCCATATCCCATCTCTATTTTCTTCATCTATATTTCACACTAATCTTGAGTTTTGATATTGGAAGCATCAAAAGAGATCACTCAGGAGAATTTTTCTTTGTACTATTCAAATGTATGGGTCTTATGTGTAGAAATAAAACTTTTATGAGCCTGCCTAGGGCTCTGGGATAGTGCCTATTCTCCTGCCTATTATCCTTTGTCTCCAACTCAGAACACAGTAAGTACTGTGTGTCTTTTTTCTTGCTTACAGCTAACAACAGTATCTCGCCATTGCTGGATTAAATACATTCTTCTATTGAGTTTAGAAAGACCAAATAGCTGAAATATTTTGTATTTCTTTGGAAGATGTGTGAAAAACATAGGCTTGCCATTGGAGCTTCAATTTATTGTTTTACCTGGAAGTGTAGTTGCTAACATCCATAAAATCCATCCAGATGCATTCAGTAATTCTAGGCTGCTTTCCTGAGTTTTTCTACATAACCTTAATACATAAATTTAGTATAATTGTGAAATAAGTAACGCATGCTTTACTGTAGGCTTGAAGGATATAGGTGTGAAAGTTCTTTGCATTATGAAATTGTAGATAGGAGCCTTGTGTGGTCAAAGAAAGCTTCAGTGTTATTTTACTTCTGTTTGTTTCCCTAAGGTCAGGTTACAAATTTCCTCATCAGATTTGTCCCTTCACAGTAGAAAATAATCTGCCTTATTTTCCTGGGGGCAAAATGTTGCAGGAGAAGATCCCGGTCTGACATAGTAATCCCTGATTAAAAAGGTATGTCTAATACCTTTTTACCAACTGTCTAAAATTCAGACATTATCTGAATCACATTGAGCTTCACTGTGTGAGCACAATTGTGAATTTCTCATGGAGCTGTCAATGGCATTTAAATAGCTAATGCCACCTGGGATTGATTTTTGGGATTGACATAGAAAAAACTGTGCAGATGCAGATTGGTTATTGTATGCTTATGTATACACATGCATAATAAAGGGGACAGTATTCGTCCCAAAATATTTTTAATTTGTATGCATTCATAATGACTCAAACCCCCACAAAAGGAACACTGATATGCTTAGTCTTCTGTTGCATACAAACTACAATGTACAGTGTTTTAATTTAAAAAATGGGAGGACACTCGAGGCCAAATGAGCCATAGAACTCAATTCTTTGATATTTAAAGTGACAAAATCCTATTTCTAGCCTATTTTGATGACAGAGATTTTGTTTTGAACTTGTGCATATGATGTCTATATCTGAGACAATATCGTTCTTGGGGAGATCCAGCAAAGGAACCTCAGTTCCCAGCAAAAGCAATGTAGTTTGAACCAACTCTGTCTTATTTTTAGCAGCCAGTCATTGTAGGATAATGAGAATGAACCCCAAATCTTAAAAATGCCCTTTATCCCACACCTCCCTTCTTCCTAGGCTCAACTTCACTCCATGATTCTCTACCTCTTCTGCCTAGTGACACAGAGGGATGCAGAATAGGAGCTGTGCTCGGTTCATCACGCACAGTCTCATTCACTGCATTCTCCTCATGGGGAGAACTCCTCTCACCCTTCTCCTGCTCCAGCATGGGCGCCCTCACAAAGGAGAAGCCATCCCCAAACTGCTCCCACATGGGTCCCATATAGTCTTACTTCTTCCTCTGGCTGCAGAAGCTCTGGCACAGTAGTTTTTTCTGTTCTTAAATATGGTATCCGAGAGGCTCTACCACCCTGGCTGATGGGCTCAGCCTTGGCCATCCTGGAACTGGCAGGCATTGGTTCTGCCAGACATGGGGGAAGCTTCTGGTAACTTCTTACAGAGGCCACTCCTAAAGCCCCCCCACCTTCCACCAAGACCTTGCCATGCAAACCCAATACATCCTGTTAGTGCTACTGATAGCCTCCTTTATTTCATTTAATATTTTAACAATTCCTGACTCTAACTAGAGCTTGAGTAACCTCATGATCTCCTAGAGATATTTATCAGCTTTGGGAGATGGATATGCCATATACAGCTTGGACGGAAGATTAATTTGTGCACCCCAGGGCTTTGGTCTCTAACTCCTTCAGCATGCAACCAAGTCTTTCTTAATAGATGAAGAGTGTGAAAGAGCCTGGAGTGCTGAGATGGGAGAGGCAATGCAAATCGTGGTTAACAGAAGCAGTAAAGTGGGAGACAATCTGGAATAAGAAGCAGCAGAAAGGAAAAAGGTGATGTGATTTCTGTGGTACATCAGGGAGTAAAAAAATCAAACGAAACAGCCCTGCTTGTGACTAACCTCTCATCTTGGCTACTGTCAGGTATTTCAGAATGGGGCTGGGGAAACTGAGAGGACGGTTGCAGAATTCCCTGTGTATCAGGGACAGATGAATTTTCTTGATTGCACGTGCTAGTGAAGAGCTTGTGGCTGTGCTAGCAGAGTTTGAATCACACTGTGGACATTTTTTTTGTAATGAACAGGAAAAAATAATATTTTTTGCATGTAAAAATCTTCTTTAAAGCTTGATACTGTCCTCTGCTAGTGCATTAGCTAGATTATCTTTTTAAAATTTACTGAGTACCAGGGTGAGGCTGCGTTCTGCATTTCCTGAGGTGACCCTTTATTTCTGCTATTCTGATAAAGTGAAAATTAGTCTGCATAGCACTTTTTTTTTACTCCAGAATAAGCTGCAGGCAGCTTTGTAGTGTGGGTGCAAATAATTTTTGCCAAGCTAAGACAGTGAGGCCAGAGGAAGAGAAGGAGGGAAGAGTTGAGAGCACTTTGTGCTGCATCCCAGGGGAGCTCCTGCCTGTGTTGGAGAAGGGGGATGTGGAGGGGAAAAGGGCACCAACAGTAGCCCCGATTTCCCCAGTTTGGGGCCCAGGGTCACTGGCAGGGGCTCCACATCCACGTTGCAGCTCCTGGCAGCCTCTTGCCAAGGACAGCTGTGTGTTTTGCCTGTGGAGGGAGGTCTGACTGTTCTGTGGATCATTTTGTACCAGTTGTGTACATGGGGTTACTCAACTCCTTTTTAACCAATCCCCACCCTAACAAATGCCCTGTCTTTTGGAGTCTTTACAACCACTGAAATGTATTAATTTTTAATCACCTGTTTATGAGCCATTGTCTGATAGCTCCTTGTTTTGGAACCCAGAATGCTGTCAGGATGTTTCAGGTGCTGGGCTTCCTTGCCTTTAATATCTCAAACTGTGTTATCTGCAGCTATATAACAGCTTTGGCATCAAGGTTTTGGTTTTGCTCCTTTAAGCAACACACTGGTGGGGAGAGGTTAATCATTCAGATACCCTTACTAATTTTCAGGTTTATTTTTCTGTATGTTTTAAAATTAATTTGGAGCCTGGTAATGTTCAGTTATTTTATTCTGCACCATGTTCAAGGATATTGTAGAACAGATTTAGAAATTGGTGATTTGCTTATCTTGACTTGCACCTTGCAAGCACTGCCCTTCCCCTTTTGAATAGTTTTGATATTTAAGCTCCCAATTTTTGGTGATGCAGTTTTCATTTGATATGAAAAGAACAGATTTGTCCTTGCATGTGCTGTGAACTTCCTTTTACTTTGCATACTCTCAGTCCTTCTGCAATGCCTGGCAACCTTTCCAAGATGTGATTAGAAGGGAAATAAAGTAGTGTTTGATTAGAATATTTTTCAATTTCAAATTTCATTTGACTATATATTTTGTATATGCAGATGTGAAAAATACAGTATAAGTGAGCACAAAAATGTACAATTTTATATTCCTTAAAAACTACTATATATTCCCCCCCTTTTTTTTTTCTCTTATTATATGGAGGTAATTAGATGGTGGATTGCAAAAAAAAAAAAAACATTTCTTACTGGATTATAATTATTTCCAGAAGTTAAATTTTGACCACATGTAACTGTAATATTTCTGACTTGACATTTAATAACATGATATGGACATGTATAAATAGGTGGATTTAAATGATCAACAATCGAGTGATTTATTATTGAGTAATATTATCCGCCAGTGGCTATAACAACTAAGTGATTTATACTGCAGAGATATTTTTCTTGGCAAGAAAATAGCCAAGGTGCATGATTTCTCAATCTGAACCATACAACTGGAGATAGAAGTTTTTCTATTAATTTAATAAAATAGATGTTATGATTTTAAATTTGAAGCATTTATCAAGTAAATAATTATTAGCATTTGCATAATAGATCAGGAAAGTGAGATGCTTGACATCAAAGTAGAATTGTAGCTGGCAGACTAAAGTTTTTTATGCTTGGGAAACAACAATTCTCAAGGTACTGAAATAATGAATATTTAATGACTTGAAATCCCAGTAACACATTAATTTTTACTTGAATATTTCTCTTTATCCAAGCTATTTTGTGACATAACCTGCTGTTTTATTAATGATCATACCTCTGTAATTTTTTTGTTGCAATTAATACTTTTTGCATGGTCTGTTCCTGGAAAAAGTTATGTATTTGACAGTATTTGTATTTGTTGAGATGTTTTAGGTTGAAGAGGTACTAAATTAAAACATCTCAGATTGACATAACTTTTCTCCATAAACTTGTGGCAAATGAGATCATGAATCTGTTAGATAATATTCTATGATTCTGTGATTATCATGTTTCTGTACTGGTCATCAGATTTAGTCTAAGCCTAATAAATTATTGAAGAAAATGCATGATATGGGCCAGTCCAGTATCCTAGATACAATGAGGGCATATTTTAACAGTTGTTGGAAAATTCTTTGGGATGAGGCAACTGTGAGCAATTAACAGCTCTTTAAAAAGACTTAAGAAGTTTGTGATAGAGAAGGTGGCTTGTTTTCTTGTGTCAAGTATCCACTGAACTTCAGCATGATGTCTAGGGCTGTTGCAGTTGCATTTATGTAATTCCCTCTTCCACTCTTTTCCTTACCACTCCCAGCTCTATTCTGGCTCTGAAAAAACTTGTTTTTGTCTCTCAGAAGAGTAACTTCCAAGGCTGGAAATTTGGCTCTTCAAGACTGATGAAAGGGGAAAATACTAGACAGAACTGATCAGTATCTTTTGCACTATTCAATGTATGAAGTACTAATGAGGTTATTTAATTCTGTATCTGACAATGAGTATGATAACACTGAAAGCTGATTAGGACCCCATTCTAAGAGAAGATTCCTCAGCAATTTAAAAAGGAAGTTCAAATCAATATCTTCATGACATTTAGGTATGATCACAGTTTAGAGGGAATGTCACCCCACCCAGGAAGAGCTATGGTAATGCCAACCTGCAGAACTGCTGCATTGCCTGGCATCCAGTATGTATTCCAGATACATTTCTGAAAGGATTAGTTAATTTTATTATTAGTGGCCAGCAGGCCTAGCTATTCATTTTGACCTCATAATTCTGAGGTGAATTTGTTTTAAAGTCAAGAAAGAAAATATTCGGAACTTAAAATGTTTGAAGTTGAAATTACTTTATAAAGAAATACATGCTACTCATAAATACAGGGTACTGAATATAGACTAATGTTCCAATGTGTTAACACAGACTTTTGCTATTTATTTCGTTTTAGGGTTTTTTTTCAGTGTATAGGTACTGAGTTGAGGAAGGCAAACATTTCACTCTAGCAGCAGATGTGTTCTCTCTTCAACCAGTAATCTTTTTTATACAAAAGACGAAAAAAATGTAGAAAAAATTACAGTTGTCAAGTAAAATAGTCTGAAATATTTGTAGCAATGAATTTGTAGTGATACATTATGTTACTCTAAGTATACTTTAATCAATATTTGTGCTTATTGAGGAAGATGTGATAGGCATGTATGAAGGAGAAGAGGAAAGAGGGAAAAAGTCTATGTGAAATTTGTGAATTAAGGATAAAATGGATTACTTAATTTTAGTTAAAATGTAACTATCATGTTAAACAAGATAAGAACTAACATAGAGGTGTCATCTTTTATCACATAATGTAATGAAACTTCACTACAAATCTGATATAAATAGCTGATAAGCCCTTCTTTAGTACAAATCAGCACATTCAAATCTCCCTCTTAACAGCAAATAAACACAGAAACAGATGTTTTGTAATAGAAGAGTTATCTTGAAGTTCAGGTGTAATAGTAAATGGCCAGATTTTCACTGGTGTACAGGTGGCTTTAGATTCTCTGAATAGTCGAATCTGTTCGTTTTGAAGAGGATTTATAAGTGCCATTGTGATAAAAGTGGGAAAAGAAATTTTGGTCCTTTTTTCCTCAAGTTTTTTGTTGTTGCTGTTATTATTTGAGTTTCAAAAGCTACTTTTAACCAAATGGATTTTTCTTAAAAAGAATTTCAATGCAAGTATAATCTGAAAATTCCTAAACTTTATTCCACCGGACTACTGAAACACTACTTTACTGATTGGAATTATTCACATAAAATTCACAATTCACTTTTGTTTCATGTCATTTGAGAGTTTGGGATATAAAAGAATTCTAAATAATTTCTTACTCAGAGAATATTGACATTTTTGAAAGACTATTATCACATTAAATTCAATGTGACTGCATATATTGTTTTTTGATTCTCCACAGCATTTATAATCACATGTTGTAGCCTTTATAGTAGTACATCAGATCATAACACAAATCTTTGAGGGTTTTATTAAGGCATTCTTGAAAATTTTTTTGGTTGTCAGTATGGTTGATGAAGTATCTAGTGAACTGGCAGGTAGTTACATAAGGGGTGGTAAAATCTCTTAGGGTGAATGTAACAGTATATCTAATGTGACACACAGAAGAAAAAGCTGTGTTTTAACAAAAAATGATGTTCCAGAGTTCAATTTAAAGTTTTTTTTTTTCTTGATTTAGATTTATTGCAAGTGAAAGATTATCCCAAGCAGCCATTTTTCTCTCCTTTCTTTTGATGAACAAGAAGAGGCACTGGATAAAACAAGGCTTTTGATTTAGTGATACTCTTGGCTTTCAAAAGTGGGGAGCCACAGTTAATATTTTAGGATCAAAGGAAAATATCTGGGACTTAGTCCTGTTCCAGAAGAATGCCTAACATAGAGACCACACCATAACATAACACCTAAAGGATAGCTTGACTCTGCTCTGCTGCTCTTTCAGTAAATCCATCCTTGAGAGTAGTTGTTGCTAGCAGGGAGTTACTCATCCTAATTGTCCATCATCAGAAAAGAGATCAAAGTGGCAAACCCTGCATGTCAGTTGGAAAAGGGAGAAAAGCAAATAGCTTCAGGGTGTACCAACTCATTCTGAGGTTTTATGTTAGCTTGCACAAGGTATAACTCTTTTCCATTACACATGGATGCAATGAAGATGAAACCAATTTGGAATTGCTTAACCATAATTACACCCACTTAGAAATCACTTCTGCTTTTGCATTTGTGCCACTGCTCCAATACATTAGTGAATGTGCTTAATAATAATTTACAAGTGTTGCTGCAAACAAAGAACTCCTGCTGAAGGAAAACAAATGACTGAGTTAGAAAATTTGCTACTTCTTTTTAAATTAAAACAAACAAAAAACCACAACCTAATTGACAGAACAGAGTCTGGATCCTGGCTAACCAGCACAAGTGTCTTGTGAAATGAAGAGAAACTTCAAGAAAATATCTACCTTGGCTTTCAATCATTACAGTAGGATGGGTAATTTGTGTGTGTGTATTGGCTAAAGGCACAGAGTAAGGAAATCTACAGCTGGCAGGAAATCTTATCTTTTTTTTGTATTCTCCCCCTTCCCCTCGCCCACCCCCAGCCTTTCTCCCTCTCCCTCAATCTTCATTCTTCCTGGTATATAATCATGCTCAGGTTTGGAGTCCAGCTTATACCTTTGTCTGTCTTGGGGAATTTAAAATCTTCTCTCTCCAGAGACTACGTAAACAATCTGATTCTTCTGGAATTTCATGTTTGCTAAATTTTCATGAATGTGAATTTGGATTTGGGCACTGTACTTTGGGATGGGTAGGATTTAGCTTAGCTCACTTAGCTGAACTTCTGTATCTAGATCAGATGCCTAGTAAAGCTTTTACATGACTGGCCTGCTAGTATATTTATTTTGAAAATTTGTATTTTCTCAAAGAAATTGCTGCATTCCTATCAGGGCAAGGGAAAACCATTGGTTCTTTGGATCCCCTAGTTATTTACTGTCTGTGTTGAATTATTTAGAATTTATTTGTCACATTATTGCTGTATTATATAGATCAGTATATGAGTGATAGTATAATATGTACAACAACTGATATTTGGGATGAACAGAACGGGTTAGATGTGTATTATCTGTCTTGTTACATGTGTTTACACATAGAAGTTATAAGTATTTCCCTCATTAATATCATTCCAATGTGACAATCAATATGAGAGGCTGAAGAAAGTTTGTACCACAGCTTGCTGCAGTAGTACTTAAGTAAAATAAATACTTTACGTAGCCTGGAGGTGTGGTCTTGGGAAGGTCCTTTAAGATTTAAATATGAATTTTACATGAATAGTAGGAAAATGAGACAGACTCATGCACTTAGCTGAGTGTCAATGGAGCCATGTTGTGACTGGACTCTGACTCCTGAAATTGTTTTTGTCAGCAATAAACTCTAGGCTATGTAACCCCATACAGTCACTCAGATTTGTGGTTTGAGAGTTTCTGTTAGTGTGGGTTTGAATCTGCTTGTACAGACAACAGAATTGAATCTGGGTCACCTATATCAAGTGTGCAAGTGTTTTAACCAGCAGTTATTACATAAAACTGGAGACTACAGATTTTTTTTTTTTTCTCTCTTGTGGTCTTATATAAGAAGGCACAAAATGCCACTGCAATTTGCACTGAGTTTTCCAGCTTTCCTCTGAAAGGCATACTGGCTCAAGCCCTTCATGGGTTTAAATAGAGGATTGACTACTTTCTGATTTCTTACTTGGCTTCAGTACAGATTAGCTGTGCAGATTCATGTGCCAATACTGTTATAACCAAGACCCATGGTACCTGGGTATTGCTCCTTAAAATGGGGATGGGCTTCAGTAGTAATGTTTACAACACCTTTTATGGGCTTAGACATATTTAGATAGCTTGATATAAAGTCACTGCTTTACAGGCTGGGAGTTTCTAAACTGAATATCTAAGTTTTTGTAATTCTCAAATGATAGCTGTGCAGGAAGGTTTTACTGTTCTTTTGCTTTTGGGAAATAAGAAGTTGGGACACAAAAGATTTAGAGTAAAAGCTACCATATAAACAGATAAATGTAGAAAAACTGTCTTAAACTGAATTAGTGCTTTTAGCCTAATTTTTGGTAGTAGTTAAATTTCATCTCTATTTAATTGATTATTTCAGTTAAAGAATATCAGAGCTAAAGCATTTTCCCTTCTATCAATGTTAATGTCTTAGATCATCAGTTGGCATCAATCCATAATTTTCTTGGAGCTGAACCATTACATCAAAGGAGGATCTCTTTTTCCCTTTGTGTTCAAACCTGTGCTCATCCAAGATCAAGTTTCCCTGCTGTGTTCTCATTCCTTGTCTGGCTGTGCCCAAACTGCTTGTGCATTTAAAAAACACTTAGGGAAACACTGTAGTGAGGTTCTCTTCTTGTCTGAGGAAAATCCATGATGACAAAAAATTAACTGCAGTGTACTTCTATTGTGTGTACATGTATGCATATATTTATTTATGCAAACTTACATACATGCACATACATGCAATATATACAACATATTATGTAATGTATCATTTTATCTAACGTGGCAATATGTACATGGTATGTATACATTCATAGTGTGTTTTGTGTGCTGGTGAAAAAGAACTAAGAATAAATAAACATACAATCTTCATGGAGGCAGGAAACCCATTTTCCATAATATACTGTTATTTTTCCCTTTGGGAGATGAAAGAAAAAGAAAAGCATAGATGTTAAATCATAGAAGAAAGCAGAATCAGCAATATACTTAATTAACTGGTAGGATACAATCCTGAAAGCAGGTGCTTTATATTTAATTCTCAGAAATAGGAATTATGGGTGAAAATTAATTTTAGCTCTTAATTTATGTTCTTCCCAATAATGTTGCAATAAAGCATGTAAATGTAACTTGCAAGTAGTAAATATCAAAATAAGTAACATTCACAAATGTCAATTGACTGAGGTCAGAGAAGTGTTCTCTGTGTGTTTATGTTTATGTGCAATATATGCAACATGCATATGTGTATATACGCAAAAAACGTTCTTATGTATTTATGTGTAATCTACTTGTATATGTCTGGCAAAAACTTTCACAAAAATCAAGTTAATTATTGCGTATGAGGAAATTGTGTGCACAGAAACAGACCACGTCTGCATGTGCACATACAGGCACAACACCAGGTTCTGCATGCTCCCATGTCAGCCAAGGGATTATTTTTTCCCCATGTTTTTATTTGAATCCTGACCTTGTTCAACATTGGGAAACTACACTGGCTTTCCCCTTGACAGCAGTCAATCAGTCAAAGAAAAGAGCATTTGGAAAGCACCAGCATATAGAAGGTCATGCAATACCACCAGCATTTCTGGTTTTGGTATCACTTCTGTCAACCGGAGGTTAATATATTGGAAATATCTTGCCCTTATCTGTATCTCAGAGTCACCAAAGTAATCTGTTTCCTATCCAGTGGAATTCCTAAGGAAGGCATCTCATACCCTCTCTCATGCCAGCGCTGTGCTTGGATGAGCAGAGGCAGCTGGAAGTGATTAGAATAGACTGACATGTGAAATCACGTGGGAAGGGATTCATCTCGCTGAGGAAGAGGAATCAATGCTCTGTTCTGTAGGGGAAGAGGAGTTTAAGTACAAAAATGAGCAGATTTTCAAAGGGGCGCATGGGAATTGAGCAACATGATTGCACTGATCCCATTTAATATTGCAAATCACATCCTACCCTCAGTAGATTATAAACAGACTGATAATCACAGATGATAGTTTCATAAGAGCATAGGAAACACCAAGCAGGAGTGAAGCAGTGTTGCTTTATCTTAGTTGTCCCTAGTAGCTCCCCCCAAAACACAAACTGATATCAGGCAAAAAAAAAAAAAAATAATACATATGTATTACATAAAAGTGTTATATTTGTGAGGTGAAACTGGACATTTCCCAGACACCCAGGGTTTGATGATTTCATTGTAAATGTGCACATTATTAGGGATGGGTCAATTGAAAAATCTTTCCCTCTTGAAAGGGAAAGAATGTTTTTTTTTTCCTCATAAGCAATAGCTTTTTAAAAAAACCAACTTCTACTATATAATATTTTTTTTCTCCAATAGAACATATGCATTTTATGTTTTGCTTTTATCATGTGGTCTTGTTACTTAAGCCTCTCTGTAATTTCAATACCAGTATGACACATACAACAGTCAGGTCTGCTGAGGCACCTTACCCACTGTGTTCATCATCTTGGCATCAGTGTGATATTGTCACTTAGTAGATTCTTGGTGCAACAACAAATTATTAGTCTAATTTACTGTTCTGCTGATATACAAACACACACTGGGGAGAAAGGCATACATTTGGGAACTAGGGAGAGCTTTTCTTCTACTTCCATAAACTAGATGATTTTTTGGTTTCTAAATACTGAAAAATTAAATGAGAACAGTAATTACTGAATTTTGAGAATATTCACATGTGGTTTTTTTCATCTCCCTAAAGAATTCTGAATTTTATATAGATTTGGGTAATCATGGAAACTGTGGATTAGATTTGGAGATTTTATAGTTTGTCCTGCATCTGAGGTGATTTTCCTTGTTTTAAAATTAGGTAATGTTCTGGCAGTGATGCCTTCATAGGAGATAGGCAGTGCTGTTGATGCTCTAAAGTATCGTGCTTGTCTGCCATCTAGAGCTGTTGACAAGTTGCCTTTTGCATGTCATTTCTCTGCATGACATTCTGGCAGTCACTTCCACCTGCAGGTGTCCTTCCTCTTGGTTGTTTAGCTCAAGCAAACCCAGTGTCAAAATTGTGTACAGTGGCTATTCTGGAAGGTAACAGCCTTTTTTGTTTGCCACAGCAGTGAGAAAATGCCATTTAATGTAACAGCTATGAATAGCAGGCTAATACAGGATATTATAAACTAGATAGAAAATGTTAGAGATGATCATGTTCACACCACTAGCAAAAGGTTCCTTGAAATAAATTTTAATCTGGTCATCCTACTTGAACTATTAGAACTAAAATGTCCATTTCAGATCAGGGAAGGAATCTGTGTGTTTCCTATATTTAGCTTTATGAATACTCAAAGAAATGTATGTGGCCATCTGTCCAGGTGGTAGAACTACTTACTAGAATTTTAAATTATTGTAATAAAGCTTGATAATTTATTAAACAGGCCAAAATTAAGTATTGTACATGAAAAAGACCCTGCAAAGTAAACCTGTCATAGAAGGCATTACAAGAAGAACCTTTACCCTTGGGGACAGCAGCTATTTGGTAACTGACTGAATTCCACATGAAACTCTGGTCACTCTTACTGTCTGATGGTCAGGTTAATCTTTTCTGCCTCTAGTCATTAAAAAGTTAGGCATGGTGTTGAAATTTTCATTTGGGCTCTCTGTGTGAATTTAATGGAGTGATGTCATTTTTGCAGGAAGTTAATACATCTGCAAAGAATGTCAGTTCTTGCCTATAAAAGTCAATTCCTCTGTTGACTCCAGTAATAGGCATGATAACTGATGTGTTATAAAGCAAAAAATGCTCATGTGTTTAGAGGGAGGAAGGTAGAAGATGTCATAAGCTTGGAACAGCTGTTCCAGCCAAGAATGCAGCCAAAAACTGAGCAGAGCCATTTGATGAGAATTTTGAGCACACTGTCTCTCAGTCACTGAATGATCCTCTAGTAAAAAATAAATAAAAATGTATTGAAAATTCAATAATAACAGAAAACCTTTCTGAGTGGCAAAAATATAGTATTGTGACTTTGTATTTATTGATGAAAATAGCAAATTTTTCTGTCTGCTATGAAAAAGGATGACAGAATTTGCTTGTCAGAATAGTGCCCAGCATTTTCTGACACAAACTAAAAGACCCTAAGAGTCTCTTAGCAGTCAGCTGGAAAAGTGCAACACCTGCTTCTTTGCTGTCAAGTCTTCTATTCCCCCAAGAGTGGGCATCAGTAACCTTGCTAGAAATCCCAAATGTGTTCACTGGCTTTTATCTGACTTTGGAGAATTATTTTAAACAAACATTTAAAATATTTGATTTTATCTATGGGTATCTGCACACACACATAAGGATAAGGAAAAATAGAGTGGAGTAATTCAGAAAATCATGGAGGTTGGAAGCATGAAAAATTATTTTTCAAGCAGGAGTCTTCATTTTAAAGGTAGGAAACTTGTTTACTTATCTATCCTAGGCATGCTTGTGGGAGTGAAAATCCTGTGTAATGTTTTTCACAGTTCTCAAGATATTAGTAATTAATTCCCTAAAGAATTGGCTAAGGTAATGTCTGACTGCTTTGTTATTGATTTCAGAATAGGATATAGTCATCCATTCTGTATAAAATACTCCTTTTTTGGGTTTTAGGCTGTGTACAGTAGGATTATATGAATGTAGGGGTGACAGGATTGAGGCATACCCAGGTACACAGAGCAAAAAGTTCTGTTTCCATCAGCAACAGATACCAAAGAAAGAGTGAGAACATGGAACACGTATTTTATACTTTCCCCTGATACTCTCATAGCTTCTACTTCTGTAGGCAGTGGTCCCTTAATAATACATATGTAGGCTCTGCCATCTTCCCTTGAGTCCAGACTGAAGTTCTCGTTCTCAAATTCCCTTGAGATTTCTCTGGCTTTTGCTTTTGTACCTGCTTTCTGCCCATGTTGCTAGTCTTCATGGTCTGTTTTTTCTCTTTATCTATTCCATTTATTTTTACCATGTGGCTTCTTTGGTTTGGTATTTTTTAAAGATCTGTTTTCAGTCCTTTCAGCTAAACTGTTCATTTTTAGTCTCAGAATTTTCCTAAAATCAAAATTTTTTCTGATTTTTTTCCATTTGAAGGAGTACTATCAGTCAGAAATTACTATTACGAAATGCTTTTGTTAGAACAGAATTTGTCATGTCAATAGGATTTTTGTTTATTTTTAAAATTAAAGAAGGAAAGAGTATATTGAAAGAATAATACTAGCTGCAAAGTCAAACACTTAAAAATTGGATTTGTAGGACTTCAGGTGACAAGTGTGATCTTCATTTACACTCTCCTTCCTTCCCAAGTAAAGGATATTTAATTATGTAACAACTTTTGTGTTTGGTGGGTTTTTTTTTCCACCCCACAGGACTAGTTATAATATTTTTCTTTTTAATTTCAGGTATTTGACTTAGTTCATTATTTAGTGTATATAGAAAAAAAATAATGGAGTGAACACAAAGCTATCAAATTTTTCTTGCAGTATGACATAAAGATTAAAGCAAAAACCTCTGCTAGGTTGATTAAAGAAACATCAGACTTTCAGTGTTCAGTGTATTTACTATAAGATGACACTTCAGATCTCCCAAATGGGTAAAAGGCTATAAGTCATGTTCTTGTCTCTGAGTTTTAGACCCCATCCTTCAGTAGCCTTCAATGGTCTGTGAACTGGGATTCTTTCAGCTGACAAGTTCAAAATATTTTATCTAAGGGGGGGAAAAAAAAAAAGGTCTAGGACAGTTATCTCTTATGCTATGCTGTAATTTACTGTGCCTGTACCTGTGCTGTGCAGCAGAGCTTATCCACTAAAGAGCTTCTGTCCTTGCCATTAAACATCTTTTGTCCTTTAAAGTGCAGTGGTGAAGTTTGCAATGTGTACAGAGACTGATCCCTTGATTTGCCTTAGAATGGTTTGAGGGTGACCCAGGTCAAACCTACACCAAAAACTGTTCCAGCAACCTCAGAATGTGCACAAGCACAGGCCAGGGACTTTGCTTTGGACCAGGTTTAATTTAGGCAATGGTCACCATCTGTGGAGGTGTCTGTGAGGAGTCCCTGTATATATCCTTCCTGAGGTGGTTTTGTGCTAGTTATAAGCAAGGATCCCAGAGAGGGGTGGCCTATAAAGATTACACCTGCACCCCATGAGGGAAAGCCATGTCCCAGTTCTAGGGTGCATATTCAGTGCAAGGATTATGCTGCAAGGTATGGTTCATATAAATTTTTTCATGGTGAAGTGTGACCTTTATTTTCTTGCCAGGCATCTCATGACTTTCATACAATAACCTGTGACAGATTGTTTGAACTGAAGAGCCCCGGAGCCCTGCTGTAGGTGAAAAGTGGATGCTCTTTACTTACAGTGAAGGATGTCAAACAAGGGAACAAAAACAGATCTTAAAAAAAACCCCCAAAAATACAACAAAGCAAAGCAAATAAAATAAACAAAGCACCCTATGAATAAAAATAGGCAGCAAATCAGGGGCATAGAGTTAGGAACCCATTTTGTTTAGACTTGTATCACCATGAATTGTTTGGGATAAGTGGTTGTGGGGATGGTTGCAGCCAGAGAGTGTTATTGTGGTCAATGACTCCCTGCCTGGAGTCACAGCCCAGAAAGTGAGCCCCATCCTGAGCCACATCACCAGCAGTGTGCCAGCAGGTGAGGAAGGAGATGCTGCCCCTCTGCTCTGCTCTGCTGAGAGCCCACCTTGGGTGCTGCATCCAGCTCTGGGGTCTGCAGCACAGAAAGGACATGGATCTGTTGGAGCAAGTCCAGAGGAGGGCCACAAAAATGGTTAGAGGGATAGAACAGCTCTCCAGTGAAGACAGGCTGAAAGAACTGGGGTTGTTCAGCCTAGAGAAGAGAAAGCTCTTATTTGTGACTCTTATAAGGTGGATTTTCAGTACTTAAAATAGAGAAGGGTCATAAGGAATATGGGCACAAACTTTTTAATAGGGTCTGTTGTGATAGGACATGGTAATGGTTTTAAGCTAAAAAAGGGTTTTAAACTAAAAAGTAATGGATTTAAACTAAGTCTACCCTCTTTGAAACTAAAAGAATATGGCTTTAGACTAGGTATAAGGAAGTAAGTTTTTTACAATGGAGGCAGTGAAACACTAGGACAGATTACCCCGAGAAGGACCCTAGCTCTGGTTCCGTTTAGGGTCAGGTTGGATAGCTATGGAGAAACGTTCAGGGTGTCCCTGATCGTTGCAGAGAGTGTTGGATGGGATGACATTTAAAGGTCCCTTCCAACCCAAGCCATTCTGTGGTTCTATGTAAAGCTACCAGCTTTTAGTTGTTCTGAATTCATGCACATCATAAATTAGTCCAGCAACTTTATACTACCCACGCTGCATTTGCTGTCTTAGGCTATATCACCTCTGCTGCTGTTTTCTCTTTGCTTTCTAAAAGGTGTAAATAAAGGTGCAAAACAAGCTGTCTGCTTTCTGCTAAATAGTAAATACTTTGTACTGACTCAGCTTCACTGATTTTTTTGAGGGTATCTTCATTCTTTATCTCTGCTCACCTGTTATGTGGTTGTGTACTAGAGGCATTGTGGGCAGCTCGCAGAGGAAATCTGTGCAGGTCACCTCGCAAATGAACACATCCTATTTTGTCAAGTATAATGCTATAATTAGCTGCTTCAACACTTTATGTTCTTTGCACTCTGTTTATTTTCCTTAACAATTAGTCAGTGTTGTGAAAGCTTTAAGAGCAATGTACATGTAGCTGACTAAAACAGAATTAGAATAGAGCAAATTCATGTTTTCCTCTGGGAAAGAGGATGAAGCCAGTTGAATGTAATTTTAGTAGTGGTAAAGCAGACCCATACCTCTGATTTCTAATAGAATGCATAAAGAAATTGGACTTACAGCAGTTCAAGGAGTTAAATACTTTGGTTAACTGTCCAGAATAACTTACAGAATGCAGATATAAAATGGTGATTAGATGTGGTGAGAAGGTGCCACTGCTGCCAAGGAATGCTGATGAAGAATGTAAAGGGAGTTGTGCAGGAATGGGGCTAATGAGAAGGAGGCATAGCACTGCAGAGGCTGGAGAGAACTACAGAGGAGAGGGTTTGTTTTTCTGGTAGGAATGGAGAGCTGTCACCTCAGTATTGTATTTGTTTTGAGTTCTGCATATTAAGAGGAATTGAAGGGTCCTGGTTGTCTCATTACATCTTCTGACACTGAAGTTCAGGCTCAGATTATGGGTTTTGCTATAAATTATGCCTGGTAATTATGTTCCAGAGGGATGTAATGGCTGTTAGTTATAGTATGTTGTGTTTTGGCTGTCATGTCAGTACATTCTGAAATGCATCAGCACACTGCCTATTTTTGACTTGACAATAGGAGCATAGAAATTCACTATGTCATATTAATTAAACAGAACATGTTCCCAGAGGATGATCCCACCTAGTATTCTGGAGTCAGTTTCTTTTCATCTGCTATTTTTTTCCTACTTTACATCCAGATCTCAGGAATCCCTTTTGAAATGTTTAATAATACATTTTTAGGTAGCTTTGACAGTGTACATGAAAAATTAATTTCTCTATAAAGAAAGGAAAGTATTTAGGTTGTGCTGTTCTGTGACACAGCAGAGACTTTATACATTGTGGCAAAATGTGACTTTGGTCAAGAGAAAACATTTGGTTTGTCAGTCTGTGTATTTGTGGATGGACACAGCTTTCAAGACAATCAAGAAAAGTATCTTGCCTTGTGTGGGGAGAGCTGCATATTTCACTTCTCTTCATAGTACCACAGGGGGATACAGGTTGCAAGGGACTTTGACTGAACATCTAGAAGACAGTTTCATGAAGTTGTTTGCTTACACACACCAAGGACTGTAAGAAAAACACATAAAGGAGTTTTACTCAATGTTTTTCTAGTGTGTAGCAATGGAAGCACTTGGTCAGAGATATTGCCAGCTACTTTAAAAAAGGTACCTAAGATTTACCAATAACTCGCCAACAATTACTTTATGACAACCAAACTCCTGGAATTTCCCATTGTTGTAGGAACAATATATTCCTAATTACTAGACAACAAAGGGCATAGCTGCAGGAACATGTACAAATAGATACCAGCTGTGCTGTCTCATTTCCTGAGCTGTCCAGAGATAAGACAGCTCCAGACTTGAAGCCAAGTATTCATCTCAAGTGCTGCTCCAAACCTGAGAAAGTTTGACCTCTTTCCCTGCTGGGACACACTGGGATAATGACACGGCACTGTACAGCTGAGCTGAAGCCATCTCACGCTCATCACACAGGCAGCTCAAGCATAAATCTGTTAGCCCTTGTCATGCTATCTCAAATACTGCTAGATTTATTTGGAACTAATATATATTACTCTTGGGTTTTGGCTGCTTATGGCAAACTGTTGCTGCTTTTGAAAGGCTAGAATTTCACTGTAGGATTTTAGGAAAACCTAGCATGATCTGGTGCCTTCTTTAAGGGGCTTTATCTTTTCCTGTGGACTCCTGTGAATCTTACTCCTAATATCTTGCTGTCATTTGCATGCAGTCCTGTGTGGCGGTAGCCTTGATTCTGCACCATGAAGCTCCATTTTTTAAAAAGACATTTTCAGTGATTAACACTTCTTTGTTATTAATATCTTCCATTCAGTAAATAGATAACTTGTTTTGAACGCTGCTATCACTTTTCCTCTAGTGATAAACACTTTCATTTCTGCTGTAAGTGAATAATGATTTCTTTGAAAGTGTGATTAAAGCACTGCCTTCTTCATAATCACACTTTACTTTATATGATAAACTTGATTCAATGAATAGCTGTCTGACCCACACAACAGTAATGAATATTTGATTTCAAGACTTTTTCTCAGTAAAGGCTGAAACAATGCCTGGTATAAAGCTCTGTATGTGAATGCATCAGGTTGGAAGGCACTTAAAGAAATTTTGCTGTCAACCCTCCTGCTTAGAGCAGGATCAGTTCTCAGGTCAGACCAGGTTATTAATAGCTTTATCCAGCCTTGTCTGGAAAACTGCCAAGGCCTGCACAACCTTTGGCTGCAGCTGATTGCCTCTTAAAAAGAGAAATATCAGAGATTGAAAAAAGTAATGAAAATAAATTTTAAAAAGGAATGGCTTGATAAAGCAGATGTTGTAATTCAAATGTCTTTTTATGCATTTCTTTATGATCACTTAAGTTCTTGACTATTTAAGTGTTTATTTCTCATCCAGTGTTTCGAGTACAATAATTGGCACAGCTTATATTCTAAGGAGATTTTAGGAAGCATTGAAGGAAAAACGGCATTGGATTAAATCAATTGCCTGTTTCTTGGCCTTGAGAATCTGAAAATCAGTGAAAACTTCCATCGTGTGCTTGCCTGATGTAAGGGTGAAGTGGAGTGTAACCACCTGCCAATGTTATTTTGTGCAGATTGGTTAGACTTGGTCTCATCTCAGCTTTTCTCTTACACCAGTCTTTATCAATGCATTCTTACATAACCTCTGTCTGCTGAAATACTGTCCAAAGAAAATGTGAAAATTGACATTTCTCTTATTCAGAATAGAGTGTGAGATGCTTGGAAGTCATACCAATAAGCTGTATACACCCTTCAGAGGAGCACTTTCCTGTTGAGCTGCACTATTATCTATGCATCAGTTCCACAGTCTGGCTCTGAGTTCTGAGGAAGTGTTAATGAGCTTGAGTCTAAGAGAGCAATTGTCTGCTCTTCACGGGAAAGGAAATGGAGTCTTTGATCATAATTGCAAATATAAATTGCCCATCCTAAAAGCTAAAATGTCAGAAAGTTTGTTTTAATTTATTTTGGAGCAATATAGATGCTTCTTTGAGACATGATCAAGGACAAATATTTCTGCAGTTTATTTGCTCTACCATAGTACGAAAGACTGTATTACTGTGTGTGAATTAAACAGAGAGATTATAATGAAAATGATGCTCAGCTAACTCCATAAAATTTGGTCGCTAATAGATGATCTATACTTTCATTCCTTCCTTCCTTGGTACCTACAGGATCATCTTCCTAGGATCTCTTCCTTATATGACCCCAGGAAAAACTGTCCATTTTCAAGGGTCATCTATTGCTGGACTGGTCTGGCAAAACAGTGATTTGACAGTATAGTGCTTGCTTTATGAATTAATTAATGAATTCTGACATTAATCAGCTATTTTTCCTGGTGTTAACTTTTTGTGTATCTCCAATATTTATGGTATAGATATTTTAGGGGTATATAGAAAGGGGAACATCTTATTTCTTTCAAGTCAGATGTGCTTCTTGATCTTGTAATTTCTTTTTGCAGTTTACCAGATGGCATCAGATTTAAACTCATGTTGAGAATTTGTGCTATGCTGAAGCATATAAGATTGATTAAATCCTTTGATTTTCAGTTCAAAATGAAGTTTTAGTTAAGTTTCTTGTTTAGAGTATTGCAAACAACCAGTTCAAATGTCCTCAGAGGTATGACTGCATGGGGAGGACCTGACAATAACAGCAAATTTCTCTTTATTTTTATTTCTCTTGTATTTTTATTCATTTTTACATTCAAGGATGCAAAATCTGGCCCTAAAACATCTTCACTTTACTCATTTTAGATAAAAATTCTAGCTGGGAATTTACAACAATTTTTTTGGTAGCAGGAGTAAAGGAAACAAAATCAACTCCTGGAGCAGATGCCATATGAATGTGGTTAGTTTAAATAAGGGAATTGCCATACTAGCTGGTCAGCCTCTCTTCATATAAGCAGTTCCATTTTTCCATATCACTGTCAGTGGTGAGAGAGAAGCAGAGTCTGCTTTATTGTTCCTGATTAGGATCAGTCCCAGATAAAGCCACAGTCACAGTATTTAGGAGCAGTAGAAGCATCCTTGTCTATGAGAAATTTAAGTGCATGTCTAGGCAACCAGATAGCAGGAAAAAAAGCCTACAGAGAGTGGCTTTTGTAAATGCTTTTCTATATGACTCTTTTCAGCATGCATGCTTTTGTATATAACACATTTATTACCTTCCATAATTCTAGTCAAACAAGCAGATTTAGGTATTATTCAAGCTTTGTGTAGATACTTTTTTTCCAAATCACAGCTAACTCTTCAAATACTTCAATGAAATGAAATTAAAATTAGGAATTGATAATTTGAAAATTGTAAATTTATCCTTATGGATGATTAAACAATTCAAGAGAAGCAAGTACAAATGATGTTATTGTAGGAGTTTTTGATTTGTGGGGGAAGAGTATGTAAGGGTAGATATAGTTAAACTATATCTATATCTATTGTGAGACTGTAATCCTTGAAGATGACATGGCTAAAGAAATAAATGACCTTTATAATGGAAATTATTTAACCCCCCACAAAATACTGGATTTTTATTTCTTTTCTTATGGGTGATCCCACTGAAATTACTCACAACTGTACCTTCTCACCAACTGTAAATAGAGAGAAGTGTCTTGGCCAGAGTGAAACAAAATTGTGTGTAATTTCTTGTGAGGATATTGGCTCTTCAGCTGTATGGATTTAGAAATATATCTGTTAAACATGTCCCAGTGGAACTCATCACTTAAAACCATGGGATAAATTGCATTGAACAGAACCTCAGATTTTCACCTAGTCCTACCACTTGCTTAAACAGGGTCAGCCTTGAAATCAGACCAGGCTATTAAAGGCTTTATTCAGTCGGTCTAGAACACCTTCAAACATACACAACCTTTCTGGGCAATCTGTGCCATTCCCTGGCACTCTTGAGGAAGAAGTTTCTCTCTATATCCATTCTGAACCTCTCCCATTTCAACTTGTGTACCTCACTGTCTCACCAGCCTTGCTGTGAGGAGCCTGGAAGCATTTTCCCAATAACCTCCCTGCAGGTTTTGGGGAATTGCTCTTTGCTTCCCTAGAAGCAGCCACTGCTTCAGATGTTTCTCAGCTGCTTCTCACTTGTCAGAACTGACTTGCTTGTAGACCCCACTGAGAGGGAGGCAGAAGATTCTAAACTGTGTGTCAGTGAATGCACATGTGAACCTCATCAGAGTCCATGAATAGAAATGAGTGGGGATCGTGATTCAGCATGAAGGAAGAAGGGCTATTAGTGACTGAGGTACAGTAGAATTCAGGCTGGGCCTCCCATGTAGAAGCACAGAAACACAGAACCACTGAGGCTGGAAAAGACCTCTGAGCTCATTGAAGCCAAGTGTTATCACTGCCAAATTCTCCACTAACCTGTGTCCCCAGCTGCCACAGCTGCTATCTTTTAAATAATCACCAGGGATAGTGACTCAGCCACTTCCCTGAACAACCTGTTCCAATGCTTGAAAACACTTTTGCTGATGACATTTTCTGTAATATCCAATACAGGATAATATCAAGTTATAATGGTGTAACTTAAGACAATTTCTTCTTGTCCTGGCACTTCTCACAGGGAAGGTAGGATCAACCCCCACCTTGCTCCAACTTCTTTTCTGGTTGTTGTACTACCTGTAGAGGAAGTTTAGTTCATAAACTTCAGTAGAAATTTGTAAAGTTTTCCATAAATTATCCCTATCAAAGCACAAATCTCTAGCCTTTAAAAACCTATTATGATATTAATATAAAAGATGTGTTTATATGATTGGAGTATTTTGAAGAAAAGTTAATAGTTTTATGAGATTTCACTTAAAAATTTAAGTTGTATTTTTGCCTGTTCATTTTGATAAAAGAGTTGTTAACTCTAGTTTATTAATTTTTGTATTACTGTTTGGATATATTTTCAGAATAGCTGTTGCAGAGTCTTCTGTAGTCTTTACCTGCTTTTTCTGATTTTGTTTGGTTTTTGCCTTAGATTCCTTCATAATAATTTTTTAACAGAAATAGCAAATCCTCTGCTCAGAGATCCTCCAGAAAATTCTCTTCAGAACTAATTATATCTGTCTTTAAAATTTTCTGGCTTCTACTGCCCCAAAGTAGTTTTTTACTGAAAGATAATACTCTAAGCAAAGTGCTCAGTTTCTTTTTACTGCATAACAGTAACTCGATGTGGCATTTCTGCATTGTATTATTATCAAGCTCTGAAAACTTACTAAATCATGTTCCAGGTGATTAATGGATTTATTCTTTGCAAACTAAAGTGCTCATCATTCATGGAGCTCCTTTGTTCTGCTGGAATAGAGGACAGTTTTAATGCATCTTGTCAGGTCCTCATTTTCTTTATTTCTTTGAACATGAACTTTACTTTTCCATAAGAATTTGGATAAGTAGCCATTAGGTAACAGACAGATAGGTTTGTGTTTTGTTTTTTTCTTTTCTCAGAAATAATCTTTTTTGAGGCAGAGTACAGTCAGACCCAGCCATTCCATTTGTTCGGAGAGTTTCTTCAATACAACTCCTTCATTTTGGAAATTACATAAAACTGAAAATAGCTGAAATGAAACTTTTGTCATGGGGAATGGAGAAAATGAGATGTTGGACTTGGTCCATGTTGTAAATAGTTCAAGCCAGTGTATTTCTGTGTCAATTCTTAACATAAAGAACAATGGTAAAGCCGTTGCTGCACTCGCTTGCTGAAAATCACTTTAAAATTTACTCACAGGCTGGAATTTAGAACAGATGATGATAGGAAGAGGCAAAATTTTGATTCCTCACTATGATCCATGGATGACCTTTTCCTTTCGGATTTAGAGAAGTAACTCCAGAAAATATTTGGTGTAATATTTAGCCCCAAACAAGCAGTCTAATGCTCAAGTATTAATGTATGTTAGTTTATGTGTTATAAATTATAGAAGTCATACTCCCCAGTTTCTTAAAACCTAAACATAAAAATGCACTTGATTTTGTTCATAATATGACAGCTGTAAGGAGATATGAGCATGTAGTAGGAAAAAAAGGAAAATCCTTCCTGCTGCAAAAGCCAAATGAAACAATATAAAATGAAAAATATATAAAAGAAAAGACAGAATAGCTGTGTCTAATTCTGGAACATGGTACTTAATGTCAAAAAAGAAGTGGTTTATAAGGATTTATATTAGGGAGTGTATAAGTAGGCAACATACCTTGAGAATCATAAGTTTGTATTGTTTTTTTTTAATCTTATGGATTCAGGATTTGGGGTTTTTTATATGATGAAGTGAAATAAAAATGTTCCCCAGTGTTGGCATAAAACACAAATATATGGGAATTTCTGTTCACTTGAAATGATGAGGTATCCTTCAGATACCTTCTGAGAACACACTATGTAAAAGATGAAGGGAAGAAAAAGCTCATAGTTACATTTAAAACAGCTCATAATACTATAAGTTGCCACAAAATAATTAAATAAACAAAGAAAAGCTAACAAAAACCCCAAGCAACACTTTTTTTTACCACATTGTCCTTTCTGCATTTTTCCTTTGTTTCTCTCTCTCAAACTTTGTTCTCCTGTCATTAGTGTTGAGATATTTAACTTGAAGTGCACTCTTTCTGAATTTTATAAGGCTGGTGGAAAGATCTCTTAAAAATGTTTCTTTCCTTGGCACCATTTGCAATCAGAAACAGGCTAATTTTTCCTTTTAACATTGCCATAAGTACTGTCTTTCATAAATGTGCACATATTTTTCAATTGAAGTGGAATTCTGGTACATTGAGTTGTTTCGTGAGTGTGTCTGCAAGGGACTTTTGCAGTGAGTGGAGAGCTGCTCAGTGCACTCTGTGTGGAGTTGAACAAGCAGAGCTTCCTCGAGTAGACTCCTGTACTTGGTGGGTTGGATGGTGCTTTGCATTTTATTGGCTGTATTGAGCAGGGGCTTGCCTGAACAGCAACACCCAGTACTGGGTGTCTGTGGGTGTCTTTCCCACCTTCTGGCTGACTGTCCATGCACGTGTCTTGGGGCATGTCTGCTGGCACTGGTTTAACATTGCTGGTCCTCTACTGATACCTATTTTGGGCCACTAAGATGTAGGTCTTCATTCACTGTAGTAGAAATCTAAATATTAGTCTGATATAGAGACACCTGCTGTGTTCCATCTGCAGTTAGGTGAGATAAAAGCAGTTTTTGTAATTCTTTGCGTGTATCAAGCTGGGTTTGTTCAGCAGCAAAGCAGTATGCACACAAAACAGTGGTTTTGTTTATTTCAGTTTGCTCGGGTCCTGCAAAGGAAGAACTTAAGTGCAGCCCACCAGAGATAATCTATATTCTATGTAAGTTTAAATAAAACTAGTAGCACTTGAACTATTAGAATACGTTTTTTTTTTTTTATAAATGGGAATGCAGTTAGCCTTACTTTAACATTTAACTTACATGTGATGTAGGAATTGCCATCCATATTTCACTAAAGGCGCACAATATCAGTCATACCTCAGCATTTCATCATTTGGAATTTGTGGAATGCTGAAGGCAGAAAAATACTTCTTGCATAGATTACAAAGAATATCCATTGTTTGAGAAGAGGCATTCACTGAACACATGCAATTGCAGAGGCAATTTCTCTGTTCTTGGTGACTTGGAGAGCCAAAACCACTGGTGGACAGATTGCAGACCCTGGGGCTGCACTATGGCTCACCATGCTGGCCCTGCTGTGCAGATGCCATTGAGGATTAGAGAGGGATTTCTAGAATAGAAATGCAACAATTTTAGTTCACATGCATAATGAGCAGAATTTTGCATCTGCAGAGTGATATTTCCATTTTAGTGATAATCTTAGTACTCTGAATTCAGTATTCTGTTACTAATTCGGTGTTAATTGATATATTTGGTTAATTCCTTTTTCTAGATGGAATTATTGGACAAATAAATACATTTACTTATTGTAAATAAATGTTTATTATATATTAATATTTATTATTTATGGATGCAATATATTTTTAGATTGATGTTAGCTTTTTTTCTTGTACCTCATTCTATTTTAGAAGTTAATAAAACAGAGTTAAGCCTACCATTCTAGACATTTCAAAATGTGGTGATAGATCTTAATAAATCCCAGTCAGAGTACAAAGTAACATTTTCTGAATGAATGCATATCTTTTCAAATCTGTGTAATATTTGATAATAATTAATTGTTATGCAATAAAGACTCCCAGAGGTTCTAAAAAGACAAAAATATTTTTGATATTTAAATCCCACATTTAATTTTCACATTTAATTTATTTAGGTATTTAACTGATTTTTTTTTTTTAGAAAAATGTGAAATCAGTAAATACTTTTCCTATTTGAAAGTGATGACTTGGAGTTAAAGTCCAAGAGATGTAATGATTACTTAAAGATCCCATGCTTAAGTCATCCCTAGTGGTGAGAAATTGACTGGTGTTTATGAAAAAATATTTTTTTCATGAAACTGTTAGAGGATGAGGCTGATTTCATTTGTCATAACTAGATACAATATAAATATCCCATTTCATGTAAAATCTCTTTGAAAAATGTGTACATATATCTCTGACAAGTTACATCAGGTTTCTTATTTTTTCTTCTCATATAAAATCACTGGCATTTCAGTTATGCCAATATCTGATACTGGCTAGTAGTAGCCAATATCTGAGTATATTAGCAATTTCTCACATCTTGTGATGTTATTATTCAAGTATGCTTCAAAATCTGGATAAATATATAATTTTGTGTTGTTCCATGAACTCATAAATGTTCAAGTCTAATCACCAAATGCAGAATTTCAGTGCTCCCAGTTCTGAATTTAGAATAAATATGAGACAGAAATAGTCCTACCCATTGAAGAGACCTTGTTATGAAGACAATATGAAGGGGAGGGATGGTTTTAGGCATGACAAAAGTAGACATTAGCTTAAAGTATAAAAAATGTTGGTGTTATGCAAGAGAGAAGATTTCTACTCGAAGAAGAGTTTCTGAAGTGCTAAGCCTGGCCCAGAGGCAGCCACATCACATCCCTTAAAAATCCATTTAGCAGCTGGACTGAGCAATTCCCTTGGCTCAGTCACAGGTAGAAGGGTCTTGCTGATGGGGTGTCCAGCCCTGTTTTGCCCCCAGTGTTTAAAAGAGAAAACTATGAACAAAATGCAGAGTGGGGTGTGTGGGATCAAGAGAAGGTTGCTCAGTCTTGGCACCCAAAAACAGCTCTGCTGTGACAATGTCACTGTAACAAGAGTTACCCTTGCTCCTCTCCTGGGATCCAGGGAAGTCTTATCCCTTCAAGAGTTGCTCTAAACACACATTATGCAAATGAAAAGTCAACTAGAACTCTTTTGAAGTAAAAATAATGATATTATATATATATATATAATCTTATGATGTGAAGTATTGGCTGTATTCTTGAAATAGTGATTAAAAGTTGTTAATTTCTTGGGGGAAGGATGAGGAGCCAATTACACTTCTATAATGCAACTGCAGGGAAGACAAATGTTATATGAGCTTGTCTTGGCAATGTAATAGAAGAAAAAAACCAAACCATTACATATATTACTATTTTGAAATAGCACAGGTACCTGTGTTTAATCTTTCACTGAATAAAGCCAAGATAATTTCCAAGCTTTCCTTGAGTATTATTAATTGTTAATTTAAATGCAAAGCTTTTTAGCATTAAATTTTGTACATATAAATCAACTGCAATAGGACATGTTGGCTGCAGGTTTCAGCTCCTACAGACGTATTTCAAGGGAGTGTCAGAGTCCTTTCCCCCACCCTTTTCCTGGAAGCACAATTTTAGTTTACCCTTGATGAGATATTTTACTGGGTGATTGCACAGAATATTAAAGAAATTTGATGAGTAAGAGTTTAATTGGGGTTTTGAAGATATTCAGCAGTTCATTTAGGGATTCAGGATCTGTTCACAAGTTGGTGTCAGTCTCTGATGCTTACTTGTGATTCAGAACATCTGACACCATGTATGCTCTCAGTGAATATATGGTCTTCTGATTTTGAGTGTTTCATTCAAATACCATAGTGATTTAAATAATAAACCACTCCACAGCAATCATGACATCCTGAAATAACAATTCATGCTAAATTAAGCAAAGAAAAGTGGCGACAGCTGACAAATGTCTCTTTTAGGAAGACTGGAGTTGTGTTGTTCTTTTAATGTAGATTTTCAGTTTGTTTCCCTTTCTTCAAAGTGCAGCTAATATTTTTAAGATTCAAGTGAGATAAATTATATAGCTTTCTGTCACATTTAGTGAAAATATCTACAGGACCTTTTTTTTCTGGTAATAGCAAGCTAACTAGCTAGTTAATTGTTCTAAAACCCTTCAATTTTGTAAGATCCTTATGTACCTTTCAAAATACTAACATTTACCTGATCTCTTCTGTGATTCTTAATGATAAAGCACACTCATTTTATAAATTCCAGATAGTTTTCAAAAAATGAACAAAACCCTAAACTGGTCATTTAGATTGCAAATAATTACTTTTCTATTCTGCTTTTAAATTTATATTTCCTTCAGCCTGTTACTTTAAGAGTAATAAAACTCATTTTGTGAAATAATTATTTTTCTCTTTATCATATTTTATCTTTTCTTTCTTAATAGAGCCATTTATTATGAAAGTATATGGTAGTTGTAGATATCTCCAGAGAGAGATGCATTTCTCTACTTACAAAATTAGAAAAAAATTAAAATTGGAGAATATTGTGCATCAAAATATTGCACAAATTGAAGTTTTTTAAAAGAATGGAGAGCAAAGAGGAATAGAAGTCTAAGAATTCTGTGATTTATTTTGTATCCAAGAACAATTCTGCATTACTCAGTGCTTACTACATTGTAAGTCTTAGTAAGACATTTGTAACCTACTTAAAGGTATCATTCTTGTCTACTCTCCATAAAGAGAGAAATGTGGTAATGTATTGTCAAAAATGTATGCTATCAAAGAGATTGTTTCTACACTCTCTTTCATCAATAATCTAAATAAGAGAAAAGAAAGACAATGTTGCATTAGATATATTTCCAAATTTAAAGATTTAAGTCAGAGAGGATTGTAATAAGGACACAGAACAAACCTCCAACACAGTATAGATAACCAGTTTCCTCTGGTAAATTTTTTTTTTGGTCAAGCTCAAAATAGAAATGAGGGAAATAAAGTTTAAGTACCACTTAATTAAAATGGTCTCCACACTTCTCCACCTCATCTGCCCAGGAAGATCTGATAGAGTACTGGTTTGTTTGTTGTTTTTTTTTTTTTTTTAATATGATTTATTTCTATGACATAGACAAAGCTTGTCTGATAGAATCCTGGCTGTCTTCTCCAAATTTGTATCGTACAAATTGTGAGGAAGAGCAGCATAGCATAAATGCATCTTCTTTCCAGAACTGATATGTACATATGGAGACAAGTGCACATAGTAAATGGAGGTTATATTTTAAACAGAAAAAGAAGGAGGAAGGTCAGAATGTTTGGTGCTGTAGCTCTGAAATCATAAATTTCCCATTACTGATAAAAAGCTGAAGGTCCTGGACTGAGTTGGCAGTGCAAGGTGTCAGCACATGTGGGTTTGTCTTGGCACGGTTTCAGGTTGCTTTAAGTGAGTCCAAGTGACTTTTGCCTCCCCTTTGTGTGAGCAGAAGCTCTGTGAACACCATAAATAAGGTAAAGGTGTGTCTGTTCTGGGGCAGCGCTGTGCAAGTAACAGCTCTCGGTGTCAACTGAGGCCAGGGAAGGAAACGATCAGACTTCAGCAGGGAACCAGTGAGAAGGAGGCAGAGTGTGATGAGAAGACATATAAATAGAGCTCCAAGTATATCACAGGATAGAAAAGGAAGAAACTCCCACAACTGTGAACATCATACTCCTAGCAAGGATCCCAGGTTGTTCACAACATGTTCAACTTACCACTCCTTCTCTTTGAGGAAGACTGTAGGTCTTAACCCTAAGATAAAGAGGAATATTGAATAGACAAATATATCAAATGAAATTAGTAGATCCTACGAGAGTTTGGTATAGCTATGATTAATGGGTTTTATTGTGTTAATCAGATAATTTGGATGAAGTAACTGAACTAGCAGTAAATTCTTATATCTTTGTACATAATGTCTTTCCATTTGTCCTTAGTAAGATTTTAAGTAAAATGCTGTGTTCCATTTTTACAACTTTAAGCAAAAGGTAGGGTACAGTAGTGTGGTAAATAGTCACGTAGAAATCATCTGGGAGAAGCCCAGTAAACCACTAAAAAAGGCAAACTGAAATGCCTAGGAAATCAGAGGGTTTTTCTCCTCTTTTATGGCTGTAGCCAGTACATTCTGCTGGACTTGGAGACAGTAGGCTCAAGAGAGCCTAGGATCAGGTTTCTAATCCTCTGCTAAGTGCTTTAATCCCTTTGATGTGCAAAATACCACTGCATCTACCACTGCTTCCTCCTCTGGGAGGTGAATGGTTATCCACCAGCCACAGGCATTGTGGTGCTTCAAGTGGTGAAGAGAAGATTGGCTGCCCAAGGACAAGCTTCCGAAAATTCAACAAAAAATAACCATGGAGGGAACTTCCAGGAAACCAGTTATAATCTGAAGAAAGTCTAAGACCTGCCAGAGATGGCCCTTGGGTGATATGTGAGTTGAATTGCTTTCCACAGTGCTCTGTCACTCTCTCTTTGTTGGATGGACTGACCCCAGTCAGTGCTGTGGGCTAGGAATTTTGCTGGGAAGCCAGTGGAACTGGTCCATTTGATTGAATTACTGGGGTTTGTGTTCATGGAGCTCATAGACCTTCTCTTTACATACCTCTCTGGAATGAAGAGAAGCTCTGACTCCTAGATCACTGTGGGAAGCTTCTTGATGCACATCAGAAGAGTTAACTAAAATCTTAAAACCGTGATTATGTTAAAACAAGAAAATGTTCTTATTCCTATTGTTGCAGCATCTGTAGTGTGGAACAATGGAACCAGAAACACTCTAAAAAGGTATCAATAAATATTCCATTCCACTGAAATATGGGAAAATACTCAACACACAGTTGAGAATTTTCAAGATCTGTTAAATGCTTACAAAATTCCCATGACAATATCAGAATACCACTAGCTCTCAAATAGTAAAATCTTCAGAGCAGCTTAAGTTAATTGCCCGTGCTAAACAAAATCTTTTAAGATAGAAAAAGCCTCCTGAATGAAAATACATTTACTAATTGTCACAAGCCTATGAATAAGCTGACTTACTAGACCAAGTTGTCACCTTGAAAACTGAAACAAGAAATGTCATCCTGTAATGTGTCTAGCATGAATGGACACTTCAGGACATGACTACAGCACAGTAAAGGGCAATGCACTGGATGCCCCTGAATGACCATCTATCACAAGGTGCAGTGGTAAACAACAGTATTGGATAATACCTGGCATGACTGATCCTAACTCTAAGATAGTTCACAGGTACCAATTTGCAGGGTGCTTCATAAGGAGTCAGCTGGTGTATGTTTTTATGATATAGATATGACCTTAACCACAAACCCTGCTGTTGCAGCTATGTGGAAAGTTGTGTCATCTGACAACAGGTGGAAGTGTTCATAATCATAGAATCCTAGGATAGTGTGGGCAGGAAAGGACACTTAAAGGTCATCCAGCTTGCTATAAAGTCTCCCTGGAGCTTTTCTTCTCCAGGCTGAGCAATACCAGCTCTCAGTCTTTCTTCACAGAAGAGCTGCTCCAGCCCTCTGATCCTTTTTGCAGTCCTACACTGGACTGACTGCAGTGGGTCCATGTATTTCCTGTGCTGAAGATTTCAGAGTTGTCTTACAGGTATCACAAGGGCAGAGGGGCAGAATCACCTCTCTTGACCGAGTGGCCAAGCTTCCTGTGCTGCAGCCTAGGATACAGTTGGATGTAATCACAGCTTACTGGCTCACATCCAACCTTTCATCCCCCAACAACTCCAAGTTCCTTCTGAGCAGGGCTGTTCTCAATCCCTTCATCCCCCAGCCTGTATTGATATCAGAGATTTGCTCTGACCCATGTACAAGAGCTTACACTTGGCGTTGAACATCATGAGGCTGACATGGGCTCACTCCTTGAGCTTGTCCAGGTCCCATGGATGGCATCCCATCCTTCTGGTGCGTCAAGTTCATCACTCAGTTTGGTGGCTTTGGGAAAGTGATTGAGGGTGCACTTGATCCCATTTGTCATTGACAAAGACATCAAAGAACACCAGTCCCAGTACAGACCTATGAGGGACACCATTTGTCACTGGGACATGGAGCCACTACAGTCTGGATGCAACCATTCAGCAAATTCCTTGTCCACTCAAGAATTCGTCTCTCTTCCATTCAGAAAGGATATTATGGGGGACTATGTCAAAGCCTTTAGAGAAATCCAGGCTGTATAGGAATTGTTCGGTTGCTTCATAGATGCTATTAGTCCACATTAAGTATTTTGCTGTCAGCAGAACTGCTGCCTGATAGTCTGTATAAACTGCAAATCTCTTGATTCAGAATGGTCTTGCAAGCTTAGATCTGCAAACTATGAAATGAATTCACATTCACTGAGAAAAATGAAGCCACAGAGGCACAAATAAATGCTGGCACTGCTGATAAAAGCAGTTATTTTTAAGATGTGATTGTTCAACTTTGGATATTTTTTTTTCTCCTCATTACTGAAAGGGAAACCATGAAGTATAATATAGCAAAACTTCTTAGATGTATTAGATTTATCTAGCATTTTTCAGTTCTTTCTGAAGCATTCATATGTTAAGGATATTGCAATGATGTTTGCATGCAGCCAGACTTTTACTGAGAAGAAACCTTAGATGGCAACACTATTTACATGAGCTGTCAATTTTGTATTGCAGAGTTTTATGATGTGGTGTTTACGTACTCAGATCCTACTCCCATAGAGAGATTTACATGCTATAGCCCTTTTCTCCCTATTTTAAGGCTTAGCAAAGATTATTAACAGTTTTGAGGCCTCCTATCAGAGATACTGTCAGTCCTTTTTTCTCTATTGTTGTATGTCTTTATTTTAAACTTAGTAACAAAAAAAAAATCTTTCTGAAACTGAAAATTTGCCCACATTTTGTGTCTGAGCCTTGTCCAAAATAAATATGATGAAAACTGTGAGGAAAAAGAGATATATTTACAAATACATTTTTCTCCAAAGTTGAGGAGTATATTCAGTGCTTGTAGGTTTACAGTGCAGAATATTGATCAATTCTGTACCACAGTGACATTTCATGTTGGCATTGTACCCTGAGGATTAAGGGTGGTATATTGTAGGTGCCTGCTTTCTCACATACCCTTGCATTATCACATAAAATTAGAGCTTGAATATATTATCTAGAGCACCGATTTTCAGGATATTATTGACTCTAGAACACAGGACTATTTGGAGTATCAAAAGTAAGCTCTTCCTCTGTGTCACCCTGTAGAGTTGCTAATACCTTTCCTTTTCCTTCATGAGAAAGTGTGAATTGCCGCCAAATAAGGCTAATAATATGTATCACCTCTGGGAAAAAAATGTGATTTGAGATAAGTGAATAGTCCTTCAGTTTAAGATTGAGGAGAGCAAGAAGATAAACTACTTTATGCAAATTGAGGACTGCCTCTCATCCCTCTCCAGAGACATTTTTAAAACTCCTTTCCACACCAGACAACATCTCTGATAACAGTGGCTCAGACCTGTGGGTGAGGTGGATGCCATTGTAATAATACCAGGTGAGTGAGGCTTTTAATGAACATTTTTATATAATCTGGATCACGAACTCTTCATGAGGGTTTAGATCATGATTTTTACTTGTATTCTTCAGAACTGTAAGCTATGTGTACACCAATACACAACTGGTGTAAATTAGTAATTGCCCAATATGCTATCTCTTTATTTGTGTTTTAATTTTAGGTTTACACTTGTGGTTTGGCTTGGTCAGGAGGAGGGTTTGGTTACATGATAGTAAGTGTGACACTTTATCCTGTCCGGACAGATGCTGTATCACCATCTTGCTCTTAATAGAGGACATACAGTGTAGCATTAACTGCATGGACAAATGAGGTTACTGCACTGACAGATGCTGGGGCCTTTCAAGACAGAGAGCACTGGGAAGATTTTAGGGCATTGTTTACTGGAGGCAAAAGGCTCTGTGATACTCAGCAGGTTTTTGTTTGGCTCAGGGCACTGCCTTAGCAGCACAATAAAGTTTTGGGGAAAAAGGATGCACATACATGCATGCACATGACCTGTTTTCCTTTGATTTGTCTTTCTCTCCCTCCTGTTTGATTCTGCAAACGTGAGGAAATTTTTTAGCAAGATGCACAAGCATCTGTTTAGCTATGCAGCTTTTTTCCTCTTAGCTAGCATCTCTGAGATTCTGTAATTACACTTCTGGGTAAAATAGGCTGTCATGATAACTTATGCATGGAATGCTATATTTAAAGTAGTGGGCCTCTTTCTTCTTAGATTTACACACAAAACAGAGGTAGACCCTGATGGAAGATAGGAAATTAGAGGAAATTTAATCTTCCTCTGACAGAAATAGTTGAAGTTCATCAACTCAATACAAAATTGACCAAATTTACTAAAAAAACAGCTAGGGAAGATTCCTGTTTCTAGTAGAATTTGGAGACTGGATATTTCCATGCTTATTCTGTAAGATATGCACTTCTTTTTAGGCCAGTGAGTCTTTTGTTCAGGTTGTACTACTGACCTTAAAACTGATATATTAACAATAGGGAGGAATACAGGATTGGCAGGTGTTGTAGTGCCAATGTGAATTACTCATTTATAGCAGCTTGAGAGTGAGATTGATGATCTGGGGATCATGTTAAAGAGCATAACTTAGAAGATTAATCTGGTGAAAAATATTCCAGAGAAAAAAAATTGCTAAGAGAAAATGAAAGATAATCTAGAAGACAATGTCCTGTAGCATCTTAATGGTTTTCTTTGAAAAGCTGTCTGGAAAAGATTATTTGCTCTAATCTGAATGCCTGGTTTGCAAAATACTTATCAGGCTGATTCTAGTATGAAAATTTGATTTCTGCTGGACTGAAAGATTTAAAGGATAAGAATTAAAGTTTATAGTATTTTCACATGACAAGTTGCACATTAGGGTAGCTGTTGTGGTTTAACCCTAACTGGCAACTCAGTCCCCCATAACTGCTTACTCACTCTCCCACCAACAGGACTGGGGAGAGAGAGTCTGAAGAGTACAAGTGAAAAATCATGGGTTGAGATAAAAAGAGGTAAATAGATAAAGCAAAAGCCACACATGCAAGCAAAGCAAAACAAGGAAATTTTATCAAGTACTCTGTAACTTTCTCTGAGCCACCTCACCCGGCTGTTCATATTTTTTATCTTATGTAACAAAAATTTGGTACAACTGCAGTTTCCCATATTCCTGATAATATAGAAAACAAATCTCATTTCTAATTACCTTAGATATAAATTTTAGGAGCAACACAAAGAATTAATTTCTGTTAGGGTGCCAATCTAGATATTCCCATATTCACATTATAAATGCATAACTGAAAGCAAAAAACTGCCTAATTTCTATTGTGATTAACTCATCCTCAAAATTAATAAAAAATATGAGTATGATTTTATAGCCAAAAGATTAATTGAATATGGTTTTGTTTTGTTATTCCCTGTGTAGGAATTTGCTTGGAAATACCCAGATTACTAATACAGGCAATATTTGTAAATTTTCCATTGGCTAAACAGGAAGGAGAAGTTGTTTTATGTTATCAAATTCACTGACAAATTTTCAGGCAGTGATTCTAGTGCAAGAGAGGATGAGAATCTGCTGGTGAGAAGCCTGTCACCGACCAGGGAAGTTTGGGAAGCTGCACAGCAGTAACCTCGCAGCTTCATTATGAAATGGGATTTCATAATGGGATTGGGATCTAAAATCTGGTTTGTAGTGCTGATTCCAATGTGCTGTTCCTCAGTAACTGTATTATCACTTAGACACTCTGATCAAGGAAAAGTCATCACCCTTGTTGTTCCAAGGTGAAAGTATTTAATGCCCAGAGCTCTGTTGTAGTGGCATGTCATTTGTATGAAAGTCACACAAGCTTTTACATGCTTCAACAGCGAATCATTTGAGGACTCAGTGACATGTGAGATAAACTCTAATTCAATTTTCACCATAGATTTTTCTCTTAACGCAACTTAAAAGATAGAGAGTTTGCTATTTATTTCTTCTCAAACTATGAAGTCTAGTGAGAGTCCCTAAGCAAATGGATTTTTTATATATTCAATTGTTGTTCCAGCAGTGCTCAGTAAAACTAAAATTAAGATTAAAGAAGATAACTTGCGAAGATTTTTTTCTACCTTAAAATGTGGGTCCTCTAATTTATGCTTTTGAAAATTATTATCTAATAACTTCTTCTATATTTAGTGATTAATGCTTTCTTAGTTTTCAAAAATATATTAAGAGAAATAAACATGGAAGTTATATCTGGAATACTCAATGATAGATATGGGGTCAAACTAGATTACAGGATTTATATGTTGATATCAATACCCATATACTACATTAAAACTCATGGTATAGCATGTATTAGAACTTCTTATACATTAATTTTATGTTAATGATTTTACTTGACATTGAAAAACCCATGTGGAGATGCTCTCCCATAATTGGTCATAGAGTATTTTTCTCTATGTTTTCCTTAGAACTGTTTTGGAGAAAAAGATCTGTTTTCCATAGGAAAACATATCTGTTTTCCATTGTACCATCAAACTTAAAATCACAGTTTAACTGAATTTTCAGACAGACAAGAAGGTCAAGAGAAATCACTAGATTTTCTTGCAGAAAAGAGGTGTGATAGACTATGATAAGGTAAAATAATAATGCTTTATTTGGAGTGTTAGCAATAAAAGGGTGTAATGAAGGTGGATAAAAGCAGAACCAAAATAAACCAAAATTATTTCATTCTGGAGGGACAGATGAATATCCAAGTAATTTTCTCAGAGTACCTCCTGGTAGAATTTCAGACAAGTCCATTTCTATATTGTCCATATTTAGTCAATTTCAAATAATTGTTTTGACCTTCTTTAATCTTGAAATTGAGATATTTTTTTTTAAACTCTTCTGAAAAGCAAAGGCTTTTGTTTAGGTGTTGAATAGTTGATAGTTTGTCTTAGACTCACTTTATAGTATTATGGATTTTTTTCTCTACTTTAAGGTGTTTGCAGTAAGTATTTGAATATTTATCATCACAATCAAAGTCTAATTGATATGAAAACCTTGATTGTCTTTAGAGAGTGAAATTTAACTGTTGATCTCTAGGAATTTTCTATCACCTCTTGTTTCAATTATGTTCTTCACAATTATTTTCCTTTACTAGATGTATCTGTATAAACTTTGCAAAACATATAAATCTTTTATTATAATACATAATATATTTAAATATAACAAATATATGCTTGTTATGGAAACAATTATGGAAACTTTGATATAGCTAATATCAAGGTTTTCTTCACATGTTTATATACAAATCATGTTCTGCATTCTCTTTGCATTCCTTATTGTCATGTGTGTCCCCAAGTTCTCCATACACAGTATTGTAGTTGTATTTAGACATTATTATGTTATTTCTGTTAATTTGTGTCCTTGTTAACATGTATCAATTTCCTTTTTAATTTTTTAAAATTCATTCCTCGAATCTAGTCAAGGAGTTAAGGTAAATTGAATCACCTGTTCTACATTTAATTGGTTCTTCTCTTTAATCATCATAGCTGGTTTAAATAAACAAGCAGAACTAATCCTGCTTTAGGCGATGTTTTTAACTCTCCTTTACCTTCATTGGCTATATTTTTTCCCTCAGAAATTGCAGATATATTATGTGGTATATTACATAGCACTTGCTATTTATGAACTCCAAGTTCAGTGCTTGGAAAATGGGAAGTATGCCCAAGATTATGGAAAAGCTAGTGAGAACAGAATCTCTGAGGAAGCAAAAGCCATGGCATTGCCATTCTACTTAGCCTATTATGAAATAATCTGGTTAGAACTAATACCTGCCCATAATATGCCAGTTTTCCAGAAACAACATCATTGAAATTAAACTAAAACAAATAAGTAAAGGAAGAAACAAATGTAAAAGATGTTCAGATTGTGTAAAATAGAACTATGAACTTGAAAAATAAGCCATGAAGAAAACTGTATTAGAACTGTAGCTATGCCTATGAAATTGGAGAAAAACATGACTTTGACAACTTATCCAGTTCTTCCTGAGTAAGGCTCTGCAGCTGAAACTGGATATGGCCTTCCTTAACTTTTTCTAGGGTCTGTGCTGTGGCATTTCTTATTGATTAAAATTCCTAAGTTGGTTGTTCAAGGGAGTTTAAATCTTGCCAAACTAAGTTCTTAGAGCCTTTCTATTTTCACATACTTATTTGAGGGTCTTATAAGGGATTTAGTTAGAAACAGTACATTATTCATAAGTGCCTTGATAAAAGAGTGTTACATAGTTACAAAATGCCCTGCAAATTTGCAAATGCTGCCTCATGGTCATATCATACATATGTGAAAGATTTCATCAGTGAAATTCAATCATCTGTTGGAAGTGTATTTGATCTCAGCTTCAAGATTTGTTTTGTTCTTGCTCCTTTGTTTTTCTTTGCATTTCATACCTTTATATATCATTTTCTAATGGTATTTCATATCCTACTTGCAACAGTACACACAATATGTAAAATACAATTTCTGGACCTATCTACTCATTTTGTGGCTAACCACATCCTTTTCCCATTGTCATTAAATCTTCAATGAAGATGAAGAAGCATTAGGAATCACTATTGTTGCTGTAATATTGCACACATTGCTTCACAAACAACTGATTTCTCCAGAAGTACTGGTCATGAGTGTATGTCCATCAGATTGCTCAGACAGAAAGGTCTAGCAAGTGTAGGCTGGGGTGGAATGAACTGTAATTAAAACCTGCTGGTGGCAAATTTGTACTATTCCCCTACTTTTGTAAGCTTCCAAGATTAAAGGTGAAACACAGCAATATATGCTCATTAGTTGGAACCATTATGCAATTTACCTGTCACCCCCTTCAAATGGTCTCTCTGCATCCATCTGTCTGAGCTTTTGTCTCCTTTTTCCTGCATGTCCCTATTTTTTTTTCCTTCTCTTCCCATCTTTCATTCATCTTTCTTTCCACTCCTCAGTTTCCTTCTATTATTCTTTTCTCATTAGACACTTCAGAATTGTCAGAAAGTGGGCCAAACCCAAGCATTCTTAGAAGAAAGCTGTTGGGACCAATCTAACATGTAAACTCAGTTTGATGTGTAAAATCCAATAAAGAAGTTATACAGCTTGGCAGAGCAGCAAAAAGGAGACCATAAAAAATGTAATTAAATCAGGAATTGAGACCTTCACACTTCACCTCATTTTCCCTCTGATTTAATTATTATTGTGTGAGAATATTTTCTATGGTATTACTCTCTGTTTTGTCCTATTTTAGAAATGTCAAAACACTAAGTGATTTCCTTAAGGAAAATATTTTTCTACTCCATAACTTCCCATTTTATGACATAATGGAAGGAAATTGTTGAATATACATACAGTTCTCAGTCATATTCATGTGGTTTGCTGAAGCAAAACCTTTAATTTTTACACAATAAAATGCTCCATACAGTCTTCTTTATAAAGTGAAAATCAAACTATTTTAAAATGAGAAATATTGAATCAGTTTTACAAAACTTGATTATTTGATTTCTGGGTACTTGGTGATATTTAATCTGTTGTTTTATTTTAAAATAAAATTTAAAAAAAATTTAAAAATCTAAAAGGAATACTCAGAACTTTTTAAAAGGAGTACTCAGAATTTTAAAAAAGCTCAACCAAATAAGCCAAAATATTATTTTGGAAAGATATTATTGATGTTTTTTACTTTGAGAAGATAGAATTATTATTTAGTGTCTTTTACTATTACCATGACACCTTTTGGTGAAAGAGAAATGAAACTTTTTTTCAGGAAATCTCTTTTTCTCTGCTGTGTTAGGTTGTACCCCTAAAGACTGGTTCAAAGTCTTTAGGTTTCTAAGTCAATGGTTTCTACCATTTTACCTCATTCAAAGTCTTGTTTCAAAACTAAGATCCTCATCTTCCTGTTCATTTCCAAGCACCTGACATAGTGTGAGGACTGTGTTGGTGGTTCTCTGGCAGAAAAGTAAAGGTATATGTTCTGTCCCTTATGGTGTGACATAGTATGAGCCTTTCTAGGCTGGAGAGTCATTCTCTAGTCCCATGAATTCCTAAGTGGAAGATCTTCAAACAGGACACATTAATAAATCAGTGTTTCATCTGTTAGGGTTGTGCTCTCAATAATTCCACTGCAAATTAAAGTATCTCCATTGAATCTGAGAGATGTAGAGGAGTGGTAAATTTACAAGAGGAGGCCCAGGTCCCAAGATTGTGTGTTCAATCAAATTAGTTGAGCAGATGGTGTTTAGAGAGGCATACAGAAAACAAAAGGCCCTAGGGAAATGAAATTGCAATCCCTTAAACAAATGCAAAAATTATAAACAATTGTGTAACTTTCTTTTAAGTGAGGAGAAGCCATGGAGGCTAAACGTTCTTAAGAAATTTTAAAATAATTCTAAAATAACAAGAAGTTGCTAAGGAAAGTGTCTTACATGAGCATGATCATACTAAACAAGAAAAATGTAGTGGACAGGTGTGGGAAACACAAAGACCAATGGAAAGGCCAGCAGTGGAAAGATCAAAGACAAGTGAAAAAAAAAAAAAGAAAAAGAGAAAATATCTGTCTAAAGAGTTTTTTTTATTTCCTTTTCTTCTGGACTTCCATCATCTTAGGCATGATTTTATGGCATTGCACAGCATCAGGCTGTGATCACTAGCAATTTTTATTAGTAAGGTGCACATGTGTATCCAAAGGAGTTCCTTCAAGGCCTAAATTTTAATTCTTTGGTGCTTTTATTCCTGTGATAAAATGGAGAAGCTGTCACCAAACTATGCAAGATACCATACTCCACCTAAGCAATCAAGGTGATGAACCATTCAGAACACCCGTGTGAAAGCCTGAATTGCCATTTTGTGAATAAATTCTCACTTTAGCTTTCAAGACATTTTAGTTCAGCAAGTGCTTATCCCTTGGGGAAAAAGAAGTTTTATGGGCAAATACCAAAGCTGTCAAAGGTAATTTATTGAATTTGTTGCTTATTTTATGTCAGATATAGGGATCCATAGGCATTTTGTTGCACATATAATGACAACTTCCTAAACAAATATTATAATTTTGGTTTTTTTTTCTAAAGAGGAATCAGAGAAAGTCACACTATCTCAATGGAGCAGCACACTACAATTTTAATTTTCTCTCCACTGAAGACTTGAAACTATTTTTGCTAATTTTGAGATATTTTAAAGCCAACTGAAAATATTATCTCATACTTCATATTGCAGTGTTTTAACTTTGCAAATGAAGATGAGAAATTTTCATAAAAGTTAAGAAAATGAGATACAGTTTCATGAACTGCCTTCAGTCAGATAGCTCTATTCCACCAAAGCCAATAGGGTTACCCATACAGCTAATGTGCAAAGCTGTGCTTTCAGTGTGAAACCAGACAGAGGAATACTTTAATTATCTGTTGCTATATTAATGTCTCAAAGAACACTCAATAATTCCAGTGGTTCTCTTCTTCTTGGTAATTACCCTTACTCTCATGGTGTATTCTACAGATTGCCTATGATGCCTCTCCTCAAAGATGTGTAGCTAGAGGGTACAAAATCACTAATGATGTTTTTTATCTTTTAGTTTTTAGTATTATATCACTGAAATAAATATTTTCAGGTGGATTTTACAATCATCACTTTTTCAAGCTTAATGAAGAGAGTTCAAAATAAACTTCATTATTGAATTCTGCTTTGAAATCACTTTGTAATTTTTCACAGCATGTTGGAAAGGTTTATTGTTTTGACTTGAAGATTGAAGAAATCTATTTGGATTTATGTAAATTAGAATAACATGCAGTTCACATTTAACACATAAGAATATGTTGCTGTGTGAAAATTGTGAGGCCTGCTGGTTTAATAAGCCAGTTTACGTAAACAATGATGTTACTTTTTTATTGTGCTGCAGTAAGAGTCTGTGATACAAGAATAGATAAGGAAATATAAACTATTTCCAAAGCTTCAGTTCTCTGACTTCCATCATTATTTTAGGAGAAAAGTCATAAAATGCTTATAAAGTTATATTCTTGGTCCTTCCAAAAAAAGGATGCATATTGTTTTGATGCATAAATTTCAGTGTATCTTTTCTCCTTCCCCCCCCCCAAATGTATACATATATATTATTCCTGAAATATTATTTTTATTGTTAGAATGTCTTTCACTTCCTAGATCACCAAGTGGGCATCTTTTTGTTTTTTCCTGATGATGCAACCACTCTAGTCCAACTTCCCAGGTACTGAGCCATTTCTGTTCTACTGTTAGAAGTATTGTACTTTTGAGCCCAAATTTTGTGAAGTCTTATGCCCTTCTGCAAAATTTGGCAGTGCATTCTCATTCTGAATAGTTGATATTTTAGTGTCTCCCTCATGATTTGAACAGTTCTTTCATCCAGAAGCAAAATTAGTGAGGCTGATTTTCTCTGGGATGAAGGCTGTCCATTCTTTCATTATGAATTAGTGTATGGCCCTACTTTGCAAAGATGTACACATCTTTTAATTATGAATTTTAAGAATCTGATTGCTTTTAATGGTGCTAAGCAAAATATGTAAAGCAGTGCAAGTAGTGTATTTTTCCAGTCAAAGGTTTAGAAAACTGTATTTGCAAATAGATAAACACAAAGAACATAAGCCTTATTTTTTAAAAATTCCTTTAATGATGTCCGAGCCATGTGTATGGAATTGTCATTGACTGCACTAGGTGTCTATCCATCAAATACAAATCATTATAAAGCCTCTGTGCTTTCTTCCAGAAATAAAACCTTCTCCTTTCTTTATCATTGAAAATGACTTGTGTAGGAAGGTGAAGGCTAGTTAATAATTCTGGATAATAGAAAAGCCATTATTTCATTTCACCACCAAAAAAGTTTTTTTTAGAATGGCATGAGATTTATTTTTCATAAAATGTTATTAAACATTGCTGTGGTCTATAAAAAAACTTGTACAGACTAAACTCTTATGTCCAAACTTGTTTCTCTGGTCTTACTAGTGTAAGTAAAAATAAAAATGTTGAACTCTTCACCTTCTGTAGCACAGATTATCCCTGTTTGGCTGGGATTTTCATTTCCACTGTGAATTCTCATGTCAAATGCTCCTGTTATACAGGTGGACTGCTGAAAAATGATTATCAGCTTTGATACCTTTAATCAACTTTCACATGCTAAAATAAATCAGAAATGTTGGTAGTCTTGCATATAAGTGTAATATTCACTCACCCTGAGGCAGCCAGCTAAAATCCATTGAATTAATCACACCTCTCCCAGGACTGTAGGGGCATCAGATGTAACTCTGATGCTACACATTTGGGCAGATAAAGCCACTGCAGGAATATTTAATTTTTTTTTTAGGAATTTTTTTTTGCAGGGAACAAGGCCAGTCCCAAAATGAAGTCTTATGTCCAGGAAGAGTGGAGTGTGACCATTGTGGCATGGCACCAGATTGATGTCTGTATTTCCTACTCACAATTAATAATAGGGAATTTAATACACTATAGTGGGATGAAATTTGGGGGATATAGGAAAGTTAATGAAGCCAGAATTTGATCTATACTGACATTAACATATACAGAGCAATAGACATTTCACTGTTATTATTAATATGGAATTGAAATTTACCTTAAATAAAAATTAAGTCAAAATGAAAAAACTGAGGGCTCGAAATGCAAAATATAACCCAGTAGCTGTGTTTTAATAATCTCCTGAACTGAAAGGTATGATTGTTTAATAATATATTTTATATTATTATAAATATCTCTTGTGACAAAGGAAAATTTGTCTTGAAATTCACTTGCATACAAGTAGGATGTCATTATTTTGGAAATAATTTCTTCAGATCAGTGCTAGTAGAAGTCAGACTGTATTATGTTAAAATTCTACAAAAATTAAAAAGTCAGTGCCATGTATGCTTTGCTCACAAACCCTGTATAAGTGTACTTGAAGAACCAATAAAACCACACAAGGTGAAATGCTTCCATGAGAAAATTCTTGTATATGCTGTGCTTAAGGATATTTTGGTCATCAGTAAAGGACAGAAGTGATTGATAGAAACATCTTCTCATTTTTTCTTTCCTGTGATATAATAATTATTTCTATAATTAGTCATATACTGCCTGAACGTGACCTTGCATTTTTTTGAAGCCATGAGTGGAAACCAGGGAAGTATTGTCCACAGTAATTCTTGCCTCCCGTTGTACCACCTTTCCTAGCATATATATACGACCACACTTTTATATTATGTGGTCTGAGCCATGCAAGGCACCACTGCACTCCAGGGCAGAAGATGAAGAAGCAAATACTCAGTGTCATATTGTGTAAGATTATATAAAGCATTCATATGCTATAAAAATAAAGTGATATTAATCCATTGCAACCTGTCATATGCTATAAAAATAAAGTAAAATTAATCCATTGTAACCTGATTCAGGAATTACTTCCATAATCTGGAAAGAGCAATAAGATTTACAATTACAGACTGCTTTCTCATGTAAATAAAGTAACTAAAGCATTACTCACAAATACTGAAAAATTCTGGGTTTACCTTTTTATTAACCATACATGAGTGGATTTTGGTTCAATAATGGTTCTTCTTGTCTATGAATAGGAATCGCAACTGTTTATTCCAATGCTTATATTTCTAAAGTCAGAAAAGCCAAGACTCTTCCTCTTACTGGCACTTACTGGAATGTGGGTGTCTGGATTTCATGCATTAGACATTTCTTCTGCTTATCTTTTACTAATGGTAATTGAAAAAACAAGTGGTAGATGCCAATGAAGTAAACAGGAGAAAAATTCTGTATGACTGTAGATCTGAATGTCTCAGACCAGACATTCATTACTCCATAGGACATGGCTGCTATGAATTTAGCCTTGATTCCTGAAATGAAGGAGGTTGAAAACCAAATAAGTTGGTTTTATATATATATTTATATACATTTATATATATATTTATATATATTATATATATTTATATACATTTCCAGGGAAACTCAAAACCTTTTTGTTCCACAAGTGATATTTACCTTGCTTTTTGCAATTACTTCTCAGTAATTGCTAAACTACATTAAAGTAGGTACAAAGTACTTTTAAGGGTTTTTTTAGTATTGTTATTAATTTTTAAAGAATTATTTTCAATATAGGGAGGTTCCTTAGAACATTCCTGCAGTTAGAGTCTTTCCCACTGCTACTGCAGGGAATGAGTTAATAGGTGGCTCTTGCCGTTACCATTTTTCAGCCTCCAGGAAAGGCCCACTCCCTGTGTAGTCAGAGTATGAACTACTGCAACACATATTTGTTTCTCATTTCAGTGCCTGCATATGCTCACAGGAGCCTCAAAATGCCTCTCGTAGGTTGTGTCCAGTGAGGTCAACCCATAAAAGTACAAAATTAAATTAAAAAATCAAATGAATGCAACATCCAAGTTCAAGAGCATATAAGTAGCTCCCTGATTTCAGCTCACAAATGTTACTTGATAAATTTTTAAAGCAGTCTTGCTTGTGTGCTGGCTTTTCTAGAAGATTAAATATTAAGAGCTCGCGAATCCTCTTATCCTGGTGCCTCCATTTTCTTTGCTGTGTTTAGTGAGATGTCCCAAATGAAAGGTGCAGGCTGGAGGGGCCTCCATACCTCTTCCTCTGGGGTTATAAGAGGAGTGTTGTCATTTTGTCCAATTTGTCAACAACTGAGCTTGCTGCACCTTCCCAAATTGCAAACATACACTATCAAATATTTCTGAAAATATGGCAGATATAAATGCCTGAGATATCAACTGAGATCCTATTTTATGTCTATTTTCACTTTCTTCACAACATTGTGTATTACTCTTCCTAAAATGCTGATCAAAAAAAGACTGTTTTTTTCCCATCTCTGCTATGTATATGCTGGCTGCATTTGCAAAAGTTTTGTATCTCCTGGGCATTTTCTTGGCTTATTTTCATTTTGACAATGTATGAAACTGTGTTTTTTGTTTTTGCTGTGCTACTGCTTTGAACTCTCTCTGCCTTACTGCCGCAGGTTTTTTGGTTTGTATTCCTTTAGTATTTTGGATACCATCACATGCAATTCTTTTGTCACTTGTTATAAGCCTCATTTTATTGGACAATTTCTTTTGCTTGGAAAATTTTAGTTTACTTGTTCAAGAGTTGATTCAAAGAATTCGAACTACTCTTTTTATTCTTACTGATCCAAATCATAACCTCCTTTTTTATTGGGAATTTATCTAGCCTTTGCAAATTGCAAGACTGCAATTGTCTTTTTGTATTGATTCTATTTTTTTAACTCAGATGAGATTCCATGTTTGGTATATGCCACATCAGTTGCAAATTCTTCTTTGGCCTTCTTTGTTTCTCAGAACCAGCAGGCTCTCCTGATGTCCTCCCTTTTTGCTGAGTATGGCTGCTTCACAGAATCACAGAATGTCCTGAGTTGGAAGGGACACACTAGGACCATGGAAGTCCAGCTGCTGGCCCTGCACAGGACAGCCCCACAAGTCACATCATGTGCCTGAGAGCATTTTTCCAGTGCTTCTTCAATTCAGTCAGGCTTGATGCTGTGACCACTGTCTAAAACTTCTTTGGGTAAATAATCTTTGCCTAAAATCCAACTTAAACTTCTCCTGACAGCTTCAGGCCATTTCCTTGGTTCCTGTCACTTGTAACTGCACAGAAGAGATCAGTGCCTGCCCCTCTGCCTCCCTTGTGAGGAAGCTGAAAACCACACTGGGGTCCTCTCAGACTCCTCAGATAAAGTCCCCTCAGGCACTCCTCATAAGGATCCCCTTCAGATCCTTGACCATCCTTATTCCCCTCCTTTGGACATTCTGTAATAGATTAATGTCTTTTTTTATATTGTGGTGCCCAAAACTGCCCCCAGGACTCGAGGCTGCCCCAGTGCAGAACAGGGCTGGGCCTGGTGCCCCCCACGACAGGGTTGGCTCTCCTGGCTGCCAGGGCGCTGCTGGTTCATGTTCAACTTGCCATTGACCAAGGCCCCCAGGTTCACTTCACTTCTGCTCTCCAGCCTCTTGTTCCCCAGCCTATACACACAACTAGGATTGTCCCGTGCCAGGTGCAGAATCAGGCACTTGCTCTTACTAAACATCATATGGCTGGTGATTGTCCATCTCGCTTATTTGTCAAGATGTCTCTGCAGAGCTTCTCTGCTTTGGAGGGTGTCAACAGCTCCTCCTTTCTTTCTATCCTCTGGAAGCTTAGTATCCCTTACAGTCTTGCATCCAAATTTTTAATGAAAATGTTCAATAGCACAGGGCAGAGCCCTGTGGAGGCCCTTTACTGACAGGTCCCCAGTCTGATGTCCCCCCATTCACTATAATTCTTTGTGCCCAACCCGTAAGCCAGTTGCTCACCCATCTCATAATGGGTTTATTCAGCTCTGTGCTGGAAAAATTTCCAGAAGAATACTGTGAGAGACAGCACTGAAAGCTTTTCTGCAATCCTAAAAGATTACATCAACTATCTCCCCTTGATAACTAGGGGTGTTACCTTGTCATAAAAGGAAATCCAATTTAACAAGCAGAACTTCCCTCTCATGAACCTGTGCCGGCTGTGCCAATGCAATTAAAGAGACTGTTTTGGTCACATCTATGTTACTGTTGTCTTCCAAATTCCTAGCTTTTAGTGCTGGGGCAAACTTCTAGCAGCAAAATCCTTCCAGTATTCTTTGACACTTTCCTTGTGAGTATACTAGCTGTGGAGTAGAATCCCATTGCTGATTTTGGTTCTTCCAGAAAATCTGCCTGATGCTGTGGCCTCTGAAGTATCTCTGCTGAAGCCTGTTGGCTGGCCTTGCATGGCACAAAATCTGCAGCTAAAATTGTTCACATTTGTGCAGGAAGAAGCCTTGTAGTGATGGGGGTCTGTGTACCACTGTCCCCCAGACTGACCAGTGTTTTACAGAGGTAATATCAAACCGGGATGCTTGCTCACAGCAAAAAAGGGTGGGTAGACATGGGCCTGAGTCTGTTCCATGACCCTCTTAGTTTTACTGGACTAGAAGCAGTATCAATAATATTGGTCAGTAAATGATAAATATGTGGGAAATCTAACTGTTAAAATATTAATCCTCAGGAGAAAAAGCTGATTTTCTCTCAGTAGCTGAAACAACAGTGTTGCCTCACTTTATAGTACCAAATAGCAAGCACTTAGGCATTCCCCAGGACAGAGGGAATCCCACCTTCAAGTATCTTTTAAGCTTTATTTGAAGCAAAGATATGAGCTTTGATCTCCTGTCTCTGAACCCTTAGGCTTGCCAAGTCAGTCTGTCTATATCTGTAGCCCAATGAATATTTAATTACTGAAAAGTGGAATAGTGCTTACAGAACACATTATGGTGTCTAGTTGCAGTCTTCCAGCTGAAAAGTGAATCTAATTTTAATACCTGACTTCTTTGCGAATTTATCTGAAACAGTCTAATTCACTTATTAGTAATAGTTTATAGTATTTGAGTGAAAATAGAGGGTTATGGACACCGCGTGCTAGGGTAAACTGAAGCTATCTTGCCTTTCAATTTGGCTTGTTTATACAGAATTAAAAAATAAATGCATCTGACATGTTTCTCTTTTCTGCATTGCTTTGGAACATTATGTGCCTTTGGCAGTTTGCAGTTCTGGTCTAAGTACTGTCATTGCTTTTGAAACTTTAATCTTTTAAGATAATTTAATTTCAGCTGATTTTTTAGATTTTTCACTAGGACATAATTTGAGTGAGTGTGAACTGGACTTTCCTGTGCAATTAAATGATTTATAATTAGCATTCTCATTTTTTGTTGAACTGCAATAGTACTCTACATTCTTTTTAATCGGTTTTGTTTGTGATATTTCTTTTCTTCTGTTCTTTTCAAATTGTTCTCATTTGTGTTCTTTTGGTAAAATGCAGTAATTATACCCTTATGAATCACAACCTCTGCCCTGTTAATTACAATTAAGGGAATCCATACATTATTATATTTAGATTTCTGGATAATTTAAGACAAGGAAAAAAAAAGTGGTTTTTAGAAGCTTGCATTATTGTCTCCTCTCCTTTATTATACTGCTTATATCTGCAAAATTCAAGAATCAAAAAGAAACTAGAAATAACCAGTTCATAACCTCCTATTCTATCTTCATGCTTTTAGATGGGAGAAACTTTCTAAATAAAGTTTCTGTGGTATCTTTTTTCCAACCATATTTTATTTTGTCCTCTATGAAGTATTCTGTGCAATGATAGTGTGATGACATGCTATTCTGTGTTCCTGGAACTATTTTGGGAATTCATGTAGAGGATATTCTACCTTCAGCTGTGTAGGGCTAGAAATAAATCTCTGTGCATATGTGGACAAAAACCAAACACCACAAAAACCCTTCATATTCTTGTTAAGCTACAGAAGATCAACAGATGGAGAGTTACTTTCATCTTTTGTCAGAAAGTCTTTGTTATGCAGGGTATTTCTCTTGTTTACATTTCTTTGTTTATTTGGATAAAAACAATTACAGCTCAGGCAAGTACAAACCTTAATTTTTTCTTTCCTGGGTGATCTTTTGCCTGCAGCAATGGATTAGCATTGCTTTGGGAGGTGAAGTAGTTGGTGTTGTTTCCCCTTCTTGTTGTGAGACTGCACCTTTCCCAATACTATGCCATGGGGAGCAGATGTAAAATCACTCAGTGGCAGCTCCACTCACTTCTCCTTTCCCCTGAGAATCTGAGAGAGTTTTCTCCCTGATTCCTTCTCTTCTCCATGATGCGTAGTTGGAGATGGAGCAAGGAGTGCAGGAAGTGCCCTTTTCTGCTCACCTGAAGAACAGTGTTGCTGCTGTTGGGTGTTACCCTTCTCACAAGCTACAAGAAGGACAAACTGGCCAAGAGAAACAAAAAAAAGAGGCAAGGAAAAGTAATGGAGCACCCTGGAGGAGAGATTTGACAGGAAGATAAAGTGCAGCAGTAGTTGCTGTGAAGGCATGTTCCTCTTCTACACAGATGGCCTTCCTGCCATCATGCTAAATGCAATGAAGAGTGTTTAATGCTTGCTACTCAAATGTGTAGCTTCAAAACTAATATCCTACTTACTGACTTTTAAACTGCACCTTGCAGCTGAATGGAGGAATGTATTGCAGAATTTTGGAGACCTTTCTTCTCAAGACCCTAATGAGTGGACCAGTTCCCCTGATAACGGTTGATAGACTGGGGAATGGACTACTGTTTTCCAACAGCACTGACATCACTATGACTCATGGCAAATATAAACAATATGTTCTGTTGAAAATATAAAGCTAATAGGATAACTGGTGTATATAGAGACATGCTCAAACATGTCTGACAACTGACTGTTCTCAAGTTTAGCTTCATGTAACTTTTCTTCTATTTCATTCTGCTGAAAAAGCTCTCAGTGTCAGCTGGTACTCAGAGATGTTGCCTCCACCCTGAGAAGCAATGCTTACGTAATAGCAAATATGTTTTTTTTCTCTTTACTCTCTGACAATCCAATGAGACATCCACCCTTCCCATAATTGTGTCCTGTAGATCATAAATGCATCACTGAATCATGAGATATGTTTTAACTCACTAACAAGAAAACTTAGTTTTTAACAAGAATTTAGACAGATGTGAAACAACCTCTTTATGAAAAGAAAATTCAACACTTAACATATATTTTGATAAATTCATTATAATTTGACATGGCTTGCTGTGAAAGAAACATGAGGTTCTCATGAGGTTGGATGGGATGAGGTTTACACCTTAGTATGAAGGTCTTTAAACACACAGATTTTTTATTTGCTCCCTGTATTTATAGTGTAAAGGGAAAAAAAAAACTTTAATTTACTACTAGTTTTCAATATAGAATCAAGAAATAAGTCATTAAACATATTTGGGAGAGCAACATTTTTGGGGGATGCTAAAAATATCTTACAGATTCTGAGAAGCATCAGGGAAATCTGGCTTTCGAGAGACTGAATGTGACCTTCTTATTTGTATTATTCATGTGATTTCTAATCCCAGTTTAATAATGGGAAATCAAGAATGTAAATAAGAGAAGTATGAGGTTGTTTTAGTATTCATTCTTGATATTCAGAGGTTTTAATTCAACTTCTGCTTTTCTTCATTGATAATTGGAATTAGGCATGCTCATGAGGTAGATTTTTGATTCTGATTATCATGTGGATTGGATAACATAGGAGATATTGAAATGACAAAAACCAGCTGCATTCTTCTATTACCAATTTTCTAAATAGGGATGAGTGACTGGAATGACAAAGGAATTGCCCATCTGAATGTGCTGGCCTCATCCAGCCCTGGCTACATTGCTTACTTGTCAGCTGTTCCCCCTGTGCACTATTGTACAGATTTGTTGCACAGTTTTAACTTCTCTGCCTGCTGTTCAGAGCTATATTTAGCAACACTGTGATCAACCAACAATCAACTTTGGGTATTTTTCCAAAGGATTCCCTCCATTTTGCCATAAATGATAGCAAAGAAATCCAAATTTTCTTTCTGGTTTTCTTTGTCCCTCATCCTTTTCACTTGCATTTGGAGCTTCTTTATGGCTGGGAAAGTAAGAGATAAATTAATTATATGCAAATATTGTGTTACAGTTATGTTCAGTAAAAGTGATAATCTGCACTTCATTAAGAAGCTCCCTTTATAATCTCCCAAAAAAAAAAAAAAAAAAAGAGAGAAGAAGGAAAGAAAAATTCTTGTCTCTCTTTTACAGACTGCAGTAAGGACTTAAGAGCAGATGCTGTAGTGAGATGCAAAGCTAATGGTCTCTCTAACATTTAAATGACATCAAGTGTTGATTTTTTGGGCCTGAAGGCACTTTTTGCTCTCCTTAATTTGGTATAGTCAAAGCCTCTGGAGTTTTGGTAAACCTTCTAACTTGTTTAGGAAGTTTGTGCAGAAGTTGAAGTTTACCCAGATATCCATGGTCCAAGATAACTTCTCGTTTGTGACAGAAATTACATTAATCCTCTTTATTGCTGTCTTGATTAACTGTCACATCCAAAGTTGATCCCAGCCTCAAGGAAGTATTACTTTTTGGCAGGGTGGGGAGATGTGTAATGTAAAGATATATTTGACAATAAGGATGCCTTTTAGTTTTTAGTGGTAAGAATAAAATAAAAAAAATAGAACAAAAAAGAAACAAAGATATAAATCTTGACTCTGGTGATCCTCATTTTGGTAGGATCTGAACTGTTCTGTTGCTGCTGAATGAGTCACACAGTTAAACCAGCAGAACTGCAAAATAGATTGTTGACTTGAATCAAACAGGAGATTTATGCAGACTTGTTGTGCTTCAGAATAAAGTCTGTAGAAGGCTTATTGAGGAAATGCAGTCTTGCAAATGCTTTCTGCTGTCACTTTTGATGTTCCCAAATACAGAAGATGTCAGCTTGAAAGAAGAAATGTTCTGGGTAGGGAGTTGTTGACTATATGAGAAATGGATTTGTATTATAGCACTCTATTCCCCTTGGAACGTTAATACAATGAAGTGCAAGCTCTTTTATTAAATTGTGGATTCCAGCATGGAACCTGTCAGTTCTGCCAAGATGTATTTTTAGCACTTCAGAGTTGCTTGTCGTGCTCCCACATCTCACCTGCAAATTGTGTGTGAGAAACAATGAAAAGTAGTTCACCAGTGGCTTCATGTGTTAGGTGTAACCTCAATCCATTTAATATTAGCAAGACCTTTTAAAATTAAATTTTAGTTTGGTCCAAAGTGTTGTATTTGGTGAGGCTAGCTGATACAATGTGTTTTGGTTAATCCTGTAATCTAAGAAAATTAATTTGCTGCTTATTCATGACAAATATTTCTTGCAAAGAATTGGGGAGGGTGGGGAGGTGGTATGGGAAACACCTGAAAAACTAACAATACATGATCTTCCTCTTGGCACATGCATTTGCTCAGTCATGGATAACCTGACATTTTCCTATGAATGTTTCACATTTGGAAGTTTATTCCTTGTCAAGAGAGGCTCACATGCCTCTATGCTTTGGGTCACTTATAACAAGCAGAGAAAGAGTCCAGGTGTCTAAAAATCTCAAGATATAAGTCATTAAAATACTTGAGTGACATAGGGACCTGCTGTTTCATGTAACAGCCAACTTGTTTTGTAATGTAGCTCTCAGCTTTTCAGTGTTCCCACAGCTGTTATTTACATCATGGTTTGGTATTTTTTTTAAGTCTTACATGTGCTAAATATCTGAGATCTAAACTGAAATCTGCATAGAAGCATGAAGCATATTTTGTAGAGTACACAGCGGAGTTCTCTGCTTTTCTTCCAGTGCTTTATGAATTCAGATATTCTTTCTTTAATCCTGTCCAAATTACTAACATGGTGGACTGAGTCAGTTATGTGACGTGGAATCTCCAGTCAATTCTCATTTCCCATCTACCAAAAGTGACAGGCATCTCTGAGCAGTAAACTACAACAGCAGAGGAACTTTATCTTCCTCTCACTCAGCATCAGTGGTCCCTTCACCCTCTACAGCAGGATGCTGTAAGGCTGGTTCTTCTGAGCACATTCTGTCTTTAGGGGCATGAATTTGGCTCTCTCCCTTTTATCTAGACTGCACATGCATTTCAATCCACCAGCTGGAAACCAACTACCTGATCCCACTGCCTGAGTATCATTTTCTTAGAGATAAGTCACTCTTCAGAGTTCTGAAGGATCCATGTGGTACATTGGTCACTGAATTGGGTGGCAATGAGAAACTTTGTGCACTGCAGAAGGCTTGACACTAACCTAGTTTCACATTTGTGTACCTTATGTGACTGTTCTGAAGATCTGACTGTCTTATTTTTGATTTACAGTGTTGCAAGGGAACAATTTCTTTTTGCAGAATGGTTTTCTTATTAATTTGTTCCATTTCTGGCATTGCAGGTTGTCTTGAGAGAAGTTATTTTATAAGCCAATATCCCATTTTCATTATCCTTCTAGAAGTCCCAAACCTATCTTCATCCTGCCAAAAAATTAATGCCTGTAAGTAATTAATTTATCGTGAGTGCTTCCCTTGAATTCTCCTTATTCACCTATGTTTGAAAAAATACCAAAATTTATTGCAAAGAGACTGCTAGACTCAGTCCTTTTTTTTTTTTTTTTTTGGTTAAGCACCTTCTCACACAGACTCTCAGAGTTGTTGAGGTTGGAAGGGCTGGCTCTGGAGCTCATCTTGTCCATCCCTTCTGCTGAAGCAGCATAACTAGAGCAGGTTGCTCTGGCCATGTCCATTAAAGTTTTGAATAGCTCCCAGGAGTGAGACTCCACAACTTCTCTGGACAACTTGTGCCCATGTTCAACAACACTCACAGTAAAAAGATTTTTGCTTATAATTAAATGGAAATTCCTGCACTTATACTTGTGGCCATTGCTTCTTGTCCGTTCTGCTCTTTGGATTCATCCTGGAATAGCAACAGGCATCCATTTACTTTGTAGAATTCTATTAAATCATAAATGCAGGATTATACAGGCAATAACTCAAATGTTTTTGTGCTTTATTAGTCACCACCCACACTTTGGCTGTGTAATATCTGCAACCGAAGGACATGGTATTTATGGAGCTAGGACTGATTTTACTGACCAAAAAAGAAGTGCCACTAAGGTCTGATTATTTATTTCTCAGCACTTGAGTCCTTCTTTGCCTCTTTCATAAACTCCCAGAATTACAACACTTTAAAGCTTCATCTTGGTATGGCAGTACTTTGAAGTAGTTGTATTTAAATTTATTTGCATTTTCCTATAAACCATTTTCAGAAGATAGAGCTGGGTTGTCATAAGAATCTAACAGATCAGCCAAGTGACACAGTGCCAAATTGCAATGTGTATTAGATGTAAACTCAAGAAATTCAGGCTTCATGTGCTTAAAGTGGGCACCAAAATGATTACTAAAACTAATGTGGAGGTGAAATAATTTTAGAGGCAAGTCAGAAAAGCAGTCCATTTCTTAATGAGCATTTTCAATATAGTTTTGGCACAATAAATTCTGATCCACAGTTCTGTACCCACAGTGTTCCAATCAGCTGCTAAAAATGGGAAAACAATCAAATTAACCATGTCATAAAAACTGATAAGCTTTTAGAATTTTAGTGAAGTGGCACAGATGATAATACAAAAATTACTCACCGATTGTGTGAACATAATGTATATTATATCTTGTATTGGAGCACCAAGATCATACCAGAAGTACCAACATGTGAATAATTAATTTGAAACTAGTTTTAAATTCTTGTGTTATGTGATGAAAGCATGATGGTAGTAACAATCTGGTCTGCAGTTGTTGTAAGCTATGTTTTATTTCAAATTTTAATTAGCAAAGAAGGATGCCATTCAGATTGGAGGACACTGAAATGTTTTATCAATAACATTTAATAAGTCATTCTTTTTCACTGAAAAAAAATATAAAATTTGTTTCTGTAGCCTTTTGACTAAAATATTTAATTTAGAATAATCCATTTAAAATATATTTTAGTATTTCTTTTGCTACAATGTTTGATTTAATCTTTATTTGTATGAAAATTTACTTTGCTATATATAAAATATAGCTGCAACTCCTTGCTTCCTTGTGGGTGTGTTCTGTCTTTGGGCTTTGTGAATATACACTGAAATATAATTTCAATTTATTATGTTCATGTAATTGTTTTGACAGTCTTCTGGGCCTTATGTTTTTCTATAATCTTTAATAGAGTATCAGTCCCCTATAAAATTCCTGTTTCCTTTAAGTAACTGACAATCTGTACTAAAACAATTATCTGTGGTAAAACAATTACTAAAACAATGAAAAATTAATGTGATTAAATGTTACTAAGGAAGTAGGGAACATCTTTTAGAATACATGTGAACTGTATGTGAAAAGTCTTCTCTCCATAGTTTCCCAGTTAGTGCTGTGATCCAATAGAGAAATGTGTTTGATCATTGATATGTGGTAATTTGTAATTCTTAGGCAGTTTGTACTTACAAAACTGCTCTATTTTCTTTTACTTTGTTTGTTTTGGGGTTTTTTTTGTTTGTTTTTGTTTGTTTGTTTGTTTTTGTTCTTGTTTTGTTTTTTTTATTTTCATCCCATAGTTTAAAAGCTGATCTTCATGTTTTACTAGTTAGTAAATGCTTGCAAAGCAATTTGAAAATGAAATGGACTTAATTCTTCATTGTTAGGCAAGTATTCAGTATAAGAAAATTTTATTATGTTTTTGACTTCGGTTCTGTGTAAGACATTTCCCAGGCAGCTTTCTATTGACCTTCATGCATTTAGCATTTTCTCCTTTTTTCAGTTATTTCTCCCAGCTGAGTTCTTGCTCCAGGAAGAGTCAGTATTGAACTTAAAGGATCCTGGACAGTAACCTTGTTCATTGGAGTGCTGAACCAAAAGTGGAATGTTTTTATTCCATTTTTGCCAGTAATTTATGCCATGTTCCTAGCTAGGTCAGTTTACCCAGGTCAGTGCCCATCCTATTTGAAATCTGAGCAGTGATCACTGATGCTGTTATTCATCATGAAATGCTGATCACAGACAGATGTTTTATAAAATTTTGCAATTTATTATGTTTGTGGATTCATGGTTACATACCATTTCTTCTTTTTATCCACCTGTGACTAGTAATATTAATAAGGAAGAAATAAACTGAGAGCATTCTTCCAACTGGCTACCCCGGAAAATTTGTTTCATAGAGTTTTATATTTTGAATACTTTTTTTTTGCTTTTGTTGCTCAAATTTGCTGAATCTCATTAGGCATTAAAATGCAATGTTCTGCTGATTTTTTTTTGTTTGTTTGCTTGGGGTTTTTTTGTTGTGGGTTTTTTGTTGCTGTTTTGTTTTGGGGTTTGTTTGTTTGTTTGCAGCTTTTTAATTTTTTTATTTTAACAGCAGAAAGCAAGCCAATTTGTGCAGAACCAAAGTACTTGTTGGATGCATCATTTCCATGTTGAGATCTTACCAGAGTGGTGCACAGGATGAGATTCAATTCAATGTCCAGATTCAGGTGTGCAATGTTAGATATCAGTTTAGAATGTTCATCAAAAATGGATTTGTTTCACACACACAAGGGAAAGATCTCTAAGTTCATGGTATAGCCAAAGATCTAGTTAACACAAATCAGAAAACTCTGGGAAACTCTTTAGCCCATTTTAGGATGGATGCCTACCATCCTATAAAAACTCATTTTCTTTCTGGACTCTATTGATGAGGGTCTCCCAACAAAAACATTGTGTGATTTTTGAAGTTCTTTGGAGATACAAATTATTTGCAAATAATTGATCTGGCAGATGTGACTCAGTATTGCAGAATACCTTCAGCCCTCTGAGTCAGCAGTGACAGTCCAGACAGGCAGAGCTCCTCAGCAACTTACTCCTTCTCTAACTCTGCAGTATTTCCATTTCTTAGGCTGTGCCATATGAGGGAAAAACTTTGGGCATATGATAGTCCTGTACACCTGAATTAGTTTGACTGCCCTACAAGTCTTAGTGCTGGGAACTGTGACCTGTAAACACACTGGCACAAGTCAGCCTTTCCAAAGATATAATTTTTTTAAAGAGAAAGGATGCAGGATATGAAAATGTGTACTAACACAGGAGTCTGTACATCTGATCTTACCCTGAACTCATTTGCTTAAATAACCCAGAGTTCTTTATTTCTCTTTATCTCCCACAGAGTTGGTGCCTCTTCTAGCAATGCCAGGTAGACATGAGTGGTCACAGAGACTTGTGTACAACTCACACATGCACAGTACACCTTACTGTCAGCTGTCTAAGGGTTATCAGAAAAGTTTACCAGCATTGAATGGAGATTGAGTCTCATTTAGTCTCACATAACCTCCATGTGGCAAAGAACATTAAAGAAAACAAGTGGAATGGCAGCAAATATTTTATCTGTAAGATAGTACAGATATCTTTCAAAGCTTCATCACCATATATTGGAAACTTTTAAGTTTTCCAAATGTGGGAGACAATGAATTTCTCTTCTTCTGCATCCTAGAGGACATAAACATTTTCTGAACATAGTTGTAATCTTGCTAGAACAGAGAAATGTCTTGCTGATTTATTGCTTCATACAGAACATTGAAAAGGATGCAAATCTGAGTGCTATGGTGCACTTCTTGGATGGCTGTCCAATAAGCTGGTGATAAGTTTTAGTGTGTGAACATGTGGCTTTTTTCCCTGATGTGTCCTCCAGTCTTCACAGAAGTATGCCTGTAAATATCCTTATTCTGCCCACTCATGACACAAAACAGACATGAACATCAGGAAAATAAATGGTCATGTGCTAATTATGATTAATAATATGGAAAAATATGATAGCGCCATCCTTCTCAGAAAATGACAGTAAGCCAAACTATTAGCAAATAGATATAAACAAACCACATTGGTCAGATCTTCCAGTCTCAGGCAGGAGGAGCTGTGCTGTAGCTTGTGCACTGTTGTGCAGAGCAGTGGCAGGTAGTGATTGCCTCCCCCCAGCTGGTCTGGCCCATAGGGAATGAAGCCATGCACAACTCCAGGTCTCTGAACCAAAGCTTCCAGTCTGCACCTAGAGACGTTGCTGACAGAGAGGTCTTTGGAGCTGTATCTTTTCCCTTCTTTGCACTTTGTTTAAATTCAACAGGGAGATATAAGGTGATTGACAGAACATGTTTAGTGATTAAAGGATTAGTGTAAAAATTCTGAGAGCCATTGGTACACACAACACCGTGTTGTTCATTCCCACTGCTGAAAAAATAAATGTTCTAAATTCTGCTTCAGCTTTTTCTATACATCAGCCAAAATGATTTGCCAACTGCACACAAGGAGTAAACCCAGAATAAAATCAGAACATTGATGATTTCAGTTTGTCCAAAATACAAAAGCTGTTAGACAGATGGATCCCTATTTTCTTACTTTCTCATGTTCCTTTATTGCTATTGTGAAATAAAGAGATTCTGTTATTCACAGACTAGCAGCTTTTATTTATATCACTTTAAATTTGTATTCCAAAATGTGTATATTATTTAATATTTTTTCATTTATTTAAGAAATATGTTTTTGTTTCTCTGCAGTAGTTTTTTATGAATGAAAATGCAAAAGCTTTCCTAAAATCCATATTAGAGTATTAAGGTTTTGTTTTCTCTTCAATTGGACCCTGTTTAGCTGTATTTACTCATGATCTTGTTCATAGATGCTCTTGTTTTTGCCTTTCCTTCACAGAGGTCTGGAAGTCATTAGAGTAAGCAACAAATCTGGTGTCTATTTCATTATGGGAAATTAAGCACATTTTACAAATCTGTTCCATTCATAAACTTTTGAAAAATCATGACACAGATGAAGATTTAGAAAAATCCAGCAAGTTTCTTCACTGAAGAGGGACCACTGATCTATCAGTCTTTGTCCAGGCTTCATCATCCTAGAGAAAATTATCCTTAATAAAACTCTTGTGAATGAGGAATGACACAGGGAAGTTGCTGCTTTATAAATTCTATTTATTCTGATTGCAGTTTATGAAAACATCATGTTGCTTTCCAATTAGTTGCTACCTGTGAGTTCCTGCAGTGTTCATAGGCACATAAACACAAAATGTAAATGTGTTTCTTGTTCCTGTTTGTTTTCCTTCATCATTTTCTGGCAATAACATCTTTGTGCAATATAACTCAAACCCTCATCTTTAATACATGCTGCTTTCATATATTTTTCTACTACTTGTTCCAAGGGGAAATAAAATTTATTCTAGCTTTTGTTTTTGAAAGTATTTACAGCATTGAATGGATGTGTTTCAGTGAGATTAGGATAGATAAAATATATTAATGAAACCTAGGTAACTTACATATATTTTTCCAAAACCTGGAAACTCGGAGTCTAAGGCTCAGATTCATAAAGTTCACCCTTTCACTCCCCATAGGAAAATATGACGAATTAGTGAAAAAGAACATAACTTATTTATATTTATTAGAATTTGGAAAATTCATCTTCTTTCATTAGATGCATTAAGAATAACCAGAAAAAAACTTGATTTTTTTGGGAGTGTTTTTTTGGACATGAAGTGTACACCACTCCAATAGGTAGTTATTAAAAAAGAATAAAACAGCCTTGATTTTTATGCAGCATTAATTATTCTCCTCTCTGTTATACATTATACTCAAAGCAATATGCTGCACTATGCCTTATATGTGACAAAATGCTACATAAAATACTGAACATAGAAAAGTATATGCATTACATGGAAAAGTAATTTAAGTATGTAGTGCAAGAATAACACTGAAAACTGATTAATCAATTTTGTGCGATGCCGCAGTTATTCTACTGTGTTGAAATTCGTAAAGGAAAGAGGGGAGGATCTCAGACTTCCTGGGTAGTTTTCATAGTGAGGTATGCTGGGATGGATAAGAGCAGTTAATATGGGTGCTATTTGTATCAAAGAATAAATGTATTGTAAAACTTGAAACTCACACAGTCATTGGTATGAACTAGAGAAACTGGAGACAAAGATGAATTGGTCCCCAAATCCTCTGGGGTCTCATTTTGGTATTCAGATTGTTAGGGCTTTCCTTTTATACTCAGCTTTCATCAAACTTTGTCAAAGAAGTTCCTAAGAGTTTTCAAATTAGCTCTATATCGTGATTATCTCTTGGAATGTATTTCCTGTAAGGTACATGGAGTGGGATTTTCAGGAGAAGCTGTGGTAAGCACTGGCATTATGAAGGAAGGTCATCCCATGGGACCATCTCATCGAGGTTATGAAGGAGGCATCTGAACTAATTAGAATTCATCCAAGAGACTACATTAGATCAAGTGTGACAACTTGGAAGCAAGTTAAACTAAAAATAAAGCTATTGACATAATAGAATAAAATTTTTTAAAAAATTATGTTGCGTGAAGAATTACACTTATATCATGAAACTGAAATTTTCATGCTCAACTCTTGCTAAGTCAGGCAGGCTCTGACTGAAAAAGTAATATGAAATGAAATTAAATACTCTTGGATTTTTTTTTTTAACTAAAGCAGTGTAGTTAAAATTTCCTTGCAGTAAATTTAGATTTTTAAAGGACAATAATTAACTAATTTTATTTTTTTACTAGCTCTGCTTGTTGCTACATTTCTATTTTCTAAGACTTCCAAGAATAGCAACTACAGGATTTTCTTCTTGATAAAAAACACAAATAATACCTTTTTAATAGTGGGAGAAAGGCCATAATATTTTATTCTGTCTGTGGGCTTGGGTATAATCCTGAAAAACTGAAATATTTCTGTAGCTAGGGAAAGACTTTTGGAATAATTTCAGATTTGAAAATCAGTGCTTTGTTCTCTGATTTAGCTATGATTTTTTTTTTTAAATTCATATTCACTGAAATCTATTAGTTGAATAGCTGCTGAGTCCAGTGAATTGAACCATACTGAATACTTAGAATTTAATTATCTTAAATGCCTTATGTTTATATGCAGTAGTTTGACACATATTTGATTATATAAAGAGCAAATTGTTCCGTTAAAGCACTGTTAATAGCTGAATAATGGAATAAATTAGTGAGGTTTTGAAAAAATTTAGCCAGTGACCGAAAAAACAAAGACAGTTTTAGTAATATAGAATTTCAGGCAAAAGTTGAAATCACCAAAACTATTAAAAAAAAAGTAAACTTAGGAAAGTTTTGGAATTATATGCATATGAATTTCACATTTGTTTAAGATTTTTGGTAGAATCACAAAGTGCCTTTGCTAACTCCCATGAACTTGCCTACTGCAAAACCACTTTTTGTCAGGTGAATCATGACATAAGTAGAAAGAAGTAGGTACTTTTAAAAATCTGTTTGTTAAATCCTCTGTTAGTGACTTTTTCCACTGATAAAAAATGGTGACCTAGAAATATCTTGTTTTCTCCACAGAGAAAACAAGTCTCTGAAGGAAACCTGACATAATCAAGTTCAGTTCTTTTAAATATCCTCTTTTAAATACTGAACTGCTAAGCAAAGGAAGGGGTTTGTATTCGATGTCAGAGTTATTTACAGTGATTTAAGTGATTTGTTCCCTCTTGCTCATTCCTATCCCATATCCATTCTTTGAATTGTACTGTCAAACTATTTATGTATCTACAAGATGAGAAAGTTCCCTCAATCCTAATAAAAGTTAAGCCTGAGAAATATTTGATTTTTGCCATGTTAGTTCCTTATTTAAATTCAAGATTTAGGTCAACGTTGATGGCAGTAGCCAGGTTCTGAGTTTGAATTAGAGCTAGTATTTGAATACTGTTTAAAATTAACAGGGAGAGTTTGTAGCAGAGAGGGAAAATTAAATTTTGGGTGGGATCAGCTGAAGGCTATGGCTGAATATTGTCAGCATTAGATGACAAAGTGCAGGGTCTTTAGAATAAAAATCATAGGAATAGCAGAACCATGCAAAATGCTAAATTCAGAATGCTGAAAAACACTTTATTGGTAAAGATTATGAGTGGATCCTCTACAGATTACGCATCTGTCTGCAAATTTTGAGCCAAAATATGAAAAGATACAAGCACTGAATAGTGTAACATTCTAATGCATTATAGCTGAAATACATCTGGTAAATGTGCTGAAATAACATTTAACTTGAGATAATAGATTTTACAGCAAATTATGTGAAATAAACAGGAAACCAGAAAGCATCACATTTTCAGAATATAAACAGTTGGTTTGCAATCCAGTGGAGTATCTTGATTCTGTGATAGAAACCCAACTAATTTCTTTGTTCCCAGCTCCCCTGTCATGCTACATACTGTGGAATGAAGGCAAAACTCAAACAGATTTACACAGGTGTGGGAAATAGTAAAGTGACATTCAGGGCTTTATCACTTTCTTGTTTAAAATTAAATAAGAAAATCTCAGACCTTAGTAACTTCTGAATGTGGGGGTAATTTCAGCTCTGACAAAGCCACACAAGACTCAAAAGAATTGAGATGGCCTCCTGTTGTGGAAACCACTTGGGGTAATTATTTGTGAAAGCTAATAGTTCAAGAAGTGCTGCTCTAAGTTTACATTTGCTTAGCTACGGAGGCAAGTTGTCCTCATGCTATTGATTCAAAAAATATATACAAGCATACTTAATGTTATCCTTTATTTGTATTCCCTATTGTGGTTAAAGAAATTCTAGAGCTATGTGTAGGTGCTGATGCATGCATATGTAAGTATAAATATGCATTTCTATGTCTGTACATAGATTTATTGATTTGGTATACACAATTTGTTTTTGTTGTTGTTTTATTGATAGAACATGGCAAATCCAGCAGAAACTTTGATATTTTCTTTTTTTCCTTTCTGTTTATATGCAGTAACACATATGGCTGTTCTGCCATACTAGGTAGTGCTCATGCACATGGAAAACATGAGGAACAGTGCTGATTCCTGAGAAGTTAAGCAGAAGTAAATTTATTGCAGAGGTCCAGAGCAAGACACAAGGGAGTTTTTATCTCTTCCATTTACCCCTAACATATAGACCATACGTATTTTTTTATCCCTCCCTCACTAGGTTTTAAAATGTTTCCTTGGGAGTATATGGTATTTGTATGCAATGAAAGTGAAGCAGTAGCTGTAGAAAAGAACATCTGGCCCTCTTCAGAAGTAGTATTTTTTTCCCAAAATTGTATGTAATATCCAATAATGATTTGTCTAGTGAAAGGCTAAGTGAACACTGATTAGGAGCTGTGTATATTTGAGATTATGTCTTGTGGGCAGTGTAGCATGTGTTTCAGTATCCAGAAGGGTAAATTTAAGGATACAGAAACTGCTTCTTACATGCAAATCCAAGTCACCGGAGCAAAGTGATCTTAATCCCATCTGCTGTCAGGAAAGAGCCAAACATAAGCCAGAAAAAATTTAGAGATCTCCCTCATGAGTTGTCACTGGTGCTAGATTACCAGTTGGACTTCATGATCTTAAAAGAGTCATTCCCAACATAAATTATTCTATTATTTTATGATTCTATAGTTTCTTGCTTTCTTACAATTGTCAACTGTAACCAAGTAATTCTTAGGCAGTGCAACCACAGATTCTACTGAGTTTCTTCAAACTTAGTTTTTCAAGTTAATAAGATAGTGTTATTCTGTGTGTTGCTTGATTTATTATTTCTTTTCCTTCATACTTCCCTTTTTGTGTGTGTGAGTTCTTTTTTCTCCTAATATGGAAAAAAGAAGATAATGACCTATTCCAGTGATCTGCAGTCTCATAGCCATTTTATTTAATTTATCCAATTTTCTCCTTTTTTTTCCATGCATAGAAATTTCTCCTTCCTGAAAAATTATCACTGGAACATTGAACTTCATGTCTCTATCTATTCTGGTGGGAACATTGCAGGCAATGAATATTGAATAGCTAAAAAATATCTTATAACTATATGAACAAATCAATAGAATGTATCTTCTATCATCACAAATAATGAAGGTTATTTCCTTTCTCCCTCAGTTAAGGATTAGCTTGTATTCACATTTAATGGCAGTCTTTGTTTTAAAATTAAGTAGGGAGTTCTTGTTGCAACAATCCCAAACATTCTCTTTTCCCCAAATTTGGCACATTTTCTTCCCTCCAAAACCTGTGTTTCTAACATGCCTGATTTAAATTAGAAATAATACTTGCTGCATTCCTGAGGCATCTATACAAGACTTCAGAGGTTATACATATGTTGGTTATACTGCTGGAAATGAATTAGAGAAATCTGTGCTAATACTTTGGTTTATTTTTAGCCTGGCTGTGATTTTTAAAGTATAACCATTTAGCCCCACATGACTGAGAAACATCTGTGAGAGGATGATTGACACATGCACTCAGTTCCTAGAGAATGTTGTGTGGCAGTGAAAGAGGATTGTGATGAGGGGACTGTGAGGTTGGTTCCTCACAAATTGGAAAGCAGGAGGAGGATGTGTGACAGAGTATTAGCTAGTGTCCCTGCTCTGTGGCTTGAAATGGGTCGTGTGTCACACAGCTGATTCTCTTGTGTTCTTAAGGGCCCATGGCAGAGCCCTGCTGGCCTTTTGGTTTTGACTGATGTCATGTAAGGGGTGATGTGAGCAGAAGGACACAGTGAACAGAAGGACTCAGCTTCAGCTACAGAAATAATCTACATTCAATGCATAGGATAGGAGCCGAAACCTACAACCTCTCTCTTGACCTAATAAATGCCTTTCTTTATGTCCAATCAGTGACATGTTTAGGAGGAAGAGAAAGACTACAATCTGGGTCATCCCATTTTTTCTTTCAAAACTGAAATTTTTGCAGCTCACTATTTGTGATAGTATTAAACACCCATATTTAGTCTATCCAGAGCTCTCTGTCTCCCTCCATACCTTCACAGATCCAGCATGGAGGCAGGCTTCATCCTTGGGAGATAACTGAGTTACTATGAAACAGGGCAATGAGAGACCTTTTTAAAAGTATTTTAGCTGGGTAGAATAAACATTAGAGCAATTTTTATTTCAATTCCCAAATAATTACATCTCTGATCATTTCAGAATAGAAGCAGGAGAGAGCTATGCCTTATGGTCCAGCAAACACTTGTTTTGCCATAACCAGTGAAAAGCTCATGGGATAGTGGAGGCCAGCATGATATTTGTTTCAGCAATTGTCTAATGGCCAGGTGTCTCACCTTTGTGTGAGCTGAACGTCTGTGAAGAATATGAATGATAAACTCTTGTCTGGCCTAGGTGATCTAGATTATCTTCCATCTCTCATGATCCTGTGACTGTGACAATGTAGTCAATGAATGATCAAGTGTCTAGAATATATGAATCAAAATTTTCAAGTTATTTCCTACTGATGACATAACCTATGCCTGCTCTATTCCTTAGGGCTCTGAATGGATCCTTAAGAATCAAATGAATTTGGTTTTAATGCATCAACCTCATCTGTGTTCCAGAATCTAGAGAAGAAAAAAAAAAGTTCACTAGGAGGAAGACTTACTAACCATGCCACATATGACTAGATATCTCTCATAGCATGTGTTCTGTGACATATTGTAGAACACACAAAGGTGCTTGCTGGGCTGCTTGCCTTTGCAGCTCTCAAAAACTGCCTGAACCTAAATTCAGAGATTAGTTATTTTCTGTGTTGTCAGAGCATCATTTGGGATCCCTTCAGGACACAGGCACTAGCTTTCTGAAGCTGCCACCAGGTGAATGGAAGAAATAATTTACTGAGCTATTATCAGATTAAACATCAAGGGAAGAATCCTGGAGTTAGGAAAGTAATGCAATGCCAGAATTTGAAAAGGTTTTTTCTTTTTGGCATTAGACCAACATATTGTACTCAAAACAAATGTGCTTGGTTTTGAATTTTCTACTCTATGATGTATTCACTAGAAAGAAAAGAGCATTTCAGGACTTTGTTGATTTTACCAATATATTGCTTTATTTAAGTAACAGAATACCTTTTCATAAACAGCCCTGCATTATAAGAAACTCCAAAGTCACCATTTCTGCATGTGTTTCACTGGACTAGCAGCTCTCTCAGGACCCAGAGCTACACAACCTTGCTGCAGTCCTTCCCTGCCAAATCACCCTTTGTACATACCCTGATGTGAGGACTGGATCTCACAGCAGTCTTTCTGCTAGCAGATGGGTTTGTAACGCTTGGTGGGGGCTAATATCCTGCAGACACAGACCAAATACCTGAACATGGCAAACTGCTGCCCATGGCAGACACACTTGGCGAATCTGTATTCTCTAAAACTTTCCATAGGGTAAACGATTTCTGTTAAATCAGCCTGAATTTGCCAAGTAAGGCTGTGGGTTTAATCCCTGTATGGGATCACTCAAGAGCTGGATTCAATGATCATTGTGAGTCCCTCTTGACTCAGAATATTTTGTGTTTCTTTGAAATACCCTGAAAAGCAGAGGTGTTCCTTATTTTCACACAGGCACTCCCTCTGGTCCTAGTCTCCCTCTTTTCCAATCTGTAGTAAATATGTAGCTTTTCTAGAAAGTTGCAAGGCTTGACACCTGGTTTATCACCTGGTGTCAAGTGTCTGTGTCTCTAAAATGATCTAGTTACTTATAATGGTACTTCACAGGTAGTGGTACTGCTCCTTATGGGATCTGAGTTATAATATTCTTAAGTAATATAACTTAATGGGGTGACTACGTCTATATGGGAAAATATTATAGACTCACAGAGTTATTTAGGTTGGAAGGAGACCCTTAAGATCAAGTCCAACTGTTAACCTAACACATGCATAAACATTACATTGTTCTTCAAATTAAATCAGTCTAACCCTTGTAAAAGCACATATGATGTTAATATTATTTTGAAAACAACTGATTTCCTTGAATGGGTAATAAATACCATGTATATATTTTATTTATTTTATATGTGTATTACACCATGTCAGAGAAGCAAGCTTTATATCACAGAAAGTATTACAGTCTCATTTAAATGAAATCTCTTATTTAAGAACTAGCAAAAGCTCTTTTTTTTTTTTCCCTTGGTACTAGAAGACAGGAACTTTTTTAATTTTGCAGGAGGGTATTTTAGGCTTGACACTAAAATGTGTTATTTGGTTGTATCGTGTCATGTGTCATATCTTTATTGTTACAAGAATTGGTGAGCCTGTGCTGTAGCATAAAAGCTTTCTGGAAGGCAAGTTTGTTCAATAAATGTTCTGTATGCTTTTTGAAAACATTACTTGGTACAAGAGTTTTCATAACTTTTGTTCTTCCTTCCTCTATCCCACACCACTCCATTTTATATTGTAGAGTTCTGGTTAAGGTTTATTAGAAACTGAATTTCAGCTGCACTGTATGCTAAGGTACACACAAATTTAATTTCTGTGAGTCTTATTTTGAGGGCAGAGTTCATTCTGTTTTTTCATATACTACTGTCAGACTGATAACTACAGAAGGAGACCAGGAAGCTGGTCTCCTTCATATAATGGAATAGTGATCTGCATTTGGCAGGAAAAAAGCAAGCACTTTCCCTGTGCAGAGATAACCTCGTGGCTGCCTGCCCTTTGAGCAGACACTGCTGAGGAGCTTTTTTTGCGTGGGTTCTTTTTGGCTTAATCGATTGATCTTTGTCTGGATACAGTCCTATTCGATTTAATGGTGAAACCTTAGATGCAAGAGTCAGGAAAATTTTCTGTAGCATTTTCCTGTAACCAGACTGTGAAAATCTGAGTAGAAAACCCTTTACCCTATTGACAAACCAGCCAGTTGTGTCTCTCAAGAGCTATTAGAGGCTTCCTCCTGCTAGTCTGAAAAGCTTTTACGTAATGGGGTGGAAAACCACTTTGTCAAAGGGCACAAATACCTCTTCGGAGAATTCTGAAAATAGCAACCTTCCTTCCTCATCTGCAGCACAGTAGGGGCCAGCTCAGCAATTACTGTGATGACTAAAGTGCTGATAAAACAGCACTACTCGCCCCAAGGAGTCTTGTAAATAAAGATCTCCAAGGCTGTCCCATTCTTGTGTGGGGTAGCTGCAGCAACAGTCCCAGACCTGCCAGCAGAATGCAACACCCTCAAGTCATATAAGACTGAAAACATTATTTATATTTACTGTAAAGTCTATTTTCCTACTGTGTTATCCCTAACTTAGAAAGGGCAGAATGTATGTACTTTGAAATGTTAACTGAAGCAAGAGATGAAGTGCCATTGGTAAACTATTCTGACCATAGAGTTTAATTTCAGTCACTTGAGTCATTCCTGGATAGGTTTTCCAAGTCTCAGTAAATATACTGGATGCTGGTACATGCTCCTATTGCTGCCTACACTTTTATCCATCTGTTATCATGGCACGATTCCTACTTAGAAGTTGGTCAGACCATTACACTAGATAGGTGCCAAGGGAGTGTGGGTTTAGACATTTACAAAAGCTCTTCTGCAGGCTATCTCTGCTCTGAGATAGGATTGCCACATTGATGCCACATGCTTCCTCACCTCATGACATCTGTTGATGCTGAAATGCCAAAAGAACCCCTGTGCAAGTACAAAATGGACCTTTCTGTTGCTTGTATGTGTTGAAAAATTTAATTGCAACAGATATATTTCATGAGATCACATCCTTTTCCAGATACAGAATCCCCTTGCTGTTGTTTATAAAGCAGTTTTATGACTCATAATATCAGCCAGTAAGTCTGTTGGTTCAAGAAATTTTGTATAGGTCCTAAGTCACTTAGGCTCAGTAGCTATCTTAATTAAGACATATGTACCTCCAGGAGCTTAATAACTAAGTCTTGATCATCACCATGAAGTTGTGTGATTACAATTTCATCACAAAATAGTGTTTTGATGTATTATACCATATTTCTCATATTTGATTTTTTTTCTCTTGGCTAATTCCTTTGCTTGATCAGTTTATTCAAATTATTTGCTTGGTAAAAGATTAAGTTATTTTAAAGTAAGTTCTAAAATGTGCTCAAACACGTGATCAGATGCGAGTTGAATTGTAGCAGCTTGACAAACCAAAGATCAACTGAGCTGTGGTACCTATCCATGTACACTCTTCTTGATGAATGCTCCCCCAGTAAATTCACAGATGACATCAAGATGGGGGGAATGTTGATATGCTGATGGGTAGGAAGGCTCTGGAGGGATCTGGAAGAGCTGGATTGATGTGAAGTGCCAGGTCCTGTCCCTGGGTGGCAAGAACTCCATGAAATATTCCAGGTTTGAGGGTGAGTGACTAGAAAATGGCCTGGTGGCAAAAGACTTGGGGACGCTGGTTGAGAACCATCTAAACACAAGCCAGCATGTGCCCAGGTGGCCAAGAAGGACAATGGCATCCTGGCTGTATCAGCAACAGTGTGACCAGCAGGACCAGGGCAGTGATTGTCCCAGTGTACTCAGCATTGTTGAGGTCACAGCTCAGATCCTGGGGTCACTTCTGGGCCCCTTGCTACAAGAAAGACATTGAGGTGCTGGAGAAAGTTCAGAGAAGGGAACAGAGCTGGGGAATGGCCTGGAGCAAAGTCTAAGGAGGAACAGTTGAGAGATTTGGGTCTGTTTAACATGGAGAAAAGGAGGCTCAAGAGGAACCTTACCACTCTCCATCACTCCTTGAAAGGAGGTTTAGTGAAATGGGGATTGGTCTCTTCTCCCAGGTGGCAAGTGACAAAATGACAAGAAACAGACTCAAGTTGCACAAGGGAAGGTTTGGGTTGGGTGTCAGGAAAAAATTCCTTCTCTAAAAGGGATGCCATGCATTGGAATGGGCTGTCCAGGAGAAGTGTTGGAGTCACCATGCCTGGAGGTGTTTAAAAGACTTTTAGATTTTGAGGATTGTGGCATTTGAGGACATAATTTAGTGGTGGGTTTGGAAGTGCTGGTTTAACACTTGTATTCCATGACCTTAAAGGTATTTTTCAACTTGAACAGTTCTATGATTCTATATTGAATATCCACTGTTAAATGACTGCAAAAAATGAATATGACATTTTAATGAATTAGCTTATGTCATCATAACAGCATTGACTGATGATAAGACAACTTTGTTACAAATGTGACTAAGTGCATGACTGTAACACGTTTTAAAATTCAGTCAGAATAGGAATGAACATTTAGTCATGTGGTGTGGCTACATTGGAAGCTAAGTTCAACAAGCAATAACTTCATTGCTTATAACAATATTCTCAGCTTATCCTTACTTTGTATTAAAATGCATTTAACTAAACATTGGTAGAATTAGTGTAATCACAAGGACCTGTTCTGTTTTAATTTGTACTGCAGTGGGCTGAAAGTGCACATGCTGGTAGTTACATGAGCTTATCTAATGAGAGCTTCTTCATTAAGCACCATATAATGATTGTGTTCACTGATGTGTGTGAATCCTTGTATATAAATATTTATAGGAGTTATTTTCTTTAACTTGTGATGTTTCGGACAAGTTTTTCACTATGTAACTATATTTTACACCAAATAATAATAAGATCTATGAGATTGCACTTTAGATCTTATTTTCTATTCACTTATTTTCTGTCATTATTTGTAGGATCATTGCTGGGGTCTGTTATTATTTTGAATTATATTTGAGCCTTTTAACTCAACATTATTAAAATTTTCATTTAATATCTTAAAAAGAATTTGAAGTCACAACTTGTACTATAGTAGATATACATTTCTAATACAAAGTTCAATGAAGAAGCGGCAAGAATTTTGGATCAAATTCTGAGTTTTCCCATTCTGTTCCTGGTGCTCACTGAGACTGGGTGGGATTCAGATAAAGATGACTATCTCTAAGTTTAGTTGACTACAAATATGTATCCATCCTCGTATTAAAGTAAGTGAAGATCCAGTCAAACTGCCTGATGGAGCCTAGAGAGGGAAATGGGCATCCTAGAGAGGTACCACTAAAAATACACTTTAATGTAAGCTCTTGAAAATGTGAACTCAGAACTCTAGACTAGGATTGAGGTGACTAAACATAAGTACCTGATACCATTTCAAGCATGTTAGAGTATCATTCTTTTCTTGCTTGCTTGCAATACAGAAGGCACAGGTCTTTTGTAGAAACTGGCTCATATCTTTCAGCTCCTTCCTTGTGTTTTGGAGTGTTAATGCATCTTTTTAAGTGAAAAGACTTCTCAGGCTTTTTCACATTCTGGCAATATGAAGAAATTACATTATTTTTATTTATTTAAGTGTTTTCCAAAAAAAAAAAAAAAAAAAAACCTACTCAAAACAGAATTTCAACACAAAAAAACCCACCCTGTTTCTTTATATGAACATATACATTTCCCATCCCTATGCAGTAGTCAGTTAATCTGTGAGCACCGCAAAAATATTCCTGAAGTGTCCTGTTGGTTGATAGTTTCTATCAGCATTAAGTAATGATTTCTTTGTACATTGGCTGTCACTTCAGACATATAAGATTAATCAGTGCCTTTCATAACACTCTTCTGGAAATTGAAGGTTTTAGTGCACTTATCTTTTCCTCTCACTGTTTTCTTCTTCCTTCTTTCTGTGCATGTCAGTGAAAGACTTTGAAGACTTTAAGGAAAATGTTGCTGAATTAAATTAAATGCTTAAATAACCATCAAATAAGTTCTCTAGAGCGGAAGTGAGTTAACATCTTCTGAATGCTGGCTAAACAAGAAAGTAAGATTACAGTTGGACAGTAATTATAAAAATTACTTTGGGGAGAGAAAAGAGATTTCAAACTTTAGACATGACAAAAGGTTGGAGAAAGATTCATTTGAAACTGGCAAAAAGCCTTTACTACCTTAATCTCTAGGTTAGATATTCTGGAATGCTTCAGGAGAGACAATTTCATATTTAATATCTACCTGATTCAATTGAAAGTTTATTCCTCAAATTTCCACAAAGTCTGGGGTAGATTAATTTAATTTTTTAAGGATTATATTTTTCATATATGATTAACATTGTAGAAATTAGTTCAAAATTATATTTATATTCAAAAATATCAGTATAGCTCTTTGATATCTAAGGCTACATTAATATATAGGTACTTCTTGATCATTTAGAGTAAGTGGTGACAGAATTACTTATTAAAAATATATGACAGAGACTGTTTGTCTCTTTCAGACTGTAGAGACTGTTTGTCTCTTTCAGGAACTAGAAACGTGTTTATCATATTCCTTTTTTTAACCCACGTAGAATACTGTCCATGTCAATGAGTAAACATTTTATGATCTAACACTTAAATGATTCAGGTGGGAACATGTCACAGAGTGGCTCAAGCCCTGTACATCTCCATGAATAGAGCAGTGATTCCAGTCCTGATTTACCTCAAAGGAAACCTTAGATTTAACTTACCTCTTGCAGAAGTAAACAAGAAATATCTGTAGTCTGAAGAGATTTCCTCTCACCCTGTCTCAACAGCAACAAATATGTGTGAATGACTCTGTCGGGTTTCATTAAACGCATATCATCAGATGGCTAAAACAGTGAAATCCTGCTCCTGACAGTCACTTTCTATAGGGGTAAAAAAAGCAAAACCTTAACTTGTCTGAGCAATAACAAAGGAGATGCTAAACCTTAATCTCTCCCTGGAATCCAGTTATTTCTTTGGAGTGTTTCCTGCTGAAGCTAAGCATTCTTTTCCTGTGAATTACTGGGAAAATGCATTCTGTGTCATGTCAGATGTAAAAAACTCAGTGCACTCTCTCAGTAAGACACCATGCACTGTGCAAGCTGTTTTCAAAGATGCCTAATCACACTTTCTGTTCATCCTGATACTCCTTAGATTATGAATGGTGCGAGTGTTACTGGATTCTGCAGGTTTTGTGCTATAACAATATACTAGTTTAGCTCTGGTTTGTAGTGGGAATTGTACATTCACATTTGTTTGCAGACAGACTAACAAAGGTAAATATTCAAATGTTTTCAGCATTTATTTTTCTATTTAGAAAAAAACAGTGATATACTTTAAAATACAAGGGAACATGATAATGTAAAATAGTAAATTTTACCATTTTTATTATAATTTTTTTACTTATTTTTAAAGTATTATTTATGATCATAGTTATATCTCTTTTAAAGCCACATAAAATACAAGCTGATGCCTGTGTGTCTGAGTATATTTGTAAAGCTGATTTGAATTCTACCTTCAGACAGAATCACTGCTGTTAAAAAAATATGTTTGACTCTGCTCTTCAGTGACCTCTGAACTTCTCAGTGAATTTCATTTCAATGAGCCACGACTAACCTGACAAAACAGCATGTTGTCAAGAACGTTGCTAGCCTAAAAGAATGAATAAAAATAAAATAAAATAAAATTTCCATCTAGAGAAATTACCTATAACATACAGATATGTTCTGGGGTTGAAGGCTCGTGGACGTGCAATAATATATGAATGCTTCTGAAAAAGAGATTCTAAAATAATGTTTGCCCTATTTTTTTCAAGATAATTTAAGATAGTAAAATGAATCAATAGAAAATGGAAAAGTAAATTTAAAAAAATCCATACTTGGAAATGCAGAAACTTTGGATTTACTTGTTCAGCTTCATATTATCCCTCTACTTTTAGGTTCTCATGTACAGTAATTGACACTGTCACATGTTTAATCACTGTTTTATTGGATTTTTCACTGTTTATAGTCAACAGTTTCCAAATTATATGTAGATATTACTGAAGACATCCTCTACCTCTTGTATATTTATTCAGGCTGGTATTCAAGGTGATAATCTTTATTTTTCATCATTGTGGATTGGTTTTGGCTGTGGCCTTTTTTTGGGGGTTTTGTTTGTTGTTTGTTGGGTAGTGGAGAGGGGTGGATTGGCTGGTATGGATTGCTTTGTTTGGTTTTTTTTTTTTTTTTTCCTAAACAGCAGAATTCTAATATAAACTCTAATTGTGGAAGTTATATATAGAATTTATTCTACACTATCATGTATTAGAGAGCTAAATAAAGCAACTAAGCAACATGGTTTGTCTTTTACATTTGGTACTTCTCTCATAATGTTCTTACATTCCTGAATGTGGTTTAAATTTACATATGCTAGAGACAGATTAAGCCCACAAAATCTGAATCCTGATTTCAAATAGTGATTATTATAAGAGCCAATTGCAATAGTCTGATCCTTTTCAGTACAGGTGTTTAAAATAATGAACTTAATAAAAATTCTCACTTACAGCTCTTGCATGAAAATGGAGTCAGAAAATCATGGAAAAGTTTTCATGGACATAAAATTAGATTGTAATTCATCACAAAAAGTTGTTCATAAGAATAAATTGCAGAACTAAACAGGACTGAGCAATATAAGAATTTACAATTAAGTACCAATTTGCTAATTGTAGTAGTGACCAAACTACACTCTTTTAGGAGTTGATCTGTAATGCAAATAATCTATGCTATGCTATTTTAGAGGTTATCATAAATTTGCATCAAATTAAATATGAGTGAATTCATTCATAGTGTTCATTCAGAATTAAACTCTCTTCTAGAAGGAAGAAGCTGTCTGTTTTTATTTTCAGCTGCAATGCTTAAGCTGATCAGACATAACAATTCCCTTTAGTCTTTTTTAAAACATAGACTTCTTCTGAATACATTGAAATATTTAATGGAATAGTGCAAAAAAAAAAGTGTTACTGCTGTATTGAAATTATATTCCTGTCCAACACAATGGATATAATGAGACTATAAGCAATATAAACTATTAGTAAACTAATCATGAGTTGTGGAGCAAGTTCTAGACTGGAACTGCTTGTACTGTTGATCAGCATGTTTCCTGCAATGTTTTCAGCACACAACAACTTATAATAATACAGGTCAGTTGTTGATCATAATTTGCATAATAACTTGCAAAATACCACCACAGCCAGTCTGGATGGAGTCATTCTGGTTTGGGCTAAATTGCTTTTAGGAGAAAGGGCTAGCAAAGACTTAGAGACACGAGCTCTGCTGTGCCACTTGAACTCAGTTTTAGAGAACAAACATCGACCCATTTGTTTTAAGATGTGGCCATGGGGCCTTGCCCATTAGGGAGACTGATGACCCAAAACAGCACAACTCGTACCTTGAGAGGAAACGCTGTAATGGCTTGGCAGGGTACAGATTCAACATCTAATTTTCTCTCTTAAAATGTTTTAGGCCTATGTTGTATTAAATTTTAAGACAGATAAATAAGACTTGTGTTTGTGAGAAGCATTATTCTTTCATACCCTGTAAAATTAGATGTACCTAGCTCAGGTATATTGTCAGGTATTTCAAGTCAGGTAAGATGAATGTCCCACTGACAACCATTCTCTTTTATCTCAGATAGTGTTTATACACTTGAAGAGGGGGAGGTGGATTTACAGTTCTGTGCTTCTTTGTTCTTTTTTGTATTTTCCAGAAGAGAGTCTGACAAACCTTCAAATGTTGTCCTTCTAGCACTTTCAAATTATTTTTTCCATCACCTTTTATGTTAAGTACTAAAGCATGATCTGCCAAATTAACTATTTATAAAATTGAGTTGATTCCAATTAAGATTATGGTGAGTCCGAGTATTAAGTTAGAATATTTCATTTTTCTGTCAAGGTTGGGTAGTGAATGCTACTAGACTCCACACTAAGGATCTTTAAAATTGCAGGTAAACAAACATCCCCACACAAAGCATGTCAAATATTCTCTTTAGCCACTGTGTGCTGAACAGATATGACTAACTTTAGTTAAAGTCTGATATATTCAAGGAATAGTTAATCATTCTGCAGTTCAAATATTTTTTTTTTTTTCCACAGGTTCTGCAGAGGAAAAATTTTATTACCTTAAAAACATTTTATATCTTAATTTTAAGTCATCTGTTTAGGATGAACTTCAACAGACCTACCTTAAATCACAATGAATCTTTAACAGTTTAGAAGTGTTTTAGAAACACATAATCTCAAGTTACCTGTTGGGATTTATTGGCTTTTTTTTTTTCCAATAGCAATTATTGATTTGCATTGAAGCACATTAACAGTTTTTGATGTTACAATAGTCACCACTGTGTATCTATTCTAGATGTGTATTGTATAAGTCAACAAATGCTCTTTATGACATTAAGACTGAAGAGTGTTTGTCATCCAGAAATCTTCTAAGTGTTGAAATAATAATTGTATTTCAACACTTCTAGAAAGCTAACTGGAGTTTTTGCAAGTTCTTTCTATAACCCTGATGCTAACTATAGCCACCTTGTCCCTATGTAGAATTTTAAAAAGGCCTTAGAAGAAGTCCTAACCACAGATGAGAATTTATCTATACATTGTTTCCTGCCATTTTTCAGGAATACAATAGAAAGCAGGAGTGTATAACATATTATCAAACTTTTGGGATATTTCCTTTTCTAATTTTCTAGTTTCCTCAAAATTAATGTAAGCAAGGAGCAAAAGGAAATACAAATGCTAAACCAAAGATCAGTTGCTGGCCTTGTGTCTAGTTCACTAAACTGTCTAAAATAAATAGTAAATTCTTCAAATATACTTTGACTATTCCACAGAATGCTGTAATGATTCTTTTTCTTATGAGCATTCTGAATTAACGTCTGAGCAGGACTCTGACATCCTGAAAGGAGCAAACTATCTAAATGCAGCTTGACATTATCTGTGTAAGACAGAAAAAGGAATGGTGGAGTCTGAAAAAGGAATAATATTTTAGAAAACATAACACAAGTTTTCAGAAACTGATCTTATAATAAATATCCTAGATCAGACAGAAAAGATAAAGAAATATATTAATATTTAAATATAGTTGTATAATATTTCATTTTAAATATTTGCAACTCACCTGTTGTGGCACCAGATTTGCTGGGGTTTTTTTGCATCTGAACTCTGTAGATTAGCCTCATGTTTACTTATATCTGACATGACATTTGCATAAATTGGCAAAGGTCTCAGTTTTACAGAGGACATTTGTAAATCTCACCAGGCAAAAGTGAGATTAAAATCAGATACTGCTTACCTATCTAGTGGATCTGTGCTCAGAGTGATAAACTGTCTACCATGAATGCCAGTACCATTTATTCCTGTAAAAATGATTGTAAAAGGAATTGAAAATGGCAAATTCATAATGCCTTCTTGTCACATAGATTGTAATGAGAACAAAAAATATCACAGACAAATATTGTTTTGGTGAAAATCGTCAAGCTGTAATGAGAACAGAAAGTAGCACAAAATAGGTACCACTTCTCTGAGCTTCCTAAAATGTGATCTTTTTTTTGCACACAAGTGGCATTTTCCAGATTCTTTTAGTCTGCTCATTCTACAGTGGTTTTTTTTGTTCCCTTATGTGTTTCTAAGTGGCTCATTAAAAATATGCATAGATTATAAAAATGTAATGTGGTCGTGCAGTTTTTTCACAAGACATTTTAGAAATATTTTATGCCTTTCATCATTACAAAAAAAAAAAAAAAAAATAATAGTAAGATTCTGACACTTTCCAGATAAGCATGGAGAGTTGAAACCAAATAGAATCAATCTGGATCAGCTTGAGGTGAGTTGTGGGTGGTTTGGGGCAGCAAATATAAACTGCATTCACATTATTGAGTGGGATTTAAGAAATGTAGCTTGAGTCTGAAATGCTGCATTATGTTTACTATGACTTTTAATAATTTCTAGAATTCATTTATGTCTTTTATCTATTTATAGTTTTTCATTAAGACTGAGTATGACATATTTTATGATCTCCAGAAATTCTGGTAACTTGGTGAGTTAATTTCCTAATTGGTGGCACAAAAGACTATCAAGCATACATGTTCTGGATAGTCCTTTTGATAAAAAGGTTTCACTTTCTGCCATATTGATGAAAAGAGATTCATATTAAAACTAAGCTCTTAGAAATATATTTGGGCTCCTGTGATTCCATGATAATTTTTCAAGCCCTGCTTTTGGAGACAGAATTCTTTTACAATGGATCAACAATGATGTTTTTCAAATCAAGCTAGCAAACATACAGCTTCCTAGAGAGTTCATCAGGTTTTAGAGAGGAAGCTCTAAAGGCAGATTAACCAGTCCTACAGAGAAGCATTTTTATTTAAGTGTGTTTTTAACATACTTACTGCTGTTATATAACACAAAGTGGTTACCAAACCATGATAAATAGGGCAGCACTCATTTCCTCTTTTTTAAATCATGGTGTTTTCTGAGAAGGATCATTATTGATGGAAGGAGAGTATAGTGTTTTGGGTTTTTTTAATAAACTTGTGGCCCTCCAAGTCCTCTGGGTTTTGTTGTGCTTCCTTGTCCAGCAGCTGGGTTTCGTTCTCATGATGCCTTTTGTGAGCATTCATCCTGTCAGGCCTGCCTGTGGTACAGTCTGTTGTCCACAAATTTTGTAATTATTGACTTTTGCTGTCTTTTTGAGTTTTTGTTAAATTCTTAAACTATTTCCTACTTTTATTTGTGTGACTGCTTTTTAAATTAGTTCGTGTGGTTTGTTGATTTAATTCAGTGAGTACTTGTACATAAAACCAGATAAAACCAGGCTTACTTCTTCGTTTTCATGTGCTCAGCACAGGTTATTCTACAATTTCCTAGATAAACTTTTGTCATAAAATAGTCAATTTTGTTGCAGATATGGTTTTGTTTTCCTACTTCCATGATCAACACTGTCAATTAAATTAATTAATGATTATTGACAGCAATACTATTCCTGTAAGTAATTTCTAAGGAATGTTTTGGCAATATATGCACCATCTACAAATTAGTTCCATAAGATGCAATATCCCATGAACAATTTATTGGGCAAATACTCTATTAGAAAGAGAGAACTGAAAAGAGCTGGTACTATCTGAGTGAGCTACAACTATCATAGATTTTAGTGGTAATGTACATTTTGTACTATGATGGAGAAGTAGATAATGGAGCATTGAAGGATAATGTTTTTTCTAAGTGCCAATGAAGCATAGTCAGGGATATTGAACCAAAATCTTAATAAATTAATAAAGCAAGATAAAATGAATCTGTCAGATTGGTTACAGAGCTAAATGTTCAGTCAACAATAAGATATCTTAAGATGGTGAATTTTATGAATCTAGATAGGCATTTGGGGTATGATTTCACGTCCCAAACATCACTATGGAATGAACAGTCAGCTGAATTAGTATTTGCTTTTTTTTTTTTAGAGAGATTCTGGCATAATATAAACACTTCTTGGTTGCAATTAAATGTTTCTTCCACAATTTTAAATTTATACTGCATCATATCTGAAAACATAGCAGTAGAAACTCAACATTTTTTGAAAAAAAAAATTGCTTAATTGTTTTTGCAGAATAATTAAAATGAGTACATCCAGGTTCCATCTTCAAAGAAAAAAGATTATTTCTGAAGTACCAGGTTTATATTAAATGCAGATGATTGCAGGACATCATTTTAACTTCTTTGATGTACAAAAAAAAAAAAATCACTTCTGCACACTGGAAGCTGCTTCCAGATCTGCCCTTGAAGACAGATGTGAACTTTCCACTTCATTGCCTAAATGTTTTTTTAAAAGAGCTCCATAAATGGTTCTTTTTACAAGCAGACTGCATATTAATCTGGTGTCAAAAGCTTGGGAATTGATTACATGGACTATAATACAGATATGATAACTTCTGTTGTGTTTTAGGATGCAGTTTGAATTCTCTGGGCCATACATCTGCAGTTATGATCTCTGTAATACATTCTTCATGCTTTTATATCTGCAGCTCTCCATAACCCATTTTGCCAAAGGTTCTTGCTTTCTGAGGTTATTCAAAATTTCTATAAAATTATAGCATAATTTGTTTTGTTTTGTTTTGTTTTGTTTTTGCTCAGGCAGATGCATATTTTACTAAAAGTTTGTTGATTTTTTTTTAATTGGCTAACATGACATATATGATTTAAAAAATAGAATGTAAATGCAAATTCCTAATTTAAGATATATAGTTTAATAAAAATATGAGTAAGTTTCTATTCTAAAGATATATTTCTTTAAAAGACAAAAAACCAAATTATATCCTGGTTTTATAAATTATGAGCTAAGGTGAGAGCGCAGTAGCTAAATTGTTCAGGTGCCTCAAAACCAAGAATTAAGAAACGGTTTTGAACAGTTTTACCAAAAGGCGGTTGTATTTTGTTGCTTTGGTTTGTTTTGGTTTTCTTTTTTTTTTTTTCTTTTTTGTTGGCTTGGGTGGTTTTGGTTGGTTATTTTGTTGGTTTAGTTTTCTTCATTCTTTTTGGATTTTTTGGTGGAAATTCTGATAATTTTAGGAAAATAAGGAGATTTAGAGATCACCAACAAATTCCGTCCCATTGTTTTGTTTTGGGAATTATTTTTTTTTTTTTGGAAAATTCTATTTCACTGGTTTAAGAAAATTCCTTATAAGAGTATCCTGAGGTGAGTGGAGAGCTTGCAAGCAGCAGAAAGCTGTGGGTCTGTCTCTGAAGAGGAATAAAAGAACAGTAAAAGTGGCTGTAATATTTTTGCTGAGGATTGTTACACAGAAAAGTGGAGGTGCTGCCTGGTGAGACCCTTACTTCACTTTAATTATCAGGGTCTCACCAGCCATGTGAGGGCTTTCATAGCCCAGAGAACAAAGATGAGCTGAAAGTTTTGGGGTTTGGGTGGGTTTTTTGGGAGGTTTTTCATGTTGTGTTTTTTTGGGTTTTTTACCTTTCACTTTTCATCAAACCACTGAGAGCTATTGACTCCTCTCTCATTTTTATCTCCAGATGTTAGTTCTTGACGTAAAAGAGAACATACAATTAAATTAATTAGAAGATGACATTAGTATCACTTATCCTGGAAGACTGAGGGTTAGATCATGTTATTTATGTTATAAACAGGTTCTTTAAAGGGGTGTTTCAAGGATTGAGCAAATGCTTCAAAATTAATTAAGACTTGAAAATTTACTTTTAATGAGAAAATAAGATCAGTCTATTTTGAATAACAGCAACACATTTGAAAACATAAAACATAAAATGAATATTTTTCTTATTTGTTTATTTATTATTTATGTTAAGGGTTATTTTTTGCCATTTTGATATTTTAATGAGAGATGAAAATATAGAATTCAGTCCAAGGTTTGGAGAATTATAATTTTTGTTTGTTTTTGTGACAGATGTTAATATTTTGGAATTAGAACTGAAGTAAGAGGACTGTGTTCTTCTGAAATGACAGAGTAAAAACAGCAGTTTAGAACTCAATAACTATTTACATTAAAAGTATTTAAAAATATTTCTAAAACTCTTCAACAATTTTCAATTTATCTAAAAGTTTTACTAAGGACACTTGAGCATCAACTACCCTTTTAAAACATGGTTCAAGACAAGCCATGTTTTCAAGATAAAAGTTAACCTTCTGTACAATTTCTGCTGTCATTGTAAGAATGATACAAATATTAACCACAAGAATAAAGTTTGCCAAAGCTGACATAACAACAAGTAGGACAATAACAACAAGTAGGAGAATGCAAAAATTGCAAATAGAAAACGTGTTATTTCACAGTAGAGCTGTATTTATTATCTTTTTAGCACTATTGTTGTAGAGTGTTATGTAGTTTAAACCAAAAGCTATTTCTGTGACAAAGTAACTGTGAGTATAACTCTTATTTACAGTTAAGTTTCATGGTGTGGGAAAGGGCTGATCTTGTATCTTATGCATATCTTAGTCTTGCATTAAAGATTACATTTTTAATGTTTTAATATGATTCTTTAAAATATAAGTATAATTAAAATTCATATTTTATCGAGCTTTTGTTTTTGTATTTTTATGCCATCTAAGAGCCAACATGTAAAAAATTCAATGGACAGAGAAATTATTGGAACAATAATCTTTGAAGCTAAAGAAGTTCCCCCCATAAATTTAGTTATCTTTCTAAGAAATGCTGAAATGTTGAGAATAGAAAACACTGTGAAACTAGAAAGATTTTGGCATTTAAGAATCAAATCTGTTGAGAATAATGGCCCCTTCTGGACATAAAACTCTGTGTATATAAGTTCGTTTGGCTTCCTGTGTGCTGCATAGCTCTGTATGTGTGTGGATGTCTGTGCATCATTCATGCATATATGAGTGTAAAATTATGGATCTGCCCTTCCCCTGAAATATTTTTGAAGATGTATGGAGGGATCTTCTGTCTTCTCATCAAGGAGAAATTCCGAATCAGCTAAACTATATAAGTAATTGTTTAATTAGTGTTAGACCTAATAGGTGAATAGTTGATTTGAGAGTATTCTTTTTCATTCTGAAGATAGCAAAAAGAAGTGAAAGTGCACTAAGGAATGCAAGGAGGTGATTTTGGAGGCACTTCATTTTTCACTGTCTGTGTAAGGCTTTTTTGCCACTTTGTAGTGCTGTGTGTATTTTGATACATGAGAAAAAAATTATTTTTAGAAGGATAAAACAGATAATTTTCAAGCATAATGTGTCTATAACTTGCATTGCAAGTCCACTGGGATTTTTTTGGTTTTTTGTTGTTTTTCCTTTTCCTAGATGTTAAGAAATGTATTTTCCTTTTATATTTAATATTTATGTTGAGAGTTAGCAGTACGTTTGTTTTGGGCAGATTTACATGGGTTTAGATTATTTTGTATTTTCTTTGCATAATTTTATGGTGTCTCTTGAAAGTAAACTCAAGCTTATTATGTGTGATTGCTAGAGTATATAGGATTTATTTCCACATTAAACACCAAGAAAACATCTGTTTAAATCATACTCTAGTATCATAGTATGTTATACTTTTAAACAGATTGCACTCATGTTTCTGTACCAAATACTGAGAAGAATTTTTAATGAATATTGCTTTGTAATTTCCCAAGAAAAGTATTTTATTTTTTAATTCTTCTTGTACATATTTTCCAAACTATGGGAGAACACAGCATGCACACCTTTTTGAGTTACAAATTTTGACAGGATTTTCCTGCTGACTAAATGGAACATTCTCTTTTAAAACAATCTTTCCAGTGTTTTCTATTATGTGGTGGCAGAAAGGCAAAATTGTAGGCAGGAAAGTGTAAGGTCAAACAATGAGCAGGACATACAGGAAAGATCATTGTCAATTAAAACATGCCCCCACAGTCTCCCTGAGAGCTGATCAGCAACAACCTCAAAGGAGGGTGAAGGCAAGAGACTAAAAAGCTTATTTTTTACCTTTTGCACCTGCACCTCATCTCTAGCCTTGCCTTTCCCCAGACTTTGCACTGCATTGCCTCAAGGCTTGGGAATTGGTCTCTTATCAGTAAAAATGGTCACACCTGCTGATAAAGTGTCATTCTGCCCATGTGCTGCAAAAGCAGGCGGTGGCTATTTCTGTGCTGCGGTGCTCTGCCATCTCTGCACACTGCCCATGGCAGGGAGGTCAGTGTAGTTTGCACCTCCTCATTTTAGGTGTTTAGGAGAAATGTTCACGGGGAAGAGCTCCAGAAGCTGCTGTATGTCCTGTGTGCTTCTCAGCATGTGCCATGTCACACAAAGCCATGCTCATCCTGCACAGGTGTTGTATCTATTTCCTTTGTTTATTTATTTTATCTCTTTACTGCCATGGCAGCTGCCAGCATATCAGAAGATGGTTACATGCAAACTTCTTCCTGTATCTGTAGCTAATAATTAATATAATTTTCCAAAGCCAGGTCCTTCCCTTTCTGCTTGTCATGGTTTGAAACTGGAACAATGCCAGTGCCCCCATGAAAATGTGATCCCTCCCTTGAATGCTGTGAAGTGGAATCTAGAACAGAGCAAAGCAGGCCCAAGCTTAATAACAGAAAAAAACTTTATTAAGCTACTACTACAAAAGAAAAGAGAAAGGAAAAAAAGGGAAAAAACCCACAAAGATCAAATGAAAACCTTGCAAAGCATTCCTCCTCCCACCACCCAACTCCAACAAACCACAGTGAAACACAATCTGGACCCCAATCAGTTTTCCACCCTCCAGACAATCAATACTCAGGCCTTCAAGAGAACAGAGTCTCTCCTGTGCCACAGACCCCCCAAGAAAACACAGCTCCACATCCTGTGTTTCCATGTCACACATGGCACCACCCGGAGAAAAGTTTGCCATAGTGACCCTTCTCCTTTCCATGCACATCACATGTGCTCTCACCACAATGCATGGATGGTCAGACTGCCTTTAGGATTTTTCCTTTCAAGGATGCCCTGCCAAGAGGGGAGAAAACAACAGTTCAGTTTTTCATTGTTTGGGACCACAGTCCCCCCCATTTTCCCCTGGGGCCAAGGGTTCAAGAACAGAGATCTTCTTCTCTTCTCTTTCCTTTGAGAACAAGGGGGCGCCACCACAAACCCCCTAACCTTTTCTCCATTCACTCCACTTTTGTCTTTCTTCCCAGCTGAAGCAGGTCTCTTGACTCACTGGCATCCTCCCAAAATACAGTCTCTCTTGGAGGAGAAGATTGGTTCAGGTTGTGGCTAACATGGAAAAGTCCAGCCAAAAGCCACTCCTTGTCCCCCTCCCATCTAGAATTCCTCCTTCTAACATCCCAGGGTCCAAAGTGTCCCTCTTCCTCTCTTTCAAACCAAGAAGGGGAAGAAAAAATTCACAAAGCTTTCATTTCTCAAGAAAGGGTTAAAAGTCCGAACTCCCAGGATGGCTCGATGCCCGGACTCTGGCAACTCCCACGCACTGGGCACCTTGCAGCTTTCTCGCGGTGGGATTGCTGACAGAACTGCCGCTGTCTCTTTCTCTCTCTCTCAGGAGAGAAACTCTGGGGGGGGATGGAGACATCCCAGATTTCTTCCACCCTTCCATCTGCAGGGGCCAGCCCGGTTCCAGTCCTTCCACCACCCTTGGGCCTACCTTTGTCAGGCCATGAGCCTTCCCCTCCCCACCCAGCCATGGCTGGGCAGGGGAGAGGCTGCACTGCACGCTGACCAGAACCAAAGAGAGCGAGTTCTCCTGGGAATTCTGCTTTTAACCCCTCTGTGTTCTCAGAGGTGTGTCCACCTTCAATTGATCAATATCCAAATTGACCTCTTCCTTACGGAAAAAATTCTCTTTCTGTGTCAAACCAAGACACTGCTGGACCTGTGTTCACTTCATTGAGAACAGTGTGTTTCCTTGACTATGAATTATCCCCCATTTTTTTTTGTCTGCTTGTTTCTTTGCCTGTCACCTTCATTTTTCAGGCACCTAAAGTATTCAGATATCTTTCACATGACACTGAAAGCAAACATTATACATAAATCATTGCTAATAAACTTTAATTATAAAGCCATGTAAAATAAAAATAATGGATGAAACAGATATGTACACTGCAATTCTGATTAAAATATTCAAATAGAAGAGATGAACTGAAAAGTGGAAAAAGAGTCTGTGAAACTGTCTTCAAGTATTTAGAGATTTTAAATATCAGACCATTTATTTAAGTATCAGATTACAGATTTAGGTCTTCAGGCTACTATTTTAAGAAAGGTTTATCTTTGGACTTTAGTGTAGGCTCTGAGCAAATCTCATATTCATCCTTGAAGTGAGGTATGTGTGGAGCACAGTTTGCTGCAGGCTCTTTCCCTAATCAGACATAGATAAAACAGTCAAGACCATCAACACTGTTCATATGTGGAGAGAAGATCCCATAGCTTGCAGAGTGAATCTGAGTGGCCAGGGTCATAACTTTAGGTCGTCCGTTAAGTATTGAAAATTTAGGTTAGATGGGACTGGATGGAGCTAAGGCTTAAAAAAAAGATTAAAAAATTAAAAATCACCTTTTTCTCTTTAAGTATTTACATTTCTGTTGATAGCTTTTCACTTGAAGCATATAGATTCTTCTTCATTAAAAAAAATAATGCATTATCAGGTAATAGGGACCAAAGACACACACTTCAATCTGTCTTAGCAAAGATTTTTGGTTTTTCAAAGCATATTTTTGGGGTGAACTGCAAATGTTAAAGATTACCTGATTTGCAAGAGCAAACAAAATGCCAAGTGGCTTTTAAGAGAAATGATGTACATCAGTTGTCTCTGTGTTTTTATTTGGGATGACCAAAATAAAAAGTTCTTACAAAGAATGGTTAAGGTGTTTATATATATGATCCATTAAGATTCAGATAGAAAGATTGCATTTGTAGTTTATAACTTAATACATATTATGAGATGTAATAAAAATAGCAGCTCTCATTCTTGCTACAGAACCTAGTTCCATAGCTAAGATCTGGTTTTCGAACAAAAACAATTTTCTCTAGACTGTCTGTAAAAGGTCAGCATTGAACACAGAATTGAATAGACCACAAACTCTTCAGGGGATGGTGTTGTTTGTTGTTTTAGCGCCTTCTGTGACACTAAACATTTTGTCAGTTCAGAACAAATAATAGCAATGGTGGGATGGGAATACTCACGTATTCTGCTGACCAGTTTGTGGGAAACAGTGATTCAGCTGCTAGGAGGAACAGAAAACAGTTATTCTTTGAGAATGTTGTAATAAATGTGCAAAGGAGCACAGTGGGGCTTCCCAACATCTACAAGCCAAGAAGGATTGCAATAGCCTAACATTTTTAAAGCTCTGACTAAACTGGTTTATAAAATAACTATTTAATAAAACTGTATTTTTACCATAAAATTATGACTTCAGACACTAATACAACTTTGGATTTATTTGTCTATAGAATGTACAAAGATCTTTAGGAAATACCATTCTATCAGAGCAAGTTAAGAATAGCATTACTGGGGTCACATGCTGCTATTCATTAATGCACAACAGCGTGGTCATTCGTCACGTTTGCAAGCAACCCAAAATCATTTTAGTCATCTAATTGGAAATTTCCTAAAAGAACCTGTGAAAGAGAATGTCATTGCAACAATTTTTATCTGACTCTGTTTGTCAGATATACACTGAAATATATTTATGAATGTGACTATTATCTTCTTATCCTGCCAGTAAATTCTCTATCTGCACTGGTTTTGTGAGTGAAATGAGAAGCCAAAAATAATACAGAAGCCCCTTTGAGATGGACTTTGTAGATTTAAAGACTGCTTAATAAAACAATTCTGTAGTCATTGAATTGTAAAGACAGAAAGATGATTTTCATGTGTACCTCATTATAAAAGTCATTATTCAAAAATATCTTAAATGTTTTGTATACAAAAGGCTGGCCTTTAATAATGCCCATATCCACTTCATGGTTTTTTCCTTCACTGGGGTTGTTTTTGCCATGGTACCAGAAGAAGTACTTATGGGTACTAAAGTAGATGTACTGAACTGATCAATGGGAATTTCTCTGTGTAAGACTGAGAATGAAGGATCATGCCTTTGTTTTGGGCAACAGCACACCTACAGCTAAACCTGCCAATACAAAGGAAGGCTTTTAGTCATCTTGTTATAATGATGCATGATAAAAACAACAGACGTACTACAGTGCAGTTAGATGCAGAGGAAAAGCAAATACAGTGATGTTAGTCCCTTGTCAGTAAAAACCAGTTATTTTTTCACAGTTTTAGTTCATTTGCATCTGTCATGGTGTGTGTATATATATATATATATATATATATATATATATATACACTGAGGATACATTTCTGTGCATTGACAGCATAATTATAAGTCTCTAAGAGATTTCAGCAAAATAACTAAGAGAAATTAAAGTATACACAGACACTATGCACAGAAAAATCCCATTATCTCTTAAATTTAATTGCTAAAATAAAAATTCCCATACAACAGAGCAATTGCTGACAAAGCACAAAACTTGAGCTTTTTCTGAAGGTGCTGAGATGTATCTTGAAGTAAGGTAAGGGTATACACTTTTCAGAATTGTCATCACTTGAAGTAGGTAATCTTTGTGTTGCCATACGCCGTATTTCATCTGTACATAATTGAGTGAAATATTCATCAGTCCCAACCTTATTAAATTAAGGAACAGGTTATTCCTGACACTTGGAAGAAACAATGATTCCTCTCTACTTTTCTGGTAAGCTGCTGCAGTATTTACAACTTTATCACTTGGTGTGGAAGAAAAAGAGATCATTGAAAATAAAGCATTTTGTTTCATAGTTGTGATGGCTTATAAGTAAACATATCAATTAATAACAGAAATAATAGGCTGAGATAACTTAGTCTTCCTCAAACACATACTGAAACTATTTGAGAAAAAAATAAAAGATGCTATTTTGTTTTGCATTGTTCAGAAAGCAATTTCATTTTGGTTGCAACTTTAGCAAATAAAAAAACACATTCTTAAACTGAAAAGGTAACCCCTTCCTCCTCCTGCCTGCTGACAAAATTCTTTATTCTGCAGGGATTTTTACAGATTTTTGGGTGGGGTTTTTTTGGGGGTTGGTTGTTTGTTTGTGGTTTTGTTTTGTTTTGTTTGTTTTTGTTGTTTTTTGTTTTTTGGGTTTTTTTGGTTTTTTATGTGATTATTTAAATTAATCTGAACCAGTTTTTGGGGATTTCTGTGATCTCTGGTGGCTAAAAGACACCTTAATGCTTAAAGTCAACTAAATTCTGCGCATCTATTTAATGCTAATGATATAATGAATTCTGCTTATGATTACTATTACAGAAATGCAGTTTTTAAAACTGGTAGGATTTCATGAATCATTGAGTGATTTTGTTGGCAATCACATCATATATTGAAATTAACTGTGTTTCTCTGTACCACACTCCTATTGTATTATATGCCAAACTTCAAATCACTACTGGCAAGGAAGGTGTACTAATTTTAAAGCTAAATTTGTCCATGGACCATTTATATCCATTTGGTTTGCAGCCAATATACCTTTCCTTCCATATAAGTCATATTTGTGAGATTCATTTCCCTTGGTTAAATTAGCCACATTTTTCTAACCTTTTATCCAAAAATCAACCATCTGACTAAGCATTTGTTTGCACATAATTTCTCCACTTGGGGTGGAATCCAAAAATAAGTTTAATTCCTAAGTGACATTTTAGACAAAATTTATGTGTAAATTCAGGAGAATGAGCCTGGAAAACTACCTGTGACCTCCACAGATGCTATATCTCTGAAAATCTCTCTGCATTTTTCCTAATTCTGGATGCCACAGAGGCTCCACTGTGGACCCTGTCTGTGCCAAACTTGCTTCATTTAGGCAGTTATCTCCTGCCTGCCTGACATTGTTTGGATAGAGAAAAAGCAAGATTTTCGTATTTTATTTTTGGTTTCGTTTTTTTTTTTCTTCTGCCAGATCTACAGTCTAATTTTGTGGTCATGCTCTGAATATTTATGTTTCTCTATCAATCTATGCAGCATAGGTGGTAACTTTTTTATATGTAGGTCTAACAATCTGAATATTTATTCTAGAGGTAGGACATCTAACTCCTCAGTTTGTGGGGGATTTGAATTTGTAGATCACACATCCCAAAGAAATGCTGAGGCCAGCATTCCCTTTCTAGATGGGAATTTATCCTTCCTTCACTGCTTTTTGCTCAGGCAGTGTCAACCACAGGCAGAGCAACACAGCAAGGATGTACAGACTTGAGGAGTACAGAGCAATTTGTGGGTGAATACACACAGCAGATGTATATCAATGAAGAGTTGTTAATATTAACATATTCACTACCTCAGTGAGGCCTTTGGATAGTGTCTGCTGGCCAGACAATCACCAGTCATGTCAGCAAATAGAAACTTCTCCACCTCCTTGCACATACCAATCAACCTTTGCACTTCTTGAGTTGTTACCATCCACTTCTCTGTATTTTCCTTTTGGCTTTATGCCTCTTCATGTGAATATCTTTTTTTCCTGAATTTTTGTCCTTGTGAAACTATGTGCTTTTACTTTTTTATTATTATTATTTTCTTATATCACCTCATTTTCTTTAAAATACCATCTCGGCAGCCTTTGTCTCAATAAAACTGAGCTGAGGATTCTGATCTGTACTCTACCAGCCTAGGCCTTGAATCAGACACCTGAAACTCTGAGCTGAGCCTTTCAAGAGTTCCTTCACTCTTTTTGTTTGCAGAAAGGGTAATTCTGTAACAAGCAGGGCAGATCTTTTTCTTGATGACCAAAAAACAGACATTCACAATGAAAGTTAGACATATGACCTTTTCATAATGACATTTGTTTATTAGAAAACTGTGTGAGAAGAACATAGTGTCAGAGCTAGTTTGTTCTGTCCAGCAATATTGGGTTGTAAGGGTTGCCAAAACCAGGGAGAGAGATGTGGATTCAGGGTATTAAAGTACTTGTATCACTTGTAGTGCCAATCATAATGTCTATGGCCAATTCAGGAACCAAAGGGTGTGAAGAATTCTGGAAAGAACTAAGAAGATTTATCTAGTGAAGACTGCTAAAAGAAGATGATGTCCATTTCCCAAGTCCTAATAAATTTGGGTTGACAGGCTAACTGAAGAGATATCCTTAGGGAAAAGCTTGCATTCAGGGCATGAGGTTAACTGAGGAAAAGACAAGTCTAAGACTGAGGCATATGACTTCGTGGTACAACATTTGATTTTACAGAGAACCATTCTGACAGAGAATGAGGAGCTGGAGGCCTGATGCTATAATTTTTGTACATTCTTTTGTGACCAAATATCTGCATGGTAATGAAAAACCATTATATGAAACACATAGCTTTGGGAGTAGTATGTGTAATGCTTATACAGCAGCACTGAAAAATAAAGTGGTAAATAGATGCAGATATAGAAAAAGTCCAAGAGGACAATGGCAAAGTTAATTAAATCACTGGATATCTGGCTAATTCCAGGTTATTTCCCTACCATCACATTCATCATTATGGCAGAAAGGCAAGTCTGGGAGTTCCATCTTTGGATAAAATTTAGTGCATTTTGCCAGTCTGCTAATGATCAAATTCCTTTCTTCATGTTAATTGTCATATTTTCCATTTTGAGAGTTCTGTGTGCTCAGCACAAAGCATAGTCTTTGAGTTCAGAAATTTACTCCGGGGAAAAGACACTGAATAGGGACAGTGAGCAGTGGAAACAGTGACTGGGAAACTGTTTTGGGTTTTAAACACTTAATACTGTTACTAAAGTTGCTGAAGTTCTTATAGGCATTCAGATAACTGAGTCTGTGAAGGATTTAAATGAGGGAAGGGGAAGTGACAATGGATTTGAGAAGGAGCAGTGAGTGGGCTGCAGCTGAGAGGTACGAGATGGAATCTGCATTAACAGCAGAGCTAGAAGGGCCAAGTGTAGATGTACAGCCAAATGTAGGTAGAAAAAAAACAAACATAGAGACCCTAGAAACGGGATATAGGAAAATAAAAATAAAAATAGGTCAAACAAATGGCACAATCTGTGAAAAGAACATGTGAATTTAAAGTATTAACATGTTCATGAAGAATACCTATATAGCAGTAATTTTTGAACCATGGATTATTTCATGGCAGAAACCACTTCATTATGTTTTTGTGTAATTAAAGATGGCTAAGGCTAGGTTCTAAGAAGCTTAATACATTTAAGTACTGCCTTATTCTCCTGCCCTGTGCTGACTGAAGCTTTATTAGCACAAGTAATAATGGCATTATTTCTGCTTTTATGTTGGGAAATGAGTATTTTTCGGGCTGAATAGATAAAGCAAAATCTGCCCCCTTTTTGTGAGTTTAAAATCTTTTTGGCCCTCCAATAAATTAAAAAAAAAAAAACCTATAATAATTATTTTTCCAACTTTTTTATGTTGATCTGTACAAACTTTATGAGAGAACAATCAAAGCTACTATGGAATTGGAACTTTTTTTCAGTAGTCTTTTTATGCTAAATGTTATCCAGTATGTTTAGCCCATTGCAGACTTCTAAGTCTATTGGAAACTTCTAATAATAATATCATGATTTTCTATGGGGTGGATTTGCTTAATGGAGCATTGCTTCTATTTTCAGTTTATTAAAGACAGTACACAAGATATTTATGGCTTCCAATACTTTTTTCTAGGAAAAAAAAGGAAACTGTGCTAAGAATTCCAGATAACCCCATCTAAAAGAAATATTTGGAAGAAAAATAAGTTATATTTTGCACATTCATTAAGAAAAAAAAAATGTATTTCATAATTAGTGCTTCCTAAACAAATGATGTGCTGTTGGAATCCTTTAACTCCTAAGGAGGAGAATAACAGATCCTGAAGGATTATGTTTAAATGCTTTTTTCAACAGGAAAAACTAAGCCTAAATTATATTTATTAGTCTGATACAGAGACACATTCAACTTGGATTTGCAAAGGATGTAGTAAGTGTTAAGGGAGACTACTGATTCAGCTGATAAACTGCATTTATTTAGACAATATTATTTGGTGCTATTATTAAATATTTTTGTGTCAATTACTAGCATGCTTGCTGGTTTGGTAATGTCTATAAAAGTAGAATAATAAATACACAAGACAATTGTTTGATGGCCTGAATGATAGTGCATATATTTATGCTTTGCTTGTACCTAAAACAAAATTTGTCAGACAATTTTATACATTAAATAGCCTCTCCTTAGTTGCTTTTCCATAAACTAGCCCATATGAGCTGTTCTTAGGATTTTTGTCATATCATCTGTGTTTCTCGTAATTTATATATCACTTATAAAAATTGCAGATCAGCTATTTTTAAATGTAGATTTTATTGCACATTATACACCACTTATCCACTAGCGAAGCTGATATTGCACTAGTGAAGTAAACCTTCATTAGCTATTCTAGTATCCAGAAGAGACTGGTTTTTTCTTCCTTTTCTTTCCTTTCAGTGCCTTTCTGTGCTTAAAAATTTCTTTTGCTATTTTAAAGGTACTATAAACTAAATCCCACTGGAAACAGCGTGATTACTCCTCTCATGTAGTAGCTAGGCAACTGGCAAGGAAATCTTTTGCACAGATAGAAGCACTTGTCCTTTTCCTCATTTTTTGGGAGGAGTAAAAGGACCCAGTGTGCAGCAGGGATTTAGCAGTAAAGTGAGCAGAGAGGTGATCTTCCTGTTGAGTTCCAGTCATAATGAATTTATACCTATACAAAATCTCAAGAGGGGATTTCCTAAGAGAAACACAGAGATCCATGAGTGACAGTTAGTCCTCTTGTTCTCAGGCTAGCAAAATTATAGGGATCTATTCATAGATTATAGGGGCTTTATAAAGAAATATATATTAGAAATATTTAAGTAAACTTTGCACATATAGGTCAATGATACTTTGGAAAAATGTTGTTGCTGATAGTTTTCACAGTGCCTTTTTATATTTGTTCATCTTAGCTTTCTGGAACCTGATATGCTCCATTTCTGGAATGGTGCTATGGATCTTCCTGCAAGAGCAGGAAAGAAAATAATAACTTACCAGTATGCATAGCATTCAGATGGAAAGAATTCAACTGTATCAGCTGAAAACACTTTATGATTTTATTGTTACTTTTTACAATAAGTAACTTAATATATTTGTTGTATCACAGGTACAGGAATGGCTGTGTTTAAACTGCCAGACCCAAAGGGCAATGTCAGGACAACTTGGAGATATGGGCAAGGTGCCACTTCTGAAAACAGGTCCACAACCAACATCCAAACCACCTGCTTCTCCTCAAAAACGGCCTGTGCCTGCTGCCTCCCATTCCCCTCAGAAGACTTCCACACCACCCACTCCAGCAGCAGCAAAGCCAAAGGAAGAACCAGGCGTTCAGAAGGAAGCTCCAAAACTTCAGCAGGGGAGATTGGAAAAAACATTGTCAGCTGATAAAATTCAGCAAGGAATTCAAAAGGAAGATGCAAAACCTAAACAGGGAAAACTTGTCAAGGCACCCTCAGCTGATAAAATCCAGCATGCTTCTCAGAAGGAAGATCCAAGGATTCAGCAAACAAAATTAACAAAGACAGCCTCCTATGACAGAGTTTTGCAGGAAGTTCAGAAAGAGGATGAAAAACTTCAAGAAGTAAAGCTGGCAAAAACATCCTCAGCTGATAAAATTTTGCATAGAGTTCAGAAGGAAGACATAAAACAAGAGGCAAAATTGGCAAAGGTGCCCTCAGCTGACAAAATTTTACAAGGAGTTCAGAAAGAAGACCCAAAACTCCAACAGATGAAAATGGCAAAGGCACTGTCAGCTGACAAAATCCAACCTGCAGCTCATAGAGAAGACACAAAACTTCAGGAGGTAAAATTGCCAAAGGCAGCTTCAGTTGATAAAATCCAACATGGAATTCAGAAAGATATAAAACTTCAATATGAAAAAATTAAGAAAACTTTATCGGTTGATAAAATCCAAGAGGAAGGTCAAAAAGAAGAAACAAAACTTCAGCGAGGGAAACTGTCAAAGACACCTTCAGCAGATAAAATTCCTGCAACAGCAGCAGACCAAAAGATACCCCTAAGCACGCTGGAAGAAGTTAAAGAAACTGTGCTCCCAGAAAAGACCACACCACATCCAGAAGACAAAAAGGAAGAAATTGAAGCTGAGATTAAAGACCATATTACTGAACAGAGAGCAGAAGTTGAAGCACCTTATAAGGGACTGCAGGCTAAGGAGCAAGAAGATGTTAGGAAAAAGGATTTGACAGCTGGGATTTCACAAAAGGTTTTGAAAGCTGGAAAAGCTCCAGAAGATGAAATTCCTGTTCAAACAGCCCCTTTGCCAGGAACTGACCACGTGGAAGCAGTACGAGAAAAAATAGTAAGTGTTTTTCTCCCTCTCACTTCCCATTCTCCAACTTAGAACCTTCCTGCTTTATTGTTATTCTCTTTACAAAATTATTCTAAATGATAAAATCAATTACTCTCATCGAACCAGTTAGTCCTATGCTCTACGTGCACATTTCAAGGTTACTTGTCTAATTGTAAGTCTCAAGCAGTTAAGCATTTGAAACTAAGGCAAAGCTACTGTTTTATAATTTTTCCAATATTTCAGATTTATTTACTTTGATCTCTTGACTCTTCAGACCTCAAAGATTAATTGTTGAAATTTGAGTGTTTTCACAGTTCTCAATCCCAAAAGGGAATAATCTGAGAGAGTAACATGTATGATACTTTGCAATAACAAAATATAATATAAATTTTAGGAGTACTTTGTAATACCTGAGCATGGTACATGAAAGCATGCAATCTTTACATCATTTTACTATTTAATTGGTTTATCTCATATAGACAACTACATTCAGGTAGGGTACTTGTGGGCTCTCAAGTAAGAGGAATGGGTGAGTTCATGATGGCATGTACTAGAGGTCTGTATTCAAGTCACTTTATCAGCTGAAGAGAATAGCCTGCAAAATTTGTTGAGAAATTAAAATTTAGGGGGTTTTGTGTCAGCACTGCAAATTAGGTGCTGATTATTATTATGCTATGAAAGTGGTATGTTATGAGGGCAGGAGTAGGCTTAGGGAAAGTGTTTAACCTTTGCCAGAATTATGTTTTCAAATTATCCTGGTCAAAAAGGTCAAGGGTTTGGTTGATTTTTTTTTTATGTATTTCCTGGTGTTAGTTGAGTTATTTGGACAGAAAAATATTATAATTCAGAAATTTTGCTTTGGAAAATACTATTTTTATAAACCAAGTCTCCTGTCTGAAATAAACCTCCTATCACATGTTAAGTTTACTGCTCTTGATCATATCAAGAGTTATGGTGCATGATTGTAGTGAGGGAATCCCTGAATTATGCTTAGAGTAACATAGCCAGAAATCCTACCTTTTGGACCAAACAAAAAGGAGATCTGGGAAAAGCCTATTTCAAATTGTTCAGCATTAAAAATAAAGAAGGTGTCTCAACTAGCTTGTGATTACTAAAATTAACTCTGATTTATTTTTAATTTTTCTTTATTGAAGTACCTCAGTGTTGTCTGTGCTGTTCATCAAACATTGCTAGACACAGGTCTTTCCAAGAGAGCATGTGATAAAAGTGGAAGAGGTGATACCAATTTAGATATCACACCTTGCTTCCATTTCACTAGGTAAAAGGTAACATGTACATATTGAAGAATATAATTTACATGTATTTCAGGGTAGAATCATATGGAGGATTTGAACTAGGTGTATTTTTAATTAGGGATGCAGGGGAAAGCCTTTCTGCACTTGACAAACGACTGTAATTTTATACTCAATTCTGTGAAAATGGTAGTTACTAACTCTTCTAGCTTTCCAATAATAGATAATCAATTTTCGCTATCCTATTTTTCACTTAAAAAAAAAGGTAGCAATAAGTCCCTGAAACCATGAAAAGGCTAAAGTTCTGATTCAGTACAAATAGTTATTCAGTAGAATAATCCGTGGAAAATCATAGGATCATTGAATAGTTTGTATTGGAAAGGACCTTAAAGTTAATCTCATTCCAACCCCTCTGCCATGGGCAGGGACACCTTCCACTAAACTTGGTGGCTCAAAGCCCCGTCGACCTGGCCTTGTGCACTTCCCTGGATGGGATATCCACATCTCTGGGCAATCTGTGCCGGTGATTCACCACCTTCAAAATAAAGAATTCCTTCTTAATATCTAATCTAAATTTGCCCTCAGTAAGTGTGAAGCCATTTTGCCTTATCCTGGTCATACTCTTGTAAATATTCTCATTTTGTCCTTTTTGTGGGCTCCCTTCAGGTTCAGGTGAAATCACAGATATCAATTGAATGTAGAGATCTGGTATCCTTTAAAAAAAAAGTGACTTCAATATTGAAACATTTTAAAATATTTGAGTTTCAAAGAGTGGTTTAAGGAATCATAAAGCCTTTTTTTTTTTCTTCAAAGCATTTTTTTCAGTAATATTTTGAAATATCTTCAAAAGGTTTTTAAAGAATAAACTGACTGCTCATGTTTTACAGAAACTGACTTTCCCGAGAAACTGTCTTGTAATATTGACTATTGACATGTGTAATAGCAGTTAGCTGTTGTAACAAGGATGCCTAAAAATCTTGGAGGTTTAATACATGCAGTTTGTCAGTAGCTAATTGCCATCTTGTAACTCAAAAATTTACACAGAGGTAGTTCAACATATCTGTATGAACCCATTATCATGTTGTCAATTGGCATACATTTGCAATGTATTGAATACATATATATATGTACTCTTATTACTACCTTCTTATGATTACTGAGGAATGATCACGTGCTTCAGTCGAGTAACTGGATAAATATTAATATTGTGTTGATTTTCATCATTATTCTAACACATGCCACAAAACACAGCCCAGAGAGGTAGAAAAAGGAAGATAAGAGTTGTCTGTAAACAATTTTTCTGGACACAAATAAAATGTTTCAGTTTGAAAATATAAAATTGAAATGCATATTATTAGAGTTTAATAAACCATGTTTCTTTTCCACCTTGTGAAAACTTTTTTTTTTTCTTTTTTTTTTTTGGTGTAGATATCTTTAATTCTTCTATAAACAAACTGACCTTTTAAAAATTATGAGTTCCTTTGCAAAATAAAATATCTGTCCTCTGCAACAGAATATAATCTTGCTAGCTGTAAGTACTTTTTTTTTTTAAAAAAAGTCTTTGTTTTCTTTTAGGCATATTTTTCTTTTAATAAATTTCTGGATTGATTTAGTAACTGATGGAACTTTTTCATAGAATGACAGAATCATTATGGTTTAGAAAGACCTCTAAGATCATGAAGTGCAACCATTAGGTCAGCACCACCACCTTCACCACTAAAACATGTCCACAAGTACCACACCCTAAGATTTATATTTTCAAAAAAGAATAGTAAAAGTGACGAAGAGTACAAACAAATAATATTTATAAAGCTAAAATTTCTAATACAAAATAGTTGTAAAATGAATTGACTCTGGGATCACAGAAATGCCACTGGAATAGCACAAATACAGTTTAAATTAGATAATTTTTAACAGTAGTTAAAGAGGTTGCTTTTGCTGTTTAAAGTCTTATACAGACTGCAACTTTTACAAGTCTCCTTCTTCCTCATTTCTCACAAAGTTTATTTAATCAATGCCTGTTTTAGAGCTAAATTTGTCCAGTCTTAAAAACACACAGTAGGCAAACTCAAAGGAAATGCCATTGAAATATTCAGAAAAGCCCAGTACTTAGATGTGTACCAAAGTACTTCCTAATTTACACAGAAAAAAAGTATTTTTTATTTAAATGCATTTTTTTTTCAGTCTCAAAGAGTTGTGGATCCTTATCAACATTGTTTCAGCAATATTTTGTTATTAATCTAAAAATCTTACATTTATGACATGCTTGCAAGTTTAACAATGGTGCTGTCTTTGTGGATGTGATGGCCAACACTGCAGAAAATAAGTTAGCAGTCCTTTAAGAATAGATGTGGCTATATCCTAAGTCTCAGACTACACAAAATTTGGAATAAAAGCTCAGAGACTTTTCTTGTAAGTATTACTTATTGTAAGTTACATGCATATTGATCTCAAATCATGATATACAGGATAATTTTTGCATGTACCATGGTGCAGGCAATGATGCAAACAAAAACGTTAGAAAATATATTAATATTTTGGTAACCTTAAAAAGAAAGTTGTTTTTTCCTCATCCATTTTATTTCTAGTGAGAAATTAAGTCTGTCCTTATTGTAGATCTTTTTCTTCTCCTAACTGTGCTAACAGCAGACTTTCTCAATTCAGTTTCCTGAGATTCGTAGCAGTCATTTATGTCATTCACTGATGTTCAACACCAGGGTAGGCAACAGCTTTATTCATTGCCATCTCCTCTGGTTTGGGCGCAGTAGGTATTAGCTATTGGACTCAGCTGCAAGGAGAATGGCTGAAGCTGTTCCATGACCAGTTAGTTGTTCTCTACCTTTTTCTCTACCCTGTTCAGTCAATGTCTTCTGTCTCTGCTTTGCAGCTGACAGTATCACATCATCTTGGAGAACCAAGATTTGAGAGGTTCACGTGCACCAGATCGATGCATTCTGTCCTGGGAAACCTTCTGAGCTTGAGCAATGTTTGCATTTTTAGTAGCTCTTCTAAATTGATCATAATGACTTTTGTTGGATATGTCTTCATATAAATTAATATACTGGTCATAAATGAAAAAGTAACATTCAAATGTCATAGGTGATGTTTCAGTGAGGAGTGTGCTATTTATAGAGGGAAAAATCATTTCGTTTTAATGATATATGTATTTTTGAAATATAGCAAAATCAATTTCCCTTAAGAACTATTTTCTTTAATAAAGGACTAAAATGGAAATATAATATACAAAATATGAAATTTTTATTTTTGCTTCATTGCTGGCTTTTTGTAAAGACCATACATAATTCTGTCCTTAAGGGCTGGAGAATATCCAAGACTAGATTTTTCAGAATATTGAGAGCTGTAGGCTTCAAATGGTGATGCCTTTCCAAAGTCATTGTAAGTATTGCAGATTTCTCCATGTTTATATATTAATCACAGCCTTCTTATTCAAGAAGTCCTTAGAAATGTTTGTTTAAACATTGGATTTTTATTTGCAATGGATTTTGCTGTGACATCAGATATTTGAATTTGCAATATTGGTTATAATATTGATAAGAACAAATGTAGTTTATATTCAATGTAGTATCTGATTTTGCAAGCCATATAATAAATCACTCCTGTGAATGATGATTAGTTAATAAAATACTAAGTAGTATACACTGTAATAATAATATATATACTTTAATACTAATATAAATATTAGTGTTTGAATGTAGGATTATGTTCAAAGTGATATGTCTAAAAGCAAAAACACATAACTTAAATGTAAATTAAATCTAAACCTGATTGATTATAAAAAGTAATATGACTGACTATAAAAAAAAAATATTTGGGTTTTGATATTTTGACCCTAAATGTAACTTTACTGTGAATAAACTTTGATAATACTTGTAGTTTATAGCAACTTGAGTGTAAATGTAATTTAAAATTATAATTAACATTCATTATAATTTTTCTAGTATATTTATTCCACAGTATTTTTAACTGCTTTTCAAATAATCATGTTATCAATGAAGTTCATAAATTAAACCTTTAAATAAATAGTTTTCTCTAATTCTGAAATCACTGACTTAAATTAGCAAAACTAGTAAATTCGACCTATTTCTATTATTGAGATCCCTAACAAAAATAAAAATCACATCATATTATTAAAATCATGAGACTTTGGGATGCTTGTTCTCGAATTTCCAGTAGATTTGGGGACAGTTTCTAAAATTGTCAGCTAATAGCAGAGCTAAGGTGACCTGTATTTTGGAGAGGGAACTGTGTTTTAGCCAAACAATGAGGTACATTCACTAAGTACAGAGCATTTCACAGCTGCAAGAAGCAGGAATGAAACTGGCCTAGAACTACTTTCCATAGGATATTTTTAGTATTTTTGTTATTTATAGAAGGAAATAGAAATGCTTGTGGGTCAGAATGAGGTAGAAGGATGGGAAAGGTAGGCTGACTAAGGGTGTTTAATTAGGGATGAGAAGGAAAACATTGGTTCTGATGGTCAGTCAGGAATGCCTGCCTTGTTTTCTTCCTTTAATCAATGGCTGACCATAGTGCCTTCCTCCTTGCAATTACACTGCCCTACCAGCAGCTTACTCTGCACAATTTACCAAGAAACTTTTTTTTTTTATGAGGTACTCAAAAAAAATTTATACAGTGCCCAGCCATAGAGGACATTCTAATATATGGGGACATTCCAAATGTCATTAAATCATGCTTCAGTGCTCTATGTATTCTGTTGCATGTTGAAATATGTAATACTTCAATCAACAAAATTAAACCATGAGAGCAAAATTTGAGAAGATTGATCTATTTCTAGCCAGTTATAAAATGTTGAATGGGCAAAGAAAGGAGCAGACTCCAGAAATTCTGCAGATATTTGTCATGCTATATGACATTGTATCAAAAACCATGTAGACAGCTTTGAAATATAGTAAATAAAATCTTCAAATAAATAAACCCCTGGGCAATTGTCCCATGCATGTGTGATCAGATGGTAGGTTATCATTCCTAAGTGTTCTTAAAACAATTACATTTTATATTGGAAAATAAAAGTGAAACTAGTAAAATCAGTTGCCAGTGTGGATAGCCATGAAAAGCTTAGGTAAAATCAATGCAAAAAATCAAAATTCAAGGAACCTTTTTGTATTAGTCTAATAGCTTTGAATAGGAAAATTAGTGTTCAGTCTTCATCTGAGGCATGAACTCATTCTTTAGAAAAAAAAATTCAAATTTTAATTGCCAGGAAGCATTAGGAATTTATATATAAATATATACACACGCGTTATGTATTTATTTTTTTAGGAAAAGGAGGATGACAAATCAGACACATCAAGCTCTCAGCAACAGAAAAGTCCACAAGGTCTGAGTGACACCGGGTATTCTTCTGATGGGATATCAAGTTCACTTGGTGAAATTCCAAGTCATATCCCCACTGATGAAAAGGATTTACTCAAAGAAACTAGTAAAAAAGTCACTGTTTCACAAGAAAGTCCACCAAGCCCCTCAGATCTAGCTAAATTGGAAAGTACTGTACTCTCAATTTTAGAAGCTCAGGCAAGCACTCTTTCAGATGAAAAATCTGCAAAAAGCAAAGACCTTTCTGAAACATATGGTGAACAGACAAAGGATCAACTTAAAACAAAGCCTTTGCCCGTCACTCCAGAATCTTACAGTTCAGATGAGGAAGACTTAAAAGCTATCAAAGCAAGTGAAGGAACCATTGTAGAAGAGGGCAAAGGAACTGCCTCCTCCCAGGCAGACTACAAAGAAGAACATGAAGGAGATGACATATCAGTAAGAAGACAGCAACGCTATGACTCTGTGGAAGACAGTAGTGAGAGTGAAAACTCACCTGTCCCAAGGAGAAAAAGAAGAACAAGTGTTGGTTCTTCAAGCAGTGATGAGTACAAACGAGATGACAGTCAGGGATCAGGTGATGAGGAAGACTTCATTAGAAAACAGATTATAGAGATGAGTGCTGATGAAGATGCTTCAGGTTCTGAAGATGATGAATTCATTAGAAATCAGCTCAAAGAGATTAGTGCAGCTGAAAGCCAAAAGAAAGAAGAAGTGAAAAGCAAAGCCAAAGGAACAGCTGGAAAACACAGAAGACTGGCACGGAAAAGTAGTGCAGGCTATGATGAGGATGCAGGAAGAAGGCACTCATGGCACGATGATGATGACGAGACTTTTGATGAAAGCCCAGAGCCAAAATACAGGGAAAGCAAAAGTCAAGACAGTGAAGAACTTGCAGTATCTGGAGGAGGAGGCCTTCGACGTTTCAAAACAATAGAACTAAATAGTACAATAACAAACAAATATTCTGAAGTATCTGAACCACAAAAAGGTATTTTATATTTTGATGAAGAGCCTGAGCTAGAGATGGAGAGTCTTACAGATTCACCCGAAGATAGATCTAGAGGTGAAGGATCTTCTAGTCTACATGCTTCTAGTTTCACACCAGGTACATCTCCTACTTCAGTGTCATCACTTGATGAAGACAGTGACAGTAGTCCTAGTCACAAAAAACTGGGAGGGGAGAGCAAACAACAGCGCAAAGCAAGGCATCGGACACATGGTCCTCTTCTTCCCACTATTGAAGATTCTTCAGAAGAAGAAGAGCTACGGGAAGAGGAGGAACTGCTAAAGGAACAAGAGAAACAACGTGAATTAGAACAGCAACAAAGAAAAAGTTCTAGCAAAAAATCTAAAAAGGATAAGGATGAACTCAGAGCCCAGAGGAGACGGGAACGTCCAAAGACTCCACCAAGTAATCTTTCTCCCATTGAAGATGCATCTCCAACAGAAGAATTACGACAGGCTGCAGAAATGGAAGAGCTGCACAGATCTTCTTGTTCTGAATATTCACCCAGCATTGAGTCAGAACCTGAAGGTTTTGAAATCAGCCCAGAAAAAATAATAGAAGTGCAAAAAGTTTACAAATTGCCTACTGCCGTATCTCTATACTCGCCAACAGATGAACAACCAACTGGACTCCCAAAAGAAGAGAGTGGTCAAAAGACATTGAAAAGTGCTGAAGAGGTATATGAGGAGATGATGCATAAGTCCAAATCATTTCAAATGTCAAATGAAAAAGATGAAGTATTTGAAAAAGAATCTTTATATGGTGGAATGCTAATAGAGGATTATATTTATGAATCTTTAGTAGAGGATTCTTACAATGGAACTATTGATACTAGTCTTGTTATGAGACAAGATGAGAGCAGTGAATATATACAACAGAGAGGAAAAGAGAAAAAACCAAGAGCTTCAGAACAGGTCTATGATGAACTACAGAAAATTAGTGATCTAGAGAAAGACTACTATAGTGTTGAGACTTTACATACGCTTGTGCCTCAAGAAGATATTGTTTCTAGTTCTTACATTATCCCAGAAAGTCATGAAATAGTTGTATTAGACAGCACAGTAACTTCCACCATTGAGGAAAAGCATTTGCTAGATGCAGAAGCTGCTTATGAAGAGCTTATGAAAAGGCAGAAAATGCAGCTGACCCCAGGGTCTAGTCCAACACAACCAGCTTCAGATTTCATTCCCACATCTGATACAAAGGTATCTGGTGGTGGAGAAATAGTGGATAGTACATCTTTAACATCAAGCACTACTTCAGCAATCTCAGATGTATCACCTGTCAGTAGCACAACACTTTCTATTCCAGATGTTAAAATAACACAGCATTTTACAGCAGAGGAAATTGAAGATGAATACTTAACAGATTATGCCAGAGAAATTCAAGAAATAATTTCTCATGAAACATCAATATTAACATACTCCGAGACATCAGAAGGTGCTGCATCAGTTTTACCTTCTGATACAGCTTCATTAACATCATCTACATCTTCAGTTTCTACCACAGATAGTTCCTCACCTCTAGATAGTGCAACCACAGGTTTTGTAGGTCCGGCAGATGGTGTAAGTAAACCAGCAGATTCTGAAGGTGTCAGGATAGTAACACAAGTTCCCTTGACATCTGCAAAAGAGTACTCTGAAGTGAGCATGCCTTATGAATCTATTGCTGGAGCCACTAAAAAACCATCTCTTGAATCAGATGCAGAGAGTGTGCAGCAAACTGCAGTTTGTTTGCCTGAAACTGCACCTTTAGTGGTGGCAACTACAGTTACAAAATCCAAGGAATATGCAGCTGACATCATTACCTTTGATACCTCTAAAGCAGAGAAGGAAGCAGCTAGAAAAATCAAAAGTACAGTAGAGGCTGGTAGTGTCAAAATTCATCATGAAGAGCCACACAAAGAATTGGGTGTTGACATGACAAGGATTGATTTGACTAATATTGCATCTGAGCAACCACGTATATGTATAGCACCAGTACCAGTTACAGAGCCTGCATCACAAACATCTTCTGTGCTCACTCAGAGTGTTGTAAGTAAGACCAGCATGGTCTCTGTGCCTTCCTCAGCTCCTGCTGTTTCAGCCAAAGTATTCTCTCTTTTTAGAAGCTCTTCTTTGGATTCTCCTGCTCATCCTCCTCCACCCCCACCTCCTCCTCCTCCACCACCTCCTCCACCACCATTACCACCACCACCTATTTTACCCAAGCCAGCCATTTATCCCAAAAAGAAGTCACAGATTAAGGCTCCAGCAGCAACAGCTCCCACAGTGGTACCTCCAGTCACAAGTGTTCCAACACTAGAGTCCACAGCTGTATTAAAGGATCATGTGGTGCCTATCACAAAAACATACACCCCAACACCACCTCCTGTACCACCCAAACCATCCTCCATTCCAGCAGGGCTTGTTTTCAGTCACAGGCCACCTGAAGTAACTAAACCTCCAATTGCTCCTAAACCAGCAATTCCTCCACTCCCAATAACTGTTCATAAGCCAGCAGAAACACAGCCAAAACCAGTAAGTTTGTCATTGACTTCAAGTATGACTCTAAATTTGGTATCCACAGCTGAATACAAAATACCATCTCCCACTTCCCCTTTGTCTCCACACTCTAACAAATCTTCACCAAGGTTGGCAAAACCCTCACAGGAAACCTATGTTGTCATCACATTGCCATCTGAGCCTGGAACTCCCACTGAAGCTATAACTAGCCAGGCTGTTACCAGCTGGCCTTTAGAAGCACCTTCTAAAGAACAGATTCCCCAGCCTATGCAACCAGTTTTTACTACAACAATGAAAACTATGGATATTCAAAGTATGGCAGGTCAGAGTATGTATATTTCAGGTGCACTGCAAGGTATTCCTATGACAACACAATCAACTTTTGAAAAAATACCTAGTTCAAAATCAGAAGTAGTAACAACAGACATAACCAAGACCACAGTGTCTGTGGTTAAGGGTCCAGTGCCTGGTTATGGTTTAGGTAGTGTTGCTATTACTATACCTCCAGAGCCACTACATATTGTAGACCAACCCAGATACAGAGAGAATGGAAGATTCCATCCTTTGGGCGATGTCATAGATCTTCGCACTTTAACTAAGATGGACACTGAAATTAGAGACAGCTGTATGGATCTCTCTGCTGTTTCCATGGATGTAAGAAGACAAATGCCAGCAAGTGACACAGGTGGACGGCCAGTAAGTACTGTACAGCCATCCATAATAAATCTTAGCACTGCATGTGTTGCTGACACTCCTCTGCCTGCAGTCACTGAGACAGTGACTGTAATGACTTGCACTGCCACTGTGAGCTACACCACCAGCACAGACAGCCTCGTGGATCTGGGACACGCGATGACAACACCGCTTCAACTAACAACATCAAAACACTTTGAGCCTGCATACAGAGTAACAGGCAGCCAGGCCTTCTCTGTAGGTAGAGATGAAGTGCCAATAAATTTATCTCTAGGTACTTCAACACAGGCAGTGACATGGGCTACTACAAAGCCTGTTACTGTACCACCTGTTGGGGTTACAAATGGTTGGACTGATCTCTCCACTTCTCAGGAGCCAGCAGAGAGTGGAGCAGTTGATCTTAGCACTACAAAATCCCACAGAACAGTAGTAACAATGGATGAAACTGCTTCAGGTATCATAACAACAGTAATAGAAGATGATGAAAAGCCTGTAGATCTGACTGCAGGGAGAAGAGCTGTCTGCTGCGATATGGTTTATAAATTGCCATTTGGTAGGAGCTGTACAGCACAGCAGCCTCCTACGACACTTCCTGAAGATCGCTTTGGCTACAGAGATGACCATTATCAGTATGATCGTTCAGGGTCATATAGTTACCGAGGAATTGGAGGTATGAAACCATCTATGTCTGACACAAATTTATCAGAAGCTGGACTATTTGCATACAGAAGCAAGAATAGCTTTGATTATCGTGTTGGGGCAACTGATACAGCAGTAGATCTTACTTCTGGAAGAGTAACTACAGGTCAGTATGACACAGCAGCAGACCTCTCTTTGAAATATAATTTTGATGTTCCTCACCTCATTTCAGGATAATTTTTTTATTTTTTTTTCCTCTCCTTCTGTTATTTTGTTTTCTTTTGGACAGTGTGACAAATTATTCCGGATTACACGTGTTTTTCATTTCTTCATTTTACATATGTGTTTGCACAGAGGTGCCTGCATGTGCCTGCATGTTCAGAAATGCTATTTCCTTCACATCTAAAATAGATCATTAACCTGAAGATTTGCATGCGGTTTCCCCTTCCCATTTATTTCATCAAGATGGGATGACTTTCAGAATCCGCAAAGCAGCATTCTTTTGTGGAACTGGACTGTAACTTTGCCCTGTAATTTCAGGTGAGGTTATGGATTACTCAAGCAAGACTACAGGTCCATATCCAGAGACTCAGCAGATTTCTGGCCTCGGGCTCAGTACACCACAGTATTCCCAAGCAAGAATGGTGTCATCTGTGGGTTCCCAGTTTGGCGCTGGAAGTGTTTTAAGATCATCCAATGGTGTTGTTTATTCTTCAGTAGCAACTCCAATCCCATCCACATTTGCCATCACCACACAACCCGGTTCTATTTTCAGTACAAGTGTCAGAGATTTACCTACTCTCCAAACAATTGACTCAGTGCCCTCTTTATCAACTTTGCAACAGACTCAACCACTCCCAAGATCATATAGTTTCTTGACAACTGTTGCAGCTGAAAAAGATAAAGCAATTACTGCCATTGGTATGGAGACGGGTTTACCACCTCATTCTATAGAAACTATTACCACTGAGCCAACCAGCTTGATACCTGCTTTAACTACAGCATCTGAAGTTTATACAGATGTAATTGATGATGAGGTTGCCCTTCTCATTGCCCCTGAAGAAGGCAAACAGCAACAGCTTGATTTGGAGCGGGAACTTCTTGAGCTTGAGAAAATTAAGCAGCAGCGCTTTGCAGAAGAGCTGGAATGGGAACGTCAGGAAATTCAAAGATTTAGGGAACAAGAAAAGTTTATGGTGCAAAAAAAGCTTGAAGAGTTGCAATCCATGAAACATCATCTCTTATTTCAGCAGGAGGAGGAACGACAAGCTCAGTTTATGATGAGACAAGAGACATTAGCCCAGCAGCAGTTGCAGCTTGAACAATTCCAACAACTTCAACAACAGCTCCACCAGCAGTTAGAGGAGCAAAAACTTCGTCAAATATATCAGTATGGTTATGACCCTTCAGGAACAGGGTCACCACAAACTACCACAGATCAAACACTTTTGGAAGGACAGTATGCAAGCACAGAAAATGGCCAATTCTGGCCTACTGATGACACAACCACTACAGCTTCAGGAGTGCTGGGTATTGAAATTCCACAAAGTCAAGCATGGTATACAGTTCAGTCTGATGGCATTACCCAATACATACCCAGGTCTGGTATCCTAAGCTCAGTTTCAGAAATGTCTCTTAAGGATATTGATGTTAGAGAGGAGAAGCAATTGAAAAAGAGAAGTTCTATGCCAAAATTACGTGGACCCTATGAGGAGTTTGAGGAGACCCTGGAAGAAGAGCCCCGGTGTTTCAAAAAAATAGTAGACAGTGGAGTGCAAACTGATGATGAAGATGGAGCAGAAAGAGGCTACACCAGCAGGAGACGGAGAACTAAGAAGAGTGTTGATACAAGTGTTCAGACTGATGATGAAGATCAAGAGGAATGGGATCTTTCCAGCAAATCTAGAAGGAAGCTTCGTGTAGGGAAATACAGTGAGACCTCCACCGAAGCAGACAAAGCTAAACCATTCTCCAAGGTATCTAGTATCGCAGTTCAGACAGTGGCAGAGATTTCTGTGCAAACAGAACCTGTAGGAACAATAAGAACACCTTCAATCAGGGCCCGATGGGATGCTAAGGTTGAAATCATAAAGCATATTTCCGCTCCAGAAAAGACATATAAAGGAGAAAGTCTAGGATGTCAAACAGAGACAGCATCAGACACTCAAAGTCCCCAATATCTGTCAGCTTCATCTCCTCAGAAAGATAAAAAACGTCCAACACCATTAGAGATAGGATACACATCCCACCTTCGTCCAGACTCCACATTACAGGTAGTCCCTTCCCCTCCCAAATCTCCCAAAGTTCTCTATTCACCCATTTCACCCGTTTCACCAAGCAAAGTTATAGAGTCAGCATTTGTACCTTATGAAAAACCCATGACTGATGACATCAGCCCTCAGAAGATGCTGCATGCTGACATGGCCAAGGTTCCTCCATCAAGCCCAAAGACAGCAAAGATGATGCAACGCTCTATGTCTGATCCTAAGCCCCTGAGTCCCACAGCAGAAGACAGTTCCAGATCTCAGTTTCAGTACACTGAGGGTTTTATGGTAAGAAGTATTTGCTTGCTTCTTTTTTTTTTTTTTTTAATAATATGCAATTCTACAGCTATCAGTACAACATGAGGACAGGCACACCCATTTCCAATGCATGTGTATGTAGTATTTTTGCATACCTTGCTGAAAAGTCAAGAGGAATTGTCTAAAACAATGTTTAATTCATTCACTGCTTTGCCAGGAAACAGAGAAGCCCATATCAATAATATTCAGGAAGTAACACAAGAAGTTCATTTTCAGACTTTGGATGGCATTTTATGTTTTATATGGCAATTCATTGCCAGTATAGAGGTTACTGACAAGGCTTCAGAAAATTGAAAGCATTTCCTCTGTAATCATACAACATCCAGCTCTTCAGCTGGATCCAGCTTCAGAAAATTGAATGCATTTCCTTTCTAATCATACAACATCCAGCTCTTGCGGCACAGTCTGTAGTGCATTTACCTTGAAATTACTGCATGTGCCTTGTGAGAGGCAAATAACACCAGATTTATAATTGCCTTATTTAGTTGTCCTTTTTGACCCTCATGAGGTTTCTTAGCCATGTGTGATTCTGTGGATAATCTTCTGTCACAGTGTGTACATCTTTTATCTTTTTCAGACCAAAAGGTCTCAGATCAAAAATCCATTTTTAAATTGTTTATTCTGGGTAAGGAGAATTACCAGGAAGTTATGCAACTTTTGAGGGCTGTTTCATATATATAGGGGTCAGAGGAGGCTGACATGAGTAGGAACAAAGTTTTCATTTCTGCAGTATTTCTTTTCCTTGGGAAGTAAGATTTCATATTTGGGAATCAGATTGATATTTATGAATAAGAGGAATAAGTCTTAGCAAAAAAAGTACCTTTATAATATGGTATAGTCTTGGCTGTCTTTTTATCTGAGACCTTCTGTGGGTTGATGCATCAGTATCTTTTTCAGAACTTTGGAAGAGTTGCCATTCAGCAATATTTATCTTTTATGTTCAGTTATCTGTCAATGCCAGCGATTAGTACAGACTGGATAGGATAAAGAGGGTTTTTTCTCTCTGTTTGATAATTTGTGTGGCTTTCAAACGCAACATAATCTGGTTATACCCTCCAAGGCTCCCACTGTAAGTAGTTCCTGCAGGTTCACATATTCATGCAGTATTAAACGCTTCCCATGCTGCTACTGCTTGGAAAACAGTACTTGGAAGTTTGAAGGGAAAGCCACAGTTATGGCATTGGCACTCTGTATAAACATCATTCACTGATGAACAATAAAGCACAGTAGGGGAAATAGCATGAGCACTAAAGTTTCATGCAGAGGATTTGGAACAGCATCTTGAAGAACGTTGCTCATGGATTGTAAGAAAGGGTTGGGTTCTACTTAATATTGGAGACTAGGTATAATACTGTAAAATATTATAAAAGTATAGTAAAACTATTTCTGAGAACAAATTATTCAGTTCACTTATTTCACAGATGCACATATGTATTTGATAGAAATTGTATCCTTCTATGATGGATGATGAATTCTATAAACCACTCATTGTTTAAAGGTCTTTAGAGTAGAGTTTGAACACATACGTTATTCTTTAATAAGAAAACAAAGAGCTTGTACAACATTGTTTCTTATTGTATCAACATGTTCTCTACGCTTTTGCCTTGATCCCAAACAGCAATGAGCTATGTTTTTCACTATTGTGCAGCTATCAGGCAGCAAATAGCCCATGTCTCAAAGTAGTTGCAGCCTAAATAAAGGAGTGGGATATTTTTATGGAAGGTAGGGTGCAAGTAGACAAGCACAAGGAAATAGAAAAAAAAATTCCATGAATATAAAGTGGACTGCACTAACTTGGCCATGAAGTAGAGGGTGAGGAAGCTGCTCTGTAAACTTTGCCATGACCATCATGGTTGACTTCAGCTTTGATGCTGTGTTAAGCATTAAGCTTGTTACTCTCTGGTGGAGTTTTGTTCATAATGTGTCTGAGGTTCAGTTAGCTTATGCTGAAGTCAGGTACATGAAGTTTAAAGGAGGAAAAGGCATATAGCCAACATGAAAGAAAATATTTACAGTGATCCTTGAAGAATGTAATCGACTGACCTCATCAGCATCTGAAAATAGGAACATAAATTGCTTTTGCAGTTTCTATATCAGTTTCAGTTCTCAATTACTCAGTCCAGTTATGTTATGAAGGAGAGTTTTCCAGTACAAGATCTAAATTATCTCGTTTCCACAAGACTTACAGTATTCACTCCAGCATGTCCATTTGTTTATACCATGAGTTTAGGGCTGTATCATATTGAAGCACAGGAGAAACTAGACAGTCATTTCTTTTGTACATTTTATCACATCAAAAGTTCAGTGAAAGCATACACACAGTGTCATTGTTGGCAAAGTGTAAACCTTGTTGACATTTTTTCAACTGTACATCTTTGTCATTAGAGCCACATGGCGTTGTTATACTTAAGTTTAAATATAGGATTACTTTTGGACTACCCTTCTAAGTGTGGAAGTAAGATGCTGCCTTAACTTTGAAATATTTTTGGCACTGGGACTGTTTTTTATTCATTCTTTGTATGTACAGTGCCCACAACAAATAAGATCTTCGTTAATTCTTTGGGTACACTTTTGTGCCTTCTGACACAGAGTTCCCAATTTCCTAGTTAAAAAATGGAAAGGTAGAAGGGGACAGTTATATCATTCAAAAGAGTGAAGTTCAGCACAGAAAAACTTACAAAACAGCTCACTCTGAAAAATAGAATTTACTAGAGCTGAACATAAAAGAATAAAATGGAAATGAAAGATTTATCTTTCACTACCTTAAGGAAATTGAATGTGTATATGAATATTTTTTGCATGGATGAATATCCTATCACTTTTTTAATAGTTCATGAATCAGGTTTATGTCTTTGTCTGCATTCATAAACATTGCAGGTGAAAAGGATGTTCATGTATACGATTCACAGGCACTTTTTTCATGACAATTGAGCAAAAATGTTGATCCTTACACAATTGGTGGGACTAAAAGAGTAAGAATAAATCTGATCACTTTCAAAGATTTACAATGAAATTATAACTTGTCCTTCAGACAGTGCCCTTTTATCAGTCATACACTTCTTCCAATACAAAATGTTTTTTTTTTTTACAAGATTTCAGGGAAAGATGTTATGAAGACTCTGGCGAAGATGATTAAATATATCTGAGAACTGTTGCTTTAGATATAATTTTCTTCTTTAATGCAGATTGTAAAGAAAATTATTGCAACATTTTATCTAATCTAGTGTAAGTGAAAGGCTGAAAAGTAACCTGGTAGCTAATCACATGATAAAAAAATCCAGGTAGAATTACCTTCAGTGGTGGCACTTTTAATTTTCCAACAACAAACTGTGTGGTTGTTAAAATTCCACTTGCTTGTCTGTCATAGTCATTGTGTCTGTGTGAACACTAGAAAGAATATAGATGATGCCTTCCTATTAATCCAAAGAAAAAGTATAGCTTGCCACCCCCTTTGTAGTTCTTATGTGCTGTTCATTAGTGATATATAACATCACTATATATATATATATTAGCAGTCAAGATATATATGTATTAGCAGTCAAGCATAGCTGAGTCAAGAAAAAATTAGGAATTGTATCTTGTCAGCACCAGAAAAAGTTGTGAAAGCCACCCATTGGAATTGACATTTTCCAAAGACACCCAATTCTGCTGTTTTGTGAGCTTTGTGTCACTTGTACTCCCTGTAGCAGTGAGCACTGATTTTATTAGACTGTTGAGTATGGTAGGGTTCAATAGAGTGAATAGCCATAGGAATAGTTTCCATGAGAGCACCAGGAGCTGTCACTAAAGTCTGGAAGTGAAGATTGCAATTCATCCATTCAGCAGCAACAAAAAATATGTAAGTACCTGTCTAACATAATAAAGAGCTCTACACCAGTGTGCCACAGAATCAAGTCACATGCCAGTCACAGTCTTCTTTGGCACTTGTACAGATTGCATATGTGTAATCAAAGATGGGAGTTGTCTTCTTTTTGCCTTTGGATGCAAAATGTCTGTTCAGCTAAAATGAGGCAAATTGCAGAAGATCTTGCACATGACCTGTCACACACATAAAACATCCACAGCTAAGCAATGCATAGACTCAGTAGAAGTGTTTGTATTCGTGAAACTAATGCAAAGACACATCTGTCAACAGCTTGTCAGCTTTAGGATAGAAACTGTACATTTAAGCTTTAACACTTAGAGTAAATCCTATCAATATGTTTATTAAGAGAGACTTTTCTTGACATTTTTATCTGGTGTGATTTGCCATACTTGTGAGGCAAACATAAATCAAGTTTTCATAATGTAGTAAAAAAAAAGTGATTATTTCAAGCAAAATCCCTCCAAAATGTGTCTTTATTTACATCAAAAATGCAAGATTTCTTCTATTGCTATATTAAGGGCAGAATTATACTGATTTTTTAGGAGTGGAATTTATTTTAGATGCCTTTATTCACACATTAATGTGTATCATCTTCTGTGGTATTCTTAAGTTCTTAACTTTAAAACTAGAAGGTTAAAATGTCATGATTTCACAGAATCACAGAATGGTGTGTGTTGGAAGGGACTTCAAAATTCATCTAGTTCCAACTTTCCCTGACACCAGGGATACCTTTCACTACACCAGGCTGCTGCAATCCCCATCCCACCTATCCTTAAACATTTCCAGGGAAATGGAGCATCCACAACTGACCTTGTGTACAGACATTTGAGCACTGAAAAGAGAAAACAAGGTAGCTGTTCCCAGTAGAATTAAAACATTCCATCTATCATATCCATGATGTTTTGCTTGTTTATTCAGGACTAATCTGATCACCAGAGTTGTAGTTCAGCAAAGAGTGTTCTCCCTGGATACTGAATAGGGAGAAAAAGGTAGGGATAATTACCCTGTTTGAAGGTGGATATTTCTGTTTGCTTAGGTTCCTCAGAAGCAGGGAGTGAGTTCATTTCTTAATGTCATGCCAGAATGTCAGGTACCATAGTTCTACTGCTGAAGCACAAGACACAGGTGTTTCCCTTGGTTTCTATGATATCTGAGCTTTATTCCAGCTAACAGGGGTTAGTACTTTGTTATATTTCTTTTAGTTACTGTAAAATATTCAGAAGTGAATATTTTGGTTTCTATGATATCTGAGCTTTATTCGAGCTAACAGGGGTTAGTACTTTGTTATATTTCTTTTAGTTACTGTAAAATATTCAGAAGTGATTTCTAGTCTGAGACATAGGTGGTAACGTCATTGTACCACAAAAGTCTTAATTCAATGGCTTTAATTTTCCATTTAAATTCTATGATTCAGCCCAGAAAAAAGGAATAATAACATTTTGGTTTCTGTAAAATCTATACTTCCATATAATGGAACAACTACCTTTTGCAGAAACAGCTGCTATGCTATATGGGTTTTAGTACAGATGGGTGTTGAGTGAGGAACCATCTCTGGTAGTATCTAAACTTTTAAATTTGTATTTTAAATTTAAATTTTTTTAGCTATGCTTCTAAGTGACATTGCTGGGCTGTGGTTTAATGAAAATTCTCCAGACACTGGTGGCAACTGGTCCTTCATTTTGAGTGTGCATAAACCAGTCCTAAAGAATTATCTGGGAGAAGTCTGATTTGCACAATTCATATGGCTTTCATGCAGTTTGTGAACTGCACATGCAGGAAGGCCTGGAAGTGTGTTAATACACTTAGCAACAGGCCTGAATGCTGATCCATTGCTTATGGATGGGAAATCTTATCCTGAGGCTGAATTCAGGCCAGCAATCCAGAGATGGTGTAGATATTCCCCACCAATTTTCTCTTGTGCTTTAAAATTGTCACATGCTTTCTTTGTGTGCTTCAAACAAATTCACTGGGAACTGAGTTACAAAGGCAATCTCTGTCACATTTAGAAACAATTCTCAACAATCTTGTCCCTGTCTGAATAATAAAATAGGAGCTATCTATCTTTTCCTTTAACCATGTGTCTTTAGCAAGATTTAAGATTATTTTTCCTACCAGTGGTCTGAATTATTTACAATTTAGAGTCCTATTAACATTTCAAGCTACTGTTACCTATGAAGTATTTCCCATATATATCCTTTGGAATAACATTTATGTGACTGAAGCATCTTTTTTCCATCTGTCAGGTCTTCCAAAGAGGTAGAATATCCCACATTTAGGCAATGTCATATTAATATTATTTTCTAAAGCACATTTAATTTGGTCAGTCTTTTCTGCCTGATACTTTTGTATTCATTTGTTTCACACCTTCTCTATTCAACCAAGGGACATTAATGCATAATAGAAAATCATTACAGTGTTCACTCCTTTTCCTTAACAATCTTTTATAAAGCATAAGATTTATGGCAAAGTTGACAAAGAGCCTTGGTTTTATGTCACTTGGGCCTTTTCTCACCTGCTTTCAGCTTATTCATCTTCCTCTCATGCCAGCTCTTATATAGTCATCAAGAAAACCATCCTTGGCCATGATTCCCATCCCTTAGTCTTCTATCTTCCAGAAAGACAAAGCAAAATAGAGGTACAATAGGTATCTTTATGTTAATTTCTGGTTGACTTGGTTACCGTGGTTATCTGTTTTAAGAATACTTGGAATCTTTGGTGTGGAAATAGGTGAATATAATGTTCCTTGTTTTAAAGTAATAAAATACTGGATATAAATTTATACAGTGGAACCAAGCAGGCTCAGAAGAAAGACAGAGGGGCACATAACCATGAGCAAATTTTGGCCTGCTTCAGCTCCGTTTTGCTTCAGATCTTCATCTCCTCTCAAGCCATGGATTACTGTAGTTAGCCTGAATGGGAGAGCACAAGTTCTACCAGTGGAATTTGTCTGACAGGAATAAAAAAGAGGATTTCTTTCACATGCTCTCCTGATAATTCTGGCTTTCTGCATTTTATTCTGTCTACAGTTTAATGAGAATTTTTGACTGAAGCTCTGAAAACTGTACTTATGAATCAAAGGTACATTCTCCAAAAGGAGCAGAAGAACAATATCTATAAAATCTTTGTTAGAAAGAAAGTGCTATCTGTGTTTTATTAGCAAGTTGTTTGGTGCAGTAAAATGAACAATAGGTCAAATTAGCTGATATAAATTATCTGTTGTACTGTTTTTTTGCAAAAGGAACCAATCATGGGTTTGGACTGGCTTTCTCTCCTGGAATTTGAGCCTGTTTGAGTTACACTTAGGACAGAGCTTCCTATTGAGTTTCTCCTGAAGAAGGCTAATTAGTTTATAGTAATTCCTAAGTTATTTTTAGCATATGAGATACTAAAAATTTCAAAACTCTACATTATTCCCTTTGGAACAATATGAAAAATATTTGCTGAGCTAGATATACCCAATATAATCACCCCCAAAAAATAAAAGTTACGAAAGGATGACATGAAGGTAGCCATTAATCTTTGAGCTAGATGTGTTTGTGTTTGTAATACTCTGCACAGCATTATTAGCTTCATAAATTCATACCAGATCTCTGAAGGTTTGCTTCTAATCTGTAGAAATACTGGCTAGACCAGATCCTCTTGTGCTATCAGTGTTTCAAAATGCAATGTGTGCTAATAGCATCTAACTGTTTGCTTGTTTCTTAGTTTTTAAATTAATAAGGCTTGACTGTGTTAGAACTAACTTTACTTTTATTCTGAGGCTCAAAATCCTTCTAATCAGGCATTGCTTTTCTGAGACAGTGATTTCGTATTAAAAAGAATTTGTTAAGCTAGACACATGGTTTTGCATATTATTGCTGCAAGATCAAATTTCATTATCAAATATTAAGAAAAATAGTTCCTTATGCTGCTCTTCTTTACATTCTTACTCCAACAAAACATTATTGCTAAGCTAATTATTTTTCAATTATGATTTTTAAACTGAAGTTTTCTTTCTATCTGCCAGCTGGAAGTGAATATCTTAGGTCAATATGGTCACTGCCAAACAGGAAAGCAGTTTCAAGTGTATCAAACAGGGGCTTGTCCTAGGCTTTACTCTTTAATAATTCAGTTTGCAATTTAAAGTATGAAAAAATGACTCACATCATTTTTAGATTGTTATAGGAAATACAATTGCTTTGGAAAGCAGAATTACAATTCAGAGCAATGTTCCAAAATTTCAATAATGATACAGGTAATGAAGAAAAAAAAAAAAAGAAAACAAAACAAAAAAGGAATATTGTTGATTAGGCAATAGCAGAAGTGAAAATGGTCCAGTGTAGCAGTAAATGTTCAGACATAATATGACTTAAAAATATCAAGTACTTGCAGGAAAGGTAGTGGTGTTTTGGGAAATACTGACAAGTGCTGCCTGTATTGCAGTTGTTCTATCCTGCTCAGTGACTGGTGAGACTTGAGCTTTAATACTAAATGCAGTTTACCTCAGCACCACTGAAGAGTTAGAGGATGAGATGTTTCAAAGTTGAGCATAAGAGAAAGGATAAAAGATTTAGACAATGTTGGTTAGCTGTCTGCAGGATCTGGCTGTGTAGATCTAGAAAGAAGACCAAAGCTGGACAAGATAAGAGTTACTCACTGTGTTAAACATTATTTTAAATATGACAAATATTAACCACTCTTTACATCCAGTAGAGACACAGGATGGATTAGCTCAATCTGTGGCCTAGGATTTTTAGTAGATAGCAATTTTATAACTACAAAAGCACAGATGCCTTGGAACTGATATATTTTAGTGAAATTGTGTTACATCTCAATATTGGGAATACCATAAAGGGTTGGATAGCTTACATGACTGATTTCCTTTCCAAGCCAAGAATATCTTGAGCACTATGAGTAATAGAATTGTGTTTAAAAATTAAATTCTAAAATTAAAGACAACTTTCTTAAGTATTTATGGCCCTTCTGACACAGTATCATGCACATCTTTGCTGTTAATTCGTATCAATACAGCATTTGCCACAGAGTGCTGAGTAAACAAACCACACAGATATATATGGCCCTTTCTATAATATGGGTGACTGCAATGATGCAGTATTCATTTAAAAGATGGGAAGCTGAGACAGGCATAATCAAATAGCCTAAATGTCCCCTGTTTTGTTCCTTCCACCCCTTAGCTGAAGAAGCATTTACTCCCTGTTTTAATTTTCTCCATCCATTTCTCTTCTGAAGCCTGGAAGTCTCTTGTCTTCCTTGGCTAACACATCATAGCTTAAGGTACGAAGGATTAGAAATAAGATGTTTAACATTAGATATTGGTGAAAAATCCCACCTGATCTGGTCTCTGAATATTCCTGTTATAATCTGCAGGCAGAAGTATTCCAAAGGAACAGTAGTTAATAAATTTATTTTATGGCTTTATTTTAGAATAAGAGTAATCCCACTAATTTCTCAAATGACTATAGTAAGGTTCTAGATGACTGAGATTTCTTTTGGTCCCATGATCACTCAAAATACTGGTCTTCTGATTCTTCTGTGTTCTTATTTCCTCTTTTTTCTCTCAAAACTGTGAATTTCTTAATTATGTACTAGTTCTGCACAGAAAAAGTTATGATTCAGTTAAAGTTAGGTTTGTAAATTGTTTTTTTAGGTGCTAAAGCTCAATGAAAGATAAATATTTAAATAATATTAATTTAAAATAACTTTTTTCGCTGAAATGTTATTATAAATTCACTTTTAAATAGTAATTTTAAAATGTCATTATAAATTCACATTTAATTCACTGAAATGTCATAAAAAGTCTTTCCACTATTTTCTGGTCTCTTCAGTATGCTTTTAAGATGAATGGCTGCTGATATGGCATCATAGTGCAGACAAACTTCTTATTTACAGGACAAGGTTGACTCTGCTGACGCCAAATCAGAATTTCAGAAGCAATCCTGTCAAGAGTTCTCAAAGCTCACTTGGAAAGAGCAAGTTTTTCATTTGTGCTTATCTTCTCAGTTCAATTTCTCAAAATAACTTTCAATTTTGTTACCAAGAAATAGCTGAACTCTGGTAAAAAAAAAAGTTATTTACCTGCTGCAATGTTCAGCTCAGGGAGTGGAATCCATAATGACATGGTAAGTGCTTGCAGTCCCTGCATTTAAAATGAAGATGTGAGAGAGGAATTAACAGTAGCCAGGTTGGTTAGTGCTGTGCTGCCTAAGTCAACTCTTTAGAAACTTTAAATAAGTAAGTCTATCACAAGATATGGCTTAGACATCTCTGTGAAATTTTGATGCAGAGCCTGAAATTTCTCCCTTGGTGTGAGACTGCAGAGGAAGCCTGCTTTTGGCTCTCCAGAACTTCATGCATTTTGTACATTATGAATTCAGGTCTTAGTTCAATTTCTGTTCACATTCTCCATCTGTCCATATCTTCCCTCTAATCTCCTTGCTAAACCCTACTTCTGTTTCCCAGCTGGTCTTTCTCAGACACCCTCTCTTTCATCCAATCTAAGTGGTTCCTATCAAAATACAGCTTTGATTATCTCACCTTACTCACTTTGCAAGCTGTTTGCTGATGCCAAATCCAGCTCAAGCATGGAGTGTGCTGGTGCTCTTACACTGCCTGGCAAGCCTTTTTCCTGGGGTGTTATGGCCAAGCAGGCTAAATGGGCCAGCCATTAACTAAGAGTGAAGGCAGGGTTTGAAATTTAATAACTACTACGGAGGAAGGTCTGAAGGAGGATTATGTGCTGAGGATTTCTTTAGTGTGTGTGGGGGATGACAAGTTTAACAGGTTTGATTTCTCTAAGACTGGATAACTCTGTGCTTTAGACAGTCAGCAGTTACCAGAGGTGAAAAGATAGTCAGGAAGGGTGATGGATGGAGTGAATCAGAAGGAGAGTTACCCACCTAAAGTTTAAGTTTAATATAGGGAAGATTATTTCAAGACTGAGTCCTTATATTCAGCTGTTGTAAAGCATTATTAAAACACGATGGCATAAGACTCAGGAGTAGTTTGGAGGTTATACTTATTTCATTTGTTTCTGGAATACATTTTCTGTAACCTCCTTCATAGCTGTGTTTTTGCTGTATATATACAATGTAAGAAGTTAACAGTGAAATAAAATTATGCTTCTTGTCTCAGTTGATGTTAGAAGCAATTAGTGCCTTTTTTTTAGAAATTTCACTGTCTGGGTTAATAATATCATATTGATGCTCCTTTTATGATTGCTAAGTTACAACCAACTGCATCAATATCATGGTCTTTTAGGAAGAATGGAATAGAATAAGTGAGTTTGTGCTTTGGCCATTTGATCAGACACACTGTAGTATAGAGAATTTTATTGTAATGCCTTCAGATATTTCTTTAGGCAGTAAAAATGATTCTTGTGGCAGTGGTAATGTAGGCTGCTCCAAGTCCTTATGTTCTTACAGCCTGTTTGATCATTGCTTGTCTGAGGAATGATAATTTAGGAAAAGGAACACATTTTATCTCTTTCCTTCCTGTTTCTTCGTCATTTGGCTCAAAAACTCATGATGGAAAACAAGAAGTTTTGACAATGTTAGAGAAGTAGCATTTTTGCCATATGTGTACACACAGACACACACACGGATGCACGTACATATATGCCAAAATGCAAATGGCTTTTCTGGGGGGTATTTTTATCTCAGATAGTCCACAGTTATGGGACATCAAACTTTAATTTAATTAAAATAAATATTGACATCCCTAATCTTTCACTCCTTACACATCATCAAAGCAGTATATCCATTAAGATGTTGGTGTCTGTATACTATTTTGAAAACATTTCCTCTCTAAACTCCTCAGTCATCACAGATCACAAGAAAAGCAGGTTGGAAAGGTGCTGTGGAGGTCATACAGCCCACCTTGACCTCAAAGGTAGGCTAATTTCTAAGTTAGATTCAGATGTCTGCAGGACTTGCCAGGTTGAATTTTGAAAATCTCTATGGATGGAGATTTTGCTGTCCCTCTGTGCAATCTGTTCTGAGAAATCACTGTTCTCATGTTGAAAAGTGCTTCACTTCCCTTGTGCAGCTTGTGCCTTTTGTCCTTCATTGTGCATCCCGTAGAAGATTCTGTCTTCTCAGTACTGCTTCATTTTAGAGTTTAAAACAGCAATTAGGTGTTTTTTTCAAGCTCAGTTCCCTTAACCTCCCTCCTTTGAACAGACACTCTCCCTCAAGCCCTGACCATCTTACTGGGCCTACACTGGGCTCTCTAAATGACATTTTTAATGGTTTGTGTGGATATAAAACGGGGTAGAAAGCGCTGGGAGACTCTCGCATCTGAGTCCTTCTCTTCCAATTAACATTATAGTTCTCATTAGCTTGAGTGCAGACACACTTGATCTCCTGTGCTGCTTCACTTCAGAAACAAATTACATTTTCTAAAGCATTTCCTATTCAGCTTTATAAAGAAATACACAGTAAAGTTCAGGAAACACTAGTCTATGCCCCTCATTAAGCTCTCAAGCCCTGTAATTAGGTTAGAGAAATTTTGGAAATTGACGGGTTTGGGGTTGTTGGGTCTTTTTCTGATAGAACTTCCTCCAATTTTCTAGATTTTTTTTTTTTTTTTAAATACAGTCAGGTTTTAAGAAATCATTAAAAAAAAAAACAAAACTCCTGGTATTTTTTTAGTTGCATGTAGTTCATAGGTGATATACACATTCTAATGTCTGTCATCATTATACAGAGAAAATCTTTTATAAAAGTATTTTAGATTTTTTTAACTCATATTAGAAAATGTCTCATTCCTTCCCATGTTATAGGTAACTAGACTTGAAAAAGAATTCCCCAAAATCTAGTGATAGTATTCTGTAAAACCTCTCTCTGAAATACTTCTTCAGAAAATATGACCAAAAAATATTTCTGTGTTTTGTACAAAGGTAATAAGAAGCTACAATTGAAGGATAAGTGATATAGCATTGCCAAAACACTTGTAAGTTACATCAGAATCCCAAATCCTACTTGACACTCATTAATGCAATTTTATTTTGTAATATCTTAGAACATTACTTTTACTATCTTAATGTTGTAATATTTGCTCTATTTGGGATGATTAAAAAGATGTTTACAACATTCCTGCTGAACCCTTTGTCACCTATTATAATGAATCTATGATGCTCAGATCTGAGTATTTCCCTTGACTTTTGAAACCACAGAGGCTTGTGCTTTATTGTAGAATCACTAATCTGATGGCTCATACAAAATTCTCTGAAGTTACTGATAACTGTTAATTGAGTCAGCTGTGGGTCATGAATTTCCATTAGGAAATTAATTTTTTTTTTGGATTGGTAATTTTACTATTTCAAATATGAGACACTTTTTGCACTTCCTTTAAAGCAGAATTTCTTAGTTCTGATTATTATAAAAAATGGAACCTCTAAATTGACAGAATGTGGGGAGCAGGAAGGAAAGGCATTCATTTAAATGATTAAATTATTACTGCTGGAAATTTTATAGTAGAAACTAACCTTTAAATCTGAATTTTATATTGAAGAAGTTCAAAGTTTGCACAGGAAGAAAGAAAGGAGTTTTGTAGAGTAGATAAAAAAAAAAAAAAATGAAGTGATAGTTTATTGAGAGAAAGAAAAGAAAGGACCAGGCCATTTTCAAGCTGAAAAAATAAGTAGTGATTCTCTTGAAACACATTTTTTCCTATGTCATTTAAAAGAAAAAACAAAAAAACCCAAAAAAATAAAAACCAAACAAACAACAATCAAAACAATACACCACCAAATCAAAAACCAGATGACCAGGTTTTTGTGGGTTTTTTTTTCTTTTTCCCTCTACAATCCATTCCTAATGGAAATATTTTGAAAACAACAACAAGAATTTTTCTATTAATGGAAAAGGATTTTCTGTCTGAGTTGTTCTGGAAGTATGGACAATACAGTCAATAAAGTAAATGGTGGAATGGGGAAAGTGACAGGCAGTGATAATCAGCTCCATTTACTTCAAAACCCAAAAGGAGTTCAATATATAGAAAAATTCTCAATGTGTCAATTGAGCTGGAGATTTCAGTAGAGTAGCTGAGACTCTGGAAGTCCCATTTTTGCATCAAATTTTTAAATCTGTTTTTATTTTAGAAATTTTGATGTGTATCTTAACTGTGTTGCTATATTACATTACACAGACCAATTAGTAATGAATTAAGAAATAAGGTGAATCAAGAAAAGTGTCCTTTTCAAAAAAAGTAGCAATTTGAAATACAGTATGCTTTTACTTCATTGTCCTAAACATTTTGTAATTATATAATGGGGAAAAACATGAAAATGTTTTCATATATTTCTATGTATTTCTGATCCTTATTTCTGAAAGTCTGTGTCATCAGTTGTGAGTTTTCTGTTGAGAGTATAGGATTACCAATAATTTTGTATTAAACCTCAAAGCATTTTTGAAAAATCAAATACTTTTCTTGCAGTTCAGAATATTCAATGTTTAAACACTGTTTGGAAATCTAGTGGCCAACTGAAAAAGAGCAACTTTAAATTTGTGCTTTATAATTTCTCCTTAGCTGGTTTTACAAAAGGAAGAATAGGTTTGAGAAAAAGTTGAAGTTTTTCAAGTGTTCTGGTTTTTTCCCACGCAGTTCAACAACTGGAAATCAGTTTCATGACAGTAGAATCTGGGACACAATTTCAGATCAAAATCCACCTAATTCAGCCTTTCCTCCATGATATTGACTAAGTCATGTATTTTTAGTAAAAAATTAGATTGTCAACTGATACAATGCGATTTAGTGTTCTCCAGAACGAGAGCAGAGCAGATAAAGAAAAATGTTTCATCATTAATTCAGTACTTAGTGTTTATGTGTAAAGTGATGTTCAAACAGCACAGTAAGGAATTTCATAGTAACACACAGAGTTCCTCCTAGATGATGTATTCTGAGGTAAATGCCATCAGTGCCTCACCATTCGAGACAATCTTCATCACTGTTCAGCAGCCTCATTCCTGGCTGCTAGAAGTACAGCAAGGTACTAGAATGATTGTGGTGCTTTCAGAAGAGGAATCTAAAAATTAAATTATTTCATATTTCCTGATGAAAAGCAAACAGCTGGTGCTGTAAGTTTAATGAGTTCTGTAATGTTTCTAGAAAGGCTCTTTTGTTTATAGTCTTATCAACAATCTGTGAACATTAATACTGTAATCTGAAAATGGAGTAAAACCATATAGATACTTGACTTAATGACTTAGAAATTATATAACAGCAGTGTTCATCATGGAAGATGACTCTATGTTCACTATCCTCATCTTTTCAAGGCTCTAAAATCACTGCATGATTGATGCTAAACAATATTTTTTGTCAGTCTTAGCTCACAGGGAAATAAATGCATGGCTAATAAAGCTGAAACCCTTTAAATATTAACTTCTTTGCAGGATCAAATATTTCAGCTAAGAGATGTTGCTTTGCTTAAATAATATGCAATGTTTATATTTTAAATAATACCAAATAAATATAAAAATTATTCAAAATTTGCAATATATTAAATAGAAATATTTTTTTAAATTTTCTCAATTAGATCTAGGTGCTCCTAAACTGCTAATAATCTTAGGATGCCAAGAAAATCAGATTTGACTCAAAATGAGATAAACTGAAACAAAATCTCTGCACCCACTGATTTTATATAGGTTAACTAATGACCAAAACTATTTTTCTACATCAGACACTGTTTAACATCCAGTTATTTAGTGTTTCCATTAGGCATGCCTCATAGTGGTATTAAACATGCCTAATAGTGGTATTAAACATGCCATTATGGCCTGTTACTGGAGGGTGACTTTCTGCATTAAACTGTTTAATGCTTGTGCTTCTTGTCTTTCCATCCCAGCTAAAGATCTCAGTGACAGCATCATGTACTGAATGTGGATAGCCATTTTTTCTTGTTTTCTAACTAAATACTAACTAATAAGTGTTCTGTTCATGTTTATCCTGATACTCAACAGCCCAGACTTGTTCTTGTTTTGTGTAATACTGTTTTTTTAAAATTTTATTGTCCTGGAACTGTGTCTCCGGAAGCATTTCCTTCTGACATCCTCACTGGCTAAAAACCATTAGTCACTTCTGCCTTTTTCAGTCTTTGGGAGCACGTCTGACAAATCACACTCACAAGAGTTCTGCTCTCAGCCCATAAATGCTGCCATTTCTTATCTGTAAGGGGATGTATCACCACTCTGTGCCTCGGGCTGCTATAGGTCACTGTGAGCATCGAACTATTTCAGAGATCAGAACAATCATTGGATTTCCTGTTAACATCTCTGGACCCAAAAAATAGCCAATGACATGCTGGCAAAGCCTGATACTTTGTGAACATCAGATGTCACTAATATATTCAGTAGCCATTAGTTTTTGATGGTTTGGACTAATTTTTTAGCTCTTGCTCTTCCACTGGTCTACAATGTGCATTTGGATGATTGCATATATTTCAGGGTTTTTCTTCTCTTTGTAAACTCTGTGTTTGCTAGAAATTTTAAAACAGTGAATAAAACTTATAAAAGAGAACAGAGAAGGGAACCAACCCAAATCTGTCCTTATTCTGTGAACATCTTTGTATGATTATTTCCTGTGTTTCTGTAATAAGAAACATCATATTGCATGTTTAGGGTGATTGGTATAGTCCATATGCATATACTTGAGCAGAACTATTTTTTTCTGGATATTTTTTACCTATGTCAGCAGTGGACAGAGTGGTTTGGAACAAGAATAGGAGATCTGAAAATCAGGGGGAAGAAAAGAGCATTTTTCCTTTTGTACATGCAGTGACTATATATCCTAGATTCCAGGCCAACTATAAGAATTTTCGTTTTTCTTTTATGTCTTGAAATATTGCTCTTGCATTAAATCCTGTTTCTCCTTTTCTTTCTTCTTTTTTTTTTTTTTTTTTTTTTGTTACGTATGTAGGTTTAGAAACTGCAAATGGCATAATTTTTTTACATTAACTTCTGATTTTTCTGCTGCCTTATCTTAATTTTTAGCTTCATTAGTGTTTAAAAGTAGTCTTTGCCGACTTTCTGTCTTCCTGTCCTGCTTGTCACAATAAGCAGAAATGGGAAGAGGAAGGTCATGATTCTAAAATAGTATAATTACTATTAAAATAGTAGGAAGAAAATTCATTAAAGGTTACTGCTTTCTTCTTCTTCAGCCCTACACAGTTGCATTAAATATCACACTGCATGCAAGGTTGTCATCTGATGCAATTTATCCAGGAGTGGAGTACTTCCTCCTCTGAAAATGAATGTAGATTACAGTGCTAGTAATAGAAAATATATTTAATAATTAGTAAAATAATAAGATATAAAAATTATCTCCATTTATGCCTTTAAAGAGGAGAAAGAGGATGTTCTAAAAACTGTTTTATTCAGTTGAGATAATCAAGACCAAACTGAGTTCCTTGTCTGGATTTCTTTGGTAAAGAGATGAAGTGGATGTCCAATCTAGTTTTAAATACAAGTGATGAAGCATTTGCCACTTCTCTGTCCCAGCTGCGTGGATTAAATATGGTGCAGTATCCATAGAGAGTAGAATACATATAAAAGTAAACAACCAAAACAAAACCCAAGCACAAAATAAACTCTGAGAAAATGGTTTCATATATTTTAATTTTTTTTTTTTTTGAAAAAAAATAAAAGGAAAGACAGGTAATCTGTTTCACTTTGGTATCTGTTTAAACAGATAAAAGCTGTTTTTCTTCCATGAGAAGATGTTCTGTTTTGTATCAGTATAGCAGATTACCGTATGTGTTTGTTCAAGTGTTAATGCTTTCTTTAAAAAGTTGGCTTTTTGAAGGTTAGGGGTGGGTTGAGAGGAAAGGTTAATTTGGTTTTGTTTGATTTGTGTCACTTTGAAATGGATTTGTATCAAACTGGAAATGCCATTTTTATATGAGAATAAGAATAGGAATATGGAGTTTTGTGTAGTCTGGCTAGTGGCATGTTCTCTCTGTAGAAAAAGTGTAATGGAAAATCCGGACATACTGTGAGTAGTTTTCACACCTCCTAAGTTTAGCCATCTGTGGCAGATGATCTACTCTGTTTGTTGTCAGGTTCAACTGCATTTCTTTAAAAGGTGTGAGGATTATGCTTGCCCTGGGATCAAATGAGCAAATTTTAGGGGGAATTTTTATGCTTCAGAAAATGAGGGATGGAGGGAGAGGGAAAAGTTTCAGGCAGAAGGAAGTTTAAGGGAGACACTGAGAAATTGCAAAGTGAGAGAAAAATACTTGCAATATGAACTGAAGGAGAAATCAACTTTTCCCACTGAGGTAGAGGGGCTTATTCAGAGTCTACTGCAAGACCTGATAGCTGGTGAGTTCTTAGGGTGGATTGAAGCCTGGAAGAGAAGTATCAGCAATCAAGGAGAGTTTCCCAACTATTCTATTCTATTCTATTCTATTCTATTCTATTCTATTCTATTCTATTCTATTCTATTCTATTCTATTCCTATTCCTATTCCTATTCCTATTCCTATTCCTATTCTATTCTACTGTTCTAACAGTGTGCAATATTGTGACCATGGTATATAATACCAGAGCTAAAAAATACGCTTTCCACTAACAGACTGTGTTGTATTGGTAATTTTAAGGCAGTTTTGGAAAGAGGAGGGGGAATTTGATGCAGCCCATTCTGCAGGTGCACAGCAGTATGGATGAAGCCATACTTCAGCCATGAAGCCAGGGCTGAGCAGAAAGGACAAAAGAGGCTTTGCTGTGATGGCTGTAGAAAGGCCTGAATTAGGCAGGTGGGCACTTGGTGAGTTTGTCTAATCTGTGCCTTACAGCAGCAGCTACATGGCCATTGTTCCCCAGCATGAACCACATTTTAGAGAAAGTGGTTAATCAGGGCTCTTGCTTACTCTGCCACCTTTAATCTTAGACAGGGGAAGTAAAGCATCATGAGTACAGAATAAAGTAAATATTGCCTGAATGATCAAACTGAGCCAAACCCAGAACCTTTGATTGCTGAGGAGAGGTGTAATTTTTGAAGAGTTGAAAAGGTGGTGAGATTCCTGAAAAAGAACAAAAGGATTAAAACTCTGCTTCAGGCAGATACTACATGAGTAGCCAAAAGCAGGAATTGAAACTGCTCTGGTTGTAGTGAGTGGGAATGACCTCTTGTCCTGAGACATTTACTGGTGGAATCTGTGTTACATGTGGGTGTTTCCACAGTTGTCAGGAGAAACAGGTGTGATTATAGGGTGAGCTGAAGAAAAATGGCACCTTCTTGCAGTTCAGTCGTCTGGAGGACTAGCTCAGATTAACTCTGCACATGATGCCTGTGCTTGGGCAGATGAATCCTCACTCTTGTGAACAAACAAGGGCTGTGGCACAGCATGTGGTGTCTCGTCAGCTCCCATCCTGTGGAGGAAGTCTGTAGTGAAGGAGAGGCAGAAAAAGCCAAGATTTTCTCACACCATTTTTGCATGGTTTTGTTTTTGGGTTTTTTTTTTCCATTCCCTATGCAACAAGATTGATATTTCTATTCTTTCAAAGATAAAGGGGGAGTTTTGATTGTTTCAGTATTTTTTAGGTTTTTTTGGGGGTTTTTTAATTGTCACTAAAAATTTGCAAAGTAGCCTGATAGCTGTTGAAAACAGATGGTGCTAATTCAGCATATGGATATCATACTGATAAGTATAAACTGTTCTGAATTTTTCTCATGAGTATTTTCTGGCCAGGATTCTCAGCTAGATTGAAAAGGAAAAGAAATTAAAGTATATTCTCATTTACTGGGAAAATATTCTTTATAATTTTCCATAGATGAGATCTGAGTTTTAAATAAAATGTATTATGCGGACTGAGGGGTATGACACATGATGATTTGTTACATGATAGGAAATGGTGTATTATTGATTTCTATTAGTGAATGAGCCCATGCTAAGGCTATTTCATTACATGCAGAAAGATTTATTCCAAGGATTTTGTTATTTGAAGATAAAGTTGACTGATGTCTTTCTCTATTGCCACAACTAGCTTTGCAATCAACAAATTCCAGAGCTAACAGTTAATATTTTGGTACAATATCCTTTAATGTATTTTGTTTAAATTACCAGTGGCAGAATCTCATTGCCTCTGTATTGAAGCACATTACTAAGGTACGGTTCTTTGTTATCAGTTAAATCCAAAAATGGGTTGTGTTGGAGACAGGGCTCATCATGTGCAAACAATATCTGTATCTTAATCTACCACAGGCATCAGATTGTCCATCCACATCATAGAAATTTTGATAACTTTTTATAACTTTTTGGCAGAGAAGTTCAGAGTATTTTCAGTTCTGAATTATGTACAATTCTTTTTAAACTGTCAGTGAAACACCAGAAGGCAGAAAAAGAAGTGATGAATGATTAAGAAACACTAATTATGTTGTAGTGTAATATACAATGTTATAGTACATAGTCACCATGAATCTACAGGCTTTGACTTAATCTTGTTAAGCATCTACCTCAAAGGAGTTCTAGTTTTGCCATTTTTATTTCTCCATATAGTGAATCTTCCTCTTGTTCAAGTTATTGTTATTCAATACATAGACTCCTACATGGACTCTTTGTCCTCTGTTTTGTCATTTATATCATAATCTTTTGGGTTGTCAAAGTAAAATATACTTAGCAATTCTCCTCTTTAGAAACCTTCCTGAGTCATGTGGAAGATGATGTATAGAAAAATCCAAAAAAGCCATTAATTTTGTTCCTTTTTTATTTAAAAAAAAAAATAAATGGATACCTTCTTAAAAGTAATTAGCAAGTGAGGAAAGATTTTAATTCACAGAAAAAGGGACTGGTTTAAATTCTTTATCAGTCTTTGGCCCTGGAGTAGGGCTGTAGTACCTAGCTCTCAGAGTATGAAATGGAGTCTACTGAAAACAGTGCAACAAGAGTAGAATAGTATTTTCTTTCTGTGAAGTCTCTCAATAGTTTTTAGTTTACTGATATATAAATAAAATACTTGAGAATATTTAACATATCTTAGTACAAAGCATATAAAACAAGCATTTAGGAAGCATCAATAGGTATTGCCTAAATAGCAGCTGTATATTTCCTGCAATGTTTTCAAGGCTTTCATAGCAAAGCATGAAATCTGTATTTGTCATTCAGAAGAGAAATTCTGACCATGTTCCTCTGGTTGGAGGACAGGCTTTTCCCCTTCTCATCTCCTTTCCCCCTTTCCCTTCCTTTTTCTTATTTTTCCTTCTCTTCTTTCTCAGAGATTGAATAATGGGGAAAACATTGAGCCCATTTGGTAAAGAGATTCCAATGCAGAAGTAGTACTCAACTCTGACAATTTGACTCTTTCTATTGGCTTGAGAGATGCCCATTGTCCGAATCAATCTGCCAGAGGTTTTTCTCCATTGCAAAATAACTGAGATACCTGTAATTCTGTAAATATTTAATATAATTAAACAGTGAATCTCTCACATAAACTGCTATCCCAGTACACCTTGCAAAGACAAGTGATATGGTTGCAAAGATAAATAGCAAAGGATAGGGGGAAATTAGCAAAGAGGGGGAAATTAGGAATAAAAAGAAAATAATGAGTTTTGAAGGTAATGTTACTGTAAGTTAACTGAAAATGTTTCCCTTTTATAGAAGGGTTAAACTATGAAAGAAAAAAAATTACAAAAAGTAGTAAATTGTACTTAGGCAATTGGGGAAAAGGACTGTTTTCAGTGGCCAATAAAGCAAACAGTATAGATATGATCTGTAGAGGTAAGATAAGGGAAGTAAAATGTAAGCTTGTGAATAATGTGTATGTTGTCTAAAATCCTTTCAATGAACATACATGGAAGGTTGTTTCAATTACACTATTTAAATCAAAGTTTCAAAACAATGGATTTCATTTTTTCTTATGAACATATTTTTCAGTGATGTATTACTGCTGATTTAAACTGCTACTTCTAATTTTTAAAAATTGAGAAGGGAATTGCCCCATTACCCTTTATAGGCAAATTTGTCAGTCCTGTTGCAAATGAATACCAAATCAGTTAGTCTGTGTAAAACTGACTTCTGTGCAAACAACTAGAAACAGCTATTACATCTGCTCTCATAAAGTAGATGAAATGTAGACTTAGATCCCTTTGAAAATCACAGTGTAAGGGCCACATCTGCCTGTAGTTTGCATATCAAATTCCTTTTGAATTTTTCCCTTCTCCCCTCATGATCAAAAGAAGCATATGGGCTTTTATGTGTTTAACTGAGGATAGAAGTTGGTATCTCACGTCACATCAGCTGTGTACTTTGTTGTCTCTCTTGCATTTGAAGTGAAAATGGCAATTTCAAACAATTTCACAGAGAAAATGAAGGAGTAAAGGAATGAAAAGTACAAAAGTGTTTATCTGAGGAATGAATAACTCTGACTGACATGAAGGAAAGCAAAAAAATCTGAAAAATTCTTATTGTTTTGGAATAGACTATTTCTAAAAATTGCATATTGGTGTTAATGGAAAAGAAATTTATCTTTAGGGGCCTCCAAAGGAGTGGAAAAAAAAAAAAGAGAGAAAGACTGACTGGCATCTCAGTGCTGCTGTGTAGTGATTTTGAAACTAGTTTTCTGCCTGACTGCTCAGTCCCCAGAGCAACATCTTTGCAGAAAAAAAAAGGACAAGAGTTACATTGAAGGAAAGCTCTAGTATATTACTCATGAAGCAGGGTATTTCACTTCCTGATACAAGGCCAAATTCAGCTCATCAAATTAATCTTCAACTACCCTTGCCAGCAATGGCACACAAGCCAAGGCAGTACTGGTTGTATGATAAGGTTTTACTATGGGTTAGAATTTGTTCGGAGCATGTACTCCATTCTCAGCATTGCTGACAAGACCAAATTTTATTAACTGCATGATTCTGTATATTTACCTTACCATAGACATCTCATCTGCTTCCCTTAACCTGATGGCTTCATTGGAGGGTTCCCACCTTCTATGGTTCTTCATGCTATAGAAGTGTCCCTGTGTCAGCCTTAGCCAGTGGAGAGAACCTTCTCTATATTTGTGCTCTAACATTTGTTAACCAGGGATCAACTTCTCATCAGCAGTTACCACATAATAGGTATTAAGTCCAGAAGTGTCCATAGAAACCTACACGAGAAAGTTTCTTTACACAGGACAAGTTACAAAACATTTGTTCAGGACCTCTGCACCTATAGGAAGATGTAGTCAAGGAGTCCGTACTTACAATGAAGTAATCTAATCCTAGTGTTAATATCTGTAGGATCTGGGTCTCATTTGCAAGCAATTTTAAAGATACTGTTAAATTACTAAGAAATCCTTAATGAACGATAACAGATTTTCATGGATTCTTTGTAGTAAATTACATGTTTAAAATAATGAATTGCCAAAATTTCTGATTCTTCTGATACATTTCTAACAATGAGGAGCACATGCTGTAATCCTGAGTAACACATTCCAACTCTTTATAAGTAGAATAGCTGTCTTACAATTGCAATTATAACTGTGCATTTTGGGGCTTTGGAGGGGTTGCATTCAGGAAGGTTTTTTTGTTACATAAGAAATCCGAGATGTAAGATTTGGAAAGTGAACTACAGCACAGGCTTCACCTTAACAATCTGCATTGGTCCCAACCCTAGGTGATTTTTTTTCTGAATAGGAGAGTAATTTCTATCCTTCCACTACCTGACATCTTATCTGGTGAAAAGAGTTTATTTCCAGTAATTTCATTAACACATCAGCATCTATCTCTCAACCTGATTCTGGTCATAAGTTTTCTGTGACAGTTTATTGATTGCATGGTCCTTGTTTGAAGACAAAAATTACTATTTTCATTGTTTTTCTGGTAGCAGGAAAAACCAGAATACAGCCCACTTTCTGCTGACATTTCAAGTTTGCTGCAAATTAGTGTCATATGTTTCAGGGAATCTCTCCCTGAGGAAAGTGAGTTTTTGTTCTTCTGCAGTATGGAACAGGATTTTCACCATGCTGTTGAGTCTTCTGGGGATTGTGGCAGAGGAGAAGCCTCATCTGTAATCCACTTTACCTTTGCTTTTCACAGCAGTACAGGTTGTAGTAGTCTGACATCCCTGTGTCTATTGTATAGCCTGGTGATGACAAATTAATAAGCTGCTGTCATCACAACTTAATTGGCTTCTGCAAATATACAGAATATATATATGTATATATATAATGTATACATATTGTATACATTAATTTCAGGATTTTTCCCTACTTACAACATATATATATATATATATATATATATATATATATATATATATATAAGAGCAGGTCTCTTTTGCCAGCTCCAAAGGGGGCCAAAGAAGATGATGAAGTTTGTGTTGTGATCACAGAAAATTTTAAAAAAGGAATGAATAATAAGGATTACATATTTACTAGTAAAATTCAAAACATGCAAGAAGTATGCAATAATTGTATGCTCAAGTGTTAAAGCTGAGCTTCTGTGTAAATGAAACTAATATCCAAATATGGCTACTTGAATGGAGAACAGCATATCTTGTTCAAAAACTCATTTGAGAAGAGGACAAGAAAGATTGAGTAGCTAGAATCAAACACAGTGTTTAGAGATAGAAATTCATCACGGGTATCCTGAGCCATTCAATCCCCCAAAGTAAACTCTCTCTTTAAAACATAAAAAGCAGCAGATCATATTAGTATTTCCTAGTAAGTGACTGATTCTTGAAATGGGTCAAAGTCTTGCTGACTTTGTCAACAATTACATCAAATTAAAAGAGACAAAAAATAGGTAGAAAAATGTATTTTTAGGAAGATTCACAAGGAACAGGATGGTGATTGCAAAAGAGTTATTCCAAAGTCACCAGGCAATTTCACAGAGTTCACAAGCCTTTGTCCAGATGACCTCTATCAATTCCTACTCGGACAATAACTCACGTCAAGACTAATGTGTATTGGCAAGGCAGAAAAGCAAGATTTTGCTAAATCTGTTTGCATGCAACCTTCAGCTCAGTCTTTTGGCTTCCTTACTGTGATGTTATCTTGTCACTTAACTGCAAGACTGAGAAGATTTTCTCCTGTGTTTATTTCAAAACTTTTTTAGGCTTGAGGAATGGAGTTAGAAGGGAAAGATAATTTGTTCCTCAGTTCTTTAGTTCGTAGTATTGTGGAGAACTTCTCTGTAGCTTTACATCAAACATGAGCCTAGGCCTTATTTTAACAAGGCCAGCTTTGCCTCAGAAGCATATCTGATTACCATTAAGTCCATCCTGAAGGGATATTCCAGACTAGTGTAAAATTATACAAGAGTTAGAAATAAGGAAATAACATTTATATGAGCATCATGGTAAAACAAAAAACCAGAATAATTTACTTTTAGTTTTTGGAAGTTACACTCAACATTTAGAGTGATGATTTGCTAAACAAATTTTTTTTTAAAAAAATTAGGGAGGGTGCTAATAGTTAGCTAGAAGTGAACTGACTAGAATTAAGATGGAAAACATGGAAAAATATAGTAGAAAACGTCATTGTTTATTCAGTGAGAAATCTTCTAAGGCCATCCATCTGACATCTAACTTAACCTTTAACCAGTGATTGTAAGGCCTAAAAATGCCTGCTTGTATTTGATAGGTGTATGTGGCTCGAGAGTGGTCTCATGAAGATTTCTGCTCCATCTTTCCTTTGGGTACTTCAAATGTAAAGTGAGCATACATTATAAATGTGAGACAATGACCAGAAATACAGTGATAGGAATAGACAACACAATTACTCCTTTCCACTCACAATTATTTTTGATAAAGACATTAGAATTTGACTAGGTCAGCCCTAGCCTTTTTCTTCCCCACACATTCCCCATTCAACAAAGTCAGTAGAAATGCAAAAACTAATAACAGCCATGTTAAAGTTGTCTGTCAAAATATTGCAGTTGAACTTCCCTTCAATCTACTAAGACAGTTCCCAGGGAGCATGCTGACATAAGTGATAATGAAAATATCCAGGAACAAGAAAAATGCACACAGTTTATCGCTGCACTAATTATCTTTTTCTTGTCCCAGTATAAATCTCAAGTAAAAGTAATTAAGTCTTCCTTTTGTGAGAATAGTAGCTAAAAACTAGAGGTTATCAATACGTTGTCAAAATCAAGTGTAACATCTTCCTATAATATCTGTTAGTCTAAGTTTATTCCTATACAGAGATATCTAAAACCAGATTCTTTTTTTTGTTAAAACTCATAGTACACTGAGACACATAAACCACATAGACATTGAGATTTATGCATCAGCAACTTAACTATTATCTGAAATTATTAATTCTATAAAGTATTGTAGACCTTTTAATGACTATTTTATTAATAGTGCTTCCCAATACCAGTGACCATCTGTGACTGCTTCACCATCTGTGATCCTTATTTCAGTTCAGGGGGGAAACTAACAGTGGTATTACACTGATTTTGCAATATAAAACATTAGCCAACTAGACCTACTGTAGATGATTAATTTGTCTTTGCTTATAAGTGCACACTGAGCAAGAAAAAATTAGCTCCTCTGATTTGTTGGCACAACATGGGTTTGTGAAATGGCCACAGGAAGCTGAAAAGATTAAATTGCTTTTATTGAAATCTGAAATGTGCAAAAGTTGATGGAATTTAGATGAAGAGAATAAAAGAGCTTAAATGGCACTTGAAAAGGTGGTGAATGTTTCCTTAAAGGTCTGTGGCAAGCGATGTGTTGATTATTATAATGTTTTAAAGCTAGGTAACAGAGGACCAGCAAAAAGAAATTGTCAATACTTCCTCAAAACTTGTACAGTTTGTTGATGCCATATTAAAATAAACTGAGAATATACTGATTTATAAACTTCTACTTAGAATTAATATTATTTCTATCTTATCTGAATGAAGTAGCATTTATTTCAAAAGAAATGCCATTTTTAATTAAAAGCAGTTAATCCTGGCAGAAATGCTGTCCTTGTCTGCAGAGGCAGGAGAGTTTATGTGATCAATATTGGTTTTATTCTTCTCTGATTAAATTGGGCTAAAATATTTCCGTATGTTGATAATAACATGTCTACATTCTGTAATGTCTGAGCTCATTTTCCTTTTGTTTCAGTGTGCATGTGTAGATCAACCTCTTTTCCTTTGCTAAGGCAAGATTTGTAAGAAGCTTTTAGGGAGATAGGATTTTAAAATCATTCAGGTGTATACATTGCATGGGAACCTAAACTTTAAAACTAAAGAAAAAAAATAAAAAATTCATAAACATTTCTGATTTAGGATGCAAATTGAATTGCATCTAACCAGTTGCATTGCCTACTTCCCTAGCTGATGAAGAGAGATTGGCACCTCAAAAAAAATTAATTATCAGCCTAAGGTAGATACTTCTAAATCAGGATTAATCACTCTTCTTCTGTGGGGAAGTCTGGACATCTGGATGGAATTAAATTGCTATAATTTTATACTTCTTATTTTTTTTTAAGTTTTAAACTGGAACAAATTTCATTTATGAAAGTCTTCAGTGAACTGAAGAAAACTTTTACCAGTTTTGTAAGGGACAAGAAAATCCCCTGAAAAAGAAAAAGAAAATTATATATATATCCTTATATATATAATCAGATATGAGGCAAAATATTACAAGATCATGTAAGAACTACCTGTCTTTTCACTAGAAAGTTTTGCTTTGTTGTTGGGATTTCAGTACAAGTTATAGCTTATGGCTATACATTCATTGTCTGGCTCACAGTCATCTATTTGACCATACAGATTATATATAAATTTAATTATTAATGTTTATATAAGTACACTTATAAATATTTTTATTAAATTAAATGTTATGTAAAAAGGAGGTGTATATGTATATATATTTCCCTCCCACACACATATGCATTGAATATGTATAACCATAAATTAAAATTAAATTTTAATTTTCAGAAATTAAAGAAAAAAAAAAGAAAAAAAACTTTTAAATCACTATTGATTCAACTTTATGAATATAAGGTAGATTTTTAAATCTTAGGCTAAACAAAGTCCTAGTGAGTGTCACCCTTATTTTTGCATTAGATCGCTCATCTTTAGGAGACTGATAGCCATTTTCTTTTCTATTTTCTGCTGCTTAATCACAGATACAAAATCTACTCTGTCTTAAGGAAAGTATGTGGTTAAGTTAAAAAGCCATACCCTGAAAAAATTTAAATAACTTGTGATTAATTTCCCTTCAGAATAGTGATTCAGTCTTGTTTCTTCTATTTCAGTCAAAAGGTTCTTCAAGTATGACTCCATCCAGCACTCAAAAGAAGGTGAAGAGGACTCTGCCCAATCCACCTCCAGAGGAAGCAACATCAGGAACTCAGTCCCCATATACTTCTGTGGGATCAGTTTCACGGAGAAGGATTTGTAGGACCACCACTATGGCCAGAGCCAAAATTCTTCAGGATATAGACAGGGAATTGGATCTGGTTGAACGTGAATCAGCCAAGCTTAGGAAGAAGCAAGCAGAGCTAGATGAGGAGGAAAAAGAAATAGATGCCAAGTTGAGATACTTGGAAATGGGCATTAATAGGAGGAAAGAAGCCCTACTAAAAGAAAGAGAAAAGAGAGAGCGTGCTTATCTCCAAGGAGTAGCAGAAGAACGTGATTACATGTCAGACAGCGAAGTTAATAACACCAGGTCAACAAGAATAGAAACTCAGCATGGCTTGGAAAGACCACGTACTGCACCCCAGACAGAATTTAACCAATTTATGCCACCACAAACCCAGCCAGAAACACAGTTTGCCCCTGCTACAAGCCCATATGCTCAATATCAGTATTCATCTCCTGCCCTGCCAACTCAAGCACCAACTCAGTTCACACAGCAATCACATTACCAACAGCAGCAGCCTTTGTATCACCAGCAGGTTTCACCCTATCAGACCCAGACAGCATTCCAAACAGGAGCTACTATGTCCTTTACCCCACAGGCTCAACCTCCACCATCTCAACAGCCATCTTATCAATTGCCATCACAGATGATGGTGATACAGCCAAAGCCAAGACAGACCACATTATATATGGAGCCTAAGATAACAACAAACTATGATGTAATTCGCAATCAGCCTCTCATGATAGCACCAGTTTCAACTGACAATAGTTATGCAGTTTCCCAGCTGGGCAGTAAATACTCTACCTTGGATTTAAGGATAGGACTAGATGAGAGAAACAGCATAGCAAGCAGCCCTATATCAAGCATATCTGCAGATTCATTCTATGCAGATATAGACCACCACCATACACCCCGAAATTATGTGCTGATTGATGATATAGGAGAACTTACTAAAGGAACAGGAGCTCTTGGTTCCAGTTTTAGCCTCCATGAGAAAGATCTGACCAAAACAGATCGACTTCTTCGCACAACTGAGGCCAGGAGAGCACAAGAAGTGTCAGACTTCCTAGCACCACTGCAGACTTCCTCTAGGTTACATTCCTATGTTAAAGCTGATGAAGATCCAATGGAGGACCCTTATGAACTCAAACTTCTGAAACACCAGATAAAGCAAGAGTTCCGTAGAGGTGCAGAAAGTCTCGATCATCTGGCTGGCCTGTCACAGTATTACCATGGAGAGGGCAGCTACAGGCATTTTCCAAAATCTGAGAAATACAGCATAGGTAGGCTTACTCTTGAGAAACAGGCTGCTAAGCAGCTCCCAGCAGCCCTCCTTTACCAGAAGCAGTCAAAACACAAGAAAACCTTGATAGACCCCAAACTAACTAAGTTTTCACCTATCCAAGAAAGCAGAGACCTTGAGCCCGACTATTCAAGCTATATGACTTCTAGCACTTCAACACTTGGGGGAATTACTACTAGGGCAAGGCTTCTTCAGGATGATATCACTTATGGCCTTAGAAAAAACATTAGTGACCAACAGAAGTACATGGGGCCACCACTGACGTCATCCATTGGAGCAGGCCTTGGCACTGCACTAGGTCCAACAATGAGATCCGCACTACAAGATGAAGCAGACAAGTCTTACAGCAGTGGTAGTAGATCTAGACCCTCATCTAGGCCCTCCTCAGTGTATGGGCTCGATTTGTCATTGAAAAGGGATTCTTCCAGTTCTTCTTTAAGACTGAAAGCCCAAGAAGCTGAACCTTTAGATGTTTCCTTTAGTCATGCAGCACCTTCTGGAAGAACTAAACCCACCAGTCTACCTATTAGCCAAAGCAGGGGAAGAATCCCAATAGTAGCACAGAACTCAGAGGAGGAGAGCCCACTAAGTCCTGTTGGACAGCCAATGGGAATGGCAAGAGCTGCAGCTGGACCCTTACCACCAATATCTGCAGATACCAGGGACCAGTTTGGATCGAGTCATTCATTACCCGAGGTCCAGCAGCATATGAGGGAGGAGTCACGGACTCGAGGCTATGATCGAGATATAGCCTTCATCATGGATGACTTCCAGCATGCCATGTCAGACAGTGAAGGTAAACTAGGCCTCAGACTGGTATCTTACTATCACAACACAAATCCTCATTTCTATGCATGTGTCTGATTTTTGTTACACTTCAAAGACTTGTTCTTTTTCTGTTCCTTGGTGCATCTTCTGTGTATCTACATTTCTGGGGGTTGATTTGTTTTGTCGTATTTGATATTTTTTATTTTACCCTAACAGTTTCTGAATGGTGTTAAGCTACTATTGCATGCTACTGTATTGTTGTTGATTTGCTTACCTTTTGGTTTGCTTGTGCATTTTCCTTTTCATTTGTTTATGTCTACTTTTCAATGATACTGTGTAGAACATTCCATGTACAAAACAGACTCTGCCATCAGTCTTTATGTGCAGCTCTCTCCAGTGACTGTGAATCATTGAACTTATTTGCAATAGTTTTTGTTGGGATTTGGAAATAATCTCCCAAATCTCCAAAAAACTCCAGTAATTTTATGTGCATGAAATTTCATGATAGAACTCAAAAAATTATAATTCCATCTCCCGATGCACCAATTTAGATCTGTGTTTATATAGAAATAGTCTATTCATTAAGTACATATTATATGTTAGAACCATATAGAGCTTAACAGCAAAATAACATTCTACATATGGTTTGTTGAAAGTGTCCTGTCATGTGGACTTCTGTGCATTCAGAATTGTGATTATGTAAGATAATCTGTCATTTGAATACTGCAAGACAATCTCATACTTCAATAAACTTACATAAAGTATTTTACTTCTGTTGATGGGTTCTGCAGCGTAGTTGGTTTTATATGCACCCCATACACATCTGCCAAATAAGCACAAGAGTTAATCTCACTTAAGTTAATGAAAGGAACCTTTCTGATGTATTATAAATAGTGCAATTAAAAATACTGCTTCTGAATAAGTACAGCAGGATGTTAAAGCTGATGTTGAGTTAATAATTGCAAATTATGTATCAGTTTTGTTTGAGTCAGTTCAGACTTAATATATTCTAAATTGTTTAAAAATCATAAAGACAGTTTGAAGGCAAATGAAATGAATATGTTCAAAATTGTATGCGCTCCATTAACTTTTTCTTATGTGTATTTACTGCACAATAAAAGAGACTTTGCATGCGCTCTATTGTCTGTAAATGGCAATGATTGTCTCAAAAGACATATTTGCATGATTATGAAGTAGTATGGTTTATTTTTCACATTTCTACTAACCTCTGTTCATTATTGCATTATTGGTTTTTTACACATGCTGAATCTTTCATAAGCATCAGAAAAAATTATCTATTCACCTTTCTCATACTTCATACTAAAGGGTTTGTTCTGTAAGTTTATCTTCATATTTCTTAGATATTTATAACCCCTTCATGAACTCTGTGTTTCAGGAAAGAATCAGGGTCATCAGCTTTTTTTGGTATTTATCAGAAGTTTAACTGTTTTTATTGTCTTCCAATTCTTAGCACACAGAGTCGTATAATTAAATCTGAAAGCAGTTGAGAGGAACCCCTTGAGTTGAAGCTCATATCATTCTTCCTAAATAAGCAGATGCTACCTTGTCTCCTCTCAGCTTGTGACTTTTACAGGTCATTCTAGAGTCACATTGTGAAAGATACAAGACTTTTCCTTCTGAAAACTAAGGAGAACCAACCTGAACCATAAAGATCCAATTTCGTGCTATTCTACCACATATGAACAGGTCATAAGGAATTACATATCTGCCCTACAGTGCATTATAGTTCTCATATATATTTGTACAAGACATACATGTAACACTTCAAGTTGAACATGTTTCAGTTTTAAATCGGTCTCTGATTAGTTAGACCCTTTCCCGTGGTATTCAAATTCAATTGACATAATCTGTATCAGAGTGATATGTCACTCAGGGCTTCCACTTTCAGCAGTCTTTTTCTAATTTCTATCAAATTTTGTCTTCACAAATGGCCTATTTCTTGGGAAACCAAAACACTTAATGACATTATTTTCAAATATGCAGTCTAATAGCAAGTAATCTCTATTGAAAATAATTTTAAAAATTTGGTAAAGATTATGCCCAAAGATAAGCAATTACATTTCTACAGAAAGTCATGGCCTTTTTTTTTAGGGACTGCACTTTCTCTGTAGTGATCTGATGCACTGACAGTGGACAGCTATTCTGGCTCGTTTCAACCAACTTTTTAGAATAATTTGCTTTGCAGCTTCTCTTTATTTTAAGCAACTGCTGTGTGGTCTTGACGAGATTTCATTTAAAGAAATCAGTCTTAAGCACTGTCTTAGGAAAAATCTTCTTGTGCTACACCTTGATTTATCATCTTAAAAGACTTTTAAAAATTAATTTAAAATCTCAAATTTGAATTGTTTTTCTTTGGTTTGAATTCAGAGATGTGCATGACTTTCTGTTCATTTTTTATAAATTGACATCCCATAACAAATACTAGAAGAGAATGCAAATAAAACTTTGCATCCAAACCTTCTCTTTTTCACTAAGTACATACTGTAAGAAATCTTAAAACCATGTTTCAGGTAATAAGTAGTGCTTACACTGGGATTCCAAACTTCAAACAGGTTAAAAAAGTATCCTTAGTGTCGAAAGAGCACAACATCCAGAGCTGCCCATTGAATATAAACAGCATTTTGAGATCCTGAAACACCTGGAATTTTCTCAGAGTTCCCAGTACCATGAAAACTCTGATCCAGCAAACAAATCTCTGTCAAACCCACAGCTACCACTTTCTACATATTGTTAAGTAGGCTGAAGATACAAATTTTCAAGAACATTGAAGTTAGTACTCAATTTTATGAATATAAATAACTCTTTCTGTTCAAAAGGTATAAAAATGTACCTTTTCTCACCTCAAGTAATTTTTTTTCTTTTATATGTTAATTTTTAAATTCTTCAGCAGAGTTTAGAAGTCTAAAATTGAGATATCAAGATATTAACACAGTCTATTCCTTGTATTTTTTCATCTGTGGAATCTAGAGTGATCACTGTTACTTCTCTGATTGAGTTTCTTGGAACCCACAGCCTGGAGTTCAATCTCACCTGGTTAATCTGTTTGGGTGGAATCATCTGGCTGCATTCTGTTAGCCTTAGAATAAAAGGATGACTTCTCTGAGATTGTCAGTTGTTCATCTTGGCTGTTTTCAGGTTTCCAGCTGTGACAAATCCCAGCTGTGCAAGTCAAAACCAATGGGGTGTGTATGTCCATGTGAGTGTGGAGTGTGTGTGTGTGTCTGAATACACATATATTTATAACTTCTTAAATTTCAATAAAATACATACATCCATCACAGTTTGATAAAAAAAAAATGTAGGCTGGTCAGAACTGCAGTATGGAACTCTACATTTTCAAGAGTAGTAATCCAGGAAATGTTATTTCATCTGAGGCAGGAGGAAAAAAATAATTCTTTCTTCTGCTCAGATGATGACACAGATTGTCATAACATTAGGATCTGGGGTCAGGATTATGTATTTAGGTTCTTCATGCAAGCTCCAGAAAGAAGTTCTGTCAAGATGAGTTATGAATGAGACTGCTTTGTGCAGGTACTGATCAACTGGCATAAATGTGTAAAGCATGAAATTTTTGCATGCTAGATCATAATAGTTTATTGATAGCAGCTAATAACTAATCAGTAGTGAGATAAGCATCAACCTCTAATAATGTTTCAGATAATTCATATATGCTTATCTAAATAATATTAAATAAACCATTTCATGTTAGATTAAGTTTGTGAACAGTCATGAAGGAAGAGACTGAAGCAAGATTAAAATATTTTTTGAAGGCTTAATAAAATATAGAATGTTAGTTTTACCACATACAATGTATTATTTTAAAGAAATCATGCATATGTATTATTCCTCTTTTTGGAAAATTTTAAGAAAATAGTAATGAAAAAACACAACTTCCTTTTTTCCCATTAGCATTTTTAAAAAAATAATTTCTTAAACCAAATAGATAATATTTACTTTCACAACTCAATAGGAAAGATTATTAACACTACCATTTTTCCTTTTACATTCTTTTCTGTGTCGTGCATTCACTCTTATTACTGTAGCAAAAACTGATCTTATTTAAAGGTTTGGAATTCCTGGTGGCTTTGCTGAAACAAATATTGTCTTCCTTTGATTTCCAAATTTATTTTGCTTAATAAAGTATAAATTCAAACTTGCCTTACATGCTACATTGGATTACCTGAACAATGCATTGGTTTACACCCATTAGCAACATAGAAGAAAACAGGACATTATTCTGATGCCAATGGAGTGATGCCTATGTCAATTGACCCAATAGTCAGTGAGCAGAAATATATGCATTTGCAAATCTGATTTCAGTGAAATGACATTTTTTGATCCCCAAAAGATGCCTAATACATTTACTGTTGCAAACAGTAATATTAGCCTTGTAGAACTTTTGCAGAAAGAGAAATCCATACATAAAAGTTCGTACTGCAAAATCGGGGGATGGAATTAAAAATGAGAGCAGCTGTAATATTTCTGCTTAAAATTTCAGTTACATAGGTTGGTTTCCTATCTTCTATGATTTGGTTTGATATTGATTTCATAAAGAGGTTGTAACTTTCTTATATCTAGTTCTAGATTATTTCCAAAATATTTTGATCAGTATTCAGTTCAGAAATTTAGGTATTAGTGGAGACTGCATTTTGAGGGTTGGTTATTTTGGGTTTTGCTTTGGACTTTCTGAGTTTGGGGTTTTTTTCTTAGTCTACTGCAAAATACCTAATATGACTAAATTTTTCTCAACAAACATTTTAGAGATATGTGAAATCTGCAATGTATATTTTAGCTGCCAGAAAGAGGAAGTGGCTATAGCACGTGGCAGATATTTTCTGTATTTAATATCCATGGTTCTGACATAAACAGAATCTCTCCCTCTGCTGTCTCACAGCTAAATAATGCTCAAGTTCAATGTCTCAAGTCTCACCTCTAACTTTGCTTTAGCTGCATGGCCAATTAGTAACCACTCTGCATGTTTGCTATGCACAATGCACATTCTTGCCCTTTGCCCAGCACTGGATCAGAGCATTTGACCTGTCCTTGGTTTTCAAAGCCTATCATCTCCGTCGGGAAGAAACAGATTGGTTTGACAAGCCCAGAGAGCCTCGTTTGGAGAATGGACACATCCTTGACAGAAGGCTGCCAGAGAAGTTGTCACACTCTCGACCACTAAGTCAACACCAAGATCAAGTAAGCTGTCAAATAAGATGTGCCTCTAGTTTTATAAATGATTGATAATTTAATCAGACTGTCCAACAGTTCCCATAGGAAATACCAGATTACTCAAAATCCAGCTGCATTCAGCTTGAAGTGCTGTTGATTCATCATCAGCCTTTGAGGATGAAATTAGATTAACATTCCTCTACAATTCAGTATTAATTTTTCAGGTTGTCTTTCGACTTATTAAATATAACTGAAAATATCTATACCTTAAATATGCCTAGAGGAGGAAAAAAAGAAAAAAAAAAAAAAACAATTAGTCTAATTTTCCCTTACCAGCTTTACCTCATCCAAATTCAAATCCCTTCTTTTAGTAGTTGAAGGAAAATAATTATTTTACCTTATTGACATTTTTTTCACTTTCAGTTGGTAAATATAATCCCAACAGTCTGTGATTAATTATTTAATAAATCAGCAAGACTCTATCAATCTAATACTTAGAATATTTAATTTATTAGAGAGAGAAAGAAAAATACCATAGTCTGCTTTTTCAAGCTTGCCAACTTTAAAATCTAGTTTACCTTAGGATACCATTCTATTTCCACTTTTTATTAACAAAGTTTATGCATTTCAAATTTCTAATGTCTTCAGTTGGTTGTTTCAGTTGTCATTTTTACTGATTGATTTAGCTTATATCCTGAAATATTCTTATGTTTTGATTTAGATTACATTTTTACATTATAGCAAATGAATGCAGTGAGTGCAATTTCTCAAGACAAGAGGAGATAACCTCAAAGTGCACCAGGGAAGATTTAGATTAGATATTAGGAAAAATATCTTCATGGAAAAGGTAGTCAAGAATTGAAATAGGCTGCCCAGGGAAATGGTGGAGTCATCACCCCAGGAAGTGTTCAAGAAACACGTAGATATGGCACTTGAGGACATGGTTTGTGGTGAACATGGAGGTGGTACTGGGTTGACAGTTGGACTTAATCACCTTAGATGTCTTTTCCAACCGTAACAATCCTGTGATTCTGAGGGAAGATATTGCATGGCCCCTTTGTGATACTTAATAGCTTATATTGCTCATGTTAATTCCTCAGATAACACCCAAAACAGGAACATATCACTGTCATGCAGCCTTTAAAAATTTTATGTTGGTGAGCATTTTCATTGACATTTGACAATCAAATATAGGTTTTATGAAGCAACGGTGTAGATTTTACAAAGTAAGTGTTAAAATGTATTACAATGCAATCTGTAAATTTTTTCCCCTCCTTTTCTATCCCTAACATATATTGAGATTTACACACCCTAGGTTGCACTGAGGCTACTCATTTCTTGTTGAGAAAAAGGGCTTTACATGATATAATTCTTACAGCAATCTATTTAAATAGATCTATGATTCTATGAATCAACTTAATTGAAAGATAAAGGATGGCTTTGAGTCTTAACATCTCTTAATAACCCTGGCAATAGTAAAAAAACTGTCTCTCTGAACACTTTAATCCTCATGAGAAGCATTTATTATTCTGAGCATACATAATTGCATTTTACCACTACAGCTTTCTGAGGTAAAATGGAAAATTTTCCTTGAAAATCAAGTTTGTCCAAAAGAATTACTACTAACCCTGAGCTCTGTGATCAGGAGGTGGTTAGTAAGATACACTTAATTTCTGGAGTTCCAGAGCTTTTGTCCTAAGAAACTGTTCCAAGACAAGGTCTTAGTCACAGAGATCTGATCTTTGTTTTTTTACCTCGTATAAATAGCACAACACTAGGAATGGTTGAAAAATTTTGTTCAAAAATTTTCAGCAGAAATGTTAAAGGGCTTAAGACTTCTTGTTTTCCTTCATATTTCCAGGAAGAAAATATGGGGGTTTTTTTCTCCCTCAAGCTGTTGTGAGATCCCCATGCTTATACGGAAATAGACACAATACCAAAATCTTGCCAAAGGCATTTTTTAAGGTTTTGTGAAATACGGGATGTAAACTGGAGAGTGAACATGTTCTAAATAATTCTGTCTGATGCCATGTAAAGCTTCAGAAGAAGAGAAAAGTGATGTGTGAGGAGAAGCTTTATAACAGTTCATTCTATTTCTGCTCTTTCCATCCAGGTTAGCTGGATGGAAAGAGTCAGTCACACATCAGTACAAAATAGGATCAATGGCTCTGCAGAAGGAAGAAATGCTAGGTCTCACCAACTCCACAACACCTACCTAATCAAAATGTTACTCAGAGCTTGTGTACATTAAGAGTCTTCTGTGAACATTAAGATAACTTAAAAACAAATACATTTTCAGACACATCCAGAAATTAAATAGCTTTGAGACAAGATAAAAGGGGCCAGAGATATTTTTTAAAAATTTCATTAGCTTCATGCTGAGTTTCACTTCTATTGCTAAGTGAAATACTTAGCAATAGAAGAATGTAAATCAGTAGTAACATCTCTATTTTTTAGCATTAGTATTACATTTTCAAGTGATGAAGGCAAATAAACCATATCAGGGCAATGAGAGCAGTGAGGCAAAGTAACCACTCCCTAAGGGCTTTTTCAGCCCTGTGTGTAACAAAAGGGTTACTGAATTCTGAATTAGTTGAGCCATTCTGTCTGTCTCCTGTATCCACACCTCAGTCCTGCACAGGAACCTGTAGTGCCCAAGTGTAATGTACTCCAGAGACAAAAATGGCAAGTCATTCTCCATCCAGAACCATCTGAACATATCCACCTTCACCCAGAACTTCCTTTGCTGGAGATGATTTCCTGAAATCAGTCAGGAGGGAAGTTTTCTGGTTAGCAAAGGAATTAAGCAAGTACAAGTCCCTTAATAACCCTTACTGAGCTCAAACCAGCCACAGAAAGAATAATTTGCATCAATAGCACTAATCTATTTGTAATCAGTGTTTCCAAATACCCTTGTTGGCTCTAAATTTGCTATTTTTATGATCTTCTCTGTTAAAGAATTAAAATATTTGAATGACCACTACCATGTGTAAATTCCAGAAAATTTTGATGCACATGGGTGAAATATCAATTTTCTTACTAGAACTTACTAGTTCTTATAGAACTGCTTGATTACATCCCACAGAGTGTGTACAACCAAAGGTAATAAATAAAGCATAATCCTGAGCTTTTGAAGCAAGAATGCAGCGGAGTGACAACCCTGAACCTCCAGGTTTCCATGGATTTCTTATAACCTAGGAGATTATGCTCACATACTGTATTATAAATATTAAAATGTATTTGTTTCTATGGCAACTTCTGTGGTGCTATTTAGTATTATGAAATCATGTTAAATTGCAGTTCAGTTTAATATCTTAATAGCCATTTCCCAATGTATTGGTTCTGGACTGCTTCCCTGAGGAGGGTAAGACCTTATCAATACATAATCTATTGTAGAATTCCCAGATTGCTGTTGACCTCAACAGTTTCTTAGTCACTGCCAGTTTGCCTACAACTTCTTTAAACCTCCTGACATCAAAAGTTTTTTTCTTATTATTTTCTGTGGAAATTATTTATATATCCTGAACTAAACTGGCTGCTAGAAGCAGTTTGGGAAAGAACAGGAGGAGGAGGTGCCAGGGCAGTAAAAGTTCATGAAAAAGGCATGGACAATGAGAGTAAATTCAGAGGCTACAAGTAGTTTTTCAGTGAGGGGTTTTAAATACCTCCAGTCATCATAGGTGGGTCTTTTTAAGCCCTAAATGAAAAGTAAAATTCTAAACTCATTATAATACCAGTATATTGCCATCAGTTCACTTAGGCAACAATTTTCAAACCACAAAAAAGGCAAGGGTCATAGACATGAAACCTTTTGAATGCAAGCCCCTATTTCTAAACACCCTACAAATTATATTCTATTCCATTTTATTCATGGGTCATTACCATTCTCTTGAAATTTAAATCAAACCTTGTTAGGGGCACTTGGATATTTAGAAATTATGAAAAAATGGGTCATAAGGGAAGTATTGAGGCTAAATGAGAAAATACCATTTGTGACAAAGGTACAGAAAGCTACCTGCAAACTTTTGTTCCACATTTTTGAAGTCCACCTACTTAGTTTTAATTGTTTTCCAATTAACAACAAGAATTTATTTGGAATTGCATTAAGCTGTTTTCCGTTAGAGACTTTGTTGGGGGGTTTTGTGATTGAGATTCCCTGGAAATATGATGAGAAATTGAACATTTCCAACTTTAGTGTAATTGTTAAAATATTTAATCTAAAGAGTAGATTGTTAGCCACCCCCTCACTGTAATTCACAAAAGAATTTAGGTGGCAGTGCCTCATTTCTTAGTCACTCAGAAATGTTTTTCTCTCTGCATGCCAGAATAACTTTTGGAGCAAAGGTCAGTGTTGAATATACCTAATTGCAGAAGGAAATGCAACTCACTTCGCAATTTATTAATGAGCAGAAACATTGTATTTGTTAAGTTTATATTAACTGTGTCTTTTGCAAATTATCTCCATAACTGGGGATCTATCAGCAGAAAGAAATTTCCACCTTGAGGATTTTGAGACAACTTGACATTTGTGCCCTGCACAGAGGGAATTTAAAGGGGCAGAATTACCACAGCTGGAAAAATTCTTGCTAGCAGCTTTCACAGGCCTTGTGTGCTCATTCAAATATTTGTGGTATTCAGAAATTAGGATGGATACTGCCTAACCCGCCCCCTTGAACATCCAAATCTGGTTCCTGGATATCTACCTCAGGTAAAGTTTCCCTTGAAAATGGTATTTCCCAGAGGACAACAACCAGCTGTAGCTGCTGAAAGTCACCTTATCAGGCCCTATCACCAGAAGGGGAGGTGCTGCTCCATTTAAAACCAGGAATTACTTTGGTGAGCCAATCCAAAGCAATTAATACATTATAGGTGTGGCTAGGGCCTGAAAAATTAAAATACAATTAATAAATTTTATTTCTTAAACTGAAATACAGCACTGGGGAAATGTTTTCTTCTTGATTATCCTCTTTAACTTATAATATTTCCTTTATAAGGCTTCCATAGTGTTTGTTTATCAGACAGAACACTTAAAGACAACAGGAAATGAAATGAATTTTTAAACTCATCTTCTGTAGCAGTCTTAGAAACCCTCAGCACATTTATTTCCCATTCATTCCATTGTTGGAGGGCCTTTGAGCTGACTAATGACATGAAACACATGACCAGAGCTTACATTTCCTGAGGAAGAGGATTACATGCCAGTGCTGAACTACAAATCAAGTGTACTGAATGCTCCCAAAGAGGTGAGGAAGGATCTTCATGACAGGGACAGATGGCAGAATTCTCTGGGGTTTGTAGCAGATATGTGGGATCAAGTCAACTTTTGCCCTGTGACCTAAATCTGGGCTTGTGGGCTGACATGTTGTCCACTCCTGCAGCTGTGCAGTGGCAGGATGGCCCCTCTGCACCAGTGAGGATTTCCACTGTCACGGCTGCGTGGCTTTACTGGGGTCCCTCTTTGTCTTCACTGGGGAAACTGGGGAAGAGCCAGCTAGAAGGGATCCCTGGCTTACATGCAGGTGAAGGGAAACCAGCTTTAGTGGAAGTAAGAGGATGTGAACAAGTGGAAACACAAAATAATTTGAGTTCTTCAGATTTTGAAGTATTCTAGTAAATTTTCAGATAAATTTCAGAATAATGTGTGTATTACAGGTTTTGAAATATTCTAGTAAATTTCAGATAAATATGCTCACTAATGATTAAAGCAAAGCATCAAGAACAATGTAATTGCTGTTGGTATTATCTATTTACAGCAACCTCTGTTTTCTCCTGTTTGTTCTGCAACTTTCAGCAAGGTCTGAAAGTAAAGGCCTAATGACATGTTCCATTTAAGTACTGATACCCACCAACTATAAAATAATAATATACTTCCCCAGATGCTAATAAAATTCAATGCTTTATCCAGACCTGTATGAATCACAAAGATTTATTCTTCTCATAAAATTCTGGAAGTAATGAGGAAGTAATAGCCTAAAGAAGGAGGCAGTCTATATTTTCTAATGCATTTGTTAGCAGTAATGTACAATATGGCATTGAACATTCTTGGATTGTTATTTATTAAAAAAATTAAAAAGTAAAATAATATGAATTGAAGTTTAAGAGCTGCAGTGTTCCTCAGTTAAACTGAATTATTCCCACTAAAATGGATCCCAGCTAAAGATCCATTCAAATGTGTTTGTAAACATCTTGTAAACAATATTTCATATTTTTTATTTAATTCAAAATAAAACTAGAGGCATTCTTTCTGGTTTTTTACAATTTTATATAAGCTATCTGTGACAAATGCATCACTTTTATTATTATATAAAACTTGCTGCATATAACTTTTAGTGTAATATAAAACTTGGCATTTCTGACAGTGTCATTAAAAACATAACTTCTCCCTAGCCATTAATGAGTGTGTAAGCCTCATGGAACTTTACAACTCCTGGTAGTATTAGACTCTATGTTCTGACAAAATTCCATTATAAATTCAAATGTCTGCCTGATCTCATGTTCTGATTTATTCTGGAGCACTTGTCTGCTACCAAATCCACAATCTCCTTTATGTCTGACATTAATTACAGTCAATATTACTCTGTGTTATGGGATGATTTGAGTCTTCTAGATGCAACATCATTCACTGGATAAGTAACTAAATTATGACAACAAATAAATAAACTCTTCTGCTCACTGTGAGATTGAGCTAAGCAAGTCTCTTGACTTCTCAGTTTCCCTTCCCATCATTTATGTGTGCTATCCATTTACTTCATAAACTCTCCAGGGCAGAACTAGGTTTGAAGTGCTTGGCTCAGGAGGAGCTTAATCCCTTTAAAGCTACTTAAATATAAATAATAATAATAGTAATAAACTCTTGGCAGCAGGCTGCTGATGCACTCCAGCATGCTGGGCAGTGTTGTCCCCTTGGCTCCTTGAGCTGCTCCCTGAGGTCCCAGCCTAGAGCCGGCACAGCCGCGCTCCCTCCCCTTGGCCCGGCTGCATCGCCCCGCTTGGACCTGTGCAGAGGCAGGGAAGTGATGGGCTCAGCTTTGTTACCAAAACTGCAGGCAGAGGGGGGCTGATGGCTGTGAGGGGAGCATTGCAGCCAACATTCTGCAGAGGGATTTTGGTGTGGGCTCGGGGCAATCACCCCTGGAAGGTGGTGAGTCCCTGCAGCTTGGCCCCTCCTATGCCAAAGCCATGGGGCAGGTGGGGTCATTTCAACAGGAAAACTGGCTCTTTAGAGTCTGTTGTAGGGTGCATTATTTTCAGCTTTGACATGGTCTAGTATAAGCCCAGGTAAATGTTGCTCATTTTCATACAGAACGGATCATATGAGTCTTAGTTTGATCTTCCAAACAGCTTTTAGGATTTGAAGACAAGAAATACATTGGACCACGTGGTTTTGCTGAAACTAAAGCAGTAACTCATGGCTGGTAGCACATTAAACTAGCATTTTGTTTACATGTCTAAGAAAATAATTTTATTAAAAAAATACAGGAATAATGTTTTGTTTCTTTCTTATGTTAAGCATTGCTTGAATAAAGGATTAAGGCTAAAAGAACCTACAGAAGAGAGTGACTACCTTCTATTCACTCAGACAAAATCAGAACTAAAGCCATATTTAAAATTAATCTGGAGTTATGGAAAGAAATATTCATTACCCCACAGAAGGAATTTGCAGTCTGACAAATGTCTCTAAACTTGAGAGTTTTTGAACTGAGAAATTGTGATATTCCCCTGGATTAAATAAGTTTGTTTGCTTGTTTGTGTTTCTGTCTGAAATTATTTATGCAATTGCTGTTGGTGTATCTTTTTATGACATGCATATTTGTGTTCCTCAGATAAATGGGAAGCCCCTGCAGTACATTTTCCCTCATACAAGGCTCAAACTACTGAGAGACCCAAAGGATCACACAGTTTCAGGTAAAAAACCTCTACCAGACATGATAATTAATTTGATTAGCATGAATTATACAACAGATTTCCAGTATTAAAAATAGTGCCTGTGTTTATGCAGCAGGAAATTCAGTGGTCATTTTAAATCTTGCTCATTGTCTATAACAGAAAGCAGCAGTGCATGAAGAAGGTCATGACATCTGCTCAAGATATATAAGCTATACAGACATTAAAATCATAGGAAATTTTGTTGTGTTATCCATATGAACAGTCTGGTTTGCTGTTGCCTTTTATATAACTCTATATTCCCTGCATGAGTCCTTATAAAATAAGCTTGTGTAGGTGTTCAACATGTACAGAACTGAGAATTTTATCCTTTCTGTTCTGGAACTCTCCACCCAGTCATCCCCCCCCACCCCCACTCCCCCCATAGAGGGGGTTAGGAGATCAATCAGATCCCATTTTTCTGTGATATCTTCACATGGAGACATTTATTATAGGACTTCAGATTGATTTTCTTTTTCTCTAACACTGACACAAATGTTCATGTAAGTCAGAGTCTGCTTGCCAAGGAGATGAAAGTGGCAGAGGTGATGTTCATTCACCTCCCAGGCTGAGAGCTGGAACTCGGTGTGATATTTTCATGTGTCAAACTGTAAAAGGCTGCCAGTTACAGGACCTGGCACAGGTAAGGTCTGTCTGTCTGAGCTTCTGGAATTGCACCCTTTCTCACATCTAATACTGATACAGAACTTAAAGTTATTTCAATATTCTGGTTTTGTTCTTTCAGAGGTAGATGTTTTAAGTGATTTTGTCATGAAACCATCAGACTTTCTTTTATAACTTGTTTAAAAGATTCTAATAGTGTGTGTCAAACTCTGTTTCTGCACAGAAGTAATTACCGACTGCCAACCCTGGTGTTCCCTCGAGCATTAAGTAGAAAGTGGCATGAACTTACTTGAATTGCTAAATATTGTTTTCACAGGGTTTCTGGCAGTAAAGTCTTGATAATTTCCATCCTCAGTACTCACCTCATATTTAGAGCGTTAAATTAATGTTCCCTATGCATTATGAGGTATTTTCTTGTTAGTCAGGGTAACACCCACCGATGATTTCAGGCTGCAGAAAGACCCCTCCACCCACACAGCCCAATCTGAAAGGAGCTGCCAGCTCTGCTGTGTGTCAGCCTGTGCTGCTCCAGGCCCTCCCAGTCCACAGGAATTCCTTGGCATCCTTGTAGGGATCTTTGCCCTGCGGGCTGATGAGTAATGCTGTGATCCAAGCTGCTGCCTTACTCAGAAATAAGAGGAATTACAACCACGCAACTGTAAAGCTTGTGATTTAGTGTTGTTGAAGCCTGCTCTCCTATGTAAAATTACTTACCCTTATGCAGTGGGAAATGCCTGTTCCAAATTCTTGACTAACTCTCATGCTGGCACTCACAGCAACACACTGTGCCTCAGGGAAAATGCCTTGTGAGTAGAGATGGGCCAGCCCAAGGTGTAGATAGTGATGTTGCATTGATTAATGCCTTGCACAAATGAGGTCACATAGGATCAAAAATTTACTCAGAGTCCTGATAAGGTTATATAGCCCACACTGGGATTGCTCACTGCTATAGCTATATAACATCGTGCTGAAATTCTAATTGGAGAAAGCAACCTTGGCTCTGTCTACAAGCTGCAGTCATATTTTTGTGTTTTAGTCCAGATACATGCTTGGAGACCTGCACAGATATAGTTCTGCATGATGCATACATAGATTTCCCTACAAATACTTAAAGGCCTAAATGGAAATTGCACAGAAAAGAGACAAAGGTAAAATAGGGTGGCTGGCCTTGAAACAGAAGAATTAGTTGTAGTTTTTACTCCTTATACACCTTTGAAGTACCATAACTCCTTGACTATGTACCTCCCTTCCTTCCCTTCTCTTCTCGCAAGTGTCTGAATGATTTAACTATGTGAAAACTCTCTTCAAATGTGCAGTGCATTATGCTTAGCATTCAGCTTTCCAAATGACCTCTACCAGAGACAGGCACATGGTTTTAAAAAGAATTAAATTTTATTAAACAATATCTGCAAACTAATAGTAAACATCTGTTTTTATTAACTATGACTGTTAACCATAGTAACACATAGAAGTGTATTATGCAGCAAAAGTTACTTGAAATATTGAAAAATTTAAAAAATATATATTTTTATACCATCACAGTTATCTCAGTAGAAGAGTTTTGGATATTCATCTAGGTTGCATGTCTGATTGCTTCCCCAGCTGATTTCTTTCACTTGCTTTGTTTGTTTATATTTGTTCCCTTTGTCTCTTTTTATTTTTCCTTTCTCTCTTATCAGAAGTACCAAAATGAGGTTTTGACTTATTTTGTCTGTATTTACACTTGTTGTATAAACACAGGAAGTGTGTATGTTAAAAACCACAACCCTCAGTAAAGCTCACATAATGAGTCTGATTTTTCCAAGAGAACAGCCACTGTTGAAACCACCCTTTGAGTAGCATCTTCAGCTGACCTTTTTTATTGCTGGATTCTTACAAGCCAGCTGGACTGTGGTCCTGGGTGACCACAACAGTGTGAGCACCATCCATTGTCTCTGATTTCCTCACAGTACGTACAAAACCTCCTCTGTGTTGGGTGTTGTCAAAAGCTTCTTCTATGTGATCATTTTTGCACATGCAGGAGCAGTTTATGCTTATTTTTTTAATGATCTATGTGCAGTTTGGTCAGTTCTGAAGCAGGAGCTGCCTGGGGAGATGCCTGAGATTGACAGATTCTCCTCAGGGGATTCATGAACACAAGTTCAGTGTACAGTTAGTGTATCTTAACTGGAGTGTGCACAGCAGGAGTTACATAGGGAAATGTCCTAAACTGTACAAAATTCCCACTTGGAGAATTCCTGTAACTGTTGACCAGCTGCTTTGCTGGGAAACTGGGCAGTGCTTCAGCCCATTATCTCATCTCACTGGAGTTCTTGGACCAACCTGGGCATTAATGATTCAGTGTGCTGGGTCAGCCCAGGTAACAAACTCTACCACAGCAGCTGTAATTGTAGGGAAAGATTTCATCCTAATATCACCATTATAACTTGAATTCCACAGGTCTCATCATAATCTGACCACAGTAGAAGTTGCTGCCTGATTATGAATCCAAAAATTGTCACATTCTGAATATCACTAATAAGACTAATCCCAAATATTTTAAAATTCAGACTTTTGTACTGCACATTATGTGCACATGTATTTGGCTTATTTGCTTTCTTGATTAATGCAAACTGACTCTGAGGTACAGATGCCTTTGATGCCTCTTACATAATCTGGCATAATTTTGCACACAGAGGCATATAATGTGAATTTTGGCATGTGAATGAGGTATTTGAGGATTGAGGAACCAAGCCAAAATTGTAATGACAAGAGAATAGTAGTGCTGAATGAAAAAAAAGTATACTTGCTCACTGGCTGCTCTCTTGAAAACTCTTGTTTCTTTATTATATGCCATAATCTAGAGCATTCAGATCTACTTTTTGAGATGTGCAGTGTCCCTTCCTCAGACAATGCTGAAAGGTGGGAAGGAATTTCCAAGAATTTATTCTGATTAATAAAGACTAATTAATAATTTGCAATTAAGAAAAAAAAATAAGAATTGACATCACAGATGTGCTAATGTGCCAAAGCAATGAAGGCAGCACTCAGTGAATGATAATACAGCAGTGTTTAATGCTCCAGAAACTCACTGTTTTTACTGAGAGTGCCTTGTTCCTTTTGGATCCTTTAGCAGAGAAGCATAAGTGCTGTTTTATACTGCTAGAATTTTCTCTTCTGTTTTTTATCACGCCATCATTTTATTTGAAACTGTGAATTAAGGATACAGCAATACCTTTGGAATGGTGCAAAGATAACTTATATTGTGTTATTCCTGATCAGGAAGCTGTTTAGGCAAACTTGGGGGGAAATTCAACAAGGCAGACACATCTCAGTAGGTCTATAGGTACAATGAGTGCACTCAGTCAAAGGTAATTTTTACTCCTTTACCTCACATAGGCTGAGTCAGAAGTAATTCTTGTAATTCTTCCTTTTTAAATGGAGAGATGCTCTGTGTTTCCAGGAAAAAAAAAATGTACCTTTGAGCAGCCAGACTGTCCATGTTGGGGAACATCCTCTTCAGTTCTGGCTAAAAAAAAAAAAAAAAAAAAAAAAAAAAGGCAGAGAAACTATTCAGAAAAATCTGCAAACTTTGTAGTGGAGCAAAGAAGTGAAGTAGTGAAGTAGATGGTGACCAGAAGACTGCATCCCTGATCTCTACCTCAGCAGTGATGTCAGTGAAACTGCAAGTAGAATTACAGGGTAGCTGTAATGCTGTACACACGTCAGACATGCCTCATACTCTCCATAAGGATTGCTGATTCCTGCAAACAACACTACATTTCTGCAGTGTGCCAGTTCATGCAGTGCTTATTCAAATGGAGAGGAAGGGATTTCAGAGTTTTCAAGACCTCACTACTACAGTCAGTTTTTAAATAAACAACCCTATATATTTAGGATTATTTCATCTACAAGTTCAGCAAAATTAATTCTTAAAGCAAAATACTAAAGTGAAACAAATATGTGATTAGTAATCAATTAAAAACATGTTAAATATAGTCACAGTCTGTGTTCAATGTGAGAAGTCAATGTGAGAAGTCAGAGTGAGAACTGCAACACACCTTCTGTCCTCATACTTCTTTCATTTAATGTTGGGAAGAACTGAGATAATACTTTGCACAAAAAAAGCAATACCCTCCTCTAATATTCCCTTGTCACTGGGGAAGGACTTAATCCCTAATTAATTGTCATCATTCCTTCAAACACTCATTCCTTATCACAGACATGGTACAGAAGGCAAAACCCTGTTACAGTCAGGCTACAGCAGAGATTTTCCTGGGAAATTACGTGGTAGTAAATGAGGACAGGACTGGAAATAAAAGGAAAGAGTGATATCTGTTTCTGTCTTAATATCAATTTTAGAAAGAACTCAGTAACATTAAACTTTTCTAAATAAAAACAAATTCTTCTGTGTTTTAGAAACACTTTGTAGAGGTACAGACCCCATATATTCTATATTTATGTCTCTTGTCTCCAAATTATTTTAATATGAAAACAACTGGTGTGTGTATTTAAAATACTTTCCATAAAACTTTTTTGGCAGTTCAGTTATTTATGTACATTGCAGTATATGAACTTTTGTTGAAGATTTTGAGTAGAGGTAATTGAGAGGGCAATGTGTCTGCTGGATAGAAAGGTTCCATTTATTTTCATAGCTGTCATGCAGAAAAGACTACATAAATAGATCACTGCAACACTGAATTTTAGAGTTCAGTCAAGCCCCCAGATTTCCATAGAGGTTCAGCTGTCAGTCAGTGGAACCTCTTGAGCCATTGGTGTCTATCAGTAAACACAGATGAAAATCAATACCTACAAAGGATTGTATAGATTTAAAGGTACAGTCTACCATAGATGGCACTATAGATTCTGATGTGACAGATTGTCCAAAAAGAAGAGACTTTTATCTTGTTTTCAAGTAGATGTGATAAATGCTTCAAGAAGCTAATTCATAAAACACTTTATGATCCTTCAGGATGATAACCAGTGTTCACATCAGCATGAAACAGATTCACAGCTGATATAAATCAATGCTGTGCTTTTAAAACATCTGCAATATATCTGAATTTCATCAGCTCCTGATTTGACTTCATATGTATTTTATGCCTTAATTGCAATGGCCAAGAAATGCAATAGCTGAGTAAATATAATTGTGTTTCTAGGAAACAACTTCATTGAAACTAATTTTTTTAGAAACACCAAAACAATTCTCCTGAGGACACTCTTGAAAATGTTGTACCTATATAGATAACCAACCTCTGATATGAGTGACCATGTTATGTATTCCAGAGAATTGCGTAAGAGTAGCAATGCAAATAAAAATTTAGGCTGGATTTTATTATACACATTATTTTTCCCTACTGTTTTTAAGTTCCTGAGTTAACTTGTTTTTGTTTGCCTTGTCATATTTCCTTTCTCTCTGCTTTCCAGACTTTAGAGATTGCTTTATCACAACTAAATATAACTACAGTGTCTAAATAAATAGCTTGCATTTCTTCATGGTACTTTTAACTCTGACCTTTCCAAGAGAAGTCACTTATGTTTTTAATGTGTTTGAGTCTTCTGTTTCATACAGACAATGGAACAGGGTGTAAAATTGTTCCAGCAGATAAGGGCCTACCAGCACCCTAGCATATGTCTGGTCTAGATAAGGCTGGAGGAGTAAAGAGGAGATAATGTCTAGTAAATGAACACAGGAGGAAGGTATGTTCTGTCTCCATTCATAGCCAAACAGTGTTGAAAGGTTTCATATTGTTTGATCATTGCTCTGACATGGTACATTGGCACATTACAAAGTCTTTCACGCCTAATGTCTCATTTGCATACTTTCTTCTCATGCATTTGCTACCATTGGACCTTGACCAAAAAACCATCACCCTTGTACTTGTTTGCCTTAATTTACCATTATGGTTTTGTTCTAGTGTGGGGTTTTTTTAATATTATTAGAAAGTGATGAAAAACATATTTTGTCAAGTCTGTGCATTGGCTCCTGGATCTGAAACACAATGCTTTGTCTCTATTTTGAAATTTAAACATATCTCCCATTTCCACCTATTCAGAGATAGGTGTTGAAGCCCTGAATTTTGCAGTTAAAGCCCATTTCAATTTTTCCATTTTACTTCTGTATAGTTTCAACTTCAAAGCACACAATATCTGAAGGTGTTAAAATGATCATGGGTTTACAGAAATAGTGAGTTTCAGCTACCATCTTGAAGGGTATACTTTAGGGCTCTTAGAAATCAAAATCAACAGCACTTTTTAAATATCTTTCTTATAGTTCAGTCACTTAAAAGTCAATTAAAAATTCATATAGCTCTATTTCTAACTGTGAAGAAAGTCAGATTGCTGCTGACACTCATACAGTTTCCAATGCCAATTTGCACAAACACATGTGATTACTGAAAATCTGTTGTACATTCTAATTGCTTCTTTACTTTCCTTGTTTATATAATTAGAAATAAAAATGGTTTCATACTTTCAAAAATTAGCCCAGAGGAAATATTTGCTTGAGTTAACACATGAACAATGTTTGCACAAAGCTTCTGGGTCATGTGCCAGCATTCTCCTGCATGTGTTGAATTTTTGCTATGCATTGGACCCATACGATGATTAAAAATAATCAGTCCTTGCATTTTCTGCTGGAATGCCATTTACTTTCATGAGAGGAAACATCCCTGAAAAATTAATTTTCACTTTTGTGTAAAATCAGGACCATAAACACCAGTAAAACCCTGCTGGACCTCGAGTTGTTCATTTTTTTACTGCTTTTTTTTTCTTTCTTTCCTTTCACCTTTAACTTATGTAAGGGGTTATAAGCATTTGTTTGTAAAGGGAAGTCTAATAATTGCTTGGATGCTGAAATGGTTCCAGGAAATCTAGACTGTTTATCCTCTAATGGCTCTAATGGAGCTGCTCAGCAAAGCAGTGAAAAGATGGTAAGATTTCATGATCTTCCCTGTGTCCTGAGAGCAACAGCAACAGATTGGCAACAGCCTAATCTTTATTATCTCCATAAGGGACAAAAAAGTCTGAATTGTAATTGCAGAGCTCAGGTTATAGTCAGCGTATTCCAGCAAAGTAAATTACAGTCTTTCTGCCTTGTTGCTACTGTGACACAATGAAGTATACAAGGAGATAGGATTTCATTGTGTTTGAGACACTTTGAGCTACAGAAATTCAGAATGAATATATCTAAAAGGACAGAAAGAACTTCATGGTGAAAATGAGGAAAAAAGAGTGATGAATTTTAAAAATGCATTTGCTGTAATGTTTGCCAGGTCACCAGTGACCGAATTTATTAGCGTCAGGTTGTTGGTTACTGATCATATATTTTATATATATTTGTGTGTGTGTGTGTGTGTGTTTGTGTTTGTGTGTGAGTGTGTGTGTGTGCAAATGTAATGAGTACACATCACTGAAACAATTTATGGTGTGTGGAAGGATATGAAATGACAAATGAAAGGTCCTTTTGAAAGTTACAGAGTTGGTTAATTGCCAAAAAGCAAAGAAGGCCATTCAATATTTTTTCTTCCAAATATGGATTATCATAAAAATAACTCCACAGTTATTAAGCACTTGAAGTATTTGCTAACATAATGGAATGGAATGGAATGGAATGGAATGGAATGGAATGGAATGGAATGGAACACAACGAAATAAAAAATACAAAATACAGAATTTCTGCCAGAAGGTACCTACAAAAACCTTATAGTCTAGCTAGTGACTAGTTCAAGGTGGAAGAAAAGTAAAAGTAGTTAAGGGCATTGTTCAAAAGCCTCTTAAACCCTGACAGGCATGGAGCATTTACCACCTTTCACAGAAACCTGTTCCAGTCTTTGACCACCTTCTCAGTCTGAAGCTCTCCTGGTATATCTTTGAACTATTCCCACAAGGTCTATTACTGGATACCAGGAAGAAGAGCTCAGCACTTCCCTCTCCACTTCTCCTCAGGAAGCTATAGAGAGCAATGAGGTTGCCCCTCACAGCCTTTTCTCCAAACCTGACAAACCCAAAGCCCTCAGACTCTCCCCACTGAATATTCCTTCCAGCTCTTTCGCCAGACTTGTTTCCCTCCTTCAGAGACATTCAAGGACCTTGACAATCCTTCTCAAATCATGGGGCCCAGACTTGTGCAAAGTACTCAAGATGAGGCTGAATTAGTGCTAGACATAGTAGAAAATCAGCCCTTTTGCCTGTCTGGTGATGCTGTGTTTGATGCCACCCCAGACAGGGTTTGTCCCCTTGGCTGACTCACACGGATCTGCAGCTGAGCAGCACTCCCAGATCCCTCTCCGATTTACAGCCACTTACACTTGTGTCCAGTGTCAGAGGTCCAGGATCCAGTATTTCCACCTGCTAAATTTCATCCCATTAATCACAGCCCAATGCTCCAGTCTATCTAGATTCCTCTAAAAGGCCTCTTGCTCATCAAGGGAGTCAACAGCACCTTCCAGTTTTTGTCATAAGCAAACGTGCTAGTGGTGCATTCAACTCCTGCATCCAGATTTTTGACATACATATTGAACAAACCTGGCCCTAGAATTGATCCCTGAAGAGCACTTCTGGTGTCCAGTCCCCAGCCAGATGTCATTCCATTCACTACAATCCTTTCAGCTCTGCCCTTCCATCAGTTCTTCCCCAAGAACAATGTGAACCCACTCATCTCACAGCTGGGCAGCTCATCCATAAGGATGCTGTGAGAGCAGCATCAAAGAGCATAGGAAAGTCCAGAAAAACTACATCCAGCACCTTCCTATCATCCACTGAGCAAGTGACCTAAAGCTTCAAGTTCTCCTTGTTCAAATGTCCAGCTGTATAAATCAGAGATTTACTAGCTAACTGTAGTGATTTAGTACCTTTTTTTTTATTTGTTTATCAATGTATAAAAACCATTTAGTTGCATGATCAACCTTGTCAAAGTTTAGCATTATATATTATTTTTTAATATATCTTATTATATATTTTGGTTTGGGTGGGGAAAGGTTTTAAGGTGTTTTTTTAGCTTAACATGGTCCATCTTAAAGCTTTAGTTAAGATTAGATGGGAGAGTAGGATCACAGCTTTGGGAGATCAGTAAAAACCATTTTAATTAATTACCAGTCTTTTTGCTTTGAAGTGTCCTAAAAAGGATTGGATTTCTAGGTGTAAAATTGGAGGGATGCTTTCTTGAATATATTTTCCATGGAAATCAATATTCATAATTCAGAAAGGTGTCTTCTCTTATTCAAAACACAGTGATTTGCTTTCTGATGATTTACTCATCCTGTGACTTCTAAAGAAAACAGAAGTTCACTGATCTGAAAATCTAAATGAGAATGATGAATGAATGGTTATATCAAAATAGCCTGAGAAATAGAAATTAAGGCTCAAAATTAAAAAAAAACAAACAAACAAAAAAAAAAAAAAAACACAAGGGAAAAAAGGTCTGAGAAAGCATATAATGGGTATTTTTTAACTATCTTCATTCAAGGTTATAAACTGGCCAGTCATTTCAAACAGAAGTAGTAAGCTCAATATTTTCAATAGATAAAATATAAATAGGCTTGAAATCCTGTCTTTACAGGAGAAAATACAGCAAGATCCAAGAAATATTTCTTTGTCAGCCAGAGCAGAGCACTTAGAGCTCACTGGGTGAAAAGTAGTTTGTTCATTCTGACTACCAGGAATGAACAAATGAACTACCAGGAATTGAAAACTAATTATTTACCCATTACAATGAAGATGGGTAAGTCAGCTTTTTAATTCCATGACCAAAGTGTGAATCATCTCATATAGAATTTTCTTCAAAGAAAAAAATTGTTTAACTAGTATAGGAAGTTTTGGTTTTGGTCTTGTTTTTGTGGTTTTTTTGTTTTTTTGAAAGAAAATAACATGAAAAATGGACAATGCATAAGATTATTTTATTTCATCTTATTACTTTATATTTTAAGCTTTTGTTTTCACTCATTATTTTGTACATAAGTAAGGATAGTGATCTACTTCTCTCCAGCTGAAATGAGTGATGAAAATGTTTTTATCTCTGTATTTTTTTTTAATGAAGAAAATATGTGATTTAATGATGCTTTACACAGAATTATTGTATGCTTTACCCACCATTAATTTGTACATCCTTTGATGTGAAAGATGTCAATTAAAAGCAGATATTTAAAAAGCATAACAGCATTTGCCAAATATAGGTTCATACAAATGTACATGCTTTGCTACTTGAAAGAACAAGGATCTCTGTCAATGTCTCCATAATTATGTCATTCTAAAGTCTCAGATACTATAATTTCTCAGCTAAATTGCATGCATGTTGTAGGCATGTGATGAAGCAAGCTATCCTTTGAATACACAATTCACGTGGATTTCAAGCAATTTAATTCAATTAATACTGCAAATAGATTGTCAGAAGATAGGATTAGCTTCAATGCAGTTTTTAGCAACTCAGCTGTTTGTGTTCTGTCAGTCATGCAGTGGGTGCTCAAGATCTTCCTAAAATTAAGTCTTTAGAAGAGCATCAGATGTGACTGCAGTTAACCCTGATCTTCCAACTACAGACAGAAGTTATCTGGGACATTTTCAGTAACCTCTGATGACTTGTTCTCTTCCTTTCTTTCCAGTGAATTATTCATTGCTTCATCTCTGTTCAAAGATTTCTTTTTCTTTTGATCACAGGCAATGGACTGGGAATCCGAGTTGTAGGTGGGAAAGAAATTCCAGGAAGCAGTGGGGAAATTGGAGCTTACATTGCCAAGATCTTGCCTGGGGGCAATGCAGAGCAGACGGGGAAGCTTATAGAAGGTAAGATAAATGCATTATTAAAAAATGAAGCCATGGGACTGCTGGGAGTTTATAATTATTTATAACACACATTTTCTCTTGCGCAATGGATGCAATCTTGTGCAAGGAATGGGAGCTACAACTTCATGATGCTTAAAGCAGAAAAGGCCTGATGGAAAGTGATTTTATGACTTCTGTGGCCAAGGAGAGTTGCCATAATGATCATTATTGGGGCATGTCTTCAGTAATATGTGTAAACATGCTGTCTGCATGGTCACAGATCATCACCATATGTCATGGACAGGGGTTTTGAAGATCTTTAACCTTTCTTGATCACCTAAGTATCCATTGAAATTACTTCACAGGTAAAACAGATCCAGTTGTCTCCCAGTTACAAGCACTAACTTTTTTACTTAGTCCCCTATAAGTCATACCTAATGTTAGTTGTCCAATTGAAGGTAACCATCCAACCTGCCCCAACAGGCAACAGAGAAAGAGGTATCCACAGAAAAGCAGTTATTTCATCTAACTTAGACCTCTGAAAGTGTCTTCCTCCTTTAATTGGCTTTTAGAAAACTGCATTCAACTTCACACCATCCTTTAGGCTACCAAAACTAGGTGGAATTTGACTTCATTACCAATACATTTCTTAGGATTATTGCAATGTGATCATTCTGTCTAACAATTTATTTCTGTGATTGAATGAAGGCCACCTTCTTTTTATAACTTGCTCTTTTTATAGCTATTTTCTAGTTCCCTTTTACAAATCTGTATGCACCTGAAGTGTCAGTCTGTCCATAGACAAAAAAAGAGTACATTTGTTACTAGCTCACTAAACTATTTTTTTTTTTTTAATAAAGCATGTACACAGGGAAAAATAACAAAATAAGTAGGAAGAATAGTTCTTCCAGGCAGAATTGAATTCACATATGTTTTCTGAATGGTAAACAAGCAAAAAAAGTCATGATTTAATCAAAAGCACTTTGCAGGCAGAAAAACTGAGTAAATTGATTAAAGAATGCATTTACAATGAATACTTTAATTATTCTGTGGGTATTACAAAACAGTGTCACATGCATTCACGCTGCAACTTTTTACATCCTTGGTGTTTTCTTTGCCAAAAAAGCAAACAAAAAACAAGGGACACAAACCCCAAAGTGCAATGAAATTAAACAGAAAATGTCAATGAAATAAAACAGAAAATTAAAAAGAAATATATTTATTTTTGGCCTATACAGTTAGTTCTGATATTAATTTTTAATGGCTAGTGTCTCACTCATCAAATGATATAATAGTGTTCTGTTTTGTGCATGAATGATGAAAGAATTGACCTTAATTTTGTGTGTTTTGAAGCAAGTATTTGTTTTGGCTCCCTCTGTACAAATAAGTAGGTCTTTCATAACTGTGCTGGATTACGCATGCTTTGTTTCAGTACCAAACAAGTAAAGAGGAAAATGTGGTTATTCAACCTTTCCCCAAGACTGGACATTTCAAGAAAGAGAATGAGCAGTTACAGATTGGCATTATCTGTAGTTTGGTTTTGGTTTATTTTGCCAGGAAATTTTTTGGAAATTGAAGTTTAAAACAGTTCTTTATTCACCATATTTGGTTCCTTTCAGCTGTGATCAAGAACATCTTGGATTTACAATAACTACAGGAGAAATCTGACATAGATATTTACTTTTTAATCTGTTCACATAATATATCCTGAAGGTATATTCCTATTTTATAGGAAAATGAATATGACAGTACAATATTTATTCCTTTGTTTCATTCTTCCATCATATGTTTATTCATGTTTCTGATCCTACCTTTATAAAAGTATACTAGACTTGGATAAGTTGGCATAAATAAACTCCATCAAAATCCCTATATTTCATCTGTAGAATTTGTCCACACAATGTCTCAGAATAAGTTTCAGTATTGATGCATTAAATGTTCTCTCAGAGAGAAAAAATGCTTCCTGCAGAATGCACTTTGACTATGGCATACAAGACAAATATTTCCTCTCACTGTCATTTACCTTTAGGTGTTGCCTTTATACTTAATTTTTATGTTATTTTAGATGGCTATCAGAGATCAACAAAGAATATTTTCTACTTCACTGTGAGTTGTGCTGGATTAGTGGAAATATGACTCTTTCTTTTCTGGTGCCCATTTAACCTCTACCCCTCAGAAGAGCTAAAATCCACTGAGATCTTCAATCACTCTCATATTGATCTGTGTAAATCCAGCCACACTGCTAATCTTACCAACATCTCTGAAAATAGAAGCTGGCCTTCTTTCCTTTTTCAAGTTATTTGCTGTCTCTCACACCACAGAGAGAAACAAAGAAATCTTTGTATGTCATTACCTGTAAATGCATTTTTTTTTCAGTAATCATGAGTCACTTTTCCTGATTATATGCTGTGTGACTACAAGTTAGAGTATAAACAGAGTCATCAAGTAAACAAATACTAATGTCATTACAAGTTAGCATCTTGACTCATTAGCCTTTCTAAGAACATGAATCACAGTGAAGAATCCCATCAACTTAATTAATTCCTCTAATTCTAAAAACACTGGGCCAAGTCTAAAAATCCTACGAATAGAATAAGAAACAAGGATGGATTTGTTGTGGTTATGAAGGAAGACAAACTCCTACCTGCTCTCTGTATAACTGCATATAAATAAATGACACAGAGATAGCATTCCTATCCTTAGGGAATAACATAAAATTTTAGCCTATTTAAAAAGCTTTGGAGGAGTCTTAGTGCTGAAAAAATTATTTATAGGTCTGACTGGCAAATACCAGTCTTCTCAGTTCTCTCACCTTGAATTGCTTTCAAATGTCAAAAATATCTCTGATTCATCACTCATTGGCGTAACAAAAACTGGAGGTGGAAGACTCATTCCACCGAGCTCATCAAGTGCAAGGACTGTGTCAGTTTGATAGATGTGTCTGTGCTCCCCCTCGTGTTGACAGAAACACTTCAGTTATATTCCACCTGGTGAATCCACCGAGTGAGTGGCATTTCAGCCAGCATTTTTCAGAAACAGAAGAACATAGAGTAAAGAGCAGAAATGAAATGTTTATGTGTGTTACCTACTCATACAAATTTCCTGGACACCTTCAGGCTGAGTGGAGAGCCTGGGAACTGATGAATAACAGGTGTCTTTATTCCTAGTTTTTAATCAGCCAGATTGAAATGGTTGCAATGGTTGCAATGATTAGGTCATCTGCTGTTCATTAAGATGAAGATATTCCCTGACTTTCCAGTCTTCTAGAAATTCTCATAAACTAGCATGGTGAAAAACTTATGGTGAACTTGACTTGTGGTGATCTTACTGCCTTTGCTTATAACTCACTCAGCAGCACTAGTCAGACTTCTGTAACCTCTCCTGAGCCCTTCTGTGTGCATGTCTATTTTTAATATGTATGGATCATTTAAATTATATCTTTCCAAGCTTAAAAACAGGAAAATCATATATAATGAAGACAAAAACCCTTATCATAAAAAATACTGAAATAGAACTTCCTGAAATAAAAACTACCTGATAGAAATACAGATTCTGAAAGACAATGAAACCTGTTCAAGTTATTAAGTAGGTCAGAGCAGAGAAACTGCACTGCTATTGGAGAGCTCCATCTTAGATGTGATATTAGTTAATGGTGCCATTCCCTCAGTCCAAACCTTTAGCACTTATTTTGATCTAGATTAACAATTGCTCTTCTCAGGATGCAGGAAACATTGCTCATGAAAACACTGTCAGAGCCGCCTTCCTTCAAGAGTAGGTAAAAGCACATCCAATGCCCTGGCATCAAAGTCTAAATATTGAGAATAAGTTTTTAAATGTACTCAGAACCTTTTAGATTTTGATTCACCTCCTAAGAAAGAGATTGCCAGCTTTTCTAAATTCGTTGATGGCCTTTAATTGTGCTGAAAGTTTCCTAGGCCACATGCCTGGCTCCCCTCAGGAAAGTATTTTAAATGAGTGGGTCTTTGGGAATGCCAGAGATCTCTTTCATCTTTAGAAAACTGCAATCTCAGAACTTTGAGATGCCTTCAGGAAATACAAATGAGGTCTGCCTATTTCCTCATATCCCTATTTATTCATGTTTCTTTTCCCTTCATATATAAAGTCTTACATATTCTTATACAGTCAATTGTCACAATTTTCTTCTGTAAGAAGACTTTTGTACAGAGCTCACTCACTCTAATGCCCTAATATGGGCACTAGAATCATTCCTCAGATTGAGACTAGTTGCCTTCCTTTGGATGGCACAGTTTATGACCTCTTGGATCCCCAGACAATAGCCACAGTATCAGCAACAACACTTTCTTACAAATCTGGAGGCAGTAGAGAGAACATGTTCACTGCTTGTCACCAAGCAACTTTCCACACCAAAATGACATAGGAGATGAACAGGGTGTGCCAAACAACATGCTATTCCTGGCAAAAGAGGGCCACATCTTGACCAGTGGGAAGTGATTTCCACCCAAAGCAAAATATGATAGGGGAAGGAGAAAAGAGCTATTTAGATAACCTCCATCAGAGAGCAGCCTAGCTCCCCACCTTCAGCTCACAGAAGAAGGAGGCAGACCCAGGAAGCCCTGTCAGAAGCCTGCCTTAACCAGAATGCTCTACAGCTCCCACCCATGGTGTGGACTTTGGCTTCTGACCTAGCTCATTTCAAGCATTAGGCTTCATAATGAAATAATGTATACTGAGAGATTCTTCAAAGGTAGAGAAGAAAAAGTCAGGGTTCAGTGAGACTCTTTTCTATATGTGTCCAAGGATAGTTAGCACAGCTCTTCATTATTTCTACAACAAGCAGTTAATTATTCTAAAGGCATAAGGACTTAGATATTATAATAGAGCAGCTGCATTGTTAGGTGAAAATCTACTACAAAATACCAATCAGATGGTCACCCAGAAATAAGAGTGAAATATGAAAGACTAAGAAATATGAGAGCCCATGGTAGCAATTTTGAATCTGGGGAAGGCTGTCCGTGAAAGCTGAAAGACAGCCAACATGTTCATGGTCTTTAAGCAATCCCTCATGCACAAAGAAGTCTTCATTAAATGGAGAAAAAGAGTATTTATGCTATCTACAGTTCTTCCTATGAGGAGAATGTAAATAAGGCTAATGAACAAACCAGAAATGAGATGGCCAATGTGGGAGATGATTAACTGTACTTTGGTTGTCTAGTATAAATAAGATTAATCTGACCATAATCAATATTGGGGAGAGGCTATTGGAATATTAGAATCATTCTTTAATCTTTAAATATTTTCCTGAATGCTGAGCAATAACATCTTTGAATACAGGTGGCTTTCTCACTCCTCCAGTTAAAGGTGACAACTAGGTAGCTCCCAGAATCTGTTTCACTTCAGCCATGCCCTGGGAATATGTCCCTTCATGTGTTTTCAGATAATAAATTTTTAATCATAGCTTTTCAAGTTTTTAAGTCCTTGTGAACTTAAAGCCTGTTATTTACTGGCATTGGAAACACATGATTTCTTTCAAGTCCTCTCAGAAGGACAGGGGGATGCAACTGGATTACTCACCAGTCCATGAAAGGGTTATGAAGAAAAAATTAACAGATTTTCTACAAGTGGTTTAATATCATTTTGGGCTTCTTTGGATAGCATCCAGTGCTGAAAAGCAAGGCCAGACTGTTTTAGAAGGTCTTTTGCAAAGGCAGTACAGGTGTAATGCTGTCCATCTTATCAAAGCTGTCTCTGGTCATATCGCAGACGTGCTTTGCATGTTTCTTGGAAAATGCAGTGTGACTGGAATGGTCACGGGCACCTAAACAGCTGGAAAACCAGAGCACAAGCAGTAGGTCATATACTTCTCTCTACCCTTGTCACACTTCCCTCTTATCCCTGAGTTACAGATGAGCACAAGTGTAACTCTGGCTGATCTTTACTGGTAACTGGTTGGTCATTTATTGGTGGGAAGTGCAACAGGCAGCAGGTCTTCCTGAGTTTTAAAATACTGTAGTGAACACTGCTTGCTGTTTAGACAGCTAAAATTGGAAACATTGATTGGGGTATCACAGTGAAAAGAGATTTTACAGTCCCCATGGAGCAAAGATAGTGAAGAGCCAGCATCCCTTCTTGAGTCCCTCTGATAATTACATTTCTGGCAAGAAGTAGATAGCACAATGAAGCTGGAAAATGATGAAACGAAATTAAAAAGAAGGAAAAAATCTCAAAAAAAACTGTGGACAAAGTCTTAAATGAACAGTAATTATCTTTCCATCCTGCACTTCCATGTTGCATTTTGGCTTCTTTAATCTACTACTGCATTAGGAAAAAAAGTATTAACTTTACCCTGTTGTCTGAGTGTTAGTCTTAGTGATGTACTTTGCTGTCCATGCTTATTCAGCTGGGTCAGAAGAGAAGAGAGCTTGCTGTTAACATATCCCCTGGGCTACAGGCTCAGATTTCTCTGTACCAGCAGAAACTGGCTTTTAATGTTCACAAAATAAATCTCAGAATCACTAGGTTAGAAGAGATCTTCAAGATCATCAAATCCAACCCATGCCCCAACATGTCCACTAAACCATGGCACCAAGTGCCACATCCAGTCTTTTTTTAAATACATCCAGGGATGGTGACTCCACCACCTCCCTGGGCAGGCTATTTCAGTATTTTATCACTCTTTCAGTAAAAAACTTTTTCCTAATATCCAACCTATCCAATCCAATAACAGGCATTGTCCTTGTTTGCTTCTAAGCTTTGCCTAAAGCTCTTTAGAAAGAACTTAATCTAAAAAAAAAAAAAAAATACCCTCCTTTAGCTGTAATTCTTAACTTAACATAGTTGTGCTCCTCTCATCCATGTATTTTGTTCTGCCTTGTACATCTTTTTCATAGGTAACAATCAAAGGTATAGGATTATTCTTTTTAAGTATGGCAATGAACATTCGATATATTAAAAAAATGCCTTTAAATATTTTTAATCATTTTTTAAAGGAAATTAAGTTAGTAGAAAGGACACCATGCTAAAGTGCATCGCTTAACATGTTGGAATTAACCTAATATCTGTAGAATGAAAAAAAGAAAGGCAAAAATCTTTATCACTCTGGTTGTGCCATTCCCTATGCTGTCCCACTGACAGTGGTCTCAATTCCATTCTTAATATGGCAGGAGTTGAGTTGTTCTGAGAGTTTTGTTTGGCCCTTTGCTAAGATATGAGAAATAAATTAGAATTATCAGAAGGAATGAGAATTGTTTCAGTACTTGTGTGGCACTTATAGAAAGAAGTGAAAGTAGAAATAATTGCAGTATAAGCAATTGGCTTAGAAATTTATTGAGAGTTGGTTACTCTAACACTGTGCACAGCTTTATTTACTAAATCTCTTTTGTGGTGGTTGAAACACACTTAGAAAATAGCACTTTCCCCTGCTTTAGAAAATATAGAACATATAGTTTAAGAAATTTTAATCGTATGGTGTCAGAATGATATAACTGGGGTTTTACAAGGCTACTTGATTAGAAAACTACTTGTATACTTAAAATATCAGTTTCAATGAGATAAACCAGGTAATATGAGTTTGTAATATTTCTGCTCAGGATGTAATTTCTGTGTACTTACTTTTTCTGCAACAAAAATCAGCACTTAAAAGAGATGTTAGAGTAATTTGCATCTAGAAGTAGTTGAGCAGTGTAAGGACTGAGCTTTTAGGATCTTTTTTTATTTAATCTAAAGCAGAAGGCAAAACTTAAGGTGTACTTATAAATTTTGTAAAGCTATGGGAAAGAAGCATTAAATGGAAACATATTATGACCAGTAAAAATATGGCCCCTTGCATAATGCCAGCTACCACTGCATTTAGTCTTGCTATTTACCATATAAACAACTATAGTTTATACCTTCTTTATGATCAACAACTTTGAAAATAACTTGAACAATTAATTATTGATGAAAATCAATTTTGCTAGAAAATGCATATTATACAAATTGCACAAGGAGCTTGGATTCCTAATAACAAAGGAATAATTTTATCAAAAGATTTCTATGGGTAGGGGTTCTCTTTAAGTCTTAGATAGATAAGTCTGATTTATGGAAACAGGAAAAATAACCTGGATGTTTCAATCAGAGGGAAGAGGCAAATACAGTCACTAGATATTCCGGAACTAATGAAATCAAGGACCATCACAAAGGTCATGACAAAGACACTAGTCAGATAGTTTAAATACAAATTGTGGAAAATCACTGGTAAATGTCATTGGTGTCATAACTAGCTTTCAATAACACTCCACTGTGATCATATTAGAAACTTCTACTAGCTACTGTAAAGTACTTATGTGGAGGTATGTAGTTAGTAATTTTCAGATGCACAGCTTTTGGCAGCAGTTATTTTCTAGGACCTTGATGAACAGTTCCTGTTGGAAAGAATATCCACTTCTTGGAAAGAATATTTTATGCTTCCAGAGAATGTGCTCTGAGAAGCTCTGAGCACATCATGTAGAGCAGCGTTGTCATCAGGCTGCCCACAAAACTTTCTTGGCTCCTGCTGGCACCATGCAACTTTCTGTTGTCCTCTGGGATCACACACATCACAGGTGCTTTGTGGCTCTTCTTCTGACATTGACAGATATTACCCATCCAGGTGGCTCCTGTCTTCCTGTCTCACTCTTGAATACTTACTCTGCTTCTGCTATATTCTGACACTGTGAGTACTTTTACAACTCATTTGTCTCCATAGAAGAGTTTAATTCCTTCTTTCACTTTTCTTAACATACTGTATTAAAATCAAGTGTATGTGTTTTCCTCAGAAAATGCAGGTGTATTTCCTGTGTTAGTACTCCCAATACGCACTAACAGAGGTGGCAAGAGGTCTGTGACTTTTCTGGTTTGGGCAATGCTGGAGAGAAAATGGGTTTAGTTACTGCTTCCAAGATGTTTAAGGACAAAGTTACATCTTTAGTCAAACACAGGCAATCTGTCTGGGATTGTAAAATAGACATTCTCTAAATCAAGCTATACCTGACACACAGGCAAGTATCACAAGCAGAGACATAAAACCACTGTGCCTGCCCCCTTTGCCTAGCTGCTTGCTGAGACTGGTGATAGGGACTTGAATTTCAGCCTGGAGCATCAAAGATATGTGCCTGTATTGCTCTGGTTCTTTTTTCAAGGACCAGCTTCTGTGCAGCAGACTTACAAAGAAACCAGACAAATGTAAATCCTCCAGTGTCTAAACTGAGGCAAATTTATCTTACCAGTGGAAGTCATCAAATGCATCCTCCCATCTCCATTCACCATGTAGGAAGCTTAGGTATTTCTTTTAGGTGAACTGTCTCACTAACAACCAAAAATTCTGACTCTACAGGCTTACCTTAGGCATGCTGGGCCACATCTCATAAAACCAAATCAGGACATTTTCATCTGATGTTTTTGAGGGACAAGATCTATTTGGGTTCACATACATGGGCAATCCAGAAAAACAACTACAGTGTGAAAAAGCCTTTTGCATAACCACTGAACTGTGTTGTTTGATAGTGACTTACCAGTGAACTGGGAAGCTAAAAATACTCTAATTTCATATCCTATTGTGCAGATTACTGTGGGCTCAAATTTGCAGACTAGCAGTTTGATGGGATTGTAGTAAAAAAAAATGTAGTCAAATCAAAGTGAGGGTCACCTTGAAGTACAGGTGAAATAAAGCTATGTCCTTCAGGACAATTTTTCCTGCCACTGGATTCCAAAAAGTAAATTCTGGAGTAAATTTTAAAACATTTTGTGTTTATATGTAGCAATTTTAACCTTCAATCCCATTCCTAAAACCTGGATCTCCATGAATATTAGTCCAGCCTGGCCACTCTATGGAATGCTATATTAATGTAAAACATAGAAAAGATTCAGGGTCCAAGGTGAATTGTCCCCACTCAGGGTTTGTTCTGCTGAAATTCAGGTGAACAGAGAGTCCCTGTCAGTGACTGTCAGGGCTGGGCTGTGGGATGTTGGCAAACCACAGTTCTCAGCAGCAAACAGGATTACAGAGAGTGCATTTTTCTGCCTGTGAAACTGGGTACTGCAGCAAGCAGAACTTCTTTAGTCACTTGTTATTTCAAAGTGCTTTCTAGGTAGGTGTGTGCAAATTCTTCCAAAACCTTGTTAATAATTTAATGTTAAAAAAGATGAACTGATGGAAGTAGGTTTTCTCACAGGAGAACATTATCTGTATTTTAGGTGGCTTGGGTACCAATTTGGAATGGTTTGTCACAGAGCTTCACTGCAGTGGTTTAAAAAGTGACATGGGCACATAGATAAAGCCTCTGTTTTCTCTAAGTATTGGGTAACTCAGGAAATGGAAATAGAGGTAAACAAAATGTTTCCTAAATCACTTAAATTAAATCAACCAATCTCTTGAGGTAGTTAAATAAAACATAAAGTTGTGTAATCAAATTATTTCAGATTTCCAAGATTTTATAAACAACTTCTGAATCATCTGGTATCAGTTTTCAAAGGAGATGCTGAACTGCATTGTACTTTGCTCTGACCTAATCTGATCTGACACCTTGATTTTCTTATTCAATTGAAAGGGTAAAGGAACTCAAAAAACAAAACAATATTTTTCTGCAATTAGTTTTTCAAATAGTACATTACAACATAGGAATATTATGTAAAATAATACAGAAAAGGCTTTAGATGTCAGCTTAAAGAAAGAAAGCCACTATGAGCACTCTCAAAAATTGTACAAAGACTTTATTTCAAATTTCTTGAAGCATATTTTATTCCAAAAACCTAATTAGATCATACATACAGTTTGACTGGGAAAATCTTGTATGGAATATTCAGGTTTCTTTGAGAAAAAATAAACAGGAAATTGTATAATTTGACATTAAACAGAGAAAAATATTGATTAAAAATGATTAATCTTTATTGAGCTTAATAATTCCGATGCTTGAGGATTACCATGTAAAATTAGGTAAATATGACTTCACATTTCTGTATGAAAAGTCTGAAAAAAGCTACATTAACTGTACTTGTACTGTAAAAATGCAACTTAAAATTCAACTGAAATTGAAGTTATTGAATTGCAAATTATCTAATTTATTAATGACTGAAGCTTGAAAACATTTCATCAAGCAGAAATTGAGTCTTAAATGCCTATGTTTGCTCCACATTCCAACAAAAAAAAAAACCTTTTGGAAAAAAGAACTCCATTAAAGAATCAAAAATGTTGGGGATTCCTTTAAACCTTGGTAAAAGTTACTGATAACAGACCTGTTGGAACTGTTTCTAATTAAAAATATAATAATTTGTTGCCTGTAATATTGCTTGAAAATTGGGAAGATATGTTGTGGGTTTTATTCCTGTACAGACCCTAGACTGTTTGCACCAAAACTCATTGGGGTCTATATTATTTCTCCCTGATTGTCGTAGAATCATTCAGATACAAAATAAACATAGAACACTTTGATATCTCTCTAAATACAAGAACAAGTAGAATTCTATTAAGATCTTTAGATTTTATGGTCCATTTGAAAACTTATGAAATTACCTTATAGTTACATTAATATGTTTTAGGCAACTTTACAAACTTTTTTTTTAGGTACTTAAATATTATCACTTCTGGAAAACTGACTTACTCATTATATGGGTGGTTGTGGTATTGATTAGAAAATGCAAGGATTTGCAGACAGCTTCATTCAAGTCAATAAAATGAAAATAATCGTATAGTCTAGCTATTTCCTCTGCATACTGGAGATCAGACTTGATGAATGATATGTGGTGGAATGAGCATTTTTAGGTCAGCATGTACTGACATTTTCTTTCACAGTATCCAACTAGAATATAAAATGTAAATCATTTGAAGGCAAAGAGATTTCAGACAGCCAACCTTGGTGTCGGGTAGACATGGGCAGGTAGCAGCTATGTTCTCCAGGGTCTGAGCTCTGCTTAAATCTCTGGATATCTGTGCAGTGGTTCACACTGCATTTGAAACATGAAGAATATTTCCAAGTCATCATACATATGGTGTAGCTGATCCTGACTGCTTTCATGTGGAAATGCAGTAGTTCAGTACCTGCCAAGGGAACAAGAAACCTCAGTTCTAGGCCTTCCACAACTCAGATGATGTTGAGTTGCTCAGATGCTTCTGCTTCTGAAGAGAGCTGTGTCTGAAATGGTGCTTACCATTAAATTTCATTAAAAACAAGTGGTTGGGACCGTTTTGTTTTTACTTGGATCTTGCATTCTAATTTTCAACAAGTCCATCTTCCAAATTACAAGGCCAAATTACCTTAGTGTGGTAATTTAGGTACTTTCTGGGAACTGTACTTTTTTTGTCTTAATATTATGCAGAAGTGCAACACAGTTACTTTTTCTTGATCTCATATACAGTTTCCCCTGGCATTATTGCACGTTTATTTCTGTTTCTGTTATTCCCCAAACCATGTAGTTATGAAAACAGTAGCTTTCTTAAGAATTATTTCCAATGGAACCATGAAATGCTCCAGTCATAACACTGTGATCCTCATTCCAAATGATGTTTTATTTTTTTGTTGTATTACATTAACAGAAGGGGTTGTTCATTAGTATATTGATATGTCACAAACCTTTCATGTCTAGTAAGTACATTATTCCTATGTTTATAACATGTTAAATATTCTTCTCCTTGGAAGTCAGTACTGGCAGTCCAAAATAAAATGTGTAGAAGAACTCTAAACTTTCATTCAGATCTTAAATTGGATGTTTTGAATAATAGTAAGACTTCACATGGAAAAGGTGGGAGAAAAGTATCTGCTTCTGATAGTATGGATGTAAAGAAAAAAGTTATTTGCAATTTTAGTGAAGTTTGTAGAAAGATACAGAATAATGAGGCTACAGCTCTATGTCTACTTCTGAATGCCAAGAAGAATTCCACTGAAGATCCACTTGCCTATGTAATATTATGCATATACCTATAAATTTTGACTGTAAGGGACCTTTCCCTGGAGACTCATTCCTGCCAAACCAAAAGGGCATGCTAATAAGCAAGAAATTATTTAGTTATTTAGTTATTACATCTTTAAAAGTATATAAGGCCTTAAAGATTGTACAGGTAATTTGATGATAAAAAACAATCATCCTGTAGTAGTGCTTGTACCAGAGTGGTTCCTTAGTCTTTGGAAAAGTAAAGGATTTTCTGTTGGTTTGATTTGTTTTTCTCTCATTTTTATGAATTTGTTGATAAGAGGCCAGTAAGGACAGAGTAGAGACAACTAAAAGAAACTCAAAGACACAGGGAAAATATTTGGAATCTTGTTGTATGATCATGGGCTAACTTTCCATTCCAAAACAGCTCACATCAGGAGAAAGCATGTCTGGAACAGCCTTTAAAGATACCTGGAGAAGCAGCATTAGTTTTGGTGCTGCCCAAAAGCTCTTTTCTATGAAGGTTCAACTTTCAGAGGCAATTCCTCTTTCTGAGCACTTCTCATCAGAGCCAGAAGACTGCTAACAACTGATGTATTGCACAGCAGCACCCAAGTTGCTTTAACCCAGGCCTGTGAACTTGTATACTACAGTCAGACTGTGTTACAAATGCACAATAAATATAGGATAGGCCTGTGCTGGAAGGTTTGGCTGCATTTTATGGCAGGCAAAAGGTGAAAAAGAGCAGGAAGGAGGAAAAAAGGTCATTAGGACGATCTGCTTAGAGGAAAGAAAAGGTGAAAATAGAGGAAAGCAGTGTGGTGAAAAACAAACTGACATGTTTATAATTTATTTTCATGATATATATTCAATAACAGAATCTATTTTCATGGGAAAGATGAGTGCCATTTACCTGCCCATGTGCAATGACAGGGCCATTTGCAGATGCTGACCAGTCACCCCAATGAACAGAAGGTTTCATTATTTCCTAATTAGTAAATAATGTGCTGAACAGCATCCCATGAAATTAACCTTTAAGATGACAGTAAAAGGAAATGAGTCATTCCAGGCAATGCTCATCATGGTGTGAGCTCTACAGTTGCTAAATGAGTTCTGTCATAGTGTGGGTGAAGTGGAATCAATCCATATAATTCATACATTTGCTGCTCATGCAGACAGCTTTGGAACTGCTAAGTAGAAATAAGCATTGACTTATGTCTAACTAAAGTTATGCATTACATTAACTGATTAGCTTTTCAGATTGGTCTGAAGTTACTGAATAGAAAGAGCTGATAGTTCTTGAGTGTGTGAAAGAGAGAATAAAATTAATCTAAATTCTTGGAAAGTACTTTCATGACTGGTGTTAATGGGGAGGTAGAAACAATTTTAATCCTAGACAGTACTAAAAAATAAAAGATAAATCTTTCATCATCACATATCACTGTAGTATTCTTAGAAGTATCAGCCTATCTCAGTGATAGTAATACCTCTGCAATTCACACAGTAGAAGCTTGATTAGTTACAAAACAGGGGCTTCCTTCTGATTAAATAGCTGTAGAGAATGTTTCTGCTGAAAAACACTTCCCACTGTTTTGGAAGGAGTGAAGATCCAAAGAAGGAACTGAAAATACCTTCAAGCGTGGCAGTCATCCTTGTTGAATATGATGCAGGCAGACTGGTAGATATGATAAAAACAGCTTTACTGCAGATGACCATGAAGCACACAGGGCTCAATCTGGATGAATACCCTTCAGTAGTGCACATGGATGGGCTGCAATGCCACCTCAGGGGCTCTGTCTCTGAATGGAGACTGGCTAGGACAGCTCCTGACAGCAACAGCAGATAAACACTTCTGTTGCCTCCACATTCCATAGATATGGAAAAATTTGGTGCCACCTAATGGACAACCTCCAGCTCCCAAATTCTGAATGTGTTTTACAGGAATACTTTTGCAAGGCATCTAAAAAGGGATCGCCCTAATGCTTCACACGAAGAATTTCTCATTCAGCATCCTTAATCACATATCTTCAGGTGAAATATGCATTGTTTATAGGTGAAGACTTAATAAGCCCCATGGGTAATACAAAGATTTCTGTATTTGCTGGCTTTAAATTTATGAACTGAGGTCATCTCACAGCTTCCTCAATTGCAGCAATATAGCAACACATAAAATTAAATTACTTTATCTAAGTGTTGTGATCTGTTTACAGATGAAATTAAACTAGCTATACTGTCAGTCACATAAATTATTCTAGACCATCCTTAAGCAAGTTTACCGCTACAGGGGCTAAATATTATATCAACATGTGTGCACTTGCAGAGTGTTAGCAAAAATGAGTTGGACTATTATAATAGTATGGACTATTACAATGGCTGCCATAATGAGTAATACTGAAAACAATTGTTATTCCTGAAAAAGCTGTTACTGATAACCTGATTGCATGTCATGTTCTTCATGAAGAAAAACAGGTAAGAAAATGTAAGAGTATATGTCATTGATCAGATGAGCCACCAGACACCATAAATTAAACATATCTATCTGTGATGTCTGTGTAGATAGATGTATTATGTTTATATATATTGCAAGATTCAATAGCTCCTCTTGCTTGTTTGAGCTTGCCCTCCCAGTAGCATCATCCCTAGCTGGAACATGAGTATTAGTGCTAGAACTGAAATTTGAACATCATGCTTGTCACTGAATTCAGTGGTACAAGTAAAGTCATGGGCATTTTGATGAATTCCAATTTGTAAAACTACATGCATAGAAGAGATGCATCTCTGGATGAAACCAATTTTCCATCTGCAGTTTACATTTGCAGATTTTCCAGAGGCCTTATGGGTTATTTCACTTGCCTGTGAAGAAAGAGACAGTAGAATTCAGAGTGTTCCTGAAGGCTTCCAAGCAAAGGACAAAGAAGGAAAAAAAAATGGAAATTATATTTCTACTGCTTCCATTCACTGGAATGAACTGGGAAAAAGGGATTGGACTTTTATTATTTTCTTTAAAGTTTATTGTATATATACCAAGGTCAGTTTGCTTGGGGCTTTGAGCAACCTGGCCTAATGGAAGTTGTCCCTGCCCATGGCAGGAGGTTGGGAACTAGGTTGTCTTAGCGGTCCCGTCCACCACAAAGCATTCTATGATATTACCTTTCAATAATTCAATATAATATTTACTTTCATCTATTAAAAAATTAAAATTAGATTAATCTGTTTTGTTACTTTTTGAGAAAGTAAATATTAGTTTTGGTGAAGATAAAGAAAGGCCTTTGAAATGGGATAAGTTCATAGGCAATTTAGCAATCCTTAGATACTTTTCAGCAAAGAAGAATTGGTCAGAGACTTTAATCTCTAAAGGATATGATATCATTTGTGACTCACTCTTTTATTGTATTCAGTGTGTTTGGGGGATTTGCGGTTTCAGTTGGCATTTTTTTACTTCTTGCATTTATTTTTGCCTTATTTTTATGTATTGTTGCATAACTGATTCCAAATATATCACATATGCAGTTGCTCAGCTTTGAGCGGAGGCTACTTTTACTTAAATTTTCTATAAAATAAAGAAAAAATATGTAATTTTTATTCTGTTAATTACAGCAGCTATTTTTCCTCCTTTTGCCTGGGAAAGAATATTTAATGGTTTGACATGAAAAAAGCAGAGATGATTGTTTTACTTTTGTATACTGTTTGACACTAATAATTTTAGTATTAGACGCCTGGGAAAAAGATACAGATATGTTCAACAGATTTGGTGAAATGAAAGAATCTTAAAAGATTAAGCAGTGAAGTGATTAAGGTCCTTTGTCCTTATTGACCCATAATATACATTCAAGCTTGAGTTTGCAGATGAAATGCCAGTTTAACATTTATGTTTGGCAGTTTAAAAAATAATGCTCGATATCTCACTTGATCATATATCTGAAAGAGAATACACTGCTGCAATACACAGTGAAATTAATGTGAGTATGCCATGCTGGGAATTTGGTAACAGTTCAGTTTAAATGTGGTTTTGATATGTAATTAAAACACACAAATTTGAAGAAGTAGGGGCAGAGTTTGTCTTAGGGCCAGAGTGTAGTTGCTAAGTGGAAGCTGTGAAAGCATCAAAGCAGACAGGCTTATTGCTGCTGTTGTTACAGGACAAGGGGCTGCCTGTTTGGCAGCAGTTTCTGGTTGCTGAGCAGTAGGAGCAGCAATGGGTCGGGTACCTGCACCCTGTCACAGAGCACTCAGGCTGAGGACACATCTTTCCACCACCTTTCCTACCTGTACCTGCCACAGTTCCACCAAGCCCAACTCTCATCTTTTTGACCCATCTCAAAACCATAAACCACCTCTCCTAGGCAGTCATATTCCTTAGGAGTTTTGATGCTGTTGCTTCAGCAGAAAAGTTCCTATGTGCCTTCAGGAGGCTTGAAAGTGAGCCCTGAGCTACCAGCCCCGTCCTCCTTCTGGTGGTCATCAGCTGCAAGCAGGGCCTTGCAGGGCATTCTTGTGTTGTCATGCTTGGGGTAACAGCGACTTCTCCCACAAGGAAACTGCTTTCCCTGGAGCGGCACAAATCTCATTTCTACAACTGTAGCTATCAGTCAAGGAATGTGGTATCATAAGTTTGTTTTGCTTGTCTTCCGGGTGCTTACACAGTGAATTCAGTACATTAATTGTTATCATAAGAAACACATAAATACACAGTGACTGGCTGGTGAGAGATCATTTGTTTTAGTGTAGATAATGAGAAGAAATAGCAGCTGCTGCTAATCAGTAGGCATGTGAGTATTCATAGAAGTTGATTAGGTATATAGCTGCCAGATAATCACCATTCAATCTTGCATGTACAGAATAGCTTTAGTAATTGTGCAATCAAATTTCTTTTAAAGAACCTTACAGAGAATGACAAAACTATGGGCGTAATCCTGCATCATTTATTTGCAATGCTATTTCGTCATGCATGAATTCTACATTTATTACAATGAACCCATTTGTTAGAATAATGCTACTTCTTTGATCAAGTACTGCAGATCAAATTTATATAAAGAGATATTAATTTTAAAAAATCAGAAGACAGTAATGCCATAGAATTGCATTCTATGGCATTGAGAAGAATATTAATTAGTTTAAATTATTTAATTTAAAAATTAAACTTTAATAAATTAAACTTTAATATTCTATATTATTATTTTTAAGACAATTTTAGTTGTGTATCATGGACCATTCTCACTGAGATGCAGGACAGTCATTGCAGGGGCTCACTTTTCTTTCTCTAATCCATGTTGCAATTCTATAAGTGTGGTTTTACCTAGTAGGCAGTTCTGCCCTACACAGCCTTTCTCTCACTCTCCTGCAGTGAGGTGGGAAGAAATCACTCTATCACATCAAAACCAGTACAGCCTGTTGAACTGCACTCTTAAATATGACCATGCACAAGTTTTCATACCTAGATTGATTAGAGCTCTCTGATTCTATTTATAAAATCTACTTACAAACCACATTTAACCAAATCAGATTTTTTTTTTTTTTTTTTTTTTTTGATTCTTAGTTCCTAACTCAGATTGTGCAAGACATGGTTTGAGCTTTCAGGAAAGGCTACTTTGGGATCTCTGATCTTGAAAGAGCTGAGCAGCCTTACCATCATGAGGGAATTTCTTTTCTCTGAATGCAACACCGAAATTAGACTATCAATAATGTTGCTAATCAGATGTTCCTAAAAATGAGCTTTGTTTCTACATTTATCACTAAACTCTGAAGAATAAGTAATTATTGAGAACAAATTCTGCAATTTTTCAACTTCCTGTTAAAACGACAGTTAGTTCTAACAGGTAATTGTTAGTGTCTCTCATTTTTCTAACACATATGGAACCTCTATTTCTTAGGGTTGAATAAGCCTAACATTTATCACTAAATTCCTTTGTGAATGAGTTATAGGGATACAAAAGTTGGAGAGTTAATACTCAGCCCTTAATACTTCACAAGTACTACCTTCTACAATTCTATTGTTAGTAAGATTTCTGATGCACTTAGCTTTACAAATAGCACTTGTCACTTGGATATCTCAAAGTTAATGTACAGTAATATCTTTTCCACTGTGCCTTTTAACACATAAAGAAACTGAGGCACAAAGAGATTAATTGGTGTGTTTGTGCTGCTCACCTGGCTGGTTGTAGCAGAAGCAGAACAGCTCAGTCTCTGATGGTGCCCCATTAATTCCCTTCACCTGGGGTTCACTATCTTTCAGTTCCTTCTTCTCACTGATAAGGTACAGCTGTCAGTTTGCTAAACTGAGAAAAAAAAGTCCTTTTCATTTTCTAGGACAGGTTTATCTCTTTAAATGACAAAGGAGAGAATCAATACACATATTTTTAGGTGTCTGAAAAGTAAATATCTTACCTCACGTTGTATTATGGGCTCTTTTTCTAACCAGAAGTGGAAGAAGGATACCCGAGGGATGTGATTCATCTCATTCCAAAAAGTGTCAGCTGAGATGAGCCATGCTAAGAGGAACCTGCCTCTCTTAATTCATTAACTACTCAAAATTCCTAGACAGCTACTGAGGCAAGACACATACCTTTTTATAGCCAAAAATTGGTACATTGACTCTAAGCCCAAAAGAAGGTAAAACCAAAGCAGCTGTATGCATGTGTGCATGACAGTTGTTCCCTGCAGACACACATACTGCTGTCCATGCTCTTTTCCTTATTGTTCTAAATATCTTCAAAATTAGATGAAGAATAAAAAAAAAAAAAAAAGATAATTTTATACATTTTCACTTGTGGTTTCAGTTGTGGTCTGTTGAAACCAGCCAATAATCAAACAAACCTTTTCTGCATACTTTCGACAGCTATGGACATGCATGTGTCAGGAATTTGTACAAACATACATTTAGTTTTTACAAGAGAAACATAAAACATGATCATTTAAATGAAGTCATTCCAATGATAGAAAAATTTAGCTCAACTTGATTTAGAGCACAAGTTGATTCAGAGATAATATAATGGATTTGCTTTATCTTGTATTATGAAGAGCATAATTTCCAAAAAACTTTTCTTAAAAGGAGAATTATACGCATTATATGAAAAATAGATGCATTCAGGAGATGAGAACTCCATAACACTGACCAGAAATTTTTATTCACTTTCCTCAGCTTTCAGGTTACATGACTCTCACAAATGAGATAGTGTGTAAATTCTACTTTATATTTGAATAATCACATAATGTCAGAACTGTAAAATTACTCCCAGGATAAAGAGGATGATATCATCAGAGTGACTTCTATTAGAACACATCAAGTAAGGCTCTCACTCTATGCCATGTGACAGACTGGCATTTTAAGGTCTTCGGCCATTCTCATTAAGACCTGACTTTTTGCTTAAACAGTGGTGTTTGCTTACTGTGAGTCACAAAAACTTTCTGTTCTTGTTTCCAGAGGACCTTAAGTAGCATTGGCATGTGATGCATAACCACAGCCTTTGCTCATTCCTAGCAGGCTTTCAGTATTTAAATTATCCTAATAATTCCATTATTTTCTGAATTGGCCTCTGTAGTCCCTTAGTGGTGACAGTGCTGGAGACTAACCAGGAATCCACTAAGCAAGGGTTAGACCCTCTGATCTGAGTGAGGACAGCCTCTTCAGGAAGCCCCAAAAGACTCAGCATGCTGGAGGTCCACATTTAAGAGCAACTTTTCTTTGGCATTAGCTGTTTCTCTGTTGTACTTTTCAAATATAGCCATTCTCTCCCAAGCACCAGGATGTGTATCTTAAATTGGTATGTCCAGAGAGCAAGGGATGCCAACTGATGAGTCTATTTCTCACCCTCTGGGATCATAAGTTGACAACCATATGATGTTGTCAGAGATGTGCCCTTTGCACACTTTCAGAAGCTGATAGTTATCTTTTATTTCTCTACCTCATACCCCTGTGAGACACTGGGAAATGTTGCTGAGTTACTCTTTGTCCTTTTTTTCTTGTCTTGGGGTCTTCACCCTGTTCTTTATCTTCCTGCCAGTCTTTTTAAGGTTTCAGGCTGCCCTTTGATTTAGTCAATGCTTTGCTAAAGTATGGTTCTGTTTTGTCTTTTTTAAGCTACTTTTCCTTACCTGAGCAAAGTGTCCTATGAAACTGCATTTTAATGAGTTAGGATCTTGATGACATGCTAACCTATGTGCCATGAATCACTCTTTTCTTCCAGCAAAATTCTTCTGGGAGCTTTACATACATAAATTCACACTCATATTTCATTCATAGACTCATAGAATACAATCATAGAATATCCTGAACTGGAAGGGGCTCAGAAGATCAAGACCAATGCCTGCCCCTGCACAGGGCAGTCCAAAGCATCACATCACCTGAGAGCCTCATCCAAGTGCTCCTGGCAATCTTGGTGCTGTGACCACTTCCATGAGAAGCCAGTTCCTTTTCCTAACATCCACCCTAACTCTCATGCCAGAGCTTCATGCCATTCAGTCCTGTCACTGGTCACCAGAGAGATCAGTACCTGCCCCTCCACTTCCCCCTGTGAGGAAGCTGAAGACCATGATCAGAGCTCCCCATAGTCACCTCTTCTGTAGGCAGAACAAACCAAGCAAACTCAGACTCCCAAGGACATTGAAAAATCTTGAGAGATCTCATGATGACAATAGAAGTGTTTTATATAGATTTTGTTTGACATGTTTGCTGTCATAATTTATATTCTTAGGCAGAACAGAAACTAACTAATAAAGAGATTCTTTAGACATACACTGTAACTTCCACAAGAACTGTCTGCATCTCGTAGCATGTGATCCTTGCCCCTGCAAAGGAAAATTTCAAACCCAAATATCACTTTAATTCATGGATGTAATTGAAAGAAGACTAACAGAACTGCATTTGTGTAAAGAAGAATAAATTATTCCTCAAAAAGGGAAATTGAGATAAACCTCACTGAACTTGGAATACAAAAATATAAATATATAATGCAGGCACGGATATACTAGTCTAAATTCATATCTGGCATTAAATTCCCAGGAAAAGAATGGTTTTAGCTATTTACCATTCATGGAAGAGACAGCAAAGAGAAATTCCTACAGCCTCGTTGTTAACTATCTTTAGGTCAATCTTTAGGTTACTTGGAATTAACAGATTTTTCATTCTACCACATATTATTACATAATTTTAAAAAATCTGAAATAATAGTAAACTGCTTTCAAAAGTAGAGGAGTTGTTTTTGAGCACAGCCTAATAATGAAATGTTTAAGACTTTCAAGTCAATTAGAGCATTTCACAGGATGGTCATCTCTCTGGCAAAGGCATTATAATCTCTTATATGATGTTACTGAAAACAAAGTAAATACATTCTGCTCTGTAGCTTCAGTGAACACTGTGAAGGCAAGGGAGTGGGTCAGAGATAGAGACAAGGACTCACCTGATGTTTTTGTGGCAGCAGAGAGAGTTTATTCCTGACCCCCTCTTCAAAAAAGGGGTTTGCCTGCATGGCTCACTGATCTTTGACACCGCCCAGCTCCTGGACCAGTGAGATGTCTGCAGTTCAGGATGGAACATAATTGGCTGAGGTTCCTGTCAGTCAACCCCGGGGCCAGTTGGGTTTCTTATCTCTAGCCAATTTAATTGCCCAATAATTAATAGCTGCAGATAGAATAGTACTGTGTAGTGTGATATACTGTGACAAACACCATGCTACAAAAAAAGCCACTTATTTTTCTAAAACACTGAATAGCTACAATGCACCGCAACATTTTGTTCAGCATGGTATAACTGATCATCTATCTGCAACTCTAATGTAAACTAATCTTTGAGGCTATAGTAATGGTGAAAGCACTATAAACTTATCAATTATATCACACTTTTTTTCATAAACAGTAACTATAAGCTTCATTTAAGTTGCCAGAACTTAAATTAGGTCACACAAGTACAAGTTGCTTTAGCATAGTACTTGTTGCTCTAGCATAGTTCAGACTGAAGGGTGATCTGTGGAATCATGTGCCAGCACATATCTAAATCTGAAGGCAGTGATGGGGTATATAGCTGCCAGAAAATGCCAAGTACACCTCATACAGGGTTGATTTGCTCTGGCCAAACTTTTATGAACGTCATTTTATAGTAGTACAGCACCCATAAGGCATAGGGGGATCTATTATATAATTTCTACTCGATGAACATATCCATTTCTAAGAATCATGAGTGTTGCCTATATAATAATTATTGTAATAAGTGGAAAATATTCAGCCTGAGTGTGAATGACAATTGGAAGAAGAAGTTAAGGTGTCAACAGAAAATAATGAGTTTTGGTGTTGTTCATACCCAGCAGTTTGGGGAAATACATTAAAACATTGACTTTCATCAACCTATTTTGAGCCATCAAAAAGGTTTAGAAATAAAAGAAAAATAACTGAAGAGCATAGTCCATAAAGTAATTTAGTATTGAATGTCAGACTGCAATTTTATATTGTTTCTCTTTATTCTGAGTGCACATTTAACTTTGATAGCACTTTCTGGGATTTCAAAGTAATGTTCCTGGATTTTAAGTCTTACATGATATAGAAAGACACTAATATTCATATTTTACTGATTGCAGTTGCTAGTCTATAGAGTCCAATTTCATTTTCCTCTGTAAGCATTAGATCAGTTAAAAATGCAATTCAAACTGACATGTTTATTATGTGTAAGAATAAACAATATAAACTATGAAGAAGCAGAAAATGAACCCCAGCAATCTGTGGGTATAACTATGGTGCAACCAAAATCAGAGGCTGTATCTAAGACTGTAATATTTATATATTTTTAAATTCCAGTAGGACAGCATTTCTGAGAATTTAAAATGAATGGAAAACTAATAGCTTTTATGCACAAGTAGAGTTGGAAATAATTACAAACTCTTAGTTACACAGCAAACAAGAGTTTTTCCTCTTTTTGGGTGCCTTGGGTGTACTGAATAAGGAAGGCTGCAGTATAATAGTGCATTAAAAGTGACTGAGATTGGCTGTATAATAGTGTACATTATGTTACAAAGGGGAACAAAATTCAAGAGATGTTCAGTGGTTCAGTTTAATATTCCTTTATTTGAATCAACTGTGTCAAGTCTTGTGTTTAGAGTAATCAAATCCTTGGATGATTTTCAGATTCTTTTCAATTTCAACTTTAATAATGCAGCTAGCTTATGTCTGAAAGATGAGTCTGAAGAGGAGATAAAATATTAGAAATCATGTAAGATGGGTGAAAACTGAGAAAAATATTGTTCTTTCCAGCTGACAGAAACTAATACAATGACCTATTCTATCTGCATATTTTATAATTTGTTTTGTGCTGTTTTATCAATAGGAATGTTACATCTACAACCACATTCAGTTAAACACTACAGATTTATCACCTGGGTGATAGAATGAATATTGAGAGTGTGGGAGCTGATACTGCTAAAAATAAGTTGTTATTCACCCAATAAAATAATAATGAAAGAATGAAAAATGCTAAAAGAAATTATGTATTTGTTTATCAGGCCAATTACTAGTTCTTCCTCAGTCAGCAGAGTTTCCATGGAGCAATGCAGGTTTTCTCATCTTCCTATTTCTTTTTTATTTTTTGTCCTACTAAACTAGTGATTTAAAGCATGCAAACTTTTGGAAATGTGACTATCATGTCCTGACTACCAAAGACCAATGACAGAATGTGATTGGTTTTAGGAAAAAAAAATTATCACAAATCTCTTGTGACTTCTCAATACTTTTTTTCTCTTTTTGTTAATTAGACTTGTATTCCTTCTAAAAGTTTTCTTTGCAACAACACCTTTTATTTGAACAAAATGTCTATAGCAATTACATGCTGAGAAAAGAGAAATCAGCTGCTTGCTTACGGTTTTTTTTTCTTAGACCCAAAGGTTATCAGTCTGATCAGTTCAGTCATGTTTAAGTTGCTTGATTTTAAGCATTCACTGGGCGCATAATAAAACGAAAATGCCCCTGTACTGACAGCCTAAATGGATCTCTGTGTTAGCTGAGGCTGTTGAAATTCCATTTCCTCTCCATTTCTTGCTTTGTTCATTTGTGTGTGTCCTTTGTGACTACAGTGCTGTTGCACACACTGTTGAAACTCTCAGCAATGGAAATCAGACTTTGTTGCTGTTGAGGCAGGATGGGAATAAGAAGACTGACTCAGAAGGTTGTTGAGAGTAAAACTCTGATTTATTCAAAATATACTGGTTTTTTATTCAGTTTTGTGAGGACCAGTTCTATTGGTCCTGAAGTGAAAACAACTCAACCATTGGTTCAGAGAGCTTGATGAACAGTGATAGAACTTAACTATAAACAATGTGAGTAACAAGTGAGAGAAAGAATTATTTATATTCTTCTCTAACTTTTTCCCAGGCTTCTGCCTGGGTAGAAACTCTCTGTTTCTCTCTTTGTCTGAATCTGAGACCCACAAGACTTGGTTTCCAAATCCTGGCACTGTAGTGGTACTCATCTAAGCTCTTCCTGCCAGTCTTTTAAATTAAAGTGAGCTGCTGATGATAGCCTTAGTGCTCCCTTGGTAAATTTTCTTCTGAAGCCATACCAGCAGGCTGAGATAAGCCCAGCAGAGAAGCTCACGTAGCTCATAGTATTTTGTCGATAAAGCTCTTTTTTTTGGTAATAGAAGGATGTTAGCTGCTCTCTCAAATATCTAAATCTTTCAACTTTTGTTCTTGTTCCTTACCACTACATGGAAGTGGGGGTTTTGCGTGTCTTAATCACAAGGTTCATAATGTCATACATTACATCCTATGCCATGGTAGCATTATGAGGGCACACATTAAAAAAAAAAAAAAAAAAAAAAAGACAAAAATAACTTCAGTTCCTTCCTTTCTAAAAGCCTAAAGACCAAGCTCATGCTGTTATATTTGTATGACTGAAAATCAGGGGGAAATGAGTTTGCTCATAATTACTGTTGCTTTTTTCCAGAGGAACTGAGTTTAAAATCAGATCTGCTTTAACAAGCAAAAGATCATGTTTTTGAATCATGACTGGTAAATGAAAGGGTCTAAATTTTAGGAAAAGTCAAATCTATTTTGACATTAGGCAGCTGGCTTTGCTGCCTTCTGAGCATTGCTTTTTAGTTGTTCTGCGCAGTTTGTTTTTCTGTAAACTTCTACAAACAAAATGATAAATTCTGGCTGACAACAGTTATACCCAATTCTGATATTTCAACTCCTAATTTATGGACTACTATGGAAAATTTTGGAATACAAATGTGTATATTTCTTTCTCATATTCTTTCATTGTCAAATAATTTAGTCTGATTTATTCCATGAAAATTTTTCATTGTATTTTATTTAGCAGCATGCTTTTCTATGAGTTTATCTCCACATTTCACTTCATTATTTTTCCCATTTGTTATATGCAACAGCATTGGATTTTGAGATTAAAATATGACCCAGATGAAGACTTGGTTTTATCTGTGTAAGTGGTAGCAAGATAAGTGTTTGTGGTTTTCTTTGCTGTGTGGGTGATGTGGTTTTCAGATGTTTTGTAATGCATTGCTTTTAGTGGACTATTAATAATTCAGTATCTTAACCCATTAAGCAATTTTTTCCAACTAGATGCAGAGGCTTGGATTTTAACACGTGTACATTGGTGAGAGGTTAATCTGTTTGGAGTTCTTATGACTAATTAATTCAAAATTTGAACCCACTTCTCAGGACCTCAGTTGTAAGTCCCAGATATGAATTTAGGGTTTGCTTTGTGTAAGCATTTCACCTTAACCAAAAGACTTCTCATCTTATCAGAATATACCTCACATGATTTATAGAGGGATTGACTTTGCAAATTCTGAGCAAAAATACTCTGCAAATACTCTGCAAAAACTTCTTTGTACAGATACACTGAACCATATTGAGTCTCCTGATTCAGTCCTGGGACACTTGGAAGACAATTTAAAGTTGTTAAAGTGGAACCAGGCTAATGTTTGAAATGTGGAGGCCAATGTTTTTCATTAAAATTGGTTAGTCCAACAGCCTTCACTTTTTTGTATTCTTTAAGTGATAAATAAAACATATTTGAATTATCTAATCACATTCACAAATTATTCCTTTTTGAGGCTCAGTTTCTTAGCAGCAATTTGTCACTGTAGGAAACAGTTATCTTCCAAGACCATGGCTGGCCAGGAAATGTCTGATATATAGAATGTTTTGGTTTCTTGCCATGCTGCTAGGTGTGCATGTTTTTGATATTGGAAAGGTTTTTCAGTATCATGCAACCCAGACAGTGGAAAGTGCATGTGTACTTTGAAAGAGAAAGAATTAATCTCCTGTCTTGTTTCAGCAGGTAAGTTATAGCTGAAGGGACAATAACATTCAATAATCTAATCTGTGTGAAGTGAAAGGGCTTTGCTAATGTCTTGTGCCATTTGGACAACATTCACTGAATGTCACATCAAATTGCCTTGTCAAAGCAAGGCAAGGAGGATCTATCTGATGCATTTGTCAAAATCTGAGCCCTTGACCTCTTGCTGTTTTGCCTTCTTAGGAATGCAGGTGCTGGAATGGAATGGCATCCCCTTGACTGGGAAAACTTACGAAGAGGTCCAGAACATTATTATTCAGCAGAGTGGGGAAGCAGAAATATGTGTAAGACTGTGAGTTTTTCCCCATCTTTCTGTTTCCATTTCTTTTTGGCTTTTCATGGCTTTTGGTTTTTTTTTTTAAGTTTTTTTTTAATTTTAATTTACAGTTGTTAAGGTGGAACCTTTGTTAGTGCAAAACATCAATGTAATAATAAGCAAGAGCTCACTGTGACTGTTGGAGACCTTTTTGTTCTGTTTTCTCTTAAAGTCAGAAGGAGAGATAAACTGAATCAGATGCTAGTAATTATGCTTTTATGAACAATGATAACTCCATTGTCAGGCCTCAATCTCCTCTCATGACAAACATACTGTTCACTGAATTTACTGGTATTAGAAAAAGAAGGTAACTTAGTAATAACTGAACTTCTAGTGAAATCTGTATCCTTTAGATGAAAGTCATTTAAGCATCATGAGAAATGCATACACTTGCATTAAATCCATTAAAGATTTCACCTTAAAAGAAGCTTTTCTTCTCAGCTCTTTAACAGCATTGCAAATATATATCAGCTAAGAAGGGACCATGCTTGGGAGCTGCTTTCTGTCATGAACCACTATTCATTTACCTACTTAATACAATAATGAGGGTATGAGGAAAGAGTTTCTTTTGTCTCAGGCTTCCAATTGCTTTCTTTAGGGACCTGAACATGCTCTCGGACTCTGAGAATCCCCAGCACCTGGAGCTGCATGAGCCAGTAAGGGCAGGTGAGAGACAAGAAGTTGCTTTGATATTGTAGGGCTGGATAGCAGCTGAAAATTTGATGTGACATAAGCTAGTATGTTAGTATTGTAAGCTCTGGTGTTACATCCCAAATATTTCCATGGGTAGAAAAGGGACCATGCCTTATATAAAAAGGCAAGATGAGGGGGTTGAGTGCACCCTCAACAAGTTTGCAGACAGCACCAATTTGGGCAGGTGTTGATCTGCTGGAGGGTAGGAAGGCTCTGCAGAGGAATCTGGGCAGGCTGGATTGATAAGCCTGGGCCAATTGCATGAGCATCATCAAGACAAAATGTCAGGTCTTGCAGCTGGGTCACAACAACACCAGGCAGTCCTACAGGCTGGGGGCAGAGTGGCTGGAAAGCTGCTCAGAGGAAAAGTGCCTGTGGGTGCTGGATGCTGTCAAGTTTACATGTGATATGTTGTTGTCCTTTTCCTTCTGTTGCCCCTAAAGTTTACTTTGCCCAGCCCCTGGGTTTGCACATGTGTCAGTACCTGGCCAGTGACACCTCACTGGTGTCCTCAGCAAGGGGATCTGCCATCCTGTGTCCAAACCTTGCAGCACTCTGCTGCCACCCCAGGCCTCTGCTCCTATAAACTGCATTATTAATCTGGAGTCATGAATACTTCAGTCTGCCCAGTACAATTACAGCTGTGCCTTTCTATATAAAAATAATGAAGGATGGGCACTATACCACACCACTATACAAGGTGAAGTGTAACTCAGACAAATTTAGGTTGTAGCCATCTGGTTATTAGACAGTTGCAGCCAAAGAGGCCAAAACAAAGCTCCCAGAAAACTGCAGCAAGTCCAGAAAACACACAGGTCCTAATTCTATGGATCACAGAACCATAGAACTGTCAGTGTTGGGAAAGACCTTGATGAAAGCACCTGTTAGCCTAATGCAAGGGTTGTAGCCTTCTGTAAGTGACAAAGAAACAGTATTTACTGGATATAGGGATGCAATAGCAAGTATTCAGTTTTATTATGTGAGTTCTATGATGGCAGTGCTTTTGGGGGGATTTCCTGCTGTTCAATCAATACCACAACTGCAGCCTTCAATCATTGTATCAGTCATATCTGAGCTAACTTTGAATCAAAATCCACAATCTTACTAGTAATGCACCCCCTCAGCAAGCTCAGTGCAGATTAAGTTTGCTTCACTCACCATTCAGTGGGTCTACTCTGGCTTCTGTGGTTTTGTGGCTGCTCTTTTATCACCAGTACTTAAATTACCTGGATTGAATCCTCCATTTTCTAGACATGTAAAATTTCCTAGCTATTAATATACTTACCATCAAGCTACCTTTAGCTGAAAATTGATGTTATTGATAATAATTGAAAGCAAAGACTAAATATGACAGAGCTTTGAAGCACAGCTACCCGTATTTTTTTTTTAATTTGTGAACAGATCAAAACCACCAAAAGCACTGAAAGTCATTGAAAGACACTGAAATCAGTTTTGGAAAGGACAAAAACTAGAATAAACCAGCTTTTTTATTAATGAAGAAAATTCAACATGAGAAGGAACAGAAATAGAAGAAAATTGTTCCATTCTTGCAGTCATGTTTCCTCGTAGTCTGCAAATCTTATAGTGATTTCTAAGTTGGAACAACTCTGTAGAGTTATTGCTATTACCTCTGAGGTTTGGCAGACTGTTGATGCTTTAGAAGGGAGCAATCCCCATTTTCCCTGAAAGAAAAATGAATTAGCTAAGCAGGCAGGATAAGGCTGAAATCTCATTTTAAACCTCTCCTGCTTCTGAGAACCTGGGAACCAAGCTGTGCCTAGCATTCTTTTAACTCTATTCAGTCTAGCATATATGAGACTTACTTGACTTCATGTCTGTGTTACACAGAAATTGCTATCTCCAAAGGGTAAATTCCTCCCACTCATTCCTGGTCAGCAGGGAGGGCAATCAGACTCCTACTACAGAAGCCTCACAAAGGTGTGAGTAATAAGGAAAGATGAATCAGGGCTTTTAGCCTTCATTTGTTTACATATTTTCTTCTTTAATTAATTTGAGGTAGTAAGGTTTTTAGGCTTTTTTTTTTCTCTTTATTTTTGTGTAAATTATCTCAGCAGCAATGTTCAATTGATTTAAAATGTTCAATGTCCAACTGATTTAAAAAAAGTTAAAATGAGATCTAAACCTTTTACATGAAAGTTCAGATATTTAGTGAAACTTGACCAGTTTCAAACAATGAGCAATAGCACTGGACAGTCTTTAAAACTGCAATTTCCTCCAGTTTGATTCAAAATGATCAGCAATGCCTGTTTTTCTTCAACTAGAAGTACCTCCTCAGAAAGCTTTTTTGGTAAATAGCACTAGCAAGTAACACTAGCACAGAAAGATTGGAATTGGGATGCCAGTGCTGTGGGAGCGATGTCTGTTTTTCACATGATGCCTTTTGCATCTTCAAAGTATACAGGCAGATGACATGAAAGCTTGTAAGGATTGTTTTGCTGTCCCTGTACTGTGGCAAGATGGATCTGGATGTGCTGGCAATTATCAATACAAAGCTCTCTTGCTTTAATCCAGTAGATAAAGCAAAGTCCCCAGGGGTTGATCCCAAGCAGCTGGCTGCAGAGCTCCAAAAGGTTTCTCTACAGCAGTCGCCTCTGGTTGCTACATCAGGCGTGGAAAAGGGATCTCATGCCCACTCTGGAACCACTTCTGCCACCTCCAGTGCTGTTCCTAGCCCTGGTCAGCCTGGTTCTCCATCAGTGAGCAAAAAGCGGCACAGCAGCAAGGTAAGAAATTTCCAAGTTATGGAGCATGAACCTTTTGATGACAGGAAAAAACTGCCTGCTTACCTCCTTTAGTGTAGCAAGAAATCCCATCACATCCTGGAAACTCATATCCTGGATAACAACTGTTAAGATATTGAATCTGGACATAAAGAAAGATTACATGATTTATCCAAGAGATTTGTCCCTCCAAAAAAAAAACCCTTAATATTATTGTTAAATAAAATAACTGTCTTTACAGCCTTTGTTGCTCTTGCTTTTCAAGTGCATCCTACATGGTGGTGAGGTACTATTTCTACTAAAGAAGCTGATAGTGCTGAGACCATAATTTTTTCTGTCTGAACTCAACTACTGCTCAAAGTGTTACAAGCTATGAATAATCATAGCAATAATAAGCCTCTGAAAGCCAGGGAAGGTTTGAAAACAATTTGAAATTGAAAACATTTGCCATTAAAATGTGTTTTGTCACTAGCTAATTCCTGTGAAACTTGTCAAGCATAATTTATCATTTTCTTTGCCACATCCTGTCCATTCCTCAGCTGAAGTTCTTGTGCATCTGCACACCTAAAAAGGGAAGAGTGGGACTTTATTAGCATTTTTACACAGTTAAAATTGAAAACTAGATCATAAAGTCATCTGACATATTTTTACATTTTATGTCAAAAAAGTCAAGACCTGAAGTGAAACTCAGTTCTTTGAAGACTGCATTTGCTTAAGCAATGTGCAAGACTGCTGATTGCTATCCTGAATATCCAGCTTCTGACACACTTACAGTGCTTCACATTGCAAACAAAGTGCTTTGTAAACATTTATTACTCTGCACCTTTATTCATTTTTGGGACTGTCAGGTTCATACTGCCTTATAGGTATGTTTTTAGTTTTGTGCTGTTGAAACTGTGTCTGTGATTTGGACAGATGAGTTAGGTACTCATGAACCAGAACCAGCAAATGGTATCTGCTCATTTCAGACAGTTCTTCAACATGCCAACAGAACTTCCATGTGAGAGGAAACACAAAAATCATTTTCATCTATCAATTTAGTACAAACTGGGAAGATATTTATTGATCAGTTTGGTTTTACTAGTAATTCTGTCTTGCCACAATTCTACAAACTAATTCAGGTGTGTGATGCAGAAGTTAAATCCATATGCCAATATTTACTGGATCTAACTTCACGGATGTAGCAGAATTGCTTCATACTTAGGTCAATAGTTAGATTCACCACAGCATACTCTGGATATGTATACATTTACATATGAACTTGTTTGCCATGTGCATGGCTTTTGTCACTGAGAATAATAAGTTTCTGAAGTACAGTTCCTGTGGCTGGGTGAAACCTGCCATCACAGTGCAAGCACTGCATGCAGAGAACAGGGCTCAGTGCACATGCCACCATCTACACTGAAATGTAGATCTCACATTTGGTGAGATGAATTACACTCCTAAATTCACAGTATGGAGATCAATAAGTCCCTGCTGTGCAGTATATCCTGGAGAGGTGCCCCATTCTGTCCACTTGAGGAGACAGGGTTCTCAGCTTTGGCACTGTAGCAGGTCACCTAAAGTTAGATGCATAAATTTAATTTCCGGCTTCACAGAGGATTTAGGATTCCTTTATGAAAATTCTGCTCTAGGCTTATAAAGACGAAACAAAAATTATTGGAACTAATGCCTTTGTGTAGGAGATGCAAAAGTCAGAACTAGTCAGGTAAATATCTAAAACATTCTTTGCTTATTTGTGAAAATCATGTTGAGAGGCATTTCTTTCATAACAAGCATAGCTCTTGTTGACTTGTATAGTTTCTGTTCATTGACTTCAGGCCAAGTTTATAATGGTGTTGAGCTCTGTTAGAAGAGAAAGCTCATCCTTTCTGGAACTGCTCTTTGCCTTGGGCTGACAGCATTTCTAGGCAGGCTGCAGCCCTGCCAAAGTATCATGACAGACTAAATATCCAAACTGCCTAGATCTTGTTTTCGCAACTGTTTTTATTTTTAACAAGTACTTTTTAAAGGATTTTTGTATAGAATATACACTCTAGAAATGTTGTTGTGGTCTCTGCCATATTCTGCAGTGCCAATTTTCTCATATTTATTGTTACTACAGAATATATACACTATACACTATAGTGCATAGTGCATCAAAGCCTGGCTTTAACCAGTTTCGCCTTATGGTCGTCACTGAGCAGGTGTGATGGCATTACAAAGCACCATCTCTTCCACAGGGTTAGTGAGTGCATTTGGGAGTATCAAAAGTAATTAGGCTGAAATTGATTAGCCACTGCAGGAGAGATTTAACCCTTGGAAGCCTTGAGCTGACAATATCTTGTGCAGACCTGTTTCTTTTGTAGTGTAAATACATGATAATTCTATGGTGAGGATTACATCCAGGATATAAGTGACCTATAGAAACATTTAATATGAAGAATGGATTTGGTGTTTTTTCTAAATCTGAAGATACCTTAGCTCCTAAAAAAGTCAACTGTGAAATACTTTCCCTCTTTACAAATTAATCCTCACTGAGGTTGTGATAAAGAAGGATATTTATTTGCATCTCTGCCTCTCAATATGGAACCAGCTTCAAAGCTGGCCCAGCTCTGAGCTGGCAGTTAGACCAGATGGCCTTGAATGGTCTCTTTCAGCCTAAATTATTCATGTTTCTTTAAAATATATGGGTAATTCTTCATAATCAGTTTTAGATCTGCTGGCATCAGAGAAAACAGAATATTTTATGTATTGAATCATGGTCTTGTAAATGATACAGTGATTCAACAATGATATAGAATCATAAAAGTGCACTTTTATTTTACAGAGTCCACTTTACAAACCACCCTAACCACCTTTGGAGGTCCATACAAATTCATCATACCCATTCCCTTCTCTATAAACTCCTCCTACATTATCCATACTCCTACATTCCATATTACATGACATTAGGACTGAGCAGACTCATTATTCTTGCTATTCCAACTCATGAAAAATAAGAGCATTCAGACTAACTGGCAGTGATTTTGTAGCCACAACACAGCTAACTCCATGTTTTTTTTGGTGGTGTCAGTGCTGGTACAGCCTGAGATGAGAACTGCTGGTACAGCCTGAGATCAGAACTATTCAGTATAATAAAATCCATTTGTAAAGGTAAAGTATGAGAAATATAAGCCATTTATGCCCTATTTTGAAAGTCTTCATGATGCTCAGGTAGCTCCCTGTCTTTGGCAAAATCACTGAAATTCACTCTTTGAATAGTCTTGTGAGGTACCTAACAAGTTATGGGAGTATTTTGCTATCAATCTAAAATTTCATTTCAGATTCAGAATGTTTTATAGACTACTGATGAGTTATTTTAGCTGTTGGATTAATTTAACTTCTTTAAAAGCTTTGTAAGGTACCAAGAGAAGCTGATTATAAAATTTTTCATGAGAATTAGTTTTGGATGCAAATTCATTTACAGACAAATCATGTTTGATTTGCATTTGGTTTTTGATTTTGGTTTTTATTTTCTGGTAAAGCTTGTGCTCATAAAGAAACACATCTGGAAGGCAAGGTAAACAGTAAACCAAAAAAGAATATGGTAACACAAGACAGTGAATATATCCATATAACATGCAGATTTGGGCTGGTTTTCTCCGGTGTTTTCATTGTGATAGTTTTTAGCTGTGAATTTTCTGGTTAGTTCTCATCTGTAGATCTGACTGATTGAGTGGATGTTTCTTCAACACAAACCTGAAAAGGGTAGTGCATCACCTTCATGCTGTGGTGCAGGAAATGTGGGCACTTCATTGGCCTAATTGAAAGCAGTTGATGTCCAACATCTTAAAAGAGCCTTGAAAGGTTTTCTTGGGTTTTCTGGCAGCACAAAAGAGGCAGGTGGTTTTCACCCTTCTAGGAAAGTGATAGAAATACAAATTACATGGAATAATATCAAGCAGCTGCTCACATCTGGAGGAACAGGAAATGATGGCTTCTGGACCTGTCTCCAGAGAACAGTAGGTGTGTCCTTGTTTGCACCATTTGTTTCCTGCTGCATCAACCAAGAAAGAAGATATGGAGAGAACATAAAAATATTAAAATCCTACTACTGAAACAGAGCTTTCTTGCTTGACTGATGGCTTGTAGATTAGAGTTTGGTCTAGAGTGGCTCAAGGACACCAACATTTAACAGAACAGCATATTTTTGTGAGTTCACGATTCTAATCAAGTGGTGGTATTATTTTCCACAAACAAACAGGAGGGGAAAAAAAGCAGAAAGAAACATAAAGGATTCTATTGCTTTTTGTCAAAAACCTAGACAAGTTTAATGATAAAGGAGAGAGGAAAGTGAGGACAGAAAATTTAAATTTCGTGTCACAGAAAGTGTGGAGAGGAATTTGAAGTATTGTAGCTGAATTGACTATCAGAAAACACAGAATAAAGTAAAAGACATTATTTGAGGTGGCTTGCAATTGTGTAATCCACTTTATACACACCACTTAGTATTAGTACCATCTCCAGTCTTTCTACCCACTTCCTCCTAAACTCAGTTTATATTAGAGTAACTTTTGCCTCTCTCTGACTTTCTCATATTGACAGAAATATACAGCTATGTTTCTTTGTCATGATCCTTTCTCTTGGCAGCACTCATGTTTCTTAGACAGGGTTAATGCTATGTGTTTTTTTTATCTCCATACCTCCTTGTCTGGTCAGATTGTCAAGATTTGGTGTTGAAGTTGCTTGATTCTGTAGCTGCATAAAGGCTGATCAAAATGGCTGGGCTGGACTTTAAGTGCTGTTGAAATATATAACATAGTTTTGACTATAATAACTGGACACAAGTTTTTGGGGTTTTTTTTAATGTAGCAGTGCAGCAGTATAAACCACACGTGTTAAAAAAGTTAACTTTGAAAATCTATGTATTTTTAATCTGGCAGCCCACGGAAACTACAAAGTCTGCTTCCCATCCAATCACTGGAGAAATACAGGTAAATGTGTAGTTTTTGCTGTGTAGACTGTTGTTGATACTGGCTGTGTTTTTCTGTGAAATAAGTTTGCAGAAAACAACCTCTGTCATTCAACTCAAATCCCTTAAATTTCACCAATGTAAGTCAATGCTTGATTTTTGCACCCGTCTTTAATGTTGGATTATGAAATGCAATCAGAAGAATGGAAAATGCTGCTGTTCCCAAAGGCACTAAAAGGATAGATAAATTCATTCTAATCCTTAATCTCTGGCCACTTATTGTGGTATTCCTTAGAAATTCCAGTCTGTTTACATTAAAGCAAGAATTGCTGTGGGTTTCTTATAGTACAGTGTATTTATTTCCATGTCATACCAAGTTTATGGTTGTCCCTTATGTAAATTGACTTTAGCCTTTTAAAACACTCAAAAAGAGAACAGCAGAACAAGTGAAGCCTAACTTCCTATAGATTTCTGGGGACTTTTTCCCAAGTGATTAACCTCTCTCTTCTATATTAGCACTAAGAGTCTTTCCATAGTATTATATCATTCTTGTCAGACTTGGCCTCCAGGTGGATAGGATGTGTGTCATTAACACTCAATAAACTGGCTATTGATCAGAATAATATCAAGGGTTCAAATTTCCTTTGCTTTTTCCTGATTGGAATATGGGTGTTTCCATTTTTTTCAAGGTCCGGTGTGATGATCTAGCATCTCATTCTAGTCAGGAGAAAGAGACAGGAACTTCTGAAATGTGTTTATTTGGATGAAACATAGAGGTCTAAAACTCATTTTATTCAAAGGGTTTAGGAAATATTGAATCACTCTGAAACTGAAAGTAAAAAATAACCCTACTGTGTTTTAATGCATTCACTAGCTTCAAATCAACTATGACAAACACCTTGGCAACCTTATCATCCACATCCTTCAGGCAAGAAACCTTGCTCCCAGAGACAACAATGGCTATTCGGACCCCTTTGTTAAAGTTTATCTTCTTCCAGGGAGAGGGTAAGTGTAGGACAAATTTTAACCTGAACTTTCTTTTACTTTAGGTTTGCTATGTGGCATTAATAAACAGAACTAAGAGTTATTGCTATAGAAAATCCAGGTTCAACACCAGCGAAAATGGTGAATTTTTAATACAGAGTCAGATCCTATTCCCAGGAGAATATACATATTTTGCCAATGACCTTAGGAAATTTATGATCATTCCTGTAGATATATGTTTGTGGGGTTTTCTGTGTTTCCTTTTCAAAATTACAATACCTGTAAAAATATTTAAAATAACAACAGCCTCAATGAAAATGTGATAAATAGATGCAATACTTTCTGTAATACAGAAAGCTGCATGTTAAATCTAGCATGGAATGGTTGCTTCAGCTCAAGACCATCTGAATTTAGGATTGATTTGCAAAAAAGCAAAATTAGAGTACCTGAGATAGATTTAAGGTCGCACTATAGCAAAAAAGCAAATAAATACTTGTCATAAAATAAATCTTTCCATCTGTATTTTATGAATTTTTTTTTTAAGAGTGAAGATATGGCTTTAGAAATACTGCTAATATTATATTTAATGTCTATACAAGTCACTAAACAATTTTTTCACAGATCATTGATTTTTTTGACTGTGTAATTACAAAGAGCTCATTATTACTTCATTTAAAAGATAGGTTTCTGTATCAGCAATATTAAAACTATTTTTTGACCTAATGTTACAGAATGTCATATGTATATGGAGAATGCATAAGAATACATAGTTGTAGTAGTGCTGTTGACTTCAGTGACACAATAGATATATCTAAAATTAAGCTGATAGATCAGACTCTATATTGCAAAGACAGATTCCTGAAAACTCCCCTGCCTGTGTAATAATGCTCATACTAAAAGACTCTTAGGATAGAGCAATGCAAATAAAAATCTATATTTCTGTTCTACTCAGACTAACAGGAAAGTGGATGCTCAGGTCACAGCTCACCATTTGGCATATGGGCAAGCACCACTAAATGCATGAGTGGTACAAATAAAGCCACACATTTTCTTTTGTGGCTTGCTTATTCCAGCTAAGAGCATTCAATATTGTTCAGTAGCACTGGGCCCAAAACTATTACTGAATGTAAGGGGAGGAGGAGCTAAAGCTTGAGAGGTTTTTAAATGTACCTAAGAGTCTTGTAAAATGTTTATCAAATCAATTTTAGTGGGAATTTTGCAGGTATATTCACTGATATAGAAATAAGACTGAACTAAAGGCGTGTTCATCCAATAATCTATCAGTTTAAATGTGTTGCCAAGTTGTGAAGAATTGGATTTTAGTTTTGTTTAGGTTTATTGTTTTAAAACATACCACTGTTATAGTTTTGCATGCAACTTGGCCTTTAGGGAATAAAGAAAATCACAGACTTTTTTCTGAAGGTAGAAACTTGGGTTACTACTGAATAACTTTAATTTGTAGTTCAGTCCATGCTAGACTTCTTATTCTTCCTAATGCCTTTATTTCCTTTGATTCTGATACTAGAAACTACCCATTGTTCATGTTTTCTTCCATCTATGTTTTCATTTTCTCTTATGCTGCTTCCTCTGTGTTCCTAACTCTGTAAATTCTGGATGTGCAGACAAGTCATGGTTGTCCAAAATGCCAGGTAGAGTCTACTATCTTCCAACTTTATTCTTTCATTTTCTGTATGCATGAATGAGACAAGGAGCCTGTGTATTGAACTACTGAGTTCTCTTGAGTTCTGATGGCATGAAACTGTGGTGTGGTTCTGTTTTTCATTTACTAATTAGGTCATTTCTGGAATCGAACTGGAAATAAGTAGTTAATGCCCTTTGTGCAGTATTATTCTAAGACCAAACTCTGATGACAAGCAAAATGTCTTTTGAAGTCTGGAATAATTTAGTTCAGAAATATCTAAAACTTCAGTCTCAATCACTGAAACTGGAAAAATAATTAACTCTGAACCTGTATCAAGATTTTGAACGGTGTTACTGCCAAGAGAAACAGGCTCTGTTTGGTAAAGAAATTGAATATTTTTCTCTATTTACCTTGCACAGTGTATAAGCATTAAAGTCAGGTATAATTCTTGCTAATTGTCCAGATGAACAATTAAATCTGCTTGACCACATAAGTACTTATTTGTGGTAAACAAAATTAAAATTTAATTATTGAAATTAGGAGTGCTTTGTTTGTCCTGGAAACATAAGACAAAGCTCAGTTCTCAAGATATGCTAATATAGCCCAAGTTAAGCACGTAAGAAATATTTCAACCCCAATTTTAAATTTGCTTAAAATCAATACTCTGACTAAACAAGTGAGTAGATGAATTCCAATAAACAGATTTCTATCATGTGTCTCTTTTTTAATTACTAAAATTATTTAATGAATGTGTAAAAATTACACATTTTATATGTGTATTCTATTACACTTTTTAACACAGTTATTCTATTATGCTTTTTTCATTGTATGTAATAAATTTTATTATATATTAATAAATTATAATTAAGGAATCAGAGAGAAAGTACAAATAAAAGAGATATGGCATTTGTAGCTTTTCACACAGTAATATTCTTTGAATTTCAAATGCAAATTGTTTCATAATCAGTGACATACCAGTGGCTGGTTAAATGAATGCATTTTATTAAAGCATCTTCATCTGTTAATCTGTTAATTGTTGTCTGTTAATTGTTGGGGGGAAGGTGCATAGGGTATGGATTTAACGTATTTGCCAGATCCTTCCCTTCAGAGGTCTAGAAACCTTCATCTGCCATCCAGCTTAGCATTCTGCACCATTCTGCACCTTCCTAGAAGGGGTCAAAGTATCCTGCCTCCCTGTGCAACAGATACAAACCACAGGCTACAATGGATGTGGGCTCAGCTCACCCTTGCAGTTTAGATCCAAATATTCCATGGACTTCACTGGAAATATTTCAGAGCTGCCATGTTAACAACAATTTCATCTTATGCAAGCTCTGGAACTCAACACTGCATGAATCACCTTCTCACATACTTCACAAAAGAATCAAAACTTTGAAAAGGTGATGAAGTTCTATTGCAAAAGGAGATCCAAGAAAGGAAAGGGAATGTTGGTGTCATTTTCCTGGCTGAGTGTGCAAAGGATTCTTTCCCACTTTCTTCAAGTAATGAAAGTATAGATGTTCCCTAAAACCAGCAGAACACAGGACATCTAGACAGGATGTTCTAGGCAGGGGATGTTTTTCTCATACCAGAGAGTGGGAAAAGTAGGCTATTGAGGTGCTTTAAAATTTTAACTGCATTACTTAATACTATTTGCCATCAAAATCTCATTTTGAAATGAATTCAGAATTTGTATTTCAGCTTTCTTTCCAAGATATGCAAAGAAATATCTTTGTGTGAGTTTCTTTTTCATATGCTCTTGGTCCCCCTTGATTTTAAATCACCCTTGCCATTCTGTGCTATGGCTGATAGAACTCCATGAACTCTGGACAGTTACTACTTTCTTCTCATAAGCAGAGGTGGACAGATATTTTGTTTCACAGGTCCCAAAAGCTTTCACATTTTTCAATAAACTGAAAGACAGTGGATAGCAAGATTTCCAAGAAAATACGTGGAAATACATTGAATGACTAGAGAAAAAAATTAGTGGAAAAATAGCTACAAATCCCTTTTACTTTGAGATATCAGGCTAGTAGGCGGCTTGGATAGGACCACCTCATTTTGGAGAATAAAGCCATTCTGCAAACCAGATTAATTAGATGGGATCACTGCACAGGAGAATTGAGTTTACAGAGTGAAAATCATATGTGTGCCAGTAAAGCACATGTATCTTTCACACAGTCATAAATCAGAACTGTTCCAACCTGGTACCAGCTATGGTGCATCATTAGTGACTGGCTGATTAAATGTGTTCCTGAGTGATCCTTCTCAGTTAATCTCATATGGTCTGGGACCATGCCACAGTGTGAACCAAAACAGTTAAATCAGAAGTGAGAATAGTACACTACCAAAAGTTATTGTAAGGGAACCATAAAAGAGTCTAATATGGCATATACAAGTTATGTTGTGCCATTTTGTCTCAGTGCTGAAGAACAGTCCTGGGAACATTTTGTTTAGTAATAGATATAGCAGGTATATATTGCAGATTGACAAAAAGAGTTTCTTTACCTTAAATCTTGTGGGTTTTTCAAAGTATTAAAAGATTCTCATGTTTTCCTACCCATGTTTTTTAGTATTCCATTTAAATTTATGTTATATTAAAAATGGAATGAAAGCAAATCTGACATCAAAGCTCACAGAGCTAGATTAATCCATATTCTGTTTAAGATTCATGTATTGCAGGAAATGTAAAGTACAATATAAAGCATTAGTAAATTATTTTTAAAACAGATTATGCAGCCAAACCTTTGTTCTTGGCTATTGACAAAAGAAAAAAAGTGATCATGATGCACTTTTATGTTTTTTTCCAGTACAGTTAGAGGGATATGTAGAGAACAGGATCAATAAGAAATTAGTGTTTCAATCATTAACAGGATATTAGTTACTTTATGGCATTCATTAAATGTGTTTGTGAGATGGGATTCCTGTAATTAGACATTGCAACCTATAAATATAATGAATTTGTGCTTCTTTAAGTGCTAATGGGATGGTCGTGGAAAAGAAATCAATGCATTATCACCTCAATTTAGAATCAGAGCCCAATACCTACAATGAGAGGACAAAATATATGTGCATGTACTGACTGATGCTTTATCTTGAAATGGTTTTAGGCAGAGCAAGCCTGTTGAAGAGTCAGGAGATTTTTAAAAGACTATCTCATAAAAGCATACCAAAGAAAACATCCCAAAGGCTGTCATTGTCCTCTTGTAACCCTGAATTGTTGCAGAAATGAAATATACAGCTCTTTTCTTTTTCTGGTTTTTGGTTTGTGGGTGTTTTGGGTTTCTTTTGTATTAGAGCTGAAAGAAACAAAAGATCACTAATGTAATGTTTTGTTCTTTTGTTCAAATCCAGTGCCGAGTACAAGCGGAGAACCAAGTACATACAGAAAAGCTTGAACCCTGAGTGGAATCAGACAGTCATTTATAAAAATATCTCCGTGGAGCAGGTGCGTGGCTGGTGGTGCTCTTCAGTGCTGTTTGCTGCTTTGTTATTTGCATGGTCTGCAGTGCTCACTGTGAAGGGAGCAGTGCTACTGGCAATTCTCTGACCCCCTGTAAAATCTTGCCGTATTTAGGAGAAATTTGGAATTCTTTCCTTCCCTCTGATAGAGCTTCCTATCGAAATACTCTTTTCTTGCCCTTGTAGTCGTTAATATGGTAATTTGTAGGGATTACACTCACAATCATGTTATAAGTACAGATGCGACAATTTAAAAAAAATTATAATGGAATTAATTAATAAGGTAATAAATTAAGACATAAGTTTCTCAAGTAAATGAAGAAATCATAGTCACTCTTTGTTCCAAAAGCCATGCAAACTAACACAAAGCACAGTTTCCACCATTTTATTTTAAAAATAGATATAATTTTTATATATTTTAAGATATATATTTTTATATTTATCACCAATTTCATTAATCACATAAAAAAAAAATTAGAAGATATTTTATTTCCTTGTCATAGAAAAATTTAACTTACATCTAGGAAGGATGTCTGCAGAGTCTTCTGTTTCCTGGTAGCTTCCTAACTCCTAACTGTCCTTCTGAAGCAGTGTGAAGAAATTGAGTACTCTACTCCTCTATCTCTTCTCATAAAGGACTTTTAACCAATTTGAAAAAGATATAATGGGCAAAATAATGATCAATTCATTTTTTAAAATTATGAAGTATATTTTATAGAGTACTGGATTTGCATGCAGTCCTGAATATTTTTGCCTTTCTTTCTGTTTTGTTCTTGGTACTTTCAACTTCACTTTACAATGCCATTTAATCTTTCAGTACTTGTAAAAAAGCCCAGAATAACCAGGCTCTGTAGTGATTAGATTTCCCAATGCTCTTAATATTCTTCCCCACCACAACCCTAAGACCTCAATAAAATCTTCCCAATTTAAAATTTCATTTTTCTTCCTTCCTGTCCATTGAGAGGAACACAGATTAGGATACTCATTTTTGCATGGAATAAAACCCTTCCCACAGAGGGAATTGCCTTGTTGCTCATGTAATCTTCATGTGTGGACTTTACAGGCAGTAGCTCAGAATTACTTCAGAGGTGTCCTGTTGGAGGTAGTGCTTTTATGGGGTTTTCTCACTGCTTCATGCAAGCTTTTTATAAATGGTAGCTAGTTGACAATTAAAGCATCAGAAAAAAAACACACTGATGTTTGCCTAGCTGCAATAGAAACCATATGTTTTCTTTGGTTTACAAAACGATTTGGTAAGTCTTTACAATAGTTCCAAACTCAGCTTTTCATCTAAGAAAGATTCTTGTGTTTTCTTAATTTGCTTGGGGGTTCTGCTGTGACATTTCACAGAGCTGTTATGAAGAGTGCTGGGGTGTTGTAAATTCAATGTCTGTTTGGTGCTTTGCAAATGGATAATGATATTAATCTAGGTTTTCCTGGACACTGATTTTTATGACAAGAAAAAATCTTGTTTCTTTGATGTCAGTTTTTGGACCATTATTTTATTGAATTTTCCTTTAGTTTGCATTTTTGCTTTCTATTTGCAAATCCCCTCCTTTTGCCTTCCTCTGAGACTTTTATGCAGTGTTTATGGTTTTAAGTGTGTAAACGTCATTTGAGCACCACATATCTTTTATATTTAAGCATCTTGTCACACAGAAGAACTGTGTGCAGAGAACAGTTTCCTTCCATACCTTTCCTTGGCTTGTATCTACTGCTAAGACACCAGTATGGGTGACTTTTCTCCTACAAAATTCTCTCCTGGCTTAGAGAATCTACAGTGAAACACATTTCTAAATCACAAATAATTTAATTCTGATTATAAATATCCTCTACAGTCTGAAGAACTCTCACCATGTAAGAGACCATCATTTGTACTCATAACCCTCACAAATGTATATTTTAAAATAGTTATGGATATAACTAGAAATACAAGACAATAATTGCATTTGACTGAGAATGAGTGTTCTGTCCACCAAACAAGCAAAACTGCATCACACACTGTTACACAGAGTTAGCAGTCACATTCAAACCTAAATTCATGAATTTTTATAAACAGTATTTCTTCAAAGAAACATTTCCTTTTCCCCATGCTTTTTTCCTCCATCAAAGCATGCATTGCTTGCAGACAGCAAATATATATTACTAAATATTTCCTAATTTAGTTCTTTTAACATCACTGTCTAGACTTCAGCTGGTTGTACAATTTTTTTATTTTCCTTTTCTTTTTCATAAACTAGTTGAAATTAGAGTGAAAATAATTATGGGAAATAGATCACTCTTTGAAATGAAATGGACTTTTTCAAGGTCAGAATAATTATTTTTATCACATTTATAGCAAGTTTTGCTTTGACAGTTGCAGAAAAAATAAATTAAACTGTGAATAGTTAGTAATTTAAGGGTTTTGTTAAGTAATAATGTAGAAATAATTACAATTTGAGAGGAAGTCTGAGTACACATATTACAAATATTGTGCAGTAATTGCTAAGTCCAATACCTACCCAGAGCAAGAAAGAAAGCATTAGAATAATTTAAGGAGAAGATGATGAAAGATGTAAGTTCTGTGGCTGATGATGCCATTGGTATGCTGTATGACCACACTAAGGTGTGGCTTTCTTTTCCCCAATTTCTTACTTGCCAGAGAGCAAATAAAAGTATTTACTTATATGAAATAATTCTACAAACCAAAGAGTTTTGCTGTAACTTATGTCTGTAATTTGAAGGTACTATATTATAGAAAGAGTCATATTTTCAAAATCTTTGAGTGATGTGGAACTCTATTTCTTATTTCCAAAAGTAAGGAAATCTTTTGTATGAATCAATAAGGCATTGGTATTTAAATCTTATTTAATATCTAGGACAAAAAAATTTAAGATCCTAAGTGACCTATAAAAAGTCTCTTTGTCCTCCCAAGTACCAAAGTACATCGATATAGGGAACAATAAAATGTTAAATATGAATGTAAACAAAAATTACTGTAATGGATTACATGATGCATTAATTTCTACTTATCAAACATCCTGACTGAAATTACAATATTTTGTATTATTTCTGAAGTAATTATTGTAATATGCTTTTAGCAGAGGAAAAAACAAGCTGCATTAAAATTATTTCTTTCCTAATGCAAATCCTAGTATGAAATTTTCAAAGAATATGTGTTAAATATTTTTAGTGCATATTTAGCTACACAGGCAGACACTATCCATAACATCCAGACCTTCAAAACAAGAAACATCTTCAAAACAAGAAACAAGCCCTTCTGTACCTGGGGGTCGGTTATGCTTTTCATGAGAGACAATATTTTTCTCATTGTCTGTTTCTGCAAATTCCTTCATTTTCTTTAAAATATATCTGTCCCTAGACAGCTTAAGAGCATGTTTGGAACTCAGGTGACATTCCCAATATGCAAAAACTGCATTCCTTCTTCTTGTGACACTCATTTTCCTGTTGGTACATTGCCCACTTGCAGAAAGCCATGGTGGGACAGATGGAGGCTTCCTGCAACCCATTTCAGTATTGCTGTCTGTTATATTCCTGATGAGCATCTGAACATCAGGAATTCACAACCTAAAACTTGAGTGAGTGATGTAAGGCAGAACCCTACATTGCTGTGATGGAGGAGTGGCTGCTTTTGAAATCAGCAGCCATTTAGTGCTCTTTGCCACCATAGTGGTACATAGATGTATCTTCAGAAAAGCAAATTTTCCTCTGCTTTGAAACTCATTTCATGCACTGCCTAAAAAAAGTCTTTTCATGGTTTCTCATTGACATTATATTTTATAAAAGCTTTATTAAACTAAAAGGCTTAAAATAGATTTTTTAAAGAAGCTTAGAGGACTGTCAGTTTTCATCACAATTTTATTATTGCAAAGAAGCTAGCAACATACAGCTGCAGTTGCTTAAAAATCTTTTATATTTTTCTCTTTCTACCAAAAATTCTTCAAACTTTAGGGATTTTATTTCTCCATTTCCTGGATCTATAAATTTTTCTCTCTGTCCTTGCAAAGTCATTAAGAAGAAATCTCTCAAAATAGCAACAACTGTGACAATACATTTCTGAAAAGTATTTGTGCTATCCCTTTTTTAAATGGTAAAAATACATATTCTAAATATAGCACTGGCAGAAAATTGTATCATCCAAGAAGCCAAAAGCATCATGGACCAATAGGTGCTCAGCTCACTTTTTCAGGTTATTTTTCATACTGCAGTTTCAATACTGTCTTGGAACAGCAAAGAAAAAGTATTTTATTCAGTCAAGAAAATCAGTTTTAGAAATATTATGTAAAAAATTTTACAAGAATAGTATTTCTGATCAAATTTTGCTTTAATTTTTGCAGGATTTTTTTAAATGAATGTGTAAGAATATTGCTCAATTATGTAAGGATAAAACAGAAAGATTAAAGAATTGCTCTCAAATATTTTTTTAAAAATCTTAGGTTTTAAGTCATGCTTTTCCCTGTTTAAAGAGTACATTGTTGATGCTAAAAATAGTTTAATTCCTCTTTGTGTGGGTTTTCCAGGATATGCTGATTTAAATTAACTTTTCATAGACATCGGCTTTGCACAGTTGCGCATTTTCCTAAAGTTGGCTGGGAGCAGATGATATTCTGAATACATAATGATGAGATTAAATTATCACTTAAAGGCAACTGCAGGTTGTTAGGAACCCTTTTAGTCTGTTGCTGCATGAAAAGAAGGGGCAGTGGAGGGAAATTGATGAGATCATGGTGCCCATAACAGCCGTGTTGTGGGTTCGATCCTGGATGTACAGACCATCCACTTAAGAGCTGCACTCAGTGATCCTTGTGAGTCACTCCCAGCTCAGAATATTCTGTAGTTCTTTAAATAGCCAAGAGTGCTTTCATGGCAAGTATATGCAATATGTACAATAATTGGTATAGCTTATCATTTAGAGCAATGACTTGATCCTTTGCTGTCCCTCTGTGCCCAGCAGCCAATTAATAGAGCAGTGAGTGGCAGGTTGTTTCTGTCACATAAGAATTCATCTTCTGAATTCTTTAATTCAAGTATGTGAAGAATTCTCTTTTCTTCAGTAATGCTTGCATTCTTCACTTATAACTTCTCAGCCTGACTATGCAGACACGCTACAACCCACAGGATTTTGTCCTTATTTCTTTCAATTCACATGAATTTATGACTGCCTTTCCAGCCACCTTATAGCTTTCTGCCCCAGCACGCAAAATCAGTAATCAATCCTGCCCCTACATGTCCTCAGAGACTCCTGGAAAAACTCTCAGGTCATTCTTTACAATAAGGTCAACTACTTTGGTCAACAGTTTCTCTGTCTTGTGCTCTCTTGTCATATATAAAGATTAGGAGTTTCCCACTATGGCCTATAGAAGAGTGCTGGAAACAGCTATCAAGCCAACAAGTTTTGCAGATAATGGGTTTTGACAGCTGTCCTTAATACCCAACAGTATTATTTGTCCACATGCCTGGATCACTTGCAGACTCACTGACTACACTGAATTCTGCAGGCATTAAAGCCTGGTCTTCACAGATGAGGTTATGTAAAGAGGGTGTTTGATATCATACATTTGAAATTCACACTCAGGTGTACTTCAGGCAGATGTCTGCATTCAGACAGATCTGGTGATGAGAAAAGCTACAGGAACAAAAAATGGGGCCTTAAAAATCAGTTTGACTTGTAATGGACAGAAATTCTGCCCAAAACAACTTGTGGGAATTCCTAAAATAGGGCCAAGCACAAGCCCATCTGTCTCAATAACAAATAATTGAGCCAAATTATTTTTCTCAGAACAAGGTTGATAAGAGGGTGAAAATTACCTGTCTCTATGAACAAGGATACATAGAGGAAATAATCTATAGAAACAACCATAAAGACTTGATCTGAGTTTATGAATTTAATCATCCTTTTACTTGAATTCCAGCTGAAAAAGAAAACACTGGAAGTGACTGTCTGGGATTATGACAGATTTTCCTCAAATGATTTCCTTGGTGAAGTGAGTATCTTATTTCTTCCTCTCTACTAGTAATAACTGCAGGCTGTTATTTGGAGACTGTTCTCTTTCAAGGTATGGTACATGTATTAGGTAAAATGGTTTCTTTACATGCCAGTTTTACTGTTGTCTTCTTAACAAATGATCATGATTTCTTTCATTAGACATGAAAGATATGTCGCTTTTATCTTGATTAGCTGGGGGCAAGCTAATTTAGGACCCAACAAAATGTTAATTTGCTGAAAATGAATACTTTTTTTGAATGTGAGATAGCAACAAAATTCAAAGTGACTCCAGGGGAAATTATTTTTATGACTGAAAGCTGTCTGACTTGCTTTTACCATAACATAGGAAGGCTGAGGAGGTATTAGTCTTTGTAAATGATTAAAGCATTAAATTCTGTCATCAAGCCATATTTTAACACATGCACAAGTATCTTCAAGTATGAGCAATTTAATTTTACTGATCAGTCTGATTTTTAACATTCTGAAATAGTAATGTCACTACCAAAGCATGAATTAAGGCAAAATCTAATCTTATAATTAATAATAAATGAGTGCTCATGGGAAGAAGGCTCTCTCTTTAAAAAACAAATAAATAAACATATGCACATATAATACAGAATTACCAGCAATAACTATGATATAAAAATAATTAAAGATGTAATTACAAATAAAGATTATAATTAGAAACAAAAGCACTGAAAATCTATCTCCTGTGCAGAGTAACTGAGAGTATCTGGGTTCAGTCTACATTTGAATTCTGAAAAAAAGCCACACAGTTCAGCTCCAGCTCCCCTTTGTGTAACTACCAAACTGAGCAATCAGTGTCACTATTTTAACAATTGCTAAAATAAATGTATAGGAAGCTCCAAATGATTACTTATTTCCTGCATACTGTGTCTATATTCTTGTTGAGTTCAGCATGTTTGTCCAAATGCAGGGCTTTACTGAATATTTACATCCTTGTTTTTTATGACAGTTAGAAAAGGGGTACTCCAGCAACTGAAGATTTAAACCTTTCCCCTTCAAATTTTCTTCAACATCTAGAATTATTTTTTTTTTAATTGTAAAAACATTTATTCAGAGAAAAAAGCAACAGAAGAGACTATCCGGTGTATCTCAGCATCAGGGCATCCAGAGGAATCCTGCACCATAACATGAGGTGTGGGATATCCAAATCGTGCCCCAAAGACTTGCTTGAATAGACCCAGCAGCACCTGTGTGCCCCAGAGAAGTGGCACATCAAGGTCCATATCCACGGAAAGTGAAACCTCTCCTCCTACAAAGCAGAGCCCCCAGCCCACGCTGCCCATTGGCACCAGTCCTCAGCCATGCTCTCTTCCAAGTCATTTTCAAAGCTTGACTGAAAACCACAACAGGGAGCATGCTGAATAGTTAATCTGTTAAGATTAATTATAGGTCTAACCAGAAAGACCAAGCCAGATCATAGACAACCTATAAAAATAAAAGGAAAAAAAGGGAAGGAAAAAGGCTTTTAACCTAGAAACCATCAGTTGTTAGGAGACTTCCCCATCCCTATACTTGAAGAGGCTTTCTTTAATTCAAGGTTTGTAATAAAGTGACAAAAACATTGCTCCCTGAGGTAATTGCACACTTTATTTGTCTAGCAGTTTTAAAACTTCCCTACCTGACATTAGTTTTAGCCCTCTCATTTTAGAGCCAGATGCAAATCTATTTTTGACCTTCCTTTTTTCAAGATTCTGTGATAAATATCAGTACTTTACATCCCTTGGCCCTCTCAATTGCAAGCTTATTAAAGGAGGCAGGGTCTTTTTGGTTCCCATGCTCTTTTTTTTTTTTTTTTTTTTACATTTATTATTTAAAAGTAATTTCACTAAAGTCCTGCTAACAATGAAGGTGGCTTAGGGAAGATTTCATCTACAATATTTGCAGGTTTTTTAAGCCAGTTTATTTGTTTTATTCCCACATTACCATTGCACCTCCTGTTTTTGGTTTTTTTTCCTCAGTAATGTTTAGATACCTAAATAGTCAGTTGAATTCTATCATTTTAGTGAAGTACAAGAATAATCCTTTTTCTTTTCTTTATGTTGCTACTTACTTCTGCATATGTGGATTTTTAAAGACCCAATAAGCATAAGCCTCATATTATTGAAGACCTTAATAAAATCAAATATGCAACTTTCCCCCCTTAAATGCACTGATAAAAGGAAGAAATTATACTGCTTGCATCTCCTATTAGAAAATGTCTGTGCAGAAGCAGAATGGCTGGATAGCTTTGTAATGTCTTTTTACTGTAGCTGTCAAACTAGTGCTCACAAGCTGCCCTCTAAACTGCCCAGTTTTCTTTGGGTTGAGCTATGCCACAGTCAAAGGACTCAGCTCACAGTCCTGACTGAGGTCCCAGTGAGAAGAGTTGTTGGTTCAGACACATCAATATGCTGCTGAATCTGGGTTTGGGGTCACAGCATGCCCAGAAAGTCCTGAATGTGTCAGCACACAGCCTTATGCTCTTCACTCTTTCTCTTGATTGCAACTTCTGACAACACAGCTCTAGTCTCTTCTGATGTATGCAATCATAAATAGGTCAGATACAGGCCATATATTATAATTTTATTTATTTGTAGGTATTGATTGAGTTATCCAGCATCTCTCAGCTTGACAACACTCCTCGGTGGTATCCTCTTAAAGAACAGAGTGAAAACATAGACCATGGGAAATCTCATTCTGAAAAGAGTAGCCAGCAATCTCCAAAACCATCTGTCATCAAGAGCAGAAGTCATGGAATCTTCCCGGACCCCTCCAAGGGTAGGAATGACTTGGTGCACCTGATACAAAATATTTTCCCAGATGATGTGTAAACCTTTACTATGTGTAAGTTCTAATAGAAAAAATAAAGACACTGGTATGAAGTTTGTATACATTTTTATTAAAAATGCATTTATCTCTGTGATTAATTAGCTGGAGACAAGGTTTAAATTGTCTCAATCTTGCCAGCCAGCTTACTGAGCAATTACGTCCTTAAAACACCAGCATACAGACTCACCTACTACTCTAGATGTGCTTTGCATATCTGCTATAGATTCTGTGCCCTTTTTATTTTCTTGATAGCCTTTGGCAAACTCAATACATATTTAGCTTTCTATTTTTCATGTTCCTTAAGTATTCTATGGAATCTTTTTTCTTCTGAAAATGCCACGTTAATATTTTATAGAACAATTGCAATATGCAATAATGCATATGCGTTTCCAGTCAATGATAATGGATTGTAGCACATCTCAGTGGTATTGGAAATCAGTGGAGCTGATACAGTAGAAATATACTAATGTTTACAAAACCTGAATTGATCTCAGTGTCTCCTGCTTCAAGAAATTTATCTCTAATTCTTTTTTTTATACTAAGTAGTCAGTGGACAGGTGCTCTCTTAAAACACATTATGTGTCCTATCAAAGCAAAAAACATTCCATCTACAATCCAGACAAGAACCCCAGAGGGACAAGACTCTACTCCATCTCCTCTCTATTTCTCTATTTAACGTTTTGCCAGGGACTGACTGGTGTCTATATAAGATGTCTGCCTGAATTAGTGGTAAGTATAGAAGATATTATTAGTTAGGCTGTGATTTTCCTGATGGCATTATTCAGGATAAAATGACTTGCATTTACTAAGTGTTTGGTACTGGTGTAGGTGATGCTGCTTAGCCTTGACATGCTAGAGAATAGAAAGTGGAAAACACTACGCCATCATTCCATCTGTTTGAACCAGCACAGGAGGTCCAATTCACAGGTGATTAAAAACCAATACTAAATAAATTATTCCCTGGGCCAGGTAACAGTGGGGAAGTATAAAACAATGCTTCATAAAAGTTTCATAATCGTGGTATATCCTGATGCTTTAAATGGAAAAGCACAGCTTAATCTTTATTCCTTGTTCTGGAATTCAGCTAGAAAGACCAGTCAAGAGAAAGAGAATGCAATTGTTTGTTTTTAATAAATGCAAGAGTTGTACTTCTTCGTTTTCCTGGTAGACATGCAGGTGCCCACCATTGAGAAATCCCACAGCAGCCCAGGGAGCTCCAAATCTTCTTCTGAAGGACACCTCCGCTCTCACGGCCCATCTCGCAGCCAAAGCAAAACCAGCGTCACTCAAACTCACCTTGAAGACGCTGGGGCAGCCATCGCCGCTGCCGAAGCAGCTGTGCAGCAGCTTCGCCTTCAACCAAGTAAAAGACGCAAATAAATTCCTCAGCATGGCAGCTTAATGTTCATCTGTTGCCTTTTTCCCTGCTGTCCTTCCCTTTTTGGCTATTTTTTTTTGTTGTTGTTGTTCTCGGCACACTGTGCTCACTCTGTTCAATGTCTTTCTTTGTGTGCCTGTGTGTGGATACATATAATTACAATATACTCTTGTACTTAGAAGTCCTTTATTTAGTTATTTATTTTTTATTTTATAAAGACTGCAGTGAAACTGGCTGTTTCTCCATCAGACCCTTCACTCATGGTCCATGATGTTCCATGGTTGTGCATGACTCCCAGAGAAGTCCATTGTGTTTTGATGTCACTAAATACCTACCAATGAAATAATCAAAACCTGCAGAGATGCAACTGCCAGCTCTTCAAATTGCATATAAGACTGAGACCACATTAATAACAGGGTGTATCTATAAGTAGTAATCATGAAGAACAGTACTATATACACAAAAGAAGATCTGAAGTTAAAGAAACTTTTTTTTTTTTAACTACATGGCTGAGATTTCTATTTTTGGAACATAACTGTAAATATCTATTTTATTTTTTTTGGAAAGGAAATATAAGGCAACCTTGTTTATATCGTGGATAAGATTGTGTTAGTGATGAGCAGAACAGAAATACAATAAAAACATTAAACACAAGAATTGCAAAACCATTAAACACACAGAGCCAGTAACAATATCAGATTTCAACAATGTTGTCAAGTTAGCAAACTCAAAGGGAGTTGAGAGTTAAGTCAGGTGTCAAGAGTTCAACTTTTTGAGTAAATTTTTACCATTAATTGGTTAAGGGTCAAGGTAGATTTAATCTGACAACTTCAAACAGGTTAAAATAAATTAAAACTATTCCATTAAAAAGGATTACTTTCCAGAGTATATTTCAGACCAGTATCATCTGATTGCTAGCTGAGGGTTTAGTTGATGGCAAATTAAATCTCTGACTGTGAAGTCATTGTGTTTGTCTTTAGGATTTGTTAATATGCCATAACCTCACCATAGTACAATGGAAAACTGGGGGGGAAATTATTTCCCTTGTCTTCACTGTCATTGCTACAGAAACAGCCAGTTTTGATACTCTTTAATGCTGTGCATGTGGTGTCTCTTTGGTGTTTGAAAACACTACTTACTTAAATACAGAAAAAAACCACTTCTGTTTGCATGAATAACATTTAAGCTGGTTCCATCTGAGGATACATACTCTGGGTTTCCATTTCACCCACACTGCCACAGCAGCACATAAAAGCGGTCAGTCTAATCATGCCAGGAAGCAGCACAGACACAGCATAGCAGGAGTCCTCCCCATTCAAAGAACTCAGTCTGACAATCTGCCTCCACCAGCCAGTGACAACAAAGACCAAAGCCAACTAGCCCTCAGGAAAGTGATGTCTGATGGACCAGTCAAGCCTGAAGGAGGTGAGCAGAAAGACATGGTTAAGAAACCAACAACATCCCAAATACTTCTTGCCATGTCAACTAATTCATTGCGATATTTAAGTATTTATTTTACCCCTCCATTAAGTGCTGTAAATGTTTACATGAATCAAGAACTCTGCTTGATTTTCCCACCTATCAGCGCATAAATCCATAATGAAAAACTGTGCTAAGAAGCATTATGAAGCAACAAATGTGTGCACTTCCATTCCACTGGAGTACTTGGAATTCTGTTGAAAAGTAGTATAGCTTTGCTCATGTTGTTGCCTAATAAAAAGCATGCATCCAAGCTGGTCTGCTTAAGCATGATTGGACATTTCTTGTACTGTGACAAAAACCTAACTGCACATTTTTGTTTCTTAAAATGTAATTGGGACAATAATAATTCCTGTTTCCTCTTCCAACACAATTACCATGTCAACAGTTTTTAGCATAGATAATTTTTCAAACCACCAGTGGAAAGGAAAGGAGTTTTGATCCATGTATAGCTCAATTTCTTGATAATTTTCCTATCAGCATCGTTAAAAGTTATTTTCTACTTGTAGGCACCTGTAATACCACATATCATCTATTTATTCCCTCATCACAAATAAAGAGCCAGAATCTCAATCAGTTCAAATTGCCACTGTTCTTTTGACTTGTGGAGCATCTTGTTTATTTCCGTGGAATCTGAGGGATAATCCAAATAAATGTACTGACTGAACTCCCAGATGTTCTTTTGTGCTGTAATCCCTTTCTAAGCTCTCAAGATGAATTGAAGGTTTTTCTGTCACCACCATTGCACATGATGGACAATATAAGCTGGCTGAGAGGGGTACAGGAGAGAAAGAGGAAATGGTACGTTAGACAATATATTCTAAAGGCAACAAATCATTCAGACAACCAGTGCGATGTTAAAACAACTAATTAACAGGGCAAAAGTAACAGGTCTTTTAAAGCATATTCAGAAATAAGTTTTTTTCTTAGGAGAGCCCTTAGAATTCTTTCAGAAATCCAGATATTTACACAAACACAGACACACATTATATTGCTCTACAGCTCAACTCTAGACACTCAGCCCAGGCAGAGCTAGGGAATGTTGTGGTACAAGCTCAGGCATCATGTCTGAAAGCTGCATGCCACTCCTGGGGGTACACCATTCAAATTTAAATGACTCTTATGATCTTTTGAGATGCCGTGTCTGTTGAGTTTTATCGCAAACACTCATAGTCCTGTAGTGATGCCTTTTCACGTAGACAGGTAATACAAAACATTTAGCTTGTGATGTAAGGTTGAATATATAAGGTTCAGATATAGTTTTATAATAAAGAAATAGTGAGTCTGTTGGCTTCAAGTGCCTGTGCCAACAAACTGTTATTCTATCTTCTTTTAAAATTGCAAAAAGAATATGTACTGATATGTACTTGGCTCAGCAATATTGGAAGCATCATAGAGAGTTATGGGAATAAGAGTCCCCATTATAAATAATGAGTCCACATTATAATAATGAGTCCACAATAATATATAAAAATGGTTAAAATTTTTATGAAGACATGTAGTACTTTTGTCTTTTTACTTCTGACAAATAAACACAATGCATGGTCACCTACACAATGGTTAAAAGTTTGTTTTCAGAACTGTGAGATGTTTTGGCTTTTCTTCATTGTACCAAAGATAGTTTGTCCAAATGTATTCATATGAGTTGGGCTAGTAGTTACCATTTTGAGGTTAATGACTCTCACGACTTTTAGCAGGAATGAAAAACAATATGATTTCACTGCAGTTTTGTGGAGCATGAAAGTATGAGTCTATAGCCTCTAATGGAAAAAGCACCAAAGATATTCAACTTCTAACTTATGGACTTCTTTGTGGGATGAAGAAATGATAAAGAAAGGAGAGATTTCCCCTTAATTGTGAACTGTGAATATCAGGGTATCATCAGTTTCCAAGTCCATTCCCAAAAAGGGATAATGTATGTTTGTGATATCTACCTCCATTATACCCTACTTTATTGTTAGCTGGAAAAGGATGCATTAGGAACTGGTTTTAATGACTGGAACAGTCATCTTAGTAATTTTTAACAATCGTTAGTAATTTTTTGTTACTATGTCTCAAAGCCCTTTACGAAGGAAGCCATTATAGATAATACACAACATCATTATTATTATTTTACCAGAGCTATTTCTTTGTGCATATATTAAACAACAGCACCTTTTAGAAGAATTGTTTGGGTTTTTTCAGCCTAAGTACACAAGGGTGATGGAAATTATTATATGCTGTAAAGTCCTTCTATACCTAAGATAACCCTCAGAAAGAGTGTCCTTCTTTGATCTAGTCTCTCAATAGATCCATTTCTTCTCTTGAATTTAACTGGCTCTAGAGAAAAAACAAACCAAACAAGGCAAGAATCCTCAGTCATTCTGACAATGTCTCAGAGAAATCCTTCTCTACTTTTGGTTCCTAGGACCCTTTCTATTTGGTCTATTTTGTCAGTTATCAATTGTGTGTCTGTTGAGAAGTAACAAGAAAATCATAAACAACATCAGAACCTATAGCATAAAGTGCATATTTTGTGAAAACAAAAGTTTTTCACCAGTTTTTTGTTGAACTGAATTGTTTATATATTTCTTTTGAAGAGTAAAAAATGTAATTAAAACAATCTTCTTTAAAATTAAAGTGAAGATGCAACAAAAAACATTGCATTTTGCTCAGAACCTTTTTTAAAATCCAACATTCGGCTACAGCAGTTAATTAAAAATAAACCCTGAAGTATAATTTTGTCATTGCCAATGAGAGATAAAAGTGTGATCTACAAAGAAACAAACTCCATGCTACACTTTCCAATCACATTCCTCAGAGAGGAACAATAATATTTCAGAGCCAACTCTTTGAAGCCAGAAGTTGCAAGGGATCCAAGTCAGAGGATGGCTTAATTTGATTTAGGTTTTGTGCAATATATGAATAATTTCCAATTACACATTCACTTAAAATTAAGCACATTCCCTTCAACATAAATCTGTGTATTAAGAGTTTATCCACCAGATGAGTCAGTTTTAGACACAGTGTGAATCAGTCCACCATCTTTTCAGTCAGTAATTTATCCCACAGAAGGATCTTCTCATTATATGGAATTTTCTTGTTATGTCAGTTATGTTTTCAATAAATTATTTTAGAGTTCTTCAGATACTTGAAAATTTGGAGATGATCTGTTTATTCAGAACATCACCAGTTCTCTGGATACATGCATGTGAAAGAGTAGGAATTTGGAATATATTTTTTTACTGATTTTATACTAAGAAAATATTTTCAAACCTAGCTTATAGATTTAAAGGAATGAATAACATGCTGTAGTTTTAATACCTTCCAATAAAATGAATAAGAAATACAAGAAACAGAAAAAAACTTCAGCATCTGTGTTAAGCAGAAAGGTGCACTACCTCGGCTTTGCCATAGTAGAAATTTAATTGGCTTGTTCTTTTTTGCAGAGAAAGAGATGCCAGGTTTTCCCCTAAAGGACAATGATTGTACAATTGATTGTACAATCAATTCCTTTATTACGTTAGAATATCCAAGGGTGAACAAAAACCCATTATTTTATGACCAAATAAGAGAATTTCTAGAAATTTTTTGAACCTTCATACCTCTTTGAAGAACAGTAAATTAATATAATAGTAAATAGCTCAGCAAGTGAATTTAAGTTTCAACATCATTGCAGCCCTATACATTTTTTATTCTTTCCAACAGACACTCATGAAAAAGAAGCTACAAGTCAATATGCTATTGCTTGTATATAATTTGCTGATGGATGCCATAGGAAAGTCCTCTTCTATTTGGCTCACGTTAACCTGATCAAACAAACAAGAAACTTGCCATAATAAAAACACTTCTATACTCCTCACCTGAATTAGTTAGCAAATGTTAAAGATCTAGAGAAATTGCCATGTGTTTCAATTAAAGATCCAAACATATCTGTTAATTTAAGGTAATACCAGCATTATAATTCTACAGGAATTTCTGTCTAATTTTCAATAAGGGAAAGGTATTTCAAAAATCAAACCTCTAGCAATTTAAAATAACAACATTTCCTTAAAACATCCTCTGACACCTGGTATTATATTTTTTTCGTCACTAAAATAACGGGGTGGGGATGGTGGAGGTGAGGAGGATGGGAGAAAATGGAGCCCCACAGCATGTCATAGAGAACATTTCATCTTTTACATTTCTCATTTTCCATCATGACACAACATCTTTTCCAAACAGTTGTATGTCAAGGGATTCTACTAGCTGGGAGAGATCTACTCCCTGATAGGTATACAGAGTTGATATTGTTAGTTAGAATACCTACAGTTTCAAAACTCTATATCAACATTTTCAGAATTATACCCAATTAAGCCTATCAATTTAAACATCTCAAAGAATACCGTTTAAAACACTTTAGTTCAAAAGGTAGAACACCTGCTTATAACTATGTTGAGCAGACAACTTTGACACAAGTTCACTTAAGTGTCAACATCATAGGGTAAAGCTGCACAGAAATGTGATGTGATGCATACATCAAGACATTGTCATGACTGTGCAGCCCATGATACAAGTCTGAGCCAGCTCTGTGTATTTCTAGCCACTTAACTGAAAGAAATTAAAATTGACATGAATTTTCCTTATCACTAAGTTCTATTTACTGGTTTTAGCAACAATAGAGTGAAAGGAAATAGATTCCTAGGTTATATAAATCTTCTGAGTTGGATATGAATGTGGTTTCAAATACCTGCTAATTTGGGTTCCCTTTTGGTCTGTATCCATTTTCACACATTTAATAGGCAATGCCATGTTTTAATTTCCTATATTATTTTAGGGTATTTCCTTCACACTTAAATAATTTATAGCCCAAAGCTGTTTAGTGACTCATGCCCACTAGTTTCTTAATTTCCAAGTTAAATGGGCCTTCATAATGCTACAAATAACGCATTTCCAAGAATCATTATCAAAACAAGAACAGTTTGTTCCCACTCTCTGCATATAGCAGTAATCTGAGGCTGTCTTTTCAACCTTGTTTCAATCTAATAACTGACCCATTATGCTTTGGTTATTCCTGCTATTTACTATTTCACCATTTTAAGCTGGCATGTAATTTCAGAGAATAGTTAAGCTTCTTCATTTGAAAACTCTTATTTCAAAAGTATTTTTTCAACATTCTGTAGACTAACCCTACAGAGTGCATGGAAAGTTATTTCATCCAAATTGCTTTCTTGGGTAAAGTAATTACTTCAGCACAGTTTAAGAAGTGTGTTGTTCTTCTGTTATTCATCTCAAATGGTAAATTTCTCCTCAAAGGCTTGTCTCAAAATTTCACAAAATATCCCTGCTCAGTGTGCAGTCAAATCCATGTCTGATACACAGCTGTGGCTGAGAAGGATGAGACCACGGCTTAAAGTCCTGTTCAGTATGAGGGAGCATTAGGAGAATAAACTATCTTGGCTCACCTGAGGTAGATATGTTTGATCACCAGCTGTTAATGCATCCCCAGTCTGTTGCCAGTTTACAAAAGATGCAACAAGAATCCCAACAGCAATTTCACCCTGTAGAGCCTAACAGAGCAAGCTGGAGCAGCTCTTGCTTTTAATGCTAGCAAATGCTTCATAAAAACAGGAAAACTGGCATTTGGGGCACTTTGAGATTGGAGCACTTGAAACACAAGGCTACTGAGAGCGAAGGGCAGCCAAGCTTTTGCCAAAAGACACTGAATGAGATGCCTGGTCTGTTGGTTTTCAGAAAATTACACACAGTACATGGGTTTTTTCACCTTGTCCCATGGGCTTGCAATCTCTTTGAGAAGACTCAGCCTTTTTTGTCATCCAGAGTTTCTCAGAAGATGGACAGTTAAAAAAAGAATTTCTTTCAAGTAATTAGAGGCTAATTGTGGAAACTTAATCCTGAATCCATACTTGAAGGCATTTTTCCCTCCTCCTGTTTGGTGCACAAACAGAACTGTCGCTCCCAATGCATTTTGACAGTGTATTTCTGTTTCTAGACAGAAACTGGAAAAGGAGAACATCTACAATTTATTCACCAAGAAAAAGTGCTGGTTGAGTCTGTTCTTTCCTCCATGTGAACCACAGAACTGTATAGTCAACTTTTTAAAATTTAAGTCTTAAAAAAATTCCATTCAGTGTAGAAGAATGACTGGAGTGGCTGAGAGTGCTGGATTGTTTCCATTTTTCTGCTGACTAATTTAGTAGCTCCTGGTTATAGGTCTTGTGTGAATGATCTATGGTCCCTATATTAGGTTTTAACACAGCATCTTCTCTGTTGTCTGTTGAAAACAGACTCTTCTGAAAGATTAAGTGAAATCATATGCCTTCCAAGCTTTCCTCTCTTCCCGATTTTAATATGATATTTTCTTCATACTAAGGCATGACGTTTTTTGGTCTTTTTTCTAACTGGGTCCATCAGCCAAAGCATAAGTAAATATATATTTTTGCCATACGAATAATAATTCTAAAAAATAGAAATAAAAAGATGGAGCTGAAAGGTGGGGTCAGTGCTAACCTCCATTTTATTGAATTAGCAATTATTTTCCAAAAAGGCATAAGGGAATACATGTCCAATCATCATTCTGTTGAATTTTTTTATTTTTCCTAGAAACCATGCAGAGTACAAAAGGTATCTATCTAAGCATTATAATTTTTTCTTGGGAAACCCTGGTCCTACACCAGGAATAAAATTATCATCCACTTTCCTGGAACCTGAAATAATTACTGTAAGCAGTTGAGAAGTTTTCCAATTCATTAATACATTATTCACTAGAATGATTGACCCGAAATTTTGCTCATGACAGAGCCTGTAAAACAGGCAGTTTAACTGAATCCCTCAGAGGCAGCATTAACACCACATTTCAAACTACTAAATGTGACATATGTACCCATTAACACCCATTCCAAGTAGAGAACATTTCATCTCATCAAGGGAACTCCCAGCTAAAAAAGGATTAACAGATGAAAATGAAATCAAACCACAACAATAGCTTTTTATAATAGGAAAATCTGTGCCCTATTTCAGAGAAAGCAGCTCATAGTAGAGTTTTACACTTTCATTTCATATTTCTGTTCTTCAGAGTTAAATGGTTGGGCAGCCCAGACATCATGATATTGCAGGCCTTAAAAAGTGCCAAGCACCTGATAAACTGTGTAAAGAGTTTACAGAAATTGGGCTGGAGGGGGTGAAGAGATATCTCCTTTCTCCCAGAGAGAGGCCAAATGAAGGTGCATAATGACCTTCAGTTAAATTTTGTCTCTTTCATCTGCTGAGGGCCATAGAGTCTTTTCTCTAAAGATGTGGCACTTTAAGAATCACATGTAATTGGCAGCAAGAGCTCGCCTTTGACAAGTATTTTTATAGTTTTTAAAGCTTTCTGAGAGTTTCTAAATTTGTTTATTGGGTTGGTTGGGTTTGGAGTTGTTTTGGGGGCTGGGGGGGCTCATAGGAGCCAGGGAATAATTTGCAAAACCAAAGGGGCAAGGAAGCAATGAAACATAGGTCTTCCACACTCTGGATCCTTAATATTTAAATGATGGAAAGTGCCTTCACCTGTGTTCCTATTCAGATAAACATTGTAGATGTCAGTAAAGCAAAACTGCACCTGGTAGCTTCAGGAACCTTTGTGATACCAGGTGACAATATCTAATCTTTGGACCCAAGTGGATCCATATGAAACTGTTCAAACGCTACCAACCAAAGCACCTCCTGCCAGAACTTTGATGTCAAAATCCATGGACTAAAGAATTTTCTAGCATAGGCAGCTGTAAGCAGAAGCTCTGTAACTCAGAATTAACCTGCCCTAATACCATGATTAAAAGTAAAATCAAAATGAAATATAATGCAATAGTTGCCTGTCCTTTATGTGGGTATGAACCCAATTGACCAAGCAAGGTGGAAATTGTTCTGACACTTTCAGGACTTCACAGATTTTGTGTAGATGGGTAGGACTAGAGGAGCAACATAGTGAACTCTGACTTTCTTGTTAAAGTTTCTAAGACAATGTTTGCCAATATTCAAAGAGAAGAGGCAAGACTGCAAATGAGTGTGCAGAGTAGTTTCTTGAATATAAGAGCATGGAACTGGTTCTATCTTTCCACACAGAGTAGAAATATAACCATAGTTATACTAACGCTCAGGGAAAATACTGCACGGTAGCAAGCATTGCCACATCATCAGAACCCCAAAGTTTCATATATAACCAGCAGAAACTTAGAGGCCTAGATGTATCTGTAAAAATCTTGACATATAGAAAATGTGGGTGTCTCACAAGTTATGAGATGATCTCTGCATCCAGATTCTGAATTTGTCACTAAACCAGCTGTAAATCTATTTGTGGATTTCATTTCTTGTCACAAACTGACACTGTGATTCATTACTTTCATAGAGCAGGCAGGGAAAAAAAATGAAATTAAACTTGAGAGTGTTCAAAATCCAGTCATGAACCTAAACTTGGATCCATTATAACCATTCACCAAGTGAAGTGACCTTATGGAAAATAAACATTGATATGGAAAATTATGTGAATTGGTGAAAACAGTAGAAAAACTAAAAATACAGCATACTGAATGTGTAATCAGGATACAGCTGTTTCAAAAGAAACAGCTATGGGTTGATTATAAATAGATGAAGCAAAACTTCTAACCCATTTCTAAAGGCTTAATTCAAGCTTTTCTGGATTGAACTAAATTCTACGTCCTTACTGGTTTTAGAAATCCACCAGTAAAGGTACAAGAAATTACTTCAGACATTAGTTTTTAAAGCAAAGACAGTAAAAATATATCCTAGATATAAAAGATCCTTTCAGGCCACATATGTTATGGTGGAGATATATGCTACACTAAGCAAATTCATGGCTAAGGGAAGCCCTGAAGATTCTTTTCTGAATTGGCACAATATTGTTTTGGCTTCCATGGATTTTGCAAATGTGTTGATCTCCCATTTGTACTCACCTGTGAGGCAAGTGTCATGCCATGGCACAAAAAAAAGCTGTCTAAACAACCTAACCTAAAGGAACTCTCAGAATTCCAAACAGAAAACAATGGGAGACATAGAGGTCATGCAAACACAATGAGAACTGAGGTAATTAATTAGTTTGGGACAGGCATGAGAGAGCCACACTTCAGTCTGTTAAATACAAGGCAAGTGGAAATAATGTGCTATAATTGAGAGTTTGACCTCTCATCTCTGAAACGTCACTCTTGCCCAGCATTTCTCAGCAGCATTTTGCTGACATGCCAGCACAGACGTAGGAATTCACTCACAGCACCACCAGCTGAAAGTGATAGAGCAACCACTGCACACAGCCACCCCAGGTAGCTGTCTCCCTGGAAAAACATGGGTGCCTTTCCTCCAGGTGAAATATTGAAACTATCTGCTCATAACACTATGATTTTAAAATTTATTCTGTTGTATTTACCTCTAAGAAGGCAGCCTATGATCAATGTATAAAGTCATGGAATAGAGCTAAAGAATAATTTTATCTGAAAACAATTTTATCTGACTGCAGTGGAATCTGTATTCCACTTCTGGCTGTGGGCAATAGTGGAACAAAGGAGATTAATAGACTTGAAATGATAAAAAAGTTATGTGACAACTTGGATTACCGGTGAAGAATCACTGTAGAGAATAAGAGTTCTGTCTTAAAGTTTGCTCAAGGATTGATGACATAAGAATTGCTTCATTTATTGCTTCTAGTTCTAGTACTCACCTGTTTTTGCATTATGTTTGAGGAGTTACACTCAGCTTCTTGGTTCCCCATCAGGCAGCATGCACCATTCTTCACCAAAAATATTATTCAGTTACTCAGACATAAAAAATACTGATTGCCAGTTTAAAGCAAGACACTGTTGGGGCTCTGGCTCTTATTAACTTTCCAGTTAGATCCTTGACTAATTTATTTTTAAAGAAGAATCTTTTTTAACTACTTACATAGGAGTTTCACAGTTCAGCAAAATAACATAAAATCTCATTAAGTCTTCATAAAGAATAACTTTGAAAAACGGTATTTTATAGCTTCAATACATATGCTCAGTAGGTTGAAATAGATGAAACAAGAAAATAGCAGATGTATTAGAGGACATTTAGGAAAAAAATCCCCAAATCTGTATTAATATTCCCAGACAATTGTGTTATTCAATATGAGAATAGCTACTCTATTGTTCCTGTATTAATTACTATGTGTAGTGTCACTGTGTCCTTTTTCCTTTGTATTTCTCAACTTGCTAAATATGAAATACTGGATGATTTGTTCATGTAGTGCAGTAATGTCCAAAATACAAAATAACACACTCTGAAGTAAAACTAACATATGGTATACTAACACCAAATGGTATTGAATTAGATTAAGGCATCTCCCATCAAATCACATTCATTAAAATTCTGTGCATGTAGTAACAGAGATCCAGATGGGTAGGAGCAGTTGAGAAATATAATGCATAGCTGTGTTATGTCTGAAGAGGGGTGGGGATATTCACTGTGACTATAGGTTGTGTGCTTACACATCTTCGCAAACTTCTCTCTTCAAAATCACCAAAAGCAAAGAACATTTCACAAGGAATATGAGTAAGGCCCACTGGGGCTTTCATTTTTACAGGATTATTGTATGAAATGTTTCATATGAATAACTGGTTTTCTGTCACTTTAATCAGAAAAGCAGTGTTAATCATACTATCACGTTCCTTTTTTTTTTTTTTCCTTCAGGCTGTTGATTTGAACTATTAACGTGACTGGAGAAAAAAATATGGTGGTGTACTATTTGGTTTAGAACACCTTATTCTACATGAAAACAAACTTCATCTGCAAAAATATGATAAAGCAATATTTGAATGTGAAATATAAAAGTGAAAGTGTTTGCAGCATGTGATTTTGATAAATTACATATTCTTTTCTTAATGCCGGTGGTACTGATGTCCTACAAGTTTTAGTAACCAAATGTTCCTGCCCTGTACAGCAAGGTCTGCTAATCACCGACCTGCAGAAAGTTCTGTCTCCACTGGCTCATCAGCCAGTAGCTTTGGCAGTGGCTACAGCATGGATAGCGAAGGCAGCAGCAGCGCCACGGGAGAGAATAATCTATTTCCTATCCCAAGAATGTAAGGTTTTTCTGTTCATATATTGTACCCTCCGTGCACAATTGATAGCACTTTCACTGTGCCAGTCATCTTATGTAGTTTCCTCTGCAGATTTGAGTTATACAGTAGAATAGCAGCTAAAGGGGAGAATTGCCCAGAGTTCATACTTTTATTCTGCTTTGTTGAGCACTGAATTGTTAATAACCAATCAAACCTCTGCCTCAACCTCCTGAATTTTTTTGCTATCATATAGAGATGTGCTGGTTTCAGCCTTTGATGAAAATTTGTAGAGACGGACTTAGCTTATGTTTTAAAAGTACAACTATTATAGGATTGAGAAAGCTTAGTTTCAGTTTTCAGATTTTCCTCCCTCTGTAAAGAGCTGTTACTAGTGCAAGGGGAAATCATATTCTGGATATAGCCCAGCTTTTCCCAAGTTTTTAGGAGTCCCAGAAGAATTTCTGGTTTTGGCTGGAAAAAGCTTTTTGGTTCAGAGTCCCTGTAGGAATTATCAAGCTACTATCAGTGTAATGATCCTATAAAATGATTTAATTTTCTAATTTTTTTACCCAGTTAAGTACTCCATAGAGAAAAGTTTTGCCAGGATTTTTTCACCTCCTCTGTCAGCATGCACCATCATTTATCAATTTCATTATATTCTTTTATAGGACAAAGTAACTTCTGTTCAACTTAACAATTCTGGCCTGAAATAATGACAGCTTGACTGTTCTCAAAATATTAGTTGGTGGTAATTGTTCATTCATTGTCTGCAATAGTTGTTCAATATTTTCTCTGGAATAAAATTTTTTTCCTTTTCCCTTGAAGTTGTGAACTATTTGTCACAAAAGATATAAGCTTCCAAGAAAAACTTTAATGAAGTGAAAATTCTCTAGAACTGTGATATTTCTGAGTATTTATTATTTTCAAAAAAAAAAAAAAGAAAAAAAGCCCAGTGTTATTTGTCTACATCTTGTTAGCAACTAAAGGAAAAATAGAGATAAATCTAAGACTTCAATCTCACTTTCAGAACCAGGGAGGATTATGTGAGCTTAGATTGTAGGGTGCCAATTGCTTGATTTGTAGTGGATTTTTCTCTCATGTTGTTCTAGACTAAAGGGGGAAAAAAATATTATCTTTGTCTTTGACAATGTCAAAAGAAAAAGAAAACCATTGGGCTGCCATTCCTAGTGAGAAAAGCAAAGATACATAAAAACTTTGTGCACAATAACACAAGATGGAGCTCTCGATAGAAATATTCTGTTCACACATGCCAAATTCAAGTCCAAATAATATCATTTACTGTGTGTTGACTAGCAATGTGACAGTACCTACAATTAGTTGTTGTTTGGCTGACAGACTCATTGGTCTCTTAAACCTGAAATCAGCCCCACTTCTACTGAAAAGCAGGAGGGAGTCTCCACAGCTTCAGATTTTCTCATATAGAAATTTGTTCTCATGAATTATACTTAATTAAATAAAATATATCCATGTCTCATTTTTTGTAATGCTACACTATTTTTTTATTATGGCATTTTAGAGTAAGTTATTTACATGCTTACAGAATCTTTAAAATTACACAGGAAATTTATATAGACAGGACCTGCTTCATTTTTCATGTTAGTCTCCAGGGTTTTACAAAGCAATGTAAGGAAAATGAATGACAAAATAACTGTTTACCATCAGATCATTCATGGAGAGAATGTTTAAAACAGATAACTGTTTCCATTTTAATTTCTGTATAAAAATGTTTATCTGAATATATGTATAAGTGAAATTCAACTCATCATTTGCATTCACTCTGACTTTATAATGACTTCAGGGACTCTGACCTTATAATTCAGAAAATCCATAAGACCACAGCTTACAATTTGGATGAGAAGTATCAAGTAGGCTAAATATTTTTAAGTATCTTGCCATTTAAAATCTTTTTTTGGTTATAAGCTCTCTGCTTAGACTAAGTTTCTAGTGTATCAATAGAAATTATTGGATATGCTGAGTTTTAAACTCTTTGTTTTAGTCCAAGTGCTTTTAACCATAGCAACAATTAGTCTTGAAGCAAAATAAAATAATTAAATAGGGCCACCATGGGAATTGCTTGATGAGGTAACTAATTAGAATACTTGCCAATATTAAGTAGCTCTAACTATCAAGGGAAATTAATAATTATATACAGTTACATGAATTTGAATATATCTTTTAAAGTCTTTCTAATTTGGATTTTTTTAAACACTATTATCCAGTTGTAATAGTCCTGAAAGCTACTCATGTTCTTATCTCTGATAAAGACCAGATTCTCTATGCCTTTGTGTTTTGCAACCCTTTGTAGCACTACATTGGTGTAAAATAAAATTCATTTAGAATCCAAAAGTGGAAAATAATTGAATGATGTATGTATTGAATGATGTATAGTGAATATAACCCTTGGGACAAATAATTCTTGCATCATATTTGTAATGATTTATGAAGCATTACCTACAATAGAAGAAGATAATAGCTTTCAGTTAAAACTGAATATAAATTCACTTGGAAAACTGTGATTTTATATGAATTTTTTAGTTCCCTGTGAATTTAGACATCTTCAAACATGAAGTTTTCATCTCACAGGTAGATACTTTTATACTCACAGGTAGAAAAGAACAGTGCTGACCCTTTAAGCCCCAAGGAATCACATGCAACTAGAGATAATGCCTTGTAGTCTCTATCATAGCAGTCAGAGTCATAAGGCAAAAAGAAAACTAGAAGCAAAAATGTTTGAGAGTGATTTTAATCATGCCTTAGAGCTTGCAACAAGTATATTTAAAGATAGCTCATATTTTACCTAACTTTCATTGTGTAAAAATAGACATGAAGGTTCTGATGCAGGTTCTTTCTACATAAAATGCAGGAAAATAGTGAACTCTAGGGCATGGTTTATTCCACTCACTTTAAGATTAATGTTAAGTTTTCAGAATTGTTTCTTATGCTAAATCTAACTTGTAAAGTAAAGCAATAATTTAAGAAGATAACAACCATGAGTATGCCTTACCTTTGAAGTAATGGTATGGTAGACCAAATATCAATTTTTATGACTGCTTATTATATATTTCACTGTTGACTATAACAAGATAAAGTGAGGAAAGAAGATATGCAGCCCCAGACTGATGTGGGGCAGGTACCTGATGGACCCATTCTGTAAGAATGTAAAGGCTTAGCAAGATGTGATTGCAGCTGCCTTCAAAAGAGGAAAAAGATAATATTCTTAAAAGAACCAGCCTCATTTGCTTAGGTGTGTCATTGTTTTAGCTCTTATTTTTATATGGTTTTATTGACAACAACCCCATATCTTTTAACAGAGGGAAGATGAGCCAGAATGGACAAGAACCCGTAAAGCAGTCGGGAGTAGGAGTGACCGATTCAGAAGGTAAAAAGAAATACAAACAGCTGTACACTGGTACTCCATGTTTGTAGGAAGGATGTGCCTATTTCTTTGACTTGTCATGCTATGAAAAATTAGTCTATGTTCTCTTAGTATTGTAGATTAAAATCCTGACCTTCATTTTGTCTAGGGGCCTTTTACACAAGAACACCAATGTAATGAGTCTTCAGTGTAAATGAGAATGGTGTCCTACCTTTATATTTAAAGTAATTCAATACTTAGATTACAATGAATAATATAAAATATCTGTCTTCTGATGTTCATTGCTTTTCAAATAAAACATACAAAGTATGGAGCTGACTCAATACTCAGTGAATTTGAAGAATATATTTAATGCCTTTCAGGCTCTATAGTTATAATATTTCAGAATATTTACTTCATAAATCAATTATTAATATTAGTGTTTACATAAAACATTAATTTTAAATAAAATATTAGCTGAGCAGACTTGACTGCTGCATTTAATGCAGATGCACTATAATGAAGCATTTATTGGATTGGGAAATTCTGAGTTAATTTATTTTAGTATTATTGTGATGCTGAGAAAGAAGAAGACATTGTAATATTGGAGCTGGAAAGCACCTAACAGAGTAACTTTCAAAATTTCATGGGGAATATGATTATTTTTTTCATTGTAATAATGGAAAACCGCATGAAAATGGAGAGTGTTTCGTACCGAATGACACGTTATGAAAATTCCATTTCCTTTTACATATGAGGTATATTCTTTCAAGTGCATGTTTATGTTGATCTCAAATATAAAACTTAATTATCATGACTTTTTTCATTTAGATGCATTTCAATGATGCTTTGAGCATTAATTAATTAATAAATTGAAATTTATAGATGTACTTGATAAATTGATGTTGAGTTTAATAATTAAAAAAAAACACAACATTTTTTCAGGTTTCTAGAATCTCTATACATGAGAAAATAATTTCTGTTTCCATATTTGAGGTAAAAGCAGTCTAACATTCCACAGAGCTGAAGAAATCAAATTAGAATTTACAGGTAGATCTGTAAAGTTCTCTTTTCCAAAGCAAGAATTCTTACCCATGTATATGCATTTTACTAAATATTTCTATACATAGCACTCATTAAAAAAATACTTATTAATCTTCTTTATCAAATGTCAAATACTTTGATAATCATCCTATCAAAATTCAATTTTTCAATAGTATATTTAAGCACTTTTTAAAAATCTAGTTTTTAAAAGATAAATGGTGGGATGAAAATGAGAAGTCAAGAATTTTTCATTTTTATTTTGCCATGGTGAGTCTTATACAGATTTATAATTATACAAAAAATAGCTTTTCATTATTTTATTCAACATAAGTTGCCCTTTAGGTTGTGTCTTGGATCCTATATTTCAGAGCCTACAAATACAAAATATTTTCATTTTTATTGGTATTATTAATTAACCCTAAACACAAACAAATACAAGAAATAATAAACCAAACAATACCCAAAACACCTTTGAAACATTCTGAAAGAAATGTCTATACCATTGGTCTGAAATTACCTTTCCAATTTTATGTTTCTTCTTGTCTTCAAAATTTACAAATTACTCAAGAGCTGCAATTCCCTAATTTTCACTTACAATGCAATTCACCTCTGCTACTTTGGGAACTCAGGTGTTGCAACTCCTGCTCTGATAAAATGACTGGTTCTTATTGAGGATTTTTTGCCCTTGAGAAAGGCTGGTGCAGTTGGGCTGGATTTTAGTGTCTGATTTCTAGCTGACTAAGAGGGGAAATGTCAGTGCCAAAGGATAAATTAAACTAAAATCTGGAAAACAATTCAAGAGCATTTGAGTTTCAGCATGTAAATGTAATCTTTTGGGAAAGTAGTTCAAAATGTAGAGAAACTCAAGATTAACAGAATTACTTCAGTATTACAGATTAATTGTGGCATTCTTTTTATAGATGAGTAAAAGAGAATGAAAATCTTAAAACCATGCATTTTCTAGTTCACTTACCTGTGTTGTGGACCAGGTGAGCTCTGAAGTTAAGTGGAAGAAAATATCAATTCCCACTTTTCATTAACTGTAGAGATCTCCCATAGCTGACCATTTGTATTCTTATTTGCAAATAACGACTTAGAGTTACATTTAAAACTTTTCAATACTGGTTCTCTTTTTTTCACATTTTCAGATATTTTTAGGTCATAACTTCTGTAAAAAGTAGTCTTGGGTTAGTCTCTTTAAGATGGTGAAGAATAAATTTAATTGATTGAATATGCAGATCTATTGCTATGTGAAATGTTTTAGTCATCCAAGTCATTCACACAGGCCTGAGAAATGTGGCAGGGGATTCAGAGGATCTTTAAGACCAGTAGCTGCAGGGAAAGCAGGGTGAGATCCTCAAATAACAATGAGAATTGTTTTCTAGGTGGTTGAATCAAAACCATAGCAATAGGGTTTGAGTTCAGCTCATGACAGCAAAATTTAGGCATTTACATAAGTGGAATCTCCAGGGGGAAAATTCTCATTTTGTAATTGTTTGCCCACCTGTGTTAATGTCTTGTTGGGAGCAGTTTTTGTGCTGTTAACATCTATCAGTATAGTTTTAAGTAAATACTGGAAAACAGTACTATTTACTTTGCTGGCATAACCAAATGGTCAATATAAATAACTATGATCCTGTCTATGATAATCTTTGTTATCTGTATATATTATCTTCTCATATTCTGTATTTTTGTACTACTTAATAATATTAAAAGAAAAAATTAGAGTTTTGTTCTTGGACATGGTATTAGTTATTTTTATTATATACATTGTTGCATGCTATCTTACTCTGGGCATTCTGCCCTAAGCAGATGAAATACTTCATCTTCTTAAGCTTCAGTAAATCTTATACATATTCTAATCTCCATTAAGTTATGCAAGCCAACTTCTGTATTCATTTCAGAAAGTGCAATATACCTTGTTCAAAGATTTCTTACGACATGGTTAGAGTATTACAGACATTATAAAAAGCACAATTGCATCAATGTAAGGACAGAAACTAACAATTAAAAGCACATGATTAATATCTTGATTCAGTTGTAGATCATGATTGGTCTATCTGTCCTATAAAGTTGTTCAGCCAATAAGCTGCAGAGGGTATTTTCCATCTACCAACCATTAATCCATTTAAAAAAAATATGGGAAAAATTATTTCCATACATTTTAAAAGTGTGAATTTGCTAGGTAATCCCAAGATGCCACTGTTTCTAGTAGAAGAGAGATATATAGATATAAAGAGCATTGTAATGGAAATGTTGCATCTTCTCCTTTTGAAGATTATGGATGCATTCAAAATATCACTCCTCAATCATTCCTCAATCCTCAACCACTGAGGGTCATCTCAAGCAAAGACTCTTTTAGGAGTATGTCAAGGGGTTTTTGAGTGAATGAGTACTTACAGTGCTTCTGTCATCCTCTGTGGCTGGCCTTATTGTTGTGAGGTTTTTCAGTCACAAAATTGTAATTTTTCTATAGGAGCAGTGTAGCACCTCACCCACATCTTCCAAGACAGTGGGGTTATTTTATCCCTCTTTTTTTTTTTTTTATTGCCCTCCAGTCCATGTTCTGAATACCAAAGTCAAATTCAGAGTAATTTAAGATAAAAAACACCCTTTTTTTTCTAAATTTTTGAGCTTTGTGGTTCATCAGCCAAAATTATAAACTAAGATATTCAGTTTTAATGGTTTGATTTCTTATCTCTGTATTTCAATAATTTAGGCAGTCTAATCTTTATTTATGACAAAAATTGTTGAAATACCACAGAAACCTTGAAACATGCTAGGGAGTCATTCTAATAAGATTTTGGAAAGCTGCATGACCCTCTGACTGGGAATAATTTGACTTGTAAATGTTCCTTTATAGCCCTTTGAACCATCCTAGTGAAATTTTCATCCATCCTTTCTGCACAGAATAGACTCTGGAGCAAATTGTCTTGCAAACTGTTTCACACTCTTTCTCCTGAAGAGGAGCACCCAGGAGTAATAAGTGGATTAACTCTCTTGAGTAAAACAAGGCATGAAACAAACTGACAGAACAAGCATAGCTAACAAATGCTGTGTTCTTCAAAGTAATTAAAATTCTGAAAAAATAATTCACTTTCACTTGGTCTTAAATTAGGCTAAATTTACACTCTTTAAACCACAGGACTCATTATACTATGACCAAGAACAGGCTGAGGGCTTGCTGCATCTCACATCTTAAAAACTAGCATTTTGATTTCTTTTAAATCCACAGGTTGAAATATCAGAAGTCTAAGATTAATCCTTATGAGGATGTTCAGAGAAAAAATGCCCTAATATTGGACTTTCAAGCAGAAAGTTAGAATAGAAAAGGCAGATGAAGAAAGTTATTAACAGATAATTATGATACAGTTACTGAGATTTGTAAATGCTTTTCTATATGCATAAATCTATACTTTGATGTGTCATTTGTCCAGACTAAAAATAGGGGGTTTTACTGCAGGTGAGAAAATTTCTTACATTATAATGATCAGAGGCAGGGCACCTTTCCTATGAAGACAGGCTGAGAGAGTTGGGACTGTCCAGCCTGGAGAAAAGAAGACTCTGAGGAGATCTTTTTATAGCCTTGAAATAGAAAAAGGGGACTTAAAAAAAGGAAAAAACTTTTTACCAGGCCCTACAGTGACAATGGTTTTCAACTGAGAGTAGATTTAGATTGAATATATGAGACACTGGATCAGGTTTCCAAGAGAAGTGATGGATGCCCTAACCCTGGAAGTGTTCAACGACAGGTTGAACACTGAGAGTTTGAGCAAGGTGTCCCTGTTATGGGGTGGGGAGGTGTCCCTGTTATGGGGTGGGGTTGAAAGCACATCTTTAAAGATCCCTTCCAACCCAAAACATTCTATGACTCTTTGGTATGAAAGAGCTGACAAAGGTTTTTGAAGGGCTCAACACACAAACTTCACATATGCCTGCACAGTTTGAGTGATATTCTGGGAACTGCTGTCAACTCAGGTGTTTGACAATTACAAAATTAAAAACATTTCCATCCTTTAGCAGTGATTTCTTCTGCAGCTTTCATTAGGAGCATCCCACATTTCACACACTTCATCCAGTGTTTTGTTTTTAATACATAGGTAGAAATTATGTACCAGGAACATTCCACTTTCTTTTTAGTTTCTTACATTTGGATTGTTTCAGCTAGTGAAGCAACATCAGAATGTCACATGTATGGTATTGAGTAGGAAGAATCTGAGAACTCTTATTTCCAAGGAAAATTGCAAGTATCATTACATAGCATAAAATAGTTCATTTCTATATTTATGTCAGGAAGTGACCGAATAGACAGAGGAACTATGAATTCACATGCTGGAGTAGTCTTCAATTTACCTGCAGATTGAAAGCTAGTACATATTTATTTTTCTTAAATTTAATTAAATTGAACTAAACTGAAAATTTTCATCTTCTGTAACATGATTCCTGACTCCTAGCAGTATAAACAACACTATCTAGATAAGATAACCAAGTCATAAGCAGTCACTTTCACCATGGTGGAGAACAGTTCTATGTTTCTGGACCAAGGCTTAAATCAATTCTTTTTAAGGCCTTTTTAGATTGGTATCTCAAAACCACAGGAAGCATCATCTATTTAGGTTAAATACTATCTTTGAGGTTTGCTGCCTTCCCAATAACTCAAATAATTCTGGATTTTTGTACATTTAATCCTAACATATACCAAAATTTATGAGAACCTAGAAAAAATCTGGAATTCTAAGTATTTTTTTTTTAATCAACAGTCTTTTACTGACTATGAGATTATTGACTTGATTCTAAAGGATATTGATCCATGGATATAAAGAGAAATACAGACAATCTGAAATGTTACCAACATTTCACCACCAGTCAGATTGCCACTGACTTGAACAGTAGCTGAATTGCATTTTTTAGTTTTGCGTTCATGTCATGTACATAGCAAAAGAAATTGCTGCACATTCTCATTGTCTTTCCTCAAGTGCAATATAAACATGTTAATCTCTTTTTAAAAACCCATTCTTAGTGTCTGTAACACCTACTTTTATAGTCCTATTGCTGTCCTGAATTACAGGTAGAAAGGGTTTTTTTCTGAAATAAAATATTACTGATTAAAATGTGATCCTTTCCCAGGAAAGTATCTAATTGAAAGAAGAATTGCCAAACTTCTCTACTGTCCCTATAAATAAAAAGGCTAAAATTCAACCTGACCTTTTTTAAAATGTCTTTAATATAAACCAGAACCTTGCTTTCTGCCATTACCTTCTAGCAAGGGTCTGCCATCTACTACTCGACAGCACAATTTTAATCAATGCCAACAAAATTTAAAGCAGAAAATACCAGCAAGGATAATTTCTCACATGAGCAGCTGCTACATTACAGAGCAAAAAAAAAAGTACTGAAAGCACTTGCAGATAGCCTGTCATATGCTGATTTTAAGAATTTAAAATATCAGATATACTTTTCTGTCACAAAGGATCCTTAAGGAATGAGTCAGGCCTATGCACTGACAGTATTCCTTATGCTTTCTCATCTTTTAAAAAGAAGTCTATATTTTATACATGTTCCCTTAAGCTAGGAACAGCCTTACTATTAATGCCCAAAACCCACACTTTAAAAACTGAGTCAAGATAAACAACAGCAGTCTTATAATCCTAAGTATTATCAGCTTCCTTTCTGAACTCTGAGAAATATTTTTTATCTATCCCAAATTGGCCCCGCATTCTAATTTCCCACCTGGCTCTCCAGTAATAATTGGAGCAATTAGTTCTGCTTTCTTGAGGTATTTGCTGGTATAATTCAGCTGGTTTTCCTAAAAAGAAGCAGAAAGAATTTAAATAAGAAAATAGTTTACAGCCAGAGATAAAAAATATGGGAAAAGAAGGACAAGTTCTGTGTTCTTGTATCCACATGACAAACAACATTGATTTACAGTGTTACAAATCAGCCTATTCCTGAACTGTCACTGTAAAGACTCATCAAAAGAAAAGTAAAAAAATACAGGGAGACTGTGCTTAACTAGTAGCTGGTTTATAGTTTTTGCAGTTCTGAATTCTGTATGAACTTCGACTAAAAGGCTATTAGCCCTTAAATTATGGCCCAAGATAATTCTAAAAAAAATGATTTTTTAAAGTTTTATTTTTAAAAAAATCTGGTTTTCCCATGGAATATGTCTAATTTTTTTTTTTTAATTACTAAGAAGACAAATGAAAAAACAAAAAATCTGAAAGGCACAAGTGTTTATTCTGAAAAACAAAATTTCATACCTTTGAAGTGATACTTCAGTAATTGCCTGGAAAGTGAATTTGTTTGCTTAATATTATTAATCACTTTTATTGACCTACCTCTTAAATACATTTCTGTTAACATACAGCTTCTTGGAACTTTCAGAGAGCTTCTTCTGGTGACTTCTTGAAGTTGCAATGAGCTCAGAGTATTTGGACTTGGAATCAGTATGCTAGAAATTCCATCAAAAATCTGATAAACATATATGGTTCAATTTCAGAATTAAAAAAAAATAGCAGAATTACAGAACTTATCTCTTTTAATAAGATGTGTTTATGAAGCAAATCTGATTTAATACTACCTGGCACATTTAGTATAAATAACCAGTTAATAATGAAGACTGTGAACACTGGAAAACAAGCAGAGGGATACCCCCAACAAAATGGAGTGAAGGTAAAGGTGAAGGTGCTGGAGTGTGATTAACTGAACCTGAGCCATGTCTGAAGAAGTGCTACTTCATCTAGAGAGACATTTAAAATAGAAATATAGTCACTTTTCATGATTAATGTTCATTTGGGGTCAGTAAAAGTCAGGTTGAGGCATTAATATAATAGAAGGTGAATTGCTAAATCCTAAATGGTTTCCCCTCTGTCATGAAACTGAAACTAGGACTTAACAAGTAAAACTTGTTGGAAAATTCAGGTGATGTCTTCCATTTACAGTATGATTAGGATCTGGAATTTTGTGCATCCTCTAAGGGAAAAATTTAAGTAAAATAGATCTGATCTAAAGTCAATAATACTCAGTACTCAAATACATATAGACTATTCAGTAGTAGCAATGATAAGTAGTAGTTAAGTCTTCAAAAGGTCATTCCAATGATTCAAAGCACAATATTGTTCCTAAAAGGCTTTTTTCAGCTTGCACCAAAAAATTCTTAGTGTTGATAGAGATTTCCAGCTTTGTTACTCTGTTCTACTGATTGATTATCTTTAACAGTGATATGTTTTTTCCTATGTTCTAGTCCAGTTGCTTGCTGAAATTAATACTCAAGGACAGAAATAAGAATCCAAATCCAAGAGTATCCATTCAGAAATATAACATATTTTAACAAGCATTTCCTGTAACTAATTATTCTAAGCTTGCCTAGAAATGATAACACATCCGTTCCTATGGAAGAAGTCTGTATTAGAATTTCACTTCCGCTGTATTTATTTGAAAATTTAAAAAAACCAAAACCAAGATTGCCACAACCTGTTTCTATACTAGACAGTCCTTTGTAGCTCCTTAATGTCTTAATATTCTTATTTTTTTAGAATAATTTATAACTTACTTAGAAATTAAACTATTATGCTGGGGATTCAGAAAAGAGTTTTTTGTTTACCCTCTCATATTCTTGAACATAACCCCTTTTTTTGGACTGATATTCAAACTGTTACTTTGGAATGCTGTTTAAGTGCAGGTGGGATCACAAGGCAAGCTAAAATTAAACTTCAGCTGATCTACATTTTAGCATGTGAGAGTCCTCAAAATTACTGGACTGCAAATTGTGTTCCAAGAGAGAAGGCTTTAAAAATAAGTGCATTAGAATGAATATAAATCTTTCCTATGTTGACAATGCCTGTATATGTCCAAGTCTTGTGGTAGAAAGTTTGCTTTCATATCTATAACTAGAAACTCCTGCTTTGTCCCCACTTTATTTTCAGATTAATATGCTTTCCACAATGTTCATTATTGCATCCTATGATAGTAGTCTTACAGGCTTGCAGCTCTAATGAAATGTTATCCACTGCTGTAGTATGTGAATAATGGCTTTTCTGTTAAGGGAAAGTTTTGATGTGTATATTTCTCATAAAGAATTCCTAACAGTTTGTCTGCAAAGGGATTTGTAATTATTTTAGTCTATTATATGTTGGTCTTGCCTTTTGTGCATTATTTATTCTAATGTTACTAGGCTATGACTGGGAGGGAATCAAATGGACAGACTAGACAAATGTAGTGGCTCAAAGTAATGTACTCTGTCTGTAGAAGTTGATGCAATAAAGGATAAATAAACTTTATTCTTATCTGCAAAGGGATTCAGGGTCTTCAAGCATAGGTGTATTCTGCTTTGAAATACTCTATTTTTCTGCCTCAATCCAGTTGCTGTTCCAGAAAATTCTGGGTATCCCACAAATTTCTAATCAAGTCTGCCATTCCAGATGAGACAGTCCTTTTCCTTGAGTTAGGAGCCAAAAGATTATAATGAAAATTTAAAGCATTTATTTTAGCTTCCTTATATAATCTTTAAGTGGGTCATATCAGATGAGATTAGTGCTCCCAAATTATGTGTGTCAATGCCATCCATTGCAGAAGTCTTTATTTTCTGAAAACACCCTTTGGTATTCTTTCTTTCTGTTATAACTTATTTTTTAATATTTCTTTAGATTTTATTTTTTTGTCTGCCATATTGGCTTTGCACTCTGACTGATTGTGATGTGATAACACCAAGACTGAATTTGCATGCCTTAGAAAATGCACAAATCTTCTGGAGATCAGCTGGGTCAGACATCTGATACATATACCTGCCTTCCTGTTTCACACTGCTGTAGTACCTAAAAGTCCACATTCTTTTCAGAAGCCTGCTAGCATTCTGCCTACCATAATTAGTCAGTTTGGGTGATTTATTAGTCCCATGTGTAACTTGCATCAATGCCTGCTGAGTATGCTTTGGATTCTTGCTTTTTCCTCCTGCTGTTTGTCCAATATCTCTAGCATTATTCACCATCCTCCTGATTGCCTTCGCTGTGCCTGGCTGAGTGTTTAGGTTTTTAGAAACACATTCATATTCATGGAACACTCTGTTATATTCTTGAAGGAATTGGATTCCTACTGATCTGAATGCAATTATTTGCCTTTTCTATCAGCTATGCCCTTCTGACTAGTCTGATCATCTGAAAAGTTCCTTTTTCTTGGCAAGTAAAAGAGAGAAAAGGGGATCTTTCCAACCTGTCTCTGGACATTTGTGAGAATAACAAAAAAGACACATTATCTCATTCTTTATCTGTTGGTTTTAAGACTATTTTTGGTTTCATTTATATTTTAAAACAGTATGCAAGTCTCTTGACTTTATAAAGGCACATTTTCCCCATAATTTTTATGTTTGAAAAAGTGAAGCCTACAGAATATCTACATTGAGTATCTTCCTTCCTACTTGGTGTATCCCTTTCAAACACATCCACAAAGCAAAGTTATCTAAATTCCTGTAAAATTGTAATGCAGATTGTTATGATTCAGAAACTATCAGTGTAACAATAAGTTTTTAAAGCCCATGATAAATCTATACATGAAAGCTGCCATTTCCAAAGAAAGGAATCTTGACAGTGTTAGAAAAAGAATAAAAGAAAAATAACATGAGATTTTTTTTCTCTCCTGTTGGTGAACATTTTGGATACAAAAAGAGCTTTCACAGCAATAGTTAAACAGAATTGAGGAAGCAGATCCTAGGAGGTGCTCTTCACCTCTCCTAGCAACCACACCTTATCTAGATGTTTTTTCACAGATTAAAGGAGCTACTACAAAATTATAGAAATAAAATGATATATTGAAGACAATCACCTTACCTTCAGAAAATGGGTATACTTGGAAAAATCCTGCAGCATGAGAAACAGATTTTTACAATTTGTCTTCAACAGTGGAGACATTGGCAAAGTATACTGTTTTCCAACAGCAAACACAAAGGCAGTATGAGTGAAGCAAAGCCAATTTTTCTAACAACCTTTTTCATTCTCCAAAAAAAATCCATCAACTAATGTGTCATTGTACACTGTTTTTTTTTTATCCAGACTCTTGAAATTGTCTTGAATCTACCTTCTTATATGCAAGTATAGATCTATCAAAGAGAAAAGGTTAAGAGGCCATAAACATTCCATAAATGTCTCATTAGTTTGGATATTTGCCTTCTTAGATTCTAAGGAAAAAACATTCCGATATCACAGCTACATCCAACTATAATATGACAAATCTGTTCCCTCTTTATTGGCAGCATCTACTGCCCTCAGGTTAGTTGTTCTGAATAAAATTCCAAAATTAAATATTGCTGTTTTCTTGTTGAACAAAGCTGACTAATTTGTTTCAAGTACAATTTTCTGCCACTGGCTAAATATTCTAAACTGAAGACAGCTCAAAAAATGGATATAATAGGAAGGGATGCAAATCCTGAGAGAAAGAACACCCACACAAACTACAAACACATCCTTTTTTCTCTGCCCCTCTCTGGGACAAACTGAATATATGGATACATATTTAAAGCACTGGCCAAAGGTAATAATTATTCCAATTTCTGCTATAATTTTGAGAGAAAGTTCTTTCTTGGGGATACTATGTCTGTTATGATCACAGATGAAAGTAAAAAAAAAAAAAAAAAAAAAAAAGCAATTTTTTGGATGTATTTTTGAATTTATCTACATTATTATTTTTATGTTAATACTACAAATTACACAATAGCACATTTTTTCTTAAAAAGGTCCAAAAATTATCTGATCAGGTTTCGTAAAGAAATTACAAGTTTTGATTTAGTTTTAGCTTTTTGGTTAAAACAATCCAAACAAAATTTAGGAAGGGATGAATAAAATTGTCATCTTCCTTAGTTTCCTAATGAATCATGTGAATTGATAACCTGATCTTTATAATGCAGTCCCTTGTAATGACAAAATGTGATTTCCAATACCTTCTCAACTGACCGAAGTGCTTTAAGCCTTGTATAAACAGTTGTTTTATGGTACCAAGTTACCTTTGATGGTTGGCAGATGAACTTCAAGTTTTCTGCTTCATTTTGAAATCAGCATAAGTGGAAAGACAATGCTTCTGTCTGGAAACTTTAGATAACACACATTCCGCATTCTGTCCTTCCATCTGTTCTGATGGCCTTTAAATATCTCCAGTGAAGGACACTCCACACTCTCTCTGGGCAATCTGTTCCATTGCTTGGTCACCCATAAAATAAAGAAGTACTTCCTCATGTTCAGGTGGAACTTGCTGTGCATGAGTTTCTGCCCGTTGCTCCTGTCCTATTGCTCGGCACCACTGGACAGAGCTCAGTCCATCCTCCTGGCACCATCCCTTCAGATACTGATAGACATTGGCTATGTCTTCTTTCAGTCATCTCTTCTCAAAACTGGATAGGCCCAACTCTCACAGCTTTTTCTCATGATAGGAAAAAAATCTTATAGCCCTTTGATGGACCTGCTCCAGGATCTCCATGTCCCTCTTGTAGTGGGGGAACTAGACACAGCACAGCATTTGTGGCCTCACAAGGGCTGAGTAGATGGGCAGGATCACCTCCCTCAGCCTGCTGGCAATGCTCTTCCATTGGCCTTCTTGGCACAAGGGCACACATGCAGAGCCAATTGTCCAGCAGGACTCCCAGGTCCCTCTCTATAGAGCTGCCTTCCAGCAGGTATAATCTGTGCTCCTCCCCAGGTGAAGGATCCTGCCTTTTCCTGAGTTGAATTCCAGAAGATTCTTCTCTACCCAACTCTCCAGACTGTTGACCCCAGGCTCCTGAGGTCCATCTGAAGGGCTGCACAGCCCAATGAGGTATTGGCCTCTCCTCCCAGCCCTGTGTCATCAGCAAACTTGCTGGGAAGTATCTACCCCTTCATCTAAGTTATCAGTTGAACAAGATTGGACCCAGTATCAAAACCCTTGTAGGATATCACTTGTTTCAAGTTTTCATCCAGGTCTCTGTGCCACTGATCAAACCCCCTGAGCTCTGCTGCTCAGCCAGTTCTCCATCCATCTCACCATCCACTTGTCCAACCTTCACTTAATGACTTTGTCTATGAGGATATCATGGGAGATAGCACCAAAAGCCTTACTGAAGTCTGGTAAACAACATTCCATTGCTCTCCCCTCACTTATCCAGACAAGATTTAGAATTCAAGTGATGCTTGTGACAGAAGAGACTGCCTTCAGTGAGTTAAAGGAAGTTTTACTGTTGCAATTCAGTATTGTCCCATTTGAGTTCTGCAATAAATTTTGAAATAAATTAATATATTTCATTGCATTGCACAGGAAACATTGCTTCCCTTCTGTATGAATTATATAATATTTATACATGGTCATGACACACACAGATGACATACACAGCCAAATAGACGTAGTGGCCTGGATGAATAATGTTTAACAGTTTAGATTGGGGTGTACTTCACTGAAATTTCAGCAGCTTGATATCGGCATGAGAAGAGGGATCACACAATGAGAAACTTTCCAGTATGTGAAAAATACAGGAGTGGTGCTAGAGAATGCAGAAAAATTTGAAGCATTAGATGACTGAGCAACTAAAGTTCTGTAAATGATTCCTGAAGGTGGGAAATCTGTCCTCTGAGCAAACCTGAACTAACACTCAACAGCTTTTACTCTATCAGTTAGAGTAGGAATGTTTTTTGTCCTGCTCTATAGGTGATCTTTAACTCCCCAGGTTATCACAGGGCTGATTTACTTTATTTGTTTACATTAAATAAGCAGAACTGTATTTCAGAAAGTTGCTTACATAAATGTAAGAAATACATTTTGACACAAACTTTTAGGAAATCAGATAACCTGTCTTGTCTCCAGAGAAATATCCAAACTATGTAATTTTTTTGCTTCTCTAGTTGGTTTCTGTACTGACGCTAGTGGCATTTTTTGTGTGTGTGTGTCTTTATTTCCTTTGTTTTTTTGGTTTTGTTTTTTTTTTTTTTTTTGCAGTAAGTTGTGAAAGGGAAGGTCAAATCTAGGAACAATTATAAGCAGAAAATTTATATAATGCTAAATACTAGGATCAAAGCTGGTATCAGCAATTTGAAATTAACTTACATAACTCTAACTTCATAAACTTAAATTTGAGCCCAGATATTTTGACTTGATTTAGACTTCATTCAGCAAGCAAATACTTTGTGCTGAGGCAAGGTAGATTCCTAGGATTTAGTCTACTTCAATGATGTATATGCTTACTTTTGAACAAATGAACATATATTCATACATGTGTTAGAACCTGATTATCAAAAGATGCTTCTGCCCAAATTAAGGTGCAAATGACACCATACGCCAATATCAGGAGTATGAATTTTATTGAGGAGTGTATGTGTGGTAGGGAGGGCAGAGAGAGAAGAGAGAAGGATTAAGTAGAAATGTAGTCATCACCACATGGATCGCTGTGGCATTCTTCCTGCCCTTCCTCCTCTGGTCTTCTTGCTGGTGGGGGTCCTTAGAGTGTTCTTCTGGAAGAATCACTTTTATGCAATCTAATTCCCAGGCATCCACAGAATGTAGATGCTGTTCCCACAGCTTGGGCTGGTATGTGTATAAGGACTTGCTTCCTTTCTCATGGTTTGCCAAGGTGGGAATTTTTGTCCAGATAGGTTATCCAGATCTGCCTCAGCCTGGCATCTTCCTGGGGTTGCCCTCTGCACTTATTGCAAGGTCCCACATCACAGTGGGGTTTCATCTAGTGTGCTAATTCCAAACTTTCACCTCAGTTTAGGCCTGGAATTAGTGGCTTTGTTCTTGCCACCTCTACATCTTGTGGTGCTTTATTTTATAAGAACTTTCTTCCCTGACAATGTCTTGAGGTATTTCACTGCATTCTTTAAGTCCTGACAAGATGTGTGCATGCATATATACATATTTGTACACATATATAAGTTATTGAATCTCACATAGATATATACATACATATGGAAACACATATATTATGACTTAATAGTCTTTTTACATACCTCTTTGGAAATGAAAAACAAACCTTTGTTCTGAATGAAATGCTTCATCTGTGTCCTGAATGAAATGCTTCATCTGTGTCTATGGGGTTCTACATTATTTAAAATACTGCTTTTGTTTCATTAGCTTTTATTTTCTGGAGAATAAACATCACTGTTTTTAACTGCAATGGAAAAAAAAGATAAGACCTGTGTTGTATAGTGGCTCTGATATCCTATTAATATTCAGTTTTACTATTGACTTTTACATGTTTTACTAGTTTAATGGTCTTCTTTATTATAAACATTTGCAATAATTTGATGATTAGTGAGTTCACTGGAAATTTCTTTTGAATCTTAAATAAAGGATAAGGAATATTATGATCTGATCTTTAAGATTTTGCAAGCAGGACCTGCTTAAGTAGTTTGGGGATTTTGCTGAATAAAAAAAAGTTTTATTTCAGTCTCTTACTCATTCTGTCTCTATGTTAATTACCTAATTAAAAACTTAGAGTTTTGTCTACTCTATACAAAAAACTTAATATCTTTTTACTGCTTGGATCTCCAAAATAGGTAATTCAATGAGAAATTTCATCATGGGATTTATGAGAGGATCAGCTACTTAAATAAAAAATTTATAATCAATGGAATGAAATAACCATTCTGAAGGTACAATTGATCTGACCTATTTTAGAGATCTATTTGCAAGTAAGACCAACTGCATTCTAGAAGAGCAATCCCTTAGATAAAGACAGATGAATCCTAGCAGCAGGCTTACCCAATGTCCAACAGATGTTAGGTGACAGACAGTCACTGTAAAACATTACTCGTAATGCATCAGGAAGTAACTTTTAAGCATATTTAACTTTTTTTGACAAAAATGCTAATTTGATTTAGTCTGAAGTTCTAAAATGACTGCTGTGCTCAACATGGAGTGCAATTGCCATTTGGAGTGTTAAGTTCCATAATTATCTTGAACTACCAAGAAGCACAAGATGGTGTAAAGTTGTTTTTTTATTATTATTGTTTGTTAGAAAAGGCTCTAATTAGGGCATGAAAAATAGGATAGGGGAGAAATTTTGAGCTCACAGTTTACTCAGATACAACATAACCATTTTGAAATCATAGACATATAATTGTTATAGATGAGCAGGATGAACACTGAAGCAGGTCAAAAATCTACCAATTTTGTGCATTTGTAGATACTAAGTACTAACTCTATTTCAATTGCATTTATATAATTTATTATTTTCAGTTCTCAGAATTCACTGTTTCTAACCAGTCTGATGGGGCTGGGGTTTTTTTGTTGCTGTTGTTGTGCATGTTTGTTTGTTTATTTTATTGATTGTTTGGGGGGTGGTTTGTTTGTTTTGGTTGGTTGACTGGTTGGTTGGTTTTTAACACGGCAAAATAAATTTTGCCAGGATTAGTGATCAATTTAGCAATGAAATAAGCTTCTCTTTTGTTTCCTCTTGAGGAAAACCCCACACTAGTTCTCTCTTTTTTCCACCTTTCAAATCTCAATGGAAAATGTAAAAAACAAACAAAAAAAAAAACCTAGAACTATAAGATGATAGAGAGCATGTAGAAATCTTCCACAGATTCATTTATTGACATAAAACTCATTAGAAAGAAGTAGGAACATTCCTGATTTACTGTATCTTGAGTTCTGTATATCTACAGTTACTGATTTTCTCCTAAGTTTTTTTTTTTTTTTTTTTGTCTCTCAGAGGAGCTGGTTGTATTTGCTGAAAGTGTTTCACGCACAAAAGACATTAGCAGACAGCAGTTTCTCTTGTTGGTCTGTGACAAGCCTGGCAAGAAGCTCTGGGTGCCTAAAGAGATCAGATGTGCTCTTCTCTGAATGCTTTTCCTCTGTGGAGATAGTGGGTCTGTCCCTGCTCACTTCACTGTAGTTCACCAAGAATCATAGCAGACAGAGTTAAAACCTGTTATAATCTCGAGGGAAAAATCACAACAGAAAACACAAGTAGATCATATTAAAACACAACACAAAGAATCAGTAACTTCCTCCTTTTTTAAACAGTGTCCCTAATATTTATCATCACTGACCGCTCAATCTATCTCATATTTGAACTACATATATATACATCATATAATTTTAGAATTAGGCCTTGGGAGAGGCATGGAAATATCAACAGTTCAGTAAAGCTCACTCTTAAATACTTCAGTGATTTCTTCAGGGCTCAAAACCCACCAGTATTTAGACCTTTAACTCGCTGTTGGTTAATGGAAGGAAGAAAAGGATCCTTCACCAGCTGGGAGGGTGGAAATAAACAAACTCTGGGAACTTCTAGAGGAACAAAGATGAAATTGGAGAATAAGGGACAAAGGTGATGTGGGAACTTGTCAGAGGGCATATAATAATTTTAATGTTCACACCATGGGCCTGTTTGGAAGCACAGACTTTGAATGATTGGGGAGCGGGCAACTTGTGAGGAAATCTGGCATATGTGTGTCAAAACTAGAGTGAGGAAAAGCATAAATTTCATTCTTTAGATGTTTCTAGTAAAGAGTAGCAAGGGACTGAATTGTCCTTGAGCTGTGAGGTGTTCTCAGGCTGTTACATTCCTTCTTTTGATTTTTGCCTAGCAATTGGGCCAAAGGGACAAGCCAACATGCTCACTTCTTAGAACTGCCTAGCTGTCTTTAGATAAACTCTGTATTCAGTTTGTTCAGCACACTTCATGAACACTCGTTCCCAGCATTATAAAACTTTGGGATTCACAACCAATCTTCAACTTAAATAGAGCATGCCCAGCTATACATTAGCAGACAGAAAGATGTATCCAATGCATCTGAGCTCTCCAGCTCCCTCCAGCAAAAAAGGAGCGATGAAGAACTCAGCTATGTAGTATGCTATGGCACTACTGACTTCTATCTCCTGCAGCAAAACTCTGGAATGGACTGGACTTGCTTTCATGCAGAAGTGCTAACTTGTTGATAGCATCACAGCTATATTTAAAGCTCTTTTCCTAAGGCAGCTTTTCTTTGTTGTTTACAGTAAAATAGACGTGCTATAAAAAGGGATTTTTGTTTTCAAACAGTTGGGAAATAATGCAAGGACCACAAAACAGATTCAATATTATTTAGACTTCTTTAAAATGAGCAAAACTGAAAAAATGTAATTGGTGCCCAAAGCAATTTTGAAACTACTGAAAGTCCTAGCATTGGAGGCAATGTTTTTTTCCCACAAAGCAATAGATTTTTTTTTCATGGTCTCATAGCAAAATGTGCAGTGTCCACTCTGTTCTGCTCCAAACAGAGATTAAAACACTCTTCAAATCAGATTTTTTCCCAAGGAGGTCATTTGTACAATGAAAACAACAATTTTTCTTGAAACAATATTAATTTAGAAAATATCTTTGTGAACATTATTACTTGCATACTGGACTGTAAAATTAACTGTGCAGGGAGCAGGTCATAGGAAAGGATTCTTCCCTTCCACAGGGTGCTTGTTAGTATGAAGAAGAAGAAGCCAGACTCTTCTCAGAGCTCAGCAGTCAGAAATAGGAAATAGATAACATTCACAAGCTGAAATAAAGGAAATTCTAACTGAATAAAAGGAAAATAAAAAGCAAGTTAAACCAACCAACTCAACAAAATCACACAAAATAAAGTTTTGGTTCAAAACTTTACAAAAACACTCTGTTCAGCTTCACCTAATGTGGAAATTAACCGTGTGAGTGTGAGGTTGGACTGGAGTGCTGCAGCAGTCCTTTGCTCTGTGAATCATTCTATCTGTTTTCAATTACTTCATAAAGCACATTTTAAACCAGCATTATATCTGTAAAATGCCATTTTTCGTTTCCCTGAACCTCATCTTACCCTTCATGGTGATATAAGGTGTGTGCTGATTCAGGTTAAGTGACTAACCCAAAATCAATACACTGGGGTGGACAAGGGAGGGGTGAGGTTCCAGTGAGTAGGATCATTTCTGCCAATGAGCTCATTATGCAGCTGTACAAACATTATGGCTACAGGAGATAAAGTCAGGGACACTGTGTGGGAAGCAATAAGCAGGAATTTGGGGAGAGCTCTTTCAGCACCAATGCCTGTTTATGACTTTTTAAAACTTGGTGGTTAGTTACAGGTAGCAATCTTTTCAGCTAGACTGGTACTGGGGATGGTATAATTTTATTTAAGGGAACATCTCATCAAGAAGAGTTTAAAGCAGCAATCTGCTTCAACTGTTTATTAAAAAACTCCATAGTATTTTTCATAACCACTGAGCTGGTTGAATTCCTCCTGAGTAATTAGGTTCTATTACTTCATGTTTCCTGCTGCACCTGCCTACAATTAATGTATTCTTTTCTTTCCCTAATGACAACAAGACCTGGAATATCTGATCACAGATATTTGTAAATAAGGGGATATTAAAAAAAACAGAATTGTTAAATAACAGGAAAAAAAAATCCAAGCCAGGTTGTTTATTTTGCACATTCTTTTTCCAAGTGGAAGGATGATGGTTTTATGGTAAATCACTGAGGAAAACTCAGCAAATTTTTTTCTCAGTGCTAGTTGCACCACTTTTGTCTTTTGACAGCAGAGGAGTTAATTCTGCCTTTACCAGTGCCTGTTTTCAAAGCATAACAAACAGCTTTCAAAATCAGAAAGCACAGTGCTCAGTGGGGTAGCAGACTTGCCTTATGTTTCTTGAAGCATTCTTGTTAAAAAATACTCTTTTGCTGGATCTTATTTGTCACATGGAAAACTGAAGTAAATTCAGCATGAAGCTTGAAAGCTTGTTACCTGTTGCATCTATATGCTTCTCTGAGATAGTTTAGAAAAGTAATGAAGAATACCAATGTACCAATTACTCTCTTTAACCGTAGTTGCCTCACCTTTCTGATTAAGACTACTTATAATTACTTATATTTTTGTAAAAATAATGATTGTAAACATATAATACAGACCACTATCCTTTCTAAATTTTAGGTGTTTACCAACTACCACTATCATTATCATTATTAAGAGATAAACCCAAAAATTTCACAAAGAAGAAGTAGTGCAAGCTGCTGAAAGTATTTATCACAAAAGGTCTGAGATAGAAATTTTGATTTTTTAATGGAAATTGTGACTATTAGCTTTCAGCATGATGGACATCTCAGGCTAAGCTCTATTTAATGTAGAGGGTTGTTTATGTTGTGCTACTGAATTGTATTGTATGGATTTTATTTAAAAATTGGAAGTGGAGTGCTTTGCACAGGATAATTAGATGTCTTGTGAGCCATTTCAGTAGCAAGTTTGCAGTCTCCACATCTGTATGATGGTCCTTGGTCAGAATCATAGACTTAAAGGTCTGCATTCTTTCCTGCAGCCAAACTATGTTGGGAAGGAGGAACGAAAATGTGCAGAGAAGTTAAATTGGTGCTCACCTGAATTACAATGCATACATATGCTCAAATTTCAGATATAAATATGGTAAAATGTATAGATTTGACTGGTGAATAAAGCTTCTTTCTCTTTGGAAGAGCTACCAACAGACAGACCTTGTGACTTCAAGACTGAGAGGAACATGACTATAACAGCACTCAGAGTCTTGTGGTTCAGCAATGGATCCACAAAATTTTGCTTCTGAAACCTCATGCAAGGGGTGTTATGAAACTTCATAAACAGGCACCTCGTGAAAGGGGACTTGTGGTATGTGTGGTACTTGTGAAGAGGATAAAATTTGGCATCAACAAGGCAACAAATAAAATAACTTCAAAGATAAAACATGGTCTTCAGCTTCTTTGGCTATTAAATCCTGTATTTCACAATGATAATCACAACAGAAAAATAATTAGCATCACCACCAATCAACAAGTGCATTTGAATCCTTTTGTTTTCTCAGTCCTCAATCATTTAATATTTTGCGTGTCCTTTAATCAGTTAAAATTACTTCTGAGATTTTATACAGCTTTTAATATTTTTTTCCGACTTCGAATTAAGAGACAAATTCTGTGAGAAAATATATATCATAGACTGTTTTTCCTGACAGATGCAGAAGCAATTTGTTGGGTTTGCTCAAAATTTGTGAGGTTGCTCACAAATAACACTGAAATTGCGACCTGACACTGGTTCTTCTAGGTGATGAAGTAGGAGAAGCTTGATCTGGTACTTTGCAGCGTTCTCTCCAGTGGTGCTGGGTGTCTCAGCTGGTGTGGTATCTAACCATGGGCAGGCAGCAGCTTGGCAAGTCATTCTTCATGAACATTGCCCTAAGCAACAGTGTATTTTCTTGGGTTTGAGCCAATTCCAAGCAGATACTCAGTAGTCATATTGTGTCTCTTTAGGGTATCTAAAAAGGCAATGCTGTAAAGTTTTAAATATTTTTTACTTTAACAGGATTGTTTTTGTAGTGACTCTTTGGAGGAAGTTATTTCTCTTCAGTTCATGCAAACCTGAACTGGAGGTTTAATAAATCTGTATATCAGATTTTTATTCAATCTTCTCTCTTACAGTATGAAATTCTTTCTGAATAACTTAAAAATTCAGGAAAAGATGTTCTGGTTTCCTATATCTATCTTTGTTTTTAGTTTAACCCCCCCCCACCCCCCACCCCACACACTACCCCTTATTTTCTGTTCTAAATTCATTGAGATTGTAAAGAAAGTCTATGAAATTTCTTCAGGTATTCATGGATGATGATTGCAAATGCAATGCTGCACTTTATTAAAAATTAATAATGAGTATACAATAGTAATAGCTTTTGTTTTTTTCCATGTCCCAGGTATTTTACATTTAAAAACTCACCAGACAAGTTTTTAATAACATGCAAGGAATATATGCTGCACTTTCTATTTTTGAGGTCCTGCAAAACTCTATTTTCAATTCCCATATGCACAGCTTTAATTTTTAAATGTGAATTATAAGCATTTTCAAATGAGCAATATTAAATCTCAGAGATTCTTGACAAAATCATGAGGGTTGGCCTCAGTGCATAAAGTCTGTGAAGCATTAACTCTCAAAACAAGAGACTAAACTTTTCAGTTGCCAGAAAGTAGATTTACAGGAGATGTCAGAGCATTAGCTCACTATGAGATACTTCTTTGTATTCATTATTGGAAAGATTCAGCTAATTATAAAAGTTCCATTGCATGCATACTGCCCAGAGCAGAAAAGGATTTTTAATTAGTTTCAAAATAGTTGGATTTCTTTTTATCTACAGATAGATGGTATATGCTTCAGTGATTTCAGAGAATGTAGAGAGAGTTTCTAAGCCAGACAGAGATAAGCATCAGCATATGTGTGTTTTCTTATTCACCTTTTCTGATGAACATCATTTCGGGGAAACTTTTCATCAGAAAAGTTTTCCAGTTGCAGGTGGAACTGATATAAAATCCAGGTGGAAGCCAAGAAATCATAGTCTCTAACCCTCTTATTTGGAACACCCTCAGATTCCAAGGCAAGATTACCTCATTTCTGTGTGGCACCAGGGAAAGGTACCAGTATCTGAGAGGACTCAGTCTCTGACTTTTTTCTCTAAAAAGTCCTGAAAAAATATTTTAGGTGATCATACAAAAAAATTTGAGTTTTGCACTATAAATAATTTCCCTTTGCATCTCTGCTACCAAGCTATCATATTCTCCCATGACTGAATAATAGGCCCTTTTATTTTACTGAAGTCCATGATTCCCAGCTCACCTCTCTTTGTGAGAGGACTTCTACTATCTCTCTCATTTCCCATGGAAGTTCAGAAACTCAGAAACATTTTGGTATTTTCACCCCTACAGAAGATTGTGACCTCTTCTGTAGCATCATTATGCCACCTGGAATATGGACTTAAAATGTTGACCTTTGCCATTGTTTTTCATTTCCGTTAACTGGTTTCTTACCAATTCACAAACATTCTAAATAGAAACACAATTTCCCTTTGTCTTTTTCTTTCCATCATCTCAGTCTTCATTATAAATCTCTGAGTGGATTTGCATAAGTGCTTTACTGTCCCTGTACTTTTCATTCTGCTCTAGGTTTTTATGTAATATTTTTATTCAAATATATCTCTGTGGAGTTTAGCCATACACATCAGTTTAACAGCGCAATGAAATACCAACTTTAGGATGTCTGTTATAGCAGCTTGAGGGAACCAGCGTTGTATGAAATAAAGAATAATGGCATAGCTGAGTGCTGAATGAGAGAGAAAATGTAAAGTGTGCATTCCACTAAAAAGCAGGTACATTAGTCTGTAAAGATTTCTGGTGAAAGGTTAAAAACTTAAAAAAAAAAAAAAAAAAACCAAACAAACCAAAACAAAACAAAAAACCCAAAACAAAAAAAAACCCCTACCATTTACTAGAAGACTCCAGGCAGGAGCCAAAGGTAAATTGATATTTCTCCAGATTGGCAAGTTTAGGAACCATATCCACAATTCTGTAAGATGCCTTCAGACATCAGTCCTCCACAGACTATAGAACTCTTAAATTCTGCATAATACTATGGAATACTCTGCAGAACATTTCTGTTCATCTCTCCTGAGCAAAATTTGGATTAATAGGTTTTTTTTTAGTTTTGACTGAGCTGATTCCATATTTATCCTATTAATGGGAAGGATCATCCTCTGTTGCTCTGTTGGACAGATTATGCAGCTAGTAGAATCCCAGTAGAGATTACAAGTATTCATTCTTATGCTAAAATTTCCTAGGTCCTCTACAGCCAGCCCCAAAATACTCTGATGGTTCTGGAAGACAGATTTGGTTTTCTTTCGTATGTTAGTGACAATGAGCTTTGTTAGAATTATCACAGCTCTGACTGCCACACAGAATAGGCAAGGTCTGATACTCTTACACTTAGTAGTCCTATTAGCAACAATAATTTCAGTAATCATTCTTATTTAATGCAAGAGAAAGAGCATCTCAACTGTGAGCTGCTGCCCACCAGGAAATGTAAGTATGCAAAAGGAAAACTATTAATATAAGAGCATACCTGTCTTCCACATGAACAGTCAGTGCAGAAGCTTTTGCTCTGGTACCCAAGCTGTGCAGCACACACGGCTGTGCTCTCCAGTGTGTAGCTCCAGGGAGGTATGAGCAAGACTTTAAGCATATTTCACTGAAAGTGCCTCAGAGCTGCAGTATAAATCTGAGGGGGAATCTGGAAATCATGATGTGAGGAGTGAATAGGCTTGTTCTCACCAAAAATTTTCATCTCCAGCTATCATGATAGTATGCCTACTAGGTTTATGGCACAAAAGAGTGCTAACATATTGTGCTAGGTTGGGTATGTGTATGGATGTTTTTGTGTATACAAATGCCATCTTCCACCTCCTTCTCAAAGAAAGCCTTATTAAGTTACATATGCCAGCATGTGTTAAGTAATTTTTTTGTGGGCTATAAATGACTCGGCCAAGCTGTGAAATGAAACAGCTTGTTCCACTGCACTAACAGTGCAGGCTCAGTGCTTATTGTCTGTGCAGAAAATGTTCGATGAGTCACTCTCCAAACGAAGCCACATCATATGTGGTTCTTACACCAAGTCCTTGTCACTGAGAATACATCCTTGTGATAGAACAGCTTTATGACAAAGAGAAAATATCAAAATATATTTTAATTGCATTTTCAGTCAGAAAACAGTAGTAATTTTTTTTTCAGTTTGATTACCACTTTTAAAAACTTCAGCCTGTCTAGTAAAACTAAACCTGTATTAGATATTTAGGTAACATCTGCTCTTGAAGTTAGAATTTTACCTTTTAACTGGTTTTCTATTTATTTTTCTAATGAAATAAAATCTCTTAAGACATGCATATAATTTTATCCATCTGCCTTTGAAGGTTTTTTGGTTATTTTCGTTAGACTATATGTCCAAAACACTACAAGTAATAAAAAATCACTACTTAAACAGCCCTCTGCCAAAGCAAATAGAGTTCTTAAGTGTTCCTGTTATGCAACACATTCTTGAGTTTAAATTCAAATGCAACACGACTGGCTTTGCTTCTGCCTGACCCACAAGTTTAGCAAACATTATATAAATAAACTTTGCTTTCACGTCATTCTTCCCACCTCTGAGTGGTCAGCAGGTTTTCTAACAGAAAACTACTTTTTGCAAATGCAACCTGCAAGCATTTTTGTTTAATTCTTTTCAATTTTTAGCTATTTTTTAGGGAATACATTGTTCTTACAACATTTTCTAAATACTCAGTGTATTTTAATTTAGGTTGGTGAATACTGTTTATACCCCAAGTACAAGACATTCTGTTCAAATTATTTGTCTCTCTTTGGATTCCCAAAAGTAAATACAATAAATGCAAAACCTGCTTGGTAATCTAATCTAGCTTTCCTCTCCTGATATTATGCTACATAAGACTTCTGAATTATGTTTATAATTATTCGATCTTCTTTATTTTATATTAAGGACATTTTCCATTATCTCTTATTACCATTCAGGTGACTAATTTTTTCTCCCCTTAAAGTGCTTATATTATTTCCATTCTACTTTCATCATATTGTTACATAAGACAATCCATTTCCTAGGATTTCCAGTGTTTCAAACCAGAATGTCTAATTTTTCAAAATCAAGTGGACACAATGAATAAATAAATCTCTTGTGATACTCACACCTTCATATGTATATTCAGAGTGAAAAGGTGTAAAATTTTTCATTATTTTGACACAGAAAGTGAAGGCTGTCTCAGAAGGGATTTTGTAATTCCAGACTATGTTGAACTCTCAAAATCTTGCATATCAAAACTAAAACAAAAAAGTCTTTACCATGAGAGAGGGAAAGTAGCTTAAAATATGTCATTTTTTAATGAGAACCTAAGCAAATCTAGCAAAATCCTCCCTATTTTTGTATACGTGAGACCCATTTTTTGTTCTCGTATTGACATGGGAAAAAAGTGCAGACTCAGTCGTCCTACTTTAGTAAAATATTTCTTATGTGTTACACAGAGATTATTGTAGCATTGTGCAAATACTTGACTGAACTGTTGTTATGTCAAATTCAGACTTTTGCAGGCAGTTTGCAATTTTTTTTCTCCCTTTAGCAAAACATTTTGTCCTTGGTAAAGCTGCAGTAGAATAAGCTTAAATAGTCAAGGTTCAGGTTGCTCTGTACGTTCGGCATTAGTTTTCTTCTTCTCTGTGTATGAAGGTTTTTTTAATACAAAAAGCCAGGGCAAAATGTGCTTTTCATCATCAAAATTTCAGATGTGCTGTGGCAAGCCATCTTTTATGCAATTGAATCTGCAGTGTCTGATATGTCTCATTATGTAAGATGCTAAAGTTGTGAAGACTATGAATAGATATTTAGACTTGGGCAGTGATTTATGGTGAGGATGAAAAGGAAAAAAGGTGGTTGAAGAGAGTATTTTCTCCTGAGATTGCACAGTTTCCCCTTTCAGATTCAGGCTGCACCTATCTTTGTAGTTCAATTAACATCACAGGAATAATTTCAACCATCATTTTATCTTTCTCTCAAGTTTTAGTTTTCTCTAAAGTTGTGGAAAATTATAGAGCTGTAAATTTTAATTTTGATGCTTTTAGCCTAGTTTCATTGGCTAAAAATCTGTTTTCTAAATGAAAGGCGTTAACTTGCCTCTCCACTAACACTAAAAATGCAGGCATTACCCCCAAAAGCATTTATCCATCCAAAAAGCAAAAGCTTAAGAAGGTATTTTCTCTACTGCCTACAAAATTCAGGGAGTTTCCATTAGACATAAACATTTCCTTATGACTAACCCTGTCATTATTTTGTAATTATAAATCAGAGATAAATTTTGGGGAAATCCAGTATTTGAAGGAAGTGCAGAGAGCATGTTGATAGAATTATCAGTTTAGAACACAAGAATTTTCTTCCACAGAAGTGGAAGATATAAATAAGTCATAATCTAGTAGGATGAGTTGTGTAAATATCTTGACTTCCCTCACTTCATTTTCTTTCTCTCTCTTGCTATTACCAGTCAAATCCACACAGGTATATACTGTGTTCATCTTCATTGTTGAAATCAACCTGGGGAGTAATCGCTGATCATCTAAATTTGATATTTACAGGTGTCATTATTTTCCCTCCATTTGTTCCAAATATCTCTATGGCACAGGGACAAGTCTGGCTAGATTATTGGAAATAAAAAATCTTACTGGATAAAGCCTCTGGATCTTCTATACTGTCATTTATACTTAGGCAACTTCTGATACAAGTGAAACTCTTTCACCACATTCACCTCCTCTAACATTATTCCTTCATTACACTCCTCCCACCGCCTCACTTTTCCTACAACATTTTAGAAAGTCACACAACAGAAATAAAGTTGGTTGAAAGTGGATTGGAACATGTCTTTATTTTTCATATTTGAGCATATTGCGAAGTATCAGTGTTATTTTCCCACACATCACATTACTTCAGATCAAAAATTTTTATATATGGTATCAATGTATAGTCAGAATTGAGTTTTGGTTTCGTTTATTTTTTTGGTTTGTTTTGAATTTTTCTTTCAAAAAAAAAAAAATAATAAAACCTATGAATTAGGGGCACACATAGAATGACCAATAAATGGAACAGAGCTTATATTTTTTTCTGGGAACTATTCCAGGCAAAATACTTTCTCTGTTTTGAAAATATATTTTGTACAACAGGTTCTTTTTTACTTAAAATAAGGACTTGGGGCATACAGGCTAAATTTCTGCACAGGTATATTTAAATTTCTCTCAGCAGTGAGCCTGGTAGGTCTGAGAATCACAATATAAAGCTGTCAGTGTTTTCATATGCCTGAGCCTCAAAGTCAGCCCTGCTCAGTGCCCACAAAATTGTAAATTGTGTTTGCTGTGAGCAAAGATCCTGAGTTCTGCTCCTCTCTCCCATTACATGATTGCATGTGCATCGCTTCTGAGGACACTGGGAGATATTAATGAAAGACCTTCCTTGCTCATCCCAGAATATACAGCCTGTCCTCAGCAGTGCACAGTGCAAGGTAAGGAGAGGGAAGCAAAAAAGAGAGGAGCTCCTTTGGTTTCTGTCTGTTCCCAGAGAGAACCATTTATCAGGAGGGGACTGAGCTTGGTGTCTCATAGGAGAATGGCTCCCTGCACACAGTGTCCCTGCCTGTGTCACATAAGGCATAGAATAAATCATAATAACACCCAGCTCCTCTTTTGTAACACCACACAGCCTTTCCACAGTCAGATTAGAGAAGACTGAACACATATTAGGGACCCTTAGCAGCAGGAGTTCCTCTTCAGAGCAGAGATAGATAAATAAAACCTTTCTTTGAGCTTCATTTTGTCCCATGAGCTGTTGATTGCACTGTGAAGAGCAAACTGAGTATCCAGTTGCAAGGAATTTCAGATCATATTCACCCTCATATTTATTGAGACAGACCAATGGTAGTAATCCCAACATGTATTTAAAACACTGTGAGACAGGAGGTAGTTAAAACTGTATTAGATGTCTAATTTTTCTTACTGCAGAAAAAAAAAAGAATATAAAACCAGCTTACAAGAGAAAACTGTGGCAATTTTCATATCAAACAAAATATATGTGCAAAAGGTAAAAGACAAAAAGAAGAAAATAAAAAAAATCATAAGGACAGAAAATGTTGGAACCTGTAAGCATTGAGAAGCATTGTTTATAAAGGCTATTCATCATTATTTTGCAGCAGCTTTGCCAGTAGCTCATGCCCCAGCAAGAGGATGAAAGGCATGAATACAAACTGCTAGTACTGCAAGTAACTTGTGTGATGGTAAAAAAAGGAAAAAAATAAAAAGAGAGAGAAAGATTTGCTTTTAAAAAGAGTAGAAGGTGTGGAAGGTTTTGGCTGGCATTTTAACTTCTTGATAGATGTATGTTTAAAATTATACAGAATACTTTCGCTTTACCTTCAGCTGGAGTAGTTTAGCTCTAATACTGAAATATATATACTATATATATATATATATGTATAGCCTACTATTTGCAGTAATACTGACTTATTTATTGCAATAAGATCATGTTATCTTGTTTTTCTGAAGTACAGTTGTCTGCTGGAGGATGAACATCTGATTCTTAAAATAGCAATAAAGGAATCCAGAAGAAGCATATTTCTTGGTACAACAGCACTGTGTTAGAAAATTATGTTTGTAGGAGCTTCATGGGTTACTGTGGAGACATTCTTGACAGTGGCAAGGTCCTCATCAACCTTCCTCAGACTGTTTTCCCCTGGGATCACACTCCAAAGTTGTGTCCATGTTTACACGATCAAAGTCCCTCTCTTCACAGAAAACCCAGTTTCAGTTACTGAACCCAAACAACTCTAAGAGATATTATTAACTCCATTTCTGAGAGATGAAATCTAAGATCAGAAAGCTACTAGGGAACATTGGTCTTGTGAGAGAACCCATCTTTTTTGTGTTGTCTTTAATCATGTCCCATATTTTGAAGATGTAATTTTGTCCTTTTTTTAATTCAAGTTTTCAAGGCTTAGATTGGAATCTCAGATTACTTAGGTTTTATGATGTGCTATGTTCTAACTCTCTAAATATTGCAAACATATCCTAACATAGGTGAATACAAGATTTTGTTTATTTAAGAAATACATCTGCATAGGAATATTTGATTTGTTTTATTCTGGAATATATTATTTCTCATTATACCATGCTAGAGATAACCATCCAAGTCCAAGTCATTAAATATCTGTGAGACAAACAGCAGTTCAGTACATCAAAAAATTCCTTTATTCTATCAATAAACACTGTACAGAACCCTAAGATTCATTAATTTAATTTCTCAGTGTATCAAAACAGATAAAGACCTAAGGAGATTATGCATCTCTTCAGTATCACTGGGAGCTGTTTAGAAGGATCTTCCTCTGATTTAAAATTTTTCAGAGTGTCTGGCTCCTGAAGCTCCAGAAGAGCATTTCCTACCTATTTTGTAAACAATAATTTCATCTATAAGCTTCATTTGAAAAGAAGAATGCTGGGAAATATTTCTTAATATTTTTCCCCTTGTATTTTCCCCTGCTCTAGTACCCCCCAGTCAATCTTCTGGAACAGGAGAGCCCATACCAATTTATACACAATTATGAAAAAAAATGCCAGTTTATGTATTTTCCTGATTCTGTATTCTGGCCATCTGGCATCCACTCAGGAAATTACTCAAGTATGATGTTTATCAAGTAGCAGCATTTAGGCATCTCATATTTAAATTTCCAAGTTTAACCTACTCATACGTTATCCATCTATGTGAAAATACACAAAGTCAGAAAGAAATTCAACTTATTCTAAGATAAAAGTGAAAATTATCTCAGAACTTTACATTTAGACAATTGAACTGAATAAAATTCCTGCTATTCTGCAGTGAGATTTACCTGCTTATTTAATCCATTGCTGAATTGGCCTTGATAACATGGAATGATGGGAGGCAGCTACTTCTGTCTTGGGTAATTCTGTTTGACAGCAGGTATTTGGTTAAAAAGGACTGGGAGCACAATCCATACTTGTCAATCTCTGGAACTGTCAACAACAGTGAAGATGACACATCCTGTGATTTACAACAGCAGTCAATTAAAACTAATAGCAAAACTAATTAACCTTTCACAATGCAGAGCGTGATAGTTCTACTAGAACAACAACTTGCTGTTGCCATCACCACAGTAAATTTAAACTCCTTGACTTCTCAAATACCTTGTAGCAAATTAGTTAATAACCACCTCCATTTAATAGCTAATTAATTAATAATAAATATAATCTTCTAAAAAGAGGTGTCCATTCATAAAAAAAGGCATGAATATTTTTTATCCTATGTATAGATATAGATATATTTAAAAATATATTGCCTACAGTTGGCATGTTACAAAGGTGAACACTATGATGCTGTGCATGACTGTGATCCTCTTGTGGTATATCAATAAGTGTGCATTTGATACATATGAAACAGGTAAAATATCACACTAATTCATCTTAAATATCTCTTATCCTTTTTAATTTTTACTCTAACATATGGTTGTAGAACATCTCTTTTTCACTCCTTGTTTCCTAAGCTAAGGTAGACAGTAATTTTTTAGTGTTTTACTGTATGGTTCCTTGCTGCTGTGATAATCCTGGTTTGCACTTCTTTAATCTGAAAATAATTTTTATTGAGGGAAATGTTACTACTCAAGTTAAAAATTGTTTTTCACTTCTTTGGGAAACCATATTAGTACTACACTAAAAAGAGATGAAATATCACTTTTTCAGAGTTCAATTGTAGCATTTATCATCATCCTATCAGTTCCATTCTCACATTGTTTATGATTGATGTTTTCTAAACTTATATAAGAAGGCAAAAGACTGTGACTGGGCGCTGTATATTTTGATTTATTCCTACCAATGCAACCCTTGAGGTTATCCAATCCCATGACACCCTGAAGAAATTTATTTCTGTCACAGCAAACATGACATTCATGAGAAATTCATGTCCAGCTCAGACCACCTTGAACTTTCGTCAGCTCTAAGATGGTTCACTACAGACTATTCCCTTTATCACTATATCAATCATTTTCATTTAAAGAATCAACTCCACAAAACAAGGCATATGTGCTCTATTTTTGCACACCCACCAAAGAAAGATGTATGGAACTTATATATGAGAAAGGGGGAGAAGCTACACAATACAAGGAAATAGGAATCCCTTCTGAGTGTACAAAACTTTGGTGGGTTCTGAAGTGATGATTTATTTCAGTGTAATGTTTCATAAGCCTGGTGTTAAGGCTCTGTCCCTCATGCTGTGGGAGAAATGAAAATTAGTATGGAAGCAAAATAAAGCTATAATCTTTCATGAGTTTGCAGCTGTAGATCATTGTTTTCCTCACAATGTTTAAATGGTTTAGCAGGATTGATTGTCCTGAAGAGTATCTGGCAATATAGAACAGTCCATGGAAAATTTCCAGATGCTGAGAAATAGTGTAGGAATATTTAAATATAACTTGCTGGAAGCATATATCCTTTTTTCTGGCTCACAACATCACAAGGGGCACCCAAACCACCTCATCTCATCTTAAACTGAATGTACACCTAAATGAAAAAGGAGGCACTAAGGCAATCAAGATGAGGTCCTAACAACTAATGCAAATAGAGCTTAAAGGACAGACAGGGAATAAAGAAAATAAGCCAAGTACATTTTCCAGAAAAGCCTGTGATTAACTAAAAATTGCCTGAAAGTAATATTAGGTTTGTCCTACTAGTGTCCATACTGGGCTTCTTTTCATGTTTCTGGGAGTCAGTGCAAAAGCCAATACTGATCACAAATTCAGATTTAAACATCTTTGAGGTGTGTCATGTCTTCATCTGCAATTTGAGAATTTTATCTTCAGAGAAAAGAAGGAATAATTTTGTCTTGCATTTCTTTCAAGCCATTCAAAATCCATAGTTTAACCAAGATGGGTCCAATGGAAACTCAACACTTTTCAGGGGAAGGGCATTATAAGAACAGGGATATAATGAACAATAACAGGGACATTGTTGGCCATTCCTTTTTGATCACAGCTAACAATGATCTTTTCTGTTGGCATCACAAGATGAAGACTTCATTATCTTTGCACAGCCATGCAGCAGGAAAATATTGCATATTCAAACCTATAGGAATGGCTTTCTGATTATTAAATATTGTGAAAGAATCACTTGCCTCATAATGGGTCCTCTCATACCTTAGAAACAATAGAAGAAATGCTGGCTCAGCTGAAGCTGAATTACAAATTTATTTGGGAATGTAACTAAATTAAATTCCAGCTTAGTTGTGATTATTAGTTATTACACTTTTACTCATGATCCCTCAAACTATTTTAAGTAGAAAAATAGAATTGACATCTGTGAAACAGAAGCTGTCATTTTTAGAGGGTGTTATTCAAATTTGATTATACATTTGTGGTAAAAGAAGTAATCTTTACATGCCACTTGTCAACTTAATACTATTTAATTGAGAACCATCTCCAGATGTATCATAATTGTTTACATTCTGCAGAGTTGCTTTGCACCTTACAGCATCCTGGCACAAGATTCTAGAATTTCCAGTAAAGTGTTAAATCCTGCTGGCACCAGAAATTATGTAATAAAAAAAAATCCTAGTTGCTTTACGGCTTGATTTCTTTTGAACTAACATCTAAAGTGAAGAGAAATAATATTTTCAGTAGCAGGACATAGATATAGAAGCACAACCTCACTAGGAGATGATGTTAGTATGGAGAGAATTGAGCTGAGGATGCTCTTCTCCCTCCCCCATAGGCATTTAGGAGATGCAGCCCTGCTCCTCTCTGCCTGGCTTCTGTAAAGGCTCGTGGGAGGACAGGCAGGGGAAAGGCAAAAGAGCTTTGTCTACATTTCCTTCCATGCCTTCTCTCCATCTCTGAACTGATTTAGAGAGAAATTCATAAAATGTAGAAATAATGGTGCTGTATTTCTACCCACATAAGCAGAGAAATTGCTTTTAATTTTAAAGGTCACTCTAGGCCCTTTGCTTTAAACTGTGTGAGTGATATTGCTCCATGTATGTAGGAAGGTGAAATCTGACTTCACCAGCCTTACTTCATTGCCTTTGAATATCTTACTTTTAACACTCTATTGAAAGTTCTCTTTCTTCTTTTCTTCCATTTTTTCTTTTTAAAATGAGATAACTTCAGAGTCTTGTAGTAAATGTTTCTGAAAAGGTGAATTGCAGTGACCGTTATGTGACTTGTAATAACTCCTAGAGAAATTTCTATTCTTGGGAAAAAAGTTCCACTGAGGCAAATAAATTCTGAAGTATACAACTAGTTATACAAGTGTATGGCATGTGCCTACCATTTGCTCATCCAAGCTGTACATTTTCCTTACATTCCTGACATAAAATTATGAGCTATAAGTATATCTCTAAAAACTATAAGAAAAAAAACAAAAACAAACCAAAACTAAATTAAGCAAACAAAACAAACAAAAAACCAAACCAAAAGAGAAAAAAAAAAAACCATAAAATTTTACTTCTCTCCAAGTTAGAAAGATACATTTGGTTTCCTTTCACATTACTGAGGGTTGCTTTTTCTGCTTTTCCAGGTAAAACACAGGTTATGGGTGAAATCAAGATTGCATTAAAGAAGGAAATGAAGACAGATGGAGAACAACTGATAGTAGAAATCCTCCAGTGCAGAAATATCACATACAAATTTAAATCTCCAGATCATCTTCCAGGTATCAGTAAGAAAACAGCTTCACCATACTTTGAAAACATTAAGTAGGTTGTATCTTAAGTCATTTTACATCATCACTAAAATGGAAAAGAAAATTGCTTCTTAGCCAGGATGACATATTATACAGTATTCTTTTTGAAATCCTTCTTTTCTCCTATGAGCAGCTTTAATGAAAGAAAAACATTTTGTGGAACCAAATTGACTATCAGAAGTTAATATTTTTAGTTTACTTTTTATTTTTAAAAATTAATCAATTTTAACTTTAGTAAAAATTATAAACCCCTAGGTAATCAAAGAACAGCTATAGCTAGTAGAATATTGTATTTTTGTGAAAAAAGCTGTTTAAAAACAAAATCTCATGTTCATAAGGATATTTTCATACATAGATAAAGACAGTCTCATAAACACAAAGTAATTGCTTTGGATTTAGTGGGATGGGTCCATTTCTACACCATAGGAATGAGAACAGAACATGACTTTGTAAAATATCAGTTTTTCATACAAATTCCCCTCTACTGAAATCATTAACAGCAAAGATTATTTAAAAGTTTCTGTATTTAACTCATTGAACTATTCTTCCCCAGACCTGTATGTGAAGCTGTATGTTGTCAATATCTCTACCCAAAAGAGAGTAATTAAGAAGAAAACCAGGGTATGCAGGCATGACCGAGAGCCTTCGTTCAATGAAACATTTAGATTTAGCTTGAGTCCTGCTGGGCATTCTCTTCAGGTAATTCTGCATTTTATTAAATCCTAATTTTTTATGTTGTCCATGCTGTGTTATGGGCATTTGAGCTTGATCTACTCAGTTGTTTGCTGAGAAGAGAAAACTACAAATAAAGTAACTCAGTTATATAATAATGAAGATATCAGGCTAGAGGAGACATTAAAAGATGTATTACTCCATCACACCACACTCATGAAGGGTATTTATAGATCAGGCCTGAAAATTTTAGGCTTGATCTGTTCTTAAAATCCCCCAGAGAAGGGAATTATACATACCTTCCAATAATAATTCCTTATGTATTTAGAAAGTTTAGTGCAATATCAAAATTAAATATGTCATATTTTTAAATTAAGCTCACTTATCCTTAAGTATCCTCACAAAGTACAGAGGAAAACTGATTTGCCTTCTTTTTAATTAAAAAAAAAAAAATAGGGTTTACATTGAAAGGCTGTTATTTTACTTCTTGTCTCCTTTTCCAGGCTGAGATATGTTCTTTTGCCTAAATGCTTAATCATTTTATCATTCTCTCCATTTCTCCAACTTCTTTAAAAGTTGTGGTACATAGAATTTGACACTATAGTCATAATCTCAGATGCTTAGAATTATTGATTATACCAAGCCAGATGCATTTGTAATGGAGTTGACTTTTTGTTAGTCTGTGACACATCAAATGATGCATGGAACTGGGTCAGGAATAGTCCCTCCACTGTGTTTTAGTTTCTTCTACAGATTTGGTTATATGGCCAGACTTGATTTTTTTAAGACAGGTTGGATTCAGTTTGTCCATCTTCATTTATTTTCACATTAGGAGATAGAAAAAGTGTAAGCCATATATCCATATTTCCTCCAGTCAGTAGAGAGGGATGAGCAATTCAAGGGGTATCTGCATGCCAACCTTAAAAGTCAGTGGAAGACCTTGATGGGCATATCAGCATCGAGTTAATGAACTTTGAAATTTGTCAAACCAACCTGAATAAGACATCTGCATTGTGGTGCCTAAAGTTAGTCTGAATTATCTAAGTGCCAACATTATGCTTATTGCTTGTATCATTAACATTACAGTCAAAATGGATGCTACTTACAAAACAAGACCCCCCAAAATAGATACTGTTTTTCCTGTGTTAACATGTCCTAACATCTTATTGTTTCAATAGACAAAATAAAAGACTATTTAAAAATTGACATTTTTTGAGAAAAGCCGAAGTGATCAATAAAGTCTTGCAAAATTTTAAGAGCTCCCATAAAAAAATTGTTTCCAGCAGTGGTTTGCAGAGGAAACTATATAGGGTAGGTCAGTGAAGAAGAATACAAAGAGTCCTATGGAAAAATAATCCATCAGGTTTTAAGGAGGGAGATAGCAAGTGACATATTTGTAAGAACAGTTAGCCTGAGACTTGACAGCATTCCTTTGGAACTGTGTGATACAAAGACGAGAGGGGGCTGAGGGGAGACCTCACTGTGTTCTTCAACATGTTCCTGAGGGGAAGCAGAAGGGCAGACACTGATCTGTTCACTGCTGTCACCTATGACAGGATTGAACAGCCTGAAGCAGAGTCAGGGAGGTTTAGGTTGTATGTCAGGAGAAAGTTTTTCACCCAGAGGGAGGTTGGGCACTGGAACAGGTTACCCAGGGAAGTGGTCATAGCACCAAACCTGGCAGAATTCAGGAAACATTTGGACAACACTATCAGGCACATGGTGCAATTACTGGGGTGCCATGCACAGGACCGAGAGTTTTATTCAATGGTCCTGACTGATGTCTTTAAACTCAGTATATTCTACAATTCTATGATTCTATGATATGTTCTGATGCTGCACACCAGAGATAAGAGAATGAAGGCCATAAAAATATCCTGCAAAAGTATCAAGGAAAAAGTTTAAACAAAGAAAAAGTGTTTCTGCTCATGAGTATTGGAGCTTGAGCTGTAAAATGTATTGCCTTTATATATTATAAGTGCTAAATATTTTCACACAAAAAGTAACTAAAAAAATTATAGGAGAAATTTACACATGAAAGACATCAAATTCTGTTAAATGCAAACTTACTGCTTGTGAGTCAGGATAGTCTGCAGACCTTAGGTATTTTGAGTGAGTGTAACTACGTAATTGCTTTGTTCTTATATTCTGCCTTAGACACTGCCCTCTGCACTTTTGCAAGCAAAATATTTGTCTGAAAAGAGCTTTAATCTGACTCAGTGCATCTGTTTTTATGTACTCTTCAAGCTCAACAGTCAATTTGTTCCTATGGTAAAGCATGAACCTAGATGATTTAAATGCTGAATTTGAGTGATGAACATTTAGAGCCAAAGAGATGAACACATTCCAAAGAGATTTAGCAGAGAGGGAAATTAAACAAACCCAGACTTTATAGAAAAAAAAAAAAATGGAACTGAAAGATGATGGGATGATAAGATCAGAGAGAGGAAGTAAGATGAGACCAAATATGATAATAATGAAAGGTACAATGTAAAGAGCGATGAGAACCAACAAGAAGCAGAAATTAAGACAAGGGAGTGTGGTCTAAAAATCAGCAGGAAGGGGTATGAATATTCACCATAAAAATGAATCCATGGGTGGTTGAGGAAAAAGAAGAAAAAAAAATTAAGAAAGGATTGAATTGTCTGGTACAGAGTATTGAGTATTATAAAAACCCTGGGGCTTAAAAACTAAGACTAGCTGATCTAGGATAACAAGACTGGAACTTAAAGCCTGAAACACAGAGGAACAAAGGATGAGAGACAGACAAGCTAGAGAAGATAGATCCTAGGGTTCCATCTGGGAGGAGTAGGGAGAAGGATCAAGGACACAGCTAATGAAAAATTGGATAATTTTTTTTCTGTCCCAAAACTGTTAATTGTCTCAGAATGAAAACATTTTGTAGAAAACATTTTGACAGTTTTCAGACAGGCACTTTCCTCAGCCCCTGGCAGTTTTTTCTTCACTTCTCTGATTTCCCTGTTCCTTGGTAACTCACCTGGGACCCTTCTGGAAAGCATTAAACTTCTCACTTGCCTTACTGCAATTAGACATACATAATGTCCTGTGCAAGGCTAATCAGAAAAACCCAGAAGAACAAATTTCACAGATGTTCTAGTTTGGCTTTCCAGCTTCTAGCAGTCCCTTCTTCAGCAAACACCAAAATTAGGTACCTAGAAAGCCATCAGCAGTTGAGGCAGGCTGCCTCGTTTCCTCAAGACACATTTTCTGATTAATGGAGTTTCCTATTAATTCAGTGCCTAAAAGTTTTCCCTTCTCAAACCTGTTGGTTGGTAGCCATTAGGTATCTAAACTGTCCAGGTTGCCAACTGATATCAAAACTTGGCAAGGAAGTAGGAAGCCTCTTCAGGAAAACATTTGCAAATTTCTTCCCTTTTGAAATTTATTTAAAATTTTATTTGTAATGTACAGTTTGCATTCTTAACATTTCTTTCCAAATCAGGATGGAAATCAGGATCCAAATTTAAAAAATTGTGAAGTTCTTGATTACAGAAAATTCCATTTCTTCTACAGACCTGTTACATTTCTGCTGCCATGTGATTACAGCAGAGTACAAAACCCTTGTGTTCTGTCATTTTTTTTCTAGCATAGATATTTGAAACCAAACAACAAAATACTCACTTTTCTCTCTTGCTGGTTCACATGGAGAATGACAGCCTCCTCCCATTATCAGTCATCAGTCACTTTCCTTGCTTGTTGCTCGTTGAGGTCTGCTTAGTAACTGAATATTGCAAACCTGCTGCTAATGCTGTCATGGAAATACAAATCTTCATTATTTCTTTTTCTTTTTGAAAAACTTAGGAAGTTAAAGAACACACACACAAAAAAAACACCAACCAACCAACCAAAAAAAAAAACCACCAAAAAACTCCCCCACGTTGTGCTTGTTAATTCAGTTACTTAAGAATTATGAAATGCTATAATATTTCTGAATATGTAACTGTAACTCATGCCATGAATTATACTTATTAACAAATGTACTTTCTTAAAAACATGTATAATGAACCTATAGAATGAGACAAGTGCTTCAGAAAAGTGTATAGTTTGCATGACACAAACCTCTTTCACTGGAAAATATGTGGTTGGATGACATTTCACAGAAAGCCTTGTACAGACTTCCACAGACTTAACAAGAACTGCTACATCACTTGTACAAAGCTTTGTCTTGTAACTTAAAACTTTACCTTATGCTCACCTTTGGTAACCATCAGGTGAACAAATTGCTCATTAACATTCAAGATTGTCATCTTCTAATTGCTACATCCCATGATAAGGAAACAGAAGCAGGAGAAGATTCAATTTTCACAGGGCTTTATGTGAAGGGAAAGGTGACTCTAAAAAGTGATTGGCAATGTTTCTTTTCTGTGCTTGGCATATTTGAGCTCAACATTCCTGAATCTTTCATGTTTTGCTAGTATTATGTTACTGTGAACATTGATGATGATGATAATGATTATTATTATTATTTTCACAGATTCTGCTTGTCTCCAATGGAGGGAAGTTTATGAAAAAGACACTGATTGGGGAAGCTTATATCTGGCTTGACAAAGTGGATCTAAGGAAAAGAATAGTAAACTGGCACAAACTGTTGGTCAGCTCCACACAAACACACTGAGCAGAGATGTCTGCTTAGGGCACAAAACATGCAGAGTCTGCTCTAAATAGAATCACTTCAAGAATATAGTTTGATATCATTGTGTTTAGCTAGTCTTTCAGATTACAAAGTAGAAAAGAGCAGTCTCTGGGCTACAAAGCACACTTAAATGAGGGCTAGTACACTTATTTTTGCTGCAAAAACACAGCAAAAGGAGAAGAAAATCTGGGCCCAGAAGTTAAAGTGAGGCTGTTTGAAACAAAGACTGATATGAGGGCTCCGTGTTGTTGGACTCTTTTGGAAGAGAGGAACTGTGAAGGAAAGGCTGAAGGCTGGAGGCAGGTGCTAACGCAGAGCTCGGCTGCAGCTGGAGGGAGCGTGATGGGAAGCACAGTCTGCTTTCCTGTGCAACCAGAAGGAGATCATTTTATGCAAAACCACCTAGGGTGACTGACTTTCCAAAATCTCACTTATTAAAATTGTAAAACTTGCTCCTCTGCACCTTAGGATCTCTGATAATTTGCTGTAGTGAGATTATGCCACTTGACACAAACTGCAAGGTGTTTGCAAGAGTGGTAATATTATTTTACATTACCTTTTTCCTTCCTTCTTTTCCCTTCAGAAACTAGGCTGTGGAGAATCAGATCTGATTGTTTAATTTGTTTCTGTGTGTTAACAATGGATATAAACAACTCTTCTAGAATGTGATGAATAAAATTATATAAACTGTCTATAACTTGGGATGTGGTTTTCAAGACAAAGGACAGGTTATAAACCACACTACATCAGACAGCTAAAATGCTGTTTCAGTGCCAGTGACACTATTTCACCCCACCCTTTGAGTCAGGTCTAAATCAGTTTGAGATTGAAGAGACAAGTACTGGCACTGATGCAATTATTTCAACAAGTCCTCCTGTTTTTCAGCAACCAGTCTTGTTCTGAAACTGTAGAAAGACTATGAATTCTAGGCTATTTTGTGGGCACCTGGGAGCAGCAGCCCCACCGTGCCAGCAGTGACCCTCTCGATGCAGGGCTCTGTATCAACACTAGTGACACACTTGAAATCTAAGGGGAAGGGACAGCAGGGCAGCTCCTGATGGATGCTGCTGCATCAGAATGAAGAATATCCTCTTGCTATCTCAGGTGAATGTCTGAGCATAATCCACTCAACAGCATGGCTTCTTGGTTAGGAAAGAAGTAAATAAGAAGGTAACTTGCAACTTTTAAGTCTGTGTAAGCACATCCAAGCATGAAGTCCCTCTTTCAGGGGTTTGAAGCTGAGCAGTTAGCTCACTTGGGAGGAAACTACTGCCAGACATGGCTTAGGCTGGTATTTTCCCTTGTACCATGTTTGAAGAAAGGAGAGCTTTTCCTCCCATTCCTAAAAGTACAGCAAGTTTGTTAAAACCCAGGAATCAATGGTACTAACTCCCATGTTACTCAGAAGTAATTTAATATTTCACAGCTTCCATATAAAGAAGTTTCCCTGGAAATATGATCTCACGACCTTTGCATACTTAAAAAGGAAAATGAACAAATTTCTGCATGTCAGACATTTATTTTTCTGGCCCAAAAAAGATTTTCCAGTTTTCATTATGTACATTGTCTTATATTTTCTGAATATATGTAGTACACTTCCACAGGTTGTACAAGACCAGGTGAAAATCTACTTCTGGAAAATATGTGCTTTAAAAAGAAAAAGGAAAAATTAATGCTTAGGTTATTAAGCAACTGGATTGACTGTGAAAAAGCTACACTGTTTAATCTGGTGACACTTCCCACATACAGTTTTTGCTTTATGTTTATAAACTTAAAATATCAGCATGTAACAGGAATATGAAAAGAGACATGCAAATGATATTAATGTTACACACACCAAGGAAATTCCTGTTGTTCATAACCTGCTGGTAGCCCGCTTAACTTGCAAGCAGAACAATCTTACCAAATTCTTACTGACAGTGGAAGTAGGGTGTGTGCTTTAATGTTGAATTTTATGCTTTCACCAGTATATGTATACCCTTCCTCTCATGTATTTTAACAACAGTCCTCTGGAATTATTGTAAAAATTCTATGTTTTGATGTTGTATATGTTTTTGTAAGAAAATACGTCAATGAAAAAATTCCCAACTGAAACAAAAAAATCCTGTGTGGATACATTTGACATATGTGTTGCTCTCTTGGTGGGTTATCTTGCATTCCTGATGACTATACTGTGTTTGTACTTTGAAAAAAGATCTGCAAAAAAAAAAAATCTGTGTGAAGCGCAAGCCATGAGGTGTGCAATTTTGTGCAAACTGCTGGTGATTTTGTTCTTGCTCAGATTTCCTACAAAGGCAGCAAGTCACACTGGTAGTTGCTATGGAGATTTCTGAGAGGAAGGAGCAGTCTCTGGCTGCCTGTAATCATCATCTGTAACTGAGAACGTGGCCAGGCATGCTTTGCTCTCACACTCGTGCAAATGTGGCTGAAATTCTGAAATTCTGTTGAATACTTTTGTTGAGTGTGGCTGTAGGGGACAGTTGCCTTTGAGGCTAATCAGCTGTCGGCAACTGGTTTAATTCGAGCGTTTTTGGTTCTCTGAACAGCACCCAAAACGTTTCAGCGTGTTGAAATGGCAGTTTTGGACTCCTGCTATGAAACACAAAGAGTGGAGCTGGTGAGGAGCGCGGCGCTGCCTTGGCCAGCTGCAGCAAGGACGGGGCTCCTTCGGGGTCCCCAGGGTGGGCGTGTGTCACACCTGGGCACCCTGAGGCGGCATCATGCAGAGGTCAGAGAATGCCACCCAAGTGTGCCAAGTTCCTTTTTTTGACCAAATTTCTAGGTTGTACTGAAATCACTCTATGCAACACAGATTCATGTTTGAATGCATAGTTTCTTTTTTTGTTGTTTGTTTGTTTTATGAATGAAGTCAGGAAAAACTCTCATGAAAATGTTTTTTAAAAAAAAACAATCAAACAAGGACTATTAGTATTTTTTTACCGTTTTTGTATATATCTCGGTATATTTTTTTTCTTTTATCTCATTAATTTTTGTTTATTTTATCTGGCCAAATGTGCTTAGATGTGGCAACAGCTTTTATCATTTCTGAGTAATTGATTATTAATGACTTCACATATTTCAATGATTGCTTTGAAGATACATATTGCAGGGAGGCAATAGCAGAGGCATTTAACTCTTTTAATTCATAAATCTTCTGAGAAAACAGAAACTGAAGCTGCTTCTTAGTTCAAGCCTTGTAGAGTGGAAACAAGCTGAAAAATGAGCAAAAGCACAGTGTGTGTGTTTACAAATGACAGGGATTTATAACATTATCATTATTATTAGTAGGCATAAAATGAGCAGCAAACAGCCTTTTTTTTTCCACTTTAAAACTAGACATGAGAGTTACTATGATGAATGTTGAGCTAGTTCTTTATCATTACACTTTAAAGGGATAGTATCCAGGGGCAATGAGTGCTGCTTCTTTATTATTACCCACAGTTTTACATTACATGGATCCTGTATGGAAGAACCAAAAACCAGTTCAAGTCAGTAACAACCAATCTGCTGACTTGAACTGGCTTTAAATCAAAACCTAGGAAATATTTGAGTTATTTTTCTGGATGCTGGATGTTTGCATGGCTGTGTTGTGGGATATGGTAGCTGGTAACCAGCTGATATTGATTCATACTTTGAGAATGATGATGAAGAAAAAGAAGACATCTATTATATTGTAAGCTAGTGTGAGCCCAATAGAGATTATTTAATTAGGATTTAGTTTCATGGAGATATCATAAAGATGTTAATAGTATTTTTTTAAATTATTATTTGAATCATAACTGACACTATTTTTAACTAGTTTATTTTCATTGCTACAATGTTGAATGTCCCAGATTCATTATTTGAGTATATATCTAGATATGTACATACCTATGTGAATAGCAGAGAAAATTTGTGTGAGTGTAACTTATAAAGGTAATTAAACAGAGAGGAAATTTAGCATAAGTATCCACCTACATTATATTTAAACACTAGTCCTACACGCCCTGTGAATTTTCTGTACACCTGGCATGTAGGATGAATTGCTCTTTATAAATACATATTGCCTTTAGAAGGAAAATAGGAAGAATTAGTGGAACCGGATACTCTCTCTTTAAACCATAGAAACATTTTAATGTTTTCTATATGTTCTGTTTTATTCTTTTGAAAAAAAAATAATAAGCAAATATATTGATGAGCTCAAAAGTTATAATATATATAGATATCCATAATTAAAACTAGATTATTTGACAAGAGTCATTTTCTTAATTTGTTACCCTGTAAATAAATATACATTTTTGTAAAACAAATTGAGTTTAAATTATTAACTCCATTTGACATCCAAGCATGTGAGTGTGTCCTTATTTGATTGTATCTTATAGATGTTCAGTGATGTGCTCAGGTGCTCAACAATGGCTGACTAACGTGTGTGCTGTCATGCTACAGACAATGCATACAGCAGACACAATGTTTAAAAAAATCCAAAACACATCAAAAAAAACCCTGCAAAAAAAAAACAACAAAAAAAGAAGATTAGTCCTTGGGCAAATGTAATGTTTCCACAGTGAATGTTGCATGCATAGGTGGTGATTTGTTGATATTCATTTCGTTTTGAATTTCTTTTCATTTTCATTTGCTTCCAGAATCATTAGGAAAAATGAAAATAAAACAGACTTCTAAAAGTCTGTTTTAAAACAGAGTTCTAAAAGTTGTAAAAACTGAAACAAAAGCAGTATGAGATTGTATAAAAATGCTTGTAAATCTGTCCCAGTTTTCACTTTATGTATAAATCCATGCCATGGTTTTGTGATTGTATACAGGATGTATCTTGAGAACTTATGCAAATTGTGCTCTATAAAGGCTGTTATCCCAGTCTGACAAATAAATATTTAAAATATGTGGTTTGCTTTCTTTTTCCTAATTAACATTAAAACCTATTTTGATGGTTTATATTTCCCATTTGTTGACCACAGTGGTTTTATGGTGCTGCTGTACATGCTGCCTATACTCTTCTGTCCCATTTCAGCATTAGCAAACCTCCCAGGGTATAACTCATCTGCCACACTTCATTTTGAAATAAAGAGCAGTTAATTTGTCAGAGCTTTTTTCCCAAAATTTCAGAACCAGAATCACATTCAGCTTGTTGATATCTTCATACAGTTTCATCTCTGGCATCCTGTATAGGCAACAAATATATGTGTATACAACAGCACAGTTTAGGAATATCCAGGGGTTTGTCTCATTGTGAAGAATAGGTTGTAAATATAGCCTGTAAATGTAGCCTAACTCTGTATCCTTGTAAGTTCCTGATGGAGACATAATAAGAAAAAAATGTGATAAATCCTAGAAGGATTTTCTCTGGTTCTTTCCTCCAGCAGAAAGAAGGTTTCCAGGAGCAATATATTTTAGACTTTGCTATTATAAACAAGAAATCATTTCCTTAAAGCAATCATTTTTTGTAGTACTGAATTTTACCTGACTAGTATAACATCTGTGGTGCTTTCCCATTGAGACTTTATTTTTGAGCCATGTTTAGATCTATATTCATTATATTTGCATAGTTTGCCTGTTTGATACAAATAATTTTAAAACCCCGAAACATGCTCACCAAGCGATATAAATTGTTTTAGTCTGGCACCTGAACATATAGACTAGATTTTTTTTTTCCATGAGTTGATGCCTTTTTCTCAAAAAATAATGTAATGAGAAATAGACAACCCTTTTTCACATTAGCCCATCTGCTACAGCATTGACACTTTTGTTAATGCCCATCAGGAAAGAAACTTGATTTCCCAGTGCCTGCCCTACATCCCAGTGCCTAAGGTATGAGTTCAAGGTACTTTGGGTACCTCTCTCTGAGAAAATAGTTAACTACTACAAACACTTACCCACACTCAGCCCAAATTTTTGACATCCTCTTTTATTTTGGTGAGAAAGCTCCTGCTCAGCATACTGGCCCTCTGGAAATGGTTAGAAAATATTCCTGAAGTGTTAATCTGCTGTGGAAGCTGTAGGTTTATCTGAATGTAGCTCTAAGAAACTAGTTTACAGACAGAAAATCCCAGAGTCCCTTTACAGACAGAGAAAGAATGATTAAATAATATGCTTATTTTTAAATAATTAAAAATATTTAACAAAAATATGTTTATTCACTCAGAGAGCTCAGTGAAGTGTAAAGTATGCATGAGCTATTTCCTCACATTGCTATTTGCTGGGTTTAACTTACAAGCTATGATTTAGAACTGGGAATTGGGAAGTTCATGGAATGTTTTTAAAATAGGCTGGACTTAAAATTCATAGAGAAAGAAGTAATTGAAAAACATACATAGAGATTCAGCTTAGCATTCTGGCTGTGAGGATAAGCCTCTCTGGAACTCCATCAAGAATATCTTCAACATATATCTTCAACTTTTATTTTCATAGAATCACAGAATCATAAAATAATTTGCATTGGAAGAGACCTTTTAAGGTCCTGAAGGACAGGGGGATGAGCAGGAACATCTTCAACTACATTAGGTTGCTCAGAGCCCAAATCCAATCTGACCTTCAATATTTCCAGTGATGGGACATCTAGCATCTCTCTGGGCAAACTGTTCCAGTGTGTCATCCCCCTTCTGAAAAAAAAAAAAATAAAACAACAAACCAAAATCTTCTTCCTTTTATCTATCCCTCTATTTCTTTGTTTAAATGTCTTCTTTTAGTTTGAAACCATATCACCTCATCCTACAGCTACAGGCCCTAGTAAAAAGTCTGTCCCCATCTTTCTTTGAGTATTGAAAAGCTGCTCTAATAACTTCCCAGCCTTCTCTTCTCCAGGCCATGAGTTCTCAGCCTTTCCTCCCAGAAGATGTGCCCTCTGACCATGTTGGTGGCCTCCTCTGGATGCACTCCACCAGACACACGTTACTTTTGGGAGCCAGAGCAGGACACAGTGTTCCACAGGGGTCTCAGCAGCGGGTCAGAAACAGCTCCCTCCCTGCTGGCCCCTCTCCTTGTGATGTAGCCAATATAAAATTGGCTTTCTGGGCTGCATATTGCCAGCTCACCTCCAGTTTTTAACAACCAGGACACACAAATCCTTGTCCCCAGGACCACTCTCAATTCATGTGTATCTATAAAGGGAAATTAGGAAACTCCTCCTAACTTTTTAAAGGTGATTTGCCTGACACACCTGATGCAGAAAGAATATAGTGTTTCTTTTCCAATCCTGATATGTCCATGCATATGACACAAATTTCAGTCCATCAGTTAAGGGTATTAATTAATTTAGGCCACAACAATAAGCCAAATAATATAATAAAAAGCAGTTACAAATTTAAAAATTGTCCTAATCTGTCATACCAGCATGCATCACTCTGAAGTGGGAAAAAACCCCAAGCACATAGTAATAGTTGGATGATTTATCTGTATCAGCATAGTTAAGTTTGTTTGCAGACAAAGACTCAGACACTGTAGGTCTGACAGAAGAAGGATAGCTTCTAATTTGAACAGGTTGGTCATTTTGCTGCAATAGAGTGGCTATTACTTTGACCCTTCCAAAAGATCCATATTGCTGTGTCCTTCAGAATTTTATTTACTGTATCAGGATCTTTGGGTGATACAGTATCAGATAAGATTTTTAAGCACAAGTAAAAAAGCAAAATATAATATTTTTCCCAGCACAGACTGTCAAATCTCAGAAAGTTCTTGGCATTTGCAGTTCAGCAGCCCCAGCTAAAATAAAGATAGAAGACACTGACAGCATACTGGGATCTGGGATCAATAGAATGTTGGTAGGGTCCTTGCTATCTAGAGGAGCCTTGACTGTCAGGAGACATGAGCTGATGGGAAACCCATGCAGTCCAAAAAGGGAGATGTGAAGCCCTACATCTGAGATCAAATAATCTGATGTAGCAGGCTGGGGCCAGCCGTGTGCCAAAACCTGCTGCAGGGAACAGCTGTAGTGGGGCAAAGGCACAGAGAGCCAAGCTGCTGCACAGCCCTACATCATCTCTCCTGCTTAAGGAGCCTTTAAGCCAAAAATAAACAGACAGCAGGGCAGTCAGCTACAAGTGGAATGAAAAAGTCAAACTGACAAAGAGTTGCAACTTTATGTCGAAAGTGTAATGGAATTAATGTAAAGCAAAAAACTCCTCTAGTCCTCTTTTTATGAGAGAAGGTGCAATATTTGAGCAATGACACAATGGTACACCTACTGAAAGTTCTCCAAAACTTTCTAAAAGTGGTCTTTTCACTGTGTTGTGATTCTAATTACTCTTTTACATAGAAAGTCCTTGATTAATTTATTCTTTATTATTAAAAAATATTCCAATCTGGTATAAAATTATTTTTTAAAATTATTCCATTTACATATGCTTAAAACCAGGTTTTATCTAATAATTCAGATCTCCAGTTCATTTATACAAACATAAAAAATTCTATTAAATTGAGGATTTAAGGGCTCTTCAGATGATTGTAGACAAATGCTAAAAGAAGGAGCTCTAATGTCTTGTACACACAATTGCTTCTTCCATATCTAACTTAAACGAATTTTTCTTGACTTACATTTTAAAATATAGAGGAATAAAAATATTGTACTTTTAGTTTTTTTTGTGGTGATGGACAGAGGCCATTTGAAAGTAAGATGTGATAATAGAAAGACATTCCTGTGTCTTTATGATAATACAAGGGAAATTCTACTTTCTCAGAAAGTTATGTTTTACCAATTTTCAAGAACAATAAAATTATTATTAAAAATTTACCATCTATTTCACCCATTCAATCTACAGTAGGGAAATACTATTCCTGTTTATTAAAGGTGAGGAGCTGAAGCAGAAGAAAGTTACAAGCCTCTTTACAAAGGTTTTCAAGTTACCATGACTTGCTCATCTCTCCTTTGTAAATTATTATATATTCAGTCTCTTCCTCTAAGAGGAAATCAAATAAAAGAAAATCACATTTTAACTCTGTGTTCTGAAAATCAGATTAATAAAACCTAGAATAATTTTGTATATCTAAAGAGAGGAGGTCAGAACAGAAGCTACAACTAAAGGACATTAAGCAGTTGTTTTGACAGCAAGTGTCTGAAGCTTTCATGTTGTTTTTGAAGCAAATTTGGGCTGAACACATTTGGGCAACTGCTCACAGCCTTTTGCAATCTCTGCTCTAGTTCACTATGGTAATACCAGGGTCATTTTCGTTAATGGCTTTGAGAATTTGTAGACTTTGCAACCTGGAGGCACTTCATTCTTCCCTCATCCTAGGCATTCAGAAGATGTAATATGGAAAAATTACCTTCTTGAAAGCTAAAACTCACTTTGTTAGAACTACATTCTGTTCTCAATCTCATCTAGCGAGACTTCAGGGCACAGCAGAATATAGTATTGTTGTCTTCTTTTCGTTTTTGTATTATAGATAAAAGGACAGAGGCATGCAAACTTTTCAAAAGCTCTTTCTCTCCACTAAAGTTCACTTGATGTCATCTTTATTCAGCTAATATTGGTTTCTGCTCTTGCTCAACAGAGTTTTTTCTTTCCAGGTGTGGCATATATCACACAGAGAGGATCCCCTCACCTAGTTCACTCCTTGTCTCCCACAAGCATATGATGATGGTTACTATATACTACATATATATATATATATATATATATATATATATATATATATGTATATGTATATATAGCATATACTATATGCTATATATCCCACAAGCATATGATGATGGTTACTCAGCTCCTTAGACTGGATTAACTATATATTCAACCACAGAAAACCAGCACAGATTTAGAGGCCTGCACTGTAGGTATTTAAATTTAGGTTAAAAAAAAAAAAAAAGTCGCAACTATCATCACAAAATTTCAAGCCAAGGAGCTTGCAGTTTTAGGAGGAATAACAGTGCCTGGGAAGCACATATAAGCACAATTATAAACTAAAAATAAACATTAATAACCATTTTATGGTAAATTTATTTGTGCAAACATTTTTATTAATTTCCACATATTTTAAATATTAATGACAGTTATGTGATGACCCAGAATAAACCAGTAAAAAAATGTTTATATAGCGATTTAAAATAAAGTTGTAAGCTGCAGCTCTTACAACTTTTACTGTGATTTGTGAAATTCAGAAGTCCTAACCCTAAGTTGCATATCGTGATGTGGTTTATTGAAAATAGAGCCTGTATATAGTTGGAAATCACTTGTTCACAATAGACAGACAAATCAGTACTCTATGATGTTGCTTCAGGGAAAAAACCATAGCTACAGACTGTGCTTACCACCACACACAAAAAAAAAAGGATTAATCTGAGCTAATCAGGGCATTGTAGTGGCAAAGTTGCCTGAAACAAATCTCTATTTGTTGTTTTCCTGAAAAGCCAGACTTTCTCTGATAAGCAATTCTGTGGGTTTTCAATAATTATGAGCATATTTCAAAACACCTAGTATAGTAAAAGGACATAAGACGTGTAGAGCATACACTCTAACAGCTCAGAAGCTCACAAAAAAAACCCAAACAGGCAATTTCTTTTAATGTTTTTTTTCAGATACAGTGTAAAAATAGATTTTTAATTGACTGAATATTGTTAGTCCCGGGATCAGAAAGAATCATATTGCTGAATTAATTTCCTCTAAAAAATAGGTAGTGCATGCATGCCAAGGAAATGTGGCTTCAGCCCCTGAAAGAGCAGGGACTGGTGATGTGGATCACAGCAACTTTTGCATACCGATTTACATGACAATAGCAAAGCAAGTCTGCTTTCCTAATGATGTGTTAGAGGGGGAAAAGTAGCCTCTATACATTGAAATCTTATTGAAGTCAATAAGCAAGCTTCAAAATTACATAAGATTTTCTCAAGTAAAAGCTAGTGTTTGGTGCAAGACCTATTTTCGTATTCCTACTACAATGCTTATTAAGATCTTTAAGTTCAACATGATTTTATAGCTTATATATGCTGCTTTACTGCCATGAGGCGTCTCTAAAGGGTCATTGAGGGTGAAATTAGGTTTATCACTATCATTAAGCTTATTTTATACATCTGAGCATGATCAACATAAAGAATAAATATTTGAGGGCATAATAAATTGAGGTGCCCACACAGAAATCCAAATGGCAATATTAATCATTATAATAAGCTCTCAAAGGCAAGGCTTAATCACATAATATCATAATCTTAATAATGGAGTAGTTGTTAGTATATAGGTCAAGATTAGAGTCAAGAGAAACAGGAAAAATCTTTAATTATAGTGTTAATGAAGGAGCCATGTAACAATGTTATAAAGTCTGATGCCTGTGGGATAAATGATTCCTTATACTCCTTCATTACTGTGAACAAAATGTATGGGCACATCTTTGTGCATGTTATAGACACAAGAAATACTTTCTGTAAAACATGGGTTTCTTGGTGGGTTTTTTGGCTTAGCATTTGGGAAAAGAACACCAAGACTTGAAAGTTTCAAACTGATGCTTTCAGTTTTTAATATCACTAACAGACGCTAGTGCAGTAAGTGAAAATAATCACCAGTATTTTCTGTTTTTTTCAGATGCTTTTAAAAACCCTCCTGCTGTAGCAACACCAAGTGATAACATCAAGCAGCAGAATTTTTAACAGTGCTGTCTGACTTTGTTTAAGGCCTGATGTGTGCAAGTTTGCCCTGATTCAGCACTGGGCATGGGAAGGCTGAAAAAGAAAACATACACACACTCACACATTCACACATGCCCACACACCTGCTTGAAATTCGGACATCCTTCACCGAGTTACACGGTAACAGAGAACACAGTGGAGATGGGGGCTGAGTTACAGCAGCACAATATTGGGAACGGAAAATAAATGAGAAATGGCTGTTCTCTACAGAGGGGAAGCAGAGGAGGAGAAGACAAGGAAGAGTAGGAGGAGTAGGAGGAGGAGTGGGAGTAGGAGTAGGAGGAGTAGGAGGAGTAGGAGTAGGAGTATGTGTAGGAGTATGTATAGGAGTCTGTGAAGGAAGGCAAGAGCCTCCAGTGAAATGGAAAAGGTAAACTTCCTCCCTCCAAATTACCACAATTTCAAAATTAAAAGGCTCTCAGGCAAAGATCTGGGAATGGGAATAACAGTTCTTTACTAGGAAAAAAAAAAATACCTAAATAAATTTTAAAAATTTAATTAGTACAAACAAAACTAGTGATGGAGTCAGAAACCTGACACTGAGTTTTCTCTGAAGGTCTGGTGATGGAGTAGATGGGCCTGGTCTTCCTCTGTGAATCTAGCAGAGAAAAGAGCTGCTCCTCTGGGAATCTAGCAGAGAAGAAAGCTGCTCCTCTGGGAATTCTGCAAAGTGCTGCTCTGATGTCCCAAAAAGTGCTGATTTTATGCAGGTAGGGCTGCTTGGCTCCTCCCTCTGGGTGGAGCATCTCACCATGGGATGATGGAACTTTACCAGTCATGCAGTGAGTCATTCCATGGCCCATTAACAGAAGATTCTCCCTGGAGGAAGACATTGTTCTTGGAAGAGACAAGAAAACTGCCCAACCTCCAACAGATGGCATATAGAATACATGCTTATCTTACAAGCCAGGACAGCTCCAAATCCAGAGTAGCTGAGGAACTAATCTGTCTCAAAACTCTAACATTGCAAATTTGGTTTCTCAGAATTGAATCTTAACTGTTGCTGCAAAAAATTTTAAATATTTTTGAAGAATTTACTATTTCACATCTTTATAGATGACAGTAGAAGTAAGCAAGAATATGGAAAGTTCAGGTTTTGTGTAGAAGTTGCTAACATAGTCCTGTGTTAACCTGAATAATGATAACTATATTAGATAGCTATTTTTGCTTAAAAAAAATTGTATTAATTATTTCCTAGGTTCCCATGTGTTCTGGGTTTAAATATTAATTTTTAATCATAGTAGTCTTGGGTCTGTGATCCATTTCCAGTATCAAATACAGTTCAGCCAGTCTTTGAAAACATTGATTCAAACTTCAAAAGAATATGAAGAAGGCTGACTCGGAAAGAGCCCAGAGATAGAAGCATAAGGAATAAACAAGTGAGCAAACTCTCTGAGGGAAAAAACCCAGGGGCTATGTAAATCTGGGGCATTGCTCACAAATATGTGCTATCATTTTTATTTAAAAAAACATCAGTTGAATGTCAGGACAGTAAGATTACCTTTTAACTATGTAAATATGGTGACAAATTTAGGGGAAAAAAAAGGAATAAGATTTTTTTATAAAATTCTAAACTAAAAATAAACATTAATAACCATTTTATGGTAAATTTATTTGTGCAAACACTTTTATTAATTTCCACATATTTTAAATATTAATGACAGTTATGTGATGACCCAGAATAAACCAGTAACAATTTTTTTATATGTGATTTAAAATAAAGTTGTAAGCTGCAGTTCTTACAACTTTTACTATGATTTGTGAAATTCAGAAGTCCCAACCCTAAATTGCATATGGGATTTTTTTCTCTTGACTTTGAAATGTTGTGGATTTTAAAGTCAGCAGCAGATGGCAGCAGTGGCATCCGCAAGGCTCTCGGGGTTCCAAATCCAGCATTCAGACCAGAGAGAGCAAGTTTTAGAGCTTCAGAGGGAGAAGGTATCCTAATTAGTCTGTACCTTAATTCAAAGGAAAAGAATTAAACAGAAGCATAAAAATTCATTTTTTCACAACATAGAATATTATGTGGAAACATATTTTTACAAATGTTCTCTTAGCCATGTCAGTGCTGAGGAAATGTTGGGTTTAGAAAGTAGCAAAGGCTGTGAGTGGATCTAAGTATCTAATTTTTTTTTTTTTTTCACTAAAACCTTGGTCTTTAAAATAAGCCAGAACTTCATTAGACCAAGAACTTTGAGGCAAGGACTTAACATAGATAAGATGCAATCAGTACACAAGTTTCTTTAATGTATTTCTGAGGTCCTTTGTTAGCACATAATGTTCATTATACAATCTTGACATATGGACAGCCCAAGATTTTCAGCAGTGATGTTATAAAATTCCATAATTATGAAGTGTGCAGGGTGCACTTTCCTTTTGAAATCCTAGGCTGTGCAGCCAAAAATAACTAAAAAAACCTAACCAGAACTCCTGCTGAACTGCAACTGATAATTTTCAATTTTTTTAAAATGAATCATTTGCATGTGAAGGGTTATTTTTGGAAGGACTGAATGAGGCTTTAAAAATAATGGGAAAAGGTACCTTTTAAAACATTAACTGCTTTTAATGTTCTCATAGTCAAGTCAAATGAAAAAAGCATTTTAAATTGTTTTCATATAGATACTTGACCCTGCTGTGTGTTTTATTGCATACACAAGCTATTCACTTTCTTCTGGCAAACCCGAGATAAAAGAGTGAAAGAAATCCTCAGACAATCCTTCAGCTTATTTGTATTCAATGATCATCATGACATGATAACAGACCACTGGTGTCTGTGGAGATGTGACAAAACTAGATTTTGTGATGTGACAAAACTTAAACTTTTCAAAACTAGACCTCTAGTTGTGAAAAATTATCAAAAGATCAGGCCCTCATCATCATGTTTATGTACACCTGTAATATTTTTCCTCAGATCTAGAAGCAATTAAATTATTTCAGAAATTATTTTAATAAAAGTTGATAGAATCATGCTGAAGGATGCACAGAATCAAAAGAAAATTTCTGTTGGAAGGAACCTTAGAAGGTTGTACCTTGTGTTCTTTGACTGCACTGAGGAGATTTAAGCAAGAAGCAGAATAATAAATACTCCAGAAATCTTTATGGCATCCTGGTAACACACATCATAACTAATTTTCTGTACCTAGTCATTGGCTGCCAGATGTGGATTAGACTCTTCCATGCTATTATGAAGGAATAAAAGAAGGCTTGAGTATGGAAGCAAAAGGGGAAAAAAAAAATCTGTTTTCTCTGAGGGATTCCACCAACATTGTGCAAACTGCAAATAAGAGGATTTGTCGCTCTGCTCACAGACCACAAAGTGCAACTGTTCCTGAAACACTTCACAAATTCTTTAATACTTTTATTTCTGGTTTAATTTTTTTTTTATTAAAAAGCTGCAGATAGTATAGTTCTGCTCCTCCAGCCCTCATTAATGTACAGCAGGCAATTAGGAGCTCTGGTAATTGAAATGAGCTGGAGGTGGGAACTTGAGGGGAAGCACACAGCTATCCTTTTATCCTTTTTGATTTGATTTATAACAGTTACTTGCAAACACTCCTTTTTGCCAGGAGATGGTGACATAACTCCAGAAAACATGGATGTGTTGTTTCAACAGGAAAGCAGAAGTACAGATTTTAACACTGCTATGCAGATTTTTAAAATCTACCCATTTAGGATTGAGCAGCAAAATTATTTCTGTTTTGAATGTTAAATTTCTCTGGTTTGGAGAGTTTCCTTGCTTGTTCTTTGATTTCTCTATAGGAAACAGTCATGTGAGTAGTTATGCCCAGGACATAATCCAGAGTTTTGTTTCCTTGACTTGTTTGTTCTTTATCTTAGTTTACTTCAGTAAATATGAAAGTTTACTTAATATATTGAAACCTCAGATAGAGAGATAATCTAAATACTGATAACTCTTATGAACTGCTAGTGAAAGAACAGACAGTTATTTTGCATTGATATATTAAAAAAATGTGTTTGATTGCAGGATTAATTTGAAAACACCAAGAGAAAATAAAACTGTTTTTGGAATCTTACAACCATTGCAGAACTCCCACTTCTGTAAATCTCACTAGGCTTCAAGCCAGCATTTTGCACCAGATCTGAATGGCCCATATGAATTGAACATGCTCAGTACTTTTCCTTGTGCCTTTCATTTTATTGTTCATTTTGGAATATTTTAACCTATAAATAAATCCCAAACAACCTGCTTACCTGTATGTTACGAAACTTGAAAAAAAAAGAGACACATTTAGCTGATATGAGTTCTGTTAGTTCCATAACTTAGCAGAATTATAAATATTTTCCACACAACCAACATCCAAACTTTTTCAATTTTGATTTTTGATTAGTTGATTAGAACTGAGATTTTTCTAGGGTAAATTATTTTGATCATGAAAGGATCTTGCTAGATCAAAGTGCTTTGCTGAGCAGCTCTAGATTAAATAAACTTGTTAAAGCTCAAGCAAGGGAACAGCCTGAGGAGCTGGAGCACTGCAAGGGTGCATTCTTAAATGTCCAAGTGCATCACCTGAATCCCACCTGAGGTCAGGTTATTTTCAGAGTCTGGCTGCCTTCTTAGCAGGTGCCAGGGGAAAACTCTTGTAAGACAAAATCCCAGGTTGTGTAGCATATGTTTGGTGATAAGGGTAAACCACCAAACTGGGTACAGCATGGTCTGTCTCTACTATTTCTAAAATCAAAGCCCAACAAAGAACCTCCATTCCCAACCAGAACTCTAATGGCTGACTCAAATGAAATCTTATGAAATGAATCTTAAATTAAATCTTATGAAATCTCAAATGAAATCATATTCCAGTTTTATATTTCCTTCTCTCATGTGATCCATTACTAGGATCTGCTGTCCCCTGTAGCCCATTAATTTCTAGTGGCACCAGCTTAAAATTGTTTATCCATCTGTACAAAATTTATTTGCATTTTATGCCATTTTCTACATCTACCATGGTTTCTTCTATCAGAAATTTTAATCAGTGACCCAAGTTGGAAATCAAATGTATTGACAGACTTGAGGTAAAAAATTCCAATGTCTTGAAGATATCTATCCACAGTCTTCTTTTAGATATAAAAATTTTTATGTCACCTTAGAAGTGATAGTTATGATTATATTCTCACAACTGAAAAGAGTCATATTTATGCATTATAAGCCAACTTTTCAACAGAAGCTTTTTAAGTAAAAAAAAGAATTGTCTATATTTTTAATTAAAAATTGCTAGAAATACTTAAAGGCAGTATTGAAGCTTATTAATACTTTTTACTGAGTTTAAAATTTGTAGGCTTGAGGCTTCTCTGTCTTGTCTGCCTGGCTTGCCTTGACCTACAACTTTGTTTTAAGTTACCAGTGGTGAGTTTGGAGCTGCACAGAGGTGGCCTTAAAGGCAACAGAGAGAAGACACGAAGAACACAGCACAAAGTAAATTCATGTGCAGCATGGACATGCACAGCAATGAAGACAGAAAGGTGCAAATGGATGTTAGTAAACATTTAGAAATGGCCCCATGTTCTGCTATCACCTGGTGAGTGATGTGATAGCCTCAATAAGGCCTGAAAATAAATAGCTTAATAAGATGACTGCCTTCATAGGGCAGAAAAGGAGAGTACTATGGATGGGGAGCAAATCCCTTCAGATTTCTGATGCTGGGCTGTATCTGTACAGCTCCAGATGGAGCCTGCACAGGTTTTCCCACAGCATACTGCAAAAAGTGAAGCATCCACTGAGAGATGCTTTCCCTTGTGATCATCTGAGATGTTATATAATTTTCTTCTGAGAAAACAACCCTGTTCCTAACAGATGTTCTCAGGAGAAATTCCTTGCTGTACTGTCAGATAAAGGCAAGGCCAAGTAGGTGTCAGTGCCACACATGGCCTGCTCCAAGTCACTATCTCCTCCAGTTCAAAGTCTGCCACAAGGCTCCCAATATGCCTTACACAGATCCAGACATGAGGAAGAAGAAACCATTGCCACGACAAAGGACTCCAGATGATGGCAACTTACTACCTCCCAATCCCCAAGGGAAGCTGCCAGCCTCAGGAGCCAGAGGAGCAGGGTAAGGATGGGCATCACGCCTGGAAAGGGGTAGAAATTAAGCACATAAGTAGAAATTTTAACTTCTAAATTTTACTTCCACTGCTGAGACTTTTTTCTGTCTTCTCACTGTATTCTTTGTCTTTGCAATTAGATTTGGGTTACTAATGAGTTGCTGCCACAGTTAACAAGGAATGACCAACAAATGTCATCTGTTTAGACTTCTATAAAGCCACACACATCCTTATCTCCAAACTGGAGACACATGGATTTGTAGGGTGGACTATTCAGAGGGTATAGAATTGCCTGGATGGATGCAGCCAGAGAATTTTGGCCAACATCAAGGTGGAGACCAGTGATGAGTGGTGTCCCTGAGGGCTCTGCCTTGGGACTGGGACTGTGATATCTTTATCACAGTCATGTCAAGTGACATTTCAGTAAGTTTGCAGATGACATGAAGTTGAGTGGTACAATTAATACAAAAGAAGGAAAGGATGCCATCCAAGAGAACCTGAAGAAACTTGAGTTGACCCATGAGCACCTAATGAAGTTCAACTAGTCCAAGTGCAAGGTGCTGCCCCTGGGTTTGGCAGTCTCAGGCATGAGTCTGAAAGAAGAACTCCCAGAGGGAAGCCCTGTGGAGAAGGACCTAGGGGTTCTCATGAACAAAAAGCTGGACATGATCCAGCAATGTGTGTTCACAGTCCAGAAGGCCAAACTTATCCTGGGCTACATCACAAATAGCATGGCCAGCATGTCGAGCGAGGTGATTCTTTGCCTTCACTCTGCCCTCTTGAGAACCCACCTGAACAGCAGCATTCAGCTCTGGGGTGCTCAGCACAAGGAAGATGTGGATCTGTTGGAGTGAATCCAGAGGAAGCCATAAAGATGATCAGAGGGCTGGAGCACTTCCTGTGAAGACAGGCATTGTTGAGATGTTGGCATTGTTCAGTCTGGAGAAGAGAAGGCTTTGGTACTGAAAGTGGGCTTAAAAAACAAGTAAGAGTGACTTTTTACAAGGACAGCTAGTGATAGGACAAGAAGGAACAATTTTAAATAAAAGGGCAGTGATTTAGTTTAGAAGTTGGGAAAAATTCTTTACTCAGAGAGTGGTGAGGCACTGGAACATGCTGTCCCAAGAATTTGTGGATGCTCCACCCCTGGAAGTGTTTAAAACCAGGTTAGATTGGGCTTCAAGAGATCTGTTCTAGTGGAAGGTGTCCCTGTTCATGGCAGGGGGTTGGAACCTGATGATCTTACAGGCCCCTTCCAACTCAAATCATTCTATGATTCTATGGTTCTATTATAATAATAATTAAACTTTAGAGATTTTGTTTACACAAGCAAAAGTTTCCTGGTTCTATATCCATCTAATGTATGCTTCTTCTTTGCCACTAAACAGGATTTTGAATTTAATACTGTCTGCATCTGAATGAATCATGGGATGACACCTCTGAAACTTGATTCAAGTGTGAGTAAGAATCTGGATTTCTCTCCTTTGTTTCAGGCATTGCAGCTCTCTCACCTCCCCAAAGCTGTAGTGGTGAAGGTCCAGCTCCTTTCCAAACCTTGCAGACTGACAGAGGCAAAACTATGTTGCTCACTGTTCTCTATGTATTATCGCAAACGTTCAAGTTTGGTGGCAAATGTTTGAATAAGATTTCTCCTTCCATGATACAGCATTTATGTTCTCTCAGTGTGAGCATACGTGATTTTGTGTGTACTGGAAATTTTCTACAATATCACAGTTCTTTTTGGGTTTGGATGAGCACTCCAAAATATCTGTAAGAGACCATATAATAAAGATTAATATTTCTACAACAGTTAAATTATTTTATTTCTGATCTCTAAGACTTTATCTTACAAGGAAACAGACAAATAATATTTTTTTCAGTGGTGCTGGGAGCTGAGATTCTACTGATAATTCTACTGGGTACACAAAAAAGCAAACTCAGTACTGGTATTGCTTTTAGGACACGGTCTTATTTTGTTCTCCTCTACTTAATTGTTACAGAAATTATCCAGAAGATAACAAACTTATGATATTTATTTCTCTCTCTCTTCTTCCCTGCTCCCTGGCCCCTTTCCTCTTAGAATATACAATCTGCTTCACAGAAATCAAATACTTTTTCTCTCAGAAATGACCTTACCGATATCTGACTGCCTGAACAAATGTTTTCAATTTCCGCTTAGCTCTAGAATGTACCTAGCCTATCTTAAACCTGAAGAAGGGCTTTGACACTCAAAAGTTTGCTTAATTTTTTCCAGCTATGGCGAGTACTCTGATGAGACATATTATTTCACATTGAAAAAATGCTTTTGCTTGGTAATAAATGTCAGCAGTGCTTTCTTGATGAATTACTTATCTCTCTATGGAAACTAACATTTCATCAAATGAGTTTATAAATTGTTCTGCTTTGGGTCATAAGCTGAAGGATTCTTACTGTTTGGTTTGTGTAAAGAAGGCACATGGTATTTACTGAGTCGTGATTCAATCCTGAGATTAGATGAGTTCATGAGTCATTCATACCTGGTATTTAGATGTGCTTATGGTAAATCTTTTCCACTCCAAATTCATTACATGCTGATTTTTATTTGGCTGCTAAGCCTATTTCTAACACTACATCACTTCTAGTAAGTTGTCCCTTGAACACACAAACACAAAAAAAATTACCTGTTATTAAAATGTCTAGAATATATTAATCTAAACCGGGGTTTCTTAATTTATAACACTTGTGTTTCTTAGTTCACTCTTGTACCTCTTTCAAGGATGAAAATCTCTAAATTTGGAATTTTTATCCATCTCAAGAACAAAAGAAAGATACTTTCAATGGACACAAACACATCTGTTGGTATAAAAGAGTAGATGCTTATCAGCTTTCAGTCCTTCACCTTGTCCGTACCATCATCCCAGGACTAGGTTAATAGCAGAGGAACTGATGGTACAAGTATAGGGTAATACCACTTTTTCTTGGGGAATGGCAGAAATCTCAACTCCTGTATATGGCTTGCTAAAGCAATGCAGTCCCAAGAGCTGGGCAGAACCTGACTTGGGCACGACAGAGACAATATGAATTGTGTACTAATTACATGTAAAACACCCAAAAAAGCATGAAAGAAGAAAGGGGAGTACAATAAGGTACAAAGGAAAATCACAGCCCCTGTAGGAACAGGGGCAGAAGCAGAAGAGAGAGAGTAGGATTCCTCCAGCCCCTCTTCCCTGGGTACAGATGATGCACCTGGTATCTGCTGTGTATCTGAGCAGGTCCTCTTCTGGTGGACAGAGTTTGCCTCTTTTATTTGCCATTCATCACATTTTGCTAATGCAGCTCAGCACTTATCTCTAATGTGTTGTCCTTTACTGTGTAACTAGGTTAAGTATATTCAGAATTTTAAACAGGTTTATGGGGATATGTGTGGTTGTTTGTGTTTTCTCCTCTGGCTTCCCTATGTAGTAAGGTGATTGGTACTGCAACCCAGAGTCAACAAACTTGGATGCAAGAGTTCATAGAATCATAGAATATCCTGGTTGGAAGTGACCCACTAGGACCAAGGAAGTCCAACTCCCAGCCCTGCACAGGACAGTCCCAACAACCACACTGTGTGCCTGAGAATGTTGTCCAAACTCTTCCTAGCTCTGTCAGGCTTGGTTCTGTGACCACTGTTATGGGAACCCTATTCCAGTGTCTAAACAGCCTTTGGGTGAAGAACCTTATCCTAACATCCAGCTTAAATCTGCCCTGACACAACTTTGGTCCATTCCCTTAGGTCCTGTTGCTGGTCAGCAGAGAGAAGAGATCAGTGCCTGCCCCCTGCTTCTCCTCATGGGGAATTGCAGACTGTGATGAGGTCTCCCCTCAGCCTCCTCTTCTCCAGGCTGAACAAACCAGGTGACCTCAGCTTCTCCTTATATGGCACTGATGCAGAGAAAAGTGGGATAATCCCCTCCCTTGACCATCCAGTGATGCTGTGCTTGATGCACCTCAGGACACTCCTTCCTCTCCTTTTCACTACAGGTACACAAACAGCAACACTTTCCTGGATAATTAGTTTCTCTACTGACACCAGCAGGTTGCCTCTTCTTTTTGTCTCTCTGCCTTTGTACCCATATAGCTGCATGCAGTATACAGCACTTACCAAGCACTTCATGAGCCATTTATCCTTTAAAAGTGTTATTTTTCTTATAAAGAACAAGTTTCATGTTTTAATAAATTTGGAGACCTCAGTGACTTTATGTACATATTCTTTTGAGCTCTTTCTTCTTTTAACACAATAGCACTCAAAAGATTTTTTTCATTAAAAACATGTTAGGGAACTTCTAATAATATTCATTCCAGTCCAGACTTTTGAGACATCTAGAAATACAGACCTTTTCAAGTTTCTGAAGAAAATTGAACTAAAAGTTACAAGAAGTGATGCTAAGTATGGAAATGCATCGACTGGTGTCTCCACCTGGTCATTAACCAGCTCCACAGGTAAGATTTTTAGGTCTGTAACATGAAATTATATACTAAATATATATACTGAATATATATATATATACTGAATCTAGCAAACAAAACAAGGATAAATTTAAGCAAATGAGGATACTGTAAATATCGAGCTTACATTGGAAAAACACCCATGGGATATATTATAGGATTAGTTTGTAAAGTTCCATTTTTTGCCATTTCAAACCATACCAGCTATCAATTTACAAAGATATTTATCACCTTAGAAGTTTTGAAAAAATGTTAAATACTTTAAATATTTGAATTTCCCCCCCCCTCCCCCCCACAACAGAGTGAAGCAAGGACTTAATTCACACTAGTGACATTTTTCTGTTTACCAAGCCACAGTACAATCATACAGAAAATAGGGCCAGATGTCAGTGGGAAGGTTCTTATTGATTTTGGTAAAAACTGTAAAACTGGAGAATGAAATGTGGGACCAACAAAGCTATGGCAATTGATAAGTCAATTTGTCTCCTAATAGCATTATAATTGCCTATAGATCAAAGAGCTGGAGAAATAGCATAGCTTTTAACTCTGCCAAACATCTTCCAAACACCTCAGTTAAGATTTAGTTTTTTTCCCGGAAGGAAAGAACAGGAGTAATTTAGCAAATTGCAAGTTGTAAACGGCTGAGACTGTTCTAAAACATAAAGTGGGATGAGAAGGTGGCACACTGGGAAGTCATATGGGGAATAAAGGATACAAGGAATTCCTGGTGTGTTTAAAAAGCTCAGTCTACCAACACAATAATATACATGACTATCTGATAGTTTTGTGTCCATACATCTCTTCCTCTAGTCTGAAATATGTTCTTAAATATTTTTTATTTAAATGACACACAGTAATTTAATGATCCATATTTCAGATATAGAAACTATATAGCCTTTTTTTTTTTTCCTGGAAACTGTAATCAGAAGATTCTTTTCTTTTGCTTTTGTCCATACACTGCAGTGTGTGCACTAGATGGCACTCAGTGTTTAATGCTCAATTCTGTGCCCTGCCCAGAAAAGAATTTACAGGGCTTAGTGAAATGATTGCTGAGTTCATGTTACCTTGAACCGATAGAATTGCTAAAGACAGAAATAGGAATTTAATACTTTGCAATTACGTTTGTAGAAGAATGAAATATTGAAAAGGTCTTCTATACACCAGGTTATCATGCAATGAAATAGAATAAGAAAAAATTAAAATCTCCAAAGATTATATTGCATTTCAGAATTCTCACCAAAATTCAGGAAACGAAGTGCTAATTAAAGACTCTACCAGATGGGAAAAATGTAAAAACAATGGAACTATGAAGTAAATATTTTCATGGACTGTTTCATTTATAACAGTTTAGCTGGAAAAGGAAGGCTTGAACTCCAAAGCAGACTTCAGTGCAGAAGTCTATAGACTATTGTGTTCTTTGATATGAATATTATTTCTGTTCTGGGAAAATACCATTAACTTTATATATCACGGTTTTCTCAAGCACAGAGTCACAACAGAGATTTAATTTTTTTTAATCTTTAGGGTTTTTAAGATAGCTAAAAATAATAGGAAGTTTTAACATTTATTAATTTCACTATAAAATTCTACCTTAGTTTTATTATAATCTAACCAATCAGGACATAATTTACAACAAAGCAAGAATACAGAGAGTTAACAGGAGCATTTCTTGTGTTCCTTTTTCCTTTTGCTTGGATTATGTGTTTCTCCTTTCATACATTATTATGTTTCTTGTAAGTAAGCCTGGGGATACAGTCAAGTCCAGTTCCTATTATCTCCCAGACTGTGATAGTCACACAAGGAGGAAATCTCTATGATGTTTCTCAAGAATAATGAAAAGTCACATAAGAGCAGCAAAATTATCCACCTAAAATACCAAGCAGCTGTGGCACTGGCAGGGTTTTAGAAGCTGGTATCACATCAGAGCAGTGTTCTTGGCTCTCCTGCCTGTCCTTCAGACAACCACAGCACCTCTGGCACTCAGAGATTTGAGTGCTCTTTTCAGCCACCATCAATCACTAGAGCCACCACATTCCCTGTGCCTGCTAATGCTCCAATCAGCCAGGTTAGAGGTAACTTTAATAACTAAGAACAGACACAATGAAGTCTGAACCTTTTCACAGTAAACTGAAATGGGATCTAAGACACCACCTAGACTGGAGTGCACAGGTGTAAGGAGTCTGTGAAACGCTGAAGAAACGGCAAAACTACAATCCAAGATATTAATTCCTTTTTAAAAGTCTCTTCTATTGGATCATGGTTCGCACCATTTTGATTACTTGTTGGAATGATGAATGCTTCTCATCAGTCTTTCATTAAATATTTCTGAAAATCTGATGTGGTGCCTCTTTGGATCTAAGTATTTTTGAAAATATCACTTTTGTCACCCAGTGAGGATTGTATTGGGAACATTCATCTGACATCTCACAAGGTAGCTATCGCAAGTTTGCTGTCACAGGTTTTGCTAGATTTTGTTATTGTTGTTGATGACTCTTTCTTTTAGTAATAGTCCATATAAATAGCAAAGAAAACATTTAGCTTTCTATTATGAAGAAAGCTTTTCTCGATAGGACATGCCCTTAATCTAAGCTGAATATCCCACAGCAAATCAATTTTTTACAAGGAAGTCTCCAGTTTTTCACTGTTGAGGAGTAATTTTAAGTGCAGGACTCTGTCTCTATATGTAAAGTGTTTCCAAACAGAACTACTGATATCAGTTCTACCCTTTCTGTATTTTATTACTTCTGTCCTCTTAAAACAATTTTATTTACTCTCTTTCATGGACTGAGAGCTCTTTACTCCAGTATTATTTTGTGATTCCCTTCTGTATGCAATAGGAAAGATTAATTTTCACTTTTGCATGGTGTCATCTTATTCTATCTGTACATATGATGTGAGATCTCAGTGTATTTTCTATTCATTTTCCATGCAGTGGAAACATAATCTTTACATTACTTTTGTTCCTTGTCAAAAAACAAACTACTTATGTTCCAATGAATGAAATTAGGTTTTTGCCATGATGCTTTCAAAATTTCAGAAGAGTAATTTGCACTGAATACTATACTAACTCTCTAGTTTTCATTCTGCAAACAGTAAAATTTAACTCAAGAGACTGTAAATTTGATTTAGACTGCTAGTACTTGCTAATAGAAAAGAACAGAGATTTCAAACAACATTCATTGTAATAAAAAAAAAAAAAAAAAGAATACCTTCTGCTACATTGCAATCCATAAGAGCCACCCTATTAGTTACTCTAGATTATGTCCTGGCTTTTAGTGCTCACTTGCAGTTATAATGGGCACTTGTGTTCTAAAAGAATGTCATTAATGTTTTGCCCAGAGTACATGTGGAGTTAATCAACAGGCCATTTAGGGGACCACAAATTGCAAGTCCTGTAGATACAGCCACCTCAGAGTGTGATAAATGAAGGAAAATGCTAGAGGAATAGTACTTCAGAAGCAATCAATATAGGAGAAAAATTTCTCATTCTGCAGTAAGATCATGGCTTCTCCTTACCTTAGTTTATGTCATACCTAGATAGATACATAATCAGAGATGACAATCTTTTCATTTTTAAACTGCTCCTCTGTTCAGTTACATAAAATGTTATTTTTAATCTGAATTTGTATTATTCCTCGTCTTTCCTCTGAATAATCTGCAAATCTGAAATGAAAACTATCAGGCTGCCTTTCTAAGCTACCTGCTTCATGAAAATCTAGTTTTCTGTTACCCCATATATCTCACATGAAGGCACCAGAGGGAAAGAAGTGTCTGTGAAAAATCTGTAGAGGGCATTCAAATTCATCCAGTTCAGACATTCTACTCAATGGATGGATTAGAGTAGTGGTTAAATGTCTAGCTCCTAGATCAACAGGGCAAGGCAGACACTGTGATCAGCCTGGAGTCTGGTCTAAATTTTCTTGCTGAAGGAACATGGCATTACGGTGGTGGTACTTGATGGCACTTTAACAGAGTAGGGTTATGGAGCAACACGTAGAGCAGCCAAATTGAATCCTGGGGTTAACACTGATGTTGGCATGTCTGGCTGAGTTGGTGAAATGTTTGATCCCTGCTCCCAGGATCTGCATCGACTTTTTTAACCTGATGAAGGTATGAAACCCCATTCCAGGGAGGCAGGTTCAAAGCATCTTGCCTCCTCTAAGAGCAGACTTGTGGCATCAAATCACAAGTGCTTGAGTTGGACTCTCAGTCACCAATTCTCCAACTTGTCTTGTATTTCCCTCATATCTGCATACAGAATGGCTCCATTTCACAGTTCTGAACAGCATTCTGCCCACAGACAAATAGACTAACATGGATCTTACCTAACTATGTCACTAAAACCTTCTGAGTTTCATATTCAGAAATTAAATCTTCTGTGTCCTGGACTCAGACACACCTGATCTAATGTGGACAGCTATATTTGACTTTCTGGAGACACTTAGCTAATACATAAAAGCCCCAAAGATAAGAAACCCTGGAAAGCAGACCTTTGAGATGGTAGTTTAGATTGGATATGTCAGGATGTAACACTCTTAGACATAAACCACAATATATTTAGGAAATTAGGAGATTAAGGGCTTATTTCTCTAGTAGGGTTAATGGGAATGTTTTGTTTATTAATTTAGTAATTTAAACTAGGGGAGAAATTAAGATATTAAAAAGCAGTTGTCAAGCACCAGTGGGGCCAGAGGCTTCCTGAGTGGGTTCCAGGAGCAGAGGGTGTTTGCTGTGGCAATGGACCACAAAGGGGATTGACATTCAAGTCAATCATAAAGACTAGATAAGGGAGCACAGTTGCCAAAGATTTTACAGGCTCATAGAGGGTGAAGCTGTAGTTTATCAGAAAATGGCAAAATTAACTCCTATGATTCACAAAATCATAGAATGATTTGGGCTGGAAGGGACCTTACAGATCATTTCGTTCCAGTACCCTGCCATGGGCAGGGACACTTTCCACTAGACCACATTGTTCAGAGCCCGATCCAACCTGGCCTTGAACACTTCCAGGGATGGAGAGACTGCAATTTCTTGAACAGCCTTTTCCAATGCCTCACCAACCTCACAGTATACAATTTCTCCCTGATATCCAATTCAAGCCTTTCCTCTTTCAGTTTGAAGCCGTTCTTCCATGTCCTGTCACTCCATGCCCTCATCACAAATCATTCTCCAGTGCTCCTATGACACCCCTTAGGTACCAGAAGGTGCTGTGAGGTCTCCAAGCCTTCTTTGCTAAGGTGTTCAAATGAACAAGGTTTTCTAGAATCAGAGACCAGTGTGTAGGGAGGGACTTACAACACAGACAAACCTTTAAAGAAATGTTTACATTAAGTCAAATCCTGAATTCACAACAAACGCTCATTCATACAGAGATATGATAATTTTATAGAAGTTAATTTATCTGAGTTAGAGTGTGATTTTCACTTAACATGTAACTTAATGACAGTGCTTCTTATGACCATATTTGTTCAAACCCCCAAGATTTTATAATCTTATTTGTTCCAGGAAAACAATTCTCAAGGTCTGGAGTACTTTACCTGTATTTACATGCTTACTTGATGCATTTCTTTGCAGGTGAAGAGGTCTTTACTCATTTTCTTGTTTTCGCAAGCACTGAATGTCTGGTAGTTTCTAATGAAATCCATGAGATATTGTCTGTTTACCAGCTTTAGAAAATAAAGCTAGAATTTTACTTAATTTGCTTAATTTTGTATTTCAAAGTCAGGTTACATATCTGAGTAACAAATGTTTATACCATTCAGCACAGTTCTAGGCTTTTGCTTAAAAAAAAATTAATGTCATTATTTAATTTTAAACAATTCCTTCTCTTTCTAAAAATCTCCTGTTTTTATCAATATTCACAGTCAGCACAAGTTTCAATACAAATGGTAATAAAATAAAATATTGCCTTTCACAAAACAAAGTAGTTGTGGCAGTTCCCCTAAAGTTATTATTGTATTCCATCATATTTATGAAGATACAGTACACTTATGAAATATAATACAAACAAAGAGGCAGTTAAGAACAAAGCAAAACAGCTCATTTTATGTTTAGCATGACAGTTTCATTACTGCCCTACACAAATTTCATAGCTGTAATAAGATCTGTAGTAAATGTGAGCTATTTTGAGACTAAAAACACACCATGCCTGACTTCGGTGTAGATCTGCAAGTCTTGATTTTATGAATCATAATAACTTGAAATTTTTGTTAAAATAAGGTTAAAATTATAAAAAGGAACTGTGGGACTCTAGTTAATCTCATTTAGTCATCCTAAATGCCTGATTCTTAAGATTAGAATCAGTCCTCTTTAATAAATTGGAGGGAGAGAGAGAAAGAGAGGAAGAGAAGAGGAAGAGGGAGAGGAAAGGAAGGAGGGAAAAATGTTTCTGAAGTGTTCAAAGAGAGATTTGATCTGTTCAAGTTAAGGTATTTAAATGAGGCACATGGCTCCTACTCCAACCAGTCAGGCACTATAACTGGGGACATTACTGCTTTACAGCTGGCAATGGCCTGTTGTACATAATTGCTGTGTTTATAGAAAATCAGATAGTCAATTGGTTCAATAAAGGCAACCCATCCTCATACAAAAAAAAAAAGGAAATATATTTTAGATTTTTGCATGAGGTCTTCATGTGTTGTAGCCTTTTACAAGTCACAGCAAATTGAGAGCCCATAATGGTTCTGTGAAAACCTTTCCAGAACTGTTTTGTCTGACTATTAAAATGTCTTCTACATAAGGCTATATATATGTAAGGTTATGGAACCCTATAAAATATTAAAGCTGTTCCATTATTCTCTATCCATAATATATTAATACATACATATATTCTTTGTTGGGACTCAGTAGAAAGTGTATGGCCCTGCTTATAGAGATTATGTATCTATTTCAAATTGTGGTTACTTTCTGAAAGAACCATAATTTCTTTCTAATGGGAAATGTGGTGATTTGGTTTCATTGTGCTTAGCTACAAGGCTGGTAGAATCAAAACTCCAATCCTACATTTATAAATTTAACAAAATAGAAATGCTTCCTGTCACACACTGGTGAAGTTTTAGGCTAGATGTGGTTTTGGCCCACGACATATGAAACCCTTTTGAAATATCTGATGGCATACTTCAGGAGTTATTCTGGTTAAAAGGCAAATGGAGAGATGAGGCAGCTTCAATATGGCCACCTTTTGGAAAGACAGGTGTTGGAAATGCCAGATGCAGTGCCAGAGTGTCAGAGCACAGTAGGGTCAGCTTTTCAGCCTTTTATCTGACATGTTTTGCCTTTCTTGGGGAGTGGGGAGTATTTGAAAAGCCTAACCCAGATGTCAGTGCCCTGGATTTGGACTCTATGGAGATAAATTCTCATACCAGTTTCTTTTTTTTTTAATAAAGTTGATTAAATTCACATACTTTTCTAGTGCCATAAGCCTTTTGTTATAAAATGGGATATTATTCCCTTACTTGATATCACTGTATCTCTCAAGACAGATATCAATTCCTGACTGAAAACAGGAAGCCCTATGAGCATCCACTTGTATAATAAGGCAGGTTATTTTTCAAGGTACAAATTTATCAAAAAGCTGCAAAATGGGAATTCCATTCTCTTCTCTGGGGCAATTTTAGTAGCTGTTTCCTGTATTAAAATTAGAATCCAAAAATAACTAATGCTTCATTATGGATGATTAACCTGCTGTAACTAAAAAAAAAAAAAGGCAGTCAAGATTTTCCGCAGAAATAATTGTGATTCAAAGTGATGAACTGGAAAACATTCTAAAGGAAATCTTGCAGCTTTGGGAGAAAACTCATGTTCCCCTTACACTGCAATACCCCTTATGATTTCTAAATATAAAACCAATGGGACTCTGTGTGCTGAATTATTCTTCTTTTCTCATTAAGTTTGAATTTTAATAGTGGGGTTTTTTCCTCCTGTTCTTTTACTGAGGGAATTATTTGGAGTTGTACATTGCTTTCAGATTCATTTGGGACTACTAGCCCACCAAAGCAGAAAAGTTTACAAGCTTTTCACAAGCACTTGTGAACAGAAGCCACCAAACACTCATTGTGACTGCAGCATCACACAGGATGATGATAAACTTTAAACCTTGCAAAGCCATCAGCAATGGCTGATGATCATATTTCAGATCTACCTCAGAGAATTCATCTAGAGATTTCCAGCACCTCCTGACTCTGAGCACTGTATATAATGGAAGGGTTAGAATGTATGGAGCTTACAATAGTCAGTGGCAGAGTTGAGAGCCTCTGGGTAAGAATCAAGGGACAAACAAACAATTTGGATGTCATCATGGGAGTCTACCATAGACTTCCTAGCCAGGAAAGTCATGACAATTAATTATTCCTTGAGGAACTGAGGGACACTTCTAAGTCAACTGCCCTTGTACAGCTGACACAGCCTGGGCCAGAAGACTCCTAAAAAACCTAAATTAAAACTTTATGGAACAGGTCCTTAGGAAGCCAGCTGAGAAAGGTGTCCTCCTTGATCTGCTGCTTGTTCACAGAATAGACACAGCAACCACACAGTGGTTAAGTTTAAAGTCTGTGTTGACAGGAGGAAAAGTGCCAGCAAAGATTCAGCTCTGGACATAAATACAACAGATTCAGGCTGCTCAGAGAACTGGTGATTAAGACACCTTGGAAAAATATTGTTGCATGTGCTGGGGTCCATCAGTGGGAGTCACTTTTTAAGCACCTAAGGCCACAGGACCAGCAACTCCAAAATGTCAGAAGCCAAGCAGGTGGAGCTTGGGGCTGACTGAACAGGGGGATCTTCTCTTGGAAATAAGGAAAAAAAGGAAGATATAGGCCCCGTGAGAGCAAGGTCAGGGGAAGAATATTGAGATGCTACTTGCCACTGCAGGGAGAAAATTTGTACAGCCAGAGTTCAATTGGAGTTGAAGCTGCCCAGTTTTTCAAAACTTATTAATTGCAAAGGCTGTGTAGAAATAACATTGTCCTGTTAGTAGATTAGGATGGTCACCTCATAAACAGGGACAGAGATGAGGCAGAGATTTTAATGCATTCTTTGCCTCTTACTTCAACACAGATGACAGACCAAGGGGGTTTCAGTGCCCTGAGCTGGAGGACCATGACTGGCAATGATCAGCTCTCAGGTGACCCTGAGACTGTGTGGGGTCTGATGCTCCAGCTGCATCCCTAGAAATCTATGGAGCCTGATGGTATTAATCCTGGAATCTTCAAGGGGCTGGCTGATGTCATTGCAAAACCTTTTTCAATGATTTTTGAGAAGTCTTGGGAATCTGGAGAGGTCTCAGCTGACTGGAAGCTGGTGAACATTGTCCCAGTTTTCAAGAAGAGAAAGAAGGAGGACCCCAGAAACTGAAGGCCTGTCTGTCTCACTTCAATGCCTAGTAAAGTTATGGAGAAATTTATCATGAGATATATTGAAAAACACATGGAGAGCAATGCTGTTATTGGTCACAACCAGCACAGCTTCATGAGAGAACAGTCTAGCTTATCAAACTTGATTTCCTTTTATGACAAGGTAACCCCCCTAGCTGATCACAGGAAGCCAATTAATTTAACAGTTTTGGATTTAAGTAAAGCTTTTGATAATTTCTCCCATATTGTCCTTCTGAATAAAATGTACAGCATAGAGCTGGATAAACACAGCATATTCTCTGTTTGCCACTAAAGTGAGGTACAGCACCATTCTTTAAAGACTTAAGAGGAAGTTTCCATCAGCAACTCAGTATAAACTATTTACTTATTATAATTAAATACAGAACCCTTTTGAGTTTCAAACACGCTGGCAACATAAGTCCATTGACTGCAGGGAACTCAGTATACATTTGGGATAAATTTGGTTCTAGGAGTTTAAAGCTTGAAGGAAAAATCTAAAGGAACCAAGGGAAATCAAGAATACTGAATGAATTCCTGATGCATATGTATTCTTTTATTGAATTGTCTCCTCCAGGGTTTATTATGGATGCATAATTTTTTGTTAGAAAAAGTTGTTCAAATTATTTTTTTTTTAAAGACAGAGCCATACTATGAAGGATTTAAAAAATATCTTCTATTTTAACCTGCTGTTGAGACAGAAATTTCAGCCAAGATTATAAGATGGTTAAGGAGTAGTAATCTCTACCCACTGAATTTGAAATAATTTAGGCTTCAGTGGTTTTGCGTGCCTCAGACTGAAAGATGTTCTGCCACATTCACATACATCTCACATCTCTTCTTGCAGGCTTGTATTCTTGAGGGATATTAGGAGATAACAATAACCCATCAATAAGTCCTACCAGTAGCAGCCAAAAATCTGCTGCTGACAGTTGCCATGACCAACTAATCAATCTTAAAATTAGGTCAGCTGTTTTTTTACCAGCTAAACAAGACACAATTACATCACTGAGAAGCCAATAGAGAAAATCAGCCTGTGATCCTTTCATAAAAAACATGAAAATAATATATTTTAAATGTTCATTTTCTCTTACAAATAAATGTCCTGTGCTCATATACAGACACTTCAATACATAGGTATGGAAAAAGAATGAAAGAAAATATATGACTCATAAATATGGCTTGCTGAATGCATTTAAAACTGCCAAATATGAAGTATGTATCCTTAAGACAGAGTGTAATTAGCACCCAATACTGAGAATGTTACTAACACCAGATGTTGTTCTATTTAACGTGGCTCATCATACCAAAGCTTTTCCCACTAACTTGCAAGGACCCTATCTAATTAATAACCCTAAGAAGCCTGAGCTTTTAATTAAGGCAAAACCAGTGCTTGCAAGGCATTGATGTAAGAAGGTATTCAATCAAACACGTTACTGCTTTGGTGGCCTTTGGGGAGTTTTGTCTCCAAATTGTTACTTAGGAGAACACAACCAGATTTTTGGCTATGACTAGTAGATGCTGCAATAATATAAATAAAATAATCATAAACTACTTTCAAAATCATCAATAAGTATCAGAGAGCCTAATAATTTTACTGCATCCACTACAATGTAGAAACTAGCTGCTCATGATTTGGATAGATGCACTCTTTCCTGGGTGAAAAACTCGCTGCAAGGATGAGGCAAGAGACTAGTGGGGAGTGGAGTTAAAACCACTTGGTGGCAGGTCACTAATGGCATTCCCCAGGGCTCTGTATTGGGGCCAGTCCTGTTTAACACCTTTATTGATGATTTGGATGAAAACTCAGTAAGTTTGCAGCTGGCACCAAGTTAGGTGGGAATGTTGAGCTGCTGGAGGGTAGGGACACTCAACACCTGGCAGAAAGATCTGGAGAGGCTGGAGGGATGGGCTGAGGAAAACTGTATGAGATTCAATAAGGTGAAGTGCTGGGTCCTTCTCTCCAGTCGCCACAACTCCAGGCAGCTCAAAGGGCTGGGGACAGTGTCTGGAAAGCTGCCCTGCAGAAAGGGACTTGTGGGTCCCATTGGCCATTGGCTGAACATGAGCCAGCAATGTGCCCAGGTGGCCAAAAAGGCCAATGGCATCCTGGCCTGTATCAAGAATAGTGTGACCAGCAGGACCAGGGAAGTGATTGTCCTTCTATACTCAGCGCTGGTGAGGCCACACCTTAAATCCTGTATTGTTTTGGGCCCTTCACTACAAAAAAGATATTGAAGTTCTGGAGCATGTCCAGAGAAGGACAATGGAGCTAGTGAATGGTCTAGAAAATAAATCTTGTGAGGAGTGGATGAGGGAACTTGGGTTGTCTAGCCTGGAGAAAAGGAGGCTCAGGAGGGACCTCATTGCTCTGTACAACTATCCGAGAAAAGGCAAGTGAAAGGATGAGAGGAAATTCCCTTAAGTTGTTGGAGGTTCAGATTAGATATTAGGAAAAAAATTCACCAAAGGAGTGGTTACGCATTGGAATTCAGTTGTCCAGGGAGGTGATGAAGTCGCAGTCTCTGGAAAGGTTGAAGAGGTGTCTTTGTGGCACTTGGGGATATGTTTTAGGGGTGATTATGGTGGTGGTGGGGGGGGGGGTTTGATGGTTGGACTAGATGAACTTGAAGGCCTCTTCCAAACTTGATGATTCTCTGATTCTGTGATTCTCTATTTTATCACTGCTGTAGAGTCTAGAATATACTTTTTCTTTGTGTCCAGACTCTATCTCTTTCACCCAACATCTACCTGGAGTGCAACAGTCCTTCCATGAATATTTTCACATCATCTACCTGGCTAACAATCATCTTTTCATTGATAATTCCCTCCTATCTGAATACTCCTTTACTTCCTCCATCCTTGCACGCAGTCCCTTCTCTATCTTCAGTGATTTTGTTGGTGCTCCCAGCTCTTTGTACCCATGTACTTTCTACAGTATGTTTGCAAGAGGGAGGCCTGAGTTAGAAGTCTTCATTTTCTGTTTTTCCACCTAAACACAGGCTGACTGTTAATAAATGTATCTGCTCTCCATTTAAGTGCCTTGAGCAGCATCTATGTAGCATGGAATGCACTAGAAAAGAGTGAAGAATATCTTTTTAACTGAGGGGAGCACATCTTAATTGAATCGAAAAATTTATGGAGACTATGTTTTAAAATTTAGTAATTTGACCAGATATGGTCAGTTTTAAAGCCATTATTCACATTCTGAATTCTAAAAATCATCTATCTATCATTTATCAAGGCCCTGTTGCTTGAAGGCACCAGAATTTTAAAAAGAAAAGGGAATATTTTCTGCCAAGATCCTGACTTGACCATATTATTGAATAAGCTTTGTATTAAATAAAAAAATTAAACATCTCCTTTGTGTGCCAATTCTTTATTATTTATCACAGATTAACAGATGCTATAAATCCTGTGCAGACTTCTAGGACTATCCTTGCCACCAACCATTTTAACCCCTTTTAGAAACAGCATGTGCACATCCCTGCATTCATGAGCACAGTGTATGCACTGGCCTAGTAGCTCTGTTAATAATGAGGGGGGAAATAAGTTTTAGTCCTTTACGAATAACACCTTAGAAGGAAAACATTACAAAAAAAAAAAAAAACTACTGAGTTTACATTGTGACCATTATACTATTTATTCTGTCTCTCAAGAAATTTTAAAAAGCTAAGCATCCTCTATAACATGAACATAGGTGTAAAATAAAGCAATTAAGTCAGATCCAATAGACAAAGCTCCTGAAAGAAAGATAATTTCAAATTAAAGATTAATGGCATATTGCTTGTATTTGTGTGAATTTATACATTCCTTACAGCCTAGTTCAGTTATTTTCAGTCTATCTTTAATTTCATCAAGCAGTCCTATTTTTGCCCTAATGTTTACACTCTTCAAGTGTTACATGACAATTTTAAACAGTTCATAACCCTGATATAACCTAAGATAACACTAAGGACTCATACCATGTCAAACTTATGTACCTGATAACATTTCCCATTGAATGAAAACCCCTCATACCACAGAAACTTAACTAAGTCCATCTAATATAGATTATTCTAACAGAAAATAGGATAAAAACATGAGACATGGAGGAAAGATGGTACAATCCATATAACTAACATAAGAGACACATATTTTGATGTCCACCCTGGAGATTTAATATGGGTAGCACTTTGCTAACAAAGCCATTTCCATTTCACACTGGGAATAAAAGGAATTTCAAGGACCCTCTGTTGTATACTGAAAAACATAGTGTAATAATCACTAAGCAATTATACCACAAATCTATACATTCCTATTTAGATCAGTTCCTAAATGCCAAGTTTTGCCACCTTTTCCTACCCTAATAATTTTCAGTCCTCTCTAGGAAGAATATGAATTCTAATGAAATACTTAAAAAAAAAAAAAAATCATTGAGTTAATCCCCCTTGATAATGCAAGAGCTGAAAAACTTAATTCCTAATTTCCATTGACACACACAAAAATGAAATTATCTTTTCATTAAAGCTAAAATAGCAGATGTGAGGTGTTTTTATTAAAATTGATGGCAAGCAATAAGTTTTTAAAAGCTTCTAATGCTATATATGGTATGCAAGGTATGAGCAAATCATCCCCATGGGTCTGAGTTGTGATGCTAGTTTACCAGTGATTGTTAATGATTAAGGTTTTATTTTCTCCAATATATTAAAAAGTGAGAAAGGAAATAGCAGTAGTAACACAACAACTCAGGCCTTATTATCATATTCTTTGCTCATGAAACCTAATGAATGTCATTGACAGTCGTAAATAACCAGAGGCAAGTGTAAAAGTAGAAAGGGAAAAATCTTTCAAATTATCTAAAGAATACACTAGAAGAAACTTTTTGTTTAATTTTTGTTGGTTGTGTTCATGTTGAATATTAAACTTTCCTATTAGGCACATACCAAATCCCCTCATCAAAAGAAAAACTAAGATACATATTTGCATTAGGGTGTATGAATAAATACATATAAAAATCAATCACAATCAATCATAGAATCACACAGGTCTAGTTTGAGAGAGATCTCAAGGAAATAAATAGATCTCCACAAGAAAATCCTCAGTTTTACCAACATCATACAGGGACTTGAAAGTCTAATTTGAACTTCAGTATGTTTGTATACAGGCTATATATAGATAAATAGAAAGTCTGATGCTAGGGAAAATGTAAAGTTACATTAAAAAGAATTCAAGTGTTGAAATGGCCCTCAAAATCTTTCCTCGACCTGTCATGCTTATTATTTTACCAAAATATTCACTATTACCTAAATTTTAATTTTCTTACATTTTAAGAATAAAACCAACTTTGATGCTTTGAAATTTCTATAACCATCAGTCTGTTGTCAGTTCTGGGTATTTTACATAAGCTGAAGGCTATGGATATATTTAAGCACTACCACATTGCTTTGAACAAATCAAGAATTACAATGTGATGGAGCAGAGCTCCACTTTCTAGCTAAAAATATGGCAAATGTTGTAGCGGGGAAAAAGGTATAATAAAAAGCATTTACAAGATGATGTGGAATAAAAATATCTCAATTTCACTTCATTCTTATGTAAAGTAACGTAATCAAGACAACAGAATTGGCTAGTGGCAGGGTTCTGAAAGAACTCCAGATTCCTGATTTCCACTTGATTTCCTCCATGTTGAAACACATTGCATCTTCTTCAGAAGAGCAATTGTATCATGGGGAAGCAGAACTTCCAGAGGCAGAACTTTCTGTCACTTCAGCAAGATGCTTCACACCTCACACTTTGATGAGCAGATCAGCATAAAGAAACATAAATTGAACATAAAATATATGCCAGCTCATGCTTTCTTACCTAGAAATATGTCCTAATAAATCACCCATATTTGAACTGAGGGTTTAATGAAATGAAGTGTAAAATACAAACAGATCCCCATTTCCATGGCAAATTGAATCCTTACTGCTTTATTCCAGAATGGCCATAAAATATATTTCAAGAATCTTTAGAAACATATTTTAAATTATTCCCTTAAGCCTACTCAGATGTGCCTTATGATGAATGTGGGAGGTTGAGTGAGAGCAGTTTATATGCTGAGGAGCAGGAAAAACAAAATGACAAAGGACAGATTTAATAATAGGAAAGAGGGTGTTAGTTACACATTCTTATGGCTTCTTTTCCCCAAGTATGTCTCATGCCTCTGTTCTTATTTCCTTACACTATAGCCAAACAGACATTTTTGCTATGAAAGAAGACTACTGGTTATAATTTGCATTGTCTTTTGTATCTTTTCTGGTGTCTTTATCTCTTTAAATGTCAATTACAGGCAAAGCACTTTACTAATCACAGTATTTTTAAGATGTTTGTCGTCTGAGTTCTACAACTGGATAAATTCAATAACTAATGTAAAATATTATCTAGGTTAAATTTTATGCCTATATCCTGTTTTGTATTTACCTAATTATTTTAAACATGCAAGGAACAACAAGATATTTCCTTGGTCAATATAATTTTTTAAAGCATGCTTGTCTTCGTTGAATTCTTCTATCTGCAGAATTATTTCAAATTAAATTGAAGTACAGATTTTCATAGACTCTTTGAAGTTACAGTTCTTCAAAAAGCACTTAAAATATGCTAATTATTTCAAACAAGTAAGAAACAATTGACTGAGCAAGTATGCTCAAGTGTTTATATTAGCACGGCTTGATTGGTTCCAAACACACCTTCTCAAAACACCACAGCTGCCTATCAGGGCAGCTGTGATCTAGGAAAAAAACAGACCTTGTGAAAACCTACACCAAGGGTATCTCACATGCAGGTTATGAGCCAGAATCACAGAGGTAAATATCATGACATCTGAGGGATGCTGTGTTAGTCAGCTCAGAATGCAGCCTCACTGACTGCTGTCCAACGGGGATAACACACAGACCTGTTCATACCACTGGGCATTAATTAGGCTGCTACCAGTTATAAATATTAATAAGATTGTATGTTTTATTCATTTCTCTAAGTGGCAACTTTAGGATTCTTCCCATTTTACATGGGCCTCTAAAATATGTCACACCAAAATGTTCTAAATTAAAAAAAAAAAAAAAAAAAAAGGTCAAGGTAAAATTTTTCCTACCTTTATCATGAAGGGAAAAGGGAGTCACATGTTACTGTCGCTGCACTGGTAGCTGCACTCTCTCTTCTGAGAGAAGATTCCTGCTGCTTAACTGCTACGTGTTCTTCACATGTCTTTGTCCACCACATAAAGACCAGGTTACCTTTTTGCTTTTCAATGCAAATAATCTCCAGTCACTCCCAATTTCCCTGACATTGTCTCAATTCTGCGTGGTCCTTTTTAATAGATTGCATACAGATTTCATGTGACTTTGGTTTCTGTGAAACAACCTCACATGATATCACAGTTATAACCAGAAGAAAGCAACTTATGCCCGCTCACTTTATTTAATATAGTAATTCCTACTCACAAAAATAACATTTACATTACTTACATTATTTATTATGCTACATTAAATGACATTTTTTCTGACATCTTCTTTGCACCTCTAGGATTTAATTCTTCTGATAACAGGTCATTACCTATTTAAAATGCTTTCTTTGGATGGTACAAGACATCCACTCCAGAGCACGTTCTCTTTGGTGATTGCTAAAAAAGTTTAAAGCAGCAAGCTGAATTTTAAACATATACTTTTTGGATGCTTAAGATGGAAGATATGGATTCCATTCAAGTGGTCTGAATGTACATTCTGTAATAGAAGGTAGCACTGGAGAACTGATATTTCATTTCTGCTTCAGCTGTACTCATAGGTCACAGATTACAGCACATTAGTTCCTCTTATTTTACTTATTTTGCAGAAGATAAACTCATTTAAAGATTTGGGCTTGACAGCACAGAAGTCTGCAGCTCCCTGCATAGGAGAATTGAACTGCAGAATAACAAGAGACAGACAGTACTTGCAGAAAAAGAGAGACGTATCTCCAAAGCTAGGAAAAAATGTACTCAGGGATAGGAAAAGCTCATGTTTTCTCATAGAAAAGTCCTTTCTGTAGCTCTCAGGTTGGGGTTCTGGCTGCAAGGGTCTAGTAAAAGCATATTTACCAATAGGTAAATAGGTAGGTAGCTATCAACCTGGATAGAAAACTGGGCCAAAAGCAGGATTCAGAAGAGTGTTACAATACACTAAGGATATAAGCAAAACCAGAAACTAGACTAAGGAATGAAATTTGGTGAGTCTTTTTTTGATGAGCCTGTCCTACAATGTATTCTCAAACCATCAAGCAAATGCAGGAATGCATTACACTAAGCATCCAGAAACAAAACACAGGAAGAAATCTGCAACCAACTACATGTGATTTCAAATGCCTTGCTTGAGAAAGAAATAAATACTTACTAGGCAACTTGAAGTTCTCTTAGTCTGGAATTAGTTTAAATTTCATTAGGATTAGCTGGAACCAAAGGAAACCAGTCTTAACCAAGATGCTGAATATAGATTCAGGCTGCATCTACTTTGCTTTATGGTTGGCCAGTTAGGCAATGATCTTGTTATTACAAATATTCCTGAACTACTTGTGGGATGTTCTCTCTTGGCAAGCCGAGAACATCATCCATGGTTACAAGAGGTACAACACTCTTAAAGTGAACAAAGTTTTTGATATACTTAGGTAAGGCAAAAAACAAGACTATAAGGAAGGGTAAGAAACATTTGAGGTTTCCCAGTCTAGAAACTTTATGCTTCTGTGACAAGAATGTTATTCAGAACACAGTAACTCAGTGGCAGAGGTGTTTGTAAAATAACATAAACTATTTAATGTGACTTAAATACAGGAAAATATCCTCAGATAAAAGGGTTATATTCCATACAGTCTTTAATGGAAAGACTTCAACTGTAAACTTTCATAAAACTAAACAAGAGAAAGAGAAATTATTCCAGAAAAACAGTAGTTAAAATTTTGGTTTGGAATAAAGAAAGGTAGGGGAAACTGTGAGAAGCTGCTCGTGATACCACAGTCAGAAAATAATCAAATTCTCCTACTCAAGCATTGACTAAACTTGCAGAAGTCAATGGAATTACTCACATAGTTACTCACCCCTACATGACTAAGACTATGCAAATCCACTCCAGACAATGAGTATACTCGATGGTATAATTCTACTTGTGCTTCATACTTCTTTAGTGAAATGCTATCCCTTTTTCCTGGGAAAATCTTTCCCTTACCAAAACAACTCTATAATTTGGTGCCCATCCAAATTTTAAAGCCTGTAGATAGCTAAAGATATCAAGAAGAGCCATTCACCCATGCAATTTCTCATGCCATTCCACCACTGCCAATACTCAATCCCTAGACAGAGTCTTGGTAATGTCAAAGGACTCCTAAGACAAATCCAAGCAAGTGACAGAAATATCCATTTGTTATAGACTCAAAGCAGTTCTCAGCCCAAATTTTCAATAATAAAATCATGTTAACAAAAGAAAACAAAAACTCAAACAACAAACAAACCAAAACCAAAAACCTAATCCCTCAAAACAAACAAACAAAAAATCTCCCCCCAAAAAACCCCAAAACAAAATAAAACAAAAAAAAGACAACAAATCACACCACAATCAAGAAACAGCAACGAAATAATTTCTCTTTCTGAGGTATGTGTAGATTAAAAAAAAAAAAAAATCTTCATTTCTGAAGTTTTCAGCATTACAAACTGAAGGAAAATGCTCAGGCTCATGCTATGCCTATAGAAAGAAGACAGATCTTCCTAAAATCTTGTTTTAGGTAATATTTGGTAGGATTAACTGGAAATGTGTTAGCATTATTGCAGAGAGAAGTGCACACATTTGAGATGCACAGTTTATTCTGCCTTTATTTACTAGATTCCCTGTGAAGCAAAATTGGCACAAGGAAGACACATTGCTCTGATAATTTTAATTACAGTTTTTAATGCATCAGTGGATACCTAAACCCAAATATCAAACTCATCAGCTGTTCTGCCACTGAAACACACAGAGCATATGATACAGAAAGAGCTGAAGATCTAACCATATAACTTCATCATCTATAGAGCTGATTTCAGCTTTTTTTTATGGATTAGAGCATATCCAGGAGCCCCTCTGTCATATGCTATTGGGAGCAGAAAAGGTTAGGCTCAATCTGCCTGGGAGTCCCTTCAAATATCCATGATGGGAAGAGAACTTTCCCAGAGCCAAGCACTTTATTCCTGTCTCCTGGCAACTGACACAGAATTTCCTTGAATAAACGACTAATCAAATTGTACACAGAAACTCCTGCTTGGCAAAATATTTTATAAAGAGCAGACATATCTAAATGTCATGGCAAATGTTGCTGTTATCACAAGTGGTTTATGGTTAATGCCATGAGCAGTGCCAGAACCTCAGGATTTATGAAAGATAACACACATGCTCAGGATTATAGATATTTCTCACTCTTCCTGTGTTCCTCCTTAACTCCACATGTTTCTCACATCTCTTAAACTTGAAGGCATGCTACCCATTCCCTGATGCCAGTCTCTCAGCTTGCCAAATGAAAAATGCATGTTTTATTCATTCTCTAGGGTTGCAGCCACCAGGATACTGTGTGCCACCCCAGCCTCGGTGAATGAGCATGCAAAATCAGCTCCTAGTGGTTGCATTTGTAATGTCTATATAATATGCACACACATGTGCATTATCCTCTCTTTCCCATCAGGATTTATTTCATACATGGGCCAGCTGCAGGCTGCAAAATGAGAAAAAACAACTGAAAACTTATTTACAGAAAAAAAAATCTTGTTTATATGAAAAAAAGCAAGTAGGAATTCCTCTTCCTTGTACATATAAATCCAGAAAAAAACTGGAAAGAACACAGAAAAATACCACACTAAATGCTGAAGAATTTTGTTGACATCAAAAATTATCATTTGTTCTTCTTTAAACCAGTTAGACATAGTCCTGCCAACATAATAAAACCTGGTGCATCACTGGCACAAAAAACAAGGGTTCCATAATGCTTTACACAGAAGTTGAAACTGTGAATAAAGTCAATATAAAAGTATAAACTTTTACATTTCCCCTCTATGGTTTTCCTTATAGACTAGCCATATTAAATCCAATGTCATCTTTTTGATACCCTGTGATTTCCCAGCACTGTGTCTGTTATGAATGAGTATAGAAGATCTTAAAAAATCATCAGCAAGTCTATCAGCAAAAGCCAGATTTAACATTTAGTGACAACACAACAAAGTCTTGGCAAAATTCACTTGACTGCTTATAGGACAGTTAAGTCACACCAAGGAAAAACAAGAAACAACAACACCAAACAAAATCCAAGCAATCAAAGCAGAAATGAACTGGGAACTATTTAGGGTGTATGTATATGTGTGCATTTGTTTAGGTACATGTGGGAAAAGGACAAGGGCAAGGATAAAAAGGAATACAGCCTTAAAGTTTATCAGCACTCAAACTTAGCAGTACTTTAACATAAGTTATACCTTAAATCTGACAATTTAACAAAGGAACAACACTTGTATCTAACTTAAATTAACCTTAATTTATAACTTAAGAATTTAACAGAGAAATAACACTTAACAGCATTTAGCCTAACTTAAAACTTCATTGTTATATTTGGTAATTTAGCAAAAGAACAACACTCAGCTGCATTTATTTAAAGTCTTAAGTCACAAGCTCACAGGACTAACTTACTTAGACATCTAAGGTATTTAAACATCTAATAAATCAGCTTTTCTCCCAGATTTGCTATGGCATATGTGCAAGTTTATGCATCCAGACATAAAGAGTCAGTGCAACAAGGTACCTGTGAAAAATTCCCCCAGAGGTCAGCAAAATACTCACTTTGGATGCCTTTGCATCTGTCAATGGGTGAAGGGTCAGGCTTTGAGGAGCGTCAGCCCAGGGGTCATCGTCACTCAGCCGTCCCCCAAGCCCAGCAAACATGAGATTTCCCTGGCTCTGAGAGGCCCCACTCAGCTGCTGGTCTCAGCCTGGGAGATCTCCAAGGGTCACGGGCCACTGTTCACAGGGTCTCAAGACAGTGGGCTTTAGTCATAAAAATGTTTCATCCTGGCCACAGCTGGGGTTGCTTCTTCCAAAGTGTGAGAACAGAGATGTTGTGCCATTCAGGGAAGAAAATATTTTCCAAGGCTGTTTATGCAGCAAACAGGAGCTCGTTAGCAATTCCTGGGAGCAGACAGTATTTCTGATAATCTCAGGAAGAGCTGAGGCCAGGTGCTGTTTTTCAAGGCTAAGGCCTAACAGCTCTTTCTCAGATCACAATGCAGCCTGGAAAGGGTGTGAGGAGAAATGCACCACCACTGATTTTCCTTCCAAACCGCAAAACCTCTGTTTAATCATAATGTGAAATAGATGCAGATATAGAAGTGTGACTGTAAGACAAATACACTGGTTTTAGTTGTTTAAAACTTAGCTAGCCATAATGCAATCATTCCAAAACTTTTCATCCTTTTTGTCTACCAGATTAAATATTGTGGTGAATATGTATATTTTGCAGCCAAGCCTTTCTGCAAACAAGAAGATACTGGCTTTGTTCAGACCAAGAAGCACAAAATCTTTGAGGGTTCAAGTACCTCCACCATCTGGAAAAGAAACAAAATACTTGACAGAGTATTTCTCCTTGCTTCAGAAATATTTTAGAATCCTGTGAGATTTTCCCTAAATCTGAGCATTTGAAGATTTTTTCCTGTGCAGTTTTGCAGAACAGCATATCCATGCTGAGCATGTTCCATCCCAGGAGAGTCAGAAATTCCTAAGACAGTGAGGAACTGTTCCTCCCCACCACTGCCCTCCACTCCCCAAGGAATAATCTGATTCTGCATTCAGGAAATGGGAGAAAGGAGAGTGTCTGGTGGTTCCAACAGACCCAAAGGGAGTATGTATCACAATTCATATGCAAAAGGCTATAGTGAAGGTTGCCCTGCTAATATTAATGTCAGCATTTGACTACTTAAGCATGACATTCTGTAAATTGCATGTAATTTTCTGTAAATGATAAATACAAATATCTTCATTTCTCTCTTTTTATCTCAGGCTGTTGCTATTGTTTATTGTAGTTGTTTCTGAGGAATGGCTCATCAGTTACTTCTCCTAGGAAACCTTGTCATAGACTAAGAAAAAGTGGTTTAAGTTTTGTTTTTTTTCTCTTGCTGTACATATTAATTTTTTTCCTTTTTTATCCCTTTAGTGCATTGACCCTGGCTGGATGCCAGGAACTATTCTATCACTTCACTCCTCAGCTGAACTGGGAGAGAAAATATAAGTCTTGTATGTCGAGATAAAAACAGGGAGATATCATTAGCCCATTACTCTTATGGGCAGAACAAACTCAGGGAAATTAACTGAATTTATTACCAATCAAATCAGAGTAGGATAACGAGAAATAAATCTAAATATTAAAAACATCTTCTCCCCACTCATCACTCTCTCCAGGCTCAACTTGATTTCTTATCCTCTCTCTCTCTTCTCCTCCAGGGTCATAGGGAGACAGGTAATGGGTATTGTAGTCATTTCATCACACATCACTTCTGCTGCTCTTTCCTTTTCAGCACACTCTCACACCCTTGTCCTGCTCCAGCGTGGAGTGCATCTCACAGAATCACAGAATATTCTGAGTTGGGGGAGACCTACAAGGACCATGAAGTCCAACTCTTAAGTGAATGGCCCATACAGACAGTCCTCCATGAATATGCTTCTCCAACATGAGTCTTTCCCATGGGCTGTAGTTCTGTAGGAGCTGCTCCAGGATGGGGTGCTGCCTTTCAGGAATAGGCTGCTCATCAAAAGGTCACAAGTCCTCCTCTCTCCATGAGTCTAGAAGCTCCAGCTCAGGCTTCCCACAGGGTCACAGCATCCTCCAGGCATCCACCTGCTCTGGTGTGGGGTCTACTCCACCACGGACCTCCTAGAGCTGCAGGAGCACAGCTGCCTCACCACGGTCTTACTATGAGATGCAGGGGAATTGGTTTCCAAGCATGGAGCCCCTCCTACCCCTCCCTCTCCACTGCTCTTGGGGTCTGCAGGGCTGTGGCTCTCCCATTGAATATTCACAGTTCACTCCTCTGACTCTGGTTGCTGTTGTGCAGCAGTTTCCTCCCTCCCTCCTGTCCTGCTGCTACCAAAACCTCGCTGTGCAAACCAAATGCAATCCCTATGAATGCATATCTAGAGTAGCCAGAGAGATCCTGGTGGAGTGGGCACAATATAAAACAAAGGCAAAGAACCTCTACCTAAAGAACACCCAGGAATATTCTGTGGGAATTTTTGTTTGTGGGAACAAAGCAGAAGAATAGTCACTGTGTAAAATCACTGATTTTGCACAATTGCAGTGTGGGAGGACCCCAGCACCCCATCAGCTGCTCAAACCCAGTGCAGAGCAGATTACAGTTTGACCAACAGCTGTCAAGCTTAATTCAGCCAGCAAACTACTGCTAGAAAGCAGACACCTTGCATGGTGGTTTCCTCAGCTCCCAAATCAGTTCCACTTGGTAGATTTTTGTGGTACTTTAAATAATTAATCTGTTTTTTTCATGCCTGATCTGTTGATTAAATTTTGGATTTCAAGTTTGAGCAGATCTTCCTGTGTTTCACAAGGTCTTATTTATGTTTTCTTCCAAGGCAAAAATGTATTGTAAGGCTGGTTTATTTGCAAGGCAATGTTTGACAAAACAGTATGAGATGTAGCTGATTAAAAACGCAGCCAACAATAAAGTGATTATCTTTCAGCACAGTGTGTGGTGCCATATGGTGACTGAGCAAGTGGGAAGAACTAATGCTTGATATGCAGCTCTGGTGATTTATGGTTACTGACTTCCTGTAGAAAATGACTTCTTCTTTCATAAAAAACTAATTATCTTAAAAAGTACGTGTGCATAGAGAAAATTTATATTGATAAAGTTGCCAGTGCAATATTCAAGTGAATTAAATATCTATAAAAAGCTCAAGAGGTAGATGCTTTCTGAAACACCTGTCTCAATCTGTCCTGCTGACCCTGATCAGGAAATTTGCTTGAAATAAGAATGAACAGCTGTTTTTAATGGGTCTTTTTATTGTTTACTATATTTATGAACTGTGTATAATTTCACCAAATCAGGAAACATACATATGAGCAAAAAATTTTTCTTTTGTTGTTTTTCCTTTTAATTTCAACTAATAAAACTGAAGGCTTTGTTCAGTTAAAAAGGGCTATTATTTCATAAACTCAGGGAGTTTCTATTCCTACAACAGGGAAAAAACAAAAAAAGGTAACAACCTAAAACATAAAGAAGTAAGATTTAAAGCAGCAATCATATTTTAGCCAAGAAAATTTAATGCAAAAAATTGTATTGATTTGATAGAACCACGTTTATCCTCATTAAATTCATTCAAAACACCTCTTCTTTCACTGTAGTATAAATCTAAAATAATACTAATGTGTTAATATATACAATTCTGAAAGCAGACACTTTAAGAACCATACTTTTAGCCTAGTAAAACCACTGGGAGCCTTTACACAAATGTGTCTTACTCCATAGATTAGATATAAACATGTCTTGTGCATTAGACATTAGATAGTTTATAATATGTAAAAGATCTATTATGTGTGATATAACAGTAGATGTTTTCATTATCCCTGTGTTTTCTGTTCAATCCTTTCTTCTATTATGTAGATACCTAATCTAGTCTCCTTTTTAACTCCTGAATGCAGTATTATATAAGTGGATTCCTTTTAGTCAGTCAATCTCATATAGAAAAAACAAGCTGAATCCCACAGAGGCTCGTAGTGGCTCAAAATATGTTCTTCATTTCACTCTGAATATGACAAGTGCAACTGTCCTGTCTTCATCCTCCACATTATTTATAGTCTAATTTCTCCTTTTTTTTTTCCCGTCTCACAGTTATTAACATTTAATATTATTTATATGTAAATTACATACGTTAGAATCTTCAATTTTTTTCTCTAGCCTAATTACTTTAAAGGCTTAACACCTAGAGAGAATAAATCAGTCTGTTCCTTCTTTATCCTTTTTACCTTTTTTGTTCTCTAGCAAAACAGAAACATTTTTTATCACACAATTATATATCCTAATTCTTCCCCCTCTCTTGTGCATATTTGAGTTTGGTGATCCTATCTGGTGGCTCTATTTTCTGTAATTTTTATCAGCTAAGATGTGGAGCACATAGAACTTTATGTCTACAGCTGACTGATGGAGGTCCAGTACTGCTTTAATATTAGTGCAGAACAGTGCTAAAGAGAAGCAGCCTTACTGAAAATAGCAACTGCAATAATTTTTTTACTTGTACATTAGACAATCCAGAGATGGTGTCCTGAGCCTGTCTCTTCTGTGTTAATGCATCACAGGCTCACAAACATGTGGATAGAATATAAAACTACAGAGAATTTAGTTAATTTATCCATTCTCAAATCCATGTATAATCTCACAGTGTAGATATTTTGATTTCAACTAGATGACTAATTGTAAGTGGTTAAATGCTTCACTAGGTAAATGTGAGAAAAAGAGTACAATATATCTTCTTATATAAATGCTCCCTGAGAATGGATCACAGCCACATTGGAAAAGCAGTCAATGCAAGGGATTCTTGTACATCACAGCCCTTTCTTACATGGCTTTTTTGTGTCTTAGGGTGTTTTACTGATCTGAACATGGAAAAAACATCTGCTGGTTTCTGAGTTTAGGAAAAGGTCTGTAATTTACAGTCGATTTATATGGAACATTTACAACTGCCTGTTGCTGTGTTTCAAAGTTCATAGAACATAGATCATTAGCTTAAATTAAAATTTCCTGTGCACATACAAGAACCATGAAGGCTAACATGATTTTGCATAAAAAAGAATAGCATGCTTAAAATGTGTCACACTTGACATACAACAACATTATGTAACAGAAACAATTCAAAGAATTGGGAAATAGAAAACAAAGATTCCTTTTTCCAACTCTGTTTTACATAACATTTTAGGCAGATATATTTAAATTCCTTAAGCTATATCCTAAACAAGTGTACTACTAAAACCTAATTTTGCATAATAGGATTTTTAATAATTATAACTATTTTAGTCTTTTCCCTCTGTTCTTAAACCCCTTGTCATTAAAAAAAAAGATTTTAGATTATAGTATAGCATATTTAAGAAGAAGAGGTGATGTGATGTAGAGGAATACAAATTGTGATAGGAAATTTAAAATAATTGTGATCTGTAGACTTGCAGAAAATGAGGAATTTTAATATATTAAAATCAGCAACTGCTTGTCATTCACAAAGATGAAAATGCACAATGGACAGTCTTATTTCAGCACTGCTCAATAATAAATCAACAGTCCAGACATGACTCAGAGTCTGCTCATAAATTAGTCTTTTGACATGGAGCAAGGAGACACAAGGAAAAGAAAGGCAGAAAAGAGAAAAGGAGATAAATAGCAAAAGTATGCCTCAAGTGGCTTTCTGGTCTATTAACCTTAGACAATTACATGAAATATTAAATAGTGAAATTACTGACAAAAAGAGTGTGTTTAACAAAGATGCTGTAATGGACCAGGTTACTGAAATCAATAGTAGATTAGCTATAACTTGGTGTAAGACCATTATAGATGCAAGATACAACAATAGGTCTTGAGATGTTTCCCATTACACTTACAATCCCCAAACTGGCAATTTTGAGAACATAAAAGTACTTGTTATTCCTATCAATGGCGATAGCAGGAAAAAAAAAAAAAGGCAGATTAAATTGACATAACATTAGGGATTTACATGGATCAAATCTACATGACACAGAAGTCCCAAGTTATACTTATAGTCAACACAACCAGGTTTGTCTGTTCACCACCAAGGAAACTGGTGTTTGATTTAGAGATCTCAAATATGGGCTTATTTTACACTAGAAAAAACCAGGCCTGTTGTGCTTAACTTACAGCTGAGGGGGATGTTGGAGGGATGTTGGCAGTGTGCTGTCCTCTGCCTGCCTCTGTTACATGCACATCTCAGGTGGCTCAGTTAAACTCAGAGACCTGACAGACCTCAGTTTTTTTAAAAAAACTGAAAAAAATCCCTAGGGGGGAAAAAAAAAATCTTTGGAGGTGTTTTATATGTTTAACAAAGACACTCTCCTATATGTCCAGGACACTTTTACTAAATAAATGAGGTTCAGACAAAGAAATTCAGTTGATGAAACTGAGACAAGTGTCTACCACATCAAGCTGTGTAATGCAAGCCTGCAAACAAAATGAAGCAGGAGTTAAGACTGTGATTTCTGTAACTGGTAGCATTCAGCAGTTGCTAGTTTAGAAGCAAGCCCACACCAAAGCCCATCCAGCTGTATGGTGTTTTATAGCTGAAAACAGAGCTGACTTGCAAGCTAAATAGCTATTTAGGAATCTTAAGAACCTTGTCTGCATCTTAAATACCTTTTCAGTGTCGTACTAGGAAAAACTGTGAAGAGAAGTAAGAGAAGATGAGTTTCAGTAGTGTAAAATTGAAACTGGTAATAATATTTTTTTATTATTTCAAGCTGAAGAAATCAGAGATTTTGGAGAATTTGGGAGCATTTTGGGATGGCACAACACCAGTGTTAAGAAATATGCATGTCCTGACTATATTCCCTCATTGTGACTAAATAATGTCAGCAACTTAAGTGTTAAGAATTTAAGGAGAAAGACATAGCAGTAAAAAAAAAAAAAAAAAAAAAAAAAGGTATAATGGGTTCAATTAGGGATTCAGAAGCTACACAAATGAAATAATTTAAGTTTACTTTAGTTATTATGATTATAACTGCCTTGTTAAGCCTCTGAGCATGGCCAGGATAAACAAAAAGCTTTAAATTTAGATTTAATTGGGAACTCATTAAACTGTTATGTACCAGATTCTGTTGCTTGTGAAGTGCTTTATTTAACATTACATTTCTCAGTCCAGTGTGAGCAGGAGGGACTGGTTTGGCTGGCACACTGAGTGCAGACCTGCATCTAGCATTGATGATCACAAACATTATGCCAATGCAACCAGATGGCAACTGGTGGAGAAAAAAATCTGGCCCATTCTACTATGCTCAAGATGTTTTCTTTTTGTGTGGGCTCTAATAAGCATGCTGCACCTATACTATTAGACAGAATTGGTATATTCCCGTCTATTTTCCTTGGATACCAGCATATTTCTGTAAATCAAAGTAACTCATTGTGCTAGACTGATTCAAAGGGGATATAGTTCAGAAAAGATTTGCAGCTTCCAGTATGAAAAGGCAACAATATGTAAAGGTAACATCTCTTATTTTTCTACAAGAGCTTTTATGTCTCCTGCCAGAAAGGTGAAAGGGCTTGCGGAGATGAACAGCTAAAGTTGCCTTTATGCAGTGTGGACAGTAACCTATGGGTGAAAACAGCGACAATGGACCAGGGTCAGATCCATCAATGCGCTCTGTAATCCCACCCCCTGAAACATGATCCAGGGAGCCAAAATTTTCACTCTTTAAAGAATTATCAATCTTCTTTTGCTGCAACCCTGGACTTATTTCTGTCTCAAATTCCCAGTGAAAGGAGAATTACAAAAATGCACAGGCAAGGAGCAGCAAACCTCAGAGAGTTTACAGTCTGGAGTTTGCATTGGAAAAATAACACACAAGACAAAAATCAAAACAAAACAAAACAAAAAAAAAAAACAACAACAACAAAAAAAAACTGTGAAGGGAAGTCTTCAATCTGAATATCTAGTTCTGAGAAGCTTCTAAATTGAAATCTCAACTGTTTAATAAAATAAATTTTCTTAAAGGACAAATGTAGATCAGCAGGGACTATGGAGAATGGAGAAAGTTCTCATTTCTCCTATCACAATCTGTTTTCTCTAGCTTTTCCTCCAGAAACAGACTTCATAATTTGCCTGTATCCATGGCTGACACCTTCTTTTTTTCTTGAGTTACCTCCACACCATCATATGGATTGTTTTCCTTTAGAGTCAACATATTTCTTGCTTACAATGAATGACATCCAACAGCCCAACCCAAAATAAGTCAACCAGAAAACACAGAAAGATGCACTGAAATTATCTATTTTGACTAGATAGTGATCATAAAAAGACAACAGTTCAGCTTGTTGCCAGAGGCAAGAATTGCTTTTTCTGGGTGGCTGAGTAATTTGGTTTCAGTTGCATATCTGTGAGGTTTCCAGAACTTATGGTTCTGGTGGTCAAGATTATGAGTTTACAGGAAGAACAGACAAATAAGCAGGCAGGTATTGCCAGAGGAGAATGCAACACCTGGGTCCTGTGCCTGCAGCTCTTCAGCTGCACAGGAGCTGCAGGTGGATGCTGCAGGGTCTGCATTTGGGCAGCTGCTCCGTGCTGAGTGTCCTGGTGCTGTCACAACAGACACGGTGCAGTCTGCCTGGGGGAATAACCAGGGAGACGTGTGAGTGCTGGGAACTGGCAGCAAGTAGCTGGAAATTGTTACAGGAATTAACTATTCAAGATAGGGAAAACTTAGACCAAAATTAGAGGCCTTTTATTGTCGGAACTCAAAATGTCCCTCAGATATTTTTGCATGTTCTGGGTCCAGGTCAGAAGCATTTGAGACCCTGGCAGGCAGCTGGAAGCAGTTGTGATTTTGGATTTGAACCATGGAACGATTTACCAACCTTGCAGGAAGAACAAGAAGTCAAAAAAGTTTAGAAATTAGAGTAGAAGTAGTCACAAAGTAAAGGGAAGAATTTTTGAGTGCTGTGCAAGGGGGTTTTAAGTCCTGTAAAGGGGGGGGGGGGGGGGCACGGGGGAAGGTGGGGGGGTTAGGTCTTGTACATGGGGTCAGAAGTTTTAAGATGGAGGGATTTTGGCTGGTCCTGTCCTTCCTCTTTCTTCTTCCTTACCTCCATGTTCTTGGTGATGTTGGCACTCACAGATTGGTTTAGAGTAGAAAGGCACCATTTAATATAGGTAATAGGCATTGGGGAAAACTGTAAACATGTAACACATAATGTACAATATAAAAGAGAGCAGCAGCCCTGGGCAGGGAGAGAAGCAGTCAGGAGTCAGAGAGGATGTCAGGGTGTGTGTGTGCCTCTGCCTGAGCTGCTGAGCAAACCACAGCAGCCCAAGAAGACTTTTATCTTTTAGATAACTTGCAATAAACAACCTTGAGACCAGACAACAGAAGACTATTGAGTATTTCTTTGGAAGCACGGGTTGGAGGAGAGACTTTTCCACCACACGGAGCCACCCCTGACCTAGAGGTGAGCTCCAGCATTTTATCTTTTGTCTCTGCTTGTCCCTTGTCCCAGTAGATTTTTTCCTGCTGAGGATAACATTGTAAAGAAATGGGGTGTCACTTGTCAGTATAGAATGGGTATGAATAAAACTAAGTACTGTTTATGCAATTTTTATGTTGTAAAGAAGAAATAGCAGAAATGAATAGTTAAATTATTTATCAATTTTTAGCTTTTAGTATTAATTTATCAATTATAATAAACAGAAAGTAATGCATTAGATCTCTTAAAAACTGAAACATGGATAGTTGTTTTGGTTTTTTTTTAATTTAGCCTAAGATCCCATCTTGTTGTTTTCTCCATTTCTCCATGTTGCTACTCCTCCATGATAGCCCCTAGTACTTTCCCTAGTATCTCTCTAGGCTACTGAAACAAATATTTAAATATCTGACACAGACATAGTGTTATCCTTATTGCTAAAATTATTTCTGTCATCCAGATGACACCTGACACAACAGCATTCTCGAAGTTTTCATACATTAGTTTGCTTTATATTTTATTCTTTCAGTTGTCAAAATAAAAATAGGCTATCAAGTTAGAACTTCAAGACTTACCAAGGTTGTAACATTGAATGTTAAGGTTACTCTTTTGTGTATTTTCAGGGTGCTTTTCAGACTGACAGGTATGAGAAGTTTCTTCGTTGAAATCATGAGATCTCCTCTCACCTCCTTATCACAATGAAGGTTCCTGAAGGCAGAAAGAGCAAATTTAGAAGAGTTAGAAAGATTTAAAAAAAAAAAATAGCAGTAACTTAACAGTTGACAGGAGGGTGAAGAACTTCTTTAGGTCAAATAGAATCTCTTCCTTTTGATGGATAAAGGCATGAAAAACTTGTCAGTCATACTCTTATACTATCTGGGATAATATGGTGTTATTTCATCACAGAAGGCAGCTGGAAAAATATGACAGTCCATTGCAAATATTCTTTTTTATAAAAATATTAGAAAAAAAATTATCAGCTTACACAAACTTTTTCTAAGTGCAGCATTTCTAATAGTGAATTGTAGCATTGTTAGAATAATATGTTTCAAGATACAATTATTTCCTCAGAAATCAATGTGACTCGGTTTAATGAATGCTCCATCAAAGGGCAGCTAGACATGAATTAGATCTAGGCTTGAAAGACTTTGTCTTCCAATGAGATTTCACAGCTGTGGATGCTTCTGTAGATAATACCTAGAGATACTTAGTACAGATTAATTTGACTTGACTTCCAGGTACATCTAGGTTCCCATGGTTCAGATCTCTCTGAAGACCATGAGAGAACATTAATCTCAATTATTTACCTGGGCTTTAATAACTGCTTTTAGAACCTACTTACTGTGAGCAACATCCAGTGAAGGTACTCAAGAAGAGGAGCCTCAGTTCTTGGGTTTTTTTTTAGGTGGACCAAAGTCTTGAGTGTTTTTTTATGTTTTTAAATCATATTGAAAAATATTGATGAGGGGTTCAATTTGGCTATTCCAAGTAGTCATTAGCAAGTGATTTGTAAAATATAACAGACTTCCTGTATCAAGAGTTTTTGTCAAACCTTTTGGACTCACATCATCTTCTTTTCAGTTATGTTAAGACATAGAGCTTGTAGTATTTTCCTTCTTTCCACCAGCTTCAACATCCAAAAGGACAACAAATTACTTCTGTCAAAATTTTATTTAATAATTTAACAATAGAGATACAAACACATGGATTTTGATCTTTATTAGTGATCTTGTTTACTTTTAAGACTTTCCCTAAGGTTTAATTTAAAAATCCTGGAGTTCCACAGTCAGATAAAGCTCTGTTGTATGACGTTTGGCTGCTTATGCTGCAGTTCAGAATGTTAATCGGCCTCTGCTTAATACACATTAATTCAGACTGTAAGGAGCACCAGACATATCTTCCCCTGAATTTTAAAGGCTAGAATTAGCTGAGGAGTTAAGACTTCTGTGCTGCAAATATTGCTATTTCTTACACCAGTTATTTGATTAGGTCAATACATATGCATAGGCAATATAATGAACTCCATGAACTTCAAGAGAGGCCCTTTTTTCCTGCTTCTCTTTGACTTCTAGCTATTTCACAGCAAGTCATGCTGTATTGTAAATTAGCGATGAGGACTTGACCATTTGGTCTGTACTATGATATGTACTAAAGTCTCATGGTAGCATTATTTAACATTTCTTTTGGAATTACATATAAAATAAGGAGATCTTTATTCCTTTAGTTCAACATTGGCAGTAAAGAAATTGGGATACATACAAAGCCAGAGAGAAAACCCCCACAAATATCATAATCCCAATGGAAAATGCAATTAAATATGAGCTGTGTGCTTTTTCCAACCCTCCTCTATTTCCAGAAAACGGGAATTATAAATCCCAAAGGGCAAGAAAAGCTGTGGGAGTAATTATTCATCACCCTACAAAATTCACAGAGGAAATGCACTGCATACAGATTTCAATCACAGAATGGCTTGGAAGGGATCTTAAAGATCATCTCATTTCTAACCCCCTCCTCGCCATGGGCAGGGGCATCTTTCAGCAGACCAAGCTGCTCAGGGTCTCATCCAAAGGGAACTGAAATAAAGACCTTGACTTACTTGAATCCTACTAAAAGTTTTCTATGTCTTTTCTATCAATTTTTGGCTTCTTACCATGATTTTACAGCTTATTCATTATCATTAGCCATAACCCACACAGCTACTGGGTTAAGACCTCTAAAGTACCACATATAACAGCATTAATGGCACATACCAAAAAATTACTTATATTTAAAGGAAAATATTATTAGAGTGATGATTTTTTCTGTCTCAATCAGTGTTTTATAGATCTGCTACTTTGACTGAAATATTCAGCCATGAACTACACTCTTTTTTCACTACAATTATATTTAGTGAATCAACATAAAATAACCAGACAACATCTTGCAATGATTTAAAGAGCTTTTTGCAATAGCTGTTCTATAAAATTTTAATGAGTACACACAAAGTGATAGACTTGCGTATTCTATAAAAGGCAGACAAATCTGGAGGTAATTCTTGCAGAACTTCTACTGAGCTTATTAAAAACAGTATTTTACTGATGCTTATGAAACCAAACAGCTCCACATCCTGCCAATATTTTTTTTATTGGCTAATAATTTTCAAAAGTTAATTTTTGAAAGAAATGGAAAGAGAGAGTACAATGTGAATTCCATATGTAGGCTTTCAGTTACTATAATTACAAAAAAAAATAAAAAAAAACCAGCATAGCTGAAGGTGTTTGGTACTGTTCATGTACACTATTGCTGGTCACCTTCATTAAGCCCTTAGAAGGTGCTGGGAACCTCACGGAGAACCCTGTGAACTGCCACAGAAGTGCTGCACCAGTTTAGCCCCACCCCTGAATCCACATGTAAAGTGCTTCAACAACTACAGGCTTTTCAAGCCACTTGCATTTTTATCCATGCCTTCCAGAAAACAAAGGAGTCTGACTAGTGCACAATTGCAGTGTCACTATAACATCCAAACTTTCTTACTGTTTAGATTCATGGTCATGAGATAATCATAATAATAATGGCAACAAACAAACAAAACAACCAAAACAACACAAATACACACACCAAAAAAATCCCTAAAAAGCCAAACTCCCCTAACCAAGTAAAAAAAGAAGAAAAACAAATCAAACATAAAAAACCAACCCAACGTAACCCAAACAGAGAAACAAACCCCTGCCTAAACAAACAAACAAACAAACAAACAAACAAAAAAAAGTCAACCAAAAATCCAGAACCCTAAATAACAGGGCAGGAACAAAACAGATAAGGCTGAGAAGTAGTTGAAACTACTTAAAATTATTTCTGAAATCCATGGTAATTATGCTACCCATTAACACTCTTCTTGTGCTCTTGTTCAACACAAATCCAAATAGTTGTTTAAGTTTTAGTTTAACAACTGCAATGCTCCATGACAAGCAGATGTAACTCAGAAAATGAAGAAGGGAGGTATTTCTTCCATACCTAAACATATTTAATCTCTTAGTTCTTCTTTTCTTTATGTGGCCCAATTTCCCAAATTGTTCTTTTGATATCAGCACAGTTTTGGAGGGTGGAATACAGAGTATCTCATGAGGTAAGTGCAAATATTCTCCAGCTGCTGTGCAACCTCTTTAACTTCCCAACTGCTTTCTTCTTTCCTTCTTTGGCCAGAATGCCTTCCATCTTGGATTAAATGGATTTTAACTCCCACCATGATTGAAATTAGTTCTAATTGGAGCTGTGTCCATGCTTGGCCTTGCAAGCCAGTTTTGTGTCTTTGCACCTAGTATTTCCTTAATAAATGAGACATAACAAAGAGCATCTCACTTACATTTACCAGTGGCAACAAAGTTATTTAGGAATAGTATCAGATTTGCACTTACTTGTCCAGCAGTTTCTCTAGGCAATAAGTCTACAAAAAAATCCATTGTGGATGTAGGAATTGTAGAATGGGAGTATTCCTGCTGTAACATGTTCAGATTCTCTGATACAAGCAGAAATGAAGGTGGCTAAAAAAATCATGTTACTTAGCCTGCTGAGGATTTCCTTCCCCTGGAATAGGGTGCAAAATGCAATAACTAGGACAAATTACTTAATCTTCTCATTACTGCATGTTGTAAAATTACTTTTGGCTGAAAGAACATAAAATGTAAAGCTTCTTTTACAGTGAAAAGGTAACATTTACAGGCTGCATTGTCTTGCATCATCAATACATGATCAGGTCTATATGAATACTATGTAATATCCTACAATTAATTTTATCTATATATAAAAAGAGAAACTGAATCTGATTAAATATTTGTTCTCAAATATTTTTATCTTTTAATAAATATTGAATTGCATATCTTTAAAACAGTACTTTCTTTTGTTGTCAGATGCACAGAAAATTAGAATACAATTTGCTGTCTGTAAAATATATATTAATTTCATAAGATAATACATTATATTATTGAGCAACACAAGACATTTATTCCTCTTACTTTCAAAAGACAGTGAAAAGAAATATTTTTATCCTTAGATATACTGCATTAGACAGAACATATAGTTATGATCTGGAGAGAGTGCTATTAAATAAAACAGGAAATAAGAAAAATTATGGCAGAGCTATACTTTGAATTAGAAAAAAACAAAAAAAAATAGAATTAGTTAGATTATTCAGGGCAAAGAATTCAGCTGCCAATTCACTGATCATCATCAGGAATGTGATATTATGAAATTTGACCATTCCATTGGGCATCCTTAGTTAATCCTCAATTATCGTCAGATTTGATCACTTAATTTTGGCTGACCATCGAGATACATACATATCACATATGTACATATGCAGATCATAAATGCTCCCAAAGAACCTTTGAATATTTTTCTTTTTATTACTCATGAATAGGCACCAAGTAATCATAATTTCCAGTCACTGTTCTGGGATGAATCCAAATCAGATCATATTTCTTTAATTATCCAGTCTTCCAGCTGCATATTTTTCTTCATAAAGAACAAAAGAGAGTTTTCCTTTGCTGATAAAGCCAGTTGTATTCATTAGACAATGAATAGGTAATGAATTAGACAAAATGAAAAATTGGCTTGTTTTGAAAAAGTGGATAAAGCAAACACTGACCTACACACTTCTAGAAACTTTTTATCTACAGACTATACATTTAAACTGGCTGCAACCAGATCAACACCTACAGACACTTCTTTTTGACAGATTTATTTTTGGGGCTTTTTTTCCCTTCTAAGTGTACATTCCCAGAAAAATATGGTGTTCTTTGACAACGAGTATATATTTCCCAAGAACTAGGTGGAATTCTTTGACACAGATTGAATTGCTCATTAATGCAAAACAAGGCTTTTTCGTTTTATCTGTGCTGCCTGAAACACCAAAACTCTTCACGAATGGACAGCCTGGCACTTCTTGCAGGGTAAAGTAATTTAATTCCACAGAGCTCCTGATATATTGGTAATGTCAGGCTGTCACGTCATAGAACCTTTTCTCATGTGGAATGGCTTCCAGCAAACATTTCTATTGCTCCTGGTCAAACCCTGTGCAGCACTCTGCCATGAATAGCTTGATGCATCCTGCACATTTATTTCCTGAATTATAGGCCAGATTCACATTTCATTTTGATAACTTCTTTTGTTGACCAAGGTTGAATTACCATGACTGCAAACATTGCTATATAGCCTTAATAAATATATTGAAGAGATATAATTCAGTATTATTATCTTTATTGACATAGGTTTTAATTCAAGTCATTTACTGAATAGCACTTATGTCCATCTGATCTTCCATAATAATTTCAATATACAAAACATTGTAACACATTGGTTTATTTTTCAGCATAGTGCCTTGGGTGCCTCATTTGAAAATCTGCATCTGAAATACTGAGAATATGCAGAAAGATGTACTGGAAGAGTGCTCATTAGAGCACATCTGCTTTTCTTCTGAGGAGGGCAGTGGTCTCAGGCAGGTTGTTTCATGTTTGTTTACAGAAGAATGTTCTGGGCACTTCAACAATATGAAATACACAATTCAGCACATTGAGGTCAGCAATATTCTTTCAGCCTTGGAAGCAGGAAAAAAGGGGGGTTTTTTGTGTGTGGGAGGAAAAAGAAACAAACAGCAAATTGGTCTCCCTAGTTTGTGTGTTTTTGCAAGAGAGAACAATTGTATTATGAAACAGGTTAGTTCTGCCAGGCTTTAGTAACACCCTTGCCTCACTCATCATAACCTGTTTCTCCCTGTCTATAACAATATTCAATGAGCATTCCTGCATGAAACATCACTGCTTGAGCACACTGAAAAGATGCATAAATATTTCACTTTGCAAGAGTTTGTAAAGACTTTTCATAGGATCATATAATTGCTTAGGTTGGAAAAGACCTTTAAGATCATCAAGTTTACCCTAATATTGCCACATCCACCACTAAACCATGTCCCTAAGACTATGTGTCTTTTAAATACCTCCAGGGATGTGAATCAACAACTTCCCTGGACAGCCCATCCCAAAGCTTGACCATCCTTTCCATGAAGAAATTTTTCCTAATATTCAATTTACAACTCCCTTTGTGCAATTTGATGCCATTTCACTTTGTCCTATTGCTTTTTTCTTGGAAGAAGAGACTGACCCCCACCCTCCAGGTTAAGCACCTCCAGCTGTCTCAGCTACTCATCAGTCTTGTGCTCCAAACCCTTCCTCATCTCTGTTCCCTTCTCTGGACACCTTCCAGCACCTCAGTGTCTTTCTTGTATTGAGGGACCCAGAAGTGAGCATAGGTTTTGAGGTGTGGCCTCACCTGTGCTGAGTAGAGAGGCACAATCCCTGCCTTGGTCCTGCTGGCCACACTATTGCTGATACAGGCCAGCCTGCCTTTCCTTAATACTGACAAAAAACCCCACGCACATGCAGGCAAGCAAGCAAGCCACTACTGACAGCACAAAGTACAGAACATAAATGTAAATTCCAATACACACTGGTTGAATGTATTGAAATGGTCATGACGTTGGATGTAGACTTCTTGAATGGAAAAAAAGAAAGTTAAGACAACTTAAAATCCAATCCATCTATTTTTAGGAACCTAACTTAGCCAGAAACTCTTATTTTCATAGGAGCCCATTTGTCTGTATTGCCACTAAAGTAAATTTAGGGTTTTTAGTTGAAATAAAAGATATATTTTCATTAAATTCATAGCATAATGTCACTCTCTTCCATATTTTCAGGATTCATTAAGTACTACTCTACTTCCAGGCTCTGCTGCTGCTGGCTGATGCCTCAAGTTTTTTATGTGCAAGCCCTGATTTTCCTGCTGATGAAACTGTCTACACAAAGGACCATAGAGAAGGAGACTCTAGGCTTTGCATAAATAAACCTTTAAAATTATTGCTAAGAGGATTCTGAGGGTAAGGACATTGCAAATAGATTCTTCTTGGTTCAAGTAAATGCTAGGGAAAATCTAGCCTCAATAAGATAATGAGGCTAAGCTTGAAGGAAATGGGAAAATCAATTCTCAATAATAAATTGTATTACCTTCTTTTTACCATGTACACATGCATGGTACAGTACACATGCAGGTTTAGAAACAAAAATCAGAACAAAAGGGAAGCAATTTGTGACTGTTTATTCCTTTAATAGGTGAAAAAGAAAGTATTTACAGTAACTTATCTATTCCAAGCCATACTATTTTGAACTGAAAAAGCTCAACTCATCTCAACTCATTGGCTTAATGCAAATTTAACCTTATCATTATTTTTGCCTGTGGCACTTACATCACAGCTATTATGTCTATTTTCACTCTGTCTGCAGGGACAGTAAACTTTAAAAAATTGTCTAATACAACCATGAAAATTAAAGGGATGCACTTTCTTATGCATAGTTACATGTGTGCAGCTTTTTTCAACAGGAATATCCAGGCAACTGGGGGAAAGAAAAACTTTTTACACAATGCATTTTAAAAATAAATGACAAAATAAGGAGTAGTCAAAAACAAAAGATGGAAGTAGTTTTGTTACAAAAATAATGAAACCAAAATGTCCAGTGGGGAATTTTAGCTTCTCTGCTGAAGAATAATTCTACAATTCCAGTGATATTTATGCTGCCACAGTTATTTAGTAGCTGTAGAAACATTTTCTCTTCTCCATATTTTGGTTATTAGATTTGAATTTCCTAATTTTATGTTATCAGAATTATGTAGTGACAGCTTCTCTTTCCACAAACTCTAGAAATTCCCTATCAGTTGAAATCAGTTGAAATACAAGACTAGAGAAGATTGTATAATGGGGCTGATTTCATTTCACATTTCATGCTGATATTTTGTCTACTCTACAGAAAAAATCATGAAGTCTAGGAAACTTACAGATATGTTTTATGCTGATTGCCACAGCTGGAATATAAATTTTAAAAGTTGCAGACTATTAGAATCAAGGGCAAATTTTACTTCAAGATTCACTCAAAAGATTGATGACTCAATTCAAAATATTTCAAAACCATCTAAGTACAGTCTTTATGTTTGGAAATACCCACAACAAAAGCCATCAGCTCCTAATTTCTACCAATAACTTACGCTTCAAAGTCAGAATAATACAAATGTGGAGGCACTGCAAATTCTGTGTTAGACAAGATGTAGCACCAGCTTCTACAACCTACACATTCCTCTAGGAAAATGAGGAGCAAATGTGTCAGGGAACAGCTTCATTCAAAGTACTGCAGCAAATGAAAGCTCTTCCATGAACAAGCGGCCAGTTCAAATCAACCCCTCCTTTGTGAGTGACTAAAAGCTTGATTTGAAGCCCATTAAAGTAAATGTCAGTCTTCCCATCAACTTCAAAGGGTTTTAACTTACGACTGAAAATCAGCCATCTGCTGGTGTCAGTTCACAGACCAAGATGAGATTAATTATTGTTGGTGGATTGGGCTTTGATGCTGTTTGTGGTGCAGGCAGAAATATGAGATAAAGCCCACCCTGTGCCAGTATAGAGGAGAAAAGAGTAGTGAGAAACACTGCCCACACAACTCAAGATGGAAAGTTCTTTCTTTCTCTTACACCACAATGTCAATCATCCTACATGAGAATGTGAGAGTTGAGATTTAATTCAAAAACCATAATATGCTATCATGATCCAAAAATTTATTTGCTACAAAATATCTAGTTCCCCTAGGCTAATGACATGCATCAGAGAAGGAGTTACCATTTACCACTGGGTTCTAAATAGACAGATTAATCCATATATTCCTAAATCAGCATGCAATTCATATTAGATACTTGTGTCTTGAAACCTCTGAATCTAACCAGGTGCAGATTATGTTTCTGAAATTCCCCTCCTACAGGTAGTTTTTTAGGACACAGACTCAGTTACTGTAAACATCCCTGATTCTGGACGATCTTTTGGTGCAGACTACCAACTTAATTTCAGCAAATCCAACATTTTTTTACACTAGTAGCTGTTCTAGTTACAGTAGAGATCAGTTCAGTTCAGTTGTTCGAGCTGTTCAGTTACAAGATCAACTCAGAAATTAAGATTTGGAATTGGTAGGATCCTGCCCAGGAGATAGATTTATCTGAAGAAAACCACTGAATAAATCTTTAAAGGAAGTTATGGGGAAGGGGAATCATTCATTTTTCAAATGAAAAGTTGAAGTGTAGACGTGCAAAGTGTAAAGCAGTAACAGGGCAGAATAGGATATATAAAACCAACCAATTAGCATTTCATCATCCATATATTATCTAGACAATAAAATTTATTTCATAATTGTAGATACCATAAAATAAAATCAAAAGTAATACTCAAGATATCTTTATATGTATCTAGCTACCAGGAAATTAGATTAGAAGACTATTTAATAGTTCCTAAAATATTTGCAGCAGTAAAGATTTCAATTCCTATAAGGGTGTGGGTTTGCAACAGTGGGAAATCAACCAGTTAGTGAATACCAAGCAACATGAGAAGCATTTCCAATAATAAACACAATTAGCAATGTAGATGAGAAATCTATCTGATTTATAGACTGCATATGCAATTATAACACATTAATAAAATGTTACCCACAGAGCAATCCAATACATTTGTTTACCCATGCTCCCAGATTAAGAAAGTAAATGTTGTCAACCAACCAATTGTGGGCATTACATATTCAAGATTAATTACCATCTGCATGGGACAGATGTTAAATCTTCAATTTCACAGCAAGGCATCTATGGCTTATTTCCCTTGGACTGCTTCTTTCTCTGATCAATAAATGTATCAGCCTAGCTGTTCATCTTGCCACAGAGGTCAGAGGAATGACAAAGGTACATCTGGTTTTGTGTCAAATAAGGGCTGAGGAAATGAATCCTATCAAAGCAGATAAACAGCTCAGCTGCAATTGTCCTTCAGTCTTTTACTCAGCTGCTCATGATTAAGTTTTAATCATTTTGGGAATTTGTTAGCAAAAAACCCTCAATATAAAAACCAAACCCCAAGACAAAACCACAAAAAAAACCCACCCTTTTAAAGTATTTTCAAACTGGAATTCACGTTCAATTTTACTATGAGCTGGGCTCCATTCCTCACTGCAACTTCAGCTAATTCAATCATGCCAGTGTAAAAGCAGATTTTGGCTAGGAATATACTTGCAAAAACTCAAATTTTAATTATTCTTGCTAATATTACAATTTCATTTTGTTTCATAAATAAAGAAAATCAATGGTTGAATTAATTGTCATTTTAGTCACCAGAAAGTGGTGTCTTTGAAAAAAAACCCCATAAGTATAAATTTTAAAGGCATAATGACTTCACAAAAGAATGCATAAGAATATTTTCAAATTAGGACTTGACCAAGAGTGATAAAACAGCAATTTTGCTATGACTTACAGTACAGGTCTCTACTCTTTAGCTGCTTCCCTACTTTGCTTAAAGCTCTCTGCAGTCTCAGCAACCTCAGTTTGCGCCACCTCAGTCACCCATGACTGTTCTGAGCTGTCTGCTCTGTGAAGATGGGAGCTTTAACACAGTCTTGGTTAGATAGACAGCTGTTTCTGTTCTGTTTAAGTTCCTTGGAAATGTCCAAAGGCACAGAAGGAGTCAAGGCTACAATTTCCTTCATCCGATGAAGTGGCAGCTTCACTCGGCGCTCACACACCCGCCAGGTCATCTCGGTCTTCTTCCACTTTGCCAACCTGGGATGTGACCCTTTCTGTTCCCATCCCAGAGGGGTGCCCTAAGCACCTTGGAGTGCCCTGAGCACAAAACACCTCTCAGCTGCTGAGGATCAGTCCCTGTGCAGTCAGGTGTGCAACAGTCAGGGCAAGACAAAAGGCTGGCAACTGGGAAGGAAAAGGCTTCTGGTCCCTGCTCTGGGGGGAGATTTTAATAAACCCAGCAAAACTCTAATAAAAAGTACACATTGTTTGAAACCTTGCATCTCCTTCAATATGTGTGTGGGGTTAGGTCACTTTGACCAGGATAATCAATGACTAGATCCTCCTTTTACAGTCTGAGCTCAGTCCCTGTGGGTGTGTAAAATGGTCTCAGTTCCTGGGTGACTGATTTGGCTTCTGGACAATTATGTTAAAACAACATAACATTGGCACATGCCATACTACTAAACATGGTCTTGGTAAGTGTTAGTTAAGTTTTCTCCCAAAAGTGGAGATGCCAGACATTTCTGCAGTTTCCTGGACTGCAAGAAGTCAATTAAATGGGATCTTCTGGTGAAGAGGGAGAGAGATAGTAAATTAAGAGGTCTGGTTCTCCTGCAGAGGCAGCTGAGTAAGGCATTCAGATGTTTGTATTACATTAGGCTGAGCATGGTTTCCTGACAGAGTCTGTATGCAATATTTCTGTGAGGCAATATTAGACATAAAACACAGGCATGGTCTCAGGAGTTTTAAGCTCTACCCAAGAATCTAGATGCAACATATGCATTAAAACATCTGCTTAAATAAAAGCTGTAGACAATTTCTACAGTCAATGCAATTGCAGAATGGTTTAGGTTGAAAAGGACCTTTAAAGGCCAGCCAATCCAACCCCACTGCAATGCTTAGAGACAACTTCATCTAGACCAGATTGTTTAGAGATTCATCCAACCTGATCTTGAATGTTTCCAGGGACTGGACATCTACCATTTCTCTGGGCAACCTGTTCCAGTGTGTCACCACTTGCATTATAAAAACTTTCTTCCTTATATCTAGTCTGAGTCTACCCTCCTTTCATTTAAAACCATTATCCTTTGTCCTAAAACAACAGGCCCTGCTAAAAAGGCTGTCCTTATCTGTCTTTTAAGCCTCCTTTAAATATTGAAACATGGATAGGTTCTTCCCAAATCCTCCTCTCCAGGCTGAACAATCCCAACTCTCTCAGCCTTTCCTCTTTGAAGTGTTCCATCCCTCTGCTATTTTTGTGGCCATCCTCAGAACCTGCTGCACCAGGTCTGTGTCTTTCTTGTTCTGAGGATCCCAGAGCTGGATGAGAACTGCAGGGGGGTCACACCAGAGCAGAGGGGCAGAATCACCTCCCTCATCTTCCTGCCCACACTGCTGGTGATGCAGCCCAGGATACAATTAGTTTTCTGGGGTGTAAGTACACATTGCTGGGTCACTGCTGGGTGCATTTCATCCACCAGCCTCCAAGTCTTTCTCGTCAGGGTCATTCTCAATATTCTTTATCTCCGAGCCCATATTGATACCAGGGGTTGTCCTGACTCAGGTGTTGAACATAATTGCCCCACTCCTCAAGCTTATAATACTATGTATAAAGGAAGAATTAAGGTTACACAACTAAATTTTACTTTGAACTTTTATTCCTCATCACCTTATCAATACCAGCATTGTTACTAGGTCAGAAAATATAATTCCCATTTTACAAAGGATAAAGGTAAACTCCATTTTATAAATGGAGAACTAAAGGTAAGCATAGATTCAGTAATGTCTAAAAATTAATTTCTTTACATGTGTTCTAACTCCTTCAAGGTGAAGTCTCAATGAATTTACTTCCACAATCTCTTTATTTTTTTTAAAAAAGTTTCAGATATATTACAGTAACAGTTGTGACCACCACTTTACTCTGTAATGAAGGCAAACATACTGTTCTCAGTATGTTATATCTTGTGGACACCGTGTCCAGGACACAATGATTTTGAGAATCTGGTTTATGATGGACCATTTTATCTGCTTCCATTTACAGTGCTCTCTATAAAGATAAGTACACAGCTGTGCTGCTGGAGTTTTGTGCAAGAGGAACTCATTGACTTTGAACTTTTGTTATTTTGGTTATATTTGTTTCAGTGGAAAAAAGGATTAACAAGGTTTTGAATCACTTTATACAATACATAGAAAACTTGAAAATTTCATTTACACTCTTAGCCATGAACTACAGGAAAAACAGCATTGTCCACAGAAATACTGTTTCCATTAAAAATAACCTCTTTGTATTGTTATTGTTGCAGCAACATTTAAAATGGGAACCAAGTCAAAAGTTAATACTGCTATTAAAGACCTGTGGGGACCTTGCTGCTGCTGTTAGAGAAAGTTAAGTGGAAGAAACAAAGCAGGCAGTGGAGTTAGTCTAACAGAGGGGGGCTCAGAGCAAGGCCAAGGATATTGCCAGGGAGCCAGGAGCTGAAGTAAAGGCATTTACTCACATTTGGGCATGGGAGAAGAGGTGTTTCTTTCATGAGATTTCTTTCAAAATCCAGAGAACACCATGATCAAATTGTGATACAATTTCAATGGCTCAAATCTCCTGACTTCTTTTGCTGACATTCTTGTTTATTGCCTGCAGGCTTCAGAAAATAATTTTAGGAGCTTTGTATGCCAGATAACTTACTATCTAGTCAACAGACAATGTTGTTTTTTCTTTGGACTCTTAAATACAATAAAATTTGTATTGTGATTATCTGCACTTCTCCAGTTAAAGGGGTCTCATTTGGCAGGAAAAAAAAAAAAGGATTTTAGTGAGAAAAAGGAAGGCAGAAAGGGGGAATGTGATTTTTCAGCTTAGCAATACTGACTTAGAAAAAGTCAGTAAAAAACAACAAACAGGAGAAAAAGAAAGATGGAGAAAATAAAGTTGTCACTTTATACTAGAATAGGCTGCCTGGGGAAGTGGTGGTCACCATACCTGGAGGTGTTTGAAAGACATGTAGATGTGGAACTGAAGAACAAGGTTTAGTGGTGGACCTGGAGATGCAAGCCTTATTTTTGGACTCAATGATCTTTAAGGACTTTTCCAGCCTAAACAGTTCTGTGATTCTATGTACTCTATTAGTACATATGTACTGTATTAGTACATATGCATCTGCATATGTATATGTATATGTATATGTATATGTATATGTATATGTATATGCATATGTACTCTCAGGTACTGGTGTCCATTTCTGCAACAGATTCCATGTATCACTTATTGACCAATCATTAATTAAAATAAGCAAAGAGATTGCTTTCTGTGCACACTGATCAAACTATGAAGGTCAGAGGAGTTTTGAGGATGCTCCACTATGAAACATTTGCTGTCCAACACCAGAGTTTTCTCATGAAGTAAAGAGATTTTCTGGAGTTGTTACTGAGATATTTAAGTCTTTTTTTATCGGCTTGATATTCAGCTTTTCATTGCTGTCTTATATAATTTCCAACTTATCGCCATGTTATGATCCTTGTAAGAAAATGTTTTTTAAAAGTAAACATATAGAGGAAAAACTAGTTGGTAGGAAATGACAAGTGGCAACTACAAAATTGGTTGCCATATAGGATGGAGAAAAGGACAAAGCCTGGAAAAAATTTAGGTGATCTGTCTCACTGGAGATTCAAATGTTTTGATGCCTGTTTTGTCTCATACAAGAGAGAAATGTACTAAAAAGTCCTGTGGGACTTGCCATGGTGCACAATGTTGGCACAGGCAGAGCTGTGGGCCACAGGAATGCTTGGCATTCCAGCCCATGGCAGATATTAGAAAAAAGGAGAATCTAAGAGCCACTGTTGTTGGTTTTCATTTAATACTTGGAGATATTTTCTTAATAAGAATAGTGGTACAGATTCTTTATATTGTCGGAACACTTCATCCAAAAAGGAATATTTTCCCTGCAAAATTCACCCTAGACTTCATCACTGAGACATGGAATACTTTGTAATTGCAGAGATGGAACTTGTGATTCTCCTTATGCAAACCACTGCCCCTTTTCTTCACCTCCAAAAGCACATACTTGAGATAGAGATTTTTTTAAACTTTCAGGGAGGTTTTCTATATAGAAAATTACTCCTCTTATGTCTGCTGTTAATGGTTCCTGCTACTCTAGGCTTTACGTGTGTTTCCTCATACTCATGGTAATATCTCTGCTTTTGTAGCTGTGCTTTTGCCAGAAATGTGGTTAATAAATGACTCATAATATGCTTTATAACTTAGCATGGTACTCTGTTGCACTGGAATATCAGGTGCATACTTTATGCCACATAAAGTACCTCTCCTGCCACAGGAGAGGTACCAAAGCAGTAAAATTTTAATTTCAAAATGACATGGGTTTGCAAAGTGCATAAACTTCAGACACATAATCAAAGGTAATGAAATCCTGGTATTTTGTTGGAGCCCTCACCGGTGCAATAACAGCACAGCCCACAAAGGGGCACCCAGATGCTGCATTTAAATCCACAAACCTCTAGTGCCTTCCCCTGTGTATTTCCAGACACTTTAACTTTAGAAGTTTCCAGACAAAAGTTTCCTCTCACCATGACACCACTCCCAAGTCTTGGTGAAATCCCAGCCTATAAAAACCTCTACAGTCAATAGGATTCATTTGAACATATATTTAATTAATCTCTCTTCATCTATCACCCTGACAACTATGATACAAGAGTAATTTACAGATATTGCTTTTTTTTACAAAACTACCGACATGTTTTAGACTAATGAAATTGAGGCCAACAACAACATTAAGAAACAGCCTCAGAGGAAAACTGCCAAATGCTTGTTTGGCCAGAATGTTTATCATAAAAATAACATTACACATGCTCAATTCTTATCAGTCAAATGCTTCTTGAATTTGCTCTATATGCATTTGGCTATACCCTTTTCTTTTTTATTAAAGTCTATCCACATAGACATTGCAATTTTTCCCTTTTCCATTGCTGGAAGCTCAGCTATGACTCAGCTTTTCCAACAAACCCCCTACATTCCAAATTTGCCTGGTATATTGCACTGAACATATGCATGCTAGCCCTTTCTTCATGTAAGTCTGTAGCATCTCTGACCCACTGGAGAAACAAAGTGATGGGGCCAGTTTTGAGGCAGTTGTGATGCCAATGTTTTGCTCAGCAGTTAAGAAGCCTGAAATGAAAGGAGATTTATAGCAACTGTATTCCACTAAAAAATCTTTATAATTAATATAGGGCCATGATTTCTGCCTAATATATTTGCCAGACCACTGCTTTAAATACTTATATTCTCTGAGAAACAGAGCTCTGATTATTGTACAGCTCAGAGGCCAAACCAGGAAAAATCAGACTAACTCAGCCAATGAAAGCATTAGTTTTACACAGAAGCAGCTGGCTGGCATGTCTACATGAGCATCCTGGTGAATATCTTTTGTTTTAGTGAGGACATTCTACAATTCTAAGCAACATTAAAAACATCTTCTTGTATATATATAAAAAAAAAAACTTTTCACTATTTTGCCTTGCTAATTAAAGAGAAAAAGTATGCAATGATTGAAGAGAGGGCATTGGAGAATGGCAAGCCATCAACTTTTATGACTACAATTTCTGCCTGTCAATTTTAACTCTGCCAATCTGTTCAGAACAATGCCTAATTCTCTATCTGCAATGACAGCACCTTATAATATGCATTTGCAGAGGTTCAAATCAATTTACAAAGCTAGAGAACATGCCACATTTCCAATAAAAATCACACATTACATCAAATGGCAACAGCTTTGTCTCAAGAATAGTGGCTGGAGAAGGAGGGCCACATGGAAGTAGCAAGATGTGAGAGATTTTATTTGGAATACTATGTTGCAAACCAACAGTGTAGCTATTATCTGAGAATCCTCACAATTTTACCCATTTTTTTCAACAATAAAATTGCACAGTAAAGTGAGCAATCCGCAATACAGATTCCAGCTACAGATGACATTTGTTCTCACTCGTTGTCCTGTTCTTTTGCAGACTGGAATAACAAAGATGGCAATATTGTATGCAACCAGCAGCTTGCAGGAAATGTCTTTGGAAGTAGGGGGATGTTTGTCAGCACCTGAACTTGTATTAAGCCATTTAGCATATGATTGCTTAAAATTGTGCTGCAGAATGAGAAATGAAGTGTCATGAACTCAGCTGTAAGATAATAGCACTCAGCCAAGCACATTTTTATCTTGATATGTCTGGTACAATAAAAAGATTTATTATGTCCAACCCATTTACTGCACATTGCAGGCAGAGTTGTAATTGGCCAGGATGGCTAAGATTTGATTTAAGACAATGCTTCTATCAGTTTGATTTTTGCTAATAGTGCATAAGTGTTCCATACAGAATTATATCTTCCTATGTTACGACCTGCCCTGGGCTAACTGTGTGCTGAAGTCACGTCTTTTCCTGCTTTTTCATCATTTGTTATGATACAAAATTTTTGATACAATATTTGTTTGATATTATAATACAGAGGCATGTATTTGATCACTCCCCATATTTACACATGAAGAGAATGATATTTCTCAGCAGTTCACCCAAAATGTCACCATTTTCAAATCAATAATGATTGTCAAGAGGATTGCAGACTCCATTTTGACTCACTAGGACATTTGATGGATTACAATGATCGTAGCTAAATATCCTTTGGTATCAGACAAAGGTCTCTTTTTTTATACTTGTTATAGTCCAATGCAGAAAAATAAAAAAAAATTAGATGACAAATGAACATTAATGAAGTGAATAATTAGAAGTATGGTTTATGGCCAATAGTAGTTAAATGACTTCATTTTTAAATATATATGATGAATCATATTAGCAGAATGGAGTGTAATGAAGGTAATGAATGCCTAATTCTCTTATGGAAATGCACAATGCCAGTTTCAGACAGAATCTTAATGACATAATTGTGCATGAGAAAGAGCCTTGTTTTTTTGTGGGTTTTTTTGGGTTTTTTGTTGTTGTTGTTGTTGTTGTTTTCTAAAGTCAGACCTTTAAACAGTTTTACACCACATTCTTAATAGCTCTTGTTTTGTTGTTGTTTTTTGTTTTTTTTTTTCTGAGAGACAAGATGGCACAGAAGGAGCCATATGAAATCTTCCACCTCTAATACCTTATGGCAGTGACTTGGATTGACCCCAGGCCAATAGCAGTCATGTATTAGCAACATCATTGAATGGCTTTTTCAATAGATTTCTCAGTTAATTTTTTCATGGACTATAGCATGTAGGACAGAGCTAACAACAGGATTTGCATCTTCATTGGAGGCATGGAAAATACTGGAAGCTGAAGGATGAGGTGTGCTTATGGGGCCAGATTGCATTAAATTCAAAAATTGCAGCAGCTGCTAGCAGCTTCCTAATGCTATGGAGAGAAGTAGGATGCCACAGTTATAATCTACTGTTATGCTTTTCAAATGTAAGGAAACAAAACAATTGAGTCAGACATGTTAAAGACTGGGATTTCAAGTCCATTCCTACTTCCTTTGGGCCAAAGAATCTCACAAGCTGTAATTATATCTGCCTCCTCCTTTAACTTGACCTCCAATTAGTTTTCGCTAGTGGTTAAATGATCAGAAACCAAGTTTAAAAGTTTGAAAGTTCCTTTGATGGCAAATCAAAATCATTTGATTTGTGACAAGCCAGTCTTTCACACTCCTTGTACAGGAAAATAACCCACCATGATGTGTTTTGGCTTCTGCAGCACCTATTAAATATCCAGATTTCCTTGACACAGGGAGTAGAATACACAAATGAGGACAGCACAGAAGTGCTTCCAGGTTCCCCAGTTTTAATTTAGACATGATAAAAAAGAGAAAGAAAGACCACTTTCCTCTTGCCCTATTGTAAACTTTGTGGGGCATAGATAATTTGGAAGTGGACTCTATTTACTACAATAAAACTTAAGTCAGAGTTCTAGGAGTGCTGCTGCCAATGCCAAATGCAAAGACAATACAGGTATGTTCTTGGATTTTTTTTTGCAGCTTAGGTTGTGCTACACATGCAACTTATTATCATATTTTCACAGGCAATGACAACATGTTTGGAACCTTTTGGATACACTGACTTCCAGAATTCTCTTACCACAAGTTTACATCTCAGCAGAAACATGACCTAGACAAATTGCCTGCCTTTTTCTCTCGGCCTTTCTGCACAGTCAGGCTTTAATAGTAAATAGTTGATGCAACAGCCTGAAGCAGCACATAGAACATCTTAGTAAAGGAAGAGATATTTGCTCCTCTTGTTGTTCCAAGGGAGAAGAGTTCATTTTTTTTTCCCACATTTTTCTCTTTCAGCAAAATTCAAAATGCAAAAAAGTTCCACATAGCTGTGATTTAATTAAATACTGAGCCCTGTGTAACATTAAGAAAAGGTTGCATTTAAAGTTACTTATCTTCAAACACTGGTGCTTTCAGAAAAAAATGTCCCTGGCTAGGAGATTTCTTGCAACTCCTCTTTTAATTCATCTCATACAAAGTAAATTTGCAAAGTTGTTCTGCTGTCAGGGAAAAGGAGCTAGGCTACTGTGTGTTGGAGGTCAAAGTCAATGCAAAACAATACATTTCTTTTAATGTGTTTACCAATAATCATTGTTCTACCATTTTTTTCAGCCCTTTTCCATGAAATATGCTTCACAAGGGACTGTTGGCGTGTACACAACAAAACAGACAAATGCAATGTTAAGGCAGATTGTTTCAAAATAAATTAATAACAAATGTTAAAGAACCACAATATGATACTCTGGGGAATGTTCCAAGGGAACAAATGTCTTATGCAATTCAGGGTATGCAACTCTGGCCTGCACAGAGCATCAAATAGGGCTGAAGATAACCACATGATTTTAGTTGAAATATTATGCTTTTAACCCAGTGCCAGTTTCCTTTGTTAAACGATGCACCAAACCACTCCAGTTGGAGGACTCAAGTGACTGAGCTGACATTTGAACAAGCACTGAATGTTTCACTATTTTTTATTGCCTCCCTTAATTTGCAGTGGTTAAAAATGCCCACTAACATTGAGATATGACAATATTCTCTAAACTATTAGTCATTCTGTCAGTTAATAATATTGGAATCAATCTTTTTTCTTTTGTGAATTTAGTTGTGTTCAAAGAAAATTTGGCTGCCAGTCTTTTACCAAAAAGTGGATGGAATAAGATTATAAAAAATTGCAGTCCCATAGATTACATTGTTTAGTTTCTGCTGTCAAAAGGAGAATTATTTATCACGTTCATTTTTCAGGTTTTATATACAGCTGCCAGTAAGGCTACAATTGTTACCAAGTTCAGGAGTGGTTATTTCTTAACTTCCTCCTTAAATTTATAAATGTTGCTGAACAATCATTGAACAGACTGTGATTATTTTCATTATTAAAAAAAATTGAAGGCTGTATTGATTTCTCAACAAAGTTTTCTGGGTCTTAATTTTTTTTATACAATTTCTCAAGTTTTAATACATAAATCTAATCTACTATATTCTGAATCTCAGTTTCTAAGCAGCAAGGAATCTAAGTGAAGATTATTTTTGCAGACCAAATATAAACAATGCATACAAGTGGCTGAAATGAAGTTACTTAAATCATAGCACTTCATGTAGAATTTAAAATTGAGAAAAGTTCCACATATCCATAGTTTGCATGTATTATTTTAGAGAATAAAGCAAGAATAGGTCTGGAACAAAATTAAGCCCCTTTTAAAAATTAAAAATTTGAAATTTAAGTTCAAAATTTCAAATCAAACCCAGTAGTTACTGCACCTGTCTGGCCCAGTGGTGAGGCAGAATGCATGGATAGCTCTTCTCTCCCATAACTTAATGTTGGCTTATTTTGATTCATTCATCACACCCAAAAAAATGATTTATCGTCTTTTATTGTGTATGTGATATATTGCTATTTCATAAAGCTTTTGATACAGCCCATCTTTCAATATGTTCCAGGAATCAGAAGCTCCAGTATATACACAAGCGTTGTTTATAGTGGTTCTGCATCATATTTAATGTTGTGGGTGTACTGGTTATCCAAGTAACTCTGTTATCTAAGAGGCATTCATCTTTTTCCTTTCCTTTTCACTCTTCTTCAAAAGTTAAAAGTAGGATTGGCTTTGATGCAGAACATTAATTCAAGGGAACTGATGTGAAGACCACAAACGAAACCTGTCATCTCCCACCTGCAGCTTTGTCAAATGTGAGGTGATCTAATTTGCCAAGTTTCCCAGAGATGTCAGGCACAGCTGCTACTCACTTATGGTTTATAAAGGGACTTTAATCAAACCTAGGTGGACTCCCAGGGCTTGCACCAATGGCAGAGATAGACTGAACTCACTAGATCCTTATTTTTTAGTGTAAAGTTAAAAGATTTTTGAAAAATAATATCTGGATGCTCTAGTTGGAAAGATTGGTAGGATTAAATATAAGTACAGTAAGGGCTGTACAATAAATATTTGTTCTAGAAGAAAAGTCAACAAAGATGTAGCTTCTGAAAGATAAATTCTGCAATGGTAAATGTCAAATATTGGTGTAATGCTAAGAAAGAGATTTAATATCCGATGTCTTAGGAGAAGAGCCAGATAATGAAAGCATTGAGATTACGCACAGGATTTTTCTTCACATAGTAATTTAGGAGGGATGGAAAAAATCAAGGATGTTGATACAAAGAAAATTTAGAATGTGAAAGAACTGCAAGTTTGTTCAGCAATACAAAGTTTCCAATGATCTTTAATAAAACAACAGTGTCTCTGAGGTGGACCTGAAAACTGAGTGATAGGTAATAGCTCTCACAAAAAAATTCAGCCTTCCATTTGAAATTTCAGCACAAATCTCTTTTTTCAAATTTTTATGTCTTTATTTCTGTTAATAGTTCTAATTTGAATAAGAAATATCAGCTTGCGATCTAAATGATTGTTCAAACCAGGAAAATCATAGTTTGCTTATCTGGCAAAAAGAAAGAGAAATTTTAAGATAAGTTACCACAAAGGCACAGCACTTAATCTTGAAGTGAGCTGCTAAAGGGGTTATAAAGGACATAGAGAGTGACATATGTTAGTATCTCACAACTCAGCAACTGGCTGTAGACAAAAATGGTGATTTGAGGCTAAAGGCAAGCAGCTGATGTGTAGTCTTATAGTCTTACATGAGCTGCAGGTTTGAAATTAAGGAAAAAAAAAAAAAAAGGAAGCTTGTCTAAATCAGCCATGATCTCATTATGGTTGAACTAATGGTCAAATACATTGTCACTATCAAAAAAAGAACCATGGTGTATTTCAATGGCTGCTTGTAAGTAGGTAATGGATTATATCAGTGGGTGACTGCAGTGGTCAGGAGATCACAGGCTAATCAGAACAGGATGACTGTGTGCCAACAAACACTAATGAGCAGCTATTCTCATAATCAGTGGTGGGACTTGCAGTCCTGGAAAGGGCACAGCACAACAGCACATGCAGTCACATCCAAGTCTGGCACAGTAGCTTATTTGCCTGAATACAGGAATTGAAATTTCAACACTGAAAAAACTGTGCCATTGGTGTCTGATAGATATATTAATAAACTCATTGATAAATTTAAAAACACCTAATATTGTTTTTGTGTATTCTGACAGTGGTGGAAGGTAGTTGGTCAGTAGGTATCTCATTGAATGTATGTGGGACAGGGAACATGAAAACATTTTTGATCTTGAGCTGCTGCTATAATATTCAAACCCATTGTGTATTGTTTGGTCATTTTAATTTTGCTTCCTACCATTTATTATTGCAATTAATGAATACAGAATATAAGTGAATCATACAGATCAAAATATTGCAGAATTATTGCTTATGGAGTAAAAAACTTTGGAGGAATGAAAATCTTGAAATGTTACTTTATCGAAATGCTAGGAGAATGCAAAAGTGAAAGGCCACAGAAAGCTGGAAAAGGACCAGGCATAGATATGAAGTTTTCCACAGTACCATGGTACTTGCAGACTGAGCACTTTTTACAGGTCACCCTCAGAGCACAGATAGCTACATTTCCTAAAATAAAATAAATATGAATAAAACGTAAAACCAGCTTTACAGCCATATGTGTGTGTGTGTGTGTGTGTGTGTATTAATCTTTTCCCTTCTGGTGAAATTATTCTCATCACTAAGTTGAGGAAGTCAAGTCCTTCCCATGCTGTTTTTCAGTTATCTTATCATAACTGCTGACATTACTCTGGCTGAACTCCAAGACTGCCCTATGCATGTGCCACAACACCGGCTGACAGGCTGGCCTTATCCACTAGATTTCAGTTTTTTCTTTGGTCTAACTTTAAAGACTTTCCTTGGTTTTTTTGTTGGTTTTTTTTTCTTCTTTTTCTTTTTTTTCCCCACCACAGATTTCTTCCCAAGCGCCTTCAACATCTGTTAATTTGTTCTTCCACTCTCAGCACTGGACCTCAACTGACTCTTATCCAAAAACTCCATTCTTTGAGCAAAGCTCAAAACAACATCATATTCTTATAAATAGAGCTCCAGTTAAGTCATCTGTACTCTGTCACATGAGCAGGAGAAACCAGGGAGTAAAGTGAACTTTAGACCTGAGATCTGTACATCACAAAGGCCCAGTTTATCTTCCAATTTTTTATTCCTAAAATGGAAAGACTTGCTAAATTTAACTTTTATCCTCTGGATAAGAATGCAGACTCATGTCCTCAAAATTCTGGAAGCAAGAGTATGGTTTTCTTCTTTAAGAGTAAAATATTCTGGAAACTGCTCTGTCTGAAAACTGATATTATGGAAATTTAGCAGTAAGACAACTGACCTACAGAGGAGTTTCTCAACACTGCAATACCTAAAAATAGATTTTACCTTTTCGAATCTAATGCATAAAAAAGAAATTGTAAAAAGAATAGCTTCATATCTTGGAGCTTTAAATATCAATTGTGGCAGGGTTCCTTTCAGGAAGGTGAATTTATGTATGTTCAAAGTAGAGGTACTTACACTACATTGTGGTAAGGAGCAGTTCTATTTCTATAGATACTAACAGTGAACAAAGAAGAGCCCTTCTTTTTATTCTGTTCTTTCTTCATTTACAGTAGAGATGCAAAGCTGCTCTTTTCAACACCAAATATTTTTATTTGAATGATGTCTGTCTGTGGACTTTTCTGACTACTGTCTGAACTGACATAAGAACTTCAGGTGCTCTGCTCATCACTGAACTTAAACAATCTGTTCTCTCAAAGTCAGATGGCATCATTATTTACTTTTTAGAGTTTCTGTTCAGGGCTAAATATATCCCACCAGCCAGGCCACCATAAAGAATGTGCCTGGAAAATAATGTTAAAGCTGTCCCAGTAGCGAAAGCTTTGGGCAGTATGCTTCAGTAAAAGGATTAAATGAAAGGCAGGCAGGTTTTTTTTTTTCTGAACTTGTTCTCATTGGAAACAGGAAAATATAACAAATAGGCCAAGTACCCACTGTTCTCTTTGTCCAGAGTGGTCAGGTTTCCTTATTTCATTTGTGGCCAATGCAGTGATTTTATGAGTCACTTAGACATGTTTTGACAAAGTATGTGGCAAGATTATTTTCTCTGAAACATCTATTGATTCAAGTTATATATAATGGCATTTGAATATAACATTGTATTAGCAGGAAAACTGTCACTGACCATGTGGCCATTTCTTTTCATGGTGCAAAGACATTCTGCACATTCTTTAAACCCTGGATCTGTAAATAAAGAAAGGTGCCACTAGAGAAAGAATAGACAGATATTTTTGTATTTTGCTGGGCTTTTGGACTGGGTTAGGACACTGAGGGCTCATTTTCTATCTAGAGAATAGGCCTGAGGCTGCAAGATCTGGCCCCACCTTGTTGCATCACTCTCACACAGCTGCATCACACACATCTGCTGCATCTGTGTTCTCCCACCTCTAAAACAAATAAGTCAGTGCTTATCTTCTTTGTAGTAATATTTTGAGATATAAACAATATTGCAAAAGTGCCTTTCATGGTTTAATCCCACATGGCAACTCAGCCCCACATAACCACTTGCACCATGTCCAGCATGATGGAGAAGAAAATCAGAAGAGTAAGAAAACTCGGAAGAGTTTTCTCAGTAAAGAAAATCAGAAGAGTAAAAGTAAGAAAACTTATGAGTTGCAATAAAGACAGGATAATGGTACAGAAAAAGAAGGGAAAACATTAATAGCAATAATAACAACAATAATAATAGAAGACAAAGTAAAGGATGCACAGTGCAATTGCTCACCCCTCATCAGCTGATGACCAGCCAGTGCCTGAGTAATGGTCTCTGGCCAGCTTTACCCCCAGATTATATACTGAGCCTGTCACCATATGGTAGGAATACCCCTTTGGCTAACTGGAGTCAGCTATCCAAGCTGTCTCTCCACCAAAATTTCTTGTGCCCCTCCAGCCTTCTTCCTGGCAGGACATGCAAAGCTGGAATGTTCTTGACTTAGTATAAACACTACTTAGCAACAACTAAAAGCATCCCTTTGTTACCAACATTATTCTTCATACTGCATTCAAAACACAGCACTGTATTAGCTAATAGGAAGAAAATTAACTCTATCACAGCAGAAATCAGGACAGAATTTCAGTCACAGAACAAATAATCTACTTTAAATAATTATTCTACTCTGAAATCCCTTTATTTTTTAACAAGGAAGGTGTCTTGTTAACTTCCTAGGTCTCCTATCCACCATGTTTACCACTCCCATCTGGATATGCATCATACACAGATATTACAGACCTCACAGATAGACAAGAGCAACTCTATCATTTTCCAGTATAAAAATTTAAGTGTGTGCATGGTAGGACCACAGGACAGCTCCTGTTGGAAGGAACCACTGGAGGTGCCCTGGTCCAGCCCCTGTGTGAGAGTGCTGAACACACCCTGAGCCTTGGAGGATGTCAGGCTTGGGCAGAGCCACCTCGCTGATGGCAGTGCCTCTAGGATATAGCAGTAGGCTAAAAATAATAGATTGAAAATCTGGCAAAAATACCAACCCAAAACCCTCTCACAATCTCATTATCTTTTGATATTTACTGGGGAAAGAAAAGCTTTAACAAACCTAAACCACTGGCTGTATATTACTGTTAGAAAAATATCATCACCCCAGTAAGGAGCCTGTGCTGATATTTAACAGAAGAACCCCTCTAAGCATTCATTGTCTAATCTGGCTCTTATTGAAGTCTCTGAGGAAATTCCTATCAATGAGCAGGATCATTCCTATTTCTCTTTTAACAGATTAGTGTGTGTTTACATGAAGGCCCTGCAGGCACCAATTAATCTGTATTCATAGAGCAATTGCAGAACTTAAAAATCTCTGACATTCTCTTCTATTGGTAATTCAGAAATTTGCCTTGGCAAGCAATGGGACTGGGAGCATCCATCTCTTTTCAGATATTAAAATTCCAGTATTTATTTGTTGAAATGTAGCCTTTAACTCATATGATTCTAAACATTAAACAAATATAAACCAAATACAGGGTAGTTTTAAGGCAGTACAGAGAAATCCCAGAGTTTCTGGTCCTGCTCACAGCTTTGCTGAGAATCCTCAGAAAGGATTTTAGCAAGTGTGTTCAACTTCACAGTTACACTGTCAAATTATGTGGGCAGAAGGCAAACAGTCAAGGATTGCATGAGCCAAATGCTGCTGCAACTTTTCAGGAAATTTTGAGCAGCAACAGAGGCAGACAAAGATAAAAATGGTCAAAGCTTAATTGTTTCACCTAGATGCTCTCCAAAGAGAATCTTCTAGACTTTCTTAGCTCCTTGCCCATCCACACAGTTGCATGCCTATAGAATGCTTGCTCCACATAGGGGAATGCATCAGCATGATGGGAACCATATGTTTTATACACTCCAGAGGATGTATCCTGTTTTTCAGAAGGCCCAATTTGATGGATCATTGACTGCACAATAAATTGGTTTGGTTTTGAAATCAGCTGTCTTTAGGACAGTGCAGAAGAACATGGTACACTCTGCAGCCTGGAGGTCGAAGGGAAAATAGACTGCTGGAGATCTCTTCTTATTTTAATCAAGGGCCTTAAGAACAAGAAAGAGGCAGAAATCTTATTTTCATGCCTAAAACAGGCAGCCGATGGTATATACATATACATACACACACATATATATGTAAAAATATAAGATATAAAAAAACCCCAAATATATTGAGTGCTTACTTCCCAGAAACCAGGAATTCAGATTATTTTTTGGATGATGAGGGTGAGCTGGAGTGGAGGAGGAAGGAGAACAAAGCATTATCAGTGTATTCTATATTCCTGCCTTTTATCTATGCTTAGTAAATCTAATCCTGCTGATTGATCTTCTTGTACATGTTATTGAACTGAGAACTTCCTTTTCTATGCTGTGTCTTTACCCTGTTCCTTTCTGTTTAAAGTAGATATTCAAGGCAAATGCAAATGTTACTGCAATGACAAGAATTATTGCTAATTACTACTAATGTTAGACAGTCTGTGCAGGTTCATCTGGTGGGACACAGAGCTCTGGTGCAAGATGTGGTGGCTCATCACTTAAGTCTTAATGATACAGGTAAGTGGTGGATAAAAATAAGGTAGGGATAGAGAATGCTTCATCAAATGAGTGTCAAAAAGAACTGTAAGTAGTAGCAATATGGTGAAAGCACTGCCATGAGGAAAGACAGTATGAGAGCATGGTTTATTTAGCATAGTAAAGAAAAAGCTGAAGGCAGTTTTGATTGTTTCCTAAAAATACACATGCAGAGTGAGAGAAGTGAGAAAAGGAGAATAAATATCACCAAGGGAGAAGAGCTTCGGTTTCTAACCAATACCAAGACAGGGATAAACATATATAATGCCCAAGAATAAATTCAGGATAACGTTTTCTTTTAATTATAAGGGCAAAGTCCTGAAACCACAGAATGGATGAAAAAAAGTTTTCAGTGTTAATAAGATAGAACATGAAGGTGGTCTGATTGACAGAGAAAAGGGAATATGTAATTCAAAATCTTCCTTTATTTCCTCTGAATATGACCCATAGAGTTTTGTAGAGGCAGGGGGGTGGGGGTAAAATTAGACAAACAAAAGATCTGGTTTGGGGCACACCTGGAACACATAAATTGTCAAAGAAACAAAGGGTAAGACTGAAAAACCCATTTAGGTATTGTACATTTCCAACATTAGTATACTACAGTTGGGTGATAGTTAATGAAGCAAGAATCATGGAGTTCCTGGGAAGCCATTTGGAGTATGAAGGTATTTTTAAACAAAAGGCAAAAGTGTAGGCTGCCTAAGGAACCCAGAAGGTCAAAGCATGTTGAAAGATCTGTTCTGAGTCACCTGGCCACTCTGAGTGCCCTAGATATTTTTGATCAAATAGTTTTACGAATGTGTTTGGTCCAGCTGGGATGGAGTTACCCTTCCCCACAGTGGCCCTCTCAAAGCTACGCTCTGTATTTGTGGCTAGAATGATGTTGATAACACACCAATCCTATGTCTTTAATGAGTCACAAATAAAAATCATGGTAAATTGCCTGCAGATAATCAGTATTTTTCATTTATATCTGCTATCTGTATTTTTGTTGAATTGGATAGTGCATTGACAATGTCCCATGCATCAGGCAGACCAGGAGTCAATGTTCCCTCTTTTGCCAGCACTAGCAATGAGTAGCCCACTGAGCTTAGGGGTTTGGTCTTCAGCTCTATTTCCCTGTTGTGCAGGAATCTTACATTTGAATTTCCTGTGCTTTAAGCAGGGGGTCTTTGAAATGAACGACTGAATATTCATTAAACCAGACAAAGTGTATATAACTATAATGTAATGATTAAAACACCACTGTGTGAAGGGATCAGCTGAGCCTGTGTTTGAACCAGTGCCATGACTGTGACCATGACTGTCTGCAGCAGAAATTTTCACAATCATTTTCTTTCTTACACCCTTATAAGAAAGTGCTGTGGCTCACACACATCGGTAAATCTTTTGTAACCCTCCCTGTGCATGTACTCAGCCTAAGGAAAATATGTGACTTGATTGTAATTAAAGAAGGTTTACATTTTCCCTTACCTCAAAATTGTAAATACCTAATGTCTACAGCAGAGTACAAACACAGATGAAGGAGAAGCACAGCACTTGTGTCACAGGAGTAACTTACCCTGGTTAACAGGAAAGTGCAGAGAAAGTTCCCTGGAGCTACTAGAACTTTTGGCAAACAGATATAACAGCTTTAGATTTCTGATATTAAGAATTGTTTATGTTTCTGCAAAAATGAATGATCCCTCAAAATCTTAAAGCAGCTATTGATATATTTTGTCTGTATTAAAATGTATTTGATCTAAAATTCTAAATAATTGGTATAAAAGGTAGTAGGTACTTTTCATGTCAAGCCATGGTCTTTGGTTGAAGTTGTCAGGCACTCTCATGGGGTTTTTTACCCTGCACAAATCTTTTCAGCCAGTACGTGATAATTATCAGGATTTCTCATGTAAGTGGAATAAAAAACCTGGGCTTAGTTTGAGCTGCGGAGCCCTCAGGCACTGTCTTTCATTTGCCAGCTTCCAGCTATTATATATTAGAAATATATGAAGGGCTCTGGGAGACAGGTGTATTTGGATTTGCTTCACTCAAGTATAATGCATCTTTACAGAGGTCATTGAAGCTGGAAGTTGAAAAATATGGAGTGATAATGCATTTTGTATCAGACCATGGGTACTAACACCCCTATTTCCCATTGTGCTGTTAATTACATATCAAGGTAGGAAGGGAACTCCTCCAGTAGACACCAATTCATGTATACTCTAATAAAAGAAAAATGAATCCTGTTGCTTAATGTTGCTGCTACAAACAACCAGATCAGTCCCTACAAATTCATTGTTTACCTCATTTTTCCAAGGAATTCCTAGTCCTGGTTAATTATTTATGGGAATACCCTACTTTCCAGACCATGCTGCCTCAGTGAGCCATTTTCACAGCCTTCCAGAGCAAGTTCCACAGGCAAAAGGCTGCAACAAAGGAGAGAGATCCTAACTATGCCCTTCCACTACAGTTTAAGTTACATGAAGGGAGAGATGTTTGAACAGACATCAGTGTCACAGGTGCCAGTTGTCTGATTTATTCCCTCTCAGAGAAACGTGCTGGCATCTGTGTGCATAGTGACACCTTGCCAGCTGGCCAGGAGGCTGTCCTCTCAGCTGTCCTTCCAGACAGATGAACTGCACAGTGCACATAGCTGCCTGCCAAAGGACAGACTTTCCAGGAGAAGGAGAGGGAAAAAATATTTCACGTATTTCTGACAGTAGTTTTACTTTAAATTTGTTTACAGAATTAAGTTTATTGGACCAAATTATCACCAAAGCCATCTTTCTGACACTGCAGTAAGTTACTTGGATTGTGCACCATAAACCAGAGCAATTCAAATACAAATTTACATTCTCTCTAATGTTGCTAAGTGGGGTATATTTTTTGCAGTCTGGTCATAACACAGTATGGGCAATATGATCTTACTTAATCTCCTTTTTTATAATTCTAGATTGTTCAGCCAGAATAAATACCTCCACATTTAGGTAACTATATTAAATAGTTAGGTTTTAAAGCCTAGCTTTTTAAAGGTTTAAATGGTCTGAGCACTCAAAACTCTTGATAGCAATCCACTTGTGAAAGTGTGCAACAAAACTTCAGCTGTCTTTAGGGAAAAGGCAATTGTAAAAACCTCACAACTCAAATCTTTGTACCAGACAATGAGCTGGTAGTGCTTATTTACTGGTTTCTAAATGGTTTCTATAAAATAAACCCAAATGGGGTTCTTTACTCATTGACAGTTTGAGAATCCTGCGCAGTTTAACTGTGAGAATGAGTACTCCTAATTTGTTTGCAGAATGAAAACACATGTTCTGGTGTGTAACTAAAAAAATGGTAAAACCAGTATTTGGCTGAGGTTGAATTGAGCTAATAAATGCAAAAAGATAAATACTGGGTGAAACTATTGCACAAGATTTTTAAGACTCTCAAGACATAACAATGGCATTCAGATAGTGTGAACAGCGGTAATGCTTTAAATGAGCCTGGGAACTGTAGCTATTCACACCTAGAATATGCACTTCTTTTGCTGAAATGAATTAGTAGTGATTTTTTTTTTCATGCTTATACTCTTATTAATTATCTCTTCTGGTTTTCAGTTCATTCTGCCCACAGAACTTACACAATTTGGCATAGAGCCTTTTACAATGCTGATCACATTGTTTGAATATAAGAAAAAACTATCTATGCTATTTTAATGATAGACATGTCTACAAATGTGAATGCTCATTGTTATTCTCTTTAAACCTCGTGCCCTTTTACTCACTTATTTAATACATTTCAGCTGAGTGAATTAAAAGCAGTATTAAAGACAGTGAATGGTTGTTTCTGGCTCATCTGGGTTTATCCAGTGCATTCTAAGTAATATACCTGGTTTCTCCACAGAGACAGGAGTTTGTTTCCTAACCTTTCCGAAGCACGACTTCATACAGGCAATAGCCATAAAATCATAAAAATCATAGAATGGTTTGGTTTGTAAGGGACCTTTAAAGGTCACCTATTCCAATCTTCCCTGCAATGAGCAGAGACATCTTCAGCTAGATCAGGTGTTTAGGCATAAAACCAGTACAACGACTGGACTGCATTTCAAGCTCTTTAGGGTACTCTGCCTTAAGTTCTGACCTAGGGAATTTGAAACTTCTCATTTTATGGTAGAGTAGCAAAGGAGCTGCTGGATTTCATCTCTGCTATCTATGTCTCAGGTAAAAGGGTAAATGAAGCAGTGTATTGCTCTTATATCTGCCTCACTGAAGAGGAAGGAATCTTGACATTTATGTGGTGTCTAGCACATCTAAATGAGGTCTTCTGCAATTATAGTGGTTTAAGTTTTCATGGTTTAAGGTTCATTCTAACTGATTCTTTCCTGAAAATACCAGTCCTGTACCTGAGCCAAGTCAATGGCATGAGTCAGTGCATTCCTAACACTAAACAAAATCATATGGCTTAGTCTCAGTCAACCCTAAAGGATGTTTTTAAATATGTGAGTGGACTTTTCACTAAGGATGAGCAACATTCACAGCAAAGGCTAAATGTGGTTTACTTTGCAAATACAAGTGAACAGCTGTGCAGCAGAATCTTAAATCACCATAACTAGACATGCAAGGCCACACTATTCCAGAGCTCGAGTTCCCATTATTCATCCATCTATTTCCCACCCCTATCAGAATTGGACTGTGTTTGTTCTGATTGAAATTGCAGGGGCTACTCAAAAAAGCAACCTCTTCTATACATGTAAGTGCTTGTGACTGCTGACCTTTCAGAACTGTGATTTTTCTTTAATTAAAAATATAAATATGTTATATTCCACAGATGGACACTGGCAACATGAGCTTCTGTCATATTCTTCTTCATGCAAAATGTTGATGTCAGGCTCTGTGATGCAAAGTAGCAAAACACTGAGTGCAGAAGCCATCCAAACCTCATTTGGATTCCCAAAGGAATTTGACCCATCCTCGCAAGCACATTTTAGACCGATTATGTAGTTGTCAATTAAACTACTGTTCTGTGCATTGAGATTACTCAGACTGTATTCTTTATCACAACCAAAATAAACCTACTGGAGTGGATTGTTTTTTCCCTACTAAACAAATTCATAATGAACATGCATAAGTAAGCTTAAGCACTGAATCTTTTTGCTCAGATTTGCCAGTGACATACCCAGTAAATGTCTGAAGTTCAAAGCTGACAACAAAGGTACAGATACAATTCTACTTTGTGAGGTGAGGATTGTGACACTGTATAAACCTGAGGTTATGAATTATGAAATGCAATATTCATCATGTATATATTATAGGACTGTATGGCATTAACAGCCTTGGTCTCCATGACAATACCAGAAAAAATGTTGGATGAAAAAATGGCTATGAAGAATATGATTTAAATAAATATCACAATTCTTCTGAGTCTTTTTTTATTTAGCAGAATTTTTATCATGTTTAAAGTAACCAAATTATTATTTTCCTTCTTTAACTAATTAGATGCAGTTTTCTCAGAGAGAGATCAATTTTTTGCTCCCCATATGTAAAAACAAAAGCAGATTAGAGATTCATGGGTGATGGGTTGCATCTGGCCAGATGGATTAAGTGTACCCTGCACTCAGTTTACAAAACACTGGCACTCTAAAATGCAATGCTTCTAATCATAAGCAAGCAATTATATCCCACCCTAAAAGCTTTTTGAGTTTCCCTCTTGACTACAAAAACAGCTTCAGGTGACCAGATAGAGAAATGAAGGTGAGTCATAGCAGCGTTAACAAGTCAGGCAGGCACAAACTTCTCTGGGAACCCCTCACTAAAAGCTGTAAAATGGTATTTTCCTTGTGCTTGTCATGCCACTAATTAGGTGAATCTTGAATGGGCTCGTATTTATGTTGTCAAGTGAACATGTGGGTACAAGTAAACTGTGACTTTATATGGAGCTCATTAGCACCATTACTATATAATCCAGTAGTTTCCCATAATTTCATAGCAGACACCAAAGACAACTTCTTTGTCTTTGAATTTTAGTTCTTTCTTCTGGACCCATTCTTCATTTTCCCTTTCAGGACCATAGGTTCTCTGAACAGAAGATAAATTCAATAATAATAATAAAAAAAAAAAACCACACAAAACAAACAAAGCCATACAGGATTGTCAGGACCATATTGTTTAAGTTAAATTTGAGAGGAGACCCACAGACTATTTTAGGCTAACCATAGATTTTTTTACATTTTATGAAATCAAATGCCTAATTCTAGCCTTAGATCTATTTTTATATGTATGAACTATTCACTGGAAGCATGCTGTGGTGCTGCCACTCTCTGTCACCTCACCACTTCACATTTGTAAATTGGTGCAATAGAAATTTGGGGGCAGCATTAAATTCTTGTTATTAGCTTAGTGTCTGATCTCTTTTTAGTCTTTAATATACACTCAATTCTCACATTGTCTACATAGAGATAAAATGCTCTATTATTCTGCTAGTTTATGGCATGACAACTTGAGCAGAAATTACATGCTGTGCTTTATGTAACTCCTGCCTTGGAATAGATGCTCCTTGTTTTGTTTCTTCTCAGCCCTCTTGCTCTCACCTTTCACAAGGGATGATACCAAAAGAGGAGCTCAGACTGTAAGACTGAAAGATTCCATCCTTCTATAAGCAAAATATTAATCAAAAAATATTCTCTTCTTGTTTGCTCTTGTCACGTTTCAACATCCAGACACTGCTTGACTGCAAATAAAGATAGCCTATATGAAGCTCCTATGTAAGGATCCCAAATGCAAGGGGTACCTGAATGCTCTACTGCATTTTTTGTTTTAGTCAGGATTACTTTGGCAGTGTCAGACGCTTTGGCAGTGACTGTGCTGTCTGTGTTGGAGGTAACTACTAAATTAATTCCTAGATCTGGTATAAAGAATAAATATTCCTCTTTGTTCCTCATGGCTGGTGGTCCTAGATGACTTTAGTCAGCTACAAGATGACAGTGACATGGCTTTCCATGTCATCCCTTGTGTAATAATTCAGTGGCTGGAACATCAGTTTTGAGTAACATCACACCACACTGAAATTTCTGATGGCTACTTTTGTTTCACTTTTGAAAAAAAAACAAACTTTAAAAATTGTTTTAAAATTTTATTTAATTGATTATTTGCTTTTGGCACAGCATTATTGAAAGCTAGAACATTCCATAATTTTAGAATGTGACTTTTAATATTTTTTTACAGAGGCTTCATTTAGTTGGAATCAGCCTTTTTAATGACTGGAATCCCAATCATATTACAAAACCAAAAACTTCTCTTTATTCAAAAGGTGCTTCACTGACATCAAATATAAAACAAATATATGCAAATATTTTTTGTTTAAGAATAATGCATTTGAGGCACAACTGTCATTTCAAACTAGCTCTAGAGCATAATTAAGGAATCCTATTCCTGCCTTGCACTAACAAAATAAAACCTTTCCAGAAAGATTAATTTCAATAATTCTCTATTAATAAAGATGAAGGTTCACCTTATCCTCAGATAATCATCCCCAGAAGGAACCATTGCTACAGTGCCTATAAAAATCTTCTTATATTTAGAAAAAATGCAGACTCAGGTTACATTTCCAAAGCATTGGCAACAAGGCTCTTTCCTGTCTCCCAGCTGGTCAGGAGGTCTTCAAAGTATCGTGGAGGTCTCTCTGACCTCAAAACAAATATTTTGGCTTGATATGGCAACCAGCATTGATATATGTGATAAAACTCAGAAAATAAATAGAAAAGAAAAAAAAATCTCAAATGTTTTCTGGGAATACAACTTCCAGTGAACACTGGACTCAATATAATTTTCAAGTCTAATTCACATTTTTGCTTGTTTTATCAGCTGTGTGTTTTAGAAAGTCAGAGTCAAATTGAAAGCAGAATGCCAGGTGATTGCAGAGAAAGATAGAAACCCATTACAAATAGAAATACAATCAGTTTTTCCTTAAACAGGGAGATAGAATACATTAAGTATTTTGATCAGTCCACATTTTGAGATCTCATAGATTTCTTTCTTACTGCAACAGCTATGATAAATACCTTTCACAAAAGATTGTGAGCTTTCATCACAAAAATGAATAGCAAGCATATTTCAGCAAAATATTGCCGTTTCCAGAAAATATGCTTTAATACTTCGTGTTCTTTTTAGAAAATTAGTCTTTTCCAGACACTTCTTTTCATAGTTTGTTTTTAAATTACCATGGGACAATTACAGGTACACTTTTCAGATTTTTCCTTATGAGTTCTAAGATGTTCTGTGGCAGCTGTTCCTTCAACTTGTCCTAGAATACAGAAAATAGTCCATCATATACAGCAAAAAATTAAGTCTGTGCTACCAATGTCTAAACTAGTTATTAACTCCCCAGTGCATCAGCTGAGGAGTATAGGTGTTCTTAAATCTTCAGGAAATAATCTTTTTCCTCTCATTTTACCACATCAGAGCTTTCTTGGGCTCGATTCACACGGCAACACCAAGACATGGGAGCAGCTCTCCAGCTTTATGCACATTATTCCATCTCCCACGACCTTTCAGAGGCAGAGACACCAAAGCCCCTGTGCAACAGGAGGTAGGATCACAGGCTGCCTAGCATGGCAAAGAGCCATCTGCATTGGGCCTCTGTCTCCAAGCAGACTTAAATCTGAGTCATCTGCTTCAGAAGCTACTGGAGGACATAAATAATTCGCTCAAAAATTAGATTCCCTACTGGCTTCTCTTCCCTACAGAGAAATGAACCCATCCTGATCAGCAGCTACCACCAACCTGGGCTTAGAATCTGGTTTTACTTTTCTTTGCATGCACTGATAGACAGGGAGGTACCTGTCACTTATCTAACCAGAAAAAAATAGTTGCTGATATTATTCCAAAGCAGAATATAAGAGTCTGCATTTGCAGTGAATATACTGAAAATTTTATCCAAAATGAAAAAAAAAAAAAAAACAAAAACAAAAATACCCCCAAACTCATCTTTACTGAAAAACCTGTAAAAAGCAACCAATATTAATAAATCTGAACTTTTTTAAAAAATATTTTACTAATGAGCAGATACCAACACACATACAGGAAGTCACTGGAGATAGGGAGGGTCCTGAGCTCACAGCCTAACCCCAGTGGTTTGCTATTTGCTATCTCTCTTCTTACCTTCTTCTCCTTACCCCAAAATCTTTTTCTTTGGCCTTGATCTAGGACTTGTGAGCACTGGAAGCCTTTTCACCACTTTTAGGGGCATTAGTGTGAGGGCTTCTTTTCCTGACCACATCCCTTTTTCTCACTTCTGCAGTGTTTTTACACTATTGCAGTGCAGCTTTTACTGTTTAACTTACAATTCCAACAACTACTGATGTCAGCAATCTGAGTTTCAGCAAGAAATATGAACACATAGTGCAGTGTTAAATATAACTATTCCCTGAACTACATTAAAATATAAAATTCCCTGATACCTGTACATTTGGAAACTTATATGTATACCAATTTTTCTAGCACTAGCAGAATTAAGTTAGTGGAGAACCTCATACTTCCTCATTCTTAGCATCTCAGACTTTTAAAGAATATTAATTTGATCTGATGTCATTGTTATTTGCATCTAACTTTTCTGAGGACTCTTATCTGTTTTTTTCCAAATGTCAGACTCTAATGCAAATCAAACCAGAAGAATAATGCCATGGTAACTAACATCAAGCAGTCCAAATATTAGAGAACTCTGCTCCTAGGCTTCTCCACTGACACTAAAATGTGTCAAAAATAAGAGTTGCCTATCAGCAGAAACTGCATTTCTTAGTGGAAATGCCATAGATAACAAGAAGGTAATAAAACTTGCTAATGAAGAATATGGGGGAAAAAACTTGATTAATACACATTGATGTTTTCGGAAATGCTTTCAGAAATTAACTACTATATTTTCAAATTTTCATAGGCCAAACTACTGTATAACCTAATGACTTGATCATGCAAATGCTTCCATACATATGGTTCTTTACAGCACTTTCTGAATATATTTATGCAGCTTTAGATGCTGCAGTTAAAAACATGAAAGAGGAATATGAATAATTTTTGAACTTACACATGTAGAAAGCATCTTAAGGAAATCTCAAGTTCAGTGTCCAGAGGCTTTGATGCCAATGAAGTTTATCCTCTAAATAAAATTCCCATTAAATTTTCTTAATCATTATATATGCTTGCTTTCTTCAATGTGTTATATTAAAAAAAAATTATAAATTTTTCTTATATAAAATAAGTTAGTTAATCTAAAGCAAAAGCATTCATTGCTTCTAGAACACAAGTTGCTGTGATTTAATTGTTCTATTAGATGAGACAAATGTGTTTGATGCCTAATTAACAGAAAAGACAGCAGCAGTTTTGAAGAAGTCCAACATTTCAGCACTTCCTCAGCCCAGAGAAACTTGTGAGAAAGGGTATATTCCTTCTTAAAATGTAAGGAGTAGACAAAGACAACAAAAAGAAAAAGAACCTGATTCAAAGTCATAATGAACAATGAATTAATCATTTAGATCAGCATAGAAAGAATGAATGAAGCGCAAATGCACACAATTCTTCAGCAGCATTTAAAAGTGTGAGGAATGTGCACAGATACTACGTGCAGAAATGAACACTTCAAACAGAAAAACTTATTTTGGTATCATGTTGCAATCTACTTATCTTCTCACAAGTAATAATCAAGTTATTCAACAGAACAAGGATGTGTTATCATGAAAATATTTGCATATTCTTTTTGACTGGAAAGATTTATGGAATGAATGAATTAAGGTCAAGTGACATTATCAGTGCAGAGCATTAACAGCATCTTTTTAAAATTGCATTTTCAAGCTGATGTTTGTATAACATTTAGAAGGGGAAAGTGCTTATGCAAGGACAGACAGTCAAATACTTTTGAAAACTTATTTTCAGAGTAGATAAAAAAATGCAATAAAATAAATTGTCTATTACTATTCAGAAATCTGTAGTAAATATAACTTTTCTGATTTCTTGTCTAGCAGAACACCTCCAAGGTGATGTTCAGCTCTTATTTTCATACCAAAGTTTAATTCCAATCTTAAGAAAAATTTTAGAATGAGAAAAAAGAAAAGGTCCACAGAATCTGATATGAAGCAGTGACTAAGCAGAACTCCCAGGATAATGATAGCAAATTCCTACATTAATTTTTGCATGGAAGTAAAGCAACTTTCTCTTAATGGATAATTTATAACATCTCTATTCTTCCCCAAAATTAAACAGACTCTATCTTCATAAGTTCTCTTTCTTTAATCACTTGTGAATACTAGCCAAGTATTTTGCAGTCTAACAGTGGTAATAAGTGTTTAATTTGCAAATAAAATCTTAGTCCCTTAATTTAAAAAAAAACTAGTGGTATATACATAGAAATTGCAAAAGAAATGCAAAGAAATTACTGCTGGAAGTAAGGTAATGTGTGTCAGCCGTTGGCATGCTCTGTGCTTCTGGATAGTTAGCCTGAGATTCATTTTTGTGTGACAGAAATCAACTACTCCTTCCAAAGTTTTTAATTTGGTTGAGACAATTTAAGTGCAAGGCAGAATAAAAATACATGTGTTATGCTCTCTCCAAGCACCATGGCTGTAAAAATAGTTGCAGATGTAATTTATAGCTCAGAAAACGTCAGAGTTATATTTGAAATGACTGAAATCTGGAAGAATATATTACCGCTGCCTCAGCCACAGCTGGGCTTGGGATCTCTTCTCTGTAGTCTTGGATGCAGTATAAGCAAACCTCATGTGGTAGTTCTGGTTCTGTTCAATCCAAGAGTCACTGCAATATCCAGCTGCTCCATAGGACCTTGAATAGCTCAGCAGCTCCACCAGACTAAAGTGACACTGCCATTTAAAGTAGTCTGCTCGCCTCAATATGCAACCTTAATCAATGCAAGCATCTGAAAAAGGTATTTCAGAAGTTCTGACCACAAAGAAATCTAGCTGAAGGTAGGCAGCTGTCTGCAGGTTTGTTTACCTCTGCTGGTTTCTGGGTGTCAGAGGTGGAGCCAAAGCTGCAGTGACAGGTTTTTCCCCAACTCTCAGATTTCAGAGCTCCCTCCAGAGCTGAGCAACACAAGAAGCCTCTGAAGGAACTACTCTTCTAATTTAGAACCACAAGTGGTTCCTATGTCCTGTAAAAGAGTAGGAAATCTCAAACATGTTCAGATGATGAAAACATCCTTCTAGGACAACCTGTACATTTATATGATGAGATAGTTACTAAAAAATAAAATCCCAAGAACACTTCAGCTCCTTTATTTGTCTGATGGGATGCGGTGGTGTGTTTTTCTTTCATTTAATATTTGTTTAATATCTGTTTCCCCCCCCCCAACCCCCCAATCTCCTCCTCTCCCCAGTGTCAGTCTTCCCTAGCTCTCCCCCAACCTCCTCATCTCCAAGTGGTCAATCCTCCCTTTCCCTGCCCCTTTCCCTGGAACTTTCCCTGTCTATTTAGTGAGGCTCAACACTCTATTGATCCATTTGTACTATTCCACTCCCCTGTTTCCCCTGATAGGTTTGTGATATGTTAGTTCTGCCCTAAACTCCTCCCCTGCTATTCCCTTAGTGGTTACTGTTCCTACACCCCTCCTCCTGAGTTCTGTATAAAACCTTTGCCCCCCCGCCCGCCGGGGTCTTGGGGCTCATGGAATAAAACCATCCCGTTCACCCCCAAGTCCCGTGTCGCCTTCGTCTGTCCCCGCACGCCACGAACTGAACTGCAGAGCTTGCAGGGGGAAGCGGCCGCCCGTTCTCTTCCCTCACCGCCCAGCCCGGCACAGCTCGGAGTGCCGCGGCGAGAGGAGCGCATGACGCGCCACAACAATGGGACATTAATACCACTTCCCCAGTGTTTGGATCCAGGTTCTGGAGCTAATCTGCCTAGTCTGGAGGAATTCTGGTAATGGATTCTAGTTAGATCATCACCTGTGGTCCCATCCTGCAAGGCACCAGGGTCACCCTGTCAGTGTGCTATTTGCCAAGGAAGGAAACTCAGTGTGGACTGAAGGTCATCAGAGCTCTGGGTCAGGCTGTGTAATCTGCACAGTTTTCTGCAGGAGAACCAATTGGGATTGACACATCATGTCCATAAAAGCTAAACCTCCCAATATCCAAGGGCAGTGACATGCAATCTTTCTGGGGCTGTTTCTTGTTTCCTCTCGCCCTGTCTGTGTTGGATCATAAAATCCTCCCTTCACCTCACACTCACTTTTGGGAGGAGTTGAGAGGCCAGGAGTGCCATGGGAGTACAAGCATCTGTGTCATGTCCCCAGGAACCTCTGGAGGAGTAAATCCTTACCCAGGCTGCTTGCACAGGCAGGCACACCTGCCCACAGCCCCACCTGGCTGCACAATTATCACCCAGATCTGGCTAATGGAGCCTTAGCCATGTGTCCCTACTACCCATCAAATATGCCTGCACTGAACACTTCACCCACCAGCTGCTTCCATTTGGTATTGCAGTGAGCTGGGAGGACACAGCTCCACTGCAGGCTCAACTTGGCTAATCTTAATAGAGGTTATCTTGGAGCAAAATGGGCATTAACTCCTCTTGAAGGCTGTAGACTCGAAAACAAGCTTTCAGAATTGCTTTTCCCATTAAGGAATACACCTTACACATAGTATGTTGTATCCACACAACCAATATAAAAAAATAACAAGCTTCCTCTGAAAATGCACTTCAGGATCATTGTGTATTGACAGAGTTCAACTGGAGTATTTTTCTTTGTTTGTTGGGAAGATAGATGTATAAATACATTCAGGTGAAAAAACAAAAGAAATTTCTAATAAAACAGCAACAAGAGATGGTTTGTTTTCTTTTGTTTGTTTGTTTGTTTTTTTTCCATCCCCTGTTAATGGATGGAAGCCTTCTGCTCATTGTAGGTGTCATTGTGCTGATATATTCTTTTCATATATTTCTGAATTCCTCGAATCTATTCTAAGCAAAAGGCACTGGAACTAGATTTGTCAAAACAAAACTACCCCTTGGAGCCAGGGAAGCTTTGACATCATTCTAGGATGTGCCAAATGCACTAATTTACTCAGAGCTCATTCTTGTATACTATTCTCTCTGGGGAGAAACTATACATCAAACAAATGCTTTGTAAAAAGCTCTACTCGTGGCTCTATGACAGATTCATTTTTTAATATCTGTAAGGCACAACTTCTTAAGCAGGATTTCATGTACCAATAGATTTTACTTATTTTCAGAATCATTGCTACAGTCATGAACATTCTTAACCAAAAGTCCATGCACAAAGTCACCAGCAGAAAAGCTGCAGTTGCACAAAAATAACATCCTTTCACCTCTGTTCTCTGAGATGATTTTATTGGTGTGGTCTTACCTACTAAACTAAGCTGAGGGCCTTCAGTGAAGACTGTCAGATGAAATAGAAAAAATTGAGAACAATTCAGAACTGCTTTTAAGTCAGAGGCTGCCTCTTTTCACTTGTACCAGAATCCAGACCCTGTAAAAAAATTGAAGTTAATGAATGTTTCAGTGTGATGCCAGAGCAAGCGCAGAGTATTAGCAAAAATTCTGTATTAATTCTTACGTATAAAGGTAAAAATGAAGGCAAAATATGTAAACACACACCTCCCCAAAAACCATTTTTCCAAAGATACTTTTATTGATTTTTACTAAATAAATTACAGTGTATACACAGTGCTCTGCTTGTGTCTTTTTTTCTAAGTAAAATCTAAAATAATTGTCTGGAGATTAAGTTCTTTAAAAGCAAGTATTTGTCATATCTGAAGCCTGAAGTGAGCATTGTAGCTGCCTATTAATGAAGGTAATATAAAAAACTATGAAGTAGTGACAAAACTGGACAAGAATGCAAAAACCAGAATCCCCCTCACTAACCCCTTCAAACTGTTTGGATGTATATATAATGTATATTAGCAGTAAGCAAGTGGCAGCCAGAGGCTCCAGTGTGTGTGGAGCCCTCACTGTGCTGATTATTGTATGAGCATAAACATGAAATATTCCTTCCCTCAAAACCACTCCAGCCAAGACATCAGCAATGCACATCAGGGCTCACAGGAAGCAGTATGGAAGAAGGATGCTGAACCTGAGGGCAACTAATTGGAACATAAGATTGTGAAATCTATTGGCTGAACATTCAGTTGCAAGCTTTAGAGACTTTTTTTTTTTTAATTCCATGAAAGAAGCCGACAAGAGCTACAAATGAATCACTTGGGGCCTGTCTCCTTAAGGACTTTCATTAACCATGGGTATCATGGTGAAGATGGATCTTGAGACAGAAACAAAAGGAGACCAGGGTAATGGTTGTGTCTAATGACTTGGTCGTAAAGGCATAGAATCTAATAAAGCACAAGTTAATAAGCTCTCACTATGAGAGACATGACAGAAAGGCATGGTGATGACAGAATTTCTATAAGCAGATTATATAAATAATGTGGGTTGGTAGGGAGAGCCATGGACAGACCTCTGCATTAAATTTTAAGCACTTGCCTTACCTAAGCTACAGAATCCATTGCAGCAATCAGAAAATTGTTGCATACCATAATTTAATTGTTTAAGCTATTAGAAGGGGAAACAAAAAGCAATAAAGAGTTCAGTTAAAAAATATTTATAGTATCTGAGCTCTGGGCATTTGCTGTGCTCCTGCTGCTCTGGTTGTCTTTCTCAGTATATCAGGGTTTCTGAACAGAGCCTACCACTCCTGAATCATCCTTTCTGACAGACAGGAGTTGTGTGAGAGGAGACAGACTTATCATTACAAAGTCAATGACCTGAATTTTCCCAAGATTTCTAGTAAAAACAGAACATGATAATGAAAGTCTTTGCCTAGCTAGTTACAGTTAACTATCTTTCTTAAAATGCCCACAGGGAATAACCAACGATAGAAAATTGTTCAAGAAGATTTTCATCTTTTCTCCAATGGAAATTTTATCCGGGAGGAGAAGACTTTTACAGTTTGCCCAAAAATTAAAAAAAAAAAAAAAAACCCAAAAAAAAACCCACACCACATAGTTGCTGGTAAAATAGAACTTTATAGGATTGTTAAGTAAGGCATCAGGATTTTAGTATAGCAATCAATAAAGTCACTTGCTATACTACTTCAGCTACTCCATCATCCTATGATACATTTACTGTTATTGAGACTCAAAACATTGTGTGAGTCACATTCATGAATATACAGTATAATATCTAATGACTTTTATCATATTTCAAAGATTGTTTTCCTTTCCTTGTTCTGTTTAGGATCATGATCTAACCATAGCCCATAAAATAATATATTGATTGTAAATCCCAACCAAGTAATTAAAAAAAAAAAAAAAAAAAAAAAAAAAAGCAAAAGGAGGTGAAAAACAAAATACTTAGAAGCAGGAATAAAAAAAAAAAAAAAGAAAAAAAAATAAGCAGAAGGGAATTTACAATTTCAAAACTGTCATTAAGTAAATTATTATGACTTGGAAAAGAAAGATACAAAAATATTTGTATAGCCAGCCGTGCTGGAGAATCTGAAAAATAGAAAACTACACTTGCTAAAAGCAAGCTGATTCCAGGGCAGGACGAAATGCTGCCCCTAGCTTATCACTGCTGCTGCTGCCATGCCTGACCTGCCTCTTCTCCCACTCCTCAGCTCCTCTTCCTCAGTCCTCACCCGCCAGCGAAGGCAGATGGCCAGGAGAGCTGGAACAGGCTGCCAGGAATAGGGGTGCTATGAGGAAAGGTCCTCCAGGACGAGCTGCTGGAGGCAGGGAGATCATCCCAGGCTTCTGTCCTCGCCGGGCAGCAGCGCGGGAGCGCCCCGCGTTCCTCCGCTGTCCCTGGGGGAAGCGCTCCGGAGCGCGGCGCTCGCAGCCCGGGCCTGCTGCAGCCCGCAAGCGCAGCGAGCCCGGCAGCAAGAAGCGATCGCTCCATCTTTCCCCATCGTGTGTCTGACAGGTTCGCACAGACCTGACGTGACAGCTGCCTGCGACTTGCAGAGCCCCACAGCCAAGGGGGAGGGGGAGGGAGGGCAAAGTGGGATAAATAATGAGACATCCACGGTAACGAGGCAGTGGTGTGGAAATCTGTCAAGAAATAAACATTTCTTATAATAGGAAGAAAGTAAGGCCTGATCTTGTGTAATACAAGACTGGAGTTAACACATTTCACTGCATGGGAAATAAACCATCTCCTTTCTGCAGGAGCAGAGGTGTCCCTCCATCTGCATAATAGCTGTGCACAGCTTGGGATCACTTGATCTTCCAGACCCCCCTCTCTTCCTCAGCTGGGTTGTTATCATCCTCTGTTATTATCTTCATATTTCCCCTGGTTATTATCAGCATGTTACCTTTGCCTTTATGTCGACAATCAACCTGGCAATTTTCTCCTCTCCAGCTGGCTTCCGTGTTTCCTAGGTAAGAAAACTAATGTTCTTTGCTCCAGAGTGAATGTCCTATTCATTATTCTCAATGTACTGTGACAGAGCAACACTGAATATCAAAAGTCTGCAGTAAATTCTCTTCTATTTCTCAGTCATATAGAACAATTAAGCAAACAGCACAAATAGCAACCTGCCTTTTATCGTCCCTACTGAATTAAGATTTGACTGTGCTGCATTTAACAATTGCTCAGACCCACAATGCAAATGAATGTGTGGATAAACACTGTTTAATATTGCCCATTATGCTGTGCCAGAGAGCACCTCCATTGTACCATGGTGTTGATGGTAGCCCAGATAAATCACTTTTCATACTGAAACAGGCTGAAGCAGGATGTAATTAGTGAAAGAATTGCTGCAAGGAAATTCTGGACTGATACTGTGATCAGCTGTTTGCATCCATGCGCCTGCTGGACTGGCAGGGAAATGAACTCTTGCCAAGGGTTTGTCTCTGACCCAGTCTGTGCTCTCAGCCAAGTCTCTGGAGGTAGGGCTGCCTTGCTGTCACAGCCTGGATATCCTGTTTCCCCCAGACTGGCACTGGAAACTGCAGTCCTCAGCATCTCACAGAATCACAGAATGGGCAAGGTTGGAAGGAACCACACTGGGTCATCTAATTCAACCTCCCTGCTCTAGCAGGGTCATCCCAGAGCACATAGCACAGGATTGCATCCAGACAGTTCAATATCCCCAGTGAGGGTAACTCCACAACAATCTCAAAATCAATCTCAAAAACCTTAACAAAAGCAACAAAGAACATTGACCTGGTGCAGAAGAAGTAACCGAGTGCTCCATTGATTGTTCTTGACAATCACACTGAGGCACACACTGGTCATTTAGTCTTTCATTTAAGTAAAGGTTAAATTCTCTCTTGTCCTTAAAAATTAACCATTCTTACAGTAAAAGTCTTTCACCTCTTTTTATAAATACATCAAAATCTACAGACCTCAGCAAATGCAGGTGATCAGTAGCCAGAATTTCTCATGCTTAGGATCTTAGAGTTCTGCAAACTTTACCGAAGTGAAGGCCAAGATAACTGTATGGTCAGAACATGTGAAAATCAAGTTATGACAACGTTATATAAAAATCCAAATATGAAATATCTACTTAAAAGTAATAATTAAAACTAATAAATAAACTAACAATTAAGCTACTGTTATTTATCATCATTGTTTCTTCATTTAAAAACTTCAAAATTATAAGAATTTAATGAAAATGTCATTGACACTTTCCATTTGAAAAGGCTATTTAAGGAGGGTTTAATGACTTCAGTTTTTAAAGTCATTTTGTACTCATGGTTAATTAAATGCACAAGAACTTCCACTGAGAATCAGGATGTTCTAAATAATGTAATAATAACTTGTGTAACCAATTACTGTAAAATAAAACTGGATTATCCAATATGACCTGTCTGGCTTCAGTATTCATAATTTTAAATCCCTTTTAATTAAATCCTCAGGGTACTATATTTAACGTAACACAACTATGACCTCTTTTATAATATAAATGTAGTAGCCATAGTGGGTCAGGAATGAATTTTGGTTCCATGACTCAGTGACTCATTCATCAGAAAATTTTCTGGGCTGTCATCCTATTTAAACAACATTATGAGCCAGTTTCTCAGCTGGTGTAAATAGGGTGTTGTAAATTGACTGTAAGGGCACTAGGGTTTTATACCACTGCTCTTTAATTCTAAGCAACAGAAAACAGAGGAAAGTGTACATGCATTCTTTGGTTCACTAATGAAGATAAGGTTTATTTTGAGAAGAATATATCCCTTCTTCCCCCTCCCTACTGGGCTTTTTGGTTTGGTTGTTGGGGTTTTTTTTATTAGGGTTGTTTGTTTTTTGTCTTGTAGAGGTTCTGGGGAGTTTGCATAATTGTGGGTTTGAGTTTTGGATTTTGTTTTTCTGTTAATTAGTGTTTTGCTTTCCAGAACAGCATCAAGGCCAAGTGAGAACTTGTTATCTAAAGGGCATGACAAAAAACATATCAAATTGAAGAGTGATTATTCTGTGATGTTAGCAATCTACCCACACATGCTATAATAGTTTTTCTCTTTTTCTAATTTTTTCCACCTATTTTTAAACCAGATGTACTACCTTTTCTTCACAGTGAAGACCTGTGAGTATGTTATCCCCTCATTTTGTTTTTTGCATCATTTAAGTACTTCTTAATTTTATAAAACAGAGATTGTCTCAAAATATAAGAAGTCAGGACTTAAGTACAGACACACAGACATGCTTAATATCCAGTCATAGAAAGTCTCAACATGAATTTATCATATTTTTTCAAGTGACACTGATGAACCTTTGAAGATGTCTAAAATATGCTGCAGTTAGTATGGGCAGAATGTATTTCACACTAGATTATTAGACTGAATTTCATCTATAGTACATTAATCTGAAAAAAGAAAAAAAGCAAGTAGGACTAATCAGAGCATGTTAGAAGGCTGATTGTGGATACCTCATTACTTGTTTTTCTTTGTCATTGCTTTTCGGAGGATGCCTACGGAAGTTTAAATAGCTTAAGGCCCTGATGCTAAAAATGTAACAGAATTATGTGAAAAGCTATTCAGATTTTTAACTTACATGCTGTTTTCTTGTGAAGGCAAAGTATGCAAGAAAATCACTGAGGAACAGATCAGGGAGTCCTGACCTCAGCACTGAGCAGGTACACAAAGCATTTATTGCAATGCAGCTAACATTCCATTTTGCTAATCAAAAATTTCCAACTATTTAACAAGATTTAAGACCTCTTCATAAAGGAGGCCACTTGATTCATTTTTTTCTGGAACACTAAGCAATCTATCTGACTTAGTCTTTATTCTTTTATCAGAAGATTTTATTGTCCAAAGAACATGGTCCCAGAATACTGGGATATTGTCATGGTTCAGCAGTGGTGCTCACTGTTCCCACTGAGTCTCAACTGGAAGGGACCCCTTCTCCCTGGAAGACATTCCCTTTTCCCCTTTTCCCATCTGCAGCAATGACAAGGCAGTACAGAATCACCTCCAAGTCCTGACCATGACCCCTCCTGGTTACTGCAGAAATTAACCCTGCCCTGCCTGGAACCAGGACACATATATTACCTCTGTTATATCAGATGGGGGGGAGGGAAGAATCCATTGTCTGCTTCTTTTAAAAACTAAAACACAAAATTTTTATCTTTAGTGGGCCTTACTCTTCTAGGATTGAGGTAATAGGACAATAGAAAATTGAAGCAAACTTACCTACTGCTGTGGACTGAGTAGAAATGTGTGTTGCAACTATGAAGTTTCAAATACAAGACAGAGATATAGAAGGGAAAAAAATTATTCATTTTAAAAAAGGTAAGGCTTGGTAACACATGTTTTTTATTGTTTTTGTATTCAGTTCCTTATGTTAATATACGAACATGCACTCTGTGTGCACATCTTGTAATCAGCTCAGAGGGTAAGCATTAAATTAGATCCTATTTTCATGCTCAGCACATCGATGAGGAGATGAACAAAACACATATCACTTATTTGTAATTCTTGATTTCCAGTGGGGAGTTGTCCAGAAGTACTAAATCAAGAGCCATTGAACCATCCTATTTCTATTTGTTATTGTTGAATAGATTTTATCCTTTTTCTTCTCACTTTCTCACACTTTCTTAGTTTTCTTTCTTCACCAACACCTTTCATTAGCTAACATGTCTACATGTGCATACAAATGTTGAAATATATGTATTTACTGTATTTTTTTCCAGTGACACCAGGAACCTTTTGATGATGATCTAAATAAATAATTGTAATGTGTGTGTGTGTGTGTGTGTGTGTGTGTGTGTGTGTGTGTGTGTGTGTGTTCTGCTCTCTAAATTTTCTATCCTGTGTTTGAAAGATTTGTAACAGTATGGACATTGCAAATAGTCTGTTTGACCAGCAAACAGAGAATGCTATAGATCTCAAAGAAAATTAGGTTTATTCTTTTTATGTTTTTCTCTGTCTCCTAATTAATCCTTCCCTTAGAAATACTTTTCTCTTCGTGGGAAAATGAAACAAAAACAAAAAACAAAACAAAACAAAACAAAACATTAACTAAACCACAGGAACCCTGCTATAACATCTGAAGGTCTTAAAATATCACAGATACTAAGATATAAGACTATCTCATTTCTTGTTGTAGAGGTAACTGAAGTGGAATATTCTTTCTTTATATTAGTGTTTGATCCACTGGCTACTTTCAAAATAAATTAGAACTGAAGACATTTCAATCATCCTGGTGTGCTCTAGCTATTGTAAGCAGCAGGTGCATAACTCCTCTCAGCCACAGACAATCTCTGAGCCCTCTTCAGAGATAGTCTGAGGTAGGTTTTCAGGCACAGCTCTTATACATCACTATAATGAAAGTGGCACTTTCTTTTTTACAGAGCCTGGTCTCCTGGATGCTTCTAAATGCTCCTTCACATCACTGGATAGAATGGAAACATTTTCTCATTCTACATTTTTATCTTTGTCCCCAGTCAATGTTATAGCAACAACTAACTCTATAAACAAGACTATTGCAGTGATGACATTCCAAAATTTCAGCTGCGAATTGCCATCTCTACTGTCCTTCATATTTTTAGTCTTTCAGATTAAAAAGAATAGGTAAATTCTGATGGGAAAATATGAATAAATTTGCTGAAAGCATATCCTTCCAATGCAGATTTTCCATTTACATTTGGAGAAAAAATTATTGGCTACAATTTAATTCACATGGGTCATGGATAGAATGTCCCACGTATATCAATCTGTCAAAAGTACAAACCAATTATCATGAATCAGACAAAGGCAAAACATGGAAAACTATCATCAAAACAACAACAACAGAAAAAATTCTGTTTTGTTTCTTGCTTAATTTGTTTACACATTTATAAATAAGCTATAAGCCAACTATATCCAGAAGATTTCATATTTATTTGGTGGGAAAGATGAGGAAAGGAGCCTAAAAATGCAAAACACAAAAAAAATCATAGTTGCAATGAAGTTTCACACTCATGGTCTCCGAAGCACGTATGTAGCTGTCATCCTCACAGCTCATAGAACTGCCTACGTACAGTCACAAGTGCTCAGGGTTTACCAGGAGCCAAACAGGCAGATGGATCATTCTCTGTGTATGTGTCTACATAGTTTTACTCTTGCTGGATACCACCAATTATTCTCCCTCCATCTGCAGGCTCTCTTCAATCCATGTTTGTCCTTTTTGAACCCCAAAGCAAGCTTTTATAAATAGAAGAACAGAAGTGTGGGATGATGTGGTGTACATGTACTCTAAATGCACTGAATGCAGCCCCAGTGGGAATGATACTGGATGTATGTACGTGCTATCATATAAGCTTATTTTTTAGCTCATTATAGGTCCCAGCTTATACATCCACCACACTGCCTGCATTTTGGTGTGCCCTGAAATTCAGCTTTGGAATATGACAATTGGTATGCTGCTTAGAAAACTTGGTTGGAATATATGAATGTAAAAATATCCATATTAGGTCAAACCAACTGGGGTCTACTCCAGTAAACTGATTCTAACAATTGACCAAAGTCTGAAGGACATGATAGCAATGAACAGAAACAATCTTATCAGTCTCCTTATAATTCTCCTGTCCTCCAGGTACTTCCATTTCAGAGACCTTATAAGCCAGGTGAGGCACTTTTGTGTTTGGTAAACCTTGATAAGTTTCTTCTGCACAAACTTGTCCAATCTTCCCTTAAGTCCACAGGGATGTTTCACATGCAAATTATTCTTCAGCAAGAACTTGTTCTTGTTTAGTGTCTTGTATAATCATCTATCAACTATCACCTCTTAAAAAAAAAATAGAAGTTGAGTTCTGTGAGTTTCATTTGACTGTCTCTTGTCCTTCAGCTAGAAGAGACTGTGAACAGTTTAATTTCTGCCCACTGTCTTTATATCACTCAAGAGGTTTTTTAATTTCTGTCACATCCTTCCCCCATGTCAACTCTTTTCCAGACAGAAGACTTGTAGCTCACACAAGGTTCCTTGCATGAAAGCTGTTACAGACAGTTGATCATTCTTGTCACCTTTTTATGCATTTTTTCAGTTCTCCTTCATGAATTTGAGATGAGAGGCTCAGGACTGCATAGAAATTTCCAAGATATGTCTGAATCCATGGCTTTGTATGGTGGAAGAGATCTCTGTTTTGTTCTTACTTTCTTTATAATTCCTAATATTTGCTTTATGATGACTACAGAGCACCAGGTGACATGTCAGTGCAAATCTCTTTCTCAGCAATGAAAAATTGCTCCTGACTAGCAACAGTTATCTCAGTGCACTGTGTTTATGAAAATAGAATTCTATCCTTCTTCTCATCCTTTTACATTTAACTATACTGAATTTTATCTGCCTTTTTTTTTTTCTCATCCAATCTTATCATCACCCAAATTTCTTACATCACTGATCACCCTGTTGTGCAGGTCACTGATAATCATAATAAACAGAACAACCCTCTGCAAATATTCCTGTGGAATTCCATTGCTCATCTTCCTTCACAGGGAGAATTGAATATTTATTCAATGCTCTGTTTCCTATTTTATAACCAATTATTTTTCTACGTTATAACCTTCTCACTTCTTTTGCTTGGCTGTTTAATATCTAAATCCAAATATATTATATCAATCACATCCACTTATCCATATGCCTGAGGACCCTTTCAAAGACCTCCAATAAATTTCCAAGACAGTAGCTCCCTTTGCAAAAGCCATGCTAACTTTTCTAGGTGAAATACATCTATTCACACCTACAAAATTCCATTCTTAATTATACTTTCTCCTAATTTTCCTGCTGTAGGCACTACATTTACAAGCAAGCACATCTGCAAATGCTGTGCAGGTTTTTTTTTAATTATTGTTCTGTTTTCCATCCACCAGTCTTCAGCAAAGGAGTCTTTAAAGATTAGATATCAGTGTTATTAATTCAGCTGCTCCATCTCTCATTTTCTTCAGAAAGTCTAAACATTCCACACTCCTCTCAGGTTGGCTCTATTTACTTTGACAGTTAATTCCATAATCTCCTCTTGTGTCTTCAGTATGTCTTCTGGAAGTTCCCTGCCAAGAGAGAGAATGAAGAATTTTGCATGCAGATAGAACAGTCAGGAAAGTTGATTCCATCGAAGCAGAAGAAAGCTTTTCAATTCTGTAAAGTCCTCCTAAAAGCAGAAAGCTCAAAGGTGCTTAATTTTACTTTTTAGATAGAAAGTCAAGACATTTAGCTTCTCTTTTTAGTTTAGATACTCACTGGGGCTGCAAGGATGTTACCACAGTCTTTCTAAGCAATTACAATATCTGCATATGATATGGCTAAGGAGTTTTTTTCCGTAAGGATTTTTTGGCATTTCAAGCCTAAAAGATGATCTATTTTTTCCTTCCCTTCTGTAGTTACCTGATATATAAGCAGTTTTAACTAGATGAGAATAATTCTCATACCTAGAGCTTTCTTTTAACATCTCCTCATTCTTTAAAATAGGTTATCTTAAAATACTGTTGCTAATTTCTTCTTGTTCCCCTTATGCAGCAGTACATAGTACAGCCTTATGCAAGCAACAAGTGACCCTAGAAAATGAAAAATTACTGGGAAAATAATTTATGATATATGACAGCACTGACAATCTGAAAAAATAATTGCATGCACATGCAGCCTACAGAAGTACCTCTTAACTTTCCTGCAGCAACTGCTTGCACAGTCTCCTGCCCTGAAAGAGGTTGATTTAAGGCAGTGTCTGACATTGTATTTGTAGTGGGGTAAATGCTCAGCCAGTTCAGGTATTGCAGCTCAACTGAGATCCCTTAATTTACTCAGTTGCTGTAATCACTTATATTTCAATGACTTGAAATGGGAAAATTGTGTCTCTGATGAAAAGGATGTAGTTTGTAACTGTTTCTACTCCAAGCTCTTGCACATCACAAAATGAGCAAATGTTTATTCTCTTCAGGAGAAGCTGCTTGGTCAGCAGATGTTCTGCAAAGTGGAAGATGGACAATATTGGGTGTAAGACCATGTTTTATTACAACAGTCATCTTATTACTGCAGAACTTTATGCACTCTGCATTCTCTTATCATTATAATCTTCATCCTATTCAACTGTAAACTCATTAGGGTCCGTCAATATGACAAGCTGTCCAGTTTGCATCTCTCAACTATTTGGATATTTGCTAATAATCATATTTTTCTATTTCATATCCAGAAGTCAGCATAAGTAATGTATGGAGCAATGTATGACTTCAGCCATCTTGTACGCTACAGTAGTTTGGCCATTGGCAATGTATGACAGCCTGAATTTTGATCATCTGGCTGAAATGACACACCATTTTAAACATATTATTCTAAACATTGCTAATCTACACTTTCAGTTAAGATACACGCAACTAAAATTGTGTCATATTTTGAATAACACAATTGTAATGCCTTGCTCTTTATAGTTTCATGAACTTCATAGAACTGAAATGAAAATTGTATATTGTGTATTTTCGCAAATTGTGATGGTCTTACTTCTATATTTCTATGTTTATATGCACATTCTGGAAATTCACCAGTTTTTTTGCAGCTCCTGAAAGGGACCTGTGGAGAAAAAAACCCACTGTTTTCTGTTTGCACTGAGATTTCTAAGTCTAGGGATACTGTTCTGGAAACCTGGTCTAGTGGAAGGTGTGCCTGCCTATGGCAGGGGGTTTAGAGCTAGATGATTTTTAAGGTCCCTTCTGATCCGAACTGTTCTGTGATTCCATGAAATTGCAACAGCTGTAAACATTTTGAAAACACAATAAATACCAAGCATTTTCTGTTCCAGGTTTTCCTCTTGTTTTCTTGTGAACTGAGAGACATGTTAGACTTCTTATTTTAAGGTGTGAAAATACAGCTGTGTACTTTGGTACCTTGGTAAAGTGCATCTTTAAGATCCACTGCTGGAAAGAGTTATGAAAGAAATGTTTCCTAATTCCAACAGTTTCATTAAAGTAGAAACCCAAATACATTCTGTAGAAGATATTTGAAATTATAATTTGTAGATTTTGATAGAAAACAAGTGAATTTCTTTCCTCTAATTCATCTATCTTGAGTCATGGAAATAGGGAAATTGCTGCCTGATAAAACCAAAAATTTAAGAGAGAAAGACCATAATTTATTCTAAGCTGCAGTTTAATCATTAAGTAACAGTACAGCTGCATTAATAGAATTTTTAAATTTTGGATTAATGCCTAATTAACTTGAGAAAATCAATTTAGTTTGGTTTATAATAAAACAAAGATCACTTCTCAGCACTCAAAGAGTATTTTTGGTATAATTATTTTTGCTTAAGCATCATTTGAATTGCTGAGGTGGAATTGCTAATTATCTAATTTGATATTGATTACATTGCTGTATTGTTTATTTTTACTTAAATATAAGCAATGTCTTGTTACTGGTGACAGTGACAAATTATGTATTATTACTCTTGCTCATTATCTGCAGTGAGTTATGTATTATTACTCTTGCTTGAATGTTTTAATTCATATTTATATTGAAACAAATATAAAATATTGTGATAATTTTATATATGTCAGTAACCTTACTGTAAGCTAGTGGACTAAGAAGTTTTAGTAACTTGTAGATGTTGATTGCTCTTTGTGTTTCCTATATCAAACACAAGATTTTAAAGTTGCATTTTAGGCAATCATTTTCTTGGTTTTGTTACAATGTCTTAAGAAGATATTTTATGTATTTTTGACTGAAACAGTAAGATCTAGACACAGTCTCTAGATATAGTTATAGAACAAGGAATTATGTTTTCTTAGACATTAATCATGTTCAAATTAAAGAGAATGTTTCCTGCTTTTAATGCACTTGATTACTGAAATATGACAGAGAGGATCCACTATTGGTCATTAAAAAAAAAAAAAAAATTCCTCAGTACCAGACTCTGTGAAAGTGTCTGATCGTTAGTTTTTTTCTCCCTAAGGACTAAACACAGCACAAAGATCTTCAAAGTGTGCAGAGCAGTGCAGATCTCTGTGAATGAGTAGAACAGCTGTTTTCTGTGTTCTCTGCCAATGTGCTCGAGCAGTTTAGGAAGAGCAGTGCCCAAACAGGCTAATCTATTGTGCTGGCAATCTCAGTAGCACTTTGACATACATGGCACACTTGAGGCTGCAGATTAATCACTTCTGCCCACCAGACATTTCAGACAGTGAGTCTCTACAGGAGAGCTGATGCCACATCATGCTTTTGAGATCTCTGGTTATTTCAGCCACTGTGAAATATTGCATAGCAGTATTGTAAGAATGAAAAACCCAAGAAGAAGACAGCTAATTCAATAATGTCCATAATTTTACCTCAATCAAATTCCTATCACTCACCTTAGGAAATGCACAAGTTAGCATGATAAAGACCCTTGTGATAACTTCTCTTTTGCTAATAACAAAGTAGAATTTCACCTGTCATGAAAAATAGTTTGTGAAATATACTTCACTTCAAGAGTCATACAAATGGGTGCATCTCATTCTACAGACTGTTGATGAAATCACTGACTTTTGAAAAGGAAACATGATCCATCCTCACATTTTTTATCCAATGACTGACTAATGTGAAATATATAAAAGGCTTCAAACAAGGTGCTGGGCAGCAGGGCAGGTATTTCTTCAGCTCCCTTTCTTGTCAAGTCCTGCATCTTGTCAATGGGGAGCTGAAGCTGAAATGCCTTGTAAGGAAAATTGAAAGCAAGGCAACAGCTCTGTGGGGATCTCTAATCAATTGACAAAAGGAGATTCATATTCAGACCTCAACAAAATGTTACAACTGTTACTTCTGTGCTTTGTGCTAGGTTCAATAGTGCCAGACTGAAAGAACATTCTGCACACTACTAATGCATTAGTCCTACCATAGAAATCCCTCTTGTGGTTAATGACAGAGCTGGGAAACAGAATTGCTAAAAAAAATGAAATACATTCTGCTAACAAAATAGGAGTCTTTAAAATCAACTCCAAATTTCTGGGGTCTCTGCTCTGATACAGTGTTGTAATCAGAATATGCAACATTTTGTGCCTCACTGGACCAGAAGCCTGGTTTCACGATAGAGAGGCTCATTATCTGCAGTGAGTTCAATATCCAAACTCATCCTTAATACATCACCCAACAACATCAAAGAGAGGGATATGCTTCTTGCAGTCAGAAAAAAGAATGTTCTCCCCCCAATAAAAAAGGAGAGAGGTTGCCAAACCATGGTACTTCAATAGAATCATGTCTATGGAAAACAAGGGAAAGACTCAAAGACCTATTTTTTATTTTGCAAACACACACACACACACACACACACAAAATACTCCAAAGAACAAGACAAAGCCAAGATAAAAAAAGGCACTCGGAGTTCAACAGGAAACCTTTTAGCAGCTCTTGAGCAGTCAATATTCCTATGCTACATGTTTGCTTTTGCATCCCATGTGCACTAATGACAGATTAACGAGCCACATAGGTAGAAGTGGGAGTTTGAAAGTCAGTTGGATGCTGTGAATTTTCCCAAACGTGTCAAAATAAGAAAAGTGACTGTGCTAAATAACTCAGTGCTGGTACACTGGACAAAAAGAGTGCTTAATAAAATTCTGTGCTTTTATTTGCTTCCTTGAGGCATGGTGATGTAGCTGATCCATGCTGAGAAGTATAGAAGTACACATACAACACAGACAACAGTATATAAATCTTCAAAATAAGTATTTCATTTAAAGTTAAATTTACATTCATCTGCTTAAGAAAGAATTTTGATTCATAAGTCATACTCACATGGGTGCCAGAGGGTTTTTTCATTATTTTTGTTACAGTAATATTTTGAAGACATGGATGGAAATACATGGATGGATCTTTTTAATAGTTATATGCATGTAGAAAATTGTAGAAAATTTAAAATAAGTATCCATCTAAAGAGGACACTTCTAGCTAAGCATCACAAGTCCCTCCTTCTCTAGCACTCATCCCTGGAAATAAATTTTGTGAATCAAATGCTTTGGCTTCATGTTTGACCTACAGCCTTCCCTGGCTCACTGACAGTAACCCTGCAGGGATAGAAAAGGAAGGATGTGGAGGCAAATGCTATTTGGCAGCCCATTTCTAAGCTAATGACAATTTTAGCTTTGGCCTGAAGTACAAATGTGAAACTGCCAAAAGATTTTGGGTGAAGATACAGGAAGAAAAAATTTACTTCAGATTTTGTGAAACAGTAGACATCTATCATTGTCTTTGGAAAAATATATTTTAAAAATCTTCTTTAAAGCCCCTCAAATAATCTGTTAGAAACACATTACTAATCTCTGTTCTTATATCTGTTCACCACAGACAGCTGTCTTTGACGGAGGAAATTTTTCTGTTACTTGGATGGGGAAAGATTCTAGTTCAGTGACAATAACACTGTAGAAAAACTAACTGTTACAGTTCACCTCTCCAAAACTAACACATAGGTGGAAATTTTCTATTGATCCTCATAGCACTAGAAGTTCCCCTGACACTGTTCTTTTGAAAGACAGAACAAAAGGTACTTGAAAGACAGAAAAGTCAAACAAGTCACTTTCCATATAAAGGTGAACAGACAAACCCGTTAACCAGACAGTACAAATATGTGTTCAATTTAGCCATAGTTCCTGCTTTTAAGTATCACCTGCTTGTAGAAAGCATTAGCAAATTTGAGGGAACTATGAAGACAACAACATGGACAACTCTTCAATATTAACAAATCATGGGATGGAAATGTTCCAAAGGTAGCCTTGAATCTCTGCAGGGTGGATTGGAGGAGGAGAGATGAGCTCTCACACTGCAATTTTAATTACTAGGAAATCAAAGTTGTACATCAAATGTGGGATTTTTCTCTCTAAATCAAAAGGACAGCAGCAAAGTGATCAGCTTTGTGCTAGGTGAGGAAAGGAACTTTCCTGTGGAATGGATGATCTAAGAATGCATCTGAAAATAACCATGACAGCAGCATTAAAAACCACACATCTGTGAGCTTGCAGCTTCCTTCTGTACTGACTTGGTGAAAGGTGAAAAGGAGGCACACAGAACATTTCCAACAAGCTGTTTATATACTTTGCAGGTTGATGCCATCTTCGGTATTGAATCCAAAGCTGTGAGTTTGCTGACCTTCCACAAAGAGAAAAAAAGAGTATGTCATTTATAATGACTATTGATTTCTTTTCTTCAGGAAGTGTCCTCACTTATGATGTCATTTAACTGAGTCACTATTTTTAAACAAAGTTCTTAGATCAGAAGTTTGATTTTTTCATTATTTAGGAAACAAATCTACCTGTCTGAGGCCAACTCATAATAAAGCAAGAAATAGATTTATGGTTTATGCCTAGTATGTCTTAATGTTAGGAAGGATAGAGGGATATAACAGCCTTAAAAACCAACAGTAAGTATGAGCTTAAAACTAATAAAAGGAACTATAAGGTGAGCCAACAACTGCAAATATCACACATATTTATCTGCAAAGCTGTGCTATCATACACTTTCTGAACAGTACCAGACAAATAAAACCAAGTATTCTTGATTGTCAGTGATCCCTATGCTGAAGAAATATCACTTATTATTGACAGAAAAATCATTATTTTATTCATATTGACCTCTCCCTGAAAGAAATGCTTTTGAATGGGAATTTTCTTTATTTCACTTAGATTTTTGTTTCTTCCAAGTTATACCAAATGCATTGACATTTCTGAAGGCAACTCAGTAACGTCTGATGTTGGCTTTCCCATTGGAAAAATGGCACAATCTCTCATAAAAAAACTTACAGTGGTTTAGGATTTTAAAAATGTCCAGCTTTAGGATTGAAAGGCAGGTACTTTCTGTAGATGGAAAAGCTCTTTAGCAGGGTGTCCAGCTTAGAAAGGTACCACAACCCCCCTGAGCTCACCTGCCTTCATCCCAATTAAGTGGAGAATCATTTCCCATAAATTAGAAGCATTTTACCAAAGGCCACCTATGACATTAACATGTTGTTAGGAATACCTTACATGAAAGTATACAAGATTTGAAATTTGAGTACTGTGTTCAGCTTTGGGTACCTCACTTCAAAAAGGACATTGAAAGGTGTGTCTAGAGAAGGGCAACAAAGCTGGGAAAGGGTCTAGAAAACATATCCTCTGAGGAACAGTTGAGGGATCTGGGGTTAGGTCTGGAGAGGAGTCTCAGGGGGACCACATTGCTCTCTACAACTACCTGAAAGGAGGATGTAGTGAGGTGGGGTCAACCTCTTCTGCCTCATCTGAAGTGAAAGGACAAGTGGAAATGGCCTTAAATTACACTATCAGAGATTCAGATTAGATATTACGGAAAAAATTCACTGAAAGGTTAGGCCCTGGAATAAGTTGCCCAGGGAGGTGATGAAGTCACAGTCTCTGGAAAGGTTGAAGAGGTGTCTGTGTGGCACTTGGGGATATGTTTTAGCGGTGATTATGGTGGTGCTGGTTTGACTAGATTATTTTGAAGGCCTCTTCCAAACCTGATGATTCTCTGATTCTGTGATTCTCTGTTTTATTTTTTATCACTCTGTAAAGTCTTGAATGTACCATTTTTTTCAGAGTCCAGACTTATCTCTCTCACCCAGCATCTTACTGGAATGCAGCAGGGCTTCCATGCCTGTTTTCATATCATCCACCTGGCTCATAATAGTTTTTTCATTGACTTTTCATTGATTAGATTGAAGGTGCCTTCCAACCTTGATGGCTTTGTGATTCTGTAAAGATGATTAAAATATGCCTACCCAGAAGGAAGGATCAAAATGCTTACCCACGCAGGAGTACAAAGTAATTATCATCCAGTAGTGACTTTAAGAAAATATGTTGCATTTTTGAGCCTCAGGCTAAGTTTACTTATTCATTGTCTGAGACTGAATCTGAAGAAGTCTCCAACATTGTTACAGACATTTAAAATATTTTGCTAGAGGCTAATTTTTAAATAATTGAGTGACTAATTAGTGACATCAAAGTGTGGAACTCTGCATCACCTTTGGTGTCCACCTACTGCCATAAATAAGGCTCATGTGCTGTGGCAGTGTCTTCAAGGCTGAGTTGCTCTTGATCACTATTTGAGAGAAGGCAAAGGACAGTTTTCAAAGCTGAAATTCTGAGTAAAAGGATGCAGCAGATGTAGTCTTCAGATTGCCCAAGTCCCTGTGATTAAATAATTGTCTTCTTTCATTAGGCTAGAATGAGAAGTTGTTATTCTGCTCCAACCTGAGTCCTTGACAATGCATGGAAATTCTCTTACGGAAAAGGAGGTGAATACACAATTTCTGGCACCTTCTTCCCTACTCCAAACACCTTCTGTCATCACCTCATCTCACCTCCTTTCTAGGATTTTTTTTATTCTTCCTGCCTCTGTTTATCTTTACTTTTATCATAAGTGATTTTCTCTTGGAAGACTGTGTTTGATTTCTCTGATCTGCCAACTCTTTCTGTTAAAGCCAAAATAAATCATTAAGAAGTCAGGGTCAAACAAAGCAAAACAAATAATTTATATTCAGCAATTCAGCATGTCTGAAAAATAGGAATGACTCTTCATTTTTAAATTCCTAGTAGGCTGCTGTTCAATCTGCAGTGTTACTGTGCTACACAGACAGCATAAAAGAGACTATTACTGCTCTGGGCCTCTCTACCTTTTTCATTCTTTCTACCAGGGACAGAAGAAGCCTAGAGGAGGCAGACAATACTGTCTTTTTTTGGAATTTCTTTGGCAATACAAAGGTCTGTGTTCCAGACTTTATCTAAAGGCCTTCAATCCACAAAGTTCTTTTTTGCATTACTGGGAGGGAAAGAAAAGACTACCATTAAAATGACCACAACCCTACATTGACATAGCCTCTTCTTGTTGCAAGAGAACAGCATTATTTTAGTTAAATTAATAAAACAAAAAAACCCTGCCTCAAATTAAAAAAAAAAAAAAAAAGAAAAAAAAAAGACAAGGCAAAAACTTGAAGTTTAGGCCCTGAAAACACCACTTCTAAAATAGGGTTTAAAACTATCTATAGCTTATACTGAATTCAAGTGATGTATAATTAGCATAACTAAATATTGCAAGGATTTCCAACACCCCTATTAACTTGGTACATGAGTATCTCACAGTCTTAAATGTATTTTCTTCCCAGTAGAGATGTCAAATAGCAAAGTATTATTAATTCCACACATGGAAACTGAAGCTCAGAGTGATGAGATGGTGTTTGTCTGTGCATTGACATTCAAGCATGGCAAGATCCATGGGTAATTAGGACACATGGCCTAAAAAAGTGTCATGAAACTTCCCGGGTTCAAATTCACATCTGTGCCAGCCTCCAAACACCAGCTCAGATAGAGCCAGTCTAGCACTTCTGTGAGGTTTTGCTCTGCACAGATTTAGTGGCATTGCAAAGTTTATACAAAAACAGGGAACTGAACTGGGGCTATGAATATGAGAGAGTCAATTCCCTTAGTGTTGGGCCATCCTTCCTTTATAGCTGTTGAAATATGCCAAGGATATGTAACAAAAGGCAGATGCTTTGGAGCTGAACTTTGGGCTCATCACTACTAAAGGAGAATAGGAATAACATAGCAGGTGTACTTTATAGAAATGTTACTTCCTTTATAAAACTAACATAGAAATAGCATACAACTTTAAATAGAATTTCTCAGTTAAGCCTTGCTCTACATAATGCTCAAATCATTTATACTAATAAGAATAAAAGAAAAAATGGACCAGAGTAATAACATTTTGTATCCACTTTACAAAAGTGTGACTGACAAAACGAGAGAGGAGAAAGCAAATTAGACCCCCTGTGTTTGTTATATTATTTTCTATATTTGAATGCTAATGGATTTCACATTTATTCAGTTCACAATGAGCAGGCACATAAAATACCCTGTCTGCCCTACACAGTCACTTATATTACAAAAATGGTGTGTAGACATTGTCAGTGAAATTTGGGCCACATCATTTTATCGATTTTCCAGCAGTCTAGCAAAATCAATGGACAACTCTGCTTAGCAATCAATGGTATTATCTGACCATTACTTGGTATTAGAAGAGAGATCCAAACATCTGATAGACATAGCTAATAGCACACATGTCTCTAAAGCTGTGCAGATCAAACCAAAAAAATGCTGGCTACTTTATCTCATATGGAAAAGCTGATAATAGAAAAGAAAATAACAACAGGAAAAAATGTTGCTATCACACAATTTCTTAAAGAATGCAAATCACCGGAAAGCAAGATCTCAGGGCTTTTGGTAAAGAGTACCCATTCCTCAACATAAGAGGGACATGGACCTGTTGAAGCGACACCAGAGGAGGGTCATGAAGATGATCAGGGGGCTGGAGGACATTTCCTATGAGAACAGGCTGAGAGACTTGGGGTTGTTCAGCCTGGAAAAGGCTCCAGGAAGAGCTTGTAGCACCTTCTGGTACCTAAAGGTGGCTACAAGAGAGATGGATAGCAACTCTTTACATCATGGAATGATAAGACAAGGGGTAATTGCTTTAAATGGAAAGAGAGCAGGTTTAGATTAGATATTAGGAAGAAATTCTTCACAATGAGAGTGGTGAGACAATGAAATATGTTGCCCAGACTTATGGATGCTCATTCCCTGAAAGTGTTCAAGGCCAGGTTTCATGGGGCTTTGAGCAACCTGGTCTAGTAAAAGGTGTCACTGCCCATGATAGGGGAGTTAAAATTGATCTTTACAGTCTCTTTCAATCTAAAGTACTCTATAATTCTACGATATTAAACAGTCACACAAAAATCTGCAGCATTTCTGATTAGCAGTTGCTGTTGAAAACCATTTCTGTCAGCAGCAGGAATCTGTGGGCAAAACCTTGAACATATCCATTAAGCCCCAAATATTGGCAATTAATTTTGTGCACGTTTTATTAAGTTCCAGTTTTACTAACTTCTAGTTAGTATTAAGGAAAAGAGCTAAAAGGGTTCAATAACCCTTAAACCAGAGCCGTTCACCAGATGGACTTTGAAGTCACGCCTTACATTGTCGAATGTACATGTTTTCAGGACTTGTGATATTTTTAGTCATCTTGCTTCCCTTGATCTGTGCTGTTTTGAATTGCTCTCGGACACTATAAAAAAAAGGAAAAAAAAAGACTGCATATGTGTGCTACAGTGACTTCAGCTAGAAACACAGACAATTCCATTTGCCTCAATGATAGAGACTTCCTGCACAGCATCTCAGATTTAATGCTCAGTAGGAGCATAAAATGAAAGGCATTGCCTAAACCAGTTAGATACCTGGTGAAACTGAACAAACATGTTTAAAACTATCTCAGCTGACTTTATTTTATATTCTAATAATTTCTGCATGGGTATGGCTGGGGATCACTATGAAACTGGTACCAGTGTCCATAGTTGCTTTTTTGGAAAGAATTTTACTTAATGCCTTCAGGTTTTTTATTTATGAATGCTATTTACTGCAGTGTCCACATCTTTGGGTACCCCTAGTCCTACCAAAAATTTAAAATGTGAAGCCTAGCTCAATGAAACCAGACAATGAGCCAATATAATGAGATAATTGCTGGTATGAGGTGGGAGAGATGTAATATCCACCCTTGGTTTACCCCCAAACATTCAGCAGTACATTAAAGAAAATTTAAAACCCTGTTGGGGAACTATATTTCTGCCTTTGGCCATGCACTGATCCATACTGACAGTCCAAAGAGCTGTATTGAAAATATAGCAGAATTCATAAATTAGATCTCTTCCAGTCAGCACACAATGAGAAAAAAAACCTCAAGTGATCCATATCTCATCTTGTACAACAGATAACAAAATGATAGCAACATGATATTTGTTCTGAGTAGGAGTCTAGCAAACAAGTAATACCAGGGAGATCAGGAGCAAATTCTTGGTTTATTTGATTTTTATCTTCTTGTAGAGTCCTATGAGTACGGGTCTGGAGGTGTGCTACTTTGTATCTGACTTTATATGCATAATTATCTACTCACTGGATCGAGGCCTCCAAGGTAACGACCCTGACATTCTCAGTCTTTGTTCCAATGAATAATTATTTCCCTAAAAATAATTATATAATGCAAAGTGGAAGAGTTTTTCTGAAATGATGTGTTATATCTCCATTTGGTCAAAAGTGCAAAAGATAAAAAAGGGTACAAGGAATAAAAAAGTCCTCTAGATATGAAATCTCCTTTTCTACAATTTAATTTCCCCAGCGCATGCATACAGTCTTTCCAGTGCCGCACTAAGTCTGGGACAAACAGAATGTTTAACTTTCATCTCCATTGAAAATTTATAACATTTTACATTTATATAACTATATTTAATATTCAGTCTTTTTCCCAAATGAATAAATATCACTTGCTATATCTGAATAAATGGCAGGTATGTTCTGCTCATTAACTGAACTGTGCATGTTACAGACCAGCTAATGAATCTGTCTGAGGACTGTCTGCTCATGATCTCATCAATTCTTTGCATAAAAGACCAGTGTAGGGGTTTCATTAATGTCTCTTTAACTGCTTTTTAATTAGCAATTACTGCACTTTCCTATGATTTTTCAGAAGCTAATACACAAATAAAACAAAATGTGTTTAGTAAAGAATAACAGTGCTTTTGAAAGAAAATCCCCTTGTGCTATAAATATGGTCCTGCGAAATAATTGCCAGCTGTTTTTTTAATGCTTACTTTATACAGGACAGGCAATGACAGCTATATTCACTCCAAGGAGACTGAATAAGTACAGAACTCTGTTAGGACTTTTTTTCTCAAACTCCCTTTTCATGCTTGTATTTTTCCTACACCTTTTTGGAGTCCATCAGACCACCACATACAATTATTAATGGATATAATGTGCTTTGCTCACTAAGACTTAAAATGCCTGCTATGTATTTGTAAAGCCAATCTTCTGTATACAAAGGGTGGGGGAATATAGCTTTAACTGTGACTCAGCCCTTCATTGAATTAGTGTGCTTATGAGAGCCGAAAATTAACACAAACACATGTGCAGAGCCTCCTTTGAACATGTCAGCAAGTTTGGCAACTGGTAATTTTAGCCTCTGAAACAAAGGGTTGATGGCCTTTATATAATTGGCCCCATGAGACAAACTGCAAAATGTAGCTTAAGGCTTTTCCTCTGGGATTAAAGAAAACATCCACCCTGAGAGATTTATCCATAGTAAAAAACCATTAAAATTAAATATATATGTATATCCAAGCCCAGACTAAACATTTCCTAATTTATTTTTCTGAAAAAATTAGAAAACTTTGGAAATAAATAAAGGAAAAAAAATAGCCACAATGATTAATTTCAGGAATATTTCCACACTTATTTTATGTAGAGTTTTGAACAATCTAATACACAAAGAGACTACTCTGGCAGTTTGCATTGGCCTCCATCATGCTCACCAGTACATAACCAGAGCTGTATCATGAACAGTAAGGGAAGGAGGTCCCATCAAAACCCACCTTGACAGGACATCTTTACAAGTAAGGCAATAGCAATTGGCCTCAATTGGCAATGAGCTTTTAGCTTTTGACTGCTAAAACCCCACATTGCTGAGGAGTGGTGCAGTCAATGGCATAACCTTATAGTGTTCCTAAAAATTAGTATGGAAGAAATTGCCATACTCAAGGAGGGGAAGAGAATTCTGTTTTAACTAAAATGTTAAAGTTGCAGCAGAGACACCTTCATTCCAACTGGAGGAAGATGAAGCAGTGTTGCCAACTATATCTATCTGTTAGAGTCTTACAATCCTATTTATCTTCATCTTAAGAGATTCAAAATCATGTAATTTGCATCCCTCAAGATACTTTAGGTACCATATGGCTTCAGTACCTCCCCTTCCACCCCTCCTGCTTAAATTCAACCTACTGACTAACAAAGGATTTATGGGATATGGGAACCAAATGGAAACAACAACAACAACAACAACAACAACAACAACAACAAAAGAAGAAGAAAAAGGAAAGAAAAATCCCACTGTACACGGATGGTTAATGTAGCCTTGAGATCAACAAGAGAGTCCTGACCTGAACTCTGGTAAATGTTCTCATCACTGTTTATACATTTTCTATTAGGTAGTCATTGGTAAAAGTAAAAATAATTCTGAGAGAAGGAATCTGGAATTCAGGCTTCCTGTCACCTCCTTGATGAATATCTTAGCAACTAGGATGGTTTATTTTTAAAATTATTCCAATCCCTGACTTAGTCGGAGCAGATTACTTTGTGTACAATGTACTCCTGCAATTTTCTTTAGACCAAACAACAGTAATGAGTCTTTAGTCATTTATCAAATTACTCATTTAATATCATGATGTATGAACTTTGTCGATTCACTTTTCACACTTCTTTCTCTACCATGCATGTAACCGAAATAAAGGCTCCTTTTATGGTCCCAGACATTTCTTGGAACACCACAGGTGCTATAATAAGTAGAGCTACCTAACTGCTTAAATTATGGGGACTGTTATAGCAAGTTACTGAAGTGAAAGGTTTCTAAACTGTTAAGGAAGAAGGAGACATATACCATTAAGGAAAATTATTCAAAACCTTGGCAATGTTATGAAGAAAAATCTACCAGTTCACCGTGTGTCCATTAAGATGATGGCATTGGCTATGTGCACTTTTGTGTATTATTTTCATTCTATTTAAATATTCTTCTCAATACGTCCTTGCATTCAAGCTAAAATGAAAAATTTTTATAGGCAATCTCATTCTACCTGCCAAATGACAGATCACTGAAAAGATGTTCTGATACAGAGTGGCCTCCTTCACCTACACCTTCTATCCAGTCCACTTAAGAAATTATGTTCTTACCTCTGCAATGCCCTTCTTTTAATATCTTTCCTTTTATTTTCTGTAATGTTCCTCCTTTGTTCATCTGTGGTGGTTCTGAATGCTAATGAGTCCACTTCTGATTTAGCACTTTGTGAGGTCAGTTTGTGAAGAGACTGGAGCAGACATTGTATTTTTTATTGAATCCCAAATTAATTAAAGAAATCTTGAACAAGGACTCAAGGTCGCTTATTGGGGTAGAGAAAGAAAAGAAAATATTGGTTCAAAAACTTATAACCAGCAAATGAAATTAGGGTGAAGGTGTCAAAAATGTCACAGACGGCTCAGAGATCCTATATCTTAGGGAGACTAATTTCAGTGTTCATTAGTGCTTGCAAGTTATACACAGATGGTGGTGATAGGGGAGTACCTGTGAGCAGATATTTCAAAACACTTCACCCAAATGGATGCTGGTTCAGAAGGACAATCAATTTCTCTGCATTTAATTAAACTTTTTTATTTTTTTCCTCAGTATGATAATACCTAAAGAAGCCTACATTTCAGCACAGGAATAATATTGCTTTAGAAATTGTACTACCACAAGAGCCATTTATGTGTGAAAATGGACCTTTCTGCATGCACAAGGAAACCTCAGTGGCTTGGTCAAGCTGGGTGGTAAGTAAGGAAAGCGTCTGCTTTTGTTCACCTTTTAGTTCTGTGGCTGTAGATGAATTACCTGCAGAATATAAAGCAGAGAAGCAGAAAATTACTGTAAGGTCTAGAGTGGGTGAAACACCTCCTCTAAAAAACTTTGTGTCCAGTTACAACTTTAGAGGCCTTAGAGTTCTGTTTTGCATACTGATTTACTGAGTTCTGGTGAGAATGACCTCCCATTTCAGCTAGCATGGCTTGGGAGGTAAATGTTTTGTCTTCTTTACAACTGGATAAAAAAAGGCATGTTCATACACTGAATAAGCTCTGTCACAGACAACAAAAAAACACCCCCAAAATACTCCAAACCAACCAACCAATAAAATAAAAAAACCTCCCAAACCCCTTTTAAAAAAGGTTTTTAAAGAGCTTTTGGTTAAAGCTTTAATAAAAACTTTAAGTTTTTATAAAAAATAAATATTTTTTCAAGAATTCTGGCTGCATAAACATCTGCAACTACTGGAGAAAGATTTAGAAACTGGTTACCATTAGATCTACTCAGTCTCTCCCAGGGATCCCTCAAAAATGAGCAAACTTATGTTTCTTTTGTGCCTTTATAGACATCAATCTCTTCAGAGGAAGAGTTATGCTGGTTGATATTGGTGTTTATGTTGAACAGTTCTCCTTTGGACCTAATCCTATGACAAATTTAGAACTCCGTAATCTTTTTTTATGTATCTGGGAACAAATGAAGAGAACATAAAGAACTTCCTTAAACCATATCTGACAGCATGAACTCCCTGGAGAATCAGAGTAGCTACAAGTGCTGCTGCTTTCCTTTCCTTCAATGGGAAGTTAGGATTGGTAGTCCCCCAAAACAAAATATTGTGTCCAGCCATGAAACAATGAATCCAGCAATCAAGATGCCCACCACTCATCAAGTGCAGATCCTACTGAGCATGAGTGCACTTGTTCCACAATCTGTAAGTGTCCATGCACCCTTTCTGCCTGCAATCAAGGAAACCAAAGAACCAAATACAGGACACACAAAACCCCATTACACATTGAAGAGATAAACAGGTAATTTCAAATATTGACAGAAGAAAATAGAGCAAAGAGTGGCTCCACCCAGACAAAGTCTCATAAACAGAAATTTGTGATTTCTGCATGCATTAGCCAGAACCTCAACAGCACCCTCCTTTCTGAGTCAAAACAATCCCTGAAGATCTGCTCCCAACAGCCTGAAGATTCTCCCACTGCAGAGGATTGCTGCAGTCATTTTGTTGATTTTATTGATTATAATTGTCACTGTAAATTTACAATAGTCCCAACCACATCCTTCCAAATTACAAGGTCCAAGATTGGTCTTGAGAAACAGTTGAACAGACCACTTTATTCCAAATCCCATTTGACTAAGAGAAATCAGAAGAACTTAAGTTCAGTCTGACCTGAGATTTTGCAGGGACAGAGAAAAATAGAGAACAGTTTTCTCAATTAAAAAAAAAAAAAAAAGAAAGAAAGCAAACCACAGTTTTGACAAGTTACACATTTCCTTTGATTGAATTTATACCTAGGAGTATTTCAAGTAAGCCTGTTTTGCTCTGCTGCACAGTCTGATGAAGGGTGGTTAGGGAACCTGTCTCAGAATTTCGTAATGATTGTCCATCTACTTTGCTCAAAACAAGGCTTCTCAGTGCAAGAACAGTGCTCTAACTACCAGGCTAGAGGTAGAAATGTCACATCTCCTCTTTAATGAGCATTTAAAATACTCTGTTCTGCACTTCCAGACAAACAAACTGTCACAGTGTCATTATAACAATGTAATGAATGTATTTATATGCCAATGTATATGTATATTCAGAAGCTACCTCTCCTACTGAAGAAAAAGGCACTAATCTGCAGTTGCTGCCACTTGAGCTGTAAGGACATTTGCATTAACTGTTCTCTTTTTCTCTCTGATATGTTAATCTCTCAGTTTATAGCACCAAGCACTGTGCTGAGCAGTGACAGTCCTACCAGGTGGCATGTTTTTAGCCTTACCCTATTAAAGCCCCTCTTTATGTACAGTTAAAATGGATGAAAAATATTAAAAGTCTTAGATCTCATTATTTCATTCTTCTGATTACTACAGGGAGTTGAGGGAGGCATCCTATGCAAACTATATGTAAGTAAAATTAAGTGGCTGCTAGGACATGCATCAAATACTTCTTCACAACTACAGAATGGTCCCAGGAAAAATCCTGCTGCTCAGTCAGAAGCTGTTCATACATTGTGTTTTAGTTGGACACACCACAAGATAAATCTCAGCTCAGATCTCTGCCTTGCTCTTTTCCAATGCAGACTACACATCAACTATCCAGAAGAGAAGGAGCTTTTCTGGCATGTCTGCATGTCATGCTTCAGGGAGATCCCAGCAACACAGCGACCACAGCTCACAGCTGCTGCTTTTTTCTTTTCAGTTTTCATTTTTACTCATTTTCAGGGCATTACAAGACTTACTCATTTTCTTTCAGCAGCTGAACTACTGTAAATGTTATGAAGAGTTTAATAAGGTATGAAGCATTCTCTCAGAAACCACCAGCCAAGAACTGTGCATTACAGACTCCCAGTGTTTTCAGCTATAGCACAGAGAAAAGGCTCAGGATGACAAGAACTGGACTCAATGGACCTTCCTGTGTATGCTGCACTATGACAGATTGATTTCAGACATTAAATAGCAAGAAATAAATTCAAAAAACCTCATGTGAGGTCATATCCTGAGTTTTTGCTGCAGTAAATTCACATCAGCTACTGTTTGAAAGATGGAGGGGAAGTAAATATTGGGAAAGAATACCTGAAGTGTGTAGTGCAGTTTTAATGTATTTTTATGCAATTCATTTGTGGCAGAGATCTAAATAACAACATGTAGTTATTGTTTCCTTTCTAGAGGCAGTACTGTAAGCAGACTTGTGATGCTGAGGGTACATTAATAGGTTATCATAAATAGCACTTAAGTATTGAGGAATTTGGGGTCAAACCTTTGATTTCTGCACCACTTGCACTTTTGTCTATACTTGCTTTCATACTTCACTCTTTAAAACTTTGACCCTTCTCCCAGTGTTAGAGTTTCTTTCAGTGCTGCTTACTGGTGTTCTGGAGATCCAGCAATCCTGAGATACATGTACATTTTACTAAAATCAATGGGCTTCTCCATTATCTTTGAATTGGAATATTTTATATTTCACTTGTGGACAGAGAATCATAATTGTTAGCTAATAGCCCACAGCTATTTTTTTGTTTACTAGCTATTTGAGCTTGTCATTAAGAAAGCTTCATTCTCTCAGGAAATAGTCCCAGTAGAGAACCTTTAATCCTCTTTCCCTATGCAGAGATCATCAGAAATCTCATTGCACTTCCTATCCTGTATGCATACCTAGGATACTAATAATTTAAATATTTATGCAGCTACTGAACAGGATTCATTAAACATTGACCATAAAAGTATTCTCTAGAGAATCCAAAAGAGAGCTATCCAGTATTGATATTAGGTTATGTTTGGCTGGACTGAAAAAGAAATGAAAGCTTCAATCAAAACATACCAAGAACTCAGTTCTTCATTGCAGAAAGCTATGCATTCAGCTTTTAAAACTCTGATGCTTTATACAATGCTACACCCACTTCATCTTAAAAAATCTTTGTCTGAAGTGAAGCAGAATGTTGGGAATTGCAGCTGAGAGGGTGAAGAAAGAGGCACTGAATATTTTTAATCATATTTATTAATCATAAGTTGAAAAAGGGGTTGAGAATTGTTGTCTGCTCAAGGAATATGATGAGATGGGGAGTGAAGTGTCTGTATTCTAAATGTTTGCTTCACCAAGGCTCAGAACTACTTGTGCAAATGTACAGCTGGCAAGTGGAGAAAAGAAGAAAATGGCTATTTTTCTGCACTAACACACTGAATAAATCCACTCATTCTTCTGACGCAGTGGGAGAGTGGGAGACATTCAGAAGCAAGGTGGACGTGGGACTGAACTTGTATTAAAATAGCAGCCATCATTAAGCTTTCCTCATGTTTTCTAATTAACACAATTAAAAAAAAAATCAAATGAACCTGTCAATGCTTTGAAGTACCTTATTATTCACAGTGATTTGTTTGTGATGCTTTTTTTCTCTGGAACTAATTTAGAGTAGGGATGCACTGACAAGGCTGCTTTATTGCTTCATTTTCAGTATATCAGTGTTGAATGTGCAATCCCACAGCTGGGTACAATTCTCAGCAGCTCAGTCACATGAACAGAGTTGGGTATATTGAAAGTCAAAACTAATTCTTGGTTTCTTTTTCAATGTGCATTTCTCATTAGCCAAAGAGGACTGTTTAGAAGCAATTAATCAGTGAAATTTACATTACATACACTACTGATGCTAAATTATAACAATACATAGATGCTATAATCCAGATAACAAAGGTTCCAGGCCAAAAAACAGATGAAGTACACAGGAGAGTAAATAGAAACAAACAAAAGAACTTAGTCAGAGTTGAAAAAATTCAGTAGAGAAAGGTATCAATTTTATTTTCTTAAAATTAAAAATTATTTCTGAGAAGAATAAATGATATGGATCTGAAGTAATGACAAGAACTTAGAAGCTTGTGCAAAGCTAGGAGCTGATTAAAAAATCCTTTACAATTCTAACAGCTTTGGTTTTGGTGGTTTTTCTACAGAATGCAATTGCTTTTCCTTAGGTTTGTCAGCATTTTAATTTTCTATCCTTTTTCTTGAAAAATGTTCCAGGCAGTGAACATGAGGCAGAGGAATCAAAAGATGGGTGTTTATCCTTGGCTTTGCTGACTGCCCCTTAGCACATCTCCTCACCCTTCTCACCTGCTTCCCACCATGCTTTTCCTGCCACAGCTGAAAACTGTCTGGAAGACCAACAAATTCACAGCATTCAGCCCAGGTTTGGTACATTCCCATTGGGGCACATGGAAACAACTGTAAGACAAATAATAATGTCCTTTTCTCCCCAGCCATCGAGGTCTTATCATGTTAAAAAGCACTGAAGGTCTTCACCAGAAAGACCATTCATAATAGTTGTTTTTTTTTTTCCTTATTCTCAAATTAATCTAGCTGTATTTGTTTTCATTTTAAGGTACTAAAGAGAAGTGTTATTCCTGTAATGTTTCATGAATATGTAATACCAATAAATGAAACAGATCCACTAAATGCTTTTTTTTTGAGGGTGAGTTGTTTAAAAAAGAAATATAACTATACTGGTTGTCCAGTTGCAGTAGGAAATGAAACTGCATCTATCATCAGCACAGAAGGAGACAAACCCTACCTACTACAGTATTCCCCTGAAAGCATGAGTCACAGACCTATTGAGAACAAAATATGGATGTCAGATGGTAGCCCCTCAGGCTGTCTGGCAACCTGCTTGCTGCTCAGAAAGAGGCAGCAGCTGCTCCATATAAGACTAATAAGGATGATAGAAAAGCCTATGCTGGCTTGCACAGATCCACACCTGAAGAAAAGAAGCAAGGTAGGCTGTATTTGAACCTCAGGAAAGAAGCAAATCCTAGTAAATGGGCTTGGAAGTAAGTATTGGTGGGTAGCCACCATTTAGGGAGAATCAAGAATGATTCAGTCCTCTGATTATTTTATCTCTTTTTTTTTTAATTGAACTTAAAATTATATAAAAAATAGGAATGTTTTATGCTGTTTTATGCTGTCCTACATTATATTTGAGTTTTTATACTGGGAATTTAAAATGAGTTAAGAGAATTCAGCTGCCCACTTTGACAATCCCACTCGGCTCAGTAGGCAGCTGGTGCTGGGATGCTGTGAAGAAGGGAGGGTCATATGCAGAAATCCACCAAGATACTGCAGGAACTTGAGCATCAAAAACTGTCAGTTGCTGGAGGCAAAAGGTCGGAAGATGAACCAAAAGTTCTCTATTATTCTAGAACAGAGACTTCATGATTTTCTTTGAAGTACTGAAAACAAAAGGCTTTGGGGTGGTTTTTTCCTTTAACAAAATAACAAGGTGAAGAGGGAAGAGGTGGTTTTCTTGAGCAGATATTTCAGTTACTGCATCAGTCAGAGACAGTGTTTATGGGAGTACAAGTGAATGAAGGAGGAGCAAATGCAACCTGTGGCTGATAAATAGATTACTTTTAAAGAAAACTATTGTTGTGGGAACATAAAAATATTTCTAAAAGGTTAACTGATTTCACTAGTTAACTTCATTAAAACATACTTTTAAAAAGTAATGAGATTAGAAACAAACAAAAGCAATAATTGGCTTTTCATTTTTTTAATATTCAAAATGCTTTGGATTATTATACTTTTGTTTTCAAGTCTTCTCCTCTTAAAAAAAATATTCCCCATCAAAAGCAATGTTTTGTTTAAGCTAGAGTGTTTTTTTACAAAAACCTCTTAAATCACTGAGAAGATAAAATAAATCTTGGCTTGCCCCAGAAGGTGCCTTTTTTTTTTTTTTTTTTTTCAGAACTTCTAGAAAAAAACAATCCTTTTATTCATACAGCTGTAGTCAGGCAGAATGGGAGAAGTGGTTTGCTGATTAGAGGAAACACACTAAAGTCTCTCTCAAGAGATGCTGCAGCTAATGTATTTCAAGGTCTATTATGCCATAGCTGTTTCCTTTGTCCTTACAAAACAAATTACTGTGTTCCTCTTACACATTTGTGCTCCCTTTGCACAAAAGACAGCTGATCCTAAACATGGAGAAGCAGTAACAGACCCCTGTAAACCAAGCACTGGGTGCCTTGGGCCAACCCTGGCAGAAGCTTTCAGGTGTGTGCAAATAGAGATTCAAGTAGCTGCTCATGCTTGTAGGAAGTCTGCAATTTAGCAGGCTGAAATAAAATGGAGTACCAGATCATCATTATAATGGTTGGACATTTCTCACTCCTTCAGAAACCCAGATGTAAACTGTACCTGGCACAACAATACTTCTGCTCAGGTACTAGTCTGACACCCACAGAAGCTCTTTCTTTGAAGAACATTATTTTCAAACTGAGGTCAGGTCCAAAATATAAGATTCAATCTAGATTAAAAGATTCAGCTTGTCATGTTCCTTTCCATGATTTTACTTCTTTTCTGTTGTTGGTGACAGGTCTCTCAGTAAAATTGAAATTTGCATAAAGAGTGAAACACCTAGAAATAAAATTTTGACATTCAAGTAGCCTACTGTCGGCTCCCCCTCCCAACCTCTGGGGAGCTGAAACCCTCCGTTCAGCTTCCAGCCTATATTTTTTTTCCTGCTTCCCTGCTTGGTATTGGATGTTGTTTGCAGCAACCACCATTAGGGAAAGTTTTAAACCACCTTCTCCAGAGGGTTTCTTAACTACCTCAAAAAATGTGACAGCAAATGCCTTGTTTAGGGCTTAAGATCCTTGAAAATGTGTATATTTGAGAATTTAAATAAAAGCAAGCCTCTTGACAGCTCACCCACGGCTGACAGAATCTGTAGAAATTGTTAAAATAATTTTCTAAATCAAGTTATAAAAATATATTCAATGAAACTGTGTCAAGATCTTATAAAAATAGGGGAGTGTCTTAAATGTCAAAAAGTATTTCAATGCTAATGAATGTCTGTTTCACATATAAATGAACAAGACAATTTAGGAAATAAAAATTATCTCCTTCCTCCATGGCCTATTGATTATGTGCCTGCAACACCTCAGTGAATAGGACACCACCCACTTCTTCGATCAGGCTTTTTAGTCATTATAGATATTCTGTGATATCTTTCAAGCATCAACATTTTCAAATATGCAAGAGCTGTGATGGCTGAAGGGCAACCTTGTTATCTATTCAGATAATGAACAGAGTGCTAAACACAGCCATTATATTAAATCCTGGAAAAAATTCAGCATTGTCAAGTGATATGATGTACATTTCTTTTATAAAAAGCTTTCAACACCTCTCCAAGTTAGTTAATGAAGAAGTGAAAAAAACTGGAAAATTATATCAATAGCACAAAACAAAAAATATGTCAGCCTTGATTTGAAATATCTGTGAAATCTTAGTCACATTAATACTTGTTTTAGGAACTTTCATGTTTAAAGGTATTCTGGTTATCATAACTGAGTAGAGGTTCTTTTCCTTCCAATTTCCTATATGGGAAAACTGGGAGACTGAGAAACTTCTGTAGCTTTTATGAAAGAAAATTCTCCTGAGGTTTTATGGAAGAAAGGATTAATCCTGAAGTTTGTTCCAAAGCCATTATTGAAAGGAGTCCCACAAATACTAGAATTTCCAGTCTCCAAAACACCATTTTTTTCTGAAAATGACTGTGCTTGGATATGCATAGATTTCAATGATAAAGCCATTTTCTCAAGTCCAATTTAGTGTGTACATGTCTTTCCAGTCCAAGCTTTTCTGGCTCTCACACTACACCACATGTGAGCTGGTTTGGAGGGACAAACACAGATCTCCAGAGTCCTCCATCTCTCCAACAGATTGCTTTTATTGATAAAAATGGAAAACCCAGGGTCCAGTTCAACACTGAAGCATTACTCTCATGCAGACTTTCACACCTGCCTTTCTGTGTGGTAAAAACATGCAGCACACAAAGCATTTCTCAGATACTGTTGAAAAATGTTCTTCTGCAAAGAGCTGGATGGGGATTGCTGTCAGACACCTCAGGAATTTTGACTGTTCTCCCCTTCTCTTTCAGAGATACTGGGCCCTGAAAGTTCCATTCGGGGTTGTCTGGGCTCTGAAGTTCCATTCTTTCATCTCCTGGAAAAGCCAGTGCTTCCCTCTCTAGCCAGGAGACAAACTGAAAACTATAAAATCAGAAAAGTGAAACACACAAATTCTAAGCATTTAAATATTTGGATTACAACTTAGGTGTAGTCATATTACACCCAGAAATTTCTTGATTCAGCTGTAACAATAATATAAATGCAACAACTCACAGGCCATGACTACAAAACTGGGTGGCAATGGAATCCTTGCAAGTAGAAACACTAAAGTTGATTTTTATTTCTCATTTGAAGATTAAAAAGAAATTCAATCTTTTACTCCTCTAAAAAGAAAATTCCTTCTGGTTGCTGTCACATTTTCAAAGTTACTCTAACTTCCAGCCCATGTAAATTTTATGCTATAGGAGACTTGAATTTTTAAAAATCAATATCTAGTTCTCAAAAATTACAGCTTCAGATAGGCCAAATATTGATAGGTATCTGCACAGAACTTATGTTTTCAGCCCTGATATATAAATTTACAGTTCTATTTTTTAATATATTTTCTACTCAACATGCACAGAAATAATAGGGTTTCTTTTCCAAGCTTAATTTTACTTTGAAATAAAACAAAGGTTGCAATTTTAATGTTTCATAGTTATATAGAATATTTTTTTAAGAAAATATTTTTATTTCAGTTGGGTGAAATAAAAATATGTCCCAATGTTTTTTAGCACAGCTGGTGGATCAAAGCTAAATTACCTAAACCATTTTGTGATTAAATGTGCATGTGACTAGTAGATTCTTTCTTCTCTAAACTTTTTCTGTAGACAAAACAGAAGCAGGTGTTTTGGATCACAGAATCACAGAATAAGCTGAGTTGGAAGAGATCTACAAGGATCATCTTGTCCAGCTCCATCCCCAAGACTCCCATCCTGTGCCTGAGAGCATTGTCCAAATGCTTCTGAACTCTTCTCATGCTTGGTGCTCTGAACACATTCCCAGGGAGCCTGTTCTAGTGCCCAAACAACAACTGGTTGAAAAACCTTTTCCTGATATCCAGCCTAAACTTCTGCCCATTCCCTGTGGTCCTTATTTTTGATTCTTTTATGTTTTGGGAGTACTGTTTTCAGCATAAAGATATATGGATATATTTGTTGTAGTCTGGTATACAAAAGCATCTTATTTAATACTGGGTCAGTCAAGGAAAGTGACTTATCAGGGATTTTGCAGTTCTGATAACTGTTGAGGAGTAGTTCAAAACTCCCAAGTAATATCAGAGGAACCAAAATTATCAATACAAATCAATTGCTTCAGAAATGTGTGATCAGCTAAAACAACAAATCAAATTCTTCAGAAATATGTGATTAGACAAAGCAACACCCCTGCTCCACAAGAAAGCTTGGAAGGAAATGACTTCCTATGGCTTTCATTGCTGATGTCTTGTTCCACTAAAGGCCAGGGTTTATGGAATTGTGGAAGAAGAAAGCTTTCCTGTGTTGTCCACAAGTGAATTAATTAATTCATTTTCTGTACAGCCGAAATCTTCATTTTTGGCACTCCATCCTGCAAAATAGACCAAATGCAGAGTGCAAAAAAACCATGAAATCCTCAATTATGAATTTCCAGCCAATAAAACCCACTGGGACTATTGTATCAGACAGTTGGCTTCCAATTCCTAACATACCAGCATAACGTGGTACACCATACACAGGAAATATGGCAGCAGGTATCAGTGAGGAGTGAAGTTACTTTTCAGCATTAAGTATGTACAGCTCTCTAGATATCCTCCTCTATCTGCCTAGATGTTTTCCTCCTGTTACAGGTTCTGCAATCTATCTGCTTGAATATCCTCAATATTATACAAGTCCTATTTAATAGTCAAAAATATGAAAGAAAACTTTAAGAAATGAAAATTGTTTGTCAAATAATTTTTTTCAACATTCTTACTTCTACCATTGTTCTATGGTAATTTAAAGACTAATTCTTTAAAACGTAACCTTTTTTTTATTTGCTTTTGCAAAAGAAGCCTTTATTTCTGAATGCTAAAAAATGCAAAGAAAATGTATTTTTATTTCTGAAGCCCAAACATCTGAATCTCAGCAATAATTATTACAAGGAAGTGTATATAACACAAAAGATCATTAACACAAGATCTAAAGTGAGTGAACATATGGTGGTAAGTCAAATAGCACAGAAATAGTATGAATAACAACACCAAGTCATTAGGTAAACAAGGAGGAAAGGAAGGTAACATTGCATGAAATAACTGGTGACAGGATAGCATTTGTGAGCTGAGTTTATGTTTAATGATGTTGCTTTTCTATGGAGCAATTGAGGGTAACATATGATGCCAGTGATGTGGATGTAATTTGGGTGCACTTTTCTAATTAAGTAAAATGCCCTTCAAAGTAATGGAGAGAAGATCACAAAGTCAAATGCTGCTCTTTAGATTCAGACTTAGAGTTCAGGATAATCCAAGCACAGAGAAAGTTAATGTTTCGTCCTCCCCATCACCCCACCCTCAAATGGTTGCTGTATCCAAGCAAATGGCCTACAGGGCTACAAAAAAATGTCCCACAGAGCTCATTAAACCACTGCTGTACTCACCAGGACACCCAAGATCACAGAGCACAGCAGCATGCTGCAGGCTGATATTGTAGTTGACAGAGCTGCCCTAACACAAGTGCATTTCTCCAGGATTCTGAGCATGTTGGGTTTGGGGAAGTCAGGAGCTGGGCAATGCATTGCTGAAGTATAGGATGACATTACAGAGAAAGGATCCTGAAGCCTTAGAATGTATCAAACACTTTGAATAGTAACCCTCTCAAGTTTTAATCTGGCACTCAGTCAACTATGACTGCCAGCTCTGAGAAGAAAGAGAGAAAGGACTGATATCAGTAGAAAGGGTGCTGCTTAGAATTGTTTCTGGAGAGATAGAAATAGCATGAAGCTGATGGGGGCAGCTCCAGGGAGAAATAACATTCCCTAGTGAAATCTAACAGAAATAGCTTGTACAGTAGTTTCACCATGTCACAGAGTGAATGGTGACAGTGCACAGAGGGCATTTCTATGCAGAAAATTACTGAGAAGCAGTAGGAACAGGAGACATGTTACAAGATCAACATGACAAAGTGAGCAATTAGGCTTTCATGGAACTGAGGACAGAATTTTTCTGCATTCTGTCATCAGCTCTCAGGGCTAGGGCTGATGCTTATGACCTTACAGAGGCTGATCACAACAGGCCATACTGGGTCGGGACCTATTGAGCTGCTTCCTTCAGTGGAGGTGATGGAGTTCATTCCAAATATAGCTACTCTGAGGCATTAAACAAATAAAACATAGTATGCATTAAAATAACTTTATTAAGGTTACAAGGGTTACAGAGTCAAGCATTCAAAAGCTACTTCTGCAGTCTTAATTCAGTCCCCATTGTGTGTTTTCTCCATCTTCCCATGACTCTCCCTAACACTACACCATAAATTTGCGTCTATCACAACAGTGGGCAAGAGCTTGTAGAAAATATTACATGTGAAGTACAGAAGAGCTTAAACAGGAACTTTCTGTTCACCATTTGTCTGAACTTCATGGTTCAATATGTGGTCCCAGGATATATTTGCTGACCAATTTGCAAACTGCTCAGAATTAACACCTGTCTTTTTTACTCAGACTAGTGTAGGAGTACCTTAGGTGTCTCAGTGAGGCACCCAAATTTGGAGGTTATGCTCAACATGGCAATAGAAAGACTAACTCCAGCTACAGGGAGATAGAAGTAATGAATTGCCACTTAGTTCTGATCCCAGAAAACCTTCTCTGTAAAGAGATACATAAACAGGGGAAAAATTGCTATAACTTCAATTAAAAAAATCTGAAATCACTGAAAAGCTAAGTCTACTACCACTCAAATGGGCACTGGTATATTCCCCTCCCTGTTAAGCTTTATTTTTGTCACAACTAGCACCAATATAAGTGTTGCCATATGTTTACTGCCATCAGGAAACTCCATTATAAGCCAGTAACCAATCTAGACATTACCATAGTTATAATTTAATTTCATCCTCTGGGAAGGGAACTGTCATCAGGTCAGGTTTTCTGAAGTCACAGAATTAACAAATTTCTATAATTAAGCCTTTCTTAATACAACCAGTATTTGAACAGAAAACCCATTGGCAAAAGCTACAGGTATTGGTGAAAGTAGCCATAAACATTCAATAAATCAGGATTTTTCCAACATATGACTGAGTTCCTGACTGGGCTTTCTGTTGGAGATTTTATACCACTTTCTCTGACATCCTTGGGTTAAATCTGTCTCTTATATACAAAAATAAAAAAATTCCAAGGTTGAACTGTGGCCAGCTGGACACTGCTGAATTCTTACCTCAGGCCTCATGGTATGTTTGGGAACAAGTCTGGTAGCTCTGGTAACCAAAATGGCCTTAAATTTTGTTTAGTCCATGAACCCAAATAAACAATGGCAGAGAATAACTTGTAGGCAGAAATATTTGGCCCCAGTAATTTTGTAACACAACAAAAAAGAAAACCACAGGAAAACCAAAAGAGAGGACATGTTAAAGTATCTTTGTCAAAAGATTTTACTAACTTAGTATCTACTTAAGCCACTTTTTCCTTCTGATTTAAAATATTGTGATATCATCCCTCTGGAAGAGCAAAGCTTGGAAACTTATGCCTTAGGACCTTTATTTAAAGGAGCTTTTGCCTCCTTCCAGTGTAACTAAAGGCTCCAGGAATTAGGCACCTATTTTTAGCACTATGAAAGCAGATAATTAACCTCAAGAAGTTCAACAAGGCCAAATGTGAGGTGCTGCACGTGGGTCAGGACAATCCTGATAGCAATATACACTGGGGGATGAAGGGATGGAGAGCCTGGGGAGAAGGGCTCGGGCACTGGGGGAGGAAGAGCTGGAGATGAGCCAGCCATGTGCACTCACAGAAAGCCAAACATGCCCTGGGCTGCATCACGAGCAGGCTGAGGGAGGGGATTCTGCTCCTCTGCTCTGCTCTGCTCTGCTCTGTGAGACCCCAGCTGGAGTGCTGCATCCACCTCGGGGTCACCAGTACCAGAAAGACATGGACATGTTAGAGTATGTCCACAGGGGACCATGGAGGTGATCACAGGGCTGGAACACCTCCTATGAAAAGAGGCTAAGAGAGTTGGGAATGTTCAGCCTGGAATGAGAAAGGTCTGGGCAGATCTTACTATGGCCTTTCAGTACCCAAAGGGGACTTACACAAAAAAATGAGAACAGATTTAGCAGGGTCTGTAGTGACAGTTTTAAAGTGAGAGAGGGTAGATTTATATTGGACATAAGGAAATAATTATCTGCTATGAGGGGGGCAATACTCTGTCACATGTTTCCCAGAGAGGTGGTAGATGCCCTAACTCTGGAATTGTTTAAGGACAGATTGAATGCACCTTCGAGCAACCTGATCAAGTGGGAAGTGCCCCTGCACATATCAGAGATGTTGGACTAGATGATACTTAAATGTTCCTTCCAACCCAAATTATTTTATGATTATTAATAATAACTACATTGTTCAGCATATCAAATCTTTATCTCTGTAAATACAGCACACTGTGGTCTTCTTAGTGAGCTTTTTTCTTACAGGTAACAACCTTTGTCTATGCTATCATATATAGATACATCAACTATTTATTTCAGCATTTGTTAGGATTTATTTTTTATCAGTTAGTACCTCTCAGATTTATGTGGTGACAACTAAGGGGAATATTGCACTAACATTGTTTCCTCCAAACCTTTCTTATCTGGGCCAGACATGGTCTTTAGGACCTCAGACTTGGCTCCCAGTTGCTATTAGGGTTAAGGTTCATAGTTCCACAGGCCTACAGCTCCAGGGACACCGGGGTTGGAGGAGTCACATCAAGGGGAGTGTGTCCATTGCTCCCTCACCCCCCGTCTGGGCCACCCACAATGCTGGGGACCTCAACTCAGCCTTCAAGTACCCTTAGGATTAGGGTTCAGAGCTCCACATGGCCTACCACTTTAAAACTTAAGGAACGAAAAAAGTCAAGTACAATAAATTCCAAAACTGGTGAATGCTTATGGGATTTCCACTAAATAAAATGCCTTTTGCTTGTGACATAAAACATTTCAGGATTGTTTTATTACGTATTTAAAAATTTTACCCTATATTATTCTTTATTTTTCCTTTGGGAAATTGACTCAAGCTGTCAAAAAAATAATAATTCCAGTGTAGAAGCAAATAGAGAAATAAAGTTGGAAAAAAGAGGTAGCAAAAAGGAAAAACAAAACTTTAGACACTCACTTGTTTTCATGGCACTGAAGCTGTGTAAATTACAGATTATATTTCAGTCTTGGTATAATTTCCTTCTTTGGCCCGACTTTGGCAAAAACCACAAAGAAGTTCCAGCCTGAATGATAGCACACATCTCATTTGGGTGAAAACCTGCAGTAACAGCTTTTGCAGCTTGCTGGTAAACTGACATCCCTCTGTATTTTTGTTGTTGATGGTAGTGGTGTGTTTTCTATTTTCTCTGCTCATTTTCTCTTCCTTTGACTTCAGGATCTTGAGTTTATTTGGTTTGTTCTTCCACTTGCAGAGGGCTGGAGGTAGCTTAATTTCTTCCATAAATTGCCATGAAAGGTCATTTCAGAGAAAGAGCTGAGGGAATATTGGATTTGGGAGGTTCACTGACAGACAACCAATTAGATGAGTTAAAACTCAAAAATATCCAAACTATGAGATCAAATTAGGATTTTTAAAATTGTTTCATTTAAATAAATATATTTAGTTAATTTTGTAGTTATGTAAGTCTTGTACAAATTCATTCAGATTTTATTTCAGCTCTTGTAGAAATAAAGCATGGAGTAGAATATTGAAATTAAATGTTACACATATTCCAAAAGATACTCCTCCATTTTTTTTTCAGCAAAATGTTCAAAGCCCTTAGAATATTTAATCCAATTGTGATAACTGCTTCAGTACTGCATTTGCATTTACTACCAGTGATAACATTTTAGATGTAAAATCAAATCACTGTTCAGTTGGCTCAAACTTACTGCTTTATTTATATGGAACTTTTAGAAGGATTAGGATTTCATACCTACCTGGAACAAAGCCAGATATGAACAGATATTTCTGAAGGGAAATATCTTTGTCCTCATTGTTTTTATGAATGGAGACCTTGCCCTGACAAGGGCTGAGTTGTTCACAGTTTTCAACTCATTATGTGTTAACAGCAAGCACGCAGCTCCTCTCTAGCCATACAGTCCTTGTGAAGAAAAAAAAAAAAAAAAAAAAAAAAAAAAAAAAAAAAATTTCTTCCTTATCTGTGTTTGCATAAATTTGTATATTAGCTTTAAAAAAAAAAAATAGAGATTTTGTCTGATATCACTGAATTTAACATTCTGACTTCAGTCTGAAAATCTCAATACTTTATATAGCTGATTTTCAAAGAACTTTTGTTTACACAGCCCAGGAGCCTTTGAGTGCACCAAACAATTGTCTTGTCCCAAATTAGCAGTAATGGTGATTTAACTATTTGAAAGTCAAATATTTTAAATGTTTTGCTAGAAGAAATCAGGATAAAGGGGCTAAACAACTAATCTTGGAGACATTTTGTCCTGTCAAGAGGCAGTTTGAAGTGGTGGTTTACAGTATCTCTCTTGGTTTTAAACAAGTAGTTACAAAGAGCAAACAAGGTTTGGTTGCTCTATGTTGGATCTAAGAGAGATGTGATTTTTGGGTTTTGTAGGCTCAATATGGGCTGGCATACTTGAAGAAGAAAGTTTCAGAGCTTTTTTTTTTTTTTGTCAAACAAATTGAATGTTGAGTCACTGCTATAATTAGATAATTAGGGTAACAGAGAAAAAGAAATTTAAATGATTTATGCTTGTATCAGTCCAGGAAGTTATATGCATTCTGCCTCCCTGTTCCAGTCTTATGTTTGTAAATTTTCAGGTTGCTATATATGATGATGACAGAGAATCTTGCAAGAGTCACTTTTTAAAGCATGAAATGGTGTTTCAACTACTTTGGTGCAGAGTTTGGGTAAAAATGAAGAAAAGAAAAAACCCCAAAATAGTAATAAAATTAAATATATCAAGTTGCCTAAAAATATCAAACAGCAAAAGGAGAAAGGCATGTGAGGAAGCAGACAGAAACTCTAAAAGGGTGAACTAGCACAGTGAAAAAGAGCATAAACACAGAAACTGCAGGGCACAGCAAATGCAAAATCTGAAAGAGAAATGGTGCTTAATTTCTGCACCCTGGACATGTTTAGCAAAGTAATCTGTTAGTGAGGAATGGTGTTACTGATGTTAAGGAAAATGCAGAAATGAATATTAAGTGAGAAACTGATCTGGGCAAAGGGGTGCTGCTATTTCTGTTTCATACGCTAGAAACAAATGTTCTCTTTCTGCCCTTATAGACTCTCACTGCTCTGATGGTCTTGATTTTCCTCCTCACATATAACCATGGCTAATTTGTGCCTGTTTATCCTTGTACCAGCATTATTCATTAGCTAAAATGTGTCTTCTCTCTCTTCTAGCTGCTCTTACAATTTCAGAGGGTGAGCATATGCCTTATCTGCCTCCAGCTTGTAAAAGCAAAGTACTTTTAGTCCCAGGAATCCTGCTTAGTTAGCTAGTCCTTGTTCCAGTCTGAATTTATTTGTTTCATGTGGATGGCCAGAAAGGTATTCCATAAACAGGATAGGCTCTCACAGACTATATAGGCATGGGAATGTAAGAAACAGGATTCAAAATCAGCTTTTCACACTCAGCCCAAAGTCAAGTGTTTTAAAGGATCACAGAATAGTTTGAACTGGAAAAGACTTCTAAGGTCATTGAGTCCAACTAGCAGTGTAGCACCACCATATTCACCTCTAAACCATGCCCTGAGTGCCACATCTACAATTTTTTTGAACACTTCCAGAATGGCAATTTCACCCCCTTCCTGACTATCCCTTCAGTGAAGAAATTTTTCCTAATATTTAATCTAAACGTCCCCTGAAGGAAATAATACAGAGGAACAGAAAATAATAAAAATATAAAAGCAATACAGGGGAACACAACCATATTACAGGATCATATTTGGTTATTTTGTATCTACATAATATTAATGAATCATAGTCACTGTGTAAACAACCTACATGAGCAGCAAATAATATTTTCCTATTAGTCCCTAAAGTCATAATTTTCTTCTTACTCTGTTATTACCATCATCATTCATCTTTTTCATCCCATATGATGTTTGACCCTCCCCTATATTGGTAATTCCTTTGTGTCATCATTACATTTTAACAGATCAACCACATACCATGACCCAAAATTACTAATGTAAATTTTGGATGAAATAAGTCTCTAACCTACTTTTCAAGACAATTTTCTAAGCAACAGTTTATGTCAACGTTTCACTTTTTTAAGTCCATTTTCTATTAATTTTAAAATTCTTGTGTTAATCCATGATTTCATTATTTAGCTACTAATTTTCCTTGTGGAATTGTATCAGATGCATTGTAAAAGTCTAAGTAGATTAGATGAATTTAATTTCCTGTTTACAGAAAATGAATGTAAAATAGAATCTTAATCCAGCACCATCAAGCAAGCCTTTGTAAATCCATGTTGTATTTTTCACATTTTTTTCTGTCTTAAATTACACGACACCTCTGCTTCTCTCCTTTGTGAAAGCAGTGAAACTTCTAGTGCTTGTTTTAAATTAGTGATATTTTTGGCAATTGTTACTTTATTCTTCAGCTTTTTGAACTCAGCAGTGCTGCTTTTTCTGGGCATGTTCTAACTTCTAGCATCTCATTTTGTATAGCGAAATTGAGAAGAAATTAATTAATTATCTCTAGTTGGCAGGAAGCTCCAAGACACAGGATTGTTTTCTGGATTATTTGCATCTTCATCTGCTGAGCTAGATACAAACAGAAGAAAACTTTGCTTTTGGGAAGCTGTACCCCTAGTGTACATAAGGCTGAAGCCTTATGAAGCCTTATCACATCTTTGGATAAAGAGGTTCAAAGATATCTAGTGAGCACTTAAATACCTGGAATGATGGCCACTTCATTTTTTAGACATAACAATATGCTTACTATAATTATGAGAGAAAAATACAATCTCCTGTTCCTCTTGCAAACTCTTTGGTCTCATTTCTCCTCCCCAAACATCTGCAGAGGTTCACCTTCTTCCTATAAACCCTGTCTTCAAAACTTGATCTCTTTTGAATGATCCTCTTCTTCTTGCCACACAAAAGATTAATTCCTACTTTCCATTTACTTTTCCTTATTTATAGTCTCAAAAGTTTTTTCAGCTGCTAAGAAGCCACTTTGCTTCTACATCATGTTTCCTGTTGGACTGAAAATCCTGAGGCAAGGCAACTCCTCTCACCCGACCACAGAGCAAAGTTTGCTTCACTTTTAGTGCAACAGATGAAGCAACAGACAAAAAAGAAGAAAGCATTCTTTATATCATCAAAATTTAGAGAAATCATTTATGAGGAACTAGGATGAGAAATGAATTAAATGAGTTTGTATAATAAGAACAATAGACTTGATCTTCCTCCTGCACAGAGGCAGTTTCACTTGTTGCAAAGGGTGTTAGTAAATCAGTCTCCTAAAACAGCAACTGTGCAACAAATCCAAAGAGGATGCTGAAAGGCATTGTGGCACAGGATCCAGTGAAATGCCAACTTATCCCCCACATGGAAAGAAGGCAATGATATTCTCCTAAATGCTGGATAAAGCATAATCTTCATACTCACAGTTTTCAGACAGAAGGTTCAATGAGAGATATATTAAAGTATCGTTTGTTGGTTTAATATAGTAAACATTTTGATATCACAAATTTACTGCTGATGGTTGCTTCCACAGATTTTTGGGCAGCATGTGGTAGTTTTCACTCTGCAAAGTTATATTGTGCTGTATCCATCCTCTAGTACTCTGCTCCTCAATACTTACGCCATCTCCTAGCTTGTTTTGATGTGTGAGCTGAAATATAAACCTTTAAAACTGCTATACTGGAAATAGCTTTCATTCAAATAAACTTACATCACACAATTATTTCACTTTCTCTTTGAAACACAAATTCTCTATTACTCATTTAACAATGGAGTTATTAAAAGAAGATTTATTTTTTTTTATGTTAAGCAGACTTCACCAAATGAAACCATATTAGAAAATGAGATGAAACATGAAATGGACTGATGATATTTTAGCAACACAGAATATTACAAGAATGAGTTTTCATTTTTTACCTTTACCATTACAGCCTTGGTATTTAGGGGTCACAGTTGAGTAACTGTATATTGTGGTGGAATAAACTATATCTTTGAAATTCTGGGTTCACAAGAGTTTTGCAATGAAAGCTATGGGAAGAATTTTTTTTTAAATTTATTTTTTACTGGTTGTACATATATTTCTTTATTCCTTTTGGTTCCTTTGAAAAATAAAAAGGCAGGTTTTTTTAAAATACAAAATGTTCTTTGCAAAAATTTCTACATTTCTGGGTATTTTGTAGGCATTTTGATTGAAACATTGTAGATTTTTGCAGTTCAAAAGAGAAAAATAGCAACCAAACAGATGCACTAGCTATTTCAAAATAATCCCTCCTGCTACATTCACAGAAAACTGCACTGTTGATTGCCACTGCTTAATATTGTTTCCCACACATTTAGAAAGCCATGATTTTCAGAGTGAAATATCCAGGACAGTTCACTGAAATGAGGCTTGGCATCCAGATTGCCTGCCTGGCTGTAATCGCCCTTCGAGTTATTGAGCTTGTAAATCACATATCAAAACATGGGAATACATCAATTAATGTTCTACTGGAAACAAATCAAGGACAATCCTACAGTGTGACATTCTGCCAGTTTTTATTTTCAATAGACATGGGGAAGAAGCTGAAATGTTTGGTCACAGCCTCTATTTAGCCAATCTGTCTTATATACTATTGCATAATGCTATCACAATATTAATATGCAAATTGCCTCTCAAATAAAAGCCATGCTTTCCCTGTTGATTTTCAGCACAGCTTCTGTTACAAAGGAAAATACTTAGCACTTATATTCTTTTTTCATCTTCAAAACTCCTTTAGTATATTTTAATTAATCCTTTTCCTTTCAATTATCTGACCCTGCATTAGGTTTTCTGCCTCCTTTAGCCCTGTATTCTCAAGGTTATGTCTTCCACTTGATGCTTCCCATAGACCTCTCATGTTTTCAAAAAATGATCTTCCTCTCATCTCTTTTCACGCTTGGAAAACAGACCTCAGGAGACTGGCCACAAGAAAGGCCTAGTCAAGGGCAAAGGAAGTTTCCAAAGGGAAAAAGAAACAAAGGATCTCTATTTCCAGAGACTACTGATCACATCTAGCACAGCTGCTGCTTGTTCTTAGCAGGCACCTGAGTCTGCTCTCAGTCAGTCTCTGGAGGGTGGTGGGGACTCCTGTGCAGGACACCACGCAGGCTGTGGCTCAGCTGGCTCAAGGACTCTGTGCCTGGGCAGCTGTGGGAACTCAAAACGTCCCTCAGACATTTTTGGAGGTTCCAGGCCCCAGTCTGAAGCATTTGAGACCCTGGAAACAGCTGTGATTTTGGGTTTGAACCATGGAATGATTTACCAACCTTGCAGGAAGAACAAGAAGTCACAAATGTTTAGATGTTATAGTAGAAGTAGTCACAAAGTAGAGGGAAGAATTTTTGAGTGCTGTGCAGGGGAGTTTTAACACCTGTACAGGGGGGGTTGGGTTTTGTACGTGGGGGTCAGAGGTTTTAAGATAGAGGGATCTGGGCCTGTCCTGTCCTTCCTCTTTCTCCTTCCTTACCTCCATGTTCTTGGTGATGTTGGCGCTCACAGATTGGTTTAGAGTAGAAAATCACCATTTAATATAGGTAATAGGCATTGGGGAAAACTGTAAACATGTAACACATAATGTACCATATAAAAGAGAGCAGCAGCCCTGGGTGGGGAGAGAAGAAGCAGTCGGGGTCAGAGAGGATGTCAGGGTGTGTGTGTGCCTCTGCCTGAGCTGCTGAGCAAACTGCAGCAGCCTGAGAAGAAAATCTTTTAGATAACTCGTAATAAACAACCATGAGACTGAACAACAAGAGGCTACTGAGCCTTTCTTTGGAAGCACAGGTTGGAGGAGAAGTTTTTCCACCACTCGAAGCCACCCTGCGACCTACGGTGGTCTTTGACAGGCAGCCAGTCCAAGGCAGCAGATGAGAAAACAGAGTAGCAGAGCAGCCTCTGCTCAGAGAGATTTTCTGCTTCAAAACATTGCGTAGGAGGCAGAACACGTTTAGGTCCTATGAGAATTTCCCAGCTCACAGGGAAAAACCTTGATTTGTGTTATAAATGGAAAACTCTCTGTCCAGATTTATCCTCTTAGCCATTTAAATCCCTCTCCTTTTTATTACTCTATTTTAATATTTAATTAATTTATTATACCATGAGTTACTTTTATTTACTGTGTGCTTTATGTAGATGCTTTGACAGGCTGCTAATGCTACCCCAGCTGAGGTGCTGTGTACCCTTCTGAAGATCAGTCACAAAATGGGCATCACTTTGCCCTGCTTAAACTTTAAACCCAGGATTTCATCAGTGCACGGGACAAACACTTACCTGCTTCAAAAGGTTATATTTCACTTCCACAGAACAGACAGGTGCACATTGCAGTGAGCTTCCATAGAAATGAAAAATTCTTGTGGTACTCCTGGAGTCAGCTATCTGTACTTCAAAGTGGATGAAAGGCTTACTGTACTCAATAGACTGAGAACTGGACACTTAAAGTCATGTTTTCTATCATAGCTACTGATGGAAATAAGCTCAGGTTGTTATAGTTTTCATATGATATTTTAAGAGTTAGAATATGATAAATGCTACACTTTAAAGGAAATATTTCTGTTATTTAAGTGTATCATCTTGAAATATCAAAATAATTAATACTTTTTTTTTATCCCTAGCAGTTTCAAGAGAAAATAATTTTTAATTTATCAGTAATTTTATTTATGAATCTTTATTTTCACTTTATTTTCTGATATGTGTAGGGAGTAAATATTGGACTATATTGAAAATATCCACATCTCCAGTTACCAGGACACTATACCTGCTTTTAGAATATTTTGTTACCAAAAGCATGTGTTGAATGAAGACAGAATTTAGAGATGACTTAAGAGATATTTGGTGTGTTAGCTTATAAATGATATCCTTTGCTCTGTTCTTGTAAATATGCTGGGCAGTGGATGCAAAAAACTGTATTTCAAATGCAGGTTACACAGCCATGGTTAGTTTATAATTCACATAAGATATTAAATTTATTATTAAGTCTTCACAGAGATGAATGTTTTAAACCTTTTAGTCCTAAGCCAGCATCATTGGTAGCATGTTTGTATCTAGCAAATCTGTGATGCCGGACGCAGACATAGATCTGTGTTTGCTTGTGCTGCATGCACTCTCACTTCACTGGACTTTCTAGATTGTGCCAAAAATCCTTAACTTAAAAGAATCAAGTGAGAGCAGATTATTAATTTAAGTAATTGATCATTTAAGTAGCTTGATATTTTCTGGAAACATTCATGTTCCTCTGTGTCATTACTTTCTGTTTATCTTGCATTTATCTTGGGTATATATATATGTATATATATATTTATATAGGTGTATATATAGTCAGATTGCCTTTGTCCTCCTTGTAGGGAGAAAAAAGCCCAATAAACAAAACAACTACTCAACTTACTTCCCTTCACACCCTCTTAAAAAAATCATAGTTACTATAGTAACAGCTATTAAACAGAGAGTAGCAGTAATTAAAAACATCTGCAAGTGCAATATGAAGTCTACAACACAATTAATTCCAACATTTGGAGTAGTTTGTGCAGAGCTGCCCTTTGTTGCTTTGAATGGAATGGCAGACTGTACAGACCCAATTATAACAAGGGGACTTAACATTACCATAGTGATATATTATGGCTTGTGAAATAGTTTGGACTGTTTATTAACCCATATAAATAAATTACACCATTATTATATAACTTAATGGCACATGATTCCATAAAGAATTAGAGCCTATCTAATTATATAGATACTATGGGCAAACACAAACATTTTACTTTATCCTTTCAAATGCAACAACATAAAAATCTCACTTACTGCCGAAATTAGAGCAGAAGCTTGAAATGTAACTTTTTAAATCCATCCCTTCATTTGAATTATAGAGACATGAGCAGATCAGATGTGGAAGTTTACCTAGAGATGCTTTTATCTTTTGACTTTTCACTTCAAAAGTTAAAATGGAATTTTTTAAGAACAGCCAATTAAAAAAATTTAATAAATCATGAAAGAGATGAGAAAACTTGTATGTCTTCAGGCTTTATTTAAGGATTATTATAAATATTTATTTGTTATTTTATTATTTCTTAAGGCTACTTGGCACAAAGTCTACCATCTATCCCATTAGCTTCTCTCATTAGAAACTATTAACATACAAAAGATTCAAATTTTTCTTACATAATTTTTGCAGCTGGTGTAAAATGAGGTATGCTGTGTTATACAGGAGGGAGCTCTGCCTTCTCCCTGAACACAAAGCTTGGGTCTTGTGCTCTTAAACCAGGCTTAGGGCAGAGCACAGCAGATGGGCTGACTCCAGCCAGCGGGGCCACCTGGCTCTAATCCAGCCCATGGCCAAGCCGTGGCAGCCTCTGCTCTGCTCCCCTGGCGTCACATACTCCACTTTTTGCCATTCATCTTTTAAAACTAAGTGGACAGGTGCACACGTGTAGACCATACCTCTCCTGATGAGCATGTTCCTTTTTCCTCTTCATTACTTCTGCTTACTGGCATGTCTTCCTTATCAGCACAGTTTTTCTCCTCTTTACTGTCTCATCTTCCTAATGATTTTTTTCCTCTTCATATTCCTGTTTTCCTGATTCACTTTAATTTTCCTCACCTATTTCCTTTTAAAAATCTTTATTTTCCTTGTACAATATATAATGAAGACAATATGCATGTCTTTATTTCTACATGCATAACCTTCCTTCATGATATGTACTTTCCTGTTCTTTTCTTATTTTTGCTCAATAATCTTTCATTCTTAGTTTTTCTCCATCCCTGTCGTGGTGTCAAACCATGACAATCCCCATGCCCAGTATTCCTTCTAAGTTATTTTGGTATTTACTATTATTTTACAAAGCAAATCAAACAGGATGCCAATGCCATCTCAGCAACCCATATTTTAGGATAGGATGAACCATTCTATGGGGATCTATGTCCATTGACTATGACTGGGTAAGAAAAAAGGAAACCCTTTTCTCATAGGCAGTCTATGAGTATCTCACCAAGTGCAGAATGGGAACAGCAACTGTGTTCCAAAAAAGGGAGACAAATACAACCTTTCTACTAAAGTTCAGCCTACCCTGTTGAACTTCCAAAAGTAGCATTTGTGGCTAGATGACATGACAGCACCCATTTGTTTGCAGGAATATTGCAGTAAAATCTCAGCAATGACTTTGGAATTAACCTCCTGGTTAATTAGGTTAGATGGATTAAGTAAGTATGAGACGCTGAAAGGGCTTAATTCCATTTGGCTGATAGTAGTTTGCTATGATTATTCTGTTACCATAACAGAGAGAGTGCCTCTCCATGGGTCAACTTTTTTGTAGTGCAATAAAGTTGCAAGAGACCAGATTTCAGGAGAGGCCCATCCTTTAGAAAAGCATTTTCTGGCATAAGAATGTATCTCACAGGGTGAAAAGATTGGGAAAATTGTCTGATTTATGAGGTTAAAGAAGAAATATATATACATATTTATTTGGTTTCAAGAAAGAACTGTATATGCTTCAAGTCAGTGGAAGGGATGGAATAAACTAAGTTAAAATAGATTAGGGATTTGGTAGAAAATAGACAAGGTTGTACAAAAATACTGTGTCAATTTCAACCTTATAGAACTTATATGTATAAGACTGCTCTTAGAAGTTATAATTTCTTTACAAGTTCAGAACATACCACAGTTTAACATTTATAATTGAGGGTGTTCTCCAGTAAGATGACTGACATTTATGGTTGTCTAAGAGTAGTGTCACAATAACAATATGAGATTTACAATGAGCACTTTTACATTATACTGTGAAATATAACAGTGATTAATGAACAAAAAAAATTAATTATCCTTTGAAACTCAGAAACATATTAATGATAATATTAAAATGAACATAGAGTGTTTCTGAACCAAACTACTATCTCCGTATAGTGCTACAGTGTAAGTTCTGCTTACCAACAACTAAAATATCCCTGTGTTATCAGCACTGTTTTCAGCATAGCCCAAAGCAAAGCCCAATACTAGCTACTGTGGAGAAAATCAACTCTACACCAAGCAAAATCAGTACCATGGATGAAGTTTTAGACTGGCACTTTGTTATAAATATTTTTCTTCATATTCACTGGGAGAATTTTTATTGTTCTGGACTCCAAGTTTCAATATTAAGTTATCCTAAAATTATTGTTGATTTAACTGCAGTATCAAAAAACCCAAGTGTGAAAATACATACAGTCCTGCTCTAATGACTAGAATTAGAATGAATGCTTTCCTCAAATCTGACAATAACAAGCAAAGCATAAACTGTCATATCAAATAGTGATGGTTTTGCTGCCACATCTAGCATGCTTACTCAAATATGAACAAAAGCAATGGTGAGAACAAAACAGTGTTGATTATCTTGCTGTTGAATGTAGGTCACAAAGTTTTTGCAATATAAATTTTATCAAATTCAAATATGTAAAACAATTCATCTCACTTGCAATGGGCTGGATCTTGCATTTCCATCTGGTGCAGACTTCAATAAGAGAATTTTTACCCCTGAAATTAGAAATTGAGATCAGGCTGTCTTTAGTCAGTCCTGCACCAGCAAATGGAATGAGAACTACTCAGCAAGATTACCCCCTCCTTCCCCATGTGAAACACAGACATAAAGAAGATATTACATGCCAGGAAGAAAATAGTATTTTGGTATGTGCCATTGATTATCAAAGAACTGTAGAACCAGAGAATCATTTAGGTTGGAAAAGACTTTTAAGATTATACAGCTCCACTGCTAAACCAGCACTGCCAAGTCCACCACTAAACCATGTCCCTATGTGCCACATCTACACATTTTTTAAATACCTCCAGGTATGGTGACTCAATCACTTCTCTTTCACAGTGCTTGACAACCCCTTCCATGAGGAAAATTTTTCTAATATCCAATTTAAACCTTTCCTGATGCAATTGAGGCCATTTCTCCTTGTTCTATTACTTGTTACAGAAGAGAATGACCCCCACTTTTCTACAACCTCTTTCCAGGCAGTTGTACAGTGATAAGGTCCCCCCTGATCCTCCTTTTATCCAGGCTAAACATCTCCAGCTCTCTCAGCCACTCCTCACCAGGCTTGTGCTTTACACCCTTCTCCAGGGTCATGCACACAATTTTTGCCATGTTTCAGCAGGCACATTTTGGCTGAACCCAGTAACATCTGGGGGTTCCAGCTAGTGGAGCATGTGTTACACCAAGAAGAAAGGTGGAATGTGCTCAGCAAAATGCTTCTTACGGCAAAGGGCTGGCAAGAATAAAGCCAGTACAGATTTATTGCCTATAACACCCCCACAAAAGACACTTGAGGCCCTTGGTAACTGTGTCCCATCTATTCACACAAGTGCTGCAGTCACTGCACTGCCAAGAATTTTTCTGAAAATGCTGATTACTGAAGAATAAGTTTATATACAAGCATAAAACCACATTAATACAACTTTAATTCTGGCACTAACGTAATCAATTTGGATTTTTAAAAAATGGTTAAGAGACAGAGGGCCATGCTCCTTCGTCTTTTATACTAGATTTGCAATGGTGTAAATAAGACATGATAACATAAATAATATATACAGAAATGGAAATAGAAGAGAAAAGCTTGTTCAAGAATTAATATTTGCTACGGATTAACTGTGAAACAGCATTTTGTAGTTTTGCAATAGGAATTTTTTTCTGACATATGGACTACCATGGTCAGTTGAGTGATTTTCAGTACTTGCAGTAGAATCATAGAATGAAATCACAGAATCTTTTAGGCTGGAAAGGACCTTTAAGGTAAGAGTCCAACCACAAGCCTAAATCTGCCAAGTCCTCCAAACAGATACACAGAAAACTTTCCAAAAGGTGCCTCATTCTATCAATACCTGTTGCTCCTGTGCTCCTTCACAGAAAGATCTCGGTCAGACATGACATAAATAAATTTAGAATGAAGTGAAGTAAGAATGAAAAAAATTTACTTTTGTTGTTTGTCATTCAAGTGCATAAAGAAAAAAGATTTGTCAGCTGTAATAGATCTTTAGGAATCTCAGTGCAGATAAATTATAAGAATTTCTGCAGTGCAATGTTACTGTGAAGTACAAACCATGTATTTTAAACAGTGACTATATAAGAAAATAGTTCAATTGGCAAATGTAAGGAAACTGATTGTTTAGGACACTTGAATGGCTTTTTAAAACTTCATGATGACACTACATTTGTGCTTCTTTTTTCTGCATTATGGGAGGGTGAAGACATACCAAGAAACTTAACTCTGCTAATTTTATGTTTTATGTCAATCACACTTTCTCATTGAAGGTAATGGAAACTTTGAGGCCTGTTACTCATGTTCATACACTGTAGGATGAGGTCAGCATTTCTAAATATTCTGCATATTTATTAAATACTTGGAAAATTAATGAAATTTTAGGCCACTAATATAAAAAAGATTAAAAAAAAAGAGTGGGTGATTAGTAAATAACAAATTGTTCATGGAAAAAGTCCTGCTTTCTTTTCTTCCCCATGCTTCAGGCTAGCAGTGGATTCCTGATTTTCAGATTCAAAAAAAGGCAAGACTATAAAACCTGACCTCCAACCTTACTTAATTTTACAGGAAAACTGTTATTTGATTCCACCTTTTCTCAAAACTGGGCTTCACTTCAAGCTTACTTGTAAATCCTGAAAAGCTTGCAGGTCGATCACAGACCTTCCAGAATGCCACATCCCTGGTCAAGCTCCATTTTCCAGCCCTGGCTGCTCCTCCACGCCTCAAGCAGCTTGCTGGGAGCTAACCTGAGCTCCATGCTCCTCCACGCTGCAGCCACACACAGACAACTTCTCTCTTTCATCCCCGGGTTTCAGTGAGCTCCACAGGCACTCACGCTGTTCCCAGTAGGATTAGCTTGCAGAGAGTCTTGTTATATAGTTGTAAATAGCACAGTAAATTGCAAGCTTTGAATACTTCTTTGATAAATCATAGCAGTATTTTCTCTGGAATCTTTTTCATTTTTCAGCTGTTGTTCAGTGTATTAGTGCTGATTAATCCATACCCTACCCTAGCTGAGGTGTTAAGCAATCCATGCATTGCACAGTTCAATTGTTAGCCACGTGTTACTGTTGTTGGAACTATTTGCAGCTATAATTATTGCCCTAAGAAGCTCTATAAGCATCAGAAATGAAGCTTGCAGAAAATTATATTAATGATGAAAGAAACATTCCTGTGTAGCCCTTTAATTATTTATTTATTATTTGATGTTATCACTCCCTGATCTTCTGGTCTCCTTTACATTATATTGAAACAGTACTTGTGAGTAAGGGTGGGCTTGCTTATTCTGCCCTACTGAAACCATCTCCTCTGTATGTTTTGCAGTTACTTGTACCCTCTCTTTTCCACACTAACATGTCAGTACTTTTCTGTTTGCCACTCCGGTGGGTTCTCCTCTGGGAGAGCACCTCTTTCTCAGCTTAGTGCCCACAGCTTGCTCAACAGGCCCTTGGAGGCAGTCCTGCTGGGAATTTAACATGAATGCTTTCCTGCTGAGAAGAAATGGGCATATGCTTGATCATTCAGGTAAGGAAGGAACCAGGTGGGGCATTCTCATTTATTCTGGAGGGGTGTTGCCAGTGTTAATCTATTACTGTTCTGCTCAGCGCAAAACTGTAGGTGTTTTGGGGCACAACTAACTAACTGAAGAATATCTGGTTTCTGGTTACTCAGCAGAGTTTAGGCATGAATTTGAGCTAAACTTCAGAGTCCTATCAAGGAGCAGAATCAGTATTTTTGTTCAATATTTACTGCTACTCTTAGTGTGAGAGCCCAAAAATGAGGAGCTTTGTCATAGTAAATTACTTTATCTAAATAAATTTGTCATGGTCTTGTGCAACCTGTACTAGTTCACATATCCAGCCCCTTTCCTCTGTGCCTTTCTCCAAGACTTTAATCCATTCCCTACATCTTTCTATCCCAGATCTCCTCACAATATGTCTCATATGAAGCAGAACTTTTGTGCCACAGGGCCATGACTGTGCTGGTACCCTTGACATCCCCGTGGGGAAGCAGAGGTACTCAGCTCAGCAGTTACAGGTAAGTACCCAAAGAGGTGCCACTTCATGTGGCAAAACTGTCAGGCCTAGGGAAAGCAACAAAAGCTGAGCTATAGATACTCTTCAGACTGTTTGAGTCTGAAGGCTGCAGAATCATTTTAGAAAATGCTTTTTCAAACTTGCATCCAAACCCTGATGAATCCTACATACCTATAGGTAGGTGGATAGGTGAAGACAACTGGGAGTTCTTCCCACCAGCTCCCAAGTGCCAGCTCCAATCCAGAAACAATGTAGATGAGTGACTGCATGCTTTACAGATTGCAACTGAAATATTGTGCTGGCTTTGAGCCCGGGCAATGTGAGCACTCAGTTCTTCATTTGTGCATCTCAGCTTTGATCCCTTTGCCACCTTTAAAATAAAGATGAGCACTTTTCTGTTTTATAGAAATGGTTGTGAGTTAATACATTCAAGATGCGATCCTTAAATACAAAGGATGCAAAAAGAAAATGAATACTGGGTCTGCTCCTTTATCTTCACCTGTTGAACTAAGTGAATATATTAAAATATAAATATGTAAGCACATACAAAGAATAAAAAAAAAAACAACAAAGAAAAACAACCTACAGATCGAAAAGAAAACAAAAATTTTCACTGAACTTTTAACTGCTTTAACAAATAAGCTAAGAAATATTTTCCTGGATTACTTTCTACATTTATACCGAGAGTGTACAGTTGCCACAGAGACTGGCGTGCGTGAACACGGGCAAACGAAAGGAGGCGGGAGGGAGTTCGCCCTCTGAATTTCCAGAGGGATGTGAAATGAATAAGTGGGTTAGCGATGCGGCGGGGCGGGGGTGAAGCCCGAGGACCCCCGGCCGTGCCCGGGGGCGGCGCTCAGGGACGCTGCGGGCCCGGGACGCTGCGAGGGGCGGGGGCCGGGCGGGCTCCGCGGGGAGAGCGGCATGTACGGCTACATCCATTAAATACCTATTTAAATCGCAGCCCCGACTGCTGGCACACGGGCCGCGTGCGGCTGCTGCTGCCGCCGAGAAGGGAGGAGGGGGCTGGAATTAGAAGAAGGCACGAAGCGGTTTTAAAAATAGCGTGCGGGCTGCGCGGGGCGGGGCGGGGCGGCGGCAGCGCGGCCCCGGGGCGGCCCGGCCGCGAGTTCCTGGGAGCCTTGTATGGAGCGCGGCCGCCGCAGCGCCCGGCGCCCGCCCCCGCCGCTCGCCGCCACTTTCCCCGCTGCCGGCAGGGAAGGCAGGAGCCGGCAGCGATCCGCCCGTCTCCAACTCTACCGCCCGCTTCCCTCCTCTTCTTCCAGGAGCCGCCACCCCGCCTGCCTCTCTCCTCCTCTTTCTGCTCTGCAATCAGTGGAATAAATCGGGGAAGGACGCGCGCACACACACGCAGAGTGGGATCTGTTACAAAAGTAGCGCTGATGGCGGCGGATCAGATGGAGCTGGAGCTGCTGCTGGAGTAGCAGAGAGTGGAGTATCTCTCGCTCGCTCTCTTTTCTGTGTTTCGCCTCTTCCCCCACTCCACCCACAGATCTCCATCGTTTCTCCTCCTCCCCACCCTCGGCCGCGCTCCCGCTTTTCCGCGCATCTCTGGGCTGCGCCTCCTGCGAGGGGGCGGGTGGGGGGAGCGGAGGAGGCTTTAAAGAACCACGGCCCCCCCCGCACCGCCACACACGATAATTGAATTTATTATTATTGCCGTCTCGCCGACTTGGGGAAGGGGGATCGATCTTCGATCAGGAAGATGGCTGCTGGCTGGCTTCTGGTCTTTATCCTGACACTTTTCCAGTCCGTGGTGATGAACCACTCCTCGGAGGGACCCTTCCCCTCGGCCACCACGTAAGTCCCAGCGGGGTCCGGGGGTCCGGGCGGGGGCACGGCCGGGGCGGGGGCGCTCCTCGGCGCCAGGGACAGCGACAATACAAAGGGAAATCAAGTTAGAGCGGGCGGAAAGTGCAGATCGTGGGAAATTGTAGGATTTCGGCAGCTTTTTCTTAGAAGAGTCAGGGTAGGTGAAGGTCCCGCCGGGGCGATCTCCGGGAGGGGGAAGCTCCGGTGACGGCCGGCGGCGGGACTTTTGAGGTAAAGGCTTCGCCTTGGAATCCCGCTCCGGAGCGGCTCCCAAATATACCCCGTCAGGTCATCCTTGTGGAGAAGAAAGTTTCGAGTTACACAGAGTCCGCCCCTTCCTCCCACAGAGGTTATTCCAGCCGGGATGGAGTTTCAACATTGTTTATATAAAAAAACCTGAAAACTTCGGCAGTTTTATCGAAATCCACGCGGAAGGCGGATTTCGTTGCCTTTCCGCGGGCGGCATGGGAAGCGGGGCAGGCGGGCATGGCTGGGAGTTCCGAGCCCCGGCTGCCTCCTGCCTGGCCGGGCTCCAGCGCACCCGCGGGGCTCGGGGCTGCGGTGGGTCCCGCGGAGGGGCTTTGGCACGCTTAAAGCCACCCAGCCGAAGGAGGGATTTCTTCAGCCTTGGCCTTGCCGAGCCTTACTTCTCCGAAATATCTTCGCGAGAGCTGAAGGATGCTCGCGGTGCACGCAGCTCGGTGCCTTGCCTGGCCCTGAGATAGAAATCTTTAAAGCGCTGCAGAATTATTAGCATGAAAGTGTTGCCCAGAGCAGTGCAAAGATCAAATAATAATGATGCAATAAAAGAAAGGCAAAAGGAAAGACAATACATATTGAAGATTCGCCTACAGATAGGAAAAAATATCCACGACAAAGCAAAGCACGATGTGATCGTGTTTTCTTCCTTTTTCTTCTCTCTCACCTCATTATATTTATAGTCTTTTTGTTCGGTTGGGTTTTTTTTTTTTTTTTTTTTTTTTGAAGCACTTACCTTAGTTCTCGAATCTGGGTTAGAGCTACCAGTAGGTAACTTTTAAGTGGATGACTCACTTTAATGCATTTTACATAAGAAAAACAGTGCTAATGGTAGTCTTTCCTTATTGTTTAACATTGGGTAGAATTTATTGGTGTCGTTCATCCTGGGTAGAAGGATGCCTTACAGTAATTACCGACAATGCATTTTCACCAATTAGTACTGCTGGTAGGTTGTTATAATTGGATTCAGTTCTGTGTATCGGTTCCATTATGAAAGACTCAAAGGGATGCTCGCACTGTTAAATGAAAGGACCACAAAAATAAGTGTGGAATAAACACTTAGTATTTTCTAACTTGAATAAATACAGTTTTCCATTTTAGAGAAAATTACCTTTTAAAACATTCTCGTGTAGCAGTTTATAAAGATGTGGCATGTAGAAGCAAGTGTAGCAAAATACAAACCCAGGGCTTTTTAATTAATTGTTTTCTTGTGTTTCTCCCATATTTACGATTTTTTGAGCTCTGATATTTGTGGTTTCTCACTGAGCTGATAAGGTTATCATACACATCTAATTACAGTTTATCTTCTGTGGGGATTTTTCTGGGTTTAAAAAAGAAAGAAAAATGGAACCCAGTGAAATTAAAAGAATATAATATAAAAAGATTATGTATATATCCAAATAGAAGTCCAGATTACTTTTTAACCTAAGAATATGTGATATTCTTTTAAAACTGTTTTTGTCTCCCCATCTATTTTTGCTAATTTCCTTCCGAATTTACCTTTATTGACAATCATGATACTAGAACTTGACAACAGTGAAACATATAACTTTAATTATAAATATATCTATGATAAAATAATTCAGAATATTATGTTAGTCATCAACATTTCCATGTTCTGCACAATCTACTTGCTGTTTACTCTCTTTTTTTTCCTCATTGTTATTCCATTGCAATATTGCAGAAACAATCTATAGTGACTGTGCATCCCTCACTACTGTTTCCCCTTTGAAATGACATCAAAGTGCAAGCAAGGCTTAGTTTGTTTGGAAGGCAGCGCACAACAGGTTGATGCAGGGAGAGCTGTTTGGCAAAAAGTAATGATGTAACAGGTGAAGGAGAAAGCAATTTTTCTAATCTTCTTTAAGACTTGACAGCAGCGTTTCATTTCTTACTAAAAATTACAAATGGGAAAGAACAAAGAGAAGTGACGCAAATGCTCTTAATGTAAAAGATATTATATATTAAGAATATTAAAAATAGGAATAAAAAACACAGAGGAGAGGAGAATAAAGAAAAGAAAGGATATGAATAATTGAAAAACTGGAGTTTTGCTGATATTATGTGCATAGTACCTTCTTTCTCCCCATTATTTTCAGTCTCTTTTTTCTCTTAGTGAAAAAGTTGGTCTGAGGAAGGAAGATATCTTAGCTGTGTTGTGTGAAAAATGTGCATATTCAGGGATAGAGTACATGGTTTCTTCAGCAGCTCATTAGTGCACAATCACTTTTCCTTCAGTCATCTGTTTCTTCTACATTAATAAATATTTTAACATGAGTCTTTACTGAAACATTCAGGAGTCCCTATCACAAATATAACAATATAGAAGCATGTAGTATTCTTAGCAAGAAATGCTGAAGGTTTATGCAATGCTTTTGTGATAGAATTTTAGTAATTTGATTTATTTTAATTCTCTGATAAGGTAAAAAGGCCCTGATTTGTTTACAAAGCAAAATAGAGATTTTCAGGTGCAGGTTTGTGTTGTATGAAATGCTAGCATTAATTTTTCATTGAAAATCTGAGCAGGTGTTATTGCATTCCTTGCTTCCAGTGTTGAAATATTTCACTGCAAATATTGAAGATTGTCCTTTAATAAACTATTGAAGTATAGTAGTAATTGTATCTTGGACTGAGCCATAAGGCTTAGCTGCTGATTGATGTATATTGCATTCCATTTAAATGTATCATATTAATTGTGTCATATGTTAGGGATCTGTTTGTTGGTACAAGATACCATGTTCTTACTTTTAACACAGCAACTCCAAGTCCTTTAATTACACCTGCAACACAGCTGATGTTTTGCACTTAGATGAGAATATTGTATGTAGTACTCCCAGCACTATAACCACTACTGCTATAACAGTATGCAAAGCACTTATTTTTTGTAGCCATATATATTTATATATTTATTATGTTTACAGACTTCAGAAAAAACCATACAGTTAAATACACAAGGTTTGTATGTTGCCTGATAAGGATAGCAGAGGAGTCAGATTATTTCTGTTCTTTTCTCTACACTGCATCAAGACAAATAGTCTTAAGTATATCTTGTAATTCCTAAGTATCTTTTTGGCACAGCATGTGTTGATATTGTTACCGATAGTGAGTAATGTACTACATAAAGACACACATTCTCCTTTCTGATAATAAACCTGTTTGTACTGATTAAAAAAGGAAAAAAACAAACAAATGAAGCATATTTTAATTTTTATAAAACTATGGATAAAATGTTTCAAAATCACTGGGACTATTTCTGTAATTACTGCATCACTGTGGATATATCTTAATGTCTTTTCTTTTTATCCCCCCTCTAATTTTCCTCTTCTACTCCTTTTCTCTCTTTCCTTTAGCATTTAACATTTTTTCCTCCTCAGTCACTTGTTCTGTATGTATGTATCACATTAAATATTAAATTCAAGACAGATCTGCCACTTACATACATTGGTGGATAAAGATAATATAAAGATAAAAATAGTATATGTATGAACGTATATCTATATGTATGCAGACAGGACATTTTTAGAAAAGAAGTTGTGTTTTCACATTTTTGACTTGCATGAATCATCTTTGCTGTTTTGGTGTCATTAGGACGACTCAGGGAAGTCTGTATGAGTCATATGAATTAGGGCTTGCACAGCTGGGACATTCATATTTTTGGCTTCCTCACATGGACCTAACAAGTGTAGGTCCTGCTGAGAGTGTGGCTAGACTTGGTCTCAGCATCATTTTCTGTATGTCACCAGTGACCAGAGGTAGATAGATGACATTTATGATGTTTTCTTTTCATCTGTTTCTGCTGTCAGACTTAGGGATTTTGAGACCTCTCATATGCATAAAATCCCATTTATATCTTATAGTCTGTGATAGAAGAATGCCAGTTTAGCTGCTGATCTTAATTAGAAAAGACTGCTGTATTAATGGATTATAAAATATCTTTCTAATTTGAATTTTTTTTCTCAACCTGCTTAAAAATACTCACTATTAGGAAAAAAAATAAAGTGCTGAAGTATACCTTCATATCAGTGAATTGGAAGGAGAGCCAAAAAATGTAATCTACTTAGAGTCAGGGAAGTGCAATATCACCTCTTAGTGTTTTCTCAGCACATATCTAAATGCTGAGCATTCTGCAAGATGCTTAAACCCACTGATATTTTAGAGTGTTGTTCCAACATACTTAGAATAAGTGTGAAACAGCTTGTTGATTGGTGGTGTTTATTTTGATGTTTTGGTGGGATTTTTTTGATTGTGTGATGTTTTTTGTTTTGTTTTGGGTTTTTTTCATTTTCTTAATGTCCTTGTAAATATGGTGATAATAAAAGAAAAATATTTGGATCCACAAAACATTTTTCTGTTTTACATATTTTATGATGTAAATTGGGAATGGGCAGTTTCTTTGTTTGTTTCCCTCCTAGGTATTTATGCTGGAGCCTCAGAATGAATAAATTCTATAGATTTACATTTTATTAAGTATGAAAATTCAGCTGAAAACATCAAAATAGATACTAATGATAAAATATAAAATTTCATTGAAATAAATCAGCATTATAGTGGTTCTTGCCATCTTTCATTTTGCAGTGATGCTATTTTCAGAACTGCATTGCTCATACCCTGCAAAATTATTTTATCCAAGAATTCAGCTGCTAGAAAGAGAGCTGGAGCTTGGCAGCACATCAGCCTGAAATGTATTCATTGTTAAATAGAAGGCCTGTTGTACAGATCTTAAAAATATTTATCTAACAGAACAGTTTAAATTGATGGAAGCATGGTCAAGTTCTTAACTGCTTTAATGTTTTGTAACAAAGAAACAACCCAGACTCTGGTTGCCCACTGGTATTTGACATGGCTCTGCCTTGATCCTTTCTTGCCTTCTGTGAGAATCCCGTATCCAAGGCAGTGTTATCTTCTAGACCAATATTTGACTTAAATCTCTGTGAGATAGGGATTGTGGTTTAGAAGCATTTTTGTAGAGAAAAATGACTCATTCTCTGTGTTGCTGACCACATTAGAAGTAGAATTGAGCCCCAGACTGTTTTGTGCTCCTTTGAAGCAGTACCTGGGCTTTGCTCCCCTATGCTCAAGCGGCATGTTGTGTTTAGAGTGCTCATGAAGACCTTTCTGACAAAAGGTGATATTTTGATGGCATAACATTTTGTTTTCTAGTGCCTTGTTAACAAATTTCCTTTAATATAAGAAAAAATTTACCAGAAACCAATGCTGGAATAATATAAGTGGACTATAGCTACAGTTTGGTAAAGCCAGACACCATAATTAATTTACATATTTTAAAGATGCTGAATCGGGCTTTTTGATAGAAAGAATGACAGCTCAGTGTCTTTAGTGTTCTGGTAAAAACGAGCTAGCACCTTGAAAATGCACAGAAAATAAGAAGTACAAAACAATAACTGCATTTGTGCCCCCAGCCCTGGTCAGCATCTGTGTGTTCTGTCTTAGATTGCTCTTGGTCCATTCCTGCATCAGCTTTTTCATTCTCCCTACAGCTGCTGCAAGACAGATATCAATGAATACTTAAATGATTTGCATTTGAGATTACAGCTCTGATTTATCTCTCTTGCAGAATCTATTAAAGAACCTGATCCCACTCAACTTCCCTCAAACATCCATAGGGCAATTCTCTGTTCTGTAGGGTCAGCCCAAGAGCTGAGTTTTGAATCAGTTGTGCCATTGCCTACTGTAGCAAATTGGTCATTGCTTTTTGGGGGAGTTATGATTCTTCTTTCCCTCCTGATTTCCAGTAGTGAGGTGGATTGAATATAGTTTGCAGAATATGTTTTTTGTGTTACGCAGCATTTTTGTGTTACCTTGTAATGCTGTGAAAATACATAATGCTGATAGTGAAATTACTGTCAAATGCACTTCTACTTCAGTAATGTTCATGGGTTGTATATTCTCAATTTAGGGCCAGACTGTGCTCTTTGTACCCTGGAATGAAGAAGTCCCATAGATACTCCTAGAGAAATCTATTCAAGAGTGAAGATTTTCAAAATACACTTCAACACTTTTTAATAGCTGAAATTAATGGCATATGCCTGCAGCTATTCAGCTCAAGAGGGACTTTTCTTTTCTTTCTCAACTGCTTTCCAAACTATTTTTGACCTACTCGGCTTCTAAGCAAACTCAGTGTTTCATACCTTCCTTCCTTTCCTCCTTCCTTCCAGACTTAGTAAGTTTTCAGGGTGAAATATTAAAGGAAATTTGTTAACAAGGCACTAGAAAACAAAATGTTATGCCATCAAAATATCACTGTTTAAGAATGTTACACTAATGACGGCAGGGACAGGACCATGGTTTTTGCTTATGTCCATCCTAACAACACCTTTCTCTGCATGCCAACAGCAAACTGATGACAAAGAATGAATTTCTGTTCCTTGTATAATTTTTCCTATTTATTTACAAAGTTTCTAACAAGTTTATGAAAATGATTGACATTATTTTGCGTCAACAAATCAGCAAGCTTTTGCAGTTAATTACAGTAATTCAAAATCAGACTTTTTTTTTAATCTGAGGCAGGCCTGAAATAACCACAGAATGTGAATGTGAAGTTGTAGTATTGCTGACTATTATAAAGAGTGATTTATTGGATTTTCACCCTCTTTAAATTACATTCTCACTCCCTCTCATTTGAGAGCTGGGTAGGGTAAGAACTATAGTCTGATTTTGTAACAGATACTTGACAAACTTATTTAAGAATTTTCCTTTGTTCATTTGTTTCTCCAGAACCATGAATATTCATCCAGAAATACAGAAAGAAGATTATTTTTTTAAAAAATGTGTCCTATTGATCATATGAACTGAGAATAATTTTTGCACAGCCTTTATTAGATGTAACATGGAGGTACATATTAGATTAGATTTTTCTCTGCATAAAATGCTTCAGTTAAAATAGTGAGCAAAGTCTCTCAAATGTATTCATTATAATAAAATTTATTCATTATAATAAATTCATTTTTGGCCTGATTTGAGAAGCAAGAACACAAAGGAGTTGCTGAGTCCACAGTCTAGTTTTTGTAGCAATCAGATGATAAATTATATGTAAATTATTTAAAAGAGAAAAACTAGACTTGATTCATTCAAACAATATTTGAACTGAAATGTTCCTTTTTTCCCTGTGCATGTCCCCACTAGACTGGTCTCGAAGGTCTCGAAGGTCTTAAAGCTTAAAATGCTCCCCAGTGATATCTCTCCTTTTTACTCAGATATTTATTATATTTTGATAGCATGGAGTAAATATTCTTCCAGGTAGGCATAAAAATAAGGTTACAAAAGATCTGTGGCTGAGGGTGGTGGCAATATTAAAACCTAAATCAAGTCATGCCACTGTTCCCAATTGTCACTATTAATACTGTGCTGCATTTTTCTTTATACACTAAGGTAGTCTTAAACCAGTAAAAGGGAAGTTTTCTTCATTCTTGAAATGAGCAGAAATTTACCACACTAGGTGTATGTTGACTCTTGATTAGAAATTCCAACCTTTTTCATAGGAGGGAACTGAGTCATGGGATCTGTTCTGTCAAAGATTATTGAAGTGAAACATTTTGCAGTCTGAAGTGGATGAATTGTGTAATCAACACTTCAGGAAGGTAAAAAGGAATGAAAAATAGATGACAAGAAGTATGAACTACAATATTAGGGTTCTTATTATTCCTTCCCTGAGTCTTACAGGTCACTCCTGCACGTGTAAATCCAGTGTCCCATGAGAGCAGTCAAAATGGTGAGGGATAAATACAACAGTCCACTTAAAGGCAACTTCTAATTAATGATATTCTGATGTGGACTAGTGTTGAGGAAAATGGTTTATTTTGTAAATGGCTAAAGCCTCACAGAAATAATTTTTCCCAGTGTGTATTGGAGTAGTCTATGTGGTAGAAGTCTTGTGGATCCTAAATACAGCCCTATACTGGGAGGCAATGCTCTTTACTTGGGGAATATTTTGCCCTTAAAACTCTGTTTTGTGAGTTTAATCCAGAAATGTAGAGGTTTCTCATGCAGATGTGAATGCAGAGGTTTTTTTGTTTTGTTTTGTTTTTTTCTTCAGTATATGGCAGTTTTCTTGCAGTTGGTATAAGTAGAATAAAATATAATATTTAATATACTATTCGTTTAGTAAGTATAGTGGTTTCTACAGAGCTTATGGAGCATCCATTTTTTCTGTTAGCCTCACTTGCAATTTTAATATTTTTATGCATGCGTGTAACAAGTTCTTTAGATTTCTTTTCAAAAACAGGTTAAAGTGAAGAATAATCCATGTAGGGATAGCAACTAAATGTATTGAGCAATGAACCTTCTTGCATCCTCATCTTCTGTTGAAAGAATCCCATGTAAAGTTGGTTAGCTCTGTGTGTGTAGGTTGTGTGTGTAGGTTGGTTAGCTCCGTGTCTGTTTCTCCATACAGGAAGTATTTCTTGATCTGAGACTTTTCTTAGAGATTAATTCAGTGGCACGAATTTTGGAAAAAAAAAAGAAAAAAAAGAGGCAGGGTACAATAATTTATTTAATCACAAATATTATTTTTTTTATTTCTATGATGTACATCCTGAATTGTGTGTACCATGGCTGAGGTTTTATCACTAAATGCCGCTTTAGTATTATCTGCCTTGCTTTATCTGCCTTGCCTTATTTCTTAAATTTGGTATCTTAGATTTCAATATTAATTTCACTCAGTAAAATAGGAAACCTCAGTATCCTACCATTTAGTCAGACAAGGGTTTATTGTCAAGATTAATTTGTTAGGTAATGCCTCTAAAGCCTTCTGTAGTTGAAAAGTGTTGTTAAGCTGTTAAGCCTAATTTATTAAGATGGTGTTTGCTATATTCCCACTTTACCTCAGAATCTTGCATGGCCAATTCTTTCCTGGATGGATGATACCTCTGGTTTACCTGGTTCCCAAAGTGTTTTTTTAATAAAATCTTTGTAGAAAAGTTACCGTCATATCTGCTTCTTTTGGTAACTTGTGATCTGGAGATCTGGAAGAAGTTAATCCCCGCGATCTGTGCTTCTTGCATGTACACAGATTGCAAAACATAAGCTTAACAGCATTTTTAGAAACTAACAGGAGTCAGCAAAAATCTGCAGACAGTGTGGTGAAGAGAAGCCAGCATGTGACTCATGCCTGCACCTCACGCTCCTCGCGCTCCTTTGCCAGTCCTGCCAATTCCTTTCCACTGTGGATGTCACTGGGAGTGTTGGATCCTGGGATTTTCTGAAATTCATACTGTGAATATGTTGTACAAGTGGTACAATACAACAAAGGCTTGTGGCACAAGTTAAGGTGATGATCTGTTCCTTCTTTTGCATCATAAGGCTGCTGTTGGTTTTATTCCATTTCTAAAATGGAAATGACACCCAAATTGTCATCCTGCTTGAATCAAAGTGTTTAATAAAGCAAGATGTCCTGGTTCTATAAGAAAGATGGTAAGAAAAGTACACTTTTCTTTCTAGTTTACACACTAGTAGCTGTAAGATGATCATCAGTAATCACAAATTACCTGACAATCACCAAGACTCTTAAGATTTCAAGCAAGAGTAATATAGTTTTCAATGCAATTACTGTTGTTTGCTATGGCCAGTAGCAATAGAAGTGCAGTTCTTACTTTTTTTTTTTTTTTTTGTTATTTACCAAGCCACTTTTGTTGCCTTAGCATCTTCTTGATTAGATTTTTTTTATCTGTTGTCAACGTATTTTCGATTATGTGGTAGGCATATGAGCTGGAAGAGAATCACTAATATGTGCAGGAACATATCTTAAGGAGATTTCATTGTAATATACACAGGGGGAACAGGTTTGTGGTAATTGAAGGCTGAATCTGGTCTCTTTTGACTGATTAGAAATACATGAGGGATCTGTGCATGACTAAGAATATGTCTAGGATATATTTTAAATGCCTTTGGAAATGGTTGGGTACCCAATTTCATCCTTCTTTCCACCAGTGTAATTTCAGTATAATGAGTATCAGTCCTGTATCATTTAAATCCTGAGTGCAAGGATGAATCCACATAAAATTATTTCTGATTTCACATATAGGTTTCATTGCAACAGAATGAGTCATCACTGTCAAGGCCTGATTGTGAAAATTACATAAAATAAAATGTAATACATGGTTTTATTAGGCTTTGCAGAGGGGAGTAGTAAGATATCCCAGGGAAACCATGTGTGATATCAGATGTGGTCATTTCTCTTCCTTTGAAATTATAAGCTCTGACACCCCTTCATTGTCTGTGCCCACTGAGGAACTGTCCATGTGAAAAAGAAGTTCTTAATGTGCTGGAAGGCACTGAAAAATGTTACCCCAGATTGGGAAGAAACATGATTTTATTAAATCAAAATGTGGAATTGTGAGGAAGAAATACTTTCTTTTTCAAAGTACTGCAATGTCTAGTAATGTGCGGGTGCAAACTGTGTAAGTGCAGGTGTAAGTGGCTTTCATGAATGTACTTTTTTGTGTTTTCGTTTTTATTTTTTTTTTCTTCTTAAGCAATTAGTTCTAGAGCTTAATTTGTAATGGTAGAATGATAGAAGTAATTTAGTTTAACCCCTCATTATACACAACCAAGTAATTAATTCATCTTTGGGTGTGATATCTTGAGTTTTGGGGTAATTAGAATTGAAATCAGCAAGAAATGTACAGACACACTTTGTTTCCATTGAAGCTGGATTTACTCTGGGGGATGATATTGATGCTTTATGGGTACACAAGTGAAATTCTGATATGATAGCTGCTTTGCTATTAGAAGCACTTGGCCAGTTTCTTAACTAATATATGTGTTCCTTGTATGGATACACTGTCAAAATTAGGATTGAAAGCACCCATCACTTCCTTGCATGGATGATAAGAGTTTTGGTTAACAAAAGAATATTGCAGTGGATGGAACAAAAATTTGCTTGCAGGTATTTTGCTGGTAGCCTTTTTGTCCTTTCGTAAGTCCATTTATTGATAGAATAAAGTACTTTTATGACTTGCAAGGTAGTCTTGGATAAATATGCTCAGTTATTCTTGTAGGTATCCATGCTTCTACAAACACTTTATGTATTCATTAGTGATGCTTTCAACATTGCAAATATGGGTTAAACATTGATTGTTGAATGTTTTGTTCCACACATCTCATTAACTGGGGCTCTATTTCTTTCGAGTGAATAGTGTTCTACTCAACAATTGCCCCATTACTCTCTGTGGGAATAATGTGCTTATAGAATAAAATGATGATTAATAGTTAAAAAAATCCTTTAGTAAAACTTTTAAAAAAAGATAAAAGTAAGTTATACAATTATAAAGCTTAAAGACTTGAAAACTAGGAATAGCAAGATAAGAAACTGCCTTAAGCCTTAAATTGTTTTCCTTATAATATCTTCATTGTGATCCTGTCTTCAGTTACAAAGCCAACTGTATTTTTTTTCTTCTGGAAGTATTTTTCATTGAGAATATTACTCAAAATGCAAGCCTACTGTAAGACTGGTGGATTTTGTAGATAACTTTGGTAAAGCTGTGAAGGACATACCTTGTCTTTTGTAATGTAAAACTAATAATAGTTGCCACTACATGGAGAGAGTGTAGGAGCATCTGCCTTTGGGAACTGAAAGCAAACTATTAGCCAAAGGTATTCTCTGAACCCAAAAGCTATGATGGAAATATCCTATTCAAAGAGATATTTTGAGATGTTTGGATTTTTTTGTATCGCTAGGACCTTGTTTCACTGCTGAAAGTGAATCCTGGTTGCCGCCATGATGTGTGACTTCACTAATTGGTACAGACTCTCACTTCCTAGCTGGATTTTTTCCTGAAAATTAGCGAACAGGAAGTATCAGCAAGATACTAGAGAAAAACTCGCTATTCTAGTTATCTACATTATTGAAAAAAAAAAATCAAACTTCTTCTGTGTCTGGTTCTGTATTTTAATTGTGTAGTGATTTCTTGAGCAACCATATCCAAATTTAACCAATTTCAGTATTTCACATTTTAGATTTCTTGTGTACCACTCCAGATTTCCTACACTTATACTAAGGGATGTATATTTGGATGGAAATTACTCAAGGCTTTCTTAATGGCCAAAAGTCCACCTTCAAACCAGAATCATCTGCAATATCACTCAAAGACCGCTTAAAATAAAGCAGTTCTTCATTACTTATAATGAAACCTTCCTACAGTGTCCTCAAAGTAATAAATTAAACCATTTTTTTTCTTAATAAGTACCCCCCCCCCAAAAAAAAAAATACAGCATAAAAACCCAGCAAAAAAACCCCACTAAACTTGAAGCATTTTAAATGTGTTTTACTCCAAAGTTCTTAAACAAATCTTTGGTAGGCAAATCTAGGCTGCATGAGGTACACAGTTTTGTTTGCTGCTGTGAAATAGAGTTTCTATTTCAACAGTAATTTAGACAGATTCATTTTGTGGTTTGTTACTATGTGATTTGACACAGACAAACACTCTCCATGCAACATTTCTTTCACCTGGGAAAATTGGATAATGGACTAATGAAGGTTTTCTTGGCTGATAATGCTGTCTGTTTTCAGAGCATAGCAATTACACAATCTTTTTAGCACTCAATGTCTATCTAAACAAAATCAATATAAAAATAAGGGCTATTTACAGTGAAGTATCATTATTTTACATTGTTTGGGTAGTTCTCTGAGAGTCTGAAATGATATTGAAATGATACAGTAAAAAAAAAAATCTCAGAAGCTTTAAAGCCAGCAATCTAAAGACCACCTGATTTTTCTCTCAGCTCAAGTAATTAACCACTAATTGTCTGCCTCTGTACAAATGTAATACTTATAATTTCTGCTTACCTTTTCTTTTTAGAAGAAAAGCTCAATTCTATGAATCTCAAATCAAGACTTTTTTTGAATTTACACAGTTAAAAAGTTGCAAATTGGACTGGATAAAAGCTTCCAAACAATTTATTTACAGTAATACAAGAGTTTTGAGTTCTGTTTCTTTTTAATTCTTACCCATTTTTCTTCTTCATCAGTGAATTCTTCAAAGGGGAATAGAGAATTGTTTGTACAATGGTTTGTAATATGCTGTGCAAGTGCTGTTACATTTTTTGCTATTAGATACTGAAGCAGAATATACGTCTGAATTCTTATTGCTATTAAAATTATGAAGGTATATTCGGGCTGTCAGCTACTTCACAGATTTTAGCCTCCAAGTTAATGTAAGGAAAATTCAGATTAAATATACAAAATGCCTTGACATTACAACTAAGTATATTGCGAATCCATTCTCTAAAAGCTGTTGTGGTGCTTCTGAAATGTTAAGCTTCTAAATTTGTACTGAAGAGAAATATGAAAGAGCAAAAACTCTCTTCTGTGTTACTTAGGGGCTGGACAGTACTTTTTCCATTTCCCAACTTTTTTATTTTCAGTGTGTTTTTAAAAAGGAAGAAACTAAAAACCTTTTCATTTTAAAGTTCACTTAAAAGGTGTAAGAATCGAATGGTGTCGTAATACGTGATGAAATAAAATACTTGTACTGTAGTTTTTCAGATTTTTTGATCAAGTACTGAATTAGCTACTTGATCTGAAGAACTGATCTGATTACTAAATGATGCTGATAAAATATATTCCCTGGAAAGATTTCAGGTCAGTTGAGACAGGGCTCTGTGCAACCTGATGTACTTAAAGATGTCCCTGCTCATTCTAGGGAGGTAGATTAGATGACCTTAAACATTCCTTCTGACCCAGACTATTCTTTTTTTTTATTTATTTAACATTATTTCTGAATTCTTCTTTTAGTAGAAGATTTGTGGATTATTTAAAAGGTTTCTAAAGATGTTATTTTTGTTGCCAGTCTACTCCAGAAAAGCACAGTGATGCTGGCTGACTTTCACTTTTGTCTTAGATAATACCTTTTAATGATATTAAACTTGACCTTTTCCATTCTCATGCCATGGAACAAAATTATGCTAAAGCTCCATGGAAATGGTCTGGACCCCTTGTTTTCTAATTGGTGGTAAAAAATATCAAAAATTCATAGAAATTATGTACAGAATAGAATCTGTTGCATCATTTTTTATATGTCTAGTGCATTTCTGGATCTGTTCTCTAATATGGCTGAATGTGTTGTGTACAATTCAGTTTGACATGTGTGAATGAAGTGTGTCAAGCTAGGTGACTGAGTTCTCCTATGTACACATCTCAAACAGCAGCACTGCACACATCATGTACATGTGTCTCTGTTCTCATTAACACAATGCTTGAAACCTCCAAACAAAACAAACGGTCCCTGTACCACTACTTGATACAATGGATCAAGATTCTGTGTGAGAGGAACTTCTGAGAATGAGGCAGAAATCCTTATACACGAGGTTTTTCAGGGAAACAGCATCCCTAGTAATGATAAAGCAATATATTTTATGTCTCCTGAGGGTTTTCCCTAATAATACCTGTAGGGGAATAAGTGATGGCAGGGATAATGTTATGTGTGCTAATGTGTATGCACCTCGAACATTATGCAAGACAGCCAAGTCCTTCTATAATTTCTTTTCTCCTCTGTGTTCATTGCAGTTATCAATATAGGAGAGAGATGGCTTAGTACCCAGGAGAAGGGTATAATGTCTGTCATAGATGGCTCCATTAGCAACAGGCAGGACAGAGCAGTAGTTTGCCCAGTATTTACTACAGTGCTCTTAGTGCTTTGTGAATGTGCACTGTCACCCTTTAGGACTTCATAAAACTTCATAGATCTCTCTCGTAGCATTGTTTGTTATGCTGCAGTTGTTTTTGCATGTGAGTATTTCTGAACGGTCAGGCCATGCAACAGATAGGAAGAAAATATTTGTAGGACTGGGCACAGCTAATTTCTTAAAGGGGCTAATTATTTTTTACAGTACGTCTAGTATGGACCCATTTTGTCTTCAGACTGTGATCAGTGGGAGAGGCTTAAATTTCTGTATCTCAGTTTCACCTAAAATTGGATAACTGTTCAGGCTCACATCCTGTGTATGAGTACACTGAGCTCCATTGCTTTGGGTGGGAGTAGCATGTGATGTGTTGTAATTGTTGATACATATTTTGCTGTATTTCTCTGTGCTGGCAGTATTATTGAGGCTATACAGCAGTATCAAGCTTCCCCATTATGAGGTATGGGATAACTAGCAGAATATTCTTAACGGCAGAATTACAAAAGATTAAATATTAATCAGCATGACCTCCAAGGAAAAAAGCAAAAAGCACAAAGAAAGGTTTTTTAAAAACATAAAATATACTTCAAACCTTAATTTATAAAGTCCTTTTATAAGCAGCTAGTGACTGTGTGACCTTAGATGTATGGCATGGTTTTCTCTGCCTCTGCTAACTGGGCTGCCCCACATGTCATTGCCACTCTGCACCATGCCAGGCACCATGATGTGCCCTTGCTCTGAATTCTGTTTTCCCCCACATATTGAATCATTTTATCCTCTATCTTTTAAACTTTGGGGAAAAGGCATGTTGATACCAACAAAACCATAATTTTTACCCTCTACAGTTTGAAATTACGCATGTGATGGGACATTAAGGTACAAAGAGCAACATACGTGTGTGTGGATCATACACAGATTTCCTCTGCTAGCCTTTAGCTCTTTATGGAGCTGAACGCAAGTTCATTTTCTTCCATGTGCTTTTATTATAGTCATTTGCTTCTTGACTCTGTGTAATTGAAGTTATTACCTACATAAAAATTAGTTAAGTACACTTAGCAGATAAGTGTAACTACTGAATAGTAGTTAACACTACTACTAGTGGTAGACAAATAATTAGGGTTACTTAGGAGAAGATTCAGAAGTATTTCTGCAATTGCTTCCTATGCTGTGTGTCAAAACTGAAACATCCACATTTAGAAGTATTTAACATTTCTCATGAGGACTGAGCATTTTCTCACACTCATACACCCACATCATTAATTTTTAACAATATATTTGGATTTAATCTGCTATTGATGGGAAAAAAGGCTTTTCCATTTATTTTCCGAGAAAATAATAGTTACTGAAGCATAAATTGAGCTTGGCCAGCAATAGATATAGTTTGTTGAGCACTAGGGAATACTTAAAGCCATTTGGCTTTCCTTTTCTAAAGAAGAATGCAGGCTGAATCAGATATTTTTTAAAAAGTTACCTGGATTGTTATGACTCAGGAAAGGTGGAGTGATGTTTGGTTTCTTTGTTTAGAAACTGCCATGTAGCATTTAGAAAGGGATATATGGGTAAAAATAGCATGATTTTCTCTACTTCCCAGCAATGCTATTTCTTTATCCCTAATCTGTATAAACCCAAATATTTCTGATTACTGGAAGACCAAAAATTTGAAAGGAGCAGTGCATCTCAGGTGGGAGGAAGGAAGCACCCATGTGTTGAAAGCAGGTTCCTGCTACAGCTGGAAGGATACTTTTCTATTTGAAATGCAGTATGGTTGCTCTGTTAAAACAAAGAAAGGGATCTGAAGCCTTTGCGATAGAATTGTTTTATTAATTGGTTGCATAGTGTTATTTAAATATATCTACTTGATTTTTCTTCTATTGTGTTCACATATGTACCTATGATTCATCAATTTAGAAAGAAGTGCAGTCAGATTAGCTGAGGAAGAGCATCCTGGATTCAGGCAGATGCCAATCAAAGCTGGAAAGCCCATTTCCAGTGGCACTGCTGAGCACAGGGATGGATACTTGCTGGAGCTCACTTTGGAATGCAAGTGTTGCTGAAAAGGCTTCAGGCTTTTGGCTGAGGAGCAGCAGGGAAAGGGATCCACCTGAGGAGCCCAGGTTTGACACACTTGGATTGAATCCAGCTTGGAGTATCACTGCCTTCCTGCAGAAGCTGGAGTTGCTGATAGCTAATGAGGTCTGTCCCCTGTTCAGAGTGCTTGCTGACAGCATGTCACAGAGCAGCGCTGTAATATAAATAACAAGATTTTGCTCTGTTTTCTTTATTGCTCTTTGTTTCTTATATTTTTAGCTGCTTGCTGCAAGAGATGGGTTTCTGGATTGCTTGCTCTGGTGCACACCCTTTCTTTTTTGCTGGCTGTCTTTCTCTGTCTCTTGACAGGTGTAAGGAGGATCCTAAATATAGAAGCCACCCGTCAGTTGGCTTCAGCAATCAGCAAGCACTGATTTAGTATTTCTCTTAACCAGCTAAGCTCCAGAAAGGTGTTTCTTTTAACATTTATCAGTTTATTCTACTGCAAGCTTTCTTTAAAATTATTAAAAAAACTGATTATCTTACAGCATGAAGAATACTATTAGCAGTCATATATCAGAAATTATGGTTGTCAAGAGAGGATCTTGCAATGGAAAGGAGAAAAAAAAAGCTTTTTGAAGAACTCCCTTGTTTTAGCAGTTTAGTTAATGGTGCAATGCCTCATTGGGAAAAACACAGAAACTAGGTGCAAGTACAGTCTCCAGTTTTGAGATGAACACACTTTCAGACATAAGTACCTGCATGCTTTCAAATGAATTTTTCCTTATGAGAAGAAACTTTAATGCAAATATACTGATTAGCTGGGATTTACTTTGCTATACACAGAAATTAGGCATGTGGTGAGAAATTGAGGTGTTCTAGTACTGAATATTTATAGTGCTTACTAAAAGTATTTTTAACACAGAGTTTAAAAGCATGTTAAACTCAAGAAGTATTTTTCTTTATGTTAATTTCTTTATCCTGCAGTTGAGATCAGCACAAAGATGATGATTTTCAAAAACTAACTGGCTAAATTTAATACATTACTACTGTGAAAAGTTCTAAGTAGAATATTTGGGGGAAAAAACCAGCTGCAACTCTGCATTAAATACAACTTAAACATTTTCTGTTAGTTTGTGGGCAGGCATCTCAAATTCTTTCTCTTCCTTGTGACCAGTTGCTATTAAAAGTCATAGAAATTGTTCCCAGCCTACAGAGGAGATACTAATTCAGTATCTAATTGTGACAAGTGAGTTGCATGTGATGAAGATCCTTTTTGATACTGATGTGCTTTGATTTTGTATGTTTTATGATTGTGATACACATCTATTATTTAATACAGTTCTAATATTCTAGTATTTTAAACATTGTGTTAAACACAGACACAAGAGAAGTCAGTGCCTTTATGTAGCTCAGAAAGGCAGTAGTACTTTTTTGTGATAGTTGTAGTGGTTACATGTGGTCTGTCTGGTTGTGAAAAATTCTGTAGCAAAATATAGCATGTGTTATGCTTATGTAAGGCTTTATTTTTGGCAACCAGTGCTCCCTATACCCAGCCATGAGAAACCACCTGTTTCTCTATTTCTTTTTTTACTGTTCTATAAATTGGCATGGTTTATGGGAAGTTTCTGCCATGTCTGGGACATCTGCTTCAGTGGTTGGTGGGACTGATTCAAACCCCAAAAAGAAGTAAGAGGGCTGTTAGGTGAAATAGCAGGACTGGCTGTGAGAAATGAAAAATGGTTTACGATAGAACATGTTTCCAGTAAAAGGATGCTTTTTCAGATTTGGCACAAGGGATTCTTGGATAAGTCTAACTCTTTCAGTACAGACAGTCTCAAGCTTTATACCTGAAGATCCAAACTGCATCTAATGCACCTTCTGGTGGAGGCTCTTTTACATTTCATAGATCAGAATTTGAAGCCACTGAAGCCTGGCAGTTTTGCTTATGAACTTATGTTTTTGCATTTAAGAAAAACTGTTCAGTGTGAATTTATGTAATCTGATTGTGACTTCTCAAAGGAGCAAACCAGAGTTGCCATAAACTGATCCTGTAGCCACCAGAGCTATTACAGTTCTAGCTGTAAACAGCAGCTACTTGTGTAGGCAAATGTGTCTTTGCTGGTATGAGCCACCAGGTTGGAAGGCAGAACTGCTTCTTTAAAAATCCTTGTGCATCTAATAACCAGAAGTTTAATCTCTTTTCAGTCTTCCAAATTTATTTTTCACTGTAGCACTATGTTTTTTTTTAGCTAGAAGTTTATTCTCTCCTCAGTCCTCCAAATTTATTTCCACTGTAGGATGATTTTTTTTTTAGCTTGCTAGAGACCTGGCTAGATTCTTTCTGCCTTTGGCACATCATTTAATGAATACAGTGAGAAGAACTTTTCTGCTAAATTTTATTTTACCAGCCTGGTGTTTACTAGACAGAAAAGGTGGTAGTCTCCTCTCATGAGCATTGTCACAACATACAGAAGTGTGTTGTGGCTGTATGTCCCAATGGTTCTTCTTTGCCCTTTATCCAGAGCAGAATCCACATACTCTACTTTCAACTTTGTGTTTTCATACTCTAGATACATTTTATAAATAGAGTAAAAAATTGAACTGAATTTTCCATTATCCCCCAAAAACATTAAATCAGGTCTGTATCAGAATTATGTGAAAATATTTCCATTTTGTACTGTATATCATAAAAAGCAAAAAAAAAAAAAAAAAAAAGCTTGTTCAGGAAAGCTCATACTAAAACAGGTCCTAGTGAAAGATAAAAAAAAAAAAAGCCAAAACAAACAATTTATTTTGTATGAGTTAGGAATTTGTCTTTCTAATAAAAAAACTTCTTTATCTACCTCTGTCTGCCTACCTACCTATGTACCTACCTGCCTATATTTACTGGGATGAAGCTGGGGATAAGAAACAGTGCCTATAACTGGATTAAGGTTCTAAGAGGGTTACAAAGAGGATGTAAGGGTACTTTGTGAGCAGAATGACTAAGATTGTTGATAAAAATAGACCAACTGGTCATGTTACATGCTTGGTAATATTGTGCTTGAAGTGCAAATACATGGAACAAAAAGAATCACAGGCATTCTGTAGCATTAGGTAGGGGTGGTTTGCAGTGCTGATAGAGACACAAATCTGTTTGTTGAAATGAAGAGAGGAGGAATTCTAGAAGCAGAGTGAATAATCTGTTATGCTGAGCTCATTTCTGAAGTGACCCTCACTTCTGTATATACATTTTGGGTACAAGGAAGGTTTTCCCTCCCCTTTCTGTGCTGGTCATTAGAACCTGGCCGGAGCAGTTGTGGGATTATGCACAAGCCTCAGGCTTTTTCAGGCAGCAGAGTTAAAGACTGGAAGTATAATTCTTGACAAAAGCACAGTCAGTTATGTTTTTCCCACAGAGAGAAGGAGCCCTTCGCTATTTTCAAAACAGACCTGTGACTAACAGCTAGCTGTGTAAATAATGGAGATCTTGTATCTTATGTGATACATAAGAATTATCCTCCCAAGCTACATGGCAATTCCTTAGGCAAACAAAGTGTTTGTTCTTCAAAAGGCTGGATAGTTTTTAAAAGATTTTCTCTATTCTCCTTTAATAGTACTCATGTTACTAGAATTTCACACCTTCAGACTGGGGGAATATCAAGTATTTTATTTGTTAGCATGCAAGTAATAGATGTCCTTGCTGCTGAATTCTAGTCACTGCTTTTAGAGGTAATGGTGAAAAAAAATTATCCTCTTGTGAGGTGCTATTCCTATACTTTTAGTGCAGCAGTATTTTGGGTTTGTATCCCATGAAATAGAATTCTCCATGGCAAGAGCTCCATGGAAGAGACCAAATCCAGTGCTGCCAAAGTAAAAGGTTCAGAAAACAGATGGGCTTGATGGCAGTTTTAAGAAGCAAGGGAGAACTGTGATCCTCATGTCTGAGTGCAAACCTACGCTGTGGCAATTACATAGTATCATTTTTTCTGTAATTTCTGGTTTAGGAATTTAGGCTCTCAGAACCTATAGGTCAGACATATGCCTCCAGTTTTCATTTCCTAAAGAAAAAATAGAATTTTTAAAAACTCATGTTTTTCTTTGTGTTGAAGATTGAGACTAGTTTAGCCATTAGGAACATTACTATTTGGTGAAAAAACCCTCCCCTAGGTCTCTTCTGACACCTCCCTTTGTTCTTTTTTGTAAAGTTATTATTTATACATGGAACTTTTTCCCTTCCAGGCTAAAACTCAGATACCTCTCCTAAGAAAATTAAAAAGTTGGTACTCTTCAGGTAACAACAGGACTTTCAAATTGAAATTATAATCCCTATTATGAGAAAACAGCAAACAACTGTGTGCATATAATGTAATTATGTGTGCTTTTTAAAAACAATTTATAGATCCAGAATCTTGGGTATTTAACTGCAAATTTATTTAGAACATTTATCTCAATCCAGTGATGTGATGTACACGTGCACAGCATTTTTCACCAGATGATGGTCAGAGGGCAGGATCTACCCAAGTCTCCCTGAGTGTGGCAAAGGGTGGCTGGCTGCAGCTGTGCCATCCTGCTGTCAGGTACTGGAGAGCCAGCACTGATCCAACAGCTGCACCGGTGTGTCACTGGTGTGGAAGACATAGGTTGCAAAAGGCAGAGCAGGTCTGGTGTAGGCTCACAGCTTTCTCCTGTGAGTATACATTCATATAGGCCAGGGCATCTCAAATGCACTCTGCTCTCCCCAGCAAAACTTTGCAGGAAGAACTACCCTGTCTGTTTTTCAAGGAAGACTTAATTAGAAATGCAGGCATCACTTGTAATTGACACCTGTGTGCCTCTATCCTGGGGAAACTTCTCAGTGCAGTGCATGATGCTCAACTGAGGTGTCGACATCAGCACAGCTGTAAACCCATCAGCTATAGACACACATGCAGAACAACTGAAATACACACATGTAAACCTTTTTGGCCCTGCTTCCATCAGGGAAGGGAGAACCACACAGAACTGTACTCTTTGTCCTGAATAGCCACTCACCTTAAACCATTTATAGCCTTCATACTTTATGCCTTGTTTGCAAACTTCTCTGACCACAACATCCCATTTCCAGTTCAAGAATTAATCCCTTGATGGCTGAAGAACAGGAGTGGCAAATTCTCTAGTAGCATTATCTTCTTAAGAGTAAAGTGCATGTGCCAGAGTTGTGTCTCAGCAGAGTGCTTAGTGGGGCACTTACAGAGACTCTTACCTGTGGCTCATCTAAACAAATACGGTTTTATTACATGCCTTGAAACTCTAGGGATAGGAGAGGGAGGATTAAAGGGACACTTGGAAGGGGAGTTACCACCTGGCAGTGCAACAGCTTGAGCATCCCAAGTTTGCAATTAGTCTAAGGACAGGTTTGTAAGATAGTAGGAATCAATTGTGCTCAAACTAATCTTGGCTTGTTTGATTAAGGAATTTAATCTGGATTTCTGAAATTGATGAGAACCTAATGATGAAAATATAAGTAACTTCTGTAATTCAACTTAAGAATTCACATTAAGAAGTCAGATTCTTAAAATTAATCACATAGCAGCACAAACACTTCTTATATATGTCCTTTGTGGAAGATTTATTTGTCCATATGTCATGATGTTACAGCAGGCAACAGACAGTAAATTTATTTCTCCCAGGCTTACAGGCCATGTGAGGACTGCCTGGGTGTGCAGGCCTGGCACTCCAGAGCTGTGTAGCTCTCAGAGGACAGCTGAAAAAGGGTAGCAAGACAGCACAGCTTTGTGTTAACTGCACTTTATGTGTTAGCTTTTGGTATTGCACATTCAACTTTTTAAAGAGGTGTCAAAGATTTTTCTATTCCTAGTTCCAGCAAGAGCCCCAAGGAGGATCTCTTCTGGAGCTGTTGATACAGTGTATGGCTTAGGGTGACATGCCAAAATGTAGCACTTCATAAACAGTCATGACATTTTTAATGGTTTTCATCAGGAGACGTTTGCTGCTTGTCAAAGTGTCAGTCTGACATCAAGAAGGACTGAAATGCACACTGAGAACAGCAGCACAGGCAGGGCTCTGTCAGCTGTTTCCATCCATGCTTTCTAGCATTGACAAAAGTATTAATTTTAGTAGCCCCCAGTTCTATTGTAATTCTTAAGTCTTTCAAGAGCAAAGTGTCAGTTCTGGACACAGTGCAAGTGTTGTTGATGTTGCTGGAGAGCAATGCCAGGGCAGCTGTGAGAGTCAGCTGCAGTGTCTGACATGCACGGGGCCACCTCTGAAGGCTGTTTGGAGGCATTCCTAAAAACTTGCTGGAGGTGTCACTGGCTGTCTCTCTCGATCTTTTCTGTCCTTTTTAATGTGCTTTGTCACCTCTCGTAGATGTGAGCTGACTCCAGCCAGCCAGACTGGGACTCTGTTCCTGCAGTGCTCTTGCTGCTCCTCTCAGTGCTGCTCCCTTCTCCTGCACAAGGAGCATAAACCAGTGCAGGGTGAGGGGATGAACATGGGCTGCATGCTCAGTGCATTTGTTATGCAACTTAGCCAGTAAAGGGAGCTGGCAGATGAGATTCATTCCTGAACTAGCATGTGACATACAAAGTTGAATTTCACAGCAACTGCTCTTGCCCAGTTCTGACATCTAGCATTGTGACAAAAAAAGTAATGAACTTCTTTTGTACTGTAAGGACATATTTGTTCTATCTCTGCAAGGAAGGAGTAATGACAACTGCCTGAATATTCAGAGATCCAAGTGCTTCATCTGTAGCCTTAGACTGGAACTTGGTTTCCTTGAGTCCCTCTTCTGAACTGCAAGAACTAAAAAATACAGGGATGCTAAATTAATTTCAGATTGTAAAGCAGAAAGATTTTCAAGTAGTGGACGCTATTTAAGTGCCTGTATATATATAGATATTTGTCTTTTTCAATTCTATTATAACCAACATTAAAAATCTACAACAAAAATATATTTGTATGACACAAGCTTTCCTTAGCAGTGCGGAAAATTAGTCACAATGTGATTCAGGTGTTACTAAACTTAGAGATTTCCCTACAAATTGCCACTTTTTCTCTGAAATCTCTCCTTGTCTTTCAGCAGCTGGAAAGATTAAGCACCTTTTCTCCACAGATAAATAAAAACGAGAAGAAGCACTCTGTTCCATTTACACTGGAAGGCAGTTGATCATAAAACTAGTGTTCTGGTACCTAGTTCTGGATTTATTCACTCTCAGCTTGTCATCTTCCTCAGGCATGGAGTGGTCCTGGTAATTCTTCTTGTACTATGCTGTTGCTGCTAAATGCATGACAGCTCCTCATGGATCAAGACTGATAGGTGGCTGTGGAGTCTAGTCAAGAGAATGAGACCATTTTTTAGCAAAATACTGTAAATATAATTAAATTAGTGTCAAACTATGAAGGAAGCAACTCATCTGGTCTGCTTGCAATTTGAGCCTGGATCTAGTAATTAATTTACATATAAATAGATTTCCTTAGGAAATAAAATCCAATACAAAAAACTTGCCAGGAGCTTTGTCAAACTAATATACCAGTTCAGACTGAGCAGATCAATAGACTAAATGAAGACTTTACCATTACACAGAAACATTCAGATTTTTTGTAATATAGAATTCAAAAAAGTTTTTATATGAATGTCCTGCTATGGTAAAGGCTATAAAAATAATATTTCTTGAATGACTGAAGCATAAATGCAACTCAGCTTTTTTGTTTCTTTAAGATGCGTTTTCTTTTTCTGAGTTTATAAATGTACCCAAGGAGCACATTTATCACACAGATTTTAGTAAGAGTTAATCACTAAGAGTTTAAAAACAGTATAGATTATAGCTGCACATCTGACAGTTGTGTCTCAAAAGACTATACAGAAAAATTTACAAGAAGTGGAAAAAGAGGGAAAGTAAAGGAATAAGATGGCACATTATCACAGCAGTCAAGGAATACAAAAGGATTTCCATACTTGGAAAATGTCAAATAATTGTAAAATAGTATATAGAAAAAAAGCCTCAAAAAGTATAGGGCCTACAGCAGCAAAATTTAAAAAAGACTTAGTCAAACAAGGCAAATTCCAACTCTTCTGATTTTAATGTGTGTCTTTAAGACTGTGGGTTAATAAAAAAATGACTGTTCAGTTTTCATCAGCCAACCATGTCCCCACTGTCAGAACCTTTGAACTTCATTATCCCTGAGCAGTTGTCAAACTGTCACCTTTGCATATCCCCCAGGAAGCATAAACAGAGCATTAGTTAGTTAGACTTACATGGTCTGTAAATGTGCAGGTCCAGACAGTGGATATTTTAGAGTTCTAAAGGGATGGCCTCTGAATCTGTGGAAATGATTGTTAGGGTTTAACCCCAAGCAGCAACTGAGCCCCACACTGCCCCTTGCTGGGGTGGGGGAGAGAATCTGAGGACTAAAAGTGAGAAAACTCGTGGGTTGAGATAAAACAGTTTAATGGGGAAAGCAATAGCTGTGCACTCAATCCAAGCAAAACAAGGAATTAATTCCCCACTTCCCATGGGCAGGCAGGTGTTCATCCATCCCCAGGAAAGTAGAGCTCCATCATGTTCAGTGGTCACTTGGCAACAAATGTCATGTCTTCAAAGGTCTCCTCTGTTTTTTCTTCTTCCCCCTTCTCTTTGTGCTGTGCATGAGGCATTTTGGTCTGGGATACCCTGTGGGTCCATCAGAGTCAGCTGTCCCAGCCCTGTCCCCTCCCAAATACCTGTGCACCCCCAGCATCCTCTGTGCTGGTGGGGTGAGAAGCTGAGAGAGCCTTGATGCTGTGCAAATACTGCTCAGTGTGAAATAAAATATCCCTGAGTTATCAACACTGTTCCCAGCACAGACCCAAAACACAGCCCCCAACCAGCTACTATGAAAAAATGAACTCTAGTCCACCCAAAACCAGCACAAGTATCAGAAGAAATATTTGTTTTTTTAAGGGAAGGGGAAAAACAAACAAACAATCAAAACTAAACAAAAAATAGAACTGAGGCTGACCTAGGGAGATACCAAATCATAGCTCTGTTCTGGAAAAATATACAAATGGTGTCAGGAGCTCTTACAGAATATTTCAATTAGCATTATGGAAGTAACCAGAATACTGTTTAAACAAATATTTTGAATTAAATTTAGTAATTTTAATCAAAAGGAAATAGAAGAAGGAATTGTTATGAAAATGCATAATAAAAGTCTGAAATCATCAATTTAAAAAGTGTTTAGGTACTGTGAGCATTCTGACTGTACCAAATGAACAAAGCTGACCTTGCTGCACAGTGTCTTGGAAAGTGTAGAAAAAGATCTGTGCAATGTTCTCATTGTTAATTCATTAAAAATAATGATTTTGAGAGAAGAAGATAGAAGAATATATAATTTTTTTTGGGGGTAGAAGAGCTATTTGGAATCTACTGACAGGGAAAAAAGGGGGAAGCTGATATGAGGTCGATAAGTAGTCATATTACAGGAAGCAAACATTTTCTCAGAAAGAAAGAAAAAGTTTCATTTCAAAGAAATGAAGCAAAGTATTTAGATAAGCATCTATGCATTTCCCAAAGCGCCTCTGGGTTTTTGAGATTAGAGGTTAGACCTTTGAGGTTTGAGGTTAGACTTTTGTAGAAGTAACGATTCAACCACTTTGGAAAATCAGTCTACACCATATTTTGCATACTAGTGCAGAATAATTATGCTTTAAGAAAAGTTGTAATCATAAAACACGCAAATTTAGAACATTAAATGTAGACTTGTAGACACATTTTACAGTACATTTGATTTTTCTCTGCAGCTTGTTAGGAAGGATGTAAGTATGAAAGAACTGGAGAAAAGACAAGGATTAAAAGATCTTTAAAGATCTAAAAATTGGAGTGTAGGTCTTTGGAAAAGGTTGAAAAAGTATGTAGTTCAGAAGAGGGAAGACTGTAGTCATGCTCTTTATATAAACACCTTCAAGATAATGATATAAACATGGGAAAGGGGTTTACAGGTTCCCAGAAGAAAGTAGTAAAATTATATTATTAAACTAAGGATCAGGGAGCGAGGAGAAATATATTTAAAAAAAGGTTTAAGATCATAAGTGAGAATAGAGAATGGAATAGACAACCACTGGCAAGAGTAATTTCTAAAGACCTATATATTATGTAAAATAAATTCCAGCAACCATCATCATCTTTATTATTGCAATATTTTATTTTACTTATCCCCCATCTGCAAGATCAAAATAGGTCCTTGCCATCTCTGGGTGCTGTGGAACAAGGTGCTCTGGTGCCACAGAGATGACAGAAGTGCAGGCAGGGAGCAGCAATAAGGTTCATGGCCCGTGAGTGCCACTTTGTCACAAAACTTCCGTAATGATAACAAAAGCAACAGAATTAACTGGCAGATGATTGTTTTTCTCCTTGGGCCGTGTCTTCCATGTGAGTTCAAGAGCCAGTTGTAGGTGGAGATTTGTGTTGCAGGTATTTCATAACAGAGTCTGTCCTACCATCACAATGACTCTATAATAATTTTCTTGGAGGATGGGATGAAATTCACTCTCATGTATTTATAGTGTGATGGTGAAGTTCATTATCATATGACCTGAATTTTCTCCTTTCCTAGAAACATGATAAAGAACTTAAAATACTTGTACCAGCAGGCTTTCAAGCCTCGCAGCAGGTAGTTTGGTGACCTAGAGCACAGAGTAGTGTGGCTGCCTGATTTCACGTTCTGGTTCATGTGTCACCTTGCACAGGAATTTCTGTAGTCAGCACATGACCCCTCCTCCAGCTCTGGGGCTGTGTTTCATTAGAGTTCCTGACTAGCTGAAGGACATAATTCAGACTCAAAGGATGAAGAGAGCAGTGATTATCCACATGGAGTAGGCATTTTATTTCCATTCAACCTCTTAAATAAAGATCAGGTTTTCAAGCCAGTCTTGTGTTAAAGAGGCTGAAAGAGAAGAGGCCAATAATCTGTCCTGATTGTTCTTCTGTCTGTTAGAGCCTGAGAACCACAATACCCCTACTTATCCCTTCTTTTTTATTTCTGCCTCTACTTTATTGGCAGGTTTTTATTTATCTGTCACTGAGCTTATAGCTTACAGAAGCTGCTTATATAGGTCCTTTTCAGAATGATGATAGAAGTTTGCAGTGTCTTCAGAATCAGAAGGATCTAACTTGTAAATGTGTCTTGACTTTGATCACAAGGTTTTATACAAGACAATTGTGTCTTACAATTAAATCTGTAAGACACAAAGCTTTATGTGTTAGACTCTCTAAGAAACAAAAGTTAATTCTGGGAATTAGAAATTACTGGATCTTCACAGTAGAGACCAAAACTTTTCTCCACAGAAAACGGTCATTAACTGTCATAAGTTCCACATCATTTTGTGCAATCTTGGACAGAAATAAGCAGAAGCAATTTGTCTTTTATTTTGTGACAAATTATGAAATTGGTATCTTTTCTATCAACTGGCATGGGAGTTAAAGTGCTGTGTAATAGGAAGTTGAAAAGAATTACTTTGGTGTCCAAAGAATTTTGGTAAGAATTTCTTCATCTTCAGCTGGCCCTCCCAATTCAGTTTTCAGGTTTCCATCTTTAGTGAAAAAAAGCCCCAACTAAATTAAATTTCCCAGTCCAAGCTGACCCTGGAAGGTGAATAAATACTTGTTTAAAAATAATAAATAGAGTAAGATAATCTTTTGTCAAACTTTTAAAAAATATTAAACTGTTCTTTGGATTGATATGTTTTTCTTTACATTGCATATAATAGACCATAACTGGGACAGACAGAAAGTCAATGAGTCTGGAAATAAATAGACAGAAACTTTGACAAGAAATGTTACGATTTAAAAGCATATCTGATTTTTTAAAAATCTTGTTTTTAGCTAAGACATTTTTCATAATTTTTCATTATCTTTATTGAATAAATATTATTTCTAAAAGAAGGACTTGGAATAAATTTTTAAAACTAAATAAATGTCAGAAATGTCTCAATGCAAAGGTTTTCATGAAATTAGTGTCCAGATATTGCATATTTTTAATGGTGTTCTAATGAATTTTTGTGACATTTTTCCAAGCAAACCTGATTTATCACTTCTAGAATTCCTGTTTAAAGGCAGAAACTAAAGAGTGATTGCCTATATGAATAGAGAGCATGTTGCTCTTCTGAAAGTGATGAAGATGGAAGGTTTGGCTATTTCATATGACATGGAGATATGTTCTCCCCAGCAGCCACAACCCTGTTAGTCCTTGTGCTGAATCCCTTCTGGTTCCAGCCAGCAGCAGAGGTAACCGGGAGGTCTGCATGAACCCCAGCAGTCCCATACCAGAGTGATGGCACTAGACCTGGAGGACATAGCATCATTCTCTCAATAAAGAGACTAAGGAGTGAACAGCACTGTGATTTGAATGCCTCTTTATTTCTAGTGATGGCTTCTTAGGCCACAGGTTATGGGATATTGACAGGGCCAATATTAGAGAGTCGCAGTCTCATGTCTTCACTGATAAAGGAGCTGCTGGTTTCTGAGCTGGTTGAACTACAGGCCTTTTGGAATTGATGCCAGAAAAACAAAATTAAATGGGTAGAGGTGATGTTCACACTTATTCTCCTGTGACAGGTAAAACATTGGCACAGGTTCTAGAAAGACAGAAAAAAATCATATTACACTTGAAGTTTTATTCTGCACTCAATAGTATTTCAGTCTCTGGGCTCTGGCTTGCCAAGACACTTTACCACACTGCATGAGAGTGAGAGTGTGTGCCAGGCAATTTGTTTGAAGGTCATCTTCTTAAATATGGTATTTAATGAAAGTTTTACACCTCTGCTGCAGCATCAGGATTCTCTAAATCTCTCTGTGGCTGCCTGAAGCCTAAATATCAACAGGCACTGTGCAAGTAACATATGGTGAGGTTCCAGTGGAGTAATTTGTTAGCAGAGTAGTTATCTGGCTTGAGGTGCAGATTTTTGGCAGGATAGTTTATTTTTTTCTTTTTTTTTTCTTTTTTTCTTTTTTAAAATGTTTTTATTTTTTTTTCTTTTTTTTTCTTTTTTCTTTTTTCTTTTTTCATTTTTCTTTTTTCTTTTTTCTTTTTTCTTTTTTCTTTTTTTGTACTCCCTGTTTTTGTTGTCAGCTAACGTGGTTTATGGCTTCCCACATGTTACTGCAGCAGAAATAATTATTTTTAATAAAATTCAGTATTTGCTGCTGTAGCGTGTTTTAGAACCCCAGAACAGTATCTGTCCAAGTCAGCAAGCTGCTTTTTACTACCACTGGGCCAGGTTCCTCCAAGCCTCCTTCTCCCAGCTCATCTCTCATTTATTTCTATGGCTTTCCTTCAAATCCTGTGTAATACTTGGGTCCTCATTCATATTAGTAGTCAACATTCCTGTAGCACACCTTATCTGCTTTATTATCTTAATTTTATAATCTTGTAAGATGTCAGTCTTTTTATCAGTACTTTGCTGACGTGGAAATTCAGTTCCTCATCCTTTAAAGTTCTCCACATGCAAATCAGCTATGGGTTCTCCTCAGTACTAGATGTGGAAGATAATGATAATACTTAAAATCCTTGCATTAATTTAAAGGATACTCCTGGCCATGGAATATCCTTGTTCTTTTCAGGAGGAAAATTAAAAAAAAAAATAATAAATTAATTTTTTAGGTTCTTCCCTCTGTGGCAAAGCTTTATCAGCTGTAATACAAATGCAACCTATTCTGGCTTTTTGGAGCATTGCTCTGATTTCTTACATAGATACAAACAGTGTATCTATGTTTATAATAGTGTGCTAGAGATTGTCTTAGCAATATTTTTATAGGTAATTTTATGCATGCTTCAACACCTTTGTAAAGCTACTTCTTTTGGAGCATGTAAGAGCTCTTCCCTTTTCTTCATTAAGCTGGTATATCACAGCACAAACTTTACCCCTACCTCTTTTGCTTATCAGAATAATCTGTATTTGCATGAGAAAATAAAGGCTGAAACAGCAGCAAAAATCCATTCACCAGCCTGCACTGCAGCTCTCTAGTTCTTGCCATAGAGTTCTTCTTTGCACTGGATTTCTAATGCCTAGAGTGGAACTTGTGTATGGGATGCATAGGAAATGCACACTGGGAGGATGAGGAAATACATGCACTGCAGTGCACAAATTTAGCCATTTTTATTACCTAGTACAGGGAAAGCTGATGCTGCTACTGTCTCTTTGCTCTATTAATTGTAGATTTGGTCTGTAGTTCTATAGTGAGTTCCATGTGGGAAGGTGCAAGTTATTTTTTCTCATTACCTTTTGTGGTTTCTATGCAGATACATGAGGCTTCTTATACAGAACAGTTCACAGGATTAAGGACTAAGTTAAGGACAGGGAAATATTAAAATGGATTTTTATACTCTAATACAAAATATTAGATCCTTATTCTCTTGATAGAGTGATGTATTGAAAGGTATGTCTCTCTAAATCTCCCTCCTCCCATAGAAATTCACGTGGGTTTAATTATGTCAGTGGTTTGACACACATTAAAAAGTAATAAAGACGTGATTTTGCTAAGTACCTTTTATAAGAATAAAGAAAAACTCTTCTAATGAAACATAGAGTGAGAAAGAGTGGAACTATATCCATTGACTACTCATATTTAATTCTAAACAATTTCCAGAATAATTGTGAATTTCAGTTGTGTAAATATCACAGTAAATTCTGTTACTGCTAAAATGTTTTGGGAATTAATCCTTTGATATATTCGTGGATCATTGCAAAAGATCTCTCTATAAAGTTGTGTTTATATGTAAAGTTGTGTGTATATACAGATACATACACAGACACATGCAGCCATTTAAAGAAGTCAGAGATTTGTTTAAAACTGTGACAATAGTAACATTTCTTATATAGTTTCTTTTTGCTACTGAAAGTTAGAAATATTTTATTACTTTTCTGCATATAATTGAATCACATTTAAAAAACCTTTGAAAAACAGCAATAAGAACTATTTTATGATTTTGTAATGAGCACTGTCTGCTGAATTCTTACATCTATCCAGTGACCACTGTCCTACATGAACTCTTGAGTGCAATATCCATCACTATAATTTATCTTGAAGCACACAGTATTGAAACAAGAGCTCATCAAATTCCCCAAAAGAATTTCAAACAGAAGATGCAATTAATGTTGTTTTGTTGCTTCCAGCATGTCAAGCTCCATATCATGACTGCCTTTACTTCGTGCAGTCAAGTGTTCATTCTGTTGCAAGGAATTCTGATTGTTTACTACTAACTCAAAGACTATGTTGAATATTTTGGGTATGTGCTGTGATTTTCCCTGAGGTGCTTCCTTATTTAGTGATGCAATTTTAATGTGCATCATTAGCTAGAGTGGCTTTTTACTTAAAGTAATTGATTATGTAGAGACATGGAAGTAATCATGATTGTGAAGGCAGTAGATAACCAATAAAAGTGGACAGTTGATGAAAGTATTTTATAGCTTTCCATCTTTTGGAAACAGAGCTACTGAAAAAAATACAGACAACAGAAATAATTTGTTTGCTTTCAACAACTTTTTTTGTGCTTCTCTGTTACCAGGTTTGAGGGTTTTTTTTAATCTTTCTTCTTTCACTTTGTTTAAAGAATTTTTAGGGAGAATGAAAATGGTTGGGTTTTGCCTGGAGCACATATGTAAGTTCACTTTATCATTTTCAAAATTATTTTTTGAAAAATAAGAACTTACTGAAATGCCTACTGGTTATTCCTTTTTTCTCTCTTTAGTTAGGCTTCAGTGCCTAACACAGTGAGTGCAGTGAAAGAATCCTCTAATTTAAGCCCTTAAAAGGTGGAATTATTTGCAGTAAGATTTTTACTGGATCAATAGAATTTGACTGAAAGGAGCCTGTTATATCATCCATTTTTTCTTTGCTTAAGGCTAAGACAGTGTTATGTGAGCCTTAAAAATACAAAGCCTACCATACATGTGTCTCCTAGGTAGTGGGAACTTGAGTATGTGGCTGATTAAGCAGTTAATCCATGAAGTAGACTGTGCACAGTCACAGAAATGACTATCAAAGGATTAACAGAAGTCCACACAAACCACCTGTAACAAAAACCCCCTTTAGCAGAAAATGTGCAGACCAAGGGACTTCTCAGCAGGAATATAAAAGCACACAGCACAAATGAAACTCATGCTTTTTACTACAAAATTTTTTTGTAATTAGAGCTTGGGAGTGTGTTTTGGCTAAAACAATGAACTCAGTGTTATCCATATGATAGAAGCTGAGAACTATTGGAAGAAGCCATGAACCAGTGCATGAGGAACTTCATAATTTTGTGTAAAGTATTTTGGGTTATTCAGATCAGGCTACAAGACAGCTAACTTCAGTCCTCCAGTTTTTAGGCTTTTTGGCATGGTGCCATGAATAATAAAAAAAAAGCCCTATATGAGAAATTAAGTGTTAAATTTTCTGACTGTGTAAGGAGTGGTATTTCCCTAGAGGATGTGCGAGTAGACACAGCTCTGGAAGAATTAGCCATGAGATCCTGTGGCCTAGAGTGCCTGAAGATGGCGTGGGGAAATCAGAGAACTGCTTGTCTCTGAGTTGTTCTGTGTTGTGGGAGAGGCAAGCTTGGAAAGGAGCAGGGACCATCTTGTTTTATCCATAATCAAATAGCTTTAGAAAGAAATAATGGCTTATCATTTAAATATAGCCCCATACAAAGCTATTTCTTTTGAAATTTTAAATGGCTTGTTGGTTAATGTCTGTTTTTCACACTGGAATAGTAGGACTTGGCTATTGGTATTGCCATGGCACTCTTGCTGTGGAAGTTGCTAAACCCAATCAGCTTTTACCAGAGTAAACACACTGCAAAATAATGTAGCATGAGATAATTCTTTTACTGCATCAACTGAGTGTTGATTTGAGTGGATGTGGAGAGATACAACTGCTATGAATGGCTTTGCTTGCTGCCTTGCTTAGAACATCAGGGGATTGGAGAGCTTAGAGGTTTGCAGAACTAAGATATTTCTGCTCCAGCTTATTTACCCAATAGTCTAGTGAATCCATGACCAGGATAGTGATTCTTTTCATGGTTGTACCATGATTTCCTTTATGATTTGGCAGGTTAGTTGTAATTTGTTTAGCCTTTCAGGAAATACCTATTTGGAGCTTGTAGTGTTTACAAAAGGCCAATAAGCATAACAAAGAGGGAGTTCCCTTTCACTTGTCCAGATGACTGATAACAAATAAAAGGTCAACTTCACATTTCATAGGTCACTTACTTTTTTCTTGTAGGAACAAAGTCAATCTGCCCACTTTCCCTCCTTGAGACCACTACAAATGGACTGTGTGAATAATGTGACTCCTTGTGCTGACATGCTTTTTGGATTGGCATTTGAATGGGTATGGCAAAAGTCATCAGTCAAAGGCATAAATGTGCATTTGCTAAACGTTAAATCATTTTAGGTCTAGCAAGAGACAACTTCAGGGTATCCCATCAGAAGTGGAGAAAATGCTGCAATCCCATTATAAAATTGAATCAGGGTACACAGTTTGCTAGTCCAGAGCATGCTACTTGATTTTTTTGTATCGAGCATTGGCAAGTGTATGGTAACTGAGCTGCCAATACCTTGCTTGCATAGGAAAGCTGATAGCCATCAGATACTTTTACAGCACATTTTCAATATCTCATTGTTGTACACTATAAAAAAAGAGTGTACATGGAGAAACCCCTTGTATTGCAATATTAAAGTTTGTATACACAGACCTTTCTTCTCAGCTAACACTACTTGGGGTGCAGATATCCAAATATGACACCATCTCTAAGAATTTCATTACATTTTTGCTGAAATCTATTACTCTATTCTTTGGCCTTTTCATGTTTTTCCTCCATTTATTTTATCAAGAACTGCTATTAACTGTCTCAATAAAGGATTTCTACAGTGTTGAAGAACAGGATAATAGGACCTCTATTGTGTGTGCAGTAATGTTTCTCTCAATGTCTGACTCTAGTGCTGTTTCTGTACTGGAAATTATGAGAAGCTAGTGTTTTATGATGAGTTTTTATCATAAACCATGGTTTATAAATGTCTGATTTTGTTGTTGCAACATGAAAGTAATTTATTCAGAGAAACAGGAGAACTATAAAAGATTTATACACAATTAGGAATTTAACTTGACTAGAAATGTCAACATTTTTCTCCCCAAATGCTATTCTATGAAAGTACTCTCCTCTTTCCCTTTGAGGACATACAGTAGCCTACATAAATCAAAGTATTAAGCTGATGAAATATTAAACACAAATTCTAAACTTTCATTAAAGTGGTCTGTTACTTTAGTAAGACTGAAAGCTATCTTATCCTTCTTATCTAAAGTATCATCAGTTGTACTGCAGGCAACAGATCTCACATAGCACAGCACTCTATTCTAAATGAAAAGAGGTTATGTTTCAGCAACATGCTCAGAAAGGGGAATAAATTGATAACATTTTGATTGTGCTACTTTGTTTTGTGCTAAGGGCTTTTTAAACATCAGCTGATCTCAGAATGCTTTCAGGATAGCCTTTTGCAATCATGATTGCTAGTACACAGAATGGATGTGCTAATTCTGCAAATGGAAGCTGATCAGATGTCTCTGTTTACCTACTACTGTAGCCACATAGATCAGGTGGTTGTGGGTGTGGCAGAGTGGCCCATTCTCAAACTCTCACTTGAATTTGAGAGGGGGATTTTGTTGAGAGAGGCAGATTGACAATTTAGAAATGGGGTTTTTGTGCAAAACAACTATGAGGATTTAGACTCTTGTGAAAGCTCGTGTACTGTGTACCCCATGATCCAATCCTGAGGACCAGGAAAGCCCAGATCAGAGAGCCCAGTTCAGGCACTCGACTTACCCACACAGTGGCAAGAGGCAGAAACTTCTAAATAGGAAATACAGAAAACCTACAGCAAGAATCTAAAGTAGATGACACAACTGTCCCTTCAATTGTTGTTAATGTAATGGAGGTTGGGTACACAGGTTCCTTAGACATTGAAAGATATCTCAGCCTTGTACTAGGAAAACATTCAGAGATGTCATCTGTGCTCTGTAGCACTAAGCACTGTGTAAAGTTACAGTACAGATGCAGCCTCTGTCTATAATCATGTAACAGGGAACTAAACGTGTATCAGTCAAACAAACCCCTCTTAGTTCTTGCCAGATTAACACACCTTGTCTGCACAAGGCACCTGTCTGTTACTGCTGCTTAACTTTCACATAGTAAAATCATTGAGAGGGTTGATTGCCTTTAGTATTGCCTGAAACTTGGCTAATACTTCAAGTGCTGTTGTCAGCTCTGTCAAATAACCCAGTAAAAGTCAAGGTAAAACAAAAAATATTCTGAATATTATATGTCATATCAATACATTTCAAACCCCTTGAATCTGAGGCCTGATTGATGATTTCTGAGCAATCTAGAATCTCTGACAAAATTCAGCTAATTGGGTTAATGCTTGGTTGCAGGCAGTTTTATTTGAGCTACACGTGTTGTGTAAGGTGTTCAGGTGCTATGAATTAATGAAAAATACTTCTGTGTGAGAGAGTATTTTGAAATAAGCAAGTGGCACACACCTTGCTGTGCTGTGAATTTTATTTAAACATGCATGTAATGGAAGAGGTAAGAAAGAACTTTGATACAGAAAATTCTAGCCTAACATGTTAGATGCAGATAAAAGTAAAAAGAAAATTATGAGAAACATACTTATGGAGAAGGTAACTGTACAGATTTTGACACAGCAAATGAATGTCTGGCAAAGATATGGCTGGCTCTGCTGTTTCAGAGCTATCTTCATGGTGAACGCAGTTGTACAAAAGTTTTTGTCTTCCCTCCCATCTGGAGAATGTTACATATTCAGAGCTTTTGAGGCGTTCAGTGTATCCTTGGAATCTTGTATGTTGTCACAGCAAAATTGTATTACAGTCCTGACAATGAAGAGAAATACAGAAACTGCACCTAGCTTAAAAGGTTCCTTCATCTTCCTCTAATGTTATCGACAGCTTTTTCACTAAGCAATTTGGAAACTGCCGAGGGTAGCATTTTATAAATAAAATTTTTAAAAAGTTGAAATGCACTCATTTATTAAGGTCTATCTAAATTAGGCAATTCAATCTTTTAGTTTGTGCTTTTGTAATATAAGAGATGTCCCTTCATTCCCTTCATTCCCACTTTCTGTCCCTGCCATCTATTATTGCCTTCTTACCAACCCCCAGCCAGGCCTAAATAAATGCAGCATAACCCCTCCAGAGTTGAAATGTTCCCTGCTTGTCAAGCTGTTTCTTATTTTCTTTTTTTTTCTATTGCCTGAATACTTCCTATCTTTGTCTTTTAAATATTCTGTAGCTGCTTCTGATAACCCAGGTTGGAACGAAGGCATCTACTTGTCACAGTGCAATTGCAGCATGGGAGCGGCAGCCTGTGTGTTCTTTGCATGATCATATTCAAATTACTGTTGTTTCTATTTGTAAACCCTTATATCCCTTTTCCTTCCTTCCTTCCTTCCTTCCTTCCTTCCTTCCTTCCTTCCTTCCTTCCTTCCTTCCTTCCTTCCTTCCTTCCTTCCTTCCTTCCTTCCTTCCTTCCTTCCTTCCTTCCTTCCTTCCTTCCTTCCTTCCTTCCTTCCTTCCTTCCTTCCTTCCTTCCTTCCTCCCTCCCTCCCTCCCTCCCTCCCTCCCTCCCTTCCTCCCTTCCTTCCTCCCTTCCTTCCTCCCTCCACTCCTGCCTCCTCCCTTCCTCCCTCCCTCCCTTTCCTTCCTCCCTCCCTCCCTCCACTGTTCTGGATTAACACTTTTCTTAATCAAATATTGTCTATGACTCTGAAACTTGAACCCCAATGCTTTTTACCTGGAATTTAAAAAAGAGCACAAGGTACTGGAAATGAAAATGTAAAGCACCTTCCTGACATGTCTGTTTTGTGTAACACAAAAGGACATTACTTTAGCAGTTGACTTTTTTCCCCTTACTCTGTGTAATGACTGCTAGAGATACTGATTTGATCAACCAACCATGCAAGCGCAATGATTGTGAACCAGATCGTTGTGAAGCAAACAAATGTTTCACAGTAAATTGCCAAGGGATACCAGCTACTCTGCTCTGGTTTTGCTCAAATAGATTGTCTTATAAGCAGCTGCCTCATGAAAAGCCTTTGTTATGTATGGACCTTTAATCAAAATGTCACTAAATCTTGCATTCTGGGATGCTTCATTTGAAATACATCCAATGCTCTTATTTATTAAATTGTCCAGTGTCGAATCCAGCCACTATTATCCCTAGTAAGCAAAGATGGATGAGGGAGTGACAAAAAGCTTGTGTCACAGCTGAGATCAGTTGTGTGTGTGTGATGTCTTGATCTGTTTGTACAACCCTCTTGGGGACCATTGGGCAATTAAGTTCACCCATTTCAAACATGGCCTTTTCTGTACACTCTGATTTGATAGGAGAATGGGCAATTCCCAGTAATGGCTACTACATCAATTATATTGCATTGTATTGATGTTTAATTAGAGATGTGTTGAAACTGGGGAAGGGGACAACTGGAAGAGGGGAGGGTTGTCTCCCAAGTAAATGTCAGAGACCTTTCCTTAATAGTCTGTCTTTTTAATGTGCATTGAATGCACTGACAAGCACTGTGGCCTCCTGACCTTCAAGCATTTACCCCTGCCTGAGAAAGGAGAGCGAAGCCGCTTTGAGAAGGAATTGTTTTAGAGCTGAATTACATTTAGTGTCATTCTTGTTCAGCTTTGCTGTGAAGTGACCCTTACAGCCCTTTAGCCCTGTGTGCACAGTTGGAAACCATTTCTGTGCCTGAACTTTCTGAATCAAACACTTGCAGTCTCTTCAAACAGCCCTTCAAAAGTGAAACCCAAACATCATGAATATGAACTCTTATTTTTCTGGGCTTTATGTAAGTAATCCGTGAGGTATCTATAAGAGTTCCTTAAAAGAAAAAAAATGAAACCAAAGCTTTTGTATCGCTCCAATAATGGCATTAAACACTATCCTTTAATCTCCAGTTTCTTCAGATTTAAGAAAAGTGCTATAAATTACAAATGGAAGATTGCAACAGAAATATAAGACCTACACAGTTCTTTATGGCTAAACTGGCCTACAACACCTGACACCAGCCATTTCTAGAGGTTAATTTTCTAAAGTGGAAAATTGCAATATGGTTTTGGTTTCTGCTGGTTCTTTACAGGGTAATTGCATTGAAATTTTCTGGTAGTTTACAGTATGCCAGCACTTCTGATACACAGCTGCTCTCTCTAACACCCTGGAGAAACAGCCGTGGGTTTAATTCATCTAAGGCTCTTCTGCACCAGCCTGTGCAGGCATCATCTTGATCCTGTGATCAGGAGTCCTGACCTTATGTTTTCAAGACAGAAAACTGCAATGTGTTGGGGGGGAAAACACTGACAATCTCTTGAACCAGGAGGAAAAGAATGCATTGCTTATTTCTCATATACTATTATTCTTTTCACACAGCCATTAATATGCATCTGCATCCCATGAACAACGACGTGCCAGCTGCGCCTTTAGCAAAAACTCCATGTAATTCAGCGTGACTTTGTGAAATGGAAAGAATTTAAAGACAGTGTGGTTAGGCTAATTTTGATGTTAATTTCTGTAGGAACTTAATATTCTGTGTCATTCTTTTGCCTGTGCAATAATCTCTGCTTTGCATCTTCTGGCATGATATTTTACTTTTTGTTTTAAATGGTAGCATTGAATGAAGATTGTGCACATCTTTCAGAATATGGAGTCAGTTCAGGTCTTTTCTAAATAAAAAGTCTCTTCATTACTCTAAATGCTATTACTACACATGCCACAGCAGTGGCACATAGGATGGTGACAACTTTGCACATTGGCAGTCAGGCTTTGAAAGAAAGAATAAATTTGCAGAGGAAATATTTGGAAATATTTTTGCAGCTGATTAATTTGGATGTGCAGCTTTCAAGTTATATGCTTTGGAATACACTGTACAACAAAAATTTTGAAGTATTTAATTAAAAAGGACACAATAAATTAGAAGAAGAGTAGCTGTACATTGATGGTGTATATTTGGTGTCAGGTGGGGTTTTTTTTCTGAGACTACATAGGTTTATCAGAAGGTGACATTCTGATATCTGTTGTAATAGATGTTTTATTTATGAAGCCTTGACATTATTAAACAAGGGGGGATCAACACCACAGAAAAATGCATTTGAAAGGAGGTTATAAAATTTGAAGCTTGCTAGCAAACAGCTCATAGTTATGTAAAAAACACCTACATTTTTTTGCCAACCTTTATTTCTTTCTTTTAGTGCTTAAATGATCATAGAATATTCTCAGTATGAATTTCATATTAATGATTGTTATAAATCATGCATCTTTTAGATAATTTTAACAATTTAATAGAAACTTATAAAGAAGATTCTCCATATACAATTGCAGCCTACCTTTCAGAGCACATAAACACCTGCTTGTTTTTAAGCATTTTTCAATTTTTAATTCTAGCTTTTACATTTAGGCAAATGGCAAACTCAGACAAAATAGATTTGCTGTCCAGGATCTGAGTGCAGCCTCCCAATTCTGCTGTGTACTTCAATTCTGTGATTAGTGTGACTTGCACAGGGGAAATTACTCACCTGCTCCTGTACCTCTCTGCAGAAAAGCACAGGCTGGGTACTTCAGGGTTTTGCTGGTGCCAGTGTCAGTCCTGGGTGTTGGACTTCTGCTGCTATAGCCAAAACCTACATCAGATAATCAGATAAAAATAGAAGAATGAGTAACTCAACTCCCTGATAATGCTGTCATTGCCTTAGTTGCACTTGCCTAATATATTCTGTGAGAGACAAAGTACTTTAATACTATTTTTTCTCACTATACCTCCCCCACAAAAATTTAAAAACAAACAAGCAAACAAACAAACTTGATATTTAATAAGGGTGCTGATTTGTACTTCAATTCCCTGAAAGTCAGTGAGAAGCACTGATTGAAGATGGCATCCATGTGGTGCTAAACTCAAGAGAAGCTTTGCTGTTCAGTTCCTCAGAAGTGTAAGTGATGACACATGGGGTAAACATGGGGTCATTTCTCTCAAAGCTTATCTTGGCATTCCTGTAAACATAACTTAAACCAAAACAGCAGATCAAACTAACTGCAGGAGATAAGGAGATAAATGTATGTGTCTTATTGTGGCCTGTACAATTTATTCAGTATGAAAAAACAACAAGTCCAGTATATATGTGCAGCTTCTGCATTAATATGAGTGAAAACAAGGTTCTGAAGTGATTAGGGCATAAATTGGGTGGCTTTGATGGATACTCACTCAGTTGAACCGGTGCACATACGTGGTTATGAATATTTTCCTGGTTTGTCTGAATCTCAGTTTTTTTCCTTGAATCTTTTCTTTACTGGTATCCAACATATCATATTTTAATATCCCTTTTTTTTTTCCTGGTGTTAAAATGTAATGCTTATTAGTGTGGGGAAGAAGTAATTTCAATATAAATTATGGTTAAAGTATGGGTGTGATATGTTAAACACTACTGATAAAATAATTGTTTGCCTGAAATGTCTTAGCAAAATTGTGCTGTTAAGCACTTTGTAAAATTCCATTACAATGGAGATTTATTTTTCAATCATTTTTTAAGACATGCTTTTTTATTCTCCAAAGGCATTATGCCATTAACAGATTTGCCATATAATACAGAACCATAAAAAATAGCAGCATTTACATCTTAATTTGCGTAAGGACTAGCTTCTGATCCAGATTCTATTGTTGAAGTACTAGAATAACTGCAGTGACACATGTGAGATTCACTTTCAGTCTCCTTCTTACTACTTTGCATGTATAATTTTAGTGGAATATCTGTGTTTTTCATGGAGAAATTTTACTGAGACCAGATTGCATTAAAGAGTGTCCAGTTGCATTGGACACTCTTTAAATACTAGTTATAAGAGGTGAAGCAAAGAGATGATGAGAGGCATATTGCCTGCTCTTTTAGGGGATCTCTGGTGGGTGCAAGTATGTTCAGGTCTCTCCAGCAATGCCTGCTCCTTTGTGAGTTGTATATCCTTGGCCATATATTAGACCATTTTAATTTAAAATTAAATCACTGCTTTTACTCTGCTACAGATTAGAAACAAATTAGGGAGTCTTCATTCGGAATTTATATTTCTCAGTCACAAGAACAGTAACTAGATTTGGAAAGTTTGATTGCTTTTTCACTGGTAAACAACAAATGGCACTACATGTATATCTTATTGTAAAAGCCTTTAATGCAACATATCTGAGCTCTACTGGCAGTCATTTGAACTGAAAATTTGTTATGTCTTCTCTGTTGAACTGTTTTAGCAGTATAATCTTTGATAATTAAAGCATAATAATTTTTAAAGCGTCCTTTTTACAGTTTATAGCAATTTTGCAGCTGACTCTGTCAGGCTTGAATTAAAGATTGATCTTAAATTATTAAATGATATTTTCTGCAGCTGTAATTTCCATGAGAGGATATTTTTCATGTTATTTTCTAGGAAGCTTTAGACTGCTAAAGAACACTTTTGGCAAAGTAAAGGGAAATATTTGTGAAGCAGAAACTATAATTATGAATGTGTGTAGTTAAACACCTCTTAGGCACTTGGCTCATACTGAACAAGGTTATAAAATAATAGGACCATGTTCTTGAAAGTAGACACCATATTGAAGGAATTACTTTGTCACTTCTGCTTAACATCTGGGTGCTTTGAAGAATCTGCTACACACTTGTTAAAATGTAAAGTGAAGTTGCAGATGAAGAGTTGAAATATGAGGAGAGGTTCTTTCAGTGAGAATGAGCAGCAGTCAGTGGGTCCAACCTGTGGGTCAGAGGGGGCTCCTCCCAGATCCATCTGTGAAGACTTCTGATGGAGGTATTTAGGCAAGGTTTTGGTAAAGGAAGGTGGGAGCAAAACAACCATTTAGACTGTGCTCCAAAAGAGATGCTGGGGTGAAGGAGATAGTTTGGCCTAGAAGTCCTGGCTGAGAATGGAGAAAGGTTTCTGCTTCTATTGCCAGTAGGGCAAAGGCTAAGAAGCTCATGGTGCTATTCACTGTTGACCATTTCCATCTTGAATCCTGCCACTGGGACTCAGTATTTTTCTCAAAGAAGTATTTTCTCAAAAAAAAAAAAAAGTACACAGAAAAGGATTTGCCCTCACGTGCCATGAACCATTGACTTGCCACTGCTTTCTCACGGAAGTCAGTGGTGAAACTTAAAGATCCTGAGCTGCTGGCCCATGGGGTCATTCCTTCTTCTTCTCTGTTCCAATGTGCATCTCTGAATCCCTTATTCCCAATTTATCTGTGGTACAGGGGGAGTCCTTGAAAGAACAGTTGGTAGAACAATCATTTGTGAATGATCCTGAGAACTTGTTCTCTGAAGACCATGATGGAGATGAGCTGTGTTCAGATAGAGAAGGAGTGTTGGGGGGAAAAAATGGAAAAATGTTCTACTTTCTGTCTCTGGATGGCCTAACCACATAAATTAAAAGCTTAAAACCCTCAAATCTGAACATTAGGATGTCTGCTACAGACATCAAATCAGAATCAAATGTCTCCTGAAGAGATTTCCATCTACATTGACATTTTCTGTCTACAAAATAACAGATATGACAGAGAAATTATGTCTTGCTTCCCAAATGTTTCCTTTTGAGAAATGTAAAATAACTATTTCAAGAAAGGGTTTTACACTTTGAAAACAGAAAAGAATAAAAGGGGCCATCTGGCCTTGACCATTGGGTCTATCTTATCTCTGGGAGGTCCTTGCTGACTACATGGCCAGCAGCTTGTCACATTTGGGAAGATGAAATGGTCAAAGAGGGCAAAGAAACAAAGTACTAATTTTTCTTCATGCCAACAAAGGAAATATCTTTTCCAGTGGTGTAGAAGATGCAGAAGATTTTGTGCATCCACTTTTATGCACAGAGATCACATAGCTTCTGTATTTTCCTCACTCAGTACAGCCAAATGCCATGAATTAATCTTTGCTTTGCTTTTATTACACAAACATTCTTTGAAATATTTATACAAAATTGTGTGATATATTTTTAACAGACAGTTAGGGCTTGATATATATTTCTATATCGTTGCATTGGAATAAAGGAGGGTCTTCAACACTTGCAGAACACACCTCTTTTCACTTAAATTTCCGAATCCTTACCTTCATTTCAAACTGTTATTTACTATGTATAGTACTTTTACTCTATAGTTATAAGTACCTTCAAGTAGCACATTAGCAAATTTTCAAACAACAGAAAAAGGAGTGTTGGAGGATTTTACATCATCCTGAGGTGTTCATAACCATAGAAGTCACAGAATGAGGTGAGCCTGTCTTTGGATGATGAAATTGAATCCCCTCTGTGGAATCTAACTGGACTACTACAAACACTGTAGTAAGATCTGGAAAATTTACAAAACCTTAGATGGACTATTTTGCCTTATTGTGTTTTAATATCACATATAAATTATATAACCCTCTTTTACTCTATTTCTGGCTATGGAGACAGTGGACATTCAAGAGATTGATGAGATAACAATGGGATTTTAGTGATCTTTGCATCAGTTTCTTCATATCCAGCCCCTTTCATTCTGTTGGAGATTCAGTGGAATTTTGGTGCATTATGAAAATTTTTCAGTATTTCACAAAACTTGCCTTTATTCTCCTTCAAAAGTCTGATTGTCTATACATATATCCATTTATCCCCGTATCTGAAAGATGACTGCTGTCAGCTTAGGTCATGAAAAATAATATAGTGCTATTTAAAATCACTAGTTGTACAGTGAAAGGTGCAAATGCAGAACATGGGTAATTTCTGTGTAGAACGTTAGTAATTCTGTTGTAACTTCCATTCACATGCCTCCTATAAATTACTATAAGAATTTCTATTTGCCCTTTGGTGTTGCCTTACAGTGACAAAGAATGGCTGCGAAGCCTGCTGCTCTGATAATTTTTTAGCCTTTTCCCCCTCCTTAACTAACAGCAAATCTTCTAAAAGAATATAAATCTGAAAGTGAAGGCTTTTTCTGAGCAAGAATATAAAGTGGGGTTAGCCTGAAAAAATATAGCAAGGCAGAATTTCTCTCTCAGTTTCCGAAACTAATCTCATTTGTCTTCATTTTCCGAACATCATTTTCCAATTGAATTAGGAGCAGTGTGTTGTGTATTTTTTTTCTTTTCTGATAATCAGAGAAATATTGACCTATTTTGAAAACACTTCTTACTTCTTCCTCTCACTACTGACAGCTTTCATTACTTCAGTTGTTGCTATTTTTATATAAAAGAGCTATAAAGGAACTTGAGCTGAATGTAATCTTAACTGTAGAGAACTGGATGTGGATCGTCAACATAGCACGTGACTTTGATTGCCAGAGTTAAGGTTTAACCTTGCCTCTTTAGATTATAATATATTATCCAAGCAGAAGTCAGCTAATGGACCTTAAATTAGTGTGAGTGCTCTACAAAGATATCGCATATCATTACGTGAATCTACCTTCCTTGAAGTCAGCAGAAAAATACTGCATCAGTTTCAGTAGGGAAAAAAAAGGGTTATAGCCAGGTTACTCTGCATTGAGATGTCTTGGTTTCTTTTACTCTTGTAACAGAGCAGTGCTCTCTGCAAGTACAGGTTTAATATAAAAATAGGTTTCAATGAAATTAAAAGAAGGATTTTTTTAGTCTAGCATCTGCTATATTTTGTTCTGCCTGGAATGTGGCTAGGTGTATACCTGTGAAAATCCTTTGACTTTAGCAAATATCATTGTCCTGCTTTAAAAAAATAAGAAAAAAATACAATAAGAAAATGGAGAAAACAACATCTTCCTGTACTGTCAAAATAGCTGTTTCACTAACTTGGGTAATCACATAATGTGGATGCATGGCTCTTTAGTGTTATGGCTATTTTATCATCAATCTGATCACAGCCCAGGTGACAGGAGCAGGGTTGTACCTTCTAATCCCCCAGTAAATGACCCATGTCTGTCTTTAATCAGATGGCTCCCTCCATCACGCAGATCATTTGGAAGTTGCTGTGGGAAAGCATGTGCACACTCCTTTTGTCTTGTCACTGCTTCATACAGGGACAACCTGTGTGTGGGAGAGGGGGGTTACAGTCAATTGTCCTGCAGAATATAATCACCTTACAATAGGACGTCCATTGCAATGTTTGTGCTAAACTAATAATGATAGGAACAAACCAGCCTTTTGTACAGGCTTTCTGTTGGTGCCCTTTGCAGAAAAAAAATTGCTGCTGCTTCTTTAAGTCATGGGGACTCCTGTTTGCTTTGACAGCTTTCCAATTGTTAAATAAACTCTGACCATGAGCAGCTGTCAGACAGATACTGCACTGCAGGCTTCAGTTAAAAGGAGCACCAAACAAGCATTTCAGTGCCTAAAGGACCTTATTTATTTTTTTTTTAAGACACACTTAAAAAAACCCCAAAAACACTCAAACCACAATGAGATGAGTCCTTCATTAAAAAAAAAAAAAAAGCTTTATTTTATATACTCTATGCAGTTTTATTGTGAAAGTTATAGAATGTGAGTATGTCCATTTCTGAGAAAAAGCCTATGTGGAGCATGAGTTGTCTCAAATGTACACTTTTGTCTGGTAGCAAGGTAGGAAACTGAGATGCAGAAATGCTGACATTAGACTTTATAGATATTACTAATCATATTCATATTCTTGTGGGAAAGCAAGAGGAATTATACTGAGCTTCCTCAAAGTCATAGAATGTAATTTTATCATTTCTATTTTGGCAGTAATCTAGCTCAACACTTCTGATGTTATTGCTTTTTGCCATCTGAACAACTTGAGCTGGTTGAAGATGTCCTTGCTCATTGCAGGGGGATGGACTGGATGACCTTTAAAGGTCCCTTCCAACCAAACTATTCTATGATTCCATAATTCTGTGATAATGCTGCACCTGATATACAGTAAAGCAAAAAAAAAAAAGTTTTCACTGCAGAAGATTTAACAGGCTAACTCCAATATGCAATAAAATCATCCTAAGGTAAATATTTAGTGAATATATTGGAAGAAACCTTATTAGTTACATTATAATTACAGCTGGGGAGGGAGATTGCCATTAAGTTAGGAAGAAGATGTACTTCCTCCTATTTCAGTTTACAGACTGATACTCTCTACCCTTATTTGACTAAAAGTCAAGCTGGAGAACTTGGACTAGGAATCAAAGTTGTCCAAAGCTCCACTAGAAGATAAGTAGAAGATAGGTTCAGCTCACCTGGCTGAGGAGAGAGTGTTTCAGCTCTGGACATGCCCTTTCTCATTGACACTGAAGGAGAAGCCTAGCTCAAACACAAATTAAAGCAAAATCAAACCAAACCCCAACTAAAACAAAAACTAGTAATAGCGATTAATTTCAAAAGGCAAGGTGTGGGCTAATTGTGTGGAGCAGGAGTTCTAGACAATATGTAAGAAGTATTTATTGAAAAATCAATATTTTTTTCATGTTAAAAAGAAAATATGCTTCATAATTAATTTACACGTAATAGTAAGTAATTACTGGTTTTAAGTGTAGCTTCTTCCAAAATTTCAAATTTAAGTAAGTAATAGCTAACTAAGTAACTAATTAACTAATATGTGTCTCTACCATTCCAGTTTTGTTTAAAGACAGAGAGGATTATCTCTTGTAAAAATATAAAGCAGTAGGAAATGGAAAAAGTCAATTTAGAAATCAATCCTCTCTGATTTTTTCTATTGACTGCTGTTAGAAATAACACCCACAATTTTTATAACTGAAATGGATCATAAAAAAATCTCAGGGTGTTCAATTATTTATTTTATGCTTTTGAAAACACTTTTGCGTAATGGGTATCAATTTTTCACCTTTCATAAACCTCATTCTTCCACACAGAAAAACGGAAACCATTCAATAATGGAAAATGATAACATTTTCTTGTTTGGACTTGTACTTGTGCTTTTCAGTAAATATGCTTTGCACAGATGCAGATGATGGTCATAAAGCCACGGTAAACATAATGCACCATGGTTTTAAACAAACTGATTTTTATACAGAACTAAATGTTTTTATAATATAGGGCTTTGTGGAGATTTGAAATTAAGGTAGTAAATTAATTTATTTTATTTCAGATTTTGTAAAGCAAAGTATAGAAGAGAAAGTTTGGGAGCACTACACCAACAATGAAATTAATTGCTATAGTCAATGTAAATGTGATTTTCATGCGTGAAGAAACCATGATGAAGGGTCCTTTAATAAAAATAGTCAACTTGAGACCATAATAGAGATGGTACTCTTTGAAGATATTGGTTGTGGATTAACAGAAAATGTTTTCATTAAAGCCAGTGAAAAAAGGAGTAATATCAGTCTTCCATCTTTTTTCTTAGTCTTGCAAATTTTCCATTTTGAAGCAAAAATGGAATCCTCTTTTTTTATGTGTTTATTAATGAATTAATCTAAGTTGTTATCCCTGGGGTATATGATTAGGGCTGGGAAATGGCTGAGATAAATATGTTTATCTGTTCTAGGTTTGAGCCGAAAGCTGGCATAATGGCAGGGATAATGTGAGAGTTCAGCTGGATATGAAACTTTCTATCTAGGCCAGCAAGACAACCTTCTGAACATGGATCTTACTGGAATAAACTTTCACCATGGCTCCTTTCCTGCTAGAGAACGTGACATGGCACAGAAATTGTGCTGGATCCAATGCTTTTCCAGAGAGTCAGGTTTACTGGGCACAGGGAGCAGAGAAGTCATGACAGCAAATCATTTGTTCCCTGGTGACAGCAGCCAGGAGCAAACGTGCCTTTCCAAAACAGCTCGTGGCCACTGCTGCCTGTCCTGCTGTTGCTTCTTTGAAGGAAGGCTACAGGCCAGAAAATCTAGTGTGGTTTGTAAGCCTGCTTCCAGCTGCTGTTTTTCTCTGCACTGTCTGTTTGGAGAAGGACCTTGGGGCACTCGAGAGAGGCGTTTCTGGGAGTGAGCTGCAGGGCAGGCAGGTTGTCCTGGCAGGTAGTGTGCCAGCTCTGTTGTGGGGATCTTTGCTGCAGCTTGGCTACAGAGATAGGATGGCACTCTTGGGTTTATAGGTAGCATGGCATGGCCACCACAGACAAATGTACAAACAGATTCAGGTCAACAAGGCTGAGTAGAAGAAAAACGTCAAAGACAAGTCTTTTATGTTTTGTTTTCAACTTTATCCCTTTTATTTTTTCCCATTTTCTGTGCTATATGCTTGTATGCCATTTTCATTTGTCAGTGATCTGATTGGATGCCTCTGCTTTCTTTTTTGTTTTCTGCAGGATAAAAGCATGGGTGGATAAGATGCAAGAAGATCTGGTGACGCTTGCACGAACTGCAAGTGGAGTGGACCGGCTTGCTGAAGTAAGAAGAGGTGTCCTAGGCTGCTGTAACTAGAAAGTGAAGGGCTTGCATCTTTACAATCATTTCATCCCAACATACAAAAATGCTTCTGGGGGATTAAACTCTGCAGTTCTTACTGAGAGAAAAAGGAACAACATACACCCATCCATTCACTCTCAATGTTGCAGCAGTTCCTCATTGATAATATTTAATCAGCTTTGCAGTATCAGACATAAGGTTTGCCATTGTTGCAACACTTCCACTGAAGCAAGCACTTTTATGTTCTGTTTGTCAAATACGGTATCCAGGAAGCAACCATTCACAGTGGTGGAAAATTCTGCTGTCTATTAACAAGGGAACCTAGCTTTCTGACACATATTTCATGAAGTGAGGCAGCTTTTGGTTAGCAGAAACACAGATGAGAATGAAAATTACTTCTATTCAGCTGTTCAAACACCAAGTTTGTTTTAGAGAAGAAATTTATAAATCTCTCGTTGAGATTTTTTTTGTGTTATTATCCTATTCATAGATGGTGACAAAGCATGTGCCATTGCGGAAAAATGAAGGCACAATTAAGAACATGTCAGAATTACACTGCCTATACAATTATGTATGTATATATCACAATCTTGTATACAACTATATGATCATACCTCTCCCTATCCCTGCACAAGAGCTATGGCTCTTTCTTTTAACTGATGGATTTCTGATTTGAGGTGAAGGGAATTTTGCTGCTGCATCAGGAAACTGAGCTATTGTTTGCCAGCAAAAGCCCCTGGTGTTGGGTGACTGAACATGAAGCCTTGAGATTTGGTTTTCAGAAAATAATTTCAAATGATCCATGAAATGGATATCAGAGGTTTGAGCAGATACCTTTGAACGATTCTTGAAGCCGTTAAGAAACACACAGAAAAAATAATGTGTAAAGTTGTCAGATTTAGCATGGTGTATTAATGTATTCCTTTGACCTTAATGACCTTTTGCCCAGACATTGATGTCTTGTGTGTATCCTGTCCCAGAAGGACATTTTGTCTTCACTGACTATATGAGGAGGTTGGATGATTAGCTCAGATGTCCATTAGCTCAGATGAGATCACCACTGTCTTATAAAAGGAAAGGCTGTGTCACTGCATGCACGATGTACATAAATGAAGATTGCAGAGTTGATTTGAGTTCTGGCCTTTCCTAATATTTGACTGCATCATATTGCAACACAATTTAAGGCAGATGTTTTATATACGTGTTTTAATCTTTCAAAACCATAAGCAAGCTGAAAACAAAATCTTGATGTCCTAACAGAAATCATCAGATTCATACAAGCATGGGTTTCCAACACAAAAATGTTTAGCACTTGAGCTTCCTGAGGAAATATAAGGTTTGGAAGCATGGAGCTGTCATTGGAGTTTTTGCAGATGAATTTCACATGTATCTGCTGACAGAGGCAGCAAGGCTTGCAAATTGTCAGTCCCCAGGTTCTAGTGGGGAGTTTCTGCTACAAGTCCCTTTTTGCTTATCTAATTTAGGAGTGATCTGATCTGTTCTGCCCTTGCTGTGCCTCTTTTTTCCCTTCCATTCAGCATCTTACCACTGATTCATCATTCAACTTTCCTTTCCTTTCCTGCTGTGTTGCTTGGCTGTCTTTCATTTCTCCTCAACCTATGCTATGTTTCTGTCTCAGTTCCTGCCTTTGCCGCTTTGCCAGTCTGCCTTACTACTTTACACTAGTTTCTTGTCTCTATTTTAGGATCTTTCTGCTCAGCTTTTTCCAGATCAGCACCTCTCTCTTAACTCCTTCATTTTTCTTAGCATTTCAAAAACATTCTGTCCAGGTGTGTGTGGCCAGCCTGTCACAACGCTCTCATCTCTTCTCTTCCACAAGAATTTCTCTTCCCATTTCTCACATTTCCCTCCATCACTAATTCTCAGTCATAGACCTGTAATTTTCTCCAGTATGATTTTTCTATTTCACCTTCCCTTCCAGTCTCATTTTCTCCTTACTCTATGCTTGCCATTTTCCAGTCTGTTTTCTTGGGTTTCCGTATCTCAGTCTCTTGCCCGTTGTCCTTAGTTCGGTTTTGCTCTCCTCTTTCTGCCACTGTGTAGACCTGAGTGAACACAGCAAGTCTGATCTTGAACTGCAGATGAGGTGGGACATTCTCCAGGAGTGATGTGTCTGTGTTCTCAGCAATTTATCTGATTAAATACCTGCAGTGATCAGCAGGTCCTTTTCAGGCTAATTTTTTTTTAACTCTAAAGATTAAAATATCTTTAAATACACAGCATTGAGGTTTTAATCTGCAATGAATAGACAATAGGAAAATGAGTTACACAGGATTTCTAACTGGACCAAAACAATGAGTAAATAAATGTCTCAACCATTTAGCTAAGCCTTCTTGTTTAAGGACCACATAGTAAAATAGATAATGAAAAGCCAAGAGATTGATGTTTCATTCTTTTTTTTTCCCCTGAGGAAAATGTTAGTTTATATTGTTAATATTTGGCAAATTTACAAGCTGCTAAACACTCTTATAATGAAAACTAATAATCTGTAGTTCTACCAACTTTGCCACAGTGGCATTCATGTGCTAAAAACAAAAACATGAGTGTGTGAATACTATAGGTAAGTTTCTTTTGAAAAGCCAGAATTTACAATGGACTTCAAGGAAATAGAGCTATCTCAGATGATATTCACAAGATGGTCGATACGTGCTTGTAATCCTAGGATTAAAAGCATGGAAGAGGGATGTTTCCATGTAAAATATCCCACTCTATCAAAGCCATGCGTTTGACCTATGTGGCACAGTGTCTTTTTCTAGACAGGAGGTTTTAATTAGCTCTCTTGGCTACAAGGGAAAATGCAAAGCCCTGCAAGGTGTAAGCCATGAACTCTCCCACTCTCTTCTCTTTCTTCGTTTTCACAGGCTATTGTCACATTCCCCTTTCTGAATGACATTCTTTTTTTTTTTTTTTTTTTTTTTCCCCTGCTCACTGCCTTTTAACATTTAGTTGGATCTCTTCTGAAATGAACCACAATCTTGGAAAAATGGAGACTACAAGACATGAAAAACAGCATGCATGCATGCTTGTCACTTTTATTCACAAAATTTGCCTTCAGATGCTCAAGCTTTAAAAATGCTTACAGTCAGATTGAATTTTCAGCTCTTTTCCTGATTTATTTCTTCTTCCTACTCCAGAACTGTTTGGACCAAACCTGTAGTCTTCATGTAAACTTGAAAAAAAGAAAAGAATTATTTGGGTTTTCTACCTCTTCTCTCTCTGAAAGCAGAATTAATAATATAGAAATAAGGAGCAGATTGCTCCTATCATAAAATAGTAAACATTATTTTTGGTCAAAAGCTGTAATAATCAGATTGGTAGGAGAAATGTCATCCGTTGTTCTAGGGAAAATTGATTTTAATTTTACCAAATGTGAAGTTAAAGTTCTTAGCAAGAACATGTAACAGATTATAACCATTTCACAGCCTGGTCAATCTTTCCCTGGACTCACAGGAAGAATTCCCACTGATTCAGGTGAAGTTATGACCTGTGTCTGCTTTGTGCAATTAAGTCTTCTATGAAGATCCCTGAAGTGGCCAAGATAGCTCTCAAAGTAGCACAATTAACCAGAGCTTTTTCAATTAGCTGCAGTGCTAATGGTGCTCCCATAATTTGCTGAGAGTATCTCGGGGTTCATCAGCACTATTTGTGCTTGGATGTGCCTTGGATGTGTGGGGGTCTTTGTGCTGCAGGGAAATACACTGTAAAATGGTCTCTTCTGCAGAACTATAAAACATTTATTTTTTATGACCATGAGAGAGAGGGATATGAGTACTATCTTAATTCTCAAATATTTTGGTTTTAGACTGGGAGAACTTTTGACTAGAAGGGTGTAGGCACACGGTGGTAACTGGGAGTGGGGCTGTGGCTGAACCTCATCCCCAGTGGGCTCAGCTGTGAGCAGCAGGTGAGCAGCACTGACAGCAATGAGCCAGGGAGTGCCCAGGGGCACTGAGCAACACCAAAGGGAGCAGAGGGCAACAGGGGCACTGCATGAACATGAGGGGATAAAAGGTTGGGCTAAAGAACAAGAAGGGCAGATGCTTGCAGCCTACTGATTGGTATGATGTTATTCTGTATGGGCAGATGCTTAAAGCTTTCTGAAATTTTATGGTGATACTCTGTGTATTGTGCTTGTCTCAACTGTGACATGCTGCAACAGAAGGGATTTAAAAGTCAGAGTGTAATATGTATTTAAAAAGGAATAAAAAAATAAAAATGTAGGTGACCATTAAAGTCAGGTGAGGTATGTGGAAAGTGGATAGCTGTCCTGTTGAGATCAGTACTTTGGTAAAAGTCTAATTTATTCTGCAGTGTGGACATAGATACCCAACGAAAGGATTTTTTGTATTTAAGGTGTTTGAATTCAACATGTACTAAATTTCATGGAATCACATTTAAGGAGAAAAATCTTCTCAGAAGAGGATTCCCTTTTTTTCTTCATTGACAATTTTCTTACAGTGACTTGGAGCCACAATCTTGTCCTAGTGACTAACCACTCTTTCTCTTGCTTTTGCAGATGTAATTGTAGCCATTGTTACAATTACAATTGTCACTAATGACAACTTTTGAAAATACCTGTATAGCGAGGATGCACAACAGTATGTTAATATTCCACATAGTGTTTAAAAAGACAAAATATTTGGGAGTTTACAAGTTCATTAGTGATTCTTCCTCTGAAAATATGAATATGTTTGTGCTGATGCACATTTTATGTACGTTTTCTCTGTTAGCAATGATGACAGCAGTATAATGCCTGTGGTAAAAAAAAAAACTGCCAAAGAAAGTTTGGATACCCATAAAATTGGGAGATTTACATTGAGGCTACTCTTATCCATAGCCTGAACCAGGTGAAGTAGCATAACTGGGGTAGAAGAAACAAGGAGCTGGAGAGGCAGGTGAGAGGTGTTTATCGTGATGCCCAAAGGAGACACGGTGAGATTGGGGTGTCCTGCACAGGTCCAGGAGTTGCATTCCATAATCCCTGTGGGCCTCTTCCAAGTCAGCACATTCTCTGGTTCTGTGATACTCTCTGGGAATGGTCTCAAAATAGTCTTCCAAAAATAGACTTAAAGCACATATTTAAATCCTGCTTTTTTGGACTTTACTGTGAGTTTAGGTGAGATCTGGGAGAACTCCAACTTGGATGTAATACCCATGTAATATCCTCATTACAGTAATGCAATGATTGCTTCAACAAGGCAGGAAGTCGGGACTCAAGATGCCAAAATACTCAGCTGGTTGAAAACTGGCAGAGCTCCACTGACTGCAGTGGATTACACTAATTTACATTTGCTAAGAATCATGACTAACAACATTTAATTTACAAGCCAAACAGGTAAAAAGTATTACAAAAAAAAACCCAACAGATTTTTACACAAAAAGTAGAGGCTACTACTGCTGTAGTTGCCCAGCTGAAGAAGTTACTGCTTAGTCTTTCCTAAGAATTTTTTTCCCCTAGAAGAGTAAAGGGAATGTTTATAAGGAGGTGTTGTATGTCCAACTTGAGACTTGAAAGCAGAATACAGGATACACAGGAAAATCTTTTCCTGTGTGCTTCTTTAATTGTCTCTCAACAAAGCACAACTTAGTATATTCCTCTTAGTTTTTTAAGTATTATGTTTAAAAAAAAACCAAAACAGCAAAAACAATGGCAACAGATAGTCATGTAATTGTCATTTCAGCTTAAGAAAGTTCATGTAACTTTTACCCATGAACTCACTGTGCATTTAGGCATTATGAAGCTGCTCTGGTATGAGTGATATGTGGTTTCTACAGAACAAATAGACTGTTAGGAAAAAATACGAAGGAATAGACAGCAGCTTCACAGAATTTCAAAATCCATGTAACAAAATAAATATTGAGGCTGATCTCACTAGCTGCATTTCTCAGTAGGTGTTTTGTCTTTGAAAAGACAAAAGTATGTACAAAGTTCAAAGTTGCATTCTAATCTAAAACTAGATACCTCAGCGTATAGGAAAAAAAAAGGTGAAGAACCTACTGAACTAAAGAATTAAGTACATAGTTCCATTTTCATGCAAGTATGCACAACTTCCATTTTTATATAGACTGTTCACAGCAAAGACTCATGACTAAGCTAATTGACAGCTCATTTAATCTAATAAACTACTACAAGTATGCTTCTGGACTTCAGCTCCTAAAATACCTCTAGGCACAGAAGAGAGAGAAGGACGGGAACCCTGCAGTACCCAAAAAAGAAAGCCTTGGATTAGAGAATATGCCTTATAGCAATGCATGTCTGTTCCAAACTGATTGAAGAGAATCCTCTTTTACAGAAACACTGAATTAAAAAATGTGGGTCTGTGTAAAGAGCTTTGATGTGACACACTGGAGCTTCACTATGGCTGTTACAGCAAAAAGATACCATCTTGTGTAGTGTAACCTTTTCAGGCAATGGCATAAATGAACGAAGATAGAGAGGCAGTTCCAAGGAACTCTACTCCCTGAATCTGTCTCCTTTTTGATACATCTCTGCAAAAACAATCCATGCATGATGTGCATAAGGCATGCTGTTATTACAGTTCCAGGAGCTGTAGAGTGAATCCATATAGGTTGACTAGGCCGGTAAATGATATTCCTGTTGAGATAAAAATACTGTTTCATCCTAGAAAAGAAAAAGAGAGCCAGCTAGGTATGGGTATATAATATGTGGTGATGAGTTTCATTGACAAAATGAGTCCACCAGCAATTGTTAGAAGACTTTTATTTATTTTGTCTTTTGAATGCTGTTTTATAATAATTAGCTGTTCTTTAGTGAGCAGCCCAGCCGAGATCCTGCAGGAGCACGTTTCATCCCTTGCTCAGTGTGAGGTCTGTGTGCCTGATGCACAGATGGTGTGAGTCTGCTCAGGCACTCACGTTGGCAGCAGCTTCCCAGGCCACACTTTCAGCTTTCCAGGTCTTGGATCAGGCTCTGGAGTTTAACTGACATGAATGATTTGTAAGAGAGACTGATCTCTGATTTCAGCTGCCCTGGAGCAGGGATGTTCAGGAAAGCTTCAGTCTGCCAGAAGGAATTAGAACCCAGAGCAACTTTCTGTTGGATTCTACAGATTTTAGCTAAATTACTCTTAGAAGCTCTGTTCTGGAAGCCCTACATACACACCACTGACTTAGACCTGGAGAGGCTGTCATGTAGTGCCTGCCTTCTTCACTCATTATCTGTGTAGAGGTCTGTGCAAGGGGAGACTTTAACAGCTTACTTAAAATTCATGTAAGACTTGTATTTGGATGATCTTCCCTATTGTCATAGGAGCCTGCAATTCCTGCTTAAGAAGGTGATTTGGCAGGTAACTTAGCAGTAAACAATTTAATTCCTACTATTTTCTCAATGATTTGCATGATATTTATGTAGTAAATATTTATAAAGTAAATGGAATGAATTAGCAAAAGCTTTATAAAAATTTGGATTTATATTTTGAAAACATTAAACAGATACATGGAGCTGAAACTTCTTTTTATTTTCACCATCTCTTTTATTTATTTATTTATTTATTTGTTTATTTATTTATTTATTTATAACTACTGTATGTATCTAGTTGGATTTGATTTGTATATGCTTTAGCCAAAGGCAAAGAATTTTGAACCTCATGCTATTCTCTCATGAGCTAGCAGATGGACCTAGGTGATATATGGATGCATTCCAAAATTTGCTACACTTATCCTTGTTACGGTTGAAGTCATGGAGATTTTTATGATTAAGAAAAAGTAAAAAGAAGAAATTCAAGAACTGGATTTTTTTAAAAGCTAGTTGATTTTAATAACAACAACCCAAATTAATCTATTTGGTGAACATTTCTCTGGAGGTCCTGGCTGTGGACTTTGTAAGTTTGAATTTCATTAGAAAATGAAATTTTTGATTGAAATGTTGTGAATGCCAGAGGTTCTGAGGAGTTTGTCAGTATTTTGACCTGTCAAGACTTCAAGATACTTCTGACACATAAAATAATAATATACTGTGCAGTCTATCCTTCTTCATCCCTGAAAATATGAAATGTAACTGATACCACAACAAATGTACACACAACTGGTGTAACTATGAAGCTGTTTCCTGTATATCCTGGGTCTACTCTCCAGTGCTCTAAGAAAGCAGGGCGAGTGTTTACATGAGTTAAATTTGGGAAATAAAGAAAATTTTCTGTTCATTCAAATTTTGCCAGTCAGTGAGGTTCACAGTAACTGATCTCAAAAATCAGAAATGTGTTATATTCTTTCTTTTCTCCTTTTGTCTCTTTTTGTTGTCCTCAATGGAAAAAAAAAAAAAATACTAACCAACTTCTTTAAAACATAAAGTAGAAAAGCAACATAACAAAACAACTGAAGATTTTCACTAAAGTGCAGTTTTGTTATGTTGCTTTTCTAAGGAAAAGAAGGAAAAAAATATAAAAAGAGAACAACACTTTACCTTTTAAAATAACTTAGCAATGTGTAATAAAATAGATATGAGAAAGTTTCCCGAGTGAGAGTGTATGAAGCCAGCCTCTGAAACACTTGCACTCTTTCTGAGCATAAATAGGCTATTGCACACTATTCACATTTGTCCTCTCCCTCATTCCTAAGGCGAGGGCACCAGTCTGCTGTCTCTGAGAGGGGTGTGGTGAGGGGCAGGGAGGTCAGGATTACTTTTAGAATAGAATTATGAAGGTTTTGGTACAGTGAAATGTGGTCATTTCAGATATTTACTGAGGAGTCAGATTCCATGTACCAGAATTATAATAACGTATGAGATGGTTTAAACTGGTTAGGGACTCCCAAAGTTATTAACAGGTTTTTTTTAACATTGCTGACCAGTCATGAGATGTTGGGAAAATGAAATCACTTTTAAAAATGCAAGCTGGGAAATTTGAATACATATTTGCAAGTTTTCTTTGTAATCCAAATGGAAATTAAGAGATTGTCAAAACACACAGAGCTTCATTTACTATTTGTAAATCCACACTCTCTCTACTCCCTTAGCAATAAACTGACATTTTGAAGCTTTCCTTCTTCCAGCAAACAAAGGCAGCTGTAAGTCACTAAGAATAGGTGGCTGCATTAGCAAAGCTTGCACAAGCTCAAGGGAAGAGATGACCTAATATTACCGTAGCTTTAATTACTATTTGATGATCTGGATAATCTTTGATCAAAGCACTGTTCTTGATTAATTTATAATGTTCTGTTGGCTTCAACAGTAATAAATTCTGTCCTATTGGTACTTATATTCAGATGGCCTTTGTGGAATCTTAGAATAAAATAAAACATTTTCTTTATAAAAACCGTCAGATACACTAAACCAAACAAAACCCCAAATATTAGAGCTAATAATTTTCCAAGTCTTGTGGTTAGTAATAAGCAAAAAAACCCTGCTCAAATTCCCTGAGATTTAAAATTACTTTTGGGGAGAGAGTCAGTAGATGACAAAATGCATTAACAACAGCTAAGGCAGGCCAAAATTTCTTATGAGTAAGTGAATTTAAGAAATTACATAAGTGCCCATCTCCAGATATACCAGAAGTGGAAAATAAATGTGAAACATTTTCTTCCTATTGCTCTTCTTCTGTTACAAGAAAGACACACTTGTACTCTTGAATTGGGATTTTTGAGTTCTTACTCAGTCTCAGCTAAAAGCCTAAACTGCTATGAAACCAATAAATGATGTCATCTTGTTATTTATTACTGTATTTTTATCATAGGGAGCAAAATTAAATACCATCAAAAAAGTTTTTCTTAACAAGGGGGGATGTACAATCTGCTTTTCCTATTTAAAGTACCAGAAGTATCAAGCTGAACTCCTGTTTTATCAAGGTTTAAATACAAAGTGGCAATTACAAAAATTGCTTCTTAATTTGAAAGTCCTCTGGACTACTTTATTAATTATCAACAGTCAAAAGGGGCTGATGATTCCTACAAAGTGTGCCTGATTATATGCTTCCCTTTGAGTAGGCACCTGAGTGAGCCCATTGACTCTGGCACTGCTTATCCTCTTTCTCATGCTAACTGAGGCATAAGTGGTCCCAGCATCTTGCAGAATTCAGTCTGAGTGTTTTACTTAAGAATTAACTTGCTCTGATAATTTTTTTTTTAACTGATGTGCACGTCACTGCTATGATAAGTCGTGGTTTTCAGCACATCAGCTGCCCTGTCACTTGTCATCCCAGACCTCCAGAGCAGTCAGTGATCAGGAAAGTGATTCTTAAAAGCAACAGCTACAGTAAACTACTGGGGTGGTTTCCTCCTTTGTGTTGTTGCCATGAATTTCAGGAATGAAGGCATCTGTGAGTTGCTAGGGAGCAGCTGTGATCTTATTTATACACTATATGGAGCAGAGAATAAGACCTATAAAATACTCAGACTGATTCCTTTGAACACACAGAATGCTTCTTAGAAATTAGCATTTTTCAATGAGTTTCACAATGAATTGCTTCTGATTAAAAGAAGTGTCTTGTAAGAAAAATTGTCTGGCATTTATATAGAAATAGAAAGTATATAGAGATATAGAATATATAGAAATACAGCTTTAGAAATAAGATACACTAGTAGGAAGAGAGAATTTTCTTGTACTGGGCAGATCTTATATTGTTTTTGGCTGCTAAAATTTCAGTTAAAGGAGAATACCTGCAAAAATAAAAATATATGATATGATATAATATAATATAATGATGGTTATTTGAAATTCTGGGTTTGAACTTCTGAAGACATTGGCTGGTATGATTTCTATGTCCATGGAAGTATTTGGTGATGGAAATGTGATTGGCATGTTCATGTCCTGTGCTTGGGCCCTCAGCCAAGTTACCACTGCCTGAAGGAAAGGCTCTGTTATTTTTTAACTGGGTGACTCACATGTTCAGAGCAAACAAAGAGGCAAAGGAGTTCTACTGCAGTTGAAAGTAATTCTTCTCCTGAGTGTGATACAGCATGAGGGCCATTTAAATCAATTTTCAGTGCTAGGGCCAGCCCAAATGCCTGCCACAATATAGCAAGAGCCATGCAAAAATGTCTTTCATTCTCTCTCGATTTATGCAGAAGTGTTTGACTTGCCCTGGCGAGCTTTGTAGGAAGCAAGGAGAACATCTCTTTGTGAAAGATTTATAAACATGTCCTTGAAGACTGAACAGAGAGAGGCATGTTCTGCTGAGGAGCTGCCAGTTTTTCTAATCTTTGTCACATTCAAGTATTGTTTTGTTGTTTCACCTTAATGTGACTCTCTCCATCATGTTCCCTCCTCTAAAACCTTGCAGTTCATTATGTGCAATTTTAATATTGTCTTTCCTGAATAAAGAAGTGCATGACTATTGACTTAAGAAAATAATGGAAGTATTTTTGTGCTGTGACCTTACAGGTTTTGCTTAGTCATGCAATGAGGCTTTATTCTTTGAGAAGTGACAGGGTTTTACTGGCAATTTGGAGATCTTTTAGCAAAATATTAGTGATAAAAGTATTAAAAAATATTTAGATGTAAAAGCCAATAGAAACGTGCATTTATTTAGTTAAAGCAATTTAATAAATTGTATTCAAATTGACTTCTTTTAACAAGCTACAGAGCCTGTCAAATTGTATTTTGTAAGACAATAAGCACACCTTTGCCAATAACATCCTTTATGGCTATTTGAGATGAGCATTTGCTAATTTTGTTAGACTGCTAGGTGGGAGGGTTGGAGAAGGAAAAGTTTGTCCCAGGGTGCCAAATCCATTTGGGGGGAAGGCAGTGATTGTTGACAGAGATGTCTTAGCCTAGCTGAACTAAGTGGTCATGAAAGGAACACTGAAATAATAAAAACATTCATGGATTTACCTTGTACACATAAGTATTATTGCAATTGTTGAGCTATTTAATTTCTCTTTTCCAAAGCTGGAAAATTAGTGATTTTGGTTAATTTTTGAAATTCTGGATATCATTTCCCTTGTTGTGTTGTGCTGTACTGCTGTAGTGCTACAGTGAATTCAAGAAAAGGGTAGTAGGCAACAAATAAATTATGTACACACCTCCTAAATAATTAATGAATATTAGACTGTTCCTTGGTAGTTGATACAGGTCTCACACTTCAGAAAAATAAAGAAGTGTGTGAAGTTCCTAGTAATTTCTGATGCTGTTTGTTTAGGAGCTTGCAGGATAAATCTTTCACTAGCAGTTGAAGCAGGGTAGATTGGTGCCCCCAGCCCTGCCATGGGGTAAAACAAAAAAGGGGAGAAAGAAAGTCACTGACTCAGGTCTGTGTGGAATCTTGTGTAAATCTCAAAGGGTTTTATTTTGTGTGAGAGTTGTTCTGAATTTTATTCCTTTGAAATCACTGACAAATACAAGTTGTGAAGCCAGCCTTGGTCAGGCTTTCTTGGTGGTAGGACCCACAATGCCTGTTTTAATGATACTCCTGTCTCTTGTAGTGATGATCTCCTTGTTATGTGATTCAGACTTTTGAATTTTTCTGATAGCTGGTGCTGGAGAAGAAAGATGAAAATGGTTTGTTTTTTTTTTTTTTTTTTTGTTTTTTTGTTTTTTTTTTCCTGAAAACGTCCCACCATCCAACGCTTTGATAGACTGCAGCTTTCAAACCATTCAAACTTGGGCATATGGGAATAGCTTCCCTATAAGAATTGGGTGTCTGAAAAATGTGAGTGCTTTCAAATTGGGGTTTATAGGGTCAAGCATTTGCTGGAAGAACAAATTAGATACAGGGATAAAAGTGCAAATTTTCCATCCAGATTCTGAATGCATTATCAGTATGGCTTACTGTAACTTTGCTCTACATTGGGCACAGCACAAGAAGGACACAGACCTGCTGGAGCGAGTCCAGCAGGACACAAAGATGATTAGAGAGATGGAACATCTCTCCTGTGAGGAAAGACTGAGACAATTAAGGTTGTTCATCCTGGAGACCTTATGGTGGTGTTCCAGTAGCAAAAAATGGCTACAAGAGAATTGGAAAGAGACTTTTTACAAGGGTGTGTAGGGAGGGAGACTGGCTTTAAACTAAAAATCAGTAGGTTTAGATTGGGTGATGAGAAGAAATTTTTTACTGTAAATGTGATGAGACACTTGCAAAGGATGCTCAGGGAAACTGTGGATGCCTCATTCTTGAAAGTGTTCAAGAAAAGCTTGGATGGGGCTCTGAGCAATCTGGTCTAGTGCAAGGTGTCCCTGCCCATGGCTGTGAGGTTGGTACCCGATGATCATGATGGTCCCTTCCAACTCAGGTCATTCTGTGATTAAGTCAAATAAGATATTTTTTTATGGTTGGTGTTTGTGTGAATGCAGTATGACATTTCCCCTTAACTTCTGCTGAGGCTGTTCAATCACAGCCTGTTAGAAACCAAATTTCAGTAAAGGCTTAAAAATATCAGAGAATCAGCACAACAGCACTTACCTTCATATATCTGGTCAGTGCAACCTCCAAGTCATCCCTGTCATCCATCTGCTTCAAATCTGCATTAATTGAATACATCTTTCACTCTGCCTCTCATCCTTCACTCTGCCTCTATGTGAATTTTCTTGTGGCTTTCGTAGTGTTTGTTTATCATGATGACTGAAAAGATTAATTACTATGAAATGGCATTTTTGCAATGAACTACTTCTTTCTCCAAATTTTAGGTTTTTTCTTAATTGAAACTCCAAGTGAAAAGGGTTTATACTAAATTTTTCCCATTGCTTTCACCATTGAGTAGGAAATAAAGATCAATTGTGTAAAAAAAAAACTGGGAAAAAAGAGACCAGAAATAATTGAACAGAAACAATAACTGAACCAAACAATCAAACATTTTCACAAGTTAAATATATGCATACTTTAAAATGATTTTTTAATTTATTATTTTAAAATTTCAGTGAAAGTTATTTTACATTTTTTTTTAGCCCATTTACAAAATCTTGTTTCTGTTTGTCTGTAGATTTAGTAACTTTTGATTAAGGTGTACTGCATGCAGTCACAAATGAAGTTTAAAGAATTTGCCATTACATTTCTCTTCAAAGACCACCAACACCTGGGATATTGCAGTGTCTGTTCGTTGTGTGACCAGGGTGAATGTTTGTTGACAATGTGAAAACCTAAAAGTTTTACAAGATTTGATGGTCATTCCAGTTTATAGGTTCCTCTGAAATTTCCAGTCTTGATTCAAACCATGTGGATCTATAAAACTGTTTTTTACTCTTGCCTTGTCTGTAGGATTGGTCATGACAATTTACCTCCAAAATAGTTTGCTGACAGCAAATTCAATGTGTTTCAGAGGAAAACGAATGACATTCTGAAGTGATCAATTGTAGAATAAAATGTCTTTATTTCCAAATTTGTTTTATTAATAATTGACTTATATACCAATAGTACAATATATTAAGATATGTCCTAAAAAATCTGCTTACCAACCCCCCCTCAAACCCCAAAAATTAAACTAACCCAAAAACCCCAGAAAACCCTCAGAAAGAGATTTTTGGGTTTATCTAAACTTTTTGTGTGGGTGTTTTGAAAATCGAGCACCTCAAAAGTATCCATTGTACAATCTGAGTTGATTAGGATCTCTCATCTGTTGTAGTACTTTACTGCTCATGGTGCACAGATTTTTTTTTAAATAATCATTACTATATGAAGAATAAAGCTTATTCCAGTTGTTCAGTTACTGGTGGATAGAAATGACTGCTGAAGGAAAATAAACAAACCAAGACCCAACATAAATTTTGTAAAATTCGTAAGTGCTGAAAAGCTGTGGCAGCTTATGGGACATGCCTGATAACAATTTGCATCTATAACTGTAGTTGTCAGAAAAGTTTTTGTGGTACTTAGCATCCACAAGCTCCAGAGATACAACGTGGTGAGTTTCTTTAAGGTCTCCCAAGCTTTAACCCCAGAAAGCTGGCGGGGCTGGCAGGCTCAGGCTGCTGGGCAGTTTTTTGGCTCTCGTGCTGGATGGCAGCCAGTGCATTAGTGCTGGACCCGTTCCTGCCTGAGCCTGGGATGACTCCCTGGGAGACAGCACAGCCCCACCACGCAGTGCTGCAGAGGCAAAGTACTTGAGTAAACTCAGGCCATCTGTTGGCTGCATAAATTAGTTTTCCCTATTTGCTATAAGGTATCCACCTTTTTTTTCTTTTTTTTTTTCCTTTTTTTTCCCCTTTAAATATTGTATTTTTTCTTTATGCAGTTCTAGTAGGACAGAGGTAGGCAAATGCACTTTTTGCATATTTTTTCTTCCTTCCTTCTTATGGTTATATGCTTTTCACTGCAATGTCTTTCATTAACAAATAAAATTATCTCCTTCATGTACATATTCTGCTTTGGAAACAGTTAATGGCTCCTCAGAGATAACCTTTATTCATGATAGAGGAGGAACACATTTGTATTTCCCATCTTCCCCATCTTTTTTCCCTATTTCCCCTTTTGTATTTCTGCTTTTCCCTCTTTTCCTCTTACTCGTTCCTCCTCTTTCCTTGTGAATACTAATACTATCATATGAATAAATAGAAGAGGGACTAAATTGATTAAATTAGCATAAATTAAATGAATTAATTCAACTGGTATGTTTGTATGTCATCTTTCAAGGAAGAATTCAATTCAGCAATAACTATTTTATTTGAAATTCAATAATTTTAAAGGATCTCCATTTTACTGCTTTCTTAGCACTCTGTGGGAATCGGATTCCTTGAGCATTTTGCAGTTGGTTAGTTTGTCACTAAAACTGGTCAATTTTGAAGACATATTAAATGATTTTTAGTGTCAGCTTCTACCTTTCAGACAAAAAGGTGAAGTACTGCTTTCACAGGGCTCATTTGGATTTTCCTAGCAGTAGTCATTATGAAGCTCCAGTAAGAGCAGATGACATCTTGATGCCTCTTCTGTCAAGTCACTTGGCTTATTTTGAATATGTACTGTCATTTTGATTTATTTCCATTTTTTATTTTGCAGATTTATTTGAAAAATGCAGCAATGTATACTGTAGAAGCAAACAACCCTCGTCAGCTAGTGGAACTTGCAGCCAGAGACATTGAAAAACTTCTAAGTAACAGGTCTAAAGCCTTGGTGGTGAGTACTAATGGGTTAAGTTTTCTATTTAGTATTTTAAAATATCTTTATTTACTACTGAAACATGCTTTCATGGTTATTTTTACTGCCTATACATATAGAGACAGTGTCAGTGTGATGTGTATAAGACATGACATGTAGAAAGATGTCTGCTGACTTCATGGTAAAAATGAACTCCTTTGTTGGCATAGGGCAGATGTTTATAATATTGACTGATGGATAGGAGCCATGGCCAAGTAAGAAATTAAGTTATAAATAGATTGGAAAATATTCTTCTAGGTGACGCACATGAATGTTTATGACTTGAAGATCACTGTACTCTGTAGTCAGTAATAAGCTTGGGGAAACAAAAAACAGGGTTTTTTTCTTTTTTCTGATTTTCTTATTTAACTTATATTTCAGTCATATTTTGTCTGAAGGCCATGCTTCATTGTGACCTCACAATTTGTTGTGCTTTAATTAAAAAGTATCTGTTTCTTTAAAGTGCTCTTGCCAGCAGTCCCTTTCTCTTCTATCCTGTAAAACACCAGATCTGGGTAATTGCTTTCTATGATTCCTGCTCACATCACTCTCACCAGTATAAGAATTTAAAGTGCTTTTCAGAAGTTACTGACCAAACATGCATGGAAGGATCTGGAGGAATTATTAAACATACTTCATTCAAGGTAGAGCTATTAGAAATAGGTTTAAAGGATGGAAAAGCAGTCTGGATTTCCTTGGGCAATTACATATTTACATAGGCTTGCAGATGAGTTTGAATGTATCATTTAAAGTGAAAGAGATGAAAAAGAGAGATTAGTTCACCTAACTGTAGATATCTCCTCAGCTGGTTGTCCTAATCTCATTTTTTTGTTCAGTGGAATAAAACAGGCACTCCTCAGTCAGGACTGACCTGACATTTTCTGAGTAAGACTTTAAAATGGGATGAACTATAGCCAAGAAGAACTTCTCTCTTTCTCAGCTGGAGAAGCCTGAAATCTAAATGTCTGTATTGTAAGTGTGTAAAGCTGGGGGAGATGAGTCCCACCCAAAGAGTCCTTTTATCAGTTCAGTTTCATGCAGCTGAAGAATCAGTGTGAGTGAAACTGCTGCTGCTGCCCTGAGGATTTGCCTTCTTGTAGGCAATGAAATTTTGTACCTTCTGTTGTCTGTGCATAGGTACCACAAGAGGTCCTGCCTTTGGTTCTTATCAGGATTTCATTGTTCCAGGTGCCATTGTTTACCTAAGCACAATGTACATCTGTGTTATTTGGGCCAGAGCTTCTCTAATTCATTCAAATTGCTTGAAAAAGGTCTGATATTTTTCTTGTTTGGCTCTTTTTCCTCAGTGGGTATATGTTTACATGGCATTCTGTGGACTTTATATTAGTGTTGCTAAATACTGCAAGTCATTTGAAGACCTTTGTGAATATATTTTTTTTCCCACCATTTTCCCTTCAACCCATGTAAGTTTGATGTTTTCAAATTATCACAGCAAAAACTTATATTTTCTCAAGACTCAAGATTAACATAGGGGTTTTTATATGTGTCTGTGGTAGTTTCATCTTAAAATTTTAAGAAAATGAAATAATTAATTCATGCTTACTTTAGGAAATATTCCAGAACAGTTTTTCTGTGAAGGTGGAAGGAAGATGCTACCTCATTTCAGGCAAGCACATTTTGAAAAGGGCTGTATGATTCAGTTTGCGAGGTAAAAGAAGACTAAATTAGGAGAAGGATGGTCCTTTGGTCCAGTAGTTCCTAACAGCTCAGATATTTATACTGACTTTTCTATTTGCAATGGTCCCAGATGTATGCCAGAACTTTCAATGACTTCTGATTTTAAACCTTCCTGTACATTTTTTATACACAGGAGACATTTATTATCTCCTGCACCTGAGCTAATGATTTCTACTAAGATGATTTCTTCACCTTCCATATATATTTGTCTTTCTGCTTTTTTCAAATACTACCTTTATACTGTCAGTTTATACACTTCATGTGATGAGGCTGAGTTATTTACCTGAAGTTTCAATCTTCTTAAGTCTGACTTAAGAAGATTTTTAAGAAAATTCTGACATTTTCTCTGAAATCAGGAGTGGAGTTGAATGGAACTATTACTAATGACTGCACTGAGTGTTTTACCATTGGGGCTAATATGAGTCGAAGTGTTAGTTAAGACCTGAATCCTGAAAAGAGTATGATGCAAGGGCATCAGACATCCTCCAGTGATGCCATGAGGGAGGTGCCAGAGAATTACATCAACAGTGTTTTTGTTCAGAGACCAGCATACCTCCGGGATCTTATGGTTTCCTCTAGGCATGAGACACAAACCTTGGGCAAGGTTATAATAAACAAATATTAGTGATGACTTGTATAATAATAAGTTGCCTTCCCTTGAGCCATAAGATCACCTTTAAATGAGAAATATCTCTTGTATTCTGAATTATTTGTGTTTTCATATAACTATGGGCTAGAAAAATCTCTAGCAATGAGAGAAAATTTACCAGGTAAATGGGTATGAGTTTCTGTTTGACAGACGCTTAAAACTGGTGGTTGAAATAGGTACCTAGCTGAGGAAGGACAAAGGGGAAAGCCCTGATCTGAACTCACAGGGCTTTCCTAGGTTACTCTTACTAGGAATTGTAATGCATAGAAGAAAAATCTAGGATGAAAAGAAAATGGAAAATTTTCTAGCAAAGTTCAGTGGTGAAAGAGAGTAGTATGAGTAGTAAGGAGGGAGACAGGCAACAGCCTCCTCCTAGTGAAGGATGTCAAAGACTGTCTTGCAGTGGAGCCTGCTGTTGAAATAGTGAACATTTCTTTTATAGCTTTCTGCTGTTTACTATTGTGTATTTGTCTGGCCTAGCCCTACTGAACAACCCCTTATATTTCAATATAATGGACTCCCATGTGCAAATGGTCCTGCAAGGAACAAGGAGCTGGGTTCAGTGATTCCTTTGGGTCTCTTCAAACTCAAGATATTCTATAACTCTACAGTTTCATGATACTACAGAGAAGTTAATATTCTGTTTCTGTGTACCTTACTAAATGGTGGGTACAGATGAGCTGTGCTACATTGCAGCCTGCATTCTCAGGTGTGTGCTGGCAGATGGGTGGAGGTTTCACTGAAGATGTGCCCTGCAAAAACTATTGGCAAAACTCACAAAGCCTTTCCTAGGATACCAACAAATAGTATGCCTAGCCCATTGGGCTGTCTGGCACCCAAATTGTTCATTTTTGCAGGACTTAGCTTCAGTTTTAGCATTCTTACCTCATTCATGAGTGCAATAGATTTCTGGAGCTATGTAGATCATGCTAATGGATCAGAATATTTTCATTCAAATGGAAGATTTTGAAGATATTAATACTTACTTGATGAGTATCATTGGAAATACTAAATAGAGATTTAGGATTTAAGACTATCCTAATATTTTTTGTCATTCTTTAAAATTAGAAAGGTATATTTTAAATACTTCTGGGGTTTTGTTTCCTGTTTATGCATTGCATCATGAGGGAATGAAGTATAATTTTGTTTATATAACATAGTCAATGTATAAAAAGTAATATTTGGTCCAGTGCTGCAGACTAATTTAAACAGCAGCTTCACTCCTGTGCAGTATGAAGTTGGTAGCTGTGCAGACCTTGGCTTTCCTCTCCCCATTGATCAGTACATTTTGGGGAGCATCCTGAATTTTCTACAGTATGCAGATCTGTAGTTTTACCACTTCTCATTTTTGCTCAGATATTTGAATTGAATATAGTAAGAAATTTCTCCCTTTTAGGTAGAAGAAAATTTAAGAAAGAAAAGTAAGAATAACAGATATATAGTAACAGTCTTTTCAAGCCCAGACTGCAGAAGTTTTAGGGACAAGGATCAAAACATCCTATTTCTTGCTTAGCTAAGATCACTTTCTGTACTTGAAAATCATGTAATGTTTTATTGTTTATGCAATAGTTTGAGATTAATATTATTTCTCCTTTTATCCAAAAGTTGAATTTATGCATAGTCCCTGCAGGTCTTTTCCACAATAAAATACCTCCTTCTGGAAAGATTCAGTGCCAGGGTATTATTGTTAACACTATGTTATGCACTCACAGTGCATTTATTAGTACACTTTTCTTCCATTACTGCTGGCATTGTAAGGATACTGCATAACCATTAGTGTAAAGCAAACACTCAAGCTCCACTAAAATGCCTTCCACTGGAGAATGAAAATCAGTCATATTTTCACTGCCAAATTCCTGCTTATGACTTACTTGTTTTGCTTTAGGATCATTTGTGTTTGCTTTTAACTCATGTTAAGGTTGCTCAAGGGAAGCCTCTAGTCAGTCCCCTTGGCTTCTTGAGCTGTGTGTAGATAAAGATGAATTACATGCACATTTGCATCTTATTGTCTAGATTTCTTCAGACATCTCAACCAGAGGCATAATATCTTCACTCTAGCCTCCTTGCCTAGTTTTCTTAAGAAAACTGAGGAAGCTGGGTTTCCATGGAAACTGAGGCACAGACTGTGTGCTAGGAGACAGGTTCCTTCTACGTGCTGTTGGGAAATGTCCAAGGTGCACAACTGTGTCTCTGAATGAGGAGCTCAGAATGTTTATCTGCTGGTTTAGATGCAACTTCAACACAGCTGTGCAAGTGTGTCCAAATCTCTCAGTATTTCCCTGCCTGACTGAAATAAGGCTTCACTGTCTCATGACAAAACAGGGAAGCTTAAATGTGTTATATTTTGAGGTTCCCAGGCAGAGATTCTATGCACTTTAAAGAGGGTTGGGAATTTTTGTGTAGCCTGAAAGACCTATAAAAGTAGAATAAATTTTGTAGGTGTGTTTGATCTTACTGTTTCTTGAAATGTATCCTCACTCTGGCTTGAGTTTTGTTTTGATATCTAAAACCGTCAAAACATTCTCAAAACCAATCTGGGACACTTACCTTCTGGTCTGCTAATCTTAAATTGGCTGTAGTAACAAGAAAGCTTTCCATTCTTTAAAAATACTCTGTAGATAAATTTGAGTTCTCCACTCATTTAGCAGAACTTTGACTGGACATCATCTGTTGCTTTTGGGCTGAGTTACAACTCAGTTTCCTGAGCTCCACTAAGAATTCCAAGAGGCCTAAATAGTCACATCTCATAGCTGAGTGCACCATTCCTGCAAGCTAATCTAAAGTTTAAAGCGCATCAGTCTGTGATGCCTTGGATCAGGTCTCTAAACTGCAAATATTTGTGAGTACACATAGATACATATCTGAATATGGACACACTTAAACAGGTGGATTGAAATTGCTTCCTAACTATATTCCAGTATCCCTTCAATTCCAAATAGTAAATCCATTTACTTTTGTTCACAGCCTGCCAGGACTGAAGTCCTGGCCTGAAAATAAGGTCATTCCTAGTGGTGTAGTTTGTATTTTCCTAAAGTTGATGGCAATCTGGGCTTCTGACTTCCCTCATTACTTTGCAAACGGTGACACAGTAGACACTGTGATTTTGTTATGAGGACACACTGATGCACTAGGTCTGGAGTTGATGGAGGATTCTGATGTTTTCTGTTGGCTATTACAGATGTGTGATATCCCACAGAATCCACAGAGAGTTTTACCCTTGAGTCATGGTTGTATCACAGAGATTACTCAAGATAAAATGTCTTTGCTTTTCTCTCTCTCCTAGATGATTTTAAGAATGTAAACCTTCTTGAGAATTGATTAGAAAACTGTTATCGGTACAAAAAGAAGAATCACCCATGTCTTGACAGATATACTACTATTCAATTTCTAATTTTTGAGTGTTTCTCTTCCTTTGACTCTGTCAGTTACAGGCAAGGTTAGACAATTTTACTGCAAAGGGCTCAAGTTAGAGAAATTCAGAGAAGGCAAATATCATGAACTGTGCTTAGTCTCTCAGCAAAAAACAATTTTCTACATTTTGTTAGTATTTTTTGTTAGTCATATAAAATGCTGAACATACTGGAGTAAATTATCAGTTCAAAAAATGAACAAAGTTTTGTCTATGCATGTTTTTGTGTCATGCACAGAGGTTTTATGTTATTTTTCACTCTAACATTTGAAATTTTGCCTTGAAACTATTTGGCTGTGCCTGTTTCTTTGCTTTAATATTTCAAAATATTTTATTTTCTCAACTTTTAATTTCAAGCTGGGCATCGCTCTTTAGCCACAGGAAAAGATTATACGAAGTGTGTACCAGCATCATAAAGCAAATGGCTTTAATTACAGTGACCAGAAAAATGCTTACACTTTGGAAAAATACAACTAAAATACACTTTCCTCTGTCTAAGGATTGTAAGATCACGCATACATGCCATGTGTTTTTACATGAAAACATGTCTTGGTTCTTTAACTCTTTTCTGTTACATATTTGGTAGAATTTTACAGTGTGCCCTGGATTTCCACATGTTAGGAATTCAGGTCTATTCACATGTTTACTTTTTATATCTCCATCAATTCTCTACATACTAAATAGCTCTTTGAAGTGGAAAATTTTTAAATGTTATTTCTGGATGCTTCCCTTGAGTATTTAAGATAGACATTGTCATCTCCTTGTTGCAGCATTAGATTTAGATTTCAGTCCATGGCTAGAGTTGGTCTAAATAGCTCCTTCAGGTATGGCAGGAACTTCGCAGGTGAGTTTAAGATTAATGCTCTTCTATTTTTGAAACTACTAGCAGGAAAAGTTTTGCATATGTTCTTTTAGACTTTAATACTGAATCTATTAACCTGTATGAACATTGTTTAAATCTCCAGATGTAAATGTAGTCTATTTTGAAAGTCAGCTGTAGTTGCTGAAGCAAATGTGTTTTGGAATGACAACTAGTGAGACACAACACTTGTGAAGTCAAACATTTGTCAACTTGTCCACATGTCAGATGTTTGAATTTGTTTTTGCTTGTCTTGCCTAGAGTCTTATTTTTTAACTGAAATCCACTTTGTGTGGATGCAACATTACGCCTCAGAGGATAGATTCACATAACTCACATACCTTGCAAGGCATCATAAAATCTGGAAAAATAAATCACAGGGCTTGCAGTGAAGGTTCTTATGAATATTGCCTGTTTCCATGCTTTTCTTTTCACAGTTGACTTGATTTGCCTTCTTCAAATCTTGTATTCTTGTTGACAGATAGAGAGGAGGTCATCCCCCCACCTTCCTCATAGATAGCCACAGTCATAATTTTGATTTCTGTGGCCCTGAACTCTACATAGTGCTGCAATGGCATCAAGTCTGTGAGCTTAGAGAGACACCTGCTGAATCTCCATCTTGCAGCACAATGTATTTCACTTGGAGCTTTAACTGTGACTGAGACAAAGAAAGCTAAAAGTGCTTGTGGCAAATAATATTATTTGATGACCAGCTTCACAATATGACATTTCTTTCTCCTTACACAGTAATTTGTCACTGTTAGCATAATTTTGTTACATTCACATTTCATGTGAAGAAAAATAGGAGGCATTGATAGCTTTAGCAGTTCTTTCCCATTTAGTTCTCTTTATATATTCACTTGCACAATTTCACTTGCAAACTAAATGACCATGGTTAATTTTGCAGAAGTTTTGTTGCAGATATTTTTTTTTTTTACTCCTTCTGAGAGATTCTTCCTAAATTTGTTACAAGCAAGTTTCTTTGTCTATGTTTATGGATACTGAAATTTCATTTGTGAAAGATGTTCTGCAGATGCATGGCCTCATTAACTACCATCACCCTAAGCTGGGGGTTTGAATGTGAAAAGTGAAATACTGGTTAAACAAGTCTTAGTTTCTTTTGGTTTTAAAGTTTCTTTTTCAGCTTTGGAAGCTCAATATTGAAAATAAAACAATGTAACCCAAACCTCTGTAGTTCTTTTTCTTGAATTAGTTCCAGTTTTTGTCTCCAGGGCTTTGCTAGCCTTCTTACCCTCAGGCAGCTTCTTTTCATTAAGTTATTTTTGTTTTCCTTGTATGACCTTCTGGCTAATAGGTGAAGAGATGTGTTTTCTTCCTTATTTCTTGGTCTGATGCCTTCCATTCAGATCATGGCCAGAAAACACACTGATGGTTTTTCTCTGTGGCTAGTTAAAAATTTTACAGAAGAATGATTTTCCTTGGTAAACCACATTTTTCGACATATAATATTACATAGAAATATGCAAGTGTTGGCTTCCATACCATTGTGCTGTCTAGTCAGCCATCTCAAGACTCCTTATTTTTTCTTCAGTCACTACATTTACATTTTCAACCACAATAAAATAAAATTTAATTTTTTTTTAAATCCTCTGTGAAATGAAAATTCCATTCACTGAAAGCTCTGTTAAACATTATGGAGAAGTGTTGTTTTCAGAGATGCAAACTTGCACACACGTATTATATGTAAACTGTGGTACGGTAGTTGTGTGTTGTACACAACCCCAAGCCTGCATTCTGCCTTTGTGGGGCCTCTTTTTTGCCCCAAGAGTGGGTTAAATTTGTGACTCTAACTTCTGTTGTATTTCAGATTCTTTGCTTTAAAAGCATTGATACCTGACTGTATGCATGATTCCAGTATTTGTCTCAATAAACTCTTTGTACCCTTTTCTTGTCTTTCAACATTCTCCATATTAAAAGTTCAGATTAATTTGCATTGCTGTAGCACCACACCAACTCATGCTGAATTGTTCACCCCGTTCAGCTTAATACTTTGCAGGGTACCTGTGTCTGAGTCAGTATTTTTTATATATGCTACAAAATCTGTACATTCCTGGGTTGGAGAGTTTTAGTAAGTTGTCAAAACATATGAATTGGAATTCTGTTCAATTTTCACTTCAGAGAGCAGAATTAAAGCACAAATGCAAAATTAAAGCTATGCTATTTAAAATTGATCCCTTCCTAATTGTTGTGTACATGTCATGATGAAATGCTCAAACGTTTTTTCCCACCATTTCTTGGTCAAATTTTTAGTGAGATTGAGCTGAGTGCAATATTTGTTGCTGTGGTGCCAGAGTAAGATTGAATTTAGAAATGCCAGTTTTGACTGATGAAGTATGTAAAAGCATCAGACTTTCAACTTCAGTAGAACTTCTGCTGCAATAAAAAAATCTATTGAATTGCATAATGAACATCAGAATTTGTCCTTTGCACAAGCAAAAGATAAACCCCTGCTTTTGGATTGGTTTCTGGTCATATAGTTTAATAAATTGGCATTCAAGAATGAGAAAGAATGTTCTTTCAAACAGGCTTCTTAATATTTATTTTTCCTTCCTGTAAATGGTAGTGTTTTCTGAGTGTTATGAAATCTACAGCATGGCCATAATCCTTATTCTATAGCTGTAGTGTCCTTAAATACACTATCAGGTCTGGGTAACAGTGTGTTCATTAGTGTAACACATTTTCTGGAATATTTGAATTTTTCTTCAAGCATTTTTGAAGCACACTTTATGCCAGGATTTCAGGAGCACAGTTAATTGGACCCCTCAGGAAAAAATGCAGGTAAATCCTAGTAAGCTTTAAAGGGATCAGATCAGCTGTTTCCAGTCCTTGGACACAGCTTGCTGCAGAGTTAGATAAGAAGAAATACTGAACTTCATGGAAGTCTGAAGCTGTTTCATGGAGTGTGTTCACCTGGCATCTTTCTTTCATGTTTTTCTTACTTACCAGTTTAAGGTGTCCACCCGTCACCTTTGTTGCACCTTTTGGGCTTTGTAGTGAAATTTCCATGTTAAAACTTTCCTTAAGAGAGCTCCTGTCAGCTTTCTTTGCAGCACTGACTTTTGATGTACTTGTTAGTACAAAAGGCAAAATTCTACAGGAATCCAGCAACTTCTTTGTACCAGAAGTCTCTGTGGCAAAACTTGGAAAGCAGAATATGGGAAAGAGGGAAAGCATAAACTGTTTTTTGCTATTTTCTCAAAGTCTAATTTTCTGTGATCCAGCTGTGAATTCGCTGATAAACAAATGTTCAACTTCAAAAAGCTTTATTAATCAGTGGAAGCTGAGGTATTCCATATGTGTTTTATGTTAATCCTTTTGTTGGATTAAAAGATTCCCTTTGATGGGGAAGCTTCAAGAAACAAGGTGATGACACATTTTATCATGTGTCAATGTGATGAAGATGTGGTTTCTTCAAAATCCAAGGACTATCCAGGAATATTTTTCATGACCTTTTATGAAGTTGCTTGACAGATACAAATGGATGCTCTTCAACTTAATTCCTAAAGGGATCAGATTTATTATATATTGGGATTTGATTTATGAATCCACAAGGAGATAGAAGGATCCACAGTGGGCTCTCTATAAACGTGTTCACTTGTCTCCTCCTACAGCACAGTTGGATAGAAGACTCTTTGCATGAGCTCCAAAGACTGAAAAGTCTCCCATGTATGCTTGATTGTAACACAGCTGACTGTCCTCGAGGAGTCATCTATGTCCAGATTCCACCTTTGGCATTTGGACATATGAGGAGCACAGCTGAAGGACAGATATATATGTGCTAAGCACAAGATGTCTTACATAGATGAAACTGAAATCCTCTGTCTGGAGCATTGCATTTGGGTCAGTGTTGCAAGATGACACTTTAATTTCTTGAGGATAAGAGACTGAAATATTCTGCTTAAGATTGGTAGCTGCAGAGATTTTGTGTTTTGCTTTGTTTTGTTGTTGTTGTTTTGGTCAGAGGTTTTTTTGTATGTTTGAAAGAGGAGTCTATAACTCAAATGGCTGTTTAAGAAACCAGAAATTTGAGATTAAAATTATCTTCAGTCTAAGAAAGTTTGCTTGTCTTCTACCTCCTAAAATACTTATATGATGACTTAATTACAAGCTAGATGGAATGAAAATGCCCTGCTTTTCTTTGGTTATTCCTTCATCTTACTAGTGCTGAGCCAGTGTGAGGAATGGAGGATTCACAGAACAGGGAGGCTGGGTAACACAGGAGGGCTTGGTTCTTGGTTTTTACAGCCCTCAGTTATAAGAGTAAAACATTTTCCCATCGGTCTTGAATTGTTTCAGACATCTTCTTTATTTTGCAGGATGCTTCAAAAAAGCATGGGAGTGGGTCAGGAGGCATGTGAGGCAGAGCACCTCAGTGTTAGGCACTGCTGATGGGTATTTGGATCATAAGGAACTGCTCTTGCACTTCTGCTAATGCCCGAAAGTCAGACACACAGGTAACCTAGGGAAGCCTCTGTTCAGCTTCCTTCAGCCTTTGATGTTAGGTTTTCCTTTTGTAATGTGTTTTTTTTTTTTTTTTTTTTTTTTAAGGCTACCTTCTCCTTAGTTTTGTTCTGGTATCTTAATTTATATTTTTAAAGAAATATTATTTTATTCTTTCCCTTTATAAATTCTTTTATACCTTTCACACTGTATTTACAAAATTCTGCTAATATTTTGCAAACACAAAGCCAGTCAATTTCTTATTTGAAGTTGATGAATGTGATCTTTGTCAGACAAAACCCATATCAGTAGAAGGTGTAGAGCACTAGTTCTCAAAAGGGGGAGAATGAATCCCCAAGTATGTTTCAAAGGTTTACATTAGATTGTGGCTGTCAAGGAAATTCACTTTTATTTAATATTAATTTTTTAATTGCCTAAAAATCAATATTGATTTGAAACTAGTCTCACAAACAGAAATAATTTAAAAGCCACTGAGTTAGGTGATTCCAAAATATAACAAAAAAATATGTAATAATATGTACTTTAGGTGGGAGAAAATACAAATTTTTGTAATTTTGTTTAATAGTTCTTTTGTGGTCTGTACCTTGCATAAAAACACATCTTGAATTTCTAGTGAGGTTTAAGGTGTTTTGGTTAGTTTGTTAGCTTCTTTTTCCTTTTCCTTTTCCTTTTTCTTGTCTTTCTGAAGTCCATTTCATTCCTTCCAAAAGAAATACATTTTTAGAGGTTTTATCACCTTGCCTATGTTTACTTAACAGTGACATCATTAACCTGTTTCAAGACTGCCTTCTTAGTAAAAGGAGAAGTTCTACCAATCTTTAGGTTCAATATACCTTGAGGCAAATTATCCTTTTTTATAGGATTTTTTGGGGATTTAATTTATTTTCAATTCACTATTTCTTATTAAAACTTCAATAACCCTCCACTTGATTGTAATTAAAACTGCCCCTGGGCAATAAATTTTGTTCTATGCAAATATGACAGGTATAATTATAGAAAACTACTCGTTCATATAGTACTCCTTTTCATTTGGTGTTAAAATAAATGATGAAGTAATTAGATTTTTTTTCCTTCAAATATCAGAACAAAAAAGAACAATAGAATTTATACTTTTCCTTGAGCCTAGGTTCATAATACACACTCCCGATTCCATGAATTCTGAAATTATCTTCAGACCAAAGATAGGGATTTCTTGTTTTGTGTCCTCTTGAATTAGTACAGGGAAGATATTTCTGTGCAGTAGTGGGCTTACAAGAGTGATGTGTGGAAGAGTGAGGGCATCTGGGTTCAGTCCTGCAGTTTGGCAGGTCTAGTGATGATGGGACAGTGGTGTTCCCCTCTAGATTCTTCCATTAACATCTTAATTACATCCAGCTCTGACATTTCTAAGGAAAAAAAATATATATCTTTCGTAATATTGAGTTAACAAAACTGAAATTGATCAGTGGCTATGTTTCAAGGCTATTTCTTTATTTTTATGGTGCAACCTGTTGCAGATAGCAGCAGGTTGCGCTTTTTTGTGAAGGGGATTTTTTCCCCACCAAGAAGCTAGCAGGGAACGCTTACCAAACCTGAAAAGGTCACGGAGATGCTTTGGGTCTTGCCCTCTTGTGCAGAAGCCCCTTCCATAATCCTTCAGCTCCAGTTGCTGCCTGTGTGCCGGCGTGGCCGTGCTCCTGCTCCTTGGCTCGCTACGCCGGCTCCAAGTTGGTTTGTGTTACAGCAGCAGTGACTCACTGATGCTCAGTGCACTGGAAAGCACTAAGCAGACAGGCTCTGCTGCTAAATCCAGGGCTATTCCCTGGGTGCCTTCCCAGAGTCAGAGCGGTGAGCAGTGATTTTGTTTTTCTGGATGTGTTTGGGCGGATGGTGCGGGAGTGGGCGGTGGTATCGCTCTCATTGCTGAGCAGGCAGTGAGCGATCCCCCTTGATGTTTGCTGTGCCGCTTCTCACCCCCCCCCCTTTTTTTTTTTATTGTAAAGGTTTACATGTATTCTGAAGTTGTCAGGATGTATTTACGTTTTACCAGGTCTTTGAAAAAATTAATGTGAATGAACAGAAAATGCTAGAGGAGCATGTTTACCTGTTCCCAAGGTGATAAAAGCAGATTGAGTTGAAATCCTAGGGGTGAGTATTTTCAGGTCAATTTAAAATAGAATCAGCCTTTAGCAACATAGAATATACTGACGTGTGTAAACCATGTGGCCCCACCAGTCATTTCCTCAGCATTTCCAATCCCTCTTCTCTTTCACAGCATTGATGACTTGCCAGACTTCCCACTGGGTCAACAGAGCTGTCCTTCCCTTCTGGCCCCTCAGTTGTCCTTCCTCCCCCTTCTTCCCTCCCAAAAGCCTGCATGCATCTTAAGGGTATTCCTTTCATAACCAGTGGGGGACAGTGGAAGTCAAAGGACTAGTGTATGGCATTTTGCAATTCTAGGGACAGTGTTTCATCTCATGACACATTTAATGGGCTTCAGTTGTATGGAAAAAGATGATATCATATCCAAATGTAATGTAATATTAGGTAAAAATATGTGCATATAATGAAAGTAAAATAAATTCAATTTTAAGGTTATAATCTGAAAAAGTTTTCATTAAGAATTTATTGGGTTTTTTTCGTCCCACAGTAGAAATACAGATTGTGTAATTTTACCCTCAATTATTATTCTCTATATCTTCTGGTTTTTCTGCATATTTTCCCTGTACTCTGTATATTACAACCTCGACTCTTCATTTTCAAAATGCATCTTATTTTTAGACTTTAATTTTCTAAAGCCAGTGCTTGCTACAGCCAGTCTTTTCATCTGCTAAGAATATAGTAAAGAGGTGACTACAGAGGACAGAAATGAGGAAAAGCTTAATGCTATGAAGTACAAACTGTGGTGTAACATAACTATAACCATGTAACTGGGAGAATGGAGCATAGGTACTACTACTACAAGGTGCTTTAGTTTTTTGATTTCATGCTTTTAACCTTTAAATGAAGCACATTTTTCTTTTAACTGCTGTTATACTGTTCTAATATTTCATAAAAGAGCTTTCTGTATTTGCAGTAGATTCACATAAGATACATATTTGCATAGGTAATTGTTAGTGTATTGTAGACAAAGTTTATGGCTGCAGGCTGTGTTCTGGATTTTGTTCTGAATAAAGTAAGGACTGTGTTAGCGTGTAATAGTATTAATGATTTTTTTTTCCTTGAATCCAAGTTTACAGTATGACTTGGAATTGAAAATAAGTTGTAATAGTGCATATAATAGTAAGTGTAATGAAAGCACAAAATACAATTATGTTCATGTGTACAAGGAAACAGTCCATCGTCTATTTATTCAGTCCATCTGTGGTTTATTCTAGACTTTGAACTTCTATTAGTTTGTCACTGAAATCTTCTGTGAAATGGGCACAATATTTTTAAACATGTGTGTGTGCAAACAATTTGAGTATTTCCTGCTTGAATTACTTTATACTTATTCACCTTTTTTACCTACTGTTAAGAAACTTACTTTAAGCTTCTGCAAAATCCCTTCATCCCTTCCCTTGATGCAGTCAGGCTTTCTGAAGTGATATCAGAAGAGGTTGTATGGAATGGAACGATCGTGTCAGATTGTCTACATCTAAGCTGAACAAGTGGTTCAGAATTTTTATACATCTCACAGAATCACAGAATCACAGAATCAACTGAGTTGGAAGGGACCAATGGGTATCATAGAGTCCATCTCTTAGTCCTGCACAGGACTATTCCCAAGAGTCACACCATGTGCCTTTGAGTATTCAAATGCTTCTTGTACTCTTCCAGGATTGATGCTGTGGCACACTTACATTCTTTAGAGCAGGTCTGAGCTTTGTAGACTTGTAAAAGTTGCTATAAAACAGCTCATCAGTTATGTGCTTCTCTTAGCTTCATCACAACACAATACTGTGCTTGTTTTTTCCTAGTTGGTGGTTTTTTTGATTTTTTTTTTGTTTTGTGGTTTTTTTTTTTTTTTTTTTTTTTTTGGTCTCAGTGTTCAGTAACACTGTGCATAGTTTAATGAATTACCATGAAAAGTCTTGGTTATGCTGTTTAATGGAAGCACTTCTGTTAAGACATCCTCATTGTGGTCTCAGCTGTAACTACATCTACATCAACTATTGGCCATGGATTAGAATTTCCAGGAAGGACAGAAAGGGGGCAGAGATGTGGGAACAAGATGTGCTTTTGCAGAATGCTTGACTACATGCTCTGATTTATTATTTAGCTGTGAGCTATGTTCAGTTCAGCAGGGGAGCTCTTCTTCCCACAGTTCCATTGAGATCTCTGTGTGTCAAGTTACTCTTGTGCAGTGACTTGGACATTGTTCCTACTTATATGCTGCTGCTGCTTCAACAATGTATTTGCAGCGACCTCAATGCCTAGAAAAGACTGTTCTACATTTGTTTCCATGCTCTCTGATACCTAGTATGTTCACACAAACAGTATGCTGCTGATATTTTCTTTACTGACAACTATTGGTCAGCTTGAAAGCTACAGAATTCCATCCTATTGTGTAGAATTAGATTAGTGATAGTAAATAACTGCATAATTAGAAGCTCTTTTACCATGTCAGGGTAAACTCCTGTCCTTTCTAATTGCCTCTAGTCTCAGGAAAGTTTTCTGGTACATTTTTGATGTATTTCCATAAGGGTCAGGCAGGTGAATGGAGAAGGTAAGAGATGTTAATGGAAGCAAGTTTTCATTTATTTCCTATAAGCAGAGTGCTTGCATGGAGCAATGTTATATATCACGCTATGCTAGAGGGTTTTCTGTATCTCTGCAAGTCTCCTATGTTATAAATTAATAAAAAATTGATAGTATTCTCTCTAACTTTGCAAGGCACTTAATGCTAGGGAAATGCTAGTGAAATGAATATACATAGAAATGCAAAGATTAAGTAGTGTTGAAATTAAACTTCTTTTGATCTGCATTGAAAATCATTACATGTACATAAAAATCTGGTATTTTCCCAACCTATTTTTTATCGCAGTTGTAATGGCCACAATAAAAATGGAGCACTACAGTAAAAAACATTGGAAAACTTTTGTGATCAGGAAATGAGTTCCATTGGTAAGGGATTGGCAACTGCCTAGAAATTGTCTCTAGTTGCTTTCTCAGCCCCACGAGCAGTTTCACCTTGAAGCATTTCACAGCAGCCCACAGCATATTAAAGGTAGGGAACTCAGATAACCTGACGGAGAGGAAGATTACAGATACTTTTCAATTTCTTACATTTTTCAAAATGGATCCTTATATGCCACTTGTGTCAGTATTTGTGCTCCTGCTGAACCATTGCTATGTTGTGCAGTCCAAATGTGGTATTTCTATTGCCTCTGCAATACATGCAAGTATAAATCCCTGACACAGGACATGACAGTAACAGGTTCATTTTTACAGCACTTCCCCTAAGCTATCCTTGAGCTCACTATGTTTCGCTATCTCTAAAATGCTAAATACAAAATTATTAAAAACCACGTGGCATGATTAATTTCGCTTGTATTAAGCTTCAAAAGAGAAAGTTGTGTAGTTTAAGCTAGAAGTCTAAGCTAGGCTTCCTCTGTGCCTGTTGGAAAATAGGCTCTGCCACAATGGAGTGGAGGATTCATTTCACTTTCTTTCACTCCCTTTGGTGCTATTTCCTCTTTTGCAGCAAAGCAAAATGTATGATCCTTTTAAATTTCTTCACAGCTTGGCTCTTTTTTGCTCATCTACCTTGTGATTTTTTTTAATGCCAGCTGTGATCTGCAACCCTTTTGCACCCCTTGCAAACCCTTTTAAAAGTGCAATCTCATATGTTCAAGTATAAATACAAATTTTTTCATGTATTTGATGAATTATCCAAATTGTCAAACATCTGCAACCCAGCATTAGTTTTCATTTGCATCTTGATAGGTAGTGGGCATCATTTACATCTGTATAACCTCCCTATGCTCAGTAGGTTTTCCAGAATTATATTTTCCCTGTTAATTGAGAATGAAAGCTATGAAGTCCTGCCCATCAGAGACAATTCTTTCACCAGCAGAACTAAATAAAGCATTGTCTTTTGTTCTCCCCTATTGACTAATGAAGATGGTGCCAATTACAGAAGATTTTTCATCTGTTATTGGCTAAACCTGAATGTGCTTCTTATGTGTCAAGGCACTTTTATGGCAACATCTTTGGACTGCTTGGGAGGTTTTTTGCTATGTATTTATGGGACATTAACCATTTGCAACTAATTTAGAAGACTGCAAAAGGTAGCTTAGATATCTTCTTTATAAGTTGCCAAAATCATACAGTATGTCATGGGATGGTTTGGATTGGAAAGGACCTTTAAATATAATCTAGTTCAAAACCGCCTGACATGGGTAGAGACACATTGCACTAGATCAAGTAATAAGGATTTTATTTGGCAATCCCTTACGCATTTTTTCAAGAGATTTTCATGGAAGAGAGTTCACCTGAAGAGGGCCAAAAGCCTTTTACCAAGATGAAACAGTCACATATGCAAATGACAGACTAGGATTTTTAAAGCAGTGAAGATAATTTGGCCTTGAGTGTCCTCCTTTTCGTTTGGAGGATAGCATGTGAACTCATCTTACACTTGTGTATATCATCAGATGTTAATCTTCAGAATCAAAAATCTTGGAAATCTGATCCAAGCTACTTTGCAGGAAGAAGTTATGGTCACAAAACAAGGAGAGCTTATTCCCATTTAAAAAATAATATACGGTTTGCTGCAATTTGCAACTGCATGTTAGTTAAGTGCATGGAACCATTGGATGCACTGTAATCCACTGGTATTACCTGTGGCATGTGTTACTATTTGAGAGGCAGGGTTACCCCCTGATGAGGATTTTGGTTTTCAGTCCCTTCTGAAGCATGCACCATGTGGATAGAGCAGGGAAGTATCTTGCACAGATGTTCTGGTCTGAAAAGGCAGCAAACACACACAGAAACACAGACCAGGAGTGTTCAGCAGGGATTCAGCTGTTTGAACTAGAAGGGATGAAAACATCCATGGGGCAAGCCCTGTAACAACTGCTTTGTATTGAACAAAACAAAACAAAACAAGAAGTAAAAAAAGAGAAATTTGTCTGAATCTGCCTGATTTATAGGAACTTAGCTAATAGCAAATTAGTCTCTTTAAATGAACAATCTAGCTATGGCAGGGATGCAGGAAATCAGAGAAGGCTGCATAGCCATACACTAATTGATGTGCACATCAGACCCTGGGGACATGCTCTTGAGGCCGTGGATGCTTATTGTTGGTGTCCTCGGATGAAGGTGGTATTTAGTGAAAGAGAAGAAAGCCAGTGTGTAAAGGACAGGCTTAGTAAGTAGCAAATGCGTTGTAAATTAGTTGACATTTTGGTGTTTTTGCCCTTCTTCCTCCCAGGTAGCCAGGCTGTCCCTGCCATCTCCCCGTGCTGGCCTGCGAGCTGGACGTGCTGTGCTGTGGGAACCTGTAGCTTGGTCAGAATCCCCCAAATTGGCCTAAGGGACATCATGCCCTGCTTGTTTGGAGGGAGGATTGATCTCCATCAAAACCATTTTGTTCAAAAATTTTGTTCAAAACCAGAGTACAGCAAGTATTTCTAGCCATTATTTCTCCTTGTTCTTCTTCTCTACATATTTCTTTCTTTTTCCCCTCTATTTTGGATGGGGATTTTGGTTATTTTTTTCTACTCTGCTGGCTCTGACAACACTCAAATTGATATTATCCAGCCTGAGGACTATATTTCTGTCCTACACCATTTGTATTTTTCAGATTGCTCAAAAATAACTTTACAGAGTGGATATGAGGAAAATGAGCTAATATTGTCATTTGGATGTTTCTCTTTATTTTAGGGAATAGAAAGGAGAAATGGCATGTTCCCTAAATACTGCACATAGGAATTATATATATACATTTTTTTTTTTTGTGTCTAGTATGAGCTTATGAAATTAGTTATTGGTGGAAAGATTAATACTTTTCACCACTCCTCTAAATCATTTTTGTGTTTCCGAAAGCTCCTAATGCCAATTGCTAAAAAAAAAAAAAAAGAAAAAAAAAGAAAAAAAAAAGAAAGTCAAAGTTGCTACCACAGCAGCAATTCGTGTTAATTTTTGGAAATCTTATATAAAGTTAAAAACCTTGAATGTTGTTTAATTGAAACAAAGGTCTGGGTTCTGGGAATAAAATACAACAGCACCAGAGACCTTCAGGTAATTTGTTTACCTTCTGTTCATAGAAGTCAAGAAGCAGCATTATCATTAAAAGGATGAAGTGTGTTCAGACAACTGAAACAAAACTAAGTAAGATGCTAATTAAATAAATTACAGAAAAGTATCATGCTGTAGTATTTTGTTCTACAGAGGAATTCAACCTGTAGTCTTCTTTTTTTTTAAGTAAAAGTCACATAAGAAATTTATTTTATTAGCATAGGAGTTAAGTAAATAATCATGTGGCAGAATGGCAGAACATCTGACTCTTACACACCAGTGATTTTATATATCAAACTCAAATTAAATATTACTAAAATTTGTCTCAAGACAAAGAAAGGTAGAGAAAATAAGCAGAAGAGAATCCAGAAACATGGACTGAAAGCAAAGAGGGAACTACAAAAGAACATGGTTTTGGGTAGAAAAAACAGTTAATTGGTGTGCAAGAAGAGCAAGATGAGACTTGAAATAGGAAAGATCAATCCTAAAAGATGAAAGAAAAAGAAGAAAACACACAGAAATTGATTATTTCGTCCATGTTCATAGTTGTTTTGATCCTCAATGTTCTGTCTTTTATAACTGATAAATAAATGATTCTTTATTAATTTTTGATTGCAGCCTTAAAGATATTATGATTAGGCTTGAATCTTGAACTTGGAAAAAAGCAGACTTGGGGCTGTGTACATAAACCTTAGTGAGTGGGTTTGAGATGGGTGAGAACAAAAAGTAAAGTAATAAAGCATAAAGTGATTTCTTTGTGGCATATGGAAGGGTTGGTTGTGGTTTGTGTGAAGATGAGCAACCAAGGGTTTCTGAAGACTGCACATCAGAGAATGCAGAGGAGCAAAGAGTTAAAAACCTGGCATTGACAAACTGGTGCCCGAATAAACTATGCTTTGCACACCAGGAGGACAGGGTGCCCCATGACACGCTGGTTGACTTGGCTGATGTTGTCTTCATAGGGTAGATAGATGATGGATCAGGGAATTACATGGTTTCTGTTGGCATTGGTGTTTCTCTGTTAGAAACTGCAGAATAATCTCAATTTTATACCGTACAGGTAAGGATTTTTATTTAGTTCATGACAATTTGATAAGACTAAACACTAAATCAGAGTATGTTCTGAATACAGACCAAAATCTTAATTTATCACACAGAATAAATGGCATAGCAGTACTTAGTTGATGGAACTGTAAATCTCATTAACAGTGAGTGAGCCTTTAGCATGTTACTTACTTTATGATCAAATATCCAGCATGCTCTTTCTTTCAGTGAACATATTTTGAAGAGGAAGGATATATTGAAGATGTAAGAACTGGTAATAACTGCAAGTCTTATTGTGAGGCAGGACATTATCTGTTAGGCAGGACTTTGATAGAGTCTTCTCTACTAGAGCTTAGATGAAAGCTTTGGTACCAGAGACCAAAATAGTGTTTTAAATCCTTTCTTGGCTTTTCTGGATTTTGTGATTTACTAAAAGCTAGTAACTCATTCAAACCTGTGAAAGTCACTACTAGAAAAAACAATAAAATATTAAACATCATAGTTTCTTATTGATTTCTGAAGCGAGGACTGATGCCTTAAGACTTCAGTTCCTACAGTAAATGTTACTGTGATTTGATATTTCATAAAAGTGGGCATATTGATCCCTCAAGAGAATGTATTGTAGGGAAACATAATTATTCTAGCTCATTTCTTGCATTTACTTTTTTTTTTGTTTTGTTTCTGAATTCAAGTCCTGTTCAGTTCAGAGCTGAGTTAAAAATCTGTCAGGAAATTTAAAATACAGAAAGACAGAAATATGTTAGCAGTCTTATGGAGACACAAACCATCAAAGGCTGTTAATGAAAATTCCAGCAAGGAGTTTATATATATCCTGTTTCAATGTCCATTTAATGCCCACTTATGGGATTTGTGCTTCACTGTTTTCCTTATGGTCAACAGAAAGGTCATTCAGTGGTCATTCATTCTTGATGTGGTCCAGGATTTACAGTGCATATGCTGATCCAGAGCCTCATTTGTTAGATTAGGACTGTTTGCTTACACTTTCTTGTGAAGACATTCTGGTTTCTGCTGTATAGTTGTCTGCCTGTGAGATAGTTGTATACAGAGAATTTGCAAGCAGCAGAGAGAAACAGCCTTTTCTAGAACATTACACATTTGGTCCAGTTTAGATGCTTACTTACAGAGGAGATAGGGAAAGTCAGGACTGCCTCAAGTGTAGATCCATGATGAGATTAGTATCACCTTCTCTTTTTGTCTCCTCCCTTTATCCATTTTTCCTTTACAAGTAGACTGTAAGTCAAGAAGCTGGGGAGGTATTGATGGGACACTACTACAGCCCAAAAGTTCAGAAACTGACTCTAGTTTCCTCTCTTTTTCTTTATCCACATAGAGGAGAGGTAATGGGAACAATAGATGAGCCAGCAGATAAGCCCAAGTGTCTTTCCATACTAAAACTCCTCATGAGAGTTTATGGGGAAAGAGATTATTATCAAGCACTGAAAGTCGTATTTTATTATTTTAGGACTATGGGAACTTGTTTGGTACTGCTTTTTAACGCTATGGGTACTGCTTTATCAAGACTGAAATAGGAGGTGTTAGATTTGGAGTCCTGGCACAGGAACACTGACAAAAATGTGAATGCTTTGATCAGACTGTGCTGTGTTGGGCATGTGCTCATGTTGTAAACCCACTGTATTGGTTTGGTCTTCATGTGCAGTCTGATTAGATAGCATCTGAAGAAATTCCAGATTGTTTTTTTTATCATAGGAGCATAGAACCATAGAATACTTAGGGTTGGAAGGGACCTTTAAAGGTCATCCTGTCCAAGCCCTCTGCTTGGAGAGCAGAGAAAACTGGGCAGAGATACCTTCAAGTAGATCAGGTTGCTGAGAGCCCTGTCCAACTTGACCTTGAAAGTCCCAGGGTTAGGCTATCTACCACATGTCTGGGCAGTCTGTGATAGTGTTTAACTGCCATTATTGTAGAAGTTTTCTGTCTTATATCTAGTCTGAATCCCTCTTTTAGTTTTAGACCATTACCTTTTTATCTTACTGCAACATGTCCTGTTACCAACATTCCCTCCATCTTTAATTAATGTTTTTTCCATGTTTAAGTACTGAAAGATCGCAGTATGATGTGCCCAGAGTTTTCTCTTCTCCAGGCTAAACAAACACAACCCTCACAGCCTTTCCTCTTAAGGAGGAGTGTTTCAGTCCTCTGATCATTTTCGTGGCCCTCCTCTGGATCCACCTCAACTGGTCCATATAATTCTTATGTTGTGGGGTACACAGTTGGACAAAGCACTGTGGGTGGAGTGTCTCCAGAGTGGAGTACAGGGTAGGAATTACCTCCCTTGAATACTGGCCACATTGCTTTTGCCTTCACTTATTCTACCCTAAAAAATTTCATCATAGTGTGTTGCTATTGGACATGAAATGAGTACACAGAAACTTGGTAAGTTCAAAAGAGAATAAAGAGAAACTTTTATTTGAACATATGGTATTTATAGAATTCCAAAGGTGACTGTGGATTGGAGGATGGAATTACCACCTCTCCAACCACACTGGTCCAAAGATCAATCAATCAATCATTTCTCTCTACTCACAGAGAAATATGTAAACTATTCTATTTATACATGAAATTGTATGGGAACTCTGGCTCTCAAATATGTAAACATTATCAGAAGGCTAAAGAAGTTTTATGAGAACTTTAAAACTTTCAGAAGAACTATAAAAGAAAACACTTCTATAAATCAGGGCAACAATAGTGTACCATGGAATAGCAGTAGGGTTCAAAACATTTTCTGTTGCAGGACGTAGCTCTTTTTCATTAGTCTCTAAACCAGTATTTCTGTTCTCAAAGTGAAAGACCTTTAAACCCGATGCAGTTTATTTCCCATCATAAGACAGAGGCGGAGTCACAGAAGAGCATTAAACTTCAGTCCTGAGCAAACATCATTAAATGCTGTGTCTTTATGTGAGTCAGCCCTGATGAGATATTCCCTTTGCTGTCTGTGACTTGTCACTTTGCGCTATTGAGAGTCTTTGTCCTTTCATCAGTTAAATAGACTGAAGTGTCGCCTTTGGAAGATAATTACAGGTTCTCAACAAAAATGGCAGAGTTAAACCCTGCTAGATGGTACTTGTCTCGCTGGAGAGAGCACAAAAACCACACAGAGGCCGTGGTGTTCTCTGCACAAGGGCCCCTTCCTGGGATAATGACAGAGCTCTGGGTAGGAATGATGGACCTGGTTAGGAACCTGGTGTGGGATCTGCATTTTACCTTACGTGACTGGCTGTGTGAGCCTTTCAGGGAGCTGCAGGATTGAAAAGGAAATGCTGAACAACAGGCAGCTTGTACCAGCTCCTCATTTTTGGGGGGGATCTTTGCATTCCAAAAAAACTCTGATGAAAAGGGATTTGTTGGCTTGGAGATATTCTGGGAAATATCCAAAAGTGTTACATCCTCCACTATTCTTTCAGAAAGCTGCTCTGAGAGATACAGGTCTCTTGCTGGAAGTCCTTTGTAAATTCTCATGTTTAATTAACGTGGTAAGGTTTACATTGCTGCTTGATTGGTCTTGCCATTGAGAGCTGTCTGCTTGGTGGCTAGAACAGTGTCTAGTGCTTGTGTCTGAGTGCATGACTTTGTTAAAGCCTGATTTGTTATTGTTAGCATGATCACACTGCAGGGATATGATCACTGAGCCAAATCTTCAGCTGATGAATATCAGGATAAGTTCAAATGAAATTAGTGGAATTTTCTGGACTTTACCTATAAATTGCAGGGGATATTAAAGTCCACGTGCAGAGGACTTATTACTTTCAAAGTTGCATGAAAGTCTTTCTGTATTTATTATTATTGCATTAGGAATTGGAATCCTCAAATCAAAAAAAGCTGCAAATACTATATATTTTTTTTTCAACTTAAGAGTAAACTTCGTATTATGTTTTCAGTATTTCCTACAATTTTCTGAGTAGAGGATACAGAATAGTGTTAAAAATCTGTTGTTGCCACAAATGCAGAGATGTAGAAAAATTGTCAGGCTGCAAGTGCACAGCTTTCATTCTGTAAAATTCTCTTTAGGATTGAGCATTTGTCTACAGATTATTCTATATCAATAATTTACCAACTCTATTTGCTTTCAGAATGCATACGTGAATTTAATATGAAAGAGGAATGAATTGGTACAGAAATTATGAGTACAGAAATAGAAAATTTGATAACCAATGATTAGTATTTTTTTTTTCAAGGAATTTGTTATAATGCAGGAAGGGCAGGGAAAACAAACAAACAAACAAACAAACAAAATAAAAACCCTGAGAAATGAAATCAAAATAATTACTGCCTGCATGAGTTGGTTGCACATTTCTGGTATGAATGCTGGCAAAGGAGAGTTCTGGAGAGACAGACAAGAAGTCCCCTTTGTGAGAGTACATGAGATGGCAGCAAAATCAGAAGCAATCTTATTAGTTTGACAAGTTGTAAATTTTCACAGACTCTCTCTTTCAGGCAGGGAGCATTGATGGGTTTTGTGTGTGGAACACTGATGTTCCATGTACAGTCTGTACACCAGATAATAAAAGGTCCTTGTTTGCCAACCTGCATTTGAGCAAATCCAGAGAGACAATAATGTGTTGCTACTGGTTCTTTTGTACCAGAAGTGGGAAGGCACAAGAAAGTGCAATCTAATAACACTTGCAAAGGCCTTTGTGCTATGTATCTGTGTTTGTGCTACAGAAGCCTTGTGATCTTACCTGTCTTGCTAATGCTTATTTTGAAGGAAGTGTGATAAAATTATTCATTATGGACAACTATATGGGAATATCTGTCAGGAGAAGAAGACTGGGCAGTAGGAACAATCTCTACCCTAATCTCATGAATTATTTAGCAAGGTTTTTCAGCTGACAAGATGTCAGGTCAACCAAAATGACAAAAGTGCTTATGACAAGAGAAGGAGAGAGAACAGGCAGCATTTAGAGCCAGACAGGGCTAATTGGTTTGAAATGGCAATGTAATATTTGTATTCAGTAAAGAATCAATGCCACTGCAGATCCATACCTAATGCTACCTCAACTTGACTCTTGAATCTAATTATATTAGAATATTTTTGGTTGAATTCATACAGATTCTCAAGCGTTAGGATCTATTACTGCAGATCTATGTTTTGGTTGGTGCCAAAAAAACGGAATAATGGTCCTGGCTCTCATTTGATGTATGCTGCACCTCCCAAGAGCAGCTGTTTTGCAAGATGCACATCTCAACTGTTCAAAACTTTGGTGTAAAGATGTGATTGTATGCAGTAATTGTTGTTTGAGGCTGAAATATTAATATTAAATGAGTTCTTAAACTAGCAAAAAGTTTAAGATTCCTTAATTTGCTACTAGCTTAAGCTTCTTGCCAAAAAAGATGAATAGGCACCAGAGTGCTGCTGCAAGCAATGTGAAAAAGAATCTTTCAGAATTGAAAAATAAAATTAATTGGAAATTACTGGACATATGACAGGTCATCTGATGTTAATTCAGGACTTTGCATCTCTTGCCTCTTATGTAGCTTCTCTAGACTTCAGACTGTCACATCAGCTGAAGGACACAGGAGGTGGATAGAAAAGATGATTGAAAAGTTGCAGACACAATGCTCTGCTACTGTAATTCCTGTGAGGCTGAAGGAATCCAACAAAAGGGAAAATAGAAGCCAAATCTGTAGGGTTTATTTCATCACAGCAGAAGAATGAAAATAAAAAGGAAAGGAGAAAAAGGTCTCCAACACCATATTATCAAAGACTTTAATAATACATTAGAACATGGCACTGTGCCCCTGAAAATTGTGAAGGCACCTTTGGGGACATTCTTTGGTAAATTTCTCAACAGTACTTAAATCTTGTCTGTCAAAAGCAGTTTGAGAAGCTTGTCAACTGGCTATGTGACTTCAGACTAGTGAAAAAAAGTAATTCAGAGTTTCTGCAAATTTTATTCTGTCTTGAAAAAAATTGTACTTAGTAAAATCACACTAAAAAGACAGTCTTTTGCCATATTGATTAAGCCAATCTTCTTTTAGAATTGAAAAAAAAAATCTGTTCCATACATAGATTTATAGATCAAATATGCAGTTTAATATCTCTGTTACTGAGTAAAATTGGGTTGTTCATATGCAAAGCATTTGGTGGGAAAGATTTGATCCTGTGGCCTTTCCTACAGGCATGAGTTTAATAGTCAAAATAAATTCTTTCTCTTTGATTAACTTACTTAGAAATTCTGACTGATCATTTAGGAGTTTAGGAAGAAGTAATTTAGCAGTCAGCAGTAGTTCTTAATTAATTCTGCCTCAGTGTCTGTTGATTTATATTACAAAAAAAAAAATTCATTTTTTTTCCTCAGTATCTGCTTTGACACATTAATTATGTGTTGGCTTCTTCTGGGTTTTTTGTTTGTGTACTTTGAGTTTTTATGAAAGCTATTGATTCATTGATCATGACCGCAGTAGCATTTAAGGTGAATAAACAAATCTTAAGTCTTTAAACATCAGCTTCCACCTGTGTCTTGCCATATAATTTTTTTCTTTATCCCAGGCACTCTCTTAAACCAATTCTCTTGGTTCTCTGGAAATCACTCACAGATTTCACTCTCCAAGTTAGCTACTTCACACAAATCCTTGCTCACAGCAGATTAGTGAAATTTGTGAATCCTGAACTCTCCTTAGGGCTCTGTAGGGAAATGTGTTATTTTAGGTAGAACGTCTTCTGCCTAATTACTGCCAGATATAATTGGCACTTACCTTGCTCTGCTTGTCCTTATTTATTTTTTCTCTCTCCCCCTTAACCTGCCTCCTCATTATACTTCTGTTTCCCAGTATAGAAAATCCTGCCTTTCTCTTTTATGCTGCTTATCCTAGCCTGAGTCCTCATGATCAGAAGGAATCTCCAGAGGTTTCTCTCCATCTGCCTCCACCAACAGTTCCAAATCTTCCGTCTGGCTTATCTTCTTATCTTTTCCCTTTTTTCCCTAGACTTCTGTTCCCCTATTTCTTCTCCCAGGGATTTCCATCCTCTATACTCACACATGTACTCCCATGGCACTGTTGCCCCTTCAGTCCTACTTTTTTTCTCTGCTCCACTCTCAGGTGGCAGCTCGAGAGAGAGAATGCTACGTATTTCTGTGAATGCTGCTTTGAAATATAGACTTCATTGGCTCTTTTCCCTGGGGTTGAATAATTCATAGATTAAATATTTCTGCCATATGCCGGCATATCTATGTTGCACTGACTATCAAATCACAGAAATGTTAGTAGGAAGGGATCTCTGGAAGCCATCTAATCCAGGCTCCGGCTCAAAGTAGGACTGTTGCCAGTATTACAAACAGAGCAGTCATGTCTCAAAAACCTCCAAGGATGGAGATCCAGTAACTTCTTTGAGTGACTAGGTTCAGAGCTGCACTGCTCTTAATCACCTGCCTCCTCCTAATGTTTATCTTGAATGCACCAAGCTGCAGTTTGTGTTCACTGGCCCCTGTTGTGTTGTCTGCCAATATGGCAAATGGTTGTAGGATTTGACTAGACCACTCAGCCTCTCTTTTGCTGGACTGAAACACCTTGCTCTCTCCTGCTAGGTCATGCGCTCTGGACCTGTGACCATCCTGGTAGCCCTCTTTTGAACACTTTCTAATTACAAATGACATCCCTATTGGACTGGGAAGTGTGTGGGTGGACATAGTATTTCAACTGCTGCCTCACCTTTGCTGAGCAGAGGACAATAAAAGCCTCCTTACATCTACTATCCACATTGCTCCTGAGGCAATTGACAGCCAGGCTGCTTTCCATGCAGTGAGAGACAAGTGATGGTGTGTTTGTGGTGTGTCCCCTGCCCCAAGCCCTTTCCTTCAGGTGCTCTTAGCCAGTAGCTTCTGACCTGGTGCTGCTGCGTGGCATCATCCCATTTTAGGTGCAGACCTTCTCCTTGTTGATCCAGAGGAAGTTTCTTTTAATTCCATTCTCAAATTTCTTTGGATTAAAGCTCTGTCATTCAGCATGTCAGCCATTTTACCAAATTTTGTGTTACCTTTGAATTTGCTGAGAATATACTCTGTCTCATCATCCAGTCTGTCAGTGAAATGAGCAACATTGGGCTCACAATTAACCACTTATGTGCTCTGCTTGTTACCAGCCATCAGTTGGATGGTAAGCATTATTTCTTAATTGTTTCAGCATGGCAGCCCATCTCTTTTCTGCCCAGCAATACAATACAACTGTGCCTCTCTTCTTCATGCTCACTTTTTGTTTTTAGGAAGGAAAAAGTGCAAAATCCCCATGGAAAAGGGAAATGCAAAGAAGTTTTGAAGAGAAAACAGAGTCCCAAATCTTGTCTTTCAACCTATAATAAGAAGAGCAAAGAGTGGACAATTCTTTTTTCCCCCAGGGAGTTTGTAACTACAAGGTTTTGTTGTTTTGTTGTTTTTTTATTGATCTAGAGACATTTTTCAAGGTAGTATAGGCTTCATTTCCACAGCAGATCAAGCTGTTATTAGCCCAAAGCACTGTAAAAATCTTGCTCAGTATCAACTGGTCTTTTTGACAGAATAATAAAGTAAATAAAACCCTCTAAAAGGCATGCCTTAGGTTTCAATAGATATGTTGGAATTCATAGAGACCTCAATATGAATTATTTTGCCTTCTTCATTCATGATCACTAATTTATAGTTTTTGGTTATATCACTGAGTCAAGTAACAACCTTTGTAAGAAAATGACTATCTTATCTCCCTGTCCCTGGAAAAGCAGACTAGACTAGTATTAATTTTTTTTTATGCCTCCACTTTTGGTTTTCTTAAGCTTTATGTTCCAAACCCTCTCTCTTGTGCATTCATCAAGAATGTAATTTTCTTGTTCACAGTCCACCTTATTTTCTTGCAATTAATGAAACTTTCAGTCCTTGACTTTTTCCGGAATGTATGTGTTGTGGGTTGTTTAATGCCTTTTAAATTCTTTCACGAAGTTGAGTCTTTCATTACGCCACATTCCTCAGGTGTAAAGAGATTGTGCTGCTGTGCAAGGCTGCTCATTCTGGAGAGCAGATTAGGTCAAATGCCATGATTTTTGTGTCTCGCTCATGAAGGGTTTGATGTGAAGAGAATTCTTCTTGTTTCATAGTGGTCTCTGATTTCACAGGATTGTGATCTGACAACCTTCCACAGAGAAGGTGAGCTGTATTCTTTGGAACCATTATATTTCTAGGATCTCATCACACGAGATGTTATCTCACACTTAAAGCCACAGTAATACAGTAGAATGGGATCCTCTTGGTAATGTAGTGTCAATCAATTTTGCTAAGCTTCAGTGCTTGTTTACTCTTCAGTTGTAAGCTAATACTCAGCAGACTTTGTTACTTGAATTATTGATAAAGCATTTTGTTCCATGTAGGAATGCAAACTCAGTTTTGAATTGCAAAGGTAAGAAAATACCTGGTGCTCATTCCCAAGGTGTTGCTGTGACTGTGTAGCTTGGAACTTAATCACAAAATACAATTGCTTTTACTTCAGCTTTGCAAAAAATTATTAATGAATGAGGTCATTAATCATTAAGTTAACGGAAGTTTTTATTTTGCACCTTACTCAAAAGCCTTTCTGTCCAAGGTTTATGACAGCTAGCCATGCTGCAGAAAGAGCAATTACAGTTTTCAAGATGAAAAGTATAGCATCTTACAAACTCTACTTTGTAAATTCAGCCTAAATAGTCCTTTTTTGTTTCAGTGCAGAATTGAATTTATCATTGCTTCTGAACAGCAACTAAAAATAAATTTTACATTTCATTTCACCCTGAAAAGGCATAACTCACTGGTTTTGAGTTTATATCAGTCTTTTATGATGGCATGGTCCCAGCCCAGCTCACAGCAGAAGCTTTAGGGTCTCCCTTAACATTTTTCAAATGAAGTTCACAGCCAGAGGCCAGGAGTACCCTGGAATATGTCCTAGCTGCAGGCTATGCTGCAGAATTATGCAGAAAGAACAGACATGAGTCTCAAGCTAGAGCTTCTGGAACTAAATTAAAGTGAATGAGAAATAAAGAAACTGAATTTGTTTTTACATAAAATTCAAGTGTAATTACTACAGCTATTTTACAGGAAGTAGTTCCAGTGAAATAATTTTCAAATTTGGCACTTTTTCTGTGGTCTGTATTTACATCATAATACGTATATTTGCCACTGCCCGTCTAAATGGGGACTGTGTGAGTTCATGAGAATAAGGTCTTGCATGGTGATCAAGGAAAAGAGAAGGATGGTAGAAATCTGTAAAAATTACATTTTTGTTTCTGAAGTATACAGAGACCCCTGACCTTGCAGGTGAACTGGCAGATCTGTTGATGCAGATCTTTCAGGTGCATTCTGTCCCAGGGTGAGGCGTGGCAAGACGAGGCGCTGTGTCAGCCCCTGTGCAGCGCCGCAGCCAGCGATGCCAGGGACAGCGGTGGAAGGATTCCTTTGCTGGGGGACAAATGTTCCCAGATTGCTGCTGTGAGGCCAGTGACTGCACTGCCCTGGGAAGATGGGTGAGAGCAGAAAGCAGGAGACAGTTTTATGAGGCTCTGGTCACTGTGTGAGATCTGAAATGTCAGAAAATATGCGGGCAAAGGCAGGCAGCCGTGCACTTGTTATACTCAATGCTTCTTGTTGTAGTCTGAGCTGTTTGGACACCAATTAGATAATGGAGGAAAAGGAGACTTATTTTAATTCTAAGTGCTAATGCCTGGTGAACTTGTCAGATAGGGCTCTGACTGATGGCACAGGATTCACCCAGATCATGAATGCAGTTGTGGATTTCAGATTAAGTCATTCCTTATTCGCTTGTTTTAGAAGATGTGTTTACAATTCCAAATAGATTTTTTGGCTTAGGCACATGAAAAGTTGTAAAAAATGATCTTCTTTCCACTAAATTATAGTATCTTCTTAGTGAGCACACATATTTTTTTTCCTTTTTCTTCAGTTTGCATGTTACCTAAAACCAGAGTTGATGCACCAGTTACTTAGCAGCTACCCCTGTGTCACCACAGACCACTCTGCCAGCCTGTGCTGGAACTTTCCAGAATTCTCAGTCAGTAACCTGTGAACACAGTTTGCAGAGGTGAAATCCCTCTGAAATGTGGGTCCTGCAAGAACATCAGCTCTGGTACAAGCCCCACCTCTGAGGCTCATAGCTCAGAGACAGCTCTGCTACAGCCACAAGACTCCCTTCCTATATAAATTTGCACACATTTTGATATGTTTTGCCCTCATAATCATCTTGCCACTCTACATGTAGTATTCAGTATTGAATGGGGATCAAAATAATTGATCTTTGTGTTGTGGCTGTGTTTTCCCTGCTTCTGGGATTGTTATCATTTTGGGAGGGCCAAGGAATTCAAATAACCATTTAAAGGAGGTTCTTGTTTAAATGCTTTTGTTTTATGTTTTGCATATGTCACATTGAAAAGTTGTTAAAAAATTTAAATCATCATCTCAGTTCTGCCTTTTTTCTCTGATTTTGATGTACTTTATCTTACTTCCATTTTTTCAAAATGCTTATTAGCAAAATCCTCAGTTATTTTTTTGAGGCAAACATTCTAGGTAAATACTGGCATTTAAAATTTAAAATGCTCACATTACTGTGAGATATGATCTGAGTCACATTTTTGCCTTTTAGATTTTTGAACCAGGGAGTCCTGATGAGAGGTAGCAGTAGCCAAGTGAGTTTGTAGCAGGTGATTTCTGGGCTTGCTGTGGTTTTCAGTGTCATTCTGTGGTGGGTAAACCCAGAGCGATTGAGGAAGTTATCACCAGGAATCAGTGTGTTCTCACTTGTGGGAGTAATGTAGTCTCTCCCAGGCTTATGTTGTATGGGGTAATTGCCTTAAAAGACTCACAAAGTAATAAATCAAATAATAAAAAAAAAGAAAGAGACATGTTAATCATGCTTACTTTAATTCTCTCTGGACATATATTAAGCATAATGTAACTTAGCCACTTTTAAAAGTACCCTGGAGTCAAGTTTCCTTTCTGTGTCTGTGTAAACAAGCTCTAGATCTGTCTTTACATATTTTGCTTTCTCATGAAGTAAAAAAGATTTTTTTGGGGAGAGAGAGGACTTGATTTAGATACATGCCTCCAGGGTGCTGCACTCTCCTTCACCATCTGAAAAGTTGAAAATGTAAAGTTTTTGCCATTTAAAGTTGATAATTTCTGAACAGATGGTGAGACTTCAGCCCTGGGTAAACTTGACCCATGTGGAAAATCAAAAATTCAAATGCTGGATCTGAAGCTTGCTGTGAAAGTTCACATACACAAAGGAGGACACACATGGAGATCACCATATTCACCTTATATGACTTATACAAGGGTCTTAGGTGTTCTCTTATTTTAATAATGAGATGAGGGGAATTTTTTCAGGACCATGATCTTCCAGCCACCTGGTATTTATATTCTGGTTTATCCACTTAGCTTTGCAGCAAGCTCTTCCAGAGTGCAAAGTTTATATTTGCCTTTACTGCAATAAAGGTTTAATGTTTGTAATGAATTTCAGGACTGACTCACTGAGACAGCTCACAAAAACACAGAGTGTTTATTTGCTGGCATTTATTAGGGAAAAAAAAGTATTGTGTTAAGTGAAATCTAAAAATGCAGATTAAAAAGCATCTATTCTCCATGAGGATTTTTATTGTGAGTTTTGTAGGTGTTTTTGTTGTTTTGTTTGGTTTTTTTATGGTTTGATTTCAGAGTTTTGTTTTTTTTTTGGTGGAACCTTTTTTTTTTGTTTGGTTGGTTTTTGGTTATTTGTTTTTGTTTTTGTTTTTATTTCTTTTGTTGATGCGTTTTTTTTAATCAAAAGAAATGGAAGCATTGAAGTTTTGAAGATTTGCAGTTTATGCAGAACATATTAGCTCCTTTGCTGTTCAGAACAGATATTTCTCAGCAATAAGAGCAATCTTGGGTAGAAGCTACCATGCAGCGGAAGAACAATATTCGAAAACATGAGCTGCCTCTGGTGGCATGTCATCCTGACTGAAATTCAGAATTAAGAAAGTGTGTTTTTCTGAAAGGGGAGGGTTTTGCAAAGACTTAAAATGTCATGAGATTTGTGCAAACTTAGAATTGCTTATATTCATTGGTTTGGGGCATTACCAGTGCACAAAACATGCAAAATACTAATTGAGCTTGTGGGAATGCTCTTGTTTTTAGTAAATTTTTCAAGAATACAGCACTGAGTGTTTAGGATTATTTAGTATGTGCATCTGTGAAGAATCTAGCCCAGGAGAAACCATCTGACACACATAGTATTTATAGCCATGACTTAACCTAGTCTGTGGAATTTTTAAAAGAAATATTTATTTTAAAACTTCACAGTTTTTTCTTTCTGTTGGCTTTCACTTGGCTCCTGGACTTGAAAAGGACCAAGTGTGCTTTATGCTAATTTTATGCTTATGAACAGTCCTAACAAATTCTATGTAAAACATACAAAAACGGAAGCATGTGTTAATACATGAGCTTATGTTGGATGGGGACCTGCATGAGAAAATGGAATAATGGCCCCATATTTAGAGCTTTAGTCTCAGACATAAGGAATTCTGATTGAAGATTTTGCTTTGCTGAAGATTTCTTGTGTGGTTTCAATCCAACTATTTTCAGGATTGTCTAAGCAGCCATTTCTCTAAATTAGTCACGTGTATGTCCCTCTTCAGAAGAGAGGTAGGTATTGCCAGGTATTTTTGTAGAGGAAACATACATAACTAGTTCAGGCAAGATATCTAATATTTTAGTAGGTGGAGTTAGATACCTCGTCATGATATCTTTTGCCTCATTGATTCTAGCTATGCAGGATGAGTAGACAGTTGAAGTCTTAGAACACATCCTCTCATGTTCCTTGTTTCCAGAAGTGTTCACAGGTGAGATGCTGGGACAACCTGTATGGTGCACATGTAACTCCAGTGCACTGAGCCTTATCTGCCTTCTCCCCACCTTCTCACTGAAGCCATGGGATGCAGCAGTATCATGTTGCTTGCACAGAAATCCCAGGGAGATGTGATATAAAGTTTGATCTCAGGCTGAATTTCTGTCTGAAAAATGTTTCTGGGATAAACCAGGTCAAATGTATCTAGAGATTTTAATTCTGCATTAATTGTTCTCTGAAGAGTAAATACTCTTCTGTGTTACTTTGCAAAGATCCGGTGAAAATTAGTGCATTTAACATTGCCCCATGGCACACACCTTGCCTGGATATGGGTGCATGGTGTGTCACTCCTCTCCAGTTGTATCCTGTTCTTTTCTTAGGAGTCTGCAGGTGATGAAATGGCAACACAGGTGTAGATCTGGCTCCAGGACAGGTTGGGACATGGACCAAAACTTTTGTAAGAGTTCCTTGTCAGCAGCTTAGCTACTGCTTTAATTACTGTGATGATTTGCCTTATGTATCACAAGATTCATCAAAACTAAAGATGACCAAACTGTATGTTTTTATGTCTTTTACTTATTTCTACAGTGTTTGGCTGTAAAACAAACTGAAGAAGTCAAAATATGTGGTCTCAGATGAACTGTTTCTTAAATAAAATGCACTGCCCTCTGTAATACAGGCCATTCCCATGACCTTCTGATTATTAAATAATTAATAAAATTGCAGCAACTTATCATTATCTTCTATAAAATACCATTTCAGCAGCTTTGACACAATGAACTTTGGCCTGTATAACAATTTTGGTTGAGTTCTCTAACCTGAATTCTAAAAGTAGAATGGTGGAAGTCCAGGAGCTCTGTATATGGTAACATTGTACAATACTGTTCCAGGAAGGAATCAAGGCAAATCAAATAGCTGCCATTCAAAGTAAATCTTGTTGATTTTGGACAAATGCCACAGTGAGTTTGGATCGCTCGTTATTTTTTTAAGGAAGTTTTAGAAAAATTCATTAATATGCACAATGCAAATCCAACCCCACAGGTCACAGAAAGTTTGCAATTTGCATGTGTTTTAGGAATAGCTGTTAGAGATGGGAGAGGAGGAGGGGTAGGAAGTGTCAGTAGGAGAAATAGTGCTGTAGTGCTAATGAGCAGATGCTCTGCTGTGTATTGAGAGACCTCCTTGCAATTAAAAAATAGTTGTAGGTAGGAGGAGATCATTCAGCTGTCTGTGTGCTGTCAGTTGTACCTTGACCAGCTTTTTGTATGTCAAACACATTTTGATTGAAGCAAGAAAAGAGTTTTAGCAGCAATGTTTTCTGCAGTGAGAAAGTGAGACCAGGGTGCAAAGGGAACTCAGAACTTCTCTGTGAGGAGAAGGCAGATGTCGTTCATGTGCTGCTAATGGTTTCCTCCCAAAGGCCTGGCCAGTCTGTGCCTAGGGGAAGATGAAAATTTCCTGGAGGAGGGCAGAGGGGCAACTCCAACAGTGAGTTGTGGAGGAAAACAGCGTAGCCAATATTGGATTTCCTAGTCCCTATCAGAGTTCAAAGAGGAGAAATAAGGATCAAGAATCAAAAGTAGAGGGTTTTTTTGTGGCTGGTTTACTCCCTTCCAGTGTGGTCAGGGCCATGGGCAAGGGCAGGGCGCTGGTCCCACCAGAATAGGAGGAGCATGCACAATTTACCCAGAGTAGGAGCATGTCTCAAGCACGTGTGTACCTTTTGGAATAGGGAAAGCAAGGGGAAAAGAAGCAGAATTCACAACTACTGTCTTAAACTCCCAACTTTTTATGTAATCCTGTCATTTTTATTCGAGAATCACTTCAAGGTTTAGGTGGGATGTGCATTTTGTAGGGCCAGAATAAGTGAGAGTAGCTCAGTTGCTGCAGGCATTGTTTGATCCAACAGGCACGCTTTCCCCCTCCCCTTTCCCTACATTTTTACCTTTCTTTTTTTCTTCTCCAGGTTAGGGGGCTTATAGCATAATTAGAAATTGAATTATTTATGAGGTCTCATTAAAATGGGTGGCTTGCAGATTAATCAAAGACAGGAGACATATGATATGAAACTACCTTTTCCTCTGCTGCTTTCACTCATAGTGGCTGCAGGGAAGCCTATATAAAAGCATTCCTAGTTCTGTAACAAAAAATTGAATGCTCTGCAATATTAACCTTGTGTGTTTGTAAATATCCATCTGACTGTTGGGGGAAAATTGAAAATATTGGGGAGATTAGCCAAGAAAAGGGTATTTTGAGGCAACAAAGGGAAGGGATAGGTCATGACTCAGCTTTTGAAACCAGAAAATGTAATTTCTCTGCCAAACATAGGAGTTTATGAGCTTAATGAAATTTAAAATCAGTGGGAGCTCACAGAATAGCAGTAAGACGTATAGTACTCTACTAATGTTATGAGTCTGTCTAAACTAACATAGGAGGTCTTTATTTATTTCCTGCTTTAATACTGAGGGCATATCGCTGATTAGATAAGATCTATCCCTCTAATAAATGCTATTCAAGGCAAACCAAGTTGAGTCTTTTTACTGCCCTCCTATTTTTGTCTTTATAGAAGTTATTTATCCAAAGGGGTTCTGAAAAGTACACATTGATACCATTGAAATAGTCTGTTTAATGCTGGCTTACTGCTTGTTTCTGGGTGCAATCTGGCTGTTATTCTTAGTCCTTCCAAAGATTGTTTTTTAAAGTGTAAGAAATCATGGGGGTTTTGCCACAATTGCTGGTGAATTCAGGTCATTTAAATTAGTGAAGCTAAGTGGTCCCTACCTATTATCAGAGGTGTTTGTGGCCTTAGTCGTAGCTTTACTGGATTTGGGTATATGGTGAAAGGATGAAAAGACAGCAAGAATAAACTTTTTCTCCTAATTTCTGGAGTAAGTAGCTTTCCATACCTTTTTTTGTTTAAAGTTTTTGTGCATTTTCATGCTCTGAGCCTGTTGAGGGAAGGTTAATAATAACAGCAACAACAACAATAATAATAGCAACAACAATAAAACCAACAAATATAAAAGTTCATAGGGAGGAGCTGAGGTCCTTTCCATGAGGTTCTTGCTCAGTTTGTACATAGTAAGTTTGGTCATCCTGGCAAATAATTACAGTCTATCCCCTATGGAAACAAATATACCTGCTGTGTTGGTGTTTGGACTCAACATGAAAATGGACTACGCATGATATCATCTAGAAGGGATGTAATTAAATTAATAGCTTGCTTTAATGCTTGTAGTTCAGTCTTCCTTCATTCCTCTTTCAATGTGCATGGATCCATATGCTTGTGTAGGCTGGACAGAAGGTACACAACCCCCTTATTTCTTTAATCAGTGTTTAAATTCCTTGTTGAGCCATGAGTGATATAAGCTGCAAACCTCTAAAATCCATTTCAAATGTACTTCTGTCTCTATGCTGACAGAAGTGTATGATGGACATGTAAATGTACATGAAGAAACTCCAGCATGGGGCTTTAAGCCCATGCTAATTAAAATGTAGTATTATTTTGTACAATAAGAATAGAGATACATCATCACATTAATGCAAATTGTTTAAATTCAGGATTAGGATGCACAAGCAAAATAATTTCTGATGGTCTTTTCTTGCATGCTCATGATTTGCAATGATTTACAGTAAATTACAGCGAATGGTAATTAATGTTTTAGTCTACAATGATTAATTGTAGACTAATTGCCACAATGAATAATTGCCACAATGAACTAAAAGGTCACTTCCTGCTCAGGTGCTGTAGTACTCATTTTCATCAGTGAGATGTTCCCATAGTATTCACAAGGTGTTACTATTTCCAGCTAATCAATATTTTCAAGAAAGGCTTATGCTTTGGAGTCTTTATGATCTTTGGGTGTCTCACATGCAACAGCATTAAAGGAACTTGATTTTCAAAAAGAGTTGAATCCTATTGAGAGCAACATACCTGCACAAGGTGTACCACTTTGGTTATCCCTAAACCAGTGTTCTGTGAATAACCATTTTAAAATGTAAAACTAAATAAACTAACTAGAGCCTCTTCTATTTACATGTTATTTGGCTAGCACAGCTCAGACCACAGTTTCTTCTGGGGTCACTAATACCCATTCAATGTATTAATGTTGTGTAAATATAATAATTTTATTTCTATCTGTAAGGATACTGGGCCATGTTACAAGTAGGCAGGGTGTTTGTTTTGCACCTTTCTTGATAGTTTTTTTTTTTTTTTCCTAAGATTTTACATTTTTAATCTTGAAATGGCATACTGTATGGTACGTTTTTGTAGAAAAAACTAGTCAAAAAATTGTAGTCCCTTTTTCTAGTTTAATAGTTATAAAAGATGAAAAGACATTGTTATACAAGGAGAAGATAGAAGAAAAAAGAAGGGAAAAAAGTACAAAGAAAACTAGTAGGATATTCTAAAAATTGGTTGGTAAAATGGGGATGGCTGTTAAAGGTGCTTTGCGGGTTTTTGTGAACAAACATTGATACCTATTTAGAATATTTGTTGTGTTTTTATTCTGGTACCCTTCTGGTTTTGTTACTGAGCTGTGTAAAGTATCTTGTCCAACCTAGCAAGCCTTTAAATATGTCACATCTGCTTGTAAGCAAAGTAAGAATTTATACATGTTAGAAAAGGCTTTCTAGCTTTTGTTTATGAGCTAGTTCATCCTTTACAGGCTTTGTGCCAGAACTGTGCCTTTAACAAGTGGATGACAAGTAGTGGATATTAGGAAGGTTGCACAGTGCTGCTTAATGAGATGCAGTCTCTGGAGTCCTCAGGGACAGCCCCAGCATGGATTGCATTGCTCTTTCAGAGGCTGGGATATGGCCTACAATGTATTTTGCCATATCTCTCCTAGTTATGTACTTGTTTCTGTGTCAGATAAAACCAGCTGCTTCTTTGCCCTGTGTTTCATGCTCAGAATCACTTTTTTTTTAATAGAAAGCTTAGGTGTTTACAAATGAAAATGCACTTATGAATATGAAACAAGAGGAATTTGTTACTTTACTGCTGTGTAAATGTAAGGACTTGAACATCTGTGGTACTTACTCCTGTTTTTCTGGTCTAGCAATAGTATATAATTCAAAAATTCTTGTCCTCATTACAGATAATGCCAACATTTCTGTGTTATATTCCTATTTTTAAATCATTCCTACAATCTGTCAAATCCATTTAGGTACATCCCACATTTGCTTTTATTTATCTGCAAAGTGCAGCCTCCTTATTCATTACAGTTTGTGTGCCAGCACGGATGGAAACCATCCCAAGACGTATATGAATTTAAATGGCACCAGAATGACTGTCACTAGGGATGTGTTTTTAGTGTCACGGCTATGGTAATGTATATCATTAGTTGTTAAACATAGTCTGCTGTCGGCTCGCTGCCAGAGCACTCCTGTGTGCAATGCCAAGCCTTGCTGGGAACCTACCATGTTCTCTAGTTCTGTTGCATATTTTCTCAGTTGTAGCTGCAGAATAGAGACACCAAATGTAGTGACACAAAATAACTTCTGAAGCATGGAAATGCTGTATTCCATTGTGACATGGAAACCAATCTCATTTTGGGGCCTCTTTGTTTTTATCTTCCTTTTGTTTCCGTTTGTTCTTACTCACCCATCCTCAGTGAATACATGGGAGTAAAACCATGCCTGAGTATTTTTCTCAGGTCGTTGCTGATTGTGACTGTGGTGACTTCTTGACAGTCACTTCCCACAATTGCAACAGAATTATGCTATGGGAATACAGGGCAGTGAGGAAAGTTATGCCACAGGTATATCCTGATGTGAGGCATTTCCTATGAGTTGAGGGGATAGCAAAGTCTCTGTCACCTTGCTCTGTGTTGCTTGTCCACCTTGCTGCTCCATCCAGCTCTGACAAATGTACAGGATAAGGGGGATGATGATGTGCTCTTCCCACCTTTGCTGCAGAGGAACAAGATGCAAAGAAAAGCTATTTTATGAAAAGTGTTGGCACAAGCGTTGGCAGGACTTGGGAAATAGGACTAAATAGTGGTGCACTTCCAGTTTTCTTCCCATTTTATGGGACATCTCCTTGCTGTCTCTTACTATGGGTGAGTTACAACTTGCCTTTTTCTAGACTAGCAGTGTTGCCTATCTTGAAGTAGAAGACTTCGAAAACTTGAATATTGTTTCCACATATGAGTATGTAGTGATGTATGTTGTGACAGCTCACAGTTCCAAAATGCCTTTCGGCTTTGATGTTGGATATTCTGTCATTCCTGGAACTTAAACTTCTATGTAACTAAAACTGTATGTGTTTATAAATGTAAATACACACACACACACACACACACACATATATATACACACACACATATATATATATATATTTCTACACACACACATCTGTGTATACATGCACACACACACACACATATATATATATGCATTCACATATGCACACACATGTATTTATGTCTGCTACAAAATCAAATTAAACAAAATTAACCAGAAAGTAATCTAAAATTAATCAGAAGCACATTACATGCAGGCAGAGATGAGACAGTTTGATCTGTTTAGCCTCAGTAAAAGAAACTAAAAGGGGGATGTTATATATATTAAATATATAATTTTCTCTAGCTTTCTCTATTCTGTTTCATGTAATATTTTTCATTATAAACCCTCACTTTTTTGAGTGCTCTGTAATTAGATTTAAATAAGAAATAGTATAAAAGTGAGCTAACCTTTTTATTTAAATGCATTTTATGAGTTTGTTGTGTTTTCACAGCAGTCATGATTTAAGATAAAAGACTGGTATGTAGCAAGAAGGAATGAAAATTTTGTTCACAGAGGCAAGGATTTAACAAGAAAAAAAATGTGTGAAAGAATAAAATATTTTTGTAGGATGGTTTACTTTAGTAATTTGAATCTCTGAATGAAAATATTAGAGAAATCAAGAGAATTTAGATAATCTAGTATAAGCCACAAAAAGGAAAAAAGTAGTTTAGTAGCAAGTTAAAGTCTGAGTGATGTTACAGGTGAGTACAGATGGGAAATAGGACTGCATGGAGGGGTGATCTTGTTAGAATAATACTGAATAATAAATGAATAAAAACCCAATTTTATTTGTCAGATAGGAGTATTTACATTTAGTTCATTCTACAGACAAATGATTATCCCTATCTCCTTCTGTTTCTGTAGAATTATTTTTGTCAGACCCTGAGATTAGAGCAGATAAAAAAAAAATAATAATTGCTAGTTTGCGTAAGTAAAATTTACTTGCTTTGTTGGTTATTTCTTAATAACTCTTTTTAATTATAGGTTGTCTTTATTATTCATATGGTTTGCTTAGAGAACCCAAAAATATTCCTGCATTTTTCATGCTGTTACCAGTTTTAATAATGATTTATTTTCAATTGTAAATTTGACTATATTGCTTATGGGGTTGGTTTTGTTAGTTTTTGTTATGGTTTTTGGGGTTTTTTTTCCCTCTCTGTATAAAGTACAAAGAACCATATTTTTTATGAGGGTATATTGGACATTTATTCTGGAAAATTGAAAAGAGCTGTAGATGCTATAAATTCTGTAGCTGTCACAATTGAAGTGTGAAAAGCTGAGTGTCAGCTACTGTCTAATGGCATTAGAATTTTCATTAGTAATCACTGCAAAATGACCATAGACTATTTGGTGACCAGGGAGAACTTACTACAAAAATAATCTCTGAAACTGTTACAAATAAATCTTAACAGATTTCATAGGTTAGTTTTGATTTGCAAGTTGAAATTGAAATAAATGTTTTCTGATATTATGAATAGAAAACAAATATATTTTAGTACAAAGTTGCATGTAACTCAGTAGGCTCAGTTTTTGGTTCCAGACTGAAGCTTCAAACAACTCAAAGAAGATAGCACAAGTGTCTCTTTGGGGATATGCCTTTTGTTTGTTGATGCAGTTCTTATTGGGCTGCCCCATAGCAGCTTTTTTCTCCAGACTCAGCAGCTTTACTGCTTTGGTTCATTCTTAATTTATATTTATTTTAAAAAAAATTGTTTTTAAGAGAAGAATGTTGAACTCATCCCAAACTATTCCACTGGGCCATTGCAGCACTAGTGCTGAGTGCTGGTGGGATGATGTCCTTCAGGGAAGCATTTTCCATGTGGTCCCTGAGTCTGTGCACAAGGACATGGGTGCAGGGCAGAGCTGAAAGCAAGGCTGGAGTCAGAGGTGGCCCTTCTGATCGTGCTACCAAAGAAGGGTTTCATGAAAGTGGGCTACTTCAGGATGATGGGAACAGCAGGGTGGTTCTGTAGGAGAAGAAAAGGAGTGGCCATGAGGTTATGAATCCCAATTGCAAACATCTCTCCCTGCTTTTGCCTATCTGGGTGCTCAGAATTTCCCACATGGCAGTCAGTGCTCAGAAGATTCAAGTAATCAGTGTCCCTGCACCCTTAGTGACAGCTCTGTCAGAAAGGCTGCTCATTCAGAGTGACAGAAAACTCTGTGTTTATTTGTTGCCCCTCACAAAATTTGAGCGCTCCTCACACTTCCAGAGGTTTCCTATTTGACCTTGGGCAAGCCCTTTTCATTTGCTCTTTGTTTGGACTTTCATAAGCTTGAAGCATAATATTATTTTCCTGCCTCCTGGGATAGGTTAGTGGGACATTGCTGCTGAATACTCCATGTCAATACTTATGCAGGAATGCCCAATATCTTTTGGAATTAGGCCAAGGTCTTAATTCCATTTTAATTTGGTACAATGAGTTCCAAAAGCTATTTATGTGTTGAGTGAAAATGTATTATGCATCAGAGGTATCCACTGAGGGAGGCTGTGAAGTGACACACTTAGGTTTGCATTTCAGGGCTTTTGTGTATTTGTCTATGGAGCCTTAGTTTTGCAGTGACATCTGTTTTGCTGTGTTTTGTTTTCAGATTATTTAATTTTTTTTAAGCTTTGTGATTTTTCAGAATGAAAAGAGGAAAGTAACAAGCTATTGCCTCTCATTAAGAATTTTATTTTTTGTTGAGATTTTTTTCTAGGAATTTTTTTTTTTTTGTTTCCTAAGGTTTTCCCACACTACCTGAAGGCATCTGAACCTTGTATATAGTTAATTCACCATGACTTTGCTAAGGAGTTTGGCATTCATGAACTAAGTTTCATCTCCTTCAATGTAGTCAGCATCCATTAGTACCATGGACATGGGCATCCAGAGGGAATTCACAGAAGCCCAGAATGGTTGAGATTGGAAGTGACCTCTGGAGATTGTGTGGCCCACTTCCCTGATCCAGCAAAGCCACCTAGAGCCAGTGACTGGAACCATGGCTAGATGTTTTCAGAATATTTCCAACAATGGAGACTCCACAACCTTTACTGGTAGGGATGGTTATTTTCAACAATCAAACAAAAGCAAGTTGTGAAAGGCTTCCCTGAGGTTCCCTGTCTCTTGTTCAGCTGGATAATAAATCAAAGAACTGTGGGATGTTTTCTGGTCCAAAGCTGTCTTATCACCTTTATGTTTAATGTAGTTCTTAGGTTAAAAATGGGTTCCAGCTTTGCTGTTTGGGCCCCATGTCTCCTGGATGTGTGCCTGTGACTGTTCCCATCCACAAGAGGAGGACGAGAAAGTGCCTTCATCTGAGGTAGACCTTAGCAGGATGGAGCAGTCATGGGACATGTGGCTTGGTCCTTCTAAGGGCTGCTGAGCGAGCTGGATCCCAGATGAGCAGGGAGGCAAACTCTCAGGGCAGGCAAGCACAGCTCATCCAGGTGAAGTGTCCAGCTCTCTGGAGATGACAGTGCAGCCAACATAACAAGGAAGTTTTGTTGCATAGGGTGGATTTCCTTCCAGAGTTCTTTGATTGCCCATCTCTTTTTGTCTGGGTGTGAAACGACTTCTGGCAGAAATGTTAGGTAGGCCAGATCTCCCATCCCATCCTCATTGTTCAGGTTTACAAAGTTACAATGAAGCAGAACCTGAATTGTGGGTGGATTTGGTTTCATCTAGAAGTTTTATACAGATTTATAGATTTATGTTTAAAACTAAAATCTTTCAAGTTTAAAGTAAAGAAATAAACTAAAAATATCCCCAGTTTCTTCTTTCTCACACTGCTTTTTTGCTGAGTGTAGGCCGATTTAGCTATAACACATAAATAATAAACCATATATCAGGAAAAGCTTATTTTCTAAGCAAAAAAGAAAGCAGAGAAAAAAGATTTGTGCTCTTTGATTTTTATTTTAATTTGTCAGGGAAAGGATGAATGACATGACACAAACAGCTTTAAATGGATCAAAGCAAAGCGTAGATTACATTTTCATCACTCAACAATTGTTTTGCTGCACTTCGTATCTTCTGTGATGCATGCACATCAGTTTATATCATAAATTCTGTGGGGTGTGTGACTCCATCATCTCTGTTGATACATGTTCTTAAACAAATCAAACTACATTGTCAGCTCGATATAGTCACTGAAGGAGCAGCAAAGTACAGATCCATTTTTCCTGGAGAAGGAGAGAGAAGAAACTGTAAAGTTGACTGTCACCTAGCTCTGTGCATATGGCCTATGTCCTATGTCCTTGTTAAAGTTGATAAGAAATCAAGATCTTTATATGTATATTTAAGTCACAAATTTTCCAAATCCTTAAGTTTCTGTGAATGAAAATTGAAGAAAGTTTCAGAACCTCAAATGTATTTTGTATATTTAATGTTAAAAGTCAAAATAAAATAGATTGAAACTTTTATAAAGCAGTAAAGGAAGGCAGGACAAGGGAAGTGAATCACTTTCATATTTCTCTATTTTCACTAGAACAAAATCACCACATATAAAAAAACCCCACACCCCAAAAAAAAAACAAAAACAAAAAAAAAAAACCCAAAAAACACCTAGGGGAAAAAAAAACCAAAAACCAACCAACAAACAAAAAAGCCCAAAACCCAATTATTTTTTATCAACTGTGGATTTTTTATCCATTGGGAAGTATCTTGATCAAAGTTCTCCCCATCATCACCATTCACTCAAGACTGCTGAAGTGGCAAAGTGAAATTCTCTACAGAGGAAATTAAGGACTTGCACTTTTCTTGTACCAAATATAAAATTAAAATTGAAATAGATTCTCAAATTTCAAAATAATTAAAAAAAATCTCAAGTTTTATACTGAATTGTGATTTCACAGACCTGTTATTTGATTTAAAAGCTTGAGATTTTTTTCTTTCATTCTAGGGAGCATTTAAGTATGATGTTGGTTGCCAGCCTTCCAATATTTAGCATATTTACTTCTAAAAAGAAGTCAAAATACTTACTGAAGTGGATGAAGGGAAAAAAAGTATGACATCTAATAAATTATCATATAGTAATAACATTTGTATTGGAATTTATTGTGTTTATGGTGTTAACTTCTGTTGCAGCTAACAGGGTCACTACCAGTTTTTGAAAATAAATAAATAACTGGAGGCTAAAAATAAATTAATAAGTGGAGCCTTTTTGGGTATGTGGTACATTTTGTAGATTCCAAAATATGAGGGGCAAAACCCAGTAATCAGCTAAAAGTATTTTATGGAATTATTTTGGTTTTTAATTATTATTTTATTTTATTTTATTTTACTTCTTGCTAGGATTCTTTTATGACTTTTATTGAAAGCCTGATCGAAAAAGTGAAATTACCTTAAATTTTATTACTGAGAGGGTTTGAAATACTCTTCTGTTCTAGCAAAGACTAATATTTCACTGAAAGAAAATCTACAGCAAGAGCTAAAATGCCTCTGATTTAGAATTTAACTAGAGAGGAACAATTTCACATTGGAGAAACACATCTAAAATGTAAGAGCTTGGCAGAACTAGAGGTGTCTCCTCTTGAAACATCTTTTAAAATTTCTCAGTGAAAGATGGCTGGCTACATTTAAGGTTTATTTAAAAGTACTCTGGGGTCTCCAGGGTCTGGCATGTTCATTCTTTCACTTGTATGAGGCCTAAGTGGGGTAACTGTCATAGGTGTTTAAATTTTACAGTTATGTTTAGCCTTTGAAAGCCCAGTACTAGTAGAAATATTTGTATAGAATCCATCAAACTAGAAATTAAAGCCTTTCTCTATCTCACTACATCATTTGATTTAAGCCTTGAAGTGTTTGCAGTTCAAATGCTGCAGCAGCCTGCAGAGGAACTGAAAAATGAAAGGACCTGCCAACAGACTCAGGTAGATTCATCCCTGAGCACTGACTTCCAGAGTAGATGAACAGAAAAAAAAAATATCCCACCTGGCAACTGGACCCATCCACACAAAGAAAGTCAGTGTTTTTCAGATTTAACTACAGCAGCTTTAACTACACTGTCCAGTTTTATATGTGAGAATGAATAGCTTCCAACCACTTTAATTTGAGGGAAGCATTATATGGACACATCCAGAGTTCAGAGAAAAACTGATAGCCAGCAGTGACCTATCTGAAATTAATTAGTACTCTCATTCAGTCTCACAGCAGATACGTGTCTATCAACAAAAAATTTGCCAAATCCAATTATCACTAATTGGCAGTCAATCTGAAAGGGAAATACAAGACTAAGTATTTAGAGGCCAACCCTGCACATATTGACAGAGGACAAAAATAATAAAAATACTGGATATGAGATAGGAGAGTAATATAAATGTCACTATATTGGCTTCAAGAAATTGGTTGTGGGTGGATCTGATGGGATGAAATAAGGGTTACTGTACTAATAACAGATCAGGCCAAAAATTGATGTTCAGGAAATCGAAGACCTTGAGCACTGAAGCTATGTATGAAATTCTTTGGAAATGGGTTAACAAAAGGAATTTACTTTCTTTGGCACTTAAAATGTCCTTTAGTGATACAGTTTGTAAACTCTTCAAAAAGAGATGCAGTTCCCATGGTGTGTACTGGAAGATTATAGACTTTGTGACAGGGGATAAGAAATACTATTTCTTTTTTCCCTCCTTCAAGAAATCTATTCCTTTTTGTATTTAGCAAAAGAAGCCACAAAATAATTGCAAATGGGTTGGACAGTGGCTTTGCACTGGGATAGATCTTTCATTGTATAAGAAATGAGTGTGTCTATGTAACAAAGGGCATGGGTGATGTTTTGTATTTCATTCCTCATTTTCTTTTTTCCTCTTGCAGAACTGTTTAATTGGTGGTTAGTGAAAGCCTCTGCACTTTTTTTTTTTTTTTTTTTTTACTTTTAATTGAAACAGATACTATGACTGCTCAGAACTGCAGCTGGTTCTTCTATTTCCACATCTTTTCTGTGTGTCACTTTACACTGAGTAACCATTTTCCCTTCTTATCATCAATGTGAAAAAAAAAAAAAAATTATTCATTGTTTCTGTGAAAGTTCTGTTTACTGCTCCTGGCCAGTTTTGTGCATTTCTATGTTGACAATGGACAAAATGCTTTTCCTAAAGGAAAAGGATGACTATTTAGTTGTCTTTTATTCTCTGGACACTACTGGTCTTTAGTATTTGACCTACGGTACATATTTTAGAGTCCTTGAAGAAGTAAAGTGAAAAGCCCATGTACTCATGGGCAGAAGTGGGGAGAAAGATTGTGAATCATAGAATGGTTTGGGTTGGAAGTGATCTCAAAGTTCATCTCATTCCAGCTCCTCTGCCATGGCAGGGGTATCTTTCACTACACCACATTGTTCAAAGTCCCATCCTGTATTTTAAAGGGATTTCCAAACTTACAAGTTATTTGGTCTGCAGAGTCAATTGTTTTCATAATAATTATACTAATAATTGGATAAAATTGTTTTTGTTGGTTTAGAGTTATTTTGTGTACTGTTTTGCATCTGAAGCTATCAGACACAGGCTGAGCCAGAGGAAGGAGACAGGACCCATCCCAGAGCTGTGCTGGCTCTCATGGCTGCAGAAGGACCTTTAGGTTGCAGCTGAAGGTGCTCAGCCAGTTTATAAAGCAAAACCCACCAAGGCTCTTAAAGAGGAGAGCAGCACATGGAGCTCAGGGTGTGACTGAACAGCAAATTATTGACAGTTTCAATAAATAAATTGAGCACTTGCCTACAAATAAAGGTTGATGACAAAAGGAAATGGGCATGAGTCATTGCTTGCATACATTGGTGCAAGTTTTCTTATTCATTGAAATTAGCCTTTGTTTATAGCAAGTAAATTTGACCAGGTTCTTTAAATTGAATAAGTGTCTAATGAAGTACCACAGACAGACTTTAATTTTGGCCTGGATTAACATCATTAATGATTTGGAAGAAGGAGGCATGCAGCATGTTCATTAAATTTGCATGTGATGTAAAGGTTGGTTTAAAATACTATTGAGGGTACAAAACCACTATGGGGCTAAAAGAGATGGCACTGAACAAACCCAATAAATAAAAATAACAACCAACCAACCAAAAAAAAATCAACCAACCGAAATCTCCCCAACCTTCCCCCAAAAAACAAGAAAAAAGAGATTCAGCTCAGCAAAATGTAGGTTGATAAATGTAATGATTAATAGTCAGAATAGGAAAAAAAAGTTCAGGTAATGCAGGAGACAAAGATTTCTCGTCTACCAAAAATAATTATATACAGATTAAAAATCATATTTGCACTCACTCTTAGTAGTGGGAAAAGACACCTCTGATTTTTTAAAACAGGGAGACATACTTTGTAGGCTTGTGTAAATGTTAAAATATTGTAAGGAATATATTACAATATATTAATATATTGTTAGGAAATCAAAAGAACACTTACAAATATATCAATAACATTAAGTGAAAGGAGGTTTATTTCAGAGCAGAGGTTTTAAAAATATGTACAAAGTAGCAGAGCTAAGATATGTTTTCATCCAGGAGTTAAGGTATTGGAAAGACTGTGGTGCACATGTGAAAATGGCTGATGTGTGTTCAGGGTAACACCACTGGAGCAAGAGGAATGGAATCACAGCACTAACGATTCAAATCGGGTGTCAGGAAAATACCTTGGAAGTAAAATGTTTACCTTGAAAACAGTTTCCTCAAGGATGGTTGGGATTTAACATTTCTGTGCATTTTAGCCACTCTTTATATGTTTCTTTCCAAAGCGCTGTGAGATAGGCAAAGGCTATTTATTATCCCATGTACCTGATGGAGTATTCAGGATACTTCTAAACACTCTTACTGAGACTGAGCTCTCATGGGATGTTGCAACTGGCAAGGATGGGTCTGGGGATATTTCCCTGCAAGAGAGGAAAGCAAATGTGCCTTCAGCTTCAGCTTGAATGTTTTTTTTGTTAGTTTTTCTTTTTTTTTTTTTTTTTTCTTCAATATGAAGCCTCAAATTAAAACTATATATTTATTGCATCAACCTCAAACTGGAAGTGCTGTAATTTTTGTTTTTTTTAATCTTATTTTCTAGGATTGAGGATCTGGTGACTTGACTACATTTTACCCTGAATGAGGCAGGTATCTCAAAGCACCAGATGTTTTAAAGGAGTGCTTTGCCTGAAGTATGCCCTTATAGTGTCCAATTTTGCTTTATCTTTTGAATAATCAATTTTATTGGGAAGAAGCAGGAAAATATTTTTTCTTTAATCTTGTTGAAATTAAGAGTAAATGCTTTAGAAGACAACTACCAGTGCTTCTTTTATTCCAGAGCAATTTCAAGATGGTGTATATTATTGCAAGAAATATTTCTTCATTATTATCTTCTGTTTGGTGATGGCCTCATCAGTTGCTGTAGTGAATTTAGTGAGTCTTTTTAATTTGTCTGTGTGTTTCAGTTCAGTTAGTTTTCTTGTTAAGTTCACAGTGGTGAAAACTTCAGTATCTAGGAAAGTTTGATGGAAGTTAAGGGTAGAATTCCTGCTTTAGATACCCAGCTTGAATAAATTAACAAATTAAATCAACAGCTATTACTCATTGTCTTTAAGATTTTTAAAATAAATTTTCTTTGTCTTTGCTCTCACATACTCCTTAAAGCTTATAAATTGTTTTCTAACCTCTTTAAACTGTAATTACTGTATCAGGAATGAGAGCTCTGGAGACCTTTATTTGTATAGACACTTAATAACTGAGTGTCAGCAATGTGTGGTACCAGTAAAAGGATAATCTCTTAGATACTGTCATTTATTCAACAGTGTAATTGAATTAATCACTTTCACTTAATCACAGAGTCACAGGATGTTTGGGCCTGAAAGGAGTATGTGGAGATCATCCAGTCCAACCAACCCCCTGCTAAATCACGTTCATGTAGAGCAGGTTCCACAGGGTTGTGTCCAGGTAGATTTTTAATATCTCCAGAGGAAGAGACTCCACAACCTCTCTGGGTAGCCTGTTTTAGTGCTCTGCCACCCTTAGAGTAAAGAAAGTTTTCCCTATGTTCAGGTGAAATTTCTGTGTGAAACTTCTCAGTTTGTGCCTGTTGCCCCTTGTCCTGCATTGGGCACCACTGAAGCATCTGGACCCATCCTCTTGACACCCCTGAACCTCTTTCCAGCCCTTTGCTCCACTTCAGGTAGTCTCTTCTGGCTTCAAACTCTGTAGTAAGATTTGTGGAAAGGATTATTATCAATCTACTGGTGTGTACAAAGTGCTTTGTCTTTTTTGTATACAAGGTGCCTCTTCATCAGCATTTCTAAATAATTGTGTCTAACTGTAACTGTGGAAGCACAAAGCATCTCAGCACAGAAACTGCTTTAGGTCAACTCTGACATGAAATCTAAGATGACAATGAAACCCTTACAATAGGCACACTATCAGTTATTTCATATGCCTGCTGTGAAGTGATAGCAATGTTGAGTGCAGGAACAGGGAGCAAAATGTGTCTACAAAAAGTTTTTTTTGAGCCTATCAGAAAAGTAAAGCCTGTATGTCAATAATAAAATAAGCAGAAAAGAAGCATTCCAAACAAAACACATTGTGATATGTCCATAATATAATTAGTGTGTATTTTAGGTTTGATGCTTTAATCTTATGATGAAATAGCAGTCATAGTTTTCATTCTGAATTCAAAACATTCGGAAATATCTTCTCTGCTTTTTGATTTGTGTTCATTTGCTGTTCTTTTCTTTTAAAGCAAGTAACTTGAGCTTTGGGAAGTTAATAATCCTGAAAGTAGATTATATGCTTGTGATAACACTTCACTGCACCTATCCTGGCAAGCAAGATTTAATGCTTGAATAAGTCGAGTATTCTGTAGATCTGTAAATCTGTAATGGGTATTTTCAGAAATACTATTTAGTGGGCATTAGAAGCCATGACTTCTCTGCAATGGAAATTTCCATTTACTTGATTTCTAAGTTGTTAACTCTAGTATTAATTACTTTTAATTGAAGATTAAACCATAATATTTTCATTTTGCCAAGGCAATAGCTTGTTAAAAAAAAAAGTGTTATTTAGGATGGGAAGTATCTCATGTCTCCTAGTTCTGTTATTGTTGCTTATATAGATATTGTGTTCGTAGTGAGTAGTGCTATTGTATGTTTAAAAAATTCATCTGTCATGGCTGTCTAAGCTAGATCAGAGACAAAATGGGTTACATATTACAGGATCATGAAAGAACATGAGAATAAGAGATTTTAACCTGCAAATACAGCATAATACCTACTTCTGGGTCAATTTCTGCTTTGCTCACTTAGGCAAATGGTGTAAATTGATTTAAATAGGTGCTGGAATTTAAGTGACAGGAGTAATTTATACTACCTGAGGTTCTGTTCCCTTTTTTAAAAGATGAAACACTGTCTTAAAGCCTATTCAGACTGCTTTAATTGGTCAGACTGGAGGGATGTTCAGGGACTTTCCTGCAGCTCATTTTGCAGAATCTGTGGGCAGAGTTCTGCAGGACGGCTGGGATAAAATTTGCCTTCCACCATGGTCTCTGTACCGAATTCCATTCCAGACTTCACAAAAGGTTCAGACTGGTTTTGTTTCTACCATCGTGTCCTTAAATATTGAATGTGCTCTTTGCGCTCACAAGTTATCTTTAGTGCTCAGAAGTGTGTGAACGATTTGAAACACAGAAATATCTACTTTAAATCCTTTTTATAGAAAATGTTCAGTGGTCCTGAAACATGCACAGTTTGCACAAACTGCAGCTAACAATGTTTGATCCATGAGCTATGCTTGTAGCAAACTATACCTCAAATATTGGATATCACAATGCCAAAAGAATGCAAGTTTATGTTGGTTTATATGACCCTCACTATTCAAGCAGATATTTTAGAGTAGTGCAAATTTTTCTGTTGTAAAATTCTTAGTGGAAGAAGTGTGGCCAAGGAAATTAACAAACCCCATTTTGTTCTTCTTTTTATTCTTGAAAGAGGAGCAGTGATGTGTCACTTGAACATTCTTTTTTCCACTTTCTTTCCCAGTAAATTACATAGTTTCTCTTGCATGCCACATGCCTCATTAAACATTCTGTGTATCTCCCAATCTTCTCCATCCTAACATGGAGGAAGCCAGTAATAAGATTACTCTTTGTCACTAAGAATTACTTGCATAGCTATAAGGGAGGAACATTATATGTGCACATGCACCACAGGAGCCAAAGGATAAACTGAGCACTACTGAATTAAGGGCATACATCACTACACTCAGTTTTCTCATACCTCTTCATGTATTCCTGCAATGCTGTTATATACAAGAATTTAAATGCAGGGATCAAAAGAATTGTAGTTAGCAATCTGCACTCAAACAATAAAAGCAATGAGAGTGATGTCTGTATAATTGGCACTTAGAGGACTTTCTTCACACATCTTTGAGGAGTCAATCCTTTCTCTCCTGAGGTAACTCTTAACTAGAACTGTGAGTTAGAGGAAATAGCTGGCTGGCCTTGCCTGAGGACATCAGGATGTGGTAGATCCTGAAGTCCTTCACACCCTTGTGTGGATGTACTCAAGCTGCTGGTGTTCCTGTGTTTGGAAATACCTGCTGGAGGAGTACCCTGCAGCTCCCATGGAGACCTTCTCTTTGCAACTCTATTCTTCTGTGTTGCTGAATCCTGCCAGTATTTTGACCTCTGGAGTTCTGATTTGGTGACAGCCCATACTTTAAGCATACATTGCAAAAAGCAAAATACAAGATGGTTTAAAGAGTCAAGTGCAGTTGGGTGAGAAGCAGGCTGTATTCTGGATTTATTGTTCTTACATTGCACCACATCCTTCTCTCTAAGTAGCACCAGAGAACTACATAAGTACATGTGAACAACACATGATGCCACTCATATGTTAACAATCAGTTAATTACTTCATTATGTGTTTCTGGACTTTAGAAAAGAATTAAAGCTTTGGTGGACAAATTAGTGAGAACTTAATTAATAGTGGCCTAGATAAGCAAAATATGTCTGGGAAATGTTAATAAGCATTTTACCTCTCTGCTCTCTTTCTGCATGACTGGTTTATCATTTAGTACAGCACATTGCTATGCAGATATCCTTTCTTTTTATGATCCTGGATTACACCTAATAGACCCTAGGCTTGTTAGCACAAGCAGTGTGCAGCATTAATAGTTGTGTTCAGTTCATCCCCTAGCTTGGACACGGCTGTTACGGAAAGCATCTATTCTGAGTTTGAGCCATGTCCTCTGAATGCAAGTCCCACAGCCCAGAAAAATAGATTTGGAAATAAAACAAGCTCCCTAATCTTGGCAAACCAGTGTCAAGGCTCTAGGTGCCAGAGATGTAATTTTCAGTCCCACTAATAAACCAAGGTGCTAAGACAGTGAGAGGTTAGGGCTGAGCAGAGAAGGGTTCCTTGGGTTTTAAGTGTATGTTGCACTTTAGGAATTCTTCATCGTGCAGAAAGTGATAAAATGTGGAAAAATGAACATGTGGAGTTTATTTTCCCTTCTATTCAAGCCCTAAAGGTAGCCAGCTGATAAGGAAATTCAGTCCTCAATTATATACACAGTCCCTCAAGTGTGTTAAGTTCATTTCTTTGGTGAAATATTTTGACAACATAGGTATCTCTAAAACCTTTTTCTCTTTATTATTCAAGTAAAGCCATCTACAGCCAAGAAATTCTGCTGAAGTGGGTTTTCTAGAATTCTTTCAGAAAAAAAGAAAATATTTTTGTCTATTCTCTGCTAAGAAAAATAACTTGAAAGAGAAAGGTGTCCTTCATGTAAAGTAAAATCACAGGACACTCTTCACAGAGGTGCAAGGGAAGGTGTGAATTTTTTTTTGTGCTGAGAAAAGATAGAGCTTGTCTTTATGTTCTGTGTAAGTTCTTACTTCCTAGTACTAAGTGATGCTGTGTGTTTAAGGGGAGTGGAAAGGATGTGCCTGTGCCTTGCCCTGGACTTGTAGGTAGTTCTTAGGCTCCCTTTGGGAATGCTGATGGGTGAAAGTACTTGTGGGGTTGCTGAAGAAGTATTTAGTATCTGATTTTTTCTTGGGCTTACATGCAAGGTCAGTGCCAAGCTACTTAGCATTGCTGAAAGCAATGTACTTCCTAATGTGTACAAAAACTACATTTGAAGAGCATCTTGATTTCATATGTCTGTAAAAACAAGGTGGCAACAAATTCCAGGAGGCCAAGGCTTCCTTTCAGTCCCTTTTCTAGGTACTCCCATCTTCCTTGACTCTATTTCCTTCCCTGTTGAATCTGACTGTTGGTATCTACGTCATGAAGGATTTCCAAGCCCAAAGTAATTAAGTCTGAAAAGCGTGTTGAGACATTCAGATGGAAAGCACTGTCTAACTGCACTGGTATAATTATACACTGCATAACTGATCCAAGTACCAAAGAAAAGTGGAACACGAAAGAACAGCTAAATTTATCCTAGAAAATGGGTTCAGCAGTTCAGCATTCAGATTTAGATCAGTAGAGCAGCCTCACTACTGTTTAAAGCCTCACAATCAGCTAATTTTGGCTGATGTAGGACCAGCTGTGAAGTGCTTTTTAATATGTGTTGATTTAGCTATTAATTAAGAGGATTTTTATCATATAATTAACCTATACTTTTGTTTTTAAATGTTCTTTGGATAAAGCATTCATTGCTTTATTTTAATTCTTGAAGACTTTCCATTAAATTTACTGTACTTTTATGTTTTATAACCCATACCTAGATCATAGCATTGATAGAGTATTTTTAGGATATTTAAATGAATAATTTTGCACAAATTCTTCACACTGTAATGAAAACTGTAAAAAAAAAAAAAAAAATCATGTGGTGATGTGCAGTGTCTCACTGGGCTACAGGTACAGTATTAATCCCTTAGCGTTTTTCATCACCAAGGTAAAACAAATACCAGCATTATCTGGCCATAATGTAATCTGGTATGTAAAATGGCTGGTGTGCTACTCTCCAAATTCTGAGAGTTGTACTTGTTCAAATTAAGATTTTATAGCTCATGCTCAAGCATTTGCAGTGAACTGTGTTAGGTGATAGAGATGTTTTTGTGGCTTTTGTGATGCCATGAGCTTAAAAAGCTTTTACAACTGGTTGTTTTTTTTTTTTTTTTTTTAATAAGTGCACATTCCATTTAGTAAAAGAGCTTATTTAGATATGTGTCAGCAATTTACCCTGATGTTGCAGTTGTGCTGTGGTATTGTGCTCATTGAAGTAGTGCTGCAAAGAAACTTTGACTTGAAAAGAGAATGATAAAAAACATCCGCACAACCCCATTCCCAGGAACATATCCAAGACCAAATTTTCAGTTAAGAGTTAATTGAGCTAACAGTATTGTCATCAGTGTAGATGGTGATTTATATTGATTTATTTACTGGTTAGGTAAAGTGTGAGTATCATGTTTTTCCACCTCTTTTCACAGCAGAAGCAAGCAGAAGGGTCTGTCCTCAGCTAGTGGCTCTGTGTCTTGGGGGCAAAGAGCTCTGCCAGGCTACACTGAAGGATGGCCAAGTCAAGATGTCCAGCCTGGGAAAGAAATGAAGTAATGTATGCAGCCTGTGCTGCCCAGGATGCTGTCCTGTTGTAGGCTTATGCACAGGGGGAAAAGCATCCCCGTGTGCAGCATTAAATTCAGTGTTCTCAGTGCTGCTCCTTAAAATGTGCATATTCTTTATTGCTTGCTGCGATTATGAAAAACACTATATACTCAATAGCACTGAAAGTATATTCAAATCATAATACATTTATGTAGGTCAGAGTTCTTATTATGGTCCTAAAGCCCAATGGGAATAGTGTATCTGGGTGATGTAGTGGTTGTTGAGTTTAAAGTGCTAAAATAAATGTTGCTGGGTAACAAAGGGATAGCTGGATAAGTTTTGTTCTTTCACTGGTATATGCTTGATATATGAAGGCTAAACTCAGAGAAGTGCTACTGCTGCTTATCCATGATACAAAAATCAGAATTTTCTTTTCCTGCCATGTGCAGAGAAATCAGGCATAAATGTTGGAGTGCTTACCTAAAAATTGCTGTCAAAGAAAATTTACACTGAGACTCTGGTAGTAAGAAAAGCTCCTAAAGAAGAGAAAAATTCATAAAATATAAAAATAATACAATTGAAAATAAAATTATAAAAAAAAGATTTTGAAGTTGCTTCTGGTGTTTCTTAATGGAATGGGAATAAAAATATTTTGATTTATGTATACATATATATAATAATTCAAGATTATAGATTCATTTTTGTCATCATTCATATAATGAATTATATTTTCAGTTTTAGACATTAAGTTGTAATTTAAAATTATAAGTAGATTTTACTTTTCAGATAAAAACATTTCAGCTGAATTGTTCTGTTTTAGTAAAAAGTTCTAACTGAAATTATGCATTTGAACATATTGTAAGGCCATATTTCAATTAGAGCACATTGGTAAGCATATTTAAAATAGACTTTTTAAAAAATCAAATAAATAGCAATGATTTGGGTTGATTCCACAACTTAGAGAGTGATTGTGTGTATACACGATACTTTGCTAATGTTATTTTGCATTTAAGTATTAATCCCTTAACGTTTTTCATCACCAAGTTGAAACTGCTTGTTTATGTATTACAGTGTTTTATTTATTACTGGGTTTTTTTTCTAGTGATTTGTTTATTTATTTGTGATTTTCTTAGCAATTTGAAATGATCTATTTTTGGTCTTTAATTCTCCCTCTCCAGTAGCAATGTCCAGGCTGCTTTTCCAACCCCTCCAGCACCAGGAGAGGCAACTGGCCCTCTACTAGCTGTGACAGTGTGAGGATGGGGAGGTTTGGCCACAGATTTTCATACAAACTTAGAATGGTTTGGATTGGGAGGGACTTGAAACATTTGACAACTTCCACCAGACCAGGTTGTCAGAGCCTCATCCAGCCTGGCCTTGAGCACTTCCAGGGATGGAGCACACTGGAGCACCCTGCACATCTCTGAGCAACCTGTTTCAGTGCCTCGTCAGCCTGAGGTTTTGCTGAAACACCCAAAACCAGAGGTTTTATTTTATCTTTAAAAACTTTTTTAATGCAGAAATTTTAGTTTGAGGGCACAGTAAGAGACTTTGTGATTTATTCTGGTTCCATCAGTGAGAGAAACAGTAGGGGTAGCTCATCACCGTGGCATTCCTGGGAACAAGGGCACGCAGGGGCTGGGGTAGGGCACGGGACTATGGGCGTTCAGATCTTGCTGTGGTCTGGCTCTTGGCATTTCAATTATTAGTAACATTTTAAATTATGATTATACTTATTGCAATTTTTAAATTTTAATATATTTTCACGACAACAACAGCAACAACAAGAACAACAACAACAAAACATTATTATTATTATTATTATTATTATTATTATTATTATTATTATTATTAGTTTCCAATGTCTCCGGCAATTCTGGTGTTGTCGCGGGGGCTCCGCGGGGCGCGTCCCGTGGGCGCAGCCGGCAGGTGGTGCTGGCGGAGCGCGGCCCCCGCGCCGCCCGGCCCCGCATCCCGCCAGACCCGCATCCCTGCCCGGCCCCGCATCCCCGCATCCCTGCCCGGCCCCGCATCCCGCCAGACCCGCATCCCTGCCCGGCCCTGCATCCCGCCAGCCCCGCATCCCTGCCCGGCCCCGCATCCCTGCCCGACCCCGCATCCTCGCCAGCCCCGCATCCCTGCCCGGCCCCGCATCCCCGCCAGCCCCGCATCCCTGCCCGGCCCCGCATCCCTTCCCAGCCCCGCATCCTCGCCAGCCCCGCATCCCTGCCCGGCCCCGCATCCCCGCCCAGCCCCGCATCCCTGCCCGGCCCCGCATCCCCGCCCAGCCCCGCATCCCTGCCCGGCCCCGCATCCCTGCCCGGCCCCGCATCCCCGCCAGCCCCGCATCCCTGCCCGGCCCCGCATCCCGCCAGCCCCGCATCCCCGCCCGGCCCCGCATCCCTGCCCGGCCCCGCATCCCTGCCCGGCCCCGCATCCTCGCCGGCTCCAGATTCCCGCCAGCCCCGCATTCCTTGCCCGGCCCCCATCTCCGCATCACACATCCGTCCTGCTGCAGGAGCTGTGCACGCAGCTCAAATGAAGGCGTTTGCCCAGTTGCTTAAATTAAACAGAGCAGATGTTGTACAAAAGATGAATAAACCAGTGTCGCCGGGAAATTGCCTCAGGATGCTGCCCGAGTCTGGCTTTTGTAAGGGTTTGGGCTACTTTTCTTTTGTTTTACTGGGAAGCAGGAAGTTTGAATTTGATTTTAGGCACTGAAATTGTGCAGTTGTCAGTCATCCACAGAAAGCTTGGACAAGTTACAGGTTTGTGACTAACGCATAAGATTGTGAATAATCAGTAGTAGCTGGTGAATCACAGTGGAATGTGCAGCTATGAATAATGTAACCAGGAGATATAATGTAGAGGGGAACAATAAAAATACTGTAGTCAAAGCTCCACAAAATGCCTGCAAAAGTCCTGCAGAAGAAATGGCATCTTGATGTAGCAAAGATCTGAGTAGTGGGGGGAGAACTAACAAAGGATGATATCAGAAAAACTGGTAAATAATGCTTTAAGGAGACCAATTTTGCTGCAAGTGGTGCATTTGAAAGATGAAGTCTGAAGATGGATTCTTGTCTATCCTGTCTATTAAGAAATTATTAGAAGAATTAAAGATATTATAGTGAGCATACTGCAAGTAACAAATCTGATTACATCTGTCTGGTCGCCTCATTAATGAACTGCACTTAGCTCATATGATGTGGGGTTTTTTTAATGTTCAAAACTCAGTGTCCAGAACCTTTAAAGCATCCTGCTGCAGTCTGCACCCTTGATAAATGTGGCAAGGTTAGACAAGAAAATATTTATTCATAAGTGTCAGAGACAGTTAGGAAACTAGACAATTCTTAGGTTGTTATTGCCCACCACAGACCCAGAAAAGATTGGCATATGATAATGTGATGGAACAGCCAGGTTGGCACTTACCCTGCTTTGAGGTCAGGCCTCTCTGCTGGTGAGAGATGAATCTTCCTTTAGCTTTGTCCTCCAGAATGAGATTCAATTCTTCCTCTGGGCTTTATTTTCATTCTTTAGGTACAAATATGTATTTCTAGGTGTGAGCTGATGTAGCAAAGATAATTCTGAAAGCAGTATTTTGATGCAAAAGTATAACTTGGAGAAAAAGCCATGATGGAATGCTTCAGAAACTATAAATCCATATTTTTATTTGCTTGCATCTTGAAAATAAGGACAGAATAATTATGTCCTTGCAACTGAGGAATAGGGTTATTAAACATGTGCTGGGCATGTGTTCCAAAACACTATTAGCATTTCATAAATTACCATGATATTCTAAATTTTGTATTTCATCTACATATTTATGATGCACATGCATTTCACTGACTATGTGCTACAGTCATGGAATGGTTGTTCAGCTCTTGAATTAATTTGTTTTCTGGTTCATGTAATAAGAGGTGTTTAGCCTTCACTCTGAGTCCTCTTTCAACTCGTATTATAAATTCTCACATAAATTGAAAAGCAGTGACTCAATGTGTCTCAAAAATAAGCCTTTTCCTAGGAAATTCATTGAGAGCTTGGAGTGGAAGGTTTTTATATTTTAATGAGATGAGTCAGAAACATTTCATTAAGAATCTCTTGTAAAGCATGTTTTGGATAGGAAATTGCCTAAATAATATAAACAGATTTCACTTTGCATTTGAGATATTTCTATACTTGATATCATGCAAATGTAATATTAACAATTGCACTCAGTATTCTGCTGCTAAATCAATGACTGGTCTTAAAAGATGTAACAAATGGCAGGAAGGATAAAGTTGGCAAAATCAGCATCTGTTATCTGTTAGCTAATCTCATGATTTGTAAAACAAACCGCTAGTTAAGTCTTCAATAAAATGTATAAACCCCCTGTTAATTAACAGAGACACATTGTGGTTTGAGGCGAATTTCTATCATTGTTAGCATACTGTGTAAGAACCTGATGGAACAGAGCAGTCTCTGTTGGTGGGAAATAATGTATATAATCAAAATCAGCCCTAGCAGAGAGCCTTAAACCACAGGAAAATAAGAGTCCTCAGATAGGAGCTAACAGGCAGAATGTTATCCAGAGACTACCAGGTTCATTATACACAATATTGAGCATGCTGATAATTTATGGAAAATGCATATAAGCTGGCTGAAATACTAATTATTGTCTTATATGTATATTTACATTTCCTTCCCACTCTGCAGTGCTGTGCCTCTAAGGTGACTGAGGATGTCAGTGCAATTCTGAAATAACCATTTTCTTGCTTTACCACAGAGATCTGATTAATAAAGGTAATTTAAACCATGGGCATTGAAGAGGCCAATGGAGTCTCCTGCACAAGCCATTGCCACAGTGCAGGCTCAGGTCACTCCCTCTTCCTTACTGCCTTACTCACATTTTGAGCTCCATGGGTCCATACTTGCTGGAGAAATGCTTCTTTGCACACTTACTGCCCTATAGGTTTCTGAGAACCAAAGCAACACATATCTATATTTTATTTCAAAGGTGCTTGCAATTGAGAAGTGGATAAAGGTTTGGGGATAAGAATAATCAACTTATTGCATAAAAAATTAAGGGATCCATAATTTAGGAAAATTAGTGATGTGCTAATTATGGAATTTCATTTGTCACAAAGTAAACAGCATTGTATAGCTTAGCATCATGCTCCCACTACAGTTTTACTAGTCAATTCTTTATAGAATCTCTGATAAAATGCTACATAAAAGCAAGGCAAAGCCAAAGCAAAGATCAAAGAGTTAGATTTGGAATGTGGACTTCACAGTGCTTTATAGAAAGGGTCTGTCAGCTTCTTGTTGTCCTGAGCTTCACCCATTGGTCTTGAGTTTGAGTTCATCTCTTTTGATCTGTGTCAAAAATCTTCAGTCAATGAAGCAGAACTCATTTATTGTTTTGCTGTTTCTCATATTTTTCTCAAATTTGCAAGTCTTCAGGCTTGTGGCAATGATTTAGCAATGCTGAGGTCTGGATTTTATCTGGCATCATGCTTATATATTGCTTGTTAGCAACTATTATTAGTTTTTCTAGTTTGTGTAGGAATGAGGCAAGGAGACATAATATGGGTCTTGCTTTTCTGTCACTGTATTTATTTTGCCTGTTCCTTCCTACCTCGGTACACAGAAGATGCAACTAATTCCTACTGAAAAAGAGATGACCAGAGCTTAAATTCTTAATTGTAAGACAGAATTGCCCCATGTCTTCCTAACTAAGGTCTTCAGAAAAGAGATTTGTTTTATCTGGGTTTTTTTTTTTTTTTTTTTTTTTTGTTTGCTTTTAGAATTTTGTGAATGGAAAAGATTTTGAGGACATGAAGACACATAATTTTTGGCACACATAATTGTTATCATCTTTTTAATATCTTTTTGCTACATTTTGCCCCACTGAAGGATGGGTATACAGGCTATGCCTGTTTGGTTCTCTCAGTCCAAAATGGTATCCTGGATCAGTCCCACTGCCCATTCCTCAATAGCTTCTCTCCAAGGATCAAAAGGAGATATGCCAGAAAGGATACAGAACCAGGAGAGACACAGTAGTACTTCCTCAAAATGCTCTTCTCACCTCCAGCCATTTGCAGTCCAGGAATTTCTCTGATCACAGATGGTTTTAATTGTATTAATAACCCTCAGTGGATTTTCCTCCTGTGTCTGGTCTGTTCTAAACAGATGTAAACTTTTCATTCTCTCAGTAATCTGTACAGGTTCTGCAGCCAGTCTGGTGTGTGAAGAAGGGTTCCTTCCTTCTCTTTCTTTCAAATCATCCCCATTTAAGCTTTTAGTGGAAAAATGAGAGGTCAAACAGTCTGTGGCCATCCTCTCTGTCCCAGCCATTTTTACAGACTTTGGTCATATGTTTAATTATTTGTCTTTTAGAGGTGTGTAACAACACATACAAAGTTATCTTCTGCAAGCTGATAGCTTACAATTGTTGATTGGACTTTCCTTGATTCCAGTTCATAAGCACACAAACAGAAAAGCTCACTGAAGTGTCATGTGATGCTCAGTTTAAGTTTGAAACTAGGCTTGTATGTGTGTCTTTATGAAATGTGTAATTTTGTCTGTAAGCGATATTGTAAATCACTTTAAAATTAAATATAGCATGAGCTCTGCAATCCATATTAAAATAAACAAGATATTTCAATAATAAATATCTATTTAGAATTAGATCTGGGAGATTATTTGGGAGATGCTTAATAGTAGGGTGGGTTTCAGGGGAAATAAGCAGATAAGAACATGAAACTTATTTAACAAGCCAAGTCCCTAACAGGGGACTTGTTCTCATTCAACCTGGCCAGTAATTCATTGGCTGAGTTGTAATTAAGAGCACAGGATTCTTCATCTGCTGGAAAGTGATGCTTATCTGTTTAAATGTACCTTTAGATAGCTGTACTAATAATGATTAACTCTGAAAATGCATAAGTTGGGGTAAAGTACTGGTATAAGATTTGGATGAAAGGCAGCTGAAACTAAAAACTACAATGCAGGATTTTGAAAACTAATCTCCAGACTAATTACAGAATTTGGTTTAGTGAGGATGAGGGTTACAGTTAAAGCATGTACTCAGATCTCATCACAATCATGTGAAGAATGAAGCTTCTCCAGGGTTCTGTATTATGCTTTAGGACACAGCCTGATGTCAAGACCTAAAGCATATCAATGCTGTTGATTTCTCTGCAGTTTATTACCACTTCTATCAATAGGTTCAATATGGTCTTTTCCTTATTTAAAACCTTGTAGCACAGCCTTTCCAAAGGATGCACTGAACCTGAACAGTTCTAAAAACACACTGGGTATTTGTGCTACCCATGTCCCCGATTATGGCTGAATACTCAAGCTGATCAACACAATGCATGCCACAAGCTAATTTTTTTAAGTTTTGGGGTTATTTTTATTTTTATATATGATAGCCCAAAGGTAGAAAAACGTCTGGAAGGGGTAATAAGCCTTGCTATGAGTTCAGTATTCTGTCCCTGCTATGGGAGAATGCTCCCTGATGATGTTGGAATGTAAGGTTGCCCATACTGCTCTCATGGAGTTGTATTTGTTGCATATAATATCATTGTCTGCCCCTTGGAAGAAGAAGGAAGTTTGCAGTGAAAATAAGCTGTTTCAGTCAGCAAAAAATCACTGTGTTATCATTACAGAGCACCTAAGAAACATTTAATGATTTGGCAATTCTAAACTTTTTGTCATTGTCAAAGAAAATGGGAAAATTAATTTAATTGGGTCAATATTTCATTTAGAGTTAAGCTTAATAGGCATTTTCTTGTCACTATGAGTGTATGCTATTTTCTGGGTTTGTGTTTTCAGTGTTTTATCAGCCTTACATCACCTGACCTTAGTTAAAAACCATAAATTTAAGTTCTACCTGCTTAGCTTAGATTTCTGTACCAAATTTATTAAGAAATAAAAATAAAAGACTGAGGCATGGAAACGCTAATTAAAAGTCAGCACTTGGTTTTTTTTTTTTAATCAGCAAGAAATATAATTGATACTAGGTAAATTTTGGCCTTGATCATAAAGGTAACAACGTGAAAAATCTTGTCTTCTATAAAGAAAGTGAATGAGCAATGTATCCTTTTACAACAGGTTGTAAAGAGTATCAATTTTAATTTGTTTCTTTAATTAGTAAGAAATTAAAGAGAAACTGGAATTTTTATTAGGATAGTAAGGAAATAGAAAGGAATAGCTTTGAGATAAAGTCTAGAAAATAAATTTGATTTTTCAGAAACTTAAGGATATTTCTTTTTTATTTATCACAGATAAGCAGTACATCTGGTTTTATTATATCTGAATAAAAATCCTGTGGTGAGGGGGAAATTTTATTTATACTGACTGCTTTAGTTTCTAAACCACAATATCAATTTATACTTGGTTTTGTTTACATAATATTTTATGAGTGTCTGATTAAGTCTTTATTAAGCCTATTTCATGAGGTTTAATATATCTGCAGTAGGTTCTGCCTCAGAATTGAGGCTGTTGTCACAGCAGCTATCCTCATTTTCATGCGATTAATTTCACTTGATAAGTAATGTTGGCAGACAAATACATGTATATTTAAACTGCATAAATAAATGGTCCTAAATAGTCAAAAAAATTTGGTTTTTTACAAGGTGATTTTAATCTTACTCGAGCTCTTTGTATGGGAAAAAGTCAGTATTAAAGACTCCCTTTCTCATCGAAGTCCATAAAAGTTGAATAAAAAGATATACAGAAAATTTCAAACCTGATTGTTCAGAGTTGTTTCACATCAGCTGCTCACCAGTTAACACAAACTGATGTCTACAGTTTACACCTTTGGGAAAATTGGTTCAGAGAGAAGCTTTTCATTCTTTTCTTGTCTTGTATTGCTAGAATAATAAAAGTAAACAACATAATAAAACTATGGAGGTAGTGGGGTGCTATGTTATGGTGACTTCGCAGTACAGGTGCTCACCCTGGTCCTCTTTATTTGATCATGTAGCCTAAAGGCTGAACAATATCATCCTTAGTAGTATCCTGTCAAGGGCAGGGCTTGAAACAAGAGTGCTGCTCTTTTGCTGTCAACTGGGAGCAGAGATGGAATATTCATGGTCATTTGTTTCAAGACATAAAAATAAAATGCAGGAAGAAAACCTTGGTTGGCTTACCTCTTAACAGCTTCCTCTGCCATAAGGTTTGCTACCTAGATACTTCCAAAATTAACAGAATACTTGGGGCTCTCTTGTACAATAAAGCATCTTCCATACTCACACAGTAATGTATATTTCTTCACTATTCTATGCTGCTGGGAAAAAAAATATTCAAAAGAATAATTCTATCATAAAACTTGCTCTTAAAGCAACAATTTTATTTACATTTCCCAAAGCTGGCATGCTGCCAATGGAGCTAGGTGTATATGAAAAAGGAAAACATGCACAGGGAAGCTGTATAGTGGATAAAACAGGTTTTGTTGAAAGCCACTTCACCTCCATGCTTCTTGAATCCTGGAACAATGTTGTTAATTACCTTGGATAATTTCCTCCCCTAGTATTTCAGCTTGGTATTTTGTGCATCATAAACCGTGCTGAATGTTTCTGTAGTACTTACATACTGTCCACATTTCATTGATTTCACATTCAGAGTTATTCTCCTATGTATTGCCAAAGTCTGGCTCTGAGTGGCTGTCTAATTAAAATATTTGCATGTCAAACCATCTGCATGCATAATATTTGTATTTTTGTATTTGTATTTTTTGATCCTGATCCTCTCCTGGTCTAAATTGTATCAAAAATAAGGAAATGCAGCATTCAGTGGAATACTTACCACAATATTTTGGTGTCAGTTGTGACCCTTGAAAATGGGAGAATAGATGCTCACAGGCAAGTCAGAAGATACTGCTGTCATGGCTTGATGCACTACACTGTGACACTGCTGAAAAGGAAGGATTGATAAACCTGTGTTTAACCTGGACTACCAGAAAATAAGGTTATTACACTTATCTGAAATAAATGATACTGAATGAAATAACAATTGTCATAAAATTGAAAGTAACATTTTTCTTAAACCTGCATTATTTTCATATTACCACGAGATGAAAAAAAGTTGTAAAATCCAAATTATTTTGGCTCTAGAAAGTGTATGTTAAAACAACTCTTATTGATTTTATATAAATGATATATAGATCTGCAGATGGTTTGTACAATTTATTCTGGATTTCTTTACTCATGTATTTTTCCTGTTTTTAAAACTGCTTTCGTTAACATCACTTTTAGCAGAAGAAAGGAATGTTCAATATAAAAAATACGGAAACCTGAAAATAGTTTCCTCTGTGTTTTTCTATGTTTTTTTATTGCTTTTTTTTAAATGTGAAGCACCATTATTTATTAGGACTGGTGATCTACCTGGAAGTCAGATTGAAGAAGGATTTCTTGACTCTAATGTTACACAGGTGTCAGTATTTATGCAAATTTGATAAATATCAATATTTTATATATCCCACAGAGAATACTTCATTTATTTCATACGACACATGGTTAAGATAGAAAATCAGTGAATGGCACATGGATATTCTTCCTCTATATATATATCTAAAAGGCAATATCTTTGCCAATTGAATAGTTTTCAACTTTAATTGTACTCAAAAGCTTTAGACATTTAAAGTTATTTTAGTCAAATACATCTTTGCCTTTCTAAGAAATGTGGAATAATTTAGGATGCATGGAATTCATGAAGATATCTGTTTCAGTCTTCAATCTTCAGGGATTATGAATATGAAATAAAGATAAGGCTAAATAAATAATTTAACTTTTGTTTCCTCCTGTCAGTCAGATTCCCAGTCCATCATCAGGTGATAATGGATGAAGAATGAAGTGTTAATCTCTTAACAGTTAGATAAATTTATTTCATTCCCAGTGAGCCCATGTATATTTTCAGATCTACAGATTGAAGGGAGATGTAAAGGAGTCTTGTTAAAATGGGAGGAGTTATGAGTCTTTATTTTCCTGTGTGTTACTTTCTGTTTATTTGTTCTCCCTGTGTCCTGTGTTATTGTATCAAATGATAATATTTGGTATGGAATATTCTAATTCCAGTATAATTACAGCACTTAAAAGTGTTTTAAGGTTTCTTTCAACTTTGTGCAGACTTCTTAGTTTAAAATAATGGTATATTATTAACTTTTATATTAATATTTGAATATTTTATTGTTTGGATAACTGCTGCACCAGATCTAAATTACTAGTAATTAAGAAAATCAACAAAGCTTTGATTTTAAATTTAATTTTCCTTTTTTTTAATCAGTTGTTCTGATTGTTATATAATGAGACATATTATAGATGATTGTATTTTGAAATGGGAAATTATTAAATAATGAAGTAATGTATTAATAATTTTAGAGTTACTGGGAGACTGTAATTGCCTAAGTAATGCATCAGAATATCAAGTCCAAGGGCAATGTGAAGTGACATATTTTGAAGTTAATTTTGTACATAAGAGGTTATTTTATTATCTTTTATAATGCATTTGTTATTCCATTCCCAAATACATATAGGCATACATATTTAAAAAGAACTTCTATTCCTAACATTTTTATATATTACTGTACTTGTACTATGTTTACTTCACTACCAACTAGTTGGTTTTTTCTTCAGTATCAACATCTTCATGTCTAGGAACAGGTAAAAAAAAAAAACAGTGTGAAAAAAGCCAAGGAGGTGGCAGAATCTTGTGACAGAAACAATTTCAATTTCAGATTGAAATCAGTTTACACCTGTCACTGCTTTAGTGGGATAGAAAGAATCTTTCAGAAGGGAATAATCAGATTTTATCTATCACTTGTTTTCCTCTTATTAATCTACAATATTGTACAGTAGAAGTGTGTTCCTCTCTTTTCCCAAAAAAACCCTTGACACACAAATCTAATATAATGGAAAATAAATGAATATAAGGTAGAAAAATATAAGTGAAAGGTACAGAAATTTGTATGTGAGCATGGAACTGGTTAGTATCTTGTGTTACCTGAGCTATTTCTTTTGTGATCAGGACAGTTTTTGAATGTTTAGTGGTAGTCCAGAAAAATGAAGTTAAACATATGAGTAATGGTACTCCTATAAACAGACATATTAGACAATTAAATTTTTCTGTTTGATGCTGGTGGTGGCCAATATGGCAACAGTGTCCATCTCCTAGTTTACCCTCACTTTGCACCTACATTTTGTAAAAACTTTCCATTAAATTCAATACCAGTGCAATCACAAAGCTTTTAATTTCTGCTATGTCCCCAAGGAATTCTGAATTTTCTGGAGTGGAAGTGGATACCATTCATCATTGTAAATCTTGGATAATTTTGTCACATTGAGGATGTGAGCAGTGAGTAGAGCAGATGGCCTTGTGATAAATAAATGGTAACAACATGATGAATAACAAGTTGCTCTGAGGATACAGTTTCAGATCTACATAAAGTATTGTCTGGGGACCTGGGGCCACATAGGTCCAGTTTTATGGTTCTGTTTCTCCCAATTTGGATTATAAATTCCTCCATGTACTAGGAAAAAAAAATATTTAAAACCAGTCAGTGGCTCCAAACATTTCCCTAATGCCATAATCTTTGCCTCTTTAGGATTTGGATCATAGGGGGGAATTTTCAGACTAAACTGTGTTGTACTTTCAAGGATTCTGCTCATGCAGGATTCCTTGCCTACTGCTTTTCTAAAGGAAAAAGGTGTGAAAGAATAGAAGCAGTATCAGTTTGTTGAGGGTTTTTCTACCAATGCCATTTATAGTTAAAATTGTTTGTAACTGCCTAATGGAAGAATTCCTTGTGGTCTACAGTATTAATCTTGAATTCCTTCTGTATACTTCCTCCAAAAAATCCAAATGGCGTCTACATTTTAAAAAGTCCAACTTTGTATGTGTAAATAGTGAAAAAATAATCCTTCTTTTAGTAGGATTAAAAAAGTTAGTCAAACATCTCCTGCCCTGCCTGCTGTGCTCCACAGGCAAGTCCTTGCTTCCATGCTTAGTTGCAATTCCCTTGGCATCTCTGGTTTGTTGATGCTCTGTCGGTCCATTCTGGTTCCTAGGAAGTATGTTTTGTCTCAGAGGTGTGGCAGGCTGCTCCTACTTCTCAGTGAAGTTTCTCTTTCTTTTCTGGAGTCTTCATGACCCTACTTAATGCTGTTTCTGTCTTGCCTGCTTCTCTTGGTGGTTTGCCATTGAAGAGTGCTCACTTTGAGCATCTCTCCTCCTGAAGCCTGCTGAGCTGATCCATAAGAGATGGAGTGGACCTTCCTCTCTGGAGGTTGCATCCCAGCAAATGTTGTCAGAGGAGGTTAGGGCACAAACACAAGAATTCCCTGGCAGCTGAAGGTGTTATGTTGGAGTGCTTCTGGAGTTGGTTATGGCAGATGGAATGATGAGATGAGATGCTGGATTTGGGGATGTAAAGGCTTGCTCTGGGAACTGCAGAAGGTTCAGAAATACAGCCATTCTCCATTTTCTTTCCCTTTTTCCCTCCCTGCCTTCTTGAAGATTCTTGCTGTTTGAGCAAACACATTTTTTTTAAAAGCAGTGCAGACCTAATTGTGATTTTAGGTCCACCAGTGTGTATCAAAGGTGTCCAAAGAAAACGAATAGTTTCATCAGTGCAGAACCCAAGCAGACAAAGTCTTAAGTTTTATTTTTAGGCATACACACCAAGATCAGTAGATGATACCAAATGGTTTTGCTCTTTTGACTTCAGTGAATATCAGAGTCCATAAACACATAAGTAAAATCAATGCAGCCATAGTAAGTTATACACAGGAGAATTTACTCAGCAAGTTTAAATGTACTCAGTGCCCTTTTACTGCTGAATGTCTAAACCTCCTGTGTGAATTTGTTATCAGACTCCTGCCTCATGCATTTTTTTAAAACACTTATTGATACAAATGGGGATGCAGTGAGGTTAGTGCAGAAATGGAGTTTATTTTCTGGTGCATGCTATGTGATTATTGGATATACAGTATTACATTTCTGTAGAAAATGCAGTCATTTTATTGACTGAAATCAGCTCTAGAATAATTAAATTCTATTTATTTCCTTTCCTTATTTCCTGTGGTACCGATTTTGCCCCACATATAAAATTAGTGATTACTGAACATTGCCAGTATATTATTTGAAAAACTTGCTCCTCCTTTTCTTCAGTTTGGTCACTTAGCTTTTTTAAAATTTTCCTGCTTTTTAGTCTGCAGTGTTGGATTATAACTGTCTGTCTGTCTGTCTGTCTATCTATCTATCTATCTATCTATCTATCTATCTATCTATCTATCTATCCATCCATCCATCCATCCATCCATCCATCCATCAATCTGACCTTCCTGAACTTTTTCGTGTTATCTTAATACTTCAACTATTTATTGCTGAAATGTTGTTCTTGGTCTTCTTTGGCCTTGCTTGCTTTTGAACTTCCTCCATCATTCACTTTGCTTTTCTTCTCTCTAACAGAAGTACTTTTGTCAGTTTGGGGTACAAGGAAGCATAAAATCCTGTCCTTAGTTGCTCAGAGTTCTTGTGATATTTTATTACTAGAACAGAAACAGGGAAGGAAGGATTGTCGTGACTCCACAGTCCCTTTCAAATGTGACCATCTGCAGAGCTTAGCTAGAACAACAGCAAAGGAATACTTTGATGAAAAAGAATTTCAGTAAATTAGTTTCTTGATGGAGCAAAAAAAAATAGCATGAGCCTAAGAGGGACACTATTCACAGAATAATGAACTTTAGCAATTAAGGTTAATATAGTATAATATATTCTTGTCAGATCATAGACCTTTACAGATCTTTCAAAAATGTCACTAACTTTGAGGAGAAAAAAGAAGGTATGGTTTATAAAGTATCCCCAATCAGAATAGTTCTTTATAGTCCTGTGACATTCTTAAACCTTGAAAGCTCCTTTAAGAGTATTTTGTATCAACACTGTGAGAGTGACTTGGGGAAATTTTTATGAGAGTTTGAAATGGCACATTTGGGCTAAATGCAGTCAGAATGTTTCAGTAAATCTGTCTGACACTTCTGACATTGAGGTTGGTAGTAAGTGATAATTATGGCATCCTTTTCTGCTTATGAAACAGTAAAAGAATTCTTTAAGTGTTTCTATAAAAATAACAGTTAATGCACTTATAAATTTAAACTCACTTTGCACAAGATATATTTTTGTTTAGCATTTCACTCTATTACATCTGCATTCAGATAGGGACTGTGACTTCCCTAGAAGATGAAACATTTTTTATAACCAGTGTAGCAATGAACTCAAAATACTTTACTGAATTCAGAGTAGAGCGTGGTACCTGTTCTAAGTTTTTCCAGTTCAATACAAGAAACAAACATGAGAACATTACAAGTCCATAATGCCATCAATTCCAAAACTTAGGAAGCAATAAAGATTAGTGTAGACTGTTCCAAAGAAGTCTTTTGCTTGAATCGACTAGAGTGCTTTTACTGACAATAGAATAAGATAAAGCATGATTTGATTGCAACTTAAAGTTGCATTTAATTTTTTCATATGGACAAAAGGTTGTAAGCCATTATTTGAAATATTTAAAATATTTATTTCAAGAGGAGGAGAATATGCTCAAAAATAAAGCTGCTTTCATGGTACAAACATACAAACATAGGCAACATCATTGACATCTGTCATCCTCTGCTGTTTTGCTGAAGCTCTCTGTGATACAGTATTTCACAATTTCACTATTTCAATATCTTACCAGGAAGAAAGACTGGACAGGTTGGAGGAGCAAATGGGAATGATGGTACCAATGTCTGAGGGAAGTCAGGTTTTGATTTCTCAGTATGCCGTAAGCTATGACTGATAAGGCAAAGACTAAACCTAAAGAAACTCTAGATGAAATACATACATCTCAGAATTATTTGAATTTGATACATAGAAGAGGTTACAAGTAAAAGTTACAAGTTTTGTTGAAAAGCCAAAGCATGACTTGTTCAGAGGAATCCATGAATTAAGACTAGTTAAATTAATAACAAAAATAAAAAGAATAAATTAATCCATAAAGACTAACCTCTTTATAAAAGGATCTTATCAGAAAGATAATGTGCCCATCTAACCCTTCACACTTCTTTTTGCTATTTCGAGTTGAAGAGGTAAAGGAATTATCAAAATTCCAAGCCTTTAAAGTCACCTCTGCATTAGGATGTTGTCAGTTACAAAAAGAAGTGAAAGCATGAATATTTCATATCTCTTTGGCATTCAACCTGTTTTGCATAGATGGCAGCTGGAGGTTCAAAACAGAGCATTATTGCTTCACCACTGTCACCATGGTTTAGCAGGTAAATAATGTATGAGCTAAGAAGACTTGACAAGGCAGACGGTAATGATATATTGGTTCAAGAGTCTCTCACCTCAGAAAGCACCTAGAAATGATTCACATCAGACTTTTTGCTTATTTCATATGATTGTTAGAAGAATAGTCATAGATACAGTCTGTAATTAACCTAAAGAATTAATAGCTGAAGGATATGGAAGGCAAATAGACTAGCAAAGTTTCCAAAGAGCCCTAATGGTAGTACATATGTGGTAACACTTGTAAACTTTCCAGTTTAAAACTGTGGTGTTAATCCACACCCTGTGGGGTGCCAGGTCTTGGTTTTATCTCTAGGAAAACAAAAGTTCCTTCATATCAGATAGGCAGTGCCTAACTAAGCAGGGAACATCCTGATGTGTGTTATGCAAAAGCAGAACTTGTAGTCCGTATTGTCAGCAGTTTTTGCATTACCTGGCATCTGATTAAAATGCTGACAAAAAGATAAAAAAAAAAGAGCAAAACCAACTTTATTGTACATCACTAAGCATAAGAGACAGTTTTTCAGTAAGAATGTCCAGTCTTAATCTACAGAAATTAGGATAATGGCTGCTGTGGAGCAATCAGGGGTCACAAGCTCTAATGACAGGCTCATGTTCATCCTGTTTGTTAAAAGTATTAAGATATTTTTGTGGCTTAATTAAAAAACCCAAACAACACACGCACATCTTATCCCTGTTCATTGCTCACAGGCTGCTTAACCCATAAAGGTTAATTTGTCACGCTAGTGCTTTGTTTCCCATTTTGTTTATGAGATCACTCTCTGTAGTGACATCTGCATACATTAACTACCCCGACACATTTTGTGTTATCTGGCAGCTTCTTTAATTACTGGTCAGGCATCACTTTTTAATATTGCAGCCAAGCAGAAATGTATTTGTTCCAGTAGCATTTTGAACAGGAGCCTGCAATCTCCGAGCCTCCCTGGAGAGCCCTTCCAGCCGGGCTTCGCCAATAAACCGCAGCCGCTCTGCCGCAGCCCGAGGTATCAGCAGATGCTTCCAGCTGGATGCGTGGTGCGTGGTACCTGCTGTGAATGGGAAATGACTGCGGGCTGCTGGGACGTTCTTTAGGCACAAATAAGCCGTGCTGACTTTCTTCACATCATGCAATGGGAGATCTGTGATGTGATTTTCCGCTCTCTGTCTCAATGGTGGTTTTTGAACTTATTTTTCTTGAGATGTGCAACGCACAGCAGCGGCTTACCAGGATTACAGTACTTAGCACGTTCAGTGCAATTAATTCATTAGACTGATAGAAATTTCCAGTTAAATTATGTCCTTAATTCAAAGAAACAGAAATAGTGCCAGAAGGAATGTGGCAGGGCAAAACAAGATGTGAGCAGCACAGCAGAGTGGATTGAACCAGTCATGTTTATAGTAAATGTTGTATGCGGTATTTGGAATAAAATAAGACTATCATGCAGCCAATGGAAATGTGAAATTGTTCCTTATGATTATAAAGCTCCACTGTTGAATATCCAGGGGACTGGAGGTTCATCATGTGCAATAAATACAGAACCAACATACCGTTCTATTTCAAAAGAGCTGACATTATACTAGGAAATGTGGTACCTCGTCCTGATTTCAAGATCTGTTTCCTAGGAAGCAAGGGGATTGTGCTTAAGTGTGTGCCTGAGCCACCTCTAGAAAGTCAGAAATATATACTTTGCTAAGTAGTGGCATGTTTGAAAGAAAAGTAAAAAAACCAAAACACTTCAGTCATTAAGATCTTGCAGGGGGGTATGGGGATGTGTCCTCTCCACCTTTCTCTTCCAGTGTATTTTGCCATCTCTTTTTATTTATTGCCTGACAGAAAAAATACTTAGTTCTATGAATTTCCCGATTATTTTATAAAGCATCCTTCCTGTCAAATTTGAGATGGTTGGGCTGGTCCGGCAGAGGTTGGTCCCCCTCAGTTGTATAAGTTAATATCACTGCACATTCTAAATAACTTGTGGCCACGTTGGCAGACTCTGAAAGTAATTTTCAGCTGCTTTTTACTGTGATGAGTATACAATACCATTGTCAAGACACTGATTTATTATCCAGCCTTATGGCTATTTCTAGTGGGACTTGCAGTTTGCTGCCAGAAGTTATGGAATCAATATGTTCCAACAAAATAAAAGCTTAGAATTAGGCTTATGTATAAATTTAGGTAAAAATTGAGCATGATTCTTTTGAACCTTGTGAAATATCCAGTAAACAGAACTGGATCCATTTTTGTAATATGGATTGATGCTGGTTTGTATGTAGAAACTTGTAAAAACTGCTCTGTTTGAGGCACTGTGATAATGATTAATTTCATGAAATATTTATTCTATGTATATGCATTGTAAAGATTGAGAATAGATTAAATGCAGGGTCCAGAGAGAACTTGCCAATTCAGTCAGCTAGTCATATCATGTTTTATTTGCTGTTTCTAATAAATCAGCCTTCAACTTGTGCTTTACTTGTGAAACAGTACTTTTTTTCTGACATCCAAATCAGATGCTTCTACAGCAGAACTGTTGGATGAATAAACAATGACAGGATAAGAACAGGCTGTGTTAGAGAGCCTGACTTTGTTAAAGCAAAGATTAGTACATAGAAGACACGTAAAGGCATTGTTGTTGTTACATCTGAGGCTTATTTTATGTGCACAACACCCTGCTGTACCAGATGGAGTTGAAAATTAAATTTTTCAGTGAAAAAAAAAACTTGAGGAAAGAAAACAGTAATAAAAAAGATGTGTGAAGTATCATAATTGTAATATTGATAAAAAATAACATGTATAGCTATGATAGATATTCTTTGCTTCCAAACAAAGATGAACTCAGCTTCTCTCAGCTGAAATTTGTTGCATGCCCTCTTAAGTAGCAGGTAACTCCATTCTCTCTTTTTTTTTTCCCTGCTATTTCTCAGGGATTATAGTAATTCTATAGTAATTTTTTTTCCCTTTCAAATCATTACAGAAAACTCATGCAACTGGGTCTTTTTTGACTGCATTACCATTTAAAATGGAAATATTTTTTTCCGTGGCCAAATCTAGTTTTTGCAATCTCTTCTGCTTTGATTCCTACTAGGAAGATTTTTAACACACTGAGGATTTGGCAGGAGTCAAATTGGCTTGGTACCTTTTCTGAGGTTCAAAGGAGGAACAGCTTCCTTTAGCTGAAGAATTAGAAGTGCAATTAATCAGCAGGATTACTAATGCAAATAGTAATCTTACTGCAATCTTAGTATTTATCCTCTATAAAGTTTATGAAGATTTAGAAAGGGGAAACTTCTTTTTAGATGCATTTCAGTGTCAGCTAATTTGCATAATTTGACAATGCCATGAGTGAAGAGGATTGTGAAATACAGCAGTTTTCACAGGTACTAAGAATCTTTTTTTCTGGTTTGCTTTGACTTGAGACTTTTCTGTCTTTAAAGGTTGAATTTGTGTGGATGGAAGCTGACAGTGTCGCTGAGGCTCTTTTAGAGGAATTAGAAATGGAAAATTTGAGGAGGAGCCTCACATGTCTAAATCAGACAGTCTGGTGATAGGGTTACAGTTGTTTTGACCAGTGCTTTGGTGTTTCCATTTTGCATGTTATTACTGTAAATCAAGTGAGGGACAGAGAAGCACCACTAATTTGGGCTCTGACTAGCAGCTTCAGCAGCAGTGCTGCCTGTTACAACTACATCAAAATAAAACAAAGCGACAAAAAAATGATACCAAGCTTTTTGAAACAAGCAAACCATGTCATAGAAGTAAGATTCCACTGACAGTGTGTGCAAATTTTGAGGGAAAGTCAGCATTTAGTTTTTCATCGAGGAAAGGAATATTACTTTTCTATGATGAATTGGGACATTTGTCCTAATATGGGAACTGTAGTGGAAAACTCTGAGTGCCAAACATGACATGTCTTAACCATAATGCAGCAGTGGCCAATCTTGGGTGAGTCAGTGGTTGTTCTCTGCAGAATCCTGTCTCTGGCTCTGATTGATGCCAATAATTTTCATAGGCAGTTATGGAATAGTCAGATGATAAGACAATTTTTGTTGCTGACTTGTACCATGAGTGGGAGAATTTTTAAGAAGCTGAATTCTTAGAAGACTTGAACATATCTATCAAATCCACTGTAAAATGGACTGGTCTCCTTGAAAGCAGATTTTTTTCTGAAGTAATGCCTTTCTTTGGAAGTCACTTTTTATCATGGTTGATGGTTCAAAAGAATCACAGTATGCCAGGTTGGAAAGACATCTCAGGGATCATCTGCTAAAGAAGAAGGGCTTGAAATCCACAGAGGGAGAAGATTCACAGGAATGTCTCTCTTCATGCATTTGAGGGGCATGGCCTGGCATGAAGGGGACACTGTGTCAGTTCAGCCTGTAAGCAGCATCCAGAAATGAGGATTTGCCCCCTCAAAGTTAATGTCTTTGGCTCCTCTCATGTAGATGATGGCTGCTCACCAGCTGAACAGCCACAGAGTAAGGTGCCCTGGGTGGCTGTGAGACATGCCACATTAAAAGCAGCAATTTCTTCAATCACTTTCCTGTTAAAGTGTAAAATACTTTACATATTAATAGTTAAGCACTGATTAGAGGCAATGATTGAATATCCTGAACATCTAGAAGTCCTAAGACAAAGTTAAAAAAAAAAAAAACATTTAACTATACTGTTGAGGTCAATTGTTAGGTAAAACTTCTGAACAGTTTACTGTCATTAAATATTTCAAATAGCTCTACGGACTCTTTTTGAAAGGCCCCTGCTGCCAGTCAGTAGTTGCATGCACAAAGCTGAGAACAGACTGGAAGGGTGAAATAGCTTATACAGTCAGATGAAGAGGAAAAAGCTGGATTGCCCATATAAGACAAACTAGATGAGAAAACTGTCATGTAAAGAAAAGCCTTTACTTTTCTCCCTTTATAGAAGTTGCACAATGTGATACAGATAATTTGCATTTTCCTGGAGATGAATACGATGAATATTTTCAGCAACACTTTTCATGAATATGGAAAACTGGATGTACTTTTATTGCTATATTCATAAAATATGCATCTGGTGAGTTCCTATTTTCACAGTATGAAATATGGATCGGAATTTTTAATTTCTTCATTTATTTTCTAGAGGGTTTTTTTCCTTTTAATAAGGTGTTTTAATGTAATGATTTAGAATGTGAATCCTGTCATGGGTAATTATGTAATAAGTCGCCTTTGGAACAAGCATTAGCTTCTTTTACTGCCTCACTGCAAGTTCTCTTATGAATTGAGAGTAAAATGCTTGAGCTCTCAAGTAGGCTGGGGACTTGAGATATTGAATCCCTCTTTCCTCATAGCATGATATCATCCTGTCTCCCAGAAAACATTTTGCAGACTACTAAATTTTCAAAATCCTAGGTAAATGTAAGCCTTGGGACATAGAAGAGAGAATTCTTTGATGAACAATAGGGGAAAGTGGTTGTGTTTTGAAATGCCACGAAGTTTGGATGCATCAAGAGAGCAGTTTTCCCCTTGCTCTACTCCTGACCTGCATTTTTTAGGGCTTTACAAGAAACCTACCTGTAAGACAAGAATAACAATTGCATTCATTTTCTTGCATGGAAAGAGAAATGGAACAGGTAAAAAGACTTGCTAGCTATCATTGCCAGTAAGATTTGTCTGAGCTCATACAAAAATCCCCACCACATACCTGAAAGATAATATAAATATTTTTTTATTGCTTATTATTTTACTAATATATTGATATATACTGATATATCATCAAACTGTATTGTATAATAATATTGTATAATGGAACAGTTCTATTAATCAGAAAAGGTATGTACTCAGAATAATTTGCCAGGAAGATTTCTTCATTCCCTTTAAAAAATCCTTGCCTTGAAAGAAACAAGTTTGTTTAAAGCTGTGTATCTTATAAATTGCCACAGTGCCTGCTTCCCTCTGGTGTATAGTTGGAGCCATACTCGGGTATGCAAAGTACATGTGTCTATTTATCCTGAGTTTGAAATTAATTGATAAAATTACCTCAAATAAATTACAAATGCAAATTCTACAGAAAATCCATTTCTTCCTTCTACAGTATTAGTTTTTTATAGTGTATTTAAACTGTGTCCTTAAAAGGTTCAGAATCAAAAAATCTTAATTCAATAAAACAGGATAGTTTGAGAATGAGGGTAAGAAGAAAGTGATCTCCTAAAATGCTGTTCTAGAAGATACATACACACAAATTGGCCAGCTTGCTTTTCTTGAGGCTTCTTGCTTAATTTGAATTTTGAAAAAATTCATGGTGTTTATTGAAATGCAAATTCTTTCATTTTCATTATTCAAAAATTTTCTCAGGAAAAGGAAAAAAGTAGCATTGAATAAAATTTCCAGTAGGAGAAACTATGGGTAGAAATTGGGAAAAATAATTTTAAGATGAAGAATGGTCAACAGGAATTGGTTGTCAGACATATTTTCAAATCACCATTCTGGAGATAAAGCAAAAAACAACTGGATATTCATCTAAGACACCTGATCTAACTCTGAAGGGACCCTGCTATTCATGAGCACTCCTATTTTGTGATTCCCGAAATCGGCTGAGTGTGATGTGCCTCTCTGCTTACCAAAAATATTGTTACATTAAAACAAACAAAATAGCACCTTTAGAAGGAATTCTTCTAAAACCTGAAAAGGAACCATTATCCAGTATGTGGTGGGAGAGATTTCAAAAAAGACAGGAGTAAGAAAGTAAATAAATGTCATGATTATCACAATAGACATTAGCTTTGCAGAATTAGGCACAGGATAGACTAATTTTTTTAGATGGCAGTTGAAGAGAAGAATGAGGAAGGATAAAGTCTATAGATTCCATTAACAGAGAAGATACGACATGTTGGCAATAAATCGATAGTTATATTAGACCTTAGGAACAACAAAGGATATGTTCAGAGGATGACTCACTTTAGTGAAAGAAAGTGACAAATGGTCTCAGCTTAATGATTAATATCAAACATTGTTAGGGAAAGTAATTTCTGAAGTCTCAGATCAATATTACCACTAAGACTCACAAAGCAGAAAATACAGAATCAAAGTTAAACTGTCAGGAGAACCCAGATCTCTTAGAACAAGGACAATTCACAAAAGAAGATGAAAATATTGTAATTTTCCCCTTGAGCTATAATCTTAAAAAATCCAAACCAAACCAAACTGAAATCTCCCCACTAGAGTTCATGTTCTTATTCATTCTAACTTTATAGCAAACATCTTTGTCATCTGAAATTGGTCCCTCTCCAGAATCAAACCAGGGATCTGCATATGGAATATAAAAGGATTTAAGCTATCCATGAGCATTTTGTCAGAGTCCATGCTGGAGTCTTCCATAACCATTACATATGATCAGGTCATTACATCAGGCTGTCATAAATGACAAATATCTACAGTCTTGCATTACCCATCTCCCTGGTTGGGGTGAAGCCCCATAACCAACTTCCACTACTCTAATCCAGGTTTCTTCATATTTCTCTTGCCTCCCTTGTTAACATCAATGCACATTAAAAAGAGAGTCCTAGAAAGGTAAATGTTGCACTTATGAACAATAAGAATTCAATAAGAAAAGTGAAAAGACCAATAAAAAATTACTTTTCTCAGAAAGGCAAAGCTTTATTGAATTTTTTATGATCTCTGAGATCTAGGATCTTTCAAGTGTGCAGTCAAAGCAGGAAACTTAGAATCCTAAATTAAGCCCATTGAGAAAAAGATATCAAGGTATAATTTTATATAACTGATTTTCTGAACACTGGGCATAAAGCATAATGACTGCTGATTACTCAGGATAGATTAGAGTTCCTATGTCTGAAACTGAGAATTGTGAGTGATTGAAAAGCTGAAAACAATGTGTTTGTCTGTGAAAAGGAGCAGGTTGGCTCTTCTACAGCCTGAAGTAGGAAGGATTTGAAGCTGTGCAGACTGTATCTTCAGGGACAAAGCAGATTGAGGTGGTGGGCTCTGGTATGAGACTGATATATACAAAAATTTGAAGGTAAATTTGCTGCAGAAGATACTGCTGGAAGCTGTTTCACCACCTTTGATTGATATTGAATTATTTTAATTTGCAGTAACTTTGAAGACAGGAATAACACAGTCACACCTACCTGGCTGGTTGATTCACTAACTTACACAAGAGCAAGAAAAATAAGATATTTTGAGAATATAATTTAAGACTAGACTAGAGTAGACTATACTATGCTATTACTATACTATACTTAATGACACAAGTTGATTTTTTATGTGCATTTTCTCTATCTATAAATGACCCCACCTGGAACACTTTATCCAGCTCTGGGGCCCCCAACAAAAGACCTGCTAGAGTGAGTCCAGAAGAGGCCATAAAGATAGTCAGAGGGCTGGACCATCTCTCGCATGTGAAAAATCTGGGACAGTTGGATCTGTACGTCCTAAAAAACAGAAGGCTCCAAGGAGACTTCAGGGCACCTCCCAGTGTGTGAAGAGAGAGCTGGAGAGGGACTTCTTACATGTGTAAGATTGGACAGAAGGGAATGGCTTCAAACTGAAAGAGGGTAGGTATGGACTGGATATTCTTTACTGAGAGGGTGGTGGGGCCATGGGCCAGGCCCAGAGAAGCTGTGGATGCTCAGTCTTTGGAAGTGTTCAGGCCCAGGTTGGATGGGGGCCTGAGCAAGCTGGGCTGATGGAAGGTGTCCACGGCAGCAGGGTTGGGACTGGATGATCATTAAATTCCCTTCAAATCCAAACCATTCTATCATTCTATGAACTGTGTTATTAATTCCAAAGACTAAATCACTGAAATACATAAGTGAATGAAGTGAGATGACACGGAGAAAGTAACAGATGGATCCTGTGAATGCTTGTACTTAGTGTTTGCAATGGGTTCTTTATTCCTGATTTTGTTAGTGGGAAAGAGCAAGCTAGATAGAGAGGATCTTTGATATTGGGCAAAAGCACCTGCAGGGGAGGAGTGCACTGAATGTAGGGTATAACAGTAGTAGTAGTGCACCAGTAGTGTATTACAGTTATGAGTGGAATCATATTAATTGTCTTCCTATGTGAAGTGACATCTCTCACTGGAACACCAGGGATTTTGTCACCTTGGTTGAAATGAGACAAGATTTTCATTTCACTTCTGTTTCTTTGACCGGTGCTATTTGCTTATAGCTCTTTGATATTCTTTTTTTTTTTTTTTTTTTGAGAAACATTTCAGGGTCAATTGTATTTCTAGATTTATAGGTTTGTGGTAGTAAAATAAGTACTAAAGCATATGTAATGTAAATTTGCTTTGATTTAAGATGATCTTTCTTACTGAAGCATAATTCTCATAAGTATGTTGGGAGTAGAAAAACACAGAAATAAACACCTTTTTAACAATTAAAAGAAAACCCAGCACTTGGCCTTATTAGTCCATACCTGGAACTTTTTCAGGATGTGTTTCTTTGGGTTAGAGCTCTAGCAGCCACTGTAGGGTGTACTGGCTCACAGCATGGATGTGTTCATTAGCACCAGCATAGTTTCTTTGAGCTGTTAGGAACAAGGAAACAAAAGCCAATCTGTTTGTTTGCTATTTCATATTTATGTACTTTCTGCTTTCCAATGGCCTGACCGACAGCCTGGCTGTACATTGTCCGATGTCCTCTCGTCAAGCCCAAGACCTCAATTCACCTATCATTCACTTCCATCATGTCAGCTGAGCCTTTTGTGGATGTCCATTATGCACACACTATATTGTATTATGATGAATTACCCTCTTGGGAGTTTTAGGACATCTTAATCCCAGTCTGACAGAACTCTCTGTGATAAATAATTGACAAATCCCTATGCTAAATGCAAGTACATCAGAGGATGTGGATTTTTGACAGCTTTTGCTGAATAAAAAGAAATAACAGAGCATGCCTTCAGCAGTGTTGAGCAGCTTCCATCTCTCATTTTAATTTTCATTGGATGCTTTTCTATCAAGAGATTGCATACAGAAGAGGAGGGAGATTCATTATGATTTTCATCCTTAGTTGTTTTACTGATAAACAAAATATTTCATTAACAAAAACATTAATGGGGAATTTATTATAATTTAATCTCACATTAAATCTGGCCTCTTTCTCCATCCATGCATGTTAAGAAAAAAGAACTTTGTTTCAGAAAACCCAGTAGCATTTAAATGTGCATTTCTAGCGACAGCCACGTGTGCCTGTGTTCTGCCTGGAATTTAAAGCAAGGCAAATTCCTGCTGCTCATCAAGCTGTGCAGGGGTGGAGCATAAAGCAGGTGATGGACTCTTCTTGTGCTGATAACCTTGGCCTGGCTGGAATTGCAGTGTATAGGGAGCTGACAACTTGCTGCCAATCATTTTCTTGTGGAAAGGACTGGAATGAGCAGAGTCAAAGCCTTATTCACTATGTCTGTCCTCTGCCAGGCAGCATTAGAGGGGTGATAAAATGCAGTCTTGGTGATATTTCCACCTTTTACACTTCACTGGAGTTTGTCAGGTGTTTTTTTATATTTGCTATCACCCTGAGATGACTACTGAGACTTGACAAGAACCACATGTCTGGCCCCATGGGTGTCTGAGTTATAGGGCTGGTGGGTAACTCAGGGGATTTGGCTGCAGAATTTTTTCAATGTGTTGTTTCTGGAAAAGAGAACTGTGTGCCTTGTGTTGCTGGAGATTCAAGAGTCATCCCTCAATAGCTGTCAAGCTGAAAGTGAGCACAAACTTAGGGTGGAAAATGGCAGGATTTGGAAAACCTATATGGGTAAAATATCAAAACTGTTTTGAGAGCAGATGTAACAGGAGAAAATTTATTTCCGTTTTTCTTTTTTCTTTATTTTTTCCTTCCAGTGTTCCAGTGTGGCAGGTAGCTGAAGGAGAAAAAAAAGGAGTATAATTAATTGTATATTCTGTAGGACAGTTACTTCAAATCATCCTTTGAAGTCAATTGGAAGCAAATGCCATTTTTGCTGCCAGAGCATATCCTTAAGCTATTCTCAGCCACACCTGAAAGGACTAAAAGTTTAGACACATCATGTTCTTCCTGTGGAAACTGGTAAAGAATGTCTCTGCTCATTTCATATAAACTGGGGTGAATGGAAGTTCATATTTATTTCTGTAACATATGCCAGAGGGAAGAGAGCTCTGATTTGGCTGTATTGCACTGAAGGGTGTGGAAGCATCCATGTGAAATGCATTCTATTGCTTAATCTGGCCAACACACAGAACAGCTTTCAGAGGTAGGTGACTCTTGCTGTCAGATCCACACTTGCCACTTTTTCCTTTTCCTTGCTATAATGCCTAATTGGGCCAATAGCTTTACTATGGATCTAAGGAAGTATTTTTTTAACAATATTTGCTGCCGTTTTCAATAAATGGCAGCAAAAATGGCATTTTTGTTTCTCGTTCAAGAAAATGACTTGTTTTAAATTAAAACTATAACAGCAAAATCAACAAACAACAAACACCAACCAAAAAGCAAAACCACAAACAAAAAATCCCACAAAGAATTATTGAGAAAACTTCTGAGCCCCTTGTATTATAGTTGATATTTAATTGTGCAAGTGAGTAAAATACACCCAAAGTATATATATAGCATATATAGTATTACTATATGAAAATAATTCTCTTGGTGTTTGCTAATAGTTATAAAAGTCACTGTGGGTGCTCTTTTAAAGTATATTAAAAGTTCAATTAAAATATTCTAGATATGTATACTTGCTAAGCAGGCAGTTGTATTTCTGTTAAGCAAATTAGTGGAAGTAAATGAAAGATAAAATTATTAAAGCTGATTTTTTCAAAGCTGGAGGCTAAGGTTTAATGTCATATTTTACAATATTACCACATTTTAGCTGAGGATGTTGTCAAACCTTGCAGAAGAAGCAAACTCCCATCTTCTGAACTGTCAAACAGTGCTTTAATTAAGCTGCAAAGCAACTCTTCTCCAAATAAAAACATGTTAGGTGGCTCCTCTCCCATTTGAGATCTAAGGCTTAAATTGACAGCATAAAACGAGGATGATGCCAGGTTCTGCACGATTTGGCTTTGTAGGTTAGACAATTGCAGGTGACAATTTTTGTGTGTACGCATGAGAGAAAGAGTCAGAGAATAGTTTGAGTAATAAATGAGAATGGTTTCAAGAAGAAACCATTTGTTTTCAGGATGCACTTAATTAGGACGCTAAGTAAGAATAGTGATATTGGGAATAATGTAAATGAAGCATTCCTTTATTTCTTTAAAATAATCAGATTTATTTTATCAGGAACTGTGACTCATTTAAAAATGTGGCTTATAGTTCAGAAAGGGATTTTCATTATTAGATAAGTAATAGATTGATAGATTACTTTTCATTAATAGATTTGAGAAATTGGAGAGTAGAAATAGAACTGAAATGTTTAGGAACTATATACTATTTGCTGAATCCTATACATGGCACTGTGCAAAAATGTGAAAATATGTATCTTAGTGTGCATTTTTAAATTGGTCTTTTGAAGGATCAAATACTACATTAAAAAATACAGGCAAAAGTGCGAAGAAAACAAATTGAGGATTATATGGTTTCATTCAGACTAACACAAGATCAGAAATCCTTCTGTGGTAACTATTTTAAATTTGAAACTAGATAATAGAAATTAATTGAAAATACTAATTAGGTATTACTTACATTTATTATGTTCTCAGGAACAGCTTTACCTGAAAATGGTTCAGGTAAGACCAAAAAGAGCTTCAGCTCTGAATTTTTGAAAATCCATTATAAAACCTATTTAGCACAAGAAGGAAGTATAAAATAGTGCAATTCATGAATTACAGGAGTTGATTTTTAATTTTTATTCTTTGCCTTCTACATATCTGAGGTACACAAGTCTGTGATCTGCTCATGGAGTCACTGCTGCATTAATGTACCCTTTTCTGCTGCTCCCTCCAGTCTTCCCTTTGACATCTGAGCAAAGTCTGACCTTACTGTTGTATTGTGATGTGGCATTTAAGCATTCACTTTATAATTAAAATAGAATGATTAATAATCATAATGAAATTTATTTTAATTTGCAGTTTGGGAAAGTCACATTATATGGTTAAAGAATACATAATTTAGGTTTTATTAATTTATTTGCAAATTCAGCAGAAATGCAAAAATCACAAACCTTTATTTTATTGGTGGCATAAAATCAAAGCAACAGAAGCCTAGGGCCCTCTTTGTAAGCACTTTTCACTGTAGGAAAAAAAGCCTTACAGGCACTCATTGTCTCTCCAAAACAAAGAAACTAAAAGGCAACTCCAAGACAAAAAAAGATGATGCATTAAAAAAAATAGAGGTTTGGAGTGTGTTTGGGTTTCAAATTTTAGCTTTTAATTAGCTTGTAGGTTTTTTCACACTAAATTATTTAGAGGTTGTTTTATATTTTGTATCAATTTAGGTGGAGAAGGAATTAAATAGAGCATATATAATGAGATTTAAATAGCTGAAGAAAATCAATTCAGCTCAGTCGCTGCTATTAGCTAAGCTACACTTCAAGATGGGCTCTAATATTGTGTTTGAACACTTGTTCTTTAGGGATTCCTATTCTGTTCTGGTATCCAAAGGCTGGCTGCATAAAAAGTTTGCTTTGTGTAGTTACATGCCAATTCTGCAGTGATTGCTGTGGTGCCTGCACAGAAATGGGTCCCCTGACTGATAATGAGGCTGAGCACACGTGCTGTAGAAACAAATAATAGGTTTCTTTATAGCACAGAATGCTTTTGTTAACATACACTAATAAGGAACATTTCTAATATGCATGAAAGTACTTACTTTTTTGTAAGGCAATACTGGATTTCATAAAGCTGTTTAAGTACTGAATCTGGGTACTTCAGAGAGCTGTTGAGCTCTCAAACCCAGATATATTAGCATACATATATTGCCTGAGATAGAAATGGTATTGTATACACATGAACACATATGGTTTATTGGGTCTTTGTGACAGACATTAAATCCTTGTATGTTGAGGGATGATAGAGTTCTAAGTGCAGAATATGAAATTATAGTTGACAAGGGAGTAAAACTGAATAATAACAGTGTAAATGAGATGGCACTGAGACCTCCATGTACCTTGTCTTTCACTGTCAGTTGCTAGATGCTGGGCATTTACCCATAAAAGACTAATTCAGTATTTTGCATAAAACATCAGTAAAATCATACTATTTAAAAATCTGATCCTTTTTTCTTGGACGAAAATTGGGCTTCTTTGTCTCAGGCAAAAGAGAAGACTGTGCTGCAAGGGGATAATGCAGAACGATTAATTTTGATCACAATTATATAGAGGAGTAGTTCTGTAGGGGATAAATTTCTTGAGTCTCTTCTGCCACAGACCTCCTTAGGTCAGGCTCTTAAATGATGTTTCAGTGAATATTGGATCTGGGCTCACCCATCTATTATAAGGTAGAAAGAAATGTTTACATCTCTAATTAAAACCATGGAGATTCTGCTTAGGCTAGATTTTTGGGAAGGAGTACGTTTGGACCGGAATTAAGCTGTCTGTGGATGCCACATAGTTCTAGTAAATCCCACTGATTTTTGAATGCTACCTGGATCTCTAGGGCAAGTCATGACTGTCTTGTGCTGCAGCTTCTCAGATTTGCCTTTCATCCCACTCAGAGATAAGCTAGGAATTGCAGCAGTAACACTCTTGGCTTAGGATTCACAGTCTCATCTGAGCAGTGCTATTTCCATAACTTGAAGACCCAAACAAAGAAAACAACTGACAAACAACAGCAGCAAAACCCAAACACTCCTAGATCTCTTTAATAAGCTGCTACCGACTGAGAAGATTTTGGTACAAAATCTTAAAACAAATCTGACAACTTTATTGTTCTAAAATAAGGAAGAATAGTATTTTTCTGACATTGCCAAATGTGCTATACCTAGAAACTGTATATTTGAAAAACAAACATTTCAAGTATTTTTAGGATATGTAACCTTCCATTCCAAAGTGGAACATGTTTTCTTTCTGACACTTTAGACTAGGTTTATAGTAAGAGAGGGAGGGTGATACTAAAACATGTATTTACAATTCAAGTGTATATTGAAGGTTCAGCTCTTAGCCCTCTACAAATGCTACTGCTCAAGGAAAGCATAAATAGTTATTTGTATGTAAAATCAAGCACATAAATATCAATCCAATACAAATTCCTTTCTGGTAACATATGAAATACATATGTATGAGGTGATTAGCCAGAAGTCCTTGCACTGAAATAAGCGTGATTATTGTGAAACTTTATATCAAGCTTGAAAAACATTTGGTTTTAACAAGGCTTTTTATTTATTTACATGTGGTGAAGTAAAATCCTTGTTTGGTAATATTCACTATTCTGGATTGACTGGAACTGTTAGGAAGCCTTCTGCAAATATTGCAAGGTATTGCCCAATGTTGGATGAAAGTCTTTCTTTTATCTTCTGCTTAAAAAAATCTTTCTAACTACCTTTGCTTATACTTCACAAAAAAAAAAAAAAAATAATAGGCACAACTATGTCTGGGAAACACTGGTACAAATCATTGAAGAGGCAAGGAGGGCTTCAAAAAGAGATTTTTATTCAACACTATAACCCTATTTTCTCAGCTTTCTCATAAAACGTCTCATCCTTTGTATTGCTCAAAGGGTAAAGGCATTTAAAATCCAGGTGAAGGTTATTGGTTTTGTTTTCTTGTTGTTTTTTTTTCCTCTGTAAGTAAGGGATCAAAAAGTTTTCTATAACTAGAATGAACAGTTTTACCATTTTAACAACCATAGATAGCTATAATGATGGCAGTCAATTCACCTTGGAATGCTCCATCACCCTATACACAAATATATATAAACTTAACTGGTAATAGTAGGCTAAAAACTATGCACAAAATTACCTGTGCAAGAAAATAACAAAAGAAGATGATTAATGACTCAGGGTGTAAAGAGATATTACGCTTAGAATAGCATGATCTTTTGAAGGTAGGGATTCACTAGGATCAATTTAAGCCGTCTTCCAATTTCTTTACATTAGAAAAGGTTGTTTTTTTTTTTTAATTTGCCTATTTTACTTTTAAGTTTTTATTGACTTTTTTTGTCTCCTTTATGTTTTGCTGAAAGCATAAGAATTAAAAATGGTGTAGACAAATAAACTATTTAGCCAGTTGAACAGTTCAACAACTAAACCTCTAAACACCAAATTCCATTATGCTACTGTAAAAAAAGCATAATCTGTCTGGATTCTACACTGTGGCTCAAAATGATACATCAAACTATTCCTATTGTAAATGTTTTTGATTTTGTTTTTGTTTTTTCATTACCTAGTAGATATGTTTTTATGTGAAGATGCACTTGGAGGAAGATACTTGTACTCACATACACATTTCAGAAAATGAGCATATGTTTTACCATGCATTTCTTACTTTATTATGTAAATACAATATAAGAATGTTTTCTACAAGCTCAGTGGAACATCTGTAGTATAATTCACTGATACATTCTGCAGTTTATTGAGGGTACAGTACCTGTAAAACTTAGCACAGTGTGCAAGTACATCTCTCTTACACACTATTTTTACACTGCACAGAACATCAATGACTTTGTTTCCAGTTAAATTCCTAATCAAAGCTGTGATCTTTCCAGCAACTGAGTACTTATTTGAGCAATCTCTTTAGATTTTGTTGGATCACAACATACTTGATGGATTGAGATCCACAGCAGCTTTGCATTTAAGTAGATTCTCTTTGAATTTTAGTTATAAAAAAAAACCAAAACATGAGCTGGCAGAAGTTTCCAGTTTTTTCTTTTTCACCTTTCTGGGCTCTCCTGGGGTTGGCTGCCAACTTTCCCGTGGAGAGTTTGTGTCAGAGCAGCAGTGACTTTGCTGCTGCCACCCCCTCTGAGTGGACAAAGATGGGATGGGTGGGAATCCAGAAGCCAGGCAGAGTGTTTGCTGTATGGCCCATGGTTTCTTACATGCCATCATCACACACCTACCTGTGCCTGCTTATATTTCTAGTTTCAAAGACAATTTTTAATATTTAATTTTTTTTTTTTTTTAAAGTAAAAAGCCATATGCCATCAAAATTATCCTATGATCACGGCAAGTTTGTGATTTTAGAAAATCTGAAGTTTTGTTGAAATTTTTTTCTTTGTGATGTTGTTTCTGGTTTTTAGGGTTTTTTGGAGGTCTTGGTTTTGTTTTTGTTTTTTATATACTCCACACAGCTGGGTTATATATCGGAGGGTTTTTTTCAGGTAAGAAGATGAGTAACACAGATGAAAATAAGTCCAAGATCTACAGTTTGGAGAAAGGTGTTGCTAGAGGTATTACTTGGCAAGTGACTAATGATAGAAACAAAAAAATCTTGAAAAGGCAGTTTGGAGTTTAAATTCACTAAATAAAATTAATTTTCCTTACTTTTCATCTTGTCTGTATTCTGAGAGGATGATCCATGTAACTGTTCAGCTGACAAGGAGCATCCAGCTGTCTGGTTTTATAGACCAGAGATCTAAGTAGTGAGATTTTCCTGGGGCAGCATGGTGGAAGGAATTCCTGATTACAATACAAAATACTGTAATGTCACCTGGGTGTCCAAGTTTTGGCACTAACCATTACTTACACCCTTCTTTCAACTTTACTAAAACCACCTGACCACAGGACACAGGTGAAGTGTTCACTGTATGGTGGAATTTAGCTGTAATTTAATTTAATAAGGCTTTAAGTTCTGTGTTTATATGCTTGAAACTTCTGTTGTAAATGCAAGTGAATGTGTTTTACTGTCGTTTATGTCATTTACCATACTGATTAATAGTGAGTCAAAGTCATTGTCTGATGCAACATGGAGCTGCATTTTTAATCTTTACTAATGCAGTATACCCATCAAAATCTATAGATTTGAACGATATTTTGAAATCTATAGTTGTTTTCATATAGAAGTGCAAGATGCTTTTTTTCCTTGGCATTGAGTCACATTTCAGCTCAAATAGAGATTCAGCATTTCAGTGCTGCCAGTGACCTAAATGAGGGCACAAAGCATCTGACTTCCCAAATCTTAATGTTTCATGTGACAGGGAAGTGCCCAGAAAAATCAGCCTTTCCACTTATAAAATTTGTCTGTTTTCCAATATTTCTTGAGAATATAGCCCAAAAGCAATTCCATGAAATCCTATAAGAACATCCTGCAGTGTTTAAAAAAAACTCTAAACTTTTAGCAGTCTGCCAGTCCCTTAAGTATCAGCTCAGGTGTCTTATTTTAAGATTCAAACTGATTTCTGTAAATCATCTCTCATCTCTAACATGCCAGTTTAACAAGAATGTAGAAGAAATTCTTCCTGGGCAGAGCTTTTAAGTGCAACTCAGATCAACTGCAGTCAACTGCATCATACTGAGTTAGGTGCATCAATATCCAGTCTGGCAAAGTAGTGCCAGATTTCCCTTTACTTGTACTGTGACATTCCTGATGCATGTTTAGTTTATCTTTTTTTTTTTTTTTTTTTTTTTTTTTTTTTTTTTTATAATAAGGGTTAGCTGCTTCTTATTTCTTTCTGGCATTCACAGTTTGATACTGGTGATGATTTTCAGTAAGTAGCTGTAATTGGAATAAAAGAAAACACACTTTTGGGAGGGTGCTAAGTTAGTTGGCATGGTTCAGTATATTACCTATATGGAAAAAACTGAAAAATAAAATAAAATAACACCAGATGTGAAAATGACATGAGGAAGATGCTTAGACAGTTTTGAGATGGGATAATGCTTCTTGATTGTGTTCTTTGAGCTAGAAGGTGGCAATTAGTTTTTCATACAAAGAAAAGTGTGAGACATCTTAATTAAACACCTTTTGGTGGAAGTCATCATACATAAACACAAACCTCTTGCAGTAGTTTTCAAGTGTGTCACCTGTGAGGGTAATACTAAAGACAGTATTAATTGTTTGTTTAGGGTTTTTTTTTTTTTTTTGTAAAAATTGGGAGAAAATTATTGTTTGAATGTCAGTTCAGATCTGTTCATTAGTCATTAAGACAACCAATGAAATGCATTTCTTAAGCATAGCTATAGGTCATGCACATAATCATAGAAAAAAGAGGAAAATAGCTGAAAATAAAATACAATGGATTCACCCAGAGGATAAATCTTATGGACTATGGTATTAATAAGCACCTAATGTTACACTAATGTTTTGTGTGACTTTGGTCACATTATGTCACCATTCTGCTTTACTTTCCTTTATGTGTTAAATACAATTACCATTATTTACTACACAATGGATGGTAACAGTTATTAAATACTTCTGACAATATGCATTAGTATTACAGCTGGAGGTGTTACAGTGAAAAATAGTATTTTCTCCCATATAATTATGTTTTAAAGGTCTTACAGTGCAGAAATATGATTAATGTTTAAGGTATACCTTAAACAGGTTGTATTTTGTGTATAATCACAAGAATGCTCTGAAAGAGACTGTTCTGCCTGGAACAAAGAGGTCATAAATATGTCAGTATATGACACATGCACGACAAAAGATGCTGAAGAGAAATCATGACAATGCATGTAACTGTAAAAGGTACCATTTTCAGCAGTTTCTCCTTACATTTTTGTCTACTTTTAATTATAATGTGTTTTTACATTACAATCTGGAAGAATGTTCTGTTGGAGGGTAAGAACAAGTAAATCCCATTTTGTCCTTTATGGATAAAGTTTAACAAAGAACATGAATTACTCTTAAAACTCGACATGGCTACACTTGAACATTAAAACTTGAGCCTGTCCAGTAGAGAATGTTGGGAGTGTAACACTTCTTTTAAAATCTATTTGAGAAAGATTAGAAGCAGCATGGTATTACACTCCATGTGATCCACAGGAAATGCAGAGGCTCTGGGTGTCCTGTTGCCCCAGGTCCAAGGCAGGCATACATAACCAGGCGTGTGTTCCCAGCATTGCCAGCACGGCTCACACAGCGACTAGGGAAAATGAAAATCACTCTTAACTTTGCCGGGGGAAGGTCATTTCCCTTTGTACTCACTTTTCTCCAGGACTCACAGTTAAATACTTTCTCTTTCTTTTGACTAGAACTACTTCCATTAGGGGAATGTTGCCTGAAAATAGCATGCAGTATTAATGTACCTTTGTTTCTGCTGTTGCCAACAGGAACGTTTCCTTGGCTCTCACCCCCTGACTGCTGATAAGATCAAGTTGATTATTCAGCAACTATAGCCCACCACCTGCTCTATTTTTTTTCCCTGACATGCAAAGCTGTTGAGACTCTATCTTGCCTTGTTAAAGCTACATTTGGTATTCAGCTGTAGTTTTAGGCAAATGTATATGTATTTAAAAAGTGGATTCATTTTTGAACAGACTTGTAATAATTCAAATTCATTTTTCTGTTTTATACATTGGAGAGCTGAGGTGTACATGCTGATTTTTTTTCTCTAAAATTCACATTTTGGTTCCACTATTAGTTTAATTATTAATACTGTTGCATTGTTCATAGGCTTTCTGGAAATGCTGCTGCAGACTTCAGTGCTGTCTTGATTTTGTTATAAATCATTAACTACTTGGGAATTTATCATTATAGTGTAGGTTATGGATGTATTGTAATGATATAAAACATTTCTGTCGTGTTCTGCAGAGGAATGGATGATAAATGAGTTCTGTTCGCTCCTGTTATTTCTGGAAAAACTGGAGTTTTCTCTTCTTTCTATAAATACCTATCAAACTCTGGGAGCTTAATTATGGTGACATGGCCAAAAGAGATATTTGCTTATCAGTTCAGCAGACATTTTAAATCTCCAGCTTTATGATCTTCTTTTGGGATTACAACAGCATTACATCTAAATCTCTTTTGTAGCCCACAAAGTGGGAGTAAATCTAGAACTCACTACACTTCTCTATATTTAGTGTTTCCTACCTAGCTGAACTCCACTTTTCTAATTTCAGCAGAAACTATAATTTTAAACCAAAATATTGTAGTGTTTTCAATATTCAGTATATATTTAATATTGTTATTGAGTTATATTGTCAGTTAAATGATATTATTTGATATATTGTTACTAAACTGGCATGAAACTTTAGCATTCTGTGAAATCTGTTGCTCTGTTTGATTATGTGATGAGACAAAATGCAGCTGCTCTTGCATCCCCTATTTAATTAAAGGTAAATGACTTCTTTAGTGTTTTTCTTGCATAAGTGATGCCAGCCTGTATCAATGTTTTCTTCTCCTTGTACCTTGCAAAGAGGTATTTACTCGATTTGGTTTTCTTTCCTTCTTTTCCCTTTAAAGTAAGGGAGTTGTACATATTTCATTTATCTCTGTTCCTATTCAGATATTAGTCAGATTTCAGTGAATCTGCTAAATGTATAAAATTGGTAGGTTATATTTTGTGTCTTTTTTTTTTTATTTATGATTAAGTGCATAATTACTCAGGAGGTATTAAAGGAGTGGTAAAGCAATCTGAACTGTGTCAAGTTAATTTTTTTTTAAGTCAGAGCTAAATTACCTTTTCAACATTTTAGAAAACTTTTTTTTGAAGTGAGTTAATTTTGATATTTCTAAAAAAAAAAAAAAATATATAGTTAGGATTTCCCCTTGAGCTCCTAGGAAGTATGTGAAAAAACCAGGGTAAGAAGTCATGCCTACTCAATATACATGCCATTTTCTAATAATGCCTGTGAAGTTACTAGCTCAGCTGTGAAGTTTAAAAGAATTTCCCAAGGCAGGCAGTGAGCTGGAGCTGGTGGTGTTATGCAATTTGAGATTTGTTGGAGCAGTTGGCAATTTCAGTCTAATGGTTTCAGCGTGTGTCCTTCACTTTGAGCCTGTTCAAAAATATAACACTAATGTGACTTACATTTAAGCCATATGAATTATTAGAGTGAAAATGTAATAAGCTCTAAGGGGTTTAAGTCTCTGCAAATGAGAGGGATGAATGATGTCTTAAAAGAAAGGGGTCTTATGCTATTTTTATACACCACTCTAGTGAAATTTCACTGCTAGATGTCAAGATGCATTTGACAGACTATCTTACTCTTCTAATAGTTTTTCTTCATGCCTTTATCATACTGTCTTGTCTACTGAAACATTTTTGGCAGTATCAAGCTGTCATAACATTGCCCAGCTTCTCAAATCTCCTGATTGCACATATCCTAGAAATATACTCTGGCTTGTGAACTGAACTTCCTCCTTCCCTCTCCCCATAAATGTGAAAATTCTGCTTCTCTACCTCCTGATGTGAATCTACTACACTTCTTTTTGCTGTTTAATAGTAGTTGAATATAATTCATTTGTATTCTTCTACTGCCCCATATTAAGTGTATCAAGTATTTGACACAAATAATATTTCATGCCTCCTGGATGGGACTCAGTGCTCCAGTCAGAGAAGACAATTTAATGCTCCCTACATTCTTCATTGTGGCTGTGTTTGATCTCTTCTCTGGTACTCAGGTACTCCTCCAGCAATGCTTTTGGACCTGTGGTTAATTTTTCCCTTTGACTGCTCATGTAAGGTTTCTTTTCATCTGGTACCAATGGTCTTGCTAGTTCTAGTGAGGATTATGGACATTAGGTACAAAGTTGAGGTGACACCAGTAGTACTTGATGTCATCTTTCATCTCTGCAACTTCTGCAGGCTCTGCACTCACCTGCATATCAAGCTGTACCACTTTTCCAGAAGTTTAAATGTATGGGGTTTAGCTTATTTATTTATATCTTATTTAGTTATTTATTCCCCAGAGATGACTTTCAGTAGTATATATAGCTCCAGCTGTTCTGGGATTTGTTTTCAGGATGGAAACAAAAAGTGACAATGTCTGTACATTTGCATACTTCTGAAGCATTTTAGATTCTTTCTAAAACTTAACTGAAAATCCTTATATAGTATATTTAGTATATTTAAAAGACTCAGCTCTCTTTTAGGCCTTGAAGTACTGCCACTTTTCCCTTCTACTACTGCTACTACTCTGCCCTTCTCTTTTTTTTAATTTGCGAGGAACAAATACAAGAGAAGAGCTATTTCTAGTTCATGTTTTAGGGAAGGGCTAATTCCCAATTGTCTTAAATTATATATACATTTAGGCCAGTGATTTTATATGAAGACTGCTTTTTGTATTACAATGTCAGCAGATCCCTGGTATATTGTTTTTCCATATGAATATGAATATTTCCATATGAATATGCTGCCTTAGATGACAAAAGTGAAGCTGTCCCCAGAGAGTAGCTGAGGAGTACAGCACACAAATTCTGTCTAGAATATAGGAGACCAATTAAAAACACAGTCTTTCTGTGACCTTATATGCTTCAGATATCCTAATTAACAGAGCACAGATCACATTACCATCATGTGGCACAGCAGATGTCAGAGTAAAGAGAAGCTGTGACTTTGCACTGTTAATACCTAAAATACAACCAAGCTGAAGATGAGCAAAAACAAAAACCATAGAAACCTATATTTGGTCACTATTAAAAAAAAAAGAAAAAGTCTTAAAATATGTTTAAAGTTCTGACTGAAGATTCTGGCCTTTATATAATAGAATACAGCAAAACTTAGGAAAAAATCGTTATTTGACATAGGGAAATATGAATTATCATGGAAACTTTTGTGCTTCATTGTTAGTGATCGCAATATTTTTAAAAGCAAAGAAATTTACTTGAAACAGGAAACATTAAAAATTGTGGTTAAAATTTAAATCAGCAAAATTTGGCATGTGTTTCTTTGGTTCAGTCTAAGACACTGTTTTATGGTTGGAAGTGTCCTATCCAAACTGACGAGCATCAGCTTCATCAAATCTAGATAAGCTTTTGTGGGGATAATTATTATCAGTGCCGGCTTGTTAGAAAGATCATATAAGAAATATCATTATAAATAACATGTAAAAGGGTTGTCAACCCCTACTAACTCCTCCTGTGCCCCACTGGAAGTTAGGAAATAAGACAAAAGAAAATTAATCTAGTTGTGTTTTTATGAGAGTTATGGTTTTGCTGTCTTTAGCACATCTGTGCTCACTTTTGGGTTACTGACCTTCCAGCTGACAGTTCTTTGTTGAGCTCACACTCTCTGTGTGGCAACCTGAGTGGTCGTATACAATTGGGTACAATTATTGAATAGGGTAACTCATGGGTATTTGGATAATTCATTACCAAGAATTCCTGTGAAAATATAGCATATGCTATGCATGTAAAGAAAACAGAATCAAGGTAGAAGAGAATAGTTCTAATTTGTTTTAATACAGAACGTAACAGCTTACTGAGCTGAGAATGTAGTATTTTAGGCTTTGTCAGTCTGTATTAAAACTGTAGTGAAATAAGAGTATCAGTCTTGCATTGACACTTCTGACACCAATATATATATGTCTTACAAAATCTCCTCTTCATCTTGTAATTCATATCCAGTTCATAATCAACTATGGAAGAAAACTATTTGTATTTTAGACACATATATGAAAACTATGTATTAAACCACTTTTACACATATTTCTTGTGGCTTTTGTGCTGTTCATGCAAGAACAGATTAAAGTATTTGGATAATATTTTATAATCAGGCCTTGAAGGTCATTGTGTATTCTATGTTTTTCTTTATAAACTTGATATTGACATATTTTCCCATGGTAGTTATTTTCTTTAAATAACCTAAAACATCCTTGGATTTTGTGTTTTAGAAAGTTTGTGAGGCTATTGATATCTATTAACTCTTAAGATTACACATTGTATAATATCTTAATATATCAAGAAATAGTTGAATATTCTTTTCAAATAAAACACTAAAAGGAGAGTGGCAGGCACAAAAAAACATTACTTGATTGTACTGAATATAAATTTAATTGGGCCATTTGCTGACAGAAACCTGAACTGGCAAGAAGGAGATAAAAATATGACATATACGTAAAAGAAATGAAGGCTGGAAGATGAATAGGCCTTCCAGGGAGTTGATCTTTACAGATCAGATAAAGATTCCTGCTGTCAAGGCTGCATCAAAGCCTGCCTTTCAGAGATGGTAACATGAACTTGGAAACTGGGGACAAGACCTTCGAAAATAGAGGGTTTTGAGATTGACATGCAACTGGGCTTTGGACCTTTTTTAGTTGTTTTATTTTTCTATTATTTGTGTGTGTGTTTGTGTGTGTATATAATCTTTTATAATCCCTTTAAAAGCTAAAGAAACATTCATAGGTTGGTGGAGTGAATTAACACTTGCACCTTATCTAGCTTTTCAATAGCTGTTTTCTGTTGAAGATAACCTTTTTCTTTGAAAGACATAAGGAAATCTAGTGGAGGGTGCCTCTTGACTCCTTTCAAAGTTTGATTAAAAATACGTATTTGTGAGCAGTGACTGATTTCTAAGAGATAATGATTTTTTTTATTGATAAGCTAAGTATTCTGGAAATTCATTAAAATAATGCACACTGCACCCTACTAAGGAAAAAAAAAGGAGAAATCTGTTCTCATTAATAATATTTTTAAAAAGTTTAAAATAAAAAAAAAAGACATAGAAATAATTGTTTAATCTAGGAAAAGTTATTGAAAAAATTTCATGCTTAATCAAAGTGTTTCCAAGCGCCTTAAATTTGACATCAGCTACTGTGTCAATCACACTGGCTAAATCTGGCATCAGCTCCTCTGATCCCTTACTTGAAAAGCACCATCACACAGCTGTCAGGCATCCTCCAAAGGACATGAATAGATGCTACAACATTCTGTTAGCCTTTGTAGCCCTCTCTCCCTGGTTGTGGTTTCTTAATTTATTTACTAATTCAGAGTAAATCTGTGTTCTCCAGCAGACTGCACGAAGTAGGGTTCTTTAAATATAACGAAGTAAGCCAGAACACTTCTGTTACGTTAGTTTTGTTTATTTTTTCAATTTTTAGTTTTGTTCTGCGTTTCCTAACCAAAAAGATGCTGTTAAATAGAGCTTTGTTCAAGGCATGAAAACATCTTACAGCTTTCATCTACACAGCAAGCAATACAGAGAGCATGGAGGAAGAAATTATTAAAAGCTAATATACAAGAACATTGTTTTAAACCATTTCTTTTCATTTTGTTACACATAAAAATTTATATGTCAGGATTTTAGTATTTGCTGGAGAAATCTGTAGGGAGCTGCAGTGGGTCATGGTGTTAAAGAAGCTGTTGCCTTATTAAACCCTCATTGTAATGAGAGGGAAAATGGGAAGCACCAGGTGCCAGCCGGCTGTTGTGCAGCTTCTCTGTCAACATTCTCCAGAGACTCTTCCCTCAAAACAGGGAAGGCCAGACCTGACATTTGCATGCCTCAAAATGAAGCAGGCATGATTTCTTTGAGAGATGAAAAATTAGTCTCCTTGTGTCACATTAAAAGGCACAAGTAACTTGAGTTTGCTTGACTGCCCAGCTATTTTCAGCCAAGGAGTGTTGACACAGGGAAATATGAAGTACATTCTAAATATACATTCCCTAAAGTATTGGATATACTTCACATTAAATTTTTCAAAAATTGGTCCAATAACTGGAACAGCAACAAAAAATATACTGATTTTTGGACAGTAGAGCAAATGCAGAGATTCTTCAGGTAAGCAGTGATGAAGAAATCAAAATGGTATCTCAACCAGTTGCTGGAACTTGTATGCATGGTCCTGTCTTGTTGTCATGTGTACCTCAGTTAGGGTGTTTGGTTTAGGGTTCTGGGAGTCACTTAACAATTGTTTTCTCATTGGTTATCACTGTTTCTTAAACAGTTTCCTTGGAGTTTCGAATGAGCTTGATTACCTTTAACAAAGCTCTATATGCATGTCCTGAATGCCACCCACTCATTTGGAAGCTATTTTAAGGTGCAAAGCATTGTAGATATTGCCTATGAGGTTATTTTAGAAGGTTGCTTGGGCAGTTAGGATGGGTTCTAATTGAAACTTGACTGAAAAATTCCTAAAGAATACAATTTTGTGAGGGATAATCTTTTTGTCCCCTTCCTTTGAAAAAAGAAAAAGCAACCCAAAGCAACTTCTTTTTTTTTTTTTTTTAATTTGCTTTAAGCATTTTCACTTTATAGTGCAGATTAGCTAAGAAATCTACCATTTGAACTGAGGAACTTCAGTTCTTTCCATGGAAAATTATTTGTAGTGTTAACGATGAGTATATTTTTCTCTCCATAATCCATATATCATTTTGTGCATTTGGGTTCTGCTGTCTTTTGTGGTTCTCAGAGTATCTTAAGGCAATTGAGCAGAGTGTGAAGGAAATCTGAGGGCAGTGTTAACTGCAGCTATTTACACATGTAGTAAGTGTTATATCTTGCTTTGCTACAATCTGTTGAAATATGTCTTGAATTTATCAGAGGCTATACAAATTTAGATGCAGAATGGGCTAGATTAAGTGAATAAATTAGATAGACAAAGTTGTCCTAGTGTATTACCAAAAAAAAATAAATGCTGTAGATGTTTGTCCAGTGCAGTCAAGAGAAAGTTGAATTGTGCTTTTTTTCCCAATGTAATGTATAAAGTATGAAATTAAATCAGTTTTTCTTTGGTTAATATGGTACTTGGTTACTGTGGATGTACCTCCAGTGAGCAGTGCCTGTAAAGTTCTGGTAGCTTTTTGTTAGCTAAGAATCATTTGAATTGACAATAAAATAATTGAGTGGTGACACATTTTGTGGACATAGGGGACACAGGTTTGTTGATGTTTTTTCTCATTTTAAATAATTATTTTGAACCTAAAAATAAGGAAAATATCCTAAGTTCTGATTTTTTAAATATATCAATCATCCTGGTGGCTGTTAGGAAGAGGGGTTGGGATGAGGTAGCACAGGCAGTTGCAAAGGGCTGAGGTGAGGTTTTGACAGAACCATGTCTGGAACTCCAGGTTTCCTGGACTTTCTGGTCATATTCCTTTTTACTGTTAGCAAGAACCGACAAGGTGACTCAACTGGAAATGTGACATAAACACCAGTTCCTTTACATCCAATCTAATGGGTTTATCTGTACAAGAGATTGATGTGAAAGAGCAAATTCCTGCTTCTTGTGGGGCTAGGTGAAAAAAACTAGATTTTATTCAAAGTATTAAATATGGGAGAAATGCCCTCTAGGAACAGGCCTGTTAATCTCCAGCTGCTAATTCAATCGACGAGATCAGACTCCAGCTATTCCCAAATTACTGACTTTTTGTGCATCCCTAATAATCACAGGGCTGTCAAGAGTTTCTATACTTGAAGCTAAATGATATAACAGAGAAATAAATGTCCATAACATGGTGTTTTAATAATTTAATATGTACTTGTTATTAGTTAGTAGATTAAATTAATGCACATAAGACAAGGTAGTGTGCATAAATAGAGTATTTTCAGCAGGATGTTGATGGATTTTGAACTTAACTAGAACTTCTAAATTATATTAGAGTGAGGGTTAAATTTTATAATGCATTATGGTACTTAAATATAAAATAATACAGAAAATAACAATTTTTAGATGGGATGGTTCAGCTTGACTCAAATGCACATAATTTTCAAGTAAGTGCAAAAAGCATAGATATAAAATTTATATAGAGAAAATATGCATAGGAAGATAAAGAAAGGCTTTTCTACGTGAAGAATCAGTAAAGACTAAAATTTATGTTCTCTCCTCTTTGTTCTTCAGCGCCTTGCTAAAGAAGCAGAGAAGTACCAAGCATCGCATCAGTGGAGGGATGAGTTTGGGGTAAGCTTCATTTTTTCTCCTTTTAACCTTCTTGGATTTTTCTTCTCTGAAATCTTAACTGTAGTCTTACAAATATTTTGTTTGTGTATCTACTACAGAAGGGGCTGGTGATTATGCACAGATAGTTTATTTCATTCAGTAAACAGAGTCTCAGTCAGAGTGTCTAGAGAATAAAATGAACTTTTTCTCTTCAGAAGCTCATAAAGAGCCTCACAGACAGGGATGTAGCTCTGAGTTGTACACAAGACAACTTTGTTTTGACAGACAAGGAATGATTACAGAGAAGATATTTGAGTGATGGTTGCTCCCACTTAAAAATGTGCTTATTCCAAACACTGAAACAGAATCATAGAAAAGATTTTTACAAGTTGTCTGTTTCTTGTGTAAAGGGAAAAAAAAAAAAAAAAAACCAAGAAAAAATTTAATGCAGAAAGATTTGGTTATCTGCATTACATGGGAGTCATAGACTTTTTTTTAGAATCCCTTTCTGTATTTTAATAACTGCATCTCTTCTTTCAAGATTCTAGTACTGCTGAAAGAGGACCCAACCTGGTCAAACATTACATTTTTTCTTTATTCATTTCAGGCTTTACTGAAAAATAAGTGACATGACTTTAAAATGTACAACCTTGATTTTTTTATTACCAATTTGACCAAATTAATATTGTGCTGTGTGATTATAAGCCTCTTAATTTTAGGTTATAGTACTTGGCTAAGTGTCAAAATTATTTATTATGCCTTTATTCCATGTTCCTTCAGAAATATAAGCAGATTGTACTTTTACATGATGCCTCTACAAACTTGGACTGTGTTTGCACATCCACAAGAATCACTGTGGCACACAGCTAAATGCACAGTGGTTTTCTAAGAATGTTGTTGTGTGTGGCAAGCGCATTTCTCTCCCTCTCAGGATTTTCATAGAGGTGCAGAGAGAGAAATGAAAGAGAAAACAATTTCTATTTCTGCTCCTTGATTTTCCTATGTGGAATGTGTTTGGAGAATTGTTTACCGGGAGTGATTGCTTGATTGGATTCTGGTGAGGATTGTTTGAGCCTGATGGCCAATCCAACCCACCTGGGGCAGGACTCGAGCGAGAGGGTCATGAGTTGTGTTAGAGTTAGATAGAGTCAGAGAAAGTAGTATATAGTTTTAGTATCCTCCTTTTATATAGTATATGAATGTATTTTAGCATAGTTATAATAAAGAAATAATTCTGCCTTTTGAATTGAATCAGACATCGTAATTTCTTCCCATTGGGTTTGCCTGCATTTACAGTAGTTGTGGTTTAACCCCAGCTGACAAGTAAACACTGCACAGGTATCTGCTCAATCCCAGGCAGGATGGGTAAGACAATTGCAAGAGTAAAACTGAGAAAACTCATGGGTTAATGTAAAGGCAGTTTCATAAGTAACGCAAATGTTGCATGCAGTAGCAAAGCAGAAAAATGAGTTCCTTCACCACTTCCCATGGGCAGGCAGGTGTTCATCCATCCCCAGGAAAAGGGGCTCCTTTGCCCTAAATGATGACTTGTGAAGACAAACACTATCGCTCCAAAAGTCCATCCCTTCCTTTCTCCTTCCTCCAGTGTTACACCAAGCGTGGTCCTGTATGGCACGGGATATCCCTTGGGTCAGCTGGGGTCAGCTGTGCATCCCCAGCCTCCTCACTGGTGGGGCAGTGTGGATAGCAGAAAACGCCTCATCTGCACAAAAACTATACCCAGGAGTAAAAAAACCCACACCAGAATTATCAACACCGTTCCCAGAACAAATCCAAAATATAGCCCATGCTAGCTACTATGAAGAAAAATAGTTCTAACCCAGTCAAAACCAGCAGAAATGTTCATTCTGATCCAGTGTTACTCAGGCACTTGAAGATCTGAAAACAGACAGAAAAGCTCCTCAGGTCAGGCCATGTAATTCAGATAGGAGTGACTGACTTCAGGAGAACAGAGACTCTGGACACAGCCTGAATGCTTTTAAGTGTGCTCTCTGCCCAGGCACAGCTTCCAACACATGGTAAAACACACAATGCATATTCCGTGGAGATGCTATAACAAGAATGCTGCAGCGACCTTTTCTGCTAATCTGTCTCTCTAGTGACTGAAAAACAAAACCTGCAGGCTTGATGGACTCAGTGCAGAACTGTGTGAATACAGGCAGAATCTCATTTTAATCATTTTGCTTCTGCACTGTATTCTGGCATCATGTCAACACTGCCTCAGCTTTTGTTTTTCTTTTTACCCTTTTTTTCATAGTAGAAATAAGTCATACAAAAGAGGCTTCAGGTTTTATCCGAGTTCATTGCCAAAAAGACATCTCAAAATAATTTGGAAATGTGATTTTATATTAATGTTTTAGTTCGGGCAAAGACTATGGTCAGTATTGAAAAAAAAATGCAATTGGATTTATAATAAAATAACTGCAAACTGAGCTTGTACTTTACTGTTTTGAATTTGGATCAGAATAGTGTGCACCATATAATAACCTTGACATTAGGTTATGCAATTAAATTTCAAATAAATGTATTAAGCCTCTTATAATTTAATTTGTCCCATTTTTGCCAGAAGTAATCTTTCTTCTCTTCTGGCCTACTTTTTAGAAAATGCCTCCTCAAATTAGTTTGCACACAGATCTTTCTGATAAACTTAATTTTCACTGGGAGAGTCATTCTCCTAATGGCTGTGATGGAAAATAGAAGATAGATTGTAAAACTTTCTGTAGTTAAAGGTTCTTGAAGTTCTTCTGATAGCATTATGAATGGTCTATATCATGCTGTATGAGGTTCATTTCTCATCCAGGATTTGGTTTTGGGTGATGAAAGTCCTTCCAGCAGCATTGCACATGAGTCACTGTAGAATGAAACTCATGGGACAAGCTATTCCTGCTTCTAATGAGCTTGTGATCAGCAATGTCCTTGACAGTCAGATTGCAGCCAAATAATAGCCTATGGAGTTTTCAGGGGAAAATATCACAAGCATTCCTTCTGGGGAAGTGTATTTGGGCTGGCTTGAGTGGAACAGATGCAAAAATGAAAGGGCAAAAAAGGCTGACTGTGAGACCAAGGTCTGTACAGAGCTACAAGGGATGTGGCAGTCAAGAGACCACCAGGGTGCTTGTTCTAACACCTTACTCTAAATATGAGTCGGTTTTGCACATTTCACAGCAAAAGAAACATGCAAGCATTAAAACATTTATTTTCAGGTTAATGTCACAGTATAATCAAGATCCAGCATTTTAGATGCAGTCTTTTGAAATAAGCTACTACAGGGAAAAAAACCCAGATTTACTCCCAGAGACCTTTTTTTTTTTTAAATTTGACCTAATAATCTAAAGACTGTCCAAATTGTCTAAAGAACAAAATTTGCTTGTCCTTTAGAAAAATAGTTAGGAGTCCAAACTATTTACAAACATACAGATCCATATATACTAAAATTCCTTTTCCTGTACTAAGTGAAAAAGAGTATAATTTCATCCAATATTTTAGGTACAATACTGTATTAAAATCCGACTACTTCAACCAGATCAAACGATGAAAAACAAAACAAAAAACTTAAATTTTTAGTCCTTTATAAATCACAGACTCACAGCATGGCTTGGATTGTAAGGGACATTAAATCTCATATTGTTCTGACCCCTCTGCCATGGGATACACTCCACTAGACCAGATTACTCAGAGCCTCATCCAGCCTGGCCTTGAACACTTCTAGAGAACTTCTCTGGGAAATCTGTGGCAGTACCTCACCACCTCCAAAGGAAAGAATTTCTTCCTAGTGCCTAATCTAAATCTACCTTCTTTCAGTTTCATAGAATCATAGACTGTGCTGAGTTTGAAGGGACTCATTAGGATTATCAAGTCCAACACCTGGCTCTGCACAGGACACCCCAAGAGTCACACCCTGTGCCTGAGAGTGTTGTCCAAACACTTCTTGAACTGGTCACATTACAGGATTGGTTATGTCACCACTTCTCTGAGGGGCCTGTTCCAGTACCCAGCTACTCCCTTTGGGACAACCTGTTCCTAATATCCAATGTAAACCTCCCCCATCTCAGCTTCAGGCTGTTTCTTGGGTCTTGTCACTGGTCATGAGAGAGAAGAGATCAGTGCCTGCCCCTCTGCTGCCGCTTGTGAGGTTGTTGAAGACCACACTGAGGTGTCCCTCAGTCTCCTTTTCTCCAGGCTGAACAAACCCTGTGGCCTCAGATGCCCCTCCTAAGGATTTCCCTGGCTTTTATTTGGACATTCTCTAATATTTCAATTTCTTTTCAATATTGTGGTGCCCAAAACTGCCCCCAGCACTCGAGGTGAGACTGCCCCAGTGCCTGGCTGCCGATGCTGTGCCTGGTGCCCCCCAGGACAGGGTTGGCCCTCCTGGATGCCAGGGCTCTGCTGGCTCATGTCCAACTTGCCATCAACCAGACCCCCATGGCCCTTCCCAATCTGCTCTCCAGCCTCTCATTCCCCAGTCTGTCTGTGCATCCAGGGCTGCCCTGTCCCAGGTGCAGAATCTGGCCCTTGTTAAACTCGATCAGGTTGGTGGCTGCCCATCACTCCAGGGGATCGAGGTGTCTCTGCTGACCTCTCTGCCTCTGAGGGAGTAGACAGCTCCTTCCCAGTTCAATGTCATCAGCAAATGAGCTAAGTATTCCTTTGAACCCTGCATCCAAGCCATTATTGAAGGTGTTGAAGAGAACCAGGCTGAGGATGGATCCCAGTGGAACCCCAGCAGTGACAGGTCCCAGCCTGATGTCCCCCCATGCACTGTGACCTTTGTGCCTGGCCCGTGACCCCATTGCTCATCCACCATGTAATTCAGTTATCCAGCTGTGAGCTGGACCTTTTGGAAATCTAAAATGAGTTAAGAGCATGCATATTACATATTTACCATTAGTTTTAGCTAAGTGACAGAAAAAAAAATCATTATGATATGGGTATTTTTCACTGATAATTAAATAAAAAATACTTTTGGAAATGACTAATTAATTTACTAAAGTTATTCAAAGCAATATTAAATAAGAATAGCAATTAAGAATATCAAATATTTTCTAAGCAAAAAAGAGGAAAAAAGAAATACTGGATTGTGATGCATTATTTCCTGATGAAGCACAAAGTTGGTTAAAATAATTGAACTGCAATTTACCTGTATGGCCCAAAAATAATACTTGCCTGTTAGAAAACAGGTCCTAAGAGAATATTTGTGAAGTTTATGAAGGCAAATCAAAAGTGCTTAGCTTCAGGCAAATGAAGAAATCTCATTCTCTGTTTCCTTCTGCATTGTTACTGCCCAATTCCCAGCTGCCTATACAGCTGAAGGAATTAAGCCTGCTTGAATATTTTAGATTAAAGCAGTTACAACTCAGAGGTACAAACCAATATATCTAAATGAAACAGCCTTGTCAGTTTGAAATTTCTTGTACACTACAGATTGAAAGGGGGATGGTTTTGACAGTTGTGATCATCCAATTATTTTTGTGACATAGAGACTCATGAAAAAAAAAAAAGCAAACTGAAAGAATGAAAGGGAGAATTCTGTAAGAAGTAATTGCTGTTATTCCCCAAATGAATCTTCTACAATTACATTTGATACCACACTTGATTGCCTTGCAATGGTTGGTTAACTAAAGCAATTTTATTTCCAGTTGGGTTGCTGTATTAATTGTACTTACACATGTATAAACATAAGGGATCTCTCATTGGTATTTTAAAAGGGGAGTCTGTATGGATGGCCTATTAACATCCACTTATTTATATGGAGACTGAAACTCAGACTTTTAAGAACTAATTATCATATAAAAATGTCACATGAAAAATTCTTTCAATATGCTTTATCTTTTAACCAGGAGTGTAATTTTATTTTCTTCTGTGTAAATGATGCTTTTCTACCTCTTGGTAATTTTGAGACAGCATTTTCTCTAATGATAATATGTAGGCTGGTGTTCATGTACAATCTGGGCTTAAAAATAATGACAAAAGATCACGGGAATATTACTTTGGAATTATGGTTTTTTTGTTTATCTTTTTCTAGTATAAATTATGGCTGCATAAAACTGTAGTGAAAAGTTGCTTACCAAAGGAACAGTAGATGAAAAGGATAACAAAGATAAAACAGTTTTCCTATCACCTGAGTTGATCCAAGTGGTGACCTGCAAGAGCAGAACTGTAGTAGATGTCTTTGTTGTATCTTGCAGTTTTAAGATTTTCAGGACTGTAAATTAATTTTCAGGTCTGTAATTTATTGTGGATGTTATAAGAATGCTAAAACATTGTATCTTAAAAGCCTCAGCTGGAAAACAAACAAACAAACCATTAAACTACCAGCTTTGGCACTGTTTCATTATAAAGAAGCAGTTTACTAAACATATTTTGTCTCTTGACAGAAGGAAAACTCTGTGAAGAAAACAAACTAGAATATTTTTTCTCTCATCTCCTCAGAGAGATGATATAGTTCTCTCGTGGTTTGTACCTCTGATAATTCTCCTTTTTGCAAAGAGCATGTGTGGGAAATGATGCAGTTGAGCTTTGGCACCAGACCTGCAGTACAGGGAGCCAGTCCTCACAGGTTCAAAGTAGGTGTGGGATCCTTTCTTAGGAAGTCATGTAGACTTAATAATTTTGTGAAAGTTATAATAACACTAAACAGAGGCAAAGTGTCAAAGCTGTCTGTATCTTCATACAGTGCTTTGATCCAAAACTCAGTGAAATAAATCTTCCATTAATTTTGATTCATTCTGTATAATGCCTCAAACTTCTAAAGCCTCTGTGACTTAAAAAAAAATTCCATCCAAATGACAAATTTAAATTGACAGGTTCTAGGCAGGATAACATTTTTTTTCTCTGAAGGGCTGTGCACCACCTCTTCTGTGACCTGTAGCCTTCATTTGTGTATAATTGGAATTAAATGTCCTCTATCTCACTGAAAGGAATGAAATAACATTTTTCTGCCAGTGATTACACTTGAACATCTTTCTACCCAGGGCATGAATTTCTGTGTTTATATGCTGGGAACAGTAAGAAGGTGAGGTAAAGAGGAAATAAGGATAAATCATATTTTCTGAAATTGGGTGGGTTTAAGGGTTGTTCTGATGTTTAGTTGATGTTTATCAAATGACTTATACCTTTTTGAGTCATGGAAGTCCACTGTGAATGTGCCAGGAACAAACATTTCTGCAGTTCTCTATAATATTTGTCAAAGTGAGACAGGAAACACAATAGCTACAGCCTTTGGAACACACTGACTTCAGCTTCCCAGGATCTCCATCATTAGTAAGGAGAGTTTCATCTAAATTTCATCACAGTATTTTACTCTGAAAATGTCCATGATGAAGCCTCTTTGGAGATGTGACATAAGGCTCACCAGATTAGTGCAGAATTTGTCTGGCATTCCCTCCTGGGAACAAGATCCCTCTGTTTACCTGTCTGTCCCCAGCATCCTGCCCCTTAATGTTTGGATTCTTATTTCAAAAACTCTCAGTGTGCCTTCTGGTCTACAAATGTATAGCAGGCACTAGTTAAAGAAAAACATCTTACAGGCAATTAAAAAAAAACCCAAAAACAAAGCCACTAGAAATCTTTCTAAGAGTAGTGTTGCTTGCTGCCTTGCCTGGAGTTTTATAACTTCCTAGAGTCTCTCAGGTGAGTCTTTCACTTTAGAAATCATAGATTTTCCTCTAAAATATGGGCTGCCGTAGGACAGCTCTTCCATGCTTCTGTTCCATTATATCTCTGATATGATCCTATATGAGAATTACACCAATGAATGTTAGTGTGATTAATTAGTATGAAATCCTTGATTTTATTTTTTCTTTTTCACACTTTAGGAATTTTAAACTGATTAGAAAGTTGATGAGGAAGACAGTGGTAGCAGTACAATTACAATTCAGATTATATATAAGCAGGGATATAAAATGTGTAGCTGTAGAGGAGCTAGTTTTTGGTTTTTAGTTATTTACCACCTCTTACTATGCTTACCTTCAGTAAAGGAGTGTAACTTTATAATATCAGTCATTGCACGGATCTCATCTGTGCAGTGAAGTGCTTCACTGGTTGGAAACTTGCCAAAAAAGCTTTTAGAGTAAAGCAAAGAAACACCTTCAATCACTGCTGAGGGCTTTAAAGCATTCCATTTTATCTGAAAAATCAAATATGTTAAAGACATCTAATACACTTTTTTACTTATTGACCAGGCAACTAATTTAAAAAATGTGCACCTTCTGAAAGAGGTGGAGGGAAGGATCTAGGTAAGAAGAAAAGAAAGAAAGGTGTGATTTCTATTATTAAGCTGCCATACGTATGCATTATCACCTTCATTTTGAATGAGGCTTTAATGTGCTTTCAGAACAAACACCTTATTAAAAGCAAGATATACTATTGTACTCAATTTATTAACATCCTGTAGGTTCTTCAGTTTAAAACTGAGAAGTACAATATGCTATGAAAAGCTTTTGCAGGCTGCTATTGTGCAGGTTTTCTAAGAGTTCATTGAATTTGTGGCATAGATGAAGCTAACTAGTTTTTTTATTATACCTTTCACTTCAAATTCAGTTTCTCATGTCAGTCTGGAATAAGTAATTCATAGCACTGCTTTACTGCCTTTGGTGAATAAGTAAAATCAATTAGAATTGGACTTCAAGGGCACTGTTTAGTTTGTCTGTAAGCTTTTTTGTCAAATATTTTCATTTCAAAACTAACAATATACTTTTTTTCTGTAATTTATCCTTGCCAGTATAACTAGGATCTGACTAGTTTTCTCACTTTACCAGGAAACTCATTTTCCTGTTGGTTGTTGCATATTATTCTCACCCTTTTTATACTGAATTTAGGAAATGTGCCAATGTTTTGGAAAAAGTATTAACCAACCTTTGTTGTCAATATTTACAAATTGGGAGAGGGATTTTTTTGTTGCTGCTTTTTTGTTGCTGCTTTCTTTTTCCCTTTTTTTTTTTTTTTTAATTTAAATTAAAAAAACCCTGATTGAATATGCACAAAAGTTAATCAATGGTATTAGATTCAAATATGATTTCTCATAATGGAGTCAAACTTCTAAGTTTGAGAAATTCAGAAAATATTATAGAGATTTGGTTCTTACTTCAGAGAAGGAATTCCATTCATAATAGCAAACCTTGGAAGTTTTTTTAAAGGAAATTAGACCCAAATATTTTTGAAATATTTCCTGCCAGAAAGAGTAAATACTGTATGTGTATATTAATATTTTATGTGTATATGGAATTCTACATGTGTTATTTCATACTAAAAATATAACTTTTCTGAAAGTCTGAGCTGAATGGGTTGGATTTTTGAAGGTGGAGATATTTGTGGGTTTCTTAACTCCATTTATTTATTTTCAAATGACAAAGCCAGTAGTGTCATGCAGGCCTGATATTTTACCTTCTTCTTTTGTCTCAGAATTCCTGTAGGATGCCAGATGAAAATGGAGCTTATCTTTGTCACAGCTCATTACCTTTAGAAAAGGACCTAAGAGGGGAGTTGGAAAGTTTCCATATTAAAAGTTTGTAGACCTCTACACTCTCAAGAAGCCCTTTTCCTTGAGAAGAGGCTTGTGCAGTAGATGTGAACAGAAAAAGTTTGATGTCTGCACTCTTTTGCAGTTGCAATACTGTAGAAATTTTAATAGGTCTTTCATTGTACATAGACTTTCAAATGCTCTGGGAGTGCAAGACAATCTTATTATTAAGAGCTGCATTTTGCTCGAGGGATTTGGGAATTCTTAGCTTTCCATCTCCTGAGTATTGTGTAATTCTCATCAGAATTTAAACAAAAGGTAAAAGAGTGTCTCTTTTATGTCCTGCTAATGCTGATGTGTGATTGAAGTAGTGTCAGATATTTCTGTAGACTTGGCCACAAAGCAAGAGATGTACGTAGCACAGAGCAGAGATATTCTTATAAATTAGCAATATCCTAACATGTGCTAACATCATTCAAATAAATGCTTAAAAATTCTACCTGATTTGACCAAAAATGTAGCTGTTAGGCATTTACTTTGTTTTTTCCCAGTTAATTCTTGCTATGAGCACGTAAGAACCCTTTAAATAAGTACACAAATGGAAGGGGCATTAAGATTTAGCAAGTCTCAAGAAGTCTGGGCCAGCTCTATGACCGTGATTGATGAATTTATAGCACACACTTTAATGCTGTTTTAATTTTCCCATTCATTAGTCATAAATTGTATTTCACTAAAATACTATTGAATTGTAACTTTCTTGAAAATGTGAGAATAAATATAAAAATGATCAGACCAGACCCTTGAATTTAAAAATGGGTGAATAATCCCTGATGAATTGTTAATTCAAGTAGGTTTGTCTTATTCCTTTGGGCATTACCACCTTTCAGGAGGGTAACTTCAGTTTTGCATTTCTTAAGAGTTACACAGGAGTACAGTAAAACTAAGAACATCGGCTCAGTTGATATTTTTCTGTGCTTGCACAAAATTCTGATGTTTTCATCTCATAAAACTTCTTGTGCTTTGTCTGTGAGGTTTTTTCCTACATAAAAATTTAAAGAAAACTTCCAGCAAGTTTTATACCAGATTGAATATTCTCCATATAGGCAAGTTTCATCTAATTTGCTATAGGCATCATAGCTCAAATGACCTTTAGACTTAAAGTATTCTAAAATGCTCATAGAGGAAGTTTTGCCATAGCACTTCCCCACCTTTCAGATAGAACATTTCCATTTTATTTTACCCATATTTGCAGGTATTTTCTCCTAAAGGTGTGTTGCTGCGAAAAAGGGTAGTTTCTTTTCATTTTTGGTGAGAGATACCAGCAAAAAATCCCAAAAACTGGATTAAGACTGAAGTATTCTTTTCAAAACCATGTCAATAATATATTTATTAATCCCTAGTGATGGCTGCCATTTCCTCTGCTGATGGTTGCCTTGCTTTCCTTATTATAGGGATGACACCAAATGGGTGATTCAATCCCAAACACTTCCAGTCTCTCTCAATCTCTAATGTTTTGGCTCTGCATTAATTACATTAGGGCATGTAAGAGTGTGTAAGCATATAAAACCTGCTGAGATGATATTGGAGGCAGTATATATATTGCCTCCAATTTATTTATAGCAATAGATACATAAAAGTTACAAATAAATTAACCTTGAAAATTGGAAGGCAAAATCCATAAGTTTAGTAAGCTCTTCAAACATTGAACTAAGAGCAGTAGGGAAAATATCCTATAATTTCTATGAAAATATTTACAATACTATGAACTATGCCATGATTGTGAACTATGAATAATGCTTTTATGAAAAATAACTATGACATAGACAGGACAGAACTTCCTTTAACATCAGTAGGTTTCAGTGAAATTATAATAATTCACTGTAGTGTTTACATGTACTAGTAAGAGTAGAGCAGTGCAAATCCATTTTTCTGACTGAACTTGTGCGTGTTTGTCAATAATAGGATGCACTTAATTTGTTCAATTCCTCATGTCTTCTTTATACTGATAAGAAAATATTAAGATAAATACAGCTGAATTCATCAAGTTTTTTTATGTCTGAATGAGCTCTACAATACTATATTTGCAAGAGCTTTAAATGTTTTAATATGAAACAGAGGAAATTGTCTTCTTTATTGCTTGAAGATAATAAATTAAAGCTTACAGATTACTGAGATACTAGATATGCTTTTCCTTATTGCTCTGTGTTCATAAACAACATTTAGGTGATATTTTGACAATCAGACAAATTTTAAGATTGTGCTGGGCCTACTTAAATGTGTAGGAGTTATTTATATGCAGATATCAATTGTATAAATTTTCCTCTGTGTTTATATGTACACATATATTTATATATCCATCTACATGCATATATGCTCAAAGAGATCATCTAATAGTGTTTGTGTATTTATGTCTATAAACTGGAACACACTTTTAGCTGAGTCTCTTGTTTTGGAGGCCTACAAAGCACTAACTCTGGTAGGATGAGATACTTTGAGTATCTCAAATGTTTAAACTAGTATGTGCCCATATTTTTGACATTTTAATTCCTTCATCTTTTAAACCCCAGGAATATTTCAGATTCAATGTGAGCAATGTCTTTGTGGCTTACTGCAGAAAAGAAGTCCTGGCCCTTGGGGTCAATGTGCACCGTTGGCCAATGCTCACTCTGCAGGAACCCATGGTTTACTTATGCCTGGGATTTTCACTCCACTGTATCCAAATAACCACAGCCTGTGCTGCTCTCATCAGGATAGTGGGGTTCTAAAAGTGTTAGATCGTGTTTAGAGGTACTTGTAGTACATCACCTGCTGAAATAGCTTTGGAGGACTTTTCTAGGCATAGAGTGGCTAATTTAGGATGGTTTCTGTTCATTTAGTTTTCTGGTGCTGTAAGAGTTATGAGCCCATCACATTCAGTAAACTTCCTAAAGTGAAACCAAAAGAAAACAATCTCTAGCAAGGTGGATTGCAAAGTTTTTAACATGAATTGTGTAAAATGAGAAGCGGGAATGGGAGGGAAGGGAGGGGGAAGAGGAGAAGAGGACCAGGGAATTTTGGCTGTTGTCAAAGAGGTGATGGGTAACAGTTGGAATTGGAAACAGTTTGGAATGACTGCTTTGCTACAATAGTCTCCTGCCCTTCTCCCCAGTTTTCATTGCTATGTCTTCTGTGGCTGTGCACATGCCATCATCCCTGACACTTTGCAGCATTCCTTCTTCTTTCCTCATCAGCCTAAGTTTCCCATATCCCTTTTTAAACACTTGTAGTTTCTCCCTCTTGTGCTTTCTGCAATCTCAGCTCGCTCTTCTGTAGTGCTGTGTAATGGTGCTGTGGAGAGCTGAGCTGAGATAGTTTTAAGCAACTCAGCATAAATTTCAGGGAACAAAATGATGCATTTCTTCAAACTAAAACCAGTTTAATACACTTTGCAATTTACTTCATTCTCTTTTCTTTACTGTGATCTTCCAGTGCTAAGCTCTTTTTTCAGTAGCCTTGGTTAGGCTTGCAGGAGTCTTTCTGACTTTCTTAACAAATAACTGCCTTAATTTCATTTTTTTTTTTTTTTTACAAGAGAGAGCTGCTTTGTCAGTTTAAAATTTATCACATTGTCTCTATCTTCACATATTCTCACTTCTGTGATATATCTGTCTGTCCACCCTTAATTTTAAAAAGGAGATGAATTTCAAAGTGCTGATTTTTATGAGAATTTGAAAGTGAGCAATACAGTATAAGGACCCAAACATACATGTGTTACTATAGACTTTGATGGAAATTCTAAAATGCTGTAAACTTCATAAGTCTCTGCCTAGAATAAGATTCATCTATATAAAACTTAAAATATTTTTTGAATTGTGTGCAGTTGTTGAACTAGAAGGATGTGCAAATCCATAACTAAAATGGAGAATGAGAAACACAATAGCAAGATGTTGATAGAACTCTTAAATCCTCATTCTCTCCTGCATGACTTCCAGCACACCAATGTAACAACAATAATAAAGAAGAAAAGTAATTTTGTTGTAATTTTTATTAATATATGAACTTTTTGCTTGTAGTGATTAAATGGAAAAGTCTTCATCATTTAATACTAAATAATAAAAGGAATATTTTCCAGCTGCTGGCTTGTCTCATGCTACTGAGCTACTTCTGAAATAAAGTGTGCTGCTGAAGCTTTGCTTTATTGCTGTGATTGAGTGCAAGACATGCACAAAACAGCTGCCAAAGCTGAATAATTAAATTATGATTTCTTCTGTTCTTTATTAATTAGGTGAGATTGGGATAATTCTTAGAACCTGGTAATTGCTGTCCGGAGTTGCTTTCTTTTTAAGACATCAGAGATAGAGAAAAAATAATTTAGATTAAAGTCTTAAGAAAGATTTGTCTTTATAAGAGGCCCATTAAAACAATTAGCAGCCAATATGCCAGACATTTGTTATGTGGGTAAGCCAGAGCAATCTGAAAAGAAAACATAGCCTGACATGTTTTGAACTTTTTTTCTTTTTTGTAAAGGGACTTTTCACATTTAGGAGGAAATCGAGAGATCTGGTTAGGTTTTTTCCTAATTTCATGAAAATTGTGTAAGGTGAGTTATAGCAATTGTTTTGGGGATTTTTTTTTTTTGTTATGTTATAATTCCCTGTGGTTTAAAGACACTTTTTAAGTGATTGAATAAATTCAGTGAAGAATTGATCCAGACAAGGAAAGAAATCAGTGCTTTAAAAAATTATTAGAGATCATTAAAATTACAGATCAGTGTTAGCATTGTAAAATGTGATCCAAAATTTGGATAATACTTTCATAATTTATATAAGAAAATTCATTTTTCCTGTGTTACACAGTATTTTAATACTGTATACTGTATAATTGAAGTATCCTAAAATCTTCTTATATTTTAGATTTTACATGTGGATAAAAGAGTAAATAGAAAGCTGTATACAGCTCTCTGCTGTTGCATTTTAAGGAAAGTTATGCAAAATATTGGCATTTTTCTATTCCAGTGAGATTCTTAAAATACATTAATATTACTTGGGAGTTTGTTATTGCTTAGAATTTAGTTAGAGTGACTTGTGATGCACTTTTTTTTTTTTTTTTTTTTTGAAGATAAGCCTTCAAGTACACTTCAGCCACTCTCATAGATCACCAAGAAGCTACCCTCTTGAGTTTTTATTGCATTTTAGTGTCATATGCCTAAATTTTTTTTTCCTTTTTGTTACAACTGATTTCAGCAGTGCTAAGCAAGGTTTTATTTCTTGGTTGTAATGGATAGAACACAGAAGAAGTGCACACATATTTTTTGGGGACAAATTCTACTAAATGTTTGCCTCTTGCTTTGTAGAAAGTAATTTTCTCCAGGGCTTTTGAAGATTTGTTGCAGTTGAAGGACTGGCATATTTTGATATTAAGTTATGATAGTACAAGTGGTTCATTGCATCCCAGCACCTACATAGGTGTGAATTCAGAATGCCAATTTATTGTGAATCCAAAGGAAATTTATGTCCAAATTGTTTAACTAGGCTCCTATACTCTACTTTTTCCACTATTTACAATCCAAATATGTGATAAGTTTAGACAAATCTTTAAAAAATTATTTTATTTTTATATTCATTCATCAACTAAAGAAAGTAATGCTAAATAAATTAGAATAAACATACTTTGCTGCTTTAATTAAACTGATCAGATAGTGTGATATAGAGGTTAATTAGCTGCTAACAAATTAATTTCATTTTCCCACCTGGAAATCTGCTTTGTAATCTCTTGCATTTTGCCTTATAAAAAGAATTTGCTTATAATTTGAGGAACCTATTGTGATGAGAAAATTAGCAGTTTCCTGGACCTTTTGGAAGAATTTATTTGTCAAAATTAAAATGAATTTAAAATATTTTTGTTTCTCAGGGTTATCTCTTGTTTTCTTTGTATTTGCCTTAAAGCACTGGAGGAAGAATAGAGAGGATGGTTATTCCTATCTCTTTGGATATGTAGCTGGTTCTTTAAATTAAATGTAAAGCTGGTTCTTTAAGTTTGGTAACTCCAGTAGAGTTACCTTATGATTTTGTTTCCTGGTCATTTGTCACACATGCAAATACATAAAATCCTAGGTTTTGTTATGGATCAAAATACCATTCTTGAAAATAATTTTTCAGCCTGACTAAATAAAATGAGTCAGTCTGTGATATAGGCAACTATACCAGAGAATAATATCAATGTGGTTTTACAACTTTGAACTTTCAGTGGCTAATTTTTAATAGACTATGCTTACCAGTAGGCAAATTGCCAAAATTCTGTTGTTATATTAACAATTTTCTGCATGTCCAGCAAAGATTGATGTTTGGCTGCAGGCCATTGATCCAAAGGATGTCTTTATGCAGAAGTTATTTGTGGAATATGTAGTATTCTTTCAGAAGAACAGACATCTCTGTAGATTTTGATTTGGGTATGTGTTTGTCTGACTTGTATTTCTCATCTTTTGGGCTCTATTACATCTAACTTCACACATTCAACTACTTTTCACTTTTAATCTATGTCAAAGTGTAATTAGTACTTGAAATATATTCTTAACTTTTTTTCATGAAGTTAAGTATTGTCCTGGCAGCATAAGTAGTCCAATTTGTAACAGTTATTCCAACAGTGAAAAATACCTGGAAATTGTGGAATTTTTTTTTTGTCATTGAGAAGTTTTGCCAATTTTTTACAGTTCATGTGATGAATTCTAGACATCTGAAGACATAAGTACTCTTTTTAATGTTTGTTATTCTTCTTTTTGAGGTTATTCAGGTAATCTTAATACTCTTCACTGCTTCCCCTTTTTTGAAGTAAATGTATAATGTAGCATAATATGGACACTGAGGCAAAGGAAAAAAAAAAAACCTACTTCTTGTGTTCTGTGAAAACTAGGAGGGTTTCCTCCTGAGGTTTGAATGTGATATAAAAAACTTCTTACTCAGCTTTACTAATTAGAATTTGCAGCAGACAAATTAAATCAAGCATGGTTAAATTCAGCACGTAATCAGATATTGTCACCGAGGAAATGTGTCCCTGTGCAGGTCAGGCCATGGGGGGACCCAGGAGCAGATGGGTGACGGCTCCAGCGATGCTCCCAGAGGGAGCTGAGACCCTCCCTGGCCACAAAGCTGCTGGGTTGGCAGAACCCAGCCTAGGCTATGTGGGACGTCAGATACCTAAAGAATACTTATGGTGGAATCTCAGGTATTTCCAAAGTTTTAGCTTTTTCCAAGTTTAGACTTCAATGAACTTTCTCAAGACCGCAGTTTTTAACTCAAATGCCTAAAATCTGACCACCATCAATGCTGCAATCTGTGGATTCAATCTCAGATCAAAATTCCTCAAAATCTTTGTCAAGAGCTTGAAAGATTATATTTCCTATAGTGTATTTTTATCTGGATTCTATATGTGTGGATTGCATTTACCTGACATCTTTTTAAATGAGGCTTGTATGTTCTAGTCCTGCTATTGAGCATGCAGGTAATTGGTAAATTATTCATTTTATTCGTCACTCTGATGTATCTCTGAGTGGTCCAGCGACCCCCTCATGAAAATTGTTGGCAAATGTTGAAGGTTTCTGGATTGATAATTTCAGGAATAACCTGTAAATGAATGCTGATAAAGTAGGTCTTTCTCACTATTTAAAAGAAAGAATAGTCTATGACAAAGAATGTGCAGCACCTTTAATGCCCCTTTATGTTATTTCCTGTAATCTTCACCTTCATCTTTTCATTTCAATTATTAGTCTCAGTGGAATCTTGAGAAAAGTCCTTTACACAAATCTGATGAAATAAGCTTACCATAAATTATAGTGCAGACCTGGAAGGTTTTAATTAGTGTATGAAATTTAATATTCTGACAAAGCAGTTATTTAATCAAATTAAGTTTGGGGCAAAAATGTCTAACCTGAGTGACTCATTTGTCCATATTTTAGGTAATATAGTGACATATTTCTTGACAGAATATTATTTCAGTTTTATTTTTAATTTAATAATTTGATTTTTAAAATAGCCTGATTCTATGTCCAGTTTTCATGTTTTAAATGCATTCTAACCAATTTCTTCCAGCCCATGTTTAGTTCCTGTAATTGCATGCATACATTGTAATTATAATTGCACTGGTTTACTATATTGCCTGAAACTTTGTTCACTTTAAGTATAAGTGATAAATCAGTATTTTTACACATGGATACTAAAGGGAGGAAAGAAGGTGTTAGCAGCTAAGCCCCTTATTTTATATGTGTAATTTCCCTTATGTAAAATCACAAAGCTGTAATAACAGAGATAGTAGTAGTTGACATTCTTTGGTTTTTTTTTCCCCTGTTTGCAGACTTTTATTCTCTGACGTTATCCTCTTTAATAACAGATGTAATTTTTAATGTGTGGTAGGCCATATTTTCCTTTTTTTTCTGAGGAGTCTATTGTGCCTCTAAACTGCTTGTCAGACTATATAAAGGATTAAACTAAAATTGCCTTGATTATTTGTCATAGAATTTGTTAATATAGGTTTAAACCTTAATTACCTCAAAGGTATTAGAGTGAACTTTTTATATACAGCTCTTTATCCAAGGGGATACAAGGAATATTTATTTTTTATTACAAATAATGTTTTGCCAACACTTAATGAAATGCTTTTTTAGCACTTGTAGGCATTTACATTAATTTTCTTTGGTCTACCTAAAGAGTAAAATGGACCAATATTATTAATTTTTTTATTGCTTCATACTAAGCAACAGAACTCCCTGTTTATTCACTAATATCAGTGAATAGTATCTTTTCCAAGTGTGTGGGACTAAAATGATTTTAAAATGTAGACCAAATTTCTATCTGTAATGCTAAGACTTTTTTTTTTAAATTGAAGAGTCAAAATTAGGCTTTTATTTGCTGTATGGTTTGTTTTCTCCCTGATTTTGATTTCTTTCTCTGCCTCTTACCTGCAAACGAAAAGAATCCTCACTGCTTGCAGATTATCTGCAATACAGAACAGCTTTTTGACATTGACTCTCTTTGATGCTTAAGAACTTCTTGGGTAAAATACTTAGAAGTCATAGGAGGTATCCTGTTTAAAAACCATATTTGGCTGTGATTTCAGATTTTAAAACATGTACTTATAGTAATGCAGTAATATAATCTGCTACAATAATTTTGCTTCAAGTGGTTTACTGAAGAAAATATTTAAGTTGTAGAAACATTTAACTGATGCTCTTCTATTTTCTTTTCAGAGGGAGTTAATTGCTTTCTAGTGTCTCTGTAATGGCTAAAAGTGTAATTTTTTTTATTTTAACATTTTACCTACAATTATGTAAACACATCTTTTAAGGAAAAAAAGGATAACTGCAGTATCTGACAAAATTAATAGATTATATTACTTTCTTACAATATGAAAAGCTGCAGAAAACCTTTTTCTTCTTGCCCCCACCCTTTTACATATATATATATAATATCCCTTCTAACACCATTTTAGGCTGCATCACAGGATCTGGGTCCTGTAGGGTCTCTAGGAAACCCACAGATAGATCTGAGGTTTTATATAATTTTAACTACAGCTTCAGTGAAAGCAGCATTTCTGAATAGATTACATTGGATGTCTGTTGAAAAAGACTTCAAAAACGAACCTTTGAAAAGTTGGTGGAGCACATACTGCATGAAAAGTTCTTGGAATTCTAGCATGAGATTTGGAGAGGAGGTGTTCCTGTAGACACCACTACATGGCAAGCAGTGACCAGGAGCATTCATTTTGGCACTTTGTAAAGGAGGATGTAGACTTTCTACCAGCAAAATGACATAGATATACTATTACAGTTTTGCTATTCATAATTATCTGTAGTGTCTGTATGTCTTCTCTGTATCCCTTGTTGTTCTTGAAAGAACTTGATGGAAAAAAGCCCTGTTTCTTGTGATGAAAAGCCAACTGCAGCTTCATTCATGTAATCCTGAGCTGAGTTTAGGCATTTATGTGTTGAATCAATAGGCTGTCTGTGAACTTGCTCTGTAGAAAAACAAAATATGAGTTAAGTTAGTGTTGGTGTGAGCTCAGATTTCATTTATAGATTTTATGAACGCAAATGTTTCCCATGCTTTTCTTCTCTAGACACAGAGATTACAGAGACCATCAACTTCAGATCTTGTGTGGTGAAATTTAAGAATTTGTTAATAGTACCCAATATGTAATGATTCCCATTGGAATTGTTTTGTACCCCAAGCAGGGAAAACAGAACTATTAAAATGAAAAGCAATGTAAAGACAGTGGAATAATCTCACTTCAGCAGATGATATTATCAATGAAAGTGTGGAAGAAAAATTGCAATTAGAAAAAAAAATGATAAGAGTTAAAAATAAAGCATTTATGACCTTGTCCTTAATGAAATTTTTATATGGCTTTCCAGATGTCTTTTGCAGATACTAAAAAATTTTGCTTTGAAAGGGGAACTAAAGATGATGGAAACCATAAAATTATATATTGATACTACACTACAGTTTTTCCTTTATGCATATGGTCTTCCAAAGTCATTCTATTATAAGTTCAGCTTCAGGATTGCCTTACCAAATTCCTCCATTGGTGAACAGAAGTAATAACCCCTGTTTTGCACAAAATTACTGGATAAAGAATGAAAATATCTAGGATATTTACACTTACCCTCAGTTTGCTGACCAAGTATTACTTGGTGGCAAAAGTGTACAGTGGTGGGAAGATTCAAATTCTTTGTGTCAAGAAGTTAATAAATAACTAAACTACTCGCTTGAGAGCCAGCAACAAAGCAATTTGTTCTTGCCAACTAGAAGTGGTTAAATGATGAAAAATTGTCCTCTAAAGATCTGAGTGATCCATGAATCTAATTTGTGAACCATATAGCATTCAGTGTGTTGTAGCACTGGGTATCTCATATTTTCTTTATTAAGAGCAGTGAGATATGTCCAATGTCAGTGTCAGTTTATTCATTATATAGGTAATATCTTCAGGCAGGATAATGGACAACAAGATATGAATAACCTTGGAAAAAAGATCTTAAGTCATTTGGGCACAGAGTGTTTATTTTCATTAGTTTATTAATATATCAAGTTCCTGAAAAGTTATTCTAAAAAGAGATTTAAAAATGCTGTTCAGTCCAGTAGAGATAAATAGTAAAGCCAAGGCAGCTTTGAAAAATTTAAACAAATAAATAAAAATATAAAAGACAAGAAAAATATAATTGTGAAAATAAAGAGTCATTTTATTTATGTAGACAGAGTTGTGTCTGTTGATGACAGTGTTAAAAATCCTATACCATAATAATTTGATAGCAGGATAAACAAGAGCAGTGAAGAGGGGCTCAGGACATAAACTCATATCTAGATGAGAGTCAGTACAAGAGAGGGCCTAATAAAAATTGTATTTTATGAAAATATTCCTTTTAAGAACAAAAGAGGTAAAGAAAACCAATATAGCAGTTAATAATGTCTGCATTGCTTTTCCTGCTCTCATTTTTCCTGAAAGATACCTTCTAAAGATGAGATTGCAAGGAAACCTCTCTAATACAACCTGACATAAAGAGTTGCAGTGAACAAAGTGTCCAATTTTTTTTTTTTTTTTTTTAAGTAAACAGATCACCTTGTGATGAAAACATTTGTATTAAAATTTCTGGCTAGTACCACTCAGAGGTGCATCCTTTGCAGTTTCAAATATTGCTTGCTAAAGAATCAGAGGGGCTTTTGAACCGATCACATTATTTACAGAACAAGTATTTTGAACATAGCTATTTACAAAGTGGAGAGGAACCAAAGAAAATAGAACCTTTGCCTCTTCTGACTTACTCAAAGGATTCCACAAGCATTATATGATCTTTTCCTTGCAGCAATCAAGTGAGTAAGCAATTAGCATCAGTCTTAAATGATGAAAAGAATTTCCTCCTGTGTCTGTAATGCCTTGAGGTCTGGCTTTGATATCCAGCTATAGATACATAACCAACTGGCCTATGGATAGAAGAGTGCCTTGATGGAAAAGTGGAAAAGTTCATTTTGAGGGAAAAAGGATGAATTCATGTTAATAGCACTTACCTCAAAATGGCATTTAGCTCATCTGTAATATTTTTTCATGTTTGACTCTCTAAAAGGTCACAAAGGAGAATAAATTATGTCATTATTTATGGAGTGAGTAAAATGATAATTTTTAAAGATGAACTGTATAACCTTTTAATACATGTCATACTTTTTTAGTGAAAATAAAAATAATTCTTGGTTTATCCACTTGAAAAATTATTACTAAAAGCACTCTTTCCTGTTGGTATTTATAAAAGAAAACATTTTGTTGTGTTCAAGTTTTTATTTGGATACATAAAAGGTATTACCATAAACAGAACTGAAAAAAATAAATTGAGTTAATTTTTTGGAGATCAGCAGCAGTCACCTACTTTAAACACACTGCTGAATATCAAGAAATAAAACTTATCCTTTTCATTCATTATTCAAAATCAGTAAAGGTAATTAAAAAGGCTACGTTCATGCATGTCTCTATTTCATACAGAAATGCACTTAAAATGTATTTTATTCAAAAATCTTTGGGCACATTGCAGCAATTTATTTGGTGGAAAGCTACTCCAGTGAGCCTAAATCTTCAACACTTTTAAATGGTTCAGTAATATTTAAACAAGAAAACAAAAACAAAAACCTGTATTTCATAGGACATACCACAGTTTTCACCAAGCTGTACTGAATGGAATTTCTGACTTATTTTAGAATGGGAATGAGCAATCTTCGCCTTCTATGCTTTGCTTGAATTACATGGTAGTGTTTCCAGAGAGTTGCCAGAATCTGCTGTGCACTCCAACAGCCAGACTCTCCTGTCATGTATTTTCACAGATTTTATTTTCGCAGTGGGAGGTGAATAAAACAATAAACGTGTACAGCAAATACTCACCCCACTTAGCCAAGCCCATGCCTTGCTGCTGAATGTCATGGTGAATAAATCCCCTAATTGCACAGTGAAAGTCACATGTCTGTGACAGAAACAGCTTATGGAAGCCTTTTATGAGCTCTGGAGTTTGTCCAATGTTATCTGTATTTTCTAGCTGTGTTTTGAGCGACTTATGTAGCCGCCCATGGAAGAGGAATTAAATGAATGAAGTTAAGCACGAGCATGGGAAATTGTGCATGCAACAGAGAGCAAGCAAAGATCAGAGTCTGTCATCTTTCAAAGAGAATACATAAAGAACTGGTGATTTAGTTCAAAATGTATCTTGCAATAGTAGAGATTATTGCTACACTTTCAAACTAACAGAACTGCTTTTCTTTCTCTTTCAGAATAATGATATAATCTATTACAATGCAAAAGACGATCAGAATGATGTAAGTAGTATGTTTCATTTAATTTCATTGCCTGTAATCTCAGAAAATTAGGGGAATGAAAATATTAATGAGACTCTAAGACTATAATTTAAAGATTGGGCAGAAGCAAAAAAGCAAGAAACTTAAAAATGTCTTTAAAAGTTTCCTCCAGAGCCAGACATTATTTTATGTTTTAATTCTCAAAGTCTGTCTCCTTTCATACCATTTGAATTACTGGTCAGGTAGAAAATGTACTGGGACAATGAAGATCCTGACAGCAAAATAATTCACTTTTTGAAGCATAATCAAATCATAATTATGGGATTGGAGAATCAAAATGATAAATGTAAATAATTCAGTTCACTCTGAAGGAACCATTTTGTGTCCTTATTTTCCAAGATCATATGATGTTGTTCTGTATTCTTTGTAATAAAAATTTTTACATGAGGAGAAGTATATGAAATGTTACTGAATAATTACTTTCATTCACTTTGTGATCATTTATGTGACTGTAGTAATATTTGGGGAAAATGAAAATGCAATCTCAAGATTTAGCCTAAATGTATGATACTTCAGTTCCTGGTTTACTAAGACTTAAGTCTCCTATCTGCCATTAACTGTTAAAAATCTTAATGTTTTGTGGAGACAATAGAAGTTATCCTCACTTTCACTGGAGATAATACAACTGCTTGTCTTCATTATAGATTAAATTTATAAGACCATAGAAAAATGTTGTAAATGTATTAATCAGAATTGCCAGCATGCTTCATTTGCAATTTTTAATCAAGTATACTTTAGAGATTGATGGCATCACTATTTAATGGATGCTTCTGCTGTAAGGCAATTAAAGAAGGTACATAGATCATGTCAAGCAGCACTATTTTATATGGTTGTATAGAGTTATGAGTACTTTGTTTCAGATACCACAAACTACTGTCCTGAGTTTTAAAGTTTGCATGATTTAAGTAAAATTCATTAGAAGTAACCTAATTTTGAAATATATTATTCTGTTCTTATTCAATTCACTGGATGGCAGGTGCTAATCTCCTCTGGAAACAGAATTACAAAGCTTAAATATTGGATTTTTAATCTAACTATACCAGATAGTAATGGTATATTGTGGTGTGAAGTAAAAACTGTGGTGTATGAGTTATGATTAAGTAGTACTGGGAAAGGTCTTCAGATTACTACTCCTACAACCAAAATACAAATCTATTAGGGGAGGCAGGAAAGGAAATACTATTGCAGAGTTTAGTCTTTGGGTTTTTAGGATATTTATTTCCCTTTAAGAAAAATGTACACACACACACTAGAACAAACAATGTTTGTTAGACCAGATATATGATTTTATTTCTGTTTCGGATTTATTTCTTTTTTATGTATTTTTGAACATTCATTAGAATGAAGTTTATAATAATATTTATTGTTGAGAAGTGATAAGGATACATTGGCCAGTGATCTGATAGTGATTTTTTTTGAGAAGACCTTCACCTATCTCAACTATGTATGTAAACACCACAGATTCTTCCATTCTCCTGCCTGAAAAAAAATGCTTGAGACAGCTTTTTTTCTTCAAATATTTAGAAATGTTAATAGAATCATCTCTGAAGCACTGGTTAGTAAAACTGTGCAATCCATTCCTTTCTGTCTCTGAAAAGTCCACACTTTTTCCTCCTTCCATGCTGTGAGCCTTCATTTATTCACAGGAAATTATACTATATTTATCTTTCAGTACAATCAAGAATAATTACTAGCAGAAATTAATTTATTAAAATGAGACATCTAAACTAATCACTGTGGGTATCTCTAGAGAGTTCTTGAGTTTGTTTTGAGACAGATGTCTAAGGTTATCTGAACTGAATCAATTCTAGGTGTGTGTTTCTCTGTATACAGGTCCTTGTAACAGATCCTTTTACATCTTAAATTTTGGATGCTGAGGAATTATAAGAAATTATTCTCACAGGTCTTGCCTGCCAGATTTTATCTCCACTCATCCTTTGAATATTGGAGCTTCTTCAGAAGAGCAGTCCTCTTATATTCTGTGTATGTTTCTATGCTGCAGGACAGTTTTCGTTCCTTCTTCCCATTCCCATGCCACATTCAGGAGATCCTTCTCTCATTTTTCATCTGCTGTCTATATTGGCCTTTTCCAATCTAATGACTGGGCTTGTTTGTACTTAAAAAAAAAATGAAGAAGCACATGAAGGCAAATCATGCTCTGGCCTTTGGATTTCTCAGTCTCTCAGATAAAATGATCAATTTGTAAGCCTGTAGTCCATCAATCAGTAATAGACCTTTTGCACTCTTTATCTTACAACAGCAATTATATTCTGCTTGCTCATTTCCCCCTCTCCCCCTCCAGTGCTCTATGTAATGTGTGAGCACTTGATGACAATTAATGGGTTTTATCCTCACAACAATGTAGGAGGTATTATATTTCCATTTTTTATATCTTCTAGGAAGATAATGGCCAAACTTATGATTTAGTATAGGTCTCTGATGTTTTCTTTTCCCAAGAAGCCTTTCAGTTTGATATATTGCAGCCTGATTGTGCACTTTAATTTGCAGGTGTCAACAGCTTGTTGTATTTGGACAAATGCTGCAGTGCTTTTATTGGACAACTGAGTAGTTCCACATTAAGCTGCTCTTTCCCATTAGTTTTCATATTGCTTTGCCTGTTTTCCCATCTTGTCCTTTGTATCCCTACCTTATTGATAGTAACTTTGCTTCACTGCTCAATTCTTTCCTCTTCTTTATTTTGGTCTCCATTTTATTTCCATGTCTAGTTTATTCATAAAACTCTTAGTTTTTTCTGTTTCCTTGTGTTCAAGTAATCCATAACTCAACTGTACACTGAATTGCTCAATTGCTTAGTTTTCATATATCCTGAATTACTTTCCTAATGTTTCTCTCATCTCCTCTTTGCATCTTGCTCCTTTTAAAAAAATTTTAGTATAATTTCTTGTCATGGTTTTACAAACTTGTTTCTGGACAAGCTATAACAGCCTAAGGAAATGGTTTTTCAATTATTTCATGGGAAGAACTAAGTAAAACAAATAAAGAAGTGTCTCTAACATGAAGCCAGCCACACATCATTGGAAGTCTCCAGTTTCCCTGTAATCCCTGGGCTTTAATTGGGAGCAGCCAGTTGTATCTCCTGGCAATATTTGTGTCTCTAGTTAGCACAAGTGATTTATTAGACATTGCCTTCATGCAGTCATGACTAACAGAGCTGTGCTCCTTGTGCAATTACTGATCACATACTAAGTGATAGTGGCACTTTTTTTTTCTTTTACTGAACTAACGTGGAGGCTGTAAAATGATGGGTCCGTTTGGGCAGTAAGTATCTGTACAAAGTGTGAATTCAGAATGTGACTAGGAGTCAATGTGTGGGTTCTACTAGAGGCAAAAATCTGGAACATGCCTATGGTTGATTTTAAAACAAATACATTCTTTATTACTTTAAACCAAAGAAAGAAATTTTTTAAAACCAATAAGCTGTCTGTGCCATACAGTTAAGGAATTTTTTCCTAATTCAGTGATGCTTTGTTATTTTGGAATAATTTTTGAAACATTAGCTCTCTTTGAGCTTAAACTGCCGCATAAATACAGCTATCAAGTTGGGACTTTATAAATACTGCTAAAAATTATATCTACATCCAATTGAAAACTATTGTAAAAATATTAAAGGATAATTAGTTTTGAATGTAAATTCTTCAGAAAAATCATGGTATGTTTTAATAAACATTTTAGAAAACAAATTAATTTCCAGCACTCAACCTTTTTTATTTTCCTTTTTAAATATGAAGTGAAGAATAAATATTGGGCAGAAGCAAGCAGAGAGCAGAATGGTTATCTAAGAGTCATGTTCCTTGTGAATCTGCTGCTTCCTAAGAAGAGACTCAGAGATTTAAAAGGCATAGACAGTGGCTTTGGAAGTTTATTGAGTCTCTGCTTATAGCCTTCCACTAGTCTTCCTTTTTCTATGGCTTTAGGGTATCAAGGTTGAAAAATCTGCTTATATGTGCACCTATGATTAATTTAGTAAAAAGAAGTCTGTTAATTAAGTATCCCAGGTTTACTGGTAAAAAAGTCTTAACCTACCGTGGATTTGATCAGAGAAATGCTGGTTTGTTTCTTTTGTTTCCCTCCAGCCACAAGAATTGAGCAGTTTCCTAGCTTTTCTCCTTTAAAAATGCATTAAAAATGGCAGAATAATTTAATTTGTACAAGTAAGTATAATATTTTATGTATTTTATAGCTGGACACCAGAAAATAAAAGCATCCTCTGTACGCCAGTGTTTCAGGAGCTCTGTGCTGGGTCAGGTGGAGCCCTTGAGGGGGAGATATGAAAAAGACACCTGAATATGGTCAGTTTGGAAGAGAATCAGGAGCTGAGGTGGGGCAGATGGGGGACTCCAGTGATCCAGTCTCAAAGGTGACAGGTATAAAAAGGCTTCTAGAGACTGAGAGGTGATGCCAGGCTTCTGCAAGTCCAGCAGCTGCCAGTTGCTGGATTGAAAAGTGGCTGGCCCTGACACTACAGAGAAAGCTGGGACAGGGTCTGCTTTTGCATCTCATCCAAGAGATACAGATTTTCTCTGGCTTTTGAAGGTTTTCAAACATGATTCTGATAAGATAAAACCTTTAGAAAGCTCTCTTGCATATGTGGTAGTTGTGTCTCTGTGCTTTCACTGTGTCTGGATGCCAGCATGCAAATAACCAAATCAATATCCTACCATCTGGATTTAGCTAACAGTGGACTTCATATCATCAGTTTTTTTCTAAGCTAAAGCCATTAACTTTCCAGTATTTCACAGACTGTGAAGAATAGGCATTTCCAATAAGAAATTTGCCTCAAATCATTTAGGATGAGCTAAAGTGCTAAGCTGTAGAGCATCTGGTTTCCTTTTACAGTAGGGCAGTGCAGCAAGAGTAGCCAGCTAGATTCCTTAGCTCCCTTAGGTCTCTTATTCCCTCTGCTTTCATTGTATGACAACCAATATGGTTTGACATAACAGATGTGTTGTATTTCTTTTCATCTTCTCTTTGCCCTTTACTGCTTCAATACTGAAGAAATATTTAAAATTAGTCATAAAGAATTTCTGCTGTTCTCATTTATGATGAGTAAATAGGCAAAGTCTATGTCATAGAGGTTGGAAAATCAAGTTAGATAATACTAAACTGTGATTTTCACAGCCCTGCAAGAAGGTTCCTACAAGTAGGTTTTGTACATACAGCATATCCCTTCAGAGCTTATTTTTATGATTGCTATTCTTCATGTGTTTTGTTGCAGCTATTTCTAGATTTAATTTCTTCCCTGTCTGAACCTACTAAGGTTTTTAACCAAGCCAAGGTGTTGCATGTGTCATATTAATACTTATACATATTTACATACCTAGTTCTCATATTTTCTGTTTGTCATATCTCTTGATCGTATGTGGTATGTGGTAGAATTAGGCATGTGAAAATTTCACTGGAAAACACAATTTTCTGCTTGTTCCAGACAAAATTTTGTATGTTCTTGGAGTATGATGATACTAAAATGGGCTATGTTACTAAATTTGTAAATAGATTGAAAGATATAATTGGGTGGTGTTTGATGGATATATTTCGAATTTGAATTTTTGGAGAACTTGGACCAGGTACTCTGATTCTTAGCAATATGGCATAGATTCTGTTGAGTATTTGTTTGTTTTGGTTCCTCATTGTAATGGGTAGTAGCTGCACAGGCAAATATCATATTATAGCCTTTTTTAAATATACACAGAGGACACATTTTGACAGGGTAGTTTGCTTTTAAACTGACCTAGACCATAAGAGGGAAAGAAATTTGTGCTAATATAAATTGCATCTTTCATAATGAAAGACTGTCAGAGTAGGACTGTTGATGGACCCATGTAAGTAACATTCTGATAACCTTAAGAGAATTTTCATTAGAACACAAATTTCTAATCTATAGAAAATGTGAAATTTTTTAAACTATATTTTCATTTTAATTATATATATGTATCTTGAAAACAAATCCATATCTTTCAGTACTGGAATGTATTGCTTGGAATTAATACTTAAAGTCTATAATAAACCTAACATTTTATTAAATGAGGACAGAAAATTTGAAATATTCACATAGACTCCTTTACTCATTCCATTTTCCAAAAGAACTTCCTAGTTTTTGTACTTTTTGGTTACTGAGATTACTCCAAGCCTCTTTCCTGTGCTTCTCAAATATGCAACATATTAATAGATTTTATGACTTACTGTTTTCTAGATAGCATAGAACATACTTTGCTACATATGGTGGAATACTTTAATTTGAATGAACATGTTTTAAAGTGAACTGCATGAAAATGTAGATCCATATTTTATCTTTTCTTTTAATGTATCAATTTACTTACACTACAGAGTGCTATTTCTTGTGGACTGTTGTGTATAATAAAAATAATATTTATGACCAAAATACACACTTCTTTCTGTAGTGGAAGTTCTGTTATAGAAAATAATTCTGTTACAAGACAATGCACAGGATTTTTATGTTTCATATATGGGAAGGAGTAAGTAAGCAGGAACATCATACTTTTATATTTTTATCTTTCATCTCTTGTTCATAATTCCTTATGTACAAGAGGACTTATTAATTTTTAGTAATTTCATGGTATTTTGACCTCCAGATATTTTAGGAAAATTTGAGTGTTCTTGCTGAACTCATTTCTCTCTCACATCAGGAATCCTGTGTTATCTGACAAAATTATTTGGATGCCATTCATTCTTTGGAAATCATTGGAACTGATAGTGAGGGCATGATTTACTTTGTCTGCTTTAGTACCAAGACTTTTTTTGCCTTGTTTAAAGGGGAATGATTTCCTTTTACCAAGTATCACTGGGAAACATTCAGGTCTTTCCATTTCAATGGTCTTACAGGTAAGCTTGAGTACAGCCCACAGGGGAAAAAAGACATTCTTTGAGCTTCCTGTTGCAATTATAGTGATCTATTGCTGCAGGAACCAGGGATTCTTACTCTTTTTTTCTTTTCTTTTTTTTTCTAGTATTATGATTAAAAAAGTAGGTGTCAGGTTTATATTCCTTTATTCAAATTTGTGCAAGTCTTCTCTTCTCCCACATGAATATATGTTCAAGCTTGAAATGAAAAATACATGATAATGAAATAAATGACTGCCCCAAAGCTATCTCCCACCTATCTGTGAAACAGAGTTAAGAAATAATAATGGCAAGAGTGATAACTGTAGTTGCCAGTGTCCTAAAAAAGATGAGGCTGTTCTTAATGTGGAGAGTCCTACCTTGAAGGCAAATTTGCACAAAAGAAGAGTGCTTGAAGTCTCCCCATGGAAGCTGAGTTTATGCCACATCAAAGATCAGAATTCCGCCCTAAAGCTGGTGATTCATCAGTTTTATGGAAGATTTCTTGCTTCAGGATATTTCCTACTGCATGAGTGGTAACAATTGCAGTGAATGCAGCGTAATTGTTTATTAGTAAATAAAAGCAGGACCAAAAGCTGAACTTGTCATAGGATGTTTATAGAATTTGAGGCAGTGATTTTTAGCACTTTGTTACCTGATTACATATCCCAGTGTTGTATGAGTGCTTTGAAATGTGTGGGTTGCATTGGGACTTTTAAGTTGTACAAAACAAAACAAATTACTCAGTCGGATGTTTATGTATGACCGATTGAAGGTGGAAATAGGCTTTGAACATTGCAAGTCAGATCATGAATCCTGGAAAGGACCACTTGTAGTATTTTAATGTTCAAAGGAGAGTTCTCTGTGGTGATGTGGTGTGTGGTGTAGTGTAGGTGATGAAATGCAGGTTCTGTTCCTGCCCTGCCCCTGACTGAATTTCTGATTTCTGAACCCGCTGATGCAATCTGCAAAGGCCAGATCACATTCCCTGGCCTTTCCACATAGCCATTCTCAACATGTTCTGTCTCTTTTTTTTTTTTTTTTTTTTTTTTTTTTTTTTTTTTTGGGAATAGATGGGGAAAATAAACAGTTTGAGGAAGAAAATAATATATATATCATCAACAGAGTTGAAATCTTCCCGAGGTTTTAGTGTTGGTGTGTAAAATGGTGTGTTAAAGGTATTATTGCAGCTCTCTTTATGGTGTGTATCGAAAATAAATTTTAATCCAGTGGGAAATCACATTGTTCAGATCTAAAATCTTTGGAATTCCAACTTCAGCTGACCTTTGACATAAGTATTTTCATTTGCTGACTTTTTAAAAACTCTTTCAAAATCTACAGATTGACCTGTCTTCTTTCTTTTGGCTATCCTTTCTTTTTCTTTGGTTTTTGTTTTTTTTTTTTTTTTTTGTTTGCTTTCTTCTGACATGCTTCTTTATTTGGGCAGATTATCTTTCTTAAGCTTCCCTAAGTTCCTTGAGTTATAGTCTTCTACACTATTGCACTGTTAGGATTTCACCATACTAGCATTTTTAAAAGTCATATAAATAGTCTTACACAGTGTTATGACATTTTACTTAAATTATGGTATGGTATTTAGTCTGCAGGATAAGTTTGTGGTCCATAGGTTAGTGCATGTTTTTGTGTCACCTACTGCCTTTGTCTGCCTCAATACAGCTTTCATTCATTTAGTGAAATGCTGCATTCAATTTTTGTAACCATGAATTAGCCTGTGATGTTTATATAGTGTTTTAAGCCCCATTGGTGGAGGAAAAAATAGATTAAGAAGCTTTCTGGGGGTCATGTATTCCAACCTTCTTCTCAAAGCAGGTTTGTGCTGTTATTTATGTTATTGACACAGAAGATGGTAAAAATTAATAATAAATTAGTATGCTGCAGGATGTACAAAATCTAGACCTAGCCAATATGACTGAAGATAAGAACGAGCTGTGAAACAGGATCAGTTGATGGCTTAGTAAAGCATGGCAAAGACAACTGCATCGAGTGCAAAAAATCTAATTCATTAAATGTTCACATTCAGTTGGTATTATAACTAATTCCCAGTGAAGCATTAAGATGATTTAACAGTTCTCATTCTCCAGGGATATGATCTTTAATCAGATGTGGGGATAGTAAAAGGTAGACAGGGTAATTTATTCCAATAAGAGAAGAACAGTTCCTAGTTTGAAATTTAATTGGGTGATGTATGAAAAATCTAAATTCTCTAGAGTGCATTTTGGTCTTGAAATTTAGATGACTAAGTATTTTGGAGGACTTTTGTCAACAATGGATATTTTTATTTTATTTTATTACATATGTTTGAGTACACTCATGGGATGTGGAAGATCAGTGAAGGAGACTATGAGATTTAAACAATTTTGTTTGCTTGTTTAATAATTAACTGGAGTTTTTTTTCTGAACTCTTAGTAGAATTTCAATCAGTTAAAGGGAGATTTACTTTTCTTCTAATATGATCCTGTATTCCCACAGTTGTCTAATGATATTATCTTATCCAGTCAAGCCACTGTTACAATCAGTTCTGACGTAGGCAGATCTGTGCAACATCTGATTATTTAAGGGCAGACAGGAAAATCACTCTTAGTGAAGACTTGGTCACAAACCCCTGAGTTTCCCCAGACCACCACCCCATATAGAGGAGGACTAGGGTGGGACATTCAGATGGGATTGCATGTCATGATCCCCAATCTCATGGCCAGGATATATAACCCAGGAGGGAAATGGAGATGTTGGCTGGGCCTTCAGGAATGGAAGGGATGGAGTTAGGGACCACTGAGGCTGGTCAAACATATATGTGTCCATGGGAGCAGATGAGATGGGTCCAGGAGTGCTGATGTCATTATGAGGCAGCTCTCCATCATCCCTGAAACACTGTGGAGATTGGAGAGGTTTTCAATGACCTCAGGGTGGGGAAGTCACATTTATCTTTAGGAAGATAAGTAAGTCTTACATTTCTTATGTCTTAAATATTTAAATATGCATTTCATTTTACCTGTCATTGTAGCTCAAGAGAAAATAGGTCAGGACAGAAATGAATTTTTGTATACTGATATTACTACAGCAGACTGTGTAGATTTGTAGTGAAAGTCACATATAATCTGTAATAGTTAAAAAAATAACAAATTCCTTTATTACTATCTTTTACTCTAAAAGGGTTTCTTTAGCTTATTGAAAAATAATACTTTATAAGCATTCATTTTTGTCAAAAATTAAGAAATTTATGGAAATATATAATTACCTGAATTATGGTATATAAGGCACCCTCACAGATATAATGTCAACTTTTTTAAACAGAAGACTTCCAGAAGCTTGGATTTTTATTTTTAAAATCTTTCCACCTGAAGAAATGGGGAAAATCCAGATGTTTCCACTTGTTTATCTAGAATATAATTAACTGACATGGTAAAATATTTTCACAGGATCATAAAATAGTTTTGATTGGAAGGGACGTTTAAAGTTCATCTACTCCAAGCCCATGCAATAAACAGGGACATCATCAACCAGATCAGGTAGCTCAGAGACCAACCCAACCTGACCCTGAATGTTTCCATAGATGGAGGCATCTACCACTTCTCTGGGTAACCTTTCCCAGTGTTTTGCCACCCTCATCTCTCAATATTTCTTCCTTATATCATGTCTGAATCTACCCCTCTTTTAGTTGTAAACTATTACCCTTCGTCTTGTATCAAGAGACCCTGCTAAAAAAGTCTGTCCCCTAACTTCCAGGTCATTACATTTGATCAATTAATTTCAAGGATTCATTTATTCATGAAACCAAATTCATGATGAATTGAATTCTGTGAATAGGTCAAAATATAAATAAAAAGAAAACACTATTATGTATGTGATAGATAATAATTTTGTGTATATCTAAAAGTTCTCACCAGAAGATGTGAACCATAAAGGTCAAATAAATAAATGCATAAATTCCCCACATGGTTTTGCACCATCCAAAAAAAATCATATAATCTTCTATACAATAGACAGGGACAAGTCTGTAAGTAGCTGTATAGAAATTATCATAGACAAAAGATAGCTGCATTATAAAATTAGCCAAAGAGGCAAACAAATACTTCTAAATTATTATGACTTTATATTTGGTACATACTGACATTGCTCAGTTGACAGAATGCTGGAAATTAAATTACTTCTATAAAAGAATTTATCTTTTTCTCAATGTCAATACTCAATCCAGAGTTCCATTTGTTTTATCATTGAATTACAGTAACCAACTGATCCATTAGAAGCATATGGAAACATTGAAAACACTGAAAGCAACCCTTATATGTATTAAATATAAGGGCCCTTGAAAATAACACACTGACAGATGCAAATATAAATTATTTCCTTACTAAATTCCTTTCTAGTTCCCTTTCTGAAGCTACCCACACCTTACTTATATTTGAAAAAAAAATATTTTCTTATATTTATATGCATGGATGTATGTATACAGTCTTATGTTTAACACTTCCCTGTTGTATAACAGAAAAATATTTTGGTTCTTCTAAGCCAGCTGTTTTCTTGGGGGTTTTTTAAGTCTTTTAATTGTTTTGTCCTTAAGAGTAGGCAGAAGGATGTCACTTAAAATCATCATGTTGCAAAGGGAAGCCCAGAGTCCCCTGCTGACACAGAGTGAAAACAAAATAAACTCTTCATAGTTCTGTCACAACCACCTGAATGCACTCTGTCTTCCCACAGCTGGAAAATCACAGATAGTGAGAAGGAAATAATAAATGTTAGGCAGTGCACTCATTACACTATCTGAAATGCAGTACAAGTGCTGTGGCTGTTAGAAATGCATTCTAGTGGCTCTTCAGAATTATCTCTTAGTCCTTAGAAGAGCTGTCCCCAGCCCTTGCTTGCTGCAGGCATTTGCTGAGCTCTGTGCTTCAAGCAATGTCCCATTTTACTCCCCCTGTTGGGTCCAGCTCTAACTTTTTAATGGGCCCACAAGCATTTTCAGAGAGGCTGTGTATGTAGTTCTACTGTATTATTTTCCTCAGGGAGGAAAAAAAAAAACCAGGAAAACAGCAAAACTAGCTAAAACATAAAAATAATAAAATAGTACAGAACTGAGTACAGGAGAAATCTCTGCTTATTTTGTATATGACAATTTCATTTGTACAGAGTAGGCATGGGAGGTGATTAAAAAAAGTGAGCTTCAATTGTTTAAAAATTTATATTTAGAAATTTCAGTAGATATTCAGAAATAAAAGCCAGTTTGAAACCTTGAGATGAAAATATAAAATTTTCAGAGTTCTGCAAGGTACGACAGGAAGGAATCACTGAGGAAGAAATTTACGTATTTATTGTTTATAACAATTATAATTGCATCTCTACATTTATTCTTTAAAATTGTGGTGGTAGGGACAGTGAGGTTTTGTGCAGAAAATAGTCCCTGGATATGAAGGCAATGGAAAATACTAGCAACCAATTCCTTTCTGTTGTACATAAATATGAAAGCAGGCAGATGGCATTGTTCCTGGCTGGATGTCAGTTCAGGAATTGAAAAAAATCTACTTTTATTCTTTCATCATGATGCTAAACCTTTTGTGATGCTTTGAGCAACTTACAGATTTTTCCTGAAAAGGATCTTCTTTCAGAAAACAACTGAAGATTGCTTCACTTTGGTGATGATGTTTTATGTTTTGTGGATTTTTCGTTTATTCTTTTGTAATAAATAGTATCAGTTTTCTTGTTGTGAATTTTCAACATCTACAAAAAGCAAAAAAAAAAAAAAAAAAAAAAATATATATATAATAATGGAAAAACCTTCTAATTTCCACAATGATCAGTATTTTTCAACTAAATGAAAATTTATTAGTAGAGATAGAAAATCCATTCATCTTCTTACACCTGTGATGATGGAAAGTAACTGAATGCTGTGGAATCAGGATAAATTTGGCTGCAGTGAAATGGGCAGCTAGACTATGTCACAATTTATTGAAATGATCTATCAGTTTTGTTTTAATGGATGTTTTCTTTTCTAGACAAATCTTTTAGTAGAACTTTTTGGCATAAAGCTTCCAGTTAACTCATGTAAATACATTCATTTATGTTCAGAAAGCCCTCTAGGGAGAAGCTGCATTATTTCAGCTGTGTATTTGGTTTATAAAAAAGTTGCAGAAGGTACCCTCCAGTTTATTGGACATCATGCCAAGAAAGATTTAGAAATAATCACAAAGAATAGCTGCAAAAAAAAAATCTCATTTCTTATGTTTTAGCTGCTATATCAATTTCCTTTTATCCTGATGGTGAATGGTAGATATATGAAAAAACCCCAACTTTATTTATTAACCAAAAAAACCCAAAAAGCCTTAAAATGGCACAAATGTGAACTGAAAAGAGAAATGAATTTTATCTACCTCTCAAGGGAGGAAGAAAATTGGTCTGGAAATTCATTGCAGCGAAATGAGTGAGTTATTTTGCTGACTGTCAGTGGTAGGTAACAATGTAATGCAATAAGTGAAGGCCAGGTTTGAATAGATAGAAAATTAATCTTCAGCCACTGTCTCCTGTGGGATTTTTCTGTGCCAGTATTGATTGCATTTCAGCTCCTGACTTGAGAGAGAAATTGGTTGGAATTGGGTTTTAATTATATTCACATGTGGATCGCTTTCCATCAAAATAGGTGTTTTGCTACTTTTCTGAGAACAAAGTTTAACAGGGTATAAAACTGTACCAACTGACACCACAATCTGTCAGGCTTTTCATTGAAATACAAGATTAATAATTTATAACATTGAGGTTTTCCTTTTTAATAATTAATTTTTTCTTTTTTTCTTTTTTTTTTTTAATTTAGATTTAAGTGTCTTGGAATTCAAAAATTTGCAAATCAGAACCATATAGATTTATTTTCTGTAGCAGGATATATTATAGTATAAATTTGGATGTGTAAGGCTTGGTACAATATTTATTGGTCTTTCTTGTCAGGAGGGAGTGGCCCACATGAGTTCAGTGCTAATTTGCCAATAATGGTTCTGATACTTACCTTATGTACAGAACCAGTTCAGACACCTTTAGATTTACAGAACCAATGGTTCGTGTGTGAGGGTAACTTCAAAATTTTTGAAGGATTTTGTTACTTTTTGGTTTGGTTTTCTTTTTTGGGCAGACTGATGTGTTGTTTCAGTATCAGAGCTGTACATCACAAAATACTCCCACCAAGGTCAACAAGAGCAGTGTGAAAGCATCTACTTTATGTAGTTTTAAATCCATTGCCTGCATTAATGAAGTTGAGAAGAGTTTTTAGATTAATGTTTTTTGGTTGGGTATCATGGAATATCGGTAAGAATAACAACAGACTCAGTCACAGTCTTTTTCAGGGGGATCTGTGTGTGTGTGAGTGTGTATTATTAGAAATGTGAGAAGTATTTTTTTTTTTTAAGGCATTCGGGTCTTAATTAATTAAATTGTTTCAATTTCAACAAAGTTTAATCAGATTTTGGCAGTAGACATGAAGCTTCTTTCATAGCATGTGAGTGAATGGAAGGACTGAAAGGTTGTATTTATTAATTGTAATGAAATTGCAATATCGAGCAGAAGAAACATGATCATTTCATGTTGCAATGCTTCAGAAATTTCAAGCAAAAATCTAAATATATTGTAATATGAAAACTTCTGAGCAAGACCTGCTAAGATGGACTGTATGGAACAATGTGTGATTCTTGGGATTGTTTTTTGTAGATCCAGAAGCTGAACTTTGATGAACTTTGACTACACAGTCTGTTCCAGCTCAGGATATTCTTTGATTCTGTTTTCACTCCATTTCTCTTTTACCATACCCGTTCCCTCCAAAATATTTCTTGTGGAAATTTAGTTGAAAGAAATCTTTTGACATTCACTCATTGTGGTATTTTAGTGTGGGTATGTGGCCTCATGATCCCCAATTCTTTTCTGAAGTGTACTGTGAAAGCCTTGAGGGTTTGTAGTCACTGCTACTAATTTTTAGCAATGAGTTTTAGAATGTTTTTTTAAATGAAATTGCTTTCCAACAGAAGGGAGATTTTACCACATGAATGTTTGATTATTGGGATTGCATTTGCATAATTAGACAAAGTCATTACTTTGAGCAACTTGAAGCTAAAAGATAACTTGTGAAAAGAACTCCAGAATTTGCGGAATGTTTTGCATGCCAGTTTTGGGACATGAAAACAAACAAATAAACAAACAAACAAAAATGTGGGATAATATAGAAGCAAAAAAAAAAACAAAACAAAAAAAAAAAAAAACCCAAGCAAACAGCACAACAAAAACCTATGAAAAATTGGACCAAATTGCGTTGTCTGAAGGTGTCATAATGCTGTGTCATTTCAAATAATATGACGCATAAACTGTTACTGATCCTGGTTTTAATCTGCACCCTTCTGAGTAATTTGTAATGGTTGAAACCGTTGTCTGGCTGCTGGTTGCTATAAAGTTGTCTGTCCATCACATTCTTCTGTATCACCCCCCTCCAGCAGTGGAGGGGTGAGAAAACAAGACCATAAAAAGACTCATGGATTGAGATAAAGACAATTTAATAAAGGAAAGCAAAGTCCAAACATTGAAGCAATGGAAATCAAAAGTATTTATTCTTTACTCCTCACCAGGAGGCAATGTCCAAACACTCTGTGGGAAGTAGGATCTTAGAACGCACAGCAGCTGCTCCACAAATACTCCACCTTAATAATGAATGTCACCTCTCTCCTCATTTCTCTGAGCGTGTAATACTGAGCATAACATCAGTAGAAAGGAATATCTCTTTGATCATCTTGAGTCAGTTGTGCTGGTGATGTTCCCTCCCAAATTCTTGCCCATTCCCAGAATGAGGTTAAATACTAAGCACCAAATTGACCTTTTCGGCATAAGATAGAGTAGCTGTGCTACATAAAAATAGTCCAAATGAGTACCCAACTTTTTTTCTTCTGGTAGTTTAGTAGACTTGTGAGATTCATCTCACCTAATTCCAGGCAGCTGTATTGCTGACTTCTACATCTAGGTGATTTGCGCTAGAGCTACTTCTACAATCAATCAAAAGTAGGAGGCACTTCGAAAGCATGATTCATGTCATGGGAAATAGGTATCTAATTAGGATAAGATGAATTGCACTCTAAACATTCCCATTTCTCTTCATTCATTATGAAGGCAGCCTGCAGTGATGAGCACAACATTGCTGGGTTGTTGAAATTGGTGGCTGTCACTGGTTAGATGAGTTCTGCCCTTTGTATTTCCAAAGGAAACCAATTCTTTAAAATCCACCCAGGCTTTTGCTGCTTACTTCAGTCAGCATTTGAATGGCTTTGTTCTGTAAAGTTGAGATGAAACAAATGAGAAAATATAGGCAGTTTCATTACATAGCCTTGTGGATAAGAAAAACTTTATCTGTCTGTACTTTGATAGAGGATAATAAACAGAATGGCCTCAGCACACACCTGCCTGACTGCCTGACATCAGGTGCTTCACTGTCAGCACTATTTATCAAGCATAGCACATTTTCAAAAACTGACTCTACAGTATTAAAAATATCTTTATAATTGCCTCCAATAGCTGGCCGGAGTAATCATTCACTATCATAGTTGCTATATTATTGCTTTAAGATTGGGCTTCCTCTTCCAGCTGCAGCTGAGACAGGTGAAGACACTCCCACCTCCTCCTTGGCCTTCCTTACCTCCTTGGTTCCACACTTCATGCAGTTTTTGTAGCTGGATTAGAAAAATTCTCTGCTTTTCAAAATGTTTAAGAGCTAGTACAGACTGACTGAGTGAATTGGAAGGAATCAAAAAATGTGTGTCATAGTGCAGACAGGTGAGAAAAGATGGGAACCCAAGGCAGACAGGTGATGGTGAGCACCTGAGTGTTTAGGGACCTTTCACCTCAGACAGATGTAGCCAGTACATGGGATTTGACTGAGGTGTACTTAAATCAATGAAAAAAACCTGATTTAATCAGAAATTGTAAGAAGGCTTAATTTCCTTGCTTTGTCTTTATGTACACCACTGTTTCTGAAAAATGTATTTATGGGTGGTATCATTTTTAGATTTGTGATTTGTGACATAATCTGTAGAGGGGAAAAAAAAGTAATATTTAAGATTTGGTGCAAATTATTACATATAATAAAAGGTAATTAATATGATTTCTGTTTTGGGTGTAAAAATTCCATGCAGTTATGAAATTTAAGCATGCAAGGTGTTAGGCTCACACTTTTGTTTTGCAGGTCTTAATTTCACTGAAAGTATTGGGTAAATTAAAACTGAGAACAAACTATACACAAATATTCCTTGACCTGGAGAAACTAATTGTGTTTATATACAAATGCAAAATGTTAGCAATGAAAGAAAAACCATGATTTTTTTTTTTTTTATGTAAAAGAGGTATTTTTTTTATGTGAGAGGTATTGTTTTTAGCACATTTTTTAATATTTTGCCCTTTACATATTTTTCTTTCAAAAGCCTGAAAAGAATGAAACTGAATCTGGCAGCCAGAGAATCAGACCAGTATTTGAAGACGATCCTGTTTTCCGACGACAAACATCTTACCAACATGCAGCAGTCCACATACCAACAGATATTTATGAAGGCTGTAAGTGGCATGAGAACAAAGAGATTTTATATTTTAATTCTAAGCTCATTATTTATGTCCCATTCTTAAAACAATGCTTGTTCCATTTTTAGTGCAGGTTTGCTGTTATTGTCACCTTTATTTCTTTCAGTGCTACTTCATAAATGTGTTGTTTTAGGGATATGGTTAATTTTATGAATTGGTAGGTGCTGCAGTTGAACAGATCCATTAGGATTGAATCTGAGTTTCACAAATGTAACTGGAGGTGAAGAGACCCTCTTGCATATTCTGATTTTCTGATCCATTCTTTCTCTGTGCTGTTCACATTTAATACAAACAATTCTTGGCAGCTCTTCTTTACACTTTGTTTGGCCTCAGGCAGAGATGACTTCTGAAAACATTTTAAAGTATCTCATAAACTGGTACAGTTTAGGGAAATAACATGCACTGTGAGCTGGTACTACCAATATTTCATCCTGTGCATTTGTAGAATTGCAGTAACAGACTGGCAGAGAATTTATATGAAGTATTCCTAAACTATGCAAAAAATTTTATATATTTTTATATATATATATATGTAATACATATATATACATATATATATTATATATATTATATGTGTATACAGGTGAATATTTTTAACTGTATTTCAAAACTAAGTATCTTTCAAGATGAAAATAAGTCTCTGAGCTCATCATCAAGCAAAAATCTTTATACAACAAAAAGACATTTCAGCATTCAAAGGAGCTGTATATTTTTTTAAAAGTGGGAAGAAAAGATAAACAGAATTTGTATTTTTAAGTTTTGACTTTTTTTGTTTAAGGTCCTAATTTCAAGTATGCAGTCTTTTTCCTCTTTAAAAGTCTCATCAAGAGGAAGGAGACCCTAGTGTGACCTGAGCTTTTTAAAATTCATGGCCACAGTTGCATGCAGCTTCCATAAATGGCACCGGGATGAAAATGGAAATGTCAGTATGATGGGAGAAAGAATCATAGTAGCTTGTATTCTTATATGGTGAGCTTGACTGACAGACCTAAAGGATTATTCTGGGATTCTAGCTTTAATAAGTGCTAAAGTGCACCTTAATTGCAGGATTACAGAGAAGTGACAGGCCATTTCCTTTTATTTTTGGAAGAGAATTGTTCCTCATTGTTAAAATGTTGAACTCATCTCCAATTATTAGGATATTTGTAAATGCCATGTAAATTTTGGTATAAGGTTGGCATCACAAAAGTACGTAAAATGTTCTCTTCTTGTGTTGAATTTAATATTTTAAATGGAATTCCTGAGGACACATATCCCTTAGAAGGGTATACTATGTAACATTACTGTACAGCCCATAAACCTGAAAAGGAAGACATTACGATTTTCACAGGAAAGGTACAACTTCAGTATCTAATAAAATTATAATAACAGAAAGAAATGTACATTTCTGGATAAAGGTAATTGCATGTGCAACATACATGGTTTGTGATTCTTTGGGTCTGGTTTTTATATTAATTACCAGAGAAGTGGAATCCTAGAAAATTACCAGGAGGTTTGTAATTCTGTGTTAGAAAAATCGTGTTGTTGGGTGTCTGGGTAACTTTTTGTTACAGATGGAATTTTCAGAGATAGCATCTTGGCAATACCTAAAAGTGACAGATTTCATATCAATAAACACAAAATGTTCACCAGGTTCAATTTAATATTACGAAGTTCATGTGTCATCTGAAACACAAGTGAACAATTGTGAGGTAGTAATTCGCCAACAGATTTCCAAAAGTAGAATTTAGTGTTGTTCTTTTTGCATTATGATCTACAACCAATTTTTATAAATCTATATAGACAAAATAATGCATCTTGAACACTGTTGTCATATTTCTGCCTGTTCATGGGAGCTAACCTGTCATTTCTTGGGAGGTTTCAGTGTCCACTATAACAGGGAGCAGCTGAACATTTGAAAATAGTATCTGCAATTCCCTGTATAAATCCCAATCTGCTTGGAAGCATTTGTAACACAGGCATTGCAACCAATCCTTGTTTTTAGCAGTGGAAGAGACACAGTCCACAAGTTATACAGCTTGGAAGCCAATTTTTTTGACTGAATTAGCCTTGGCAAGAAGATTTCATTTTTTATCCTTTGCTATATGTGCTTTGCAGGTGGCCAAGAGAAACAAAGACTTGCCCTTTGAATCTCACAGAATGGTTTTCAGTGACTGGATATCTGACTTGCCTATTCCTCCCTGAGATTGGTTTTCAGTTCTCTTGCCTCTTACAGCAGCACATTGTTGTCTCTAGGGGCAAGGGACAATTACTGGTAGAGCCACATGTGATCTGGATTTTCACTTGGGCCTGTCAATCACACTTTTTCATGTAATTATTTTGGGTATGAAACTAAAAATTTGACTCTTAACCATTGAATCATAGAATCTTTAAGGTTGGAAGCCTTTAAGATGATCAATATGCTATTAAAATGTTTTCTATTTATGTTTCATTTCTATTGTAGTTCTTACTTATGATTTTTACGTATTTTTTTAAATCGAATCAAATAATGAATTTATGTCCACTTATATTTTTGAAATTGTGATAATGTTTTGTCTAATAATTCTGTAATGGTGCATAACCTACTTAAAATTTAGTGTGGTCTATAAAATAATAATAATTTTCTTTCTACATATGTAGAGATTTGCTTTGTTTGAAATACAGAGATAAGCTTCTTGTGAAGTAGTTCCTTGTATTTCACCATAAAAATATGAGATACACCATAGCTAAATATCCATTTACTACATCCAGGTTATTATATTGTGAGTTATTTGATTATAGAAAGAAATATTATGGAAGTTATTTGTTGTGGGGTTTTTTTAATTATTATTTTATTTTCCTGCATAATGTGCCAAAACCGGTGCAGAGACAGGAGAAAGCCTAAGGAGTTAATTTACTTGCCTGTTTCTGAGGATTGAAGAAAGGAGACAGTCCCAATAAAATAGAACCAGATCAGACTTTTAATTCAGTATTTTTCAAGAGGCCCATTTAGGTTTTGAAATAAAATCAATCTGCAGCTGAAAACAGAGACCCTCAGGTCCTCTTTCTACCACACGCACTAGGAATTAGTCATGCATCTCCTATTAGTAAAAGCTGAAGTCTTGTTTCTAAATCCTCATTAAAACTGTATCCTGCTTATCACTGAGCAGACTATAGGAACTGCAGGCCAGAAGTAAGAGGTAATCCCTGGCACAAGGTTAATCTTCCCAGTGGATGCACCACATGCCCTCGCTGTCTGGGACCCACTCTCCCCATCTGCTGCAGGGATTCCTCCAGGAATCACTCTGCACTGGTGTTGCAGTTTGAGGTGAGGTGTTAGGCAAACCACACAAACCAGGTTTGCTTTTCCTGTGTGGTTATTCCTGCTTTACTCCCTTTACATCAGAAATACTGCTTCCACATGTCACTCACTACTTGATTAGCACGGAAGAGCTGATTAAAGTGTCAGGTTGAAAATAATGTGTCATGAGCGTGACAACATGACTTTGAATATATTTGGACAGCAACCAGCAGGAAAAAAGGGCTTCCCTTATTCCCTTCAATAAATATTGAATTACAAATAATTGATGGTTCATATACCTTAGTAATAATAAAATATAAATACTGTTGCTTCATACTCCCCTTTCGTGACAGTCAATTTTTTTCTGTTGTCTGAAGTCTTGTATTTATTATATATTATTTGATATGAAGTTTGGCAGTGAACATAAATTTTTCCTTTCTAGTGGTTCATCATATGTGTAAATAATTTGTTATGGAAAAAGAATTTTGACATTCTAGTACTCCAGTGTATCACTCAAGGGCAACAAAAACTTAGAAATACTTTTAAAAATTTGAGTTAGATGCTAAAGTGATTTTTATCTTGACCAGAATATTATTTCCTTGGTGAATTGTTAAAATGTTGCATGGTTTCTGCTTATCTTGTGTATCTCAGGCTAAGAGCTTCAAAAGAAAAAAGGTACCATTTGGGAACAGCAGTCTAGTGGAAGGAGTTCCAGCACATGGCAGGAATGTTGGAAGTAGATGATTTTTCAGGTCCCTTCTAACTCAGTCCATCCTATAATTCTGTGAATAAAAACCTTGGAAACACTGGGAAATGAAACCATGAGCATGACAATAGTACCCCTCCAAAAGAAACTCCCAGTTTAAATAAACTAGGAAAAAGTGTGTTATCATTTATTCATTGAAGGTCTTATGTGTGGATAACAAATAAGGTTTATTAAGGAATCCAGATATGGATAATCTGTTGTGTAAATATTTTAATGCGCTACATCCACATTCCTTAAATATATAAAGACAATAAAACATTTGTGGGCTTATTTTTCCTATTTAATTTAAATAGCAGTTACAGACATCCAAGACACTTTTATTACTTAAATTAATTAGTTCAGCATATTTTAAGATTAGCACTCTTAATATATTTTTTGTGATAGCTAACAAAACTGAAGGTACCCTGGTTTATTGTGAGGGATAAATGAATAGTGCAGGCTTGCTGCATCACAGATTGAAAAACAATAGTTTCAAGTCCCTGATTTTGTGTGTGTTCACTCCTTTAAATTTGGAAATAGATACTATGTATGATCTGTGCAGATAGCATGTGAGATTACTTTTTTTTCTTTTTTTTTCTTTTTTTTTTTTTTTTTTGTATTCTTCATTATTTTAATCAGGGAGTTATTTGTGAAAACATGTAATGAGTGAAGTAGACCTTTAAATTAATTTCAGTTTCAGCCTGTTTTAAATACCAAGGACTATGGCTTGGGGTAGCTATAAAGCAAATGTTAGTTGCAGCTAAGTCCCTAAGTACTGCCTGGTTGGTTCTGTATTAAACCTGGAAGGAAAATGCCAATGCAGAAACTTAAGTAAAGAACTCTAGGGTCAGTATTCCTTTTTATGCTCTGACAATTACAGTTGGGTTTTTTTCCCCCCTACAAGTAGATTGCTAAAGCTCCCTGAATTAAATTCGTATTTGAATAATCAGCAAAAAGAAATAGCTTTTCTAACTTGATGAAACAGCTTGTTTCTGTCACAATCCAGAAGGCCAAACAATTTGAGTATGCTCCATCGCAAGGAGGTATTTATATTTTGGTACTGGGATTAGTACCATTAGTTTAATTGGAAGGATGGTGTAGCATAATCACTTGACATCAGGCTGACCATGATTTCTGTCTAAAGTTATCAAAATTTAAGATAATAAGGTAGAATAAGGACTTTCTTTTTGTAGCCAGAGGTAAATTTTTTCTCTTTGAAAGATTAAATTGATTAGGTACATGCTATTTTGAAAATACAGATGTAAGTAATTCTCAATGTAAATTTAAAGCAATCTGCCTAAAAATAATGCATCAAAAATTATATAATAGCATACTCTCAAACTAAATATTTGAGAATCCATTTTGTCCTGGAAAGTTTATCCAAACTAGCTAATTGTTAAATGTGACATAAAGTTTTTAATAGGAAAACAAATAGTGGCAAATCTGAAATAAAACACACTTCTGTTATAATTCCAGGTTCTCTTCTAGACTTGTATTGTCTTAAGGTGCTTGATAAAAAAATTCAGATGTTTCTGCAAAATAAAAAGATTTTTTTTTCAGTAGTAAATACCTTATGCTTTCATAATTTCTCCTGAAAGTGGGTATTCTGAAATATTCTACCCCTGAACTGAAAAATCTTTATTTTAAATGAAACAAGGGTTAGCTATTTATAGTCAACATGATTGATTTTATTTGTATGTATTAGTGTGAGAGCTGACTGAAAGAGAGCATGATGAGAGTCTTGATACTTAACACTCAGAAACTTCCCTAGAATGGTAATTTTTTTTAATCTTTTCAAAAAATAAGTTTCTTTTTAGAAACATTTGTAGGAGGCTATAGAACGGAATTAATTATGTCCAAAATAATTGGGCTATTATTTGAACTGTACTATGCTTTTTTCTATCAGTTATTTTGTGTTGAAGAGTTTTCTCAGCAATTAGTTTAAGTACTTTTACAGCTTAGAGCTATATTTTAAATATTTTACATCTATTCTAACAATTTAACCTGGGGAAATTAAGTACTGTATTCAAGAAAACAGTCACAACTCACTAGCAATTCATGATGGGATTTTCTCTTTATCATATCATGGTGAAGCCTTTTGTCCTATACAGTAATTTGTTACAGGGATGAAAAGAAGTTACAGGGTTTACTTCATGATCCTTTGGAAGTAAATTTTCTTTTTATTGTTGCGGTGATATTCTCTTACCAGGTGCTATTTCTACTTCAAAATAGTTTTTCTCTATCAATCTAATTTTGGCAGAAATAGTATTTTCATTTCCACTGTCAACTTTCTTTTATAAGTATATTAACGTAGCATATCTGCAGCCATGGAGACATCCTAGTTTTCTCTGTTTCAGTGTTCAGCATGCTTCCAGAGAATCCCAGACTTCATGGTTACCATCTGTACTTCATTAAAGAAATGCACTGAATAGTTGTCTTCTAATCTTCTAGGTTCCTATTTGTCAGATACAGAAATTTACCTTCTACTTAATATTTAAAAAAAAAAAAATTTCTAGCATAGTTCTTTATTGCATAAATATATAAAAGTATATTTCATTATAAAATAACCCTTATATTGCTAAAATATAATTATGTCAGGGTGTTGTACTGACACACAATTCCCCATGAAAACCACATTCCACAAAAACAAATCACATGTTAACACTTATTTCTTTTTAAATGGAATAAAATATATAAAAAACTATTTTCCTGTTTAAGTTGAGGAAATAATTAATTTATTTCCTTTTTCCTGTTGTTGTTGTTTGTGCTACTTTTAAAAAAGAGGGAAACCTAAAAAACATTGAGTTTGAGTTTTCAATAGAACAATACAGGCCTTAGGCTGTGAGCTTTTTTCACATTGACCCCTCTAGGCACCATCCACAGCCAAACTTTCTATATCATGTCTTTCCTGTTCTTATAACCAGAAATTCATCTGCATGGACCACTGACATGACACAGTCTTCTTAAATACTCAGAGGATAGGATCTCCTACATGTTTAGAATTTTTAACATCACAGTGAGGTGTGAAAAGCCATACCAGAAGCCAAAGATATCTTACCTACTTAAGCTGGTCTTTGTGATGTGGCTTCAACAAATTAGAATACGATAAGATTAAATTTTCCTTCCCATTGATTTTAAAAACTCTGGAGTTGAAACAGAAACTTGCCAAAACAACTTTGTGTTCCTATTTACTTTCTTTTCCCAAAATGTATAACATTAATTTGTAGAGTTTGTACAAAAGCAGAAGTGTGAAAAACACTTTCCTAATAATGGAGTGGTGATTAGCATCAGCATTCAGCGTAGCTGCCTCTCTCTGCAGATTTCTTGACCAGCAATATGGTGTGCATCCAGAATTATCTTGGACTTTATAGCAGGTCCTGAGATTCCAGTGTCTGTTAGGCTGCTTGACTGAATTGTTTAAGCTGTACATACTGCCAAAATCTATTTTGGAGAACAGATGATTGCTGCTACTCCTCAGATCCCTTTCCATTTCTTTTGCTGTATTTTCTCTCTTATGCACAGCTTGAAATAGCAGTTAGTGTTGAATGGTCTTGTACCAAGAGGGAAAAGTTGGCTCTGCAGTAAGATTGGCAATATTCTTATGGAAAAAATAGGTAATGGTGGCCTTTGTATTTTTGCAATACAGACTGCTAAGCAGAACACCAAATACCATCTTCATTATTCAACTTATTAAAAATATAAGACAATTTAAACATCCACCAATAAATTTTTATCTGTGTTTCAGTTTCTTAAACAAGTAGATATGATGATTTGACTGCTAAAAAAAAAAAAAGTGCTAAATTGCTTGAAGTTATTTATATCTAACAAAAAAGTACCAATTTGTGTGAAAACTATTAAAGATGTTCTTTCTTAAGGACCTTAAATCATACTTTAAATGGGAGTGCAAGAGCTTTGGAGTATTCCTTGATTGCCCTGAGAACTGTTAATTCTTTTTTTCTCCTCTCCTCAAACAAGTTTGCTTTTTTTTTTTTTTTTGTTCTCAGTTGCTCCTTTCAGTTCAGTGTGTTGAGATCTAAACAAGGGAAGAGAGGAGAAGGGAAGGGGAAACCATGGCCTTCCCTGTTTTCCTTCCTTCTCTGGCCTGGCACAAGCTGCCAGCTCTGCTCTGAGCTGTGCAGGTGACACCCTCTGTGACCCTGTGCAAAGTGTAAAAAAGCAAATGTCCCTGTGCAGGCAACTTCTGCCTCCACTCTGTGCCCCTGTGGCATCTGGTGGTGTTGTCTGGGCTGAAAGGGGCTGAGCTGAGCAAAGACTTGTGCAAGTCCTTAAAGATGAGGACAAGGTAACTGGTAAAGCCAGTAATACAATATAAACAGCAGAAAATAACTAACCTGTATTGCCAAGGAGTACCTGATGCATACAGAGATATCTTCTGTGATTCAAAAAAGTGTATTTGAATAACAAGAGTTTGTTTGTTCTTTACTTGACCCACACAAATTATGAGGAATATCTGTCAATGACTGTCAATTTTTTCTCTTGGGCAGTGTGAAATATTTTGTATGGAACCATCCCCTACTAATTACATGCTTATAACTGTCTTGTTGTCTTGTCTTGGTTTTAATATCTAAGAGGTTTAATATGCTTATTATCAACAGAGTTATGAAAGATTTCCCCCTGGAAATGAATCTAGTTTTCAGCTTTGCAATGTTGCAAAAGAAATTTGGTTTCTGTAAAACTAATTTTTAAATAATTGGTCCTCATATTTCAGAATGTCTTGTTTTTCCAGCCTTTAACACAAAAGCTGTGAATTTTGCTGAGTTTATGGCAGCCTAGCTCTAACTTATGATTTTTTTAAACCTCTATTGGTTAAAAATTATATCCCTGTGTTATTGCACTTCGCAAGACTTACATGATGAATCCTTATAAATCTATACTCTAAAAATGCTTCATTGATTTTATTCTTTCAGAAGAAAGTGAAATAAAGTTGTTAAGTTTTAGATGGACAGGACATAAAAGTTAAGGTTCAAAGTATTTTATTCTGGAAAAATAATAACCATGATAGATTGTATATTAAAAAGAAAGGTAATAAATATGGATACTATTGGGATATCCATATTGATAAATTTATTATGGTTGATTACCAAGAAATTACATGTAAAATAATGAGTAGCTTAATATAATGAATTATATCTTCCATACTATAATTTTTGCATGTGCATTATCATATTATCCAACACTGTAGTTATTATTATTTTTAAAGCAGTATCACCTTCACAAACAGTATGTTTGGTTTTAGTTTTGAAGTGAAGAAGACAGATAATGAAGAAGAAATATTAACAAAAAGATTATGTAGTCATATGTGTCTTTGAATACACTTAGTGGCTTTTTGTAGATATGTCCAAAATTTGAGCCTTGCATGATTGTAACATGTAGAATATAATTTAAGGATATGACTACTGTTTATTTGTTACTGTGAACTCACTTTATTGCATACTGGATTTTTCTATTATTTTCTGAAATTGATCTGTAGAGATTTTTCATATCCCTTTTGGATAATAAAGAACTTTTGCCATACTTCTGCTTTATAAGCATCTTGTAGCTTTTGCATCCTGTCATCTTCAGTGTGTCCTTTCCCCTGGAGTGCCCTCTTGCTTCATCTGTCTTTTCAAAGTTCTATAGTAGTTAATTATTTTACATAATGTAGGAATTTGAAAATAAATACCAACAATTTAAAAATAGTATTAATTTCTGCTTTTTTTTTGTACAAATATTGATAATTTTTATTGTATAAGGGTAATTTTCAGTGGAAAAATTGTACTGGGACAAAACCCTGAACATTACCCGGTTGAAACTTTTACATGTATTTGCACTGAATTCTGGGTTAGTTGAATGAAATTGCATAAGCTATGTATGTGTTAAAGTACTTTTGTACTTGAAAGACCTATTTCTTAGCAAGACTTACAAGTTCATACAGGACATTTCATTGAGACCATTTGCTGCCTTTGCCATTGGAGCCTGTCAGGCCTCCTTCAAGTAAATGTTCAAATTTTCAACAAAAACTGAAGCATATGTTATAAAATCAGATCAGGACTTTTCCATTAATCAACATGGTAAGATTGGTTACTTCTAACAAGGTCAGACATCTCATTGCAAGTCAACTTTTCAGCTTGCAGGTTTTGGTTTCTGCAATTAGACATACCACTCTTTAAAACTGTTATCTGTAAAACTGCTCAGCCAGTAGAAGTATTTCATGGTAAACTATTTACATTTTTAACCTTTTAGTCTGTTCCTGTGAAAGGCTCTATGTCCTTGGTATCTCTTTATTTTCAGTACCATTTGACGTTACTCAGGCCCATTTAGGTCAGCACCTTACTTTATGTTGTTGAAAACTAATGAATAATTGTTGACTAGTAAGAGAGTAGGAAAGAGGGGAAAAAAACAAATCCAGACCTTGGCCTTCTCAGCTGGCAGCTGAAAATCAAAAGCACACTGGGGTAGCTCAGCATGATGGGTATGGCAAGTGACAGACTGTTCAGAGCTGAAGGAAAGATGATAACACAATCTTAAATTAGCAAATCTTCCACAAGCTGACAACACTGCTCAAAACAAATTAAAAAAAGAAAAAAAAAAAAAGAGACACATAGAGCTTGGCAAAGACAAAGAAGAAGAAATAGAGATTGGGAATGCCAAAAGGCAATTTCATCTTTAGAGCCTTTCAATTCAATCACTCATCATTTACCATGTGAATTCATTTCCAGAGATGCTTGAGGTTTTTTTGGTTAGCTCTAGAGGTCCAAAGAGGTGGCAATTCCAATTGCTATTTTCTGTTTTGCACGTGTTCTTCAGGATGGAAGGAGGTTTTGGTAGCAACACTGCTTGTTACAGATGTTTGCAGAAAAGGTGTCCCTGCCCAGCCGTGGGGGGTGGAAGTAAACAGTCTGTAATGCCCCTTCCAACCCAAACTGTTCTGTGTCTGTATGATTCTGTGATGCTGCTGTATTGCTATGGTTCTTTATGGAAGAACATTCCTTGTTAGAAATGACCAAATGGGATTATGTGAATCTCGTTCACAGTTTAAAAGCCTTTGTGAGAAAGTAGAAACTAAATGATCTGAGAAGGATTTAACACAGGCACTACTGAATTGGCAGTGTTGTTCCAAGGGATGTTTTATTTAGTATTTCTTAGTAACTTTTCTTCTGGGGATAAGAGGAGGCTTAGTTGTTTGGGATGTTATTTTGCTTGACTTGAAAGAAAAATCTCGAGGATCAGCATCTGACTGTGCATCTGACTGGAGTTTCAGCACAGTCAGCCTGGACATACCAAATACACACTTTGTACATTGCTTCAGGGTCATTTAGTTGAATCCAAATAGAAGTGCTCAACTCTTTGGACAGCATCATAAATATCAAATACTGTTGGTTTCATTCCTAATTTGCAAAGGCTAACTAAATCTTTCAGATAGTTGCGTATCTTGCAAGATATCTAGTATATCTTTTTCAACTTTTTAGTCAAGTGACATGTTGCTTTGCCTTCTTGCATAGCATCTAGCTTGATCTGAGTTTGCATATTGACAAGATTTTGTTCAGCAGTAATTGCAGGTCAAGGTAATTATTGATCTTACCTGGATATAAAACTAAATCTGATATTTTAAGGAAACCTAAAGATGTACATACAACGAGGTTACTATTACCTCAAATTTCCTTTAGGTTTTTAGAATCAGTATACTGATTGTATTTGGACTACTATTTCACCTAAAGCATATAAATAACAAGAACGGCTGCTAATATTGTTATATTATTTATATATATTCACCATTTTTCCTATGAATATACAGGAGTATTAATATTATGGGAACTTTAAGATAGTCACATTAGTAGGTAAAATTATAGGAAAAATAAACCTAAAGATCCTAAATTAGTGTTTAAATTGTGCATTGTGGAAGTTCTGGATGCCTTGTGATAGTAAAATATTAGGTAAATTAAGTGATTTTCTATTCTCAACTTATATGTGAGATAGAATTTTGTCCTGGAGATTTCATTGGTTCTAGCTTGAATGTAGTAGCATGGACAGTGAATAAATGAGATTTCATACCTGCTCTATAGCTAGAAAAAAATCAGTCCAGAAATAGTGTCCTTGCTTAATTACTTCTTTACTGACCTTAAATTTCATTTCCTGCAGTTGTGACCAGCGTGAGAAATGTATATTACTTAACCAGAAAAATATTTCTGCTTTGCAAATCTTACTGTAACGTGAAAATCTAACTTTTGACATATAGTCTGGATAGGTGCAACATGTATTGTCAGGTCAACAAATGTTGACTTGATTTTAATCATAGGGTTTGTATCTGAAATTATATTTTTGCTCACATGCAGACAAAATTATATGATGTTTGAGAGTGAAATAGAGTTTGCCCAGATACTTGCATAAATGTGTTTGCCAGTGAACAAAGATGTGGTATATATCACTTTGATTTCCAATGTTGTTGAGTGTAATGAATCAAAGCTCTTGCTGAAATCTGACATGCTTTTGTTCTTTACATAATAACTTCCACAAAAATATTGTAATTCTTAACTTAAAGACAAGGCATTTGATGAAATTGTATGTAAGAGTGCTTATTTGTGGCATATTTATAATTTCATCCTCTCTTAGGTTTTTTTGTCCTCCTATCCACTCTCCGTATGTACTTTTGATTTTTGCTTTTTCTCTGTGTTCTGAAAAATTGTTTTGAGAAAATGAAAAAATAGAAAAATGAATAGTTGATTACAAAAGTGGGAAAGTTTTCAACAGTTTAATGAGTTGTTCCTCTGACTTTTTTTTTTTTTTAAGCTTAACTGTTTCTAGTAGTCTTTGAGAAATGTAAATCTCACTTATGGCTGCCCTCAACAAGCTCCATGATGTTGAGGAGTCACTGCCCATCTTTGTTTTGTCTTTAAAGTAATAGTGGTTGTCCCTTATCTTGTGAAAGCCTGTCATGAAATCAAGCAGTTATCTAATATTATGTAGCATCTTAGATTAAATATTTGTACTACACGAATTAATTAATTGGTTAAGAATTTTAGTAATCAAATATTACCAAAATTTTCTTAGATTAAATATTTGTATTTTGGGAATTAGATTAAATATTTGTACTAGAGGAATTAATTTCTTGGTTAAGAATTTTGGTAATGCAGAAGGTATCCAGATAGTCTCCCACAAACTAGATAAGGAATTACCTGGGCTGACAGTTTGTAAGACTTGACTGTAGTAAAAATCTTGGTCACCAGCAAAAAAACCTCTGCACTGTTTTTTTGGTTCTTGGTTTGGGGCTTCTTGTTCTTTCTTTCTTTTTGTTTTACTTTATTATGGGTTTTTTTTAGGGCAAACTTAGCAAATAATGTCTAGTCTTTTAGACACTGTTTGATGTACATGGGTGTCTGAGATTGTGCTGGTCTAATAGAAAGTCACAGGATAATAGCTTCTTGCCACTAGCTTAAGTGAAAGGTGAAATGGAAACGTTTATTTTCCAGATGAGACATTGATTTAGTAACAGCTTTCTATTACTGCAAATTACTGATATAGAAGTTAGCATTTCCCCCTGTTTGCAGCAGCCTGGTGTGTTCAGAATGAGTTACACGCTCCAGCAGCTAAAAGCTGTTTGACTCCAATAACAGGCTTTTTATCTAAAATATAGACCACACTTACAGGAAATATAAAATCACAGTTATTATTGTAGAACAGTGTGATTCTTTCTTTCCCATCCGCCCTCCCCCCTTTTTCTTTTCTGTGATATGTGAGAAACATGCACACTCTGGAAATGGTAAGAAAACAGATCTGTTTCCTTATGATTTTCCTTATGATAATCCCTTTATCAAGAGTTTTGTTGCACCTTTAGCAAAACTTTGTTCCTTCATTTTAGATATGATAAAATAATTTTTTATGCTTCTTACAATGTTTATTTTTAAGTGTTTTCAACTAGTCTTTCCCTGTGGAGAGAGATTATTGTGTTGAAGCTGAGAGAGGGGGAGAACAATGTTAAAATGGGACTCTTTCTCAGAGTCTGGTAACTTCCTGCGCTTTTTTGGATTGTTTGAAACAGTAGTACTGAAGTGTGGTAAAATACATAATGCATAAATATACAGAAATATATAATAAATTGATCCAAAATTCTTAAGAATATATTAAAAGTAACCCAGTATATATTGAGTGCATATAATAGCATCACAGAATTAATATAGTATATTGTATATTGGTTACATGTAATCCAGCAAGTAGCTTCTTTAGTTCAATCTCTGACAACTTTTTTTCACATTTTGGAAGCAGAGAGAAAATAAATCAGAGACAATAAAGGCATGTTCTATATCATATAAACTTTAACTTCTGTGTGCTGATTATCAGCCTTTGTCAGATCCAGCTCAAATTTAAAGCAGAATTTTTACATAAAATAAGAAAATAAAGGGGGGAAAGTGTAATTGGGCAGATGAGTTGTGGGTGGTTTGTTTGTTTGCCAAATTTCTAAACAAATGTAGAGTCTTGATGTAGAAGGTAACATGTTTTCATTAACTTTTTGATTTCTCTAGCCTTGTAAACTGGGAAACACCTTTTTTTATCTACTCAAAGTGATACATGAAGTCCTCCATGTAGATCCCTTTAGGGTAACTTAAAGCTCTCTAAGGCTGAAGATTCACCTACTCCTTATAGCAATGACAGAGAGACTTTCTATGGTGAAAAATGCTGTATAGGGGATTCTCCAAATACATATTATATATCTTATATAGAGAAGAAAACCTTTTGGAGCATTTATCTTCTATTCTGGATGTTGTTTTTTTTATGTCATGGATAGTTTAGAAATATTTAACTTTTAGAATTTTCTATTCTAATAATTTCCTGATACCATTCCTTGAATACATTTTCATGATGTATTTTTCTGAAACACCATGAACTTCTGTAGAACTACATAAATTAATGATAATCAGAGAATTAAAATTCCATACAGTGCACAAGCCAAACTTCTTGGTGCTCTTTTTAAATAGCTGGTTTACATAAATTTATTCAAGTTTACAGAAAGCACAGTTGAGTGCATTTTTATATGTTAGGTATATTTTTGCATGGCATTTAAAAGAATATATAAGACTTTGGGTTTTAAAATATGACTGAGTTCTTTATTTGGAAACATGCCTTTTCTGTTTTAAAAAGAATGTTAGTCTCTAACAATATTAGAAATTTTATGCATCCACAAAAATGGGTGGAGAATTTACAGCTTCCAAAATAAAAAGTGTACAATTAATCTCCCAGACCCGTCACAATCCATCAGAAAGCATTCCTCAAGTGTGCTTCAAGAGTATGGATCTGTCTCCTCTTTGTAAATTTGTAATGGGATTTGAAGTATCAGAAGTCTGTTTTCATCATGTGGCAGGTTTTGAAGGGCTGCTCTCCTAGTGTGGGTTGTTGTTTTTGTTTTTTTTTTTTGTTTTTGTTTTTTTTTTGTTTGTTTTTTGTTTTTGAGATCTGGTCTGACAGAACCTCTTTTGATCTCAGATTTCCCCAAGAAGAACAGAGGAAGAGCCAGAATCTGGTTTTAGCTAATATGCACAATCCATTAAAAGATGATTAATTCCTGCATTAGCTACTTCTATGCTGTCATTTCTCAGTACCTCCAAATGAAGTCCTAGTAAATATCTAGGAAGATTTTTTTTTATTTAGCTGTCAGAAAATATTTTTAAATTCCATAATAATAAATAGACAATAATAGGAAGATTTCTATCAGAAAAAAAAAATCAAGTACTAGTTCTTTTTTCACTGTATAAGGGTTCTTGAGAAGTATCAAGAACCTTTTCCTTTGATGAATGAAAAAATGTACTAAAACCCTATTTTAAAAGAGAAAATAAAAAATCTCCTTGATTTGCAAGAACATGTTTGTAATGTTAATGATAAATGCATTAGTTGAGTTGTCTCAGAAGCCCTGATTAACTAATTTAACTATCCATATCCCTTTCATGTCACGCATAAAAGAGTACTTCTGTAATGGTCTCTTTCTAGTAATTCTTTTGAAATATCACAGAGAACTCATTAAATATTGAAACAAAACTTGAACAATCTTTCTAAGGCAGCATAAAGTTAGAAATTCCCTCCAGCAATATTCATATATTTTTTGAAAAAGTTACACCCTCATCCAGGGCAGCTTTAAATCTGACATGATGCAGTAGTGCTTTAGGAAAATTTATCACTCTATCTCTACCTTACCCTCATATGGTAATACTCTATGCATACTTATAAAAGTATATCACTTGAAAAATATTGTAGGTCATGAAGGTTTCTGCTGATATTCTGCTGATAAATAAATTCCTCAAAGGAAAACTTCCTGTATATTCAGGGTAGACAGAAACACCTCATCTAAAAATCTCCATCTTTTTTTTTTTTTTTTTGAGAGAAAATTCGATTTTCCAGTTCCACAGGTTGTTTCTTCCTTGATGATTACACTGTGTCCATTAATTCATTTGCAGTCTGTTACTGATTACTGGACATTAGCATCATGTGTTTGAAAAAAACCAATTTATAGTGAGTGTTCCTTAAGAATAGTGATGTTTAGTTTCTAAAAAGGAAGAAAGAGGTTGCTTTTAAATTATGCCATTTCAGCATATTAAAAAAAAAATAAATCTTAATTTGGATCAAAAGAAGTTGTATCACAGATCCATTGCCAGGAACTGAATGTAAATATAGATGTAATTGAGAGGATGATTGGTCTCAATTATTTCATATTCAGGCCTTTGGAAATGATGCTTGGTGTGTCTATATCAAGAGTCCAAAAACAGACAAAATACAAAACCTGTTCATGATACAAAGAGGGGTAAACATGAGAATAATTCTCTGCCACATAAGGAAGATTTCTAAAAAACTTGTGAATTATGCTTACATATTGCTGCAACAAACCTTTTCAAATGTATATGAAAAATTAAAATAAAATCAAAATTCAGACACAAAATTTTACAATGTTGTTAATCCCAGGGAAAAAAAAAAAAAAAAGAAAAAACAAAACTCTAACAGATCTATTTTTCCTGCTTCAAACCCCTTATTAAGGGTGGGTTTAGTTGTAGAAATCTTATTTTTACATCTTCTGAAGTTTAGAGTACTGGAATGGGTTTCAGGATATTTGGAGTGTTTTCCTATATGTTCAAAGCAGATGCTTTGGTTAAGATGAGCTGTTTGACTGCTGAGTTTCCAGTTCATCAGAGTGGATCAGGGAAATGATCCTGTGCAAGATGAGCTGCAGTGAGCTGCATTTGCCCAATGCTGTGTCTCAGCTTATGGGGTCAGGCTCTGCCTGCTTCCACACCACTTGTTTCTGACTGTATGATTGCCCACTGCTGATATGATATATGTTGAACTCCTTTTTCCACTCTGTTTGCTTGTTTGGGTTTTTTTGTATAATCCCTGTGGATGTACTCACCAGCTCTACTTGTGGTACAAGCATCATCTTTCACCATCAGTAGTTCTGCAATGACACTGCAGAAGTACCTCTGGCCCTTTCTGCTTCTGAGTTTTTGAACTGTCAGAAGGTGCACCTTCTAAGAGAATATTCAGTTAAATATAATCTTGTCTCTACTACTCATGTCTTTGATGTTATTCTCTCCACAGATCTTGTGACCATGACTCCTCATTGATAGGGCTTTTTAGATTATGTGTCATTAGTATAAAATACTGATGCTTAAAATGCATGATTTACAAGCTTCAATTGTAATGTCTTCTTAACCCCTTATTCACTTTACAAGTGTAGTATCCTGGTTACTCATTATCCAGTCTACATTTATTGAATCCACATTCACACTTCACTTTAACTGATGGTTAACTTTGAATGTTTTGCTGACAACCTGATAGATTATTTGAATTGCCTTCTTCCTTCCCATCCCCCAAACATCAAATCAATACATATTTAGAATTATTATATTTTCCCTTCATCATTCTTTTTTCCCTCCTTCACTGTTCATTCTAACAGCATTCATTATAGGTCTCTTGATATATGTCACTACTTCCTCCTGTTTCTTCCTAAATGTAATTCCTGTATTTGAATAGCAGTATGGTACTATTGTTAGAAATCCTTCCTGTCAATTCACAATCCCTTTCTTTCAGAATTTAATGATAAAGATTAACCATTCTCTTGGTTGTTATGCAGTACACTTTTACTTCTCTCAGTATTGTGTTTTATATTTCTGCATTCTCATTTACAGTGGTTGAGAATGTGTTTCTGAAAAGGAAAAACAAAAAATAAGAAGTTGCTATAGGAAATAGAACTACTAGTAGAAAGGAAAACTTCAGTTGTAAGGCATTTTCCAGCTCTTATTTTTGTCTTAATAGCCTTTGGCACAATGATCACACCCTAATATTTTCTTCCTTATGCCAAGCAACTGCACTGTTTGATCTCTCTTTAGGGAGTCCTGAGAGGGCTTGCAAATAAGGATAACACCTTTGAAACACATTTGAAAGAAGGCAAGCTCTAGTCAGAATATAAAATCCATCTATTGAATTGAGTTGTCGGAATGCATACTCTGCACTATAAAACTAAAGTAATGCATCTACTGAATGGAGCTGTCTGAACACATGCTCACCACTCTAGAAATAAGGTAATCTACCTTTTGCAGGGTGCACTAAACACCACTGCATTTGCCATGGGGAAAAAATATATGTAGGATATTTAGCTAAGTATATACTGAAAGTTACTTTCTGATAGCTTGTCTCTGCCAGAGTGCTAACTAAGCATTGTGTCAAAGCACCAATTTATACACAGAGAAGCAATTTAGTAGTGCTCATTTCTCAGGCAGTGTATTATTTAATATCATATAAAACTGCATGTATACGTAACATATCAATGGCTTTGTTTTTCTCCTTTCTGTGCTTTAGTACCTGGTAGAGCACATCAAAATTTCAAACTCTGGATTGTTTTTTGTTTGTTTGTTTGTTTGTTTGTTTGTTTGTTTGTTTGTTTGTTTTAATTACCTCCATTGATTTTTGTTTATTTTTGGTTTGGGTTTTTGTTTGGTTGGTCGGTTGGTTTTGGTGTTTGTTTAAAAACAGCCAGAAAACTAGCAGTTTTCAGATGGCATTGACAAGAGGACACACATAATTGTAAGTTTCACAGAATGAAGCAATACATCATCCTGAATTTGAACTGCTTTCTGGAAGATGTTAATGAAAAGACTGATGGCCATTAAAGGACAACTGTAGCTCTCTTTAGCAGGTAGAATACATTCTCAGTAAACAGAGGTGAGTCATCTTTCATTAGCTGGATTATTGAAAACACCTAGTTCTTGCTCTGGGATATAATTTTGATCAGACACAGTATTGCTGTACCAAACACTACACTGCATAAAGTGCAGTGTTTGGTATTACAAATTTTCTTTAAGAAGAGCATATTTACTATTATATATGTTCTACTGGGAGAAGGTGCATTTTCCTACAATTTAAAAATGAGGAAAATCTGCTTAAATTTTCCTGAAGGCAATATATTTCACTGCCTACTAAAAATAATTGTTACTAGGATAGTTGATGAAACACTTAACTACATTGTCGTGTCCTCTTCAGGTACTGATTTAACAGCTTTACATGTCAAACACTTTACACTGATATTTTTTTTCTACTATTTTACATCACAGTCAGTCTACTATTTTCATTACTACTAGGTCAATAATTATTGATCACTTGTCATTCAGATTAATTCACTATTGCAACTATGAATGAAGGTATGGATTGACAATGGAGAATAATTCCATTCCATTTTCATAATTTTTCTAGGAAGGTAGAAGCAAGGGATTTTGATACTTAAAAATGTGATTATTATAACTGTAAGGTGGCAACTTAGATTTCTTGTTTCAAAACCCAAATACTTAAAGCTTTTATTTTAAAAAAATGATGGATGTATGTACAAATAATTCATGAGTTTTGCTGGATGGGAGGGAATGCACAATCAAGGCCAGTTTCCTGCAGCCTTAACTCTCTGTCACCCATGCTGATGTCACCAAGGGGAGCAGTTGTCCAGTTTAAACGTCCACATCCTAAAAATTATCTACGCTTTTGACACTGTGAGATGCAGGCCACAAACTTATTCCAGTTGCCTTCCACTTGTAGTAAACTTAAGAGCTAAGTAGAAAATCAATGCCACCATTAAAGTCTGCCACAGGAAAAAGTGCAGGAGAGATTAAGAGCCTTTTATTCCCATGCCAGCAGTACATTTACGAATTCAAAATATGAAATTGAGAGTACCACCCATTTATTTAGAAATATGCTTAATAACTGTCACAAGTGGAAGACTCCCAGGAAAGAGTTCAAAGCAAAGATAACATATACCCCTAACATACCTTCAGTTTGCTGAAATTACAGGTGCTTCCTGATGAGGGAATATTTCATATTCCTTTCTTTTTTTTTTCCCTGTGTCAATAGGTTTTTGAAACCATATTATCCCTGTATCTTCAGAATAGGATTAGTATTGCAAAAATCAATAAAGAGTTTAATATTTTGTCACTTAATGCTGCTGCATTATAACTTTATGTTAGTTATAATTTTAGTTATGTTTCATGTTCTCCATATTCAATTACTTATCCTCTACTGATAATATAATATATAATTCCTTATATAATTCCTTCTCTGTGCTTTTGCATGAAGTGTGGCGCACAAGTGTCTCACATCTCTTCTTTTTTCACTGAAAAATTGTATAAACTTTGACCCTACTTTTCTCACTGATTTTTTGGAAATTATTAAGATTTGTACTTGATCATCATATGGTTTTTTGTGCTTCTTGTGGTCAAACATCACCAAACTCATGACTGTGTTATCTGGGCCATTGTTTTTTCCTTTGTGGGCAAGGTTCCTTTCTGAGGATTACCTGAGCCTACACTTCTCTGAATATCTTTTGTGACACTTGCTTTAGATCAATGTGAAGGAAGTTTAAGCTTAATTGTTTATTCCAGCATGAAAAACTGTCAGCAATCTCTGTCTTGCTGTTGTTGGGGTCTTCCCCAATTTTATATATTTTAGTTCCCAGGAGACAGGAAACCTGTCTGATTTGTGGAACTTATAATAAGGCTATTTTCCTTAGTACAGTTTTCCAAAGACTTTTAGTGATATTAGTGTGATTTTCCAGATTTCTCTCTCCCATTTCAACTAAATATGTACATATATCATCCTGACATCTCTCTCAAATACTGAAAGAAGTACTGTCTTGGGCAGTATCAGAGGAATTACAGTATCATCCATCCATTTTGAATTAGCTGTCCATTTTTCTCCAGTTTCCTTCATTTGCTGCTGCTTGTTTTTTCTTTGTATCTTCGAAGACATCACATTTATACTGCTGCTTTTTCACTTGCTGGTCTTTCTCTGCTTGTTTTTGTAATTCATTTCTTCTACTGATTGCCAGTATGCCACACAGTTTTTTGATTTAGCTGCTCCAGTGCAAGCAGCCTTATGTCCAGTCCCTTATGTCCAGTTCTTCCTTCCTTCCATCACACCTCTGATTCTAGCTTGATGTTAATTGCTGCTCTTACTGACATTTCCAATCTTTGGTTGGTTTTCTCAGCCATGAGTTATACTTTCTGCACACATTATATATATATATATATATATATATATATATATATACCTAATACAGGTTACATGTATGTAGGTAACATCAATCAGAAACAAATTCAGAAGAAAACCACTTGGATTTTCAGTAATTGAAATTCTGCTAATGTAGAATAGCTGTTACAAGAGGCAATTCCTTGTTTTATTTTCTTGACAGAGATGTGCACAGATTGTTTATGAAGAAAACTCCACTTAAAGTTACTGGAAATGCTGTGGCTCAGAAACACCAGCGATTGAAATTTATGAAAGAACAGAAACTACCTTTTGTGTTTTAATGTGTATATAACAGTAATGACTGCCAGATTGTAATAGATAACATGTTCACTGCAAGCTGAATATTGGGTCAAACAGTCTTCTGGTGCTAGCTTCAGCAGGGAAATTAATGTTTTCAGGGTCCACTATAAATGGATCATTTGAGCCATACAGAGTGCTCACTAATATGTCAAATGAGTACAATGTACCTGCAAACATAAAAACAGTGCTTCATTAAGAATAAAAGTAGCTTAAATTTTGTACACTGGTGTATTTATCACCTTTTTTAGAAGAATAAATAAAATAGAAAAGTATCTTCTAGATTCCATTAGACCAAATCCCTTTTTTTTTTTTTTTTTTTTTTTTTTTTTTTTTGTTGGTCTTTGATAAGTTTTTCTCATTTTGATAAATTTCTGATTATATTCTGGAAAAATGGTGATTGAAGTAGCTGCATTATTGTGTTTCCCATGAAAAACTCTGCTCCTGTTGTTCCTGTGCAGATACAGGATTTAGAAACTACATTCCTGCACCTAAGCCTTATGTTTCTGTATAATGTCCACTTAAGGTGCAGCATGTAGCCAGAGAAATACAAATGGGTGGCTGCTTTGGGAGATCAGGACATATTGTTCCAGAAACTTTACAGTGAGGTTAATTTTGATGAGAAATAAAGAAAATTTTCTTTATTATGTCATTTCATAGTATATGAAATAAAATTATTTCAAAATTTTGCATGTATGTCACCAGTCATGATGAATGGAACTATTTAACTCTTAAATCAGGGTAGCTCTCTCTGTGCCTTGTTTTTTTTGTCTTTTAAATATGCTTTTCATGTAGCCCAGTAATCAGTAATTACTGATTTTTTTTTTGTTGTGAATAATTACTTTCTACCATTTTTTAAATGCATTTGTTAGGGGAAATATTGATTACATTAGTTTATAAGATTAATTGTGGGATTGACTCTGTTTATATAGATAACTTCTGGCTGAACGAAGGCATTTTTGACTACTAGCAAGACTTAAATATGTTGTTCTAGAGAATTAATTGCTCCCTAATGTTCTGCTGTTTTGAGATTTCACATGACCTGGAAGAGTTGCCTGCTTGCTCCTTTCGTACTCCAATTTTATCAAATTCTTTACTTCTTTTAGTTTACTTCTGCTCATTTTCTGTTTCTGATCTGTTATTCTAATTGCTACTCAAGAATCCAATGGGTTGATCTCTGTGCTACTAAGGGTCATACTGTGAGAATTATTCAATCTGGGGTAAAATTTGTTGATGTTAGTAAATGTGTATTCTGTTATGGTTTTTACAATTAAAAATAACTTATTTGTCTTTCAGTAAATACACAGATAGAGTTTTGTATTTGACTTGTTTTAAAATGTTGGAATCTGTGATAGAGCTATTATGAAACCCTGATCTATTTACTTTATTGAGAAAACAGTGGTGAAACAAGGAATTAAGTCTTAGGCCAGAGCTTCTCCACTGTAGCAGCCTCTAACTGCCAGGTGTTATTTTTTGTTGTTTACCAATATTATATGGCTAAAAATTGGATTTCACAATAGTAATATCAAGCCAGGGTGAGATTTTTTTACTATCCCTCAAAGGTGTCACCACAATGGTCATAACCCAGAGAGGATGGCACCTGCCCCATCCTTTGTACACCTGCAATGCTGCTTGCACATATGCTGTGCACTGCTACAGTTTTTTAATTGTTCTAATCTGAAGTGAAACTGAGAAAGTTTCTGGGGCAGATACAGTGTTTTAAGGCTCAGCTCTGGAAACCAGTCAGAATCAGCATTTTCAGGCCACAAGAAGAATGTGTTTCACTGAGGTAGATGAAAGTGAAAGGTGTGGAGATGAAGTCCTAGGGAAGAAGCATGAATTATTTTTGGAGATATATTTCCTGACCATTGTGGAAAGTTTTGCTTGCCTAAAGGCTTCATAAATAAGTAAAAAAAAGCCAGTAATCCTACTTGTACAATAAAACAGATGTGCAGCTCTGTGTGACAGATGTGTGTGTGTCTGTGTGAAAAGGTTACACCAATATGAAATTTTAGTTTATTTTTCCTCTCCTCAAAATCAGTCGGTTAACTGGAAGAGGGGAGAATGTTTGGTGTAAAGGTAGAAAGGTACCATAGAAGATCACTCTGAATTTAGCACTGTAAGAGACACTGAACCAAGTCATCACCACGTTTTTGGATTGTCCCTCTGAGAGATTATAACAATAATGTCAAAAACAACTGTTTAAAATATTTTTAGCAGCAGAAAAGCCATAGTGTGGAAAAAAACAGTGGAAAATCAAAATTATTACTTCAATGTAAAAATGAACATGATACCTGTGAAAATGATACAGAATTGGAAAGCTGTTATTTTGAGAAGATCAGTACAAAAACTTTGAATAGAAGCTGACAAGAGAAGTGAAAGCTTTTTGCTAGAATAAGATGAATATAAATCAGAGACAAATCAAATCTGATCCATAAATGAAAGATTGCTCAATGCATATGATCAATATATAAACAAATATCAATATGTGAAAAAATGCAATGAAATGACACCAAAAAAAATTCAAACAATTAAAAATACGGTTCTTGCAAGAATAAGATTAATATGAGAATATGCAAAATAAGTAAAAGAGATCATTGCATTGGAAAGATTGGGGCATGTGATAACTAAATAAGAATAATGCTATGCTGGTGTACTTATTTATTTTATTATTATTTTAATTTGTTTAAGTTATTCATTGAAATATGCTGTTATTTGGTTACCTTGTGGCAAATGCTTAGTTCTTCCTTCTTTCTTGAATAGCTTTTTTAAATTATTGCAAGTCACAGGAAGGTGCTAGGGAAGTGAAGGAAGTATTTTGGTATAGAGTTTTAAAGACTATTGTATACAATCTTGGAAGATCCACATTCTAATTCTCCACGTCATCTCTTTTCAGTAACTTATATTTTTTTTAAATGACATATTGCAGAAAGTTATTTCTGCTGTGTTCAAGAAATTCTGAATTAAACTTCAAGCAAAGATGTGTTTTGAGTGTGTTCAAAGATGAAGGCACGGCTTGAGAGTTAAAAATCTTAGACAATTCTATCAGTTGTGTTGTTTATAAATAATTGAATCCTTTGTCTTGCAAGAATACGCTGTTTGATAATACTGACTGGAAAGTGGGAAGCACAAGAGAAAGCTTCCTGGACCTTTTGTTTCAGTAGAGTTGAAGAAAATTAAGATGTTCCATGTTATTAAAGCCACAAGGCAATACTGACTAAAATGAATGTCTGCCTTTCTTCTACCACACTATGCTGCTCCAGAGGTTGCTGTAAGGATGCTTTAGAAATTTTCTGTTAAAAAATGCATCATCACTCTCTGTAGTTGGAGAGGGGTTGTTATTTGGGATTTTTGGTGCAATAACTGTAATGACAGTTTGTTTACAGAAATGTGTATCAGTTCTTTATGGCACGGATAAGTAATTTATTTGCTGTTTATGTTTCAAGCTCACTTCTCTGAAAGTTGGTTTGACTTTTTGACACTAGTATTGACTACTGAAAATAATTCAAATATCACCATTATGTGCAGATAGAGGTACAAAGGAAAAAAAAAAAGGTAATACAGTAAAATCTGTTGAACTCTCAATAAGGGACTGATTGTCACTGAGCTAAATTCATCTTTTATCTCTGAAGATTAGAATTGTAGTCGTGCTGAGATTTCTTTGCTACTTGCTCAGATAAGTTATTTGATTCATAGTCTCTCATGAATGATACATTACCATTTTTATGCGTTGTGATAGTTAAACTTTCAAAAGACAGAAATATTGCCTGAGTGTTTCAGAGCTGAGGGTCACCATGAAGTCACTAAACTGAACCATGAGGCGGATGAGAATTGTCATGTCCCATCCCTGGAAGTGTCCAAGGTCAGGTTGGATGGGGCTTTGAGCAGCCTGGTCTAGTGGAAGATGTCCCTGCCCATGGCAGGGAGTTGGAACCAGAGGATCTTCAAGGACCCCATCCAACCCCAACCATTCCCTCATTCCATGATTTCGTAGCACTCTAAAGAAGAGCAAACCAGAGTTCTGCATTAGAACTTCAGCCTGTTTTTCTGTTAAATACACTCTGAAGACCTTACAAATAATTACAGGATAGCAATGCTGACATAGTGGCTGAAAGTGTTAGTATTCAGTTTTCTTACTCACATTGGAGAGAAAACCCTCCCACCTAGAATTCCAATATGCATTAATATCAGGGTTACTACTCACATCACTAAATCTTTATTTTTATGTTGCTGATGTATCTGCTGATTCAGTACTAACTAGGAGATCCCACTGAAGACTGCATTGTTTGCAATATTTAGGGTAACAATGATAATTAAATCAGCAAATATAGCCACTGGATGGAATGGTGAATTCTGTCCTGATTTCAAGCCAAAAAAATTCTAAAAAAGTAAAATGGTTTGCTTGGGTTTTTTTGCATTTTTTCAGAGACAATAGTTTTATAGTTTTAGGGTGTTTTATGTTTTAGGGTATTTTCGTTTGGTTTGCTTTGTTTTTTTAATTTTTATTTTTATATTATTTTATCCTTAGCACAGTCTTGCTAGATGCAAACACTGAAAGCTCTAGGCAGATGAAGCAAGATCATGAGCAAAATATAAATTGCTGGAATGACTAAAGAAAGCCTAGAGTAGGGCTGAACACAACCTGAGGCAAAATTAAGTAGCTGTTTACCTCAGCTTCTTCCCACTCCAGGGTGAGAACTGTCTTTTTGTCTCATCCATAGATTGAACTGCTTACTCACTGATTTTGAAAACATATGTTATATGTATATGTACACATATCTTTACTATGTATTTAAAAAATTATTTCATATATAATCCAGATGACATTGAACAATTAAAATGTATTTAGCTGCAAATTATTTAAAAGTATCTATGCTTTCAAAATAAATATTCATATGTCTTTGCTTGATTGATGATGTAAAATAGTACAAAATTCATAATTTTTTAAATATTTTTTGTGTATGTCTGCAAGTAGCTCAGTTTTTGTTGATTTTACTATTTTATTTCCCATTTTCTTTCAGAATAATCAGAGCTAATTATTTTAGGTAGTTTTATGAAACACTTTCTGGTTTTCTCATGTTAACTTTCTCAAAACATTGCATTTTTTTCCTTCCAATTATAGATCTCCCAAAAAATTTATTTTCATTTTTTTGCTATCTCAGTACATACCTGCACAGAACACAGCTGTTCATCTAATTTTTAATGAATATCTCTTCATTTCTGCACCAGGTTCATTCCTGCACCACTTTTCCATGAGCTATTCCATTTGTAGTCAGTAACTTTTCTTTCAGTTTTCAAAACTAGTCCTTCATTTGGTCTGGCTGTCACGGATAACAGGGAAAGAGAGGTCAGAGGCAGAGGGATGTTGAGTAATTGTTTTTACTTTTGCAAAACTGGAAGGGCAGTAGGGAATTGAAGGGTTTGGCAGAACTCTGCAAGAACTTCTGTTTTGCTTCTGATAGAGTTCTTCCCTCAATCCCCAGCTCATGTTCTTCTTAGTACATCAGGTCTTGAAGACATGAAAGATTTCTACTTATTTGATTAGATCATACTTAACAAAATTGAATCATTATACATTAATAATGAATTAATTAATTGTGACAAATTGCTGAGCTGCAGCATTTGTCTCTCCATTGACTTGCCTTAGGGGCTATGCTCTCCTCAGCAGATGATGGATAACTTGTCTGCTTTTTCAGTTTGTTGGATATTGTCACAAAGTGTGAATTGCATGTCTTTGACAGTATTTTATGCTTTGCTGTGGCATAAGCTGTCAAGAAGGGAGACAAGGGATAGATACCCGATGATTACTCACTAGGTCATGCACCTGAAATCTCATTTTGCAAGAAAGATTGTCTTAGGTTACAGCTTCAGCTTTTCTCCTACAAGCTGAATCAAGCCTGTAGGAGATTGTTATTCAGAGCATTTGTATCTTGCCAGTTTTTTGTCTCTCTCTTGTAGAAAACTGAAGGAATACAATAATTTTTGTTTGTTTCTGAAAAAATATGTATTTCATATTTTAATAAAAATAAGTGGTTTTGACATGTCATATTTTTTATTTCCTGACTTCAAAATAAATCATTTGGGGGTTGTTTTGTTGGGCTGTTTTTTGGTTGTTGTTAGTTTTTTTTTACATTCTGACAATGATAGGAAGCCAGAAGATCAGAAATAAAAAAAACCCCTACATCTCATTTTCATGTTATACACTGGAATAACATAGCAGTGGCATTAGTGAAAATATGTCCACTTGCAACAGGTGGGAAGCTGGCCATTAGTCTGACAGAATATTTGTATCAAGGAAGTAGTTGTTTTTCAGATAAGAAGTTTGTTGTTAAATGTGTTACAGTTTGTTTGTATGTCTATAAAGATACATATTTTGTTTGTTTTTTATCTTGCTCAGGCCCCTCTTATTGAGTTTCCTCTCCTTGCAGTTCTAATAGAAAATATTGCTACTTTCCAAATACATCTGGTGCTACCAAAAAAATAAAATTGTGATGTGACGGTGTGCACGAGACAGAATAACACTCTAGAGTATAAAGTTAAATGTTGCTGGTTAACTGTGAATTTCTTTGCCGTTGGAAAGCAAGTTCACTCTCAGATACCTAATTTATTTGACCACTATTCTTTATGAGAGCTGGATCTGTCTATGGTAGGATTGTAGTTCAGACCAGAAATGCCCTTTGTAAGAAAAGAGTTTGGCCCAAGTTACTGCAGCTGACGCTGCGGAGCTGCTCAGAGAGTGGCAGCTGGAATTGCTCAGATGCAGCCTGAGCAGAAGATGCTCTCACAGTGCCCCTGGCCCACATCTGCTGTTAGTGCACATTCTGTAACATTAGTTACACCACAGGGCAGATGTGGCAGAAAATAAAATCTTCAAATCTTCTATATGCATATTGTAATCCCAGCAGCAACTTTTTCAATGCACATAGCTGATTCCATTGCCCTGCACTTTCAGGCTGATACAGGTGAAGCCTCTGAAACCAGGGTGCTGTTAGAAAAACAAAATAATGAGTTTCTTACAAGAAGCGTTCTGTTGCTTCATTGGTTCTTTTCATTTTTGGAGTTTTTTTGTTTGTTTGTTTTCCTGAAAGTTATATGAAAAAAAAAATAGGTATTTCTTCTTCATTTTTGAAACAATTGCTGCAATGGGTTGTTAGCAGACTGGGCCATTATTTCCCTGGAGTACATCCTGAATTGATGCAGAATGTCAAAGCACAGTGGGATTTAGCAGGTGCCGGGCTGCTGGCATTCAGTTTTGCTTCTTTCATTCATCAAATATGAAAGTTAAACATGTGAAGAAATGCCTGTAGGAATGAGCCTGAAGTTTGGTTTATTTCACTATGTCATATGAATCCTACACTGTATTTTAAATCCGGATCCATACTTTTATATCCTCCTCCTTTATCCTAGGAAATATGGCATTCTGTATCCTTACTCCCTGACTTCAGTTGAAAATAGCTGTTTAAAATACTGTATGACTTCAGGATTTTGTATAATATATTTTTAGCTAAATTGTTTACATATGCATTTTTTCACTCCATAACCATTGCTCCAGCTGTGTCTGTATTTCCTTAATTGTTCGTTCCCTAGCATTGGAAACAACCTATACAGAAACCTCTAGAAACCTCAAACTCAGCAGCTTCTCTCATTTTAAAAGCTCTGTTTATGCAGTATTTACTCATTCAGGAGTAAATGTGCCTTAGTTAAAGTGATTAAAATTTAGTACAATCTAGGCCATTAAAGTAGGTATTTATAACAAGATAAAAATTCTTCTTAAACAGAAAAGTAGATATAAGATGTCTTCATCCCATTCAAGTTTCCTGCAATTTTACTGCCTCGTCCTGTGGTTTTGTATTAACAACCTAAATTAAAAGCAAGGAGACCTTCAGCAAGCACGTTTTTAAAATTTATTTTTGTCTGGACATTGTAGAACAAAGAACTTTTATAGTGAGTGATTAAAGCAGTGAATAGAGAAAATTCAAATGAATATATACTCATGAGAGTACCCATGACATAGAAGCAGACAAAAACAACTACAAAGAAGCTTAATTTTACTGTGTTCTCAAAGATCCTTTTTGAGTTTTTTATTATTTCAAAGGTTTTTGAATTGTTATGAAGTGATTTATAAGGATTTTTTAAAAATTTTCTTAAAACAGCTAAAGCAACAAGCCCCAACTCCTAATATTGTCATCTGCTTATTGGATCAGACTGACAAAATACTATGTACAGAGAGAGAGGCTGAACACTGCAGGGTTACAGTGTTCTGAAGATGAGGGATGAAATTAGGTCCCAAGGCAGTAAAATTTTTGTCATTAACTTCAGGGAGGCCAGGGTTCACTGGAACACAGCTTGGCATCTCAGAACAGGACTGGGAGTCTGTGTATCATTTTGCATAGAGTAAACACTATAGAAGAAAAAAATTATATGTTTTTTTTCTTTTATAAAGGGACAGGGAAAGTCTTTACAGCAAGAAATAGAAGTGTCTTCCAAGCAAGAAGCATCACTGTTTATACAAGCAGTAAACTTTCAACTTTCTGGTACTCTATAGCCCCATGATCATTAAGAGAGAGGTTTTATTCATGCTCCTTCTATATAATCTAGAGAAAACATCAAACCAAATTTACTTAGCAAGCAAGGTACAATACCTGTGATGATGGTAGGGCCAAGAATAACAATTTCTGTTCTGTTTTTATGTTATGAGAACTCATAATGCAATTGCATATGGTAAAAGTTTTCATCTGTTGGAGAGAGGAGTAGTTGAATTTCAGAAAATATCACTCCACTTTCTCTTTGGACCAGCCTGTGACCAATAACAAGAAGAAAAATAGCAAAAAAGAATGTTTGTGGAAATTTCATTATTTTTAATTCACAAGACTTATCCATGAGCTGATGGGAATACTGATGAGGAGCAGGAGCTGTCACATCTTTAGCAGCTCAGGTGATGAAACAGACCTTGTCTCATCATAATTTTTCTCATGTTTTCTGCTTGTGCACTATATTCCCATTCACACTTGGTGTGTCTTAGATTTCTGTTGCCAAATATATATTTAAATAAAATAAAGCAGCCTGCTATTCCTTATTATTTCATATGTATGGAGATTAGATTAGAAGCCATTAACCAACTCCTTTGTATTACTTTAATATTTCTTAAAATATTGGTTCTCCATATATATAATAAAATAATTTTTACAAAACAAAAATTATTAATAATTGATTTTAATATTTTATAGTATAGACGAGATACATATGTATGTACTCTATTTAGAAATATATATGAAGTAATTATAGATATCCATAGTTTATTTTCAAGCATTTAATATTCATTAATTAGAGATGAATAAATGGTTTTCCTTCCAATTCTTGCCCTGCCACTAATGCTGTATAAAAGTGCATTTTTGTGGTTACTAAATTTAAGCTTCTAAACAGACATTTTCTTTATTTGTAACAAAGGGTGACATATCAGAGTAGGGCAGCTTTTTGCTTGACAAATCAAATTCTTAATTTAGCTAGCCCATGTCACTGTTTTAATAAAATGATCAAGCTTAATCTTAAAATATCTGGGCTGCTGGTATCTCATAGCAAAAGACCATTTTAGGACATTCTGCTTTAAAAGAGATATTCTAACTACCTTTTCTAATTTATTCTCAAGTACTTTCTACCCATTTGTTGTGCCAGTGCCATCCTTACTCTTACATACCATTTTTGAGGGTTGGCTTGCTTTCTGACTCATTTTTTGGTTGCATCACTGAACCTCTGCCTACTTCCACAGGACAGATTTATCTCAGTGGCCATTTTCAGCATCTTCTCCACATGCAGTTCATTTCCTTGTCATGATGGACAAAACAAACTTAAAGAATCTGAAGCAATATGATGAGTAATCTTTATTTATTGTACTGTCACATCTCTGCTTTTGCTGGGGATATGTGCCTGTTTGCCATGGCTGGGAAGAGGATAGAAAGAAATGTTGGTGGATGTCATGAATGCTGTAAGAAAAACTGTAAGAACTTTTTAAGAGGTGATCTACATAAAACCAAACAGGATAGCATCCCATTCTGAATTAACTGTTTCCAGACTACAATTAAAACAAAATATGATGGAAAACAGCAAAACAGCTGAAAAAAGCAGAAAGCGTGAAATATGAGAGCATTTTTGCATATATATATAACCTACATTTTTGTAGGTTCCTAATCTTTTTCCTTCTCACTTAAGCCAGCTATTGCTAGGGATTTACTGATCTTTTAAGGTGCTCTAGTGATTAGAAAGTTATTGAAGTGGTGGTACTGTGGCAGAATGATGACAGAATTTAATAAATTATTCTAGAACAGCATTTTCAGACAGTCTTTTGATTGGTTTTATTTGGTTTTGTTAACACCTAATTAATATTTTTTTTCAGAGAGAAGTCTTCATTAAAGATCAAGCATATCTCTGTAGTTACTTTAATTTGAATGCCACTAGGATATCCTTTGAAATGCTAACAAAAAATTAGAGCAAATTAAGGAAGACCAGAGTTAATACATGAAATATGTGTGTTTTTTTGATAATTAATCCCTTATATTCCCATAAAAATACAACATATATTCATCTGTTTGTATTTTTTCTGGTGGGTTATTTTGGAGGTTATTTTTTTAAGAAGGAATTATTTCCAAATAGTGACTCTACTTTCAAGTAATCTGTAAAACTAATAGTGAATATTATAATTATTATTTTGATAATAATAAAATAATAATAAATATTTATCAGGTTCTTAGACTACGCATATCTCTACAAAACCTGAAAAGTCCTCTAGAACCACTTTAAAGAACAATATCTTTCACAAATTTTGTTTTCTTGCCATCTTCCCAGAAAATAACCTTACAGCACTATGTGGTTGACATTGGGTATTATGCCATTCTGAAATACACCCTGGCATATTTTGAGATAAGAGGAAGCAGGGCAGCAATGTCTAAGATGCACAAATGCTGTTTTCAGCAATGGGTTGCAGTTTAGAGTATGGGTGTCTTTTGTGCTCTGTAGAGATAAACAACTTGTGGAAAAATTATGAGTGTGTACTAAAGGGTCCGTGTCTCTGCATTGTATTAACTCTTTTTTTGTTGAATTTTAATAGAAGCTTAATTTTGTCTTCTGTTCTTGACATTTTTATTCTCATTTCCTTCTTCTGGGCATTACTCAGTTTAATAAGAATTTACTGTGCTTCTCTGGCTATCAGTATATGACAGCAAAGCCAGGCAGCAGACAACATATAGCATTGCCAATTAATTTACTTGATTTGGCACAGGCATAACAGTATTCTAGACTTCAGTGACTTCTTCATGGCATTATTTATAGAAGTGTCTGGGACATAATGTCAAATATCTAATGAGACATAGAGAAGGTCATTTAAAAAAAAAAAGTACATGACATTTTAGCATTTATGCTTTTAATTGCGAGTGTAAAATATCTACTCTGTAGAACTTGAAATTATTTTATTCAATAATTGCTCCATATATTAAATATTTAAATATTTAAATATTTAAAATATTAAAATATTATTATTAATTATTCACCATTAAATGCCCAAATACCCAAACAGTTTTGATTATCCAGTAATGGTAAATGACGATATGTTGTGTTATGGAAATGCTTCTTTCAAAGCAAGATGTTGTAACAAATTTGAAGAAATGTAATATGTACAAGATCTAGAATAGCATTGCATAATGACCTGTCCAGTTAGAAATCCCACTATATAATGACTGTTGCTTGTTAAATTCAAAGAGCTATTTTTGCTTTTCCTCCCTTGCTTTGAGTGAAAAGGATACATTGCATTGGCATTTGTATATAATTGTTCTGATAAAATTGGAGAGTCTAAAAGAGAGGGTTGATACTACCCAGTTCCCTTATCTCTAAAAATTTTGCTATTGCTCTCCTTTACCTGTTTTCTAATCAACTGTAATTTTTTTTTTGGATTACTGTTTTAAGTTGGACACTTTCCTATGGTTTTGTATAAAAAGCATAAATATCTAAATTCAGGTTTCCAATGCCACTAAAAAGAAGATTTACCTTGGAGAAAATGTTCATTTTGAAGCCACTGAAAATCTTTTCCTTGCTTTGGCAATTTTGTTATTGCGAGAGAGAAGAACACTTATAGCACACATTTAAATTCAAAGGGTTGAAGATCAAGTTACTACTAGAACATTTCTTCAAATTATATTTGGGAGTTATGTAGAAAATGCATGTGTTTCTGTGTATATTCATGTATATGCATATACTAATTAAGACACACGTATGGATAAGCCAGTGCAAAAATCCAAATTAAAAGTAGCTTGAAATGAAATGTCCATTCCTTCCTGGTCCCATGTAAGTGAAGACAGAAGTGAAACTTTCCAGGTGCAGTGGAGAGTGAATAAAATTCTGTGTAATTTAACATAAACATGAAGGAATGTAATCTTTATAAAGTGAAACACACAAGTCATAAAGAAAACTAGTTTGTACCTTCAGTAGAGTTTTTCTATTATCTGATGAGCATGGCTACTGATGGAAGCATCTGTGTCTGCACACATATATGCAAAAATATGCACTTACGAAAGCATTGTCCCTCTTTGCCCACTTTTGAATACCATAATATTTGAAAATATATATTTAAACTATAGCAATTACTACTCAGTGTTGTCTTTAAATAAATCAATGGGTCAACTTCATAAGGCACGGTATGGAAAGGTAATACATTCCAGACATTAAAAGAAGATTAATGAACTGCTAAGGAGCTCCTTTCTCTTCTCCTCAGCGTCTGTGTAGCTGCCACATCAGGGAACAGCAGCTCACATATTTTCAGATATAGGAAATAGCTCTCAAGCTTTTCAAATAAAGTTGTTCCCTGTCTTGCATGCAGGCCAAGGCCTCTACACTGAATAAATCATCAGAAGTGTATTCCAGTTCTTTTAAAGAAGGTACAGCAGTGCTCCCTATTTCTTATTGATTGCATTTGTAGGGGAAAATTGAATCCATTCCTTGTCAAGACTCCTAAACTTCATATCATAAAGGAGAAGGAAAAAATGAAAAGATGGATTGAGTTCAGTGAAATTAGCCACAAAGAATGATCTTTCATATTGTGTGATGATGGATTTTATTTTTTCATCTTGTATCATGTGAAAGGTAGCAGCTGATGTACTGTGAAGTAGTAATCTTCAAACACTTCTTTTAGAATAATTGAAAATAAGCTTATTGGAGAGTTTTTTCCAACTAAATTTTCTGCCAATTATCAGTCAAAAGCACTTTCCTGTATGTAAGTTAACTCAAAGAAAGACAAGTAGATATACAGAATTGTGCCTGTAGCACCTCTAAACATTTTAGTAAAATGCTTTTCTTTTATCAAACAGAAAATTAATTTTCACTACATAAATAAGGTTAATATAAACTATCTATCATATTACAGTATTCTGACAGGTGCTATGTTCTTTATTATGAGCTAGTGAAAGTATCACAGCTTTGATTTTTCTGTGCTAATTCAGAATCAGAATATTTTATAAGGGACCATTTGGAGAATAGTTTTTTACTGATTAGGACTGGGTTTGCTTGCTTTTCTTTGGAGAGTTTCAAATCCATTGCTGTAGGCTTTAAACCAGAACTCGGAGGTATTGGTTTGAAGTTGCCTATTACCAGTGATATTGCATCCCAAAAAAATAAAACAGGACTTGATTTACAGCTTGGTTTTTTTTAAGTCCAAGGTGTATGCTTTAGCAGAAGGAAAATGTTAATAGAAGCTGTGGAAAAACACTTAGGAAAATAAACTATTCAAACTAAAATTCCCAGCACCCTTTTCCTCATTTACTGACTACTGGATTCATTAACACAGATATGGAAGCATTCATATATCAAGTATACTTTTAGATAGAATGAAAAAACCCAACCAACAAGCCAACCAAAAAACAAAAATAGCAAACTGCTCCAGGAATGATTATTTTAATGATCATATAATCATTTATTTGAGCATCAGTCCCACCAAATAAACTATGTTTCTGTTCAAAGCACAATTTTTTTTGTCATAATGAGAAAGTTAATTTAGAAGAAGGTGATATATGTTAAGCTTGTCATGCGTTATGGTTTATTACAGAAATGAGACTTGCACTTAAAAGTGAATTTCTGGGGTGCAGGAATATCTGCAATATTGAAGAATGGGAATATATTGCAAACTGTTAGTAGCTTTTTCCCAGATTTATTACAGTTTCTTTCTGTTAAGATGCTCTTTTCTTTTTGCTTTTCTTGAATTCCACATTATTTATTTTTTTAATTCCAGCTTCATGTCTTGGGCCATTTGAGGGTTTTGTTTTTTTCCCCTTGCTGTAGATTCTTGTATTTTTTTAGGCTGTTGTGTTTGTCTCCAGGAGAAGGTTATAGAGGAGGAGGAAGAAGGGGAATGTGGGACATAAATAATACCATAAAACTCTTAAATCTTGCTGTAAAACATCCCTTCCCTACAAATATTACACACAAGATCTAGTAATCCTTATCTCTTACTTTATAGCCTAATCTCAACAAGCCTAATAAAGTGCTAAAATTATCAATTCTAGTTTTTAGATTTGGTACTTCAGTATTTAGTTATTTTACTATCTGTAGACCGTCTCCTTTTTTTTGGTGTATGTTTATTTGAGATATATATTTGCATGTATATGACTGTGCAGAGGTGTGAACATACAGATGTAACTCTTTGCAATACATTTTTGGGTTATATTACCATCACAGAATAATAAAATATGGTAAGTGGGAAGGGACCCATCAGGATCATTAAGTCCAGCTCCTGGCTGCAGACCTGTGTGCCTCTAGAGCATTGTCCAGCTGCTTCCTGAACTCTGTCAGGCTTGGTGCTGTAATCACATCCTGGAGAGCCTGTTCCAGTGCTCAGCCACCCTCTGGATGAAGAACCTTTCCCTGATACCCAACCTAAATCGCCCCGACACAGTTCCCCGTTTTCTTCCCAAGTCCCCTCACTGGTCACAAGAGTAAAGGGATTGGTACCTGTCCCTCCAAACAGGAAATAGGAACATGAAAAGAAATAAAATCAAGCTGAAAATATTTTGTCTACCTAAGTGACAGAGCTTCTAATGACTTAATGGAGCCACTGCAGAAGAAAGATCTAACACAAACTCAAGTTTAGAGAGTCCATACATAATCTTTAATTGCACAGTGGGTTAAAAGGGATCTAAGACATAACTGAATAGTAACCATTTAAAAATTATAATTAACATCTAATGGTGTCTCAGGGAATTTTTCTTCTTTGCATAAACATATATTTATTTATAATTACTTACTTGACAAAAGAGAGGTATATAATACGAGCGTATTGCTTACAGGAAATCTCAAGAGTTGGGAATTTAATTTGATACTTCTTCAGAAAGCTATCTCTTGAGAGAGTAATATCTTAAAACTTCTCTAAAAAAAACAGATAAACCTTTCTGCAAAATACATGGTGTAGCAATTTTCTCCTTAACCTTTAAAAGCAAGCTTGTAAAATTTAATGTTGTGATCCCATTTCTCTAGTACCTTTTAGGAGCCTTACTTTGGAAATGGGCTGTAAACTGTTAACTTTCAATCCATCCTTATTTTTATCTTTTTTTTTTCATTGTGGCAGGGGGCTAGAATGTGGACCTACATATCAAATTTTGCTCTGTAATGCCACTTAGGTCCCTTCAATATGAATTGTTTTTATTTCAGCTTGACTTGCCCATTTGCAAGAGAAGATGAATTTTCTTTCCTGTGTATGTAATAACATAACGTAAGCAGGATCTCTATGGCAAGTGGCAGTTTTCATTAGATTTATACCTATATCTTTAGCTGTTTTCAAAGGTTTTTTTTCCTCTAGGTTGCTTTCCACTCTTGGCTTGCTGATCTAGGTGCTTCAATTTAAGAAATATAGCTTACAATCCCAGTATGCAGCACAAAAGAAAGAATTAGTGACTAAACCATCAAAAAGCCCTTGCTTTTCAAAAATAACTATGCATTTGAAATTGTCTAAAATTGGGGAGGCGGGAAGGGGGAGAATGAATGAAATACTTATGGCTCGTTGAAGTGAAAAGCATGATTATCATAAGGTATTTTGTTTCACAGTACAATTTCATTGATTACTGAGTCTGGTCTATTGATTCTTTAGTGTAGTGATGTTGATCATTTAATGTTCAATTTTAAAGTTTCCCAATATAGGTCTTTCTCAAGAAGGTATAGAACATGTTAAAATATTCCATATTGTTTTCATTATATAAAATATTTGATTGATTAAAACAAGTATTGGTACAGTCGAACTTTATGCATGTAAGTGCCTGTCTAACTGTAGTGTTTAGTTGAAATGTGAATTTTATTGTATTTTAATTTGATTGACTCAACTAATAAATGTTAACATTCACTTTGCTGTCCTTGCTGTCAAAGACCAGATCTATGAACATTAAGTGTGTGCTTTTTAGTGTGTGCTAATGAGCACTGCTGTTCATGTCCATTTTGAAAGGGACATCTTTGTTATGTTTATATTATACCTACTTTTGTTGATGTCATTCTACTCATTCTTACTGCAGTACACTGTAATTAGCCAGCATTTATTTTTCTGTAAACAGTCTTCTTTGTGGTTGGGAAGTACAATTAGAGTGACATCTCAGAAAATAAGTATTTTTAGAAGATATTGTCTGTGCAAATAAACCAAGGGTCATGGCATTGAAATAATGTAACCAGAAGAAGAGAGTGTCAGGAATTTAAAGAAAATGTCCAAAGAAAAAAGTGTGTTTCTTAAAATTTAATTTCTGGATTAGTTAAATTAAATCTTATTGCTTTCTCAATATTCCACCTTGCTTTCTGTAGCTGCTGCTCCCCATGTTAGGATGTGATTTCTAATAAGAGATTTGTGTTGTCTTTGACAGCTACGATCGTGTTAAATGAGCTCAACTGGACTGCAGCGCTGGATGATGTGTTCAAGCGCAACAGGGAAGAGGACCCCACTTTATTATGGCAGGTTTTTGGCAGTGCCACTGGCCTCGCAAGGTATTACCCAGGTAACTCAACTGTCCTAGACAACTGTCCTGTGCCATGTATTGCATTGAAAATATTCTGAATTATCTATGAGCAGTGAAATGGTACTAAAACTTGCTTTATTACATAGGCACTGTTTCTTTACATCAGAATTACACACTCAAGGATTGTGAAATTATTCTGGTATAAAGCTAACATGAGGGGAAAGGAGCTGGGAGTGAAATATGTAATCAGTACTTTTTAAGTAAGAAGAACTGAAGATCCTGTCCTTTGAAAAGCAGAAGAGTTTAATTTTATTTTTTTATATTATTTTCTATATCTTGTGTAAATAATCACTTAAATATTTGCAAGTGAGATTTTTGCAGTTGTCTAGTTTTATAGATAGTGACCTGGAAAGTAGACATATAATCATGTTTAATGTCAATGAAAATGTGAGTGCACCATGCTATGTTCATGTCTCTCAGAATCCACAGCTTCTGACAGGTACATCTTTGCTATTAGATCTAAGGGCAATTCAACTTGATTACTTAACCAGCATCTGTTTCACTAAAGAATCTCATCACTTGATCACACTAATTTAAATAGATGTATATTTAACTGAATTTAGATAATGAGTAGCCTGAATTTGATTTTTGTTTTTGCTATGTAATGGAAATCCTTGTTGTACGGCAAGACCTGTACTGCTGCCTCTGTTGTTAAGTGATGCTCTTATCAATGCCTGAAAAATGTGTCCACTACACACATGACAGCTGTGTGAAGCATGTTGACTCATGCCTACAGCTGCCTGAGGAAGAATTTTGAGAACCTTTCTCTTCTGTTTATACAAGATTGTTTGTGTTTCTGAGGGCAAAGGGGATTATTCTAAAGCTGTTATTGTATCATTAGCACAAGTGCTAGCACAGGCAGAAAAACTGCCTCAGGCTAGTTTACAGGAAGAATATTTCATAGCACTTGAATTCTGTTTGTTTTGTCATGCTGGGTGATCATGAAATAAATACAGGAAGATGTTGCGAAAAGAAAACAATACTGAAAATGCTAATTTAACATTTATTTTGTTTTCCAACTCTTCCAATGCTTTGCGATCTATCATCATGTGTGGGGTCAGCATTTGTCATGGCTTAACATTTGATGTTTTTCTAGTACTGAAAAAAATGTTTCCTAAATATATCTCACTGACAATCTCTAGGAAATAATATTTCACTTCAAAATTAATCCCATATATTTAAAAATTGATTCTTAGATCTTGCTAACATGTCTACTCGAACTGCTCACCAACACAACATAGGAGCCCCTAAATCTCAGGCATTCTTCCTTAGAACACCTGCATAAAATGGGAGAAGCTTTTCTCTGTTTTGCAGCTGCAAATGTTACTTGTATATACTGCATATAAATACAATTTTAAATTTAGTGTAAAGCCCAGGTACTCACACCTGCTATTTATTCCATAGCGAAGTATTTAACAGCTGTCCAATTCTGTCAGAACATAACTTCATAAATTCCTAAGTAATTACCCAATTCTTAAATGTTGGACATACCTCCACAGTGTGGAGCAGTCTGATACTCTGTAAATTATATATGTTGTTTAGTGCATCTGCTTCCCATTCTAGCTCAAATTGGAAAGCCTTTTACATTTTAGGTTTGTATAATAGATCTTCATGCAAGGTTCTACATCCCTCTCTTGTTGTAAACTCCTTCTCAGTTTGCTGATACAGCAGGTGTTCTGAAAATTAATTCAGGTTTCATATGCTGAAGTAGATGCTTTTCACATTTGCATTTTTAAAATTATATTACAAATTGTAAAACATTGATTCATTTTATTGGCTTTTGGTAAGCCTGTTTCAAAGTGATGAATTTTTCCATAGTAGTGATATTTGTGAAAGAATTTGGAAATATCAAAACCCAAAATTAAAATGCATAGAGGAGTCTGCTTATTATTGTCTGGAACATATTCACCCAGTCTTTCTTCCCATATTAAAAAAAAAGTTCAGTACCTCTAAGTTACAAAGAGTGTTTTCAAACAGAGTTTTTGTGTATTAATGTTTTTTATCTGATATTGTCCCATTGCTTTGAGTCATAGGCAAAGTGTAGATCACTTCTGTTCTAAGGAAGCTTTTGGGCTGTCCTTTTCACCATAGTAACCAACAGCATGAAGGGATCTTTTTATGAGCAGGTGAGAAGGAAGTATGTGTAAAATATGAAAGTTTGAGCCACCAGCACCCCATTATTCCCCTATCACTTGTGGATACATTCTTCTCCCTAGACCTGGGGCGATGAGACCATGGTATCACCTTTATCTTATCCCAAATCCCTCTACAGTCACAATTCCATTGAGCAACAATATTTGGGGAGGGATGGGCTTTGGTGGGTGTGGATGGAGATCTTGAATGATTTTAGCAATGTTTAAGCCATTAACCATTTAATCCTCTCACATTACAGTCAATATTCTCATTAGTTTCAATGGCAGCATATTTTTGAAGAGAAATGCTAAGCTCTGTTACTCTACTGGCAATCATCCATTTTGATGTGAAGATGCCAAGATCAATTTTGAGATTTCTATTAGCTCCTCTATGAGCTCTGAAGAACTCAAAAGTAAACAGCAATTTAATAAGAGCTCAAAAAAAAAAACATATGAAGTGCATAAAACTTTTAAGAAGGATGTAATATATGTTCATGCATATGATTAAAGGCACAAATCACAAATTAGTTTTTCATTCACTGTAAGACCAGCCCTCAGTAATCACAGGCCTCTCCAATCAAAAGGAAATTCTGAAATAAAGACACCTTGTTCCCAGTAGAGGAGGGTTGAGTTAGGGAATATTTAAACAACTGGACTCAAAGGAATACCAAGTAAGTTTTCCAGAGACACTAAACTGGGAGGAACTGTCAACTCCCTCAAGGGCAGAGAGGCCAGTTTAACATAGATTAAACAGTTGCACAAAATTTGGATATTTTATGGGATTTTTTTACATTTAATGATTCTTAACTATAATTAAAATATGTCAAATTGTTATAACAAGTGAACAGACTGACTCAAAAATTTGTCATGTCATTGAAATTAAAAAATAAAGATATGATAACTTTAATAATTTTAGATAACTTAATATTTAAATTAATTTAATATTATTTTAAAATACCAGAAATTTCCAGCCTTTTTCCTGCAAGCATACAGTTTTCCAGTGTATAACTCAAGAGTAAGAGCCAGCTTTCAAAAGTGCTGTGAAAGGAAGTTGAAATGTATTTTGTGGGACTCTTTCATGAAAGTATTATGAAATTCAGTATTATGAAAACAGTAAAAAAAAAACCCAGAGAAGTTTCTTAGGTAAAACTGGGAGCCACTAAGTTCAAAATTCAGATTATCTGTGATAGGGCAAGAGTGCACAAACTATTCTAAATGCTGAATCACTTTCTCCTTAGTAGTAGTAGAAGTACATATACCTGCATAATTATTTAACTTTATAAGTCTAATTCCTGAAGCCTGCCTGTATTGGCTTTTAAGATGTCATTTTAAGATGTCACGTGAGTAATTCTAGTCCAGACAGAGGGTTTCAGTAGTTTTTGATTCAAAATAAAAGCAGTAATCTGGCAGTGGTTTATCAAGATCATTGAAATTAACAAATCATTCCAAACCAATTGAAACTTTTTTCTGTCTTTTTATAAATATCCATTGCCTGTAGGCTTGCACATGTAGGGTTTTGTTGGTGCTGTGTAGACAGAAAGGTATTTTAATATAGATCAGGTTTCAGATTTAATTTATAATGAACCACAGAGCACTGGACAAATCTGTTGCTCAAAAATAAATTAATTTAATTAAAGTAGTTTAATATGATTTGACAGATATTAAGTTACTTACATTTTGTGAGGCATCTATCCAAGTAATTTGAATGCTAGGTTTTAGAAAGCAGCTATCTAAAAGAGCAATTTGATATAATGTTTTTTGTGGACTACTTGGAAGTGTAGCTATAAAGTAACCAGTTCCTCTTTTAATCACGAAATTCTTTTTAATTATAGACATAATTAGGACTGTAATTGTTAATCAATGTCTCATTAAAATACTGCAATGGGAGGCATATTATTTTCAGTGTACCAACTACTAATTAAACAAACATTATAACCAACTTTGTATTTATGTGCCTTTTACCAGATACCATCTCTCTGTTCATTTTGTTGGGTCTTTTTGGGGCTTTATTTTGGTTGGTTGGTTGGTTGGATTTCTTTGGGGTTTTTTTTTTTTTTTTTTTTTTTGTTTTGTTTTGTTTTTTTCCGGACTGCAGACAACAGACATTTATTTGTAGTTAAATGTGATACAGGAGGCTTTCTAGTTACAGTAATAAATCTACTTAAGAAAAATTGGTTGCATAAGATTACTGAAATGAAAACACAGTCCTGATTTAGATGAATGTTTAGTGAAAAAACTGTTTGATCAGCAGTACTGACTCAGCTCTCTCAGGGAAGTACACTAAATAATAATTTTCCCAAGGGTTATACTAGAAAGAGTACTACTGATGGGGAGACTGATAGTATTGATAGTTGCAGATTTCAGCTAGTGAGTTACAAATATTCATGATTGTGGCATGATGATGCATGAGCAGATTCAGCATCTTTTATGAGGAAATGCTGAACCTGGGCTCAGTGGGGCAGTATTTGGTCTGCAGTGACCAGAGGCCTGAGGGTGGGAATGTGCCACTCTTGGTCAAGGTCCAAAAAGTTGAGTCAATTCATAACTAAAATAAAACTGAGAAAGAAATACTATCCTGTCCCAAACAGTTCCAAATCTTCCCAATTCTACCTGAGATTTAACAAGGGCCTATGGGAAGTTCATCTGAAAGCTTGTGTTCACAGTATGATATTTCTGGCAAAAGGTGTGTCTTCCAGTCTCCCAAGCTTCCACATAGGTTTGTGACCTCTCTGTTGTCTTTGTGGAGGCTTTTTGTTGGGAGTCTTTCACAGAGGAGAAAGCTGAGTCCAACCTGCAGCTCTACACCCTTCTCGTATCACATCACGTAGACACACATACTTGTCCTCTTCATTTGACCTTACCTGTATTACCTGTATTAGATAAGAATTCCTACTTTAAATATATATGATCATGCCCTAACCATGTATATATGTGTTTCATAAGTTCATCTGCTCCCTCAGCTTGAAGATGTATCTGTGTTGTTAAACAGGGTAAGTCAGAGTTTTATTGAAATCCTTTAGACAGCCCCATGGTGTGACTGAAGGGACAACATCTGCCAGGAGCTTTTCCCAATGGACAGCACTGAATGCTGTTTTCTTTCTGAAATCCTGCTAAGTTCTCCAGTTCCAGGAGACTTTATGTTCTCAGAGACACATGGATTATTTTGTGCTGTACTGCATGTCATATATATGCTGCATGGCATATAAAACACAAATTTTCATCTGCAAAACACTTCTGGTTAAAAAACAAATAAAAACATCATTTTGTCCTCATTTTGCAAATAAAAGAAATGGCTATAGAGAGATAAAATGGCTTCATCAGTGATCCTCTGAAGGTTAGGTATTCAAGCCAGGGTTATGCATTGCAACAATTCTTTTAGTATTGTGTGCATTTATGTTAACTCATACTTAAATTCAGTTTAAATATCATCAGGTCTGGTAATCTCCTCTGGATGTTTGTAATATCAGTACTGTACTGAAAAGTACAGTGAAAAGAACTGTTGCATTCTTCCTTTACTGTAGACTTCTACTTAGTCTTACTTTGTCTATATAATAAGTAGGTATAATATGATGTAAATTTTAATTAATTAAAAAACCATCTATTTCCATGGCTCATGCCAGTATTTTAGTAGGGTATTCATATGGAATTTGAGCTTATAAGGTATTAAATAGAAAAATTCACACATAAAGAAAGAGCACTTCAGTGATGATTTTCCAGAAAAATAATCTTGTCCTTAAAGTCTTCAAAATTTTGGATTAAAAATATAGATAGAACAGAGCTATCTGAATAAGTATTATCTCTTATTCTTCATTAAAAATCCATCCAACCAACCAACCAAAAAACAACCAAAAAAAACCACCACCAAAAAATGCCCAGAAAAGAAACCTTAACCTGTTTCCAGATGTTAGTGAATCAGGTTTCACTTAGCTACTAGAGCATTCCCTGTTTAGACAAATTAATAATAGAAGAGCTTTAAAAATCAATTTCTAATAAAATAAAATGGTATCTCTCAAAATGAAGAACTTGCTGTGCACAGCTGCTCTTGTGTTAGCAATTAATGGCAAGCAATAGTGTTGTGGCCATGATATTGAACTCTCCAGAGAAAGTAATTACTGAAGCAGATACTAAGAGACTGGAAAGCCTAAAAAAATCCATACAAAATGAATCAAAGGCCTTGAAAAACTGAGAACGTCACTTTTTTTTTGCAAAAGGTTTTATATTTTATAGCTGTTAGTTCCTGTTAACAGCTCAACATTTAAAGGCACCTTTAAAGTAGACAAACAAAGTAAAACCACAAACTCTTTCCTAGCAATGCAGCTTATAAATTACCAATTAGTGCAATTAGTGTGTGTGAGGCAGATACTTCTACTTTTTCATAGAAATAAGCCTCTTTGAGTGTTGTTCACTCTTTTTTTCTTTTTTCCTTTGAAATCTGGAGGGAGGAACAGGAACTGACATGATTTGGATCTAACCATACTCATCACAGAATTGTTGGTAAAAAATATCTTTAAGATCATCAAGTGTAGCCATCAACTCAGCACCACCACCACGTTTACCATTAAACCATGTCCTCAAATGCCACATCCACACATGTTTTTAACTTCCAGGGGTGGTGAATGCCACTTCACCAGTGTGTATCAATGCTTCACAACCCTTTTCTGGCAAGAATTTTTTACTAATATCCCATCTAAATCTCCCCTGACACAGCTTTGAGGCTGTTTCCTCTCATCCTGGTCCCTTGTTACTTGAGAGAAGAGATTGACATCCATCTCATTACAACCTCATTTCATGATATGAAAAATCTTACAGTAACTTCAGTTATGGCTCATTTTTCAAAATGATGTGCTGAATTTTGCATTTACAGAGGCAGATCCATCGTGTTACAGGATAACCTGTTATTTCTAGTGAGTTAATGAAATTACATACTGCAGCTCACAATGCGGAAATTCAGGCCATCTTTGTGTCTTTATGATACAGATTTAAATCTCCAGAATTTGCTCTTATAGGAGAAAAAGGAAAACCACAACAGACCCAACAAAACAGCTTGTTGCTTCTTCTTCTCAGGCTCTGATACTCCAGCCCTCTTTGGGACATGGTCCCTAGTCCTGGTGAAACTAATGCAAGTAACACATTTAGGATAAAATTCAGTTTATACATGCAGAAAGAGAAATGTTTGCATCTGAAATAAGATAGCAGAAAGAGGTTCATTTGAAGTCGAAGACTGCAATATGTATTGCACATTCTAAGCTCTTTTGGGTGCTTTGGTACATAGGGACCAAAAATCAATACATTTGTTTGTGTATGGACTATTCCCATATCAAACATTTGCTTAACTGATTTGTGACAAAACTAAGTGCAGTTTTTTCCATAACATAATTACCCATTACCACATGGGTAATTCATTCTAAAAAAACTCACAATTATTATCTCCCTTTTCTGTATTGTGATGATGTTGTGAAAGTTACAGAAGATATTACACAGATCTGTCTGACTTAGATAGATTTTACCTGAACATATTTTAAAATCTTGGCGATTTCAGTCACTAGGATAAGAAAATCACAAGGGAATGGCTGCATTCAGTCCTGACTGAACATCTGGTGTGGTAGCACAGAGCTGGTCGGTAACAATCTCTGTCTTGAGAGGATGGTACTAACCAGAATTGATCCAAGGCATCATTATGGTACAGATATCCTGAATAATAATTATAGCAGTTGAAAACACTTTATGATTATTAACGTTAGGGACTTTCTTATTTTTAGTTACTATGTCTCACCTTTTACTGAAGAAACAGCTAAGGAATTCTACAGAAGTGCTGCTGCTACAGTGAAATTCAGCTGACTGAGTAGAAAATTGAGGAGTATCACATTTCTCAAATAGTCTGGGTATCACATATCTGAAATCAGTTTTTTTTCACATAAGTTCACTATAAGAATTATGAAATATCAGCAAAGTATATGCTGTAACTTATACCCTTGCTCCATCTGAGGAAGATTTTGCTGAATCTGGCTCAGGGAATTGAATAGTCTATGGTTTTGATTGTTTTGAATACCCACATTAATGTAATTTGAGAGATCACAAGATAAAATTTAGAGTTTGCATCAAGATAAAATGGTGCAGTCTGGGATTTGATAATTGGTATTTGTTACCTATCTTAATATCAGCTTTTACCCTCTTTTCTCTAATGTGTTAATAATGTAATGGGATGTAAAGCTGTTAATAGTTCATCTCTGCCTCTCTGTTCCTTGCACATACATACCTAACCAGTAGAACAGGGCAGAAAGTTCAGGAGAGTTTCCCTCATGACACTCACCTATGCCTCTGAAATCATCTGAATTCAGAATGGGAGGTTGTAGCCAAGGTTTTCCTTTCCTAACAAATATTTTCATTTAGGCTCTACTCTGTGAAAGTCTCTATAGTTCATTAATTGGTTCTGCTTGTTAGCAACAAACCTGAGGATTTTTACTCTAAATAACAGAAATAACAGAAAAACATGGCTTATTATTGCTTAAATTATATCCAGTCCTTGTATCTCAATAATGCAAACAGATGGGAGAGATATCAAAACCAATGAATAATTTATAAAGTATCAAATCTATCCACATGCCAATCTGGAAAATCATCAAAAGAGAACATGAGTAAAGCTTAATGTATGCACCAGAGAACTGTGCAGCATTGACATAGTTCAAAGATACTCATGTGCAACAATGAACTGTGGTGGGGCTGATTTATTGAAGATATTGGTGAAGCAGGTTCCAAACAACCTTATAAAAGTGTATTAAACAATAGATTATATAAACAAAACTGTAAATCTCAAAATCCTTGATGAATTTAAGTTTTTGAGGGAAATGTGTAATAATATTTTTTGTGTTTTTCATTTTGCTTTTATTTTAGACCACATTATAGCTTTTGTCACTAAGTTATAAGCCAGTTTCCCCAAATGGCTTTATAGTGTTTTCTGTATATGGACCAAAAAGGCAACACATCTCTTTCATTGGTCTCCATCCCTTCTTATTATTTCCTGTATAATTATGAATGCAAACTTACTTATTTTTGCATAGAAAGTATTTATCATATTTTTAAAAGATTGTTTTAAAAATATTAAATCAGGATTTAAGTTACAATTGATCGCTGGAGATCAAATATCATAAGGGAATTTCAGTTTCCTGTTAAAAGCAATTTCAATAATATCTATAAATCCATAAATACTCAGAATGTTAGTAAAACCAGTGAATACCTTTTAGGCTATTCAAAACCATCTAAAATTAAAAGTGTTATTCTAGATAGAGACTAGGATGAATGGGCAATTTAGGCATGTTAATTCTTGGGGTGAAGAGGGAATTCAGTACTTTGGTGTGAATGAAATTTCAGATACTAAGGGTTGAGTCCTTATTTATGTTATGCAGAGCCTTGCAGAGACTTTCTACTAGATTATGTAAATTGCTGTAGAAACATCAGAAAGAAGTTTTCTCATTATACATTATATATCTTAATTAGTCTATGATCCAGCAGCCATTAATATCTTGTGATAAATCATGCAGTCATAGAAACTTAAGCATGTAGAAGCTTGTTCTATTTTCCTGGAAGGAAAATAATGTATCTATTAGGAAAACAAAACTAACTGACATGTAGCAGAGGAAATAGTGGTTTAACAGCATGGTAATAAATAATGTTTTTAAAGACCTTTTCCAGATATCCCTAAAGCTGCTGACAGTCATTCCAGGACTGTGTGTACTGAAAGAGCCATTCTAATGAGAAAAAAGTAGAATTTATTTGTTGTGTTCACCATTGTGTTTATATACCCGAAACAAAATCACCATTCACAACCTCATTTATAATCTCCAGAAGAACCAGATAGTCTGTAAGTAGTGTGTTGAGCGGCTTCTACTCAGTTTATTTTGTGTGTAATTGTACTGTTATAGTTTTTAGCCTAGTTCTCATGAATGGCTTCCTTTCTATTTTTCTTTTTAACTTGCTAATATAGATGTAGCCAAAAAGAGATAGTTTGGGCCTCACTGCAGTCCAAGCTATTACTGAAAAGCTATGGTAAAACTGGCTCCAGGCTTAGTAGCACAAGGTTTAACCAAAGGAATTCTCATGTAGATCAGTTTGGAAAAAATTGTCTTCACATTCTTCATTTTACTGTCTCAAACAGAAGTTTTGAGCATCCTCTCCATACTTAAAAAAAAAAAAAAAACAAAGAAAAGGAATTTTTAATTGTGTTGAGGTTTTTATTTCCATTAAAAACCCCTCAAGTGTTGTATTTGGTGCTTTTAGAAATACAAGGGAAACTTTCAGGCATTTCAAATTTTTCTATTAGGTGTTTAAGTCTGTATAATTTTGCCTCTTCATGTTTCTGAAAGGTTTGCTACAGGCTCTTTGGCCTAAAAACTCTGGTTCTGAAGGGCTTTCTGTTGAGAGAACTGATGTTGGCTTTAAGGATGTGATGTGCTTACCTGTCAGGTGGTGCTACATTAACATGTATTTGTTGCTCTCAATTTTTGCAGAAAAACGTAGCTGATTTTTTTCTCATGCTCTTCTGTTGCACAGCTAAAATAAAATCTTAACCCATATTTCTGTAAATCTTAGTTTAGAACTTAGAAAAATCACCCTGTAGTTTAAAGTAGGATGTGACAATTGGGATATCAGATGGATTCTAGCTAAATGTTCCTATGATGGTTTTCAGTAGATAATTTATGTTAGCTAAAGGGCCATTCTGTCATTCTGCCTGTAGAACATTTGTTCAGTTTTAAATTATTACCTCTGTCAGCATTCACTGTCACAGTATTATATGAAGATGATGTTAGAAAGGCCCTCCTTCAGCTCCTGCCTTCAAATTATCTTTGAATCACGATCCTTTTACTTTACAGAATGAACTTAAGGAGTTGAACTTACCTGTCATGTGAAATAAAGTAAAATTACCAGTGTAAATGGAATTGTCTCTGTTGATTTGGAATAAATCTGGATCATAGCTTGAGATAATTCTCAGTTTATGAAGGCTGTCCAAGATATGTGTCAATTCAGAGGGACATATTTTGTAGGGCATAGGCTTTTTACTGGGTGTCACTGAAATGACTGGAAGATTTGACAAATATATGGCAGCCTTGGTCAGTATCTTGATTTATATTTGCTATTTTACCTAAAGCACTCATAATGCAAACTGAAATGAGCACATTCTATTAAGGTTTTGCAAGTCTCAGGGAATGTATCTGAAAGATGGATTTTCAGATGGAATTTCTATGGAAAGGATAGCCTGGACAGATAAAAAAAACAAATCCATAATTGAACATGTGCTAACTTTGTAAGCTCATAAAATACTGGTGAATTTAACCTGTGCATGTCTAAGTAATGATACATAAGTTAGAATTTTAACATATATCCACCTCAAAAAAATTAGATTCTCTCCTTTCTGAAAATTTCAAATCTTCCATCCTGTCAGAGCCCGAAAGACCTCTTAGGTGGTCTAGTTTGAAATCATAGACAATACTAGTAGAGATTTTGAGGTTTTCTTGGTGTGCAACAATACACAGTCTTCTCTGTGGCTGCTAAATGTGTACTACTAAATGTGGGTTACACTCAGCTTAAAGGTTCCAGTAAGTGATAGGCTAGATCATGGTTTGGTCTCTTAGGAAAGGGTTCCTTTTGTAAAATCACAAATAGGCAACTGCTCACAGCTGATGTCTTCTTTTGTATTCATGGGTGAAGATATAAATCTTCCATTTTGTCTTAGGTATATGATTTTTCAGAAAGAATCCTGGAGCTGCCTGTATCTTTATTTCCTAGACAGAAAAATGATTGATGTCAGGAAATAACACCCCCAAGGCTTTTGGCATACAGTGCGAGAACAAATTGTGAAACATTATCTCATTCCCTGTAGTTTTTCACATTTTTATTTGTGTTCGTTAAGCTGTCACATGGTTTTGAAAGGGTCATTTTATTTTCCAGTAGGGAAATGATTGCCACCTCTGATGAAAATTATGGTAAATCCTAGATTAAACACTTTAAAAAGGTCATCATTCTTAGTAGTATCTTTACAGAGACATAAATATTTACATCTCTTTTTTTTTCAGAGAATATGCTACTTTCATGTTACTTTTCTAACATGCATTTTTAGATAAAGCTCTTGAGTCAGTGAACAATCATTAAGGCTCATAACGGAGATACCATTATTATATGCAGCAATAATTAACTTTTTGTAAAATTAAGTTGTTGTTAAAAAAGTTGTTTCATTATCTAAAGTGTTTTGGTTCAATTTTTGTTTCCATTTAAATCAGTGGTCAGTTATACCTGTTTCTTCAACACACTTGGCCTTACATATACATATATATACACACACACACATACATATACATACACATATACATATATATAGTTTTATTGTATTGTATTATATGGTAATATGTATAAGGGTGTCTAGGTATTTCAACAACATATCACACAAATACAGACTTTTTATCCATATGAAATGTTGATATTTATATAGTGTAAAGTCTGTGATACTGATTCATTTCACTGTTGTCATTAAAATACTTGAGATAGAGTTTTATATTATTCCATAATTTTTTTTTTTGTTTTTAGCTTCCCCATGGGTAGATAAAAGTCGAACTCCTAACAAAATAGATCTGTATGATGTACGCAGAAGACCATGGTAAGATTTCTATTTAAAGGTTTAATATATATACTTTAACTTCTAGATATTAATATAAAAATCTTTTTTTCTGCATGATTGTAATAGTTCTTATTCTAGATATTGTTATTTTCTTTTTAAAAGTTGTTAGTTTTTCTAAATAAAAAAATTTCAGATTATACTCCTTGTTATGCAATATCCACTATAGTTGACGTACTAGTGGATTACATAGACTTTTCATAGGAGGATAACTATCAAATAGGTGTAAGACAATTAAAAACTGATTTTGTGCCAAAGTCAATTATAATCCTGAGAATTAGACTGAACATTCTTCCAGATTTTTGCAAATATTTAAAAATATGCCTCAGTGGTTTAGACCAGCAATAAAATCACTAGATATATAAAAGATGGGAGAGCAGTGGGATTATATCTCGTGATTTTTCTTATGTAAGCCTCTCAAGACATAAAGCATATTGATACTTGGATATAGTTAGACATATTTTTTCCAAAGGACTAAGTATTTCTGCCTAGGATGGGCTGAGTAATATTTCATCTGTCATCAAGATCTGTAGCTATGAAATAGCATTCCTGTTTTTTAGTCATGTGAAAACAGTGAATTTTGATTAGTACTCCTATGTCTAGATTATCCTAATGTGGTTTAGACTTCGATTTATCTAGGAGACACAGCAAGAGAGGAAATAATAACACATGGGTTTTGTACTAACTACAACAGGAGGATTTTGTTGGTTCAGCTCCTTTGAGTTTAGAGATCACAGAGTGTCTTCCATCACATACAAAAAAAGTTTATGTAAATTTGTGTAATTCATACCATTTATTTATTTCAGGTATATCCAAGGAGCAGCATCTCCCAAAGACATGCTTATTTTAGTGGATGCGTGAGTGTTTAATGTCTGAATATTGACATTAGTGGGGTAGAAGTACTTGGGTACATTGAACAAATCTCTGTATGGTGAAAAATAGAGGGGGTCCCTGTATGCAAGGTTTAAAAATCTTGGTATGAGCAAAATAAATACATAATAGAAAAGAGTTCCAAAAAGCCCAAGCCAAACATGAAAGTTATTAAACTGGAGGCAAGGAAATGTTTATTTAAATCACTTCAGTATTTTTCTGTTTTCAACTTATTAATTACTGCAGCAATCAAGTGAATGTGCATGCCAAGATTTGTTGTAAAGCACAAGTCTAAAAACAAATTACTAGAAGCATTACAATAGATGTGACAATGATTTAATGCACATGAAAGATAAGAATGTATGTGGACTTTGTGTTTTTTACAATACAGATTTAAAAATTGCCAAGTTGGTTACTATAAAAAATTGCTAGAAAGCAAGCAAAGAAATGAATAAAAGCTTGCTCTCTGCTTCAGCAAGGCTTCTGAGGTTTAGGCAATGTTGAGGGACTGAAGGGAGCATTGAACCTGATGTGTCAGATTGCTTTATGCTAAAAAGCTTCTCAGGCATAGAATTTGCATTTAATGCTTTTACACATGGTGAAGTACTTTCATATCAGCAGTGAGTTTTATCAACATTTGTTATTTCTTCACTTCAGCTTAGGTTTTGCCTTGAATCAAAGAAGCTGTCATTTGCATCTCTGAAAATCCAGAGCTGTAAATCTGAGTGTAGGAGTAAAAAATGTTTAGATAATGCATTGGTTGAAGGTGTTAAACTCAGATTTCTTGAAAAGGAAATGAGTAAAGAATGCAGCATTATGATGCCATCTGAGGCACAGGACTGGGGCTTTGTGTGCCAGTTTTGGACTTACTTTAATAGTAAATAGTAAATAGTTTAATAATGGTGAGTTGGAGAATTCAGGAATTAAATTGAACATTTTACTGTGAAAGTGGATGCTCTGTATTTTCTTTTTATGTTTTACATAATATTTGCTGAATTCAGCTTTTCTGTTGTGAATTTTTTTAGGAGTGGGAGTGTCAGTGGGCTGACATTGAAGCTGATCCGCACGTCGGTCATTGAGATGTTGGAGACCTTGTCTGATGATGACTTTGTGAATGTAGTTTCAGTGAGTATCTGTTCTTTCCACATAATTTGCATTGTCAACAAAGCAAAAAGCAAACTATTTTTAATACTAGATGTGAGATAATTGAATGTTAAGCTGCAAAGATACTTAAAATATTTGTATTTGTAAAAGTATTTGTTTCCTTATAAAATAAAATTAATGCCCTAGATTTGATATTACATATATATTTGAGTGAAGGGCAAAAGTAATTTAAATAAACTCCTGCATAACCAAATTCTCCTTTCCAATTAAATTCTATTGTGTGTATGAAACCTCTCCCATTAGATTGGTATATGAAAATTGTCTTGAAATAATTGCTAGTTCACAGATTTTCTACGCAGAAAATATTTGGAGCTCATGTTGTTTGACTCATAATGACAGTTGATGTGGAGCCATATATCTGACCTGAACAAGAAATGTTTCTGAGAAATGCTACAGTTCTTTGCCACTTGATGGGTGGCAAAACAATTTTTCTCATAATAAATAATATTATAGAGGGAAGAATCTATGAAGAAGGTATGGAAAATTTTCCATTGTCAGGAGAATACCTTGGATGTCATTTTCTAGCCTGGGAAAAGCTTTTTAATTATTGCTTTTTTATTATTATTATTAAGCTGTTCAACTGTAGAGTTTTGATTCTATGGATTTAGGATGAGAACACAGGCATATTCTGCATAACAAGAGACAGCCTCAATGATGTGTAACTGGAATTATTTTGGAGATAATTTTCAGCTTTTAGAGTCATGTTGTAGCCAGCCTGAGGGAGAAAGACCTGAAATATAACTGAAAGAAATCTTTTTTAAAACCACTTATTGCTTCATGGTTTGCTGTCAGTCTAGCTAGAACTTTCTGCAAGGGGCAGACAAGTGCTTACTCTCCATGGTATTAAAGTTAAAATGGCTTGTTAAAGTTTTTAATAGGGGATATGACCATTTCCCTTGGTCTAAATTGCAGTGGGACAAAAGAAAACCTGATGTTTTTTATTATTGTTAAAAGGAAATAAGCTTCTCTGTACTGGTATTGGGGAGTTGAAATCTTCTTAGTTTCACCGTTTTACAAAAAAAAAAAAACAAACAAACTTGTAATCTAAACTGATGGAAATTGATTTCTATGTTCAGTGGAGCTGTGCCAGCTTTCACTGCTGGAAAATCTAGACCCCTACTACCTCTTGATTTACTCATATTTCCAAACTCTTTTGTTACATTTGCTCCAAGATGACCAGAAATAGTGTATCAATGCTAAGCCTTCCTTAGGCTGCATTTTATTAGCTAAGGGTCATTATTATGCTAATGAGGCCTCAAGGTCAGGATTTGTGTCAAAAAAAGGACCAGAAACCCTCAGATATTTTCTACAGTGTATTTCCCCAGGGGTTTGTTACTTACAATACATAATGGCCATTTTTTCCCTTTGGATGAACTTTAGAGGTTCACATCAGAAATTGGATTGCAGAAACAAAGAGGAAATTTTGGTCATGTTGTTTTTATCATCAGTGGGGGGCAGCAATCACAGAAATGTGCATTATAGAGCATGGCATATCTAAATCTTTCATAAAGTGCTATTTGATGTTGTTCCCTTATAATTTAAAATTGCCTTTATTAAAACTTTTCAGTTTTATAATTAAAATTACTTTTTTTTCATTTATTCAGATGATTTATGAATGGAATTGAGGTGGAGGAGTTACAACATATAATTTATTTCTTGAATAGACAGGAAAATATATGCTATAGATAGGAAACAAATGGTTGTAATACTATAAGGCATTCTATATGTAGGGGAAGTGAACCCAAGTTTGGTCTTCGAAGATTTTTTTTTTTAAGATTTTTTTGGTTTTTAAAGATTTGGCAGAATCAGTTTAACAGTTGGACTATAATTTTTGAAGTATTTTTAAACATAAACAATTCTCTGATTTGATCATCTTGATTGACAAAAGTTTCCATAATGGAGTAGGTCTATCTAAAGTCCAGCTCCAGTGCTTTATTAGTAAACTCAACAGGCAAAAAAACCCAAACATTTTGTTCTAGATTAAATAAATGCAGATTTAGTAGATATTTTTTTAACATTTATTCAACATATTGCATATTTTTACTTAAGAACATTTTCTCCAAAGCATCCCAGTATTAGACATGATAAGTTAATGAAAAAGTCCAAAAAGCTAGGTGAAAATGTTAAGTTAATACAGCATTAGCATATGGATACATGAACACTAACACTAACTAGAAGTTATCCACAATTTTTCTTTCCCTCATGGATCTTTTGGCCTAAAATGTTTGACAGTTGTTTTATGGCTTGTTAGCTTTAATAACCATGGAGCCTTTGGTCTGGGGTTTTGAGTGAATTAGAGAGCTGTTTCACTGCTAACCTCTGCCAAGATGTTGTCCCACAAAGCCCACATGCACGATGATTCATGCCCACAAATGAAAGACATGGATTTAAGCTCATGTCAATCACTTCTTAAAAGTGACAGCAGGATTTAATGAACTGTTCCTTGTATATGAGGAAATCCTAGGGAAAAAAAGCTTAAAAGTAGATGTGCTAAAAACATTAGTTCTACCGAATCAACATAGTTCCTGCATTTATTTCCAGGGAAAGAAAGGTTGAATGATCTGTTAAGTTGTAAAAAGACAGCCAGGGTCTAATATATCATGGTTTCCTTTGGGATTTACATGTTCTTTATCTGAAGTGCTGTGCTTTGTTGCAGGGAGAAAACCTGCTGTTTGCAAGGGCTTAAATGCATGAGTAATACAGCTGTTTTCCCACTAATCCGGTTAGAGGCTTTGATAGCAGCGAGCAGTAGATGATAGGGGCAGCAATTCCATCCCAGCATGTCGTGATTTAGTGACTTGGTTTCAGATGTTGACACTTAGAGTGTAATTTGTTTGTGATTGCGGGTAGCGTGCAGGAGAAATGTATTTCAAATCTGCAGAGGTGCAGAAAACCACACAAAGGAGAAACTTCCCTTACAGCAACAGATGTGTTAAAGGTTAGGAGCTGCTGTACTTTTAAAATTCACTTAGCCTTTGTAAAAATCCAAACTAGTATTTACTGCTTAGGAACTGGAAATTAAATGTCAAGAGCATATGAGATAGAACAGAATCATATTCTGGGAAAATTGAAAGCTCATCTCCTGCTCTTGTGCAGTTCCGCACATTGAGTAAACTCAGAGGGAAGATGATTTCTACATGAGTTGATTTCAAAGAAAAAGCTGTGCACCCAGCCTATGAAATTATTGTTGGGAATACAAAAAAAAAAAAAAAAAAAAAAAAAAAAAAAAAAAAAAAAAGTGGATGATTCACCTCTTTTCCCACTGATTTTTAATAGCAATTTTTCTTATGATTCCACAGCCCAGTGTTTGCAAACCTATGTACTTTGTCTCTCTTACTCCTAAGATGGTAAAATCTTTACTCCTTCCTAATTGAAATATTTAAATATGCTAACAGAGGGAGAAACATGTTTTTTTAAAAGTCTTTTCAATATATCAAAAGGTTCCTTTCCCCTTCTTTTACATGATCCATCCTGTATTCTGCAGTTCATATTGCACCTATATTATCTTAAATACAGGGAGGTGTTCCTTCCTTCTGGGAACTACTTTCTAAAGTTTATTTTAAAAATTAAATAACATGCCATGGGTGGAAACCTTAGCCTGAAGTCTTAGTGGAGGGACGAGGATGCTAGATGCTAGAGCCATGTTCCATGTCATGCTTATACTACCTTTGCTAGAAATTTTAGCTTTGTAGGAATGTACTTCTGTTAAGTTGGCAAAAACTTGAAGAATTTTATTTAAAAATAACTTAATTTTTTTTCCCTCTATTATTTCAATGTAATATTTTTAGTGGACCTGAAATTGAATTGCATATTCAAATGGTATGACAGTGTTTTTTACTGTTTTTGAATTTTGAAACAGAAAAGTTCAGTGGTGTTTATTTTTTTTTCCAAACAACATCACTGCTTGAGGGAGAAATCAAACATGATCATGGTATCAGTGGAACTGAAGTATTTCTGTTGGTGGATCTAGAGTAAACAAGATGTATGAAGGGGTTTGCCAATGCACTTTGTTTTTTACTTTATCATTTTCCTTACTGGACAATACTAAGGAGAAAATATGAAGATGCCTGCCATCTTTTTGATTATTTGACAAATAAAAAACTAGATAGAGAATCAGGTTCCCTCTACAATAAGTATATCTGCATAAGAAGTGATTTAATCCTGAAGCATTTCAGGTAATGAATCACAGTAGCTGAAATTAAGTGTGCAGGCTCATCAGCAACATAGCTGTGTGAGACAGTAAACAAATACATGTAATTCCTTTTTTTGGCATGGGACATGGTTTGGTGTTTTTCCCTAGTCACTGAAAAGTGATAGAAGGGCAAGTTTAGGTCTGATTGTTGAGCTTCCTGATTCTCTTAACAACAATCCATCTAACTGACCTTTCAGTTTCTCTTAAATTGAATGGTTCATTTTCAAGAAGAGGAGAGCAATGATAGCTGCAGGTAAACACATCTTGGTAGCAATGTTCCTTAGTGGAAAATCATTAGCATTCCTTAATGGTAAGTCATAATCTTGCATCTTCCATATTCAAGGTGCAAGTGAATTAAATGTAGCTTTTTCATACAGGTATATTGAATAAGCAATGTAGGTGCAGGGTTAAAAAAGGCTTAAAGAAGTTATGATCAAAATCTGGTATTAAATTTCTACATTGCTGATAATTACAGGTAGAGCAAGGCTATGTATTTATGGAGATAAATGTAGGGGAAATATAGCTGGAGGACATGTTTAGCAAATGTAATGAAGATGAATATTCTGCAAATAACAACGGAGAAAATTTGGAAATTATGGAAACCAAGAGATTATTAAGAAGTTGGAAAAAAAATTATTTTTAACAGCAGGAATTACAATAGTATGAACAGTGTCATAGAATGTTTATCTGCTTGTAGAATTATGTTTCTTTTTACCTTCTCTCTAAAAGGAAAGTCAAGAAAGAAATCAGTGAAGATATGTTAAAAGTCTTTCATGTGGGAATAGAGTTGATCAGAATATTAGGGTAAAGAGGATATTATATTAGCTGATTTTTTTGAAATGAGATTGACTTCAATGGGACCCTGATCCTCAGGAAAGCAAATTACAGAATTTTTTGTCAATAAAAAGTGAGGGACCACAAGCTTCTTGCAATCTTCATCCGAGATGATGAACTAGAAATGCCTGTACAGTTTCAGGGACATGGTTAGAGACAACTTTTTGTCTAAACAGTGTATGGGTGGATGGTTCACTTTCTCCTGGAAGGTAAATTGCAAGTGTTTGAACTTGGATTTTGACTGTGTGACTCCTTTGTGGTGGCTGAATACTGTTACATCTATGTGAACATATCAGTAATTTGACACAAAAATGATTGGCTCAGATATTACGAAAAATACTGTGTTGTCTCTGAGGACTGAAAGTGTTTTACAGGTGATTGCTTGGCTCTAGAAAGCATCTTCTCACACACCTGAGTGCATCATCTGAGAAGGTGAGTTTGAGGCATGCTCTCAAACTCACAGAATTTGAGCTTTTTTTTGGTTGTTCTGGGGTATAGAAATAAATAATCTAATGATTGATGTCATCTCAGATGAGAAGTGCTGTTGCTGGGGCAACTCTTATATCCATAAGCCCTCAAACCTGTCAGGCAAAAACAATACTGCAAGAAGCACTAGAAGAAGACAAATAAATTTGAATGGCATATAACTAGTTAAAATGCCTTTAAAAATGCCAAGAAAATATTCTTATTGTCTTCATACCAATATTTAATGCCTTTCTGGAAGATGCACTTTAAGCAAACATCTACCTCCAAATGTAGAGGTTTATTGCAGAAGTAGCCAAAGGGAATTTTAATGACCAATGATAGATGGGTGGTGAGACAGTATGCAAGAGGTCAGATTAGAGTGTCTCATTGCCCCTTTTAGCCTGAAATCAAGAATATGTAAAGATTTTCATTGGTTGGTTGTTTTTTTTTTCTTTTTTTTTTTTGTCCTGCCAACTTAAATGTTTGTTCCAAGTAGTTGTTCATCATCCACTTCATTTATTAATAGACTGAAAATTATTTCATGACCCTTGTGTGATAAAAATAGTCAAAATAGTAAATATTGCAAAGCTTTCATTATTGCAAACAGGGAATACATACCAATTCCTTTTTTATTTTCTCTGTCTACTTAGCAGTTTTTCTATGTCTGTCTAGCAAAAGACACATTCAGTAGTTAAGCTTTCTCTTATCCTTAGTGTAAGTAAAAATTTCTTGTTAACTTCTTTTTAACAAGCCCTAGAATATTGTCTGTGCAATAAGACCAAATGGCAAATACTTATATAAAGCAGACAAATACAGAATCATCTATGACAGAGAGGTGAAAATGAAGTGTTACTTTTCCATGCCAGTGATAATATTCCTTGTGGTACTTGCTTACGTTTCTTCTAGAATATCTGGCTTAAAATAATGTCAGTATTTAAAAACCAATTTAACATAAAAATCATGTCAATTCTTTTCTCTCTGAAAATTACAGTTTGGACCAGGACCATCTCCAGAAGCCAAGTTGCCATGTTCTCCTCTGAACTGTGCATAAGTTATTAAGCCTTTGTAACACTGCAGCCAGACAGATCCCACACAGAAGCTACTCATGTTTTTATTCAGAGGCCATCTGGACATACCTGAAATATTGCTACAGGATTTAGAAAGAAAGAATGTGTTTCAGCAGTTTTTTTCTTAAATTCTCATTTAAACTGAGCCTTACATAGCTGCAAATAAACATGACAAACTTTTAGAAGCTTTTCCTTTTAGAATTACAAATTAGTAACCAAGCCATCTGAACATATATATATATATATATATTTATATTTATATTTATATTTATATTTATATTTATATTTATATTTATATTTATATTTATATTTATATATGTATATATGTCTACATAGGCACACTCTTACACACACACATATATGTAAATCAGGCCATCCACACAGATAACACAAACAAATACAGAACATTCATGTTAGCACACGTAGGAGTTTCACTATTAAAGACCTCTAGGATCAACACCTCTTTTTTACACAACTTTTTCATCTCCAAACCAACTAAATCCATCTCCTTACTCTTATTTAAGGGTTCTTCTGTTAAATATTCTATACTAAGTCTTGTGCAAATCTGAAATGCCCTTTATAGTATTAATTGTAATTTAAGCTTGCTGTGGAAGGAAAATGTTTAAAATGAGTGTAAGATAAAAAAAGACGTGGAAAGATTTGGGAAAGGAATAGTACAAATTTTAAAAAAAATCTGTTTCATTTTGTATCTGTCATGAAGCATTAATTCTAGGGAATACTATGCTTGACTGCATGATGATCCAAAGGGAGTGGAAATTAGAAGCTCAAATTCTACATGAGGATGTCAGGAGCAGGAATTTTGCTGGAAACTATACGTTTATTACTGTACAATATAGATGACAGCTCCAGATGACTAGAAAAGTCACCTCCATTCCTACTTTGAGGGATTGCTTTGGGCATCAATACACATTTTTATTGTCTCCTCTTATAGCTGTCAAATGTCAGGGAGTCAGGTTTCTAACGACACATGGCATGGGGGTCTGTGATTTCCAAAATAAATCTGAGCTCTCTAGTATATGAGTAGTATTTAAAATGAGTAGTGTATAAAAAGTAGTATATAAAATTTAGTATTTAAAATGTGTAGTTTAGTGGTATATAAAATGATTTTATAGTTCTACCTTGTGGTTCCTCTGGCTAACAAATCTGTTGGATCCTTCAAATTTATTAATTTTCAGCAAACCACAAATCTAACTAAAGAGGCCCCTGCTTCGTTAGACATATCATTGATCTTGGAATGTTTTCTGACATGTCAGATGCTGGACCAAAAATGCATTGCTGAATCAGCTTTCCAAATAGGAGACTATTATAAGGAAGCATTGTGACAATATCATTAAAAATGTGTATGCGAGAGCGGTTTCATGAACAATAAACTCATTCCTTACCAATTCAGAGGAGGCTGGGCTGGGGTGGCTTTAATCATTCTTTTGGAGAAAGATAAATCACATGTCAGTAAAAAAATAAGAAAATGCAGGCTGTCCTGAAGTTTTGAGACAAGGTGGAGGCTATTTGTTCTGTGATCCACCTTTTAAAAATATACTTTCTGTAACAGTCGTCTATTTGTTAGGTAATAATTATGTGTGGCAGTATCTTAGCTTGGAGTGAATCTAAAGGATCTCCTAACAGGCAAAGCATGAATGAAATGCTGATAGAGTTCTCAAGACTCACTCTCTCAAGACTCACACTTTTCCCTCCTGTCTCTCACTTCCTGCCTCAGCAGCAGCATCTCCCCTGTCAGCACTGTGCTGCTGCTGCCTCCTCCCTGCTCTGAACTCCAGGCACCTGCCCAGCCAGGCTCAGTGCTCTGCCCTAAAAGGGGATCAGGTACATGGGAGTCAAGATGTGAGAATGCAGAGGTGGTACTCTGGTCTTGCTGTCCCTCTGCCATGCGAGCTGATGCTAAAATGTGTGTCTGTCTTGTAACTTCTTGCACCAAGTAAACATTCGCACCCTGAGGAGCAACCTCACATATCAGGAGAATCTATAGGTAACAGTTTAATACTTAAAACTTTCTGTCTGGTGGCCAGTGAGGGGACGTGAGGAATGTCAGGGAAGTTCAGTGTGGACACTGGGAAAAGGTTCTTCACTGAGAGGGTGGTCTGGCACTGGAACAGGCTCCCCTGGGAATTGGTCATTACTCCAAGCCTGTCAGAGTTCAAGGAGTTTCTGGACAATGCTCTTTGTGGTTCAGTTTTTGGTAGTCCTGCATGGAACAGGGATTTACACTTGATGATCCTTATGAATCCCTTCCAACTTGATATATTCTCATGATTCCTTTTTTTGGCAAGGATGCTTCATGTTTTAAACAACTTGAGTTTGACTGAATGAAGATTCTCCCTGTCAAGTGATAACGAGAAATTGTCTACAAAATAATTGCCTAGGAAGTTTCTTCCTGTTACAGCTCTCTTCCCCAGTGGATCTGGGGAGCAGTGCCATGGAGAGCAGGCTGCAGGGCTGCAGCACTACAGCAATGCTGTAGTTCAGATTATCCAGCTTTCCGTGGGAGATGCAGAAAATCACAGTACTGAATTTTTCAGTGGAAGTCAGAAACACATGATTTTAAGTAAATAATACATGCTAACTTAGCCACAGCAACACAAAAGACCATAAATTTCATCTTGCTAAGCAAATTCATCTTTGAACCTACACTGACATTCTGTGTTGTAAGTCTGAGATTGGCAGTGCAGCATCATACTTTATGGTCTGGACATTAATCCTGGAGTACTTAGTGGGAGCTTTGCATTGATTTATGTGCAGGTAATAATATTGGTTATAAAGTTTAAAAAAGCTGGCTGAGTGCAGACTTTCGTCTTATATTTGGTCTTTTCCCTAATATTTATCTTATATTATTCTACAATATTTTTTCAACAGCTTTTTATTGATCTAAACAGTTTTATTGTTGAATTCTGCGAAATCTGGTGTATGATGGACATATATACACTTAACAGTGAAAAGAAATGTGTTACATTTTAAATCTCAGGAAATGCCAATAGTGCAAATTGACATATAATCCTAATTTTGTTTCCTTGATACTTGAAATACAATTTAAGAAAGGCAGGTGTTCTTCTCAGTACTGGAATAAATTTCTTATATCTTCTCTACCATGTATCTGTAGGATTGTACTGAAGAATGCCTGTACGTAAGTCATAGAATAGGAGAAATAAGTTATTTTATAGTAAGAAATGAATGGTGAACTTTGATACCACATATTATTTTCTCTCATGTCAAATTACAAACCTTTATTGTTGAATTACCTCAGATTTTCTGTGTACTTAGAATTTACATGGGAATAAAACTTGGAAAATTGCCTTCATACTGTTCTCTAAATGGGTTCTGATAAATATTTATAATGTCTTCTCACTGCTCAAATACAAAATCTAACTGGCCTTATTCAAGATTCAGTTATTCTTGGGATTAACCCTGAAATCCTATTACCAAGCCTAAAGCAGCAGGGAAGAGGAAAAAAAAAGAAAATGACAAAGCCGGATTTAGCTACAAAATGAAAGCCTGGTGAAATCAGATCTATTTCACTATTGCTCATTTAATACATATAGATACAACTGGGTCACCAAGCTGATTTAGCCACGAGGTAGAAGTGGCATAGCAACAAACCTCAGCAGGCTGAAACAAACCTCAGCAGCAGTAGTAGCTGAGTGAGTCTTTAGCAAAGTCACTGTATTTTCCTCAACTTTCAGTTTTCCTGGAATGATGTTGTTGATGCATTAATCTATTGGGATTTTGGTATTTTAAATGTGTTTTATTTCCATAGCAAGTTTAAATGTAGAAATTACTGCCTGGTTCAAGTGTATATTCTTTTCTATAAAAGATAAACATTTATGAATGTTTAAAAATGCACCACTTTCATGCAGTTTTAGTCAGGTTCTCATTTCATGTCAGATATTTTTGGAAAAGGAGATTTTCCTAGGGTTTTGTTGGTTTTGGGGTTTCGTTTGTTCTGTTTATTTGTTTGTTTGGTTTAGGTTAATTTTATTTGGTTTGGGTTTTGTTTTGGGTTGTTTGTTTGTTTTGAGGTTTGATTTGGTTTGGCTTGGTTTATTTTTTTATTATTATTATTAACTTAAAAATGCAATTCCAGAAGATTCTAATTAAACATGATATGTTAAATCAATAGATGTCAGTAAACAAACTGACAGAATAGGGAGGCAGTAGGTAAGGATGATTAAGATAATCCAAATTTTTACAAAGACCTGGTCCTGCATACTTTATGTTATCACTTCTACAGATTTTGGAGGCACAGAAGGACATTTAGAAAGTAGGCTGGTTTACATACAGCTTTTCCATAATTTTCATCCTCCTGGAGTCAGGACCTCTTGTGTTCAAGATGTGGAAATTTTTCTTTAATGAGGAAGTTTAGATTTTAATATTTGTGGTTTTTCAATAATTTAGAACACAAGTTTTTTTTATCGGTTTAGTTGAAATGAAAATTTTATGCTAACTACAGAAAGCATTAATGTCCTCCACCAGAAATATAAAATTCCACGTTTAATGGTACTGCCAAGACCAATTCAACTCTTTTTGTTTTTGTGCCACCTAGTGACTAAAACTTGAAAACTTTTTTTAAGTTTTCAATTTATTGGCGTTTGGTTTTGCATTTTGCAGTAATGAGATGATTACAGAAGATTTTGTCCTTTTCAAACTGAATCACAGAGTTTATCCTGAATTTTGATACTTTCTTCCTCAATTTCAGATATATTTTCCAGGGTTTTTTTTCACCTCTCCTTCTTTTGCCTTTTTCTCCCCTCTTAATGAAGACCTGTCTGTAGGGTCTTGCTATTCATTCTTTGATCTGCATATCCACAAAGTGGAATAGATATAGGAAATAAATCAATATTTCTGTTTTACTTCCCTTGAATTCTTAATAACCTCATATTGTGGTAGCAATTTTAGTAATTTTATTAGAAGGATTTCCAAGCTGAGATTGTAGAAAAGAGGAGGCTTTTAGCAATGCATAAGTAACTATTCTGGAATTAGAAGAGGTTTTCAGAATGAAAGCTTCCTATTTTCTGTAAGTTCAGCTCTTGGGGCACTTGGATTGCAGAGGTCCATGTGGCTAGAGGAGCCCACAGCTCAGTGGAACTACCCAAGGGAGGGAAAAGGTCTTGAACATTTAAATCTTTTGCTGCATCATTTTTCACTTGTTTTTTTCACTTGGTTTTCACAACTTGATCTATTTCTGAATCAAAAGATAAGGTGCTTGTAAGACTGTCAGATTAGTTTTTTATGTTTCAGACCTTTTCTAGAATGACAAAGTTCAAGCATCATTAAGCTCAAAGCCCTTCATTTGGATTTTCATGTTAAGTTGAAGTGGTTTTCAAATCTTTCAGGTGATTGAGTTGCCCCATATATGGCCAAAGGTTTTACTGGTGGTCTGAGGTCGATGAGGATGAGTTCTCTTGAGACTTTTTGTGCCCCAGTAGCAGGCCTAGTTATTCCTGCCCAAACCTGTGAGGAGAAGGTCTTTATTTCCACAGAGCAGAGGATTGTTTTGGTAAATCTCAGCGGTGAAGACTGCAAAAGGATATAAATAAATGGAGTAGTGAGAAATAATCCAGAGGAAACTGCATCTAGATCCTATACCTTGCAGGTATAATTACAAGACAGATTTAATTATATTAATACTTCATTATGATTTAAAATAAAAAGCTCAAGGCTATCTTGTTTTCCATTATTTATAGCTGTTTTGCTGCAAGCTTCTCTTATTTTAGCTTAGATAAGGAATAAGCTTTTCATATACTTGAAAAAATAGAAGCTGTCATTGGTAGTGACAGCCATTCTGTTGGTGGCTTTACATTTTAACAATTGAAAGGTTTGCTTCTAAATGTCATACATTGTTTTGTAAGTGAATCTCTGAGCCCATGGCATCATCAAAAAATCCCATTTATTTCCTTTTTTCCAATAGCACCTTTGTTGCATATGTTTACATTTACTGCAATAATTAGGGGGAATGCATGGCTGATAAATACCCAGCTGACATGTTTAACTGAGAGTACATTGTTCAATAAAGTATGGCTTGTAATTACCTTAATTTTACACCTTTGATAGGATTTGATTTGGCAAGAACATGGAATTTCTGAAATGGCAACCGGTTTTTGAAAGCTTCTACATTCTTTCTTCAGTTAAATACTGAGTGATTTGTTTTCAAGACGTCCTGTGATCTGAAATAAGCATTATTATGGTACTTAGGGGTCAGACAATGTGACCAGTAATCAAAAAAGGTTTATAGCAGTTATTTTGGCTTGTAAATTAAGATGTGCAAATTTTTACACATCTTAATGTGTAAAAAATTATAATGCCACTATTGCTGTTATGTTTCAGATGAGCATAACTAAAAGCTGGGTCAGTTAGGCTAACTATAAGTTTTGAATGGTCCTGGTGTTTGTCGCATATGGAAAGTCAGTTTTAAGGATGTTCTGATGGCTTTTACAGTTGAAATCCTTCCATTACTTCAATACTTTAGTGGAGTTCAAATTAATTAAACTCACCCCTGAATATTCTTTCCCTCTTCATCAGCATTTCATCAGTCAGATGTGAACTTTGCCTTCATCTCCTAGGAAAGGGAAATGCTCATTCTGGAGGATTGCTGTTCCATCTACTGATTCCTTCATCGAATCAAAAACTCTGCTCCTCTGCCTTTCTGACTGGCATGAACATTAATGTTGACTGATGTCTCTGCAAACAGCTGGCTCATACATTTGCTTAATTAAATTAGAGCATTTGCAAACTTTGGTTGATGTAACTCTCCATGCTACAAATGTGTCATTTCTTTCCTTCATTTTGTATCAGCATTTGTGCATCTACAGATGCAGATGCTTTGGTTTGACCCTTTGTTCACTTTACAGAGTGTGTGAGTACAGTGCAATGCAGTTTAATGTGTAGTACAGCAGTTTCCTTGTCAGCTGCCTGCGCAGTTTGAACCAGTATTCCTTAAAATATTTTAAAAATCATTTCTATAGCCATAATTACCAATCCATGTGCTGGATACCTGACCTTCTTAGAAATAATTATCCTGATATATTTGCAGGACTGCTAGCAGGTTACGTAGATTGGCAGTTTAATGTTAGTGACATTCCAGGGAGAAACTTTCTCTTGTCACTAAATCTTCATTTGAATGTCTAAATTGCTGTTTGCTATAGCCAAAATAAGGCACGCATGTGCCATAGGACTGAATTTAGGATTTCTTTTATATTGGGCCCTTAAATAATGTCTATATCATATCACTGGTGAAGCAGTAGAGACTTTTCACTTTATTTTTTCAGATGAAATTGACTTTTGTAGGGCAGAGCTGCCTACTAGGTAATGTTTGTTTGTTTGTTTTTTTTTACTTTCCAGATATAATTTCTGTACTTTTACCGCAACTCACAATTTGAATTGGTTTATAAAATTATAAAATTACTTTATGTAACTTTACAAATTTACTTTATAAATCTATAAAATTACATTATGTCTGTAATTTTCCTATCATGGCTATAAATTTAGGTTGAGGCAAACTGAAAAAATTCCACAGCATAATACCTATTGTCATTCCCACATGGTTTATGTATCCAATAATCATTAGGTGATTTGCTGGTTACTTCTATAAGAAATTTTTATTGGAAGCACCATTGAGTGTGTAAGAGTTTTGCATCAAAGTGAACTAGTTGCACTTATGTGATTATCTCATGGTTTTGCTTAAGCAGCAAAACATACTGGGGTTTTTTAGTCCCAAAAATAATCTTTTTTGGGCAATATGGAATACATTAAGAACATGTGTCTTACAGTATTACAGTGTAACTCCCTAATAACATGATTTGAAATACTAGGCTTTATTAAAAATGGTTTCATACTAATAATCTTTTTATCCTTTTAAGTTTTGTTTGTTATAAGTGTCGTACAATTACAGGTTGGTATTTGCTGCTTAAAGCAGCTCTCTCTCTGTGCTTTGTGCCTGGTACTTAGTGATTTATTTTAGATGTGTAAGTAGTTGAGCATCTATTGAAACCTGTGACATTATTTACCTTTTAGCTACACAGCACTGTTGGACTAGTTAGCAGTAGTGAGACCTAAGCCATCGAGGCTTGATTTTTAAGTTATTTTAAGGCTTTGAACCAGGTTGACAGCATAAAATTACATTTATGTTTACTTTCACTGAACATTGATAATCAGGAAGAGACATAATAATCTGCTTTCAGTTGAAATGTAAATTGTAAAGTCTGTATTTTAGTATACATACATATATATGTATATTTATACAGAGACAAATTTAAAAGCAATCAAACAAATTTCCTCTTGTGAAGACAATATTTTGCACTTAAAAAATTTCTGTGTATGTTTTTACATAATGTCAGAATATCATATAAATTACTTTTCATAGGGTTGTCTTTATGGATATGTGTGTAAGACTGTAAAAGTATGTGTTTCCTCAAGACACAAATTTCTATTCCTATCATCAGTATTGTCATATTTGCAGCTGTGCTCTCCTGTGCTTATCAAGAGTATATTTTGTTTTCCATAATTTATATATACCAATTGAGTCTGATCTGCAAGTTACACTTTAAAACACCAACCTAATTCATGCAATATGGAAGTCACCTGATAACTCAACCAATATTTTTCAGGGTTTAAAAAAGGTAAAATATGTCTTTATCTGTGTTATTTTTAAATTTCCTCAACTCTGCATTTCTAAGTTTTATTTCTTTATATAAACTTGAAACAAAATTTGTGTGAATTTTTCCATTATAGCAGATTTTTTGGGTTGCCACAGAGTGAAGCATCAAATACTTGTTCTTTAAAATATTTATACTCGTTTTGGAATCTTCAGTCACTACTGGTTGCTCTCAGTGTAGTGGAAATTAAAATGTAGGTTTGACATTCTTCATCTCACAAAGATCCAGCAAACATAAATCTTTACTGCTACAGTACACAGAAAAGAAAATTAACTGTCTTTAATACTATTTCTGTTTATTTTACAGTTTAATAATAATGCTCAGAATGTCAGTTGCTTTAATCATCTTGTCCAAGCTAATGTGAGGAACAAGAAGAAACTGAAAGAAGCTGTCTATAAGATCTCTGCTAAAGGAATTACGGATTACAAAAAAGGCTTTAGCTATGCTTTTGAACAGTTGCTAAATGTAAGTATTTAAGTAAGATCTCTCTTCTGTCAAGTGAAGAAGGAGAACTGGAATATTCAGCAGGCCACTGCAGGCTCCTTCATCGTGTAACTAAGTGGTAGAAGTGCAAACCTATATTTAGCAAGTAAATATATGCCAACAATGTTTTTTTTCTATTGCAGGTTCCCCAGCAGGTTGCAAAGACTTTGGAATTAATTTGGTTTTCAATCTGTTGTACTGTTTTACTTCATTCATTCACTGTTTTTTTCATTTAGCATGTGATTCACAGTTGATACATACTTGTGGTAGTGGTTGAGTTAATTTTAAAATGGAAAGATCTGTGTTACTGTATTATTTCACTTTTACCACATCATCTCCTAGCAATGCTTAATTAACCTACAATTTCACATTTACTACAAGTCATAAATACTTTACCATGGTTTGAGCAAGATAGAGGGTAGGAAATTAGTTGGTTAATAAAGGAATACTAGGCACCTGATGATGCCTAAAGCGTAGTATTCACTCACTCTGACTATTATAATTCTCTTTCTCATGTATAAAAAGAATAATTTCCTCAAAAGTTAAATGCATTGTGCCCTATTTTTAAATACATTGCACTTTCTAACCAGGCACTAGCTTTTTGAATAGCAATGTTTCACATTTATAACAATTGTTTGGGGTTTATTAGTAAATTTTAAATGGTTCATGTCATTGTTTAAAAAATAGTTCTACTTCTCGCCTTCCTGAAGAAGGCATATTGTATCTTAAATCTTAGCTTAAATAAAGCTGTATACTTGACAGCAGGTAAGGTATAGCTTAAGTATTTTTATCCTTACTGGTTTTGGTTTTGTTTTTGTTTGGTTTTGGTTTGGTTTTTTGTGGTTCTCTTTTTTTTTTTTTTTTTTTTTTTGTGTGTGTGTGTGTGTGTGTGTGTGGTTTTTTCTGTGGTTTTTGTTTGTTTGTTTTTTGTGGTTTTGTTGGGGTTTTTTTGTTGCGGTTTTGATTTTTTTATATTCTTTTTCCCCAGTCTGCCAGATTCGAAATTCAGGATACTTTCCTGACATTGTATATGCAGTTTAATGCTAGATCTGCTGTAAAAAAAAATATAACCTTGTAAAATTTTCATGGAGAAAAAGAAAATGCAATGTTTTAATAGGAATTTTCTCAGTATACTACTATTCAGATTGGCAGAGGAGTGTGTGTGTGGGGGGGAAATGAGTGGGTGTCCTCTGCTAATGGTTATATAAAACTACAAACAATATTTCAAAGTGTGTTGGACATTTTGGCCCAAGCTGGATGTCATTTTCCCCTGTTCTGCGTCTGTTGACATCTTTTGCAGAGGGAACCAGGAAGAAAATAAATTTAGCCAAATATGTTCCTCATAATATTGATATTTCCTTATAGTTATGGATTACATTTGGTGCAGCATCAGGTACATACTTTGTGTACAGGCAACATGACAAAAGCTGAACACAGGGGAAGTTTCAAACTGGACTTTTTTGTAGGACTAAAGGATTACATAAAAAATAATTGGAGATGAGTGCTAAAGTGGGACCATCTCTTTTGTAGCTGGAGGCAGAAGTGTGATTAGCCTCACATGATCTCTGCAAGCCTAGAAGCTATGACTGGACATTGTGGGTTGCAAAAGGTTCTGGATATATACTCATCCTCTCCAAATATTGCCAAATCTGTTTAGCAGGAAGAGTAAAGAGCTGGTGATGGGTTTAGGCCAAGGCTAAGACAAGACAATATAATATGGTGGTATAATGCAGGCTTAAATAAATGATAAAAGAATATGCTTTGGAATAGTTGCCAGTTGTATGTTTATTAATTCAAATAGTCCATTTGCTTTAAGGTCCTTATAAATACAATATTGCTCAAATTTTGGAAATAATTTTGTGGGTACTGTTTCTGGATGACAATTATTTCAAAGCATTTTCCAGTATACCAAATTAATGTTTGGTACCATGAAAAAAATGCTTTCTGATGTGTTCCTAAATAGAAACAGACACAAGTTTTTTCAGCATAATAATTCATGTGATTAACAATAATCTGGATTCCATAAATTTTATACAGCATTTTCCTATTATTTATTGTTACATTAACTTGCTTCTTTGAAAACCATAATATTTCAGCTTCAGCAGTTTTTTCCCTCATATCTATAGTTTCTTAAAGAAAAATTAGTGAAAAATGCATTCCTAAATTGTAACCTGCCAATAAAAGAGTTAATTTTAAAGATGTGAAACTTGTATAAAACAAAAGCAATGTTAAATGAAGTATAAAATGAATCATGTCTTGCTTGATTCATGAAAAAAATAAATGTATAAATAAATAAAACAATAATGCCTGTATCAAATAGAAGAGATAAGTAAAAATTAATACACAGCTCAATTCCTCTTGTATTCTTTTGTGATTTAAGCTAAGCTGCTTCTTGTCCTGGGGAAGCTCCTGAATAGACAACACATTGCAATTCAGCTGTGGCCCATTGGAATGCTAAGGCAAACTGTTCAGAAAAATGACCAAATTACAACATTAGATTTTCACAGTCTGTTATGGATTCACTCCCTGAGCCAGTATCTCTCCATTTTAGGCCAAAACAGGGTGGGGGTGGGGAGAAGATGTATTTTAAATTCCTTAAAGATCATCTGTTCCAGCACCCCTGCCATGGACAGGGGCATCTTTCAGTAGACCAGAATGCTCAGAGCTCTATTCAGCCTTGCCTTAAACAGTTCCAGGGATGGGGTAATATGATATGATTTGAATTTATTCATGTTTAGGTTTCCAACAGTGTTTGGGGGCTAAAATCTTGGATGTTTTTTTCTGTGACATTCGTGTCTTTAGTGTCTAAACAATATCGTGTAAGTAAATGCCCTTCTGTAAGAATGAGGAGATGAGAGAAAACTGCTTTTTTCTGATACTATGTAAGCATATGCTAAGTCACAGAAAAATCCTGCTTTAGGCAGTGAAAGCAAAGCCTAACTCAAGTTTCCATTGCCCATAATAGTGCTTCTTTCAAAATCCTTCTTTCAAAGTTTCGTAATATGAGCAAATTTTGATCCTCTTCCTTGTCCCTCTGATCTTATTTTGTTCTATATATTAAATCATTGTAGAGGTAGGTGAATTTCTTTATTTATAAGGTACCCAACCCTACTTTTATTACTTTTTTAATATTGAGAGAATTGCAGCCCAAAGCAGTATCTTGCAAGTTATATTTCACAAGCGAAAAATGGTTATAAATTATTTAATCCCCACTGAAACACCGTGTGCTGATGAGGTTGGAGAGAAGGTATTGATTTCAGCCAGGTTTTATATGTTGTTACATGTGAGGGAATCTCTGGGTTTGATTTCTTTTTTTTTTTCCTCCAAATTATTAAATTTGAAAGTAATAATAGTAATAAAAGAAGTAATACTTCACTGAATAATGGACAGGAGTTAGAGCAGTGAGTAGAATGAAAAGTGGCAGAGGAGAGTGGAATCATCACACCTGACCAGCCTGGTGACAGTCACTCTGTAGCCACAAAGAGTAAAGCAGGAGGGAACTGGGGACTTTGTAAGGACAACTCTCCTATTTATCTTCCTGACTCCAGAGTAGATTCATATAGCAAAACTGAGGCTCAAGGAAGGAGAAGTTGAATTTGCTTCACTTGATCTCTAAGGGGTTTATTTGGTCACATCCAGCTACTCAAAAGTACCAAGGTGTGTCTGAGTGGGTCCATTTGTATGCAACACAAAGGACAAGGAATGGCTGCAGAAGTAATAAGCAATTTGCTTAAACTAGAGTCTTAATTTTTAGAGAATAAAAAGGAACCAAAATTCATGCTCACCTGTATTGATCTGGCTGTAGAACAATGTTATTATTTCTTTGGAAAACACACTGCCTTTTTCTCAGGGGCTTTACTAGTAACTTTGATGAATTGGGAGTCAGAGGGGTTTCTTCTTAATTCTATTTCAGACTTTCTCTCTAGAAATAATGGAACGTGCTCTGTTTTTCAGCTCTGAGATGCAACATAATTAGAAAAGTAGGTGATGGAGGGATTTTAATAATCTAGGTGGCCCTATCTTGGCTACAATATATTATGTAGACCTTATTCTAAAATATTTTTCTAAAGATTATCAATTAGCTTGAGAGTATTAATAATTTTAAGAACAACATGAAAGAATTAAACATTTGGAACATGGAGCTCAATTAAAGGAAATATGACAAAAATATTTCAAAGCTTATAAGGTGAATATCCTATAGGATGCTTAAATTAACAGAGTTTTTATTCAACCAGTCAGCAAGGAAGAAAAGTGTTGGTAGGAGTCCAACAGAAAAAAAATTAACATATTCAGTAATTCATTTCATGTCTATTGTTCCCCAATTTCAACAAGGAAAGTAATGATAAGGAAAAAAAAGTAAGGATGAGAAAAGAGAAGAGTAAAAATATTTTGAGATCCCCACTGTGCAAGTCTCATGTGGAACATCTGTCGAGGAGCACTGTGGGGTGGCTGTGATGAGTGTGAGCTAAAGAGCTCCTCTTGTGTTTGTGGAGGTGAAAGGAACTACCAAATAAATCCCTATTCCACTCTGTTGGGCCAGATCTGAAGTGACTCATATTTAAGTATCATGGAACAGAGAAGTGGCTTTGTTTATTTTATTTTATTTTTCATTTAGAGAGGCGTATTGAATGAAATTGTAAAATATTTATGTTTTGACATTACCATGTTAAAGTAGTGTGTAGCTATAGAAGCCATCAGATATAGTACTTCATCCCTTATTGCCTGAAATATAAAAAACTCTTCTGTTTGTATCTCCTACAGCACAGTGTCTCCAGAGCTAACTGCAATAAGATTATTATGCTGTTTACAGATGGTGGCGAAGAAAGAGCACAAGAAATTTTCCATAAATATAATGAAGACAAAAAAGTAGGTGATATATATAAAAATATTACTGTATGAAATACAACAGCACAATTGTATAAAGTACTTTAAAAAACCTTATTTGTATTGATCCTTAGGACACTAAAATCTTTTTCAATATACAATGTTTATTTGAAAAATCATAAAATATATTTAATGTTTTACACTTCGTGACTCATTGGTCTCAAGTGATGCAGAACTATACTGTAAACCATAAAGAACTCAACTTTCTATTGACACTTTTCTTGCATTAGCGTAATCCCTGAAATATCCAGCAGAAACATAGGTAGCTAAATGATAGGATATATATGTGTATCTCTGTCTCCTCAGTGCAAATATCTTCTATGTGCTTTTATTGTTTGCCAGGCAAAAGCAAAAGGAGAATTCAAGGTTAGAATCTGAATTTGAATAGATTTGGTCTGGAACAAACCCACATTTTTCCCAGTGAGGCTAATTATACCTTTGAATGTCTTAGCAAGAAGTGGGATGGCATTCTGCTGATGAAATTTGATCTGTGGTTAAAGCAGAATTATGGGTTTGACATGAGAATCCCTGGATGAATTCTCTTGTTTAGATAAAATTGGATTATTAGCTGTGCTGGTTTTGGGTTTAGTTTTTGAATCTAATCAAATTTCTGGTCTGGCTTTTGCAGACTTAAAGATTTAAAAATGCAGGAGTGCTTGCATGAAATATAGCAGATTTTAAAGTTATTTCCTATTAAATTTCAGTGCAAACTATTATTTACTATTATTAACAGATTAATCACATTCTAAATAGAAATGGAATATGAGCTGGATTCACACTGCAACTAAGCATTTATCTTTTCTAGATCTTGCGCTTGTGCCTACATCTGTGGAATTTTGAGAGTTGTTTTTTGTTTTCTTTTGAAAAAAGCAGCTAAAAGTTAGAATATGATCCATGAAGGCACTTCAACAGTTGCCATGGATGTATATGCATGAAGCAGTGGAAGCTAATTGGAAATCCTCATATGTTTGAATGAATCCTTTCAAAACTAGAGCTGGAAATGCAGTGCTCAATTTGTATTTTGACCAGTGATTCAATCACTGACCTTGAATAAACATTTTTTGGCTGTTTTACAGTAGTGCTTCACACTGAATGATATGGTGGAGTTTAGTTAATTTTTGTGTCTGAGTTGAAAGTACTTTTTAAACTGGCAATTAGAAGAGAGAATGAAAGTTGTAGCCATATATGATGCACATGGCTGTACTCTGAAAATAAATGCAGAGATTCCTCTTCAAATTTGGATAGTAGTAGATAGATAGTGGTAGCTTTTATCACATTACAACAACCATCAGCTTTGGAAATACCCCCATAAGGGGGAAGGTGTATTCTTATTATTTTTCTTCACTTAATTTGCTGTGTTTGCTGTGAGGAAAGTGTAGTAAAATATTCAGTCCAAACAACTAAACAGATTTGAAGTGCTGAGATTTGTGATCTTAATCACATCATGCTTGATGGTTGATTATTCTGTGAAATATAATAAATTAAATGTAGGATTTACTAATTTTAAATGGTAATTTTATTGCATCATTTAATGCTGTAAATTTCCACTGCCAAGGGTTGGAGTGGTTTTATGTATAATGCTGTATATAAAACAGTATATATTGTCACTTTCTTGTGAAGGACATTTTGGGGATTTTATTGCATGCAGCAAATGCATAATGGCAGTAATGGTCACTGTGTGTCAGTATATTATCATACAGCATTTAATGCATTGTCCATGCAATGCAAGGCACGTTTTCTATATTTATTTATGGTCTATGCAGCTACAAGTTCAAATCTTAGTAAACACTTCCATTTTGTCACTTGTCTAATGAAGCACTGGGTTGCTAGATATCAGTCCTTACTGCTTTTTCTCCAATGTGACATTGGAATTGAAGTACCAAGTTTATGTAGGTGTAATTTGAATAACCATTTGCTTTCCCCTTTTTCAATCAGTAACAATTCTTTGAGTGTTGAAGGGAAATTTGTGGTTGGAGAACATCTAATGAGATTGCACCAGTAAATTCTTTTTGAGAAATCACAATGAAATCTCCCAACATCTTTTATAACATTCTAATATTTTTTAAAATAAGCCTTATACAAAATATGCTTGTGATAATGCTCTCCTTAGTAAGGCTACACTTGATTCCAGAATGATGACATGTGAACTCTTTTGTTGCCTCTCTATGTAACTTAATGTTAGTTCATTATCAGTAGAGAATACATAATTGGTAGACACATTCCAACATGAAAAATAGACATACACTTTTGATCTTGCTAAGTCATAATCACAAGTATTGTGTTACCTTCTTAGATTGAAGAGTAGGCTGCTTTCTTATATTAAATTATGAGATTTGAAGATGTGGGTCTAGTTTCTGTTGTCTTTATTGCAGTTAATTTATAATTTAGTTCATAAATATCCTGTGAATTTCATACTATGTTGATATTTATTATTTGTAGAGGGACTATTCAATAAAAGGTATTAAAATGTTTTCTGTGTTTTAAAGTAGCAGCAGTTCATGATATAAATATGTATCAGGATATGTATCTTGCCTGCTCTGCACTTTTTTGACCACTTGTCTTTGTGTTTTTGCATAAAGCATTTAAAAGTTGAATCTTTATTGTCTTATGTCACAGTCAGTCACTTAGGCACTACTGTAAACTTGAGGTTTTTTTATACTAGCAAAAAGCCATTTATTCAAATCTATTAATCCTTGTTTCCATCTTCCTGATGTAAAATTGCTTCAGCTGTATAAATATTTTCTTTTTCATGTCAGTTAATTTGTAAATCTATGCCATAAAAGAAGCTTGAGTTTCAGACCATCAAGTAACATGATTTAGTACACTTGTTAGTACAGTGTCCTTGATGCAACCTTCAAGTTAAGTGAAATAATGCAATAAACACTTGAAAACTACTAAAGAGAGCCTAGAATCTAGAGGCTGAAAAGTAGTCCTTTTAAATTCAAAATTTTAATCTATTTGAAATAGCATACAGATATATATAAAATAGTTTTCTGTCTGTATAGGAGGGTTATTATAAAAGTTATGTAACACAGATTTGGGGAGGAACACTTTTCTATGTGAAGAGGAAAATCACAGTTGTGTTTCACCTTTGCATGCCTTTTTCCCTTTATAAAGCCAGATTTTATTGTCACACATTGCAACTAAATGCTGAGCCTGATATTTAAAAACTGGCATGTTTACCTTTATGGTGGCATTTGGGGCACTCACGTTAAATGTGTAAAATACCACACATGCTCTAAATTTAAGGAATGAGGGTGCTAAATTTCATTTTATTTGCACTCCTCTTACAGATGGCTTCACTGAAGATAGCAATATAAACTTAATTGAAATGTATGCCCTGTAGGTGTTTATCATGAGAATTTTGAATTCAGGTTGAAAATAGAAAACCACAGATCTTTGGGGCAAATTTCCCCTTGTAATCTGTATTTGGAAAGATTGCTCAACTTATGTGAGTAGGAAAAGACCTTAAATATACCTTGTGCACTTTTAGTTGTTTGAAATTTCATAGAATGGCCGAGGTTTATGTGGGTTGGATGAACTGACCTGACACAGAGGCAGGATTAGTCTGACCCCTCAGGTAGGAGCAGAACTATAAACTGGGTCTTATGTCCCATTCTCACAGAATTATCTTTCATAATTAATACAACCTCATTTTTTGGTAGATTTTTCTGACAATATCATTTGAGATGAAATTATGTGAAGAGAAGTTTTCCAACAACTCAGTTCCATTAAGAATATCTGTATGTGATGGGCACAGAATAGCTACTGTGGTAGATATCCCATGGGAGAAGGCTCCAGCTTGCTGGAACTCCACTGGGAAGCTTAGAGCTGCCACTGACTTCTTCCAAATGGGACACATTCAGCATGTCAATAGACTGATAAAATGAAATATTTATGAGAGAGAACTTGTAAAAGTTTCATTAAAAAAAAAAAAAAAGCCTCCTACTCTCATTACCGGTGGAGGGAACCATTTTCTTTTTTGGTTTCAATCCATTAGTGCATAACTGCAAGTCAGTAAAACTAAAAACTATGTTAATTTAAGCAGTAGTGTATGTATTGTTCTAAATGACTACAAAGGATGTTCAAACAAGCCCATGATGTTTTCACTTTGGATAGCCATGGAATTTTCATCAGGGATCAGACTGACCAAATGTAACTTTATATGGTTACTTACAGAGCTTAAAATTGAATCAGCATCTGTCACAACACTAGTGTCAGCTTTGAATAGAACTGAACAGCTGTCAGAATGCACCCCAACAGGTTTGGTGTTTCTGCGTGTGTGGTAGGCTTGTGACACTGGATATAAGACAAAGTAATTAAATTAATGGTTGAACAAAGCATGAGCTTGCTGGTTAAACTTGCTCCCCAGCCCTTTTCCTAATCACTTCTGCCTTAAGAATGTATCACCTTCCAGCTGTTAATTTTACTTTATTGTATGTTCCAAGATATGCACAATGGTAAGCCTAAAATATTCTGGGTGAAATTTGGGTCAGTACTCAAAAATTCCATAATCCTTTACTTTTTCTGTCAAAGTAAAAAGTGGAAACTGTTATTAGATTATTCACAGAAGAAGCATCTTATTCTAAAGGCAAATTTCCTTTTTTTTTTTTTTTACCTCTTAGCTCCACTTATTAATTAAGGGCTTGTAATATCCCTTCTGTCCCAGTTTCTTGATTCCTAACAGAAATTAATTCCACTACAGTAATGAATTTAAATATGCCATATCTTAGTCTCCCTCCTTTGACAGTTATTACCCAAATATACTTTGGTAATACTCAAGCTGCACAATGCTAAGCTATGTAAGTCTTGAGTTTATAAATCCATGCAATAATAGTTTGTGGGGGGAGAGAGAGGTTAGTAGGGTTTTTTGTCTTTTTCAGTATGATATTAGGCACACATTTTTTCCCCATAAACTTAGATTTTGAACCACAATTATCTGATAGTTGTGAATCTCTGTTTCCCTACTAGGAGTCTGAATTCAGTGATTTTTAAGATACTCTTTTTCAAAAATACCTATACATTGTTCTTTCAGCAGTCATCTTCTCAGCTAACCTGCTAGGCTGCCATGTGTCCATGCCCTGGCAATCTCTTGGATTACAACAATCTGCCCATTTTTCCTACACTATCTTTCACGGAGCCCTTTATGCTTGGCATCACCAAACATCACCAAGCCCTTCTTGGAGACTTCAGTAATGAAGTAATATCCATTATATTTTTTCTACTTTTTTCACTTTTCCATTCAGCCATCACATCCCCTGTGCTGTTCTGTGTGAGGACACATGGCTGAGGTCACTGCAGACTTAAAGAGGTGCAGCAGAAAATGAAGCAGGGCTGAGGGGGGCTTTTTTAGGAAGATCTGCTTGCAGAACCTTTTCATTCATGTGTCTGCACACATATCTCCTGTTGATGTGAGTTTCTCTTTATGCTGCTGTTTCATTATGAGCATGATTCTGGGTTGCCACATGGCATTTTTGTCTCCTGTGCAAGATAAAAATCCACGTAGAGGTGTTGAGAACTGCAGAAGACTAATGAAAGTTTTAATATAGCTTTGTTGAAAAGTAACCTTATCAGTTTTATTAAAATCATGTGTATCTGTTACATAAAGCCCAACTGGCAGCTCGTTTTCTTCAAATTTGGCATGGAGGAGGCTATTTGATACTTCTATTTTTGTCGATCTTTAATTCCAAACACTGTAGTAATAGCAATTGATTCAGTGCATCACATTGAGGTTCATGCTGCAGATGGCATAAAATGATTAATCAAGGGAACAAGGATAGAATATCAGTTAATATAGAAAGCACATTATGTTTGTTTTGGGACAAATGCAAGAGAGTCAGATTGCATTTTGCTTATTTATGCAAACAAAACGCTACATATGGCATAGCTGGTTGAGGCTAGACATCAGAGGGTCCTGTCTCAGCCTCCCCATATATTATCTGTGCATTCATTCCTGTGAATTTGCAATTTCTGTGAAATGCCCTGTGATTTGATTAGGTTCTTCTGTAATTCAGGAATTGGAGATCTGGGACTTTCTGCAATGGGCCTTTTAATAACTCACCTTGATGTTTATATAACCTCTTCTTTAAAGTATCCTGTTCCACAGCTTCCTTAGTTATTCACATTCTTCTCTTTCAACAGCTACCTGTTTAGAAAGCTTTCCTGGATTTCCTTAAGACAAAGTAGGCTTAGAGGATTTAGGGTTTCTTTTTTTATTTTCATTTTACTTTCTATTCTTTAATAAGAACTAATTTTTATCATAATAATATCCCCTCCATTTTAGAAAACAATTTCTATGTTGAAACTTTCATCCAAGTTTGTTATCCAGCTCTTGTCTTTTCAACTAAACAAGCTCATTTCTTTCAGATTCACCAAATGGGTATCTTAGATTATATTCATTCTTTATTCTTTACACCCTTTTTGTGTACAAAGGCACGTTGTCACTCTTGAACAATGAGAGAAACTTAGATGGTATCAAGACAGCAGAGCATTTATATATATATATATATATATATATATATATATATATTTTTTTTTTTTTTTTTTTTTTAATGCATGTCAGCATTTGGGTAAGCATATCATAGAGCATAAATTACCATTTTGGAACTGTGTTATATTACCATATATTATATTACCATGGTTTTTTGTATTATTCTGAATCTTTTCTCCCTAGATGTTTCGGGATTTTTGGTTGGATTTTTCTTTTTAACAGTTCATCTTAATTCTCAGTATCTGTGCTTGATTTTCCAAATCTTTTTAATCCTACATTACATTCAGCTGTTTTTTTCTTGTATACCTAATGTTTTCTTCTTGAATTGCCATTTTTCTTTTAATCCTTCATTCTTTAGATTATCTTCCTACATTACTCATTCAGCTAGCTAATTCTCTCTGTTTGTTGGAGTTGGTCTATTATCCTTTTTTACTGCTATGAAACCTTCTTTTCCTTGTAATAAAAATAACTTCTTGATCTTGCACTCAAAGTATTTTCTTTTGCTTAGATTTACAGATAATTCTGCCTTAAAATTCATATATAAATTAACTGTTCTTGGCATCTTTTAGAATAAGATATTTTCCTAACCTGCTGGAAGATATTCAGTAATTATGTCTCACATTATAAGTTTTATCTGTATCACCTTATATATTTAAAGTTTTAAATAGTTTTTCTATGCTTCTGTTGTTTATTAGGGGAAGTTCAATAAAATAAAACTGACTGTGATGAGCCAGTTACACAGAACAGAGACAGAGAAGTTCTAAGTTGTTTTACTGTAAGGGCCACATTAGAGAGGCTCACATTTCCCCTTAATTTAAAAATGCAAAGAGTGAAGAAAATTTAAAAATTAAGAATTGTTTTCTGCAGATAGGGAAGCCAAAAATGATGCAAGAAAAAAGCCCATAAATATTATTATGAAGATTTAGAGGTGCTTTTATGTAAAATTGCCCATTCTGATACAATTCTGACATTTGTATATGATCACTGAGTCTAGAGTTTTCCAAAGGTTAACTTGACAACATTGGTTTAAAAATGCAACTTTCTGGGAAGAAACTGCAGAATTTGCCCACTTAATAGAATATACAGTATAACTAAGGTGGCGCAGGTGGAAAAAATGGACAGAAAGAAGAGTTTATAGCTAGGCTCCAAGAGGGAAAGTACAGAGTAGGAATCTCTTTAGGGGGCAAGAGAATTAGGGAACAGCTGAAAGAAGCACAAGCTGAATTCATGCAGCAGCCTAAACAGATGACAGGTAAAGAAGGAAATGAAAATTACAAAAAAAAAAAATAAAGTTACAATCCATTTGGATAGCAAGAAGTATTTGCTTATATATGCAAGAAGCATAAGAGAGGAAAGGGATGTGAGATGAGAAGTTTGAGTGCAAGTGCAGGTGCACATTTCACTGCACATTTCACCCAGGGAAGCAGAAACCTTGTGCAACTTCAATGTAGAGTATTAAAGATTGATGCAGATGTTGTAAGGAGGGGTTGCTTTTTAGGAGAGAACATCAGCATATGAGATGGAGGAGCTCTGTTTGAGAAGTCTTATCTAGAGTAAGAACTACTAAATGTCACTTAGAAGATAATTTTCTAAAACATCCTTTATTTTGAAAAAAAAGCAAGGGTAAAAGTCATCTTACAAGTAGGGAATGAGTATGCTGGTAAATAGAAAATACCCTGATCTCTGCTTAGAAAGTGACTTGGATTCAGAATTCTGATTAGTCTCAAAGAAAAGGCTAAAATCTGCTCTGTCATACCTCCAGGAAGTCATAGTTACATTCTCAAATCTTTTTCATGGTACAGGATAGAATTTAATATGGAGAATTGAATGTGCTATAAGAACTGGTTGTCTTTAATAGAAGAATAAGAAACTGACTTTGTGATCTTGTATTTGCATGGTGAGGGAAGTATGGACTTCTAATTATTTTGAGGTTTTCACAAACATTTTTGTAGGGTTTTGTCCTAAAAAATAGTGAAAAAAGCTAAAAAAAATTCTCTATTTTTTCAGAAGAGCATCAGCTCCTATATGAAGTCTGAATTCCTATCCTATTATGTATCTTCTTTTCTCTGTTTTTATATTCAACTTCTGTTTCAAGTCAGTAATTTCAGCTGACTCAAATGGGTGTTAGCTTTGTATCAAATTCAAAGTGATATAGTCAGTGTTTACTGTGGCTTAGATGAGAATTCTGTCCTTCATAATCTCATCATAAAGCACATGCAAAAAAAACATCTAAACCAGAATGACCACAGAACCTGTAGTCCCAGCTGCAAATGTATTTTTAAAAATAATTCTGAATTTATTTATATGGATTTTTTTTTACAAGGAAGTATTTGTTTTATTTTTAAATCCTTTTTTACTCTGAATCGTATAATGCCTTCTGACAATACTGTACTCTCGATCCTACGTGTAGACAGGAAAAAAAACTCTCAATGCTTTTCATTGCAAACTTAGTCTGTGGATGCTATTTCATCTGAAAAGAAAAAACAAAGACAAACTCTCTAAGGCAAAGTTCTGTCTATAATAAATTTCTCTGTAAGAAGCATATTTATAATTATGGCTGAAGACCTCTTTTTTCCTTGTTTCTTTATCAAAAAAAAAAAACAACTTTGTCAATAATCATTAAAATCCATTTATATCACGTTATAGACTGAGAAATGGCTTACCCCTTGTCACATAAAGTATGATTTATTAGAGTACATTTTCTCTGCTCTTCTCTTTCAGCCATTAGGAATGCAAAATTTAGATCTAAATTTACTAAGAATATTCTGGTACAAACTGTTCAATGTAGTAAGTCTATAGACATCCCACCTCTCAAGGTTGTTTTACCTGTGGATTGCGGGAGAAAATCACTTGTATCTTCTTTCTGAAAATTTAATTTATTTAGCTGATTAGAAAAGAAACAAAAATGCATATCATTCAGCACACGAGTGACCTGTGTCATGATTAAATTTATCTTTATCCTGAACAGCCCATGGGATAGGTGGCAGCTGTCTGTACATATTCAATGCTTCTCCTAGACAGCCCTGAGATTTCAGGTGCAGTTTGGCAAGAAGTACGAGTGGATGGCATGAACTGCTTGAATGCATCATTGGCTGTGAAGGACATTCTCTATTCCATGAATGCACAGAATTCTCTCTCTCTCAGCCCTGCTCAGGCACTTGGCAGCTGCTGACAGGCGGCGTCGTCACCGCCTGCTTGTGTCACTAATGGCACCAACCTGAAAGCAGAGGCAAGGTCAGGCTGTCCTCAGCACAGCCCCAGCTGGCACTGCTCCATTTCCATCAGTAGCAGTTATGTTTTTTCCACCTAGAAAAGGAAAACTTGCAGCATTTTCATCCTTTAATCTGCCTCTTCTAAGGTACCATTCTGTTCCCAGGTGAGTCTTCAAGAAGCAGCATGTGAACATGGACAAAGTACCCTCACCTTTTTGAGTGGCACACCTTTTCTAAAGCTCGCTGAATAATTTTTGTTTAGAATTTTCATTCTAAAAATGAAAATGTTGAGATCGAAAACTTCATTTTACTTAAGGAGACTGTGTAGTACAGAGAACACCATCTCCTCGTCATTATGTAATGTCCAGCATTAAGTTACTGTTCCTGTGAGCATCAGCCAATTATAAAGTTAGACATGAAATTTGTGTAATTGGTAATTCCAGAGAGGGAAACTTCCTGTAAATGGATTCTGCTGGAAATAAGGGTTTCTGAGGATCCTTCCTTTTCCCACCTACTCTTTTCCCTCCTCTAGTACAACTGTTTGGCATTTTCAACTGTGAAGATTCAGTCACTTTTCCATGCTGTACAAGAAATGGAGTAAATGGGAGCAAAAAATTGAGGAAGAAAATATACAAGACTGTTTGTGTGGGAAAGAAAAAGAGTACGTGATTAAAATTAGTACTTGGAATGGGACATTGAAATATTCCTTTAAATACTTGGATGATATTTGTAATACTTCTTCCCTGGGATTTACAAGGACAATGAAAAAAAAAGAAAAGAGGGTTTAGTGTCACAATATGAACCGTAAATATCTCTCTAATTAATCCAGTCCTTTCCAGCTGCTCAGCTGCCTCCAAATGTTGTTTTGACTATCAAAGAAATGCCTAAAATTCTTTTAATCCAGAGTACAGTGGGAATTACTTTGTCAACTCCCTTGTCTGGTTTCTGATATGGACCACCAAATTTACAAGGAATTCTCAGAAAAAAACTGTTTTCTTCAGAGGATGCTAAATGATGAGTGTCAGGGAGACACTGCTTAAGGAAAGGAGGAATTTAATTTTTTTTCATTTCAACAGGGGAAATTTCCCCAAAGAAGCAAATAGATAAACTGAGTAAATAGAACATGGGTAGTCAAAGTAAAACATTCAACAGATGAATTGTTAAAAAGATGCTAATGTGTTCTTTATCTGAAATTTGGGAGGCAAGATGAGGATCTAGAAAATCACCCAATGCACCTGAGTGCGTTACACAGATTTCCGAGTTGGGGTGGGGTGGGGTGATGAAGACAGTCCTTCTGGTGGAAATCCTGGGAGAAGCAACCAGTGTGTCCACAGCCTCTGAGCTAGATCTAAAACCACAATTATTCATATTTCATAGGTTTAACTGAGTTAAATCTGAGAGGTTTTTGGCCTGTGCCAGCTGTCACACTCCCAGACAAAGTGCTGGGACTGCACCTGTGACACCAAAAAAACAGGAAGAGGGAAGGAGTAATGCTTGAACTTCTGTACATGCATGTGGGCTCTGCTGACAGAGCTGCTCTGGAGAGTGGACCAAATCCCACTTTTTGGCAAGGCTGACATAGGCCAGTAGACTCTCAAACATAAAATTCAAGCACATCAATGTGAGGTCTTCTGGTGGTTTTGGGAATACAGCCTTTCTCTTTCTTATTGCTGTTCTTAAGCAATGTGTTACACAAAGCTAATAAAACAGATGATTTATACTCACACACAGAAAATGTTGAGATCAAAAACTTCATTTTACTTGAGGAGACTGTGCAGTACAGAGAACACTGTCTCCTTGTCATGATGTAATAGTCCAGCACTGAGTTACTGTGAGAATATGAAACTGTGCTTGTACTCCTGTGATACATCAAAGATTCTGTCTAAACTAGGTAAAGAATTAAAGAATCACGTTATCAGTGGTCTGTTCTATCTAATTAGGATCAGTTTAGCAGGGGTAGATTAGCAGGTGTCAGTAGGGAATTTACAGTTTCATTCTTGCAGCTGTGTGGCAGCAGAGGAGGGGGCACCACATGCAGCCCTTCTGTGAGTAAGGAATGAGGTGCTGTGGTTCCACAAGGTGGCACTAAGAAGTTGTAGGAGAGTTGGACTGAATTAGTATATTGTTTTTAGTTCTGTGAGAACACTAGTTCTGAAATTTTTCAGTATAATTACAATGGTGTTTTGACCATTAGTCTGCAGTAGAAAATATCCCCATTTTCATGTGGATATGTTTTCTTTGTGAGGGAATGAAACAAGCTGATAAAAAAAAAAAAAAAAAAAAAAACCACCAAAAAAAAAAAAACCCTCCTTCTATGATTTTTGAAACACTTTGCAGTTAGCAAAACATAGTTCATGGATTACATGTACCTTTCAATCTATGCATATGTTACATGTCCAGGTATAATTCTCAGTTTTTAATTCCTTTCCTAGAATAATTGCTTACAACTACACCATGCATCAGTGTTCTTGATCCTATTTTCTCAATATGTTAACACCATTAAATGGTCCATATTAACAGTATAGATATATGCTGATGTATATCCAAATATATTCAAAGAAAGTGAGATTTTCCAATAATCTCCTAATACGCAATAAGTGTAATTTTTATTTTAAGATAGAAGGAGGGTTAGCATTAGATTGTAATGTGAGCTGATTTTTAGAGTGTCATTATTTCTTTTTGTTATTAGGCTATAATTACACAGACTATAATTAGACTATGAATTAATAAGCTAGCATTGCAGTTTAAAGTTTGAGGTTTAATTGTAGTGAATGAAAGATATTAATGATAGGGAAGACTGCAAATACACATGGAAAGCTTGGAAGAAATCATTTGTTGTGGATGAATGTCTAAAATAGTATTTCCAAGTACCTGCTCTATTTTTCTTTAAACACATGCCTCAGTTGAAAGATTTTTCCTTTGGTTTCAAAGGACACTTGCATAGTTATATGCCTTGCTAAATCAGAATATAGAGGGTCACTTATGGACACACCAAATAGATTTTCAAACTCTATGAACTTATACTTTCTTCATGTCTATAAATTCAAAGATGTCCAGCCTGCAATTATCTTTGCATTTAAATATTTGAGAGCGAAATTCTTCTTGTTGTTGTTTCTCATGTGGGTTTTTCTTCCCAGCTACCCCACGTCTAAACATATATTTGGAGAGTACCCACAGCAAGGAAAAGATCTTAATTTAGTCATAATTGTCAAAAATATAACTTGATATATATCTACTGGTGTATGATGCCATTATTTTTATTTTCTCATTTGACATTAAATTTTGAATTCCACTTTCAGAGTTCTAGACCTTTCAAACTTCAGAACTTTGGCACCTGACTAGGTGTCATATCCTGCTGCTTAGGTCATCTCTTTTTCTTTTTCCTGACTGCTCTTAATGGCAAAATGCATCAGCAGCCTGACAGTTACATACAGAAGCCTGAATCTCCAACTTCTGAACTTTCTTGAGCCTGGCATTCAAAGCCAGGGAAGTTACTAATTGCTCAAGCTGAGACTCATGAACTCATCCCTCTTTTGTGCGAGCACTGAACTCTGTGTATAAGTTTAGTGGCACCACTGTCCCAGTCATTTTGAAAAGCTGGGCCTGAGGGCTCTGTCACAAGAAAAGCAGCCTTCCTTGCAGGAGTGAACCAGACAGCTCTGTCCATACTAGTAAACAGGCCAGGGCCAGGGCCAGGCTGCAGAAGTGTCCAGGTGTCCGTAGCTGCAGTCGTTAACAGACCAACAGAATGGCTCCTGGCCTCTGGCAGTCAACTCTTTTAGCAATGTCAGTGTTCAGTTCAGTGACAGCATCAGCTAGCGCTTATTCCCAAAAAATTCCACAGTGAGATGACCTGAGATGGGGCAGGGAGGGAGGGAGGGTGTCCCGTGGTGCAGCCATTGAGATGTGAGCCGCACTAAGCCACTTCCCTCATGGCCTGAGAAGGAAAATGGGTTATGTCTCATTTTATGTAATACATAAAAGATGGCTTAAGAGATCCCAAAACTGTGCTCTAGCCCAGTTGTGAGTCTTGCCCCTGGTGTTAAACTCAGAACTTCTATTTCTCTTGTACGAGAAAAAAAAAAAAAAAAAAAAAAAATTACTTTACATTTACAGCTCTAACCTAAATGGTTCAGGACTGTGTCCCTGGATACCCTGAACTGAGAAGTTCAGCATGACAGATTATTAGCCAGAATTTAGGGGACTCTCTCTATTTGGTGTATCCTATTGGCCAATCCTAGGTGGTTTCCTAATTAGGATATTGTGTTTTCAGATTGCCCTCTGAAGTTCTGTTCTTAGTTCAGATCAGTCATAAATGACTTCTGTTCTCAGTTAACTCACATCAGAATCCAAAATCATCTTCATATTTCTGTCCACAGTTGTAAAAATGTAAGGAAAAAATGCATTCACAGTTTTACCTGTGGCAGCTTAAAAACTACATAACATCTCCCTGGCCTATGGCACAAAACACAAAAATGACTAAGTGATTTACAAGCTATACTTACAAGGTATTTAGAAGACAGAATGCATAATGGAAAATGGAAGAGCAGTTTTATGATTTTATTCAGAATGATAGGCTTCTTATGTTGTACTTTTATTTCAGAAGTGTACCTAATATATATAAACTGCTAATGATTTTTCCTCATAACTGATAATCTGTAAACCCATTACTGGGAAACATAATTTCCTGGATCATGCTGGAGTTACTGAATTATTTATTGCCCTTTATCACAGCTTTTCTTGTTGTATAGTAAAAAAAATGTGAATCTTTACCTGCAGTTATAAAGGCCAGAGTAAAATGTTCTGAAATCTTACTGTCATCATGAAAAACAAAGTTGAATGACTTGATGAGCTCCGTTTTTGGTCATAGTCAGTTTGTTTATTTAGTGGTACAGAAAAATGCACTCTTTATATGCTAGACATAAAATGACAGGATTCATCTTGCCTGCATCCAATTGAATGGATTAATTGTATAGCTCTCTTGGTATCTGGTAGAACAGACATGTATATCTCCAAAAGTCAGTTAATCTTTTCTTAAACAGAGAAATTAAGAGATGCACCAAAATTGTTATTGAGATCTTCTCATTCCAGCAGCACAGAATTCAGGACAAATAATTTATCTGTCAAAAAATGTGCATTTCTTCCACTCTGAGGGGCGTGCAGAATGATTGCACTGCTTTTAGACCTAACAGGGGAGTTGGAATGAGATGATCTTTAATTTTTCTTCCAACAAAAACATTCAGTGATTCAAGGATTCTCCATTGTCTACACATATAGGCAGTAGCCTAAACAGCAAGTGCTTTGTTTTTAATTACCCCTTTGAATTAACTTCAGTCAAGTCTTAATTTTTTGTAATACTCATAACATGGTATACCCAAAGGAAGCATCTAATTTAATCTTTCTTAATGTTATTCCAATAGCAAAATGAAGAAATAAAATATGTAAAAAGCAAATGGGATCTGTAGGGAAAGCAGCCTTTTTCATAGGTACCTCTTCGTTTCTGTCTTCACCACAAATCTCTTGAGTGCCATTGTCCCAAAAAATCTGTAGCAGTCAAAATCTTTTTTACTCACCTTAGTGCTTATGATCTTATTCCACCAGAAAGAAATAGAAATAAATAGCAAATTAATTTTATAAGTATCCAATTATATTTTCTTCGATAAAGTAATTCTTCCTCTGGATTTTGTAGAATTCTTTTCTATCTGTCACTGCTCTGTTTAGGAGTTGGAGTTTTGCATGTATTCCTTTGATGTCCTTCACAGGTTCCTAGGATAAGCCGGGTTGCAAGTGACTTGAAGAGGTCTCTGGTTCAATATCAGGTCTACAATCAGGCCAGGTTGCTCAGGGCCATGTCCAGTCTGGTGTTTAAAACCTCCAAGAAGATAGATTTACAACCTCACTGGGCAGCCTGTGCCACTCAGTTTTGTTGCCAATTAGTATATTCCTCTACTATATACTGTAAATTATTATAACAAATACTTTTTTTTTCTCCCTAAGGTTAATCTCAATGAGGGAAATTCAGAAAATTAGTTTTTTAACTCCCTTGCTAAAAGCTAGGACTTTTATATTTCAGAAAAATTTCAGGACAGTGCCTGGATGGTCTGGTAGGGCAGGCTGGTGCCCGTCTCTAGTTCTTCTCAATTCTAAGGGTTGAAGTTTTCTAGAAGAATTTTACTTTGAATAGTTCCATTGCAAATCAGAAAGCATGACAGCTCCTATTTGTTTATCTTATTTTTCCATTAGTTTTTACTGCCTTGGAAGTTATGTTTCTTTATGAAGAGAATAAATAGATCTGCCTGGAGGCAAGGTTGCCCTTTCCCAAGGAAATGGGTTGGGGAACACAAATGTCCATCCTCTAGTGAGGGTGGTGGAGAGGAACATGGCAAAACCACCCAGGAGCTGCAGTTTACACTGAACCCAAGAGAGGCAGAGAGAAGCAATAACCAGGCCTCAGTGGTGATGGAAAGCAATTTCTGCAGATCAAAGACTACTTGGCAGTTTGCTTCAACTCAGAAGCCCACTTAGTTGGTTGAAACCAAGCTTAAAGGACAGGCAAAGGGAGAGGTGCTCATACCCATTGTGTCTGATCTAGTTGCTTAAAGTATTCTTAGTTGTAAATTCCCTATTAAAAGTAATTAAATGTTTAGTGGATTCTTTTCTTTTCTTTTCTTTTCTTTTCTTTTCTTTTCTTTTCTTTTCTTTTCTTTTCTTTTCTTTTCTTTTCTTTTCTTTTTTCTTTTCTTTCCCTTCCCTTCCCTTCCCTTCCCTTCCCTTCCCTTCCCTTCCCTTCCCTTCCCTTCCCTTCCCTTCCCTTCCCTTCCCTTCCCTTCCCTTCCCTTCCCTTCCCTTCCCTTCCCTTCCCTTCCCTTCCCTTCCCTTCCCTTCCCTTCCCTTCCCTTCCCTTCCCTTCCCTTCCCTTCCCTTCCCTTCCCTTCCCTTCCCTTCCCTTCCCTTCCCTTCCCTTCCCTTCCCTTCCCTTCCCTTCCCTTCCCTTCCCTTCCCTTCCCTTCCCTTCCCTTCCCTTCCCTTCCCTTCCCTTCCCTTCCCTTCCCTTCCCTTCCCTTCCCTTCCCTTCCCTTCCCTTCCCTTCCCTTCCCTTCCCTTCCCTTCCCTTCCCTTCCCTTCCCTTCCCTTCCCTTCCCTTCCCTTCCTTTCCTTTCCTTTCCTTTCCTTTCCTTTCCTTTCCTTTCCTTTCCTTTCCTTTTCTTTTCTTTTCTTTTCTTTTCTTTTCTTTTCTTTTCTTTTCTTTTCTTTTCTTTTCTTTTCTTCAATAGCCTATTTTGTTCTTTGGAGTGATGTCTATAAGGAAAACACATAGACAAATACATTCATTATTTACTTTGACTGACTCTGGGTCCTGTCACAAAAAACGTAGCACAGAATTTTTTTTTTTTTTCTCCCTAAAATTGGCTTGTTTAATTTGACTTGCTGACTCATTTTTCCAGCTGGTCTGTCATCCAACTCAATTCCAGATGAGGCAATAGGAAAAAGAATACTCTTTTGAATATCCCACCCTCTTGCCAAACCAACAATTAAAATCTCCAATTTTCATTGCAGTTCTTTATCTTTGTTAATTATCCAAGGAACAGTAAATCAGATATATTGTCTCCTGCTTGTTGTCAATAATTTAAATTCTAAATTCTTTATAGATTTGTTGCAGATTTAACACACTGCTGTTTTTCCCTAAATTACACAGCATTTCGCAACTTGAATCCAACTCAGTGTTTCATTTTTACATTTGAGATCAAATGCTAGACAGTCCAGTCTAATTGACTCATGTGTTTTCTACACACACAAGAGAGCCCACATGACTTGGTAGCTTTTAATCCAAAAGGAACATCAGGTCTCTCAAGTATCTAATTAGTGACCATCAGTGGGGTTTTTCCATAGTTTTTGAGAAGAGTCTATTCTGAATCAAATGTTCAGTGGACAATGAACTTGGAGCAGTGTGAATTCAAAGAGAACAGGAATATAGTAGGCAGGGACCTTGTGAGCTGAGAGGTGCCAATATAAAATTACATGGTGATAGTCAGATAAACAAAGTAGGTGTTAATTAAGTAGGAGAAAGATCTATTAGAAGAATTATAGCTGTCATTTTTTTAAAAGATGTCAAGAATAAAAGGGGGATGGCAAATGTGGTACAGTATTAATAAATGAGATGTAAACATGCCAGGTGAAGTAGTTTTTGCATTGCCAATACTGATATTTTCAGGGTAATAGAAGGTATTTTTCATCTCTCTTTATCTAGATGAACTATGAGGAAAAAAAAATTACCATCATGCAGGCATAGTCATTCCTATACCTGTCTGTGTAACCAGAAATGTAATTGGCCTGACGTATTAGTGGGGAATGACCCTATATGGACTAGTCTTAAACAACAAAGCAAGCACTTCAATCAATGTTCAGTGCAGCAGAGTAGGTGCTTTAGTTTTCCTTTTACTGAAAAACAAAGGGGTTGTATGGATAAAGAAATCAAACCATATTGCTAATTAAGAATGGCATCCAGCACAAAGCTTTGTTTGCCCTTCTTGCATATAGGGGTCAGCACTAATAAAGTTTCACCATTTGCTACCTGCTGATGGATGATGTGATGGATTCCTGCAGCTCTTGGTTAATACTCCCGCTCTGATTATGTCACACAATTTTTTTTTGCCTATTTGGGAAGAGAAGATTTGGGTACTAATTGTACATGCTAAATAATGTGGTGAAAAATTCTATAAATAGTCTTGAACAAACTTAGCAATGATCAGTAGTTTACAAGGAGTCTCTGCAATTTTTGAGTGCATTATTTAACGAAAACATTGCCTTATTACTTACAGTCTGCATGCAAATTAATTGTAGTATATTTTAATTTGAAGCATCAAATCCATAGAAAGGGATTTTCATTCTGATTTCATATTCATACATTTAAGTGGTCCATAAAGAAAGAGATACCTTTTAACAGAAACACTCAAATTTAGAGCAACATATTTGTCTAGAAGCTAAAAATAGTATTTATAATTTTTCTGTCTGTCTGGTAAGATTTTTAATATTTTTAAATCAATACCAGGTTTGGGGTTTAAATTTTTCTCATTCAAATCAGAAAATTTGCAGGGAAAACCATTTCAGCTGAAAAGTCTGTTTTCAGTCCAAAACTTGGAGAGATTTTGCTGAAGCCATAACTCCTTACAGTTGCTGAGATAGATTAGAATACCATTGTGTAAAAATAATAGAATTATGATGAAAAACTCCACAACTTAAATTACTACCAAGAGCTTAAGGTGAAAAAGCAGAAGCTTAACCATTGTATGGAAGTTGAAGTCTGTTGAACTAATTTAGTGGTTTTACATAAAGAAGACTGAGTCTGAGAAAAATAAGAAATTGTTTTGTGTAGTATCTGAAAATTTCATATTTTAAATCCTAAAAATCCTGTTTTGCATTGTTTTGAATTCTACTGCCACACATATATTCTTTTTAAGTCATTGGTAAGCATCTAATATTGATATGTTTTTTCAACTCATTTAACAAAACCTGAAGAATTATAATTACCACTCTAGAATAAGGAACCTAATAATTAAAATACTTCATGAACAATCACCAATGTAAGACATTTAAAGTATGAAGGCTGTGTAAAAGAGCATTCTTCTTGATTCTACTTCATGGAAGAAATAATAGGAATACATAAAGTCCCATAATCTATTTTTTTTTTTACATCTCTTATATATATTATGGTTGTAAAAACTGAAGAAATCATAGTTTTTCAATTCAAATTTATGAAAATTCTAGGTATCATTGGCTTGAGGGTCACAACTAATAAATGATACATAGTTGTTTTATGCATGGTTTTTAACTTGCACAGGTACGTGTGTTCACATTTTCTGTGGGCCAACATAATTATGATAAAGGACCCATACAGTGGATGGCCTGTGAAAATAAAGGTACTGTGTCTTTCTTTTAAATTTATCTTCACTAGAGTTTTGGGTAGGTGTCTTTGTCTTTCTCTAAAAATGGCAGATTTTTCAGCTCTATTGCATTTGTTATTAAAAGTTCCAAAAGTTAATTTATTACATTATATATACATGAAAAAAATCACATGTAAAAAATAAACTGGTATATTTATTTCTTTATTACTTCATTTAAAACTTCATATTGTATTAAAACTACCACAGTAGTTTTTATAATAATAAGCCATTATGGTTCAGTTTTGAGAATATTTGTTTCAATAGCCATCTATGTAAAGTTGGAACTGATGACAGATAAGAAATTAGGCAAAGCTGGTTTAAATTAAGTGGTCTGGACAAAGAGATTTTTGTTTGGTTAGTTGGCTGGTTACATTTCTTTCTGTTTTCCTCCAAAACTTACAAGGGGTAAGATACTTAGAATTTTTTTCCTTTTTAAATAAAAATACCAAAATTATTCTTGCTATGATTTCTTAGATTCTGAAAGCTTCTTATATTTTTTCTATTTTTATTCTGTTTTCTTTATGTAAGACAAAAATAAAAAGTAAAGAAGATGAAAGTAAGGAAGTAAAATGTTTTCTACATGAAATTTTTACATGAAAAATGTACTCAGAAATATTTTAAGAGTGTGAGAAATAAGAGTCTCATTTATCTTATAACTGTACAACAAGGCATAAGATATAGAGATATAACAGAAATTAGAAAATAAATAATAGAAAAGAGATAAATAGAAAATATATAATTTATCAAACATTTGCTTATGTTTTAAATAGACCAATTTCCAGGCCTGACTGAAAATGTTAAACCATTTTACAAATTGGTGAGAGCAAGAGGTGAGAGGCGAGCTGGATTACAAAGGCTCTGGAAAATTAGGACTAACAGGGAAGGAGATAAAGATATGCTCAGGCAGAAGAGTAAGAAGTGTAGCATAAAGCAAACATAAGAGAAAGACATAGATACAGAAAAAAATAAAACAAAACAAACTAGAAGAATCCATAGCCTGGGTGAATAGCATACATATGTGTCATAACCTCACGAGTCCCTCAGCATGCTGACAAGTCATGCAGAAGATACTACAACTCCAAGAAGAGCAGATTGTATTGTCAGATAACTACAGAAAATTGACGTTTGTGTTTTGAACAGCATTTTTTTTTACTAACATCTTTGTATCTCAAAATAATGTGTGCACGTGACCTCCTTTGTTTTAAAACAAATGAGGACCAGCTGGTTTAAAGCATAACCACCTATGTAATGTTATTATTGAAGCAAAATCATCATAATTTTCTGTCCAAAATTCCTGTGATTATTTGTTTGCACTTGTAAAGAAGCAGTTTTATTGCATTTTTCCTAAATTAAAAGACTTTGCATACAGCAAATGAAGTTACTAAAATCAATAATTTTACCTCTCTAATCGTACGCCTCTTCCTTTTAATCTGACTTAAAATTTTTTTTGGACTGAAGATGGATCTTAGTGCCTGGCTTCAGTCTTATTACATAGACAGTATTTTAAATAATTTTAATTCAAACAAATGAGCAATACATTTAGTACTAAATAAAGACATTTCTGATATACGTTCTCTGTGTAGGAGAAATACTCATTAGCTTTTTTTCATTCTACAGAGTGCCTTATATTTTTACACTATGAATTCACTCTTGTGGCAGAGCATAGCTATTTTTACATTCCTATATGCATTCAGCATATAATTATCTTGCTGTCACGACATATTAAAATAAACATTAAATTTACTTGCACATCACAGTAACTGGGATTTCATGAGTACAAACTCAGTATATGATACAGCCTTAAAACAAAAACGGCTGAAGGAAACAAATTGTAACTGGCATTACTTAAGAGTAACTACCTTGGTCTGAATAACATGGTGACCCATCATGTGGCCATGCATTGTGGTGGCATCTACTAAAAAGTATTTCATTCATAAACAATAATTCTAATAAAATTTAGATTAGAAATTATAAGCTAAATGAAATTCCTCAAGAGTAAGAGGCCAGCAATCTATTATAGTAAAATGACATTATTTCTGTTTCAAATTTTAGGTTATTATTATGAAATCCCATCCATTGGAGCCATAAGAATAAACACCCAGGTAAGTGAGTTGGCCAAATCCAGATGCAGTTTTAAGACATAGAAAGTGGAGTAATATATGTCCTTGGATATGTTTGCTCTTCACCTCTGCTAAAATCAATTAAATTTTAAGAAAAGATAAAAATATTTAAGGTGTTGTTCTAGATTTAATAGATTTAAGGGATTATTCTCTTAAAATGTTCTACTTTTTATTTTAAGTTGTTGCAGTGAACCAGTTTGAAACGTTACCCTGGCCAGCTGGCCCAGAGCAGCTTGTGTACTCTCACAAGAATGGTCACGTTCACCCCCTCCAAAGCACTGACCACGGGCACACCATGGAGTGTCTGAAGTGCTCTGTATCCTGCAGGCCCCTGCACAAATCTCTGCTTTTGGCTCAGCTTTCCTCCAGGACTTACATGGTTCCTTTTGATGCTGAGACGCGACAGCAATTTTATGATAAAAGTTCCATAAAACCAATAATTTTTTATAGTGTGTCTAGGCATTCGTAGTTCACCTTCTGCCATAGTTTCTGCATGATCCAAAGGGTTGAAACTACGTGGAGGAGGCTGTGGATGTATCTGAGCCCTGCTAGAGCATCTGAACTCCTGTGGGTGCTACACTATAATCTTGCTTTATAGGAGAGGTATCTGAATGATTCCAACCCTTTTGGAAGAGGCTGCACTTCTTTCCTTCAAAAAGGATGCAGAAACATGTTAGCAGACTTGCATGTAGATAAATAAAGGCTCAGGACTCTGGGATTATATGATGAGATCCAAACTGAAGATGGACAGTGCAGAAGAACCATTACTCTTTTCAGTTTTCTGAAAGTCCAGGTATTCACATGTTCAGAGCAGCAGATAAATATCATAGCAGTTCTTTGTCCTTCCAAGGCCAGGCATGACATTTTTGGCAGAAATTTTTTTTGGCTTGAATAGGAACCCTTTGATTCTGTTAAACTCTTCCAGACAGTGTCTGGCAAGACGTATCCCTAATAAGATCAGACAAGTGAAAAAAGTTGATGACCGAAAAAAGTTTGATCGCATCCACTCCCAAATAAGTCGAGAAATCTGACATCTCATAAGATCACCAGCTTTAGCCATACTCACAAACTGAAGGAAGGCAGGAAAAGGAGGTTTTATAATTCTGATTTTTGTTATTCCAATAGAAGTTACACAGATTGTTGCTGTAGGAGCTTAACATATCCAGATGTTACACTGATCACCCTCCACTGTCCACTCTTTCTTCTGGGTTGACAGTTCTGTAATCTGCTTGTAATTTCTTTATGTCATTAGCAATTAATTTTGGAATATAAAAATATTTTTTGAATAAAAATAGTTATAATTTTTGTATTTTGGAAAAAGAGGGGTGCTTATAAGTGTGTAAGGTCTGTGTGACTAGGAGTGAAATACAGGAATTACCTTTTCAGTAAATACTGCAAACTGAAGACTCAATTATTTTGTGGTATAATTTTTAAGAAGTAAATAAATTCTCCTCCTGTAACAATGATGACTTTTGATTTCCTTTTTTCTCCTTTTTTTAAATAATAATTTTTATTTTTTAATTATTGTTTATTTTAATATTGTTTGTGCTCTTTGATCTAATAATTGCTTTTTGATGAGTTATTACACTTTTTAACAGGAATATCTGGATGTTTTGGGAAGACCAATGGTTTTAGCTGGAGAGCAAGCCAAACAAGTCCAATGGACAAATGTCTATCTGGATGCTCTGGTATGATCTGTATTTATCTCTACTAAAGTAAGAATTTTAGAAAATCAGTAAATATTGGTTCTGCTTTCCCAAGAATGCAGTTTCTTACAGTTCCAAACATTATATTGTAGTGTTTCTAACATCTAATTTAATGTGCTGGTCTTACTTGCATCTAGTGTCCTTCTATGTGTCCTGAAATTTAACAGAGAAAACCAGTTTATTCTCTGCACACTTTAAAGTGTAGGTCACTGCTGGACTCAGTTTAAGGAAAAAAAAAAAAAAAACAGAAGGAAGCAAGTAGCTTTCCACTGTTGTACCTACTGCAGTAAAGGTCATTTGTTACATTTCTGGTGAGGAATTCTTAGAATTCTTAGTTTTTCCTCTTTTTTTTTTTTTTTCCTCCAAAGAACATTCCAAGAAGAATGAAATCTGTCAGTATTACTAAGTATTTGCACAGATTTTGAACTTGGGTTGTTGTAATTGCTTGCTTGCTCAAGGTAATGATTTCCTTAATTGGACGATGTAAATAATGGGGATATATATGAAAAGATACATGAAAAACTTTCTTACTGATGAATTTATCATTTTGACCTTGAGAAACAAACATACTCAGGAAACTACAGGAGGAAAAGTATTGTTAGCAGAAATCTAATCTGTTGCTCTGAATAACCTACTTCTGAGCAACAGGCAAAAATTACTGCAGAATTGTCATTTGGGCTCACGTATTTATCCAAGCTCACGTCCAAGTCGTGTCAAAATGCACATCTTCCCCTCAGCCAGCATTGCTGTACATTTTTTTATCAACATAAAATTTTTACTGTCAATATAACTGAGCATGACAAAAAGGAACTAGGTTTTCTTAGAAATTTCAAAGCCCAGAAGTTCATTAACCATGTTTTGTTTGTTATGGCTGAGGTACTTACAGGAAACATAAAGGATGTGATGACAAAAGTTCTTATGTACATATTATCTTCTGTACAATACATCTTCTGTACATATCCTGTTGTAAAGTCAAAGATAAATTTGTAAGTAGGAATAGAGATCTGCTTAGACAAGTAAAATAACTGACACCTTCAGGCATCTCTTGTGTTACTTTATGTACTCAGTGGGTTCATTCAGTATTTCCTTCAAGGTTTTCTGCCTTCATGTGTTGCATATGTGTGTGTTAATATATAATTCTGTATACATATGTTTCTGTATGTATATACACCCACACACACACATATATATGTGGTAACTACATATATATATGTACATAATTATATGTAAATAAAGTAGGACAAAAGAAAGTAAAGTACTGAGGTAAAGGCTCAAATTTGTGGACTTTCTCATCACAGTTGAGACCATAAAGGCATAGGTGTATCTAACCCCCTCTGAAGCCTTTTCCTGATTCTTGGTTGTATAAGGGAGTGTGATTAAGTTGTCACAGTTGTTTGTTAATCTGAAATCCCTAAAAGAATTCCCTCATGTATGATTTACATTTCTCCTGCTTGTGGCTTACATGACTCATTCCTGTAATTTGGTTCTTACTGTCCAGTGGCTGTTTTATGGCTAAGACTAAAGTAATACAACGTAGTGAGGCCACATTAGTGCATAAATTCAGGTTATAAAATTCTGAAGAGGAACTTTCATTTCAGACTTTTTCAGTCTGGCTTTCAAGACAGCATTTAATAATTTGATGTATTTGTAGCAATTCACACCTCTTTTCTAGCCCTTTTCCTTCCGGTTCTATTTCTGTGTTGTTCTGTCTTCATTTTCAAGATAATCCCAGAATTTTCAGATACTCTTAGGTTTACCAGTTAGGCAAAATATATTCATAATTGTTAGCATTTCTAACTTTACCTTGGGGTTTTTTGTGGTTTGTTTGTTTGTTTGTTTGTTTGTTTGTGAGTTTGTTTTTGTTGGGAACTTGTGTTATCCCCTTCCTGTTTCATTATGTATCTTTTCTATATTTCTTCAAAATAATGTCTTCTCTAGTGATTCATCCCTATTTCTCTTGCTTTCCTATAAAATCCACTTCACTTTGCTTGTGACTTTACTAATTCTGACCTCACTACCTTTCATTTGATACACAAAGTTCATGAAGGATGTTTTAAAACTTGAAAAGGTGCTACTAGACTGGGAAAATAGAGAACAGATTACATCAGAGTGAATTAATAAAGTATTCTAGCTTTTTTTTTTTTTTAATGAAACAAAGGGAGAGAAAGGATATGACTCCTCAATAAACTAGATAGAAGGGGGAAAGTTTTAAATTAAACTCAATCACATAAAAAAAAAATGTAGAAATTTCCCTATGGACAGCTTGGAATAGAAAACAAAACTTTCCTGGCTATCTGAACATACGGTTTTCTGGATCGTATTTTCAGTATGATTTGTAAGGTTACTAAAGGAAAAACAGATTTATCATATCTTCCCAAATAAATGCAAATTCCTTCCCTCAGTTGCCTCAGTACCAGAGGAGACTTTGATTTTGCCAAGCCCATGATGGACATTATTGCACCCCACTCAAAAACAGTGATGACAGAAAAAGTAGAGGAATTACCAGTTGTATTTTTGGTTGTTGTTTCCTGTATGTGTTGCCTGCCTGTTGTGGTCTAACCCCAGCCATCAACCAAACCCAAAGCAGCCCCTCACTCACTCCACCACTAGTGGGACTGGGGAGACAATTGAAGGGAAAATTTGTGGGTTGAGATAAAGACAGTTTAATATGAAAACAAAAGCTCTGCACACAAAAAAAGCAAAACAAGTCAGCCATCTCTAGGAGAGCAGGGCTCCATCACACTAAAGGTGACTTCAGTCCTTCCCTTCCCTTCCCTTCCCTTCCCTTCCCTTCCCTTCCCTTCCCTTCCCTTCCCTTCCCTTCCCTTCCCTTCCCTTCCCTTCCCTTCCCTTCCCTTCCCTTCCCTTCCCTTCCCTTCCCTTCCCTTCCCTTCCCTTCCCTTCCCTTCCCTTCCCTTCCCTTCCCTTCCCCTCTCCCCTTTCCCCTCTCCCCTCTCCCCTCTCCCCTCTCCCCTCTCCCCTCTCCCCTTTTCTTTTTTTCTTTCCTTTCTTTCCTTTCCTACTAGAATTCATACTTTTATGCATAGTGGGTACTGTAGCTGCAAATATGTTTTCATAGCATTCAGGTTTTTTGAAACTTCTATATCCTGAGTTGTTCACTGTCATCTTTTTTTTAAAAAAATAATATATTGATCCCACTAATATGTGGACAGAAAAAAAAATCATGATTTTAACTTTCTATTCATCAAGTCCTTGAAGTATTTTTTTTTTTTTACAAAATTAAAAGTAATTGTTTTTTACAAAAACTGAAAGCAACTGCTTAGCTACACACATTCTTCCACTGTTCTAATATATTATGGCTTAACATTTGCTTTTTAACTAAAAAGTCTTTTTCTCCTTTCTTTACTGGTTATTTTTTAGGAGCTGGGCCTTGTGATTACAGGAACTCTGCCTGTCTTCAATCTAACAAGGGAACAAAATGGGAAAGTTGTAAGCTTCTCTTTCAAAGATTAAAAAAAAAAAAAGTAGCCATTATATAAATTAAATTTAATATTAAATGCTTTAATTATATGTATTTCCATAGAGTATTTTGCAGTGTAATTGTCTTGTACATCAGAAACAAAGGGGTCATATCTATACACCTGATAACCTCCTGGGAACAAGAAAATGCAGTGCATTCTTTTACCCTTTTTGTTTTTCTGAGTTTCGGGGTGTGACATTCTACTATCTCTCCCTGTGCCTCAGTGGCAGTGGGAATCCATTCAAGTGCTCAATAGATGGGAAGTAGATGATGATATTATTTAGAGCTTTTTAAAAAATAATGTCCAGATACATTTCTAGGAAATCTCTGAGGCTTTAACATTTCAGGGTAAAAGGCAGTGATGTAGAGAATATAAATCAGTATATAATTAGTAACAATAATGGAAAAGAGCGCTGTATATTTAGATTAAATTCTAAATGTTGAATAAATAAAATTGCCCATCCCTATTACTGTCTGACATGGAATCTGTCCTCTTCACACAAAACAGACCTAGAATATGCTTGAACAATGTGTGGTAAAATATTGTACTTTTGGTGTATTCCATTCAAGTCAAAATATACAGAAATTTAGACAAGATATTATTTGATTCAGTTTCTCAACTATTACATAGAATTTATGAGTCATTGAGGGTTTGATCATTGCCATTTCTTTAGCTTACTTTTACAGTAGTTCTCTTCATATCTTTTTAAAAACAGTGCAATGAACCAAAAAAAAGTTGCTTAATCTTATCTACAAGACAATGCCTGGAATTGTCCAAGTCTTGTTCAAAGTGACAGACTACTGATTATCAAAGGATGTCTTTGTGAGAAGCAAAACATGATCCAATACACAGGAGCAAGACAGGAACTTGAATCTGCTCAATTTGTATCTCTACCTGAATATATTTATAGGCTGCAAGACACTTCTTCCAACAAATTTTACAAATTTATTTAATATGGAGAAAGGATTCAGGTCATACTATGTAAATGACTGCCTTCCTTCTTTGTCATTGGAAAATAAATTATAAGTGAAATAGTTGTAGTGCTTGAGTCCCTGATTCCAAATTCTGATGATTCTTTTTACTCACTGGGTTTTTTTGTTGTGTTGGAATATTTTTCATTCATCATTATACTATAGCCCAAAGAGTTAATTGCTTTGAGGTCTCACTTACCAACTGCCCAACCTAAGCATGAAAATTAGCTTGGTGTTGGTGCTGGTAGTTTTTTATCTGCGTAATTGACAATAATATTGCATCATTTTTGCTTTCAGCTATTTTGTTCTTATATTGTTTATTCATCCAGGAAAGTATCCATCATCACAAATAGTTTTCATATTGCATACTAAATTCTGAATTTATTAAATTTTCTTTTTGATTGCTTTGTCATTATTTAAAATATTCAGAATAGACACACAACTAATTAGGGAGCTTCTCAAATGTATTTTGTCAAAAAAGACATGAAGGCAAAAATACAAATTAACTGACTGTTCCAGTTATTCTGCATTGTAAATATGTCTAATACATACTAATATTTTGGAATTTTACCAGAATCAGCTGATTCTTGGAGTAATGGGGGTCGATGTCTCTTTGGAGGATATAAAGAAACTGACACCCAGATTTACGGTAAGCCACTTGCGTTGATGGTTTCTCATAATGTATGTTTAGTGTGTGATTTCTGTGCATGCTCTTTCATAAGTCATACTGCAATGACTGGATTTGAGTCAAAATACCAGCAGGCTTCTTTTCATATATCCTTTTGTATTGTTGTTTTCTCCAGCCATGTATGTGTTTCTGTTTGATTTTTCCATCAGGGTACACTGTGCAAAAGTCAGCTTTTACATTGGGGGATATATTACAAGTAATTGTCTTCCTGTATCTTAAGGCACTGCTCTTTAGTGAAGTGTTTGGTTCTGAGAATACACAGTCCTTTCAGCTGATCATATTTGCCATTTATATAGGACAGCTCTTTATAGAAAATTTCTTTAATATAGGTATCTGTCTGTACCCTACTCAGTATGAGTGATTTATTTATTTAAACTTCTACTATGGAATTTCTATGAAAACAACTGGTGCTGTGAAAAACAAAAGCTGAGGAAGAAAAGGAACATCACAAGTTTGACTGAAGGCACATGCAAAGTCCTACATTTAGAATGAAATAATCCCACACCACAGCCCAGGCTGGGACAGGCTGCCTCAAAGGGCAGGAAGGGACTTGGGAGTCGTGGTGGAGGACACACAGCACATAAGTTAGCAGTGTGCCCTGGCAGTAAAAACCAGCTGTGCAGTAAACATCTGCATCGGTGCACTGCCCAGATTTGATCTGCTCAGTATAATAAATACTCTGAGGCCCAGTGCAGAGCCACTAATGTGGCTGAGGGTCTGCACTATGTGGTACACAGGAAGAAGCTGAGAGAGATGCATTTGGGCTGAAGAAGGAGCCTAAGGGTTGGCTAATGGGAATTCTGGAGAAAATGGACCTTAACATTGCCTCAAAAAGAGGCTGCTAGCAAAGGTGTTGCAATGGAAATTCCAACTGAAATTAAGGAAGAAGGAGAGCAGGCTGCACAGAGAGGTTGTGGAATTGCCACTGGAGGTTGTCAAAGAATTGAAGCCTAGGCCAACTTCGAAGTTAGACTTTGTTTTTTAAGTTAGCTCTGCCTTCAGTGAGAGGTTGTACTATCTGGTCTTCAGAGGTTTCATCAGACTAAATCATTCTCGAAGTTTATGATCCTAAAAGAGTAAATATTAAGAAATTATCTTGTCTGTGTTAGTAATCTTATACTTCATGATGCCTGAGGCGTTTGTTTTCCACAATGTGAGCATTTCTTGAAAACCATTAATTGTGTTTTCTTCATTACTTAAAAGCATATAATGTTAAACTTCATTTCTTTCTTTCAGCTTTGTCCAAATGGATACTATTTTGCAATTGATCCTAATGGGTATGTGCTGCTACACCCAAATCTCCAACCAAAGGTATGAAACACCTTTTAATTTACTTCTCTATAATACAGGAATATTGTCAGAAAAAATCAGAAGGAACAAGACAGCAATAGTGAAAAATCTCAGTTTTCTGGGTGTTAGGGAATTCTGTGGTGTATGTATGGCTTCATCCAAATTCACCAGCTTTGGCTTGTATTGAATTTGTTTATTAATAAAATAAAAATATGTATATTTTGAATGCATATATATACATTTAAAGTGTTTTAATATACATATTAGTATAAAAAAAATTAGTAGTAGCTGTAATGTCATTGTGAAAACAGTATAATCATTGTGAAGAATCTTGAAGCAAACTGAGGAGTTTTTGTGCACTTTTTTTAGTGATATTTTCTCATGTAAAAGATTTAAATTTTCATACTAGCAAAACAAAAGAAATCAGAGGAAAACACAATGTATTTTGTATGAATTTTTGTATTTATTTATTTGCTTATTTTTTGCTTACCAGAGTTGAAACCTGACCTCAGATTTGGGATGGATTTAGCTGAGCACCCCTTACTAGAACACTTGATTTTTAGTAGTTTAACTTGAGAAAGTCCTTTCATGATTAAACATGAAACTTTTTTCTAAATATGATTAGGACACAACCTTCATCAAATTTCAGGAAAATAGAAACCAAGTGTTTCAATTTGGCTCTTTATCCATTAACTGTAGTCCTTACCTTGTGGAGAATCCTACAGTGTCTGTATCTTCTTAAATAACTTCCTTCCTCGACATTGATGAGAAATTTCAACATGGATGGATGATTTTTTTCTGAAGTCAGAACTTTGATCTTGGTTTTAATGAAAGGTTTCTCCACGTCAAAAAATCTTCTGTTTAGTGGACTTGTTGAAAATTCTCATATTTTAAATGCATATTTTCAGGGAACTTTGTCTCTTGAATTCTTATGGTTATATTATATAAATGATAAAGTTAAAATAACTTTTTTATTTGTCAAAGAGAGAAGAAGAAATTAAGAATGCATTTACATATTTTAGTGATTAGTTTAATTCTTAATCTGGGAAAAGTCAGCTTTGTGAATATTTGAATTAACTTCTTGGTAGAGTAATTAATACATTTCAAATCTTTTACCAAGTGTGTAACACAAGAAAGAAAAAAGTGCTTCTGAAGAAGAGAAAGAATAATTTGACTGTAACTATTAATGAGATGTCCCTTTTGATTTATTTTAAAAGTTGCTTCAAAAATATAAAGGAAAACCATGAAAAAGAAAATTTTTATATAGTCCTCATAACTGAGCAAGACTTCAGTTTCTGTATATTTGCATTTGATTTTCATGTCTTGAAAAATGGAAGTTTTGATTTGATGACCTTTCTTGGTGAATTCTTCAGAAGCAAATATCTGCATCATTACTGATCCAATCTTTTCTTAATTAAAGGTTATTAGCAATTAGATGATAGCTATTGGCCTATTTATCTTTCTCTTATATGCAAATTAAACTCTTTTCATTCACAGCAGTAATGTAAAAAAAAGCAATGCAGTAGTCTTTTTTTAGACTTAATCTTGTGAGAAACTGATGGATATGCTCTCTGTTCATCTCAGATGTGCTGTTATCCTGCACTGTTGCCTCACAACATTGAAGAATAAAAAACTCTATTTAAAACTCAGCTCATCCCAACTAAATCTAGGCAAACTGAGATGGATTATTAGGATACTAATTGTCATGGTTTCTCTGTGTAAAAATGAATGTGTAGTTTTCCTTTTAAAAGGATATATAAATTCAAAGATGCCTTCCCTTAATGCTCAAAACTTTGATTTAGAGTATGTTTAAAACAGGATGTTTTATAAGTAATAATTGTGATTTTGTAGAATATTGTCTAAATGTAACATTAAGCATTTGCATTATTATTGTTATTGTTGTTATTAACAGTTACACAGACTAGACTTTTCCACTCCCAGTTTGTGTGGGGTGGTGCATGCTATTCAGACTGATACAAGAACTACAGTTTAAAACTAAGGTACTTGATAAAGATAGCTATATTTAGAATTCATGGACTTTATTTAACATGTCATATTAATTTTAGCTGAACCTCCCAGTAGCTGTTAACTTATTAACAAACATCTTAACCCTCTTTGGCAGCAATTTTTCAATAGTTGTAAAATAAAACATAGCTACATATATACCTTTAAAGAGGTGAGGGTTTCTTACACTTCCAATACTTCCTTCTTTGGAATGTCTTCTGCTTTCCTTCTGAAAATCTATTTCCTCAAATCACAACTGGTTCAACACAATTATAATTTTGAGAAATTGTTTTGAAGTTTGTAAAGTTGTTTGCACAACTGAGAAAAGTCAACAAACAACAAATTTAAAAGCATGTTAAAATAATATAAAACTTTCCAATCATGTCTATATTTGCTGAAATATATTAAAATTATGCCAAAGCATAATAAGAATGTTTTTAATATGCAGCTTAATATAGTTTTAAACAGCTTAAACCATTTTTACATTTGTGCAATTATATACTTTTTTATAGTACTTAATTTCATCTTTTATTGTAAATTTTCTTTGTGTGTGTCTGCATATATGGATATATTTGTCCCACTATTATGAGACAGAACAGGGGGATGCATCACCAAATAAACATAGTCACTGAAATGAGTCCATTAAATATGTATTAAAAAGCTTAATCTTAATTTCATTTTCAAAACAGTAAATAATTCTATTTCTCAATCTATTCTAAAGATTAGAATCCTTGTCTTCATTTTTACTGTGATTCTGATCAAAACTCATTTAATGGCAGTCTGAAAGCTCCATATGCCTTCAGTGAGGTCCAATATTCTTTCTTACTGTTTAGGGCTATTTAAGAAACTTAAGAGGAGCTGGGTTTTAGGATCAAATATAAAAGTAAACAAAAAGTGAGCTAGTCTCATTCTATATGTTACTCTGTCAGAGTACATAGAAGGGAGAGCTCTCTTATTTTTGTTCACATTAACATATGTCTGATTTTTGTTTCCCTATCCTAACACTGTGTGTAATTCTGGAAGAGAGCTCAGAACTCATAATCAGGGTGAGGGGTAGTCTCTGCTTGCAGTAGTGAACATACACGGGACAGCACAGATGTTGAGAGAACACTTCCATTCTATAAGCAGACTGTTTACTAATAGTGCAAAAATATAAATTACTGCTTTTTTGTTACTTCAGCAAATTGGTGTGGGCATACCAAAAGTTAAATTGAGAAAAAGGAGACCCCATGTACAGGTAACTTTGAATGGAGGTGATTAGTGCATTAGAATGCATAGACCTGTAAATACAATTAGAAAGCTTCTGCCCTGCTTACTAGGAAAAATCTAACTAGAGAACTGTTCATTGTGACAAACAGCTTCCAAAGCATGAAGCTTGCATCCTATCCTGTTTAAATAATAGAAAACATGCTATTGGCTGTAGTGAAGGATAGTCTATTAAATTATGATGCTTTACTAATAGGTGCTAATTAGAGTCATGCTGTAAAAATTCTTCTTCAGATGTTGAAATTAATTTGAAGACTGGAAATAAAAAGAGACTACTTGTGCTGGCTTTGCTTGCATAAACCCAAAGTCAAGAGAAGATCAGAAGATAATTATTGTGACTCTCTTGCCAAGTTTTATTGCACAGTGTATACTGCATAAAATTACAGAATATGAGTTCAGGTTTTTTGTTTTTGTTTTTTTTTTTTTTCCTGGTGAATTCAGAGTAAGGAATATGTTCCATCTGCTACTTACATGGGGTTTTCTCAGTTTAGCAGACCCAACTGTACAGAATTAACTGACTTTCACCTGTACAGGGTGACTAGTCATGTTTATGTAATGCAAGTCCTGAGCAGAAAACACTTATTGAAAACTGAAAAATCATTAAAGGAATAGATTAACCATGTAACTAGAAAAATAGTAAACTTAAACAAAGCATATTGAGTTTGATTTCTTACACATATGGAAATCTATAATGCAAAACTTGTGGCCTGCATAGCAACACCAGTAAAACATGGTGCAAAATCCTGATTCAAGTCAGTGATTTCACCGAGTGTTGGGTGGCTGTGTTTATAACATGTGTAGAAGGCCACCTCAGGGCTGGGATTTTTGTTTGTGCACTGGAGAAATCAGCACTGAATCAAAAAAACATCTTGGTTTTCTTAGCACACCTGGCTCCTCACCTTACCATGGTGTGGTCTGGATGCTGCTGGGTTTGCCTGGCAGTGCTTGCTGCCCTGGAGGTTCTCCGGGCTCCCATCCACTCCAGATAATCCTGGTTTACCTCTGTGGCCCAGGATTTTGCTGGCTTCTTTCCATTACTTCTTTTAAAAGCCTAATAACCTTTGTCTTTATTAGTACTGCAGGTATGAGTAAGAACTAGGCTCCTGCAACACAGCAAAGAAGGTCATAGAATTTGTGAGAATTGACCTCCCAAAACACACAACATTTTAGTTAACTTTCCTTTATGTTGCTGCACCAGTTCTTTCTTTCTTTGTTTCCTTCATGAGTTGTCATTGAAATTGTAGATCCTTGCCTTTATTTGTCCTGCTGGAAATGAATTGCAATCCTTTTGTTTGCATGCTTCATTGCTAATGATTTACTTCTGCTCTGTTTTGTTAAGTTGTGCTGCTGAATGTGGTAGTGGTGTGCTTATCCCAGTCATGTGAAATGCATGACTGGATAAAGAGAAGAACAAACTGAACAGTAAGTTTGTTTCTTCATGGCTTGGAAATGGCAACCCAGTAAATGGCAACCTTGGAAATAACATTATGGAGCCCAAATACTGGTAAAAATATTCCTGGGGGAAAGAGACATAAAGTCTCATAAGTCTAAAGACATTAGTCTTCTCTTTTAAAGTAGCAGTGTAGGAATTTTCTGTTCTAGCTGTTAGTGGTTGTCTTTGTGCCTCAGGCACATCTAAGAATGTATTTCTACATGGTTAGGATTTTTTGCCTATTAAAAGTGATTAATAAGTATCATATGCGAAATGTGAAGTGATATAACACAAGTCTTAAAAAGAACAGTTAATGCATATTTGAATTTTCACAGAATTAAAGTTTGCTATTTTGTCTTTGGGACTCCTTGACTATGGCTAGCCCAGGTTATCATTTGAAATATGTATTGACCTTGATTTGATGTGATGGCTTTCTTTTTGCTTTTTTTTTACCATTTATTTTCTCCTCTGTTCCTTTGTGTGTTGGAATGGAATGTGAACTTCATAAATGCCTCCTCTGCCATGCCAATGCCTTCATGCATGCTGTTTGGGTTTGACCATGCTATTCATTATCCATTGCATGTAAGATATATAATTTTTTATTTATTTTTACATTTTAGCCTTTTGCTATTTATTTTGAGAGTGTGGATTTGTTGGGTGGGAAAAGCAACTGCATAGAAATAATTGAATAATTTTAAATTAGTAGGGAGCATACCTTAATGCCATTTTATTGAAGTTGCTAGTTTTATCAACTACATATAAATAGAAATGAAAAAAATTTTCTTGAGGTTTTCAGTAAATGTTTTTAAGATATACCCAGAATATTTGTCTGCAATGTTTTCAGTACATATTCTCTTCCTGACAAGAAATGTATTGTTTTTCTCTTAGCAGACAGTAAGTCTTGCTAAGATTAAGAATGATTCCATATAGCCAGAAACACATAGATTGTGTCCTCAAGAAAAGGAAAAATAATCTTTTGTCTTCTGGAACTATTCTATATTACAATCTTGAAAATAAGAGCTACTGTTAAGCTCTTGGTACTCCAGACTGTTACATGAAGGCATCTTTTACCATTTGTTCAGGATATTACCTTCTTCCAGTGTATTGTGATGAAACATGCTTGCATTCCTTGATAGAACATGTACATTTGTCATGTCACTTTGCCAGAGAATGCTAAAATAGAAGGAATATAATCATAATTTTGAAGGAAGGGAGTTTAGTCTACCCTGTATATATCAGTGTAGGAGAATTGCTGAAATCCCTTGTTTTGTTTTGTTGTTTTTTTTTTTTTTCATTTTCTCTGAACTGTCAGATTTAAATGGTTAAGTAATATACCCTCATACTCCTATTTCTAAAGTGCATTTATTTTTAGGGGGTGCATTAAATGAGTACTGAGTGATGAGGATGGATGATTTTTACAGCAACACAATATAAAGTCAATGAAGCTTAGGCAAAATTGCCAGAAAAAAAGATGGATTCCCAACAACTCATGGAAGATGGCTCTGGCCAAGTAAATGCAGACTGCAACTGAGAAAGGAGCAGAGGCTGGAGGGTGGTCTGATCTAGTTCAGCTGAGGTACAGTGGTCTTCCAGCACTCCAGTGGGGCCAGGATTTTTACAGATGTAGGTCACCAAAGTTCTCTGTGCTCCATGGTTGAGGGTTGGTGTCATCAATGTTCCTTAGGTCTGGAAGTATTTTTTCAGTATTTCTGTGCTACAGCTTTCTGTCTTTTAACTGAGACAACAGTACTGATGTCAAGAGAAGTGCTTTTGAAACTTCAAAGTGCTCAGAGAAGTCCTGTAATGTTGACAATAAAAGTGGGCTTTATTTTTTATAAACCCCAAATAATTGTCTGCAATTGCTGTCTTTTTGAATCTTGAGTGTGTTCCCACCTCACATCAGTAAGTCTGTGTTGTCTGCTCTTCGTAAAATTGCAGAGTGCAGTTGCCCATCTTACTGGTTGGGTGGAAAACTCTCCCAAATTTCTCTCTCCTTTCTTGGAGGCAGGACTTCAAGTGAGATATTCATACCCTCTGCTTCCTCCGATTCCTCCCAAACCAGTACAGTCTGTGACATACCAGGAGAAGGGGAAGTGGCACCTCAGCATGAGCCCCATACATGACAGGCTGTGGACAGACACCAGCAATTAGTATTAATTTGATTTTCACTTATCCATTTAACCTTTCTATTCAACAAAATAAAATAAATGAGAAAGGGCCACTAGTAATGCTACAAGAGATTAAAATAGATGGGTAAGTAAACCCAGTAAAGTAGGCTAATTTGAAATGAAAGGATTAGAGTGGTTTGTAATATTAAAGTACTCTGTCTTTATTATTTGATCATTTAATGTCTTCTGCTTCAGAATCCTAAATCCCAGGAACCTGTTACGCTGGATTTTCTAGATGCTGAATTGGAAAATGATATTAAAGTTGAGGTGAGATTACCTGGTTTCTTAGTGCCTGTTGCTGCTCGTATTTTACCATGTCATAACTGCAAACAATAAATGTTCTAGATTTTGAATGGGTATCTATTTCAATATAAATCTGAATTTTAAATTTGTTAAGACGGTGACTTTATTGACATGAAGTTATATTTAGACAAATTAAATCCCAGCATTATTTATAGGCAAGGGAAATGCATTATATTCCTCTCATTTTGAAAACCACCATGATTACTACTTAATTCTTCTTCATGAAGCAACCATTCCTGGGAAGGAAGGTAGAAAAAATTTTCAAAACATAACACTTTTTAATAGAATATTAAAATATTACCTGAAATATTTTAAAAGTATTTCCCTATTAATGCAAGTTTGTTACTGTGGTAAGAAAGAGAACTGAGAAACAAAGTGTAGACAACAAATTAATTCCTCTGTATATTTTTCAATTATTGATTTTGTAATATATTCAGAAGTGATAACTTTCAAAAATAATTAGTTTTCTGAAATCAAATTAAAAACTTTAAAACATTTTACATTTTTAACATATTTTTCACTGAAACGGTTCTTTTATACTGACAGTAACCAGCCCGCCTTGTTATTTATTTAGTTCTGCTTTAAGTTTCTTTGCAATGGCTGTTTTAGAGGAGAGTTACTCTTGAGCTGGTAGAAAAGTGTTTCTGTGAATCAGTGCTACTACCTGAATTACACAGATGTGCTGGGAGGCACAAGAAATGCTAGGCAGGACTTCTTTTTCATGCACACAGAATTCATTCTCTGTCCGTGCCCAACATCAAGGAGCTGGCTTGGTCCAGCAATGCAAAGTATACCAGAATTTTGGCTTCATAACTCTACTGATTGAGTATATATTTGGATAAAACAACTTCTAATTGGAAAAATCTGAAAATTGTAAAAAAAAATTTTTTTTAAGAGTTGTGACTTCCTTTTGCATTAGCATTTTCTGTGTTTTTAAGAAATGTTTTGATCACTTGAATGATTATTCCTGTTACATGGAACACCTACACTTTTTTTTCATTTCACTTTTTCCTTTTCTTCCTTGCCAATAGATTCGGAAAAAAATGATAGATGGAGAAAGTGGAGAAAAAACATTTGAAACACTGGTCAAGTCCCAAGATGAGGTAAGATATGAACCCAAAGAGTTACATTTACAGGAATAAAACAAACCAGAAAAATAATGTGAAATGGTGAAATGCTGGTATATTCATTTTGTAGTGACAATTTGTAATATTTTTCCCTCCAGATTTGCTAGTTTTACTGGCTTATAGTAAAAAAAAAAAAAATGTACTTAGGAAAAAAATAATTGTTTTGTTTCTTGGTTTCTTTGGTGCATCATTAATCAAGCAGTTGTTGATGAGGTCTTACACTCTGTTCAACAGGAAATGGACCCAGCCTACATCTATGCATGAATTCCAAAACAAAGTGCTTAATTTGCTTGCAGAGATGTGTAGTTTATATTGTGGTTGAATGGGAAGAAAGTTGTGAGAAAAAATAAAAAAGTAATTTTTATGCCATAAATGAAGACTCTTTGGGATAAGCAAATTCATCTTACAGTTATACCATGTACTTTCTGAACAGCTTGTTGAGTTCTTTATTTTCTTGTCCAAAATACTTATTCCAGAAATCTTTGCTACTGCTTTCTCTAATAAGCAGATATGTTTCCTAGCACTAGGAAATACTCTAATTTGATGTGGGTCATTACATGGGTGCTCTACTTCTTGGGGACCTGAGAAGAAATCATGACTGGTGTGCTGAAGGAGCAGTTCGGGCCACAGTGTGCCTCACTGTTACAGTTCCACAACAGCTTTTTGCAGCTTTTTGCTCTGACCATAGGTCAGTTTGAAGATACCTAATTTGATGACTTAGCAGACACTGCACAACCCATAGATATAAGCTCATTATAACAATACCTAGAAGAATTGCTTGAAGTTAATTCATACTGGCTTTCCCCTCTTCCCATATTCTTCTAGAGATCTATAATAGCAGGGCCCTTGCCTCCTTTACTGTTTCGTGCTTTCTCACAGTAAAATGCTAAAGCCAAGCTTTACAATACTGCTTTACAATCTCTGGGTAAATCCTGCTGTGTAAAATAATTGTGTTTTTATCTGAATGGTTCCAGTGTTGGAGAATGGTGCACAGGTAGGTGTTTTCTGGGGCAGAGAGGCTAAGCCCCAGTGGATGCCAGCTCTGCCCCCTGACCTGTGTCAGGAGCCCATGCTGTTTAGGATGCCACCAGTGTGTTCCCTTAAGGGAAACTGGGTCGTTCCTGACCCACTGTCAGAGAGTCCAAAGTCTGCTGGCATCTGAGATGAGGATAAACAGCTCCAGAAGGAAGAGACTCCATGCTGGGACATTTTCAGATTTATGTTGTTTTGTTTAAGGAGTACCTTTCCACATCTATGGGTGAAAAAGGCTCTGTGTAGGTGAAGAAGAAGGGTTAGAAGGTCACAAAAATACAATAATACGATTAGGGTTGTACAAGACAATGCATTAATGGTAAACATTTTGAAGAGATTTAAGGTTGTTTGTACATTCTCAAGCTCTGTTCTGCAAAAGACCTGAACCAGTTGGTCCTGCAATGCAACTCTTTTCCCAAAGAAAGAGGGAGGGAAGTATTGCAAATGCTGAAGTCAGTTACAGTATCTGGGCAGGAAGGAGGATGTAACATCCCTGGGTGCATGAGATGTGCCAGTTACACACTGCCCAGACCGCAGTCTGTGTTGGAATAAAATATCCCAAGCCTTTGATCCCAGATGTCTCAATGCCAATGAAATTATTTATCCTCACCTTCCCTTTCACCATGGCCCAAGATTTCTTCCTCTACCCAGACCTCTCTGAGAGAAGAAAGGAGCAGCCAGAGCTGGCTGGCTATGATGACTGCTTCCAGCCATTGCACCCTCCCAGCTCCAGGCTGCTAGAACCAGAAAAAAGCTGCTTTAAACCACGGGCCACGCATGAGCCATGCATCACTAAGCACTTGATAGCTTCATATATTTTCTTATAAAAAGGGCTGATGTGGTCGGTTGCTCTGAACTGACAGTTGCAGTCTTCGGGCTTAAAATTTATGTTCTTTTTGTTTTGCTTTTTGGTTTAAGTTTGCATCGCTTTCCTTTTGTGTTGCAGCTGGCCCCAGCAGTGTCTTGGGAGATGACTTCATACTGCAGCATAGAGACTGGACTTGTAGCAAATGTGGGTGGGGTGCTCTGGAGTCTCCCAGGGCCTCAGGGGCTTTCCAAGTAACAGAGGAGATGCCATAGGAACAAAGCATTGCCACATTTGGCAGCAGGGATGGGCAGTAGTGAAAACTGAAGGGTCACAGAAGCTGCAATAGCATGTGTGAGTTCCCTGGCAGTGATCAGCTGGGGATGGGATGGGCTCAGGCTGCCCACTAAGGAAAGGTAAATGGGATTTGAGATGTGAGGATGTGTTAGCTGCTGGGTTTTCTTTGAAGAGAGCTTTCAGCCAATTTGCTTTCAAGCACTGTGGCATTGCTGGTGGCAACAGGATTTAATTACAGCTCAGTTCTTCCCTTCCCTCCTCTCCCACCTTGGGCACTGTTTTTCTTGTGGGGGCACTCAGCCTGATTTGGAGGGCCTGCCAGCACTAGGTTCAAGCAGCTGATTTTAGCTTGAAGTACACATTAAGTATAAACAGGCTTCGATAGGAATCTCTTCAACTATCCTTTTATCTTAAATATAAAATGTATCAGGGTACAAGACACAGTTATATGCATCTTTCTGATTTGCTTTTATCTTTTTTCATTTTCTGTCAAAAATGACTATTACATTATTTATCCTGTCATGATTTACTGAAAGGCAGCAGCCAGGTAATGAGAGGGTTTCTATTTATTAATGTCATATAAGTCACCTTCTTTCCAAAGCCATGGTCATTTTCTCACTATCCTTTTACCATAGGGAAAGAAAGAACCTAGAGTTACACCTGTGGTACCTTTCTCCAGTGTTTGCAATGTTGCAGTGCAACAGCTGTACAGCCTTCAATGCTGACATACTTACAAAAATGTGATTGTTAAAGTAATAATATGTTGCAGCTGGCATAATCTTATAGCTTTCAAAGTGGAAAACTGAGTAAAACAATGTCAGCCAGGTGGATGATTAAATCTATGGGGAACTGTGGGACTGTGCTTATCATGCTATTTTTCATACCACAAGAAAACAAATGGTAAAGATTATCCTCATGTATTAAGTTATTTAAAAATAAACATTTATTTCAATGTTAAATTTTTTCCCAAATTCAAGACCTTCCTAATTAGATTAGAAACACATGTTATGTTTAGCAGGGGGTGCCTATACAATCAGAATTACCAGACTGTGCCTCTAGTTATGATTCAAATTTAAATGCATTAAGCCAGTGGTGCTGTGACCTGAAAGGTCAGAAGGCTTTGGGTGTTTTTGTTTTTAAAGACTTACCTACAAAGTATTTTTGTAACTGAGGGTTTTTTAAATTTTTTCATAGTTTAACTGCATAATTATCCATAAAAGAGAAAGCATTTTTTATCAAATTTAAATCACACAAATAATGGTTTGCATAGGTCTGGCTAATGTGAAAATTACAGGTCAGGTTTGGCTGATTTTATTTAAATTTAAATTTTGCTAATGTTCAGTAGAAATTATATGGTTGATTTTTTTTTTCAAAACAGAAGTTTGGAATATATTTAAGGAAAGGAGTTGCAGCTCAACCCATTATTTTAGCAAAATAATAAATAGAAATACATCAGATTTTTACTTGATTTTACACAGTATTTCTCAAAGAAAGGTCACATTTATTGAAGCTCCTTAGTTTAATAATTTCATTTTTCACCAATATCTCTTTGTAGAGGTATATTGATAAAGGAAACAGAACGTATACATGGACTGCTGTGAACGGCACTGATTACAGGTAACTCAATTCTGTTCACTGACTTCCTTTGTTTATTTAAGTGTCCTTTTGGTTAATTTTGGTTAATATTTTTAGCATTACAGTTTTTATACTAGCTAAGGTGACACTGGTGTGTATATTATTTTAAATTCATTTATGGACACAACATAGCAACATTAGAAGGAGTGTTGAAACATTCCTTAACATTACCCAAAACAAGTAAAGGTTTTGCAAGTCTCAGGAAAGTTAAACCACTCTAGTTCAAAACTACATGGTATAAATATTGAGTCAAATTTTGACCAAAATGCTATTTCTGTTATGGTGAATTACAGTAATCCTCCGACAAGTTGGATCCCAATTTCTGTTGTCTTCTGCACAGGTGTACAGTCACTGAGAATGCAAACATTATTTTGAGTGTATAACCAAACAAATCAATTTTAACAACAGAACATATACCAAGGATCTTCTAGGTTTTTTCTGTTAAATTGCCTCTATCTTTATACTCTGTAAGAAAAGGAAGTTTTCTCAGACTGCCATCTAGCAATCACTAGAGAAATACATTTGATGTACATGACTTCTTAATTCTGCCTGAGCTTCCTGGCATGAAATATAGCAATAAATCCTCAGAGTATCCTTGCAGAAAACTTATTAAACATAAAATTATAGATTTTAATTAGCAATTTCTGCTAGCAGTAACTGTTAATGACAGGTACACTGCCACTGATTTCCCTAGAGGAGAATTGGTGGAAGGCTATCACTAAATATTCAGCTTATATTCTGTATAAACTGCAAATGTGTCACTAAAGGTCAGCTCATTTATGGGTCAATTGTGCAAGATTTTTAATGTTAATTTCTGTAGCTCTTCATTAAGAACTGTTGCAGTTCTGCATAGATGAAATCCAAGTGTAAAAATTAAGGATACTACTTGGCAGTTGATGATACCTATTTAAAGATCACTCATCTCTCCTGTCCTTTACATATATTTTTAGAACTGAACTCTTATACATGTGCCTAGAATTTAGATGCAAAACTAATTCCTACATATTTTGAACAAAAATAAGTTTAATATAAAAGAAAACTTTGCAAATGCTGTGCAAATCTTAAAATATTATTGTGCAATTATGTTCAATAATTGTTAGTGGTGACTGCATGATTAAATAAAGTATTTTTTGGGGATCCTGAATGCAATAGATATGAATGCAAGTATTGCCAGATGCATTTCCTGGATAATGTTGATTGTTGTGTTATTAGTGAGAGTCTCTGGTTATATGATGTGTGCAAATCAGCACAGTACTAAGTGATATTTTTGCAGTCAGTGATTACTGTGACATATTACATTGGGATGTTATGTGTGTCAGAGGAAGACACAAAATCATGTATTTTTTTATTTGCAATTATTTGGAAATTATTTATTTATCTGCTAAAAAGTGCATTTGTGTTTAGAAGTGTAAATAAGAATCAAAATAAACACAGGGACCATCATGATTGGTACAAAGATACTTGTGTCTATTACTAAGTGTGAGGCTGGGATTTCACTGTGTGTCTGCCTCATCTCATGACAGTCCAAATTCCAAAACTGTGAATTACTTTCAAAACACGAAGAAGCTGAAACTGGAAAACTGCTGCAAATAACATAATTGCTTTACTTGTCTCATTTCTGTTGCAGTTTGGCACTGGTGTTACCATCATACAGCTTTTATTATATTAAAGCCAAAATAGATGAACCTATAATTCTAGCCAGATGTAAGTACTGTAAAGATTCCCTGGTTTTGTCTGGTATTGCCAAGTCTCAGATTCACTTAAAAAGCAATGTTTGAAATTCATAAATTTTGTGGAATTCAGTGATGTTACCATGATGTACCCAAAATCTTCAGCAATGATTCTAACTTCTGAGGTGCAAAAAATATTCTATAAAAACAGAATATGTGCAGGACATGTCAGTTCCACTGACAATCCCTACCCCTTGCTCTGTACCTATAGAATCATTGCTTTATGTATCCTCTATTGCTGTCATTTTAAGGGTCTGGATGCTATTTTTTCATTTTATTAGCAAAATATAGTGATATAGACTATAAGAGTATAACTTTTTTTTTTTGTATTTTTGTTACAGTGTAATATTTAGCAAATTATCTCTGCTAGAATGATGCAAAAGCCCTGTTTGGTTTGAGTTGCAATTAAGTTTTATTTCAATTTTTACAAATAATTTTAGTGGATGTTTGCATTGTAGTTTATATTAGACTGATTTCAAACCATTTACAGATTGTGAAGTGATAGCTGAAAATTACACATCAGTATTCAAAGGGTTTTTTTTTCATTAGATGTAGCTTAATTATAGTCTAGGTAGTAGACAAAATAGAACCAAGCACAGCCTTTTAACTTTATCCAGGTGTTATGATAAATTTAGAGCAAGTATGTAGTTAAATAGAAAGTTTGAAAAACACTAAAACCTCAGAGGCAAAGATACTGTTAGTTTAGGGAAAACTTGGTTAGCACTACATCACGCTCCTCTATCATTGCTCCCATATATAAAGAAGAATAGAGCAACTTTTTATAATCAGTGATTTATTTTGTAACTTTTTCCAATACTGAGTACTTTAAATTAAATTTTTAAGCAGAGAATATGATTCTCTTTATGAATTACATCATCTGGTTTTGCACTTGTATCAATAAAACCTGAAAAACAGACCCTTGAAATAACCACAGTGTATAGAAGGTACTGAGAAATAACTAAGAACCTATTCTTCAGTCTTCAGAGATGTTTGTCCTTTTTTTTCCAGACTACAGTTGTATGTAAATTGAACCTTTGAATCTATGTACAATATTTTTATTCAGGGGGCTGTTTGAATAAAATATTGGTTTGTGACCCCTTGTGCTTTACCCTGTTTTTTTCTGTTTCCCTGCTTTCTCTTTCTGATGGATAGTGGCAAAGGGCAAGTATATTCTTGTTGCTCAATTTCCTTCTGTTTACTGCAGTTGATATTTTTCACTTATATTTCTATTCCCACTGGATATTCTCCTCTGTATTCCTCATCTCAGGATTTTCCTCATGATCATTGGGTACCATAGCAATAGAAAGGGAAAAACAAAAGTGAAGTATTTTTCTGTTTACATGCACATTTTAATATGTTGCTAATCTGTAATCCTTCTTTGTCTGGTCCTATCAGTGTTCAGTGATATCATCTATTAAAGCCATATTTTTCAATAGGATTTACAGTGATGCTACTATGATTTAAATTTTTACATTTTATTGCAGAAAATATTAGAAGTATTTTTCTTGATGTTTTAACAACTCAGTGTCACAAATATTTATTTGTATCATAGTTTACTTCTAGTGAAAATATCTCAGTTATTTTTGTGTTGCTATGATAATAAAATGTCTTCCTTAAATAAATTGCAAGATATTATCTTACTGTTTCCAGTTGTATGCTGTATATAATAATCAAGTAATTTCTTCTATGTTGCAAAATACTGAGAAGCATAGAATTTATTAGGGGGAAAGTGTCTCAAACTTTTCTTTCTAAATTCATGGATGCATGCAAAAGTTAGCCAAATAGTTTGATAAGAGAAACAATGGCAAAAATTCCAGTTTACTTACTTGGTATTTAGTCTTCATCTTTTTAGTTACAGAATCACTGAAGCATGATCATTTTGATGAAGTTGGCTACACATTTTTAGCACCAAGGTTGGTTGATTTCCCAGTAATAAATGTTATTTCTGCATCTGATCTGATTATTGGCACATGGAGAATACAGATTTGACCAATAAATCTTCATTTGGTAACAAATTATCAATCTTTTATCATGCTGGAATGCAAATAGCATCTTCAGGCTCTGATTTTTGCTCATATTTGTCTGAGAGCTGTAAAAACTGGTATTGATATTTTAATGGAAAACTTATTCACATCAGGGCATTTATTGTGGTTTTGACTTCTAAGATTTTACAACTATTTTTAAAATAGGTTTCATAATACTTACCACAGCGTGTTTCCCAACTTTAAGCCAAAGGGTTTCAAAGCTCTCTATTACTTAAGTATTAGTTAATTTTCAATTAATTGAATATTATTAAGTAATTGAAAATTTATTAACTTCATTAGTTCCCTGAGGTTTTGTATTTTTAATGTGAAATTCTGCAGTTCTTATTCCCCTTTTAAAATTATGTTTGCAAGGGAAACCTGGTATGATAAAGACTTCCTAAAAACTGAGTTCCTCTAAATTATAGTTATGATAACTAAAGGAAATGTTGTACAGTTAAGATAATTGAGAATTGTTGCATACTTTTTTTATCTGATAAATCTCTTTATACTTTTAAATTTCTATTAATAGATTGATTTCAATTAATTGATTGATTTCTATGAAGTCTTCTATCTTAAAAAAATATGTATGAAGTGTTTATATTAATATATAAGAATATATGAAGTCTTCCATCATAAAATGTCTTAAAATGTCTTCTGTCTTAAAAATCATAGCTTAACTCTTTAATTTAATTTTTCTGAAAGACTGATTTTATTGAGAATTAATTGTACCAAATACAACTTCCAGCAAGTCCCTACTGTCTTACAGAATAAAGTCTGTTTGATATGTAGCTCTGCTTAAATGTGAATCTAAGTCTAGTAAGGTAAATTCTACCTGTGGTATCTCTGGGTTATGATGAAGTAAATAAAGGGTAATAAGATATTTTAGTCACATGAAATACTTGAACACACTTCTTTTGTGTGCAAAATTAACTTAATATAAAAGCTCATTTTAAAAAGAGAGCCCCCTGCTTTACTGCTAAACACTCTTTACATTTTAATTAAAGTTGTTTAATGCCCCTCATCATATAATATTTGCCTCCAAAATGCCCAGTGACCTCTATTTTGCTTGCTTGCATTCAGTGAATTGCCCAATGATATATTGCTTTATTTCATTTCATAAGGGACAGGAGTTTACTGTTTATCTGTTTTGCATATGTCAAAGCAAAGAGCGTTGATATGCTCATGTGATTTGTACCCTAATAAAATTGCACTTAAAACTTCTCAGAGGATAGGACCTTAACCTGTAAATCTGACCTTAGCTGAGCATGGGGTGTCTGTGTTTCACCAGCAGTCCAGGTACTTTCCAGAATAGTTTAACCCAGGAGCAATTTAAATTCATTTGGCATATTTTTAGTGTAGAGACATTGAGGTCCTAATATGTCCTACACTACTCCTCAGTTTTTTCTGGAAATCTGTTCACTATTTCATGCAAGCAATTTTCTTGCAATCCAAATCTTAACAAGTGCTTAGGCAGGCATTTGAACACCTTATTTCCTTAGATGTCTGAATAATGGTTATGGTAACCATTAAGTACTGATCATGATAGCCAATTGACACAGCAGTACCAGCTACTTCATAATAATTGTACAAGCCTGCTTGGACTTCTAAATTGTCTCTGCTTTAAAAGCACAAGAAAATAATATGAAAAAACTGATATTTTGTTGTTTTTCAGAGAATACTGTAACGATGTAAAAAAAACAGAAAACAACACTGAATTTCTATTAAATTTCAATGAATTTATTGACAGAAATAGTCCAACCAGTTCATCATGTAAGTACACTTCTCACATCACTGAAATAATTCCTTAGGAAAACACCTTCTTATGGATGAGAGTTCATGCTCAAATTTTGTGGGTTTGTCTTTTTAAGTAGAAATGTATCTTAGTGTTGGGATTTTCTATCCAAAGTAGAGAGTGTAAAATTAGTTTTCAAGTTTTCAAGTTCTGGCTTTATTTAAGAAAGTTTGTAGGGCATTATGCATCCTGTATTTTCCATATTTCCTCTCAGCATTTTACTCAAGCTTCAAATAATAATGTTTAATTTTAATACAGTCAAAATATTTTTGAGTTTATAATTTCTAACTTGAATGTAGCAGCCAAAGTCTCAAACAGACTCAAAACCTTGTAATGAAATGTCCAACCTGCTTGTCATTTTATTCCAAAATAAGTAAAGAAAAGAAGTCCAAGACCGAAATACCCAATAGCCAGAATAAAAGATAAAGAAGTTATTTTGCTGGTTCACAAATTGGTTAAAGAGATCTCACTTGGGCTTGAGTAGCTTAAGACCAGAGATCCATGTAACTGTGCAGTGGTAAGCACTGGGCTTTGGGAAAGGATTAATTAATATTTTGCGACTGAGCCTTAAGCTCTGTTTAGAATAAATGAAGAGTTATTACCATCAGTAAGGTGCTAATGCTTTGTTCTCAAAAAATACCAGGTTTTGGGTTTGGTTTAGTACATACATATCTGTTTATCATTATTAGTAATTTATAAATACTTGGAATAACCTTTTTTTTTTTTTTTTTTTTTTCTGGTCTTGCTTTTCTGAAATCTTTTTGGCATGTTGCTGTCAGGGATAACTGATCAGCTCAGAAAGAATCTCTGTGCTAGACCATGTAACTGAAGAAATGTCTACTTAGATACAATCCCTTCTCACTAAAGGATATTTTTTGTGTCCACATGTGGGTGTTTGGTGTTCTTTTAATGGAATAATCTTATTCATTGACACATTGCTGACTGACTGAAATTTTACTTGAATGCCTTGACTCAGTCTTGGAAATGAAAACATTCACCTCCAATGATTAAAACAATTGCTGATAATTTAATAAAATTGAATAAAGAATGGAAATTCATGGGTAATATTTACTATAGGCAAATATTGAAGACACATTTATTGATGTTTTAGTATGTAGTAGTGCTTAGTAAGTAATTATTCCACAATGTTATCCACTTATTGCTGTATTTCAATTTGGAATGTGTAGCAATTTTTTTTCCTTCTTTTTTTTTTTTTTCAAATAATTAAGTTACGTTAAAAATAGTCTCCTTAGCAACTAGTGTTAACAGTATTAAAGGAGTGAGTGGCCATAGAAATTGTGTCAGCTAAAAATGCTTTTCATAAGAAATAACAAATAAAATCCCCACATTTAAATAATCTTCTGCTAAAGTATTATTGAAAAAGGTGGTTGAGAAACACTGACTTCAAACCACCTTTTAAAACAAATTTAAGCATGGTATTTCCATATAAGCTACTGATTCAAAATGAATCTATTTCCCTGTATCAATTTTCAGATGACAGATGTGTTTTATTTGAGAGCTTGGGACTTAATTGATTTAAATATGTTTATAATGTAGTTGAATTTCATTAGGAATTGTTGTTTCCTTGAATCAACTGACATAAAAAGTGTTTTAATGATCACGTGCTTTAAAAATGGGTTAATTTGCAGTTTTAAGGGCTTTGCAAAGCTGTGGCTTATACCCTGACCACCTTCCTTATTCCTGTTACACAAAGACACATTTTTAGGATACAAAGAAAATGTTTAGGTGAATTCAATCAATCTATCTAAGTCTAATTACCTGATATAATTTCAAGTTAGGCAGAATGTCTAATACCAACAACCAAAATTTTTGTGGCTGGAGAATCTTGACAATTCAGAATTTCAGTTTAGTCTTTTATTGAAACTCCATCTCATATGGTTACAGATTACTTACTTTTTAACTCTTTTGATAGGTAATATTGACATGGTCATTCGAGTTTTGCTGGATGCAGGATTAACAAATGAATTTGCCCAAAATTATTGGAATAAACTGTCGTTGTAAGTATTCATTTTATTGACTGTGATTTTTTTATACATTTCAGAGTTTGAAAACAAAATCTTATACATCTGGGTGTATATACAGATATGCAGTTAATGTTATGGAAAATAGGTATTTATTCACAGTTATGCACATTAATGGCAACGCTTGACATAGAAATTTGTGAGAATTTCAGTCAGTTTTCATTTTGAATCTTATTTTTATTTACAGTGATGGAGTTGTTGCACGATTTGTTGTTACAGATGGTGGAATTACTAGAGTGTTTCCCAAAAGGTAAGAATTATTACAAAAGAGTATAATATGATATTTTGAAGCCTGAAAGGGTGGGCTGTTGAAGAGTGGCCTTATTGAATGAAAAGCTATATTCTCCTAGGGTCTAATCTGAATTGATCTCTATGAAATTAATCTAATGTATTGGGTTTTTTTTATTTTACCTGTGTCACTGCTTGAAACTGATCTATCCCATTATTTTCACAGCAGGCCCTTGTAATCCAAGTTTCTAATCAGTGCAGAGTAGCAGCAAATGCAATGCATTTGTGGTAGCAGTGAGACGATGCTAATTCCTAATTACTCCTAAGCACTCAGGATGCAGATACTGGAAAGTAGTGGGTGATATATATATTTTTTTTTTAGACTAAGATCATACCTAAAGGTCCAGGGACTTCAAGAGAGAAATATGTATCATTATCAGAGGACAAAAAGGGAATGTGAAATTTGACATACAATAAAATAGACATACCCCCAGGAGCGACTGGGAATAGTGAGGGAACCAGTACAGATCTACTGGTAAATGGCAAATTTATCTATTTTCTTATGTTATTCTGTGTTTCCCAAAAATGTGAAAATGGCAATGAATTTTAATTCCCAAGTGAGTTTCTTTCCTATTTTGGAATTATTCATGATGTAAAATCTTCTAGGATTAATCTTAAAGTATGGCACATGCTGTAGAGGTTACTTTAGGTTTTGTTGTAAGTACTGTTGCAGTTATGTTTGTCACAACAAATCTAAAAGTGATGAGACTAAGTTAGTGGTTTTCCAAGGATACCAATAATTCTTTTTTTTCTCAAAGTTTGTTTGTTTGGTGTTTTTCTAATGATTACACCTGTCTTTTAACCAGTGAAAACTGACAGATCCTGAGGACTATAAGAATGAATCTCGTTTTCCAACTGTGAAACACTGAAAGAAAACAAGCTACAGCACAGATTTAATGAGGCAATAAACTGTCTTTTTTTGATCCTTTTTTTTTTTTTTTAATTTAGGGCAGGAGAAGATTGGTTGGAAAATGCTGAAACTTATGAAGTCAGCTTCTATAAGAGGAGTTTAGATAATGACAACTATATTTTCACAGCTCCATACTACAACAGTAAGTCATCACGATTTAGAAATATCACAGCTAGCTAGTTCAATGTCAGTGGAAGTTTCCCAAACCAGATGAGGTCACTGGCAAAAGATTCAAGTGTGACACTTCATAAGGAAAGAAATTTTGGGATAATATCCATTATTAAGGAAAAGCTAGGAGACATTAAACAAGGTCATCATAATTTTTCAACTACTCTGGTGGCCCTGTGTGCTCAGAATTAACCTAAGTGAAAACATACAGATTACTGGTGTTCATTCAGTGTATTCTAACACTGCTTTAAAGAGATAATTTGGCAGAATTATTTTAACAGAAAGTAAAATAAAATTGCACTCATAATACCATTACCTAAAGTCTTAACAGAGCTGAGTCCTGTATATTGTCTCGGCAACCTCAGCACTGACTTAGGGGACCAGGCATAAGGGTCCAGAGTCCACAACTCCATCCACTGCACCACTACTTAGTAAAAACTTCACTTTTTAATTCTATTTACAATTGCACTTACTCACCAAAGTCAGTTGGTCTGAGATGTTGTGACATTTAAAACCTATATAAGCACAGTAGCAACTGCTCCTTATTGATTTGAGCAACATTAATCTTCTCAAGTGTGTCAAAAAACAGATGCTACGACAGGTCACATACTCCTCTCTTAAACATATGGGAGCCTTCACTGCTGTTATATCATAATTATTTATTGCATTTTTTTCTCAGTAAAATATAAAGATGTTAATTAATAAAATTCTCAGAAACCTTTTTTGCTCCTCAAACAGCTTCAGAGAATCTACTTTTAACTTAGCTTTTCATATTAAGCAGTGTTGAAAACAGTGTCATGTCTATCAGAGCAGAAATTGTGCATTACTGAGTGGTGTCAGTATACCCTGCATTGAAAAATAGGCAGATAACATCAGGATGAAATCTTTGGTTCTGATCCAGGTTTTAACAGAGCTGCTCACGTATGTACAAGTATTCATGGCTCTGTTTGCAGAAGAAAAGGCTATAGTAACTTTATGAAGTAGTCAAAAAGAACAAAAAGAAAAGTAAACAAAAAAGAAGAAAAAGAAAACATATATTTCTTAGTCACGCCAGTGTTAGTAATCTAAGCTATCACAGGTGATAAATGTGTACTGCAGCTGGGTCAGTGCTTTGGAACAAGGATTTTTTAAAATCATTCTGCTATTTGAATAACAATAGATTTAAGTTTCAGACAAAGAAGCTTTCATGTCACCCTAACTTCTTTTTCTGTTTGCTCTTTTTTCTCTTCTATACCGTCAGAAAGTGGCGCCAATAGCTATGAATCGGGTATTATGGTAAGCAAGGCTGTGGAAATACAAGTTGATGGGAAGCTTCTGAAGCCAGCAGGTAACATAGAGTGGTACTGAAACTTGAAATACTTTAGTTATTTGGTTGTTGCTCAACAGCAAATTGGAAATTTAATTGAGATTTCAAAGGACCTTCACTTTATAATAACATTATTTTCTCTGAGACAGATTTAATCTTTCTAGTGGAAATCTGTTTGCATTTGAGTAAGAGTGTTTAATTTATTAGTCTCATGAATGGTGTTGGTGATCAGACAACTGAACAAAAATTGTATTTTATCCTTCTCCAGTTCAATTATTTTGATGTCTTTATAATTTCCCCCCCTTTTTTAGGATTATAGAGTTACCTTTTTTTTTTTTGCTTCATTTAACCAAAGAAAACTTTCATGTATTTCTTGTTAGTTGTTGGAATAAAAATTGATGCAACCAGCTGGATGGATAATTTCACAAAAACCACAATCAAGAGCCTGGTAAGCAATTGACCAAGTCTTTTTTGAACTTTATTTGCATTTCTCAAAGATTCCGATGCAAATAGGTTTACTGTCTCTTTGTGCCAGAGTCACACTGGTGTACAACTGCCAAGTAGTTGTGATATTTAAATCATCCAAATGCACAAACTAAATTTATGTTGAAATAGGCCATATTTTGTACGCGTCTTGCTTTCATAATTATAAAACATGGATAAGACAAAGAAAAATGACATATTCTAGCTAGTAGTAAGATTATGCTGCAGCAGGGAATAAAATCTGCAAAACAATTGGTGAATCTTTTTTAATGTAATATCCCAGATGGCTAAGCAGTGAACACTAAGGATTAATATTGCAACCAACATCACAGCATTTTAACAGAACTTAATGAAATAGATGCTTAACCATTTCATTCCATACATCTAACGTGTAATATATGTGAGGTGTAAATGGGAAGGAGGAAAGGGTAAATGAAAATACGGAATTGATACTGAATTGTGGAAGGAAAGGCACAGAATTAAGAAATTTATGCTTCTTACTGGGTGAGGCAATGCTGCTTGCCTGGTTGTATGTTTAGGGAATCAATAAGAGAGTCTGGCTGGTTTGGGTACTGGAGCTGTAGCTCAATGGAGAGGCAAAGAATTTCCAAGTGTCAGAGGCAAAGAATTGCCAAGTGTCAGAACAGTTAAGGACAAAATTACATAAGTGAAAAATGGAAAGTAGGATGAATATTTCAGAAAGAATGCTGATGACTCCAGCATCACTTGGTAGTTGTTTTGCTGAGGACATAATGCAAGGACACACTTGTGTGTGTATGTGTACACATACTGCAAGAACATGAAAAAGCATGTTAGGAATCAAAGCCATAGAAGCCAGCTGGGTTAATGGGCTTCCTTTACCACATAGGATTCCCATGCTTTGGAGTTTTTCATGGTTAAAAAGATACTTTAGAAGCCTTTCCTTCCAAACTCCAAACATGTGAGAGCACTGTTCTTTCTGGTTTACTTTATGCTCACATCACTGACACCCTGACAAGTCCTCCAAACTATTTATGTATATTGAGCATACTTGTAAAGGGAGTTGTATCAGAGTCCTTGGGGAAAGGCAGTCAAGATTGTGATATTGATAATTACTGAATAGAGGTTGTTCAGAGAGATAATTTTCATAAATGGTACACACTCAAAATTAATTTAAGTTTATATACAGATATTGAAAATAGAATACTTTTTTCTTGTCTTGAATGATTAATATAACTTCAAAATGCAGTTTATTTTGTAACATTTTCGTGAAGATAACCATACTTCTCTTTTTTAGTGCAACAGTGAAATCTGTGGCTGTGAAAGAAATAGCATGGTAAGAAAATGTTCAGTTTATGAATATCTGACAAAGTATTGAGATCCACTCTTCTTTAGATCTAAGACAGATTCTATCACTATTATTTAAGAGTCAATTTCACAGAAAACAGGGCTTAGTTGTTTGTGTCTTGAGAAAGATGAACGTTAGGAGGGGGAGGGGGGAAGAGGGCATCAAATCAGGTAAACTGGTTATGGTGATGAAGTTATGAGAATAAGTGTAAAGAAAAATATACAGGAAAAATAATAGAGAATGATATGTCAAAAAATGTCATAATCCTGAGGAAAAAAGAAATTTAAAATTATAAAAAAAGAGTAGTTCAGAGAAGGGCAAGTGCAAACTTAGAAGCACCAAAGTCCGTAATGTGCCTTTCCACAGTCATTGGTTCCCAGCACATTCAGGATCAGACTCCATAGCTCTGCTGGCACTCAGCAGAGCCCAGACCCAGAGGCTGTCACCATATCAGGTTCTGCCATGTGCCTAAAAGCTTTTCTGTGCTCAGGTCTTCTGAGTTCTTTTGAGTAATGTGAAGATCATTAAATGCAAGGATTACAGCAGAAAGGGTACTGTGGGGAGTTATCGATTTGACCTAATTGCTATCTCTCCAGTCTCTGGCTGCAAGGATCTTTTACAAAGTGCAAAGCATGTGGAATCTGTGGGTTTCCCATTGCTGCACCTGACACCTGGAATAATCCCACTACAGTCCTTGGCAACTGAAAATAATCATGCCAAGCAAGCTGGGAGTCTGCCTTTACGATTGTTACCATTGAAAGCTGCAAATGGAAAAGTACTTTAAACGTGGCTGAAGTACATGAGAAGTTGTAGCCCCTTATGAACTGAGTTCCAATTATAATCAGATTTAATAAGGATATAGCACTCTTGGAACTAACAAAGTATTGAGCAAATAAGAATTTGCAAAACAACTTTTATGAAATTAAGCCACAAATAAGCCTTTGATCTGTTCAAACTTTTATTATACTGATAATACTAATTATTATAACTTAAAATTGGCCCTTGGCTATTGGTTTGTGATTTGAAGATACTCTGATGTCTTGGGAAAAAAAAAATAGCTTCTTACAGAGTGTTCTATTGACAAATCTTTCCTGTAAACATATTTCACTTTCTTACAATAGCATGTGGACTGTGTTATCCTTGATGATGGTGGATTTCTTTTGATGTCCAATCGAGATGAATATACACAACAGGTATGTATATTCTTTAAGAACAGAACATGAAAACCACCAGGAAGGTTTAAAGAGAAAAATAAAACATTTAACTTTCAACTTACTCTGAAGTTTTATGAATATTGCTGGATCAGCAATACTAGGGGGTTTGTTAGTGTTTTTTTACAGTTTTCTTTATAGATGAAGAAGCCAAACTTTTTACCAAGTTGCATTCTTTGTCCTTTGCCATTAGGCTGGTAGGCTGCCAATGGAATTAAGATGGTGAGGACAAGTGTGTTATCCACACACCTTCCTTCTCATATTCTTGCTCTTCCCCAGGCCAGGTCTCATTGATACTACATTTAACAGTTACTGTCTAACTGGGGAATTTAGAACTGTGCACTTTGTTACAAGAAAAACACTTGGAAATATTTTACCTTATCTCTCTGTATTGCCCCCCATCAGATTGGAAGATTCTTTGGTGAAATTGATCCTGGCCTGATGAGAAACCTGATTAACATGTCCCTGTATGCCTTTAACAAATCTTATGACTATCAGTCAGTCTGTGATCCCGAAGAAGAACCAAAGCAAGGAGCTGGACTTCGTTCTGCTTATGTGGTCAGTAGTCCCATCTGCAGTGACTGGAAATCCATTGAAAGTCTGCACATGTTTATACAAATAAAATAACCTCTTGTTTTTTATTTTTCCCAGCCTACAATAACAGATATTTTGCAGCTTGGATGGTGGGCTTCAGCAGCAGCCTGGTAAGTATGAGTGTGTAAGAAATCTCTATACCCAAACTCTAATTATTCAGTGGGTCGAAACTTTGTTTGACTTGGATTTTTTTCCTCCATAAAAGTTCTCTGAACCCTTTGTTTCTGCAGTTTCTCCTCATGAAAATTCTTAGCTATGTCTCAAACATGACTCTTTTGTCAACAGTTCAATTAAAAACTGCTCTTTAAAGGTTTTGTGATTGTGTGTTGTGACTACAAAATCAGCTTCAGGAAGCAGAATTTGGATTAATGGTTTGAGTATAATGGGCAATTGTGAAGTCTAAATTATCACATTTTGAATCACTGATCACTTTGTTGCCTATTTCAGAATATCATCCTTGACTTTTTCTAGCAAGAAGTCCTAAGAACATCAATATTTGCTTTTCAGTGAATCATTTTACAAAATACATGAATCATAGAATCATTTGGGTTGGAAGGGATCTTTAAAGGTCATCCAATCCAACTTCCTCTACAATGAGCTGGCACATCTTCAGCTAGATCAGGTTGCTCAGAGCCCCATCCCACCTGACCTTGAATGTTCCCAGGGATGAGACATCTCCACCTCTGTGTGCAATCTGTGCCAGTGTTTCAACATCCTCATTGTAAAAAATATCTTCCTTGCATCTTTCCTCGTTTTAGTTTAAAACCATCACCCCTCATCCTACTGGAATGGGTCCTGCTATAGTTTGTCCTCAACTTTCAATACTGAAGCTCCCTTTAAGTATGAAAGGCCACAAAGAAGTCTCTCCTGGGAGCCTTCTTTTATTCAGAGTGAACCCCAACTCTCTCAGTCTTTCCTTATGGCAAAAGTATTCCATTGCTCTGATCATTTTTGTGGCCTTCATCTGCACCCACTTACAGACCCATGTTTTTCCTGTGCTGAGGACTGCAGAGCTGACACAGTGCTCAGGTGGGGTGTTTTACCTTTTTCAGAGCCATGGCAATTGACACTCATATCAGCTACTTCCCTCAGCACCACATGGGAATAAATAATTGGCATTGATGTGATGCTTTTGCTGTGGTCCTTGTTCTAAAGCTTCATGATTTTTTTTTAATAATTACCAAACTGGAATAAATTACCTCCTTTATGAAACTAAGAGTTAAAATATGTAGCAGCTGAAAAGCTGTATAGTAATTTTCTCACAGAAGTACTATGAAGACTGTATGTTGTTTTTTATTGTTAGTTACATTTAGTGAACAGGAAGATAAATAATCTTGGTTTTCTTGGGCAACAGCAAGCTTCAAAAATTGGAGATGGGCAATAATCCAGAAGAGAAACTTGAGTTCTTTTCAAACAGAGAAACTTCAGTTTATCAGTGTTCAAATCAGACTCAGTGGTCTGGTCTCAATTTAGACCTGAGGTTTATTTTGTGTGATGTTTAACTTGAAAGCACAACATTAAAGTACTTTACAATGGCCATGTTTTTAATGGAATCTAGGTCAGAAGCAGGCAGAGAAGGCCATTAAGCAAGCAAAGTGAAAAGAGATGGCCAAGAAGTGGATTCAGTGAGGCACCTGGCAAAAGCAAGTACAGAGAAATAAGAGAAACCAGGTTATTAAAGAAAGCTATAGTGTTTCAGGCAAAAAATGTGGGATAAAGGTGTAAGCTATCATTTTCAGAATTTATATGGGATACATCAGCATTTGTTTAAGAGAGTACGTGTCATTTCTCCTTCATGCTCCTTTAAGTCAGGAGATTTAGGAGTTTTCCCAGGCTGCGTTTTTTGTTCAGTTCCCTGTAAATTCTGAGGTAAGCCATTACAAAGGATTACTATTTTCTGTCAGCAAATTGCATCACTATTGAATAGAATCAGGTCTCTTCTGATCCATAACTGCTCTGTGCAGTCCCTCTGATGATTCAAAGCACAGAGCCTTGGATGTGAATCCAGAACTCCTTCAGGGAATGCCTCCATGGGGAATGTGAGAGGCAAATTCAGCTTCTTTACACAGGAAACACACTAGAAAAGGAGAATAATTTTCAGGTTGAATGAAGTTACACAGTCCCTTCTCTCTGTAGAACAAGTATTAGAACAGAATGAGATGAGATTGGGTCATATCTGTGGATAGAAGCAAGCCTAAAACTTGGCAACTGGAAAATACAACTTAGGAAGGTTAAGGAGAAGAATATACCTGTTGCACTTCCTGTTTTGGCAGGCTGTTAGAGGAGAAAGGGTCTGTATGTGTGGCAAGCTGGTACCTACTTTAAGTAAATAAAATTGGAAAAAATTTCATCATTAGAGAAGAAAAAAAAATTAAATAGCGCTCTTTAAGCTTAAGTATTTTGGCAACATATATAGGAAGAAAATATAGTGCATATCTCAACAGTGAGAATAGAGATTATTTTAAAACTCAACTGTTAGAGTAATGCTTTTTAAAATATAGTATACCAGTGTTGATCTCCTTCTCAAAGATTTAATGAAACTTAATCAGTGTAAAGTATCTAATTCAGGATTATGTTCCCTGAGTGTGTTAGAAAGGGGTTCCAGTTGTAGAGAAACACCAACATGCCTCTTTCACCTCCAGGGATAGTGCAATAACATTTCCATTATATGACTTTTGGGCACACATTACAGCAAATCTGAATAGTAGAAGAAAAGATTAGTGGGAAAGACCTGTGAAAATGTGGGAAAAGAAAACCAGAGTCATACTGGAAGGTTTAAAGAGACAAAGCTTTGATAACTGTCAAAAGCATAAAAAAATTATTGCAATGCAAGAATTAATGTTAAAGTATGGTTTTGACTTATATTTGAATACTTTTTTAAACATCCATTAAAATACAAAGAAGAAAAAGAGCCTCTGAAAATAAATATATTGTCTTTCTGTGTTCAGGTCTATCTTACAGCAGCTGTTTTTGAGCTTGACTTTTCCACGGTTCCTTGAAGCAGGTAAGTCAAAAGAACGTAAAAGAGTCAACTTTGAGTGAAGTAAAAGGTAAGAATCTGAGCCAGGGGACATATTTGGGTCTCCCCATTATGCCTATGACTTAAAAATGTTATTTGTTTGTTTTTTGTTTATGAATTAATTTATTTATTTTATATCAGCTGATATGGAAGACGATGATTTCGGTGCTGCCCTGCCTAAAACAAGCTGTATCACTGAGCAAACTCAATATTTCTTTGAAAACAATGATAAATCCTTTGGTGGGATTGTAGACTGTATAAACTGCTCCAGGTAAAATTTCTTCAATATAAGTAATAACTTTGGGATTTTAGTTATTTTACAAAATATAGAGACTCTATTATAAGAAGCAAAAATGTATTTTGGGTTAATATCACCAAACTTACATAAGCAGGACAGAGAAGAGTAGAGGCAGGCAAATCGCATTCTCTTTTTATTTGTTTAGAATTAATTTTAATTTTAATAATTAAAGAATTGTAGAAATGTTTTAGTCGGTTTTTTGCTTTATAGTCTGTGGTCCATGAACATTCTATTTTTATCTCTGTCTCAGTTTGTTTTCTTTTAAAAGCATTCTGCAATATTCCAAGGGATATGATCTTCTCTAATCTGGTTATGTATCAGAATTTTTCACAGTTAAGAAGATTATGTAATTTATCTTATAATTTATCTTGTAGTTGATAGTGCTCATGATTTAAGAGCCAGGAGTCTAATAAAGCAAATGAAGATATTATATTTTTTATTTAAAGAATTATTCTCCAGACACCATAAGGAGGCCTATTGAAGATTATATTTAATAATAAGTGGAAAAAATTGTATACTTCAGAAACATAGCATCTTGGACCTAGATTTCTGTTTCATACAAGAATCTGCTGGGGTTTTGCACACATTTTGAGCTTCTGAAAATCTTAGAAAAATCTTAGAAAATCTTAGAAATTAGAATTAATAGCCAAAATTCAAACAAAAAAAAGGACAATATTTCAAGACAGGAAAGAAAGAGAGAGAGCTTTGGAGAATGCGAAGACAGCCAAAATACATTTTTTCAACTTCCATACTTTCTCCTCCATGTTGCTAGTATGTGTTGAGTTTATTTATAAACTGAAAACAACCCTACTATCTTAAATACCTTTTGCAGAATTATATGAACATAAAAATACAACAAATACATATCCAATACATGACATGCATACCCCGTGCTTCTCTCTCACCCTTCTTACAGAGAGGTTTATGTTTTGGGATTTTGTTTGTTTTTGTGGGGTTTTTTTTTCTGTTAATTGATGCTGAACTGATGTTATTTCTCAGTACAGCTACTGCAGTAGCAGTACAGAGCTAGCTATTAACTCAATTAAAGTAATTTTATGCTCTTTTCCATTTTTACTACTAACAAGTCTAGTTGAAAAAGGGTACAACGGAAATGTCAAAAAGATTACAAAATTTATTATAACTCTTTCTTACTGTTTGTTAATAAAAAAGATAAACAGTAGCAAGCAGACTAATCTGTGAAGGTGGATTATTTTATTCCAATACTGTATGTCCTTCTCAAATATGATTTTCCTTACTTCATTGAAACATTGGTTTTTTTTGGCTTTTTTTCCAGACTTTATCACGCAGAGAAGATTTCAAACACCAATCTAGTGTTCATTATTAGTGACAGCCAACTGCTGTGCCGTTCCTGTGACCCAAAGCCACTGATGCAAGCGGAGAAGCCGGGTATCCTTTAAAAATCATGTTATTTAGTAGTGTGGATTGATTTTTGGCTATGAGATACTGGAATCTATTTGGGGAGAAACAACCCACTTATCTATGTTATTACCATGGTTGCCACTGGGATATTTGAAGTAGCAGGTATTTGTGGGTGATACCACAAATCACACGAAGCGGCTATCATTGAGGTAGAGAGCCAAGCTATTGTTTGTGAGAATTTAGACAGAAATGGACTCACAGGAACTTAAGTTTCAAAAAAAGCAGATACAAAATCTTGGGCCCAGGACAGAATAATTGCCCAGTTGGACAGGCTAGGGAGAGAGTGACAGAGAGATTTGCAGAAAAAAGCTGGAGGTTCATGGTGGGCAAGAAGTTGACTGTGAGTTGGCACTGTGCCTTGCAGAGAAGTGGACTGGTCACATCCCAGGCTATGACAGCAAGAATGTAGTCAGCAGACAAGGAGAACTGATCCATCCCAACTCTTCAGCACTGGTGAGACCACATCTGGAATTCTGTGTGCTTCCCAGGACCACATTGTCATACAGGAGTGAGTCTAGTGTAGAGCCACCAAGGAGGTTGGCATCTGAGAGCACAAGCAAGGAAAGTCTGAGTGTCCTGGGTTTGTTCAACCTTTAGAAAAGACAAGGGTATGTCTGTCTAGAGGAAAAAAAAAAAAAAAAAGCCAGGATAAGAGTGTTTGGTCATGAAAAGTTGAGATGCTGCATGTTGGTTAGTTGATGAAGGCACTTTAGTGTATGCCAGTGTCAAAGATGAGTTTACTTTTTGTGGAAATTGCATTAGCCATCAAAGGCTAGAGTTCATCCAGCTTTATAGAATTTATTCAGAGCTGACTGGAGACTTACATGCCGGGCAGAGTTCTTGTAACACAAGCATTGAAGGTAAAAGCATGTGAAAAACTGTTTTAATTAACAACCACCTCTATGACAATCTCTCTGCTTTAGCCTGTTCACAGTAGACAGCTGTGGTGATGGAAATACATAAAACCAATATACACATTCTAGATCAGAAGAATTGCACCTCAGCCATTCTCTTCTATGTAGGGTTGAGGACAGTGTGCAAGAAGTGGTAAATCAAACCATAATTTGGATTACTGTGACAGAGCAAGGAAAACAATTAGTAATACCTCCATCCATGACAGGAAGTTAGTGGAGACAGCCTCTCCCACTCCTGAAAGAAAAGCAGATGATGGTACAGATGACTGTGTTTCTTTGGCACAAGCAATGCATTCATTGCCACATTAATAAAACTGGAATTCCATCTACGCTTGGGCTGAAAAGGAAGTTACATTGGGGTGTCATCACAGAACTATGTAAACTTAGCCTAATATTCTAATTGGCTTCAGTCCATGATCAACTCTTTCCACTGTCTGAATTTATGGACAGCACTCACTATAGAAAATGAAGCATGATGGATGGGAAAGGGCACATGACTTGCATTTCCCTGTGGAGCCAAAACTACTAGAAAGAAGTAAATTACCTAAAATGGCAGTCAGAACAGCTGGGGAGGCTTATATAGACTAAAAGAACTATTTTATTTTTGTTCAACTGTGCAGTACTAATCTACTCAACTCTTTTCTGTAACTAAGGTACATAGTGAAATGCAGATGTAGCATAACAACACCCAAGCAGACAAAATGACCTTTGGGTGCTATTTAGATGATTATTATTACACTTTGCTTCCTTTTGGCTGGTACAGCTTTGCTTATGCACAGTTTCTTTGAATATTTTTGTGTTTCAACTTCCCTTTCAGCTGAGCCACAGCTGAAAATAGGAGAGATGAGTCTGATAACATCTGAATGAAGGTAGATGCAGATCTCCAGAAATAAATTCCCCATCATCTTGCCTTCTCTTCCCTTTGGCCTCTCCACTTGTTGCACTGAAGCTGCTGTACTACTCCATGGTAGTGCATGAACAGGATTGCTTTGAGTGTAAATTAGAGCTACTAAGATAAGTTCTGGCTCTCTATTCTTGTAATAGATTTAATATGTGTACTACCTAGAACAGAATAAAAAAAAGCTTAACATACTGAATGGTAACATACGCAGGTTTCACCAGAAGGCTGTTTTGCAGTTTGCCATACCCATGCCTTTCAAGGCTGCTGCAATGCCTCATTAGCCAGTGGCACATGTGAAGTACAGTGTGAAGTACACTTTAACACCAGCAATTTCAGATTTCAGAGATGTGAGCTAAAGCAGTACCTCATATATTCAGTTAGCTACACAATAGCATGTCACTGCTCCTCTTGCTCTCCTGCTGGTAGTAGGGACAGCATTTTCTCTGTCTGCCTTCATCCCTGAAATGCTGATGGGATCTCAGTAGTTCTCCTGTCATTTATTACAAAGCCTACAGTGGCAAGATCTTTTCTATGATATTTGGGGCAACATAAGTGTACCCATAGTAGTTTTTACAAGCTTTCACTGCTATATTCAACCTGTATATGACATTACTTTTCCAAAAGAAGTTCATTGCTTTTACTGTGTATCTTCATTATAGCAGTCACTCAGTGATAACATAAACTATCACTATTCAACATAATTGAAAGTTTACTGCTTTATGAAATATTGTCTGAAATATTTATGCAATGATAAAAAAGGCAATACAGAAAATGTTAAAAGAACTCAGCTTTTATTTCTGTTTATGGTTCTGAAAGTACTCTAAATAGTTCTGCAGGAGGTTTATTTTCTTGATTATATCAGTATAAAAAAAAGGTATTTCATTTTGATTTATCTAAATGGTTGGGTTGGGTTGAGTTTCTTGAATTTAAACAAGGAACAGTGAATATTGATGTTTGTTCCAGCATTATATGAATTAGCGTAAATCTTCTCTCCTGCCATAAAAATAAAAACAGAATGTTGATCCTGCTCATGTACAATGTGTGAAAAACAGTGACACTCCTTAACCAGAGAAACAGATGAAGGGCCAAATCCTTGTGAAATGGTCAAACAACCTAGATACAGAAAGGGTCCCGAAATCTGTTTTGATGAAGCCAAACAGGTAAAACTGAAGTTGTAAGACTTTAAGACTATGTTTAAAAACAACTGTAGAGCAGGTTTAGATGATCAGTGAAAACTGTGTTTAAATGTACCTTGGTGCCTGGTAACCTTTTGATCACTAAACATACTGTTCACTCTAGACCATAGCCACTTTATTTCAACTGACATAAATTAACAGCTGCTTTCTTATCTGCCTGTCCTATAACCATCACACTTTCACACACGATTCCCACTAAAGCATCATCAGTGATTGTAAAGCTGTTGGTCTGTGTATAGTGCTCTGAAATTCAGTTCTTCAATGGCTTGCACAGGTATACAATAATCTTGGCTAAGAAGTAGTATTTTTACTATAATGTTTCCAAATATTATTTAAATTATTGTCAAATTATTAAAATTTTATATATATATTTCAAGATGTTGTTTCTAATTTGACAAATTGTAGTCCATTAGGTCATGTTCTTAGCAGGTTTAAAAGTGCATTGCTTTACTGAAATCAACAAAACTATGCTGTTTGGTACTGTGTTGAATGTATTAGTTTTGAAAGAGAAAAATTATAACTGTGCCACATATCTAAATTATTTTTAATATTTTTTCTATGTTACCTTTCAAAGATACAAAAGAGATTATGCTGAATTCAAGTTGTTCAGAATAAATCTCAAGACAAATAGTACTGAACAAAGAAATGCCTGCCATTAGATACAATATAATTTAAAAATGCATTTTTGATGCCTCATGCAATTCTGCATTTTATGCAGTGGAAAGATTGTCCCAGACCAATGCACTTAGTTGTCTATAACTGCTGTATACCAAAATTTTTTCCAGTGTGTTTTCTGCTTTTCTTGTAATGAGGCACAATTACTGAGATGTCAGTAATATTTAAAAAGTTTAGATAATTGGTATTCTATGCCTTTTTTCTAGTAACTGAATTTTATTTTAAAAAGGAAGTCTTCTTACTGGTCAATAAAGATTAAACAAAGTTGAAAACCAATCCAAAATCTATCCAGCCATTGTAAATAATCCAAACCATCCTAATATGATTGTGTGTGAAAGTACAACTCTTGCTCACTAGCTTGATGTGCTGATCAGTGTGTAAGTCATCTGTTTTGTAACAGTGGATTGTTTTGATTAAGTTTATTTGCAAAATTTGCTATGAATCTCTTGCTCTTGGGTGGATGCTTTCACATTAACTCTGCTAACTGCCAGCAATCTGCATGATATCTCATCTTGTATGTCTTTTTTTCTGTGTTTTCTTTCCTTTCCTCTACTTGCTACTTTGCCCCGTTATTAATAGGATCAGCCTATATGCACAACGAGTCGTGCCTCTGCCATGATGTCCGCTCCTATCTTCATTTTTCTGCAAGTTTTCATGTGGTGTGGATGGTCAGTTACTTTCTCTAATTTTTTGTTTTGTTCTTGGCTTAAAAGATTAGCAGACTTTTTTACTTACTGAACATACAAAAGAAAACAGAATGAAGCGAGTCCCAAAAGCAACAATCTGGAGTAAATTACTGTTGCAATATTAAGGGAAGCTAAATATAAAAAAAAAAAAAAAAAAAAACCTTTCTGGAGCCTTATAAATCACAATTACTAAACATGAGGGCCTCTCCCACAGAGCATACAAAGGCAAAGCAACCTGTTGGATTTACATGGTTGGCTCTTTGAGATTGCACATGTACCAGCTGAGTCCACTTCCTTCACTTCTAAGCGTTTTTCCCTTGTCCTTTTTAAAATGAACAGAAGAAGAAAGTTTTTTCACAGATAAAAAAAAAAAAAGACACAAAGCAAATAGAAGATACAGCATACCTGTGAAAGTAAAGCTTTATTTAGGGGTGGCAGGGAGGAGTGTTATGTGTGAGTGTTGCTATTGAGAATGAACAGAACAGTTACTGATGGAAGAAAATGGTGTGCATCAATTTGGTTAAGCTAGGAATTCAGTAAAATAATATTCTTTTACTTCTAATTTTTGGTGACCTAAACATATGAATTGTCTGATTACAGCAGAAGGTGAGGTTTTGCTTCTAATTAACTACGTAAGTTCCTGTATATTGACCAAGTGCAGACTCTGGGGTTTCCGACTGCAGCCCTGGCAATTAGACTGTGTTGCATTTGATGGTGTGGGATGCATTATGGGTTGCTGTGCAAGTGGATGTTCTGCAAGAGAACTGCTGAGCTAAAGAGCAAAAAATGTGTCTGAAGGGGGTTCTGATCAACATTGTTCTGAAAACCACTAGAGGGAGATACTCACATATCTATCAAAGTAAAACAAACTGAGGCAGAACCAAAAGCTTACAGGGCATTTTTCAGAGTTAGTGTAATGAAATACTGAAAATTAATAAAATATTGAAATTAATTGAAATTAAAACAGTCATTTTCACTGTAATTTATATTCTCTCTATACTTAAGAGAAATTTCAATTATTATATCTTGAACATAAATGAAAAAAATCTTTATATTCTGTTTAACAGTTTATTTTTTGAGTGATTTTGAAGTTTCTTATTATGTATTTAAATAATATAGTTTCTTGCACACCTAGGAACTTGCACAGCCGTAGCGAAAGGTTGTAGGAAAAGGTGAAAGGCCTTTCTTTAAGCCAATAGAATTTCACATTAAAATCTAGATTAACATCTCATGTTCTTGCTCATGCAATTTGCTCTGCTCATAGCTTTCTTTAATTAAAAAGCTAGTGTCCAACGTACATGAAGGAGCAGAGACTCACCTTGAGCTGAATGCTTTATGTCCAAAATGTGCTTTCTACTTAAGGTGGGAAACACCCAGAATATAATTTTAGCTGATAAGATTTTGGCAACAGAAAGTTATAAAGGTAATTTTGTTCATCCATCTTGTTTTTAATAACTTTGTGATTTTGGAAATGGGTTCTCTCTGGACATTGATCTGTGTAGTTATATTAAAATCACTGAAGCCAACACAGATACAATCCAGATGATCAGGTTCACTAACCTGGCAGGTTTTATACTTTTCATCAAGGATAACAAAATAGTCATTATCACTGCCTCAGATGGCTTACTCTTACTTTGTACATGCACACTGTTTTTTTCTGCCATACCTGAGAATAAAGAATAAAGAAGAAGAATATAAAGAATAAAGAAAATAATTGTACACATTTTTAGCTCCCACTGGGAATGTTTTACTTCCATCAGCTTCTAAGTATGTCAGTGGGAGCTTTGAGGGTGATTGGCAGTCCAGGCAACTGGGTACATCTTGATGGAATTGCCTGTGTCCCCAGTCTTTGCATGGGGAGCTGTACACCTTTTGGAAATTACTCTTGAATAAAAGCAAAGGTGTTCACCAGGTCATATGAAGCATTTAAAATACATGTTTATAAAAGGTATAACTGAGGTAATCCATTGGTGTCAAAAGCCACATCAGAAGCTCTTTGGGCAGATGTTGTTTTACCCTTTTATAAGTCACAGTAGCACAGTGGGTTCTGATGAATTTATTATAATTTTAAAAAAAGTTTTAGTTCATCAGATAGTTATAGAGCACTTCTAAATGAGTAACAAGTATGTTTATAGCCTTAGAGTATACATGTATATATGTATTTATAGTTCCAAGAGTATTTTTAAAATTTTGGACTGGCAGTGTCTTCAACAAAATGCTGATATACAGCAATGAGTATGTTATTTTGATACTTAAAAATGAAGATATGGTTTTTAAAAGCAATCATTTACATCCTGAAAGTGCTGAATAATTTTTATAGCATGTGATGTAAAACAGCCTTATCTAAAGTTGTCATAGTAAGGCATGACTTGAAGAAGTTGACATTTGGATTTAACACTTCTCTACCTCAAGCATGCAGGGAAATTTGATGTAATTAATGCAAGAAATTTCTCAAACACTTCTGGTGAAATGAAAGCGACTTACAACAATTCTTTCCAATTTCTTTTACAATTCTGTCTCTCTTCAAAGAGAATTTACACACAGACATAATTTTGAAGACAAAAGAGAGGACATCCCCAGCTGATCTGGTATTCAGGATTTGTGTGATTAATGTCATGGGCTGGAAAATTTCAGTGAAACTGCTTAAAAATAGTTCAGTGTCTAATTGCACTAGAAGAGGTAAAGATAAGATAATGTAAAGAGAAGATAAAACAATGCTGTATATCTTTGTTTTAAGATACTTTAGAAGAAATCTCAAAAATAACATTAACATGAAACAGCTGAAAACTTTTGTTAAAGCTCAAGAAGAGGGGAAGTGTTTTTAAAAGAAACATTTTGAAGACCATTCAGAACTGACATTTTTCTCAATCTGGTTTTAAATTTGGGATGGAATCCCACTTATTTCAAGGGGACTGTTGATTGTTTTAATTAATGTAATTAAACACATAATAAGATTTTTCTCCTCTTTTTTATTTTATATTTTCACATTTCTTGTAGTTTTGATAACAGAGAACAGAAGAAAATTACAATGTGAAATTCTATGGGGAAAAAAATTAATTTAGATGGGATTTACTGTACCTTGTTTGCGACTACTATTTCTGTTTTAGCTTAGGACACAAAAGAATTAACTGATTCCAGAGACAATATTTAGAAATTGTTCTTGGCAGAACTGCTGGTTTACCACTGTAAATTGTTCTACAAACCTCAGAAATTTAATGTGGCTTTGATCAACATGAGGTTAAAATCTCAGTAAACTTGAAATATGTGTATAAACCTTGTATAGTTTTGTGCAGGGCAGTTTAATGCTGCAATTCATTATAAGACAATGCCTGTCCTGCATGAGATTTCCAAGATTTTCTCTACTGTTATGAATTGTGAATCCTTTAAAATCCTCTCTGTGTAGTCTTAGGGAGAGGAAAAAAGGTACTGAGATACTTAATTTCAACCAAATAGGAACATTACATTGTATGCTTGATGGATGTAAGACTGGTTGAGAAATTGTGGTGTGGTTAAAAAAAAAAAATCTCATAGAGCAAATAGAAATGGACAACAGAATGGAGGGTGTTTTCAAAAAGACATGGTGGTAAGATTAATTTATCAACATAATTTGCAATATTTGGTCTATGCAAGATGACATAAGCTGAGTCCTGTGTAACTCTGTATGTGGAGGCCTACTTGCTTTCTGTCTGTGCTGGATGCCATTTTCACTACAAAGGTATTTTCCCTTCATGTTATGCACAATTTTGTTTAAGACCTTCAGTTTACTACTTATAGCCTCCAGACATCTCCTGTCTGTTGGAAATTTTAAATCTCCTGCTTTGCTTTCAACTCTTTCTTCAAAGATGTAATTTCAGTGATAAGAATAATAAATACCAAGAGGTAACACTGAGTACCATTCACTGAATTCATGTGAGAGGAAACCTTTACTGATAATTCTGTTTTTAATGGTAATCACTGTGAGGAAGAAGCAACAGGGTTATTTTTAAGTGCTTTAAATAGAAATAAAGCCTCATGACAAGACACAATGCAGATGCAAATAGTGACAGAGCCAAACTAAATAAACCAGAATGTTCAGTGCATCTTGAAATCTTAGCATCCTAAGTACAAATCTGGTGCAGCAGAGTTCACTTAGGACTTCTTGTTCAGCAGAAACCTTAGGAATTTTGAACTTGTAGAGTGCAATCAACCAAAAAACTGAACCAAACCCATAACAAAAACAAAAACAAAACAAAACAAAAAAAAAAAAAAACAACAAACCCAAACAAAACAAAAAGTCTAAGCCAAAACTATGCAACTAAATTATAAAGCTAACAGATTACAAAGATATGTCTGGAAAATCTATGGTTAATAAAGTATGGCAGCCAATATGAGGTATTTGCTTTAGGACAAAATGATTTTTTGTTTCTTTCTAAGGAAATTGAATGATAATTTTTTGGGGTTTTTTGGGGCTTGGGATATTTCGGGTTTTTTTCATCCAAGTTTCTAAAGGAGACTCTTGGTGAATGCTATAATTCCTACTAATGTACTGAGTCTATTTTGTCTGCTTTATCTGATTTTCCATATTTTTCCCAAACTGTTTTGGAAACCTACCAGCTTTAAAGAATGCATTGTGTGCAGAATAAATAACATTTAAATTTTCATCAACTAAAGCTGGTATAAAGAACTCATTGAAGGCCTTTGCAATGCCCTGTAATTTCCAAATTCTGTCTTTACACTTCTGTTATGAAGAAGTTTCCCTAACATCATATTTGACTTTGTGATTTTAATTTAGTGAAAAATTCCTATTATCATTTGAGTGTATTCTGCAGGGAGTTTACAAAAAAAAAATTTATCCCATTCCCCATCCCTCATTTCCTGTTTATATTGATCTGCCATTTTTATGTACTTTCTTGTTCTTGCCCATTTGAGTAAACTTGATGTCCTGCACTGCTATTCTTACAAAGCTGGGAAGTTTTGCTTCAGGAAAGCAAAATTTGCTTAAGGAAATGTGTTAATAAATTAAAGGTCTCTTTCTTATTTATCCTGATTGTACATTTTATAGACATACACACATGAACCCACATACCCCAGCCTTTTCCAGGGTGTATTAATTGCATATGCTTCACTGGCCTGTAAGTCTGAACCAGGAGCTCTTCCCTGCCTGTTGTCTTTCCTCTACTTTCTGTTATACATTTTTTTAAGTTCTGTGCCAGCAGCCAGTCTCTGTTACTTTTCAGATTCAGTTGTCTGTCCTTCCCTGCACATATTGCTTCTCTTCAAGAAGTTTCCCCGGTTGCTAATATACCTAAATTCCTTTCCACCTACACTGTTTTCTTGCCCTTGGAGGCTTGGAATCTTTTGGAAAATGGAAAGTGTCTTTTTATACCATGGGTACAGAATACTGTGAAAACAAAAGACCAGATATTTTCAGCCTTCAGAGTTACCCATGAATCTCAGACTTCTCAGACAAAGTGGTGAGGGGAAAATTTTCCTGGTGTTTTATGTTCTAATCAGAATTTGTATCAGTCTTGAGAAACAAGATCTAAGCTGTTACAGGCTCCAGAACAGGTATCAAATGTTTTTCAGCCAGACTAATGAATAGGTCCATCCTGTGAAAGGTATTAAACATTATAAGCAAAGTGAGACCAAAGAGCAGCAATTCATGGTGGAGAGGAATGAAGAAAAGTGGTGTGATTGCTGTGTGGCATAAGGAATAGTTACTGATGCATGGCAGCAGTGCAGCTCAGCAAGAGCTTCAAACTGCATCAAGCATGTACACGTAGTGCAATAGAAAGTTTCCTTCTCATACTTAAGTAGAGCACCAGAGGCAGAGAAAGGATTTTCATTCTCTTTGATCATATCTTCACCTGCAAAGCATATTCATTTTATTGTGCGATCATTTGATGAAATGGACATAAACATATTTTGGTATTTGTTTCCTAAACTTGAAAAGTTATCTGTTCTTCTGTCTTTTCTCACAATAAATTCATACTCAGAATCTTAAAATTAATGCAGTTTTAAGGAATATATATGGTGCTTACTGGGGCCCCCAGGTATATTCCATGGCATTTCTTGCTGATGGTGTAAGTATCCCATCTAGTTGATAAGTTTGTGCTGTAAACCTTGAAAGTATTTAATATTCCCATGTTTATAGTTAAAGTAATAACGCCACTCTTTGTATCAAAAATCAGAGGGACTCCCAGGAATTATTTTACTGTTATTTTAGCAAAATAACATATATAAGACCAAGAAGGATGCCTCAAGGATAGTTCAAACTGTTGAAAACTAAGCTGTAGTTTACTTCTCAAGCAGCTTCCTTGTAATTAATATTAAAAGATTTCTTCTCTTCTTGTCGACAGGAAGATTCGGCTGACTGCGGTGGGGCCTCTGGTCTGAGTCCATCACTGTGGTCTATGGTAGCAATTCAGTTGGTCCTGCTTTGGCTCTTATCTGGCAGCAGACACTGCCAGTTATGACCTTGCTAAACCAAAACCTGCATAACTTAATCAAGACCTGGCCAAAACGATAGCCTCAGTTTGATTTTCGAAAGGGTCAGCTACTGAGAGAGCAGCAGAGCAGCAGTGCTCGTGTCTGGTTGTCGCGCGTGGCGAGACTCGTCGGGGCACAGCGATGTCTGCATGTTGGAGTGTCGGATCCTTAACCGTGTGTGAATGCTGCATCATCTGCGCCATCCCCATTTCTGTACCTGCCCCACTGGGGAAATCTAAAACCTTTCGTTCATTTGTTTGTTTGTTGTTGTAATCTTGATGACTTCATGTAAAAGGGCTCCCCTAACAACAGCTTATGTATATGGTTTTCATTTCTTTTAAGCTTTGGATATCTTGAAGATTTATATTCTTTTACATGAACAGTTGTTTAAAAACCAAAAAGAAAAAATGATAAGGAAAACGTTCTCCCCAGTATACCTTACTAGCACCACAACGGCTGCTTTTAACATCACTTTTGTCCAAACTTGTTGAGTAAAATGAAAATATTGGCCAGTCTTCACCAGAAGTTCAGCATGATTGGAATGCTTTATGATGAGTGGTTAATTTTCCAAAGTGAATCCTACAGCCAGCTAAGCTTTGATAGATGGATATTGTATGTAGAAAGGAAGGAAGGGAGGAAAATTACTGTTTTTCAAAATACAAAGGTACTGGAGAGTGTAACTAAAAAAATGATTTTCATCTTAAACTTGGTGTAATCTTCTGTCAGAAAAAAATTGTTAATTTCAATGTAATATTCACCTCCTTTTCACAATGCAGTTACATATAAAGCTAGTAGAAATTCTTCAAAGGCTGAAACAAAAATGCTTGTGAATAAAAAATGTCTTTGTGATATTTGAATGTTGGTTTCCAGGGGTATTTTGCATGATGATGATGCTAAGTTATTGTTTTTCAGTTTGTTTTCTTTGATGGTAGAGTATAGTTCATTGAAAAGATAACAGAGTGATTCTTGTATTGTGTGAGAAATTGAACATTGCAATGTGTTGCAATCAAATCATATTACATTATATTATGAAACAGAGCTCTGAATATACTGTGCAATGAAAAAGCTGAGAAAATAGGGTAAATATAGCTATTGTAACAAAAAGGGTTGAGGTGGATTTTTTACAGAATAGCGATCTCACATCAAAACCTGTGTACAGATATTTTAAGAATATAAAAATCAGATTTAACACATTTATTTTTGGAAGTATATGTTCTCTAAGGTTCATATCAGGTTCCCCCTTTGTTTCCTTCATACAAACCCACCCATAATATTAAAACTTATGCTGTTGCTATTTATTCTTGCAAATAGCATATTTAACAGCAAAATGACCTGGTTGCTGCGATTAGAAAAAATATAAACAAATGGGGAGCCTTGAATCTATATGTATGCACATTGATACTTGATTGTGAATAATAACTCTAGAAGTTGTTTTTATACAACCTCATTGGTGATACAGGTTGGTGCAGTAAATTACAATATTACAGTGTAGCATAGTGTTGATGCAAAATATGATTTGCGCTTTTTTTTTTCTAGTTTTCAGAACTAAACAGTATTGCAAGACAGCTAAACCAATGAATGTGCAATTCTGCTGGTATTGTACAGTTCTGCTAACTACTGCAATATGCAAATATTAATATGGCACAATACACTAGCTCTTTAAAAAATAAAAAAATGCAAATCATCAGTATGTATATGCTGGCAATTGATTGAAATAATTTTGATCATGACAAAAGCTTAAAAAATGATTGGGCATGCATTAATATCCTATGAAAACTGAAGAAGCTACTCAAAGCCATGGCATGGCTTGAACAATTGATCTACTGTAGTTGTATTCTCATGGCTGGTTCATTGTTTTTCATGTACCTTGGCTCCTGCTATGTATTTTCTTATGTTTGGGAATACAGTGAGTGAAAAACAAAAATCCTGACCTTTTGTTCAGTGATAAAATCTAGATTTAAAAAGAAAATACACGTAGCAATGTCATGGGGTTAAAAGTACAATTAACTGTTTTGGATGACTTCAGGTCCTCCTCAGGGAAGGTGAAATAATGCTTATGGTAAGGGTGAAGATAAACTTGGAACTCTTCCTTCCAGTCATAGTGCTGCAGTGTTCACTCTAGCACCAATTACCACCTGATAAAAAAATTGGTTTGAATGTTTCTAATGCTAAGACTGCATCCAGTAATTTTTCTTAATGGTCAATTGACATTTTATGGGAGGAGTAAGTTTTCTAGAATCAGGCCAAAAATTACTGCACTCACTGCTTTTACTCTGAGGTTACTTTAAATACTCTTTGGTTTGGATTGTGCTCTTTTATTTTCATGTTGTTATAATAAGTTCTCCGTAGTTTTCACTTGGCTTCCCAAAAGAAACCCTTCATGGACAAGTTGCACTGTTCAAAACATTTTGCTTATGCTGGTAGGCCATATTCAGAGTTACTCAATAAGCATTTGATTAGTTTGTTGGAAGAAAGATGGCACAAATTCATGCTGCCACAGGAAACATCTTTGGCTTTTGCTCTTATCCCACTTCCCTTAGAGTGCTCAAATGCAAAAGGAGGGAGAAGCTCATGCCATGCAGACACACAGCCTTCCTGGGTGATCCAAAGAGAGAAATGTCCTTTCTTCCTCTCCTCCTTCCCCCTCTATGTGACCTGAAGAAATGTGTTTCTATATAAACATTTAGCCTTCCAGCTAACATTATAACATTCTACATAAACATTTAGCAAACACGATATCTGTCTTATTAATACTTTAGAAAGTACTGAGTATTTTAAATACTTTGAAATTACGTATTAGAATATATTCAAGTGATTGTCAAAACTTTTTAAAATACCCCAATATCTGCAAAATGAAAAAAACATAGACCAAAAGTGAAATCTGAACTTCAGCTATCTCAAAATGTGAATACCAGTCTGATAAAAATAACTCACATGAATAAATACAAATTCTCATGCAGAAGAGTATCCTTTCTCTTACAGTGTATCATAGTCATCTTCTCTTGTCTTTGAAAGAAGCAGCTTGATCCTAAAATTAAGGTATTTTTAAATACTATATACTGTAAAAAGTTGTGGTTCTTAAAGTCAGATAAAAGGCTCTGTTGATGGTTGTTCAACTTCTTTAAATAGTGTGAAGGGAGCTGTTGTGACTGGTTCAGTTCACACAGAAATCATGCAGTGTATTGTACATCGACAAAAAGTTGTTACAGCATGGTACTGTGCAAAACATGATCTGAGAGCTTAACATGAAAGGTTTCTTTCTAGTTTTTTCTTTTAAACAACCAGCATTACTGCCGAAACACTGACCGTGGTCCATATTTGTAACAGGTTTTTAACATGACATAGCAGGTCTGATTGACAAGATTTTTAGGTCCTGTACCTTTATGACTTTAGTATAATCTTTTTCATGTTTCTAATGCTTGAGGCTTTACTGCTTAACTTGACAAAAACAACAGTGTTGCTGCCATTTGTAAATTTTCCTACAATATTCCTTTTATTAACTTAAAACCTGGCCTTACTGGTTTCAAATAGGCAGTATCCCTTTTAAGTGACCTTTGCAACCCAAGTGTTACTTGCTGTGGTTGAGAGCTTTTTGCTGTCACTGAAGAGACATTAAGACCTTTTTTTCCCATTAACACATAACAAACATGTTTAGTATAACTTAATTCCAAAACACAACCTCAGTACCACTGATCCAAAAATTCAGATGCTAGTACACTGGTTATTAAGAAATATATTAATGCCTACAAGACATTACAATGCACTCGAGTGTTTTTGGAATGTCAATGTAAGGTGAAATCTTAATTACTCCTTTCTTAGGATAAATTTTACCCTAAATGTATCAGACATCCAAGCCTTTAACAAAGGCCACATTTATTATTATTTTGTTTATACCACAATGTTAATATTGTTAATACTCATTGTACACTATTGTAAAAAGATTAAAACAAAGCATCTGAATACAATTCAAGACTTTTGAAAAGTTAGCCTCACCCTGTTCCCAGCTACTTGCATCTGTCCTGTTTATGGTTTAAAAGAAAAACATCATCTTGAAAAAATATTTCACTGAGGCTAAAGGGATACTGTCTTGTTCAGATGCCATGAAATTGCGATTGTGATCTGACAAAGCTGTCTTCTCTTCTTGTGTTGTATGAAATGTCTGAATCATGCTTTATGGGATATTTTTATTGAAATGCTCAGTGTGCGTTTCTGCAAAAAAAGACTTGGTTGCTTTTACGAGGCAAGCAGGTCTTTCTCCCTTTTCTTGTGTTCTCTTGACACTTTTGTGGAACTTGACAAGCCTGGAAAAAAAAAAAAATAATTTTTTGTAAAAATTTGTACAATAATGTTATAAAAAAGTTTATAATCCTAGAACTGTTGTGTTAATTATTGTGCAAAAACAGTATATTCAGAATAAAAGTTTATCATTTAAAATCAACTACTATTTTATTGTTTATTCTGTATAATAAAAATGTGTTTAAGCCTATATTTTTGCTATATTCTTCTGAGTTTTATATAATTATACCTAAGAGTCTGTAGAGAGTGAAGACAGTGACTTAACACAGGTTCAGAGAAGGATGCACAGCAACCTTCATTTCTGTTTCATTTGTGACTATAAAAATTAAAAAAAAAAAAAAAAGTGGAAAAAAATATAACCAATGACAAGTGGGGGTCTGTAAAGCTCTTGGTAAAATAAGAGTCTGAGACAGCTGAAGTACCCTGTTGTTCTGAAACAATTGCTTTTGGAAGGGTTGTCATTTGCAAACTTGTAAACACTGATGAAGGGTTCATTCACATGGAGAAGCAGAGTAAAATCAGATGGCTCAGAAGGGCCCTGCCCATGTCTGACCAAAAGTGAGTCATGATTCAGTCAGCTTCTGTACTGCTGCTGTTCTTAGCTAAGAACTATAATTAAAGTGGATATATTTATCTCAATAAACGGGCTTGGGGTGCTCAGGAGGTGCTTTGCTGGGTTTCAGACTTTCTGCAGGGGCACTGGCAATCTCTGTCTGAAGTGCAGGGCAGAAGGCTGCAAGTAGCAACTGCTTTAGAAGCCTGAAGTTAATCCTTCACTGCAAATGTGACACAGCCCGGAGAGAATGGCAGTTGTAAAATTCTGATGGATTTACTGGATCCCTGAGGAGTAGATAAGAGAATAAGAAATCAAATGCAGATTCTAGTGCTGCAAAGTAATAGATCACCCATGTGGAAATGCTACAAGGCAGTGCATGACACTGTGCATCAACATCCAGAGATTACCAGCCTCAACTAGATTAAACATTGCTTCCTAACTACATGATTATCCCCACATGCTGAACTCACTCTACCATATTTTCTGTAGGCTGACTGCCATTGAGATGTAGAAATAAATATATCCCCAAAATCCCTTTCTTGTACATGTTGTACAAATTAGTTGCTGTATTACAATGCACTCGTCATTGAGTAAAGGAGAAGACACTCTTGGACAATACAACGTTTTTCCCCACACTTCTGGATCTTATAAGCATCTTTTACCTCATCAATTTGATATGGGAATGGCTGCACTGCAGTGAGATACTCTATATTCATCCCTTGTGGGAATCAATTCAGAATGCACTTGGCCTGTCATGTTGTATTATTTTGAGAGATGACTTCACATTGTCCAATGCAGCTCTATTGCTGCTAACCATCTACAGAAATCAAGACCTTATATAACACGCATATCATAAAACACCTTCATTGTCGCATCTATTAGTCCAGTGCTCCCTATAATGCTTGCCTGAAAAATATGCCCACCTTAAATGGTACAACATTTTCTCTGTCTGTTGCAAAATACATCGAGAACAATGTGTCTCTTTCCAATAATCTCTTAGGAGCTTTTGTTCACAAAATGTATATGGGGAAGAGGAAAGAAAAATGAGACTTTCAGGAGAATGATTTAATCTAAATTCTAACGGCATTTTTTCTAATTGTTTTAAATATTTAATAATTTCTCTTTTTGTCAGATTAAGAATATCACACTCTCAGGAGCTGACCTTTCCTTTTGAAACCTTGTTCAGAAACCCAGACACCTTTTTGTGGAGTCTTCCCTTTTAATAGAGCATCAGCCTCTCTCTTCCTTTTGGGGTTTTTAGCCTTGTTTCTCCTCTGTGTGTTACAAATCTTTCCTTGACTAGATCTCCGAGTATACATCCTATATTGTGTAGAACAATTATTTGAACTTGGTAATAAGTGTTTCCTTTGGGGAAATGATAAACATGTTTGTGATTTGTCTCACCTAGCTGTAGCCATCAATTACCTGTGAGTTTCTGTACAGTGAACAGAGTTTAGGAGCTGGTTACACATGCTGCAAAGCCTAGCCAGACTTTAACCATCTGCCTTAATGACTGGAAGGTGAATTATTTAAAAATACTTTTCTACTGCTGTTTTAGTTGTATGCTTTTTCAAAGAGAGGAGTTAACATATTAACATATTAAGCAAAATCTCCATCTTCTACTTCATCCATTATTTTGTTTGGGTTTTTTAATGGGCTCTTAGCACTACTAATTTCTGACAGCTGTTTTAAGAAGGATATATGAAATATAGGAATTCAGTGGTATTCACTCTTCCTTTCCAAGAGTATCTTTCAATTATTTTTTTCAGCCACTGAATTAGTTATTTCATAAACAAAATAAAATATGTGGAGTTGGAAATGAAATCTCGCTCAGAATTTCCATTTTAAGTTTTGTGGCTTTAACCCAGCCTCCTCTTGTGACCCAGACTCTTGTGATCTCAGCCTCCGTTCTGTGGCTTGATTATTAAAAAATAAATTTTTTGAGTATTGTAATACACACACTATGGAAATGTTAATTAACATGCCTGGAACACTGACTAACAGCACAATGTTTTGGTATGTGTGGTTAGCATGTATTCTTGTTAGCTATTTTGAGAGTCCAAGTAGTGCACATTATGGTGCAAGTTAGTCAGTTTGCCATATAAGTGCTGGGATCTTCAAGAATTAATCAATCTACAGGAATTAATTATCTCTAAAAGAAAATTGCAGACACTGAGGGTCCCCTCTGCCTAAAAAAATACTGTAATACATAATTTCAAATAGGTTGGAAATTAGGAGCCTTCTCCTGTTCCTGTTTGTCTGTAGTCTGCACAAAAGAGAAAAGACTCCATATAATTGTAGGATTTGCTTTTGACATCTTTTGGGAATACCAGTCTGGAAAATAGCAGGTAAGGAAACTTTGAGAACCTGGGGCTAAATTGTATGCAGTGGGATCCACTAGGTGAGCACTAGATGTCTGTGTTCCTGGGCTGGAGAGATGAGATGATAGATATTATATGATATATAGACGTGTAGTAGGGAGAACTATGTGTGTGGCCAGCCACTGCTTATTGCAGTTTGCATGCACACCTTCCTGTTGAAATTGAGGCATGAGGGCTCTAGATCCAGAGAAAGACCAAGGAGTGGAGATATATTAATTCAAAACTTGACTCTTCTCTTTTGCTGGATCAACTCAGTTCAATGTCTAGGCTCAGTAAATTCCCCCTAAGACAAGGCAGATGTGAAATCTAGGCTCATAGCTACCAGAGAATGATACAGACCCACATCTGCTTTAAAGGCCATTGCTATGCAGACATAGTGGAAGAGATGCCAAAGTCCAGGCTCTGAAAGGAGCTTGTTTGGTGCCTGTGGTTGGAGCACAGGCTGAGCCAGCACTGAATGCCTTCCAAAGAAGAGGGGAGATAGTAGTGGGTGTGAAGGGGATGTTACTCATCTTTTGCATCATGTGCTTCCACGTATAATACTTGTTTCAAAAGTGTAAAGTCTGGTTCTAGTCTTTCTTTCGTCTTATAGTATCTATTCTCAGAGAGGAGAGAGAATCTGAGCACTTACATTTAGAGGCAGCAATGACCTCTAGCCTATAGGTTGGATGGCTACCTTGAATGGTCTTGCCATCAGGCTTATCTGCAATAAGAAAATGACTAATTAACTTAAAGCATTTGTTTTCTAGTATTTTGATGGATTTTTATTGCAGTTCTTAGAAATTGTTTTATTTCATTATAGAATGAGAAGAAATTTAGAGATAGGTAGAACTTGAAGATCTAGACAATTCTGGAAAGATTAAATATCTGGAACTATATGCAAGATATCACAGTTTTGTGTATTTGGGGCCCCAAAGCTTGATTAAGTCATATTTTGTTTCATAAATGCGGTGATTTGGATTCTGAAATTAGGCAGTGTTTCTAGGACGTTTCTGAGAAGGTTGTTTATGCAATTAATCACTTGAAATTTCTGGGTTTTTTTAAATTTATGTCCAGTTCTAATCTAGCAAGTCATGCAGTCTCAACCTTTAAAATCAATCCTTAATTTTCAGTGAGTGGAAGGTCGCACCATCAACAAGGAAATCAGTTGTGTGCTGAAGTTCAAGGATTTTGGATTAAGAATAGGAAATATTATTGACCCAAGATTTGGTTTTTGTAGACTGTTTTATAGTTTGGAAAATATGTTGTTCATTGATTCATCCAAAAATTTTCTAACCACTTGTGACATTATCCAACTTTGCATAACCCTGCTGCTGAGGCAGTAGCATGGAAGGACAGTGGAGACAGATTGCTTGTATTTCAGTTGGACATTGCCTTAACTCCTGGATGCTGGTACAGTTCATTAAGTTTCCTTTTCTCAAACCTGACTTGTGACCAGAACTGTGAGGGTAACATGGCCAAGAGGAAAGTAAATTTTCACTAGGACATCCTGCCATCCACGTATGGCACCACAGTAGTGCTTCCTGCTCTCCCCAAGGTGCACCCACAAGGATGAGGAGATTGCTGAGCCATGCCAGGACTGCCTGCTAATTCTCTGGGGTATTGGGAAAAGCATTGCACCTATGTGGAGCAAACCTGTGTATCTGCCTCCATTTATTAGCAGCAACAAATTCAACAAACTACATAATATTTGAGCTGTCAGATACCGAAAATTTCAGTGAGAAAAATTGTAAGTCAGACACAATAGCTTTCAAATGCTTCCACACCTCTTGGGGAATATAGGTGTTAAAATAAGATCTTGAGGTATTAAGATTTTGAGAGGAAGTATGAACAAAGACATAAATATTTTCATGCCTTTTAGATGCTATCCATGGGCTTCTAGGAACCTGCCAGTGTGCTTTCCTTTACAAGGTCAAAGAGCCCACTGTGCTTTATTCCAGCAGATGACATGAGTAAAAACTGTGCTTTAAAGCAGCTTGTATGTAAGGCCTCCTTGAAGGAGAACCTATAGTGTGATATTTGATCTTTTAGAATCTCTAGTTGAGTGAAATGCCTTAAATAGAAAATAGGCCTGTTCTGAATGAAAATCTATCCTGGGCACTGTGCAGATAGGCACCTTTATTGCTTCCAGAAGAACTCATCTCTTGTAAATGGATATTCTGTTACTTGAGAGCTCTTTTTTTTTTTTTTTTTTTATAGCTTGAATAACCATTTAAAAATAACAGAATACTGTGGAATGCTCTATTTTATAGCTTGGGTGTATTCACCCAGCTGTAATTAACCCTGGACTGCTTTTACCATATCTGAGGCTTTTGCCTGCAATTCAGTTGAGTTACACAATCCAATGGATCTCAAAATCAAGTTCCAAAACAGTGTAGATGAGGATGACAGCCGTAACAGAGGAATCGTTTTGGTTGGTTGGTTGGTTGGTTGTTTTTTTTATCTCCCCACTAAACCTACCCATTTACCCCAAGCACCCAGATTACAAATCCTTCCAAAAGTAGCAAAAATATGCTTGAACTGATTACCATTAGGAAACACAATGTTTGTAATTGTTTCATATTAGTACCTTTCTCCAATGTGTTTTGGTGGTTTATTCCCAAAGTTTATAACATGTGTGCAATGAACCTGTATCAAAACAAAGCCCAACTCTTCCATTTTGAAGTCCAACATGAAATTAGTATTATGCAGAATATAAGCTTTCTCTAATAGTTACAGAATCTTTTATTGAAAATCCTTTTATAGGGAATTTAATCACTATAGCTTTATAGGTTATCAGACACAGCTTTAATTACTGGTAAAATTAAAGTCAAATTTGCTGAACTTTAAATAGCTACTTTAAAATCTGATCAAATCAGAAAAACAAAGTGGTTCAATCAGTAGTATATTGCTCTTTCTGTATATTTCACACTCTACAACCCCCTGAAAGGAGGTTCTAGAAGTGTGGGGTTCAGTCTTTTCTATCTAGTAGCAAATTAACATGTAGCAAGGGGAAATGGCCTCAAGTTTCACCAGAAGATGGATATTTGGGACAACCCAAAAGGGTTGTCAGCCATAGGAACAGGCTGCTCAGAAAAGTGGTTGAGTCACCTTCCCTGGAGGTATTTGAAAGATGTGTGGGAGTGGCACTTGGGGCCATGCCTTAGTGGTGAACATGAAGATGATGGGTTAACAGTTGGACTTGATGATCTTAGAAGTCTTTACCAACCTCAAAAGTTCTATAATTCTCTACCAGGGAGCTTGAATTTACATTGTATGTAGAGACTCAATTTCTACTTCTAATGTTACTCATGATAGATGAACTGTCTATTTAAAACTAAAAGGTCTGCTTGTCCAAATTTAAATACTTGTTGACTTGCTTGTTTGTTTGTTTGTCTGTTTGGATTTTTTTGTTTTGTTGGTTTGTTGGTTTTTATTTGGGTTTGGGTTTTGGATTTTTTTTTCTGACACTGTTGTGCATCATAATGTACTTAAGGAAGCATTATTATTTCCAAGACTGCCCAGCATTTTCCTCTCAAGAGCAGAAATTTAAACAGCAAATTGAAGGATTAACCTTTTCTAAAAAGCAGACATAATTAAGGATAGTTAACCATTCTTGGGGAGGAATCTTAACTGGACTAGAGAAGATAGCTGCTCATTCTCTGGGCTAATGTCAGCAAGAGTGTAAGAGATGACTTAAGAATACAAAGCCATGAGAAGCCAGACTCTGAGTGGGTGATGCACAGTGTGGAAGGGTTCCTGCACAAGCAGGAACTCTTTGAGGTTCATGCTGATCTCCAGTGAGGTTGGCATCACTGCATCATTTAGGACCATGACAATTGTTCTGTCACCTGCGTGCCTGACTTGTTTCCCCTCCTCCCTGGCTCATGCAGGCTGCTCCCAGACCTCATCCACTGTGCCCAGCAGTGCTGCTTGCAGCACCCACAGGCGCCTTTCAAACATTTCTGCACACAGAGCATTACCCCCAGCCTCTGCCTCTGAGGGCATTTCTCAGCACTGGTCAGAAGGAAATCTGACATATGAAATTCAAAATTAAAGCCACAGATGATAAAAGTTGAAAAGTATATCTAGAGTGTTTGGATATAGTTTTGCATGGACCAGAGCAATCTTTGGCTGTGCCAGGCAACTGCCTTTTGGAAACATTGGGTATCCTGAAATTACTCTGTTTAGCTTTTGCTTATGTAAAAATGATCAACTTCATGACAGCATGTGTTACTACCCAAAGGTCATAGATGTCCAACTTGCATTTATATGAAATAGAACCAGATGCAGACTATAAAATGATCTGAATATTTTTTAAATGACTTCACTGATATTTTGTCTCCTATTTTCTTACAATTCATGATTGATAATTTTAAAGGTTATTTATCTTTCATCTTGGGTTCCACTATTGTTGACTTAACCTTAAGAAGGCTTGATAGAGCTTGAGAAGGAAGATCACTTGCTGAATGTATTTTTAAGATATATTTCAATTAATAAAACATGAATTAAAATCTGTAGAGTTATAAATTATAGATATTAAAAGAAAATCTCTGGGTTATTTTTTTCTCACAAGCAGGGTAAGGCTGGGGAATTTTTGTCCTTTTAATATCCTGCCGTGGATGATAAAACTATGCCAAATAGATTAACAACTTTTGGCCCAAAAGCTGTGATAGGTAGAAGTAGAATATATGTAACAGGCTGTCTCTTTTCCCATTTTGTATTACTAATAGTAGGTTATAACAATTAAAGGACCAAGTACTCATCTTATTTTGGTGACAGAAATTCAAGAAATATTTGTCCTGAAATAAAAATAGTGTTTATGGAAAAGCTTTCTGAGATTTCTAGTAAGGCTATCTGGTTGCTCCAGCAAACTAAAGTTGCAGGCAATTATCTGAAAACCATTTAGCACTTGTTTCACTATACTGCTGGGGGCAACACTGCACTTGCATGAAGCCCAGTATGTGTTTGAATACTTTCACTGAATAAAATTATTTGATAAAATTATAAATTTCTGTCTACAGTGTGAATTCTGTTATTCTCCTTTTTGAAGTTACTTATTGTTTGAGATGTCTGTTAACTTTGTCTTTACAACTTATTTTAGTGCAACATATAATTATTCTTTATAAAAAGTTTTAAAATACTGGTTTTAAGAATGGTACCTTAAGCTCTCAAGTGTAATTTTTCTAGTGCCAAAAAATTTAATAAAAAGGACAAAGTGTGTTCTCTACAAGAATTTGAAGTTATTTCAACAAATGGCAACATTATCAATAAAAACCTATTTGGATCATCATTGCACCACATCTCAAGAATTATGTGACACTTGGTAACACATCAGACTTTCACAGGGAAATGAAATAATGGCTCAAATTGTGATGAAATACTGTGAACTTTGTTCTGTGTAAAAATTCCATATTCCAATTGTAAAGATTGTACAGAAAATACTCCAGTCATCTTCCTATCACTTTCCAAAGCACTTCCACCACTTTCCTCTATAACAGCTGAAGAAGTAAATGTATTTTCCTTTGCATGAGGTGCAGAGGTCTGATGTAATCCACAAATGCAAGATGATAAACAATAAGTGAAATTAGAGTGCAGTGTAAGAAAAGCTGATGACATATCCAACAACTCTGCTGTCATGTTGGTGACTTGCCAGGTAAAGGCTATGAAATAACTCTTCCAGTTTTCTTACTTGTTCATTTGTTTTTAGAAAAGGGACTTGTAAAACTGTACAGAGAAATTCCTTGCTGCGAGGGTGAGGAGACACTAGAGAGGTTGTGAGTGCCCCATTCCTGGAAGTGTTCAAAGACAGGTTGAGTGGGGCTCCAAGTCCCTGATCCAGTGGAGGATGAAAGGATGGATATGGGTGTTCTTTTTAAGAGCATCAGCACCTTCTTGCAGTTGCTAACTGGCCCAGGTATCAGAGACTTATTCCATGTCATACCCTAAAGTGTCTGCCTGACACCCATCACCTTAACAGAGAAGACAGTTCCAGTTTGGAAATGTAAAATATCACATTCATATATAAGAGATTTGTAGCGTTAAACCTCTGTTGAATGGAATCACTACAGACAAATACCAGGAACAATTCTTTTAATGAAAGTTAATCAGCTGAAAATAACCCCCATATAATAAACTTGAAAGCACAGATTTTATTTGAACATTTGTAGTCTATTTTCTATGCAGATTGATATGTCCAGTTATCTAGGCTAAATTAATTCTCACATTGAGTGCTGCTTCAGTACTTTAGTCCAATAAAAACAAAGTGTGTTTTATTTATAAAAAAATTATTAGCTAAATTTGAGATTCTCTTTTGTTCAATAACTTGGTTTCTTAGCTTTGAAAGTCCATTTTCTTCTTCTTTTTCAATGAAAATAAAAGTTTTGGGGGTGGGGAGGGGGCTTCTTTTTTATTTTTCCCTCCATGCACCTGCACATTTTACAGTTTTTTAAACTGCTGTGTTTGGTAGTTTAAGGGTTTCCTGTCACAAAAACAAATGCCTCAGTAATCACCAAAAACTGTATGTTGTTCAGTGACTAATGTAGCTTCTCAGAACACTTTTTAAGCAAATAAATTAATATAATTCATAACCACAGGGCAGCATTTACAATCTGTTTGAGGAAGATGAATGTGGAGTAATGTAAGACATATGTGATTTTCTTTTCTATTGGTGTCTTTTTTTTACCAAGATCTGTGAAAATGATACATTTTTCTTACTCATATCTGTGCCCAAATACTCATCTTGCTGTCCATGCAAAACCATATAAAGTGGAGAGAAGCTTTGTTTAAAGTGCAAGAAAGACACAAATATATGAGATGGAAGCAAGAGCGCCATAATAATACATAAATAATAATGAATATATAAGATCAGTATCTTGAAAACTTAGGGCATGTGACCATCTCATATGAGCTGCCCTGCTGACTTCAGTGGAAAACTCGCGTGATTTGTTGAATTATCCAAACAAAATTTTTGCATTAGACACAGGAATGGCTTTAAAGCACATAATTTGCTTCTTTCTCTTTGAGGACTGCATGTTCTTGCATAAGTGACATTGAGGTCAGAGCACCCCTGCTTCTTAAAAGTTCATGCATGGAGATAATAATAAAGATAAAAATAAAAATAAAAATAAAAAATAAAAATAAAAATAAAAATAAAAATAAAAATAAAAATAAAAATAAAAATAAAAATAAAAATAAAAATAAAAATACTACTACTACTACTACTACTACTACTACTACTAATAATAATAATAATAATAATAATAATAATAATTTTTAAAAATTAAACTTTTATTTCTTTTATACACTTTTGAGATCACTGCTTTAAGTTCAGCATTTTATCATTCCTTTTGTAGTTATTCCTTTGCATTCCCTTGAAAGTGCCAGAGCTTTGTCAAATGTGGCATCAAGTATCTCACCACTTTGGACAGGCAGTGTTTAAAACATCAGTTTGCTGATATTACACTTATGGTAAAATAACAAAGAAAAGGGTTCACAGTCAACATGGGAGCCTCAGTGAGTTTCGTCTCTTCTCACAGAACTTATCAAAAAATCTGTTGTTCACTGTTTCCAACACACACACTAGAAAAGGACCATTCTTAAGAACTAAAAAAATAAACTTCAAAGACTCAAAAAAAACCCAAAAAACAAACCCAAAACTCCAACATTATATTGTATTAAAACCAGAAAGGACTATGGTAACAGTCAAGAGTTCTCCAGCTTCCCTGGATGTCTCTTCAGAATGATAGTCACTGCTAATTTGTTACATAATGGTCCTGATAGTAGGAGCCTACCTCTTGGGGGATGTGTTGATACCTTCTCCTCCCTTGTTGTCTTCCCAGGCCTGGCTGTAAATTCTGCTTGCCTTGTTAAGACCTTATTCCCATTAGATTTCTTAGGGAACTGTTGTGTAAGGTCAACATTCATTCTCCTTTCCAGTCCTGTTTTGATAATTTCTCCTGTTGACAGAGAGCAAGAAAAAAAAAAGCCACATGTATGTATGTAATTAAAAGATATTGATTATCCTTGCACTAGTTTAGTGCTTTTGAATGCTTTTTCAAAATAATATTGATTAATATAAACTTTGCAGATTTGAAATTTTATTTTTCTCTTTTGGATGAGACCTTTATCTCCTTTCTGGTTTACATCTATGCTGACAGGTTTATGATACCACTGCTATGTTTTCCCAACCATAACAGTATAGACAACTTCTCCTAGCAGTGAAAAAGTACCTGTGTAGGACTTAGAAATTACATTTGTGAATGGCTGAGCTATCAAGAGCCATTACCAACAAAAAAACAGCTTGTTGGATGCTGCTTTGTCCAAAATGTCTGTAACTTCTGCAGTTTCATAAAACTAACTTTCTCATTGCAGTTTGGGCTGGGTTGCTATTGGATGTATCAGAATACAAATGCTTCATACAGATTAGAAAGGAAGAAAATTCTCCAACATGGTCACATCCTGTCTGTAACCAAAATGTCATCTGTGTAGAGCAGCACACGAAGTCCCACTCCCTTCAGCATCCTCCTAACATAACCCATGGCACTGGGTCTAGGCCTCACAACCACAAACATTTTGCTCTTTTAATTGCAGGGAGTTGGAAATAGGAATTGGTGAAACTAGTTCAGGCAAAAGCTTCCACACTAAAACAAATAATTTAGAATTCTTAGATTGCAGGTAAATTTTCCTAAGCCATTTTTTATGACTCAACACAGACTACAGCCCTGGCTGAAAGTGCACCTTCACATTGAGACTGCAGGGATAAAGATGTTTCACCAGCACATAGCACCAGCCAAATTCCTAATGTGGGACAATTCTCTAGTTACTCTGTGAAGCTAGAATGAATTTAAATATGAGGCTGGTGGATGGATCCAGCTGTAAATGAAAATTTCAAATCCCTGTGGATGTGGGGTACATTAGATGCACTTAGCCTTGATCCCATTTCTAATTACAATCAGCCTAAGGGAAGAAACAAGAAAAGCCTTAAAAAAAAAGGACCCAAACCCAACCATGTGAATATGGGTGACCATGTTGCACAAGTGCAACCTAGGTAATGCAGGTGACTGACTCAAAAGCTTATAATATGCTCTTTGGCCTTAAAATTTATGGGTCAAACTCCCAGTTCATAATCATAATTCTTCTGGGATAAAGTGCATCTCTCTGAGAATTTGTTGGCATTTCTACACAGCTAATTACTGGGGTTTTTTTATTTTCTCATATTTTGTGTAGCACTGTAGTTTCTCTCCCATTTCACACTCAGTGCTGACACAATGCACTCCCTGCCCACAAGGCTTGCCTACTTTCATCCACAGGCTGGATGCTCAGGGCTTCTTTATCTTTGTGCTGGAAATATGTACAGCAATTGTGAACTACACTTGCAGGAATCTCCCTAACAGCTCTGTTTGGGCCTGAGGCTGAAGTTAGAGTCTGCCTAAAAAGACAGCAAGAGTTGAGAGATGATGTTAAACCATTATGGCACAGACAAAGTCCATTCACCTCCCCCAGGTATTGTGAACAGAAAAGGTTAAGTGGGCAGCTCAGTTAAGTAATTTCAGATGTGTATGGCAGGAATAAATACGTGGTGTGACACCCACACTGATGAGTTGCTGGCTTCAAGCAAACTCAGTGCAAGTTTATGAGAGCTGTGATCTGCTCTGAGCCTGGTACAGGCTGGGACTTCACATGGGCAGATCAGCCACATCCCAGAATGAGTGCAGGCTCATAAGCAAGTTTTTCTTGTTGCAAACCACTGACTTGGGTTGCCACAAGGCAGAATTTGGAAAGCAGCATCTCAGCAATTTAGCTTCTGGAGGCAGCACTCCTTAAAGAAAATACAAGTCACAAAATTTTGACTGGCATGTCATTTGCTCCAAGTACTTTAGTCTTGATATAAAAGCCAAAAAGCCATTAATAAGGGAAATCCACACTAACCATCCAACAATGTCAGCATGGTACCCCTATCAAGAGAAGAGAAGTCAGTCATTAAAAGTGGAAACATCCCTCATCCAAACAGTGCCCTGGTGACACTGAGAACTCAGTGTTTATGCCAGAGGGTATAAAAGGAAAGATGGATAGGGAAAGAAAAAAATGGCTTGACAGTTTATCTGACAATGATCCAGTTAAACATGAAGACAGCCCCTCTCAGTAGAAATCTTTACAACTTTGGTGAAGTCCATGCTTGGCTGCACCAGCACTCATGACTCTTACTCATGATTTTGATTTTGAAATAACAGCTCAGCAGTCCTTTGGCTTTCTCATTTCAGATTACCAGGCTACAAAGGCATTGAAACTTCCCATAAGCTCTGGGGAAAAAAAAAAAAAATTAACACTAGGCCACTGGTTTTCTATGTGTGCAGTTTTTTGACTGAGGAGAAAAAAGCTAAAAGGATAATTTGATTGCTTTACTGTATATTTTGAATTCAAATTGACTGTGAGCTTTTAAAATGCAAATTCAATAAACCAGTGCTTAGATACACGCTTTAGTCTGCAGCTGCTTCTAATGTTAAGCATTTACCCTGTAAATAGCATGAAGATGAGAAAGGAAAATTGGGTGATGTTCAGCCATGACATATGGACAGAAGTTTAGCTTCTGTTGTCTTGGAAAAACATCTTTATTTAAAAAAATAAAGTATTCTACATCTTTGGCAAAATTGAGGTACATAATAAAAACTTAGCCAAAGTTTCTCAAAGTTAGAAAGGCTGAACATTTGGTTTGATTTGAGTTGAGAGTAAAGCTTAGCTCTGGAGCTTATTTCTGTGCCAGAAACCATGCAGGTTTCTATTGTATTCCTTAGTGATTTTTTATTTTGCATTTGTTCTAGAGTCTTCCAAAATTTAACACCCATTGGAATAAATACTTTCTCGTGTTTATTCTTCAAATTAATTACCTAATTAAAAACTAAGTAAATTAAATATTGAGAATCCTAAATATTTAGTCATTAGGACATGTAGCTACAATGCTCACATGTCTCGAAGTTGGTTACAGCTCCTTTTTACTCAAAGGCCCATATTCCATAGCCATGTACACAGTCCAAAGCTGATCTGAGTAGAGTAAAGCACTACTCAGTGTCAGGTTGTCAGAGAAGTCCTGGGAGATGTTTTGCAGAGCCTTCCTGCCAGCTGCCTGACAACACCTATGTCAGAACAATTCTATGCAGCAAGAGGCACAGTTTGTGTGAAGTACTTGGGAATTTACCTCCTTTGTTTTCGTGCTATCAGCTGCCATCACAATCTATTCCTTCATGATTGAAAAAAGAAAATGAAGATGTTCCAGGTAATTTTCTGCTCTGTGAAATCAGTCATAAAGGGGCATTCTGGAATGTCACAGCTTGTGGAGTGTAATGCTTTAATTGGATGCCATGTCCTCAGCAGTTTGCAGTCCAAAAACACCAACTTTACCTAAAGCTTTTGAAAGACAGGAAAAAAGATGGCGAATAGCAAGATAAATAGCAGCTTTATTAGGCAGAATGAGACTGTGGTTTTAGCAGGGAACTGTGGAGCCAGAAAGGGTTAAAGGTGATGGAGGTGGCAGGTATCTTGTAGAAACTAAGTACTTTTTTCCTTGAAGGAACTTGTTATTTAAAGGCCCACATTTTACCACTGCAGAGATCTCTGAATTCTGAAAAATATTTGGACCATGGTTGACCACTGATGCCACTACAAATATAAGACTTTCTGTCCAAGAAAAGTGGAAAGAGATGGCAGCTGAGAAAGCCGTGTGTAGAGGACTGAGGCACTGAGAATATAGGGGTCTCTTTCTAGAAAAAGAAAAAACATGCCATGAAAAAGGTCCCAATGCGATACATCTGATTTAAATAATTTCTGAGAAATCTAGTTTTGCCTTTTCACTGCTCTATCAGGGTTCTGGATCTCATTCACATAATTTCTTGTCTACAAAGAAATTGCAACAGCATCCGTATTATTTCTTTTCTTGTCTTTTTTTTTTTTTTTTTTTGCTTTCCCTTGTCTTTGCCTTTCCCATTTCTCATCCTTAAAATGGGACTTTTAAAGAACAGCCAATGAAAAGCTGAGCAGTTTTATAATATAAAAGCGGGAGGTGGGACTCATTTTCCCTAATTTTGTGTCTCTATTCTAGATGTTTGCTGTTGAGCTCAATACTTGGCTTTCTGCCTGGTTCAAAGCAATGGGTTTAGACATTTTACACCTTATATTTAATGTCTCATTTTAGGATGAGAGGACATTCACCCCAAAAATGCCTGCTTCTGTCTACTGTATGAGACAGCTGTACACTTTCACAGCAGCACAGGCTACACTCTGTGCTGAGAATTATCCTGTGCAGCATGCCTGGTACAGCCACAGATATCCTGTAGGATCTTTGGCAAAACATCTCATAATTTCATGCTCATTACTCATATATAAACCTTTCACTGATCACACAATAGTGAAAGGTTATCTGACCTTTGTTTGATGTCCTGCTAGACTGGGCTGGCCAGGGCAAGTGAGCATCTTCTATTAAGAAGAATCACAAACCTATTTGGAGCTATGAAGTGTTACACTGATTGCAGGAATTTTTAATGCCATGCTACTTTTTTATTAATATTCTTTAAACCACCTTGAAGAGGTGTAATACTGAGAATGATTTAAAATTATAATGAGAAAAAAAGCATAGCTATGAGTTAACCAGGAGACAGTGAGAGAACACTCTTGAGGAAGTGTAGGTCAGGACTTGTGCAGTTCTGTAAACAAAAAAGTGTAACTTTTAGTCCACCTTTATGGTAAATAGCTTTAGCTCTACCTAGAGTCTGACTCTTAAGAATCTTTATACTTCCTCAGAGGACATAACTGGATTCTTAAAAATATGAATTATTGAATTCTGTAAAGGTAGTCCAGGCAGGAAAGCTAAAACTGATTTAAACAGAAGAGTGCAGCCCTCGGAGATTCTGACATTTCTAAAGGTTTGGAATTTATTAAGATAACAAGGCAAATCCTTCTGTTTTCCAGAAAGAAACAAATCTTCTCCAAACCAACAATAAATTAATTTTCCTAATTTTTGTGGATGGACATACAATTTCTCTTTTCCTCTTTCAAAATCCAGGATTCAAAAATTGGTTGGTTTTTCAAAGATTTATTTATTTTTGGATGTGCATGAAATGCTGTCTTGCCAGGACCTGAATAATTTAGAACAGGGCAAAAACACATGTGGGATTTCTCCTTTAATCAATGTCAGTTCCATATACCCTGCAAAAGGATTTTCCAAGGGTTAATATATATTATGTATTGTCATTCTTGATTTCTTCTCCATATAAATAAGATAACATTTCTACTGAAGTAAGGTCCAAATGGCACTCCAAGGTTATAGCTCTCTAATTCTTTTTTACTTTTAAGACTTCCTAGCACCTTTACTGAAGGCCAGCTATAGCTTCCAAAAGCTACCAAAAACTTACAAACAAAAGAAAACAACACTGAACTTTCCCCTTATTGTTTTCTATAAATTCTGTTATAAAGAGTTCCACTAAAGGAGCTGCTGATATATAACTCATAATTTATAGATGCCTCTTTCCTATGAGAGGGAGACCTTGTGGATACACAGTTAAGGGAAGTTCACAACCTGTTGTGGATCAGGGACAAAATTCAGGCAAAAACTCCTACATTCCACTTCTATAATACCTTTCACAATCACTTTTATCCTGAAATAGCTTCTCTTTAGTATAAAGCCTAAATTTGCAACATATTTTAAACTTCCCTCTGCCCATGCATGGGCTGGTGTACATGTATTCTCTGTGCCTCCACCAAATGTTAGTCTGTCATGCAGTAGTTCAGGCATTTAACAAAATAAGAAGAGAGTGCAAGGTGTTCAGGATACTTTGGAATTAACCTGGGCCCTCAGCCTTCTCAAGAGTTTCAGGTGCTGCAGAATTAGTCAGAGTAAATAATCTTGAGCAGATGGGGGTTTTGCATTTAGGGTTTGAGCTGAGATATCCAGTTCGAACATCAGTTCGAGCTGATGTTCTTAGCAGATTATATTATTCCATAGCCTGGTGCAATCCTAAACCTATCAGTCCTATCAAACTTGAGTTTAGGAATATCTGCTCCTTCACTTGTCTTCCAAAAGTGGAACTGACTCAACGAGAATTATCTCAGGGACAAGAAAGAGACAGAAAATCTCTCAAAGTCTGTGCTAATACATTTAAGCCAGATGTACAAAGATTTTCCTATTCATTTCCTGTTGATTTATCTGGTTTCAGTTTCTGTGCCTTTCTGCTTTGTTGTCTTTCAATAGGAAACAAAATACCCACTCACTAAAAGAAAAACAAAAAAAATAATTGCAAAGCATAGGTCCATGGACATATAGTCTTGAAGCAGATATTTAAAAAAAAAAAACATTTTTAGTGAAATATTTGTAGTAGATCTACTAATTGTATTTAGAGTATTTAATCTAGATATGTAATTGCTTTAAAAATATATTTTCTCAACAAACATTTGGTTCATTTCTCTGATAGTCCCTTGTGAAGTCACTGAAGAAAGAAAAAAGGAGGACATCAAAGGACTTCCAAAACCAACAGATTCATCATCTTCCAGGATAAAATTTTTGTAAGAGCCAAGTCTACTGTGGAAAAGTAATATCTCAGCAGGAGGGTGCAAATTCAGTCACTGTTTTGTTCCCATCCATACAAATCTTCAGAACTGGTATAATGACTGTAAGGCAAATGAAGTCAGGAGGCAGTTTTCTCATCTGCAGCATCAAATCGAAGAACAGATAATCTACCCCAATAAGGGTCCAAGGACAAAATAGAAGAAAGCACTGAGCAACTCCATTTTGAGAGTGACAACTGGTAGAGTGGTGTCAGCATCGCTTAGACCTTAACATAAACTTATGTCAGTAAATTCTCAGAACCACTTGATTTTGAGATAGCCGGCATGGAGTTAGGCCAATTTTGATCCATTCAGAACTTAGCAGTGATGAGCTATTGAATGGCTTTACATCAGTTTTGAACTTTGTCCCTCACTTTAATCCGTATTTTGCCTTGTTAGTCTACAAAATGGGACTGATATATTTCAGTATGGCTTTGTGAATTTGATCCAGAGCCCTTGACTGATCACAGGTCCTTCTGCTGTGGCAACTTTCTATGCCAACTAAATACTCCATTAAAATCTTTGGAAAAGGACAATTCACCTGAAAGTAATAGGAAAGCAAGCAGAATTGCTTCAGCTCTCAAAGTGTTTGGTTAGAGAATGACTTTTCTAGACAGGACCACTTCTTTTAAGGTATGAAATTTTGGAGTTTTGCTGAGTTTTTTGGTTTGTTTTTTTTTTTTTTTTAGCATATTGATCAGATTTCTGAGAACTAAAATATGCAAGGTTAAATAAGAAATCCTGAAGATTTCATTCATTGTATCTCAGTCATGCTTCTCACCATGTTAATTAAAAATAATTATTAAAAAATTAATTTTGGTGTATGCCTTTCTTTTTTTCTTTTTTTTCTTTTTTTCTTTTTTTTTTTTTTTGTCATACAGTTCCATAAGTCAGCACATCTCAGAGCTGGAAATTTGCAGTTGTTTAGTCATTAGTAATTGTATTTACCACTAAAGTACAGATATCACATTACTCAGGTCAAAAGCCAACTTATTTATAATACAAAACATTTGAAAACTGACATCTGTTCTTGAAATACACAGAACTTCTGGATTGACGTCAGTGATGTAACCACACAGAAGAATGTTTCCGGTGAGTTTCCTTAGTTTTTTTATCTGAATGATAACTCAGCTCAATATAATGAAATCTGTTTTTTTTTTTTCATGCTACACAATGGTGTGAAAGGGTAAATTTTAAAAATGCCTTATTTATGTGAACCAAATTCAAACTTGGCAAGCATAATTATTTTTATATCATGAGGGTCTTCTTTTTTTGGACAGATACAGATATGATAGACAATTCTGAGAAATTGTTTCTTGCTGTAGATGATTAAACCTTGAAAGCTGGGATCACTTGTGAACTGGAGACTGAGCAAGTAGAGCTATGCTTTCAAATTTTCCTTTATTTTTCCAAAGGTAAACTGTTTGCAATAGCTATTGAATTTCTCTAAGAAGATAATATTTTCTGAAATTATTTTTTGCAATGACTTAAATGTGCAGTTTTCAGTCCTCAGTCAGTTACCATAGTATGAAACACACACTGAGAGAATAACTTATTGCAGCTACTGATATTATCATTAACATGCAGATTATTTCCCTGGATTCCATATTTGTGAGACATCTCTCCAGGATTTCTTCTTTGAAAAGGACTCATTAGGAAATAGGGTTATTTTTACAGGGTGTTTACAGGGTATCAGCCTATAAGAAGACCATAAGGAAGCAAGTTTTCTGGGACTAGCAGTGACAGTTCAATATCTACATATAAGGAGTCTTTCACGTAACTCTACAATAATGAGCAAAACTACTGAAAGTGGAAAACTCAAGTGTAATTTTAAAATACCTATGTGTGGCAAGTTTCTTGAGGTATTTTGGGTTCTTGAATATATTTAGAACCTGAGTAGTCCATCTCTGATGCTGAGTAATTTGAAAGTTAGTATCTCCTGAATCCTTGAGACACTTATTTTGTCTCCTCCAGTTAATTTTAGCACCAGTGGCTAACCCAGGCCTATACAGTTTCTTCATGTTAATCCTATTATTTAAGTATGGGAAATACCATCAGATCATCTAGTCTATCTAGGGACCTACTCTTGATCATTAGTAGGAGTGATTCGTGTATTTCAGACCTCATAGCAGGGTTCTTTTGTTGCTTCATAAACAGTAGAAGGATTGACATTGTCCCCAGGACAGGAATGATACCATTTATATAGAATATGAAGGCCCCAGTCAGCCACAAGGCACATGTAGGGGGTTTATTCCACCCCCAGCTCAGCCTGTTCTAGACTTACATTCACAGAGGGGTAAGTTCTGACCCACAGATGTGCACATCTGTTCTGTTATATCATCAAGCTCTGCGTGATGATACTCTGCATACCCAGACCTACGGCTGCTTCCAAAAGGATTGGGGAACAGCTAAATTCTGTCTGCCTTTCTTTCACGAGGATTGTTTCCTTCTTCTCCTTCCAAATGCACTCACATTTTCACAAAACTTACAGAAATTAGGATGGTGTTTAGCACTTGCCAGACAGAACTTTTAATAGATTACCTGGTTTCAAAAGTATCCTTCCTTAAAATGACCATAATTACTAAAAAAAGTCACCTTAGAGGAGTCATAATGCTTAGTGTAAAAAAAAAGTAGTTCAAACTTTTCCCAAATTTAATACAAAATGTGCCATATAATACTGAATTTCTCCAACTCTCCCTCTCCCTCTTGAATACCCACATAGAGTATAAAGTATTTCACTGTGGAGGGTCATAAGTGTGACTTGAGTGATTATGACTCAAGTGAAATGAATGTTTTCAAGAATCAAGTTTCCTTGTTCCCTTTAGGAATACAAAACTGGATGTTGAAATGGCCCCAAACAATGACACAGAGTTTGCTTAATCTGTAGAATTACTAGTAATGTAGGTGATGCCTAAAGAAGGGCTTTGCTTTTTTGTTCCACAAGGATACTGTATTGTAGATGGAAGAATAAACTGGATTTTGATTAAAACAGTGGAAATTGTTTTTTTCAAAACCTTTACTTGTACTCTCCTTTGTTCTGGAAAATAACTTAATCTTTTAGCTGCCACAGTCACTGTGTTTCCAACAAAGAACTAAGATCCCTAAAATCAGTGGTTTGGATGCAATTTTATTCTTTAAATTTGTCTATAATTTCTTATATTATGTCTAAATAGATGTTCTTATTCAAGTATATATTGAGAGCAGGATCATGCTATAAAGAGAGGTGAACAGAACACAGAATAGGTAAATATGAAATGGCCAGGTTAGGCATGAAAAGTAAGTTTTCATCTGCTAGTACAGTGAGATTTTATGATAACATTAATGAGATGGTGGTGACATGAAATGTGACTATTTTTATTATGTTGATGGATAGAACTGTATGATATTCTTGCTTGTAATAAAAGAGACCAAGAAAATAAATGCCCTGCAACTCTCTGCCACATCATTTGGACATCCCACTCATATTCATTTTAATTGAAATTATGTGCCCAATTACTAAGCTAATTTTGAAAACACGTTTTACTGTTTGAAAATTGTACAGGACCTTCAGAGAATTTGTGTTGTGTTGTCAAATTAATCTCCCTGTTAGGTAGATATCAATCAAAAACATGATGTTTTGAACCAATATTTTCAAAATCAGATGTCTAGAACTAGATTCTGAGATTCATATTTAGGACTTCATTGAGTTTTCAGAACTGCAAGCTTTAAAAATTGAGGCTTCAATAGCAACAAAAAAAGCTGATATGCAGACTTTGAAAACAATAACATTCAGAACTATGTATGTGTCTGAACTCTGAAGAGCAAGCTACTTAGCATCACAGGTAAGATTCCTTTAATAATTGTTATATTTTTCATGGACTTTCACTCAAAATCCTCTTCTCTTTTCCACTGCATTGATGGGATTGTTTAGCTTTCTTACACTTAATTTCATTAAGTTTAAGAATTATTTGTGAAGCTGGGTGGTTCTCATGCAGCTAGAGGAGGCAAATTAGGCTGTTTACTTTTACAACTGAATCACCTACTTTATTTCTTTTTTTTTTTTTTTTTTTTGCTAGCATGGCATGGACGGCCTAGCTCCATCTCTCCATCTGGTCCCCATTTCGAGAAGACATCATTAACCCCACTATTCCGGTAAAATGAATGAAATAAACCATGGAAAAGAAGAAGGTCCTTTCAAATTCTTTTAAAAATCCCCTAAATCTGTGGAACAGACATGATTTTTTGAGCAAGTTTCAGAACAGTAACATGATTTACTGTATTTTCAACTCAAACTGCATTTCTATTAAATCACCACTATATGTGATGTCAAGGTGAATGTAGAGATGGAAAGAAAAGCAGAACATATAAATATTTTAGGGATTTAAAGATAAGGGATTTAAGCATGTGCCGTGGCAAATCACCTCTAGAAATTTTGTTGGTAGTTTCCAGCTTTTAGAGTCTACAATAGGTAGGCTTTCCATGATAATTGATGAAGAAAGTTTGCTTTATCTTTCAGCCAATACTACTTTTATAGGCAACCTGGACATCATTCCAGCAAGACCTACCACAAGAATGTGTCTATATTCTTCTAAAAGCAATTATTTTATTCAATTTCAGGGGTTACTTGGTTTGGTTGAACATATAGAATGTAACTAATCACTGAATGAGACAATCACTTATGATTCATGCTTACATGGCTATTGTGAATTCATCTTTGGGAATTACTTACAGATGAGAGATTAAAATAAGTCCTCCTGCCTGGAGAGCATATATTTATGAAATCTGAGTCAGTAGTGATACTGGGTTCTGAAGCAGAAATACAGGTTGTGCTAAAGAAAGGGAAAACGGGTACATCTAGCTCTCCCTCTGTCCTCTGAGTCAGGAAACAATTGTCCTGTGGCTGCTTGACAGTGGCTTTTGGATACTCCTTCATGGTTTTGTTACATTTTATGTCATAATGACACAGTGAATTTGAGACAAAGTGAAGTTAAACCATGACTACTCTTCTTTCATTTGATCAGTCATCTGGTTTTCTTGAAAGGTGTTTATTCAGAAAATATGGTCCCAGAGAAAGTGACAGTTATCTGTATCTGTGGAACTGCTGCTCACCAAAGCTTAGGCCCACAATGCAAAAAAAGGGTTAAATTATAAAGATAAGGATTTTATCAGTAAATATTGCACGTGTATATTCACAGATATGTACATCAGAAATAATGTTCCCACACCTCTTTTGCAAACAGAGGGAAAAGAGTACATTTCTTTGGTCTGTTTTAGATACCTAACATGATGAACCTAATAGTGATATCAATGCTTTGCACTGACTGTGGCAGGGGCCTTGCTACCTAATTTGGAAGCAGTCACTAACATTTAGTCAAGTCAATAACACCTAGATTTCTAGCATTGTGTATATTTACTTGGTGCTAAAGCTGCCTCTGTAATTTTTTTACTCCATAAATAAAAGAGCAACCAAAAATGTGGAGAGCTGTAAAACAATGGCACTTGAAACAGTATAGATACCAAAAAATTATTTTATCAGAGATGTTTGCACTTCATGCTTGGAAAGCAATATTTCTTAACATTGTTGTTGGATCAGTTAGACATAGTGATTAAAAACACATTGCAATTTACTTACCAGAAAAAAAAAAAAAAAGAAAACAGAATAGGAACTAAAACCCCTCAGAGAACAATGGTTGTAGTTTCTGGAGGTGATGTTGAGTCATCAACAGATTTCTGCCCCTGGAAGAATGTTTAGGAAGTGAAAGTGCAGTCTTGGGTATTGCAGCTAGCCAGAATAACAACCAGACAAGATCAAGTGATATGATCTGACTATGTCTGTGTCTTCTAAAAAAAAAAAAAAAAAAAGAAAAGAGTGAGTTTTTCGACTTTTTCATATTTTTTTTTCCTTATTGTGACTGTCATTAAGAATTTATAACTCTTTAAGATGACTCTGCAAAGGAATCCCAATTCCATAGCACAGGTGCAACGTCACAACCTCAGACAACAATTCTACTAATCAATTCTCAACTTTCATAGGAATGTCAAAAATAGTTTTTTCTTTTAATGCTAAAACCAGAAAAAAATTGTTTTTATCATTTTTATCAATTATGTGGCCAGGAATTTTATATAATTATCACACAAAAAAATTAAAGATAATGTCATTCATGCTTGATGTGTCACAAGCCATAAAGTCATGAGGGGAGAGGAAAGCATGACAATGAGGTCATACAATTACTCAGGAGAAGAACTTATTAAATAGACCTAGTTTTTCCTCTTCTTTTCATTGGTAAATCTGATTTCTAAAAATGTATCTATAAACTCAACATGGGGAAAAAAGTGTAAGAACTTATATAAAATTGTCAAGGAATGTACAGTTTGAAAAAGATGGCAATGGCTGTGTGATGTATGACTGGAAAGCAAGAAAAAATGTTGGAATTATATTATTGGTGCTTTAGAGGAAATGGTCATTACAGAGCATTTAGAGGGATGTGATCATTAAAGGAAGAAGTGTACACAACTTGCTTCAAATATACTGGACCTCATGGACAAATTCTTCTATATGAGATCTACAGGAGAAGAGTATGAATGAGATCATAATTCTAAACTCTCTGGAGCACAGACATGTAGGCATGGCTGATAAAAATCCATATAAATAAATAAAACAAGTAAACACTGAAAAGGGAGAATTCTGGTATAATGGTTGATAATGGTTGAAAAATAGAGCTGCCAGTGGGGCTGCTGAGAGAGCAGTTAGAGAAATGAGCAGTGAAGAACAGTTGTGGGGACCAGGGAGAAGCTGGCTGCCAAGAAGAAGGGAAATGACTGAATGCATTAAGGACAACAGGAAGATCAAATAGGCTTTGAGCCAGGCCAGAAAAAGAAATTCAGAGGGAAGCTACCATGGCTCATGTGCTGGATTTAATGTTTATTCTGCAGTGAAAGCAACAACTGAGATGTCATAAGGATTCCAAGATTTAGAAGAAAAAACAGAGATAAGACAAAACCCATGAAACTTCTCATACAAGAGAACCGACCTTCATAAATTTTCAGGGGCTTTTGATAATTGTATTTGATAACTGTTTGCAAATTTGCTTCTGCAGACCTGTGTAGTACTGATTTGGTGTACAGGGTTTCTCTGTTCCAGCAGTTTCTCATCACAATGTGAAAGGTTCATCTCATTCCGTGATGGTAGCTTTTTATGCTTGTAGCAATTCCCTCTGGTTACTAATGGATCATTTACACATCTGAGAATGTTGTTAAGAAGCTCCTGAAGTGGAAAGGGATTCCAGCTGTACCTACTGCTCCTATTTCTTATGGTAGGCTCCTGAGACTTGCACAACTGCCTATTAGCAAGTTGATGATGGATGGAACAGCTGTAAATTTACAAATAATGATGAGCTTGAGACTCCTAAATTAGTGAGAGAACAGCAATTTTCAAATTCTAAACCAGACCTTGAACCAGGATCTTTTTACAGGATAGTGCCACCAACAACACAATAGGTCAGTGGTTGGAAGATACAAGCATTTCCCTGTCCTTTCAAGTTGTTCTCTATATTTTTTGAAAACAGATGATCAAAATCTCAGGCCAATTTACCACAGCGTTTTAAGGAAGGGCTTTAAGTTTTTAGCTGATCTAGTGGATCATAATCAGAAATCTATATGTTACTTTCCACGTGATACCTATTCTTCTGCAAAATCATCTAAATTTATTTGTTCTGGGAGGTAAATGAAAAGTGAAGAATTAATATATTAAGGAGGCAAAACAAGGATAGCTGCTCAAGGATGGTAAGAAATAAGAAACTACAGAATAAGGAGGAAGGAAGAATAATGCCACTTGTTCAGCAGATGGAAAAGAGAGTGCACCATACTCCTGGTGATTCTGTGAATCTCTTAAAGACACAATAACATTAAGAGAACACTCTGGGAAAGTGAAATTGAGAGAACTAAGGAGATGTGAACTTGATATAGAAATCTTGTTTACTTTGTTGCCTTTGACAGAAAGCCAGAAATATATTTGAAACACCGAGATTTCTGCTGAAGGAGAAATTAAGAACATTTCTGGAAAGAGAAAACTCTTTTTCCAATCATACTTGCAAGATTGAAAGTAACAAGAGTGAAAAGTGTCTTTTTTTTTTTTTTTCTCCCACTGCTGTTTCATCTCCTGGTCCTTTCATCTCAAAGACTGATTGATGGACTTGGCCTCACCTGACTTCAGAAGTCTTCAGCTGAGCTAATTTTTAGCACATTTAGGTGTTTCTGGCAAGCATTCATACCAGGAAAGTAATCTGCATCTATAATAGGACCTCACAGAACTCTGGGCAGAAAGAAAAGGGCCCGGAAGTTCTTGGAGGACAATCTTTTCACAAACAAAACTGCATCTTTGCTATTTGAGTTTTTGTCTTAGTTTTGATGTATCTCTAGACTTGGTCTACATTTAATTATGAATTGTGTAGAAGATGTCTCCTTGGCCTAAGAGATTTCAACTATCTCTTCCTTTTGGATTTGAAAATCCTTGAAATTATTTATTGTAATGGCAACTCAGACTAAAAATATCAATGCGCTATGTATTTCATGCCAGGGAACAGAAACAAAAATATTGAATTTTAAAATGCACACAAAGAAAGAACAGAGGGGAAAGCAACATAAATCTAGTGGCTCTATTATCTTCAAGAAGCATTAGTACCAACTGTTAATTGCACTTAAGAGGTACATGATTAGTGAAGGAGTTCATGGAGTTCTTGTTTCAGTTAATCCTAAGGTTAATGGTTTTTTATAGAACTAAAGTTTATAGGAAAATATGGAACATGACAGAAGGACTAAATATTATTAGTAGACACTTTTAGTTGATGACCAGAGTCTTCTATATTGATTTCAATGGTGTGAAAATATGCTTGCAGGATTTGGATAGTAGGGCTCAGCAAGAGCAAAGCCAGATAACAAGATCAGAGATCTGCACAGACTGTGTCATGTTGGCAGGAAGACACAGACTGTGTCATCTGCAGGAAAGGAAGTTCAACCCTTCTGTCCCCAAGACTTCAGTACCTGACTTGTCTATCCCACTTATTCACGTGATTCAATGTGAATTTTTATGGAACTGCTGAAGTGCTTAAATATTAGGCCAACGTTAGGCCTCTGGTTAATTTATTTTCTCTTCTAGTCACCAATTGTGTGTAAAACTTTTTTAAACCAAATTCAATTACAATAATCTCATAGTTTGCATTAAAAAGGAGAGGAAAATTCCACCAAGGGAAATTAGAACATGAATATACTTCTTTTCCTTTGGTACTTTTTCTCGTGAAGAAAATTGATGCTTTGTTGTATCACTTTATTATTTCATTTAGATCAGCTCAGCAGTACTCTCCAAATTTAAATATGAAATGTGTGACCATGTTCTTTTATTGTACCCTTTGAAAAAAAAGTGACTGAACATTCTCATCTGACATCAGCTGTGTGCCTTACAGAGATGATTCATGACATACCAAGTCATGGGGAAAATTAAAGGGCAAAAGGCATCCCAAATCCTATTACTTTTATTTCTCTGTTGATTTGGTTTTTTGCTTTGGTTTTTTTTGTTGTTGTTGTTGTTGTTGTTTGTTTTTTGTTTTGTTTTTTTTTTTACTGGCCATTCTCTATCTGCTTTATGATTTCTTCTTTATATTCTCACAATAAAAGAGTGGCACAATCACTGAAAAAGGAAAAATAATCAGAAAGCAAAATACCACTTCAGTTTCACTCATATATAGCACAACCATGACTTACCTGGAAAAATGAAGACAGATGCCAAAGTCAAGCAATATTGCCTATGAACACCCTACAACCAGCTGATGTGATAATTTTTCAGAGCTATTGTAACTGAGGCTGATTTCAGATCAAACCATAGAGTTCACAGATAAATATCTATCAAATAAATATCTTGCCTAAGAAGAATTTTTTGGTTGAGAAACAAAGTTTAGAGTGGAAATTTACTGAGAGGCTAGAATACAATGTTTAATTAGAATAGCTGACCTTCAAAGCAAATCTAAACTTCTATGCTGTTAAGAATATGCATCCAATAGCTCTATTAATTAATATTATTCAACTGTAGATATCTTTTTGACTCCACTGCACAAAAAAGGTCTATTTCCTTACATATAGTGAAATTGTGAGACACATTATTTCTCTATAATTCTAACTCCAAATATAGTCATAGAATTGATTTTTTTTAAACAGACATAAGAAAATCAATTTGTATAGCACAAAGTAAGAATGTGTATTTTAGTGCCATTTTAAGCTTAGTTCAAGTATTTTTTACTTTACTGATCAGTTGGTTTTGTTAGTGCTGTTTATGTGATGCTACAAGAACATGAATTAAAACTCCAATATTGAAGTCAGATATCAAAGGGGAAAAAAAGAATCGTCACACTCAATAATTCTTGACATGGTGAATTATTTCATTTTAATTTTAATAATGCAGTTACAAATATGATTAATGACATCTGTAGTGGCCTCAGGAGAATATCTGCCTATCTATGTTTTTACAAACATGACAATAAGATGTCAGTGAAATGCTGTCCACAGTCTATCTTCATCATAACCATTTTCCAACTCCAACCACCTCCAAATATGGATTCAAAATAAATTTTGACTTCTTCCACTCTTACACAATGTTGGTATAAATATTAGTGCCATTTTGTTTATACATTTTCTAAAGTTATTATTCCTCAAAATCATCACAGTTGTCCTTAAGATCCAACATGTGATATATATACATATATATAATTTCTGAAGCAGAGACCATGATGGCCCATGGTCTGCTTGACAATGCCTTATTGAACAAAGAGTTTAACATTATTAAATATGTCACAGTATAATGAAAGCTGGAATTTGGTCCAGCTGGTCAAATTTTGGGATGAAGGTGTTAAAAAAATTCAACCATAAAAATATGTCTCTGCTGGAACATGAACTGCTGACACATCTTTTGTTTGGCCAATCAGTGTGATAACTGAGTTTGAAAACCCTTTCTGGTGACATGAATGTAGTCACAAATATGTTATCTTCTCATACCTTTATGGAAAACCAGTACAACATTCCTGTCTGTCTTCAACAAAACTAATTAGCAGGCTAATGAGGGTAGCAGATTGCACAACTCCTTTGGGTTTTCAAAGGAATTGAAGGAGAAGTCAGCATTATTTGAACATTGATACCTGTTTTCCTTTTGCTTCTTTGAAAATTCCATAATAAAACATAGGGATACAGACATACACAGAAATCAGGATATAGATTATATCCTATGCAATTAAGTAAAAGATTTTCTTTAACAGATGTCTTGCAGGCTCATATTTAATTACTTTTAAAAATTTGTCTTCTATAACAAAATATTTTTGCCTTTAATGCTGATGATATTTATGCATAGTACTTTGTTATTTGTGTGTTTTTCTATTCTTACACTTATTTTTATTTTCATCCAGGGTTTGCAGTTTGCAGTAAGCTTTTCTCTAGACTTGCACTTACATCTTAGTTGTATGAGGGAAAGAATCAAAAGTGATGCTGAACACATAAATCCTTTTTTTCCCATAGATCTGGTGCCCTATAACTATCCTGGTTATTATATATCTATCCCAGGATAGGCCTGTGCCTTCTTTCATGTAGTAAAAAGGAGGGAGTTGGATTTTAAGTCAAGTATGTTTCATCCTCATGGGTAGATATTTCACACAGTGCAAAATAACAAAGAGCAACATTGACTGTTTCTTGGTTTCCCAAACACTCCATACTTCCAGCAGAAGAAAAACAATCTTCAATAGCCCTGGAAATTTTCTGCTTCCAGTGACATGTAGATATGCCAAACTTATTTAAATCCATCCCATTAAGAAGTCAGCTGCATTGCAATCTTTCTTTTACTTTTGTTCCTTCTTTAAAAATTCTCCTATTTTCTCATCTGCCATGCCATGTGTTTATAGCAAAGGAGGAAACATAAGAAAACTCATAACACCTGCTGGAGACAGTAAAGCAAAGATAATTATATACTGCTTGTGGAACACCTTCAAAAATTAAACACATAGTGCCTAAGCATTTTTAATTTCCAATTGCATGTGATTCTTCTTATAGGTGAAAATGATTGATGGCAATGTGGCAAGCATACGTGTACAGGAAGGAGACAACCTACCAGCTTATGATGAGAAAACTGTTTAAACAATATGAAACTTCCAAATTTAAATGTGCCCTTTAAAGAAATCTATCCTCCCTACCTCTCTTTTGCAATTGCTGTAAATATGTCACTTCTCTTTTCTTTAGTTTCAGACTCTTCTTATCTCTTAATAGAGTTTGATGGAAATATCCCATTAGCTCTTCCCCCTTTTTTAACATGTCCAACAAAACAGGGTTACAAAAAGCAGGGCAACACTAAAAAGCTGCTATTTGCATGATCATATTTCTTTCCAATTTTCACTTCTGCTCTCAATTTATCTACACAGCTGATTTTAATAGCAATGAAAAAGTTTCTGATATGCACAATATGTTTTTTTGAACCTCATTTTAAAGAAGTAGGCTAAGGATTTCCAAAGGCAGCTTTTAATTCCTGGTGTAGTGATGATTTAAGCATCCAAATTAAGACAAGTGAGAGCCTATTTTAGAAGTGCTGAGCATCAGCAAGTCTGAGTTCTAGAGCATTAAAACTCAGCACAGCCAAAGGATCAAGCAGGCACATACAAGCACTCCAAATCAGAGACTGCTTTTGGAAAATTTAGCCTTGTTTCTTAAGGGTGAAATCTTGGCCTTTCAAAGCCAATTACAAATCTCCCAATGACTTCAATAGGCTTGGATTTCACCCTTTATATTTTATAGGAAAAAACAAGCAACATCATACAGAAGTTTCTCTTTTATGATTTTCTTGATGTTTGCTCAACCCCGGCTTCCCTTTAGGTAGGAAAAATCATGGTTTTAATTTAAAATCCATAAAAACAAATAAACAGTAGCTTAATTACAAGGGTGGACGGGATGTTTCACAATGCTTGAACTAATGTAGTAAAACACCAAGTGTTTGAAAAAACATTTTTAAAACTCAGAAAACTTTAAACTGTTGTGTGTCTTCTCCTCCCTATTCCCAACAATGCTGGAGTTGCTAATTTTACAGCACAAATGGGAAACTGATGACAATTCCTAGTAAAATAGGTTCCATTTATTTTGACTCATGCCAACAGCAGTAGAATACTGTAGAATAACATTTTTAACTGCTTTATCTGTAGTAGATGCTTCAGAATGTACCTCTAAGATGCACTGTTTCTGCTCCAACTCTATGATTTTGATTTCTTCCCATTGACTTAGGTATGATAATCTCATATTCATAAAGGTCTTATGTTGTATAAACATAAAACATTTCTGTGCCTATATCAATAATTTATAAAATACTTTTACTGGTTGTCATCCTTCAAGATGAAATCCTTACAGATGATTCAATAGAGACAGGATTACAAAATAAAAACTGAAACACAGAAAGTGTATATTTTTTAACATATTGACAGGCTCTTGGTCCTTGAATTACTGATCAAGTGAAAATGGACAAGTTAGCCTTAAATCCTACAAAACCCTTTGTAAAATCTTAAAGATTCTTCTGCTCTGTATCTGTTAAAAAATGTTATGGTCTTTCAGTTCAAAGACTGAATGACTTATTTATCTCTTCCAGTCCTTCCATGTGCCAGTTTCTCCATGTGTTCACAAAACAAGGATTAGCCATGATAACATAGAATATACAGCTCTTTGTTTTGACTATGTACATGTCCCATCTATGTTGATTTGTTTTCCATAGGAAGACTAGCTACAGAAAGGTTTTTATCTGATGACTTCCTGACCACTCGCTTTCAGGACTAGAGCAGAACCAAGAGCATTGTTGGTCCACATATGGAGGGTCTTTGCATGGAAGAAGGTTTTGAGAAATGCTACATCTCTTCTTTGTGGGGTAGGATGAGAATAATATTTTCTTTTAAACTTATGCTGCTCCTATTCTATATAAAGGTCAGAGATTTGAGGACAGATTTCCTTTCCACCTGCAGAAGGTCATGTCAGCAGTGCTCATATTACCTTTATTTAATTTTACTTGATGCATTAGCACTACTGGGTAGACAGTCAAGAGGCCTTATTTCCTACTCAGAGCCACACAGCCTATTTAGAGTACAGCTAGACATTATGGGAAATAAGATCAAGGAAAGAAAATTTGTCCTCCCTTATTTCAGTGGTTGGTTGTTTTCAATGGATTGGGGAAGCTGTCTATGGCTCGAGGGTCTCATTTGTGGAGACACCAGAAGACAGACAACCTTTGATCATCTTGCCCAAAGCTCAACACTGGATTCCATTTTAGAGCACAAGAGTAATTTTAGAAAATTTGCCTTCAACAGCCAGCAAAGGTAAAATAACAAGAGAATGGTTCCTTGCTGTGTGCCTAGAAGTCATAGTTTCATGTGAGCTCCCCAAAGTCACAAACTTTTCTTTTGTAAATTATACTTATTCCCATTCAATATCTATGCTAAATTTTAGTCATCCTGTTAATTTTTTTTGCTGGATTTTTAACCAACCAAAATACTACTGGCTATTTCTATAAATAAAGGAGAGCATTCACCCAGTGTATTTTACCTGGATCTGTTTTTGGACACTATAAGCTTGTTTCCAGAATTTTGAAAGTTTCTTAATGTAGAGTGCATCCTTACCTACCCACCTATCAATTCTGTTCCTGTTCTTAAAATGTTCCTAGAAAATACATTCAGAAAAGAATGTGCTTCACTAGACCACTTTACCTTTTGCCTGGCTATACTCCTGAGGCATCTGTTCTCAGATCAAGGGAACATTGAAAGGCCTTAAATCTGATCTCTCAGACAGCTGTGCTAATTTAACTAAAGGGGCTACAACAGACGATGGAGAGAAATCTATAAAATATTTGTCTGACATTTGAAAAAAGAGATAGGATGTTTTCTTGTTAACCTTTAGAGCAGCCCATTACATAAATTGTGACAATGTTCTCAGATTAAATGAGACTGTATTCTGTCTTAGCTCTAAATTTATCACTTCAGCAAATGAATTCTACTGTAAATTCTGGCAATATATCTTTTAAAGAATGCTGTTTATCTCACTGGGGAAGCAGAGTGCTGATAAATAAGGAGCACAACCTTTTGGATGAAACATGGTAAAAACAGATTGAAAGGAAGATTCAATAGCATTGCTTTCCTGCTTCAGTGTAGGAATGTTCCATGTTACATGTCTGATTAAATTACAGGATTCTCATAGCATTTCTGTGAGTTTTTAGATGATGAACAAAAAAAATCTACAAAATGTTGCCTCCTCATAATATTTGATTATGTGAATTCTAATTACATATGAAATGCATCAGTACAGAATCCAATGATGCATGATGGTTCAGCAGCAGCTTCAGCTCCTACTTAGGTTTCCATTTGGTATAAATGAATAATTTCCACCAATTTATGTCTATAAAGTTCATAAGTTTATATGAGAACAAATGAACATTTTAAATAATTTAATTTTAAGCTCTCCTAAAATTAAAAGAACTTTACTAGATTTTTTTGTGTTCCCCAAAGACTAAACCCCGCAATAGTTTCTAAGTAATTAAAATTTTTGTGTTCATTCAAAAAGTAATGCAAGAAGCTGAAATATAGAGAGGTTATGGGAATCTAAAAGGTCCATGTGCATCTTTAGGGAGAGGGTAGAAAAAAGTTGAGAAAATTTTTTTAGTTTAAAATATGAACATATGATGTAAGAGTATGGAATTTTATCAGGCACTACCAGTTTATAAAAATTTCTTTTTAGAAATTATTTAGTCAATTTCTGTAAAAAATTACTTAAAAGATTAATACATTAGCTATTAATAAACCAAAGGCCAAGAACATTGACCTTCATTCCATTAGGATGAATTATGTATTTTTGCAGCCTAAAAATCCCCACTTTCAATATTAGTACCTAAACTGCAGTGTGGAAGCAGCAAGGAGTTGCTAAAAGTCGAGCAGTTTCACACATTGTAGTGTTCAGAACACTTTGACTATTCAAAGGGTTAATTGTCAGAATTGCAAGCTCTGCAAGTTTCAAACTATAATTGCATTACTCATGAAAGTAATGCCTACTTGTCTAAATAAAGCAAATATTGTTCCTTATAGGGGAAAAAAAAATTTGGTAAAGTTTTGTGTTCTGAGGGAAATGAACAGAGCTGACCAGAAAGCAGAAGTATATAATCCTACCATTCCCAGATACTACTTTTGTTGAAGGTTGCAGTGTTTCATTATTTTATCTTTATTTATCTTTATTTAGAAAGTTTGTTGGGTGATGGTGACTAATAGCTGAACATCTGGATGCAGTGACCTTTAAAAGCCTTTAGTCATTACTGTGCCCAATTAAACTCAATATCAACAGAAGTGCTTGCATTTTGACTGGACTAGTATAAATCACTTTGCAAATACATTGTGCAAAGAGGGAAGTATTACCATCTCGGGCTCATTCCCCTCTTAATGACTTCAGCAGGATGGGTCAGGAGCTAAGGATTTGTTTTTGTTTTTGCTTCCAAAGTACAAACTTAGACAATTAAGAAAATTAATTAATGAAGTTAGCTCAACCAAACAGCTCAAAAACTTACTCAAGGAACACAACTGGAATTTATCTAAGTCAAACATACAAAAATTATCTGGGATTCACATCTTGTACAGAGAGAAAATAACTTTTAAGAAAACTTTTTAAAGGCCTAAGTGGAGGAACAGCCATCTCATAAAAAGAATATTAGCAGTAAACAAGGAGTTTATCTGGAATGGGAAAACGAGCAATCATTTAGGGAAGTTATACTTTTAAGGTCAAAAAGTTCAAGAACAAAGTGAAAATTTTGAAAAGCTAAGCTGGGTTTGGCTTTTAAAAGGAAAATAAAACAGGTGAGCAGAAGGTTCTTCTAAACATGTCTAAAATGTGGAAGTCTGACTCCTGTTTAGTGAGGGATCAAGATAAGAGACAACCTAATGTGGCACCAGACCCCAGCATTCAACTGAGCAATTGTTGGAACAAGGAGATGGATGAGCCAGGGATCAGCTGAGGCATTCCCAGCCTCAGGCTTCAGGCACCTCCTCGGAGACAAGAAGAAGCTGTGGCCATGGTGGGACTTTGGCCAGCAGGAGGGGATTCAATCCAGGGGTAACCAGGATAACTGGCCTGGGCCATGTGGACGGAGGTGTGGTGAGGCCAGGCTGGGACAATCAGCTTGGCAAGGGCCATGTACAGGGCTGTAGCAGAGCTGGAGATGTGTCCTCTGGCCGCTCTGGGGCAGGGGCTGAGAGCTCCAGGGGCTGGAATGTCATCCTGCACCATGGCAGGGGGAGCGCCAGGGGCAGGGAAAGGCTTTTGTTTCCAAATATTTTTTCCTGAGTGTTAAAATTTAAGCAGAGTAATCAGAAGCCTGGTTTCCCCACACTCCTTTAAAATCAACAGGGAAAAAAATCCTCTATAAACAAAAGCTCAAATTCTCTAATTCACCTCTGGAAATTCTTGTCTCTCCATCGACAGGTCTTTGGGCAGTTTCTGTGTTCATGTGTTGTGAAGTGATACGCTGAATTTGGGAGGGCTGGAAAGCATCACTTCAGACCCTCAAGAAAATAGAATGTAGCAAGAAATAATAAAGATTCTGTCAGGTTGAAGATTTTACTTTATAGCTAGAAGCTGTACAACACAAAAATTGTATTTAAAAGAAGAAAAATGAGATCTTGGGTGGCTGAGGAGCAATTGTTTAACCTTTGTAATATGGAACACCTGGAGAAAGTGTAATTGAAGATTTCACAATAAACAGAAAATGACATAATACACAATGAGTTTATCAAAGTTAATCATGGCATGCCAACAGAAAACTTTCTATTTTCCAGACAGTGCACATATACAAAGAGCATTGTGCTATCATGTAAGATAGGAAGCTTTTTATTTTCCTGCAATAACATTATGGATTTGTGAAAGTAAGATAACAATAGAGTGTGATGAAGGTAACTGTCAAGCTAAGGACACTGTAAGTCTTGGAACTAATGTTGTTCAGTATTTCTAATTAGTGTTTACAGAATACAAAGTAGACATGTTTCTATAGAACTTTTCAATAGTTAGAATATGTTGCGTGTAGTTAGGCTGGGTGTTACTTTATATTTTGTAACTACCAAAAGTCCTCGTTCCTTAATAGTTTGCATTGATGACCTACCTGGAGCATATCACAGTTCCTTCTAGCCCAGATATTTGAATGTCTGGCAGAAGCAAGGCTGCTGTGTGTCTGGATATTGCCCTGAGATAGTCTCAGGAGAACTCTTAAAATGAAGCAGGTTAAATATAAACATTGTCAATGTAAGAATGATGGCTTAGAGCACTGAAGTGTTAGGAATATAACAAAATCCAACAGTACAGCATGCCCAGGCTTACATGTAGACCTCAGAAATATATCATATAATTCAACAGTCATAAATACAGAAGTAGAGAAAGATCGGGTACTTAAATTTAGGCTTTAGGAACATTGCTTGAAAAAACACAGTTCTTTTGTTCTGGTGAAGGACAGAGAGCTATTGCTGTTCTCTGGTAGCCTATCTCTATTAGCAACAGGAAGCTGGCAAAATAAAAACTGATTTGGAGTCATTGACCCCAGCTTAGAAACTCTAAGGGAGCACTAATATTTAGAAGGATGCAAAGTCTTTACAATAGATACAGCAGTCTTACAGGTTGTGTCTAAACCAAATTGTTGGTGTGAATGTAATGAGAATAAAAATTTCAATTCCTGGTAATTCAGATTAGAAAGTAAGTCATATAGGAAAGGACATTGAACAACATTCTCTCACAGAAGACAAAAATTATAAACACTTTTGAATTTAAGCCTCTTAAAAATGATATTGCATTGTAAGGTTAAAAATCTTCAGATTTATATCTGGTTGAAGAATGAAAGATAAAGGAATATATTAAAAAAAAATTTGAACTAGAATTGTAAGCAAAACTAAATAGGCATCTAACTTGACTTTTAAGTATTCTTGACAAATATATACATGAAAATTAATCATAATTTATTTTATCCTCTTACTTTATTTTTTTTATAAAAATTAAAGGAAAATGAACTGCAGTGATTACTGACCTAAGTATATAAGCATCCACAGCCATTTCCTCAGATATTGCCTGGCTCAAACTAGAACTGGGAAACCTTACAGCTAACCTTTTGGCTTTAGTCTTCCTATTTTCTCCCTCCTTTAGTTTTTATGGATGTATTCCAAAGACAATTTGGCAGGAAATATCTTATTTCTTTTTTATCCAGTCTATGACTTCTTAAAATTCATATATCTGCATCACATCTCTGGCAAAAAAAAACCAAAAAAAAAAAAAAAAAAAAAAAACCCCAAAAAAAACCAACCTAAAAAAACATATGCCATTATTGAATTTTATAATGAAAGAGATGAACTCTCTAAGTGATCTTAAATTTATGAGAAAAATTGCACACCAAATATTGTCACAAGAAAAAAGTGAGAGAAACACATAGTTTGTTAGTAGTTGTTTTTTTCAAGTCATATTCCTGACAATCTGTTGCTATATAAATCTAATCTCTGCAAAAGCTATCTCTCTACATATGCTTATATAAGTTACATAAGCAAGGTATAGCATAAATCTGTGATGTTGAGGACACTCAAAGCTTAAGTCTTGAGACTAGACATGAAATTCACTGGCTTGAGTTCATGGTTTCAGATGTCTGGAAGGTGTCTCAGTGCAGAACTCAAAGCCTCCTGCTTCAGCACTCCCCACAAATTAATGATGCTGGCCATGTCCAGCCAGGCCCTCCATGAGGCAGAGCTGTGGATGGTAAGAAATATGACATGGCTGTTCCAAGGAAAGGAAGCACTGCTTAAGATGTTTGCAAACATTGCTATAGACTCAGAAAGCAATTTAGGGTTTGCTACAAAAGCTGCAGGCAGCAAAACAGCATGGACCCCAGCTCACACAGGTACTCTAGTGGAAGGTAGATTTTTAACAGCCCTTGCAACTGTTCTCAATAAAATCAACTGGCAGGTTTTCCCCTAGATACACCGAGGCAGAAACAGGTTAGCACTGAGTGGCTGTTGTAATACCAGAAACCCAAACCATATCTTTCTTGAGTGGTCTTCTGTCTAGGATCAGGATTCTCACAATTCCCGAAAATGTCTGTGGTAATTTGCTGACTACAAGGAACTGTTTCCCTGTTTACTGCATGTTTCAGCCATGGCACGCACTCAGATCCTGCGTGTTGAGTATTTGTTGCCTGCCTTGCAGGTTACTCTCAGAAAAGAAAGAGCACATCACAGGAGACTGCATTATCAGTGGTGATGGAAGCAAATAAAAGCTGCAAGGTGCTATGATGCATTTACCTTGGACTGCAAGATCCTCTGTTTGGATTTAACAAATTAGCTTCTCAGAAGTTTGCTCATCTGAGCAGCAGCTGTTTACCATATGGATCAAAACTGCATTTGGCAAATGGAATCACTTCCTCATGCCCATCTGATTTTCATGTACAGTCATACATTGTTTATGGGAGGAGTTTGCTGGTTGCTGAGGGTGTTCAGATGAGAAGTGTTTATTTCATATCCCAGTTTTCTTTTTTTTCTTTTTCCTAGAAAGATCTTCTCCTACGTGAGACTTCAAACCCAGTAAAACAACAAAAACAAGTCCTAAAAACAAAACTTAAAAAGTAATATAAGGAAAACAAAAGGTAGTGGAAAAGTAGATAAGAAATATGTTTTTCTTATTAAATATAAGACAAATTCTCTGAGTGATAGTCTCTTCTAAGGAAGTAAGAAATACTGCATTTTTTTATATCTTCTAAATATTGGATTACTATCAACAGCTATGGTAATTTAATCAAAGAATATGAAGATTATGAGCATCAGTTATAATACTGCAGGAAGCATTATTAGTTTTAATACTTTAATATGTTGACAAGGAATTTTCCAGTTTAACAGATTATGGTTTAAGTCTATGCAACAGGATTATGCAAATAGAAATAATAAAACCCCTTGTACGGGTTATAATCCTGTAATAATTTTAGTTATAGACTTCTAGCACTGCTCATGAAAATCTGTCACAGCAGATTTCATGCTTTTAATGAATGAACAGAGCCTCACAACACCTTCTGGTTTTTATGGGTTAGAATTGTTGGAACCAGTAACTAAAATGAATGAGATTAAGAAATTTATTCATGGACATAATGCATATGTAGATTTACATATTATGTTCACATGCACATATGGATTCCTACACTAACAACACAAATCACAGAACATCAAAGATAATACATACTTAAAAATTAGGTAATGTGTAATGTGGATTTATGTATAACTTTGGGATGCTGTCCTCATGAACAGAACACTGGTTCATTGACCTCTTGAGTTCTTGACTCATGACTTATCTAATCAGAACCTTAGCTACACAAGGACTGACTTTCTATCATCATAAGAATTATTTTTATTATTTTTAATTTTGTAGATTTTTTTACAAATTCCTGTTGATTTTTATTAATTCTACTTAATTTATTACAAATTCCTGTTGATTCTGTATTGCCTCACAAACATATGAACATGGAGTTTTCGTGCATTTCCACTGGTTTCAGAATGGCTTTCTAATTCACTTCAGGTGCATTAAAGCAACAAAATTTCTGTCTTTTACTGTTGCTATAGGACATGTGAAAGCACGACGCGAGCCACCTGCTATTTACAAGGTAAACTTTTATACTTTCCCAAAGGTTACATTGGATTGGAGAGTGAATGGGCCACCTCTCCAAAGACATTGGACAAACCACTAGTACATTAAGTTTCTCTACTCCCATAAAGGAATGCAAAACAATATGTTGTTTATAGAAATTGTGTGGGAAAGTTCTCCAACAGAATGTAAACTCAGAAGGCTTTAGAAAATCTTAAGAATCAGGGTGACATTTTACTTTCTTTTTGTTTCATGGGATGTATTTCCTTAATTCTTAGAAATCTTTCCTGTGTACTTATTTATCTTCTCACAATCAAAATCAGTGGGCAAACTTCAGCTGAAAAGCTTTAAGTTGAAGAAACTCAGAAAGATGGGCATTTGATTGATAGGAAGCAAATACTTCCAGAATACTTTGAGAGCAATCTGAAAGTTGCCTTGAAATTTATTCTATGAAGGCTGATTGACTGTGTGACACCAAATGCTTCTTCACTTCTAGCAATGCTACAAAGAAACCTAAGAGGTTATCTCAGATTTAAATTCCCAAGCCTTGGACATCTAGCATTAGATGAAACAAATACAACCCACAATTAATAACTAGGCACAAGTGAGAGGCCACATAAACATTTCCATTGGAAAATATCCTTTAGTAGGGAGTCATTATGTATTTTGTTGCTTGTTTGTGACCAGCCAATGTGAGTATGCCATGGTACATGGCAGAATGGTGTGTGTGCTGTTCCCACAGCACAGCTGCTGCAGTGGGATGTGACAGATACCTGAAGACAGCTCAGGGACAAACAGGAGTGTTTTCAGGAGGACATGTGCACCCAGGAAAATGGGCTTCCTTTGGTAAGGCTGGAGGACTAAATGGAAGAAATATGTAGGAAATGTGGGGTATAACACGGCATAAATACAGTGTGACAGGCAGAAATACATATTTTCCCATCTATGTAAGAGACAATCATAAGAGTAATGATTTGCCTCTCTCCTAGTAGCATTTTTTTAGTCTTCCTGGATTCTAAAATATATCTGAAAGTTTTCTTATGTTTCTTATTTTCTTCTGGTTCCCTGGTGTATATATAAAAATGCCTTTTAAAATGGATTTGTGGGTAGGCAACCTTCCATTCCAAACACAGATGGTGCATCTGCATTTATTACTTAGACATGCTAAGTGGAACACTTTTTTACAGGCTATTGTAATTATACATTTTTCTCACTGACTTAATACATTTGGATATGATGCAATGACTCTTATTTAAAACAGAATATTTGTGCTCTATTACCTATTTAATAAAATGGATAAGCAAAAAGCTTTATCCTTTTGCTGCAGTTGATGTTCCTGCTTGACTGCAGAGATTTTTACCTACTTAGAAGGTTATGTCATTGTCTAGTTACTCATAAAGTATATATGATCAGTCTTGGCTTAAACAGGGTGATGCACTGCTGAAAAATTATTTTCCTTCTTGTTGCAGCCATGTCATATTTGACTGAACACCTGTTTCACCATGAGTGATACTTCACTGGAACTTTTGCTGGCCAGACAACCTATGATTTTCAGTTGGAATGTGCATTTTTCCATTTTGACATTCTTTTCTTTGAATTCCATCACAAAACCTAGCTATTCACTCAGACCATTTTACAAGGCAGATATTTATATTTTATCTTTTTTTGTGCGTGTTTTGACTCAGGATAAAACTCTCTATGTTTTTTTATCAATAGTTTGTAAGTTATTTTGGAGTCAACACTCTTGGAAGTACCTCCTGTATCTTTATCAAAATACTCCCATATATTTAGACCCAGGAAAGTTCTTTTGAGAAAGTGTCCAAAAACATTAGAAGTTCCATAAATATGACTGGGAGGCAACCAATGATAACCAAATTTATGACCATATTTTGTTATCTCTTTAAAAATGGATCACCCAGAAGAACAGCTAGTTTATATTATTCAGATGTGATCTTTGGAGCATAAGAAAAGCTGATCTTGCTGTTAAGCTCCATCTTTGAACAGGCTGCTGTTTACAGTGCTGACATTCTATCTGTGGATACACTGAGGTGATAGAACATTTCAAGCTCTCTTAGCCTTCTACATCTTTAAAAAGTTTCTTTGAAAATCTACCATATATAAGTATCTTTGGTTCAACTGTAACTGCATTTCAGTAGTTCTGGTATCAGCAAAGTCAGGAAACATGACCATGGACAGGATGGCAGGCAGCATGTCTCAGTATGCCACCTGAAATGCCTACTCTGGGATTTAGCCACTAAATTTTGCCCTCAGAGTCATGATTCTTTGTTAAATTTTCTTCTTGTAAAATTCTCTTCATATGCAAAAATTAAATTAATAAATCTTAGCCCACATAACTGTATTTTAAAATTGACAATACACAGGAGGACTGTGGGAGCTCAATAAAAGTTTTAAAATAGAGAAAGTGAAAAAGAGAGGAGGAAAGGAAAACAGAAAGGTAGGGAGAAAGTTAAAGGGAGATTGTGATGGAGAATGAGAAAAGGGAAAAGGAGAGAAAGAAAGAGAGGAAGAGGAAGATTAAGAAGTGAAAAAGAAAAGAAGAATGGAGAAAAAGAAAGAAATAGAAAGAAAGGAAGAAAGGAAGAAAGGAAGAAAGAAAGACAGGAAGAAAGAAAGAAAGAAAGAAAGAAAGAAAGAAAGAAAGAAAGAAAGAAAGAAAGAAAGAAAGAAAGAAAGAAAGAAAGAAAGAAAGAAAGAAAGAAAGGAGAAAATATAAAATTCCATATCTACTGTCAGTATCCACTTTCAATGAGGCATATAAGTGGTTTACCACAGTAATTAGCACTCAAAATTATTTAAAAATATGATATAGAGCATTCAATATTTTGGTTAACTATGTTTCCTGTTAAAAATTGGAAAATTATTTCCAGATACAGAAACAGGTTTCTATCCCATTCAGTTTTTCAATAGGACTTTATCAAACTTTCTTGTCATAAAATTCAGATTAAATGTCAATAGTGTGTTGGCTATTTTAATCTTAAGAAACAAATACCAGAATTTTTTTTTTCCTTGGAGCAGTTATAAGAAAAACAGTTTAAAAGTTGCTCATCTCAGGCTGAGTGACATATCCCTGTATTTCCTGTGGGTGCTCAATGCACATTATCAGTGGTTTATCTGAAGTATTTCCATAACTGAAGGACATGTGTATAAAATAATCTTAGGCAAAAAGAAAGAATTTTGCCATTTCTCTTGAATATATGAATTGAAACCACATTGGTTTATCTCCTGGGGATAAATGAAAAATACATGGGAATGGCAAAAAATTGTAAATCAGATATATGGTATGTAAATCTACGTATTTTCTGTATTGATAGCTTTACTTCCTTCTTAAAAATTGTTTATTCAAGGGTTTACATGAATTGTTTATTCAAGGGTTCACATGAAAAACAAGTTAAGGACAGAAGGGTTATTAGGGTTTGGTTTGGTTTGGTTTGGTTTGGCTTCTTTTCTTGTCAAGAAAAAGTAATAATATTGCACCTCTGAATATTAATTTTTCTATAGCATATGAAAAAAGCTATTTTTTACCAGAAGAAAAAAGAAACTCAGAAAACTGCATATTTGAAAATCCCTTGCTTATCTGATTTAGCTAATATTTTTTGCTTAGCTGTTTACATGGCAAACATCTCTTCACAGAGAGAGAAAAAAGTCATGAATCACTGGGAAGATAATTAATTTCATAGCACTGAAAGTTGGATGATCATCAAATGTTGGCAAGTTGGGAAACATTCTAATAACTTGTTCTGGTTTTATAGTTTTCCCTGGACAAGCTTCATTGATTACTGTCAGATAAAATTTCTTGTCTATTTGAACTTGTCCTTCAACCCAATCTGCAGATGCTTAAATTAAAACCCAGTGTTACTGATCTGGGGAGTTAAGAGATACAGTGAGTATAATTTGTACATGACTGTTGTAAGAAAGACTTAATAAAACTTCCAGTAATAACATAATGTCAGAAATAACGTGTTTCAGTTTAGGGCACAGCACAACGGTATTCAGCAGAGAAAACTTTTCCATAGCTTTTTCTATGCCACTGTTGCAAATGAATTTTTTTTTGCTTATGTTTATAGAGACATCAATCTCATTTTAGGAATAAGAAAATTCTTTTTAATAATATGACAAAAACCATTGAAATAGACCATCCTACCCGTTTGCTTAGCAGTGTTCCAAAATTCAAAATCTTTTTATTTGATAGGTTTAATTTTTCATGTAAAGAATGGGATCAAAACCACAGCAAAGTTCATCAAGCATTAGAATTGTAGCTTTAGCCCATAGAGATCCAAATTCTGCTTCAGTCCTATTTTTGCTGCATAAATTGGTAGCAAAAACCTCAGCAAAAGAATATGCTAAGACAAGAATATACTCTGTCATTGTTTCATATCCAGTGGAGCCTAATCATCCGTGTTCAAATTTCACCTATAACAAAAAAGCTTGGCCAACAGTTTATCTCTATGGAATGTGGGGATTGGAAACTTTGTAGAAAACACTGTGCATAGTATTGAGATATAGAATACTAAAAGTAGACTGGAGAAGTGAATATTTTGTTTTATTGGCATAGCAGATGTGGAGCAATCACACTGTTATCAGCATCATTTCACTACCAGAATTGCAATACCTCTGGTAAGAGCCTAGGGGAGAAAACTGGGCAGATGAAAGGTTTTTCTTTAAGATATAAAGAAATTACACAGCAGAAAAATTTAACAGTTTGTCCTAGCCTTCCTTTAAGAGCTCCTGTCCTGATTCTGCAGCCACATGTCCCTTTTCCCTAATTGACTATTTTCCAGTAGCTGCATTACAAAGCTCGTATCCCAAACAAGGAGACCTGGATTCCAATAAAGTACCCAAAGCTTGTTCTTTAAAAGAAGTCAAGCCAAGATTTCTCCTTTGATAATATCTTTTCTGATATCTTGGCAAGCTTTCTGTCTCTGGGCTTACAAACCTTAAACCAGGAAAGATCAGTATTTTATGGCCATGAACCGTGAGTTCTTTTTTGTTTGTGTGTTTTCTCTGAGCTGTCATTAATATGGCCTCATGTCTGAGAGACTGCTAGGAAACTGATGAATCTCCATGATGGTTTCTTTTTAAAATCTTTAACAGCACCCTAGGTAGAAAGTCTCCTCTTTGATATGAAATCCTAGAGAATTTACTCTTGACAGCAAGTTCTGGAAGTCTTCAATCTCTGGAATTCAAAGAGCTAAGGCTTTTGTCTCTGGATTTTTGAATTGTTGAAGTTATTCCATAGTGTACAATCTACAGGCAAAGACCAGTTTAATTTTATTCTTTGGTACTCTGGATTTATTAAGAACACTTCTTAAAATTTATACCAGTCTGAAATATATTAATAGTATTTTTATAGGAATACCTAATTTTTATTAAACCATTTTATGTTACCTTTTTTATTGTATCTGATCTCTCAGCATCAGCTTTGGTAGTGTTTTCTCAGCTTATCTGATAATAACTTTTTTTTACAGAAGTATCATACTGGAAGATAAATAGCCTTTGCTTTTTGCCACCATTTTACCTCTTCTAGGGATAAAATATATGTTATAGAGAATCTGTTGGAAACTTTTCCCAATTTAAAAGTACACATTTAAGTTAAATAAAATAATACATGGGCCTGCATTACTTTTGTCAAAATTTTCCTGGAATAATTGTAGTTTGTTTGGACTTTTTTCTTGTATGTTACATATATTTTCTTTTTAAATTTCAAAATAAAAACTATGTCTTGATTTGAAATCCATCAAAAAAAATTTTATCTTTTTTGAAATAAAAGCAATTACATAACATAGAAAATGCTCTAGGAAATGCAAAAAATTTTCTCCAGTTTGGGATCTAACATAAAAAGATCTTGGAAAAACTATCCTAGATTTTACGGTTAAGCCAGGTAAATGAAAAAAAAAAATATTCAGCCAGGGATCTTCAGTGGCTTTACTTAAGGTTCAGTGATTTGACTTTATTTTTTATATCTTTGTTTTCACTGACTTCAAAAAATGCAGGAGAGGTGAACTGTTTGTATATATAAAGCTTTAATATACTATCCAAATGACATATATACACACACCTTACCTTAGACACTGAAATCATTAAACTGATTTAAAAGAGATATAATTCTAAAGACAATGTGACTTGGAGATTTTCTAAGTGGTTAAATATTTTAGGTGGATATTTTCAAGCTTTTTTACAATAAAGGAAAAAAAGTACAAAAACAAATCTAGATTTCCTTGATTGTGGTCAAGATTTGTACTTTAACTAAATATGCAAACAATGAAGACTTTCTGAATCAAAAATCACAGAGAAATAACTTTAACTATGGCATGCAAATTAAGGGTTTCTAGGGCTGTTGCTTCATATCAAACATATTCAGATTCTGGATTTTTTTCCAAAGGCCAGTACCATAACTTAATTCTAGCAGACCGAGGTCACAGAGAGGTTAATTTTTTTCTTACATTCTTGCATTAAAAAAAAAAAAAAAGCTATTGTGAGGGGTTTGCAGTTCAAATTAGATCTTGAGTAAGAGAATTTATTTACCAGTACCAGTGATGTTTATTCTTTTCAGAGTTTCTTGGCAGTCATTAATAGAATTAATATTAATAGCAGAGGACAAAAACAAATATAAACCAAAAGTTTAACATTCTTCACAATATACCTAAACTTTGACTATACACAAGGAACAAATTCTTTTGAGTTGAGTGAGGGCTTTTTGGCGTTTCAAAATCCACATAACCACATTGCTGCACATCTCACAAAACTTTAAATGAATATTACGGGAAATTTTAATGAAAATAATATTTTTTTGCATACATCTCCATAGACAAAACATTTAAGTGTGGAAATATTTAAATTTCATCCAGATAAAATTTTAAAAGTATTTCCTACTAATAACAATGTGTTGTATATATTATTGCATTTTTCTTTCTTTCTTTTTTTTTCCTCTTCCCAAATATTAGAAATAATAATTTCTGATGGGCTGCATTATCATCTGCTGCCTTTGGGTACCATTCCATAAATGACTTAAATGACTTTCACACTAGAACTTAAAAATTGCTCTGTTATGCATCTGAACTTCTCTTAGTTAGCATATAGCAAATATAAGAAAAGCAATTACCTTATGTCCCATACAGGAAAACCATAAAGGATTTATGCTATTAACTGACTGCAGGGATGAATGCTGGATTACCTGGCTCAGGTTTAGCAGTCAGGGCTGAGCACCTGGGACTCTGGGTGCAGGAAGAATTGTAAATTATATATGATTGAATATTATGAACATATGTGAATTAAAATGGGTGAAACCAAGCCCAGCCAAGTCACTCTGATGCTCCTCTTCATTCTTGAGTTTCCCTGGTGGGGAATCAACACCAAGCCTCCTGTGAGGTGCCATGCTGTCCTGCTCCACTGCACGGGGCCCTGCACACTCGGCTGGGACTGGCAGGTCAGATCTGCAACATTTGCTGTGATGACATGCAAAGTCCTTTGGACCGAATCCAGAATAGTAGACTGTGAAGTCTCTGAGCCTTTGCTTTCAACTAGACAATAATTCCCATTTGTGGATCTTGTTATCCACTTTTTCCTGCTCCTCCTCCCAGTTTTCACGCCTTATTTCCCTTTCTCTTTCTGCAGGAAGAAGGCATGGGTATTATCTTGGAAAGTATCACGTGTTCCCAGAGCTTGGACTCTGGCTGAGGTGCCTCAGCAAGTACTGACACCTGTCATGTGCTGTAACTCTGCTTAAACTCTGCTTTCCCAGCAGTGTCAAATCTTGTGGTCCATACCACAACCTCTTCTGCTCCTAATCTCAAGGTCAGATTTTAAAAAAAAAGTCAATAAAGCTTACTACTTCTTAAAATGTGAAGCCCAATTGCTCAGTTTAAACTACTCAGGCAGCCTGAGACTTTTTAATTGATTAACTCTGTGTTTAAGAGCAATTACTGCAATCACTTACTTATTTGTCTTATTCTCTGCTAGGACTTTATCACAGTGATACCTATCTATACCAGATAAATCAAGAAGTAAAAAACAAATATTTTGAGCAAAAGTGTTGCTTCATATGAAAGATGCTGGTTCATTTAGAAAAGTCTTCTTTTAATCTAATTGTGACTTAATATTATTTTGTATGCATGTAAGGATTCCTGCCCAAACTGTGAATGTCTAGCATTTCTGAACAGCAAGTTACATCTGAAAAACAGATTCAACTGTGGTTATGGTCAGAAAAGAGAATATAAAAATAGCAGTTTCCATGTGTTTGGTCATGTCTGCTTACTTTTCCAACCAAAATAAATTTTTTTGAAATTTTTCACTCATGTAGGCAGTCCAGAGCAAATACATCTTTGGTAAAGTGTGCAAGTAACTCTTTTCTTTTTAGATAACTTCTACAGAAATGTTTTGCTACTTTACTAATACAGAGCTACACTGATTTGAAAGCCAGGTTATCAGAGCAAGTTTGCAGAGCTGCCAAAAAAAATTAGAAAAAAAACATCAAAAAACCCAACAACCCAAAAATCCCCATTCTCAGATAAGCCCCAAAAGCAGAAATAGAGAAAGAGATTTATAGGTCAAAAAACATGCCCTCAAAGGGTCAGAAAACATAATATTCTTGCATAAAACCTACTACTTTTGTATGTTGTATTTTCATTTTTAATTACTTTATGTGCAGGCTGAAACTGAGCACAGAATTCTTTGTGAAAATTTATTTCGTGTAAATGAAATTTTTGACAATTTCCTTCATATTGAAAATCCATTTGAAGACAAAATTTGATTGAATTGATAAAATATTATGCTTCCATTGCAAAATATATGGGACAAGAAGACGCAGAAAAAGACTCATGCTACATTTTGCATTATATGCTGCGGCACCAAAAAGCATTTTCCTTTCACAAATTCAGATGCAAATCGTAGTCTTAACTGCCTACAAATAGAACATCTGAATGTAGAATCTGTAGGACCTTTCCTTTTCTAATGTGCCTTCTGTCCCTGGACCTCTAGTCCATGTGCCCTGACTTCCTTTGAAGGGAGATATATAATGGCCGATGTAAAAGGCAGAGACATCCTCAAGAAGCTTCCCAAAACTGGACAAATGGAGAAGCAGGACTATGGAGTTATTATACCTGCCCAGCACAGTATATGCAGCTAAAGAAGCTTAAGACCAGGACGTGAGCTCTCTTACAGAACTGAGACACATCATGAATAATCCACAAGATTATGTATTAATAATAGGAATCCATATAGCAGAATATTTCCTCCATTAAGGAGCATTCCAGACCTCAAGAGAAACAACAGCAATCTTCCTAAAATTTAGGAGGGATCTGAATACAGACCAAATATTCCCCTCAGAGAAGTCAGTGGTAAACAATTCTACTTGAATTTAATGGTGCATGATTCTGTCCTCTGCAAAAAATGTCACTCAGCACATGCAAGGACAAGAAGTCAAATACATCTGGTTAACAGAATGTGGCTATTTTGGGCTCAGAATGGTGATATGATTATTTTTGTTGCTTTTTGTTTATACTTATGTCTATCTTTGGCAGGGAAAAAAAACAGAAACAAAACCTGAGAAATCCATGTTTTATCAGTTACAGTGGACAAGGATTCTATACAAGGTTGTTGGCAAGTGGAATATATGTTCCCTGTTTCTCAGGTAATACATCTCCAAGAAATTCCTGAAAATTAACTTTTGCTCTTGGGAGAAAAATGAGGACAGCAAAAAAAAATCAACTAAAACCCCTAGAAATAATGCTCATTCTACAACAGAAAGTATTTTTTTCCCACAAACGTGTTTTTCCTGTAATACCAAATGTTCAAAATATTTTCTTAACAGACTGTCTCTCAACTTTTTGCTTTTGTCACCTTACTTTCATTTCATAAGGCAGTAATTCCGAAATGGAAATTTTAACTTTTGCCACTGGGCAAAAGTAACTGGATAAAAAGTCCCACTCATATGTGTTTGAAATACTTGTTTGTGGATTGGGAAACAACCTATATTTTAAAGAATACCTGCTTCACTCATAGGTGCTAATCATCAATATGGGCAAAGGAGTCAAGGCTGGGGACACATTTTTCTGACTCACATGGCATGGGGCCACATGTGGGTCTCTGGTTTTTTGTGGAAAATGGATGGAAGCAGTTTCCGCTGTTGTCACACACTCCTGCCGTAGATGGTAGGTGGATGCATGGGAGAAAGGAACAGTTTAAATTACAGCAAAACTTTTCCTCAAGTGTTTATTTTTGAACACTTGCGTGTCACGAAGGCCGGTCTCATGACTTTAAACAAAACCCAATGTCATTGCTTCCATGAGGTTAAAATGAAGTGCAATAGAAAAATTACAGTGACTTTGCCTGCAACAGAAGGAAGGTCAGGCATTGCTTTGGACTGAAGATTGTCTCAGTGGAGCAACGCCAGCAGCTGATACTTGACCTTTAAATTCCCCAAAGCTGCCACAATTTTGAGGAAGTGACATTTGTCAGATGGCCAAAGACAGTGATGGAAAGGCCAGGCTGGTGGCTGGGGGACAGCCATGGGCAAGTCAGAAGAAAGGTGTTTCCTTACTATAAGGAATTGTCCGTGTGGTGGGACAATCCCAGTGAAATGTCAGTGGATGGAGGTGCTGCCTGGCCATGAGGCCAAGGGGCAGGTGCAGCAAGTGGGACGTTGTGAAGGGACATGTCTGCAGGGAAGGAGAGGTCTGTCCTGGCTGCAGGTGAGGTGGCAATGGGGGCGGTGAGTGCATCGTGCCGCAGGAGCCACCAGAGCCACCAGCCCCGCGGCAAGAGTTGAGAGACCCGGCCCGGCTGCTCCTCCCGAGCTTCTGAGGGATGGAGAGAGAGGCGGGGGAAGGGAGGCAAGAAGGGAGGGAGGGATGAGGCGGTGGAAACCCTCTCCCTGGGCTGGTTGAGGGGTGGGAGGGAAGGGAGGCAGCTCCTGAGGAGGGGTGGAGAAGAAGAGGCAGAGAGGGGATGTTGTTAAACAGTTTCTTACCGTAAGAGGGAGTTGAGACCCAGATCTTTCCAGTTAATCACACAACAAACTTAGATCATCGCAATAAAAACCTCGGCTCACTCTGCCTCCTCGAGTGACCGGCGGTGCACGGGGTCCCTCCGAGGAGCCATCTCCCCTTCTCCTGGGGGGCCGCCAGCACCATGCGGGCCACCCACCTCCTGCCAGCCTTGCTGCTCCACCAGCTGCTGCTGCTGCCCACCGCCATCCCCGCGGCAGGTCAGTTCTTCTATCACTTCGCTAGCGACCCCCGCTCCGCCTCGCAGCCGCAGCACGAACCCTCTCCCCCGCTCCGCCGCGGCCGGGAGGGCGCTGGGGCGGCGCGCCGGGCGCTTCCCTCAGATCGCAGCCCGCAGGTCTGTGCCCTCAGGTCGCTGCCCGCAGGTCGCTGCCCGCAGGTCGCAGCCCGCAGGTGTCGGTGGCGCTGGCAGCGCCTCACCCTGCGGGCCGGCGGGCTGGCAGTGCCCGCGGAGCCCGGCGCGGCGTGAGGCGGCCGGGCCGAGCCGCGCTCCGGGGCGCAGCCCCGCGGGAGGCGCGTCCCGCGCCGGGGCCGCCGCCGCCGCCGCCGCCGCCGCCGGCCCCGCGCGTCAGCGGGGCGAGGGGCTGGCTCAGGACGGGCAGAGCTGGAACCGGGAGAGAGGGGAGAGAGAATCTCATCATTGCCCAGAGGTGCGCCCGGCCGTTGTCAGGACGCGACCGTGTATCCTTGATTTCCAGCGGTAGAATAAATGTTAAGTAACAGAAGTTGACAAGGAATACCCAAAGCACGGGATAGTGTATTGCTGAACGGGAATGGCCTTGCTGAAGTTCAACAGCGTGAACGTGCTATTTCCAGACTGAAATACTTGTAATTTCATTAGATGTTCCCGCTGAAATCCGGGAGATGGAGGGGAGGGGTGGGGGGGGGGGGCAAGAAACAAACAATAAGTAATCAAGTGCTGGATGCTCTTTAGCTGAATTTCTTTCCTGAAGTGTCCCCCCTGGACTGGTTATCTGATGAGCCAACTCTGTGCTTTCTATTGGCCCTCTGGGAAGACGTTTAAGCAAAAAAGTTTGTAAAGGTTTCTACAAACCTTTCCTTCCTTCCGGCAACATTGTTAGGGTCAGACCTTTGCACAGACAGAAACAAAGGACAGGCACAATTCAGGGAAAGAATCTGCCAGGAGTGGGCAAAGCAAGGGCAGGGAACTGTGGCGCCTGGCTTCTGGGGCAATATCTGAGGGCATCAGGCACAGTATGGCAAGGAATGCTGATGGCTTCCAAGACATAACTGTTTTCTAGTTAAAAAAATAAATATTTTGAAATGGAATTTCAAAGTGGAATATTTTGTGATCTGAGTAGGCAAGTCAAAAACAGACTGGTAGCATAATGTGCAGTAAAACCTGTTGTTTTCCTCCCCCTGCAATGAAGAGTGTAGTTCTGTAGGATGCTGAACAATCTCATTACAGCTTCTGTGCTCAGTCTGGTCACTGAGGATATTGTTTTCACAGGCATTCTTTAGCAGGTGACACACAGATACAGACACCATGATACTATACTTTCCTGAACTCCTTTTCCATGTACATTGGAATTTCCATTTTTTGGACATGCAGATTCTCTGAAAAGTGATGACTAGAGCTGCTTAGGAATTTTCTGAGAAAATGTTTTGGGTTTCTTTTACTGGAAATTGCTGATACATCAAAACTTTTCACAGAAATAATTCCTGTTAAAGACAAACTTTCCTTGGTTTGTTTCCCTCAAATCAAATGACAGAAATATGCAGCAGGAGACATTGCCAATAGCTTGTGGTAACCTGCTGTGGAGAAACCCTCACCTGTGACAGAAGCTCATAAAATGTTTGGCTAGTTAGAAAAAAAAAAAAAAGCAAAATAAACACTGCAGACACACTCACACACACTTTATTCCATAAACCAAAGATACACAACTAGTCTATAGCCAAGGTCATAATAAGTTAGGTCATGTTTTGCTCTCCTGGTAAGTCAGGATGCTTTTCTTGAGTGAGAGAAAGTCCTTGTTGTCCCTGACTGTAGGCTGTTCGTGCTGGTCTCTAATTATCAACTTCAAGGAATGTTGGATCTATCTAATATTTTGAGAGAGAGACTGAGAGACACCTTCTGTACTGCCTGTATCATTGGGCTGATGAATAGGGTTGTGCCTTAACCAGTGGGCTCTTCAGTTTAGGGGTGGATGGTTCACCTTGATGAGAAGAAAAATTAGATTTCCAAAACTTCAGGGTTTTTCAGAGTAGGACTTGTTTTCTAACCAGCTATCGTGGTGACAGTTTCTTGACAGCCCTGCCTCTCTTAATTTTCCTCCCCCACCTTCCTTAATATTAATTAATCCTGTTGTTTGCCTTATTGGCAAGAAAGATGACTCTTACCACACACTGCCATTTTGCTCACCTTGTTTTTGAAAATACATGATCAAAAAAAGTGTCTGCATATTTACACTGTAGGCAAGGGAAAGCTGTGCTACTTCTTTATGAAAATACAAATTACTGGATCATTTTTGAAAATGCTTGCTTTGTAAACATATATGTTGTCTTTGTTTGGGATCCTGGATTATTTTTACTGGGATGTTTTTAAGAAAGATTAGGATTTGCCTAGATAGTAATTTTAGATATGAAAAACAAGCTAAATTATGAAAACAGAATTCAAATATGAGAAGTCTATTGCTAATGCACATCCATACTTTTAGTACTGTTCTGTCAAATCTGATTTCAAATGTACATAATGGTGAATTTAGTTTCTTCTGTGAATGAATGTTCTGGGTTTGTAATCCCATGCCCTAAGTTCTGTGCAAAGACAATATGCTGTGTAACAGAAGTTGCTGACTAATACAGTTGGGTTATATTAATGGGTAAAGAAAAAGGAGGGTGAAGAAAACACAAGAAATTTAAATGTCAGAAAGCTGTCTGTGCTATCACTTTCTGAGTTTCTTTTTAATATATAAAAGATAAGACTGTGATTGATGAAAGATAAATGTGCATGGTTCCTATAGACTGCTTTCCCAGTCATTATCAGTATCCTGAAAGTCTCTGTCACTTGCACAAAGAAATTAATCTGGAGCTAATAACTTTATCAAGGAGTTTTCTTTCTTGATCAAATATTCTTATTATTCAGTATTCTTGGGAAGAATCTCCTTAATAATGTTCATCTAGTGAAACTAAAAATGACTCTTTAATCAAAGCAACAAGTAGATTGGCATGTCGCAAAAGAGTGAATGTTAAAGATTTATTTAAATTAAAGATACTTTTTTCTGTGAGATGACTGTCAGCCAAGTGTGTTTATTCAAATTTATTTAAAGCACATTCTGTAGTTTGGATGATCTGAAGAAGTTGCTAATGAAGATGTGGGAGTTGCTCTTAGTTCCTATATCTAATTATCACTTAAAGAAAAAGAAATAAAATCCCATAGCCATAATCAATTTTTGAGTGTTGTGTATTCCTGTGGTCTGCATAGCTAAGTATATTTTTAAAAATTAATGTGATTTATACTTTCCCATCCCAGCTGTAGATAATCATTATACTATATACTGTCAACAAAGTGCAACGATACTGTGCCAGTTGGAAGAGTGTATTCCTTCTGTTTAATGGAATCCTTTTGGTGCTCAGTGCCAGGGGCTGCTTGTTTTGCTCTCACATGTAATACAGCACTTACCCTGCTTAACAGATTTTCTGTTTCTATTAATGCCATTTTCATAAGCAACATAGCAGGAGAATATAGAGTTGAAAGACATGAGATTAAAATGTTGCGTAAAACTCTGGAATATTGACCACTGAAGTCAAAGAAAGGAAAGCCTCTTTTGGAGGAGCTCATCTGTCATTATTGTAATTCTTAACTGAGGCTGGGGTTGGAAGGGAAATGTGCAGTCTCCCTCAGAGAGCAGAATATCTCCCTTTTGGATCTTTATGCTGAACATTAGTTTGCCACTTAAGTATTTCAGACTTTTCCAAGGAGATTTAAAACCAGGATAACTGGGCCACTTTTTGAGTAATAGCATGATGTGAAGGGAAAAAGCATTGCCCTCAATGTTTTACAATTACTTGTACTGCATGAGTGTTGGAATTTCATTTTCTCCCCAACAGCATTAAGATTGGGTGGAATGGCGGAGACTGGAAGGCAGCACAGAGGTGAGAATGGATTGATTATGGAAATGAGAAAGGATTGTTCTCCATGTTCACTTGGGAAGCAAGGATAGTGGGACAACTTCCATAATGTAAGCAAAAGTTGAACTTTGCTGTGGAGAAAGTATGGCAGCTAAAAAAACTGGGAAGAAGGGGTGAGGACATCTCACTGTTACCCCATCTTCTCCTGTCAGTTTTTGTGGCAGTGCCCAGAGGGTTGTAGAGCTGTTCCCGAATGTGGTTAATACCTACATGCAAAGCAGCACTGTGGTGAAGCAGAGCTGGGAACGTGCTCCAGATTAGTCAAATGTGTTGGCAAAATCTAGCTGTAGTTTTCAGTGGCTTGTGGGCCTCCACCCATGTGCTGTCTGATGAGCCCGGCCATGCCTGGCAGTCCTCAGTGCTGCTGGCCCAGCTGGGGACTGGCTGCTCCCTCTGTCCCCCTCAGCTCCAGCTTTTCCTATGACTCGCTGCCTTGGCCAGCAGCACTATTTTTATGTATACAACATGAAGCAAGGCTCTCATCGCTCCTCACAGGGGCTGCTTTGCTGCCCTCAGCCATCTGTCATTCTTTGTTTTGCCCAGTTCCTGCCCTGTCTACTTGTGCTTTTCTCCTTACCCCTTGCTGCATGCCCGTAATTCCGGTTGGTTGGGACACCATCACAAAGGAAGAGCACAACATGCTGGGTGCCTTGAAGGAGACACCAAGTGCTTGTAAAGATTGTGGAATGCAATGGAAAATGATGGGGATTTAATACTTGTGCACAGCGTGTAAAAAGAGAAATCTTACAAGGGAAAATCCTCTCAGTAATTTAGAGATACAGTAAGTCAAACTGCAGCATTTGTTTCTGCCAATGGGTCCCAGCATCCTGCTGAGCAGATAACCTTATCTTGGAAGGAAAAGATCTGTCCATTTGCAGCTACTATCCAGTTTTATACTATACTATCTGTTGTTAGCATTACCCTTAGCTCCTTGAGTTTTCATGCTGACCATAGGAGTGGGTTCCAAAGGCAGGACTTAGCATAAATATGAAGCTGGGTTCCCAGTTAAATGGCAGTCTTTGCTGTTGCTAATAAGGGGGTGTGGGTGTGGGGTGTGAGTGGTGATGTAAAGCCAAAAAAAATCATCTTTTTGCATTTCCTGAATGTGCTCAACAACTAGACTGAGAGCCAATGTAGAAATACGGAAATCATTATCTATTATATATAGATATCGTATGGATTGTTATATGCATTTCAAACTGCTTTCTAAAAATTGTGTGGTTTTTCCCCCATAAGGCTCTTGTGCCAAGAAAATAAATGTCAGAAGTTAAAATATTCACATCATCCTCCAGGTACTTCTGAGAATCTGTTTAGTTTTGACAAGCTAGAGATGCCTCCTTGGACAGCTGCTTTTATTTTGGTGACTTTCCATCTATACAGCTGACTGCAGATTTTATGGGTATGGTTGGTAAACTTCTTTTATGCCAAATTATTGTCTTACATAAATAACTGCATTAAACTTAATCTGGCATTTTAAGCTTATCCAATCTACAAAGTTGTTTTCTTGGGCACAACTCAGATTGTTCCAGTTTCTCATCTTGTTGGTCTGCCTTTCTTCCTTTTTTTTTTTCTTTTCCGCCAAATGAGAAGTCATTTGGAAAAGGTGTTCACATTTTGCATTCTAGCCAGGAATCTGGATATTTCTGATACTGAAACAGGCAAAAGGAAAAGTCAAAGTAAATTAAAGTAAGTTAGAAGTGTTGAGCACTAATTTTTTTTGTCAGAGTGACTCTGTTATAACAGGATTTATGAGATTAAATTGTTTAATGTATTTATTGAAAAAGTGCTTTTGAATGGTTCACACAGATAACAATATAGTGATGACCCTTTTAATGATGTTAGTATCAACATTCATTTTTAACATTCTTTCTTTTTTTTTTTTTTCTGTTACCACACTGTTAACTTAAGCATGTTGTATCCAAAAGCATTTAGTAACATCTACTTTAACCATCTGGTGAAGATTGGGTTTGTTTGTTTTTTCTTTTTTTCTTGATGAAGCCAGTATATTTATGCTATCATACTGAGGCACACACCAGAATACAGTTTACCCTTGATGTTTTACATCCTTTAAAAAGCACTGTCTTGGAAATACTTTATTGAATATAATTAAAACTATCCCTTCTATCTTGTTTTATAGAAAAGTTAAACACCTCACTGTGTTTCAACCCATATATGATGAGAACTGTTGCTTTTTTTCAAACCCCACTCACTGCTTTTTGCTTGTTACACAAGTTTTCCCAAATGCTATTTTATGCACATAAACATGCCTTGGTTTTAATTTTCTTATTAAATTGTCAATGTTTATACTGAGATAAGCATTCTGCTTTGATATATCTGACACTATGATAATACATTGTTTTGCATATTTTTACTTTGTACTTTTTTTTTCCCATTCAGAAACTTAGACGTTACCTTGCATTTTTTGTCAAGTATGGTGTCTCCTGATAAAATATTTGATATTTTTACTGAATTGAACTGTGCTTTCCTACATTTATTTCAGGTGTGTTTATAGTTGGGGATTTTTTTTAAATTAAAGATCTTACATATGATAGCATATTTCTGATTTCCCATCCCTTGTGCACAAGTTTTAAATCACATGATATTCCTCTCTCATAATTTTTTTAGCTTATTGGGAAAATCCAGTTTTCTTTATCTTGCAGTGGTGTTTATTTTCAAAATTAAACTAATAGCTAATCTCATTTTAGAATTCTGACCTGGTTATCAATTATAACACAAATAAGTCAATCTCTAATTAGTCCATCTGTTAACTGCTCAAGGTCAAGTGGCTTAATTTCATTACAAATATGATGCAAAATATTAAACAGAGATCTAATATGCTAGTTGATACTAATGACAGTGCCTGTGTCTGTTTTATGTTTCTGAAATATTTGTGTCACTTTATATGACCATTTTTCTTCACTGGAATATATTTTGAATCATCAACTTCTCTTTGCTTCCTGCACAGCATGTGGACAATTTCCCTATTTTAAATATTTCTCCTCATGTCATGCTATTTTGTATTTCATTCTCTATTTGGAAGGACTGCAGTTGATTCCTGCAGTTCTCTTCACAGCATCTGCTAGTCTAAGGAATTCAGGTATCTTCATTTTCTTCATTTATTTATAGGTTTAGTTTTCTTCTGATATCTGATAAACAAAGAACAGTGATGCTTTTAGATGAGTATTTATATTCTTTAAAAACTGGAAGTTATAAAAGGTCCCCACATAGTTGAAAGATGTGTTTCTTTAAGGAAGTACTAACTTTTACATAGACAATAATGAAATTTGGAAAGCCTGGAAGCTGACATGCTGAGTGCATCATAACTGGTATTTAATGAATGATTTGTAAAGTCTGTACCAAGTCCATAAAAGTAAAGATTTCTCCAGGGGAGGTACCCAGTATGCTCCAGTTGTGCTCTGTAAGGCCATAACTTTGCAGCCTAAAAGTACATCTTTATTATAAAAAGCTGGAGTGGTGGAGGAAGAAGAAAGGGATTACTAATAAAGCAGATAAATTCAGGTAATCTTGCTTGCAAAATTTTGCTGTAGATAATGCAAGTAATGTTTTGATCTCATTGTAATGAGCAAAGGTGATCTTTGGGCCCTATGACACAATGTATGCTATTTTGATTACCACAAACATGGTATTGTATTAGCTGTACTAGGTGTTTTACTACTAAATAGATAAGGCAAAAACAAATACTTTTTGTGATCAGACTAAGACCTGAGGGTGTAAAATGTGAGTCTCTTAGTTGTTTGAACGCTAAAAAAAACCTGAAACTACTGAATTTCTGTACTATCATATAGCTCAGTATCAGACCAATTCTATTCTGCAAGGTGTAAGTTTTAATTTGAGATATGGAGCATAATCAGCATAAACAGAACTGAATGATGTGGTGGTTTGGGAGCCCAAAGCCCTTTTTTTGGTGTGGGGCATGAGGCCAGAAGGGGAAAAAGAAGCTATACTGCTGTCATTTTTCTAACAGTCCAGTGATTACAGAATACCTGGAGTGAAATAGAGATTAAAATGCAAACACCATTGCTGATTCAAACCAGTTTCTCTTGTTAATCAAGATAGGGTCTTTCTATGTTATTGCATACTGTGGCCTCCATTGCCCATGGTTCTCGATGTTACTGGTTCTGTTTTGTATAAAGATAATTAAAATTAAAGTTAAGCAGGTTCTAAAATACAGACACTGGAACTCACTGGTGAGTTTTCTTACAAAAATGCTGTAGAATGTCAGTTTTCTTTATCTCTGATTATTGAGATTATTTTACATGGACGGGAACTGCTCCAAGAAAAGGTACGGTTGGAAATCTTTTCCTCCAGGTGCCCTGTAGTAGTCTCAGTCAATGATTCTTGTCTGAGAAGACTGTACAGAAACCTCATTTGAAAATGCAGTAAGGGAACTGAAAGGTGAGTTCTTGTAGCTCCATGGTAAATATCTTTCCCTTTCCCTGTGAGGTACCTCTTTTCTTAAGTAAATATTTGAAGTCTTTCATGAAAATGGGAACACCACCAGGGAGACTATGGAAATCCCATATGAGATTATGGAGAACTTGTCCAGTGCTGCACCCCACTAGAGCAGATGTGTTCGTTCCCATTTCCTTGAGCACTGACTAAGCTCTTCTCTTTTCTGCTCAACTTCATGTTAAGAAACAGAAAAAGGCACCACACTCACCTTTTTGAAGATTTTTTTTTTAAGTTGACTGAATAAATATTTTTAGTTTGTGGTTGTTTCTGTTGAAAAAAGAAAATGTTGGTTCATATTTGACTGGATTCCTTTCTGTTTGAATCAGCTGCTAATATTTTCAAATTTAAGTGGAATGTCAGACTTCCTTGGTAATGTGATATAAAACTACAGGAAACATCAGAGGACATGGCCCACAAAATGAGCAGAAATCCTGATTAATCAAAGTTTAAGAAATGGAAATGAATGGCAATCACAAATTAGTTGCATTGTTATAATATACTGTATACTAACTTTTAATGTGGAGAATGGCTAAGAAGATAGTGTTTGAGTTATCATTTTATTAATAAAGGCACCTAATTTGACAAAAAATAATATTATTTTTATATATTTTGTTGGGAGAATTGTTCAAGTAGTGCTTTGCATTATTCTGATGTTTTTAACAGTCACACCACAGATGCACTTGGCCCTTTGCCTCTTGGATTATAGGCAAGACATAGAATGTTGTTTGAAAGCTAAACTAAATCAGGCTGTTATGAATTGCTAAATGCAAGATCAAACCCATAATCCTCTTTGGACAACTGCTAGGAAAAGAAGGACAAAAAGAAAAAGCAGAACACTGTACCATATTTTTCAGGCAGAACAGAATTTCTTGATTTTTAACATCATATTCTTGCATTCTGGCTGGTGAGTTTAAGAAGCTGTTATCTTGGGAATTAAGATAATGACACTTATCAGTAGATGGGAAATGTTAGTATCAGGAACTGAAAGAAAACACTTTGATATTTCTCTACAGATTCTTACCACCACTTGACATGAAAGTCTTGGCTGAGACAACATAAAACTAACAAGTATGTCTTGGAAGATAATAGATTGAGAAATACACCACAAAAGCTTTATGGAAGATTTGTTTTTCTGTGGTTGACTTAAGGGGCAAACGCAATCCTTTCTGAAGCACTTTGGTTTTATCACAGGTATAACAGAAACTAAAGTAGCTTCAATGTAGACACAACTGTTTCCAGTAGCAGGATATGGATCCTTAAGATGAGAACATTACCATAACATTCCTCTAAGCAGTGATTCATTTTGGGTGCATGTGAACTTCACAAAAAGGCTGAAAATGCTTAAGAGAGCTGATATAGGTCCCTAACACAACACCAAAATTATTAGCATTTGATTTTTTGATCAAAATCTTCTTCATATAATAAGCTTCTTCATATATTTAAAGGTAAATAAATTCTTTTTTTTCCTTAATGCTTTTGTGATTGGGATTAAAGTTGTGAGTTGTTAGATACTGGGGAGTAGCATAGTTTGCTTTCATCTGTTCAAAAAGAAAGAAAGGATGGGGTGAATATTATTTTATAGGGATGCTATAGCAGAGATATTCTACTCTGTTTTTCTTCTTTTTTTTTAAATCTGAGGATTGATGAGATCTAATGTAGATGTCTTTGTTATATTTCTAGGTGTTTTAGGGATAGCTCACCACTGAGAGGTGTGATTTAGCTGAATCCAGTGAAAATGTGAACTCAGTGATCATGATGGAAGTTCTGCAAAGGGAACATCCATAAGCCCTCTGTGTGTTCCCAGTGTGTGGAGCTGTCAGCAACTCCTCCTGTATTGCAATTTACAGTTATTCTGAACTTCTGCAGAGTGCACCAAGCAAAACTTTACTGGCCTAAGTGCACTCTGCACATGCATGAGGATATATTCAGGCTGAGGTTTTATCTACTGGAAATTTTAATACATTTAAGAAATTGAACCTGAGCATTCATATTCTATTATTGTTGCAGAGTCTGTAGAGAAAAATGAAAGGACAGCTGTGAATACAATTACATGGAAAGAAGTTGCAGAAAATACTAATATCTACTCTGTAAACTAAGGAGGAATTTACTCACCTAACCTTACGTGGATAAGCCATCTAATCTAAAAAGATCATCTGGGATCACTGAATGAAATAGGAGAAATAGATCCACAGGGCAATTTTTTCTCCCTATGTTACTTATTTGACAGAATTGGGACAGTTACTCTCCATCTGCCTTCAGAGACAGTGGAATAGACTTCACTGGTAGACTGGTTTTCATGGAATGCAAAGTAAAAATATAAATAAATATGGGGAAGATTCTGGAATTTTCCTGCAGATATCAAAGACCTTTCCACTTGCACTTTAGCCAAACATATCTAGCCAATCTTCCTCCCTCCATTTGATACCTCTTCCTCTGGGCTTTTCAATAGAGACATGGAAACAAAATCATTGTGTTCATTTTTTCAGGAATCTTTGCAACACTGCAGACTGTTTCCATGCTATGGCCTCTGTTTGACCTTATAATATTTTCTGTGAGCTAACAACTCTAGTTAGTCACACTTAAACTGGACACAACACTCACTGAGACACTGAGGCTTCACTGGAGCAGTGAAAGGACAAATAATTATTTAGTGTCACTTCCAGAACCCATTTATTTTCACAGTTTCTGATAAATTTATTGTTTTAAGAACTGTTTTTTGCATTCAGCGAGTGATGCTCTTTTTCACTTGAGCTTTTAATGGAAATATTTACAAGATCTCAGATAATTATTTGGCATATTTTGCAGGTTCTTAAAATAATATACAAAGGGTAAGAAATTTTCCTTTTACCCTTTTACAGCATTATGCAAGTCTTTATTTGAAAGTGGTGTTATATTTTCTACTATTTTGGATTTGGAAAAGGAAGTCATTGTATAAAATAATCAATTCATCTGCAGTATATGCTTATACTCTGTTTTTGTGAGATCCTCTCTGCTTCTGGTTCTGAAGATATTATAATTCCTAGAAAATGTTATCTGTATCAAATGCCATCCTTAATCTCAGCATCCTTCTTAAAAATATTTTATTTTGTTGTACTTTTTTTTCTTCTTCACTTCTTTTTTTAGAGGGTAAAGGCAAAAAGAGAAGTCCTCTTCATGACTTCAAAAAAACAGGAGAGTTGATGCTCATTAAAGTAAACAAAACACTGGAAGTAAAAACGAAGCTGTTAAATACCACAGAGCAATGTGCAAAGAGATGCAGCAGGAACAAGGGCCTTTCCTTCACTTGCAAGTAAGTTATGTATCTCTTCTGTTTGTTTTTTCCCCTAAGGAAACACAATAACAGCCTCTGTAATTGTCATCAATGGTAGCTTGTACCAAGAACAACCTAAAGATTGTTATTTTTGATTTCAGTGACCTTGCTCTACCTGTCCGGAGAGTGTCAGTCTTTTCTGAGGGTTTATATGAGTTATCTGTCTTGTTAGCTTGTCCAATCTGTAATCTTTTCCATAACATAGCTGAAGAAATGTACTCATGTTAAGATGTTGATGACTTGGGCTGCAATGTAGCATTAGGTGAACATTTCTGAGATTTTTATGTCTCTTATAAAACAGTTATTGTCACACATGGCAGCTGCAGTGTTTCAGCACCACTTCAGACCATATTCTCTCTTCATTCTTTGCACATTACTCCTGCTGAAATCAATGAGACCCTCACACATGGAGCACAGATACATGCCCTGCTGAATTTCACTGTCAAGGACTGCAAATCTGATACAATGCAATCAAACCTGGACTGTGGATAGCTATCCTTCAGCATCTGCTGACTCCTAGGAACACATCATGCTGATCACTTGTCTGCCTTGTACATACTGTCTACTATTTTTTGGAACAAATCTGTAATTTTTGTGACGTATTAGATTTATATGATCCCCCTGGCCTCTCTTAGTCTAGACCATTAGCAATCAATGAAAGGTTGCATTGCAGAAGGTCTTGGAGAGAGTGCCTGACTTCTGTACTGGTGAGTGCTGGGCTAAATGTGATTCTGAACTTGAAACATAAAACGGTTTTGACAATTGGTACAATGGAAGCTGGACAAAATGTGACAGCAAAAATTCTTCCTTGGCAGAGAAGATTTTCAGCTGTGATTATGGTCTTCCTTAAGCCTTTAATTCCCTTGTTGCAAGTTCACATTTGTATTGTTCTGTACTATGACTATTTATACATGTAAAAATGAGCAGAGTTAATTTTTCAGATAGAAAATATTTTCCAGGCACTAATATTTTTCACCTGGTACAAGCCATGCCTTTCCCTATTGGCAGGGCTTCCATTGGTGTCATTGTCACAAAGATCAGGTTATATTCAATACAGAAGACATATTTGAGTTCTGATGAGCAGCAACAAGGAGTATTGCAAAATTAAGTATCACAGTATAAAACAAATTCTGAATAACTCCAAGCAAACAACAATTCTATATTCTAGCATCAGTTTAGAAAAACTTTCTCAACTTGTAGTTGCTCTGGATGCTATATCCTGTGTTCTGAAAATAAAAAGCAAGTTAATATATGCATCTATTCTGTTTCATAATAAAATGAATCTAGAATCTCTCAGAATTTTTAAAATGTTTTCATGTTTTGTAGATTTCTTTTTTGAGACAGTGTCTGATAGATATCTTGGGGGCAATTTCTCCTTTAATGAATTAATACAACGTAAAGGAGACATGAGGGACTTGTAAGAGTACAGCTTGGAAAAGCCCTGCTCACAGATAACAGAATGGCAATCTGTCATGCAATTACATTGCACTGAATCTGGAGCAGAATTACAGATCCTGATAACTTACTCTCTGAATTCCTATTTTCCCTGGTGGCCTTTTAGCAGGGAAGGTGCTAAAAACCTGCTTTAGCAGTAGAGGTGTAGGTGAAGAGATCTTGCCTGTGTTGCCACTATGTACAGAATAAGTGGGATTTTCTTTCTTTTTGTCTCAGAACATTCTTGAGGTTTCCCTTTTGGCCCCATATGGATCCTTTTGTAGTGTGAACTGTTCTTTGATGCTACTGTAAACACACATTTTACATGTGTTCCCTTTTAAAGGATCCAGTGTTTACTAATGTTCCCCTTTTATTCCTAGGATCCCAGTTTTTAACTTCATACCAGCACATGGTTACTACAAGGTGAAATTTGTTGCCAACTGAAATGAAAACCAATTAGCTTCCTGCCTACTGTGGGAGCATTCTAAAATAAGAAGCAACACAAAATGACATTTTAAATGCTTGAAATATGAGACTTGAAATTTCCTATGTTTATTGACATTTTCATGGCTTTATTCTTATACTCCATGCAGCAGTTCTCCATCACTTGGGTCACAGCACTGAGGTTTTATTGTTTGCACATAAGCTTTATGTAAGAATTAAAAATGGAATTGCTTTGTAACATAACTGTTGCAATGGTACTGGGAGCAACAACATCTGTGCCTGTGCACTGAGATACACAAGCAGGAACAGTGTTAGGTTTCTTTTTTGCCAGGAGGTAAAAGTAGCAGATTTCAGGCACTGCAGGCTTGTAAAGGTTCAGGTACTCCTTATTTTCTGGAGGGAGGGGTAAATTAAGCTAACTTTCTATTTCTTCATTATAAGTTTCTGTGCCACATGAAAGTAAATTTTGAGTATTTTATTGTTTAATCATTAATCCTTGATGGCTTTAAGTCTACCACTTTTTTGTTGAAGCTAATATATGTAACTTTTCAGAACTGATATTTCCTCTATTCCCTTTGCTGTCATGCTTGCATAGATCTTGTTCATTTCCAGCTGAGTTACAAGATCTTTATCTAGACTTGTTTCTTTTTCATAACATTATTCCAAAAATGCTGTCCATCAAAGAACTCCTGAGATTCACTTACACTGTTTTTGACTTCATAAATCTCTGTGACTCTTTTTCTGCCTCCCCTATCAGTTTTATCAAGCTGCTGCTGCTGAACTGTTCTATTCCTTTGTTTCACCACCCTCAGTAGTTCATTACTCCCTCTTTTTTGTACAACCATTATTGTAGTTTTTCCCAAAACAATTCCTGTGGATGAAAAAAATCCAATTCAGTTACTCTTTTATTTACTATACAGGTGACTTTTACAGGTGTGTCCCTTTCCTTAGCTACAAAGTTGTCACTGTCTTATCCTTTGTTATCTGCCTGGAGTGTCTGTATTTACCCAGGAAGGGATTTTGGTACAGACAACAGAATTTCAGTACCTGTAAGAAAATCTACAGACTATCTCAGTACAAAGAAAAACAAAAAAAAAATGTTGTGATCGGCAGTATCAGTAGAAGAAAGTCCAAGAATTTGCTCAAATATGTTGACTTTGGAGGTATAAAAGCCCTCCAGATTTGGGTCCAAGAAAAGATTGTTACAAACTTTTATGTGCAGAACTGGTTGAAGCCAAACTGGAAAGAAACCAAAAGGCAACTGAAAGGCAAAAACTGAAAGAATGGTTTGTAAACAGTGCATTCTGCATTCCCACTTTAGGAGGGAGGAGCAGAAACCAGAATGTAATTGGAAAGGCAGGAAAGGTCAAGGATATTTTTGTGAGTGATGGAGTTAGAGGCACTTGGATATGCTCGAATTTGAGAATCAGCCAGAAGAGAACAGAAGGCTGCACAAGGGCAGAGGGATGAAGGTTAGCAGGTTGGAAACACTTGGAGTCAACAGAGCAGAGAGCAGTTGGATGAAAAATCTGTTTGGTGATGGAAACGATAATGAAGAAGATGTTTGAAAGAGAGAAGACTGGGGAGATTGGATAGGATCTTGTAGCATTTTAAACTGAAGCCAGCAAGATCTCACACAGAAAGCTGGTATGGTGAATTAAATAAGATCAAGGAACTTTTTGTTGAAGGACTCAGTGCTGAAGATTATGGCATAGCTAAAGTATGGATGAAGTGTAAGAAATCTGTGTGACTCTTGATTATTACCAAGTAGTGTTAAAATGCCTTCCTAGATCAGAATGAAATATCTCAGAAGGTGTGGGATGAGTGACAAAAATAAAGATTTTGTGGTAGGCTGGAGGAAATAATGTCAGTTATTTGTTATTTGGTTCAAATAAAAAATTAAGGAAATAAAAGTGGAGTTTTTTTCTTTATTTGTTTGATGTAATTTCCTCATTGGAATAACTGTTGCCCCCCCAAGGAGGCCAATTATGATTTTACTACAGTTAAAGACTATCCTTTAAGAACTGTTATGGGAGAAAAAGGTCTGTGCTTATCCTTGCAAGTCTTGAAAGAAGGTGTTTTTACTCTTTAGTTTTGTTTGTCTTTCTTGCCCTATCCCCTATCTAGTCAGTTCAACACACACTGTTACTCACTCCTAGAAATCAGTTAAAAATAGGAGGGGAAAAAAAAAGAAAATAAAAGTGAGCAAGGAAAAATTCTAGGTACATGAATACAATTTATGTTATTAATAAAAATAAGATTAAAAACAATCTTGTTTTTTAAACAACTCTGTTGTTCTAGGCAAGAAACAGATTCCTTGTGCTTGAATTTTCCCCAATCCATCAGTGTGAGATACTTAACTATTTCAGAGGCATATTGTAAGGATAACAAAGATGATGTTTTAGTCTTCATGGGTTTTTTGTTCCCAGAGAGCAGCGTAACTGAGGACACAAATGCTGTCTCAGTCACATTTATCTAAGTTTTAAAATAAAGATCTTTAATGACAAGGGAACTCTTAGATTAGTGTGAACAACCAAACTGGTATTTAATGTAATGACCACATCAATTTAATTTCTTTGTTTCTTTGCTCTTGTCAGCACAGTTGTGGGTTTAAATAGTAATTTGGACTGTTTCTCTGACTTTCCCAGTAAAAATAAATCTGATGTCATTGCATGCTCCTTGGCAGGCCATGTGTCATTATTATAAACCACACAGAGATTTTTTTCTCATCCAGATTTTCTTTGCAGGGCCTTTGCTTATGACAGAGTTACAAAACGGTGCCATTGGTTATCCTTCAACAGCTTGACAAATGGTGTGAGAAAGAAGCAAGACCATGCGTTTGATCTGTATGAAAAGAAGGGTAACTGATTTATTTACTGATTTTGTTTTTCCAGCTAGGGAAGGGGAAAAAAAAACCCTTGAGGTCAGTCAGTGATTTTTTGGCTGTAGAAACATCCTGGGCATGGATGCTTTTATGCATTTTGAAAGCTGCATCCTACAGTTTTATTTACACATTTCCTGAGTTTGCTGTCATGCAAATTTGTCTACATACTTGCTGTTGGTCAGTTTTCCAATCTACATATTTGCCTACTGTCGTAGATACTAGTTTCAGTTTTGTACTTCAGTTTACTACTGAGCAGCTCAGTTGTATGACTTACCATTTATCACTTAATATTGTTCGTATTTACCTCATTAATGAGTAAGATACATAAGTTGTCAGACATGGAGGTTTTTTTAATCAGATACATTGGAAACACTCCCAGGATTTTTTTTTGGGTCAGATAGTGATCAATATTTGAAAAAAAAAAAAAAAAAAAAGACAGGCATGTATGTCCACAAATAAACAGTGTTTTGAGGAATTAAGTAGGCAAATAGTAATAAATATATTATTTTATGTGAAAGCAGAAGATGAGCTTTAATTTTTCATACATTAACCAAATATCTCATTTTCTTCTCTTTTATTTCAATAGATTATGTCAGAAATTGTATCATTGGAAAAGGAGCAGACTATAAAGGAACAATATCTGTTACAAAAAGTGGTATTCAGTGTCAGGCCTGGAATTCAATGATCCCCCATGAGCACAGGTAAGAGTTCAGGAGCAGAGACAATGGGAATAGTGCCAAGACAGCTCCCATAAAGCATAAGAATTTATGGGAAAACTAACCTTAGACAACAAAATCTCTTAGGTATATTCTTGCCTTTCTCCAAGAGATGCCATTCTCCAGATCCCAGAAAATTCTTGTCTTGGACTTTCTGCAAAGAGTTTTACCCTAATACCAGCCTGTGTGTCTGTATCTCTTTCTTTCCTGTATTGGGGGTTCTTTTTAGCTGTTGATATCCTTTTGATCTCTTAGCTACTGGCAGAAACAAAACATCTGCATTATTTCAGCCCAGGGTCTGAAAGTTCATCACAGTTTTCTAATTGATTCCTAAGGAATGAGCAATTTTGAAAACCACATTTTTAGGAAGCAGGGGATAGTAGACCACCTATTTGCTTAGTGTATAATATTGTCAGTATATTTTGCATAGTTACTGTCAATTCTCTGTTATTTATATTTATGTAATATGTTAAACTCTATGGAGCACTTAGGCCAGACAACAAATCCATGGAAAGAACTGAGACTTTTGAAATCCTTCCCTTCAGATTATACAAGCTAAAGACTGAGGGACCATGCATAGTACTTATCTTTTCAGAGTAGGATCTGGTACAGTGAGAAACTGAGGCCAAACCTGCACCTTGAGAGGAAATCTAGTTGAACTCTCTATTGGCTTAGGAAAAAGAGAAGAAAGCCAAAACCTGAAGCCAGTAACAGTAATGGTAAAAACAGATTCATCCCTAACAAATGTTCCCGGAAACCAGTAAAAGCACTACAAAGTACTGGTCTACTCTTTAACCACTTCTCTTTAAATGTTTTTGTACTGGCTTTAACCATGTAGATAGTAAAACTTTAAGAGACAAAAACAAAATGTCCTTTCTCCCATAAGCTTGCTATCCACATTGCTGCCCTTTGCTCCAGACTCCCAGGCTCAGCAATTTGCTTGGGAGGAGCCAAAGTGGAGATCAATGGTGAGGAGCTGGGCTGTGCACTGCTCAGTCCTGTCCTGACCAAATCAATCCAGTGCGCAAGAGGATATCTTGGAACAACATTAAAAGGCAAAGGATAGTTGAGTTCTGTCCTCTTATGATGTGTTACAAAGCTGAGCCTCAGGCTTGGACTTACTGGACTTGGCTCTTACAGTATAGACAGCAGTGTCTGCTCTTCAGTTTGGGACCAGACCTGTTCTTGACTGGGATCAAACCATAAATACCACCAGATCCCAAAGCAATGACTTCTTGAGACTCAACATCTTGAATTAGCTATCTTCATCTTTGAGATGTGAGAGAATTCTAAACCATTATAACCTAAGCAAAAATGAATATTTATTCTACATAATATACATGTGACTTTTATAATTAGGGAAAGTGTCTAGATAGCACACATGATCACTAAATTGCATTTTAATACACAGCATACACAGTTTTATCCAATGCATTTGGACAGCCACTCTTCTATGATGAATTTTATGAGAGTGACTCTTCTCCTGCCTTGTGCAATAAGTTTAATTTTTAAAAGGTCATCGGATAAATGAGGTGGCTGCATGCTAATTTTGTTTTTCAACATCAGAAAATATGATTTCATCATCAGAGACATGAAGGAGGTGGGAAGAAACAGACAGTAGTTGTGTGTTTGGAACTTATTAGTACAAAAGGCTTAGCTTTGTAGGTCAGTTTTTCTCAACAGCTGATTATCACAATGTGCCATTGGAAAATAAATGCCTCTTTCATATTTAAAGGAGAAATGTATTGTAATGATTTTTAATTAGACTTCTAGGGATAATTGAAGCATCTTGAAACTTTAAACTTTTGCTTCAATCTAGCAAGTAATACTTTTATTTATTTGTATTCCATCAGAACACAGAGATTCCCAGCAAAATCCTGTTTCTATTATTGTTATCTCTATCCTAGTACAGATTTTAAGACTCTTGTAGAGTTTCAAATTAAAAAGTCTAAAGTTAAAAGGTCTCAAAGAGAAATGGTCAAAAAGCAGACCAGTGCATCATAGACTTTTGGCTAGTTTCCACGCCTTTTGTGTGGTTGAATCTGTTTTTACCATTACTCTTACTGGCTTCAGGTTTTGGCTTTTTTTTTTCTTTCTTTCTTTCCTTACCTAATGGAGATGAACTAAATCATCAGTTTTAGGAGTGGCCCTTTTTTCTATTTCTTGGTAGATCTTTACTGTAACTCATATTTTCCTCTCTCAAGAATTTTGTTTCAGTACCTGTTGAAACGTCCAGAGATTTAGCTACTGTTTAGTATTGCTGCAATGTACTGGCAGAGAAATGCCCTGGATTTGTCTGCAATGTGGTGCCTGAATGTGGTCATGAGGTGTTGAGGTGGCATTGAACAGACCAATTCTGGGACTGGGTTCCTTACTATTGTGTTAGCTGTTCCTTATGTTGTTTATTTTTTTATTTACACATAAAAGCATTGCTTTTATATGTTAATATTTATATATCTGTATTATATAAAGTGTGTGTGTGTCACCATGTATGACATGGCTAAACACATACTTTTACAGATGCCTGAGAAGAAAGCACCTTGACCCTGGACATGTTAAGTCAGCTGGGGTGCTGTTAAATGTCTGAACATATACAATGCAATTATGAGTGGGTTTGTAAGCAGAAGACCCTAAGGTGGCAACAGTGGGGCTTGCAGCAGAACACGAAAGAACATGTTAAGTGACCATGAACATTCTTTAGCTAATAACAGCTAAAATGGCATCTGGGGAAATCTCTTGTGCTGAAATACAAAGCAGTCCCTGGTTTCAGGCAGCAAAAACATCTCAGTGGAGGTGTAGCCCAGAGTTGGTCACACTCTCATGCTGCTGATGATCTGTTCTTGCTGCTGCCTGACCAGGGATGGAAAGAGGTTTCTCTGCTTGTGGGTTTCACAGAGTAGGTGAGCTCAGAGCCTAGCTGGACCTGTTGTATGTGCCAGCATGCACAGGAAAGACAGCCTCACCTGGCTACAGACCCAATCAACACCTATGCACCCAGAGCTCCTGAAGGAGAATACAGTGTAGGCTGGCAGGGAGTGTGTGACTGCCTCTGGCTCTGCCCTGGATAGTTGTCTCTGGACAGCTGAGGGATGGGAGTAAGACTCTCTCAAGCACGCTATGGGCTAGACAAATTATCCCAGATTTAGGCCATTTAGGTTGAGTAATCCCAACTGAAGATGTGTATTTGTGTACGGACAGATATTTGGGTGTGTGCATTTACTTAGACAGGGTGGAGGGAGAAGGAAGCAGAAATGTGATTGTTTCTAACTGTTTGTAAAAATAGTATGATTAACCCCAACCTTTGCATGCTCTTATACTGTAATGATTGTCATTTTAAAACTAGCTTTTTGCCTTCGAGCTATCGGGGAAAAGACCTGAGGGAAAACTACTGCCGGAACCCCCGAGGAGAAGAGGGAGGCCCGTGGTGTTTCACCACCAGTCCAGAGACACGCCACGAAGTCTGTGACATCCCTCTCTGCTCAGAAGGTAATCCAGCACAGCTCCCAGAAAGCTCCCAGTAGTCACCTGCTCATGGCCTTTAGAGAAAGAATAGGTGATTTCTCAGTGAGAATAACTCATACAGCAAGAAAAGAATTTGTTAGAGGAAGATGAGATCTTGTGACATTCCCCTATGCTAGAACGTTTCAGGCTCAGCAGCTTTTTTTGGGTTATGAAGGAGCTTGAACAATGAAGTTGTGCTGATCGCACAAATGTGATTCTTTTTTGCTTGTCTAGTCCATCGTGAATCCATTACAATTTCAGTATTACTATGTGATAAAATCATCTAGTACCATTCCATGGTAAAATCAGCTTTTCATCTTCTTTTTGATGAAAATATAGGTACTGGATTACAAGATGAAAGCTTAAGATAAGCATACATATTGCTTTTTGAATAAATACTGTAAATAAATATAACTCTGCAAATCTAACCCCATTTGACTTTCAAGTCACAGAATTTGAAAGACACTTTATATGCACCATTGCATTTGTTGACTTTTAAGTCCTGTTAACCTCCAAATTAAGCTCTTATATCTTGCTAATCAATCAATTCAGTTCCAGTCAATCAACCTATTTAAATCTTCAAGATAGGATGCCTTTAATTTTCTTGCTAATGTGTCACATGCAATAGCTATGCTGTCCTTAGGAAGGAAGAGGAGAGGGAGGGAGGGAGGGAGGGAGGGAGAGAGACTGGAAGGGAGGGAGGAAGAGAAGGAGAAATAGAATAATTTAATAATTTTATAATAATATTAATAATAGAATAACAGAGCTTGAGAATTTGTTAAAATCTATCATTTAAAGATAAACTTATGTGAACTGCAAATGTGATATTTGACCTGGAGTTCACTTTAGGATGAAGACTTTGGTAGCTGATGTTTTGTGATATCTTTAATTCCTTAAAATAGTATTTTCTAAATGATCCTTCCTTACAATTACTGTAATTAGGGAGTACTTGAGAAGTTTGTCTCCAGTTAATTTTGGTGAATTTGTTTTATATTTTTAGAAATTTCATTCTAATTTCTGTTCAACAATGCTTTCAAATTCCTTTGATAACTTTTGACCACTCTTCCTCCATGCCCCCTACCCACTTTCCCAAACCAGGACTGAAAATATATCTCAGTTTAAGCTGCCAAAAACCATTATAATCAAAAAGATACAGTATCATATGTAGCTCGAAGTGCTGGGTACATAAAGAAACGTTCTGTACTGCACTGAAATTGGGATTTTGCCAATATTCAGCACTTAAACTTGTCCTGTAATTATACTGTGACTTAGAGTGATTTAGAAAAATAAATGATGCTAAGTAGATGATATCACCTTTAAAAAAGACTTTTTCTTTAGCTATGGGTCTCTCTCTCTAACTAACCATAAGTAAGATTAGTAAAAGACTGATAGGAACATGAATGCTTCTGGTAGCTCCCCTCCCTCTACCTGTTTCAAAACTGTGTCCTATAAAGTGATACGAAATTTAAGCCTCTAGATTAGTGCTAACAGATACTCCAAAGGGCATAACAGATATTCCAAAGGGCATAACACATACCAACCCAACAGAAAGATGGTCATAGTTTAAATACCTCTTTAGGTTGGTATCATTATATAAGAGCAAGGACACGTTGGGGTTTTTTTATGTTGATTTCTTTGGTTTTGGTTTTGGTTTTTTGGGGTTTTTTTTGTGGTATAAGTCATTAGTGTAATAAATGACTAGTGTCTATTTTTTTTCTAGTTGAATGCATGACCTGCAATGGAGAGAGTTATAGAGGGCCAATGGATCACACCGAGACAGGCAAGGAGTGTCAGCGCTGGGATCTTCAGAGACCACACAAGCACAAATTTCGTCCAGAGAGGTAACCTCTCATACCCCCAGGCAAGACCATGTGGTCATAATTTGAAAATTACATACATTCTGGAGCCTGCAGAACAAAATTAGCTTTAGTTCAACTGAAATTTGTGGAGTTCACCAATTTTAGATGCTTGGGCTTCTGGCTCCTGTTGTAGGCTGGCTACTGACACAATGGGTATGCAGGATGGAGAAAGGAGGCTGTTTTGTACAGTTCTGGTTACATCCCATGCCTGACTGGTGTACTAATGCTGCTACTGCTTTAATTGATCAAAAATTCCTTCCTATTTGTGCTAGTTCATTGACAGTAAATAAATAACCTATGAATATTTCTGTATATATTAGTATGCAGCTGCAGTCAGCTTAAATACCTTAATGTAATCACATAGTAAATAATGATTTAAAGTAATAAATTTTTGTTAGATCTCTTAACACATTTGATGAATATAAACTTCCAATATTGTCAAATAACAATATCCTCCTTTTTGCAATATTGAACAGCTTTAAAGCTGTAGGTGACCTTTCATAATAATCACATTTAAGTATACTATTTGTCTGACTAAACTGTTTGACCACTACATCTGTTTATTCACCCTGGGAAAGGATTTAATCATTCTGTTTAGCATTTTATGAACATGGAATTCTTTATTAGACTTGCTTGCTTTTTTTTTTTTTTTCTTTTTTAATTTAGGCACTGATTAACAATGCCAAAAGCTGAGTCAGAAATAGCAAGACAAATTTCATCCCTGTTAGGGTTTGTCCTACAGAGCTAAATTCATCCAACTACAAAGGGTCATCTATAATACAGACTTCTGAAAGTATTGTGGGAGGGACAGGGTAGGAAGGGGTTAGGCCACACAGGAGGGGGTCTCTGTTCATCTCAAACTGGATTACAGTTTCATTTTAGTTTTATTTTTTATTAAATCCATTTATATATTGTTTTGGATAAATTCTAACTTCCAGAAAAAGACTGCGAGAATCAACAAAACCAGAATGATTAAGACCTTCCAGTGAAAGTATCTTTTTATATGTTAAAGTGTTTCAGCAAATAAAACATTATTTTTATTTTAAGAGATATGGGTACTAGTAGATTTTAGAAAGCCTGATTATTCAGCAAAATATGGAGAATCTGCAGTTTTGGAGCTTATGTGGTATAATGTTTTTTCCCTTGGCTTGGATGATCTGTTTCATGAATAATAGCAGTCTATCCCATTGTTCTGCCACAATAAATATTTTGTATTAGCAGAGTGGGACTGAAGATAATCTGTTTCTGAGTTTTGCCATGCACTTACTGTGTATTCTAGAATAAGTCACAGAAACAGATTTGTTCCTTTGGAGTGAAGCATTTATAGAACTCATGGGTACAAACAAGAATAATTTTACTGTCAGGAGGAAATTTCTTTTTTTCCATTAATTTCTAATTGTTTTGAAAAAATGACTTTCCAGACTAACCACAGTCTTACGAACAATCGTCTTCCTCTTTGAAATAATTCCTTCTGAGAACATCTTCTTGAGACTTTTCAGACAGTAATAAAGTGCTTTTTTTAATCAAAAAGCAACCCATCCAGATTGAACTCACTTGAGTGTGCTTTCAGAAGAGTAATGTAGTCCAGCGTATTTCTGATATACTGATGTTAATTAGCTCTTTGAACAGTCACTAAAAGTAGCAGCAATTATACTTTAATTTTACCACATTTTTTGAATGCTGAAGGTTTTGGTTGGTTGAGGGTTTTTTTCATAGTCATATAAGTTGAAAATAAAAGAAAAGGTCTGGAACAAATAACCCATTAAAATACAGCAGTCTCTAGAGACACTTATAGTATACAATCCTGGTGTAATGTAAATAACCTGTAAACCAGGAAGGATTATCTGGACATATTTAAAACTATTTTCATTTATGGCTTCATAAGTTGCAATGATAAAGAAAAGGAATAAAGACAGTAATATTTCCAAATGCACCGGTCTACATGCTGTTGGACAGTGCTTTTGGCTCAGGGTAAATACCACTCACTTTTCTGTCACCTCAATGAATTGTTTTCACATTTACTCCCCTCAGAGGCCAGTTACTGAAGATGCTTACTGTCTGCTTAGATGTGATTGAAGCAGGCAGAAGGAATTCCCCCAAACCTCCTGCATGGCCCATTTTCAGCTATTAGAGGATGCAGAATTATATTCTTAAACTCCAGTTCTCTGATGTTCTTCTCATGGGCACAGTTATGCCGCAGGATGGAAGGAAGACCACTGAGGATAATGTCTTGGGCATAGAGCAGCATAAGGGGGAAAAGTTTTTTGCCCTTTTCTGCTCAAACATCCTGTGAAGATATGTATTATGTGGAGGAAACTAGGAATGAAGTGTATCATAGGAAGCAAATAAATGCAGACATCACTTTATTAGTACCCTGGTACTAGTAATGTACTAGTAATTTATATCTCTTGTATGAAAATTTACTTTTTAAAAGAAACAAATTTACAATCCTACACGTCTTTAAAAAAAAAGGGAGATGAAATATTGGTAAAGAGCTTTAAATACTAAGTTTCATTTTATTTCCAGGAGAGCTGGAGATCAGCACCTGTGTCTTCAAAAAGGATAAATTTTATCTCTTTGCCTAATACTCTCCTCTATTTTCTCTAGAAACTGAGATAGTCTTGATTTTGATGGCAGATACATATCTTCATGCTTAATTTCAGTTCTGGAAGTGAAGTAGAGCTACTGCTGTGTCAAGGGGGAAAAAACAAATATGTAGAGTTCTAGAAGATCTCTGACACCTGAGGCTCTCTATTAAGTCTAAGAAAGGGCTCTGTGCCCAAATGTACTGGGGAAGGAGAAGTGTGTACAACAAGGAGACAGCTCTCAGAGAACCCTGCATAGCCTCACTGTTGAATTGTGTGGAACAGTTTGAAGCCCTGTTACTTATTGCTAATATTTGCTTCTTAAAGGTATTAGTTGGTCTCTTTTTAAAAGCAATTGTTTCTTGCTGGGTATGAAGGAAGACAGAAGCCTCCCTTGATACTGGGGGAAGAACCATTGACTGGGAAGTCTAGTTTTGCTGTAGAAAAGGACAAGTAGATCTAGTTGGTGAAAAGATACAGCTCACAGGCACTACACCATCCCATGAGGACACAAAGCTTGATCCTGGAAGAACATCTCTACCTAAGTTTTAATGAGTAAATAACCCATATTTGATATACTGTGGGAATATGGAATATAATATTAGGAAGGACGGAGCATTCAGTGCAAAGACAGACATTTGTATTCTAGAACACAGATTCTTTGCATCACGAGCTGTTCTGAATGCTTTTTGTGAGCTGTGACTCCATATACTTTGCCACTCCTGGACTCGCCTTGGTTCTTAGGTGGTAACATGCACCTTCCACGCTATTTGACATGGAACATGTTCCACCAGCATCAAGGCTCATCACTGCATCTACTGAGAGGCCAAACCCATATAATTTTCTGATGCATTATTAGCTCATTAACTATTTTTTTGGGAAATCCTTAGACACAACTGTTTTTTACATTTTTTTTGCACCTAGCAGAAAACAGGGTACTGCTGCTAGATCTGAAATTACCATGTTCTTGACTTCTGTTGAAGTTCCAGTTTGGCAAGGTTTCTCCTTGGTGATTTTGTTGTCATTTTGGTTTTCTTTATGTTTTTTTTTTTTTAATTCTACTTAAATCTTATCCTTGTCCCTTGTTCAGTTGAAGGAACCTGACTTTTCCTAAGAAATGGGAGTTCAAGTTGCAAATGAGTCAAAATTAGCATGATCATTTGACAGAAAAACCATCCTAGGAAAAACATACACTTGTAAATCATATTTTCATCTGCTTGTGTGAAGCACATCTGCTGGCAGTTGTAAATGGATTCAGGATCCCAAGTAGTTAACTTTATTGTTCTCTTACATACTTTTCACGTTTCCCTCAGAGGCAAATCTACTTTTTGTTTCTTTTGCAAACACATTTCAATAAAACTGCAAGGCCAAGACAAATTGTATTCACTAGAGAAAAAAAAAAAACAACCAGATGCATTTATCTCCTTCAAGTTTACAGATGTTAGTATCATGTATTTATATTTAAAAAACCTACATATCTTGGATATCTGTCTGATAGTCAGTGACAGCTGTAGGAATGTGGAAACATTTAAATATAGCACAATATTATCAAGTCTTAATGAGATAAATTGAGATGAAAGTTATTTACTTATTTTCTCCTTTCTCCCAGTACTTGAAATGAGGGCATGACCAAAAACGAGCTCTGTTACAAAAATTGAGCTATCATTAGTAACAAGGCTACCCAAAAAAGCTTCAAGTTTGAACCCAGGGCTGTTGCACTGAAGAACCTGTTTTCATAATGAGTCCGGCATGGCAGGCAGCATTTAGATAATCCACATTTAATTGGTCTGTTTAAAAAAAAATGAGTGGCTTAAGTGTCTGGTCATCAGTTGACAGACACAAGAGCAAGAGTTTAGCAATTAGTGGAGTTAGCCTATCCGGTACCCTGTGCATTAGCACAGCAGGGAGTCCCCTCAGTGGAGGTCTGATTCTGCTGAAGATTTGGAAAGTGTTTATATGTTATTAACTTTTTAACAGCATTAAAGGCATATTTGCATCCATCCTACAGGATCAGACCCAAGGTTAATAGGAACCAGTTCTTGTTTGCCTCTGCTGAAATCTGTCCTTTAAGTACCTTGCAGAAGGCAGTGCGGTGTTGCCAGGAAGACTTCCCTGACGTGTTTCTCATTGTGGTTTGCAGATATCCTGACAAGGGCTTTGATGATAATTACTGCCGCAATCCTGATGGCAAGCTGAGACCATGGTGCTACACTCTTGACCCTAACACCCCCTGGGAGTTCTGTACAATTAAAATGTGTGGTGAGTTCAAGCAAAATTTATTGCTTCCTTTTCCTTTCCAAAATCTGGGTATTTCAAGCAGTGTAGGACCACCGCTAGTTCATTCATTGCACTTCATTGGCTTTTAAAACATACCTTTCAAAGAGGGTCTCCTGTAAACACTTTAATCTGGACAGCAAAGAAGAGTTGTGCTTTACTTACCACGAGAATATGTGTATGCCTCATGTACTGTAAATTGCATTAAAATGTACAAAAATCAAGTATTAAAAAAGTGAGGCAACAAAATCATGAGGATCTCATGTACAGTATTAGTTTGGCCATGCTGGACATTTTCATTATCATTTGAAAGTATCAAATATCATTTGGTGCACACACACAATCCCATCTCAGTATCTTCTGCTAACAATTCTTTACTGCTTTGCAATTCTAGGTCCACATAATTCACTCTTGTGCTGAAGATAGAATTATTAATTTCCACCTGGGTCTCTCTGTGATATTGAGCACTCCATATCAAAGCAGTCCACAGGCAAAGAACTTTATTTATCAGTTACAAGATGGTGGAATTTTTTAACCACACTTTGGAGACAAGGAATTGAATCAAAGTGACATTAAGGTGTACAGTTGTTGGATGCTCACTTTGAGATGTTCTTGTTCAGCATTTTAGAGCTTACTACAATATGTCTTCAAAGTTCAGATCATCTTAACTTTGGTGCCAGCTCTGAAAGCTCTATTTTACTGATAATTAGGTGTCTTAAATGAGAAGTAAAGGGACAAGGACGAAGGTAGAACTCTTGGTTATTTCTTGAAAACTCGAGCAAAGCAATTTTTCTGTACTTTCATGGTAATACTGGGGCTAAGGTGAATGGTAGAGTCAGTTTTACTGAGACTTGCTTTAAATATTGGGATGGGTGGCAAGGAAGAGGTAATAGCTCTGATGTGAAATTTTATTTGTGAGTCATTGCTGCCTAAAGAGCGATTCTCCACCTTCATTTAAAATTCTCATTAAAAAAATTGTGCTGTGTGTTCTGCCTGAATCACCAATAATTCAGAATTTTTTCTCCTTGGCTCTCCTTATAGCTTAGGCCAGTTCTAATGTCTTGGAGATTCAGTCTGGTCTAATCAATTTTTTGATTTTTGAAATCCAAGGATTGAGTAAGAATATTCTGTACTGCCTGATGTAATTTAACTTAATCTATTTTATGTCATTGTAATTCCAATATAAGGTAGTTAAATTATCAAAATTATTCCACTGTAAAAAAGACAAAGTTATTTTGATACTTTGGGCAATGTCTAATCAGGCTCCCCCAAGAAAGAAGAAACTTGGCAGGATAGCTGCTTGTTTTGGGTCAGGCACCCATTTCACACCCATGTTGAAAGTCTTACCTGTGAACTACAAGACTAATTAATGTTTTTATATCTAAACTTACTGACAATCTTTGATAAAGGGGAAATCTCAGATTATCTCTTTTGTGAACAGAGATTTCTTAGTTGTGCAACTCAATCATCTTTCAATTTTTTAGTTACTCAATTAAGTAAGGAGCTGTTGCTTTGGATTTTTGGCCTGTGTTGGTTTGGGCTTTGTTTTGGTTTGTGGTTTGTTTTTTTAAAACTAAACTGTGCTTCCTACACTTCTCCAATTATTAGATAACATATGAATCATGTGTAGCCTACTAGAACTGTTCTTTTCCCCTGTTACTATTATGAAAAAAAAGTACTCCTAAGTTACAGCTGACTGTTTCACAAATGCAACTTTTATAAACCTTTATCCTTTGGCATTTCCTGAGCTGATGTGTCAGTGTTCTGAGGATTCACATCTGGCTTTGTTGGTCATGTAAGCTTATGCCTTACTTCCAGTATCTACAGTCTGGCCTCAGCTTTATAAAATAGTTGGGTGGGAGATCTCCTCAAAACTACTGGATTATCACCTTTGTCTGTCAAGTCAGAGCCCTGAAGAAAAGGTAAAGATCAAAATGAAATTAAAAACAACTTCAAAACACAGTGTAATGATTTTTCATCTTGTTGATGAAAGCCTTTTGTCTCATTTCTAGGCAAAAGTTCACTGAAGGAACTAGAAAATCTTTCCTTCAGTTAGAAATTATATTAAAATAAGAGGAAATTTCACATGTAAAACTGCATTTTCCCTGCAGAATACTGTATCTCTTTTGAAATTAATAAGACAACCTCTATGAGAAAAAAATTTTAAACTAGGGGCCATGAAAGCTTAATCCAACAGATTTTTTCAGAGTTTTTCTCACAGGCATAAGACATTGCTTCTATGTAAGATGCAGCGGTGCTCAACGCTTTCCTTTAAAACCCACTGAGGAAATTTATTGCTGATGCTACTGTTAAATCACAATCTTGATGACCAGAATACTAACAGAAATTATTTTTGATTTCTGTCTTTCTTGAGGCTCATAAAAAAACTGTTTTCCCACCTCCTAGCAGGGAGCCCAAAACACTTGGCTATTCTGGGTTTCGGTGGCTGTTCTGTGTTTCTGATTCTGGGGCTGTTTGCAATCTCAGAACACTAAAAAGAGATCATGAGTTATAGGTCTTTATAGCTTTGTGGTTTGGATTCTCACACAGGTTTTAATTCCTATGCTGAGGACTGTTTATTTAATTTACAAGAAATACTAATTAGGAAAAATGCTTTGCAAATCCAAGTCCTTGGACCATTTACAAAAATGTAGGTGTCCTCTCTTTGGGGACTGACCACAAGGCAGCATGCTGCTTGTGGCTTTTTGCTACATGTTGTGAGTGCTAGTGTTCTTTATAGCCAAAATGCTGACAACAGCTCATATACAAAAATTTCTGCAAAAAAGTTGGTGGAAGGAAGTGTTTAGAAAATAAATATGGTTTTAAGACTGAAGAGAGGGCATTGTGATTTTACTTCCAAGCACAGAATGCAGCATAAAACATTGTGGCTTACTGCCAGGGCTGTGAGAAAGAGATGACAGGAGCAATTAGGAATTAGAGATGGCTCAAGCTGCAAAAACTGGATTTGGATTAAGACTTTGGGGACCCCAGGACTGGTTTGAAGTTGCTCACATATGTGTCTGTGGTTTTGGCTTGAGACAATTTTTAGTTAGAAGAGAGGATAAAAGGACAACTAACAGCAATGAAGAAGTGTAGGATGAAATGAAGAAATGGAAGCAGTGCCAGCAAACATGAAAAAGGAAAATGACTGTTATTTTGGCATAAATGAGAACATTGACTACAGGGAAGACAGGAGTAAAGAACTAATATTGCTGTTTTTAAAGCCCAAACGGGTAGCAGTTCCTCTATGGATGAGCTTTAGAGAGATACTGAGATCCATAAAGGAAGCTACAGATATCAGTCATTTGAGAACTACAGAACTTTTATGGAATTACTGTGTTAAGGACAGTGTTTCATTGATGCCTACCTCTGTCCAGCCAACCCAGATGCCTGTACTATGGATTTAGCCTTTGCCATCAGTAGTCATTGACACTAGTCAGGGGTGACCAGAGCCTGAAAAAGCTTTGAGATAATTCAATAAAGGCCTCCGTTGGATGGGAAACAACAGGTAATAAAACAACAAAATTGAGACTCTAGATCTAAAATGAGCTGTTGTAATGTGCCCACAGCTTTTGGGAAGGCAAAAACCCACCAACCTTAAATTACTCATTCTTTAAAAACAGAGATTTCAACTGTTCATTTGAATGCACAGTTCTGATTAAAGAGTTATTTGTTCAATCATAGTACATGTACAAATAAAAGTTAGAGTCACTTAAGGTTAATATTTGTACAAGATAAAGATGTTTATAGAAAGGAGGCAGGGAAAAGAGACTGATATTTAGAAGTTGATAAAGTCTTACCTTCCATCTTGCTTTAAAAAGAGACAAAGAATAGGTCCAGTGTTCACTATTTATGCAACAGATTAATCCACATTGCCTCAAAAAGGATCCTTCTCAAATCCTTTTCATAATTTCTATGATAATTTGAAAGTAAAATTTAGGAACTCTAAATGTGAGGAGAGTTTTTAAAAATAGATTTAAAATAAAAATGGTTTGCATTTAAAGCTTTGTTGTAGACACTGGAACAGCCTGGAAAGATTTCTTTGGGCTCATCAACAAATTAATTGTATGTGTGAAGGTTTTAGGTGACAAACAGTTTTTCAGTTCTGTGGTTCTTGAGCTTGGCTATAATTTATATCTTCACTTTCTCATACGTTTTTACTAAATAAAAAACAAAACACTGGAAGTCAGTTGGGTTTTTCTGCCATTCTTGTACTGTCATGGTACACTGAAGAAAACGTGGAAAGGAAAGAGCTGGCACTAAACTAGTGTCCAGAACTGGAAATGCCTTTGCTAAGGGAAGGGAAGGGATGCCTGAAAGCAGTGCAACTGAGCATGAGCAGCTTCAAAACACCACTCAGCTTTCTTACTAACATTTGCAGAATTGCATGGATCACGTTTAGAATCAACTTTTTAAGTTGTTTTGTTACAAATCAGGGCACATTTTCATTCTGTTGATTAACATTGTAGAAGAGACATTGCATGAATATAAGCAAGAGCAGGTATTTTCCTCATAATATAATTTAGGACTCTGCTTCTTTTCCAACTATGTCTTTTTCCACAAATACTGTTGTGTTGTCATGAAAGAACATGCATTCTCCAGCAAAATCTCTACCTTCTTTTAAGTCAGTATGATTCTCACCATTGACCTAAAATTTGTGCAGGATTTTCTTCAGGGTCATTTGTCTTACAGTGCAAAATAGTATCTAGCTGGTTACTTCAGCTGTGGAATGACTCAAGGCCCCTGCTGATTCCCTCATTCTGGAGTTGCTTTGAGAACCAGAACTAAGACTATCTGTGGCTTTACACATAAGGCTATGGATAATGTTTCATCTTTTTAAGATTTTATGAATGCATGAGCTGTCCCATATTAATAAACTTATATACTTTGAAATATCAAAAAAAGGGAGGATTTTGTGGAAAAAAAGGGTATCTGAATTATTGCCCTTTGATTGGGGACTTCAGAGTGAACATGTGAAGGTAGAAATACTACTAATGGGAAATCCCCTCATGTGGCTGTCTGAGTTGCATGTTCAATCTTAGTAATCTAGAATTTAAAAAAAGAAAACAAAACCCCACAAAGTTCAAAAGCAGCAAAATACTTCTAACAACTACCAAATTCTTCTGTTCATAATGAACTTTCTTACAGAAGTAAGAAGTGACACTTAATCCACAAATTATAAATAGTAGTCTTTTATAAGGTGGAATTTTGTGTGATTTTTCTTTAATCAGTACTTTTAATCTCAGTTCAGAACTCAAAAATCAGAACTCAAACTCTGAAGCAAAAGAAACCTGGGAACTTCCATTATGAAATATTAGTAAATACTGCAAAGTAAGGATTGCTTCTTGATTATAAATTAATCTAGCTAAATTAATATTGTCTTCCTCATTGACACAATTCCTTGGATTTTTTAGATCTTAATTTATTTTTTAGAGGATTTACTGGGATAAGGATGGGAATTTGATTTTATAGATTTTGATTTTGATCTTGATCTTGATTTTGCCTTGTAAGAGAACTGGTGAGTGTGGTCTTAGGGCTCTTTCATCAATGCTCTGTACATCTGATGTTCATGCTCAGAGTTATTAAATTTAGTTAATTTGGTATTGGTGATGAGTAATTAGGTTCAATAACAAGATCAGTACTGAATGGAGATGACTGTGTAGGTTGTAGGCTTGGACAGCCTGGGCACTTTTTAGTTTGGCAAGTGCTGTATAATCTGCAGTGTCTGGTGAGAGAGGCACTGCTCCTCAAGCTCTTGCCTGTTCCTGTGCACATCCAGCCCAACTTTCATTAACAGGAATAGGGAGACTGTTCCCATCATGCCTGTTTGTGGAATCGACAGATGAATGAAGGATTTCTCAAGCATTTATTGGTAAGTTTTCAGCTTTCTGTGAGACTCAATAGCTAGAATGGGAATTGGTTCTGAGGGCACAAGCCCTCAGAATTTCAGAATAAAATTTTGGAAATATTTTGGAGTCTCATTTTTCATGTTTCAAAATGAGACATTTGTAGTATATGCAGGCGGTACAGCTAGAAGAATTTGGGGAGGGTTCTGTGAACCTTTTGGAACAATGAAACAGCATTACTAGAATTCTTACTGAGAGCTGCCAAAAGTAATTGCAGGTAATCACGTTACAGATTTTGAAATAATTTATCTCTTAGTCATTATAGTGCAAGTCTTTCCAGAAGTGGCTGGGCTGTGCAAATATTCATGACAATGTGGAAGTTAAGTTGTTCTGATGCCTTTACATTGTATATTTTGACATGGCAAAGTTGTAAAATCTGATCCACAGGTAGAGGTCACTGTCCAGACACATAATGTAACGTTCAATAATTAACTGTGTATCTGCAGATGTAAAAGAAGGAATGCTCTACAAAATTACTACGGCCTTGATTAAATCAATTGATGCATCACTTATTTCATTTCAGGCATCTGATTAAAAAAAAAAAAAAGCACATAATGATATATAAACACCAACCTAATTTCTTTGTCTTTAGCATGACTGAGTACAGACAAGGTGCCCCATACAGTTCATTACAGTTGAAATAGTAACTTTTTGTGTATAGATAAGGTCTTTGCAACAGCTCATATTTTATTGATTTTTTGCACATTATTAGTATCATTTAAGAAGACTTGTTGCTAGACTTATGTAGTTCCAATTTATTAATTTACTTAGGAAATATTATAAAGCCAGGATGTATACTTAAATTTATCATCTTAGGGAACTCTTGTCTCCTGCCCCCTCAGGTCTTCCCCAGATCTCTTTCATTTATATAAAAGAAATGTGGGTATTTTTGAAAAAGACTAATATGTATTTGAATGTTGCATAGCAATGTTCACTCTAATCATCTTAGAAGCTATTTTAGACTATAAGTCCACTTGTTTTCACATATTATTTATAATAGAAAACAGAAATATTGCAGCTATTTATTACTGTAAGTTGTATGAATTAATCTTGTAGCCTTATTATTTAAAAAGGGGTGTGTAAAGACTAAATATAAAGTTACTAGCTGCAAGACTGTTTGATGAGTCCCCTAGAAAGAGTACATTTGTCAGCCTGCAGAAACCTCCTTGTGATACTTGCAGTGCCATATCCTTTTAATTTTGGAATGAGCTTGGAACTCAAAATTTCATTGAAAGAGGACAACATTTGCCTTGGGAAGGAGGGACAAGAAATTAATTTGACCATGAAACACTGACTTAAAAACATCAACCAGATGAAGAGCAAAAGGGATGCATGGATACATGTATAATTCAACTGCACAACTTGATGTTATCATCTGACAGGGAAATGATCTTTAACGTCAAAGATCAGTCAAATCATCCAAAACCATCTGTTATGACATTTGGTTTCCTTAAAATCCATATTTTCTCCAAGTTCATGGAACTGGCTCAAGTTACCAGGAGTGAACTACAATATGAGTAACACACAAATACTGTTCTATTCACTGGACCATTTAAAGAAAACTAAATAAAGAAGTTTATTGATATACTTTTTGCTGGCAATTAATACTTTAAAGATAATTAATAAAATTAGTCTTGCAAAACCATAGCAATTACCAACAGATATACAGTTTCTTTTAAAATACTGTATTGGGAACTTTTGAGAATACTGAAGAAGAATTGCTCTAACTGCAGTGCATGTAGTTTTGTACTACTTTGTATATATCTGATGCAATATCTGTGCCATTAATTTGCAATTATAAAAATTGCATAAGAAATAAAAAGAGACTTTTAAGTTATGTGAATGAGTCATTTCAAAACCACTGTTTTTCTGAATTTAGTTCAAGACAGCCCACACCAGGGTGAGTGCAGAGTATATCAACATCTGTAAGAGATCTTGAGTCTGATGAATTTGTTAGTCTTTAAAACATTTTTCACTCTGTAGAGAATACTGATCTTTGATTTCAAAAGCTGGGCTTTTTTTTCACTCTTTTAACCATATGAGGCATAAAAAAAACTTATAGGAGAATATAGCACATTAACTTATAATAGGATCTATTTTTTTTATTATTAGTTTTATCTGCATGTTTTTTTCCTGTGATCTGGTATTCTGGGAATTCTTTAGAGAAACCCAATTGTGTTTAAAGCCTACAAATATTTGTTACCATGTTTAACAGTGTGCATGTGGGTGGCCACTTATTTTATTAAAACTGAAGGAGTGATATTTGCTGAATTTGATAAAGTAACCAGGAATATCTTCTAATCTCCAATGGTACAGTATAGGCCAGGTGTCTCAAGTAAGAAAATGCTGCGGACTCTTCGCATGAAAGCAAATAAACCAGCATAAACTCTGGCACCTATTTTGTTTTCATTTTCTGTGGATGTTGTAAATGTGAAGAGGAGAAAATTATTCTATAATCACATTGGCAATTTCACCAGTAAAACTGCAATTACCATTATTTGAACATCATGTAATCCATGACTCTACCAGTAAAGTGGAGTTCAAACCAGGCATCCTGAGCCATTCCTAAGAGAATGAAAGAGCCCTTCTTGTCTGGGTCTGCAGAGGAAAGCGCCGTGAACCGCACAGAGGCGGCAGCCGAGACCACAGCGTGCGTTCGGGGACAGGGCGAGGGTTATCGTGGCACCGTCAGCACCATATGGAGTGGGATCCAGTGCCAGAGGTGGGACTCCCAGTTTCCTCACCAGCACAACATCACCCCTGAGAACTTCAAATGCAAGTGAGTAGAGACATGTGGGTATTATTTCTGCAGTGGGAAGAGAGCTGAGTTTTAAAATGCTTAAGTGTTCATGCCACTGGAGCAGATCATAGGGCTCTGTCCCTGCCCATGTTCTCTAAGGATTTTGTGAACTTCTCCTTAAACATGTATTCACCAATATGACTGTGAAGTGCCTGGATGTGTTCCAGGCTGGGACCTGAATTCCAACAGTCCTGATACATTACCACGGGATTTTTTTCATGGAACTAAAATCTTCTTTGGAGTTTGATTGCTGACTTTACTTTAATATGACCTAAATATTACCTAAATATAATCTTCTTTGTAATAATTAACACTTTTAATATTTGAAAACATTTCTTTGATTTTTCATATTTAAAATCCTTTTTCTGTCTTATTACTAAATATAAATGCAACAATAGGAGTGCTTTTAATTGAGTGACCACTGGTCATCAAACCTTTCTGTATGGTTCATAAACTTCCAACATGTGAATAATCTACTAATTTTAGGTAGTTACCTTTGTAATGTTCATTCAGTCCTTTTTTACCTAAGCCTAGAGGAAACCTTGCTGACCAGATTGAAGTCACAGCCCAGTTTGCACTAAACATCTTTATTGAGGGGAAAATATCAGTAAGAACTACAGTATTAGGCCCATTCTTTCGATAGTCTGTTATCAGTAAGTGCTGCAGATGTAAAAAATACAATGAAATATGGAGATGCACAGAACATGGCAACAACTGTCAAGAGACAGGGAAATAAAACTTACATTTAAGAGGTTTGAATATTTCATGCAAGCTGTAAAAGACATTTAAAGATGTTCCCTTGTGACTAACTTTAACTTTAAAGGTAACAGCTGTATAGAATTTCGACATAAACTTTATTTTCCACAATTCAGCTTCTTAAATGAGTTACTGATAGTCTAAAGCACTCTGTTTCTCCAAACTCAGCAGAACCATTCAAAGTACAGGGAATTTTAAGCATTTTGGTAATGTTTGTATTTAAAAGCACTTGTAATATATTGCAGGTGTATCCAATGTCAGTTGCATGCAAATTTTGATGAGGGATCCTGAATGAAGATATTGTTAATCTTCAAATGAAAACTTACATCACATCAAAACCTATGTCTGCTGAAAATGAATTTCCACAAACATATTCCTATTACAGTTATTGGTTTTTTTTCTGCATACTGTGTTTTTACTCCTCATCTCCTTGCACTTGACACTGATCAGTAACACAGAGACCTGAATGAGCCTGTATTTTTGTTAATCCATGACAAAAAACAATGGACCACATTGGTGGGTTTAGGTTATCCCTGCTGCAAGCTAACATATTTATTTTTACAGGGATTTGAGGGAGAACTACTGCCGAAATCCAGATGGATCTGAATCACCCTGGTGCTTTACCACTGACCCAAACATCCGTATTGGTTATTGCTCCCAGATTCCTAAGTGTGATGTATCAAATGAACAAGGTAACAGAGGAAAGGGTGATAACATGATTTTAAGTGAATGCCATACTGTTCCAAATATCAAGTAGACAGCCTTGAAAACTGGAGAAGTTGTATCTGTATTTCACCTGTGTAGTTCTGCTTTGGCTTTATTGGCATGCTTGGGGTTCATTGTGCTGTAAATGAGATTCCTTTTTCACTTTATTTGTAATTCCAGCAGAGAAAGCTGCAGCAAAGATTTTATTGGACCTGATTTTTAGACAAGGCCTGTCTATGTATCTGCTCTACTGTCATCACCTTTCTTAGTTTGAAAGGCCTTTTTCCACATCTGAGGTGATTTCCTTTGTTCATAGTCTTTTAATAATTGCATATCAGGCTACCAAAAGTGATTCTTCCCTCCTCTTTTTATTTTCTTGCAAATACCTCCTCGTCTAGAGGGATTGATCCTCGAGTTCTTACCTACCTCTGTGTGTGAGGTTCATTCTGAGTCTCCATGCAAATGTTTTTCCTGTGAGGTTTTGGTATTACTGTAAGGAGTAATGTTGCATCCTGAATAGATGTCAATCACAGCATAAACTGAAGCTAAGACCTCAGACCTATAACCCTACATCAGGATGCATTACTGTCTCCATCTTTAATTTTTAGCCAATGTTACTGTAAATTTTAAAAAGTTGCAGTTGCAAGACATGTCAGAGAAAGGATTAAACTTTTACATTCATTCTCTGTTTCTTGTGAAGTATCAATTATCAAAAAGCAAAAATACTGATGAATATGAAATTAAGAGTTTTATGCAAAATGTCTTTATAGAACTGATAATTTTAAACTATTCTCTTGAAAAGTCTCAAAAAGGCTTGTGATAAAAGCTTATGAATTAAACATGACTTCTGCTGGAGCGAACAGGCAAGTTTTTGAATTGCATTAAAATTAAAGTCATGATGATTTTTTGATTTTGCTGAAGTACTTAAGTCTAGAATTATATACTGATGCCAATATCTGAAAATTACACAAAGCTAAACCAAATGTCTATTTTTGTGGAGGGAGGAATAGGAGACCATTTTTTCTTGTTTTTGTATAAACTAGCTTCTGACAACTTTTAGGATATTCTGTGTGACCCTTCTAAATTAATCATAAACCAACTAACTATTTATGAAATAAATTTTCCAAGTCCATGTAAGTAAGATAAAATTTAAAATACTGCTGTGGTGGGAATATAGATCTCAAACAAGAGATTATGTATGTAAATTTGAAAATTATTTTCCATTTTTCTTCTGATCTGATTTATGCAATTGTCTGATTAATAGTGTATAGCATTTGCTTAAAAGAACACTTTAATAATTTGGATTACTGGTGGAAAGGAAGAGTTTTCTTCTTAATGTTGCACAATTACCCACCACTTTTTTGCCTCATCATTCTTTTTTCAGATTGTTATCGTGGCAATGGCAAGACTTACATGGGGAATTTATCCAAGACAAGATTCGGGCTAACTTGCTCCACATGGGACAAAAATATTGAAGACTTACGTAGGTGTGTACATATTAAACAGAAAGAGATGGTTCAGTGAGTCCTGAATAAATACTGCCTCCAGATGGCAACTCTTTTTCATCTGCATTGATTCTAAAGTAGGCCCTTATGCTCTGGAGCTTTTAATATCTTTGTTTTTCTAATTTTTTTTTTTTTTTTTTGTGTTTAAATATATTTCACAACATGACCTTTTTCAGGCTAACCAGTAATTGCAGGCTTTGGGATGTTTGTTAGTGTTTGGTTTACTGGCCTATTTTACCCCATCCTTGTCCTTGAAAGTTTGGTAAAATGCGAGGATATCAGAAATGAGAGGAAATGGTTGTCACATCAGCCTCATTTCATAGCTCATGCTGCTTCAAGGAGGAGGATAGACTTGAAACCACCTAATGTCCCTTCCAGCTTGAAATTGACTCTTTAGTCTATGATCAAGTGATAATGATGTCAAATACCAATAAAAAGACCTGCATCATTACTTTGGCTTCATATTCAAGTAGTAGAAATGTCAAATTAATTTATTTGTGGAAGTAAAATGAATTAACAGGACTATATATCGCATAAGGGATTCATAAAATGTTTTGCTGTGTATGAGATATCACACACACTAGTAGCCATGATGACAATAGTTTCTCCTTCATTTTCCTTTAGTTTCTGGAGCTGATGCAAATGTGTCAGTATTAGCTTTGGCACTTGTTGTAGAGTGACAGTGCTGAACATATAAGCCATTGTTCTTTGGACGGTGTAGGTCAGGAAGTCAGCCTCTGGGCAAGCTGTGTAGCAAAAGGTAGACTTTAGTGGCCCTGTCTGGTATCATCAGCTGGACTACAAGTTTTTCTTCTCACAGATGGTGAGAGAGAGGATACATATCCCAGTGTGCTGCCCATGGAAGGGAAGCAGAGGTTGAAGCTCATGCTGCCTGAGAAGCATGATAAGTCTTTGTTTGCTGTGGCTGAGGCAGTATAAACCTACTGGGTGCTTGATGCAATTGCATTCATCTAATAGAGCACAGATCAGCCCACACATTTTCCATCTGGGAACTTTGGGGAGTTATCTGTCTCACTCCAATAGTTTCCCTGTTTATGGGTGTTCTAGAGGCAGCATGAGTGGTTGGTTATGGACTGAAGGAACACTACAGTCGTAACTAAAGAAGCCTGTATCCTTGTCTCTGACAAGCCAAAAATAAACTTCTTCCTCAGCTTCTGATTTTGGCCTCAAAATTTCACCTGCTTCATGTAGGCTTGCAGCTTAAGTGACTTATTACTGCAGTTTGTCTGAGCCATTAATCTTTCTCCTTGCCTGCTGCTTATCCTTGCTAACTTTCTTAGTTTGCCTTTCTTTTTGCCTTTGATTCAGCTTTGTAGATTCAATGCTCCCCTGTGCTGTTAACCTGCAGGAGAAGGAACCTGTGTTCCCCAAAGGGGTCTGAGGGTTTTCTGAGAGCATCAGAGGCACTCTTCTAATCAGTATAATGGTTCCTCCAAAGGATATCTAGAGATTTTAGCTTGAGTGGGAGATTTAGAAGCCTCCCAGCTATCCAGTGGACACAGTGCTTAAAATACCAACCAGAGGAAAGTTGGACCCAGATCCAGGAAATATTTGGGTCTCATCTTCCCTTTGATTTTAACGAGCCTTAAACCCTGACCTGTAGGCTTCTCAATCAGCTAATAATGCAATGTGGAGCAAAACAACATTTAACCTTTGAAAATTTGGGCTATAGTATAAAGCTTTTCAACACTTTGAATTTTTTTTCCCTGTAGGCATATACAAATATTCAGAGAACCAGATGTTAGTAAACTGAAGAAAAACTATTGCCGCAATCCAGATGATGATTTTCATGGTCCCTGGTGTTACACAGATGATCCTCTTGTGCCCTGGGATTACTGCCCTATTTCTCGATGTGAGTACTTGGCACGCCGCTGGCACTGTCAGCTGTGCAGTCCCAGCGGAGCCACGGTGTCGGTGTCACATGCCTGTGCACACCTTCCTATTGTCACTTGTGGCTGCAGAAAATGTGTGATTCTATCAAGAATCAATTGTGCGTGACTGAGAAGGAGCAGACAGAAGCTGCTTGTGCAATATATGAACAAGGGGTTCTTTTCCTTGACCAGCTTGGAGATTTCAAGACTTATTTATGCAGCAGAAGCACAAAGGGGCTATTACAGATGGTCAAACATTTTCCAGCAGATCTAGCTATTGAATGAGGGCTGGACAGAGACAAAGAATTGTCTAGCGGTCAGAATGCTGGCTGTGGCCTCAAGAAACCCAGGAAGAGTTATCTTCTGGGCTACAGGCTTCAGAGACTCTTTGTGTGATCTGTCTTTGTAGTGTTAGGATAACTCACTATATATATATATATATGATGAAGTGTATATGTGGTATAGAGATTAGATTCTGCTTTCGGATGTTTATGGGATGATTTCACTCCTGGCAAGAATTAAGAAAATCATGCCTCCAAAGTTAAATGTTTAAATCTAAATAGCTTAAATAAACAGAATTAAGAATCCTAGGGAATTCAGCAATAAACTGATGACAAGTAGAAAAAGATAGTTTTATGCTGAAAAATGTGCAATTCACATTTATGTTCAAAATCTTTCTCTTCAATTCTTATTTCTAAGTTACTCTGCTGTATGTCCTGGGAGAGCACTTAAATGGTAAATCAGGCTTTTGAATGCATGTCTGTGATCTCTAGAGGTTTAGGATAATGTTACACTCATTCCTAGCGGCAATCTACTGCATTTCCTCATAGCCTGAACTCCAGCATCTCCAAAAAGTGGTATTTGAAGTCTCAGGTGATACTTTGGCATCTAAACAAAACTGTGCAAAAGGTTATTTGTGTTGATATAAATGAAAAATAGCTGAAGAAATATGCTTTTTATTCACTATTCTGAGTTCATTATTTGTATTTGTGAATTCCTAAGGATGTATTCTCAGCAAACATTTCTAGGGTATCCAGAATTGGTGACTAGTACATTTCTGTAATCAAACACCAAGTGGGAATATGCCAGTTTTACAATTGTAACTCATATGGACTAGTATTACAATACTGTATCAATATATATGTACATTCATACAGTTATACATAGAAACCCATGCATGTATGCACACATATACATACATATATGCACATACAAATATGCATGTGTGTATACATGTACATAGAAATTTCACTATGGATATAACTGTATCTATATATATATAATTATACCTCTGTGTGTGTGTGTGTCAGTGTCTATATATACACACATATTTTCTTAATGATGGAAATCTAGTTGGATGAGATTGTTTGAATTTTCCAAGTTTTCAGCAGCTACTCCTGTACCTCTAGCTCATAATGCTGGGTCACTCTGTACATGTCAGAGGGTAAACATTTAGAAACAAATTTAAGCAAACTTGTTGTAACTATTTTTTTAATTGGACTAGATGGAAGTACTGAACTAGATTTTGGTAATCATGTTGTGATAAGAATAAGTTTTTGTTGATAGGAGCCTAAAATGTCTTTCAAAGTTTTTTAAGGAATTGAGAATTTATTTCAGTCTTCTTTGGATTTAATCACATGACTTCTATAGTTCCTGAAAGCTTTTATAAAAGTGGTAACTTAATTTTTCAGTATTTTCTTGTTTGAATGAAACATGTTGATTTCACATAATAGGCGGCCTGATGTCTTTAGGATTTGGCCAAGAAGAAAAATGTTTGACATCCCTGCTCCAAATATTTCTTTCTTATTTCATTCTATAAGAATAAAATTCTGCCCCCTTGTTAAACCTTACTGAATACTGCTTTTGCTGTGTACTGAAGAAATCATTGAAATTTAAAACTTTGTGAACTGTAAAGTTAACAATATGTCATTTGCTGTTGAAATTTATTCCATTTTTAAATGTATTTTAATCTTGTATTATGGTTATTTTGTGTATCTGTCTAGGTGAAGGTGATACAACTCCTACTACAACCAGCTTGGATGGTAAGTTTATGTATGAACTGTGCAGTGCATGACTATCCTCTAAATATAGGCATTTCTTTCCAATTGGGAAACAAAATAAAGATTAGTAAAGTTATAAAAAACCCACAATACAGACTGAGCAAAATTAATTTTACAAAAGACGAATGGGAAATATGTTTGTTCTACTCCTTTATCTATTCTCACTGTCATGTCTTGCCAGTGGTGAGATTTGGTAATGAGCTTCAATGTTTGCTTTTTAACTATGTAAATCTCAAAAACCTATTTAAATTTATGTATTTTATATTCCCTAGGGATATTTAAATAGACCCACTCAGCTTCACTGAAGTAGTTTTGATGGCCTAGAAATATATTTCATTAGCACAGGAAAGTTAATATATAATAAATATTGACCTTCTTGTGGTCCTTATGTGCAACTGTGCAGGTTTCCTACCACTGCTTTTAGTAAAATGTCATCTCTGGACCTGCTTTCAGATACTGCCATTCCTTGTGCCTCAACAAAACATTTGAGAGTTGTAAATGGAATCCCAACACAAACTAACGAAGGATGGGTGGTTAGTTTGACGTACAGGTAACTATCACTTTGATTAGAAGAGCAATACAATTACTAGGATATTTGTTTTAGAATTGTAGAAAATGTTGACCTAATAACAATAAAAGAATATTTCTAATTTCTACATTGCAGTTAAGTTGTGTAAAAGTAGAGAATCAGCATTCCTCTAATGTCAGGTGATGCCATAGTATTCACTCTGCTAGTGAAATACTTTATATGTTCATTATAGCTAACTTATACGCATGAACCTGCAAAGCATTCATAGTGTTCTGCTCTTCCAATTAGCTACTGCAGGCCTTTTCGTAACATCGCCTTCACATTCAGCATTAAACTGTTTATTTTAGAGACTGTTGGAAAAAGAATGAATTTCAGATCAATATTTTCACTTTGATGGCAGAGCATTTAGTTGTGAAGTGTAGGATTCAGGATTTATGCCTGTGTCAAATTAAGTGTTTCCCTATGTCATTACATGCAATTAAAATTTATTCGGTATTAAAAAAAATAAATAAATAATTATGAGCTATAAGAAAATCCTTTTAATTCTGTAAAACAAGACTCTGACATGTGCAACTTGTGTGTAACACATGTATTATATTGTGGCAGATTTTTGCTGCTGTGTAAAAGCCAGAACATAGAATGGCTGTTTCCTATGCTTTTTTCTCCGGTTCATAACACATCAGCTGGAAGTGTGAATCATTAATTTATAACAGGATATATCTCATGCATCAGCCCTGTTTCTTCTCTCATGAAAAATAAAAGTTAAAAAAACCTATATTTTGTCTGCTGGGCCAGACTAAAGGGAAGATCAGTTCTATTAGCTTATGATTCGTCATCTAATTTAAAACTATGTTGTAAAAGAGGTATTAAATGAAAAATGGAAGTAAAGGAAAAGATAAAAAATACATTCTCTACATCTCTTCATTGCTAGAGCAGTTTGTGCAGTGGGATGGGTTCTTCCCATCCCTGTAACCTTTGCATCATATGAGATCCATCAGATCTTGACCTTTTTGGGAGTGCATCAGATGGTTCAGAAAGACATTCCTAGAGGAAGATCACTATATTCCTAGACTAAGTAACCAAATAGGTGGGCTAAACCACTCCCTGGAAAGGTTAATCTTTGCACTGTTTTAAAAGTAGCCTTGATATTTGATGAACTTTCAGGCAGGTAAGGTGAATTACATCTGGGTGCCTAAAATTGAAATAGCTATTGTTAGGGTAGTTGAACCTGGATTTTCTGCTGTGCAATAAAATTCCATGAAACATGAATGCTTAAATGATTGCAGATCCTTTTATGTATAAGGGATTCCTGGAATACTCCAGCAGCAAAATATGTTTTGAAATATTACATGTGGGCATAAAAATGTAGTTTTATTTTGTATTGTTACCAAGGAAGTAAATAGAATATTGTCTGAAATAAAATTTTAATGACATCCGATCTTTCTGCAAGAAAGCCTTAACTGTACGCTCAACAATGGAATTGCTGTGTCTGAATGGTGAAGGCCCAGTGAAACTTAGGAACTATTCATATTTGGTATTCAAAGTCCACCTTTAAATCTTAAATTGATAAATGAAATTTTCTTGTATATCCAATTCAGATTCTGTAATCAAATGTATTTAAGCTCTAAATTTGCCCCATATATAAGTGAAGAATTGACCTGTCTATGTATATTAATGAATCTTCTAACACAGATGATGAAATTCTGTATAAAACAATGAGTGATACAAACTTAACATGGAGGAACATAGCTATATTCCTGACTGTGATATTTTTATAATAAAAAAATCTAGAACCTACATTTTAGAAGACTACAGCCTTTTGAACCAGATATTTTGCTTTTCAATTAAAACATGATTTAAAAAAAAGTCAAAGCTCTGTGTTATCCTGCTGTCTGTGAACTACATATAGTCTGGTCTCCATCCAGTAGTTCTTTGCAAAGCTCTGAACATTTGTGTGGTTTGAATTTATAAATTGTGAGATTTTAAGCTTTTCCCAAATTGCTGACAATTCTGATTCACTTTCCAAAGAGCTACAGAAAATAAATGTGATTTTGGAGGCACAGAGAAGGAAACTAATTAATCTACATTCCACAGTAATTTTTTTAAAAGAACTGTCATGCTTAATTGCTTTAATTTTACTTGATATATTATGCTTCAGGTTTTCTATAATCACATGTAGGATGTCATACACTGCAGATTGTTTCCAACTGAAGTATGTAGGGACACAAATCTCCTAGGATTTGTAATCAAATAGGAACTCTCCACCTTGAGGTCAATGCTTTGAATAATACTTACATGAATAATGACCAAATGTTGTTTACATCTGGTGGCAGTCTGGGGACTTGCTTGAAAGTTTCAGTTCCTGTTACAAAGAATTGGCCCTTTTTTTTATTATTTTATTTTAAACTAGGTGTCTTATTACAAATTCAGCTTTCTTTCTATTTTTTTGCACATTGGAGTAAAGCGCTGCAAAGTCATATTACTGTAAGTGTTGAAATTGTAGAGCAAAGGGACAGAGACAAGTTTTTGAATATTGTCAGTCTGCCACTTTTCACTGGCAAATGTGTGGGGAGCAAAGCACTTTTTAAACTTTTTGTCTAATATTAGCAGTTTTGGGGTTTTTAAAAAAATTTTTTCCTTTCTTTTTTTCCTCCAGGAATAAGCATATCTGTGGTGGTACTTTGATAAAAGAAGAGTGGGTTCTTACAGCGAGGCAGTGCTTCCCTTCTCGGTACAGTAGTCTGGAACTTTGCAATAATAAAATCCATCTATTTTCGGGAACTTATCAGAACAATGCTTTTTCAACTTGAATGCAACAGTTTTTCCTTCTGTTTGGCTTTAACACTGCTTTTATGATATAAAAGGCCTGTGGGACCTTGCTATTTTCTGTTATTATTGCTGTAAATCTAAATAGCCCTGGCTATTTTACATAGAATCACAAATAGATTTTCCAAGTGTCATGGTTAGACAATTGCCTCTTTATGAGAATAATTTCATGCTTCTGCTTAAGTGGACAAAACAGAATAGAAAACTTGGGTAAATCTAAAAAAGTTCAAAGGTTTATACTGTCCCAGGATTTAAATGTTTGGATACTGTTATGAAGAAAAAAATACATTTTAGTAATGGTTAAAGGTAAAATTATGTAATGGCTTCAGGCCAAAACCTTACATCCAAGCATGTTGATTTTGGAACAGCAGTTGGCAGCATGAAGCCATTTCTGCTAAGGAGCATTAGTTAAGATCTTCCAGCATAATCATATTAAGCAGAGTTTTTTAGTTATTTTATTATACAGTCAGCTAAATTGTAACCAACTTTGCCTCATTTAGGTACAAAGATTTGAAAGACTACAAAGCCTGGCTTGGAGTCCATAACATCAAAGGAAAGGGAGAGGAGAAGCGCAAACAAGTCCGGAACATCTCCCAGTTGGTATATGGCCCCACAGGGTCAGATTTGGTCTTGCTGAAACTTAGCAGGTTAGTAGCTGTTATTGTGAATTCCAGCACTTTTCACCTGTTGGGTGAGATTCTTCCTAAATGAGAATTGCAAGTTCATTGCTCTACTATTTCCCATACTACAGATGGGGTAAACTTCCAACTGAAAGAAATTTTACTTGATATATGCAGAAATGTAGGTCCATCAATGTTACTCAGAAAACAGATGTTACTCCTGTGAAATCATACCTACACTATTCTTCCTGTTAACCATGTTTAGGTTTGTTAGGAGATTTAATAAAAACCCACTAAGTACCCACATGGACTAGTATATGGTTTTAATTTATAGACTAAGCACCAGATTGTAGCTGAGATCCTTGTGTATATACAAGCTTTCAAAATTTCTCCATATGAACAAACGTATATATCCAAATGAAATGCCATCGTTACTTACTTTTAAGATTAAAACCCAAGTTAAATAGCATAAAAGTGGTGACAGCATTTCAAGAACTTTTTGACAGTTGTCAGATGTAGTACAAAAAATAGGTAGAAGAATCCATCATATTCTTCAGAAACAGAAAATGAAAGGAAAAGAATTGGCACAGTTTTAAATTGCTGAGGTCTATAATAAACTTAATGTAATTTTAAAAACACAGTTGAGACGGTTAAGTAAAATCCATGATATGTATATTTTTTCCTTCTTTTCAGGCCGGCTATATTGACAAATTTTGTAGAAATAATCCGATTACCCATTTCTGGATGTACCATTCCAGAGAAGACCAGCTGCAGTGTTTATGGATGGGGATACACTGGATGTAAGAAACTATTTTTAAAAACTAAATGAATACGTTGACAACTTACTTCCTCTTGTCATTATAGGTGAGGCTGCGGGTATGGCCTGATGCCACGGTTGTCCAACGCTTCTTATTAAAAAATGGAGTTGTTTTTTTTTGCTAATTTTGTAAATCTCTGAGCCTTTTATCCAACTCAATTTAATATGAAATATTTTCCACTCTCCTTTTTTGTTGTTGTTTCAGGGACAGGCAAAATGATCCAAATATTTCAAGGAGTGAATTAGAGAAAAATACCAATTTGCCTGTAAAGACAAAATAGCAAAATTGCTCTGCAGAATGTTAACAGGGTTTTTTGACAAATCTTTGTTCATCTGCTTGAGCAGTCTCTTTCTGTTATCCAAAGCAGGACGCTGTGGGAAAACTAATACAAAAACATGTAATCAAAGCCTTTATTAGCATACACAATAACAGTGAACCAGGGATGCACAGGCAACCCGAAGTCTGGAATTTCCTAACTTTTGAGTGCTTCACTTTGCAACCTTTCTTATGTTTATTAAACACAGTTTTGTGTGAAGAAAATACAAATATGTGGGAAAACAGACATTTATTTAGTCTAGTAAATGCTATATCTGACTAATTAAGTGTTGATAAAAAGTTAATAGCTGCCAGTTGACAATAATTACTCCAATATTTACTGTGTTCAAATGTTGTTTTGCCACAGACCCTGAGTAAGCAGCAGCAATATACTCACACTGTCCTGGAAGCAGAGCAGAAGCTAGGCTAGAATTCTGAGTCTGTCTTCCTCATAGCCAATACTCTGCCATTTCTTTGTGGGTGGCAATTAATCTGTACCAGCCCTCTCCCAAATGACTGCCTTTGATGTTCCCAGCATGTCCATATTAGCCATCCTCTGGGGGCATCGGCTGTCTGGGGGACAGGGACACCAGGCTGGAGCACAGCACAGCATCACAGGAAAGCTTAGCTTAAGAGAACTGATAAGGAATTTGCAATGTTGTGGAGTTATGTAATGTAGTAAATACATAACATCTGTCATCCAAGGACTTTGTACTATAATTTTTGCACTACTTTATATAATCCTCACAGAATCCCGGTCAGGGAAGGAAGAAGTGTTACATCCATTTTTTTAAAGAAAACAGGATAATAAGTCAGTGGAGGGCAAGCTTGGCATTTTCTTTTGATGGCTGTTCAGAGAATGGGCAGGTCCAGACCTATTATTTATCTTTGCAGCTTGTACAGGCTTGTCTTTCGACATGTAGAACAAGAGTAAGCTCCACAGGGCTCCTGCTTCCTGACCTTCCCACTGATGAATGGAGATTGCACAAGGCTGTGGCTCTGCCCTTGCAGGCACAAAGTCATTCAGGGTAGCTGAGCCAGCACAGATTGAGAAAAACTCCACTCTGTATTTTTCAAGTCACACGTCCTTCCCTAGGCCATGGCAGGCACTGTTACACATTAACTCATGTTTAAGGCAGGGAGCAGAATCCTCTCTCTACTGATGGGAGTGATAACATTTTCGGGCTCTTTTTCTGATTTCTTTGATGACTGGGCAATCTGGTGGTGAGCTGTACAGTGAGTCCAGTTACACAGCCCTTTTTTCTAGTACTAAAAACTTATCCAGATATTCTCAGAGAACTGAGCAGACATGAAAACGAAACAAATGTGTGGCAAATCCCATTTTCATAAAATATAAATGAAAAGCATAATAACAGTGGGGATAGACAAAACCATGAGTTTTAGAGAGAAAGTACAAAAACTGAGATTACATGGATAAGTTTATGTTGACTGTATCTTGAAACACTTTCCCCCCCCTAAAATACAATAAAATTTTTATCTTCTTTTCAATTGTAGTAGTCAACTATGATGGCCTTCTCCAGGTAGCAAACTTGTTTATTTTGGGAAATGAGAAATGCAACCAATATCTCAAAGGGAAGATTACTGTGAATGAGTCTGAAATCTGTGCTGTGGCTGAAACCATAGGTGCTGGGCCTTGTGAGGTAAATACTGTATTTCCTAATACATATTTAGGACCCTGGCTATTTCTTTCCCAAAAAATAAATTACTGGATGTTTTTTTTATTCTCATTGTACTAAACTTTTGCATTGGAAAATTATTTGTGTTATAATTCTTCTGTTTTATGTCAGAGTGCAGAAATTACTTTGATTTCACTGTGCTACCACACCATTGAAAGATTTACAGGAATCTTATATATACTCATATATTAGAACACTTGACTAGACTAGACAAACTTGTGTTCTGTATACTAAGGACAAATGTGGGCTCTGTGGTATCAATAGCTGTGTGTTTTGATTGAGTAGAAATCAAAGGCTGGAGCAAATTTACCTCCATCTATTTAGATGAGGTGTTGCATGCAAAATACATAACAGTCAGTACTCAACAGATGTGATAAAGTTATGAAGGAAGGAGAAATATCCAAAAATGTGCTGTGGTTTTTTATGAGTCAGAAGGCTGGAGCATTTTTGTCTCCTGAGCCTGAGCAACATATTGATGAAGCACTACTTCAGTGATCATATAGTTTGGTACAGTTTTTTTTGCTTAGCACTAGTTTTGATGATGGAGAAAAGATATCTGAGGAGAAAAGCTGTAAATTATTTATTACAGGAAGAAATAAATTTTTTTAATTGAAAATCTGACTGAAGATATCCAGAAGGAGGGAATTCATGAACATTATTAAGTATTTATTATCTGAAATAAGATTGTTGATTTCCTAATACCGACTTTAATCGTGTAGTAAAATTTTCCCAACCCAAGGGTACTACCACACCATGGGGAGCAGAGGTCATCTTCATAAAGCTGAGGCCTCTTCCATTTGTTATTAATAATCTATGGGATCATTTTTTGTTGCAAAGTATTTTCTTCAAAATAAAATGTTTAAATATAATTGAGGTCTTAGACTTGTCAAGGCTTATAAATGAAACATCTGCATGGGAGTCTGCTGGGGATCCTGTGCTTTGTTTTCCCCTGCAAGAAGAAATGGAATGAATTAATATTAGCAATCAGTCTTAATCACAGAGCAGTTTCCTGTTCCCTATGTTCTCCTTTGAAGCTACTTTCCTCAGCAGAGAACAGGCAGAGGAACAAAATAAGATTGACAGGTGAAACTCCACTCCTGAAAGTGTTTTATGGGCAGCTCTGATGGCTCTGACACAGTTCATTGTTCATTTGGGAACTAGTCTGCCGTCAGTCAAAAAAAAAATCCCAAACCAAATAAAGGTCAAGCATTGTTGTTTCTCTGGTGATCCAGAGAGAATGCAATGCAAATTTTCAGCTATCATTTTCTGAGACAATAACTCACTGTCTGATATGAGAATTTTCTGTCTAGTTTTGCAGCGAGTTTGCAGGGTCCAGTTTACCTTTAGACTAGGTAGAAACTGCAGCATCTGTCTTCAAGTCCCAGATCTGGGTCCCAGATCTATTTCGGTGGGTCATACTCCAAATTTCCCAGAATGCATAAACTAATGTATAGGTGTTTCATTGATTCAAAATAACAAAAAAAATAATTTTAACAAGTTATGTCCCAAATTAATGCTTAAAAAAAGTATTACCTTTTTATTATGTTTGTTATTCCCCCTGCCTATTAGTAAACACAGATTCTCATTCTAGGGCCTTGCAAGATGCTTGATGAAAGAAAGATACTAACCTGACTTTGTCAGTAGTGTTTGATGTAAAGCCTGTCATCATAACAAAGATGTTTATCTGTCAACTCACATTCTGCTCATCTGGTTTATATTCACATAAAAAATATTAGGCTTGCTGAAAGAGGTGAATGAAATCTGGTAGTTTGAAGTCATTAGAATGACACGTAAAGACAGATCACAGAGCTTAATTTGCACGGAAAGGAAGAAAAAGTCAGAGGCCAACTCTGACATTGTTTGTCAAAATTGTTGGTTATGAAAAAAAAAGATATTGGAAGTTGGTTTATGTCCTATGGCAAGAACACTATTGCCTGGTGCATCCCGTCTTCCCCAAGATAAATCATACAGTAGTAGACAGGTGGGAGCTATGTCTTGAAGCATTTTGAGAAGTGACACTCATGTTTATTTTTTTTTCCTAGCGAGATTATGGTGGTCCTTTGGTTTGTGAACAAAACAGGCTGAAGATAGTAATTGGTGTCATTGTTCCTGGCCGTGGATGTGCCATTCGAAATCGTCCTGGGATTTTTGTTCGCGTCTCATATTATTCCCGGTGGATTCACAAGATTATGATGACCTACAGAAAACCCTGAAAAAGTCAGCAATTCCCACTGAAATATTCTGGACAGCATGTAATTAATGTGTAATGTAAGGATCAACAATTTTTAAGTACTTGATAGTCAAGTTTGTTGAACTTCTTTTAATATTTATGGGTGTTTTTGGTGTTTTTGTCTACCAGTGTTGTTTTATAAATGTTGGAGTGACTTACAGTATATGCAAGTATGGTGACATATCTCCTGAAGATACTTGAATGGATAAACAATTTTGCAGAGACATTACTGGATGATAAATGGTTTTGTAGAAATAGATCATATGACCTCCTTAATGCTGCTCTTCAGATTATCTTAGGAGAAACAACTTACAGTTCTACTTAACACAACTTATTCTTTCTATGAGCCATATATTTCTCTTCATATATAACAAAAGCCCTACTCAGAAATATATGCATCTGTCCAGGACAGCATTTATGATCATATTTCTCTTTCCCCCTTATGAGAGGTTAAAAATTTCAGTACTTTATTAAAAAATCGTATCTTTAGTAAGTAATCTTTTCATTATTGATGGACTTTGACAAGCCTGCCGTAAGCAGAGTTCTCGTAGAAGTCATTACCACTTTCTTTTTCACAATGCTTACAGACTAGTTCTACACTTGGTTCCTTTAATGTATATATGGTCCTCTAACAGATATCTCATTTTGGTTAGCAAACTATTGATCATTTCTTTAAAACCTGACCCAGAAATAACTGGATTTGCAATGCTTAAGACAGAATATTATACAGTTTGAAAAAGTAATCCTGGTTAGCTATTGGAAGACTTTGAGCATTAAAAGAAATCTAAATTAAATATGATCAAATCTTTCTAAACAAACAAGTACTAAAAGTTTGGTTGGTTCTAGTTATTTCATGAAACTGCATTTACAGCAAGAAAAAAAACAGTTGAATCTAGCACCTGGCTGAGAGACCTAAGTCTGGGAAAAGTAAGTTATACATTAATAATTTTTCAGAGACTTGCGAACTTTAATAAAACCTTAATTAGATTTGGACAAAATTCTATCTTTTGTGTACTTCCTTTCAAGATAATAAAACAATTGCAGATATTGATATGATCTTGTATTTAATATGGAAAACATGGCCAATAGTTTAGTTGCTTGTTTCCTGGCTATATATGGGACAATCATTTTCCTTTACGCTGATAGAGAAAGGAAACACAAAATCATCATCTATGAAAAGTGCTTGTTATTCTGTAGGCATTTATTTTTGTGTCTGGAAATTTTGTACAGATATGTTGTTATAGGTGGCACTGATTACCCTTTAATCAGTATTGGGTATTTCTGGAATAATTGATATGACATATATCCAATTGTTAGTTTTACTACTGTACATGTAATTGCATAAATAACGGCACTGTGGCTTCACGTGTGACTGTAAATTGTAAATGTTTCCAGTAGTGTTTGGTCTGTGTATCATATGTAACTGCACAGCCATGAGGCTGACACCGTGGTGTAGATATACAAAAGGACATTTCATGCAGAAATGCAGGGTTGAATTCTGCCCTGTCAGAAAGCAACCACTTCAGGGGAGATGTCTTGGAAAACAGGCCTCGTCTTGACTCACCGAATTTTTTTCAGCAGTGCACTTTGACTTCAGTAGGACTCAGTATGCTTACATCTGGTGAGCTGGGATGAGTTTCAGGCCATGCTTAAGAGGCTTGGCTTGCTGAGATTTGGGTCACATATCCAGCGGATTCTACTGGCACATAGGAAGAAGTGTTTCAGCAAGCAGAGCTTCTGAAATTCTTCCTGATGTAAATAGTCTCTTTGGACAAGATGTGACTTCTCTGTACAGCAGATTCAAGGTTGTGGATGCTATGCAGACAGTCTGTCTCAATCTGGCCACCTCTCAAGGCTTCATGCTCCCTTTAGCCTCTCTTACTTACCAGGCCTAAAGAGGGCAGGATTTAGCCTGTTGTATTTACACTTAATTATTGTAATGTAGGTGAAGAGTGTACTCATACTAAGTGTATACTGACCATATCTTATTGACAGGATTACATTTTTAAGAAAGACTTTTAAAAAACTCCAAGTGAGCTTTGTTCTCAGCCACAAGAAGATGTGGATAAAATATACAATTCCATGTTCACTCTTTGTATTCTAAGAATTGTCATGTGCTCACTGTATTATATTTGCAGGCATTTTGTTATGTCTATCTAAAAAATTTGAATCCTAAAATATTTTAGTTATAAGCTTCTGCTGTGCAGAAGACTGTGATTTTTATATATATATCTCACACACACACACACACACACACACACACACATATATATGATAAAAATACTGTTTTTTCTTAGACAATGTGTAAGGATTTTTACCTGTTTGTTCTGGGCAGTGCCTCAGTAAAATAAATTGTGCAGAGTTGATGCTCCAGAACTTAACAAGTTTGTATGCACTTGCTTACCAGGTACTTTTGCTCTCCCTATCTCAGAATGGAGGGCACCTGAGATCCTGAAGAGCAAGGGAAGAGAAGAATAATGATATGTGGTAATGAATTTGTACTGCATTTATTCCTGTGAATATTTCTTGTTGGTACCAATGGTACCGTATCAGGCAACTGTTATAATTACAGGACTCTCTTAAGAAAGGACACTCTATAGATATTTTTTCACTGTTCTGATATTTTTATCTCTGTTATAACAAGGGAACCTGATCTAGTGCCCATCTAAATGCTGAAAAGCCCCTTACTAACTTCAGTGGGAACTGAACATCATAGTTGTGATTTTAATCAGATTAGAATAAAGGCTACAGTACTTAAATTCTTATCTAAGGACATTCTTAAATTCTGTTGAATTTCATTCTCATTCTCCTTGCTGTAACTAATCCTCAATCTCTGAAAGAAGTAATTTTTGAATATAAAATTATGGAATTAAAACCTAAGAGGTGATTTTCTGCAATTGAAATTATTTTAACTTAATTACTATTTTCTTTGGGCATTGGAACTGGCTAACACTTATTCCTTTTCTTAAAGAAAACATTTTTTCCTTTAAAAAAATTTCCCCCTATCTCTTTTTCTTTCATAAACCTCATGACCCTCAGAAAAATGTAGCTCTCATTGGGAATGTACTGGTCTAGGTTTTTGCTGCTACTGCTGAAATCTTCTTCTCTAGTTTGAGATTAAAATTCTCTGAGGCATTCTGCAATTTCTTCCTGCAGGTAATGCCAGTGTACTTGACAGAGCTACTTACTTGAGTTAGAGCTTTTCAGATGAGGGTCCAAATATATTTCTGGGGGTCAAATTCTACTCAGGCAAAATGCCCCTTGAATTCAGTGAATGAGATTGTCAAAAGAGCAGGGCCTATGAGTTCAGTGCTTTTCCATGTGGAGCCTTGTACACATTCTCAGCTCCAAGGTGACCTCAGCAGGAGTTGAGGCTTTGTTATCATCCTTCTGGAAAGCTGGTTGTAAACCAGTTGACCCTCATGGAAACTATGGGAAACCTATTGGATTGGTTATTTTGCCTTGTCTCCTCACCAATTGTTTTCTTCCTCCCTCCTGTGCACTGGTATATTTTTGTTTTTGAATGTTGGGGCTGCTGGCAGGAACTAACATGGCTTTTCACCCTAAAAATTTCCAGTGTTCCTTTTTAAACATACCCTTGGGCATTTATGTATGGCATTTTCTTGCATGGGATCTAACTTCAGGGAGCTGCCTGTGGAGTTTAGGGTATGATAAAAGTATTTTTACTTATTTAAGTGGGGAAAATAATGCTCCCATTAAGTACAATTTGATGAATGCCTAATGAAAAGGGAACACTCTGGTTATAACTTGTAATACAAATCTGTAATTAACATGTTCATTAGTTAATAAAGTTGGTATTTTTGTAACCTTGTTTACTCTTATTATTCTTAATAAAGTATTTTATACAAAACAACAACTTAATTAGCATTACATTTCTTGTTGAAAGAACAAGGCCACAACCCCACTGCAAGTTTCCCAGTTCCAATTCCAGTGAGGGATTTTAATGTGCAAAATAAGGAGGACTGGTGCTGTAAAGATCCTCTTGTGTCCAATTGCAGAATTGAAAATAAAATTAAAGAAAGAGTCAAATACATTGTGATTTTATTGAAAGTTACCAAGACCTTTCTGAATTACTTCTGCACTGAGAACAGTCTAAGCATATTGCAGTGAATGTATATTTGCAGTGGAAAGGATGTTCTCAAGCTGAACATGAATAATTTTCTAGAGTTTTTAGTTCCTTGCAATTTCAGTATGGGAGGCTTGGAATTTTACTTATTTGTATAAATACATTTTAAACTTCTGGAAAGGGCTCCTCTCTCAGTATTACTTAATACTACTGGTTGTACAAAAGATGATGCAAAGGAGACCAATAACTTACAACAAACCTTGGTGCTGCTGCTGCACTTAATACCACAACCAGCCAGCAGCTACCAGAGAAGGAGATAAGCAACACCCTAACTAACCCCCCCAGAGCAGTGCCAAATATTGTCAGACTCCTATAACATCAGAGCATTCTGGTGAGTTCAAATAAGGGACAGTAAGCTCATTACTTCTTTGTCATTATTCAGCTGAAATTTCAAAGTTGTAAGCATTTCTGGTTACACTGTGATTTTGATGATTTAATATATATTTGCTCCAGCTATATCCACAGTGAATCATATTTCAAATAGACTCATATGCTGAGTGTTTGAAGTCTGATTCTGAGTTTTCCATGGCAAATATCTCTTTTTTTTTTTGTTTTGTTTTTTCAAAAAGGGAGTTTTCTAATCAATCCAGAAAAACAGTGGATTTTATCAGCAACTCCTGAAATCACTGGGAAGTTTGCAATAACTTCAACCATGCGGGAATGCTTTCAAAATTATTAAAAAACCATAAATAGTCCATATGTCAAAACAATACTTTGCTATAGTTTTACATTCAGTTTTCAGAATATTCAGGTGACCTGTGTGTCTTCTGGGAGCCATGAGAATTAACTGCTTGTACAGCAATTTGCACCACAAAAATCTCTAAAGGGATATTGCCTTCATATTACATTGTGTCGTAGCTTTGTCTTTTGTAGCTGCAGGAACACTGTAATGTGCAGATGATAAATAATGGAAACCCACATTGATGCTCACTGCTTGTGTTCTACTCTGTGTTATTTAACAAGCCTCATGTAAACAGAGCAGGCCATTTAGTAGGGCTCAGTTGTGTATCTACTCTGCCTTCAAAAGCACTGATTTCTGGACAGATATGTTCTAATAAAATCCACATGCAATAAATAGGAAAGAAAACAGCTGGGATGGTGTGAAACGCTGCAATAGAATGGCTTAATAGCTAAATCTACTTCACTTTGTTGAGAACACTTGGGAAGATGCAATTCTTTAGGGAAAAACTCCCCACCAGAGCAAATAAATGTACTACTTCAGAGTCCAAGAGATATAATTTGCTTGAGATATCTCAAGTTTTATCTGTTAAAGCTAGTGTTGACCTCAATTATGTTATTTAATGCATTCTAGAAGAAGAAAAATTATATAGAAGACAGTGCAATTCATAACAATTTATCAAAAATAAGGCAAGAAACACAACATTAGAGGTATACACTGGATTAGATGCAGCTAGTGTAAAACACAAATAAGAATGTAGTCCTTATTTTCCACAGAGTTTTGCCTTCAGCAATATATGAGTTTATAGTATTTAATTCAGTTCATATAATACTGACTAAAAAAATCCAGATGGTTTTCTTTTCTTGAGGATTAATGTCAGCATTATACACACAATGAGCAAATACGCATTTACATCAACATTGCTATTACAAACCATGTCAACAACAGTCTCATGTCTTGGGTGTAAATATGCCATCTGCTGTTCAGCCTTGTGTTTAACAGGGCTCTCAAAATTGCCATCACAGAACTCCTTCTCCATTTTTTAAATTTACTTTTAAGTTTTTTTTTTTAACTTTTTTTAAATGAAGTCATGGAAAATATTCTGTTCACAGCAGCGTAAGTTGCTGTGAACTAACTTATACTATGGAAGATTTGCATTACGCATTCTTGAAAGCCTCTACTTTCCATTTCTGTGCATCCTCACAAGGTGAATCCAAATTATAGCCTGATCCTTCAATTCTTTGAAACTTATGTTCCTGTTGGCAAAGTCCCCACACAGCCTGTATATTTTTTTCTGCTGTATGTATTCAGAAAAAGTCTTCTAAATACCTTTAGGAGGTGAAAACTCATTGCAGCCCAACCTTCATCTATCTGCACTGATGTTTCCAGATTGCCATCAAGTACATTAACTCAAGGAAAGGAATATTCTAGTGGGCTAGATGGCTTCTACACATCACATATCAGCAGAACCTGGGGAGATGCTCCACAGCCATCCATAACAAACCAGCCATACATTGCCAGAGGTCTGGTGTGGCTGAGCACCAGAAACACACAAATTAAACATGGATGCAGAAACAAGTGCACATCACACCCACCCAAATGCACAAAAATGCCTTCACAATGGTATCTAGCCAACTAATTAACAAATTATCAGTCTACACCCATACTTCAAGAAAAGGATTATAACCTGGGGTTTTCCTTGTCCCAGTTCTGTGATAACTCAGGTGCTTTGGTACAGGACCACAATAGCATGCAAAGAGTTCTTCTACCAAGACAACTTATCTTGCTTTCAAACTAACCAAGAATAGCAAGGGGAAGTTTTATAGTGCCAGCCAAAGATATGAATTTTTGATATCCTGATCTGACATATTTGTGATTACAAACATTTGCAGTGTAAGCCTGAGCTGGAATACAATATTATGTACCTCTTATCCTGTGGCCATGCTCTGGATTAGCTGGATCCAAACAAATCCCCTTAGGTCTGTAGCGATTGCATGTTTCCATGTGTCTTTGTGGGGGTGTGTGTGTGCCCATGGGTGCACACACACATGTATCTATTCTTCCTGGCACCATGTACAAGGTATAGGATTGGTTTTTATTGTTTTGGAAGCAGACAAAGTAGATCTGGCTAATTTTCAGCCATCTGTGTTCTAATTTTTACACATTGGTATAACTATAACCTGCACGTGAAAGCCCCAACATTTAGAAGTTTAAAAAGTTCAGCCTTGGGCCTTAAGATGCTCAAACATTTTAGGGAATCAGTGCTAATCACTTGTATCTACACTTTTAATTGAAAGAGTGCATGGGCTTTTGGAGATCATTCTAGATGTTTCTTTTTCCTTTTATTCCACTTCAAATTTTGGTAGGTATTATTAGAGGCTGGCCTTAATTTTAAAGCTACCTTAAAAGTGAATATTCTTCCCATAAAAAACCTGCTTCCTTACCAGAGCTCTTTCTGGGCTGTTATCTTAACTAATTTGGTTAGGAGTCTCTTCTAAAGTCCTGTTTTATCAGGCTGACTTCTCACTATATTTTACTTTTTTATTTTAGTAGAGACACCAGGCTAAATTTGCAAGTGTTTTGTTTTCTAATCCCCTTTGATGTTACTTAGTGTTAACAACTTTATAATTCATAACTCCTCAACCCTAATCCGTGAGCATGAATTCCTTTAGCTTTCTTTGTAAGTTTTTTTTAAGTCCTGCCTTGCTGCCTGGTTTATACATATGCTTGGAAAGAAAAAGGAGGAAAAAAAAAAAAAAAAGGCTTTTCAGTTTTTTGTAACTGGCCTTTGTGTGAATGCTGCTAAATTTTCTTATCAGTTCTTTTTCCCATCACGACATGCAGATCTTACCAACTCAGTCTGCAGGAACATGTCAGTTTTATTGGTATGTTTGACAGAGACCAGGCTGGTTTCCAACTGAAATCCATTTGTTTTTCCTCCAGCATGCTTGCTACACCTCCCCAGGCTCACTCTCTGTGTGGCTTCCTCCAAAGAGGTATTTCCCCGCCTGTTTGGGTATGTATTGCACATTGCCTTTCAAAATTGGCAGCAGTTTCTTATCTTTCCCAAATTACCCGGTGGAGGGTGGACTTTTCTTCCCATTTCCCTGTCAAATTCTTCATGAGAGTGAAATACTTCTTACCTTTAAAGCAATTTTCAACTAAATGCAGGAAGGCATTGGTGAAGCTGATGCGATCTTGGACAGCCAAAGCTTACAGGCAAACACCTCACTGGAGCAGAAAGCAAAACCTCTGGATGCGCTTCCCTGTTAAATATTTAAATAAAGTCTTGGGATTCCCATATTCCTCTGAATGTTTATTTCAGATACTCAAGAAGAGTTTGTGAATTCCTTTCTACGGTCGGAAATGGTGAGGCAGGGATGTTTGCACAGGCTGCTGCAAAGAGTGATCCAAGAGACTTCTCAGCACTGCTGACAGACAAGGTCGCTGATTCTTTTTCTTCTCTACTGGGTTTCCTTGCTTATTTTCTTGTTTGTCTTGTTTGTTTGTCTGGTACTTTATTATTCTATTCTAACGCTGACAGGAAGAAAATAAGCAGGGAAGAGTAGGGCTGGTGGAAGTGTGTTTGAACTGTCTTCTGGGTGAGATTTATGGTCTGCTAAGGACAGCTTTTTGGAAAGTTCTCTTCAATCCTCTCTTGGCAGTTTTTTTGGCCTCCTTCGCTCTGAATACACTTCACTTTCTCTGTTTGGAAAGTGCTTTGCTCATTATCTTCTCTGTAAGGGTGGAAGTGATGAAGTCACTTTGTGTCTCTCCCCTCTTTCCGCTGCTATCTGTGTCCCTAGGTGCCGATTCAGCAGCAGCACAGAGCACTCACTGCAGGACATTTTCCCTCTGCAAAATCCTGACCCAGGGATACTTGAGCAAACTTGCACTGGAGAGCAAAATACAGCAAAGGCACGGAGCAGAGTGGCATTTCTACATTTGCCTCACTCTCTCCAGAGGCCATGCCTGCAAAGACAACTGTGGTGTGTGAGAGTAGACAAAGAAAACTCACTCTGGAAAAGAGAATTGTTAGAAAAGACTATTGCTCATACAGAAGGCTTTTGATTGCTCTTCAAGATGCACATCTGCCTGCACATGAATAGTGAATGGATGCTTGGTGTGAAATAGAGACATTCTGCAGAGACAAATTAAAAAGGTTAAGGGCTACCCTCTGGGAACTTTAGGTGAGAGAAAGCAGCACAATAATTTTAGGTCCCAGCCCTTAGGAGTAGCCACTGAGGAGCTTGGGAGGCACATAGCTTCTGACCACAACTCATGAGCTGTATTGTTTTCAGGACTCTTTCTTCGAAAGATAAATCTAATTCAATTTTGAGGGGAAAAAAATCAGCAAGCTCTGCTGAAAAAAACTCAGCAGCACACCACTGACTTCCCCAAGATCAGCTCTTTGCACATGGAGCTGGTTTGGTTTGGTTTTTCTGTTTGCTATGGGCAAACTGAAAAAGTGGCCTGAACCAGTTTATGTCTGTATCTGAATTTAGCCAGTCTTTTGAATCCAGCTCAGAAGATGAAGATCAAGGGAAGAAAAGTTAGGGTTTTTTAAAATGTTCTTTTTCAGGCCACATCCTTCCTATCATTTTCCCCAATTTCACACAATCATTAAAAGAAGAAATGTACTCAGGCAGAAAACAAACCAAGCCCTCCAAGTGAGAACATATAGCAATTTCATTCAGAAATACTTCTTTTAAGGCACAGAGTCTATAAAAACCACACCAAGAGAATACTGTACTCTGTGGTCATTTGTTAGTAAAGCTGACAGGAAATCAAAACTGAAAGGATTCTTCTGTAACTGCCAACTTGCTGTAATGGAAGCCAGGGGAAATATATTTATCTGTTTACTTGACTAAGAAGAAAGAAACCAAAACATATTTTCCTCCAATAGTAAAAGGAGATTAGACTGTTACTAGTCACTTGTGTGCTAGACTTCCCTCCAGGCCTTTCCTAATGTTTTGTCTCACATTCAAAACAAATAAAATATGAGCTCTGAGGAAAAGAAAACATTTCACATACTATAGGAACTAAAAAGATCTTTAGGTACCTAACATTTCACCTTATAGACTAAAGGATATCATCTTTGTATAAGCACTACACATTACTGAGAAACAATTTTGTAGAATTTTTTTTGGAAACAGATTTCATGCCTGTCATGTCGTACAAAACTGCATCTGCAAAGTAGGACAAGACATTTAGAATATGACACACTAGCTTTGGTTTTCCCTCCAAAATCTATTTTTATTGCATTGAAATAAATAATGGACATGAAATATAATGGATCTGATTCTGTCACCTTGCTTAAGACTTGATAATCTTAAAAGTCTTCTCTCAAAACAATTCTGAACTTGTAATGGATGATAAATCAATTGCATTATAGGATGGAGGATACTACCTAGCTGATAATAATGTGATATCTACAGTTAAATCTCTGTAAAAAACAGTTTCATGATTATGTGAGGAATAAAAATGGTATAAAATATTCCAAGGTCAGACTCAGCAGTGGATGTTATCATTGTTACATGGCTCTTATGATGCAGAGCTGCCATAAATGTCTTCAATTAATGTATTTGCAGAACTTTTCCTGCCATGTAGCAGTCAAAACCAGATGGCAAATCTTGTCACACATATTTCATTTGATTAATTCTTCTGTCTGGGCAGATTCAGTACAGTCTGTCAAACCATGAAGATAAATAAAAAATTAAGATATTTTTCCTAGAGACTGCTAGTTGGGTAAAGCTTTAATAGCTGGAAGATGGCAAGAATCAAATGATTTTTTTTTCCTAACCATGGATATTTACCCTAACAGGGTATCTTTGATGTGAATCTTAGCATAACTGCTTTTAGGGTAGTTGCATGAGGAAAATCAGTTAGTTTATAGCATGCAAGATAGTTCTACCAGATAAATAACACTTTAGGTTTTGCCTAAAATTAAAAATCCACAATAGGAACCATCGTATTTGTAGCAAGAGATGAATCTGCACGTTGCCACCACATATCACATCAACAAGTTTTGCTGTGGTTTTGTAAGCTTTTCAAATTCTGTCATAATGTTCAAAATTCTGAGAAAGGATCTCTTGCATAGACATTATTCCTAAACACTGAATGTACCTACAGAAAATCCGTGAGAACAGGTAGATTGTAACTTATGATTTATTTAGCACCATAATAGGAACATGAACAGATTATGCTGCAGCAAAGCACGTAGATCCTTATTTGGGACCACAATTAAACATATGTTTAACTTCAAGCATAAACTTAAGACCCATTGACAAATGCCTGCCTTTGAAGATGCAAATAATCCAGTGAATTTATAAAGCATTGTGACTTTGGCTGAATGTGGGCAAGGACTCCAGTTAGAGATGAGGCTTGTTTATACAGTGCCTAAGACAAGAACACCATAAATATAAAAAAAGACTTCCAAAACTGACATTAAAAAATGTTAATGGTTCCCTTTAATTCCTCTTCTCTTTTCAAAATAAAACTTAAAATGACATTCAAAGGCTCAAGAATGGCAACTATATGGGAGAGAGAAATTTACTTCTGATTTAACCACAGTTTGTGTGTCTCTTGTGAAAATAGATGTGATGCATGGTCTAGTCTTCTTATTAGAAGCCATATTTCATGTCTCTGTGCAGTTGAAATGTAATGCAGGGAACATTTCAATATGGTTGCATTTTAATGACATTCCATCCAATTACTTCAGAATCTGTGGGGAGCACCTATAACCGGCCTGTGCTCTGGAGCTGAATTTAGATTTTATATCTCTTCAGCATCTGTATTACTTGTCTAGACACATCTCTTAGGATTCAGAATTACAAATGACAGATTGTATACCAGGCCTGACATTTATGTGATTGAGTATAGAGATATATTTACAATATGATGATAATTCTATCTGATATGTGCCTCATCTAAGATCAGAATGAAGCCCAAAACATTCACAATGGCAGGGTCAACACCCCTTTATGATTACATCATATTGTACATTATGTACAGAGAGTACAATATATCTGTATATGTGCAAATCACACATCTTGACTTTCCAAACATTTTTCCATAAATTAAACACAGGTCTATCCTCAGAAGGCAAAAAAAGACTCAGAAATTATTTTTAAGTACTACAAATAGCTAAGCCACATGAATTTTTTTGATAAAGCCAACTGAATTATGTTCAAAAAGTTATTGTACATAATTTAGTAAAGTTCAATTCCACATTTCTCCAAACAAGGCAATTGCTTTGAGATTAGCATGGAAGATTTGAGGATTAAAACCAAATGCTAATTACAAGTGAGGATTCACATTGAAGGACTTGAGGACATGTTCCTCTCTAGAGGAAGAATAAGTTCTGAAATAATTCTTTGCAATCAATATATGCATCGATTTTATTACTGTTAAAATTTCATTCCTTTTAGTGATTAAACTAGAATTTGAGTTGTATTCAGTTTTTGTCTGTCCTGGCCCATCCCAGTCTCAGCCTACCCTCTTTCTCACAGAGATTCCTGACGTCCGGGGCTGGAGCTGCCCAGTGTGTCCCATTGCCTGCCCTCCCTTGCCCTGGCTGCTCTGACACCCCTGGCCCCTGGCACATGGAACCACCAGCCATCCCAGCACCACAGCAACATTTATTCTTTATTTTTAAATCATTATAATACTTTTTTCTCTTTTCTTATTCCCAAACCAAGACAATTATCAGAACCAAGCTTCTGATGCTCCTTTCTTCTGTGGTCAAACTTTTGTGTCTGTGAAGAGGAATCAGCCAACCTGAATTAATTTATTTGATATGACAGCTCCTCCACATCTTTCCCCATTCAGTACATTTTTCAAAAATTTCCTCTGCCTAAACTGAAATTTTTTAACTTCTAAAGGACAGACTTTGGTTCAAAATGGAAATTAAAGGCTGCTCATTAGAAAGTGTTGTGAAAAAAAATGTTGCCTGTTGATAGAAGGTTTCATATTAGACATGTTCTCCTTTCACAGTTACCTTTAATCTTAATTCGGGAATAATTTTAATGAATTCTAATAAAAACTCTTCCTTTGTTGGTTGTGTGACCCATAGGTTGGGGTTGAGATGTTCCATATGAATTCTCAGCAGACTGAGCAAAGACACTGAACACGTGTCATGGAACACTTATGTTTTACTATATATTTGCTATAACCTCAGCAACCAGCCCACTATTTAGACTGAAAAGATGCTGGTTAACAAGCCCTTAAGTTCTTACAATACACTTCCACAAGAGTGGAGGCAAACAAGCCCTTAATTAAGTACACTTCAGTAAGTTCTCAACTCCCACAATAAACTCCTCAAAAGCTGCTGGCTCACAAGGCACAGCGCACCAGTGTTCGATGGGGGCTGGCTCACAAGCCACAACACCCTGCCACAATGTCCCCACTCCCACAATAAAGTCCACTAGGGAGTAGGGTAGCTGCACTTTGCCCAGGCAAAGCAAGGGAAGAAAACAAAGAATATGACCAGTACTGAGCTCCTACACTGGCTACACCGTGCAGATGGTCTGTAGCAGGTATTGCAAGGACGAAGAAAGAGAAAGAGAGAGACAGAAAGCCAGAGAGAAAGAGAGGCAGGGAAAAGAGTGAGAAAAAGAAAGTGAGGGGGCCTAATCTACTCCCATTTATAGTTAACCTCATGCTCACCTCTTATGTAAATTAGACTTCTCACACATTTTGTTCTCTGTTCACAGCCAGCCCTTCTCCAAGGAGTAAGGTGGGAGGAAGTGGACTGAGCCCCAGTCTCCAGGAGGAGCAGGAGTTTGGATCAGAACAGCACTGCCCCACCTCTGTAGCAATACTCAGTTTGAGATAAAACATGCTTTGGTCTGGTCCTTTACAGTTGAACATCAGTGTTGAGTTCAAGGACACAACTTTGTTGCAGCTCTATTATGATTAATGCTTCAAAATACTCTACAACAGGCTGTTGCTTTCTCCTGAGTCCTTACGAGATAGAAAGGTAATTGGCAAATATTTGCCTTCATTTTGCTATAGAAAACAAAGGTGATTCTAAGATTCATAAGCTTTTTGTTATTCCTAGATACTTACATCAACAATTTTGAGCAGAGCATGAGAAACAAGAGAAAACTGGTGCAGTTTTCAAAAGTGCAAGATCTGAACATAAGGACCCATAAATCCCTTACATGTGTGAAAACATAAGCTCTGCCTTTGTGCTTCTTTGTATTTCCTGAAGAAAAAAATTAAAATTCGGAATGTATTGACTAGGTTCAAGTTTTTTACTTTTAAATGTAATAAACTGTATATCACAGTTGCTGATATGAGCATACATACACATATAAAAAAGAAACCTACCTTTCCTCCACACTGGAGATTATCAGATATGAAGAAAAAAAATTTAAGCATCTTTAAGAGAAAATAAAATATACTATCACTGTTTTATTTTATTCTTATTCTTTCACTTTGAAAGTGGTTATAGCCCCATCTATTTGATTTTACTTTTATATTGATGTTAAAAACTATGATAGATATTTCCAGATACTATAAAATTTTAATTTCACATCAGGCTATTTTTACACATTACATTTTCATAGTATTTTCCCTATTATTGAAGTAACTAAACATGATAGTAGCTGTATCCACCCCAAGACAAAATGCACACATTTTTACAACCATTGTGTACAAAACTTTGGTGCATGAAGTAATATATCCAAGCTGAATTGAAAGCGTAAGGGAAACTTTAAAGAGGTAGAATGCAACCAACATTGGAAGTTGGCAAAGATGCTACACAGTTTAACACAAGCTGTTCCTCTCTAATATCGTAGTGACAGTTTCATATAAATGACATTTCGTGAGTAATAAAATGACAAATACATCATTAAAATTAGAGACAGATTGCTAAATGGATTAGACTGCAAGTATCTTGGTTTTTTTCCTTATTCTTCCACATGCATATTTCATCTTGCTGAAAAACTATATGCCAATGCTGTTCATATTGCCAGACCTTTAAATAAGTTTTATATTCATTCAGTTCTACCATGAAACAGCTTTTTGAAGAAAGGAAATTCAGCACTGATTTTTTTAGTATCCTTGAACAAACCACTCCCAAGTTCTTGGATGTATGAAGTGCCAGGCAAACACAGGGCCTTGTACGAGTATCAAGTTATTGTAGAACAATGAAAAGGCTTCATTTTTTACATTACTTTTCAAAAATAAAATCTATTTTAGTGCTCAGATTAGAGTATCAAAAACTGTTGCAAATCTTGGTCTGAAAGTATATAAATCATTAAAACATTTGGGGTCTAGAATACAAACTGGTAAAACCACATTCACGTTAACAAATACAAGATGATAGGAAGAAAACCAAAGAAAATAGACTCCTCCCATAAAGAAGTTAAGAGGCTGACTAAATATATATTTTTTAAAATCAGAAAGCTATCTAGGACATCTAACAGAAAGCGAGGTAGACAGAGTTTCATAACAGGTTGTCAGAACCCTATGGTAAAAAAATATAATTTTTCTTTTGGGTTTTGGGCTCATTAAGATTATTTATTGTAATATTAATAGTAGAATAACTTTGGAGTAGTTTCCTAATCTTATTTAAGTCCTTCAGGAGTCTACTGATTTTAAGGTCTATTTTCATATGTCATTGCATTTTAGACTTGAGCCACTTATCAAGGGTGGCTACAGTATGTCTGTAGCCCATGCAATAACAATAAACAAGATGATGTTTTGTTAACAGAGGAAATAAAGAAGTTTGGTTCCCTATGGATGTGTCACCCTTAAATATCTTGTGCTGTAGCAATGCCAAAATTGCCTCACCTAACAACATGGGGCAGTTATGAGAGTTGTCCAGAGCTCTATGTGTGCTGCAAAATAATTTTTTGGAGACTCCTACCCTTTATTAAAGTCAGTTTGACCAGAGGATTCAAAAGAGAGACCAGCAGATACCTGAAGGGTACGGGTTGCCCAGGAGCCATCATGAGAGCAAAGCAGGCCATCAGCCTCCCATGCTGGAGGGACAAACACATTTCAGGTCTTGGAGCATCTGACCTAGGAGGAGAAGCTGAGGGAGCTGGGACTGTGCATATGTGATTCTGTTCTCCTGTTTCCTTAGTAAACTCATGTAAACACATATATATGAAATCATCAAAATAGCTGTGCAGTTGGTTCTTGTTTATTCCTTCTCATTGAACAAGTAATTTTGCTTGCTGGAGGCGACTCATGCATCGTACAAACCCCATCTCTTGCAGAAAGAGAGAGCATTTAAATGGAAAAAACTAGACAGAGAACTTTGAATTTGTTAGAAGCTCCATACATATCTCTCACAGTGATTTATTAGCCAAACTCCTCTTTTATGATAACACTAAAATATCTTTTACTGGGGAAACTAATGGGCATCTTATCAGAAAACCTTCTTAACAGTGTTCCAGTGGAAACCAGAAGGGAGCCATTTTAGAGTAACTGAACACAAGAAAAAAGAACCAAATTAAATTTTTTTTTAACATTTTTTTCTGCAAAAACTGTAGAATTTATAAATCTGAATGGAAATTGTAGCCTGTAGGAGTAATCTTGACTTTAACTTGGCACTCTTTGATGAATATGCAAGCTATTAAAAAGGAAGCTGAGATTCCACCAAATTGACCATTAAGAAGTATGTACATCTGATACAAATCAGGGCTATTAGTGGCTTGGTAGTTTCCACTTTTTGTTAATGAACTGTGGAAATGAAAAATTGGTACGTTTGGCCAAGGAATACTGATAATAATCTTCAGAATTGCACTGGTCTTGGATCTAGGTGTACAAGACTGTTCAAAACTGTCTTCATGCCAAGGCACAAGTGAGAGAAACAGTACGAAAAAATGTTAAAGGGCCTGGAAGGTACTGAGATACTCTGGTGAAGGACTAAGAGCCTTTGGCTTCAGTTAAAGGAAAGACCCACTCAAAATGAGTACCTTTCTCTGCGAAATAATCTTCTGATTAAACATGTGCTATTTTCTCCTCCCCTGAAATAAGTGTGCGCACATTAACATCTGTAAATGTCAGACAAGTGATCTGCTGTATCGAGCAGTCTCACTTTAAACCTGTCTAATGCATGTCCTGTCTTGGTAAAGATACACATGCTTTCTGTGGTCCTATAAAAATGTGCATTGCAGTGATAAATGGGACAGTTTATAGTTCCAATTATTCTTGTCTCCTTTGAAGCAGGAAAACTGGCAATCCCTTATCTAGACTTTAGCAGGTTGAGATAAACCTCGATAGCAAAAAGTATCTGGATTGTCAGAGCTCTTAGCTACAGTAAAGTGCTTAAACTGAAAGCAGCTGTTAGTCAAAAAGGAACAATACCCATTCATTTGTAAGATGTTCTGTGGCTGGGATACTATTAATGAGATTTTTCTTCAGACAAGACTATTGTAAAAAGTCTAAGTTACACATGCAGACACTTATATGCACAAACATGCACATGCAGTGATATAACACACGTAGAGCTTTAAGACATCTTGTTTGGCTAACACACAGTAGTCACTTGGAAGAAATAATCCCTGGACATCACTGTGTTCAGAAAACTATGGTTTCGTTCCAACAGTATAACAGTGAGATTTCACTCACAGTTATTAAAATGTTATTGTTGCCTCTACAGATATATTATTCCCATTTAATGCCTGGAACTGTAAAATTATCCTCACTGAGAAATCCTATTCTATCTGCTTCTTATTTGTTCTTAAGTATATTGAAATTACATGGACAGTGCAATCTTCTATCATGTCTCTTGAATCATTACCAATGTATTTCATTGTAACATATAAGAAAATTATTCTGCCTCCTTCTAGGTTTTGTACTATGTTTCTTTCAAGATTCTATGAAGTTTTCTGGTGTAAATTTAGGTTTGTGTTTTAGTTAATACTGCCATCAGGAAAAGATACTTATTAAACTTGTAACATATCTTCAGTGTGCTCATTTATTTTGAAAATCACTCTTGCAGTCTTAGAATTCTGTGTGGACCTATTCAATCAAGACAGAAGTCTCCTGTAGTTATTAATTATGTCCCTCAGTTCTCTAAAAATGTCAATGTTATGCACCTCTTTTCCCAAACCAATCTCCTAATAGTTTGAAAAACCAAATGTCCAAGACCAAAGCTATAACTGACAAGAAACTACAACTGAGAGTGGCAACAGTACATATGATTTCCAAGGGGTAAATACTTACACCAGTTAAAAACCTCTCTTCTGTCTGCAAAAGCTTCAGTTCTGTTTGATTTTTCTGTGGTTTCTGTGCTCTTCTAATTAACTAACTTCTGTACTCAACTCTCAATCAACTCTGCTGGAATTACAGCATATTTTCCCTTGAAAATCAGTTTAGACAGTCATGAAACTCATCTCCTGTTCAGGCTGTAGTTTCAACAGACTACATCGATACTTGGTTTTGCAATGACAGGGTAATGTCAGGACTTCTTTCTGGAATTTATGTATTAGTTCACTATTGGCTATGAGACAGGGGTGAGCATCTAGTGGGAAAAATTAGGCTGGCAAAGGAGAAAGCTTGGGTTATAGAAGGTAATCTCCACATAGTTTATCTCCACACATCTGCCAGTGGGTCATCATAACTAACTACACAGAGGCTCAATTTTCCTTCTGGTTCATTTCTGTTGAGGCACCAATACGTAGATGAAGTTTGAATCCCTGCATTACACTCTGAAATTGAAGCCTAAATAAATAATTTCTTCTAACAGAGAGAGGAGAATTGGCAGCTTATGAAAAGCTGAGGATTAGCTTTACCCCTTTCTTCAATTTTTTGCATGAATTCAGACTTAGCTGATTTTCAGACAGATTTTCCCATTTTCATATGCATATGCTTATTTTTGACATGACAGGGCTTATGCCAGGACTTGGCAGGTTGATCCACAATTGTGAACCTCCCTTCCACACAAGGACCTTGAGTCTCTCCTGTAAACCAAAGACCTGTGTTGCTTCTCTCAGGATTTCTTATGTAATACTACAAAATAGTGGGGGTCTAATCTATTCAGACCCTGGTACCTTTCCAGTTTGAAATATCTGGTCTCAGAAAAGGGAGGAAAGATTATTTGAGATTCACGAAAGTAACTGCTTGCATTCCTTGATCAGTTTTGAAGAGAAAAAAAACACTTCTAAGATCTGCAGATGGAATTTCAGGCTACTGAAATCAACTGTTTGCTGAGTGACCTGTAACCTAGATCTCGTCAAAGAAAAATCCAGTCTAGGGCACATGCTTATCTTTTTTCTATTGAGAATACAGGAAAATAACATGAAATGTTCAACTTCTCCATTCACTTGGGATGCATTCTACTGCTTTTTTCAGCAGAAATTGAAATCTCCCACTCTGCAAAATGAGTAAGATTTCATAAGAGCAGGACTCCAGGATCAGCTCAGGATAGAACCCAACAGCCCAGCAGTGTTTTCCTCCGTGAGACCATGGTCTGCTGACCTGAGTCACTGTCCAGGCACTGCCTGGACCAGTCACTCGGCTTAGGAAATGTACCTAATCTACATGCAGGTATCTGTTTTCTGTCAAAATTGGCTTCAATTATGACAACATAAAAATTTCTGCATTTCTCCAGAACATTTTTGACAGAGTTGCGGTGTGGTTGGTCATCAACTGAATGCTAAAACTAAGCCTTAGGTGGTATTTAAAAGGTTGTCATCTCACCAGAAGTAGTACTGGTGATCAAAGGGAGAACTGCCCTGTCTATCCTTTCTCATCAGAACTTTGTTGTTGGCTGATAGAGCAATATTTTTAGTTAGGTGCAAATAATGAGTAGAAGTGAATCAAACCATCTTATTGAACAAAACTGAGCTGTCTGGATTTTATACTTTCCCTAACACAATGAAATTGCTTATTTGACCCTGTTCATCAGTTCTCCACTCCCAATGAAGTAAGACATCTTTGCATATCAAGATTGCCAAGGGACTGAAACCAAATTTCTAAAATATGGGTAAAAAGTATAAGCAGTAAAAAAAGATAGTAAAGTCAGACAGACTTTTAACATAATTATGGATTACAATACTGAGTTATAAAACTTTATTTTCAGTGTTTGAATTATTATAATGCCAGATATTTTGATCCTGCCAGAGCCAATCAGATTTGATGAGAACATTAACTTGGCTTGGAGCCAGGAAATAGGTGTAAACATCAGACCTCATTAGATTTTCCTGAACTGTACTGAAATTGAGGTTTATTTCAGGCCATGTATACCTAGACAGTTATTGTAATAATTTCAATCTTTTTTCACATCAAGTCTTTTGCATTGCACCCTTTTAAGATGAGAACTGAAATCTTCTATGCCCCAAGGCATAGAAATTTGTCATCCTATCCATCTAGAGGACAATCAACATTTATATCTGTCTTCCAATAAAGGCAGCTCCTGATGCCTGTAAGAATGGCAGAATTTCAGCAGAACACAGAATGTGTGTAGATGTCATGTGTGTATGTGAAAGGAAGAATCTGCATTTTATAAAGGGTCATTTAAACCCACAATAATGAATTCATTTTTAAACTACTTTGCAGAATGAATCCATCTTGAAGAGTCTTATGAAAAATGATTCTGTAGAACTGAGTGGATTGAATGATTTTGGAGTAGATTATTTCATCACAGTTGAAAGCTTTTTCCATCTGCTGTCCTTGCATGCACAGCCTGTTTCTAGAAGCATTTTTGACAGATTTAAGCTGACTGGGTTTATGTATTTACTTAATTTGTACACAGCAGGGTGCAGCATCTACAGGCAGCTTCAGAACTCTGAGGCCAGTGGACCAAAAAATAAAAACAATATTTCTTTTTCTGAATAAAACCAGATAAGCTGAAAGAAAGCATATATGTTGAAAAAGAGGAAATTTTTAAATTATTTTTCTGCCTTTTAGTATGAGACCTTTTGTTTGCAGTTCATCTTGTGCTTTTTAGAAAATTCTAGACAAAAATCATCTTCTTCCCTGGTTTTGACTATTGTGATTTCTCTGCACCAACCTTTTATGCTTAGTCTCCTAAGACCCTCTCCTCCTTCAGTCATTCAAAACACTTAGCCCTGCAGTTGTTGGAGAAAAAATTTATCTTTTGGGATGATCAGATATTTTATTTCCTATTGCATTTGTCTGAAATATCTTGAAGCAATTTTTTCAACTGCTATGTTGTTCTGACATTTGAAATAATTTTTGATTGGGGTAGGTGCTTTCTTAAGAAATTATCATTTTTGTTTTATTGTCATGGTTGATCCACTTTATACTGCCTGGAAATTCATTGAGTAGTAAAGGGCAAGAAGTGCCTCTGGAGCTTACTGGAAGGGAACACAACTCTCCTGAAAATTACAAAATAGTATATTACATGATGACCTCCTCTCAATTCATAATGAGCCCACATGTGATTCTCGTTGAACCTGTACTATTTACTAATTTTTACTTAATTTAGTAACAAAACTGATTGTACAATAAATATTCAGTATGCCTTGCTGATACATATTTTTCTATTTTGGGAGATGGTCCTGGTCTTCTCCTAATAGTATATTAAGATTATTCATAAAATCCTGTAGAATGTCAGTATAGGAGTGGTTAGAGGTGAAAAACCCAAGTGAAAAGGTAGCAGTGCTTGGCTAGATTTATATGGTTACTGCTTATGGTCATTTGCTCTGATAACATGATACAGATTGTGGCCATTCACTATAATAATGTGTTACTAATTGTCATCAGAGAAACTGATGAGCAGTTTTGAGGTTTGACAAGCTGCATACCAGGAAGTCCAGTTTTTAAGATTAACCTATGCAAGGAGATGCTGAGATCACCTTTTAGCTCTTAAAGAGCTTTTAAATTTATAATCAAAGTCAGGTTTGTCTTCATGTTTATTGTTAATAAGATATTGTTCTGTTGAAACATCCTATCAAAATACTCTAAATGGTTGCTTTGCTTGGGAGACATATTCTCTGAATTAATACCCTTCTGAAATCAGAGCAGTGGATTGAAAAGGCCAAAAGATGAGATTCCAGAACTATTTCTGCACTGGTCTGATTCAGAGAGCACAGCTCTGTAGAAATTTAGACACCATGAACCAACTTCAATGGTTCAACAGAAGGTGGGAATGTTTTTGCGGTACAGAAATAACAATGATTGCAACTGCAGCTAAACATTGTTTCATGCTTGATATTTTCATAGGAAATTGTGTAAACACAAGGCTGGATCAAAAGTGAATGTGCTACAAGTAGAAAGGGAAATGCACATATCACCTAGTTCTACCACAAGGCTTTTGGGCTGTGGTGCAGACTATAGTGATTAGCCAAAACATCCTCCCTATTTCCAGTAGGGTAGAACATCTGTTAACATCCTGATGGCACACTGGGGCTACATGGGCTCCCTGAAATGTAGTTTTCTATGTTGTGCTGAATCTGTCCACCAACGCAAGAAAGAAAAACTCATTCCTCCCTTTTTACTATGTCTTGCCATTTTCTTAACTTTCTCTTCTTGCATTTTGATAATAAGGCATAACCTGCCTACAGATCACCTCTTGCTCATGGACACTTTATCGCCAGTACGTCTTAAACCTTCACCAGTTTTGATATCCAAACAGCACCATGAGGCAGAAAAAATAAATTTATGTAATAGAGTAGAAAACAAAAGTGCAGGTCACAATTAATCACAAATTAATATCTGAAGGAATGTGAAGCATCAGACTAACAGGAATTATGGAAGCTCTATATTCAAGGGACAATACATCACTTCAGATGGTATACTGTTAAAGGAGGGGAGCATATGAACCAGTAAGTTTTGTTCTGATGATTCATGATGTTTTCAGTCCATAAAAAAACTTGAGGACAATAATGACAATAGTTTTTCATTACAACTCTGTTGATTATATTTAAAAAAGCACCAAAAGCATTGTCCATTTCATGATACACTTCTCTAGTCCTTTTGTCTTTGATTCAGTATAGTTAGAAGAACAACTGTATTGCATTGGGTGAACAAAATATCTTCAGAAATTAGAAACAGTCATGTAAACCAGAATTGGAAAGTCATCTCTGCAATTTATCTCTTGTACAACAAACGATTACTGCTCTATCCCAGTGCTCCTCCCTGACTATCAGAACATGATATGAACTTTCTTTGGGGAAGGTCCACCATGTCTCCAGGAGAAAAATTAATGACCTATTGAGCCATTAATTCTAGATGATTTGGACGGAAAATTCTGATTCCACAGTCTTTATTTTAAAAACCACTCTGTTGGGGTTTTTGTGGGTGAGTTTTGTGTTTTTTAGTTGTTGTTTGTTTGTTTTTGAGTTTTTTTTGTGGTTTTTTGGTTTTTTGAATGCCTTATAATGTGGATATAAAAATGCAGGCAAAGAAACTTTTTTATATTTTCATTTATCTTTTTTTTTTTAATACTATAAGGCTTCTCACAGAGTTTCTACAAAAGGAAGAAACATTTCAATCAGTAGCAACTGAAGTAAAAAGCACATCTGCCTCAAAACATGTACTTTCCATCCACAAATCAGTCCATTTTTTTTCAGTCAGTATTAATGTGACCCTGTCTGTTCCATAATAGTAGTGTGCTTTTGCCATACAAATTATAATTAGACTTTCATTACATTTAAAACATATTTTCACACGTTTCTACAGAAATCAGGGCAAAACACCCTCACCTACTTCTTAGCTTACTAATTTCATTTTGTGAAAATTAAGCTAGCTCGAGTAAAAAATGGAAGACAGAAGAAAATCTGTCTTTTTTTGCTCACTCTTCAAAGAGGTTACTATTTAGCACATTACTAGTTCTTAGTCATAGTAATTGTGAAGGAAGTCAGTTCAGGCTGCAACATGTGACAGGGAAATAAATTACTGAATATTCCATCATCCAAATGATCAAATAGCAAAATATTTGTGTTGAAAAAGGGCAGCACTTTGTCCCTGTACTTACATGAGAATTTGTGTACACTCTGAAACTGATGGTCAACAGATGTCAGAGGCTGGAAAACTCCTGTTTTGTGAGTCCAAAAGGAGCAAAATATGAGATAACCACCAAGTTAATATATGATATTTCTCTCAAACTGGGCACATGTCTTAGAGCAGAATTCTAAAGAGTTCGAATGGAAAATTCAGATACTGAGTTTTAAGGGATATGGGAAAGTGTCTAGTTTAGACTAGACCCATACGTTTAAGCTGGTTAAAGCTAAGTGAGATGAACTCAAACCACTAACAATTTTAAGTGGGAGTTGAACTTACATGCTAGTCTGTTCTTTGAGTCAGGCCAAAGTGCCTGTTATGACTAAGGAGGTTATTTGAGAGTTTCTAGGGGCTAGATCACTGGAGATTTCCTCAAATGGCTGAGTCCTCACATTCTCATCTAGCTGATGTCAAAGACACTCCTGAGAAAGGCCAAAAACTTGACTGACTTTTCAGTTTATCAGTTCCACACCACTTTCAAATTATGATTGTAGGACAAGAGGAGGATTCCTCATTAGTTAAACTGACTGTCTTGGATTAAAGCTTAGTTGTGGAAGGGAGGTCCATCATCAGCTAATTTGTTTGTCTGCCTGGCAGGCTTTTATTTTGCTGTGGAAAAACCTTAAGCCCACAGTATAATGGCATTACTGTCTGGTATTCGTAATTCTAGCCACACAGTCCCCTTTCTTCAAAATTCATCTGCTCATTATTTGCTGAAGCCAACTTTATTTTTTCTGCAAGATGCAACAATAAGTAAACAACATATGTTGTTGATTCGAAGAATTAACAAAAGTGTTTTTTTTCCTGCTTGAAAATCCTGCCTGTTGAGTGTAATATACTTGCTGCTTTTGCTAATTTCTCCTACTTCTAGATGTTTGCATTCAGAAGCTGAAAAGGACTTAGATGTTAATTGCACATGTGCTTTGAGTCATGAATTTATCCTTCTAAATATATCTTATGTATACTTAGACAAATTCCTTTCTTTTTTCTTATTTTATCAGTCATTGTACAAATGAGTACAAACATTTGTCTTGATCTTTAGGAAACTATTGTGCATGGCTGGGTGAGTTGAAGTTCCTATTTTTCTGCAGTGGAGTATGATTTCATCTCTGGATCAATGACACTGTGTTTAATGTACATGACTATATTTGCTCTAACAGCAGCCAGTATCTAAAGTCTGCTCTTACTGACATTGTTTGCAGTTGTGCAGAACTGTTACTCAAATGTCATCACTTTTACCTGCAAGGACTCCAGCATATTATAAGTGTGAAAGTGGAAACAAACTTCTGTGTTATTCCCAAACCCATATTAATATGAAAATCAATAAAGAACATTTAGCTGAAAGACATTGGTGGATTTTATGGCCCTTTTCAGTCAGTGATAACAAAGGTGTAACTTTATGGTAAATTCAAAGTGTAAGTCCTTCCCAGTAACCTTACCCACCCCCCAGTTTTCAGGAAATTCTCTGACACATTTTTGCTAACATCCTCTGGCTCTTTGTCTAAATTGTTCTTTGGTTTTGAAGACCATTTATGTCAGTAAAGTGCTTGTGTATGTGTTTGTCTAAATCTCAGTCATAGGAATATTTACATAGGAAATTAAGATTAAATACCAGCAAATATAATTTGTAAAACAGTCGTCTAGACAGGAGATGGAGTCATGTGAGACTTAGCTGGCCAATCAGAAAGCATGATGTGTAATGAGTCACATGAATATTCATACTGAGAAGCTGACAAATGATCAGGGTCTGAGAAGTTGCCTAAGCAAAAAAAGCAAAGAACTAAAAATAGAAGAATCATAAAAATAACTCATTTTGTAGAATCAACCTATGCCCTGGCTTTTCACAGTTGCTTTTCTAAAATCTATTAGTTATTTGAAAGTAAAACTTCTTTTCCCAGTGCTCACTAATCTGCTAATTATGGGTAAAACATTGTCATAGTTTTATAGAGAGTATGTTTTTGTCTTCTGCTAGCACTAGAAATCTTTCTATTGCAAAACATCTTCTTCCAGGTACAGTTGAGAACAATGTTTATACAAGATGTACTGCATTAATTCAAACCAGTATAATACAATATATAACTCACTCTATTCAGTTATCTGTGTCTATGTGAATTAATGGCAAGAGGAGGTGATATATGTTTAGCATTTATTCTTCAGAGTATTGGTGGAGACACACATTCATATCCAGTACTCCTAAACTAAGACAATAAATAGTTAAAATTATTAAAGTAGAAAAAAATCATACTTTCTCTTTATGAAGCTCATATATGCTACATAGGACATGTGAAATAAAAACAAAGATGTATGTCAGTAATGAGTTAAAGGTTTCATTAAATTGCAGTAAAATTTATTGTACAAAACAAAAGAATGAGATCGTAAATATAATAGTAAATTTATTTTTTACTTATTTCATAGTTTTAATTGAGATTCACTTGTAGGAACATTTTAAAATGCAGCTTACAGTTTAGATTTGTTTTAAGATAACTATAAACATGCTATTTTCAAAAGCATGCATAAAGTCTATATATTAATAACAATTGTTATGTTTATATGTCTATATATTAAATCTAAGGGTGGAGGATATTATCTCATATGTCAAATTTAATCGACTATTTCACATTTTCAAAATATGTTTACGTATTATGTACACACTAGCTATTATTAATTTAAATAAGGTAGAAAGTAATTATTCTTTTAATATATATTCTCTGTGGACACTGAATTTAAGCTGTGCGTACCTAACTACTTGCATAGAGTTCTGCCAATTGTTTGTGCAATAATGGGGTCTGCATTTCATTGTCTCCATCTACTCAATTATTTCTAATCTTTTTTGACATCTTGTCCATGAAGACCTGTCTGAAATCAGGCATCTGCTTCTGATTAGAATCAGTTGTGATTTACACATATCAACTTCTAATCTTGCTTTAGTCACTGGACCTTCGTGTGGTCACTAGTCTCTACTGGCTGAATGATTTCTAATTTGATTATCCTGCATTAGTCACCATCTAGCAGATGTAGACATGAAAAATTTCCCAGTAGGTTTATAAAGTCATTTATGACAGGAAGCAATTTTTCAGTGCATTCATCACTTCTGTCTCCATCACGCCATTTCTTTCAACAAAGGGTTTTTGAAATATAATACCAAAAAAGGTGAAACCATACAGCTCCAATTTTAATGATTATGCTTCCAACTTTCCCATATAGCCCAAGCTCAGCTAGATTGTTCATTGAAAAGTTATTTTTAAATAATTTTTGCAAACTTCTGTGTACTTATGGTTTTACTTATAATTATCAGTAATCATTATATCTGTGAATATATTAAAGTTCAGTGGTTATTCTCAAAGTCATTAATTATTTACTCTTACTGCTATGTGATTGGTTGCCAGCAGTACTATGCTAACCACATTGTATTAGCACTATATTAGCTGCTAGACTCACTACATCTCCTTTTGATTACTGAGCTAAAAACAAATGATAGACTAATGAATAACAAATTCAGATTCTTTTAATTAATGAATTCATGTCTTCACTGAGACAGCTTCCTGTCAGGGAATGCCTTTGTTAGAGCAGTTTGAGATAGTTTGAATAAACAGGATATTCAGCACAGGAGACTTTATTCAGGTATGAAATGGTGCAATTCTCTAAGTCAGACAGAAATTGCTCCAAGGTTCAGTAAACTTGTTATGAATTAGACCTATGGGGACACAATGTTTTGAACTGTGAAACAAAGATGATGGAGGAGGTATTTACATAACTACTAAGTTAGCTAAATTATATGGGAGAAAATAAGGAGAGGCAGGTGACTTGCTCTCTGTAAGACATGGAAAGGATATAAATATGGCATGATATGAATGTGAAATATTCATTTTTCAAAAAGTTATGAGAGGTAAACCCAAACATAATATAAAATTTGACAAATACAGGAGGAAATCATGGGATGCAATAAAAGCCGAAAGATGTGGAAGTGTTCTTTATGTTCATTATTCAGCAGGTTTTAGTCAGTGTGTCAGTTAAATTTTTAAATTTTCACTTTTTAATATGGGCTATATGCAAAGATTATAAGAATAAAAAATACGTATTTTTTTGTTTGTGAGTCAGCTTAAAGGATTTTTTTTTTGAGGGAATAGTAATGTGCAAGAGGAAAAATCATTCTGGGCAGAGGAGCCATCACATGGTCTGTTCAGTGTTCAGAAAGGTCTACAACTTGTTTTGAAGCTGGTCTCTACAAGGGAATAAATACATAATAATAATAATCTGTGTTTCATTATTGCTCATGAGTTTAATATCTTGATTTTAAATTTTGTATTTAAATCTGCTCTGGCTCTTATATTCCTCAGGTCATGATCCAAGAAAGATCAGTGATTGCATGTGTGTGCTTTTAAAATGCAACAAACACAATGTTTTAACAATAAAGAAATCATTTAGGTTTAAACCAAAGATAACTTGATACAAATGCTAGCAAATGTATGTTTGTGGTAAAAAATGAAAAAATAGTAAAACTATTATTAAATGAATCTCTTAAAGAAAAGTGAAATTGATATTATAATAAAAATTGTCACTTGTCACCATTATCAAACTATTCACAGGTACAGCCTTGCAGTTAGGACACTGAGTATTGAATAACCACTGTATATCCATTAAATATACAATAGTCATTTTGATATTTGTTCAAATTCAGCTTTACCCAAAATTATTTTAGTTTTTAATTTTACAGTGAAATACAACAATATGTGGAATCATATCCTTTTTTTTCCTTGTTTTTGTCCTTTTTCTGGAGCTCACAAATAGAATTGCTGCTACTACTGTTACTATATTGTGCTTGTTTTAACTGAATGGAAGCACTACATATGGAATAAAGTCCCATCAGCATCCCATTCCCATTTCTCTGCAATGAAGTATGTGGGTAATGATGGTCCCATTCGTGGAAGAACTCCCTTTAATCTGTTTGACCACTTCAGCTGAGAAAGAACATTTCATGACCTAGTAAGTCCTGCATAATTTACTCATGACTAGGACTTGAACTCAATGAAATGAATATTTCAAAAAAATATTAATCTTGACTTTTCATCCAAGAGGGACAAGATGTACCGTGGAGCCAGGACATTTCAAACATCGGAGCTGAAACGCTGTCAGCCATTTAAGGCTATTTTTGTCTCACATGAGGAAAGTTAGTTCACCTGTTTTTTCTGGAATACTTTATTCCCCAGTGTGTATCTAAGGAATTACACCAAAGCAGGATGACCTGAAAGCAATCATTGTGTCTGAGTCAAGACAAAATCAGGTTTTATGAAATTGAGGATGTAGTTTGATTAATGGGGGGTGAAAGAGAGGAGAGCAGGAGCAGTTATAGCATTCAGGCTCTTAGCTTTCTTTCTGGTAGACATGAGATCTGCCCAAAGAAAATTTGTTAATACATACATTTTGGAAAATCTTTGTCTTTTGTTGAAGCAATAAAGTACTACAGAAGAAAATGCATCAAAAAATTCCTAAGCACTTCAGTATTGCATTTTGTGGGGATTTTTGTGGGTGTTTGAGGGAGCTATAATGAAAAATAAGCATGAAGCTCCTCTACACATTCTGCATAATAAAAAAAAAAAAAGAGAAAGTTAATTACTTGTAACTGGATTTTTTTTCTAGTACTTTTTATTCCCTATTTCCAGCTTTTCCTTTACTCCCCAGACTTACTTTTCACTATTTTTATTGGATAAATAGATGTCCTCAGAAATCTGTTATCTATAGCAGAGGAAATACATTATATTTTCCTGGATCATGCAGTAAGCTTTCAGTTCTTCAGGCTTTTTGTATCCAGGGACAAGGAATACCTTAAGCAGCATGAGGTCCAGCATTCACTGGGAATTATTGGCCTTGAATTCCACAACTTATTTTGATATAAAATAATTAAGCATTGCCAAAGGCAAGGAGTTGTGTGCATCTCCTTCTTTCATGGCTGCACCAGTAAAAGCATGGGACTGCCTGCTCTTGGAGTGCTTTTCTTCTTGTTCTCATAGTCAGTGTTAGCTCATATTTCTGTTTGTTTCTCTATGGGCCATTCTGAGCACAGCAGATATGTATTTACTCCATGATCTACAGCTAAGGCATATTTCCTTAGTTGGGAGCTGGCTGAACCTGAGCTGAAAGCTGACATGTGGTTTATTTTAATGGGAAATTTCTTCTGTTTCATCATGGTATTTGTCATCTCAAAGTAACTGTAAGTTGTAGTCATATATATCTTCTCCCTTGAGTGGGATTTCCCATACGATGGGGAAAAAATAGCAGAGTGTCATGAAATTTGAGTACTGAAAGAGAACACCTTCTCTCAAACTCCAACTGTTTGAAGCACAAAGTAATAGCATCTCAGGAACAAGACAGGCAGGCTACTATCAAAGCATATCTTTTTTCTTTCACTTTGTTATAGTGGAGGCAGAATATCTCTCAAAGAATCTGCCCCCTGCCAAAAAATATATGTTAACATTTTAACATTTTAAAACATAGGTAGTTTGAATGTGTTTAGAAGCACCTAAGGAATCTTCCCCTCTTTGGGTTTCATTTTTTTATCTAGGTTTATTATACAAGAACTATGATAATCAGGGAATTTTCTGTAGATAAATGTTTTTCATCAAAGTTTGAAATCAGAGCAGTTAAGTAATTGAAGGTATTACCTAGTTTATGAGTGACAGATTTTGGAACCTGGCTTCAGCCACATAAAAGAGACTTGTGTAGGCTCCATGTATAAATTGGGAATACTCAGATTCTGTAAGAGTGAGTTAATAACTTGGTGAGTTGTTTTGTATGATGCCATGAAGTGAGTACAAAAGTACATTCTACAAAAGTTGATGCCTTTCTTGCATTCTTTGACAGCAATACCATGATATAAGTATAGGTCTCTTAGTGAAGAAAATTAACATTTTCTAAAGCACTAATCATCAGTTCTCTTATGAATTGAAGTTAAAATTAGAAGAGATACCCCTGAAAATGCTACCTTACAATGCAGTGGAAATCTCTTTTTCACTGAAAAATCCATACATGGAGAAAATCATGTTTTTCTGAGCTCTTGTACAAGAGGAGGTCAGTAGTGTGCCTGGACCAAAAAGGAAAACTGGGGCTGATCACATACCAAACTGATTAGATTCTTTGCTCTTTTATAAAAAATACCAAAAAAAACCAAACCAACCAAACAAACAAACAAAAAAATCCCACAAAAAAAAAGAAAAAAACCCCACCTCATTATGGCATGGCTCTGAAGCCCAGTGACAAGGAGAAGTTTAATAAATTAATAATTTTCAGTGTTTTATTAATAATATTGAAAGAAAGGATGCAGGAAAATATTAGTTAAATATAACATTAAGGACTTCAATTTTCATGTTTGGAAATATGTTACCTCATTAAAAGGTGCTACATCTTGATATGATTGACCAGTTGAAATTTCAACAATAAAAAAAAATTGTTTCATCTTCTTTTATAACTAAATGTCCATAATTTCTTCTCTGTTTCTAGATACCTTCTCATCTTCCCTCTTACCCCTTTCTTTCTTTTTTTTTTCTCTTTCTTTTTTTTTTTTTATTTTAATATAGCCAAGGGAATTTTAAATTACTCTGACATCCGCATCTGTCTATCTGTTATGAGGGAACCAAGATGCCTAACTTAAAAACTTAGAGGATCAAGGGAAAGGGACGTGTCTTTCCAGAGGGAGAAATGTGGTCCTGGTTGGACTGATCTGGCATAAAATGAATGTTGGTTTCTCTTTATGGGCATAGTCCAAGCATTAAAGATGAATGAAGGCATGCATGTGCAAAACATGGGCCCAAATAAACTCTCAGATGGAAGCAGTCATTAAAGACAGAAGACAAGGACAATATACCTCAGGAATTTTGCTCAGGGTGAGGGGAACTCACTAGAAACTGTGACAAGAGTTAAGAATATAAAACCATCTGGTTTTAGTCCGATTAAAAACTCATGTGGGGCAATATCATGTTGTTGATAGTGGTCAGCAAATGCTTTGGTAACTGCACAGCTGTGCAGCTTCCAACCATCTCTTCTAGGGGCTTTCTCAAACTGAAGATTACACCACACCATCTGGTTTATTAGTTTTTGATGAATCTTCCAGGGCTTAATTTTTTTAATGTGTTTTTGAATCCATTTGCACTTTTGGCATGGGAAATTATCTGTGGCAGTGAGTTCCACAATATAATGAGGTGTTGTGTGAAAAAGTACTCCAGTTGCTTCCTTCAAGCCTACTGCCTGATAATTCTACCTAGTCCTTCCTCATCCTCGTGTTACAAAATACAGAAATTATTATACTCTAGAGAATTTCTCAGCCTATTAATGATTTTACAGCCTGTCAAATCACTCTTGGTCCCTTCCTTTCCTGAGAAGAGTTCTAGACTATTTAAAACTTCTCAGGTGGAAAACATTCCTCTCCACTCATCATCCTTGTCACAGTATTCTATATCTTTACAAGTTTTACTATATTTGTTTGGAGAGGAGAGTGGTGAAGAGCAGTTTCAGCAGTATAGCAGGTGTGTTTGAGTTTTACAGTTTTCCAGTTGTGTCCTTAACAGCATTCTATTATTCTTGGATTGTTGATGATCACTGAACTGGTGATTCTAGAGAAATAACAAAGATACAGAAATCCCTTTCCTCATTGAGAGCGGTTTATTTAAAGTCCATAATGACTTAGGAGTAACTAGATTTTGGCTATTTTATATTTATCAACACTGAATCTTCATTTGACCTTTTAATTATCCAATATAATCTAGCATATTCAATTATCCAAAGTCAGCTTCTTACATAACTGTCTTGAAAAGATGAATATCAACAGTTTTGGTTTTTCTTTTAATCCCAAGCCATTTATATTAAGCCATATGCATTGAAGTGCAGACATTCATGGATTAAAAATAGTGACATTTCTGATTGTTTTTTCTCATTATTTGTTTCTTGGCTTTTAACTGACCATTAGACTGTGAGAAAACCTTCCCTTTTAGAGTAAGAACTTTGATTAGGAATGTTGAAAGTTCTTTTGAAAATTCTTTTTTTTTTCTTCCAGTCCACAGTGAAGCACAATTTCGCCCAGCTAAACTAATACTGAATATTCTCCATTAAATCATATTTATTCATGTGGTTCATTATACAATTCAGTTACATAATCCAAGAAAAAAAAATTCTTATGTGTATTTTTCTGGATATCTCCTGTCAGATGCTTTGAAACCCTACCATTTCATTCAGCATCTTCAGACTTCCGGCATCCAAGATGACTCAAAAAATTCCAACCATCTCAAATATAATCAGATTTTTCAAGGGAAAATTATTTTGCTTTCTTAGTATTATCAATGATAAAAAAAAATCATCAGAACTCTAAAGCTATTCTAAGCAAAATTCAGTTTGAGTTATTTCTTTGGATTTGTCTGCCATAAGGAAAATGTGAGAGTTTACCTGTTCTGCTCTATAGTGAACACCAATGCAAATAATTCACTTATTATTTCTGCTAAGACTGACCCTAGTTGGAGAAATTCTCTTTTTTTTCATCTTTTATATCAACTATCAACCCTGAAGACAAACTGGCATGCTTCCTATTTTTGGTATGTTCAATAAGGGTTTAGTCACAGTTTTTATCCCTCCTGCAATTATTTAAGAAAGTTATTTTTGCCCTATCTTATTCTCTGCTTGCCAGACTTTATGCTTAATTCCATGCTCCTGCTTGAAAGCATTTCCTATTCCTTGAAGAAAGCCCTCCTGGTTCTATTATACCCTGTGTTATTCTTCCATGGAGATTTTCTGTGGATCTGTTAGGGTCTCTTTGGGTAGGCAGCACAAGTTTACTCTAAGCCTTTGTTACAGTGTTTTAAAACAATTTCCTTGCCACCTGTGAGCAGTTTGCAGAATGTGCAGAAGGCAGACATCTGCTAATAACGTATTTGAGGGAAAAAGAGATTTTGTGTTACAGATGCTCATGTGTTTGACTGTGTTTGAGATTAGGATTCACATCTTGAAAAACTCTTTATGATATGCCTTTCAAAATTAATTAGGACAAACACTCCTTGTTGGACTCTATGATCTTCAATTTCTTTTCCAATCTAAATGAGTCTATGATTCTGTGATTAAATAGTCATTAACAAATCAATATTTGATGTATTGTTTCAGATAATACGAGAAGTTACTTTGGTGTTTTTTCACTACTAGAAAGGTTAACATTCTATTTTTCAGGGAAATCCTCAATAATTTATTGAATGTCAACAGAGGAATATCATTTTCCATTCTGAACATCAGCAAAGGTTTACAGATTTTACTTTGTTATCCAGGGTTGTTTGTGCTCACTATACAAGGAAGAACCACATAAAACACAGAAATAATACTGGGAATAGAGTCTTAGGTGAACAGTATAGAAGAACAAATGGGTAGAAGGAAGTTTCTTTGCTCGAGCACTAAAGAGAGGCTATTCAAAAGCTCCATAAGGAGGAGCAGGCAAGAGGTTGGTAGTTGAGGCTGTCTTCTTGAAAGAGGAGATATCTAGTAGAGGTCTCTTTCAAGAAGCTTTGAAAGCAAGTTTCCTGCCTCTGAATATATGCTCTGGCACAAAAACAGACATAAAGAAAAGAACATAACTCTTTCTTCTCTGACAGATGTCCTTCTGAATGAATGCCCATGGCATTTGTGAAGTCAGGCATTTGAGAAATCAGAATTTCTAAGCAGAATTACGTATTTTCTGAGCCCAAGAAATGGCACTTTCAGGATACAAGCTTTTACAACTTTTATGAGAAATGCTTGACATAATGTCTTTTATATCAGTTGGCACTTAAAAGTGTGAATCAAGAACATATAATGAATGCTTGACTTGTAGGATGCGGGACAGTTCTTCTTTTTATTAGGATATTTCCAGTGTAATGAGGAACATAACCTGATTCTGAGTAGCTCATCTTACTTTTTGTTAAATAAAATAAAATATAGTTTTATCATAAAGTTACTGCTACAAACCACTTTTCTTCTACTGTGCCTTCAGACTAACTGTTACACATTTTGCCTAAATATCTTCTTCAGGAGAAAACTAAAAAGGTCAAATCCTGGTTTATGAAAAGCTGCTTTTGACTCAGTGGTATTGTTGAAATAGAAAAGTGAACAGTATTTAGACACATGGTAGACAGGAAATATATTTCTTCTTTGTCAAGAAATGACATAAGTTTTTCTCATAATAATCCTTCGCATTTTATTAGGGGAAAAACATTAACCATAAGAAACACAGTTGAGGGGGAGTTGCTTTGTAATTAAAACAGGATGATTTCACCTACTTAACTGTCATGATCCAAAAACATAAGCATGTCTCAATTACTATTTTGTATGGCACATCATCATTTCAGTACAAATTGGATTCAAAAATCTGAAACAGTAAAATCCTGAAACTAGTAAGGATAATGGAATGGAAATATATTAATTTTAACGATGCATTGCTCCCTACATGAGCCTATGTGGGCCTATGCCTTCAGGAAGAACAAGGAGTTATAAAAATTTCAGTAAAGTTTATGATTTACTCTTCTTAAAATATTTTCCACTCTACTTTGCAACTAGGAGCCTAGATCTTCCTGTAAAAAAAAAACAAAACCAAAAAAACAAGTATTAAGAAGAAAACTAATACAAAAATGTATCTAATAAAATGTTTAGGGTTTCTGAAATCAGTATTCAATGAGTATTTTTTTTTTTTCTCTTTGATGTACTTGGATTTCAGGTAGGAGTTATGAGCTGGTTCAACTTCGCCCTGCAGAGCCTAAAATTTGGGTGCCATAAGTGTGGGGGGTAGGCAGAGCTCTGCTCTGTGTTCTGTGTTCTCAGACAGGCTCTGAAAACTGCCTCAGCAGCACTGCAGCAGTTGATAGGAGATGCCAAAAGCAGTTGTCTTTGAGATTCTTTCACAGGAATGTTTTGGTATACACCTCAAGACTGCAATCAAGCAAATCTATGAAACTACAGTTTAGTTCCTGCAACTCTTTTCAAGGCTTAGGTGCAAAGTGGTTTTTTGACAGTTTTTTTTTTTTTTTCCTTAAACACAGTTGTCAGTGGAGCAATTTGCTCCATTTCACATAGCACTCTCTAACCCAGAAGACTTCTGAAGTCTTTCTTGAGTAGAAAGTCAAAAAATCAGAGTGAAGAAATTTTATACAAATTTTGTACAAAATGCCAGAACACATTTTGTACAAAATGCCAGAAGATCTGCAATCCACTGCTTCTACATCTGGAGTAGTCTCTGGAAAGGTCTCTCAATGCCTCTTTGGCAAAAATCAAGAGCTGATGTGCAGGACTCCGTTTTCTTCATTGCCTAGTGTAATTTCCAGTGTGATGGGGATCCTGCTCAGTCCATAACTTCTTTTCCAGGGGAATGTCAGCCCTGCAGGTCCGGTGGCATTGCATTTTCTATGGTGCTCTAAGGTCCTGGCAGTAAATCCCCTGGAACAGCTCTTCATGCTGATTGTTGAATTCCTTCTCAGTAATGCCACACGACGTATCTGGAAGTAGAACTTGTCCTACATTTAAAAGATACAGGTATTACTTTACTGATTTTCTTTTTTATGTTCAGATCCTTGAGTTTTTATTTCACTGATTTTAAAAGAAAGACAAATTTTAATCCCTTTGATTTGTGCTTGCTCATGTTCAAAGTAATTTTCAAAAAACAGCAATAGTAACTCTAAAAATGTCAGTTCAGGCAAAAAGCATTTTCTGCTGTTATGATGTATGGAAACTGTTTACAAACAAATTTGCATTCTCACTTTGAGAGGTATTCACTGATCTTTTTCCATTTGAACTCCCGTCACGTATTTCATGTCATTTGTCTGGCAAGACTGCCAGCTTTACATTGTTATACACTGCTATTTGCATCATAGAAGGAAATTGCTGAGGAAATAGTTAAAAGGGTAAATGTCTTTCTTATGCCAAGTAGTTAATACATTAAGCTGTTGATTTATGCTGTGAATGCTCTATGTTTATGTTTCAATATGTTTTAAGTTACTGTGCTCTTTGGTTTTTTTTTCTTTTACTTCTTAATCTTCTGTTCTTTGAGCCTGTTATATAATCATAGATTTAATTTACTAGTTGCTCTGCCTGGCCTTAAATATTTACCACATAAAAAAGAAACACTGTGAAGAGTCAGAATAGTGATATAAAACAATTTTCCCTGAAATCCCCTGTACATAGAACATGATTAATTTCACAGCTGTGCATCAGACCTGGTCTTGCTTAGTATACACAATCTATAAACAATGCGTGTACATATTTATACATAGTGAAACAAAGGAAAGAGCACAGAGTTTACTTGGCCAACAGCAAGTATTGCATCAGTCTAATATCTGAAAATCCCCAGAGACAGGATGAATCTCACAGCTTTGTAACATGATAATTTGATGCTCTAATAGTCTCTTTACATTGATGCTATAATAAATAGTAGACAGATGTTTCATTCATATGTAGTCCATAGTACTGAAATTATGTGTCTTTGTAATATAAGTATCACCAGCATACAATAGAACACTTTTTTAATTAGGAAGCTTTGAGTTCAAACTGTGTGCTATGTCATAAAATGATGTCTAGAATAAGAACAAAAGTTATTTAAAGTTACCTCAATCAATTATCTTTATTTTACTGAATGAAGTATAAGAATGGGAGCATAAATGTGGCATATGTTTTTATAAAAATTTAAAAATTAAGAAGGGCTGTGGGAAATTATATCTCACAAGAAGTTTTCATAAAGATTTCTGAATAAAAATAAATATTAACTGTCTAAAATTATGGAAAATGTATATGATCTGCAGTATGTAAATTGTGAAATGTTGACCTGTTCCCACCTTAGTTGCTCTAAACATAATATTGGTAGCTTGACCTAATGACAGAGTAATTATGATTAGTTGATGAGTGAATTAAGTTGAGACTTGAAAAAATAGTTTGATGCTGAGTTGAGGTCCTAGCTAAAATTTTCAGACATATTTTTTATTCTATAAAATAAAACTTTAGTACTTTTTAACTGGTAATTTCCACAATATTTTGATTTTCAGTCCTCAAATGCTGCAGATGCCACATGTTTCCCTGCTGTGTTTCACAGGCCTGTTTCAGGCCCCTTCAGGGAAACCTGCCCTATGTTCAAATTCTACTGGGTGTTGGAAAGACCAACAACTACATCCATTTCATCTGTTGATTCTTAGAGTATGGGTATTTTAAAATCTTGAGGGAAACCTATCTTGTATAACGCCATCAGTTGTAGAGGGAATTAGAAAACTGGCAGAAACAGAAGTGAGTAGTCCATATTAATCCAACAAGCAAGTGACAGAGCCTGGAAGAGCACCTAAAGTTTCCAGAATCCCAGAAAGTCCTGTTGGCTACACCAAGTCACCTTGTAAGGACTTCATTTACTTAATGTGTCTTCAATTTCTGTGCTACATAAGGTAATTCGGAATTTACAGAATTTATGTTTAGCATGAAATTTCATATTTTTGTTCGCAACAAATATGTAATGTCTTCCTTTTTTTCCCCATTCCAAGTTAATTTATGTACTATCTTGGTACATTACTTTCTGGTTAATACAGAAATTTGTGGATTTAATGAAACCCATGACTATTACTTGTTTGCATTATCACAGAAAAAGAAAAAAAAGATTAAACTAAAAATTACTGTTTGTCCCATTGGTATACTTTGGTTATCAGTTCAGAAGATCTTGAGTTGCTCATGATAAGTCTGAACTTTTGTTCAGAGGGGGGAAAAAAAAGTGATTCACTGACTGAGTCAGAGCTCCCTTTTCTTTCTCTTTTTTCCTCTCTCCCTCCCCATCACTCTCCTTCTCTCATGCACCCCTGGCCCTCCTAAATTATTTCTTTTCTTTTGAAAGCTTAAAATAAATGATAGCAGCAAGCGACTTGGCTGCTATGCCTTGGTCCTCTTTTCTTGGTAACTGAATTAATCCTGTTTTCAGCTGTTCCGAGGAAGTCTGAGACGTGCATGTGTTGGTGAGTGCTGTCTGGACCAGTCACTCTGCACCTGTGAGTTATTGTCTGGAAAAGCACGGCCAGCCTGAGGCTAAGCGGTTTCTCTCTGGCCAAGGAAGTGCAACACCAGCCCTGGCACTCTCTGGCCATGGAATAAGTGACTGCAGTCATTAATATGATATTAATACAAGTGGGGTTTTTGATGACAATGTTGTACGTAAAAACGAGTAGTAATCTGCAGGCCTCCTTCGAGAGCATGCCTGATAGCTTTTCAACAAGGCCTGAAGGGAAAATTCCCACCTCTGGGCAAGTATTTAAAGCTTTATTCACATTATATTACACCTTGCTCTTTGAATGGCTTTGGTGGTTTTATGGTTATCTAATACGAACAAAGGAGAGAGAATTTGATCCTAAGCAAATGTGTACATGTGCAAGAGAGAAAGAAAGACAGAGGCTGGAATATTTTTTCTGAAACTGGAGCTTTAAATGATTATGTTTCAAGCATTCCTATCTACAGTGGAAATCCTTTCCCCACATTCAAGTCAATGGCTCTTGGATCTCTGTCATCTGCAGCTATGGCAGACAAACAAAACAAACTTCTATCAACTGTAATATGACCTAAGTGTTTGCAGCTCCTTAGCAAAAAAAAAAAAAAAAAAAAAAAAAAAAAAAAAAAAAATTCTGGCTTTGGGTAATTTCAAGGAGCTTACTGAAGTGTTTGTTTCAAGTATGTTCTGTTTCTAAGCAATTTCATATAAAGGAAGCAGGAGAAAATATAAGTTCTCATTGAGTTGTTCTGAGCACCTCATGAGGAAAAGATTTGAATACAGTTTTGAAAACTTTTTTTCCTCTGCTCCTGATAATAATAGGATCATTTAGCTGCACTTTGAAGGCAGAGAGTTTCTATCCGTCCAAAAAAAAAAAAGTAAATTACGATTAAAAACATCCAAAAGAAATAGTACATGTTGAGCTGGCCCAAGTTGTTTTGTTTCCTTGAAACTCTGCTAAGGACCTGGCCCAAAGTGTTTCATTTTGTCCAAGGTCCAGACTATATCACTGATCTTGTTTATGCAAGTGTAGATATTCTGAGAATGCAATAAAAAAAATTGTCTTGGAGACATCAGCACCTCAGCTTCAGTTTGTTCACTTTCTGCTGCAAATTCCTGGTGTATGTCTTCACTTTTACTGACAGGGACTAGGTAGTCATTTGCTTTTGGAATTTAACTTCTTTTAGCTGAACAAGAGGAAAAAATAGAGGACATGAACATCAGAACTTTTTCCCTTGTTGTCATAAAGTGCCTAATGAGTTTGCTAGAAAACTGAGCCTATTAATTTCTTGATTGCAATAGCAGACAGAACAGTTCTGCATAAATCAAATTGGAAATACACTTTCTCATGTGCTGTCCTGTCAAAATTGAAGCTTTTTTGTGAAAATTGCAATAAGGACTGATGTTCTATGTACCAAGAGAAACTACAGAGAAAGGGAACATTTAAAAAGGATTAACAGTAAGGGGATTTAGTCACTAAGAAGAGCAGGACCAAAAGCTTTATTAAGTCTAGGTCTGGTGGCTGGAGGCAGTTTTTTCCCCTTACCACCATGCTGGATAATGTGTAAAGGAGTGACAAAGTGTGTTTGCACCTTTGAGGCTAGAATGGGCAGAATTGCACCAGTCACTCTCTGCTAAGGCTTAAGAATATTCACTAGTCCACTGCATAACTTCTGCCAGGAAAAACAAAAACATAAACAAAAAACCAACCAACCAACCAAACAAACCAAAAACAAAACCCAGAAATCTGAGGTATTTATATCTTAAACTCATGAAGCTGTTTGGTCTGCTTTGGGAGTCCGTGCCTAAAAAAGATATTTAGCAAAGAGACTCAAGTAATGCTATAGGGGAGAATTTCTAAGTGTTAGTTCACTTGTCACGTTGCAAAGATATCTTTTATTTATCATTCATTTTCTCTGCCTTCAGAAGGGTGCCCACTTGCTCCAGTCTCATTGTTTATCTTGGCTTCTAAGGTTACAACTGAATTTGTATTTATCACTAACTCTGTGACTCTTGGTAAGATCAAACCTGTTGCCACAGAAGTAAGCCAAACCTATGATCCTATTGTTTCTGGCAGTAAAAAAATCTTACCAAGATGTTGGAAACCTGCAAGAATTTATCACTGCCTTGAGTGAGTTCCCCATTTTCTTTCTGCTCAACAACTTAAGCACATTTCTGATTAGCATTTCACTGGACAGAGAAAGATTTGAAATCTGTGTTCATTCCATGGATGTAGCGTCCAAAATAGTTTATTTTAGAAAAGACATTCCACCAGCATGATCAAATAGAACATGTTCCTATTCCACCACAATGTATTTCAATAAAGGAAACTTTTTATATATATTTAAACAGAACTGACAGCAGAAGTAGACAAAAGTCCCTTTAAAGAGCCATAGTTCTACAAAACCTTGACTTCATAAATTTTCACTTTCTTAAAACATGGGGTTCTGAGATAGGTTAAAATGACAACTTATAATAAAAACTGATCGAGAATAACACATGGTAGATTAATTAAAAATAACAGCATGTAACTCTTTCACTGAGAGAAAAGGGATAGCTTACCTTCCATTTTTGCCCCAAAATTCTTCCTTTCATTAATATAGTGATCTTATGCTTATTCTGTTTAATTACATTCCACAGAAATTGCATTTGTAACTATGAACTGTCAAAATATCAGGCATGCATGGGAAAATACTTGAGAATACTATTTTAAAGGAAAATCATGTTTCATATCTTGAGGAAAAAATACAAATTACATAAGCATGTTTATGCTTTTTTCAGGTGCTAGTGTCATTTCAAATGACAACACATTCACTTCTGAAACTGGGTTAAAAAGATATGAACTAATGACTTGAAAGATTTATTCCTTCATGGGCAAAGAGAACATCTCACAATAAATATTTTCTAGTTTGCTGAAAACCCCAGATATAACTAATTCTAAATTTATTGAAGGAGCATGTGACTGGTGATGCTTTTTCTCCCAAACCCTTTCCTCTGTAACTGGTGAAATATGAATGACAAGGGTTTTCTGAGAGAAGAAAAAACCCTGCCTGCTTTTTGTCACTGTGCCTGCCTTTTGTCAGAGACATATATCATATCCTTTCAAGGGACTCTCTTAGGACAGGGCCCTGAGAATGTTCCTAGGCAAGCATCTTGTCATGCTTTAAGTCAGTCACAGGGCAATATTGTAATAAAATTTAGGAGTAAGTACAGCTGAGTTTCACTTGGCATAAAAACACTGGCCAGGAGTGTGCTACTGAAGATGAGAAAGGAACAGAAGTGAAATTCTGGTAATCAGCTTTGACTTAGGCTAATTCTGCAGTTTCTATAACTATAATGAAGTATTAACACACAATTAAAGTGTTAAAATATCCCACCCACTTTCTGCTACCACAAACCTATCTGCTATTTTCTGCTATCTCAAACCTAAGTCAGGGGAACCTTTTCCCTGCACAGGAAAAACTTCAGACTCTATGAGCAGCCGTATTTTGATTTGTCTTTGAGAATGGTCAGAAAATGTCAATTAGTGCTCATTGTAGTGAAGCGCATCCTCATTCATTGACATCAGAATTGGAAGTAACCATTTAGAAACTGAGATAAATTAATTATTTTTTTGGATTACTTATTTATGTTAAAGTAGCTTCAGATTGTTTATGTTATTGGATAAATTAAGTTTATTTTTAGAATAGTCTATGAGTCAGTGGCAAACCATATCAATAACTCCCTTCTATATTATGTATACAGTTCAGGAAAGAATTTGATAAATAAAAACCAGTTAAAACTAAATTGAATAGAAAAGAAGCATTTTGTTCATTCTTTTTAAGGTTTAGATAAGGGTAAATTTGGATTGGCATAAAATGAAAATCTGGTTATTTTTTTGAAAATTAAAAATACACTGATATTGGCTAGCATTAATCAAAATTCACCAGTAATTAAGGTTATAATCAAAGTTGTCATACTAAAAAACAGGCAGGTAAACCTTAGAATTAGGCCTTGGCCAGTTGTAAAATCTGTCCAGGTCAACTTTGAAAGGATTTCCAATGTGAAAGGTTAAAATAAGTACCAGAATATTGAAAAATACTTTCCTCTTGGACTGTACTTCTGAAACATTTTTCAAAACATAGCTTTAGAGGAATTTGAAACAAGAGACAGATACAAATATTTCTGCATGGCTCATATTTTACTCTACTACCTATGAACAATTTCAAAAACAAGCCAAACTAAACCAGGTTTTAGTTTTGGTTTATAGCCAAAAGATATATTAATGAGAATTATCCAGTTTTTACTCAATTTAAAGGCTTTCTAGTACAGCTGATGAAATTGAAAATGGTGACAAGATAAATTATGAAGGAAGAAATTTAACTCTTCAGTTTACATTATGTCTGAAAGAGAATTGCTGTATGCAATTAATTATCCAGTCTTTTGGAAGTACTGCGGAAACAGAGATCAAGTAGAAAATTGCAGTAAGAATACCCACAAACACAATATCCTCAGATTGACACTGAATCACAGAATGGCTGAAGGTCAGTTTGTCCAACCTCCCTGTTCAAACAGGGCTTCCCAACAGTGCTTGCCCAGGGCCAGGTCCAGGAGGCTTTTGAATATCTCTATGGAAGACTCCACAACTGCCCTGGGAAACCTCTGCCAGTGCTCAGATATCCACCCAGGAAAAAAGTGATTGCTGAAATTCAGGCAACATTTCTCTTTGTGCCCAGTGTGTCCACTCATGTCACTCAGAATAAATTTATTCTTCTAGGGAATTTATTCTTCCTTCCTCAATATGTTGAATTTTGAATTTGAATTTTTTTCATAGTGATGACTAAGAAGTGCAGAGTATGTAGAATAGAGATTATTTAAAGTTCAAAGCCACCTCATCCTATCTGACAAAATTCACAGTTACAAAACTTAAGTAAATAAAGCTTGGGGAACACTGTTCCTTTGTGTTCTATGAATGTAACTAAAAAAAAAAAAATCAGCTGTAAGGAATATAATAAGATTAAATGGAAAAGAGAGAGAGACACAAACAATATTATCACCTGTTCATTTTCTTTTCCACAGTGTTTTACTTGGATTCTGCTAAGTCCAATATTTTCCATTCCTACATATCCATGATCAGATTTTTGTTTCTACAGAAAAATTTTTAGATTCATAAGGGTAAAGTTCATTTAGCATTTAAGAGACAAATGAGGTCAACATTAGCACTGCAAACGTTTTTCATTATAGAAATTTAGTCACAGGCTGGTTCAGAAGTTGAAAATACCATAAGGAGAGCACAAGACACTAATCTCCTTCGTGACAGTGACAATTCCCAGAGCTTTTTAATACCAGTAAATGCTCTCACATATTTGAAAAAGACCAGCATTTCATATGGACAGAATCCAAAATATCATGGTTCTTGAAATTTTAAAAGCATATTTTTGGGATTGTTCTTTTCACTCTGTTGGGAATCTTATATTTTGTATCCAAAATAGATTTCAGGTTGATTTTGGCAGGTGTTTATTGTTTCTGAAAATCAGCAGAATTAGAACAATATGAGGAGGAGCTCTGGCTGTGGAACCACCCTAGAAAGTTGCTGAAATATCATCTCCTCTGATCAGATTTTAAATTTATCTCCTTTCTTCATCATGATTTTTTGAAACCCAGATGTCTTCCACTGTTTCTGAAACAGTGTTATAAGCTGCTGTTCATCTTATATGTTTTCAATCCAGCTTTTCACGCTTCTTACGTCACTTCTCGCCTGTTCATTTTAGTCTGGAAATCTTCTGCCAGCTCAGTTCTTATTTTACTACAGTGTTTCTGTATCTTCAAAATAAATGAGATTTTTATCCCAGATTCTGTAGTGTTTTAGTTTAGATCTGTGATCCTAAGACTTTGGCTCGTTATTATCTTGAATTTGGATCGAGGATAAAATTATTATTTTTCATCACATTCTCAGCTTTAAATGTGGATTTCTTCAGTTCTGAGGATTATTTACTGCTTTAATAAAATAGATTTCAGTTAAGTACTTCATTAACAAAATAAATTTGGTACTGAAGGGAGAATTCCTACTACTGTTTTCATCAACTCACCTGTTTTTGTACTTGACTGCTACCAAGGCTCACACTGATTTTACCAAAGAGAACATTAGCAATAATAATGTGAATATGTTTGGGGTTTCTGCTCACAAATATTTCAAAAACACATTAATGGATGCTAGCCCCTGGCTATTCCCACCACAAAACACTTCCTTACTAGAACCTTTGAATAATAGTTAAGTTTCCAGCTTAGAGCCTGGAAATGATATAAAACAGCAACACTGACTACAGACTACCTGCAAATTTCTCCACTGTGAAAGAGCCTTATTTGTCAAGCTGGGTTGTGCAACACAAGGACCTGCTATATTCATTATCAATTTAAATTTCTCCTTCCATATAAATATTATAGATAAGTTTTAGTTTTAGTCTCAGAAGTTCTGTTAGATTTTGACTAGACTACTGCTATTATTTGATTCCTGTATTTGCATCCTCTCTTTACAAGCCACATTCTGAGATGCAATTTTCCATAAGGTATTCTAAACCAATATTACTATTTTATTTTTAAAATAGGTAATGAATGAATAATGTTAGGTTGTCTTTTACAAATATCTGAAACAATTAAAACTGTTGCCATGATAGTTGCAATCAGTGGTGGGCTTCAATAAGATCCTGCTCATTTTCCTTTCTTAAAAAATGAGCAAGACATGAAACAAACAGGCAAACAAAGACACCTCAAAATATCCAGCCATGACTCTTTAGCCTGTTCAACAGTGTTGACAAGCCCAAAGTCTGCCCCATACCTCTAAAATTGAGAGAGGATTATAATATGTCTTTTACAAATTAATGATATTTCTGAATCATGTGAATGTAAACCAAGATTTTCTATACAAGCATTGAACTTCAAAATACATTTGGTAGAAAAAAAAGTGACAAAATTAGAAGTGTCTGTATAAGGATGATAAAATTTATAAAATATTGCCTTTTAATAAACCCTGTGTTGTTTTAATAAACCCATGTTATAGACAGTAAAGCTGCAGCGACACAATCAATGGTGGATATGGCAAGCCAAGAGAAGATCTTATAGCTGCTATATAGCAAAGAAACAATGAAAGCTAATGCTACTATGATTACTCTCTTTCATCATGGCTGTTCAGCCAGTGCCTTGAGAAAAATTAGGTCTAGTCACATAAATTTGCAGTAGCTTGAATCTGTTTAGGTGGAGTGCAAAGGAACTGAGGATCTGGAAATCACCCCTGCCAAGAGGAGAGTCAGAGCACATGCCTTTTGCATAACCCCTCAGTTCACAGCTGCTTTTCAAAACACAGCCTGGCTCCCTCTCCTGCAGCCTGTGCTGGGAGCCAGGGGTACTGGATATGTTTGAACAAGTGCCCTGGACACTCTTTTTAGGTATTAAGCCAACCTTCTGTAGCAGCCAATGTAGATTTGGCTTGGAGAATATTTCTAGGGTGCGAAAAACAAGTATGCTATGCAAACCCTTCCTATAGGCACTTTCTGGTTTATTTACACAATGCACATTGTCTTTGGCATTTGGTAAATGTGATATTTTTCATGCACACTTTCAGCTAACTCTTTCACTGCTGTGAATGCAGGGTATCTAGCCAGGCAGGCAGAGGGTTTATTTAATAACGTGAAATTAATGGACACCTTGAACCAGGGGACCAGAATAATAGTGTGCCTGGTGTCCCAGGGCAAAAAACCAGTCTCAAGTATTGAGTACAGGCTAGGACAAGAAAAAAGGCTACTGTCACATGGTAAATTAAAGGAAAAAAACTGTAACAAAGAAGTTTACCCTGATAGTCAGTAGGAAAATTTCTACAGCAATTTATATCTGAAGGATAATTGGGAAAAAACTGGGAATAGGATGAGCCTTCAGAGGGAGTGCACTTTTGTCTAATCAGAGGTCATGCAAAAAACTATTTCCTAATGCACCATAGGCAGCTGAGAGGTCCATTCTTGCTCCTCAGTCCTTTATTGTTCTTCTCTTTCTGTTCTGAGACGTTAAGGTGAAATAATTCCAGTGAAAGGCTGCAGTTCAGGAATGAGTACAAATCAGTACAACACCAGCTTTTGACCTCAGACACTTTAGTGGCTCTTGATAAATTTTAAAAAACATATGGCCTTTGTCAGACAAAGATATGTAATTATGCATGGGTGATTACTAATTTTTCTGCCTGAAGTTAATTAAATTCAAAATCTTTTTTTTAATTTCATTGAAATCACCTAATATTATCTTTTGTCTAAGTACTATAGTTAGTCAGTGCTGACAACTTCAATGTAATGCATACTCATATTTAAATAAAATCTGACCATTTGAAAAATTGGGAAAACTTTATTTTGTCCAAGTGATTTGTTTTATTTTATGGCCTGAACACAACAGTGTTAATTCCTGAACTGGGTACTATTTCAGTAGCTGTCTATACAGTTCTTCAAGAAATCCATATCCTGAAGAAACTCTTGAAATAAATTATAAAGCCTGCTGAATAAAATGTCCTACATAATCATCAGAGATGCAACTTTTTATGATTTCTTATTAAAAATTCCTGGAAAAATTGTTAAACTGATGTGAGATTAATCTTCTCTAGGAGGGACTTCTGGACATGTGACACATTATGTAACCTAGGAATGATTTTTCTCACCTTTTTCCCTGAGGAAAGCCAAAAATAAACAGAAGTCTTTCCAAATCCTTGAGGAAAACAGCAAGGAGAACATCCCTGGAAAGATGATGGAGCTGTTTTGATCTGTCAGACCGAACTTGAGATACACTGATTGAAGCCTTATTTGAGCAGATGGGTTACTGAAGAGGAATGGCATTTAAATGTAAGTATTAGGACATTCATTCAGCACAGAACACAATAGCACACTTATATTTCAAGAGAAAAAGAGTGCTTTGAGAATGAATTTTTAGGTAATTATATATGGAGTTAGATGAATTAAAATGTCAGCTATTTTAATTATTCTTCTGAAAAAGAAGTATTTTTTGTTTACATTTTTTTAGCTATTAAGATGCTTCAATTGGAACAATTTGTGTTTGCAATTCCTGGACTTCAGTAGGACTTCTGTAAGCACATGAAACTGTCCAACAGAAGTCACTGTACAGTCAACACCTGGGAAATTCTGCTAGCATTCCTAGCTGGTATTAGTGTTCATCAAAACAGGAAAATAATCCTGACCCAGGAGAGTTTTCTTTTTGATGTTATGTGTTCCCATCTTTCTTCCCTTGGCCTAGTTGATCAGGGCTGAGTTGCAAAGCTCACAATGCTCTTGTGAAATTCCTTTGGCTCACAGCAGGAGGATGGCTGATATGTCTAAGTCTAAAGGTATGTTCTTGAAATGTTATTGAAAGAAATCTCAAGCAACCACGTTGGATTTTTTCCTATGAAGTCCCATAGGAAAAGAGAATGTAAAATGAAGAGACTTACATTCTGTTGTATGTCACTTTCTTCAGAGATTAATTTTTCTTCCCTTCATTAGCTTGGCCAGATACCTAAGAGACTGTTGATGTTATTTGGCAGCTTCCTTGTCCATGGACCTAAATTTTCAGTGCATAAAAGATCACATATATTTGTAAAGGAGCTCAGTGGTTGCAGAAGTTGACTGTGTATAAAGCTCTAAATATCTAGTTCAGTCAAAGTATACATAAATTATACACATTTTCTTCCACATTATATATTTTTAAAGATTATTAAGATAAAAATAATAAACCTCTAATAATTTAGGCCCATTGCTATTTGGGGGCATTTTTGTACTGATGCAAAAAGTACATTTACTGTGTATTTCTCTGTTGTATTTAAAAAGCAGAAAACTTCTTTGCATTCAACTACAGGTTGCTGAGAATTTTTTGATCAATGCTTTTATTTTTTTGACGTGAGAAATCTTTGATGAATGCATAGGAGCTCCCTTTGGAAAACAGTAGCCTAGGTGCACAGTAGAATTTTGATCTGAACCAAAGAAAGGAATTTACACTCTAAGGCAAATTGTGCCTAGACTGGGAACTCAATGGGAATTAAGGTGATATAAATTTATGTTAAATTTGGAACATTTGATCCTCGACCTTTGTGTCTTACAATGAATTACAGGCACAAAACAGAAACAGAACAAAGTATATGGCTCATGTATTTTGTTATAACATTCCTCTTCTTGTGAGCCAAGAACTTTATTTATCATTATATAGTTCAAGTAACATAACACACCAAATCTGCCCAACTGAGCCTGACTAGTCATACCTAAGCAAGGACACTTTCATATATTTTTGTGGTATCACATTTGTATAAGGGCAGATTTTCTGCAGCTAGCATGTAATTCCAAACAGTGGAGCATACAAATAGGAAACAGATTTCGTGTTGTATTCGTAAATCCTAAGACTACAGGGCTGTAAAGTGAACTGATTTATAGTTCTGAGAATTATCAAAAAATAAATGTTACATTACAAAAATGGTTTGGATATATAAAATGAAAATTTAACAGGATTCACAGTACTTCTGAAGTCTGGAACTAGATGACTAGATAGGCTTTATTTACGTGATCTCTCCTCATATGATTAATATTAACTCACAGTATGTTATTTTTAAAATAACTTTTTCAAAAGGCATAAGAAAAAATCATGTTGCCCATTTAACTATTTTGTTTTTAATTTTTCTCTGATGTATTCTTTAGCTAAAACAACTACATTCTTTTTAGTGAATCCAGATAGTGAATGATTTATAAAATCTCTGAACCAGCTTTGAGTTATGAAACCAACCATAAAGTAAGACTAAAAAATTATCTGTAAACAATGTTTATTCCAAAAAGATGGTCTCTTTGTTAAACTCTTCGTATTACTTTCTATTGATTTTGAAGCCTAATTTTGCTTTAAGGTATTTTGAGCAATAAAAGTCCTGTGGAGAGGGGAAGAGGATTAGACAATAGGAGTGGCAAGTCTTCAGAAAGAATTTACTTCTACCATTTCCACAGCTTCTTCTTATATATGAAATTTACTTTGCAGCTAAGCTGTTAACAAGTAAGAGAATTTGATATTTATAGAAGCATGTTCTCAGTCCAAAACTATACACTAAAATGCATTTTTCACTACAAGCTCCTTAAAACTGAAATTGAGAAGAGATTTTTTGAAAAATCACAGCTTAGAATAACAAATTTAAAATACAATTCCAGTGCACATACTTGGGAGACTTTCTGTTGATTTCACTGGGCTTCAAACTGAGCCATAAGTTATTTAACACCACTTCTAATCAGATTCTGTCAAGAACCTGAATTACTAGAATGATTATTTATTGTCTATCAGAAGCTCCTCACTGTGGCAAGTACAAAATAACCCAAAGTATTATGCAGAATGCAACACAGACATGGAGAAAAAACCACATGCTTGGAAACATGTAACTGAATTTATGATAATAAGGTGTTTAGTTTTAAGCTTAGTAATCCTTATTTATATTCAAAGGAGTAAAATAGACAACTGTGAGGCGTATAACCTATTTATTACATGAATCTCATTTTTGGGTGCCTAGTTCTTTTTATTTGTTGTAAAGATAGCTTTTTTTGACTAGATAATATATACTAATCTTCATGGAGACATGCATGCCAGCATATGCATGTCATACAAGTGTGTCTTGCCATATGTCCCCTGAGGCAAAGCTGAAGATGTGCTACCTTGTGGATCTCACTAAGCACATGAAGGGAATGAAAGAATGGTTTACAGCTGCTTTGAGGAGGGGGGGGGGAATGTAAATATTTTCAGAAAAACTGTATTAATTATCAGATGGCTTTGCTATTCTGGCTTGTATGGGTTCTTCTGGGTTTAATATTAATTACTCTGGTAGATATGCACAATTCAGTCATGATTTAACTAACACAAATAAAATGTTCAGTGCCTTTTTTATTTTTCATTTCTACCCTGGGAAATAAGCTATGCAGGGGAATTCTTTAGACATGCATGTTCCCTGAGTTTGTGAAGGAAAATGGGCATCCAATAGAAGTTTAGAGTTGTCCTGACTGAGAGCTGGAATATTTGTTTTTCTAGTTTCCTCTCGTGAAAGCAATCTGTAACTTTCAAGTTATCACAGCAGGACTGGTTTATAGACAATTTCAGTGCTGGTCTGTAAGCACAGACTCCTGACTTCACAGTTCTTTTAGTCATACCACACTTGGATAATCGAGCAGAAAAATTGAGCAGGAGCACCTTGTAGATCCAATACCCTGGAAAGAGCACACCAAACATCCCGTTCATCTGTGAGTCAAAGTGGAGGAAAAAAGAATCATTAAACAAACATTCCTGCAGATCTCCAGTTAAAGGTGTTCTCTGTTCTGTCTGATGTTTCCTGGGAACTCTGCAAATACATCCATCTATCCATCAGCAGTGTGTCACTCTGTGCCCTTTTAGCCTCCAAGGTTCCACCCCTATGAGCTGTTCTCTCTGCTCCCCCTGCCCCTTCTGTAAAGTCTCCATCCCTCAGCTTTTTCTGCTGTTGGTTCAGCCAATTCACCTTTGGGAATTTCCTATGGCAATGGCTGTAAATACAGATCAATTACTTCATTTATGTGCAGTTTCCTCTGTCATTGCTTTTTCTGCCTGGGTGTCAACCAGTAAGGGCATGACTGATCAGGGTAAGAGGAGATTAATGGTCACTTCATACTTTGAAAAGGCAGCAGGGGAAGATTTTGCTAGCTAAGGCTTCAAGAACTCTGCTGACAGATAGGCTGCAAGAGCTTCAAACCTCTTTTAGCCCAAGTACAGGCTATCCTAAGATGAGATTCCAAAGTCTGTGCCTGAAGAAACTTCTCCATTGAGGCAGGAAGACTCTGGACACAAACATTATCTCTTGTAACCAAGTTTTATCAAGTTCGTGGTAATTTTCAGTGATATGATGCTGATAAGAATGTCAAATTCCTGGAAAATTGCATAGTCCAAGGCATGAGGTTTCTTTGGTAACATTGCATTTTGATTTTTCTTGAATAAAAGTTCCTAGCAATTCCCAATTTGCTTACAAAAATGAAAGAAAATATTTCAGTCTGAACTGCATGCATCCCTTGAGTTTCCTATAAAGAGGCCTATTCTTTAATCAATTGAAGCACTCTTTTCTACACAGAAGTGTTCAGGGATTTATAGACTAGTTTCATGGTGATGACCAGTTACAAAAACAAAAAGCAAATGACAGTTGAAAGGGGCAACTTGTATTCAAAAGCATAACCCACACTGAAGAAAATTTGAAGGAGTTATTGTTTCTGCATATAAATCCTATTTCTTTTATGCACTTTTAGCATTTCCAGATGGTAAGCTGCTGTGACAGACACAAAAAAAATAAACAAAAGAATACACATATAAAATTCTTATATGATACATTGGCACAATTACAACATGAATTAAAGGAATAAATTATGAGGAATTTTTTTTTCAGTTTTTTTTTTTTTTTTTATTCAGGTAAGTGCTTCCCTCATAATCTTTCGTAACTAAGGCACATGAAACCACATAGTAAATGGCCAACAGAGTGGTGCCACTGCTGTGACTACACTGGAAAACTAATTTCTTCTTCTTTTCCTAATTGGTGTTGTAGTAAATACAGAATTTTAGTGCATTTAACCATTATTATGACTTTTCAAATACCAAAAAAAACCCCAGAGTTTCCTTTATAAATCACGTACAAATAAATACGATAATTTAATCACCGTTTCTTTTGTAATGAGCACAGTATGAAAAACTGATGTATAGGCTATCTATAGTGGATAATGACAATATAATTTTAGACAAATCCAAATGATGTTTTGTCCTTTTTTTCACATAGAGATTTTAAAGGAAGGTATACTAAACATGGGAAAGAATGAAAAATAATCTGAGAGATAAAATAGAAGAGAAATATGTGAAGATATTAAAAAAGTGGCAAAGCATGAAAAAACAAAGAAAAACACAGAATGAGAAAAGGAAAGAAAGAAATGCAGAAAAACAAATAAGGTGATTGTGAGTCTGAGATAGAAGCACAAATTTAAAATTTTTACAAGGGTATTTCAGAATATTGTCATGTATCTGTAGGAATATATCTTGATTATTTTAATTATGGAACATAATTCCATGGTGGCTGGACTTCCATGCTTGGGTTCCAGTCTTCAGATTTTTGGCACTTTTTGGATCTTCCTTTCTACAATATTAGTCTCCAAGAAGTCATTATGTGTTTTGCTGAGCTAAAGTTTTTTTCATATTTATCCAGCTTCTATTTAGAACCCATTGGGCTTAAAATTATTTGGTGATCTTATAATACAATTTTATTTTATAGGAAAAAAAAAACCTCTTGCATAAATTCTGGCTAAGACAAAAGGATGTAGGAACAGACCCAAAGCATATGGGTTAAATTAACGCCTGCTGAGTTGCAGTGCCAGCATTTGTCTGATTTAATGACATGATTTTAAATAATTGGAGGGGGGTCTTGAGCATCCTCCCTGTGATTATCTGATGGATTAATTTTAAACAGAGGCACTGGGAACATTTGGGACCACTAGTGTGAATGTTTTCTGTTGGTTAACAGTGAATAATTGGCCTAGTTTCTTGTCCCATTTCTTCTTCAGAAAAACATAATTAATTCAAATATGCTGGCCAGTGATATGCATAGCAGAGATGCAAGCAGTGCTAATAAAGCCAATCTCAGGAGTGAATAAAGCAGATCAGATGGTCAGGACTGGGACAAGCAACAAAAATTAACCAATAAGAAACAGGTCGGTCAAGTTCAACTTATCACTACGTAGGCCAAGAATATTTAAAAATATGAATATTTATTTACAATTAAACACTAATACAAAAGTAAAAGAGTATTAAAGTTGACATTTTAGGTGCTGATCATGATTCTGGAGTTCCGGAGTGAAAATCAAATAATCAAGTCTGGTTTCCCTAGTGCCTGAGGAGTTCTTTCTAATAGACAGATGTAATGTAATCTCAATGTTATTTTCAGTGACTGCTTCAAAACCACTCTTTTTAACATATTATTTTGCCTTCAGCAGCCACTTCTTTTGTTTCATGGTGTAAGATGCTATCTGGTTTTAAAGGGGTGGTTTTCAAGCTATTAAGACTAAAAAAATATAGAATTATTTTCTCTTCTGATTAGCTCAGGCAAACATGCAGATGTAGATCTAAACTGTAATTTCACTTATGCTACAGAGATTAAAATCCCATACAAAAAACTGTTTTATGAAAATGCTGTAAAAATTGTATATGTGTACCTTTAACATGGAGAGCATTTTCAGAAGAAAAAGTGAATTATCTAATCAGAACTAATATATTGTGCTGCATTTTGGTAAATACTGTTGCTTACAACACAAAAACAGAAAAGTGTATCTCAAGTACATAATGCTTTACTTATGCCAATTTATTTTTAGGATAAGGAAAACCTGGACTAAAAGAATTAACACATTCATTGCAAACCCAAAACTGAGTATGTAATGTGACCTGCAATTTAAGCACAATGACTGCAGCTTTTTCTTGGTAGATAGTTCACTATAAAGACCTATTTATTATATTTCTTCAAACTGAATAGAATATCCCCATGCTTGGAGTTAACCATTCTGTAATTCCTTCAAGTTTTTGAGCAACTTTTCTAACTTAGCTAGACAAGAAGTATCCAGTTTTCAAAAAGTAGACAGGTTTTAAAAAGAAATTATACAGACTTTTTCTTTTAAATCCACCCTCTTAGCATACTTTGACAATGAACACATCAAGGTGTCTCCTGTAGTGCTGTGCATCTGCACAACAATGTTGTGTTTAAATGAAAGAAAAATTTTGAAATAAGAACTGAAAGGGCAGAAAACTGGATGGTAACTCAATAAAACAGTTCATGAGATGAGAAAAGTTTGGAACTTGAGCAGAACAGCTGGAATTTTCAATTTATGTTTTGCAAAAATTTTGTTCTTCCTGAAAAATATTAGGTTTTCTGACTGAAAATTCTGCATGGTTTGTTCAGCAAAGAATAACAATTCTTGCTTTTTGATAAATTTGCAGACTGTGAGAAACTTCTCATATTTATACTTCTACAATTTTTTCCCTGTACTTGGGTCTGCCTAATCAAGTGAAGCAGTCCAAGAAACAAAAGAAATTAAAATTTCCCATTTTCCAAATTTATCTCAGAAATATCTTTTTTGCGTTATTTCAGAAATATCTTTTTTGCAAAAAAATTTCAAGAAAATTATGAATTTTAAGTTCAAACAGAATAATCTTCTCTTACTCGAAGGTGTTCTGGCAAAGTAATTCTGACCAGTTGTTTACAATAATAACAACCTCAGGAAGATGTCTTACATCAATATATTTATCTGAACCTGGAAAATGTAAATCAGAATAATAGGTCAAAATGCTGGTTTTATTTAAACTTAAATTCCGCCTTGAAAAAAGTCAATTGGGTTTTTGTGGTTTGAAAAAAAAATCAAAACCAAAACAAAACTGCACGCTAGTAATAACTGTACAAGTTTTAAAACCAGAGGAGACTTCTTCAGTCAGGCAGTCTGAGTTTTTCTTTATCACAGTGCAAACCAGGAAGGTAGGGAACTGATGGCAGCCCAGACTCTTATCTCAGCTATCTGACCTGGTTTTTAGAAGAGCTGAACTCTCAGAGTTTAAGCTGAAGCCAGTAGGCCTTGCAGCTGTGTGGTTTTCTTGCCAATCAGCCAGTTGGCCTAAAAATAAGAAAATAGCTTTAAACTGGCTAAGGACTGGGGAAGACAATCACTGCTTATCAACAGTAATAAAGGGGTATTACTTTTATAGTAGCTCAACCTACTTTATTTAAGAAAGAATATGCAATACAACATTTATTTTGGAATGCATCATCATGAAGCTTAAGGTGAGGTTTCATTTTCTTTAAGATGGTAGTATTCATTATTCCATACCTGGGATAATTTTACAGAGACTTAAAAGTAAAACATTGTGCAATCTCTGAGTCACAGGGGGGATATGTGACAGAGTCAAAACATGCCTTTTCATTTTGCTAAGCTGTTTCATGTGATAGGTATTTCCAAGAGCCTGAAAGTTTATTATCTATAAACTGTGTTATAAAATAAATTATTTAAGTACTGTTTAATATTCTTAGAATATTAGAACTAATGAAGTAATAAAAATATATATTCCCAAAGGAAGGATTCAAAACCATTTGTTTCAGAATCAAAATCAGCACATTTGAAAATATCTTCTTTCACAGTACAGTGACAGTGCATGTATGACCCTCCAAGTCATCTTGGATAGTGCCTAAAAACCCATCATAAATTCATGAAAGTGTCAGCCTCATAATAAACTAAATGGAGAAATAAATGATTCTTTAGTCCATTGGTTACCTCTATTGACTTTTGTACGTGCTGGCTGAAACTGTTCTCTACAACCTCCACCACTTTAAACTTCCAAAGGAGAGATTTAAAGAAATCTAGAGCAATTCCTGCAGTCAATAATATTATTTTTCTTCAAAATACATGTATTTAGACAGAAAGATTAGATATATAATTCAACGAACATTATGATGCTTTTCATGTTCTTTTTTCATTTCTCTTCTCTTCTGGTTCGCAATGAGCACAACTATGTGAACTCAAAATAGCTGCCCATGTGCAGAACAGCTCTTTACTAACTCCTTCTTTGAGTAAAGGAAGAAATGAAATTGTTTCCAGCAGCATCAGCCATGAGCTTGTTCCTCACTTGGTCTCTCTCTGTTGGTGAGTTTTCTGGGAGTGTTGGGCCATGTGAAGGTGAAGCCATGCCATGCCTAATCTTCCTCCAATGTCAGTTTTCTTCCATAGTCTAAAGGCCAGTTTGCACAGATCCTTCACAACTAATTATTCCCAGGACCAGATCTCAGATGAACTTTGTAACTTATTTCTATTTCCAGAAATGCATCTCAAGAAATTCAATAATGGCAAAGTACCTCCTTTCCCATTTAAATTGTTCCTTGAGTCTAGTGTCTACTTTAGTTTTTGGATCTGTACAAGATACCTTACATAAACTTTTCATAATGTTCCTTCTGGTTTATCTAATTATTTCTTTATATTTTCAAAATACCTTTCACTGAGTACCATTAGGCCACAATCTCCTTGAACTTGCTACTCCTTTCCAGAGGGTTTCAGCCATCTGAGGCAGTGAGAGTCACAGAACGTATCTTCTCACTGCAGAAGTTCCTCTTATTTCAAAACATGTAGAAAATAATCTTCACCTTCCATTTCAGAAATCTCCTATGTCGTGTTGAAATGTCAGTCAAACATGATCACCATATTTTGCATTAAGTATTTTTGTGAACATTGAGAAAACAGCAAGGAAACCACTGGGTTTATCTGCATAAACTGAGATTTTATTTCCTTGCAATTCACTGCAAATCAATCACAGCAGATGGAACCCATAATTCACTTGATCTGGGGTTTCCAGTAACTTGAAATGACAGTTTTAAGCCAAATCTTCATATTTCTTCAATTGTCTTGTTAGTGTCAATGGCAAAGCAACCAGTAATGGAGACTTTTATTTCTGAGCTCTGCTGTTTGCTCCTCCAGACCTTACCACTGCTCAGCAAGGGTAGCTGCAGCTTGATGTGGCCTTTTTGAAGGCAAAACATGTTGTTATCCAGCTAGTTCTTACTCAGTCCTCCTCAGTCCTAATACTTATCATAAGCCTTGGGTGTAAAGCATCTCTGGAAAGGACTACATTTCCAGGGATCTTTGATCATGTGGTTTATTTCTTTCTTTTTTTGTCTTTCATTTTAGTTTGTTTGGCATCTTGATATTATGGGGCTTTTTTGTTATGATGCTCCCAATGTCATAAACAAATGTCCATCATTATGTTCTTCTGAAGCAGAATGTTCTGTCATTTTACTTTGGTTTGTTTTTTTTTTTTGTTTGTGCTTTGTTGTTGTTCTTGGTGGTGGTGTTGGTGTTTTGGGGATTTTTTGTTTTGTTTGAGGTCTTTCGGTTTGTGGTTTTTGGTTTTTTTTTTCTGATAGTAACAGTGATACTTTTATATCTGGGTTCTACCTTCTTCAGAAATTGAATTTATTTACAGAAATTCATTCTCAGTGCAAGCAAATTTCCTTCCATCTTATGAGAATTGGTAATGCCATATTGATATTATTATTTTCTTGGTAGAAAGTGTAAAAGCTGGATTATTGTGCATATGTTTACAAGACTGACAAATCTTACGCTGTTGATAGATTTTGGAATGTCTTATTTAAAATTTTTTGTTGATTTTCTCAACACAATTTCTCTCAGAGAACTCCTGGTTACCCTCTCAATCAGCTTTAGAGATGAAACAGGCTATGGTAACTTTCTCACCAAAGATTTAATTCTTTGTGAATTTTATGATTAAAAAATTGCTCTGACTTCTAATAAAATTAAAATGTTTCAGTCATACTTCCTGATTTGTGATGACACTTTCACATAAATAAATAAAGTCTGTACTGCTTATCTTTCAGTCATGAGAACAACTTGTGATCCACTTGGGATGCAATTCAAGGTGATGAGAGAAATGATGGAAATACTCCATATGCTGAGAAAGATTTGTCTGGATGGAGGATGGGCATGCTGAGCTCTTTTAACCTCCTCAATAATCTTGTGATTTCTTTTGGGAATGAGCAAGCACTTTCCTTTCAATGGATTCCTTGGCAGTGACTGTGCATATATCCATCTTGACTGTGACCTCCAAAGCCCACAGCAGTCAGTTAAGCAGCATATCTGTGAACTGTCCTACTTTAAATAATCCTGTCATAATGTCAGACTTTGATTTTCTTGAAACTCTACCTAAATCATCATGCATTTTGGATATATCCTGGTATTAACAGCTGAGCAATTTTATTTTGTACTTTAAATCTTCCATGGAAATTGATTCTTTATTATCTATAATTAAGATCAAACCAAATTGTTATCCTAAATTGGTCCTAGACTTGCAGGTACCAGCCAGCATGGTGAGCACAAGCCAGATCAGAAACACCTTGGCACAGTGTGTCTCTGCAAAGTATTTTAAGGATATGTCCATACTGGTGAATAAAACAGGTTTATCTACTTGTCATCTACAAAGATGCAAACAAAATGGTTCTTCTCTGGTCCTTAGGCCAAACATCTTGTCAGAGTTTACATCAGAGACATGACTGAGCTCTTTCCCCTGAACCTCCAAAACTGCATGGCTGTATCAAAACTGTCTTAACTGTGGGATTCCCCAAAGGACTTCTGAACACTGGGAAAGCCTCAGTTGAGGTGGGAAAAGCCTTTTTCAGGGCTCTACATTAAATAGTACATGTTAGTGGGTCAGTGATCTAGCCTGTGCCCTGGATGAGTTTTATTTGTCTGTATATTAATGGAGCCTAATTATCTGCAAGGTGCTTAATTGAAGTGCAGAGCTATTTTGAATGTGTGTGAGGAATGTAAAAAACAATGTTCTTTAACCCCTTCATCATGGTTAGGAAACACAGGAAAATAATCTGATTCCAATTACATTCATAAGAAACAAGACTTCACTTCCAGCCAGGAAATTCACAGTCCATTTCCAACTTTAAGCAAAATGTCATGGCCAACTGCTTAAAAATGGCTTTATGTAATGAAAGTGCTGACAGACCTTTAATTATATCCGTGAGTGTGACTATATAGCTGCATAATCTTCAATTCTTCTTTGATTCTTGAGGTCTGAAGCAATTTTAATTCACTGTGAAGTGACATCTACCAGAGTACCAGTGTGAGGCACTTTATTTTAATATTAAACATATGGAATTACAAACTGATTATTTCCTAAGTGTCCATAACTTTTGCACTAACTCCAAAGTAGTCAATTAAATAAAAAGTATTGTCATTAATAAAAATGTGTTTCAGTAACTCTGGAAGCAGGGGAACAATAATATAATATAAATCTTACTGATTTTTGATAACCTATTCTACCTACTAATTAGCATTATGGCATCAGGAAAATCCATTTAACATTAGCTAATACTTGAAAGTTTGGGAACTTTTGTCATCCTATCACAATTTTGCCAGACTTCAAGAGTTTACTGCAACTTGCCCCTGCCAAGCATCTGCTTAAGTCTGAAGGATTTTGTTTTCTTTGCTTTCTGTCTCTTTTTATATTTTAAGTGTTGCAAGCAACTCAGTTAAAGTGAATTTTATAAAGCTGTGATGAATTACAGACTTATGTATATGGTTAAGCCACATCCCAGCAAAGAATTATGTTTTTCCAAAGTTATAATGTCTAAATAGTCCAGATGATTCTAATGATGTACATTTAAGCACATTTGTGCAAAATAAAGCATATCTATATCTGTCTTTGTAGAAGACCTTACTCTGTGTATAAGTGGTGAAAGGATTTCAGTTTCATAGAATAGAAGTTCAAATAGGGGCAGGATCATTCTACAATCATGGCTGATAAAACTTAGAGGCAAGGAGGAGAGTATTCCATGTTTTTCAAATACCAGTATTTAGCCCAGCTCAAAGACCAGTACAAATCCAATTCACAATAATCTGGTAGATGTAAGCGCCTGAAAAAGAAATTAATATAATTAAACTATTGACATAGTCTAAAGATTTATAAATCTAGCCTAAAAATCTAAATTGCAATTCAGACACTTTTGCTGGGATGCAGTTTAAGCATAAATACGATTTATGTTATGGAAGGATCCTATTACAAACAAATGAGTAATTTTCAACCCTTGGAAATTACTAGAGGATACAAATTCTCCCACCTTGCAGCTGACATGAATTGCAAAGTGGAAATGGTCATGCAAAACTTTCCCATTGTGGAAATTTTGAATTAATTGTGAAAAACATTAATTATGAAAAAAATAATCAAGAAAACCCACCCATCCTCCCCCTCAGAAAAGCCTTAGATATTTCATACCACAGCCTTTTGGTTGACTTGACCAAATGTACTTTTCCCTAAAGCCTGTCAGTAAAGTAGAAAGTTCAATTTCCCCAATACAGACACATTCCATGTGCCATCTACTCACAGATGAGCTGTGCCAGATTATTACAATACAAGGCTTTTAAACAGTAAAAATGTCTTTAACTCCCCTTACTTCAAAGAGGAAAACAAAATTTGCATCTTGGCTGGAATTTCAAACACCACTGAAGCCAAGCAGGTTGATTCCAAAAATGTAGGCGAAAATAGGTTAATTCATTGCACCTTTATGTAGAATTAAATAGTGGCAGCCATTGATTTACAACTCCAGAAACCCCAAATACATTTTGTGCTTGTGGAGAAGCAAGATGAAATGATAACTCACAAATTAAGCGTAATATTTTGATGTGCATCTATAAAAACCATTAAATTTGTCCTATCACCTTCTTTAAATTAATTGTCTCAGAGTCAAGTAATTATCTCAATTATTTTGCGTTCTTCCTACAGGTATTTGTCCAAGAATAATACACTTTGCTCCCATCTTCTTCACAACAGTTCCTTATGTGTAAGGGCATTATTCCCCCACCCCTGTCCACACTTTCTCAAGCCTCAAGACAATTTGTGTCACTTTGAGGCAAATACTGCAAACAGCAAAAGTAAAAGACAAACATCAGGGGTCAATAAAATTATTAATGTATTTTTACAGTACTGCCTGCTAGTGAACATGAGAATTGCCGATATATTTTTTGCAGATTATTAACATTGGGAATGTAGTTTTAATTTTAATAAGGAGCAAATCATCCATTAGTTAGTTTAAAGTGGCGTGTTTCTTATGTGGGGATTGCTTTGATTTAAACTAGCTAAATGGATCTGGACACGAGGCAATTGTTAAAGAATTTAGGGCACTTTGGGGTCTTTTTTTTGACGAGGAGCGCAGGCTGAGAGGTTGCAGTGTTAAGGTCGAGCTGCCAGAGCTCCGGCAGCGCTGGTGAGGCTGGAGCAGCGTGTCAGGGATGCTGCGCTGAGCCCCGCGCTGGGGCTGAGCAGGAGCCGCCCGGAGCCCCGCAGGCTCCTGCTGCGCGGAGCCCTGCCAGGGCAGGAGATGGGATGTGTTCGGAGAAATGCAAAAAAGCACACCTGGGAGCAAAGCAGGCAGCAGATAAACAGCTGCTCTCCTTTCAGGGCTGCTGAGAAGGTGAAAGGGCAATTTAAAAAATTATTATTATCATCATTCTTTTTATTCTTGCTATTCCTTTATTTGCCGATCAATCAATTTTTTGTCAGATTTTTTCAGTGGTTTTTTTTTTCCATCTCCCAATATGTATAATCCTATCATCATAAATTGACTTGGTTTTCCACAGGTACTGACATAGTTATTTATAAGAGATTTGTGTTAACGAAAAGGCTTCCAGTGTTTACATGTTTTTGACAATAGCTGCACAGACTCCCTGTTTGGGAGACCCATATTTGGATATTAGAAGTAGCCAGCTTTTGTAAGCTGAACTGCTACTGGTAGAAATTGAGAAACCTGTACATTTTTTAGAACCAGATATACAGATAATATCCATTTAAAAAAATCTGTATGGCTTAATTTGATAGTGTAAATTTATTATCTAATTACAATAAATTATGGTTTAAAATTCTGTTAAAATAAGTTTATTCAAAGTTGCACGTTATAGTTATTTTTAAAGTTAAATTAGCCCTTTTTAAAAATCCTACTCTATAATAAAATTCGTAAAAATATGCCAGTTTTTTAAGCTGCCAGGTATATATAAGTAATAATAATGATGCTGAAAGCCAAAACTGACTCTCAATCATCTCTCAAAGCTAAAGGTGTGGATTGGAGTATTTTTGGTAAATATGATTCCATCAGACACAAGGCTATCTTTGCTGTCAACACAATCAACCTTCTGATGTCAACTAAGAGGTGGATAATAATAATAATAATTCTAAATCTTTTAAAGAAGTAAAATTAGTACGATGCAACATTGCAATTAGACATGGTGTGTATGAATATGATCTCCTCAAGTTCTGTATTTCCACAGTTTTGTAAGGAACAGAAACAATTTTTTAGCTATAAAACAACATAATAGGGAGAGACACTGATATTTTTCTCACATATAAAGATCCATTATATGCCATCGAATACTTAATTTTACAATTGCAAAATTCTGCAGACCATTATTGTTTTGTTAAAATGGAGAACTATGTGTGTGAAAACCACAATTGCAGTAATATGATATTATGCCATAGACTGAAAAAATTTTGTGGAGGATATGTAAGTATCTTCCATTTTCTGAGGATTCAGAGTAGATAATTTCAAATCTGTGCCTGCAGTTATATGCAGAACCATAACACTAAGAAGGATGTATACATGTATACATGTTAAGGATACATTTAATTCTATACCATTACTATAAAATGAACTAAAAATTCATTTTCAAACTAAAATAGAAATAAGGATTTTAATAATTAATTATAACTTTTATGCTAATAATTAATTCTAATAAATGTTCTAACACACACACATACAAAAAATCCAGTAAGGGAATATATTGCAAAATGCAGTCATGTATTTCACAGAAACACATATTCTTACTTAAGTGCTTTAGTGTACGAACTCTTATACCAAAGTACTACATAAAGAACATTTTACATAGCTTTTGCACAGTATTTCATGAACAACTTAATTTCACACTGTAAATAATAATTGATTAAAACTCTGTGAATGACCCAGATTTGGAGCTGGCATAGAGTACCTTCACTGAACTCAGTGGATTGAAGCAGCTTAACTGATGTCAGTGTCTGCCCCTGCGACTGAAAGCTGTGAAAAACAGTCTATTGTAATATAGAACTGTTTATTTACAAGAAACTCCCTGTGAAGAACAGCAGGATGCCAGCTTAGCTGAATGGAGGATGACAGAGGAAAGGCAAAAAGAAAATGTGGAGAGGGCAGAAGCAGGGAGTGACTTTCCATAAGGAATGTAGAAGGATCACATAGGGATGGAATTGGGAACTCCAAACCTTTTTTTGGTTTGATTTGCAACTGGTGAAGGATGCTAAAGGCAAAATAATGGTTTATCAGCTGCAAAGAGTAGAGCATGAGGGCCCATGGGTAGGTGGTGCAGAAGGTTTGTTTTAAACCTTATGGACAAAAGAAAAGAAAACGTGCTGCTCATGATCTGTAAGGAGAAGGAGAGTCCAGGCAACCAGTGGCTGCTCAGTCACAATTTAGTCCCTGGCAAAATTGTGGTGAAAGTGCTCATGAAGTCCAGTTCATTCCAGTCTAAATCTCTTGTGATTTTTGATGGTTCAGTATTGCTTATACAATACATATTTTTATAAATTTAAATAATTATAACAGAGGCTTATAAATTAAAACATCACCCCATAAAATTAAACACAAGTACCAATTTATTTGATATGCAAGAAATTAAGCTATATTTTGTGCTTTAATAGTTAACACTCATCTTATTTTTGGTTGTTGCTTATGATTTTTTGTTTAATTCCATAAAGGAATTGTTTACCTTTTATTGAGTTTTGAAGTGATAATTGCTGCTGCTGCCATTCTCTTTAGCTTAATATTTCCATATACTATACATCAAGAATACTTTTAAATATAATGTCTATTATGTAATTCATTTTATCCTATCTTACAGGGTAAACATTTTCATTCAGTGCTTCTGCCTTGGTGCTCACCTGTCTTTTATCTAACTTAGTTCCTGTGTATAAGATGCATTGATAATTACTGGCTCCACATGGAGTCTCAAATCCTTTCATCCTGGAAGTGCTAAGGTGCTGTAGGCACAAAGAATTTCTTAATTCATATAAACATTTAACCTGCTGGTTTGACTATCCTATTTCCCATTTGCCCAAAGTAAGCAATTATACAATAAAAATGAAGGTATTTAGTTGTTGTTTTTTTTTTTTTTTCTATGAAAGGGGCTCATATTCATTGCCAGCTCTTCTGCTTCTCCCCCTCTCCTCTCCAGACCCATATTTAATATGTCATCACACTATTGCCTTATAAAGTCTTTCTTAACACTCTGGGAATGCTTTGAATCTGCTGCAAGTCTAAACTTCAAAGGAGATAAAGTCTATAGATTGATAAAGACTAATTGCTTTAGAGGTCTATATTGAAAGACTTGAATTTAAAAAAATCCTGTCCATGGAATGAATGGCAAGAAATTTCATTTCCAGGGTTTTCAAAAAGGAAATAAAGTACTAAGCATGCAACTATCTATAAATCTTAGATTGTTGAAGAAACCTGGAGAAGAAGCTGACCTGAAAATATCTACATTAAATAAAACATATGCTGCAATGGAGAGTCAGTGTCCTGTAGAAGTGGAAGCAAAAACTGAGCTGTATGAAGCTCTCTTTTTGTCACTGCTTTTGATCATTTAAATTATCTTGGATATTTCTCTTCTCTTCCTCTTCTCTTCTCTCTTCCATTTTGTCCATTTAAATAATTATATTAATAGATTGTGGTTGCACAATGGCATTTGCAAATCACTACCAAAAGAGTGTTTATTGTCCTGCAAGTTTCAGTTTATAACACCATTCTCTAATAAGACCCAGTCCGTGTTTGAATCACAGAGCTGTAGAAATGATGGTGTCACTGTCTTGGGCACAGAGCAGATTTGTCTGGAAAATAAAATAAAAATACCCTAAAACCACAAAAAGCTGCCCTGGAGAGGAATGTGTGACTGATAATGTGACTGTATAGCAATGCTGATCTGTATTTATAGAAATCATTAAGAACAACATAAACCTCTGCCAGTGTAGTTCTTAATGGAGGAACTAGTAGGTTCCACTATCTGGAGATGTTTATATATTCCTAACTTGCATCTCTTGTTAGAAGTCTCTGATCTTCTTATTTCAATTAAAAGTTTACTCCTTAAAAATAACAAAGATGGCAGAATGAAGACTAGAATTTATTTAATATTCTTCTTTGCTTGCTGAGCTATGATTCACCATCATAAATGTTTGCTTTAGTTTGAGGCTTCCAGATGTTTACTTCCCTCTGGTGATCTCAGCAAAACAATGACTTGTGGCAGGAAAATTTTGTGATCTGTGAGCAGAGTTGGCCACCTGATGTTTAATTACTGTGGTTATTTGGTCACTGTTTATAATTAAGTTCAGTCTGTAAAACACTAATAAACTTTAAATTAAGTTCTGTCAAGTCCTAGATGTCAGTAAAACAATCTATCACACTTTCTACTGCTGGGCTTCTGATTATTTACCAGATATATTAGCCATGTTTGAATTCTTTACTTTTCCTGGTCATCTCTTTACCTTTCACTTTACTTCTCAGCAGAACTTTGAAATGATTAAAAAATTCAGTTTTAAAATTTATAGCAGAATATAATTTCAATTAATAAATTTCTTTTTTGTTACTATTTATCTTCACTGAGACATCCAAAATTTTTTTTTTTTTTTGGGTTTTGCTGTATTTTTTATCCAAAGGAGAGCAATGTAAATGGTGAAGGGCCTTGAGAGGAAGGTGTATGAGCAGTTTGGTCTGTTGAGCCTGGAGAGACCAAGGGGAGACCTCACTGCAGGTACAGCTTCTTGTGAGGGGAAGAGGGACAGACACGGATCTCCTCTCTGTGGTGACAGTGACAGGACCTGAGGGAGTGGCCTGAGGTTTAGGTTGGATATCAGGAGAAGGTTCTTCACCCAGGGGGTGGCTGGGCACTGGACAGGCTCCCCAGGGCAGTGGTCACAGCACCAGCCTGACAGAGTTCCAGAAGTGTTTGGACAGTGCTCTCAGGCACATGGGGTGACTCCTGGAGCTGATCTGCACAGGATCAGGTGCTGGACTCAGTGATTCTCCTGGGTCAATCTCAGAATATATCATGATTCTGTGATTATTTTCCTTTCCTTTACTTTTCTCCTTAAAGAGAATAATGTTATACCATGGCCTTCAGAATCTTATGTACTTTTTTAGTCAATAATGACCTTCCCAATATGGTTTACCTCTCCAGCTCCAATAGATTTTTTTTTCCTGAGTAGTAGCCACACAATCAGATTCCATTCTGTGCGCCTTCATGTGTAGTAGACATGCATGCTTTTATTAGAATTTTTGGTTTGCAATTTCTGATTTATTAGACAATTTAAACATGCAGGTTTAGCCCACTTTATAGAGGACTACAGTACAAAAGCTGCTTTGTCAGGCTCAGATCATGTAAAGTGCTGCAGGTATACGTGTGAGTAAAGGTGAATTTATGAAAATTAACCAAGTACAGATCAGTACTAAGAAGCTGCTTTTCTTCAATTTGGTCTTATTTTCAGTGAAGGGTATCTCAGACATAATATATGTTTTACAGTTTCTAAGGCTTGGTGCTGTTGCATTTTAGTAAATATCAGTGTTTGACTTGATTGTACTTTCCATGACCAGCTGTGGAGGTGGAAAAAAAAACCCAAATCAAAAGCATGTCTCTAATGCATCATTAAGAATTTCAATATAGTTTGTAAAGCTTGTATCTTATGATTTTATAGTAGGAAAAAAAGCCATTTTATAAATATAGTTTTCTTCTGTGATTTATTTATTAGGGTTGCCACCCAGAATACTTGAAAGTTGTTGTGATGATGGAAGGACCTTTTAATGCAGACTAAGTAGGATTTAGATATGAAAATGTAATTTCTGTAACAGGGAATTACACAATATGCCCACCCACTATTGAAAGATCCTTTAACCTTGAAGTGTTTAAAGTCTCATCTCAACCATGCAAACAGAAGTTGTTGCCAAGTCATGTGTTAAACACAAAAATGACATTGAGGGATTCTGCCAGGAGTCCTTTGAGACAAGTGAAACATTGTAGACTTCCAAGAAAGCTAGTACATGTATACTTTACAACAGGGAAAGCCAAATGAAAACTTTCCACTCAGCTCTGTGAAATGTTCTGTGGAGGTCTGAACAGAGGAGGTGAGCATGTGGAGGTCTGCACAGGCTATCCCACAGCATTTTGGAAGCTCTGGTCTTTGGACAGAAGTGAAGACAAACACAAGCAAGACTCCAGCCAACACAACATGCTGACACCAGCTTAACCCAGAGTGGAGGACTGTTTATGTTGCAGATGACTAATTAAATAGATAGAAGAGTACTTAAGTTATGCAGAGGTAGCCAAGCTTTAAAAACCTCACAGGGAAGCAAGAAAGTGAACTACAAGAATTTGTAATGAATAAAACTAAGAACTGAAGTGTCAAGGAGAATTTTGCTGAGAAATAACAAACCACAAAGCCAGCTATAACTACCTCTGCAGTAAATAAAAAGCAGTGATACTCACAGGTTTTCAGCTACTTTCTATGATACTGTACAGAAAATAAGGATGGAGAAGATAAAGGCAAAGAAGAAAAGTTTTGAAATTAATTTTAGGAAAGTACAGCTATAAAGAGAAGACATCTATCATTTCTCATAAGTACTATGTAATATCTAATGTTGGCTATTTTTTTTTCCTGTACCTAAATTTGCCTCAGTGTATTCTTAACAGAGAGAGATTTGAACATTTCATCAATGAGATGACACTGCAGCCTAACAGAAACAGAATTTTCTGACTAATGTGTCTCAAATTTCTGAAATAATCAAATTTTTCACACACAGATAAAACAAAGGAATCCTGCATGTTTTATTACATGCATGATACAAAGTGCTGATCTCCTGTGACCTATGTTTTTGATCCTTATTAGAAACCTTTTGAACTAGTCACAGACCACCTAATAATGTAATTAGGCAGATGAAGAAAATTCTTCTATACAGTTAACTATGAGTGGGATGGGACAAATATATTCCCATGCATCAGCATTTTTACAGCTGTTAACTGCTTTTGGCTGATAACTGAAGCCTAAAACTGAGGAGGGAGGGTTCTCTGTGTCATCCTCTGTGTCCAGTGGGAAGAATTATGCAAAAAGAGGCCTAAGTGGATCTGAACTCTCTGCCTGACCTTGGATATAAGAACAATGATTAGAGAACCATAATCTGATACTCAGATAAATGGTTAACCTAAAGCATGAGACTATCCTGAAAATACTGATTTTAGATGGGAAAAATCACCCTCTGAATGTACCTTCATACCTAAAGAAAGAGTAGGCTTTGAGAACCTAAAGATGGCTGAATTTTAAAGAATCAAAATTAGATTTCTTGAAAATTCTGAAGAATAATTTGAAATAATGCCACACTTTGGTATCCCATAATGAAAACAGAGTTGTGCTGCCTAGCTTGTTCAGCTCAACAGCTCACAACAGTGGTAAAATTAGCTGATGTTAATTTTCCTTACATTGAAATATATTGCTGTCACTCACAGGCTCATTGAATCAAATAGCCAAGAACAATCCCGTGAGAACTATGCACCACAGTTTTCACCATGGATATAAAGAAAATTTCAGATGCTAACAATTGTTTAAGTTTTAGATGCTCTGTTGATATAAAACAACCATTCGGTTGAGTTGGCAACCAGTATACATTAAGCTGCCCGTCTTTTTAGTCCAAATAGAGATCAGTTTCTATTATAATTATCTTAGAAACTGCATTTTTTTGACAAAAAACCTACCTAGCTCACTGTGTGAAACACATGTAATTTGAATTATATTTCAAAGTTCTTTCACACCTGAATCTGTGTATTTAAATCAGAGAAATCCATGGACACCAGAATATCATCTTCATGGTTATTGTCAGTTCTGAGAGCCATTGCATAATAAAGATTGATTGTTCTATTTTCAGATCTCGGCTTAAAAGTGGAAATTAACCTAAACCCATAGGCAACAACAGCAACAAAAACAAATCAGATAAAAACCAAACCAAAAAACAAAATATGTATAGAGAGAAGGAAAAAATATTTGTTTGGTAGAATGCAATTTTATCTCTCAATTGCCTTTTATTTGTACCATAGTTCAGAAGAAATAAACTGTGTCTAAATAATTCTGATACATTTCAAGTTAATGATGGGATGGAATGAAAAATGTTGGTGAGCAGTAATTGAGAAGTCCATCTCTGTATACCCTTTTCAGATCTGTATTTTATGATTGATAAAATTAACCCAACTTCTATCAGTATTGCTTGAGCTTCTTATGGCAAGGTGCCTTTTACATTTGGCATGGAAAAAATGCAACAGACCATGTGAATCTGAGGCTAAGGAGAGCTATTTTCATTCTTCTATGCTGTGCTGGCAACTACAAAATTCAGGGCAGATTTTGCCATTTTGTTAATAGATTTTATTGCAACCATTCACTGCTTCATAGCACACCCACTGTTCTTTAGTCTACCACATCATTATTTTAAACTCTGTCAATCTTTATGTAAATGTGGATTCAATATATGGTATTTTGTTTCTAAAAGTAAAGATCACTTATCAGGAAAGAATAGACAGCTTTATTTAACTTACTAAATCATTTAATGGAATATTTAATAGGATAAGCATTTAGAACTGCTTTCCTGTTTACACCATTACAAGGCAAGACTAACTGAGAGGTTGTGATTTGATTAGTTTCTTTTAATTGGTAACAGACTATGAAGACATACAGATTCCCAGACAAATTAACTGGCAGGTCCTGTGTAATATTAACTGTCTGCAAAGCATTAAAGCTGTGGCTGGCAGTGCACCTTTTGAGGCTAACAGTGGTGCTTGCCTTTGAAAATTAGTCCAGGGTGATACTCAGTAATGGAAGAGTAGTAATTCACACTTTCATCAAAGGCTTATTTTATACAAATGCTATTTTAGCCCTGTGCAATTAGAGAAAATTAAAAGCATAATTCAGCTTTTCCTTGACACACTTTGGCAAATACTCAGTAAGGTGTATTTGAGAAATTAGGCCATATATGTAGAGAGAACCCACACAAGATGTGTTTAGCAAAATGATTGTGTTATTCTATCTGGTTATTAGACATTCACTGAGCCATGGCAAAGCAAAGCTCTCTGCAAGTGTCATTTGGCTCACAGCCCTGGAAAATTATATAGACCTAGACAACAGGAAAAGCATTGTAGAAAGAAAGCTGGTTAACTGACTGGGTGGCAAGTGCAGCTTGTTATTGCTGAAATTTAATGTTTTGGGGCATTTCAGTGGAAAATACATGGGAAAAAAAAAGAGAATTCCAGATTTTCATTTACATGTAATATAAATTTTCATGTTTCTGTAATACACTTTGGAAGTTGTAAGATGCCTGTCCACTACATTCTATTCTATTATGGAACTTTGTTAGAAAATATTTATAATCCCATTAATCATTAAGAAAACTTTATTTTTAGTGTCTTTGAAACTAGTGTTTATTATTCACATTGCATGAAAAGGAAAAGCACTGCTAAATCTTAGTCCAGTACTAAACTCAGCAATTGATGGCTTTTCCTAAAAACACTTTAGCTCTCTTAAGGGTATGAGACAAAAACAAAGTTTCTAAATGTCCTGAATTATCTGTCAAGACTGCCTCAGAGGATATTTTGGGCTCCAGTGCACTCAAAAATTTGCATCAGAAAACTTCATATAGATATTTATTTTAACTTGATCTGAAACTTCAGCAGTAGACAGAATATGTCTCTTTAACTGGACTATGAAAAGTTATTTTGTATTTAGTGTGTGAGATAGAAGCAAGCCCACATTGATTTTTTTACTGATAACATTTTGGACCTTTACAAGCCAACAGGCTTTGTACTGAGCTGGCCAGGCTTGGGGACTGAGGATTGTCTGATTTCCCTGATTGCCCAACCTGCAGATTTGACTTTTTTTTTTGTGATTTAGCTGAAATAGAAATTTTCTTCACTTGGTCAAGTGGCTGTGGCTGGTTTAGTTCACCTTTGCTTTCTGGGGTTGAACCATGACAATGGTGCAATCACAGCTTTATAGAGGCTGTACTGGCAGGTAATTCTTTTGTGCAGAATGAGATATTTTCAGCATTAACACAATGATGTCATGCAGAGACATTCAGTCCTGGCACAATATCAGAGACCTTGAGAGGTGGAGAGGCAGGAGGCAGAGCAGAGGAGTTCAGGGTTGGGGTGAGAAGAAATGGGCACCAGAGATGGCTGCAGGCAACTCACCAGAGGTCAACAGAAGTAATGCCAGCCTGCAGCTGGCCAAATTTTCTCTTAGGAAAAGAGAATAAAAGAATTACACAACATATGCTAAATTCACTATATTCTGTAAATTCCTCTGTAACATGGAGTTACAGAGCAATGCAGAATGGGAAGAGGTGTAACAAACTGCCCAAGTGGATCACAGAGTGACAAAGAATAAATTATTGACACACACGTCATCTTCCTGCCAGTGAAAACTCTGCACAACTCATCATGGCATCACTCCAGCACCAAATTCAGCCACCAGCCTGGGATTCAGAGGAGAAATGGTAGGTGAGTTCACCACCAAGAAAAGGGATAGAAACAAAAAGTGTCTATGTAACAATTTAAGCTATTACTATTACTATTACTATTACTATTACTATTACTATACTTTTTCATTATGTAAGTATTAAATTTATTAATTTTAATTTTCCCTTGCTATAATAATTTTATCTGAGCTCACAGTGATTCTTGATTAGACTCTTGAGCTTTTAATTATGCTAACAATTAATTATCTGCTTTACATACAAGGCATGTTTCCTCTTTTCCCATAAGCAAGATTCTGAGCACAACAGTAGAAATACAATATGCTAGGGTAATGAATAATGTTTAATAAATTACAGATGTCTGCCATTAGCAGATTATAACACATGAGAAAAAGAGAAGAAATAATACATCAGAGGATACCACCAGGACAGTGTTACTATGTTGTATGTGAAAAATTTTTAAATATCCCCCAGTCTATCAATATTTACTAATGAACACTACTCACCAGTCTCTGATATCAGAAGTCCAACCTCAGACAGATTCACATTGACTTCATTGTTTTGAAATAATTTGGATTTGTAATCAATAGTTGCATTTGTGAATTTGTCAGTGCTGATTAAAGGTTATCGAACCTTAGTCAGAGGTTTCTGCATGCATGTCATTCTAGATATAAATAGTAATAACAGATATTATTATTTTTTTTATGCCAAATGATTGTAGATTGAGAATGATTTGTCATGTATTCATGCAAGTTTTTGAGTTATATAGGATATGTGTTTGTGCAAGGGATTTACTGGCTGTTGGAGAAGTGGGGGTACTTGTAACAGTAATTATTCTTTGTTCTTTAGGATGTGACTTATGAACTTTCTGTTAGTAGTTTGGCATACAAAATAACATATATCACACAAGTCAGAGCCATTTTCTTCCTTTTAAGTGTTTGAATAAATATTTCCCTATCCACTTCACTTATTTTATTGTGAGAAATAATACTGAAAGACATTTTTTTATTGATAAGGTAGGTCTCTAATACTCTGAAAACCAGAAATTAAATATTAGGATACTTTGTGTGTAGGAAATCCCATCAATTTAGAAACTAAGAGAACATCATAATAAAAATAAAAAACTTGGCATTTATTCTTCTTGATTTTTTGGTCCTTCCTCTGCAACTTCTTTATTTCCAGACTACACAAATAATTGGTACACATTCTTTCTCTGGCAACTGCTCAGGCTTTCGATCAGGATACATTTTGATCAAATCATGACATTATTACACTTACAGTCACTGATTGAAGTGATTTTTGAGTGAGCTGAGAACAAAGCTACCCAGCAAGAATAACTGTACTTGAGTATTTGATTCCAAACCCTACCATTCTGCTATCAGCATCCTGCCTGTGGCTGCACTGAGTGACACAATCACTGCTTGATTTCCCTTCAAAGTGGTGTCAGACTTTTTCCATACAGGTCAGTGGGTGAATAAAAGTTACTCAGAAACTTTTATTATTAGAAACAATTTTTTTTTTTTTTGTGAGAGCAAGTTCATTCTGTTAAACTTTTTTAAAGAAATCAAAAAGTAAAATATCTTAATTTGAATTTAATATCGAGAGCAGTTTGCTGACATAAGTTCATGGTCTGACCATGATCTCACAATAGTTTGACTACAATTTCATAAAATAAAAATAAAGTTGTTTTGAAAGGATATATCTGCTTTACTGAATTACAGACTTAAGGGAGACACTTAGGGGGGAAGAAACTTTCAAAATAATACAGTATTATATTTCTGTCATCTGAAATTTTTCTATGTGGATGTTTATTCTACAACACATACTATGTAGGAAGTCTGTGACAACTATATTCTTAATTTAGATGCTAAGTGTGTTGCCTAAAATTAAGTGAGAACAATCTGGAGCAAGCTCTCTGGATTGCTATAACTGTGCTGAAAGACAATTTAAAAATTTTAGTTCTCTAACTTGAAACTAAGCCAGTAAGAGGAAGGATATGTTATCTTAGAGAGTTTTCTGCCTTGGATAGGATAGAAACCAGGAACAGTTTTTTACTTTAATGATGATATACCCATTTTTGCAATAATTTGAAACTTGACATCAGTATCCTTGCCAAATTTCTGTATGGATGGCTATGTTCTACTTTTATGTATTTCTCTCCATGTTCTGCTTGGCATCACACTCACCTTCTTGCTATTACTTACACCACTATGTCATAGAATACTACTATCCTATTATAATTAGATTTGAAATTGCTTTTGAATCTACTCATCAGCTGCCTTTCTACTTCAGAATCAAGAGATAATGATAGATTCCTTTGCAGGCAATAAAGCATTTTAATGAAACACTCTGAACAGATTGCTTATCCCACAAGCATCTATCTGCCTGCTGTGTCTGTGCATGTACATAAATAGAGGTAGCCAGCTCTAGTTATTTTACCTGGCTCTTGTATGTCCTGAATTTTTATTTCTTTTGTGGCACTTTTCTTATTTTAGCTTTATAGATGGACCACCTCCATCTTTCTTATACTTTTTGGTAACTTCACTAGTACAAACAGTGGTACTTGGAGCTATGACTTTGCCAGTGTTCAGTAAAGTAAAATCCACCTGAATCAAATGTGTGCATCTTACAGGGACCAGCCAATCTATATGACAGCAAATGCTAATGCAGGGTTCTATATAATCCTGTGCTTTGTCACAGCTAATGCAGGCATTTCAGCTACACCTCCATGTTCAGACCTGAGTTTCCACACCTGTTTTTGAAAGAATTAAAGTGTATTTGGTTTTGTCTAGCTTGAATAATCTGACACCAGTTGGTCTACTTGGCTTTTTAATAAACAAGATTAATATACTGCCTGGGTACTCTGGTGTTTGTGATTCACCACATCTTCAAGGCTATTAACTACAGGATGGTGGTTGGAGTAGAAAGGTTAAAGTAGAAGTTTTGAAGGAACATTAATATCTTAGTAAATTAGGAAAAAAAAAAAAAAGAAAGTCTACTTTTTTCCCCTCTGACTCTTGTACCTGGTCACTCTGGGAATTTTAATCATATTTCTTAGCTGGAACTTGTCCCTTAAGAGTTCTTCCTAAGGCAGCCCTGAACTAGGAGACCTATAAGCACCTAAAAAGTGCAGAAAACATTTTGTGAAGAGTTCAGGAACCATAAGCACACCAGTGCTTAACAGGTGTGGTACATGAATCAAAGGTTTGCCTTTATTTCTTTCAAGTAAATTGTATTTTTCTTTGTACAGTGAAGTACTTTTCACAAGAAACATTGAAATTACTTTACATACATCCAGTGATATGGAGAGACTCATAATATCTCAGTGGAACTAGAGCAGGCCCAACCCCTTAAAAAATAACCAAGTTTATTCTTTCTATATGGTATCTATTTCTGGTTATTTCCTTGAGACACACTATTCCAAAAATGACTTTCACTTTGTTATGACCTGTTCAAATTCTAAAAATAATACAACCTGGAGTGAGATAGCCAGAGAAGTAATTAACACACTAAGCCAGTAAATCAAATTGAGAAGCCACTGCCAAAAGGAACTCAGAGTGTCAGGACACTTGCAGACCAGACACAACAGATGGTAACTGTCTAAATCCTTTAATTTCATTGTTCAGTGACACAATATTGAAATAAATGTCTCTCACGCATATCCCTAAAGTTACAGATATCCCCAGTGTTTAAGATATTGCTAATTCAGTCTTTAATTCCCCTCTAACCCATTATTTGAGTACTTATTTCTGGCAAAATGTTACTAAAACCCTCTCTGAACTTGTCTATGGATACTTCAGTGCTGCAGCCTTTGTCTTGTACCTGCTGCTCTGCATGTCAGAGCTGTCTGCTCAGCCCAGCAGAACGGAGCTGGGATCCAAATTCCATGGTATTGACCTTGCAGCATGCACGAGGTTTGTGTTACCCAGGTACAAACATAAGGGAACACTTCTTGGAGCAGACAAATAGCCAGAAACTTCCTGAAATGGTTGTCAGCAGTGAGAAGGTAGCATACATGTGATGGAAAGAATGAAAAAAAAAAGAAAAAGAAAGATTATAAAATCAGAAACTCAGAACCAATAATTTATACGCAGTGGACCACCAAAAAACCAAAAGAAATATTAAAGGGTCAAATTTGATGGACACCTTCTCCAATGTATGTAGATGAGCTGATCCTAATTAACAGACTAATAAGGTCAGCAGGGAGAGTCTGCTACAGAGAAAAAAACACTAAAAAAACACTAGTAAAGAGTTAAAAAGAGTCTATATTAATTTTATAATACAAAAAGTAATGGACACAGCATAAAGAAACAATATTTTAGGCCTCATTATATAGGATGAAATTATTAAACTTTGTAAGGCTAAGTCTGACAAGAGACTTGGTATCATTATCTTGTTAATGTCAGTGTAAAGAACACTATCTGATAGCATATAACCAGTATGTCCTTTATTCTGAAGACAGACAGGATGGACTGAAAAAAACAAATCACATAAAAAGTAAAGAAGACTTTCTCACATGGTTGAAAATCCATTTTTAAAAAACTAAAAAGAAAAAAATTAATTTGATTTACTGGAAGAATAAATATAGTGGTTAGAAATAGGAGAATGTGTAGAAGCTCTGGAAGGAAATAGAGTAGTCTCATTCACATAAACTGAAAAGTAAAGAGAGAAAGCAGGAAGAAACAGTAAGATGAGAGTGAGAGAAGAAGGAAAAAATGAAAGAAAAAAGGAAAAGAGAGAAAGAAAGAATGAGAAGGAGAAAAAAAAAGAAAGTTCAGTATAAGAGAGAGAAAAAGTTAAAAATAAACTAAATGGGAGGAAATAAAAGAAATAGAAAGAGAAAGAAAAAGAATACATGCATGACAAAGGAAAAAATGATTTTTGAAGTTTAGCAACAGAAATGGTTTGTTGCTGAATAGAGATGACAGTCATCTTCAGTGTTGCACTTATCTTTTATAAATATTTCTGTCCTGGATTTGGAAAGTACGATGACACACTTATTAGACAGATGTGGTGCTTTCCAGACAAACCACATTTACAGGGAGTTAACAGTCTAAAAACACAGGATTAAACCATTCATTGACACCATCAGGGCTGTGGAAGATCTATTAGTGGCTGGGGTTAATTTGCACATATATTTTGCTACATCCAGAGGCATTTAGTTGGAGGAATTTACATTAGAAAGAATGTAAAAGTTAAGTCACATCTGGAAAAATGCAGACAATCAAACCATGACGCACAGGGTCACTCTAAACAAACATCACTGCTTTTGCAGTTTGTTGCAGTGAAGAAGCTTTGGTTAGTGTGATGGATAGCTCATTTTTGTGGTTTTTCTAAAGAAGAAAAATCTCCTTTAGCCTGTATTTTGTTGCAAGGATTTTGTGTGGGTTCAATGCAACTACTCATGGTAGGTGGGAAGGGAATTACAATACATCCAAAGTAAATTCTAATCAAAATGTAGCTATTTTAATATAAAATTTGTTTAAATCAGTGACAAAGAGATAAAAATGTTGAAAGTTTAGCAGCATTATTGGTAAAATTTGACTAGCCTGACTGGAAGACTAATTTATTTTTGCAAAAGCTTAGCTGTCATTTTTTACTCTAGATCTAAGGCTTGTTAGTATGGGAAACTGAGATAATATCCAAAGATCTGCAGATCAGCATTTTACGGACAGTTTTACAGGACTAAAGGGTTCTCACATCATTTTGGGCATTACAATTTATCAAGGCAATAACACTTGCAACTCCTTAGTGTGGATTTATGGCATTGTTGTCAAAACATTTGCAGAACGATCACAGGAGTGCACGAAACGTTTCAGAAGGATTTGTCAGAGCCCAGAGAGAAGCTGTCAATGTGCTGCCACCTGCAGAGCAGGAGCTCCTAACCAGCTTTCACAGGAACAGGCAGCTGACCAAGGATTCAGCACTCTCATGAATTATCTGAAATGATATGCAATTAATAGCATTTCCCAGGTGACACGAAGCTGACACGGTGGCAGCAGGCAGAAGATGGAATAGCTGCATCTGGAGATGCAGCTCTCCTGGCAACATCCATCCCACAAAATGTTTTGTCAGCTGTAAATACAAAGCTACACACCTGGAAAGATTGAAGGTGTCTGACATTATCACTGTATCCTGATCTCTTCCAGGGGGTATCACAGAAGAAAGTATAAAATCTCTGCGGTACAGATGACTGTTTCATAAAAACTGTCCTTTTCTGGACTTTATTTACAGGAAAACAATCAATAGGAGTGAAGAGAGAAGTATTTTCTTCCTATATATTTTCCAGGAATACAGTTTCCATATTTTCATGTTCAAAGTTTTTAAAGACTTGAACACAAATTAATAAAATAGAAGAAAATTATTTTAGTGGCTGAAGAAATCCCTTAATTGAAAGCTGCAAGTTTTTCAGAAAGAAATACTTAATGTGGCCATTATTTAATTAAAGTGTCTGCATGCCTTCAAGGAAAGAAATACTGAATATCATTTGGCTCTTGTTATAAGTTAGAAAGGTATGAAACCCTCCATACAGTTAAAAGTACAAAACAGAACTTCTTGATTTTAATTTATGGCCTGGACAGTGTAACTGTGAGTGGTTAACTATAAGTGAAAAGTACCAAAAAAAAAAAAAAAAATCTCAAATTCTCTGTTGGACCAGATCTTTTTTTAGTTGGTAGAATTTAATTAAATACCACTTACTTGATTCAGACAATGGATAATTAAATCATAGAGATACTCAGAGAGTGATACTTGAAATTAGTGTCAGAAACTATTTGGGGGCTGTGTGTATGTGTTTGGTTTTGTTTGTTCTTGGTTCAGTTTTATTTGTTCTTGGTTCAGTTTGTTTTGGCTTGATTTGGTTTGATTTCACAAGTTTGAAAACCTCTATGTGAATAAGGGCAAGGAACAGTCTACAATTTACAGTCAGTTACAGTAAATATAATGATAATTCTTTAGAACTTATGTTTAGTAAATCAAACAAATATTTCCAGCTGTGGGAACTGACAGTATTTGGTCACAGACATACTTGTATACTTTCATAATACATATTTGACATAGCAACGTTAATTGATTTTAAATCTTACTTTTTTGTTTATTTGTTTTAAACAGAAGTTGTTTACCTTTTCTCTGCTCCTATAAATCCTTTTCAGAAGAGCATTAACATTACTGTGATGCGTGCTGGATCCTGTAGTCCTCTTGTGCTTGCTTTCAGCATGACAATGTATTGTATATTTATTTAAATGTGTTATTTTCTCAGATACAGCAAAATAATCTACATAATCAAAAGCATATTCTGCTCCCTTTTATGCAGTATTGCTGTAACCTGTTTATTCAATAATACTTTGATGCTAGCAAATAGAAGATCCAAATTTGATCATGAAACCACAGACCAAAGTGACTCTCTGCAGCTGAAACCTTATATGTGCAACTTTTAGAACTATTTTCTTCTTAATTACTCTCTGTTTACTTTTAGTTTTAGCACTCCCACTCTAGAAGACTTGTTAAGTTCTGCAGAAGTCTTTAAGAGTATGCTACCATCTTCTGGAAAGAGATGAAAATAGAGCTTTTAACTATTTAAGATTAAGCAGATTTGTGTTATCATCATCACTTGCAGACTGTACACATGTATTTTGAAGCCCATGTGAAATTTTTCTGAGCAAGGAAAATATTTCTGAAACCCAAAATATTAAGATTTAGCCATGGGTGGTTAAGAAATCTCTCCTCCAGGAGACAGTTTTTTATTTCCTCTCTTTAAGCTGCACCTCAAATTATAGAATTCTTGACATTTTAAGGCTCATTAAAAATTTACTTTCACAGCAGGAAATCTTTTGAGATTAAGTCAATGCTGCTGTAAAGGATTCTCATTTCATCAGCTGAAATTCAGAATTCAGCTATTTTTATAATGCCATTAACATCAGCCTAGAAAGCAAAGTTCATGTCACATCCAAAGCTGCAGAGATTTCCAGTAAATGTATCCAGGCTTGTGGGTTGGCCTGTTGCAGAGATAAGGCTGTTTGTGAAGGTCAGTCCAGAGAGCTGAGGGACCAGATTCTAGTAAAGCAAGCCAAAAAGTAAAAAAAACTTTTTGGATTAAATAAATCAATGTAGTGGCTGCAACTGAATCCACATCATGCTCTGAAATTAAAGTTCTGCTTTATATTAGAAAAAAGACATATGGAGAACTGCAGCCCTGGTATTGATGCTTCCCATATTTAATATTCTATGTACTGCACATTTTACAGGACACTTTTTAGAATATTTTTGCTAAGAAACAGCATTCATTCAAAAGGCTAAAAATCTTTTGATTCAGAATTTAACCATTCTTTTAACTATGATTTTCATTAGTAAATGGTGCATGCCCCAGCAATTCTAGATGTCATTACTCTTATAAATGCAGTTCACTGGTGTTTTTCTTTTTTTGAGATATTTGTTGTAAGAACATGTATCCTGGATTATAATGATAGGAGTGGTATTGAAAGATTTGCACAGTGAACTTGGAAAGGAAACTCTTCCTTTAGAAACTACTGTGGGAAACTATTACCACACTCTAAAATGTCAGATGAAATTAGACTGGTTAGGTTACCTTAAGGGAAAACAAGATTTTAGAAAGACAGATTCATGTGTAGACTTTCAAAAAAGAAATAAAAATTAAACATTAGGTGGCCATATTTCTGCTTTCAGTATTTCCTCATTTCCTGTTGAACTGGCAAAGTGGGCCAGCTACAAAGGAAGAGAAAAATAATTTCTGTTATTCTACAGTTTTTAATTTGCATGTTTTATATTTTCAAAGTCCAAAGAAAACATTGAAAAAAAGAAAAGTAGCAGTGCTTTTTGTAAGATAGTTACTAATTTTTTTTCTCTCTTTGGTGTATGAGAAAAAAGTAAATATGAACAGGTATTCTCTTTCACCTGGTATTTCAAGTGTGGTTTTTTTTTTTTTTTTTTTTTTTGCCTGTGTTTTTTGCATTGATTCACAAACAAAAGAGAAAGTCAGCATCCTACCTTGACTCCTGCTGGGTGACTTCCACAAGGCAGCATAGAGTATTGCAATGATAATAAGAATTTTATGAAGAAGGTTAAATTGCTAAAAAGTTATCTGGATTATGAAAATTTAGGGAGTTTATTAATTGAAATTTCAATATTTTCCTTTGAAAATAGGGGCACAGGTTTGTACTTAAAAAAATATATTGCTTCTCATAGGACTAAAAAAATATATTTTCAGAATAATATTGATGTAAGCATAATTCTGAATGCTATAGGGACTGATATATAAATTACAGGAAAATTTAGAGTAAGTGGAAGATTGCTTATTTAATTCAAGTAAAATTCAGATTTTAAGCAGGTGCATTATTTCCATTATTTCCATTATCTGTGCCAAGCAACTTAATAAGAAATATAAATCCACTCGGTTTTTTTTCCCTTTCCTGTTTTGAAATGCTTCAGTGTCCTGTGTACTTGTTATTTCACTGCAATTAATTTAGTTATTCTAGAATGAATATTTTCAATTACAGTTATTGTCACTGTTTTAACAGTATAAACCATATGGCTTTCTGTCTGTTCAGCAGAAGAGTTTTTATCCAGAAACACTAAAGGAGAATACATACTCTAGAACAGAAATTTAGTGAGTTTTGATCAATATATTTTCGAGGTGATTTCTAAAACACTGACTCTAGAGCTGAAGCTCTACTGCTTCAGGTTTGGATTAACTGAACATGCAATGATCATGAACAAACAAATGAAAATTCATTCTGGGAATCACTTGAGCACCAGCAGAAGAAGTATTCTCATTATAGCCCCAGATGTAATGGCATTTGTCCAGAACACTTGGCTTAGCAAACCAAATCTTGCAAAAACATCAAGGGACTTTTCATGATCACATCATGGGAACTGCTGCACAAACTAAGGTAGGATGGCTGCTTGTAGAGCATGCTTATGCAAACATACCTTCATTATTAAGATTGATATGACACTTATTAAAAGAAAACCCCTATTGGTATTTTTTTTCTGGCATTACCATGTATTTTTTACATTACCAGGTAAATAACACTGTTGGTTTGAATATCATTTTACTGGGCTACTCATCTGTGCTTTCTTGCATTATTAAAGTAACAGAGACCTGGTTTTGATAAATCTGTATATCCTGGTGTGTTTTTTCCCCCCAGAATAACATTATTCTTGACTTTTCTTTACAATGTATTTCAAATTTAACAATTAGGGGTTAGTTAGGAGTAATTGGAATTCAGCAAATGTAAACATTAAGATTCTACTTCTGAAAGACTAAAAAACATCTCATTCATCTTTTCTTCAACAGATGAACTTCACTAAAATTATTCACGTGTTAAGATTTGTATCAATTTTATGGTAAGGAATGCTTTTAATGGTAGGCACAATAAGCATATTACGGACTTGGTTATGATTTCTAGGTGTTAATAAGATAGGAACATGTATATGTTTTTGCATTTTTCTTTGAAAATTATGCTAAAGCTCAGTTTTTCCTGGTTCAGAAATAATAGCAAAAGCAGTAAGAGAGGAACAAATTTAATGACTAAGACCAGCAAAAATGGAAAATTATTCTTTTCAAGTCATGCTACAAGGAGAGGAAATAACTAGAAGTGTATTAGAAAAGATCCTGAAGTAAAAATAAATTTTAAAAAAAGTTTCATTTTGTAAGGAAAGATGACATTATCAAGTATAATCACTGGTACCAGGTATGCAACACGCTCTTCCTTCATAAGGAAATGCTAAAGTGACTAAAGATGCACATTATGCTGTCAAAATTCCAGGGGCATATTAACCCCAGGCATCACCCACCAACGCGTGTGCGTGATGTGTGTCAGCATTCCCTTTGCTCTGGCAAAGCAGGCACTTCAGCCTGCATTGCTTTAGCACCAGCAGGGGATTTATTTGTTCCAGTTCCTTTGTACGTCAGTGGTTGGGGTGTGAGCCTGGGAGACTCGGATGCTGTCCCTGCTTGGGGATGTCAGATCAGCTGCCTCAGCTGCCTGGGTATAAAATAGCAGCACAGCCCCTCTCTGCAGGAATAGTGCAAGGCTGGATGTGCTCAGGTTTGCTGCTGGAGTGCTGTGACCCAAAGGGCTCAGGAGCTCCTCAGTGAAAGGGTCTGAAGGGAGTTAGACAGGGCTCTTCTCTCTGATGTGGTGCAATGAGAGGGTACAGAGAGAAAAAGTGAGACAGACAAAAGCAAAGGCTGCTTCTCATTTGCTTTCAAATGTTTCAAATTTGCATCACTAAGCAACTTTTTTCACAGGCCAATTTAAATAGGACAACGGGGAGATGGTTTTAAACTAAAAGATGAGAGATTTTGATTAGGCATTAGAAAGAAATTCTATAATCAGAGAATAGTGAGGAACTGGAACAGGAAACCCAGAGGAGCTGATAATGCCCCACCCCTGGAAGTGTTTAAGGACAGGTTGGATGGAACTCTGAGCAACCTTGTCTAGTGGAAAGTGTCCCTGCCTGTGGAAGGGGGTTGGAACCAGATGAACTTTTGAGGCCCCTTCCAACTTCAACCATTTTATGATTCCATGATTCTATTATAGTTTCATATTAGCAAGTGCCATTATTAAAAAAAAAAAAAAACAAACATATTTAATACTGGAGAAGGAGTGTCCAAAACAGGGGTGTTCAATAGTAAAAATTGCTAAAAATTTGTAAAATAAGTTTTGTATCTTCTAAACTTTTGTTGGCAGCAAATACTAATTGTATCTTCTAATTTTTTGAAGCAGCACTGAAAAAACTCATAGCCGTCAAAAGAATGTCCTTTTTGGATTTATCTAAGTATTCTAAATACAATAAAGTGATTCCTGAATACATCATTATTTCAGTTATAATTATAAAATGCAATATTTTGAAATACTGTATTTTATGAAAAATCCCAAGTCTTTGTCTTTTCTTGTTTAGAACAAAACGAAACTTCAGAACTTTTAGGGCTTCACAGACTTGTCTAACAAGAATATGTGCAATAAAACTACTTCATACCTCCACTTTTAATGAGGCATGGTAACCATAAAGGTTCAAAATATGTTAAATCTTGTTTAGGGTGCATTTGGATACTTTAATGGAGAGAAAACATTTTACTTAATAACTTGACTGAATACAGGAAGAGGATTTACATGTTAGTGGTACTGGTGTTCCCTGAAGGATGGAATAGAAATCTTATATGATTATATATTATAAAAGCCTGATTCTTTATTGTCCACCAAATGCAATTTGTGTGGGGAAAATGGTGGGGAGTGTCCACTATGGGACTTGTGTTTGTGGGAAAACATCCCTCCAAATTAGAAATAACTGTAAAGTAATTTATTGTGAGTTATTTGTTTTTCTTACAGTCTTCAGTAATTATCACGAATACATTGTAGCTAAAGTACAGCATTATTATATAAACTTTTTATAAAGCTGAGTCTTCTTTTTTTTACTAGCTTTGCCAGATAGTCACTGAAATTCAGAAACTCAAGATATGATCTGTTTAGTTTAAGCTAATCTCTAAGTGAACCATTGGAGATTGCTAACAGTACATGGAACAATCTTCTATGGAAACATTCCACACATATAGTTTATGAGCATAGCTGGCCTTGCTAGTCTCTGGCTTGCTCTACATTTCCTTCTATTTTGCATTCCCATGAATGAGAAAGAGCTATTATATATTCTTGGCTTCCCCAAGAATGGAGTGAAGGAGTAATTTAACTTTTGCCCTCGGTATCTCCACCTCCTCCAGTCAGAACAGATGTCACAGGCATGTGCTAGCTTTCAGCCATCCTTATTATGTCTTAATCAGGTTCTGAACTTACTCATTCCCAGGAGTCAACATAGTCAAGCAGTAGGAGTAGTTATGGGAAAGAAGAATAAATAGTGCAAATGTCAGGAATTTAATCTAGACCATATTTAAAATTTCTCTGGCCTCTCCTGGAGTGCAAATCTCGACTGTTCTTTTCAGAGTCCCAGTCCAGTGGTTTAAGTGTTCTGGCATCACCAACAGAAGGGTTCTGGGCCATGCTCAGGTACCTCAAAGCAGCCTCACCTCAGTGATGGGAGTGCAGGGAACCCAGTGAGCTTCCTCTAGGGACCACCACCATGCTCTACAGTCCATTCAGGGTCTGGGCTTTCCCAGAGGGAAGTATAAAGGTGTGTAATCAGCATGGTGTCAGAATATCCAGACTTGGAACAGACCCATAAGAACCTTTGAGTGCACTTGTTTCTCCAGCACAGGAGAGTCCCAAGAACCACACTATGTTCCTGAGAGCACTGCCCAGACACTTCCTGAAATGTGCCCTTGAACTCTGTCAACTGTTGGTGTTGTGACCAGTTCCCTGGAGAGCCTCTTCCAGCACCCAAACACCAACAAGGAGAAGAATCCCTTCCAAGTATCAAACCCAGACCCTCTGACAGCTTCAGGCCATTTCCTCAGGTCCTGTCACTGGTCACCAGAGAGAAGAGATCAGCCCCTGCCCCTCCTCTTCCCCTCATGAGGAAGCTGCAAACCATGATGAAGTTTCCTCTCGGTCACCTCTTCCCCAGGCTGAGCAGACCAAGTGACCTCAGCCACTCCTCACACAGCCTCCCCTCAAGGCTCTTCATCTTTGTGGCCCTCCTTTGGACACTTACTATGAGCTTTATATCTTTATTTATATTGTGATGCCCAAAAGTGCACACAGGACTCGATGTGAGGCCACAAAACAAAGTGACGGTCACCTGCCTCAACTGCTTGGAGTGGAGAAAAGGAGGGAACAGCAAAAGGAGGCAGGAAAACTAAGAAGTGACCTGGTAACCAGGGAGAGGAGGAGTTCTGCCCTTGGTGAAGCCACACGGGAGAGAAGGGTCCCATCACCTGCCCTAAACCTGGCAAATTTCTTATGGCACATGCTGCTGGTTTGCAGGGTGGCCACCAGATGCCACCAGCGAACCAGGAATGAATTTGGCTTGGCTCTGTTTTTGGTTTTTTTTCTCTTTCTCTCAAGGAGCTGCAGGAGGGACCTGCTGGACTCTGGCAACATTCGGTGTGGTTCGTGAATAGTTTTTGGTTCCTTCTGCGAAGGTGACAGGATTATTAAATTGCAGACACTTGAAAATTCATAGCACAGATGTAAAAATAGCAGAGCCACCAGACCAAATCTGTGCCTTTAGTCATAGCAAGTCTCTTCAAAATATTTTAACCCCTTAAGTGACTTAATTACTCTCACTAAGAACTGCCTAAACAAAACTGTCTAAGAAATGAAAGAATTCTATAGAAATGATTTGCATTTTGACCCAGTGTTTGATTGAATTGTCTCTTCCCCCCCCCCTTTTTTTTTTTTTTTTGCTATTTTCAAATTCTAGTGAAGGTGTTTCTCTTCTATTTTATTTATCTATATATAGATAGATTATCTCATGACTGAAACTCAGTTAAGCTTAACTTTGATGAGGTTTTTTTATACAAATACTTCATTAGCATCTCTTTATGGGGAATTTTAACCTATCATGAACTTTGATTTGGCAAATTTTGTATTTGCAGGAAGAATTACACAAAATCCATTTGGAAATGTCAGCACGATTGACTTTGAAATTACAGCTTTTGTTCACTTCATTTCCAAATCATTAAATAAAATACAATAACAGCACAATAACTGAAATTAATATCCCATTTCTAAATTTATGAATAGATCAGTTGTTATATTATTGTTTATTTTTGAGATTAATAACAGGTATGCAGTTATGTCTATGACAGTAAAACTATTGTAATACATATATTGGACTATCAAACATTGATCATCAAAGAATACACAACATGCATAATCCAGAACGAAAGATATCCTGCTCTTGACCACTTCAGCTTGAAAATAATTATCAATATAAGCCAAATATAAGTTCTTTTTTACAGATAATAACACTAACTTAATTTTAACATGCTGGAATGATTTGCAACATGCTCTGGATGTTATTTCCAGCTTAAATAATACATTGGTGTTAGTATTATAAGCTGTTGATATGCAAATACTGTCACAGCATACTCCACAGCCCAGGCAGCCACGATACATGGAGAATCACCAGATGACATCAGAAAGCTTCAACCCATACAGAGCAACACCTTACCACTTCATCTGCAGGGCATCTGCCCTTCTTGTTTTTTAGCCCAACCTTTTATACCCCTGATGTTCATGCAGTGCCCCTGTGTGCCCTCTGCTCCCTTTGGTGCTGCTCAGTGCCCCTGGTCACTCCCTGGCTCATTGCTGTCAGTGCTGCTCACCTGCTGCTCACAGCTGAGCCCACTGGGGATGAGGCTCAGCCACAGCCCCACTCCCAAGACAAACACCCACTCCAACACAAACTGTGTGCATGCAAAATACCATTTTGGTTCTGCAAAATTCCACACAAGATGCCCGGAGTAGAACAGCAGCAATGCAAACTGTCTAGTCAGCCCAACTGTGTCTCAGTCTCCTTAATTAAACAGAGTGAGGCTTGATCCATTATTAGATGTTCACATTAGACACTCTCAGCAACCCTTGGAACATGATTTCTATTTTTTCCCTTCTCTTACAATGAAGCAGCAAGCAGCTCTCTGAAAGTGGGTTAAGTTGTAAGGGAATCAGCTGGCCTTGGGACAAAACCACACAAAGTTCTTGTTGGTTGTTTTCCACTAATGCTGTTTTCCAACAGGATATTGGGTTTTCTTTAGAAGGACATTTTTTGGAAGGTGCCTGCTTTCTGCACACAATTTAATCTTTTATTTTTGTTGGAAAAAGAGAACACCTGACAGCTGAAAACCCTTTGGCTGAAAACAAAACAAAGCAGAGACTTGGAAATGCCCTCCAGGCCGATATGTCATATGTCCAAGTCAGGCCGTCGCCCTGTGCTGCACCCCAACAGTCTGGCCTGCAGGGTGGGGAGGCACTGGGCTGCAAAAGCAGGAAAAGGGGAAATCCCCTACTTCTACAAACCAAAAAGGGAGGTTTTTAAGCAATTTTTTTCAGGTTCCAACTGAGGTTTGCTATGAATAACCTCAAATGTTTTCTTCTTGAGGTTTTTTTTAATAGGAAAAGCATGTATTTTGTAACTTTTTCTGTAGTTTTGTTTCAAGCACCCTATTTCCACAGAACAGCTCAACTGACTAGAACCAGGCTGGGGTATCATCCATCCTGCATGTGGGGCAGGGTAAGATCTGGCAGGGGGAGCTGGGGCTGGACAGAGCCTGAAAGAAGTGGGCAGGGCTGTGGGGACAAGGACATGGCAAAGCCCAGCCAGGCTGGCAGGTCACTGAGCTCCAGATGAGCAGGGCAAGGGTCCAGAGATGGGCATGGCTGCAATGGGCAGTGGTGGTGGAGCTCAGGCTGCTCAGGGTGGAGCTCTGTGTTGCAGATACAGAGATGTGGCTCTGCTGGGGGAGACTGGGACCAAGATCCCAGGGATCTGCTTAAGATCCTGGTGAAATGAAGGGTTACAGGAGGTAAGGGCAGGGCTTTGAGCTGTTTGGACAAGCAGGAATGCAACTTCTGTAACAGGAAAGTGAAGTAACTCTTACCTGTGAGAACGACTGGGAAGCTTTTTTGCTTGTTCTGTTAGTCAGGCTCAAATGTATTTTTTTCCTTGCCAAGAATTTTGCTTTTGGACTAGGTGTGCTTATCACTTCCAAAAAATTCTTCTCTTTTGTGTCTCTGATCTTCTGGAATTAATTTTAGCCCTAATTCTAACATTTTCCCCCTGTCTAAATCACAGTATTGTTCACCTGAAGCCATCCACATGACTGTTATTAGGAGATAAATCCTTTCCCTCCAGTCCTTCTTCACAGCTAGCTGGATTTTAGTTCATTTGCAGCTAACAAATGCCATCTAGTGGTTCTTTTGGGTTTAATTGAGCATCTAGGCATTGCATGAATACAGCAGCTAGGCACTGCATGAATAAGAATCATAAGCAGTTAATAAAGAAAAGAGGAGTCTGTGCTTAGGGCATTCTCAAGTTATCTCACAGTTTTTGTGGACTAAGACATAAAAAAATACATATTGATCTGGTTCTGTTGATGTATGATGTTTCCTTACCACTCATACCAGTTACATAACCATCAGTCCAAATCAAGTTAGTGCAGCCACACTCCATTTTCTGAATAAAATTTGTATATACACAGGGGAACTTCTCCACACACCTATTTTTTCCTCACTCCTGAAAACAAATATTGTGATTCATGGAAGATGTTTCCATTTAATTAAGCCAATGGGTAAGGCATTCAATTAATGTAAATTCATTACACAACAAAAGATTTCCAAACCAGAGATTTGTATAAGCCATGAAGGGCTGTTAAAAGCATTGGAATCCAGAGATTAAATTCTACCTATGAAGTGGGCCTAGAGATTACAGGAGTTTGTAAAGTCATAATCTGTACTGGGCAGGAGCTATAGAGAGAAGTTACCACTTCTCAGGAATATAATGTAGAAGATTTGAACATTTTCACAATGCATATTTTTAACTCATAGGATGCATTTCTGTAGGATTCTTACCACAGGTGCATATGTGTTTACAAATGAGCTCTAACAAATTCATCTGGTATAGATCCATCCTGGGATGTATAGGTATGTGTGTACCATGCCTGGATGAACTGCCTAGCTCAGGATTTCCTGTGGTGCTGAAAGTAGGCAGGATCTCCATTACAAACAATTAGCCTGTGTTTGTCTCACTTTATGTGATTTTTGCCTGAGAAATAAGTTACTGACAATCATCTGGTAAAAGGCTCTGGACTTAGCTTCAGCCCTGAATGTCAATTCTGACAGTCTTATCTGGCTCAGAAACATTGTAAATATTGGCTGATTTAAGAGATTTCCTAAATGAAGTGCATATAATCCTTTACCAGAATGTATCAGATATCCACAATTTTTATGCATTATATGCACTATATATACACTCATTCATTAAAATTCTGACCTATTTCACACTTCCCATTTTGACTTTTATTTCTTTTTCCCTTTTCATGTCTTCATCAATCACCTTTCTGGCTTGAGTAAACAGACAAAAAATGCTCTCCATACTGAGATAAGCATCTCATTTGCCAAAGTGTGGTGTATGATTAAGGTGATAAAATAAAACAATTTTGCCTGTTCCTACTTTGTGTATAATAAACTACAGAACAAAGATTATAAGTAAAATTACTCTGGGGTTTGCCCTTGGTGACCAGTTTAATGAATCACTTTTCACACAGCATGAAGAGCACCTGCCAGGTGAAAGATCATGGGCTTGTTCACTGTAGTTCATCATGTGCTAACTCTAAAGAGAAACAGACTTAGAGTAGTCTCTTAGTCTCAATTTATGCTAAAATAGCTTATGTTCCTACATAATGAGGGTAATTTAGAAACAAAAATAAATTACTGAATGTGGAATAATAGTGCAACCACGTCACCTGTGGTTTTGGAGAGGATGAGGAGTCACTCAGCAGCATTACAACAGGTCATGTCTTCTCACAGGTTGGAAAAAGCCACTAAATCCTGAACAGGTAGCAGCCATCAGGATATTGTGACACCAGAAAAATTGATGGTGCATTCAGTAGTCATCGTGCTTCTGTGGGGGTGACACTTGTGGCCTCTGATGGGGAGGTAAGAAATGTCTTGATGTTACTTTAGTTTCCACTTATGTGGGGGCCAACCCAAGGGGGATTAGTGGTGGCACCAGTGACCTGGCAGCTCGTCTTTGCTCTGGGGGAAACCACAGCCAGATAAACTTTTGATTGTACATAAAAAACTGTGCCCACTGCTGAATCGTTTGTATTGAAGCAACTTAAGGTTCTTACTGTTAAGTGATTTATAGAAGAATCAGGAAATGCTTTGAGATTACATGCAATTTTTTTTTCTATTTAGCAGCCAACATTCCACCTTAGATGTGCAAGGGCCAGATGTGACCTCTCTTATATCACAGAGTATACCAATATAGCTTTCTATTCACTCCTTGTCCTCTGACTGCATGCTTTATCCCTTCTTAAAGAACATGGGTGAAGTAAGGGGTAGAACTGAGCTGTCAAGTTCTGCCAAACCCCATAACACTGCAAACCATCTCACCTACCCTGACTTAAATACATTTACTGCCTCTTCTAAGGTAAGTTTAATGCAGTAAGTGCTTCCCTGTTAGACAGAAGATTTTGCTACTTTGTAAGTTAAAGACCATAACCAGAAGAAGTGGTTAAAACTCATTTTTGCCTGGGGAGGTTTGAAAGTTTAATGTCCTACCTCCTGTCAAGGTTCATGGCTGTGATGATGGGAGGTTCATAGCTCAGTCCTGCTTGTAGGGCCGGGCCACTGGGCAGATGCACTGCCTGGCCCATCCAGCTCAGCACTGTCCCCACTGCAGCTGCAGTTGCCCTCCAGCCCCCATCCCACTGTCACAGAGCTCTTGAGCCACTGTGCATCCCCCTGGGCAATTACCTGACCCTGCTGTAGGACAACAGGACTCACCACCCCAGGGAAAAAATAAAAATAAGTAAAAATTCCTTTTATGTAGATTTTCTTGGTTTACTTATTAATTATTACCTCTTACTTTATTAATGTGATTTCTCAGGAATGCAAAGTATCTATACAGAGTCTTGTCTGGAAAGAGTGATTGATGCAATTCTACGTTAAATACACTAAACAGTTCATGGGTTTAAAAGGATAACATAATAAACACATTTCCCAAACTCACACTTTCTCAACTGTTTACATTCATATCTATAAAAGAAACAAAATCTGATTAATGGAACTAATCTGGTAGTTTTCATATTAACTGATCAAATCCCCTTTTCTAGACATAAATGTCATAACATAAGTTAAATGTATATTTTACAAAGTTGTTGTGATTTTTATGGTGGAATTAGGGTCACTAATGAGTTTCAGTTCCATTTGACCTGCATGAGAGTAGAAACAGCCTTTTACAATACTTTCTCTGTATTTATCCACATCTTCACTGTGTTTAAACAAGTAGTTGAAATAACAGCCACAGTGAAATAAAAAACCCAGCAGGAGCAAAAATGTATCAGATTAGCAAGTTACAATTATGGTAACTGATTTTCCTTAAGGAGATGGATATCCATCCATATTCAGATGGATACACATACTCTAAATCAAATAAGATATTTCAAGAATCTTAAAAAATTAATCAGCTTTCAGAATTTGGTTCCTGGAGGATAAATGGAGAGTTAAAAGTCTAGCCACATCTGCTGATTTTGTATATGCTATCATAGTGTACTGTAACAAATGAAATAAGATATGATGAGCCAATGCATCTCCTGAAAATAATGAAAATTATATGATTCTCTGCATTATGTATAAGACACACTTTTGGAATGGGAAGATATGACAGACCTGTGGATCACAAAAAAAAAAAAATAAATCAGATATTTTAAATATTTCTATGATTTGAATATGAAAAATAGAATGAAGTGGGAGTTTCTAGGAATGAGAGTCTTAAGGGATAGTTCCTATGAAATTCAATTATATTTCTAAGTGTAGGGATGAACAGAGAAGTTTCTATAGGTAGGAGGAGATGAACAATATTTTAAAAGCTTTGTAATGCATTTATTTCTGTTCTGGTACAATGTCAGCATTAAAAAAGATCTCTGACTGTAGAAAAGGTTATTAAAAAAATAGCAGGTGCCTTTTGTGTCTCTCCAAGATCATGATTGGGTAAATACATTTTAGACACCAGCCCCCAAATTTCATGCAAAGATAGGAAGTATGTAAGGTTTTGTATCCAAGCCTATGCTTAGGAAAAGGCAGTTGTTCATAACACTCCATAATTGGCTTAGATACTGATATGGAATATGGAAATAAAATAAATATGCAGCCTGCTCACCACAGACAATACAAAAGTGTTAAAGAACTACTGTGAAAGAGGTGATTAAGCAGTCTGTGCCAAAAAACCTGTACAGCCATGTAAGACAGGCAATTAATCCTACAAGTTCGGATAACAGATGTTTTAAAAGGTTTGAAGTTGAAAAATAAGGGAAATGAGATGGAAAGTACAATGACATTTAAAGTATTTTAACAGAGCTATTTTTAAATTGAGTTGTAAAATTATTGACTGCAAGATAATGAATTTGCTAAGCATGAACAGGACGATGCAGACCCTACCTTTCTCTGAAAAACCACAAGCCCTTACAACTGAGATAAAAATATATTTTTATATTTTATTTTTAAATAATAGTTAGTTCTACAAATGTTATCTAAAACCAGGGAGTTTTATCACTCCCCTGAGAGGGTTTGAAAGTGGATCCTCATGCTACCTTTTGAGGATACAAGATGGCTAAACATAATTTGTGAAAATGGTAATTAGTACAGATTTTCTTATTCTCAATGCCAATCTGAAATGTGCTGGAGCACGGTCAGGTACACAGACACACAGCACTACATGGGGATCTCTGCCTAAGTGCAGAGTATGGGCTGTTGTCTCGGTGCTGTCACATCTAACTTTGCAAAGTCCTATAATTCAGGATCCTGCTCTGCCATAGCTCTGTGTAAGCTGTAAATTACTGCAGTGGGATAGTCTCCAAACCACTCTTACAACTCTCAGATAAGCATCAAGACTGCTTTCTTCCTATATTCAGCAAGCAGATGAAAATTAACATTTTCTTTCATTAAGCACTTTCCTTTTTATTTTCATATTTTAAAGAGACATTGACTATAATCTCTTGATAGGTTAGCTATATATATGGCTGAGAGTGAATCTCTAACAAATAAATTGATAAAATATCTCTGTAACTGATTGATAAAATAAATCTTGATCAAAATTTGAATGAAGGTACTACACAAGGCTAGAAAACATACAGTGAAACACCACCTAGTTTCTGCATAAAGGCAAAATTCCTCTGGAAAGTGGAGTACATGATCATGAATCATCTTGCCTCTGAGTAATGACAATGAACTATTTTCCTTAAAAAAAAATCTTTCAGTATAAAAGAAACTGTAACCTATAGGGATTGAGAAACCTGCAGAGTTAGAGATTCTATCATTGGGTTTAACCTAAATTCTCGCTCACTGAAGCAATGTGGACAGCATTAAAAAACTGTGCTAAAGAAAAAAATGTTTTGTCTCTCCCAGGACTCCTTGATACTTCCACTGACACCTTTCAATTCTTTTCAAGCTCTGTTCTTTAGAAGAATTTAAGGGTGCTTTTATACCAAGGGCATGTGGAGGCAGAAATTAAATAAGTAATAAACTAGATATTTTAGACTTTATGTTTTGTCAATGTATATTATCATTTTGCAAAGAACTGGAATGTTATTATTAATCAACTTTATTGGAGCCATAAAAGCCCTGATCAGAGAAATGATTTGTCCCTGGCTGTCCAGCTACAGAAAGATAATCCAGGAGTCCTAAATATTGATGCTGAGAACATCCAATCTTACATGTTTTTTATATCAGTTTTAAAAGTCTTCTGGCAGAAGATAAAAGATGCTATAAAAACATTAAACTGTACAACTAGAAGTCACTTTTTTCTAGTTCATATACAATAGTCTAGGATGGAGGTCCCTGCCTGACAGATGGTCCATGCTTTGGGAGCTGTCTTGAATAATGCTTTGATTATTATTTAAAATAAATAGATTAGCATATTTGTTTATCCTTCTTTTAAAACAATACTTTTTAATATTTAGTTTTAGTAAGACATTCATGTTGCATGAGTGTTTCAACATAGTAAGCAAATTTATTAGATTTCCATGTCTTTAAACTCTTATAATTTAAGATTAAAAGTGCTGCACAATCTCAAGAAAAATCATGAGGTGTGAGAGTTTTATGAAAGTTTATGAATGCCAGATCACGTTTGAGCTCTGTTGTATTAATTTAAACACAGTGTAAAGCTGATGTATTTCTGTAAATACACACAAAGGAGAGGTTTTTTAAAGAATAAATTTTTACAGATGTACATCATACTAGATTTGATGAGATCTTGGTTCATGTCTAGAGACAAGCTATTCACTCTTAGACCAGGGCTTCCCAATCAAATTTCAATTGCTGTTTTCAGTGTGTGTGCAAGCACCTGTGTCTTGCATAGAGTTTTGGATGGAAGACACACTCTGAGAGCATCTCATCTGAGTGCAACTTTCTTAGCGCTGCAGCTCCATCCTCACTGTTTGATTCAAATCCTGATACCCTTTTTTTATTAATTAATCTCATCAAAACCACTTATCTCTGACTTTTTGATACTCTGTTGCTCCAAGATCTACAAGAGTGCAATAGCACATGCATTTTTAACTGCCAAAGTGACTATTTTAAGAGACTTTTTGTCTGCTCATCTATGCTTGTGATTTATCATACCCCTCAGTCACACTAATACACTGAAATAAACACTGACTTCAGTAAAAAACCTCCAAACTAAACCACCAAGGACTAAAGTAATTCCTTATCTCACTTCACAGCATGGCCCATAAAAGGGGCAGGGAACTGTAGCCCAAGGTAGCAGCCAGTGGTTAAGAATAGACTGCAATATTGAAAAAAAACTATAACATGGAGACAAAATATATGCAAAATTGTACTATTAAAAGAAAAAATTAATTTGAAATAGTTGGCTGAGAAAATTTTATTGCAAGACAGGAATCCACAGGAAATGTGCAAATTTACTACTCCAGCATTTTGGGCCTATCATAAATTTCTTTCTTATGAAAATTTATACAGCAGCAGGCCACAGAATGAACTTTCATTTTGTTTCTCAGTAGATTGGTCTGAAGGTTTTCCTTAGAGAAAGAAAAGAAAATAGCAGCAAACTCACCCAAGACACAATTTATCAGGAAGAGTCCAAGAAAATGGACTCTTAAAAAACAATTTAGAGAACAGGTCTGAGGTTGCACTTGTGTATATCCCAGCTGCTAGCATTACCAGAGGTCAAACTTAGTTTGTTTTCAGCATGTTTCTTTGCACAGATATTAGTCTTTGTCTTTAATTTTGGCTATGTCTCTATTTTCCTAGCTCAGGTTAATCTAACACACCATCTGTCTTACTGTTTCTTTAAAAAACCTCAACAATGGACATTTACAATTCATGGCATTTGAAATACTTTTCTTTGGGTCAGTTTATTAAATTGCTTCAGATTAAATAAACAAAAATCACAGTCTGCTATGTTTTCAATAGTGTAAATTTATTTATATAGAATATCTGTTATTTTGGGGTAAAACCAGCAAGTCATATACTTAACCCCTATAAGATATTATAGATCTACAGAAGTTACACTGGTTTTTCCTCTCTGAGGGCCTGGCACAGAAGGCTGGTTACATAATCCATGTATGATCCAAGCTGGGTACATGATCCATACAAGAATATTTTCGATATTTCTTTTATTAAAGGCCACAGTTTTCAGATGATCAGAATGGGAAACAGGGTGTTTCTATGAACATATATAATGGGGGTTATAATGTTATGTAACATTATAATGGGGTGCTATTTTTTCATAATAAATGAATTTATTATGGGAGGTTTTGTCCTTCTTGAAGTGACTTCATCTTAGTTCTGCTGTTAATTTTCAGATCATATTGTATCTAGCCCTTCAGATGCTTAAGATCTGCCTTAAGGCTAGGTTCCAAAAGAAATGGGATTTAAGGCACAGTGTATAGGACCCATCTTGGAGGCCAAGGTAAAGTTCTGTTGTGCCTGTGACCAGAACTCACGGTGAGGCCTCACCATCTGCTTTATGCAGTTCTCCAGCTCCTCCCATGTACTACATGAGAGCAAGGTTTGCCACAACAGTCCACCAGTGGTGCACATGGTGCCCAAACTAGACAACACTGAATGCTGCAGGGGGCTGTATCTGACACTTTCTCCAGCTTAGACACCATTGTGTTATGGAGATTCAGAGTCTGAAACAGATTACTGTGTTTTTGTTACACATATTTTTTTTGTCTTAAAAAAATCTCATTTTTTTCTCCTTACCCCAACAGTGGTTAGAGCAGTGCACAGAAACTCAGAGCTTTAGGACACTGTCCCTTCTCATGTCTCATTGCAATATATCCCTGTGGGTATTTCTCACATAAGGAGAAGATTAGATAAAAATGTGCACTGAACATTCTGCTTGTCAAAGTTGAACCACTACACATCCAGGAATGAAAAATTCACTGGCTCAGAGAGAGTACATGGTGTTGACTGGACTTCTGGCCAATTCTTGTCTCTCTTTATAGCTCTAATTTATTAGGTAGGGGAAGGGGTCAAAAAACTACGTCTATAATAAGAAAGATTTCTTTAAAACACAGAAACTGCAGAAACTGACCTCAGCTTATGTAGTTAAGGATATGTGTTTAAATTTTTGTGCACACATCCTGCATGTTCTTCCTGTTGTAGAATTTATAAGGATGCAATCAAGCTCTGCTTTGTATATAACTCCTACTACTATCAGTGGTCATCTTCTTACTGGTATCGAAAATTGGATTTGGGCCTGTAGAAATGTAGGGTTTGCTGATAAAAGTTTCTCAATCTCTCTTTTTTAGGAAGCACTATTAAAAAGAACAAAATCCTGAATGCTTCAATTTTTTATAACCAAAATAAAATGGTGCAAATTAGCATCATGTTTTTCCTAGATATTGAACTTACCAAATCTTTAAAGAAAAAATGTTTAGTAGAATATATGCATATAATTTTATTACAAGCCACATAAAAAAAAAAAAACAAAAAAACAACAGAAGTTGGGCCAAATGTTTAAATCATCAACTCTTTAATAACTTTAACTATGCCTTAATACCATTTTCTGGTTAGGAGAGAATACAGTCTCCATAAATCCCATATGTAGAATTTTATATTTTTTTCCTTTACACTATAGTATTCAGTCCCATAAGATTTCTTTCAAGTTTAAACTAAATTAGTATTTAATTCAGTTTAAAAATATTAGAAAAATAAAGCATTTCTAAATAGAGTAACTGCATGAAACAGAATTTTATTTAACAGGCCATTTTCCATTTAAAAAAATCAAATACTTTTACAGTCTTTGATAACAAATTCAGAAATAAGTCCTGCTCTTATTCAAAGATAGGATGGGGTTGTGTTAGTATCTCTCTTTGAAAGGATTGATGGTGTTACAAACACTGTAAACGTAACCATTCAGTACTTCTTCAGGATGTTTCCTTCTCCCCAGCTGAGTTTGTCTTAAGGTCCATTGACTTTGTATTTCTACTAAAATTGTGTGTAAGAAAAGCAATAATTTTGTTCCTATATATTTCATGAGCAAGGTCCTCCTTATGTCCTGATCTTCCTTTCTACTTGGATACAAAGTGCTGGGAGATCTACCAGGAGCGTAAGGCTTAATTGACCCTTTATTTAATTTCAGTACAAGACTCTTTTCTTCTCTTCATTGAGCTTTTTACAATAACTGTATATTAGAAATAAGAAAGAAACTAAATAACTATATATTAGATATTAGAAAGCTGCAGTGCTTTCAAGAGAAATTGCTACTGAAATAAAAATGCAAAACAGGGTTTAGTTCAACAGAGAGCAGAAAAGAACATCAGATGTAGGTTTAATAACAATTGTTCATGAGAATTACATTCCAGGAATATGGAAATTTTTCTCCTAAAAAAAAAAATCCCTACTAAATTCATACAGAGGAAATTAGTTTACCAAGAACTTGGTTCAATTACTCATTTTCTCTGTGGTCCAACAATTCTGACATGAATTGTGAATCATTCCTGAAAACTTACAAGTACTACACGCAAGCCATCAATTTTCAGATAAAAGAAGCAGCTGTTGTTGCAGAAATCTGGTTTTACTATCCTTCAGCAGTACAGTACACAAGATTTCAATAACGGAGGCAATTCAGGAATTATAAAGATTTTGGTTTAGAGGTATATTGCCTTTCCCAGAATCACCAAACAATTACAGTTCAATATCATTTGCAAACATAAAAGCAGGTCTCTAAATGTCTCTTGTGAGTATTTAATAAAATGGACACATTTCTAAGTTGTCCAAGACATTGCAGTTGACAAGGGAATCAAGCAAGATTGCTTTGAATCTTATATTAAGCCAGTAGCAATAAACCAATACAATTTTACAGTGATTTTTCCTATGACTGCATTAAAATTATGTTGTAATTCCCAAGTGCCTGGATAAAATGACTTTTTTTACCATTCAATCACCAGTAAATTATCTAAGCAGATGGAAATACTTTATTCTCTTCTTATTGTGTTTGTCTCATGCTGGGTACAACATATGCTGAAATCAAAATCGCAACAGTCAGGCCAGAATTTTGATATTTAAGGAAAAAAACCATAAAGGAGTCAAAGGCCATTCACCAAGGACTTTGCTTCCCAAGAGCTCTAAAAGCCAGAGCATCCTCCTGTAGTCTTCATTTAAGAAATATTGAGTATTATGTATTCAAGTTACAGCTTATTTTGAATTTTTTTCCAGCTGAAGAATCATTTGTCTATTCCAATCATACAGCAGCAGCACCAGCATAAAGAATGTCAGAAAATAAATAAACCAAGAAACATAAAAAGATCTACCCAGAACTAATACCTACCCACAACCCAGGCACCAAACAGGTGTTTTCTTTTGCCTTACAGTAGAGGGAGAAAAAAGCTCAGTAAGTGTGATCCTTAGTCTGTGTTTCCTTTTTAAGGAGGTTCAGATGAGCTGAAACAACAGCCTGTCCCCCAGGAAGAGGGTACCACTGCTCCCCCTGCTCTAAAGCCCTGCTGTGAAAATTGCTGCACATCTTGTGCCATGCAATGGCCAAAACCTGAGTCTGCAACAGGCACACCTGAGTCTTTACCTCTCAATAGTGGAAATGCATCCTTGTTCAAAAGAAAGCAAACAATGTCTGTGAATGACACCCTTCTTACAGTTTGAATCATCATTTTCTTGATGAATCCAGAAAAATAAGTTAAGTGTGAGCTTCTGTAATTCACAGATTGGGTTATATGTACCAGAGAAATTTTCAACAGGTTTTTTTACAAGGAAATATAAGCTTGTAGAAATTTAACAAATTAGAATTTAGAAATTCTGTTGCTTTAATTGTTGTTTTTGTTTGTTTGTTTTTTTCCAAAATAATTTGCTAAAAATATCTTTCTGGTATAAAGAGAAATGTTTAATAGGAAAATATAAAGAAAATGGATCCAGCTGAGCCAAGCCCTCACATCCAGGGGCATTTGCACAGCTTTGCATTTGCTGTGCTTTGCACAGCTCACACTGGTATAACTCTTGAATCATTCTCTTGTTCCTTCTCTAGACCAGTGAATAAGCAATTATTCTCACACATGATCCTCTTCAGAAAATAACTCTGATGTACACTGTTAACTTAGTTTGGGATAGCTTTAATGGTCACTCTGTACAAGAACAGTTATGGAACAATCTGTCTTATATACAAAGCATTTGCTCTTTGCCACTTTCTGGGGTTCATTTTCATCAGCTAAAGTGATGTATCAACACTCCCTTTGCAGGGACCTGACTGCATTTTCTCTGTCCTGAGCTAGTGCCCTAGACAACAGACACTTCTGATCCTGTCAAGGGGGGCAGAGGGGGAGTAGTGACAAAGAACAAAAGAAATCAGTCAGTTTATACTTTGAAGTAAAAGAAGGAAAGCATGAAACCCCTGAAAATTCCTAAATAAAAAAAAAAATCATATAATATTAATTCAGGAAGTTAGCTGTGCAATAAATTACATACATATAATTTGAGAGAACCCTTTTTACTTTATTAATATTTTACTTGGACATGACATTATTCCAATAATGGTCTTTTTATACCAGTCTTAACATATATTATAAAGGTAAGATGATTTCATTGTACTTAGTACTTCTTTATTTAAGATATCAGAAGCTACATTTACAGTCTCTAATTTCAAATGACATAAGTACATCTTTTATTTCACCACAGCCAGGAGTTACTTGCTATCTATCAATAATTTCATACACAGCAAGTCCTGCTGCAGGCTCTTGGCATCTCAGTGCAGCCTGAAGAACATACCAAGCATTCAGATGAGTTCAGCTGTCATGAGCTTCCACTTTTTCTGCTCAAGATTAAATTGTGTCACTTCTTTTATCATATTAATAAGATTTAAAGGAAACTTAGGGCAATTACATGGTATATTTTTCTATGGGTATATATGGCATTTAAGATTAAAATTGTTCATAAATTTTATTTAATTTTTTAATCTGTTTCGTATACTCAGGCTGCACAAGGTCTAATGCAGCTATTTTTCTTTACCTCTCTCTTCACTTATTCCAGCTACTGTAGTACTGTCACCTGTAAACCAGGATAATTCAAGGAAAGAATCTTTCTTAAAAACAACACTAAATAATTTAGGGTTTGGAAATGTATGGTGATATTCCTCCAGGCAATTTCTACAAGTAGAGTGTTAAATTTGTCACCCAAGCCGGTGCTTGTACTAGAGATCATTTTGTACAGGTGAATAAGGCTGTTTTTGTTTCATGTCAGTATTAGGCTAGAAACTAGAGCTAACTTGTGCTCTAGTCCTTGTGGACATCTCTAAGAGGTAGAAGGACCTCTGTTCCTCCCAGAGCATCCCTGCTCTGTCCCGTGGGCACTGCTGTCATCCAGAACTTCTCAGGAACAAGGGACAGATAAAATCTGTCCTCAGGGCTCTGAGCCTGAGATCTCCCACCCTCCTGATGGGACAGGCTCATTCCTGTGCCACTGCACTGCCACAGCCACACCATCCTTGCAGGTCAGTTCTCCAGCTCTACCCCTCCCAGATGAAGTGTGATCTCAAAACCTAGTTTCTGTGATTTTTTTGTGATTTTTAACTTTTGGTGTACACCATCAGTCTACGGTAGCTTTCATATTTGTGTTCAGGCAAGAACAATGATTGAGCTGCCACCCTCATGCAGAGGTAGGAGACATTGCACTGATTGTATTTGTGCATTTTCTCTAGTATAGCTCAACCTTTGAGCTTCATAACATTTCTGATGTGAGCAGAGTTTGTATAATATAAGCCATATTTGCCTCAAATATATATTATTTAAGGTGGGAGGCAAAGGAGTGTTTTTATCTAGTCCAAACTCCTGCATAACATAGGTTGTATAATTTCAACCCATAATTTTGTCAGTGTTTTAAGCCATGTCCTTTTAGGAGAATTATAGAAGCTTCTTTGTCTTAGGACTGCCAGGAAATATAGACAGTTCTTAACCCCCAGAATTGCCAAGGAAATGCATGTACATTAAATCTTTTCTATTTTAGTATTGAGTAGTGCTTGCCCAAGAATAAAATATACAACTCATAATTAAAACCTGCTGGATTTCTTCTACTGCCCATGTCCTCAATAAAACAAAATAATCAAAGCTGTGGCACATTCAAAAAGGACTTGTTTTGTCCTAGAAAAAAAAATCTGGTTAGTTTTCTCCAGGAAGATAAAGATTAATAAAATATACTGTCCCTCAGCAGTAAATCTATTTAATAAACAGCCTCTCCCCAGAATAAACTCTGTTTAAAATTGTTGCTATTTTTATTTTATTATGCAAGAGGAATTGCATGGAAAAGCTAAGAATAGACTGGAGACAAAAAACTGAGCTGATATGAATGCTTTGTTTGAAAGGTTTAATGGCCTTGCCTGTTAGGCTTTTCTTGAAGAATACAAAAATCTCAGTAGCTAGTGTTCTTATATTTGTTTTCTCCTTTTTATTTCTTTTTGTGTACCCCTAAATTTGAACTCTCCCCACTATATTACACTGTATTTCTTTAATGATTTGAAGCCTGGTGACTGGAGCTGAATGAATAATATTTGACTGACTAAAAGCGTGGCATATTCTAACCCCTAATTATCAATCATGTACAAAGAAAGTAAGGGCCATGTTAATAAATTTCATTAGGTTCAGGCTTCTTGGTCTGGGCAGTGGCATTTGCCTTTCACAACCCTGTAGAGGAACAAGGGGCAAATAAGCATTTTCTCTCTACCCTAGACACTGCTATTTTCTCATTTAAGGAGCACAGTCTCCAGCCCAGCCATTTCACTTTGTATTTTTGAAGGCATGTCTATAGTGCTACATACTCTAGCCTGGAGCTCAGAAGTAACACAAAGAACAGTGATTTATTTTGCAGAAGATGACTGGAACAGTGTCTAAAGCATGCATGAAGTGCAGGAAGAGCTCTAAATCCTCATGTAAATTTATATACACGAAATGAGGACTGCTACCTCTGGTCCTGGCAAAGGGCATCTTTTGGATATCCCATGTATAATGGAGGCTTCTAGCCAGCTGGTCACCTAGTGGGCTGAAAAATACATCAGCATACAGCTGGAGCTACTCTAAAAAGTGCTGAAAATATTTTACAAGTCAAACACAGTCATTTTTATATGAGCTTTTCTTTAAAAAAGTAAATGAGAAGAAAACTAGATCCGACCAAAAACTGAACAGACACGAACAAGAAAGATTAGCATAGCTAAAAACCTCTCCAAACTCCTGTAAAACTAAACTTAGTGCATTAGATAGTGGATCTCTTTTATATGAAAAACAGATGGATGAAAGAAGTAGAAGAAAAGTCACACTGAAGAGCATGAATAAAAATATAATGATACAAAATATCATTTAATGAGGTAAAAAATGTCTTCAGTTGGCACTTTTTCTAGCACTCATATCCGCTGTACAGAAGTTTTCAAGGGAATGTTTTATTCTCATGCCTATTAACTGGCTTCCTAATTCTACTGTAGAAAGCATATAATGGCTTTCAGCTCCACTCAGACTGCATAGAAGTCGAAGTCCAATGCCTATGCTTATAAGAAGAGGACTAAATACATAGTCTTAGATTTTTTAAAATTATTATTTTGAGACTTTAGGTATCTGAGTGGGATGCCATAAGTTTTGAGAAAAAGAAGGTTCTTTTTTTTTTAGTTTTGTTTTGTTTTGTTTTGTTTTTGTTTTTGTTTTTCCAGGAGCTAGAGCTCCTAAACACTACGGAACAGTTCAAACAAAAAGAAAAAACAAACAAAACCTCTGTGTGTGGGTGACAGTGGTAAGGTCTTCTGCCCATCTAGAAATAGCTATTGAAATGTTACAGAAAAGCAGTGTTCTAATTTTCTGGCTTTAGTGATAAAACCCAGATGCTTTAGAAAAGATTCAAAGGATGCACAATAGGAATAATTTCTTCCAGAAAGATTTCCGTTTAATCTTTCACATAAAAGAGATTGATTTAAACCTGAAAAAGTGTCTTTTCAAAGCCTTTCCAATATTCTTTATTTTATCATTAATTACAACAGCTTTAGCTTTTCTTGGGATATGTATAAATTACAAACTCTTTTAAATTTGGTAGGGAGATAATCTAAGACATGTTCTGTTACACAGACTTGGTGAAACAATTTGCTGCTTATATGGAAGAGAAGCGAAAGATGTTGCATACTAAGGAGAAATATTAATTGAATTTATCACAGCTTATTAGGACTAATTTGTAAGGACTGGGCCATTAAAGAGCAAGAATGGAGATCGCACATAGCACTATAAATCACAATTACATATAGAGATTTGCATCACTGAGACATTCAGCTGCAAATAATGGGATAAGCCAGGGTCATTTCTTTTGAAGGAGACTAGCTTTAAATTACTAAACTAGTAGACAAATTCTTTTAAATACATTGTTAATGCCTTTATGATCACTAATATCAAAAGAACCATTGTGAAATATAAAATCATTCCTATTTAGGGTGTTTCCTAAATCTGCAAATTTATTGACAAGCACTGTAAAAGCTATCACTCAAAGAATAAGATTTAAAAAAAAAATAACAAACCAAATACCTAAAATGAACCAAAGAAAAATGCTAAAATTCTTTGGATAAACCTTCCTAGTCAAGTGTTCTTATAGAAATGTATTCTTACTTCTCAAAAAATTCCAGTCAAGTAAAATATCTATACTTGGCATGTTACAATGGGTAAAGAAAATTTAGGAATATTTAGGAAGGAAATTGTTTAATTAAGGTTATGAACAAGGCTTTGAAAATCTGTGATTTTTAATTCATTAAAAGAAGAAAAAGAAAAGAATCCTGAAGGGTATTCTTTTGAAATGTTCTTTTTGAAATGGCCTTTTATTCCAACAGAGGCAAAAGATGTAAAACTGTATTCAACTCTGTCCTAGATTAAATATTTAATTAAGAAATAATGGGTTTTTTTGTTCCCTCTTCACCTCCAAACTCTCAGCAAAGACTCATCTATAGAACAAAATTTTATAGTGTTTATCCTAATAATGGTTTCAGGAAAGGACAGATCATAGAAAAGAAGCTGGGCAGAAGTTATTAAGTATTTCATCTAACTCAAGTGTCACAAGTGTTCACAAGTAACCTGTGACTTTCCTTTAGTATAGGAAAAAAAAGGTAATATTTTTATTTTTTACAGCATACTTATATCCCACTGATGTCAACAAGGCCAAAGGATAAACTGTAGCCTGAGGGAAGCTGAATGGTGACAGTTCTGGGATCACCTGGGTATTTGCTAGAGTATGAAAAACCAGTCAAGTTTCCCTTCAGACATTGTCTGTCTCCTGTTATTCTTCTAACATGCACAGGGCCTAAAGGCTGAGAGCTGAGCATCCCCTACAAAGGGCAACCTCAGCCAGCTCCTCTTGACAGGATTTTGATGCAGAACAGCAGCAACAAGTCAGGCTGGGGAGACCTTCTACATCTGTTTTGAGCAATTAATCCCCTAGAGGTAACTCCACTCACATGAAACTAATTTTGCAGTGTTTTAGCTAGAATGTGATTGAGTGAGCAGCCTGGAAATTGAAGAGACTTGGTATTTATTTTGTGAAAACAAATGAAGAGGCCATTGACCTTCTAATAGAAATTATTACTATATATGCTTTAAAACACTCCTCTTTTCTCTTCCCAGGCTTGAGAACTGTACAACAGCTTTGGTGACAATCAAGATGATGCTGCTTGTCAACACTAAACCAAAACAGATTGTTGTGATGAGGGAATCAGAACTCTCCAAACACAATCATGAAATCTGACCCAATAGACTCCTGCAGCCTCTCTTGTTATCAATCAGCTGTAGATTAAATTCTCTTGGAGAAGAAAGTAATCAAAGTTTATTTTGGAGTGCATTAAGATAATTTCCTAGGCTGAAATAAATGAATGCCTCTCTCACAAATTAGTGTCTGTTTGGAATTCAGTAAAGAATGTTGAAGTTCCTGTATTCCTTGAATATCTGAGGTCACAAAAAAAGAAGTCAATTCTATTTCTGTTTTCTAATTCAATTAAATTCATCAGATTGTATGTGCATACATTTTATAATTCCACTGCCAATGTACAGACATGAATGATAGATTTAGTCTAGATACATTTTGTTCTGTGCACATCTACATAGCTACAGATACTTACCAACACAAAGTTTTCTTGAAAATGATCACAAAGTGGGTATCAAAACCTCTGCTCTGGACTGGCTTGAAATCAGTGTTTAAAATTAGTATCTTTAATCATTGTTAGCTATAGATTATTTTTTATCTTCCTAGTACTTAGTTCTTATGTGGTATAGGCTGATCAAAATTGAAATATCCCACACAATAGTCACTGTTTTAAATAATGCTTTAGCAGTGTACATGTGCTCTGTGAGAAAACTTGAAGGCAGGAGAGTTAGGGTATCTGAGCAAGTGCTTGTCTTAAAAAAGTACCTATAACTATTTTATTCTTTATCCACTTCTGTCTCCACATTACTCCAAATAATTTTGCATCTTATTATCCAGTTTTACTTGTAACTGACAGAAGGATACCAAAGTATTATTAAAACTTGGTAGCTGAGTAGAGGAGGAATACCAAGGTAACTACTCCCAGCAGAAGAATAAAAATATCTCCAGGGAAGTCACATATGTTACTGTTAGATACTTCCTAAACCACACAGGACAGAACTGTATGAAACTCACAGGAAATCAGGCTTTTTAAAACCTGCTGCTCCTGAAAGTGCTTATCTTACTTCCTGGCTGTGTACAAAGAAATTCCCAGGGCAGACACTATTTAGCCACAACTCAGTGTGAAAAAATCACATTAGTAGCTTGGTCACCTGCAATGTCTGAGGACAAATTGTTCTGGAAACATACATTTCTTCTGCATTAGAAATTAAAATATAAATTCAATTTTCTTGTGGTGTCCCCCCCACAAAACTACTTTAAGGTGAATTCCATTCATTTATTTGGAGAAGTTTTGTAGCACTGAGTGAAAGTAAACCTCTTGGGCATAGGTGCTGGTAAACTTTCTAACACATTGCCTAAGCAATGGCCACAACTTATCCCTTTCAGGCTCCATCTTCATTCATTTTGATATTAAAAATTATTTTTATTTTAATAAAAAAATTTCTGAGCAAATGTAAACTTGCCATTCAAACTTAGATTTCACTCAAGGATAAATTTAACCTACTGCCTCCAAATGGCTGGTTAACCACAGAATCATAGAAATTTTTATATTGGAAGGGATCTTAAAAATAATTTCATTCCAACCCTGCTGCCATGGGCAAGGACAGTTTCCACTATACCAGGTGTCTCAAAGCCCCATCCAGAGTGTGGGCTTGAACAGTAAAAGGGATGGCATCATTCCCAGCTTCTCTGGGCAGCTTGTTTCAGTGCATCACCACTCTCACAGTAAAGAAAATATATAGTTAGCTTATGGTTTAAAATTAAATTGGTATTTTAACAACAAAGGTTGTATTCTCTCATAAAAAAGGAATTATGACTGCTGTGCAGAGATATATATATGAGATCATTTGTAAGCTAAAACCGTGTAAATAATTATTGCTACTTTTCAAAAAATTTTATGTGTAATAAAGAGATTGATATGAGTGGTTTTGGGGTTTTTCCCTAGCTGAAAAACTGAGGAATCTTTAAGTCACTGAATTTTAGAAATAACAGGATCCCTTGTTCTACAGATATGTAGAACAGATATGTCTTGAGCCTTCTTTCCCCATTGAGCTCTTCTATGAGTAAATCTGGTAAGAATTTGCTTTCAGAGTTATCTTTAAGATGTCAGAGAATCTTTTCCTCAGCCCTAAAATCCACGTAGATCATCAAGTCTGGGATAAGATTTTATTATTGACAGAATCAAATTATTTAATTCCCAAAGAGCATTTGCAGTTGGAAAATCTTAAATGAGATGACAGTTCTCTATGTACCTGGAAATGTAGCAAAGATTTAGAAAATGCTTTGTTTGCAAGCAGATTAATTGTTCTGACTAGTGTTAAAAAGGAAAAGAACTATTGCTAGTATTGTCATAACTTGGTGGTTCCTTCACCCTGCACCTGAAAGATCAGGCAGAAGATCTGAGCTTAGGACTGGTACAGCCAATTCTTAGGGCTGAATTACTCAGCTTGAAACAATCACGCCCAGGATGACTTTGATGGGATATTTAGCCACAAAAAAATTAGTTGTTATGAAAATCTATTTCCATTTAGAGAACACCATTGTTGGATAAGAACTACATGAAGAAAAATCCATCTTAAAAATATGCATATATTGTGAAAATGAAGGGACACACTGAAAATGAAGAATTAAGAAACACATAATCAATGCCAAACACTGATAAGTAGGTTATTGTGCTATCTAAAGAACCATTTTTATGTTTCTCAGTTTTCCTCACTTGGAGAACATAATCTCACCACATGCTAGCTCACTCCAATTATTATCATGCAGTGAGCTGTGTGTTTTTTTGTCAGTGGACTTTAAAGTCTCATAAAAAATAAAGCATGTTGAGCTCTCAGAAAAATAGAATACAATGAAAAAAGATGAATTGGATACAATCCAGCTTGGAAATTTATTCTATTTTTTATGTGTAAAAAGTGCATGTACTTTATGATCCCTCTGGGTACAACAGTTCTTAAACCTTGTGAATTTTAATATGAGTGTATGAAACCATACAGATTTGAATAAGATTTATGAACAATATACACTTAAAATTATTGTCTACACATAGCAAAAATAAAAGCCCATCTCATCACTAGTTTCTTCTCACCCTGAACTTTCCCTTTAAATCTTATAAACCTGATAAAAGAAGCAAGGGGGATGTCACAAGTTTAAACTGTTTTTCTGTCAGCGGGTCAGTAAGGTTTCATGCATTTTCAGAGAATTTTATGATTTACAGTTCTCACATTCCACTCTGGTTATGAGTATAGCAAGGTCCCAGCGACTGTCACATCCATGAGTCACATTATTAATCCACTGCCAGATTCTATTTGAACTGCTACATTTGTGGAGGAGCCAGCATGAAACTCTTGATTTTTGCAGACTGATAGAGCCTTAGTGAGTGAAAACAAAAGTTTCATAGACCTCAATCCAATTCCAGCCAAACACAGCCACTGATATTCCCTTGGTATTTATCTCAATTCCTATTGACTTATTAGGTGTCTAAACAGCAGTAGCATGCAGGGATCAGAGTCACAGAACATGAATTTTGTAGAAATGCCAGAAAAACATTTGGAAATAACAGTGACAACAGAATATTTCTAGTGCATTGTGATGATAAATCTTACAGAACGTCCTACATTCAATAATACATATTAGCACATAGTTTTTTATATTTGTCATACCTTCTGTATCACCCAGCCATTGGTGTTAATAAAAATTTACTAATGACAGCATGGATCTAGAGGCACACAATCTGATTACATTTATCTCATGCTGAAATCTTTACTGGGAAACTCACAGATACAAATATTAGTTTGATATTGGACAAGAATGACGCTAAAACACATGAACAGCACAACTGCATTACAAACACATTTTAAATTTTGGTGTTTGTTTTTTTTTTTTTCTCAAAGGACTACTGAAGACTGATTCATGGACCAAGCCCTTTTGCACTGCAGTAAGAAAGAGAACCATAATCGTTTCTCTTCATCAGGAGAATTCTGACTTGAATCCAGTAATAAAAAAATAAATGCAGTCATGAATATCAAGGACTGTGAGAAAGTAATGAGAAAATACTAACCAGAGCAAATTACTTATTTAGAAGCTGCTGGGTTTTTTTTCTGTTGAGGAAAAATTTTTAAAATAGAATTTTGAGAGAAATAATACAACAGGTATGTGACTCTAATGAAATGAAGGGCAAGATGGGGAAAAAACATCAAAATTCACAAAGTTTGAAAAGTGGGCAGTGAAAAGCAGTATTAAGATTGGAGAGGAAGCTGATGCTTCAATACAAAGGATAACAGGACAACCCTTAAGGAAAAATATTGTGATACCAACAAAGGATATTTATAACAGAAGATGGTGAAAATCTAAACAAAACCTTTAGCTAAACATGGATAGGAAAGGGAGATATCCTAGGTTTGTTATATGGGAGGAACATGACTGGGCTGATATTGGTCAGATGAGGTGACCTGGTGTGCAAGTGACTATGGCTAAGACCAGGCAGATCATCACCCTGCCTGACACTATGACTGAGGAAAGGCAGCATGGAACATATGACATTGGCAAAAACAGGATCAAGCAAAACGAGGAACAACAACTACAATTTGTACATTCAGAGTATGCAGATCAATTTCTATTTGAGGAAAAAAAATATACAAAAATATAGAGAGACAACAAATTAGAGGATCATTAAGGCTGAAAAAGATCTATAAGACCATCAAGTCCAATCATAAACTCAACAATGTCAAGTCCATAACTTAACCAAAGACTACTGAAAATAAACAATAAGGAAAAGAGTAGGCAAGAAAACAACTACTCACCTCAGAAGACTGGAAAGATGAAGGTCCCACAAAGACAAGGAAGACTAAAGAAGATAATGGATGAGAAATATCTGCACTCACAGAGGAGAAGGAGCAAGAGTGAGGTGAGTGCTTGTATTGAAAACTTCCTATATCTTCTCTGCTTTCAGATATAGACAGGAGTGGGAATCTCAAGATGACTTAACTAAAATTGAAAATGTGTTTATGTTGTCCTACTTGGTTTTGGAGTTACAGTACTCAAAATCCAGTGAAAGTTAACTGAGGCTGTTTGCATTCAGGTGTAGTTCTTATCATTTTATTTACAAAGTGTATGTCCACATGTGAGCTGATTACCCTGTGCTCCTTCCACAAACAGTGAAGAGAAATTCATATCTGTAGGAAACAACTTAGGCTGATTTATCTTTGACTCCCCGATTCTGATGAGTTGAGTTTTTATTCTATTTCTTCCCAGTCACTTTCTAAAGAAACGTTGGGCAATTGGTTCCAACTTCAATGTCTATCACAGAGATCTAAATTGTCTGTTTTGGGCCAATGGTTATTTTTAAATGATGTTATAGTAGTCTCTTTGATCCAAAACACTCTAAAATCACTTGAGATTTGTTTTGAAATTTCTGAACAAGTCATGTAGACTGAGACTATAAGAATCTGGCAGCATGAATTATGTCCCTTTATTTATAAATTGTTGTAGTACTGGGGATATGTACAGCAGCACTGATTCATGTCCAGAAACTCTTTTAGCTCTAATGGTCACCATTGCATTTGATCATTCTGTAAATCACAGGGAATTAGAGAAATATCTGTCACCATGCTAGACAGTAGTAAACAGAAATTTTACAGTAAAAGACAGATTATTTAATTTTGCTTATATATTTTTTCCACATCCGTGGGTCTCAGTTCTCATGTGTGTGCCCTTTCATATGTCAAAGTAAATATTTTAAAATTCATATAAATACATATATATGTGTTTAAATACACATGCCATTTATATTAACATTGCTTCTCTATTCTAGCAGTGATAGCAGAACCAAAAATGCCCTTGCTCATATCCCCTCTAACATCTGCTTGTCTTTTCATACATATCCATTTGGGACACAAAGTTATTTGAATGTATTCACCTCTTTAACTATTTTAGTCAGCTCAGAGAATACAGAAAAGGGGAATTTCATGCACGATACCTTGACTGGAGAAAAATTAGATAAACATGAATTATGACAGTTATAAAAATAGCAATATACTCCACCCTCCCTCTTGTGTGTATTTCTCCCTCTATATGGGTCCAAACTCAATTTTTAAAAGGAAGTTTAGGAAAGTAGATACTAATGTTCCAAATCTGTACTTGTGCTGCATCAATTACCTACTGGGAAGGAAGGCTCAGCATGGGGTGTTTGCACTGGAATGACATACTTGTGCAATTCATTTCCTTTTATAGAACCTGGAGTAGTTCTAAGAATCCTTTAGCTTGTGACCTGGAAGAAACTTGAAGCTATTACAGTAGCTTTGGATTGCCAGACTAGCAGGTTACTGCCAGGCATCACTGATTCTGCCCTGCAATATTGTCTCAAGCTCTTTACATTGGCTCTGTGCTGCAGGGCGAGCTGTCATTTGGCCATTTCCACCAGTTTTTCTTCACCAAAGAAGCAAATTTACCCTCAGCTCACAGCATTTACAAAGCCCTGCTGTTTTCTATTTAGGGGTGAGGGAGAGAGTTGAAAGCTTAGCCTGGTATTCTTCAGCCTTCACTATGCAGAAGCACTTCACATCATTAGCTCAGCATCTGCCAACACACTGGCACACTGCAAGGGAATGCTCCTTACTTCCAAAAATAACAAAGTAAGAACAAGGGGAAAGCCTGTATTTTATACAAAATAAAGCAAGGTTTAGTCTGTGATGTGTACTCCTAAGTGAACTCACAGAAGAATTTTCTTAGTCTCTCTAACAAAAAAAGTTAGAAATTATAGAAATACAGGATACAGGAAAGCTCAAAAGGGACCACGGGTGGTCCTTAGTAGTTAGAAACCACAGGATTACTTAATCAGAGAGCAAAGCTCTGGAACAGGAGCCAAACCTCAGTGGCAGATGAGAACATTTTAACAGGCACAGCAGTGGGGAATTACAAGGAGGACACTTGCATAGCCATGCCTTCAAACTCATGACCAATGGTAAAAGACCAAAAGCTACAGCTATATCACAAGAAAATATCAGAAGTGATTCAAGGCATTTATCAGAATGCAACTCAGATCATCCAACCAAAAAGTTCCTCTCAAACTTGATTCTAATTTAATATACAGTCACTTAATACAGAGTGCTTCAATGGGACATATTAATATACACCATTAATTTTTTGATTTACCGGGAGAACAAAGAGAAATCTCTACCCAAATCTTTAATGTGCTACTAGTTCTATTTCTATGATTACTTTTCCCTTCCTCTCAAGATCTTTTAATTTTTCAAGTTTTTTGTTTTTTTTTTTTTTTTTTTTTTTGTGTGTTTTTTTTTCTAAGCAAAGACTTAGAGAAAACTTACATAAACAGAAAAAATATTTTGAGAGAATTGCAGAGGTTTCTAATCCAGACTCTTGGAGGATGGCTGAATTTGAAGTTAGATTTAAAAAAAAAGAAAAAAAAAACTGCTTTGAAATTTTCTGAGGACAGGGCTTCAACAAGGTCTCTGCCTGGGTCTCTACCATGGTTTTCACGTATGTCTTTGTGGCCATTTGTCTAGGTGCATCATTTTCCCTTTCCTCTGAAGGACAGTCCTTCCCTGCTGGGGTTTCACTCTACCACACAGGATGCCACTCGTGAAGGAGGTGAAGCTGTCTTCTTGTTCCATTCTCCAGATTTTTAGTGGATAAATTAAACATTATAGACACTGTACCAACCCCATTAGGAACATTATTTGTAGCTCAGCACCAGTCAGATTTTAAATGGCTACTTGTTGTTTTATATTAAAGTACTTCCACTCTTTAAAATTATGCACAGTTAGACATTTCAAAGAATTGACACAATCCCAAATCCAGCAACACAAGCTGGTTTTCACCTACCCTGCAGTCCAGCTATCTAGTTCATATCCCTCTTGGCAATAATCTAACTACAGGGCTGTTTTGTGATACCACATCAAAAACCTTACTGAAACCTGTCTCTTGCTTCTATTACCCCAGGATGTTACAGATATTCTTGTTTGTGTTTCCTACAATCTATGCTCACACTGTGTGTGCTCTCAGGAATATTTATGTTCATCAGAATTCAAAGATAGTTCGTTTCAGAGTAAATGTAAAGTCTACAGTGATAAATGCACCTACATCACCAAAAAGTTGATATCAGCACTAAAGGTGCTACAGAAAAAAACTATTCCAAGGACACAGGGCTGCATGTCTAAAGCTTAGATAGACAATGCTTCCAAAATAACCTTATTTTTTGCCTCTCTTCACTGAATGTACACCAAAAAAACATTTCTTTACTTTTTACTATGCAGCTTCTCAAAAGAATTACAGATTTTTTTGCTTCAGACTTTGGTTGAATACTTCTGTTTTAAACAAGCTAGCCAGTATTGTTTTCTGAGCTGAGCATCAACATGAAGCTTAATGAGAAAGCCAAAAGAGAAAACAACTTAAAAACACTATCAAAGCAACAACAAAAAAAGCCATTCTGCCCCCAGCACACATATGAAAAAGAGAAAGCAGCTGCTGAGCAGCAGTCCAGGAGAATGTATTGAGGTGAGCCATGTCTCTGAATTCGTATCTAGCCTGATATGAAAGAAGCATCATTTATAGGAACTGTCAATTAAAACCAGGAGATGTAATGCAGTAAAAATTAACTTATGATACTATGACAGCTTATGTTCCAAATTAGATGTCATTGCTAGATGTCATTGGCATGAAGAAAGTTAGTTTCAAAGACAGATAAGAAAAGATATTAAAAAATCCCTTTAGGATAGTAAAAAATGCAGCGTGGCAAAATGTGGGGAATTCTGAGTCTTGACAGGAGTGTGAAGCATGTGTTGTGTATGTGCTCTGGATGGAAGTAGGGAATGCTCAGTGGAGCTCTGAATCCTCTCAGCAGCAACCCAGACACTCTGTGAAATAAAAATCCAGACATCAGTCTGGCTGAAAGCATTGAAGCTAAGCTAAAAACATATGTGATTACTTGTATAGGTGACAAGAGAAACTGGAATATAAAGTACTCTAGACAGCCAATAAACCTGTCTTACAAACTTCCATTTGTCCTCAGTAAAAAAAAAAACCTAACAAACAACAAACCTCTCAAAATCATCCAAAAACTTAGCCTCAAGTGTAACTAAACATAAATGTAAAATACTTTAGAAAACACAAGGTTAGTGAGGTTCTCTGACTGCAAAAAGACTCCATATTCAGAAAATAATCCCAGTTCTGCACAATAATTTAAAAATAAGCAGAAAATAATCCCAGTTCTGCACAATAACTGTGCTTTCTGTCTGCTCCTGCAGTTAACATATTAAAGAATTTTTGGTGCATCGATAACGTGTTCTGCAAACTGTGCCACAGGTTTGGGGTGACCAGTGGCAGCTGTGACATCCAGCTTCTCGGTCTTGGAACAATGTGCTACATGATCTTGGAAGGCTGAAACAGCAGAATCCTTTATTAACATCCTGCTATTATATACAGATAACAGTAGTTTTGCGTGAAAAGAGTTTACTACTATTTGGCCAGCTTTTTTCCTTTTATTTTTTCCTTCTCCATATCTTTCAATTGAAAAGGCTATAAGAGGGAAGGGAAAAGAACAAGAAAATTGCATTTTTCACAATGTCCACAGGTATCCTTAGTAAAGAGTGTCATGATCTGCTGCTGAAAAGCATTTGTGATAATTACAATGAAACTAAATGGACTATTTTAAAGAAGCAGCTAATAGTGTTTTCATCATAATTGCCATGAGTGATTTTCAAAAGGAGGTGATGCAAATATTCTGTATTCACTGAATTATGTTGATGCAGTGACTTACAAGCCAACCTGAGACAGTTTCCACAAGTAATAATGCATTTAATGTTCAAAAGAAATTCTTCCCATTTCTATAACAAAGAAAGGTCCTTGGTGATCCCAGTATGAGGCTCCAAAAAATTTAGAAGGTTTTAAGACAAAGCCTAGAAACTGCTGGAAAAAACACTTTAGTAAAAAGGAGAAGGAGAAGCTCAGTGTGTGTTACCCTATAACTGAGGCTGTCATCCTTGTGAGAGCAGCTGGGTTAGGAACACCTTAAGCTGTACAAAACTACTTTTAGCTGTGCTGGTTGATGCTTTTTCCACATGTAAAGCAACAACCACCTCTTGACACAAACCTTCTTTTCAAACTGAGGACTAGGTTTTTCTAAAAGAGTGTATCTTGGAAAATTCATGCACAAACTCATGGTGTTGTTAGTCACCTCTCTGCAGATGTTCCAGAACTTGCCACATCATAGGTGTGCCTCACCTGACAGTGAAGTAAAGCTGGTCTGACAGATTGAGGGCAGTCAGAGGGCAGCAAAGCTAATTATCTAGATAAGCCATTACAAAAGAAATGAAGCAATAAAACCAACCTTGTGATGCACAGGTCTTCAAGCAACAACACAGTGCTAGAAGCTAAGGAATATACTAGAATAAGAACAGTTAGGAAAGTAAATTGTGCCAGCTTTTGCCTCAGAAGTTTACAAATGATTTGTTCTACCTTCATGGCGTTTTTTGTGCTAAATACTTAGTTTCAGAAATTTAACTGGCTGCTTCAAACTACCATGCCCAGTCTTCTGAGACTTTTCATGCTGCATGAATTTGTCTGTGTGCCATGCTGTGAAAGCTCTGTTGTAATCACAAACCACTTTTTCCAGAGAAGGGAAACTGGCATTGCACAAATATTAGAGCTCAAAGAGTACTCTGCAGAACAGTGAGAGGTTTCATGCATGTCCTGGGTTGTAAGATAAGCTTGTATTCCATTTGCCATCTGTCGAAGGCGAACCGGTTGGACAGGTTTTTTGTTATCTCTCTCAGAGACAATGGTTTGTGTATACACCTTTGACTGATTCAATGAAAGGCTGAAAAAATGTAACGCCGTGAGGAGTCCCACCCAGAGGGGGGAAAGCAGCTCTCCCTCTTCTTCGCGGGACTCCGAGAGAAGCAGCTCTCTCACTCTCTCTTCGCGGGATTCCGAGAGAAGCAGCTCTCTCCCTCTTCTTCGCGGGACTCCGAGAGAAGCAGCTCTCTCTCTCTCTGCGCGGGATTCCCGGGGAAAGCAGCTCTCTCTCTCTCTTCGCGGGATTCCCAGAAAAGCAGCTCTCTCTCGCTCTCTCTTCGGCGGCACTCGCAGCGAAGCAGCCGGCGCGTTGAGCCGACGGCGGCGGAGCTCAGAGGCAACCCCGGCGCAGAAGAAGACCGGCCCCACTGCCACCAGATCTTCAGAGGGAAACTATACCCTTCTAGAGATCACCACTGCAGCTACAATTCACCAGCCACTGCAAGAGAAGCAAATTGTCCCAGTAGAACTGATACTGGCACCCCGCAGGTTCTGGACTTTTTTTCTTTCACTGGTTTTGTTTGTACCGATTGCATTTGCCTTTTTAAATTGTTGTCTAGTTTTCTCCTAGTAAAGAATTGTTACTCCCACTCCCATATCTTTGCCTGAGAGCCTTTTAATTTAAAGATCCTGGTAATTCAGAGGGAGGGGGGTTTGCCGTTCTCCATTGCACAGGAGGCTTTGCCCTCTTTCACAGACTCCTGTCTTGTCGAACCAAGACAGAATTTGGCGCCCAACGTGGGGCCCGAGGGCATTGAGAGGGAAAAAGGATTAACAGTTCTTAAGTAATTTGGTTTTGTTGTGTGTAAAAACATCTTCAGCATCACCATGTGGTCTAGTTTACCTTGGTTTGGGTGGCATGTGATCGTAGCTATACTTTTCCCATTTGCAGACCCTTATCTAAAAATGGGTCCTATAACTAAGGCTACGGTGTCTGTTATCAAGTTTGGCTTCTGGGTTAATTGGGTGAGGAATTCATGGATCTTTAATTTCCTCTGGAAGGCAGGTACATGGATTCATAGCTATCACACGTTAACTGTATGTTTTTGGGGTTACTTTAATAACGGTACCTACTGCGAGGAAATAGCACCTGGGCAAACTTTCTCTCAACCTTTTAACCATCTTTTTGGGTCTGCTCCACCAGTTCTCAAAGGGTTAAGATCCTTTATAAGTGCTAATGATACCATACAATGGGTGGTGTTGCTGATAGTCCTGTTATATTTAGCATTCAGAGATAAGGGAAGATTAACCTGGATAACTACCCTCACACCTACACCACAGACTCGAGATGCTGCTGCTCCAGAGCCTGACCCTGCCCCACAGCCCACCTCAGAAATGAACCGCCCAGATTGGGTGAGGGTTCTGGTTAAGGAGATACGAGAGATGCTGAAGGAGTGCATTTCCCCAGCTGGTGAGAAACCGGCCCTTTGCCTTGAGGAGGGACAGTCTAATAGTACAGCTGTGGAACCCACAGATGTTACAACTGTCCAGGTTCCAGCTGAACCACAAGGGCAGTCACGGTCAGCAGCAGTGGCCCCGGTAGAAACAAGGAAGTCTAAGGTGAAAGCAGAGCACCCTGCAGATAGGGACAGGAATGGAGGAACCTCACAACCCACAGGGGAGCCAGAGATTGCTATCATCACCGAGTCCCTGACGTACGAAAGTCTTCGCAATCTGCATAAAGACATTGTGCGACGAGGGCGTGAGGCTTATGCTACCTGGCTACTCCGGGTTTGGGATCTTATGGGTACAGGCGTGCAGCTGGACGGTGGTGAGGCAAGGAACTTGGGACCCTTGACCCAGGACTCAGGTATAAATCAGGTTTTTGTAAGGGAACCAGGGTCCCTTTCTCTCTGGGAGCGGCTCTTAATGAGTGTCAGGGAGAGGTTTATCCACAGAGAGAGAATGCAAGAGCACCATCATAGAATGCGCTGGAAGACCCTCGAGGAAGGGATCCAACAGCTGAGAGAAGTGGCAGTATTGGAGGTACTCTTTGGGAGGGATGGACGACACAATAATGATCCTGACAAGGTCAGGTGTACGGGACAAATGCTGTGGAGTCTGGCAAATCTTGGGCCATCTCAATACGCCACCTTCATTGCAACGATCAATGCTGACACCCACCGGGAGACAATAGGTTCTGTTGCCAACAAACTTAGGAATTATGAGAGTATGATTAATGGCCCAATGCAGGCTCATATCTCAGCTGTGATTAAGGAGTTTAAAGAGGAGATGAGGGAGGAGATAAGGAAGGTTAATACAGCACCCGTGAGAGTCACAGGCCCCAGAATCAGCACCCAACAATCCCCAGCTAGAGAGAGAGGGTACACCCCAAGGGCTAATCTGTGGTTCTTCCTGCGTGACCATGGGGAAGACATGGGGAGGTGGGATGGGAAACCCACTTCTGTCCTGGCAGCACGGGTCCGTCAACTCAAGGAGGGAAACTCTAACCGGGGGAGTTCCACCAAAGTGAAGGTAGCCTCAACCTCCCGTGACCAAGCTTGTGGGTACGATCTGTCAGACCCCCTTGAAGGGACCTCTAGTATGTATGCCCAGGGAAGGAATGATAACCAGTGTTAGAGGGGCCCTGTCTCTAGCCAGGGAGAGGCACGGGAAAACCGGATCTTCTGGACAGTGTGGATCCGATGGCCTGGCACATCAGAACCACAAAAATATGATGCTTTAGTTGATACTGGTGCACAGTGTACTCTGATACCATCGGGACATGTGGGGGCAGAGCCTGTTTCCATTGCTGGTGTGACAGGGGGATCACAACAATTGACTCTGGTAGAAGCTGAGGTGAGCCTGACTGGGAAGGAGTGGAAGAAACACCCTATAGTGACTGGCCCAGATGCTCCGTGTATCCTAGGCATAGACTTCCTCCGGAACGGATATTACAAAGACCCAAAGGGACTCAGGTGGGCTTTTGGAATAGCCGCTGTAGAGGCAGAAGACATTAAGCAATTGAACACCTTGCCTAGACTGTCAGAAAACCCCTCTGCAGTAGGACTCCTAAGGGTGGAAGAACAACGCGTGCCAATTGCGACCTCGACAGTGCACCGCCGGCAGTATCGGACGGATCGAGATGCCGTGATCCCCATCCACAAAATAATTCGGGAGCTGGAGAGCCAAGGGGTGGTCAGCAAAACCCACTCACCCTTCAACAGCCCCATCTGGCCTGTGCGCAAATCTGACAAAGAATGGAGATTGACTGTGGACTATCGTGGCTTAAATGAAGTGACTCCACCGCTGAGCGCTGCTGTGCCGGACATGCTGGAACTCCAGTACGAGCTGGAGTCCAAGGCAGCAAAGTGGTATGCCACCATTGATATTGCTAATGCGTTTTTCTCCATTCCTCTGGCAGCAGAATGCAGGCCTCAGTTTGCTTTCACCTAGAGGGGCGTGCAGTACACCTGGAACCGACTGCCCCAGGGGTGGAAACACAGCCCCACCATCTGCCATGGACTGATCCAGGCTGCACTAGAAAAGGGTGAGGCTCCAGAACACCTGCAATACATTGATGACATCATTGTGTGGGGGAGCACAGCGGCAGAAGTGTTTGAGAAAGGTGAGAGGATCATCCAGATACTACTAGAAGCTGGCTTTGCCGTCAAGAAGAGCAAAGTCAAGGGACCTGCCCGAGAGATCCAGTTCCTGGGAGTGAAATGGCAAGATGGACGGCGCCAGATTCCCACTGAGGTCATCAACAAGATCACAGCTATGTCCCCACCAACCAGCAAAAAGGAAACACAAGCTTTCCTGGGTGCCATAGGTTTCTGGAGAATGCACATTCCTGAGTATAGCCAGATTGTGAGCCCTCTTTATCTGGTTACCCGAAAGAAGAATGATTTCCACTGGGGCCCTGAGCAGCAACAAGCCTTCACCCAGATCAAGCAGGAGATCGCTCATGCTGTAGCCCTTGGCCCAGTCAGAACGGGACCAGAGGTCAAGAATGTGCTCTACTCTGCAGCCGGGAACCATGGGTTGTCTTGGAGCCTTTGGCAGAAAGTGCCTGGGGAGACTCGAGGCCGACCACTGGGATTCTGGAGCCGAAGTTACAGAGGGTCTGAAGCCAACTACACTCCCACAGAGAAGGAAATCTTGGCTGCCTTTAAAGGAGTTCAAGCAGCCTCGGAAGTAATTGGCACAGAAACACAACTCCTCCTGGCACCCCGACTACCGGTGCTGGGGTGGATGTTTAAAGGAAAGGTTCCTACTACCCACCATGCCACTGACGCCACATGGAGCAAATGGATTGCCCTCATCACTCAACGCGCCCGTATTGGAAACCTGAATCGCCCTGGGATTTTGGAGATAATTACGAACTGGCCAGAAGGTGAAAACTTTGGTCTCACTGATGATGAAAAGCAGGTACAAGTGACAAGGGCTGAAGAGGCTCCACCATACAACCAACTACCAGCAGAAGAGACCTGCTACGCTCTTTTCACTGATGGTTCCTGTCGCATTGTAGGGATGAACCGGAAGTGGAAAGCAGCCGTATGGAGCCCCACACGCCAAGTTGCACAAGCTACCGAAGGAGAAGGTGGATCGAGCCAACTCGCTGAACTCAAGGCCGTTCAGCTGGCTCTGGACATTGCTGAAAGGGAGAAGTGGCCAAAGCTCTACCTTTATACTGATTCATGGATGGTAGCCAATGCTCTGTGGGGCTGGCTGGGAAGGTGGAGGAAGGCCAACTGGCAACGTAGAGGAAAGCCAATCTGGGCTGCTGATATATGGAAAGACATTGCCTCTCGGGTGGAAAAGCTGACGGTGAAAGTCCGTCATGTAGATGCCCATGTCCCCAAAAGTCGGGCTAATGAAGAGCACCGAAACAACGAGCAGGTAGATCAGGCAGCAAAAATAGAGGTGTCAAAGATAGACTTAGATTGGCACCATAAGGGGGAGTTGTTCCTGGCTCGATGGGCTCATGATGCCTCAGGTCATCAGGGCAGAGATGCCACCTACAAGTGGGCACGAGACCGAGGGGTGGATCTAACCATGGACAGTGTTTCCCAGGTTATCCATGACTGTGAGACGTGTGCTGCCATCAAACAGGCCAAGAGAGTGAAGCCCCTATGGTATGGTGGGCGGTGGTCCAAGTACAAGTATGGGGAGGCCTGGCAGATTGACTACATCACACTGCCCCAGACACGCCAAGGCAAGCGCTACGTGCTGACCATGGTAGAAGCCACCACTGGATGGCTGGAGACTTTCCCTGTACCTCATGCCACTGCCCGGAACACCATCTTAGGCTTGGAAAAACAAGTCCTGTGGAGACACGGCACCCCTGAGAGAATTGAGTCTGACAACGGCACCCATTTCAAGAACAGCCTTATCAACACCTGGGCCAGAGAACATGGTATCGAATGGATATATCATATTCCCTATCATGCTCCAGCTGCCGGCAAAGTTGAACGGTGCAACGGACTCCTTAAGACTACCCTGAAGGCACTCGGTGGGGGAACATTTAGAAACTGGGAAATTAACCTGGCAAAAGCAACCTGGATGGTCAACACCCGGGGGTCTGTCAATCGAGCTGGCCCTGCTCAGTCAGAACCCTTACACGCAGTAGATGGAGATAAGGTCCCTGTAGTACATATGAAAGGTATTTTAGGGAAAACTGTTTGGATTAATCCCACCTCAGGCAAAGACCAACCCATTCGTGGGATTGTCTTTGCTCAAGGACCTGGTTACACTTGGTGGGTAATGCAGGAAGATGGGGAAACCCGCTGTGTACCACAGGGAAACTTAGTCTTAAGAGAGAACTGGGTGTAAGATTTCATGGTGTGCAGATGGAAATAGAATAAGGGGTGGATAATGTCCTGGGTTGTAAGATAAGCTTGTATTCCATTTGCCATCTGTCGAAGGCGAACCGGTTGGACAGGTTTTTTGTTATCTCTCTCAGAGACAATGGTTTGTGTATACACCTTTGACTGATTCAATGAAAGGCTGAAAAAATGTAACGCCGTGAGGAGTCCCACCCAGAGGGGGGAAAGCAGCTCTCCCTCTTCTTCGCGGGACTCCGAGAGAAGCAGCTCTCTCACTCTCTCTTCGCGGGATTCCGAGAGAAGCAGCTCTCTCCCTCTTCTTCGCGGGACTCCGAGAGAAGCAGCTCTCTCTCTCTCTGCGCGGGATTCCCGGGGAAAGCAGCTCTCTCTCTCTCTTCGCGGGATTCCCAGAAAAGCAGCTCTCTCTCGCTCTCTCTTCGGCGGCACTCGCAGCGAAGCAGCCGGCGCGTTGAGCCGACGGCGGCGGAGCTCAGAGGCAACCCCGGCGCAGAAGAAGACCGGCCCCACTGCCACCAGATCTTCAGAGGGAAACTATACCCTTCTAGAGATCACCACTGCAGCTACAATTCACCAGCCACTGCAAGAGAAGCAAATTGTCCCAGTAGAACTGATACTGGCACCCCGCAGGTTCTGGACTTTTTTTCTTTCACTGGTTTTGTTTGTACCGATTGCATTTGCCTTTTTAAATTGTTGTCTAGTTTTCTCCTAGTAAAGAATTGTTACTCCCACTCCCATATCTTTGCCTGAGAGCCTTTTAATTTAAAGATCCTGGTAATTCAGAGGGAGGGGGGTTTGCCGTTCTCCATTGCACAGGAGGCTTTGCCCTCTTTCACAGACTCCTGTCTTGTCGAACCAAGACAATGCACCAGTTATGCAGCTGTACATGGGAGAGGAAAAATCATCTCAATCTGATTACATGGATTCAATTAACTATTAACACTGGTTTGTGTGTTCAGGTCTAGTGCAGATGAGAAATGCCAAATATTGTGCTAGTTCAAGTATTGTACACTGGGTTACAACCAGTCTAAGGTGACTTGAATTGTCAAAATGGTGTCAAATCTCTTCTCCAATTCAATGTGCAAGTCATAGCATTGTAAAACCATAGAACCAGAGAATCTGCTGAGTTGGAAGGGGCCCATCAGAATGGACCCCTGTGCATGGCAGCCCAAGAATCACACCATGGGCCTGAGAGCATTGTCCAAGTGCTTCTTGAACTCTTTCAGGCTGGTGCTGTGATTGGGGAGCCTGTTCCAGTGCTCAACAACCCTCTGGGTAAAAAGCCTTTTCCTGATATCCAAACAAAACCTCCCCTGACTCAGATCCCTAGCATTCCCTTGAGTCCTGTCTCTGGTCATGGGAGTGAACAGATGAGTATCTGCTTCTCCACTGCCCCTCATGAGGATATTGAAAAACACAGTGTGCCCCCCCCCTCTTTTTTCCAGACTGAACAAATCAAGTGACCTCAGCTGCTCCTTATTAGGCTTCCCCTCCAGACCCTTCATCATCATCCTTGCGGCCTTCCTGTGCACACTCTCCAATATCTCAATGTCTTTTTTTTATATTGTGGTGCTCAAAATTGCCCCAAGGACTCAAGGTGAGGCTGCCTCAGTGCAGAGCAGAGCAGAACAATCCCCGCTGTAGCCTTGATGCCCCCCTGGATATGGTTGGCCCTCCAGGCTGTTGGGGCATTTACAACTCATTTTCAGCCAGGGACCCAGGTCCCTTTTCCCATCAGTGCTTTCCAGCCTCTCATTCCTCAGTCTATGCACACAACCAGGGTTGCCCCATTCCAGGTGCAGAATCCAGCACTTTCCCTGTTTGAATTTCATATGGCTGGTGATTGTCCATTCCTCTAATTTGTTGAGATCTCTCTGCAGGACCTCTCTGCCCTCAAGGGAGTCAAAATCTCCTCCCAGTTTAGTAACATTAACAAACTTCCTTAGTATTCATTTGAGTCCAGTGTCCAAGTTGTTAATGAAGATATTGAAGAGAACAGGGCTGAGAATAGAGCCCTGCAGAGCCCCACAAGTGACAAGTCACCAGCCTGTAAGCAAGTCCTTATAGATTTCTTTACTATCTTAATTTACAGTACTTTATTTTTTCAAGTCCAGCAGCTAAGGCAAAAATCATGAGAACTGTGAATGTAGTTGAATTTTCACAAGAAAACTAGTCCAGAAATCAAGGTAATCTAATTTATATTTAAAAAGCTCCAGATAAATGCCTAATTCATTTTAAGACCTTCAAAATAATTGCCAGTACTGATGCTAAGATATTTTGGCAATCAAAATTACCTATTATTAAGTGCTACTGAAAGTGAAAATCTTAGAAATTCTTTCAAGAATGGGATCTTATCTTTCCCCGATTGTATCTATAATCTTGTAGATAGCATTCCAGGTTTCTTTCTGATGGTTGCTAAAACTGCTGGAAGCTCAGAAAGAGCCTGATTTCTTCACTTAAAAAGTACTGGAGAGTTCCAACTGACCTCAAGCTCTGTGCTGACATAATATGGCTTGTAATTAACTGTCAAAATTTTTAGAGACTTGAATATATTTTTAAAATGTGTTTTATGGGATAAGTGGTTAAATATATAGATATTTATAGGAATATATGTGTGTATATAGCCTGGTTAGTCTATTACAGACTATATTGAACTAAAATTTTATGCTTATATATTGACTTAGAAATGCATTTAAATTTTTATTCAGATATTACCTTCTCCAGATGTTATTTTATCTGCCATTTTAAAATACAAATATAAACTGGTTTTAAGCTATCTCTCAATGCAATATGTTCAAACTCTTCTTAGTTAAAGAAATTTTAAGTAATTGATGTTTAAACAATCTGTGCTTTCTGGGTAGAGGCAAAAGTTTTGTAAAACTTATCTGGTAAATTTTATTGCAACTTAGCATGAGAACAAAGTGAGTTTCTAAAATAATTTACTGTGGTGTGTTTGGATATTTTCTTTTATTCACCTGGATTTTCACCAGACAAATTAATTTTCTAGGGACCTAAAATAATTGTAAGACCCCATCCTCTCTTAGCACCCTTTTTTTCCTCATGTATATCTCTAGCCTTACATATAGAGCTTCCAATACTTTTATTCTAAACATCGCTTTTCAGATGTTTTCTCAAAGCAGCCACTCAAGTCAATAAGATAATTCTCTCTACACTGTGGATACCAAACCAAGTTGATTGTTCAGGGTTTTTTTTTGTTTTATGGGTTGTTTTTGTTGCTGCTGCTGCTGCTGTTTTTGTGGTTTGTTTTTTGTTGTTGTTTTGTTTGTTTGGTTTTGTTTTGGTTTGGTTTTATTTTGCTGGTTTTGTTTTTGTTTTTGGTTTTTTTTTGGCTTTTTTTTCCCTAAACACAATGTATATGTTAGTATGAGAACAGAAGAAGGGCAGACTGGCTCCAGACAGAGCTGAGCAGGGCAAATCCAGCCACATTGCTGTGATGGTTCCACATCAGCAGCATTGGCCATACCAGGAAGGAGCTCAGGGAGACTTGATGTCCTGGAGTGAATATCTCAGAAGTCAGAACTCTCTGTACTGGTGCCCAAACCAGGAGGATTTAATCCTGAGTGTGGTATCACACCAGTACAGTTCCCATGGCTCCAGCATCACAATTGTCTTAAGTTAATCAAAGTCAGGCAAAGGGAAATTCCCTCCTTTGTCTCCCTTGTGCCAGCACAAACTCCTGTATACTTGGGTGAGGATCCAAAGCACTTCTAGATAGACAAACTAAAGCATAAAAACAACTTGTAGGTAAAAAAAAATAGAATAAAATAAAATAAAATAAAATAAAATAAATAAAAAATATAAAATATAAAAAATAAAATAAAATAAAATAAAATAAAATAAAATAAAATAAAATAAAATAAATAAAATAAAATAAAATAATAAAATAAAATAAAATAAAATAAAATAAAATAAAATAATAATAAAATAAAATATAAAAGGAAAAGGATAGGTTCTCTGCATTTCAGCTCTCCTTCCACAGCAGAGATAGAGGCAAAAGGAGGGATCAGATTGTGGTCAACTTAAAAACAAGCTTTTGCTCATCAGACTCATGCATGGAGGACCATGCTGTCTCTGACTCTCCTGTGAGGAGAGAAAAGCTTTCTCCAGGCTTCCCATATATCATGTTTTCCTTTCTTCTACCATTGGCTATATGTGGCCTGTATGTGGAGACGTTTTAGGTAGAATTCAACACTGGAATGATCAGAAGAATAACAAAGTGAAATTTCTTTAACTGAGGCAATTAGGAAAAGAGAGAACAGTCAGAAGCCAAGAGCTTGGTGAAGGCAGTCAGTAAGCAGCCCAGAGAGCCAGAAGGTTTAATTCCAGTTTCATTTCTGGCTGTCATGCACTAGGTTTGCTCAGATAAAGAGAAAGGAACCATTATGATCGATAGCTGTGTTAGTCAGTATAACTGTGATGAAGGAAGGGAAGTGAGGTTTCTTTTCCCAATGTAAATATAAGGTTATGGCAAAATTGCATGATTCCCCAAATGGGTTGTTTCACACACTTGTATAAATCTAACTTTTGGCTTATGAATGAGAGTTGTAACACATTTTCTCAGAATGTTTCCAAAGTGTAAGAAGATGTTGGGTTGGACAGATGTTGTAGGGGTTCCAAGTAAACAAGCATGGAAATATTATAAAAAACTACACAGCAAATAAAAAATTCACAAATAGCTTCATCCTCTTTGGATCACCTGAACAGATTTCTCTTTCTTCATTTTATATGAACTTAAAGATATTTTTGTTGATTATTCCTCTTTCAAGTCCATAAATTAAAAAGAAAATGTAAAACATAGCAAATTAAAAGGAAGACTTTGAAGACAAATTCAGTTTTATACAGAAAGTCGTTGAAGTAATGATATTGTCTCTCCTTAAACAGTCCATTTACCTAAGTGTGTGGTTTTGATCCAAGGTGAGAGAACTGCCTAGAGACAAAATTCAAAATCTAATTAAATTAAGCATATTCATGGACAAGCTCTTGCTGACAGTTTGAAGTAAAAGGCCAGAAGGTCACACAGCAGAGCAGAAGGTATTGAAATGAAACCCAGAATCACCAGAGCTAACAAGGACAGGGATCCAGGGCATCTCTTCCTGTGTTCAAGTCATGCCAAGCTGTTTAAGGAGGGGCTCAGATCCAACATATATGAAAAAATGTAATTAGATTCCATAACATAATAAAAAATTTAATGTTTCTAAAGAAGCAAAAAAACCCACAAAAGAAAACAACACCAGAAAACTTTTCTACAGAAGTCCAACTCAGACTTTTAAAAAACACCTTATTTTTTAAGTACGCATTATACAATAAAAAATATATATTATTGGAAACATTATTTTGAACCACCACTGTAAGTTTCTTAGATTTCTTGGACACTTATAAAGGTCAGTTTATCTCCATTACTTGAAAAGGAAAATAGAATGTCCAAAAGGCTGTTGGGCACTTGAAAGATGAAGTGTCATAACACAGTAAACGACAAGATGAAAGCACATCTTTTGGTTTATTTTGAAATGTATTCCTGACCTGCAACATGGGGCTTCAACATTTAGAAAAACTCATATTGAATTATCTGCTCACATGTGCCCGCTGGCCTCTCCAGAACATTTGCCCCTTTTCTGGCAAAGTATAAACCTTCCCACATTTTTTCTGTAACCTAAAAGACATAGTATGATATTGTCAGAAGCAAAACTTTTTATTTTAAAATAACCATCCTAGATGAAATGCATGAAGCCAGTTGTGACCTGTCAGAGAGCCAGCTGTGTTTATCCATTGACAATAAGACAAGTTTACTGTGCAGCTGAACCACCCCAAAATGTGATTTTCACCTTTAAAAAAAAAATAAAAATCTGTGTTTGATTTAGATTTTTAATTGCAATTTTGTTCAGTTTTCATTTTATCCAGACTACTGGAGGTAACAAATAAGGTTTTTTTAGGTATATTAGATATAAGTTTTCTTAAATACATGAAAGTGGAACCTTCAGCAGCTTGATGCTCAAAGTAGCTTAACTTCAGTGCATACCATGCTAATGGAGCAAATATCTTGAAGGCACCTTAGGGATTGAGTGGTTACATGATTTATTTTCTGAAGGACATTACAGAGACAAGGAAATAGCCAAGTAAACTGTTGCAATTTTTATTGTGTGCCATATATGTCATAGATGAATGAATAATATTCTTGTTACAGAAAATCAAGGGGACTGAGGTCTACTAATATTACTGCAAATGTCAGAAGTTTCCACTTTTCTCAAATGTTTAAAAAAAAAAAAGAGAAAGAGAAAAAATCAAACATGATAAAAGCCAAACAGAAGAGTGTTTTCTCAAGGCTTGTCTAATCAACATTTAATAATAGTGGAGATATTAGCCATCCTTTTAGTTAACTATTAATTTACATTGTAAATTACAGTTGCTGCTTGTTTAAATATTACTTTTGCAGGGGCAGGGAAAGAAAACTTCAGGAATGCCATAATTCTGCAGAGTTTACAGATCTTTAGATGCTGGTGGTTGAGCTGATTAATGAACACATCTGTAAGCTAAATTCTTAGAGGCTCTTTCCATGCTGGCTGAAACCAGAAAATGTTGGAAATTTATTGAGAAGGTTTAGGATTCCCAGCTCAAAAATCCAAGGCACACACACTTGCCTAAGGATCTGAATGGAGTTATTTGAAACCAAATTGCTGCCGCCAATCTATTTATATTCAGAGGTACACAATTTGCCAGATTAAGATAGGCTTATTTATGAGACAGAGTCACATTGTGCTGTGTTCAGTCCAAGCCACATGACAAGCAGAAGGGATAGAATTGTGGGTTTTTTTCTGTAATTTGTCTTTAGTCTGCTTTCACTTTGTGTGCGGTCGCATCACTTAGAGCAATCAAGAAATATATGAACACTTCCAGTAGAATAAGGCAGCATGTGACTCTGAAATCTGATTATATTCCTGATGTTTAGACTAAAAGAAGTAGTTGAAATTCCAAATGATAGGAAAAGTAGGAGAATGAAAAACTAATATAATATCAGTATATAAAGCCATATTAATAATATAGTAATTTACATTTTTTGGTAATGATTTCCTGACTTTAATGACTTTTTAAATGTTAAAGCAAAGTTATTTTCCTTTTCAAATAAGCTTTTGGAAAAGTAAAAAGAATGACTGGTCTAGTCTAATTGACCTTGTTCTTTTGTTGCACCAAATGCTTTTAGAAGGAAGAGCCAATCTGATGGGAGGGTTGTACACAGAAGTTTAGGAGTATTTTCACACACTTAAATGCCTTATTAATCATAGGTTATCTTATCAAGCACTGTTCTCCTTTTGAGTCCAATTCAAGTTTAAGATACGACCATCTCAGGAGCCATGAGAATCACGTGTTCCCTCCGGATGCTGTACTGTGCGTTTGATTGAACCAGACCATTTTAAGTTTCATTTGTATCTATCATTGTTCTGTCTACAAACATCATGAGAATACTTTCAGCTCTCAGGCTAAAGGAATTACTGAAGCAAGATTATTTTTATTTCTTTCATGTGTGTCCTAGCTTATCCTGTGGCCAGATAAATCCAAAAAGACCAATAAATTAACTGACCATGTGCTTTCCGGCAAGAAAGTTGCCTTAAATTACTTCACATTCAAAACCTTTTTTCACTGTCTCTTTCAACTTTTGATGGTAATCTCTAAAACTGAAAGAAACTTATCACCCTGTTTGTTATTCCTTCAATCATTTAAAGGTGATGCTTACCTGTACTGTCATGGCTTTAAAGAGAGACATGATTTTATCTTTAAAAAAAAAAGATAAATCTGAGCATTAATTTATTGGTTAAAGCTTCACACAGGGGTTGACTAGCATGTCATTTGTCTGAATACCTCTTTTCTAGGACAGGAAATAGATAGGAAACTAGGAGAAGCTATAATTAATTCAGCTTGTATTTAAACTGAATTTCAGACCTTGGTCTTCACAATTGAAATGTAATGTAATGTAATTCTATGTAATTCTACAAGCTCAATTGCTAATAATGCTTTTTACTGGATTTTAAGATAGGATGCTTTGTGTGAATCAGTACTTGACTGGAAGGTCAAAGTGCTATTCACATTTTTCAACATTTCATATTTCAAGTGACATTGGCCTGTTGAGAGGGTGGTAATCTTAAGATTTATGCAAGGAATTTATTATTTCAGATGTTTTGGATTACAAAAACAAAAAAAACCCCACCCAACTATTATATATTTAGGAAAATAAATCAGTGGTCATAACTATGTTCCTCATAAATTCTGGAAAATTGTTCTGAATTTCTTAGGCTTTTTCCAGTGTGGTGGCAGTTAATAGCGAAAGAAATCCTACACTTAATTCACTCACAAAACCTCCTGCCTAATGCAAATGTTTCAATCAAATCATGTTTGTGTTTTGACTAAAGGGTTCAAATTCAGCATTGATTTAACTTCACTAGTTTCTTAGGTCCTTTTGCTGAATTAAATTGCTAATTTAATTTACTAAGTGGCACATTTAGTTACCATACAGCCAGATCCTGAAACCATTCCAGAATGTCATACCAGAGGACATAGAGATGCATATTCATTTTGGGACTGGTGCTTTCATTCTTGGCCCAGATTCCATCCCTTTATTGTTGATGAAAAAATAAATTATTTACATAGATACAATATTCAGGCTTTTATGCTATATCAGCCTTCAGTGTTTTGAATTTTTTCCAACCACCAGTAGAGAGATAAGACATCCCCTTACATATGTAATAGAAAGAAATTATCTTTGTTTCTTTTATTAATTTTTTCAATATATAATATGCTGAAAAACAAAGTAAAAGTTGAGTGGATTTTTTATGCAATTGAAAAACTAGGTTTCCTTTCAACAATTTGTTTTTATATGTGAAATAATTTACACTTTAATAAACATTTTTCCCTACTTTCTTCACATTGCTTCTTCCAAGAGTGTTATTAGAGTTTGAGATAAGAGCAATTCACTATAAAAGTTGAAGACAATTGAGAGAACATCTTTAGAAAGACAATCTGGGTCTGTATTTATAATGAACTATGACAAGTTTTGAAGGTAATGTGCAGCTGAGGGAAAATCTAAGATGCAGGCAATATTGGTTTGAGTAATTTAAAGGTTCTGATGTAAGAAATTTTATTGAAGCCCAGTGTATTGTAAATATATTTAACTTGAGAAACTACAGAAAAATTTTACATCAATAGCAATGTCTCTTCCATACTAAAATAGTCTGGAATATAACAATATTTTCTGGAGTTAGTTTAAGAGTAGAGAAGATTCAGAGTAAATTGGACAAAAAATTACTTCTTTTTCCCTTCATCATATTTCAAATGCATCCCTGGGAGGATGGCTCAGTGCTCCCTTTGGACATGTGGTAGAGAAGCTGACCTGCTCTAGGTCCCAGGAGGGACATGTTAATGTGAGGAGCAGCAAAGTGAAACAGCTTGTGAAAAAACAGTATTTCCAGAGCATGAGAAAAAACAAAGTTGCCTGACTCAGAGATACTTTAGTCAGCTCTTGCAGGTATGCAGTCGAATGTCTGGCTGAACCACCATTTCACTATAAATGCAAAATAAATCACATCAAAGACTGTATCAAAGAAAATCTTTAATGCAGGGCTACTAATCAAAACTATTTATTTTGTCTCTGCCAAACCACCTAACTTAGCTTGTCTCTGTCAGTAAGTGCAAAATCTCAAACACAAGTCAGATGGCAGCAAAAACAAGCAAAATGCCCACACAGAAAGGCTATACTGGGAATAACCAATTCCACCATGGCTTAATGGTTTGGAGTGACAGTATCTAAGTAGAGGAAGGGATCATTTTGCCAACTGGAAAGAAATTAAAAGGAAATGGAAAAGTATAAAAGAGTTTAGGGATGAAGGAAAGAAGAATTAACGAAGTGTGGAAACTCAGTTGAAAAATGTGTAGCTAAATGATGAAAGCTTTTAGAACAGACAACTAAAGTGGGAAGAGGAGTAGAGTTAAGGTAGAAAAAAGCTTCAACGTTCCATTAACAACAATCAAATTGTTGTTTCTATAAACAGATTTTTGTTGGATGATATTAATAAGCCTTAAAGTTCAATGGAAAACCCATCCACAAAAGGTATCAGAGTCTTCAAATCTCCATCTGAGCCATGAACACAGGAAATCTTCATTCCTAGGTTTTTTTTCACTGTCATGACAAAGTAATTCCTGTTGCATGGTACTATCCTGCATAGTTCATATAAACTGCTAGATCTTTAAGCTTCCTGGAAAATTAAAATTCCTCTATAAGTAGTGAAGTATATTTTACTGATTTTTGTTGTTGCTTTAATTTCTTGTGGATATTTTGATGCAGGGAATTTTTTAATTTTTTTTTTTTTGTTCTCTTTTATTTTTTTTCCTTTATTTCATCAGCACTATGAAGGAGAAAAAAAATCTCTTCAAATGAAAAAATCATTCTCTGAAGTGCGAAACAAAAGTTGGAGCTCACTCTAACCATAGAGATTTTCCAAGATACCTGCCCCAGCTGACTCCCCTTTTATGCATTAAGCATAGTCCATAAATTCTATTTCAAAGTTGAAATTTACAATGGACTCCATTCATAAAACTGTCATGGTAGGTTTCTAAGAGCATTTCACACTGATGTGCAGAATGCTTCCAAGATGAGTAAAATCTGAGTGGCTCATACATATCAAAGCTTCCCCCTTTTTACAGACAGATGGTCAGTTTGCCATTGGGCTGAGAGAAGGCGGTGGGAGAAGTGTTAGAAGTGCCAGATTACAATGAAAGTGCTTCATAAAGAGTTGATCTCTCTGCTGCCTTCTCAGAACCCATTTTAAGAACCTGACCTAACTCACATCGAGTCCTCCAGGCTTCTGTAGGAACTGGAACATGCCATGTGTCTGAAAAGGAGCACTTCTCTGGCAGGGAGCATGACAACTCATGAGTGGAAATTAGGAGAGCATGGCAAGAAGGGAGAAATGTCTGCCTTATCCATTTCCCTCTTTGCCATTGTATTAAAAAATAGATCTCATTTCATGCCTTGAAAAATGGTCATGTCTGACAGATTCTTAGTTGACAGAATTGCCACAGTTGTGACTCAAGTAGGCCTACAGTAATTTCTGCTTTGTTAGTACCATGATCCTTTATATTAAGTAGAGGAAGAAATATATAATGTATTGATTGGATAAAGATCACCACGTAATGACAGCATTTCAATTCTGCTTCTTTACTGAGTTTCTTGGGCTTTATTGTTTTATAATTAATTTCCAGTCAGTTCCCTGCAACAGTTTTAATGCTCCTTTGTCTGTTTATGAGAGGTCAAAATTTAAAAAGAATTCAAAAATCTAGAAACAAAAGATACTGTAGTATAGTTATAGAAAATGAAATTGAAAGAAAGCACATAAATATCTGCATTAGAACCCAAATTTCTATTCATGCAGTCACGGTGGAAAGGCTTGTATATTATGGTTTACCCAATACTATCAATGTAACTAGAAATTCTAACGTAGATCAAGTTTGTTGTTTTTCATCTCTCTCTGATCAAGTAAAAATAAACTGCCTGATTCTTTGGTTCAAAACCAGAGCTAGGAAAAAGCTTGACTCAAACCATTCTAAATATACTATGATAAAACCCAGCAGCTTTATAAATTTTCTAGAGGTTTTCTTTTTAGATACAATCTGTAAATTATATCATTATAGTATTATGAGGATTTAATAAGTATGAGAAATTTAATGAACTATGCCTGTTTTAAATTATTCCAAAAACATATGAACTTCCCAAGAATACATTTCAGAATGAGCTGTAGGAATCTACTGGGTAGTGCTCACTTGCCATGTCATTGGCCTTTGAAAAATAGCACCAGGGGCAGCCCATTCTAATAGGAAGACTGCCTTATGACTTTTTTTCCACTTATGGCTAGTAAATCCCCTCTCTTTTTATAAAGACTGCAGTAAAATCTGTTTTTTTTCAGTATATAATAGACTCCTGTCTCCAATGTCAAGTGCAGATCTTTGAGGAACACAGCCTAGAAACTATTCATGCTAGAATACTTAATACTCTTATTTTTCCCTGTGTCTCCATTTCCCCCTCAGAAAACACTTTCCAGATTTTTCTAAAAATGAATTCTGTTTCTCATGGGAAGGTTTAAGTCCTCACTCTGATGAATTGTAAAACAGGGTTTTATTTTATATATTAAGAAAATTAGGATCTCCTATTCTATTCTATTCTATTCTATTCTATTCTATTCTATTCTATTCTATTCTATTCCAATTTATAACACAAAAGTTTCATAACCTTTTTCTCCTAATACCTTTTGCACAAGATACTACAAAATCCAAGAGGAAAATTACCTTAATAGTAAAGAGAAGTATTTGGTTATGCTTTGTCTATATGAGAGACAAGGGAACTAGTGCAAAGATACAAAAGGACAAGAAGAAATGTACGTGCAGTAAGAAGAATTTTATGACAATATATGTGTTGTAGAGAAGAAAAAAAATGCATCTCCTTAAATTGGTGATGATTTTTCTATTCGTCTTGAGAGAAATTCTGTCCATTGCAAAGAGTTTCAAACTCAGAAGGCTTGAAGTTTCTCTGTCCTTTTACTCAATATTTAAGTTCATATAATAAACACTGTCAAGTTCCTTCAGTCCTTCATCATCTTTTCCTGGTTGAAATTTACATTCCCAGAAGTTTATAGTGTCTATCATATAATATGCATTTTGAAATAATGCTGCAGCTTAGGCTCTAGGGAGAAATTTGTGATTTCTTTTTTCTGTTTTTAATCCTGATAAGTAAGTGTGCTTGTTTACGTGTATGTTTTATTTACCGTGTTGAATTAAAATTACCTTCTCACAGTAGTTAAAGGAAGGAGACATCTGTTGTTTTCAAGTTTTTTTTCTTCAAAATGGAGCATATTTCCTCCCAGACACATGAAGTTATTATATTCCATCTTTATAAAAACACCCTTATATTTTTTTTCATAAAAATTCCTGCTTTTCCTAAATACCCTTTTGGTTCAGCATCAATCATCTATCATTTCAATGCATAAAGCCTTTGCAGGTGATTGTAGGGGAATGGAGAATGTAGGAGATTTTATTATTCCAAGTAGTGCATCAATGCACCTGGAAGTACTTTAATGTTTTGTTGAGAGACTACCTTTAAATTCTACATATATTTTTCATTGATCACAATGGCTTTGCCTGGATTTTCCAGAGCCATTAATAGACTTTTCCAAGTGCAATATGCACATTTGCTTTTCCTATAGATGTGCTTACCATTATATCTCCATTTTTCCTCTGATACATCTACAAAACCAGTCTAAACATCTGAAGTTCCCGACTTAACAAGGCGTATCAGTCATGCTCAGTTTAAAGTACTGGTTTAGATGTTCTCTTATTAAATTTTATAATTATATATTTTTAAAATTAATTTAAAAAAATATATAATTATTATAATTTATCCTTAAACATAGGCTTCAGCTGAAGAATCAGTATTGAGAATAAGCTGTCTGCTAGTCCTAGAGCAGGGAGTCACATTCTGTTCTGTTTCACATTCTTAAATTTTAGGGGAAATGTCCAGCTGAGCTATATCTGATTTGTTTGTTTTCAAATGGTCTCTGAACTTGATTTGTGACAAATCTTAATGAACAGATAGGGAAAAGAAATTAAATTGAAATGTAATGGTACAGTTTACATTAGAATATAAAAATCTTGTGAGTGTACACTGTATGTATCTTGCATATTTGGATGTTTTCTTGCCACATAATGCCTGGTCACTCTGAAATAAGGCACAGTGGAGAATGCTGTGTTCCTTATAATTTTTCAACCAATAATTTCAAAGTGCTAAACTGTAATTTAGAATATGATGCTACTCTTGTTTAATTTATTGTTTCATTCATTCAAATGTCAAACTTTTCTCTTGAGACCAATATTCTACATAAAACTCCCTACAACAAATGACAGAGGGAGTTTCCATTCAGCAGAGGGAGTTTTGCTAAAGTGGATAAATGTAAATTAGTAGTTAAAGAGGGAGTATTAAAGAGGGAGTTTCCATTAAAGTGGATAAATGTAAATTAGTACTTAATTGGTCCAAAATGAAGCAATTTTTTAAACTTTTCATTCCACAAAAATACTTTTTTTATTTTTTTTTTCCTCCTACACTTCAGGAAATTAAGTTTGAAAACCAAGTGGGAATTCCACTTATTTCTGAGTTCTGATATTCATTCTTTACTGTTAAGTACAGATCTCATGCAGAAGTTTTCTCTCACTGGTCTTTGTCTTTCTAATCCCTCATTAACTGCAGAAAAAATAGAAGAAAAATATAACAAACATCAGAGTTATGTTTTAATTGGAAACACATTTATAGATGGATCAAAACTATGATTGAATACTAGAGATCTAGAACTCTTTGACTCAATAACCTCAGGATTTCACACAATGATATGTCCTAAATTCATTAGTTATTCTCAGTTATTTCTCCTGCAAATGCAATAGAAATACTAATGGAAGTGACTGTACAGAACAGAAACTTAAAGAGATATGAGAAGACTAAAAAATGAGACTATTCAAGTTTCTCTACAAGATTTGTTAATAAATATTTAAATAAAAATATTCATAAAAAAATTCTACTGAGTTATTATGATGATTTTGGAAAATAAATTCAGTCCACAAAATGTAAGGAGAGGTGTTCAAATCTCCTTTCTGTGTAAACCAAAATGTGAATTTTAATTACTGATACCTCAACAATTTTTAAGGATGTAAAACTCACAGCTGCATTCAGATTAGGCCTTTTTCCTAAATTGATGGGATAACTGAATAGTAGACTGATTCTCTTTGACATCACATTTCTTGCCTTGATTATTTCAGTAAAAAATGTCTGTTTTAATAAAAATGTTTATTTTCTAGTCCATTTACTTTGGATGCCTTTTTATTGCTTTATAGGTTTCCTAACTGAATTTGTAGCAAAGACATAGGCTATTTGATCCCATCAAAGCACATAATTAAGGCTGTGAAATAAAATATTCTCAAAAATGAGACAAACCTTCTTTATTTCTGTTTTACTTGGATCATCTGTTGCCTCTTGAGAGCTTAGTAAAAAAAAAAAAACTTAAAATATTACATTGACTGAAATATCATTGCTATGCATAGGATGCATTTTATGTTAAGCTAACCTTAAACAATTTCTCTGGCTTAGCTACTTGCAAAAAACTTGAGTTTGCCAGCATAATTCAACTGGAAAGAGTGGAATTCTTTCCTTAGATGAGAGCCTGGACACCTATTTGTCATTATTTATATTCCAACAGCACTTTGTGATATCACAGAGGCTCTGAGACTTCTGCAGCCCATTAGTGGGTATGGGCTACATCCAAGCAGCTGAGCCTTTAATTTAGGCGCTAGTAGAATAAATTTAATTAAAAATAATAATAAAAAAAACCCCCAACTAGTTATAAACATAGGAATAGTAGTGAAAGATTAAGGAGTGGAAGATTTTTCAAATTCACTGCACTGAATTAAATCTGTTTTTAGGGAATTCCACAGGAATGGAAGGTACTGGCTCGGCAGGTGGCACTATTCCCTCAAAATCAATATATAGCTTTTTCTTCACAGGTATTTTGGGTGTTGAGGTAGTAAAAGTCTGCTGAAGATGTACAACATTCTTCATACAGTCTCTGTGGTGATTAAAGATACTGTACTTATAGGAAAATACATATTGCCAAGATAGCAATGCTGGAGAAAAATAGTATGTATTTTTCTTTTCCTTTTTTCACTTAAGATTTTTCAATAATGTCTAGGCATTCATACATCTTAGTGGATCAATAATATTAAACAGGTAAATTTGATGCAAAATGCTAATTTTTTCTTTCAACTAAAACTTAATCTTTTGGGTTTTTTGTTAATGATAACAAAATTTATAAAATCAAGTCCCTTCTGAAGTCAGAAATCTTACACCACTTGGAAAGATTTTGTTGGGGGGAAAAAAAAGATTTTTTGAAATACAATTTTTTTAAACATATCAACATAAACAGAGTATTCCCTTACATTTCTGAATATGTAACATTCTAAAAGTTAATACTCACAAAGTACTTCAAAACTGAAGTGTCTAAGAGAGTAGGGTGAGTGTTAATAACTGGTGAAAATATGTTTACTTGAGTATATCACTGATAGATTCCAGTTGCTCCACTTCAGACTTTTTTTATTTAAGCTTTCTTCAGATATCTGCATCCAGAATTAGTTTGACTTAGAAATCAAACACTTGGAAGCACCTTTTGTAGACTTCTTTGCAATACCATTGCACAAAACTTTTTTTCAATATATTCAATTAAACTTTTTTAATATTGAAAATAGCAATGAACTGCATGAACTTCACAATCAGTGCACAATGCAGTATAAATTGAAAATTAGATCTACAGCACCCAATTTCATGGGTGATTTTCAAACTTATAAAAACATAAAAATATACTTATTTTTATTCGTAATAACTATTTCAGGCTAAAATTCAACATAACCCTTTCAAAAGAAGAAAAATTATATTATAATTAAATAATAGATAAAATTATTATACATTTTTTATTTAAATTAAATAATTTATAATTTAACTAGACAGATTTAAAGCTTTCAAATTACTCAGGAGAGATTTTACAGAAAATGTTTTCTATAGCCAACATGCTTCTTTTTCTGAAGAGAATATCCATATATCATTGATTATTTCAGAAGACATTAAAGGTCTTAATTTGGCAGTATATTTCTCTGAAGTGCTTTTAGGAAAATAAAATCACATGATATAATAGGAGCAATATTAGAATGCTTGATCCCTTAATTGCAGTTGTTTATTTTTCCATCTTGCAATCCAAGCATTCAGGCACTTTACAGTTTACATGCAGATTTTACTTGTAAAATAAACCATCACATGTGTAACCTATCACACTAAAAGTGAATGAAGCTTTATGGTAACTTTGAGGGTCTTTTATGGCAAGGAGGAAAGCCCACAGCTACCCTGGTGTTACAGATTGTTAGCAGTTGCTATTTGAATTCTTCTTAAAGGATAACACCCAATAATTGTTTTGCTTTTCACTTGTCTGCAATCCGATATCTGTAAGAAATACTAAATCTGAGTCAGCTTAAAATCTTTGTTAAAATATTAAAGAAGAGAATGAATAATAAAGCATCCAGTGTTTCTAAAAGCCATATGTCCTTATTTTTAATGTCCTAAAGTTCAAGCTATCCCCAGTTTACAATAATATTAACTGCTTGGGTTCAACTTTGGCTTAACTTGTATAAGCAAAGCAAAAAAATAGGGAGTATCCACACAGTAACAAAGGTGATGATGATTTCAGAAGTGGTTTCAACTTTAGGTCTGAGAAAAATATGGCTCCATCATTAGAAGTAATTCCTCTGCTGGCACAGATCTCCTCAGCAACTGGGTCATGGCTGGCTCCCAATGGCTGGCCTTGGCAGAGGAGAAAACTGGGCTCAGTCTACATTTCACATCCAAATGGTACCTAGAAGTAAGAACAGGTTCAAAAACCACTTAATGGAGAGCATTTGTTAGAAGCTCAGTGCTTCCCATTGCAGTCCTTTCACAGTAAGTGGCTCCACACATTGTAAGAAAGTAGAATGAATTTTTTTTTTTAAATCCTATTGATTTCTTTATACCTGGTGTTTCTAGAAACTGATTAATGTGGACCATTGCAAAGTCTTGTTTCTGCAGATTTTTGTAAAATCTCATTGCTTAATATTTTGTTCTGATATTTCTCAATCGAATAAAAGTACCTTTGCTTCTACCCATGGTTGATAGAAGAGAATTCTAGGTTATCTCATCTTGTACTGAGGCAATCTGTCATTATTACCAGAATCTCTTCAACAGACTGGATTCTGTTCAGAATCAGGAAAGAGGCATTTACAATTTGCATACTGTAATTTTGCCATTTCTTCCAAATTAGAAATGAAAACTAATCACAATATGAAACAGGAATAAAAGCATATTTATATGCACAGTGTGTATTTTGGTTTTGCTTTTTTTTTTTTTTTTAATTGAACAGCCATAAAAGTTACATACTTTATTCTTGGGAACTAACATAAATAGGCATGCAATATTCTCTATAAAATGTATCTGCTTGAAAGTATATATGGTTTAATTTGCACACGATAAATGCTGTCTCATATTAAAAAGCTCATTTAATTTTACAACTTAAGTCTTGTTTCTTATGAAAAAGAGACAGATAAAAATTTTTCCACCAGAAGAAACAATTGATCCAGCTGTAATTCTAAACCTTGAGTGGCACACAGTTTCATTAATTTTAAAAACTAAACCTTTTTCTCTTCCATCAGTTAAAAAGATAGTTAGTTTTTTGGGTGGGGTTTTTTTTGTTTGTTTTGTTTTGTTTTGTTTTGTTTTGTTTTGTTTTGTTTTGTTTTGTTTTGTTTTTTTTTTTGCTGTTGTTTATTTGATTGAGTTTTGGATTTATTTTGGTTTTGTTTGGTTTGGTTTTTTGGGGTTTTGTTTTTTGCCTGCTAGACACCTGTAGTAATCCACTCGGCATTTTAAGTTGTAGGCTGCTCAACTTTTCCAATTTTTGAACATGAATATTATAAGAACAGATAAGTTCTTGGACTACAAAGCATACCTATACAATAAAATTCAGAAAATATCTTAAAGCATCATTAATTTTGATAAAAAATCAGGAGGAAACTGCCCTGATTGAAAATATCATCTTGTTGAAAACACACATCTCTTTTTATCACTGTATATAAAGGTCTTTGCTGAAGTGCATGCAATTGATGCACTGGTTGTAACAAATAGCATGTGGAATTCCATATGCTGTGCTTCATAAAACTTATGCAAACTGCCCCTCTACAGCAGACAGTGGAAACACTGTTAGAATGAAACGTGCTATGAATGGAGCCCAGTGTTGGAAGGCAGTTCAAAGAAACTTTATCTAAGCAAATTGGAATGGCTGATTTCCTTGCAGTTTTGCAGTAATTATTAGGCATATGCCAAGCTTCTCAGGAAAACTTGTAGTAACTTTGAAATGAGGTAACACAAATATTGGTCTCCTCTACTTGGGAAAGTTTAGTAGTATGAAAATATTTTTTTTGCATTGTGAGCCTTTTTTTAAAGCCTCTTTGCACATAATTACTCTTTCCCCATAGGCAGAGGCTTTGAATATTCCTAAATTTAAACACTCTAGATGCCCTATTAACTAAGGGAAAAAAAGAACTATCAAATATCCATCATTAAACATGTTAATAAATCCTTACAATCTTCTACTTCAAAGCCTTAATTCCAAGTACAAGCATAAATGGCCTCAATTGTATAAAGAGAAGAAATCTAAGAAATCCTTTTCTCAGATTAAATATGAGCCATAATTTAATTTATATCTAGGTGCTATTTAATAGTTTTATATAATAGTTCATGTTCAAATATATTATAAGAATTAAAAAATTCCCAAAACAGTTTTGCAAAGAAAAATTCAACAGTAATATTTTAATTTCTCTACTGTGATGATGTGAGAATGGAAATTATTATCCAGTCCCACGCAAGGGCAATGGCAAAGCTGTATTTAGAAGTATTGAATATAATTCTACATTTTATCAACATGATATAGTCTCTAAAATGAGCAAATTCTGTATCTGCCTCTCAGCTCTCACAGGATCCATGAGACACATCATCACTTTGGGTGTGCTTGCACATCTTCAGTTTTACAATTTTCCCTTTATCTTATATGAATTGGGTATTTCAAACATTTGTGAGCACTGCAAAATAGACAAATGTATTTAAAAAGCCATTTCCTAGGCTAAGGCTATGGAAACAGTTACAAAGATCTCAGGAGCCCTCCTCACATCTTAATTCAAAACTGTAAGGGGTTTGTGAGTGTGTGAATAAGGGCAGGGGAAAAGAAAGAAAAAAATGTGACACCTAAGTTCCATAAATCAGTAACTTAATCTTCCAGTCTAAATAAGAGGAACTCATCTCATCTGTGGATGCCTATAGATGCACACATTAATTCTAAGTTACCGTAGTGTCTCTTTGTAGTCTGCAGAGAGAAGTGAGTGGGGCAAGTGAGTATAATTCAAACATGTCAGGTCAGAAGAATTCTCTTTTTGAAGTTATACTTTTTCTCTCCATTAACCATTTAATACACACATAATACCTAGCTCAGACATAAGCATTCAATTTCTGGATGTTTAAGTTGATTCCTGGGCAGGCAAAACTCTTCTCAAACTGCCTGTAGGTTTTACATAATCTCTCTGCTTTCTGCAGTGAATTGTTCTTCTCTATAGTCACCCAGCAAATGTTAGTAATAAATATATTTTAAATCTGAAATATTACCATGAAAGAATGATTAATACCTGAAGTAGTTTGTAAATAGACCTCAAGAAATCATTCTCTTGTAGTCTTCAGTATAATGTACTTTCAATACAAGGATTTTGGTGGAGGAATCTCTGTATGGTACTGTTGTCAGAAAATGCTGAATTACCCTTCCTTTTACACATTAATAACTCAAATTCAGTAACCTGAAATATTTTCCAAATGCACTCTATAGGATTTAGCTTTATATAGCCCTTTCTCATGATTAAGTAATTCCAGCATGAGTGAACTCAGCATTTCAATATACTCTATTATGTTCTCCTTCCTGATACATTGGTTCATGGGAAACCCTTAGTTATAGCTTTACAGAATGTTTTTTAATGTAAAACATGAGAAATTATATTTCTTTTCTATAATACATTTTATAATTAAGAAACACACCCTGATGGTAACAGCAAGACAAGAAACTCTCTGAAGTCAGTAGTATCAATTAATTACTACATAGAATTTGATCTCACAGTCCTAAGAAAAATTTTATAAATCACAATTAGCAAATCCACAGTGTCTGACATGAGAGTACAGCACTCTCTTAGTAGCTACATTGTCTTTAATGCAGATGTTCTGACTCCTAGAATTTAATAACAGCTCTAGTTTGGGCTCTGATTTATTCAGGCCCTTTAGCTGTAATGCAGCACAGCCCTACTGCAAACACACATGTTTGATAGTATATAAAAGCCATTTTATTAAGTCACATAATGTTTGTAAGAAAGCACACCAGTCTCTTTAAGAGCCATGTACCTGATAATTCATGCAGTCAACATATATGCAACATCTGCTTCTATAAAGATTTAATACTTCTTCTTGTAGAATTTGGATCTCATTGTTCTTAAAAGAAGTTAAAGGCAAAGAAATAGAAAACTGCATAAGAGCAAAAAATAAAAGCATGTGGGTTTTACAAATAACAGATCTTTACTGGTGAACTTAACACAGACAGTCTTAATTAGACCAGGCAGACTTACAAAACCAACGTAACCCTTGTATAGAGTTCTTATGGAGAAGACAGAACCTCTATGAAGTTTCTCTCTTGATGTATTCTCTAGAGCTTCTCCTGCTTGTGAAAAAGATTATTTTCCCTCTAACTGTACTTTTGCTCTGCTATTAAAGCCAGAAAAGCCACCTATACACTGCTTACTGACAAGGGTTTTGCCACATTCATACAGCTGAAAATGTCTCTGCTAAGCGTGTGCCTCCAGATCTCTCTGTTTTTGAGACTGCTTCACAACACGAAGACAGATACATCCAAAACTACATCAATTTTTAAAGCATCAGTTTGCATGACAGGAGGAGGTGCAAGAGTCAAGAAAGTGTGGCAAAGCTTTCTTCCCAGGACAGCTGTTTCCATAACAGTCCTTCCTGAAAAGGATTTCAGAGTTAAGTCAGAATTATAGGCTTTTTAGAACTATCAATACATTCAAGGTTCTTGTTAAAATTTTATCCTCTCCTTCTAGTTCTTCTAACTTTAGATAAAAACTGATGACAACTTTTCTTCCACTGAAGCAAAATTTAAATTGAGTTCCAATGGTTCCATTTATATCAAGCAATGAACAATCACAAAAACGGAAGACCTGTCCTGGAGTTCATAACATCACAAAATATTAAGTGCTGAAAATGCAAAATGTATTTTTCAGTGTTATCTAGATATAAGACTCCTCACAGACAGAACTTTTCAGACAATGCAGAACAAGTTTGTTCACTAGACAGAATTGTAATGGAAAACATAACTTCACAATACAAACTATCTCAGGTGAGTATTCTTCATTTTGAATTCCATTTCTTCATCTCCCCCACTTGACAAGATTTTGCAAGACAAGAAAGCTACAATAATGGCAGTCTACATTTGAAGCATCCCTGAGCTCCCTGTAACCAATATGCAGTATGGTTGCTGATCAAGTGCAATGTCAGCGAATTTATTATCAATTTATCACTAAAAGAATACAACAACCTACAGTGTTGTGAGAACTCGTACAAGTGAAGCCAATTGGATTTGATTCAATATAGCTCTTATTTTTATCTACTGCTGTCTACTCAAAAATTTACTGTGGTGTTGCATTTCTGCTTTACCAATGGCACACTCTTGCTTTTTCAACATACTATGCAGTTACTTTGGATAGTACTGCAGGCATAAGCAGTCTGATGTTCTAAGACAGAACTTAATCAGAATATGTGGACTGGAGATTTCAGAAAGTATTCTAGGATCTCTGAAAAAAAAAAAAGGACAAATTGTTTCTATCATTCATCCAAAATGCAGCAAATTGAGATCATCAGCTAATGTAAATCAGTAGAACCCCACTGAATTCATTAGGGCTCTCCTGGTTCACATCTGCAGACAATCTGCATAATCATGTTGTCACATGTAATAGTTATATTATGTTCTCATGATCCCTCTTTAGCTGGATAGAAATGGCTTTTCTGTCCACAAAAATGTTAATGACTTTAGAAAATTCCCATTCCATGTTAGGGCAAGCCTAATACTAAATTTGTATGTATAAGGTCTTGAAGGTTTTTGGTTCAGATGCAAGTGTCAAATGAAACTGATTTTTGTGGCATTTTCAGACAATCACAATTTTTTTTTTTTGGTTGAATTAAATATTTTCAACTTTTTGAAGAACAAATTTTTATGTTAAGTTACAAACCATTTTAGATTAAAGGAAATTAAAGAAAAGAGTGTGCTTTGTTAAAACATAATGGGGTTATATTCCATATAGAAGGCAGAATGGGGAGAAGGATTCACTTGCCCTGCACACCCCAGGAGAAACCAAGTATTTTTTTAAGATGGGTGATATTCACCTTAACAAACTGATTTATTTAATTTAAAATGGCTTCAGAGTTGCATTATTTTCCTCCCTCACTCCTCAAAGTCTTCTTAACAAAAACAGGAGACATTAATTTTATCTCATAGTCCAAGCTGGACAGAGACAGCATATGAACACAAGGTTATTATATCTGTTGAATTCACTAAAAACTGGACAACTTGTATCTTAATAAATTATGTTTTAGAGAGTGTATAAGATAATTTGTTATCATTCAGAGCAGCATTTACATTTCTGAGTACTTATCCTATGCAATAACCACCCTCCAAAGAGAAGGGAATGGCTCAGAAATTCTGGAGCAAACCTTGTCAGTGGTAAAGAGATTCATGTTCAGGTCTGTTTTGCTATTTTTCTCATAGCTATAGGAATAGCTCAATTAAAAGAGCCTTTTAAAGCAAACAGACTCACTAAAGTTGTCTGGGTGCTTCATCATCATCATCATCATCATCATCATCATCATCATCATCATCATCATCATCTTTGTTGGATAAGTATACTTAGGATCTGTAGCACTTCCATAATTTGGAATAAATATTGCTTACTGTATTGATACATATAGCTAAAGGCAGTGTTGGAATATCAATACCATTCCTGCTCCACCAGACAGCTCCAAAACCCTCTGCTATTTCCTACATATTGTGTTAAATCAAAGTCTTTTGCAGTTGGAAACTCCTCAAGGTCTCATATGTTAAACAATAACTGGCTGTCCATGTCTTTTTTCTGGCAGCAAAAATAATTGCCAAGCCAGGCTGGCAAGATTTCACATCCTGTCTGCTACCTCTACAGGATCAACAATCTTCAAGTCTATGCTTTCAGAGAGACAGGAAAAATTTTGCTTCAAAATTTTAAAAATCAGTGACTATTTTATGACAACCGTCAGCCATCTCTGAGCTACCACTTGATGATCCAAGTAACATATATTATATATATATGTGTGTGTGTGTGTGTGTGTGTGTGTGTGTGTGTGGTTAGCAACCAAATTAGACAATGGGAGGAAAACTGTGACTTGATTTCAACAGCCATAGAGTATAACATTTTTAAAGACATTTCACTAGTTTTAGTGGTTTCTTTAAAGGATAAAATTTTGATTAAATTATCACAGCTGTTCCTTTCCTTTCATGCAATTTCATCATAGAGCTATGATATATATTGCCATTTCTTTGCTGATGAGGGGTGGCTGTACTGGTTGAAGAAGTTTGTGAAGCTGATTTATGTTAGTATAATCATATAAACATAGAATCATGAAGTAATTCAGGTCAGAAGGGATCTTTACATGTCATCTAGTCCAAGCTCCCTGCAAGGACCAGAGATGTCTTCAACTAGTTCAGGCTGCTCAGAGCCCCATCCAACTGCACCCTGAATGTTTCCAGCAATGGGGCATCTACCACCTCTCTGGGAAGCTCTAGAAGCTCTTTTCCATTGTTTGGAAAAGGTTTTGGTTCTGAATTCTCCTATTTGCCTCTGCACTTGAAACTTATTATTTTTAAGCAACAACTTGACAACTTCACAATAGATATTTTCTAAGTTACAAAGCGGAGAAACACGGATAGCAAAGAAGGAATGAAAAAGTGTTTTAGCACTGGAGTTAGATTATTTTACATTTTAAGATGGTGATTATGTCCCCTGAAGAGTGAGTAGAGCAAAGGATTTTGATCAGTAGACCAAATTCACCACCAGCTGGGGGTGATTCATCCTTCATGTATCATACCACTTATTTTTACAGAACATCTCCTTAGATAAGGATAGCTAGATGTTTTATGTGTTTTACCTATTTTTAAAACTCATTTCTCTGAAAAGAGGCTTACAGAAAAAACATTTTTTCTGTAAAACTTTCTGATTTATAGAAATATTATTTTAAGAATCTATTAAGGAGTCTGAAAAAATGCTGTGGATGCTAAGGTTAGTAAAATACTGTAGTGAGCAATCAGCTTTTTCTAAGAATTTTATGCATATCTTTACTCTTACAGAGTATTTTTACTTTGTGGCTAAAGTCGTAATATTATATCTAAATGGAATACAAGCTTCTGAGAAGTTAATCAGCAGCTGGAGGTCAGATATTTTGTGTGTGTGTGTGTGTGTGTGTCTTGTCCAACCTCTATCCTCTCCCATGAAAAACATTTCTTACATTTAAGAAAAGGATGTAGTCACGACTTTTATTTGATTTTAACTACTGCATTCCTTTATGAAAAAATAAAGCATTTATGTTGTATTTCTCTAATGTTATGTTGTATCATTTCAGCTTCTCCTATATGAGTGGCAAACAACACAATTTGATACCAAATATCACTGATTAATAGAATAGATTTTCTTTGGTAGTGTTATTCAGGTTGATCTCAGGGAAACAACATTGCATGTGTATGAGTAAAAAGAGCTTTAATTTTATTAATTTCATTTTCAATTAATGATGTTCTAAGATTTAAAGGAAAGTTATATCCTCTTAGTATGTTTACTTAGCTATGTGATGTTTAAAGAGTTGGGTTGTTAGAGAATTTTGCTAATATCGATAATTAGTACTTTCTCATCTTTGAGAGAAATTAATTTTGACTTGGTAATTTTGACCTGTAATTTTATGTAGCCAGAACTTCTATTCAATTAACTTATGAAGTAAAATGGAGTGATTTGAAGTCTAGTTTACAGTCATTCTGTAGTCTAAAATCTCGACTTTTTTTTTTTTTTAATAAGAATTTTGCCGTGCCATTTTTTTACTTTGGATGTTCTTTAATAATTGTCTTAGAAACTCAGCTCAGGGAACCTGCAAAATGTTCATTCATGTGAACTCTGTTCCTTATCTGCTATAAACAGGTGCACTTTGAAAGTATTTCTTGTATTATTATTTTAGCATTGTATTATTATTATATTATTGTATTTAGTATGCAGAGAGATAAGTAGAAATGAAAGGAGAATGTTTTAAAAAGTAAATCATCTTATTGCTGAAATATTTATTTGTTGTTTAGTTTTCCACAGGTTTAAAGAGATATATCTAGGCTCCACATATTTCTTCCAATTAAATGCATTATTTTGTTGGGGAAATAAAAAAAAAGAAATGTACCATTCCAGTTTATTCATAAAATTGAAGTGTTCCAATCTGCATCCCATATTCTCTAAAAAACCTTAGGAACCAAAAGGAAAATAATTTAGTTTCGTAATTATTTTCATTTTACTGACAGCATAATATCAAATAAGAGTTCTTGCTGTCGTTTGTGTTTACCAGTGTTTTCTAACTGATTTTTCTGGATCTTTGTTTTTATTCTATGTAAGTTTTTTATTCTATGTAAGTTTCCTTTTTATATAAAACCATTGTCATTTGTTCTTTCCCCCTATATTCCTATTCTAACATATTGCTTAAATAAAATAAGTTGAAACACAAAAAACTCAAACAAAAAAAAATAAAAATTATTGATCATTTTTTTTTAAAGGTTAACCCACACGCAGATCTGAAAGGAATGATCTAACACACATTTGCTGCACAGCTGCTCTTCCTTTGCAGAGTCCTTAGGTCAGCTCCTGCCACAAAGGCACAACCAATGTCTGCCAGAGGAAGCAGCAGTGGCAGGAATGCAGCCAACAAAGTGCTTTGGAATGAAATAGATCTTTCATCAGGATGCAATTATTTAATCTCATTGATTAAGCATATTGGCTATCATCCCCCCTAATCCTACTCAGAACTATGGTGCTGTGTATTACATTGTATTCTCTATAGGGCAGAAAATTTAGATAGATGCTTAAAAAAGAAAGACCAAATAAATTTCTAGACCTACTAAACTGATAAACATTCATCATAACTGTACAAAGACCATGGCAAATGATGTCATGGTTTGCCATGTCAGCAAAAATTCTAGCAACTTTTAACCGTGTGCTGAAGTATATTTTCTCCTGGCACAAAAATGGAGAATATATCAGAAAACTATTATATTTAATTTAAAATACTTCAAAGAAGTATCTCATGGTTTGCTCTGCTGGGCATATCCATATAAGTTTCAGCTCCTCTTGACCTCCTGCAAACTGTAAGAGACTGAAGTTTCCAGTAACTTTGCTGAAAGATAATTTGTCAAGGATGGAACCCAAGCACCTGTTCTGATTTCATAGCTGAGTAGGAGTGCACAAAAGCACAACAGAAATGGAAGTCACTACTTACACTTACTTATTTGTAGTTTAACATACCATGAATTGGTCACAGCACCAAGCCTGCCAGAGTTCATGAAGTGTTTGGACAACACTTTGAGACACATGGGGTGATTCTGGGGGTTGTCTTGTGCAGTTTGACTTCAATGATCCTTGTGGTTCCCTTCCAATTCAGGATATTTTATGATTATTCTAGAATGGTTTCTTTGCTATTCTTAGATATATTCCCTAAAGTAGTAGATTTGCCCTCATCTCAACATAGTTCCCCTAGGAGTCCGTGAACCAGGTTGAAAATTATATACTAGTGAATATTCAACCCTTTTTAGTCTCTACAGCTAGAAGTGCATTCTTTATAAAAAGATCTTAGTGGGGGTGGAATGCTGAAATTTTCTACTGAAGTGCTTTTAAAGCAAACATGTCTTGAGCTGTTATGGATGAAAGGTGTTTGTTAAATTGCTTGATGTTACAAATATCTGAAATTGAGTGGGTGATTGATTTAATTGCAGTTGTCAGACTGGTTTTAAAAGCATATTTCTCATTTTGTTCTGCTTTTCAGCTCTGCAGAACAGTTGGATTCTGAACATAAAAAAAAAGAAAGTGTCTGACTATACTAATCACAAAATGCAGCTTCTGGCTAAGACAAGGCACACTGTCAAGAGATGAAGTGCTGGATAATTTTTAAAACAGTCTGGCCAATGCATTTAGTCTCTGAATAGCAGTGCCCCTGTTCCAGTCTGCTATTTTCTGAATAAAAATACCTAATAATCATGGTACTGCATTGTTTTCACATATATGTAATGCTAACATAAATAGGAAAATTAATGAATAGTGTGATGCTGCAACTTCGATCTTGGCAGCCTCTCCCAAGTTGCCAAACCCTATCAATGTCAGAGGATCCATCAAAACTCAGTTTCTCACTCTTGTGTCAAAGCTTGCTGTTCTAGAATAAAAGCAATTCAAGCAGCACTTGGAATGTGATTTGCTTCAGCCTGATCCTGTGCTGAAGCAAATCACAGAATCACAAAAATAAATGCTGCTGATTTGTTAGTGTGCTATGTTCCTGTAGTTCCCACTATTTTAAACCTGCAACAGTCAAGGTTAGCTTCACTAGAAGGTCTTTGTTAGGTGATGTCATTGCTCAGAATGCCATTCTGCTAAAACACTGGTGTAATAGTCAGGCATACTCCCAATCTCTCCTGTTGAAGTTTTATCAGCTCTATATTGTGTACAATAATCACAGGTTTAAAAAGCTAGAGAAAACTTTAGGCAATTTACCATGACAAATCCTGTTCCTTTTTTTTTTCCAGTGAAAGATGAATGTGTAGCATTTCAAAGAAAACAGAGAAATTGTAATGGGAGAAACTGTGGAAAAGCCTCCTTTGGCAGCACAGGATACCCTGCAGCTTGAATCTCAGCCTCTTAGAAAGTTAGAGTCAGCAAGGTGAATCCCGAGATGAAGTGTTATGGATAAATGATTTTCCTGAGTTGATAGTAGCTAAAAAAATAATTAAATTAACATTTTCTTGTGAATTCATAAAAATCTAAGATTCTACATGCTGTCAGTTACTATGGTTCTTCTCTTGAGTGGTAACTCATTAAATAAGTAATCCTTTAATTGTTTTTTATTGCCAGCCCATGTCCTAAATTTCTTCTCTGATGCCTTTGAAAGCACTGTCTGTGCACCTAAAATCTGTTTTGAAACACTAATGCGAAAGTTCCCTATTGATTTTAATGGGCTTTGGATCAGCCCCATGAATAATAGGGAAAAGCCATAATTTCTTTCATATGCTTTATCACTGGGAAGCAAAGAAAATTACCTTTGTGCACAGTGTGCTTGTACAGCTTGGTCTTTAGTTCTCAGTTAGATGATATTATTGTCTGTCATCAAAGTGAAGTTCAGAGAAACAAAATGAAAAAGCTTGTAGGAAAACATTTATTGAAGCACAGGATAATCTTAAATTCACTTTTTTTTCAGCACACATACTTGTGTGTGAAGGAATGTGCTTATCAGCAAAGTCCTGAGCAGAGAGGTCTTTCAAGGTTTCACATAAAATGACAGATGCCAGGAGGCATTAGACACCTTCACAGCTTTAGGCATCATTAACCAGCATTGTCTGAAATGTGTAGGGTTCAGAAGAGGCCTCTGATGGCTCTTACAGAGGGAAAAGTGTCTCATTTTTCAGAGTTCTGCACCAGAGGTTACTGAGGTGGGACCTCATGGCCCCCTGTCTTTTTCTCATGATGGGGAGCAGAGAACCAGGCACTGATGCACTGATCTTTTTTCTCCAGTGACCAGTGATAGGAATGGCCTGGAGTTGTGTTAGGGGAGGTTTAGGTTAGGTATTACGAAAAGATTTTTAACCCAGAGGGTGGTTTGGCACAGGAACAGGCTCCCTAGTGAGGCTGTCACAGCCTCAAGAAGTTCAAGAAGGCTCATGGTGGGATGCTTTGGGTTTTTCTGTGCAGGACCAGGACTCGGATTCAATGATCCTTAATGTTCCCTTACAACTCAGGGTGTTCTATGGTTCTATCGTTCTCTGATCTACAAAATTTCTGCCTTCAGTGGAATCTGGATTAAGCCTGTAAAACACAGTTTAAACTGTGCAAAGACAGCTAGAACTAAAACAGATTCAGCACAAGTGTTGGAAACAGCATTATGGGTGTACCCTGCTGTCACCCTGTAAGTACAGTTATACCACTACAGAAATGGAAATTTGTCTTCAGTATTAGATTGAAGAGATATAGAGATACCAAACTGGCTATGGTGATGTGCTATTAAAATTTCTGAGTCTGACATTTAAAAAAACATAAAAAATTATGTTAATTGGTAAGGAAAAGATGATAAGTTCATGCAAAAAGACATTAATTTATAACCCTAGAGAAGGACAAATAAAAGAAAGGAATAAAATCTATATATTTCACTCAAAAGCATGCATTAAAAATTCTGGCAGTACTTTATTTGCAGATTCTTTCTGTCTAAAAGCCCTTGTATCTAACAAAAGTTTAAGCTAGGTATTTATGCACCGTTTGTCATAATATTGCAATTTAATTAACATCACAAAGCGCTTTACTGTGTTTCTGGTGTCAATGCCTATTCTTGACTCCTATCTGGACCTTTTCTAAGATTTTCATGAAGTACCTGAATGGAAAATTCCTATTTAATCTCCTTTTTTTCTCATCAAGAAATTTCAATGGGGAATTTCTCTCCAGTTCTAATAACTGCTCATTTATTACTGAGCGAGCACATGGTGGAATGGAAAGGCTATAGACTGTTCAGCTCTCCTGGTGGCAGTAATGCTGGCTTGCCTCCTTCCCCCTCTCACCACCCCAGTGGTTCTCTACTGCAGGACACTGACCTTGAAAGCCAAACTGTTTTGTGTAATGTGTCCACTGCTGCAGATGTAGGAGCTGGTAACTGGCCCCACGAGCTGCTGGCCTGCAGGCAAATGGTGCTTTGCCTTCAAAGGTACCTGCACAGCAATTCTGCAAACAGTGAGAAGAGGAAATTAAATCCTTCTGGTGATATTTGCTTCTGGCTGGGGCAGTGCACCTGAGGTGTTCCCCTGTGCAGGGCATTGCCAGACTGCCAGGGAGGGTAACAAAGGGCTTTGGTGTGAGCCTGCACGAGTGGTACATGGGGGATGTGAAGGCTCTCCCTGGGGGCACTGGGAGGAGGGCTCAGTGGGTGACAACAGGGGGTACCTGGAAAAAAACTGGTGGTGGATGGTCCCGAGCCTGATACAATTGCTGAGACCCAAAGCTGCTCAGCAGCTGGGGGAAACTGGACAAACATGTCCTGGGTGGGAACTTCCAGCATTTTACTGTCTTTCCTACCTTTGCTTTATTAGCTTTAAAATGTGCAGGTGTTTGATGAAATGATATTCAGAAAGGCCCAATTAAACTCTTCATCTGGACCCTTCCATAGTATAAAAATGTGGGCCCAGCAGAGCAGAGTCAGGTGTTAAATTTCTGAGGCTGGGAATGACATCTTCCCTTGGCCTCTCTGACCCTTCCTCACATTTGTTTCCCTAGGTAGAGATTAGTTTATCCATGTTAGCACCCTGGACCCTTGACTTGCCTTACCCCCAGAGAACACGTGCTATTTCTATGCTTTAACCTCATGAGACAGTTTTGGCTTTGCACATAACAAGGAGGTAAGTAAAGTGATGAAGGTACAAGGATATTTTGGTTGTATTTAAAGACAAAGGACCAAAGCATAAGCAAGTGACCTGCCCTGAGAATATCCAACTTTACAGATTCTTAGAAAGGTTGCAAGTACAATCATTGCCTCCAGCCTATGTTCATGTTTGGATGTTATTTAAGGGACACTAGTCAGACATAGACTATTCCCAGTAGTCTTTCCTTTGAGGGACAAGGATACTCCTTTGTGTGTGCAAGAGACTTGTCACATTGAGTTAATGGAGGTCTCACAAGATTTACTAACCTTGATGTAACCTCTAGTACATTACTTCTTCTTCAGCTTTCTCACTTGATTTTGACACAGACAAAATTAATAGATAAATGTTGCATGTGCAAAATATAACTAACCATCTATAACAATTAGGTTTTAATTTAAGTTATTATTAATTATTATCTATGTGTTAATCACCACTTTTCTAACAGACAACTACACTTGAATATATCTATTTCAGGGTACAAGGCTGTTTGGGTAATCAGTGGAGAGAGACAAATGCCTCTTGGGGACACTCTTGAGACCCTAAATTAGGAGCCTAATAATTAACAAAATTAATTGCAATAATTCCCTTCTTTAGAGTTTTTCAAAATCCTCTAAAAAGTACAAATTCTTCCCCATTTTTTCAGCTGATGAAGGGCTCCCTTTTTTCAAAAAAAATTGTGATTTGAATACCTTATGTTAAATATACCTGATAAATAAGGTTGTGATTTCTGCTACGGTTCTCATTTTGTCTTCCTTTGGCTCTACCCTGATTAAATTTTTTAAAAATTAAGACTTGTATTGTTTAAGTGGAATTAATTATATACAAATCAAGGCAGTAAAATTACAGGTAAGGAAAGGAACCTGCAAAGACAGAATCAATTAGATTTATTAAAACACTGTTATTTTTAAAGCAGTTAAAATATTTAAAGACAAATATAAAGAATCCCACTCAAAACCTCTGATTTTAGCATCAGGATCTTAATCTGCAGTGTATACTTCTAAATGACAAAGACATCTTTGAGCATTTAAAGGTTAAAAATTTTCATAGACCAAAAAATTAATGCCTGGACTAGATGTAATATATTTTTATTGTGCTTGAATTTTCTCATGAATGGGACTGTAATATCTTATGTAATGGAAACAGAATATGAACAGGGCATTTATAGTCAAAGAATACTATGAAATTTCATATTTTCCCCTTTGGGTTTTCTTGAGTGGGGCTTTATAATTCTAGCCACACATGCAAACACAGATAAAATATCTGGCTTCTTTTTTGGCCAGGGGACAGAGATATGAGTCATGGAAAGCAAGATTTATTGGTCTACCAGAAACTTTTAGTTTAAATTTTCTCCTGTCAAATTCTTTCAAAGAAACTGAATCTGCATGTAATTGCACATAACCATGAAAAGTGCAGCTTACTCTTTGACTAATTTAATTCACTGCCTTTTTGCTGAGGTTCTGGCCTGTGGCTTTGCTCTAATAGGCACAAATCTTTTGTTGACTTATCCAAGTCTCCTGTTTGATTTACTGTTTTAATGTACCAGTGATAAACAGCTTAATATACTCCTTGCGTTACTTGAATATATTGTTCAATTATTGTCATATTGCCTAAAGGTGGGAGTTGACACACAGCCTTTTCTAAAACCTGTGCATTGCTTGAGAACCACATGAAAATAAGAGTTAAATAATGAGATGGGTGGCTGGTCTGTGAAATTGGCATCCAGCTCAGTGGAGCTTGAAGGGACAATAGCACCAGTGTCACAGAGCAGCAAGAGAAATTCCAAAGATCTGGCTCCCTGCTGCCAAGGGAAAAACTCCACAGCCTGTTCCCTTGGAGCTTTGGGAGCTCTGGCATCAAGAGGTGAGCCAGGACTGGCTGGTTTGTACCAGGGGAGCCATCCCTGGGGTCAGGAGTTAAACCCCACCTGGAGTGAGGTTCATGTTGTTCCAATGAAAAATCCTGAAAACTCTAATGAGTCCTGGAGTTATAGATCTCAAAATATCTGAGTCCTGACTTCAGGGCAGATACAGTGATTATTTTGGCTAGGGACTGTCCCCATTTTCCAGGTACATCTGCCAAAGGGCACTTCAGTGCTATGGTTTTACAGGGGGTTTGCTCAGTAAATGAGGCTTTGTTGACATGTAAAAGGCTGTAGCAATATGGTACCTTCTATGGAGGAACTCAGACTTCCAAGGAAGCATTCACTTACACCCAGAAACTGGATGAATTTAGACAGTAATATTTGAGTATAAGAAGGCAGTTTAGGGAAAACTTGACTGACTTCTTTAATTGAATCAATAAGGCCTTACATTTCAGAAGGAAAAAAAGAAGACTTCTTCAGCAATGTAAAGTAGTGTTAATGGATGTCCTCAGCAGCTTATTCAAGGATTTAATACACACAGGTCTTTCTTCTGCTGCATGCAGAATCCCTGATGGGAGCACAGAGTGCCCAGGCACATTTGAGCATGACATGTTGGCTCTCCTTTTTGCTTGCAGTAGTGACATCTATGTGGAACAACATTAACTCAGAAATAAAAGACCTGAATTCAAGGCTATCCTAAGCCTCTGGAGGTTTCAATCCTATTTGTTCACACAGAAAAATGTTATAATGACCAGACTACAAATTATAAGCATCTCAGGGGTTATTGTACCCAACACCCTCAGCACATCATATCCTCAAAAGGAGAGAATGGTGAAACCATGCCTGGACCTCTAGAGCATGTAACGCATTATGCTGGCTGTGAAGCAGCAGAGGGCTCTGTTGTCAAGATTAATTATGGGTTTTATCCCAAAATTGTATAATCCATAAAAGCTATAAATGACACATAAAGGAGAGTTTCTGGACTCTGGACAGAGAAATGAATAGCTGAAGCCCAGTGATAATGAGCTTGGGTTTCCTCCTTTTCCTCCTTCATGGTCTTTATTTAAAAAAAAGAAAATGCTGCTGATTTACTGTCCTAATTGGATTAAATCATATTTCAAAAGGCCTCTTCTGTTGGCATAATAGTGACTTCCTTGAGGCTTTTGATGAGGAGATTGAAAATGAAAAAGATATTACAGTTCTGTCTGGTATAGCAATGTTAGAAAAAATATTATGATTTGGGGAATCTCCAAATTTTGTTGGGTTTTGGGTTTGTTTTTTTTTTTTTTAACTGACTTTTTAATATGAGGTATTGTGTTCCCTCTCCTTTGGATTCTTAACCTCATAGCACTTAAAAAAACTGCTGTTCAAAGATTTATACACATTCCTCCTTCATGAGTGCTCTTCACATTTTCACATTCTGGAAATGCTCTTGTGAACAAATATTTGCTTGTACAACAGTTCTCAAAAGGTGAATAAAAGAAATTAGGAACATTATCAAAGCAAATACATGTGGCGCCTGGTACATGAACATTTGTGATCACATTTTTGCAGGACAGAGCCAATGCCAACAGGGTTTCAGTGCAACTTAGAGAAATGCACTTATATAGATTCAAAGATGTGCATTACTGCAGCAAGAATTAGGAGATCATTGTTCCTGGAGAGTTCCTTGGATGATATTCCAGCCCTGATAAACTGAGGGACACCTCTCCTATTTTCTGTCATCAAAAGTAATTTCGTATGTTCAGATATTATTCCATATTTTACTTCCACCTTATTCTCAGGACATAACATTCTCTTGTTTGTTTGGATTGCTTGCTGAAAACAACAAACAGAAAATAAATTGAGATAAATTTTATTTAACAGTCCAGTGCAAAACCCACCAACGTCAAAAGAACAACTTGTGTTCAGAGGGCTTTTAGCCAGCTGCTGACTATGACGTGTGTGAAACAGATTAGCAGTAGGATTTATGGTGTAAGAACCAGGTTATTTTTGTTTTATCTCTTTTAATAATGGTGAATGCTCCAGAGGAAATATTCAAACTCAATATTAAGTCTGGTCCAAACTAAAGGTAAGAGCTGAGATTTTGGAGACTGCACAACTAACCAGTACAGTTGGAAATACACTTCATGGATTGTGATATCCCCTGTCCCTGCATTAGGAACAAACCTTCCACTACTGGTACTTCCCTTTGACAGCAGAGGGAGCATTTCATCCAGTAACTCATTTTCTATATTCTGAAAATCCTGGCAATGGTTAATAGATAATTACATTACCAAACCAAATATCTCTAATCAGGCACGTAGCCTGTGGTTGGTTAACAATAAACCAAGGCACAGCAGCTGAAAAAAAGCAAAATCAGGAGGAAAATTAGAAGGTGTTAATACTGGGGATCAGAAACTGTTCCTCCTTTTTTTCTGGAGAGATAATTTCATGAAGAGTAAGGGTCTAAATGGGTGAAAGAGAATATTTGTTCTCTACTGAAAAAAAAAAGACCATGAAGGGAAAAGTAATTGGCAAATATTGAAAATTCTCTACAAGTAAAGACCAAACAAATAAAAAAAAACTGAGTAAGAAGAGTCCCCAGACCTCAAATTTTATCTTAAATTTTTTAAGGTCTCACTTCTCAGAGCTCCCCATGATTTTCTTTCAGACATGTCCGTGCTGAAAGCACCAACAGTTTTGTTACTGAATCCAGGCCTTCAGCTGCTGGGGAGGTAAGGGAGAGCAGACAAAAATAAATCAAACTTAAAGTATCTGGAATACAAAGGGCATCACTGAATTAATTGCACCTTGTGTAAGAGTAACAGATAGAAAGGGCAGTGACAAAACACACATTTTAGTAGCTCCGATAAGATGATAAACATGAAGTAGCAATTTCATATTGTATTACTTATTTAAGGAGATGTTTCTCTCTTTTTAAAAAATGTGCTGTCCCTGTCTACAGACATTTCTGGTTAGAAAAATCATTACTGAGTACATTAACAAATGTACCCTGTGCACTGCAGCCACTGCACTGACAGTGCTGGCTTTTCCACGAGCTTTCCTCACTGGTGAGTTTATTGATCATATTGTTTTTTTCATAGAATAGTCTTTTTATTTTTCCTTGGCCTTTTCTCAAGCAGATATGATACTTCAAAGAGATTTTATCAAATGAAGACCACTTGCCTCCAGGTGATATTAATAACTTTGATTCAGCTACACTCTGAACTGATTAAAACCAGGCTGCATTCATATGTCAGGTTAAACCATGAGATTCTAAAGATAAACAACTGCTTCTCTAAATCAGTGGAAATTTTGCCTGTTCAAGGAGGTAGTCACAAACATTAAAAAAACTTTTATTTGCTCATTAACTTAGGCTTCAGCCCTGAATCAAGGTCTGCCAACATTTTTAACAAAACTTGTAATACAACTTGTCTTCAAGGGATGCAGAATGTTTCTGATTACATAGAGAGCCACAGGAGTATAAGGTAAGGTAGGTATAAATATATTTTGAAAGTTTTAAAAACTCTGCACCGCACTTGGTTAGGAGCAGGCTGAAAGCAATGTTTAAGATGAAGCCTGCTCTCTAAAAATGAAATGTTATACTTAGAAATTTCATTGTGGGATCAGGGACTCTTATTCATTACTGTCTTTTTGTAAGAAGGCTTCTTGATCAGTAACATCACACATGAGGTTGTAGATGGACCTTATACATCACTGATCACAGAATCTCAAAATTATTGAGTTTGGAAGAAATCACTGGTGGTATTCATCTAGTCCAACCTTCCTGATCAAGCAAGGTTTATCTTAGACCACATGCCAAAGAATTGTATCCAAACAGTTCCTGAATATCTCCAACAAAGGAGACTCCACAGCCTCTCCAGGCAAGAGATAACTCCAAATCTCTCAATATTTATATTCCTTCCTCTCTTTATCAGATTTTTTCTGTTATTTTCTTCACCCTACTCCAAATATTAGTGGATTATTTTCACCTCTTTTACTATTTGAATCAACATTTCCTAACCATTACGGTGGTTGGCCAGGAACTCATTTGAAATGAACATACCCCAGTAAGTATTGTAGGGTGACTCAGCCAGTCTCACAAGCATGTTGCTAAGTTGGAAGTATTGTATGATTTCTGAAGGGAACACTTCTTTATCTACAATGAATAAGGCAGTTTTTTAGATTCACCAGCCTAAATACTTATGATTTCTTAATAAGCCAGTTTTCTAAGTAGAAATAACTGTGTACCTAGCAATGCCACTTGTGCTAGCTGAACAAGATAATGTTAAAAATTACTCCCACACACAAAAAAAAAAAAAAAAAAAAAAAAAAAAAAAAAACCAACAACCACCAAGAAGAAGAAAAACCCTTTGGGTATTTATTGCTTGAATTTTTCAGGCACTTCTTAGGATCTCTCTGGCTGGCTTTTAATTCCATATTTGTCCATCTCTACTAGAAGTGTGGAGAAGAGCTGTTTTATTTTGAGTAGGCAATATGCAGACCCTTAGATTTGTGACAGGCACATGCTGGGCTATTTTTATTAAAGAAACTCCAGAATCCATGGCATGTTATGATAATGCTTATCCTTGCACATTCTTAGAGATGAATTTAAAAGAAACAGGAGAATGAGGCCAGCAGCTAAGATACCTGTCTAGAAAGGGGGACCACAATTTTCAGCAAGTGGTAGGAACAGATCCAAAGCCTGTCTTAGCTTAGACCTATTTGAGTTGATGGGTTTGCACTTGTATAAATGAGGGAAGAACTTGGCTTGTAAACTTCAAAAGACTCACAATAGAAATAAGGGAAAAAAAACAGGAGAAATGAAAAAGCAAACAATGCCATGTGGAATGAATCTGAGACATCCCATCCCAGTAAGAACACTCAGCAGTCCATTATATTTATTCAGATCAAATGCAGACTGTGAGATATATAGACTATGTTAGGATAGGGTGGGAAAGCAAAAATGTTCTAATAAAAGCATTATTTTGGCACTGCTGCTGAGATTAACGTGGGTTATAAAAAGAGTGCATCTAAGACTGGCACTGGAATTCCTGATAGCTAAGCAGGTTCATAGGGATGAACTTATTATGGCAACCCTAATATTGAGGAAAAGAAAACACAAAATCAGGACCTATAATTTTGTATGAAGTAATTACTGGTAGTAAAAAGGTTTAATTTAAATGGAACAATGAGGTTTGAAATTGAATAGGATTATATTAAAATAAAATAAAAATATTGTAATAATACCTGGATAATCAAAGCACAAAAATAGAAAGAGGCAAATTAGTCCTTCAATGGAAAAAATACTTCATGCATACTGAGTACTGAAGACCTGCATTACCTATGCAGGTCAGGGAAGCATACATGGTCCCCATTCCTGCACATATTACCTTTTAACTATTAAATTATGACTATCTAAAGCTTCTTGGAGATAAGCAAATTTTTAGAAACTTGCAGAACTTGCAGAAAATCTTCTACCTGCTCATTTTGGTGCTGCTGTGTAACCACAGGGTTACTACTTCTTTTTCTGATCGTTGAAGAACAGCTTCTGCTCCTAAAAACATCCTCATAGTCACAGGAGCTTTACCATTTCTTGTTCATTGCCTAAATTATAAAAAACAGGTGTGAAGAGTTCAGAGGGGCAGGAAGGTGTCCAAGACAGAATTACACCAAAGAAAGGCTTGGCTCCACTGCATGGTACAGCAAACCTAAGACCATTGGCTGTATACTCCAAATGAAGTCTTTCAGTGTTCATCTGCTTTTCAGCTGGTTCCTGTAGTGGGTTTTTGTGTTAACAGAGAGAAATTCCCCTTGCAGAGAGTTCCTCATGCTATCTGTAGCAGCATGGTTATGTGTCAGATGATTCACCTTTTGAGGTTCACATTCCTGCATGTCGGAGCCAGCTGGGGAGGCTGGCTTGGACACAGACACCTCAGACAGTTTGAGTGGGAGAAAAGAACAGTTTTGACCTGAGGTACTAAGAGATACTTCTCTGAAACGTTCTTAAACTTACTATTTTGATCTTATTTTTCAAGTACACAGCTTGACTTATTTACCTGTCCTGAGTTATTTAGCAGCAAACATACACATATGTCTGACTATGTTATCCCACTTGTTATTAATTCCTATGGGTGAAACTAACCTAGAAGAAGTGGCTAATAAACACAGACCAAAAGGCAGGTGAAATTACATCATGAAGTTTATAGCAATTCCTGAAGAGAGAAGATCCTCCAAAGAGACTATATAGATAATCCTCCTTATGACTCACAAGAAAGATGTTTAATCTCAGGAAATATATAGCACATGTAGAACTTGTTTCTAATATGATTATCCTCTAAATATTTCAAAAGTCACTCCAGCTAACAGAGCTTTAAAATGATTTAATTCCTCTCTGCCAAACTGAAGAGTTAGAACAAAGTTCTGTTTCCTTGAAAGGAAAAAAAATTAGAAAAGTGTTATTTCCCCGATTCATAGCTCTACTAGCAGAGTATCATTTTGCTAGTCCATCAAAATCAGTGCTTTGTATTGGTAACTTGAAATATTACTATCATTTGCAAAATGTGATTCAAAATTGAAAAATCATGATATAACCTGTCTTTGCTTTCTCAAGTTTGTAAAGGAGAAGGGGTATAAATATTCAGTAAAAAAATATTTACAAAAGAGCTAGATACAGATATTTTTGTGTCTGTGGGCATGCAAGCAATTCTTAATGGTGGATAAGTTTTTCTTCTTTCCATTTAAATTAGATTAAATACTGGTGGTGCCAGGTTGACAGCTGTTATCTTTGTACCTTAATTTTATCAAAGAAATTTTGTTTTGGAAAGCAACCTCTGTGCTTTGATAGAATTTTGCAATTCTATCAAGAATTCTCAGAACATGAATTCCATTGGAATCAGTACCATCCCTTTCTTCTTGAGGGGCACTAGCTACAAAGCATGATCTATTGGGAAATTTAGAATTATCTTAAGGTTTTATAGAAGCTTCTTTTTCAATATTTTGATTTTGAAACACTTTATGCTTTATTAAACATTCTTCCAGATGGTAGTAAAAGTCTTTTCCTTGATGCCTCAAACTCAAAAATCCTTTTTGTTTCTGTTACTTCAGTGACTATATCTATTCCATAAATTAGACAGCTACTACACTTGACAAAACAGTGATGCAGGTAACTATTTGGAAAATCTTAGGTACAATTAAGTTGTGACATAATTGTTGTTTAATACAATGTAACTTACTCATATAACTTAGTTTTAATGTAACTTAATTTAAAGTTGCAATTAATAACTTAAATATATGTTCTCTGTTGAAAAAGTGAAATAAATATAATAAGTGAAATTAAATATCCCTCCTTCAATAATCCCAGAATGAATTAATCTTTAGAAGACCCATGATTGAACACACTATCCATCACCTCATAATGAACCTGAAGGACAATTATTGCAAAATATCAATTCTTCAGCAGCATTAGAAATAGTGCTGCTTCATTATGCTACAACATCCCTTTTCTGTACATTGTTTTTTAATTTTTTGTATTGTTAGTTAGGAAAGGAATTTATTCTGCATCCTTTTATTTTTTACAGGCATACCCAAGAAGGTTTTTTTTTCTTTTGTAATTCTTGTATTCATGCAATGATTAATTGATGTTAGCATCACACATCTATCCTTAACTCTTAACTTTTTGTGTTAGTGGGTTTTACTGAATTTTACATATTATTATAAATTTTATGTGTGCCATCTTTCATGATTTTCTCTTTTAACATGAAATCTAGCAAAGCTATTCTGAGAGTGGGGGAGAGCAAGCATATTTAAAATAACTTTCTCTCTTGCAAGCATTAAATTTTACTGAAAGCAGTTACTTCTACATTGACACATATATTAACACCTACTTAGGATGTGTTTGAGGAGCAATAAACATTCCCTTATAAATAAGTTCAAATTATCTTTGTTTCTAAGAATGAAATAGCTCTGTAGATTACAAAATTAACTGGATTATTAAACGTATTGTCTTGTCCAGAAATATACCTATTATTTATGGCTATAGCTTCACCAGGATTAAGAACCAATGAAATATATCATGTTGCCATCCTGGAAAGTACAAAATATCCTTCCTGGCTTAAAGGATAAATGACTTAATGCTTGTTATTGTAAGCCCCATTCTAATCACTGCAGATTAAATGTCACTGTCAAGCATTTTGAAATCATTATTATGTTCATAATTACTTTTACCTTTGGTCAGGTTAAAACAGTATGAAGAATCTCCTGCTGATTTTAATAATTTTAGACTGATTCAAGCACATCAGTTTGCACGGTCTTCCTGCATCTTTACTTTTCCTTATTCTCTTAGCATTAAAGGCGGGGAAAAATAGTTTATCTGAAAAAGAAATCAACACCAGACATAATAGAAATGTTTTGATTGCTGTAAGAATTCAAACACATTTTGAGCTCAAGTCTGTACAGAAAAATACTTTTATGCTCTGTAAAAGACTAGAAAAAGTGGTAAAAATATTATTTGAAGTATTTTTACCCCTTTTTAGACTTATAATGGTCTTGTCCTCCTTGGGAGCATGTAGCTTGAACAACCTACTTAATTAAGTTCAAGGAGAGTGAAAAGAAGTAAAATTGCATTCCAGAATGATGTTACATGGAAACTCTATTTTAAAACTAAATTAAGGTAGCTGAATTCACATTGTAGCTGCATTTTGAGCACCTGAATGCCAGCAAACATCCTACCCACCAGATGAGGCTGCTCAAGTCCTCACAAACTGCACATCCTTCAGGGTAGACAGAGGAGGGAGTAGGCAGGAAATTTAGATAGCAGCTATGTGTGACCAACACAAACACATCTATTGAAGATGACCACAATAAGTGGGAAAAGTGGCATAGAACAAAGATACCCCAGTTCTTCATCTAGGATTGTGTATCTGTGTCTTCTTAATAAATGCTTAAAATCATTCTGTGCCAATGTACTATTAGACTTACATTTTATAAGGCATATTGGCATAAAATCAATGTAGAAAATAAGATTTACTCTTTTTTTATTAGTAGAGAAGGAAGTAACAATTTTTAAAATTTGCTGACAAGTGTTATGTCAACATATGGCATACATCTGCATTTTCTGGGTTTATATCCTTAACATTATTGGGAGAGTAAAAATAAAGGTTAAGAAACAGTTGATTTTAAACGTGGGCATATTCATGGCAGAAATGTTTATCTTGAAGTGAATTAAATCAATTCATGTTGACCTCAGAAGTCAGGTTTGGCTTTTACTTTCTTAGGTGAATACTCTTTGGTTTCTGGATGCTGCGGACTGGTGACATCTGCAAGGATGAGCTACAAGTAACAAATTCTGCTGACATTCAAGTCATCACATCTGGAGCTAGCATAATTCCTTTTTCTATTCACTTATTTGGCCTGATATCTGGAACATTCTCATAGCCAAAAATGTCACAGAATGGTTTAGCAAACTACTTAAAACCTGTCAAAAGTGTACATTTTAAAAATCATAAATTAGTCATTAAGTACCACAGATTTTTATCTCAATATTAAGTAAAAATGTCACATGGGGGCACCATGTTTTCCAGGAACTAATATAATGAACTCACCTCTATCTGAAATGCAAAACTATAATATTAATTTTTATGCACTTAGGCACTTAAGATCAAATATCTAAAATACTGTGTGAATAGTGCATGAATCATTGATCAAATTGAAAAAAAAGCATTGACCTTTAAAGAGGGCTAAGAGCTAAGGTAGATATAATATCTTTTATGTCGTGTTTGTGGGCTTGCCAATAAAAATATAGATATATATATTTAGCCTGAATGAGCTCAAGGAAACAGTCTTGGTTTTATAAACTACATCAATGAACTTTTGGGAGTACAAACCAGGAGCTCAGGTAGCTTGGAACAAAGTTCTTTTGTTGTGTGTATGGCTGAGGAAGAGGAAAGGTGAGCCAACAAAAGCTTCTATTTTGTCCTGTGATCTCAGTCAGACCAAAATAGGTCACATTCAGATTTGGTGTGGCAGTCAGATTTTGGCATTTCAAAATCAAAATAAACTTCTTAATAATCCAGTGCTGGCACTGGAGTAGAATAATCAGGGATCTGCTATAAGTCAAAATGTCACAGTGCCTCACAAAGAAGTTAAATGTTGCACTTTCTTAAATGATATAGATGTAATAGATGTTTTCTACATTAATAGACTTTAACAGTAGATAATTTTGAAACATAGCTGCCAGCTTAATTTTGACCACACATCAAACAGGCAGTAATATAATATATAACCTGTAAGACTGCCTGGTCTTCCTCCAGTCAAGTGTGGTGCCCTGCTGTGGCAGAGAACAGCAACCTTTCTGTTTCTGTGTGTTTTTCTACCTCCATGATATAAATAATGTTTTTGACCACAGAAACCTGCCCAAAAATTCGTTTAGTGATTAAATCACATTTTTCTCATTATGTCCTTTTATGTATGATATTGTGGGCTTTCTATTAGCTTAATTTCTTCTTTTTTTTTTTTTTTAATATTTATGAGCAGAATGATTTTCTTTATTATCTTTTTTTGTTGTTGTTTTTAAGAGTCTCAATTCCTTAAGTCTCTTCATCTATCACGGGTTTTCCTTGTTTCCTGATAGCCCAGTAGCCATTCTTGGCATCTCCTCTGGTTTAAATTAATTTTCTTCAACAGAGATCTCTCCACAGAGATGTTTTGATCATCATAGTCATTCAGATTTGGGATGGTGATTCCAGTCTTCCTCTGTAATGATGTTGATTTCCAGTACTTACTGGTTTACAATAATACTTGCAATAAGGTTTGAATTTTCCTATTAGAACCTTAATTCAGACTTTTCTAAAGACTATAAACTGAGACATTCCCTTAAAAGCCTTTTTCCAGCCAGATACTATCTTCCTCAATCATTGTCTTTCTTAAACCATCCCTTTGTTCAACACAGTTCCTCTGCTAATCCCCATCTCCTCCAGTTTCAGATGGAATTTCCTTTGTGCCATTGCATCAGATCCCTTACCAAAGCAGACAGAAACAAAAGCCGCAACATCTCTTTTGGCTTGGAAGAGAATTTCCTTATCAAGGAAGTTACCTTTTCAAAGATCTTTGAGAACATCTGCCTTTGGGAAACACATGTTGAAGTTTACCTCATTTATTATTTTCTTATGTCTTTAATTACTTCTCTCATCCATAGCTCATTCTAATATATGCATGAAATTGAGAAATATATCTAAATTGGTCTTTTCTTCTCTTGCACGACTCCCACTAGACATCAGAATTTCTATATGACTTTTTCCTTAAACAGTCCCTGGTACTGGGTCTGTGATTTCACGTGCCAGGTTTTTATGACACTGGAATGAGTTTATCCCGGCTTCCCAGTTTTAGAACATTTTACTTCTTTGGATTTTGTTGTTACTCAAGAGTTGTTTTCATTTTCACATTCTCATTTTCCTTTGCCTTTGATTCTCTATCCAAACATAATTATTCTCCCTGAAACCTGACATTAAGTACTCATTTATCTTCATGCCTGTAACTGGGTTATGCTAATGTTCAAAGTCAGTGAGCTGCACAGTTTTTCACACTTTCTTCTTTTTCACTCTGTGCCTAGCAGAAAAAATAGCAGTAGTTTTAAATTACTGTAACAATATGAAAATTCAATGAAGTACAAGCTAATCTCTGATTAGTGCTGACTATGAATGATGACTTTTTATTACCTGTCATTTTTTCTTATTTGTTAATTCTAGTAATTACAATTCTTCCTTGTCACCCACCACTATTCAGCCTTTGCATCAACTTCAGACATCCTTTCTCCTAACTCTTCCTAAGTTCTGACAGATTTATTCCTGTGTGAAAGATTTTATTCATTACTGTAAATCCTTATTTTCATAGCATCTATCGCCACTATTTCCGTTTCCTTTCCCCCAGTTACCCTGACCTGTCTCCCAGTGATTTGAATCAATCTCAGGAAGGGTGATTTCTGCTCCTCTGTAGATACATTTCACATTGTTCTTGTCTTCAGCTCTATATCGTTTAATTTACCAAGGATTTTTCTGCATCACATCTCTTTTTTTTTTTTTGCTATGTTCTTTCTCTTTTTACTCCCTTATCTTTTCTCTCCTTACACATTATCTTATTTTTAACAATTCTTAATTTTTTCCTACATTATTTCCCTACAAATCCATATTTTTTCTTTCAGGTAATGTCCTAACATTAGCTGAAAGATCACAACTATGTTTTTTTTTATAAAAATGCTAGTGAAACTGTTAATATGAACTTCAATCCAGACTAGTTGCCTTACAGCATGCCTGAAATCACTAGTGTGTTTAAGATTACTGAACTAGAATCTATACATTCATAATAAGCTACAGTAGAACCTCTTTGGATAAGTTTATCTCAACTACCTTTGGATCAAAAATAAGTTTCTAGTTTCTCAAGTGCTCATAAATATCGCTTGCCAAATTACAATATTATGTCAAATGATGTGAGATTTAAATAAAAAAAAAAAGTATTCATGAGTGACAAACTAACCTACAGGCCTTTTCAAAATAAAACATAGTTCTCAAACCTAGAATAGGTATAGGAATTAAGTGCATCACTGGTGGTACAAAGGTTTGCATCTCCACTCTGCATGACATAAGTGAGAAACTTGAATATGAAGCACCCACAGACCAGGTGAATAAACTGTTCAACAAGTAACAGATTAGGATACACTAAATTTTATTCCCACATTTGACAATAAAGAGAAAACAACCTGAACTTTTGAACACTGTTGAATTAGCACTTTCTATGCAATCCTGGACTTAATTTTCCATGGTTCAGATGAATGTCCTTATCAGATGTCTATGTTTATAGCCATAGAGAAAATATTCTTCTCCCTGTCTCTGGGAATATGAAATTATTTACTAAAAATGGGACAACACCACCAACACAAACTACAGTAAATTCATCCAATAATAGTCCTAAATCATACTCATACGGTGATTCAAATCGTTAGTATGAAACATGCCAGACTTGTTTCCTTGTAAGTCTTCACTCACTTAACCCCTGACAATCCCTTCTCCTCAACATCTTTCTCTTTCCCTTCCTCCTTTCTTATCTTAGTCTGGTACTTGCTTTGATAAACATTAGCTCACGACTGATAGAAAAACTTTCATGAAAAAAATAAAATATTGTCTTCACTATGGTTCCTTGGGAAGGTTCCGTTTTAAATAACTGGTATTTTCTGTCAAAATTGTTTTCGTGGAAAATCTCCAGTTGGAAATAGCATGAATAACTGCAGGGAACAATTGTCAAGGAAATTCACTTACCCTATTTAGAACCAGCCAACCTGAGCTATTGGGTATTTGCTGACTTCAGACAGTTCTTTGAAAAAATGTTCATAAACATTTATAATTAAGTCAATTATTTGAGTATATTTTTTTTTTAAATAAGCCTATACTGTAAAACCATCAGTTTAGGAAAGATTGCAACTAAAATTGCTTTTGTTATTTCATTCTGGTGTCCTTTATATATTCATTACAATGTAGCCTTTAATTATATAATTTTATGTTATTATTCCATGCAGAGAATGGGGAGTGTTCACATGTGAGCAGCTAATCAATGTTGTGTATACAGTGTGCAGTGTTTATTGTGTAGCCCAAGTTATGTTTGCTGCCAAAAATGTAGGAGTTGCAACAGATTATTAAAATCAGCATGTGCTTTGTCATGACATTCCTCACTATGACATCCACGTCTTTTGCATTTGTTCATTAATTTTCACATCTTTGATGGCATTGGTGGCTGGGAGGAATGGGAGAAGGTCATAAAGCTTGAGGTTGATGCACACAGTAAATCAAATGGATCTTTTAATTCAAGTCACCTATTTGTTTGTCATGGTGTATACTTAAAAAAGTATATACCATAACACAGCACTATCACTGCTCAAAACACACTAAGTTCATCTGCAAATTTCTTACCAGAAAATAAGGATGAACACAGAAATAAATGTAAAAAATGTGGCTATTGACATCCAGGACAAATTTCACCGAAGCAGGATTCTGGTATTGATGTTTTCAAGACAAACGCAGACTAGAGGTCCTCAAGGCAAAGTTCAAGAGCACTTCATTTTCCCATACTTAACCTTTGTCGTTCTGTACTCATCTTCCATATCTGTGGGAATGTTAAGATGCAACATCCTGACAGAGTTCTGGCTGATTTTGTGCTGTGACTAAGATAGGGCAACTTTGGAAGACTTAAATAGGAGAATTTGTCATATTAAAATTGCACAGGAAATACAAATACTGAAATTGTCCAGTTTTGTATTTCCTCATTTTGGATCCCTAATTCTAGTCAATGGGACATGACATAAGTTATTAATATTGTTAATCAACTAGCTAAAAGATAGAAAACTAGTGGTCAAGTTTCAGAGTAATATCAGATAAACCATGAAATCCTTCAAAGACCTGTGGAAAAAGCTGATGTTAAATGGAGGACAAAAGGCAAGCTGACAAAATGTGTGTTTGGGCGCTTAAGGCAACAGCTGAATATAAAGCTTTGCAGCAAATATTTGTAAACCTGGGTATCTGGGGGAAGAAAGCATAAATGTGCAAAATATTCAGTCCCAAAATTATTTTTATCTAGTAACTCTGACCTATGTATTATGATGTTGAAATGAGATAATGAATTAGATAGAAGAGATCCTCTGGTAGAAATCAAATAAAGAACATTTTTTATACCTCTGTAAAGACACCTGATGCATCATCTTTCCCACTGTGTGAAAAATGAAGATGTAGTGAGACTGGGGAAAGTGCAAGAAGTAGAGAACAGTTTATGGATGAGGAGGGTGGTGCAGACACCTCTCAAAAGCCTGCTCAAAAACAAAATAAATCGGAGTATGTAAAAGAATCCTTTGTCCTTACAGGGAGATGGCTGAAACAAGTATGATGGAAGTATAGTAGAAAAATACAAAGCTATGGATGGAAGAAACCCTGAACTGGAAATATCCTTTAATTGTCTCTTCAGCTTCAAAGGCCAAAGATTCTTAGATGAAATTGGGTTGGGCAGGGGATTTTTAGGTTCAAAATTAGGTAGAGAAATATTTATCCATATGCCATGAATTTACATACTGGTATTTCCTGCAGAATTCTGAATGTCAAAAGCTCATACAGCTTCAATTTGTATAAGTTCATGGGAGAGAAATTCCTTGAAAGCTACAACAGAGTTCAGAGCCATCACTTTTGGCACTGCAGGTCCCCGTGTTTATTAGGGAGTGCTGGAGGGGAGTCATACACACTTCCTCTGTTTTACTCTCACATGCCTGTGACCTACTCTGAGTGACAGCATACTGGGCAAGAGAAAGAGTGCAAATATTGCATTTCTTTTGTTCCTGTTAAGCTTTTCCGTGTGAGTTTAGGTATATATAGAACACAGAACAAAAAGACACATAAATGTTTTCATATATAAGAAATGTTTATTTTTTGTTTAATTTAAAATAGGGTTTTTTAATTCTTTGGGCAATTGACTTAAAATAAAATCAGTTTATTATTCTAAGTGCATTGTGTAGCTGAATCTTGCCTCATTGTTCATATTAAGAGTTTCTAGACCAAATTAATTTACTCTTCCACCAGCCAAAAAAGGCATTCTGTGTAGAGGTCTACATACTGCTGCAAGTATGTGTTTTATATGTGATCTCTTCACTTTCAGCTGTATTTAGGCTTTAACATAATTTGAACCTGTCAGCTGTCTTTTTGCTCCTAAACTTGTGCATTTGCTGGCCCTTCATCCACTTGAAATGTATTCTCATATACTGTAGGAGGGAATTCACAAATCTTAAAATAGAAAAGAAGCTGGAAGTAGCTCCACCAACATGACTCCTAAAATGAGCATCTGTGCCATATTTTGTCACCTATGGATGACATAAGATTTTTTTAGCATATTTTTAGCAATCAGGTTCAGTGATCCATTGTGATTATCCGAGCAGGTACCCAAAACAATGAAAATTAAGTGTCCTAGAATTTTTTTCTTTGTAAAAACTCCAAACAGCTAAAATATCTTTGTGTCAAGAAAATCCAGAGATTCCTTGGTGAACGAAACTTAATGGATGCACTGTGCAGTAACGTTATCTCCAGTTCCCGCAGCTGACAAACTGACCACTTCTATTTAAAACAACAACTTCCAGTGCTAGAATAGAAATCTAATTTAATGAGACTGTGAATCTGTTTTCCTGCCTCTGATTTCAGAGTCCAGTGGGGAGATGAGATACTATTCTCCAGATGCTTGTAGAGAAGGCAGGAAGTAAGTAGGCTAGAAGTAACTGAATCATGGACCCTAATTTTATACATTCACATCAGCAGGATCCTACCCAAATGGAAGCTGTGATTTCCTGTCTTTAAGAGGTTCCCTTAAACATAGCTGTGAACTGCTACAGTGAGATGGCTATTACATAGTCTTTTGGGAAAGAATTATTATTTTACATAAAGTGATATCTCCAGCATGTAGAGACATTTAAATGCATACAGATTTTCAGTTACTAAAATTTTGCATGAACTTCAAATTGAAGTCCTATTTAAGGAAACATCTTTCTTTTCTAATCTGTCCTCAGGTTGAAATTGAACAGAGTTGGTGTCTCTGCAAAGGCACAAAATACAAAGGTTAATTACAGTATAATTAAAAATAAAAAATCTCTGGGACTTTTAGTTTTGATTTATACGATTATGGTGACTAGCAAATCTTTTCCTCCAAAATTCCTTAAACTCACTTTCTAAAAATGGTATATGTTTTGCTTGCATATTTTAATATTATTTTAATTTATATTTCACTTACTTTTGTTTTATAAAAGGTAAAGAAAAAACAAACCACAAAAAGTCACTTTATATTGTCAAAATGTTAAGATAACAAGGATCTTTTATGACTGAATACTGCAATTTTCAGGCACAAAAATATACAGTATTTGAAAATGTACTTTGCTACATTGCTCAGTGTTCCAGGCCAGGACTTCTGCACCAGTGACATAGTTTAGCTGTTCAGATTCAAAGGCAGATTAAGATGTCATTAGTGGTGCCTATGCCAGAAGATAATTCCTGTGTGCAATAATCAGTAAATACACTTCCTTCTGCTGTAATCTCTCTGGCCAGCAAGAACAGGATCCTCAGCTCTGGCTCTGCTTTAAGCTGAGCTGGGCTGCAGGCCTGGGGCCATCACACGTGCTGTGTTTGGACTTGGCTTGCCTTTCTCCAGCCTGTTTGGCTTTAACAGCAGCTGATTGATGACAAGGTGGCTGTTACTTACTTTTAGTTTATTTAGCATTTTATGGTTATGTGGTGAAATGCCTGTGGTTATGCTATAGAAAAGTGAACTGTTGTAGTGTAGCTATGGTGAAGCTCAAAGGACAAAGCTTAGATGACAGCAGAGGCCTTGAAGATTAGGTCACAGTATGATCCCAGTGGTAGCAGGGCTGTCAAAAACTCACCAGTAATCAGTTAATAAAAAAAAAAAATCAAAACTCAGGAGCTGGTGAGGGGGAAAAAAAGGAAGCAGAACAAGCATACAATGCAAAGTGATAAAAGAGCAGAGTGTAAAGCACATTAGAAAACACAACAATGGCATAAAGAGGACTGAAGAAATCATTAACATTGCACTCCTGAAAAATAAAATTAACTCCCATCATTAGCACCAGGGTCTTACAGCAAAAGTTTCAAAGAGCTCATGAATCCCCACAACTGTCTCTAGGCTGAACTGTTGACCTTAGGCTGAAGAAAGAATGCAAAGGGGAGGCTAAAAACTGAGATAATAAAAGTTTGGTCGTAGATGGTTTACTTAAATAACTTTTGAAATACGGTATTGCTAACAAGTCTTGCTTTATATTTAAATTGTATTTGCATCAGTGTATCTGGACTGATAATAGTACATGTTCATTTCATTTTGGTTATACTGCTGAAGCTTTCAATTCAGCCAACAGTAAATTTTAGGCTTCTCACAGAAGGTCCCCTTTTAGCCATAACAAGGTCTTGAGTGTAACACTGCTGAGATATAGGATATTAACAGTTGATTTTATACTGCTTGTCCCTGGCTTCTGGAAAGCCAGCTGGGAACTCATGCAGCTGTTGTAATTCAGAATAGCTTTAATTTCCTGTGAACTGTTTATCAAACCAGACCAATACTGATCATTGAAAAATTCTGTAATCACCAAACCAGGAATAGTTTTGGAGTCACTTCATTGCCTCATTCTGCAGACTAGGTGTCAGGCTAACCTGCCTGATAAAACACACAAGGTGATACACAGCATCTCTAAACCAGGTTTCTATTAAAAACACCCCCTTTGCATTCCTTCCTTTTTCAAATTGCAAGCTTTAAATAAGAAAAGAGTAGTTGAAATGTTTATAACCACTCAAAATGAGAATAGAAAGAAAACTTTGATGTTTAAATGAGTTATACTGAACCAGCTACATCATGCAAACCTTAAAGTTTTTAATGATCCCTGTTCACCAGCTCCTATGAGACAAATTCAATTCCTCCCACTTTACAGTCAAAGTGAAATACTCATATACTTATGTACAGCAGGAAGCTGAGTTACAGAGTAAGGATACTTTCAAAGTAATTGTGCCTGCTATCATTTTCTCTACCTGAATAGTTTCCAGTTATCCTGTCTTGACTTCTGGCTTACAGTACACAAAATATTCACTGTGTAAGACATAAAAATGGACTCTTGTATAAAAACAAAAAAGACTGGAAAGACCATGTTGTATCCTAGGTAGTTCAGCTAAATTCTTCAAGTTAGGTTGGATGGCTTCATGATAAAAATGAAGATGACAGTATTGGTCAAAATTTCTATTTCCACAGCGATCATAAAATTTCCTTGGTTTAGACACTGACTTCACATACTACTTATCCTTCCTACTACTCCATCCAAATTTTGCTATGTATCAAACAATTGTCTCCTTACCTGCCATTTGGATATGAAACATATACCCATACTATACCTCACTAATTTGCATCACTAAAATTTACCAATCCTAAGGATTTTTACCAAAGAAAAAACACAGAAGATAAGCAGAAATGCAATTGTTAAATAATAAATTCCTCTTAAAGAAAAAAATACTAAAACTACCAAATAAAACTCTCCAAACACCAGCTCTTTCTCATTCTTCCTTTAGTATCACAAACATTTTTGTTTGCACTGTAGAAATGAGTTACACAAACATATTTTACATCTGAAACTTATACACGATGCTACAGTCAAAAGATTATTATTCCTTCTCTATAACAAATTGTACTGAAAAAATACATGTGACAGGGAAATACACTTACAGCCATTTCAAGAGTGATAGGGCACAACCAGTCACAATTAACACTACAGCCCTGCCCTGTCAGCAGCTTGGCCATTTTCTTTAAAGCAACAGCAGTTAAGTTACTGTCTGTGGACTTTTTTTTGTGGGAGAGTGGCTTTTCAAAGAACTTTCCATTAGGAATCTGTTTCTAAAGGAAGCTAATAATGAGTTTATTGGACTTTAAATATTATTATTGTCCACATTATTTGATATACGTCTTACAGTGGCTTAAATTTCTCTTACTTAAACACTGATTTTTGTTGGCAGTCATATAAAGTTACTGACTTTGACATTTTATAGATTTTGACTTTACAATGACACTCTTTTAAATTTACTCTTAAGACTTATATAGGATCCCAGATTAATACAATAATTATAACCCTAACCTGGCAGTGCTGAAATTTGCCTTTTGACTTAAATGAGCTCATATCAGTCACAAAGTTCACAAAGAAGAACGTGTTCAGGGTGGGGATGTATGGATTTATTCAAATGAGTCTAAAATCAATAAATCTGTACTTTCCCTGCAGCTTGTAAGAATAAAAAACGAAAACAACATAATTGTACAGCAAAAGCAAAGCACCACAAGTTAATTGTGAAAATTACTCCTGCTACCATCAGGATCTTAAATGGGCTTAAATAGCCTTCCCTTTAAAGAATAAACACTGTCCTTAGTGAAATTTATCATTTAACATATTAAAAAGTAATAGTAAAAGTAAGGTAAAAGAAAGGAAGCTCAAATTTCACACTGAATAACAAAAATCAAAGTCCTTGACTGGAGACTTAAAGTTTGCACTATGTGGCACTAAGTCAAGTCCTTACTTGGTTTTTAAAGTTTCTTAGGAGAACCTTCAACAGTAGGAAATTAGTTTGAGTTCAGAAAGAACAGATTGCTGCTGCCTTGGGCCACTCCTTTCTTGAATGAGGAAAAAAGAAAAGCCTGCAAGGGTTTCCAATCTGTAAGCTGCACCTTTATGTAAAGAAAATAGAATGGCATGTGGTTCTAACTGTTTTTAAGTGTAGCCTGTCCTTTTCCACTTTGAGATAACTTCCTCTTGCTGTGGAAAGTAGCACTAGGATGGCTGTGAGACTCTTCTGCATAAGCAAGAAGAGTATTAATAGGGGAAGCTTGAGGAATTAATACAAATTAATTATTTTGAAATCTAATAAGGGTTATCATTCTTTGGGATAGTTCTATTTTGAAAATATGTACTTGGTGTGAGTATCACAACAAAATTCAGTATGTTTGGAAACAGCAAGGTGAAACTAATTTGTTTTGTTGTGGTTCACACAACAAGAATTACACTTGTTTATAAGAAAATAGTTAATGCCTGCTCTGCAATAAAATAAAATAGACTAGTAAATGAAGGTTACTTTAGATCTTAAAGGAATATATCAAAGATGCCCTGTTAAGTTTAGTAAGATTTGCGGGCATTTGTACTTTATTGATAAAAAAGGTGGATACACAGCACAATGACTGCATGTATGTTTAGGGTTACATTGTCTAGATTGAGTGTCATCTCTCAGAATAAGAAAAACATAACAATATAGCTACACAGTTTTAATAATTCTTCAGCCACCCTTATTATCCACTAGAATATTTATTTGTCTGATTAATTTTTACTGTACTTTTTTCCTACCTTCCCCCCATCACCACCCTAAAAATCAAGCTACAGAAACACAAGTTTTGGTAGGAAAGTCTGGAGATGAATGAAATAAGTTGCAGAAACCATTGATTTGGAAAATGAAAAAATAGGCAAAGATTATCTTGAATATTCTGACTATTCTGCGAGAAGGTTTTCAGACCAAAACCAGGCATTAGACTCAATGCACCTCCACATGAATCTGTAAACTCTGAATATGGAAAGTTTACTGGGACTTGTATTACTAGTTTATACAAGTTTAGCTTGTGTTCTTAAACTTCTGCTGCCTAATCAGACCAACCTGATGGTTGATCTGTTGAACATACATAATCTGGGTCTGTTTGATTTAGATTTCTAATATGTTTTTATTGCAATGGATTATAAGCATATAAAATAAGAGGGGTATGTAAAATGACCTCTGTAACACTACTTTGTTATATTATCCTTTAAACACAGTGAAAGGTCACCCAGGAACATGATGGGAAAGGGGCCCACAACACACAGAGGGTGTGATTGATGTATCAGGTTTAGAATGTAATCTGAAATACAAGAGATTTCATTTATTCCTTGACATACAGCCTGAAGTTTGTTTTCAGTTTGGGCTAAAATAATAAAAATAATGTTTCTGTTTGCAGCTGCCATTGATTACTGTAATCCACAAAGAAATTAAAAGACACAGTGGATCAAATCAAGGTATTGGAAAGATGGCTCATCTGCAGTGCAGAAGTACAGGCTAGCATATGCACGAGAAACATTTTAACTATGCTAACTTTTCCCCCCATGCTGCTAGGAAGGAGAAGTTATGATTAATAGTTTAAATACCAACAGTTAGGTCTGCTCACCATGCTATCTTATCTCCCTGTCTGAAATAGCATGTGGAGTTAATGTGTTAAATATGATATCTTATTTTTCTTGTGACCTGATTTTAAAAAGTGACATATGTATGCACACACATATGAAGGGTAGGCAGTCTGCTATTTTCTCATACAAAGCCTAATACCTCATGTGGGTGAGGCTCTTCTCTTCCAGAACAAAGCTGGGATTGTATGTAGCCTATAATTTTTCTTGCTCCTCTGGCTATTTTTCCTTTAGAAGACTTCTATCTGTCTATCATTATAATAAGTTTGGACTATGAAATACACTGTAAAAAATAAAGCTTTTTGGAGTTGGAAGCAATAGGAATAGGGAAGGCTTAATCACTCTCTGCTTTGCCCTGTGAAATGGAAGAAAGATTTTTGGTATTGGGTTAACAGGAAGAGCACAGAATTAAATTAGTTTTTAAACTCCGGTTGAAACACAGTATGTACCTAAAAGTGTTGTATGTGAAGACCAAAGCCCATAATTGCCAACCTTTAGTGAGTTAAAACTGCCACTGAATCCTCTTTCTGTAAAGGCAGAAATTTCATTTCTTTGGCCAGACCTAAATGTTGGGCCTGGAATATGATTTGCTCCAGTTCATTAAGAAATATTCTGGGAAGCTTCTTCTTCACAGCTAGCTTTGTGATAAAGACATGTTGTTTGTGAGAAGTAGCAGGACCTAAAAAATTATATTTTTAGGCACAGGTAAACTTAGCCTGGAGTTTTTGGTATAGGCACTGCTGTGTGATGACCCTGACACAGAGCAAAGTTTGGGAGGTCACTGTGCTATAGTATCACACATTAATTTGAAAGCATGTAATTTTCCTGGTACTTCCTTCATTATATATTAGATACCTCACATACAAATTCCTGAAATATATTTTAACAAAATACTTATTGTTAGAAAATACCTGGTGAGGTTTTAGGGTTTGGGGGGGTGGGGGGAGGGATGGTGCCATTTGATGGACAAGACTTCTTAGAGTCTTGTCTCTTAGTCACATCAAAAATGGAGGAACAGAATTAATATTCTGCCTGTCTTTTCCAGGAACATGACAAATATATGAGTTTGGCATGATCTTATTCTTCCATTGGAAAACTGGTCCATCTAGCACAGCATTTTTCTTCTGCAGAACTGCAGAGAATTTTCTCACTTCTCTTGGTCCCCAGAAAATGCTGATGATCAAACAGTACTGTTCAAATATTCCATAATCCAGTTATTCTTCAAAATCAAAATCCATATTAAATCTTGTAATTTTGGATTGGAAATGAGCCCCATAAAACTATTGTCTTAGCTTACCTTGTATTTATCAAACCCTTTGGAACACTTTTTCATTAACAATTCTTCAGTATTGATAGGCAGAGACACTGTTAAGGTATTATACACCAGTTAAATGTACTACTGGGTACAAATAGTTTTACTCAAATTCAAAATTATTATTCAGTGTTGGCTAATATTGATGGTGTGTACCCCAAAACTCGTACTGCAAGACATTCTTCAGCACCTTCATTAACACCTTGGAAAGTACTAAACTAAACTAAAGTTACAGTTTCCCTTCTGGAAAGTACTAATGTGTTATGTGGAGGCCAGGTGAATGCACAAGAATAAACAAATCACAAATTATGTGATTTATATAAGGGACTCCACTAAATGGAGAATAAAAGTACTTCTCTTATTCATTAAATATTATTATTATTTTTTCATATTTATTTCAGCTGTTGCTGAAATACAGTACCTGGTCTGGGACCCCCTTATTCCAAAAGGATGTCAAGAAACTGGAGAGAGTTCAGCATAGGGCTACAAAGATATTGAGCACCAATTGCACATGACCTGTGAGGTGAAGCTGTGGGAAATGTGTTTCTTTAGTTTGGTGTAGAGGAAACTAAATAGATATCAGAATTTTGAAGGCTGTTAGAAAGATAATGGGGCAAAATTTTCTCACTATTATCAAAGCCTATAACAAGGCCCACAGACTGAAGATTCAGACTGGGCATCAGGAATCTATCACTGAGAAAAAAGTCACCCAAGGAGGCTTGGAACTCGGAGATTTTCAAAATATAACTACATGCAAAGCCATAGCTGACCTGCTTTAGTATTGTTTGTGACAGTACCTCTTAAAACTTGGGTCTCCATAATTTCTGCGATTCTGTTGCTTATTTTCAAGACATACTTTGTGGTGCTCGTGCAATCCCATAAATATAGGGATCATGGTGCTCAAGGAACTGTGACCCCAAAACAGTCACAACTGAAAGAAGAGGTGGCTTATAGAATATTACACTTCTTATCAAAATTATCTAGGTGTCAAAAACTTCTTGATCATCTTTTAGTTTGAGAGAAGGTTTATTGAAGCACATTTTTGCAGATAGAATTCCTATGATTTCTGTTGCCAAATCAAGACAAGCTATAGGAATTTTGGCTTGCGATACTCAGTGAGATATGCAAAGATTTAATTTGTTCTAAGGCACCCTCACCTGACAAATCTCTTAGGGCATTTTCTGAGACACAGGAGTGAAATCAGCTCTGAACAAACTTGCAAATTCAGTCTGCTACAGTTTAGCACATCCTGTCTTCATAGATCCAATTTTTGTGAGCCAAAATGCGAAAACAGAGGTGTGGTGATTATAAGAATGTCTCTCTGAGGTATTATAGGGCATAAAGTACAGCCAGAAAACATTCATCATATAATTATCTCAGTGTTTTGGTTTCCATATTACTTTATAAAATATACTTTAAGAAAAAAAATGAGATAAAATTATTTTATTTTTTTTATTGCAGGGGTGATTCAGTGCTCAATTGAGAATGTTAAAGCAATAAATTCCTAGTTTCTGCCAAAGATCAGTGCTCTCTTATAAAGATCACCCACAAATGAAGCTTTGTCTTCATGTGAATACTCGCAAAAACATTAGAGTTATTATTCCAATTATTAGAAGCTTAAAAATATTTTGGATTATTTCCCATAAATGTCACACTCTACTTAGCCAAAGAAAATTTTAAATTTTCTTTTAATTTTAGACTTGTTAAGACTTATCTGAAAAAAAGTGTTTTTTTCTAAATGTATAGAAATCCCCAGATAAAATTTAACTTTTCCTTCTGAAAAAACTACCATATATTGACTGTTCATATACTTTTCAGAGCCCTGATTATAAATATCAGTGGGCCGTAAATGTTAAAGGTTAATGCTGTAATTGATTGCTGTGGTTGAAAGGTGTTTAACTTTAGGAATTACTAGCGAAAAATTTATGTCTGCTGAGGTCAGATGAAAAGATCATAATGGTCCAGTCTTGTCTATAATCCTTGACTGAATCAATAGCATGAATGCCTTACAAAAAAGCCTAAAGGAAAGGAAAATCTATTCTGAGTTAGATCAAAATGTGAATGTACATTAATTAGAAAATGAGGAAAACATTTAAAAAAAATGTATCTTAAAATAAGATCTATAATAAAAATTGGATTTGACATGTTTGACATATGGGTAAGTTTGATTTACAGTGTGTTGATTTATAAGCCACGTCTTCTTCCAATCTGGACTGTTTTGGTGGGACTTTTTGATTCTTAAAATATTATCGTTACTATCTGATTTTTTCACTGACAATGCAATAATGTCTACTTCAGCTTATTTTAGAATTCCTTTTGTTTACAAACACCAAAAATTGTGTGTGGTGTAGTTTATTCATATTTTATAATCAAACATTGCTGAGACAGTTTGTGCTTTCTCAAGGCAGCCCTGATCTGAAACTCCTCTCTCATGCTCTCTCACCCATGCTGTGGGTGTCAGCCACCATATGACACAGCACATGAGCATCTTATGGTTAATGTGAATATTTCCTTTCCACGGTCCAGTTTGTTCAGGTGTATCTGTGTATGCACTCGGCTGCCCCATGTCCAGGATTGAATGATGTGTATGGACTTGAGGGTGATTTCACAACTGCATAGACATAAAGATATTAAATATGTTCATGACAACACTGTGACTGACTCTCTGAAAATTCTTTTAGTATTGAGCCTAAGCATTCATATAATTACAGAATCATTCAGGTTGGAAAAGACCCTGAAGATTTCCATTTTTGACCAATCACCGCCTTGTCAATCAGATCACAGCTCTATGTCACATCCAGTTGTTTCTTGAATATATCCAGGGAAGGTGAACCCACCACTTCCCTGGGCAGCCTGTTCCACACAAATATATACTGATGTGACTGCTTATTGTAGCAAAATGCTATGCCAAACCAGGGAACTCAAAGAAGGGAGAGGAAACAAAGGTCATGTCCTAATTTTCCAAAGCAGTATTTTGGCACTCATCAGGCTGTACTTCAGAGAGGATTAAGAGATTTGAATTCAGAAAGATAATAATATATAAAAGAAAACTTACAAAATAAGGGGGAGAGCAACAAAAGGGAGGATGGGAAATGCTATAGGAATACATTTAAGATAATTATTCTGAATAGGAGAATAAGGTAGTTAACCCCTTTTGTAACTAAAAAAACAAATAATACTTTAATAACTCCAAGTATGAATGTAAAGACAGGCACTGGAACAAAGAGTGTAGGAAAGACTTCATGAATATGGCAGCTACCATGATATATGGTAGAATATTCTTTTTTGTCTAGACAAAGATTGTACATAAGTATGTAGTTACTGAATGTGCATCGCTAGTGCCACCACCCCTTCAGGAAGCACAGCTTGATGTGGAAACACCACTCTGGGACATCAGCTGAAGTCACCTGCATAAAGGAGTTACACACTGGTACTATCTGTATATCTGCATTTCTGTTCTCTGGGAATTCTTTCTTTTTTCTTTTTGGAACCTCCTAGCTGCTCTTCTCCTAAATCCTTACAAATCTGGATTTGTGGCTTTTAGAATGGGTCAGTGGAAATGCTTTCAATTAGTTGCAGCTGCATAACATGCTGCAGTGATATTTGGAGATGACAAAGTGGGACATGCAAGACACATGGTCATAATTACACCAAAAGCCTTCCCCCAGAACTGTGGAAAAATTTCTTTAATTTCTCAATTTCCTATGAAACTGACAACATTCTTCCACTCCTAATAAGTGGTGTGCTGTTAGCTGGGACCCAGTCACCCTCTGCATTCACCCAAAGCTGACTCCTTTGACAAGTATTCCTAAATGTCCATTATTGAAGTCGAATATTTAATATAGAGAGAGCTATTTTTATGGAGTTTCTATTCTACATGTAAAAGTTACACTATATGGAGAAAAAATAAAGCAACATACAAAACTAATAATTATTTAATCCATCACAATGAAAGATAAATTAAGGAAACCTTGCAATTACTGTATTTCAGATTTCAAGCCAGTTTGAGTTTGTGTACATCAATGGAAATCAAACAGAAGCTTTTATTTACTTGCAGTAATTCAAGCAGCCAGATGATAGATATCAGACCAACTAACTTTTGGACATGATATACAAGTTGGTATTTTCCCTAGATGTTTTTTTGGCCCAATTTTTCTGTCTTTAGTGACACATATGTCTGCTTTCACCACTTTAGACAAACAAAAAAAAATAAGATAAAGTCATTATTTTTATTGCCTTCTCCACCTGTTTTTTTCTTTCTTTCCCCTTGACAAAATGATGAACATCTATATTTTTTTTCTTTAAGAGTTACAGGTCATTTCCCTTGTAACCTCATAACCAGTGAACAATTGAACTCACTCTTTAAATTCAGGTCTTCAATAGTCTAATTTACCTGCCTTTCAATAGTGTAATTTGCTTCCCTTTATTTCAGGCAGAATCTGTAATAAGGCAGGAAACTGTAGAAGAGAAATTACTGGCAATGGCAGACACAAAGTCAGAAAAGCACGGAAGGGTTGAGGTTGGAAGGGACTTGTGTGGGATCATATGGTGCAGCCCAACTCTTCAAGCAGGGCCAGGTAGACCAGGTTGTCCAGGACCATGTCCAGATGAGTTTTGAATAGCAGTCCTATCTGATTATAAATATAACTGGGTTACAGAGGACTGAAGAAAAACACTATTTTTAACAGCCAGGAAGTAGGAAAAGGTAACAAGAAACACAATCTTAGAAAGTGGTTGCTACTTTCTTGGAGGTTTTGATGTTTCCAAATAAATGTGTGAAAAAAATCTGTCTTAGGAGTTATAGGGTTAACACTGAATTACTTACAGACTAGAGGAGATATTTCAGAGATAGTTGGATTTGTGCTGAATTAGAGGTGACCTTCATTCAGAACTCATTTACAATTTAGCCTTCCTTTAAGTTTGTACATAGATATGTTTGCATATACAGCTATAAAGGACTCAAATTCTGTTTAGTTACAGTTTGCAAGCAGTAGCAGGAAGTTTGACCACAGAAAATAATCAACTCAAGGCAATGTTTCATATTACTTACTATGAAAAAAGTTAACATACAGTAGCTATGACAAATGTAAATAAAATATGTTCCATATTTTGAAGAGGTTGTGTGAGTGTAGATGTGAAATTACAAATGTATGTCATCTTCTTCTTCTGGGACTGAACTTGGCTAGAAAAAACAGGTTTTGCATACAATTTTCCATTAAGTCTTTCTGTCCCTGTAAATTAACAAATAATATATATTAGTTTAGCTATTATTGTTCTATAATATTCTTCTGTATCCTCCTTTGTTTGAGGAAATTAAAAGTCAAATTTGTTTTTCCCCAAGGGAAGAAATTCTTATTACCAGGGTATACCAAGGTATACTTGGCTTTCATGAGGATATTTGGCTGCTCTTTTGTTGAAAAGGCTCTATGCCTATAATTTTTAGTCGTTTATCAGAAGGAAGAATGGGTTACATCCCAATTAAAAATTTTATTCAATCATAATTTAATTAATTTCTAGGAACCAAGTATCTGGAGAATATAATTTTCAGCAAACAATTAGTTACATCCTTGCTAGCCATCTTTCTGAATCACAAGTACCACTTTAACAGAAGGAATTGATTCTTGCAGGATCCCAGGACATCTTGGAGGAAATGTCTAACAAGTGCCCCAATTAGTATTCTGGACATGCCCCAGGTAGTATTCTAATTCAGAATATTTAGGCAGCCATCTGCTGAGCAGCAGCTTTCCCAGTAGAGATGAAGTTCTGCCTTTCTGTGGAAATTAAATAATCAAAGAAACACAAGACATCTGTCTTGGTGCTTGAGAGGTACTAGGAATCTAGGTTGCACCATCCAAAATTCTGTAACCACCTCAAATGATTTCAACGAAGTGCCCATGACATGCCATGATAGTAGCTATGCCAAATATTCTACAGCTTTAGATAAACAACTCAGAACTTTTCAACTTCAGAATCATAGAATATCCTGAGCTGGATGGAAATTAAATTAATCCCACCCCAAATATCAAGAGCTTGGCTGCTTTTATTTTCCATACTGGAATTCCAAAGAATACTGATCACTGTAATGGTTCTTATAGTATTTAAACCTAACTGAAAGTGGAGATTTGGCAACTAGCTAACATTCAAGAAAAAAAACCAACATTATTTTTAGACTTTCAAAACAGTTTTAATATAACTTCTTTATAAAATCTTCTTTCATACAGGATTGATCAATTTATAGTGTTGCTGTCCTGGTTTGGGACAGATTTTGGGAGGAATACAGTTGCTACATTTGCTTTGATCAAAAAAAGCCGGTATTAAAGTTGGAAGAAATTGTTTTTTATAAATATGTTGCTTCTCTAAATATTCATTCTTATTGACTGGGGAAAACTTTATTGAATTTATAACTCTTCCTTGTCTATATGCAAAGAGTTATATAGATTTTATTGAACACTTTCATTCTGGGGAAGTTCCTTGCTTCTTAAATCCTTGTGGATGCTGTAAGGGGCTGTACATCAGCCCTTAACTCACCTAATGGTCTCTGTCTTATCAAAAGAAAAGACAAATAGAAACTTCTTATTTAAGGGAAGAAAAGTTCCCTAGAGTCTTATCAAACTTCTAGCCGTTTCCCCCTCTCTGTTGTTCTGCAGCTTTCTCCAGGTTGCTTTCTCTTCTGCTTCACAGGGATTTCTCTACAATTTCATCTACAAGCTAATGAGCTACTCTGAATATTTTTGCTTGCATGCACATGATCCAAGCCCATAACCAGCAGTCATTTTGCAACCACAAAACAGCTTTCTTATATCTAATTCTATAATTTTTTTCATTTGAAACCATTACCCATTGTCCTATCACAAAAGGCCCTGATAAAAACTTTGTCCCCATCTTTCTTATGAGCCCCCTTTAGATACTCTAAGATCAAAATAAGGTGTCTCTGGAGCTTTCTCTTTTTCAGACTGATCAATAGGAAGTCTTTCTGTCTTTCCTTATAGGAGAGGTGCCCATAGCTATGATCATTTTTGTGTCCCTCCTCTGGAACTACTCTGACAGGTTCTGGCCTTTCTGATGCTGGGACCCAAGAGCTGGTTGCAGCACTGAGGTCTCACCAGCACTGAGCAGAGGGAAGAATCCCCTCCCTTGTCCTGCTGGCCACACTGCATTGGATGCAGCCCTGGACAAGAGTGGCTTTCTTGTGCACATTTCTGGGTCATGTCCAGCCTCCCATCCACCAGCACCAAGTCCTTCTCTCATGGCTGCTCTCAATCTGTTCATCCCCCAGGCCACATTGACATCAGGGGTTGACCCAAGCCAGGTGCAGGATTTTGTACTTGGCTTTGTTGAAACTCATGATGTTTCCAAGCTCCTCAAGCTTGTCCAGGTCCCTCTGGGAGGCCTCCCATCCCTTAGACATGTTGAGCACACAGCTCAGCTAAGTGTTGTCTGTACCCTTGCTGTGGGTGCACTTGATCCCACTGTCTGCCTCATTGATGAAGCCATTAAACAGTAGCCATCGTCAGGGTCCTGACCCCATTTGGTAGGAACTCTGTCACCAATCTTCATCAAAACACTCAGCTGTTGACCACCTCCTGGATGTGACCATCCAGATAGACCACTTCATGTAGTGGGATGAAAATGATGGTCCCATAAGTATGTACTGCAATGTATAAACATTAAAAGGAGCCTTCACAATTCTGCTTCTCACTGCTCACATCAGCTAAACTTTCTCTGTTTAAATGTGAATATATTTCATTCTTCCAATATGAACCTGAAGAGCTCTACATGTTTCTTTTGTCTAGTTCTATTTGGTAAATCTAAAGAATGGATAATTTACACCACCAGCAAAATTCATATCTCTTTCTATAAAGTTACAAGTCAGGGCTGCTTTTGTATGGTTTTCTGATTGCCAAAAAATCAACAGAGTGCTCATCATCCTACAGGCATTCTGGATTTCCACCCTTTTTCCTTATGTCCCTAACTTGTGATAGACTGGGGAGATGGCAACAAGGTACTTTTGTCTAAGGTATTGCAGAGGTTTGGAATGTGTGGACACCCTGGGGACGTAAGTCAGCTGGACTGGAGGGATTTGTGTTCTGGAGACAGATCAGGGGCTAGAGAAACATCCAGTCCTTGAACTCAAGATGTTTTCTCAACATGCAGAATCAGTGTGTAAATCCAAACACAGCTGCCTGGTGAGTGACCAGAAAGAGGGAACTTTAATTTTCCCTATGATAGGATATTCATCATCAGGCAAAAAGAGAAGTTGCTGTGACAAGCAATTTTCAAAGTTTTGTTTTTCAGGAAATTTTAAAGGAATGTCATAATGGCTTGCTTCAAATAGATATTTAGGCAAATAAAAAAATAGAGTAATAGTCTATTTTTCAAAGAGTATAGTTTCCTTCCTTCCTTCCTGTCTTGGGAGATGAGAGTAAAATGTAAAAATTATGGAATAACATATTATTGAATTCAAATTAAAAAAAAAATTGCAGATACCAAATGTAATATTGCAAGTAATTGAACTATTAGAAATTGTGATCATTTGTAGCAAGCTTTTGTTATTTTGACAAAGTATTGTCTATATATATGAGTAATGCTTAGAAAAAATGGTATTAATCCACAATAACAGAAATCAATGAGATGGCTAGCTTTTCACTTTTGCTTTGCAAACATTTGAAATTACAATTAAAATGTTCTGAAAAGTTGACAAGCTCAAGTCATTTTTACATCCACATGAAAGAGAAGCACAAAAAATATGCATGGTTATCAGTGTGCAGCTTTGTGAGTTTCATTGAGCCACAATTAACAAGCAAATTTCAACAGAGTAAAATAAATTATATAAAGAATCATTTTACGAGAAATACTAATTTAATAAGAACTCCTCTTCTAAAAGCATGGTTTTAGTTTAAGGATACTAAGAGTTTGCACAGGTTAACATTCCTGAAGTACAACAGTTTCTGTTTTAGCTGCTTTTTACTCTTAGAAGAGTACAAAACTTATTCTGAACCACAGAGGAATTGTGATAAATTGTGAAATAAAAAAAAGCACAGACCAAAAAAAAAAAAAGTAAAGATCTATAAAATAGTTTGTTTCTTCCTAAATTTATCCCAGAGAAAGTGCAAAGGCATATATAACTTTCAGACAAGATTTGTCTGAAATTATTATAATAGGGTATTGGGTGCATTTAAGAATGTGGCATACCTCTGACAGTAATTAATAAGTAATTAACCAAAACCAGCAAATGTAAATAAAATCCTGTTTATTGCTGCTTTAATTTTTTTTTCCTTCATGCGAGCAGGACCCAAAAATTAGGAACCAGCTTAGTCTTGCAGGTAAAATGTATCATTGCTCCAAATGCTTCAGATGGAATAATCTGCTGACAGCATCTTTAAACCCCTCCCTTTCCTTCAGCCTTAGGAACAGAACTGAGCTTCAGCCTTGCAAGATCCACACCATAAATTTTGTCTGTGTTCCCAGTTTCTCGTGCTGCTGGTGAAAGGCCAGACCTTGCTGCTGGGTGAGCTCATCCATCTGGGAGAGCAGGGTCAGCTCCTCGGGGCAAAGGCGCTTCCCACTGCTCCAGAGCTTGTCTGGGTGTGCCCAACAGCAACAGCTGCACCTAGGAATTAGGCTAAGAGCTTTTTCCTCTGGTCTGACAGTAGTAATTGTCCTTTGCTAACAGAAAAATATATTTACACTGCAGCCCAGCATGCATTAAGAAAATCTAGAGTCCACCGTATGTTGAAGAAACCCTCCCTGCAAACCAAACATCTAAGTCCATAATGTATAAATTCATTTAAAAGCAAACCAACATTTAAAAGTCAGGTTAAGTTTTTGGCACTTTAAAAGGTCTCATAGAAACACTAAATTTTTCGGACAGGAAGAGAATATATTCCCCTACCTGCACCTGAAGTTTTTCCTCATAAAGTTTCATTAGATTTACATCTAAACCTGTGAAATACTGTGCCTCCTGATAATAAATATGATGGAATTAATTGCCAGAAACCACTAGATATCGTCAAAGCTTGGAGAAGTCAGAAATCTCATTCTATTATGATCTTCCAAGGTGCATTTACAAAATAAAATTCCACAATGATTTGAAGATGTACCCTGTCCTTTAAATCCAGAACACAGCTGGGTCTCCTGTAACCAATGCAGATCTTGAAACTGCATTATAAAAATGCATTTCTATATATACCGTTAATTTTTGTCAGTACAAATAATAGCACCATTTCCGCATAATGTCACTACAGCTCAGAAGTAAACAAGTATTTTCATAGAAGTATCACTGCATCTACTACATATTAAAAATTACAAAATTTTCTTATTTATAATTCAGAAACATAAAGTTTATCCCACAAAAAATTTACAAATTAATTATAATCTTAAAGAGATGCCATTTAAAATTCCCTGCAATCACAATTTTAGACTGATTGCAATTTATTTCAAGATTAATATTAATTAATTAATTCAAAATTAATTTTGACAATCTAGTGTCAAAATTAAAATATCCTTTGCTTTTCTAATTAACCCAATGTTAGGGTCTTAGAAATGCCCACAAAATTAAAAAGATTGTAACTTCCACAGTAAAAATTATTATCCTTAGTGATATAGCATTAAAATGTAAGATAAACTTGAATTTAGGGTGAATATCACCCTAAAAAATTCCTTGTATCTCATTTTTCAAATTATCAAACAAGTAGCAGGTAATTTGCATGAAGAAAATAATTTTAAATAACATTTTAGGATGATACTCATTGACTCACTTGACCCGAGATGATCTCATTAAAATCTGAACTTGGTTCTTGTTTTCTATAGCTGCTGCACAGAAATCAACAGTTTTGGGGGACAATTAATTTACTTAACTTTAACTCAACAGTATCCATTAAATATCGTCCTAGAATTGCTACAGGACACGGCACTCAGCTGTCTGCCTTTGGTCAGACAATTTCTGGTGATAGCTGTGAAAGAAGTTTCCAGAAACACAGAAAGTGTATGATCCAGGATCCTGGTTTATGGTGCAAAGTGAATTCCTATAAGATGCAGTCTGAGCCAGACAGAGTAAGAATATATTTTTGTCTGCTTTACAATTAAAGAAGAATTTTAAATGTCAAAGCTTTTACTAAAATTGATGGGAAGCAAGCTGGTTTCCCCATCTTTCTACTTATATTCTCCCTTTATCCAAGTATATTCCTCTTGCTCTTACTCTTTGGGACATTTGAATTTAGCTCTATGCAAACAGATATTAATAATCTGAATCAAAAATATGACCTCAACTTTTTTCCCTATCTCTCCTCCTGCCTATGACTTTCTGCACAATTCAGGATCCCACCCTGAGATCCAGGCTGTTTTAAAAAGAAACAGGTGATGTTTTCGTAGCTGAGCTGTATTAGAATTCAAAATAACCATGCTACATAAAATGAAGACTTCTGATTTCTGATGTTATCTAATACACAGGAAAAAATATTTTGGATTAATATTTTTGATGACTAGCTCCAGAGGTGCTGACAGTAATCAGCTGAATAACACATCAGGGACTTTAATTTCTGGCTTCTTCCCATCTTTATTCTCAATTCTCAATCTGTTTCTAATGATTTGTTCTTTTTGGTTTTAAGTTTTAAATTGCTTCAAGTGTTTAAAAGGACATCTCTTTGGAAGAGTGCAGTCAATATAGTCAATAAAACTCAAACTTATTTTCAAGGATTCATGGCAATATGAGTTTAAATTAGAAAAATAACTATAAAAGTTTGAGGGCTCATAAATCATAATGGTTGCCACATAAAGTATGGACAAGATGTTCTTCTGGAAACTCCCCACCAAGGGATAATATCTAATATATGTTCCTCTGGTTTTTTTGGTTTTTTTTAAGTTGTAACAGCACAATAAAATAGAAATAAGTTAACAAGAAAGATGTGAGGTGCTGGAGTGTGTCAAAAGAAGAACAAAAACATTGGTAAAGGCTCTGGAGCACAATTCTTAGAGAGAGGGACTTGGGATTGTTTAGCCTGGAGCAAAGGAGGCTCAGGGGATGCCCTATTGCTCTCATCAGATACCTGAAAGGAGGTTCCAGCCAGGTGGGGGTCAGTCTCTTCTCCCAGGTAACAGGAAACAGGACAGAAGTAAACGGCCCCTGATTTCACCCAGGAAGTTTTAGGTTGGATATTAGAATAAAATTTCTTCATGTCAAGGGTTACCCAGCCCTGAAACATTCTGCCCAGGGACACAATCCAGTGCTGCACCTGGAAGTTACCTCAATGATCTCAAAGATACTTTCCAAACTAAATGTCTCTATGATTCTATGAAGTTGCAGATTTTTTCGTTTTTTTTCTCTTTTTCTTCATTTTTAAAATTCAATTTGTTGCATCATTTTTCAAGAAAGTAAACTATTTCTCTAATTTTCTAATTTTTTCTAATTTTTCTAATTTCAAGAAAGTACCAGTTTCTCTGGTATTTTTTGTAAATACCAGTCATAGATGGATTTTTTGATATCTCACTGAAGTAAAGGAATAATTTGATTTTTATTACAAAACTGAGACACACATGAAATGCGCATTTAATTCCAGAGTTCTAAAAGGAAATATTTGACTTTAGAAAGCAATTTTTTTTTTTAGTTATAAATATTTTTAATTGGTATTTAACAGCTTATCTATACAAGAGGCTTTTATTTTTTTCATTTTATAAAATAGTTCAGTTAAATGTTAACTTTTGACTAATACTGGAAGGGATAAAAAATTAAATATTTCAGATTGAAACAAGAAATTTCTTTATCATACAAAAAAAAAAAAAGAAGACAAGACTTCTCTTTCATTTGGCTAGGTAGCATATAGCAGGAAGGCACAGCACACAGTGCAAGAGCCAGTGAATGCCCAGTTACTGAGACACAAGAATTTCAAGTAACTCCTGATTCTTCCTTCCCACATAGTAGGTTTATCTATTTTTGCCTTAACTTTACATATCAATAATTACTCTATTTGCCATGTTATTTTTTCATTTGCCCATTAATAAATTTTCAAATAAAGCAAGGAAATGCTGTAGGAGAAAGAATGGATGAAGTGGTGCAAACTGCTCACTGTTTGCAGTAAGGTACACTGCAGAATGAATAAAGAGAGTTCTTGATAATGCCAGAGTGTGGAACTGGTCAGTGCTCAAACAGCAGTGTTCAAACTGCAGCCTTATACCAAGTACAGCCAATCTGCTTCTTTGAACTTTGGTGTTTTGCTGTGCTGATATCTGCTCTCAGGGAGGACAGCTGGAGGATTTCATTCTTTTTCACTTTTAAGGAACATAACACATCAGGGCTTCCTGATTTTTTTCATTTTATCGAAGTTAACAACAAAATACACTCATGGAAAATAGTGAACAACCCTTAGAGAAAGTTTATAAACAGCATTTTAGTTTACATTCTCAGCTTGCCATTTACTTTGAGGATTTAATATATTTTTTTCTTGTTTTTCTTTCCTCCTAATTGTCACAGAATCATAATCCCTTTCATGGGTCTCTATCTATTAGAAAATGATAAATAGATCACTGTTATCTCAAGGATAAGAATGACTTTCAATAAGTCTTGAACAGTTGGACAGCTCCGCTGGAAATGAAGTTGGTCTAAATCTATCCCAGATGTATTCATTCCGATATCAGCTGTACAGAGCCTCAGGGAACAGTCCCTGTGCGGGGCTGCAGGGCTCAGCAGGGCTGCCTCTGGGGAGATCACTGAGTGGCTGTAGCTGGCTGCCATGGGCTCTGCACAGACATCATAAATCAGCCCAGAAGAACATGGTGAAAGGAGAGCTGTGATCACTTGCTGGAGAGAGATAACCCTAGTCCCCTACTCCTGTCATTTCATCCCCAACATTTCTTTGTCTTTCTCTTTTTAAGTGGTTTACCCAGAAACATGTTCAAGATGCTGACATGTATAATGATGATAGAATCTTGGGTTCTGTAAGAGATTCTCGTTATTATTTTGCTGGTTTAGGAGAAATTGCATGCAAAAACTATTTTAAAGTATTTCAGGGAAAAAGATCTTAAAATAGGTATGTGAGTATTACAAACTAAAGGTTAATCTGTGTTCTTTCCAGTGAAATTAAGGAATCTACTTTTAAAAATGGGCCACTAAAAGTCTGTAGTTAGGTAACTTTTAATGAAAAAAAAATTAATCTTTCTCTCTTCCAACTACTCTGAAACTTGAAGCTACATACACTGACTCATCTTTCAGTGTATATTTTGTGATAAAGCTTTGTACTACTAGGGAGGAATAAAAGGTGATAGATAGCAAGTTTAATTACTTGAATAGGATTGGAGCACTAGTAAACAGGTATTGATTTATATTTGGCACATTTATGACAGATAGGGTTTTAGAACTCATGAAGTAAAGATTTTTTGGGTAAAGTCTATCAGGAAAAATGGTCAGCTATGTGCCAACAATGTTGTGTCAGAAAAAAACATACAAGCTTTTTTCCCTCTAAATATTTGCTTCTCATGTTCTTTCTTTCAATTATTATAACTGGTATCTGGATTCAGTAACATTAAATATTTTCTTTAAAGTATTAATTCACCTTGCTAAAGGACATAAAAAATAAGATAAATCAAAAGACATATTTTCTCAATTTGCAACTCAACCAACGTTTGACTTTTTTTCTAATCCTGCAGGTGAATTTTAGTTCTATTGATGGTGTTTCTTCCAGTGCCTTTTTTACACATGCAAAAAGATGCAACCTGAAATGCATTGAATGTCGTTTAAACTCACCATGGAGATCAAGCAGCATTTATTTTTCAAAGTGATATATTTGAAAAGTATGCTAACTTGTTATAGTTAAGATGAATGCGCTTCTCATCTTTTTTGCTTATTTAACGTAATCTTTATATGTATCACGAAATCTTCAATCTTGAAAATTGAACAAATCAAAACAAGGTATTGTCTAACTGATGAACATTCATTCAATAATAAAAACAAAAAGTATAATGTGTGTGAATAATAATTAGCCATGTATGTTTACAATAAAAATCCTAAATAAAGTGGTTTTGGCTTGATTTCTTTTTTGTAGTATGAAAAACTGTCCACATCTAATGCTGTCCAAATTTGAGGCTGCTGTGCATGTCTTGTCCTAAAAGTCTGGTCCTAATGATTTAAATATATTGTAAAGTAAATATTTGCTCTTCTACAGGAAAACAAGCAACAAGCAAGTGATCCTGTCCCTCAGCTCAGCACCTGGTGACACATCTGGAGTACTCTATCCAGTCCTGGGCTCCCCAGTACATAAGAAACACAGACATGCTGGAGAAAGTCCAATAAAGGCCAAAAAAATGATGGACAGGATCACCTCTCCTAAGAGAAAAACCTGAAAGAACTGGGACCATATAGCCCAGAGACAGGGAGGAGGGAGGATGCAAAAACTCAGGAGGAGGGAGAGTGCAAACAAGATGGAGCCAGGCTCTTTCCAGTGATGGCCCTGGGACAGGACCTGAGTTAATAGGCACAAAGGGAAACACAGGAGGTTCTTCTGAGCGTCAGGGAAAATCTTCTTTGTGCTGTGAGGGTGACAGCACTGGCACAGATTGCCCAGGCAGGTTGTGCAGCCTCCATGCTTGGAGGTATTCCAAAGCTGCTTGCTCACAGTTCTGGGCAGGCTACTTGAGGTGGCCCTGATTAGTCAGGGAGACAAACAAATGAACCCCAGAGGTGCTTTTCAACCTCAAAAACTCTGTGATTTTGTGGTTCTGTATGACCCTCATTAGGTAAATATTGCCTAAAACCTGAGATGACCTGAAGATGAGAGCAATGCCCACTCAGCTTCTCCACAGGATACAGAGGTAAAAGATAAACACTTGAAAAGCCATAATGAACATAGTATTCCATGAACACCAATAAAACTTCCATTTCCTTGAACAATTTTCTAGCCTTGAAATTTTCTTTCCAGGTGTCTGACATATCTGACCATGGTACAGAGGAAAGGGAAATCTCCAGCCCAGAAACTCCATGAGCTGAATCCCTACCAGGAACACTATCCTACTGAAGATTCCCATGATTTGCCAGATTCCCAGACTTGTCTGTTTAGGGTCATCACCCGGGAGAATAATTCAATTACATTTTTACTGCTGTACTGGTATAATTCTCCCATGTTTCAACATAAATGATACAGTAATTTCTCTCCTCCAGTGTAATTATTTCTTTGGATGCGGAGTAATTATTAGAAAAACAAATTGTTTGGACAGAGTGTCCCCCTGGAGACACTCAAAGGAAATATCTAGGGAAAAGAAAGGGTGTAAAAGGGAGAAGAGTAGAAAGGTATCACTAGCTATGGATTCAGGGACAAGACTTGATTGTTGCAACTCAGCTGGTGAAGTGATCGTTGCTGTCTTGATCATTGGGGGTGAGGAAACCCATAGAGTTCAAAGGGTTAATTTACATTCAGGTGTACATGGAATAGCCCGGAACCTCCTCTGTGTGGGAGTTTTACACTGCCTCATGCAACACTGTAGATTTGTTGTAACACTGTGGATCATGGGCAGTTCTCTGGTAGAACGCTCCAGAAATGGGTCGGGGCATTTTGGGGGACTGATGTTTGTGGCATCCTCTAAGACATGAAAGCTGCCTCTCACATAAGCATTGAACCTGTTAAGCCCTGTCATCTTCTAGACCTGTGTGTGAAAGCTCTATTTCCTATGTCACTTTAATAGATCTGAAACCCTATTGTATTGATCAGCTGTTCCATTCAATTTCTTTAGTACAGGCCTCCAGTCGCATTTGAGATGCCCAGGAATATCCTGGCTGACTTCCAGACATTACTCCAGAAGGATTTGAGTCTTCCATAGGTCCTTGCATATACATTTTGCTCATTTCTGCCAGCTCCTTGCATGTATGTTTTGATTATCTTGGGCACTTCAGAGGATTCTAGAGGTTTATTTATTGGTAACTGAATCACACCACAGGTTCTTCACTGTAATAGTCACTTAGATAACTGGGTAATATGTGGAAACCAAAGGATCTTAGCCTTGTGCCAAATCCAAGGTTCTAATGTCAAACATGAAGGTACTTTTTTATTGGATGCTCAGGACTGCAGTAGGGATGATTGCAACAGAAGTTCAGGAAATATTTTTGTTCAGAGGACTTCAAAGCTTCTAGAACTAAAGGGACTATTTCAGATTTGCTTTTGTGTATTTAATAGCCTGTAAAGTGTAAAATGATGTAGAATATCTATAATTCCTATACTCATCTGTTCACAAAAGGCTGCTGTGAATAACATCAATAGGCTTGTGTCATTCTTGAGAGGGGAAAAATACAAAGCACAATTAATATGCTTTAGTTGTATGCTACTGCATGTGGTGCTTTAGTTAGCAAAGAAAGAAAGACAGATTTTGCAATAGAAATATTTTTCAGGGAAGCTGAGCCTCTCCCTGAGTCTGTACATAGGAAAATCTCACCATAAATTTTAGTAATCTGTTAACAACCAGCTTTCTGACATCAGCCTCTTAATTCTTTTTTCCTTACATATCCCAGTGAAATGGTGAGAAAAGTTCTCAGTTCTGGGAGAAAGCTATCACTTAAACAAAAATAAACCTACAGATAATTATTTGCATTAAAATTCCATTCAAACTGTTATTTAAATTTTGATACTCCTTGAAAACTTAGATAGCATGTAGAGTATCTTATCTTCAGGCATCCTTCGTGCTGCCTGAAAAAGATTCCTATTACACGTCATTACTGTTTTCCTATTTTTTTATGATATTGAATTTAAAAACCTCACAATTTAGAAATCTATACTCAGAAATCCAGTTATAACTATAACTGGATTCAAACCATAATTCAGTGATTTTCAGTCTTGTCTCCCTGTAAAAAACTTGAATAGTTTGCTGTTGATTGAGGATTATTATATGAACAGTCTTTCTGACAAAAAGCTTGTTATATCTGTTTGCATTATAATACCATTTGAACTCGACATCACAAATGCAACCACAAATTTGATTTTATTGTGGCCTGGGGTTTTGCTTCTTTGACAAAAAGAGCAAGAAATCATTGTATCAAGAGTTCCAGAGCAACAATTGAAAGAAAAATAAATAGGTATTTTTTGCCAAATCTGCCACGTTTTGCACAAAGGGGCATGCATACATGTGATTCATATACTCCTGTGTACCACTGATCAAACACTCAGTGAAAAAAATAATATCCTAGATTATGGATAAGAATTAATAGATTAGCAAAGTATTTTTAGTGAAAATTAGAAGGAAGATCTCGTGATCCAGTCATCAGCAACTGAGCAAAATATGAACGGAGAGAGTTATAAAAGGATTGTTGAGACTTCAATTTAGTTTTTTGCTGTTTTTCACAGAAGGTTAAAAAAATATCCACTTCTATTCATCCAAAAAGGGCACTTCCTCCTTTAAAGATACATGTGGACAACGAGTATTTGGAACAGTTAAATTAGCAATGCTATTTTTGCAAGGTGAAAATGGACAGAGCTTTGGAGGTAATTTTACTTATATCTAGTTGATGACTTTGTTGCCTTCTAGCAAGTAGCACAACAATTGAGGGAATGCTGTACTGTCCATATTTCAAGATTTATATAAGCTTTTCATTATTTCATTAACCTACACATGCTGGGTTTTTTTAAAACAAAGATCAAATCAAACATATGGTACTTCACCCAGAAAGTCTATGTGTTCCTCTGCCATGTGCAGTGAATAAATTCATAACACTTATTGTTCCTAAGTGTCACATGACTAATCCATCATGCCAATAAAAGTTTAGTTCAAATGTTCTAATGGTTTCAGGAAACACAAATAACTTTTGGGTTTTATGGGAACATTCACTACTCACTAATGACAAGAAATGAGACAGAAAGTTCCATTTATTAGAATAAATGTTTCCCAGGTTCAGGAGTAACTGCATAATGAAACTAAAACTGAACTATGCCTCAGTCTTTCTTTATAATGCTCTTTTCAGACTTATTTTATGTTTCAGAAAAAATACAGGTTTTACAGATATCATCAGATGTCTGTGTATTTTTTCAGAAGTCTTGAAGAGAGAAGTTAATAGTTACAGCATAAAAGTTCAAATAATTCAGGAAAACTCTCTTGGAATGATTCAGAAAATTTAAATAAAAGAGAATGTTAGTAATGTGAAGTCCACCTTATCTTGTAAATGAAATATACTGCAAATATTTCAACTATTTTGCAGACATTGACAGGTAAAGCTTCTACTAACTAATAATTAACATTTATCTTAGAAGGAATTTCATGACCTTCCTTCAAACTAGGCACCGAAACTTTGGGAGGAGGAGGTAAATAGAAACTGAACATACTTTTAATGAAGTTTAACAAAGAAATTATTGTTGATGAGGTTTTAGACCTTTTCTTTCTTTAATCACATCAGCATAGTTCAAAGCAAATTGAACACCAAACACATTTCTGCTTGGTTTTGTGGACTTTTGATTTAGTCTACATAACAAATGTTTAAATAATGGAGATAATTTAATCCAACAGCAGTTGTTAATCCAACAGCAGTCACAGGAGAACTTCAGCATTCTTAATTTCAATATACAACTGGAGATAATTTTTATAGTCTATTTGAACAGAAAGGTTTTTTTTTCTTTTTCTCATGGTAGCTTTTTATTTTTCTTTTTTTTTGCTGTTGCTGTTTTGTTGGCTTTTTTTTTTTTTGTCTTTATAATTTTATTAATCTTTGAACTCATATTAAAAGAAGATGCAACTTTAATTGTATATGGAATTTGTTTGACTAGAAGCCATAGAACTGTCCTGGAAAACAGTGCTGGTTCTTACGAGTAATTGCAGATTTTTTAATTACTTTTGGAAAACAAAGTTGCATGTATCTTTGGGATATAAATTCTGAATGTATATGCTTAGAAATAATATTAAAGACAACAACAACAAAAAAGATAATTAAGGCATTTAAAAATAAGCAGTAATATGTATATGTTATGCTAGCAGGCCTTTCAAATAGATGGTGAAGGCAATATTCCAGAATTCATTGAAAAAGAAAAGAAAAATCCAATTATTGGTTTCCTTATTTCAAGAATGCTTATAGCCTCATTGCTGTTTTTAATGAATCAAAACTGAAGATGAAAAACTTGGATATGTTACAAATTTTTTGACTTTAAAGGGAGGATTTACTGATTCAGTCTTGATCTGTAACCAGTGAAAATGATTCCAATTATATGTCCTCATTTTAACTAAAGGGTTTATGTAGTTCATCATTTGAATACTGGCTTAGCTGTTCTCTTACTTGTCTTATTTTTCTCATCACGTTTGTAAGTCAGAGGTTGCATTTTTAAATTTTAAGGGATTTTTCAGAAAGGCAAAACCAACCATATATATATCACTGACAACAGAAGGTCTGATGCCAGGCACAGAAAAAGTTCTGTAAAAATTTTTTAAGTCTCTTTTCTTTCCTAAAGCTCCTCTCACTGAAAGCCAGTGACCCAGCTGAAAGTCACTCAATGAAGTGAGTGAACTACTGAAAGCCGTCACTCACTGAGGTGGTAACCTGGAAGAAAAGAGCCAGGATCTAGATCTGGCTGTGAAATATAATTACCCAAGACCAGGGAACCTGCTGTTTGCATGTGTGTTTAGCCATTAAAAAGTTATTATGCTCACATTGGCCGTCAGTCGATGACACAAAGCTCTCGGTGTGCCGGGGTATCACATTAGCAACCAACAGAGCTTCCATTATCAATAGCCTAAAAAAAGAGAACAGGGTAGGGCAGGAAACACAGTTCCTATGCTGGAGAGCAGGCAAGGAGTGGTAACCCCCAATTTACAAACATCAATGTTAAAAAATTTCATGTCTTGTTAGGGCTTTCTAGACATAGATCTTGTGAAGCTGAACTTATGATCACATTGCCTGAAATGCAAAAACTCTTTCTCTGCTGATGCCTTACCTCACCTGTCTGCTCCTCTTTGGATTTCTTTCTAACTTCTGCAGCCAAATGAAATGGTAACAAAACCCTCTTCTTCCCAAAAAAACAATTGCACCCAAATTTGTCAGACATGAGGAATTCTGGGTAAGGTACTAATCTTTCAAGTACTCTTGTATTTAATTAGGTTTATGAAAAATATTTCTGAATTTATTGTAATGACTTGCACATCCAAGGGAAAATGTATGCGTGAGAAGTTACAGAGTTGGGAACAGATTTATTTCAGTATGTATTGTTTATGTCTCTAAAAATTTACAGTACACTAATGGAAATAATAAGCACTTATAAAATTAGAATTTCACATTATTATATAAAGCTGCATTCAGGATAAAGAACTGACAGGATCAACAACCAAAAAAAAAAAAAAAAACAAACAAGGAACTAAACAAAAAACCATTACTGTAAATTAAGTATTCTCAAGGGAGAAAATTATCTTGCCACATACAGGCATATTAACAATCTCTGGAAAAAATTGTCTGGGAAAAAATCTGAAATGCAAATAAAATAAAAATATGCATTAGAAAACAAGAATTAGAAAATAATATAAATATTTTGCTCTCTGCACTTTAATTAGAGAAAGCTCACAATAAAGGCAGTAGAAATTTATAATGCCTCATGTAAAATTTTTTCTTACACAGGCATCCCCATTCCTTTTCAGAGTGATATGTTCAATATTTTTTAGATTTCATGAAGTAAATAACTCATAGGCTCTTTATTGTACATGAAGTGTGCAGTTATGATCTTCTGCAGTTGAGATCTTCCAAGCATTTTTTGTGTGAGTAGGATACTGATTGTTAATTTGCTTCAGACTCTTCCTGAAACAAGAGAGAATGAAGATCATGACTCAGATAGAATATCAGGTATTCATTCTCTGTGATCAGCTCTTTCCATTCAAATATTTTGTTAAAGAAAAGACACCACACCATTAGATGATATCATATTTGTAAGACGAGCAATATTGTTAGAGGGAAATTAGTGGAATACTTTAGAAAATTAGATAAGAAAGTTGTGTTCTTACTATCTGACCAGAATAAAAAAATAATATTTTCAATAAATAGAATTGCAGTAATTTATTCAGCTATAGTATTCTCTAAAATGCCAGCTGAACAAATGTGTTGAAGAATTTTCAAACCAAATAAAACTGTGTTAAAAAGGAAAGCAAAAACTTTACATCCAAAGTTTATTTTCCAGAAGTACAGCTCAGAGACTGAAGTTATTCATTCATCTCTTGGTACACGTGGCACCCAGTTCGTTTGATAGCTTTTTTCTGCCAGACGTATCCACTTCCTCAACATACTGCTAAATATTGAATTAAGGCATAGCTGGAGCCTTGCCTATCAGGTAATTTCCCAGGGGAAAGCCACCACAGAGTTGTCTCCAAGGCACAAGTGCCCGTGCAGGAACTGAAAGGCGTTCCACAGCGTGAGTTACCAAGTGACCTGTAACAACACATATGCTGTTCCCATATGTTTACGAAATACTTTGTCCAGCTGCCTCAATGTGCACATTATGCTGGGAGACAGCTGGCCAGCCTTCTGAGAGGGAAGCCAAAGCACAGAGCTGCTCTCTCCTGACCCCTTAAATACATAGTGCTACCCTGAAAAACACACCTTGGCACTCAGCTGGTCGTTAAGTGAACTCCTGGATGGATTGGATTTTCCTCCCATGCAGAGGGGGAAAATTGAGGGAGTTCTTGTGTTAAAGTAGCATTGGCTGCATGGCAGAATGGGCAGGAACACACTTGTTGTTCACAACAGGATGAAGTATTCCTACTGTGAATGTCAGCAAAGATTTGAATAACTAACATTTGCCTTGTGATGCAATTTAGTAATCTGCTCTAAAACTTGTGAACTAGAACCTCTAAATTCTGTTTCTACCTCTAACACTCTTTTAAGCTTTACAATGGGTCCAGTAACATAATTTGAGTGACCCTCATTTGAAACAACAAATAAACTGTGAAAACTCATGTTACTCATCTTTGTGGAATGTTGTGGACTTCAACTTTTTCTGCACTTTAAGTAAGTAATGATCACTTCAGAATATTAATTCTGAGCATATCATTGTTGCTGAGGGGTAAAGGGTATTGCTCTCCCCCTTTTCAGAACAGAATTATTAGACATTTTCCTCTAATATTTTTCTAATATAATTCACCATCACTTTGCAATTTATTAAGTCAGTGTGTAATTGCTTTTATCCCAGCTTTTAATCCTCTCAGCTTTTAATCCTCCCTCTACTTTACAGCTCCAGTGTCACTGCCTCTCACACACATGACTATTTCACTTATCCTTTCCTATTTGTTTAAACATGATATTTTTAAACCCATTTATTGTGCCCATTGATAGCAATATTGAGTACATTTTGCATTGGCTTCACTTTATATCTTTCAATTTTTGCAATATGAAGAATCTTGCCTAAGTAATGTACAATGTATACCAAGAACTGCATTTACATGCCTCTATGAATGCCCTGGAGAGAATATAAAGTATATTGCCAGAGATTCAAATTTCAAGGGTCATAACATACAGTATTCAGTGTTACTGCCCAGTAATTTACTCCAAATAGGCAGGAAGATATTAGAAAGTTATACATGGCTTACAAGCTTATAGAGCCAATACACACAGCCCACAAAATTATAGTTGGATAAAAAAAATAATTATACAAATGAATAAATAACATAATCACAAACAAGGAATGCCTATAGAAGACTCAAAATACCACTAACTATTACTGTGTTTATATTTATTTGTGTTGCTGTTTATGATAGTCCTCTTTCAAATTAGGTGGTCTTATTTAATATTCAGACACAAGCTGCAATTTCAAGTGTATTATTGACTTTCCACCCTTTCATTGTACTACTGGCTTGTTTCATGGAAAGATGCACCTTTGCATATTCTAATTATAGTCAAGTACAAAGTTTCTCACTGACTTCAGTGAGAGCCTTCCAATTGATTTCTACTGCTGCTGGATCAGGACCATCTGTGACTAGATTAATTTGCCAAGATGTAAAAAAATCAACCTTTCTTTTGATACAGATTACTAGAATTACATCTTGAGACTGGAAACAGTCTACAGGGTATCTCCCACAGGAACTGGAGTGTATTGTCTGTCCCCTGTAAGCTGCAGGTGCTGCCCACTCTGAATATAATGCTGATCAATATCCCATCTGTTTTCATAACATGAAAATCCAGATGCTCGTAACATTTTAAAACTCACTTTTAGCAGTCTTCCTTTTTCTTTGAAGTTTGTTTCTAAGTCTTTGTGAGGTTATATTTCTAAATTAGGTTACCAGAAGATGAAAATTAAAATGGATCAGAGTGGAGAAACAGAATAGCAGTTTTGATCTAATGAACATCTGTCTCTAAAAGAAACCTAAGTCCTATATTAAACATCTAGTAAATATAAATGTTTTATTTTATATTTTTAACCATAATTTAATTGTAAGTTCTAGCTATGGATCTTTAAAACAGAGACATGTTGGAATAACATATTATGAGGTATAAAATGGTAAATTATGATTTTGAAATATTTCCTCAATCTATTGTGATATTTTAATAACACATAGACACATTGGCAGTAACTTGATAATTACAGAGTTACATAACTAAAATTCTGAAGTAAATCTCAGATTCAAAATCAGGGAGGTGAAAGAAGGGGCGAATGGGGCATCCTGAGACATGCTTCTTTTACATATATTGTTTTATTGTGGGAGACTGGTTCTGTTATCACAATGATAATAGACAGAATTGAGAACATTTTACACTGGAACAGCAGATGGATTTAAATCACATAACTGCAGGTTATGCCTGGGTGGTGGCCAACATGAACTGAGCAAGTTTCTAGCATTGGTATGACAAAAAATGAGGACAAAAGTGGTCCAGAAGGCAGAAAGTTTTGGTTTAGAGATTTCTACAGACAGAGAACAAGAGAGGCTGGTTGTTAGTTGAAGGTTACTGCATAAGCCTTAGAGTATTTGTCATATCTTTACTAAGAACAGAAGGAATAAAACCTGTTAGCAAAGCTAAAATAGGGGTCAGGGCAGGCCCTGTCATGGGGAGCAATGAGAGAAGTGATAGCTGGAGCAGAGCAGCTTAAATTGGGTGTCCTATCTGCCCAGGTTTGACAATCCCAAAGTGTGGGTGAGCTATTACCATCAGCTAGGGAAGGAACCAGCTGTCTCAGCAGCTGCCTCAGCAGAAGACTCCAAAATGGCATTAGATGTGCATGAGAAACAGGTATTATATGCAACTCACTTGTGGCTTTGTTAGGTTTTTTTTTAAGCTGCTGATATGGAATACACATAATCTATTACACATCCAAAATGTATTATATCTTTCAAAACAATGAGCTATGACTGAGGAGTGATATTTTTTATTTCTTGCTCAGATCAATGATATATAGGAATTAGCAGTAAGGATAAAACTCAGAATAAATCCACCCCAAAAGCATAGCTTTAACTTGGACTAATTGCTGCAAGGGGAAAGGACATAACTGCTTTAATTTGACAGTATTTTGTGTATGGATATGGTTATAGATTGGCATAATTGTTCTCTCAAGTAGTAATTTTATTCACTTTTATTTTCATTATTTTTAAGGGTTAAAAAAATTAAGACTATGAAATTACACTGCTCAAAGCAGTTTTCCACATACTTGACCAGTCTTGTGATATTCTCCAAGCTAGTTGTTGTTGAACAATAACCCCCAGACTCTTGTTCTTGTGGATGACCCTGACTGACATATTTTGGTGTAGATACATCTTTCTATATAGAGGCAATAGACATCGCTGCAGACTCGATCTTTGATTTTGTTTGATTTTCTAACACTACATCTTGTTTGCTTTTCAGCCAAATCTCACACTAAGCAGAAGGCTACAGAAATAAAATTACATCCTTTTACCTGTTGAGTGACAGTGGGATATGGTGTGAAGACACCATAGATAGTGAGTAAAGTGCCACAAACATTAGAAAATGCCCTAAGGGTCTTATGTCTTCGGTGTTGCTAGCAGCTGAATACACTGTAAAAAGTAAAATCCAGATTACAGAACGAATTATCCTTTAAAATTACTCCTTACTGTAATACTGCATCAGAAGTATGGTGAGGCAGTTGATCTATACCTGAATGTACTATTTTTCAGATGAAACACAAACCTAACAAATAGACTGAAAAAGATGTTTCCAAAGACCAACTATATGCAGTAAATTGAACTTTATTTTCTCCATGAAGATTGTTCACACACCTATTATAACTTTCTCAAAAGTAAAAAAAGAATGCCTTCCATTCTAATTTTAACATGTTGAATATTGTCATATTTTTCTAAGATATTTCTAAAAAAACCCAAAACATCTTAAATCATTAAAAAAAAACCTCCAGAAAACAAAACAAAACAAAACAAAACAAAGTAAGTCTAAACCAATCCAATTACTTTTGGATTTTTGGGGAAGAAATGTGTTTTATGAATGGATTCTGATTATCTTCAGTTTAAGGTTAATACATTATTGCAATAGAAGATTATTTCTGAGAAAAAGGTATCCTAGTTCTAGCAATTCTATTCAAAGATATCAGATGACTGTATAGAACATCTCTGCTAAGCGCTATTTCTAAGAAAAAAATTCTTTATATATTTTCAAATATTCACACTTTCAAATATTTCACCTTTTGTTTTACATTTTTCAAGTCATACTTTTAATCTTTGAGTCCAACCCATCAACTCGGCCCCTACTCTGAGTGCTTCATTAGTTTGCATCTCCCATATCCACCTGTCATTCCTGTTCTACCTCTGGCTTTTACTGCCACCTCTTCTTTTTTTTCTGCATTAGGTGTAACTGTTCAGCCTTTGTTATCAGGGTCACTCACATAATTTTTCTTCATGTTCTTAAGCAAAATAAAAAACCAAAGAAACAATCAAACAAACAAAAAAAAAAATCCACACCAGAAAATATATAAAAAAAAAAAAAAAAGAGAAAGATAAAGTATGTCCTAGCACTCAGTCTGGTAAATTAGGGAATTAAATTACTGCAGTGCTGCTAAGTATGGCTATTTTATAATCAAGAAAGTATAATTTTTACATTATAGTGTTAACATAAATTTCTTCATATCTAACAATTTCACTTATTTCATTAAAGAAATTAAGCCAAGTATGGATTACAAAAGATAAAACTACAGTTGCACCTAAAATTAGTACCCAAATATTAGAAGGTCCTGTCTTTTTGAGTGATTGGAGAATAGATTCCTGTAGTGAAATTTAATGAAGGGTTGATTGAGGTCAAAATGGAAAAGTGTAATGTTTCAATGGCCTGGAAGATAACATTTAATATTCATAGTTTAAAAACTCAATATGGTTTTCTAATTCAATACATATGCTTGTAACAAGTCACTCAGTGTCTGAGTGACACAACATTTTGCTTGTTTGCTAAAAATCTTAATAATTGCTTCACTTATTCATCCTGGGCTGATGAATACTGAAATACTCTCTGGTTTAAACCTGAGCTTTCCTTCAGGTCATCAGTCATTTTTATTAATAACCAAGTGTATCACAAATATGCCTTTCATTTTGTATACCAGTTTGAGAAGTTAAGCCATAGAATTCTCCTTAAGAATGTTTATTTCTTTAAACATACATTAACTAATGAAGTGTCACATATACTACTTTTGTAGCATATGACACAATGAGAGAGAAAACACTTAAGTCTATCACTTAGAAAATCAGATTCAGACTCCCTGGTTTCCATCTGTATTGGGATTTACATGGAATAGAAGCATCAAAAAAATGCAAGTTTCACTTTTCACTTTTAGTGATACCTAATGAAAGGGGCTGATATTCTCATTTTGAGACACGATGGTTTCTCCTCCCCAGAGGTACAAGCATTGGGTGGGACAAGCCTCAGATCTCAGATGTGGTTCTAGATTTGGCCAGACTGGGTTCCTGGAGGAGAAAACAAGATCTAGATCCCCCTCCACCCAAGGTGGTAACCCATTTCACCAAGACATACAAATGGTACTTCTTTCTTAAGGTGTCTGGAAACAGATACCCCTGAGAAAAGGCCTCAGAATAATTCTGAATTATGAAGGAAGGGTGAGACTATGAAGGTTTTATTCAGGTACTCTGCATCTTAAAGAAGATAACCCACATCTATTACCATGTTGGAGTGGTTTTTTTGCAATTTTCTAATTATAACAGGGTCAGTATTCTGCTGAAATCTCCTTACTGAGAACCTTAAACTCAAAAAGCAGTCAAAAGGAGATATAATCATTGACTCACTCTACACAACCAGCCAGAACAGAGATCCATACTGAATAAATTGTATGCCCAGATTAATTCCACTGAGATGAGGTATTCTGAACATCTAAAATAGGCTACCTGAATCTGAGTTTTATGTTTTAATTAAATATTTGTTTTCAATGCATCTTACTAATGTCCTTGGAAAATCAATGAATACATTTGTGTACTACATAAAAATAGGGGTTTAATCCCATTTCAAAGGCCTTCCATATAAACTGAGTCCAAATATATGTTTTTTTAATGTATTGTGGGAACATGAGAGAAAATTACCAAGTTCCTGCCAGCAATAGTACATGTTACAGTAGAAGAGAGAAGTGAAGAAAAATTTCCATTAACAAGCCTGTGGATACAGAAATAATAAGGAATATTACCCCATCTGAATTACCGAGTTTTAAATTGCCCTATTTAAAGTTTATGCAGAAGCCAAGTTTAACATCTTATGTATTTTTGCAAGCCGTGCAATGTGATTTTCTTAATGATCAAAGGTGCTTGATTTCAATCTGATGACTTGCATATAGTATGTCATGCCCCAACATTGTTGTAGGTCAGAGATGCAACATGAGTTCGCAAAGGCTTCATCTGCTACATTTCTTATGCTATTTCCTCATCATTTAGATTTTCCTTCCAGCAATACACCAGTCTAAGAAATATTAAACTTGAGATTATATGACTTGGATAAATGATCTGAGAATTCACACTATCTATTCCATTTCATAGAGTGGTGCATTCAGACACTGAACACAAATAGAAAAAATACATATGTGTGTGTCTATATATATATATGTGTGTGTGTGTGTATTTAGGTATGCCTACATATGTATGCCTATGTAACAGGAGCTTTCCTCCACCATACAACTATTCTCATATACTTCTTTCAGATCAGATGCTTCTGTTTTATTATAAAATTATGACTTGCATTTCTGTAACTGTGCAGGATAAGGAAGCCAAACTCAGGATTAGAGGAAGCTTTATCAAAAATGTTATAACTTATGGTTACCAGGCATTTTTCTCTTAAAGTCAGGCATCACACAGGATTTGTTGGACCTATAGTTAATATAGTTAATGATAATATAGTTAATGGTTTCCAGTGAGGCGTCAGCAAAAGTGCTTTGTTATAACTGAATGTGAATACATAGTTATCAACTTTTAGTTGATAAAGTGCTAATGGGTCATGTAATACCAATTCTTTTCTATTGGGTCTCTCATTGTGGCATCTATTCTCTGTCATTAGTATAACTTGATATCAAAGCTATATAATTTGCAGTTTGCACATGAAACTAGAAAAGTGAAAATATTTTGCTTTCCTTTAGAGAATGCTGTTTCATACAGTGACATTAAGAAGAATCTAGATTGATTTCAACATAAATTAGAATGATTTCTTTTATATTTAATCCAAAGTGTCCAGTGGAGACCTGGTACTTTCATGATCCCTGGTAATTCAACAACAGCAGTTGGCCTGGAGGCAATTGAAGTAGTATGTGTGTGGAGAGTTAACAAGCCACAGGGGACCTGGAACATGAGCAAAGGCATAACCAGCACAACAAGCCCATGTTTTCTTACAGCCAGCTTGCTGTTGTAAGGTCATAGGCTGTAAAGCTGTGGTTAGAGAGAGAAATTAGTCATGAAAACAGCATAACCCAGTGGGGATTCATAATACATGAATCAAGACCAATTTTTGTTTGCTTAAAAGAAGCTGGCTTTCAAAAAAACCCTTCTTAGTAGTATGCTAGTGGCATAAGCCCATGTTTGGGAGGGTTTCTATCAACTGCACCATGTTAAATAATTTCAGGACATGACAGTCCAAAAGAAAGAATAAAAGTGAGGAATTCAGTGCTGGGGACACTCTAATTCTTGTTACTATGAAAACAGAAGCCCAGTGGAGCATTTCCCATTATGTCCTCTGAGTTTCTCCTATTATTGCAAATATTCACCATCTATCTTTGCAGTAGTGCTGGAAGTTCCCCCATTGCCACATACCTATGGAGTATTTTTTTATTCTGCAAATAGGACTAATAACAGCAGTTTCCTTCATTAATTCTAGGAATCATTGTAACTGTGAGGCAATTACCATGTGCTTACATGCATTGATTCATTCTTTTACTATCATAGAAGCAGTAGTGCTTAAATATAATTCATTTTGATCTCTCTTAAAATGAAGGGTATATTTAAGTTCATGATGTAAATTGAATAACTATAGTAAATGGTCTTAAATGCTTCAGATAAAGTACATTAGACTTGCAGAAATTTATTCATCAGTATTCATAATTCAGGGGAATAGACTGTTAGAAAGCTAGAGTTTCTTACCTTTATGTTAAATGGATTTACTAAAAGCCTAACAGAGATTGACTATGCCTAAATTCCATCAATTTATTCAAGGTGTTTTAGCTTTCCTATTAAGCAACACATTATGACAAATATCAAAAGGATATTAATATTTTCAATTGGTTCAACAGAAGAGGTGTTATGAGAAATAAAGCTATTTTGAAATGCAGTGGAGTAAACAGAGCTCAAATTCAGAAGGACTGAAGAAAGAAGTTGGCAGTAGCAAACTTAGAGAAGTGTCAATGACAATATCACAGTCTCCAATTTCCTGAAAAAGCATTATATAGAATAAAGGAGAGATTCCAGTAAAGCTTCAGTGAATTTCTATGACTGTAATTAATTTTTCAGGGCTGTACAAAAGGTTGTCCTTATTTCCATTATAAACCTCTGTTTTAAAGGAAGCATAACAAAATAAATAAAACTGTGGGGTTCTGCACAAAACTGTCATATAAAAGCTCATCAAAAAGGAATTAATCTTATTTTTTTTTTAAGTATTAGATTGTCACAATTTCAAGATGAATGTCCTAATGATTGCTTTTAAGTTTATGATGAATTTTTAGTGTATTCTGATTTCCAGTAAGGAAACATCTTGAAATAAATTTGATAGTAAGATAAGCTGAGCATTCATTGTTTGGAAATCAGCCCTTGCAGGAATGCTGATCCCAAGAACCTAAAACTAAATAAACTCCAAACAATTCAGCCAGCAATTTTTATTACAGATGGCCTATTTGCCAATGTAAAGATGTGTTATGCATACATTTCTTTATCAGTGCATGACCCACAGAAAAGACATAGCAATGAAAATACTTAGCATTAAGAGCAGGCTGTGATTGCATTGGTTAATTTTAGGTCAGTAGCCCAACTCAAGTAGTGCAATAAGGTTGAGAAGGAGGACGTAAGGTTGTTAGGTTCATTGGATGATAGGCAATTATTCAAAGGAATAATTCTTTTTATTTATCACCTTTTACAGAAAAAAGATGCCATGAATTACAGCCAGATTAAAATAACCATGAAAGAACTGGCTGATGAGTAGGAAGCCTCAGTGTTTCCCCATTGATGGTGTATTTTGCTGTCACACTGGAAACTGCACATACTCTGAGATGCCCTGCAAACTCGCCTTCTAGGGAGTTATTCAACACAGGAAAAGTGTTTCCTCAATTCACAGAAGGCACATCATCTCACCACATAACCCAGAGTGAATATTCCCCTATTACAGTCTCCAAATTCATGGCTCCTATTCTTCTACTGAATCTTAGACTGCTTCCATCCCTAATATAGAGACCTGCTTTCTTTGGTCCCTTTTTTTTCTGGGGCTTTATATCACAGTAATCTACCAAGAAGATCCCTAGAGAGGCCAAAATCTGCTCACTTGAAGTCTGGGGCAGTGAAATTGCTGTGCACCCTCCTCTCTGCTCTAGAGATGTTGAACTCCACCTTTCCCTGATCACTGCAGCCAAGGCTGCCCTTGACCTTCGATTGCCCACCAAACCCTCCTTGTTGATGAGAACAAACTCTGGCATAACACCTCTACTTGCTGGGGTCTCTATCAGTTGGATAATAAAGTTATCAATATGTTCCAGGAACCTCCTTGATCGCTTATTCCCTGCGATGTTTTAATTCCAACAGAGGTCAGGAGGTTTGAAGGTCCCCATGAGGACCAGGCTTGTGAATGTGAGTCTGCTCCTACCTGTCTGTAGAGGGACTCATCCACTTGTTCTCCCTGGTGCAACAGCTCAGCAGACCCTTGCTATAGTGGCCCTCTGTCCCTGCCCCCTCTTCAATTCTGACCCATGAGCTGTCAGGTAACAGGTAGGGGTTTAGTGGAAAATATGCTGCTGCTGGCATCAGTGAGACAATAAACAACCTGAAATTGCTATAAAGATTAATTGAATGGGATCTAGAGACAGGCAAAAAAATGACACAACTTTCAAAACTGAGTAGTCAGATTGACTAGCCGACAGAAATACAGTATCATTCCACATTTCTTTTAAAATAATGAACAAGTCATTCCACATTTCTTTTCAGGTAAAGGTAACATTTTTCTTCACAGAAGGACACATACAGATGTGAACTACAAATGCAAGTTGATTGAAAAAAAACCTGAAAAACGAGTAATGAAGGAGATAAGGCAGATACCAAAGTTCACCTGGATATAAAATGATATTTTTCATGGAGCATTACAAATAATTATCACCCAACTCTCCTCCAGATATTTAGGCCAGCTTTCACATACTCTTGTGATGGTGGAGGAAAACATTATTTTATCATTATAGCAGAGTGATGACAGAAGTACATTCCAGCCCACTCTGAATTGCTAATGGAATTACACACCGAGTCAAAACATGGGGAGTGATTTTTCCTTATGCAACATTGTTGATATTAAATGCAGAATGCTATAAGAATGCAAAGTATTGTTGATGCTGTAGTGAAAAACATGAGATAGCAAGCATCCTGTGATAAAACAGGATTATAATTCCTTTAGAGTTTTAAGAGAAGTGGATACAGTAAGAGTATTTAAGAGGAATATATATAAGAATTTAAATATGTAGTGCTTAGCCAAGCCATAACAAATTGATAGAATATTTGCTTTTATGTATTTCATAAACAATGTGTAAAATAGGTTCAAATGGTTCAAAACAGACTGAAAAATTACATTAAGTCACGATGAGTGTATGTTTACTTTCAATTTAAGATTAATATGCCCCTGGAAAGAGATCTGCAAATATTATTACTAAATATTATTCACCACTCCCTTACGTTTTAGAATGCAGACACTGGGAGAAGCACAAAGAATAAAAGTTAACCAGTCAAACTGAGGAACTTTGAACTCATTGGGCTCCTCAGATGTACCTGGGGCGTGGATCAGGCCCAGTGAGGGAACGAGGTTCAGAGCTGCCCTGGGGCGGCCAGGCAGGGCCATGGGATAAGATGGGGTCCCAGCAGGCAGGCTGGCAGCACCAGGGTGACACGGCCAGGGGTATGCTCAGCTGGAAACAGCCACCCCTGAGTGTGGGTAGCCATGTACTCCTCCTCCATTGATGCCCCATTAGCCACAGGGACCCTGAGGGGATACAGGGCAGGAAGGGCGTGCTGGGACCTTGCCCATAATGTGTCTTTCTTCAGCCATAACTTCACAAGGGTCCATGGCTTTGCTGGAGACATTGCTAACCAAATGCTTGGTCTTCATCTCGAGGGGTTTCTCTACATAAGGCAAGGACAAAAAAAAAAGTTTAGGTCTGGATTTCCAGCTTCCTTTGATCTCTCTTGCATGGAGAAGTCCAAGGTTCCTACATCATAAACAGAAAGAACAACTCCAACTTTTAAAGTAGGTTGTTAAAGCACTCAGCTACAGAGGAAAATTTATATTCTTCATCTCAGTACAAATTTATAATCCTGTATAGGGAGCAGTCTTTGGAGTAAACATTTTTTTAGCTATTAGTTTAAATACTATATTGGAGAACCACACTGGGAGAGGAGTCCTATCATTGCGTGTCACAGCACATGTCGCAGTTGAGATGGCCACGATACAGAGAGCATCACCGTACAATTTCAGAAAGCTTCAGCTCATCCAGAGTAACACCATACCTCATCAGAAGGCTCAGGTGTCTGCCCATACAGAGCAACATCATATCACTTCAGAAGACTTTAAACACCCTTGCTCTTTAGCCCAACCTTTTATCCCCTCATGTTCATGCAGTGCCCCTGTTGCCCTCTGCTCGCTTTGGTGTTGCTCAGTGCCCCTGGGCACTCCCTGGCTCATTGCTGTCAGTGCTGCTCACCTGCTGCTCACAGCTGAGCCCACTGAGGATGAGGCTCAGCCACAGCCCCACTCCCAGTTACCACCGTGTACCTACAGTTGTGGGATTGTAATTGCTCTCTCTTATGTACACCTATTATTCTTGCCCCCAGTTCTTCAATTTATAAAGAGAGTTTTAATAGACATGGTAGCCCAAGGCTTTCCATAAACTCTATTGTCACATACCTAGGCTATTCCCATGGACTGGAGAGATTAGTGAGAATAATTTCCATAGCTGATGCCTTTCTTCCTCATCTTCTCCCAGAAAACATAAAAAGACCTGTTTGTTTTTATTGCCACAGTCCTGGGAACCCTGTATTTGATCTTAGCTTCAACACAAAGGTTGAACATCCTCATTTCAATGTGCTCTGGTTACAACAATGCAATATTTTTCTGTGATTTATCCTTTTGAACTATTATTAATCAAGACTACTAAATATAGTATGGCCTTAAATGAGGCCCTGGTGAAACCTCTGTATGAGTACAAAATGAGACAAAGCAGATGATATATGCTTTTTAATTTTTCATTTGTATTCTTTGGACATTTTCTGAGTAAATAAATGTAATTGTGCAACAGGAATTCAGAATCCTCTTGTAGTTCAGTATTTTGGGTACCTATGATTAGTCTTCCTTTTAATGGAAATGGCTTTATATTTCTTAGCATTATGTTTCCTTTGCCACCTGTCATCCCATTTATGGAGCAGGTCCTGTGCTGTTTGAAGCTTGCTTGTTAAAGGTTCAGTACTCATCTGTTTCAGTCCCTCTCTTCTTCCCTAAATACTTGGATGTGAAAGATAAATAATTGATCAAGATCAAAGCTGTAGAGAACTGGAAAACCCACAATGTGCTCAACAGGATAGTTCTTGACTATTTTCCACATGTAATAGCAGCTTCTCAACAGATCCCTGTGTATGCTTTTTTAAAACCAACTTTCTTTAACCTTAGTCAAGGCAGAAGTTTGTGACTTTACAGTTTCTACATAAGTAGTGACAGGGCTTTCAGAGGAAAGTTCAAAATAATTATCAATTTAGGACTGATTTCATGTAACCTAAGAGATGAATGGCTACAAAGGGTCCTGGCTGAGTCACAAGAGGGTTTATGTGGGCACACAGGTGGGGAGGGGCACGTGTTGCTTCTCTTGTACTGTACTGCAGCAATTGTAACATAGCCTGTACTAGTAAACTTAGGTGACCTGAAAAATGTGGAAAAATAGCTAAACTGCACTTCTGAGTCAAGTACTTCTGAGTTTATCCTGGCAATATACAAATATATGAGAACATAATTGTGTTGAATGCATCTCTCATTGCTTTTTTAAACTTTCAAATAGATGTTCTGAGTGAAGAAATGAAAATTGATAAATACACCTTTTTCTGAGCAAGCATAAAAGTCAAGATCTCATTTCTGTGAAAAAAATAGGTTAAAATAAATTTTTAAAAATCTTTCTTAGCTTTGCAAATGATGCACCATAACCAGCTTGTCTTTCTCCAAAAGTAAAAATGAAAATTTATTACATTTTTTACTTTTAAGGTTATCAGCCTTCTTTAAAGTGCAATCAGATTATAATATACACTGAGTGCCATGTTAATATTATTAAAATAAATAAATGCAGTATAAACACACTCTGCATCAGAATTCTAGCAGTGTACATCAAAGGCAATCTTGAAGTTTTAAGGCTGTAGAGTATCTAAGTTGCACAAATGAAATTAGCACACTTTGTCCACATGTTGCATTCCTCTGATACTCTGGCTGAGTTTCTGTTTCTAAAATGCCTTCCAGATGCCATCATTGCTATTGCAGATGCAATCCACATTTAAAATGCCTAAACTGGACCAAAAAAAGGCTGTAGAATCAATTCCTCAGAAACTGTAGTAATCATTTGGGAACAAGGTCTAAGACTGTCTTATATTTAAACTTACTGAAATACAAAATCCAAGAAGAAAAAGACATGCTTTATAATGATTTAACCCTGCTTTATAGTGTTTATACTTTTTTATGATGATATATTCCCCCTCACTGAGAAGAAAAGATTTTTATAATTTGTACTTATTCAAACAATAGCAGTAAATAAAGTTTAAAAGCATATTTTCTTACAATGGAAATTAAATAAGAAATCAGAGATTATTATTTGTTTCCCTACATGACAAAATAAATGCAGTACTGTTCAGACACAATGTTGTTTTCAGTCCTATAAACTGCATTTACAACTGTGGCTGCATTATCAACATGTTAGCTTGATAATGCAGCCACATATCACAGTGGTGTTGTCAGATGACTATAAGAATGATGCTGACTCTTGGAAACAGGTTAATAACCCCAGAGTTATTTATTCTCAAATGAACTAAAAGCAAAGAAATCAATATTCTATAAACCAGATTTAGCAAAGGAACAATAGAAACAGTCAATGTTTATTATACTGTGCAATTATGTCACAATATTTCTATATATTTATAAAGGATATATTTCTTGTACAAAATAGTAATATTTTTGTGAACAGGAGTTGCTCAAAATTTCTCTTTTGTGTAATAATGCAGAATAAAGTGTATTTGAAAATGTCCTCTATTGTACTGATAAGGCAAATTTCTGTAGCAAAGTGTTATGTGAAAGAAGAACTGTTTAATACAATTTATTGTAGAGTTAAATTTTAAGTCATAGGTATGTTTGGATAAATTATTCCTTCTATTTCATTATAGCAATATGACATAGTTATTCTTCCTGTTTGTGATCATAATGACTCTCTGAGATGTTACATCCCCTTTTATTGAGTAGATAGGAAATAACTGCTTTCTGTCCTCCCAGTAAAAGCCTGCAGACCACACAAATTCAAGTCACACAGTATAAACAAGCAGGATCTGCAGGGAAATCTTAATATTTGAACTGCTGTAAGTAAAGCAATGGATCAGATGGCGCCACTTAGCATTTTACATCAGGCAGGGCAAACAAAGGGAGATATATGGTTTCAGTGTTCCTTTTTGTCTAAGGAAGATTAGAGCTGCAGAAAAACCAAACTGATGATACACATTGGTTTGTTTAATCAAAAGTACTTGAAATCTTTGGTACAGAAAGGGATAGAAGCCTACCCTTTAGCTGCAGTTTGATTCACCTAAGCATGAACAATCATCTGTCTATTACACATCCTCCTTGTCTCATTCATGTCTATGATAACTCTCAATAAGTCACTCTGTGACCTGGTGACCCAGTTTTGGCCTTCCAGTACCTGAGGGGAGCCTACAAAAAGGTGGAGAGGAACATTTTACAAAAGCATGTAGTCAGAGGACAAGGTGGGATGTCTTTAAACTGAAGGAAAGTAGATTTAGACTAGATGTTAGGGAGAAATCCTTTGCAGTGAGCGTGGTGAGGCACTGGATGAGGTTGTCCAGAATATCGTGGCCCTGGATGTGTTCAACTCCAGGCTGGATGGAGCTCTGAGGAACCTGGTCTAGTCTAAGGTGCTCCTGCCCATGGCAGAGGGCAATTGGAACTAGGTGACCTTGAAGATCCCTTCCAACCCAAATCTTTCTATGATTCTGTGATATATGTGCACATATATTTAATTATTAAATATATTAAAATCAGTACATGAAATGTACACAGTTTTGCCAATTTCTTCACATCTTATTTTTAACAAGACAAATTTAGTGAAATTTATCTAATCAACAATACTACTACTATTTTTATGTAGCTACCCAGATTTTTCTGTTCATATTGTGCATATATATCTCTACAGTAGCACCTCTCTTGGGCAAATGGAAGGGGAGATCTCCTGCAATCAAAGCTGAAGCAGATTTTATTGCACTCAGTACAAGCAGTGTCCACATAGACATGTGAGCATGATGTGACTGAAGAACTGACACTGCCAATTTGAATCACAGACCTTCCTGACACATTGTTTAACACGTTGTCATTATGGAACAGTGCTTCAAAGGATTCAATACAGCTTTTACACTGCCATTGCTGTCTTTGCTTTCACTAGCTCCCTGCTCTAAGCAAACAGCTTTTTCATTGAGCCCTGTAATTTTGTATTTTTAAAGGGCTTGAGTGTTCATTTTGAAGGACAATGTACAATCACAAAAATGTGCTTAAATTTAGAGGAAATAAAACATATTCAAAAATATAGTATTTATTATAGTATGAAAATGAGTGTTTAAAATTTATGTCCTACAACTCTTGTATGTCCATCCAGCTTCAGGGCAACAGTACCTGCTTTTAGAATGTTGAATTTTTTTTTTTTTTTTTTTTATAATAGGAACCTATTTCATCCAATATTTCTAAAAGCCTTGTATGGAGGCTGTATCTTATGTTATCTGTCACTTAAAAGGATAAAGGTAAATCTTTATTGTTTCAGCTAAGAATTAGCAATGAACTACACCTGTGATTGTTATATGCTATATAATTTATTATAAAATTTTAATAAACACTATCAAGAGATTTTTTTTTTTTCTTGGAAACAAGATAGAAAAAAATAAAAACTGTTAAAGTTGTGTAGGCATGAAAACATTCTTTTACCTGATTTCACTATATCTGCTGAAAAGGTGGTGACTCCTACTCAGGTCTAAGATGAAGTAGAAGAGGTTAATCAAAAATTAAAAGATACATCCTGACTTCTTCTCTTCGACTCCCCTGTTAGACAAGGGAAAGGATGAAAATATAAGCCTGAATAAAGCTGAAAGACAGATTTACATACTTTGGTCAGACCCAGGCTTCTTCTAGGACAGTATAGGAGAAAGAGGTCAGTGCAGCAATTGCACCCCAGCCAGAATGGCATGTATCTTTTTGGTAACTTTTCACTGTGAAACACCACAAGAAAACCTTGTAAAATGAATGTGAAATCTAGGTACAGATCATGAATTAACTTTTCCATCTCTAGCTCCTACTACACCTAGTAATGGTGGTATTGATGTTTAGGACTAATGAAAATGTAGTATTTATTTAGTGTAGCCTTACATTTGCTGTGGGTGAGTTCTGAATAACTAGCAAACTAATTTTGTTTCTCTGGCTGTGTTCCATCTGAAATCTGGGTGTTTTAGCTAATTCCAGAGTTGAAGGGACCCCTCAACACAAGCTAATGGACTAGTTTAAGACCTAATTGTTTACAGTAGAGTTTGTGATAGTTTTCTTTGACTTTCCTTAGCCTTAACCTACACAAGGTATGAAAGGCACTAGATATTTCATCAGGCAGTATATGTCAGTATAATAAGTAGTATATTGAACCAGAAAAAAGTCTTTAAAAACCCAGACCCACTGCACCAAAACAAAACAGCAATAAGAACAAAACCTGCATTTTCATAATGCATTCGGAAAATGAGCAGTCTTTAAGAAGATCAATATATTATACTAAAGTTCATAAAGGGGAACAAAAGAGTTTACAGCAAGAAAACTTGCATGCACTTCTCTGATGAAATGTTTTTCAGATTATAAAATGTGAAGAAAAAAACACCAAAGTCAAAAACCAAAAAACCAAAAAGCAAGATGCGTGACTTTCATCATTCTGCTTTCTGAAGAAGCTGCTTTTTATTGTCAGATTTAATGGAAAACTTGAGTCTCACCCAGCACTAAGCTCTATTAAACAGCCTTCTATCCTTAGTTCACCCTTCAAAATCTGACCTCTTTGGACTAGGGTTCTCATACAGGCCTCTTGTCATCTTGTCATAAGATGAAGCTTATGTTTCCTGGCATAGAATTAGAAATCCAGAATGCTTCACTTTCCACATATAATGAGTCATTTGTTAACACTTGAAAGCAATATCTGGAATTCTTTTGCCATTTTGAATTTGCCAGCAGTTGCTGAATTAATTATCTTTTGGAGGTAAATGTAACTCCTCTTTCCATTCCTTAAACCTCTAGTGGAAAACTTTGAATGGCCTTGCTTTCATTTCTGTTGTGACTGGTTGTGGGAACTCAAAATGTCTCTCAGACATTTTTAGAGGTTCCAGGCCTTGGTCAGAAGCATTCTAGACCCTGGCAGACAGGTGAAAAACAACTGTGATTTTGAGTTTGAGCCATGGAATGAATTACCAACTTTGGAGGTGGAACGAGCAGTCACAAAAGGTTAGATAGTATAGTAAAAGTAGTTACAAAGTAGAGGGGAAATTTTTTTAGTATTGTACAGGGGGGTTTTAGCACATGTACAGGGGGGTTTTCACTTTGTACATGGGGGTCAGAAGTTCTAAGATGGAGGAAAGTGGGCTGAACCCATCCTTCTTCCTTCTTCTTCCTTACCTCCATGTTCTTGGTGATGTTGGGACTCACAGATTGGTTTAGAGTAGAAAAACACTTGGCAACGTAGGTAGTAGGTATTGGGGAATAATTGTAAACATGTTATACGTAATATATCTTATAAAAGATAGCAGCAACCCTGGGCGGAGAGAGAGACGAAGAAGACAGCAGATAGAGAGGATGTCAGGGTGTGTGTGTGCCTCTACCCAGGCTGCTGACCAAATAGCTGCAGTCCAAGAACATAATCTGTTAGATAACTAGCAATAAACTGCCTTGAGACCGAACAGCTAAGCCTGCGGAGTTTTTCTTTGGAAGCACGGGTTGGAGGAGGAATTTCACCACCACATGTGGCCCCAAAACAAGGCTGGGGTTCTCACAACTGGTCAGCACTGAAAAGCAAAGCTTGGATTTCACAGGTGCTGAGCTCCAACAGTCTTCACAGATGTCAGCAGATGCTGAATTCTATCTGGTTTTGAAGAATATCTGGAAAACAGCCTACCAAATGATTGTGTCTGACTGTGGGCACCTATCTTCAAAGTGCAACCAAGGACAATTAAAACTCCACTCTTCAGTTATATGTAAAGAAAATAAGAAAGGCAGGAAAAATTAAGATATCAATTGCAATGTTATAGCCCGAGGGCAAGAAAATTAGGAAAGTAACTTTTGGACAGAGATATAAACTGCAACCGAAGTGACTCTGTGACAAAGTGACTCATGTACAAAGCCTGGGTTGAGTGAATAGTGATAGTGAAGGGCTTGCTGACAATTTTCTGTGATTTAATTATTCCATGATGTTCTTATGTGCATGTTATATAACGTGGTTAGAATGGAGGGGGGGGAAAGAAAGTGGATTTTTTTTTTTAATTGACAATTTTTTCAGGAAATGGTGCTTCTGCCCATAAATGAACTTATTCTAATCTCATGCTATGTCCACGATGTAATATCATGATACAAAAATCTTTCATTATGCATCTACAGTAACTTCATTCTGCAAATGGATAAACCCTATTTGAAGCTCTCCTTTTCAATAGGGTTTGGGATCTGACCAGAGGATAAATGTTGGGATGCTGCCACTTCACATCTTTTCTTTTCTTTTTCATATACACACGCAGCCACATGAGCAGTGTCTCTTCCCAGTGTAGCAGAGAAAACGTGTTCACTGTATCTGCTTGGAATAATGACAGAGGAGCAAGTTCAAACCAGCAATCATACCTAAATTTGTCATCTTATCTGTATGCTGAATATCGTAATATATATATTATTTCTTGAGCACAGTGAAAGATACTAAGTATTAAAACTCTTGAGGACTCTTCACTCCATTATTAATGAACTTAAAAAATGACCAACTCTTTATTTGGTAATTGGAGTTTTCATTTTTTCTATGTGAGATAGGACAAAATAATATTAATATCTTTCTATATATTTACAGAAGATTTATTAATTGAGCTGAATGAGATTAAAGGAATTATTTCTCAATAGTGATGACTATTAAAGATGATAATGAAAATTAACCAGTTTAGAGTTGTTCTGCAGAGTGACTGAGCTTTTAATGTAACAACAACAGTATTTTTTCCCATCTCAAAACCTGAATGGTAGTTTAGGGATCCTCTATAAAAGAGTGTGGGTTAGGGTCACTGCAAGACCTTAATTTCAGCTGTGAGAGGACTGTTATTCTGGGGAAAGGTAGATCTTATGGGGCTGAGAAAATACATCTTTTGGAAACTGCTGGTGAGCAAAGCAAAATGTGGGAATGAACAAACATGCAGAAAAATTCTAAATGGGTGCACTTAGATTCAAGGACTAATTAACTTTAATTCCTCTTTAACACATGAAAAGTAAATGAATCTCATTGATCTCCTTTTGCCTTAGGAACTTCTGTGGAAAAAAGAAAGAATACACTAACTTTGCCCTTCTTCAATGTTTTCAAGTTCAATGCAACACAAGATAGTAGGTTCAAAGTTAAATATAGATATCAAAATGTAGAGGAGGAACCTTAATATGAAGGTCCCTGTAAATCTATGCTAAATTAGCTTATCAGCTGAACTCTTTGCTGAGTACTTTTAAAGGTGTATTTAAAAAGTTAATTATATCCTGCTTGCTATAAAATAATGTGTACTGTCCTCCTGTATTTATACTTTCTGCTAATACATGCTCTACTATAAAACTGCTGGTGCAAATGGCAATAGCTCTGAGAGCAATCAGCCTGGAAGTAGTTCATAAAAAGCTAGAAGTGTGGCAATATTCTAAGCAAGCTGGGGAATAGAAAACCACAAGCAATAAATGCATTCTTTCTACTTCACTAGATTCTACTTCCTCTCTGTTAGAGCTCAGGATTCATGACAAAGCTAATGCAAAAAGGGAAAAGTGAAAAAAAATCCAGTTCCCTTTCAAAACAACAATATTACACACTGAAGACATATATCAAAATGTATAGGCACTGACAATCAAAATTTTTTTTTTTAAGTTCTTTTTTATTCTGGGATAAATCACGGCTATAACTCAGAGAAAAATATCATTCTTCATATAATCTGTGAGATGCATCACTTACTGTCGTAAGGCACTGGAACATTTGTTAGATATTTGGAAAAAAATGGTGGATAGTCAGATTGACAGACATGTCTCTTCTCTTCTCTTCTCTTCTCTTCTCTTCTCTTCTCTTCTCTTCTCTTCTCTTCTCTTCTCTTCTCTTCTCTTCTCTCTTCTTTTTTCTTTTTCTTTTTCTTTTTCTTTTTCTTTTTCTTTTTCTTTTTCTTTTTCTTTTTCTTTTTCCTTTTTCTTTTTCTTTTTCTTTTTCTTTTTCTTTTTCTTTTTCTTTTTTCTTTTTCTTTTTCTTTTTCTTTTTCTTTTTCTTTTTCTTTTTCTTTTTCTTTTTCTTTTTCTTTTTCTTTTTCTTTTTCTTTTTCTTTTTTTTCTTTTTAATTTTATCTAAAAGGAAAGCAAGCAAAAATAAAGACATGCTTGAGGTTTATGCTTTGGACTGATCCTGTTAAGAAATTAGTTTTTCACTATTCAAATTAGTAGAATCCCAGAGAATGACATTAGTGGGTTTAAGATCAACTTATAGTAACATCAGCATTTTTTTTTCCTTAATCATATCTTCCTTTGACTGGAAAAAGTTTTTGATAAATAAAGATTGAGTAAACAAAAAAAAAAGAAGAAAAAGAAAAATAGACAGCAAAAAATTCCCCTTTGTCATCTTACAACACCAGTGCAATAGAATTGATTTTATTTAATGGACCACAGCTTCTTTTCTCATTATCTCTGCTTTACAGTTGAGGAATAGAAAATACTGCAGCAGTGCAAAAGATCAAGATATTTGGGGAAATAGAAGCTTGCTGTCATGTGGACAGAATAATAACTAGTTGATTTTATAAGCATTTATGATTTTACATAAACACATTTTAGAAATTATCTTAGTCATATGAGGTGTACTATAAAAATAGCTTTAGTGTGTCACAATCTTTGAGAAGAAGATTTAAAAGTCTGATTTGAGCAAGAACAGAGGGCAAGTCATAAATGTGATCTGTAATTTTGTTTGTTTCAGACTATTTTTCTGTATTTAAGAGAAGGTAAGGCTCAATTTATTTGTGAGATGGAACAAATTTCTTAGCCCAACAAGCCAGGAAGCAGTTCACCCTTTGCTGCAAACAAGGTGCTATAAGAAATGATTTCTCAGGCAAGAGATCAAACACTGTGTTGCCCTAAGTACGCTACAGATCATAGCTCTGGCAGACCAAGGTTACTTTTGATAAACATCCCAGCCTAAAATGAGATTTTTTTCCTGTCTTACAAGTGTTTTATTTACTGCTGGAACAGTTGTTATTGGAAAAAAGTGCGGCTGAGGCCAGATCATTAATCTAAAAAGGCAGCTCTTTTAAAATCAAAGTTATTGCGCAGTTTATTTAAGGAAAAAAAAAAAAAAGGCTGAATGTTCAAATCAAGTCCATTTCTGGGCAGGCTTATTATATTTATACTACTTTGGCATTGCCAGAAGCATCAGGACCAAAGTCAGACTGGGTCTATTTCATAGTTCTTTGCCATTCTCCTGAAGTGCCTTCCTTGATAGGAGAAGGGAAGACAAAGGGCAAAACTCAGGAGCTTTTCTGTCATGTAGCCCATCCACAGCTTCATTCATGCTGCAAACACCCTTGCCTGCAGCAACTGGAGTCTGCTCTCACTTATATTGCATGACATACCTGTGGGCTGCCACCACAAACTCCAGAGGAAGGAAGGAAGGCTGCTTTTCTGTGTGGAAAATACAGATCTGAAGAGGCTTATCCCACCAAAGCCATATCATTGTGAAGATGTGTGGGTATTCTCAGTTCAGTCAGAGAGAAAACAAAGGTTTCTAACCAGGCAGAAGCCTGGGAAACTGTTGGAAAAGAATGTAAATAATTCTTTATCTCTCTTGTTCACATTGTTTACAGGTAAGTTCTGCCACTGTGCATCATTCACTGCACACCAATGATGAGTTATTTTCACTCTAGGTCCAATAGAATTGGCCTAGATGAAGCTCTCTATAAAAAGAGTGGTGTATTTGAAATAAATCAGTTCTACTCTCTTGCCTTCTCATCTGGAGTAATTTCATACTGTCCTGCCTCAACAGCATCAAAGATGAATAGCCAGCAGGACCAATATGCCCATGATTGATTGATTACCAGGAATACAAGAACTGAAATGATACCAAGCCAATTTGGGGAGGAAAGGGAGAGGGAATTCTTCATTTAGGCATTCAGGGTCAAGAAGATCTTTGGCTTAGTGCTTGTCACATTTCTTCATATGCTCAGAGTAGAAAAAAGAAATGTCAGAGTTTCAAGATGTGGGAAAAAAGGTGTGACATATCCCTTTGGTTGTGAGACTTTTTGCCAGTGCACCAGCTTATGACCATGTCAAGAACCTTTATAATCAGCTCTGGGAATGTTTCACCAAATCAGTCAGAAACCTACCCAGAATTGGTCACTCCCCAAGGCTATCAAAGAGCCTTTTGCAGTATTGTCACCAATGTAAGCCAAGGAGAAAATATGGAGCATCAATAAGGTTGGTTTGGCATCGTCTTATCTTGAGACAATTAAAAAAGGGATTCCAAGGTAGAACTTTTGAGCATTGACTACATAAGAGAAGACAAGGGAAGATAAAGTCTCAAATTTAAGTCTAGCACTATTACCCTCTCTCAGGGCTTTTGCATAGGTTCATTGAATAGTCATATGACAAAGCCACTGACATGAGTTTTGAGGTGAAGGAACATTTTCAGCTTTTCTGGATCCTGACAAGAATGAGACTGACATGTGAGAACTTCAAAATGTGGAAATTCTGTGGTAACTTTCACAAAAAAGAGGATTTTGTGTGAAAGCAGGAGGAACAGGTAGAGCAACGTGCCAAGGAACTGCACCAATTCATCCAGCTTGCTTCAATGTTTGTGCTAGGAGAAGAAGAAGCTAAAAACTTAACAAAAACATAAATTTTAGAAAGTAGAAATTCAGCTGTCAGCATTAGTAGAAAGTTCAAGTACACTAACCAGTGAATTTCCTAGTTGACCTGTCATGACAGAGACTAAGAATCAAAGATAACATTAAGTAAAATTTTAAATCATCTGGAGGTCATATGTACAGTTTTAGAATTACCCTTGGCTGTCTAAGTTAAAGATGCACTTTCACTACCTCAGTAGATGATTTGCATTAAATATAAAACCAGAAAAAAAAAAACATTAACTTCAGCTCATAGGTTATCATACGATTCCTACTGCAAGTATTAAGTTTACTGACAAACATCTAATTTGCTGCTCTCTAATTTGTTTATTATTTTTACATTTTTCACATCTGTGAATTTATGAATTTACTGAAGTATATTTCCTCATCTACTTCATATGTCCCTTTATAGTCTCAGTGCCAGACTTTGGCTATTACACCTTTAATGATTTCACAGAAATAAGCAGTTTACCATTACTGTTAGGGGGTGGAACTGGAAAAAGAATTTGATTTCAAGAGAATATTTGATTAACTAACATGGATACCAGCATATGCAACATTGATATTGATTCCTGTTTTTTTAGGAGAAACTACTAACTGAATCACAGTCTTTCCTAGATGATAGTTCTCCTTTCTTGTGTCTATATTACTTTGTGCTGGCTAAGAATGTATTTATTTAATGCATATTTTCTGTGAAGATGTATTATTGGACTCAGACTCTCCAAGATGGAACATACGTTTGCTGTTCTTTTGGTCTATGCTCTTTCACCAGTCCAAGTCAGTAGTTAAAAAGTCTTCCAACATAGATCTCAGGGCACTGGAACATAAAAGCCTTGAAAATTCATTGAGATTTGGCTCCCAGGGAAGAAATGTAAACATAGCTAACATTTGGGAAATTTGGTGGTTAGCCTATATATAAATCATGTGCAAAAGCTGAAGATCTCAAACTTTTCTGAGCATGAGGAGCAGTGGGAGCATGGAGAACCTCCAGTATCTCTGAATAAGGCTGAGCTACCAAGGTTCTATCACTCCTTAATAACCTTATGGAAGATTATGCTGCTGTAAATCCATAACTTTAACTATTCTGAAAGACAGGGACTTAAATACTGCCATGCAATATTACCTTCTTTGTAAATTTGTTTATTCACCCAGGAAAAACTTTGACCTTAGGATACATCTCACAGGAGGAAACGGCACTTGCATTGCTTCAAACATACTCATGGGAATGACCTGAAGATTTACCCACTTCTTGCAATTTCTATCTCTACTAGTTGGAAATTTTGATTAAGCTCTGCTGAGTACTGAATAATGTCAGTGTACAGAAAAGTTCTGCTAAGCCTTTGTCCATTTATTTGTCAAATCCAAAATTTATTAAAATAAGTAATTAACTCTGCTTGCTTGACTCTCTTTAGATTTTATTCTAGTAAAACATTAACAACAGTAATTAACCATATTTTGCACATGTGGTGAGCATACATACCAAATTTTACTGTTGTGAAAATTTCATCTAATAAGTGAAGTGATCACAGATACTTTTTTCTTTTAATAAAATATTTTTTTAAAGAAAGACAAAGACAAAACAAACCCTAGTTTACAAATTGCCAGAGATGCTTTGGAGTTCATTAGAACCAGAGATTATAAAGAAAACAATGTCTCTATACATCTCAGCATGAAGAATCTATTTCAAGCCTGCAACCTGTTACAAGAATTGTACTTATTTCTCTTGCCATAAAGACTTTGGGACTGAAATTCATATCTTCTTCATCTAAATTTTTTTTAATATTTTCTTATAATTAACACTCCTGCAAAAACATAGCTAGCAACAGGAAAAAAAATCCCACAATTAATGAATGTTAAGAAATACTTCGTTAAATTCTCAGGATTTACTCAAAAGATTGAGAACAAATGTGTATTTTAACAGACTATCAGACAAACAATAACATCAAACACTCTGGAGATTAATATGCAATAATTTATTGATGATCAGAGCCTTACTGTCTGTGACACAGATGGAATTAAAGGCATAGACGCATCTGGATTAGTTTAATCTTTTCTCAGTTATAACAGGGAATAAAGAAGACAACTAAGTAAGTTCATTTTTGTTGTTAATGAACATCTGGGGTTCCTGTAAATAATATCTGATCCAAAATATTTCGCATTCTGCATATTAAAATAATATATCCAAAGATCTAAGAGAATAACTGAGGGGCAATAGCAACAAACCACAGTGACACTAGAAAAGAATTCACTGTTAAACAAGAAATGAGCCTAGCTTCATGACTTGTTCAGGACGAGTGTAATCAAAGGGCATTTATGATAACAGCAACACTGAAAAGAGTAAAAAATTGTTTAAAATTGTTCACCCAGGATATTTGTACTGTTTCTTAGTAAAAAACTGAGGTTTTGATAATTTCCTCTGTAAACACTAAAGTTTATTTCCTTTTTTTTTTTTTTGATGTTCAGAGAAAAGCTAAACTTTTCTACTGAAGAAAATGTCAATTAACTGTAATAATATTCTGAATTGTATGATTATTTGGAAGATTAACAAATTTATACTCCTGAATGATTAGGATGATCAATGATTTGCTGCTAGAATGTTTTTAAATTTAAAACTATTTAGGATTGGTTCTCTTCATGTTTTCTGCTATATATCTCCATACAAACAGTATTTTGATCAAATTCCATCCGTCAGTGTGAAGAGCTCCAAGATTCCCTCTCCCTGCTAAGTTTTTATTCCCTTCATTTAGGATTACTGAAGTTTTGGTATCTTCTTTATTTCCCTAAGATATCTTCTTGAAAATAGACATAAACTTACTGCTGTTAGTTTTGAACTTGCATGTTCTCTCTTCCTTACAATAGTTCAAATAATATTTAAGATTTTCAAATTTGTGGCATATGCATGCCTTGTTTGTGGCTAAGACATGCTCCATACATGCCACCGTTTGGTAGGAAACCTTCAGTGAAGGAAAATATTATGATCTAGGTATAATGGTTTTATTTAAAAAATTAGGTTGAAAGAAAGCTTTTGGCTTGGGATCTTTGGGGTTTTTGTCTAGCTGTTTCTGCAATTTTTTGTTTGGGGGAGATTAGCAGAAAAAAGAACTCATGGATGTTTTTACTTCACAGGACAAAAAAAAAAAGAAAAATATGGAAATAAGCACAAGCTGCAGTAAGAGAAATTCTGGCTAGATACAAGGAAAATTTCACAATAAGGTTGCTCAAACATGGGAACAGGTTGCCCAAAGCATCTGTGAAAATTTATATTCTTGTGCAAATAGCATAACTCAAACTCCATTTGGATAGAACCCTGAGTAAGCTGAGCTGACTCTGAAGCTGGTACCACTTTGAGTGGGAGAAGTGGGTTTGGACCAGATGACATGCGGGAATAAGATCCAAGATTTATTTCCTTTTATTTCCTTGGTCCTAATTGAGTTACAATTGCCTTTCTCCTTTGTTCAGGAGGCTGCGTGGCACCAACTGTGACAATGTTCATAATTTTGTTTTTGCCTTTATGAGTGAAGATGAGTTGTGGGGATGAGCACATTTTTGTGTGTAAATCACCCTCTCTTTTTGTTAATATTGTTAATATTTGTTAATATTGTTGCTGTTACTGTTCTTGGCTGATTGTTTTCAGGGAATTATCTCAACCAATAGCCTTTGCCTTTGTCCCTTTCTCACCGGAGGGGGTGGCAGAAGAGGAGGGTCTTGTTTGTAGATTAATTCTCAGCTGGTTTTAAACAAAAACATTTAAGATTCAATTCAATTTATCTTTAAGGCCAAGTTTGATGGACCTGTTAGCAGCCTTAGCAATGAAAATGTCCCTGTCCGTGTCAAAGAGGTTGGAACTAGATGATATTTAAAGCCCCTTCCAAAACGGATAATTCTATGACTCTATGATCCTTAATGTGTCATTAATCAAATCCTTTTACTGCAAGTAATTGTCATAATAATAATATTTTCTTAATTTGCTAAAACAATTAAGCTGCTTTCTTTTGATTTTTTTTCTCTTTTAGCTCTTACCTTCTCTATAGAGCACTGTAATAAGGTTTGAACATGAGTTTAACGATAACAAAGCCCAGACTAGGTAATTTTTGTTAATTAATAACTGAATTTACAAACTATGTCAGTAGACATGTACCCTTTTTCTGAGGGTAAGTTATAAAGAAAATGGGACAAACACTTTTATATTATTTTACTGTTCAAATTTTTAAAAATTTCTGATATCATGTTCTCATACAGATGGAAAAAGTCATAAATATAACATGATATACTTATGACAAAAATGTATGTCATAAACACATATGAAATAGAAATGAAAATTCTCGTACAAGCAATTACATTATTAATTTTTGATGGAATTCAAAAAGTTATATTGAAAATTTGAAATATTACTCTAGCCAAAATATCTCACTGAAGTTACTGGCAATGAATTCATTCTTATCAGTACCTAAAGATTAATCAAAAATCCTATTTTCTTTTTTTTAATTTTTTGCAGAGTGTGAAGAAGAATAATAAAGACAATGACCTAGTCAACCTTGCAAATTTAGAGTTTCTACAAAAGGTCATGTTATTGTCTGTTATAAATTAATAATTTCTCCTACTTTCCTGTCCACCATATGGTTATACAAATGAATGTGAATAAAAAAAGTTTCTCTAATAACTGTTATAATTTCCACAACCATGCCACCTGCTTCTGGACTCAGTAATTTCACTTTTTTTGTTTCTTTATGTGGCCTCTCCCTCCCCCTGTAAAAAGTTTTGATCTATTAAGTTATGTTTCTTCTGTTTTCTTAAGCCTGTTTTTAAAAGGATTTATTTATTCCATCCTCTGCTAGAACCATATGTTGATTTAACATGTGTTGTGCAATTACTCTGCAAAGACAATCCCAGATCCCTCTCTGTACCCTCGATAACTGCCTGGTATTTAGTGCTCCCTCTCGTATTGTATTTCAGTAAACCTAACATATTTGCAGCTGGTTTCCCTGTCTGTATCCTTTGTGCAGATGAGAAACATCAAAAGACTTGGAGTTGTAACACCTGTTGGATTTCTTTCTGTATTTATTTGCAGATTGGAACATTTCTGTTTGACATGTAATCTGCTTTCTGTTTCAAAATAGTTTCCCTTCCATTGACTCATATGCTCCTGAATAATTCCCTCCCCATCTCTATTTTCTGGATCAGAAAGTGCTGCCCACAACAAAGACAGAAAGGACACGTATAAAAATTTCTGATAGGAGTCTTCAGAGGAATGTGCAAAAGAAGTCATAATAATAGTGCTCACTGTGCCTGTCTACTAAGTTTTGTTTACATTTGTACTATGCCAGGACAATTATCATTACAATTATCAACTATGTTGTGATTATTGTTATTACGAACAGTCCTGTCCTCCCCCATTATACAGCTCACTAAGGTTTATGTCGACCATCAAGTTTGACTTATTTTCTTTGATAACAAAAATATTCCATTCCTTGATAGATATAATTATTTTATGTAAATTTGAGTTGCAAAACAGTGCACCTCTATCTAAAGTTTTAAACAGAAGCATGAAACCTTAAAGACTGCATTTTCTAGTAAACTTGTGCTATTTAACTGTTGCAGTGCCTTGGGTTTGGCTTCTCTCCTAAAGAGAATGGATATCACATGATGTAACTGCTCCTATTCCATTTAGAATGTGGTCAAGTCTTTGCTTTGGTAAAATGCTTGGTTGCCTTTAAATCTTTCAGAGTTTGTGAAGCAATGCAAAACACCTCTTATGGTTGAGGCACCTTTTAGGTGTGAATTATTTAAAGAAATTGTATAAATGCTAATAAAATTTACATTATACTTTCACCTGGTTAAATTAGCTCTGAAGAATATAAGAAAGCAAATAAATACAAAAAGACAGAAGCCTCCAGAGTACATTATATTGGATATAATATCAAATAATGCCTACTTAGTAATTAGTTGTCTTAAAATGATCTTATTGAGTGCATATATGTGCATATAATTCAACTAAATTTGGGCCTAAGTATTCACAAGACAGTTGAGAATTTCATCCACTCTAATCTGCCTCAGCTTTTCTTATTCTAGTTCACATTATATTAGGAATTAATTTCAGATGCAATGAGCTGTTTACTCTGACAAACTCAGTGCCAAGGAGGCTTAATCTAAAAATACATCTGAGTCTTATAGTGCCTATTAATAGGACACAAGTGTGATATGCAATGTAAAACATTTATATTCTTCCTAATGCAACACGGATTATAAAAGACATTGCTGGTACACTTTGGATGTCCATCAGGATAAGCAAATATTTTTTAAAAGCCCATGAGTACTTGACTTCAATGAGGTGGCATGGGAAATAAGTCAGAACAGTACAGGCCTCAGGGGTTTTATGAGGCATAGCTTTCTCTAAATTTCTATTTTTTATATAATTCCACTGTTTCTTGACCACATTAAATAAAAATTAGTTTCAGAAAAGCTAATTCCTCTTTTCAAACACAGATCTACAGCCAGAAATAGAACATTAGACTACTTTTTTGTTTGTGCTCACTTACCATAATTGATTTCTCCTGTATAAAATAAAGTGTAAAACAGATTTTAGAAATTACAAAATATATGAAGACTTAAAAGAATTTTTTATAAAATTATCTAATTTAATCAAGAACTTACAAAGGCATTTTTCCATTAAATAACACAGTTTGGGAAAATATGAAAAAACTTTCATGCTCTTTTATTTTATGAGTGAGATTTATTTATAGAAATTGGATTGATATTTTTTCTTTATTTCAAAACAGCCTAGTTAAATTACTAGAAAAGATATAGAACTGAAAAAAAAATGCTTTCTATTCCAGCAAAAATGGTCTTGACTAAGGATTTTGCACTGAAACCACTGTAGTTATGTTGATCTGCATCAGCCAGGGATCTCAGTCTTATAAACAATTTGAGTCTTGCTTTTACTAATAGTATATATGCTCAGTTTCAAAAGGGATACTCATATTTGATGTGGAACACATGTGGAAATATTTGAGATATAAAAATAGCAATAGACAAAATAACTTTAGAATGTGATATAAATTGTCAGATTCTGGAAATCTGTTTGGGAATCTTTGCACCTAATAAACAGACAATAGACACTCCATGCTGCCACATTGGCCATTTTGTTCTGTTAAACTAGAAAACAAGCAGCTGCTATTTTTTCAGATGAAGCTGAAAAATAATATGTCTGGTGCTATTGAAAAAATGCAATAAGGAAAGTTTTGCCACATATGAAATGATGGCATTATTGTAGTGCTGTGAGATTCTGTAGTTAAACAAACTGTCGTTTGAAGAATTATGTGCCAGCCTATGTAGAGTAACTGGAAATTTGGGATCTTGATCTTATAGTTAATATCATATGTTATTTATAAACTAATGAAAAACTTCAGCATTAATTAGCTTATTTTTTTCCCCGTAAAAAGAATATTCCTGGGGCACATTCTTCTGGCACATTGGCCTAGCCTTTTGCTTTCTGGCTTTATAGATTTTACTGAATTTTACTCTTTGTCCTTTCCTAAATCCTACCTTCATTCAGCTTTTGATTTTAAAGGATTAATAAAATACTTCAGCTTTAGTTTATAAACCTCCATTTCAGTAAAGTAATCCTTTCTGTCGCTGTTCCTCTGTGAAATGATGTCCTCCAGGGGGTGTCTTGCTAGCAATTTGTGGAGAATTCTCTTCTGGATGAGATTGGGAAGATCTCTGTAGAATGACTTCACAGGACTAGAGACACAGTTCCCTTCTCTCTTCAACTACACGAACGGGACATTAAGTCCTGCTTCACATTTTCCACACAATTCAGATATCACTTGAATACTGGAGATTATTTTTTACAATGTGGCTATGCCTACATTAGAGAGTCAAATCAAGAGTGGTTTTACAAAGTGTAGTTAGTGCTGGTGGTGCAGTGTCCACACCACAAGTATTTCAAGGGTTATATTCCCAAATCCCTCTTATCTTGTCTCAGGACCTTAGCATGATGATTGGAGCACATTATCAGCTTTCAGGAATTTCTCTTCTGGATCCATTTGCTCTGTAAAGAATCCAGTTTTCATGTTTTGAGGCCTTCATCTTCTGCCAACCATGGTGCTATAATTGAGGCAGCTAGGATATTTCTTTCAAAAATAGGTTACTGATATTGATCAGAATTAGAATACTAAATATGCCTTTCATTTTCTTTTCTACACTAAACTGTTGGAGTCTTGGTAGCATCAGAATTGGCATGATGCTATGCAGTGTAGAATAAGTCATATGGGACAATTCTGAAACATAAAAGTCTTGATGCTGAACCATTAAAATGAATAATGAATACAGTTTGGCATAGAAGTATGTAAGCAGCATTTTTTTTTTCTTTGTTACTTAGTAAGATGTGATGACTTTCTTGATTTGCTTGTAAAAAATAGAATTTAACTTTGAATTAGTTCTTTACTTCTCTCTTCATACCATCAACATCTATTGGTCAGTAGGAATAGAAGAATGGCTGATGGAATTTTCTGTTCCAAAGGACATATGCAACTCCTTAAGGAGTATATTTAGGCCTACACTGTATTATTTAGACACAACCCATATGTAGGGTGTGGTATGGATCTGGACAAGATCACAGTTTCTTGGCAGCTAAAGTACTTGGTTTACATTGGCCCTATACAGTTTCCAGATTTCTTGGAAATCCTCCTGGAGTTCATACTGATCTGGATGAGGAAGAACATATGGAGATATTAATCCATGTGCTCATGCAAGCTTCATGACTGAAAACATATCTAAATGTCTGCTTCCTCAGGGAAGAGCTGGTATATTGTGGTGCTTTCTGGAATCCCAGTTTTTATTCTTTCATCATAAACCATGTTGCTGGTCCTTTCCAAACCTGCTGTGCAAGCACTTCTCTTCAGTGTTCATTCTCTCAGGGGAGCACTAGGGAATACCCCTGTTCATTCAGCAGCCCAGCAAGGTCATTCTCACCCAGGAGATGCCTCCAGTGAAAACCAGCAAAGTGGATAATACCGTAAGGCCTTAAATCATTTTGATTATTGATTTTCAGAGAACTTTATTGCTCTTGTGTCTTCTATTGAGGTAGTTTTTAGCGTGCAGTAAGTACATTGAGCAAAATATCTTTATGTAATGTGTCCTATGTTTCACATTGTTTAACCTATACTTTCAGCATGATAATGAAAATATTCATAATACTTGGGCCATAGCATGTACCCGCCCTTTACACATTCTGTATTGGCATACAATTGGGGAGGAGGGCGTACAGGCATAGAAGACTCCTGACATATTATTTAGGAATTCCCAAATTTAACTTCAACATTTTCTGTCATCAATGAGGCCCTAAACACAGCAATCAAGAAGCCAGATTATTTTCTCAGTTACTCTTCTAATTCGGAGTAACTTCTCTAGGACTGAAACTGCTTACTTGAGTTGAGCTCTGTGGTCAACAATCAGCATGCCCTGCGTAAATCCAGTATGTTTCTATCTAAATTTTTAGTCAATATTTTTACTCTGGTCTGCTTGTCATATATTGCAATTGAATATTAACCTCTTGTAGTTTATGACAACAAAGACTTTAAATCCCACTGTATTTTAAAATAATATTCTAATAATAATTAGAATTATTATTCTAATAATAAAATTATTTAAAATATAATTATTGTTCTAATAATAAAATAAAATTCTATTTTTACTCAGATCTGCTTGTCATTTATTACAATTGAATATTACCCTCTTGTAGTTTATGACAACAAAGACTTTAAATCCCACTGTATTTCCAATAAATATTATTCTTGCATTTTTGAGTGCTGCTGATTTACTGGTTCTCTGATTTTGGTCTTGTGAAAGCCACACAGAAGTGTGAAACTGATATTCACTTGAAAATAAAAGGGAAGAGCTATAGAATTCCCAGTTGAGGGGAGACTGATTTGTGTGAAGATTTGTATCTACCTTCAAAAGCTAAACACTGAAAATCACATCATCCTCACTGACGAAGGGTCATTGTTAACAATTTGAGCAATGATTGTTGCTAAGTAAATGCAACATAGAACTCAGTGAAACAAGATTATTCATAAAGTACTTACAGTAGGTTTACTTGTGCTCAGAGTTTTCCAGAACAAACAGTGAAGTTTGTTATTACAAGACTATAAATGACCCAAATCATCTTTCCTTACAAGAAATGCGAGCTAGCTGCCATGCCTAAGACACATTTTTCAGCCAACAGCACTTTTTTTTTTGCCAGGAATTATGTCTTGACTAATGTGTTAAATTGCTGAAACTTTAATTGATTAGTCATTTTTATTTCCAAATGTCACAATCTTCCAATGAGCTATAATTCCACATCAACAAAATCAGTTCTTCTCATTCACATACCCTTGGTGACTAAAAGGAGTTTTGGAGAGAAAACCTGTCAAATACATCAGCCAGCTTTTTTTTTTTTTTTTTTTTTGCATCATCCTTACTACACAAGTTTGTTAAATTGATTTTTAAGTAAATCTACATATCCATATTAATATAGCTTTAAAAAATTCATGGAGTTTGAAGGCAGGGGTTACCTACAGATCAAGTCTAAAATATCTCAACTAATAATTTTGTATATGATCTCTAATTACAATCTGAGCTACCTATTAGAAAGATCCAGTTTCTTTCCCAGAAAATATTGAGTTTCAATTCTGTATGGAGAATCTTCAAAGTCACAGAATACGTACTGTCAATGGGAAATTGTCTTTCTTTTTCAAACATACTACTATCCTTATTTTTAGTTCACAATAGTATTTTTAATAAAAAGAAAATACAAACATAATTTTCTGGAATACAAACAAAAAACTCAACCAATAAAAAAACCTCTATTTCATTGCACAATAGAGATTTGCATGATTAATTCCTTTCTTCTGTGACAAAATAAAAGCACACTATGCTGTCACATGCTAGAACAGAATTAAATACAATAGATTCACATTTTTACCTCTGCTCAATGCTTGAGTTCACAGTTACTGTGCAAATTGGACCTATGACCTTTCCTTATTTCCTTGAGCACACCCCTCTTGGGTTTCTGGCTGTTAGGTGTTGCTTAGCTAATACAGATTCACACAATTCTTTGCTAAATCTGGGTCATGGTAACAAGGATCACTTCCTGAAAAGATCTGTCTTAACTTCAAACACTACAGTCTGCTCCCTTTGGCCAGATAGCTCCCTTCAAGTTAAATACCATGTACTTAGAACAAAATCCTAAATCAAAATTCCTTAAATGGACTGTGCAAATTTTAAGACTATAAGATATTTACCTGTCTTCCAAGCTGGTACCCAGCAAACCAGCTGCCTACAAGCTCTTCCAGGTTGTGCAGCCCTTTGACCTGGTACATCAGCCTTTGAAAAAACAATGTTTTCAGCTACATAGATGAGGCAAGGTCTAATTTGGTGATTTATCTTCTATTTACATGTTTGACAAGTCTTAGTGTTATATGTTTCTTCCTGACGTATCACATCTGTAAAATACATATTTCTTAAAAATCATTATAAAGTAATCTGAAATCACACAGGAAATAAAAGGTAAAAAGGCCTCATATCATCACATCACTGCCCTGGAACACCTCATGTGTTGTGTCCATAAAACTGTGTTTAATGGTACTTGGAATATTCCTCTGGAAGAGCTCCCATCTGTTTGACACCAAGGTGCCCTTTGTGGCCTTTATAAAAAGCTGATTTATGTGATCACATTTTTTGAAAAGATTACCTTCCTAGAGATCCTAGACTCATATAACAATCTGTTGATACTTCAGCTGTCTACAGCAGAGATCTTTAGAAATTATAGTCTTAAGATCACTTCCATCATGCAAAGCTTTTTGTTTTCTAGGGGAAATTTAAGATCTTTCTCTTGAACATAAAGGAGTTCCACTACACCTAAGTTTTGTGCAGCTGCCATAGCCTGAAATTCTGATCTTATTCAGTAGCTCACAAAATCATCAAAATGATTTTGGAAAATGTGAAGAAAATAATTCCCATTTTAAAAGAAAAAAAACCCAACTGTTTTAACCATGTAAATAATTAAATAACAGGGTGTACACACAGGTTGTACTGTAACAGTCATAGAACTCAAAGGGATAGAGGACTTAAATTCCAATATATACATATGAAATTAACCTATACTTGTAATAAAAGGCAGCTGTATAGGCTGGAAGGAGATCAGGATGTCTTCTGACAGATTAATCTAGCCAGAAGCAACAAGGTTCTAAACCAGGGAACAGACCAGTCTGAGAATAGCTGCAGAAATGATGTAAGATACTTTTTAGAGGCTGAATGCAATGGACACAGCAATCTTCAATAACTAAAGTTTCTTCTTAATTCTTGAAGGCTGAGAAATAAACACTCATAAAAGACACACCAAGCTTTTCAGACAAAAGAAAATCAATGTAATTTGCCATTTTTACCTGATATTGACATATATGTACAATGAATCATAATGGAAGTAATGGCCTGTTTTATTTAAAAATGGACTATGTAAGTTGCCATAAATATTCTTCAGCCAATTACAAGTTGGGATTTGGCTGGTTTGTGAGCACTTCATATTTAGACTGTCCTATTCACACTTGCCAAAATACATGTTTACTTGCTGGACATGTTTTACTTTCTGTCAAAATATAGAGCTCTTATAGAGGTAAGAAAGCACTTTCCTTTGTGTCAGAAGTCTCTTGAAGATTTTTAAAACTCCTGGGCCTTATTTCCCTTTTGCAAACAATGGAGTAGAACAGGCACAGCTCCATGGCAACGGGTGGAGGACGGCAGCTCCATCTGGAGATGTGGAAATGGATGTGATTGCAACAGCAATGAAGAACTGCTGGATTTAACTTATGTCCAGAAGAAAATGCTGCCAATAACTTCTCAAAATTGATGACTCTCCATTACCATTTCTCTTCTGTCTATTTGTTCACTGCTATCCCTCTCCCTGGAAAGGCTTGAGAGAGCACAAAGTGGTCAGATAATTCAAAGGCCAGCAGTTCTTGATCTATGTACTCATAGAATGAAATACAGGCAGAGAAATAAAAAAATCCTATTCCATTATGGTTTTATTGTATCTAATGATTTGTTAATGACATATCTGACATGATAAAACCACCTATCTATAATCTGAGAGTCACTGTGTGGGATTAGATAACAGCCTAAGGGGTAATGTCAGATAAGACTCAGTGTCTTCAAGATCCACATCTGAAAAGCTCCAAAACTTTTGAGCTTCAAATCAAATGCAAATTATAAAAGCCAAGTTTAATATCTAAAAATCCATGGGGTGCCAGACATCTAAATAGGTATAAAAACTACAAAGACACATATATGAGACTTTGTTACTTTCATACAGGCTCTGTTCACACAAACATACAATGACACATGCAGCATTTTCTATCTGAATGCAGTTATTGCATTGCTACACTTCTTTGGCTTCCACAAAATTTATTGTAGATGGTTTCTATATGAGTATATTTTAGGAATTGTGAAAGTGTATTTTCTGGTCTTTTTTGCTGATTGTGTATCTTCAATTAATTATAAGAAAGTTGATATATGCTTGACAATCAAAATGGAACTAGAAGAGTAGCATCTCCACACTTTGGATTCTGACATATTCAAATTCATCAAGCTGAAAATACCTCAGATTCCACTGGGTGTCTCTTTCTTTAAAAGGATTTTCTTCCTTAAATTACAATCTTATTAATAAAATAAATTAATTAAAGCTGTGATCTAATGGTTCTATTTTCTCCCATTTGCATATTTTTCTTACTCCATAAATTGATGTAGTATTTCTTATTTAACCATTTTAGACTTCAAAAGGGAACTGTTCTTATTTTTTGCTTAAAATGATCAAATAAGAAATGTGGTCCTTAAGGAACACTGTACACAAAGAAACAATTAGTGATTTATCCCTTTTTGGTCTGCACAATTTTTGAGGAGTTAAGAGGGTTTTAAATGGAAAGCTGACTATATCTCTGAAGTGGTTGTTCCTTAGCTGATTAAGGTAACTCTTTGGATTTTACAAGGCAAACCATTTGGCACTGCACTAGACTCAATGGCTTTCTTAAGTCAGTGGGGAAATTCCAATATATGAGAATTGAGGAAACACAGGTTTAAAACGCTGTCTTGAAAAATTCATCATCATCAATGCTTGAGAAAGATGGGCATCTGGAAAGATGTCCCCACAAAAAATATGAGTAAATTGCTGTTATACAGGTTTGAGTGATTTCTTCACCTAATCTTATTTATGCTACTCTCATTGAGAGATGGAGGAAAACAGTAGTGTTCAATCCATCCAGCAGCATATTCTCCTGTAATAGGATCAGCAGTTTTCTTTAATGCTCTTGAGCATTCTCCACTTCCTGACTAGCATATTAGAGGAGCTAGAAATATAATTTAATCCAGTGATGGATTAAACTGTTAATCCAGTTCTTAGCTGACAATTTGGTCTCAACTGCAACCAAAAGCAAATTTGAATATATTTACCGGATAGTTAGTTAATCAGCTGAATTAGAGGATATTATTTTCAAAAAAATGTATAACCTAGTTCAGAACACTGAATTTCAGGTAGTACATGTTTCACCAATGTATGCTGTGGCTGAGACTGTAATAGGCCAAAGCAAAAATAAGTATTAATATGCATATGAAGAATATTCCACCCATTCTTGACAAATATTTTAATACTATATAACGGCATGCTAATTTTTAGGTGCCAGGGATTTCATTAGTATGACAGCCACATGTAGGTCAGAAGGACAAAAACTCTAGCAAGCTGTGAATGATTGCAGCCCAGACAAACAAAAAATCCTGGGCTGCACCCACAGCAGAGGGGGCAGCAGGGCGAGGGTGGTGACTCTGCCCCTCTGCTCAGCTCTGGTCAGACCCCACCTGCAGTGCTGCACCAGCTCTGGGGGCTGCAGGACCAGAAAAACATGGAATTCTTAAGCCAGGTCCAGAGGAGGGTCACAAAAATTACCAGAGGCATGGAGACAGACTGAGAGAGTTGGGATTGCTCAGCCTGGAAAATACTCTGGGGAGATCTTATTGTTGCTTTTCAGTAGTTATAGGTGAGGACAAACTCTTTAGTAGAGTCTGTTGGTTTAGCACAAGTTTAAAAGCACATTCTTTTAAACTAAAAGAGTAGTGATTTAGACTAAATATAAGGAAAAGGTTTTTTACAATGAGGTGGTGAAACACTGGAACAGGTTGCCCAGAGAGGTGATAGTGCCCCTGGAAACATTCAGGGTCAGTTTGGATGGGGCTCTGAGCATCCTGGTCTAGTGAAAAATGGCCCTGTCCAAGGGGGTTGGAACAAGATGATCCTTTAGGTGATTTTTAGATATCTTCCAACATGAACCATTCCAAGATTCTATTACAAGACTGAAAGGCATTTCTGCATGTTATATATACAAAATCAATGTGCTGCACTGCTTGTTTTGCATATTTTTATATTTCAATGCCTATTTACAATGCTTATTTCAGACCATAATTGCTCAATGTCCACCTGCAAAGGACCATGACTCAATACCAGGTGTCATCTTCTGCAGTATTTATACTTGCATTCTGTTCATCTTGAAAAGTTATTTTTCATCCTCAGCACCTGCATTCACAGATGTCTAGCCAGTAAATAATTTTTGCTCATCCTGCACAGGACAACTTGAAAAATATGTTATTGTAAGCAAGTTCCAGAACAAGCATAATAGTTTTCTGAAAGTGGGTTTTTCAGTCATCCCAGGGAATTGGGCTACAAAAGAAATCTACCAGCCTGGATTTCATGAGAGGACAAAGAATGTTTCTGAGGCACATACTATAATTCTACTTTCTGTTTCCCTGCAGATATCTTCACATATAAATAAAAACACATGCTACATCTACATGATACACTCTTGGTTCACTAAATAATTCTAGTTTAGGTTTACTTTTCTTATAAAAGATAGGATTAGTCTAGGAAATACAGGGCTTTTCCATATAGTGTATGGACACCTAAAATACAAAGAATGCTTCACACAACGCATTTCTAACTTCTTGGGACAAAAGATTGGTCTACATGCCAATGGCACTCTGATGATTTTAATTCACCTTACATTGTTAATTCTGTATCTTCTTTAAAACAGTTTCCAACCACTGAAAAATGGATCAAAGGAACTCAGGATAATAAAACAAAACCTTAAATATTTATTTTGTTTAAATTATTCTTTCCTCCAAGAAAGGAAAAAAAAAAGGGGGGAGAAAGATGTTAAAAAATAACAAGTATCTCTTAGAAGAAACACAGTAAAAATGAAAGTAGTTTGCTTTTATTCAGAAAATTAGTGGGACTATGATTGCCTTTTTTCAGTTTCCCCATCAGCCCACTTGCAGACAGTATGGATAATAGCATTGAAAGAAGACATTTCACAGACATTTTGCAGACACTATGAAAATGCAATGAGTCCTTCTTGACAATGTTGCATTGCATACTTGGACAACTATTGACAGCTTGATTCAGATCCTTGTTCTGAATCCAGCAGAGTACACTCCATTTGCATACCAAAAATTTATTGGGTGTCAATAGTAATAAGATATAGCATGTCCTTCTTTAATGTATACATTAAATTAACTACTTTCATATTTTAAGCCAGGATGTGAAAGTAGGGCTGATTTCTTTGCTCAGTGTTTAAGACATTCATATGTAAAAAAGCATCTTGACTTTTTCTGAGATAGCCTATCATATAGAGGCAGAAGTTTTTTTCCTGTATAGTGGAAAATAAATGAATAAAACTTCTATTAAACTAAGGAAAGAGTATTCATCTCCAATATTATAGCTAAGGGATATTTAATATGACAGTACTAGAACTCTTATTGATGAATAGGTGACAACTTACCCTTTGCTCCTCTTGAACAAAAAAAAGTAAAAAATAGTCCAAATGTGGATTTTAAATTTTTTTACTTCATGTATGGTTTAACCATATGGCTGGCATGCAACCTACTGAAAAACAAAGTGATCCCTGTCCTGCTATAAAGTCAAAACCCCAACATGCTGCTACTCAGAAAACTGGTCTGTAAAATCTGCATTATGAGGCTCTGTATTTATTGCTGCAGGAACTGCAGACACAGTTTTGTTAGGTATTTCCTAAGTGTCAGTCCTGGAAGCCATGAGAGCTGCTTTGATTTCTTTCTGACTTATATAGTAACAAAAGTATTAAAGACCCTGTCAAACCAAGTCTACTGGGAGCACCTTTCTCTCTTCAATTTCTGCCTCTACTTTAAAGCAGGAAAGTATAAAAATGAGGGCAGAATATGGTGCGGCAGCTGAAAATTTGCTCAAATCCTCAAATTGTAGAACAAAACATGATTCATTTTTTTGTAGACATTCACCCTTCAATGTTTCACTGATGACCAAAACCTCATTTTTATAACTTATATATTTAGCTCTAAATTATTATGAACAGGTATATTAGCTTTTAAAAGAAACATTTTCTGATGCTTTAGTATGAAGATTCATACATCAAGTAATACCTGAAAAAATTATCTGTAAGCCTAGTGACTGGGAGAAGTAGAATGCCATCACAAATATTTTATTAATGTTTTATAGGTCATAAATACATCATATATTTGCATCATTTGTGTATACTGTGACTTCACATGGATCTTTTTCCCTAAACTTCAAGGGTCCTTTAAGGCTCATCAGATGGTCCAAAGTATAATCTTAATCACCAGCAGAGTTAAAAAGAATTTAGAGGCTGCACAAGAACCCAGACATAACCCATGATGAACATCTCGTGTAGAGAATAATGTGAAGGCACCAAGGTACCTGACACAGTCTGGAACAATTAAACAGATCCAAGGAATGTTGTGTCCTTCCTTTCATATCTCACAACACAAAGAACTCAGAACAAGAACACAAAAAGCAGCTAAGAAAACCAGTCAGGACAAGAGTACAAGGGGAATATTGAAGTGAATGAGAGAAAATTGCCAGTAAGGGCGGGATTTTATATCTGACCAGATCCAGAAGGATTAGGAGATGCAACAAAATAGCTGGATTGGAGAGGCAGTGCAAGCTATTGAATCTGAGGTGGAAAAAACTCCCAACATGTACACATGGGTAAAATTTACTTTTACAGCTATATCTTACATACAGTAAATACCATATTTGCAATAAGTAGTCAGAAACAGTCAGGCTTGAGGTTTAGTCTGACTGAAAAGATTTGGCTTAAATGGCTAATCTGAAATTAGTTATCATCATTTCTCCCTAGAGTTGATGCCTTGCCACTTTCATGTCAACTGAACAGTGATTCCCCTTTGCCTGTGTCAGTAGACTTTGCTCTGGTAGAATGTTGATTTACAAAAATGCTGCAGCCTAAGAAGTTTCATGTCATCCTACTTATTTTTTTCATATATTTTCGGTCAATTGAAGAGAATGTATCATTAACCCACAGTACACCAAAATATGCACTGAAGTTGGAAAGCAGATTGAGCTCTTTGAAGGGAATGTGAATGCACTAATGTTTGAATAAAAGCACCTGCTAAAGCACTCTAAGAAAAATGTGTTTTCATTCTTTCTCCTTTCTCTATTGCCAGTTTCCCAAAGTTATTACATTTGTTATCTACATTATCAACAGTTGTTAAAACAGACACATAGGAATGGAATTTATCATGCTCTCAATTCCCTACAAGAATTAAACAATGCGTAATACTTTGCTTTTTTCCAGAGTCTTTGTCATTCTGATATCAACATTAAACATCTGAAGTAATAGATATGCAAGCTAAAACGGATTTGCATGATAAACACATAATCTATCAGAGTTAAAAATTTGTATTAGGAACCCTTACATGCACATGACAAACAATTCTTTTGTGTGTGTTGGAAGTCAAAAGTGTAAATTTCATCTGTTTTATTTAAGGGATCTTATGCTTTGTCAAGGTCATCAGTGAAGAATACTAGACACAGAAGATATTTGTATTTATGATCTCTTCCATCTATTTTTATACAAATATGAACTCAGTAATTATAAACAAGCTTATAATTCTGTTCTAATTTATTCCAGCTTTATGAAAATCTGTTTCCATGGAATTTAGTAAAACAAATTAATTATATTGACATAAAGTCCTAGAAACATGGCAAACCATCTCACTCTTTCCTGAGATCTGATACACTTAGACATCCCCACTGCTCTAATTCTTTAGCAAATAAAACATAGTTGATCTCTTTGACATTTTTTATCATCCTTGACATAGTGTCTCCCTAAAAGAAAGCAATGTATCCTATGTGAACTTTTAAAAAAGAAAAGCACACTGCACTTGCACAGTTTCCTGAAAGTTAAGATTCTCAGCTACTGGGTTACTATGTTTTAGTAGTAAAGTGTAGTTATTGATATATCGTATTTCCTGTTCTCTTTTTTCATCTCAAGTCAACCTTCAGCCATTCAGAAATGTTAGTTAGTTAAAGTGGTTGACTTTAGTATATGCCTCTTTTAATGTTTAACCATTTTGAAGCAAATCTATTACCTTGTATTTTAATGAGCTATATGTCCTATTATTTTTTTTCTCCAGAAAGGAGTCACTTAGAACTGCAGGATACAATTTCACTGAAACTTGAATAAATTAATAATGGTTGCATTTTGCATTGTTATCCACTATAGAAAAGTTTATATGAACTTTATAAATGAAACTTTCCTTGTCTTTGTGCAGTTCTGGGGTTTACATAAACCTTTAATTGCTGGATGTAGTGAACCTTTGTAGTATAATCTTATGCACTGATGGTTTATGCTTGTAGGCTTTCCAAATTGCAAAGTAAAACCCATTAACTTGAGCTAGAGCTAGTAATGAGCATAATTTAGATTAAACACACCTTATTTCAGACCTCAGGTGAGGGATGAATATGCACAGTCAGCCACTCCTGCACAGCTGATGAGTGGTAACTCATTAAGATGAAATTACTGTTGACTGTGTGGCAAGACCGGAGGAAATTCTTTCAAGCAGTACCTGGCAGTAACTCTTTGCATATCTCTTTAATTTCATAAATAGTTTGAAATAAACTAAAAGGGTTACTCAACAATGTTGAGCATAAGAAAAATTGTAGAAAAAATTCAGGAGTGGAAATGGAATGGGAATATTTTTTGCCAAAGGAAATATATTTGGAAATTCACAGAATAAAGCTGAATTTTTTACCCCTTCCAGACAGCTCTCTATGAGAACATGCACTTGTTACAGTATGTAACATCATGCCATGGAGCTCAATGATCTACTGCCTATTCAGGAAAAACAGAACAGACTGTTAATATTTTAGGTAGTAATCTTTGAAGAAATTACCTTATAAACCAAGGCTTTATAACTTCAGAATAAAGTGTCTTGCAATCCACTTTAAATATCCTGTGGGATCTGTAACATGACTGGTACATTTAGCTGTCCCTGACCCAGAGCTCATCTTGACACTTGTAAGATTGACAGATTTTTCTGATGATTTTAAAAGTTCTCATTTTGGTAAAACACGAGGGATTTTTGGGCAGGTTGATTGTTCAAGAAGGCCATGTTGTACTTGTACAAATTTACTTGATCTAATACATTTTTTCTTTGCAGGATAAATCCCAATTTTTAAAAGGATGAAAGAATATCATATTAAGTTATATCTCTACATTTTTTGGGGTATTTTTTTTTCCATAAAAGTATGCAGCTGTGCAATGAAGAAGGGACCAAAAAACTGAGAGCTCCATTTGGATTTGATATAGGTGAACAATCAGTACCCTTTCTTCTTCAATAAGGGATTTATTTATTCCTTTGAGCATTTTTTTCACCCTTGACCTCATTCCTATCTCAGTCCTGTAACATGCCCCCGGTTTTAGGGCTCAATTTATCTTCCATTTAAACACTTAAACATTTAAACACTTGTGTACAGTACATTTCTGTCATATATGTTTAGGGTTTTTTTCTTTCCTTTTTTAAGGAGGGTACTGGCAGCAAGTGGCTTCTAGACTTCATTCAGTCAGATCCCATCCAGCCCTTACATTCTTTGTGCCTTTCCTGGCACACTTCATGCCAGAAACTGCAGAGCCAGATAAGCTCAGCAGGTCCTGCTGGGAATGTGAGATGAGTAAGAAGATACTGGTATGTCTGCCAGATTTATGGCTGGGGTTCACTTCAGGGAAGTTATTGTGTCTCAGCCAGGGTATTGCATCTAGACTTCTAACACACTGTGGCTGCATAAATATTCCCCAACTCCCAGTGTTTTCCATTGGGCAAATCCTGTCACCCCATTGTATGGAATGTCAGTGACAACAATTGTTACAATAAAGTTTCATCTCAAGACTGAAACACATCAGTGTTCAGCATGCAACAAAAAATTTCAGTAAAAATTTAATAAAATCAAAGTTGCATAATTGGATTGAGAAAGTTTTGAAATATCATAAATATATTCCTTGATATCAAAATGAGATCTAACCTATATTCCCTTACTAATATGGAATATTTTACTCTGGAGAAAGCAAATGCCAAAATTTTTCTAGGATGCTTTTCTTGAGTAAACATTCATTTGATAAAGTCTTCTCTAACCAAGATATATTCATATGATAAAAATACTTTTGACAAGATAAGTAAGATTAATAAAAATATGGCTTGTTTTCCCAATTATTTCAAAATTAGTGATGTTTATTTTGCACTCTAGTGCATAGCTCTTTGCTGTAAATTCACATTAGGAAAATAATACTTTCTGTTATAAAAAATAGTTTAATTGAATGTAAAATACACTGATTTTCAGTGTAGGTGTTTCAGAGATGGGTTGATATATATTTTTGTGCAGAGATTTTTTTTTCCTACAGAACTCAAAAATTTAATATTTTTGTGACTGCTCTGTAAAATTATATTAGCAATGCAGACAGAGACACATCATATATATTATTTCCTGACTTTAGGAGTTTACAATCTAAGTTATGGGCCTGTAATGTGCTCATTTACTTCTGAACTTATTACTATAAACTGCTTTTTTAGTCAGTGGAGCACAGTGGGCAGATTGTGGAAATAATCTGCTGAATACTATGATGGCTTGACTGAAACAACCTAAAATTATTTATTATAGAAAGAGGCTGTAGGGAAACTAGGATTCAAAAAGGACATTTACATATTTTTTAAGTGCAAATGTCTATACTTTCTGTAGCCTATAGGAAAATTATTTCTAATGTACCAGTGTTGGTGTGAAATCTATTAGAAATATTACATCTTAAAAAGGAATTAAATCTGAATTTTAAAGGCAAGTTAATGTAGCAATTTTATTTCAAATGCATAGGTTTTTAAAAATTTGATTGAAACACTGCATGGTCTAAATGTATGCATGTATGAGAAAAAATATATAAAATATATTATATATATTATATATATTATATCTCTCTCTCTATATATAAGGATGAAAATATGAAAGCATGAAGGAATTAGCCTATATATATATGGGTATGTGAAGGAATTCTATCTCTATAAATATGAACTAGTCTATATATACAGTGTACATCTCTCTTTCATAATCACTGGCCTTCAGCAAATCTGTTTATATTGTCCATTTGGTTTAGTCTGTATGAACTATGCAGCAACTGTTTTTAAATATAACTAAATTTAATAGAATACTTATTGCAGAATAATTGCATTCCAAATGTTTATTGAAAACAAGTATGATTTACAGGGCTCTGATGATTCTTTTGGAAAAATGTATCTGTTAAGTTTCAATGAATACTTGTTTAAAATCAGACATTGGATTTTCATATACATAACTGCCAAGCTCCATATTAAACGTAATCAGGCTGTGACTGATTCATCTTTTTTATTTTTTATGGATGGAGGGTACTGCTTATTTTCCTGTGGCCAAGATTTGTTTAAATGATATAGAAAATCCAATCAGGACAATAATTCCTATATTAAATGTTGATAATTTACACCAATTCTTTTTTTTTTTTTTCACAAGTATAATATATATATAGCTAATATATTCAGCATCTCTAATTAATTCTACCACAGGCTGTATAAATACACTGAAAATAGACCATGACACACTTGTCCTGGTTTCTGTCCAGTGCTGCACTTCACTAAGCTACACTCTGGGCAGATATAAACAATCAGACAGTTAAAGTTTATAAACATCCAAAATTGGACAGAATGTACATTTTATATCATAATTATTTAAATTCAACTGATTATATGGAGAGATCAAATGCAGGTCTTACCACTCTAATAACTTCCTTAACAAAACAGACAATGATTACTTGAAATGAAACTTCTGTTGTCACTTTATCAAAAGAAAATACCTGACTAATTCGATTTTCTTTGGCTTCCTGCAAAATTTACTACAGCTGCTGTTCTCACATAATGGGAAACACTTTTCTAACTTTGATGTCCTTTTCTAATCTTTCTATACATTTATTTCTCTAAGTGTATGAAGAGATAGAAAAATTATATAAGAAAAAACCCAACAGCACATGTAAAATTGCACATTGTTGAATGGGCTATTTGGTTTACTGCATTTGAATTACTATATTAAGTAGATGCCTGAGAGAGACAGAATACTTTTCTGACTGCTTGTATTATCTGATTAGTGAAACACTATTCAGTGCAATTTATAAATAGTAATACACAGAATTGATGTTAATTCAATAATTGTGTGGGCAAAGAAATTGTTACTGATACAGTATTCTTTGGTATTCTTTAATTTTTCCACTGATATTTCTTTATCAAGTAATTATTTGATTATATTTTTTCTCCATAAATCATGATACCCTTTCAAAATAAAGACAAACATAATGTCAAAGATAAGCTGATTTCACCTTATAATTGCTTATAATCAGTAATTTATTAATGAAGTATCTCAGATGTAATTCAAAACAAAGTGCAAGGGAAAGAAATAATAAAAAATCTGGTAAGATTATAAAGGTTTAAAGCTCTAATTAGCTAGGAAGGCAGTAAGGTAAGTAAACTGGGCAAAGGCACTCAAAAGATTTACATGTGGAAAATTTTGCAATTTCACTAAAGCAAACATGCACAAAACATCTGGAGTTAACACCACAAGGAGGGTGGACAGATTGGAGAGGAGGACTCCAGGCATAACTCCATGAATCATCTCAAGGAGGATATTAGGAGTGAAGAAGGAATGTTACACATGAGAGATCAGGAAGCGCATCGAAATGATTCATTACAGAGGAATAAAAACCAGTGACAAGTGTTTCTTTAATGGTAAATGAGAGCCAGAAAACAAACAGAATAGTTCAAAGTCAGGATTGGTAAATTCTGAGATAGTTCTGATAAGATCTACTAATAACTTTTTGGTCTCTGTGTCCAATGAGAACACTGCTGTATGATGTGAGAGTTAAAGCAAGCTGGTTGATAGAAATGAAGATGGACAAGTGATATTAAATAATTAAAAAAAAAAAATCCAACAACTTAAAAGACTGTGGCTAATGGCCCCAACAAAGAAGGTGAGCACCCACACAGCCACTTAATCTCTTCACCTCCTGTAGTGGATTGACCCTGGATGGATGCCAGGCACCAAAACCTCTCTAACACTCCCCTCCACAAGTGGACAGCAGGGAGAAAATATGCCTAAGAGTTCATGGGTTGAGATAAGGACTAGGAGAGATCACTCTCCAAATACCATCATGGGCAAAGCAGAGTCAAGTTGGGGGTATTAATTGCATTTATTACTAACAAAACCAGAGCAGAATAATAAGAAGTAAAATAAATCTTAAAAACACCCTCTTCCCACCCCTCTCTCCTTTCCAAGATCTGCCTCTTCCCCATCAGCAGCGCTGGGAGACAGGGAATGGGTGTTCCAGTCAGCTCATCACAAGCTGTTTCTGCTGCTGCTCAGGGAGGGGAGTCCCTCCCTTGTTCCAGCATGGGGTCCCTCCCACTGGAGTCAGTATGTCACTAAAATTGTGCCTTTTATACACTGTATATATGGATGGTGTGTCTAGATACATACCAATAAGCAAAAGAAAAAAAAAAAGCAACATTGTTTTCTAATCATTTTTTGTTTCCAGTAAATTGAATTCAACACTGGAAAGAAAAATTCCAGCAGCTCTTGCCCAATATCTTCAGCAAAGTCTTGTTCGCAAGAAAAATTTAACTGTTACTTTTTTTCAGATCCTTTTATAGTTTTGGCCTACAGAAGTTTTCTTACACCTAAAATGGCCAGGGGTGAATAGGTCAATCCTTCAAACTCAATGGGCACATTCAACATCTAAAGAGAAAAAGTCTATAAAAAATTCTTGAAGAAATTGGAGTATTCGTAGAGGTGAGTTGTTAGACAAGAGGGAATTCTATTACATGCTCTCAAGTTCTGCAAACATTAGAGGACAATCTACTGGCTCCTCTTTTACGAGGAGGTTGCTGAGGTAACCTGTGCAAGATAGATTTAATGTTTACTTTTGGTAGACATCAAGCCATGAGGCCTGTAAAAAGAATTATGATGTTTCAGCCATTTTAGTATCAGCACAGTTGGCGTATCTGTTACCTTGGCTGCTTTGATGGAAGCTGGAGGGCTTCTGTTACCAACTTCCTCGTATTTCAAACACTGGGTGAGCACACATCAGCTGTGGATTTTCCCCATCTGTGTATTTTCCTTTGCAAGAGAAAGAGAACTCTGTTTTCTGGTTCACCTACTGAAGAAACAAGATTTAACTAATGGAAAATGCTGCTAAATGAAAATATGAAGGAATTAGGGTTTTTTTGTGAAATGTGTAGATTTAATTATAATGTCTCTCAGAAACTCTGAGTAGAGCTATGAAATTATCAGGTCTCCCTTTGTTGTGTCATAGCATAACATTTCTAACATGATCTGAAAAATGCTCTGAAGTGTGTCGAACTTCACACACTTCAGGTCTCTGCAGAGCACTTGGTTTCAAGAAAGGGCTTTGCAAAAAGATTCAAAACCAATGAAATAAAATTATTGCATTTGTAGTTCAAGATAACTTATTCTAGAAGAAATATTTGTTGGCAAATATGAATATAGAAAGATAGTTATACAACTCAATTATTATATTTAACTATTTATTTCATGAGGTAAGAGTCAAGAAGAAAGAGCTTGCTTGAAAGAAAATCCCTTGAGTCATTCAGATGTTTCTGCAAAAATACTTTACCCATATTTAAGGAGAGAATTTGGCATCAAAATATGAAAATGTGAACTGTAGGCAAAAATGCCATCTTTTAGACAGTCAATGACCCAGATGTCATCAGATATCAAATCCAGTAAGCAGGGAGAATCTGAGGTCCTCAATAGGGGTGTAGTTTGAAAGCTCATATAATAATCCATGCTTTTTAAAAAGTTTATTTTTGTCTGTTAAAATATACTCTTTTTCCTAATAAGAAAAAATAAATCAAAAATTTATATTGATATTTAAATCCTCAAGTTTATTATAGATGGTTATTATACATGCAATTCTCTTTCTAAATCTAACCTCCTTTTTATCGGTATTGTAGGAAACTTAGTAAATGGAGGAGATAATTATTTTTGTTTCATTCTATTTGAATTTCTAGAAATTGTACCAAATTAATTTACTCAAAAGTAACAAAACTCACAGGATGCAATGGAGGAGGTAAATAATACAAGGAAGCTGTTCTGTTCTTGCTATCAATCATCTGATCAACCTCCATATGACAAAACACAACTTTTTATTACCTGCTTTCTCATTTCCTACTATATAATGTCTTTAATTTCAGCTTTCTATTTCACTGTAAAAAAAGGTATGTAAGCTCTTTTTACAGATTGGATATATGATATTGTAATGTCCTGCTCAGTGTCCTTGGAAAACAAAATCCTCCCTGGTTAATATTTTTATGCTGCTTTTTTTGAATCTTTCTTCTCTTTCCCTTTCCCCTTATGGAAGTGACATATACAGCAAGGAGCAATCAATCTTAGGTACTTAACTGGGTGACCTAAGGCCTTTTCATTCTCTAATCATTATCTCTGGTCCAGTAAAAATGTTAAAACCATCATTTACTGCATCAAATAATTAGGCTAAAATTTTTGAAATAGAAAATTAGCTTGTGATATGTTCTATAGCTCTCTTGTTCACTTCATGAATGAAAATAAAAATTGAGTTTTAAATTAAGAGTAATAACAGCCATTGATCTTTCCGTTTACAGTTACTTCACGTTGAATCCATGAAATTTTATAATTTGAAATGTCTTCAGTGGATTAAACACAAACCAGAAGAAATTAATATTGCAATGCAAATATTGAATTTAGTGCGACTAAAATTCTTTGCATGCTTTTCAGCAACTAGCCCTTTTGAATTCACAAAATAATAACTAAAAAAATAGTGAAGGCAAAGAAATGAAGCCAGGGCTTGGTATTATCGTGTAGTGAATTCTGTCACTTTTGGTCATACAAAGCACTATTTTTCTTAAATAACTAAATTAAAATTGATCATTTTTTTTTTCCTACACAGCTGTCCCTCCACATAAGGAAAGACTGATGACTCTTCACTGTTTATATCAGTTGCTGGTCCAATCCTTGAGACGTGGGTGGGATCACACAATGGAGGGAGACTTTCCCTCTGTGCCTAACGTTTATAATCTGGCTCAGTTGCACTCTGACTAAGCAAATACAGCCTCTGTGTATTAATGAGGCCTAAGATGCCCTGGGATCAGAGTTGAGGGAGCTTTGCAGGAAGCAGGCAAACAGCTAATCCCAAATCATTCTCAGTGAATTGCACAAAAGGAGCTCAGTGACTCAAGTCCTTCACTCTTTCTGTTCAAATGCTTATGGCTGATCTTGGATAACTTCCTCCTCCTTTGATTAATTCTATTACTGCTGTTTACTTGCTGCTGTTGCCACGGGTCTCTCTCCTGCTATTTTTCCTTGGCACAAAGCAGTACTTTGAGTGTGGGACAAAAAGATATTGTCGCTTTCATTTTGAGGCTTTGTTGGTTTGAGTGGAACCTCACAACTCTAGCACAGGAATGGACTTTTCTGGCTACTGCCAGAAAGCTCACTGCATCTGTGAGCATCAGGTGAATAAATTGCATAGGGGAAAATCAGGAAAGAAGTCAGAAAGCCAGTCTGTACTATAGAAATGGTAGGAATATTTTAATGAAAATAAAATAAAACTTATTGGTCCTAATTTAGTCAGCACAGACACCTTTAAAATGTATATTTCATTCTCATTTAAATCTTTGAAGTAAAGCTTAAATAATATTTGAATAGTCCTGCTTCCCAGTAGGGGTTCTCTAAATGGATAAAAATTTTCTACTGCATGAGACAAAGTACTGAAAACTGAATAACACCTCTCAGTATCCTGCATCTAAGACAGCTAAACAAAGCACATTCCTGTTATATATGTTAATAACGGAAAATAGAAGTTGCTTTTCTCTCAGTCTCTTGTAAAAGATGCAGCCATTTAAAGTGTGGCTTGTTAAAGGAAATATTTCCTAGTTTTTCTTTTATTTAGAGGAGTTTCTCAGCCATTACAAATAAACGAAAAAAGGCAAATAGGCTGAAAATTGACCTGTACTTACAGGTTATGAGTGCAGCTTTTATGAATTTTATTTTTCACACACTTTGAAGACTGCCATTAGGGCAAGCAGCTGTCAGAGCTGAAAATGTTGCATTTTGCAATTATACTTCTCCACATGAAGATAATAAAGCTGTTTTGTCAAGAATTGATAAAAAAAAATAAGTTGACTAATCTTTCAGAGAAAATCTTTCTAAACAAAACTTGATGTTTTTCAATTCAGTCATTGTCTTGTCTTGAATTCATGATCAGTAGGCTGAGTTAATTCAGGTATGAACAAGGAAACAGAGTCCCAAGTGGCATGCCTGATTTACAGAGATAAAGGGATTTTTTGGAACTACAAAATACCTTCCAGACCTAGTGCTCATGGTATTAATATTGTTGCCTTAACAGATCAGATTTGGAGTACCAATCTCATGGTCAGTACTTTTGTGGTCATTGTTAATAATTCAAATGTCATTTTTTCCATTTAAATTTTCTCCAATTGTTTTATTACACATGAATTCTTATGATATTTGGATTGGTTCAGGGGATTTCTTCACCTAACCCACTCATTTTTTGCAGAAATATGCAGGATAATTAGAAGAAAAGCAGATCTATAGAGAATTGATTGCACAACCTGTGCAGTGCCATTAAAACAGATAGTAGTATATTCTTCATCTTCATTATTTGTTTGCATTTTCAAGGGAAAAGGTTAAATATTTTTCCCCTCTGAACAGATAAGTAGCCTGCAAGCATTTAATAACCCTTCTGGCTAACTGGCTCAGATAACTGAAGTCCATTAAAGCTGTTGCCAACAGCTCCAGGCACAGTCAACTTTTTGTTGATCAGAGCAGATGAATCATTAATAAACTAAGGAATCCAGCAAAAAATCAAAAGTATAACCAGCTGGTATCAGATTCCTGGCTGATCTACATGGTCTGCTGGGTCTGTGGTCTTGTTTTGCTCAGATAATTCATTCACAGAGTAAGACATTGCAAGAATGAGGAGAATCAAGTACCAGTACCTTGGTATCTTTGATCTGCATCGTGTGATTAAGGTCTGCATTATGTACAGCAAGTTATACTGGATATTCACACAACTTTATATAAATCAAATGATGTGGTTAACCTTTCAAAAGTCCAGCTTTGTATAACAGCACAGGCAATATATGCTGCTTACTACCTCAATGCATAAAAGTACAATAAAAGTCTGCAATCTGTAACATATGTCCTCAAAGATCTGAACTTTCCTGATTTTAGGGTGTATCACGTTATATTTCTCCATGCAAACTCCAGCTGCTGCTAAAGCAGCTCTTTATAGCATGTCCTGCAGACTTGGCCAGAGTCTATTTCTGCTCCGAGCTGAAATAAACAAGGTTTCCTTTCTCTGAACAGAATGATCTTTTCTAAGTGTTTTTCTGCCAAATTCTGAGTCTTGGTCCCAGTCCAGTGTGATGGAGATCAAGGGAGGAAGCTTTCCTCTCAGTCAATAGAGGTTCCTGCTGTTTTGTCAACTCACCAAAGAAAGGTAGAATTGGTACAAAATCAAAGTCTATAACAATCATGTCTGTGAAAAATAAAAATACTGAATTTCCTGCTACTTGCTGTATACTCTGGTCTATGGCAGCGAGGATACGTTTGTCCTTAAGAGATGGAACTGAACTACTATAATAGATGCTTGTCCCTTCTATTTTAACTTTTCTGGTTAGATTCATATCTTGTTCCAAATTTTATTCAGGATGAGGATATTACATGTAATTTTCTCCAAAAATACCAAAATATTAATGCTGTATTCTGTTTTGATCATAATAATTTCATGAGCATTACCTGTTTTTTTAGATTAAGCTTTTCACTGTCCTTCTCTCTCTTCTATAGTAAAGTTGTTTGTCAGCAAATCCAACAAGAAATGAGTAAGCAACAGTCTTGAGTTAAGGTCCCTGCCTGAGCTATGGAAGGAACAGAAGAAGGAAAGGGATATCTAGCGTATTTACAGTGTGGTTTTGTCACTACCATACTGGCCCAAGTTCCATTATTCTTACTACAAATTTATTATATGATAAAATAGAGTAGAAAATAACAAATGTCCTGGTTTTACTATGATAAAACTGTGCTTCCCCAGATAATACCATTTCATCTTCATGCTCTTTATTGCCTAAGCTACTCCATCCTGTTCCAGTTTCTGGGAGTAGATCTTATTTCCATTCAAGGTGAAGTACTAAAACAAAGTAAGATAATGTCCATAGCCATGATCCAAGAATAATAGCCACTGTTCAAAAAATAATTTTAGAATCAGTAAAAGACATTTGCTTGAATCTGAGTATTTTGTTTAAAAAATAATCCTGAATCTGGAATTAAAAAGAATCCTGGATAATAAAGAAGGTTATGGCTATTTAAGGAATATATTTTTCACATTTACCTGACTCATGAGTACAAATTATGTCAGTGATATAAAAGCCACTAACAATCAGCATTTTATGATCCCAGTCTGCCCCATTTTCCTTTCATAGCGTGGTACATGTTCTGATAGTTTAAAATAAAATAAACTATTGTTACTTATGAAAATGAGCAAAGGAAACCTAGGTTAAATATCAAGAGGCATTTTAACAGTTAGAAGACCATGCTCTTCCCTGATTTATGGAGTACTTTTTAGCACAGCAGGCCTATAAAGAATCCAATATGTAAAGGAAAAGCGAATAATCATTTCTGGGGATATTCCTTGTGCTAGGGATATGTATTTGGGCAAGTACTGTCCACTCAGCACACTATCATTTATGGATGAAAGATATCAAACATCCAGATGTGATTTGAAGATTATGGCTTCTATTCCTTGTTCCATATGCACATTTCTGCCTCAGTGCCACACAGCAGATAAGGCTGGATGATACCAAATCTGAAATTTAGCCCATTCTTCTTGTAAAGTTAAGAAAAATACATGTGTGAGACTTTGCACTTCATAAAAATCTGCAGCTTTCAGAACTTGGTAGTGCAATGTCCAGCTTCAGTTCAGAGCTCATGGTGAGGATGGTAAGACCCTAAGGGGGAAAACTAAATTCCATAAATTGAGATCTGAAATAGATTCATTTCTGATCTGAGAAAGTCCAAGGACAAGGAGTTGGATTTTTCAACATTGTTTGAGTGTGACATTCTTGATTGAGGTCTTCAGGAATCTGTCCTTATCCATTCAGGATTATCATCTCTCACTCCTCTCCAAATGAAGCAAGACTCTCCCTTTAGAAGTATGGCTTACAAGAAATGTGCAATTTTCTAAATGCTATGTGCTACATATGCCACTGACATCATCTAGGAATGAGAGATTAATACCATCCACAACCTACAGGAGTTAAGACACAAAGCACTGGCTCACCTTCAAATTAAACCACACTGAGCAGAACACCTACAATAACACCAGTTCCACAACAGAAAAAAACAGTGTGTTGAATGACAAAAAATATAACCTAAGATCTCATTTATGTTCTGCTGTAGTCATTAATATAGGATTTTTTTTCTCAAAGACATTGTGTAGTTTATGGGAAAATCCACAAACTCTCTATGTTTATTTCAAGGATTTTGCTGACAAGAGCATGTGCACAGTCAGAGTATATTTCTATATGAGATTTTTTTCAGTAATTTTTTATAAAGTCTAGCTCTTTTTCCTTGGAAATACCCAAACTGCTCAAAATATATTGATTTAATCAGAACAATTTTATATTATATTTACAGAGTATTTTAGCAAAACTTTGTATTTTTTGGTGCTTCTCTTTCTAAAGCAATTTAATTACAAAAGAAGATCCTTATTTGAAAATGGATCAGAACTTTGTTTCTAAGAACTTCCATTAGTTGCTTTCATTTTGACAATCAGGGCATTTCAAAGTGTATCTCGGCAGCCAAAAACTGCAGCTGAATATTTGTTAGAACAAATTCTTCTCATGCAAAAGGACAGCAAGCCCATATGATATCGATCAAATTCCTGTTTCTTTCAATAAAAACAAGAAAACAAACAGAACAGTCTTTGATCATTCACAGTTATGAAATAGTTCATAAGAGAATATTTTAAAATTATCTAGATTTAAAATAAATGGCTTTAATGGTCTGATAATGAGCCTAGATATTGTAAATAATGAATGACAGCATATGGCAGGTATAAGTGGTCTGTAATGGAGACATGATTAAATTCTGTACAAGCAAGGAACAGTTATTGGGAGAAACCTTTCCATAGGTCAGTTTTTTGTTCTTGATTTACCTGGCCTCAGACAAGGATTAAAAACACAAGTATTATGCATGACTAGCCCCATCAGGAAAAAAAATCCCTGTTGCAAGAGATGTTTCTGTCCCTGCTCTAGGGTCATCAGAGCACGTCAGAGCACTGAGCTGAGTTGAATACAACATCACCACGTAACTGGAAAAGGTTCTAACAAGTTCTAAGAATTCCAGTGCTCTGTTAACTATATTAGAGTGGTATGTCACTAAATTTTTCTTACCAATGCTTGGTACATCTGTTTGGAAGAGATTTCAGTGTTTAGAGAGTCTGACATATAACAAGAGAAAGAGAAAAAGAAGTGCCATGTTGCCAAGGATGCCAAGAGAAGAAAGAAGAATGTTAAGAGAGAGCAGAAAGTAAGATACAAAGCTAAGTTTATAGTATGGTTGCCTGCCTACTGCATGCTGTTATTTTTATTCTTAAGCACTTTGACAGTACATAAACATTTACATGTACTTTGACTTACTTCAGCAAGGAAAACTGCGAACTGAAGCGTCACAACTGCAGGCCTGGCATTGTGCTTCCTGCCATGGCACACAAAACTGTGGGGAGAGAATTTGTAAGGTCATTGGAACACCAGAAACAACCCTAAGCCATGAAAAAGTCGCATTTAATGTTCCAACACTGATAGTAAAAATCCAAAATATTTTGTTAACTTCCTTTTCTCATTTATAAGGAGCACCTGTGATTTACCAGTGCAATAATAGGTCCTAAAGAAGCCAAATGTGTTAAATAACCATTCAATCTGGCGTCACTTCTTGGATGTGACCGAGGGAAGGGGTTAACTGATTGAGAAGCAATCAAAAAACAATTCCTGAAAGTTTTCCTTCAGAAGCAATATGGATTCAAATGTAAATTATCCTGACCACAGACAGTCCTGATTTACCAGAGTAATCAGAGTGCTTATTTTTTCAACCTATCCTAGAGATGGAAAGAGTTATTTCATTCCAAGGGAGCTCAGTGGAATTTAAATTCAGGTCAGCAAACCAGCAAAAAGAACTATAACAAAACAGAATTCTCTGTCTGTCCCTACTTTTAAATATTTCCTTTATTTTTATAAAGTAGTAAATGCATGAATATGGTTAACTTGGAGTCCCATGTATGGCTGTTCAATGCCTTTTTTTCTATGACTCTCTCTAGGACTCTCTCTATGTCACTGCTTTCACACACTCAGCAATAGTCTACTGTGGCTTTATGCAGGAGTCAAAAGGAGTAGAAGAGAAAATTCTGAGACTCAAATAATTGTCTCAAAATTTGAATATTGGAAAGAAGTCTTATTGGGATACTATTTTTCCCTTTCACAGAGATTCACAAGGAAACATTAAGAGAAGCTTGGACTGTACATTTAAGGAATAAAAATAGCCACAATAATTTATTTCCCTAGTAAGATATAATTTCAGCTGGAGTGGTTGCATTTGCAAATTTTAATTTCTTTCAGGCTTAGTGTCTGTTTTGCCAGCAATGGTTCTTCACCTACCCCCTTTTCTTTCCCACAGAACTGTCCATTACACAGTTTGTCCAATCAAGTTCCACTCCAAATACTCATTTTGGTGATATTCTGACAACAAATATCTCTGGATTTTTTTTCTAAAAAAATCCATTTTTTGGTTTGATTTTTCAGGGAGATAAGGTTAGAAAAATACCCATTAAGTTGAAGGGTATTTATATTCCCTGAACTGGAATAAGTGCTGTTCAGATTTGTCCAGATAGTTACGATCAGAATGTAGTCCAAATTCCATTGCTATCTCTAGCACTTTTGGCAGAACAAAGACTGAATCAGAGACAAAAAACAGGATGCTATCAAACACATAAATGTTTTTCTTTTTCTGAATGTGTTCATTTAGCCACAGATACCTCATCTGTGCAGCATAACTGGCTAAATGTAATATTTACATAACAGAAATGACACGAGTCACATTTTTTGGGATGCATTTATGCAAGAAAATGGATGGCCTCTCTATGGGTAATTCCAAGTTGCTATTCCTGAAAGTACCATCCATTGAGCATATTTTCTTTGGGCAAAACAGCAAAATGTGCTGCATAAAATAATTCTGAATAACAAATGTTACAAACTGTATAACAAGTCTTGAGATAAGTGTATTGATCTACGAGACCTAATAATTTCCTAAGGTTCTTTCTGTCACACACTTACCTGCAGGAGACAGCCATACCCTTCGTTTGAGAAACATTTCACAATTAAATCCATATTATACTGCTTGTTTCTTCCAAACATGAATTAAAAACTCCACAAATTTTCTTGTTCTTTAAAGCCAAAATTTCCCTTCAGGATTTTGCAACACTAACAGAAAAACTGCAAATTGTAGTTCAGCACCTTCAATAACTTCTTTCTCCTTTCTTGATTTTTCCAGTGGCATATCAAGCTTTGGTGGAAGCTGCCTGGATGTTGATGGCAGCTTTGCAAAGGCCAAGGGAAAGTTTACTGCTACAGTGGGGACTGAAGCAGACCATTGATTTCCAGTAAGTCTCCTAAACAGAATAAAGAATTATTAACTTTTTGGTCACTATTACTAACTTGGAACTGATTCTAACAAATAACCCATATTCAATTAATAAATATCTGAAATAATCCGTCCTTAGTTTCAGTATTTTTTCCATATATAATCTAAAATATTGAGAACATTTTTATAATTTAATGCAGTTATTGTGATTCTGTGCCAACTATTATCTCATGCATATAATGTGAATGCAAAGTTATGGAATAACCCAAGCCAAGAGAAAGGTAGATTCCTTTACCCACAAAATCTCTACAAATTATAATGTTGTGTCATGCTGTAAATAGTCATATTTTTGGTTTTACACTTAATATAAAATAAGTGCACTAATATTTATGTTAAGGCAGTACAAAAATGCAGGAAACACTGCCATCATGTGAGTACACATATACAAACAAAGCATTTATTGACGATTGATCAATAACCTTTTTCTGCCTTCAATATTAAGGGAAAAAAAATCTACAAAGCAGCTCAGGGTGCTTTGAAAAAACACACAGTGCACTTGCATTTTGGGAACTAAATAAGAAAAATGCAGACTCAAATATAGGTATTAAGTAAAACAGGAATTTTTTTTTCATTTTTTCATTTTTAATTTTCATTTTGACTTGCCTTTACTGGAACCAAGATTTTATCCAATACCTTTGAAAGGGAACTGAAGAAAGTAGCCTGGCTGATGATGGCAGCAGCAGCAGCAGCACCATTTTGTTGAGGACTATTCTAAGGAATCCCAACAATCTAGACATGCACTAAATGTCACAGCTGTTGCATCTGTCTTTATCCAAATATATTTTCACAATGCAGAATGCACACTGCATTGTGCAAATTGCCATCAAATTAGCAGTTGGAAAAGGCACTGCGACTCATCTGTAACACATTTCATTAAGTACAGATGTTACTAATACTTATTTTTGTTTCTGTATCAAAATAGGATGTAGTTTAGCTTCAGCAAAACTGCAGATTAGAAAGCTGAAGAAAAGAACATTCACTTGCTGGAATGTTTTCTTTGTTCAGCAAATGTAGTAGAGATTGCAAAAACCAAATTGATTTGCTCCACTGTTTTTAATGCATTTAATTACTTTAACCTTTTTTTTGGACTTGCTTTAAATTGTAAATAAGGTCCTGCAATGTGGAAATCAACAGTTTATCTTAAAACACATCCTTAAAAGTTAGAACAGAACAGTCAAAAGCCATACTGAAGTCTCAGAAGACAGTTTAACCTGAACTGATAAGGTTTTTTCCTAATTATACAGCCAGTGGCTGAAATGCTGCTTTTACTATGTATCATGGATTTTCATTTGTCAGCTGGAAATCACTTTCATGTTCCATACAATTCTGTCATTGGTCCTAAATTTGCAGATTGTCCAAGCTTGGCTTCTGAAAAGAAATTACTTTCCCTATTTGAATATGAATAGCAGCTATGCAGTATTTTCAGTTATGAAGAACAATAACTTTTTCTTAGTGCAGAGGGTTTTCTTCACTTCACCTCTTGCAAAGTCACTTTTCACAACATTTACAATTCAACACAGGAGGTTGGGTGGCCTGATAAAAGGAATTTGTTGCCATTGAATACTGGAGAAAGGATGACAACCAGTAGTATTGAAATTGTGATTTAATTCTCTCTCTTTTTATTTTTCCATTTTATTCAAGGCTTATTGTCATGAGAAAACTCCTGATTACTGTGTTTTCTTCTGAAAAATAAGTGATAGTAGGTATCTCTAACCTTCCTGTCACAGTTTGAATTTGGAGATCCTGTTTCTATTTCTAGGGTATTCATTTGCCAAGGATAATCTCTCCTAGTCCAAACCTGCTTTGGTACAAGAAATTTTTCTTTTCTTTTATGTACAGCTCATCTGTAGCATCTTATTTATTTTGTTTCAGCATTAAGGTTACAAAAAACATATTCAATTTTTTGGGAAAAAAAACTATACTCTTTTACTCTAGGAGAGCATGTGATTCAGCTCAACTTCATGCTGAATGCTGCAATCATTGTAGCATTTTTATTTCTTTAAATAATATATATTAATTTTCATTGCAAAAATGTAATTTGAAGATCCCAGCATGCTAAGGAAGCATATAATCTCATTAAACTTTACAGATGAGACTGCCACTTCAAATATTTTTTAGGACTGAAGTTGGAGAGGCAGAGGATAAGGTGGATAAGGCTTGAAACACATTGTTATAGTAGTGCAGATGGCCATCCACTGCACAAGTTGTACTACTTCCACAAGGAAAATACTTCTGAAATTCATCTTGAAGGAGCTCAATGAGGCTCTGAAAAAGAATGATGCAAACAGGGTGAGATTGGGCCTGGGATGTGAGGAAGTCTGCAGATCCTGCAGAGAGAAGAAATAGAGATTAAGAACAAAACCTGGGGTCCAGGGAGAAAAATACATTGCCAAGCAGAAAAGAGGGTTATAGCATGACCTGCCAAAGATTTAATGCAACACAGAATTTCTTCAACACCTTTCTTAATTTGCAGAAGTTTGAGGTCCAGGTCATTAATCACATTACTCTGTTTGAGCTTTGGCTGTCACACGAGGTGGTCAGAATGTTCCCACAGACTACATTAGATGGGAGCCCAAAGCTCTCTCAGGTGCCTCAGAGAGCAGGAGTTATCAGTGTGTGGGCACTTGAGGAAGGTCTTCAAGGTCAGATTCAGGCCCAGACCCAGACCCATGAAGATGTTATTTCATGTGAGCCGGACGGGCCACGTCTGCCCACCACAGAGGCCAGAGCCAGCTCTGCCCACAAACACTCGGGCACCGCAGGGGCTGGAGCCTCCAGACCTGGCTGACTGGACTGACAAAGGCTTTGGCTCTCTTGCCAGGGCTGGCAGTGACATTTTGCTCATTGTCACCACCCACACCAGCTGCAAGGAAGGGCACACAAGAACTCTCTAGCAGCCCTGGCCTCTACAGCAGCAACATGAGACCAGGCACAGCAAGCCTGCCTTGGAGCATCTCTGCTGGCAGTAAACATCTGTGTGCTGGCAACTAAGTCGTCCCCCCTGTCTCTAATCAAATCGATGTCTAATTTGCATGCAAATATCTATACATTGGCATTTAAATAGGCAGTGTTCTTTGCATAGTGAATCCTGACCTTGATGTTTCCTCTTCATTATTTGTTTGCACTGCACTTGGAGCCACCAGTGAGCTTGTTGTTAGCCAAAGTGCAGCCACATCCCACCTCTCTTTATTCTCGTAAATGACTGTTCCGCTTGCATTGTGCTCCCATCATTTCAGCTCCTCTTTAGAGGTAAACAGAAAGAATCCCCCTCCTGCTGAAAACTGGATCTGACAACAGGCTGTGCCTGTTGGGTGTAGGAAAATAAAGCATCAGGGTGGTCACAACACCAGAGTGGTCATAACAGCACAACAGGAAAAGCCCAGTGCTTTCCTGTGTGTTTGTTCTTTTCAATTGAGTACAGTGATAAAATCCTTCAAAAACAATCAGCCTCAATGGGCAAATGAATGCACTGAAATTTTGAAGCTTTACCTCCCATTTGATTAGTACTCCTCTGAACTCCGGAAAGTTAGATTTGGATATGTAAGCTACAAAGCAATCATCAAAAATCCTCAGATCTTCAGAAACTGCACACTGACATTGTTGTTTATATATATATATAATATGCATTAAAATTTTTCATAAAGAGATTTTTCTACCTTTTGATATAAGGAAAACTGACTTGTGTTTTTTTGTAATGGAATCATAATATTTTTGTGAAAAGGTAAATTACTATAAGAACTGACACTGATTATGTTTATTTAAATAGACTATGTTAAAAGATTTTTAAATGTTTCTGTTTTGTGAAGGGAGAACTGAAGCAATCACTGACTCCTTTTTCTCTTTTTTTTTCCCCTAGCTATATCTTCTATTCATTACTGTTTGTTAAAAAAAAAAAAAAAAAGCCCATCTAGGAGAATAAGCAATACCATGTGGCTTGGCTTGTCCTTTGTTGGTGTCAAGCCAAATAATGAACTGTAGCAGTCTAAATAAATAGGTTGAAAACAACCACTCAGCTCTGAAGAACAAAACTCTTTGATATACCATTAATTATTTGAGGGTTGCATTTACAGCAAGAGTGAACATGCAAAAGTCCAGGTTCAAGCACTGGAACAGGGTACTGCATTCTGGTGAACATGCCCTGGGGCAGTTTTTCTTGTCCCAGATTATCCTCTGAGATAGGACTTCTCCCAAAAGACAGCACATAGGAGAGGGTTCTGTCTAGCAGAGGAAAAGAGTGTAGCAGAATGGACATGCACTATGTAAATTTGGTGCCTGAGGGACAAATGACACCTAGACAATTTAATTTTTAAATACAGATGAAGTTTAATGGGAAATCAAAGAGGATAGTTCAGGCTGCATGTAATAAAACTGTTACAAATAAACCTTCACATAATCAGTATTTGGGTCTTCATGTCAACCGCAGGAATTGTTTAAGGGAAACCCATGCTCAGACTAAAGGCTGCATTTATCAGACAAAATGTTCTGCTTTGTGATTTAGCCAATATTAAGTGTGGTTCTTAGCTTCATCAGGAATTAGGCTTGTTTATCTGAAGATGAAAATTTGTGAATGTTCCAAAGAACTTATTGAGGGAGATTTATACTGCAGAAATCTTAAATATTATATACTTCCATCATTATGACCAAAAAATGTTGTGTACAGTGGTAAAATTTACATTCAAAAAGTGATTCTGGGGTTTAAAATTTATTTCCCCTATAAAACACAATATAAATTCATAAATTTTAATTACAGTAAGTTCTAGATAATTTGAGCATGATTTATTGTGCCATCTTCATATATGCAAAATGCTTCAAGGGCTAAACAAAATAAGAAATGTGTTTAAAACCCAAAACTCTTCAGTGTATTCAAAATATTCATGGGTGGCAGATGCACTTTGGGCTGTGATGATCCTAACAGCTGGTTACAACAGCTTCCTCTTTTTTTTTTTTTTTTCAGTCAGATGAGTTTTCTTTCTCTTTCACCTAAAGACAAAGTTCTTCCAGATTGCTGCCTAAACTTTAGATAAATTGAATAGATGCCAGTGGAATTTAAAAACAAAAAAAAAAGGTATGCATCTTATTCCTGCCTGCTTCCTGACTGCTGATTGTGATAGCTGTGGTTAATCTTCATTGAAAGACAACCATTTTTAAAGGGAAAGTCAATGTTAGGCATTTTTTTGGGTAGTTGCATATTGAACCAGAACAATTTTTGCCCTTTTCCCAAACACATGGTAGTGAGTGAAAAGTGTAAAATTATCAACTGCCATAATATCTCTTTTAAAAGGCACTCTTAATAAGATAAGTAAATAAATCAAGGAAATAAATACCTTGGGGTATTATGAAATTTAAAAGAATAGTGATTCCAGGATGTATAAGACTCATCCAGGAGCAAGGGCTCTGGGAACTATAAAACATGTATAAAAATTTCCTTTGAGGAAGTGACCAAACCAACAGCTGTCAGAGGAAATCCCATCCTGTGCTTTCGCTGTCCTTTTATGCTTTCCATGAACACTGATAACAGTTAAACATAAGATACTGGAAGAGGTGGAACTTTCCTTGAACAGAACAGTTGATTTATACCAATGAAAATGCTCATCATTTGCTCTTTGACTGCCATTTTTATAGGTTAAAATACACGTACAGATTCATTTTGAGGAATGGAAAACTATACAAAATATGGTACAGCAGACTCATAATCCCCTTCATTGTACTATGTCTCTGATTTTATACATAAAAAAAAAATTATAAATTAAATTTAAAATAAAATAATAAATTTAGGTGGAGAAACCTTGTTTAGGAAAAGAATAACTAGTTAGGAAAAAAACCAAACCCAAAACTAAATAGGTCAAATATTTGTCTAAGATAAGGATAATGTTGAAATTTATGTCTACCTGACCACCACTGGAAACTCCATAACACAGGACAAACAAAAGACTGAAAGAAAAGCTGCAAAAATAAATAAACTTGAATACCATTAATAATTTACTTTTTTTTATTTCATCAAAATGAGGAAGCCAGCAATACATTATATGCAGCCAATCACATAAGGAAAGCAACTGGGGATGAGAGTGGAGGGAACTAGTTAAACCAGAACCTTTCACAGTGAGAGACTACACAGAGCATCTGCCTAAAATTTAACTGACCACAGAGTATGGGGTATATAAACAAAATCAAGAAGAAAATTCCAGAAACAGAGCTTAGCAATTACCCAAGATTTCTATGGCCACTCTAAAAGATGACATAGTTGAAATGTTAATAGTAATGTGCAATCCCTTGTAAAAATTGCTGTGATATATGATGACAGGAAGTGGCAAAAACTTCCAGAAAGCCTTCAGGCAGTTCTGAAGGATACAGTCCTCCAAATCTGATACTTTGTCTCGGCAAATTACTAGAAACTGTAATAAAGAAAATAATCTATGGAACCTTTTTATATAGCCTGTTTAAAAAGTGTCAGTAGTGCTTTTACAAAAAGATTTAATGTCTCTAAAACCCTATAGAATACTTTAAAATAACCAACAAAACTATGGGAACAAAGGTATGCTGCTGATAGTTTTTCTTGAATTTCCAAAGGCTCTTGGCAAAGCCTCTCAGCATTTTCATCTAAGGAGCAAAGCATAAAAAGAATGTCCTTGCTTAATAAATAATTTCCTAAAAGGGTGGTAAACATAAGGCAGACCTTGCAAGAGAGGGACATTGACACAGTTCCACAGGGAGCTGTATTGAGATCTGTACATTTATCCCACAAATAACTGATCTGGAGGGGACCAGTAAGGTAAGAAAGTTTGCAAAGGTTGTTAAATTAATCACATAAATAGAGATGAGCAGTGGCTGTAAAGCTTTGCAAAAGGACTTTATGAGACTGAGCTGTAAAGTAATAAAATGGGAGAGGGAATTCAAAATGGATAAACATAAAACAATGCACTCAAAGAAAAAAAAAAATCCAACATCACATATAAGAGGATGGGCTCCCAGTTGATCATTGCAACACCAGTTGTAAGCACTTGGAGTTATGGTAGAGTCATAAAAACGGAAGTTCAAAGCTCAATTGAAAAAAAAGAGTCAAAAGAACAAGCAATTAATAATTAATGGGAAGGAAATAGAGAACAAACCATAAAACACTGCGTACATTTATCTTGAAAACTGTGTATCTAATCTTCATATCTCCAAACTTATATTAATAAAACCAGGAAAAGTGCACTGGAAATAGGGCAACAAAGGCGTTCAGTGGACTGAAATGGTTGCTAAGATCCTTTTTGTCTCAAAAAATTATGACTTGGATGTACAGCAGATGTCTACACAGTCATGGGTGTCAGAGAAAAGAAGACTAGGGACATACGGTTCATTTTCTTCCAGAATAAATATAAGACAATACAGGTGAAGTAAGGAGAGATCAAGTATAAAACAAAAAAGGTAACATTTCATGCAGAGAAGAGTGGCTGTGTAGAACACCTCTCTAAAAAATGGTGTGCATGCCAAAATTTTCCAAGAATTACTTGGAAAGTCCATGGGGAAAAAAAAATATCATAGGGAATAACTAAACTTTGTGTATCTCAGCAAAATCACGGAGCTGAAAATAGCTAGAAGCTGGGAGAGAGTATGTAGATGTTTCCTTGTTCTTACTGTTATCTTGGTGGGTTTCAGTTTGTGTCCCTTGCTGGAGACCAAACACTGATTAGGTAAATAGCTCTTCTAGGCTGATGCCATAGTTTTTATGTTTCTTTGTTCACACATATTTGCAAAAGGGAATAATATGGTGATTCATGAAGACAATGGGATACTTTCATCTGCAATGAGCATTTGTGTGGCAGCACTCAAAGATGTTCTTTTGGTAGCAGCTCCTTTAGCTCCAGCAGAATGGTCTGCAGATGAATGAACAGAAATTTGTGACTTCTGCAGTTTCCTGACATATTTTTTTAACCATGTCTTCTTATAAAGAAATGCTCAAATTGTAACTGTTGGTATGACAAATTTTACAGTAAGTCTGTTTAAAGTGTGCACTAATCAATGTAAAACAAAGGATATCTTTCTAAGTTCTTGTATATAGAACTTCATTGGTTTAATTGTATTCTAATCTTATTAGCCAAAATTATCATTTTTATAGCAGAAAACATAAAAAGAAAATTAATTGATTCAAACCTCAAGATGTTCCAATGTCTTGTCTGGTTCTCTTAATTTTTCTTTTCTTTCAGTTTAGGAAGTTGAGGTACACAAAATGCAGGATAGCAAGCAATGGATGAGACGCCTAAACACAGATAGTGCTGTGAGAATTTCAGAAAGGGCAGGCATCTAATATCTTGAAAATTCCACTATTTAATAGTATAATTTAAATGTCTTTTGTTTCCATAGTTATGTTTTACAGGGTCATTTGGTTTTTGTCCCTAATAGTGAGGAGAGGTAGTAAAAAAAGTGGACTCAAAGGCAGGAAAATACATTTCTTATTTTTCCACTATATATTTTAATAAAAGAACAGAAACACTAATTCTATTCTGGTCCTTACTCATTCAGAATGCTACCATACTTGTTTCTTAAAATGAGATGTTTATGTGCATGTATACATATAGGTATCTGTTTCAAAAACTGTATGTGAAGCCACTTTCACCATTTTTAATACCTCTGCAGAAGTAAATGGCAAATGTAGGAAAAGGTAGAATCAATTTTTTTTTGTTAACAAGGCATTACATTTGTGCTTTTCCGTTTTAACTTTACATCACCTTTCTGGATGCAAAGAACTACAAGAGACTGTCTTACCAATGCCCATAAATGGGTTTTTCTTGACTATTTTGATGTAAATTTGCTAGTAACATAAAGCTATATCTAGAACCAAAGTTAACTCTAAATTTGACTAGAATTAAGTATTTATTGATTGATTTTTAACTGTGGCAGTTGGACCTCTTGTGTAAGAATCTGTGGCTGTTTGACTCTTTTCTGGAACACTTAGTGCCTTCACTGGCCGAATGCTAAATGTCAGGAAACAGCTACAGATGTAGATCTGTGCCTCTGCAGTATGAACCATCATGTCACATGAATGAGGAGAGAAATATCAGCAATCTAGACAGCTGCTTTGTTACTTTCCTTGCCTCATTCACGGGTTACAATCCAGAGTGTGGTATCAACTCACTGAATAGCATTTTTAAACAGCACTGTGTAACTTATCCTACTTCCATGTGTGCAGCAAAAAAGTCTGGAGTCATGTTTCTTTTTTTAATTTCATGTTCCTTATGGGTTGCTTCCAACTTGGGATATCCTATGATTCTATGACTTTACAGCAATATTTTTCAGTTGAAAAAGTAATTTGAGCCTGGATAGGTTTCAAAAAGATATAGAAAACACATATAAGTTTGACATAGAACTCACAGGGGAAGGTTCTGCAGTCTGTAGCATGCAAGAGATGATATTGCACCTGTAAACATAGCACAAATAAAGCAGTCTCACTCTTCTGTCCTTGCTGCAATCACCTCTAGGCTCTAAGCTGCAGATGAAATGCAGCAGGAGTGGAGAATACATATTTTATGATGGCAACATATAATTATCTAATTTATGCTGTATCAGGTCCTTTTAGTAGGACCTGCCTTTAAAAAAATTCAGAATTAGAGTTAACTGTCAGCAAGGGAGTTAGTCAACATGCACAAATGTAAAGATCTGAATGAATGGAACATTTCCAACAGTGTGTAAAGTAAACATAAGTTCTACATATGATAACCTTTTCTCCATTCTGCATTCATGGTTGAGGAAAATAGTTATTAAACTCCATTAAAAATTTATTTATAAAATGTAGGACATTTTTCATACCAATTAACTCTTCTGCAGCAAATGAGTAGGGAGACAACCCAGCTAATTAATAGAGACCAGAGAGAATATGCACACAGAGCACATGCATACCAGAAAGCAAACCACCCTTTTTAAACTAGGGAAAATTGCTGTCTGGACACTTAGTTTTTGACTGAAGCAGGTGTGCTTTGAAAATACTAAAATAGTCTGCTTTTTTCTTTTTAAATGTCTCACTGCTGCATTTTCCTTATTTTAATGATAATACTGCACACAAATTGCACCAATTAGTATCCATTAATATCCACCTCTGCTGTCACTAGTATGTGCCTTATTCATAGCCTGTGTCAGTTCTCTTGACTATTGATTGGCATAGGTTACCCTGAAAGACCTCACAAGCAGCTGAAATCAGAGTCTGTAGTTCCTTCCCTGATTTTGAATCCTTTTAGTAGCCACAGAGCATATGGCCACTTTTCCAACTTGCAGCTATGTAAATCTCAAATATACGCCAGTAATTTCTTTTGAAATTGTGTTGTCTGTAAAAAATTGGGCTAATTCAGCAATCAGGGAGCAGTGAGTCTATACTATTGCCTGTTTCTGGACCAAACTACCCATGCCTTGTGATTTTTTGTGACTGGAGCATGTCTTTTTCTCTTGCTCAGTATGTTGGTTTTTCTCCCTTCTTCATCTCCCTCTCCCTGAAGCTACTGCTTCCCATTCACTTTTTCAACAGTGACTCTTTTGCCTGACCCACTTATGTTAATTCTTTAGGCATAATGTGTGTTGTACAGAACCATGGGTAATTACATCTTTACAAAGTTTTTATAATTGCAGATTTCCTTCTTTTGTAGCAGTTTTCTGTTTATATCTTGAAACATATCAGTGATTTTATAAAGGATATTTGGGTTGGTTTGGGGGTTTTCTTGGTGTGTAATGATTACATTTACTTTATATTTGTGATCAATATAGAAAATGAGATAAAGAAATAAAAGGATGTATGTAATACTTATTTGTATGCCCTCTGAGAGCTTTGCTTTCTCTCTTCTCCAGAGCCTTTACCAATCCCAGCTTTATTTCAAGCAGGCTTCCCTGAAGTGCCATAAAGAGAGCTGCTTTTTAAATCTGGATAGATAAAACACATAAATCATAAATGCTTCTGCAGACATTCACCCAATGAGCACGGAGTTTTGCATGGGGAAGTAATTGGAATGGAGAGCTGGCCAGGTCAAGTGGAGAGATCCCTTCCAAGCCTCTAATGACATCATCATATTAATATAGGGGACCTTGGAGAGATCCTGGCTTGAGTTTAAAGTCTGGGGGTCTTGCAAGGTTTTGGGGAGAAGACAATGATGAAATCATCAGACAAGCTCTCATTTCAAAATTTTAGCTGGAAATATGTTTTTAAGAGTCCAGCTTATTTCTCAAGGTCAAATCCTGCTGTGGATGATGTTAGATCCCTTAAAACACAGCAGCAACAAAAAATTCACTGGAGAAATTGTCCAGCCTTATTGATAGGACAGGACATACCTATAGTGTCAGCTTTGAGCAAATGAATTGGTTAGCCAAGGTTTCATAAAAAGAGGAAAGGAAAAGCTGTTCACAGCCCTGACTCTCTCCTGACACCATCTACTCCTTCTGTCCCTTTCAAATTGTCCTGGCTTGTAAGATAAGCATGTATTCTATTTGCTGTCTGTTGGAGGTTGGGCAGGTTTCTTGTCTCTTCCAAGAACAATATCTTCCTCCAGGGAGAATCTTCTGTTAATGGGCCATGGAATGACTCCCTGCATGACTGGTAAAGTTCCATCATCCCATGGTGAGATGCTCTCACCCAGAGGGAGGAGCCAAGCAGCCCTACCTGCATAAAATCAGCACTTTTTATTACATCAATGCAGCCCTTTGCTGGATTCTCAGAGGAGCAGCTTCTTCCCTACTGGATCCCCAAGGGAAGACCAGGCCCATCTACTCCATCACCAGACCTTCAGAGAAAACTCCACCCTCCTACAGATCGCTGCTTCAGCAGCATTTCATCTGCCACTGCAGGAGGAGCATACACCATTTAACTGGACTATTACCAACACCCTGACTACTCAGGGTGTCAGGTTTCTGACTCTATCAGTAGTTTTGTTTGTACTAATTAAATTTTTTTATTTAGTTTTTTTTTTTCTCCTAGTAAAGAACTGTTATTCCCATTCCCATATCTTTGCCTGAGAGTCTTTTAATTTTGAAATTGTGGTAGTTCAGAGGGAGGAGGTTTACCTTTTCCATTTCACAGGAGGCTCTTGCCTTCCTTCACAGAATCCTGTCTTTTCAAACAAAGACACCCATCCCAAAGAAAGAGGAGAGATTTGCCTGTATTGCTGAATGAGTTTCTAAGCATCCTTCTCTGTTTTCACTACCAGCACAGTGTGTGCTGTGACTCTGCAGCTGGCCAGGCAGCTCTGATCTGGCAACAGCACATTTATGTTGTGCAGCATCCTGACAGAGGAGACTGATCCTAGCCTAGGGAAAAATGTAGGGTATAGAAACACACTTATATTTTCATATGTCTGCTGACAGCAAGACTTAATTTTTCTTTCCTGTGTGAAATCATCAGATTCATAAGCATGAAAATGAAATGCCAATATGTTTATAATTTTTAACTCTCTTCATGGTATTAGGCAATGTCTAGACACACAAAAAAACATAACACAAAACCCCTCTTTTACAGTGGCTAGTTCTGAAATTTCAGTAATAGCTTTAACAAAATGTAAGATCTAATGGCTTTTTTGAGGGCTGCACTATTAAGCTTCCACTAGCTGATGGCAAGTAAAGTTGTGCTACTGCAGCTTCTAAAGGTATTAATTTACAAATCAATTGTAGCGATTTTCAGTCAGCAAGTTTAAAATTAGACACATAAATATATTGTTACAAATGCCATGTGTTTAATCTGTAGGGGAGTTAAAAAAGAAGAGCAGCTGAATGAAGCAATTACAAAGGATCTTCTAAATTGAGAGGGGGGGAAGAGATGGGATGATAAAAAGGCATTTGAAATTTAATATCAGAGGGGAAATATATTTAAATCTATCTCTATATATGTGCATATATGTATCTATATAGATATAGATGATATAGCTTTAGACAGATAAAGATATAGATGGCTCACACATTAATAATGCACACATAACAGTGCTGGAAAAACAAATCCTGAACTGAAAATGAGTCTCTGATAAATAACTATTCTCTATTGCTGTTATGAGCTTGAGAAATCTGAGGTTCAAAAATAATTTTGAATAAGGAAGGAAATCCAGTATATATTTAAACACATATTGGCTTAGAAATTACTAGTATGTGACTACTGATGAGTCCACTAAAAAAAAAAAAAAAAAAAATCTTGATTTCCTGGTAACCCTCTGAGGAAAGGGAAAGTCTTTAACAGAACAAGAGTATTATGAAATTATTTAGATTTAATAGAAGAGTGCTTCCATCTGCAACTGTAACATTTGTATCCATGCTACAGTGACTCAACATCTCATGGTTTTACATTAAACCTAAATTAATGTAACAGTTATAAAAAAAAAAAAAAAAAAAAAAGGCAAATAAAGGAGGTGGTTTTGGCTTTTCCTTCTGCAAAATTCAGTATCTGATGAAGCATCTGATGTATATACATGAGTGAAAGTATGTCAGAGAATGAACAAATGCTACATCCAAAATTTAAAATGTTTGCTCTTTTTTCCCAAAATCATCAAGATTTTTGAAAGAGCCTGGGTTAGGGGGCTCCTTAAGGCCATATGCTTTCCTCTAGCAGAGCCCAAAGCTGCTGTAGTCCTACCCAGCCCTGTGCTCTGAGGGATTGTGCATCAGCTGGGAGATGACAAACAGGCTCATGTACACCTTCATTTGTCTCAGTATAAAGAATGGGGAATTGGCTGGCTGCCTAGAATATCTTCATAGGGAAAAGAACATGGATAATTTTTGTTTGTAGATCTGACCATGGGAAATAAATACTCTGGGAGACGACAGAAGACATAGTATGACAAAAGACAGACTGTACAGTGTTGGAATATCACAAGATAGCCATAAATATTTCCTTTCAAAAATAAATTAAATAAAAAATAACAAACTAATTAATAAATAATAGATTAATGAAGCATTCACAGCCTACACCTTATTCAATACCAGTTTTGCTTTGCATTTGCTGCTATTTGCAAAGATTTAGGATAAAAGTTGTAAAATGTAAAATCATCTACACATAGTTTTGAAAATGCATTTGATTCACCACTGAGAAGTTTCACAGAGAGAGAAAATCTCATAGAATAGAGATGTCATTGGTCTTCATCATTTCTTCAAACTAAAGATGATTCTGAAACATTTACTTCTCATTATTTTTTTCCCCAGAAATGGTCCCTCTGAGCAATTAGGTTTCTTTAGCCTTTCCTGAGCACAATATTATATGTAGCCATGTATAATGCAGCACTGTTTGCCTAACCTCTCCTCATCTACTGCTGTTGCATTTTTATTGGAAAGCTTCCAAAAATTTCTGTTAAAAACTGTGCACAACGAGATCAAGAGAACACTTGAGCTTTGTTGGACTCCTGGTTGGAAGGCATGCATGAATTGCATTCCCTGTATAAAAACATGTTAAATATGAAATTAAATAAAACAGAATTCACGATGACAGTACACAGTCACTCAGCTGAATCTCAAAGGTCACAAAATCACAGGAACAGAGAAGTTGCCAATGCCCCAAGTACAAAAGAAACACAGAGTACTGTCAATGAGTAATTCTTGGTCCACATTTTTCTGAAGAACATTAAAGATAGAAAGATAAAAACCAGAAAGTTAGAACTTGTGTATGGACAAATATATCAAAGAAATAAAAGTTAATGTTTTAGGAAAATTGGAAAATTTAAAATTGATTACTTAGATGTTTGCTATGGGTCCGGATGGATCATTCAAATGAAATGCTAGAGAGCAACATATTAAAATAAAGGTTGGGCTAGAATTATTGAATGTTGTAATAAATTTCATCTTTCATCATACTCAATCTGTTATTAAAAATAATAGATGTTAGGTTATTAATCATAAATGAAAAATGAAATGTTCAGCCACTCTGAAAATATCCAAATTTACCATTTTATCGACAGATACCACTGTTCTTAGGCATCCTTGAAAAATTACAAAGTATCCACCAGAAAAGAAGAGAGACAGGATTCTTCTGATTTAATTCAGCTGTCTAAAAGTTAAGCATCTATTCTAGTCTTGTTCAGGATCAGAGGTCCCACAGAACACTGAAACAGGCTTCCTAAAAAGGCTGACAGCCATCTAAGATTATCCATATAAATAATTATCTGGAGCTAGTCATGGAGATTATATGGTTAATTTAGCTGGCACAGTTTACTTAAATATGTCCAGAATAAAGAAATGAATGCAACCCAGCTGAATATTTGACCTCTCTGTCTCTACTAAGTCAATGAATGCAGGGTATCCTCATCTTTCATCAGAGTGTAATAAATAGGGTATTTCAGAGGCCAGTGCTGCTACATTATCTATTGTAATCTGCTAGCTCACAGAATCTGTTCCTGTTTTCTCATATAATCACAATTCAAATATAAATATTGATTCCTCACCAGGGGTATAGTTTCCTAATATGATGAGGCAAGAAAATAAACTCATCATCTTCTTGAGAACTTAGAAAAGGAAGAAATAAGCTATAGAGTTTTGTACATTTCACTTTGAAACAACAATGGTAAGAAGTTGGAAATCTGTCCAAAAGACCAATATAGTAGTCTAGACAGGAAATATTTAGGGCATGAACCAATATTTTGGCCCTTGATAAAGTAAAAATCTGAATTGTTGCTTTACTAAGCTTATTTAATGTGAATGATTTGGCAACTGGACCAGTAAGAGTAGCGACATTTAGCCTAATGTGAACTCACAGATTCTTAAAGATGAAACATGAATTAGGTGTGAAGAAATGAGTTTGAGAAACTGTCTTTGACATTGCTGGAGCCAGGATTTCCCCTGTGAGTAGAAGCAATACCACATTCTTACAGAAGCATTATACATCTGCTTACACTCATTTTACACAGGTGTGAACTGATTAGAGTTGGATTCATAAGCATTTTCTAGGAAAAAATATACACTCAGCATTGCTTTGTAAATTTGGATTCATCTTGTTAAGAAATAAATTGTTGTTTCAATACCCTAAAATACTACTTGAAGTAATTTTCTAGCTGAGTTTCTTAGAAATTTGAGATGCTTTTAAAAGCTAGAAGTTGAAAAAAACATTTGTTCTTCAGAAAACAGAATGTCTTAACATATTTTAAATTAATCTTCCATTCTTTTGCTTTGTTAGAAATCTCAAACCACCTGTTTTTTTTTCCAGAACAAAAAGTTTGTAGAGTTTGAAACTGACTATGAATCTCCTAAACAATGTTTTTTCTTTTCCAAGAGTTATACCAGACATAAAGTATCAGAAATATCTGGCTTATAATAGAAACCTAAAATTTCCTCAACTTCTTTTCTTTACTTTTATTCTATGAACTAAATGAAGTTGCAGTTAGAAATGTATAGATTTTTTTTTTTTCTATATATGGAATTGGAACAGAATGTGCAGAAAATACCAAATTAAACTTTTGAAAGTAGTTTAACTTAACGTCATGAGCACTATTATACATTACTTATTTAGCATTTAATGTATCCTACTCACATAGGACCAAAATACATTTTCTGAGGAAAGGTCATAGTGAAAGCAGTTTCTAAACAGAGGTTTTATAGTTAAAGATTAATTGGATATTGGTCAGAAAGTTCTAAGAAAACACTCCTGTGCATGTGCATACATCTGTGCAAATAACAGCCTTGCAACAGCTACTGGAAGACCCTGCTTGACTAAAGGCCCAGAAAGTGGGTCTGGTTTCCAAGGTGGCAGATGTGGAACCGTGGCACAGATGAGCCCTCCCAGCACAGGATGTCCCTGGGTGACTGCTGAGGCACTTCAGACAGGAGAGGAGGACTCTCAGCATCTCTCACCCTTAAGCCCAATACTTTCTATTAATAGTGGAGTATTTCTCTTAAAACCACAGCAAATAAGAGCAGCTCCATACTCATTGATACTCGATCTCGGCAGTGAGAGTGGCAGCGATTCCATCTCGCTGCGGTGTGAGTGTGTGGTCGAGTTTCAGTTGTGGCATGTGAGCTGTGCTAGAGCCCAACATATGGTGCTGGGGCTGCTTTTGTGGAGCTGCAGGAGAACAGATGATACTTGATCTGATCCTGAGTCTGCCAGGACAAAATTACCCTATCAAAATATTTTTAACAAATTTAAAACAGCGCTCTGAACTTGTACCAGTTCTGCACTTGATGATGTGTGGCTTCAGCTCTTTCAGTTGATTACTGGAAGCTGCAAAACCATCTTAATATTCTTTGAGGGGCTATTTCATTATTTGGAAGAGCAAACTCGCTGCTGCTGGGTTTCATGTGTAAAAATGCATAAAAAGATGTTTTCATTATAGAACTGAAAATGAGAGAACACTCTTGACCTAGTTAAGCTACATTTTCATAAAAGAAAAAATCAAATGAGGACATCCCACTAGATATATAACCAAAGTGAGAAATTCAGATTTGAAACCTAGATCTCATTTCTTAAATGACATGGCTTTCAAAACTACACCAGATCTCCCAGAGATTAGAGAGGAATTTACATTTGGTTTTGGGTCTATCTCCTTATAGAGAATTTAGGAAAAATAACCAAATTAAAATTTGTTGTTTGCCTGCTGTTTCTTCTTTTTGCTTTTGTGCTTCAATAAGGATGGCAGAATGAGAATGTGGAAGCATCAAACTATACCTGCAGCCACGAAGCCCATGGATAAAATCTCCTCAACCTGGGATTTCCAGACAAAAGAGAAATTTTGATTTCTTTTGTCTGACCCCTCAAGCCCATTGAACGTTTTTTTCATTTCAAAACATTTCAATCAGTGCTCAATGGAGAATGGGAAATTATGCTGGATTTCAGATCTGTAATTCCTGAGAAACTCAGGGACAGATCACATCCAGGGTAGGTGAAATATCTTCAGAACACATCTCTTTTAAAACAGCCCAAGTCATTAAAGGTTGTTTTCTATTTCTATTTCTAAACATATCTACTAATTTCCTTTACTCTGTTCTTTTGGTGTTTGTCTATTTTATAAGAAAGCCCTTTTTAATCAGTTTCCGAAAGAACATAGCTGCCAAACCTGTATAGATGCTGATCATTTGTTTCCACTTCTTCCTCTTCTCCATCTTGTTTATTTAAATACTTTAATGAGCTTGATTTTAGGATCTACATATTTCCATGTGGGTCAGCAAGACAGAATTACTTCTCAGATCATGCACTGAAGAGTCTAGACCACTGAGTATGGTGATAATGTCTCTGAAATCTAATCCCACTTTTGTTCTGTCAAGTCTTGCATGGCTGACAGCAACTCAGCAGTGACGAAAGGTCAATGTGGAAGGCAAAGACTTAAAAATTCTAAGTCTCATTTGTCTGGAAGCCATGGAAGTCTTATTTCTTTTCCAGTATTTACAAATAAGAAGGCCTGCTAAAGAAACCTGCTTTACAAAAGATCCATATTCATTCCCCTGTAAAAATACAATTCTGGATTAAAACTGAAATAAATAAATAACTTATCAAGACATAGGTTAAAACTGACAGCCAAAAAATTTTGTTACTGTGGCCAGACACGGTTTGAGGTAAAGTCCTTGGCTCTGGGTAATGTACACATTGTACTGCACTACTGGTGGCCTCTGTGCTTATTTTGCTCTAGAGAAATAAACATGCTGTATCTTGCCTGTTCTGTAATGCATTGACAGGAAATTACAGCACTCTTAGTTGTTGGATCCATTTTGCCAGTGAGTGTCTTTTGTAGTAGTGTGGAAGCTCCTTTTATTCCCCTCTTTTTCGCCCTTGTGTTTGAGGAAAAATTGTGAGGTCAGAAAAATCAGAAAAATAATATTCTGTGACAGCTATGTGCAAGAAACAGATGCAAGAGACCCATAAATATGCACAGAATTCCCCTCCCTATAAAACCTAGGGCAATATTAGCTGTTTCAGGAGCAAACCTGAAACTAGACAATGTTTCAGTTTGCACTAGCAGGTATTCAGAGAGGTTTGGTAGGGTTTGTACTTGGTTCTTTAATCCTGATCATTTGTATAAGCTCTATGGAGATCCTCAGAGTTGAAGAGATACAAAAAGGGATGCACATGTTCCTTCTGCTGATTACCCTGGAAGGTGGGTACTCACCCAAGGACAGACACTGCACAGTGGTTGCTCCTGTAAGGTCTTTCATAACAGGTTTATTTTCTTTGCAGGATATGGAAGTTGGTTTGATTCCCAAGATCTCTTACAAAAGGCTTTGTCAGTGCACTCAGGCTTTTGGCAGAACGATATACTTCTAACTAACTGGAAATAAACAAATAGATGAACTCGTATTTTCCTGTTACCCACAGAATAATTATTACACAGAATACTCAGATAAAATATATCCTTTCACATTTTGTTTTCATTACTATTTCTTTCACACTATATTTTGAACCATGATGAAGACAAATAATAGAATTTTGCAAAGTGTAATAGCTGCACTAAAATCAGGATAATGTCACGGTGCATTTCAGTCATTTGTTCAGAAAAAATATTAATGTTTTTTCCTCTTCTTGTGGATGTTTAATTTGGGAATTATTTTTTTAATTGTTATAAATTATCCTGTTAAATAAAGAACATCACTGGTTCAAACAAATCATGATGGTATTACATCTTCTTAATTAGAACAAATCACTGGTCTCAATTCAAAACGAATGTGAACATCAAGAATAAACCAATCTTTTATTCCTCACTCATCTTTACGTTCTGGAACACATCTGGTCTAGTTTAAATGCATCTTCAGTGCTTAAAAGGGTGGAATCTTGTCAGTAAGGTCTTCAAGTTCCCAGCCTGTCTTTTGCTACAAAGCTTGGAGCAAGCTGTGATTCTGTAATGAACTTCATGGGAGAAAGTCCTACTGAGATGCTGCTAAAGGAATCATGAGATGTTAAAGGAATCATCTGCAAGGGGCAGATATGCACGGGGTGGACACCAAGATATTGGCAAAACAAGAACATGCTGTGTCCACTGCTTTCCTGTGCAATGAGGAGACCTGCGGCTCCTGCCCCCTGTGCAGGGTCAAGAGTTGGACTTCCATCATCCTGATGGGTCCTTTCCAACTCAGCTTATTCCATGAATCTGCCATTGATTCCATGATTCTCTTCCATAGCTTGCTGGATTGGGGCTCAGTTGCTACAAGACCATGTACAAAGCAATTTGCTTTCAACCAGTTTAGTGGAGAGCCTTATGGAGCACACCTGAACAACATAGGATTTTAATTTCTTTTTAATAGAGGACTGAGGCATAAGATTAGAAGGAAAATTAAGCCTCAGAAAGACTCTTTTAACAGATAAGAGTTTAAGATGATGATGAGATGAGACACAATTGTATCAATAAGAATTTTCAGGCATCTGAGAGGTGTGGACAATGAAGTCTTCTGGAAACAGCAAGATTAATCTGCAGTGAAGAAAATGTGAAAACAACATGACATGGAGTGAGACGTGTTTTCTAAGGAGAGTAAGACAATTACTCTATAAGTAAATACATTTATACCTCCTATAAAAAACAAAGAAAGTAAAAAAAGGAGGTAAAAGAGGCAGATGTGTTCTACCTGAGAATGAATAGCAATACACAGGGTGCATTTTCAGGAGAAACAAAACATAGAAACAAAAAGAATAAACCAAAGTCAGGTAGTGGAATCTGACTAAATGCAAAATAAAGACGAAAGAAATCAAAATCAAACCTGCCACATTTTTTGGATGGGAAACTATCTGACACAAGGCTTCTGTGTAGGAACAGCAAGGCTTGAAAATTTGAGGGTAGAGAGAGTAGAGAGATAAGTAGATAAATATGTTCTTACATAGACAGAGAGACAAGTAGGCAGATGGAAGGCCTCTGTTCTTTTATTTTCAATCACTAGCAATACTGCTTCAATGGAGGGTTTGTGGAGTCACTTTCTTCATGGGAAACTATGCCTGTAAAATGGAACAGATTAATTTAAATAAAAAGACATGCAAGATGTTTATTTAACTAAAATAGATGAAATGTGTCATTTTATTCCTTCTGCTAGTACTGAAACATATGGACTTTCCTGAATAAAACCTCCTTTGGGGCAATCAAGGTCAGCTATAAGTTCTCATATAAATACACAAATGTTTACCACAAATCATTTCCCTCAAATATTTCAAACTAAATGATTCTTCCACTAGAAACACCTATTCATCTATTACTAGTTTGATCCTAAACTTCAGTAGTGAAGACTTTATGGATGAAAGCAAGGCTTGATTAGTTAAATAGGAAAGAGGTACTATATCTATATTATATTCTGACTAGAAAAAATATTCTGTATAATATAAACAACAGGCAGGAAATATGCAGGACCACACACGTGAAAATTATGAAAATAAAATTAACAGGATAATACTTAATACTCTGCATGATATACTGTTGTTCCAGGCCACACAGCTTGATCACTTGACCTTTATAGGTGGCTCTGATTATCCAAAATAGCCAGGATTGACTACCTAGAGACTTTAGTGCAACCAAGGAGGGAGGGTGAAAACAAAGCTACACAAGGAATGCTGGTCCTGAATTGTTGCATTGCTCAATTGGGCTTTGCATGTGGTCTTGCAGCCAAACTTAAATTGAGAGTCAACGTTAAAGGCTCTGTCTATGAAGATTGCATTGTGTCTTTCATTGTTTCACTACTTTTTACGAACAGGTGAAAATTGAGAAGCCATCAGATACTGAGGAAAAAAAAACCCCACAAATTCAAAATTAAGGAAGGTCTTACATTTTCCTGTACATGAAATTCCAGTGAAAAATAGACTCTGAAAACTGTATTGTAATTAACGAAAGTGCTATGTATCTACTGCATCTTTAATTGTTATACTGATGATCAAAGTTTGTCTTTCCCAGAGGATAAGGAAGCCTTTTGGAAGCTTTGACAAGTACAGGACATTCAGTGGACCTCATTTGACTTAGCAAAGATTATGCATATATTTATAGCTCTATTGACATTTCATTGTAGAGCTCTATGGTGTCTATAATAAATTCCAAATACTCAGTGACAAAATGAAAAAATGTATGCACTACCTTCTTTATCCAGACAACTTCTAGCAATACTTTTTAGGCAATTGAGGATGATATATATCGGCATTTATGACAAGTTTTATTCCTTATAGACTGACATACACTGGAGGTTATAATTTGATCCAGAATTGGAAAACATAAGCTATATTAAAATTACTTAATTATTTTCTTACTGGAATGCCTGGATCTTATTTTAAACCATTTCCTTTCTGATATATTCTAGCAAATAAATAATTGATCTCCTTTCAAATTATAGACTCTGTCTCTACCATGAATAGATTCATTTACCTTAAACACTCAGTGGGCTCATGGTTGAGGAAGGAACCAATTACTCTCTGTGTTTTGCTTCTCAACATGGAAGCTGGAAAAGCCATGCTCTGATCTCTTCTTACTACTGTTAGTTAAAAATGGATGAGCTTTAGGCCAGAGCTTTTAGGTCTGAGATCCTTGTAACATGAAAGGCAGCTGAGTGCGCAGTTGTATTTGGATGATGTAATGTGTGCAGCCAAGTCCCTTCCATCTCCCAAAGTCAGGCTCTGGAAACCTTTTGTAGCAGCTGATCTTAATCTGAAACACTTTCATACTCAGTGGTATTACATGGGAATGCGATATTCAGAGATACTGAACCCTTTACATTCACCTTTACAGCCTCTGCATGCTGCAGCACAGAGATTATCCTGGCAAACACCTGAAGAACAGGCAGAGGACTGTAGGATAGGCATGCCTTCTTTAACCAATGCCACAGTCAATTGCCAAAACATCAAGCAGATCAATAGACTGTAACACTCTGTATCCTGCACAGATATGCTCTCAACCATTTGAAATACATTGCTTGAATTGCATCACAGATAATAATCAGCTGTTAGCCATTCATAAACAACATAAAAAATAATATAAAGCATGAGGGATTTTAAATAATAAACATAACATAAAACAGAACAAGCTCAAAATGCAACTGTAGACATATGTTGTTTTTCCCATTCAGTGTACAGAGGTATTTCTGAAATTGTCAGGATGCCAACCACCCTAAAATGAGCCACCACCAGTAGCAATGTTTAAGCACTGATGGTTTAGAGGGTTGCTTTGATCCCATCAGACTCTGTTATTTTGCTGTCCTAATATTATCCCTCATCTTGAGCTTCATTTGAATTGGTTGAGGCTTATTGATTTCTTGATAGAAATATTTTAACTTAGACACTGCTGATCCCAGCATATCAGTTGTCAGACCCACTGAGATAAAGCTCATACATTGTACTGAACTGTGGGTTGAGTGTAGGCTTTGCTTTGGAGTGGTGGTTCAGTCAGTATTGCCTTGTACGTGGTGAACCACAAAGCTGAGCTGTGTTACTCTTGCCTTCTTTTCAGTGTGTGGTTCCACATGCAGGACACATTGGGGTTGGTCTGTGTGAGGAAGACTGGCAATGTGGAAAGAATGAAAAAAAACATCTTTACTCATGGTTTAAGATGCATTCTGAAACCATTCCTAGGCATAACAGACTCTAATCCAAAGGAGTATGGATATTATCAAGTAAAAAAGAATGAGCATTTAAGAAGCAGTTAGAATCCTTAAACCCAGTGCTTTACAGTCTCTTCCCCCCCAGTCATTTAGGTTGAGTTATGGGGACTTTTGACCCCATAAGTTCCCAGAGTAGTGGTACAACACAGACTATTTGCTGCCTTTGCAGCCCTACTACTTCAGGGCAAGGTTCATCACTTTTCCCTCACTCAAGTGTTAAATAAGTTCTTGGTCTAACAAGCTCCCAGTCATATGAATAGAATCACAGTATCACTGAAGTTGGAAAAGACATATAAAATCAACAAGTCCAACACTTAATCCAGCACTGACAAGTCCACTACTAGACCATGTCTCTAGAGTGTTTTTAAATATTTCAGAAAAGGGTGAATCTTCCACTTCCCTGAGTTCCAGTGCCTGACTACCCTTCCAGTGAAGACATTTTTCCTGATATCCAATCTTTGGAGCAACTTGAGGCTTTTTCCTTTTCTCATTATGAGATATGTGAGGTCAGGAAGTGAAATGGGGATGCAGCTTCCTCCAGTAAAGCCTGTGCCAAAGTCAGGCTCTGTATTCAGTTCCTGTGTGTGTACAGCTCCCAGCTGTATCCATCAAGAGTCAAATCACAAGTGTTGCCCAAATTATGGCCTTTTGACTGGGAAAGTAGATAACTGGGAAAGATACATGTTGTGCCTGAGCTGCTCCTAAAAGTCAGAATTGCATCTGTCCTCTGGTGGCTGCACAGAACGGGGGGGCACAGCTTAGGAGTGATGCCAGCATGCCCCAGCACCACATGCTCCCAAGCATCACTGGCAGCACTGCAGGGGAAGCAGCACTGCAGCTTGAAACAGCAGCCTATGCAGACATGCCCAGAGGCTGACAGTAAATATTTGGAAGCACAGCTCTTAGGGAGAGCCCACAATTTTGTGGCTGAAGTGTGAAGGGAGAAAAGTTTCCTTGAAGCAAAATCTCATTCCAGTTCTGGAAAGCTGTGAATTCCCTAGGGAAGTTACAACTGCTTTGAGGAAGCAGGCAGAAAAAAAAAAAAAAAAAAAAAAGACAGTAACAATAAAAAAAAATTATGAAGTAAGAAAAACCAGATTATCAGTAGTGAAGAAATCCTTATGAGAGGTCGTTTATTAGAGAAAGAGGAAGAAACGAGATCAGAATCATGATCTTAACAAGATCCAGTCCAGGGTGGTACTTCTTAATGGAAAACTTCTGACACATCACAAGGGGAAACAGCCTGAATCTCAGCTTTCCAAAGGCCCTCATGTGATTTTGATTTTAGAGTACGAAAAGTGCTGAACCCAAATGGTAGGACATCTGCTCTGTAAAATCTATGAAAGTGTTTTCAGTCTCCACTCATCTCTCATTTGCCATGAATTTCTTCATAGTTTGTAACATTTCTTCTAATTTCTTCACCTCTATTCTCATATATTCATGTTAATGTAAAGTTCTAAAAAAATGTTTCTTTTACTAGTAGTGGTAAATATTTACTAGATAATCACAAATTTTCCATCATCTCATATCCAGGTCAACACTGTTATGAAACAATGTCTGCTGTTAACTTACACACAACATAATTCACATTTCTGAGACAAAATTTGCTATGTCCTTAAATAACATACAGCATAACAATATCTGCTGACTGGTGACCAGGCAGTTAAATTTTCATTCTTTATTGCAGATCCAAAAGTGATGACATGAAGGAGGCTCTCACATTAATTTCAGCATCCAACTTGTGTCTGAGCCCAGTCATATGCATCTGCACTCGTTATATGCTTATGTTTTTGATGCTGTAGATGAAATATGCATATGCCAAAATTTGTATCAAAATCATAAATCATGCTGCCCATATGTGCTAGCTGTATGTAGAAGTTACTAGATGCATCTTTTATCAGCAATTTTCTGATGGGATCATCAGTTTTTATTTCATAGCATGGTTGTAGTTGTGACTTTAATGGAAAAAACCCAGCATTAACCTCCACTTTAGTATCTTCCGTTGAGTTACCTTTGCAGCAGTCTCTGGGCAGATCTGAGACTTCTACCAACAGGTGGTTTTGCTCTGCAGACCCCTGGCACTGGTACAAACCCTCTCTTCTGTTCCTGTCCTGTCCTTCCCTGCCACTACATCCTCTGCTTTAGTTACTCTGGGACCAGATACCTACAGAAATGACAATTAAAAAGGTGTCATTTAAGAGGACAAGCAAGCAGTGTGTGTCTGTGAGGCCAATAGATGGATATTACTTGACTCTGCAGCAGGGTAAATCAGTGATATGCCACAGGGTGAGTGGAGAAAGTGGGAATATAGGAAGCAGCAGAAGAATCCAGCCCAGAGCATCTGTGGCTGTGTTTGTGTAACAGCCAATGACTGCCAACTATAAGGGACTGTAAATTTTCTGAGACAATCTAATTAAGGCCAAGCCTCAATAAAGTCCATGAAAAACAAAACAAAAAACCCAGCTCAGTGCCTCTCAACCCTTCCCCAGGAGGAGGGGAGGGGAAAGGGAATGAAAAAGAACTGAGTGCTGTGACTGATTCTGAGCAATATCTTTCCAGCAGAGCAAAAACAGCTTTTACAGAAGGCATTGTGATATTTTTTTTGGAAAAAATTGCGAGGGCATGTCTGCCTTATAGTCAGAGACACATAACACCTTGATTGGAAGGAATACTCCCAGGATTTGCTTTGTACCTCAGGGAATTACTGTAAAATAAATGAAAAATTGCACTTTTGACACAGGGTGCTTGAAAACAACCATCAGAAATTGCACCGTAGCAATGATGGGATGGTGTAGCTTAGACAAATTGATTGTGCAGTTTCAGTTCATGGTTTTTATATGTTGTCAACTTACTTTTTCTAAGTATAATAATATATTTTTGCTGCCTAAAAATTTCAGATAGAAAAATAAAGAAAACACAAGGCTGCATTTATCAGATTTCTTGCATCAACCGCAGTCAAAGTGTTTGGCCTAATTTATTCTAAACCATCAACATATAAGAAAGCATCTGTTTACCAGCTGGCTTAGTAGCTGCCCAAACTAATCAGAATGACCTCAGCTGGAATAGGCTGACCTCCATCAAGCTGAAGAATTGATTACTCTTGTGCATACATATTCTGCAGTGGTTTTGAACTATAGCCTAGAAACTGATCTTCTGCCTTCTGCACCATATTAGTTCCATACATTGTTTAGGAATGTTGCTACTTTTCTTACTTTCTAAACCTACATTTTTAAGCATAAAATAATGGTCAGTTTTCTTATTAGGAAAGTAATGTTCCTATAATATGTTCTTCTATGAAGGGGGAAAAATAGCATCTAACTTTATCCTTTAGTTATTATTGCTACAGTATAGAGATCTTTTAACTATAGTAGTAAACGTGATATTAGGCAAGGTGGAGAGAAGCTTTTGCAGCATCTGCCTTGGGATTTATAACAGCAGTGTTTTGTTCTGTCAAACTGTTCTTTCAGTAGGTGTAGAGGTTCACATTCCAGGTGTATGTTATTTCCTCCTTGATACAGAAAAGAATGGAAATAAAAGCAGGATAGAGCTCACCTTTGTGCTAACATATAAATCCTTACTTACACAGTGATAATAAATGGGAAAACAGTGACTAGTAAATTTAGAGTTTTAAATATGTCTAAGACTCTAACATCAGCTCCTATTCAGGTACCTTTTGCGTAGTGGCTGCTTCCAAACGCTGATCCAATTACTCAAAGTTGTAAAAACTTTTAGTCTTAAGGACAAGTTAGTACAGGGTCCTTTGTCCTGAAAACATTGACCAACTATATTATTAGCTTCTGGAGACTGATTCAGTTATGAGTAACCTCATACCTCCCCTCTCTCTCACCACTGCACATTTGACTGAATATTTTGCAATGTTAAATGACCTCAAAAGTTACAGAGTCACAATTTCCATCCATACATGTGAAACATACAGAGAGTTAGAAAATTTCAGTTTTGCCTTTCAGTCCCTTTAAACACATGTCTCAGTGGAAAAACATTGCAAATCTGATTGCAAAAAAAAAGCTGCAATAGAATATTTTCAACCCAGTTTAGACAGGAAACTCCTATTATATAAAGTATAAAAGAGGGGAGAGGTTCAGACTGTGCTTGTCTCAGTAACCACCATCATGTGCTTATATTGCTGAAATAAGTAAGGCCATCATATACAAGCCACTTGGGTTTGGTTTGAGATATTTGTTTTGTTTTGTTGGCTTTTTTTTTCTTTTTAATTCTTTATTTTGGGTTATACAGTTTTGGTCCTTTTTCATGGAAGAGTTGAAAAAAAGAGGAGAGGAAAAGTATAAAGGATTGAAGAGAAAATCAAGGGAAGGGAGGGAAGGAAAGAGAAAAATAAGGAAAGGGAAGGTAAAACACCTTTCAAGGAATATGTCTTGTTTCAAGCAATGCCTACTTTTATTAATTGGAAACACACTACAACAGTTAAAAGGATCCTGCAACAATGGAGACTCAAAAAAGATAACCAGCTCAAAACGTTGAAAATGAAAACCAGAAGAAAGTTCAGTATTAAAACCTTTGTTGGCTTTAGCTGGACATGAAGTGATCTCTTACACTTCTTTCAGTTAATCCTGACTCCCTAAAGATTCCTTAGGCTTTGCTGGATAGAGGTTCAGCCACTCAGTGACTTAATGCTGAATCCTGCTGTATGTAGTCATGGTTAGAAAATCTCCACTGGTGGAAATTGCTTCTAAACAAGGGCAACTCCTTTTTAATTTATTGTTTAAATCTAATCACATGGTTTCCTGCCTTGCACATCTGGTCTTAGACAGATCTGGAAATGTTAGCTTTTTACATTGTTAACCCCACCCTCTAGTGTTGTAAGGACTTGATCCAAATCCCAGTCAGCATCTTTTCTACTGACTACAGTGGAACTGGATCAGTCCCCCACTGAATTGCTGCCTCCAGTGAATTGGAGGTTAAGAAAAAAAGATTTGATGAAAAAATCTGTGCTTTTTTGTGCTGGTAAGACACCAGGCATCCTTAATCAAAGAACTAGCATTACTTTTGTCACAGAAGTCTTCATTTGTCCCTTGGTGTTCATTAACTTATCTCTGTCTTCTGAGGCTCTCAATTGCTGCTAAAATATGATTAACTTAGGATATAAACAACAGACTTGATGCTTTTATTATGTGTCATTCTATGTTTGACTTGTTTGTCTCATACACAGATTTATCTTATCAATGCATTCCCCTTTAAAGGGCTCCCGAACTCCATCATAGTTGAGTAAAGTCAGTTTATGGAAGCCAAAGAAAGAAAGAAGAATTATGTTTCCTGATGCTCTCAGTTGTATAACATGACCATAATAATACACTATTAGTTCAGGATACATTTAGATTGAAAACCTAAGTCATTTATGCTCACTCAGAAGAAGAGTGAGAGTTGTAGCGAGTGCCACAGTTTCTATGTGTTCTCCTACCATGACACCACCTTTTAAAATATGGAGTAGTCTGCTTTTAGGAACAAGCAGATCAGTATGAGCAGCATCCCACTGGATTAGGACTCATGTTTGGTTGGTTTCTAGGTAGTTTCTGTTCCTAGGGCAAGTAATCAAGGCTGAGAAAAGGAACAGGGAGAGAAAGTGCTACATCCCTCCAGAATTTTTCCCATGAAAGATAGATACAGCCTGAATGAATGAATATCAGTATAGAGTTAAAACCAGAGTTAAAACCAACAAGCATAAAGTTAGCACTGCTCCCAACTCACCTGAACAGGAAAAAAAAAAGGGAAAAAAAAAAAGGCAGCAAAGTCTAATTTTTCTTTTTTTTTTTTTTTGTGCAATAACTTGATCATGTTTTAAAGTAAAATTCTATGTGTTCATATTGCAGAGACCACATATGTCCCATTTGTAAACCATTCAGCATGGTAGTATCTTGTACTATGGCACAAAAATTAATTTCATGTTTTCCTGGGCTAGGGTTCAGAAAGAGTTTGTCTTTGAGGCTCTATCAGTTCCAAAACTTTGTGGCCACATGACACAAAGGACTGATACAAAATAAACCCATTCTGCTGGTTTAGATTTATTCAAAACATTTTGGAGGATTAACCAGGGAGTTATCTGCTGGGCCAGAGAGCATCTGTTCTCACGCAGCCAGTGTTCTAGTTGGTTTGGTTTGCACATGTTCTGAGTCACATTTGTGTGTGGAGTGCACTGGAATTGTCCCACAGTGCAATCAAGGATTGTGGGGTTGCAGTAGTGAGCGGGCTGCTCACTATCATGGCACAGCTATCTTTGAACAGTTTTGCTTCTCCAGCACCACCAGCAAGTATTTCCTTTTTTTACTTGCCAGTAAACATTCCATGCTCACAAAGTGTATCAGAAGCGTCACAGGCTGTTCACAAAGGCCTTTGAGCAAAGAGATACAGTGAGGCAAATAACAGCCACTTCTGAGATACGTGACTTCATAAATTTGCTTATTTTTACCTTTAAGATTGTCTGTGACTTGACCTTGATAAATGAACTGTACAATTTTTGATCCTAGTCCATACTATAAAATATTTAGTTTACATCATTTGCCACATATTCATTCACCCTCTTGTTATCTCTGGCTGGAACTAAGAGTTACAATTTTCTTCTACATAAAGAGGATCAGAAATATAGGATATTTTCCAAAACTCACTTAAATCATTGAACATCTTCCTACTGACATCAGTGAGCCTATAGACTCTGGAAACTAGAGAGCAGGGCAGAGGACACACGACCTTCCACACACAGACCTCAAACAGGACTGTGAGCAAGTGCAATCTCAACCAGCTGTGTCTGTGAGGGTGAAATGTGTTTTAGTTGCATGAGATTCATTTGTTTGTTTTCCTGAACTTTTTTGTTTTTCTAAAAAAATTCAGCTTGAAACTCCTCCTCAGGTGCCAAGAAAGAGCACTCAGCTGTTTTTATAACAGTACTCAAGACTTCACAGAAACTACTGACTCACATTCATACCAGTAAAAAGTTTTTAAATATTGCACCAGGGACTAAGAAGGAAAAATGTGTTGCAGTTCTGGTGATTCAAGCAAAGATTTCATAGCTACACATCATTAACACTATAAAATGATCTGTTTCATTTCTTTTTTCATTTATATTTCTCTCATATCTCCTTTGTCAGATCTCTGGAGTTTTTTTCTTTCTATTCCCTATACTGTTGAAAATGGAAAAGAATAATTTTGTAATTATTTATTCACCTGAATGCAAGTTTTAGATCTTAAAGAAGTGAAAAAGCTTAAGTGAGTTTTTTTTGGTTTTTTTTTGCTCATGCTTATCTCAGTCTATTGTATGGCAAATTTTCACAGGTATTTCAAAGCAAAGAATAAAAAATCAGTGTTAAAAAGATAACTACATGAAGGAAAACTAAGCAATTTTGAAGAAACACAGTGACATTCTAAGAAATGTATAAAATAGATGGACTATTATATGGTTTGTTTAGGATGCCAAAATTTTATTTCAGTTCTCAGGTCTTGATATTTTAGTGGATTTCCTTTATTCTTACTATTCATACATATATTTATATCATGAAGTAGTGTGTCATAGGGAAAGCAATGCAGAAATTATTACAGCAGCATTCAAACAAGGAGTGATATAAAGACACAGTTTCTAAAATAACAAGAGTCATAATTTATTAATTCAGGAAGATCTTTGGTCTCATGTAGATGTTTCTATTTTGAGACAAGATGATGCTGCTCTGGGATCCACAGTATGGTGCCCTGTGGCTTCTGCCCTACTGACTCAATTTGCTTGGGCATCCATGGAAAACACTACCTGTGTCCACAGCAGAAATTACAAGTTATATTTGCAGGAAACCTGAGGTTCTTCAATATGTTTTATCTAGGAAAAAAAAAGCCAAAACCCACTTGTGGTACACAAAGCCCCATGTAAAAAATTGCCCTTATTATCTATCAAGATAAAAAATTAGTTTTCCATGTTATTTTTCAGGTTTAGGTCGCACAGATTCTTATTTCCTTGACTCTTCATATTCTGTTACAGTTTTCCCTCTACCATTTCCTTTGTGTTCTTCTACAAGGGAATTAATGCAAATGGCATGATTCCAATTGATTCCTGTAAGTTCACAGCTCTACTGGTGATGTCACAGCCTGTGCCCTGTTGAATGCCTAAGAAAATCTGAAGACACTACTTTCTTTGCAAAGCAATTTTTTTTGTACTACTGGTATGTTAGCTACTATTTTATTCTCTTTGAATAATTGTTCATTTAAGCATTGATCTTAAGGCAGCAATCCTCTCCGAGTGTGGAAGGTGCACTGAACAGGAGTTACAGAACAGTCCTTTAAAAAATTCACAGAATCACAGAATCACAGAATAATGAGGTTGGAAGAGACCTCTAAGATCATCAAGTCCAACCTGTGCCCTAACACCTCAACTAGACTTTAGCACCAAGTGCCATGTCCAGTCTTTTTTTAAACATATCCAGAGATGGTGATTCCACCACCTCCCTAGGAAGACAATTCCAGTACTTTATTATTCTTTCAGTGAAAAATTCTTCCCTAATATCCAACCTGTACCTTCCCTGACGTAGCTTGAGGCTGCATCCTCCTATTCTGCCAGTTGCTGCCCGGTGGAAGAGACCGACCCCCACCTGTCTGCAACCTCCCTTCAGGAGTTATAGAGAGCAATAAGGTCACCTCTGAGCCTCCTCTTCTCCAGGCTAAACAACCCCAGCTCCTTCAAATGTTCCTCATAGGGCTTGTGTTCCAAGTCCCTCACCAGCCTTGTTTCCCTCCTCATATCTGAGGAGGGAGACAAGTATGGACATATCTGATCAAGAGTAATTTCCAAAAGCCTGAGATGTAACTTGTTTTAAAGTCTGGGAAATAAGCACTTCCTTCTAAGAGACTATTGGAGCTCTTGCTTACCTAGTTGGAATTTGCCTGTCTCTCTTGCTCATTTTAGGTAAGTAGAAATCCACCTAATAGTCTCTGTTTATTGTTTCATGCCAGCTTTGGAGGCTGAATTAATGCAAATCCCTTTCTTTCCCGCCTCAAGATGCTTTTTCCAATTTTCATATCACACCTTTCCAGCTGATCCAACCAATACATAACTGTTTGTGTGGCTGTGCTGCAAATTAGATTACTCCAATGATCCAGTTTAAAAACAACTTTAGCCTAAATTGTATTAAGCTTTTTTGGTACTGAAGCCAAACTATTTTGAATAGAGGTATTTTGTGAGCAATGGCTTGACCTTTGTGCTTTCCATGTGAAGTCCAGCATGTGTCTGAATTACTTTTCTGGTTAAAGAAATACATTAATAACTTACATTTTCAATACTCTGGACTTTAATTTCTTCAGATACTTGGAAAGAAAAACAAAAACTTTGTGGAAGAATAATTTGGTTCATATTGCTCTTGATGACCACATCAGAGTCAGTAGAATCATGATAAATATCTGTCCATAGCCTTCTTGAAAGGGTTGTTAATTTTCTGCATAAATCCTAATCAGAAAAATACCCATTAATGAGTAGATTGCAAAACAAAAATGCAGAGTAGGATGCCTTTAAATGTGTGCCAGAGTGAACATGCCCTTTAGGGGGCAAATAGTGCTGAAGCTTCAGTCACAGCACAGGGTGCAGTGGGGCTGGTAACCAGCGTGGCTGAGGCTGCACAGGCCAACCAGGGAGACCACAGGCCTGTGCCAGCACCTCGGACATCAGAAACACCATAATCATGGATATAGTATGCTTTTCACCTTTTTGAAAAGATTAAAGCTGAAAAAACAGTGCTAGAATTCTTTATGCCCTTCTAGTCTGGCTGACAAACAGAGAGCAATGGGTCCTGATCACCGTGTTCCTCGAGTCTGCAATCTGCTGCCTGGCTTCTGCCATATGACTGATTTTGTGCATGTTACATGCAGCACCTGCTGCTCTCTCTAGTGCTTTGGGGAAAGCCAGGAAAACTGAACACACATTTTTTCCTCATGACTTCATATTAACTAAAATCCTGTGACATACAAAACTTGGGGTTGTTACAAGCTCTGCTTCTGAGTAATAACCTCTCCCTCTCTCAAGGGGAGATAAAAGTTTGAGCTCAAAACCAGGGCTCCAACTACATCCTAATCTGATTTTTTTGACACTGACCTATGAAAAAAATGATGCTTGTTTGCAATATATCAGAATTGTCACATTTATGCATGGGCTTTTTTTTTTTTTTAAACAGTGATTATAAGTTGCCCAACGCTCATGTTAGGGTCTAGAAATAGTGTCTGGAAATACTCCATGGAAGAGCAAACATTTTGACAATCCATAAGTGTCTTGCAGATAATAAGTATATTAAATTTTTATTTTGTTTATACTGACAAAAATTGATAGTAACAGGAAATAGATAATGTAATAAACCATGGCTTTGTTATATAGACAAGAAAGAATATTATAGTTCTATTATCTGGCCTTTCAAAGACAAGACTAATACTGTTTGCAATCAGAAACGTGTGTCATCAGCATCATTGTGGTCAGATTAGAGAATCTGTGATGGCCAATTTGTAAGGCCACAAATCAGCATGGATAAGAGTTCTAGTGCAAAAGAACAGCTACAGTAGAAAAGCCTAAGGAAAAGAAAAACATACTTTGGATTCACAAAGCTTGTGTGGACTTTTATTTTTCTTCCTGTTTCTCATACATGCATAAAACCTAGTTTTCATTAGCAGTGGTTAAACCAACAATCATGATGATAAGCTGCAATGATCTCAAGGATAAAGAGACAAAAGATTTCTTTCCACTTCTGTCCCTCATTGACACAAGTGTAGGGCTGATCCTGATGATTTCTGCAGTATTGTATGTAGAGTTCTGTATACATATTCTCAAACCTCGGAGCTATGAGCTCCAAATGAGTGTATGAATATTATGGGGGAGGAAGACAGATTTAATCATCACGTCTCTAAAAGTTCAGTGTGAGAACTGGATGTAAGATCACGCAATAAATCCACTGAGTTAGAAATTAGAAAAAAAAGGGATTTGCCTTTTTGACAAACATGACACTGACCCAGTGTCTTGCTTTGAAAAGACAAATGTCTGCTAAGGAAGCCACAAGCCTCCCCTAAAATGGAAAATGTAAACCCCCTCCCTCCAAATTATTAGAATTTTGAAATTAAAAGGCTCTCAGGAAAAGATATGGGAATAGGAATAACAGTTCTTTACTAGGAAAACTAAAAAATAAAAATGTAATAGTACAAATATCAACAAAAAAGCACTGCCAGAGTCAGAACAGGAGCTGACAGCCTGTGGGTCAGGGTGGCAGCAGTTCCATTGAATGGTGGCTCAGCCCTCCTGCAGTGCCAGCTGTGGCTCTGTTGAGCAGGGATCCTGTGCAAGGGTGGAGTTTTCCTCTGAAGGTCCAGTGGTGGTGCAGCTGGGCCTGGTCTTCCTCTGGGAATCCAGTGAAGAAGAAAGCTGCTCCTCTGGGAATGCAGTGGGAAAAAGGCTGCCACAGTGTCCCAAAATCTCAGATTCTATACAGTTAGGAATGCTTGGCTCCTCCCTCTGGGCACAGCATCTCCCAACGGAATTTTTATCAGCCGCAAAGTGGCACTCACTGGCCCATTAACAGCAGATGTCACCACAGAGGGAGAATTGGTTTGTGGAAGAGGTAAAGAAAACTGCCCAATTAACATAACTGCCCCACCTCTAACAGATGGCAAATAGAGTACACTCATTATCTTGCCATCCAGGACTCCCAGCTATGGGTTGAATCCATCTATTCCATGAGAAGTCTTCTTGTCAGTGAGGCCAGAGCATGGCTGGCTCAGGGGCACAATGGGGACCCTGTCTAGCTAACAGCAGCAGCCCATCCCCACCCCTCCTTGGGGACAGGAGCTGGAGCCCTTCCACTGCCAGAGGCTCAGTGAAGCTGTACCTACTGGGTGTTTGCAGTTTCCACTTCTGCTACAGCAGGTAACCTCCACTCAGCATCACTGAAATGAGCCTGTATCCCTGGGGTCTGCACTGGTAACAACATCACCTCTTGCGGCAGAATTAGGAACAAATCTTGAGTTGGAATTAGCAGCATGGTCCACCTCATAAATTGTAGTATTGACACCAAGAGATTACAACCAAATGCATAAAAAATGCAAGAAAAGGGCACAACAAATGTTCAGGAACAACTGTGTAGCTCCTCAGAGTAACAAATTCAGTGGCCAGGATGTCCTGCCTATCAGCTTTTCCCTCTCCTTTAATTCTGCACAGCATTTCTAAATGTACTCCACTACATCCCTGTGTGCACCACCATCACCATTAAAAGTCAGCATTTCTCAGCAATGCCACCAATGCATCTAATACATCATATTCCTTTCTCAGGGAATGACATAATTGCTGAATGGCTGCACTAAAGTAGTTTGCTTTTTCTTTTTTTATGGCAGCTACTATAATTTCAGTTCTACCCTTGATGTGTTTTAAAAGACCTAGCAAAGACAGATATTTTATGTGTTTAGCATATTTCTAATTTACCAAGCTAATATTAAATTTCATTTATATGAAAGATAAATGAATTATTGTGTCCAAGAGACTAATAAAATCTCTTCATTTGCTTTCTAAATTACAGAATTTGCTCCAAAATAAGTTTTAATGGAAACGGATAACACCAGATTAAAACATGTTTCTATGCATGCAGATACTCAGCACCTTCCTTTGGAGTGCAGCTCATCACTGAACTGGCCATGATGCAGATTCTCTGTGCCTTCCATAAAAGTGCTTTTCTCTTGCAGAATTCAGTGTGCAGTTTTATGCCCAGGCAGTTTCACTTTTGAAAACACAGTTCTTCTAACACAAAGTCAGTGATTTGGAGTGAATTATCACACTGAAAACTACATTCAAAGATTATATCCTCTGAAAGATATTGTCATCTGTTTTCAGTAAAACTTATTTTGGAGCAAATTCTGGTAGGGAATTAAAGTACAAGCACAGTTTTCATAAATTCTGTATTTTAATGATAAATTTGCTCTTCAAAATATTTAGGGAAAGAAAGTCTGATTATAAAACTTTTTCTTTCTAGACTCTCCTGTCTTTATCTGGTTATACAGTTCATAGAATAAATAACCAACCTTTTTTCGAAACGTTTTTAATTTATAGGCTGTGGGTTTAGTTTGGAAGAATGTGTTACTTTTAGAAATCAGAAGCTGAAGTCTGCAAGACATTCTTTGTCCAGCTCTGTGTAATATGAAAGACTTAGACCTTAATGTGGTGCAAACACCAGGAGAAGAAAGAAACCCCAGTAAAGGTCCATGAAATCTACACAGAAATCCCTACACGTGCATGAAAAGGCCTCACAAATTGATGCAGATGCTTCAAGACTAAATGATTAACTGCAGAATCACATTCAAAAATAAATTACAGGCAATAGATACAGGCCCAAAAAGGCCTGCTCCACAGGGAAATAATTTTCTCTGTTCATTGTCACTTCATATTACCCATCCATCACTTGGTCACCAGTTTCAGCTATTCACTCGCGGCCAAGTCTATTTTCAAGTTTCCACATTCCTTCTGTGTCATTGCATCTTCCCTTTCTCCAGGAACATTCTGGCGCTGCGTCCGCTGCCTCTCCCGGCTCCAGGGTCAAATGTAAAATGTGTTTGGGGTCTTGAGGGAGTGGGGTGGTTTCTTGGGGCTTTTTCAAGCCATATTTTTTGTCTTTTGTGCTTGCACAGCTGCTCTATTACTTCACCCAAGAAAAGCTGGTGTCTCAAACAAGAGTGTGAAGTTTCTGTGCATCCCTTGTGGCCTTTGGGTGGGATGACACCAGCTACTGTCACCTTCTTTGGGTGCTAATTATTCCCTTTACACTGGCTCACAGTAGGATACAAGTGCTCTTTCTTTTTTTCCTTATTTTGTTATTTTTTTTCTTTTTTTTTCTTTTTTTTTTTTTTTTCTCCCAGGAGAAGGGAATATTTTCTATCTTATGTTTATCGTGAATTTCTGGCCAAAATCCTGTTCCAGCTTACCGTCATGCATCTGGAATTTTTCCACCATGTTGAAACGAAATGTAACTTTCTTCTCTGCCCTCTTCAGGAAGCTCCTATGAAAAACCCTGTGCAATATTATTGTATTGGTTGGGACACCATTAAATGGTTGGGAGAGCAATTTCTAAGAGAGTAATTTCTGTTGTGTTACCTGTAGTAGAAGCACAATGTAAAGTTATTTTTAAATAAAATATCAAGGACTGAACTTACATCTACTGACCTGGCCATATCCATTTCACAAAATTTTTTAAGCCTTTTTTTCTTGTGAGATTGCAGAATAAAGAGCACCCTTCTTTTTCACTGAGTACTTCCTTGACTGTTTCTGTGCTCTTCATTCTGCTTTCTTGCTGTTTGGTATCCTCAGAAAATAGGTACAGCCCTGCCCAAAAATATTCCTTCTTTTTCCATGCATGGAAAATAATGAATCTCAAACTTTTTCTTGTTTCCCAATATATTCATACACAGATCTTCAAACACATTTTTTTTCCTCTCTTCTGCAGCAGTTGGGTGGGTGAGGTTTTTCTAATTTTTTTTTTAATCACATTGCAATTTATTTCTGAGTCCACTTCCTGCTGCCTTTTTAAAATATATATATTTGTCAATTGTGTTGTGACATTTTGTTATTATTAACATTTGGGGGAAAAGAAACAAGATTCAAGTACATCCTCAATTAAACTTCAGCAATTATGGCGTTTTCATTAGTGTTTTCAGTGATAGCAGTCACATAAAATTTTAACTGTAAGAGGAAGTCCTGGCTGTTTCACAGCAGCATCAGTAAAAATGTAGAACAAAATCCCAGAGGATTTTTCTTTAATTCCTTTGATATCACCACTAACATTGTGGCTTGATGTAACTGATGCCTCAGGTTTTAGCGTTTCTATTTTTCAGATTCTGCACTGCTTTAGTGTGCAGTTCTGAGCTTCATGTAAGGAGATGGTGAGCTCTCTTCACAGAGCAGGGGGACAAAACAATTCCTTCTCTAGCTGGGGACCAAGGACATATGATCCAAATCTCAGTGCTCGCCTTTGCCTTTTCCCTTCCTACCAGAGCTGAAGGGCCACAACCAAACTCCTGTGATCACACAGACATGGACACCATCCCAGGTCAGCTGCAGTGCTCAGGACAAAGGTGCTGAAAGGAAAACAGCTTGCTTTGAATTTACCCAAAATTTTCCTTTTACTTGGGATGTTCACAGACGGCCTCTTCACCCAGAAACCAGGGAACCATAAAGCCTTGCTTTTCCCACCCCTACCTGTCTGAGTAACTTTCTGCTCTGCTTTCTGCCTGACTAATACACAGCTATTAGAACATGGACCCATAAAAATGAGCAAATAAAGAAAAGGAACATTGCTTCCTGTTACTGTGTTGTAGATTTTTTTCCCCTGTGCCTATAAACAATTTAATTTCCCTGTTACCAGCCCTCATACCAACCCTTTTGCTCTACAACTTGTCTCAATTTAGGACACAGCTGTCTCTAGTCTGTGGGCTAAATTCTAAACTAACAGATTTTAATAAAATAACTCACTCTGTTTCCACCAGTAAATAATCAAAAGCAATCAAGCAACAAATCTCATGGCTTGGGCTAATTCTCTCAGTTGTCCTTGCTACCTACCATTGTCTGGTTCTTGGCTTCAGTTTTCTGTTCTGTTTGTCTTTCTTGAAGGACCACTTGTTTCCATACTTTTTTCTTGTTTTGGTCTTCTTCACTCATCACCTTTTTCCCACTACCTGTCGCTACTTTTACATCCGAGTATTGCAACCATTTATTTCAATTTCTAACCATAATAAAACCTGTCAATTCAAATCAGTCTGGATGCTTTTAAACAATTGCAACCCCACAGTGACAGATAACATTAATTAAGTCATTAAGCTATGCTAGAAATACTATCCAAGAAAATTAAGCTGTTATGGCTTCTATCTCCCTAAATATTAAAGCTGCAATTCATTTTTTTTTCTTTGTTTGTTTTGGTTTGGTTTTGGTTGTTTAAATTGTTGGGGGTTTTTTTTCCCTTTTTTTTATGGAGAGATTATTAAATGTATAATACTCATTTGTTTGTCATGCTCTGCTACTTGAGTCATTGTACAAAGGCACTTCAGCTGTTTGATATATTCCATCCATCATTTGGACAGTGAGAAATAACCTCTCAACCCCTAAAGTGGTTGCTCCACGCAACTGGAATTCACAATGCAGGGAATGTTCATTGTATCAACTGGCCCTGATGTGGTTTACAGTATGTCAACACTTTGTGCTGTGTTTATCAATTGCATGTCAGAAGCAATTGAGGTTCAACAAAAGGGAAGAGGAATATGCAAGTTTTACAGCTGATTTATGAAATTGCATGGTCCAGGAGAAAAAAAAATAAAACAAAAATTAAACAGAAAAAAAAAAAAAAAACCACCAAAAAACCACCAAAACCCCTTTGAAAAATCAGCCCAAACAGATGAGTTTTACATGAGCTGACTTCACCCTAACTGGCTTTAGAGGAGAGGAGAAAAATGTTTATCTGTATCTCCTTCTCCCTAATGGCACTTAGTGCAACCATGCTTCTCAAGCACACTGACTGGCGTAATGTGAGGTTTAAAGTAGTTTTAGTAATCCTCTGTAGCTTGAATAAAAGTAATTTTTGTTCTGACAGCCAAATTAAGAAATTTCTGATTCAAGCAGTGAGTTCTCAAGGTCCATTATTTCAAATGTAAAGAAACAAAGATGTCAGGATAGGCTGAATTTGAAATTTGTGGCCTAAATAAATTCAGACCTGACCTTACAGCACTTATTTTAATGCCTAAATATAAGGTCAGTCATGAGAAAAGACATGATGAGTGTAAGCTTGAAATAAATGGAGGAGTGACACAAAATTAATTTCAGAATTTACTTTCTGGTTTTCATTTTTGTCATAATTTTCTTTTTAAATTTCTTTGTATTTAACCTGAAAGCCTCTTTTTTCCTGTTTTAATATCTCTTTCTATGAAAGATGAAGGAGTCACATAAAGTGATTTAAATGTGTCCTTTTCTTATTTCGCCGTGCTGGTTTGAAATTCATGATGCAGCCCAGGAATTCATGTTGACATTTCACAGTCACTCTTTATTGTTTTTTTTTTTTAGTAAATGTGAAAACAATTTTTTTCTCTGTATTTCTGTATAAATCCTTGAAATTATGTATGTAAATATGATTTTGCAAGACAATTTGTATTGTGGAACTATTTTTCAGGCATCCTGGAGAAAAATAACAGAGCAGAGGAGACTATTTATTTGAAGCATGGACCACTGAAACAGCAGAGAGAAGGAAGAGTAAGGCAACACTGAAAGCAGATAGCATGCAGTCTGCAGGCCAAAATCATGATTTGTTAACCTATAACTCAGGAAGAAGACAAAGAAAGGAACTATGGTTTATGACTAGCTGCCAAGAGACAACTGAGTATGTGCTTATGCAATAAATTCTGTATTAATTCTCTGTAGGTAGAAGACTTTTTTCCTCCTTTATTTTCTCCTCCAGCAGGAAAATTGGATAAGCACAAGCATATTAATGCTGGTGAGCCTATTACTTCTTCTGCGTTTATATAAAGCTGCTGTTCTGATCTTTGCAGGTGTATTTATTGTTTAGTAGAACAGGATCTATATGCAGAGAAATAACATCTCATATGTACATCACTGGCAAATCTCATCTACCTAAAGCCGTTTCCAATGTAAGTAAGTAATATATTATATTAGAGATGCATTTGGTTTTGTTTTCTTTAAAAAGCACCTGAAGATTAAGCTTCAAATCACGCTGTTTGTTTTCTATGTGTGAGTTTATTACAAAAAATATTTTCAAATACTTTTGCTGTGCAAAAAAACACCCTGGAGATGAGAGGTACTATAGGATCTGCCACAGCAGAAAGGATAATGAAATTAATCTCACCTGCAGGCTAAGGAGTGGAAAGTAAAAACACAACATTTTTTGAAAAGTGGGTTAAGATATCAAAATTAAATTGTAACAGTATATAAATGTATTATATGAATTAGTTCCACTAATTGGGAAAATGTCAAAGTCTTCTTATCAGGAAAGCAAATACTTTCCTGAACCAACCCACACTTCAGGGAAAATGTTACTCAAACAGATTATCTGCCTGAGCACCATCCCTAGAGCTCCTTGAATCCTCTCGGTAAAAGGTTTTTACCTGTGGCATTTGTCCATCTCTGAAAAATCAATATTTCAACTAGATCATATACTAAAAAGAGTAAAATAATGGCTTTTACCTAATTTGATGCCAGCCAAAACCAGCATTATCTATTTTCTGATTAAATCAGAGCAATTTAGGCAGTTGGGGAGCAAGAACCAATAATCACCTTAACCACACCTCCCTGAATGGGGCATTAAAAAAGCACCAAAAAGAAGTTCCATGAAAAATATATTTTTATCTGCAAAAAGAAAAATATAATAAAATAACAGTGAAGTAATTAAATTTTCACTGGAGACAGAACAAAAATTTTAATGTCTGGGATGTTCAAAAAATTCCATTCCTCTTTCTCTGGTTTATAATTTACTATTTGAATGCTTACATTTGATATAGCAATGACAATAGCCATCCTGTGTTTAAAATAATTTGAGACTTTTTTCTTGCATCTCAACTTTTTGAAACCATCCATTCCATCAGAATGACATCTTCAGTTCCATTTCTTAGAAAAATCTTCCTAAGTTTCCTCACCATAAAAAACAGAGAAATTTAAAAATAAAGCTTAAAACTTATAAACCAATGGAAGCATTTCAGAAGAGTATTTTGGGATTTTTGGTTTTTTTCTGTTGCTGTTGTTGTTGTTGTTGCTTTTATCATGCATTTATTTATTAACAGGCCCATCTTATGATTTTAGAAGAGGAATATGTTTTCCATGAGCGTGGAATTGGGTCAGCCTGTCTGAATCTCACTGCAGGATCATGGTCTAGGGTTTGTCTATGGAGAGAAGGCACAACAGAGGGAGGCAGAGTAGAACCCCCACTACTCATTAACCCCCTACTTAGGGACTTCCTGAGTCTGGGATAAAGCTGCCATATTTTGGAGTAATTTACTACACTCAGATGACCAGTACAAGGAAACCTGTTAACAGATCTCCTTTTCAAGACTGAGATGGAGATTTATTGAATCCCTTGCCCTCACTCACAATCCAGTGTTCTGGGCATGATAATAAGCTAATATAATTAATTTACATTATGATCATTTGTTTGAATAAAAGTTTTTTCTGGTCAGTAAGCAACCAAAAGAATTAACAATCACATTTTTCATTATTTTTCCTCTTCACTACAGTCATATTTTATATGAAATCTGTTTATACTTCATGCTTAAGGACCTGGGAGACATACTGAATGGTGTTAAAGAAAATTATTTTAAAATAATTTTCCATATTCCAATTTCCATTTTCATTCTTTCAAGCAAATTCAGTGATCATAGAAAAACAAACAAACCAATGCTGAAGGCAACCAAAATACAGCTGCTGAAGTTGTTTTGATTTTTTGTTTTTAATTTGGCCTTTGTTACCTTGAAAATTCTTTTTACGATATTATCGACTACATTTTAAATATTGTAAAAGAATAATATTAAATATTTGGATTCTAAATGCTGATATGAATATTGTGCAGGTTTTGTCACAGAAAGAAGCACGTATCCATGGGCCAGAAGCATTACAGCAGAATCATTAAGGTGCCACAGAACCAAAACATGTGTCATTCCAAATACTCTCCCAGCATTTCCCCTAAATATTAATGGGTCCCTTCCTGAGGAGTCAGAGGCAGCCAGACACGATGCCCTCCTAATCTTAGGAAATACCCCAATGCTGAAATTTGGCTTGAACAGCTCCTGGCCCCTGCTTAGATGGGCTTGAATCAGAACAAAGGTCCAACTGCTGCCATCCCATGGCTGCCTCACATCTTTCCACTCACAGAGCAAATTTAAGCACCTTATTCAAGGTCACAAGCAGAAATGCAGACTTGTTCTTGAAGAGAGTGTAAGTCAACCTCTTGCAAAATCAAGGGAGGGGAGGTTTGACCTTAGTTGATTTAGGTGCTTCAGGCTGTGCTCTCTGTCCAGTGGTCATTTAAAGTACATATTTTGCTTTCTACAGGGTGTATTGAATTATAGCTAATACAGCTGTTCAATATTTTCTTACTGGTTACTATAATGGAAGAAAATATTTTCACAAAAAATACATCTTTGCCTTTTAAAAATGTTTTAAGTAAGCAAAACAATGTGGTAGTTTAAGGATAAAAATACTTTTCATTTATATTTTAATTTCCTTCCTTCCTTCCTTCCTTCCTTCCTTCCTTCCTTCCTTCCTTCCTTCCTTCCTTCCTTCCTTCCTTCCCTTCCTTTAATAAGAATTCATTTTTATTTTGTTAAAGCCTAACTCTGATTACAGTCTATGTAATTTTTGCTTTCCCTTATCAATTAACCTTTGAAGTCCCTGTGGAGAGATTATGGAGGGTCCTTTCCCTACTGAACTGCCTACTTGCCTCTGCCTCCTGTGCACCTGTGATGCCATAAATTAGTCACAGATGGCCTGCTAGGATATAATCACTGCCATTTGTCATGGAGTTGATAGCTGTATCACTTTCTCTTGCTCTGCAGAATCTACTTGACAGGTCAAAACTTCTACCTCTGTGAGTTCTATTAGGAAAAGAAAGAAAAAGGTTCAAAGGCCAAGCCCTACCAGGACTCCAACCCCTTGAAAAGGTGTAACAAATCTCTGATGCCCAAAATCTAATATGTGCTGGGTGTGGAAATTTTTATGCCATAACCGTGAACCCTCAGAGATTTCCAGCCTACCTCTGTTCTCTAGCTACCCAGAACAAGGTAAAACACAAAAATGAATATTTTCTAAATCACATAGCCATAATGAGGAGTCTTTTGTCACATTCTCCCTTCTGTCAGGTTTGATTTTTTTTTTCCTCTTCCCTGAAATAATGGCCTAGGACCACGTCAGGAGAAAAGGATTTCCTTGTCTTTGTAATAACCTATTGGTTGTGGTGTTCCCCCAAGAAGTCAGTAAGATAAGTGGTGTGTTCTCTTTTTCCTTCTCTTACTAGCACACAGGAACCTCTCTTAGCTCTTCCAGGAGGACTTATTTAATTTTCCAGGAAAGGGCCACAAGCAGCCACCCCCTCTTATGGTGCTGATGGGTGCTGCCATGTGGGAAACACCTCAAGACAAAGAGGTGAAGAGGCAGCCTGATTGCACAGCTGCTGGTGGGCTTGTGACCCTGGCAGATCCTTTCCCTAGGTGATCCCTCTGCCATTAATGGCCTGGGGAGCAGGAAAGGAAGGAACTGAAACCTGAGAGTAGATCCTAAAAAGTCTTAGTGTGAAACAAGCTTTGTCTGTCTATCCTGAGGCACTGCAGGTCCTGTACAGACTTTCAAACAAGCTTCCTGGCTACAGCAGTTCTTTGTTCTTGGACCTACTTGTTGATTCTTTTCCTCAGTAAACCTTTTTTTATATCAGCCTAATTGTAATAGCAATTTTAAAACTAGATAAATTCTTTAGCCTTGTAATTTGCTTTTACATAAACTTGCCTAGTAAAATAAGCATTTTATAAACAGCAATAATCTAAGGGTGTTCTGCCCACCTCAGTTATTTTCATTGGAGAAGTAGCAAATGATCAGGTTTTCATATGATGCTTTAACAGCAATCAGATGAATCTTGGAACCCAAAACCAGAGACAAGCTTTTAAGGAGTGTGACAATAAACATTTGGATGCTCACCTTGGAGTATTTCCTAGGGAGCAATGTCTGAAAATCATAAAACATTACAATCCAAGCCTGTATTTCCTGGTTTTCAGACTTTAACTGCTAGGTCATGCTTCTGATATCACCTTTGCCTCTCAATCTTGAATCTCAAACATTTTAGGAAAAAAGAATAATAAAATTCATCTTATGAAACCAATCAAATTTGCTGCACCCAAATAAACCAGTATTTGACTTAGAACTGGCACAAAACTGACATAAAAAGATTTTGGGACTTGATATCACACTTTGTCCTTACAAAGTTTATAATAATGTAAAACAATAGATAGCAGCTGCTGCTTGTTTATAGGGCAGGCTGTTCTTGGGGCAGTACTGTGTGTTGTGTAGCACAAGAACAGTCACTTCATTATTCTACAGGATCCTCTACTGAAATAGCTTTGGGTTTTTTTCAGATAAATTTTCATTGATCATAAATGTTTTACTTTGCTACAGTTATACTTTGTACAAACAAACCATTTCCTTCAACTAAAGGAAGCCAGATTCCTACACACTGCATGTGTCCAAACCACCATCAAGTACCAAAACCATTATGTTACATAATTCAGTGTTCTACTGAGTATGTGAATGCTCAATTAAAAAAAAAAAAAAAAAGAAAAAAAAGGAAGAAAAAAGAAAAAACAAAACAAAAAACCCCACCAAAATCAAAACAAAAACAATAACACATCAAAACAAACAAAAACCCCCACCAAAATAAACAAAAACAAACAAACGAACAAACAAACAATTCTGTCAGCTCTACTGCTATATACACTGTAACATGGTAAATACAGACTTTCCTGAGGAAATAGAAGTCCATGGAAGCATTCTCAGACAAATTTAGGAATAACGTGACTATTTTGAAGTCTGACTTACACAATAACGAGGATTTTCATCTTTTCTTAGCCCTTTCCCTTTACTTCTCCTCTCCATCTTTTACTATATAAAGCTATTTTAAATTGTTTTGAAAATTATTGTGAATGGAACTGAAATAGTTTTAATCATATTTTACAGCAATTAACTTCAGGGACACAACTTAAGAATAGTCTTATTGAAATTGACAAGGAATTATTAAGCTTAGAAAATACTTTTAAAACCATTTAGTCCAAGAGTTAATCCAGCACTACCAAGTCACCACTTAATCCTATGTCCTTAGGTGCCACATCTTCACATCCTGTAAGTACCTCCAGGATGGGAGACTCAACCACTTTCCTGGGCAGCCTGTTCCTGTGCTTGACAAACCTTTTGGTGAAGAATTTTTTCCTAATATCCCATCTAAACCTCCCCTGGTCCAACTTGAGGCCATTTCCTCTTTTTCATTGCTTGTTACTCGGGAGACAGACCCCTACCTTACTATAACTTCCTTTCAGGTACTTGTAGACAGCCACAGTTTGTTGGTAACACATAAAAATACCATTGCAGCACAGTGACACACTGTCAGCCCAGTGCCATACTCCTTTTTAATTCTACCTTCATTTTGCATGTAGAAAAATTGTTGCCTATTACTTATGGTCGCTTTTTTTTTTTCCTTAGGAGTTTACTGGCTTGTTCTGAGAGCCACAGCTTCAAACTAAATAGAGATGATTTATTTTGGTGAGGTTCCAAGTAGGTGAATTTCGTTGTCATATTTTTGGTCAACATAAACCAAAGCAGAACAGAGAGGAATCTGAGCATATTTAATCACAAAGTGCTGTCGTGCTGCTGAGGAAAGTCATAAACAGTTGACTCCAAGCTGGGAACATCGTGCCAAACATTTGGATCTGGAACAGGACTGTACGTTCCACCAGTGTGCTGCAACAGGGAGAGCATTAACACAGGCAGTTCAGTACATGTAGAAAAATGTTTCAGAAACTAAAGAGGTCAGGACAGGGAGGGTGGAATGGGCCTGGAGGGTATTGTACATCCAGAAGAGAAGAAAATACTATGTTTCCAAATGTGGGACAAAACTGAGTAAAATTATTTGCTATATAATCCATTAAGAAAAGAAGAAAGTCAAAGAATTCCCAAGGGATATTTTTTTCCCCAGTCATACTCAAAATAAGTAGTTTTGAGTGACAGACAACTGAATCCACTACAATTAGCATATTCCTTCCTTGCTGGCAAGAAGATCAAACTGAGGACTGTTCGGGCACTGTATGCCCATCATGTTACTAAAACTTTTGCTAAGCACAGGAAGGAAATGATACTGCTTTGATGTTACTTTTGGCTTCCAGTCTCAGGATTTGGACAAAAAAGACTGAAATAATACTTTAACCTGCTTATAGGGATCCAAACCCATCTCTCTCAGCAAAGTGCCCTAATCACTCTGTGGTTTAGGGAAGGAAGCACACTCCACATGCCTACTGCTGAAATTGCTCCAGGATTCACTGGTGGAGGGAGAAGAACTAGAAGAGGCAGATGGAAAACAGATTGTATTCCTGTGGTAAGGCATTAACCTTGGAGAAACACAGTCCCTCTGCTAATGTTTGTGCTATCAGGGTGTGGGTGGAATGCATGTCTCCTTCCAGGCTGCAGTCCCAACATCTGGGATCCCAGCCCAGGTCAGCTCAGTACCATAACTGAGAGAGTTTTGTGCTGAGTTCAACTACCAAGTTTCGCACCTTAAACACTGAATCTCACTTTCTCACAAGCTGTCTGCCTTTGGCTACGTTTTGACCTTTCACTTTCAGCAGGTAAGATGAAGTCTGCTCTAAACATCACCTTTCCCATATGAACTGTCAGAGGATTTGTGCTGAGCAGACAGACAAGCCTGGATTTGAGTCTTCTGGGGATGAAGTGGGAGTGCAGCTGCAACCCTGCACTAAATAATTTCTGCTTAAGAACAAGTTCTGGGTCATCATCCTAATATCTCCAACTCTCCCCAGGCTGTGACTGGAGGGTCAGTGAGTTTAATTCAGGATTTTGTCTTGTTTGGGGGCCAGGCTGACACTCTTCAGGGCACCATGCTACCTTCCACAGAGATGCCTGTATCTGTACCCTATGCCTTGTGCTTTAATCCATCACTCATTCAGCACTTATGCATAATTCTTGATTAAACATGTTCCTGTGCCATGAATTTAATTTTTCTTAGCCTTCAGATCTTCATGAATTGATTTGTACTGCTAAATTTCACCTTATTTCTAGCTTTAAAACATGACTTTCCTTCACTTTTGCTGCTTCTGCAGCTACTCCGGTTTTGGCCAACTCTTAGTCCAATACGTTCAAATTTATGCAGGTGGCCTTAAATCTATTTAAATTAGTAAATGAATGAAATGTAAATCAAAATCAACAGACACTTCCCCTTAGCATACTGTATGTTTTCTCTTATCAGACTGTTTAAATTATAGAATGTCTGGTCTATGTCTTTTTCTATTTCTTCAGCAGCACTTAGAACAAGTAAACAGGGACATTCAGCAAAATCTAATCCAAACAGAGCACTCCTTGATTTACTCCAAAACTACATATTAGAATAAAGACAAGTCTATATTTTCTTAAATCTCTGTTTTGACTAGTAAGCAATGACTCTACAGGCCAAATTCCCCTTCCTTCAATTAGAGTTGCATATTGTTTTTTCATTCAAACGACCACACACAAATTGCTCTGGTCTAGTGCCCAGATAGCACACAGATTTCTTGTAGCAATTCATTTAAGAAAGTTGATTTCTGTATTTTATATCTTTTATATCTATATCTTGCTTATTAGCTGAGAAATTAGCTGTGCCTTTTTTCTATGTAAAATGTGTTTTTCCAAGGGTATATTGTTGTTCCAAACTTCTACATTTAAAAAAAATTTTTCCTTTGTTTTTTTTCCTCTTAAGAGTTATTAAATATAATCTTATACTTTCAACAATTTAGATTAAGTTTTTTAGTTGCTTGATTATTTTTCACCAAATTTCTGTCCTCTTCTAAGTCAAAACCTTTGGATAGATGAAAATCATCATTTATCAGCTTAAGCAGAAACAAAATCCAGAAAATTAATGTCAAATCAGGTATGTTTTGTGATAATATCAAATTTGCTCAGTCAGAAAACTGCCTGTTAAATACTTGATAGTACATGCAAAATCTCATTTAAACTTCAGCCAATCTGTTTTGTTTGAATTGAAAATTCAAATAGTTTTATTTTGGAAAAATGGCACCACTTCATAGGAAACATATAAGTCAATGTACATTAGTGTAGGACTTGAGTTTCTTTGGTTGTTAACATCTGCATATGCTCTAGGACACAAGACTTTTAAGCCCCAGCACTGTTTCTCTTTTGCCTCTATAATCTGCATGATGCTGACTGACACCTCATGACTTTCAGCCACAGTCTAAATTTCCTCCTTAATTTGATTACTCCATAATGAACCATAGCTAGTTCAGCAGAGAACACAGAATCTCCATTCTATTTAGTGCAAATGTTAATTTATCCATCCAAATAAATGACAGAAATAATCCTCACAACTTGGAAGTATGTGTTAGTATTACATGTCTTCTTGCTAGTATTTGATTTACATGTTGTTAGTTCAGAGAAATCCTGTATCTCTCACATATAACTATAAAAACTGGGGATGTTGCCTAGGGTTTGCAGAGTAAACAATATACACAGTGTTTTCCCCTGCTGTACACACCCTGTAACTTAACTATATCCCAAACATGCTGCAATCATTTAAAGAATATGTGTCTCGGCTTTCATTCAAAAACCTTTTGAGCCTGAAAACCATACATCTGTAAATCTGAGTCAGAACCATTTCAACCTATTTTATTGAGGCCAAAGGGAAGACAGAGGAGTGACAATTATCTAATGTTGCCTTTCTTGACCCCAGCAGAATCTGTGAGAGTTTTCCCACTGAGTTCATGAAGTTGAAATTTTGACCTGGGTTAATTCCAACCTTTGAAGAGCAGAGGGTGAACAGCACCTGCAATCTCTTTTATATGATTATTAAGATATGGGGAAACAAGTATTCCTTCCCAAAATAAAAGCCCATCTCTGGCATCTTTTTGAGGCACCCTTATGACTCAGATGGAAAAAGAAATCTGAATTACCCCAAAGACAACAAAAGGAATTGTATTCTGAAAAAGTGATATGTCTAGTGTGTTTTACTTCATTTCATCTGATGTAAAACTCAACCACAGTAAGAAACATCTGTCAGCATCCCACAAATTATGACTGCTCAAAAAAAGTGAGGCAGAGTACTTTTTCTCCAAGATTTTCCATATCTTTCTTCTTCCTGAAAAAATTTGCCATGATGTAGGCAACTCAATGATATAATTGCCCAGTAAAATCCATTGAAATTCATGGCTGTGGTTTCAGTTCATGCCCATAGGGTATGAGCTCATACTGCTATGAACAAGAGCAAATTTTAGAGGATCAATTGCAAAATAAAATTCCACTGAATTTCTAAAAATACTTACTCCTCCCTTGCCCTTTGTCTCTTTCTGTACCACAAGACAAATGTAATGGCTTTCTTATCTTTGCCTTCTGCTCCATAGGTACCAGATGCCTTTATATCCCACTGAATGAAATAATTAAATAAATCCCAGAACAGTCATTCTTAACTTTTTTCCTGCCAGTAATGAAATCTTCTCTCATTAAAAAAAATATCTCTGGCTGTGCACCTTGCTGTGATTGGTAGCATGATTTCTGTGTATTCGAAGACAATATTTCGCACAAGTATTAGCACTTGACTTTACATTTGTAAATTAGTAGGTGTTAAGTCTGCAAATATTCCTCCTGGTGTAAGTATTTTATTACTGCTCTCTTTTCTTCTCTTGAAAAAAAACCTCCAATAAAAATTATTTTATATCATTGCTGTATTTCAGCTAGTGTAATTGTTTTCACCTTTTTTTACTGTGGTATTAACCTTCACCCAAATATTTGCATAGCACTAATATTGTAAGTAAACTTTAAAAAATGATAAATCTGATTTCATTCCAACCTGAGGGAATTCAAAACCATCCTTATATTTTCTGAAAAGTGTTCTAACAGACATGCTGTTAAGAATATTTGAGCTTTGGTGCTAATAGGGCTCTACAAAACCAGTGATGCAGAACCCAGGGATCCAGAAGAATGACAGCATCCTGGCAATTGCCCTGCAGGAAAATAGATATGTGGACCCCTACCTGGTCGTCAAACTATTTCTACTCTTTTTCTCATAGCTTTTTAAAGTAAAATGCACTTAACACGTAAGATGTGATGTTTGAGATAAAAAGGGAGGGGGAAATTATAAAAAAGATTATGTTCCTAGTCTATCATGTTGGGTAGCTGAGGGTGATCCCTTCAGAGATTCCTTAGTCTCATCCACATTGATTATTCTTAATTTCCTTGCTGGTTTACAACCTAGGTGCCTAGTTTCAAGAATTGTAGCTATTAGTTGTGTTATTTGGATAATTACTCTAGACCTTGATCTCAGTGTTTAATACTGAAATTATTTTAAAAACAGATCTTTCAACATTGTGTGATATATTTTAGCTACAGGTCTGATAAATAGCATGTGATTTCTATTGCCTGGCATTACTTTTAAAATAAAACAGCCTTTTCTTCTTGCAGGGGATGACGACAGATTGCCCCTCTCTAGTTCTTTTAAATTATGCATATGCCTCATTTTAATAATATGTTTATATCTCAGTGACTTTTAATAAATGGTGGCATTGAAACCTTTGTGGACTGAGAGTTTTTCTGGGCCAGAGGTGGAAGATGGACAATAAGGATTTGCTGTTTTGAAGCTGTCGTATATGGGACAGTCTCTAGATTTGCCAAGCTTCATATATTGAATAAAAATGATACATTTACTAGTTAATGTGGTATGTGCCAGGCACCAGAGTTATAAGGCATTAGGTCAGATATAAACACAGGAGTCAAACAGCAAGGCATTGTTCAGAAATAAATTGAGCTGTCTGGCCCTCTTTGGGACAGAACACATTCCCTTAATAAAATATTCAGTAGATTTTACAATTACTCCACAAGAAAATGAACAGCAAGAGAATTAAGCCTTCTGCAAAAAGTTATGCTTCTGATGCAAACTGCAGTTTAACTAGCAATTGATGCAGACATGCACCACACATATTAATCACTAATATAAAAATTAATAGAATTTCTGAAAAGCCTCTTTGGAAAAAGACATTACCACTGAGAGTTAAGTTCAAAGGAATCTAATAGAACTGACTATGCATGAGGACCAAATTTCAGCAGTAATTATGTTTACTTGCTAATTTCTACAAATATTCTCCAGTTTAAATACATCAGGAATAATGTTAGTAATATGACAACATCACCAACAGAACAACAACAATAACATTAATTATAATAACAGTTACAATATTCATTTTCATACTGATAATAATAATACAATTACTGTCTCAAATTCATAAAATAAATCTGAGCTGACTAAAATGACAAGTTAATTAAAATGACAACTTAAACATAAAAGTCTCTGACCTTTTATAATTTCTGTCTTTGGTCTGCATTATCCAGTAATTACACAGGAAGAAAATATTGTCAAATAATGAAAAAAAGGTTATTTTAAAATCATTTCCAAGCTGGATTGAGGAACAGTCTTGGAAAGCTTAAGAAAGCCTATTCTCACTGTATTTGCAGTTCAGCTTTTAAATGAGAGATCTAAATAATCAAGCCACCAAAACCTTTGATTTTGTGACATCTCAGGTTGAGAATCACAGTGAAATCATAAATGTGTTAGCATTGGAATGTTATTATCAAAGGTTACTCGTGCTGAAAAAAAAAGAAAGGTACTGGGGACAGTCCAAACCAAAGTTACAATGCTTGAACTAAGAGCCACCATTCTGAAGCCAAAATATGACAATCAAAACAATGTGTTTTAGTTCTAATGCACTCTGGCAAATGCTGAACACATAAGAATTTAGCATCTTCAATTTACCACTATCAAGTTCAAGCACAAAATATTTCAAATCAGAGGAATATACTATTTGTATGTAATTCTGAAGTCAACTATGCTGATGAGCTGTGTTCAGTTTTTAATAATGTGGGTGGATCTGTTTAAAAATTAAGTAAAGCCAAACAATCAAAAATTTATATTATATGTCAGCTTATTTCAAAAAGGCAGTTTGTTCTGCTATATACAAAAACAAATCTGAAGAATATGTACCACAATAACAAGTGGATCCTTTCTCTTTTATTAATTCTGACTGCTTTAATCTAACTGGGATATTCGTTTAGAACAGCTGTTCTTGCCTTCCATCTCAGTCTGAAGGCAGAAGTTTAAAGAATTCAACCAGTCCATTCTTTGTGAAGCTCCAAAAGCAGAGCTCAATGCAACTTTTCAAGATTTGAAACATTTGCATCTCTCTAAGCTTTAAAACATAAACAACAGTTACAGATAAACTGCGAGAAACAGACCAAGGGCACCAAATCAAATCTACCATTTCCACTTAGAACCAAACCATATAATCTCTTTAAAAATTTCACCCATCATACTTCTAAAAATGCTTAAACCCCTAATTTTCCTACATGCTGGATGCACAAAACATCTTGATATGGATAGAAAAACATTGCTTTTTAAAAATTCATTTACAGTTTACAGACATGTATTTTTGCATCAAGGTTATCCTTGTATTAGAGTAACTTTTATTTACTTAGAGCAATCCAGGTGGCTTGGATTTATATGTGTATAAAGATAAATATGTATAAATGTGTGTGTGGTTGTGTAGCCTCACACAGATATCCATGCACATGTGTATGTACACATCCTCACACACACCCATCCCTGCAGGTGTTCAAGGCCAGGCTGGATGGGGCTCTGAGCCACCTGGTCTGGGGAATGTCTCTGTCCATGGCACAGGGTTGGAATGAGAAAATCTTAAATGTCCCTTCCAACTCAAACCATTCTACGAGTCTATGATACACATTCATGCACATCTATACATATATCTATATATACACATATATATTTAAACTATTTTTACATATATAGTGAACATATAGAATGGCTTAGGTTGGAAAAGACCTCTAAGACCATTTAGTCCAAGATATTGTTTTATACAACAGTATTGGCACTTTGTGCACAAACATGTGTATATATTTATGGTTTATCTTGATGGTCTTAGAGGTCTTTTCCAACCTAAATGTTTCTGTGATTTTGTAATATATAAATACCCTGCTGTTGATCAGGAAAATGTGTTTTCTGTGAAGGAGAAAACAAAAGACATGGACAGATTTGCTTTCTTCCATTAGCACACATTGCAAAAAAACCAAATACTTTTGCAAATACAAACTTTGGCTTGAACTCTGAATGTCATAGAATTTTTAACAAAGAAGTCAAAACCAAGGATGGAGATGGAATATTCCTTTCCAATCACACTTTTTAAAATCCAAATACTTATTTAAATTCCCTTTTGCATTGTTTATCATTGTTAAATATTTGCACATTGACCTAGGAAAATGTATCTTCTAGATGTGCAGTTTGAATGAAACACAGAAGCTCCAGCAGCAATCTTGAAATTTCAAATTCAAACACCCCAGGGTAAAAAACACTTCCAACAATATTGGCAAGAGTTTAGTTCTCCCTTAGGCTGTCAAAGACATGGTGTGGACATCCTTTCCCTAACACCTTTAAAAGGGGTCTGTAGCCAACTTGGTTTATATTCCAGCCACCTGAACCAGTTACCTTTTTATGCCTTGAACTTTTACAGTTCAACAGTTGCAGAGAGCATTTTGCCTTCATCTCTTCTCACTTGGAGTGTCCATCCCTGCTATTTTCCCACTTCTAAACCTAAAAAAACCCACAAAATGTATTGTTTGTATTGGTACTTCAGAGTTGTTTCTCAAGTTGGCAATGAAACTCTGCTCCAAAGGTCTACAAATGGTTTACAAAAATTCAGTAGGGATGTGAATGAAAGAATTCTGCCAAAAAAAATTCTCACTGCAAAACTGTGGCATCCTTACACAGGAAGGCCAGAAGAGAGCTGCTGTTTCACTAAAACATCCCATATAGTCTTGAAAACATTGAACCCTTGAAGTCTGTTCCAGTGAGGAGGTTCTCCAGTCTGAGGTCATGACTGAGAGTTTTGAATCAGTTTTCCATATCATTCTGGTATGGATAAAAACATTGTTACCCTTTTTGCATTTTAGCAAGTATTTATTACTTCACATCCTGGCACTCAGCTGGAGGAATTAGTCTGGTTCTATTGTTTCCTCTGCTCTGAGTATAACACAGGACTGGCATTGGTCTCCTCCTTCACTGCCAAATCTATAGGCAGCTCCTACAATATTGCACAGACCGATGTATGAAGTATTTGTACTGTAAAATGACCCTTTTCTTCCTGAAACAACTGTGGGTTTTTTGGTTTTGGGTTTTTTGTTTTTTTTTTTTTGACTCCTCTTCACCTTCTTAATCCCTGGTACATAAATACACTTTTGAGGTCTGGAAATCCCATATCTGTCTCAAACTCTAATAGCTCAGACAGAATTTGGAAGATCTTTCAGCTGGCATTCAGTCTATAGGTTTCCCAAATGCTTTCACATTCAGCTCAGCATGAATACGCTTCTTCTTTAACATATTTTCATATGTCTTTCATTAATTTTATTGGAAGACAAAAATCTAAGAATTTGGAATTGAGAGTCAGAAAAAAAAAAAAAGTCTGTATTACATTGGTTTTATATCCAGAATTCTCTGTATTTGAATCTAAACTGAAAATTAAGATCTACCACAGCTTTTAGTTATAATAGCAAAATTAGTTTATCCATTCAAAATAACTCCTATACTTAAGAGTAAAAAGAAAAATTAGATTCTGTCTCTTGAACATTTTGTGTAAATCAGATATTTTTAAATTATACTCAGATTAAAAAAACCTGAAAACCTGGAACTCAGACTTCAAGTTTATATTATTTATTCCAGCACTAAAACATTAAAACCAAAAAAACCTAGAATGGAATTTGAAATATGTGGAAATCATTTATGTAGAGTCCCCAAATAGTCACTGGAAATATAACAGCATAATTAACAGATTAATGCAAATTTAATAATTTAAATTGACATTCATCTTCTTACTTGGGCAATCTAAACCAAAATGAAGTATTTAAAAATCCAGTATATTTACCTTTTCTAAATCTTGGAAATGACATGATAGAGTCCTCTCTTGGGAAATTGCTAAGAGGTTTTGCAGGCCCAAAAGACCCAGTGATTCCTTAAAGTACCAAAAGCTATCTTAGCTTTCAGATAAAAATCCTAGCTTTTGTGAAAAATAAAAAAAACTTTGAAGATTTTACTCCTATTAATCATGCAGAAAACAACATGTATCAACTACAAGGAAACACCGTTAATATTTTTTTCTTTCAAAGAAGGAAAACACATACAGAAATTAAATCCTTTCAGTTTTTGTGTTGCACTGTCTTTCTTGTATTCTCTCTTTTTTTAAAATAAATAAGGGTTTGATATTTTGCAATCTCTAATAATATTTGTAGAGATGTGTATGTGTGTCAGTTCTGAACTGACTCCCTGTTTGCACTCCAGCTCCTTCAGAGTGGTGCAGCCTCTGGGAAAAAAATTAAGGGTCCATTTACCAACTATTCCCCTTCTTTGCCATTTCCAAACCAAACCCACAAAATTTTTTAACAGTTTGTAATGTTTTTAATTTTATTTAAAACATGTGCAATTTTGCTTGCTTTTTCCTCTGAAAGATCCATAAGAAAATAATTGGGAAAAGAGCCTGAAGACAGATATAGTATTGTTTTAGCTCAGCTGTAAGCAACAAAAAGCTAAAATTCTCCTGGATGTATTGGAAGACAAGGTCAGGGACAAGGACAGTGATTCATCTCACATATCTATGCAGATATGTAATAGTTTTCTACACTTTGATAGAGTCACTCTTTCTATGCAGTCAATACCAATAAACAAGGTGGGTGCAGCTCAGATGAGCTTTCTCCTTTATGAAGAGATTAAGTGTTCCTTAAGTTTCTACTCTTCAAAGATTTCAAGCAGACCTTGGTTAACTATCTCAGATGTCAGTCAGGAGGCCACAGCTGTTAGGATAAATCCCATTCAAGCTATCTTCATTTATTTGAACATATATATTGGTTTCTGTGTCCCTGCAACAAGACTGAACCTATTACTGACAGCTTCAAAATCCCCACATTGCTCTGCAATGTGTAATATGTGTAAACAATTTCCAGTAAAGCTTAATTTAAATAGCTTAGTTTAAATCAGCTTCAGTTTGGGTAATCTGTCTTTAAAGGATGGAACTGATTCACAATGTTATATTTTCATTGACCTTAGTGAGGTGAGGACGCCACCCACAGCTTACCTGAGTGATTTTTTAATATATTCCAATTGAACAACAGCTTGCAAGTATAATAAAGAAAATCAACAGTAAGTTGAAACCAACTGTGAGCAAGCAACAAGGTCAAATATTCCAGTTTTAGGGGGGTTAAATCTAAAGAGACCAATGTTTTTATTCCTACCCTCCCTCAATAGGGTCTTTCCTTTTATATGGATTATGCAATTGTTGCTTTTTTTTTCTGTCAACTGATAAGTCAGTCCTCTCCCTCCACTAAAATTAAGGTTGAAACAGGATTACTTTTGTTTGTTTAAAGCAAGGTGGGGATAGAGGTGGGGTGGGGATGGGGGCATGGTGGAGTTTGGGCTGAAATAAATATTTCCCTTGGATCTCTGTTGCATTTACCAGGGTGTCTCAGACTAATTTTTTCTTCTGAGTGTTGAGCTACATTTTCTACCTTCTAGAAAAGTGCCACAGCTGCTACATCATGGGCATTCTGTCTCAGTATTATGAATGTCTTCTTTTGACACATTTTGTCTTGCAAAAATTATGAAATATTTAGAAATAGAAACCATTCTGAGGGAATGCAGTAATGCTTAAGCCAACAAACAATTCCCCTTGGTTTTACATTCTGTTCAAAAGAAAACAGTTTAAAAATGAGAGGCAAGGGAAGAATCAGCTCAAGCAAGTGAAAAGTATAAAGGATAAGGGATTATTCTGAAAGGCTGAAAATCCCTGTTCAAATATCTGCAGGATACTGGAAATACCTGGGAGTCATGAATGAATGGCTTGTATAAAAGATAAAGCATGAAATGCACTGCCTTCAGCACCCCGCTTCCAAAGCTGGCCTTGATTTTATCCAGAAGAAAATATTTGGTAAACTCAGGGTCTGAATAGCTTTGGGACTAATGACATTACATTTTTCAAGAAATGAAGCATTTACAGATGCACAGATGCATGTTCACACTTCTACATACTGTTTCCAGCTTTCATTTGACATTCAGTTGCTGAAATGTGCTACTTAGGCAGATGCTTGACATCCAAAGCTTCCCTTGAGACCTATATTTCATAGTACATCAGATTTTGGCTGGGCCAAATGAAATTTCTGAGATCCAGTTCTTCTCAAGTTTAGAGTTCTCTTTCTAAATGCAGGTAGCCAGAATGGAGTTACCTGAATTAGATGTCTTTTATACAACCCCATCTTACATATATTACTACTGTACTTAACTGTTCTGGAAGCTTCTGCCAGGCAGTGTTCTTTGGTGCCCCAAGCCAAGTGATGCAGCATGGCTTGAACAGGCTAATACTTTCCCTAAAGCACTCTGGTGAAACCACACTACATAGCACTTGAGGGACACTCATCTTTCTGCCTCCATATGCTCTGTCTGTTCTCCCAATACACATTTACACTACCTGTGGGTTTTCCAGTAAAGAGTGTGTGAAATGACATTAGAGCTGTGTTGCTGAAAATGTGCATGGTTGGAGGCTTGGTGGGATAGTATGAAAAGACAATGTGGCATAAAGGGAGTTGAATGTGTTGCAGCTTAATCTCTGTGGTTTATTGGAGCAGTCTTGGAGCATGTTCTCTTCATAATAAAGCAGGAAAATTGACTAACAGCTTTACAGATTTTCCTAACTCTTTCTTTCCAAATAATATATTTGATGGAATTACTTTGGATTTGTCTGATACTGTGGATCAAGTCAGTTCATTCTTAACTTTATTTAGGATAATATATAGATGACACACAGTCTTGGATTTTTTCAAAGCAACTACATAACTTCACAAATCTTATACAAATTCACATTCTTCCCTATATAGTACCCCTATATGTCTTTGAAGAAGATGTCATCTGACTGCTATTTGACACTCTTAGGTGCTCTTGGAATCATTACAGTACAATTAGTTCCCCTTTCTAACAGTGTGGTTTTGTCTGACATCTATTTCTTATAGAATTATAAACATCAGAAGGAGGTGAGCTTGATAAGAGCATCAGATACCACAGCACAGCACAGCTGTTGACACCTGTACTAAATATATAAACTGCTGTACATACCTGGGAGTTGTGTCCTGAACAATCTAAAGGACCTTGAGTAAATTTGTCCATTTCAAATTATTACCAGTTAAAGACAAAATTGATGTCAAATGAAATCAAACACAGACAGCTCTTCCACTGAGTGAATAAGTACAAATAGTCCTTAACTTCTCTTATAGCATTTTAGAATAGCAAACCACTACTGCTTGAAGTTAAAATATCAAGGAAATTAAAGTATGCGAAGAAGGCCTCCCTTCATTTCCATTTTTGCCTCCACCCTGCCCCCACCTTGTGCAAGAATGGAATAAAGATGTAGACCCAGACTGGAAGAATATCAATACACACCCTGGGAGATTTTGATCTGGCCAGACCCAACCCTTTCCCAATCTCTTGAACTATGAAGATGCAGGAGTTTGCCGTTGCAGCTCGGTGATAACTGCAGGGGCTGAGCAGAGCTCAGCAGGTTTGGTGCAGAGCTGTGCTAGCACAGCTCCCTGACAGATTGGAGCTGGCTCCCATCCACCTACCCTGGAGTACAGACAAAACAAGTTCACATCTCTCTGCACGTGTTCATAAAAGCCAACGCACAGCTGCACAGCCCAAAAGAGGAAGGGAGTGGCTCAGGCTAGAGGCTCACCCTGCTTCCTACACATTCACTGCCTAAAAAAGGAAAGGCAGCTCAATATTCCGGAGGGAAAAAAAAAAAGCTCTGGCTTGACTTGTTTGATGACACAACAGACAGAAAGTTGTGCAAGAAGTTGCATTTCAAAAAGGTATGGAGCTGCACTTCCCTGCACAGAGAGCCAGGGCTAAATGGCACAGCTTATCCTTCAGGGTATGATTCCTGCATTAGCCTTTGAGCCTCTATTAGGTCAGCCAGCTGTGAAAAGAAGGAGAAACTGCTTGGTGAGAAGGGGAAAGTAAAGAAAGGCACTGTGCACATGTATTTGTCTCCATATTTCTCCCATATGAACACTACAATTTTATTTATTTCAGGTAGGAGGGAAAATCTGTTATCAATTTGGTTTTGTGTGTCTTGTCTTTATGAATTCTATTTCATTCCCTGTAATGGTAGAATTTACAATAAAGAGATTTTATATATTTCAGGTCACCTTCTTGGTCTCAGCTTTAAATTTTTCAGGCAATTTAAATAAATTCAAATAAAAATAATATTATTGCTATTACTAAAAGAAACACACACAAAATGGCATCTGTGGAACAAACATACAAATTTTTTCCTTCTTGGCTTGTTTAAAAGCTGTAAGAGCTTTTAAAAGTGTGAATGGAGTGAAAATTAAGATCAGCTGCAGAGGGACAGAAAATGACTGAATGAGCCTAATGTTAATGAGACTACAATTCAATGAAAGACTGGATCAGTGGACAAGGGAATAGCAAATTATGTGTTCTACCTAGACTTTTGTAAGGCCTTTGATAGGGTCCCCCACAGCAGTGTTACTTCCAAATTGGCAAGAGAGAGGCTTAATGAAAAGAATATTATCAACATAGATTAATAAGGAATTGGGTGCAGGAGCAAATTCAAAGACCTGCAGTCAATGGCTCTGTGTCCAAATGGAGATCAGTAACCAGTGGTGTTCCTTAGGGGGTAATACTGGGTCCAACACTGTTTAATATGCTTATCAGTGATCTACAGAGTGGGACCATGGGCATTCTCAGCAAGTTTGCAGTTGACACCAAGCTGAAGGTTACAGTGGATACTCTGTCATCTGAAACCTCAACAAGCTCAAAAAGGTGGCCTGTGCAAACCTCATGAACTTCAACAAGGCCATGTACAAAGTGCTGCACCTGGTTCAGGGCAATCCCCAGTGACAATATGGCTGGGAGATTGATTTGAGGGTATTGATGGATGAAAAAATTTGACATGAGTTAGCAATGGGCACTTGCAGCCCAGAAAACCAACGATATCCTGGTTTGCATTACAAAAAGTTGTCCAGCAGTTCAAAGGAGGTAATTCTGCCCCTCTATTCTGTTCTTCTGAGGTCCCACCTGAAGTACAGTGTTCAGGTCTGGGGTCCCCAGTATAAGCAACACATGGATGTGTTAAAGCAGATCCAGATGAGAGCCATAAAAATATCAGAGGACTGAAGCCCCTCTGTGCTGAAGACAGGTTAAGAGAGTTGGGGTTGTTCAACCTGGAGAGCAGAAGGCTCTGGGGAGACATTAAAGCAGCCCTTAATATATGAGGGCTTATAAGAAAGATGAAGAAAGAGTTTTTACCAGGGTCTCTAGTGGCAGAATGAGGCAAAAAGGTATTTAATCTAAAAAGGGTATACTGAAGTTGGGCATAAGGAAGAAATTCTTTACTGTGAGGGTGGTGAGAAACAGGAATAGGCTGCCCAGAGAAGTTGTTTAAGGACATGTGTTAAGAGCCCATCCCTGGAAGTGTTTAAGGGCAAGTTGGGTGGGGTTTTGAGCAGCCTGATCTAGTGAAAGGTGTCCCTGCCCATTGCAGGGGAGTTGAATGAGATTACTTGTAAGGTCTCTACCAACCCAAACCAGTCTATGATTCTGTTAAAAATGCTGCTCATTAACTTAATAAGGCAGCTTTTGATCATCAGTGAAGATTTTGTTCCCAGGAACAGGCAATTAAAGTCAGTGCAGTATCTGAGTACAAAAAATTTACTGCAACAATTGGTCATTTTTGTCTCAGTGTCCTTGCATTAATTAAAAAGGTTGTTGTAGGTTCAAAAGTTAGTCACTTGATTTCTTCACAAGATGAGAAATTTGTTTAATATTGTGACTTGATGTCAAATAACAAGGGCTATATATTCTCATCAAGTTGAAGGGGTTTGAAGTTGCAATAATTTACAAATAACTTTCCAAATTTTCTATAAATTATTACAAGATTTATCACTTATAGTTCCAAGCAAAATGGAATTCCTTCCACTGCTGGACATAATTTATTATCCACAGAGATCTGCAAATACTGAGGAAAGAAAACTTAAAAATAAAAAATGTGCTTGTACTTCTTGAGGTTTAAAACCTCAAAAATTACCAGAAGTAGGGTAAAAAATAAATTATGGAATTTAAAATGTTTTATTGACTTTCTTTACCCATACTTTCTTAGATTTTTCTCTTCCAGTATGTGTGAATGATAATTTTTCTTTTTTTTTTCTTTTTTTTTTTCTTTAAATAAAATATATTTTGGACTCTTTTTTATAAATGCGATCTCACTGGGTTTCCAAGAATGCATCATTGGAACCATATATACCACTCATTGTATAAAGGAACATTTATAAAAAAGAGAAATCAACACTATTTCTCTTTTGCCACTACTAGAAGAAAAAGCTTAAATATCCACCACAGGCACAGCACATACTTGAAAGACTTCTTTGTCAGAACAATGACTGTTTCTAAAGGTAAGTTCTTAAGAAAAAGAAATTAGCAACTCAACATTGTTCAGAAGGCTAAAAACAGATGTAGAAAAAATGTAAAACCAAATTTTCAAAGACACAGATTACACAAAGAGCTGATTGTTATTTCTTGCTGTGTCTATGATTGTTGAGGCAATTTTTGCTTGTTTTTGGTTAAGATTTCAATCAGCTATTTTTTTTTAAATTTTGTAGATCATACACCAATTATAATAAGCTCCAGATCTCTGATTTGGAAATAGTTTTCTAAACAAAACAACACAAGCAAAAGACAACACCATTGCAAGACACTCAATAAGCCTGGAGTGATTTAGATCCAGCTACTCTACTGCTGTCTGGAGAACAACTGCTATGTTTTCTACTCTGAAATCTCAAAACCAGGGAACCTTTCCTGAACACTTCTTTAAAATGCACTTTTACGTGTACTTTTAGATGTACTTTTACATTAGCTGTTCTCTGCAATAGATTCTAACAACGATTCTGCATGATAAAGGTCAAAGGCTTTGACGGAGGACAACTTGTATTTAGTTTTAATCATATAGAAAATTAGCATATCATTGATAAATCCCTGTTATGTTAATACTGAGAACAGAAGAGTTTTGGAGAGTGTTTACACTAGTGCTAAAAGGTAAAAAACCAGCCAGGATTGAAATGAACCATCAGGTCAAAAAGAAAAAACCTGCTCTTTTGTTTTTATGTTCAACCACAAGGTTTTTTTCTTTCTGCCAGTGTGCATTATAGCTTCCAGACGTCTCAGTGCTGTTCTTTTTCCTCTTGTTGTAGCTCTCTCTACTTGAGTAATGACACACAAAGAAAGATTGGTTTATGGATTAATCTCATGAGACACTGAGCTTGCTATAGAAGATGTTGGGAGGTGGACACAGATTTTCTAGTGTTCATCAATATGAGCTGAGGGAGGATGTTAGATATTAAAATACTTGTGAAAAAAATGAGGGTTCTAGACACATCAGTAAAGATACAGAGAATAGTCAATATATGATCCTAAAATCATATTATGAAAGATCTTGTAACAAAAAAATCAGTTGTAGTATAGGGTTTGTTTTTCCTCGCCTTTTTTAAGTTTCCTTTTCCGTAGTGCATTGGTGCCACTAGGAAGCTCAAAGCAGCCTAGCAACAGTTAGTACACAATGTATGTGTGACAGAAGCTACAAATTCCAGTTGTTATGATTTCTGGGATAAGGCCATGAGAAAGAAAATATGCCCAGATCACTGCTGAGTGAGTATGAAGTGGCTTTTCACAGCTCGGTATGTCAAAAGAGCCAGAATAACCTCTTCAGTCTAGTCAGCTGCATTATAAAAAGGAAAAATAATCCCTATCAGCACCTTTTCCTAGCCCTTAATCACCATACATTATCTTCTACTAAAGAGGCAGCACAGTAATTCAAGCAAACTTTTATACTTCAGCATATATTTGCATATGATAAACTAGAAATGGTAAAGATTGAGGATTAACTTTGACTAAAGCTATGGTAGCACTTCCCCAGTAAAGCTGCAGATACTGTGAAGCACAGCATTCCTCCACAAGAGAAGTCCTTGGACAGAGAAGTGCAGAGATATTCAGAGCTTCTGAGCACATCCCTGACTAGCAGAACTGTAAAGAGGAGAAGGGGAAAAGGCCCTTCCTCTATTTCAAAGATTTCTGTTTGGCAATCTGCTCAGAGGCAGACACAGCAGTGTGAAGTAGCTGGAGGGGGATGTGAACAGAGAGGCAGGAAAACCCAATCTTTCAGTCACCTACACAAGACATGATCACCAGGTGTAGGTGCAATTCCTCAGATGTCTGAGAACTGCTTCACTTGGTCCTCTGAAAAATGCCCAGATGAGCTCTTCTGCTTACACCTTGATGAGGTTAAGGTGACTTAACAAGTTAGCTTTTTGTCTTCATCTGCTGGAAGAATCATCAGGGGAATCATTCTCACCACCCCACCTGGAAAGGGTGAGGCAAAAAGGCAATTCGAGTCAAAGAGAGAAAGAAGGTACTTTCATTGCATTGCCCCAGACTTGTTAGCAGGATTAGTAGTCAGTAACAACCCAAGAAAAGCACATGGAAGAATACAGACATATGAAGAATAAATTAAAGAATAGTCTCCTAAGAGATATTTGATTCAAATTCCCTGTGCAATAATATATAAACATACTGAGATTAAGCACTTACAGTAGTAAGGATCAAATGCCAAGGTTTATAACACATTTTTGGCAGAGGAATGTGAAAACAAATCAATGCCTGGTGGCCTAAAGATGCCTAGCAGGATGGTTCTATCTTCCAGTGAAATCAGGATAATTCAGAAACTTCTGAAAATCCCATTAAGTGCTTTGGTAGTAGCTCTGTGTGTGTCTACATAGCATCTTAAAATCTCTCAGCTAAATCATCAATCAAAAACCACAAGATAGCAGACAAAATTGATTACAGTTCTCACCACAGTTTCTATTTCATCCAGGAAAAAGAAAAAATCAGAAATATGAAAAATAAAACATTACCATTTTATGAGTTTGTAATGACACAAAGACTTTCACATCTGTTTTTTACAAAAAAAATTATGTACTATACCCCCAAAGGCAAATAAAATACAAAATGGATATACAAAAGCACTGAAGCGCATTCAATATTTTTACAAGTCTGCTTAAGGTTCATTAAACTTAGCTAACATGACAAAGTTCAACAGAAACTTGTAGTGACCCTAATTATTATTAAAAAAAGAGCATGGCCTTTTTTTCTGCTATGAGTGGCAAATATCAACATAGATGTCACTGGTCTTTCCTATTTGTGTCATGGCCAGTCTCCCCACACAGTTACTGGACACCCTGTTTGATGCTGGGCTCAGTCATTTACCCTTCCAAATTCCCAGCCCCAAATAAGAGCACACCACTTGCATCATAGGATCAGTGACTCATGCCATAAAATCAGCTTCCTCTTTATCTGGACATTGAACAACTGGCTTGACCCAAAATGCAACAACTTCTGCAAAAGAAAAAAAAAAAAAAAACAAACCAAAACCCCAGCCATTTCCCTTAAGCATAAAGAGAGCTGGTAATAACAGATGTCAGCTTAAGTGGGTTAACGGGGTCACAGAACCATTTACATTTTGTTTGGTGTGTGAATTTTTGAAGTTATGTGTAGATTTTAATGAAATGCAATTATTGTGCTAGCAAAGGAGGAGACACAATCCCATCAACATTTACACAAACAATAGGTCTCTTAGCTAAGAGAGTTCAAAAATCTCACTCCTTTATGTTGGAAACTGAATTCCTGACTACAAATAAATTTGCTTGTCAAAAGCAAAGGGAGCAAGCAATTTAGAATATGTTGTAGATGTGACCATCAATACTCATTTTAACCTGACTAGACACCAATGCTTCAGATATTCAAACTGATTTTTAATTACTGTTTTTACTTATAAAATCAATTTTATTTTAACTTGCAAAGGTCGTCATTGATGCCAAATCAAATATCCCAGCTATTTCTCCCACTTCTGTCCCCAGACTTAGGTAATGCCCTGTATGTTTTATCTGTGCTCTTCAGCAGACCCATAAATATTCAGGAAACAAATTTCTCTTTTTCTGTTACCATTATGATTTTCCTTTGCTTACACCTGAACAATCCCATTACCTTCATACACATCCTCAGACATAGCTTTGTAATGTTACTGAAGATAATATCCATGACATGCCAACTTATTTATGAAAACGCAGAAATGTAAATCACACTCCTTTGGAAAACAAAAAGAAACAAATAAACCCCCCTGAAATTATTATTGCAAAGAGATAAGAACACAAAAATCTAATTCCAATGAAAGATAATTATAGGGCTGGACCACCACTTCCATGAAGAGAGGCTGAGAGAGCTGAGCCCATTCAGCCTGGAGAAGGCTCCAGGGAGACCTTGGAGCATCTTCCAGTATCTAAAGGGGGCCCTAAGAGAGGTGGAGAGGGATTTTTACAAGGACATGTGGTGACAGGACAAGGGGGAATGGCTTCAAACTGCAAGACAGCAGGTTCAGATTAGAACTAAGAAGGAAATACTTCACTGTGAGAGTGGGAAGACACTTGACCAAGTTGCCCAGAGAAGTTGTGGATGCTCCATAGGCCAGATGAGATGGGACATTAAACAGTCTGGTCTAGTGGCAGCTGTCCCTGCTCATTGCAGAGATTTGGAACTAGATTTTTAAAGTCCTTTCTAACTCAACCATTTTATGAATACATGATTCTAGAAATGTCAAGTATTATATAATTTATTCATATCAACCCAATTCATTCAAACTATGCTCAGAACCATATAATGCTGCAGAAGGATAGTATCAAGTGACAAAGTTTTGTTCTCTATAAAGTGGAAATAAGCACAGATTACAGGTTTTAGCAGTTACTAACCTATTTCTAGAATAGAAGCGGGACTCAATGATATCCTCAGCAAAATAAAACAGGAACTACCAATAATCATTAAGCTTTAAGTTATTGTTGTGATTTTCCATAGTGAGTCAAATACAACCTCCAAACAGAAATGGGCTTTTAGCAATTTACAGACACCTTGCTGCCAAACATTTCAAAAATTCACATGGTCAAGCATAGAGGTGCATGATAAAACATCTTGAAATATTTTTGCATCTCTACCAGACAGATAGGAATTGAGTGTGTAGAACTATAATTTTTCCCCCCAAGAGTTGCCTGGTACAGAGAACTGTCTTTGTCAACAGAAAAATTCCAACTTGAAAGTTCAAACCTCTATCAATGCTTGCTGCCAACACTCAAAAGTGAGAAATACAAGAGTTAGGCTCAGCAGTGGAGTAAGGGAGTATTGTAAAACTACTCTTTTTTGTTCATGTTCAACATTCCCAGCACTGGAGCCCAGACTGCCGTGGAAACCTGTGCTGAGTTAGGCAGGGGAAAGCTGCTGGTCTGCTCTCACAGTTGTGGGACAGATCCCCTTCCCCTGCACCATCAGAAATCCACATACATCCCACTGTCTTTGATGCAATTATTAGGCCTGCACCTGGACTTGCTGAGAAATTTTGGCCTGTGAGATCTTAAATGCTATTTTTGTAGTCACAAGGTTCCAGAAGTGGCTTGCATGAAAGAGTACATTTTTTTTAATAATTGTGGCCATCTCCTAATATTTTATTATATCATGGCAGTGTTTGATCTAGAAGACATTTTTTAAATATTCAGATGTTATGTGAAATATGCCTCTTTCCACAGTCCCAACAGACCTCAAAGGCTCTAAAAATCATACCCAGACTTCATTAGGAGTAAACTGACATCATCCCATGGAACTTTCAACTGTACTATCCATAGTCAAGATACTCAGAGCTGCCAATACAGGAGATACAACCCATCATCTGCTAATCTTACACATCCTCTCATGAGCATGTAGAAAAAATCAGCCACTACAAGGCAAGGGAAATGATTTAATTCTTTTTCCCATATAATTATGGGAAAGTTCAATAAATTACTTTCATTTTGATGTGAGAATTCCTACTTTATAATAGATCTTTGTTTTGGCATTCCCTTGCCAAAAACTCATACAGTTTATGAGCTGTATGAAAAAAAAATCCTTATTCGTTCTTACTCAAAATACACAATGTCTATTGTCACAGTCTCTATGCCATTCAGTGGAACCTGTTTATCTGTCTACATATTAGATATATGAGAAAAAAAGCACTGCATGTTTTGATCCCTTATACAGTCAGTGCATTACACTTAATAGTTATCTAGGAGATCTCAGTTCTGTAGCTGTGCTATCATTCTCAGGATTTCTGTTGTGTTGGAATTCAGCCACATACATGGCATGAAACATACATTTTTCTAACTTAGCACACTATTTTCCTGGGAGGAGGTCTGAAAAATATTGTATCCATACCAGACCAGAAGGAAAATGTGGGCACCACTATACACAGTACTTTCAATTAGTTGAAATTTGTCCAGGACCATAGGGCTAATTTCTCTGTTCTTGCTAATCACTAATTTGGCTAAGTGCTAAGCTCAGCAATTTTGCAAGTCTTCAGATGTTGCAGAAGTGTTTTCATTTCTCAAGATGAGACCTTAAATAAATTATATGGTACTTAATAATAGCACATGATCAACTTTATGTCTCATCCAGCTTTATGGATCATCACCAAACTACCAGAAGAGAGTATGATCAATTTAATTACTAAGTTTGAAGAAGAGTTACTTATTAATCCTCATTTTCAGAGCTCCCATATGTCTGCTTGCTCTGTGAGTTAATATCTCCAGACATGTCATGCTAGCTTCTATAGCTAAATCAGTCTTCTTAAGACAATAAAATGAAATGCTAGAAAAGTGATCCCTTTCCAAATGAAAAACTTTCTGACAGACACAAGATCTTATCTTCTCTTTAAACCTCCTCTTTTTCTCTAAATTCAATTTAACTAGGAAATCCATAATCTTTCATGGGACCATCATCATGGCAGAATCCCTGTAGGGATGTACCGCTAAGACATTGTTTTCATAACATATAAAATCAGCCACACTGCCCAGTAATGCCTCCAGAAATGTCAACCTGTGGAAACAGCAGGAAAAAGAGAATCAGACCAAGCTGCTATGATATTTTACCCATAATATTCTGTTTGTTTCAATCTACTTTCAGATTTATTAATAAGTGCTCCTTCAATCTATCTGTTAATTCATATAAATGTTTTGCAAACAAAGCATCTTTTGGCAAAGAACTACACAGTCATAAAACCTGTTGCCTGAAGAATCACTGCTTTTTGTTTGTTTAGAAAGTCTCTGAGATGGTACTAGACAGGGACCATCTGATGAAGCTTGTACTGGAAAAAACACGGGTAGATCCCTATCTATCTTCTCGATGGTACTAATTATTTTGCTGATCTTTATCATACTCATAAACTTTCTCTTCTGTAGGTTGAGGAGGTCCAACCTGCTCAGCTGCTGCTTTTGTGAAAGTTGTTTTACATCTTCATTCAACCTTATTGCCCTTGTTCCTTCTTTTTTTGGGATACCAAGGTAAACACATTATAAAACAAGGAATCATGCACTAACTTAATCATGATTTTTTACTTTATTTATTTTCCTAAAAATTCTTCATATTTTATTTACCTTCTTGCCCACTGACAGACTGTGAGCTCTTGTTTCCACAGAATTTTGTATCAGTGAGGTTAAAAGAATTATAGAAGTAGTTCAGTGTATTTTAAACTTGTGACTACTAAAAGTCACAATATGCTAAGCTGTCCTAGTAATAGCTGTATGACTTTATAACAGAGACTTCATTGCTGAATTTATCTGTTGTGTTTCAGAGATGGGAGAGATACACTGAGCTGACAAAGGAGTTATCACCTACAGCAGCTCAGGTACTGGAGTACTCATATCTGGCTCTATTGAGGTGTGGCCCTATGAAGAGTATAAGGTAGCATTAAATTTCCCTCTACATCCTGTCTGGTAAAAGATATTTTTCTATGACACATTTGTACAGTATATATGGCATTCCCATTTACAACTGCCTTGGCTGTATTTTCTAGGAAAAGTACCAAGAGCTGGTTTCTACCTCTTTGCCTCAAGACATCTGAGGAAAACAGCAGCACTCTCAGCAGTTTGAAATTCTAGAATGTTCATTGTCTGTTGAAATAAAAGCTCAGCCAAAAACTGTGAGAGAAGCTTAGGAGCTCAATCTAGACAATGCTTCCACATTAACAAGACAGGGGATGTCTTGATGTGACTAATTTCATGGGTGTTGCAGGACTGTGCTGGTAGTCACTGGGTTCCAATGTGCTGCAAATACTGTTTTCTTTATTAGTTGAAGAATGTACTTTTTACAGAAACTTTTTATACCTGAATTCAGAACTTCATTGAAGCAAACTGTAGCCACAGTGCCAAAATCTCCCATTCTATGCTCATATATCTTTTTCCTAGACAATGAAGGCATACATTTATGTCATTTCTCAGAGGTGATTATTCTTTTTTCCTTTCTTATATGAATTAGAATTGAGGAGAAAGAGTAGACACCTGCTCTTGCTGTAAGGGAGAATGGAGATAATTCCTGCACTATCTGAATATTTCACTACCCTGCTTTTAGTTTTTATTGATATAGCTCCTCCAAAGCTCCAAAAAGAGCTTTTGGCAGGAATTACTGTTCCCATGCACAGGGTGTGCAATGTTATCACTCCTTGTTAGGTTCTATTGATTCACTTTGGTTTAAAAGGAACTGAGGATGGATTCTGATCACTTAAAAAGAGATCAGTGACATACTTTCTGCTTTCACAGCTAATAGTGTAACTATTATAGTCAATAGTGTAAAGACTTTTATTCAGGGGCTGAGAATATAGTCCTCAGAAAATGAAATATGAACAGGCAAAATGTAGACTTTGTTTCCAAAGGAGGAAGAAGTTCTGAGTGTTGTAAAAATAAAATAGCTGCATTGAGCAATTTACATTGGCTTATTAAAGTCAGCATTTAAATTGAGGGTGAACGCTTTTAAAGCACCATAAGAAAGAGCAGGAATGCCAGTTGGATAGCTAATTTTAGCTGGAAAACCAGAATAAGGTGTAGTTTGAAGAGGAGATCAAAGAGAGAGACTTATAGAAATTGTATGGTGTACTGGCTACCAGCACAGGAAGTTACCATCAAGGCAACCAAAGTCAAAGACACAGTGCAATTACTTAAAAACACAAATGGATCCAGCATGTTCCTGCTTGGCATTCAGAGCTGCCTCTAACCCTGTAACTCAGGCTGGAAGTGAACTATTAGCAGGAAAAGTAGAGAGAGAAAAATCATAGCAAGCTTTGAAATCTGAATGTCTTTATCTTCATTAGTGAATCTTGTCAGCCTAGTAAATTTATTCCACTACATAAATGATTGAGCAAACCTTACAGTAAACAAAGAGAAAATGGGAAGAGAAGCACACAATATTGCAGAAGTGGCTGACTGCTTAAGAGAGACAGGGTTTTGTCCCCTGTCACATAAAATGTCAGTGGAAAGGTCTCTTGCATCAAGGATAATTATTTTTTCCACAATAACTTTTAGATCAGTATGATCATAGAAAAAAAAAGCCTGGAGGATTCACCCTGCCAAGCTACTCTAACCTTCTATAGGACACAGGCCTTGGGATTTTTATTTAATCACTATGTGCAGAGCCCTAACACCAGGACTACAGTTTTAATCTCACAACACATTGAAACAAAACCAGATTTTGATTATTTGTAAGCTTTATGATTGAGTTGATTGCATTTACTGGTAAACAAACATCCGAGAATGAATCATACAATCTTCAAGCAATGATACGATACTGATCAGCATATACGTGATAGTAAAGATACAGGCTGCATCTTTACCTACTTTTTTTCTGAAGTTACAATGAGTCTTGGGATGCTGGTCCATCAGTCATTCAAGGTGGCACATGTAGCAGCAAGTTCTGTCTGTGATAGTTTGTACCAAAAGACATTTGCCTGGTTAGATTGCTGTCAGCAGTATCGTTCATTTGCTGTTTATCCCAGATCTGTTTGCAAACATTGCTGAAAAAGTCAGCCAGGTTTAAAACACCATGTATTCTTGTAATGAAATAAAATAAATCATCATGGTAAGTATTTTTTTCATGTCTAATTGGCATGCCCTCAAGGGCTTTAAAATCTTCCTAGTGCTGTTAAATAACTAAAGGTTTGGTCTTTAACAACTCTTTTTCTGTTCTGGGAAGCACTTAAATGTTGTGAGCCCTCACACTGACTTCAGGAAGATTGCTGGAGTTATTAATCACAAGTCAATTTTTTATTATGGCATCTGTCATTAAATAATGGCAGTATCTGCAGGAAGGACCAAATTTTCTGCAATGGTTGTAAATAAATTGAACACAGACTTGAAGAAAACTCAACTGGCCCTTGGCAAACTGGAGCACCCTTAGGATGCCAGTGCTGTAGGTGATGCAGTTACTCATGAGTATTTTGGTCAAAGGGAGGCATGCAATTTGGGAGATTTCAGGTACACATTTTATCCTGCCCTATTTCCTTGTTTTAGGTTCCATATAGCCTCCTTTTCATTTCCTTATTTTCTCTGCCTTGGAAGAGTTCTCCTTCAGTAGGACATACGAACATTTGTTTTTTTCCAAAGGCTCAAAAAATGCCACATTCACTTCCAAACCTATGTCTCTTCTCAGACAGCAGTGCAGTGCAGTGCTGCCAAATCCAAACTTGTGGGCTAGTTTCCTTGTTTAACAAAGGTAACCTGAAACTCTGTAAATCTTGTATAAAGCTAACATCTGCATTTATTCAGCTGAAAATTACATGCACAAGGTTAGCTCCTAGCTGGTGTAAACAAGGACAGCTCTGAAGTTGCTGAGCATTGCATCCACTTACACAATCTAAACATATGGTATATATTCATCAGTTCACCTCCCTAACAAAAGTTTGGTCAGATTGCCATTGAGGTATTCATTCATGGAGTACTCATATATGCTCTTGTGCTGTGAAAAGCAGTTCTCAATTTTAAATTCAAAGACATATTTAAAAATGACTCTCAGAAAGTTTAACTATCTGCTGCAGCTGCCTTTTTGTGTACAGATTGTGCAATTCAGTTGGCTCCTTCTCTCCTGCTTCATGCCCATTTACTCTTGGATTCAGAAATCTCCCATTGCTGTTTGTATATGAAAGTGAAAATCTTGTTTCCCCTGTCCCACACACTGTCCTAAGCTTTGCTTCACAGACTCTAGCCATGATCAAAATTGATCAAAGTTTGACACCTAAATCCTGGCTTAAAGGCAAAGAGCAAACAGGACTAGAAAATAGGACAGACAAAGTGGATCAAATGGCAGGACTGACTACATAAAAGACAGTCACAAAAACAGGGGCAGATTATTCTTTCTATAGCATAGTGGAAGGACAAAGGGTGATCAAGGAAAGGATGGACTAAAACTGCAACAAGGAAACTCCAGACTTAGACATGAGGAAAAATCTTTGCTACAAGGGTGCCTATGAGAACCCCCCTGAGCAGGCTTCCAGGTGACTGAAAATCAGTCCTTGGAGATTTTCAAGAGCTGATGGCATAAGGAGCAACGTGATCCTACTTTGAGGATTTAACACTGGAGTTAGTCCCGTGTTTAAAGTGGATTGACGGAGATTAAATCCTTGCAAACCTAAATCATGCCACGACTCCACACTTTAGTTAAATTCACTTTTTATGTGACAAAAGCTGTCAACAAGACAATTCCAGTGACTGCAGATGAGTATTACTGTGCTAATTTACAAAGAAAGCCATGCACTCCTTTATCACAGATTATATTATGTATGATATAATATAGTAGGATACAATGATATAATATATAGTATAATGTTTTAATTAGAGCAATCTCTAACAGATAGACAAATGTTTACATGATGCTCGGATAAAACCTACAGCTTCGGCAGACATGAAGAAAGAAAAAACACTTTCAGCTTTTTCCTATAGAGTACAGGTTTACTAATGTAGAGCAACAGCTTTAATAGCTTTGGAGATTTTGTTTCACCCTCAGAGATAAATTTCTAAAGAAAATGTTGACCTTAAAGAAAAGGGGAATGAGACATTATTGAAAGAATTGAACGTTTTAGTGTCTGGGATTCTCTGTATATTTTAAATACCAAAGGATTTGAAATTCTTTTGATTAAAAAGGTAATTTGATCTCAATGTGCTTTTTAGATCTGCAAATGCTAATAAAACATACTTCAATTATAATTCTCTGGAGCTTGTGACGATAACTAGATATTATGTTTATAATGTTTTTCATAAAATGAACTTTTACTCTGAATTCCCTTCGATGCTGTTATTTACAGTTTACCTTTTTACAAATAGCAGCTAAGATGACATAACCTCTAAAAGGAATCTAAGTGATTAAAAAACCCCTCAAACCCAAATTTGTTTGATTCCCTTATACTAAAACGTCCCATATAAAAATGGGTTTTGCTTAGACTGTGTGTGGGTGGGGGGAGTTGCTCACTGAAAGCAGATGATCTGTATACAAATTCTCTGTTTCTGTGCCATAAAAATTACTAACTCCATTTATGGAAATCACAGGTATCTCATGTATTACAATTGGATAAAGGGAACATAAAGCCCCCTTAAAAGTTAAACCACTCTCTTTTGATTGTGACTTACATCACTCTGCACCTGTGTAAACCACCAAACAAGGTGTGAAATAGTCAGCAGAGATTTCAAAATACCTCATTAACAAAGATGCTTTAAAAGATTGTTGTCCAAAAGTAGTTTCTATGATAAGAATATAAAATTAGCATCTTTAAATATTTACAAAGTGACATGTATTTTAAAACCACCTAGGAAATCAACATCCTCCCTAAGATGCAAATAATCTGACAAACTATTCAGAATGAAATATGTATTCAGCAACTTGAGCATAATTTTCTTTTCAAGCACCTTTTGTGAATAGACTTGATTTTTGACAATGTCTTCATTATTCAAAAATATTTTAACCAGTCATCACCCAAAGATGAAGATAAGCATGAATGAGTCCTGCGGCTCTTTCAGAAGGCTCACAAATATCTATTTGCACTTTAAAAGATTTGGGGATTTTTGCATATCAGAACTGTACTTCGAATGCTTACAGACAGAGTTTGAAATATGATAGAAAATACTCTTGATAAATATTCTTTTTTTCCTTGCAGTAACCCCTTCCAAGTTTAGCCAGGTTGCTAACTTCATGTCTTCTCTGGATTTGAAAAGATGTCTCACACAAATACAGCAATGTATGACACTGTCTCTGACAAAGTAAATTTGTATGACATCAAACACACAGGTACACTCTGGTGGATGTTGCTGAAATGGCTTCTTAAAAGCTTTTCAGTTTTCCTTGAGTCATAATGAATTAACTTTCAAAAAACAACTAAAGGCAATATAGCATTAGGTGAAAAAAGCATTGAGAGATAGATCCTTTCTGTAAAGATTCCCATTCAAATAGAGAAGCTGGAGAAAACAAGTAGTGAGGGAGTCTCCTTGTCATCTTTTCTGTGGGAGGTAAAGCCAAGGCACATAGGAAGGGAGGTGAAGTTGTGACACACAGGAATTAGCCATCAAGATCACAGAAGAAATTTAAGAGTTGTACATTTGTATAAGGTTTTTGCAGGGGTGTAGGTTGGGAAAAAGTTTGTTTGCTTTTCCAGAACCACAACAGTGAATAGAAGACACTTATTTATACTCTCATTTTTTTTTACCACACCCAGACTGAATAAAACTAGTTCCATCAACCAGCTAGAAACAGGAGAATGGGACACTTGAGTACAAGTCTGAAGCTTGTAGGAGTCTTCAGCTTTCCTTCAGAACAATAACACAGAAGAGACTGAAGGAAAGTGCATCTGCTGGCCGATGGAAGACGGTGACTCTTGAAGCAATGAAAAATATTTTCTTCAAAGAAAGTAGTAACAGCTCTTTCATAAATGAAAGTTTCATACATGAAACTGCCTGTTTCTGAGACAATTTTAATAAAATGCCTAAAATAACATTTCACAAAGCAGTTGTGAGTTTAAAGGTACTGGAAAAAACTTTGAAATGTGTACCGGAAAAGCACTGAAACTCCCTGAAATCTGCAGCTAATTTGTGTTCCCAGGATGCACAATGTTTTTGATAGAGAATTAAAACTACAGAAGAGGCACACTGCCATTTTATTACAATTATTACCATTAAAAGATATGTAAACCTGCCAGCAGCATAAAGGAGATTCCCTGGCAGAAGGCTCCCTGTTCCCAAGCAGGTACAAACAATAGTGGATACCCATCTCCAGCTGAGTTCCATTTGCCATTTATTGCTTTTGATCTTCAAGTATGTAGGTAACAACTAGAATTACAGCAGTATCAACAAATATCAGAAATAAAAATACAGGAAGAATTTTGGAGGAGCAGCTGCTGGTATGTATGACAAATAAAAATCATACAATATTTTGCAGGCATGTATGGAAATCCACACAAGCAGTTCCACTAGTCATTCCACAGTAGAGGAAGGACAGCACTCCCAAAATCAGCCAGTTGTGGAGATGTATAATTTCAACCTGTTCCAAATAAAGACACCGGCTTGAATGTTGGAATTTACCTGGGCTCTCGTCCATCATTCCAAGTATTTGTTATCTGATGAATTTTACAAAACTCCTGTCATTTTCCCTAAAGCAGAAGAGAGAGAGAAATTAAAAAATCTGAGGTTGTGTAGAATGAATAATTTAATTTATATGATTTTCATCTCTAACAGCAGGGATTCCAATATTGATATTGAGATATTATTGCCTTGGGGAGTGTATTGAGTTCTTAAAAAGATATGCAGGTGTTAACACAAGTTATTTGTAAGTTCATAACTCAGTGAACTTACTGGCTTCACCAGAATACTATTTTTTGTGCCAACTGCAGTTCTGGCTTTTCAACTCTTAATGTAATGTCCATGCAGTGATGAAGTGGATTGAAATTCAAAGCACATAAATCTTTCCCCTATAGGATTCTTTTGACAGTAATTAATAGGTCTTCATAAAACTGCACAGATGACCAAATTACCAGATTCAGTTCTCCATTTCAGCTACCCAGTTTCTGCAAATAACAGATTACTTCTGGATCTCTGCACATTTCTGGTATACACCAATGGAAGAAAAGAATTGACAAGCTGGAGAATACCCAAAACATATCTGAAAGCAATTTGTATTCTGCTTGTCACATTGTTTTTCCTTATAGCTGTAAGTGAAAGGGATTTAAAGGTAGTGATCATGTGATATAGTAATTATTCCAGGAAACAGGACAATGAAATACATCCTTTGTGATGCTAAATAATATTAAATCAGAAAATTATGTTCTGAGAGACTCAGAATTTAAAGGATGCATTAGTGATTGGGTGGATGAGGATGACACAAGAAAATCCTTGTCTAGAGGCATTTTCACTACCTGATAGAAGAGGCACAGGGTGAGATGTTGACAATGTCTGCACATGACACCCAGTGTGTGCAGTCCTGACTCCATCTCTGTTCAAGAGCACAAATGCAGCTTGCATGGCAATAGTCTTTCAGGTCTCTGAAAGTTCCACTTAGTGTGTAACTTTTGTTTGTTTCTAATTTCAGAATTAAGATTTACTATTTTTGTGGGAAACAATCCAGCATTCATTGACATTAGCAGAAACCATTACATTTTAGTTTTGGATCTAACTTCTACTCTGAATTTTTTGGTGGGGAGTGGAGAAAAGACAATTCTTTTCCATCCCAAAGTCTTCTGAGATCCATATTTGATATGGCAGATCTCTGTATTCCTCCCATTCTCACAATTTACATCACTCATAAAAAATGTTAGAGGTTCAGGATTACTTTTTTTTTTTTTTTTTTTCTCTTTTTTTTTTTTTTCTTTTTTTTTTTTTTCACAGCAGGAACTTAAGGATTCATGTCCTTTGTTCCTTTGTCTTATACATATTCTAACTCTTTAACTCCCATTTTCCTGGAGGACGTGAAGACATGAAGTGCCTAATGCTAACCCTGCCTTGGCATAATTCCTGAATTGTATCCATAGGTTGAAACACCAACTTTTGGCTTTGTTGTCTTAGGTGGTAATTTCCAGACTGCAAAAGCAGTACTTTGCCTCTTCTTTGGTCTCTTCTTGCATCTTCAGACTATCTAGGAAAAGAACATAGGACAGTGAACTATCACTCTCTCAGTAACTTCTTTAAAGCATTCCTAATTACAGAAGTATTAATATTTTTTACTTCATTGCTTCATGAGTGTGGATAATTACTATTTCCTGTATATATATGTGTGTATACTGAGATGCATTTTCTGGTCTGAAAATGTGCATGAATAATGCCCTCTTATGGCAAAATTTAGAGATTTCCAAAAATTTATTTAGTCTAAGATCATTTACAGGCTAAATTGATGTCCAGAAAAAAACCAAACAAATAAAAAAAACCCCAACCAATCAAAAAAAAAAATCCCCAACATCAACCTAGAAAGAAAAAATAATTATAAAGGAAATTACACTGTGCATGATAATACAATCATTATGTGTTACACTAAATTTTCCTTCTTTATGCTTCCTCCTGTTCTCTAATATTTGAGAGGAAAAACCTGTCTGAAAATAGCAGATTTTTAACAATTAGGATAAGGATCCCATATTTGGAACATTTTGATGGGTGATCTTTGTCAGCTGCTAAATTAAATTGGATGTACATAAAACAAAGAGCAAGCATGTATTATACATATATTTATTTATATTGGCAACAAAGTATTTAACTGATTTTTGGACATGTTTTTAATATAAGTAAACAGCAAGGAATAAATAGGCAAGAGTGCACTGAAGTATTACTGAAAATATTTGTCTCCAATTTCACAATACTTTGGAAATACATTAAGATAAATTTGAAGTGTCACAAGTAAGTGTTTTAAATGTTAGCAATGGCAAAATGCCAAATAATAAAGTTTTTAATAAATATTTTGTATCAGTACAGTGTTTGTCTTTTGACTTTTTTACTCCTAATTGATTTTGAATAATGGGCAATAAATAAATTTAATTTAAGTTAAAAAGGTGTTACTTTGGAGAAGATACTCTGTACTGGCTGCCATCCAGACTATGTATTTTAAATTTTTTAGTCTTTTTGGCTTAAAAAAAACGACTGCTAATTGATTCAAATAAAGATTCAATTAACAGATGTTCTGGAGACATTCATATACAAAGGATAAATATTTAGTGGAATGTTTATGTTGCTCAAGAAAAAAAATAAGCATAGGCTCACTTTAAATTGTAGTTCTCTCAATAAAAGCTAAGAACCAATTTAAAGCAATGGAAAGTTTTCAGTATGATAGCAAATTCTGAGGCTTGGTTGATAATGTGAGACGTAATACTGTATTTTGGGTGCATCAAGTGTTTCTATCAATCCTGTGCTAATTTTGAGTAGGCAGCTAATAAAACAATAACAATAAAGTGTATTTCCAATCCATAACGGCCAATAAATACATAGGTCAGAGTCTATGACTGCTTCTAAGTACTTTTTTAACTAATAAAATTTGATTCTAAACTGATGATTTAATGTTATTTTAAATTAACCCATATCCTGGTTGTCCCGAGGCCTAAAAACCATACAAAGAACTCAGCAGACTCCCTTAAACCCCACTGAACACACGTTGCCTTCATCAGCTTCTATCATCCAGGCCAAGAGCTTGTTCAGACCTTTTATGCAACACGTTCTAATGAACAGTGTTCATACCATGAGGTAGCTTTCAAGAAAGGTTTTGATGACTGAGGTATGACAAGTTAATATACTGCAAAAAGCATTTTTTAGAGCCTCTCAAACATCTATTGCACTAACAGTGAGAAAAGGAAAACAGAGCTCCTGTCCCCACGATTCACAAGCATTTGGAGGCACCTGTGACAAAGGTTTGACCTTAGCACAGGCCATAATTCCTGAGACTTCACACAGTCAAGAATACAGCACAGAACAAAATCAAAAGCACAGCTTCAGTTTTATCTTCTTTAGGAGCTTAGTAGTGCAGTGCTATCTGTATAGAAAAAAGGACAAAAATGTCGGCATTGCACCTAAAACTTCAGTACAACCCCAGCTGTACCATGCTGATTCCTGAGCCAAATCTTGCCTCACGGCAGACAACACAACAGTCTGTTTGAGAAATGGGGATCAGTCTGCTGGCAGCAAGAATGCATTCCTCAATGCTGTGGTAGAGAATTACGACATGAATCCTATAGAATCTCAATGTTTTCCATTTTGGGGAAGTTAAAGTGTACATTGGATTTACATTAAAATAGCCAGTGCTTCTTTGGTTTCCTCAAGAGTATGGACAAATGGTCATACTGGATTCCTTGAGAGATCTGTTTAAAATCCCAGCTCTACTGAGAGTAAGGGGAACAAGGCAAAAGGATCAGGCTTGATTTGTAGGAGAGGAGGTATCTCTGAGGCTGATTCCATTCCTCAGCATTCTCTGGTCATATATGCACAGACCCTTGACATTTCCAGGGGACAGCAGGGATTATTCAGATTGCTTCAGTCAATGCTCTACTTGGCACGCATGCTTCAAACGACAAACTTTTTAATTAGCTTTGCTCTTCTTTCATCTGGAGACACAAGTTCTTTTATGTCTTCTGCATGGCAAGAACTTCCTTATGGAGAGTAAATGGGACAAATGGCCAAGAGGACATGCTTAGGGAAGGACTAGGCATACACAGAATAGTCCTTCTGCTCCTCTTCTAAAGGAACAGCCTGCAGATTGCAAACAATATGTAGTCAGCAATTAGATGGTGAATACCATCAGCAAAGATTAGTCTGTGCTTACAGAGAACAAAACAAATCAATGACTGTAAGGTATGCAGTCATTATTCTTGATTTGAAGATGAAGGATGGTGAGAAATAGGACTGTGCTGGCATATTATTTGGGACCAGACTGGGGGTGGTTGGTTTTCTATAACCAGGCTTGTAGGAGTGTGTTTCAAATCTACAATGAATAGGGGAAATAAATTATAAGTCTCCTTTTACTTTTTATTTATTTTTAAAAAAGCGCAGTAATTCACACAAGGCTCTACAAACACTGAAGTAGCTGAATCAATGACAAAAAGATACCTTTCCAAAACTTCCTTCCAATAGAGTGAGAGGACTCCCTTGAGTGATCCCTGTAGATGCAGTAATAGATCAAGTAGCAGACTGTAGAGTGGCATGTGCTGGGAATGGCCATGACACTCAGGGCTATGTCACTGCCCCTTCTATCCTGCAGCAATCCCTTGCCTTCGCTCCCCTCCTATTTCTATTTGTCTGTTTGGATAAAAAGCTCATAACTGCTGCTGCTTTATTTCCCTCTGTGTTTATAGAACTCCTTGCACCATATGACCTTCATTCCAAGTACTTCCAATGTACATATTACAAACTGTTGCCTCCTCTATGCATTTGCGCTTTTTACTATTTGCAGCTTGCTTGGCCTGAAGCCATCCTTGGTGCACCAACAACCCTTTCCTTTCTTTCATTCACATCTTCCTTATACATATTCTTACTCATCAACTTGCAAAATAATGATTACTTGTTTGATTTCTCAAAAACTGAAATGCAGCTTTGTGCAAGAACAGTGATCTGGTTCATTTACTGACCTCATTTAGTCATAGTGGCTAAAAAGTGGAAAATCTGACTACAACACTGTCTTTGCTGTCTACAAACAGCAATAATGTGGTTGCCATACTAAAGAGAGGAAGCTTGAAGGCCTGGTAGCATACCATGAACATGCTCACATTTTGTGTACAGGCACAGAAGCACTTATTTGATTATGACCTTGCCCAAATCACAGTCTCTTCAAGGGCAGAGTTACTATGAAGTGCTGGCTCACTGTCTTCCAGGGAAGCCACTCAGAGAAGGGTTTATTAAATGAGACAGCTGCATTTTTATTAAGCTGAGAGCATGATGCTTTCCTCTGTTCCCATCCAGGTAGTAGTACTTCATTACATGGTTACACCAATCCCGATCCTAAGCACCTCATTTTTCTTAAGCTCTGAAAAGACAAATTATCTCCTTTAAATGGACTTTCACAGAACCTTAAGCATTAAGAATAAAACTGATCACTTCAGTTTGACAGCTCATTGTTAGTTACAAGCCTGCAGTTTTATAAGGCTGTGACCTTGGTGAAGAAGCTTCACTCTTCATGACCAGTCTGACGCTGACCCACCTGAACAAGGCCATTGATAAGTTGGGGCATACTATGTCCAAGGACCTTATGCCATCTCTGATCACACAGTGGTATCACCAGGAGCTTTAACCTTATTATCTTTTAAATCTTTGAACTATTGGTTGTGAAAAAGAATGCAAATTGCTGTTCATATGAGCACACCATCAAAACAAACACCTAATAGCTTTCCCACGACAAAGTGCTGATATATTTCACACTTTCCCTAGTTCTTGTAACTGTAAGAAAGAAAATAAACAATGATGAATTAATTGGATTACCTAATGACCATGCATTTCTTTAAGGTGATTTGACACTCATAAATGAGGGCAGAGAAAATAGATGTTAATAGCATTTTCTCTCATCACTTGGAATTTGGACATTTACTGTACACAGCATTCCTTTGATTTTTAAGGAAGCAATGAATTCCATTTGATGGTTACTTTATTATGCCTTTCCTACATTTTTCTTTATAATAGCTGGCACTTGATCTTGTCTTGATCTGTGCTTGTGTTCAAAGCAGAATCTGGTTATTAAGCCTGTTGGTCTTCATATTGGCTAGTTGTTGCCAATCCAGTGAAATTTTTTGATTCTATTCCACTGTGCCACCATTAACCATCCAACTGCCTCTCAGAAGGTTCCTTTCTCCTCTTTACACTTCTCAGTTTCCTGCCTTCTTTTAAACTTGTGTTCCTTCCAGTCCTAATGCCTCCTACAATATATATTCACTTATTCGGGAGCTTAAAATCTAAGGGAGGGGAAACAAATCAAATCAAAACAAAACAGAACAAAAAGGCAAACCCCCAAGCCCATATGTTAAGTAAAAATCAAAATCCACTTGTCTTTCTTATTACTGGCTACAGTTCCTGTTTAGGTCTAAAGCAAAGCTTGAGTCCATTAAGATGACTTGTTTGGGTAAGAAGCAAACACCATGTACAGATACAACAAAATCAGCTCTATTTGTTTTGGCCAGGGGGATTTGCTTGCTCAGATCACATTGCAGGAGTCAGAACTGCTCCAGCTCCGAAGCTGAGCGAGGGCCTGACTCTGTCCTCACATATGTGATGTGACCTGGAATAACTGCCCTTGGTTATAAATCTCACATGCAAGAAATCAGAACCAGAAGCAAATTGTACAACACATCATACACTTTGTGTAATAGAGGAATTATTAAAAATCAGTTGCAAAGCACAGTCCAAGTTACTTGTCCTCATCCCCATGTTAGGCTGTAAAATACACAGGCTGGAAAGCAAGTGTCTTGCATACTTTTCATTTAACTCACAAGGCTGATTCATGCCAGTTAATGCTGAAACCCCACCTCATAATTGGGAGAAGTAATTTCCATTCCATGAGTTTTGCTTGAAGCTAATGTATGCTATTACAAAACACCTAAAGTAAAACTTTAACCATTTCTCTTAGCCCAGCTGTGAAGTTCAAACTGCTTTTTAAAGTTAATTATCATGCTCTGACCTGCACATATGCACATGTTAAATACAAATAAATCAATATAGCAAGCTTGTTCTTGTTTCAATTTGCTTTTTAAAATTAGCATTCTCTGGGTTTGCCTATCAGATATGAGTGTGATGGTATCTCACAGATTAAAGTTTTGCATTTGTCTCTTTGTAGTTCATTTGCTATTTTAAAAGCCCAAAGTCCGTGAGGGAGTGTCGGAAAGCCCCATAATTTTCCTCAGTGTTCCATTTTACCTTTTTATCTCCAATGTAGCTAGTACATGTGAGGAAGTGCAGCTAGCCAGATGGCCCTGCAGTGTCCATACATTCACAAAATCGCTGACAAACACAAGTGACTTAAACTAACGGTGGTGTTGATTCATGTTTGAGCATATTCTTTTTGTTCTCTTTATTTTAAGAAGTATGTGTTTGTGCTTTTATCTAGAAAATCAATACTATAAAGGAAAAAAAAAGTAGACTTTTTCTATTAAGGGAAAAATATTTGGGGAGGACACAATCGTCATAAATTCTAGTGTTTGCATTTCATGGTAACATACTTTTGTTTCTCTCTGACTGGTATTGCCATCTATTACACATCTCCCCTAAATCTCCTCAAAGAGAAAGATTTTCATATTTGTTCTGTGGTTTTCTGTGCATTTTCCTTTGAATCACCCTGTGTAGGTCACAGCAAGAGGGAGAACACTGGATTGGCTGATTCACTCTGTTGCTTGGCATGACAATCTCTAATTGCACTTAGTTGTGGGGATTTTCCAAAGCAAAAAAGTGACTTCTCTTTTTGCCAGGATGCTGCTGTCCAACAGAGGCATTTGAACATCACCACAATTCAAGGATGAGCAGCATCATGTTCTCAACCACACTGCCTGCCTGTGGAGAGAACTGAGGGCTTGGTTTAAACCATTCTCTGGGACAGCAAGTGTTCACACATTTCTGTGTAGTTTATTTGTGTTAAGGAGGAGAAGTGTAAGACCACAAATGTTTTTGAGGACTTGTGATCTCAAGAGTTTGGTTCATCTAAAGGTATCAATAAATTAATCTTCAAGACATAATCTGAAGTAGATCAAGCTTTCAAAAATTCTGGATCCATTTATTTTCTGACTTTTCATTTGAGAGGACAGACCATCCCATATTTTGTATCCTCTGGTGTGGTAAGTGCCATACAATATTGGAATTTCTTGTTTGAAGAAAGTACTAACTGCTAGCCTGGCACTGAAGCCTGGAAATACACTATCTTTGAAATACCTGTGACCCTCCCTAATGCAAAAGAGCATTTACACAAAGTAACCAACAGACAGCTCATAAAGATACCCACATATAAAGACAAAAATTTATTCAGTCAGGGTGCTGTATTCAGGCTACTCCCTGATCTCTGGCTATAATACCACCACTATTATTGACTGCTTTGGTTAGCATGGCCAGAGCTGGAAACAAAGCTCTAACTCGAGCATGTGCACATTCATTGTGGGTACTTGTTTACTTGTGAACATATTACTGGCTATGGGGGATGTCTCCAAGCGCACCACAGGATGAGCTCCCTCCAAATCCTGCTCTAACAGTGCACTGCTGAGTGACCCACACTGCCTCAACCGGATCAGAGATAATCCCTCTCTCTGCAAAAGTGAAAATCTTCATCCAAATGAAGTTTGCAGCCAGCAGGCCAGAGAAGCACAGAATATGCTTGCAAGAGAGTTTAGGAAAACCTAAGCCAAAACCCAAGTGGTGTTCTTGGAAAATCTTCGGCTTTAACGGAGTCGACACCTTGGGTAAAATTTTCAGCGTAAGAGCAGAAATCTCACCAGATGGGAAACACTGCTCCGCGTATCTTGGGGAAAACTGAGCTTGAGTAAATGTAGCTCCCAATCTCCGCAAAAAAGCTTCTGAAAGCTGGGGTAAAACACCTGGATCAATCAGGGGGCTGAGTCTAACCACTGCTTTACCACTTCTGTTACTATTCTTCGCTTTTCAAGTTTTAGAGAGAGGAAACAGTTCGAGGGGAGCGGGGGGAAGAGCCCGCTCCGGGGGCTCTGCCTGTCACCCGGCTCCCCGCACGGCAGCCGCCCTCGCTCCCTCCTCACAGTGACACCTACCGGCTCCGGCCCACCGCATCCCCGCGCTCCGCTGCCCGCCGGGCCGCCCTGCCCCGGCCCCGCCGCCTCCCCGCCTCTGCCCCGGCCCCAGCAGCGCTGCCAGCCCCGGCACCGCCCGCCCGGCGGGGCAGAAACTTTCCCGGCGAGTTTCGCAGCCGCGGCTCGGTGCGCGATGGGGCGGGGGCCGCGGCCGAGCCCCGCGGGCCCGGCGCGGGCGCTGCGCCCCTGCGGCTGCGGGCGGCCCCGCGGCGCTGCCCGGGGCGGGCGGACGGGCCGGGCGGCGGCCGCCGGCGCGCAGGGCGGGGTGTGGCCTCGCCATTATTTATGAGCTCCAGCCCCTATTTGCTCAGCTAATGATGCACCGGCGGCCGCCGAGCCGAGCCTCGCCTCAGCGGCGGCCAGGGCAGGGCAGCGCCTGTAACTGGAAACCAGCGCCGGCACCGCGCGGCCGCTCCATTCACTCCTAGGTGCGGGTTGCGCGCAGGGGAGAAGCGCTCCCTGAGCCTCAGGAGTCCGCTGCCAGGATTATTGACAGAGCAGGCGGGAGTATCTTTGCAACCACCACGAGGAGAGTCTTTCCTCTTTTTTTTTTTTTTTAATTTTCATTTTTTTTTTTAAATTTATTTTTCCCTCTACCCTGAGCCAGGTTTGGAATTAAAATGTTCTGGTAGCAGGAATGGAGTCTATAAACTGATAGAAACCAGATAGAAATCAGTATTGCTGCTGCTTCTGATAGCCGGGTAAGCATAACTTAAAGTTCTCTTTCTTTTCTGTAATAGATGTGAAATGTCTCTGATGGTTGAAATTTGCTGCTGTTCACAGATAGGTAAACCAATGCTTTCCAGATTGGCATAGTCCGTGCTTGGCAGGGTTTTCCTGTCTTTTTTTTTCTCCTTAATTTATTTTCTTCACTTTGCCAAATGATTTTCCCTAAAGGATTTAGGGGTAGGACCCAGGCTGTAGCAGATGACACCTGCACAGCGCTTCCTACAAAGCGGTACTGTACTTTGTAGAAGCCATGCAGCATGCTGCCAGCGACCTCCGTGGCAGGAAAACTTCACTATTTCACTCTCGTAGCGGTTGTCTGTTTGTTTACACTTAGACTAGAATGTAAAAACAGAAATGCAACGAGACACTGCTTTTTGTCTGTCCTGTAGGATTCTTTGAAAGTACTTGCAAAGCTTTAGGTCTGTGTGTTGTCAGCAGAGATCATGTGCACTGGACGTGCTGAATATAGTATCATGACTTACTGAGATAAATTCAGAGCTGGGATATAAGCCCAAAGCAAGAGTCAAACCTGCAATGAGCTGTCAGTTACCAGCTCTGTAAATCTCTGAAATTAAACCTATTTCCATTAGGTAACTCACATGTCAGACACCCTGAGGTACCTTTTTGGCGCTATATGCATATATTATTTATGTGTCTAACAGCTGGGTAGGAACCATGCTGTTCAGCACTTGAATCTTATATTTGCCTGTCACTTCTGTGTTAATGGTGAAGATCTGCAATTTGAGCAATGAAATGTAGCAATGTTTCACTCCTCTAACTGATTACACCAGAATTGGCAGGAGGCACGAGAGTGGGAGGGAAAGAGAACTGAAAGGGTTTTTTTTTTTTTTCTATTATTGTTTCCTACAGTATTATTTAAAGGAAGAAAGCCGCACACTTGTTCCGCACTTGGCTTTTTATCTATATTGCAAAGAAAGCACAGTGCTACTACTGTAAAATACTTATCCCATTGCGTCTATTAAATCACATGTTCTGTATGATTGGCTATTTATTTTGGCTTGACAAATTTTATTGGGATTTAATGGCATTTCTCTCTTAGAAGAGGAGTAAGTTAAAGGATATCCCATGGGCAAGTCACAAGGTTTTAAATTTAAAGCCCACTAAGCAGCATTAGAACTAGAGTTCGTGCAGCCTGTTAAAGAATTATTCTTGGCAAAAACTCTGCGACTATCATCTTATTAGTTAACAGACCCTTAGAGATAATTTGGAACTAGGCCAGAATGGATATGCTTTTCCTACAGACCCGATCTGTAGCTGGCAAATTTCTGACAAGGTTGTTTTTGTCAATTAGCAGAGCTGTAGAATTACTTGATCTCCGTGCATTTCTCAGTTCTCAGAGCAAATGAAGAAGAATTTAGTTTGTGTGGGCTGCAGAGCTCTGCGCTTTCATGTACACTCTCCTTCCCACCCCCAACTTGATGTGAAGTCCTCATGCAAAGAGAATCCTTTCCAAGTGATTTCCAGTGAGTGGACAGGGAATGACAGAGGTGGTAATGGGATACGGGGCTTTTACCGCTAAGTCAGTGGTGTGGATCCAGCCCAAGCTAGTGCTGACCTAAAGTCATCCCTGCCTGACAGCTCATTCCTGCCGTGCTGGGGTGGTTGGAGCTGGTCCTGTAAGGACAGGTGTGAACCTCAGAGGGGCAGGATGAACAAGCCTGTAGAAATATTGGCTTCCACTGGAGGGACTGTAGTGCTGGAGCAGAGCTGAAGAATGGTAAGCTGACTGCACAAGTAACAAGTCTCTTCATAAAATAAATGTACAGCCTTTAAGGATATCTTCTAGCTGTAGGGATTGTGCCTTTCAAAGTGCTTCCAGTTGGCATAAAATCAAGTGTATCACCTGAGTGATTAACTAGTAAGTGGTGTCAAGTAGAAGGGCTATTTAAATAAAAAAGAAATATATATATATATAAAAGCAGTGAAGTCAAATTGGCCTAAAATGATGGTGTTATGTATTCTCACTTTTGGAGCTGAGCTGACAAAGTTGTTACTATAGGCAAAATGAAATTTGCACTTCACAGTTTTTGGAGAGATGCAGTTTAGATGTGATACAGATATGCAGTATTCAGCTTCTAACGGTGGCTGGGTTTTTTGGATCTGGTCCAAAGTCCATTTAGAAAAGCCACTTTCATGCAGAGATTCCAGTGACCTCAAGTCCTTCCTGACCTGAGATACTGAGTTCTGGGGTTTTTTCTGATTCTTTGAGATGCTCAGGCTTCTCAGCAGTTAACTCCTATAAAATGAAGGCTCAACAGAAGTGCAGGAGGAGTAACAGATATATCAGGTGTGGTATCACTGTCCAGCTCTGGGATTCTTAGTGCCCTGTAGTAGTCAATGAGAGCAGGTGGGTATTGTTAAAGGAGCTAGCCCTAAAAGCAAGCGCTAACAGTTTCAAGTGTGTTGAAATACTTTTGGTTTCACAGTTTTGAAGTTAATGACATAGACAGAGTTTCTTTAAAGGAAAACTTGAGGGTGATCAGAGTGCTCAGTTTACTAAAACTTAAAGCTTATTTCCAAGCACCTTTGATTTCAGATGTTTAAATAAAAGAAAAAAAACCCAACCAACAACCCAAACCTCCCCCCTTAACATGAGAGAGAGATGTCTAAAAATATCAGCCAGATTTTTATTCGTGAAACTTTATCTCCTGTCCTTGCTTTGCTCTGCCTTGACATTTAGTATAATTATATTTCCAGCAGGTGGAATTGTCTTCATTTTAAATAAACTGAGTCTAATGCTGTAGTCTACACTAGCCAAAAGTTGGGCTCTCTTGGTTCCTACTAATAGGCAGAGAATTCCTCTTGCACCAGCAGAAGACTGCTGGGGAAAACCACTTTCAGATGCACAAAGAAAAAACAAAAGTGCTGTACCTCCTTCACATCAGTAATTATGGCTTCAGCTGAAAGAGGCCTCCAACACAATCTTTCCATATTTTTGTTTTTGCTCCACAAGATTGTATGAGAAGAGTAATGTGATATATCTCTCTTTCAGGTTTCATTTCTTGGATATTAATTTGCAAATCTGAAGAGATGGCATTTCTTGCAGTGAACGTGTTGATTGGGATATTTATTTACTTTAGCAGTGTAAAAGGATCTTCCCAGCCTCAAGCAAGGGTGTTCCTAACATTCAATGGTAAGAAGATAAACATTCTTAAACAAATATTATGACTGAATATTTTCTTCATCTCCCTAAATTCAATAACTGAATAGAAACTGGCATTTTGATCGGTGTCCAAATTTTTGGTTTGTTGCTGAGGCACCTGTCAGCCTAAATCTGATTCCCTTACCAGAGTCTACCTATCGCTATAAATGCATAATTAATATATAATTAATAGGCTTTTCTCTTTATTTTGAGTTATTATTACTTACAAACAACTAAAAATTTATTTCTTATCTGTAATTTTGCATGGATAAAATAAAACACATTACACGTGGAGGTTATTAATGATTTGAGTTGCTTTCCTTTTCAGTCAACTGAAACACTCTATATTCTGAAAATGAGGCTGCCTGAAGTTTTACCAAAATAGTTAACCAGGCACAGAGTCCTTTGAAAAAAAATGTCATTCCTTGTGCACTTTGTGCTCTGTGTAGGATGTACATAGCCTGTAGCAATCACTGATGCCTTCATACTGTAAACGAGTGAAGAAAATTATAATTTTCAAAAGAAATTTTCTTTTACTTTTTAAGTGCTGAGCAGTACCTCATAGCTGCAATTATCCCAGTATTACTTTTAATAGTAAAGTAACTTATTCTTCTAGTCTTAAATGCTGATTTTAGCCACGACTTCAGAATGTGTGTGTTCTTCAGCTTACCGTGTCTGTTAAATCTGAGCTGAAACTTTCTGTCACTAGTTATAGAGGCATTGAGTTTCTCCAGCCCTCTGCCTTTTCTGTGATTGTCTTTGAGGCGTGAGGGCTTGCTATTTCCTGCACCAATACTGCTTGCATTGGGTTGGCTTCTGTGTTTCATTAAGGCTGGGATGCCCTGCCGCTGCCTTGGGAATATTCTGTGTGCTCTGAGCAATCTTTAAGAATTGCTTTAAAAATAGTCAGAGCTAGCAAGTATCTTAAACTTCTGTTTGCTACAATGATCAATAACTACTCAAACATGAGTGAGAGATATCCAGGAGACTGCCAAGTTAGACCTGCAAATACCAACCAGGGTTTGAATAATTATAGTCTACAATAAGGGGCCCTTATCTGATGAGTGCAGTACCTAATAGGTGTAAAATAGCATGGGTCAAGTAAAAGAAATAGTAAGAACTGAGTTCCAAGAAGGAATTCAAATGAAGAAGTAGGGTTAGGAATTTCTTTTCCTTGTTTAAAGTCTGCACTGATTTTGGTGGAGATGGTGCTGCTTTGGCACAACTCAACACAGAAGCTAGTTTGGCTGTGGCTATGTGTTTCGTTGCAGGTTTGCCACAGTTATGCAGAACAGGCTGATTTAGATTGCCACATCATCTCCTTGGTGGCCTTGAAAGTAATCTAAGCTTCCCTTGATCTCTGGTATGACCATGAAGTAGGAAGTGTTCATGTTTTGTGGTATTCAACCTTGTGAATGGGAAAGAATTATAATGAGAAGCAAATGGTTTTAACAGAAACTCACGAGCTTTTGTTTCATCACAGGTATCCTGCAAGGCTGAAACAGTGAAGCAGACATAGGGCGAAAGACCCCAAACGTAGGAATTTTAAAAAAGAATTGAATTAAAACCTTAGTTGCTGTGTCCCTGAAAAGAGGTTGTCCCTCCTTCCTTTAGAAGGGGCTATGACAGCTTTATGCTGCAGTGACCCCTTTGTCTTGGTCAGGTTCTTGGGCCCCAAGAGCTCTGTCCCCTGTGCCAGCCCTGGGGACACAGCCTTGCCTCACTAGTTCTGCTGTAGCCCTCCTTGGTTGCCTTGGTTAGAGAGCCTCGCAACACTTTCTGATTTTCCTAAAAGTGACTTTTTACTCTCCCTAATATTTAACAGCCAACCTTTAGAAAAGAAATTACATTTTTAAGTCCTAAATTTTTATTGGGTCTTTTGAAGTCCTAAAAGTAAAAAATGAATTATGTGTTTTTATAATATGAGGAATATGTCTGAAATAAAAAGCTAAGCTTTTTGTGTAATATATAAACAGAAGTTTTATTTTTAAACCTGATTTCCAGATGGTAAGAAACAACTTTTATTATGTGAAAAGAGTTTGCAGGTTGTTGTGTATACCAAGGTAATGGCTCCACCTGTAGTATGAGCTTCTGTTTTACAAATATTTACTTATATGAGCAGAGATGTAATAGAAGAAGATGAAACTTTGTATTCGTCTCCATTTAAGTGTGATAAGACACTCTGTTCATAAGCAGCTTCATAACTTTTTGTTTGTAAATCATGTAGAAATACCAAGTTATTTGGCAGTCTCCTTGCCCTGAGAAGCTGTCAGGTTTTATGGAGAATTGTCACTCTTTTAAAGTGCAGCATTTGAAAATAAAACCATACCATAATTAGGACTCCTTATGTTTAAATGACATCAGACAATAAAGACAAGTCATTCAAGCTTAGGATACTTAGTGATATGTTTCAAGTTCTGAATTGGATTTAGCTTGGTGTCTACAATTACATTGCATAAGTTTTGGGGGTAGAGTGTATACAGGAGGAGAAAGTGAGTGATGCTTTTCAAGCTAACCTGCTCCTTCAGGATCAAGTCAATTGAGCTTATTCACATAGCAGCATTTCTCATGGGAAAATCCAGCAAGTATCTTGACCTATTCTGTTTTTAATCAGGAAAGATAAAAATGTGAATAATTTGAATCATGGGCTGCTTTTCTCCTTGCCATCTACTTCATTAAGAATCAAATGTAATTAAAAAGTGCGCTTGGGTAATACCTCAAGAGCCTGATAATAGGGATTTTGCAATTAACTTAAATGGTGAAGGACTGCAACCCTAACTTCTATTTCTGAAATCAAAAGCCTGGCCCCTTGTCTAATTAAAATGTAGTTCATGACTTAGCTGAGGTTGTTAACTGTGTGTATGACGTGAGTGTGGAACTTATTGCTGTCTGCACCCTGAGTGTCTTGGAAATTGTGGTGCTGTACAGAACCCCGAGGCCTGATTGCTATTGCCTGCAGCTTGTATAGCTGTTTACTCAGCCGAAAGGAGAGGTCAGGCTGGAGCTGAACTGCTGCTTTGCTCAGGTGATCGTGGTTATACAGGGAACTGGCCCTATGGAGAACCAGGCAAAGGGGCTCTCGGTGTGCCTGGAGCAATTTCCTGTGACATGATTGTCCTGTTCATGGTGATGGCTCAAACCACTGGTACTTGTACAGTGTCTGCACTTGAAGAGCCACTGCAGCTGAAGAATAAAAGATGGCCCCAGGCTTTTCTGATTCTGAAATTGCAAAGATGTAAAGCCTGTTGTGCAGCAGGTGCAGCAGTGTTGGGAATCATCTGCTGTGTTATTTTGAGTGTGCAGGAGTGAGGGAACCTGGGTGGGGGAAGCAAAAAGGAGTCAACATGTCTCCCTGCACTTAGTATACTATTCCCCCTCCTCCTGCCTGTTCTGGCTCCTTGTCCCTGGAATAGGTATTTTTAATCTACTCAAATCACCTATCACAATTTAAAGCCATAGTTTATTTTCTCTTCATAGCACAAAGCTTACCTTATCTGTTTATGAACTATCAAGTGTGGTGCCTGCTGTTTCTCAAGCTCCATGCATTCCTCCTTGTCACTGTACGTTCCTGAACAGATAATTGGGAGCTGTATCCTTCAGTCTTCACAGGGAAAAAGCCTTTGTGAAATCAGTGGGAGTATTATAAGAATAAGGAAGGAGGTACTAGACTCCAGGTTAATAGCAGACTTTGTTTTATTCCAACTCACATTTACTTTTTGGGTTTTGTTGCAGCCCTAAAATGCTGAGCCATACCATTTTAACATCAAATTCTGAATTGATTGAAGCAGATGGAGTACTTGTTTTTTTAAAACTCATTCAAACTCGCACTCACCTAAACCTTCTTTTGGATTTAAATTTATACCGTGATACACAACAAAATGATAATTGCACAATTTGCTGGGAACATTTAATGCATTCCTACCTTAAATGTCTGGTCTAGCAGATATTTCCCATGCATACTCTCCTATTGTCTGCAGTGAAAATTCCATATGAGAAGTGGATCAAGGCTAATTTGCAGACAGTTTTGTTCTTCTCTTTGTTATAAAATTACTAGAACAAGTATAGGAATTTTGAGAAAGTATCAGTCAGATTCATTAATGACAATTAAAGTGCATAAAATGTCACCAGAGCAACTGCAGCACTTATTCAACTGTCAACATATTTTAAAAGATTTAATGCAACCCCTGTGGTTACCCTCAAGGAAAAATAAAGGAACTGAGAACCATTTTCCTTGAGCTCTTGAGCAACAGCAGTACAACTTGTTTTTAAACAATCCCTCATTGTAATGTTAATGTTACCACAGTTAATAAAAGTTCATTTATTATTTGCGGGACTTTGTGCTGATGACAGTCTAGTAGGCAAAGGTTTACGCTAATATAGTTGATTGGATCTTTTTTGGTGTCCATGGAATGAAAGCTATTTACGAAATAAATTAAAGCATTAAAAGAGGGGAAAAAAAAAAAGAGAAGAGATCAATGTTTTAATTTTGTTTACATGCAGGACTTACCCTGAATGTTCATATAGTTGCTTGATTTTCAGCAAATTACGAGTAATATTTTCTCAAAATTAACTGATTTGGGGCTCTCACATCTTCATGGATTTTAAATAATGTTAATTTATAAAGTGCTGAACATCAGTGATGTGAAAATTTCTCCAGTTTGTCTCTCACTGGAGATCTAAAAAACTTTATTTTAATACATCCAACTAAAAATAATATTGTTAAAGGAAGCATTATACAAAACCCTCTGTATTCTTTCTAGAGTTCCATGGTTAAAGACTCTACATCCCAAACGACATTGAATCTGCTTATTTTCACATTCTTGTTCAGTGCCAGTGTCTTTGAGTTGGCTTGTTATTATTGTTGACATGAGTGTACAGGAGAGGATAATTTATTGTTTCTGTATTTAGTTAAATTCTGCTATGTGATTTGACTTCACTTATGAAAATGGTCTTGCAATAAAACTGAAGTCACAGGTGGTGTTTGGTCCAGTTCTGTATTTGTGCTCTAAAATTACTGTAAGTGGTACCCTCATGGGAAAGCACAGATAAGTGTGTCTTCAAGGTGGTTAATTATCAGGCAACAAAGGTGCCTGATGATTAACAAAGGTAGTTAATTACCAGGCAACAAATTATCAGCCTACAAATTTGATCCTACTCTTGGATGAAAAGCTCATCTGAATTTGAAAAAAATTGTGAAGAATTGTTTTTTTCTTGCACTCTAGTGAGTAGATCTATTATCTAAGAGGTGACTTACTTATTTTAATCTCTTTATGTTCTTGAACTCAGTCAATTTGACCTGTATCTGAACCAGCCATGGTTTTGTTTGTTTTTTTTTTAATTTTGGTATGGAAAAATCAAACTTTATCTTAGAACATTTTGACAGATTCTTCACATCTTGGCACTCTCTGCTTGTCATAGAAGAAAGCAGCTTATCTTGGCCAATGCCATTGCTTTGTCATTACAATTCTTTCTTGCATTGCCTGTCCAAGGCAAATGCTGAAGTCCCTACGTAGGCAGTTACATTGCCATTATTCTACAATACTTATTCTTTTTATGTTTAGAAAATGTGATGAGAGAAAAATGGCATAGACATTTCTAATACCCCATTTTTTTCCGGATTGTTTGGGTACCAGTAACAAGAGCCCCTCTGTGAGCCATTTCCGTACTGGATGAGCTCACAGTGCACTTTGATATGTAGAGCTGCACAGGCCTTTGTGTGTATCAGATGTAATTAGTGACGTGACTCACAATAATTACTCATTTTATTGAAGTGTGTTGACTGAGATCCTGCCATGAATAAATACATGGACCAAGAACTTACGCTGTTACTTGAACTGCCTGTTCCCTCAACATGTGTATTTTGTTCTTTTTGGTGATGACTTTTCAGAGTTCTCAGTAACACTGCCTAATAAAAAGACTAGGCACTGTTTCTCAGGGAGTGGTCTTTGTCTTAGGGACTTAGTTTACTGATGCACAGTGCAGCTCCTTAGCTCATCTTGTCTCATCTTACAGTCAGACATCACTGGCTCAGCAGACACCAGGTTAAAAGAAGGCTGTATGTTTTTCCCTGTTGAATTGATTACAGAGGTGGGTCTCAGAGATACAACTGAGTGAAACGTGCTCCATTACCTGAGTGAATCAGGGTGATGTTGTATCTCTCTTAGTGGGAATCAAGATAAATGTGTATTTCCAGGAATGAAGAGAATGACTGTGATTAACAGAGGATTTTACAATTTCTCACTTCCTTTTGTATCTCTAACCTTATTAAATGCAAATGTGGTATTTTCATCATTACTTCATCTGCCACTGACACAGCTTTTCCAGGAAGCAGAAATCCTGGTAGTGAATTAGTGGAGCTAAGACTCAGGTGTAACAATGGAAAGAAGATAGAGAGTGATTGCTCTGCCTCTCCCGTTAAACCTCTCTGGAGCTGGGACCATCATCCCTTTGGAGAGTTCAGCTCTTCATCTTATCTTCGTGAATGAAAGGCTAACTATTCCTCCTTGAGGAGAAGTTTCTTGATTCTTTTGTGTGTAAGGTTGGTGGAGGTTTTGTTTCCTGCTCCTTTGTACAGCAGTATTTGGGATATTTCCAGCTACTACTCTAACCCAGCAGATCAGTTATGCAAAAGTGAGTACTACAAAGCCTCCTCAATTACCACAACTAATACCCCAGATTATACAAAGATTTTTTTTTTTCAGAAACACAGTACAGATAGTTTTAACTTGTAATCTTAGAAGGCTTGTATTCCAAAGCAGCATTTTGAAGATGTGTCTTACTGCCGTCTTACATCTTAACTACAAGAAGTTAGGGCATGATATTTCATCATTATTGGGAAAGAAAAAGAACAAAATCTAACTCTCCATCAAATTACCTTGATAGAAAAACGTCTCTGGAAAGTATTCCACTAGTACACAACTCCAGTCAGGGCTGACAGGGATTTGCAGGAAATGCAGGATTTATTGGGAACTCTGTGTGTTGTTGGGAGAAGAGAATTTCAGATCTGGTGTGTGAAGGCCCTCAAATCACCATGAGCTCAGAGACTGGTCTGTGAGCAACTTTCAGGGCTGATCTCTTAATTTGTGATTTAGCCACCATCTCCCAAGTGCTTTATGTAATTTTTAATGACATTGATAATACTGAGGAAGGAAGAACAGTTTTGATTTTGAGTTTTTAAAATTTTTATTTGGGGGCTGTAAGTAAACACTTCATATGAAATGCATCCTATTTTTATGAGGATGTTTTATTTCCAGTAAAAATTTCAAATGCAAATAGGATTTTGTGAAATGCAGTTTTTAGTGATAGAATGGAATGAATACACAGACTTTTGAACTGTTCTGCCTAATCTTACACACTTCTCTGGAATAAATTATTACCTCACCAATATTATCTTCTAGAATGTGCATGAGGAGACATCACAATCAGCTGGGACTGCCAAGTTTCTTCATGGAAAAAATATGTATATTGGCAGTTGTTCCTATTTAAAAAAAAAAATGAACATGAAATTAAGCTGAGTCCAAATTCTTTTAATTACAGGCACTGTTTTCAGCCATTAAGAAGGTCAGAATGGCATTCCAAAATTTAAAAAAAAAAAGGTTTTAAGAATTACACAGTAAATGTGTGGTGCATTAAAATTCACTTTCAACTGTTGTTTCAACTCTTCTCTCCTTTTAGAATTGCCTTTGCAATTTCACAGTTCTGATACTGCTTTGAAATGGAACTGAAAAACACAAGGTCTAGTAAATCCCTCCCTGACAGTAATACGCTTTCTCAGTTACATGTTCTCCTTATCATTTGTTGCTTTTGTTGCTTAACAATTTTTTCCTGTTGTTTAGAAACATTTCTCCTTACCATTCTTAATGAAAATATATTTATTTTCAAAAGCTTTGAGTTGTGCAGAGTAAATCAATGTGTCAGCTCAGAACCAATTAAATTGGACTAACATTTGTCTTCTTTTAACATCTGTGTAACTCAGGCTGGGTCTCTCAGTCTCCCAGCTCAAAGGAGCTGCAGAGTTAGATTTACAGGCATAAGAGAAATATGCAAGGCAAGCATCTGATCACTTATTTAGCTCAATTGGCTGAGAATGATGAGCTCCATTTCTTTCCTTGTGATGCAAAGTTTTGAACAGCAAAAGGAGAAGTACCATGGTGGATATGCACATCACAATTGATAGTGCAACAGGAAACAGAAAGGGGAAAACAGTAGCAGTAAATGTATTCATTAACATTGAAATAATTAAATATTTTCATTGGAACCTAACACTGATACAGAAACTCCTTGAGAGCTACTGCTCTCAGGAGAGTAGATTTTCCTTATCCTCTGAGATATCCATGGAGCCATAGCCAGCCAGGGAATGAAACACTTGGGTTTTCTTTGGGTCCAGCAGTGTCACACACCTCTTTGGCCTTTCTGGTGCATTTACACATCATGGCAGGTACTTTCTGTGGCCCCCAGGAGCTCCTCCTTGTCTGGAGCAACCAGCCTGCATGCTTCTCATTGCAGTTTTCTGAGACAGTCTCTTTGTGAGTATGTTGAGTGCTCTTACAAGGGAAATATCAAATTAGAGCACAAAAAAGTGAGCCCTTGAATTTTCAGAATGGCACTTTATGGGGGTTTTTAATATCAACCAATTAAGATGTTATTTTCAAGGAGAGGCTTGGCATTTTTTCAAAAATTTACTTCTTGAGGCCTGAAAGGGATTTAGTTGGCATGGAGAAGTGATCCCAGGCTTAGACTTTGTGATGGCTTCAACGTGAACACAGCTGGAATTTTTTAAGCTGATTTGACTAAAAACCCACTTCCTGCCACTGTTGAAAATAATGCACTATTTTTTTTTTACCTAAAGCAGACAAACCTACAGCAAAGACAAAAGAGTTTAAAGCCCCACATGAAGTGTATTATTGTGGCTTGCATTAAGGAACTAAAACAGTGTGTACACAACTATTAAATATGAAAATTAATATGCCTGTAAAGCCATTACCTCTTATTTAGAAACTAACCATCTTTTTAGCTTTGGTAAATCCCTTTAAAATTAGAAGAGTGTCAGCCATTCATTTCTCCAGCAGTAACATTCTTTTACTTATGGATACTTGCAAATGAAAGACTTTTTAGACAAAATTTTGAAAAGTAAAGTAGATAAAGTATCATTTGTTAGTAATTTTTATTCCATGTTTTTTCAAGCTCCCTCTCTACTATTTTCTGATCTCAGGTAAATGTGTTCTTAATTTCACACTAATAGCTGAAAGGCTAAGCTGCATAAAATTGCAAAAATAATTTGAAGCTTTCAGATGCAGTCAGGTGAAAGCTTCTGAGCAGTGCTCAGAAAGTGGAGCTAGGAGAAGAAGACTTAAGAACTTGTGTGGCAGATTGGCCTGCCAGCCAGGTCCAACAAACCACTGACTTTATCTGGTGATATTCTTCCCTTTGAGACATGGGAGAATCTGCTTGCACAGTATGTGCTTCTATAGCTGATTAATTCATCCTCCCCAGTGCTCTGAAGGTGAGCAGTGGGTTCATGAAGCAGCAGCATGGTGCTTACTTACTGAAGAGAAAGCACATGAGTCTTGCTGCATTTTTCTGTATATATGCCCCTGGACTAGTTAGACCAGGCTTTGTGGAAGAAGGGCAAGCACAGGAGTTCAGCATCTCCCCAGCAGCTGGGGAGAGCAGAACGACCACCCTGATGCAGGGGCTTGGAGGAGGATTTTATAGAGGAAAGCTGTGCCAGCTGAATCAATACAGGGGCAGGTTTCATACCTACTGTGGTAATTTACAGACATGTGTTGGATGGGGGAGACAATTTCATGGAAATAATTATGAAAACCCAACCAGCCAATCTTTCTTGAGTTGGATTTTCTTTTGTTGGAGATACAGGAATCTTCCTCAAATTATGACTTATTTTCCATTTACTATTAAAAAAAAAAAAAAAAAAAAAGGCGTATTTTATTCCAGATTCTCAGAGTGTCATTGCCAAAGAACTTTCCTTCATAAAAACATTCCAGTTGTATGCAGCACTGCAGTCAAGTGATGAGACCCCTCACTACTTTTTTCTTTTTTTTTTTTAATATTGTGCTTATATCCAGTGCATTTTTATGAGTACTGGTATTTTGGTATCGATATTAGTGTTGGTACTGGGATCAAGCACTGAACATTGAATGCTAGTTATGAGGCAGCCTGTCCTTCTCCTTGTATGCTCACTTCCTCTCTTACCTTGTTCTTAAAGAAGTGGAAGAATTCTGCCTGATTTTTTCCAAGAGGCAAGCAGCCGAGTTTATTCTTTTCACTCTGTGTGGTGACTGTAACAGACCTTTGCTTTAAGGTTATTTTCTTTTGCACAAGGGGACAGTGGCAAGGGAAGGGGTTTATGGCTTGCTTGTGGCTATTGAAAGCTTCCCTAGCCACCTGGAGATCACTTTCAGATTGGGCTGGATGTGAGAGAAAACATGCAACGTCTAAGATCAGCTAAACTTGAGATTGTGTGTAACATCAATAAACCACAGCACTCTGAATAAACAAGGTGGCCACTCAGTGTTTACTGTTCCCTTTGCTTATTTTTCCAGCACTGTGTGTGTGACAGCCCCAACCTGTTTGCTGAGCAGCTTCAAGTGGGTTTTGCTCAAAATAGGTCTAATTCTTAGCTGATAGGTTTAAATTGTATGTGGAAATGTGTTAGAGAGGACTAGGAGATTGTGGGACAATTTTTCTCTAAAAGGCCTTTTAAAGAAAGCAAATGTTTATCAGTGGAGAGTGTGGGAGTGACATAGGAAGCACCAGGAGGTGAAAGAGGCTTGTAGAGATTACGCACAGGCACAAAATACTGCACCCCAGATCTTTAGTATGAGAACATTCAGCCTTAATGTCTGCTCCAGAGGTAATCTCCAGTTCCTTTGAAGCTGACTTCAAATCTGATGTCAGATTTTTTGTTGAAGAAAGTACATGTGTGTTCTCTTTAGGTTGGTTTAGGAGGCAAAATACTATTTTTCACATAAAAATGGAGCATAGTTCTGAACTACTGTGTCATTTATGTGTTAAAGTTTGCTGCAGTCATGGCAATTTATTTGTTTTGATTTGTGAAGGTGGAAGATTGGGGAAAGAGGTTGTTCAGTTTTGGACCCTGCCAGCATAAAAGATTCTGGTGAAATAGGGCCACAAGGCTACAGTGGGTGCTGGAACACACGGTAGGCAGTTTCTTATGGTGGCTTCTGATAGGGAGAGTCAGACTTCTCAGCAGTACACAGTGACATCTGTTTAGTTGATAGGACTTTTTTTCTTTTCTTTATTCTGTTTTTCCTTTTTTCTTTTTTGCTTGGTTAGTTTTGTTCTGTTTTTACTGTTAGCATACTGAGACATTGATGCAGGTTGTACAAGGAGGCAACAGACTCGGTGCTTCTCCAGGTATTTGAAACTCAGCTAGGTGGGATCCTGTGCAAACCCACCTCACCTCAGTAGGTATTCTTGTTTCAAGCAGGATTTTGGCTGACACAACCTTCAGATATCTTTTCCAACCTGCATGTTTTTGTGCTTCTGTGATTTTATCAGAGATCAACAGGTGTGGGTGTTAAGACGTTGGTATCTATTTTGGCAGAGTTTCCAGTACAGCTTATCTATTAAAGTAGTTCTGAAGAAGAAATTTGGCTTCTCTCAAAAAGGTCAGAAATTTGACCCAAATGACCTTGAAAGCCATGAACACTCAGCATCAGGAATTTTTATTTAGGATTTTTTTTTCCTGCAAATTATTGTGCCTGAAGTGTGTGTTTCTAAGACTGAAGCAATTTGCACATTGTGTAAATTGTTTTCTTACAGTAAGAAATAGAATAGATTTTCCTGGTGTGGAGGGGAAAATCATGGGTTGGTCTGATTTGGTTGAATGGTAAAATATAACGATTCCTCTTCTAAGGAATGGCAAAAATCCTAGATATGCAGCATTACATGGAATTATATGAGGACAATGTCATATGATTCTATGTATATTTTCTGTAAATAATCTCCTTTTTTCTCTTGTTTAAGAAAAAGAGATTACCATATTTTTTTAACTGAGATTGTTCATAATACAATGATTAAATCAGTACATTATGATGGAGCATGAAGTATGTAGCTAAATTTATAGTTTAAATAAATTATATATTTATTTATTTATTACATTCTATTGAACTCGTTTATTACCAAATCAGAATAAAGATAAAATTTTATAAGAAACATTTCTGACCATGTTTACAGTATATGTTTGGTCTCACAACAACTACTTGATCTTGTTCTGGTTCTAGTTTGTTCTCCAAGTTTGTATCCGTGTGTGTGTGTAATGTTACATAGAACAGATAAAGCAGATTTCTACAGTACATGCTGTGTTTGGTGAGGTATATGTGTCTAATTCTGTGAAAATTTTATGTTATCTGATGTATTGCAGGTGTATAGCAAAAAATGTTTGCTAAAATATGATAGAATGGCAAGTCCAGTTAAAAAATTCTGAATTACCTGGCCACATCCTGTTTTGAATGTGAAGCATTTTTAATTTGTCCAAGCTATTGTATTTTCTTTAATTCGAGTGGCTGAATTTACATGCTTAAGCTCTGCTCTTTAGTGGTGTGTGCTCACACATATACAAGCAGCATAGAAAAAAATTAGTAACGTGATATGTACTTCTGAGCTTAAGCTTTTCCAGTCTGCAGTTTATACTGTAATATTTTGAATATTTGACAAATTCATTAGAATTGTATTGATTATTAGCCTGTACAGACATAGGGAAGATTTCTTGAGCCTTTTTGCAAGCCTGTACTGGTCTCTGACTGGCATTATTTATCAAAGTCCCTCTGTTGTTGCTGTCTGCTATAGAATCATGGAATCTTGTGGCTTGGAAGGGACCTCCAGCCAACATCATGCTCAAAACAGATCTGATTAGATCAGGTTGCTTTGAAACAAGTCCACTTAAATTTTTAGTAACTACAGAGGTGGAAATCCCACACTTTAACATCAGTGTTTCAGTAGCATTCCAACAGGTCATTTTACACATAAGTAAAAGAGTAATTCCCCATCTCTGAATGGTGTTCCATTCAGCAACCAGGTTTAGTGGAAGGTATCCCTGCCTATGGCAAGGGAGTTGAAATTAGATAATCTTTAAGGTCTGTTCCAACCCAAAACCAGTCCATGGTTGATTTTAGGATTTCCTTTTTTCGTTTGCTTTTTAAAACTGGAGAAACTCAATTCTGTCATCTCTCCATGGCAGCCATGTGGTCTAGAAACTTGTATCATTTTTTTTTTGGCTTATTTTTAGTCTTGGAAAGTTACCCTGTCATTCTAATGGTGAGTTGCTCACTTCACTATCTGCTCACCATCTCTTCACCCCTCTCCAAGTTCATCTCTGCATATAAAATGAACAGAATCTGGCTGTGTCTGTTACAATAATTCATAATTCAGCCACTTTAAAACTGTAAGATTCATATATCTCTCTTTGTATATGCTTTCTGACTATTAAGTTATTTTGACGTCCATTTGGGAAAGGAAAAGGAGGATTTTGTTGGCCTTGATGTTGTTAAGAGCCAATTATTGAAGTTTTGTTATTTTTTTTTCAAAGAATGTGAGCAAATTGTTTTGAGTGCCTGTGGCAGTTGTTGAATGTTTCTTGAAGTTGGGTTTGATGATATTATGAGGAAATCACCTGCCAGCTGGTTATAGAGGAACTTCTCTATAATTTTCTGGGAACTCCCTTTGATTCCTTCCCATAAATCAATTTCTATATACAGCTTAAAAGGAAAAGCCTGTTTACTAGTTCCCTATTAATTTACATTTTGGGCATTAATTCTTGTCACTGAGGGAAGCCAAAGCAGTGTTTCATTTGGCAATACCAAAATCTCTTGTATTTGAAGAATAAAATAGAATAGATCTCAGTTCACTTCTTTAGATTCTCAGCAGACAAATTCATTCTCAGTGTGGTAAAGTATAGGTGGATTTTGTCTGAAAAGAGATATTCATTTCCATTTGATCTGCCTTAATCCTGAGGATATGGGTTCACATCCCAGAGCTATTGAAAACACGAACTTGATGCTTCCATCAGCTTTCGAAAGCTCTGTGATTGAAGGTCTCAGCAGCTGTTATCTACTATAATAAATGCCAATGATAAAAAAAGACTAGATAAGCTGAGGATTTTTTTTTTTTTTGAAGAGCAAATAAAAGCATTTTCTTTCTAAATGAAGTTAGGAAAAAAATCCCTTGATTATTTCTTTATTGATAGAAATTACCAACAAGATTGTTCTTTTCCACAAATGCTGCTTAGGATTTGGGGGGTCACAGTTCATCGCAAAATATTCTGCCTCTGTTTGCCCAGCTGCCACACCTCCTCTGCCTTATCTCCTCCTCTGTGTGAAGAAAGAAAGTAAGGTAAAGGGAATAACAGGTTTAGTGCTGCTCTGCTTGTAGGCCATAATCAATGCAAGTGGTGTTAACAGGATTAAGACTTTTTGCGTCCATGTGTGTATCCCACCCTAGAGGATTGGTACCCTAATATTTAAGCACAGGCAAGATAGAACAATTCCTGGTGTGGTTTTGCCTATATAGTGACATGTATTGGTGATACAAATTACAGGATTTTTTTTTAAAGCTTTTTTTTTTTTTTTGGGTGGGTGGAAGGGGTGATGGTGGTAGTTTTTTTTTGTTAGTTTTGTTTGTTTTTACTGTTAAGTCAAGGTTGAAACAACTGGGAACTGCTCCTCCAGCATAACCTGGGTAGTCTAGGCAGAATGGACCCTCAGAAGCAAGCCAAAATGCCAAAACCAAAGGAAACTCTTAGGGAGAAAAAGGAAGGATGTTTCTTTACTCTTTCATTCCAACTTCAATTTTATGGATGTTACGCACAAATTAAAGTAAGATTATATTACAGAACTGTGTGTTGCAAAACCTTATGGCACAAAACCTAAAGAAAAAAAAAATCCATATTCATGTCGGATGCATTTTAATTTCAAAATGGTCCACAGAGTTTATGGCCAGAATATCATTTGTATTGCAGCAGTCTTTCTCTAGCTTACATGTTTCAGTTTGGTTTTGGCAAAACAAAAGTAAACAGTTAAAAAGACATTTATCTTTGTGGGGACAAAAAAACCCTTCTGAAGTCCAGTGATGTTACCAAATTTTGTATCACAATCATATTTTCCAGTGGTTGCAATATTTCAATTAGAAATCTACATTTAATCACTCTCCACCCTAAAAGAGGGTGTGCAGTTATGAACACAGTGATACATGCCAGTGTTCAATGATGTCTTTCATTGTAAGAGAGTATTCAGTTTTCTGATGAATGTTAGAATGAAAACAGAATAGATTAAAATCAGTTTCTATGTTTTTATTTTTTTTTATATGTCCAAACAGCATCATGAAGCATTCATCCAGCTCAGAGATTTCAGGGCCATGGATGTGGCTTTGCATTAACAAGGTGGCATTTACATGTCTTAGGACTGGCCTTGCTACTCCTCTTGGCAATGATGAAATGGACACACGTTTGCTACTGTGCCTTCCTCACTGCCCATACCAGTAATTGCCACTTTGTATTATTTATAGAGACTGAGTTGGTTTGCAGTTTTGTTTTTTTCCTGCTTTTCTCTTTAGCCACTATCCAACACAACTGCACCCAAGCCTTTTTTGAGGTTTGTCTGGTGGAAGTAGAATTAAAGATTTTGTGTACTTTGCTGTCTTATGACAACTGGCAGCAACTGAAATGAGGCATGTCAAGTGACTACCACAAAAAGAAGTTAGTAATTTACAAGTTCAGACAAAGGTTGAAGAAACAAACCTTCTCTGTAGTTGTTCTGTCTTGTACAGTCTGCTAATATTTTTGCATTTGAAAATATTTAATTTTCCTAATTGAGAGAATGTTGCACTACAGTTGAGAAGAAAAGGCAAAATCAAAAGCTGAATACTTTCATTTTCAGCAGAGCAGTGCTAATGCTTATGTTTAGTCAGTGAGAAAAACATGGGGGTGGATGAGAAACAATAATTCATTACTGTCTCTCTTGCAAGCAATTAAATATGTCTCATACGTGGCTGATTAAAGCTGCCTTTTTTCCATAATAATAAGATTCATTGGAATCAGGATGAGACTAGGGCCATTTCTCACAACATATCAAACCTTTAGTGGAAGGGAAAAAGTAAAACCCAAATGCCAGCCTTGCCGGGTTGAGTTGGATTATGCAGTCAATATCCATAGCTTGCAATAGATGCAGAGTTACTCTTTCTAGTCTGATGTTGACACCTGTTCATAGCTTGACCTGCTGAATCTTAACCAGTGCACCACATCTGAGAAGTTTCCTCGCATGACAAAAGCATGGGTCAGGAAGCTGCTGATCTGATGTCTTCACAAGTCTAACATAAAGGTTACATGTGAAATCATAGATGCTTTGTGTAACAAAGGGCCCTCCCCATCCTCAGTGTGTCTGCTTTTAAAATAGATATAGAAGGATTTTGGAAAATCAATCTCTGTAATGTCTTTCCCTTTCTATAAAACATATTATTATGTATTTCCAAGCTCCTTAAGATACTACATACTATTTTGCTAGGCTAAAATATACATTGCTCTTACAATTTTTCACACTTGCTGTCTCCTCTGATTTGATTCACATTTTCTCCCTTCTGTATCTAGTTCCCTGTCCAAGTTAAAATGTAAAACAAAGTATAAGAGATGCTTGGGCCCCTGAACACATTGCTGAAAGGTTCGATTTTCTGCACACAAGTGTTCAGAGTATTTCTCACAGAAGAATTGAATAAATTATGGAGATTCCAGTCACAGAACAGTGAATAGTATTGTCAGTTTGCTTAGGAAAAACTAATGAGGTTGTAAAGAAATACTGTCTGCTTTATAAGAGTAAAATTTGACAGCTGGAAAAACAAGGGCAATAGGCTGGTTTCCATTTTCCATTGATTTTAGCCCCCAACATTCAGAAGACTTCCTTTTCTGCAAAACCACATTCACACTGCCTACACATGAACACACAATGGTCTTTTGCTTCAAGCCAGAGGCAGATTAAACTTCATTAGGAGAGTAAGACTTGAGGAAAGTTCAAACTGTAACAGATAGTAATTTGACAAATAAAGAATTAGGGTTTGTTTTACTAAGCCAAAAATAAAGGCCAGAGCGAGGTTCCCATGGCTCTTTTGTGCCTTTAACCACTGGGTAGGAATACCATCCCTTTTCATAGTCTGGTTTACATACTGTATAAGCCTAGCAGACACACACCATGGCTGTTTCAATGCATTTAAGCACTCACTGGAAACATATATATCCTCATTAAATTAAAAAAAGAAAAACCCATAAAGTATTTCCCTTAGAGCAAGAAATAAAAACAGTAACTAGAATATGTGTTCAGAGTTTTCTTAGGTAGATGCACTAGTAGCTCAGCTTAAAATCAACAAGAATGAATGCATTCTATGTCTGAATGAATTTCATTAGCTTTCTGTAGCAACATTAAATTCTCAGCCAAGCATCCCTGTATTTACATATTTACACATGGCCAAGCCTTGTTGTTCTAGGGAAAAAAGGATGGATCATTGCAGGTGAGTGACAGATACTTATGGTAACTGATAGGCTGTGATTTGAGAAGTTTAAGTTCTTCTCACGGAAACTGTGTAGTGGCTAATGTGCAGTGGCACAATCCCATACAAAGGTCTCTGACATCATTATCTGAAAATTTTTGAGTAATATTTATTGGATGAACTTCAACAGACAATCTACCTGCTAAATATTGTACACTGGAATGTGGAAGTAACTGCATGCAAACAATATTACAAAGTGAGGGCTTATACAGAATGATGTGCTGAAATGCCTGGCAAAAACATTATGAGACTGTCTCCTGGACTGGAATGCAAAGGCACTGTGTCTTCGTGTCTGTTCTTGTTCTTGAGATTTTGGTACCTCAGACTGGGAGCTGAAATAACCCTGTCAAATAAACAAATGCTCCAAAAATCATCAGGCTTCTTTAAATATTACCTGGAATTATCTAGGGGAGAATCTTTGAGGACAGGAATAGGACACAAACCTTGGTATTTGTCTTATTCAGGTCTGCAGGGAGGTACAGCTATTATCCTGGAATCTGCACAGAGGAACATTGCCTGGAGAGAAATATTTACATAGTTTACATTCAAAGAACTGAGCTGGCACTATATTTTCTGCATACAATAAAGAGAGGAAAAAAAGTTTTAATTTCCATATTAATTTGGAAGCAAAAAGTTTGAAGTTCCAATTCCAGCATGTTTCTTAAGTAATGTTGTAGGTAGGAGATATAAGCTACTTAATAAACACATACATAAAATTATATATATATATGTCTCTTTTCCAGGTTAGGTAGAGGTGGCTCGTCAGATTAGAATTTGAAGCCCAAATATGGGCAAGACGCGGTATGAAAGATGAACCCCTCCCACCCTGAACCGATTCCACTGTCCACCTAAACCCGCCGGGAAGGGGCTCATAATCAAGAGGATACAATCGTTCTAGCTTTGCTTACAAAAATATGGACAATCTCTCAGAGGCAACAAGGACTCTGGATGTCAAGGCCTGGGCAAACCTCCCTAGCCTCGATTTAGGGAGGCCCAAGGCTAGAAGTTTCACTTTTCACTCCTCTCTTTAGTCTCTGCCATGATACACAAAAAATAATGCAGAATGAGCTGAATTTGACTGAGAATCTTAAGGGGCTCAGATTAGGTCTGAATTGTAAGTGCAATGTATTGTTTATATAATCATTATTTTATAGGAGCTGTTAGCTCTGTAAAACAGAGAAATTGTCCTTTCGGGGCAGTTTCTGGATGGTGGAAGACTCGAGCTGTGGCCAACGACTGTTCTGTTCTTCACATACACCAAATGATTCCTGCAGCCTGCTGAAGATGCATTAGCCCCCTGCCCCCAAAATCTTCTCTTTGGTTTTGTTCTGCGCAGACTAGATCTCACAGATCAGTAGTTCTCCATCTCCAAAGCTGAATGTTGGGAAACATATACTTTTGAAAGTTTGGTAACACTTTGTCCTGGATTTAGACTGGCTCACAAATGCCAGTTAATTTTGTGTGTGTTGCCAGAAGGTACTCCTGTGCATGGAGGTTTTAAGTTCAGTGAGTGAACAAATCTGTCAGTTGTATTGCTAGTGATCCCCAAAAGCTGCATACAGACATACAGGGATGCCTGTGTCCTGGAATGGGTTTCAGCCCTGGTGAATAACTCCTTTAAAACTTTATAAGGTTAATTAAATTGTCGTTTGGTACTTTGTAAGAACGATTTACTTTATGACTTTAAGGAAACTACTTCACTGAAAGCAACTATAAAATGATGAAAACTGTGAATTAAGTTTTCTAAATTATTTTTACCAAAGTTAAGGGAAAAAAGAAATATGAGTCATAGTGAAAATTGTACATTTCTTTAAAATAAGGCCTACATTGTAGTCAATATATATATCAGAACAATCCTGGTGATACTAATTTAAAACCCGTGAAATGCAAGGCAATATGTACTTAGAACCCAATGCTGAAGTGTGTAATTAATAGAAATTGCCTTGTGTTGCAATTAGAATTTGTGCTGACAGTGAAAAATACAGTTTGAAACCACACATTTGGACTGACTCCCTTTTCTCTCTTCGTCATTCAAGTAGACTTCTCAGCTGTGTATGTGGGGGCAGCTGCATTTACCTCTAATGAAATTACAGCAGTAGAGAATTTGGCTTTGTTTCATTAACTTCACTTGTTTCTTCGAGCTTTTATGTCTTGTTCCCTCAAGCAACAGTATAGATATCTATTCAAGATATTTGTGAATTCAGAATACTTTGCATTTTCTGCCTCAGGTAAGGAAGGTATCTAAATCTCTCTCTTTTCCTAGTGTACGCATGTACACACAATATTCTGTCCCTTTATCTACTTGTGTAAACATACACACAGGCAACAAAAGGTCACTCTGAAACCCCTGACTTAAGAAATAGATCAAATAAATATTTAAATCCAGTCACAATGAAAAGATATGTTTTAAATCTAGGAAATGTGAAAAACAGAAATATTAGAAATCTTAACCCTCTGATCCACCTCATTTTATTGAAAAAGTGTTTGTTCCAGCACATTTTTGTAGTGCTTTCTCTTGTTCGGTAATGAATATCTTAAGCACAGAAACTTTTTTTCTGAGCTTTTATTTCAGGAGGAAGAATTATTTTCTAACTGTGAGCCTTTGTTTTCTATTTTGTAACTCTCTGTAACAGTGAATTATACTTTTGTGCACCATACTAATCCTATCCAGTTTGAGCACAGAGTACTCACAGAGAAACTGTTGCTGTGTTACTTTACAATATTTTTTACCTTGATGGCCATGCTTGGTTTGTTTGCTTGTTCATGATTTCTTAATGTTCCTTCATAATTCAGTCTCTTTAGTCTCTTGAATACTTACACTGATCCGACTTTGTGCCAGTTCACAATTAGTAATCAGTAATTATAATTAGTAATCAGTGTCTTCACAATTAGTAATACTGAAAAACTTGAAAAGAAAGTTCATTATTCTATGGATAAACTTAGAGTGGTAAAGGGCTGTTCTCTGATGAGATTCTTCCAGGTAGCGTTCAAAGTGATGCTAAATACAAGTCAGAGCATTTTTAATTTATTTCTTGCAGGTGCATATGCTTCCATGGTAATTTAATGTGTGCAAATCCAGACCAACTCCCTTGAAGTTGGTGAATATGCATCACCTTCCTAATTGTGTATTAAGGGATTAGATTTGAGATGGTAGAAGTTCAGTGAGCCAAGTCCATAGGCTCACTCACATATCAGCCGTGAAACAGAACTAGTGAAATAATGGAGCCAAGACTTTGGACAGCTCTATTTACATGCTTATGTGGATGCTGTTTCCTGAAACTTGTCATTTTGTTGTTGACTCACCAGCTGCACAAATGCAAAGGGCTGCACTCTCAACTTTTTAATTTATTCAGGCGCAAGTCTATTCTTGTCTTCTAAAGGACACGTGTGCAGAAGAATAGCAGCATGAATTAGAGACTGTGTTTTTCCAGAGGTTTTCAGACTAATTCATCCTAGATTTTGCCAGTCAGCTTGACTGGAGATGGAAATGCCAAGTTTTACCTGTGAAAGGAAATGATACCTGAAGGTCACTCAGACAATTTCCTAATTGCTACTTGAGACAGGATTGCCCTGTCAGATGTTGGGGGAGGCCCATGTGGAGTTGGATTGCTGGTAAGAGCAGGTGGGGATGCTTCATTAGGCTTCTTATCTCAGGAATTTGTCTCCCCACTTCCCCCAGCAGCACTTAGGTGTCAGAGCAGTCTGCTGCTCACAGAGATCCAAACATAATGCAACAATACTGGAACAGAAGCTTCATGATTTAGGAACTAGACCTGTTAGTGTGTCTGTGTGACTGATATTGTCAGTATTTTGCTGGTGTTGAAATACTGCAGTGTAAGCAGATTTCACCAGATTTATTCATAGAAAATCTGGCTGCCAGTGCTAAACCCTTTCTTTGTACATGCTTCTGCTGGAGGCTTCATTTGAAAGCATGATTTTGGCTTGCATATGAAATTGCGCTCTGAACAGCCTCACACTTAACCAAGAAGGATGTTTAGGTCTGGAATTTTGTGTGAGCCTCAGGCTTGGTTCAGCATTGTTTACTCAGACAATTGTCCCTGGTGCCAGCAGTCCTTATTACATAGCTTTGCAGTCTGCTGCCTCCTCGGCCCTCTCTCAGCATGGACATACTCTGCAGAAAGCAGCCTCAGCATGCCCTGGAAGGAGATGGAAGTGTAGTTCAGCAGTGGAGTCTCTACTGCTGTTGTGCAATATGCATGTAAAATCATCTCCTTATGCTTGTTGTTTACTGTGCAACAGACATTCAGGAATTTTCAGTTTAAGAAGAAGTTTAGCTGACCCAATTTCTTGGGATGGAGTATAAAAGGGATGTAGAGAAACAAGGAGGCATGAGTGGGCTTTTGTTAAAGAACAGTGGAAAACAAGAAAGACTTACCATGATGCTCTGAAAAAGCTTGTAATTTCTAATATATTATTTTTATAGCAATTGTGTCCATACAAAATAGCACCCAAATATAACAAACAAAATAAGTTAGACTTGTATGGGTTGGGTGATTTGTTGTTGTTGTGGTTTTTGGTTTTTGTTTTATTTTTCAGGTGCATAAGATACCTGAAGGCAGTTTTAACTTGCATAGGATTCAAAGGATTGTAACATATGATATATGCAAAATAAGAAGAATTTCTTGTTTGTTCTCTTGCTTTCTTTATGGATAAATGTCTGTGTGCCAGGCAGCAGACAGATCTAAAGTGCAGAATTATTTAGGTATGCAAGAGGCAATGGTGTTCAATTAATGATGTTTAAATAATTTGATACTACTGTTCTTTAAGTAGAGTAAATGAATGTAACAAATGTAGGCAGTGCCTTTTGAGCCCATTAGCTTTATCACTTCCTTGAAGGTATGAAAAAATTTGAAGGCAGCATCAGAAAAAATATTAAATAAAATCCAAAATGCTTATATTTTCACTGGGATCATTAGAATTTGTCCTTGGATTTTAAAGCATTTTTCATTGCCTACTTTGAAGAGGTTTTTCATACAAGCCAAAAAACCTGGATGAGAATGTTGTGCAATAATAACAATTTCAGGAGGTTCTGTGTAGGAGAGCCACTGAGTAAACTACAGAAATAGCTTCAAAATCCATGGTAGGAAAATAAGACTCTGCTATCACTTTTCCATGTGTATTAGACATCAGAACTGAAAATCAGGGAAAACAGTCCTAATCTTCAGTTGTATTTTATGTCATTTTCTCTCCTGCTGGTCCCTGTTACTACTTTACACAGTTAAATGCAGATTTTTGTGTAGCAATGCTACAGCAGCTATATTGATCATTCTTCTTGAGCCTGGTTTGATCCTGTGCTTCTCACACTTTGTGACTCAGCCATGTCTGAGCAGGGAATTGTATTTTCCTGGGCTGCTGAGTGTGTGGGTAAATCTGGCCATCCCTGTCCAACCTGCACATCTCCACGAGAGCAGCACGGCTTCCCTCGGGCTGCCACAGCCGGACACGATTCCCAGCTCTGCTCTGCGGGGCTGCTGCCCATGCCAGGCTTGAGCTCTCTTGACTCCTTGCCCAGATGACAGAGCTGCCCTGCGAGCCTCTCCAGGGTCGTGGCTGTCCACATGCAGGGAGCTGAGCAGCCTTCCCACTGCCAGCGGGCAGCTGTGTCTCAGCCGTGTATTTTTGGAAGTCTCTGAACTTTACAGTTAAAGATGTGCCAGAAGTATTTAGGAAAAGTTCAGGAGATGTTGAGCTCTTGAGTGCTTGTTTACTGAGCCTCTGTCCTGACAGAGTTAATAAAACTTAGTTTGACAGTCCTCAACTCAGTTTAAGAGGATAAAGCTTTCAGCTGCAGGTTTGTTTCAGTTACCTTATGGGCTGCAACATGCTTCATAGAAACTCTCAGCATTTAAAAAAAAAAAATTAAAATATATTTTCAGATTGCCAATAAAGAAAAACTTTTAAGAATATAATACTTCCAGGAATTGATCCTGGAATAATGTGGGCTGAGCAAGCTTTAGCACCACCAGTGCTGCAGTGGCAAACTTTGATCAGCATCAGAGGGAGATGGAGGTTGGAGAAGAGGAGTGGGGAGTGATGGCAGGAGAAAAACAGAAGTGGGCTCTGCTTCAGAATGAGCAGAACCCATCAAGAAAGTACTGAGCTGAATTAAGATGAGAAATAACTATTTTACTTTATTTCTGTCCCCTAGAAAAGAAGTAATGAAAAGCTTTGGTTATTCTGTCATGGTGTCTAATTTAGTTAACCTCAGTAGGCCATTTGCCAGCTTCCATGGAAGGAAGAACTGTTAAATTATGTTAAAAACAAATAAAAATTTCCTGTTGCATCAAGCATTCCACCTTTCCTTTCTGTAATGCTCCTAAGTATTTCCCACGAGGGACTCATTGGCTTGTCAGGGGATTTAGCATTCATGTAACAGTCTAAAAAGATAATTGTCTCATGATTTGCTATTACAGCAGTATTTTGAAGAGATTTGTGGGGAGGGCAAGATTTTGAGGAACAGCACAGTGCCTGCTGTCTTCTCACAATAGGCTTTTTTCTCCCCTCTATGACCACTCATCCTCCTCCTGTGCAAGTTTAGCATCTGTGAAGGGCTTTGAGCGTGCTGATCTTCTACTGTGCCTCTTCCTGCTCTGCATTTCTTTTATGAGTGCTTCAGCTGGAATGTATTTGAAACATCGAACTTTGCCACTTAATGTAATTTGTAAGCCCAAACCAAAAAAGTTTCAATAAATATGACTTTTTATACTGCTAAATGTGGAAGTTTAGTACATTAAGTACTGATCTAATTAATGTGTGGAAGTATTTTGTGTGGGGAAGAGACAGAATATAACTTGAAAAATAATTTCCATTATATTCTACTCTTGTAGCTATTTTAGGGTAGACTTTTGGTGCAAGCTAAAGCAGCTTTCTTTGTGTTCTGACATAAAGCCCATTAAGCATTTCACAGGAAGGCTCTTCTAGATTGCACGGCTGTCCAGCTGTCTGGCCAGACTCTGTACAACAGGTGTTTGGTTATGATCTCACTTACATATATACCAATAGTGTCTGGTGCTGCCTTTCAATACTTGTTTTTACCTCAGAATCTAATAGTTTCAGCCTGATATCACTATTGATTGTAAGTCTAATGATCATGAATGAATGCCTGTACATAATAAACACAGTGGAAGAAGCAATTCTGAAGCTTGTTTGATTTAGAAAAAAGAGGCAGTTCTTAAGACTGAATAATTATTCCTATTTTAAAAATTAAAATCAATAATTTAAAAAATTGCAAAGGCTGCCACCTACTTTTTTCCATCCTTTTCCTTCTAGCCATCAACATGTTTTACCCAGCAGGTCTAACAAACAGCCATATGCTCTCTAGTCTCAAGGGAACTAGTTCCAGCTTGAAAATCAATATGTCACTACTAGGCTGTGGTAATAGATGCTTACAGCAGCAGGTTTATGTAAGCTAATGGTACTCTGTGCAACAGCAGCTCGTTTAGCTGAAAGGGTTGCCTAGTCTCATTCAAATGTTTGGGGCAGCAAAAGATGAATGTCTGTAAAAGCTGATCAAAATGGTAATTTGTTCACTGATGAGCAGCCTGTCTATAGTTGCTATACTGGAGATCCTACCAAGGAATACGGTGTACTCTAGTCCATGAGGTTGTTTCTGCATGGTGTTTTCATATTTGTAAAGACTATCACTACCCTATCAGCCAGAGTGAAATAATATAGCTTAAATTTTTGGGGTTTTTTTCATGCATGAACATAACCCCTCTGGATTTGGATAAGCTGGAAGAAATCTGGAGAAAACCAAAATTGGTAATATGTTTGTAAAAATCATCAGGGCCTGGATTTAATGTATCTTTTAAAAAGAGAAAGGCCTAAAATTAGGGTTTTTTATAAAAGAATCCTGTCTTCATTTTTCTTGGTGGCTTGTTGTGGAGAACAATGTTGACAGGTCACATGGATCAAAGTTTGTTGAAGTGACTGTTTTTTCTGGTGTGTGCCATTCCAAAGCTGTTGGTGATGTCCGCTTGCTTTGTCAGAAGGGTTATTTACATCACTGTTGCTGATATGTGCTACCTGGTGTCTTTCAGAACAGTTAAAACACTCTTCCAGTGTAGTGTATCACTGCCTCTTTCAAAGCAATTGCAGGCTCAAGCAAATACAGAGGAAACTGCAGACATGTACATTGTTGTAGATGTGTACAAGCTTCCTTTTCATATGCAGTAAGGTAATACTCAGTCTCATTTCTTTATTTTTTTCACCTAAAATATGTATTTGAGTTGTCAAAGGCAGGAGCAGGGTTTTGGCTAGAAAATACAAGTTCATCAAGTCAGCCAAGACTTCTGTCCTCTCATTATGAATGGAGACCAGCAAAATATCCAGAATTCCAGACTTTATAGTGTAGTACATAGCCTATTTTATGAAACCTACTTCTCATTTCCATCAATACCTTTCCAAGATAAGTGGCCTCTCTAGATTTGCTTCCATCTAATTCCAGAAGTCTTGAGGCAGTCCTTTCCACTCATTTTCTATTATTTAGGATAAAGTGACTTGTCTGAATAATTCACATCTACAACGTTGGTTGAGTTCATCTCTTGAATGGAGTGAAATTTTGTGCAGGGGAAAGGAAAGTAACTCCTAATTGTGTTTGTTTAATTTTTGCTTGCATGGTTTGTGGGGGCTTTTTTAAAAAGAGTTGCAACACATAATGCTGTGTATTTCTTAATCTCATGTTCAGACATGGCGTTCCTAGCTTAAATAAGTAGTTAAAAAGAGCTATTTAGGAACTCTTTGTAACTTCTGGGAGCAAGAGCTTTTCTTGTTGAGCCTTTAAAATCTAACTAAGCTGTGTTTTTGTGATGTTGGGTTAACTCTTTCTATTTATTTATTTAAAACTCTTCCAAACTCTTCCAGCAGCTTGTTTTACATATATTTGTAAGCGAAGTTTCATCGAAAGGACATGCGGCCTCTTGTTTGCAAATTTACAGTGCGCATCAAAGGACATTATAAATACACTGAAAATTTCCTCTAGCAAGAAACAAAACCACCTGATTATTTGTGCACTGTGAATGTTTATAGCCTACTTCAAAGATTTTAGTTACCTTAGCTCTGAGCCGTGGAATCTCTCTTGCAATGCATGAGGAGGTCAAGAACTCCTACAGACATACAGACATCAGCCTGGCAGACTAAACCAAATGCAACAGTTCAGCTACACATTAGCACATTTCCTTTTGTCTGAACAATGGTCTGAAGCCCTCAAAAATACAGAGAAAAACCTCACTTTTGGCATATTTTAAAAATCTGATTCACTGTCTCTTAAAGTCAGTTGAAAGATTCCCATGACCTAAACAGAGCTGTGGAGTCTTTTTCCTCAGAGGGAGCCTGTCTGCATTCTCTGATAGGATCCCAGGTTGGATAAAAAGAGAAAAACTGACAAACTGTATTATCAAATATCAGAAAGCATAAGAGCTTGTGAAAGATGAAGCCTTTCCATATATTAGGTCAGCTATTCACACAGCTCCCCCTTCACATCAACCTGGAAGTAGAACTGATGGGTGAGCATGGGTGAGAATCAGACTCATTACAAAAGTCTTCAAAAAACCCAGCTGTGTGAAGAAAACATTACTGAGGGATCAAGTCAATCCCTAAAAGACTAGAAAATAGCCAGTCTAAATTTAACTCAGCTGCTTTGTAACCTGTATTGTGAGATTGCCATTCCAGTTTTTTATAGCCTTTATCTTTAGAATTTATGAAGGCCTGAGATAGGATTCCTGGATCTCTCTTATCATTTGCAGAAAGTGCAAATTGGAAGAAAAACATTACAATTCAGTGTTTTTGAGGAAGTTGGGTCTTCTCCTTACCTGTTCCACAGTTTTCATTGACAATTCTAGAGCAGTCAATTAATTAGTGTTTTCAGATGGTCACTAAGTGTTTTTAGCAGGGCTGAGGTTTCTGTTTGATTGTGTAGTGCTAAACACTTAAACTTTTCATTTTACATCTATAAGTTACTAGACATGCTATAGTAGTAATTTATTTAAGATTTCTAAGGACACTCAGATGCTAATTTGAGCAGCATTGAAAAACTCCTTTGCAATTAAGAATATTCTTTTCAGGAGAGGTCAGATGATTCCTAGAACTGAGGAATGAAGATGGAAAAAAAGAAAAAAAATTGCTTCAAGGTTATCCAAGGCACTGAAGGAGCTAATTGGAGTACTAAGGAAAAATGTGTTGATAAAATTATAGAAACATGTCACAATTCATGGTATTCACAATAACACAGGGGTCAAATTAGATTTTATTCAGGCAGTTTGCATCTCCTGAGTGTTTAAATTTGCAGCATTAGTTTTCTTTCAAAGCAAAGCTGAATTAATTAATAAAAAACTTAACAGCAGTGTTTTGAAAGCATTCTGAATGCTTCATTCCTCTTCTGCTGAAATTTTACAATCATACTCATGTTCATAAAAATCATAAACCATATATGATTTTTGAGGTCATTCAATCCTCTTTCACTGAAGTGGCAGTGGCACTGAGATGACCCTTGTTTGTGAAACCCGGAGGAGAAATCACTTTTTATCCACAGTGCAACCTCCCTCCTGGTGTTATACATTATATTTAGTGAGTGGGTGTTCCCTCCATATCCTGCCTGGCTTCATATTGAAAGGTGAGGTAGAATGTGTAAGATAATTTACTGTAAGCCTGATTCTGAATTGTGCAAGTAATGTAAAGATTTTTATTTATCCTGCAGGTCTTGAAATGAGTAAGAAATGTTGGTGAAAAGTACAATATATGTGTATATTCTGTAGCTGACTGAAAAGGGAGTAAATAAACATATTGCAGTTACAAGTTTAACAGTTTAGTGTGGAGGAAGAGAGGAGACACTGTTCTTAATTCAAGAAGAACAAGTTAAAGGATATTTATCCGAGCTAGATAATTTCAAATGTGTGGCTGAATATCCTAGACAAATTAAAGGGAAGTGTAAGTTCCTCAGTTCCAAGGCTGTGGTTGTAATAACAAATACAACTTTCTAGGAGCTTTCCTGGGTACTGATGCCATGGGGCATGAAACAGCCCAGGTCTCCACTAAAAATTACCTTTGTCTTCAAAACAGGGAATCTGCACCCAAACCATTTGCTAGTAATCATACATCATGGAAATTTCCATCCTTAACCTGGCCTCAGTATTTGGTTGGGGAAGTGCTACCAAGCAAAGGCAAGTCCCTGTTACCACTGTTCAGCACTACAGACTTGTGTCTTCAGTGCTGCTCACATAGCAGAGACTTTCTCTGACTTGCTAAGTGCAGCATGAGTGATTCTTTTCAAGAGCCCTTCAAGGATGATAAAGCCCAAGTGGGCCAGCATGGTGGATCAGCAAATGGGAGGCTGCTATTTGCAAAGAGGTAAACAGAGGTAAATACTTTTAAAAAGTACTGATAGGTCAATAATAAGGAAACCAAAAAGCTTCCAAGTTGACTAAAATGCTGTAGAATTCAGTTTAAATGCATGGGAAGGATAGAGATGTGGATTGAATTAAACAAAGTAGATTTATAAGGACTAAAGTAGATTTTAGTCTGATCCAGATTGCTTCTTTGATAGAGTATTTGCCTTTATGGATGTAAAAAGTGCATCTGTTACAACTTGACTTGACATCGTCCCATTTCAAATTCATTAAAGTAAACTACAGAAGTAAGGTGTAGATATTAATCTAATGTATTCTTAGTGGGTGAAAAATAATTTAAGAATACTGTTTTGCTGTCAAACTGGAAAGACTTCTGTAGTGTGATTACAAAGTGTCTGTCTGGAACTATCTCTATTACACATTTTTCAGCAGCAGTTTGGATGATGTAATGGAATTTTCACATTTGAACATGAGAGTAAGCTGAGAGAAATTTCAAGATTTTGGAGGATAAGGTCAGAGCTGAAAATAATTTCACTTAATTGAAAAATAGTCTGAAATCAATACATTTAAATTCAACAAGGAAAACTGCAAAGTCTGGGTATGCAATCAAGGAGAGAAAATTAAATGGTCAAATAAAAAAAGGAAGAAAATTGTGCAGCATCACAGAATTGGAGTTAGAACTGTTTATCTTGTAGACTGAAAAATAAGCAGCATAAGTATTTCAGATAAATTTGTGGAAATGTCCATATCAGGAGCAGGAGGCAGTTTCTTCACACTGATGAGTGCAGTTTTTGTCATTGCATTTAGCAAAGATGCAGAGAAAGTGAAGGGAGTCTGGAGGACAGCAGCAGGGCTGATAAGAGGTATAAAAGATATGACCTGCAAGGAAAGCTTGAAATAACTAAGTTTGTTTAGTCTGGAAAGAAGAAGACTCATGGTGTGGGAGAAGGAAACTTGATAAGAGTCTTCAAAACCATTACATCCACAGGGGTTATCAGTTGTTCCCCAGATCCATGGAGGACAAGACAGGCAGCTACTGACTTAATTTGTAGTATTGTAGGGATTCAAAGGAAAAACTTCACTGGGCAGACTTAAACAGAAGTTGTATTGGAAGAATGGGAGTGATGGTCTGCAGAGAATTGCACAAAAAAAAAGCATTGTGAACCTGTCTACATGTATTGATTCTTCATTTCAGCAGGATGGTATGATAACATTGTGATCCTTACCAACTCTGCTTTTCCATTTTGATTTGGTCCATTTAGCTTTCATGTCTACAGTATAATAAATAAAAAACGCAATTCTTTCCTTTTCTAAAGCATAAAAGTAATTTGCAGTAATCCACAACCTTTAACATTTTTTAAATGAAAACTTACTTCTCCAGTAGTTTTTAAGAAGGAAAAGATGTCAGTGTTTGGTGGTAATTAATTATATATTTTCTCTATATCAGCATTTAATAACTTAATATTTGACATTACTGGTTTATTTCACACATTTCTGTATATTTAATATATTCTATATATTTCCCTAATAGGGTTATCTTGTTTTCATGGTCTTTCCGTCACAGTATGCTAGGAATTATAGACTATTTATTTAAAAATGAAATGTCTAGAGGTCAGCATCCACCCAAACTTACAAATAAACCCTTTCCTCCAAAATTGTAGTAGTGGTCATAAATTTTGGCTCAAGTACAGATTTCATTTTTCAAAATGAAAATGAGCAAATCTAAATTTACTGTCTGGGATCCATAAAATCATACAATATTTTTCCACCAGCTTCAGTAGAAATAAGACATATTTTTAATAGGCTAAAGGTTGCTTCAAAATCCACTTTTCAGTTGCCTTTGCAAAATTGCATATTTCCTGATTCAGCTCTGGGATGGCTGCCATCTCTGAATGATGCCATCATTTGGGTTGTGGTACATAATGTTACAAGCCTGGCATTTCCCACATTTTTCATTCATGTTTCTTCTTTCATAATTTTTCAAGTTTTTTTTTTTTTTTCTTCCATATCATGCTTTGCTAAATTGAGTCTCCTGTACTGAAGATGTCTATTTCTGGAATCCTTCAAGGGATGCCCCATGTTCCTACCCTAACTTTTACTGAGTAAGAAATTTAAGCAGAATGGTGTAGTATGCTCAAAGCAAATACGGCCCAAGCTATTGGAATGAGCCATATATACCAGAAAGGAAAAATATAAATAAAATTTATGTAAAAAAAAAGGTTTTGGTTTTGACATGGCAATTCTCTTGGTTTTGTGGTTTTTTACCTTGCTTTTGTGCATTAGCGTGTTCTTTGTGATCTCAAGCGTGTGCTCACCTTTAGTTGCTGCTCGCTGCTTCTGGAGTGCCTTTGGTCATCAATATTAAATGAACTTTGGTATTGAACTACCACAGATGCATTTGTAAAAGTATGCCTGTCCACCTTCAGCACTGGAAACGAGGTAAAGTGACCTGGGAGCTCTCTGGGCACATTCAGCAAAGGCACCCTGAGGGAAAAGGAAGGAAGCAGAGGCTGGTGAGGATGGAGCCACAGGGCTTTGGGAGGGAATAAAAGTGAGGTAACAAAGGGCAGGAGAGGAAGAGAGTGCAGCATATAAAGGAAGAAATAGAAATTTTGCACCGTGGCTTCTTCTGAAGTTCATTAATTCTGTGGATTCTTTAATCCTTCCTAAAATGAGTAATATTATCAGATTTTAGATCCTAGCAGTATGTATTAGTATTCTGCAAATTAATAAAACAAGCAGCCTCATTTTGCTACATAGTGAATATGATCTGTAAAGTTTGCCATGAATTAAGTAGATGGATCACATTTTCCATCTGGGAAGTGCAAAGGAAAATAGCTTAATTTTGTGTTATTCATCCCTGTTCATCCTTAACTGGGATTAATTAGCTTTGCTGTAATGGCATTTTGGTAGTCTTTCAAAGCATTTCACTTTTATAAAAAACAAGTCAGCAATAGTTATAAATAGTTTTATTATACAACGATTTGTGAAACTATACTACACATTTGCATCAAACATGAATGTACAACAAAATTTTTAATTGTTTGGTTCAGTGAAGTTGTCTTGAAAGGCCATATAAATATGGCTGGTATTTACCAACTGGTTGCATTTGACTTCTTTGCACATGCAGGTAGTGCCCAGGTGACCTCCCCTGCCAAGAGCTGAGCTAGCCTAGCCTAGATCTGCCAAGATTTGAAGAGAGATGTTATAATAATACAAGAGGCATTTAGCCAACCTAAGTCACATATATACAGGATATATTTGTGTGAAAGTGTTGCTGCACCCATATGTCAAACTGAAAAATTACAACTTTTTTGGGCAAGATTGGTTTGAATTAGGGATTTCCACACAGGATGCAGAGGACTGAATAAACAACTGATGAAGCTGATTTTGAAAGAATGAGCCAGGGTGAGCCACCATTCCTCATTGAGGAGCAGTAAAAAGGAAAGACAGGAAAGATTTGAGAGCTTTTGAGAGCTTTCAGGTCAGAACTTGATCTTTTGACAGTTTGTAGTTAGGGTTTGTTTGCTTTTGTTTGGACTGAGCTGTCCCTGCTCACACCTGTGGTAAGCACAGCAGAACTAGAAGCTAGATGTGTTTATCATGTTGGACTGATGTGATTCTCTATGTTGATAAAGAAAAGGAAAGGGCACAGGGAACTAATAATAATTATGTGGCTTTAGCTAGTAGAGGTATAAGGTAAGGGCAACATGTGGTTAAAACATTAGTGAGTTTAAAACAGTGCTGGATCTGCATGAAGGGGAGGCATCCCCAGTGTAAGCTCTAAATGCATTTTTTTGATCAATCACATTTGTGAAGGTCAACCTTACCTCATATGCATGACAAACCCACTTGCCTATTAGCATTTCTTACCAACTATTCCCACAAGGAAAGATGAATATTTGATATGTTGAATGTATGAAGTATCTGCTTTCTGGTGAGATTCCAGCTGTAAAATAATATTTCCATGGTTAAATATTGGGAACCTAGGAGGAATGCATTTATTAAACTGTTTGAAACAGAAGCTGTAGTTCTGATAACATTATGATGTTCCAGGATGCATCCCTGGAACTGAGAATTGAATGCACTGCTGAAAAGCACTGAAATGTAGGGAAGCTCTGAAGCCTTGCAATTATGAGTGTAGGTGCCAGGCTGAAGTTACCCATTATGACTAAACAGGAGAATCTGTAATCCAGAGGCTTCTGTATTGAGAGTGTTCAAGCTCTGTAAAGCACCATCATTTTTTAGTATCTCAGTCCTCTGCTGTGCTCCAGAAAAATCTCAAGGTTTTCACATCAGTAGTGGAAGATTTCTAGATTATGTCAAAAATGATTGTTGCATCAGAAATGCAGCAGGTTAGAGGCCGTGTACTTCCAGGTGGGTTGATGCTTTTAAAAACAGCATAAACATCATAATATAGTGATCTGCATACTATACTCTTAGGGATGGGATGAGTGTTGATTTCTGTCTTCCTGACTTTTAAGCATAGAGGTATGTTGAAACTCCATCAACACAGAATTTAAGGTATTGGCATAATTTTTTGGAAAGGAAAATCACTTGGCAGTAATACAGAATATATGAGGAGGTAGTGCAGCAGGCATGTAAAGACATAGAACTAACTGATAATCTTGGTTGTGCAAGTATTTGAAACTGATTTACTGGAAGGCAGCAATGCCCCTTAGGATTCATGGTTGTTTTCATTACAGCAGGGTTGAATCAAATATGTCTTCAACATTGTTGTGCATAACTTTCTGTTCTCTAGCTGTAAGGTGAAATCTTTCTAAAATGTCCCCATGACTGCAGATGTGCTTTCTGCTCTGCCACACCAGCTCCTCCGCTGTCTAGATTACTTGATACAGGTTTGTAAGTGTTCACTTTTCATACCACTTAACAAAAAAATTGTTCCTTTAAATAACAGTGCCTCATTTGGCTTGTAATTGAAATTGTAGGTAACTATGAGATTACCACCTCCTGAGACAGTAAAATTTTTGATGGCACAGTGTCTCAGTAGACTGGGGAGGTGGGGAGAATGTTTGCTGCACTTCAGAGATGATGGTTTTGTTCACAGCCTGCTGGTTTGGATTAGAGTCAGAGATGAGTTTCCAAGTCAGCATGCATAGCACCCTGCCAGAAAGTTGTTCTTGGAGCTGCTGCTTCTTCGTAAAATGCAGAGGAAACAAAAAAGAAAAAAAAAAAATAGGAAAGGAAAGGAGGAATAGCTACTGGCAGCTTTTCACTCCTACATTTAAGGATGTTGTAGAGACAACAACCAACACTGTCTGGACTTTGATGCATTGAGTCCTGGGTGGGCAGTGCATTTTCTCACTTCTGATTGATTTTGTTGTTAGCACAGCAGTGTTAGAAAAGAAAGGAGAGTTTTCATTGAGACTAGCAGTATAAGCAGTATATTTTTAATATGTGAATGAAGCAGTAGTTCTAGCTTTTATATAAAACATAGTGGAAAGATTATTATATATTTTATAATTTTATAGTTACCTTCAAAAGGAAAAAAAAAACTGGTGTGGAAATTAAAAAATGTATTTTCCTGCAAGCAGATGAACATTTTTCTGTTTTCTATAAAGAAGGGTGTACAAAACTGTTACACTTACAGGGATTTAGTCAGCCTACACAACACAAGTATGTAAAGAATTTCAACACAGTGGTTGTTTGTAAGATGTTTAAACCTGTTCTACTGACTCAAAAATTTGTATGGTAGCAAGTAATAGTATTTAGCTAATAATATTGCTAATGATACTTAGTAATTATATTTTAATGATGTTTTTCAAGAAGAAAGCATCAAAAGCTTTTCAAGGTACATGATCCAATAGGTAAACTGAAGGATAGAGAAGTTGTCTTGATTGTCCAAGTCCAAGAGATCTATATCATTCCTTTACACATGCCTTTAGGCATGAGCAGGATACAGCACCCCCACTGCTTTTTTGAAAGTGTTACATACCCTAATCAAGATTTTAGTACTTAACCAAGCAAAATTACATTTCTGCTAATTTTGCCTAAATCTGTTTTGGCAGAAGGTTGACCAAGCAGCTGGGGTGCCTCCTGCAGATGGAAGTTCACCTTCCTTCTGCCTAACAAGCTGTGACCAAGTACCCTGTCTTCTGTCTGTGGTTTCTCATCAGTGGGTGAGCATTGACGCCATGTCGCAGACACATTATGAGAATAAAGGCACTGAAAAATTTCACTTGTATTATGATAACCATAAGCATGTAAGGCAGAACAAGAACATCATTTATTATTGTGTATGCCTGGACTTAGAGTAATTTCAGCAGGGATTCAGTAGTGCAAAGTCTGGGGTGGTGCAGTCCACAGAGAGTGCATAATAAAAACTTCATTACCATTATTTGCTTTCATCCTAAGGCTGATGCAGTTATGTTTTATATAAACATCTAAAGGGAATTCAGTTCTAAATTTCACTTTGCTGATAGCTTATCAAATGAGTTCTTGTATACTTGTGCAAAACTTGTTTAGAGCAGCACAGCATGTATTGGAAGAGAGGGAACAGTTTTCAGTTTATTTACTTAGTATTTCATATAGTTCTAACAAAATTTTTAGAGAAAGAATTCTAGAAAATTACCAATTGTAAGGTAACCATATTGATACTGTCCCTGTATCCTTTGTCATTTAAAAACTCTACCCTAAGAAATGAAAAAGCATGAAAAGATGATCTTACTCATCCAGATTTTTTACTATTGTGCTTTTTATGAGTTCTACTTCCTCAGTTTGCAACCTTAAATGGAATTACTGTGTTTCCTAATTGTAAACAAAGTGCATAATTAAAACAAAGTTCCTTTGCTGCATTTGGCATTACTTCTTATTTTTTTATTTTGTAAATTTTGGCAAAGACTACAGGACCATATATATTTGTGAAACACAGTATACTGTATGCCTGTATTTTGAAATTGCATTTTTTTTTCTAAAAGTACTAGAGGGTGGGGCTCTCAGAAGCAATTACAGCCTGACAGGACAAATCTTACTGAAAGTACGTGTATTGCTAAACCTTTTAGATGGAAAATTCCTTTCATACTTTTCACATTACAACTGTGAAATCTGTGTAATTATTTCAATCAGCAGATATGCAATGTGAATCACAAAGAAAACAAGATCAGAGTAATTTAAGAAAAGCTATAAACATATTCAAAGGGGAACTTTAGCATCTTTTTGATTACAGCAAACATTTTTTTCTTGGAAGCAGCAGAAAGAAAACTAGTGGGGGTTGTTGATGTCAGCAAGTGTGCTCTTTGAAGACTTTGGAGGTGCAAAGCAATGAAAAAAATAAATTCCAATTTAATATAAGAAAGAGAAAGGTAATGTTCCAGAAAACAAAACCTTTTTCTTTCCCACCTGGGTGACAAAGCTACCTATAAAAATGTTCTCTCATGCATTTTGGGTGAGATCTCTTCTCTTGTAGAATGGAGTTTGCGCCATGAGCCGGTGCTGGAGGTGCCCTCTGAACAGAGGAGCCCTGGTGTCCCTGCTTGGAGCTCTGTGATAAGCCTCTGCATCACGGGGAGCCTTGGAGGAGGATAAACTTAGTGCACAGCCATGCTTTGTTTATAAAAACGAGTTGTCCTGGCAGAGAGTGTTAGCAGCCTTAGAACAGAGGCTGTCAGATCTTTTGGTATCTTATTAGCTTTTATCTTCTGTCTGGGGGTTGCGGTGCCTTCTGCTGTGTCCTGGTGTGTACAACACTTAGTTCAGGCATTGTCATAGCTAGAGAGAGGCTTTTGCTATTGTAACATTGGATTTCTTGACTTGGTTAACTTAACCTGGTAATGAAGCCTTTCATGCCATCTGCATCATGTCAGCAAAGTAATCTTCATCTTAGACAGCAGCTGGGCATGGTTTTTCCTGACAGATGGTATCCTGTCATCTCTTTAGCAGCTGTTTGGACGTGGCTGTGTGTCAACGCCACCATGATATAATCATTGTATCCTGTGAAGCAAGCCCAATGTGACCCCTAAGGCACTTGGCATCGTGCTGTTGGTGGCATATTTTGCAAGAATATTTTGAAGAAAGGGTACAGAAACAAGAAATGTGAGCACGTGTCACATATGTCCTTCCTTTGCACACTTATATGGGAAGCGACAAATGTGTTCCAGCACTTTAACAGTAAGTCTTTTGCTGGTTGCAAACCTAAATTTTGGATTTAGAAAGCTATATTGAGTTACTATGAAACCATGCCAGTTTTGTAGTAATGTTACATTGTTCTGGCTTTATTCCACTGATATTGAAGAGAGTCTTTTACATTTAGCATTTAATTGGAGTTCTAGATGGTGTCAACCAGAAAATTTTAAAATCAGTGAGAGAATATTTGTGCAACTGGTGGAAAGCTGTTTTAAGAACATACTTTCTCGCCATTGATATATGTGGTCGTGGTAATTATGATTCAAGGAGGGGATACAAGAATTAACAAAATCAATGCTCTGAAGAAAAATAGCAACAGGATAAATTTTCATGTTGGAATTCAAATGCTTAACCTGGTGGCTACAAGGAGATTCTTTACATTTTTAAACCCCTGTATTGTAAATTCTTAGCCTTAGCCATATGTTATCCATCTGAAAGCTCAGTTCTCTTCTCTGTTTAATGTGCTCTCAATGATAGAGTGTCCTCTTTTTTTTCATTTTTGTTTCCACATATGCATCTTCCACCTAATCACATTACATGCCTTCAGTCTGCCTGTGGCTGAAGTCCCAAGTGTAGCACTAACAGCTGTGACACAGTTCCTCCTATGGCTTGGTGGCTCTCCCTGCAGAAAACTGGGTTGGCAGCCTGAGTGAGTCGTGTGTACACACCAAGTGGGCTTCCAAGCCACTTTGGCTACTATCTCAGAGTTTAAAGAATCTCCAGCATGAGTGTTAATTTTGTCCAGATTTAAGTTCTTTTGGTCAAACTGAGTCGTACGTAGGACCTCACCACAGGAATCTCATTTCTGATGCTTCCTTCTTTAACTTTTTCTATGCAGTTAATTGCAAGTATTCTGAATTACCAGTGAGGACTGGCAGGTGACAATTAAGTTTTCTATTTCTGCAGGCCAGTTATATGTGATTTTACTGCCAGGCAATACAGCTTTAGTTAGCTACATGGATGTGACAGAAAAAAACTCATGTGGTCGTTAAATCATTCAATGTTCCTCTGTGTTGATGAAGCATTAAAGAAGCTCAACATATGAATGGAGCACATTTTCAATATAATCAAGTGCACAACAATAGACTTCTAGCTTCCTTGTGCAGTTTTCTCTTTGTTTTTGCTTACACTGAGAAATAATATTCCCAAGATAATTGTGGGCTCTCTGTGCTCAGTAGTTGGGGAGGTTTAATTTGCTATTTTCTGTCTAATTCTTTACAAAGGAGAAGTGAATAATAACAAATATGTCTCTCTGTCATCATTGTTTCCAGTAGATGGTTTAAAAAGGTTTTCAAGACTGATGAGTATGCTTTGATTTACTGAACTACAGCTTTGAAAGAGCAAAAAAACCTTTTCTAAACATTTAGGTTTCTGACTTTGTGAGGATTCAACTTTTCTTTTGAGAGCATTTTGACACATCACTGCCCCTAGATTTTGCAGCTGCTCTGGTTTGCCCAGGGATCCTGCCAGCTGTTGAGACTGTGAAGTTAATGGGAGCTGGACTGGTACCCAGGCACACCCAGCTACATTTTGGCTGGTGGTTCAGTGACTGACCATCAGTACAACCAGATTACAGTTGGATTTTTTGTGCTTTTGGAGGGGCTGTCTCTTATGTGAAATGTTAAACAGAAATCAAGTTACTAAAGTTTGAAGACTCAGACATAAAATGTGAGTCCATATATAGCTGTGTAAAGTCTAAGCCTCTGACTTTTGTGTTTGACCTACCATCTTTTTTTGATTTCAGTATCACTTTAATTCTTATCCTCAAGCTTGAGTGTTGTTTGCTGTGTGGTGTGAAAGAGCTGTTCCCTTTAACCTGGAGCTGGTTGTTGAGAGATGTGTTGTCTATACTGTGTTCAGTCTTCTCTGGGCTGTGGTTTAAGGGTTAGGTAAAGTGGTTTGAGATCCTTGAGGCAGTGTTACTGAATGTTTAGTCTTCTTCTACCTTCTGATACCTACTATTTTTGAAATTGCTTTTTATACATGACCTAAAGTTGTAAATCTAATATTCAAAATGGTGTGTTAGAAGGTTGAGAGTATAAACCTGTTTATTTGGAGACATGGTTTATTTATTATGGTCCAGTTTCTGACCTTCCACCAGATTTCCTCATAGAACTATACTAAAGGTAAATTAATAGTGTCCAAATAAATAGTTCACATCCTAGTCTCCTCCTACGTGAGAGTCAAAAGAAAGGATACAAACTGCCAAAGCAGTTGACCTAGTCACAGAAAGGTCCTTCTGTCTGATCAAATGGGCCACTCCTACTCAAGATGAAAACTATCAAAAAGTAAGCAATTCCCTTGCTTTTTCCCTGGATATGTGTAGCAAGCAGAAGTAGAGGTGTGACGCTGTGTGCTTACCTTGAGGGAGAAGGAAATAATTTTTTGAGAAAAGAAATTTGTTTACCAAATGCAATAATACATATATTTTTTATTTTTATATGCTATATTCTACCACCTTTTTTTTCACTATGAACACTTGATTTATTATTCTAAACATATTAACTAATTGCTATGTGTACATTTTGAAATTTGAATGCTTGCATTGTCTCATAGCTAGATCTGCTGTTAGGCAATTACTGGTATCCAGTCAGACTGGATGAATAGAACTGTTGTACTTAGAAAGCTAAATACTTTATATGTCTTAAAAAATGAATTAAAACTGCTACTATTTAGCCTGCAGGTATAGCTTGTATGACTTAATCCTAGTTGTAACAGATACAAATATATTATGAGTCCATAAACACTGGTGTATTTCTATCTAGGATTTATTATTTCCCTGTGTTAGGCAACAAATGAAGCTTCTGTGAAACATTTGTGCTGGGAAACTTTTATCACAGTTCAGTCAGTTACAGGGATGAGAAGAGCCTCAGTAAAGTCAAGATATAATTTGCCAGTGATAAACACAAGAAGTTTGAAGGCCAACTCTCATGCTGACCATACTCAGTCCTTTCTGACTGATTTCTTCTTTCTGGACTTAGTTTAATTAAATGTGCATCATTTCACAGTCTTTATGACTTCTTGGAAACAAAGTCTTCTATTGAGTTGCGTTTTTATGCATATAATTTTTCTGTTGTCATTTTTACTATACCTGATAAGGCAGATGCTTTATACAGATGATCCATTCATGTGGCCATCTATTCCTTGGATGTCACAGTTTTCTGGAACAGTGTGTGCCAGGACACACTGGCTGGCTGCTGCACTGGGAAAATAGGCTCTAGGGGCAGAGAGATCAGGCTAGAAGGAGCTCAGGAGTACATTCTGGAAAGCATGCTCCCTTGCAGAAGTCCTTGGCTGCAGCCCCAGCCAGCACATCATGCCTGCCCTCTGCGAGTGCCCTGAGGTGGGAGATGCACCCGTTCACACGACCCCGCCTGTGGAGCCTGCAGTGTCCAGGAACAGAAACTTGGGAGGTCTCTGATGGGCTTGGACCAAGCCCTGTGTCAGACTCAGTGCTGATAATTGACTATCTCTGTGTCTGACATCATGCTTAAGTTCATGTCAAAGAGAGAATCTGAAAAAGTAACTCAGAAAGTTACAGGGCTTCAGGAAGTATAGAACCACTTACAAACAAACTGGAGGTGCTGCCACATTTCCCATGAGACTTCAGCTCTTCTTCTATCAGAATGGTGGAAATCAACATTCAGTAAGATTTGAAGGAAGAAATTCAGTTTTCTTGGAATCTTAGTAACTGGCCTTGTTTTAGAAGAATAGTGAAATTTGTATTTTATTTCATACAGAATGATCGGCTATTATAAGACAAAAATAGGTTGCTAATTTTCATGATTGCTTTATGATTTCTGTATTACCAGTGACTTTGTTTTCTTAAATCGTCAACTCCTGAGCACCTTTAGCAGAAATTGTCATGAACCAGGTTTAGTTATACTCCTGCTGTGTAGGCCAATGTTTTACAAAAATGATTGTATTTGTCTTACTATTTAGATTTCTCCAAGCACTTTTCTGACAACTGTATTTGTTTATTTGTTAAAAAAATTATGTCTCTGAACTTTCGACTTGTGTAATGTTCCTCAAGGCAGTGATATTTGTAAGAGTAATGAAAATTTGCACCTTCCTTTGATGACATGGAAGAGGATAGCAGGGTTAAGTGGAGACCAGCATGTCCTGCTGCTTTCTTCTGATCACATGGCAGCAAACATACATTCCTTTTCACGCTCTGAATTTGCTTTGAAGCACATCTCTGCAATTGGATGTGTCACTGGCTGTTCAAAAGTTCTTCTACTTTTTGGACCAAAGCCCTTACATTTGGGACATTGGCTCGCCAAGATACTTCTACATGGCCAAAACATATATTTTTTTAGGGAACTTTAGAACTTTTTTCTCTCCGGTTGTTCATCTGGGTTTTTTTTTTCTTCCTATTCTCCCCGTTTTATTTGTTTTCAGGGTGGTGATGAGTTTATTCATTGCAATAGCATTCTAATGCAGTGACATAAATCCCTTGCTAGTAGGAAACAGAAATAACAAATAGCTTCAGTGCAAAGCACAGGAAGTATAGAGTAACAAATGTCAAATAAGACAAGTTGGAAGAGTTGTCTGTGCACTTGGATGTTGGTGAAAAGGTGTGGAAGTAAAAAGCCTTTGCTGTTTCATATGCCCTACTTGGAGGCTGTTGTGTGCTGAAAAGTCCATTGCTAGATTGCATGCTTATTTATCTCTAAATATCTCTGTTTGGGAATTTTCTTTTCCTTTAAGTTTACAGGAGGAAAGATACTTCTTTTAGCCTACATAAAACTTCATATTGTTCCTCAAAAATTGTCATTAGTAGCAGTTAACTAAGTGAAATATATACCATTAAAACCCAAGGGAGGCATGTTTAGGAGGTAGGAGAAGCAGATGGTCTGAATGATCTCTTAACTCAATTTTCTGTATGTGGGAGGCTAGGAGTGAAGTTTATTAGCGTGGGCTTTATAATAAAAACTTCCTTCTGACAAGTTTTCCAGAGATGAACAACCAGCCCATCCTCCCAGGCCAGTAAAATGTGAACCTCATGGGACTCAATCTCATTAAATGTCTTGGTCACCACACAGCAGAATTTGAACCTGTAAAGAAAAAACAAATTCAGATTGTGTTTGCAGCCATTGTTCTTTCTAGTTAAGCCACAAACCATTAATGGCTGTTTAAAGTAGGGGGTTCTGCATTTTTCTCCTCAAGCATGTGCTGCTTACTTCCTACCCATGCAAATACACAGCCAGAACACTTGGTTCCTCCAGGGCCACTGGAAAGGCTTCAGAGTAGTCAAGTTGCACTGAAGCTCTAAGAAGGGATCCTGTCTCTGCCTCATACAACCTCCTTGGGGATGCCTGTTCCCAAATGATTTGTTCCTCTGAGTAATGAAAGGCCAAGATGCTTCCTTTGATCTAGCAGGATATGAAAGTGAGCCTTGGCAGTAGGTGCCCTTCCCAGTTATGGTCTTGGATGACTTTTGGCGAGTTGCTATCACTGCTCACATTTCTGATTTCTCTTTCAGTTGCTTACAAAGGTCCAGCTGTTTCTGACAGATGTTTGTGTTCAGCCCTATGTTTCTGCTGTGCAGAGTTGCAATTTTACTTTCAATCTGAGGTAAATTGATGCTGACAAATAAATTATCTGATAGATACATTAGCATCTTTGGTTTATGATAAGTATCTTCCCACAATCCCTCTTTGTATCCCTAACCTAGAGGGATTCTTGAGGTCAGCTGCTATTAAACATGTCAAAGCATGGACATGTATTGAGGCAGGAAGAAGAAAAATGTGTGCAATCCAATTTTCAGCTGTATTGAAAATCTTCTTTCTGGAATGGTATTCTCTTCTTGCTCTCTTTCTGGTTTGGTGGGTTTTTTTGGTTTTTTTTTCTCCATAACTTTCTTATTTCTTGTTGATTATTTCCTCTGCTGGGATAGCAGTACATTATTGTGGCAGCCCAGTGTTTCTGTACAACTAGATAAAATTTATCTTCCTATCTTCCAATAAGACACTGCTCTGTATTTTAAAACATTGAAATAAATATTTTTATTTGTAATAAATAACCCAATATTTTAGTTTCCTTGCTTTCTCTTTTCACTCGAAAGTGATTGTCATTCTTCACTTTCTTTTTTACCTGAAATTAAAAATTGGTCCAACAGAGCATTTAAAGATGCTTAGTTTGCATTCCTGAGATGTCCTAGTGGAATTTCTTGTATGTTTTCAGTTAAACTCTTAAGTGCTTAATATTTTCCAGAGGAGACCACATTGCAACTGTATCAGGTTAAAACTTGCCCCTATTTTGTTCTTGTACACTTTTTCAATTTTTAGAGGTTCCTGCTTTATTTCAATCTTTTAGCCTTGCCCTATGGAAAATCTGGCCACCAGTCTTTCAGTGGAATCTTGTGAATTCCATTGACTGCGAATGATGTGAGGGCAGAGGGAAAGATCTAGAAAGGAGGGATCATCTCTCAAAGTGATTATCTCTTTGAAAGGGCACAAAAGGAAGCTGGAAGAAGGAAGTTTTATTAACTGTAGTTACAGTTTGTTACCTTTATATTGCCAATGATTCCTGAAAGAGACATGGATGACCCTGCAGCATTTTCAAATACTTGCAAGAAAATATACATAACCACTGACCTATGGGCCTGGTGTTTGAAGAATGCCCATGATGTTTAGTTCAAGGAATTACAGTTTCCACCTGTTCTGAGATTTCATGGGGAATTGTCACTGTTAGGTGTGACCTTAAGCAGATCAAGCAAACTGACAGCTATTTGTGAACTGGAGTTATCTCTTTGGGTTTTGCTTCACCTCAATAAATCATGGCAGGTTACTTCACATGGAGCTTTAGAGAATCTAAGCTACTCCCCTTCTCGTTTTAACCCTCTGATTTTCCCTCTCAGACTGTTTAGATCTTCTACAAACTAGTGTCCTAAATTCAGTACTTCAGATGCCTACAGCAGAGTGTATGACTCTGCCCAACCTGCCCAATCATCTAATGTACAAACTCACACCTCTTTGGAATTCAGCTTTATTAATGCAAATGGGAGACTAGTGCAAGCCATGCCCCTGCCTTCAGATAACCTGGAATTCTTAACATGGAACTCCTGAGACACCCTTAATTGCTTATGTTTCCCTGAGTCAGAAAGGGTGATGGAGCCATTTGTTTTTGGAGAATACCCTTGTTTGCCTCCTCCTAGAATGTTTGCAGGTCTGTTGTAACTTTGTGGCAATCCTGACTTTGGGCCTATGGTGTATGCTGCCATACAAGGTATTTCTGACTTTCTACTGACATTCCTTGCTTAATCATTAGTATTCAAAGCCAGTTGTTACATATCACTTTCCTGTGTTTTGCTTGCCTGCTGATTTGCTCCAGAAGATGATGCTTAGATTACTTGCAATTCCAACAGCCTGAGAGGATTTGGCGTTGGCTTGGGCTGTTACTGTGGTTGAGTGACTCAACAGCAGTGATAAGGTATTTACCCTGCACCTCCCAAGAGATGAAGCAGACTGGAGGCAGCCGAAGTTTACAGTAAAAGCATTGCTCAGTCAGTTCAAAATGCAAACTGAGGACATAAAATCATTCTGCCAGAAGCACTTTTAAAAAACTAATTAAAAAGGAGGTGGTCTTTATATGTACCCCTTTCCAAAGTATTTAAGCCACTATAAAACTTTTTTTTTTTAAATCAATATTGCAGTAAACTGAAGTTACATAATATGCCACACTTGTCCTTTTGCACAGGTATTCAGAGGCTTCTGTCTGTGGCCCCATATTAAGAAGTTGATAATCCAAATAAACAAGACAGACCAAAGCCAGAAGGAGAAGTAGACAGATGTAATGAGGCATTTATGGTTCTTCATCTGTCCAGTAGCAGAGCTCAAGTTAATCTAAGAGGTGTTTGTTACAAGAAATGTGTTGCTTCAATAAGAACCTGGTTGATGCCAGCTACAGGCTGAGTCAATTGACTTTTATGAACTGCTCCCTAAAATTTCAGAGGCAAGACATAGGAAAAATGTGTTGATTTAATAAATTCACAAACTCAGACAAAATAAGTAAGAGCATCATCATCTCTGTCATGAAATGGAATCAGAAATAACACAGCCCTTAGCAAAGTGGGATTTGCTGACATACACACCCACAATAATTGAGTGCTCTTTACCTTGACATAGTGTTGCCTTTTGCCCAACCTGGAAATGACACTGGAGATAATTTTAGTGAGGAGGTAATATAAAAGGTGGTCTTTATTTGAAGGCCTTCAGGAGCAGTTGTGGAAAGATGTCCACAAAAGCCCACCCCTGCCCAGGGGTGAGTATATTTTTTATAGGTTCAGGAAATTAGGGTAACTGATAAAAAGCACCAATTAGGAGGACAAGTGGTGATGCAATTCCCCCCCATGTCGAGCTCCTTCTCTGGAGTGCCCCTTTTGGTACTAGTTGTACTTTTTCCATGAGAATGTCTCTGGAAGAGTTGTTCTCAGCTTTGGTTCCCAGGAAGAACCAGGATAGCACAGAGCCTTGTACCTCCCTGGGCTTGGAGCTCTGGAATTTGTTTTGTCTTTCTGCTTAAGAAAAGACCGTGGAAGAATACTGAAAAACTAGTCACTTTTACAATAGACTACAAAGCTACAAATATACGTATGAAGAACACAGAGAACATATAAAAGAAAAAAGGCAAAACCTAAACAGCATCAATATAGCAAAAGAGATGAGATTCTGGGAATATTTTAATATTTGATCTATTCCAGATTGGTAGTGCATATCTTTATGTCCTCATACCTAATCATCATTTATATTCTTATTTTTTCTTCAGTACGGAGGCAAGCTTGTTTAACTACTTGCTTATTTCTGATTAGAATTTTTCCCCAAGGCCATTGACATAGTTTTCTTTGTTCAATTAAATCTAGCTAAGTATTAATATTTCCTGAGTAACAGTATCATTGCAAGCAGAGAAAACAGTTCAAATAAATTGCACTCTATACTCACTTGCTAGGCAGACATCCACACACTAACGTTATTAATTAATGTAATTGATAGGTCTTATTTTAATTACAGTACTACAATAGTTATAAATAACTCTGCAAGAGATTTAAAATGCCCTATGTGAACAACTAAAGGGATTTTTGTTATCAGCTACTTGAAGCAGAATGAAGGAGGGTATGAATAATTTGGGGGCCAAGACACAGAACAAAAGCTGTCTTTCAGCAGCAGCATTTTATAATTTTGAAAAAGAAATGTTATCACTTGGACCTGGGCTCTCTACCATCTCACTTGGTATGCATAAGTTGTTACTAGCTGAAATGATAGTCCTTTACCTTATTAGAGAGCAGGAGAAGGAGAAGCAGAACTAAACCAGTATTAATCACATGATCTGGACAATGATCATTTATCTGTGAGCAGCATCTAAATATGTGCAGCCTGACAGAACCTGCAGACATTTATAATGCAATAATCATTGTATGATTTTTTTTTAACATCTATGAAAAGTCACCTTCTGATTGCTTCTATGAGTAGTTTTTAGGACAAATAATGCAGGTTTGCTTTGGCTTAGTGTATAAAGGGCAGGGGGATACAGAAGACAGTACCTAATATTATAAAAAAATTAATGCAAATTTTAATGCAAATGTATTCAAAGTACAGATATTTTATTGCCCTCCCTTTCTTGCTCTCCTCATATTTCACTTTCTAAGATGATAAATCCAAGAAGTTAATTTGTCACACTCCTGTCTGTGTGATTTTTGTCCCATTTGGAGGTTTTTGATACAATTACATTTGAGTTCACTACAGTTAAAGAGAGTTAACTTTAAATTTAGAATCTTTTTTATTTCAGTGGCCCAAAATCAATAATTGAAACAAACAAACCCTTTACTGTTTTCAGATTTATTTTTTTTTACTGTCTGTCACACTTGTCTCTTGAGGTACCAGGTTGTATTTTAATCATATTGAGGAAGTTCAAATTTGTTATATTCAGGAAATTCTTATGTCATCATGTAAATACTTGATATCCAGTCTGAGTTAATCATCCAGGCTTCTTTTGCAGTCATTAAAGAGAAACAACAACAACAAAAAAAAACAGGAACCTACAGAAAAAGGTTGAAATCAGTAAGAAAGGAGAAAATATTGTTGGTTTGGATGACTTAGGTTCTTGTGTTACTTTCTTTCTCCCTCATTCACCAGAATGTTTCTCCCCAGAGTAGCAATTGATTGTTAAGGTTTCCTTTTTCTCATGGCCAAGGCTGAAGTACTCTGCCTTCATCCTCTTGTCATGTTTCATGTTTTAAGCCTGAAGTAGTTGCTGCATTTGCTGGCACTGCAGGATTTGTGACCATTTCGATTGGTACAAGGAGCACCGAAGGTTGGACTTCTCTGTGTGTACTTTAACTCAAAAGCTGTAAATCATTAATCATTGGCTCTGCATGGTTCTATTTCTAGACAAGCATGCACTGATTTGTCATGATAAAGGGGCAGGCTATCGATAGGCAGTGACAAGTGTGGGACAGCCCACTTTTGAGTAGACTCAGGAATTAGACCTGAGCACTCTCATGTGTGCTTGATCTCTTTCTTGTGGCGCATGGGAAACAGAATGGAGTACTAAAGGGACTATAGTTCCCCAGATTCCAGCATGTTTCCTTTGTTATGAAATGTGTTCAGAATTCTTTTGGAGGACCTATTTTGGAACATAAAATGGCATTGATCTACAGAATTTAACTGTAGAAGAAAGACATGAAAGTAGTTATGACATGACCAAAGCTAGGGTAAAGGAAGTGCAGTGTGGCAGGGAAGTATAACCACAAATTTAATACACCAGTTATGCACCTAAGCTAGCATCTAGGTGGGAATGAAGAGCCTAAATTCAGAATATTAATTCAGGAAAATTCAGCCAATCTCATATTCCGATATTTTCACAGATGTAAACTGTAATATATAAAGAACACTTTTCTTAGTTTCTCTTTGCATTGGCTTGGCTGCCTAAGGTGTATTGGCATGTGGAGCAAAATAATTTCTCTGCCTAAGTTCTTTGGTGAGCATGATATGCATGGTCAGGCCTTACCAACCTGAACCAAATTGTGTCATGGCTGTAAAAAAAACCACAGAAGGATAATTCCTGAAATATTCTCAAAAGTAGATGGATATTTGTGCTTTCCTCAGTTCTGCCTTAGGGTTTCTGTACCAGGAGAGTCTGACTGGTGTTGCCAAACGGAGGATGACATTTCTGAAGATGATTGTCTGTGCTCTAGGTTAGTTTATAATACTAGGACTAGAGCCCAAGCATCTGAACTTCTAGGCAATTTCTCACCCTGAGCTAATATTTTAACTTTTTTTTTTTAATTATACCTGCAGCCAACTGGTGAATATGATAAATTTGGAGACATCATTTTTGATAGTTGTTTGGAAAGTTGAGAATTGATTCTTAATGCTTTAATACTATATTTTATGCTAGTGGTTCTGTGTTTGTTTTATTGGTGTTGGGACTTGAAAATTCAGACCGATGCAGTGAAAAATCAGGTCAACAGACACTGGTCAGTGACAATAAAATCCAGTGTTGTGTATAGTGCTTTAATTATCAGGCTAATGATACTCACATAGCAAGAGTCAATTTGATAACTTTTGTAGCACAAATGGAAAAGATCAGTATCACTAGATTTTAGTGTCTTCATTGATAATATTTAGGTATTATAATAGATTGCCATCAAAAATACATAAAAATAAGTTTAAAGTATTTATTCTACACTAAATATACATCTGATGTAAGAGACCCTTTCTTCTTGAAACTTGCAGTGCCAGTAAACCACCCAGTAACCCAGCATAGAACAGAACAGAGCCGAGCAAGAGGAACAGCTATGAGAGATCATTTAACAAAGCTAAAAGTTATTAGAATAAATGTTAGTTTTCATAACCGAGAAGAAGTTTGTAAAAATATAAATATAAAAATATACTGTGAAATTCTATGAAGTTGAAGCTATTTAAGGGAACTAGTCAAAATATGTCTTATATAATAGTGAAAGCCCTATTTAATAAACACCAGCTAAACAACTTAAACCTGTTGAAAATATTTTTCATTCAGTGTGAGTTCAAAAGGTCACTATTTGCATTCCTCCTCACAGCCAAATCTATTGAAGTTAGCATGCCTTTAGTAAACAAATTCTGATTAAAAGCTATTCAGTACTGTCTCTATTTGCTTTGTCACAATCACATTGTAGATATTTTCTTTCTACAGCAATCAAATTCATGACATCTATTTAATGGAGCTAAAATGGATTGTGCATTAGGCAGCATTGTTTTATACAAAAGAGAAAAACTAAAATATATGTACCTGTAAAAAACAGTGATTTAAGTATATTATGCAATAAGCCTAAATTAGCAGGAACTTGAATTAGAATACTACCTTGAACATAAAAATGCCTTTAATTTGTTGGGGTTTTTTTAACAAACACACATTAACTGAACTTAGTAGTAATTCTGAAAGACAGGTAAGTTTTGTTACAAACATATAGCAGATGGTTAAACTGACATAAATGGAGGGCAAGAGATTTGTTCAAGGTCAGAGAGCAAGTGCCCAGGAGTTCATACGTATAGTTAGTCCCCTGTTCTGATCATGAAACAAATCTCCTTTGTTCTACATATTTGCACATTACACTTTAAATGAATAGCCATATTATTTTGCTTGTGCTTCCAAAAGTACAGGACATACAGAAGAGATAACAATCTATGATTTTTGCCTTTAAATTAATGCAAATTTTGTTAAAGGATTAAAGGCATGAAGTTATATACTGAGGATATTTGCATCATCCTCTGCTACAGTGAGTAGTTTGCTGTAGAGATGAGGTGATGACTCTGGTTGATTTCTATCCTGTTGCCACTTCCTGTCCTGTACCTGCAGTGTGCTAATTTTAATCTGTTAGGAATCTAAATACCCTTCAGGTTTGGTTTGCTGATTGAATCCTTCCTTCCTAGAACCTCCAGTTTCTATACTGGACCTGTAGGAGACTGACACAGTATTTTATCGAGTACATTACTCATCTTGACTTCTTTGCCTTTTTATCTGGAAGCAAAGATTTGTCTATTTTTTTCTCTTTGCTGTTGTCCAGCATATCCAAATACATTAATTGCTCAGTTCTGTTAGAGCCTCACATTATCTGAAAGAGCTAGTGTTGTAATCATGAGATGTTTCATAACTGAATGTTGAATATAAACAAGTAGGTTTTATCTATTTTTTTTTCCTATCTGTGTGAATGCAAACAAGAGAATTCTTATATTTTTTTCCCACTTTTGGCCAAGTTCTAAATGGCCATCTTGATGAATAAATATGGCAAGTCTAGTTTAAACATGGAGTGAGTGACAGCAGAAGGTTTATTTATTTTAATGGCTTTCCATTCAAATTAAATATATACAGAAAAGCATAAAAGTTATCTCTTAAATCCAAACCAGAGTTTTGGCTGAGCTTATTAAGTCTGAAGCATCTGGACTTCAAACAAACAAACAAAAAATAAAACTTTTTGCATATGAAATACTTTTGAAATAACTTCATCCAGCTATTTTATTTTCATTTCAAAGGGTTTTTTGTGCATTACAAAGTGCAGTCCAAAAAACAACATGGTCAAATAAGTACCAAACTGCTACCTTCACTTACATATGTAAATCAGAGTTTATGTGACATTTCTAAAGTCAAAAAGGCAGAATACCACAGAACAGGATTTAAAGCTGAGAAGACTCTAATCCACCAGGCTGTGCTCAGCCCACTGAACATGACTTTTATTGTGCACCCAAATACCAGCTGGTGATCACTTGAAGATTGATGGTAGCATGCAGCTCTGGAATGTGCTCCTAAATTCACTCTTTGTGTCAGTCTTCATGGTGCAAAAAAGAGTGAAAAACGTTTGTGTTCTGTCTGTTTAAACAGTACTTGTGCTGCCCACCGAGCATGGCTGCCTGCAGGCTTGGACCACTCCTGCGCCCAGGAGCCAAGAGTAGGGACAGCCACATCCTGTAAATGACAGTGACAGAGCCAAATCCATACCGAAAAAAACTAAGTTTAAATAAAATAATTTTCATTGCACAAATGGTTGGAAATACTTTATTTTTAAAGTTGACATTTAAACAAAACATACCCCGTGTCTTAATTAATATTGAAAAAATATTGTATTTAATATGAAACTCTTAAGAGTCCATGATGTTCAGCAACATAAGCAGAAAACACTGATGATGAAATTAATAATTTCCAGTTGTGCCCAACCACTGAAGTCCTCTGGGGGATGTGGCCAAATCCCATATTCAATGAAGCAGGTTGGGTCATAACAGTAATTTGGAAAAAAAAAACCCAAAAACACTTAATGTGCAATCTGATGAAACCAAATGGCAGTTCCTCCAATAGGATTGAATGCTTTTAATATACCAGAAAAATCTATTTCAAGAGAAAAAAAGTATTTAAAGATAGGCTTGATCTTTGCTTTTCTCCCAAACCAAACTTTCCTTGGCTTCAGAAAGCATCCCAAACACCCACGTCCAGAAAGCAGCTTGCTTCCTGTCAATGGAAAAGGTTGGGTGGCCTTGCAGCTGCAAAATAAAATTAAATCCAAGAGCTCAAATTAGGCTGCAAGGGGTAGTACACTGGGTACTCTACTAAAGCATACAGAACAACAAATAAATAAAGGCACTAAGAATATTGTGGAAAAGTATTCTACTACTCTAAGATTTCTGTAAATAGAAATAACAATGGAAGATTTGGATAAATGCAGTTGTGACATGACTGTGGAATCGAGCATGGCTGTTGCTTTTGGTGAAATTTGTTATCTCTGATATAATGACCCTTCTGGCATCGTGTTGAACTAGGGGTTCATGGAAGGTTCACTGAGCAGGGGATGCCATTTGTTGACCTCCAGCTGCTTTGTTTTCTCACATAGTCGAGTGAGAATAAGTGTTTCTTTTATCCTTCCCAGATGCAAAGCAGAGCTTGCTAAATAGCTTGACTTGGTATATAGAGATGATTATCTGATATATAGACAAGAATATGTAGACACCAGGTATATGCATCCCACTGACATACAAGAAAACACATCAAAAAAGAAACATTGGTTACCTATTTGTGTGTGATACCCACTATGCCACATACTGCTTTGCTTGATTTTGCTATGGGCAACTTGGCTGTTTTTATGAATATCCCACTAAATTATTTTTTTTTTTAAATATATAAAAATGCTACCATTTAGTTCAGCAGTCAACTGAAACAAATTTATTACTGTAATTGTTTTGAATGGGAAATACTGCCTTCCAAAGTTTCTTCAGCTCATAACTGGGTAAATTTTATATTATTTTAATGAAGAATGAATGAAAGCTAAGCACTGGAATTTAGCTTGATCTCTTAATGCCTGATGTTTGCCGGATAGCTAATCCTAATTTGATTAAATTGATAATAATAATAATGAAAGTGTAACCAAGCCTGCATATACTGAATTGCCATATTTTGTACAGAGTAGTGGTGAGAAGTAACTAGTGAAGATAGGAACAATATGTTCTAAGGAGATCTGTGGATAAAGTAGCATGGTTAAAGTTGCAGTACAGTTGGTAACATCAATAAAGGCAAGGATTATTGCAGCAAGGGCAATAATACCAATTGTAGACATAGAGAGATTTGCTGAATCTCTGGGGAGGTTGCTCTTTGAGAGAGAGAGAAAGGAATATAATGGAAAGGATTCCTGTGCCTTGCCAGAGTGAAGTAGGTTCTTACTTTATTACAGAAACCATAATGAAATTTTTCAGTGGATGAGCTGTGTTTTCTCAATGAGTTTTTATTAGCTCCGGTAACAAATAATTCGGCAGCTTAGTGAAAATGTTCTCAGAGAGAAAAGGACTGTATGTGAGCTGATATTAAGAGCTTTTTCAGTCTGAAAAGAAGTTGGGAGACTGCTATCATACTTTCATTATTTCAGGTGTTGATTATTTTGAAACATTTGATAGATTTTCACTACAGATGGCATCACAGCATCAGAGAAAATGTATTAACATCTCAAAACTGCACACTGCTACTCCCCCGTAGCTGTCAGTTTTGCAAAAGCCAAATTCTGTCTTTACTGTCTAAAGACTACCTCGATCTGTCTGCAAAGTACTCACTTAGATTGAACAGAAAGATAAATTTGCAAAGACAGACAATTCTAGTAGTAAATCAACCTACCTTTGACCTAACTTTACTTACACTCTCCCTGTTCCTCTCTTTTCCTTCCCCATAGTCAAAGATGCCTCAGCTGACATCATCTGACCTGTTTGTGGGGAGTAAATAGTCAGGTACTTAAACCTAAGCCTTAAAAGGTTTGCTTTTATCACAAAAGCCTGAATGAGATGCAAAACTAAAGAGAAGTCAGCTCAGACCTTGTTCTACCAGTGGCCAACCCATTAGTGGCAAATGGGATGAAGATGTATGATTTGGAAAAACAGTTCCCAGATCTCATGTTGTTGCCCAGTTCTGATTTGGAGACTATCTCAAGCTTCAATCTTAATTATTTTTTTGGGCAGACAATTACAATAATTCACTTTCTTACATTTTTCATATCTCTCTGTAAATTTGTATCAAAGAGTTTCAGTGTCTGCATACAATCGGGGGTTTAGCCGTCCAGTTAGTTTGATCACTAGTTGGAACATTTCTGTGTGTGCCTGAGCATCACAGGAAGAAGTACAGCCATTCTTCCAGTGCTGTGATTGGTGGCTCACAAGAAAAAAAGAGAAGAGAGAAAACACAAGAGTTTACAATGAAGAGATATACTTCTCCCATAAGAAGTAAAACTATGTGGAATCTGTCTGACTTCTCCAGGGGTGCGGCTTTTTTTCCTCACTCTGTCTCAAAAATAATGTAATTCTTGGCAACCAAAAGCTTCTCACTCCTTCATCTGGGAAACAAAATCATCCCTAGTGGCAATGGTAAAGCCACTGTATGCACCCAGGCTGAGCTTCTGCAGCCTTTGGGCAGTGTGGCAAAGGGCCCTTTCTCTCCATGGGTTTTGGAAAGCAACCAGCGGGTAATTCTGTGTAACTGTGTGACTTTGAAGTATGCAGCTCTTGGAGAGCAGCTTTCAAGCTGCAGAGCTGTTGTACACAAGCTTGTTACACACAAGGTTTGGAGGAGACTGGCTCCCATCTGACGTGGATAACTCGGCTGCAGTAATCTTAAAACCAGTTGGCCTGTCTTCATGGCTCTCCATGCTTGCCAAAGTTGTCCGTTTTGTTTTGGGACCAAAAATGAGAACAAGGCCTGGACAGGATAATAAAAAACAAGGTAAGACTTGAAAAATAGGATATCTTCTGCAAAGTTCTGTAGAATGGCAGTATTTGTAGCATCTTCTGAAATAAAGCATGCAAATTGCATTTATATAAAATTATAACTGTACACTACTTGCTAAAAAAAGGAAGTCTAGTTTTCAATGTTACCTATACAGATTTCAGAGGAGTTATTCGAGGTTTACAGTGAGTAAATGGAGGAATAACGTGATGTTATTGTGCCTAGAAGTATCTACAGCCTAGTGAGACTAGATGGCTGGAGGGTGTGGGTGGTCTTGCATAATGCTCAACGAAGGAATCTCAGTACTGGAATATTTGGCAAGACTTAGGATAGCTGTGTAACTGCAGTTTGAAAAACATTGACACATTTTTCCTCTTTGTTTTGGAGTGGGTTTTCTGTTGTGGAATGCGGTATGATTTCACATGACAATATCTGTGAAAATTAAATCATACCCCTTCTTCATAATTTGAAACTTCAATAAAGAGGCATGGAATGTCGTGGGGTGTCTCGGGTTGATAAGTGTGCCACAACGCCATGTTAATACATTTTGCCACACACGAGTAAGTGGCTTTCTCTTTTCATATGTTTGCTTTTGCTTAGAAAGCACATTCCTTCTGCACAAAACTGGCAGCTGCCCACACCTCAGAGGATCTGCCCCTCCTTTTTCCTTCGAAGTACTAAATAAAAGATGAAAAATTCTGTTACAGATTTCGGTAATTTTAATAAAAAAGAATTCTGTCATTAATTATTTCCCTTTTGGTACAACTTTTTTAAAGGCACTGTTAAAAGCCAGTTAATATTCAATTGTGATTTTTTAAAGTCTGTAAGTTACCAGGATTTCAGGAGTTTTGTCTATCTTGCAAATTGTGAAGAAAAAAAAAAAAAAGAAAAACCCATCTACTGACATATGTGAATGCTCTGCTTAAGGTCAACTGTTAACTGGTATGTCTTTTCCTATCAACACATGGTCCCCTTCACAAAGAGCTATTGAGTGTTTTACTGCTCCTAATGTATATGTTGAGCTGCTCAAGGTGACAAATTGTTCTTCAGACATGCTAGAGCCACCTCTGGGCCTGATTCTCTGAAGACTTCACCTTGGTGCTCTGATTTCCCTTTATAAAAGACTTCACTATCTCAGTCCAGTAATGTTTAAATTTCACTCTCAACTCATGTAGCAAATAACACCCACAAGTATTCAAGGTGTATATTTGAACCAGATCATATTTAGATATCATTGACATTTCCTTGTTATTTACTCTCATTCCAAATGCAGCAATTAAGTTCCCTTCAAACAGATTATACATTTTAGCTCTGGGCAAAAAAAGGGGTCTGTTTCAGCCTGTACAATCTGAACTCCATTCTTCTCTCTTGTTCAAATGATCTTGTTAATTAGCATGTGATTTTATGAGCACTTGTAAATCTATTTTCTCCCCTTTCACTTTTTTTTAAAAATAAAAATACAATTAAACCCCTTTCAGATGAATTCAGAAGCAAGCAAGTGTGCAAATCTCTGATTTCTAGTTCTTATGAAGTTATTACCTCTTACATAAAAAGCCAGATTTCATTGTAACAGCATTAAAGAAAACAGTAAAAAACTCTCATGCATGAAGAAGAGATAAAGAGATAAAGAAAAGGTCAGAGGTCCATCTGAGCCTTTTTGGGCCCTGTGTGGTTAAGGCACACAGGGGACTGACCAGTAGCACATGTGGCTACTTACGGCTCTTCTGTGAGATGTGTCTCCATTCACAGTGGGATCCGCTTGAGAATGGATGAGGGATGGGTTTTAGTTCGAACACTGCGTGAGCAGTGGCAAAATGCTTCAGCAGCTCCCTTATCTCAACCCCTTAAGCAGAAGGAATCAATACATATATCTTCAAAGAAAAGGAATATTGACAGTGCAAAGGTGACTCATTCTGAAGTTTTGGAAAGAAATACCCTCACTTTACTTACTCTCTTTCCATACATGAAATTGAAAAAGTAGTCACTGGTGTTCTCAGACTTGCAGTATTATAGCAGGCTATTTCCACAAGTACTGTGTAAACTATGAAAATTATGTATTTATTTCTTCCATGTCTTTACACTAAAAAACCTAAAAATAATGCCACAAAACCAATAATTAAAATTGTTTCATTCTTATGAAATCTGATATTGTTTAACTAAATCTTTTCCAATCATTTCGGCTAAAATGTTACAAAACTGAGAGATTTGTAAATACAAAGTAGAAAGAAAAATATTTAAACTAAAATAAAGCAGACTTTTTCTTCTGGCTGAAGTTTTTTGGGTTTGGGATTTTTTTAAAAGATTTTTTGGTAACTTTGCAAATATGTCAGATATCACATTCTTAAAATGCATAACCATCCCATTCAATGGTAGCAACATTATGCATAGTCTATATATCCAAATTACTTTTTCACCTGTTTAAACATGACCTGTGGGCAAAAGGGGACCATTTCCATTTGATGGTATAAGCAAAAACATTGTTCTACTTAAATACTTGTATTAAAAAAAAAAAAAAAGAAGAAAAAAGAAAAGAAAAATAAAAAGAAAATTGTTTTCATTCCAGTTCCTAGAAGGTGAGATTTTACATTGCTGTCTCACATTTGGCATGGGCTGGCATATTTGTTGGCACAAACTCAAGGTTTAATGAGGCTTAAGAGTTTTACAGCCTCTATAATCAGAGGCTAACATTGAGCTTGCTGCTAGATATACACAAGGCATGTGATTTGTGCACCTCACACCCTATGAGAACGTAAAGTAAAACAAATTGCTGACTTCCACATCACTAGGGCTACATAAAATCCATGCCACTTTGGGTGGCAGAGTTTCCCTGGGGAGATGGAGCCCATATTCCTGAGAAGCTGTGTTTGTGCCCATCTCTGAGGTGCTGTGTGTGAATGGGTTGCTATGCTTTACTCCCTGCTTGTTTCTGAAGCACAGACACCAAATCTCTGCTTTTGCTCTGAACTTCCCCATAAACAGGCTTCTGAGATTGAATCCTTATGCCAGCAGGAAAAAGGAAAGCATATTATTTCTTGCACTCTCCCACAGGGGATCCTAAATTAAAAGCTTGACAGACCATCCTAGGCTTGCTGAAAGAAGCCCTGCTAGGCTGAAAATCCAGGGAAGGTAGAGTGCAGGCATGACTGCATGCAGTCTCTCACGTGTCATGGTTTATCCACAGTTTATCAGTGGATTAATTCAGTGCTTTGAACTCAGGCTAGGGGTGCTTGCATACCATAGCTATAGCTTACCAAACCCTGCAACATGAAGGTAATTCTTGATTATGTTGATATCATTCTTGATTATGTTGAATATTCAGTAATAAGTGGTTATGCGAGTCTGCAAGAAGGAAGTTATATTTTGGGAAGGTCCTTCTAAAAATTTCATTCATTTCAGTAACAAGTGCATCAAACATCCTTATAAGATGTCAACCAAGGAAGTCACTTAGGGTCTTGCCTCTACATGTTAGAGATTATTATATTCCTTAGTTTTGGAGAGTCAGGCTGTTTTCAACATTGTGCTTCTAGTGAATTTGAATTAAGGAGTGATGAAAGTTTGAGGCTGAGTGATTAAATAAGACATTCATGGGACTACCTGATGGATCTAGCTCATTTAGCTTTATGTAGGCTAGACAATTGGGTTATAATGGGCTGTGTGAGATAACTACACCTCCCTGGATACTGTAATTGTTTTGTTCGGGCAAGAATATTTAGGTTTGTTACAATGGCTTTTGGATGTCAGTAATAGATATTACACAAATATTTTGTTATTTCTTCTGTGAGAACATGGCTTTAAAAAAAAGAATACTCTTTTTGTGGTGGATTAGAAAGATAATTAAAGAGTAGGACTTAAACTGTCTAATTGTCAGTAAGCTGTGCACTGTGTACAGAGAAAACTCCCAGTCCTTGGGATCTTCCAAATGTGCAGTTCAAAAATAAGCATAATTCTGGAAAGGGATTTCACTGAAGCATTTGTTGCTTCATTAAAGCAACCTGTCCTTTAAGATCAGATTTCTTACAGTAGGGATCAAGTTGGTATTGGTTTTATCCCTGAGGAAAGGCAAAATTCACCAACTGATGAAGAAAAACTACAAGCAAAGATTATTTTTGTATCATTAAGGATGAAAGTTGTTTGTATATTGTTTTATTGTCAAATTAAATTTTTAATATTTAGAGAGCTGTCTGTAGCATCTTTCTCTATATAGGTTTTTCTGCTTTCAATGTTTAGTTAAGTTCTCAAGGTATGGAATAGTATTTCCCTGAATGTCAGTAAATGTCTACTTCACTTTTTGCCAAAAACTTTTATTTGAGAGAGATGAAAGGGAATGTGAAAGAACTTACAGCATCTTTGCAACCACTGCTTTTTCTAAGCAACAACAACCATGTATTAAATCTTTAAAAAAATCAAATTTTCTTGGGTGATTGTGTGGTAAATTTTGTTGAATGAAAATAAAATTTAATTAAATTCCCTCCCTACTTGCTTGAGTAGCCCAGAGAGTGTAATAAGCTGTAAGGTTCAGCATTAAAAGAAATAAAACTAATAAATCATTGTGAGAATATTTGTTTCACAGCTTTCCTTCCCCTTATGAATGGTGTTGAGTTTCCATAGTCTAGTAACCTGAGATAAGGTGTTCTTTGCATCAGTAACTTGATGGAGGCAGATTATCTTTCAGGAGCCTTGGAAAGAATAATACCATTTCAAAGTATTTAAAATTCCAAGAAAATAATGGATTTTGAAAAATTAAAGTTGTGGTTGTTTGAAAGCAGTCATGATGATGATGATGATGATGATGATGATGATGATGACCTTTTACATCAGCCATGGTGTTCTCACAGTTAACCACTGTCAGTGGGGCAGTAAGGAGGGACATCCTGTTGTGCAGTCACTGTGCTCACATTTACCCGTGCTGGGTGGGAAACCATCCCAGTTTATCTGGGCTTTCCTGGTGTATCCAATGTACAGTTAGGAGAAGGTTCAGTTTCACTTTACAGCCTCCAAGGGTTATGGTAAAGTTAATAATGCCCCAGGAAAAGGGATGAGCACGAGTGCCTGAGACTGGTTGGGAGAATTTCAGAGGGCCAAAGGTACTGGTGTTAATGGCACTGTGCTGGTGAGTCTCCCAGGGGCCTGGGACCATCCTAGCTAAAGCTTACAGCGAGGAGTTTTTTAAAGTGAAGAAAAACAGTTTATTTCTCAAGCACTAAAAAAAGACTTCTGAAAGTCCTGTGAACAATTGTCATATATACTTAAGTTCTTTTTCAGTTTTTTAGGCACAGATTGTAAATCTTGATCGTGTATCTGTTGTGAAGGCACAAGATAAATACTACTTGGGTTTTTTTTCATAAATAAGTGTATGTAGGAAACTCAGCTCCTGAAACCTGTCTCACATCTAAATTAATCAAAACACAATTATCTTTCAGTAACTGGAGATATTTTTCATCTTCCCATGAAAGTAGTTAATTAATTGGAGTTATGTATCATATTTATCAATGCACATTATATTCTGATAAGTGTTCTTTCAGTCATTAGTTCTCTACTAGACAGGTATGAATCCTAGGACTTCAACTTTTGCCTGCTATTAAAAATGGCTCTCCAAGTAATTAAAAAAAATAAAATTGCCTTCAACTAAATATGTGTTTTGCAGAAGGTGCATACTTTAGGCACACTTGGTTTTTTTTAATAGAGGACATATCAGAAATTTTTCTGTTTTGAGAGTTTTGTTTTATAAAACATCAGTATATATATATATATACACACACACACACACATATATATATATATATATATATATATATATATATATATATATATATATCAGTATACATTTGTATAAGACATTTACTGTTTTCCATGGGGAATGAGTGAGCAAAAAACTTTGCTTTTAAAAAACCTTTACCAACAGTGACAAGCCATATTGTCCCAGACAAAGTTTGGAACTGAGAACTGTGGGCTCAAATCGTACATTTATGAATATCCATTATAGCAGAGCTCATTTTCATAGAATCACAAGGAACGCAATTCAATCCTAATATTCATGAAGAAATAAAGCATAATTATATGCTAAATATTTTAACAAAGACAAATTGATTATTAAGTTTTTATTTTTCCACTCTCAGCTCTTGAGAAATCTCCCTTCTGTAATTACAGAAAAGTAAAATGATCTGACTGGGGCCCAAAATATATTGGCTAAGCAAAGATGGGAAGGCTGAGCTTTCTTGAAGTTAGCAAATATTACTTATATTGCAATTGCTTAAGCTATTCCTGTAACAGGCTTGATCCTGCACTGCTGAGATCAAAGGATGTTTTCACTTCACTTTGTAGAAAAAGGTTTTATGTAGAAAAATAGCTCTCCTCTACAGTTCTGTAAGTTTGGTCCAAGCCCATAAACAAACAACAGAATGAACAGACACATTTAGGCTTGACCAAATAATTTTGTTTTTCTTTTGAGTAAGCCACACATGATGATGAAGAGCAAAGTAAAATTTGACCTTGAAAATGATAAAAACCTATTCTTAGTGAAGTCCCCTGTTAGGAAAAGGAAGTAAAAGGTTCTTATGTAGTTCTCATTGATCTTGTGGGTTTTCTGCAGTCATAAACTTCAGAATGTATTGAATACATTGATCAATTTAATAAATTATGTTCCTTAAAAAGCAAAGCTGTAAATAATAATATCCATTAAAATAAGAATTAATTAGGTGAATGAATAAGAGCACTGCCTGATTTTTATGAGCTATATCTATCTACTTAATGTGCAAAATAATTGTATTCAAACTGGTAAAAGAAACTTTGTTTTACCTCAGTCATTGTGTTATTATCTAGTGTTCTAATGAGGCTTTTTCTTCCCTCTCTGGCCCCATTTGTGCCCAAAGATGTCTTTATTTAGAAAGAATTGCAGCTGAGAAGGAAAAAAACGTGAGTGAACTTCTTTACTATGCTACTGTTTTTACTATTTCAGAGCTGCAAGAAACTAAGACTTCTGAGTATCACAGGATATCCCACAGCCCCCTGGATTACAGGATATTATTGATGGATGAAGATCAGGATCGGATCTATGTGGGGAGTAAAGATCATATTCTGTCTCTGAATATTAACAATATAAGCCAAGACCCCCTCAGTGTAAGTTCAAGTTTTATTTTGAGAATCTTTGAGATTGCTTTACTCTGTGCCTTTCTTTGTAAGACAAAAAAAATAGCATTTGATTATTTTGCACAGAAGTACATGCCCACACCTTATGGAATTTTTAGTCCTTGTTTTATGTGTAATGTAGATGAAGCTATATGCTGTTCCTCAAGCACTGTTTAAAACTGACCTATTTACTCATTTTGAAGCAATATTTTCTGCTTGGCCTGGCCTCACAAGGAAAATCTGTGTGGTTTGCCACTTTCCATCTCTCTCCAAGATAAGATGGTTCAGAGAATCCTCAAGGTCTCAGGCCACATAGAAAAAAAAGCAAGGACAGCATTGTCCTTAACTACATTTTTTTTTTTTAATGTTTTTTGTCCTAATTACTGAATTATTTTCCAATCTCCTGTTATGTCTGTGTCAGCTCTTGCCCTTTAGTTGGGTAGCTGAGACACTTTATTTGGAGTTTTTGGACACCATGACTCACATCTGCCCCTTGACACCATCTGTTTTCTGGCTTCTCTCACTTACTGAGATGGTGTTTCCCAAGGACTTCGTGTTCCCTCACCCAACAGTAGTAGACAACCTCTGTGTGAAAATAATAATATTATCAAATGCTTACAGATTCCGCTCTTGTCTCCAAAGCCAGTTGAAATTCAGCCTGTCTGCTTTTGAAATAGGTGACCTGCAGAAGTTCTTATGTGCCCAGAAGCTTGGCTGTTGAGCTATTACCTGTCTACAGACTTTGTCTTGCCTGTGTTTAGACAGTCACAGCTACTGCCCTGCCTGAAGGTGTACCATAAAGACCTTGTTCCACCAAATCCATCCAGTCCTTTCATCTGTGAGCTTTATTACTGTACCTCAGAAGGACTGAGGGGCAGCGATACCTGGCTTGCAGCAGGGAAGATAAATGCCTTCCTTAAGAGACAAGGCTTTTAATGTGTCAGGGGAGAGAGGGGGGCCCTGCCAGAGAGTGATTGAGCACAGTTAAATTAGGCTTTGCTCTGAATCGCCCTCTGGACATGCCTGTCCACCTGAATTGATTGTTCAGGGAGCCCGGGGAAGCTCATTCTAACTTACGCATTTAAATTAAATGCCTCTCCTTCAGTGGTGTGAATGCATCCTTCCCTCCTCCTAAAGGTACCCAAATCTCCCTCTGAAATGGGGCTGCCTTCTAGGATCTGAAATACCTTCTGTGACCTTTTTGCTAATTTCCATCTCACAGTGATCCTGCCTTCCTGCTCTTGCAGGAGCTGTGCCCCAGCATGGCACTGTCCCTCCTGTCCTTGGCAGGTTGGGTTAACGCTGTGCTGAGTTTGGTTAGATGAGAGGGCCTCTGTTGCATGAAATATTTTCTGCACTATAAAGCTGTGAGGCATTTCAACAGCTTATGTAGGCCTGGAGAATAAAGAATAAAAAAAATCAACAGAAAGGAAAAACACACAAAGCTTTCTGGCAGTAAATGTGATCACCCAGTATTAGGCTCAGAATGAATCTCTGCAATTCCACAGAGTCTTTCCATTTGTTTATTTAACAACAGATTCACATTGCTGATCTTATATATCTGTAGAAATCCTATATACATATACATTCAAATCCATAATTCTACATATATATATATGTACATATATACACAGAGCTCTTTTAATGATATTGTTTATATTATCTTGAGGCTAAATGTTATCAGGCTCTGTCACTTACTAGATTTCTGGGGATAAATTTGTAATGGATGTCTTTCCTATTTCAAAATCAAAATAAATAATGGAAGAAGCTCAAAATATTTACAATTTGAGATAAACAGATAAACACTCAGAGATTGAGATATTTCTTGAAAATCTGTCTGAAAGAAATCAATGGGAAATCTTGAGATTTCAGGTAGGTTTTTCCATTATCTAGCCAAACCTTTGATGGTAAAATTGAAAAAATTAAAAAAGAACCTTTCTTTCAATATTTTCGTCTTCTTATTTCTAGTGTGAATAATTTCTACAAGTTCAGTAAAAGTAAAAAAGTAAAGTTGGGTAGCAATTTAGGCAATAGTGATGGAAAATCCCTCTTACTTAGAAAAAAAAAATCTAAATAAATTTATTAATTTGCCTTAAAAATTTGTAATAAGCTTAATATATATCAACCAAAGACCTGGACTTTGATTTTGTTTAGTGCATGCTAAGACCAAGATAGTTTTATTTATCAACAAAATCCTTTTTTTCCTTATAATCAAAGTATAAATTTTATCTAGATATTAATCCATTAGTGTAATTAATCTATTAATCTATTAGGCAGTGAAATTAATTTTTTTAAATTATGTAATAAATATACTACTTGAACAATACTTCTTTCCTTACAGATTTTCTGGCCAGCATCAGCAAACAAGGTTGAAGAGTGCAAAATGGCTGGCAAGGATCCTACAGTAAGTAATAATCCACATGCACACATACACACAAATTAGGTACTTGGCCATAAAGTAAGAGCACCTTGAGTGCAGCCAAAGCAAAATGAAAGAAGTGTTTGATTTTCTTTTGAAATGCTTTACAAGCCAGTCTATAAAGTGAAATTCTGGAAAATCAGGCGATGTAAACAGATTGCACCTCCAGCCTCTGACAGATGGGAGAAGCCATGCAGTGTCTATTTCCTTATCTTTTTTGGTTGTTACTAATCTAACTAGGTAATAGTGCTTTTCCAGATATGTCCTGGGGTGATGCTGCACAGCCTGTTGAGCTGCTCTTTGCAGTGTGGAAGTTCTCTGGCTGGCTGCACCCCCCAGGAGCACACTGTGAGGGTGGGTGGCACCCACTGCCTGCAGTCTGAAGACCCCAGTTGTGCACCAGTTTTCAGATGATACTGTATGGTGCTGGCTCCTGCTGAACCAAAAACGTGACTGCCTTTAAAAGTAAATAAACCTGTGCAGTCTGCTAAACAAGGATTAACTCTACTGGTTTTCATGAAGATGACTGATGGCACAGTTTCCAGCCCTGTGCTCACAAAGCATACGCAGTTCTCACTGTCTTGGATGGGGTTTGCATGATTGAATACGAAAGCAGTTCTGAGATCTGGGTAAGAAAAAACATTCATTTAAAAAATCTGTTTTCAACCTAAAGTGCATTAATACTTGATCACAGTAAAAAATGGAAGAGTTAGATACAAAAGGGAAGGAAAAAACTGTAAATCCAGTACTGTGAACCGTGTGGCCCTTAACATTCTGGTTTGATTTTCATGCTGATTTGAAGATGTTTGTCTTCTATACAAAGCAACAATTGACTGCAAACTTCAGTTTAAAGTTCTGGAAATAAATTGTTTATACAAATAGCAAAATCTGATATTTAGACTTGCTTTCTTTTTAATTATCTCCATCTGTGTTGAACAAATCAGGGGGAAAAAGTGACTGTTTCAGAGGTGTCCTTAAGGAAACTTCCTAAGGTTACGCCTTGGTTTCCCATAGAGGTCTTGCTTTTTCTCATGCAAGAGAAACACGTGAATGAAAATTGGCTTGCTGTGTGGAAGTGGGAACACTACGTGGAGTCCTCTATAACTCATCTGTGGTGCTCAATCAGAGAGAGCCCAGTTCCCAGGGCAGGCAAAATGACATGAAAAGAAACAGCTGTCCAAAGCCAGAGACCAACAAACTCAGTAGCTGTTTTCATGATGCTATTAAAATTACACGTCATGTCTGTACTCTCGAGCTCCCAACATCTCCTGACATTTTCCACTGTGGAGTGACTGTTCTCTGTGTTTCCTGCAGCACGGCTGTGGGAACTTTGTGCGCGTGATCCAGTCGTACAACCGCACCCACCTGTACGTCTGCGGCAGCGGCGCCTTCAGCCCCGTCTGCGTCTACGTCAACAGGGGACGCAGGTCTGAGGTAACTCTCTTCTCCTTCTGGCCACTCACTTTGGGGTCCACCTTGCTGGTGTGAAGCAAAATCTCAAGGTTTTGAAAATGCGAGACTCAGTGGTCCCAGCAGAATCAGTGGTTCCTTCACCGATGTTAAGTAGCAGAAGAGCAAAGGTCCATAGTTTTCTGACCTGATACCAGCTGGAAACAAAGCCATGATCAAAAGCCATGCCTCAAATATAATGGCTGTCCAAAATATGATATATTTGTTCAATATATGGACAATATTTGTCCTCTATATATATATATATATGTCCAATATATGATGGTTTACCACAGTCATACGAAATGCTGGGATACATTTGATAGTACTTTTTATTTGACATTGTCTGGTGAATTAATTCCTGCCATTTGGTGGAAAAATGCCCAAGAAATACTTGAAAGGAAATAGCCAGCAAGATGAAAAGTAAAATACAAAGTCCACTTTTTATAACTTCCATGTGTTACTGGTTCCCTGGAGAAGCCCTTAATTTGGCTAACTATTCAGGTTAGGTTTGCTGGAATTCAGTCTAACACCATTTAGTTGCAATCCCAGTACAGGAACTCTATCTACTGCACAAGTTTTGACCCACTAGATGGTGCCCAGATGAAGCTGGTAAGTTCCTCTTCACTGTAAGATCATACTTTTTCTAGGTAGGTCTCCAGTTTTTCTATATTCAGTTTCATTTAGTATATTTACTGTATAAGTACCAGATGTCTCAGAAGTATATGGTCCAAGTTTCCTGATCTGAAAGTGAAATGTTTGTTTATGTACAAATGTAATAGGCAATAAATTAGGCAACCAGAAGGAAAAAGTCAGGCACTTAAGCAGGAGGCAGCACCTCAATAGCTTTTGGGTCAGATTCATGTCTGCAGGCACAGGGGTGTGCAGTATATTTTCCAGAACAATGTGGAAGCAGATGTGTTGGGAGGGAAGATCAGAGTGTGCTACCTGGAGCTTTTCCATGTGAGGGCAGCTTTAAAAGCTGGGCTGACTTCTTGGGAAGACACTGAGAAATTCATCACTGATTTAATTAGGAGTGGGATGGGAATTCTGGCCGGGACTCAAGATTGCTGCAGGGGTTGCCAGGGAGGTGATTAGTCAATGTTCCTCCAGGTCAGTGTGCATGGTATGAGATCAGTGACTTTTGGTAGATCCCTACCTGGCCCCAGCTTCCTTAACAGAGCATGCACTCAGAATCATTGCACTTTCAGTACTACTAAATTGTCTAAAAGTAGAGATTATAGGCCTGGATTTAAAAGCAGAAGCAAGCAGAACTAAGTAAGTGAATCCACCCTTCTGGTTAAAAAAATTCAGCATTAACTTATTTTGATGTATTATGAAACAAGGATCACCTTTCCCCAGCATTATTCTATTTCTTGAAAAATCATTTAAAGCATGAACGGTGATCTCATTTGTCTTTAATTAATGTAATACTCTTTATCATCTTAAGCTATTGCAGCCCAGAGAAGTTTGAATCTCATTATTTTAGACGGTTTGTAAATGAGATTGGGACAGAGGGGAGGGCAGTAAATGACATCTCCAGATGATGCAAGATGTTAAATTTCTTAAATGAAAAGTAAAGATACATGATTTGGAAAAGCAGAACCTGCTGCACTTAGCCTGTCTGTATAGCTGCATGCCTATGATCAATTGATTAAATAAACTGCTGTTTCAGACGTCTGGAGTCTGAGACACTTTACTGTAGGCACTTCATGCTCAAAACCATTACTGTACAGGCCAACAATAGCATAACAGTTTAAACCCAAGAATTTCCTTCTGAACTCATTGCATATATCTGTGCATGACTAATTGATAGAGCAGAATGAGGAACTATGTAATGCTGATGGGACTAGTGAAAATTCATTTTTTCCTCTGCTTGTGTCATTTCACCTACAATTTGGTACAGTTTTCCATGCACAAAATGTTGTTTTTGCACGTGCAAAATGAATATTTTACAAAACACATCTGTTTTTCTCTAGAAGCTACAAAGCCTGACAGAGTCATATCCAACAATCATAAGAACTGGGCCTGCTTTACTCTTCTGTTTCCAGGATCCCACATAAGCTCACAAAAATGGGGGTTTCATTGATGAGGCAAAATTTTGTCCCTTCCCCTGAAATAGAGGTTATAAAACAATTAATTTTCTTCTTTGCACACTTAACACTTTGGTCTTTGGTAATTACTCCCTTAGTCATCCAGATATATTCTAATGTCAATGTAAATGCAAACAGAAGGATGTGTAATCCCTGTGCAAAATAATTATAGACTAAATAGAAGTTTAATATATATGAAAATCAAGTGTAATCCTGGAGCTAGTTTAGTAGAGGAGTAATGGGCATTTTGAATTGGTAAATAGTGGTTTAATATAGTAAACATGGATTAGAATCAAACTGCATAAAATCTAGAAGTGAAAAAGAAACAACAAAGAAACCACCCAAGAAACTTCATACTTATATTTTAACAATGTTTAGAGAGTTTATTATTGAAACAATAGATAAGATCTCTGAGATTAAATTAGGCAAAACAGAAGAGGGGGGGAAAGAGAGGGAACAATCATATGAAAACTTCCTGCTGCAGCTGTGCATTTGAACTTGGTGTAATCTCCTATTCACTGGTGCCAAACGGCTGCTTCAGGACTTGTGTGGCATCCCCACTCCCCTGTGATTTACATCAACTCTTAAAGGGAATATAAGAAATTGCTGTCCTTTCTCAAATAACTAATTGTTGGCATCTATCTCACAGAAGCCTTTCTTTGGAATTTTTGTCAGCTATGTTTTTCTTTTGAAATGTTTAAGTTCAGTTATTTGTTGTTGTTTTTTTTTTTTCTTGTAATTGTGTCTCTTGGCTTTTTATTGAAGGTTGGAAATTTGTTGTAGGAGCCTAAGAATATGCTGTTTGGTATCTAGTGTGTGGGAGTCAGTGTGTGTTGGGTCAGCTTCTATCTGCCATTACTGACTGCAGTTTTTAAGGAATGAGCTTGGGCCTGAGCCATTTCTTGCTGAGCACACTGTGCTGGTATTGCTGGGACCAAGAAATGAAGACTTGCACCAAAATGGACAAATTTTCTAAAGATATTCAGATTGTTCGTATTTTAAGCTGTAGTCCAAATAGCTTCTACTTTGCTAAATGTATTCCCTGTTCCCCTGTTCATACCGTACATAACATATAAACAAATCCCTGTACCATGATTTCTTAAAAAAAAAAAAAAATAGGAGATTTCAGGCTATGGTAAGAGGTATAGATAAATAATTGATCATTGTGGATTTGGAGGTCTACATGTAATCCAAGAGATGTTATTAAAGAAAATAAGTGTCATTTGGGGAATTTTTTGAGGTCTGAAAGCTCAGTAAAGGCCAAATGATTTATGCTATAATCTAATGACAGTTGTCATAAGATTTATTTTATATGTATTATAGTTCTAGTAGCTTTATTATAATGTCCTAGACAGTTATAAGTACACTAATATATACAGAAAATAAATGATTAATAACTTCAAAGCCACAGAAGCAATCTCCATGGGTATTATTGCAGAGATCAGTCAACCTATCCTTAACAGAGAGAACATTTTTTTGATTCAGTGTCTTGAATTTATAACAAGAGTCTTGGTAATAACCGTGTGTCAGTGTTATCTAACAAGATGATGGAATTCTGAATAGAAGAGTTAAACTGCCAACAATACAGTGAAAGTGCCCAGTGGAGCACTGTTAATAGAGCATTGCTAATGCTGCGAACAGCCAGGCATAAAAACCAGCTTAGATGTAATGGTTTCTGACATGAGAAGTGACACACAAATCTCCTTTGCAGGAACAAATCTTCAAGATCGACTCCAAGTGTGAATCAGGAAAGGGACGCTGTTCTTTCAACCCTAACGTGAATACGGTGTCTGTTATGATCAGTAAGTAAAGAGCCTTAGTAAGTAAGGATACTCCAGGGTGCTGGGGTCTAAACCCATATGGTCATGTGTAGGGTGGGTTGATGGAATGCCCCAAGGGAGCAGAATTCAGCCTCCCAGGACCAGTGCCTTTTGTCCGGCTGATGGGCACAAGGGGTGGGTCCATCCATGTTTCAAGGATTGTGTGTTGAAGTTTAAGGTGGGTGGACAAATGAAATGCAGGAATAAGTTACTGAAAGCGGGAGAGAGACACAAGAAACAAAAGGTTGTCCCTTTTCCAGATGACACATTTTTTCCCAGGAATAGTTTCAGCTTTTCATTACCCTGTCTAGCATTTATGTTTGAATGGTTTCTGACCTTATTCATCCTAAATAGCATTTGTGTCTTATTTAATTATTTTTAAAATCTCAAAGTACCCAGGGAAAGCCTGAAGATTTCAGATGCTTTGAATTTAATTTTTGTTGTCATCACTGCTGTAGAGCCCACCAGCTCTTCATTCTTCAACTGGCTTTATACCCGACCAATTTTCCATTTCCTTCCATCTGAAAGGCCAGAAAGTGAAACAATAAAGGATTTCTGCTGTGCTTGTTGAGCCCCTATGAGAAAATTCAAAGGGGGAATACACTTTGTGCAGCCTAAGTCATCTGTAAAAGATTCTTCTCATTTTTTCAACCAGGAAGAGCTGAAAATATATACTCAGTGCAACCTGACCTTTACATTTGCAGTATGTTCACACACTTCTAGTGTCAAGGCCCTGATTTTTCAATATGTGTCTGCTCCTTGCTGTACTTTTGGCTATGAAGGGAACAGCAGTTGTGCAGACTTTTGAGACTTTCTTAGTAAATAAAACTTACTGCACACTGGTACTGTGTATTTCACCCAAGGCTTACAAGAGAACAACGTGCCATGTTTCTGCCATTCAGCTTCCTCTGAAATCAATTATATCAATTACATATTGTGTGAGATACTTCCTTTAAAGTCTTTTAGATATTAAGGAAAACATAATACAGTCTGTCCTATGTGGAGTTGCGTTATGTATATGTTTTATTATCCCTGTATTATGTATTGGTTTATTCCTTTGTACCCCCGTGTGCAACTTGGTTTATCCCCAGTTTTCCCGCCTTGTCCGCCCTTCCCGCCTTCCCAGTATCTATCCATCACCCTGAAAGAGGCATTTTACCCCCCCCGGGTGCCTTGTCTATCACTCGGTGCCCCTTCCCATCCATCCAGAAGCTTCTACTCAGGGCACCGGGTGATTGGGCGAGGACCTGGAGCTCCCCCCATATCCTTCCCCCATTGGACCCCACCATATCCCCCCATCCCGGAGCCACCCCCTATCCCTATCCCCATTGGTCGTTAGATACCCCTCCCTTACGGTTTATAAGCCAGTGCAAGCACCTTGTGCTTGTTCTTGTTGGCTGGCACCGTTCTAGGATATTTGGCCCCGTTGGGCTACAATAAACTCGGACTTAGCCCCCAGCAGGATCCGCTCTTCATTTACCACCGCGAGGCTTGCTAGCGCTGCCCGGAACCCACAAAGGCACTCTCCAAACCCCAGCTGGGAGCGGCGGAGGGTGCCTCAATCGCCCACTCTCGCCCCAGGATGAGAGCTAGCCGGGGCTGAGATAAAGGGAACCGGGGCGGGAGCGCGGCAGCTGGCGCCCAACGTGGGGCCCCGTTTTCGCGGCGTTGGACCCTCGTTTGAGGATTTTAGGGTCGCGCAGACCTGAAGAATCGTCCTCCTGGCCGTCAGCTACCCCGGCGAGAGCAGACCCACGTTTTAGTGGGTGGCACTCTTGGGGACAGGATCGGCAGCTCTGGAAAGCACCTCCAGAGTCGATTCTCTCGCGGAGAAGCCCTGCGATTGGTTTTTCTTTTCCACCCTTCCCTCTCGGACCCCTGTGGTTTGTGAGTATAGGGGCCCCTGGGGCTTTCCCGGTCCTTTTTTTGGTTAGTTCCTTTCCCCTAGGGTTTAGGGGAAAGATCCCTTTTTGGTGGGTTTCTTTTTCCCCGGGGTTCGGGGAAAAAATTCCTGTTTTTGGTGCTTCCCTTTCCGGGCGGGAAGCTTAAGGACCGCGACAAAGCCGGAAGTGTGGTCTTTTGTTTTTCGTTCGTATTTTCCCAATCGTAGGCGCTGCAGCACGATTTAACATCTAACAGCCATGGGTGCAAGGCTGTCCGTGCCGCAGAAGAGCATTTATTCCCAAGTTGTAAGTATCCTTTTAGTGGGGGGAATTAAGGTTAAAAAATCTGAAGTAAAACAATTCGTTCAGTGGTTGTCGCAAACTTTCCCTGACATTTCGCCAGCTAAATTATACCAAGCTCCTTTTTGGGAACAGGTAGCGGGGAAGATCCTGCGACAGTCAGATCTCTCTCTCTCCATATTCACCCATTTGGCTCTCCAAATTCGCGATATAATTAAATATCGCTACGAAAGTCTGCCACTGCCAGCTGCAAACAAACCGATCCCCAGTTCGGCGGGTAGTTCATATAACCCTACTCCGCTTCCCTGTCCCTCAGCCCGGTCGCTGCAGTACGATGCGGCAGCCGCCGCTGCGGCAGAGCGCGGGGCGGCTGCTGCCGCTGCTCCCGAGGCTGCGGCTGCGGCGGGGCACGGGGTGGCTGCTGTCGCTGCTCCCGAGGCTGCGGCTGCGGCGGGCGCTGCGGGAAAACTGCGGCAAAACTCTCCCTCTCTCCCGAAGTCGGGTATTATCAGACAGGCATCCCGGCATTGCCCGCAGGCAGATTCTGGCCCCTCTGAGAATACCCTAGACACCCCGCAGAGCGGTGCAGGCACTGTCTCTGCTTCTACCCGTTCCCCTTCTTCCCCGCGCTATACAGCCCCGTCCTGTAAAGACTCCGTTCGTTTTCAGTTACTCCAGACCCCCGAAGATCCCTCATCCCCCATCCTCCATCCCCAAACCCCACGAAATGGCTTCTCTTCTTCCCCCTTCCCCAGGACACAAGATGGAGGTGACCGCGTGGGTTTTCCCGCCACTCGTGCTCCTTCCCATGATCCCTGTCCTCCCCCCTCCCATAATCCCTTCCGGCAGACCAACCCCTTCTGCTCCCCGGATTTCTCCGCCCACCTCCCTCCTCCACCCCCCGTCAACTCCCCCTCCCTTGAATTATTCAACACCCCACCCCTCACCTCCACCCCCGGGGAGGAGAGTCCCCACCATACCACTCCCCCTGCTCCAGACCACGCCTCGTCCCCTGGTTCCCACGACCCCACTTCCAGTTCCCACGCTTTCGGTTCCGGGGGGGGGGAGCGTGGGAACCCCGATCCACCCCAATCCCTACCTGCCTTCTCGGCCGCACCTGTCACCTGTACCCCGCGGCGGGGGGGTAGGCCCCTTGCACAGTGGTCCCCCATCCCCCAGCAGACCATCAAAGAGCTCTGCAAGGCCAAGAAGGGGTTCGGGATGGAAAGCGAATACTTCCGAGGCTTATTAAAAGCAACCCTCTCCTCCAAAGAATATGTCCCAGCAGACATGCGAACTCTCTTCTCCTGTTTAATTACCCACAGAGAATTCCTCATCTGGGAGTCCGAGTAGAAGCGGGAGATCAGAGAGGTGTTACCTGACCTCTGGGCCAATGCAGATAGCTCTAGGGATGAGGATGGGGCTGTAATATCACTAGACCACTTGTGCGGGGAGGGGGATTGGAAAATGGGGACCAAGCAGGCGGAAAAAATCCCCAGAGAGGCGCTGCAAGTCAGCACTAGGGCAGCAGAAAAGGCGTTTTTTAAGTTAAGACCCAGCGGTACGGTTATTAACTTCTTGTCCCTAAAGCAGGAATCCCTAGAACCTTTTGTCGCGTTCGTGGATCGCTTGCATCACGCGATGGAGGCTCAGGTCCCGGACGAGAGGCTGCGAGAGGGGATGCTTGCCACAGTTGCGAGGCAGAACGCTAACGACGCGTGCCGGCAAGCAATCCTCAGTCTGCCCCTGGACCCTGAGCCTACCCTTCAAAGCATGCTACAAGTCTGTGCGAGGAAGGTGACAGTTCCTGCTAAAGACATTCCAGAGACTCCTAAACCACCAACAAAGAGAGTAGCCTTCGTTGAAGCCGTGACACCGCCAGCCACCCCTTCTCCAGATCGCCGCCCTACAGGAGCACCCCCGAGGGGACAACAGCACCATCAGGCCTGCAATCTATGTAGGCAGAAGGGACATTGGGCTTCCCAATGCCCGCTGAGGGACGAGTTTTTTAGGTTTAAACAGCAGCGACAAGAAAAGAGTGCCCCCAACTCAGGGGGAAAACAAAAAAACTGAATCATCAGCGCAGTCCCTCCCTGCGCGAGGACATAAATATGGTGGGTTCTATAACATCAGAGGAGGGGAAGGACGACTACCTGCAATGCCCACCTGAGGACATTTCACTGAACTTGACACACCAGATTATGGCTGACAAACCAGCCTATATGAGGGAAGATGTGGATTTCATTCCCACTGCTTGGCTGGGTCGAGGCCCGAACCAGCCCAAGCCGATACTTAACATCGTATCTGGTTTCTCCCCATATAGGTTGGCCCTAACTGAAGCTCTGCACCTAAGGGACAGCGACTGGCACTCCATCGCTGTCGACACAGAAGACCCAGGAACCTGGAGGAACCTCCACAGTAAGTACATCGTTCTTGGGGACACAAAATTCACGCCTCTCGAAGTCACTATTGCACCATCCCTGACATCTAAGAACACCGAACGATTAGTGGTGTGGCTGCACTGCCCCCATCCTCCAGTCTTCCTTCCCAAGGGCCAAATCATCGCCCAAGCCATTCCAGCATCTGGGCCTCCGGCACACCCTGAGGATCTATGGAAGAAGTCAGCGAAGAAGAGCTACCAGGTGTGCCAGGCCCAGGTCATAGGGAAGGAAAGACCAAAGCTCTCCTGCTATATGCGGAAGGATGGGGAGTACAAACACCTAAGCGGTCTCCTAGATACAGGAGCAGACGTGACAGTCATTCCCGCACGGGATTGGCCGTCACGCTGGGAATTGCAAAACGTGGCGGGGAAAATTCAAGGTGTAGGGGGTTCTCAATTGGCAAAGCAATCAAAAAACATCGTAAAATTTGAGGGGCCGAACGGACAATCGGCCTATTTACGCCCGTTCGTATTAGATTACACAGAACCCTTATGGGGGAGAGACCTGATGGCCCAGTGGGGGGTCACAATTAACATCCCGACCCCCCAGGTTTTTCGGGCAACAGTCACTGAGGAGCGTCCTACCCGAAAACTTAATTGGCTCACAGATACACCAGTGTGGGTAGAGCAGTGGCCGCTCAATAAACAAAAATTAAAAGCGCTTCGGGAGCTCGTGAAGGAGCAACTTGCCAAAGGGAATATCCAAGAAACAACATCCCCCTGGAATTCCCCTGTCTTTGTCCTGAAAAAACCTGGCAAAGACGAGTGGCGCCTCCTTCATGACCTTCGCGCCATCAACAATGTAATAGAAAACATGGGTCCTCTCCAGCCAGGGATGCCGTCCCCCACGATGTTACCAGAAAATTGGGAATTAGTTGTCATTGACATCAAAAATTGTTTTTTCCAAATTCCCCTACACCCTGATGACGCACCACGGTTCGCCTTCTCGGTTCCTTCCATCAACCGAGAAGCCCCAATGGAGAGATACCACTGGAAAGTTCTTCCCCAAGGCATGAAAGTCAGCCCAAGCATTTGCCAGTGGTACGTCTCTTCATTGCTGTCCCCTGTGCGTGCAGCCACCGAGGGCGTGATCATCCAGCACTATATGGATGATATTCTTATTTGTGCCCCCAACAGCGATCTACTTACACACGCGCTTGAACTGACAACCAGTGCATTGGTTGCTGTAGGGTTCGAGCTGCGAGAAGATAAGATTCAAAAAATGCCACCTTGGAAGTACCTGGGTTTAGAAATAAACAAGCGGACCATTGTTCCGCAGAAATTGGCCATAAAAAATTCAATTCGGACTCTAGCCGACGTACAGCAGCTGTGTGGGTCTTTAAACTGAGTTAGACCCTGGTTAGGTATTAACAACGAAGACCTAGCCCCTCTTTTCAATTTATTGAAAGGGGGGGAAGAGCCTAGTTCTCCCAGGGAACTCACTCCAGAGGCCAAAGCTGCTTTGCAGAAGGTTCAGGAGGCAATGTCTGCCAGGCAGGCCCACAGGTACGATCCGGGCCTGCCCTTCAGATTCATCATATTGGGCAGACTGCCACACCTCCACGGTGTCATCTTCCAATGGGCAGACACCCTAGGAAAGGGCAAGGATCAGGACAAAAGGGACCCACTCTCCATCATAGAGTGGGTATTCCTGAGTCATTCACGATCCAAAAGGTTGACACGGCCACAAGAGCTAGTGGCAGAGCTAATCCGCAAAGCGAGAACGCGGATTCGGGAGCTGGCGGGGTGTGACTTTGATCACATCCACATTCCTTTGAAATTAGAATCGGGCCAATTCACAAAGGCAATGTTAGAACACCTGCTGCAAGAAAATGAATCATTGCAGTTTGCACTGGACAGCTACACCGGAAAAATTTCTGTTTTAAGACCGGCCCACAAAATTTTCAATTCCGAAATCCAATTCACTCTGTCAACAAAACAAATTCAGAGCAAAAAACCCTTAAAGGCTCTAACAGTTTTTACGGACGCGTCCGGAGGGTCCCACAAGTCAGTAGTGACTTGGAAAGATCCTCAAACTCAGCAGTGAGAAGCAGATGTTGTTGAAGTAGAAGGATCCCCTCAAGTAGCTGAGTTGGCCGCAGTCGTTAGAGCTTTTGAGCGGTTCTCTGAACCTTTTAATTTGGTAACTGATTCGGCCTATGTAGCAGGTGTAGTGTCTAGAGCACAGGATGCAATCCTGCAAGGTGTCTCCAACGATGCCCTTAACAGGTTGCTCTCTAAGCTGATAAAGCTAGTCTCCCACCGAGAGCAACCGTTTTATGTGATGCATATCAGGTCACACACCGACCTGCCGGGGTTCTTGGCCGAGGGTAATCGGCGTGCCGATTCCCTCGCTGCCGCCCCCGCACAGCTGGCGCCGCTCCCGGACAAGTTCCAACAAGCCAAAATAAGCCACCAGCTTTACCACCAAAATGCGCCTAGTCTGGTCCGGCAGTTCCATCTAACCCGAGACCAGGCCAAGGCCATTGTGGCCACATGCCCGTCCTGTAAGTCGCTCCCACTACCATCAGTGAGCGCAGGAGCTAACCCTAGGGGTCTAAAGTCCTGTGAGGTGTGGCAGATGGACGTTACTCATATCCCCTCCTTCGGGAGGATGAAGTACGTCCATGTCTCCGTAGACACCTTCTCTGGAGCAGTTTTCGCCTCTGCCCACACAGGGGAGAAGGCCAAAGAAGTAGAGAAACACCTGATACAAGCCTTCTCCATGCTAGGCGTCCCAAAACAGATAAAAACAGACAATGCCCCCGGGTACACATCCAAAGAATTCGCAAGCTTCCTGCAACAATGGGGAATAGAACATAAAACTGGCATCGCCTATTCCCCGACAGGTCAAGCCGTGGTAGAGAGGACTCATCAAAGCATCAAAAGGATGCTTAAACAACAACAGTCGTCAGCTAAAAATGAGTCCCCCCAAATTCAGTTAGCGCGGGCCCTTTTTACCATCAATTTCTTAAACTGTTCCTTCGAGTGCCTCAACCCCCCCATCGCGAGGCACTTTAATTCCTACGAGCAGAGCAAGGTCAGGGAGAAGCCGCCAGTTCTCATTAAAAACCCTGAGACCTGGCAGCAGGAAGGACCCTATGACTTGGTCACCTGGGGACAGGGGTACGCTTGCGTATCCACGCCCTCAGGCCTGAGATGGGTCCCTTCCAAATTCGTCAGACCATATGTCCCTAAGACCCAGAAGAGAAAACCGGACAGTCCTCAAGTTGGGTACGCCGCCCTCCGACGGCGGAAAAGGTCCCCCTCACCTGGTCCCCCCTCTTCCCTCCCTGGCTCCTGGGATTCTCTGTTCCCCTTTGAGTTAGACCTCCCCTACCTCGACTATTAATTTCAGTTACTTTCTAAAGAAACAGGACTTTTGCTGCTGCTGGGACTCATTGTGTTTATTACAAGCTTTAACATAGTGATGAACTGAAACCCTTAAACAAAGAAGGGTTTCAAGAAGAAGAATTTCCAGAAAAAAGAAACATCTAGTTTCAAAATGAGCCCAGTGACTGTGAAGCCCCCGTTTAAAGACTTACTTTATCCTCTTCACCTTTCTTTCTTTTTAAACAAAAAAAGGAGGAGATGTGGAGTTGCGTTATGTATATGTTTTATTATCCCTGTATTATGTATTGGTTTATTCCTTTGTACCCCCGTGTGCAACTTGGTTTATCCCCAGTTTTCCCGCCTTGTCCGCCCTTCCCGCCTTCCCAGTATCTATCCATCACCCTGAAAGAGGCATTTTACCCCCCCCGGGTGCCTTGTCTATCACTCGGTGCCCCTTCCCATCCATCCAGAAGCTTCTACTCAGGGCACCGGGTGATTGGGCGAGGACCTGGAGCTCCCCCCATATCCTTCCCCCATTGGACCCCACCATATCCCCCCATCCCGGAGCCACCCCCTATCCCTATCCCCATTGGTCGTTAGATACCCCTCCCTTACGGTTTATAAGCCAGTGCAAGCACCTTGTGCTTGTTCTTGTTGGCTGGCACCGTTCTAGGATATTTGGCCCCGTTGGGCTACAATAAACTCGGACTTAGCCCCCAGCAGGATCCGCTCTTCATTTACCACCGCGAGGCTTGCTAGCGCTGCCCGGAACCCACAAAGGCACTCTCCAAACCCCAGCTGGGAGCGGCGGAGGGTGCCTCAATCGCCCACTCTCGCCCCAGGATGAGAGCTAGCCGGGGCTGAGATAAAGGGAACCGGGGCGGGAGCGCGGCAGTCCTACATGGCCTTTTCAAAATATAAATAGCTTTTTTTTTTTTTATTTCTCATTGCATATATATTTAGTACAAAGGATAAGTATATCTATTCACAGAGATGTGAACTGAACACCTTTAGAGAACACATAAATGCTATCTAGACATCTCTCTGAACCTTGGCTGCACTTAACACCTTTATCTCAACTGTGATCTAGGGACACTGTTTACAGACACTCACTGTGTAAAGAAAATGTTTGTTCAAAGTCAGTGATAGATGAGTCCACTGCTACTCATTGCCATTCTGGTATTATTAAGTGAAGTGACTGTTTCCTTTCCTTGTTCCTACTGGATTTTATATAGCTACATTAAAGAAAATTGTTTCTAAAGTATTGTTTGTACAGTAAGCTGATTTTTTTTCTACAGTAAATCTGTGGCAGCTTTGTTCATCTTAATAGACTTTTCGTTATCTTCCTTGATCTATGTTATGTGACTAAAGAGACCTTCCCTACAGTTTGACTTCTCTTTTATGGCATAGTCCATCTACGAAGTCTAAATTATTCCACAAAGGTCAAATTCCTTTTAAAAAGAGTCCCCAGACTGAGTTTTATAGTTTCTGTTGCAAAGTCCAGTCACTTCAAAAACATTAAGATCTAATGAATTAAGCCTCAGTATCCATGCCAGAAACATGAACATTTTCTAAGTCTCAGCTCATGTTGTAATGAGGAGACTGAGCCAATGTACTGGACTCACCTTTGGGCTGTCTGCAGGAGGAATTCCCTCCTGTTGCTTCAGAAGATAGTAAATACCACCATACCAATTAACTTTTCCACAATAAAAGAACCCCTTTTAAATATAGATGCAATTTCTTGACCACTTTGGACATCACTGGCCTAGAATACAGCAGGGAAGCTGATTCACCCTTCAGAAGAAAGTGGGTGCTATAAAAATAAGTTTGAACTTTGTGCAGTTTGCCATCGTACAGAGATGCATTTGCACAAAGCAATGAAAAATGTGCTTTGAAGCAGCTTGGCATTACTAGTGTGCAGGATGCTCTCCCCACCAAGACTACAAGATATTTATAAAAGCAGACATACCTTATCAATCCAGTAATTCCTTCCAGTAACAAAGTGGAGTGAACTCATTGTGCTGTGCAGACCAAATACTGTGTGGAATTTAAGGATTTTACAAGAAGGAAGTGGAACTGATGGATCTCCTCTGATACATGATTAGCAGATAGTAGGAATGCTTAAGATGTAATACCACTGATACGTAATAGGATTGAAATTAGTAGTATAGTACTGATGCTGAAATGTGTATATGCACAGAACTGTACATAACATTTAGTGAGAACCATAAACCTGATCTCTTTCAGCCAATTTGTTTTGTAATAGGAAAAAAGTTCTGATGGATTGAGGTGAGGAGGCAAATATACAAAATCACTTACAAATTTGTCCAGATCTAACATCATTCTGTCAATACCTGCTCCAGAAGTAAATGCTTCAGCAACATGGAGCAAATGTATTGCTTAAATCCCCTGTGTAGGAATCTTGTCATCACAGGGAGAGGTGAGAGCAGAAGAGTGGCTGCTGGATGCCCAACCAGGGGTCAGCTCAGGCTCCAGTTAGCAGCAGAAAAGCAAAGGCTGCAGAGTTTTGATCCTCTCATGAGCTTCTCAATACTCGTCCATGCTGATTAGGAACACATACACACACACACACACACACACACACACACACACACACACACACACACAGAGCATGAAAATAGCCTCAAGTATTTCTGAGCCTGTGACTCTTGCCAGCTTGACCACACTCCCTGGGTAGTCCAGGACTACAGACAAAAACATCAATCAAAGGACCCAGCTGTACTGGAATGTATTCAGCCACCACTCCCACTCTGAGAGTTAGAGTTTATTTTAGCTACTGTTTTCTACTCTGGGGTTTCATTGTCATTAGTCAGTGGAAATTGCTTGGTTATTCACAGAGAAAATGATAGTATATGTAATTATAATTGTAATTATATATACATATGTTTAGGCACACACACAGACTCAAACAAGCAGAGATAGACATCCTGACTGATGGGCTGAGTTTTAAGCCCTGCACAGGGAGTGGGAGCTCATAGTTCTGTTAATGTAGGAGTTGCATGTCTCATTTTGCTCAAGCATAATGTTCCTATACTTAGAACCAAGTGCACAACAGGCGACAACTGTTGCTCCATGTTACTCTGAGTAAAGTTCAATAATATGATTGTCTGGCCTCTGCAATACTCAAGTCTGCTTGAGGCTGCCTGAGGCAGCCATAACAATGCTGCTGGTAAAAATTGGCACCGATCCACTGACTGCAATAGATGTTGTGCCAGTTTACAGCAGCAATAAATTCAACCCAGTCACTTAAACTACTTTCGTAACAAAAAAAAAAAGTTCTTTGAAGTGCATACTTAAGATATTGAATGAAATACTTTTTGATAACTCTAGCCTTATTCTCCAGTGGTCCTTAGCAGTGCAAATGGGGCAACTAAACTTCCTGTCAAGAATAGTTTCCTGTGTATGCAGCTCTGCTATGACATTTAATGGTACAGTTCCATAAAGAAAAATATGATTACTCTCATGCATTCTAGTTTGAGTCTTTGTAAATCAGAGAAAACCTCATTCCCATGACCCACTATTTATATGTATAGATTCCTGTGTAAATAAAGAGCTGATGAATTTAAAATAAACTTTTTTTTTCTCCCAAAAGCCATAACAATTCTCCCTTCATTTCATTCCTTACAGATGAAGAGCTTTTTTCAGGAATGTATATTGATTTCATGGGGACAGATGCAGCCATTTTTCGCAGTCTGACCAGGAGGAATGCAGTGAGAACTGACCAGCACAACTCCAAGTGGCTGAGTGGTGAGATGCCTTTAATTTATCAGAGTTTTAATGGGTGTCACAGAGATTCTGCTTTCCTTTTCCTGCTTAAAACAAAGACCGTATCCTTCAAAGAGCTTGTCTCTGAAGTTAATTTATGAAGAAGACCATGAAGAAATGTGTGTAAATAAAAACTGTAGACAGTGCAGATGTGGAGGGATCCCTGCATGAATCAAGCTCCTAGATCACCCCACCTGATGGCCTTTTTTGCATTAAGACTGAACCAAGCTTTTTGAGGGCAAGTGTATGAAAACCTTTCTAATGGCAATTGGAGACAGTCTGATTTCTAGAAAAGTGCCTTCACCTCTGATGAATCAGATATTGCCTTAAATCCATGTTTGATTCTAGACCACAACTTCAATTAAGATTCACCACCATTGCATTCAAAATGAGTGCATAACAGTGTCTCACTGTCAGAGAAGTCAATGTGGATCATTGCCACTTATTTCAGTGGTAAGGAATTTGTTATCTAAACACAGTAGAAAAACTAATTTCTGAGTGGAATCACCTCTTTGATTTACTGACATCATTCTCCATCTTTACTGGTAAGAAGACTTCTTCCAGTGAAACAAATTTAAATTAAAATGGTAGTCAACCCTCTGAGAGGAGGTAGCTGTGAAAGGTTATAGACCAAATAACACAGCAGTTACAGTTTTAAAAAGCCTTCAGGTATGTTGAAGTAAAGTTTTGTCTTGATATTTTTTTATGGTGACTTATTCATGTCTGGCTGTGACTACAATGAAGTCACAAGATTTCATTCACAAATTCATTTCACTATGAAAGGGAAACTATGTCTGCTCTCTATTTTTTTTTCTGTTTGTTATACATTCTTACACTTACCTGTGCACCCTAACATGTGCATCCTATAATGAATTAGAGGAAAATTAAATTTTAAAATGCCTAATTTCTGGAAGATCTATGTGTTCAAAACAGGTACTTGAAAGTACCATTTATCTCCATGTTCTTTTAGAGCCAGAGTCATGGCATTTGTTATATTAATTGAGAATAGACTTATGTGAACAGAACAATGCTGCAGTCCAAAATGAGTTTTCTGTCAGACATTCAACCTTTGTGTCAGATTGTTTCAAACTTTGTACTGCACTTCAGCTGAACAAGCAATCTTGCATGATCATTGAAAAGACAAAGCCTTCATGCAGGAAGAAGGGACACTTCTTCTTTCAGTCAAAGGAGATATTCTGAGGGCTCCTGCACTGTCCATTATATGTTTGCTGTTAAGGTTATAAATTATTTTGTTCTCTCCCTAATTCTCCTTTGTAGTGTTTTGCACGTACATTTGACTATGTTTACCAGCCTCTGATATGAAGTCAGATGCTGCTCAAGCATTTGCCTACCCTCCTCTCCTTTTCTGGGTTACACAAATTGATTTTCTCTCTTACTTGTGAACCTTGTTTGTTACATTCCTAAGCTCTTCCAGCTTACTTTTATATTTTGTCTCAATGAGACTTTCCTTAGGGGCCCCAGATAACACACTGATTCTTCCTTCTTCTTCAAAGTCTTTGAGTCTCTGCAGTAATCTAATACCATTGCTTCTAGACTGCTCCTCTAAAAATTTGCTCTGTAATAAATTTTGGCGTTGCAAGCACAAGTGGCTGTCAGCATGGAGCCATTTGCCTGTTGATATTTGGTATATTTAGCACTTCCTTGAAGCAGTCAGTAAATCATTTGTTGCTTATACTGATACATCTTTTGGTTTCATCCTTTTGGTAAACTTTTTCATTTCAGAGCCTATTTTTGTGGATGCTCATGTTATCCCAGATGGCACTGACCCCAATGATGCCAAAATCTACTTCTTCTTCAAAGAAAGACTCACAGACAACAGCGGCAGCACAAAGCAAATTCATTCAATGATTGCAAGAGTATGCCCAGTAAGAACTATTTTGTTTACCAGGTTGCTGGGATAAGCTGCTAGTGTGACATGATGATCTAAAAGACTAAATGTTTGAAAAGCCTTTGATTTGACAAAATTTCCTGTTTCTCTGTCAACACTCATAATTAAGAAGAGCAGTTACTGAACTCACAGCTTACATATATCTCACTATATGTGTAAGAATATGGAAATGTAGAGGTTCAGGGATTTGTGTATTTCTTTGACTGAGTCAAAATAGTTGCCAGTGTTGAATTTTTAGACTTGCTGTCCTTAGCACAAATAAGGCACATTATTTTCTCAATAAAAACGAACTTTAGGCAGTGAAGGCCTACTTCATACACACACAAAATACACATACACTCAAAATGTACACATACACACTCAAAACATTTAAAGCACATCAGAAGTATCAAGCTTTTAAATTGGTGGATTTAACTTTCAAATGCTGTTTTCATTTTGACATCAAAATTTGTCTTTCTGCTTGCTTGTATAGATGCGTGTGTGAGCCTAACTTTAAAAATGTGCACAGGAAATTTAAATTCAGGAGTTGTGGCTATTCCTGGGCAATAATTAATTTTTTTCACAGCACTCCTCATTGTCTCTATTTTGGGGTTTTTTGTATTTCTAATCAACTGTACATGAAAAATGATTGAAACAGCTATTAGTATCTCTGGTGAAATATTTTTTTGTTTAAGAAGAGAAAAAATATAATTGCACAATTGCTGCTAGTCTATTCATTCCTTCTTTTAGAAGGCTTCAGGAAGTTCATTATGAGTGTTTATATATTCCCTGTCTTTAATTTGGGTTTTCTTTAGAATTTGATGCTTTGTGATGTTGTGCCTGGGTGTAAAGGTATCTGTCTTTCTCTGGCAATATGATGAGGCATGTGATTACTTTTATAACTCCATTCTCTGTATTTTAGTGAGAGTGCCTAAAGGCCTTATTGGGTGTTTTGCAAGAAGACATTTCACACAATTACAGCTGTATTAGGTTTTTTACTGTTATAATGAAGCTCAGATGGTTTTTGAAAGGCTTAAGACTTTTTAGACTTACAGTGAAACCAGTGGCAGAATCCTAAGACCAATTAAAATAAATCTGAGCCAGTCATATTTGTATACGTACCACCATATTCATGTATCAACACCTTTGAGAGTGACAGAATATACTGCCCCCTGAAAAGTCTCCTTATAAGTCACCCTAAATTTTGGATTACCAACTCCAACAGCATCAGTGAAACATGCACAGCACTTACTGAAATCCCATTTCAATAGCTTCTGCATTTTGGTTTTTCTCTTTCCTTGGGTAACATCATGTTAAGCAGCTGGGAGGGCACTGCTCTTACGTAAGGCATTCACCAGCACATTTGGTCAGGATCTGTCACCTCAGGGCTGCATCACCTGGTTTGGCAGTTACAGTTCCCACCCTGAACCATGGAAATTTGTAAAGATCCATGAGTGAGCTGTGAACAAGCCATCTCTGCACCAAGCTAGCTGGACTTGCAACAGTGCATAACCTGCTTACCCACACTAGCCATCATTTTTGAATAGTTTTTAGAGTATCCACCTCATGTGCTAGTGTGCCTTACTAGGTCAGGTGCAGCTATGCTGCTGTCAGGACTAGAAGAAACATCCCTCTATAGAAACATGAGACCTTTTAGAGATAGAATGGACTTTGTCCTGGGTGTCAGTGAGTGATGCAGAGCTCCACAGTTACTTCCAGTCACAACAGCATACACTGCTGATGCACAAAATCTACTGCCCAAGCCTCCAACCCTGCTAGCTCAGCAGAGAAAGTCCACTCAGAAAAGTAGTTTTTGGTTTGTTGTGCATATAGAATGCTTAGATGAGGGGATTTGGCTTAGGTCTATCTATTTTTAATAAATTTACATGTAATTATATAGATAGTGAATTAACCTGACAAAAATGTGGGAAAGTCCAGTAAAATGTTAGTTGTGTTTTATTTCCTATTTTCTGAAAATAATATTCCTTTCCAGAATGACACAGGTGGTCAACGCAGTCTCGTGAACAAGTGGACAACATTCTTGAAAGCAAGACTTGTGTGCTCAGTAATGGATGAAGATGGAACAGAAACATACTTTGATGAATTAGGTATCATTAAAAGCATTCCTTAAAATTTCATCTAAATGTAAAATTGTGTATTTGTGTATTTCTTTGACTGAGTCAGAATAATTTCCAGTGTTGAATTTTCAAACTTGCTGTCCTTAGCACAAGTAAGACACATACCTTGTGCATATGTAATGACTGATTTTCATTCAGTTTCTTAGTCAAGTTGTTAACAGTGAAATCATAGCACTAGAAGTTCATGACAAAATTCCCCTTGCAGTTTTATGACAGCAAAAGAAAAAAATTCTTTGTAAGTCTTTCTGTGTAATTATAAGGTAATTAACGTAATTAATCTTGAATATGTAAACAAATGATAGATGTAAAGAACTAATACTTGGAAGGAAACATCTAAGTTACTCTCTTACTGTTTTGCTACTAGTTTTTTTGCAGTAGATTACAAATAGAGAGTTTGCAATACAGGGTTTTAACGTCCCTTTGAAACTGTTTCTTATACCACTGTGTAACATGCAGCTTTCCATAATGCATTTTTTTCATAATGCATTTTTTCTATTTTTTGATCACAGGGTAGAGTTCTCAGTTTAGTAATTCAAGATAATGCTAATAAATCCTGTTACTGGCACCAGCAATAGCACTATTCATAAGTATAATTTTTCAGGAATCATTCAGTCACATATATTTTTGTTTCAACATGTGAAATACTGTAAATATTCAATGCACAATCTGTACAGCAATCACAAGAGGTTTCTTTTCAAAGTAATTAATAGATGCATATCTTGATGCCTACTTGCCAAACAACATTACCAGAAAGTTTCAAATTCTGTATTGTCCATAGCTGAGGTGCACAAAATCATAGTTCTAAATTCATGTATTGGAAAATTTGGTATGTGCTTTACTATAAATATAAATAATATGAGCAGCTAATGTGCACTGCTACTAGGTCTGCATCTGGTTCTGATATTCCCTCCATTGTATCCTCTCTTGCTATTCTTGATTATTATTCCTGATGCCCACCATAGCAAATGGGGTTTTGAGTCTTTCTGAGTTTATATATTTACAACTTGCTTTAGTTCAAGGTTTCAGTGGAACCTGATTTGGCCTGGGAGCAGATCCTGACTTGCTCTAGCTCAGAATGTGCAAGGTGCTTGGAGGACTGATTTTCTGAAGCTTGCAGTGCCTCAGCACTGCCACAGCAGCTCATCTTTGAGAACTGTGATTAACCAACCCCCTCCTCTTCAACAAGCTGTAGGATAACTGCTTTTAGTTTCTTGTATGACAATATGTAGGGCCATAGTGAATAGGAGACAATGCTCTCAGCATGGGTTCCCAGCACAATTCCCTAGCAAAGAGGAAGAATACAGTCACAGCTGGAAATTCAGAAAACGGGAGAGAGCAAACACATGCTTCTGTTCATGTATAATTCAGGAGACTATAACACTTCCAGTTCTGCATGGCAAAGTCTTTTGCTTTTGACATATTGAAAAGAATATTTAAAAAATTCAGCGGGTTAAATGAAAGAGCCACATGAATTAATGGAAAGCTAAAGAACATATTCTGTGATAAAAAGCTCACACAGTTCAGTCTTTTTTGAGTTGTAAATTAAGTTTAAGAGGTAGCATGATTATAGTTATTAAAAACATTTGTAAGGAGAAACTGTCAGAGATTAAAATAGTTTTCACTGAAGTGAAAAAAAAATCAGCAGATTGGAGGTAATAGTGGGTAAATTAATTTCATTGACTGGGTGCAGTTTTGCACAGTGCTGTCAATAAATCCCTACACAACAGGAGGCAGGAGGTTTACTTCTCTCCCAGTCTTTACTGCAAAGCTGTCTGACATTTGTATCATGTTGAAAATGCTCTAGTGAGGGCACTCCAGTGCATTCTGGACAATAAAACACCTAATTTACCCGTTTTTGATTACATCCATCTATGGGAACTCTTTGTCGTTAGCCTACTGCAACTTTAATGTTTTCCTACTGCTAAACAACCTGCTGAAACAAGATACAGCTGAGAAAAATGTGTGACATAGATCCTGAATGTATTTGAAAATCTTTGCCTTCTGTCTCTATAAGGCTAGAGGGCATGGAGTTAATTTCCAAATTTGCTTCTGAATGTTTAAGTGCTAGATTTATGCATATATGATCTGTTCATGTAGTAAGTCTCCTTTTTCCCATTCAAGTCTGAGATAAAACTACTGTTGAGTTTAGGAGGAATAAAATCATCAATTAAACTGGAAAATAATGTTTTTCTTGCTATTCAAAATGTTTTCCTTTCTTACAGAGGATGTGTTTCTCCTAGAGACAGATAACCCCAGAACAACACTTGTGTATGGAATTTTTACAACATCAAGGTAAACATGGAAATTTGAAAAAGATTACCTGAAGTGCCTGATTTTCTGTATGAAAACTGAAACTAATACTTTGTGGATAAGGCTGTGCTGGGAAGTTTTGTTTGTCTGCTGTGGCTGTGGTTTGCATGCAGGATTCTCAGTATTATTGTTGTTGGTATCTATGTCAGAGCTGTGCTTCTTGGACCAAACTGCTTCCTGACATACTGTCAGCTGCCACTGGCAAAACATTTCCTTGGAGGGCCACTTGTCACTGCTCAGCAGTGGAAAGCTAAATGACTTCAATGCTGTGAGCTCATGTGGCATCTGAGAGCACTTAACACCTCCTGAAGGACATCCAGCACCCTGAAGGATCAAACTAGGATATCTTACATGAATTCATACAAATCATTTCCAGTCTCTCAGCTGGCTGATGGTCACAGAGATGGCAAATAACCATACTGGTTTCAGTTGGCTACAAAAGGACACGCTCACGTGGCGTTTGGTCACCTCCTTGCTGCTCCCTGTTTCCAGTTTCCAGTTACTGTCTGGTTTAGAAAGCACTTGCTCAGCTCCCAGGGGTGGTGGAAGTACTAGATATGGCTTACTAGGCTGAAACCCTCCACAAAGACAGACTGACAGGTGGACCAACAGGTTCTTCCACCTCTACCTTTACCTTTTTATTTTTCCTCTTGCCCTCATTATATAGTATTAACAAAGAGTAAAATTGGTTGCTATCCCCTGATTTCTGATATGCTACCCTTTATAATTTAGCTGTTATTTCTTGTGTTCAAAGAAGTCTTCTACATTTTTAAAATTTTAAATTATTAATTTAAAAAATTTAATTTAAAAAACTATTTTATTAAAATAGAAAATTATGTAATTTATTATTAATAATTATTTTAATGGCAATTTTTAATAAAAAAAAGTACATTTGGATTTTTTTTTTCTCCAGGATTTTTTCACTGGGATATAGGGCTCTACTTACTCAAATGTGTAAATATGATAGGAGAATTTAACTGGGAAAAAAAAGCTTCACATAACTTGTAAACTTAGGTGCTGTATATAATTCCTACTTTACAGAAAGAGAAAAGGATGAGCTTATGTTCAGTAGTAAAACCACACTTATCATTAGGTTGGGGGTGCAATATGACTGAACTGGAAACACTTCTGCCTAATTCTGGTAGAATTCTTTTCTCAGTGGAAATAAGATTTGAATCACATGAACATATAATGTGACAAAAAAGAGAAAGCTTCACTTTTTCCTGGCTCTCAAGTTATTTTCTCTCTCTACTGAAGTTTTTGCACATGTATTTCTGTTATTGTGAACCACATGGTCTATTCTTGCTTTATTTTTGTTCAACTATAGATTGAATATGTTATCTAGTTAAATACAGAAACCATGAAGATTTTTACTCCTTAATAATTCTTGTATCTTCATCTCTGTAGACTTTCAACTCATAACAGTAGCAAGAGAGAAGCATCACAGGAAGCAATAACTAGTAGTATTTTTATCTTAATCATACAGAAGGAAACCAATTAATACTGAGATAAATTATTTTAGTGTCATAATATGCTGTAAATCTAACATAAAACATCTGGAAAGAATAAATGCATTTCTCAAAATCTATTAATACCTAGTAAAATTTCCACAAATACCATAATCCATCTAAAAGGTTCATTCTGCTAATCTGTATATAGCTGAGAGCAATATGGATTTCACTTTTACTGTTTAGACACTATGTGTAATGTTTCAGGCTTTTTTTTCTGGAGTGTTTTTTCTTCTTCAATTGAAAACAGTTACTTGGATTATCTTCATCCTACAGTTAACATTAGGCAGATCTCAGACTGTCTGGAGTTTCCACTTTCTAAAATTAAATACCGCAAATCTTGCATGCAGCAAGAGGAAAAATGAGGGAGTATCAATCTGGAAATCTTTCCCCTAGTGCTCTTCATCATGGGGTGATGGAGACCATTCAGGGTTTGTGCTGCCTGGACCTGTGGCTGAATCTAGAACAGTGGGAACAGCACTACTTTGCCTTTTTCTTAGGCAAATCCTCGGGTTCCCCTTAGGAGGCTTCAAACTTGGATCTTCATGAGTCCAGTTTTATGGGTGGATTTGAGGACTGTATAGGAGTAATTCCTTTACAGCTACATCTTTTCCCCATTTTTTGCAAAAAAGCTGGAAACCTATTATAATAATCCAACCAATTGTAATTGCTCTGGATGTTTTGATTAATATTTTAGCCATGTATTTTAAGAGGCTCATGGAGATCTTGTGGTTTTTATACTGGTAGGAGTTCTGGAAACCTGTGCTGAGCTTGGCAGTACAAAGTTTATAAAACTCCTGCCTCACTGAAGTCAGCAATATTTTTGCCACTGATTTAACTGGAGCCAGATTATATTTCCTGTATTTAGCATTAGGAAATCTTCTTATTGCACCAGTAGGGTAGTGCCTGCCTCTCTCTTTTTTGAGTTCACTGTTCAGAAATTTGCTAAATCCTAAGAAGTAGTGGTGTATATTGGTCAGCTAGATTAGTTAATTTAAAACATTTTAAATCCATATAAAAGCAATAAATTGTATAAAATATTACATTAGAGATCTCTTTCATCATTGGACCATGCAAAATTATGGAAAAGCTGTAAAATAGTTGGTAGATTGTAATGCTAACTTCTTCTTGTCTTCTAGCTCCATATTTAAAGGCTCAGCTGTGTGTGTGTATCATCTGTCTGACATCCAGACTGTGTTCAATGGGCCTTTTGCACACAAGGAGGGCCCAAACCACCAGCTGATTCCATATCAGGGCAGAATTCCGTACCCACGGCCTGGCACCGTAAGTACAAAGATGTTTATTCAGTCTTGCCAATGGCTTGTCTTTGTTTAATGCATAAATAAATATTATTTATTCCAGGAGAAAAGTCTGTATGTGACTGTGGCAGTTACAATCCAGGACTATTTTGTTTGCTTTTCAGTTGCCTGCAAATCCAACTGCAAATCATGTAGTGTCTGGAAAGCTTCTAGAAAGAATTAAAAGTCATGTAAAATGTTTGTTGTTTTAAAGGTGATATAAATTTATTCATTAGGTGATAGTCTTGTTTGCATGTGCTTTTCCATTTTGTGTACATTTGAGCAAAATGTAGCTAAATAAACAAGTATGCAAGTGAAACATTGTTAGTATGTTCCACAGCCTGGATCCAAATGTCTGTAAGTCTGTCTTCTGTCTCTGTGAATTTTCTTTAGTTCTCCAGAGTCTTGCATCTTTACTCAGATACTTAGGAGATGTATTAAAAGATTTAGAGTACAAGGTTTCTCGGACTTGTCACTTGACTAAAGTATACCCTGCCAAGTTCTGAATCTTAGATGAGAGACCTAGAAATAAAAGCATTTTCTCGCCATTCAGTTCACCATCACCTTCTTTGTGAGAAGGCTTTTTGTATACCTTGCTTTCAGGAATTTATCTTCCAATAAATTCTGTACACAATTAGAGATAGCTCAATTTCCAAGTTGTGTAAAACTATCTCATGAAATATTTTAAATAAAATTGTTGTTTCTTCTTATTTTTCAAATTTATCACATATACAAATTGCTGTTAATGCCCTTTTTTCTTTATTTATTTACTTACTTATTTTAGCTATTCTTAATTTATATTTAGCAGAAATTTAACACCTGGTATTTCAAGCTTTAATAAGGAATGTATGGACTTTCTCTGGAATTGTCTCTGAATCCATATTTGCTAGATGCAGTATTGTCAGTATGGTAGTGTGGGTGTATATTGACTCCTACAGTTTGTCAAGTATCAGAATGAAATAAATATTCAGAGAATCATAAATTATCTCTCAACAACACAGTTATATTTTTTTAGATTAACACTTCGGTGCTTTTCCATTCATCACAGGAAATTAACTTTTGTTTTAATTTTGCCAGTCCCTATGAGAACCTTTAACCATATCACTCTTTCAGTCTGATTTGTCTTTATGCTGAAAAATCTTATTCTTTTTCTCTCTTTTTCTCTCAAACTTGGAATAGCTCAGATACATGGAATAGCTCTCCTTATTCACACAGTTCTTCATGACATTTTAGTGCAGTTTTTGGTGGCTGTAAGAGTTAGGACTTTACATTCTCAGAGCTCTAGAATTAACTAATCAATACCTGACATTTCACTGAGGTCTAATGCTAGCATTAGTCTTTTCTTGCAATTAATTCATAGAGTTCTAATCTCAAGAGTGCATTGAGGCTTTATAAAAATGACTTATTTAAACAGGAAGTTTCACACTCTTGTGATTAGTCACAATTCAAAGTTTCTTGCTGCTTCAGAATGTTTTGTTTGTATGTGTTTCCTCAACCACTGCCATGTTTTTCTTGGTTCACTTCATAGAGGCTTCTGAGGTATTCCAGACGGGCCTAAAGAAATTGGGCAACACAACAAAAAGGGGAAAAAAAATCAGATTTGAATTTAACATGGTGACAGAAATTTTGTACACTTTCCAGATATGGTGGTGAGCTCTGAAACTGAAGATAAATTCTTAGATCATAGCTCACAGAGATTCCTTTAGATGACCATTTCTCATTTTTGGATCGCTGGCATTTGTGCTTCCTCATGATTCAGCCACAACACAGTATCCCTAAGTCATATTTTCTAAGATGAAGTTCCTTTGGCATTGCTTTTATTTCACTGCCAAAGAAACCTCCACTTTTCAATGTGTGCCACGAACTTTATTTTGCACTTATGTCAAAGTATTTGCAAAAATTGGGACATGGGGATTTTTCGCTGCTCAGAATTTGTACTCAAAGAGTTAGCGTGATTAGCCATGTTTGCAGTCTGTGGGGTTTGATCTTCTGTTCTCTAGAATGTACTTTTTTTGTACCTTCTGGGATGCTGGACTAGACAGGGATGCCTTTTTATATGACATGGAAAATCCTACTTTGCAGTTGCCTAAAGAGATATTCATACTAAACCTCTGCCTAGAAATGAATGTTCATCATGTTGCAGTACACTGGATAAACAATGGAAAGGCTTCAGTGTAGCTTCAGTAGGATTAAATGAAGCAATACATTCTTTTGGCCATGATCAACTCAACAGTGTTTGGCTGGCCTTCACTAAATACCAGTGGTTTCTCATTTCTCCACAAGCAAAACTTACTTACGGAAAAAGAAATACATAATTGGCAGGTTGCTACTAAACTCAGTGATGTTTGAGGGTAGTTTCCATTTTTCAGAGTTTACAGAAATAGTTTTTGTACCTACAGCATATTGGACAATATGCTGTAAATAAAAGAATTCTGATAATCAAGTGTAAACGTAAAATTGTGTAGACAAGTTCTTTAATGAGCTGTGAAGGATGCCCATTCAATCCCTCCAGGAAAAGGAGAGTTTATAGGCTTCTTCAATATCATCTTCTGCTTGTCACTGGTTTAGCAAAAACATTAATTGATTAAAGATGTTTGTTAAGGCTTTGCTTGGAACAATGATATAATGTGAGTATTTAGGGTCATGCTGGTGTGAATCATAGCACAGACATTTTTGCAAGAAGTCACAGACAAAAGTCTTATGACTCCAAGTCAATAATGGAAGGGTTGAAAGTATCAGAGAAAGACTTCTAATTGAGCTATGTGAGACAGGAAAGTTTAAGTTGAACTGTTTGTGAAACAGAATCCCTCTTGAAAGGAGCTGGGGTCTGGCAGAGCACTACCAAGTAGAATAATCTTGCTAATGATGAATGCAGTTCTTTTTTAAGTATTTATTGCTAATCTTAACAGATAGTTCCATACATTTTCCAGAATGTGGATGAAGAGAGGATAGAGCAAGCAAGATAATAAGAATTCAACTTTGTGAACAATCCTAGAGCATTAACATAGAGCATAATTTCTAATGAGAGCCAAAACAAAATCCTTAGGATAAATATGAGCCCAGAAAAATAAATCGGCAAGGATGTCAGATGAGAGAAACAACCCGTGTCTGAGCTGAGTTCTGGTTCTTCTTCCTGGAGGGAACTGACACTATAGCAATTTCTTTTAAAGAGTTCCTACCAGAGCTGTTCTACTTTGTATAAATAATTAACTCCTAATTGAGCCAGAAGATGACTCTAAAGCCTGGGATTCAGCTGAAGTCCCCTCTCTGCTTGTCTCCTGGTATGCCCAATGAATAGTTTACTGGGTGCACAATATGAAATAGCTTTTAGCAGTGAGGGCAGAACAGGCACTCCTGCCTGTGGTTACGGGGATGCCCAGGGAAGTGAAAACCCAAATTCTAACATTGCATCTCATCAGGTAGGTTGAACACATGACTCACATATCCCCAGACAGATTCCAAATCTCTCAGAATATGATTCATTTGATGTAATTTTAGCCATCTAAAAGCAGGGTGCTCAGTCTGAATTACTGACTACAGAGGAAACCTAAGAATAAATGCCGGCCTTTAAGAGTAGAAGTCAGGTGAGGTAAATCTCTCTCCAAGCAACTGGCTATTTTGTGTCTGTGGTTTTGATCAGAAATTCCATCCTAGATGTAAGAATGGCCCTCATCAAAATAAACAAATTTCCATCAAGTGCTTTTTATTGAACAAATCATTTTCCAATTGGGAAAATACTGAGTTGAAACACTTCTGAATATCTCCAATACTCTGAGGAGAGTTTCACTGCTCAAAAATATTGTAAGAGGAAAAAATTAAAGCTCAGTAACAGCAATAAGAAATGAGGTAGTGGTAGCTGAAAAATAAAACCAAGTAAATTAACATAAGTACATGGAGAACTGACATAGCTCTGATTTCTTCACAGTTTCCTTTTAGTTTCAAACTCAGTAGAGTTGAGTTTTCTAAGATGGCTTTTATTTTCTCATGAGGCCCAGAATGCCTCAGGGATGATTATTTAGACGGTTCATTATATTTAAAGAAGCATCCAAAGTATTCATGGACTTCAGTTACTTCTAAGGCATAGAGGATTGTATAGACAACCTTTTTAGATACAAATAAGTTGTTATGGGACTCCCTCAGCAGCTCCATATTATTTCTCTTTCAAATGAAGATGAGTTGCAGGCCCTTTCATCATCTTATAATCAACAAAATGACAAGAGGGATATTGGCCAAATTGCAATTAAGTATCAGATTTTGTCTTCTGCCTTTGTACTAATTCTGTAAAAAAACAGATGACAAAGTTTGTTATCTTCCCATAGCAATCTCTTGGATTTTTTTTTTTTTCAGCAGGCAGTTTAGAAGCAAAAAACATTCAGAAATAGGTCCAGAAGCACAGATATTTGCCATCAAGCTGGATTTTGAAAGTGCAAAAACACAGTTTGGTTTATTTTATCAGAAGTGATAAGTGTAGCTATTCAATACTTCATTCCCCTTACTGGAATATACAAAATTTTGGTCAAGTCTGAAGTGGTTTTTTTGAGAATTTCCTTTGTTAATTATCAGTGCATATTTGTAAAAGATCTGGAGATGAAAACTCTCTGAAAGATGGTAAGTCCTGTTCATCATGACTGTGCATGTTTCTTACAGTGTCCAGGAGGAGCCTTCACACCCAATGTGCGGACAACCAAAGAGTTTCCTGATGATGTTGTGACCTTCATTAGGAATCACCCATTGATGTTTAATCCCATTTACCCCATCCACAAGAGGCCATTAATCATCCGGATAGGAGCTGACTACAAGTATACAAAGATTGCTGTGGATCGAGTGAACGCTGCTGATGGGAGATACCACGTCTTGTTTCTTGGAACAGGTAGGACAAATTTGGCAGCATTCATTTTCCTCTGTTGCAATGTTGCAATCAATTCTGATTTTTACAATTTATAGCTTTCAAAAATACTAGTTTAAATGTTTGCAATCTACAGAAATATTCTTGAAATCCATGAATTATGTTCTCTTTACTTTCTGTATATTTTTCTTTTTACCATAGACATCATTATGTGCAAGAGGAACCATGTATTGATCTTAATTTTGAGATAAAAAACAACACTGGTATATATTTTATTGGATCTAAATTATAATATTTCTCTTGAATGTGGTTGTCTGCAATATGATTCAAAATTAGATTTTGATGATCTGTAACACAAGAAAAAAAATACCAAAATCTGGCTTTACATTTTTTTTATACTCTCATAATCATTATTTAATATATGCTGTGTAAGCTACATCTGAAGAAAAGCACGACCTGATCAAGATGTTGCAAAGGCAGAAACAACTCCTTCAGAAAACAGTAGTAATATGGAAGTACTTAACAGAGAAAAACAAACAAATGGTTGGAGTCCTAGCAGTAGTGGACACAGAGAGCTTGATGCAAGTATTCTAAAATAATTTCTGTCTAAGGTAACTTGTATTTTGTTTTTACTTACATCAAATTTGAATCAGGTGTTACATGTCTGAAGTCTGCAGGGAACAGGTTGAGTGATTCGTGTGCTGATGAATATTTTTTAAAATATTCTGATATGAATCACACACTTTAGATTGAAGCAGACAAGTAGAGTGGTACTCTGACTAGACCCTAGGACTCACTCACATCTGAAACTCCCACTGGTTTAACAGAGCATTAGAGGTCAATAGGCACAAAGGCTAATCTTTTTTACTTTTTTTACTTTCAAGTAGAACAAAAGAAAAGAACTCTAGGAGAACAAATATATGTCTGAACATCAGAAAATTATTACAGAGATGACTTGCATTGCTTTTATGGTTCACATATTATTGGGGCCCTGATTATTTTCTGCTTGTAGAATAACTGTGTCTGCCAACAAACTCACATGAGGCTGGGAATAACCATATCGTTATATTAGATTTAGAAAGTGGGTGCTAAAAAATCTCTTAAGAATGTCAGGCTTCTATAGGGAAAGGATTAAAAGTAACTCTCTTCACTCAGAAAAATCTTTTCAACTATCAAAATCAGCACAGTGCCTATGTGCCAGAGGAGGCCAACTGCACACTGTGCTGTATGTGCAGAAGTGTATCCAGCAAACAGGTTGATGGAAATTATTTTTTTCCTGTATTTGGCTCCTGTTGGAAGTACTGTGCCCTGCTGTGGGCTCACCAGTACAAAGAAAACATTGACCTAATGGAGCAAGATCTGTTGAGATCAGACTATGTGATGTGATGTATGAGAAAAAGCTGAAAAAAATGGGTTTATTCAGGGAAAGCTAAGGGGAGACTTTAATGCTGTTAACAGCTATCATATGGGTGGGTACCTAGTGGGAAAAAAACAGATGGGGACTCTTCTCAAGGTGCTCAGTGCCGAGGTGAGGGATTTCACACAAGTTGACATGTGAAACAATGCTAAAATATATAAAGGAAAAGGTTTTTTTGCCATCAGCATGATCAAATAATGGAAAAAGATCCAGAGAGGTTATGAATTCTCCATCTTCAGAGGCTCAAAAGGTTCAAAACCCAACAAACACAGCACTGAGCAGCTGCTCGAATAGGACTTGCTTTGAGTGTGGGATTGCAGCAGATTATCCTACAGGCTACAGGTTTCTGCAGTTCAGTGAAAGGAAAACAAAGCCACTTAGTTCCTGTGAGGTTATGGATGGAGAAAATGAGAAGGGCTAAAGCCCAGCAAGAACTCAGTCTTTTTACTGTTGTAAATGGCAATGTTTCTACAAATACATTAGCACCAAAAAGAGAGTTAAGGACAATTTCCATCCTTTACTGGAAACAGTGAAAAGGCTGAAGTACTTTGCCTCAGTCTTTAGTAGCAAGACCAGTTCTGCAGGCTCCCATCTCCTGAGTTGGAAGACAAGAATAAGAAGCAGAACGAAGCTTCCATAATCCAAGAAGCAGGGGTCAGTGACCTGCTACACCCCTTAGACACCAAAGAGTCCTTGGGGCTGGATGGGATCCACCCAAGGTCACTGAGGGAGCTGGCAGAGTGCTCTCCAAACCACTTCCCTTCATTTAGCAGCAGTCCCAGCTAACTGGGGAGGACCCAGCTGATTGAAAGTTATGTGATGCCCATCCACAAGAAGGGCCACAGGGAGGCTGTGGGGAACTACAGACCTGTCAGTCAGACCTCAAGGCTGCAGAAGGTTGTCTCTAAACCTTCTGATCATCTTGAGTACCATCACATGGTGTGTGCAGGACAACCATCAGACCCCACCAACATGGGTTTGTGAAAGGCAGGTCCTGCCTGACCAGCCTGTGACCTTCTGTGACCAGGTGATCCACACAGTGGGTGAGGGAAAGGCTCTGGCTGTTGTCTGCCTGGACTTCAGGAAAGCCTTTGACACCATTTCCCACAGCATTCTCCTGGAGAAACCGGCTGATCATGGCCTGGATGGGAGCACTGCTCACTGGGGATAAAACTGGCTGGACAGCTGGGCCCAGGGAGTGGAGAGGAATGGAGCTACATCCAGCTGCTACCTGGTCCCAGCTGGTGTTCCTTCAGGTCTTTCCCAGCCTAAATGATTCTATGATTCCATGTTTTTCCACCAAACCTTTACCAAGTCTCCATCTGATGCAGAGTGAATAGTTAGTATATGATAAGGCATAGTCAGGGCAATGAATTATTCAAAGAATTTAATAACATTTTGATCTGGGTGTTTTTGTTTTCTTGTCTGGAAACTGATAAATGAGCTTTAAGGTATTCTTGACTCTTTCCTAGCTGCAGCTGTTGGAAAATACTAAATTAACCTAAATAGGATAGGACTTTCTATAAGTGGGTTCTTCCTCTCCTTTCTGTGGAGTTGCGTTATTTGTATGTTTTATTATCCCTGTATTATGTATTGGTTTATTCCTTTGTACCCCCATATACAACTTGGTTTACCCCCAGTTTTCCCGCCTTGTCCCCCCTTCCCGCCTTTCCAGTATCTATCCATCACCCTGGAAGGGGCACTTTACCCCCCCCCGGGTGCCTTGTCTGTCACTCGGTGTCCCTTCCCATCCGTCCAGAAGCTTCTACTCAGGGCACCGGGTGATTGGGCGAGGACCTGGGGCTCCCCCCATATCCTTCCCCCATTGGACCCCACCATATCCCCCCATCCCGGAGCCACCCCCTATCCCTATCCCCATTGGTCGTTGGATACCCCTCCCTTACAGTTTATAAGCCAGTGCAAGCACCTTGTGCTTGTTCCTGTTGGCCGGCACCGTTCTAGGATATTTGGCCCCGTTGGGCTACAATAAACTCGGACTTAGCCCCCAGCAGGATCCGCTCTTCATTTACCACCGCAAGGCTTGCTAGCGCTGCCCGGAACCCACAAAGGCACTCTCCAAACCCCAGCTGGGAGCGGCGGAGGGTGCCTCCATCGCCCGCCCTCGCCCCAGGATGAGAGCTAGCCGGGGCTGAGAGAAAAGGGATCTGGGGCGGGAGCGCGGCACCTTTCCCTCTCCCCACCACTAACACAAACCCACAATTTCTGTTTTAGTTTAATTAATGCAGATACAATTTTTGACTTTGTGAGCTGTTTGGATATTTTTTCTCCTTTCCTGCAGAAGTCTTCTTCCACTATATAAATATTGAAAGTGTTGATAGAGAGCATCCCTACTCTTGTTATACAACTGCATAAGAAAACTTGGCAAAAGAGAGGTTTTGCTTTACTGTTAGTTTTCTTCTTTGACAAATCACTATGTTTAGTCAAAGTAATAGATTGGTAGACTAGTGCAGATCTTTCAAATGAACATCTTTTTTTCAATATAGTGCTGCCATTGTTTTAAAATGCTTTGTAAGCAACTAATGTTATTTAGAAGCAAATTCTACTGAAGCTTAGTGGAAAAGATTGAGACATAAGTTCCCAGACCATATAGATTATTAATGTAGCAATGATAGTTAAAGCTAGAAAACTATTGAAAAGCTGAAATGTCCTTGAAATCACAAATTGATAGTAAGCATTTTAATAACTCTGCAAGAGGTAAACATTTAGGTAATAGGTAATTTCATTTTATCCTTTGATGATCATCTGACTTTTTTTGGGTGATCAATGTGGCCTCATACACCCACACGAGTTGTTGAAAAAGTAAACATATCTCAGGTTGTTCTTATGTTAATCTCCTCTGTGTACCAGCACAGGACCCCTTATGGATCAGATACAGAAAGTGCAGCTCTTGATACTTTATATATTCATTGCTTTATCTTCTTCATTACACTGGAGACAAGGATCATTTTCTGCTTTCTAGTGAGATGGAGGGCAGGCATTATTCTTCCTGAACAGGGCACAGGACATTAATACCTTCCAAGGTCTTCCTCCAAAGAAATCATTGCAATGCAAGTTACTGCATTTCTTGGCCCTTTAAAATAAAAGTGATCAAGTTTCAGCCACTGAGAGGAGAAACTTGTTTTCTTTATTCTCTGATTTCTGTGAGACTCGGGAGGATTTGATAGAGATATTAAGTGTCAAAAGGAATGTAGAGGGGATTTGCTTTGGTGTCAGTTCATCCCAGCAAATGCAAAAACCACATTGTGTAGGAGAATTTCATGTGATAATTTCCTTGGGAGCCTGGAGCCCCACAGCCAGAGATAATGGGACTTGACACCTGGTGACAATTACCCTCAGCTCAAATGATGAGTTACTGCTGCTGAACTGAGATGTTTCCAGCCATGTCTGTCACTGTCAGTGACCTGTCTCATGCTTGAAATCAGAGTGTTTTATGTCTTGCCAGATGCAAAGCACACAAAATGTTTGGCTCTTCCTCTCTTCCTCCTCTATAGCCTTAGTAATAAATCAGTTCCTGAATGCAAGTGAAGAATAACAGAAGTACAGAGCTCCGACAACCCCAGTGGTTTTCATCATGTAGCTGTGGCACAGGAGGGTATAGGCAGCTCTGTAATTTTTTCACCTTGGTGTGAACTAAATGGAGTGTTCCTTTTGCTCCCCCAGACAGAAGTGCTGTGCTCCCAGGGGCTGCTCCATACCCAGAGTTAATGCACTGCTTTTCTCCCTTGCTTACCTGCATAGCAAACAAAATAAATCCCAGGGACAGACATTGTTCATGTGGCATTCCATGCTTTTCAAATGATTACAATCTCCTGTTTTTCCTATGCTTTTAAACAAAGACTCACAAAGTGCTTCACAAAACTCACTGGTTTTGTTAGGACTTCCCTAAGGGATCTCAGCCCTGTCTGGTGTGAGCTGACTTGGAGTAAGGAGTCTAGACTGGTAGTAAGCAGTGCTGCAAGAGAAAAGTGCTGTCTACCTACCTTGTCTTCCCAAACAGAAACCCAAGACATCATTTATTTGGAAAGAATATAATCACTCATTTGCATATTTGACTAGATCAATGCTGATGGTATTTTTCCTTATGCAATGAGAAATAACATATTCAGTTCAAGAACTTGGGATTCAAGTTCTGTTTCAATTATTCCCTTTCTGTGATGGGGCAGAGTTCTACTGTGATTTGTTTACTTGTTTCAGTTACATCTAAAGAACCTGAGCTTTCAATATTTTGTGTTTATCTTCTGGTAGATTGTTTTCTATGGATTTTAAGACAGCAGTAAAACACCATGTGAACATATTCGTGAGATTAATATTCATTTATTAAGCATGCCACCTACTGCTTGCAGCACAAAATCCTTTGGTCAAAGTACACACAAATTGCACAATCAAAGGATTATTCACAGGGGGTTTTTATTGCTCTTGGTGCTACGAAAATATTTAAATGTCTGGGTCAAACTTGGGTACATTAAGCAGCTATGGGCACCAGTGGGATTTTTTTCAGCTCTTTGCTATCAAGATATGATGTGTTTTTCTGGAAAGAGATCTAAGTTACTGTCATAAAAAGATACTACAGGCTGCAGTGTGGCTTATTGAGATGATTAATGTCAGCCACATGCATCTGATGTGGCATGAGGCTGATCAATGTTTCTCATTATCTTTTCTTCTCTGATGAAACATTTGTTTTCAAAGTCTGGATTCAGTAAGTGCCTCCAGAGCATAAGTTTTTAATACTCATTTTCATAGTGTTGTATGATGGCTGTCCTTTTGGAAAACCAACCCTTGCTGACAACAGTAGCCTCCAGTAATGCAATGATCTACAGATTCTAACAGAGATAATCTGGTCAGAAGAGCAGGCTTGCCTCCCATAGTTTTCCTGGCAGCAGCTTTTGAGACTGAGGTGGGGAAGATGATGTTACACAACAGTGGCACAACAGGCATCAGACACAATTTCCTTCTTCCTCTTGGTCACAGTGCCTGAGTCATTCATAACCTTTTGCTGACCTGTTCATCCAAAGCTTTTTCATAGGCTTTTAAGGTGATATGTAAGTTAAGAGGGCATACCTCCACCTGCTTCATTTCCCTTGTTCAGGTTTTATTCAAGAAAGATCTTGAATAAAAAAGCTTGGGCACACTGTGCCCCAAAAGGTTGACCGAGTGGGGGTTATACAGAAATTTCACACCCAAGTGTGAGCATTTGTATTTGTCTCTTTGTTCTTTGATGCAGCTTGAATTTTATGAAGTTTCACAGAGATATTATGAGCTGGAAAAAAATTGCCCCCATTTGACAGATGAGTGAACTAAGCACAGAGAGGTTAGTGGCCGTGGTGGGAGCTTTGAGTTACAGCAGACACAGAGCGTGGGAACATTGCTGTCAGCCCTGACTGCTAACCTGCCACCCTCTCAGGTGCTCTGCTGAGCCTCAACATTTTCTCAAACAGACAGATTTCAAACATTCTATGAACTTTTTGCTTTCTTTTTTCTTCGTAAGGTTATTTGTATACATCAGGTTCAACTCAGATAAGAGACCAGAAATAATTAGCTGCCATTAGGCTGACAGGTAAAACATGGAGGAAAAGTTTTTAGAGGGTCTCCAGCAGTGTCAGACCCATCAGGGGTGGGGATTACTGAAGGAAGCCTCTCAAAACTCATATCAGAGTAGAAGATGGTGCCTATTGCAGTCATTTTTTTATTATGTGGAAAATTTTGGGGTTTTATTTGTAGTTCAGTTTGTCCATGTGATGTGGCTCAGGGGTAAATGGGTCCTGGCTCTCTTTGAGGCTCACATTACTGACAGCTGCAGTGTTCACTTAGAACTGGGAAAATAAAAGCTAGTCAAAATTCAGAGAATGAGATTTATACTCAGACTTTCTGATTCAGCCAAAAACCTCTGCATTTTTCATGTCTTTTCATTAAGCTTTGCTTTTTCCATTGCCCATGGTCAGGCAGATCAGGAATTAATGTAATCAGGCACAGTCTAACTGGTATTGATGAAATTTAGCTGATTGATATCAATCCAAAATCATGCCTTGCATTATCATAAATATTATTATAATTATGATGATGATGATTTGCCTCTTATGCTTCCATTCCATTTATTGGAATGCCTTCCTTCTTCATTTATTTCCCACTCTGAATACATTCTACACCTTTTTTTTAGCCTGCACTTTCCTCACTTGATGTTCCCAGTCTCTCAGTCCTCTCAGAGGGAATGTGATCTCAGTGTCATTGTCTCTAATGTCCAGCTGGGACACCTGCATTTGTTAAGCAGATTTAAATGGAAAAGCATTTTGAGTCACTCCTGTCCTCTTGCTGTCAGCTTGAGGAAGATTCCCTTTTGTTTGTCCATCTCTCCTTGATTTACAGACTGCTGAGCTGATGCAAGGCTGCAGCAAACAGCTCCCAGTGAAGAAATGGGAAAGTGGGAGCAAAAATCTGCCTTTTCATTGCTAGTGGAAGATTGATATTCTAGAGACATAGTAGTTTTTTCATGACTGTGCAAAATCATAGCAATGGAGAACTGTTTTCAAGTGGATTTCAGGAAGAAACAAGTAAATAGTGAAGAAAACCATGTTCATATTTATGAATTTTAGAGGATTACCTTCTAATTCTGTACATTGACCAAACTTGAAAAAATTTCACCTGCACTTGTTTGAAGATCTCTTATGCCTGATTTGCAGCATAAAATCCTATCTGTTGTGAAATGCACACAGAAACAGCTCAGACACTGCTTTGCACAGTGTCCTAAAGTGCACAGTGCTTCATCCTTTCCTCTGACCCAGGGAATTTAGTTCACTTTTTTGCCATTAGCAGAAATAATCAAACAAGATTTTCAACAAAACTCAAGTATACCATAAGCTTTCTATGTGAACACATGTACATGATTTGATTTGTGTTTGTAGTGGAGACAGCTGCTGAGAAAGAAATAAAAAGTGGGGTTCAGGGACAAATACTTGCTTTTCATTTATTAAGGAAAAGGCTGAGCAGCAGTAGCAAGACTATTTTTAGAAGTAATGGGAGAACTATAGCCTATAAGCTTGCATTATTGGAAGTGTTTATATATAGGTGTACATATATATATATATATAATTGTATATATATATATACAGATTAATAGAATTCCTTTCTTTAAAAAAAAATATTTAATCATCAGCTTTTTACTGCCTACTTGAGTATTTACTTTAAACATTGTATTAAGTCTTCTTTAAGACAATGGAACATTCCTTTCTACAAGGATTTGTCCATCATGGTACAATACTGAGTCAAAGTAAATGGTAAAATACTGAGTCAAAGGGAATGAATAGGAAAGTAAACAGTCCTTCACTCTGTGTGTTCTTCTGGGGTGTGACAAAAGGGTAGATAGGAACCTGCTTTACAAATAGGAGAGGTTATTAGGACACAAGGACTTGGCCTCAGGCATTATCAGTATTTTCTGTGCCCATGCCCAGGATAAAAATCTCCCCTCAGGTTCTAATTTCAGTTTGGGGCAATGTTTGAGGACTCAAGACAATGTAGGAATTTTAAATGTGTGGCATGTGCTAATGGATCATTGACATAAACCGGTTCTTCAGAGGCCCAGCAGCCTTACATTCCTTTGCAGGTAAGGTCACTGTCAACATGCTTAGTGCCCTGTATATCAGGGTTACAGGTACTTGACACTTTGCAGGCAGCTTCAAAAAAAAAAAAAAAAAAAAAAAAAAAAAAAAAAGCCACAAAAGGCCTGAAATTCCTTCCTGCACTTCTGATTATTTTGTAAGGTGGAGTCTAATGCTAGAGAGAGAGAATTGATAAAAGAATGCAAAGAAGCAGAGGTAGACTGAAGCCATGTACATGTGTGAGTGGGTTTTCCCTAAGTAGGAGAACAAATACACATAAGCCCTTTCTCCTTTCCTCTGAGGGAGGCATCTGCAGCAGTTTAACACTTCAGTGGGTCCTGGCAGTTAGTAAATCTCTCTCAGGTTCTCATAGCTTAGCTAATACTGGCACCCAGGCTAGACCACAGCTGTGCTATAACAAGATTTGGTTTCAGTGAAATTTCTTCAGAAGGAACTATTTTATCATGCCATTGTATAATGAGAATAAATGTCTCAGTGGAAAATTCTCATGCAAAATTCATTCCTAACATGCCCTGAGCATGTACTCTTGATAGCTACACATTTTTAAGTCTTGTCAGCTTTCAGTTTCTCTTTTCCTTATTTTTTTTTAAGACAAAATACTGCAATGTGCTATCTGTGTGTGGTCAAGTGATTAAATATCAATATTCTGGCTTTAAACCTTTTTTTTTTTTTGTAGTAATAACAGCAGTAACAACAACAACTAGTGGTAGTAGAAATAGTAATAGTAGTAGTAGTAGTAGTAGTGATGGTGGTGGTGGTGGTGTCTGGCTTCCTTGAGTGAAATAAGAAGATGTAAATTACTTACAGTAATCATCTTACCCTGCAGCTCTACCTATAGAATTTAGTCACTGAGCTTAAAGCAAAAATAAAATTGAACTTTTTCAGCTTACATTGTCTTCATTATGAATTGCCAAACAGGAAACTGAAATTTCCTAATAAATGTAGATACTTGCCTATTTTGTACTGTGCTAATGTTCTATCAACTGCACAACTCTACAGTGCTCTTAAAACTTTTGAAGGCTGAACAGAACCTGTACCATGTGTTCCCATTCCTCAGAATCAGTATGGAGCACATAGATTTATTCTACTCAGTCTAGTTTCTAGGTCTTTTAGTTAAGAGGTATCCTATGTGCTTTTTCCAAGTTAAAATGCTCATTCTTGTGATTATTCCACAGTCTGCCTTTTCTGCCACATCAGAAATACTCCAGTGGCTGTCCCAGCCTGTAAGAGCCTTCACAGATGGACCCCTTCATCACACGTATTCTTTCCACATAAGAAATTTGGAAAACTAATCACAAATTCCCTTTTGGTCTCACTCATCACATCTACCCTGCAAAAATACTGTCATTGCCACATATTTCTACTTACTCCTTTGTTCTGAGTGGATTTGTGAGGGTTGGAACTGTATTTTGAGAGGGAAACCATGCTAAAATATTTTCACCTTGATTTTTCTTTTTATCTTACAGAGCAAAATATTAACTCCTACCAATATATAATGTACTTGATTATTGGTTTTATTTCATTAAAAAAAGCTTTTATCTTAGTGTGTTCTAGGTAGAGTTATTCTTTGGGAGGTTTGCCATTCATGTTATCAGTTATCCTAGCATTTTATTATAAGATATGAATATATCATGTCCTGTAGTAGCTTCCTTTTACCTGTTCTTATTGTGTTTTAGTTTAAGATCATTAGGATAAATTCTGCCTCTGTGTGTCTGTACAGGAACAGAATATACTGATTTTGATTGATCTTTTTGTATAGAATGGTAACAGTAATGTTAATAACTCCAATCTTATCATGACATGTTCATATATGAGACTAATACTGTGATAGTATTCCTGTATAAGGAATCATCTCATCATTCTTACTGACTCCAAACCATAGAAATTACTGAACATTTCTTACCTTCCTCTTTGTCATAGTGTTTGCTTAGATGGTTTCCTTTCATAATTTACGAAGGTTAACCTGCTTTTTTATTTCTCCCTGTCTGTATTACATGCTCTCCCCTATTGCAGATCAAGGAACTGTACAGAAAGTTGTTGTTCTACCCACCAACTTCTCTGCAAGTGGAGAACTCATTTTGGAAGAGATGGAGGTTTTTCAGGTTTGGCTTTCTCCTCCTTTTGTTTTTCCAGTGTGTATGTTCACACAAACACTTTGTTCTAACAGACTTTGGCAAGGGCAACTGCGATTTGGTAAAAGATCAAGTAACTGTGCATGCTGTCACTTTGAAAACCACATAAAGATTACAAAACGTTGACTGTTACGAAAGCTAGAGCTAGCTGAAGCCTTTTACTTCTCCTGTATTTCAGTTGCCTATTTTTTATGTTGATACACTGACTAGAAGGATTTTGATAATCAGTTTTTTAGGAGATCAGGTTATAATGGCTTCCAGAAGGAGACTTTTATCGTTGGCATCACTTTAGAGGCTGTAGCTGTGTATGGTTGGAATTTCACATTTCTGTACTTTGATTATCTGAAGATCTTCCTAGTTCTCATTTGCAAAATGAAATCAAATTAGCGTTGTTTTTGCTTAACTCCTGTTCTTCAAAGTCACATGCCTCTGGAGTCAAGAAAGCTACAAGTTTAAAAGAACATAAGCTGAAAAGAAACACAAAAACTACAGGGATATAAAGGAATAGGCTCTGTCAATCACTCTGCCATGTAACAATTGTAATAACCTAAACAAAATGTTCTCCCTCATGTTGAAAAACCCCTCTCAAATATTTGGATGGGCTATTCATTAAACAGTAGTCTTGGGGCAAGTGGTAGTATGTGTCTATAAACTTAGTTAAAGATTTTGTCATGGTCTTTATTTTATTAACATAATACAAAAAGGAAAATTTAAGCTTATTTATTGAGGCAGCATTAACAGTTTCCTTAAGAAAAGGAAGACTCATAAAGGCATCTGTGTTAACACTCATAAAGGCATAGCTAGTCTTCCTAGGCTTTCATTGAAGACTTCCTGATGAAAAAGATATATGTGATTGATATTATATAAAACACATTCTCCACCAGAAAGTGCAGATTCAATTTACTGAAACATAAATTAATGTTTCAGCATGAAAATAGGTGGGTTAAGAGGAATCTCAGCCTAAGCATAGTTTCTGGGCCTCTATGGACAGACCTTTTTAACCTGAACCCTAAAAACCATGATATCATAACTTCTGCTGTTACAATCTGTGTGGCATCTTGATGCTAGAGACTCTCCAAGAGAGCAGGAATAAAGTCATGGGGCCCGTGCTAGTTAATATCTAGGGTAGCAAAGAGAGATCCTCTTCCAGGGTAAACAAGGAAAGGAGCATGTGGCATCAGGTCCAATGTTGCATTTGAGCTGCAGACTCCAAACAGCTCTAAAGCAGCTCTAAAACTTCTCCAAATCTTTGTCAATTCACATGATTCACAGCCAGATTTTCTAGTCCTGACCTCCCTGCTGTGTTGTGGTCATCTGCAATTAATCCTAGCCCACTATTATGGCTTTCCTTTGTGACTGAGCAAATGTTGAATCGTAAAAAAATGCTGAACATTTTTATTGCCATCGATTTTATCACTTGTTTGGATGAACATAACCACTTAAGGCAAGAAAAGTAACAATTCCTTTGCAGCTCTTTAATATTTGATTTGGACACAGACGTTAATAGACTGCTATGATGACACACAGTAGTATACAGTACTGTCTCTGGGAAAGAAATGTTCAAGAACACTCAGGCCATTTTAAAATAATCTAGTCATTGACAATCTGAATGTATATGTTGCATGGTAACCAAACCATATGCACTGTAGATAATTTGTAAGAAAAGGATTTTTTATTCTTATCTGGATCATGTGGTAAATATTCATGAGCTATTTTATTTATGAGCTATTTTATTTTTTTTTATTTTATTCATGAGCTATTTGATTTTTCCTTATCATCATCATTAAAGAAAAAATGTTTCTTATTACAAAGGTAAAGTAATGACTCCTCTATTTCTGAGATAGCACAGATGCAGGTTAATTGTAAGTGTACAAAAACCTTTTAGATACATGTAATAATAATGTGGTTGAGTTTCAGCAATATATTTTGTGAGACATTGTTTAAATGTCATTTGTTTAGTTCTGAAAATAGCAGTACTTAGTAGGAGTGAGTGCTCCCTTTCCAGGATATAAATATGTATAGTTTTCTTAGATATGACTTAGGTTTTGGTGACTTATAAATATTAATTTTTGGACAGTGTTTGACAGTAGTTTGTAACTCTGTCTTTCAGAGTAATTCTCCTATAACAACAATGAAGATTTCATCTAAAAAGGTAAGGCAAAGTAGAATGCCTGCTTAGTGCTTATTAACTGAGAAGTAAATTGGCTTAGATGTTAGAATATCAGTTCTTGTGGAGCACACTAAATTGTAGGTGAATTTTCCATAACAAGTACAGAAAAAGAGTACAGCACACTGACATTTGCAGGAGCTGTTTATATACCCTTGTACTAAAATAAACCAATTTCTATTCATTAAATATAATTTCTAATTAACTGAAAGTGTTGGGTCTCTTGTTATTTTGATTTACAGTTAAGGAATCAAAAATAAATTCTAAGAGAGGCAATTCACCCTCCCTGTCTTTTTCTCTAAAGTCCCAAATAGAAATTTTTCCTTGGAAGTCTGTCTGATCAGTTAAAAAAGGCAGTGTTGGCTGTTGGGTCCATGGTGCAATTGTGCATGTTTGTTTAGTAGTAATAAACAATAGCAGTAAGAATTATGAAAACAGCTGAGAGGATTTCTGCTGCAATACTTAACACGAAAGCTAAAAATGTGTATTCTATGGTTTTGCAAGAAAGATGTTGCTCAATATTTTACAAAGCTACCACTAAGTAAATATTATTCAATAACTCAATTTCAGTATGCTTTTTCATTTTTGTGACAAGAAGATCAAAGAAATTTCAAGGGGTTTTGTTCAATATTAATTTATATTTTTAGAATGATTAATTGTTTTTTGAGTAAAACAGTCATTTTGGCCCAGATTTTGGTATTGATCTACTCCCTTTGAACTTCTCTTGCAAAAGCTGTGATGTATTGTGAAAGTTCTCTTGGCTTATTTTTCCAGGTATATAAGGCTATCTGAATCTGGCCATAAGCCTCAACATAATCTCTAGGTTTTACATCTTGGAAATGTACGCACTGGAGGATCAAACCAGGAACTCTGCATAATATTTATTAAAGTGACTGTGTGCAGAGAAAATACTTAGTTCAAAGGCTTGAGCCAATAAGCCTCACTGAATAAGAACCAAGTTCCCAAATCTGAGCAATATTAAGCAGCCTGTCTGCCCCAAAACAGAACAATGACACTCAATGTCCAAAAAAACATTAACATTCCCCAGTGTTTCTAGGTGTTTTCTAGCAGGAAGGTGAAAATAATATATGCCTGATCACCTGGGAGATTTCTGTTGATCTTGACTTTATGTGTATTTTTGGCTCCCCTCTTAGTCTTGAGTTAATTCCAAAATTAATTGAAAGGCTTTTTGGTTGTGTTAGCCAGGTCTTGGGTGAAACTCCTCCACATGTGAGCTAAATCTTCCCATTTCCTCCTGCAGCAACAGTTGTATGTGAGCTCAGATGAAGGGGTCACCCAGGTCTCCTTGCATCGCTGCCACATCTACGGGACTGCCTGTGCTGACTGCTGCCTGGCCCGAGACCCATACTGCGCCTGGGATGGCAACTCCTGCTCCAGGTTTTATCCCACAGGAAAAAGGTGAGCAGTAGTAAGCAGCCCAGTGAAGTTTGCAAGGGAAGATGGCTTTTGTTCTGAGTGTTATGATGGGATGGAGAAGTGGGATGTCATTCCTTTCACTAGCATGTACAAATAATACCCCCATAGCTGTTGTGCTTGGAGTTATTCATCACCTAGGACTGTATGCTGCAAGAGTGTATGGTAAAGAGCTTCTTTTCATATTTAAAGTAATTGATGGAAGAAAAAAGAAAAGGAAAAAAAATGGTTCTTAATCATAAATATTAATCTTTCTGTCTCACACACACAAAATCAGTGAGACATTTGTTCCCTTCATTTAAATTCAATTACTTACTATGGATGCAATTATGATAGCCCTAAATACAGCAAAAGATCTCTCAGGCTGTCTGAGGAATAAACTCATTTATATTTTTTTGTTCCTCATTTGCTCCTAAGTGAGAAGAATTATTTTCAGGAAAATTTTAGGCAAATGTGATTTCCATGTAATGCCTGTGGATTTGGGTTTTTTGACATGAGGTTTATTAAAGCAGACAGGGAAAGCAATTTCTGTTTAATTTGCAGCAGAACTAATAGTCCATCTCATAATCTTATGCAAAACAAGAGTCCCTTCCTTCCTCCCAGGGGAAATATTTAATAGCAGAAGGCTGTAGTGAACTCTTGTCTTAATAAGATTTCACTCATATGCAAACAAAGCTACAGAATACACAATGAAGTGTTACTGCAAAGGGAACAATCCTTTCAGATATATGCTTTCTACAACTACCTGGAAGGAGGTTGTAGCCAGCAGGGGTTGGACTCTTCTCTCAGGTGACAAGCAAAAGGACAGGAGGAAACAGCCTCAAGTTTTTCCAGAAGAAATTTAGATTGCATTTTCTAGAATCATAGAATCATGAAATATGCTGGGATGGAAAGGACCATCAGGACCACTGAGTGCAACTCCTGGCCCTGCACAGGACACTCCAGGAATCATACCATGTCCCTGAAAGCATTACCCAAACACTTCTTCAAGGTTTGGTGGTGTGAGCACTTCCCTGGGGAGCCTGTTCCAGTGCCCAGCCACTTTCTGGATGAAGAACTTTTCTTGATATCCAGCCTAAACCTGTGACTGTACTCAGTGTCTGCACCTGAGCTGCAGGTGCAGAAGGCCACACACAGTCACTGGGTTTTACTCCTGTTCCCTCATAGAAGGAGACAGTTGACATAAACAGGCAAAGCTTAGATCTGCTGATAATAATGTCATGCCCTGGACAATTGTTTTTGTTATTGTAAAGTTTTCTTGATTCATTCTTTGCCTGAGATTACAAGGTAAAGCCCAAACTGGCGACATAGCAATGGGTAGAGTACATGGGGTTGCTAACTGCTTTCCCTGAGAATATTCAGCCACCAGTCTGCAAACTCATTGTTTACTTCCATGGAACAAAGGTCAGAATATGGGGGAGGAAAGAAAAGGAAAATCCCCAAGTCTCAGGCCACCTAACTCCTACAGTAACACAGCTGCTGAAAGGTAAAAGGAGCAGTCAGGTACACCTAGCCTGTGCAGTTTCCAGTTTACTATCCCCTTTATATACACCCACCCAGGGCTATTTCCACTGGGGCTTGCTTTCATGCTGATATTTTGTTTGCAATTTGCTCCTTATGTCAAACCAAAACAAACACCTCTAACTGTATGGAAAAAGATCTGGTTTTCATATGTGAAGGAAATGAGTTGTCTCTTTGTCTAACAAGGGCAAATTATGAAGGAGAAAACATTGGTAATTAGAGCCAAATCCCATTGTCTAGACAGTAGTTTCTGCTGTATGTATTTGCTTATTTGCTTCTTTTGACACTTCTGTCTCCTGTGAATTACTGTAGTTCCTCATGCAACATCAATTTACCCCAAAACACCTTATGGTATTATTTTATCTTCTAACTACCACTTTAAAAAAAAAAAACAATATCTAAATTCTAAGTTTACATTCTCAGAACTGCTTCATGCAAGCAACGTGCTGTCTCTGACAGTGTGGAACAGCTCATGGTAGCACAAAAACTCTGACATTAACTCAGAAATTCTTCATGGCCTCCCTTGACTCATGTATATAGTTCACAAGGGTTAAGACTCCAAGGCATAAAATGAAATATTTTTGATGGTAAACATAAAAACTACTCTTAAAATTTCAGTAATTACTCCTTTGAAACATCACCTTTCAAATATTTCCTTTTCAAACGATGCAGTGAGGGATCAGGTGACAGGGGATTATGGGCTCTCTCTCTTTGTTTGTGCATTACCTGGTATAATGTGGTCATAGATGTGTCACCCTTCACTCAGTTGTACTGGAGCTCCAGGGGATTTTTGTAGTTTTTGATCCTCAGGTGCTTAGTGCATGGTTCAGAATACAGCTGAATATGCCAGCAGTGTCCACTTGCAGCAATCTATCACCAGTGCATTTTTTCTTGAACTTGATAAATACCTTACACAATATTTAGCAATGAAAATAGTATGTCTTAATAATAAAAAATTAATAATAAAAAAAATTTGTGCACCAGCTTTTCATGCACTGAATTCTGTGAGCTGTGACTTGCTAGCTGAGGAGGACTGAAATGCCAGTATTCCCAGTAAGCTCCCCAGGCAGTTTGCTACAGAATCATGATTTTACATCTGTCATCCAGATTATATACTAAATTCTCTATTAAGAAGTATCCTGGTACTTGGTAAGTTTTATTATATTTTGGAAATAGTCACATCTCTTCAAGTAGAAGACAGAACAGAATCTTTACTCTCCACCATTCTGTATGAGTACTTTAGTCACTCTGCTGTGAAGGTGGCTATAGGCACCAAAAATAAAGTACTTACTAAAATGGAGGTGGGAACATGCCTTTTATCATAATTTTGTGCTGATGTGTCAGATATGAGCAGTATGAATCTTATGCATCTCATTGTTAGCTGCTTGCCTTCATGAAGAGTTCTAGCTGGGGTTTTTGGCTTTGAATGCTGAATATTGTGAGTGAACAGAGGTCTCTTTCATGTATCACCTCCCATCCTTCCATCCTTAAACCTCCACAGCAAAACTGCTTTACCTGCAAAACCTGCACCTGTTTTATAAGCTTCAAGAGATGCTTCACCTAAGCAATATCTTCACACCAACAAGCTTGCCAAGAGTAAAGCATACTCACAGTAGGTCATGAACTATCCCTAACATTTGATCTAGTTAAAAAAAAAAAAACAAAAAAAAACCCACAACAAATCTACAAATTAAAAAGTGGTTATTTTCAGTGTAGCTATCTTGGAATAATATTTTGTTTTTACAAAATATTTCAGGAGGAGCCGTAGACAAGACGTGAGACATGGAAATCCTCTGACTCAGTGCCGAGGTTTCAACCTGAAAGGTACTGTAATTTAGAGATACTCATGCTATATAAAGCACACATGGTTTTCCTTTATATGATTCATTATAACTGACATTATCAGTATGGTTTACTGGAAAAGCATAATTATTTTCCGAGTTTTGTTTTGATTTGGTTTTAGCATCTTTCCTTGCAATTATATGAAACTTGCACATATATGATAAAATGTTGAGCCATGAAATACATAGTTCAGCATATTTGAACTGAGAAGCTGATAGTGTTGGCTAGAAAAAGGTAAAGTTAATTTGAGGACTTTTCTACCTCTGTTTCCCATCAGTCTTTATTAATGCCTTTTCATTTATTTAAGCTTTGGACCTCCGATTTTTTCTGAATATTTGATCCCATACTGAGTTTTGGAGCACACCCTTGAGCAAACAGCAGGATCTAGTTTGACCTGTCTTTTGATTTATATTTGTTCCCTTCTTGTGGGGAAAAAAAATAAATTCCAAATTTCTTTATAGAGTCTGTTATTTCCAGCTCTTTAGTCAGCCTGGCATGGTGAGTATGGCCAGGGGAGCCAAGGCTTTGCCCTCCCAGCCATCACTTTCTCCAGATAGATGGACACCAGTCAAATATGCTCAAAGTCATAGGAGTAAACACGTATATAAAGGAAGCTCAATCTTCTTCAGCCCCATGCATGTCTGAGCTAGGCAATGGCAATGTATGCCATCAGACCAAGTGCACACAGAGAATTATGCTCCTTTCACTTCTATTATGAGCCTGAATTTTGTGGTATATTCTCATCTGTACCACCTGGTGACCAAGTAATAGAGCTGATTGTAAATGTTTTTATTGATGTTTTTCTAATCAGAGAACAATGCCTTAAGAGTTACATGTGAAAGGTTCTGTTAATAAAAATTCTACTGAAATAGTCTCCACTAGTTGTTGGAAGAATCTCCTGAATCAGAAAAGACTACAGAAGTCAGTTGGATGTAGATCACTACTTAAATGAGCCTTTCCCTATGAGTCAGTATTAAGTCATTTATGTGAAGCTGAAGAGATTGAACAGGTAATTCCAAGAGATGGCCCCAGTGTTAGAAAATACACCTGAGCTCTGAGAGAGCCATGTTGAAGCAAGTGAGCTACATGTCTTCCCCTGCAGGCATCTGCTGAGACCTCCCACCCATTGTCTGTCCCAAGGGTGGGTGTCTGCTCCTTCCATGCGGAAAATATGAGAATGCCAACTGTCTGCATTCTGGCCTGAGGGGGGATAATTGTTTCAACCTTGACAGTCTTGTGAAACAGGTTTCTTGTTTTCCAGCCACTTTCGTAATGTAGATATATTTTTAGGTTTATGTATTTTAGCATCTTTGAAAAGGAAGTTTCAGTGGCAGCAGTGGGATATAAGGTAGGTAGATGACAGTTGTTTTCCAGAAAAAAAAAAAAAAAAAAAGATGAAAGAGCAATTTAGACACTTGCAAAATATAATTAGAGCCATTTATAGCAAAATGACTGTGTTTGGGGAAAAAAATGAAATCTACCTAAAGGACAAAAGAGCAGAGAGCCAAGCAAAGCCAAGGAATCTTCCAAGCTCATAAAGAACCATAATGCTGAATCCAAGTCTTTAAACATGGTAGACCTCTAAGCACATATAAACTTAACATTTTTTGGCACATCGTTATTTTAAAATAAATCATCAAGAACTAAGCAATCTTGTATGTTTCCATTTCAGAACTGTTTAATATTGTTATGTTTGTGTTAGCCCTTATAGCCATTACAGAAATGCATTTTGAATGTTAAGTATTTCCTCATTGTTCTCCTAAAAGTTAGAATTGTTTTTGTACAGCTTCCTAAATGTGCTGAAGGACTAGAACCAGGTAAAGTCTCCTTCCTTCAGAAGAATGGATTTCAATTTCACATATCAGTTGATGAAAGAAACAGAAAACAGTAGGAGATAAAACAGTCTGAGAAAAGCCAGTCTTAGGACTGTGCAAAAACTGAGTCAGATTTTAGACATGCAGGTATTTGCAGTTCTCATATTATTTCAATTAATTTCCATTGCTCCTTTCTCAAAAAAAAAATGTATTTCATATGTGAGAGAAGTTTTTAAATCTGGAGGTGCTTTGTTTTGAGGACAAATATTATGATTTGGACCAAGCAATAAGCATCCAGAAGTTCCTACTGGTGACTGCCAATTATTCATCTGTGGAGACTATAAAGGAACACAACAAGTCTAAGCGATGACATATGCTCAGCACTTGCCCAGGTGTTGCTGGAGTGTTATAAATCTGTCTTTCTCTCTGTTGCTGGCCTGTCTACATATTCATCACATTTCAGGTTGAGAGCCAAGTTCCTTCCTTGTGTTGGAAGAGAAGCAGAGGAGCAGGAGCCCAGCCTGCCCTCTCTCTCCTCCCTGGGATGCTGTGCTCAGCTGGAGTAGCTGGAGCCTCCTTTAGGTTGTGATGCTTTATATAGGTCATACTACCATATTCCCCCAACTCATAAATGGTGAAGTGTGAAGAAATACATTAAATGCTTCATTCTCTTTTGGAGTAGTAGAGAATGAGATAATTTCACAAAAAAAAAAAAATATCCCTGAGTTCAGTTAACCCATCAGCAAAGTTTATCAGCCCATAGGTGTCCTAATTTCTCGGAACAGACCATGTCACTCTGAAAACATTGGTATTTAAACCTGAATGTTCTTCTTCACATTTCATTTAATTTTCTTGAAAAAAAGTTCCCCAAAATTACTTCTCTTTGGCCAATATCAGAATCAGTCAGAATTAATTTAATCTATATTGCAAGGAATTCATGTTTTCTTGATCAAATAACCATTCACAGTATCCTGACCTGTTTTCTTTTTCTTTCTTTCTTTCTAGCATACAGAAATGCTGCAGAAATAGTGCAGTATGGAGTAAAAAACAACACCACCTTTCTGGAATGCACACCTAAATCTCCTCAGGCTTCCATTAAATGGCTGCTACAGAAAGACAACGACAGGAGGAAAGAGGTGAGTGATGTGAACAGGAGCTCTGGGAGGATCCTCAGTCAGCGTCACACTCCCTCCCCAGACAAAGGGAGGGAACAGTTTGTGTTTTTATCAGGCAGTCTGGCTACAGTGAAGCTGGAGAATTTGTGTGGATGCAGGACAGTGGCCATCATTTAGTCATAAGAGCACACTCAGTAAAGCTGAGACTTCATCCTCAGCCCCACTGACTTCTGTCAGATCAGAACAGCTACCAGAAAATGAAAGAATCTTTGCTCTGCACCTTACTGATTGCAAACTGAAGGTTTGCAGCACTCAGAAGGTCTTATTGATCTAAGGGAATGGGCACAAAAGGAAGAACTTGTATAAATTTCAGGAAGAAGTCAGCATGCAGTAGCTCCTCTGTGCTATTGAAGAGATAAAAGGCAAAAGTGGGAGAAATGTGAAAGGTTTCTTTAGCAAGAAACTAGTCCAGGCAAAGAACATGTATTGACAAAAGCATTTCCTCACCATGGTGCAATCACATTTTCCATTACTGCACTCTCTGAGGCTCTCAAGTTTCAGCACTGTAATATACAGTATGATTGTTTATGGGGAATGTGCCTTCCTTAAGTAATATAAAAGGGGAAAATCCATTTCAAATCCAAGGCACTTACTATATGAATAAAAAGAAACATCTTTCAAAAGGAACTTTTAAGTAATGTGGTGTCTGTTGATAGGTTATAAATACTGTAAAGTATTATTCTCCTATCAGGTCATTTTATAAAAACAGAGGGGAATTACAAATGTCTCACTGAGTTTTCTAACTATTCAAAGCCATGTCCTGGCAATATGTGCAGTTATTTAACCCATTGCTTCAGCAGAATATCTCCCTTTTTTTTGTTCTTATGTTCAGTAAATATATTAGAATCAATGCAGTTTCATGGTACAACAGGCTGAATAAAGCAATCAAAGTGTTAATTAATTTTCAAGCTCTCAGATGTCTGGAAATCTTCCACAATGTCTACAAAAGTTTACAATAGCAGAATACCATAATAAGTAAATTAGTTCCCAAGAGAACCAAGTATAATGCAAAGTACAGTAGCAAAATAGAAAAACCATTCAGAAAAATACCAGCAGTGGTTTCCATTTATAATGGATTGAACGAGCAATTTTTACTTCATACTGATATGCAAAGGGACATCTGCACATTCATTTATAATTGGATGATAAGAAGCTCTGGTAACTTGCTTTCAGATGATGTGACCATCTCCTGGGATAGTGCAGAGTCTGAAGCCAGAAAGGAAATAGGAGAGTACCTGTGCTCCTGGTTTACATTGAGCCAAGTCCCACTTGAGACCACTGTGGTGATAATTTTTATAGGCTACAGACTCTGCAGAGCAGATAGAGTTGTTCAGCAGGAACCTGCTCAAAGTCAAAATACTTAATGAGAAGCCACCCTGAGTTCAATGCCAAATTAGTCTCCCTGGTCCTGCACCTTTCTTCCACTGAGTCTCAGTAGCAAGTTCTTGATTCTGAAAGAGACATTCTCAGGAGTGCAACAGGGCAAATAAAAGTTCAGTTCTTCAACTCTACTATTTGAACATTATGAAAACTTCTATTTCATGTGGTTTTCAGATTTTCATCTTTGTCTACATCCTGATCAAATTTATTCTAACATAAAAAAAAAATATATTTAAGTCATTTTCTTTAGCAAGATTTGCCTTCCTTTAGATAAGCTCCCTTCTAAAGGTAGCAATATTGGTGGTCTCTTGAAGATAATTATATAAAAATGTAGTAACTTTGAGAAAGTCGTGTTTGAAGTGAAGCTTACCAGAAGGTCCAATAGTCTGTTGTTCCATAACCTTCCCTAAAAGGTTCCTTCTGCCTTTTTGCTCTCCAGGTCAAGCTGAACGAGAGGATCATAGCTACCGAGCACGGGCTGCTGATCCGCTCTGTGCAGGACAGCGACCGGGGCCTTTACCACTGCATCGCAACAGAGAACAGCTTCAAGCAGACCTTGGCAAAGATCAATTTCAAGGTGCTGGATTCCGAGGTGGTGGCTGTCATGACTGACAAGTGGTCCCCTTGGACCTGGGCCAGCTCGGTGCGAGCACTGCAGTTCCACCCCAAGGACTTTGTGGGGGCTTTCAGCCACTCCGAGATGCAGATGATTAACCAGTACTGCAAAGACAGCAGGCAGGCAGGTCAGCAGAGGGAAGAATCCCACAAGATGAGAGGGGACTACAGTAAGCTAAAGGCCCTTATCAATAGCCGAAAAAGTAGAAATAGAAGAAATCAATTACCTGGATCTTAATTTTATTTTATAGTAATAGATATTTTTGTCCTCAGTGTAGGGGGCTTATATTTGTCTATTGTGAACAAATTTGTGCAAATCTGATAAAAAATTAAATTAAAATCCAGTAAGCCTCATGAAAGATCTGTCTCCCAATTAAATGCAGTGTAACCTAAGAAAATAACTCAGAGCATTTTCTTTCCTAGATGCTTAGTGACTCTAGGTTGAGCTCTGTCCTAGAAGCAGCACTGGGTATTCATCTTAATCCAGATTCACCTTTAACATCTCAGTATTTAATTACAGCTGAATAGAATTTTTTACAAAATCAGTGCATTGTCTTGCAACTCTGGAACTCTACCAAGTACTCATGGTGAAAGAATCTGGGTTAAGATGCATACTTAGAGTAGGATGGTACTAAGATTTCCTTGCACTGTGTTTAAGAACATGAGTTTCTTCTTGTTTACTGCTCAACATTGGGTTTACAGCTTTCAGTCATCGATCAAATCACGTGAATGCATGCGGATAGGAAGCAAGTAAAGTGTAGTAGAAATGTTTCATTTGCTCAGAGGTCAAATGAAGGAACAAGCAGAAGAAAAACAAAGAATTTATACTTTATCAGAGTAAGCACTGATTATTGTGCATAGTACGAGTTGTAATAAATTAATGAGTTCTGGTATGTAACTTAATATCTCTGCTCATATTGATTTTTATTAAAATAGGGAGTCCTATAACACTACATAGCTTTATAAGTCGCACAAAGGTAACATGAGAATGTTCATTATACATAAAAATTTGAAAAACACCTAAGTGACTTAGGTATTTTAGCTATTTTTCAAAGGATTACACTCCAATTTCTTTTTAAAGGACAGAATGTAGATATACAGTATAGTGCTTGTTCAGAAATGAAAACTATAGATTATCTTTATTCTGTTCTATGATTAAATTGGAGCTGGTCTGCAATGTGGAAACAAGTCATAAGTGTCTTTGAAAATTTTAAAATATTATTTTTTCAACTGTTTTCTCAAAGTTGCAAATATTTAAACTATAATTTTCTAATTAAGCCATTCCCATTTTCCAGTCTTTGTACCCTTATTCTTTTCCATCTTATTTTCCCAATTTGCTCCTATTTTCACTTCTCTGCTAAAAAGAGATGAGGAAAAGAAAAGAAGAAATAAAAAGGAATGAGGGAAAAATAAAACTGAAAAATGGGTTTGGGCCAGAAACCAAAAACTCTAACTTGAGAGGCATGTTCAAGCAGAAATCTGTTGTTTAAGAAGCAGCTGTCAGGTCTACGGAAGCAAGTTTTGTTGAAAATTGGGTGAGTGTGCACCAAGCCATCCTGGGAAATGCAATCACTTTTTATTTTTGAGAAACCCAAATGCCATAAAGAGGGACAGATCATCCACCCTTTGACTATGTAAGAGTGTTCTGGAAGCCACTGAGTCTGTTCAAACAGGGATTAAAAATGTATGAGTACCCTAGAAAAATCATAATTATTTATGCCATTATACAAAAATATAAACTGATGTTCAGCTCAAAACTGAGCTGTGTTTAAATTTTGCTTTTATTATAATAGTGTTGGGGTAACTCTACAGGGCATGGGGAAATACTTCTGGGTGTGTGCCTGTGTGAATTCAGTTTAATGCAATGAAGGTAGCACTGGTATTTATCTGCCATTAGCCGGATTGTCACTTTATCACCACCTCATGAAAGAAAACTGGGAAATTAGCCCTGATCACACCATTTAAACAGTCTCTAAATGCCTTTGATGCTGGTGGGATCTCTTTGAATTTAATTTGTGTGCTTACTGCTAGCATGGCAGTGCCAACCTGCTCATATTTTGCCATCTAGTTAAGTGCTCCCCTTACTCAATGTGTATTTCTGCAATATTTAACCATTAATAACTAAAGCCCTTCTTATGGAAAAGTCAGGAAACTTTCTCTGACCTCCATGAGATTGAATTTTACTCCAAGATCTGGCAAAGTAGGTTCTGGAGAAATCTGGATTTTTTGTTGTTGTCGTTGTTGTTGGGTTTTTTTGGTTTTGTTTTTTTTTTTTTTTCCTTTTTTCTTTTTCTTTTTTTTTTTCTTTTTCCCCCAATATGACTGACTTCTGAAGTGTGTAAGTGGCAAACCAAACATCAAGTGCCATGAAATAGATCCACCTCCTGGAATGACACTAGTGCATATTCTCTGTATGCTGCCATGCTCTTCCTATCTCCCCAGCAGATTCACTGTTAGTGTGATACTAATGTGTATTGTGAGGATCATAATTGCTTTCAGATGGAATACAGTGATTAATAGATATTTCAGGGTACAAATTGCCCTTTAAGTGGTTAGGTACAGCGATATTTTAATAGGCCCCCATTAGGCCTCAGAAATTACAGTTACACTGTTTTCTACTAGAATATTGGCAATAAGGGTTTCCATTAAAACAATCAGCATAGCTCAGAGTTTCATATGATTATAAAATAATATTTTTAAAGCTGCTTCCTATACCATTATTATGGTATGACTGTTTAAGGGATTATACTTAAACTAACATTTTTCCTGCTGCATGAGAACTCCAATATATAAATATAATAAGCTTCTGTCAGTGCATAACTGGTCCAAGCTTCCATGCTTAGGAGCCTTCCCGCATGTATAGAGAAATCAGGAACCAGATGCTCAGCTGCTATAAACAAATAATTTCCTTGCTGTCCTTACGGCTACTGGGGTTGATATCAGCTGAGTGTTTGGCCTTAAATGTACAGAATAGACAAACTGAAAATTTTGTTTAAGGTAGCCCCTCTACTGTAGGTAACAACAAAACTTAAGACTGTAATATTATTTGTGCTATTTAATACTTCCTATTTTGAGGATTTCTAAATAATGTATATAATTTTATTCCTTAAAAAAATGCAAAAGCAAACTGACTTCTAGGCATAACTTCACCAAATGTAAAGGTATGTTCTCTGCCAAGAACTTCACTGTGTACTGGTATTTTTTTTTGCCTTTTTATTTTGTGTAGTTTGTAAAGTTTGCTGAAATCTTGACCTAACAATGTGTTCTTCGCAATTGTTGTTACTGTAGATATGCGTGTTTTATTAAGAGAATCTTGGTTTTAAAATTGTAGGTATGTGTATAAGTTCCTAGCATGATGAAACTGTCATGACAGTGAATATGCATCATATAGTGTGTAAGAAAGAACAAAATGTAGTTTAACATAGTACTATTTAATTGAATATCTAAAATTCCCAACAAAATAAAGTGTGTTGCAACAATTAAAAATTTGTTGGTTCCCCTTTATGGATGTGCACTAAAAAAAGGAACTTCTTTTTTAAATTAAGAACAGAGCCTGAAAAGCAATTCTGTAGGTTTTCCAAATAAGTACAAGAAAATATTTGGAGCATCAGGTATTGTAGCTGGTCAGTTCCAAGCCCTGCTCTGGACTGAAGCCCCAGACACCCAGACACAGAGGTAACAAGGAACTCATGAGGAGTCAGAGATTACTTCTTCCAGAGATTATCCCATATAAGCATCTTGCATAAAAGCTTTATTCATTGTTTAAAAAGAGAATAAAAAAATTTGTTTCCTCCTGGGAGTATAAAAGAGGGGAGTGAAGTGTAAATGCTTTTTTCTTTTATTACACTTGGTGGGGGGGTGAAGTATGTTCTGTGAAATCCTGATTCTTTCTGGCATTCTCCAGGCATCTCTGCAGGGAGGACAGGCTACTGGGGCTGCACCACAGGGAGTCACAGCTCTCTCCCAGTTTCCTGGCTTGTTCTTGGAGTGAAATAACCTGCCTGACACCTACAGTATGCTCCTTTTCCTGCAGTTATCATCTGAGCAGTTATTGCTGCTCTTCCTACTGGCCATTTTTCCAGATGGATTTTAACAAGAAAGCACAGGTCCTCATCAGTTCTTTGGGATGATAATTGAAAATTAAATGTCACAAATACTGACCTTCACAACAAGGTTCTGTATGGTTAAACCTGGATTTTGATTTCCCAGAGAGATAGGTTGCTGCAAGGCTTTATGAGGTGTGAGTGGATGACCTCACTCCAGGATTTCCTTCCTGGCTGGTTCCTAGATGTGCTGATATTGGATAGTTACCTGCTCAGCACTCAGACCAGTCTGGGTCAGAAGCTGAGTTTTCAAGCACTCCCACATGCTGTAGGAAATGTTTGGATAAGGCTCCAAACAGATGGACATTTACAGAGTTTTACACTCTGAGAAACTTTTCCCCCATCTAATCCTCTGTTTGTCCTGCTCAGTTTTTTTTTAGTGTTCTTCTTCCCTGACTCCTGCAGGGTTCAGCACTTAAGGTTTTCATCCCTTGGCCCCAACCCGTGGCAAAACAAGACATAGGGAGTTCTCTGGACGTCAGATGTGAGAACTCTAGGGGTCTGACGCTTCTCCCTTGATTTTTTAATGTCTGTTAGATCACTTTTCTTCCTCTTTTATTGGGAGACACTGCTTTTTCTAAGGGTTCCCTTCTGGTGGCAAGACCATTCTAAGGTTTCCCTTCGAGTAAGTGCAGGATGCAGAACTCAGGCACTTCCTCATGGGGCTGAGCAGTGTCAAGCACAGCCTCCTCCAGGCAGGAGGAGGAGATGACCAGTGAAAAATGTTGCCTGCACAGGAGGGGCTGCCAGCACTGGTGTAGCTCCCAGTGCTACCAGATTATTGTTGCCTCTGGAATTAATTGTTGCCTCCAGAATGAAGTCAGCAGATGTAATTCTGTTGCGCAGGCCATAAAAAATAAGGATGTGGCATTGTGACTTTTGCCTTATGCAATGGACTAGGTCTCAGGAAAGCAGTGGTTCTTTATCCTTTGCATTGCAAGTGGCTTGCTGAGCCCTTCTCCTGCTCCCCAAATGAGTCCAAGTGCTCTGAGCCCAAGTACAGCCACACACAGATACCAGTAGGTCCCAGATTTACATGCATACACACACCTGCCTGCATACAGAGGAGCTTTGCTTTCCATGCAGTACTTAACTTTCTTTAACATAAATATCCTCTTCTATTTCCACATGGGCAGAATCAGTCCTCACAGTCCCAAAACACCAACAGCGCGTAGGTATTGCCATCACCATCTCTGAGAGCATTTTAAAGACAAGAAATTAGTCAACAAAAGCTCTTCTATTCATTCTCCTTTCTAACTTACCTTGTTCTGTACTGTCTCAACAAGAATTTCCCTTTAGCATCAGCAGACTAGCACAGTGTAACTAATAAAAAATGTGCTGTCATTTAACATGTCTAATCTAAACTAAAGACTGAGATTTAAAGATGCTTTGGCATTCTGAACACACCAAGAAGCAAATTCAACACAGCTGGCTCAGCAGTCAACAAATAATTACTCTACAGTGATAGACTGTCCTATATCCCAGGGTTCATTATTGAATTCCATATACAGCTTTACAAAGCAAACAGCATTTGTGTATTCTTAGCACTTTATCAGCTTCATTATTCCTGATTTGAATGCCTGATAAACGAACAGCCTCATATGCTGGCCTTATAAATGAATCTGAATGTTTGCTGAGCTCCACATTCAAGACAGTTTAGGCAAAGGGATTTCAACATATCCAACATTTTATAGAGCCATATATTTTTTTCCAAAGGATTTTTAGGAAACAAAAGCTAAATTAAAAAATGGTCATTATTGTTGTCTGTGGTAAATGAGCATTGATAAAAAAGATTGTTTTCTAGCTTGTACAGCAACATGCAGTGTGGGGAAGGAGTAAGAAAAATGCATTTGCTTAACCTTGGGTTCACAACCCTTTGGATAGTTGCTGTTCCTTGGCTCTTTGCAGTAGTCCTTTTTCCAGTATTTGCTCTCCCTGTCTGCATTTCAAGGCCCCTAAGAGCCATGCAGTTTTTGCTTTTTTTCAAGCTGGCAACTTAGGACATAATGTCCAGGGCATCCTTTCAGGCTTTTTGTATAATAAGACCTCAGTAAAAGCTTTTGCCTATGATATCTGCCTGGGAAATTTCATTATTTGATTCAATATTTGGAAAAAACTTGTGATATTTGTAAAGCGTTGCTGAAAATGTCACAGAGAGAAGGAGAGGACCCCAGAAATAAAGAGAGCAATGGAACATGCCATGGTACTTACCAGAACACTGTGAACATTTCCTCACTGCTTCATGTTGTTCTATGATGGACAAATATTATTTTCATATTAACCTTGAAAGCTCAATTTTCACATAGGTTAAAGCTCACCAAGACTAAGGTCTTTTCACTGCTCATAATGAGATTCTGGTTGAGACCTTTGAAGAGCTTTTATGCCCCTCTTAATTTTGCTTAAAAATTAAGCCATTTCCTCCTTCAAAAGCTCTTCTTCCTCTAGGGTTCTATTCCTCCTTCTCTCTATGGGCTCTTCTTTATTCCTTTAACCTTTCCTCAGCTAAACCCATGCCAATAGTCCCACTTTCATTTAACTCTTTACATTATGACACTTTCTTACACCAATACTCAAAAATATAGTACCTTTTATAATGTTTAAAAGATGCTGCACTTTATGTGTTTCATCAAGTTTTTTTGGCTTTGTAGTGTCAGCAAACAAGATATAAAAAATATGAAACCCCTCCAAGGTGTTTGTAGCCTTTGAGCTTAAGAAGAAAGATTGGAACTAAACTACTGGCTACATGTATATGTTCACACTCAAGAAACATTAAAATAATATTTTGTTCTATTATTTTCAGCACTACATTAATGTTGCAGAGTGTTCTTTATTCCATACCTGACACTAAAACTATCCTAGCTAAAGGACTTTGTTTTGGGGAACTTGAAATATAGTTAAGGATATAGATTTAAAATATCAATAGATTATATTATACAGATCTTTTTGTCAGATTACCAGTCTTAAACACCTTCAGTTAAATTACCTGTAGGACAAATTATTTTGCAAATCAGATTAATAATGAAAATAATTAATCCAGGCTATCCAAACCAGTGAGCACAAAAATTGTTCCTGAGACTGTGTTCTTTGGAGGGGCAAAAGCTTTTGCAACAGAAGAGAAAGGTCATTTTTATTATTACAGCAAAAAATCCAGGTGCCTCCTTCACATATATGAGACAATAAGAAGCTTACAAGTTTTCTTCCTTTTGCAAGTTTTTTAAGGACTAGAAAGATTAATGGTATTTACCTGTATATGGGTTTTTTCCTTAAGAATGGATCTGTCCTCTGCTGTACCTTCCATCTAGAAATGTCTGAGCTATGAGGAAATGGTTAAAGCAGATCATACCATGCCTGCTGAGCTATCCAGGGCTCCACAAGTTAGGAATAATGTTTGGTGCCATTTGGTAACCACCTGGCTCTCTGGAGAATGCTAGTCATCCCCCTCCCTGCAGAGGGGCTGTTGGGGTGCAGCACGCACAGGCCAAGGAGCCCCACATGGAGTCAGAGACAGTTCATGTCCTAGTGTTGCTGGAGACCAGCTAGGGATTAACAAAGAAAGAATTGCTTTGCCAGTTTATTCATTCCTGTCAAGAAGGCAAGCTGTTATTTTGAAAGGAGCTAACGACACGATGGCGAAAACCATATAAGCTGAACAGAAACTTCCCCTGTATCCTCCAGCCAACTGTAAATTCAGCCAGCAGAAATCTTGGAAATGGTACAAGCTTTCCTGCTTTGAGAGCACTCAGGTTGGGGTGCCAAGAATAAATGTCCCTCTGAGGGAAACCTCTGAAGTAACTGCTGCTGGCTGAGCTGTTCCTGGCTGTGAAGGCAGAGCTGAGTGTGGCAGACAGTGCCATGCCATGCCAGATGCTGCATCCCCCTGGCTCTCTCTACACCAGATTTTGCCTTATTTGTCAGTGTGGGAAGAGAAGGAAATGCTGCACATCCCCTTCCTTTGCCTTGACTGGCAACTCTGGGCCTCTTCTATTTACTCCAGATACTCTTTGCTGTCCCAGAAAGCTGAGACAGTCATAAACACCATTTAACTGGTTGATTTAGTCAATTCACAGCTGCTTTTCATCACCAGAATATTGCAAAGCAACCATTTGGCCTACACCATTATTTTGAGTCCTTCTATGAGGACAGAGCATTAAATTGCACAGATTTGGGTTGTACCAGCATCCCAAAGAAGGGCATGAGAAGAACCAGGAACTCTGACTTGCAAATAATTCTTGGCAGTGCCTTTTTCAGATGTAAGATGGGAGAATAGTTTCTTAAATGTTTACAGCATGTTGCACACTTGTATTTAACTAAATAAGGTACAATATACTTTCAACTTGAAATTTAGATACTGATAAAAAAAGCAGAAAATATATAATTCATGAAAGAACTAGAATTTAATTCAAGGCAGTTCATGCAGAAATACCCTGTGTCTTAAGCAATGTCATAAACTCCTTGGCTAATGCATTCATAATCTTGCAATTTCTATCCACAGATCCTAGGAAAGATCCAGGGAGCAGTTCCTTGAAGACTTATTAAATTGCAGCCCAGTCCAATGCAGTCCCTTTCTCAGTTCCTTGAGCCTCCAAGTGAAAACTCCTCCTGACGTTACTCAGCTTGGATGAGTGAGGGCTGAAAAAGGCCAGTGGGATTTAGCTTTCTAAGAACCATGCTCAGTCTCCTCTTCCAGTGTCCAGGGTCTTCTGAATTGGAAATCTTTCTCACCACCTGGTCAAGGGTGATCTTATAAACTCTCTTCATAAATTCATTCCAAATCACTGAGAAGAACATTTATTTTCTGTGTTATTTATTTTAGGTTACTATGGTCATAGTTACCATATACAAATTTAGATTATTGCAAACATACAGTAATAAGAAAATGTTCAGAATATATGGAAAAGAAAAAAAAAAAAAGGAGAAAAATTGTCTCAGTTACATTAAGAAAAAATCAAACTCCAAAATTAAAATTAAATAATCTCCTACATATTCTGGCATTATGTAGAAATTAAAATGCACTCTGATGCTGATTTTATTTGACAAATCTCTGTCATACTGCAATAATTTTATTCCTCTCTATCATCTCCACACCCCAAAGCCTGGATTATTTCCTCTCCTCTGGATCATTAGTAAGGTTGCTAAAGAGTTTCTTCACTGGATGTTCTCCCTTGCAGGAAGAACCAGTTTTTTTCAGGAGCGAATGCAGTCCTAAACCAAACAGAGACACGTGGACAAATTTGTAACCCCGGCTGTCCTGTGACGGTGCTGTTTAGCCCATCAGCTCTAACACCACCCACCATCACTGCCAGTCTGATGAATTGTGGCATTTGGGACCTGTTTGCTGCCTTGGAGTTGCCTTTAAAGCTGGCTAGGTGGTGCTAGAACACGCTGCATCACATTAACGAGCATATGGCTCACGTCCTTCTTACTGCTGATCAGAGACTGCTTAAAACCTGGGTTTACAATGTGCCTCCTCACTTAAAAATTGTAAAGTGAGACAGTTCTACAGTTCAGTCCTGGACTAGAAACTATTAACAGTGCACTGCTAACTAAATAGTGTTTTGGTTTTAAGGATGAAATTTTTTGAAATGTAAATTTAAAAATCACTTCCACTGCCGTGGGTAACAGCTACTTGACCATGTAATAGGGCTTTGTAGCTCTAGAGGTTTGTCTTCATTAATAAAGGCATTTCTACCAGTTGTGCAGCTTAATTTGCCGTGCTGCCACAATTCTTGACCCTTGATCTCTCTAACTGTCTTTGCAGGGTGGTTCTGTGTTTTTCTTTGCTTGTTTGCCTGTAACTCACTTGGGTCCATATGTAATTTAATTAATATGGCAGAGCTGCAGATACAGTTGAGCAAAGCCTGAATTTATATTTTCATTTGGCTGGTCAGAAAATTGGTTGCAATTCAAAAGCAGTATGTCATTCCAGATCTCACACTCTGGTCTGTGGACAGCTACACATACATAGCAACAGCTGAAATGAAAATGCAACTCTGAAAGGACATTTAACCTCCAATATTTTCAGCTTCTCTTATCACCACTGACCCCACATTGCATACTGGCCTTTCCACAAAGATAAAAATGGGTTCAAGCTGATGAAAAAGGAGTTACAGCAAATAAACACGATGTATACAATACAGTCCTCATATTCTGCTTGTAAGCAAACAATTGCTGATATTTTATAGCTAGCCTTGGGAAGGTGATTTGGACCTTTGCTGGTGTGTGCTAGCTGAGTGCTGTAAAGCCTGCTGGAGCATCCTACCCCTGCACAGTGATTTCCAGGCACATGAGCAAGCCGACCACAGCTCAGCCACTGCCATGGAGGAAGCTCCATGTTTGTAAAATAGCAGCAGGTTCCCTTTCACCTTCAGTTTTAAATCTGAATTTACAAAGAGATTTTTTTTTTTATTTATTTTTTTTTTTTTTTTTTTTTTGCAACCCATGTTCTGGAGAAAAGACACAGAAAAAGGAGAGAACTGACACAGAGAAAACACTTTTCTGTTAAGGTAATATTGATACAGCTGTTTATTGCCCAACACACTGAGGAAAACAATACCTCAACGAGGTCAAAGGGCTTTCAAATAAACACTGACACACTTTCTGCAGGAGTAAATTCAAATTATTGCAGAAGGGAGTGTCACATGAATTCAGATCTCATTGATTCATTCACTCAGGATTTGCCGCTGTCAGTCTCCCTTCCTGAGCAAGAGGTGTTGAGCCTCACCACACCTTTGGGCTGCTCTGTGCAGAAGGAAGCTCTGGGCTGCATTTCAGTGCAATCAGAACAAGAGGGAGGTTTAAATGCTCAAAGAGAACAGAGTGTTGGTTTGTCTGTCAGGTGGCAGACCTGAACAATGTGCTACTGAGGCTTGTGAAGTTTCTTTTCTCCTTTCTTTTTTTTCCATGCAAAGCCAAACAACAATGCTTAGATACTCCTGCTCAAGATGCAGCAAGAGAGCTAATCTCAAACTGGTTGAGAAAAGCAAATAAAATCTCTTCTGGTTGGGGAGCAATTGACATTTGAGTTAGGCATTTTCAATCAACCTATGATTGAAACCAGAGAGGAATTCTTCCTCTGGAGGTATTTATCTGGGCTTGTACATAATCTGAGAACCGCTGAAGATTCATAATTTTTAATCAGAATAATACTTGTTGTGGAAGGCCTCAAAACTTCTAAGAGCTTATCTGACTTCTGTGCTCACCTGTGGGCACTTAACCTGATTGTGGCCAGAAAGCAGGTCAAGTGGGAGCTTTGATTTAGGCACCCAGAGAGAGATGCAATATATTGAAGAGACAGTTCTCCTGAAAATAGGTCCCATGGTCAATGCAAATTATTAATTCCAAAACTTTCCCTCTAGTGCTGGGCAGCCCTAAACACAGCAAATATTGTGAATGGAGCTACATCTTTCACGTTGCACTGTGACAGTCCCAGGCCTCTGCTCTTGGCCCTGGTCAGATAACACAAGTGATGGCCTTTTCTGGGTCAGCAAGGCAGGAGTCACGGGGCAGGACAGCTGAAAGGCTCAGCAATAACTAATCTTGCTTGGTAGATACACATGAATGATCATTGAGCCCTCTGTTGCTGAGGATCTGCTCCCAGGAGCTGCTTCCTCCACCTTATCCAACTTCCAGACCACTACAACAGCAGAGATACACAAACTTAATGTTCTTTCTCCAGAGTAACTAAGACTACCCAGCACACCTCTGTGACCACAGCACCTGATCAAACTTGATTCTAAATTACCTAATTTAATTGTAGGAAATGGCCTTTGGCCTTATGCCACTGCTTTTAAAAGAATTGCTTCAGCTCCAGTCATTATATTTATGCATGAACCACCCACTTTGATATGGAAATTGTTCAGCCCAAGGGGATTTCATTAAGTAATTAGGGAGGAGAGCATATAATGTCATTTGCTGTAACTGGATCTACAGAGTTAATCAATAAGTGACCATATGTGCATGAGCCTGGAGCATTTCAATACCCTTAGCATCCTTGTGAAAAAGAAAAACAATGCAAGAGGGATCTCCTTTATCTATGACACAATCTTGCAGTAGAGGGCATATTTTCATTGCTTAAAAGAATTGCACGAGCCATGCTGTCATATCAAACTGCACAAATCAACCAGATTTATTGTCTGCCTGGAAATGCTCTGCAAGCAAAGAGCTTTGTGGTTCCAAGTCCAAGGCTTGACAAGCACTGTAAGAATAAAGCCTGCTTTCTATCAGAGCTTTCAGAATCAGGCCATGTTTTGCATTTATATTCCAAGTTTGCTACTCTTAAAGGTCAGTTTTGTTCTTGAGTCTGAAAGAAATTCATGTTATTAAGTGTTAATACAGCTGTAAATACAGCTTTCTAGCTTTTTTTAAAAATCATTATTTGTTCTCCTGTTCTGTTGGCTAAAACCCTAGACAGCTGGTGTTTGCTAGATTGCATTCTTAGGGTGAAGAGTTTGTCCTACATACACAGAATGTGTTCATTCCTCAGGAATCAAGTGACCACACCAGAGCTAAACAATACATAAAGCATACAATTTATTTTGGACTATGATTTCTCCAGATGCTTAAAGCTGGTACATTTATTAACTTTTGACTACAAACCACTGATTTTCAGTAGAAAAATGCATAAAAGAAAGAGCAAAATCTTTTACTGGGAGGCATTACTTGGAACTTTGCTAAATTCTTGCTGCTTCTCATTTGCAGCAAAATCTCTGGACACAGAAACAAGATAAAGTGATGAATTTTCATTTGCAGGAAACCTATCAGTGAGGTCAAATGTCTTGAACTGATGCTGACTGCACTAAAGGAAAAATTCCCATTGGAGTTTTGGGAGCTGGGGTGGGCCATCTACTTGAAGGCCGAGTAGGTCATCATGTGCAGCAGTTCATGTCTGGTTTGCCATTCAAGCCTGTGCTGCTTAAATGGCAACCATTAAATGGCAACCTTAAATGGCAGGTTTGGGTTCTACTCCTCAGCTGCTCTTTGGACTGGGAGGGTGTCTGTAGGCATTATGGTCCATTGCCTTGGGCTCACATTTTCATGGCTCAGTACAGCAGAGCACCCTGTGCCTTGGCCCAAGCTCCAGGGGTAGCTGACTAACTGTGGTTTAAGATCCACTGAAGCTGTTAGGAGTCATAAATGTAAGCAGTGCTGCAGTGGTTGGATCTGTGAACATTTGGGTGTGAATGCCCTGCCCATGGAGGTTAAAGCTGCAGAAGACAGAACTGCTGCCCGAGGGAAGTCCTTCCCTGAGTCCCACCTGCAGCCACCAAGAGCAGGCACCATGGCCTAGAAAAGGTTTTTATCCTTTCGTAGCACAGTTATAAAATGCCTCGGTCCTGCCAAGAAAGCTGTGACTCTTTTCCAATCATTTTCCTAACCCTGTAATGTTCAGAAATTGATGACACCAGGAAATGGCTGTGCTTTTTGCAGACTGCCAGCACGAGCCTGCCCACCTCAGCGCTCTGTGCCAAAATGTAGGTACACTGTTGGCATACACTGAATAAATCCCTAATACTCCATGTGGAAAAGCCCTGGACACACATATTTTCACTGAAACCAAGGTTTCTTTAAGCAGAGGGGCTGGTGGGTGCTTAAAGACATTATCAGTCTTGTCTATGGAGCTGCATTATGCAGGGAAAATATCGATCATGTCCAAAGACCTGTTTGTGCATATTTTCCCCTGTTGCATTCAGTTTAATTTTGTTTCTTTATGACAGTAAAATTGCTCAGGTGTGTGACACTATACGTAACTAAAGAGACATAATACATTTTTTCTTTCCAAATGTGTTTCTGTTATCTCACTGCCATCTGACTTTGAATGCTCAAGCCTGATTATTTGGGGATTCCAGGTAAGGTTGTGCAAGGAGCTGGAGTCATTATCAAAGCAATGGGTGGTTATCAATTCAAAGAAATGGGTCAGGAGAGTGTGATGTAGCACAGGATGTCATGGGTGTGTTTGCAGATGGTGTAATGGAGAGCTCCAGCCTCGTGCAAGGTGAAGCAATTTTACTTCTTGTTCTTGTTTATGTGGGTATGCAGTAATGATGTCATGTGTGCAGTGACCTCTGCTTCACAGTATTTCTTATTTTGCTGGTTTTCAATGCCTGGCTGGAGGACCCCATAGCAGCCACTGCTGAGGCTGGAGGAAGCAGAGTGGCGGGACAGAAGCAGCAAAGAGTGTTTTGTACATCAGCAGCTGTGTGCTCCCGCGGGAGGCAGAACTGGAACTGAATTCACACTGCAGCAGCTGCCCATGAAATCTCCTTTGGCAAAGGCAATAATGGAGAAAGTTGAATGTACATTGTAAATCTGTAGTTTTAAAACACTTCCACCACCTCCTCAGTCCTGGGAACACTCTCCCTGCCCTCCAGGCACCCACACTGAGCTTAGTCTTCATCAGGGAGATAAACTACCTGTGCTGAGCTTCCATCAGGGCAGACTTGCTGGAAAGCCCATTTGTGGAGCTAATTTGGATAATGGATACAAGTTTTTAAATCATTTAAAGCACAACAACTCAAAATCCTTCACTACAGTTGGTACCAGGTCCCCACAGGATTATCTCTGTGCCAAGTTCAGCTTGTACAGGTAAAGATGTTTAAAATTCATTTTTCTTCAGTGAAAGACAGGTGTGCCAAAAACTAATTTCAGTTAGTAGTCAAAGGAAGAGGTTTATTGTTTAAAATTTATTAAAGAACCAATACGGTAGTAATATATATGAAAAGACCATAGGAGACATTTTATACTAGATTACAGTAAAATTTAGTATTAAATTTTCATCTTAAAATTGTTACCTGAAACCTCCATGACATAGTGACAAGTGGTCACACTTACATTCAATATGCTGCTCGTACCAGTTGTAGGCCAGCCAACAGAAACCATAACTTGAGGACATCCACATATGCATGTTGCAAATACAAACAGAGAAGGAAATCAGAATAAGTCCAGCATTTGGCACCTTGTCTGTTTAGCAGCACAGACAACTTCTGATGTAACATCTTGGTCTTTATTTCTCTGCAAAATTACTTTGACTCTACCTCTGACTCTCTGTATATATAATTCAAGCTATTCAATTTTGAAAAATAAACCAATGTTCGGTAATTTAAAGCATCTTTCAAGTGTTACAAGTAGTTTCACCTGGGTATTAGGATGTCATCCCACTGGTATGAGACATCATAGCCCATGATTTCTCAAGCAGTGACTCCAACATTTCTCTTTGTGTTGGCAATTATATGTAAAAATCACAAACAGATCTAAGTATCATCCCTCCATACATCCACAAAAAATCACTCCTGGAAATCAAGGAGGTTAAACTCAACAAAAACTCATTTTTTCCTTCTTTGATGATATCTTCAATTTTAACGTGATAAAATTTCAGGGAGGACTCAAAATTTCTCATGTTTTCCCTGAATTGTATCAATACCAAAAAATTACTTAAAATAAATACATTAAAAATTGTTATTCTGAGGCAAGCAAATTTTTGAGCGATCCTTTCAATATCTTCTCAAAAACCTTACAAATATTTTCAATAATTTTGTTACCAAAAAAAAAAAAAAATTTATAAGTTTGATTTTCTAAATAAAGGAGACTGGTACCCTATCTCCACAACTCTGTGAAATACATATATGTTAGGTTTAAAAAAATGCACAAAGAGGGATAGATAAATTCATTATTTCCATAAATAATGGACACAGGTGAATCATAATTTCAACTGTACAGCTTGCTGAGGTGTTGCTTCTCACCAGGGCTTTACTGTTGCTTTTAAAACAAGGGTCAGAAATGACTGATAGACTTCTTACTCTGAAAACTCTACAGAACATTCTCTAGACACATTTTTGAAGGCAGACTAAAAGTCAAGTTTGCAATGGACATGTTTCTTTGGGTTTTTTTTATTACAGTTATTCATGACTGCTATCATGGGCATCTTATTAATTGGATATTGTTATCATACGTTTTCCCAACCTATAACTATCTAGCCATTTATTTTTTTTTGTCAATACGATTGTTCTTGCCATATACAAAAAATAGAAACATAACCTCCTTTCTCTGCATCCAAACATGTCCTGAACTAAAGGCAATATATCATTTAATGGTTAGAGTCTTGATTTACAACAGAGTATCTGAGAGGGATATTGTATCCACATTTAAGCAAATATCTTGAATACAAAATTACATAAATCCATACAGAGCTGTTTCCAGACACCAGCATTTCTAGCAAAACTGAGATAAAATGTTTGTGATCGTGGTCAGGTATCCTTATAGCTTCAGGAAGCAGGGAAAATCACAGCAGATAGTATTTGGCTGGAGAAAATAAGGAAAAGTGAGAGGTGATGCTCTGATGGTACAACAAGGGCTCCATAATATCTGTTATATATAGAAATGCTGTTTCGTGTGGAAATGCTGCAACCATCCACACTGTGCAAGGCAGTGATGTGATGCGTATTTTTTATGCTCTGGATTAATTGAAATAAAAGGGTCCTCAGCTGAAGGCTCAGCAGACCCAAGTGTATCCACCCAAAAGCCAGTGCAGGATGAGCTGTTCTGGACAGGATATTCCAGGCTATTTGGAGAATTTGAGGCTGCCTGGATACTGCATTGCCATCTAGTGAACGTCGCTGAAGCTGCAGAGTGAAGCCGGGAAGTTGAGATTCCCAGCGCTAAACAAATGGAAAAAGAAGCCGAGGCTTCAGAAATGTTCGGCTGGATGACCATTGTGCAATGGCAGAAGGAAAGTCTTATTAGAATTCCCCAGTCTCCTTTCTTCTTTTTCTGCATCAATTTGTGAGGGCACAGTAGGAAAATTTTGAAACTCTCAGCTCTTTACTTTTCCTTTCCTGGCTGTAGGAGAACTCAGGGAAGAGTCCTCGGTACTCTCTCCCTGTAAATAGAGAAAGGACACGCTGCAGGCGTTGTACATTTGCACAGTTTCCTCTTTCAGCTCAGTATTTGTTTAAAAATAGGATGCAAATATGGATGTCTCATTTCTCATTCAAAATTTGTCACTGTTTGCCTTTGGGAGTGCTCCACAGTTTGCACAGAGAGTTGTACAGCATTGGTCTCTGCCACTCCTGCTGCGGCTGTGGCATTCCCAGGCTTTGCTGCATGGATGCATGTGGACCATCCTGGCTGGACATCAGATGCCACCAAAGCCAGTCTATCCCTACCCTCTCCAGCAGGGCAGGAGAGAGGGAAATACAATGAAAGGCTTGAGGGTCAATGTAAGGACAGGGAGAGATCAGTCAGCAGTTACTATCCTGGGCAAAACAAACCCAACTTGGGGAAACATGTTTAATGTATTACCAGTTAAATCAGAGTAGGGAAATGCCTGTCCCCCACCCCTCCCCTCTTACTGACCATATCTTTATTCCCAACTCTCTACTTTCATCCTGCAACAGGGAGTGGAGGCTGTGGTCAGTTCCACACACATTGCCTCTGCTGCCTCTTCCTCCTTGGGGGAAGGATTCCACACAGTGTTCTCCTGCTCCAGGGTGGGCTCCATCCCATGGGAGACAACCCTTCACAAAGTTCTCCAATGTGGGTCCTTCCCACAGGCTGCAGCACTTCATGGACTACTCCAGCGTGTATCCCTTCCATGGGCTGAAGTCCTTAGGAACACAATGCTGCACCATGGCACAGGTCACAAGGGCTGCCAGCAAACCTGCTCCACTCTGGGCTCCCCACAATGGCACAGCCTCCCTTGGGCTTCCACCATGGACCTCCCTGGGCTGCAGGGGCACGGCTGCCTCACCAGGGGCTGCCCCAGGGGAATCTGCTCCAGCACCTGGAGCACCTCCTGCCCCTCCTTCTGCCCTGACCCGGGTGTCTGCAGGGCTGTTTTTCTCAGATATTCTCACTCCTCTCTCCAGCTGCAATTTTTTTTTCTGCACAGCAACTTTTCCCCTTCTTTAATATGTTATCCTAGAGGTACTACCACTATTGCTGATGGCCTGGGCGTTGGCCAGCAGTGGGTCCACCTATCTCTGTCTCTGTCTGACATGGGGGACAAAAATACTCAAGAATTCAAAACAGTAAAATGTGATTTTTAGGCTGCAAGAGAGTATTTCTTCCAAAACACTGTTTTGGAATATCCAAGAAGTGACTTGAAAAAAAAAAAAAAATTAGAAGATATTAGCAAGTTAATAGAAAACTGCTCCTGAATTACTTATTTGGGTATTCTTGCAATTCATGTATTCTGCTTAGAAAGAGGTTTATGTGAGGTACAATATAAGGGCTAAGGTGTGATTAAAGAACAGGAAAGGATTTAAATTTTAAATACCTGGTCCCATATCAGTGAATAATGTAACTTAGCTGCTCATCAAGGGAGGACTGGGCCAGTTGTCTCAGAGGGACTCTGCCAAAGCTAGACATATAGTCTCAGGGACTAACCTCCTACATGACTTGTGTGGCTTCCTGCACTCATGACCTCTCTTTCTGCCTGGTTTTCAGCTCAGTAACTGTGTTTAAAAGCCCAGTCCTGAAACATGCAGGTGTAGAGAAAGATTGTAAAATTACCTAGCAAGACTTCTCACAGGATGTCCTCAGGGATATTTGAGGTATCCATGAGTGACAAGTGGTATGATATGAACTCGATGGGAGACCCATGACTTCCTAAACCAGATACTAACAAAAAAATTATATGTCCTGAGATATATTGCATTTATATTGATAGGCAACGTAGACTGTTCTGAACATTCCTGCTTTCCCTGGTTGGTTTGCACATGTTAGGCACACACTTCATAGAGTATCAGTAGTGAGCAGTTTGGGGCTGATGTGCTGCAAACCCACCAGTGATAGAAGGTTAATGATGTCCCAACCTGTGCAGTGCTCAAGACTTTCTGTGATCAGCCTTCTCCTTGTGAAGCTCTTCACCCTACCTTTCACTTTATAGGTATCAGCCTACAGATCCCTACCTACATCTGCAGCTGTTGTCCCTATCCTAGTCTTTCAGAGTGCTGCTGTCCTCATTACTTTGCAAGGGGATACTCAAGAATTGCTGATGTGGCTGTCCAGTTGGGTTTTGTCAAAAGTCATTGCCATCACCATTTGACATGCCCTTCATTCTCCCCTACTTCTGCATTTCATTCCTACTTTGCAATTTTTACTTCAAAGCCATACATTAGGGAGAAGGTAGAGGACAGTAGATGAGTTGCTGAAATAGACAATTAGCATTTCCCCGTAATCTACACACACAAGACTCAGTAACCAATTAGAGCAGACTGAAGTACATCTCAGCCAGCTCTTTTAGCACAACGAGGGGGTGAAAGCAACGGCACAAAAGCAAGATAACTTATAACAGCAGTTACTTGGAAAATAGTATTTACAGGCAATACTTTACCGGAAAAGATGTCCTGAAAACTATATCCATCTGAAAGGAGCCCTGTCATTTCTTGTAGTCCCACCACCTCCTGTACGTCTTTAGGTTTTGTTTCAGAAGTGTTGCTGTATACCGTGAGCTGTGGACACCACAAATATATCTTTGTGCCTGTAAACATATTTCATCATCCTTGGTGGAATACTGAGAACTTCTGGTCATCTAGAGTTGATGACCAGATAGGTGAATTTAACCCCTTTTCAAAAATTTAAGCACTAATAAAACTATGTAAGAGATCTCAGTGAATTCTGATTGATCAGAAGTAGTTGCCTAAATTGTCTCCTCTGTATGCTGAGTTAAGAGAGATGGAAACACAAAGTCAAATGTACTAATTCAAATGTACTAATTCAAATGTACTAATTCAAGGTAGAACCACTCATAAATGGTTTAAACTCAGATATCTGTTATATTTGTTGTGTCTCATTCCTTTGTGAGAATGTTAATAAGATTCAAATTTCAGCTTTTAGTACATAATGAGATTTTAGACATTATGGAATAATGGCTTTAATTTGCTATCTGGGAGGCTTTGATGTGGTGTGATCTAGCCTGTACCACCACAGCTAGAGTGACTAACCATTCATGTTCCTGAAGCTGTGAAGTCTCGCAGGACTCCTTACCAGATAAGTTTGAGTTAAATACACTCTTGAAAGTTTTCACAGTGGCATGAGGCATTGTGCCATGCTAAACCATCTGTGTATATTTGCCTTTATCTATTTTTGTGTAAAATTTCAGGGACCACCAGTCTCTTCACTCAGGAATTCCAGACAGAACACCCCCTTTAACAGAAGTACTTAAATGTTTTGATAGTTGGTTCTCCAATGCCTAGGGAGTGCTTAGCTCCAAGAAGGAATTCAGGTGAAACACAGGGTAAAATCTGGCTCTTCATGCGGACTCATAAAATCCAGTGTTCTAAGAAATAGATCATCTAAACTACAAAAACTGATCCACCTTTCTCCTTCCTTGAGGAGAAGATGCATTTAGCACTTGTGTTAAGAAGTTCTGCACCAGAATAGAAAAGGAGAGTTTCTGGCTCTAGGTTTTTGACTACTTCTGATTCTAGCCCAGTAAGAATTAAAACTAGCAAAAGGAGTCCTCTATCTCTCAACCAATATCCAGACAGAGCTAAAACCCCCTTCATCTTTGTGGACTACAAATCAAATTCCTCTAGGATCTTAGCTTCATGTGAAGGAGTTACTGCCACCATAGCATATTCTTCATCTGAGTAAGTATAATACATATGGATTCACATCAGAATAGGAGCTTTTGGAATGCACATATTCCACATTCTGGCTGAAACCTCTGGCCATTAACTTATTCTTACTGCTAGAACAATCATCTAAGTCTATTACACTTGTTCAGGATTGTACCAAGATGACATGTATGTACATCCATCCAGCAAAGCAGGTGATGCTCCTGGGTGCTCAGGGAAGTCTTTGTTGCCTGGAAGATTAGATGCCTACTGGAATAGATTTCCTGAATTAAGCTCTTAACTGCACTGACTTGTCATTGAGTTAAAGTATATGCTTTGCCAGAAGTTCTTTCTTAATGCATTCCCACTACTCATTGAAAAAATAGAAATAATTAGTGGCTTCCAGTAACCTTTTTCTCCTTGTTTTCTGTCAGAGTGACTCTGTTAATGTCAATAGTGTTCTTCATTTTCTCCTGCTGAAGACAACCAGGCTGAGCTTGTCAAGACTGCAGAATAAAATGTAGCTCCCACCACAACACAGTGTGTGTTTGTGGAGGGGGTGCTTTCATTGTAGTGATAACTTCTGATTTTAGGAAACAGACCTGGTGTATGACCAGCATAAAGATAATCACACCTGTGGGGTGAATACATGGAAAAGGAGATGCTTCCTCATTTCTAATAAAAACACAGGAAATATCTGTACCCAAGAGTACCACACCTCCAGCAGGCTTTTACCTTCTGCTGCTGGGTTTAGCTCCTATCATGAATGTATCAGTCAAGAAATTTAACTTCAGAAGCATTCACATGGGGGCTTTTCAGTTGGAAAAATTATGAGGGCAAAGTAAGTGCAAAAATGTGAATTTTCCAGTCCTAATCACATATTTTCTGGTAAAGTTAAAATTGCAAATCTAAGTCACATGAAAGAGCACACACAGAGCTCTGTGTAATTCCTGGTTATTTCTGATTTTTCCACACATCCTTGGTGCTACACAAAGGATGCTGGGCAAGACATAGAGTCCTGGAAACTTTGGGTGGGCTTACTTATATCAACCATATATTTTGTAAAAACAGCAATTCATAGAACTTAAAGGAAACCATGGTCCTAGTGAAGCATTACAGAGTATTAATGGTCATTAAAATCTGTCTTAGAGATGCATTCAACAATGTGTCATCGAGCAGACACTTATTATGGGCTTTTTTTTGAAGTGCTTTAAATATTTTATAATTGAATCTGGTGATGTTAACTCGCAGAGGTAGCAAAACTTTATTATAGCCAGCATAATTTTTGACTGCCTGTGCTGAGGTGTAGCAAGAGCACTTGTGAAAACCTGGATGCCCTTTGGGTGGCGCCTGCTGCAAAGCATTTGGTTTCTCGTCTTACAAAATAGCAGTAAAAAAGGTCCCAGCCTGGTGTTGCCCGGGTGGACTGTAAATCCCCTCCTGCTTCGGGTACTGCTGGGAGAGGGTCAAACCACTGAGCATCAGGGCCAGCTGATAGGCAAAGAGGGAACAGAGAATGGAAAATGAATAGCATTTATTTATAAATGCAGGTTGCATTTGATATGTGCAAGTCATTTGTCTTTCTGGTTTCTGTTTTCATACGGCTATGAGAAAAAAAGAAGCTGTAAGCATAAATTACTAGTTATTAAATTTACTTTTTTATTATGCTGATGTGTACACCCATGAATAAAACAAGCCCTTCTCTACTTTCACAGTTAAAAGAACACAGAAGGCATAATTTTTCTTTCATTTTCAGGGTATAGTAGTATGTTTATATTACCTTAACAGACAGTGGTAGGCTAGGTGGGAAGAACAGGTTTTAACACATGCTTTGAATGCATAATTACAATTAGAGATCAAGAGCGGGCACACCTGCTCCGGGGTGCAAGTATGTGGGCTGTTAGATCTTCAGTCAGATCTGATTTTCACGAGCAATTTTCACTTATAAGGACCTGGGGTGGGTGGGGAACGTGAGGCATGGGCATAGCCAGTCTTGCCTGACACCCAACCTGCTGGGCCAGCAGAGCCAGGAAATGGTGTTGTAATATACAACTGGATGTGCTAACACCATCCTGCCAACAGGTCCAGCTCACGGGATTTAAAAACAAGCCTCTCTCCCAGCTTGGATTCCTGGGTTTGGTATAGAATTGCTTCAGTTTAGATGTGCTGGTGCTTACCTTGTTCCACAAAGTCTTCTCCTTTATGTGATCCAGAACATAAATCACAGAATCAGAATATTCTGAGGTGGAAGGGACCTACAAGGATCATTGAATCCAGCTCTTAAGTGAATTGCCCACACGAGGATCAAATGCACAATGTTGGTGTTATTAGCATTGGGTTCTGACCAACAGAGATAATGAATGTTGTATGCCACTGATATTTCTAATGTATCATGCAGCAACATGCCCTTCTAGGAAGCTGCAGTGTGCCAGAGTAAAATGATTTAACAAGGTTAGCCATAGCCCCTCAGTTATTTATCGATTTCCAAAAGTAGTTTTCTAGAAAAAGAAAACATACCCCAAAATACCAAGAGAAGAGACACAAGAACACAAGAACACCTCATTATTCAACACAGAAGGCTTTATTTACAATTAAACATAATGATAGCAGAAAAAATATTTGAGCTTTATTTGTATTTTTATTAACATTTCTAATAAAAGTTTACCCTGCACTGTTTGAAAAAATGTAAATACTTAACATTAGCCTTAGTATCATGAATTAACTGTAACTGATGCTTTGGATAAAGTAACTACAAATTACAATTCAAGTGCAATCTAGGTGCTGGACATTTAAAAGCCCAAACCTGCATTGAGATCAATGAGATTATGCATATGGACAAACATATAGTTCTGTCCCTATAAAATTTGGCCATGAGACATTTAAAATCATGGCCTGACTTGCTGGATCCCTGCTGCTGGAGCACCACATAGCACTAAATAACACTAGTAAAGCAAACACTAACTTACTGACAATGTACTTGAAGTGAAATAAAATGCAGTTGAAATGTTAACATATCAAAAACTACAGGAGCACTGCTGTTGTTCCTTTCATGTTGGATCCTGACACAAAAGACGTTTCATTATAAAAAGATGGTGTCAGATCTTGAACCACAGCAGAGCTGTGTTTATCTCAGAGGAGATGTGGCTTAACGACTTCAGCTGTCCTCATACATTTTTGACCAGTCCATAGGACTCTAGGGATGGCTTCAGTTGTGTTAAATTGTCCCCAGACTAATACGGGAACAGAGCATCACGCATGACACCAGCAACAAAGTGGATATGAGAGCAAGGTGTTTTTCACTGGGTAGCCAGCACCAGGAGTAATCAAACAGACGGGCTGAAGCAGCCCTTCCCTGCAGTCACACCATCTGCCCTGGCCGCTGGCAGCTCCAGCTCGCAGCGGGAAGGAGCCCTGGACCTCCCAGACCTCACCTGCAAAAATAATGTCTTGGGATTTCTGTGACTCATCAGCTCTACTGATAGCTACAAAACTTTGCCCACAAGGAACAACGGAATAAAACACCAGCATTACAATCAGTTGGATTTTCCCTTTATTTCCAAAGGTAAGAACACCTTACTAAAGATACCCAGCCAAAGACTTTATTAGCAAGATAAACCTTTCTGGTTTAATGTCCATTGTAACATTTTTTCCAAACAGCAGGATGTGAGAGGCTGGCCATGCTTGACTTCCCTTTTTCTTTGCAGCTCTTAAATAAGGGGGTAAAGATCCAAAAAGAAATCTTAGAAAATGCTGAACATAGGCTCTTGTTCTGAATGTATTGAATCCATGGAAAGAGACCCAGCAACACTCTGTATTTGCCCCATTTACTCTCAGAATAAAATACAGCATTCAGATAAAATTAAAATGCCAACTATTTATGGAGATGTCAGTGTTTGCTACCTATCTACAAGATGATGCACCTCATTAAACAAATGGTTGCACCAATTTCCTTGTGGCAGATGGTTTATCAGTAATTAATTGAGGCAACTTGTTTTCATTTATGTGCTTCTATAGCAATTGGAAGCCTCTGATCAAAAATCATTATCTCAGTCTTTCCTGTCTCTGAAGCAAATTTGGAATATTTTCTCTTGGCCTGTCAGGTGACATACCAGATCATTCTCCAGGGGAGGCCTTGGGCCAAGTGGGCTTAGGGCAGTGCAGAGGCTGGTGTTCAAACAAGAGCCAGAAATAAATCTCACAGGAGACAACAGGAAGAGCAGTGGAGCAGGTTGGGAGTTATGGAGTGGTTAGGATTAATAAACAGCTGTGAAGCCAAATGCTGATGAGCTCCATCAGCAGATGGATGACTGTGGTGCATCTACGAGCCATCTCCATATAAAATGTATGAACCACGTATTTTAATAAGTCTTTTATAAACTTCATGTATTACAGTTAGTAACTTTATATAATAAACTTCACATTCAATGCGAGTCACATCCCTGAATAGAGGACAGAGAGCAGTTCTATTGCAGCAGCTTCCATTCCTTGAAGGAACAGAGAGAAATATTGCAATGAGAGCAGCTAGAGCACAGCATGAGCTCCAAATTGTTGTCATTCCCAACCCGTGCTCAGAGACGGAACATCAACAAGCGGCTTTCATTTTTCTTGCAAATCCAGAAGAAAATGAGTAGCAAGTTGCATAAATGGCAGAAGGTGGACTAAAATCCAACTGCACCTCAACTTCAGTCTGCTTGAATGCAATTTAAAATGTGTAACAAGTTTCAAATAAAGTCTTTTGATAGTGTAGTTTCCACAGTGGCCTCTTTAGTGATGTCAGAAGTGTGGACCTTCAAAAACATCAGCTTATTTGGGTTAGTAAGCTGGTCTTCTCAAAATGGAAAAACATGTTGAATTCCATAGCACATGGATTGACTGTGCCTTGAATCATACCTTTTGTCTGTGAATTTTAATAAGCTGCTTAGATGAAATTTCAATTAAGCATTGACTGCCTCTGAAGTCTTTTCACCTGTTGTGAAATAAAATCAGAATTCAGCATATGGTAAAGTAAGTCTTCATCTTAAGAATACCTCTTTAGTACAACATACTTTCCACCATAATGTTCGTGTATCCGCACTTCTTTTAAAGAACTCCAAAAATGTGTTTGCTTCCTCAGGTATCAGGACATTAATCCACCACTTGGTCAGTCTGCCCTGATGGGAATACATTTGCCTCTGTGGGCTAGGTATGTCCAGGAGGTGCTCAGACTAACATTACAGTGATGCACCACTGAGAGAAAGAAGTGAGAAATCAGCATTCAATAGAAAGTGTAATTTACAGCGTGTTCTCTGAACCTCAGACAGGGGGATGTCCTGGGAGAGCACAGCAATCTGCAGCTGTGTGGCCTCTCAGAAAGGTGCTAGAGGACAATTTTCAGCAGTGTAACAGTCTTGGACAAAACGTCGATTTTAAAGATATCACAACAAAACAAAAATGTTGCTCTTCTGATGTAGTTCCCGATGCCCTCCCCTGAGTTAAGAGCATCCCGTAAATAAATAAGAACAGCAAAATAGGTAATGACTCTGAACTCTTGAAACCCTGAGAAAAAGTCACTGCTGAGGACTGAGCTGTTAAGGGCTTACTTACTTATTTTAGTTTCTTCGACCTGCATATGAAATAGGAGCCCATGAAGGCCAGGAACAGCACAGAGCCTCCGATCATTAACGCCATCTGCAGCATGCTCAGCAGCTCGAGCCGGCTGGAGATTTTGGTTCTGAACATTTCTGCTTTCTCATCCCCAATAACAGCAGACTGAAACAGTGGAAGAAAAACATCCGTGAAAGGTACAGATGCAAGATCTCACTTCCTGAATATACTCTTGGTGTGGTGCAAATCACAGCATAAGTTTAATTGCTGAGTTTCAGGGCACCAAGATGAAAAAGCTAGGTAGATTTTTTTGTTTCTTTGTTTGTTTAGTTCAAAACAGAGAATATTAATAGACACAAAATATACTAACCTCATTTAGCCAAAGAATAGGGAAGACATAAGGTTTTTTAACTTTTTTTAAAGGTCTGAAATGAGAATAAAAGTAGAGCACGTTACTTTCAGTTTGCTACATAAGCCCACTCTCTTAAATTAAACATTTTTCTTCTCCTCTAATTATATTTCTGGCTTCCAGATATACCTTTAAAATATACTTTTGTAGTGAAAAACAAAACCAAACTAAACCAAAACTGCAATTAATAACAGCCATTTTACATATGGGGCAACCATAATTTCCTGTCTAATCTTCTGTATTTGCACAGTCAGACACAGAGAGGTTTGAAGACCTGTATGGTGTTCATATGTACAAGATGCCAAAGTCATGTTTATCCATTTACACTTGGACCAATGAAGAGGGGAAAAAACCCAACTAGAGACCCATTTACCCATGTGATAAAACAGTCTAGTGACAGGGAATACATAAATTCTCTTTCTCATTGGATTTATCACGGAAAATATAGTTTGTCTTTTTGTTCATCCTCATGGCCCCATTTGAGTTATATAAGAACGTTCTTTTTAATAACATTTAAAGAACATTTTGCCTTGTAAGCTTCTGTAGGGAAATCAAATGTGTTTAATCAAACGTGTGTTTAAATACGTGGGCACAGTCCTTCTCAGGAAGATTTACTCTGAACAAGCATTGGGGAAGCATTTTTATTCCTTCTTCTCCAAGACATTTCTACTGATGCTCTCATAGACCAATCAGCCCACTTTAAAAAGACTTTAAAAAGTCTTTAAAAATAAAATAAAGAAGTAGAACTTACTCAATTCTTGTTGAAGGCCTCACAAGGAGGTTTACTTGCAGCCTTTTTGCAAATCGTAATGTAAAACCAGTCACCTAAAACCAGTGAAAAAATCCAACAAGACATTAATTTAAATTTCTTAATTATGCCAATATCTATAAATGGACTGTGTCAAAAAGCACTTTGGGATTATTTTATCCTTATGTTTTGAAGGATTAATTTTTATGGAATGGTATCTGAGCATTTCTCATTTCTCACAGAAGTTCTAATTTTGTGGCTTTATCATAGTTACTTTTGTAATTTACATTTAAACCTGAAGACAAAGTAAAACTACTAAATCAGTCATGTCATATTTCATATAAAGTTATGAAAAAATCTCTATTTCAGAGATTTTTTTTCTACCAAAAATCAACTAAGTTTTCTTTTTCAAAATGAAGGATATTTAATTTGCATAAGGCAGAAAACAAACCTTTTATATAAGAACAAACAGATGCATACAAAGGTCAAATCTTTTTTTCATATCTTTCTTCTACTTTCTGTCTTTCACTAAAAAAGGCTGTGATTCTTGAAAAATTTGTGCAATATTTAGGAAAATCTGATTGAGTTCTCTATTCCAAATAAGGTGAAACAAAGGTTTAACTTCATTTCTTCTCATTTAAGTTATGTAGCTAAATTGCTTAATTTTAGTGAGAAATAATTAATTTTAGTTTTTCTTTCACAGTTAGAGAAAAATAGAATTTTGGAATCTTTGATTTCATCATACTTTTCAGAAAACTTTGGTAAGTACACTTAAAGATCTGAATCACTGAAACAAAAATAGAGGTAAATTTTTAAGAAGTCAAATTAATTCTGTTTGTGAGGTCTGCTGGACAATTCAAGTCACAAAGACTTAAATTAGATCTTTTTTAATCAGACTCTTCAGAGATCTAGGAATAGGAAATAAACTCATCTATATTTTTTAGTTTCAATTGAGATAGTAATTATCCAAAAAATGGCTAGTTGTAGAATTTTTTTTAAAAATTAAGTATAGAGGAAACAGAAGTTTCATAGAATATAATTTTCTCAAAGTACCTGAAGGTCATAGAAAAACTATTAAGTACTTCACAGTTTGCAGAATCTATTCAATCCCATGTTCCCACTATGTAAAAATTAAAACAGGTTTTCCAAACTTTGAAGGTCAGAATGAGATAAAGTTCTGCTCTAAATTTCCCCTGCTGAAACCACACCAGTTTGAGACCAGACCTTAGAAAAGCAAGCATGAAAATATTGCATCTTCTGCTTGTCCCTCTGGTAAAAGGCCAACTCTACTACTGTTAAATTTAAACATTGCACGTTTCCTAAGGTACAAGTATTAAATGGACTTACAGGTTCTATGTCTAGATATGTCTCATGCTCCTTTTCATTTGGGCTCATGCCTTCCACACTATGCAATACAGATTCACTTGCATGAAGAAAATGAGGAAGAGAGATATATACTGGTCTTTCTATTAAAACAAAAACAAAAACAAAAACAAAAACAAAAACAAAAACAAAAACAAAACAAAAAAAAAAAACTCTTTTGAATCATTAAGCCTTGCTTTGGCACTCATGTTCACAGATTGTTTTCCCAACTTAGTTTTCCTATGTAGATGTACAATCCTGATAAAATTTTTAATAGTCTAGCCCCACCACCCAAAAAAACCCCAAAAGCCCCAACACAAACCAAAAAAAAAGCCCCAAAATTAGAGCATTTTTGTGATTTATTTGTTGTCATGAGGAAAATTTGCATAATGAAATAAAGTGGAGTTACAAATCCTGCTTGTCTTGTGTCTACACTGTGGAGCTGGCAGTGCTCCCATTTAAATGTTGAGGTGAGGACATGACTCTCACTGCTCCTGCCCAGCTTCATAATCTTGTTTTAGCCTGAAGAGACCTCTCACAGTTTACTCTGCACCAAATGCAGACTCAGTATATATTTATTTTACCAACACTACACTAAGCCAGTATTATCTGTGTACATACACAAAACTGTGTGTGTGTGAATTGCCTCAGACACAAGGTGCAGAAACACCTCTGGCCTTCACACAGTGTCCCTCCTTTCCTTTCTCTGCACACATTCTTGCAGTTTCAGTGCACAATTAAGAAATATCTGAGTCCTCATTTTGGGCAATGAGGCTGCAGAAATGTGAGGGGCCTCACAAGCAACCTGTGGAAGAATTCACAGGAAAACATCCTGGATATCAGAGTAACACAGCTACAGGACAAGGGTCTTGTCCCCAGTTAAATGGCTTGTTTGGCAGTACTGTGTCACCACCATACTTGCTTTGCAGGCACTGATGTCCAGGAGTCCAGCTATGGTGCAGTTGTCTGATATTTCTGGATCCGTACAGAAGCAATAATTGTCTCTGACTTCAGCTGGTGCTGCAAATGCTTCCCGAGGAACTACGAAACGATACAGTGTGATTCCCTTCACAAGCTGCTTGCTGTGGAAAACTGCGTAGATTGATCTGAACACAAAAGAGGAGAAATGTGTCTCAGCCTTTTGGATTAAAAGTCTAAACTCGTGACAATGCTCCTGAAGGATCTTCCCAATTGCATATCTCTTAAAGGAAACAACCCCCACAGGGACAAAATGTCCAGGCTCCTGCCACACTGTTCAGAGAGGTGTAGGGGTGTTTCTCTGTAATGGAGAATATTCCACACCTTTACTACAGGATATACAAGCTCAGTGGTGAACATCACAATACACAAAACAACAGACAAAATTTCAAATACTAATGATAAACAATATAGACAAAACTAATGAATTAATTGAGATCTCTTTTGCCTATGCATAGATACACCCACAGTCGTAATGGAGTTTTTGAAAATTTCTGGACTACAGTAGAGATGCTTATCCGTATAAAGCATCTCTGATATCATTTTTTTGCTGACCTTACAGTAATCTAAGCTTTATGATGCAGATAGCATCTTGCATGTAACCTTATTCTGTTGCATATGAATCAGAATACTACTTAAGCTTCTTTTTGCTAATTCAGTATCAGCTGATACAGAGGTTGCTACACAGTAATGTAACCAGGACACCAACACTTTGCATTGCAGCCAAAAAAAAGAAGGGTTTTGCAACATGGACAGAATAAGTTTTCCTGACCCTGCTTCTGCAAGACATTTGGACAACTGTTATTGTCCCTTACTGTTCATGAATTGTGAGACTTAAATGGCCTGAGGGGTCTCTCAAACTGTGTGTGCAATCAATCCAAAGAATTTTATCATTTCTCCTCTGAGTAGAATTCAGTTTTCTATGAATTGGGAAATGTTTTCCAATTTATGGATAAAATTGCTTAAAAAAAAAATCCCTTTAACTTCATGTTAAAACACTGATCTTTAAAAAAAAACATTGTGCAAAGCAAATTACCCACTTTAAACTTAGTAAAAAGGAAGCATCTGTTTCCTGGCAGCAAAATAAATAAAGGGTTTTAACCTCCCAAAGTAAATACACTGTGATGCCCTTTAAATTTTTAACATTTCTTTCAGTGATCCCACTGGAGAACCTGGGGATGCTGGAAAACCCAGCAGAAGCAGCAGGCTTAAAAGTCATCAGCACAGGATGTATTAAGCAGGCTTAGTTTTGAAAATACATAAAAATAAAAAAAGTAAAAATATCCTGTGAGAAAACAATTTTGAGTATCTATTGAATGACAGTAAACACTGTTCTGCATAAATTATTTTTTCCAGACATGATGGACCTAACTGTACCCTGCTGTACTTGTCTTCTCAGACCAAACAAGACTGTGTCCTGATCTTAGAAGAAGTTCATGACTTTGAATCCTGTGGCCCTCAGTGCCTTTTAAAGATCTCTTAACAGCTCACAATGTCATATTTTCCTGAATATGCATCTGTAACTGGCTGAAATAAAGCACATTGTATTAGCTTGCTACTTGACCTAAAAATGGTAGAATCAGGCTCTGAATCATGAGCACAGCTCACAACTTTACTCGGTTTTGAGATGAAAAGTTTCTGTTGCACTGCCTGGTTGACCTGAGCCCAAGCACAGCCACTGCAGCTGCCCTCTGCAAACAAAGAGCACCCAGAGACACCCTGGTGGAACACAGGAGCAGCCTACCTGCAAATGTCAGCGGAGAAGAAGCGTAGCACCTGATCCTTCTTAACAAATGGTGGGAAGGATGCTCCATCTGTGAATAAAATAAAACAAGAGCTTGAAAGAAATTCTACTTAGAAGACATGATGTAATTTCTAGGTCAATACTCAGTTGTTATGTTCCTGCAAAGCTGTGATGAAAGTAAACTATATGAGTCATTTGTGGGGAAAATATTTATGTAAGTTATTGCACATTGACAGGCATTCACAGATAACATGTATTTGTTTTTGAAAGTAAGCCAAGATATAGCAGCTTCCTTTTTTGCCCCAAGATTTGAAGCTACATGATCAAGGCCATGTAAAACAGAGGATATAAAAAAAAACTAAAACACAAACAAACAAAAAAAACCTGCTTAATATGAAGCCAAAAGCCTGTTGTCACTGCTTCAAGGTTTATGCACCTAGGTTTATAGATCTAAACCTTCCTGGAGATGTTTGAGTCACCTGCAGTTATGACACTCTTCTTGTAAGAAATACAACTTTAGACTTCAACACTATTTAATAACCAATGCTAAACCTTTTCCACTAGAGATTGCTCGAGTGGGTCTCTAAGCTGAGGTCTTTCTAGAACTAATGGAGAGGAGGAAGCCACTTCTAGAGAACAATACACCTCACCCCATGTAAAATAAGTCAGTGGAGTAGCAATTTGGTGTTGCTTTGCTTCACTTGCTCTAAAAGAGTGCAGACACTCAGATTTGTATTTCTGCATTGCAAGCACCCAGAGTTATGTAAGAGGAGCCTCTGCCATTTTCCCAATTATGGTGTTGTAACAAACCTTTAACCAGTACATTTGTTAGTTTTTGCAACAATTTCTGTTTAGTTTCCTAGGCAGCAGCCATAACCAAACAATTGCAAACGTGTGATGTCTTTGAATACAGTTGGCAAAAGCTCAAAGGCTAAATTACATACTGCCACTTGCCCACTGCTGACAGAACTTTTCTTTCAAACATTCAAGATCATCCTAAACACATACTCCGTTTCTAAATCTTGGCTTTTTTGTAAGGCTGGCAAACATGAAGTCATGTCAAACCCTATACAATGATATTGTTTTATATTTTTTATCTATGTATTTTCTAATACCATACATGTTATGGTTTCATGTGAAAGCTTACAAAATAAGGTAGAATTCTCACTGACAAAACTTTTTAAACCTGTTGCATCTCCAGATACAGCAGCCACACTGAATGACCTTGTAAATTGTGCTCACAAGTAAAAGCTCATTTTCACTGTACTGCAGCACTTAATTAGTTAGCAGCATATTTTATGCCATCAATTACAGAAGAAGAATAAACAAAAAGCTGACCTTGGCTAAAAAAAAAAAGGTGCCAGGCCCCATAAGAAAGAGGAGAAGTCCTAGAATGTAAGAAAATATTGTTTCTTATAAAATTACTTACATGGTTTAATAAGGAACTAATCCTTCATGGCTCACGGAGTTTTGGAAAATCAGATTCTTGTGATGTATTTCAAATACTTCAAAATATCATGTTGCACAGTCTGGGTTATAAGGAAAATTATCTATGCCAGGTAAAGCAGAATTGAAAATGGAGGGGAAAAAACCCAAACAAAACAACCTAACACAAAAGCCTTCATTAACTGGAGGTCTGAAGCTTTCTACAAAAGTCTCCACCAAGACACCTGCCAGCCTCAGCTCTACAGGTTGCGGTGTCCCCACAGCAACGCTTTCACTAATCAAAAAGAAAAATATCACCTTGAACAAATTCAGCTGTTTATCTATGCATTTCAAGGAAAATTCAAAAATATTTGTCTATAGTCTATTTATCCCGGTCTAAACTACTTTTCTTCTTCATTCCTTTTCATCTGCAAGCCAGTTATCTGACAGCCTCCTTCTTTGTTGCCTCAATTTCTTTTCATATAACAGGATGTCCATTCTTGTGCATTTAATTAAATTTTCACCAGTGTAAATGAATGTGCATTATTAAAATGCCAAGATAATTTTCAACTACTATAGCAAAGAAAAGGAATCTTAATTATATTGTTCTATGAAAATAACAAGAGAACTGGATAATTTTCTTTCTCTTCCATATTTACTCTAGATCTAGAGGCTGTGTGCATGTGTATATATAATGATATGCAATAATAAATAATTCATATATTTTAATAGATACACACATACGCATATATCATATTAGTAGTATGACTGCATATATATAGATACTTAATATACAGAATACAGAACTGACAAAGCCTTGGGTTGTTAATTTAAATATTGTATCTCATTATTCCCTTGAAATAGCAAGAAAAGTGTTGAAATTTTAAAAAGCTTTATTAGGCTCACCTGTACCATTAACCATATCACAGTGACCTTTCCAGTATGAAAGAGTCCTGTAAGGTAAAAAAAAAGTCATGCTGCATGAAGTAAATTCTACCATGTAAGTACTTTGATTGCCTGTATTACCAAATAAAACTGTTCCTGGATGTCCTGACCCTTTAGCAAAGGCAAAGGATAGAGATATTCTTTAATTCAGATAAATTACAGGATCCATTAGAAGAGGTTAAAAGAAATCTATCTACTTAAGAATGCAAAACAGAAGTAAATACTTGTATCAAAGAATCAATAACTGTCTTAAGCCCAAGCTCCTAAGAGAACTATTGATCTCTGAAAGAAAGTGATGATTTTGCTAAGACCAAGGCTTGATCCTGTTTCCTTTGAATCACTGAAGTTTTTTTCCCATTTATCTATAGCTCCTAGTGAATCAAGTTTTAAGTCATACCTTGAAAATGAATATTTTTTTTTTACTCTACAATGTTATGATACCTTTTATTTTTATAGCTTTCAATAACTGCTGTTTTTGTAATATCTTCTGCCCCAGTATACACACTGTAAGGTCCATCACTTGTCCCATTATACTGTAACAGATGCAACAAAAAGGAATAACAGTTAGAAATATTGAACAAATTTATAGCATTTTCTTCCTCAGAGCAGCTTTATTCACAGAATAATAACTGAAGGCATTACCTCCTCATTGGTTTCACTTACCGGGTAGAAGACTCCCACAAATGACTTCACGTTAGGGAAGGGGATGCTGTCTAAGAAGGGATCTGTGTATCCCCACAGTATTTCTTTGACTGTTCTGTTCTGCAGTATGGCTGCTTTGGATGATTTCACCCAAGTGTTTATGACTGATTGCATTAGAGTGCTTGGGTACACAGAAGGTACAGCCTACAATGGCAATAAAATCAGTGTTTAGTATAAAATTCTGCATGTGCTTTGAATTAAAATCACAGAGTCTGACTCCAAGAAATGTCTGCCAAAGCCAGTTCCCATATTTACAACTCCCTTGAAGTTAAGTTTCTACATAAAACTGACACTTCTTAACAAAACAATTACTGGCCATAAGTTACACAAAAGCAGAACATTTTTCTTGACTGATTACATGAGTTCACTAGATCAGCCCTAGTCACAGATGACAGAACAGCTGAAGCTTGCAGGGAGCCCTGGAGGCTCTGGTCCAACCTGTCTGGTCCAACCCCTGCTCAAGCAGGACCATTGAAAGCCAGTTGCCCAGGACCATGGCCAGATGGGCTTCTGAACAGCTGCAAAAGCTATGATCAGATGATCTTCTGAAGTGCCTTCCAGCATGGGCTCTTCTGTGATTCTGTGACTGCTGGTATGGTTCTATTTTGTATTTGCACCAACAATCTTCATACTCTGCCCCTTGCAGACACCTTCTCACAGCAATCCTGAGCACTCATGCACACACCGGAAAGTTGGTGCAACACAACCAGGACTGAATATAAGTGTGAAAACTGTAAATATTGGTCAAAGGCAAGCGTTCTCAGCTTGTGATAAGGAAAAAACACCTGGACTAAAAAGGCTGTAGTACTACTCTAGGTGAAGATCCTTGTGTTCTTATTTGAATAACTAATGCTCAGTAGGACAGGAGAGCTCCAGGATTATACCACATGGCCCAGGCTCTGTATGGTGAGGCCATGCAGACACTGGGTGTGGGAATCAATGCAGCATCCCCTGCCAAGCAGAACTGAGGGAATTATGGAAAATGCATGGCAAATCCACCCTGCACTGTTCATGCTGTACATGAACACGTACATTCATGTTCACACACAAAGGGAACCCATCCACAAACTCTTGATTTATTCCCATGTTCAAATTGACTAGGAGGATGTTTTCTGAGCTTTTTACACACTGTGGTGAAAGGTGTCCTTGCCCATGACAGGAGGGCTGGAACTAGATGATCTTTGAGGTTCCTTCCAACCTAAACCATTCCATGATTCTGTGAACTTCTCCCCTATTCCCTCAATATTTCTATCTGGATACTTTGGCTTTTTTTCTTTACTTACCACAACAGCAAGATTGAGGATGGTCAGGGTGTCATCTTCTGTCCCAACAGACATAGCAGGTTCAAAATTAGCAGAATTTGGCAACATGTAGGTTATTGTGTCATTCTCTCCTTCCGTGACATTTTCTTTGGGTAAATATCTCACCCTGAAAATACAAAACACAAACAGAGAATGTTTTTAATCTTTAACTTTTGAGAAATAACCATACCTGACTGAAGGTTTTTGAAAAGTTGATAAACATTTTAGTAAAATGAATGTTGAACACTTTATAAACACTAAGAGGTTTATAAACTTTTCATGTAAAAATTCCGTTTTCTGCAAATATTGTTCTTTTGGAAATAATTCCTTATTGATAAACGGAATAGCCCTTCTTGATACTAAAGTGAAAGCAAGTATTTCCTTTGCATTTTTATGTCATTAATGGACCTTATATTTTTTAATATATTTTTTAAATGAATTATGATTTGTCACATTTCATAAGCTGTCTCATGGCTGCATGTAATTAGAAGGGAGTGACACAGACATAAAACCTCAGGTATTTAATCTGATAGACGTGTTGCAATGAAACAGGTCAAACCCATAATGTTACTTTGATAATATTTAATATGCATGTAGAGGTTTATAAGCAATATTTCAGTCCCACTGATGTTCTGCCAGTCATGCCCTGTCAGCATATCTCTAAGGTACAAATTTCTGCTGCAGTTCTAGCTTTAGCTCCAGTCCCACCCTCTTGCTGACCCCTCTGTGGGGACAGCAGCCAGCAGGGATCAAACAGCAGTCTATGCTGCAGGTCCAGAGAACTTATCACAGCTCCATCCCAGAAGGGGTTTTCAGGACACTTCAGGATCAGACCTTCCAGCATGAGTGTAGGGGGATGCAAAAGGTACACGGAACATTTCCCCATGGTATAGATGTAGCCAGTGCAGGTGGGTCTTATCTGAAGAGCACCTGGATATTGGCTTCCCAAAATTGGTTTGTATATATGTAATTTTAATTATTGGCCTAATGTGTAGAGCATCTACCTGAAAGCTGGGAGAATTTCTTTTTCTAATTAATGTGGTTTCAAGTTGCTCTACTCTGTAATAAATTATTAACTATTTAAAGGGTTATTGAGAGAGAGAGAGAGAGACTCAATGTCACAGTTACACAGGTAGACCAAATATCCTAGGAAGGCATGAGTGCAGCAGTGAGAAGAGCCTTCATTTTATAGTCATTTCTTACTTAGTCTTATTTAGGCGTACAGCTGAGAGATTTGTCCCTGAGAAAAAAAGGCATCATCATCAGCACCAGAGTAAAGTGTTTCTGTTTGGTGGGAGTTCACCTTCTGCAGTATTTCTTAACTGTCCTTTTCCTCATTCCTGTGTAAACCTTTCCTCTGTCTTCCCAGGCACTCTGTGAAACAAAAGTTACCTCTTTCCATTGAGAAATAAGTATCTAGGCATAAAGGCACTTTGGCTGAAATGGAAAACTACCTTGTGAATATAATATACATCCCTAAAGTTATCAAGAAAGAAATATCCTATCATCATAGGCAAGCAATTTCCTAACAAGGGTGCCAGTGATTGCAAATATTTGGCTTAATAACTCAGGAAGCAACATCTAATCCTATGTCAACATCACATTTAACATTAAATAAATAATAAAACCTTCCTGCACCTATGTCCTAGCTAGTCCACTCAGAAAAAGGAATGCTTTTCCAAGCAAAACTTGAAAAAAAGAAAAACTATTGATTAAAAAAGTCATAAAGGAGAAAAAAACAAAACCAAATCACATTATTAAAATAAGTCATTAGTGATGCATGGATGACAAGATAATCTCTTGGCTTTGGGGCATCTGGCACATTTTCTCCTATTATAAAGCTGGTGAAAACTGAACAGGAAGTAATACAACCATCTCTGTGATATTGTGGTTAATGAATTATTATGTTTCTCAAGAGCAAGCAGCTTCACATCCTGTTACATATCTCTATTTTGATTTCCTTATATTAGACACAATTCAGAAAATGTTTGGGATTGCTGTGTGTAGCCACAATTTAGGCATTCTTCTCATGTCTAACTGAAGTATGATGCTGGAATTTCAAAAATAAATTTTACCTCAGCAGATATGATGTCACATATTAAAGGGTCTTTTCTTACCTGTATGTGTAAGGTCCTCTTTGTTCAAGTTTTGGCTGAGCCCCATCCTCCATAACCTCTGAAGGATTTAACACATGAAAAATCCAAAATTCCCTGTAAACTGAGCTTCCTGGCACAAGCCAATTTTTAAAAGCAGTGGTACCATTGACAATGACAGCTTCCTAAAAGTAAAAAAAAAAAAAATATCAAAGTTAAAATTATCCACAAAAGAAACAAGTGAGAAGTTGCATTTACTTTTTAGGTGATTGTTAAAGATTTCAAAGCAAACAGGCAAAAACCACCTTTTCATCATCAGTATGAGATGCACAACTCAGTTGGCCAACATCTGGAAACAGCTTGACATTCCCGTTCAGTGAGAGCAAAAGTGAGACCCCCTAAAACAAATGAGCACAAAGCTGGTACAATTGCTGATGCAGCCAGGAGCAAAGATTTCCTATTTTTCCTATCTCCTCCTAGCTGTGGAGGGGCATTCCCTTAGTTCTCAAACACTTGCCAAGACCACTGATCATTTATAAAGGGAAAACCTTTGCTGGCTGAATGATACCCAGCAGGTTACAGAACCTATAAACTGCTTCCCACATTTGCAAATAGCCCAAGGGAGGAAATGAGAGTTTTGTCTGAGCACTTGTCAGGCTCTAGATAACTTTTCACCCAGAGAAATCACATAGTGCTCATGAAGGTCTGCTTCTGTCACAGAAAGCTTTTGTCACCAAAACTGAGACTTTCTAAGAAATCTCTCTAATTCTGATAATATTTTATTAGGTAATTTTCCCAGATCTAAGGAAGAAGGACAAAACAGTACATTCTAGCGGAATAAACAGCTTTAAGTCTGTCCCACTCAGCCATATGGCAAATGGCAATTCAGGCCTCAGGACTGTACAGTGAGAAGGAGAGTTTTAAAGTATGTTACCTGTGTAGTCAGGGGAATGCCTGCTTTGCCTGGTCTGTAATCAGGCTTCTTTTATAGGATTTTCCCAAACCTCGGGATAATGTAATTTTTGGTGATAAAGATTCATTAAAGTGTTTTTCAATAAGAAGAAAAATCTAGGCTGCGTGTCTCCAACATAAAAGATGCTTTTCTTTATTAGAGTGATTGAAGATGAATTAGCTAATTTGCACTCATAAAGTCCAGAAATTAAAAGGCTCTAATTTCTCTGGAGAGCAAGGAAAGACATTTTAAATCAAAAGTTGCTAAATTTTTTTTCTAGCTTAAGTTTGTGCCTATAAAGTTCACTTAGCAATCACCAGGTAAACAAAATAGATACTGCCAGTTACTGGCTCCTGCAGTTAGAAACAAATATCACATCTTGGAGAACTCATAACACAGTCAGGGTTCTGCCTGTGAAAAGCATTTGCATGGTGGAGTCGGAAACACCTTGCTGGTGGTGTAAAGCACTGGGCTTGCTGCCTGAATGTCTGCTATAATTTATGTGCATTTTGTAAGAGGGGAAGGAAACCTTGCTACAGCAAGTGTGATACCATCTTGAGGCCTTGCACTCAAACCTTACAAGGTCAAAGATTGTCCCAGCTGTAGCCCAGCATGGACAGATCACCTCTTGGATGAAGAGGGAAAAGCTTACATGGTTCAGAAAGCACCTTCCCAGTTTTCACAGAGAATTGCTCCAAGAATCTGGGAGAAACAGGATGATATAAAAAGTGCAACTCAGTCTGACCAGTCTACCTGTGATCTGTACTCAGCAAACATGGGGACAGATGCCAGGATTTGACTTCCTAACTGTGTAAATGGAGTGGGCAAATTGTTAAATTTCTAGCACAAATAGGGTCATGAAGACAAACTAATCTCTTTAGAAGACAATACTCAAGAACAGAGAATAGAGTAGTGTCAACCTTGTGACAACAGATCTATTTCACAGATCTTAAAGTGGTATTACTTACATTTTAAAATTCTTCCCCTCCATCCATTCCCCTTCTCCTTGTAGCCCTCTGCCAGGGGTTGGTTGGGAGTGCAGATGATCTGCCAGCTCTGCCAGGTCATGAAGGGTGATTTGCAGCCCACCCTTCTCTGTGAGCTAATCTCTCTGTGGACACCCTTGGGGAACTCTTCAAGGGCACAGCTGATCTAACCTGGCAGGCAAAGGGGCAACTGGCTCCAGCAGTCCCCAGTTCCTGATCTGTGACACCCTCTTCCTTTGGACCAGCTCTTATGCCTCAGGGAGCTGTTTCTACCTGCCAGACAGGAGGAACATAATTCCCTTTTTTTTTTTTTTTTTTTTTTTTTTTTTTTTTTTTGCATTCTGTATTACCTTTCTACCCATTAGCCATTTGGCTCAGGGGTCTGTGTAGGAGGAATCAGCATTAGAACATGGAAGCAGCAGGACAAAAGAAGGAGGGGGAAGGAAGATAACCAGACCATTATATTCAGTGGCATTTAGCCATTATTGTTAATAGTATTTCTCCCACAAAAGAGGTGTGTATGATTCTTTGTCCCATTGTTTGAGAGTGCAAATTGTGGGTTAAAGTGAAATAAAAATCTGGAGCTCTTTTTCATGTCTTCAAACTAATACCATCACACCAGCAAGCCCTTTGTTTTTACTGTTGGATCACTGCTGATCTCTCACTAAATATTACCCACCATCTCTGGCTGGGCAATTACATGTTTCCCTAATAACGCTGCTGTGCTTTGGGATGTTATGAGAGGAGGAATAATTTTGGAAGCTAGCATGCAACTGGTAGTACAAAACACTTTTCAGCTCCCTAGTCCATCTGCACAGGCTCTAATATCTCACACAATAGTTAACTACTGTCAGCAAAAGCATCTACACAAATGTGGTTGCTGCATAGCCAAGTCCATACCACCACCCAGCTGAGCAAGACTGAATGAACCAGGGGGAACTTTGACCCTTCTTTCTGACAATTTTCCCTCTCTAGAGGTGGGTCAGCTAGCAATGCATAAATTCAAGAAATGCTGAGCAGTCAGCAATTGAAACTTGCTGTACTTTGTTGATGCAAAGTAAATGAAGCCAAAAAAAAAGAAAAAGACAAAGTTTCTGTCTTGACAAAGAATCTGGCCAGATGGACAAAAGATACCATTTGCAGGGAACTGAGAAGTGTCACAAATACTTTGGACGATAACAAAATTGTGTATGTTACACTGCCTACATAAACTGGAGGAAACAAACAATACAATTCTGTAAAACTGAAAAAGTAAAGCTCAAGAAAAGCAAATAATCTCCTCCCATTTTGCAGCTGGAAGAATGACTCTTATTACTTGTTAAATGATGATTATTAGCTTGTTACTAGCCTTTCTACTCATAATTTTGGATCATAGCTTTTATTTATTTCAGTCCTTGGTAACTGAATTCTGGGACTCAATAAAGCTTAAAATTGATAATGTGGGAATATATGTGGTTAGATCATTTGTGTTCTGCTGAGAGCCAGCAGTTGCTTTAGCTTCATTAGTTTGTATAAAGAAGGCATATGAATGTCACAAAGACAGTTTTAATTTAGAGGCGTTTCCAATGCCTCCAGTGGCTGAGGAGATATAATCTGGCCAATCACAGATCACAGATATGTAAAGACAAATGAATAAACATAATAATAGCTACAGTTGAAGGCCTTATTCCTAAAAATAACTGAGACTAACCCAGTCAGCACTGAGGCATTGTGGCAAGTCATTCACCTATTTGTATTATCAATTCATCAGGAATTAAATATATTATGTATTATTATGTGGCTTCTGTTCAGCTCCTGAGCTTATGCACTCAGGCAGAAAGCAGAAAATCTTAGTAAAGTAGTGATAAATATTTTTTTTCTAGCAAAAGGATCCACTACCAATAGCTTTGAGTGGTTAAACCTAGCTGAGAAAAAAACCCATAACTGAAGCAGTGGGACTTTTGCCTAAAAAGATAATATTGTTTTACAGAGGGAAAGGCACAAAGTAAAAATTGAGTCATGTCATATCTTTTTCCAACAATCTCAGATAAAATCTTTCTGATTTGTTGTTTTCAATACTACTTTCCTTTTTTTTAAAAATTTGAGTCATGATTTTATCTAGTATTGACAACAGAAATTATAATGTTCAACTTAAATGTGTAGAGTCAGTTAAAAAGGTAAATTTTTATAATCTCAAGCAAAGTATTTCTTTGTAGATAACTCTGAAAATTCCATTTCACTCATAACTCTACTAAGATCAATTTTCCAAACCCCTAAGACCTTAATGGAAAGTTCTCTCCCCACTGGACAGATTCAGTGTTCGTAGAAATTAGGACAGGACTTCTGCCCTTTGGTCCTGAAACCAAAGGCACCTTTCCATTAATAGTATCAGAGCTGAAATATTTTAGGACTAATCTCCTTGGGTGGATCCCTGCCAAGGTGGTGCTGCTGTTGGTGTCATTTTAAGTGCACTCTTCAAGTCACAGTTTCTTTAAAGAGCCTTGAAAATAATTCAGAACATATATATATATATATATATATATATATATACACAGACACACACATATATATACACACACACACATATACACACACACACATATATATATATATAGATATATATTTTTTTTTTAACTCTGTCCTCTGTTGGAGGTTAGAGTTGAAACAACTCATCCAAATTTTTGGAGGCTCAGGTAAAGCAGGCTGGGACTAGGAAACATACCATGTTTTCTGATTTGAAGCAGACATGTCTGATAATAAATTGGAACAAATGAAGATGTGACATCTGGGTGTTTTATGTGACATGGATTTTGTTTGGTTTGTCCACTCATGGACTGCTGCTCATGGGTGGAGCACAGCACCCACCCACCCACCAGGAGATAACAGCCAAGAGACTCAGAGTCTCTGTCCAATTCCTAAGGACACCTCAGATTTTCTGTACACTTGCAGATGCTTTCATTTTGCTTCAAAAATAGTTTGCAGCCTTCCAGCACAATAAACTCTGACATGTTTACTCCGGCTAATCTCCAAGTGACTGCAGTAAAGGAGATATGAAGCTGGTAAAGTGTAAAGATGTGTGCTTAAGGGAAGCTTAAGAGAAGCATGGTTAGACTACTGCTGCTAGCAGAAAAGGACAAAAAAACCTATTGATTGCATCGATTTTTGAAATTAAAATTCCTCCAATTCATTGGGAGGTGCTAAGAAGTTCATCTGGACTTGATTAATCTTGCTTTAGAGTAAATGGATAATAATGTTATTTGACTAAGCCTTGATAACAAGTTAATTTAGGGCAATTTGTCTTGCTATAGTATGGAGTGTCCTAAAACTATTCAACATTTGTTATCCTAATCCAGCAATAACATTTGATAGCAACATACATTTCCTCCAAAAATATAGAATTGGTCCTAGTACCGTGCAATAGACAAGAATTTATTCTGAGATAGGACAGCCAGAGGAAAACCTAGTGGTTTTTGTTCAAGCTTTGATTGTCAAGAATTTAAGAGAAGATTTTACCTTTACTGGTTGTGTCTTAAAGAGTTTTTACCTTTCATTAGAAATATGGTGTACTGAGTTTTGTTTTCACCCAGTGGGTGAGGACATCTTTTGTATTTTTCCTCATATGAGTACAAATGGAAATAACACAGATTCCATAAGCTGGAAAAGACCTCCAAGATCATCCAGTTTGATTGAAGTGCTTACTAAACCACATCTTGAAGTGCCATATCTACTACACTTCCAGGGCTGGTGACTACAACACTTCCCTAGGCAATCTGCTCATATAAATGCTTACAGGCCATACCTGAAAGAACATCTCACTCTTGGCTCTTCTCCTGTCCTACAGTCACTATTCTTAAGAAATTCCAAACAAATTTGTCATGGAAGCTGATCTGTTTCTACGAAAGGTTTTTCATAAAAATTACATTTCCAAAAGTGAAATATTTCCAAAAAAATATATTTTGAACACTCTCTGCTTGGCAGATCTGTTTCTTTTGCAGTCAGCTCTATATTATCTTAAATATAACTGCAATGAGTAACAAATTTGTTTTTATTAACAGACCTTTCATCAACACAGCAAAATAAGAATTAATTAAATTCAAGTCCTTCCGGAGCATCTGCTGAACTGATCACTTATTTCAGCAGTTGTACCTGGGCCCATCTTGTCTGAAATGGAATTGTCTCAAAGTCATATGGTGTCATGGAATAGTCAGCACATTAAACAGAAAGACAATAGTCTGGTATGACTTGTGCTTAGGAAAACAACATATCTATTTACTTAAGTAAATAAAGCCTCTACAAATGTACTCTTTTATGTTTTATGTGATTACTGGTACATTTTTTTTATATATACACATCAAACAAGTTGCCTTGAAATAGGTACAAACATATGAAACATGATCACAATGAAGAAAATTAAAAAGTGGTTGAGCAGAAAATTACTCCCTCTAATGCTTTTCCACTACAGACTCATGCAGGTATAATTGAGTATGTAGACATTTGCAAACCATGCTGTATAACTGGTTCATTACTATTAGTAAATGGATGAACACATAACACTGCCAGTATTTCTAATTTGCTTTCAAAATATTGAATGGTCAGGACTAATTTAAGTAAGTATTCAATATAAGGAGATAAAAATTTTTAAATTTATGTGTTTTTTAGAAAACACATCATTTCCTCAAGATGGCAAACAAAATTGTGACTTTTTTGTAAAATGTTGCAAGGTGGTTGAGACATTAACTAGTGAGATTTTTTTTTTAATTTTTCTATAAACATTAAAATTCTTTAAATTCTTGAAAAATACAATAAAAATTGCAAAATTCCTCTACAGGTTGGTTTTAATTGGATTGCCTCAAAAAAAATGATGATGTTTTATAGGAGCCATTTTAAATTTTTTTTTTAATGATACTATAATATAGCCAGGGTCTCAACAGGCCCTGTTCAACAATGTCAGTTTAACATTTCCTGACAGTTCATGTATCCACCTCCTCAACTGACTACAACAGCTATTGAGTTAAGGCTACTCCTCCAGAAGAGCCTTTGGAAAAGTGTCTCCAGGATGTCCACAGTCTTCAGCACCACAGCAGGTAAATAGCAGAACTAAACAATAGCCAAAGATCTTAAGATTTTCAGATTTTTAACCATCAGAGAACCATCCTTGGATGCAGCGACTCCAAGGAGATTTCATGTCACCATTGTGGACACGCCAGGGCATTCCACTCCAGATTATTTAAACCCCCAGTTATGTACACTTTTCAGCAAAGATCTAACAGATTTTTTTCTAGTTTCTTTACATAAAAATCTAGATTTTAGGGACAGAAAATAATCTAAAAAATCAGAGAAAAACTGTGTCTGCCAGGTCTAAAATGTTCTACTTCAATCAATCTTCACACTCAAAATGGACAGATGCATTTTATTAGATCCTCCAGTCATGTGGAGAACATCCACTTGGATCATACAGTCACAGAATGTGAGGTAAATACACAAAGTGTAGGATTCGATTCTGCAGCAGAAGACTGTTTACATTATTTGCAGTATATAAATATAACTGCATAGAGTGAGTACCAAAGTATGAAAATAAAATTTAAAAAATAAAAATAATATTTAAAAAAGAAAAAATAAGGAAAAATGAAAAAATCATAAATACAATAAAAATAAAACCGACTTACTTCTAAATTTCATTCTGAAAACACAATATTTTTAGCTTCTAATATGAAGCACATTAAGAGAGAGCAAACAAGTGAATGTGGAAATATAATTATTATATTTATAAAAATTTTGCTGTTGCATGTATTTCCAGGGAAGTTTGGAACACCTAATTTATAAAAACTATGTTTAACAAATAAAAAAAATAAGAAAGAAACAGACCCAGAACATAAGATTTAAAAATAATGAATATTCAATAATGACAAACCATATGCCCTAGGGAGGTGGAAAAAAAAAAAGTACCTTTTGTACTGCTTTGCCTATAAGATTATCTCCAACTGGTATTAGAACTCCTCCGAAGATAGCCAGTACAGCACCGATGATGGCCCCAGTGAGGAGCCCACAGTTTCTGTTACAGCCCATTCTTCTTTTTTGTTAGGGTACAGGTAAACAGTGTACAAATATCCTTGCTGTAAGGCTTGATGTTTTTCCTCTCTTCCTGGTCCCAACAGACACACTGATCTTCCTCAGAGAAGCTGCTAATATAAGCAGAAAGTGAACAAAAATCAAATTCCAAAGCTCGAAGTACAAAGTACATGACATGAAGCAGGTAGGAAGATAACGAGACAAAAACAGCCAGCCAGAAGCCAGCCCCTGGCAAAAAAATAAACAAAACAAAACAAAACAAAAACCAACCAAACAAAAAAAACCAAACAAAAAAAACCCCAAAACAAACAAAAAAACAACAAAAAAGCCAAAAAACCCCTAAAACCAAACTAAACAAACCAACAAACTTGCAGGTACTTTTGATTTATTGCCAATTGCTTATTATATATGATTATCTTTCTTCACTCCAGTTGCCAAAACAAACTGGTAAGGGTTTTTTTTGATAAGTCTTTTTTTTTTTTGTTGTTGGCTCTGTTGCATTAGGGCAAGCTGTCACTGTAATTATTCATATGACATTCTTCCTGATGTAGACATCTTCAAATCCCCCTCTGCCAAAGGAGGAGGCTATAGATAGCTCTGCTTTTGTCTCAGCCTGCCATGGCCATGGATCCCACTCCAGGCAGAAGCAGGAGTTACCCTGCTCTGGCATCAGCTCCCCTGGCTGTTTCTGCCTTGTGCCAGTAAAAAAGTCCTCAAGGCCCATCAGCACCTTGGTGGAAATTGCAGCCTCTAAAGGGAGGCACCCACAAGAAGCCTCTTTCAGATCTCTATCAGTCCTCTACTGAACTGGTAGATGTTGCAGCAACATCACAACAAAGGCACGACTGGATTTTCCTTTTGGAGCTGATTCTTAGCACCAGCAAATTTCATCAAGCCCAGTTGCTTTATGGAACATCAGAGTTTTTAAAGCAAGACTCAAACTTGATCTTTGAAAGAGGTAATTTCGAGATTATTCAGTCTCAGAAGAAAAATGTCTGTGATTAGTCATTGGAAAATAAGATCTGCTAGTAATATATGTTAATATGTCTTACAAACGGTCCCTAGTGAAAGGGATTGTAAAGAAAATCAGAATGATGTTCATGCTGAAGTGGTAAAATATAAACTCACAGTGATTTTCAGGTTTTTTTATTGTTTATGAATAACTGAGACAATGAGCTGCTTAAGTTTCAATTTTTTCTTTATCATTATGAATTAATCAAATACACAGAATTTGCAAGTTGGTTATTTGCTTTAGACCTCCAGTTAACAGAAAATCTGCCCTTTTCTGTTTTAGATGTCACTGTCCATGTCTTTTTTATTCTTACTAATTTATGTTTGTTGACATGTTGTGAACACCTCTAAGTCAATTTGTAAGCAGATTAATTAAGAGTTAATTACACATTCAAGGTCAAACACAGAGAGAAAGAAAACAGAAAGGTTAAGTGGAAGAACAACACAACCAGTTTGCTCATGAGGACTTAAGGGACCAGAAGGACTTCATTAATTTCTAAATAGTAAAGCAGCTGTAGGAACAGTGTGTGTTCTTTTTCCTTAATCAGTTATGTGATCCTTTTATCACATACAGGATGTACAACATGGCCTAGCAGATTAGGTACCATGGTCAGCGGGCCACTGAAGTGTCCTTCCTTGCCATCCCAAACTCACAGTTATGTCACATCCCTACCTGGCACCAGACACCTCCCTGTAACTGCATTGGATTCCCACCTTCTGCCTGCTCTTGTGTTAGCAGCAGGTTATGGCTCCCTAGCCTTTAACAATGTCTATTTCTGTACGTTTGAGATTGTTTGGTATGTTAAGAATTTCTCCTTGGATATTTTCAAGCAGGATGACCAAAGGATTGTTTGCAGTCTTTGGAAAATATCCCTACTATCCTTACAATAAAAGTCAGCCTGTCTGTCTACCTACCACCAAGTCATTCCATGTGGTTCCCACTCCAAAGCCATTAAAGGCTCTTTGATGTAGTGGATGTGTTTAATCACAAATTTCAAAGTGTATTTAAGTTAGAAATTTATTAGACTTGAGGAACTTTGAAGTGAAAATCACTAGGACCAAATCTCTCATTGTTGTGGTTAGGTGAGATCAGGATCTTCAGTTTGGCAAAGGCAGATCTGTAAAAGGCAACTAATTGGGCAGGTGGCATGGGCATTTGAAAATCTGATTGCTGTTACACATTGTAGTAAATCTAAGGAAAAGCAGACATCCTCACTTAAATCAAATTCTGAAAAGTTACTACGTCTACCTGAAATTTTCCCCAGTACAATCAGACTGTGTGGTAACACACACTTTAAAATTTAAAATGAAAATTAGTTATTTCAGAAATGTTTAAGGTGATATTTTAGATATCATCAGACTTTTTTTTCTTGACTTACATACTGAAGATTTTCAAATTCCACGCTAACACACTTTACACCAAAATACATTTCCATCTAAGTTTCTATGAGCTTTTCCAGTGATTTTATCTTGTTTTTGGCGGACTAGGCATCTCTCACGAGCACTAACAGTAAACAACTAGAAAGCAAGTGACTGCTAAAAACTTGTGTCTATTCCAAGCTTCTGCAAATTGAAAAATATTCACCCTTCTCCCACCAAAAACAATGCAATAGCAGTCTAGACATCCCAATTTATGCAATTCAAATTATAAATTACACAACTGCAAGTTAAGAGCACTCGCACTATAACACTCAATTCAGATAGAAGTCAACACACTATTCTCATTTATCAGAACTGAATTTAAAATATGAAGATTAAGGTAGAAATTTCCAATGAAAATGCACTTTCTTGAAATTTATATTCAAGTGAAAATTATATACCTTAAGCAGAATAGAAAGTGCCATAATGAAATTAGCTGTGGTTTATGATGCTATTGTATCATTAGACTCAGATTTGACTACAGGATTAATAAGATTATTCATCCCATTCTAGAGTGTTTGGTATGTACTTTTAAATACTGTTTCAAAGATCCTTAACAGAATATTAATTAATAACAATTAAAATGGTCCATTCAAATCTCTGAAAGACAATTTATAAGCAACTGTATAGAAGGAAAGATGAAAAATGTTATTAAATTCTTTCTTCACTATTTAACTTAGACTTCTGTGCATGTCAGCTTAAAGCAAGCCCTTATACAATACAAATTATCTCATCATATATTTGATGTTCTTTGAAATTATAGTTTCATGCTTTTTAACTGCCACAGTGAATGCCATAAAATTTTCTTTAAAATATGCATTTTTTTGAAAAATTCACATGACTCCAGGACTGTATTTTCAAGAATATTAAATAACGAAATACAGATTGCAATTGGAAAAGCCAGCCATGCTGAACATAAAACACTGCTGTTATCATAGTAACAAAGCATTTCACTAATCCATGTAAAATGTCTCTTTTTCTTGCAAGCAGCTTTGTAAAATCCTTCCCTTTTATTTTGCATTAAAAAGAAATATTTTCAAGATCTTCCACCCAACTGACTTTAAAAATGTTCCTGAGGAAAACCCTCTGATTTTAAATGTTGTAGTATATGACTCACCTTGAATAAGGGCGACTGATTTTTCAGCTGAACACACAAGTACTTAGCACATGACTTGCATCAAGTTACCAGCAGACAAGAATCTAAACCTCCCCACCAAGCACATAGGCTGTGAACTAGGAGGGAGTGTTTATATATTACAAGAGACGTCAGTTCCCTCTTTTATCTTTTTTTGCCAGAAGAAAAAGTTAAGTTGTTCTGCTGCTGGGGGAAGGGGTTATTTTTGCAGCCTGACTAAAAGCCACTACCTACATCTCGTGGTAGGACACTTAGCAACTGCAATCTTTATCCAAGTTTGAGCCAAGTGAGTCAAAGGTCAAGGAGACAAAAGGGTAACTTACTTACTTGATTTCTGGCCACTTCTTCTTTCATAACATATTTGCATTTTACTCATCATGATAGTGTATTTTCAATTAAGAAAAATCAGGAAATTTCAGAATATTTTTAATAGGATTTTTTTCAGGTATCAGATACAATATTTCCTTGCCAAGTGCTAAGGCTCTTCCTATTTTACTGTAAGTTAAATGAACATTATCCCAAAAAAGCTTCCTTTTCTGAATGTATCTAAAAACCATTTATTTTTACACTAACTTCTCTATCAATCAATGTGTTACTCCTTCACATTTTCTACTACTGAATAATAACAGTTTGACAAGCTTTTGCAGAGATATTTTATAAATACCTCTTTATCTCAGGGGAATTAAATGAATGGATTATTTTAAAATATTCTTCTGGCAGCAGAAAGAGAAAATTACTTTTTTTTTTGTTTAATTATGAGACAGAAAAAATATTCCTAAAAATAGGTTCTTAGGTCCAGGCTTTCATGTTACAGCACTGAATAGTTTGCAATTCACAGGTTTAGTATTTTCTATCTGCTTTGACTGACTGCTGTTCTGTTATTTTATGTTGCTCTACTTGGAAGCTTAGCTTTTGTGGGAAAATCTGCCTTTTTCAAATCTATTTCTGCTAAGTAAATCTAAGGTGGATGAAAATTAATAAATGTGAGGTTTTCACCTCCTAGTAGTGAAGGCAAGGCTGAAAGTGAGACTGGTCATTTGAAAACAACTTTTTGTGCAGTTTTCAATAAAAGGCTTGCTGCCAGGGCAAGCTCAGGACCCTGAATAACTCCAGTTTCTCATCCTTGAAAAGTGCAGAAATCTTGTTTTCCTCTATTTTCTGATTAAAAAGGGAAGTTTAACTACTGAAAGTTAAGCATTGCTCCACACTGTGCTCACCATGAACTACTTTTATTGTCAGTAATTGTTTCTATTGTACATGTCGTCCTTGGATGGTTTCCTGAGGATGTTCTTTTTTGGGATCACTACTGCCCTGTGGAGAGGTTCCCTACCATGCTCATTTTCTCTGTTTGCAGTGTGTGGAAGTCAATGATATTTTCCTTCATGAGGAAAATATCTACTGGGATTTTTTGTTGGAATATGCTACTGTTGACGTAATGATGTTCAGTTTTCAACATATGCATGCTCAGCTGTACCACCCAATGTTATGATTTACAATATCCTACTGTCATCCTGCATAAGCAAAATCTCTTCCAGCAGCAGTGCTTGGCAGTGAAATGAGGAATGAAATGAGGACTGCCTGGTTCTACTGCAGAAACCACCTAAAGGATGGAAATCTGGAAGGGAAGCTGTAAACTTTTGGATGTCAGTCATTCCTGTTTCTTAAAAACAAACTGAAATAAACCATAAGTATTTAATGGTCCTATGTCCTTTGACTTCATATTAGAGTTCAGAGGTTGCAGAGGAGAAAGTAGAGACACACAGCAACAGAAGGAGGACACAGAAACCAAACAGCTGTGTAGTTCATGATAGTCCCTAGTGGTGCAACCACAAACAAACTGCTCCACAAGGAAAAGTCAAAAAGAAGAAACAGAGTACATGACACTCACATGCCTCATGAAGACACAGAAAACTGCAGAATGCAAAAATGGGAAGTGATATTTTTATTTCCAAATGAAGTCCACATACATTTTCTGGAGGAAACATACTACTGACAAGAAAATGCTGAAGAGATGAGGGTTATTTATAGTTTTTGTATATATCTCATAGTAGGCCCTTTGGAAAACAGTTTCTTTGGGGTGCTATCCTACATGCCTTCAGACTCCTAAATAGGTTGTCTCCCCCTTTCTCTTTCTTTTTCTTTTCCATTTTTTTTTTTTAATATTAAGATCTATTCTATCAGACATACATTTATGGTATACATACAATTTGAATTTTCAAGATGATTACATAAACATTCCCACATTCCTGTAGGAATTCTTTGTTGCACAGTGTAGCACATCATGAGTTTATATTCCTGTGTTTCCCAGTTATTACACTTAGAATTTTTCTTCCACTGCCTATTATGAATCTTATAAAAACTAGTGTTAACATTAATTCTTTTTCAGATGTGGAAATGTTAGCATATGTTAGGTGACATTAGAAAGCAAATTAGAAAGCTCCAAGAAAATCCTGTCTCTACTTTTGCACCCTCTGAACTTTTTAAAGACATTAACTGTTAAAAAACATCCAACAAAACCTACTCTGTTATTGTTAGGTAAAATGCCAATCCCTGGGGCAAAAGATTAGGCTAATATTTTCAGTATCTAAAACACGATTTTCTATAAGCTTTTGGGTACTCTCCCTGGTTTTGAGACAAATTATATTAACCTGCTTTCCATGGTAAATTAATGCACAAATGTATTGCTTGTCCAGGTTATACTATTAGCATCATTTTATGATGCTAATAGTGGTTTCTATTATTTCTACTGAAAATCCTCACCACTCAGTAACCCTCTGGCTTCTTCACAGGAAGTGGGAAAGTCCCACAGGAAGGGTTGTATCTTGCTCAGTAGTGAAAGATTAAATAATTAAACCTGCCCCCCTCAAAAGGAGACAAACTGTTCACGTGCACAAAAAAAAAAAGAAATAACCTATGGCTTCTGTCCCCAAATAAGTTATTTCTGATTCACACAGTCGTGTTCACCCATGTGCCCTTAGTTCTACTGAGAAGGAGAATGATGCAAATGAAACATTGGGAGGAGAAAAAAGAAAAGTGTGCAATATGCCACGAGCTGGGTGAGACTTTTGTCTTATTGTGTGTACTGGAGATACTAAGAGGTATTTCTTTATAGGGATACTTTAATCGATATTTTGTATCCATTAAAGTTAATTTGATTTCCTAAAGAAATTAAAACCTTCTGTATATCACATCATCACATAGTACATGAGAAAATTCAACAATTCACTGCACTTCTACTTCAAAAGAGCCATTCTAGAGTGGACGTGTATCTTCAGGTATTGCAAGTAAAGAACATGAATAAAAAACACACAAAATAATAAAATAATAATACAGAACTAATATCATTCCTGAATTCCACATTCACTATTTCTGTCTCATCTGTTCTCACAGTGACTGTTCTTTTGTGTGACCTGATTTTCCAAAAGCCATAGGATAGAACAGAGTTTTATAAGTCAGGTCACTTTACATAAATAAAGGAAGAACAAAGATATCTTAGTTGTTTCAGTATTCCTTTTACTATCTTATCTATACAGCTCTAAAATAAAAGAAGGGCATAGTTTCATGTTGTTTTCTTTTCTTGTTTAAGTTAGTTCCAAATACTTGTTACCGATAAACTTACCCAGCTAAAAGTAGGCATCTGGAGAAAAATTTATTTTCTTTCCTCTCACTAGAGATGAATGTACTTGAAATATTTTCTTAGACAAGACTATATAGAATCATACAATCATACAATCATTAGGCCTGGAAAATACTGCCAACCTTTGACCATGTACCACCATGTTCACTAAACCATAAGTGCTACAGCTATTTATTTTTGAACAGTTCCAGGGAGTGCATATCTTTTAGAGGTACTGCAGTTAAAGGCTCCCCTTTAACTGCAAAGCATCTAAACAATGGACTTAAGTTAGGCATCTAATGATTCGAATGTTAAAGTTAGAGCAATTCCACTCAAAGTCCCCAGACAGGTCTTTCATTTCCTCTCCTCATCAGTGCACCATACTGATGGTACCAGAATAGCTCTACAAGGTTCTGCTAAATGCATACAAGTTATGAAACAAAGAAAATTCAAGAAGAAAACTCCAAAATATTTACCAGTTGGCATTAATGGAAAGTTTGGACAAAGACTGCAGACATGTTATTACGGTTTTTTGCTCAGCTCACATCACAGATTTTACCACTGCTGTGTTGGCCTTCAAGGATTGCCAATGCATGCCCTGAGTCATACTCCAACCACTCATATCAGCCATTCTTCAACCTCCTGAAAAAAGTATCCTCCACAACATGCATTAATATCTTATTTTCTTCACAAGAGCTTGGAAGACTCTTATCAAACTGTTGTGTAGCTCCTTCATTACCCACCAGAGACTCCCAGACGTATCTTTCCCAGCTCTGTTAAGTGTTAGGATCTAAGGTCCTGTCCCTTGTGGTTCCCAATGTGTCCTGACGATATGGAAAAACATCCTAAAATACCAGTGGCTCAAGCCAGCTTGGCAGCAGTACACTGGAAACAGTGTGATATATTTGGCTCCTGCCACTGATGAGTTCCTCTGTCAAACTGTAATGAAACTCTTTAAGGGGAAAATGGGTGATAGAAAACCCAGAAATTGCTTAAGTTGTTTTTTCCCCTAGATATATTGCTTCTGGGCTCTTCACTGTTTTTGGCATGCATAAGCTACTGCCTTTCTCAGTCCTCAAAATCACTTTTAAAATTTGTTTTCAAGTGATTCTAGCAGGGGGATTAGGTGAAGAAATCCCAAGAGCAGCAGGGATAGACCAGACTGATTCTTCCAGTCCTGTGGGTTTATGTCAGACTAACTCAGCAGATAGATAGGAGGGAACTTATTAAAACAGAATCAAATACAGAAACTGTAATATTATAATAAAAGTTTCTTGTGAGTATCAAACCGTGAATGTCTATGAAAATCTCTTACTGAAAGGGTTGTGTTGGTCTATTAATGTTTTTGAAACATAAGTGTTGCCCCAAAAATTATAATTCATCACCCAGTGTGCAGTGAGCCAATCACACACAGAGCCAAGGGATTTCAAATTTCATATTTGCACAAAGATGGGTATTGTGTGGTGAATTCACAAAGTTATCAGCCCAAGTAAAAAGGATAAGGATTCTTTATATGCTGTTAATTTTTATATGTTCTGCTTATCTAATATATTCAGTGTTTAGTATTTGACTATTTCTCAGTTGTGCTGAGATGACTTCTTATCTTGGATGGCCTGGTGCTCATCAGTGTTACAATCCTATTATTGTTAGGCTGGCTTTCTTAATTTCTTCTTATCTTTGGTGTCCTGCAATAGCAGATTCTTCTTCGCAATCTTTGTTACTTCCCTGTGTCTATGACATTTGCAACGAGTCAGGCCCTGAAATGTAATATGGTAATGCTACTGAGAAAAAAATTTGTCTTAGACAACACAAGGAGGGCACAGAGAGGAGGCTCCAATGGCAAGAGACAAAAATTTTAAAGCAAACATCTTCTGAAAGCCAGGAGAAATTTAACAAATCTTGTCCCTAGTTGGATATATTCCACTTCTTGCAAAACTCTTCTCCTTAGATCAGAAGTCATTTAATAATGGAGTAATTCTAAAATCTTTCACTAGTGCAATACCTGGTTGAGAAATAGTCACCATAATGAATCATCCCAGACAATGTCACTGGTTTTGAATGGGTAGTCCTTATGTTAATTTTTGCCTACCAGCTACACTGTAATTTTGTCTCTGTAATAATTAGGAACAACATATGTACAGGGGATTTTTCCAGTTGTAAAGACCTAAGTTTAAGGTCAACTTCTTGGTGATTTCTCAAGTACTGAAGACCTGTCAAATGACTGACACCCTTACCTTTCAGTTTACATGTTCCAGACCTGGAGCATGTCCTTGGTCTGAACAACTTACAGAAGCTCTTCCCTGGGCCTTCAGTCCAGCCTCAAACACCAAAGCCAAGCCATCAGCTTACTGCTAGGAAAAGCCCTGCTCCTCATCAGGCCAGCACAAGAAGAAAGTTTGACTGAAGCTACCCTGGGGCAGCTGCCAATTCTACTTAGGGAATCAGAAGTGATGGCTGGAATAGAGAAACATTTCTTGTGATACAAAAAAGAACTTTTTTTCCTTTTCTCCATATTTTTCTTGAGAAGATATTTAATTACCACAATAAAAGATTCAAACATAATTCACACACAGACACAAAACAAAAACCCCAACACTGAAAAATAAAATTACCCTTGCCATAGGAGATCCCTTGGCAGCAGCTGAAAATCTACAGAGATTATGAAAAATTGTGTAATATCACAGTTTACTGAGAAATATTAACACTATGAAGAACAGAGCAGTAGAAAAAGTACTAGAAGTGATTTCTGTGCACTAGCAGTAAATTAATGAAGGAATTAATAGATATCCTGAACTTCTCAGATCATGTAATTTTTAGTCTTAAATATGGCATTATTCTTTCAGATGAAGACATGTTACAGAAATATGCATATAACTATCAGTTACAGAAAAAAAATGTAGTTGCAAAATACAGCAATTTAACCCAAACCCCTTACATTTCTGATCATTTTCCTGGTTGTGCCAATTATATACATGTTTTTGAAGTCTCACTTGAGCACAGAAAAAAACCCAACCTAAGCAACTACAGACTGCACGTTTTTTTATGAGTAGGATATTTTTGCCAAATTAAAAAATTCACTGAGTAATTATAGCTATTTTGTCAGTTGTCAAGAAAATAAATAATTAATATAGCATATGATTATGCTATATTTATTGGGTTGATCTCAGGACTTCCATATATAAATGAAATTATATTACATCAGCATATTTATTATACATTATATATTATTTTATATTTGTACATATGCACATAAATTAAAGTCTTAAAACTACACTGAAATGCATATATATGCTTTTTCCTCTAATTAATAATGATACAATTCCCATAATGAATAATTATTACAGTATTTTTCATTTATTGCTTTATATCACAGTTATTAAATGTATACAGCCACAAACTTGATATCTCATCTCATATTTTTATAATGTATGCATTTAGTTGTTTATATAATATACTTTCATATACAAGATAATTATTAACAGGCAAATTATTAATACATTTTTTGCTGTTAGTTTCATTACATTTATTTCTAATTGCAATGTACAGTGAAATATTAGCAATATATGCAACATTATCAAGATAGCAAGTTAAATAATTTGATTACCAGTATACTTATTCTTTATAAATTTTAGTGAATGGACTTTTGTTGGATTTATAGACAGTCAAGAAATAGAGTCAATAACATCTCTCTTTGCTTTCAATAACTAGCAGTTAGGAGCACTTTGTAAGTTATAGGATGCAACAATACACTTACAAGAAGTTTTTACAACTTCCAGCTGTGTGCTCAGTCTGCCTCTAGCTCAGGAGCAGAATCACGTACCTGTATGGAGGGAGAGCTGCTCTCACAACTCTTGCCACAAGGAACTGCAGAGGTGCAGAAGAGCCTGCAAATTTACCTCCTAATTTACAGTAAATTAGAGCTGCTGTATCAGCCCCAAGCAGCCCTGCTGCCCAGTGCCCCACCACCCCGCTGAACTTGTATCAGCCACAACAGAAAGTTGCACAGGCCTTTTAAACTCCCTTGTAGGTAAGCTGTCTCAAGTTATAAGGACTTGTGAAACCTCTGAGCCCGAGATAATACCTTCTCAACACTTTTGCTTTACAAGACCAATACTAAGAAATCCTTTCAAGACCAGCCTTTGCCTCTGGTCCCTTCAGACTCTGCAATAGCCCAGAACTTGGAGGCAATGGACTGGGTCCTGTTGCCAACCCAGAGCAAGTTCCATTGACTCTTTGCAGTAACTCTTTGCAAACACAGACTAATCCCATTTAATCCCCACAAAGTCCTGGAAGCCAGATAATACATGTCGTATTGAGGTAATTCTTCAGATTTGGGCTTACTATGTTTATTTACACCAAGCAGAGAGACAGGTCAGGATGAGGGATCCCAGCTGTGAGTACAACTGTTAAAAATCATGGGGCTCTATAATATTTCCACAGACTTTGCTTCAGAATTTGGTTGTCTAAATAAACATCTAGGACAAGTGGCAGGGCTATTGCCTCCTCTGCCTGTCTTTTTGGATCTTTGCTAAATCCTTTTATCATAGCAGGGCTGATACTTTTCTAAAATTATTAAATTATTATTAATTAAGCATGGTATTATTATTTTTTTATTTGAACAGCCTATAGACGACCTCCTTCCAGAAAGTTACAGCAAAAAGCAAGTTATCAGCCTGTCTGCCAAGTGCTTTCATATTTAAGATAACAGCTGCCCCAGAGGATTATCAGGGACCTGGAGGTGAGTCATTACGACAGGTGCTATAAAACTCCATATGTAGTAACTCAAGGGGCACAGCATGACATAAACCTCTTAGCCGATGAAATTTCTGCTTCTCTAAAGTTAGACAAAAAAATAAGTGACGAGGAAAATTTAAGAATTAAAAAAAATATTCCTGAAATTTGCATTCAACTGGATATTTTCTGACCTGTCCTCATATGCTGTAAATGTTGTTCTACCTTTGGTCTTCTTGGAGTCCTGTTGATTGCTTCCTGTGTGCCTTTCACAGCTGCAGCCTCCAGCTTGTTGCCAGACTTCTGCCTTCCTTTCTACATGTGCTTCCTTTTTACCCCTGTTTTCTTCTCCAAGAATCTCCTCCCACCTCCAGCTCTATGTAGGTCTCTCACCTTCCACCCTGTCATCTCAGCAGTCACTCCACCACCAAGCATCTCCCCTAGTTTGTCTCCTCCCTCCTTGGATTAGCCCCTAGGTTTTTTTCCTGCTCTTCCAGAATTGACTGCTTTCCATAAATACTGTCCTTGTCCTTTTTCTTTCTTCTATTTATCTTCTTATCCCTTTGTATGAAGTTCTGGCATATAAACTTCTCACACCATCAGTTAATCAAAAGGCTGTTGCAAATGAAAACTATATTTATTAATGCTCTTTGGTACACTGAAAAGTCACACCTGAAAAGGCTAATTATAAATTATAATTTAAGTTTGATAACAATACTGTATTCTTGTTTGTGTTCCTTTCTAAATCCTCAGAAGAGCAAAGCCCAAAGTATTTCTACCCATTATCTATTTTCTGCCCAGATGTCATTCAACACTCTTTTTGAAGTCCTCCCACTTCTAAGAAAATGAATACTGAGCAGCTTCAGCCATACAGGAAGAAGAGATGGAAAAAGAAAAGAAGAAAAAGAAAAAGAAAAGAAAAAGAAAAAGGAAAAAGAAAAAGAAAGAAAAAGAAAAAGAAAAAGAAAAAGAAAAAGAAAAAGAAAAAGAAAAAGAAAAAGAAAAAGAAAAAGAAAAAGAAAAAGAAAAAGAAAAAGAAAAAGAAAAAGAAAAAAAATTTCCCCCACTCTTACCTGTACCAGACCTGGGAGAGGATCTGAGATGAATCTGGGAAGAACTCAGAGCTTTCTGAATATAGTGCCAGGCAGGTTCAGTGGCAAAGGAGGCATACTGTGCTACCAAAGCCAGTGCTGTGCCCTTCCTTCCAACCCACCACAGCTAGAAAGGAAATGGGATGTATCATTCATCGCTTTCTTATGATTTGAGAAGTCAGAGCACTCGTTAGTCTTTAGCATAAAAAAAAAAATCCTTAAAATTATATAGGATAAAGATTACAGAATTGTAAACATGCCGTCACAACATTAAACACCCCAGGCATGTTTGTGGCAAAGCACACACCCTCCGTATAATTATACTCAGGCTTCTCTGTTTTAGGCAAAAAGTAACAATAGTCACTTATCAAATTCTCAAAATGGTATTGGAGAGGATTCAGCAGGACACTCCCAACACTTTCTGGGTAGTAGCAGCCATACTACTGCATACACATAAATGCAAGTTTCTGGAAACTATTTCTTCCATGCTGCACTCTGCTCTATTAGTGGTTTTCTAGTTGTTTTTCGCCAGTCTGTCTCTCACAATTCCTTTTCTCACTCTGCAGTTCTAGGTCAGAGTTTTCCTCCTTTCCCCAAATCTCACTGCCAGGCTGTCTACCCACCTCTTCTCAGAGGATAAATCTTGACCATATCAGAATAGTCTTCTGTGCTCAGTTCAGCATTGCACATTCATGCAACAGGGAAGCTTTTTTTGCTGCTGCACTTCTGCATGTGAGATTGTTTTAGCAGAAGTTACACATTCTAGGTCTTACTGAACATTTTATTTTCCAAAGTCTGTGTGCCCAAGGGAGCATTCTAGTTTCTTGGTCAAACAAACACCATGGACACCTGATCAGGTATCAGCTAATATCTGTCAGGATTTCTGATGCCTCTGACTACAGTTTAGTGTGCCTATGGTTCTAATGCACACATGCCTAAATAATGTGTGCACATTCCAGTAACATGTATGGATCTCCTTAAAAGAGACAGACACAACTTCAGTGGGGATGATTTTTCACAACTTCCCAACACCATTCATGGCAGACAGCTTCCATCCATTGGTCTTATAAAAAACCTACTAAAAGATACTTAGACTCAGCAGATCCTAGTATTTTGATTCTTCATATGCATGTAATATGAAGAAATTTTTGTCTTGGCATGACAGGCAAATGTTGACTCATGAGCTAGTGAGGCTTGTGAGAAGATATTTTCTTGAAGAGTAAACATGAGGGAATATTTTCCCAGATTTTTACTTTCCTTTGCCCTAGTAAAATGTGAAGGCCCTCCTCTGTGAGGTCAATAATATTCCATTTTCGACCAAATGAATACTTTACACATGCTTTAATGTACACATGAACATATATGCTGGTGCCTTGTTTCAATTTCAAAGAATCTACCTGAAACTTAGTGGCAAGCTGAGCTTTTTTTTGCCTCTTGCAACCTTCCTATTTTCCACCATGCAAGCACCCTGCAAAATACTACCTTTTTCCTTGGAAAAATCCATGTGTGCCTCACTGAAATGCATGTGGCTTGGGAGGATTTGTGCCTACCTTTGGAACTGTGTTGTGATTCCTTGAAGAGCCATACTTTTCATACCATCCGGGTTCCTCACCGGAAGAACACGGCAGGAATACAGACCTAATTCTTTGGCGTGTTGCCATGTACTGATTATAGTGAGGTGCTTTCTGAGGTGCTACAGATGTTTTTGATGTGGCTACTGAATTTCTGTGTAATCTTCCATGTCTTAGGATCGAATTCATCCATGAACAGACTCCCACTTTTACAGCTATCCCTCCTCTAAATGCCACTTCCATACTTCATGTTTAAGTCACGTTGTGTACCAGCTGTGTATCGAGTGAATCCAAAGCTTTTGAAGGAATTTAATGATTTCAGAAATATTTCCTACTCAAACTCACAAGGCCTCAGAAGGGAGCAGAATCAAAATTATAATATAAGTTTTTCTGACTTGTTCTAATCCTCATTTTGTAATTCAACTTATTTGATTTGGGGATTTATTTCTCTGAAAAAGTTTTAGTCCTGAAAAAGTGGCTGTAGTGAGGAAGACTTGATACAATGACTAGAATTTAAGCAACCTATGAGCATTGTCCCAGGGTTTTACTCAGGGTGAATTTCATCACAGTTAAACAACTCATATGGCCCTTTATTAAATAATCACAGCATAAATTGTTATATTCTACCTAACTCATTAAGTTTTTAGTCTCATTAATTTTATGTTCTTGATTTCATTGTGTTGCAACTATTAAAATCAATTTAATACACTATTGATTAAAAATTAGAACTTCTCGAACATTCTGTGCTTCCAATACATGAAACCTAAGCTTCATGGAGTGCAGCACAGAGTGCAAATGGAATGCCAATCAGTGGTTTGTGTCAGGTGGTTTAATGGAGCCATCAGATAAATTAGACATTTATGAGTCAAAATCAATTAGTGACTAAGATATAAATTAGTTTACTATTAAGGTTTAGGAAGGAGAATGCTAACATAGACAGACCATGCAATGATGAGTGATATTAATGAAGAAATATTACAGTAACAAATATTTGACATTTATATATGTCATAACATATCTCTAATTACGTGAGTAATTGGTACTTCAGGTAAAACAGTGTGATAGTAGAATTATTTTTCCAAGGGAAAAATCAAAATAGTTCATGAAAAGTTCAATGGGTCACTCTCTGACATGACAAATAGATTTTTATAGTTTATCAAGTTCGTAGCCCTTGGAAGTAGTGCTCCACCCCCATTTCTTGCCAACAGAGAACCTAACAAAGTAATGAATAAAAATGTAAAAAGTTTATGCACTGTTACACCTTTTATATATGCTGCAAAGTTAAAAGTTAGTTTGAGCTTAGAAACTACCAAGTGATGCACTTCTTTGTTTAAAGACAGCCGGTCCCTGCCGGATTTACTTGGGTAATTGAGTGTTGCCAGAGTCCCTGCAGAGCCTGGGGGCAGCCGGTGCCAAGAGGAGGTGGTGAGACTGGAAACTCCAGTGGCACAAGGCAAAATGTCACAGGAGGATTTGAACTCGTCCTGTTGCCTGCTGCCTACACGCCTGGAATTAGTGACAGCTGCTGTCCCTCTGACCGAGTCTGGACATACTCAGAGCCATTCAGATGTAGAAGCCAGGCCAAGAGACGGGTCACAGGAATCCAGAAGTATTTACATTATTGAAATAATGAAGTTACATAAATCTAAGGCAGTGGAAAAGCAGAACCTCCATTGTTTTATTTAAATTTTCAGAGATAAACCCTGTTAATTTCCATGCATTGGTTTAGTCCCAGCATGTGTGAAAAGAATATTTCTGCTCTGTTTCTGAAAACCAAACACTGCAATATGCTAATGGACATAAATCCAAAAATTGTTATTTTCAGAAGTCACAAATTGTACTGGATGCCTTGAAATATTGCTGATTTAAGAAGGTTGATGTTTGTCCTTTGAAAAATCTGATACCTTGCAATTGAAACTTCCATGTTCCTTAAAACAGAGAAATTAGATTTGCCAAAAAACTTTTAAAATAAAAATTGCTGGTTACTTAAATAATGAGAGCGTTGTGTTTTTGTATACAGTGTTCACACAGTGAAAAATAAAGTTGCTTTAGATTTTTTTAGTCTTGCCAAGTAGCAATTGCTGTAGTCATTAAAAAAAAAAAAAAAAAAAAAAAAAAAAAAAAAAACACCAACCAGATCCCTTTGATCTAGATTGCTCAGGTGGATAATTCTCTGCTATTTCTTAAAACATAAGTAAGAAAACTTTCTGTCTGGTTTTTAGCCACATAACTCAGAATTTTTTACACCAGAATCAGCTGGATTTTTCCCAGCAGAACATTCACAGTGCCTAGATCCTTTCCATCTGCAAAGATTCTTAAGATTTGTTTTTCTTCTCAGGAGGCTTTAATTAGCTTTCATTTCTTTGGCCTCTCACTTGTATTTTCCAAACAAAGGTGCTGTGTCTGTAAAACACCTTCTAATGAAAATGTAAGACTGAACATGCCTTATGTCTTTTGAAGAAGTATTGGTTTCCTGTTTAGCCCAAGTGTTTTTCAGCACAGCTTCCTGGGAACACTTTTTTGGGAGTTCTTAAAAATCAGGCCACAGGTCTATCATCAGAGGATACTATTAACATTAATTCCTTAATTCATGCATTTATTATTTAAAACTCAAGATTTTATATAAAGGCTGTCAGCCTCTCCAGTCTGGTTGTTACACTTCTGAAATAAAGGATCCTGTATTAAGGTGCTTGAATGCCTGGATTGATCTTGCTTCCTTCCCCTGTGAATTGAGCAGTGGTAAGAATTTGATCTACCTTGAATAAACTTTAAAAAAATTCTTTTGTTTCAGCATTTTCAAACTTGGATAAGCGAACTTTTTCTATGCCAAATGCAGTCTTTCTAATTAATAAGTGAAATGATTCTAAGTATAAACCTCTGTTCAAAATCAACTGATGCTTGCTTGTATTATTATCAAGATCATAATGCAGTATATTTTGTGAAGACTGAGACTGTATCTTGTGCTCAAGGATCTCCTGAGCAGTTGTAACAAAAACCTCATTGCTGTTAAGTTAGGAAGGTAGTGAACAAAATGTCACAAGAATGTTTCTTGCACTTTGTGAGGACTTGGAATCACACATGCACTCTGGGTCTCTAATGGCTCTGGCAGTAATTGTGGGAAGAATAGCAGCTTTGCCAGAAAGTAAGAACACAAGAGCAAGAAACATATTGGGGCTGAGACAGATCTTGCACAAGTCATACTTAGATGAGTGCCAAGAATGACTACTCAGAGGCCAGTAGCCCAAAGATACTTGGCTTCTCTTTCCACTTTTAATCATTCTGTTTCAGACACGTAAAAACAATAACTAATTGTAGGAAAGCTGGAAGGCAATTTTTAAATCCAAAGAGTATGTAAAAGGGCAAAGGAAACTCTGATGTCAATAAAGGAGAACAAAACTTAAGAAGTACTATCTGAACAGCCTCAAGGGACTTGACAGCAAATTGACTAACAACTCTCAAGCATGAGTATGCTGTGGAGCAAAAGTAGGAGAAAAGTAAAGGGTCAAAAGAGATGCTAAAAATAACTAAGGAAAAAAAAAAGCTAGAGAAGTGTGCTAGGTTGACTCCAGCTGGACACTTTGTGCCCACCAAGTTGCTCTATCAGTCCCCTCCTCAACTGGACAGGAGAAGAAAATGTGTTGAAAAGCTCATGCTTTGAGAGAAGGACAGGGAAAGATCATTCACCAGTTACTGTCACAAGCAAAATAGATTCATCTTAGGGAAATTAATTCACTTTATTGCCAATTAGGCAGAGTAGGATAATGAGAAACAATAACACATCTAAAACCAACTTCCTACACACACCTTTCTTCTTGACTCTGCTTCACTCCAAACTCTTCTTCCTCCTCCTCCTCAGTGGCACAGGGGGATGTGTTCATCACGTGCTGTCTCTCCAACTCCTTCCTCTGCAAGAGGACTCCTCACACTCTTCCCCTGCTCCAGCATGGGATCCCTCCCATGGCAGACAGCCCGCCATGAACTTCTCCAACATGAAGGTGGAAATCCTGCCTCACCATGGTCTTCATCACAGGCTGCAGGCAAATCTCTTCTCCATCATTTGGAGGACTTCCTCACCCTTTTCCATGCTGGCCTCAGTGTCTGCAGAGTTACTCTCACATATTCTCACTGCTGTTCCTCCCATCTGTTGCACAGATATGATGTTGCACCATCGCTGATGGGCTTGGCTTTGGCCAGGTGACAGTGACAGGGCCCTCTTGGAGCCAGAGAAGCTACACTTGCAGCCTTCACCCCCTGGTTAACAAAATCTTGCCATATAATCTCAATATAGGAAGGGAAGAAAAGTAGTATTGTGGACTCATGAAATAATAAAACATCAGGAATACTTCAAGAGGCTCTGACTCTTACAAAATCAGCATTACCCAACAGGCTTATAATTTCCCTGTTAAGCTTACAGTATTTGGGATGATATGACTAAAGTGTAGAGTCAACTTTATCAAGAGCACCTCAGTTTTAATTTCTGAGGAAGTTTCTCACTGATGGATCTATAGCAAAAAACTGGAGAAAAAAAAATGCAGTGAATCCAGTCTCCTAATTCTAACAAGGTTAATTTAGGTTTCCCAAGGGTTGTGGTGGGCTTGTGCATGTTGAAAATTTCCAATTTTTGCAAAAATTTATCATCATTTTGTAAGAATTCTAATGGCTGCATTTTAAATATTGGAATACATCATTACTTCAAAATTCTGGAGGGCAAATAATATTTTTAAAATATATTTTCTCTTTCATTAATTCTGGCACATTGGTAATAATTTAAGAACTATACTCAGGAATCCAATCTTTACAGCTTTTTCATAAAGAAATAAAAAGGAAATTACAAGAGTCAGTGCTGTCTCAGGAGTTTTCAAATAAGGCATATATTTTTACTTAAAATACATTATTACAGACTTCAAAAAAGTGCCTGGAGAGGCAGATTTCCTCCTTTGGTTTTGTTAATGATCTGTTACATTTCAGCAGCGGGTTTCAACTCTTTTTTTTAAACCCAGAATACATTTAAAGACCACTTCTGAATGTCCTCAAAAATCAAGTCCTTTTCCTACAGTTTCTAAACACACAAATGCAGGAAATTGGTATAAGACATGTTCTATAAACAACATTGTTTAAATGGATTAACATTTCTGATTCTTCTAACCCTGCACTGATTTTCAGGCAATAATCTAACAGAAAAAGTAAGGAAATGTTCTGGAATATGAAGCTGTACCAGTAGCATCTAAGGAACCAGTTATTCTTTTAAAATAATCTGAATTAAAAAATTTAAGTTAATTAAGTGAAAAAAACCGTATTGCTTACAAGGAAAACGTCCTGTGTTGATTCCCCAGTGTCTCAGGGTATCTCTGCACAGAACACTATGTGAACAAAACAAGGAAGACAACCCTTAATCATGAATCTAACAAGCCTGACCTTGCATGCGTGGTTAGGATGAGGTCAAGTCCAAGAGAGGATTTCTCAATTGCTTTGTTTCATGCATTGCTATTTTGGTGTCTCATCATTCATCCATCCATCTAGCAATTAAAAATTCTGTCACTTACAATGATGCTTAAATGAATAATTACTTCATACCACATAGGTGCTTTAATACTGGCCTATTTAAAAATAATAATTCAACAGCAACTGAAGGCTTGATAGAAAAACAAATCTATAAATGCAATAGTTGCAGTGGAGTAGTATAGTGTAGTACATTAGACTTTCTAATAGCAATAAAACTGCTTTCAACAAGTATTTAATTATACTTTATTAAGCAAGAGCATAGATGTATTACCACAAGGCAGTTCATAATTTTTCTGACAATACAATGGATTGCAGGCTCTTGAAAAGGTGAGGTTGCATTCATGTGTGATAAATAGATTCATGTAGATTTTCATTATAAATCCTGAGGTTTTTTGGTGGGTTTTTTTTTTGGTTGGTTTTGTGTTGTTGTTTTTTTGTTGTTTTTTTTTTTTTTTTTTTTTTTTTTGCTAAGGGACAAGGCAATCAACAGGATTTTGAGGTTAAATTTTGCCATATCATGAGATTTTCCAAGAGTATCTGTTTTCGTGACATGCCACAGCCATCCTCACTTTTTCTAGGCTTTCTATTATATTTGTTTAATAAAAATAAGGCTTATCTGAACTTCTTAATGGTATTAAATATCTCACTCTGCTCTAAGGTTACCACATTGGTCATTTTTCCTTTTATCCCAAGTCATGCCTTCATTTAAACAGAAAAGTTTGGCTGAACTGACTGATTGATGACTGCAGAGCCCAATCTTCCTTCCTTGCCTCCCACTTCAGCACACCTGCTTTCAGTGATTGATTTCCTGATAGATGCTGTGAATAAAACACTGGAGTAAGTGAGGCTGAGCTGATGGGAATGAAAGCTGACTTAATAAGACTGTTTTGCTATTCTGTGTACTTTATTAATATTTGAAAAAAGCTGAAAGCTCAGTTACATGATGGTTGAAGAGTCTGTTCTGTGTTCAGATGTGATTGGTAAAGAGAAGCAGAGGTACTTTTTTACTTCAGCAAGAACTTTGGGCAATTGCTGAAATTAAATTTTTTATCTGGGGTTTTAAGTTGCAATTGCTATGCTAAATTCTAAAAAAACAATTCCAAGCCCTGTTTATATAGATCAAAACTAATACAATAAATACAATCATCTTTTGAGAAGTATATGTCTTTCTCTGTAGGAAATTATCTTATTTTTTAGCTGAGATAGAAGTTTCAATCTACAATAGTAAGTCCAACACTCAGTGCAGCTGGTTGGGATTTTTCCAATTAAATCAGCATACCAAATGAATACACTTGCACACATCCTCACTTTATTTGTTTAAAAGAATCAATTGTAAGGCAAAGTCCTGAAATTCTCTCTGGTGCCAGGAATTTATCTGAGAGAGGATACAATAAAAACTGTTCAAAGTCTGTCCGAATTGAAGCATAGCCTGCAAAAACATAATCACAAATGATTAAACGAAAAATTCCTTATCAGAGGCAGGACAGGTAGATGCCATCCTATAGTATTCCATGTAATTGTGAAGACCTTTTAGCTTATTCTGCTTTACATGGAGTGTTAAAAATGCAATACAAAGATCTTTTTATTATAGCTGTGGTCTTAGAAATAAATCAAAACAGTAGAGGATTAATCCATTGCTTAGAATCCAGTCCAAATTATTAAGGTAAATGATTAAGATAATATTGTCCTACTTTAAAAAGTGAGAAAAAAATCTATAGTAATTTTATCAAGAACTGAAAGCAAATTATAACATTAGACCTGCAGTTAGAATCATTGAGCAGATCTCTTCTAGCTGGTGCTGTCTGCTGGGTTCCCTGGTGGAGATGAGTAACAATCAAGGAAATTGAATGAGCAACACTGACAATATAGGACATATTTCAACAATAATTAAGTTCTGCTGTGTGCAGGTGGAAGGGAGTTAAAAAAAAAAAGAGAAATATGCAGAGGAGATACCCAGCTACAAAGCAAGATATAACAAATTCAATGGGAAACTACTGAACTTTGACACTATTAGATTAATATGTACACACAAACATGGATCTTTAAAGAACCTTAACTAAACAAAAAGTAAAAGAATGCTCAAGTTTTACACATAAGCTCAATAGTTTTTCAGTGAAAAAAGATAGCTGCTATGAGCAGAGATCTGGGAGGGAAGAGGTCCACAAAAAGAATCAAGAGGGAAGGAAATGCACAGCAGTGTGAAAGTGGAAAAGGGTTGATAAGATGGTAAAAATAGTCAGTATTCTGTTAGTAACCACATCATCTTCTGCCAAGGTGAAGTCCTTCACAGCTATTCTAAAACCTGCATTCCTGTCTTCAATACAATTTGAGTTGGATGAATGATGGTTAAGTCCTGTCTTCCCCTCTGCTGTTCCTCTGCACAGTGTTCTGAGCAGAAAGGAGTGAAATGAGATTGGATGGGAGAGAATCTGAGCCCTGCTCTCCAGCCCCTAGCTCTGCATTCCTAACCACTAGACTCCTGCACAAAATGAAAGTACTTTTGCCAAGAGTGCATCACCCATCACCTGTGCTTAGGTTCATCCTAGTCAGTAAAGGTGCATATGCCAGCGTAATGAATCCCACTCCTACAGCCTGTTCTGGAGCCTGGAAACATCAACTTTTTTTTATAATCTGGTCCTATGTCAGAATATGAGGAACTGCTTCTCAGACTACTTAGGTGTCTTAATTTCTCACGTGAAATATAAGGAGCTGAAGTAGAGAAGAACTGTATTCCCATTGTTAAATAGTTTGAATTTTTTAGAAGTTTGAACATGTTTTTGAATATCCAGTCTTCCAGGTCCACATGCAAACATTAACCCCATAGTCTGAAATCAGTTTGGCACACAGAAAATATCTGTGTTAATTTGAAGTTGGGAGGTGATATGAACTCTGTCCTGACATAACTCAAGGAAATAGGTAAGTCTCAGGGAAAAAATAATAAACACCTCTCTTTTGTCAAGGAAAGTCATGCCTCAGAGTTTTCTTTGAAGAAGGAAGCAAGAGTGGGCTTGGGAAACCTGCATGTCAGTTACTTTGATTTGAAAATGTTGTTCAAATCAGCCATCCACCAAATACTTTTGAAGAAACTAAAGTGGAAAAGCACAAGAAGAAAAATCTGTAAGTAACAAAGAACTGTACAAAAGATGGGCAACAGAGCTCAAGTAGAAGTAATCAGGTTTTTTTGTTTGTTTGGTGTCATCCTTTAATTTTTACATCCTCATGAAAATTAGTCATTTCATGTAATACCAAGGAATCTGACTGATTATGGCCCCTGAAATTAAACTGAACAAAATGAGCTTTCAGTTCCTCAATTATGTTCCTCTTCCAGCTATTTTGAGTGAAATGGCATGGTTCTAGGGGTAGACATGAGACAGTTAATAGCAAGATGATCTTTCTAAATGCTTGACCCTTTTGCTCACTTCTTCCACTGTAGACAATTTGTTTCTTCTAAAGGTATATATTTTTTTCTTTTGTTATTTCAACTCATTTCACTTTGGGGCAGTCTGAAGAGTAGTTTGACTAGCCAAAATTGTGAGCTACAAATATTTGGCAGGCTAGATCTTTTATGCAGATGTTCTTATTGCTGCTAGCTGTTTGGCACTGTGATGTTGATTTGTTGTGTAGGTGTACTTTCCTTCATGCATATAATGAATAAGGAATCTCTATACCCAGAGGTTGTGTCAGAGATATTCAAACTGAGTGGATTAATTAAAGGAGTCACAAAGAGTTTCTTCATTAACACAGTTGAGTGAAAGTTGAGTATCCTCCTTGTTTGAATATCTACTTGAATTTGAATTACAAAGCAAGCTGCAGGAGTATCTTAATAGTGGAATAATTTTTTTCACTTTTACACGTTTTTTTTTAAAGGGACACACAATTATAATTAGTCAACAATCTTGAAGCACTAAGAGTGTGGCTTTTGTGATGAATTTTACATTTTATTTCCTATTTATACTTTCTTAGAAGGGGAGGAGAAAAATAATACAAAAAAGAGTGAAGTATTCAGAAAATATTCTGTCAGCATTCCAACAACCATTAGGATTTATAAATAACTCCCAGTAATTTATTTTCCAATCTATTGTTCTATTTTCTACTACTATTTTACCCTTTAAGAGTAAAAAGATTTTTAATTTAAAATAGATCACTCATTTTATGCAACCAATAGTTCTCTTCCTATACCCAACTCTTAGTTTTCTCTCTCACTAATAACAATTCATATTGTCTTTTCTATTAGCCCTGAGTTTTCAGATTTCTTTCTTAAAAAAAAAAAAAAAAAAAAAATCATCTGTGTTTCCCCAAGGTAATCCTTATTTTCTGCTCAATAGAATGTTTTTCTAATATTTTACATATCCTCTTTTGTACTGCAGTACTAGTCCCCTTGTCCTCTTTGTCTCCTTGCTGGTATGGTATTTTGTTACCTGTTTACACTGACCTCAGCAAATCACTGAGTTCCCACAGTCATGCTTCCCTTAGTTTTAATTCTCCCTAAAAAAAGAAAGATTGCAGGATTTCTGACTGAGATATCAACTCTTGGAATTAAGAGTTCAGATAATTCAGCATGGACATCAAAAATGCAGTGTGATGACTGGATCACCAGAAGATCTTTCTGACCCTGGTTGTGTAAAAATCCTCTGGACCTTTCCCACTAGAACATCTTCCCCCACTTTTCATCCTCCTGCCTTTGTGCTACCTGTTGCCCAATACTCTAATTCTTAATCTGATCCCAGAAGTGTCAGAGAAGCATCAGAAGGATCAAAGAGAGAAAGACACACTGAAGAAGGGAGTGGCAGTGTGAGGTGCATAAGAAGGTACAAAATTAGCTTCGTTTTAGGAGAGGCTTCCCTATGCTGTGGAGGATCCAATTAAGTTCCAGATTTTTCACTGATTTCTTAATTGTCACTTTTAAGTTACTTAACCCCATGCCTTCATAACTCCCCTAAGTATTGCAAGGCTTTGAAATAATTTTTAACATCTCACATAGTTCCTAGTGTGAACTATGCATCCTTCATACAAAACACAAACAAGAAAACAGCATAACTTACCAGAGAGGAAAAGCAAGGTAAGGGTCTATATGTTAGATACATTCCTCATTCATCTCAGGATGTTTAGCTAAAGATAGACTCCATAATGGGAAGTTCAGCCTAAGTGGGATTATTGGACAGATCCACCACCATTTCAATATTTGAATTAATTCACGTTTCCTCACCTGCCTCTGAATGACAGATCTTTCACCTTAATGCTGCTCAGGGGACACTGAAAGGATCAAGGTGTTGATGGTTTTTTCCTACCTGATTCAGCAAGCACGGCTCCACCTTTATATCTCAGCAGTTTTCAGTATGTTCACTGACAGCCTGTGTGTCTGTTTAGAGAAGCAAGGGTAGCCTGGGTTGCCATGAGTGTGAGCACTGACTGTCCAAGTGTAGCACTTCACAGTTCCTTTTTCATTTTGAACCACTCCAACTCTAGCACTGTGGATATAGGAGAATCAGTGCTCTCAGCCTCAGCATTCCTCACTTGGCTATTGTACCTTTTAATTTTGCTGCATCAACAGAGCCCTAGAATTAGGTGAATGGCATTTTTTAGGATGCTTGTAATGTTTAAATAGTGGTTAAAGGTACCTAAAGTATCTCTAGCTTAGCTAAATTTGCTCTTTGAAAAAAGTCAGGAGAAATAATTCAGATCATTGGAAATTAGTCCTCTTCTGCTTTCTATATATTCCAGTGGGAAGCTGAACTGACTACCCTCCTAATCTCACTGAATCTGCTAAATAACTGGATTTGTTCCCCAAATCCTCCTGGGTGTTATTTCTAGCTCACAGTAGCACTGAGGATAAATGTATATGTAGATATAACAAGCAGAGTGACTGGGACCAGAGCAAAGAGTGAGTGCTGTGTGTGTAGGTAAGGATGGGATTGCTGCTGGAACTGCTGGCAGTGAGGCCAGGGCTCTTGCTCTGTGCCTTCACCAAGGGGAAAAGCCACTGGGATCTTCTTGTGGGGGCCTCATCATAATACTCCTGTTTCAAGTCTTCCATTTAATTTATTTAAATGCTGAAACCATCTCTTTCCTTTCACAGAACTGGAACACAAGACCCTCTTTTTTCTCTTAAATCATGCATGACCTAGATGGTTCTTACAACCTATATTAATAATAGTTAAAAACAAAAGAAAAGAAAAAGCAGTGTAATCCTTCTAATTAAAAATATCTACTTACTATAATTATTCCTTGAGAAAAAACCCTTAAATGTTCCTAGTTTGCACAAATGCTGGTTGCACCATGTTTGCACAAAATATTCTTTAATTAGCACAATGCTCTCTAATCCAGAACTGCAGGGTGTGGACCAAATATTCCACACTGCCCAGGCTGCATATTCTGGACCTTCACCACCTTCAAAGCACCATCTTGGCAAATGGTGCAGAATCTGCAGTCATGATTCATCTCTTTGGAGGAGTGTGGTGAATATCTCCACTGTTTTGTTGGGGGTTTTTGGTTTGTTTTAATTTCTTAGATTTTTTTTCTTTGCATGTTTTATTAACTAACCAATGCCTACAGCTAAAGACACAAATGGGAACCTGCAACCTGGCACTTTATAAGGCAATGCTTAAGCCTTGGAAGTCTTGGAAGAACATAATAATCACCCTTGTCATGATTTCCAAGGAAGTGGCATCCTTAAGACCTCTTGTATGGAATGACATTTTATAAAGTTTCATGAATTTTGTCATTCTGACACAGAGTATTAAAAAGTTGCATAAACCACAGACCAATATTTAACCACTGAGGCTGAAAATCTACTTCCTGCAAAAGTGCCAATTATTCTAATTTTGCTTGACTTATGATATTCAAAAGTATTTCTACCTAAAATTGACTGATATTTATAAACAAAACAACTATATTTTCAGGAGGGTCAGAAAAGTTCACTGGCTTGACATAAACAGTATGTGAATTGCTTTGTTTCATAATTAGTTATCTGTTATTACCCATATATATAAACTATAATATTTGTGATCCCCCAAAATACTTCAAATCATAACCAATATAAATTATTTTGCTTTGCCTGATTTAAAATATACTTTGACTGGATCATCCCAGAGTTACTGCTAGATTAAACAGATAAAACATTTAAATCCTGTGCACTGCTGACATGACTGTTTCACCTGTGCTGTTAGCAAATATGGAACTTAAGTTCCAAAGCTAAAGAATAGCAATTCCAATATTGATAGCACAGCAAGCATACAGCATGGCTTAAGCATCATTCAAATCCTGTTTTCAGGACACATGGACTTTCTCCTAAGTCACCACAACAGCCTGTGGCTTTCCAAATTTTACTTACAATATCACAAAGACTTGAAGCACAGGAGATAAGCTGTACCAACCACATCATGGGGATCCTCAGGAGACAGATTTGAGGTTAATCTTTAGAGGCACATATAAGGAAAACTGGTCCAATTAAACAGTCGCTATGGTAAATGAACAAAGAATTATTTGCAAGAGGAAGTATGGGAAAAGACACAAAAATAGCTTGTGCATTATGAGTAGGAGTCATGACAGGAAAGCCACAATGTAGACTCACACGAAAAATCTACTTACATACACAGTCAAGGAAATCCTTCACCCAGAGATGATAATTTAGATGTCCTGGCTTAACCACTGAAAGAATATAAGCTTAAACCAAGCAAAAATTGCTTTTGGAGATCAAGGTATACCTAGTGTTGCCTTTTTGATGGGACATGGCAGAAAGTACCCAAATGACCACAGTGGTGGTTTAGTTGTCTATCACTACAGAGATAGTGAACCAGAGAAGAGCAAACCCCCTCTGGAACTTGTGCATGACAGCTAATTAAAACAAAGAAAAGTCTTAATTCAGGAGTCCTTTAAGTGTTAGCAGGATCAGAAATCTTGTTATACAGTACATTCCTGACAGCAGAAATGGTCAAACTTTTCTAAAGTGCTAAATTTACATTTGTAGATAACATTGCAGTCAGCATTTTCTCATGAGGAACTTGTTCTCTGTATATTGTTAGATTCGCTCAAAATTCACTTGAAGGAAGAACCACCCTAAATAGGATTATAATTTTTGACTTTGTATAATTCTACAGCTTTGTGCATTGCACAGTTCTACAGCTATCTGTACTGAGCAAGACTCTAGCCCACAGAGAAAGACTTGAATGCATCTTTCCAATTCTTCATCTAGTTTACTGAAAAGTTATGGTCAAATTATGAAGTCAGCTACACTATGTTTACTGAACTCACCCTACTAAATTAATTTCTATTGATATGAGCACCAAATGGTTTCAATCATTGATTCTAGTTGAACTCCAAAACTGTAGTCAGCCAAAATTTGTTGTTGGACCTTAGACAAGGGGTTGATTCAAAAAAAATTGATATTTTTAAATAAAAAAAATATACATCTTCCCTCAGTTACAGTGATGTTCTAAGGATAAATTTCTTAAAAGCTCCTGTAACCTTCTGTCACGCAAGGAGATCTTTAGAAAATACATACTTAATTAATTGCTGTTATTATCATATATTGTCCTGAAGGCTCAGTGGAGAATTTGTGCTTTTCAAAATAACCAGTTTCTTTGAAGGGAATAAAATAAGAATGTTAACTTTTAATTATGGAGTCTGAGGGCTGACAGATGTAAAGAGGCCACAGGACAAAGGATTAGTCTAAGCAGCGAGTGGTAACACTCATTACGTAATTGTGTGTTACAGGCATTTAGATGGTGATGGCCACACATTTTTAATTAAGTGGTGAGACAATTTACGTCAGATGGTCAGCTTGGACACTATTCCTGCCTGATGAGAGTGTCCCTTCAGCAGAGGTACAGCCTACTGACCACTGCAAGTCAGAACTGAAAAATGAGCTCCTGGGAAGGAAAGGGTTTCTACACAGGGAAGAGACTCTTGAGCTATCTCTTTTGTAAGAGAAGATCTCTTAGAAAAGCAGTTCAGCACTACAAAAGACTTGAATATTCATTTCTTCTTTTGCTGTGTTATTTTAAGCATTCCTCATTAAACACCAGGTTGTTGATCTCAGCCCTTGATCTGTTCTTTCGTCTTGACCATTACAACTAAGCCCCTTTTTATTCCTTGATTAGTTTCCAGCTGGATATGTTCCCTAATACAGCAAACCTGAAGCAATACAAGCAGAGGGATTAAATAGAATGGCAAAAGTGTAGGAGTTGCCTAATTATTTTAAATACATATTTATGCCAAATATGTAAACATGGCCGCTGGAAGGCATAACCCCCTCCTCATAGTTAACATAATCCAAACACTAGTGGGGCTTCTTTAGCATCAAACAGAATTGATAAGGAGTTCCTAGAAATCTCCTGGAAGGAAATAATTTTCTAAAAATGCATGTTTAATGGCTTCATCACTCACTGTTGATTAAAATGTAGTTTTTATCCCAGCTCATACAAAGGTCGGCATTTTATTGCTGTGCTAGGGATCAGATCTAGAAAGAGATTTAAATCCAAAGTATCCCACCCAGGGGAAAAAAAACTCCAAACAAAACAAACAAACAACCCATACCTGTATATGTTGTAGATGGTTGTCTGAAGGATCATTTTCACAAGGCCAAACTCCTACTCATGGTGCCATGGTTAATCTCCCAGCTCAAATTTCTCAGTCCAAGTATGCCAGAATTCAGGATTCAACTGACTCAGCAGTAATTAGTCAGGTGAATTACAGCTGTATAATGAAGGCAAAGTTTGATTTAGTAAAAATGAGAGTCCAAAAGACTCTTAAAACTCTTATCTGAAAGTAAGAGCATTTAGAGAAAAAAAAAAGAAGAAAAAAAGAAAAAAAAAAAAACAAACCTAAAGTGAAATAAGTAAAAATATATAAAAACACAATTCATAATCATGCATTTTGTTTCTTCCACACAAGCATTACGCATGTGAAACTGTCTTAGGTTTGAACAGGGAGAGGTTGCCACTGTGAATTTGTAGTACCTTCTCACTACTGTTGGAGCCTTAAATTTGCATGTACAAGTGCAAGTCTGTTCTTGGGTCACATTGCAAAGTGCATAAAACAGCGACAAGCTAAAGTCAGACACAAGTCATAGGACAATCTTGTAATACTTGAAGTGAATTCCTACTCCTTTTCTTTGGTGTAACATCTTTAGATAAATCAAGTAAATGGGTATTCATTTGAATTTGAGCTGAATGAATATCTACTAGAGAAACTATTCACAGAAGTGTCAGCTGAAAATGGTATGTACAGAGGTCTCAGATCCAACTTCCTGTTTAAACTAAGTTTCACCAGCTGCTGCTCTCATTAGCTATACTTTTAAAGTATCAAAGGACAGATTCTCCATAGTCTTCCTGCACACACTACATTATCCTGCACCCACTAAATAAAGAAGGTTTTTCTATTGTTCAAAACTGTTTAGCCTCTGGCTCTCTTCTCATAGATCTGCCACTATTGATAATATTTTGGTTTTCACTTTACAATTTTGTCTCAAGTAATTTTAGATTGCAGTTACATTTCCTCTTAGTCTCTAAAAACACATTTACCAGCAGTTTTTTTTGGGAAAAAAAGTCAAAAGAAAAGGAAGTCAAAGCTAATACAATTTCATACTATTAAGGAAGTTCATGCAATTTCATAGTATAAAGACTAATTGATTCTGTGTTTAGGGAACGAAATTTTCTTTACATGGACTTCTCTGGACTCTAACTTTTCAAAGAAAACAGTGCACTGGAACTAGAACATTTTGACCAACAGAATCTAAAGATTTTTTAGATTGTGTGTACAAGCTAACTTCCCCTCCTACTAAAAACCTCCTAGGGGAGCATGAGATTGTGATTAGGATTTCTGCACTAATTTTGATGCTGTTTGCCCACATTTAATTTCAAATTTGAAGCTTATGGGACTCCCACCTTAGGAGCATCTAATTCTGTCAGAATTGTATTAGAAAGGGCATAGATTATACAGACAGACTAAAAACTTTCAGTTTGGTGTTGTCTCAACAGAGGCTCTTGGTGGGGAACACCCAGCGTGCCAAAACTGTCAACTGCACAACTGTGCTGTGACAGTGAGTGCAGGGGAGCCTTGAAAACCAGTCAGAGCTTTGTGGAACCAGACCTGTTTCTAACTCTCTCCCTTTCTTGTAGGGTTTTGGGAAAAATTCCTTTGTCTTACAGCGTGTTTGCCACTTTGTGGGTAGTGAAGTGTGATTACACATTTAGTTCAGTTCACATGAGTGCATATATCTGCTGGCTAAATTGGTCTCCCTGTGTTGACATAATCTCATCACCCTTCATTCCTTTCTGTTTCATGTATCACCTCAGCCCTCTGCTGTGAATTTGTCCTATCTTAGAGCAACTCTGCAAAAAGTGATTATCCTTCACTGGTGCCCTTGCACTGGATTACTTCAAAACTGGCATCTAGCCAAGGCCGTGTCAGCTCCAAATGCCACTGGATTTTCACTTCTGTGCTAATCCAGCGGCCCACATTTGAAGATAACATTTGTAATGAAAACCAAGTATGTTTTAGTGAAGCCCAAATTATTGTTCTGTCCCTGAGAACAGTGACATTGAATTCTGCATCTTGCAGCGTGCTGAGGGTCGGGTAGTTGGTTGGTTAATCACAGCTCAGCCTCACCAGGGTGTTCACAGCTCCAACCAGGATTTCCTAATCCAGAGCCCAAACTTCTGGTGCCAGAATTGACAGCAAATCTCCAAACTCCCCCCCTCTGCTGTGTGACAAGTGGTCCCCCAACTTTTCCAGAGAGATGACACTAAGCATATTGCGACATGAAGGAAAAGTAGGTATTGTTAAATTTTACAGAGGCACAGAGAACATGCTGTCTGTGCCTTTCTTTTATCTCAGGTCAGAAGAAACTAACCTAGCAAGGAGAAGCTAAAATAAATATTTATTAATATTTAACTAAGCTTATCAAGTATAATGGAACTGGTATTCAATAAGGTGCACATCTAATGTCGCCTGTTTTTATAACATAATCCCTATTACTTTATCATATAAATGGCAAAAATAAACATAAAATATAAATATATATGTAAATATATAAAATATATATGTAATATGTATATTATATATACATATACATATATATACATGTAATATATATATGTATATATGTACATATATAAAATATATATGTAAATATAAAATAGATTTTGATTATATAAAATAAAAATAAACCACTAAAGCTGTATATAAATGCAAAATATATTTTTATTACATAAATATAAGATAAAATAAGTATTCAATATAAGTAAAAATAACAAAAATCTTATTGGAATATGCAAGTGAGACCATTTATGAGGAAAAAAGCTATTTATATTCTACTATTGAATATTATCTGAAAATCACATTTTATATGTATTCACAATGTAGGGGGCATGAATTCTGGTTTATGTTCATCAAAAACCAAAAAGAAAGATAACTGTTTCTTATTCTTGGTCAATAACTGCACATCTGGCAGGGAATTCTGAGATTTTTTTGACAGGCTACTATGAAAAATGTGTATGCACAACTTTTGTTCAAAATAATGTATTTACAAATACTTATAATATATTTTCATTAAAAATACTTATATTTTCATTATTGAAGTGAATTATTAAATATATATAGAATTCAATTTTATATATATAATTCAACTATCAACATCATACAATTTTGAGAAATTTCATATGGCAAAAATGAGCACAAAGTGTTGCCAGAAAAAGTCAGGCTGAGAGCAGGACACCAACAGGATGAGCAGTCTGGAGCTGTTCTCCTAATTGATAGCAAACGGGAGAGCTTTTAATTTTTTAGCATCAGCATTTCCCAGTTTTCTGCTACAGCAGAAAATTATCAGCTGCTCTAACAGGTCCTTTAAATTATTAATCCAGTGTACTGTTTTCTTTGCAAAGTGACACAGTTAGAGTACGCAAAGGTTTGATTTTAGATATCTTGTTTGCCACAGTGGAACACTGCCATAAAGATCCCTTTGCATTAAGGAGGGCAGGGTTGATTATATTCTGCTACATACACTGAAATACTCTAAACCAAAGTTTAAGTGAATTATTTAATATCAAATGTGAGCTCCCCAAACAGGGGAGGATGAATTTCCTTCTGCAATTGGTGAAGCCTTTTTACAGATCCAGAGATATGTCCATGAATTTTTCAGTGGCTGTGGTGGGTCACTACAGTAGGCACTGTTTGCAGGGAGCTGAGGGGACATAAAATGAGTTTACTGCTGAGTCAGACATTTTGAAATGTGTAACACAGCAATTGCACAAGTAGCCTTTATTCAAAAATTAGGGTTTTTTTAAGGAATGCTGACATTTTCAACAAAATGGAACTATAGTTATCAGTTTCAAGAAAACATGATAGGTGAGTGCTGTGACCTTTAAAGCAGCAGGCTGTCTGTGAAGTGCTTGGTGGAAACATGTTTTACAATGTCTGTAGCTGCCTCTGGGAGAGGCACAGAACTGCCAGTGACCAGCTGCATTTTGTGTAGTGCTGCTGAGAACAACATGTCAATATTTGTATAAACAGTTTGTCCTTGTTCTTTTACTGAGTGGGGAAAAAAGTGCCATTTCCAGCTGTGTCTAAATTTGAGCCTTCCTGCATCTTGAAGCTAATTACATTTTTGAGTTTAGTAGGCAGGAAGTGGCTTCTAATCACTGAGCAATCAGGGGAAGGACCTGTGCTCTAGTAATGTGCCTGGGGTTTGTTGAACCATAGCTGTGGGAAATGCAGGGCTATCAAGATAGCTGCTCCTCTGAAGCACTATATATGAGACTATGTGATAGCAAGAATTAACTACAAAGAATTTAAACGCCCTTATATCCACCTATAGCCTAATAAGTGCATCAGATTCATTGTTGCATTTAGTTACAGAGAATGAGGGAGAAAACAGAAACAATCTAGTGTTTTGTGACTGTGTTCATTACATATACATGAGCATGTTAAGGATCATTAAATACCTTCTGTTACTCTTGCACTTCCATCATGGAAGCAACCCCACTGATATTCTTGCTCCTTAACAGTTATGGGCACAGAAGGATATTCCATGCTTACACAGAGCAGATTTGCAAGAAATTCCCTGGAGTGAGTAGAATAATATAGTGTAGCAGGCTCCCATTTTCTTATTTTAGGAAAGTGCTGATATGTTTTCCTTTTGTATTTTTTCAGACTTTGCTTTCCTGACTTGGATTGTTTTGTTTTTGTTACAGGTCACAGGAATTCTTGAATTCTTCTTTTCTTTTTTATTTTTTGGGGTGGTTTTTTTTTTGGTGTTTTTTTTTTTGGTTTGGTTTGGTTTGGTTTGGTTTGGTTTGTTTTTTTGGTTTTTTTTTTTTTTGTATAAGGCTGCTTTCAATGGTCACAATTAAATGACAAAGCATAAGAATCAGCCTCTGTCTCAGTCTTGAGAAAGTATCTAAAAAACCCAAAACAATAATATATCCCCTTCCCCAAGCTTTGTATTCCCCTGGAAAAGTTCCATATTCCCTCCTTCTACAGAGAAAACCAAATTTTTAAATGTATTTTTGACCCATTTGATTTTGGTCTTTAATAGGGAATGTTGTGCAAATGACAAAAAGCAGTGAGAACAGAGAAGCTGCTGGTTATGCTGGACAGAGGACAAGGACAGCAAAAGGCTGAGTCAGAGGGGCTGAGTGTAAGGAGGAATGACCACATGAATCTGTCACATTTACAGAGAGCAGCTCCACTAAGCAGCACTCTGTAAACTGAAGGCTCAACATCCCATACAGGTACCAGCAAAACAAAACTGGCAAGTCCCTTTACAGCTAGAAATGGATTTAGGGGTTTGTTGTTTTGAAGTGGGTCTCCTGGGGCTTTCTTTCTTTTTTCAACAAATCATAGCATCTACATGCTGATACAATGCAGCAGAAGAAAAATTCACAGGCACAGTAAAGAAAAGTCATTCAATTTAATTTGGTAACTTAAAGGGGTAAAAAAATACAACCTTACATTCTCCAATATCTGCTACTCCTAAGAAGGTTTCAAAACGTCAGTGCTGTGAGAATTAAAAGACTAAAATACAGGAATTGTAACCTGAAACATGAAAATTAAAATGTTCCTAAACAATCTATTCAAAAGAAGACAGTTTAACAAGCCTGCCTGTCAATAGTTACAATCATTCCAGTTACAGAATTATTTTGAAGATAAACACAAATATAAATTTTTCATTCAAAAAAGTATATGGCAAGAAATTAAATTCTCACAGAAAGTATCTGTGTTTTCCAGGATCTTCTCATTACTTCACTGATTTTCATGGTACAAATCTATGCAAATAAATCAGAAGTGACCTGATATGAAGTATTAGCCTGTATTAGTTAAAATCCGGTTTCTATACAACTAGAAAATTAAAGCTTGCTAGAAATTATACATACACATAATTTAAACAGAGTTAATTAATTTCTTTTGTCATTTTTATGGTGTTTGTAGTAACATGATACAGCAGTTCCTCCAAATAAAAACATCAGGGCAACTGTGTTTCTCTAAAAGCCATGTAGCCTCTCTCAAAAATACTTAAAGACCTAAACATGAAATTATATTGCTAGCAGAAGATGTAGCCACTGCTTAGGTGAAGCAGTAGTATAAACAATTAAGACAAGTAGCATTTGAAATGATGACTTTCACAAAGCATCTCAGAAAGTACATAAAAATATGTACTATGTCAACTATGTTAACTAGAAAATACTAATAAGAAGGAATAGCCAGAGATACTGTTTAATCTATTAAAGGAAATTTCCTCAACACATTCCTTTTTAGAGAGCAATCTCTAACAGTTGTGCATAATGGGCAAAGGAGTTTTATAAGCAGCATCACTGATAAAGCAAATCACCACCAAGGCAGCAGATAATCACCTGTGGGAAGTGGAAGTCCTTGACTTTATTTACAGCCTCCAAGAATCAAGGTCAGTATGTAAAGAATATTCAATATTTATAAAGACTTTTAAACATTTCTGAAAGTGTGAGTGGATGCCAGCCATGAAAGAATGGCTATGGACACCAACCATGTCTGTGACAGTGGCCATGAATACATTACTCAGACTTACTAAAATCCACTTAAGTTTTAAAAGAGTGGGGTGGATGTGTATCCTTACTGAAAATATGCAGTGGTGTTTTATTTCAGTGGCAGCAATGAATCATCAACACAGGACATAAGTTTGCCTATGAAATAGGGCCCTTCTGACTATTCCTGGGTACCAACTTCTGCAGTCAGAGGCATGTGCCTGTGCTCTAGGGCAAACACCAATAAACTTTTTATCTTACCTCTGTTAATCTTTATATCTCTTTCTTATAACATAAACATATCTCAAACTCAGCTACTGGACCTGAAGATCCAATAAGATAAAAAGAGTAAAAAGTAAAAAAAAAAAAAAAAAAAGGAGAAAAATGGGAAAAAAATGAAAAAATATATAATTTGCACAGCCAAAAAAAGAGAAGGTGTCTGGGCATTTTGGGAGGCAGTTGCTAAGAGGTGTAGCAGAGACAAGTTCTAGGCAGGATCTCCACTGTACAAAATGTTCCAAATAGAACAACACAATGGTTTGCAGTTTTTATAGAAATACCTGATGAGTTTCCCAAAAGGCAACTCCCAACAGATTGGACTATTGTCAATAAACTTTGACATAAAGAAGGCTAAATTAGCTCAAATAGAGGTTTGTCTTGCCAGAAATATATTGTACTTGAGATAAATTGATGATAGCTTGAGAGGCTGCCCACAGCCATGTCTCTCAATGTTGTTCTGAGAAACCAGATTGCCTTGTCCTACTCTCTAACAGGCAGTGTCAGAAATCACATTTCAGCTGTAGAGGATATTAAGTCCTACTGATGATTGATTTGCCCATGGGAAATGTGGGCATCTGCTTAGAAAAGCAGACAGAAGAAAAAAACCCCAAACATCTGTACCACTCCCCTGCCATGGTTTCTGATAACTGCAGCTTTGCAAAGGCATTTTTCCTCTCTCTGGTGAGTGGGCTGGTGCATAGGGCTGGGGAGAGGGGGAAGAGCAGCTCCCTCCAGCACCAGGCATCAGACACCATCTGGTTTCTGACATCTATTTCCCTGTCTCCTGGGAGTGGGCAGCAGCAGCAGCAAGTCCAGCTTGGCACATTTTCCCACCACTTCCTCTTCCCTCTTGTAGGGGGAGATGTTCAGCCCCAGCCAACCTCTCCTCCCAGTTCTACTTCTTGGAGTAGCAAAATTGAGTATTAGTCCCAAGGCTTGCTCTGTCTTTGGTGCATATATTCAAGGATGGGAATTGCTGTGCCAGGGAAGGCTAGAATCTAGGAAGACACTGAGAGAAAACATGAAGGAAAAATATGACTCCAGAACAAATAAAGATTAATTTTATGGTCACATTTCATTTCCTATGAAATGCTTTATAGAACATAGAAAAGGGAAGATGCAGCACAGCACGAGATGAGGAGAGCGTAATCTCATTTTCTCTGAAATCTCCCCTAGAGGATTGAATTATACTTACCTGTGTAATGGTAGCTTCCGACTTTTCATTTAATTTCAGGTTTCCATTGGAGGACATTACTCTTTTCTTCTTTGGAAGGCTACTTCTAAAACTCACTCTAACCTAAAACTTTGTTTATAAAGGTATTTATTATACAAGTGCTTTTGTATGTCTGTTTCAGTACTTTTCCAGAGTGAAAAAACTTGGTTTGGGGATTTCTCTAGTTCCTTCCCAGTCTGCATACAGAATTTGCTATCCCATCTCTTTCTATCTTTTTATGAACTGTGTGTTTTTATTTTAGCGCTATTTTTATTTTAGCGCTTCAGTCATATATGTTATAAAGTCTAGCAAAATTCTGATTTCAGCTTTAAAAAATACTAACAAACACCTTTTTCAGTTTTGCTTCAAATCTCACATCTAAGGCAAAAAATCCTAAGAGGCAAAATGGGGAAAGAAAAAGGGTTTGTAGGAGAAAGGGAGCAAGACAAACTTGATCAGTTTAGGGATGGAGGCTGTAATGTTGGGTTGTGGCTTGAGGTGTGGTCGTATATTTACGTCATATTATTATTAAGAGGACCTGAATGGTGTATCCTGACAAGAATTTAGCCACCTTTGTCCTCATCATTGTCCCTGACTGGGAGGGGCCCACACTGATTACAGCTGAACAAACCATTAGGGAGGATGTGGAGAATCCAGAACCAGCATGATGATAGAATCCCAAACTCTGCTGCTGCTGCTGCATTGGAGCTCTCTAGTGGAATACATGTTGCAGAGCTGACTTCTGTTTTGGCTGCCTAACAAACCACACCAAAATATTGGACTTGATTGCTATTCTGAGGTCCTGTGAAGTGGTGTACAAAAAAAAAAGAAGAAATATCCTGGTATTCTTTTTTTCAATACCTAGTATGATTCTAAACTCCATGAATTCCTCAACAGCATCATCTGGCAGAGGAGTAATTCTTCTGTGATTGAAGGTAGGCTTTCTAGACTGCCAGCACATCATGTAATTTGACTTACATTTTTAGAATTGCCTCTATCTGAACACAGATTATCATCAAAACCACAGGATCAGACTGTGCTTGACTCTCTGTTAACCACATATTTTTTTTGGTTACTTGAATGTTCAAATAATTTGAATGGGTATGAGAAGTGATCCAGCAGAAGTGGGATGGGACTGCTGTGATTTGAGTAACTGAGATAAACAGGAGGTGGCCAGCATTCTCTGTTATCCATCCATGGGTACTGTAATCTAAAACTCTTATCTTTCCTTCTGCTTCTTCTTCTTCAGGAAACTCACATAAGTGGCACTGCTGAGGGAGTTCTAGCCTGCAGACGGTGGACTGACTCATTCTCTATCTTATTTCCTTTTTACACTGCGCTTCAGCCTCATGTTATATGGATGCTTGTAAGCACCAGGTCTCCCATTTCAGAGCCAGTATCAGTACAGGGCTTCAGGAAGCCCGTCCTATCCTGTTTTATCTCTGGATCCCTCCTTTTCCTGGTGTAATACCATGAAATTGAAGGAGAGAAGCTGAGGAAAATATATAGAGAAGGAAGCAATGCATACAAAATTAGAACCAAGCACTGTGTTCATCTAAGCACTCGTGAAGAAAAAAAAAGGGCAAAGGATTCTGGTTGGTGGAAGCAGCATGCAGGGCTGAACAGAAAAGGTGTACAGAGATACAATTTCTAAACATTGCCAGAGGAATTAATGAGAGCTTTTATAGAAAGAAGGCATGCATTTATGCTTATAAATGTCTTGCTGATCAGTTAGTTGCCATCAGTGTAAGGCAGCAGCTCCTACAATCCCTGAGGTTTTAGGAACCTTGCTTTTACATCACTAACCATGCTTTTACAACTGGTGTTATCATAGCATTGAAATGCACCAAGTAGGTGTTGGGCCTCTTTCTATGTAGACTCAACAGCAATGCAGCACAAGCCAGTCCAAAACTAGAAAATCTAGTTTTGAACTATTATTAAAATTTCTGACTGGATAACACAAAACATAAGACTTCCCTGATATTGTTTGAACAGCTCCACTCTTGCAAAACTCCCTCTGCAGGAGCTCTGTAATCATCAATCAGTGCAACAATAAAAGATGGAGGGGAAGAAAGATCAGGAACAATAAAATGGGCATATCTCCCTAATATGAGGAGGTTTCAGCCCAAGACCTGTGTTTTCTGTCACCACCTAAGCAATGTTCTAGCTTTTATTAAATGCTTAACAAAAGAAGGAAACAGGTAGTAGTTAAAGTAGCTCAAAGTAGTTAAACAATTTCCTTACTTTAATTGCTGTTTTCAAGTCTTGACAAAAAACTTGAAAAAACCCCAAAATATTCTAGGATTTTCTGAAGTAAAGATCCATTCATAGTTTCTAAGGTAATAAGGCTCACACAAATTTATATGCTCCTATTGTGAAAAATGCACAAGATAAATTTCAGATCACCTACTTTGTTGCCAATGAGAATCCCTAGGAACAATTAAGAATCTTGAGATGAATTAAGAGAATCCCAGTATTCACTGTCTGGCATGATACAACCCTGAATGTGGTCAGGTTCAGATTTATATTTTATGCCATAAAGTCCTTCAAATAAAGTCCTTAAAATAATCATTATCAAAACAGCCACGGCTATTTCCACCTGCCTCTCATCCTCAATCAGACTTTAAAAGGCGAGTTTAACTGTCTAAAAAGAGGGGAGAAAATCCTTAATGTGGTTTTACCAGTTGTTAAGTACAAGATATGAAGAAAAAATATGTACATTCTTGACTGCCTATCCACTACAGAGAACTGAACCACTAGCCTACAGAGCCATCTTAATTTATTATTTCCTTCTTAGCATTTTCTGTTGTTGGTCTAAACTAAATTTCACACTCGACACCTCTTTGGAGAGTTCAGGCACTCTCCTGGAGGTGACAGGCTCCTACCACTGATTGCACCAGGAGCCTTGCTGCCCAGACTGAGCACTCTGACTCACCTCACAGGCCCAGGTCAGCACTACTGCGTGCTGGGGTGGCTAATTCAGATGGTCAGAGTAATTCTGAATGGTCATTTTGAATCTGTGTGAAATCAGCAACTGTGTACTGAGGTAACCAGAACTCCTCAGTTAATCTGGACTATTTTAATGCACAGCTTTTTCTTTTTTGTCCTTTTTTTTAAATACTGTTTTGTTTACTCTGGACTCCCCTTTGAGTCCTGGAATCCTGTCAAAAGCAATGAATGACCATGTATTTGGAGGCTCTAGAAAAAAAATCCTCAGCCTGGTAATGTATGTGCACACAACATTTTTATGTAGAATGCACCTGACATTTTTAATTAGAAAATGTGTAACAAGGAGAAAAGACTTTTGCCTCCATTATGAGCTTCTGCACTTGGCTCTAAGAGGCTTCTCTAAGAATATGATGAAACCAAGCACCTTCCCTTGTATTATGAAACTCCTCTTGTATTCCAGCCATGTAATGTTATTTCTAGGGAGAACTCTCCTTGACGATGTTGACTTGGATATTATCAGCTATAATTCCTTTCAGGTATGCCTGTTATGACAGATCTGTAAGTCTAAGACAGGCATCATATTCAGAAGATATCTGTATATCACTTTCCTCTTGCCCTTAGTATATATGAAGAAATGAGGCTTTCAACATTTTCCTCTTCCTAAAGCCTTGTCTCTTTTTTTTCCAGTATGATTTCCATGTACACCCACACAGACTCAAAGCAATTCATAACTCAGCCTGTAGTAAAACAGAGATTTTTCTGTAGTGGATCATAATTCATTGTGGTCAGATACATGGTAACCATTTTTTCTTTGCATGTGCAGTTCATTTATATTTCTTTTTCTGCCAGAGAAAACTGTTCTGCTTTGTTTCTGTTTCTGGGTTTGGGTTTGTTCTGTTTCTTTTTCATTCTGAAAGATGTGCGTTCTGAACAAATGTTTATTATTTTGACTGCAAGATAAAGAAGTGGGTAGAATTCATCCCAGAGATGGATTCCATTCCTGGTTACAAATTATATATAACATGTACATAAAACTGTCCTTGTAGAAGTGACATCTAGATGAATGGTTAAACTACACAATTAATCTGGTATAATGGGAAATTAAATGTGTTATCTTGCATGAAGAATGGGGGGAAAACACAACCACCCTACACACAAAGAATCTCTTGTAAACCCAAAGATGAATGGATGAATGTAGTTGTCAACACAGGGATATTCCCTGTGTCCCATTGCCCTTGATCACCATTTCAGTTTGTGTTCATAGATCAACCGCTGGACTATTTTAACAAAATAACTGATTTTATCAATAAAATTACTACGTCTATTCATCTCTATTACAACATGTTGGAAATCATCACTGGCTTTGGCCATTTTTACAACTTTTTCTCAATTTTCCAAACTTTTTTTTGGAGTACTCATGAATTTCACATGGACCCTTTGCCCAGCAGGTCTTGGAGTTTATCAGGATGTCTCTGGTGTGGCTGCCACCAACCACTGCAGGCAGCCTCCAATAACCTCTGCAGGCAGCTGCCAGTAATGAGGCAGATGTGTTCATGCACTGAAGTCTGGAAAAGTTCCTAACTTCAAGGTTTTTACAGTGTTTTCCTAAAATGGGAAGCTGACCTTTGTCTCTTGGAGTCCTTCTGGACATTGCTGACATTGTCAGTTGTCCAACAACGTTGAGAAAATCAGTTCATCCATAGCTTCTGCAGCAGCTCCATGCATGGGGGAGGGACACTATTAAAATTCTCCCAGGAGAGCTGCTGAATTTAGAACAGTGAGAAAAAAAACAGGAGGGTTCTGAGGCAAAGGATTTTGTTCTGGTGAGAAACATGCTCAGAAGAACCTTTGTGACAATGTGAGACAAAAAGATTTTAGTATTCTTGCTGAAGATTTTTGGCAACAAAAGATGAGACCTCTGCACTGCATACTTCAAGTATGAGAGGAAACTGAACTGTGGAAGTGTCTATTGTTTTTTATTGCCTATAAAAATGACTGAAGGTGACTTGTCAGATGCAAGCTTGTACACTGTAGGCATCTGCAGACAGTTGCAACTCATGTTAAAATATACACTTCAAGGACAAAAAAAATTTATTAACCATTCATTATTTTAATTAGATATTAATAATGAGTATACGCAATATAAAAATGAACAATAAATTGCTACATATACACAAAACCTACAAAACCTCTCAGTTTATCAGTAAGTGACACTTGGCATGGAAATTGGTATGTTAGTCCCTGGCCTACTGTATAAGCACACAACAGCATGTTTTGGATAAAGGGGTAGAGTGAAAGACAAGAGAGAAAGGAAGGATGAATTAAAGAGAGAGAGGGAGAGGGAGAGAGAGAGGAAATTTACATTCTGTTATTGAATAATCTCATATATGTGTGTATTTGCCATGTGAGGTGTTTGAATTCTATTTAATGTTCATCAAGAACCAAAACAATAACTTGTTCATTATTGTTTGTCAATAAGTACACATATGGTGTACTTATTGATGGTAGAGAATTCTGAGATTTGTTTGACAGCATACTGGGTGTGCAATATTTTTGTTCCAAGTCATGTATTCAGAAACACTTACAAACACATTTCTCATTATTGAAGGGAATGACTAAAGATATATAGAATTCAAATTTAAATACACCTTTTCTGAGTTGAGATGATTTACAGTTTATATGACACACATATAAACCCCCACAGTGCAGTGTGAAGTCATTTTCTCTTGTTCTGACACTTTTTGCCTGGGAGAAGAGACTGAACTCCTGTTTACAACTTCCTTTCAGGCAGTTGTAGGTAGTGATAATGTCCCCCCTGAGCCTCCTTTTCTCCAGAATCCAGTTCCATCAGTAGACTTGTGCCCCAGACCCTTCCCCAGCTCCGTTTCCCTTCTTTGGCAAGACAATTTCACAATTTACCCTTACTGTGTAGGATCATATTCCCCAAGATAACGATACAGGGAGGATGCTGATCAGAGCCTTGAGCAAAAAATGCTGGTTCTGGATACAGGCTACAGGCCAACAGTTTGAACAGATTAGCAGGGAGCAAGTCATTGCATGTTCTCTTCTGAGCACAGGACTTTCCAGCTGTTAACCTTAAGGAGTCTCCACATGACAGAGAAGAATAACAAACTGGTGGGAAAAATGGGAAAATAGGCTGCTCTGCTTTTCTCTTAGTAATACTTAGAGTTTTAGCAGGAGTGGAAGGGAGTTGGCAGATGCCCACAGAACACTGAAGGAGCATTTTGCTGAATAGGTTTGTGTTCTTGAGTCACATGAGTGACTCAACGTGTGGCTCACACCTATAGGAACTGAGAACAATTATCCCAGTCCAGCTCAAGTCTATTAATAAACTGCTACTCTTCAAACCAAACAGGTTGTAAGTGATCTGCCTTCAGCTGTGCCAATTTTGTCTGGCCAAGTGTATAAGCTGTTCAGGGAATGTCATGAACACATCAAATGCTTTATTGGGGCTGTCCTAGGACATATAAGCACAGAGAATCGAGTTCCAGGAAAATTGCCAGGCATTCTTCAGTTTACTAATATAGCTGATGCCTATAAATTCAACATATAACTGAGGGTAGGGGGCAAATACTAAGTAAGAAGACATGTTTCTTTCTGTCACATGCCACCAGATAATTCGTGAGAGCAGGTCACGTGGAAAAGCAGCACACACTGCTTACATGTCTGTAAGGAACGGTTTAACTGCACAGTAGGAATCTGAACAGAGTGTGGGATTGAATTCTTACATATGAGAAGTTTGATCACACACACAGGAGTCCAGCCCTGAGGCATCTGTGCTTCAGGGAGATCTAAAAACTGAGCAGGTACAAATGAAATGTAAGACCCAAGCAGAGCAGCACACTGAAGCATGAGTCCTGCTAAGCCAGCAGGACTGTGGCAGCTATGTGAGCTGGAATCACACAGGGCAGTGCCTGGCATCCGACCAGCAACTCAACCCAGAGGTGACTTTTCATCAGGGTGACTCTGGGGTAGCAGAGGGCACACAGACAAACAGCCTCCCAGAGTTGTGTGAGATACCAGTAACACAGCTTGCCAACTGCACAGCACATAAAATAAGAGACAGGCGCTGCAGTGACTTCTGAAGAAATGTCATCCTGCGTCCCATGAAAGTGCTACCACCACAGATTTAGTAATAAATACAAAAACACAACATCAATTGCCAGAACAAACAAAACGTTTCAGACATTGAACACTACCATGGGGTAACTCAAGTTATCCTACACAGTGTCTTAAATACCTGCAGCCTTACCTTGCAGAATCTCTAATGAGAAAATTACTCAAACAAGAAAATATGAAAACAGCCAATGTACAAAGAACTGGCAGATTCTGCTCCACATTTCAGTTAGAAGAAGACTCAGATAAAGCTAACTTTGAGACATGAAAGATGCTAGAAAGGGAAGAAATTAGAGACATTTTCACAAAACATCTGTAGCTGCCATGAAAACAAGATCTCAAAAGACTAGAAAGTAAGTCCACCTAAATTTCTAACCTTGAAAATATAACAGGAAGGATATTTAATTCTAGAAAAGATTGTCTGATTTTGAGGAGCAAAAAACATCATCCCTGAAGGCATAGACTAATATGATGTCTGAAGGTAGGGTGGTGTTCCCCATCTCAACGTGTCATTTTATAATTATCCAATTACATTTCTTTTTACCCTTTGTTGAGGGCATAGACTCACTCCTGTCAGTGATTTCTTAAGGAACAACACTTAGACACTCCTGGCATTCATGAAATGTTTGTCTAGTCTTGTAGGCTCTTCCCTTTCCTTTGTACCTAAGTCCTGACCTCAATTCTTATGAGAGCTGAGGTTTCAGAGGTTTACATTTTCCCCATCAACTTGTTGAATGTGGGTGGAGCTCTTAACATAATGCTTAGGATTTCCCTTCCCAAATACCCAGGGAGACTGATCTGTGTTCAATACATCCAGGAGAGTAATAAAAACATTTTGTTTTTGTTTTACTTTCCCTAAGAATGGAACATTTTGGGGTGGAGTTCAGCCTATCTATCTCAGGAGGAAATGCTCAGCTGTTTAAAATTTCTGTAAAGGGAGTGGGAACTGAGAAGAATGAGATCATTTCCCTTTTCCCTTGAATTCTTCCCAGGACAATGCATATATTTTTAGGGAAAGGTGTCAGCTAGAGTTGTATTAATTAGAACACTGTTTCATAATTAGAATGGAAGAATACAAAAAACGTCATTAATCCTTAAAATTCCCAATATTACCTCCATATCCTGCATGGTTTGGGATGAGGTTTGTAGAGTCACCATCTCACAGTATTGCAGGATACCATCAAGAGAGAAAGCACTTTAGGTATTTAGTTAAAGACCTTTACAAGTTAGGGAGATCTGATCATGTAGAAAGACAATGTATAAGATTAAATCAGAGGTTAAAATGGTTACAAAACACAAGGATAATAGGAGACAACTTTGCTTCTCTGGAGAAATTACTTTCAGAAGTTACACTGAACAAGACAGACGAGTTTTTCCAGAATAATTTCAAATTTCAATATTATGGATTCCTAGGAAATCTCTCTCTTCTGCCTTACCACATTTAGCTATCATGCTCCATCCTATTAAATATTTAACATAGGGTTACAATTAAATGAATCTTTAAAAAATGTAGGTATTTTTAAAATTTGTTTAAAAAATCCTCACTAAAAATCTATCAAAATAAGGATCTTACTTAGTTATTATGTCCTGGAGTGTGAATGAAAGAACAAATATAATGCAGCAGATGTCAGCCAGCTTCCATAAGTATGTAATATGAGAATCCATGCAGAAAAAAAAACAGATCTCTTCAGATGAAGCACATTAGTTCAGCAGCAGAACAATCTCTTCTACATTAATTTCTATAGGTATGCAATATGGCAACAGCTCTTATGGAAATTTTGTGGACACCCTCAATGAAAAATAGTTCAATCCAGCTAACATCCTGGAAGTCACTTCAAGCTCTGAAACTACACACTTACATCCTTGTCAGCATCCAGAAATCAGAATTTATCCAGGCACTACACAGCTGTGTCAGTGCAGAGTTGCATGCATTCTGATGAGGGGACCACCATCACAAGTTTTCTTAGCTGGAAAAGTCTGCCAAATAAAAGAGAAGGAATGTTAGTCTGCTGGTAAAAAAAATGTCTTTATTTTTTCTATAATTTGTGTTGCATGTTTGTTTGACACTAAGAGAAAAGGTTAAAATATTTGTTATTAAAAGGGTTCTACAAGTCAAGTCAGAATTGTGTTTGCTTTTACTCTTCATTAATTTCTGGTTTTCAAGGAACAATGGGACTTGATGAGTCAATATATGGCTCTAGTGGGAATTGGAATTGTTCAGAGTGGGAAGTGGACAAAATATTTCCCCATTGTTTTAAGCTCTTTTTTTTTTATGTACTGTGTTGACTGTTCACCTTGTACTAGAAACTTAATCCTTTCTTCAGAGATAGCAGGCATCACCCATTTCCTATTAAGATTCCTGGGTTTTTTTTAACTTTTTCTCCCCCTGCAAAAAATACCAGATGGATATCTTACAGGAGTCAGCAGGGGAGAACCTTAGACAGTCCAGTGGGAAACACATGAGTTCAAAGACCTCACACCATTTTATAATGCACTATCTCCTGACTGCTCTTTTCCATTTTCTTGGAAATTTTTCACAAGAGAAATTGAACTTATCACAGCAGAGAGATCATTTGTTAATCTCTGTAGAAAGATCAGAGCCTGAAATATTTGCTGCTCTTATGTGAGAAGTCTGGGGATATTGCCAAGCTCATTGCAGCTCTGTCAAACACATCCCAGGCACTCCTGGAATAGGAGTGTTGGTTCAAGAGACACTGAAGGGTTTGGGCTTTAATAGCTTTGCACTGGATGCTGCTACGGGTTTTTTTTTTTTTGTTTCTTTGGGGTTTTTTTGTTTTGTTTTGGGTTTTTTGGGGGGTTTTTAGTTTGTCTTTTTGTTTTTTTTTTTTTTTTTTGCATTGGTCAGACAAATATATATATATATATATATATATATATATATATATATATCAAGTTTCAGACTGTTGGAATGGCCAGTTCTTAATCTGAACACAGCAATTCAGCCACACACCTACTGTCAAAATTGGCATAGGTTCCCTGATAACACAGATAATGTTTCAGGTAAAGTACTGGCAAACTTCAAAAAACAGAACTCAGTGGGTCTTACCTGACAAATACTCAGCCAGTGAGTCCCCCTAGTGCTCAATAATCTTTTCTCACACAATGTTACATTCCACTGAACCAACATGAGCTGAAATCACAGAAGGAAGGATAATGAAGCCAGAACAGCTCACCTATGCCATAGTGGGACTAAGATTTTCACAAAAAAAAAAAAAGGAAAAGTATTGCTGCTTATATCAGTACTTGAGGAAAAAATGCTTGACGGGATTGAAAATGCAGGAAGTGTTTACTGTTTTTTGAAATATTTTCATTGATCTGTAATATTGCTTCTATCCTTCTTCTTTTTTTTTCCACCTCTGTAAGCAATAAAAATGAATGATCACATCATAATTTTTACCTTTCTTACAGAACTAAATGGCTTTGCAAATATTACAATATCGTCCCTGTATTAATATAGAGCTAAGGGCCAGGATTTCCTTTATTCTTCTGATATTTGGTAAAGTTTCCTAGAGAGAAGATGACAAACTGGGGAGTGAGAGGCTGAAATGATACAAAAACCTTAGATTTCACTTAGATTTTCACATTTATATTCTGTTTAGAAAAGAGAAAGCCTAGGTAGAGACAGAGCAAATAAAAAGAAAATAATCAAGGTTTATATTTTTGTTAATATTGAGGGTAAAAAAAAATAATCAAAACTAAGGCCTTTGTGGCTTGTAGACTAGCTTTATAAATTAAAGCTAAGGTAAAAGTATTTGAAATTTATCTAACAAAGCAATATAACTATTTTTGTTGGGAGGGACCTCCTTTGGTCTCTAGTCCAACCCTCAGTTCTAAGTAGAAATAAGTTCAAACTTCAAGTTTCCCAGGGCTTTTCATTGCTGAATTGTGAAGCTTGTGGCTCCATCTTACATTCTTGTGCAAAGGAGGAACTGTCGCCGTTGAGGCAGGATGGGAATGAGAAGACTCTGACTCAGAAGCTGCTGAGAGTAAAACTCCAGTTTATTCAAAATACACTGAACTCCAGTTTATTCAAAATACACTGCTCTTTTATACAGAGCTTCGTGAGGACCAACTCCATTGGTTCTGAAGTGAGAACAACCCACAGCATCGGTGCAAAGTGCTTGATGCACAGCGATAGAACTTAACTATAAACAATGTGAAAAACAAGAGAGATAAAGAATTATTTACATTCTTCTCAGGCTCTTTCCCAGGCTTCTGCCTGGGTAGAAACTTTCAGTTTCTCTCTTTGACTGAACCTGAGACCCACAGGACCAACATTCCCGTGGCCCTTGGCTTGCAGGAGTCAGGCAGGGCCAGTGCCCTGCCCTGTGCAGGTGACAATCCATCCTGGACAGGTGACACAGCAGCACAGCCCTGCATGGGGACACTGCCCCAGCTCCACAGACACTTTGACCCCGTGGCCCAGTGCCAGAGATAAAGCTCTTAACAGGTCTCAAAAGCTAAAATATGTGTCATTGAGCAGGTATCTTTGCACATCGGTAATTAGCAAATTACTGGATGGGTTTGTCAGTATTTCAGTGGGTCTTTTCCCCATTGAAATGTTGCCAGTGTGTAACACTGCAAGGCACATTGCAAGGAATTCATTCCCCAGACAAGAGATGAATGGTTTCCTCTGATTGTAAATGGCATTGTACTGAAGATTTTTCAAGTTTCCTTTATTTAGAGGCATACTGAAAGATTTGTATAAAAAGTTTCTAAATTTAGAGAAATCTACTATTTCTAAAACTTCCTCCTTTTTTTATCCATCTCATTCTGTTCAATTTTATCAGGGAAAAGGCAAAATATTCATTTTAGTGGAAAAGGTTACCAAATTCCAATCTGAACAAATTGTAAATGCAAAGACCAAGAGAGAAATAAAGAGACAAAACTTAAAACGTATGGATTTCCTAAGTTATTCCTCTTTCTTTGACAGGACATGTTTAGCACTTTCAGAAAAAATTGAAAATTAAAATGAAAACCTAAGAACTTGAGAATCCTATTACCAGGACAATCTATATTATTTGCCAAAAAAAATCCCACACCAGTACAACTTTAATATAAAATAAAAATTTGCAACTGGAATCCGAAATGGCCCATCCATGAATTCTGAAGAGATCACTTGAAGCAGCTTCTCACAGTCTGAGAGCTCATACAGCTGCAGAATGCTTTAGTGAGCACTCTATATTATCAGCACCACCTAGAGTGAATCTCCAGAAACAACTCCAGCCCCAAAACTCATATTCTTTAAAAAAGTATAACTTCATTTCAAAGGAGCATTTTCCAGACTTACCTTGAAAGACTTTCATTCAAATAGAAGGCAGTTAAAACAATAGAATAGAAGCAAGGTAAGACCATAATTTTATTATTGCACCTAGAAGAGGTCAAGAAAAGATATCAAAAAGCATTTTAGAATCAACTGGACTCTGTAAGGCATTTTCTATTAGTTCTGGCTTAATCATCAGCAGAAATTTTCTCAATCAAAACATTCTTAGTGATGATGATGAGAAAGATGTCTAAAGTAAAATAGAATCCTGTTTACTCATTAAAGAAATAGAAACAGATTGTTGTGGGGTCTTTTATCAGTAAACTATTAAGAGTTTGAAGGTAGAACTGAGTAAATAAAATGGATAATATAGACACTGCATGTTTATGAAATAGTTCGTTTTATCTTTATTTATGCACATTCTCTTAAGAGTCTACTTGATTTGGACACCTACTTTTTTAAAGCCGATTCCTGTACAGAGTCATAATAACAGAGAATGTTAGGAAATTTCTATTATGGTATGCACATTGATTTTCCATTATTTTCCATCTAGGAAAATAATTATGTAAAGGAGGATCTATTTACACCCATCCTGTAAGCTGAATGGTTTATATCACAAAAAATAAATGCAAAATTAATAGAATTATACTAGTAAATGTGTAGAACAACTCAGTAGTGAAGTGGGCCTTTAATTTGGAAATTATTTTCATCTCCATGATTTGTGATATCTGTTACTGTTTAGTTCTGTTAGTTTTCAGAAATGCCTACTTTTCAACTCCCCTGAAATCCATTAGAACACTGTACTTGCCTACAGTTCTGATAAACAGACACCTGGCACTGATGTCACACTTCCAAAGTTCCTTATTTTCATTTTTTAAACAAATCAGTTACTACTATGGCTGTGTAAAGACCTTATGGTGGCCTATTTTAAACAATAAACAAAGCAGTTATATAACCTTAACAAAACAGAGAATTTTCTTGCATTGCATATATGCAAAAACCCAGCCATTAACAAGCATTGATTTTTCATTTCAGACAACTCAGTGCAAGGAGGCTGAAAACTACATGGTTTTGTGTGCTGCTGAAGAAGAATATAGTGATAAAAAATATAAAAGAAGAAGAATATACTGACAAAATATACAAGTAGAATAATATACTGACAAACCACAACTTTGTGTCTTTAGTGCAGCTTGTGGTTTGAAAATTTAGCCTGAAAAGTCAGTGTTGAACAGGATGAGCACAGCAAAGCACCTGTCTTTTTTCCAGCACTATTAGCTCAGAATTCAGAGTGCACTGATGATATTTATTCTGCTCACTCTCCCCTTCCCCACCCAGTAGCAGTTTCCTTCCTGTTGCACCTGGGGGCCACACACCTCTGCTGGGGGGAAGTTTACTTCTAACATAAATTGAAACAACCTGCATGCTTATTTTGCCTTTAAACATTATTTTCATGCTGAACATTATATATTTACACACACTGTGAAGTTAGAACATTATTAACTAGTATTAGTGAATAATAGGATAATTGTAATTCCATTTCACCTTTGTGCTTTTTTTATATAACCAAAATACTTTGTAAACTGAGTAAGTATAAGTCTGGAATGAATTATAGTCTTTCACATTGGTGAGATTTATTTAATTTAAATCCTTAATCTGAAGAGAAATGTAAAAAAAAATGTATTTTTTGTCTTTTAGTTCTAACAGTAATTGTACACTTTCACTGCCACATTATTACAGTATATATACTTTCTCAATATACTGCTGATATCACATGCCAAGTAATATTTCCATCATATCACATAAAACATTTCTATAGTACTACTGCACTATGAAGAAATTAAGATGAAAGTATTATATCTGTGAGGACAATCTGACCCGTGTCCTTTATACATAAGAAAAGCTGTTGTGCTGTCAGCCAAAAATGATAACGGCTAATAAAATATTTTTTAGCAATGGCAAAGACTCTGACATTACTCAAGGAACGTCTGCAAAAAATTATTACAAAATTATTACAAATTACTGCAAGGTGTCCTTTACCATTCCAAAAAAACAAATGTACTTGCCATAATATAAAAATGCAGCAAACATTCCACATGCTAGTTAATAAATCAAAAATAATAAACCAAAATAATAAATAAAAAATGTCTTTACTGTGTAAATTCAAATTCTGTCATTTGAAAATATAGAATACATATATTTAGACTATGATCCTGAGAAAGATGAAAACCAAAAGATGTAAATGCTGGTTTTTTTGCTTCAGGGTATGGATACTGCTTCACAAGCTGAAAATTTTACTTTATAGTTATTTCCAATCCTGTTTCAAGACATTTTGCACATTTTTGGAGTATGTGAAACAAAGCCTCCCTGAACAAGAAGGGAGATCTATGTATACCTTGGTTTGATCTTGAATGGATATCTTTAATGCTATGACATCATAACACTTCCTTTTTGTGTTCCTATGTAAATGTTTGACTGCAGCACCTCCAGGTCATGTGACAGGTGAAAAAAAACCTTTTGATTTGAAGGCTGATCAGAGACAGCTAATGGGATTTTAAAATTCTCTTTGAGCCCTGATGTTTGTCCTTCTAAATTAAAGCAACAGTCTGATAAGAAGTAAATCAGCTGCACAAAGAGGATTTTTAACATCTCGAAATGGGCAGTGGAGCCAGTTCAGAGAGCAAGGACTCAGCCAGGAGATCCAGAGAACTGGAGAAGAAACTCCAGGAAGATGCAGAGAGGGAAGCCAGGACAGTCAAACTACTACTGTTGGGTAAATAAAATTAAAAATTGCTCATAATGCTTTTCCATTGAGAGGTTGTTTTTCTCTGGAACTACATTTCAGCACAGTGAATTTCTCACCTCTCACTATTTTATTTGAAGACAATTCTGTAATATATGTTTAAAATATTTTCTGGTTGTGACCACTCATGAAGTCACAAGGATTAGGCTGGAAATGGTCATGTCACTGCATGTATGCAATTTGAAATGTTATTAATCCTTGACTTTGAATATGTTTGAGAAATGAGAACTTGCTGTTAGAATGTTATGATACAAACTTACAGAGAACACAGCACACTAATCTCTTTTTTTTTTTTCACGGATCTGTGTGCATCCATTTACAGGAGGATTAGGTTAGATAAGTGGTTACATAAAAATCCACATGTGTCACAAGATATTGATATTGTTTATCTTCCAAAGTGTTCCATTCCATTTTTTAAGGAAACAGAAAGTGATTTAGAATGGCTTTTTTTGATGTATAATGGAAAGTGGAATGAAAAGTACTCAGATGAATACAGATAAGTATTCTCACAAACTACTACTTCTAATCCCCACTATGATCAATTTATTAGCAGAAAGAGGCTGTAATGGCAAAAGAAAATACATTCTTTTTCATGATACAGCTTTATTCTTGGTTGGTTGGGGTTTTTTTCCCATGGTGCTGTGCAGCTTACAAGAAATTTATGAGAGCACATTAATACCACCACTGTCTTAACATTTTTCTTCTAACAGCCTCCTGTAAAAGTTAACAGTGGATTCTTCCAATGAAGAGAAAACCAGTCTTTGATCATTGGAGTGTGCCCTTTTTTGCCTTTCTTGTAACTGCAAGTTACAAACTGCAGTTCTTGCAAATGGTTTTAAACTGACATTTATTCAGACAAAGCTAGATTAAATAAAGTAAATAAACTCTGTTGTTTTGAATCTTATGAAAAAGGTCTATTTATACCTTTTAAAAATCAAAGAATTATTATTCAAAAATAAATAAGAGAAGAACATGCAGGTTTCTCAAATAATAATAGGAAAGCAGAAGTTTAATACTCTATATGTAACATCAGTATTTGGATTGTGGCTTACAGAACTTTCCGTCCAGTTAAGAATACTAAGAATTTCTATGCTACAGTAATGTAAAATATTGCTCCTAATGAGGAAATCTTAATTCAGTCAAAAAATCCCAAAACAATACTTTTATTGAAAATTCCATAAATTTAAAGTAATTTAAACGTATTATTACAAAAAGACATTGGGACACTGAGTAAAAACCAGGATTCATCTAATTCTGCATCCTCTCTTTCACCTTGTCCAACCTTATCCATGAGCAAAAAGAAAGAAATCCTTTAAGAGGAATGTATAGGATAAAGAGGAATTTTCCAGATAAAGAGGAATTTATAAGTTAAGCAGTTTTATCTTCAAGCTTTTATGCCCTTACAGACTTACTGAAGGTTGTTTTATAGCAGGACACCAAGTAAATTGTCACCCCCCCACACCCCCACTGAACATATGTATGTATTTAGTATTAAAGACTTAGTTTTAAATTTTTCCTAATGTATATAATCAGTCTTCTTCTGACACTATTAATAGAAACCTTGAGATACTTTTAGTAAAATACTTTTAAATTCAATGCAAGCTACATGAAAGACTTCTATTATGTCATTTCCAACCTGAACAAATTTCAGTTTCATTAGCTACACAAGAACTCTTTTCATGAGAGAAGATGATAATTTGGATCTGAAATGCTTTTTTATAGATTTTTACAATATCTTCCTTTACTCACATCTCACATGATAAAAATTCAAATTTGTCAGTGGGTAATGTTTTTGAAGGCTTTTTATTCCTGAAAAACAGATCAGAAAGCCTTCATAAAAAATATGTTGAAGAGGCAAAAAATATATAAAATTCTTCATAACTTAAATTTTCTTCTTAAAAAAATGTGAATAAACAGTGTATCAGGAGCCAATTGAACCACCAGAGTGAGAAATAGCCAGATAGGAAGGAATTAAATTCAGATTTGTACCTGTAATCTTTCCACACATCTGAGGTGATATCAGAAATGATACAGATTTTAGACTTCATAAATAAGGGAAGCTCTGTTCAAGACAGCCTAGTCCTACCTAGTCCTAGCTTTCTGTTCAGCCAGACTTTATGTTACCTTTAAACTTCAGACCAGATGCCATATTTTGTTTTTGCATTCGGTAAGTTGGTAGAAAATACTCAAAAAAAGGAAGAAATGTATATCATAAGATTTTCAGTGTAATCACTTTTTTCCTTACACCAAAAATGTAAAAAACCCCAGGGTATTCTGACTTTTTTCTGAGAGTATTATTTGAAATCTAGTGTGGTGTCTCTATAGCCTCCAGTAGGTCCCTTTACAAAAGATAGAAATTATATTCAGAAAAAAGGCATTATGTTTGTTTATGTCAAGCACCGTGACCCAGACAAGCACACTAACTGGGTTGGGATGATTTACAGTTTAAATGCACATATAAACTGGGGGAGGAGGGAAATGATGTCATGTTGTGACGTTCCTCACAAGCTGCCAGGAGCCAAGAGCGTTAAATCCGCTGTGCTCGGTGCTCCCGTGCTGCCAAAGCCATCCCATCCCCCAACACGCCCACAAATATGGTCTCTACATATTTATAATTCAAAAAGATCAGGTTGTTTTATGAGTCTGGAGCAAACTCCAAGGTGAAAGTTTCATTTCTTTGTATCAGTGCAGTATCTGGCCTGCCACATCACCTGTAGTTTGTATGATGTGCAGGATGCAAGCTTTTGATTTATAGCTGCGCAAAGTACAGTGCACATTCCAAACACGGCCAAAAGAGCTGATGCTCACAGTGATGTTTCACAGAAATTAGAATTATAAGTTCTATTTCACAGATATAAGAACACAGTTTAAACAATCATTAACATTTTAACTTATTTCTTTTCAAAGCATTACTCCATGTCTCATTGTCTACAGTTTTCAGTGTCAGGATGAAAGCCAACCTCAACAGACCTGGTCATCCTCACCTCACCTTTTGGGGCACAACTCACATAATTTAATTTAAACATCTGCCTCAGGGGAACAGAAATTGAAGCTGTTTAGTTCAGATTTTGTAGCAAATATTTCTCTCCACTGACTATAAGAGTCTCTGGTAAGTAGTCTGAATGTAGAAATCTGTAGTATAGATACTTAACACCACTTAAATGAAACAGTTACTGTATTACTGAAGCTTAACTTCCTGCTATTAACACCTCGCCTGAAAACATAGGGTTTGGGCACAAAGACAGCCTAACAATCCCACTGATGGGAATATACTGATTTTCTTTTTTGGAGAATAGGGCAGTATTTAAGGACATTATTGTCTCAGGAAGGTTAGATTTAATTTTTTTTTTTTTTTTTTTTTAGTTTCTTTCGCTAATATACTAAGTTTGTTGAGTCTCATAAGAGGACTAAGGTATTGTTTCCATTCTAGTTCACAATATCCAGACTTCTGAATTGCACAGGCAAAGATCAGGCAGGGGTGTGAAATATTTTCTGATTTTATTTGAATATTTTCTTTTCCTGCTTTTGGCTGACTTATGTCAGTGGGCTTTCTGACAGGCTTAAAACAAAATATTCAGCAGGAATTTTTTATTTCCCTGTGTTTAATTCTGGAAAATTTACTAAACTAAACTTTTCCTTCCACAGGAAAAACAACTGTAAAAATAATAATTCTTTATCTGAGCATCTTAATATATAAGAACCTTGCTCAATGCCTCAGCAGATGCTAATCTTGAAAGCTTGTACTCTCCACAGATATTTGAACAAATTTTGCTTAGAAAAACAAAAATGTAAAATCACAGCTGAAGGCCTGTTTCCCCTTGAATTTATGAGATTCTCCCTGGGTTTCAGGACACCTTCATTTTTTTCTCTATTTCTGCTCTGTCTACATGCCGTAGTGTCCTGCAGGGAAGAGGCTGAGCATTCCCAGAGCAGGAGGGGGATTTGTGTCAAGCTGCTGGGGAACAGCTCCTTTGCAGCCTTGCTGCATGGCTGTTCTTGCTGAGCCTGCTCTTCAGTCCCAGGATGCCCAGAACCAGGGAAGGCTTGGGACATGGGTGGATGCAGTTCTGGAGTACCCAAAGTGAGAGCTGCAGCCAGCAAAATTCAGCGCTTCAACATGGCATGCCCTGGGGCATGGTGGAGGTGATCTCTGGGAAGAAGTGTAGATGTTAGCTGACAGAGCTTCTCAAAACTCTAAGTTCTTTCTGAGCTTCAGGACAAGACTGTTTGTCCTAAGTTCTTGTCTATGATTCAGAAAATCTGGGCTTGATGAAGGTGCCTTCAGCTCCCTGTGTAATCACTCTAGGTCTTTTGTAATGTGCTTTTGCCACTATTCCTGCAAGAGGAAACCCACTGCAGCAAGTGGAAATGCAGCTCTACCCCTGGTTTTCCATACCAGGGACTGGCCAAAGAAGGAGGCTACATGGTCAAGGGAAGGAATTAAAAAAGCAGGTGCAAATAAAATTATTCCTGACCCACTTCCTGGGGAGAAAATGCTGCTACAACTATGATGATACTCCATGCTGAAGCCATAGTCTGAAAGTCACATGTTGTTTGGATAAAAGCATTATTGGATCATAAATTAAAGAAAATTGTTTCCAATTATATTAAATAAATTAAAGAAAATTGCATCCAAAACATATAAAATACATCTCTCACTCTATTTTAATGGTGTCTTTCAGATCTGGAAGAGAAGTTAATTTCTATATTATGTTTCCTGGCATCTTTCCATGAGGTTAATTCTCAGTACAGCCTCCTCTCTTCCCCACAAAAAGTGTAGCAAACACTACCTTGCTGACAGGGCTTTACCAAGCTCTTCAGAAGGTGACTGAAAGGATAATAAATGATCTACAACAAATTTGCATTTTTTCCAAACTGTGGCAGATGGCAGCATCAGCCCATTTTGCATGGGCTTGTTTTTATCTTGAACTTTCTAACATTCACATTATGGGTTTCAGAAAATGCTTTGAGTATGGTTTGCTGTGTCTTGTGAGTCATTTGTGTAAATTAATCCTTGTAATTTGAATACTGTTACCTTTACAGAATGTGTTTGAAAAGCCTGTAATCTGTTTGTTCTATTTACTGAGAAGTTCTTGGTTAAAAACTTAGGCCTCTGATTTTGGTTTTGTCAGAAATATTTGACACCATAAGGGACAAGGTAATCTAGTACAAGAAAAGCTGTGATGAATATTTTTGTACTTCAGCAGAGCTTTTGATGCTTTCACAAAAGCTAAAATGTCCAGCTCACAGCTGGATAAGTGAGTTACACGATGGGAGAGCAGCTGGCTCCCGGGCCAGGCACAAAGGTCACAGTGCATGGGGGGACATCAGGCTGGGACCTGTCACTGCTGGGGTCCCACTGGGCTCCATCCTCTGCCTGGTTCTCTTCAGCACCATCTTAAGTTACTTGGGTGCAGGACTTGAAGGAATACTAAGGAAGTTTCTCAGCAAAACTGACTTTGGCTGAGCTGTCAATTCCCTCCTGGGCAGAAAGGCCCTGCAGGGAGATCTCAGCAAATTGGAGGATGGGCAAGCACCAACCACATGAAGTTCAGCCAGGGAAAGTGCTGCATTCTGCACCTGGGATGGGGCAACCCTGGATGTACAGTCAGAGCAGGGAATGAGAGGCTGGAGAGCAGGGCTGGGGAAAGGGACCTGGGAGTCCTGGTCAATGGCAAATTGAACATGAGCCAGCAGAGCCCTGGCAGCCAGGAGAGCCAGCCTTGTCCTGGGGGATTCAGGCACAGCCAGGAACGACAACACAAATTCTGGTAATGAATAGGTCAGTTTCTTAAAAATCTGAAGAATATTTGTCACCTTGAGCTCTGTGTGCAGTTTTGGGCAGCACAATATAAAAAGTCATTAAGTTATTAGAGAGCATCCAATGGAGGGCCATGAGGATGGATGGTGAAGGGTCAGGAAAGGAATCTTTAGGAGAAGCAGTTGAGATCTGTTCAGCCTGGAGAAGAGGAGACTGAGGGGAGATCCCACTGCAGTCTTCAACATCCTCATGAGGGGAAACAGATGGTCAAGTACTGATCACTTCAAGATCAGTGGCAGGACTCAAAGAAAGAGCATGAGATTGTGTCAGGGGAGGTTTAGGTCTGATATCTTCACCCAGAGGGTGGCTGGGCACTGAACAGGCTCCCCAGAGAAGGGGTCGCAGCACCAGCCTAAAGAGTTCAAGAAGTGTTTGGACAACGCTCTCAGGCACATGGTGTGATTCTTGAGGGGTCTTGTGAGGACCAGCATATTCTCTGATTCTATGAATCCTATCCCATGGATTCCCAAAGTTAAATCCTCTCATCAGGTGTCTCTTTTTTCGGCAGCTCTTGCCAACCCTTATCACTCTCATTGACCGAAGCTGATAGTCAGTTACTTGTGTTGGTTTGCAACGGAGGCACTTTTCATTCTGGTTACTCACTTTCCATGAGATAAGAGGGCAAATTAGCAGTACATAATCTGGCCAATCCTATGCCCTAGTTCTTGAACTGGCTGTGTAAGCAAATGCCTGCACCTCCTCAGCAGCTGTGGGGCTTTCCTGCAGAATCACTCCCAAGGTGGAACTGGTGGACTGCTCTGCAGGTTTCCCACTTCCAGCCATGGCAGCAGACCAGTGGCAGAGGAACTGACAAAAAACCAGTGTCAACACTATTGTTCTATTGTTCATGTGCTGCCTCTGTGCCATGAGCTAGACCACATATAAATCTTTACACTCTGGTTTCCCAGTTGCTCACAGAAGCTGGCTAAAGAACTAGCTCACTTGGCTTACAAATGGTCATAATACAAATTAAAAGAGCAGCTACAAACCAGGTAATAATGGCACACTAAAAGAGGCTGTACTAGCTTTATGTTTTCCTGCCCATTTGCCAGTGATGAAATCAAAATATTATCCATATTTTATTTACTTGTTAACTAAAAATTCTGTTACATTCTTTAATTGACTGAATATTCACTTATTTTCAAGTGTCCCTTTCCTTTTCAGTATTAATACTTTAACCCAGACTTTGTTCTTTTTAAATCCAAATGGACATTAAGGAGGGTTTATACTTAGTACAATGAGAAACTAAGACATCCGTACTTCTCTTCCTAGATAGAAAATTCAGTGTTCCAGAGAGTTATTTTTAATACTTGCTTCTTATTCATCTATCAATCATATCTTCTCAACATTCCCCTTCTGCAGGTGCTGGAGAGTCAGGAAAGAGCACTATTGTAAAGCAAATGAAGTAAGTATCTGAATATGCATATCAGATGTTGAATTAGGTATTTGTAGTATAAGCTGTCTAGCTAAAGTCTTATTACAATATTTATGCTTATTTGAATAAAATGCAAAGAAACATCATTCAAATCAGGTTTCCATTCAAATACACTATAAAGAAAATCACCAAGTGTCTGAGACACACAGGTGGATTCAGTAAAACCTGAATGACCAAATCATGCACTGGGCCCATGCATGGAGACCAGGGAATGTGCTTCCTTGGCTTTGGTGGGAGTTTCTGTAGTGGGAATATGCCTGCAAGAGGCAAGCAGTGGTGGCTGAACCACCTGGCAGACCCTGTCTCCTGCAGATGCCACTGAAGGATGTTTGCAAACCATCAGAGCAGCCAAGCCAGCACACTTGTGCTGGATACCCTGGCAGGATCTGATGATCTGTGGCTTGGAAACCATCCTGAACTGGAGACAGCACCACTCTGCCTCTATAGCAGCCCTCATGTCTGCCCCTGAATCTTTTCTTCAACCAGAGTAAACTAAAAACACCCACAGCATTCTACAGCGAGTAGTTCCACAGTTTAACTACACTTGGTGTGAATCATCTCTCTTATTAATTTCATTTGATTTCACTGTATTTCAAGAGTAAATATCAAAATATTCACATTACACCATAGAACAGAGAAGGGTTTCTTCCTGCGTTTTTTTTTTTTTTAGGGGCGTGGGGTTATATTTTTTTGCAAGAGGTTGGGTTTTTCTGTGAGTTTTTTGTGAGGGTTTATTTTGTTTGCATTTGTTTTGTTTTGTTTTGTTTCATTGGTTAAAAAGGTCTCCCACAGGCCAGGGGAGAACACATTTAGCCAGCAGCCTGCACAGTGAGCAGCTGCTACCCACGATACCATGGGTAGGGACTGATGCAAGAACTGCTTTTAGTAAGAAAATTATCAGCACAAAAAGTATTCATACAATAATCAATCTGGAAAAAAAACAGGCTGTACAAGCTCATGTGCAGAAATCCATGTTTGAATTTGGACTGACTATCTGGTTACAGAGATATTGTGAGTGCATCATAAATCTACTGCAAAAATACTTGCAGTTGTTTGTTCAAAGTGCACAAGGTCCCTCAGAGATTGAAGTCAGGACTTCACTTTCCTTGGATTCAGAGGAAGGCTGAATCCCTCTACATGTGTGTGCTAATTACAATTTAGTTTGACAATATTTTCATATATAGAAAAACAGGTTACAAATAAATTCATAGATTTTTTCTTTTAAGAGCAGCCAAATGCTAATTATGTATCTGTTTTGAATTAATAATCCACCAAAGTTTAAGGCACGGTACTTACACTGAATGGCAAATCCTCTTTACTGCACAACCTGATAAAATACTTCTGTTGTGTCTAGTCTTATTTTCATAGAGAGGTCCAGGATTCCTAAAACTGTCCAAATATAGAAAAAATTACACAGGGATTGCAGCTATTTAAATTTGATCCCACTTTGTAAGCCCTTATCTCTTCCTGTGTAAAAATCAAGCAACCTGTTTATGAAATCAATAATAGTGTCCTGAACTTTCGCTCTCCTACCTATTTATTATCTTCACCAATGCATTTTAAAGACTTAAGTTAAAAATATTATATCATAAGAACAGATTTCTATGTTTAAGTAACTAATTTTGTAATCAAACATATTCATAACCATCCACCCAATACTTTGCTAAACTTTTTTTCCTCAGTTAAATAATAGATAAATTTATTTCTGGTTTGTGTTCCATGCAGGAGACCCTCCCTACTCAGCAAAACATTGAGCTGAGTTGTGCTCAAAGCTTCCCCAAGCAGGAGCAGATTAAAGATGTTCCTCTGAACTGAGCACATTAAGAAGGCTGGCAAGCTTTAAAAGCAGGAAGGGGAAAGCTGAGTTACATAAAAAGACTTGTGCAGTCATGACCTGTCAAATTGATTACAAATATTAATTATTTTACAGGAAAACCTTTCACAAAAATGGTATTTTTTCATATAAAATGTCATCTTTCTGTCACAACCAAGGACTTTCTAAGGGATTTTTTTCAGTTAAAACCCCCAATATTAGTTAATCTTTTTCAATGAAGCATAACATTTGCTAAAGAACACTGACAGATGTTTGCAAAAGAAATCATGCAGCAAAACCATAGTAATTTTATAACTAAAAACATAATTTTCTAATTAATAAATCACACTTTTTTCAGTCTTAATCAAAGTTATATCCACCCACTAAGCCTTAAAAAATATCTTCTGATACTCAAAATACAGATATGCTGCAAGGCTCTTGCAGCATAAAAAGATGAGGATGGTTATGAGAGCTACTAAAAACAAAACAAAACAAAACAAAACAAAACAAAACAAAACAAAACAAAACAAAAAACAAACAAACAAAAAAAAACCAGAAAACATCTCTGGAGCTCTGTGCTTCTAACTGTGTGATCTAACTTTTTGAAAACCAAGTTGCATATCTCTGTGCTGTGCTCTTATTTAGAAGCATGAAGCTTCTACAAATATTTCAGTGAAGAAAAGCAGGAAGCAAAATATTTGGTAACTCATCGTGCCTGTTGAGACTGAATCAGTCACCTATCTGAGAAGCCCTGCTTTTGTGAATAAGAACCTGCATCCATTAAATGGGGGGTGATCTCTGCTCCATGAGCTCCTGTTTTTTCTTTCTCCCAAGTTCAATAGAACTCCTTTGAATCATGCAAAATTCATTTGAATTCATGATGAAAGCAGCATTCAAAAAACAAAAAAGTCAAGGCTTCAAAAGAGAGTTCATAAAGTTGCCTGATAAAGAAGTGATTGGGAAAACATTTTAGAGAGAGTTTTTTTTCCTATAGATGCTATTCCTACAGGCACAGGAATGCAACTTTTGAGTTTTCTGATATCCATAAATCAGAGAAATGTTGAGACACATCTGTTGTCATCTGGGTTTTGTGTGTCTGTATGTGAGTGAATTGTTTTCTAACAGGCTTTCTGACTTGGCTACTGAGGTAGCTCTCTCCAGACTATCTCAGGCAAGATGGGCTAAAACACCAAACCCCAAAGCCCTGAAATTCTGTATTTAATAGCATTCATCTCTGACCAGCTGAGGTGAGGAAGGATAGAGCCTTGGTTCCAGCAGCCAAAGCAGTTCCAAGTCTGTTCACTGAGAGCACACCCAGCTAATGTGGGCGAAGATTTCATCCTTTTTCACAACTCATGGAAAAAGATGTCTCTAAGCCATGATATAATCTGCACACTGATTTGGAGAACTTTAACCACATGCCATTCTCCAGTCAAGGAGGATTATGAAATTTAATTCCTCTGTCAGAAAGATTACTGAAATTGATTACTAAGTCTCTTTGCCCTATGGAATAAAATGTAAGTCTCCAAAGCCTGGAAATAATAAGACTTTGTTATAACTAGAAACTGTAGTTGATTCACAAAGAAATATTAATTTTTTTTCCTTGTTTCCTTGATAAGTGCCTCCCAGGGCTAAAACATTTTTTCCAATAATTTTTCTATCTACGTAAGATTCTGGACAAAAATCAGGATGACTGAACAAGCAGTGACAGCCCATGACTAATATTGTAGTTTCCAATAATAAAACATTTTGGAGCTAAGTACAAAAATGTGTCATGCCCTGTATCTCCACGTATGGGCCTGGCTCTTGTTCTAGACTCATCCTTTGTTTTAGACTAACCCCCAGCATCTATTCACTCAGACTGGGTGCAGACAACTAACCTCACAAAGACAGAAACTGCTGTTTTCCTGTTCTAGCAGAAGAGGTAGATCAACCATTGAAAAATGCTTTTCCAAGGGCCAGATGGATTCAATTCTTTCTCACATTGACTACAAAAGTCCCTGATATAACTTTTCATTACTTTTTAATGTATCCCATAAGCCTTTTGTTGTTGTTTTGTTTTTCACCAGGATCATCCATAAAGATGGTTTCACCTACGAGGAACGCATGGAGTTCAGACCTATCATTTACAGTAACACTGTGCAGTCTATCCTGACCATTGTGAAAGCAATGACTAAGTTAGGAATCAGTTATGAAAACCCTGGTAGAATTGTAAGTATGTCACCCTTTCTCTTGAAATAGGTATTGGAAACTTTTTTTTTTTTGTAATGTAATACTAGAGACTAGTAGAACAAAAAAGATCCAGTATTTTCTTTTTGACAGTAGAAACTGAGCAGCATTTGAATTGCATGTGACAAAATGTCCTCACTTATTTTTATTTTCTCAAAACTGATGCCTAACTTTTGCATAGACTCCTGTTTTGATTGCTACAAAAGACATTAAAAAAAAACAGAAAAGGAAAAAAAAAAAAACCTTTTCTTAGCTGCTTAGTCACTTATGTATTGCTATTGAGAAATGTAAAAAATATTTTCCTTTTATGACCAAACCTTGGGGTTCAGCCATGTAAGGAAAGGTCATGTAGACATGTTGGGAGCATTTCAGTCTGACATTGCTCCTGGAACAGAGACCTCCCTGTTGTGTGGATGCAGTACTGGCATACACCACAGGGAAGTGGTGTCCAACACTCCTGACACAGTCAAAAATCCTCTGCACAGGCAGATGGAGGCAAAGCTACAGGAAGAAGACCTGCTATCTTTTGTCAATCATGATGAATTTTCAAGGACAGAAATAAAGGAAAAACTTTTCTTCTCCATGCAATGATTTAGTCTTTTAGCCTGCAATTCAGATCTTGCTGAGAATTCCTCAAATGCCTGTCAGAAAATCAGTTGATTCCAATTTTGGCAAATTCTGCCTAATCCCTAGAGGTTTATCTTGGATGCAATAACATCTGCTTATCTGAAAGAGCTTTACTTGTTCCAGAAGTCTACATTTCATTATAATGACATGTGGTACTTTGACCTAAAAAAATGATAAACAAAATCTTCAGGGGTTACTAAAGCTCATTCTGGCATTTGACAAAACAGAAATTAAATCTTTTCCATGAATACAAGTCCTTCAAACAAATGTAACAAGGCCCAAAAGCAGCACACAGAAAACAGGGCAATGTTAATGTGCTGTACTGCATCAGGAGCCATCAAGCACCCTGCATGGCCCAAGCCATGGCTACAGCTGGACCTTGCAGCACTGGCCAAAAGTCCTGCTTGGCTCAGTCCCTGGTCTCCACTACATGGTGCAGACCCTGCCACCTCTTCCTGAGATATGTTCTCCCTGTGCCCTTGTATTTCAGTCTCTTTTCTCAACCCTGACAAATTATCTGAAATATCTGTACAGGCTCGACTCCCTCTATGCCAGTTTCATCAATACCCTTTTCAAGGGACTTCACAGCACAATAGCCCAGTCCATTTCTTAGCATTATATATAACCAAATGCAGAAAACACAGCTTTTGTATGTTTATCATTTATAGCACAGTCAGCTCACTCTTGCTGTCATTGTAGAATAGGCTTCTAGGAACACAAGTGAATACAGCTGTATAGAAAGTTTGCAGCGCCTGTCTTCTTCTCTCCCAGAATGACAGAAGAGCAACCTGCATGTGATTTTTAGAGGAAATAGAAATTTTGGTCATATTTATTTGAATTGCCACTCAACATTGCCTTTTATTCCAAAAACCTCCAAAAACTTAGTTTACGTTTCCCATAAAATCATAAACAATTTATAAGCTTGAGTTGTTTTGATATAAGCTTTGATTTCAGCTGGACTTTGCTCTTGCTGTGTGTTCTGGTCCAGATTTAGCCGCTCAAAGGACTGGGATTATTTTGGCCCCAAAAGCAATATGCTTATCCATATTCCAGATCTGCCTGCAAATACATCTTACTGGTACAGAAAGGCCTTAACACTTAATTTAAAGAACATCTGTTCTGGGGATTGAGGTAATTTTCTCTCTAAAACATCATTCCAATCTATTTTAGTGTGAAAATCATCTTAAGTCTTTGTAAATGCCAGTAAGAAGTAAAATATTGTACAAATCAGGGTGATAATGTGGTAAATTCAATCTGCTGCCCTTATAATTTTCCTGGTTTAGGGCAATTTTGGGAGAGAAGCTCTGAAGGGGTTCCTCCAGAAAGCAAATTCAAGCAGGTCCTCCCACAGCCGCTTCAGAAAAATATTTCCTTGGAGAAAAGTGGGGAAAACTGTTTATTTTATTTTACAGGCAAGGCATTCACCAGAACAAAAAAATGAACAATATTAAACAATAAGAGATGACAAGTTCAGAAAGTCCCCTTGGTGGGCTGTAGCTCAGCTCGCTCAGTCTCTTATCAGTCTACCCAGCACTGGAAATCCTGTGGTCCGGACCACAGGTGGGAGCTGCCAGTGCTTTTCTGGGTGTTCAGTCCAGAGCAAGTTTGAACAGTTCCTGGAAAAAGAAAAACCACATTCCAGGGAAGTTCTCTGGCTCAGCCAGCTAAAACCTGGCTAAAAGCAAAGGAGAGCTCTGTCCCGCTGTCTGTCCATGCTGCAGACAGCACAGTCCAGGAGAGGATGCTGGGGAGCAAGTGCAGTTCCTGATAACAAACTCCACATTTCTTCTCTTCCCCACTTCGCTCTCAGAACCAATCTTAAAGGTGCAAAACTTATTTCTGGGCTAAACAAATGAATGGGGATACGAGCATCATAAAGTCACCCCAGAACATTCCACCTCTACTTCTTATTATTCTTATTACCCAGAACAATTATGTAAGCACAAAAATCTACACTTGACCCCTTTTGCACAATAATCAATGAACATTTACCCTCTACACCTAGAGACTCTGAGCTAAAGGCTTCCTGTTGTCGGTTATTCAACCCACAAATCCAACCTAGTAGGTGGATAGCTGTAATCATTCCATGATATGTCATATCTTGAAGCAGAGAACATTCCAAGTCTTATCTTTCTGCTGAACAAGTGTGCACCCTGGAGACAAATGTGGGGCACACAGGAGACAGTGACTCGCTTCTGCTGATCCCAGCACTGCAGGAGGGGATGGGGGTGTAAGTGGAGCTGGGGCTGGTTGATGTAGAAGAGCAATTATCTTGCTGTCCTCCTCCCTCGTTCCAGTGAAGGCAATTTTCCAGTGGTTATTTCCTCTGTTTTTGGGTTTTTTCCTCCGTGCCTACTCAATTTCTTGCTTTTTTTTTCCATGCCTACTCAATTTCTCTTTCATAAGAAAATGCAGTGTCTCATTTTTGATGTGTCTCTGACTTTTATAAATTTTCCATAAACTGCATCTCCTCTTGCGACATAAAAATATAGCACATTCCTAAAATAAATTTGTTAAAAATTTTTGTGAAGATGCTTCCTGATTTTGAATAAAACATACTCCCTGCCAAAACAGTGTCTATCAGAATCCATTTATACTTTTGCAAGTCACTTGAGTTGCCTACTTCTATGACTAGAAAGGAGCCATATTTTTTAATTAGCCCTTGTTGTGGCAGTGTATCAAATGACTATTTTAATCTTGCTCTTTATTTACAGTAAAATCCTAAGCTGTTAACTACTGAAGATAAATATTTTTAATGAAATAGATTATTTAAAATATTTTTATTTGATTACAAAAGAAAGACAATACAGAATAATATATCTAAAATGTTTGGGATTTTATTCATTAAAGGTTTGTTCTTCCCCACAAATATATTCACTAGTTATATTCACTTTGTCAAATTTCTTACTGGGGTCTAAAGCTAGAAATTCTTTTCTTGCAAACACATTCAAAACCTCCTTCAGATATAGATTTCTGTATTTATATAGTTATAATATATTTTACATTTAAATGTCCTTTTTAATTTAATTTTTGATAACCTATAACTCTCTTAATGTAAAAGCCTTCCATCCAAGTTGGACTATTTGTGAGTGTCTATGGTAAAATGAAACTGAGCCTTCATATCAAAACAAAACAAGAAAAGATGAAAACCCTGTGCATCACAATTTCAATTTTTTCCTAACCTTGGCACTACCTAAAGGGAAGTGAACCTGTAAAAAGATGTTCACATGCACAGGCGAGTACAGCAATCTGGAAAAAAGAGTGAAAATGAGAATTTTTGCACTTTCAATTCATCATAAACCAAGCTCATCTTCAAGGAGGTGAAGGGGCACAGCGCGCTGGCACGATATTTACTGAAATCTCTCTTTAGGAAGATGAAGGGAAGCTGTGTGCCATGGCAACCACTCTGGAGGATGGCAGCATGTCCCCGGAGCTGGTTGAGCTCATCCAGCGGCTGTGGCGTGACGGCGGCACCCGGGCCTGCTTCGCCAGGGCGGCGGAGTACCAGCTCAGCGACTCGGCCGCCTAGTAGGTGACACAGCTGCTCAACAGCTGCCTTCTGCCCCAACAACATCTGTCCCCCCTCAGAACAGCCTGTGGAAATCATTGCTCGTTAACCTGAGCAAATGAGGGGGTTGCTGTGGTTTATAATATATCACAAATGTATAACTGGAGGAAACAAGTGAAAACGAGGTTTCGGAAATTATTTGCTTCTGTGGGTTTGTTTGAATGGTTAAGAAGGAAAAAAGTGTGCTCTCCCTCTGCATATTTCTAAGTTTGACAACATGAGGGAAAGGTGACTTGAAACAGCTTAGGCTTTACACAGAGTGATACTTTTTGTATGTTGCAAGATGCTAAATATTAGTCAGGAGGAAATTATGAAAACTTTCCTCTAAACTAACCGAGCTGCAGGGACAGGTGCTCCCTACATCACCACCTCAGCCTAACCAGTGGTGCTGCAGCTGCTCTCCAGCCTGACAGCCCCCGGTCCCTTTCTGGACCCTGGAGGTGCCAGACACATCAGCAGGGGGCTGACCAGGGCTGCTCAAGCCCACCCCCATGTAGGATCACCATCCAACTGGGGCACCTCTCTTACCTCAGATCTACCAGTGACTTCAGACTTTTCAGGACTTTCCCTGCCTTGGCTGCTTGTCCTGCTTGGCCCCAGTCCTGCTTGGCTGCCTTCTCACTCAGCCCTTACACAGCCTGAAGGGAGGTGTCACTGGGTCAGTCTTTTGAGAGTGCTCAAGTCTGATTCCAAACTTGGCAGGGGTTTGTTCCAGCTGAGGTCCATCTTCTGAGACCTGCAGGTGGAGGTTTCCCACTCCTGGAGCTCCTCCTACAGGCTGAGGGCACCTGCAGGGTAAAACCTTCCAAGGTGTTGGGTGAGCCTTCCACAAGTCAGGAAAAGAAAGACATGGTTGAATGTTGGACTTCAGGAGATAACCTGAAGTCATCCATAGTTCAATAATTGTAGATAAAATGCAGGGAATATGCAGAGAAAATATTAAAAATTCTTCCTCTCTTTATACCTTCCAAACAAGAATGAAAATCTTTTGCAAGGGTCCTAAACAAAGAAAATATTGCCTATGTTGATTTGTGCCTGATTTGACAGTATTTTCTAGAAGCATTTTATTTTTATAAGGATGGTACAGAGCAATTTTTTCTACCATGCCCTTTCTGACAGGTTCCATTGCCATTCCCACTAAAAGCCCATAATAAGTAAAAGGAAAATTACCTCTTAAATTTAAAAATATTTTTAAACCCTGTTTACGAGCTAACACTCTTCTGTGTACCCTCTGCCAGACAAATAAGGTTTTATTACCTACAAAGAAGATAGAAGAACCTAAATTAATTCCCTTTCAGTGTTATTGTTTGTGTCCTGTTTTAACATGAAATTGATCTCAGTATTTAAGGAGGTTAATACAGATTGTGTCTGTAGTTATTTTTCATTTTTAGACTTACATTGAAAACAGCTACAGTGCTATGTTTTTCATCTGCTTGCACACTTCTGCTAATTTCTTAAAAATCCTGCTTCTCTGTCTTCATCTTTTGGTACCTGATGCTTCTAAAATTTTAGCCTTTGGCTCTGAATCATTAAAATCAACTTAATGTTTGCCCTTATTGCTGGGCTTCTAATGATCAGTTCAAAGTCAGCTACAGTCAATCAACCACCTAATGCTGCAGTTCAATTTCTTTTAAACCCCAAACCCTGTTTCTCAGCGCCTGTGAATCAGGTCCTACATAGAATCTTGATTAATACTGAGTAAACTGACTTTCTGAGGTTATGTTCTCTGAGATTTTTCATTATTAATTAATGCTAATGAAATTGGATCACTGCTTTTCCTTTGTGTGTTTTAATTGAGAAAAAAAATATTACTTCTTCTGAATAACAGAGAAATTCCCTCTTTGTCAAATTTGGCTGTAACTTCTCCCTTAGACTCACCTGGAACTAATTCTGTTTTAAAACAGAATGATGAGTATGGAAGGGGCAAGATTGGGACTACAAATTGCAACTTTACATGTCATTGTACAACTCCCAGTAGTACATGGTGCATCTTGTTAACTCAGTCATTTTCCTCTCATGGTAGGAGTCCTGACACCTCACACAAGCCAAGAAAAGATCAGCATTTACTGACTGCCTGCTTCCATCCCCTCCTTGCCCAGCGAGAAGATGCTCTGCAGTCTCCCCTTGGAGCTGCCCACGGCTCTAGCAAGAGCCTGAAATTACCTCCTGCTCCTTTAACTGGAAAATTGACTCAGTCTAATTTTTTATGCAATTACAATTGGCTGCCTTGAATTGAATTTAGGCATTTGTGGCTAAGAACTATCAGAACTTTATTTTATATTCAAGTGTTTATTTTAGTGCTTACATGCTTTATAAATAAAATGCCTTTTGTTTCTGCCTTCTACAAAGGTGAGCTGAGATGAGTTTGCCTCAGGCCCTACTCAGAGAAACAGAGCTATATTGCTTTTGTTTTTTCTTTCCCCAGCAGATTGTTTCCTGGACTCAAATAATAGGAAAACATTGAATTACTCAAATCAGGTTCAACACTCCTTGCAGACTGAATACAGTTTATTCTACCTAAAATAAGAAAAACTCTTTTCCAAAAATTACTTGGAAATATTTAAATAAAAGATTCCAGCTTTTTAAATTTTTATTTTATTGAATTTAATTTTATTCTTCTATTTTTTAAACTTATAGATCAATTAAATATTGCACACAAGGATGATGATCTGTGAGGTTTCGTTTTGAAGATTCCGGTTAAACTGAGCAGCAGAATTTCCTGTTGGGCTCAATGTAGAGACTGCAGACTTAGTGTAGAGTGTAAAAAAGAAAGCAAGGAGTTAACAGACATTGGAGACACACAGGCAGGTGTCAAGTGGGCACTGAAAATGCTTCAGCTATTGTGTGGCTTCTTGCTTTTGGCCTTGGTTTTTATTTGAATATTAGCAGCTAAAACGCAGGAAGTTGCTCAGGCATCATCTTTTTCTTTTCCTTTTGTCAACTCATAATCCCTCTACACAGATTCCCAGACCAGCCATTAGGATTCAGAGACTCTGCCCAGCCATTTAAAGAAAGCTGTCTGCCCCTATAAGAGACAGGAGAAGTGTTGGACAAAAACATGTTTCAAAGATCTCCTTTGGGTTCCCATGTAATGTAGATTTTATCTCAGTATACCAGAAAATCAGATAATCCACAGTTTTTCAAGGGCTCTCCAGAATATTAACCCAGGAGGTCCTCAGCTTCATTGGAGCTTTTGGTTTTGACTAAAAAATATCTTTTTTAAAATCACCATCTGCCTTCTTGTTGTAAATTGAGAGGTCTACAGGGAAACCAGCCCTTAAAACTAAATTCCTCCAAACCATTATGCTCTCTCTCCCTTTCACTTAGGAAGGAAAATACTGTTGCAACCAGTCTGACAGGCTGAGGTAATTCCTTATGCGTCTGCTTCTGCAGGATGTTTGTGGTTCTTGCCCTGAGGTAGAAATTCCCACTTGTTGAGAGAAAATGGCCAAAATCCCTTGTCTGACAACATGGTTGAAAACCATCCCTAGGGAAAACAAGGATTTTCCTTAGCTGCAAATCTCAGAAAATGTTTATTATGTGCAATTGAATTGCACTTCTATATACAAGAAAAAAAAAAAGGCTCTGAATTGTGCAACTCAGTTGTATAAAAACCAACAGTACTGTATTTAAATATGCATATTGCTTAACATATTTAAAAGGGGTTCAGTGTGTAATGATTATATAATGGACATTTGACTTTTTGACTTCACCAACCACCATTTCTTTCTTACTCTCCCTAGTTACCTCAATGATTTGGACAGGCTGGCAATGCCAGACTATGTCCCCACTGAGCAAGATGTCCTGCACTCCCGAGTGCAGACAACTGGGATTATAGAGACTCAGTTTTCTTTCAAGGATTTAAACTTCAGGTATGAAAGCCATATTTCACAGTCTTCTTGGGTTTTATTTTTCTTAAGTATTTTCTTTTACAGGTATTATTATAACACAGGTGATATCATTGTGATATCATTGAATCCAGCCTTATTTAGCATTTTTATACAGCTGAAAAAGCAAGATATTTTATTATCAGTACTCCTACTTTGAGTGTATAATGGACCATTAAAAACAGGTCACAGAATATTAGGTTCTAAAAGGGCATTTTTACATATGTAAATGTCTAAAAAGCTTTAGTTATATCCTGCCATTTAAATAATTGTGGCATTTATGAAATTTGTCTACTTAGATGTCCTTATGAGCACACAAAAAACATTTGATGTCTACCAATTTGCACACACTCTCAACCTTTCACTCTTCTTTTGAGAATGGAAATAACTGCTTTTAGCACAGGAAAGCACTACAGTTGGCAAAAAAAAAAAAAATTCTGTCCCATAGAGAATTTCAGCATTATCAAGCATATTTTCATGATCATTTAAGATGAAAACCAAAATATTCAGAAAAAAAATTGAAAATACTGCCTCTGAGAAATTTGAAATGTTTTACACTTTCAGATATTCAAGATCTAGTGAACCAATTAAAAACATCTAATTGCACATGAAAATGAATTTGAATTAATTATTATCATTTCAGAGTTCTATAATGCTTTTCTCTGTGGACTGAAATCCATTTAATTCTCAATTTAAAAGCTGGGGTGCATATTGAGGAATGCAGTCTAGACAAGAAACTGCCTATAGAGACAGACAGATTTATAAAGCATGAGGATTATAACTTTTACATCTTTAATTTGGCTTCTTTCTTTCTCCTCATGTGCCAATTAAGCATTCCCCAAACCATCTATGCCACCACACAGATGCTTTAACACAATAGAGATTGCACATACAAAATGAGATCCTGAAGTAGATGTCTTACAAATAAATTATTATCATCTATCAATATTCGGGTCAGCCATGAAAATTCATGATTTGCCCACAAAAGCTAGAGTGCAATGTCATGGACATCACCTTATTTTTCCCTGATTAATGTATTTCCAGCTTTGCACATTGGGAATTTGAATGCCTTCAGTTACAATCATGGTTCATGTATGAAATCAGTTCAGGGTGGAGAAAGAAACCACCAGAGGGAAACCCTCATTGACATGGATGCTATCAGCCTTGATATGAGAATATCAGCATTAGTGTTTGGGTCTAGCTGAAATGCAGCACAAGTGGGAATTTACTTTACAAAATTTAGTCTGGAAAATTTAGTTTACAAAACTTAGTCTGCCATAAAGAGGAAGGCTCTTAAAGCCACCACAAACACAAACTCCACTGTTTTTACCCTCTGCTGCGCATCACAGTAGTGTCATGTGAGTAAGTTCATTGATGTTTTCAGGTAGTTGAGTAATATTAGGTAAAATCACTACAAAGGAATCTGGGGGGTTTGAGCTGCTAAAGGGGTGCAAAATAACTATAAATCCATGTTAACCAGCCAGGTACAGCTACTTTGCATTACCATAGCTGGAGGATCCTGATCTCTGCACTAAGTTTGATAAGTACCATGGAAACATCTGTAAAGGGAGGAACACTTGCACATTCAGAGTGAGTTTTGGCTGATGGGGCTTCAGGTCACAAGCCATGCATGAATACAAAAAACCCATGAACAGATGCCTCATTTACTAAACATTTGTCTCCTTACTGACCTGAATGAGACAGAAAACATTTTGTATCTGTGCAGTAAAAGTCTAAATCCCAGTACTGCTCCCAGGAACTGAATTACACTTGCACAGAAAACATTGATTTTTATTTGCTCCTTGCTTAGTGGTTACTTTGCTGGTTCAGTGCTATTTATCTTCCACCTGCTCTTCAATTTATTTCACTACTGTTGACTTAAAGCTCAGAACATATTTAAATGTTTTTCAGAGGAGATCTGATCTTCATAGGTCCTCTTTCAGTGTCTTTCCTATTGGTGTGCAAGGAAGAGTTTGACTGAAATCAGGCCAGTTTTATTTTAGTCTTCAGACCTCTCTGTGTGTACCACTGAAGGAATATATAGCTAATTCTGTATTTGCAGCTAAGTTTTTCAAGAGCAGTTCTGGGAAAATATAGAGCTTTCTAGACTAACTTTGGATATCTTGGTAAAACAAGATCACCTCATTTTCTACCATTTATGGAGGGACTTCGGTTTTGCATGTGAGTGTGTTTAGTTCTGGGCTGAGAAAAGAGAAGCAAACTAAGGTTAGTACAACAAAAACTGCCCTAAAGCATTGCCTTTGGCCTTGGTTTTGTCCTTTTTAACTGACTTCTCATGAATATTCAAAAAGCTGTATGCTAAAAGCTGACAGGAAGTGAATACTGATTCACATGATTACATATACTGAAATAAAACTTTCCTGAAGATTAAATTTTGTATATTTTATTGTTTTCCTGCCATAAGCCTAATTTCAGAGTTATACACCATAAATCAAGAAAAGCATGTAATTATAGGTGACTTTTGAGTACTAATCAAAGACAAAAGTCAAGATATTTTATTTGTGCTGACCCCACTCTTCAGTAGACCCTCTGAACCCAGTGAAGATATACTTGGAAGAATGTCATTATGATTATCAAAATCTTGCTCTGCAACAACTTCCTGATTTCCAAAATAATTCATTTTTATTGACACCCGATTAAAAAAAAAAAAAAAGATAAAATGTCCCAGAAAAGAAAATATTACTCCTCAGCAGCAGAAGCAGTTCATTATGAGCACTGGAAAGGGTTTAATTTTTTCCTAAGAAGGATGAAAAAATATAAAAAATAACCTTTTATAACATCAACTGTATTGTTGATGGTGAAGGAAACAAAGGATTAAGATACTGCAAAAAACAATGTTTCAGTAACAAAATTATTCTTGCTCTGTTTACTACTGACATTATTGTTTTTTACTGAATCCCATAATATTCATTGCTATAAGAATTGTTTAATTTTCAGATACTGCAGGATCCAGAGATCTAATGCATATTCTTGAAGGAAGGGGTAATCCAACAGGGGATTAAGTTTTACAGCTTTAAATTCAACAACAGGGGGAACAGGTATAAGTCATCATGCTGACTAGGAAACAGAAAACCAAAGGGCAGGATAAATTTGATTTTTCTGTTTTCCTTGCTTTCTAATGCACTTGAAACATCTTCAAGTTTGGCACCTTTTGTTTCAGAAGAAAACAGCCCTTTATCATGGAAGAACTGCAAATGTAAGTGGGAGTTTTGGAAGCTAAGGGCCCTAACTGAGTCCCAGCTAGGTGTGCCCAGAGGGCACATTTGGATCCCATAGAGAGCCCATACAAAGCTCATATCACACTACAAAGGCAATTCCTGGCAAAGGTGGAAGGAAGTTATTGCAGGGAAGGACAGCCCAACAATTCCTGCTATACAAAGGAAGGGATTCCTTTGTATAGCAGGATTCCTGCTATATAAATTCCTGCTCCCCAGGAGCTGCTGCTTAAGAGCAGCTGACGAGGTGGAGAGGGAAGAGACCCTGCAAAGGTGGGATGCAGGTCATGCAGTGAGCTCAGGGACCACTCCAGGGCAGCAGGGATCACTCCAGATGGAAACAGCTATTCATGCACAGGGGGAAATGTGTGACTGGCCTTCAGTCCTGTCTTATTGGTCATGTCAGTTCACTGCAAGCAAAGCAATGAAGTAAGAAATTATACTGAATTTAAGGATCTTCTATCCATGTCTCAGAATTCTGCCCTAAATAAATCTTACCCTGCAAGTCTTAGTCCTGCACTTGAGTCTCACTTCTTCAACACTAAGTGCCACATGTAAGTACTGAGTATTAATCTTACATGCAGGTATTTAAGCCTTTTTATTTCATTTTATACCCACTACAAAGCCATGAGTAACAACACACAGCACTCCATGACCTATTGGCGTAGAAAGAGACCAATATTTAGAAAAGCTGGGTATTTGTCATTCATCTCCATTTGAACTCTGTGCATTAAAAGCGTGGCTACATCCTTATGAGTGCTTCACATTGTACATATGCTATTTTTTCTGCAAAGGATGTTTGATGTGGGTGGACAACGATCAGAGAGAAAGAAGTGGATTCACTGCTTTGAAGGAGTTACTTGCATCATATTCTGTGCTGCACTCAGTGCCTATGACATGGTTCTGGTGGAAGATAAAGAAGTGGTGAGTCAGAACAGACAAACAACCCTTTTTGCTTCTAGGTTTTAATGTACTCTCTGAGGGTACATTCCCATTCCCTGATAACCATTTAAATGCTATTACACTGTATTGGTTCTTTCCAGTAAAGAACATCTCAGTAAAAATGACATATGGGGATGAGATTTTTCAGTCTCATGTTTACCTTTTGCACCTCAACAGAACAGAATGCATGAAAGCCTTCATCTGTTCAACAGCATCTGCAACCATAAGTGCTTTGCAGCCACTTCCATTGTGCTGTTCCTAAACAAAAAAGACCTCTTTCAAGAGAAAATAGCAAAAGTTCACCTGAATATCTGCTTTCCTGAGTATAATGGTAAGTTTGGAGTGCTCAGGAGAAAACACATTCAGATGTTTAGTGTAGGCCATGAATGAAACACTGAGTCTTTGACTCATGTCACTTATATATAAGCCTTTAAATAGTAAACCTCTTACCTAAGAACCTTCTCATGAAAGAATGGTATGAGACAGACACAGCCAGAATTCAACTCATCTCACCCACTCACCATGTTTATCCTAGGGTGGGTTAATTTCTCTGCCTGGAGATGCTTATTTCTCTCAATTGGTGGTAGAATAAGCTGAGAATTCTAAAAGTTTCAGATGGCTGAAGGGTTCTGTGATGGACTCAGCCAATATTTCAGTACAAATCAGTATCTCATCACTCACACACACATCACAACTGAATCCAAAATTTTTGTCCCTATTTTAAGAACTCATTCCATAAGGGAAGTCTGTCTCTTTGTATGTCACAGTAGTGTCTACTGGAAAATTAAAAAATACCAGATGTTCCCAGCTGATGCAAGAGAACATATAAAGCTGTGTCAGAAATTTCCAGAGAAAAATCAGTTTAGATACAAAATTTTTATACCTAAGGTATGAAGTTAATTCAAAGAGATAGAAAATGGAAAAAAAGGTAGAAAACATTATTTCTTCTCTTTTTGCAGTTGTTAGAAAGTGCCAGTTGAAATGTGTCTTCCTTTGCTTTTACTTTTCTTTCCACTAGGACAAAACACATTTGAAGATGCTGCAAATTACATCAAGAAACAATTTCTAGACTTGAACATAAGGAAACAAGATAAAGAGATATATTGTCACTTGACCTGTGCCACAGACACTCAGAATGTCAAATTTGTTTTTGATGCAGTTACAGACATAATAATCAAAGAAAATCTGAAAGACTGTGGGCTTTTCTAACCATTTATTCCCTTGCTCAGAGCTTCAGTCTACTTTCCTCTCTTCATCTGATGTGCTGACTCAAATTAGGAAAAAATTCTCTGTGTAAGAAGCAATATCAATTAGTCACCCATTACTATCAGTTGAAACACTGGGTACAGCCCAGGCATTGCAGACCAACACAGACCTTCCAGATATCATAAGGAGATTTAAAAAAAATGTTCCTATTCTACAAAGATGACAGCTGCTGATAAACCCTGATGGGATCAAAGTCACATTCCTGTTTAAATCAATATCATAGTATCATAGAATTCTTTGGTTTGGAAGAGACCTTAAAGATCATCTAGTTCCTATCTCTGTGCCATAGGCAGCAACACCTTCCACCAGACCAGGCAATCAGCACTTCTCAGGAAACTGGGGACACCTCAGTATCCTGTGTCTTCTGGTGATAGGATGAAAAAGAATTTATAATTGAGGCCTAAAGAAAACTATAGCTTTAAACAGTATCAATACATAATTTACATTCTGTTTGGTATTCGTGTTGCATAAACAACTGAAAGTGACATGCCATTTATTCAGCAGCAGCAATCCCCCAGACTTAGATGGCATCTGATGAAGAGCAGCGTAAATCTGAATGTTTAATTATGCTGTTTTGTTAGAAGAACTGAGTGACATAAGTATACAAAATTGACAAAATTCCCAATTTGAGAAAAATTAAATGCAGTAAGATGGAGGCAAATTTTGTAAATCCTCAAGGAGAAAAAAATTATGACTGTCAGTTTCTGCATAAGCCACAAACGCAAGTTGAAACATTTTTGGTTTACAATTAAATATGAGAATTTCTTAAAAAGCAATTAATAATCCTGCTACTCAGCAGGAATGGCAGCAGTAACATCTTAACATCTACCACTGCAGAGCAGATGTAAACCCACCAGCTCTCATGGCAAAAGCACATCCCTGGGACTTTGGCAGAGGGCACCTTTCTGTACACAAAGATCTTGCTAATGCAGAACTGCTCTCCCTTAACTCCTGCTGATTTATTGTGACTAACTACAGGAAATATTTGACTATTTTAAATAGAATAGGACTTTTTCCTGATTTCAGCTGGGTTAATTTTCTTCCTAGTAGCTGTCACAGTACTGAGTCTTGCATTTAGTCTGAGAATAATGATAGCACATTGATGGTTTAGTTCTTGGTCAGCAGTGCTGATCCTACACCAAAGACTTTTCAGCATCTCATGCTCTGCCAGTAAGAGATGCCACAAGATGCATGCATGGCAAGGACAGCTGACCTGAACTGGCCAAAGGGATGTTCCATAACACAGACATCACACCCAGTAAAGAAACTGGAGATTGGCCAGGAAGGTTTAATCACTGCTCAGGGACAGACTGGGAATGGGTCCCTGGCAGGTAGTGAACAGCTGCATTGAGCATCCATTGGCTTTCCTAGATTTTGTTCCTTTCTCACTTTTTTATTCTCCTTACTATTATTATTGTTACTATTGTTGCTATTATTATTATATTTTACTTCTTTCAGTTATTAAACTGTTCTACTGTCAACCCAAAGACTTTGCCTTTTCCTCATTCACTTCCCCATCCCACTGCAGGTTTTGGCATGTGTGTGAGCAAGCAGCTGTGTGGCTCTTATTTGCCAGCTGAAGTTAGAGCATGACAGAGTTCTAAAAATATTCAACTGAAATTTGAAATTTGGCCTTGAAATAACACTTACTTTTTAAATAGAATCATTGATGAAGGGTTTCTTTCTGCCTTTGTCTCTTTTTTTAAAAATACATTTCAACTTAATTTTCACCATAGAATCCCTGTGCTCTGGTTAATCTAATTAGAACAGAGAACTTGGCCACTGAACAGCAGCATCCTGCAAGCTGTCCACATGAGCAGGGCCACCAGGGTGTGTAGGTCTCCCAAAAGAAGTGGGAAGTGAAGAGCCAAAATACATTTTGCATTGCCTGGATTTCTGCTGCGGTCTCATTTGTAGTGCTTCCCTTGATTAATTTATTGTTTGTGTTGAAAGTAATGGATTTCCAGTGGTAAGGATTCTGGATTCATTTCCAGCAATAAATCTAATTTGAAATTAATAATTTGAACTACTATGACATCAACATTAATTCCTGATGCCTTGATGGCATAACAAAAGCCAAGATCTTTAAGAAAAAAAATTAATGAAGAAACGTATCTCAAACACATTCTTCAAGCAAATACCTGAGAAGTCAAACAGGCTTGAAACCTCAACCTCAAAGCTCATACAGGTAGGACTGCTCGGGCTGGGTCTCCAGCTCATGTGGAAGAAGTTTGGGAGACCAAAGTGTGCCCAGTGACAGGAGTGAGCTGCCAGCTGGTGATCCTGCAAGAGCAGAGGCTGCAGGCAGTGTCCCAGGACCCAGGCTCTGAGTGGGGACACAGCCCAGCTCGGGGGCTCGGGGGCTCCTGCAGCTCCAGCTCCCGGTGACACCGTGGGGAGCTCGGCTGGGATGGGTGCCCGGACCCAGTGCTGTGTGCAGCAGTGCTGCAGGCATCTAACCCTGTGCCTATATCCCAGATAATCCCTCTCCAGGCTGCTGGTGCCACCCACAGTGCCTCTCATTTCTTCCTACAGACACACACAGAGGGAGGCAGGGAAAGGGCCCAAGGGCGACAGCTCTTACTGCAAGGGGTGAAATCCTGGCCACCTGCCCCTGCTTGGGCTGAGTTACCCCAGAGAGCAAGCAGGATCACTTTCTTCTTAGTCCTGGCTAATCCTTTAAGGTCATTAAGTATTTCTGAATGTGCCCTGTGCAGTTGCTGAATTTCTGGCTTCAGACACCCACCCGTGGTCAGCAGTGCTGAGCCTGCACTGACACCCAGCACTGAAGCCTGACCCTGCAGAGCCCTGCAGCAACCTGAACTTGGCCTGAAGGAAGGGGCAAAAAGTGAAGGGTGAGGGGAATTATGGTGAACAGGCTGTAGTGGAGGCCAGGAAGAAGAGTGAAGACTGTGATATCTGCCATGTGCGTTTAGTACATGGTGGCTTTTTATCCTTTTCTCTCTATGCACACGTCGTGTTGTTGAACACAGGGATTTTTTGCAAAGAAAATAAATTTTTGAGATGAGATGGAAACATGGCACATGACTTCTAGAGAAAAGATAACCAGAGGTTTCCAAAATTCATCCCAGGAATGTGTCTGCACTAAAAATTGCACTAAATTATAGAAGCCATTCCAACCCCTAACCCTAACTGCAGTTTTTGCCTCAGCTAGAAACTAGATTGATCCCATAAGCTGAGAATGATGAAGAAAAGGTGTCTCCAACAGTCTGAAACCTGCTCTATGCACAGCAGCTGTACTAGAGACAAAATGGCCAGAAAAGCCACTCAAGAAACACCAAAGGTTTATTTTTCGTCACTGAAGATCACAAGAAGATTTTCTACACTGGTGCTAAGAGAAAACTGATGAGGAAAGGTCATGCTCCTTCTCAACTCTGAGTCAGCCACTTGTCCTAGCAGATTGAATTAAAATCTCTGCAGTTCATACTTTCATCCACTGGGATATATAAATCTGATTAATGTGAATGAAAGTAGCAAGACACTCAGAAAAGTTAACATATCCTTCTTACAATATGTACCTGCATGATGCATTACATATTCTGAAACCACTTTCTGCAACATCATAAAAAACCTGCCATAAATACAGTCCTTTTCTGTAACATTTTAAAAGCATGGGAATGGCACATAAATCACAGAACAGTGAGACTCTGAGCATGAGCATTGTAAAAGCTTCTTATCTCAACCCATTAAAAACAAATCACAAATTCTGAAGTAGCACATATGAGGATCCTCTGAGGCCTAAGCTCAAAGGGCACGTACATGCTGAACAGGCATTGATCAAACCTTTTAGCTCTGTTTACCCTTGAGTGCAAATCCTGTCCACACAGGAGCAGGGAGCTGTAAAATGAAATTATTCAGCTACAAGAGGCATGCACATGAGATCTTACTCAAAAGATACCAAACTACAATTTTCTACCTAGCAGGCCTGTTCAGTGGGTGGTTTTGTGATAGCAAGATGTGTAGAAAGGAGTGAGATAGACTGATACTCTATTTAGTTTATGGGGGAAAGAACATAGCAGATCTAAGGATATTTTTACAAGTTTGTGTGTGTTGATTGAAGCTGTGGTAAAGAGCTGCAGCTTAAGGGGACATCATGTTCATTCCAGTCAGAAATAGAGATTTACAAAAAGGAATCCTTAATGTCTCTTCAAGTGTATTTTTCCCCTGTAAAATGGGCAGTTATTTGGCTTGAGTGCTACACCCACCATATAGATGTCATGATACTGAGTTTTGGTCAGAGCTCACCATGAATTAAATGTTACTGGTTTGTTCTGCATGACATCAACAACATGACATACTACAGGTGATACATTTCTTCATAATTACTTTGATTTGAAACTTTTTTTTACATCTTATTATGCTATTTTTGAAGAGTCAAAATAACCTTGTTTAGGAGTTCTGCTTAAAATTGATGCTTAATATATGTTGTATTTGTAATAAAAAAGCAATTAGTAGTTAGTTTTTATGTTGGGTCTTTGAGAATTCCCACTGTATTTTCATGCATATGTGTGTGGGAGTGACTAAGATTATTTTCTTGCCTTGATTTCTTAAGTTTTAGCTTTTATATTTTTTACATGCCTAATGTGTGACTCTGGACTTCATATAAAATGTTAGCAAGTTCTCTTCACAGTTTAGTTTGACAAAACAATCCTTTTCCAGCCTGAGAACCAAGGACACCATTGCAGTGTCAGGCCCAAGAAGTGTAAACAGTGAATTGAGGAGAGCAATTGGGAGGATGGGACTTCATAACCTGAAGTTGTATTTGCACAATTAACCCCAATATTTAAATGGACCAAAACTCCTAAAAGCTGTGAAAACTGATGACTTGGGGTTCATCTTGGGTCCACTTTGGGCAGAGCCACAGCCAGGCTCTTGCACTACCCAAGGTGTATCCTTTGAAGGCCTTTTAATAAATACCTACTTTATGCCTTTAACTCTGGCCAGCCTCTGTTCCAGGTAGCCTCTCTAGGCATCAGTAAACAACAAGACACATTATTCAACAGGGTCATATTGATCCCATGTAAATTAAACAAGGGGAGAGATTGATGCCTAAAGAGGTTCTGCCCAAGATGGACCCAAGTTACAAATTTTCATGCATTTAGAAGTTTTGGTCCATTTACATATTGAGATTAATTGTGCAGTTACAGCTTCAGGTTATAAAGTCCCATCCTCCTAGGTTGCTCCCCTCAATTCACTATTTACATTTCTTGAGTCTAAAGCTGCAATGGAGTCCTTGTTTCTCAGGCTGGAAAAGGATGGTTTTGTCTAATTAAGCTGTGAGGAGAACTTGCAAACACTTCATATGAAGTTCAGAATTAAATAGTAATGCAGTACACAATATGGAAAACATGAAAGCTAAAACTTAAGGCATCATTACTTTAATGTACTTCCATCAGAAAAAAAAGGAAGCCATTAGGCAAATAGAGACAGCAAGTAGAACTTTCATGAAAGTAAAATGACATCTAGATGTTTATAACATACTTTAGATGTCTTCTTTGTAATAAACAAACTATCATTTGTTTATCAGTGCTTTTTCTCAAGCCAGTGTTTTTCATACTACAAGTCATTTGAATTTCTAAATTAATATCCCTCTGAAAAGGCACATGAGGTAGAGAAAATACTTGCACAACAGTTTTGTGGCTTCAGAGAATAGGTGGGAAGAAGGTGAAAGTGGCCACACTCAGAGGAAAGGGGATTAAATGAAGGACAGGTATGTTTACAGACTAAATAATTTTCTCCCTTTCTAAACAGTTGTGGGTTTTTTATTTTGTTTTTGTTTTTGATTTTGGTTTTGTTTGGTTTTTTGGGGTTTTTTTGGGTTTTGTTCTGTTAGGGTTTTGTTTGTTTTGTTTTGTTTTATTTTGCATATTATAACAGAAAAGTTTCAAAGTTAAGAAATAAAAGCCTAGTTTTTTTGAAATAGAATATTGTAGTAGATCCCAAATATTTCCCTTGTCAGGGGTCAAGATATGCCAGCGTCTATTAAAGCCAGAATGAAAAATAAAGGCTGAAAATGTCAGAACCTACCTGATGGGGAATGCTCACCCTTTGCACAGCTCTAGGCAGCAGCAGCATTTGTTTTCTCAGAGCTGGTTCAGTTCAGAAGTGATTTCCTAAGTCTGACTGCACCAGCAGAGAGCAGTAGTAGCCCCATCATTAAGGGCTCAGCCCTGCCAGATGTGTGGGTTTTGTTTGATTTAGGGACACAATGGGGTCTGTGGGTGCCAGTTGACAAATGGCACCCAGAAAACTCTCAGAATCTGCTTGCCATGCCTCAGCTCTCCCAGCTCAGGAGCTGAACAGGTAGAGGTATTTTGCTGTTCTCCCAATAAAATATTTTTGCTTAGCTTGACGAGAACAGTGAGGATTATACCCTAAATATTTACTTGCCATCCCTGAACTCACAAGTATGAAGCAGCTGCTGCTTTCCCCTTTCAATATTTTATATGCAGTTGCTTTTAACTTCTGCTTACTGAATTTAGGTTTATTAAATTTTCTTCCATAAAACAATGTTTATATACATATACATTCATGTTTATATTATAACAAGATTTCTACTTTTTATGAAGACTGTTCAAGCAAACACAGACTTTCCAGTTCCATGAGGCCCCAGTAAATGCCTGTTTACATTATTTCTGTGATCTGTAACAACTGAGAACCCAGCCGAGCCCCTGCAGATTTACAAGCCAAATGAATCCTTGAGGTTAAGATATCAAACATTCACTTGCTAATGGTGACATTAATCTCACACTGTCTGCTGCTGAGATGCTATTGCTGTACTAGTGCCACATTGCCATTTAAAGTCATTTCATCCTGTAGTGCAAGTTATGTGGTTCTGTCTGCTGGTACAGATCCAACAAATGGATTGAAAAGGAGTAAGAAGTAGAAAGAAAAATGCAAAGAGATTCATTGATTTTGAAGTATGGAATATTCAGTGGTAGCCTTTGCTTTTCCATGTCTTGGATCTTAAGAACCTAAAATAAGGTGGTGGCTCTCATATCCAGGTAGTTCAGGCAGACACTCAGACCTGGGTGCTGGAGAATGCTGCAGTTTACACAGCAAGGGGATTTAGATACAGACAAGCAGCTTTTGAAGCAAAAATCACTCCCCTGAGCATAGTGGCAAAGTTCAGCAGGCGAGCATGAGCTACCAAGAGTCAGCAAGCAGCAGGAGGAGCTCAGGGCAGTCAATAGGAAATCCTGCAGAGGAGGTTTTGTTGCAGAGATTGACTTTTCTAAACACAAGTGGGAATCCAGACCTCTTTGAAGGAGAATCTGATACCAAAAAAGACCTTGCTATGTAGGTCCTCTGTGGAAGGACTCAAGCACTTTGCTGGGAGTATTTAGTGCTTGATAGAACTGAAATCTGAAATGTTACTTTCTTCATAAATGGATTCTCCAACAAGAATGGTACATAATAGAATTTATTATGAAAAATAAGCAAAATTGTCGAAAGTCTGAATGTACCTCAATATTTCCATTAACTGAATGCCAAAATCAAATAACATCTACCAAATGGCATATAATAGCAACATATTTTATATATGCAATCAAAATAAGTATAAAAGCTGAATCCTTACTGACCCTAAAGACAACATTGGAAAAAAGGTATTACAGAGAACACATTTCTGAGGCAAAAGAATGTGTGGTATCTTTACAGATTATTGCAAGAATATTTTCATGGCCAATAAAAACCAAAAAAGGCTTGCATGCATGTTTTTAGTGCAAGTGTTTATGTCAAATTCTGACAGATGTGAGGCCAAGAGAGGAAAGTTGGGAAAGCTGCAGCCCATTCTAGGGAAGCAGCTGCTTTCAACAGGAATTGAGTGAGAGTAGTCATGAGAGAAAATATGTTAGCCAAGAAAAAACTTCCACTTGGCATCTTTTAGAAGGTTCAGCCTGTTCTCTTTCTCTTTCTCCCTCTCCATGGATAGTTTATTAGCAAGTGGATCTTTCCTGCTCAGGTTGAAGATGCCACAAGCCAGATTTTTCTAATTTATAGAGTAAGCTACAAGATTCTTGTTAGTCTCCCTGTTTAGCTTCTACTTCCTCAAGGTTTCAGTGTTATATAGTACTGTACAATACAAAGAATAATTTTAATTTAATCAGTACTGAAAATGGGATTAATAATGAGTGTTCAATCTGGCAGGCTGAAACAGAAGGTTCCTCATAATTTGGACAGATTCTGTATTGCTAACACTGAGTTTTCAATTCCCAGGTTCATCAGCTTCACTTTCTTCCTCTGAGGAAAGTGATCTGCAGGAAAACCTTTTATACTTTGGCAATTTTGTTTGATGAGGGAAAAAAATGCCATGTACTGAGGGCCGAACTTGCCTACAGAATTTCCCAGAGAAGCTTTCAGCTTTCAGTGAGACTGATCCAGATCTCCAGTTCATTTTTAACAAAGATCTGTATTAATATTGTCCAGTAACCCTTTTTATTGTCTGAGGAGAAGGCCAGGTCACCAACACCAGCTCATCACCTACAAAAAGAAGCTCAAGTACAGCACTAGGATAATGTTTCCCCTCACACCTTGTGACAAGCAATCCAAAGGTTTTTGGACCTTCTGGAAAGGATTTCTTTTTTTCCTGTTTTTCACAGGGGCAAGGTGACCTGGGTAATTTTTCTGACTATAATCATGGTATCATAGTTGGCTATACCTAGCACTGATCATAGTCTCTGGAAATTATGGAACTCTAACTCTGACCTCTGTGCAGGCTAGCTGACTACAAAGGAGGTGAAGATGTTCTGCCAGGTCTCTCTGGAAAAGAAATGGCAGAAGCAATCTTGGCCCTCAAGATGAAGATCTGTCACTGTCCATAAGTCAGAACAGTGATGTGCCAAAATGTGCACGTGTGCATATATGCAAGCATCTTTATATGAGAGTATGAAAAGTTTAAGGGTTGCTTTTGATATATTCAATTTCACAGAGCTCTCCTGGGGGGTAAGAATTCCCAATCTCTCCATCTGTATGTAATATGTATTTTCTTCCAAACAATTCAATTGCAACATGCCATTTTCTGCAGCTACAAAAAATACAGCACAGTTAGGAGGCTGCTGACCCAGCAGCATATACAACTTGAAGCTTTAAACTCATAATCATCTGAAAGCTTTTCTTAGCTGTAGCAAAGTGATTCTTGGGCTTCTAGTAACCTATAATAAGGATTCAAACTTTATCCCCCAAAATTGTGAAGCGGGCATTTAAAGCAATAAAGCCATCATTTGCTGTAGAATTTTCTATTTAAAAGAAAAACACAGATTCATGTTTATCTTCCAGCTCGCTGAAGACTGGGATTTTGTATGAACTTGTGCTGTTGGGAGAGGTATTGTTTATGAGTTTGTCTAGCTGCCACTATAAACACAGGCCTGCCTTTGTGTGCATCAGGTCTTTATGTAACCACTGTGAGGGATGTGAGGTTCTCCTCCAGAAAGCAGTACAGGCCAGGGCTTTGTCTGGAAGGGTGGGGAATGGATACGGGTGATCTTTATTCCTGGAAACTGATGGGCTTTTGAGATGTCATGATGACACTGTTCTCCCTCCTCCCTCCCTTGCAGGCTCTTCAAAAATTCCCTGCCATTGCATCGTCTGCCCACAGCAACATTCATCACAGTGCAGGCTTAGTGGCTGAATCAGAGTATCAGAGCATCTGATAAATTCAGCCTCATTTGGCTACAAAAAACAGCTCACAGCACAGGAGCTCAGGGGAATAGTAAAGGTGGTGACTGAAGAAATATCTCCCTTCAAAAGGAAAAGCAAAAACCTAGGAAAGACATTTCTCCTGGCCACTCTCAGGAGGGTGCAGCTTGCAGAGCAGTCCTTCAGCTGGTCTTTGCATCCCAGCACAGGAGAAAGCTTCCACAGAATGACTCCTCCACCTTGGCCTCTAGTTATTGATTTTAAAGGACTGACTCACTTGTGTTTATTCTGACACACAAAACAAAAGTAGCCACCAAATATCTTCATCAGGGCTTCCTTCAGGTCTAGCACTGGGATAAGATTAACCATGTTGGAAATTCCTTAGAAAAATAACTTTGACAGAGAGGAGACTCCTGAAGGGAGAGAGGCATCTCCTGCTCGTTCTGCCTGTTTCAGTGAAGCACAGCAATTTTACCATTGTTGCTTTTAAGAACAGGAGTCTCTCTCTATATTCACTAAGGTGTCTTTCCTTTAGCAATTGCTGGCATTAATGCCTCACTCTGCACAGGATTTTATTTTTAGACTTGAGGAACTACATAAGAGTGATGTTTTGGATAATCTTTGTTCCATTGGTGTGATTTCTTTTCACAGAGCACAGGTCCTGTCCTGACATTGCAATGCCTACCACTGCTGAAGCTGATCTCTTAAATCCAAGCAGAATCAACAATTCACAAGAGGTTTTAGAGGCAGTACAGCTCTTTTCATCTTCCCTGATAGTTGCTTCAGAAAAAAAAAAAAAAAAAACCAAAAAACTCTGGAGGTTTTTTTGTGAGTCCAGATGAACAAAAATGACAGCACTACATCAATAGCACCAATCTGTAGCTCCATGGAGCTGAGAAAAAAGTATTTTTACTGCAAAAGTTTGTCATATCATTTGTCTAAAGGCAAGATGAAGCAATTATGCACTTTTACTGTAGCCTGGGGTATTTAGGATGCAGAGGAACAGATTTTAAAAGTGCACACCAATCCTGACTGCTCATGGAAGGATGCTGATGCACAGCTTCTCCCAAAAATAGTTTCCCTGAATCTACTTAGAATTCCCTTAACATCAGCCTCAGATGTAGGGAGACACTGAAAATCCAGGTTAGTACAGTGCCCAAAAACCCTGGTACAAATCTCAGCAGTTCTGGGATCACAGCACAAATCATAATGGCATGGAAGCTGAATCTGAAGGGTAGACAGACAGAGCTGGAAGTGCTTTTGCCTGATACCAGTAATCAGTGCTATTCCTGTCAGTGATTATACCCGGTGCTGCCATTAGCAAAGGCAGCATCTATCAAAAATATTTTTAAATTCCTGATTTAGACTACTGCAGCTGGAAACATTTTAAGCAATCAATGCTTCTCCCTCTACAGATTAAGTCTGAGAATGGAAGTTGTTTTTCAAAAGAATTTCAGGATTTCAGTGTTTGACTTTTTTTCTGGTAGGAATCAGTGTTACAGATAGGAATCAGTGTTACAATGGTTACAGATGAAACCATTCTCAGTGTTTACTTTTAGAAAAACTGAAATATTTTCCTACTGACTTTTCAAGATATGTTATTTGGGTAGTTAAAAGAAAAAGAAAAGTCTTAGGAACTAAACAGAAATCTAAATGTCTTGCTCTGAATCTTTCCAAATAAAATTACATTACTGGAATATTTTCCATTGAAGGAACTCCGGAGAGACCAATCTGATTTTACAATGTGTTTTAGATCCAGTTGAAAGCATATTCAGATGCAAATTCAGTCCATCAAAATTGCTCTCAGCAGTTCTACTCAGGATACAAAAGTTCATCTAATTGGCATCCACCAGGATGCTTATTTGCTCATTCAAGATGAGAGACCAATTTTCAAAGCAAAATTACATCCTCTGAGTAGAATAGGAACCCTGACATGACACTCAGCTTTTCAATAATTATTTTCAATGCAAATAAGGTTTCAAAGGACTGTTCTGAGAAAAAAGACAAACTCACAAAGTGAACAAGTTCCTTCTTGTCTTGTTCTTAAAGTATACTGTATGACAGTTTGAATTACTAATATGAAGTATGAGCATAAAATATATTTTCTTGGAATTCTAAGGACCTTTACACATTACCTCTCTGTCTCTTTATTCAGTGAAGATGTAAACAAAACATTGTTGGTAGCTTCATTCATTTTGAAATGTGAATGGAGGTAAGGGGGTTCTACCCTGTTACTCTGGCCAGCAGCAGAGCTGGGGCTGACTGAGGTAAAACTGAAATCACTGTCCAGGCAGCATAACTTCTTGTGAACGTTTTTAAAATGAGTTTTACGTCATATAAAATGTGACTAAAGCATCTCTTGCACAATGACTTGTGATTATTTTGTCACTTTTGCTCAGTGTCTTTCTGTCTATGACAGACCTAGTGCTGCAAGCAGTATTGCTCAGTATCTTACATTTAAGAGATATTTGCAATAAAAATAAAGCATAAAATGCTTTTCTGGGAGGGGGTGCTCAGCTGTCAAAAGCACTTCTTGAACTGCTACATCACACTTAACCTTGTTGCTATACTTAAAGAACCATTCCTTATATAAATACCCTATAAATACCACAGACATCAGCTCATTCCCATCGTCACAGAGAGACTCAAAGCAATGCATAAATAGAGCAGAAAGCAGACTGGAGAATGAGGTGTTGTATCCATGATAAATCTCCATGCTCCCTTTCTTGGCACATTGGCATTTTTAGAAGACTTCATACTAGTTGAGATAAAGTTTGTATTTTGTTGATGGGATAAAAAAGAGCTACTATTTCTTCTTGCTTAGAAGACAGTCAGACTCTGTGCTGACAGGCATAATAGAAATGCCCACATAGATTAGAGCAAGAGAAAGAGGGAAACACTGCAGAGCTCGAGCTCTGCAGATAATCATAACATAATAGGAATATTAGATCACTGCAAATTTTTTCTCTCTGTTACTATTTGCTGGATTCTTTCTCAGGGCAGAAATTTTTAGGATGTAATCCTGTTTTTCCTCTCCTCCATCTCACACTGTGATCTGAATCACTTGTCAGACAGTCACCCATCATGAGTAGTCACCAGCCATCCTGGGGATCTAGTTTGTGCTGCATAAACCAAACTGCCTAGGAGGAGTATTCTGGGCATGGTGACAAATGAGCAGCTATAAAGTCTGAGTTCATTGCTGATGTCACTTTATAGCCAGACTGGAGAAAGAATGTGAGGCTGACCTTGCATCATGATATTTCAAGTTTATTGATGGTTTTATTTTCATGCAGTTTAGCAAGGGAATTTGCTGTTGCAGTATTTTCCTTAGGGCAGAGGATGCTGTGAGCTCAGCCTGCTGCCTTTTCTCCTCAGCAGCAGCCCCAGGGCTGTTCTGGGGGCACAGACCCACCCCAGGACCTGGCACCCACCTGGCTGCCCACCTTCACTCCTGGATTTTCCTTTGCAGCCCTGTGTGGGCTCCTCCTGCCATGGGCATTGGCAAAGTGCTGCCATTTCCTGAACACTCTGCTGTAAATCCCAGATGATTCCAGTGGATTTGGGAAGTTTATTTTGGATTTGCACTGAATTTGCTGATAGGTTGTTCTTAGCCTTTAGTATAAAAAGGGGGTAAAGGAAATAGTTTTCTGAGGAAAGCTGAAACAGGTGACAAACTGCATAATATTTACATATTTCCCACTGATTTTCATGGGATGGCACACATGTACAAACATAGATTAACATGCATCTGTAGGCATAATCTCTGATGTGCTAGAAGCAAAGTTAAATTGCTTAACTTTATATTTGCAAGACAGAAAGCAGCTGACATTATCATTTCAAATCAACAAAAACAGGCAATAATAAAAATTACATTGTAAATTGAAAAATTATTTTATATAAAATTATATGAAATCTTTCAAAGTATTTTTCTATAGTAAATTTAAAAATATGTGACCTCTTAGCAACCAAATGCTTTCCAAACTTCTGCAGATCTCAAGGTTTAACCTCTGTTTTTTCTATTTCATCTATCAGAGTTTCACTCATTCTGAACTTTCAAAGATTTCTATAAGCATCAAGGACTATCTATTAATTATTTTTTTCTTTCCTCAAGAAAAGCTCTTTTGTGAGTAAAAGGATTTTGTGTATGTTTGTTTTGTCTAAATCTATTTGAAGCTTGAGAAAATAACAATGGAAACAGAAAAAGTGAACCAGCTTTACTTCAGTTTAGGGCACTTAAAAAGAAATAAATTCTCTGTTATGTGCTTATCGTTATCCCTAATACATAGAAGTGTCATAATTCTGTGTCAGACCTCTTTGAAAGTATTATTTCCAAAATAACTTTTGTATAGAGTGTGATACTGGCTACCATTGGAACAGAATGAACTAGAGAATGTACATCATAATCGAATTTTTTCACACTCGTATTTTCCATGACCTTCAAACTTCACAAGCAAACACAAGCACACAAAAAAGTACAGGTCACAGTGAAAACTGCTGCTCTGCCTGTTTTATAAGAAGGGAAAAAAGAGCACTTGAGTCCTCAGAAGCACTCTCAAAACTGGCAAAATTTTAATTGAAAATAAACAGTGGAACATTTAAATTATATAAAAAAATGTAGGTACACAGGTGTTTCAGAGATCAAAAGTCACACAGCCCTGAGGTCGTGTGGGAGGGGCACAAGGAAGAAGGGTGTTAGGTGTATTCTGGACCGTTATGATGAATAGCATTCACCTACTGAAATTCCCCTCTAGCATGGCTAAATAGGTCACACTCTTCAGCAAATTATTTCTGTTCACAGAGTTTGCAGATTTGAAATTGGCTTCTGCCTGTTTTATGGGTGGGAGAACTTTGTCAACTGCAACTGCATAGAAGAATATACCTTACAAGTCAAAATATTTCTGTGTTTTTCTGAAAAACATTATCCTTAAGTATGGAGTTTTTAAATTATTTTTAAAAGATAGCCTCAAACAACCAAAGTCTGGGAGAGGATCCAACCTGCTTTGTGATCTTCCTCATTAGGGACACCTCCAAATATGACAGACTGGAAGAAAGCATGCCATGAGCTATGTTAGTCCTGCTGTTGTCCTTTGTATCTCTTCTTTCTCCTCCTGTCAAGGTTGAAATCAGTATTGGAGTCAAGCTTCTAATTTAGGGAGAGGCTGATCTGACCCAGAGCAGCCATTCTGTTCCCAGTGTGAAGCCTGGTCCAGTCAATGGAACCAGCCTTGCTAAGTTCAGCCCTTCTCAGAGCAGATATCCCACAGGAATCACTGACTCTGCTGTCCTTCCTACAGGCCAAAAATCAGTGAATGAGACTTCAGCTGCTAATTTCAGGTTTTGAAAAGTTCCATGCCTGAGGCTCCTTTGCTGTGCTGGTGAAACCTCAAAGTTGATGCTGATCCCTCGTGCCATTCCCCTGCTCAGTGATACAAGACAAAATGTTTCTGGGCAAGGAATTGATCTAATGGTGAGTCAGGAAAGCACCAGGAGCAAGGTCTAATGCAAATTGAAACCTGCCATATCTGTCTGATGGGTTATGACTATCATGTTTCTCATTAACATGTGAGTGTGTATATATACATATATATATATGAATTAAAATTTTCATTAGTATAAATGTGTGTGCATCAAACATTAATTACTATATCTAATAAAACAAAATATATATATATTTTTATGTGCTGGGATCTGCTTGTTGCATGTTTTTATAAGATAAACAATAGTTTTATGGATTTTTGTTTTCTGTTGTGGAACACTTCCTAGAATCCAGTGCTCATGAGTGAATTGCAAAGTACATATAATGGAATGTCTTCCTATTCACATTATCCATTATTTCAAAGAAAAGAAAAGAAAAGAAAGAAAAGAAAAAGAAGAAAAGAAAAGAAAAGAAAAGAAAAGAAAAGAAAAGAAAAGAAAAGAAAAGAAAAGAAAAGAAAAGAAAAGAAAAGAAAAGAAAAGAAAAGAAAAGAAAAGAAAAGAAAAGAGAAAAGAAAAGAAAAGAAAAGAAAAGAAAAGAAAAGAAAAGAAAAGAAAAGAAAAGAGAAAAGAAAAGAAAAGAGAAGAAAAGAAAAGAAAAGAAAAGAAAAGAAAAGAAAAGAAAAGAAAAGAAAAGAAAAGAAAAGAAAAGAAAAGAAAAGAAAAAAGAGCTAATATAAATATTTAACTAAGTTCTAAACAGATTTCTGTTAAAAAAAAAGTGTAATAGATTTCTCTCTTTTATGACCACTTTCATTTGGATAGTCATATTTTCAGTCTTCACAGGGTGATTAGTAGACTTCAATAGAAAACAATACTACTATTGCATATTTAATTCATAAGATATGGCCTTAATTTGAATTTAAATTGGTTTTCTAAAGGTGAATTCACTTTGCAGTCTGATATATTTGGATCTCAGCATACAAGGGCTTGCATACTTCATTTCTCATTACAGGACTGAGATTTTTACTTAGGGTTTTTTTTTCCCCTTTGTAGATGAAAAGAAAAAAAATGAAACAAAGCACACTTCACTAGAATGACTACAATGATGTGAATGATGCCACAGGAGACAGAGATCAGAGATCATAGTTCTAGCAACATTTCATTTAAGTCTTACATCTTTATTATATTCTACTACTGAAAAAGTCTTTCATTACTGTGACTTCCTACCAGATGAGTTTTACCCAGTGTATTTAACATTTTCTCCTAATAATTGAAGAGCTACTGCCATTAAATAGTTCCTGACATGTTTTTGGCTCTTTGAATATCAATAGCAGGATCTGTGTGACAGTTTTTATCAAAGGTTCATTAATGTGTAGTTTTCAGTCACAGCCAAAATTTCAAGCTGTGGCAGGGGCACTATTAGGAGCAAGGTGTACCAGCATGTAAAAGGCCATCTGAAGAGCTCAATTGCTCATTCAGGGCAGGAATGTGTCTGCTTTAACATTCTTTACCAGTTTCGGCTAGGGGAAAAGATTACATCAGATACTGATTATTTCACTTTGCTGTAGTCCAGATGCAAAGTGGTTCAGTTGAGGTAAGAATCAGATTCTCACTCTACAATTCCTATTGGTAAGAGCAGAGTTTAAACTGGTTCTTACTTTCCATCTCCCTGTAAAAGCATGGAGACCTTTTATTCTTATCAGTAACCTGAAATCAAAACACCAAGATATACTACAGAGGAAGGTCACAGTCTAAATGTTTTTATTGAGTAAGCAAAATCCTTTAGAGCAAAGCAAAATCATCAGATGTCCTGTAACATTCCTTGTGTTGGAAAGATAACTCACTTCAGCACAATTTCTCACTGGAAAAGGAATGACTTTTCAGACACAGTGGGGTTTTTCACTCTGGCAGGAGATACCAGTGTAGCAAGAGTTGCAAGGCAGTCATAATGAAGATCCCTAAAAATCAGAAGGTAATGAAGATGGATAGTAAAAGTGTGATATACATCACAATACTTTCATTGTTGGTGCTAGTGGGAAATATTGCTCAGTCCACATATGCCTCCTCATTCCATTACATTTCTCAGCAATACCATGTACTCCTTGGACAGTGATGTTGACCTGCAGCTCCCTCTCAAAGATCCTTTACAATGATACATCCCAAATTTCTAAAAATTAAAAAATTTATGTCTTTGGGTGAGTTACACTTTATGTCTTCTTAGGTCTCTGGAGATAGAGAGCCTGAAAGAGAGAGAGAGAGATAAAGAGATGCATCTTAGATTGAAGATAAGCAAGCTAATGAGTTCTCAGTTTCCATGTGCCCATATCCCCCTGCTAATACAAGGAAAATGTACAGATCCCTTATCTTTCATCTGACAACATTCTAGCAGTAATTTTTCAAGAGGGTCCTAGTTTAGTGCAAACCTAAATGAGCCATGCTTATTGGGAGGCAGCCCCAATGCCAACATATCAGTGAACCAGACATGGAACTCAGACTATCATTGAGACTGTGGTTTCCAAAGCAGAACAGGGTAAAAAGGACAGTATTATCACCCAGCACAAAACCAGGAAGTGAGTGGAATATACTTCTTCTAACTTTTGCCACATGGAAGTTAAGGGCTGCTCATAGAAACCAACAGTGATTTCAGCCACTTTTAATTCACTGCCAAGAAGGAAGCACAGTATAGGCTGGGAATGAATCTCAGCAAATCAGTTATCTTCATGTGGCTTTTTATGCCATCATGTGAGGGGGACATTGGTGTAGGATTGCAATGAGGAGTTTGGAGGTCAGGATAGGTGCAGTTAGTGCATCTAGTGGACTCTGACACTTTCACATCCACCCAGGTTAGCTAGTCAAACACTCTTGAAGCAGCTGCAGGAATCTTGCCTACCTATTCTGAAATGCTTTTATTTTGAATTGGAAGGGATTGGGTCACAGTGTACAGATTATTCATACACTTTCTAGTTCTGTCTGTGAAGGAAGCAACAATTTTACTGAAGGGGTTTAGTGTTATTGCATGCAGGGAACAGGCAAGGAAATGGTTAAAGTTGACTGAGAAAACAAGGAGTCTGCAGCTGATGAATTATTGCATACAGAGAAAATGAACATACAGTGAATAGCTCTTCCCTTGGAGCAGTTCACAGAGGTAACTGTGTTGCTTTTATTGCCTGCATTATCAAAACAATGTATCTTCAAAGCTGTACAGAAATAGATGAAACACAGGTCTTAACAATTTTAAAATCCCCTTTGATTTTTACTCCATTTCCTAGTTCTGTGGGAGAGCTTGACAGTAGCACAGAGACAAAACAGACTTTTGATGAACCTTTGTGTACAGGCCTGCCCATCAGCAGGACTGATCCACAAATCCATTCCCCCAGCAGCCTCCACCCTTGATGGTCACATTTCAGACCAGCATCCCTTTCAAATGGGAAGGGTTGGTGCTTGATTGCATTTCCCAGTAATGTAATGGCAACAATGGTAAAAACAGGTTTTCTAATCAAGCTCCTCTAGCATCACCCTGGACTGCTGCTAGTACTTCCTCTTGGCATTTGAGGAGGAATATGCACACCTGTAGGTCAACACAGACATGTGCATTTTTAATTCACTGAGGACAGAATATTTCACTTCACAGTGTTCCCATAATCAGCTACCTTTCTTCTTTAACCAATCCATTACATACAATTCTTTCTGCACCATGCTAAATGACGTTACATATCTGCAGTCATATCTTTCACAAAACTCAATTTGTTTTGGAATATCAGAAAGCTGGAGAGAAATAATATGTTTTCCTCTTAAACATATCTTCAGTTCTGCTACACACAGTTTGGGAGGAATTTCTGTTTCAATCACACGGAGTAGAAAGTATCTATTTAATTCAAATTTCTAATAAGTAGCATACACACTACAAATAAAGCTCCTTCTCCTTTCATTGCGTTATATTTAATATAGCAAATAGTGTTAAAGTTTTTAGAAAATAAAAAAATATGTCATGAAAACATCTCTTTATAAGACTGGGTTGTAGTAAGGGTCTTAATTGTTTATATTACAAAACTGTTAATATATCTTAACTGACAAAATACACTATAAAACGACTGGAAGCCTTTTGCCCCTAGGAGATTACAAGTGAGCCACATGAAGATGACTTTTTCACTTCTGTGCATAATAGGTTAAGCTAGGTTTTGCCACTCCCTCTTATCTCCTCTAAAGGCAGGGTCACTGCTGGGCACAAGGAGGGGCAGAGAGGAAGTGTGGTTACAAAGCTGTGCACTTAGCTAACCACAGCTCTGAATTTCCAGTGGAGACTCTGGCCAGCAGATGCACTTAGGAGCAGTGTCAAGGCTGCCCAGACCAGCTCACAAGGCAGTGTTGGGCAAAGGACCAGGAAACCAGAACTTTCTGCTTATGGCTTTTGCTGATGAAGTAGAAATTTGGCCCATTATAATAAAATATGAACTATGTACATTTTATTATCATTATTGATCAGAAAAGTTACTGATGAAGCATGTTTGATTCTATTGAAGGAGTCTTGAATAGCACCCTCCATCTCATTGATCTATACTGTTTTCCTGTGGGTTTCTTCTATAAAATATTCTCTTGATTGCTGAAATGGTTTTCCTTCCTGAATTATACCAGTAACACACTCACATGCTTATCTAAGGTGTGTGCCCTTTCCCACAATTCAGATAGACCAAAGGAAAATAAGGTAAGGCTGATTAGAGTCTCTGCATTGCACCCTAATATTGAGTACTGAACTTGCACATTCCACAGCTTCCCACATACATAGAAATGATGGCAAATGGTAGATAAGTGAAAACTCATTCCTTCTAGTTGTGCTCCAAAACTGAAGCTTCCAGGTGAGCTAAGCTGGCATTTTGGGTTCTGTTTGAACTTTGGGCAATGTGTCCTGTGACCTGGTCCTTAAATCAGACAACAACTAACAGCAATGTTGTAGTCCTCTTAGCTTCACAAAATGCTATTCTAGTGATAAAGTCGTAAAATCATTGAATGGTTTAGGTTGGAAGAGACCCTAAAGGTCATCTCATTCCACCTCTCTGACACAGGCAGAAGCATCTTTCCCTGGCCCTGGTTGCTCAGACTCCTTCTACCTGGTGCTGAACACTTCCAGGGATCAGGCATCCACAATTTCTCTGGGCAACCCACTCCGGTGCTCTGCCAATCTCACAGTAAAGAATTTATTTCTAATATCCAATTAAACCTTCCCTCTTCCAGTTTAAAGCCAGTCCTCCCTGTCCTGTCATGCTCCAGCTTCCCTGTAGCCCCCTTTAGCTACTGGAAGCTTCTCTAAAATCTCCCTGGAGCCTTCTCTTCTCCAGGCTGAACCACAACTGTCTCAGCCTTTCTTCTTGAACAGGTGCTCCAACCTTCTGGTCATCTTCATGACTTCCTCTGGACTTGCTCCAGAGGTTCATGTCCATCCTAAAGTTCATTAATATAAGGTCTCAAGGTCTTGGACTGAGCAGAATAATTCCTTTAACATGCAGCACACATCTTTATACTGTTTTAAAAGCTTATTCATTGTGACAATAGCATCTTTAGAGACTATTTTTGGGCTTGCCAAAGATGCTAATGGTAGTGTTTGTTTTAGACAGCTGGCTTTCTTCCAATTAATTATGGCTCTGTATGAATAATTTTGTTTGGAAATCTCTGGTTGAACATGAACATGACAGAAGGTATTCAGAAAGAACATAGTAATTATAAATTGCCAAATGCTATTAGAAGGAATTGTCAACATCCTTGCTACAGACAGATACAACCTTTTAAATGCACCTCAGTGCAGCAAGTCTGGTAATAGTCCACTTAGTGTGTGATTTTAGCCTTGGTGAGAAGGTATTGGGATTTTAAATTACTGTAATCTAAAATGCCATAATTGCTACCAGAGTCTGATTCAGGCAGCCCTGAATGGGTTGGGACAGATGATACAAGCAGTAGCTGCCCCAGGAATGGTTCATTTGGGTTTTGGTACTGCATTCTAGCACATCTACATGTGGTTTTGTGGATTCTTTCAAATTCCTTGAACAGCATCATCCATATTAATGGTTAGTTGGACAGGAAAAATGAAAGATGCTTGATGCTTGAATGTTACTGATATGTAAAAACAGAGAGGAAATAGATCTTTCTTATCAGGAGTGCCGTATACTTGAACTGCAAAGGAATTCAAATTGTGATAAATCTCAACTTCAGGCTTGTGATATTCTTTATTTATTTCCCTTTTACATCACTTCATATGGCCAACAATGAGGATTTCCTACCCATTTTGAAATTCAGGGTCTGAAAATAGTAGAATCTCAAAAATAATTATGATTACTAAATTAGGTTTTTGTTTTTTTTTTTTCCTGATAAAAAATAGATAAAAATTATAACAAAGGCTTTTTGTCTATGTTTTTTGGTAGGTATGGACTGTGAACACTTTCTGTGCATCAGCCTCCTCTTTAGGGCACTGCTCAAAAAAGGGCAAGTGTAGGTTCAAGCCCTAGACAAGCAGCACTACAGAAATGACAGCAGGTGTTGACACAATTATTTTTAAAGCCAGCTGTCCCCACTGCACATCTGCTTCCAAAGTTTGCAGTCTGGATATCACACCAAACACTTCACATTTGTTCACTGCACCCTCTCTGAAATGTATATATATAACCAGATCTCCCTCAGGACATCTGCTGAGGAACAAAATGCACCCTGTGAGAACACATGGAAATTAAATGCTTATAGCAGGACTGAAGTCACTGCTTCCTTCCCTCTGATGTGGCCATGCCTGTCAGGAAGTAAATTTAAGACTTAATGTTTTAAATTTGGTTCCTCTGCCCCACTAACTGAGTCCTTCCCACCACTCAACTTTACTTTCTAGGCTGCCAAGTCTATACACTGAGGAAAAGCTTGCAAAGGAACACTGACATAAAATATCCAGTGGGATATTCACTTCTGAGAGTGAGCCCCAGAGGGTTGCCCAGAGGAGGGAGAGGACACCAGTTTGCTTGGAATCACTCATCATAAAGCTTTCCAGCTGGGTTCTCCACAGGCTATGCTCAGTCATTAGGGAAATGCAAGTGGGAATTTACCTGAAATTACAACATCCTTTTAAAACTTATGTGTACCACCACAAAAATATTCTCTACAGATCTTCTAATCCAATATTTTAGTCCTTTATGAGTGACTTGAATTCCCTGAGCAGAGCACTAGGATTAGCACTCCTAGAGTCTAAAGGAACACACAGCCAGCAGCTCTTCTATTAAAAGCCTAATTGAAGGAGTTGATCACAACTCACTTTTAGTGGTTTTATTTTCAGCCACCAGTGCCCTGCCAAGTCCCTCACCTCACATTGCTCTTCTGGCCTGGGGAAGCTCATCCTGGCATTCCTTGAGGCTTGCACTTGAATGTGACAAGGTTTTATTCCTCACTGGCGCAAGGGAAGCTTAAGAGCCTGAGCCAAACAACTTTTTAAAGTGGGGGACTACCTCTGAGATTCAGAGACTTGAGTTCCTTTCATCATGACTCGTTACCTATGGCTGGTTTATACACAGGAATGAAAATACCTGTCTTGCTTCAGCTCATGTTTTCCTGTGATTAAGAGAAGCAGACACAGTTCTGGTTAGATTTCACTTTTGGTGGTGTGGTTCATCTGTTCTGAGAAGCCTTTTGGCTCAGACAGCTCCTCCTGCCTGCCTCCACCACTGAGAATATCTTGGGGCTGTGTCTGAGCTCCCTCACAGCTCCTGTTGCCTCCCATGTTAATGACCCCAGCCTGAAGCAAGAGTCAGAGCAGAACTCAGCATCTCTGAGAGGGAGCTGGGGAGCTGCAGGATTCTCCTCTTTTACATTTACATGCTGAGGGAATCAGGAATAACAAAATACAACAACCACTTCTTTTCTCAGTTCTGAGTATTAATTTGTCCTTTGGTAGCAGGCCAGAATTCCTACATGTGAAACAGAGCAATATCCCTGCTGTCACTAATTTACTGTCACAATTCCTATTAAATCAAACCCTGTATTTCTAGACTTGACATGTGAGTGCCTATCACAGACTGAGTTTTCCATGCTATCTGTTCTCTATTATCTACATCACAGCACACACCATACCAATGCTCAGATATGGCATTCAATTTACTGTCTGTAGGCAATTAGAGCAAGTACAAGGCAGAGGACAAATTTAAACTAGCTCATGTTAACATAACTAGCATTTGAAGATTCATCAATCCGATTTACCACCCAGGAAGTTTCATAGTGTGAGAATTCCCTGAAGAATCTGTCTGGATGAATTAATTTCAGGTTATTGATCAATCAGCCAGTCATATATTTCTCTATCAAGTTAGGTTTTGGCTGCAGCATTCAGAACACTAAAGTTTGTAAGGGTTTTTGTAAAATGTCATCTTTTCCAGGCTTCTATTTCACCTTCTTGCTTTTGAAACCCTTATTTGAAACCCAAGAGGCATTCTCCACTGAATAAGAACTTCATGTGATTCACAACAGCCCACTAGTGAAACTGGAATGTGGGGCTGATTGAAAAATGCTGGGAATAAAAAAAAAAGACTTTTAAAATTAGAATATTATTAAAACATACTTATTTCAGTGTGCCAAGAACATTCCCTTTGGCTGTGGCAACCAGGTCAGAGCCTGATGGGAATCAAAACCACTAACATTGAGGACTTGTCCCTGCAAACAAACTATGGGAGTGATTCTTCTCTGACCTTCCATGCAAAATACTCCACTTAATGTTAATTAGATAGTGCAGCAGTTCTGTGCAGTCTCTAGGGCACTTTTTACATTGGACAAAAAAAAAAAAAAACCTAGAAGTACCTTTTGGCAAGTTGACTAAATCCCAGAAAAATCCCTGCCTACAAGTAGGTGGCATGCTGTCTCTTATCTGCCTCCCCAAATGAATTCAAAAAGCCATGGATGGGTTGTGTCCAGCCAGGAGATGATTCACATGCAGCTGGGACCAGCTTGTGAGCTGTGAAACAAAAGCCTCAAGAAATTTTTTTTCTCCTGTTACTTACACTCAGAAACAGGATTTTGTGGCTGAGTAACCAGCAAATATGAGAGAAAACCCAGTGAGGAACAGTGTAATTTGGTATTTCAGAGAACAGCATCAGGTATAGGGCAGAACAGGTAACAAGAGGCATCCTAATTCTGGAAATCACGTTTCTGATAAATTCTCATTTACCATTCAGTTTCGTTTCATGCTGTGTTTTAAATTTTCTACAATTTTGGCTTCTCCGCATGTGTGGTTTTTTTGATGAGCATAGAAGGTCAGAGATGTCAGACTGATGCTGACAGAGATACAAATGCTCTGTTTATGCATTGCTGGCTGCCTTTTCCCCCTCCCTATCCATCCTTACTAAGATAAAAATCCCAGTGCACTTTTCCTAGTGAGGCATGCATTTCTGGTCCAGAAATAGCATGGAGAGTGATCACTTCCTCCCACTGCCTGATCACAATGCTTCTTGGCAGTGTGAGTGACAAACAGGTACCTGTGTCTGTTCCACCAGGGGAGTCTTCATTACGTGGCAAAAAATGTCAGAAACACTGGAATTCATCTCATTAAATGTAGGCATTCCAGGCAGAGAGCCACTCATTGAGGCTGTTTAGCTCATGGAGAGAAAGAATGACTTTTGAAGAAGTCTTATAAAGATAAAATAGGCCAGGTGGCTGCTATAAAGGTGCCTATTTTCCTGGTTTGGGTTTTGCAGGAACTCCAAGGGTGACCAGCTGTGATGGAAGCAGCTGTACTGAAGACAAGAAGGGTAAGAGGATACTAATCACATTGTTTTTCTTAATAATTTGAGATGAGATGACTCCTTATTTTCTCCTGTCCCATCAAATACCTATGACTTATTTTAGCTCAGTTTGAACAGTGGCTTAGGAATGGATCTGTATTTAAAGTCAAGACACCTTTTGTGTGGGAGCATATTGAGAAAAGGATGTGGTAAAAAATATGTGAAAGGCCTCACCTCTGTTCATTCCTCTGTACTGAATATTTCATTCCTCCAAAGGAGAAGGAGAAGCCACTGTAGACAGCAGCTGGAATAATGGCAAATATCAGCAGAGAACTGTGCTGTGGGTCCCAAGTCAGCATCCTGGGAAAGACTTTGGCAGTCCAGTAAAACCCAGGAGGACCACATACAGTTCTGCTCTGTCTGACCACTGGCACATGGCCCTTACAGACCTCTAGCAGCTGCAGGAGGACAGCAGGAGGTCTGCCTGGCCTTCAGTGATACCAGCAAGTTGGGGCTCCAGCTTTGATGCTCTGAAGCTGCTGCTCCTGTTGCGTCACACAGTCAAAGCACATCAGAGAGAAGCTGAGCTTTGAGATTTGGTTCTTAACCCGTCATGATGTATAAGAAATTAGTATCAGACCAAAAAAAAAAAAAAAAAAAAAAAAAGGGGGGGAGGGAGAGGGCAAGGAAGCATAAAACAGAGAATCATGAAAGATTAGTGCAGGTCTGGATCTAGGAGGCACTCTGCATCTTCTTTCAATGTCCACTGTATTTCAGTGGAAAATGAATGTTGTTCATTGTGGTTTCAGTGTTTCAATGTTCAATTGTCTTTCAGGAGCCATCAAGACATCAAATTACATTTGAAATCTTGGTCCAGCAAATTACTAATGCAGATTCTCTCCCTTCTGACAGTTAGTCTTATTTATGTTGAAATGTTTGGAAGTTCATTTTACTGCCATTTCGTTATTTTGCTGCTGTAGTTAGTCTAGCTTTTTACATCAAGGTATTTCAGCACTCTCTCAAAGCGTACTCATTAATTCCAGTTTCATCTCAAAAATTTATTTAAGAATTGAAATAAGTCTGTGCAGCACTGCCAATATCTCAAAGTCTGAAAACAGCATTTCCATAGCAAAAGTCCCCAGTTGCCCCAGTAACAAAACTATGAGGTACAAACAGTAATAACAAAATTTTGGCTATCTTACTAAGCACTCTGCAATATGACATAATTTGAAAATGAGACTGAAAAAGCATGTAAAGAAACAGATATTTTGTGTGTACAAGCATCTATATTTTTACAGGTACAGTGCAACAGGCTCAGCATTACTCACAGGCATTACTAAATCATGGAGTTATAGAAACATGGAAGATTCTCAGTTGGTAGAGACCCACAAGCATGAAAGTCTGAATCTCAAGGAAGCTGCAAAAGTATAGAGTTGATGTCAGTGACTTACGTGTTCACCCTTTACTAGTGCCTATAAATGCATAACTGGAGGTTTCATCACATACACATGTACCACATCTGCTTTTCATAATCACATCACATCTACATTTCAGGTAAGCTCATAAAATGTCTTATTTTGAAAGTGGCCAAGTATGTATGTGAAGTTCGTGTTATCCATATGTTTTTTACAAATCAAGATTAGACTTAATCTTTAACCAGTATTCTGGAAAATACTAATACCTTAATCTTTAAGAATCTGACTCCATTAAATTTTAAAGTGGCAACAGATGCCACTGAAATACAAATGAGCTCTAAGTCTTAATTAAACTGGTTCCTCACATCACATCTTAACTCCCTTTGCATCCAAGACTATCCCAATACCTAAAAAAGGACTCTGGAAGGGAGCTGAAGAGTCTTAGTAATTTTAATGTTTCCTGTTCTATGTCTGTGAATAGAATAATCCTCTAATCCTTTTCTGTCCAGCCTCATTCAGTGATGCCAGCCAAAGCAGCCACCATTTAGGAGAGTGCTGGGGGCAGAGCTGATCCCTGTGCTGGGGCTGAATCAGAGTGCTGGGAAGCAAATCACATTTCCTTGAATTGTGGCACAGCCATTTCCATCTCAGTGTGCAATACAGGAGAGGTCAATGTGATTACCATAACCTACTCCACACATCTGCATCATGGGTGTTTTTGGTCATCTCCCCCAGAGCACCACTGCTGTATCATTTGGGTACTGAATTGGTCACTACCTGTCATTTACTTAAAAACTCACAAATTCAAGGCTGTGAGATCTTGCTGATGGGAAATGTCTTTTTTGTAAAAGACAGGAGCCCACTCTCATACTGACTCATGGCCACCTTCACATTTGTGTTTGCATTCTTGTGGCAACCATCAGAAAACAGGATGAAAAACAGAAACCGTAGAGAAGGACAAAAAGATCTCCGTAAAATTATCTGTGTTACAATTATCAGCCTCAACATTTCATGTTTTATTTCTAACCTACAGTACCAGCTCAGGGCCTGGAGACATCAATATTTTATCCCTTTAATTTAATCACTTCCTGTGCACTGCATAAAATTATATCTCTTTGTAGGCGAGATATTAGCAACAGCAGAATCATTAATTAATACTTTCAAATAAGATTTAATTCAAACTTTTGTGCCCTTAGAATACATAAATAGTATTTTCTCATATCACTATCAACAATCTTGTTTCTTAATATAATTTACTACATAATTAACAATGTCATGTCTTCTTAAAGGCACCCATCTATGAAAATAACCTACTTTAGGTCAAAAATTTGGAAAAAAAAAGAAAAAAGCTATTCTAGGAAAAAGTAAAAATTACATAAAGGGCAATAAACTTTTAATATCTGGAAATGCTCTTGAAATGTAGTAAATTCATTATATCACTGACAAGTTCATAATTGGTCATCCCTGGAAGAAGAAATGTTTGGAACTGTGAGACCCACAGAATGAAACTATGATGAAGTATCTGTAGGGATATGAAACATTTTGCTTCCCTTTGTGTTATTTTTTCCATCTCAAAGCAATAATGACACTCCCAGTGTCATACTTTTACACAGATGATCTCATCACTTTCTTCCTTCCTTCAACAGAAATAATATTTAGAAGAAATGCAATAAATGTAATGAAGCTGAGCTTCAATAAAAGACTAAATTGTGCAGAATTGAATGCAAAAGAATCTTGAAGACAAATCATCAATGCAGCAATAAACATATATCCATTTCTTCATTGTTCCATTGTGGAAGAGGGGATGCTGGCTCATGGGGAGCTTGTGTTTGAGCTTGTAAAGCTGGCTTTTATAATGGATGGGTGTTGGGAGACCACAAACAAAGGGTCAGACAGGGAAACCAGAAAATTCACTGCCGTGAAAGCAAGTCTTAGGTGGAAATTACTTCCATAAGTGAGCATAGAATGAGTGGCTGCAAAAGAAAATATGTAGTTAGCATTCTATGAATCACACACTGGTTTTATGAAAATAGCAAAAAGACTGAATTAGATTTGAATGCATGTGGTGTGTTCTTCTCCTCAAATCTGTGAATTAGCCTGCACTAGATTAGGGTGCAGTCGAGAATGCCAGAGTATATATCCAGTATTTTGTGCCAGAATGCAGGTGGGGTTTGAGAATACAGCAGACCTAAAGAAACCCAAAGCTGACGAATGGGACACTCAACACCTCCCTTCTCACTTTACCTGGACCCAGTCATTTCTAAAGAAGGATGTCTTGGTGTGGGAAGACACAGGGAGCAAAGAAAGGCCACCAAACTGAAGGACATTCCAGAGAATGGCTGAGAGGAATATAACTTTTGTGTGTCCTCCTCAGGGACACACACTGTCCTCCAGTGTGTATGACAGGCATCTGCCTCAGATGGAGGGACAAAGGTTGAGTGACTTCTACCATCACCTTTCTCAGAAGAGTTTCCTGTTCACCAACAGCCATAGAAGGCAAATCCCAGCATTATTTCACAGCCCCATGGATGAATTTGGGGGCAGGAGGGGGAAACATGCTCCTGACTCAGCAGCTCAGCCCAGAGAGGAGGCAATCTCTGCTGCTCGTGGGTAGGTGGTGGCAGTCAGCAAGGCAGGTGCTGCCAGGACTTGGCAAAGTGGGTTTGTGTGCATGGAACAGGAGCACTGCCAAAGGCACACAGCTTCTGATGGCAAATGCTTTGTGAATGCTGGCTGAGGCTGTTTGCATAAATGCCATGCTTCTAATAGTGATCAGAGATCCCAAAATTTCCACAAAGTCTCCTTTGGTGAGATCCATCCCTAAGGTTTTGGCAGCACATTGAACATACACACTTATCTCTCAGTGACAGAACCTGATGTTTCCCAAAAATTCATTTTAGTCACAAAAACCTTACTTCCAGATTATTCCCATAGCTCTCTGATGGCCATGGAGGTGAGCAAGGTGTATTTTGTTACAGAAATGTGTCACCAGCTCAACTGTTGAGCGAAACTCCTTCAAAGTAAAACCAAATTATGCATAGACTGAGTAAAAATACAAAAGCCTTGAGTCAGTGGTTCTCACTATTATTGATTTCAGGCAAGCAGTGCATACCCATGAGATTTAAACCACAAAAAATATGTCTAAGCTTCCGACACCAAGCACCAGAAACAGCAACAGCAATAAACTAGAATAATTAATGTGGCGTAATAATAGAGATGTATTAATACTTAAGGAAGTAAAAAAGTTAAGTAAAAAATAACATGAGTAAATTCTGGAACTTTCTAGTGCCCTACAAGGCCTTATCAAAAATACAACACAGTTTAATTCTGATTCCACAACTAATGTCAACCATGTGTATAAATTAGAATCACTGGAGAAAGTCACACACACTTTCAGTTTCAGATTTGTCCCTTAAACTGGACAAACTGTTACACTGTCTTTTTTAGCCCTGGTTCCTGTGACTCACATTGGAGGGTGTGTAACTTCATTTTTCTATGTAACCTCATTTTTCTTTTTTGCTTTAATGAAATGCCCTGGCTTTTGTTAATGTGGAGAAAGGTTTAGACAGCCAGAATACAAATAAAGATGTGTGGTCAGGGGGAAGGAATGGGCAGGAAGAGATGGAGGGAAATAAGAGAAAAGAGAGAAAGGAAGGAAGGAAGGAAGGAAGGAAGGAAGGAAGGAAGGAAGGAAGGAAGGAAGGAAGGAAGGAAGGAAGGAAGGAAGGAAGGAAGGAAGGAAGGAAGGAAGGAAGGAAGGAAGGAAGGAAGGAAGGAAGGAAGGTAGCCCTCCAGCTGCTGCAGAGCCTGAACTAATATTTTGAAAGAGGGGAATAAGCTGTGCGTCACCTGAGCTGTTTTGAAGTATGCCATTTCTTTTGCAGTTCACCTGCATTTCAGTGCTCCTATCTCTTTATTTGTACCAATCCCTTTTCAAGCAGAAACACTGTTGAGCACCTTGTCCATGTAACCACACCCTCTCTGACCAAAGGGGTTCAGTGCATTTCTCCAAGGAATTTAGTGGATCATCTGCATTCCAGGGGGAGCAGACCTCTGCCTCTGCCAGCACCCACTTCTATATTTAGAACTCACGGCCTTCAGGAAACCATAACATCTGTGCCATTCTGGCACATTAAATCCTTTAAAAAAGTTTTTTTTTTTTTCCCTTTATGAGCAATGAAAGAAAAGGTTAAGAAAAGGAATGTTTGCAACTAACATATCTGTTGTCTCCTCATGTTTTTGTCAAAGGCTGCCCACTTGCTGCTCCAGTAGAGGATAATACTTTCTGGTGTTTTCTACGTACCAATCAGTCACTGCAGGGACACAAGCCTTTTTACAGAGAGACTTTATTCAATAGTTTTAAACATATGAAGCAAAAGCAACTGCTTTAAAACTAAATATCCTTTGCTTCAGGCACTTGCGTCTTTAGAGGTAAATGAGGTCAAGAAGATGATGTGGTGTGTGCAAATTTAACATGGCAGAACCTGGCAGAACAACTCATAGGCCTGGATCACCAAGTACTGCGGTATCCTTTGCCTGGATGCAAACTTTTTATGAAAAAAGAAAAAAAAATGATTTATCTACTAAAAAATAGAGTCTATTTAAAAATAGGTCAACATGCCATGTTCAATTCATAATGCATATTACCTTAAATATTCCTCAGGGCTTGACCCCTAAATGTGAAAGGAATTTTAAAAACTGTTCCAGGACAGAAAGGAGACAATATCTTCTGCATTTTCCTAGAATAAAATCCTTCAATTCAGCCTTATTCCTGTACTACATCAGTGCATAATCCTAAAAAATTCAGGAACACATTGAAAGACAACTTCTAAGAGAAAGAGCTCTTGTAAAGAAAGGGGCTGTCCAGTCATTGTTTAAAAAAAAAAATTGGAGTACATTTTTACTGTGATGAACACATAAAAATATATCTTTTTTTAGTGTTGGGAAAACAGTGGAGCTGTACTTTCTCTGAATAAGTAGATATTTAGACAGACCTGAGACTCGCAAATAAAAAGCTGTCGATAGAATGAATGATTTTATGAAAGATGAAGATATGATAGAGCATAACTTCTGCATTTCATACTGTTCCAGTCCCTTTCCCATGAGTACTCAGATGACTGTGATTTTTGTACATACTGATGTTTGAGGAGGAAGTTTTGCTCATAAAAATATGAATAATGACGTTTTTAAAATCTGTTCATCCAGAGAGCATGTGCTGCCCAGATTACTCATGAACAGTAAGGGATACAACCAAAGATGCCAAGTTAGACACAGAAAAGTTAGGAAGTGACAGAAATAGGTAAATAACCCTGTTCAATGTCTTTATGTAAGTTCAATATTAGGTAATTTTAATTATATAATCCTATGCTTTTTTTTCCCCCACAGATATTCCAGATGACCACATTATAAGAAGTCAAAAATGCCTGTTTTCTTTACCATAAATTTGATTCTGCTTAGAGGCATTTTGTTTTGCAGTTCAGGTCCCTGGTTTTTCTGAAATATACAGCAAGGAGGTTACAGAGCCATCCAAGCACAAAGTCTTCTCCTGACCACAGCGTGGTGGGTCCAGGATGAAGCTCAGCTCTTCATGAGCCCTGAGGAGCTGGAATGCAGCACCACATCTCGACTGGCTTTGGTAGAGTGGCCAAGATTCCCCCTTTGAGCTTTGTCACAGGAAAGAGTGATTTAAGTATTTATTCATGTGTTTAAACTGTGGAACAGAAGTAGTTCTTCAAGGCAGAACATATTATTTCAGTTCAGCATGAAACAAAATAAATGATCTCCAAACTAATATATTTACTAAGACTTTTTGATACCAATTAGGGTAATTTTTCACTTGCACACAGTTAGGCTATAAATCCTAGGACATGCAGGTGTTTTAAAAGTGCTATCAGCCCAAGGGAGGTCTAGCAAAAGTCTACTGGTGACAAGAGAGATATACCTTAATCTTCTCCATATTTTTATAGCTGCTGCTGAAATATGTAAGCCACTGTTCGGATCCAATTTCTGCCACAGTTTCTGAAAATGTACAACAAATGAATATTTTGCCAAAGGTAATTCTTCTAAGAAAAACTCTATCAGTTTAATGGAGGAAGAAATTGAGTAGAATGCTTATTTTTTATGCGTCAAGAGGTCAAATATCTGCTTTCATTTGAGTGAATGGCTTTGGAGAGGTGTGGGCAGTTAGTTTTCAGTACAATCTATTTTGTTGAGATATGAGATCTACAATAGAAAAGAGAGAAAATTTAAGCACTGCAAATTGTATTACTAGAACAGGAGGAACATATAAATCATTTTCTTCAAAGAAATTGATTCATATTTCCATTGTCCACATGAGATGATCTCTGGGCTGAAACAAGGCTTATCTCTTTCCCTTTCCTTTGACAAAGCCTGATTTCAGTTTTACAGTAGAGAAATAGTGAGAGGGAAGTTAAATGATTTGCCCAAGGTCACATAAAAAACTGATAGTGGAGTCAAAAATTGAACCTGCATTATGTGGTTCCCTGAAAGGTTTAGGTACTAATGTGCCCATTTCTCCTATATATTACTTTTTATTTCACTTTTGTGTTTGACATTTCAGGCAGTATATTTCTACATCCTTTCTTTGTTAATCTTCAGAAGCTTTACAGAGTCACAATAGACGGACACACACCATATCAAATATCTGCCACGTACAGAGCAATAGCTGCCCTCATGCAGGGCCCAGAGTTAGGCAAGAATAAATTAACACCATGTCCAATAATTCACTCGTTTCTGCTACTTGATGTAATATATATGTCAGCCAGAGGAGTGATGGCTAAATTCAAATACAAAGAAAGACACAAGGGCTTGGGGCTGGGGTTTTTTTCAAAATCTTTGGTATTTATTAGGGTGGTTTTTCAGCAGATAATCAGCTAACTGGATTTGTTCGTAACAGCCAGTCTCAAACAGCTCCTAAACTCCTGAGAATAAAGGAACTGGAAAACCTCTTATCTGTGGGACACAAGAAAAAAGAGTGTCATTTTTAATCTTCTCTTTCTAACCTGGCACAGCAGGCAGTGTGACAGGCTCATTGGCCTCTGTGTACAAATGAACACGACAGCTGAACTCACTTGTAATTTCACAGGGCAATGAAGGATGGGCTTGGCAGCTCTGCTGGATTGAGACCGTTTGGTTCAATGTGCTTGAAGCCCTTTTGAAGGTGGACTGCCCCAAAGGTCTTGCCAGTGGATGCACTGAGCTGAGAAGGAGGAGGTTCATGGACTTCGTGGCAGATGGAATCCAGCATGGGATGGGCTTCAGCCTGGGGCCCTCCTGGAGGAGCTGCTGCACCCAGTGCAGGGCACCCAGCACCCAGCACCCAGCACCCAGCCTCAGTGACACAGAGCAGGCGTTAAGATCATAGAAGCTCAGCCAAGTCAAGACTCCTGTCAGTCCTAGTAGGATTCCTAAACTCCAAAGCTTTCCTCAGCCAAAGAGGACCTGGGCACCATAAAAGTGGTAGGCCTTGCCTAGAACACAAAACAAAACCTTGTGTTGGGAGGAAAGGGTTAAAAGCACAAGGATGTCAAAGAGGTAAATTCACTCAAGTGACCTTGCAGCTGAGAATGCTAAAAATACTGGAGTGGGGAAATCCCAGTTATTATGCCTAGTGCTGTTCATCCTCACCCTGTGCAGAGATAACACACTGTCACAGGCACACTTGGGCCTCCTAATGGAGACAGAGAGAGAGAATTCAAAAGCTCAGAGACCAGAAAAGCACAGCTTTGTGATAAACTGCACATTGATGAAGCCCTTTGGTGCAGTGGGGCAGGCAGGGGCTGACACCCACACCTTGCTGGGATGAGCTGAGCCTCCAGCAGCCTCTGCCCCCATGTGCCTGTGGGCTCTGGGATGAGCTGAGCCTGATGGAGCATGTGTCCCCATGACACCTGGCGTTGTTAATAAGGTAATGAAGTAAATCTACTCCGTGCATTTCAGCTGTGGTTTGGTGGTCACCCTGGTTACCTGCATGTGTGGATTTACACACCTTGGAAACAACATCAAAAAGTCACATGTTATTGAACAGATCCTGGAGGTATCTTCTGTGTTTTGATTTGATCCTTAAAACTAAAAATCCATTATACTAGCCAGAAGAACCATTATATTAGATATTTGTAGGTGTATTAATTTCACCATGTTTAATAAAATAAAGTCTGCTGCACAGAACAAGCAATTTTTATTGTTGTTTCAACTTGTTTTATTCCACTTTGGTGTAGCAAGTTTCCCTTAAACAGAGATTGGTTTCAGTACTTCATCTCCACAGGGCAGTGTAACTCCAACTTATTATTTATGTATAATTGCAGTTTGCCTGAATTAGACTGTAATTACAGCCCAGAACCCACAGTTCTGCATCCATTTCAACTTTCAGCAATTTTTTTATTGTTAAGATTTGGTTTCTATTTTTTCACGTTCTTTTGCTCTGAGTAGAAAACCAGATGAATCTCTCTGAAGCTATGTATGTAATTTAGGCTGTAATGGAAAAGTGTGTCAGCTTTATCAATTTTTTCTCATATCTTATAGCAAAACATAGCAAGCTGATTTCTTTGCTGAATTCCTTCCCCCTCTTTCTAAATCATAAATTATCTTGCCGTTTTTTAATGCAGACAGACAACAACCTTGTACTTTATATGGAGTGCTTCATCCTTGTAATCTCAGAGCACTTTATAAATAGATAGAAGACATCAAAGAAGGAAAAGAGTGCTCAAGGGCAGAAGCATCACACCATGGCTCTTATTAAGGTAGTAAACCATCCTTTACTTAAAGGGGCCATCCCCTGTATCTTTTATTTGTTAATAGAGTTACTGCCTCCTCCAATTTACCTCATGTGTCATGGGACTAAAAGGAGAGCTGAATCAATCAGTAAATTTCACAGGAGAAAAAAATTAGATTTTATTAATTTCCTTATTACTGTAGAATTTCTCCTTGAGAGTCTTTCAACAAAAAGAAATAGCCTGAAACACCACCTTTCCCACAAAAAAAAAAAAAAAAAAAAAAAAAAAAAAAAGAAAAAAAAAAGAAGCCCACTATCTCTCAGACAAAATCTACTTTGAAATGCAGCTTCAGGACAGAGGCTTTGCAAAGCTGCAGGTCCAAACTGGATTTGGCACTTGATATTTTCTCTGTTTAGCTACCAGGTTAAATGAAATTCTTATGTCTAGATTGATCACTTTATCTCAGTCCAAGAAAACTTTAATATTCCAAAATAAAGTGAAGCCTGATTATTATGTAAGTGCTTTACTTTGAAAATATGCTTTACTGAATAGCTGTTTTGCCATAAAACAAACTCCTTTTGCTAAGAGACATGGTACTGTGCTCTTCACCAGCACACACCCATTGAAACAAGCTGCAAAGGAATCTTCAAAGATAAGATAGCAGAAGAGTGTTGATACCCACTTTGTGATTACCAGCATTGGAGCATAATCTGAATTGCAACATCTTCACTCCTACGAAGCTTCATTGGCAGTTCAGCATCTATGGGTAACTAACACCATCCAAAATCTATCTATTAAAATAAATATAAAAGCTGGTGTGGTGCTTTGTGGGGATGGCAGTGCAGAACACTTGCATTTCTGGTGCCACAGGTTCAGACCTCCTCTGCTGCAGAAGAGCAAGATGCCAAGATCTGCAACCATGGTGGGAGGTCTTAATCCCTTAGATAAAGCATGGTCATGAGCTTCCTCTACCTCTCAGAGCATCATGTGGCATTTTCCCATAAAAAAATTCAATTTTTCTGAATAAAACGTGTTGTTAGGCTGCAAGATCACTTGTAATATTATGCAGAAGTTTCTTTCAAGTCACATTTTTTTATAGTCAAAAGAAAAGAAAATGGTAGACTAAATGAATCCAAATGTGCTGTTGTTTATCTTCTGGACTGAATAATTTTATCAGGATCATCAAATTTCCACGAAACCTGTGTTTATGCTTGCTGTGCTGATGTTAACAAAAACACCACCCCCACACAGAAGTTGCTTAGCTCAGAGCTGGGGCATTCTTACCGAGAGCTGACCTCACCCTTTGCCAGACACGCCATGAATAAGGAGACTTTTGTGGCTTCTTCTGGGGTGCTCTGGAGGATGGATGCCATGACAGACCAGAGATTTCCCCCTCCCTTTCTGGGAGATTTGTGCCCTGCATCTCCCCTCCCACACAGGGCTTGTGGAGCAGCTGTATGTGTCAGGGTGGTAATCCTTACTCCACCAGATTTATTTTACTTGATCAACTCTGGGACATTTCAAGCCATCTTTTTTTTTTTCTTTTTCTAATTCCTTGAAAATCATCTAACCACAAAACGTAAAAAAAAAAAAAGGTTTTAAAGAATTCAGAAGGAATTTACACTCAAGCCACTGCCCTAGCAAGAAAATAAATGTTTGTGGCCATGTCTGAAAAATGCATGGCAGTCCCCTAAATGGGTTGCCAAGCCTGAAGGGCAGTGTTTTGGTGCCTGGCCCCACTGCAGCTTTGCAAGCAGCTGATGAAGGCTGTCTCAGAGCAAATATTTGAGGCTTGGCAAGAATACAGCGCCCTCCCGTTGTTTCCTGGATGGCATGTTTGCTCTAAATGAGCTCTTGGAGCATCAGGGTAGTACAAAAACATTTTGGGATAAGATCTCATCCAGAATATATGCAGGATCCAGCAACTACTTCCCTGGATGGTTAAGAAAGTGGGAGATTTTTTTTCTCCTATGAGACAAGTTTATTTAGTTGATATATCTGGTTACTAATTCTATTATGAAGATAAACAGAACTGTTCACACTGAAGGCTAAACTTTGGAAGTGAGGAATTCAAATATACAAGATAAGAGAAGAAAATGAAGGAAAGACAAGGTAATAAATTTTAGCAAGGACAAATACTGAGTTTTATTAACAGTGATCTCAATTTAAAAAACCCAAACAACCAAACTGTGTGTGGTCCTGAACTCTAAACAGAGGCACTTAGCAAATGCCATGCAAGGAATCCTGAGTTAATGTCAGAGCCCTTCAGTAACAAACACAGTGACATCTAATCAATAGCTGCTTTCTGGGTTAATGACCTGGGCCATGCAGCACCAGGGTCATGTAGCATCGTATGGGAGGCAATGGCTGTTGTCGTGTTTGGTGTAGTTTTTAACACCCCCGGTAACGTTTTATGAATACAATTATTTACTCTACAGCACCAAAAGGTGTGTCATGATTTATACTGACAAATTATAGGTAGTGAGATTTGCCAATGGAAATCCTGAAGCATCTTTTCAGTAGAGTAGAATGCTTCTATATTTCCATTATTAACTTTTTATAGCCTGCCATAGGATAGTTTATTCACACACTTTGGAAATATTATGACTAAAAATCAGAAAATTAATTAAAAGATTGAAAGATGTAATTTCAAAACCAGGTGGAGGCACTGTATTGCAAACATTCCACTTCCTTTCATGACCTTAACACACCCTGCTTGTAAGTAACACAGAGCAGCTTAGATCCACTAGCAGAAACAGAGCTGCACACATGGATTTGTAGAAGAAAGGAGAGGTATTGTTCTTTTACTAATGAAAAAGTCCTGACTAAACCCACCAACTCAAGCGTTGGAATTCCACTAGAGTTTTAAATTAGGCCACAGTTGCTCTGTTTGGGAAGGCTGGGACAGCCCACAGAGCCCAGTGCTGCAGAGGCACTGCAGCAGCTCAGCCCCCTTGGAGAGGAGGTGCTCTGGAGCTGGCAGCAGGGCCAGAGGGAATGAGAGACTGGCATCTAACTCCAGAGCTAATGGAGGCACAGGAAGCATGGGGATGCTCTCAGAAATCACTGATACAGACAAACCCTGAGTGCAAAAATTCCTGCTATTTTCAGTTGTATTGGCTAACTCCTCCTTACAAGACTATGACGTGAGTTAATTAATAACACACATTACCCAAAACAACAAAAGTGTCATGGGGGTCTTACCATGATGATAGTCCCTCTTCTCATTCCAGGACAAATAAATTTAGTACATGACACTTAGTTGCCACAGTTCAGAACAAGAAGCAGAGTGCTGAAAGCACAAGCTTTCAGCTCCATCCTCTCATGTAATTCAAACAATTCCACTCAAATTAGTGGCTCATATCAGGAGAAGAAAGGAGTCATGTCTCAAACCCTACTGGGATGGAGCAGTGTGGGGTTGCAAGCACTGGTGTTCTAGGGCCTCATAGGAGCATTTTTTTTTTTTTAATGGTGCATTTCATCACCAGCTTCACTTGAGATGCGAGGTCTGACCAGGACTGAGCTCTTCTGTTTTACTCAGCAGAGTTCAACTTAACAGGGTGAATTCTAAGAGGCCAATTAAAAGTAGAAAAAAAGCAGAACTTGAAGTCTCATGACCTTAAACCAAATAATCTTGTGATACCCAATGCATGTAGAAAGAATAGCTTGCAGAAACATGTGATTAGGGATAGAACAAAACAAGTATGAGTGGAAAGGAAGAATGAGAGAGACAGCTAGCAGAGAGGCAGAATTTTACTCCCGTGCAGTGGGTAATCCAGCCATCAAGACACCTGGACTAAGTGGAGCCTGCAGCCTGTTTGCCTCATTCAGAAGCTGAGAAACCCCCAAAAGCCAAAATCAAACTCCCGTTCTCATCAGGCACTAATTAGAAGACATATTTCACTGAAGTTTGGTCTTTATTTTCTATGAAGTGAGCTCAAGATCAGAAATCTTTAAAATGGGAGGAAGAAAAAAAAATAACAGGATTATTTTACGTGTAAAAATCTATTTTAATCCAGCCAATTTAATGTTTTTGGCATTTGGGTTTACTATACTAAGAGTTGAATTAACTATACTAAGATATGTGAGGGCAGCACTCATGCTGAACAATCACATGTGCTACCATATGCAAAATGGCAGATTTATTTTGCTAGATTCATCTTAAAAGTGAATTTAACACTGTTAATTGCAAGGATTCACCTTCATCAGAAAAATTTAGCTCAGAACACTACCTAACTTCCAGGCTGCAATTAAGAGAAGGAACAGCAGGTCTGTGATTTCTACTTTAGAAAAAAGATCAACAATTCCATTTTGAAGCAGAAGACAAGTCTCCAAAATATTCTAATGTGCCATTGCTGGTTTTATTGCTCAAATTTTAGTTGCTGTGGTCTGTTCAGCAAATAAATTAAAATATACTTCTTGGTATCCATGAAAATTTGTACGTATTGCATCATAAACACATTCTTTTTTTTTAACACCTAGTGTCTAATTTTGTATTTCCTCTTCTGTGTTTACAGTAGGTTATGAAGACCCCTTTGCCCTTTATAAATGAAGACATGTTTTCCCACATAATTCAGTAAATTTGATGCTGATATTGGTTCTTACCCAGCTAACACCTTCCAAAAATCATTACCCTCCTTCACCTTGCCAGAAGTTTTTCCATTTGTGCTTTCAGCGAGATGAAAGCTCTTCCATTTAGGGAATTTGTGCCTGCAGAAGTGGGTGCTTTGAGGGACTGGCTAAGAGAAATAAATCTCCCAGTCTCAGTGCTGACCTTGCAGGTGTGGAGCCTTGAATTTATACACTAACAAGTTGGGAAAGCAAAGGGTTTGAAAGGAAGGCTCTTGTTTTTGGGGTTCAGGTTCTCACAAGTTGCTGAAGGACTGAGATTGCTCCTTGCAGGCTGGTGGATCCCGAGCTGCAGCAATCCCAGCCTGAGGTCCTCACAGGGTGGGCCTATTACTGAGTGTTTGATGCCCCACCAAGCTGCTCATGGGCAAAGAGGATAAACCTAACCACACTGCTATTACAACCCAGTAAAATAACCTAAAGGAGATGATAATGGTGGATAGGTAAAGCAAGATAAAGAAAGATTAACAAAATGCAGCAGCTTTCTGTGTGGAGTGAATGAGAGCAGATGGGAGCTCTGGCATCAGCCAAGCAGCCACCAAGGGCGGGTCCAGCAGCAGCACCTCGATGGCTTAAAGAGCATGCTGTCCTAAAATTATCCAGGCTTTGCTGTAGAAAATGTCTCAATATAATTGCTTGAAGACTACAGCGGTATATTCAGTCTTTAGTGAAGCTTTCCTTGAAGAACTTATTAATGTTTGCCATGCAACTCAAGGGAAACATGGAGCCTCCTTTTCCATTGCTACCCATTTATCAGAGCCTGCCTCCTCCATTTGGGTCATTATGCAGGTTTTATTCTGTCTCTATTTCAACAGTGGTAGAAATTTGTTGTCTAAACAACCATTTTTTTCCTCAAAAACAAGTAGATTTTTGCAGTTTGTCAGTCTATGATTTTGCTTGTGCCTAAAATCTAACAAGCAGTTTTCCATTCTGTATCAGTGTTTTCTTTTGAGCAGGCTGACAAGCATAAACTGACAGCAGACATAGTTTTAAAAAGTTAAAGTCTTCCTTTCTTTCATTTTTATTTATTTTTAATTTTCTAGAAATCATCAGTCAGCCAGTCACCAGAAATAAAATATTCTACCTTACATTATTTTAGCCTGCAGATTTAAGAAGAAAACCAGAAACTCATGTTATGAATAAAGGATATGACTGAAGTCTACTAGAATGAATTGAATCTAGGCTAAGACTCTGTCAAAGTGACTTGTAGACACAGCTTGGGATTCAAGTCCTGAGTTTTGAAGACTGTCTGTTCAGTTTACTCACTGAAAATGCAATAAAAAATAAGGGAGTAATTTGAGGTGTGACAGAGGAATGTCTGGCCTGTGACTTCTTGTCACATAATTAAAATGAAGAACCAGTGACCAAGAGTAAGGGTTCTGTTGATGTACCTGTGGTGTCTCGGTCCATGACTGTCAGTGCTGCAAAATCTCAGTTGAAGGGTAAGAGGTAACAGAGTAAAGAAAAGGCACCATGGCCAGGAAAGGAGAAGATGTGGGAAGAAGAAGGCAGAGGTGCAAAGCAGGATAATCAAACATTTTGGACCATTGCTCACTCGTGAGCTCACAGCAGTGACCTTTTTCCAGCAAAGAGAAGGAAAGGTTCAGCATCAGCCGTGCCTCAGCCAGCCTGGGCTTTCAGCATGATGCAGTTGCTAAGCTCCCCACAATAGGCATCCAAACATATGCATTTAGAAAGCAGTGTGAATCACCCTGGAGTAATGATAACTGAAGAGACACAAGAAATAAAACAAGCAGTCAAAACTCAGTGAGGCACTCTGAAATTTCATTTGCGAAAGAAATGGAAAAAAACAAAAGTCCACCCTCAGGTCTCTAAAAATAGCCACAGAAAATTATCAGTTCAGATACAGAGAAACACTCTGCTTCCTCAGGCCTGCACAAGAGGATGCCAGCTGACAAAGCCGGCTCAGGCTGTGAGAGGACAGGCACGTTTGACTCTGTATGTGAAGAATTTCATGGTTGCATTTGTAAAGGCAGAAATGCTCATCACTGCTGGAAGCTCTGAAGCCACACTTTCATTCAGCAGAGCTGGCTGGCATCAGTCAGAGTCCAGGGACAACACACAGAGAAAAGTTCTCTCTTTTCATTGTGGTTTTTATGCTCAAGCCTTGTCTGTGGCTTGAACTAAATCTACTGTGAATATTTTGCAGATTTCTTTTCTGCTAAGACGACCTGGTGGATGAGAGGCCTTGCTGATCATGAAAACAATGTGCAGTTATCTCCCAGCGAGAGTTCAATCAGCTGAGAAACTCACAGCCAGCTTGAAAGGAGAGACATAGAAGCAGGAGGTAAAATTCAGGGTAGCACAGAATCTTAAGAGGTGAACAGGATGGGAAGAAACAAAAGAGATGAGTGGATGGCAGTGGGTGCTGGGAGCTGTTCTGCTGATCACAGCCAAAGCAGGACACCCTGCATGAGCCAGGGACACCAGCTCAGGGCTGCGCATTTCTTGTGTGGTGTAGAATTCACTCCCTGGAAACACTGAAATTCAGGACATTCTTCACTCAAGGGGCCTTGGGATTAATTTGGTTTGGTCAGGTTTCTCCCAGGTAACTACACAAAAAATTAGTCAAATGGCAAGCAGCAAAAGTGATGTTTCTCTGTTTTCCTGCTCTGTCACATAATTTTTGTGTTAAACAGGAGCCATTACAAGCTGTGGAAGTCTTAAAAAAAAAGCTGAAAAATAATTAATATACTACAGATGAAAGGGAGATGAATTCACAAGTCTTGCCACCTTCCCCTCCAGGGAAGTTGAGTGGAACCACAGCTTTCTAAGGTCTAGCAAAAGAGAGGCACGGAGAAAAGATTTTTTTGAAAGTAATTATAAGTTGTATAATTAAAAAAAACCTTCTGTTTATACCAGTATGAAACATCTGTGGTTAATATTTTCCTGATTTTTTTTCCAATAGAACAATCTTAGTCAAGATGAAAATTCTGGAGACAAGAGAGTTTTTGGTACCTGAGAATATTCCTTTTTTTACTTCCATGGTAAAAGAACAATAGTCTCATAAACCTATGACAAAATTAATTTATCAGCTACTCATCAGGAAAAGAGTAGAGCAAAAAAGTGAAAAACAATGAAATAGAAGACATCAGTTTTATGGTCCAGATCACTTAGTATTTTTCTTAAGCAGATTTCAGTATTGTGCTCAAGTAGTGACATCCATGGAAGAGCCTTTTTCACTTTCTTAGCTAAATATGCCAGTATAATAAGGATTTTACAGATTAAATTTGGAGTATCAGAATAAAACTATGAATTTCAGTGTCAGACATGCATTTTTAGACCTGTGCAGCAGGATGGTGACATTCTGAGGACATGGACTTCAGAGAAAACTGAGCGTGGTGAAATGAGTTGGAAGGATGCAAACATCAGAACTATTTGTTTGCTTACCAAAGTCTGAGGATTTCATCTAACAGTGCTTGCAGGTAGTGTCTCAGTCCTGAAGACATGAGAAAGGGCATCAGAGCTGTGGCTCCAAATATAAAAATACACATGCAGATTGAGCCTTCCTCCTCACTCATCTAAGAAGCATTTAACAGCTCAATATCTCCACTGAGAAACCCTTAATTTTAAAAAGGTAGAAAAAAATGGTGGTAAGAAATGCAAGATGGACAGGGACACCTTCTACTAGAACAGGTTGGTCAGAGCCCCTTCCAGCCTGGCATTAACAATGAGATGAAATTCAAATCAAAGTCATATAAATGTCCAAAAACATTATGCTATGTAAGTTATCCAACTACATCCAAATTTTGAATGGTTAATATTTGATATTTCTTTTTGTATTATTTTGATTGGTTTGGTTGTTTGTTTTAAACTTGGAGGAGAGGACAAACCATGAACAGACAAACCATGAACAGAGAACTGTCAATTTCTCTGTATGACCAGACTGATCAGGCTAAAAATTAACCTGGCTGCAGGTAAATGGCAATAACCTGACTGCAGGAACTGTTGCACTGTGATAATGAATTGGGCAAGCAGAGCACACAGAATCTGTAGGCAACCTCTATGTGAAAGTGAGCTGAGCTCCATATGGATTAACTGAAGGTGCACCTAAACCTCCAGGTTTTCTGCTTCCGTCTCCACATTGGCTGACAGGAGAAGCTTGTGCTTTCTCTTCATTAAGCTCCAGGTCTTATCCTCCACTGCCACGTCTAACAAGCAGGAATATGTTTGTGTTCATTCATATGGTCTGACAGATCCTATCAGCAAAGACATGCATCTGTGCATAATTTAAAAACTGATCCCACTCTGTGACTGACATAATTCTCCTCTAAGCCAAGGCTAACTTTGCCCTCTTTGCACACAGCCCTTCAAACATTATGGAGTAGCAAAAAGAAAGGGTTGAAATCAGCTCAGCTTTTCAGACTAAGAAATACATACATATTTGGATAGGAATGTTCTGCCTGATTAAACAGCAGGTCCAAATATATAAAAAATACACTCTGAAAATCATCTCTGTGATCACCACATCTCAAATTACAAGGGTACAAGAGAGAGGTAAGCAATGCTCAGAACTGGTGTTACCCAAGGGCTTCCTTCTTCAGCCACTTTTACTCAACAGGAGTACCTTACTTCAGCCCCAAAAACAATGAGGTGGTGTAGAAAAACACTCAGGTCCTAGCCATGACCCCTCCTGGCTACTGCAAAAATTAATCCTGTCCTGGCTGGAACCAGGACAGTACCTTGTTTTAAAATCAATGTACAGCAGTTGGGTTTATGCTTTGCCATGCCTGTGATGCTTGTTTGCTGCTCATGAGTTACTTAATGCTCCCTCAATCTTTCCTTGACGCCATCATGTAAATGATTCTTGACAAGCAACACTAAAAATGAGACATCAAATCATAAAAATAATGAAAGCTGCATGACTTGTATTTCATATTAGAAGATGGCTGGTTGCTGGGAGTTGATAGCTTCTTCAGGAAAGGAGCACAAGTGGAGTGTAAAGGCAGCAGATCCTGCAGAGCAGCATCTTGAGTTGGACTCAATGAGCCTTGTGGATCCTTTCCAGCTCAGGATATTCCATGATCTCCATCTTAACATCATGTGAACTCCTTAGCTGCTGTGAACTCCACACATAAGAGCCCATACTCTCTCCAGCTTCAAAATCCTTCTGTTCCCACCACAGATTCTCAGCAAAGACGTGGTGAGCCAAGCTGCAGACCTGCAGTGTGCTCAGTGCCCAGTGGCACTCACAGTGTCTCGAGAGAAAGAAAACCTGAAATACCATCCCTGTTTGCTGGGCCAAAGACAACATCCCCATGGCAGTGCTGCTAGTTGCTTGTAAACATTGGAAGCTGAAGAAGGTTTCTGGAGCCAAACATATTTTGAGGGCATTTAAGCTCTTATTCATTTCCAATTTCAGAATAAAAGAAAGAGGACTGCTGTAGCAATTAATTAAGTCGATTAGATATAAAATCTCTCAACAGGTTATTTTGAACCAAATATAACCAAATATATTTGAACCAATTATTTTGAACCAAATATATTAAGAATCTGATTTTAAAATAAAAAGTTTGATGTCTAGTCCAGAGACCTTATTTTCTTTGACATTTATACTAAAATCAAAATTCAGATATTTAACATAGCAGTTTTTCTTATATTCCACTTATTCCCAAGCACTTTTAAATTACCATGAAAAAATATCATTCAATCATTCATTTCCATTTTACTTCCCAACAGCCATCTGACACACAGGGTGAAAGGAACTTCTCAATAATTACCAAATAATTTATGACCAAATAAATTTGTAGACAGCACTAATTTAATAACCAGCCAAGAGGTAACACTACAAAAAGATTGGTGGAGGTAGCCTCATACCTGCGAGTATGACATATAAAATTAAATATCTCTCTCTGGTGGAAATCAACTAAAAGGCTAAAGAAAGGATTTATTAAGTCATTTGTCACTAAATCCAGAATTTTCTCAATACACTATTTCAGAATTACTGGAAAGTTCATCCAGCCAAATATGAAAGGGCTCAAAGGACTCCTGTCTTGGAGAGGCTGTAACCCTCCTCTTCTTGCAGACACAGGTGCTAAAAATTAGGTTTTCTATGTTCCCTTGTGCTGTCTCAGCCTTACAAATGCTTATAAATTACTGCAAAAATACTATTAAAATGACTCCAGTATTTATCATCAGCACAATAGCAATATTTGTCATTACAGGAAGATAGATAAACATTCCCAAATTGTGATAACTTGGGAATAGGAGCAGTATGACACAGCTTCCATAGCAGTGACTGGCAGCAGCTTCAAAATCTAACTGTATGGGGGGAAAACAAGCTGTCTGATGAGCTGATGGAGTATTTGACAGTATTTTCACTTTTAGTCTGCAACAAAACATAACTGTCAATAAAGTCCAAGGACAAAGTGATCTTGCTGTGGAAGGCTATAACTCTTGCTGATCTTGGCAGGAGCTGTGCCAGCCTGTGCTAACCCTCGGGCTGGGGCAAACTGCGCGTTTCCAGATTCTTCCCTTTTTCACATATTTCATTATCTCAGCATATTCATTATTGCTATCATTTTTAATTGAAAGCTATTATGCTGTAATAGATCCAGTAGACAATTGATTTGTGTAAATGGACTTGTACATGTGATGGGCTTTAGGTCTGTGCCATGGAACAAACAGGCACCTTCTAGAAATACACTTGACAGAAGCCCTTGCACTTTCTTTGGCAATTCCAGAAAGTGCCTTTAAATGAGAAGGTCAGCTGGTGCACATCCCTGTTTGAAACTTTCTGTCATACACTTTAGGGGGGTTGGATAGTCACAGGGTCACACAAATGGGAATTTGAAGTGCTGAATGTACTTGGGAGCCACCAAAGAAAGCAGAGGGCACAATTTAAGAGAGGAATTGCTGCTGTGGTGCCTCTGGGTGGTGCAGTTTGCATCTGACCCTTCAAAGGGCGAGAGCCTGTGGAGGAATGACCAGTTCCTTGTCAGCCTGAAACTCATGTATTGTACCATGACCTAAAGTTAACTGAAAATAGGGACTTTAAAGTCAGCCTTGTTTTGAAATGTAAGGGTATATCATACAATTGTAACCAAACAGCCTTTGTTTCATATATAAACAACAGCTGCTAAACAAACAGAGCCTTCTAAGAATGATTTGTTTCCAAGTCTCTCAGTTTAGAATTAATCTTTCTGGGAAATGGTTATAATGCCACAGCCAATACATTTTTGCCCCATGATACTTATTTTGCAAAATGAAAACCAACAGTTACAGCTTTAAGAGGGAATAAGCACAGCAACTACTTAACAATTTGTTCTTGGCAGGATCTGACCATGTCCCAATACCCTACAGATTAATGTTTTTATAATGAAAAAATGTAGCATTCAGCAGGAAAAGAGATTATTGCTGGCTGGAGTGCAAAGCAGAACATTGCTTCCTCTGTTCACTTCTAGCACAGTATCTCTCCTTAAAGCTTGGCTATCCCAGCACTTCCAGAAACCTGCATCACAGGCACCCCTTCAAGCTCCAGATATCCCAGTTGCTACCTTGGAAAATGCTTTGTGGGAGGGACTTTGCACAGTTTTACTTGCCAACTATATTGCAGGCTCCCTGTTCAGGAAGAAGCAGGATGTGCATCTTTGCCTTCTATCAGCTCGGCTCACTGGGCCATTGCTCCAGGACTTTGACCCTTTCCACGTGCTGGATATCGGAGCCAAAGCAAGCATGCATGAGTAAGGTTTTCACCCTCTGCCAAGTTTGATGGTGTGTCTTTTCTCCATGGGAAGAACGAGAGCAATTGGCAGAACAGACAAATGAAGGGAACAGAGCAGCCCTGGATGCGCTGCCGTGGCCGGCACAGCCGGACCGCCGCTGTCGGGGGCTTTGCAACCCCCTCCTGCAGCAAGGCCTGATGCAAACCCCACTGCAGCCAGGAGGAGCACAAAGGGTGAAGGAGGAATGTTTGAGGGAGGTGGGGTTGTTTAGCCTGGAGAAGAGGAGGCTCAGAGGTGACCTTATTGCTCTCTATAACTCCTGAAGGGAGGTTGCAGACAGGTGGGGGTCGGTCTCTTCCACCGGGCAGCAACTGGCAGAACAGGAGGACGCAGCCTCAAGCTACGTCAGGGAAGGTACAGGTTGGATATTAGGAAAAAATTTTTCACTGAAAGAATAATAAAATACTGGAATTGTCTTCCTAGGGAGGTGGTTGAATCACCATCTCTGGATATGTTTAAAAAAAGACTAGACATGGCACTTGGTGCTATAGTCTAGTTGCAGTGTTAGGGCATAGGTTGGACTTGATGATCTTAGAGGTCTCTTCCAACCTCATCATTCTGTGATTCTGTGATTCTGTCTCTCACTGCAGCACAGGGCACCAGGCAGGGCCCCTCAGGTCTGCTGTGCCCCGGTGCAGAGCAGGCTGGGGAACACTGGCAGACCTCTCATGATTTTTGCAGATTACCTCGATCCAGGGTCATGGTGTGAGAACCATTATTCAAGATAGTAAGCAATAAAACAGTATGATAAAATATTTCATTTCAAAGATACTACTATACAACATCACCTTCTGCTGCAGTGCTGCCCCAGCTGATAATGTTGAGCCTATAGCTCCCTTTGGGGAAATGAAATCAATTTATTCATCAATACACTGCAGGGTTTTTGTCACAGGTTAAGAATCTGTTACAAATTTGTCATTAGCTTATATTTATACTGGGACAAAGAAGAAAATATCTTTTTCCAGCTGTACTTATAACTACATAGCATGGAAAGCAAAGACATTTTAATGTTTCTAGATTTATGTACATTTTAAACTTCATCCAGAGTGCTGTTACCAGGACTCTTCTACTTCAGCCTGCCCTAGACTGGCCCAGCACAGCCACCTGCCCGTGCAATGAAAGCACTGGTTTTGTGGAGATGAAGGAAAGCAGTGTCAGACCTTTTGCTGATCAGACAATCAAAGAGAGGCATTTTGAGGCAAAGTTATGTAGGTGGATAAAGTGAGCTGGAAGTGTTTAGATTAGGGCACATTGATTTATCTACAGGACAGGGTAAATTAATTACAGCCAGTGTTTTAAATCTGTTCATAGCAGGTAGGGCATTTACTGTTGACTACAGGAAAATCAAATAGGATCTTGGCCACACCAACAGTGACAAGAGTGACAAGGGAGAAGTGTCCATTACACAAATAGAGACTTCTACATCAGTATGAAAAGTGCCTCCTTTTTCAAACTATGGACTTATCTGTGCTTAATATGCTTGATCTTGATGAAATGGTTATTGTAAATCCATACCAGCAGGACACAAAAAGATGACATCAGGAATAAAACCTACCAAGATTACAGCTAAGCTCAGCTAACCTGGAAGGTTATTGACTTCTAAGAGCAAGAAATTGCTGACAATCTCTTAAAAAGTGTGGGTTATTTTATATTGAACATGAACACAGCAGTACCAAAACTACATTGAATGTAAATAAGCATACTTTAAAACCAGCAGCACTATGATACTTTTAAAAGAGATTTATGTGACCTGTACAGTGCACAAATGATTGTTACAGGGTGTCAAGGCTGGATTTTCACAGCCTTCAGGCTACAGGCCATACTGCAGTTTGTGTCCACCATTCAACAGCAAGAAATATCTAGAGGAAGTAGTAATGAAGAAGGTGGCTCTGGTTACCCTTATACCCTCCAGAAAATATGCTTGGGAGCACCATTTGCAATGGAGCTGTCCATATATTGTGTATGTGCTTAAAAAAAAGCTCTACTGGTCCATGCCAGAGTAGCAGCAACACCTCTTCTTATTTCATTTTGATGGAGTAATTTCCTATGAAAGATGTCAGCAAGGCATAATTCTGTATAGCAGAATGGTGTCTTGGACACCATCTTTCCTGATTTCTGATATTTTCCATTTCTAGTACTGCCAGAAACTCACTAAAAGGCTTAAGGCTTTTTCATTTTTCTGCTTCTACAGTGATATTGAAAACCCCACAGCCCTTACAAAGGATAAGGGAAATTCTGTGTGTATCTGTGGTGATGCCTCTTGAATCAGTGAAATTGACCTCTGTTGGTAGACCATGTGTTCCTCTTGTTTTGTAGTATTACCAGTTAAAAGCCCTTTGCTAAATGGAGTCACTTTCTTATTTCTAGAAATACAGGACTTTGCTGACTCGGGGGAAAAAATCATGAAGAATCCTATTTTACAGCAAAAACTTTAATGCTTATTTAATAAGTAAATTTATTACAGTTTGTGGTTTTCATTTCCTCACAAAAACCCCCAGCAGAACAGATCTTCTCAATCAAATGCGTTATTGGCCCTTCTCCACCTTCCCATTAACAGTGACTCATAAGCTAGAGCTTAAAAAATAAACCTGATTTACTTTAAATAGAAAGAGAACGAAAATAAAGGCAGCTGAAATATTTCAGGTGCTGAAAAATAAGGCTGAGGAGCTGAATTTTAATACTGAGTAAGTGATCTGGAGCACAGCTACTGCATCTTCCTAAATACTGTGGTGCTTGCTGTGCAGAGGCTCTCTGCTCATGGCTTAATGCATGTGACACTTTGCTGATGGGCCCTCCTAGGTCTCTAATGCTGAGCTTTGGATTTAATGCTCCAAACAGTTGGAGGAAAAATGCCTTGCCTTATGAGTGTGAGTTATAAGGCTCTTAGAAGTGAATTGATTGCAATCTCCCATTACTCATCATCTAAGGCATTACACCTGCAGCTCGAACTGAAGTATTTATGACTCCATCCAACAGAGAGTTGTCTATGCCAAACTCCAGGCAAGGTTACTCATACCAAAAAGTAGGAATGCAATGGACTATAAAGCTACCAGGCACAGACAGCTGCCAACTTCTCCATGAGCTGAGGGCAAACAGAGCCAGCAGGAGAGCAAAGCCCAGCACGTGCAGAGGAAGGAGGAGACAAGTTCAGGGGTGCTGGCTGGAAAGGCTCTGGCCAGGCACACTCACTTCCCTACCAGCAGGGCTGAAGCTGGGCAGAAGGCAGCCAGAGTGTAAGGAAAAGGTGAAAACAAGTTTATGCAATGTGGACACAGCATGCTACATGCAGAAACACAGCCTTATGTTTATGAATATTGAACAGGCACAACTAACAAACCCCTCTGAGACACTGAGTGTATCACAGGCAGGAAATCTGATCAACACAATTTTTTATGTGAGGGAGAGCAGACAATGCACTGCTCACATATAAAGTGTAAATGTATTGCAGGAGATTTCCTCTCCCACTCACTCTGTGGACTTTGCTACAGGCACTGAAGGTGCCAGAGTAGTCACCATACAGAATCAGGAAAGAAATTAATCTCCCTGAGCCACTTAACGAACATATGCTTGGGCAGAGAGGGTTTACTTAGGGCTTTGAAATCCTAAACTAAACATCCAAGTCAAAGACAGCTAGTGCAGATGGAGGAGCAGAAGGTTATTGACTCAGACAGCTCTCAGATAGTGCTTGACAAGCAGGGAGTTCAGTGCTGCAGCAGCTGCCCTTTCAAAATGGTTTTATCAAAATACAACAAAACACATGCAGGCAGTGCAGGTGTACACAAGCAGGGGACATGCTTTTGGGATTAGCTGTTCACACAGCATTTTCCACTTTTGATGAGACCCAGTATATGCAGGAAGCAGAAGGAAGGACATCTCTTGCATCCTTAGGAGCTTTAGCAAAGCCCACTGAAGTTAACTAAAGAGAAGGAAGAAGCCAGGTATGCCCATGGTCTTCGCTATCTCACAAAATTCAACTTGCATTGAAGAGCTGAGCTACCAAAATATTCACAATTGCAACACAGCTTGAATCAATGGGAATTTCTGTGGTTTTCGGTTCTTGCTATTGTTTTATCCTAAAAGATAATGGGAAGGTTCACCTGATTGCCATTGATCAAAATTTCATTGACTCAGAAAGGTGCAAGTTCAAACTTGAAACAGAAAAATGACTAAAATATAAGGGGAAAGGACAGAAATGTAGCAGATAAAAGAGAGAATAATTCCCTAACTTTAAGTTATCACATCCACAATTCTTTCTTCCTCCCAGTCTTAGCTAAGCAATGCAACTAAATAATAAATTTGCATCTTTAGAAGTCCCTTCCTTACAGCAAACCGTAGAATCATAGAATGGATGGGTTGGAAGGGACCATAAGCAACATCTAATTCAAAACCCTCTGCCATAGGCAGGGACACCTTTCAGGTCTCCTAGACCAGGTTTCTCAGGGCCCCATCCAGCCTGGCCTTGAACACTTCCAGGGCTTGTCAGCCACAGCTTCCCTGGGCAGCATTGTTACAATGCCTCACCGCCCTTATAGGGAAGAATTTCTTCGTAATATTTTATCTAAATCTACCCTATTTTAGTTTGAAGCTATTTCTCTTTACCTTGTTATCACATGCCCTTGTAAAAAGTCCCTCTCCTTTTTTCCTGTAACCTCTTTAGGTACTGGAAGGTGCTCTTAAGTCTCCCTAGAGTCTCCTCAAGGCTGAACCATCCCAGTTCTTTCAGCCTGTCTTCACAGGAGAGGTATCCAGTCCTCTGATCATCTTTGTGGCCTCCTCTGGACTCGATTCAACAGGTTCACATCCTTCTTAAGTTGAATGCCAGAGCTGAATGCAGAGGAGAGCAGAGGGGCAGAATCACCTCCCTCATCCTGCTGCCCTCTCTGCCCAGGACATGTTTGGCTTTCTGGGCTGCAAGTGCACATTGCTGGCTCTTGTCAATCTTCTAATCAACCAACACCACCAAGTCTTTCTCCTCAGGGCTGCTCTCACTGCCACAGACTGCTCACAGAGTGGCAATTTAGCTATGCAAATTAAAAGTGAACAATTAAAGAGCTTATATTTGTAACAGGAAGGTTCATAGGGGAAAATTAGCACAATTTTGAAGGAAAAAAAATTAGCAACTTGTGGCAGCCTGAGGGCAAGAGGAGCTGACATGATGTTATTGCACACTTTATGCCCATGCAATATTAATGCAATCACCATGACAACTGTGACATCCTCTGAAATTATACACCTTTACAACTATGGAACATCTGAAGGAAAAGAAACAGATCTACAGCTTGCAGGAAGGCTGTTTTCATCTAAAATATATCCTTTTTATAAGGATTCAAACATTTCTTCAACATCTCTTTTTCCTAAAGGCTACGGTAAATTTGTTTCTTATGTGTATCTGACAAAGCATAGCCATGGCAATCTGGTTCTTTTTCCATATAAATGTATGCTCTAAATTGACATAATTATGTTTAAAGGCAGAAACTGGTACAAGGGGAAAAAAAAAAAAGAAAAAAAAGTCTGCACAAAGTAGCTGATCAAAGTCTTATAAAAATTGAAATATTCAACATGTCAAAACCAATCATGGCTACATCCACCAGACACGTTGCTTAATCAGGAGCTGAGGTAGGATGCATCTTTTACATTTCTATAGTGTTAGCACAGTGTTTTCAGTGAGCAAATAATCTGGATTACATTGAGAATAATATGGGAAACTACATAATGTAGGAACCTGAATAGCAGCCATGAAGTAATTGCTCAGAAAAGTAATATAAAGGCCACCAGACACTGTGTCATGACAATGTTATTCTTTTAATAATGTATTCAGAAAAATAAAAATTACATAAGCAGGCTTTAGTAATGATGCTTCACTTCTACAAAAACACCCCATGTGGATTGCTACACTGCAGTCCTCTGCTTTTTATAGTCTTGTTACATTTCCTTCCAAATTGAAACCAGGCTGGGATTCAAATGTACATTCTTCTATTCATTTCAATAGGAAGTGAAAGCATCAAAGTACCTCAGTTACTAGAGAAAAAATGAGGAGTTTTGAAACAAGAAATAGTGAAAATAAAGTCTTTATTTCAATAAAAGGTAAGTGTTCTGCCCCCAGTAAAATTTGGGGTAAAGGTTCAAGGTAGCAGCTACTTAACTTTTGTTGCCTTGTTACTGAGGATGGATGCACTGGATAGTGTCAGAAGGATATCAGATTCTGTGCAGTGGCTGAAAGTTCTCAACCAAAAAAAAACCTTAAAAGCATGTAAGAGCTTCAATATTCCTGCATATTTTCATAAAAAGCTGCATACAGATAAAAAAATAAAATAAACAGAGGAGTCCTTGATCCATTAAAATCAAATTCAAAAGTCCAAAACTTAACTAGCTTCACTGTTTCCTGATTGGATGCACTCATGGTTCTTCCAAATGGTTCAGTCTTTCCAGGTACTCTGGAACAAACACAGCACACTCAGAATTTATGACAGACCTCAACACACTTCAGTGCCAGACAGCCACTGTAACACCTTGCCAGAATAACCCTGCCCTAGGTTTGTCTCGCACTCCAAGCAGAGGGCGGGAGCACAGCTCTGGTGGCAGGGGATGCTCTGCCTGCAGAGCCATTTCCAGCACAGAGGAGGCAGGTGGCTGGTCCAGCTGAAAGCCTGGACACTGACCTCAGCAATGGACATGGAATTCATGAGAATTCTCCAGCATCTTCACCTCTTTTCCCCAACTCCAACACTGGCTCCACCATGTGCTTGTCGTGGGCACAAAGTCAAAACCATAGGAGACAGTTTCTTTGCAATTATGTGACACCACTCAGGGGAATAGACCAAAAGTTGCCTTTTAATTAATTAATTCCTACCATCACCATGTTTATAGTGATAGCTAAAATTTTAGGTTTTTATACATTTTTCATATTTTGTAGCTTCATAGAGTGTCAATGTGTGGTTATATAGCTCCTTGTATTTTTCCTGCACTTTCTCTTGGATTTTAGAATAATAAGCTAATCCTTCTAATGCATACTTGGAATTCTGTTTAGTCTTATTCTTAAGAAGAAGAAGCCTGACAAAGACATTTTCTTTTCCACTAGAACTCAGAAAACAAGAAAGCCTCTGGAAAAACTCAATGGAGCAGAACCTGGGGGAAATTGTCTAACCAACTGCTCTTCTAATTGGACAATATTTTTTAGACTAATGAAAATTTGCTAATATTATAACAAATTGTAGAAATCTGATGCCAGGTGTGCCCATAGACATGGAGGCACCTGGAAGCTTCTGTTAAAGACCTGCTTTTTATCTTACTATTTTAACACTGTTGCAAGTTTTGGTTTTTGGTTTGGTGGGGTTTATTTTTTGTTTTTGTTTTTTTTTTAGGCAACAATAGCTTATGTGAAATTGTCCCAGTGACACAAATCCTTGAGCATAACTTAGTGACTATAACAGTATCTACTTCTGGCAGTGGCTGACTAATGCAATGTGGGGTAAGAGTTGCTAAGGAAGAGTGTGAGCCCTGGAAAGAGATATTTGCTGTATTGCTTAAACCTCTGTGTGCTTTGCCGCAGTAAGAATAGCAGCCTAGCAAGGGAGATCAAACATGGGCTTGAGATAAAGATAGATAACAGTCTTACACTTTCAGAGAAAAGTTATATAATCAGCAAAACTAACCAAAACATGTAGAACACACCAAGTGCTTTTCCTACAACTCTCCCTGCCAAAAGCTATATAAAAAACCAGTCAAGTAAATGAAATCTGAAAATTCTTAGGACACATTTTGTCCTACATTTAGTTAAAATATTTTATATGTGTATATGCTAGAAGAACCTGGAAGGGTTGTATAACAGCTTTCTTTGGAATATACTACAGTCAAACATCAGACTTATGCAAAGCTCAGTTCTAGTGACACGATTTTATTTGTGATGCTAATTTCTGTGGTTATATTGGCAGGAACCATTGAGCCACCCACTATACCAAACATTAAAACATTTATTCTAATACAAGGGTTTTGGATATACATTTATGCATGTTCACTAAAATGAAAGCCAATAAGAAAAAGCAGAGCGGTATTTTAAGGGCAAATTTCAGGCAAACCTGCTCAAACTGATAGGATAAGATAATGCAAACATTGCTAAATCTTTACTTCTGTATGGAGCAAATCAGGCTACAGCCCCTTCTAAAGGACTGAGATTGCAGCAGGAGAGCCTCAAACTCTCAGCTCCCCAGCTGAGCTCGAGCCCCACTTGTGGAAGCCTGACAAACACCAGACTTCAATCACTACATCATGCCTCTCCAACTTACCATTTACCCTGGAACTTTTATTATTATTATTTGGGTTATCATAACACCATGAAACACTATGAACACTACTTTGAAAACATGCAGCAAGATGCCCCATAACCTTGACTAAGTTCTGTAGCCTCAGCACAAAGAAATCAAGAAATTACACATACACTGATGTAGAGAAAGCAGTGTAACCACGACTAGCCAGGATCCCAGTACATCAGGGCTGACTATTGTAAACTAAGCCAATGGAATTGTGCTGGTTTACTGAGAAAACATCCTGTCAAGTTTGTATTATCCTCAACTGCTGCTTCATATTTAATTATAAAAATCTTAAAGCAACACAAAAGCCTACAGCAACACGCTCGTTGCCTGCTGTGCACCAGCTGTCTGCAGTGACAGAGCATGACAGATAGCCCCAGCCCTGGAGGGGGTCTAAGGACTAAAGCAGTCCCTCAGCAACCAGAACCACTGGCTTCTTCATGCATTACAATCTTTGTTGCAAGAGTACTTTCCCACTGTGCCCATTACCATCATTGGGAAATAATTATTGTTGTCTGGACAGATCCTGTTTTCACTTACATCAGTGGGAATAAAAACACCATGAGAAAGAAATTACAAGGCTGGAATTTTAATCCTGATGCATCTTTTGGGAAGACTGAAGTGCAAATTGCCCCGGTGTTTCCAGTGTTGCCCATCGGATGGGCAGCAGCTGATGCCCAGCCCAGGGGATGCTCCAGGACTCTGGCAGGCCGTGCAAAGCCCCACTCCCTCAGCCCAGGTGGCACAGCTGTTTCCAGGTGTTCAGGACACAAGAGGCAGAAATCCTTTCAGAGAGGGGGGAAAACCCACAATGGCAACCTGATGTACAAGTTACAGCTCATGGTTAGTTGGGGAGAGAGGGCTCAGATTCACCCCTGATTTGTGTTTTAGGGGAACAGGGAATCTAGAATGGTATTTTTTTCCTCCTGGACAACTTTAGTGAGTCAGTTTCAGCAAATTACTGTCATTAAACACATTTGATAGCAGCTGTAAGTAGGGGAAAACCCAAAGATAGTTATACAGAGAATCACGCTGCCAGGATTATGGCAAGAGTATTTAATATTTTAGAGGTGGTTGGAAGAAACTTATAATAATGTTAAATTATGAAATAACCAAGCCAGAAGAGATTTTTATTTCTGCCTTCAGCTGCTGAAGATGAATGCCTGGTAAGTCCCAAAGGATGTTCCCCTCCCCTCTTCAGTCCACACTCTCTCCCGAGGAAAAGAAAAGGAAAGCATAAAAAAAAGGCTCCAAGTTTTCTGCACAGAGTGAATCTGAGATCAAAAGAAATTAAGTAAATAGATGGGGAACCAACACAGAATAACACTTGTATCTTGTCCCTTTTATTTCCCATCTCCCCTTCAGGTGTTCATCACTTTTCCATCTGTGTCAAGAGAGGCACCCTATGATTTTGGAAAATCAGATGTGACAAAAATCATGCTAAAAATATTTCAGCTGCAAAATATGATGCTTCACAAAATACCAGAAGGCCAGAAATAATTCACAAGGAAGCTTTCAAAATATTTCAAGAGCACTCATTATAAAATTGCACTCTGAATCATGAAAACCATAGGAGACAGAAGGGTCCCCAAATAAATTTAAAACTAACTGAAACTTTTTGTACATTAAAATTTAGAAAGAAGAAAAATGAAGAAAAACATTGAAGAGGCTTTCAAATATGCTTTCCTAATACAAAGAGGTCCCTGGGTGGATGTTCACACCTCCAGTTCAAAATTTTTATATATAAATTTTCAGAGAAAAGTGAGAAATTTAGGTGGGATCTTAAAGAACTTGTAAGATGTGCTACCCGAACAAACACTGTAACAATGGGATTTTAGTGTGTCATCATTTGTCTGCAGAGCCAGGTACGATGGCTTTGTGCTGCTTTGTTGCCATAAAGTAAAGCTTATGAACAGAAAATACCTTGAAAGTTGATTTTGCATTCACCCTTGACTGTGAGCACACACATGGTTAATCCCCCAGCTCAGCTGACAGTACTAATTCATTTCAGCTATGCTGCTCCACTGGCTGCATGGTCATGTGTGAAAAGCCAGTTCCTATTTTGTCTCAGGCAACTCCTTGACTCATTATTATTTTGCAAAAAGACCCAGTACTTCTGTTTCTGACTAATTCACTTAATTACAATCTTTTTATATGCTTTAACATGTCAGTTCCTCTGTGCCTTCAGAGCAGGCTGCATTTTTCACATGAAAGGAAGATTGAGATCCAGAAGAGAATTTTAGCTGTCTGCAGTCTATACTTTACAGCATCATTTCACAAGGCAGGAAGACGTTTAATGTTGCTCCTCCTGAAGCAGAGCAGTAAGGCAATATTAGAAACAATCTTGTAAGCCACACTTCAGTGTGCTACATTTGAAGTGCTCCAGAGCTGGCTCTGAGAAATACTGCAAAAGCAAGAAAATCATGTGCCAGGAAAGGGCAAAAGGCAAGCAAGAACTGAGAACCATTAAACTCACTATAGACTGCATTATTTTTGACTATTTATTTGTGACAATACCCCCTCCACTGCCTTTCTTCCACTGTGTGTTATTTCAAATGACAGCACGTAGAAAATATACTGCAGGACCCAATGCAATAACAGATTTTCAGAAAATTCTCATCTTACTGTACCAAATAAAGATGCAACCATTTAATGTAAGCGGGCCAAATTACATGGCTGAACAACTTAGGCCACCATGTGTTTAAAAGAGCCACAATAATTAACATGAAGTTTAAATTTGTAATTTTTAATCCCTTGCTACAATATACACTAAAAATTGTTCACATTTGTGCATGCCTTTCTAGGAAGCAAGCTGTCAACATAATTACCACATTTAAATATTATTTCTCAGATCAAATTGGTTTAAACCAAAGAAAGATATAGCAACTCACTAGTCTTCACTGTCTGCCGCTTCTGCATTAGCGTTGTGAAATGAGTTTTTCCTTTCAGCCTTTCTAGGTAGGAAACTCCAAGCTTTCCATTCCAACTTTCTACATGCACCCTGTAACAGCTGTTACAACGCCAATTAAATGTGCTACTGCTGTCCACGCTGTTCTTCAGCTAGAGCAGCCACACTAGGCTTCTGCAATTCATAGCAAGTCATGACAATAATGTTATTGTCTGTGGATAATCATCTGTGAGAACTGCTGACAGAGGGGAAGGAAAGACTCTCCATTATGTTAAATCCAGCTTGAAAGAGCCCAGAGGGAGGAAGAAGCACAGACTCATGGCCATGAGGTGCTTTCAGAGCACCCTACCATGCTCCATGCAGTATCTTCCCTCAGCTTTCCAAAGCTCTGACATGTCCAAGTATGGCCACACAGCAGGGCCAAAGTGCCTGTCTGCAGCAGCTGTTTCTTGGAGACTGTGTAATAAATTACCAGAGAGCCAGAAAGATTCTATTCTACAAGACAGAGGATGAGGGCAGAAAATGTTTCTTCTGTAAAATCACCCACATTGTGGAGAAAGCTTGGCTTGTCACAAGAGCCCGTGTTGTCTCAAGAGCATCAAGAGGAATCAGAAATTTAGATCTACAGGATGGTATGGTTAGACCTACAGGACAACCTTTACAGCTTGAAACTCTCCCACTCACCTTCAGTGGCATTTACTAATAAGTGAGAACTTTGTTGGTTTGAAGAATTTTTAAAACAGGTTTTCTTCTACAGGTATGTAGAGTAGTCAAAACAGAAGGGGAAGGATGCTGTGAAAAATTAAAGTGGAAAAGGAAAAGGAAAAGGAAAAGGAAAAGGAAAAGGAAAAGGAAAAGGAAAAGGAAAAGGAAAAGGAAAAGGAAAAGGAAAGAAAAGGAAAGGAAAGGAAAGAAAAGAAAAGAAAAGAAAAGAAAAGAAAAGAAAAGAAAAGAAAAGAAAAGAAAAGAAAAGAAAAGAAAAGAAAAGAAAAGAAAAGAAAAGAAAAGAAAAGAAAAGAAAAGAAAAGAAAAGAAAAGAAAAGAAAAGAAAAGAAAAGAAAAGAAAAGAAAAGAAAAGAAAAGAAAAGAAAAGAAAAGAAAAGAAAAGAAAAGAAAAGAAAAGAAAAGAAAGGAAAAGAAAAGAAAAAGAAAAGAAAAGGTGTTCTATGGGTATTTTCAGTTCAGTCAGAGAGAAAGGAGTTTCTAACCAGGCTAGAGCCTAGGAAAGAGTTGCAAAGGAATGTAAATAATTCTCTATCTCTCTTGTTATTCACATTGTTTATAGATATGCATCATTCTCTGCACACCAGAGATGTTTTTACTTTAAGACCAATAAATTAGTCTGCACAATGCTGTCTGTAAAAGAGAGATGTATTTGAAATAAAAGGTAGTAGCTGGAGTTCACATAATCTAGCCTTCTGAACTGGAGTTCTTTCGTTTCCATCCTGCCTCAACAGTGACAATGTTCTATTCCTTCACTGGTGCAGTTGTGCTGTTTTGCTTCAGCAATATGTTTCTTGCTGCTGTGAAATAGGACATTGATTGGAGAGAGTAGAAACAAGGAACCCAAAAAACCCTGAAATATCAGAATTAAGTATGTCAATTTTAGGAAATATCTAGTCTAGAATACTCCAAAGAGCATTTGATCTTTGTTTTTTTTTTTTCCTTTTCCCTCTCACTCACAGCTGTGAATATAGGTCTGGAAAAACAAGGGGTTAGTTGCAAAAAGAAAAAGATTAATTTTAGATGCTGCTTTATGACTCTTATTTTTGATTATCAGGTATGTAGCATATTTGCTCATATTTGCTTTTTCTTTGTCAAAGGAGAGGTCCAAATTCATTAACATACTGGACTTCTTTTATTCTACCCCAAAGAAGAAAAGCAGCCATAAACTCTGCTGAAGAGCACCTGATTACAGTGGCTTTGTATGGACAGAATGAAAAAAAATATCAGCAAGAATATATAAGTCAGGATGGACGTAAAAATCTATTTCTACTCTTAATAGATAATTTGCCATCCTAAAATGTTAAGTTTTAAATGGCAGATGCGCATCTTTACTTCTGACATAATTTCCATCTTTGATATAACATCGAAATACATCTTAAAATATACATAGTATGATTGTAGTTCAATTTTTTTTAAAGGTCACTTTTACCACCTTTCCAAATCTGTTGATGATTAAGCTTAAACACCAGAGGAATGATTCCTGTAATGACTTTGTCTGTTCAGTGTCTATTTCTCTCTACTTCCTGAGAGAAATCAAATCACAGGGAACATTTAAGTCTCTGGTCACATATGTGAAAAGTTCATAAGAGACTTCTGTATTTATTTTCCTAAGAGAAAAGGGATTCATCTCATCTGAATGACTCTGTTTATAAAGTGTTACATTCAAGGCATACAAAAGTCAATTCAAGTGTTCTGAATAACATTAATAGACTTAACATCAGGCCTTAAAATCATTTATGGGAGAACAAAGATGTCCCTGTATGCCTAGATTTTTAGATTGAAAGCTGTTGAACTTGTTCGTTGTGAATAAGTTGATGATTTAAACATAATGTTGTGCTTTCAACTTCAGATACAAGTCCAAGACATCTTGGATGGCCACTTCATCATTTTCTCCTCACCTCCCTTACTGTTACACTGTGCAGCCCAAAGACACTGTCAGGTCTATATGCAGCAACCTGGGGGAGTACTTACAAGGTATGTGTGTTATTCAGTTATTTTCTTTATAGTTTGCAGCACTTTTCCAGAGCTGTTAATGGAGCTGTCTGGGTACTGGCTCAGCCAGATCAAGAGCTGCTTACTTGTCTTTTTCTCTCTGCTGGATCATCTACATTTTCACAAGAAATAGAAACCAAAAAGTTCTCAAAACTTAGTGATTGAATACACTCACCTTTTAAAAAATGTAACACCTTGCAGATCTCAATGACAATCAGCAATGCAATGTAGAGATGCTTTAACTAGAATCCCCCCTTCACTAAAAGTCTCACAATATTTTAAAAAGTTTGGAAGGTTTTTAATTACCCTAGAAACAAAATAAAAAAAACAACTTTTTTTTCCTCTCTCCCAACAGGTAAGTGTCTTCATACCAATTTCAAGACACTATTTTCTTCAGGAAAGACACAGTCAGCAGACCATCAGCTTGCAGTGTTCAAGCAACAGAAATACATTGTTGGGAGCCCTTCCTGCTAGACTTCAGCTGTGCTGCCTATTTAATTACTTGATTTAATGATGCAATATTCCCTCTTGGACTCATCTGAAAGCAGCAATACAATATTTTGAGGACAGAATTTTAAGCAGACCTACACTGAAGTAGTAATGATGCCGGCAGTGCACGTGATTTACATAACCTTTGAATGTAGTTGAAAGTATTAGACTGCAAAGACTGAAGAGAGTTTCCAACAGACCAGGTGCAATCTTCACTTTGTAATTATTGGATCCCAAATCCCCAATACTGAACGAGTGTCAATCACCCTGAAAGCACCCTGAGTTAACAGCATGTGAAACTCAGATCTATTGGCAGGAAGGGTCTTTCACTGGATAGTCATCATTGCACTCTAACACTTGGATGCTGAAACCCTGGGAATTTCTTCCCTCTCATTCTTGCAGCTTCTAAAGGAGCAGATTTTCCTTTGTTTTTGAAACTCAGAGCCATTGTAGTTTATTAATCAGGCTTAATAGAGTTGCCATCAGACATGCAGAAACTCTGAGAGTCCTGGTGGTAGAAAGAGCCAAGTCAGAGCTTCACCTGACCATATTCAGTGTGACAGGACAGAGATATCTCATATGAACAGAACAATTATACCAAATATGAAATATAGATATAGGGCCTCCTGAAGAGGGAGTCATACACATACAAGTTTTGGCTCTTTGCTCAGCAAACTTGCCATAATCTACAGGCTTTTTGTCTTTTGTGTAGGACAGTGATAACCCTTAATTTCTAAATGTTTTTTTTTTTTTTTGGATTCTAGATCCCTCCTGTGTGGTGGGTACATATATCACCTATGTCGATGATATGGTATACATTGACACTGATTTCTGAAAACAGGACAGTCTTTCTGATTTTTACAGTAGGCTGATGCATTGCCCCAGTGACCATTTTCATTCTCCTTCAGTTTTTCACTAATAGGAATGGAATAACTATTTATTTTTTTAATAAAGTCCTATAACTGAATATTTATATATTTATATTAATAAATTCTATAGCATGAATAAACTCTGCAACACTGCGCTACCAATAATTTCTGTTACATAAGTATCACAGCATATTTATTTATTAAGAACTTAAGGATCAATAAGATTCATATGAATCTTGATTAAATATCTGCATTAAGGTAAAACACTTCACAATAATGTTAAAATGCACAGTACAAATGGTAACTGAAAATTTTCAATGCAATGAGGACAATCCTTCCTCTTAAGCCAAGTACATATGAATGTTAAACACTTCAAAAAATATAAAATGTGTCTATTGCTTGAAAAAAGGGAGTAAGAAAACAAATGGAATGTGTCAGGGCTGAAATTAATAATTTCTGAGATTAGAGTTCTATTTGGAGTCTTGTGTACAACCACTACACTCTTAAGCAGACCTGACTAACCTGCTTGGAGGAGGGAAAAAAAACCCAAAAAAACCCAACAAACTAGGAAAAGGAAGAAAATTCAATGGAATTTGGAATACAATGTATAATCTTTGTGCTGACAAAAATATTATTGCTGTTAATCTGTTTAAACAGGTTCATGGGTTACAAATTTCATTTGAAACAAATACCTTTAGCTTAAGTCAATGCACTGCAAAATATACTTTTTCATCTGTTAAAATTATAATTATCATTATTTTTTAGAAAATAGATTAATACAAAAGACACTGAGCTTCTTTTATTGGGACAATCGAGTAGTTTTTCTTTTTCTTCTTTTTGTTGTTTGCTTGGTTTTGCCATTTTTTAGAAACAAATAATAGTTCTGAAAGCCCAAAATTTGTCACTCACATTATCGCGTGATTTTATAAACTGAAGAAATTAAGGGAATAAGGGCCTGAAAAAAAAAATTATTAGCTCTGTTGACATAAGGAACACAACATTAAATACCTGGGGTTTACCACCAGCTTTATCACTTAAGAAAAAATCCTACATGGGTAGAAATATTTTTTTTTTCTTTCCAAATTACAACAGATATCCCTGAAGAAAGGCCAAATGACCCTGCCTTCCCATTTTAACTGCATATTGGCTCAGGCTCATTGCTAATCAGAGGTCATTTCTCTGAAACACAGGATTGTGGAACACAATCACTACTCCTGCTCTCAGGGCCTAACCCTTGCTCTAGAAGGGTGACATCACTGCCAAGCACCAGTAAACTGAAATAAGACCAAGCTGATTTCCTGTTACTTTGTGTACCTCCCTGAAAGATGCACTTTACAGTCCAAGTTCATTGCCTTGCAGGAAGAGGATGCTTATTTTTAGCAACATCCTTGAATGTTTTGACCAGTGTGCAGATATAGAAGCAGACAGGACAATTGCTAAATCTCATTGCTCTGAGGTTTTTTGTTACTGAAGAACAAAGTTAAATAGAATACAATGATAGATTTATATAGCACAATCAAGCATCAATGATGGTGAAAAAAATATAATCATCTTACGTTATTTTTGTTACCTTTCTATTAAAAAAAAAAAAGTAAGAAAACAAATTGAGGTCACAACTTATTTTTCTAAATGGTATGATTCACATCTACAGTTACGAAAACATTAAAAAATTCAGACTATGCAATCAAATCCTGCGGTAATGCAGACCAGATTCAGAAGATTTGACTTCAGAAACCTCCAGCAGCAAACCTGCACTTTTCCTTTTCTTCCCACACCAACAGCATCTGTTCTGCCATAGTATCTGCCATAAGATTCCTGAAAGGAATTCCATTCTGTTTCCCCAGAGTTTTCTTCATCCATCAGTTCAGAACCAGTATTTCCTGAATTGAGACAAAGACAGAAGTTGCAGATTCTCAGATTTGGCATTTGGCAGCTCAGAATTCACACTTCTGCGGTAGATTTCCTCTGCTTTGGGAAGTCTAAAGTATTTCACATGCTATAACTGCATGGACTCAGTACCTCTGAGGCCATTGAAGGACTCAAACACATCATCATCACCTTCCTCCCTCGGTCACAAACAGCCCCCCCAGCCCCATGATGGTGAGGCAAGGAGCAGGAGCAGCCCAGCATGGCTTGGGCTGGTTTGTGTGGGCAGGAGGATGTGCCAACAGCAGCTACCTGCTGGACACACATGGCAAGGATCAAAGCAAGCAGCTGTGGGAGAGGGACACCACAAAACACAAGTCATCCAGTATGGAAAACCCTATTACTCTCCCACTGGCATTTTCCCTGGCCTCCACACTCTACCTTCTTCCCACAAAACCACTCCAAGCTTCTAAGACTGCTTGTCCTGTACCAGGACAGCCCAACCCTGGTATGGATCCCAAATATTGACTTCCCCAGAAGAAGGAATACCAGTAGATTTTCCTGCTGTGCCCATGCCAAGTATTTTGCTGCCACCAGGAAGAGAAGCAGATCCCATAATCCCAGATGTGGTTGAGAAGAGCAACTCCGAGCAGAAGGGCATGTTTGCTCAAAGGATGATGTGGCTACTGTGATTAACGACAGAGGGAATTCTTACACCAGTGCAAAGGCAGCAATCCAATCCCTTCTGAGCATGCAACATGGAAAAAACAGGAATGGACCAGTAGTATCAAACCCTTCCTACAACAGACCCAGCCCAACACTCCCAACTGAGCTGCTTTTCCCACAGAAAAACCCATTCCAGGTTCCCATCTCTAGGCTATTATGAAAACAGAGATCATTCACACTGCACACAGGACACTGCCGTCCTCTACCTCTTCACGCCAAAGGATGTTTAGCAGTAGTTAGTAAATCATTTCAGTAAAAACCCTTCTCTGGATGGCCGATAGCTGAGTTGTTCACCTCCAGAGGAATTTGCTTCCTTCTGGCTCTGCCATAAATGACTCCTGTCACGATTTTTTCTTAGTTGAGTTATACTGACACCAGGGTACCAGTTGTGCGGCTCCTCGGGGCCTCTGAGACTCCCTTGATGGAGGAAAACTTCTTTTTAATAATTTTGTGTTAAAATTGAGACATGTGAAACTTTTTTTTTAAGTAGTTAGCAACAGGCATTTTACTTAAATAAATCTGCTTCTTGCAATCTGTGCTGCTTGCTATCAGGTATAGCCAAGGTGAGTGTGAGACAAGTAATCCATGAGCACAGGTGAATGAGAGACACACTCCAAAAAAAGCTGGAGTTGGTATTGCAGCTGAACCACTTCACAGCCCAGGCAAGTCCCTGCAAAGCACAAGCAAGAACAGCATGGTAACAAGCCAGTCTGCACGTACTTGGAAGGAGGACTTAAATGTACCCACAATGATCCTTACAAAAGGTAGCAGAGATACAATTCTCCACAGATTCTTTCTATTTTCAAGGTGTGATACAAGTGTTATGTTTTCCTCTAATGGATATAAAAAGCATATCATGCTGGAACAGGTCTGGCAATTTCAGTTTCAGTTACCAGCTGGTTTTAGTACCAGCTTTTATGAATCCTTGAAAAAGATGTTCAATTTTGCTTTAACAGGATTGCTGACAGATCATATTGTAAAGTGTTAGTACATAACATTTACTACCTTGCATCTGGGCTTGAGAACACTATATCTGAAGAGAAGCTATGAAATCTATTTTCTATGGAGAATTTAATACCACTCTGAAGTCAGCTATTTTTAATCAGAGAGAAAAATATGATAAAACCAACTAATTTAAGATAAGGTTCATATAAACATGTTTTCTAAAAGGAGATAAGCACACTTTTTCCCAGAAGAAGATTCTAGAACTAGTTTTTAAAGTAGTATTTCACCCTCTTTGGAAATTTTAGACTGCTTTTCTAACCTATGCCTTTAAAGAAAGGCTGAGTACCTTTCCAGGACATGAGGGTAATTAAATACTAAACACATGATCTGTACTACATCACTGCAGCTCAGAGAACCAGATCTCAGAAATGGCTGAGGGATAATAGTGCAGTTTTAGAGATGTCTAAAGAGTATGATTATCTCATACTCACCTGATCTGCCACAGACTTCACATGTAAGAAATGTATTATGACTGAGGTATGCTACGAAATGGTCTTTCAGAGATTCTACAGAAGTCAGTTGGCTTTTGTTTTCAGTAACAGAGTAATACTTTATGCCATTTCCATCAGTGGAAAAGAAGTTCTAGTTTGTTCTTACAAAAAATATCTTCAACACATGATAGCAATATTACAAAATGAAAAGGGACTGTTTTACAGGTAGAAGGACCCTTCTCATCTATACTGGATATGGTATTGTTTATATAATCATTCATAATAAATAAAAAACAACTGAACTCAGAATGAAAGGGGGATTTTAAAATATACAGAAGCATCCAGTTGCTAGAATTACATTATGTTATTGCTTATGACAGCATTTGGATTTTATTGCTTCAGACTAAAGAGAGACCATCTTAAATGCCCACTAGATACTAAATACCATGCTAAAAAGTTATGCTACTAAACCATTACACATCAGCCAATATCCATTATAAGTCCTGCTGTGTTAAAAGGTGGATGCTCACTTGACTTACTGGCCAGCATGGGGCTTTGTTGGTCATCACAGGTAAGTCAGCACTAGATTAGCTGGTCATCCTCTAACCTTAGTGGAAGCAGAATTCAGCTGTGTAGGACAGACAACGCTGAACACAAAACTCCCATCTATGTTGCCAGCAAAGCAATGGGCAGCACTGTCAAGTATGTTTTAGCATTGTATTTTAGTTACAATACCTTTTGCTTGGATCTTGAGCGAAATTATCAACCACTGATGCTGGTTTTAAGGGATGAAATGTGATGTATTTTGATGTTTGTGAGGTTTTTTCCAAAAGAAGATTTGTATCCCTCTCCAGAGCAAGCTAGCATCTCAAGCTTATTTGCATCAGTGAAACCCTGTCTGACTAGTAAATCATGCACTAGTAAATCTGACTAGTAAACCTGCACATGCTGCAGACTCCTTTGGCTGTGATTCACTTTGTGAAATTGCTTATACCTCTGGAATAACTGTGGGGACATGAATACTTATTCCAGACAATTCACCTCAAATGATCATTTATGGGAACAGAGCAAAAAGACATTTGCATTTGTGGTCAGAGCAGACATTTGTGTAGGAAATGAGGCAACTTCCAATTCAGGATGAGTTTGTTCACTTTAAATGGCAAAGATCTAGAAAGTCTGGTTTTGGTAGTCCTCTAGCTTGTCTTGGACCATCACTGCTTCATCCCTGATTTAGCATGGTTTCACACTCGGCACTCCACTGCCTTGGATCAGACTGACCAGCTGTGTCTCCCACCATAAAACAGCAGCCAGCCAGGAGTTTTTGTTCCATCAGCAGTGTAAGAGTGACTGAAAACAACACTTTTAAAAGTACCCACTCCAGTAAAGCCAAATTATTACAGTTTATAGTGGGGCATAAAGCATTTACGAACACAACACAGTAAGTGCTCAGAAACAGGTGCTGAAACCTTCTTTGATCGTACATAAGACATGTAGCTTAGGAGTTGCATGGAGGACAGTCAGAGGCTGTGTACATGTAATTTTCAATAGCACAAGGCTTCAAGTGCAGTACTAAAACAGAAAAAGAAAACATTCATGACATTTCTAAACTGCAGAGGAAACAATTATTGTTGTCCATAATAATTGGTGTATCAGCAAGACTGCAAGTACTTGTGGGGATTTTTAACAGTATTTTTAACACAGCTGCAGTACTATAGAACATAATAAAGAGTGCAACAGAAAAAAAAATAAGGAAAGCACAGAAGGAAAAAAGACCTCTAAATTAAACCCACTAAATATTTAAACTCATAGCAGGACAATGAGAAAGCTTAGTATAGTTATTTGAGGTATTTTCCACATACTGTGTAAGATTATAGCTCTAGAAGAGAGATAGTGATGAAGGAAAACTTTTCAACAACGACAGTGCAAATTTTTTTTAAAGCATTACAAACTGCCATGGCCACAAAACCACACACTTACCTCTTGAGCTGAAGAGCCTTCAGGGAGCAGCTCAGACCTAAAGCAAAGATCCATTGAACAAAAGCTACTCATATATCCCACAGAACTACTGAGTTCTGTCACTCGGCTCTAGCTCTTCCTTTATCTACAGTCTTTGGCATCAGAAGCAAAATAATCCTGGTGACAAAATACGTTCTGACTATGCTGTTCCATGATTATCATTCTCTGTGGCATGACCTCCATGTTGTTTCACAGCAATAAAAAACCAAATCAGATATTAAATATTAATCAGTATAGGAGAATAAATGATTGTTCCTTCTCATCATACTTCGCATGGCATTTCTCCTTCAAAATTTCTGCCCCACTGGGCACATAACAAAGAATACAAGTGAAGAGGTGTGCTTACAGAATAGCTAACAGAGTACTTTACATTGGTATAATGAAATGCTATAAACATCACTTTGCTGTGCTTAAAGCACAGAAGCATGTGTCGATACAATAACTCAACAATTTTACGTTCCAGATCAAAGCTCATAAAGATATGCCTTAGAAGCCCAGCTTGTACCTCCTGGGCCATTGGAAAATTGACTTCCTAAGAGTCTCTTTTTGAACACAGCAAAGATTAATGGCTCTAAAGCAGAATAGTGGTTGGCAATGAGGCGAAGAAATGCTTTTATAGCAACCTTTAGTTAGAGCCAATTCAGGCAAGGGACAAACACCTTGCAAGGAAGCTGCATGCCTTCATTCAGCAATTTAAAAGTGTTCCATTATCCAGTTAAACTCCTGCAGTCCTGTTTCATCATTCAGCCTTTCCTCAGTGTGCCACCTGAATTCTTCTGGAATGAACACAGCATTCTGATTTTGTCTGTGTTTCCCTGGCCTAATAGCATCATGAGTTAATGAAGCATCAATTAACTATCCTTGTCTGACCAGAAATAGGACAGAGGCAAAAAGGGGTTTTAGTAATTTGTCAGTCTTCTTTTCAATCATTTTTTTTTTAAAGTGTATTAGATTGTTTAGTAATCTATAAGCCTCTCAAGTAATGTCTAATCTTTAGGAATGGAAAATTTTGAAGCTTGTTGGGATGATTGAAACTGGTATTTTTTAGTAAGACACTAATTTCATATTCCATCTCTATCCACCCTACCATAAGGAAATTAAACAAAAAAAAAAACAGCTTTCCACTTTTAAACCCTTTTCATTTATAAATAACTTCACAATTCAAGATACACAAGGAGAAATGGAAACTGATTCAAGAAAAAACTGTGAGAATGAATGGACTAAAAAACGCATTGTACAGAAAGTCTCCTCAGGCCAAATCCATCCATCTCAAAAGAGAAACAGCTGAAGGATGACCAACTCAGCTGGTAGCTCAAAAAATATTAATCTCAAATTGAATTAGACATTGCGAACTATTACAAATGTTATCTGTGGGGGGAAAAAAAGTCTGTAAGGATGATTTTGTTATGATCCAAAGCTGAAGAAGGGGGACAGCAATATTCTCACATACCAGACCACAACTGGTTCAGGTCCCCCCTCAGGATACTGACAGAGTTCAGCTTCAGTTCAGAGCAAGGAGCTGAGTAAGGGTCTCACTGAGACCTTCTGCTGAACTTCTTTTACTTAGTAAAAAATACACATATTTGTTGCAAAGGAACAAATTATTAGTATTGGTAACTGTGACCTAGATTCTAGTCTTTGCAGTATCATATAAATAAAATCAAATCAACAGGACAAGGTAAAAAAAAACTATTTCAGAGTATTCACTTACCCACAATGCCACAAGGATTTTCTCAGATTTCAGCAGGCCAAATGTAATTCAAAAATCAGACTGAGCTTGAGTCTTAGCATCACTACAGCCAGCTGAACATCCTTGCAACTGGACTACAGAAAATACTATTAGTGCCATCATCCCCTCACTTTTGTAGAAAGTATGCCAATGAGAAATACTACTTGGCATAGATCTATTTCAAAAATTGAGTTTCTGAAATGCTGGCATAACATGATGATGTGTGTGTTATTGGAAGAATGAAAGTCTTAGTTACCTAATATGCAATTTTAATTTTGCAGATTATTTCCTTAGTGATCATGCCTTCCTTACTTCTCAAAAGTACAAGTTTTGTTGTTTTAAATTACATGAACGACACATTTGGTAAAGGCTCAGAAAATATATTACTCCATGTCAGCTGACAGGCAATCACTTGAGAAACTCTTTTAACTCACTTAAAAAGCTGAACATTAAAGTGGAGCAAATTATGCATTTCTAGCAGGACTGCTCATTGCTTTCTGCAGTCCTTTTAAGGTAATGGAACAGGTAGCTCCTTCCAAAGCCTTTTCTGAAAGCCAGTTTATGTAAACAACCCATCTGCAGCAGCCACCACAGTTTGGCCTCGAACGACCTGAACATTTGTACTCCTGTAATTTAGGGTCCTACATATTTCATACAATTCCAGTATTTTTTTTCCTCTTGGCCAAGCATGTCGACTATCAGTGTACTGGATTAAAAACACCAGTGCTATCAGGAAGTGCTATCAGTTCTCTGCTGTAATTCCACAGGAGATACAAATGCTTCATTCTGTTTCTCTTACAGCCCAAGGAAGCACTATATTTCAACACTGGTCTTGGGAAGACTCACACAGAGCACTTGGAGTTCTCTATCCATCTTTATTTCAGAGTTATGGGGGGAAAAATGAAGTGATATAAAATACCTTGTTCCTGTCTCTGCACTTTAATATTTAAAACACTATAAAACTCAACCTCAGGATTTATCTTTCAGATCATCTTTGAAATGCTGCAACAATAAAATTTCTGGTGGTGAAGACAAAACTCATTCAAGACTAGCAAACTATTACTCTGCAGCAGTAGTAGCATTTCTTTCTGGCATAACTTTTAAGTAGAGGAAGATCTTGAAGGACTGAGAATGTGGATAGGACAAGATGCTCCAAGTGTACAACATACCAATAACTGTCTCCTATTAGCACCCAAATACATAATCTCTACTTGTAAAACTGTATTAAGCCCTGATGGCATTCAAATACAAGCTTAATAGACATCACAAGTGCACCTGTGTCCCTCCTCCTGCTCCTCCACTTCTCTTCACTGCTGGAGGGTGCTCCATGTCTCCTCTCCAGGAGGATCAGAGTGCCTCCTGCCCATTTCTTTTTGCTGAGTAGCTCAGAACCCTTTCCCTCTGTGGATGCCAGCCTGGTCAAGGAGAGAGAAATAGCAATCATTTCTCACAGTGGCTTGTGAAAATTTTTAGGGAGTTGTAGGCATGTGATAACTTAGTATAAACAATCTGCAGGTGGTGTTTTTCCACCTTGTTTTTCTGTTCTTCTCAAGGACAGTGTGTGAGATATTTTTATTAACTAGCCAATCAAGCAGAATGTATCCTATCAGTCTATAAATGCTGGAGAATCCTTTGTATTAAATGTTCTTTTTTCCTCTTGCAATTTGGTCTCGTCTGTTCTTGTGTCACACTTGGAGCAAGGGTGACATCCCTCAATATATGGAAGATCAGATCCCGTGGGCCTTTAACACACAGACATTAACAGCCTCACCTGGGAAAGGGATAAGTAGCTGAGCAACTGCACATAACTTGCCATTACTGTCTCCCTAGAGCTCCAGACAACAAAAGCAGGCAAGAATATACTGAAAAACAACTTTATACCACAGCACTCTCTCAAAGCTGCTTTCTTCAAAAGTTGGACAGAGCCGTGAGGACCATTGCTGAATATTTCCTTCAATGCTTTCCCAGAACATTAATCTCATATATGCCCAAGTGACTACAAACATCTTGAATTTTTTTTTTCTCAGTAGATGATAAAATTTATTACTTTCTTCCATTCCTTGTATTGAATCAGAGGGCCAAAGACTGAGAACTTGACAAACAATTAAATCAATAGGTAGAAAAACAAGGCAAACTAATGACTTTTAAGCCAAACAAACATAATTTGGTTATGAAAGATATGGGCAGAATCTATATGCAACAACTTCACAATTTGATCAAACATACTCATGTCCATGTGCAGTCCCTAACAAATTTAAAATATTTTCAATAATCTGTCCAGAATTATGAAGGATTAAAATCACATTTTTGCTAAATGCCAAAAATTAGTAGAAAGGCTATAATTAGAAACTGGATGTAACAAAGTATCATTGTTCACTTACAGACCTACTGGCCAAATTCAAATCTTCAAGAGGTGTTCTAATGTTTACAGCAATAAAATCACAATGTAATTTTTTCTTCTGGTTGTTGTGTTCAGTTTTACATTCTAAATCATGTAGTTGATAGCTATAGTTCACGGTTCTTTTAATAAATTCACCTCTATTTCTCATTAATAAGAATAGAAATATAAGTTTTGGCAATTCACATCAAGTCAAAGTTAATAGTATTCTCACAAAAAATCTGTTTTAATAAAGCTCTTGAAAGTTAGACAAGGTATTATAAGTTTATGATTTATAGAATCAAAACAGGAATAGCTTCATCTTTGTTTTAATCTATTAAAGCAATCCCGATTTACAGGACAAGTATTAACAGGACAAGTATTAACATTTTTTTAATCAAAGCTATTTAACATTCTCAGGATGACAGTTTCATAGCATTTTTAGAATAGACTTTGTGGGTTGGGTTTTTTTTAATCATAATTCAAGAGAATCACGACATTGGAACAGAGAAGAGTGAAAATTTGTGACCGTATCTCCCAGTATTTTTTCTCAGAGGAAGATTTTATAGTTCCTGAGACAAATTATTATCAAACTATGTACAAAATAGATGGTTTATTAATTTGATTTAGTCTAGAAAACTGTTATTTTTTTGACAAATGGAGAAAACCTAGAAGTATGTTTCTATTTGCAATGTATTCCCTCTCAGTCAATTGTACTGTACTGTCTCACAGTGCCTTCTGATCTGCAGGCAGGAGGACACTTGTAAGAAGTATTTGAGATGTGTGTATCACTGTGGAACTGTAAACTACAGAACTAAAAAGCTTCACCTGATCAGGTTCCTGGTTTCCTAGACTTTTCTTCATGCTTTTCTATACAAGCACATGCAGTTTTAAGTACACTTATTTTCTAATCAATCTGCATATTCTCACATTACCATATTAATAATAATCTTGAATCAGGCATCTGCATATTCTTTATCTGCAGAAGAAAGTCCAGATCAGCATATTCTACAGGTACCCATTCCTCAGATGTCAACACAAATAGCACAACCCGTGAGGGAAAGTACAGTGACACCACCTCTCCCCAGACTTCTCTTAGTGGGAGGATAGAAAAGGAGGAAGGCTAAGGTAGCTGGGAACAGCTAGTTCTGTGAAGCTGCAGTGACTTCCAGTGACAACGTGTTTGGTTTTAAATGCCTTTTGTTCCACTGCAATTAAGAGTCAATTTTCAGATAGCACATTCTTATCAGTACAGCCTTGCATGCATAAATCTTTCTTTTGTAACAGATGCTCTGACATTCCTTTCAGAATTGACACATAGCGCTAGAAAAGTACAGTTCTACAGACATGTATTTCTACAAGGGGGGCTCAGTTTTTCCTGTCCTAATACCCAGAAGGGAGTATGATAAAAAATGGTATAGCATTACACTGCCCTATATAGATCTCACCCTACTGACTTTTAAGAATAAGCTTAACTAAGCCTTAGATCAAATAAATTACTCCTACAATAAACTGCTCAATAATCCCGATCTCTGTTGTGTCAGGTAACAGTCAAAAGTCTTCTCACTACCACAAAAAAGAAGACACAAGCAGAGCAGCCCAACCAGAAGCACCTCGTATGTAATCATGACCAAATTTGCAAAGCACTGCTTCCAAATACAGTAGGGACAAAAAGCTTGATAAATACATTTTAACAGCCATTTTTAAGTACAGCATATTTTCATAACTTGGAAATATCTATAACTAAGTAAAACTCTGGTCTGGTTCCCTCTATGTCAAGCCAGCTTCTTTGCAAGTACTCTAGAGATAAAAAACACAAAATTGTTTTCTTGCAGCTATGCAACTGAAATTTCAATATTGCTGTTCATCTAGAGTCCAAAAACTCAACAATTTTGCAAAAACTACAAGCAATGCTTATAGTCCATGACTGATTAAGTTCCTCTTTTACTAGTCTCATTCGCCGACCGTGAGTGCACTTCCACAGGCTATGAATTATTCAAGGATAGGTGCTTAAAGACTCTTGTTGCACCTTCTACACTTTTTAAAAAATGAAATATAGTCAAGGCTGTGAAGCTTACAACCCTGGCATTACTCTTTGACCCACAGGATCTTAGTTGCTAATATGAACTATAACAACTTCAAGACACATTCACACAGTAGGATAGCCAGCATCTTGGCAGGGTTTCCTTTTTGCTTGATTTGAAGCAGACAATTATCCTTTAATTTTCCCCAATTCTGAATGCACACCAGCAACCGTGCTGTTCAGCATGCTGGAGATAGATCTCTTTTGCTCCCTAAGGTTGAATGTACACTTTAAATCATGAAGCTGCTAATTGCCTACATGGAACCAGAAACAGCAAACCAGCAAATCTACATTGTTCCCATGCTGTGATCCTGGACCTTGTTTTAGTTAAAGAAAGATTACTACATTTAACACCAAATTAACCTCCAGATTCCATAGGTGGCATAATGAAGCCAAATAGCAAATTTTCCAAACCATGCTTACACACTGTTAAACATCTTAAAATAACTACATGTTTAATGACACCTGCATTTTACTGAGACTTCAACCACAGATGTGCACAAGACCACGGGACTGGAGAAGTCTCCACAAAGGTCTGGTTTTTTACATTTGGTACATTTACAATATCCTGAAGGAATTTCTTAGGTAATAGAGAGAGCTTCTTTGTGTCATGCTGGAGAAAGCAGTTTGCCTGCACACTCTGCAAGAAGAAAGCAGAGGAATGGGAAACTGGAAAAGAGCTCAGGCTGCTGAGGGCCCAGGCCATCCCCCTTGGTGTGCTACCTGCAGCATTTCCTCCATTTTCTGCAGTGCTCTGACAGAGAAGCAGTTCCTGATGGAACAGAGATGTGGAGCCTTATTACGGCTGCAGTGAAAATTAAGTGTATGGCTCTCACCACAACTGCATGGTAATCTGCTTGGAGCTTTTCTTAGAGCAGTGGCCTAGGCAGCCAACTTTATCTCTGGACAAAGATTGATCTAGCAGTGCAGCACCTCTACAAGGAAACACCTCTGCTGGCTATGCATCAGGTCAGAAAAAACAAGATTATCTATTGACTAGCAAGGCAAATTAGTTCACAATTTTGTTCTGTTAGTATACAAATACTTCATGAACCACTAGTTACAAAATTCCAAAAATTCTCCAAATGAAGGTGCTAAGAAAAGTATTAATTAATTAAAAAACCTAATGCTTCTAGCACAAAGTTTTTACGTTTACTCTTGACTTCCTATCTTCTCATTTTTACTACCTAGTTGCCTCCACAGAATGGATGCAAAAAGATTTCCATCAGCACATTTAATGAAAAACATTTCTTTCAAGCAAGGCACAAAATTTAGATTTATTTAGTTTGATTAATCCCAATTTTTGTTTTACATTAAGTACAAAAACCAGCTGGAACGTAGGTGTAAATACAATTCCACAAAGTAGTTCAGTGAGATTTAAAAATCATATCCAGAACCATAAAGCACACTTAAAAGCAGCCCAGGATATACAGATTGCTTACCATAACTGCTGAAAGAGCTCATAATGTATCAACATATTTAACAACCTCCAGCAATAACTTATCTCCTTTCTAATCTTTCATTTTAAATGCATTTAGCAATTCTGTACCTAACAAAGAAAGCATTAAAAAATGAAAAGGGCAGGTAAGTTTTACTCAAGCAGAGGCCTAACTTAAACACATACACAATCAAAATTTAAACAACAAAACAATGACTTTAATATTTTTAACATTTCCAAGAACATAAATGCTAAGATAACATAGAAAAATAGCCACAGGCCCCAAGACTTATTTACTTCTCAAAGAACTTGATGGTGTACTGTAGCTGCCTGAAATATTTTAACAATTATAGAAAATTGTATCTCCAGGTTTGGTACGTTCATGTTTTCTAGATGACAACATACATTTAAAACAACCATCAACTTATTTACAGTTACAAGCTTATTCTGTTTAAAAACTGTATTTAAAAAATCAGTTTTGGCACTATCCCTAAGGCAATGGATGATAGGTACCTAAGACAGCAAATCACATATTGAAAGCATAACCAGAAGAAAATAATCTTTAACTTATAAGAAACTGTGAAGCTATAATTAAAGAAGAAATTAAAGAATCAGCACTTCTAAGTCACTAAAACACCCTACCCAAAACATTGAAGATTCTGCTATATGCAACAGGAATCTGCTTTAATCTGTGGAGCTCCCTTGTCTTGTGGGGAAACTCAATTTTTCTATGGTTAAGTTATCCAACTAGTTTTATTACCAGAAAATAGCAAAAAGTTTAAGGAGAACAAGAATTTATGTTTTAAGTGAGGAGAAAAAACATTACTGTGAACTCCAGCCTTTGCTGTCTATTTAAAACACCCCAAAGGTTAATTTTTCCATTCAATCCACTGAGTAAAGACCACAGCATCAATTTTTTTTTATTGATATGAATAGTTTTAACAACTTCCTTTTTGCATTTCCATCAGCTTCAGTTGTAGCTGACTCTTAAACAACAATTCCCAGTGTTGCCACATTTCCACTGCAAAGACTGCAAGCCTGGATTTCATAAACTGTGAATTTCACTCAAATTTTAAAATAATCTTTGTGTTTATCCTAAATTTATAAAAAAGATTTTTTTTTCAAAACTTAAGGCAGAAAATAAGTTTATTGGTTATGTTTCTTTAAGTCTGAGAAGGTGAATGAGGCTGTTTAAATATCAAAAAAGCTAACGCCATATACAGTATTACCAACAAAAGTAAAGAATAAGGCAGCATGCACCCTTAAAATGAAAAGAAAATTTAATTTTACAAGATGTTTAAATAATCCAAAGGCAAAAAGTGGCTGTCTCCTCTAAGAGTATCTTCATAAAACATGGAAATTTTAGAGGAATGTTTTAGAGGACATCAAGTTACTAAAATATTCCGTTCAACATTTATACAAATACATTACTACAACTGTAAGTTTACATACAATCAACTGACATCTCAGTGTTAACTAATTACTTAAATTTACAAGACAAACATAAATAAAGCTGTTAAAACAGGCAAGTACAGTACTGATCTATCATTGAGCACAATGCATTTTGTACTTCTTTCACCTTGAAAAGAATCAGATTAGAATTGTGCGAAGTCTATCTCCAAACCTAAAAATAAAATAAAAGAGAATTAAAAGTATATCTATGCAGGTTTTACACAGCGTGGGCATATTCCAAATGTTTAAGTCCTGTTTTCAGCCATGTAATTTACCATTTAACAACCTTTTGTCTGTTCTCAGAAGAGGCCACAGTCTTTAAGGTTATTTTTAATAATGACATCAGTTACAGCATCAAAAACAAACTGCACATTTTTTGTGTCTGTGGCACATGTGAAGTGAGTGTAGATTTCCTTTGTGTCTTTCCTCTTGTTCAGATCTTCAAACTGACACTGAATGTACGCAGCTGCTTCTTCATAAGTGTTTGACCCTGGAAGAAGAAAATTGCTCAGTAAGCAGGTTTCCAAAAGAGGAAGAACAAGATGCACACTATCTTTGAAGCAAAGGGTTCTTTGGAAACAGTTAACCTAAACCTGAAGAGGAGAAATTCCACACCATTGCTTTAAGATACCATTAAAAAAACCTTGGAAGGGATCTTTTGGATGCATTTGAAATAAAAACTTAGCACAGTTCCAGGGTGCAGGAATAGTCTTTGCATTTACTCCAGTGCCAGAGGAACAAGTCATTAATGACCCATCACTTTCCTAGTTTAGGATATTTTGTTTCCTTCATTTAAGTTACTTGCTTTAAATTTTAATGTTTTTAAAAGCTTTAAGGTTTTCCCACACTCAGTTAAAAGACACTTGGCATACACATTTGTATCAAATTTTTTACCTCCAACATGCAATTTTCTGTTTGAAGTTACAATGAAAATGATACATAAAAATGCTAAGACTTGTTAAATGAATTAATGCTCTTTTGCTGTATATTTCCTGAATAAGCCACAATGTCAATATGTATGTACACTCCCTGTTAAAAAAAACTCTCACGCATCTCAGGAATTCCTCCTTATATCAAAGTACAAAAGTAGTTTCTTTTTTCTTAGAAATTAGAACAGGGTAAATAAATGAGCCTGAACAGTTGCAACAGTAACATGTAAATGCTAACAGTGGACCAGTTTTATTTCACCTGGTTAAAAACACTTAAGCACTGCTTTCTTACCTATCAAAACAACTCCCATCTTAAATTTTAGATCATATTAGAGAATTTTAGATGCCTAAAGTTATATAACTCCTCATGATCTTTGCATTGAAAAGCACATATAAAAACCTTGATATCTGCAACCCTCCAATACCTGCATATTCAGGGTAGCAAATCGTGAGGGGACTTCTTTTGATCTTTTCTTCAAAAAGATCTTTCTTGTTCAGGAATAGAATAATAGAAGTGTCTGTGAACCATTTATTGTTGCAGATACTGTCAAACAATTTCATGCTCTCATGCATCCGATTCTGTAATTGAAAAAGAAGACATCACTTTCTATTTTATCAGACTTCAATAGTAATATAAGGTTATATATTTTTGATTACTTACAAATGAACCAGTTACAAAACTAAGTTTTTAGCAAACAAAATCACATTTTACTGCAGGGAAATACAGAGAGGCCAAGACTACCACAAAGATCACTTCCAAAAGCAGGGTTTAAGCAACTACTTTTTTCTCATTTCCAGGTTTAAATTTTCAGTATTTCAGAAATTTGTGTGTTTTGACATTTTGCAGTACAGATATTCTATAAGAATTGCTGAGTTACCTGAATTTGTCTTAACACTGATTAGGTCTTCTGGAAACTGAAAATAAATTCTGCACCTAGCTGACATTCCAGACTAAGGAAGAAAGTTCTACAAAGCTAGAGAATCAAGTAAGCAAGTATTTTAACTCTTACCATAACATTTAATGCTGTAGAAAAATTATCCAACATGTAAGTACTTTGGCCAAGTTCCAGTCATTTAAGTAGCAGGATGCTAGCTATGACCTTCTTTGACACTATATTTGACTTGAAAGGTTTTCTTAGTTCTCTTTCCTCCCCAAATTATATTTTATAGAAAGTTGCAGAACACAAGGAAAAGCATAAGAGTCTGTTAATGATTCACATACAGAGGTAAGCATCACTTCAGACCACTCAAGATAGTGAAATGCACCCTGTGCACAGTGACACGGAAGAAGTAAACTCTTGAAAGAGGAGAAAGGAGCTCAGGGTGTTGGAAAGAAAAAGTAAGAGAAACATTTCTGCAACTAAGACGAGATTGGAGAAACACATTTAGAAAGAAACAAAAACTGAAGACTGAGGAAGGAAAGAAAAACAAAATATAGTAGAGCAGATTCAGGTAAGTAAAAAAATTTCTTACTACGTACTTCTAGCATCCATAAAGAGACAAAAATGAGTATTACCGACAGTGTATCCTTATTAATCTATCCTTCCTTTAAAACATGAAAAGTGTAGCTAAAAGAATACTTATCTCTTAGTATTCCTTATGAAAATATAAGGAAGTACTTTGGAACCCAAAAGCATGAATTCTATCACCATTTCACTGAGACCTTTTGCACAAACTCCATACATCTTACAAAGCAATAATACTTCAAAAGACCCATTTATAGCTTTCATTCAAAGCTTAGTTTCTGTCCAACAACTATTCCTTTCTTCAACTTTATGGTACTTGCCATTTCCTCATCTTCAGCCAAGACCAAGTCATAATCACTCAGTGCCACACAAAAAATAATTGCTGTAACACCCTCAAAACAATGAATCCACTTCTTCCGCTCTGATCTTTGGCCTCCAACATCAAACATTCTGCAAAACAGAGTAAAAAGCAGTGAATGAACTTTGGAATTTTTAGCTTTCTGAATATTAATTGACAAAACCTGCAATTAGCAGCTGTGTAAGTCTGAGAACAACATCTTAAAAAGAAGGCAAAAAACTCTGTATCTTGTATTTTCTCAATATAAACCGCAATTTTGATAAAGCTTTGAAAGTCTTCCTATACATTTTAGAGAACATGAGGAAATATGAGATGAAAGAGAAACAAAACCAACTATTCACAATATTATACTTCATTAACAAAGTTAATTGTACTCTGTATAAAATAAAAATATACAGTTAACTTTACTAAAAAGTCAACCATAATAAAAGATACTGATCAACAATGTGGACTGTCAGTCCTGGTGAGGTTTAGCTCCTCTCTCTTCTAAGTCAAATTACAACTTTAGTCTGTTCTTCAATTGGCAATGTTTAAATGGGATATTTTAAAGCCATTATCTTAGAAGACAAAATAAGCACTACATAGTAAAAATAACCCTTACTTTCCCTCCAATAAATGCATTTTTTGAAATGCAATTAAGTTTCACATATGACATTTACTGAAGATGACTAGTGTTTTTTATTAACCCCCTTTCCTGTTTTCCCTGAGTTGTAAGGTTGCAAGTATGGGGCAGGTAAAAAACCCTACCCATTTAATCTTAGTGCACTACACAAACACTGTAAATTGCACTTGAAGGGATTCAATTACAGTTGTTATTTTTAGATATCGTCAAGTGTTCCAAGTTGCTAGGTTTTAATTTGAAAAAAAAAAAAACCACAGTAAAAGTAAGTAGAGAAGGAAACAAATTAGAAGAAAAAGAAAGACCCTTTGCTTTCTCAAGGAAAATTGTCAGAAGCACTGTAACCTCTAACAAGGTCTTCTACTTGGCAAACTACTGCAGAAGTAACAATGCTCGTGCCCTTTTAATGTTCTACACTCTGATAATGTCATGTCAAAAACACTTGAAAGATAATTCCTAAGGATTCCTTAGAGGGTCTCTTTACCTTCAAAAAAGCTTTGAAGGGAAGTCTTTGGCAATCACTCTACACAAATGTGAGCTAGCCACCTACTACTTAGTTCTCAAATAACTAGCAATAGCTGTACACAAAGAATATATATATAAAGAATATATATTTAATAAAGTATTTTGTACTGTATCTTACTAATTAATCCCTTAAATCTTAGTAATTACTTCTGTCAATTCTAATGCTATGCTTTGTAACTTTATACTGAGACCTGATTTTCCGTAAGAATTAACGCTTCTACAAAAAAAGTGTTCTTTGAACATAAAAGTAGTAAATAATCAGACTCAACCTTCGGACTAGGCTATAGAAACAGGATGAAGATAACTTGCTATTTTTAATTTGGATTGAATCAATAATCAAAGCCATGTGAATTGCTTTATAGAGAAGCCTGAATTGAGGCCCAACCTGAAGGAATCTACACACACAGCAGAACAGGAAAGAAAACCAAAAAACTGATCCTGTGCAGCAAGTCATACTTATGTACCCTTGTCTTAGTATAATCAAGCCTTTCATGTGTTTGGCTGATCTTAAAAGTTCATTTCAAGGTTATGTAAAAGTACTTCAAGCCCTCACAATAACTCATTAAGTCTATTGCCTAAGGCACAGGTACAGGTGTTTGAATGTACAACACTACAGCTAAACAATTCCACAGGCCTGGCTCAAAGACACATTTTACAGAAGTGTAACCATATGGTCCTTGTAACAGTCCCAATAATCCATAGAGACTGGACCCATCTTGTTTCCCAGCAGGAAACAAGAAACATTGGAAAGTAAGTGAAAAGATGGAGAAGTCCTGAGAATATTGAAGTTTTCTATTCAGGCTGGGCTAAGGATTACTCCTTCTAGGTTTGCAAGAGATTCATTACCATTTATTCTTTTGTGGATGAATACAAATTTTGTATTCTTAAATGCTAAAACAAGGAAACAAAACAGATTTCCACAGTATTGATTATCCTGAAATATCCATATTTCAGTGTTTGCCATGCATTTCCTTGAAAAAAAATATTTTCCATGAAGATACTAAGCAAATTATAATACAGACATACTGAACAATTTCTGCAGAATCTAAATCCATATTTTGAGTGTGTTTTACTGTTTTCTTCTCATTCTTCCTCACCAGTAGGAGGTAGAGTCTGCTGATGGTTAACACTATCTTGTGTTTTCACATTGAATGCATCAGGACGTGCATCAGGACAAACTTTTTATAAGAGCATAGTGTGAGAGGAGAAGGGGGAACGAGCTCAAAGTGAAAGAGTAGGTTTAGATCAGGTATTAGAAATCCTTTATTGTGGGGGTGGTGAGGCACTGGAACAAGTTATCCAAGGGAAGTTATGGATACCCCATCCCAGTAAGAGTTCAAGGCCAGGTTGGATGGATCCTTGAGCAAACTGGTCAAGTGGCAGGTGTCCCTGCCCACTGCAATGGGGTTAGAACTAGATGATCTTTAAGGTCCCTTCCAACCCAAAAAATTCTTTGATTCTATGTCTTTAGACATAAAATGCTCAGAATATTATCATTATTTTCTAAATCTCACACCACAGAAAACATAAGTCACATTCTTTCATCTCTAAAATACTACTTTGAAGTATAGGACATATTTGAATTCACCTCTTTGGGAAAATGGATTTACTCTTTCATACAAAACTAGTAAACTCTTATAAGCTTCCAGTTCTCCAACAGAATTTAAAACAGGAATCCAATAGAACAGCTATTTAACATGGCAGAAAATGCAATAGTTTGTTTTGAGATTTAATTTATATCAAAAGTATCCTTACAAAACATTTTCAATGTAACAAAAACATTTATTGGAGCTCCAACAACTCTCACATGCCTTCCAAAAACTCAGTCAAGCATAAGAATTTTTTTTTTTTTTTTCATAAAAAGTGGGGGGAAATAATCAAACTTGTGGTTAGACAAATTTGTTAAATTACACCATTGAATGCCATATTCCATAATTTTGCAGGACAGATAACCATGCAGCATGAGTTACATACTTAAAATGAAGATCCTTGAAAGTAAAGTGAGTTTCCACTATTCCTGTAGTTTTCACTCTTGTTCTGAGAACATCCTGTTGAGTTGGAATGTAGCTGGTTTGTGCTATCCTGTCCAAGTCATTCAAGTAACTAAAGGTAAAAATAAACACTGCTTTCAGTTATTCATAAAACAGCAACAAAATAATTGCAAATAATTACAAAAGTTTTAAGTCCATTCATTACACTGTCCTTGAATTTTATAAGATAGTTTTCTCTGAGACACAAGACACAGTATTCTACTCAAATTCCCAAAGCTTATTTTCCACAATAAGCTTTTGAAGCACAACACTATTTCATCCTAGATGAAAGGAAACTTAAGCAATTTATTCCATTTCAAAGAATTCTTCTTTAGAAATTCTGAAATGCAAACATAGTTCCATAAACATCCATGTTATTGGCACTAATTACAATTTCTTCATCTTTGCAACCTACTGAACTGCGGGTTACTTTGAACCATAAATAAAGCCCAAAATCACTCTATTCAATAACAGACATGAAAAGAATAACTTGGTGTTTTGGCCAGAATTAACGTATCTAAGAAAATGCCTAATACATAACAATTAACTTTCTACTGAGAATTCCTAATTGCATGTATCTTTTACAATTAGTATGCTTTCACTGCCAAACTCCTTGCAATGTCCAGTGTTTCCAAAACACTATACAGCTCTTACTTGTACTTTTCCCATAGTAAATAGGGAAGACATTGTGTTCTATTTTCTCTGTAACAAGAAGTTAACAATCTTACAGATATATATTTATATGGCCAGAAGAACAGTTTTCTTATGAAACTTCAGTCACAGTTGTCTAAAACAACAAAATAAGTCCACAGAAGGTTAGCACAGGACAGTATGTGAATCTCCAAATCACTGTTCCATATAGAAAAGTTTATACAACTGAGAAACAACTTCAAGTGCTACAAAATACTTCAGAATCATAAAAAAATTGCACTACAAGGCAGTATCACTGCTATTGCCCCTCTTTACTATCTTGTATTTCCTTCAGTGGACTCTTTTCCTTTACTGACTTACAGTTACTTACTGCCACAGCATCTTATTTTTGCCTTTCTAGTTTCTTAATGTTCTGTTCTCTTACTTAACTGCCCTAGCATAAAGGATACATTCTAATTGTTTCTTGGGTCAACACATTTCCAATAGAGACCATTAATTAACAATGAAAACACAGTAATGTCGAAATAGGAAAAAACTATTACAAAAGAAAGTAGTATCCTTGGTAATACAAATCATGTAATCACATTTTTTGGACACATTCAGATACTAAAAAGGTACTTCAGTCATGCTTTTGTAATAGAAAACCTATTAAAGCACCTTAAATCAATCTTTGTCTTCTATAAGAGAATGAAACATGTGGTCAGAACATGACAAGTTCATAATTCCACTATGTATTTTCCTTTCCAACCTCAAAGTTTTGCTGCAGCGCTTTGACCCAAGCAGACACTATCTTTGTCCAGTTACTTCTGTGGTTTCCATCTACGTGGGAGCAGAATTTGTCAAAACATCACACCTCATACTGCTTTAGCTACTAGTTAGAAGGCAAAGAGAATTTTGTCTGTCACAGTGCACTTACTAGGCAGCAGAGTCATTGAGCTGGTATTCCCGAGATCTGTTGAAACAGGCTTGAACCCCAGTGTCTTTCCACAATCTCTTGATAACTCCCGCAAGCTCTGAAGTCATAAATCCTTCTTCTGCTGCTCCAGCCAATACAAAGAGTTGACGAGCATCATCCTTTAGGATGTAAACAGGGTGAAGAGAGAAATATTGAGAAATACAACAGAAGTATTATCACCTAAGAACTAGATTCAGCAAATGCATTACTTAACCTGGTAAATGCAAATGTAACCAAACAAAAAATGTGAAAGAAAATAATTTATTTTAGTGTTCTGCATTGGATATTAATTCCCACATTTTTCAACAACAGAATAAATCTAGTAATTGAATTTATCATTAGCTGACAAAGCTTCTGGTCTGTTTATAAGTTGAGCAAAGTTTTTATAAACAGGAGTAGTAACGTATTTTGTGCTCAAACCTAAAGTTAACCATATTTACTCATAAAATACCAAATACTGGATAAAATGGTTACAATACAAACTAGACTCTTCAGAAGGGTAGCTGTATCTTGAACAACTGAAGAAAACACATTAAATGCTTAATTTTAATTAATTACACTACTTTGAAAGTGACAAATAATTACTTATTCCCAAATCATGCATCAGGAATTGAAAAACACTTTTAAAAACCTTTCCAGATCAATCAGCTACAAATATCCATTGCCTCAATTATTCTACAGAGACCAAGTTCTCTTGGTAATGCAATATCAAGCAAATATCAAGATTTTTAAGAGTAAATACTGGATTTTAAAACTATATATAATAACTAGATTTGAGAGTGAGGCTAATGGAGTACATGATGTAAATCCACCATTCTCCTTTTATCAACATTTGACCAGCTGACCAGCAACATCCAACTTTGACTGAGCAACAAAACTTAGTGTTTTATTTTCTGAAGTATTTCTATTAAATTTAGACCTGTAAGGCACTGAAGGAAAGACAGCAGATGGGTATAGGGAAGATACACATTAGTATTCTCCTGGGAGTAGCTGCTTGACCTTGGTTATTAGCTGAACATGATCCAATGCCAAGGTATGTCAGCCAGGAAAATCAGCCTGTAACAACTACCCACAGCATGTACTGTTTGTCCAGTAATTAAAAGAAAGAGAACAATGAAACTGGAAAGGAGGAAGGAGAAAAGGGAGACTCAGACATGTCAGCTGGGAACTGAAAGTGTTTCAAGAAAAAGGAGGATTTAAAAAGGCAACATATAACGTTATTCTCACAAAATGCAAGTGAAGACAAATATGCAAATCTATAGAAAAATCTGTCACTTTGCTGTTCCAACACAAAGCTGTAGGAAAAAAAAACATTTGCAAGATAAGCACAGAAAGCAGAGATTGTTCTAAAAATACTGTCCACTGTAGACTTAAATAATCAAAGGTTGTGTGAGCTAACAGGGAAATTGTTTGGATGGATTGGGTAACACTGAATTTCAGAGGCTGAAAATGAAAGGCTTGCAGTTCAGTGAACTCAAGCCAAACTTGAAGAGATTTAAGCATATATATATATATATATATATATATATATATATATATATATACACATATATATGTATTTTTAAGTATACATATGAAGAACAGGTTGTTGATGTATAGTTGAAAGTGTCTTTTGAAAGCTAGAGTAGGTAGAAATCTAAAAGAGCATTCATCAGACAAAAATACTGATTACTATACATAAACAGAATGAACTGTGGACAAACAATTAAAATTTAACAGATTGTACTAATAATTACATATAAACCCCAGAGCTGTAAAGATCAAAGGGTTGGATTTCAGGGGCTTTAATTTGAACACTATGCCTGCATAAAAGAAACTGAATGACAGTTCTGATCTTGAATACTGTTTGTGGATGCAACTGCAAGGACCTACAACTCACAAAAGCAGCAAATCTTTAAGAAGAGACAATCTATTAATACACATGATGGAAACAGCTTAGAAACGGACAGTTTAGTCACAAAAGATGATGACATTTTTTACCTAAGATGGTTTGACTTGCATATATCTCTACATGCTCTCAAACAGGGGAGTGGGGAAATGGAAGGTAGAATAAGTAAATTGATTTCAGCTTTTTAAAAGACCAAACATTAAAATTAAAAATGGTCTCTGTTACCCCTTCTTCCTCTTGCTAAAATGGCAACTACCACAGACACTACAAGTGAGACAGTATGCAATGATCGAGTTCTATTTTAATTATTCATCAATGCTAGATACTTTCCTTTAGTTATACTGAAATAGGGCAACTTCCTCTACAGGTGTCACTTTTTAAACCAGATTCTATAGATAAGGTAATGTAAAATAACCAATTTAATAATCTCTCCAAGTAGTGCAAGTCTCACATGCAGAAAGTGGTCCATAGTCATTTGAAGCACATTCGCTAAATGCTTCTCAAAACACGGTTCCTACTTAAACTGTCCTGTAGCACAAAGGAAGATAGATCAGATTTACAAATGACCTGGTGGTGTTATCTGTGTTCCCTTAATTCAACAACTTGAAAAAAGAGAACATTCAACTCACTGCTCTACCATTAGTCTTATGACAGAAATAAGAGTATGTGATTTTCAAAGGAACCTGACCCTATTTAGGGCAAAACCATCAGAAATTCATCTCAGAAATTTAAGAAAAATTATCTGAATGTAACAGTTTATACCAAGAGTTACAATTTTGAGCTATTTTTTTCTGCAAAAGACCACAAAATTAAAACAAAATTAAAACAAAATTAAAAGTAATTAAGGTACGAACATACTACTACTAACTAACATCTAATGCTAATGTTCCACAGCAATGTTCCTCTGAAAAAAAAAAAAATGTTTGGACCACCAAGACCTGACTAAGTACAAAGGGCTGGACAGCTATTTTAAGATTGTTTCTGACACAAGTTTGCCTCATCATTTATACAGCTCTGAAGTCGAGAAACTCAGATGACTTCAAACTGACATCATATATAATAACACAGCCCTCAAAATCTTCTTGTTAGTCATTTTATGTGCTAACACCTAAATTTACTCCTCCTCCATTTTCTCTTACTACGCACTCAGTAACACAAGTCTACCATCTGCCTCTTTCCAGCACCAACTGCCAGACTCCAGAGAGGCCTGCACAAACACTGAACTAACACGTACTGAAATAGTGTTGCTTTGGAAGACTTTGGTCTCAAGGGCAGACTACAGCAAACATGAGAGCAAATGTTGAGAGGAATAACCAGTGAAATGGAAGCTTTTACTAGTTATGCTTGCAACTGAAGAGACATCAGGTAGAATTAACATATGTACATAAAATAATGGCCATAACTGGCTGTCAATCAGATTTGGACTTCAGATACAACTTTGACTCACTATACATAATTTTACAAACATCTTCCTTATGACAACCATACATATTGCATTTCACAAGGTTACTGAATGAATACTGTCTAACATTTATAAACTGCTTTTCAAACAACCAATAAAATCTTGAAGACTGTCAAGAATGAAGTATCTGCATACTGTTTATTACTTTTAAAAGCCCTCCTCTCCTCCCAAACTCTAATTCCACCTTAAAGGGATGGAAAAAACTTATGACAAAATATTCCTGACTACTTTACATATACTTATAAACATGTTAATGAACAACAAAATCCTTCCTCCACCTTTCCTGTGAGACAGCCACAACGTGGCAAGTTCTGGCTTCCAAAGCAGTACTGTAGAGCATTTTGCACTGTGACTGATTTCCGTGGGGAGGAGATAAAAGCATACATCCTGAACCAAGTTTAACTGCTGTTCAGACTAACAACTCTGGGGATCAATTCCAGCACTGCAGAACAGACTGTATAGAGTCTTGCAATGAGAGAACAAGCAAAAAGATGTAAACTGAGCATTTTAAAGAGATATTCCAAACATCTCCCTGCCTGACCAGATGTGGATGTCATCAGGTTCACCATAGGTAAGAGCACAAGATCAAAACCAATTGGTGGGATGGCAAATAAACTCAGAGATTAGATAAAATAAGATGAAAAATGTACAGAAAAGCCATACATTTGAAAAAGCTGAGACAAGAAAAGGTCTCATTTCTGGGGAAAAATCCCAGGATTAATATCATTAAAAATTGAGATCCCAGCAATAGGTCCATACTCACATCTCTTTGAGAAAAATAAAGATCCTCAACACTGGAAATCAGTATGAAACAGGATGCAGCTCAGAGGCTGGCAGTGTTACTGGCATTGCTATGTCTATGACCTAATAGAGAAGTGGAGGCAGTACAGTGCAGAAGTAGCGAAATGCCTTCCTATTTAAGCAGTATTTTTTTAAGATGTCTAACCTAAATTACCTTCCTAGTAGCATACAAGTCCATACAAATAGAGACATGACTATCATGACTCCTTAAGATTCAGATGCTTAGTTCTGCAAATTTAGACAGAATTCAGAAAATGGCATCTAAACCAAATAGTTGTGAATCAACCCAGGGCTGACTGCTCTACAGGTCACCTTGTGTGTGACCAAATGTCACCAAAGGCATTTAGCTATTAAACACTGTATCACACAAGGATTTCTGAAGGAAATAATATGGAGATTTCAGCTGTATGTCTGTGTGTGTACTTAATACTCACAGCCCTGATGGGATCACCAAAGTCTATCTTCAACCTCCCCATTGCTCGAATTATAGCAATAATAGACTGTATGGTGTTACTGTAGACAACAGCTTTGTACTGTTTACATTCTTCTTCTGAATAACCAGCTTCATGGATAATCCTGTGGAAGAAAAAAAATAATAAATTCTCTATTCAAATTAAAAAATATTTCTCTATCACAGTATTTCACCACACTTACTTCATTTGCTTGACAATTGTGCTTTTCCCCGATTCACCAGCTCCTGAAAAATAAATGTGTGAAAATTCACCATTAGGCATTTACTAATCTCTGAAAATACATTTTGATTCTACACTTCATATATCTAACCAATATAAAAACCTCCAACCTCCAACAGGTTACAACATGTTGAACATGTTGCAAATTGATTTTTAATAAAAAATGCACCTTCACCTGGAAGTTTTAAAATCAAGCCATTTTAAGAACAAATCTCAGTTCTAAAAAGTCTTTTCTTTTACAGAAGTGAGCATAATCTTTACACTGCCTGATGGTGTTTCTAATGAGAACAGGTGATAGTTGCTCAACTTCAAAGGGATCTAAAGCTTAAGTCCTCCATCTTTTTAATCAAAACCTAACCAAAATCCATCCTTCACACTGTATTAATGGTCTTCCGAAATTGCAAAGGAACACATTAAAATTCTTTAAGGCTTTAGTCCTTGTAACTGTCTTTTGACCCTTGCATGAATAAACCAACAGACAGCCTACTTTTTGTTAGAACTGATGGCATAAGGTTTGCCAGTCAACCTGATATAATTTTAAGTGCTTAACAACAAAACAAAAAGCTATGTTAAAATACAAAGCTTAAGAAAATAGTATCTGTCAACAGACAGGGAAAAATATGCAGTTTTTGCTGTCTCAACAATCTATCTTTCATCTGCTTCTTACTCTAAAAATATGTGGAACTCTTACAGCTGTGGTCTAATCCCTTTAGATAATACACTCCCAGTTTTTCTGTGACTTGTGCTGAATTCTCCCTCTCTTCTCAATATAGCTTTGCAGAAGTGAGTACAATCTTCATACAGTCTACAGGTATTTCTAATGCAAAGAGATCACCCACTGTCCAATTCCAATATAACTAAAGAAAACTCTGACCACAGAAAGGCACTGATAAAGGCTGTACTTATTTGTCTCCAAAAAAAGGGCAAAACCTGATGCATTACAGTCAAGCTCATCTTAGACAGAATAAAGGTTATTGAGATGTGCGAACACAGGTTTACAAAGTACAAACTGCCCATAGTAAGGAGTTTTGGGGTGAAGAACATGAACAGATGTAATTTACTCTGACTCTATTAAGGCTTCCAATGCCACCTTCCATGGCAGCCCTTGTACCAAGCTGGACAAATACCAGCTTCAGGGTATCTGAAAATCTGCCTAGACAACCACACTTAAAGGCTTGTGTTAAGGGTTCAAACATTTAACTGGAAGGCATTTATGAAGTCTCCACGAGACAACACTGGCTAGCACAGTTTAGCACCTTCACCAATGACCTGAAAGTAAAGGTAGAATGCATTGACATCAAGGTTCCAGCTGACATGAGCCTGGGAGGCCAGGAAGTGCTGGTCAGTGTTAGATAACAGAAGTGCTACTCAGAGGGTCTCCTTAACACACTAGAGGACTGAGCTGAAGAATCTCAGAACACAGACAATCATGAAGTCCTGCAAGTGGCACAGAGTAACACATCCAACACATATAATTTGGGACTAATGGGTTAGGAAAACTGTGGGGCTCAAGAAACTGCAGAGTCCACAGTGGGGCCTTGTTGATTAGGGTTAAGGTGAGTCACAATCCAAGCTGCTGCACTGGGTCTGTCTAGGACAAAGTTAACTCTCTTCACAGTAGCCCTTATGGTGCTGCACTTCATGTTTGTAGCTAAACCAGCACTAGTAACATTCATTAGTAAGAGAAAGTGATGGTTCTCTTACAGCTGAAAAATGCATGCACAGCATCAAAGTATTTTCCCTTTTCCACAATGGCCCCAGCCCTAGTGAGCAGGCTGGGTGTGGACAAGCAGCAGTAAAAACTCAGGTAAGGAAGGAAGGAAGAGGGGTAGTAATTTCTTGTTACAGTGTTTGAACCCTTTTTTGTTATAACCTTTGCAAGTGTGGTTATAGTGAAGGGTCTGGGACATAATTCATATAAGGAGCAGCTCAGGGAACTAGGGTTTTTTAGCCTGGAGAACAAGAGGCTCAGGGGAGACCTCAACACTCTGCAACTACCTTAAAAGAAGGTTTTAGCCAGGTAGGGTCAGTCTCTTCTCACAGGTAATAAGTGATAGGACAATAGTAAAGAGCCTCAGGTTGCAACCAGGAGAGGTTAAAACTGGCTACTAGGAAAAAGGTCTTCATCAAGAGAACTGCCAATCATTGAAACTGGCTGCCCAGGGAAGTGGTGGACTCACCATCCCTGGAGGTATTTAAAAACTATCTCTGCAACCTAAGGACATGGCTTAGTGATGGGCTTGGCAGTGCTGGGTTAACGTCTGGAGACAATGATGTTATAAGCTTTTTCCAAACTAAATGATTCTGTGATTCTTTCCACACAACCATTATGCATGCCAAGTTCCTGCTTTCCAGGAATTGGCCAAACACCTGCCTTCCAGTGAGAAGGAAAGAATTCATTCTGCTCTTTGCTCTGCTAGTGTGTGCAAACCATGGCTTTCCCTACTAAAACATAATCTTGATCCATGTATCTTCTTACCTTCCTTCTACTTTTTCCTTATCCCAAGGGAGAGAAGAGTGATCACACAACTGTGTAGGTGTTTGGGTTGACCCTGGCCAACAGCTTGCACTGTTGCAGTGGCATTTGTGCAGACAAGTCAAAAGACACTGTTATTCCCCAGCAGTCAGCATTCATTATGCTGTATCCAAGTACTGTATACAATACTCCCCCCTCAGCATCCAGTAAATGAGACAGACAAAAAACAATTAGTTGAAGGTCACTTAGTTGTTTAGAGGGTACATAACATTCAAGGAAAAGCTACAAGGAACTGGGCATTTTAATCCTAGAAAGATTGGTGTGGGGAGAAAAGGTTGGATGTCTGTATATTTCTGTCCTTTCCATAACATCCACTTAAGACAGCTTAAAGCAGAAGTAAACTTGTTAGACCTACACAACAAAGAGATATGAGGCAATTAAGAACCTCTCGCACAGCCAGTTTCAGAGAGACAGGGGAAGGAGGTGCAGGGAACCTGTTCATGAAGAGGTTGTACTGCCTGCAGAGGAAGTAGAAACTTGGCCTTGGAGATCTTCCAAAATTCAACTGGACAAGGCTCTGCTCAGCCTTCTCTATTTTGATGTTAGCCTGGCTTTGAGCCAAGGCCTAAGCCTCTAAGAGGTTTCTTCCAACTCAAGTATTTAATTTCTATAGAACAGAGTATTTCTATACTTATACACTATAAAGTGATGCTTTTAGGATATCCCTCTTATTAAACCAAATATGTAGCTTCAGGACAGGCTCAGCCCAATTTCAGATTGGCTGCCAAAGGTTGTCCCACCTTCTCCCCAGCACTGCTCCTGATGTAGTTACACCTCTCTTCCTCCAACACCACAGAAGGAGTGCTAGAAGGAACCTAGAGGAGACATTGAGCTCAGAGGAATAGAGCAGGCCTGTCAGCATCAAACTAGATTGCTTAATGCCATCTTTAGCTCATGTCAAAGCAAAAGACTTAGATCTTTATAAATTTGCAAGTGTCTTTATAGAGCAGCAATAGTTCCCAAGAATCTAAAAATCTGGCCATGGAAGTGCATTAATAAACAGAAATCAGACGCCAGTATGAAAGTCAGATGTTATTTACACACCTGAAGCACTTATAAACCAAATAATCTCAAAATAGCTAATTATGCACTTAAGCACAAAAGATGACACAAGTTTAAAGATTAGCTTTATTAATGAGATTACTATATTGCTTTGGATTAATAGTTATTCAAATAATTTGAAGATGGTATATTCCCTACATTGAACAGCAATTTTAGAGATATTAAGAAATATACTACAGCATTTAATTTACATAAACTCATAAAATGTTCTGTTAAAAATTTATCACATTTAACTAACCAAGAATGTCAATATCAGGGCTAGTTACAGAATAAATATCTAATTACACTTTGTACTCCATTTTTATCATACTCTTTGTACTCCATTTTTTGAGTCAGATATATATGTTTCTCTAAGGTGTTAGAATCCACATGTACCAAATACCTACAATTATCATAAAAACATTCTCAGTAACAACCACAAACACCCATAATACATGTAAATAACAATTAAGTCATTTATTACAGAATACCTAACATCAGCAGTGAGTTCCCGGAAGGTGCATTCCCCTATGGTATTTAATGGAAAACAGAAATGGTTGTTTGGTTTGGGTTTTTCCTTTAACAGCACACTGAAATGACTTCAGCATTCCTAATAATCTTTGAAAAGTAAACAGGAAAATTTAACCTTATTCATTGCACCGTACTGAAAGGAAATTCGTTAATTTTGCACTCCTGAATGCAGAACTCTGCCAGGTCTTCTAACAGATATACTTTGTAAAATTCCCTCCTTTATCTCAGCATAAATAAGTTGCCCAAACAGCAAAATGAGAACTCAGGTTAAAAAAGTTTTAGACAGAAGCAAGCAGTATTAAATATTACATGTGACAGCTGCATGTAAAATGCCAGAGCTAGCTATACTGTCACAACCAAATACTACCTAAATTTAGAGATATGTGATTGAATATTCCTCAAACATCTAGCAAATGGTGCTATTCATTGCTCACTATTTAAGTGTGATACTTGATTTTAGATCACTACTGTCAATAATCTGAACAGTCTTGCTGGCTCTGTTACAATTTATTTATAATAGAAATATTATTTAAAAGACATGACAGTTCTGCTTAGACTAGAAGAACAGCAGCATGTTATTTCTGAATTTAAAAGAGTAGTGGGCATTTTTTGTTTGTTTACTTTCAAACGGAAATTTTAAGTTGACTGTTACATCATTTCATTAATGGAAGTTTTAATAACTGATTAGTCCTTTCTTCCTCTTGCACGCTTTATGTTCTTCATGTGCTCCTCAAAAAGAAGGCAACACAATCTACAAAAATCTAATTTAAAGAATTTTATAACTTTTCTTCACATATTTGAGTAAGAATATAACTTGAATTAAATCTAATACTCTTCTTACACCTGCTTGCCAGAAAGCAGGTAGATACTTATGTTTCATTATGCAGACTGCCAAAGTATGGGAGCAAAGCACAAGCAACTTAAGTAGCAAAATCTCACATTATCCCCATAAATCCTACTATAATCTGAAGGGTCATCTGCATCAAAGTTTAATGCTCAGGCTCTACCTTCACAAGTCATTATTTCCCAGCTAGTACTGTGCTATCCAAAGCAGTATGTGCCTGGATCCAGCATGAATTCTGACAGCACTCCATGAGTTCAGAGCCAGCACGTAAACCCAGGCCTGTGACCAACCCTACCACACCACCTGCAGTATGGGGAAGCTGACACTCAGCTAAAGAAGAGCGATTACACTCATATTATGATTTTTCTTTCAAGGCCAGTTCTCTACTTTGGAAACAGAAAAAAAAAAAATCAAAGCATCTTCATGTTAAAAAAAACACAAACAATCAAAAAACCATTTAACAGATCAGTCTCAATGAATCTTCCCCTTGAAGGAACCAAGAAAGACAAGCAGAGCTCAAATAAATTTAAGAAACAGCTAAAGCATTATTTGATTCTCCAAGCTGTGAATTGGTCAATTCCAAAAAGAAATTTAAAACAAATTAAAAAGACTGGGTTGGATTCAATCTTAAGTTTCTTTTCTAAACCTAAATGATTTTATCACCCTATGACTCATTGCTATGAAATCGTAGCAAACACCATCTTAAATTGAATATTCTTTCCAAATGCAGCAAATCTGTGTTTAAAAGTAATCTAAACATTTAATAATTTGATTAAAATTAACAGGTAAGCAAAAAATGTTACTTTAAACTACTTAGAATACCTCATGACTTATTATCCCACACACTGCCTACATAGGAAGCATTCCAGAACTACTAATATCTGGAACAAATGTTTTATGCACCCGTGTAGCAAAAGGAAAGGCTGAGATCTTAACAGTAACATTTGTGACACATTGCTAATCGGTTACTGAAGAAACCAAAGTAAAAAGCAAGGCAAACTTCAAATTCACAGTATCCCTCTTTGGACAAAATCAACTCTCAAGTACAACCATTTCTTATAGAATAAACATAGTCCTCATAATACTAAAAAATACAGGAAAAAAAAATGCAGACTAAATTAAAAAAACTGAAGTGTTAGATAAAAACTAAAGAGAAAAATTGGGCCAGCTTTGAAATAACACTAAATAAGTCAGACTAAGGAGCAGAACCCACAAAAAAGTAGAACAGCCTTGCCTTGTATGTTGCCAGGAGAGAGTTCAAGTATGGACAAGAGTAATTAATTTAAAACTTTCAACAATGTTTGCCAGCTTTTCAGCCTGTAGAATAAGACACTTAGACCAGATTGGCTTAAGAATAAAGACACGTGTGAAATTTAAAATAAAATACACAGACTTGTAAATTTTTGGATTCAGGTACTGCAAAGTTCTCTCTCCACAACTTTCCTATCCAATTCTGTCAGACACTTGAATTTTACAGTACAAAGCACAAGCTGAATGGTGCCTGTTTCTCAGCTGCCACTGGTCACAGCACAAGCTAAATAACCCAGTGATTTCTACTCTTTCTGCTCTGGGGTCAGTAATCTCATACAAAATCACGTGGCTTTGTAGCTTGGAAGTCTAATCTCTTAAATTTATCACTTCATGACACATCATCAGACATGAGATTAAAATTAGAATGCAAACTGCTAATCAGTGTTACTATTCTCAAATACATCAATGCTAGTACAAGAAACCCACAGTGGAAACTTAGCTACAACACACTCTGGACAGGTTGAACACCAAATGAAACATTCTCCAAACCCACACTGCTCTGCCCAAATTTTCTTATTTTGTCTACTCCCCATTTTTGAAGTCACCTAACAGTAACAGTTACCTACCACCATTTATTCTGGGGCAGCTGCTAGCCCTCACAGTTTAGGTCTCTTTTTCCCTTCCCAACTCTTTTCATACAGTCAATCAAAGGTAGATAGTACTCATTACTTCAAAGGTGGCATTAGTCTTGGAATTTCCACAGCTACTGTAATTTGAACATGCCCAGAATCTTTCAGTGAGTTAAGAATCTGTATGATTAGAAAATATTTCAGTAAATTAGCCATGTAGTAATAGAGTGAATCCCAGATTACATCACTGATCTAAACCAAAGTGACAGATTCTAAAATTATGGCACTGACTCAGATAAAAGAACTGAGATAATTCTCACAGTTTCAGTAGCTGCATGCTTATTCCTACAGAAGCAATACCATTTACACCCATATCCCACTGTCACTTTTGTAAATTCCCTAAGAAATAAAAAATTAATTACAACTAACTATTTATTTCCTAGGTCTTCAGTATTGCTCTTATTAGATGTTTGAAATCAACTGTATACAATAAAAGAGTCAATCTATTATACATGAAACATAATTTTAGAAAATTGTTAAAGTAAAATGTAATCTCAAGAAGAAATAAAAGTATAAACTCATGGTAGCATCCTGTATGTTTATTCAGGTCTAGAGATCTAATAGACTGCTCTGTTACTAGACTGGTTTAGATTGTTACTAGAGCAAACACATAAGCAAGTGATAAAGACAGTGTTAATTAGTTTAGTATTGAAACAACAAGGAGAGAATATGGGTTTACATTCAATATAACCCCTGGAACCCAATGAATTCTAAAAATAAATCTTATAGTGAAACAAGGAGGGCACAGACTCCCATTTTGCAAACCTTAAGGTAATGTCTATTCACATCTTTAGAAGTATGAATTGAGTTTTGAGCTACTTGCAAACTTCAATTAGTGCTTCATATCTTTTTATGACAAAGTGTTATGAAGTGTTCTTTTTGCTTAGAATTTAATAATGTAATAAGCAAACACCTAGCAGAAATTACATGCAATTTTATGTACCACACAAAATTAAATGCATGCAGTTTTGAATACAAATTCTACCCAGCTCCTCAAAAACATTTCTATATTCCTTAGCTGTTTCAAATTACTAGCTGCTGCTACATAGTAGGAACCCTTTTATCATTATGCGCATCACTTATAACTGCACTGGGGAGTCATCACACTAAAGGAGAGCACCAGTACAATGCCAAGTGTCATATTTCAGAAACTTTGTGAAACATTCAAAAGGAAACATGGTATGCTGGAATTGAAGCTACTTTAAAAAGATGTATCTGCTCAAAATGTACAGGAGATCTCTTAAACACCAGTACCACTGCCTTAGACAGTGACAGTGCCGTTGTAGTTTTTCCTTCACTTAAGACAGAGGCCTAACTTCCTTCGTGCAAAGTGCCAAACCCAGCAAAACCATAACAAGCTGAGAATCAAAGGCTTAGAAATAAACTTCTCACTTATGCCAGAAATTAAATACACGTGCTAATGCACCTTTGGTGGTGAAAACCACTTGGTAATCACATTTGCTGCCTGACAACTACATGGCATATCACCAGCAGCTAAACATTTGTGGCTTCAGGTTTATCTAAGATGTCAATACTGACACCGGCTTGGTAAGATTTGCAGTTGGCTACTTAAATGTATCAAAGGCCAGCATTCACACAACTGTTATCTAAAATGCTTGGAAATCTCTTCAAAATTCAAAGCCCAAATACTTGTTTGTATTTTGAATGGAACTTCAATATAGCAATAAACTATGTCTGCTCTACAAAACTGAAGTAAGATTTCAATTTCCCACTTAAAAAAAATATCAGGGGGCTTTCTTCTTCCATACGAAGTAGTATGCTCAGAAACAATTACTACCTAATTTAAAATCATGGTATGAAAGAATATGAGTAAAGACTTTCTTGAACATGAGCTTCAGTGGTTGCTGTATGTAAGCCAATCTAGGAGATAAATGCTGACTGCTCCAACAGAAAGAACCAAGTCCTTTACTCTTACAATGTCCATCAAGAGAGTTACCATCAATTCCTGTCACAGAGTACAGCATCCTGATCCAGACTTTCAAATACACATCTAATAAACCTTCCAAAAATCCACAGTGCCTTGACATTGCTCTCCCCAGTGTGGCTGGCCTTCATGGCCTTTTACAGTGCACCATGCTATAAATACGGTGTGCAAAGATGGCAGGTTCAGAGACACCAGAGCAAACTTACTAAGCAGGCTATCATTAATCACAACCAAAAATGCTTTATAAAAAATTCTCCTCTGCAACAAAGGCATACTCTATGGAGGTTGTTCTGACAGAGAGATACAACAAAAGAACTTGGAATAACATACTGTCATTGCAGGCCCCACTTCCAATTCAAAACAACACTACTGTTGGTCTATCTACAGTTTTGACAGAACCTACTCTCCCAGCTACCTCATAACTATGCAACTTCACAGAGTTGGGACAATGAGAAAACTGTGTGCATTTCTAGCAAAACAGGAAAAAATATCTCTCATGTAAATCTCAGCTGATTTTATTCAAAGTTCAACTTGTTACATAACACCAAGGCATTCGTTGCAAATGTGATAAATGGGTACTGTCACAGTTTATACCAGGGATAATGCAATTACACTAAAAACTGTCCCATTATTGTAGAAACAAAGCAATAAACTTCAGTTCATGTAAATTTTCAGTATTCATCCCCACCTAACTTAAGAGTTTTTCATCCTGGAGCTCAAGGACTAAGATCTACAAAAATAAAGAGAATAAGCATATTGATAGTTGACCTAAATTCACTTCAGTGTCACCAACTCCACTAGAACTTGGATGGACTTTAAGGGACAGATTAAAATGCAAAAATATCCTAGATATCAGTGAATAATTTCTTTCAAATATAAATGTTTTCATAACTCCTATTTGTTTTTAAAGCAAGAAAGAAAACTTGGGAGCATAGTCCATCTTAATTTTTGTTATATGCACACGCATTTTGCACACAAAACTGCCCTGATGTAGGGTGAAAAGTACTTTTAAAATACAGCTCTTTTGGAGTTCTGTTGTTGTTTAAACAGAATTTGTATTTAACCGGTCTCATATTAAACTAAGACAGCTTTGAAGTATATAAAAATTTCAACCCCCTCCAAGACACAGTTGCACCCAATTATCCCAGAAGCAAAGACAAAGACCAACACCTACATAAACAGGCGTTGGGCTTCAAACAAGTATGTAATCAAGGCTGATCTAACCTAACCCCAAACACTTCTATGTTCCAGAACAGCAGATAAAGAAAATAATATATATAGACCCTCATCTAGAAATTAGATAACAGCTTTTGTTAGCCAACACTGCAGCCCAAAAGCATATTAGAAGGGATCCAAGTCAATGATTTAAGAGCTTTATGCTTAAGCATTTATATGCTTTAGAAAGAATATAACTGTTTTGCCAAGAGTTTACCAGATTTATTAAGGATATGCATAAAGCTGAGAAATCCACTTTCAAAAGGCTTCAAGAAAAATGTAATGCATCACAAATACAGTCAGCACTTCAGTGAGACTTCACAACTTATTTCACTTTCAACTTATTATTACTGTATAGAACATTACTAGCAGACATGAAATCAACAAGATTCAAAATAACATTTCTTTAAATAAAATCTATAAATACTCAGAAACAATTGTCTGGTTTACTCCTAATTTGTTTATTACAAGACCCATATCTCTAGTAATAGCAAGTTTTAAAATTGCATTCCAATACTGCATTCACACTGTATTCTATTTTAATATTACTATGACTTTACTGTTGCCTCCATTCTCTTCTCTACTGTTTGGAAACTGGGCTGGAAGTTCTTCACTACCACTACTTCTTCACTTCTTGCCCACTACCACCTTGCATTCTTCACCAAGAAGCGCTAAGTAGAAGAGGATTCTTCCAAGTCAAGCCTACAACCACAAAATAGAAGAGCATGAAGCACAGATCTGATGCTCCCTGGATTTGGAATGGAAAGAAACTCCTACCTCTAACTGGCAATCAGCACATTCCTTAATGGGGGCTGTCTCTATCTCCCATTGTAGCAAAGAAGTCTTAAAAAAGTGGGTTTTGAATAGAGTTTAACATGTGTACCAACTGGACCTTGTGGGTCCTGTAAATTTCACATTATTCCTAATCCAATTCTAATGTGAATTGTGACACAAATACAGCAATTGAAAGCATCCTATTCTGCATCCATTTTCCCCTCCACCTGCTACTCTGCATTTCCAGCACACATTTCTGCTCCTCATTATACTTTTAGTCAGGTCCTCCTCAGACCATTATGAAATACCAGTTGAATTGACCACTCTAGCAGCAAACTAAGTCTAATCAGGACAGCCAGTTTGACTACTCAACCAGCAAAAAAACTGAATTAAACATTTAAAAGTGACAGGGAGAGGGCAAAGCTATTCAGCAAGATGCTGCAAGAGCACTTTCCTTTTTAGCAAAGCAGAGCTTCAAGAATAGCACTGCTGCTTGTAAGACAACATCCACTGCTTATTTCCAGCATTCCAATACAGATTTAGAAAGTAGGCAAGAACCTCTTTAGTTTTATTGGAAACTATTTAAAACCCCCAGAGATTCAGAATGTCCTTACAACAGCGATCAATAAAAAAACTTGTAGTATGATTCAAACAACTACAACAGCTTCATCCATGTAAAAAACTCAAAGTCATATGCAAAAAATTATTTTATCAACTTATCAAAAGGAAGATGAAATTACAGATAGCCATTTGATTGTACCAGTAAATTCAATTCAAGAAACAGGTCATATTAAATTCTAGACTATTAATTATAAACCCACTTCACAGTTTCAACAGGAATTTTCATTACAGTACATTGATTACTTCTATAAAAACAATTGCTTAGAGCAATGATTGTTAAGACTTCCCATCCATTCTGGTTGCCCAGATATTGTTATATTTCACTAAAGATTTAATCAAGTACCTTTGCCAAGTATATTACTCACTACAAAGGCAACACTACATTTCTAATTAGAATATTTGAAAAAGTAATGAGGTACAGTCTATTTCAGAAGTTGAAGCACAGTATATATGAATGGTGTTGATTCCTTTAAATAAGTTGCTTCACAAAAAAAAAATTTCTAATTTTAGTATCAATTTTATAGGTACATACAATATTGACGTTTACATGTATTGGTAAGTATAAATACTGAGTACTCACGTAAGCATACATCTATATGTCAACACAGCAACTTGATTAACAAGTTGTTACCAAAACATTCAAGAGGTGGTCTTATTTAAAGCTTCAATGACCCTTCAATTACCAAAGCCAGAAAACCAATTTACTTGCCTATCAAATATTTAACAAGAATTTACTTGCTTATCACATATTTAACAATTCTCTTATTTAAAGAATTGGTTCTTAACTGTTTTATGTCAATTAGCCCCATCAGCTTAGATGCTGAAAGAATTATACCAAAAGTAACTTAAAAAAAACCCCAGAAATATGTTTCAAAGGAAGGGGTGGTCAGCAGTTGAACCAAAATGAAACAGAGTCAAAATTGGTGCATATGGGCATCTGTGACTCGAGGTGATACATGCGGCTCCATAGCTTTGCAAACTCTGGTAAAGCTGTGATGATGGGAAGTGTCTTCCAAAACCCCAACTCTAATACTTCTTACACCTGTACTGTAAAAGTACTATAAGCAGACATAAATATGGGTAGTTAGTCTAAAAAATCCTTTACTTCCCATCCATATTAAGAAATCTTGTTTTATCTTGTCTGCCCCTACTTAATGGTCAAGAATGTTTAGCATTAAGAGTTCAAATCTCTTATTGAAGAGGCATACAGTCCTGGTACACAAGTGTCCCAGCAAAACCAGTTTATTTTTGTCCTAATAGTCTCATTTCAAAACCTTAGTTATCCTTCCACTCAGAAATGTCACTATATTAATTCACTTAAAAAAACTGGACTTCTAGGAGTGAAAAGGTTTGAGTGAGAAAAATCCAAAGTTCAACTCTATATACCTTACCAACTTCAATACTTTGCAGATACAGAATCTCTCAGGTAAAGCCAACCACATTCCATTTACAGAATAATTGTGTAATTTACACAAAGCCTGAAGTAACAGTAGGGCACTGAGCAAACAAGGCAAATAAACAGAACAGCAAACTTAAGTAAAAGCTGGACAATGACTAAGATTCAGAATTGGAAGTTTTTATTAATACAGGTTCTCCTATACATGTCTTGGGAAAAAAACCCGCAAACTTTTAATAGCAAATTATCAAGCCAGTTAAGATCTTTATTTCAGTGTTTCCATGGCAATAAAAAAAAAAAAAAAAAAAAAAAAAGCAACCTCACACCTAACAGAACATCTTAAATACCTATCTTCTACATCCAGTTTTGCTGTACCACATTTGCCAGATAGCACGGTACAGGAAATGCTGCAGACATCCATCAGCTGAACAGCAAAACTGACTTGACTTCAGAATTTTATGCCCTCTGAGCCAGACTCATGGCTTGGTTTCAAATTATTTGGCCAGACTTTCAGATGTGCTGGCTACTTAATTATTCCTTCTCAGAGTACCAAAACAACTAAAGGGTAAAAGTGGCAGCAAAAGAACAACCCACTTTGGCAGTATGAGGATATAAATCACTACAGCCTAACCACAGCACAAAACTCCAAGTTTAATTTGTGCCAACACAACTATGCTGGGAGCTGCACTGTAAAGTCTAGTTCTGATGTGAGTTAAAAATAACTTCACAAAGGGGGCTAGCTGAAATACACAACAACTTTGGTAATATAATCCACAGGACAGAATAAACTGTCATATATGATAATGATGATACAATAAACTGTGCTGCAGAAAAAAGTAAGACACTAATTACATCATAGCTTATTACAAAATTTATGAGTGGCCTTGAAGTACCCCTGCTGCTAGGAGTGGACAGCTTATCAAGAAGTACCTTACTAGAGCTTCCAATTCAGAAAGAAAAGAACAACCAGCAGCAACTTTACACTGTTTTTGAATGAAAAGTTGAAAAAACAATTTCTCAAGCTTAAAATGCTTTCTAACTCTTAAAATATTTTAAAAAATCCTTACTATCTGGTACAATTTTTATGTATACATAACTAGACTTTTTAATCAAGATTTTATAAAAGTATACCACTGCTGGTATCACAAGATAGCACATAATGCAGTTTCTCTTTAACCCTTTCTAAAACAATAGGTACTGAAGTAAATTTTGTCTTAAGAATGCTAAAGAACTAAAATCATGATATAATCATAAACAGTGATTTTATAAAGTAACTTCCAGAAAGAAGAAATATAATAATGCAACAGAAGACCTGAAATCAATAAAGATAATTTGTACTGAAGTCTATGCATATTAACGACCGATATTATGATGTTGTGAACTTTTACACCAACATTCAAATAGATGGAGACAAGCATAAAAGAACTCACACTGCAGTAGTACAAACACAACCATAACTAAATGGGTAAGCTTTCTGCACATCCCTGAGCCTCATTTCGCAAAAGCAAGGGGGATTATCACACTACGAGAATCTAGTCACTCCACATAAGTAACATCCTGATTGGCAGAGTCCCATTGTACCATATGAAAATGCAAGAGAGCACCTAGTTCAGAGTTCCTGCTAAACCTAAGGAGGCAGGCAGGAATGGGGGGCGGGAGGGGGCAGGGGTGTTCACACTAACACAGACAACACCAACAAGCAGAAAAACAAACCCAAACATGAAACACTCAGGTGTCAGAAATCCGCTTTTAAATAAGGGGTACTTCATAAGCATCTGTAGATCTTATCTCTGAAGGCATGACAGGAAATACTTTGTTAGAAATGTTTTAGACTAGGCTGGCATAATTTACAAAGACAAGGTCAACAACTCTGAAATGTGCAATACTTGTTTGTGAGAATAAGGCTTTTTTGAGAGGTCTCAAGTTCAGATTCCTAAAGTCTTTCTTGTCTGCAAGTGTGGAAAAGTAATTTTATGGAGGAAAGGCAAGAAAAGTAATGGTACAAGCAAAGTAAACGCATTTTTTCAGTCCAATGTGCAACGGGGTATGGAAGAAACCAGGTACTGCCGAGCACTGTGAGGATCACACTGCTGAAAAGATGAGTATGCAGCAGGAGTCAGTTTGGCTGAGCAGACAGAAAAATACAGGTCTGGAACAAAAGAAAAGGAGACAGAAAAAGATGCCAGAGATGTGAAGAACTAGAAAATGAAATAGAATTGTTCTAGTTACCATCTTAAGGATCAGGAAGCTGCAATGGAAAAGATTAAATGCAGCACTGCCTGCTAAATGTCACTTATCTTTAAGAACATGACATGCACACACTCCAGTATGAATCACAAGGATCTATTCAGGAACAGAAAAGTGGCTCTGCTAGTCATGAGGACGAAGGTATCCACTGAACTTACATCTACAACTGTGATTATCCAGAAAGGAGACACACAATGACAGCTGTGACTTCCTGGATCCCAGAACCCACTCTGAAGAATGTTTAGGACATATCTATTGACTTTTTCATCCAAGATACAAAGAATCTCAACAGCAAATTTGCTATGCTAGGTGAAGGATGTGATAATTCAAAAGACAAAGTGTTAATCCTATAAACTCATGGTGCCAATTTGAATGTATTAATACAACCTGATGAGTTTAACCTCATACCAGAAGGCATTCTACTAAATGAGGTACTGCCCATTCTCCTGTAGTTGGCATAAATTCAGTCTTATGTGTTCCAGCTAATTCAACAGAAATGTGCTTGGGGATGCACACCTGACCAGGATCACATGTCTATTAATGCAGCCCACAGACTGGCCACTCAATCACCACCTCCCAACATGAGTAGAATTACATTCATTCTGCCAGCATCACTAGAACTTTTATTTGTTGAATATTACAAGTTAAGATGAGGAACCATGGAAGAAAAAAACCAACTTGAATCTACTACTTTCTCTTCCTGGAAGAAAGTAAAAAACAACTTGGATCTACTACTTTCTCTTCCTGGAAGTCAGCCAAAATCCAAACTGCTTTTTAAAAATCTTACACTAAGTATATGAGTTTATCTGTTAAAAAAAAAAAAGAAAATACAAGAGAAGAAAATATTACTTAAATTAGGACATAGAAGTTTAGGAACTGTCAACTTGTCACAAATAAACTGCTTAACAAAAAGTATATACTTTTGTAAGTTGAACTTTTAGCCAAAATACTACATTGCACTTATATTTTTTGTTCAGGTCTCATGAAATTTAAGTTAAACATTGATTGAAAATAGCATTAAAGTAAATAAGCTTGTTTATGTACTGGTTTTAAAAGATAAAATCATCAAATCCCATGTATAAACAAGTATTTTCCATCTGGCTTACCAACTACAAGGTCAAATTCAGCTTACTTCTAAGAATGATGGTTCTCAGAAATTTTCCAGGAAAGGCTCTGCTGCTCCTGGGGATAGCACATTGAAGTGCACAGAATCACAAGGTTAAAATAGCTATACATGAATAATGTTTAGAATCCAGTATTTTTATTCCTAATACCTGCATTCAAAATTTTAGGAAGTGATGAACCAATTTACATATATGACAAAAAACTCAGACAATCCAGTTCAATAGTATTTTGGGTAGATTAAATATATCTGCTTATTCCTAGAGACAGGACAACAAAATAGAAACTTAACAGGTATCAGTGATTTTGTTCACAGTGAGGGTTCAGGTACAGCAATGTCACATCTCTCTCAACTGAATCCCTACAATTTCCTGTTTTAGAAAAAAAAAAAACTTAGAAAAGCACATGATGGAGTAAATTAAGTTTCCAGTCTAGAAATCGATTAATTTTATGAACACATCTCCCCTCAATTGAGCATTCTAGCTCAAACTTCAGTAGGATTCTCTAATCACCAGGCAAAAATAGATTTTTTATATATGCTGGAATAAATCCAATTTAATGGGTCAACTATAATAATAATAATAGGTATACAGTTACATGACCTTTTTTTACATAAATAAGGTTGTTTCAGCTGCCACTCGCTCATTGCATTTGCCTGGCAGCAGACCACAATTTTTACTTTTCCTTTTATTTCAGTACCTTTTTAGCAGAACAAACCCATAAATAGATGTAGGAGTACAACCAAGTGGATGATAAACTATGACATGTGGGCTGAACAAGCAATTGGGAAAGTGAGTGGTGAGAAGAAAGTGACTCTAGTGGAAATAACTTTAAATACTTTTGCCACCAGATAAAGCATTCACATCACATTCAAGACACCTGACAGACTTGCAAGGAAGAGGAAGGCAAAAAACTTTCATTCCAAAACATGTGAAATAAATATCCATGGGTGCATGCACAAAGGCTCATCCAGAGTTCACTAAACATTTAGGCAATCATTGTTAAAACAATAATCCCAGCACTGGTCCCAGGAGAAGCCAGGCTGCCAGCCTTCACACCTCTTTTTAGCAGGGGAAAGGGAAATGCTAACCCAAGAGAACTGCTGCTCAGGGCACCCTGAGAACCCACATGCAATTTGACCATTTGTTCCATGCTCTTAGCTCTCCTGAGAGCCCAGCAGAAAGGCTTTCCAGCATCAGAAACAGAGAATTTATAAAAATTAAGCTCATAACATAGGACTTAGTACGTAAGAGCATTAAAATAGTGACAAAATCCATTCTTAAGTTTAAAGCATCTTTAAACAGATGTCATCCGTAGCCAAGAATTATGATAAAAATAGGAAAACAAGTACCAAACTACAGGCACTACAAGTTCCATACAGAACAGCAAGAAACTGAAAATTAATTTCAAATTCCTCGCCAGATGACACAAAGTTTTACTTTGCCACTTTTTAAAAAGGCAACAACATCTGCAGCATTGCTATTATCACATACAGGAAAAGCTTTCCACAAATAATCTGAGGATTCCAACGATGTTCAGGACTAGGCACAGTACCAGCCCAAAACTGAGCAGATTTAGGTTTCCACCAATAGGCTTCCACTTCCAATTCCTGGAGAACAATTCGAGCTTTTGTTTCTGGCTTACCTCGCAAGTTAAATTTTAAATCTAGAAAGTTATTTTAGGATCTTTGTTTTTCCCATTCTGGATTTGTTTCATTTCTTCATCTACAATAAATTTTTTGTCCCTTTCTGGAGCCATCTTAGAATTTAGCAACACAAAGTTAAGAGGTCTACTACGTTTGTAGAGCACTACGGGAGAGCAAAATCAATGTCAAGGAGAGTGAGATATTGTGCATCACTTAAAAAGTTTGCCTGAAACGGCACCTCTGAGAGAGAAGCTGCAACTCAGCAGCTATTTTAACTGGCTATTAGATCCAGTCTGGTTTAGCTATACAGAACATACTGCGAAACTTCCTACAACATTAATTCAATGCAAATCTTGCAGCACTCAGTTGTCTCCAACCTCCAGTAGTTTTAATCCTTAACAAATGTACTCTATTTAAAATTCTCACTTCCTATTTTCTTGTAATTTTAAAAATAACCTTTTCTTTACACACAAGAATATCTTAAAATACACAAAAAGGCAAGTTTCAAGAAGAAGAACACACGATGACAGTAAGTCATATTACACACGTAAGTAGCTCCATCAAGCTGGTATTTCCCGTTGTAAGATCCCAGAAACTGTTCCAAAAAAAAAAAATAAATAAAAAAAAAAAAAACCAAAACGAAAAAAAAACCCCACCCAAAAGTTAAATGGTGCTTTGCCTTCTTTTGACACTTTTTTATACTTTACGCTGCAGCAACAGTTCAGGAGTTGTTCGGGTCTACAAGAAAACATGAAGAGCAAATATCCCCCCAACGTAAGGTTTCCTTCCTTTCATCAGAGGAACAGAGACTGCAGGTCAGAAGTTTCAGGCGTTATCCCGTTCCTATGAAAGCCAGGGCCCGGGCAGCCCACGCCGCGCCGCTTCCCCGGGCGCTGCCTCTAATCCTTCCAGCAGCCGAGGCTCCACCTGCTCCAGGACGCTGCTGCCCCAAAACCTCTGAGGGGCCCCCAGCACGCACCCCGGGGTCCGAGGGCAGCACCGCCCCCCGCCCAGCCCGGAGGCTTCCTATGAAACCGTACCCTCGGCAGGCGAGGGAGCTCCGGGCAGCGGCCGCCTCAAGAGCAGCCTCCCCTCACGGCATCCCTTACCTAAGAGGAGCAGCTTGACCTCCCTGGCCGCCTTCTCGCCGTCCTCCCGCAGGTTCCTGTCGATCATCTTGCTCCTCTCCACCGCCGCCTTGTCCTCGGCGCTCAGCGTGCAGCCCATCTTGGCGCGGGGCTGTGCGGCTCCGCCGGGAGAAGCGAGGCAGGGAGCGGCGGGGCTCGGCGGCGGGGCGGCGCTGAGGAGGGAGGGGGACCGAGCGCTCCCCGCTCGCTCTCTGCTTCCCCCGCTCCCTCACCTGGGGCGCGGCGGCGTCGCGGGTACCGCGCGCCGGGCTCGGCTCAGGGCCGAGAGGGGAGGCCGGGCCGGGGGAGCGCGGAGCGGGGGCAGCGGCGCTGCGGACGGGCGGAGCGAGGCCGCGCTCCGGGGCCGCCGCTCCCGCCGCCGGCCCTGAGGCTGCTGCGCGCGCGGCACCGCCCCCGCCCCGCCGGAGGCGCGCGGCCGCGCGCGCGCCGCCCACGCCGGGAGGGGAGAGGGGAGGGGCGCGCGTGCACGGCGGGAAGAGCGGCGGGCGCGGCCGCGCGTGCGCACGGCGGCGGCGAGGCGTTTTGGGGCGGGGGGCGGAATGGGGGGGAGCGCTGCGGGAGCGGGGCTGGAAGCGGAGATGCAGCGGGAGCGGAACGGGAGCGGAACGGGAGCGGGGGTGGACCGGGGCTGAGAGCAGCGCGGCCCGTGACGCCCCCGCGCGCGTGCCCCAGGCAGTTGCTGGGGAGGAGCTCGAATTTAAACTGCTCGCGCGCGGGAGGTTCCATTGCTCGGCGGGGCGGGGGAGAGCCGGGCTGGGCTGTACCAATGGAGTACCCCGGGGGGGGAGGGGGTCGAGCTCCTCGTCCCCTCCCGCTCCGTCCCCTTGTCCCGCTCCGTCCCCTTGTCCCGCTCCGTCCCCCTGTCCTGCTCTGTCCCCCCGTCCTGCTGTTTGTGCTGCCGGGATGCAGCGAAGCACCTCGGGGTGTAGCCCCGCCGTTGCTGGCTGCTGGCAGTCGGCTCTCGGGCGGGCTCTTACCTGGACTCATCCGTCAGCTTTACCCCACAAACCCAAAGCCAAACGAGCTATCCCACCTCACGGCTCAAAGCTGCTCATCCCGCTCTCTTTCCTGATGGACCTTTCTTCATCCATGTATATGAGTATTTAAATGGGGGAGAGGGTGCCAGGAGGATGGAGCCGGGCTGTTCCCGGTGGTACCAAGCAGGAGGACGAGGGATAATAGGGAAATTGGTGCAGACATAGTTCTACCTGAACATGAGAGAGAGCTTCACTGTGCAGTGACCGGGCACTGGAACGGGTTGCCCAGAGAGCCTTCCCCACTGGAGATACTCCAGAACCATTTGGATGCCATCCCGGGCCATGTGCTCTGGGATGACCCTGCTAGAGCAGGGAGGTTGGAACAGATCCCCCCAGATCCCCCCTCCAGCCTGACCCACTCTGTAATTCTCTGTCCTAGCTCAGAACCCAGGCATGGGGCTGTCTGCACATCTGTGACCTGCCAGAGGTTGTTTTATGACTTGTTTTGCTCTTTATTATAAAAATCCGAAGGAAACTATGCAATGTTTATGAGTCTTTCCCCACCACACACATGTTGCTCTGTTTGGATTGCAAAAGAAAGATCCCGTTACCCGATAATAGGATCACAGAACAAATGGGGTCGAAGGGACCTTGGGATAATCCAGCTGAGCTGCGGTGCGACTGGGACCCACAACCCCATCTGGGGAGCACTGATAGGGTGAAGCAGTGATTTCACTGAAATTCCTGGATAGAACTCTGCACAACCGATAAAACTTTGTGAATCTCAGGATAAACTTTGGTCCAAACATAAGGCGCAAAAGCTGACAAGGTAAATCTGTTCAAATTAAGATTCATCATTCCAGTGAGTCCAGGATTTTTTATTTCTATAGAATCTCAAGAACTTCTGCCCCCAGAATGAGCTCAAAAAGAGCAGCATTTTACAGCACAGAAGGTGTTTTAGCATTAGAGTGCAAAAACTTTAAGTCAGACTCAGCTATTACTATACTTAGCAAATTAAAAAGCTTTTTTCCTGTAAAACTCAATGGAAAAGTTGTAGTAGCAAACGTTCTATTTTTATTGGATGTGTCAGATTTTCTTCTTTGCAGGGGTCTTTGAGTGCTGACAATGAATAAACCATAAGTAATGATGTAAAAAATGAAGTAGATAACACTCAAACGATAACTTAAATATTTTTCTCATCTTCTGATTGGTAGGCATACTTTCAGTCCTAGTAAAGGATGTTATAGAATTCTTTCTTAAAGAACATCAGTTCTCAAGATTTTATTAGACCTCAGAGACATTTTATTTGGTCATCTTCATTGTCCCACTGCTATGGAGAATGCCAGGGCACCTGAGAGGTGTTTGTTGCTTCTCTGCCCTCCTGAGTTGTTGAGGTGCTTAGTCCATTTTGTGTTCTCTTGGGCAGACTTCCACACTGGTACTGTGTGGGATAAAAGCTTTTACAAAACAATTCATGTCACTTATGGAAACCTAGTCTTGTTTTAGGGTTCCTGACCTCTCCTGTGGTAGAGGGAGCAATGTCAACTGCTGCTCAGGAAAGAACAGAGTTAGTGGAGATAAAAATTAATAAGTTTAGGGATATTTTTCTGATTTGGAAATCAAGGATAAAGAATGATTTCTGAGATAAACAACACGTGGTTAGGATATTTATAAGTGAAAGTACAGATTAAGGGATAAGAAAGTAGTAAACAGAGATTATGGTAGGTGGAAATAATGTGATAATGAGAGCGGCAGATGTTACAGAAATGGAGATACTACAAGTAGGACACCTCAACTTCACATGGATTTTGTTTCAATTAATCATGTGCATAGAGCACACATTTCTATACTTTTCACCAGGAGTATTTCTTAGGGTGTTCTCTCTGTCCTTTTTCCCCTTTAACACTGTCACTACATTCATAGGCAAAAAACATGAAACAGCCCCAAGTTCCTGTTCTTTTTATCACCCTGTATCTGGAAAACACAATTGTATGGTATGTCCTCTTCTGCACATATAACTTAGTCTTAAAAATAAAGGTTGACTTATCTTTTTAGTTCTATTTAACCCAAACCCACTTTATTTCATAATTAGGACTTTTCTACTACCTTTTCCTATTACAACCCTGTGGATAAATTTTACCTGATTGTACATGGACAATATTACAAAAAAACCAGTGCAACTCCTGAGCATTCTAACATGCATTCCTTTGAAATTTGAAGCCAATTGGTATAGATTTTTAATTTTTCAGAAGTGGAAATACTACATGGCCCAGGTTCACCAATATTTCCTTATGCAGTCTTTTTTGAAATAATAAGAGAGCTTTTCAACAGTTCAGCAATGTCAGTTGTTTACTTCTTATGCAGCAATGGTGCAGGGGATAAATTATTGTATTCTAGTTGCTTCACACACATAGCAGTTCTTAGGATCATGGAATAGCATAAACTCTTTTTACAGTGCCCAAGAGGGCTGAGGAATGATTGTGCTAGCTCTGTTGTGGCCAAGCAACTCCGTCTATTCAGAACAAAGGTTGTCAGTGCAGTGCTTTATAACAATGTCTTACATGGTGCTGTGGAGCAGTGCTGCCCTGAATCACTACCTGGAACAGCCACAGATCAGTACCTGATGTCTGAAAGGATTTCCTTCTAAGATAAAATAGTCTACTAGACAGTGAAAGAAGCTATAGTTAAGTAGATAAATCTAGTCTATATTTGGACAGTACACCCATGATCCCTGTGTTTTATTCCAAAACATAGGGAATGTGTAAGCTCTAACTCATTGATTAGCATTGCCTCACAGCAGTATGGTTATGTGAGACAGAGTATTTCATCCTTGTAGTTAGAACTGCACAGCTTCTACCTTCATCTGACAAATTGGGATATTGCTCAGGAGCTGTGTGTTTCATGGCCTCATTCCTGAGAGGCGATTATTCCAAGAGATTTTGTTGTTTTGCTTGGTTTAACAACAAATAGCTGTTGTTTGATATGACCTCCTTTTGAGTCTGCATTCACCAGCTCCTGGGCTCATTTTTCTGTAAGATTATCTTTAGCTGCTGCTGCTGCATGGACTTAATAGATAAATTTCTTGTGTTTGGTATGGAATGCACAGTGTTTTATGGAGATGATGATCAGCCTTAAGCCTTCTATTTTGCTCGTTTTCAGATTTTAATTTAAATTATCTAATTTAGTCATCTTATTTGCTCGTCTTTAACCAGACACAGTACACAAAAACATATATGAGAAATTGAATATAGTTGTTAACAAAAGAAACAGAGGAAAGTGGGTAAGAATTTTAATTTCTGCCTTTGAAAAAGTAAATAGAGCAAAGCAAAATTCTTTCTGAATAAAGCATGTAACTGTATGCATAATTATATCTCAATACCTGAACTGCAATATTTTTTAAGTTATTTAATTTCCTTTTGTGCTAAGAAAATATAATGTTCCCAAAGTATGATGCAAGGTATCTTCTTCCATACTGATTATTCCAACCCTTCTGCCATGAGCAGGGACACCTTCCACTAGACCAGGCTGCTCAAAGCCCCATCCAGCCTGACCTGGAGCACTTCCAGGGATGGGACATTCACACCTTCCCTGGGCATGTTGTTCCAGTGTTTCACTGCTCTCACAGTAAAGAATTTCTTTCTCATATTTAATCTAAACCTGCTCTCTGTCAGCTGGAATCCATTCACCCTTGTCCTGTCACTACATGCTCTTGAGGAAAGTCCCTCCCTCTCTGTCTTCCTTGTAGGCTCCCTTCAGCTGCTGAAAGGCCACAATGAGCTCACCCCAGAGCCTTCTCTTTTCCAGGCTGAACAAATCCAGTTCTCTCAGCATTTCCTCACAGGACCAGTGCTCCATCCATCCAGTCAACTTGGTATTCCTCCTCTGCAACTGATCCAGGAGGTCCATTGGTCTCCCTGTGCTGGGGACCCCAGACTGGGATGCAGTGCTTGCAGTGGGGCAGAATCCCCGCCTGGCCTGCTGCCCATGGTGCTCCAGACATCTCCCAGGACACAGCTGGCTTTCTGAATCTAAAACAACAGCTGTATTACACCATTTGAAACTTAAACAGATGAAAAAAATAATTAAACAGAGGAAATAGAAGCCCTCCATGTGAATTGAATGTCAAAGGCCCCTCTGCCCCACTGCTGAGTGTTCTGGCACAGTGCTTGCAGTCCACCTGTAAGAACCTCTGGATTACACTGTATGCATACACAACGCTGATTCTTCTCTCACGTTACTGTGATTAATTAATGGGTAGTGGATACTTTAGATATTAATTAGCTAGGATAATGTCCCTGTTCAGCAATGTCACTAATGACAGGGCAGAGCTCATGCAACACTCTGTGAAGGGCCTTTCTGACTAAGAGATTTTATATGCTTAATTCAAAATGAATTTTTTCTTGGAACCACAAAACAAGTTTGGCTTTAAATTTTCCCGATGCTTTAGATGAGCAATACTGAATTGATGAAGCTGTAGCTCAGTAGCATGCTAACACCCATAGTGCTTGTTAATATGGATGCAAATAATTATTGTCAGCACCTTGGGAGATTCCAAGGTGTATATTTTGTGCAGGAGGTGCTGTTGGCAGGGAGAGGAGACGTGCGCTGTGTATGCCAGTGAGTGCTATGCACATCCTAGTACTCACTGTTGCCTTGAAATAAACAGTGAGAATTCTGTTAATTTTAATGAAGGCAGTGTAATTACAATGCTGCGGGAAGAAAATCAGCTTTGTGTATGCACGCTGTGTAATCCAGAGGTCCTTGGAGGTGGACTGCGTGTTCTTTTGCTAGGAGAAGGCTGAGCAATGGGGAAGAGAGGAATTTGACTCTTCATTCATTCCATGTTAAGCTTTCCAAGAGACCAGGTTTTCAACAAATTGTGCAAATATCTAAGTTGATGATTGCAATGTTCAAAGCACTGTAGATAGGCCCTCTCCTAGAATATGACAGAACCAGATGTAAATGCTCAGCAAAGGAGATTTCTTTTTGTGCAGTTGGCATGTCTTTGAAATATTACCATCTTAGATTTAATTCTGAGTAGTTATAGCAGAAGAAACTACATAATCTACTGTCTGTTCTACCCCTGACCTGCAAATGAACTAATCACTGTACAGACTTCATAGTAAGAATAAACAAAGGAAAAACTCATTGAAAAATTGAGCTCTTTATTATGAAGATTGCATTAATCTATAAGAAAAAGAGAATTAAGATTGTATTAATCTATAAGAAGAAGAAACACACACACACACACACACACACACTGATAGTGTGTTTCCATAGTGCTAAGTGGCCAGCACAAAATCCAGAATTAGAATTTCAGGACATAATGTCTTTAGTTTATCCATAGCAGAAATGGATTATACCACAAAAAATCAGGTAAAGCTGTAATATTATGAAATACATGGCTTTTTGGGATGTGATCCAAGAGGTTACATTATGTTTTGTTCCTTTGTATGTATTAGTAAATTGAAATTATTTCCCAGTTAGTGTGAAACAGCACTGAAACACTAAGTGTTGTATTTGTAAATGTTATTGCGTGTTAATAAAAATTAGATACATAAATAGGTATATTCATGCACAATTGTCACGTTAGCAAAAATTAAATTCTGAAGTTGAAATAATTTAACTCCTGTAAACTCTTTTTTATAGTGTCTGTATCAATTTTGAATTGTAGGAAGTAAGCATCAGCATATATAAGCAAAACTATGAACCAGTATAATATTTCCTGTTACAATGCTAGGTATTCATAAATTGCTGTCTTTTTAATTTACTTTACAGTAATGTATATTTATTTAAGATTTGTACAAGTACAGTAAATGAAACAACTGCATAAGATGCTACACTAAATGAGATATTCAGGAAAATTGCTGCAGGAATGGTAAATTTTTATCTCACATAAGCACAAATTAGGACAATACAGCACCTTTTTGACTGTCATATCTAAGTGTCTTCACACAAGCTCTGAAAGGTAGCTCATAACAGTAGATACCTTGAATAGTCAGGGTTTTTTTACTGCATATTGAAATATTACTTATTATGATAAATTAATTATATAATGTATTAATACAAGCATTTAATTCCAGTTATAAATATAGTATAAATCCAGCAATTATTTTGCTAACAAAGCATATCAACAAACCACAGACCAGGACTGATTACTTACAGAAATTCAGAGAGTTTTCCAATTATTGCGATGTTAGAATAATTTGTAGGTAAAGTGTATTAATTGAAAAGAGTAGATTTTGACCATGTTATCCAATAAATATTATTTGTTTTGTTTCAAATGAAAGTTGAATGATATTTATGTGGAAATGAGAAGTGCTTCTTTAATACATAGTCCTTTTTATTTTTGCAAATCTTTATGTATGGACTATGGCAGTAGTCTTTCCATTTTAGAATGCTGAAGAACCATGAGTGCTGATGGATAAATACCAAGTAAAATAACTTTGAAATATTTATCAAAGTGGGTTTGTCCTTCTCCCTAGGCACAATGAGAGAGACCCTAATACTAGACCTTGGGATTTTTATTTTACAACTGTAAAAGATTCTCCTGATTACAAAAGATGAAGAAGAAACAAAATGCTAAAACTGCCTGCCTTCTTCTGTGATTGTTGTGAAGCAATGGCATGAAGGAAGGCCTTTGCTGTGGTTTTGTGTTTACATGCTTGCTGAATCTTCAAAATATTCCTCTTCATTCTCAGTCATACTAGGTCCCAGATGCAATCCAGACTTATATTTACACCTATACATTCTTTTACTCTGAGCCTGTTATTACCTCTGAATTCTTCAGCTTTTGAAGAAGTGCTTGTGTATCCCAAATATTTTCTTTTTTTCCTTAGTTACACCAGTTAATCTAAATAAACCAACAAGCCTTAGTTTTAGGCACTTTATTAGAAGTAATGAAGTTTGTGGTTCTGGGTACACTGGAGTGTACCCAGAATGTGACTTTTACTATTACTTTATGTAAATTACTGTATGTAAATACAGCCAGAATTTCTCTCTTGGAGCTGCTCAAGTGCTTCAAGTTACACATGTGTTTAAGTGCATTCCTGATCTACAGCCAGACTCCTCAGCATCTTTCAAAATGGTTTTGTAGTTATGAAAATTATGCTGACACTGTGATGCAAAAACACTGTTTTTACTGGGTGAATGAAAAAGTTACTGTACTTTTTGTCTAAAATCCGATCCCAAGTTATTTGGTAGGAAATATGCAATTCAAGTTTAGGACTTGAAATAGTAACATCTAAGTTTATTTCCATTCAAAATGTTGTGGTTTTGATGACTGAGTAATTGTCTCATTTAATTCTCCTTAAATGGCCTAAAAAAATGCAGAACACTTCATGTCATCACAAAGACCTGAATAAATCTGCAGGATATTCTCTAATGCAGTGACAAGACTGGTTATATCTTGTTTATCTGAAAGTAGTAATTTCAGTAATAATTTCAGTAATAATTTCTCAGAGCAAAGCAGGTATGAGCCTTACTGCAGGAAATAGTGGTTTCAAATGTTACTTCCTTTGTCTTGCAAACAGGAACACGTAAACCCAGCACATATTTGGTTATATTCCAGTGCCCCTTTGTTTTAGCATTTGCTTTGCTTTTATATAAATTAGTAGAAGTTGCCTGGGTAATGTTTTTCATTCTATTGTTTGTTTACATGTCCAATGTCCTTAAAGCTTGTAGAAATCATGGGCTGTTACTTTTTTTTTTTCAAGTAGACTATAGTTCACTTTTCTCATATCTATGCAGAATACAGAAAATCAATGGTTGCAAAGTTATTAATTTTTAATTTTTATCATGCATTGGATACTATTATGGTGTTCAGCTGAATAATACATTATGTCTAATGGTTCCTGGTATTACAAATTACATTTTGAACATAATATTTACTTTGAAAGCTAAGCAGTTTTGTCTTGGAGTATTCTGTTTATCTGTTTAAATCTCACCCCACCACCCCCCCAAAAAACCTACATATGCCAGAGGAGGATCCTGAAGGAAGGTTTTATATTCTTGAGTAAAATTTGTAGAATCAATTGCGTGAACAAAATAAAATCAAGAAACACAAGCAGTGGGTTTTTTTATAAAAATGCATAGATGAAACAGTCAAGACATCTGTTTGTAAAAAAATGTGAAAATATGTTCAGAAATTTTTTGTCTTAAAAATGTTATTATTAAAAATAGAAATAAAATGCATTAGCTAAGCGCTGTTAACATTATTAATACCAAATCCGAGGTCTACTGTAGGGAGAGATGATCCCTGTCATCAATATCCATAAGACTTGGTTGTAGCTTTGCATTACACAATGTTGGAGACAGTGGTAAAAGAAGCTAGAAATAAAATAATTTGTAACAAAATAGATTCTTCTCTCCAGTGTGCAAAAATAATTCTTTCTTGTCTGTCACAAGATCTCCTGATAGAATAATCTGGCAGACTACTCTACAGAGTTTACTCCATCATGTTGAATTCTGGCTAGTACATCTAGAATTCATTCCCAAGCAAATAGATGCTGTTTTCAGGCTTCTCTCATGAGGGATATTTGGAAGATCCAGATATTTCCCTGGCTGACCAGAACTATAGAACTGAGTTGTGAGCCTCTGCTGCAAGAATTTGGAGAACCCAGATTAAGAAATCTGTGTATTGATAAAACTGTCTAAGGGAACAAAAACAGGAAATGTTTTTAGATGAGAAAGAACTATCAGGAATTTAAACAGGAAAGGCTGAGTACTGTTTGTTACTGCAGAATGCTAATGCTGTGTGCAGAATGACCATTGCCCTGACTATGAGAGCTTGACAGACACTCCATCCAAGGATAGGCAGTCCAGATCAGCAGTGCAAAGTTGTTCACAAGGTGCTTCACTGGTTAAGAAAGCTTAAAAAGGAATTAGAATCAAGGGAGTCAGACGTCCAACTATCCCCTAAATTAATAGGACCAAACTGGAAACAAGAATTATGACCAGATCTCGGGCATGTTAATCAAGCAGAGTCTTGCAGCTGAGGTCAGGGAAGTCAGAGGCAAACTGAGGGAACCAGAGAAGCAGTGAGCTCCAGCTGGAGCTGAGTGTTCGAGTACAGAGAGACTAATCCAGAGCTGGTCTGGAGATACAAGCGGGTGCAAATGGAGATACAAATGGAGATACAAGCAGGTACAGTGCTGGCACTCACTGGTTTGTCTTCTGCAGATCAGAGAGCCTTGCAGAGAAGGAGGAAAGCTCAATGCCACCATGGCAGGGGTTCTGCAGTGTGAGTGCAGAGCTGCACTGCCCAAGGCTGTCGCAGGTGGGCTACAGACAAGCTCCCTTTGGGCCAGGGGCTCACAAGCCCACTCATCCCTTGTGTGCTCTGAAACTGGCTGGTTGAGACAGCTGGACAGGTCTCAGTGGTTCCTCTGATGATGGATATGGATGGTTCTGTCAATTAATAGCTGCAGTTCTCAGGCTTCAGCTCCCAAAGCTTGCAGCAGTACTTCCTAGAGCAAAGAGCTAGGGCAGAGCTCTGGTTTCCCAACAGATCCGTAAGCCATGGGCAGTTTTCCCCCAGAACACTCTTAGAGTGAAAGCAGATCAGTAGTGTAGGAAGGGAGCAAAAAAAATTGGAATCCATAAATTGCATTTTTACAAAATATTCAAAACAGCTAAACAAAAAAAATGAAACCACAAACAACCCCCAACCCCCAACTTGCAATCTCCCCCCAACCCTCAAATCATTCTCAGAAGTTCTAAACTGACTTATTTTATAGGTTTCCTTCATATTAAATAAGCCTTCTCACTCACTGACCTATGCATCCTTTCTATATTGGAGCAAAATAAGAGTAAGTCCCAGCTCAACTCTTAGTTTTGCTAGGCAAAGTTGGCATGAGTTTGGGCTATTTAATTTCTTTCCAATTCTGAAGTATTTTCAATTAATGTATAAAGAAAAGATCTCTACAAGCATCTGTTCCTACAAAACCAGAGCTGATGTTATTGTATTATCTATTATAAAAGCAGCAATGAGATTATATGTATAGAAAAATGATTTTTTAAAAATTATGGTAATAACATTGCAATAGTTCTGCTAAGATATCCCCTGCTACAACAGGCTGGTCAGTCTGACCAAAAATAACAGAAAACAGATACACAATTAACTTCTTTATGAAGTAAAAGATAGGAGTGAAATAAATTCCAGCCAATACTTACTGAATTTTGTTTTCCAAAACCAAATCATTTTACTTTTGTGATGAAAATGTCTGAGGTTTTGTCTAAGTATTCCATGACACTCAGACTTCAAATGCAGCAAAATGTTTTTTCTATGATTCAGACCTTAGAGGGATTGCAGAGAAGTGAGCTGTTAGATTTTTGAAATGTATATGAAATTTTGTGTCCTTATATATATATATATGTATTTTTGTTGTTTGTGACATATATGTAAAGAGTTTGTCCAGATTTTCATGGATGGGTGGAATTTGTAGAAGGGTTCTGCAGAAAGCAGGACTCATTTCTGTTTTGTTCAACGTAGTCCATGGTAACTTCAAATTAGTTATCCTACCATATCTGATAAAATGTGCACATGACACACAGGCCAACCAAACATTAAGCAATGATGAGGCTAAAGCAGTTATTTGCAATATCCTAAAATTCTTGTTCTGCAGGGACCTGGGAAGGGGAGGTAAAAGTTGTTTATATAGCTAAACAAAGAGTAAGTGTATGAAGAGGCAGTTTTATCTCTCCTTGAGGTTTTAATTAGACCAATATTGAAATACTACTTGGAGAACTAATGTGGATGCACAAAAAAAAAAAAAAAAAAAAAAAAAAAAAAAAAAAAGGCAATTGAAAGTATACAGTATAAATCATCATTAAAATGCCCAGGGAGAATTCTCTAATAAAAAGGATGAGAAATGTGAGCAGCAGCAGAAGGAACTGGCTGCCCTGTGTCTGGCAGAAGCTTGGACAGGCTCTCAGAAGGTGTCACACATCCAAGTGGTACCAGGGAACAGGTAGGGATGGATGGGAAGTGGCTTTCAGATGCCAGGCAGGGCATTGAGGAGACCACTGATGCTTTCTCAATGGCAAAACCACAATTTAAGGGTCAGTGAGTGATGGAATATTTAACTAGATCATCTACTTTTTATACTTCATTAAAGTCAGTATGCCTATAAAAAAATAAGTAAAAAAATTTAGGAATAAACAGTGACAAATCTCTGATTAGAAATTGCTTCAGTATGATCTCGCAAAAGTGAAGCAGATTCTCAAAGTAGCATGATTATCCTCTAGTTAAAATAAAGCTGTGTGACTTGCCACAGAGAGCTGTGATACAGAATTCTGTAATTTGAATAAAAGGAACCTTTTATTTCATTCTGACAACTTTGATGTTCCTTTGAACTCCCTTTTAGCTCAATGCTAGCCAAATGGCTTCTGGGCCTTGCAGATATAGTTCAAAGCCTGATTTATGTTACTGATTAAAAATAATGTAAAAGCCTCTGGAAAAAAGAAATCTGGGCATATAATAATGCAGTACAGGGCTATCCACCAGCTTTACTGAGCCATTTACTGGATCTGGCTGCTGAGTTTTCATTCTTACTTACTCGTTTCAGATCTCGGTGAGTGGCAGGAAAAAAAAGTTGGTGCTGGCACCAAACACCCACTTTGGTAGTGATGTTATTGTGCAGAGTAGTCCAACTCCTCAATCTCTCATCTGATATCTAAACAGGATAATGAATGTAACTGAATCAATGTGACAATGGGGAGAGAAGAGATAGTGCTTTCCAGTTGTGCCATCATGGGTGAACATGTGATGTGGCTGTGTGACTTGACTGTGGTGATTACAGGCGCAGATGACACAGGGAGCTGGCTTTGCCCAGGAGTCCCCACACTGTGCAGTGCAGGAGCAGGACAAGTTCTGAGATAACGGGGCTGTGAAAGGAAAACACTTGGCATTCTTGTTCTCCAGGGAGGGCTCGTGGGGCCAGGCAGTGCTGCCATACCTGGCTGCACTGCAGAACTGGGTCCCAGCCCCTCAGCACCTTTTATTGTAAATGCAGGTGAACCCGGTGGGGAGAAATGATGATGCCTGATTCCCGTTCAGAAGGCTGAATGATTTCTTTATTATAACTATACTAAAATACATTAATATACTATTTAAAGGAGATACTAAAACTACCTACCTACTTTTTCTAACTACCATATCTAACTCACTCACAACTCGTGACCCTCTCTCGCGAGTCCAGCCCCAGGTGGGTTGGATTGGCCATCAGGCTCAAACAATCCTCACCAGAATCCAACCAAGCAATCACCCCAGGTAAACAATTCTCCAAACACATTCTACATGGGAGAAAAAAGGAGGAGAAATAGAAATTGTTTTCTCTTTCTTCTCTCTGTGCTCCTATAGGACGAAGTCCTGAGAGGGAGAAGAATGTGCCTGCCACAGCTTTTGAAAGTGTCTGTGTGACCTGGACACCCTCTGCAAGTGTCCACAGTACAAACAGTAATGAATGCTCATGGTGTGCCCTATTTAAGGCCATAAGGCAGCAAACAAGCCAGATTTCAGGGATGAGGCACTACAAAGGCATCATAGAACTGTGGCCTTTTCCTTAGGAATAGGTGTTCTTCAGCACTGCCTTGGCCACAGCAGCCTAGCCCATCCAAACATAAATGCTATTTTCACACCAAAATTTTTAATTTTAACTTCCTCTTTATGCGTGTGTATATATTGTTTATTCACAAGCATGTCACAGCTTCCAGTGGGTTGAAGCAGGCAGTGTGGTGTCTCTATTCATACGTTTCTGCTTTTTAATAGGATCTATTCAGAGCAAGACAAAAGGCTGATTGAATGCTGGGAGAAATTTTGTATCGTAGAGTCATTTAAATGTGAACTAGGACATTCTGTGGAAAATTACATAAAAATGGCTAGTGGCCCTGTGTACAATACTTGCTTTCAACATTATCCAACTCCAAACAGGGTTTTGACAGTTACATAATGCAGATGGGTCATGATCAGCCAACTCAGAAATGTTCAGCATTGTGCAAAATGAGAATCACATTTGACAAAGTTGAAATGAAGAAAAAAAGGAAACAAAATCTTTCATTTTCAGTGTGCTGATCAATTTTCTAATTATTAATATCCAAATTTAGAAATATTTAGAATCATAGAGTCTTTAGAATCATAGAGTCACTAAGACTGAAAAGACCCCCCAAGATCATTGAGTCCAACTTTTGGAATTTAATTTGTTTGCTGTTTGAAATCTAAATACCGGTAGAAAGACTGGTAAAGACTCAAAATAAAAAATCTGGGAGGTCTTCAACCTTCGACACACCTGTTTGTAAAAACATCTGAAATATATTGTAAATGGTTTGTGAAGCTAGAGATAAGTGATCATATCTGCTATTGATCTATATGAAATATGTATATCTTGATTTAGAGATATTTTACTCTGACTCTAAAATAGCCATAGACTGACTTAGTTACAGAACTGAATTCCAGAATTCACAAATTCAAATAATATAGCTCACTGCTAAATCATCCTGCCACCCCTACTTTTCTTCCACTGCAAAAAGGATGCTTAGGACTTTGTATTAATGCTTATTTTCTCTTTCTTATGCCAAAACAGTAATTTCACAGAAAAATATGAACAAAATATCTGAAGAACTGCACTTGCATCAGTAAGCACCACATGACAGCAGTGTGAGTTTTCTCCCAGTGGTAATAAGGTCATAAACTACATAGAATTGTGGTGTTTCAGTGTACACAATTTGTACTGTGTAAGCCAAAGGCTTTATACACAGATACAGATATGTAAATATATAAATATGAATATATAAATAAAATAAACTGCAGTAAAAAGTCTTATAGATATATATATATACATTTTCTGCAGGGGAATTATAGCACAAACTTTTTGATATTTCTGCTATTATTTTTTCCCTGTAACCTGAAGAGAAATCTGTTGATGCTGAAGGATAATTTATGGTCTTCCTTTGCATTCTCTCTTTCACTTCCAGGATGAGACTGTTAGTTACTAACACGCAACAATTGTAATATTATCTCAAATTAATTATACTTTTGTTGCATTCCTTCCTTGAGAATAGCTGGCTCTTAATGTAGCCCAGTAAGTATTCCAAAATATGGACAATCAGGTAAGAACACATCAACATGGCAAGCTTTTTGTAGCTGAGACTATTAAATTGTTTGTTTATACAAACTGGTGCTCCAAGTACTGGAATCTTGATTTTGTGTGACTAAAGACAATATTTTATTATTCATTCCGGTCTGTTTTCCACCTCCTTAAACCTTCTTATAGTCACAAAACTACTTTATAGTAGTGAAGAAGTGAATTATAAGTTGCAGTGAAAACAAGGTTTCCATATCTGACTTTAGGTTTCTGATTTTAATACGTATAAATTGAATTAGAGTGGTGAGTTTTATCAAGATGGGTTTTTTTATGTTAAATCATAAAAAAAGACCTTTACTTCTTGTCATGCAGTCTTCTGCTTCAAGGATAGCTAGTTCAGATTGCTACTGCTTTTTGGCAAGATGTGTTCTGTCAATCTGGAACAAATATACAAAAGACTGAATGTAAGGAAAGTGAAAATTAAATCTGATTCAAAACAACACTGAACATTGAAGAAGTTTTGTTTAATACAAAATGTTTTTGTAGCTTGAGTTGTCAATCAGTGCTTCTTACCAATATGATTGTCCTGTACTTGATACAAATTAATGTCTTGAGGCTGTTTTTGTTTTGAAGTAGTGCATCATCTCTGCATTTCACTGTGGCATCAGGGCAATAACAAGCACAAATTCAGGCTGGGTGAGAAATGGATTGAGAGCAGTCCTGAGGAGAAGGTGTTGATGAGGTCCTGACATGCCTGACATGACCCAGCAATGTGCTTTTGGAGCCCAGAAGGCCACTTGTGTCCTGGGCTGCATCCAAAGCAGCGTGGGCAGCAGGGAGAGGGAGGGGATTCTGCCCCTCTGGAATTCTGAGTCCTGGTCTGGGGTCTCCATATATAGAGGGCATGGACCTGCTGGAGCAAGCCTGGATCAGGACACAAAGGTGTTCAGAGGCCTTTACCACCTTTCCTATGGAGGCAGGCTGAGAGAGCAGGGGTCATTCAGACTGGAGAAGAGAGGTCTCTGGGGAGACCCTTTTGCAGTCTTTCAGTAGCTAAAGGGGGATACAAAAAAGCCTAAAAGAGATATTTACAAAGGGCATGGGAACAAGATTAAGGGGATTGTAGTGCTTTACAACAGAAATTATACGAAAATCTTATTTAGCCTTTAATCTTGATCCCAATGAACTTACAAGTAAGAGAATGCAGAGAACTTCTGATAATGCTCTTGCTGCACAGAGTATATAATAGTGGCCGTCATCTACTTCAAGTCAAAGCAAAAATACAGACTTATAAATATTTAATCCTTTTCATTTTGCTTGGGTGAATTAATCTGTATAAGTATAGTGTTTAATAACATGGTACCCTTTATTGTATTTCTCAAAAGCAGATATTACAATGCTGCCTGAACTCACTTTGGGTCATTAACCTCCATTTAAATTGTCCCTGTGGTTCTTCACAGCTGAAAATGTTATACTTCACTAATCTCTTTGGAGGCTCAGTTGGATTTTTTTTCATATAAAATGTAGCTAACTTTTTTATCAGTTTTCTGCCAGCCCTTTTTGACTTTGCTGCTCCACTCCATTATTATATGTAAAAGTGTCCACCCCTAGTGTAGTGCTGTTACACAAAGTTTAGTCAAGGCTCATGACAGACAGGAAACTAACCAAGGCAGAGCCTAAAGCCCACTGTGTTCCAAAGAGCCATCCACACTTAATTCCATCTATAAGTAGTAATACGAAATACAAAATGCCTGGTGACAGACATGTCATTTTTCTGTTCCAGCTGCTATCAAACAACATTGCAATCAATGGTAAATGTCTACATTACTCAGTTCTTTGTAGTAAAATCTAAAAATAAGTTGCCATTTCTATTAATACACAAAGACTGTTTCGACATGGAAGACAAACCTTGGATGAAACAGAAACAGAATATCCAATCCTTTAATGTTTTTTTCTCACAAGTATAGGATGACTTGTGAAGGATTCAAGGAAATAGATGTATACTAACTGTTGTCAGCCATGGAGAGAAAGTGAGCTTTCTTGATATTCAAAATACATATACAAAATAAATATTCTAATCCAAAAAATTAGAAAATATATAGCAAAGGCTTGTGGGAGAAAGAGTCCTTATTCACTTGTTTTCTAGAGAATTTAACCAAGTGATTTCCCCCCATACCACGGGAAGGAAAATCTCTAAAAGCCTCTTAAGACATATAGTGTAAATGTAAAATTACACGAGGAAAGCGGCCTGATGAGAACACAGACTCATTAAATTTATATTGATTATAAAATGTGAACAAAGCCAATGTTAAAGTCAGTCAAGATAAATGAGAATTTGCAAATGGTTGATGAAACATGAATATGAAAAACATAATGCACAAAGTGATGATGTCCAAAAGTGTCAGAAGTGCCGTATTCCCTGCTGTTTGCACTGCTGAAAGCATTAAAATAACACCTTGCATCTCAAATCACAATTATCAGGCCTCTTCTTTTGCTGAGAAGAGAGGGATTGCTATGGAGACAATATATAGCTAATAGCTGGAGGGTAGGTGGAATAAATTCAATAAATAAACAGTCACAGCTGAAAAGAAGGAACGAGGGATGACAACCAAGTCTGACAAAAAGCTTCTGATTTTGTATTGAAATTTTGAAAAGGATGTAGAAATCAAATGCTGTCACTAAAAGCTGATAAAGCCATTGAATCAATATGGGGAAAACATCAGGGATTGATCTAGTCTTCGAAATGAGAAGCTAGCAGAGAATCATAAGACCTTTTGCTAAACTCTACAGCTGTTTCTATGCCTTTGAATGGGTCATTTATATTATTACATTATTTGAACATCAGATTACTTTGAAATCCCTTTGAGTTTTCAGTCTGGGCATTGTGTGAGCACTTGCTCTCTCCATTTAGCCCGTTCATTTCTTCCTGTGCTCTTAAAACCGGCATAAAGCTGGGCTGACATGACAGCTGACTCCAAGGCATACAATCTTACAAATCACATGCTAATCTTAAAAAGCAATTATATGTCTGAGAAAGGCCATTAAATAATGCATAGTATGGCAGGTGATATAGAGTCACATTAATGGAAACACTTAACACTGTTACCATGGTTAGTGTGAAAAACATACCTAAAAGGGGATGGTGCTGTTGACTGCCACTATTGATTCCAGAAAACCTCATTAGTTCTGCTTCTCAATTAATTATGAAATACTTGAGAAATGCCTGTCATTGTTCTTCTGTCAATTAGAATTAAATATAACAAAAGCTTAATCTGTTTTTTGTTTCTGCATTTCTGCCCTGTACAGAACTCCTGCCCACACTGTATTATTTACTGTTGATCAACAAAAATATTTTAATAGTGAGAAAGGAAAACTCTGACTGCAGTCATGACCTTCCAGTTGCCATTCTGGGTACCTGGTCTGGTTCACATAATTCATTGTACAGCTAGATCATAAATATTTTTCCTTAAGTGACTTCTCCCTCTTTCAATCAGATGATTTTTAATAATGATCTTGTGCAGTTTTATGTTGCCTTTCCTCAGATTCACAGCCTGGTTCTGGTTCTTTCACTGGCCACATCTCAGGAAAGGAGAAGGGTCATTTTGGTAGGCAGGAAGAGGAGAATGGAAAGGTTGAAGAGTTGTTGAATTTTTTTCTAGAGCCTCTAATTCTCCACATCTCTTCTGTCACAGTTATTCACTCAAGCTGTAACTAATCAGGATGACAACTTTGTTAATTTTTGGTGTCATTTGTAAGAAATTAGCTTTGTGGTTTTTATTAGCATAAAGACTGAGTTCTCAAAGTTCATTTGATTTTCTTATTACTCCTATGAAAAATAACACAAATCTAAATAATTTGCAAACACATCTGACAGAACTTTGGTTAGAAGATTGTGTTCAGCTCACTAGTCTCCCTATCATCACCCAGTATCCTTCTAATCAAACATGGCTGGCCTGTAAAAGTTGAGAAGCTGGTACACATTGACTTTTGCTCCTCCTATTGCACATGCAATAGCCTGCTGCAAAGAAAACTTTCTGACTGCCGAGGGCAGTAACAGGATGAGGTGACTGGATCCAATTAGTGCTACTAACCAGGGAAAGTCGTGAGCCCTTCTCTTTATTTGCTGTCATAATTGGTGGAAGTGAGGAAGTGGGTGTGTGAGGTTGGAGGAAATAGGAGAGAGCCTGGACTCATACTGCTAACACATCTTCATTTTAGTGCAAAAGGTATCAGGAGGAGCTATATTACTCAAAATGTCTTTTACAATGTGTTGGTATGTAGTGGATGAGAACATGCATTGTAGAATTTTCTATACAGAGAAAGAAAAAGAATCCTCAAATTCTTCCAGGACAATGAGAGCTAAATGTGCTCAGTTCAGTGGACTGATGTGCAGCCCTATTCTTCTCTGACCTGTCTATTCCTCTCACCTCTACACTTGGCTGTCACTACAGACATTGCAGCAGCACATGGCCTGTTTCTTGCCCTGTGCTTGGTACCTGTAGGAACACAGGGAGAGCATCCTTTCTTTTTGGCTCAGGTGGGTTCAGAGTGCATGCTGACATCTGTGCTGCCATAGTGGTTAAAGGTATCTCCAAACTCCCCTCTCCTTACTAATGGGTCAAGACTTTTTTTTCTTCTCATTTTAACAGTCTAGAAATGAAGTATCTAATGCAAACTATTTGTCTAGTCAGTGTTACCTGGATATAAGCAATGTGCAAGAGACACTTCTGAAAGACATTTTTTCTCCTATTGTGTTCAATCATTTGGGGATTAGATGAGTCACTCCTCAGATTTATTAGACCCTATACAGTGATTACAAAGGAAACCTGTATGACTAACCTAGATTGTGACACTTTTCAGATGTTAAAGCTTGAACACAGGAATTCCACCTAACCTGAATGGCAGGGAAATTGGTTGAAGAAGTATTTCAGTGAAGTAAGCTGAAATATAGGGCAGCATAGAAGGTAATGAGAAAAACAATAGAAGTACTAAAACAATAGATCCATATATCATTGTAGTAAAGTATTGCAAATGAGTTTCTACTGCAATGAAGCTTTGTTACAAAATGCCCTACTACATACCCTAAAAGTGGAGACATCATGTAGTACGTTAAAACATTTATGTTTCCACTGAAAAAAATCCTCAAAATTAATTAATTTTATTGTAAATTATTAGTTATGAATAATTTTAATTATGGTTGATCATAAATATTTTAATTAGTTAATGTGTAAATGTATTTTGTATTTTTTATTTGCACTGCTAATGTTTGACAACATTTTAATGGATTTGAGCTATGGATATGTCTAGGCACAACAGCTCTGTGAGCAAATTAGCAATTTCACAAATAAACAGAATTCCACTAAGCACAGCAAAACTGATTTATGCCAACTGTGATTTTGAAACTATGTATTTTGATGGAAAGCTTTGAAAAAAATAATTACATTATTTAAAAGGTGTAAAGAGAAATCTGAAAACAGAAATAATTGCTCCATTTAACTGTCCAAGATGAAACACAATTGCATCTTTTCTTCTTTTGTGCATTCTTATTTATAGCACACAGTAAACAAAGAGCATATTGTGTAGCTTTGAATAGGGGCTGACACTACCTCAAATAGATGATCTTGACAGCACGCCCAAAGAAATGTTCTAGCTTTAGAGCCTAAATTTCATTTTTTTTCTGTGAACTAGGTGCTCAGATACATCTTTTAAATTAGGAACACAGTGTTTATTTCATTGTGGGTGCATTGTTGAAGCTTGTGGTCCTACCAGGAGGATAAGGAGATCTCAGAGAAATGAGGGGAGTGCTGGTTGAACCTCACTGCTCCTCTGAAATAGCATGAAAACTGTTCATACAGCTGGAGTGGCTGACTCAGCCACTCTAAGAACAGCATTAGCTGCCAGGGCTGGGAGCAGGAGGCATGACCCCCTCCCCAGATTCCCCACGTGAGGCTGGGTGAACTCTCTGGGTCTGCACCAGCACGGTGGCAATGTGCAGACTGCAGCTGCAGGGTGACAAGGAGCCAGACTCTGGGGTTTGGCATGTGAACACACATCTAGGAGTTCAGTGTGTATCAACTCCAAAAGAAAAAATACATTCAAGAAGCCTTATTGTATCAGGCTGTGGATATTTTCAAGTTTCTATCATATTTATGTTTGTACCGAATGTGTGAGAGGCACCTAGCTTGAAATGCTACTGACATTAGAGTGGAATATGAAGGACTGCTGGACTTTTCTTTCTCATGCATTATACTTACAGGTCACTGACTTCCTCTGCTGCCCAGGGAGGTGGTAGAGTTGTTATCTCTGGAGGCATTTAAAAAAAGACTGGATGTGGCACTCAGTATCGTGGTTTGGTTGATATGGTGCTGTTAGGTTATAGGTTGGACTTGATGATCTCAAAGACTTTTTCCAACCTAGTTATTTCTGTGATTCTATGATTCTGTTAAATGTGAAATAATTTGGTCAAACAAAAAATGTTTGTCAAGCTCTATTAAAACAACATTTGCTCAAAGCAATTCTAAATAGTACAGAAGCATGTGAACAGACCAAATTCTTCTGACAGTTTTCATCCCAAGTATCGGAGTTAACATTAATTCTCTTGGTAATGTTCCCTGTCAGTCACAGGGACAAGGAATCCAAACATTGCATTGAAAAAGGCTGCAGATCAGTCATCCTCACAGAAACCAGGTGTGGCCTGAAAGGTGTGTTGAGTTTACAGTAAACTGACAGGGCCAACAACAAGTTCTGCTCGTGACCTTGGACAAACCAACAGCTGCAAGAGCTTGCATTTCCCATCAGGTTTGTAAGAAATGCTGAGCCTGTGATATGTCTAAGTATAAATTTGACTTATTTTAAATAAGTAAATACTCACTCCTGTCAGAGTGCTTAATTAAAAATAACAGTGAAATGGTACAATATGAGACAGTCTGACATTCCAATATTTGAAAGCATTCAACTGTTTAATAAAACACTAAGGAGCAATATTTTAAGTAACATGCAATGTTACATTAGTTATCTGCATTTAGTTATTAACACAAGTATATCTATTAAAATGATTTGTTGTGATAATTCAGACTATGAGCCACTTTCAGATGCATGGGAAGTCTGTAATAACTGATGTGCTATTTGAGGGGCAACCAAGTTGTCCATTACTGTCCTGAAGCAGGGTGCATGTGGCACATACAAAATGCAGCACAGCCTAAAAGGGAAGCTTTTAAGCTGCAGTGAGCTAGATATTTCTGGCTTCAGTTCCACCACATACTGCATTTGTGATTTCAGGATTCTTTCCTACTGTTTGACCAGCTCTGTTTTTTCACAAAACCTGCCTATGGTTGCTCCCATCCTGATAGCTCCAGTTTTGGCAGCAAGGGTTGGAACCTTTTCACCTCTGAGGCTCTGATGACCACCGGCAGCTATATCTGATCTGGGTCCTGTAAACCTACTCTGATAGAAGACTGAAACTCAGACAACTTCTAAAATCACCTAGTGATAATCATGATGCATTACATGAGACACTGAAATGCCCAGAATACACCACAGCCACTGTCTTTTTCAAAAAAATATTAGGCCAAATTGTAAGGTGGTGAGTGTTATTTTTAGGAAGGTCAGTACTTTATTTCATTCAAATTTTTACGTTCCAGACATTTTTAGAAAACAGGTTTTTATTCAGTATGCCCACTCAAGAGAGAACAGACTTGCCATTAGCATGTCCTTATTAAGAAGGTTTTGTAGTAGATTACAAATGGGACTTTTTAGCTGGATTATGTACAATAATATTGACTGATTCAGCTCTGCATCTGCCAGTGCAGTCTTTATTGCACTCTCATTCCCATGATTTTCTGTAATGTGAGTACTCTGCAAATAGCACCAGTCCCTTTGTTCCTGGGAGGGAACAGACCTGCCTGGGGCTTGTTGAGTTTATCAATGTTTGGGTTGTTTCCTCAGAAACATACTGGCAAGTATGGCAAATCTGATGAAAATTATTTACCCACCTGACACAATCATGGAACCTCTCTTCATCTTCTTGGAAAGGCTTTTGGTTGTTTGTTGAACTGTGAACCCTATAATAATGATTGTATTTCTGCAGAAATAATGTTCATTTATCAAGCCAGAAGCTGAATGTTACTCATCTGGGTCCTGTCCTCTGACCTGTTATCAAAAGACCAAACATGGTTCTGTGTTTCTCTTCTGTACAAATGTATATTTAAGCTTTGGAGTTATAAAATATAGGAATTATAGAAAAAGAGAAAAAAAAAAAACAACAGAAAAAAACCTGTTGAGTGTTACTTTCAGATCCATTAATATTTGTTCAGAATGTTTTGCCCAGAAAAGCTGCAGCTGCCCCATCCTTGGAAGTGTTCAAGACAAGGCTGGATGGAACTCTGAGCAACCTGGTCTAGTGAAAGGTGTCCCTGCCTATGGCAGAAGGTTTGGAATTAGATGGTCTTTAAGGTCCATTTTAACTGAAACCATTCTGATTCTATGAAAATGGTCTCTGAATGAGGCTTTATCACAAATTAAGACAGGTACAGTGTATCATACTTGCTAGACAGTAAGAGAACCTATAGCCTCAGCCCAACATTTTCCCCCTCCCAAACAGCATCTCTTTTCTATTGTAAATAGAAAGTTAATTTTCCTCTGAAGCTTCTTATTATAAAATCCAATATTAATTTAAAAAGTTAATTTTGAGAGACTTATAGTATGAACCAAAGGCACAAAAGTCAGCCAATGCATAACTATGATGCATTTGTGAGAATTTGAAAATTTACGATCTTCCAATAGCAAATTTAAATCAGTCAGTGTAGGGAATAATTTAGAGGTTTGATTTTTTTTCCATTTTCCTGTCAGTTCATGTTGACTTCATATTCCAGTTTTTTTGGTATTTACATCTGTTCATCCATTAATAACCAAATTTCATGACTTCATGAGCTACATGTTGGATGTGACCCCGGGTGAGTGTACACAAGGCTCACCAGCAGTCCCTGTGAAGGCTGCAGTGCAGAGCTGAGGGTGTTATTGTGAGATGCCCTTTGGGACCACACTCTTCATTTTATTTCCTCACTTGAGCACACTGTGTTGATTTGACAGGGCACAGTGGGATGGAAATAATTTAGACAAGATGTTGAGTTTTCACTGTCTGAGACCGAAGCTGCCTCTGAGACTGGGCTGGGTTGGTCCCAGCTGCTGCACATTGCTGGCTCACTGACAGCCAGGGAATGTCCCGTACTAGAGCACATTCAAATCATGCTGTTTACTTTAAATATTAACTTCTTGGGGAATGAGAAAAGGCTCAGAGGCAAAGCAAGCTGTGCTTAGCCTCTGTTTGATTTGCAACAGTTGTAGTAGACTTTTCCCTTTGCAGTTGCTCTGCAGCTTGGGGTCTGTTGCATCCTGTATTTCTTTGGGGAGCCAGGTGCTCTGCAGCCAAGACAGGTTTATAAGGGCAAATTTAGTTTGCAGAAAAGATAAGGGATAAAGGAGTGGTTCAAGACCAATACAGACTGAGAAGAGAACAGACAAGTGTGAAGTGGATGGGCACACTGTAAAGGATGAGGCGGGAACAGATTTAATGTTGGCTGGACGACAGGCTACGGAGAAAAAGTTATTTCATCACCATGGCAACTAAAAACCAAGAGAAAAGAGTAAGAGGCAGTGGTGAGTCCTGTGGCCTTACACAAGGATGTGTATTTAAGGATGTCCCACAATGCCTATTTTCATTTACGTTTCTGGTTAGATATTAACTGCAGTGGTTTTGTCCCTTTCCTGCAGTGCAGTGTTTGCACTTCTTGCACATTACAGGCCTGTTTTTGTGACTGATGGATGCTCAGAGCCCACGGAGGTCAGTCAGCAGCTCACAGCACCATATCCCATCCCAGCTGGCAGGTGAAATCTGTTTTATCTTTCTGGTAGTACCAAAAGTTATTATATTTTATTTCACAGTATCTTTAAAATGTTACCTAGGCTTTACCTTTACATGGGAACTGACTCTTCTCTGCATCTCAGCTGTTTCATGCTCTCATGATTCTAACGAGGTCAGAGTGGCTCCTATCCTGTTGTGTGCCAGACAAGATGAAATGTAAGAAAATCCTTCAGTCTGCAATGCTATGCTGTGAGTGATAATCTGTCTCATCAAATTTGGTATGCCAGATGGAAATGAAACTGGAAATCGGGCTTGGCTTGCTTATGGGCAGGTACTGACTGCTGATTTCTGCCAAAGACTGACTAAGAGAAATCCTACCAGCAGCAGTGTGAAGTCAGGCTACAAACCTATGCTCATTTTCCAGAAACCTGAAACACTGCGACATTACGATGCACTATTTATATCTAACCCTCCCTGTTTGGGCACAAGTTTCTAAAAATTGCATCAATGAACCTGGAGCCCGATGTTATTACATTGAAAACACCATTTTGCCACCTAGTGGTGATTTCTCTATTTCTTATATATGCTTTTGCTCCTCCAACTTGCATCTTCTTATCGTGCTGTGAGCTGTATATTGTTCAGGCAGGCAACTCTTCCAAGAAGGCACATAGTAATTTTACTATGAAAAGTAGCTACATGTTCAGCAGAAACTGAAAGTTTGTAGGGATGAATTAACCAACTTCTTTATTTTAAGTATTACCTAGCTTGGAAAGTTTATTTACATGATTTGCATTACTTTGTTAACAATGAAAAGAATTATTCATTTAGCTCTGTTCAAGGTTTCTAGTTAAATGGAATTTTCCAACGTTTCTATCTGCTGTGATTTTCAGTGTAGATAGAGGACTTCACTCTGTAATGTAGCTGAGCAGCATTCCCTACCAAACAGAGTGTTTTAACACTTGAGCTGCAGGAACAAGGCTGTAGGTGCACTGGCATTTTGAGGGGGGCAGATTGCTGCTCTGCAGCCTAGAGAGAAACCCTTCTGAACGAGCAGGATCTCTGAAAGAAGTCTCTTCAAAACCATGCACTAAGTGTGTGATTTACTGCAAGGAGACACTCCCATCTGGGATGTATTTAGTTATAACAAAGCTGTCTTTTGTTTAGCATCACAGAAACAGCTGTGTTTGTCCATAAACCAGAGGACAAAAATGAGAAATAAAATGATGTTATATTATGGTGCATTATATTAGTTAACATGGTTTGATTTTGATGTTTTATTCTTGAGAGGTTGCATGAAACTCACTTCCTGAGTGTTTTGCCAAGCATTTTTTTTTTCATATAAGTCTTTGAATATATGCCAGAATTCCAGTGATTTTTTTTTTTTTTTTACTATAAAGGCTCTTGTCTTACTGGAGAAGGCTAGCTCATTGTTGCTGGTGAAATTACACCTTCATGAGAACAGCATGGTGTTGGCTAAAACAAAGCACCTTATAGAAAGGAAAACATCCAAGACCTCAAATGCTAAGGAAATTATGTGCACTTCTTCCCAAGAAAATGGCCTGTTTCTAGATTTTTCTCAGTCATTGGCACCACTGTATGAGCTAATGAGAAATCAGAATTGTGTATAGATTGTAGCCCTGTGACAGTCTCAGCTTGTGCACTGTTACATCAGCTGGAGGGGCTGAGGGCACCCTCAAAAGGGGGACTCAGTGTGTCAGAGCCATCAGGAGACTGACCACCACACACAAGCCCTCACTCCTCATTTCTAACTGCCTCTTGTTATGTGACATCCTTGTGAATATTCCTTTACAAACAGACTGACAAGGGTTTTCAAGTGAAAGCAAATTACTACTTATGAATTCCCATAAAGTGGAAAAGCTTTATTCAAAGGATTAAGACAAAATTCAGAGGGCAAGAAGACAAAGTTCAGAACTGGATGTAAATTGGCAAAAGCAGAACTAAATTTTTTAAAGTTCCTCAATACATTTCAAAGAAAAATATAAAAAAAATCCTCAGAAAATCATTTTAACTCATGCTGCCAAATATGAATCTTAAATGTATTTATTGTTCAACTTCTACTATATCTCCTCTCTCCCAAAAATTAAAGAATTGCATTTAAAAATAAAGTCAAACTCACACCCAACTTTATTACTAGCAGATCTCATACAAAACCGCTTATTTCATTCATGTTTTAACCTTGGTAAGACTAATACAGATTTTTAGTCATGCCCAATAAGGGTGTTTATATTTATTCAAATGATTTATTTCATGACATCTGTAAACTGTTAAACAATGGTTTCTTCCTTGTGCATATGTCATCATGTGCCAATTGACTGATATAACTCACTGTTTTACTGTGCTTTTGACCCAGGTTGTCATGGTGTAGAAACCTGAAACTATGACCCTTATTTTTCAGCTTCACCTCTTTGGTAAACAGACAGTATTTGGCTTGGCTGAGTGAACTGGGATATTTGTGAACTGGCTTTAATGATCCATCTGTGCAAGTTGTTTTTCAGCAAATTATAGGACCATAGGACAATTCAGGTGGGAAGAGACCTCAGGAAGTCTCTAGTGTAACCTCCTACTTACTCCAAGCAGGGTTAGCTGTAGGGTCAGACCTGGTTGCTCAGGGTTTTGTCCAGTCCAGTCTTTGAACCCTCCCAGAGTGGACATTGAATCCATCTCCCAGTGAGAGCTCTGCTGCTGTTTGATGTCTTCCCTGAACACTTTGACCAAGAGCAGATACCTGGGAGAGCTGGTCAGCCCCATCCACTGCCTGTATTGAGAAGTTACCCCTGAGAATGCCCAGAAACCACTGACTGGTTATGTTCCACAGCTGCCCATCCAGCAGATCTTGGGTCGAGTTCCCCATGAGAACCAGGGTGTGTGACCAGAAATACCCTTAATTTTAAAGAAATCTCTGTGCATTTCTTCATCATAACCAGGGGGCCTGTAACAACAACCCATCACAGTGTCTGTCTTCCCAGCCTCTCTGTTCCTGACCCACAGGCTCTCCACCAGCTGGGCATTCATCCCATATAAGAACTCCATAAATCCAAGCTGTACATTCACACAGTGGGCAACTCCTTCTCCTTGCCTTCCCTGCCCACCTTTTCTGAAGGACTTGCTCCATCTGGTTGCTCCCTCTAGCTCTGCAAGCTGTTCCACCCTGAGTTATTCCAATATTTCAGTGACTCCATGCAGATCTCTGCTTTCTCCTGCTTCATTCCACAGGTTGCAGGTCTTTGTATATTCTTAAATTTGATGTCTCTTTACCTTTCTAATTTATTCTGAAGCATCTCTTGGCCCTGCCTTCCTTCCCCTTTGCTTTCCACCCCATTCAGTGCTGTTTCCCAGAGATTGATATTTCCAACCTTTATGATTTCTGGCTTAAAGCACACCTCACCAGGTGCACCATCATGTGAGCAAACTCTCCCTTGTCTGGCTTTGTCAGGTGGACCCCATCTCTCCCCACAGTCCTCAATCCTCACTAAAGATCCTGTGTTTTTAAAAGCCAAAAAGCCTTTTGATGACACCAGTTGCCCAACTGGGTATTGATTTGCAGGACCATCTTCTCCTTCTCATGTGTTTCCCTTTCACCAGTGAGATTGAGGGGGCATCACCTGGGCCCTGCCCTTCACCCCCATGCCTGCAGCCAGGTACTCACTTCTGACCACCTGTCAACAATAGAAACGACCTTTTTCATGGCTGAAATTAGGTGGTTGTACCTAAAACAAGCTGAGTATAGACTCTCTTAAACACACAATAATTTTAATTTAATGATATTAAATATATTTCTGTTTGATCAAGCATTGAATCTTGGAAAATCAATTGCTTAGAGGTAGCTACAATCAGAAATGCTTTGAATTTCCATCAAGACATTAATCTTTATTACTAGTATTTCTTGATAAATTTATTTTTCTTTTGAATGTTAGGGATAGTATTTCAGCTATCCTTGTAGACTACAGATGGGAAAAGTCCATATATCTCTCTATACCTGTAGGCTTTTCCAGTGATTTGTTTGTATAATTCTACATTTCTACAAATTTCTTCATAGGAAATTACCTTCCTGCTGCTGAAATATCTGTTCCTTCAAGAGTTCCTGCAAGGGAAAATTGTCAGCCTTTGTTGAGAATACCCAACAGGAAATTCTAATGTTTCCATTGGAACTCACTTTTTTTATTGGACCTTGCAAAACATTTCTTGAAGAAATCTTCAGCTCCACCTGACATAACACTTTATGCTTTGTGTCTTAAAATACAGTTTGCAGTGATAATTATTTGCTAACAAATTAACTCTATGCTTTCAAAACACCTCTGCAGTGCCATTTAATAGTGTCTTGGCTTCCCACTAACTTCAGTAGTGAGTGGGGTTTTTACAACAGCATTTGTTCTCAGTATTTTACCTCTCTTCTCTAATTACTTTTGCTGTTAAAATGGTCACATTGTCAAGTCTTGCTTAAAATTCACAAACATTCATTGTCTGCACAAATGCAACAAAATCTCAGCAATAAAACGCCTGTTGATTTTATAGCCTTGAATAAAACACTATACTTCTTATTTTGCATTATTACAATTTTTACATTGTTCCAAAACATGCAGAACAGCTTATTTTTGTTATTGTTTTTTAGTATTTATACCGAATATTTAATATATATTCCAAGTTATAAAATTAAAATTAATCTTTGTAGGTTTTAAGTTTAGAAAACCATATGGCAAAAAGTTAGCAAAGTAACAAGGGTGTCTAGCACAGAGCAAACTACACAGTCTTCTGTAAAATAATTATTTCATATTAATATGTGGGAGATAGGAAAGAATAGCTAGGAGAAATAAAAAAGTGTGTCTTTCTTCTACACTTCATCACTTTATGTAAAAGCACATATAAATCCAGCTAGCAGTAACTAGTGAATAAAGTTCCAGGGGGTGTTTGACTGGCCACTCTTTGCCTGTGTAAGGCTGGAAAGAGATTTCACAACTAATAAATAATAACATTCATGATTAAGAAATAGTTTAAAATGTGTAATAGCACAGAATGAGGCTCTCTGCCCACAAAGGAGTTAAGTTTAGGTACGACAGTGTGTGTGTGACACCTATAAATGTAATGTAAGATGTGTGCATCTTGCCTTCCCCTTCTGCAAGCACACGAAATGAGTGCAGAGATGGGGGAACAAAATTCAGGGCCAGTCACTTTTTCTTACATGTAGATCACTTGTTGTTCTAAAGTGCAACAAAATTGGTGCTCCATGGTTTCTAGAAGAGCAGTAACCAGCTGGACCTGTCTCAGACCTGTCTGGTTGGAGATGAGAAATTCTTGTGCAGACAGAGAAGGGATCATTAGGAGAAACAACCTGGCCTAATAGTAAGGACATTTAGAGAAGCCTAAACAAGCAAGCAGGAATTGTTTGTTTTCTTTTCAGGGCAGAAAAGTCTGCTTGCTTCAGGAGCAATTTTACCTCATCTGCTGCTAACGGGATTGCAGTAGCAGTTCCAATTTTTTAGCAGCGTGAATAAAATTTAACTTTAGAGGATTGTTGTATATTCCCAAAGGTCAGCAGTACCAATGTTCTCTTCTTTCAGGGGAGGGACTAGTAAGGGTAGTTGGTGGAAAACTCTAGCTTTCCTCAGGGATGCACTGAACTCAGGTATTGATTCCTGGGGCTCAGCCACCTGCCCTCAGTCCCTCTCCATGCCCAGCCTCTCCCAGGCTGCCCTGGAGTCTGCAGCCACAAACTGCTGCATCACGTTGGGATGCTCACACAGCTCCTGCTTACACTTCCCATGTCTGGCTCTCTCAGCTTTATGGCTTGGGGATCTGATTAATGTGGATGTCTTCACTAGTAGTAAAATAGGAAGATAAAAAAGACACTTAGGCTTGCTTGTTAGCTTTTTCCTTTCATCAATCACCCTCTGCCTTCACTATATGTTGTCACTGGACTTCTTAAGCTCTGATTATCCTTCTTTTTTATTGTTTTAGGCCTCAGTCATCAAACTCGCAATTCTGGCAAGAGTAGTAGTTTGAAAGAATTGGTTTTAATTTAAAAAGAAGTTTTGCAATAGGAATGCTTTATTTTAAATGCTTTCTAGCAGCCAGCAACTTTGGAAAATGTTGCCTTCCCCCTCTGCTTTAAAAGCAATAATTTATCATAAGAAGAATTGCCTATGAATTCTTAATATGCAGGCTTTATGGAAACCAACTTAAAATGCTGAGCAGATGAGAATACTAAGGTAGGATTATGCCACATAAGGAAAAGCAGTTGGAAGACCAAAGATTTATTTGAGCATGGAGGCTGTGACAAAATTAAACATCATATGTCCTGTTTGTTTTTCCAAACATCACATCTGCAGTTCCCCAATCACTCTGCAACTACTAGAGGCAAGAGTGGCTTGTTATAAGCAGCAAAGCAGAAATGTTTGGGATCTAGCAGCTCCTTTTGAACAAGAAAGCAGCACTCTTAAGGTGTAGCTATAATTTTAGCACTGTTACTGTACACTAAATCCTGCCTCCCAGAAGGATGAAAGAAACCCCAAATCTCTTATCTCTCATGAAGCAGGCACCTGTAATAGGTACATGTCTTTAAAACCTCACACTGTCTCCTGCTTGCTCATATCAGAGAGAAGTGAGCTGTTCCCTGCACTGGGATATTTGCAGTGCCTCTGAACTCTGTCTTTCCTTAATGATAGCCACAGGGAAGATTAAATAAACCAGGATTGTTATATAGATATTATATGTTTAAAAACTCTCCATGATACTTAGATGTAAATCCACCCTCTAAATAAACAAATAGAAAATTTGATAGAAACACTATGTCATAAATGTGTATTTACTAATGTTTATCTTCAGTGTTTGTGTCTGCATGCAGAACTATCAGCTCATGTGGCATTACTTTCCTTGCTTCTTCAGTCCCTATAGCTTTGAAATCTCACAGCAAAACAAGAATAATATTTTGAAGATATGTTGAGTTATGGGAGGAAAAACTCATCCAAGCAGGCAAGTTTGTAATTTAAGAAATATTTTACAATCTTTGTGTATGTGTGTAGTTTATATTTGCTTTTTAAGGAACAAAAACAAACAAGCAAAAACCCCCAAACCTAATGAGTCATGAAAATCCCCAAACCCTTTGGTTACAGGAATGAGAAGCAGGTATTCAGTTGGATTAAATTCTTTTGGTGAGGTAGAAACAAAAGGGAAGTCTGAAACTTCAACTGAATTACTCTTTAATTGCAGGGTAGAAATGTTAATGTAAATGATCGACTGTTTATATTACCATGTATATGTATAGTATGTATATTACAACTCTTTGTGCTAAAGTCACAGGTAGAGAACAGCTTATCTCATACAAAAGTGTCACAGATGCTTTGCACTGAAGGACTTTCATCACTCAAAATACTCCCTTCCCTTTAGTACAATACTTGAATAAAACTGCTTCTTTTTTTCATTTACCAAATTGAGCACAAATACACTCACCTCAGTCCAACCTCAAAATGATTTTATAGATTACATGGTTGTTTGGAAGTTAGAGGTTTATTAGAATGAAGAAAAGCTCATAAAAATAACTGTGCTTAAAAGTGAGTGCAGAAGTAGGTGTAAATACATTTTTCTATTTCATGCATAAAGTAGATGCTTTTGGACAGGTTATCTCAAGAGACAACTACACTAAGACAGGAAATATCCCATAAGCTTGCAACACCCTTTGTATTTTATGAGATTTACTTCACAACTGAGCCATAAAGTATCAGTCTTTTGGGACTTACCCTTTCTCATGTTTTTAGTTTAGCAGTAGTTCTACTTGAAAGCAGGATATTTTTCTCTCCTGTAGTCCTTAATGACAGCTGTGAATGTTTACTTGGAGAGGCATATTCATATGGGTATCTCTCTGAAACTGCAGAGTAAAAGGAAAACAGAAACTGGGGACCCCTTACTCAGAGTAAGAGAGGAAAGAGGCCAATGTATCTCAGTTTCAAATTGTCTGGATCATTCCAAAATACTCTTGAAAAATTGCAAAAGATATCTTTTTGCCCTCTGTCCCCAGCTGTACATAGCTCTCACCAGCTATTGTTGATAATCTCTCTCAAACCAAGACAGGTGTCAGAAGAGAGCATTTCACCACATTTGAAAAAGGAGTTTACATCCAATAAAATACAAGACAGCTGCTCCAGAGCACTAAAGCAGCTTCCTCAGAGCAGCCTGTGTTTGAATTGCAACTTTCTGCAATGTGATGTGTTTAGAACTCAGCTTTGCCCTCTCACTTGTTTCCATCTGTTATTTTCCCATATCTCAGATCTGGGTTTCTGAACTCTCAAGGATATGGACAGATTGACTAGGCCCTTGGGCTCTGCACACCTTTGTGGCACTGAAAACCTGCAAATGTCAAAGTCATCAGGCTTGGTGGCATGCTGGAACTGCCCTATAGCCTCAACACAGTACTGCATCTCAGGATCATTTTAATTTTTGGGGATCCATATTTCTAGCCTGATATATGAAATCTGTCTCCTTGCTATTCACATTGGATACAGCAGTGTTGGCACAATTGTTCTGTATACACTGCACTGGAATACAGAGATGAAATTTGGGGATTTCAAGTATCTTAGAATATTTGTTCAACAGAGCAAACACTAACAGTCCTTTTAAAGTTCTGCCCCGGGATCAATTGCAGAATGTCACAGCTGACTCACCAATGCAGGATTGTAATGGCATGTTGTAAACAGACAAAATCCCACCCAGCAGCTTGTTTGCATATTTAGAGAATACTGATCCAAAACCTTTTTGATTACAATTGAGATAAGAAGGAAGATGTTTAAAGGAGTACTTTTTGTGAAAATACACTCTAGGATAAATTTAGCACTCAGTAAACTCCAAATGAAATCTTTAAACCCAGAATTGTTAAGCTCAAGATCAATCAACACTTGAGGTTTCTAAGGTAATTCTTGCCTCTGAAATTCTGAAAAATGTTTGATTCAGAAGGATAGAGGTGTATTTCAGATGAGCTGGTGAAAACTTTTCTGTAGAATGAAGCTGTGAATGTAGGCTGACAGTGAATAAATCCACTTTCATATGTTGAAACCAAAACCAAACTACAAAAGCTACAATAATTGTTGTCTATTTTCACAGCTGCAGACACTGTTCTGGAATCATTGCTGTGCCCTTCAGGGTGACAACCACCCCCCTGCCCATGGCACCCCAAGCAGTCAGGCTCACACATGCCAAGTGTGACTGGAGTTTCTCAGCCAGGAATCCAATCTGCAAAATACAGACATCATATGTGGACGTAAATAAAATAGTGTGCTTGTGCTAATTATCTTGTGATAAGGAAGATTTCAGTTAAATTCCCTGTGGTCATCATGGGATTCCACTTTGCTGCCATATCTGCTGAGCATTAAGGTGTGAGTGGTTCCCCTGGAATTGGTTACTCCTTCCTACCTGTGTGCTTTCCCTTCTGGTCCTGGCAGGAACATTTGCTATATGGCCCTAGAAGGTTTTCATATGGCCCATAAACCTGAGCTAGAGGGGAGAGAGGGAAGAAAGTGAAGAGGCAAAGATAAAGGCTGGAACATCTCTTGCTATTTGCTCCTGGAAATACAAGAGCACAAGAATATCTACCTGTGTAGGCTCTTTGTAGGTAGAGAGATGGGCATCTCCAAAAAGAGGTTTTAAGATTCCTTATCAAATGTATCTACTAATATCTTTAGGTTATCTTTAAAGTGCTTATCCCTCCCCATTGACTGAAGAAAAATCATGGGGAACAAATTCAGAATATACAGCTAATTTATGGATTTATAAAATAGTTGAAATATTTGAAAATAGTTGAAATAGTCCCTACAGGATTGTTTTTCTGTGTTAATGTGTTCCTACACTTTTTTTTTTTTGTTTTGAAATCTTGATAATTTGTTTAGTAAATGGCTGTTGCAAGGATCAAAGAGTTAAAGTATATTTAAAACAGATCTTTGTGCTGCTTTTAAGCTAACGTAGTACATTCATGGAGATTCCTGCTCATAAAACTTAATAAACTGCCTCATTCCTTGGACAACATACAGTTCCATTACACAGATGGAAGGTACATCACATCAATGATACCCAGTGAGCTGGAGCATGACTTGCACTTTCTCATGACCAAAGCAGAAGAGTGAATCACAGAGCAGCCCTGTCACTGAACAGCATCTCTCTTGCACCACTGCTTGCACTCTGCCTTTTCATGGCCTCTGCACTGGATGGACATCCCAATCCCACCTGAGTGAGGATCTTTGCTCAGTGCTCAAGACCTGAACCATGACTGGTCAATTTGCTCAGTCCTGAGGACCTCAGCAAGTTTCCTCTGGGCAAACTAATCTCTGAGATGGCTTTCCTGGTCCCTCTATAAGCAAAGAAAAGGACATTTCTGGCTGTTATTCATCTCAGCCCAGAGGAGCTGTTTGAAAGAGGTCAGATTTCTGCCTCTGCCTTTCTTCTGGGAAGCATAAATTTCTCTCCATTGACTATACAGTGAAATAGGAGTTCCCATTCAGTGACCCTCCCTTAATAACTTCCCTCCAGGCACAGCTTTATTTCAGGACCACATGTAAAAAGACAAATATAAGTTAATTTAAACTGGCTTTCAACATAGGGGTTGTTGTCCATGGGTCACACGATGTAGGATTTATCTTTCATAAGCCATATAATAAAATGATTTTTGCAAACTAGCAAAGCAATTAATCAAATACCAACCACTATCAGATCCTGAGAGCTTTTTTTTCAGAAACATTGAGGAGATTAACTTCACAACACTTTCAACTGATGTCTGCAGCCATGGGCATCACATAAGTAATATGGGTTCTCATTATAAGGCAGGAGGATGAATAGGCTGCAATACAAACCCAGGGTCCATTTTGCTGTTCCTGCTGGCAAAAATTCCCCCTCATAAAGCAGAGAATGATGAATCAATGCACTGGGTGCGGGAGAGCTGGAAATAAACACTGTTCCTTAGATTTTGGGTTAAATTAGGAAATGAAAAATTTCTTTTAACAATTTTGGGCCCTGAAAATAACTTAATTTATCCTTTTCCAAGTAAATCTCCTAAGTGTTCTCAAAATTTATCATTAGAAATCATTGCAAAAAATGGGAAAATATTTAGTTGACCTATAAGCTTACAAAATTGGACTGAGTTGATTTGACAAGGGTTACTTCAGCCAATTTTTAGAAGATGTACAGTGGTGTCTTGGTTTAGACATTTTGTTTTAGCTTCTATCAAGAATATTTGTTTCTAAATATAGAAATGTTTTTCATATTTTATAAAAAATATTTTAGCATTTAAAATGCTTCAGTCACTTTTCACAGAATCATAAATATAGTTAAAATAGAGACTCTACTGCCAATTACAAACACCGGCTGTTGAGAGCTGACATCAGAAACTGGCAAGGTACTGACTGACCTTACTTTTCTCTGTTAAAAAAAGGAGCAACAAATAAAAAAATCCTGTATTTTAGACCATGTGTGGTTATGGGCTGCAGTGTATTGACTTCCTGCTTTTGTCACTAGAGAGCAGTGTATGCCTACTGAGTTACATATTTCTCATACAGCTAACCCATAGATCTCTCCTTATCTATTAGTATTAATTTAAATTTCTCCTCAAGGGTGATGCAGGATTTGCAGAAGGAGTTATAGAATAGCATATGTTAAATATATAAAGTATTATTAGCTGCTAGTTGGTAATTTTTTTGTGAAAATTATGAGCTTCAGAATAGAAAAGATGGAAAAGGTGCAGACCTTGTGATGCTCCATTTATGCAGGCTCACAGAAAATCAATTGGTTAAAATGTAATTCCTCTGATTTATATTATTATAGTGGGAGGAAAATATGTCCCACAAGTCTATGAATTCCTGAGCCTTCTTAGAAAGTAAAATGTAACTATCACAGGTCAAAGGGAGAGCAAGGTTGTTTATACTCACCTCCTGTATTTAATGCCCTATTCCTTTGAAAAAGGCATTGCTCTGATCAGGACTGAGATAAAGAGCATTGTGCTTAAAAAAAATTACTGTCAGTCCATTACAACATGTTGAATAACCTGATTTAATTGACTTCAGCAGTTCACTCTCTCTGTTTTTAGAAGTATTTTGAAGTAAACCTCTCTTGTTTAATGCATATGGAAGTAAAAAAAAAAGCTGTCAGCTAGGAGGGGACTCAGGTCTGCCTTCCCACTGCCCATCTCTGCCCATCTCTGAAATTCTTGTTAAAGCAAAATTAAAGATCTCTGCCTTCCAGAGCTTTACTCAAACAACTCACCACTCTGATGAGAAGCTGGCTGCAATTCAAAGATTGCACATTTCTGATGAACACCATTAAAACAAAATGCAGAGAAAAATAATGCCAGCATCATTACAAGAGACACGGCTGAACAGATGGGTAAACTTCTGCCAGGAGAACCTCAGGAACCAGATCAGTGACTTGGCTGCAGGGAGGGAAAGGGAGGAAGAAAAGAGGATAAAGGAGAAGAAAATAACATAACTTCATGGGAATCTTTCCTAGTTCAGAGCAGTGAGCAAAACTACCTTCCCTATTATTTTGGAGAAAAAAAATACATTATGGAATTTATTATTTGGTGTCTCCCTTCTTTTGGTGCCTCAGGAGTTCAAAGTAGTTTAATAGATTCGAACACCTAAATATGAGGGTAAATATAAATACTTGGGGATTTTTATTTTTGTGTTCATTGGGGTTTCAGTTTTTTAGGCCAAAGTGATGCTCTCTAGGGAAGCATAAACCTGATGCCAGGACATGATTGCTGCTCAGGTTTGATTGGATATAATGTAAGGATATTATGTTAAAAATAGAGGTAACAAAAAATATACAATGGAAAACTTTTAGGTGTTAGAGAGAGGCTGAGCATAAGAACTTGTGCTGCCACTGATATTTTCCCTCCTGGGATAAATTGCATCCTGCAAGGGGACATCTGCAGCCTTTTTCTTCTGTTGCCCTGAGTTTTCTGAGGATTCTTCTGGGAGAAGTTGTTTCTCCTCCAGGGATCTTCTTCAGGTCTTATTTGCCATTGACTATATAAATGTTATATTCTCCCACCCGACAATCATTTATGGGATCATCCAGAGGAAGTACATACCTGAACTGACAGTCACCACTATGAATGGAAATTTCTTCCATGAGCAGGAAAAGAGGGGAATCACCAATAGCAGTTTAAATCCATATTTCAAACAGTAATGTTAGTTAAGTCACTGTGCAATACAAATGGGAGCTTGTGCTTTGAGTCCAGGCTCCTTAATTTCTGGTAATTTCAGAATAAGAGTAGCCCACTGCAGTCACATTTTCATTTTTTTTGTCTGATGACACCCTAGTGCTGTTGAAATGAGGGAGATGTAAGTCAAAGGAGAAGCAAGAGCACAGCTTCCACTGCTGACTGCAGCACTTCTATACACATCTTAATCATATGCTCTCTGAAATGTTTCTCTTAATTTCCCTTGTGACCAGCTCTTTTGAAGTTTTAATATGTGACCTGTTGCCATCTACTTGATTAGCTCTTTTCTCCCTATTTGCTCTTTTTCTATGCTCTTTGGAACATTATTTTTCTTAGTCCTGGCTATTTTAGTCTCTTGATGTAATAATGAAAAATATTCTCAGGAACCTGTTCTTTCATCATACTTATGTTATGCAATAAACTTATATGGTTTATCTAGGTCAGATGGTCTACTAAAATTGCATTCAAATGAACAGATAAATGTGAACTTCAGGCAGGTCATTTATTTCAGCTCAGAATGCTACACTGTGCTACTGTGTACAGTGTGTTTTAACTAGAGCTGGCCAAAAGAAGTGAAAATCATGTCAATGATGTCTGCTTCCATTTTTCAAGGATTTTGGTTTTTTCAGAGGGTTGTTTTCTTCTGTTTTCCTGGTGGTTTGGGGGGCTTGTTTTGTTTGGGGTTTTTGATAGGGAAATAGTATAGATCTGCACCTAGCTTCAAAGACAAAAGAATTAAGGAAAAGAAAGTAAGAAAATTCACAATAATTTCTGAGAATTCATACTTTATTGCTTAAGCAAAATCAATAATTTCTAGCAGCATAGTATCTATAGAGTAAAACTGAGCTATTTTGATTCTGTACACCTGAAATAAGTTGAGTATATTTCACACAACTCATTTAACTGGGGCTGAAATGAAAAGCACTAAAGTCACTTCTAAAACAGAGGGAAGTAAGGAGAGAAGTCTATATTTATATTGCTTTGAGCTGCACATGGCAACTGACCCCACTGTCTGTCTTGTTTTCATTAAGTAACCTCACCTTAATAAGCTTTTTTACTGACCTATAGATCTTTAACATAATAACAACAGCCCAGAGGTACTGGCAAAAAGAAGGTCAATGTGTGCTTTCTCATTCAGGTCTGAATATATATTGATGGCATTATTTTATAAAGGCACCAAACTAAATAGGCAGCAAAGTGGCCTCTGGCAATGAAAGTGGTAAAATGGAATCTGGGAAGGCTCCATACACACTTGAAAGCTGTGCAGCTTCCAGTCAGCCCAATAAATTCAGTTTCAAACTGCATTCTAGTTATAAACAATTAAGCAAGTCAGTAAAAAATAACGACTATATAGACTCTATATAAGTATGATAATCATGCAGCTGGAATTGCTGAGAAGACACTTCTAGAGAAATGTGAGTTTGTAATTCCAGGAGAAATCTCAGCCACTGCAGTTTGGGGATTGCTTATGTTGTCACTGATCATAAGAAATCAAATCATATATAAGCATAAACCACTCCATGCCATTTGAAATATATTAATGAGATTTGGAAGACATTAGAAACATTACATGGTTTATGGCTGTTTTCATCCATCTCCTTGATGGAGTTTCCCAGAAGCCTCCATTGGCCTGTTTGTGGCAGAGCTAATGAGAACTGATGTCTCTGTGTGCTTCTGCCTGAGCCCAGCTGAAATGAGTGTGTTGGGCCTCTGGGCACTGGGCTAACAGCTTGTTTTTGGAAGGAATGAGAAGTGTTCACCTCCTGCCTGCCTTTAATACCACCTTTTGTGGCACTCAGATGCACAGGTTGTAAAATGTTGTGGCTGTATGGCCTCTGCTCGTGGCTGATACCAAAGTCAGTGGGCCAGTATTTGCTAATACAGACAAATTTAATGTGTTGTTAGTGGTGTTTGGGTATCTCTGAGCACCAGCCAGCTCTGAAGGAGGCAAAGGAAATTTCCTTCTCTGTTTGGAATTTGTATTTTCATGGGAGAGCAGCACAGGTCTGGTTTGAGTCACAGCTTTAGGATGTTTCTGGGCTTGTACCAAAAAGCCTTTATAAGACAGAGAATGAAATATTTAGTTGGAAACAGATGGGTACATCAGGCTGTGCTCTGTGAACCCGGGAGGGAAATGGAGCAGAGAGATTGGAAAGGAATTGGAAGTTAAGCTTCATATTTCCTCATGCTTTTTTCTTCCTTATGAATTCTCTGACTTAGCAGTGATTATAAAATTAACTTGCATCATATGAAGTTTATGAAGTTTAACTTTCTTCAGTTATTTAATAGAAACTACTCAACCAAAGAATAAATTTGACCATGATATGACATAGTTAATGCAACTGTAATTAGCTGATATCCAAACAAGTAGAAGCTGGAAAACATCAGAATATTGAAATGAAAAATCACATACAAAAATGAGATAATTTTCATTTGTAGGCTTAAAACATATACTTTTATTTCTTCGAAATAATTTACAGATTTTACATTTGTATCTGTATCTATTACTCCTTCCTTCCTTCCTTCCTTCCTTCCTTCCTTCCTTCCTTCCTTCCTTCCTTCCTTCCCTCCTTCCCTCCTCACTCACAGGGAAGAAATAAACAAGTCTGGCTGCAATCTTCTTTTGTTAGAAGATATTTTTTGTCCTTTTTTATTGCATGTCAACTTTACAAATACAGTGTTTATGGCTTTAGCACAATATTATTACACATCTGTGTTTTATTGGCTGTTATGAATTTCTCTGTGAAAAGCAAATGAGGCTGGAATATTAAGTCTAATAACATTATTTATCACTGATTTTGATAAACTGTTCTTGTAAAAATGTTAGTCACTTCAATTCATCGAGGACTAAAATAAACACTTCATTATAATGAATTAAAAACAAATCAAACAAAAGGTTTGTCTCAAAAAATGCCCCAATTTTATCTTTTCACCACATTGTTAATAGTTTCTGCTTATATCTTTAAGAAGCAGGTCACTATTGACTGGCTTGTGAGGCAGTTTGTAATGGTATTTTATGCTTCTCACCAAAACTGCTAGAGAAAAGCTGCAAAACCTTTTTTTTCATAAATGAATTGCTTGATCAAAACAAAATTCTAAGTTCCTGTATTCCAGCCCCAGCATAAAAGGTTTTTTTCTCCAAAACAAAATGCCACTCCAGAGAAAGCCAGGAGGAAAAGAGTAAGAGCAGAAAGGCTGAAACTGGCCAGTTTCATGGTGGAACTGAAGATGGAAGGGGGATCTAGGTCTGGATTTGGACACGTAGAGACACCAAGTGGGTTCTGGAGCTGCCCAGGTGTGCACAGGGCAGCAGCCCCTGAACCTCTCTGTTCAGGGGGGGCTGGAAAGGAATTCAGCTTGGGCTGAAGCTCTGAAGATGCCATCAGGGACCTGCTCAGCTGCCCAAATGCTGGGTCTGACACTGTGGGGGACAGCCTCAAGCACACAGAAGCTCATGGGCTGTGTCCTGGGGCAGGATGCCCCTTGGCTTTGCCTGTGGGTTTGCTGATCAAATCCTCAGAGCCGTCCATGCTCACAGCTGCCCATGTCCCGAGGAGCAAAAACACTGTGCCAGGTGTATAAAGAGCATGGTAAGGCTCAAAGCAATAAAATTGTATGAATGTGAATGTGGTAGTGGGGGCCTAGAACCCAAGGGGGCAGTTCTGCCAACACACAGCATAAATTTATTTGGTGATTTCAGCAATCCCATCTACAATAATGCATCTACAACGTCTAGCACAGAAGGAGCAACCTGTCAGTTACGGTTTTCTTTATCAGAGCATGAATATTATTCCCAAAAATGCTTTTTGCTTGAATTTACTGATTTGTGACAGTTCCTACTTCTCACACATACACAAGATTTTATGTATATAAAGCAGATTTGAGAATTTAATAACCGAGTTTTAAAGTCCAAGTTGTCTACATCTCAAGGAATTTGTAAAAATTCATATTTTAAGCTCTCTTGAAATTCTATCACCTTTTACTTTAAGAAGGCATGGAAATAAGAAAGCGAGAAGGTGATATAAAAAAATAAATATTCATGCTGTAGTATATTAGTCAATGCTTCAGTACACTGCCAACATATTTAGAAGCAATAAAACTCAGGTGACCTGGAAAGGAGATGAACCTTGCTCTTGTCTAACCTTGATTTCATGCATGGAGAGAAGTGCTCTTGCCACACGATAAAACATGTTCTGGTACTTCCTTGGCAAGATCATTCATAACTGCAACTCATCTCCCAAATTGTTGTCTCCTGAATTTTTAAAAAATGAACCTAATCCACTGTAGAAACAAGGTTGCAAGTGGCTTTGTTCCATTGCACTGATGGCAGAATAAGGAAGAGGCAGTCTTCATATAATTAAAAATCTGCAAATAAAAAGACTCAGTTCAGCACTGGTTTAGGATTGCATCTAGAGGAGGCTGCTGAGGTCATTGATTTTATTTTTAACTGCTAACACATTTGTTTCAACTATAGAAGCTGCTTCTCAAAAGAACTCTGAGAATAAATATTCTTATTCAATGCTTTCTTTTTAAAAATAAAACCAAGAAGCCTTGAAGATTAAGCCACTTTCAGGGCTATGTTCTCCTTTTTTTCATGGCTTGTCTAGCTGGAGCCTCAAAATCAATTAACTGAAAGGTCTTCATCACCTCTGGAATTCCACTCATTCACATCAGTAATTACAGAAGGTCTCCATGAGGCAGTGGTTTCTCAAAGAGTTAATTGAAATACAGGAATAGCTTAATACTGATTCAGCAGACTTAGCTCTAAACTTCAAAAGAATTGTGATTTACCATTCGGTTCTTTGTCTATTTAAATTAATCATGTTGCTCAAAGGCAAGGGAAATGAAACATTGAAGGCCTCGTAATCATTCTAGCATAAATGTTAAAATTCATTAGTCCTTTGAGACACAAATTCTGAACTTTTAAAAATTTTTTTAAAAATATTTGTTTCACAAAGTATCAATTTCATCTCTCTTTCCTGGCAAACATAGGACTTGCCCCCCAAATCTCTGAACTGTACACAACATCTAGGTTTATTAATATTAAATACACTAATGTAGGAGAACACCCCAGGGCCTGATTCAAGTTTTATAAAGGTAATACAAAGCTTATCAGATCTATGGTTTACCTACTCCTGAGATGGACTAGGCTGCCTGGCACAATTCATGATTCATAACTTCAAATAGATACCTACCACTGCTTTAGACAGCCTGAGATTTGGCAGCAGTTTATTTCAACACACATGAAATGAATCCATTTCACACCTGCACTGTGAACTTGCATTCTGATCCCCAGATAGGCAAAGAAAGAGATTTCACCCCACAGCCTTCCCTGGATCTGACATGCAGTATGTTCCTGTTGCACTGCTGAGGAGGACTGGCATTATGCCCGCCTGTTATGCTCTGAAATGATGAGAGGGTTGAGAGAGTTTAGTGTCTGTGTGTGTCTCCTCTCCTTTTCCTCTCTAGCCTGCTCCATGCTGTAGCACACAGCAGTGATTCCTTGCTTGGTTGTGTGAGCCAGTGGGTCCACAAAAACCATGGACCACACTGACAAATACAGTCCCAAGCTGCACTGTCCCACGCAGTGCAAACCTGCTCCCTTGGGCTGACTCTGGGGCTGGGAGTCTTCCCAGCCATCTTCCCACTTGGGAAAGATTGGAAGGATGTCTCCAATGTGATATCTGGCAGAAGGATCTACCTCGTCTTGCAGAAATGTTAAAAGTGGCCCAAAAACCCAACTCTCTCTATGTCTTATTGATGTCTTCTACAAAGTGATTCTGTTTCTCAGTAAAGACTCACAGGGTAGGCAAAGACAGCATTTCCTCACTTTTCTATAGGGCACATTTAACTCTTTCCTATATGTTACAGTGAGCTCATGGGCACTCTGTGCTCCCTTCCTCAGGACTCTGTGACTCTGATCAAGATAACCCTGGACGCCTCCTTCCTGCCCCAACGGGGTTGGCAGAGAGCCAGGGAAGCCCAGCCTGTCCAAAGTCTGTATAGACCCCTGACATTTCCTGTTTGTTCTCTTTTGCCCTGCTCTCCCCATGGACATCACAGAATAAAGATAGCTGAACCAACGTATATCAGGGTAAGAGGCTCTTTTGGGAATCTTTGCCATCTCCTGATATTCCTCCCCTCACAGCCTTGGATCTCTGGGCTAGCCTGATATACAGGGGGCTGTGCGAGGAGGGGAACATCACCTATAGAAACCCTCAAGAAGGGTAGTTGCTAGTTTTCTCACTTAGATGTGCAATCTCCTCTTACAGCTTTCAGGATGAGGAGATACGTGTAATTAGATATTTATCTTGGAGCAAGTGCAAAGTCTGCTGCACCTTTCACATTCTTTGAAGTGAGAAGGGTCAGTTTGTAGCACCATTTCCTTAGTCATCATTTTGTCTGTGTTTTCTGTAAATAGGAGCTTAATTACTAGCTTTTGATTATTAGTAACTGTCAGTGCAGGACAATTCTGTTGTGAAAAAGACTGGTAAAATGATCCTTTACTCAACAGCACAGCGCTGAGTTCTCACAGCAGTACTTCAGTGATTAAGACTGTGATTTTCAAAGTAACTCCAAACCACCATTGAATTGAATCCTAACCCTCTTAGGATCCTTTGAAAATCTCAGCCAGAGATTACACCTCCATGTTTTTTGATTTTAGTATCAACTACAGAACCACCATGGCTCAGATTGACTCTTCTGTTTTCCCTGCTGCTGGCAGACCTGGTTTGGACCAGTGGCAATTGCATGATTTTGGAAACCTGTGGGAGTCATGGAACTGTACAGATGCACTTCCAGGTGTGATGGGAAGAGGCAGGGCTGATACCTGTCCCTGTCCCCGTGTTTGCTGAGGAACCCTATGCATTGTCCAACATACGAAATGGAATTATTAACTCTCAGTCAGATGACTCTCAAGACATTGTTTACTGTAAAACTTACTGCAGGAGTGCCACCAACCAACATCCCCTGCTCAGGTTTACCAGGGTGTAGAATGCAGCACAACAGAGCCCTTTGGGGTAAGCTAGTGAGGAAAGTCAGGGTGCATCATTTGATGAAGGGCACATTTACTGCAGTAATCAGGAGTGCTCTTTGCAGAGCATTGCAGGAGTGTGGCATAACCAGCTCCTGAGAAATATGGGTCTCTGAAAGGCTGGCTGGCCTCGTGGTAGTGCTACAAATGTGCTGTCTCACTCCAGGCTGGAATCTCATTTCTCCTTCCCTTGGATATTTACACTCTTTCAGCCTCAGCTCCTGATCTACAGTTCACAGATGATCCTGCAGTTGTTATCAGCTGCTTTTTCGTTGTTCTCTGTTTAACTACATGACACAACTGCTTTTGTTGCAGTTTAAATGCCACCTATCACAACCATTTTAGGACTGAAGTTTATAAATACAGTTTTTTGTGCAGCAAGTCATTAAACTTAAGCAATTTTGAGAGGTTTAGAAAAACCTAAAGAGTGTAGTTCCTTCCTTGTTTTTCCCTTTTCTTCCACAGGAGAAAATTTGTCTCGTGCCGTGCTGGAGAAATGGAAAACAGAGATGGCAAAACAGCCATCACAGCTCCAAAAACTGCAGTGCTGGAGCACACAGAGCCTCACATGGCAGTAAAACCTATCACAGGGTCACAGCTTTGCTCTAGGTGCCTCCCTAGAGCCTGAACCTTCCAACACCAGCTTGGCCTTGCTCTTTGCTTTCACAGGTGACCACCACCCTGTGAGGTGGAGCAGTGGGGACATCAGAGTGGTGCTGCTCTCTGAAATTTCTGTCTGCCTGCATGGTCTGGGTGGAGAGGATTCCTCCCAAATCCAGCCTGGAAGCACTGGCCCTGACCCAGGTCCTGGCATGTGGACCATGCTGCAGTTGCCTCTATTTCATGACCCAGAGATAGAGAGCTGCTTATTTATCTCTGAATTGGATCATGCTTCCTGCTTTCTTTCTACTTATATCCCACACACAGTTTGTTGTTTTGTTATTTTTTTCAGCAAAGTACATTTTCTCCTAGGATATGAAATAAAGTACATCTCTATTTACCTGAATTCTGACATTGTTAACTTTACTTAGCAAAATTTAATTTTTTGGGGAGAAAGGAAAAGAAGACAGTATTCAATTAGTAATAGGTACAGCTCATCTCATTTTATGAGCTGAGCTTTTACTTGCTTAGAACAGAGTTAAACCTGGGCAATGCCGGGCATCCAAAGCTGGTCAGGCTCTTTTGAGGGAAGAGCAAAAGGAGCAACCAGTTCTAATCACCTGAGTATTTTCCCAGTAGTTAAATACTCTTCGAGAGCTTAACCTGTGCACTGGACTGAATAAGTTATTCAGAAAGGTCACAGATATTTCATGGCTTACAATCTTTTCTCTGCTCTGTTTTCTTTACAGGTATCACAGAGGTAGATTAGAAAATGACCAGGTCATATAGAAATAAATATTGTCTGTATCACAGACCCTTGGAGAAATGTGTGTGTGGTTCTACTCAAGCACACAACTACTGAAGAGCAGAGGCATCCCTTGGCTTCCTAAAACTGAATGTAGCAATTTTGAAAAATTGCCAACATCAGCTTAAGTCAAGGATTTTCATGCCATCAATGACTTTTGCTCAAGACCTAAGCTGATAGAGAAGTAGCTATGGCATGTGTAGCCACAGTAGTGTGAATTAGTTTAAATTATTTATACTGTATCTATGGGTAAAGATTATCATCAGCAGCATCCCTCCATTCGTGCATGTGTGTGTGGAGGAGGAGTTGACAGTTTTGGGTGTATTAACCCATCAAATAAAACAAATATTATATAATATGGCACATCTGCCTATGCTCTAGACTGTGTTATATGTGCCTCTCTAAAGATGAGACAGACAAATTATCCTGTTTAGCTGTGTATGTAACAGCCTGAGGCAACTGAGAAGGGAGTTCTGTCATAAAATCTATAATTGCTGGAGGCATGTTTGTCTCTGGTTGATGTAATTTCCAGCATCCCATTTCCTACTTGCCAGAAAGAAGCACCTACCTTGTTCCCAGCCTCTGGCTTCATTCCTTGTCCTTGCTGTGAGTTCAGTCACCTGTGCTGTTCCCACTTGGAAGCAAGGTTGGTCTGAATTGGGTTTCCCCAATTATTGCTATGAATACCATCTTTAAGTGTGGTTGTACAGGAAAGAGGAATATTTAAATTTTATGTTCAATAGTCCTACTTCTGTGAGCCTGGGCATCCAGAGTGTCTCCCTGGCTGTGTGTGATGTTAGCAGTGATGGAAACCAAACAGTTTGGGTGTTCTCTGGAGTGTCCATCACTAAGAATTCCTCTGTTCAAAGGTCAAGACCAAGATGGAGAGAAGCATTTCCTAAATCATCCAGAGGTGTTTCTAAATATTTCCATATAGAGTGGATGGTTTTCAGGCTCAGTATCCTACTGGTGCCTGTTGGACAGTTGTATCTTGGTGGCACAGGCAGGCTTCTGCAATTAATACATTTTTTCCTGGCTGTGTTAATTCTGGACATTGACTCTGAAGGGGGACCCAGAGGGAGAACACCTGCAGCTACAGAAGAGAGAGGTCATACAGAATGATACATTTGTAGGAGTCTCAAAAATCACATAATTGAAACCTCCCAGGCTGACAATCAAACCTAGCTCTAGTGGGAGATCACCCACTGTTAGATCAGATTTTTAGTGCCAGGGAATTAACACTGCTTTGCCTTGTGCCAGTGGCTGTGCCCTGGTCCAGCAGAGCAGACTCCCAGGATTAGGTGGAGCTCAGCTGCCCCATGGCAGAGCTGTGAGAAGGGGTCCCTGCTGTGCAGGAGAGGACGTGGCCACCCAGCCCTGTGCCCAGGCTGCCCTGGAGCTGCCAAGGAGTGGAGCAGGGACAGCCCTGAGGTGCAGGGAGGTGCTCCCAAGTGGCTGCAGTGTCTCCTTAGCCCCCTCTGAGCTGTCTCCACTTCCTCTGGAGATGGCAGCTTAACCCCAATACCTGCAGGTGCCTTCTGGCACACAGCTGTATCCAGGTGAGCCAGCAGACCTCACCCCACTCCATCCTGCCTCTTCCCACAGAGAGCACAGCTGATGCACAGGCTGCAGGGGTACAGCTTTACACTGCAGCACCTACCTCCTAATGATTTGGACATAGCCTGAATCTGTATATCCCTTGATCCATTAAAGATGGTTTTGTCAGGTCAAAACATGTTTATTTTCCTCTCAGGAGTAGCTTAGCTCACTTAGAGAAGCCCATAAAGCTTTGTTACTCACTTTTTCCTGGTATTCAAAGTGTTCTTCCTTCCAGGGATGAGACAGTGAAATAGTTTCTTGCTGCTACAGTAACTTAGAAGGAAGGGGAAAAACAGTGAGAGTGAGCTGGCAGCTGGGTGACCCCATCATCTCAGTACCTGTCTGTGTTATGAAGCTTAGGCACAGAGAAGAGGTTTCCTTTTGGTGCAGGGAACACATCAGATCCAAGAATAGGGTCTGCTGTCTCTTCTGGCCTCTTTTGGGAATCTCAGACCATGAGGAAAACTCTGTCCTTATCTCTCTACCTGTCAACACCCTTGCCCTCTGCAGTAGGATCTTTTTGGCACTGCTGTGATGAATTTCTTTTCAGGAATGATTTCAGAGGCAGGAGGAGATCTTTGTGTGTCTCCTGCAGCACATCCAAGGCTCAGACCTACACCCCTGCTCAGTGATGACCCCTCAGGAGCTGCTCCTCTCTCGCTCTCTGCTGAGTTGCTGACATCTAAAAGATACAAAACACACTGGGCTGTCAAGGACTGAGCACTCTGGACTGTCAAGGACTGAACAAAAGTATTTTACAGCTCCAACTGAGTTATTGAAAGCAGTTTTCTATCTGTATTGTTTTGGGTTTGTGTGTGTGTCACATTTGAATATATCCTTGCACTGGATTAATAGATGCACTTTGGAGATAGCTGCTCACAAGAAATTAATGGGACATTTCAAGACAGAATTCTTACCAGCTAATTAAATTACCTGCCTAGCTTACTAGAATTAATCACTGCTCTCCCAATGTATTTGTGTAAACAGACAGATTTTCATGTAAATTAAATGATGTTTGAGATGGCAGATGAATCTCTGTTGTTTGGCAGTAGTAATAATTAGTACAAAAAAAAAGATAAAATTACTAGAAACCATTCTTTGTTACTGCTACCACATATACATACTACTTTACCAGTTTCTATAGCTATATATCACACAATGGGGTTAGCCTGCTCCCTCAGAGGAAAAAAAGATGTAAAGTCTGATTTCTGACATTTGATAGTCAAGCATGAGAGCAACTGTAGCTGTCACAGGAATGAGTTTTGGATAATTTAAGGAACTTAAGATATGGAAGTGTTTTGTTGGAGGTCCATATTTCTCCAGAAAAAAAAAAAAACAACCACAAAAAAAACAAAACAAAACAAAACAAAACAAAAACAAAAACAAAAACAAAAACCCAAAAAAAACCCACCAGCAGCAACAACAACAACAAAACAACAACCAGAAACATTTTATAGAGAAGGGTTTTAAGTTTTTCTACCAAGAAAGATGCTGGAATAAGAATAAAGAAAACTGGGTTCTTTCCCTACCCCTCTTTTTAATTCAGCTGCATGAGCCACTTTGTCCTTCAGTTCCTAAGCTTCCTCTTGCAATTTGTTGCCTGTATCATCTATTGCAATGCATCCCCTGCAAATGGTCTTTTACTTCCTATAAGGAGTGAGAGACCAATAAGAATGGAGTAAAATAAGATTATCTCAGCTTACTACCTTCAGACAAAGTATAAAATTCAAATTGATTTAATAAAATTTAAAAGTTTTAAAATTATATTATGGAGGATGAACATACTTATGTACCTATGTATCCTAAGTACTTTTTCATGTACAAAACCAATTTCTAGGACAGGAATTTATTATAGTATATGGCTTTACATTTTCACTAGACCTAAAGATCCACATCTAAAAGTCTTCTCTCAGCAGCTGTATCGACATTGAGCAATTCAGCCCTGGATACAGATAATGAAATTGCATTTGCTACAGCAAATGATGGAAATCCATTCCTTGAAGACTTAGATATAAGGCTGATCTGTGTGGAACTGCCAGGTTAAGGAATGAAAATTTAGAGAGGCATAACTCCCAGGATGGGGCTGCATAGTCCTCCTCCTCACAATGTCTGTGCTGCTGCTGCTTGCTTTGGTGGATCAGCATTAGAGTATTACAGGTACAGAGGAAATTCAGCCAAGGATGATGGAAAGATTGAATTATTGATTTCCTCTTCATCTGGAATATGCCATCAATCTCAAATATTTGCTCAATTGCAAGGTTTCCTGTATTTCCATTTTCAGAAACTCCAGCATAAGCAAGATCAAAGACTGTGCTTTCACATAAATGGTTTATTTCATGGAACATTGTTTTTAATGCATTCATATCCCAGAACATTCAAAGCCATACTTAAATTATTTCAGTTTTCTTGGTGATGTTTTCCTTTGAAAGATTCATATGTACTGTCTCTCCTAGGCTCATGAATTGTAGTCCTGTGTGTGAATATATTTCTGTGTCTTTGAGAGGTCAGTTTATAGCATGCAAATTCACAAATGCAGAATGATTAGGCACTGCTGCTGTCAGAAATATTTAGGCTGTTCAGTTTTTGTCAGCTAAAGGACACAACGTGGAGTCCCAGACCAGACCCCAACTGCACTGATCTTCCAAGAGGATTGACTTTGGTTTAGCTCTTCAATCCCACTTCTTCCCTTTTTCTGTTTGTGTTAGAATATTTACAGAGCAAAATCCTACTGTTCTAAGACTTTTTCCTAAGAGTAAAAAGGAATTGCCTTTAGTCTTGCAGGACATATTCTGAGCTCCGTAGCAGCATTTCACTGCACCTTTTCCATTATTTGTGGAGTGAGGTTTTTTTCCCCCCTTAGGTCAATATGATCAAAGTGTTATACAGTATTCCAAATAAGGTTTTTAAACTGTTATGGGTGTTGTCATCAGTGCTTCCTTGTCTTCACTGAAATCACCTTGTTTGATCCAGCCTGGGTTTGCATTTTCCTCTTACTCATCCTTCTTCTCATGTGAAACTCTCCTTAATAATGATGCCATGTGATACCTGTTCTGTTTATGTCTTATTTAATTTCCCTTTGTGTGGTTTCTGCTTGACTAATTACTATGCCTTCCAAGCACTTTGCTGAAATAGACTGAGACCTTAAGTGTCACACATATTCACCACCAAAAAAACCCCAAACCTTAACCAAACACAAAATAACTTAATGTGCATTCTCTTATTAATGAAAGCAAAATTACTTTAGCCAGGTTTAACAAGGGTGTGGTGAACTGTAAATGCTGTAATATTCCAAGGAATTATGGTGAAGTATAAGGTAACATTGGTACTGTCTACTCAGGCTACTTAGGTATCTTAATTAAACCGTGATTTAAAAGACCACAGAGGTGTGATTCGAAAGGCTGTGCTCTGTGAAGGCAATGAAAACAAACAAGTACTTTTGAGGGGCTCAGTTAGGCATGCTGGTGCCTCGAGAAGACTAAATTCAAATCCTCTCCCTGGTGCCCACCATGGAACAGCACTGGCTCCAAACTAGCACCAAGTTCATCTTTTGTGAAAATTAAAGAAGTGTTTTCCACCCAGAGGGCTTATGAGCTTCAAATATAATATAAAATAATGTAGATATTAAAGCATTTCAATTATTCCTGTACCTTGCTTCCATGAATCCTCTTGTTTCTGTGAGACATTTCTGACTCATGATATCCTGTCCACTTGGGCTGATATTTCTTCAGTGCTGACTGAAATTGGCTTAACTTTTAATATAAAAGTACAAAATATGGATCATTTTTTAATAAAGCTTTGCTGTGTGTATTCCTTAAAGACTTGCGGGATTGCAATAGTGTTAAAAGGCAAGACAGAATAGTTAAAATTAAATATTTTTTTAAAATCTGAGGATTTTTATTTTCACTTTTTATTTGGAAGTGATCAAGTGGTAAAGCACAATTATCTAATGAATTATTATTTCTCCTATTAATAACTGTACAGTTCAGAAGATCTGCTTGTGTTTTTGCCAAGCAATCTGTTGTTTTCTGTATTTCCTGGCAATAAACCTAACATGTTTGGGTTTTCTTCACCCTACTCTCAATAAGGTCAATCTCTCTGTTCACCTGACACAGGTTGTAAGTCTTACTACAGCCCTTGTGATCATAACACCAGGATTATTGACAAGCTGCCAAAACATGGGTTATAGCTAGTGCTTTTCTGGGCTTCAGTATTGACTATATGCCCTACCAACAAAGCAGCATCATCATAATAATTTCAATCCCCAAGACAACAGGTTCCAGGTACCAAGCAGTGAACAACTGCCAGACTGAGCCCTGTGGCAGAAATAGCTGTCTTACAAGATGCAGTTAAGTAATAATGGTTGTGAACAATTATGTTTCAATGTGGAATTTTAGAAGGATAAGGCCCATCAAGGTTTCTGAAATATGGCACTGAGCAGTTTCATTTTCCATTGCAGGCCTTTTGAAATAAATGCTCTTAATAACTCTTGCTTCTTTTCTCCTGCTATGCAGAAAAGACAAAAATTCATCTCAGTTTTTTAATATATATACCCTCTAGATACAACATTTTATCAAAAATCAACACAGTGTTCCTGTGTGGTTTTGTCTAGCAATATCTGCTAACATTCATCAGCAAGAAAGTTTTAGCCTAGATGGGTGAAGAATGTAAGAACCTGGAAAGCAGAGTCCTTGTATGCATTCAAAGATTGATGGCTCAGGACTGTTTCCAGCCTTGACTGTAGTTTCCAGTCTCTCTCTAAGAGATGTTTGTTAATATTTGAATTTTTGGTTTCTTGACTACCTCCTTGCACAGGCTACAGGGAGAAAGAGTGATGATCTACCTCATGTTCCCTTATCTTTGATAAAAGTCTATTGAAAATGTCACACTGTGACTATATTCCTGAGCTTTTGAGTAAATATAAAGGAGGAAGAAATTGTCCATTCTTGTATTGGAAAGATGGAATTGAGTATATCAGTAGCTAAATATTATAAAAAGCTTAAGTGTGTATTTAAGCTGGTATCAAAGACTCAGTTTTAGGTAACACCAGCTACCCCATAAATAAATTACTGAGGGTGGCTATGTTTTGGCATGACGCTGAAACTCAGGCCATTTGGAGCTACAACCTTATTAATTGCTCAGCTCATCTTTAATCCCTACTTTTAAAACTATAGGTACCACTTTCTCTAATGTAGAACTGTTCCTGCTTTGAAAGTTACGTATTTGCTCTGCTAATTTAGAGAATGCATAGGATTTTAGGGCCAATGCATTGCTTTTCCTCTCAAAATACCAAGGTACTTTACAGACAACTATGCTGAACAGAGCAGGGCATTCACTGCCTTGTTACCCTTGTTAAGGGTTCCTCTAGGTGCATTAACCCTTTTTCACTGATTTTGGCCTGGCCATGTATTTGCAGGGACTGATACCACCAGGGAGCAGCTGGATGACGGGATAACCAGCATCCATGACCTGGAGTTGAAAATCTTCATGATTCTTCCCTAGATCAGTTTCCTCAGTTACAAGCTTCTGATGGCAGACAGAATTTTTAATTAAAATTACACTCTGGCAGATTTTTTTGATCCCTCATTAGATCTGATGGCCATGTGTAATATATGACCCTGAATTACCTAAGTGGGAACTGTTAGTTTACCCACTAACTGCTGTAACCTGGAGGTAATAATATTAGTTTAGCAGGTAAAAACAACTTACTCAGCATTCCTCGCGGGCTGGAGAGGAGGAAAAGGCAGCTGACCCCAAGTGCTTTAAAAATATCCCTCCTAGCAGTGATGTGCTAAAGAAAACATTGAGGAGAAAAGCTGTGAAACATTTGTGTCAAGGCCCAGTGTAATAACAGAGCTGCTCAAGTTGGGGCTAATTAAATTGTTTTAGCTACCAATGGGATGGGGTTTTCCAGCTGTGTGCAAGCAGCTGGAACAAACTTTCCTTAGGGTGCAGATTCTTTCCTGGTTCTTTAGCTTCACACAGCTCAAATGTTATTCTTACTCATGACAGTCTCATCAGATATTTGGCTTCAGAAATGCTTGCCTGGCTGCATTAGCTATGGAAGAAAGCAACAAGGGTGAATTAAATAAAACTCCAGTGAGTGTCCTTGACAGCAGTGGGATTTTGCAGCTGAGGTGGGGTGGAGAGAGGATGTTCCTGGAAGAAGTTTTCCTATGGGCTACTGTATATTGTTAGGAATTTCTTCAGCTATATTCAGCCTGAATTTGAGATCCAGATTTTCTGCCTTCCTTGTATAGTTAATTTTTTTTTTTTTTCAATTTTTTGAACTTCAGTATTTTCAAGATTGGCTCAAAAAAAATCAGACTCCTTTTTCAGATGCCTTGTGGGTGACTTTAATATAGGATGGAAATATTGCTGCAGTGTTGCTGCTCTTCAGACACTGCTCCCTTCAAGTAATGAGGGTAGTGAAGATTATTTTTAACAGCCCATTATATATTCTAAGAATGGCAAGAAATTATCATAAAGCAATACATGGCATATAAGATGGAGAACTTTTGACTGTAGATGAGTTCACAGTAATATATATATATATATATATATAACATTCTGATAAATGTATGATTTAGTTTCTGATTTCAGTCATTAAGCAATTATACCTGATGAGTAAGGAGAGAAGAGAGGGTCAGCTGTACTTTCTAAATTATACAGATAGTGACAGGGCTTCATTCATCATGGTAACTAAGATCTTCACTGTCCATGCTTTAGTTAATAATATGTCCAGGACAAGGAGCTGAAGCTCTACTCACTTGCCAACCCAGTCAGAGAGAGGGCAATGGAGCTCTGAAACCTGAGTGACTGATGTTGCAATGAATATGTGCTTGTCATTGATAGCAACCTTGGACTTTATATATACTTTATATAGATTTTAAATTAGGTTTGTTGAAGATATCAAGATAGACATGTGGAAGTGTCAAAGCACCATAGTACTTACTACAGAGCATTAATTCCAATTTATTTGGGATTTTTATTGTGTTAATTGGACATTTATGTGCTTAAAATGTGTTAAGAAAATCTGAATTTTCAGGGAAGATGTACAAATAAAGTTATCTTAGTCTGAAAAAAATAAGTAGAGTCAAAATAAAAAAAGACTTCAGAAACATAGAATTCACTTTAACTGGTAAGAGATACTAAAGCCTTCATAAGAATTGCAAACATGGCAAAACTGATAAAAGGATTAATGTTTCTGCAGTACTTAACACTTAAGAACCTACTATGGAGTTGTTGAGAAAGCACTGAAAGTGTTTTAAGTGCTTTTGATGAGGAACTTCAAAAGTTGAACCATTTTCCCCCTGCCCTGCAGAAATTTCATAATTTCTATCATTCCCCAAGTCAGCTCAGTGTGCAGCAGAGACGTCTGCAGGACCTGGGGAAAGTTTTGGGCTGCAAATCCCCATCACCCTTGGCTGGATCATCAGTTGAGTGTTGGACATGACCTGGTTAATGTCTGGAAGATGCCACCAGCAGCCCTTGCACTTGCTGCTCTTGTTTTCTCTCCAGCTGTTCCCTTGCAGCTGACTGGTGAAGGGAACAAGGGCAGAGGCCCCAGGGAGTGGGAACAGCCTTGCAGGAGGATGTTGTGTGTGCTGAGAATATTAATTTCATCCTTAAATGCTACAGCTCCAAATTAGATGATTTCTTTTAATCCTCTTTTCCCAGCAAACCCACTTAAGCATCACGTAGATGGAAAATTGTTAAAAGATGAATATGAAAACATCTCCCCCTTTCCCAGTCCGACCTAGTGAGATAATTTGGGGTTAGAATGGGATAAGCCTTTAAATAGGCTTAAGACATTTCATGCAGGACATCCATGACTCATTAGCTCATTGTTCTTCACTGATGTACAAAATCTTTCCTTTCATACAAGATATTTCTTATCTGTCTATTATGTTGACATCTAGGCACTGACTCTTCAGTGTTCATCCTTATGTAACAGACAGCTTAGAACAGTCATGCAGATAAGTAGGGAATGACTCTACAATGCTGCTCATACCTTGCACTATGCATGAACTCTCTCCTTCACTGTAAGCAATAAAAGACAGCAGAGGTATAACCTGCAGTGAAATCAGCCCTGCTCTAGATAGCATCCCAGCAGTACTTTGGCACAAAACAAAAAAATGTGCTTTTGTTGTCACAGAAACAACATCATAGCCAACAAAACTCCAGCTGTTCTGCCTCTATGGTATTCTGGGTTTCTAAGGAATGTGTATTTCACCTGTAAAACATATTGGGTTATTTTTCTGCTCTATGCCACATCAGCAAAGCCTCATGTGAAAAGAGATGTTGGTATGAGTCATGGTACTTACAAAATGTTCGAGAACACATGAGAAAGCTCACATGAGATCAACAGCAGCTACCAGAAGAAACACTGAATTACTTTTAGAGAAAGCTTTTAGAAGAGAAGGTGGAGAAATGAGAAGATAGTACACTTCAGTTACACACAAGCATACTGCACCTGAAAGGTACTGAAAGGATCGAGTACTTTGGCTATAAAGAAAATTGTATGGAAAGAAACATTACTTGGAGGTTAATAAACAAACCCAACACTTTTGGTTTAGGAAGTCCTAAGCCATACTAAAGTGAAGGGCTATCTTGCCGAACTTCCTCTATGCTCAACCTGTTCTTTTACAGAATCCCAAATATTTCCTCTTCCTAGATGAACATTCCATCTGACCCTGAATGGTTCCTGTTTTCATTTATTGCCCTTCTCTCAAGTAATACTTTGTGATAACAAGTGTACTTAGCAAACACATTGCTTCATCTGCCTCTGAGGCAGTCAAGGAATCAGGCCACAGTCATGAGTGCTTTGCATTCAAGTGATCTATTTTTCTTCTGCTATAAGACTGTATTTTTTTTTTTTCTTTTGTGACTTGCCTGGACTTCTCCTACACCTATCACATCTAATTAGATCTCAGAGATCTCCAGGGCTGTTTGCTGATACACAGAATGCCTAAGCTTTCTGGTACAGGCCTATATTCTGGAATGGAGAATTTCTTTTCTCAGTAGTCTGGACACTGCAGTTTGACTACAAAGTACATTTTGATGCATTCTTGGATATTTGTCTCATATCCGTCTTTCTAGCATACTTCAGGAGAACTGAAATTTCTTTCTGTTTTTGAGACAGATGGATGAAAAATTGTTATGAACTGTTTTAAATGTTTGTTGTGTGTGTTTCATACAATTCTCTCCAGAGATTTTCTTAAAAAGGATGTGAAAATTTATTGTCCAATGGTCTCAGTGTTCTCCCATCTTTTATATTTCTGAATAGGGTCACAATTTTTTATTCTTGTTCACTTGTTTTTCATTTAATGTTACAATTCCTGCCGGGATAAGTTGTCAGTAGTTGCAGTCAATTTCTTGCAGCATATGTGTAAAATAATAGTGCTATTCCCTTGGAGCATGTGCTGAAAGCACTCTGGAGCAGCCTGCTTTTAAAAAATTCCCTCCAGGGATTTATGGCTATGTTCTACTTGAATGACTTCATGCTCCTGAAAGGGCTGGGTGAACTTTTCATGCACAACCATCACTGCAAGACATTTGTTTCTATTATTGTCTATTCCATTCATGCTAGTGTCACTGAGAAGTTAAGGCTGTGCTGTCACTCTTGTCTTTACCTTTTCATTACATCATAAGTGTTTTAGAATAGGTCACTAGTTCTCTGACATGGGACAAATGCATCAAGATGAAGAAACCATGGTTGTTTCATTCTCTGGTCAATCAGCGCCTCAGATTTAGCAAATAACTGTGATTTATGAGAGATATTTTGAGCTTTGGAGATTGGTTATAGTGTTTCTGAATTGATTTATGTTCACTTAGGGTTTGTAATGATTTCTTCTTTTCAGCATCTGTATCCCGATATTTCCATAAATAATCAACATTTTGTATTTATCCACGTCTAGATATGCTGACTACTTCTTTGAAGAGTCTGTGGTCCCAGTTTGATGCTGCTGTCTTTCCCCTGGACTCTGGGTCATTTGTAGGCTGTTCTACTGCTCCAGTCAAGGCCTGCTTTGCAGAATGTTCATCCCTTCTTCCAGCAGTCAAATACTGGTATTGCTGTCAGTATTGTTTTATAGATTAATAACTTGGAAATATTTTTGCCTTTCTTAAAGTGCCAATAGTGCTTAGGTTTTACTTTTCATTTGTTTTTCCTCTTATCTATGTATTTTTGCATTTTCAGCAATTTAATACATCTTTCTTACAGTTTCCATATTTATTTATGTTATTTGCTGTTCTAGTTTTGTGCCTGACTCATATGCTCTATATTTGGTTCTGAACTTATTTACTAGCTCTACACGTTGCTCTTAGTTGATTTATTATGGGCTGTCAGAGTATTCCCATCTGAGCTCCTTCATACTTCATAGCCATGATTAATCTATCACAACATTGGTTCAAATTTTAAGACCTGATCATTAGTCAGCCATTTTGCACAGGATGACAATATACTTATATTGTACTTTTCCCATGGAGATATGAGTACAGTCTTTAAATAAGAATCATTTGGCCTGAAAATTCTTTTGGACTATTGCTAGGATGTTACATAGATACTCCTGGTCTGTTAACAAGATGGTCAAGGTCTGCCAGACTTAAGAAAGATTTTGTTGTCACTATGAATAACATAGTTCTTGTTTTGTTCAATTTTTGTCTTCATTGTAATTTCATCATTTGCATTTTGTGGAGTGAAAATTTCCATTTGCAAAAGACTTCCCTCTCACAGTTAGACACATTGAGGTGGGGTTTTAATACATCATTATGTTTTGACTAGTACTTGTGCATTTTTTTAATACATTTACACATTTACTTGGGGATAAATGGATGAGGAAAGGGTTGGTTTGTCCTGTTACTGCATTCATTTATCTGCAAAAGCCAAGTTTAGATACTAATTTTATTGTTAAAAAAAAAAGGCAATATTCAGATTCTACTCCTGATTTATTGTACAATATTTCTTTTAAATTCAGGATTTACTTGCAGTAAATGTTTTAAATTCCCAAATATTAATTCCCTTATTAAAATAATATGATACATATTAATTATATTATATTATATTATATTATATTATATTATATTATATTACATTAATTATATTATATTATATTTATTATATTATATTATATTTATTATATTGGAAGTGTGTTTTATAATTTAGTTTAGGGAGTTTCAGTTTTAATTGGTGAAGTTCACAGATGTGATTTTTCTAAGACTAGTTCTCTCCTCTGAGTTCAGTGGCCATACTTTCTTTATTTACATGATATTTATTTATATTATATTTATATTTATTTCACCCTCATTCCTTTATTGCTTCTCCCAGACATATTAGTAGTCAATTCCAGACTGACCATCATCTTCACTCCAATACCTCTCTTCCCCTCTCCCATGGAGTTGGAGTTGCTAGTGCTGATGAGAATTTGTAATTGGAGAGTGAAGAAAAAAATACTCTGATTTTAGTAATTTGGGATAAAGAGAAGGAAACTAGCATCAATTGAAGATTATAGCTTGTCAGATAAATTCCAGTGATCAAAAAAATAAATGTTTATTTTAATAACTGGTTTTCAATAGCAATGACTTCCACCCCACCCTAAATTTTTCTATCATATGTTTCAATGATATTTAACACAGCCTTGGTAGACTCTCAGTGTCACTCTGATTTTTCACAAGTTTTTATAAGGACAAGGCATTAGTTTGAAGTCTAAAAAAATAGCTCTTCTCTCTTGCAGGTGATTTTATTGGATTCTTCATGCAAAGCTGACAGCCATCATTACTTTTTGTCTACCTCAGTCTCTTCTGAAACACATAACTGCCTATGATAAACTAGCCCATTAATTCCATTAACTTAAGGCTGGGAGCATTGAAAAGAAAAATTTGGCTTAAAATCTTTTTTTATTACTCAGACTGATTTCTTACATACATGACAATTCCAACAAGTTAATTTTTGTTTATTTTAATTGGAGTTTTAAGTTACACAGGCACCTATGATTAATCTGTCACCCTGGACATATAAATTATACAAACCTAAAATTTAGAACACTCACTTTCAATATAATTTCATCAAACTTCTTTAAAATTGTCCCCAGCAAAAAAGCACAGCATATATTTCATAGCTATTTCTAATATACACTCTCATTAATAGGGAGCAATACAAAAATAAATTGAGGGCATGCTGAGCTATAAGACAACATTTAGATGACAGAGAATTGATTTTCTATAAAGCTGAAGGATTTTATTAAAAAGTAAACAAAATCTTCAAGGAACAATTTGCAAATGAAATATGTGAAATTGGATGTCTCTAAGTCACTCATCAGTTTGATCTTTATAAACACATTTGCCTGTTGATGCTGTAAGTGATCATTGCTCAGTCTTGCAAACATCAAATGGGGCATGATAATTACAGCAACAACATCATTAGGGCTGGACCTCCTGGAAAGCTGGAGCTGAGAAAGTCTGCATTTTCTGTTGGAGTTCACCTTACACATCCATAAAATTGGTTGCAAACTATTCTCCTCAATGGATGCAGATAGAGGGTTGATCTGGGACCCTTGTGCTGCTGAACTGGGGAGGATGGAAGTGGGACAACCAACATTTGTCACTTCATTACACCCTCCTGGCAGGAGGGCAAGACCCAGGTTAAGGCATAAGCTGTACAAGGGGTACCCCAAGATGACTGCTGGGTGGGAATAATTCCTTCCCTGCTCCCTCTTTCTCCTTTATTAGGAATAAACCGTAGCAAGAAGCACCACATATTTTGACATGGCCATTATAACCATTATGGAAATGTTATACAGGATAGAATAATTTTTTTCAAAGTTCAGTGTGAGCTAAAGGCAAACTATGAATTTTGTTGTAATGGGTTGTTGAGATGCAGAAAGAGCTCTCAACCCAGTTTCTCGAAAAACATCCATTAAACAATTAAAATTAGTTTCAACCTTATTTTGCAATCAATCTGTATGTATAATTTTAAGCAGTATCCCTGCCTTGAAGAATATGAAGCAGGAGATAGATTGTTGTGGAAAGACATGGATATTTATTTCTTTAGTAACAAAGTAATTTGCAGCACTCTCATTGCTGCTAGCAGAGAATATGTAAGTCATAAAGTGCAGTTAAGTGATAAATTTATTTATAAAGTACCTTTGCCACTTCCTTCTTCTCTGCTCACTAATCATTCTCCCCCAGGAGTCAGTCTAATTTTAATCCACCAAGCAGATAGGTAAGTGGTATGCAAGGCAGATAAGAATAAATCCTTGTCTCCTGCAAACATAAGATCTTCTGCCCAAATTGATTCGAAACTAAAGTACATCATGAATGTGGACCAGCCTAATCTGACATTTGAAGTTAAAAATTCCCAGCCATGGAGATATTGTTTTGTTGCCCTGAAAGCCAGCAAGTAGGACCTATATCTCTTCAAACATAGTATTTCAGTTTCTCACTTTGAGTCCAAGGAAGCCTTAATAAAACATCTGTTAAAGCTCTGATACCTTAAAGTTTCTTTGGGTTCTTATTAGCTGGCTTTGACTTCTTTATGCTGTTGAATTCCTGGTGAGGGAGGCATATAGCTTAGGAAGAGAAGAGTTAGAAATTACCTGTTTCAAACAGCTCTTTCAGAAACCCCAAAACATTACTAGAGTATTTGTTCTAAATTTCTGGTGCACCTCATGATAAACAACACCTACTACCACAATACCTTCCTCTAGATGAGTGTGTTGTATGAAAACGAACAGGGCACGATGCAATCGCTTTTGTTCTGTAAACAGGAAGTCAAATTAAAAAAAAAAAAAAAGGCAAGTTCTAGATAGAAACTTTTCTGTCTTACAATGTTCAAAAAAGTGCCATTACATCCTTTCGAAGAGCTTAGCTTTCATACCTGTCCCTTTCAACTGCTGAACTGTTGTATCTCAAAGGACATTCTTATTTATAGGATTTGTAATATGAGAGTTTAGATTTAAAATAAAACCAAAAGTTTAAAATGAAAAAATTAGAAAATAACTCTAACAACACTAGGCTATTGTTTCTCAAATTGGTTCAGAACATTTTCAGAAGATGGTGCTCTCCCTGTACATCCTGTTCTCTATATAAATAAATTACTCATTGACTCTTCCATCTGCAAACAAATTCAAGAACTAGGCCGAGCAGAAGGATCACCTTGTAGTCAATCTCTATTTTGCATCAGCCATCCATAAATGTTTTTAATTGCTACTTAGCTGCTTGATCCAGATTGTCAGGGTCTTGGAGTGAAAAATTGAACAATGAATCAATTTGTGATAGTTATTGGACAGCAGTTCTACATTGGCTTCTGGGAAAGAAAGCAACTCTAAAACCTTGCAAAGGGAGCCCTTTCATAAATATCTCCAAAACCCAGGAGCAATTCTGTTTTCCTGGAAACACTTTTTCCATACTTCTTTTTTCTCACTGAAACCTGTGTCTCTAATGTATAGTTAATAAAAGAAGTAGACATAGCTTAGGCTGTATGTAAGGCAAAGCTTTACAGAAGTCAGCTGAGGGACTTTCATTTCCATAGCTCTAGCACTTAATCACTACCCACCCATGATCATTTTATGGCATACATTCATGCTGTTTAGTTAAGGGCAATGCCAAGCAGATGAAAATCTTAAAAAAAAGTATTAACTCCAACTTGTGCCTTGCTGATGAGGGACATAATGACAGTGCTGCTTTTTAATGTGATAGCTTTGGTGATCATATGAAAACAGCCATTCTCCAATGAAAATAAAGAGGGGCTTAGTCACTACTTGAGCAGCTTCACAGCTGTCTGCAGCACCGTGAGAAGCATGGCCATGAGATTTGTTTCCCTACACATGAGTGATGTGTGTTGCCATGATGCTTCCTGACATCAGAGAACAAAGAACAGCTGGGTGCTGCAAACCAGTTTCTCACAGGAGGAGGAATCCATTGTAGGATAGCTTTCACTGTAAATAGTTTATTGCCATTATATAATCCACCTGAACATAAATAGCCATTAAAGTCACCTAGGCAGTCTTTTATTCCAGGAATCCTGAAATGAGCCTGGCTATCCAATGCCAAGGAATGGTTCCCTGCATCAAGAACTGGCTGAAGATCACGATGATATAGAATTTTCCTGTGTCCAGGTTTTCCCAGGAAGAGGGTTAGCATTGTGTGGTTTTTCTTACGTATGATAACCCTGTGCCAAAAACCTATTCCTCAAGGTGTTGTTGGCACCAGCTGTGCTAGCAGCTGAATAGCCAGGCTCTGGAAATGCCCTTGGGACCAGAGGGTGGGCCTTGCTCTTCTAAGAGTAATTTATTGGCACAAAGAGTATCTGGCCAGTGCTTTCAAATTGCTGTCGCTGTACTCCTGAGACAGCACAGGTACAACAAGGTGGATCCTCAGTAACTCATCTGGCCAGACAGAGAAGAGACTTAGAGGTGACAAGATGAAGGGGCATCTAAGGTCAGATGGAAAAAAGATGAAGGAAGGGAGAATTTGGAGGTTAATGAGAAGGAGAGAGAAGATGAGAAAACAGGATCAGTATCCGAATAGTCCTTCTCCTCTTTCCATCCTCTTCAGCCTGCTCCCTAAAGACAATCCTATAGCCACCCATCTTCCTCCACCTTCGCACCTTGTACCAAAGGAAGATTGCTCCATTTGTCTTGTGATTGCAATCAAAATGTATTTTGCACCTCTATCTGTGCACTGTTTCTTTTCTGGCACTGTTTATAACGTCCCAGCAGAGTCAGCAGCCCCACTGAGAGAGAGAGAGCCCAGAGCAGAGCCCTCAGCACTCTCCTGGCAGGGCATGGGCTGGTGATCCCCACCTTGGGGCTACAAGGGGCCATTCTGCTGCAACAGGATGCACTGCAGCTGAATTTCAAGAGACAGCTGGCTGGTTTTGTTGCTTTTTTTTTTTCCCTCAACATCTTCATCTTTATTCATGTGGAAATTTATTATATTTGTGAATACAGAAGAAAAAAGCACATTTGAAAGCTTTTGATTTCATTGCAGAGAAGTACAACATGACGGACAAAGAAATGAATTTCCAGGCCTGAGCATAATGTGTATGTTCACTGTAGAGCAGCCTCAACCAGCACAGAAACAATATGTTTGCTCTTCAAGCAAATAGTATTTAGGTATGAAAAATAAAGATGTCACATCCATACTGCTACTGCATATCACTTTTCTGATTCTACTGTCATCTGGAGGAAAAAATACAACTTTGTATCATTAATCAGCTCATAAGTTAAAAATTGTAAACTAAATATTCATTAAACTTTGTTGTCATTCTACAGCTGGATAGCCTTTGTGTTTCTGTATCCCACTCTTGTGGTTTCTAATAATTCCTTCAGAGATAAATTTCTTAATGAGACATATGCTGAGATGGAAATCCACAGCTTCGCTTTGACCAGAAGTTTTAACTGTGGATGGTCAGAAACTTCTTGAAAAAACAATCCATCTTTATATTTCATACTAGGTGCACAGTAGTGGAAAATCAAATTACTAACAACGGTTTTATTAATTTTAATGTGATAAAGTCAAATTTATTACTCTAATTTGAAATCATTACGGCGATTCCCTTTGAATTCCCTCTGAATCGTCTTCTTTATAAGACTTACTAGCAAACGTGCCAAGGCCTTTCATTAGCACAAATTAGAGCAAATGCAAGGATTTGTACTTCAATAAATTTTCACGGATGCATGAAATTGCATGGCCAATAATTGCAGCCAGCTCAGTTATTTCAGTGATTATACTGTGTGCAGAGGAAATTAAACCAGGCCGGTGCAAACTCCAATCTGGACAGTTATCCACAAACAAAAAAAAAAAAAAAAATCCTACTTCACCCAAATAAGGGCCCTCAAGAGAAAAAACTCATTAATTTTATTTTTGTTGTCTGTGACTTTGCACCTCATACACCAGGTGACACAAGCACAGCTCTGGCACAGGTTTCCAAGAGGCACTACCACTCTGTCTGTAAAATCATGATTCATTGAGGCACCTTTAGAGTTTCTATAACAGTTTTCAGAAAGCTGAGATTTCTATAGCCTCGAGTAGCAGTTTTCATTCTGTTCTCCAGGATTTTTAGCAGAGGGTTGTTCTTTCCCTGCATTGTTGCAGTTTGTGTACTGCTGATACAAACAAACAGCTGCAGTGTTCCACTAGAGAGCTTCTCTTCTACTGCAATTATGTGACTGATGCACAAATCCTCACCACTAACAAACAAATCTGAATAACAAGGAGCCAACAGATGAAAACACACAAATTAGCCAGACAAACAAGTCCAGGCACGGACCACAAATCTGATGTGCAAGAGCGGCTGAACCTGCTGGCTCAGCACATGCCAAGCTCAGGTCCAGAGCAGGGAAGTTTCTATGTGGAAAATGGGAAAGAGTTCAAGGCTAGATTGGCTGGGCCTTTGACCAAGCAGGTCTAGTGGGAGGTGGTGTTACAGCCCTCCCCTAAAGGCAAGGGTAACACAGTTTCTTGGTAATAGATCCCTTGGGGTGGTGGGGATTAGAGTGAAACAACACTGAACAATCAGTGCTTATAAATATAGTTATGTAGTATTTATTTCAGAGCAATGTGGCTGCAATTGAAAGCAGGTATGTAGTCATTTTGGTTATTACCTACTGTAATATAGTAATATGAAAGCATGAAAATATCACTTAAGCAATTCTATAAGGGAAAAGAAAGAAAGAAGGAAGAAATAAAGGTTAAAAGTAAAAACATATCACCACCTATAGATCTCACAATGAGACTTGATTGTTACAATTTAGGTGTCCATTTGTCAAAGTGGTGGTTGTTGAAGTGATGGTCACCATCTTGATGCATCAGATTGGGGAAAAAGCCTACAAAGCACAAAGTCAGATGAAACCTCAGTAACTGAGGTTCAGGTGGGAACACCCAGGTACTTCCCCTGAGCAGGGAGAGCTTTCAGTCCTCTGGTGGAAAGTCTCAGAAATGAGTCTGGGGGTACTTTGGGGGTCCTTGATGCTTTATGACACCTTCTAAAAGAGGACAGCTGGCTCTCACATCAGCACAGTTGAGCCAGTAATGTCCCATCAGAAGGGATGAACATCCTCAGGACCTTCACAGGGAGAGAGGGAGTTTTACAACAGAGTGAGTTGTGTAGGCGAGGGCCATTGGCATGACAAAAAGCACCATCCCACCTTGCATGATCTGCCTCTTATTACCCTTAAAGGCCTTGTAACCTCTAGTGGTGATCATTCATCCCCTCTATCTTATGCAGACCAGAGTCTTGCCATTACACCAAAACCTCACCTCCTTCCCCTTGGGTGCTGCAAACCTGGCCTCAGCATAGCACCCTGCCACTCCACAAATGGGAAACTGTTTTCAGTCATTGACCATTAACATTTCATCTCTTACAGCTGTCCCTGCTCATGGCAGGAGGTTTGGAAATAGATGATATTTAAATTCCCTTCCAACTCAAAGCATTCTATGATTCTATGAATATACCAGTTCACTGGCAGAGCCCAGCTTTACCAGATATATTTCTGCAGCAGCCACCACTCTGCCTGGAGCCACAAACCAACCATGTCCCTCACCATTAGCCTGTATGCCAGCCTCTCAGCCAGGCAGAGCAGTTTGGGTGGGCTGTGAGTGATACTCACATTCATCCTCTGGACTGCTGCAAGTGTTCCCCATAGCTTACACACAGATCTGTATCTATCTCTATCTCTATCTCTATCTCTATCTCTATCTCTATCTCTATCTCTATCTCTATCTATATTTAATCTATCTATATCTATCTATATCTATATCTAATCTATATCTATATCTATATCTATCATCTATATCTATATTTATATCTAGCTATATCTATAGCTATACACACAGATCTAAATGCACTCTGGAGCAGTCTCAAGCACTCTTTAATTATTCCTCTTGCCTGCAGCTCATGCCAGGGACATGGTGTGTAGGCACTGACAATGAATCAATATCCAAATCTCTGGTGCAAACCAGCTGTGACAGTTACAGGGAAAAGAAGTACTGGAGATAAGAATAAATCAACCTGAAATTTAAAAAATATACTAACAAATAAAGGGTGTAAAGTGTCAGGGAAGAATCTCTTCAGCCCAAAATACTTGCTGAAAGGAAGGAACTTGGAGTGACTTTGCCATGGGCTTCAGTCCAGCTAATTACCTTACCCTTAATTGCCTGCTAGAATGGCAAACTTCAGAGGATGCATGTCCTCAGTGACCTCAGTCATCTTCAGGTGTCCAGAGAGAGAATAAAATCAGAGGCCATGGAGCCAAGGAGCATCTGTGGCTGACTCTGGCATGGGGACAGAGTCTGCAGGAAGGATTGCTATGGACATGCCTGGTGAGGCCAGCAATGAGGAGCAGGCACTTGGAGCGGTGAAAAAGGCAAAAATGGTGGTAAGTGATGGAAGAAGAGTAGATGCATGCTGGTCCACAGTGTATACCAAGTGGGCCAAACAACTCCATTTGCCAAAATATCCAGCCTTTCCCTTTCTGGGACTGTAACTGGACACAGCATTAGGGATAGGGAAAATGGAGTGATTTGCTGTCAGTGCTGTTTACTGTGAGATCCATTCATTTAAAATTTTCTTGAGTATGAGACAAGCACCACTCCCTGCTTATTCTAACTCTAATCTGTCTCTGCTATCATGCTTGCATCGTTGTAGGTTGCCTTCTGCATCTGGCATTGTGTTCCTCAAAGAAATGACTTTTTTTTTTTTAAGAAGAATGATATTTGCTTCAAAAATCATGAGCAGGTGTAAATGAAAATGTGTAAAATGTAGTAGCTTGAAAAATAAATATTTTTGCAAATGTACTTTCACAAGTGTCCAAAAATCCACTTTTCATTGCAATAACTCAGATGTGACTTCTTTTCAGCATCTCTACAAAGATAAATGAACCTTTCTACTGTCTGTAAGTGATTTATTGTCTCCACACTAGTGCTATAGTTTATTATGGATGAAATTGGGATTAAAAGAAGGTTATGTATAATTGCCTGCAGTGCTTGGCATAAGTACCAGTTTGTCCCACCTCTGTACATCAATCCCAGTACTTTAAAATGCAATTAATACCTGTCCCATTATTAACTGCTAATACTAATGTCAAAGGAAACAAATACAGTGTTAAGATGAAAAGATATTCTGCAATGGTTCATTAACATTTGTTTTTCTTGTCTACAGACTAAAACATAAAGGATTTTCTCAAAGATGACTTTACCAGAATGGAGAAAAAGCATCTCAGTATTTGACTTTATGACTTTGACCTTCATAATTACAGGTAATTAGGGATGTAATTGAGATTTATCTTTCAGAAAGGAGCATTAATACTTGCTAGGAGTTCTGTTCTCTAGCAACCTGTTCTCCAAATTTATTTATTTATTTATGAGATTGAAATTCACATTGAGTACTGATATCTACTGTTTTAAATATATTATGATAGAAATTAAGTAGCACAATCAAGTCTTGTCCAAAATGCTGAAACCTGCAGAGGTTGTTCCATTGGCTTCCTTGTAGTTTTTTTCTGCTCTGGGTTTCTTAATCTCCTTCATCTTCATTTCCTCAAATGTTTCCTGCTGCATCTCAGTGCTGGAAACTTGAGTGGAAGAAGGAAACACACTATAGTTGGTAGTAGACACTTGTGATGATGAACATACTCAGGGTCTGGCCCTGAAAGGGTCTGGGAACTATCAAACAAATATGCTTTCAAAAAAACTCCAGTAAAAAGTGCTCTGTCACCATGCATTTAGCCTTCTCTTCTTCTGATAGTGAATCTTCTTTCATGTTGGTTTAAGGATCCTGTTATTTTATATTTGAACTTCTCTTCTTCTACATACTGCATATTTTTTCCTTACATATTTTCAGGAGATTTATCATTACACAGAATGAATGATAAATACAACAAAAAAGGAGACACACAGCATGGATTATGGAAGATCATTTTGATTTTGGATGATTTCTAACAGAGCCTGTGCTAATTGTAAGCCTTTTAGATAAGTTTATAAAAGTTTGAATTTCTGAGTGGTGCATATCAATCTGTTGGTGATAAATGACAAAGAAGAATGCAGCAACCCTGGCCTCTTACATGACAAAATTCAATCCAGGCCCTTTTGGTGACAGCAGAAAGTCTTCAACAATCTTAAGAATAGAAAAGATACAGAAATAAGGGCTAACACCACAGATAAACCTCATTTTTTTCCAATATATAAAGCCTGTAGATCTCACAGACAGAAGATAATATAACAGGTGGGATTGATTTGTCCTAACACAAGCAGCTGGAGATTGGATTCAGTTTATGTTCATATGAAATGGTCTGCACAGAAGAGTATCATTCAGTTGTCTAAACTTTAGGACCTGTTTGAGTTGCCTGAGGTTATTCCACATCATTTCTTACTGCCCCTCCTGAAGCACATATGTTTCCCATAAATCCCATTTCTTCCAGTAGAACATCTCAGAAAATCCCATTTTATGTGTCTTATCAAGACATGTCTCTTTTGGGGTGAACTGAACCCAGGGGACCTGCCTTGTGGTTCAACTGGGTGCACAAAACTCACTTCTGAGGACTAGCACTGGACCTGAAACAGCTTGTTCAGATGTGAACACCTGTGTTACAGAAACCTGAATTTAGAAGTCTTGCCTGGACTCAAGTCTGACCTGTATTCAGTGCTGAGCACAAAAGGGTCCATTCAGTTACACTTGTCAGGTGAATTGCCCTCTACAAGGTCACGTCCTGGAACCCATGGAGACGTCCTCAGACTGAGATTTTGACACCTAATGTGAAGTCGAGTCAATCTGTTTGCCTTTATTACTTGGAAAGTTAAGGTGCTACAAGAAGATAACACAGAACAAAATTTGGAAAAATGCTCTAGGAGAACTAAAGTGTTTTTCTTTCTGTTGTAGAGTTGTTAGGGATGGCAACATGGATAGAGATTATCTCTGAGGCAGAAATCCACAGCTGTAGTTGCTCTATCTCTGGTAAGCACTAAAGGCCTTGTTAACTGAGGGCAAAATCAGATTTATGGTCTATTTACATCTGCAGAACCACATTCATTTATGGTGCAGCAATAAACATATTGTACTCATCTCCCAAGATTTACCACCATCTGCTGGCTGTTTGCAGTCAGTTTTCCCAGGTTTATTCTTACTGATTTTAAACCATTTCTGCTTGTGAGCATGTGCCATACAAAGTGATTTACAGCAGCCTTTACCCAGATAATAGTACATTGCCATAGATCCTTTGCCAAGGCTTCTTGACCTTTTTTTATTTACAGTGTCCAGGGCTGAAGGATTACTTATATGTACGTTTTGGTTATTGCAGATAAGGACCCTGACAATTTTGTTCACACACTGCTAACTTTATTGAATTGTTCTCTGTGTCATGGTGTACAGCTTATGCTATTAGAAGAACATGGATTTTTTATGGAGGAGAGTAGTTATTCTGTTTTCTTTGGACTAAAAGTGCATGCTTCCAGATTTCCACAGAAAACACCAAAAAACTTGTTCTTCTATTCTAGCCTTTGGGCGTGATCCCAGCTAAAAGGGACAGAGCTTCACTGGGCTTAAGTCTGCATGCTTCTACTACAGAAAGCTCAGGTGTGAGTGTTCATGTTCAGAGATGATCTGATTTAGGCTTTGAAATCTTTGGCACCGTAATTCTGCCTTTCTCTCAGCCCTACCACCATGTGGCACTCCCCGAAGAATAAAACAGGGCTTTTGCTTCCATAAAGCCCAATAAAAACAAATCTGGAGCAAGGTAGATGAAATACCTCTATAAGAACCTTCATGAGCAATACATTCAGACTTCATTAAAAAGCATGTGTCATTGCCCCTGCCTCTGAGACACAGCCTGGGTTAACCTTTAAGAAGCATCCATGCTTTCATTTCCTCTTCTCACTTTGACTGAGTATGTATTTTCACATCTCTATTGCTTTTAATTCAGCAACAAAGCTGGGGGATGAGGTTTATGTCTTGCTGCATAGTGCAGGCACAAAAGCATACAAAGCAATGTGCAATGAAGCACAGACTCACTCAAAGCCAGCACAAAACTGCTCAGGCCAGAAACAAATGGGGTTAGAGCTCCTTTCCTTTGAAGCAAAGGAAAAGGATTTATGTCAGGGCTTGAAATGATGCAACTTATTTCTCCCATTCTTCCCTGAAATTGGCCCTGCACATTGCAGGGGCTGGTGCTAAGCTGTGTAAAGACCCATTTCATTGCCTGCCATCCATCACACACTGCCTGGCCCTAAATGACTCCCAAAGGGAGGCACAGCCAGATCATAGGTGCTCAAAATCTTGCCTATATTGATTTGGTGAAAAGGCATTAGATGTCAGTATTAGATATCACTTCACTGATATTTATAAACACCTAAATCAACAAATTACAACTGAAATCTGAAATTTTATTCATGATAATACCTATTTTTTTTTATTTTTGAGCTACTTATATATTTATTTTTTGAACTAAATATATACCCTTTTACCTATAACCAATTCCTGTTATTTCCCATTTAAAAGTATAAGTAAATGCAAGAAGAAAATACTAATCCATAAAAGTGTATAGATTTATATCCTATTTTGGACAGGAGCCAAAACATAGCCTATCCTAGCAGAATAATAATCTACCACAGTAATGTTGGCTGGAAGTGAGAGAAGACTGAACAAGGATGCTGAGCTGTACTAATAAGACTTCAGTTATTCACCTGTGAGCACAGAAGCATGTGTAAGTATATAGTATAATCATCTTAACTCTATCTGTCATGCTATGCTTTGGAAAGGCAGAGTATAAAGAATGTGTTCAGCTGGTTTGGAAAAAAAAAAGTAAAAGTCAATTCTTTATAGTCAGCAAAAATCTTTACAAAACTTCCCAAGGAGAAAGCAGATGCTGAGTAGCACAAAATTAATCTTGTAACATACTAGCTATAAAGTACAGTAACACAAATCAATACTGCAGCCCTAAACTATCAGCTGCTGAGCATAGGAATAGTCAGCTGAATTGTGTAGGACATACACTCAGCTCTCTGGTTTTTCACAATGGGTTTCTTTTTTAGTTAGAGCCCGTTGGAAACAGTGACAGCAACATGGCTTTGGATCAAGCCCTGAGCTATGGATTTGCACTGACCAACCAGCACCTGAGGAATACTGCAGTTGAGTCAGTGCCGCAGTGAATTGCTGCTGGTTATGTTATCCCACACCAGCACCAAATTGCTCTGTGCTAGAAGAAAGCCAATTGCTTTTGAACTGTATGATTTTAACACAGCAAAATCTGACCTTCGAAGTGTAAAATTGCACATAGCAATTATTCGCTTCTGCAGGAAAGGAACTCACTGTGTATTTAACGCTTCTGTCAAACAGCAATTAGGTTACTTTTATAGCTGAGTGTGTCGCTCCTAATGCAGCAAACCCACTGCCTGTGGCAGCCATAACTTACAGCTCAGCTGCAGAAACACAGGCTCTTTCTGGGGACACAGGAATTAGCTCTTTTTCAGTTGACTGCAAAGGCAGCCGTGTTCTGTGGCAGCTCAGCTCAGCAAAGCTCGGGGAACAGGAATTCACTGCGTGACTTTTCCTACCCTGAACCCTACTCCTCCTTTTGGGTCACAGTCCCCATATTTGGCAGGTGAAGGCATTCAGCACTGCAAATGAATCAGTTTCAGGACTGGGAATCCAGCATCTCCTCCTTGAACTGCTCATCTTTGAAAGCTGATATTTGCCATAGGAAAACATGGGGATAAATGCAACTGAAAAATCTATCTATGGGCTAATAGCATTCATTCAACAAACTCTCTTTGGCCCTGGCCAAAAAGCCTGATACTTTCAAAAGTCTTTCCCACTCTACCTTCTGAATTTATCCATCATTCTCTACATGGTGTGAGGGTCTGCTGCATCCTTCCGTTCCTAATATGTGGGATGACTAAGCAAGGAGTTGTATAAAGTTGAAGTAACTAAATGAAGTTTAGTTTCTTGGCTGCTGAAATCTTGGAACAGGTTGCCCAAAGGAGTTGTGGATGACCCTGGAACTGTTCAAGTCCAATTGGACAGGGCTTTGAGAAAACTGCAGGGGGGTTGGAACAAGATCTTTAAGGTCCTTTTCAATCCAAGACATTCTATCATACTATAAATAGATTGAAGATTGCTTTCAGTGAGCTTGGTGACTGATTTTGGCTATAGTATAGTATGTCAAATTAAATAACTTTTTAAAATACTCATCTTTTATTATTTTCTAGGGAACAATGGTAGGATGTAAAGGTTTTTCAAAGTATATGTTTCCATTGGTGTCCACACAGTGCCTTCTGCCACCATTTCCCTTGCCATGCCTTTCTCATATGAGCCCTTTTCTAATAAACCAGCAAAGCTAAACCTTAAAGGAAAAAAATATATATAGCTTATATAACAATTCTCCTTAATCAGCATCTGTTGATGAGTTTTATACTTTATGACACTTTCCCAGTTTATACTTACTTACCATATCTATAAAAATAGTAATAAATCTCATAAATGTTGAGCACAGAGAGGGGAGTTGCTGTGAATTCTAAGATGCAGCTCCTGATTATACAGCATACAGAATGAAGAAGAATGCATAAGGAACTCACTTCAAAATGGGAGCCATACTTGAACACATATTTTTTTGTTCTTTGTATCAGTGCTATGCAAAGGCAATTAACTTTATTGGTACTTTATCAAGCACTCTGGCAGGAAGATGCACAGGTGTTGGAGAAGACATACTTCATTTGTCTGCTAGTACCTGACTTTCAAGAAGCTTCAGACACAGAGAGAACTTTAAAATAATTCAAATAATTATCTTTATTTTTCCCTGCACCCTGTTATGGTGCTAATTGTCTGAAAAAAAAAAAAAAAAACCTAAACAAAAACCAACAGATTTTGTAGTATAGTTACTCATTTTGGGGAGAAAAGTTTAGCTTGATATAATTTTTTACACAACTTCATAGAATTCTGAGAGGTCATAAAACTCTAAATCTAAATTGGTATCCTAAAGAAGATCACATCTATTTTCAAAAGAAAGCAAAGTTTTGAAAGAAACCAGAGTAAAAAAAAAAAAAAATTAAAACATTGAACTTACTTTGGTTTAAATCAGCCTTGGACTTTTTGAGTCCCTCCAATTCAGCCAAGTGTACCTGTGCATGACAATTGTTTAGTGTGTAGGCCATCAGCATTGCAGACAGAGGATGCCAGAATATGCTCCTTTTTTTTTTTTCTTCTTTTTTTTTTTTTTTGGTCTTTCTGATGGCTACTGTCCCTTCCATCTGGTCCCTCACTGTGGCCACTCCACTCTGCTTCCAGAGGAGCTTTAGCAGCAGTGACCAAAATCATAAGTAGGGCTCAGATGCTCTTCCCTCTTCTGTGTTTCTCCTACAGCTCTGAGCTTCAATGGAAGCTGGGAAGATAACACAGAATAATAATCATGTTCTAATGCATAATTCTTACTGTGTTTTGCAATAGCAGCTCCTTGTAGACACACTGTTAGAGGCACACAGGTGCACAACTGCAGTTTTGTTTAGCCTTCAGAATGTAATATTTGATTAACTTTTTATTGGTTTTTCTTAATTTATTCCACCCAATTCTTTATGACTTGCATGGATTTAATGTAAATTTAACGTGCCTGAAGACCTCTAAGGAGCAAAATTGAGAGAAGAGAGCTACCACTGCTTGATTGGTATCTATCAGATTCATTTGGTTACTGACTTTTTAATTGGAATGAAGTTTTTGCTATTATTCATGACCATTCATGCAGAATTTCATCTCTACATCCCTTATTTAACTGAATTGAGAAAGTAAGAAGATTTACATTTTAAAAGTTTAAATGATGAGCTGTTAATTGACATACCACAGCTAGGCTCACATAATTAATTTATGTATCAATCAGCCACCTAGTCATTGTTACTCAAATTACCATTGGGAGTTTTTACTTTATTCTGAGTTGCTGAAATATGTAAGTGCAAACATATTTCTAATTTTTTGTCACTGAGAGAGACAAGCATCACACCATGGGGAACACTGCTCTTATTATTTTAGAAATTGACATAGCCTGTGCAAATACAGAAAAAATGTCTAACTGGCAAATTCAAATAGTCTCATATAAAAGAAATATATAGGCCAATGATGGATAGTAGCCAAGGACATTAAAATATATAAGGTCTATTACCAAAAGATATCAGTTAATTGCGATGTAGAAATTCAGTGAATGCATCATATTGTACTGAGCTCAGTTTTTATTAATATAACCATTCTCAATTTGCTTTGGGTGCTGGAAATGGCAGGTCAATAAAGACAAAACCTGTTGGATGCTTTTGCAAATATTACAGAAACAAATATGCTGATTAACATTCCATCACAGTATCCTGCCATCAAACCTGCTTGTAGGCATAAGCTGAGTGTGCTGCCACCATCCAAAACACTTCTGCTTATCCAGCCTTGTCTGCACTTCATCATTCCTACATTAGCACTGAACTGCTGCAGTCACTGGGCAGGACCCTGAGGTAGCAGATGCAGCAAATGCAGATAAGGAGCTGTTTTTGAGAGCTGTGATTGACTCCTCCATCTTCTGCCAGTGAATGCCCTGTGCTGACAGTGCAAGAGGTGCAGCCTCCCTCCTCCCCAGATCTCTTTGGACAAGAACTTGACTTTTCCCATTTGTCACATCTGTAATTTGGCTTTCCCATACTGACAGCAGTGTACCCTTGATGGCACACAGGCCTTGAGAAAGCAGACCTGTGAGAGCCCCCTTGCCCCTGGAACTTTCTGTGAGTGTGAAATGGGGAGGATGGAGAGCTGGAGGCCTAGAAGGACTCCAGGACCCTCCTAAGGGTGTTCAACGTCTCAGTGTCTGGGATAATGCCTATCTGCAAGGCAGGGTTGTGTGGTTCATAGCTCTGCATCTCTAGCCCCAGTCCAAGCCAGCTTCCTTTCAATAGTTGGCTGCATCAATTTTAGGATTTTTTTTTTAGTGTGGGTTTTTTCATTTTTGTTTTCTGGTTTGTTTCTTTTAACCGTGGTCTCCAAACCGAGGATATCTATGAATGATTACTGGAGGGTTTACAAAGAGTAGTTATGAAAACCAGAACTACCATCCGTATTCATTGTTCTGGGTCCCCAGCTCAGCTGGAAAAGTGGCAAAGTCCTGCTGGCCAGAGGAGCTCCTGCCTTAAGGGCTGGGCCCGCCCCTGTCTCCAAATGCTGCTCCCACCCTTCTCTCGTGGCTCTCCCTGTGCACAAGGACTGATGAAGCACCTTGAACCTGCCCTGTGCCTTATCCATGTGTGTCTTTAGCAATCATGCCTGTACTTGTTAGATGACATAATTAATAAACCAGACCACTAGGTTTTTGTTAATTGCCTTGCAGAATGGATTTAGATCCCAGTGAGTGAAAATGGCCTGTACATTACAGCCTATCTAGAGATGCAGAAGGTTATGGGGTATCCAAGATCAATACCAATTCACAGAGGATGCTACCCAGGACCTGATGTTAGAAGTTTCATTTCTGGCTTTAATGAAAACTGCATTCTACATTTGGTCAACAAGATTTCTTGCAGCAATAAACTGTACTTTTTACACTGTGTCTCTGCTGTGGGAGCAATAATGTACAAAGCTCCACACCTTGCTCCTTCCCAGGTTATTAAAAGAGCTCTGCCTACTAGCTGTACAAATATCTTTTCAAAGGTTATTTAATAATGGTTAAATATAATTAATGTAAATATTGATATAAATATTCAATAAACTAAATGCTAATCTTATTAAATATTAAGCAATTTCAAGAGTGTCCTGGGAGCTTAATTAGTCTCCATAAAAAATTGATTCTTTTCCTCTGTAACACAGGGCATGAGCAAATGCTCAGCTGTTTTGTACTAGAGAACTCAGCTGGTTTCAATGAACTTTAAAAGTCCAGACTGCTGTCTCACACTTTACACTCACATCTTATTGCTGATGCTGAGCTATGAATGCAGGTGTAAAATTTGTTATGGATTGTGTGTTATTAGGAAAGTCTGACATCCTGAAGCAGGTTGGCAGAGAACTTGATGTGCTAGGTTGCATGTCTTCATTACTTTGTCCTTTCTGTTGGTGTTTGGTGGTGCAAATTCTCATGCAGTGGCTTGACACACAGTAACAGAAATGCTTTCAGATGCATACAGAGACAAAAAGTTAAAAAGAAGTGTTGGCAGTAATGTGTGATATTAATTGCCTTATTAAATCACAGAGATGTTGAGTATTTGATGCACAAAAGAGTAATTAGGAGTAATGGGATATAAAGAGGAAAGATGATGTGTTGGACAGTTATCAGAATGTGTGTCAAAGCCTAATTCATTAGGCAGTGAACAGCAGTAATGCTGAGTATGATGGAACATTAGCATTTTTCAAATTAAAGATATACTAGGAAAACCACAAAAAAAGTAGTCTCAGGAAAAATCAGGCTGGAAAATCAGGCTGTTCTGACCATATTTTTGGTTGTTTTTTTAACTGAAACTTATAAACTATCATTCAGGAAAGCAACAAAATTACACAGGAAATAATGGGTGTGATATCGCCTGGAATCACACCAGCTGGTTCTATAGCAAGGAAAAGTTATGACTGGTGACAGATCTTGTATCTTACAGCTAGATTTAAGCAGGAGTGCTCATAGAGTTGGGCTTCAAACACTGGTTCTCTGGCAGGTTATCAGGCACTCCGTGAATTGTCCATGCTGGACTCAGCCACAGCCCAGTCAATGGCACCAAGGGTGCTGCTCCAGGGAAATGTCTGGGAGCAGGACACAGTCCCAGCTCTGGGAGGCAGGATGAGCTCAGGCACCTGCTCTCTGCCACCCAGGTGAACTTGGCCACTTCAAACCTCAGATCCATGAGAGCTAAGTAGAAGAACAACCCCACTGTGATCTCCTGCTCTCCTCTGCCTGATTCATTTTGCCAGAAATGAATCAGAGTAGATGACAATATATTTTCCCCACCAAATAATGCATTCAGCTGAAATACTATTTTGAAAACTTCATAGATAGGGTCTGTTTAAACAACAGAAAATCAAAAATGTTAAAATTAATTTCCATGTAAGAATTTTTTTTTCTGAGTTTATGAAATGACTGACTTTTTTAAACATAATTTTTCAAATTTAAATTAGCATCAATTAGAAAAAAAAGTTTTATACTAAAGGCTTTATAACCCATAAATGAAGCATTTCCTCCTTTATTCTGAGGTCAAACAACACATTCTGGTTTATCCCACAATGAATCCTCTATTATTTATGCAGGTTTAATTCTGAATCATTGCCTCCAGCTAGGATATGCAGAGTTTTGCTAACATAACTTCTCTTGGCATGCAGACAAGAGCTGATTTTCTGTCTAGTAGATCAATCCCTTAAGTAGCTTTACCCTTTATCACCTTGGAAAGGGATCAGTGCCAAGCATAGGCCAAGCATTTATTTTCCATAAGTAATCAGCTCATGATTATGGTGGTCGTACAAAATGGGCTTTGTCTTTTTAGTGTTATCAAGGGAAATGCTGCACTGATTTATATTTTGTTAAACAATGCTGCTGACGTTTTTCTAAACAAAGAAGTTCAGATGATCTGAACACACCTGGGAATACATTCATCACTGGACTTGTAGTATTTTACCTTTTCCAGATCTATTTTAAGTTATGAGCCTATGCAGAATCTGGAAGATGGTTTCAGTGGGAAAGTAAGCACAGCAGATTAATGAGAGGTTTGCAATTTTCTAGTCACTTCTTTAGCATTCAGTTGAGTCTAAATTGGCCTCCTCAGGCTCTTGACTGAAAGTGCTATACAGAAATGAGTTGCAGAGAACATTTACAACAAATTTGTGGTACTTGACATTTTGTCTCAAACAATTTTTTTTGCTCAAACTGAGTATTGTTTGCTTTAGGAAGCCTAACACAGAAAGCCAGGTACTATCTTACAGGCATTCAGAATTAGAAAGTTAGATACTTTAACTGATCTGTAAGGGGTTCTGTATTATATTATATAATAAAATAACTGAATAATATAAGCTGAGTGTAACATTAGAGAAGTTTTCTAGGTGAAATTGCACTTTGATTGAATTTCCATGCTGATTTGTTTCAGTATTTGTGTAAAGCACAAAAAAGGCCAGCCACACTGGCATCTGATAATAAAAATCTATGACTTAGAGTAAATAATAAAAGGTAATCTGCCTTCTCACTGCAAATTAAACACAGAGCAGAAGCCTTAGCATGAGGTATATAGGAATAAAATTCATCAGCAAGCAATCCACATCTAACATCTTGAACTAAATTAGTATTTTAAATTGACAAAATGATACACAGTGGCCAGTTCAACACTACTGCAGGAATTTCCTTTTGTTTCTGCGATGAAACATTAAAAGAACATTCTAAATCAGAGCAGCCATAAGCCTGAATAACCTGTGGGTTTGACCTCCTCTGTTCTCAGTCCTTGATGATAATGCAGGGAGTTAAAACAACAATGGAGTTAGAATGCCTCAGCCTGCACACATTGTCTCTCTGTCAACATCTCAGAGAAATGCCAGCATGTCCTTACTCTATCAGAGAGTGTGCAGGCATGTGTGTGTGCTAGCAAATAATCTAGTAACAACAGATGTACCGTAATTATGACTGAGCTGATTAAAGTTCCAGGAAGAAATTACTATTTTTTATGTGATGGCTATTTTCATCACAGTTCAAAACTCAGTACTGGATTCAGCAGGAATCCTGGAAATGAGTGGCAGCAGGATTGTATCCTCAAGCAAACATCCACTGCAGTGTGGAGGGTGCACAAGCAGCTGGGTGCAAAGGCAGCCCATGCTCCTGACTCCGGAGGGTCAGGTTCTCCCTCTGCTCTCCAGAAAAGGCTGCGTGCTTTGATGGCTGACAGCAGTCCTACACTCCCAGGGTATTCCTGCTGCAGAACTCAAGGTGTGGTTTGACACTTCCAACCAGAGATCTCTATTCTCTCTTTGCTTCTAGGAAAATGGCCTATGAAAGTGAAATTTTCTAAGCATTGTTGGAACTCAAAATGTCCCTCAGACATTTTTAGAGGTTCCAGGCCCCGGTCAGAAGCATTTGAGACCGTGGCAGGCAGCTGGAAACAGCTGTGATTTTGGGTTTGAACCATGGAACGATTTACCGACCTTGCAGGAAGAACAAGAAGTCACAAATGTTTAAATGTTATAGTAGAAGTAGTCACAAAGTAGAGGGAAGAATTTTTTAGTGCTGTACAGGGGAATTTTAACACCTGTACAGGAGGGTTTTGGGGTCAGAGGTTTTAAGAAGGAGGGATGTAGGCCAGTTCTGTCCTTCCTCTTTCTTCTTCCTTACCTCCATGTTCCTGATGATGCTGGCACTCACAAATTGGTTTAGAGTAGAAAAGCACCATTTAATACAGGTAGTAGGTATTGGGGAAAAACTGTAAACATGTAACACGTAATGTACCATATAAAAGATAGCAGCAGCCCTGGGCAGGGGGAGAGAAGCAGTCGGGAGTCAGAGAGGATGTCAGGGTGTGTGTGTGCCTCTGCCTGAGCTGCTGAGCAAACTGCAGCAGCCTGAGAAGAAAATCTTTTAGATAACTTACAATAAACTGTCTGGAGATTGAACAGAGACTGCTGAGCCTTGCTTTGGAAGCACAGGTTGGAGGAGAGACTTTTCCACCACATGGAGCCCCTGAACCAGGCTGGGCTCTGCCAAGCATCACTTCCCACCCACGCAGGTTCACAGAGAGGAGGGAGCAGGCTCTGCCTTTCTCAGGCCACGCCACAACATGCTGCATTTCAAAGGACAAAGCAGAAGAGAATAAAACCATAGCATGGAAGTCAAGCAAGAACTGGCCTTTTCCTGAACCTCTTTAGCACATTCTCCCGTGGTACAGCAAATGAGGCAGAAATCATCCTCAGGATTTTATTTAAAAATGAGCAGAGCAGAGAAGGCTCTGTATTTATAGGGGGTCTTTCTCTACTGTGGATCTCAAAGCACAGGAGAAGCCTCACTGCCCAGCAAAGAAATATTTCTACAAAATAAACTCACAATGAAGTGTTCTCAATTTGCCAGCCTTTTCCCGTGATATAACCAGTAGACAAAATTTACTGTCTTCTTTATAGCCCATGCATTTTTAAAACATAGCCATGGCATGTATCCACAGAGTTGTTACTGTATTCTACTATGAATTTTCTCCAAAACCAGAAGAAAAACTTCCTTTGCTGGTCATCTTAAAATAGGTTACATAAATTGGATCTCTGAGCTGCAGGAATAGAAGGAAAAGGAATTGCAATATTTTTGTTCTGCTAAATTAATGGCAGAGATCAATCCTAGGCTGATGTTTGTGTAGATTTTTAGATTTTTCCTTTGGATTTTGTTTTGAGTGCTAGAGGGAGTTAGGAGAGATGTGTAGAACGATCTTGTGCTTACAAATATTGCTTTTCAAAAAAACAGAGCTTATGAACAGTATTTCTGAAATATATTACATACTTTGAAGGTTTATGGATCCCCAAAGTACTTTATTTTAAGATTAGTAGGATTCTTTCAGCCGGGAACAATAAGAATTGTGAAGCAAGTGCACTTTCTTTTGAGAGAATAGAACTCCTTTTTTTTCTATTGTCTAAAGTGACTAACAAGCAGGAGAAAAAATTGAGAAGCCTAGATGTTTTTTTAATTAAGATTTATGAAATTACTTTTATTTCAGAAGGCTTACATTATGTAGCAAAAGAGAATGGGAGAAATAATCACAATTTTCCACCTAAATACCTGCTTTTTCCTTTGAAGGAATTCTACAGCACTTTACAGACTTGGTGTGCCACAGGGGCCACCTGGAATGCTGCCTCCTCTGAGGTGGAGCCAAGCAGACATTTTCCTACACTTAGTAGCAGCATATAAAAATTTATCACAAGAACTGAGTGTAAGGACTTAAAAAATGCAGCTGTCTGTCTCAAAGCAGCGTCAAGGCCACAGAGGTAACATGCCAACTTAGGCAGAAATAGCTAAGCCACCACAAACCACAACTCAGTTGCTTGAGATAAGCATGGAAGGGAGGAATTTGCAACAGGAAAGTGCTAATTTCAGCCCTGTTGGTAAAATCTGGTTAGCACATCCTGGCTAATCAAAGAATCACGGAATATTCTGAGTTGGCAGGGACCCGCAAGTATCACCAAGTCTAGCTCTTAAATGAATGGTCCATATCCACAACCTCGGCATTGTTAGCTCCATGCTGTGACCAACTGAGCTAAGGCATCTAGACAAAAATTCCCGTGTGACCAACTGTGGGAAAGGAAGCAGCTGCTCACACACATATCACCCCAAGTTATGGGAATGGCATCTGTGCCCTGTGGATACCTGAAACCTGGACTGTACAAAGGTGGTACCTGCAGAAGAACAACTCCAGCCCCCTCCCTGCACAGAGAAGCCCAGGATGAAGAAAGACCAACTGAACACTGCTGGATTCACAAAGGATCACTATCTTCTGCCTCATCTCTCTTTCTCCTGCTCTCTCTCCCCGTCTTTCCCCCCCCCCCACACCCTTCACTGTCCCTCTTTTCTATTTCCATCTAGCTCTGTACCCCTCACTTACTGTTAAATAAACTCTGTATTACTGACTTTGGCACATGGTCTTGTTTGCACCTTAATTCAGGCAGTGACATCTTTCACTAATGGGATAGACACTGAGAAATATCTTCTCTGCCTAAAACCGGTTAAGGGAAGCTGTAGTGCAGCATTCCTGATGGCTCATCAGTCTCTGCACACACACCATGACCTGCAGTTAGGGTGTCTTTGAGCCCAAGGACAGCACTCCTGCCCAGATGTGCACCTACCTGCTGCACCGAGGCTCGTTCCTGTGCCACAGTGCTGGGGACACAGGGCTGTCTGTTCCCTTCAGCTTCTTCTGAGGTGATTCATGACAGTTCCTATTACTGAAAGAAACCTCAGACACAACCTCCATCTCCCTGTGTTTCAGTCTCCCATCCCAGAAGTCCTTCCTCCTGGCTACCTTTTTTCTGTTCTGTGTGGCTTACAAAACCTAAGGGCCAATTTTAAGCCTCATGTGGTACCTCAGCACAGAGCTGAATGTCCTTCAAAAACTCATTATCATTTAACAGTTTTGATTATGCTTCTAAAATGCTTCCCATCCCAATGGCTACAGTGATTATATATATATATATATTATATATATATATATAATATATATATAAACTACAGTCTCACTTGTAGTTTATATATGAACCTCACCTCCCTTCAGACTTCCCAGTCTGGACAGTTGCCAAAGAAGGTTCTGTACCTTTCAGTTACTCTGTATTAAGCCTGGTTACAGATCCATGGTGAGTGACACAATGTGCACTGGGACACTGGTATATTGTATATATTGCACAGCCCTGACTTCAACAAGGCAACTCAATTCTCTTTCCCCTCAGCTGGGAAGCAGAGCCCTCTGAGAGGGAATGGACTCCCACCAGTGGGTGGAGAGACAGCAAACTGCTTTCTCTGCCTATTAACATCATTGTTAACAAGTTTTCTTCCAGTGAAAAAGTCTGACATTTTCATACTTCTCCAAAAACTCAGTAGACTACACCCATTTCTAAATTTATGAGGAAGAAGAATTTGAAAACTTAATTTTAGAGAATTCTACAATTCATCTGAATGTTTTATTTTCTTGGTGTCAAGATGGCTCGTGTTGTTACTATAAATGTAGTGATACAGTTTAAAATCAATCTTTAAAAAATTAAAATAATTGAAATTTAAGTGAAATTAAAATATAATGATTAAAAGCCAACTAAACATAGATACTAGCATTAAACTTGTAGGATTGGGATGGTGTGAGGTTTCTCATCTCTGAGAACTTTATTTTAAAGCCATCTGCACTTAATTTTTTTTTTTTTTTTTTACTTAGAGGGTGATGAAACACCTGAACAGTTTTTCTAGAGAACTGGTGTATGCCCCACCTCTGGAAGTGTTTAAGACCAGGTTGGATGGGGCTTTGAGCAACGTGGTCTAGGTGGGACATGTCCCTGTCCATGGCAGGGGCATTAGAGGGAGAAGAGCTTTAAGGTCCTTTCCAACCCAAACCATTCTGTGGTTCTATTGAAACAATAGATACAAAAATAAAGAAAATTTAATACTATTTAAAACTCTGTTAGAAATGTCACTGAAATTAAATGTTTTATCTCAAACATCCCAATGTTTCTGAAACAAAATTTTTTTCAGTGAAAAAACCTATTTAATCAGGTTTTTATCACCATAGCTTCTCTTAGTTAGAACTCCATATAGTAAGTATTTTCTGCCACATCCCAGTATGAGAGAGACTTCAAATAGCTTCTAAAGAGATCTTGTTTTGAGAAATTTTCTTCCTGATGATCTCCAGGACACTTTGGGAATTATCATAAATAGGGTGAAATTCATAACTGATCATAAGTGAAATAAGAGAAAAGGAGAATTAATTTTGCTTTTGAGAAGCAGAACATCCTTATTACTTCTATCTAAAAGTCCTGTATGCTAATGATGCATCTGTGAGGATTTTGATTGCCAAAATGATCATTTTATGGAGAATGAGCTCCATTGCTTATTAAATTTCTCAGCTTTTTTATGTAGCCAAACAGTAAAATTAACACCATTGAGCATAAAGCATTGAGGACAGATCTGTGTGTCTGCACCTCAGGACACTGGAAATGCACTACCAACACATTGCATACAGGGTTTAATATCCTTAGGTTGCACCCCTATTGCTAAATGCATCCCACCCTAGGAGTTAACCATAGCCCTGAGCTAACTGGTAAGGAGTGGAAAACACTTTTGCTGATCACTTTTGGGACTAGGGCTAGTCCCTTACAAATTGGCTTAGGGGTATTGTTGTCTAGAGAGTAACCTTATTGCCTTGAGACACAGTGATTTAATTTTATTTTTATTTTCTGAGAGTTGTTGTGGGGTTTTTTAAGATGAAATTCAGTTTGAACATAGATTGAGTTGTGTTGCAGGGCACTTAACTGAATTTTTATTGCATTGGAACATTTTGCAAGTCCTGGAGTCTGCAGGACTTTCTATCTCTAAAGACCATTGGGGATAAAGGTGCAGCCCTGTAGGTGTCCCTGACATAGACTGTGTGTAAGATTTGTGTCACATGCTCTGGTTGATTACTGCCAAAGAAATCCCAAATGTAAACTAACATCTGCAAAATACAGACAGAAAGGATCCAGTGCCTGCCATGAACTCAGGAACTAAATTATCTGGTAGCGTAGACAGACCCTAAAAAAAATAAATTTCAGTTAAGGGTGCTTTCCTGTTACATGATTACCAGAATGGAAAGGCATTGTGATTATGAGCTGCTGACAAAGCTACCACAGAATACACTTATTTATGATTCATGTGGTTTTTCTAATTTCCATAATGAAGTTCTTGTTCTTTCACATAAAGACTCAGTGCTTATGAGTGGAGAAATGCTGCTCATTGAGAGTTCCTCAGAGAAATAATTTCTGATTTCAAAAACTCAGGTGGCTGTGGTTCTTAGGTTCATGGAAAATGTTATGACAGGGCTGCTGTCATCTTCTAGCAGGAGACTTACTGCTCTTAAACCAGACACAGAGTTTTCCATTACACTACTAACAGAGATGATGCTCATTTATATTTAGATACGTGAGATTTAGGTTCATGTTCCTTTTAAAGTTCTGCACACCAGAAGCTCTGTCTGTTGGCACACTCAGCCTCTGTCTGTTGGTTGTGGAGGAAGACTGGAGCACTCATTTAGGCTTTATGCCTAAAGTTTAAAAAGATAAGTGAAATGAGTCATGCTTTGATAGGATAGCTCATGCTCCTGGGAAGTGTAACATAAACTTCTGAAAGTGTTTCTTTAAGTAAAAAAATTTATATGTCAATGTATAGCCATGGGCACTGAAAGAGAAAATGTAACTGACTATGAAAAGCATGGCATTTTCCAGTGTATAAACTAGTTTGATTCAGTAGATTAACTAAGTTAATCTTATAAATATAATAAAGAAGCTTCAAAGTGTCATTTATTAATGATTTTCCCTAATGTATTTAGGATATATTGGGAAGGGAGATATGGCAAAATCATACATTTCCCCCACGGTGTCACCAAGGACATAGCAAACAGCAAAACAGCTGGAATGATAGAGAGTATCTGTGGGAGTTTAGAAATCTTCTTCCATGTTTCCAGAGAATGATTTTTAAAAAAATCTATTCTAGTCCCTGCTTTGCTGCTTATTTTAAACGTGTATTTTGCTGTCTTTGTACATGACTTTATATTGTGGAACCCAAGCATTGCAAGCAGTAAATAAGAACAATATATTGCCATGTACAATGATAATTTAAAGACATTAGTCTTTCTTTTCTAAAGTGATTGGAGAGCTTCCAGCTGGATTTTTTGATGGAGTGAGAAAATGCCAAGAAGCAAGACCATTGCTTTCAGTAGGGGCAGATGATATTTTTGTATTTGCATGTTTAAATGCAATTCATTAAGAAATAATAGAAACTGCCTTAGCACATTTTTAGTTTAGCTGTGAGATATGATTTTTTTCCCAGCATGCTTGTAGCTTGTTTTATAACCTATGAGAATTTGACTCCCAATCAAATGCAGTATCACCACTGCATTTACTTTTTTGCTGTATTATTATGTTCTACAGATAATGGAGTACACTTCAATCCCAGTTTGAGACCCCTCTGTGTTGTCTATGGTGTTATATATGTAATAAGGTAAAGATTGATTCCACTGAGCTATTTCTAACCTTCACAGTATTACCTTGGACTGGTGTTGGCCTCAAACTAGACAAAGGCCACGACCAAATTCAAGTACTTTGATTTATTTACATGGGAAGCAAGGAATGTGACTTTCCAATTAAAGCTACAGAGCTGCAGGATCTCATTTACTTGGAATGCAAAGCCTTTTTCTTGTGAGCTAAACTCCTCCAGATTTAGGGAATGCATTTAGCAGCCTGTAATACTGTAGCTCTGGTTTTATCACATATCTGTGCTTCCTCCTGAGGAGTTAGATAACATATGTGGATTTTTATTAAGGTATAAGTCTATATGGTCTGATCCAAAACTGCTCAGCAAAATTCTTCTAAGCTAAAGGGACTGATTATAATCTCACTTAAACTTTTGGCATCATGAAGATAGTCTTAACATGTACTCATATCTGTGATTACTCCCTCTCAGCTATAAGCTCCCAAGACTGCAGACTCATGCACAAGTCTTCAGTGCATCTTTGCAAGAACCTTCACTCACTCACTCATTAAATTTCTTCAAGATTAAGTTTTGCATAAAAGATACTTTGTTTTTTCCTCACATATTTTCTAATTCACTATAATCACACCCATGACAGTCTGGAGTAACTAAAAGCTATTTTTCCTTTCTGGAGATAATTTTTTGTGATGGCATTAAAAAGACACTCAAGTCTCTTTGACTTGCTTTTATGCTTTCAACTAAGCCAGTTTCATGGTTGTAAGATAAAAATTTGGCTTATAACCTCCATATTTCAATTAACTCTTTTTCCCTCCTCACTTGACCATTCACCTCCTTCTGACCCTTTAAAAGCAGGTTAGAATATATGTGGGAGACAAAACCAAAGCGTTTTTATGATGTTTGTTTTTTGGTTTTGGCAGCTGGAATGAAAACCATCAGTTGGAAAGGATGCTGCATCTAAGTGAGAGGAGGGGGTGGAGATAAGTCACTGTCTGTGGGTTCAGAAAACATGCCAGGTGTATATTTAAAATATTAGAAAGTTTACAGAAGTGCGGACTACTGTAAAAGCACTTAGGATCAGCTGAATAAAGATCATTGAAGCACGTCACAATATTGAAGTATTACCAAATGCTTACAGAGTGCTTGTGGGAACTTTTGGCTTGGTTTAGGGGTTTCGTGTGGTGGTAAAGTTTCTTTTCTAACTTGTGTTTCTAAAGAAAAACTTTGCAGTTTTTTGTTGTTTGGTTCTAAGGCAGTTTATTGCTAGTTATTTAAAAGATTGTCTTTGTGGGCTGTGGCTGTTTGGTCAGCAGCTTAGGGAGAGACAACACACACTCCTGACACTTTCACTGTCTGGTGTTTTCTTTTTTTCTTTCTCTGCCTAGGGCTGCTGCTATTTTTTATATTATATATTATGTGTTTTATGTTTATAGTTTTTCTCCAATACTTACTTCTTATGTTACAAGGTGCTTTTTTACTTTAACTTAGAAGTGCTAGTATATACTAAGAACATGGAGGTAAGGAAGAAGAAGGAGGAAGAACAGGATTGGTCCACGTTCTTCCATTTTAGAACTTCTGACACTCATGTATAAAGTAAAAACTCCCTTGTATAGGTGTTAAAACCCTCCTGTAAAATACTAAAAAAATTTCCCCTTTATTTTGTAACTACTTTTACTGTACTATTTAACCCTTTGTGACTGCTTGTTTTACGTTTAAAGTTGGTAACTTATTCTATGGCTCAAACTCAAAATTACAGTTGTTTTTAGCTGCTTGCCAGGGTCTAAAATGCTTCTGACTAAGGCCTGGAACTTCCAAAAATGTTTGAGGGACATTTTGAGTTCCAGCAGTGCTGGTTTGAAACGCCCCACCCAATGTTTCTGCAGTGAATGGGGGTGGCAATGGTTTGCTAGGCTGTGAGACTGTGCTTGTATTACAAATTTACTGATGCTCAGAGATTGTTCAGACATTTGGGTACAGAGCTGGAGGTCCAAAGGCTTGGATAGGGTCTGTTATAAAAACCAGAAGTAATATTTTGAAAGCGTTGGTTGTCTCTGTGTCTGGAGGTTAAGCCGTCTCAGCACGCAGTCAGCCCTGAAATTCCAGTTTATTTTTTGCACTGGGTTTGGACAATCCTCTCATGGTGTCTCAGGGAGGAAAGGCCACAGAGGGGGTCAGCAGTGACAGAGGCAGCACAGCACATGTCACACCAGAGAGAGGGGGGCAGGATGCCACTGCCCTGACTCTGCCTTCAAATAAATTCAGCCCTTAATCTCATCACCTGTCTGGTCTTATTCTGAATGCAACATTAAAAGCAGAAACCAGAGCAAGACTTTTTTCTCTCCATGCCCCTTTCCCAAGAAATAAACACTGTGTGGAAGTGGGTTTTGTTGGCAATATTGAAGAATCAGAGGGTTTAAGGTCCTAGAAAAGGAAAAGAAGGAATAGTTGCCATCCCAGATATTTCTCTCAGCAATCAGAGAAGGCTTTATGATTTCAGGTAGTTATAATCTTCACCTGACAGGGAAAGAGGTTCAAGGAGCACCTACTGTTTGGTTTTGTTTGTTTGTTTTTCCTAGGTATTTTCTTTTGGTTGTTTTTTTCTGGTGTTTAATACAGAAGGAGCGTTCTCCTGCGTGTAGCTCTGAGTAGTGTTAAAATCAGGTTAGGAAAGCACTTTCAGCAGACTAGAGCACAGCTGTAACCTCCTCCAGTGTTAACTGGACGACAACAGATGGAGCAGATGGAATAGTGTCAGAGGCTGCAGGAGCAATCAGCATGTTGAAGTTGAAGAGTCCCTGAGGCAAGAAAATTCTGCCTAAGTATAGTTTACGTCTTGGGATTTCATTCAAGCTCAGCTGAACTTTTAAGACATGTGGTCCATTCTGAACTCTTAAAAAAAAATATCAATTATTTGCAACAGCTACTTCAGTGTGCTGGTTCAGTGTGCTGCCAAATGATTCCTACACCTCTGGTGACAGACAATCCAGGCAGATGATTTATTTGCTTATTGCGATTTTTCATTGCAGATTTTAGCAACTCATCTAAAAAAAAAAAAAAAAAAAAAAAAAAAAAAAAGCACATTCCTCATAATGTGGAATGTATTGAAATTTGCCATCTGCTCCACTCAAAGCATCTAGAGGGTTTGGTTGACAACTGCAGCCCATCACTTCTGGCACTGGCTAACCCACAGCCCAATGCTTTATACTCCCCTTTTTCTGAATTTGGCATTCTTCTCTACAGGTTTGAAACAAAAGCTCATCAACGCCTTACAATTGCTTTTAACCTTTAGGGCAACACTAGTGAGAAGAATTTGCTTCTGGAGTGTGAAATTAGAATATTAGCAAAAGTGTGTATCATTTCTTCACACCACACAAAAGAGCAGGAATGCTGGCAGATGAATTGTGTACTCCAAAAATGCTGGCAATTGAGGCAAAATACCATGAAGTGGGTAAAAAAATATATATATGCTGGGATGTAACTGTCTGTTGCACCCAGCCCAGCTGGCACACGCTGCACTCTGTGCACCAGCTGGCAGGAGATCAGCATCCATCACAGAAACATTCAAGATGCCCATTAAACTTTTGGCATAGGCCATGGGGACTGTTATCACCTCTCTCCTGATCTGTGGGATCTCTTTGCAGTTTCAACCCAGTTCCTTGCAGAAAAACGTCCACGTGACAAAACTGTGGGTGCAGTAGGATCCTGAGGAAGTATCTGGATAGACTCCAAGGACTAAATGGCATCTCTAACTGCTGCCACCACTTCCACTCCGGTTTGGTAAGCTTTCTGCTGGCTTCCAGACCTCCAGCAGCCACCTGCCATGCTGCCTTCCAGAGATGCCAACCTCAGGACCCTGTCCATGGCTCTGAATCCCACCCTAGGGATCATTTCTGTCACTGCCAGGGGCTGGGGAGCTGATTTGTGCTTGCTCAGTGAGTTCCTCAGAGCATCAGGTTCCTTCTCTGGCCCAGAGCTGGAAGACACAAAACAGCTACAGAAACCAGGCACTTTTTGATTTTTAATGTTGCCTTCCTTGCTCATTTGACATACAGTGGGACTACAGTGCAGGAAGGCATACACTCTGTGAATTATTGTTGTCAATCAAAGGCAAACCACGCAGTAAATTCAACAGTGAAAAAAATGACAAATAATTTTGTAGGAAAAGAGAACCAGGACTTTGCTGCCTACTCAGTACTTTTCCAGAAGACAGACAAAGGACTTCATATTCTTGTGCTGTCAGTCTTGCACATTTTATAAGCAGCGGCTTTGCTAAGAAATTTTAAAGCACTAGAGAATGTTGATAAGTATAGTAGCTATTTTATCTCCATTGGATTGCATGTTCCCTGTAGCCTGTGTAATGATATTTTATCTATATTAATAGTTTCTTCCAGGCAGTAACATATATTTTTTCATCTCTCTAGCTTTCTTTTCCTTTCTCTTACTCTGAAGGCCTAAAATGCTTATTGAGGGAAAATGTGGTACAAAGAGAACTACTTGATTGTCACATGATATCACCTTATTTTAAGCAACTCTTGATCCTATGACTCATTAAAATTTCCTGAAACTCTAACATTTCTGAAAGAAGAACAAAATCAGATACCTTTGCAGCTGGATATTAAAAGTTGTGTTGTACATTCTTTTTTTTTTCTAAAAATTTCGCATTTAGATCTTTTAAAAAAAACAATTTTAAACACTTTATATCTAAGCAACAGAAGCATATTTTTCATGGTCTCAATGGGATGTTGTAATCCTTTTAATCAGAAACAATAGGTGAATAATCTATAAATTTTCATCATTTCAAGTTTATTTTATTGATACAATGATATGACCTTTCATGTTGCTCACATTTGCCAATCACATTGTATCACTCAGTTGATCCAATTACATTTCTAGTATCAGCTATGCCAAAACTAATTTACTGTCTCTGTCTAATCAGTAATTAACACCTTGCCCATGAAATAGGTAAGTTTCCCGTTCTAAAAAAAAAAAGATCTTTCAGCTATTCAATTTTAATATACCAACAATTGCATTACACAGAACAGTGCAAAACTCCCTTTTAAAATTTCTTCTATGGTCCCATTCAATGTGAACAAACCTTTAAAGCAGACCTAATGCATTTCATGCAACTATGAAAACCCTTTCGTGTAGAAATAGCTTGTAAAAGCAGATGTCTTTATTGTGGATGTTATCCAAATAAATATTGTTTTAAAGTGATTATTACTAATCAGGATGGTCCTTACCTAATAACCTTCATCTCTTTTCCTTATGAAAACCACTAACCACTCATAGTGGACACAAACACAGCAGTGTGGGAATCTACCCATGGCAAGCTCTGAAGGAAGGCCAGGGAGTCAAGGGCTAGAGAGATGTGTGCTTCATGCAGGCATCTTCCTGCTGGGTTTGAGGTGCCCCACAGTCATTAGTGTGGGTAATTACATTGCTTCAGGCCATTCCATGTGTTCCAGAATTTTTTGTCAAGGGAATTAATTTTAATTAAATTAATTACAGCAAGAGGAAATGGAAATTCATCTACAATGCTGTGACAATGCACATGGCTATGCAGAGAAATCTATGAGAGCTTCATTGCCATGTAGCACACTACATGTACAGAAAAAAACACATTGATATAAAATTGTTTGCAATAGGAAATGGTGTTAAAAGTTATTATCTGTGTAAGGAGAAGTCCTGTTACACCAGTATACAAGGGTATATGAAGGCATGTGCCTTACAGTATGTGATGTGAAATAAGGTAAACCAGTGTAAGACCCAAGATATTTTCTATCAGGCCTGTAGCAGTAAAAATAACATGACTAATCTATCATACATGAACTCACATATTTTAACAGCTTTCACCCTTTATACCAGGCTTGAAATGCTGCTTGTTTCTGATAGTCTTTGTACCAGCAATCAAGAGGAGGTTTTCCTCATTAACTTTCAAAGGACACTGCTGAGGACTCTATGTTAAATATATGTATGCATTGAAGAAAAATAATGGTGGGAATTTTATTGCAGAGTGTTTTGGCATAACTTTTTAGAATGTCATGTTGCAGTCACTGCTTTCCACTATGTCACACCTGCTTACACCATTTATGACATGTTACACTCCACAACTGTAATGCAAAGTGACTTATCTGGTGTAACACAAAGTGAGGCATTAGCAAATGTATAAATAGCTTTGGGAGGGAACCAGATTTAGCAATGAAAGTTTGATTGCATCAGACAGTGCAGATTTTGATAGACTTTTAGTCAGTTTGCAACAGAAGTCTATATGTTTGCATTATTCAGTGCAATTTAATATGAATTACAAGATGAAGAATGTAAAGAGACATTCTGGTAAAACCCCGTGCCATAGTATATTAAAGAATCATGAGAGCTATATTTATGGACATTACATATCAAATTTAAAGAAAAACAAACCCAAACTATTTAAGGACTCATGTCATTTACCAGAACCATGGCCCAGTCCTGAAAATACATAATGTCCTGGAAATACTATGAATAATTTAACATATGAGGAGTTAAGCTAATATACATCAGTTATTCTGTTTGTGCTGAAGAGACTAAGGCATGTTCCTTCCAGCATGTGTGGACAGTGCACATTTTGTCCCCCAGGCCTTTTATTGTCAAATATTTTTCCCCTTTAATTTAAGGAAAATACTTCTAGTAAAAGGAAAATAGAATTTTAGTATATGGAAATATATGAAAATATGTTATATTATGTAACAAAAATTTTACAGGAATATACTTTGGCTCAACCAAATGAGTACTTATGGTTACTTTATTTCAGTTTTGGTTTTTTTTATTCGTAACAAGTAATAATCAGAAAATTAAAGAAAATTGCTCCAACAAGTAATTGGGAAAAAAATTACTGAAAGCTTTGCTTAATATGTTTTCTTCACTAAATAAAATTTATTGACAAAAAGGGTAAAACTTTCCATGAAAAAATAATTTTAAAAAGTAGCTAAATTTAATCATTATAAAGCCTTGATGAAGAATTTCCATTACCATAACATAAATATAGAAATATTATGTTTTATTACTTCCATGACATAATTGGAAAGCATTGGAAAACTTATATATAAGGATACAATTTTAATATATGCAACCTTTGCATTGGTGCCCTGTGATTTAAGACTTTTTTTTATTGTGCTACTCTAGTACTTCCTCTTCACAGTTTTGGATGGAGAATACCTAATATTTTAGAGCTCTTCCTTGATTACTCCAATATGCTTTACAGGAAAACATTAATTCTATCAGTAAATGTATAAGAAGCCAGCATGCCCTACTCAGATATGAATTCTGAAATATTTTTAATTTATGTAACATGGCAGTGGTATTTCCATCTACTGAAAATTGCACATATATTTCTGCAGTGAACCACTCAAAAGTGACTCACAGCAGTTAAGAAGTGGTAGAACATGTGCACTTAGCACGATTCTGGCATTGTAATTTTTAAAACATTATATTTCGAATGGGGACATTTCTGCACTCATTAGCAGAGCTTGTTTTTTGCAACAGGGTTGCAGACATGGAAATTCCAACATATTCTGGAGCACAGACTTGCAGTCATAGGGTAAGAAAATAGAATAGGTTTAAATATTATTTGTACCTAGAAATTTTTCAGGTTTTGCAATATGTTTGTGGTTTGGAAAATAGAACATCCCAACTTAAAAACTTAAACTCCAACAACTCTCTTAGAAACAGGAGCTTAACTTTGCCAAATCTTAGCGTTTTATCTGACATCAGCAGTTCATACACACGTGATACAATAGAGAATGAGCCTGCATAAAAGTAAGGCACAACATTTTTTAATAAAAATATAATGATAAATGAATTTTAATATCCTCTGATGCTTTTTTGAGGTTTTTAGGTTCACAGGATTAGTTGACTCTTTCTGACATAGATAACATAGTTGAGATCTATGAGACAATCACTCACTTCCAAAGAGTGAGGATAACTGAGTTAATTAGCAGATGTGAGTGTGAAATAGCTTTCCCATTAAAGAAAAAAATCAAGATATTAGAAAATAATTACTGCATAAACGTACGAAAATTAAAAATTTAAAATATATATGTATTAGCCAAACCCTCAAGGAGAATTGACTGCAGAAGAGTTAAAACACTGGATTGTTTTCTAGATATTTTTTTACACAAGATAGAAAATAAATCTATTTTTCAAATCTTAAGATGTGATTTTTTTGTCAATTTTGAAGTACTGCTTAAATAATTAATTCAGTAGAATTCTTAGAGCAAAATGCACTATCACATAAACTTTCCACAAATTTGTAAAGGGTTCAGTTTTGACAAATAAACACTACAAAACCACCGCCCACAAAAAAAAAAAAAAAAAATCAATTAACAAACCCTCATAAAACTTCTATCAATTCTGTTAATCCATTCCTCTCTGGTGGAGAATTCTTTTTCATACTCAGCTTCCTCCCACATTCTTCTGCACTGCAGACTCTTTCTAAGTAAAACCATTCTTTGATGCAATGGGGAAAAGAAGTTTTCTAAGGAAATTTCTTAAATATATTTTTCCAGTTGTCCAGGCTGCCGAATCATTCTCATAGGAAAAAAAATTGTTGTACTTTCAGGTTTTTGAGGACAGAACTAAAGAGTTTCTGCTTGCTACAGTACAAATGTAAGCAGTACAAAACTCATCCTGTAGCAGTTAGATCCCATTTTGTGTATAGGACATGAGATACCTTCTACAGTTATTTCATACTGTAAATTTTTAAGGACAGGTCCCATGCATTTCAAACAAAAACTTTTAATTCTCAGTGAATGGCTCCAGATGATCCAGTTTCAGCAAGATAAACACTGATGATTAACCTGAAACTCCATTATTTCCCAAATCCATATCCTGCAGAGCTGTATCAGAAATTAAATTTAAATGCATAACCCAGTTTTGCTTGGAAAGAACAATTTCTATTTTTTTTGGCATTTGAAACTACATAGGGAAAAAAAAACAACAAAAAAAAACAAAAAACAAAAAACAAACAGTGATGGACCTCCAGAATCCCTGAAATAAGTAACATCAGATTCCTAATTGCAGTCTTTGTCTTGGATGCAGCTGATACCAACCTGGAGTCATTCCTCTTTATTTCAAGTAATGACCCACTCTAGGAAAAAACTTGACCAATTCTCTGTTTCTTGTGAGAGTAAAAGGCATTTCCTGAGGCTGTTCAGATTTCAAGTGTACTTTGAAGGGCACAGATGTCAACATGACCAGTATGTTCCCAGTTTGCCAGGTAGAATAAAACTTGCTTCCTATGATAAGGTGTTGAGGTCTTCTCTCAGGATGGTGACAACTGCAAAAAAAATTAACTTGGTGGTCTGCCAGAAAGGGCAAAATGTTAGGGATTGATTCACTGAAAATCACCAGAACTGTGAATAAAATAAAGAGGTACAATTTACACAGGAATATAAAATTATTGTTCTGCTGAAATGGAAGCAGATTTAGACAGACATCAGACTTAGTTAAGACTGATGGGAGAGGGTAATTAAGTGCCCACATGGCTATGGGGAGGAGGAAATGGTTAGATCATAGATCCCTTTCTACTAGAGGCACGAGGCCAAAAGCCAGTGGAAAAACTATAAAACCAAACCAAACCAAATCTGAAAAGCTATGACACTGCTGTATAGGCACTTTTGGCACAAACAGAGTGGCACACCACATGGAAGGGAGAGGCTTCTTGATTTTGTTCCTGCAGAGTTCTCATAAAGAGAGTTTTGTCTAGAATTTCTGTAAATTGACAGGGCTTCATTCAAAAGCAGCTACTTCTGATCAGAATAATTTCATCCTCATGGAAATATTCTCTGAGCCCCTGAATTCTGTCAAAATTATAGGATCAAAGCAGATAAAGAATCTTCCTAGTCATGTGTGTATAATTACACAGACTTTCACATACTTTATATTTATTGAAATGGCTGCATTTTAACTGTAGTGTATTTTATTCTATAACTCAAGAAATACAACTAATAATGGGATTACTGAATCATTTCCTCTGTAAAAATTACTGCTACTTTTTAAAGCACAGTGAGATCCAGGGCACTATACTGTAACCTTTAGATTTCTTTAACACATTCAGATGGGAATTGGAAATGCTTTAATAGCTATGCATCCTATTAAACACTGACCTAATATTACAGCTGAGTATACAAGTAGCAAGAGTAAAGAGAATAAATTTTTATGTGCTTTTTTCACAAGCACATGAGCATAAGAAATAATTTGTTGTTTAGGCACAGACTTCATATTTTCAGAGCAGATTTGCTCAGATATTTATTTAAATCCCTTAAGAATAAAAATGTGATGATGGATTATTCCCAGTTTACTATTTCTACAATTACACTATTTTACTTAGTCTTTTTTTAAAGTACTCTAAAGTAAGCAGATTCAGAAACAGACACATATGCAGCAACATCTGGTTAGTTATTGCCCTTTTTTAATTTGGTACTGGTTAAAGGGCAAGATTAATGTTTTTTAAGCAGTCTAGTACAATTGCACAGGCAAAAGCATCATATTCTATATTAAGAGGATGTCTCAGGAAAGTCTGCTAAAATTCAACCAGGGTAGTTTAGACATCATAAAAATTTGATGAAAACTCTGTATTTAAAGCTAAAAGCACATTCGTTTCTAGTTTTGAGAGGTATTGGAATAGTAGGACTTTTTATTTTTTATTTCTACATAGTCCTTTGAAATTATAAAATCGCCAGTGTGCAAACCATTGGACACCCATACCTTTGTTTGCTCAGAGGCTGAAAAAGTAGTGCAGGTCACAAAATAAGTTCTTAATTTTCCATTCCATTAAATCTTTGACTATTTGGAGAAAACACAACCTCAACCTTCCCCAGATCTGCCAAAAGAGCACTTCAGATTTAAAATACTTTAAAGTGCTGGATAATAGGCACAGATAAAACTTAGTTTGACTATCACCATCCTGCTTTTCCACCTCCTGGGAATTACCAAGCAAATACCTCCTGTTTGATGCCACCTGAAGCTGCCAAGTGAGAAGCCTGGCATGGGCGACTGCCACGTGCCACAGCAGACAAATGCTACTCATCTGTGGCTTGGCTCCACACTGGTGGTGATGTATATAAAGCATGATTAATATTACTTACTGCAAATCCAGGAATTTAGTCCAGATAAAGCTTGAAATTACAAATCTCTGTATCACTCAGCTGCTATGGTTAACCAAAAGCAATCCCTGGCAGAATGTACCCTCCCCTCATGCTGGAATCATTGTGGTGGTGCTGTTGCACTTTGCTGGAAAAGCTCTTGTTTCTAGATGAATTAGAATGCCTTACAAGGCATTTGTCATTCATGGTAACAGTAGGAGAGAAATCAATAATACATTCACAGCTGATCCCCAGCAGCTCTTGTTCTTCCTATTCTTTAAAAAAAAAAAAAAAGCACTGAGTTCCTCAGTCTGGATAACTTCATTATCTAATGCAAGCCCCAATTAGAGAAGATTTAAAAAGTAAACAAAGCCCAGTCTCCCAAGACACAGAAATTCTGTAACCCGGTTTATGTCAGGAGTGGTGAGCACTTCACATCACTGTGTTTTTAAGCTACATCTGCCTTGAGGAAGTGGAGTACTCTTAACTTGGTACCTGTTAGTTCTGCAGGTGCTCAAGGGATGTGAGGGTGTAGGAAATCTGCCCCAGTGTTCTGCTGGTGGTGGCTCTGTGAAGGGACACCACAAACTGTGTCTATCCTAGAATGTGAACTTCCACTAGCTAATGTGTTGTTTTGGAAAGGGCAGGACTTACTGCCCCATCCTATTTCACAGGTTTTGGCTTGTTCCCACTATGATAATTCTCTCTTGCAGCCCATCTTCATCTTTAGGTATTCTGAAGCACATTAACCACACACCTCACCAAAACTTCTGGGCATCAGTGCAAGAAAAATTTTACCACCTTCCTGTTTTCTAAAGAAATTGAGTTCTGCTAACTAATTACCAGTGTGTCCTCATCAGTATGGGGTTTATTTTTCTTTTTGAACAAAGCAAACCCAGATGACTTTGCTCACGTTAGGCAATGATTCTTAGATTTCTCTGTTTTCAGAGCACAGATAGATGTAAACTCTTACAGCACAGAGATTAGGCTATAATTGCTCTTTTATGCAACTGGATCCCAAAGTAATGTGCTATTCTTCATTGCAGCACCTAGAAATCCCAATTGATTATGAACTTTTTTTTCTAGAGGATGTTTTATTCCTTGTCTTCTGAAGCTGATAATCTTCATGTTCAATGGAAAGCTTTGTCCTCACTTTATAAAGACTAAGTTATAGAGCACTTAAATGACTTCTTACTATCACACTCAAGGACTGTGACAGCAGAAGCACTAAACTGGTTTCTTAACTGAGAAACATCTTTGACTTTTTAAGAAAATTCATTTAAAGACATATTGCTTTAATTGTTTACTTATTCACATTTGTCTGTATATACATATGTAAAAAGTGTACAAATATGCATTATTATTTATTCAAAGATACACCTTATACATATATACACTTGTATATGTGTATCCTAGCATACCTGTATGAGGAAGGGCCATTAACAGGACTCTGCTGTGCCACTGGGGATGCCTCAGGGCTCTGCTCAGGGCTGCTCTTCATGGGCAATCCAAACCCATCAAAGTGAAAGTCCAGGACAATGCCAACAGCAGAGGACTTTGTGGGATGTCTATGAGGAAAAAAAACTTTACATTATTCCTGTCATATAGTGCCTCAGGCAGCATTTTCCTTTACCTTTATACCTGATTCATAAAAATATAGTGAGGTGCCACAGTCCTGCAAAGCAGAATTCTCTTATTGATCTGGCAGGCATTGTTGTTCTCAATTTTTTTCCAGTCTGCCAGGGTGCAGGAGATGTAATAGGGACATACATCCTAATATGAATCACATTTTAAGTATTTATTATTTTCTTTGTGCCAGCTTTAATACCCGGAGCTGGATGCCACACCAGGGCTGTTATGGGGAATATCAACCCTAACCAAAACAATAGGTCACCCTTTAATGAGTGAAACTGTGTTTGAACACACTTTTATTAGCAGATTTTTATGATCATTCTAGTGACTCTGGAGCAGCTTTCCTGATTATTTAATGAGTCTGATTATAAAACATTGGAACAATTTCTTTCTTCATATTGTGAAATATTATTCCTCCAAGTCTTAGTTACAGAGTGTGAGACTGAAGGTACAAACCTTGTGTAGCTGTTAAAAGTTGAATTTCAATGTTTAAAATTGTATGAGACCATTGTGATTGAATAATGGGGAAAATAAGTTTCCTCTTACTAATGTAAAGTCATAAAAAATGTCTACCTCATTCTTGCTCACCTCAGTTTTCCTTGACTTTCCTAACAATAGATTTCTGAAATTGAATTCCATATTGCCTCTCTGGCACTGAATGCTCCACTGCTAATGTCAGGAGAGAGACAGTCACTGCTCCCAGCTGTAAAGGTGGCATTTGAACCTGGATCAAAATCTATATCTGATACCAAATGACAGCTCTATTATTGCCAATAAATTTCTGATTAGCCAGTGGTGTAGCTCTTGATAATACATGACAGGAGTAATACCAACAGGAGTTGGTAAAAGTGCATTATAACTCAGTGTTTCTTCTTCTTCTCAAGCTTTCTTCCTCAGTTTTTCTTGGATAAGAAGGAATAGTGTAAGGTGAGTAATCTACAATGAGAAAGGGCAGCACAGAATAAAGCTTATGAGAATCCAATAAAACAGATATTTATGAAGACAGGATATAATAGAATTTATAAACAAAATTATTGCATAAAAGGAAATTAATTTCAATATTAATTTGCAATTCCACTGGAGAAAAACTGAAAGTTTTTTGTAGTACACAGCTGTATTTTGAGGAGCAACATCACACGTTGACTTAAGAAAACTTACAAACCACTAGAAGTATCTGTCATTTTTTGTCAGCAGATAGCAGCTATTAGGAAATAGAAGCCTGGGAATCTTCTAGGGCTGTGGGAAGCTGCTGGAAACATTTTCATATTGATATGAGTGGAGAGAGAATGTGAACACACAGATGCAAAATACCAGCAGGAGAAGGGTTGTAAAAATGGCAGGTGTTGGTGAGGCCTCCAGCTGCAGGTCATCAACATCCCAGCACACACTGAGACCTCTCTGAACAAACAGGAATGAAGCACAGACTGCCTAAATGCTCATGACTCACAGTACAAAGATTAATCACTACCAAGGGGTACAATGAGACACATCCAAAACCACATTCTCCAAGAAGCCCGTGGCTGCTGGGAAGGTTCAAAACTGGATGCTCGTGGTCCGGGGGTGTCAGCAGCAGCAGGACATGCTGTGGGGCAGAAAAGGATGGGCTGGGGAGGATCTCTGACCTCTGATGACACATTTTTCATCATGTTTGTGACCATCACTACCCCATCTGGCATTTCTCCCACTCCCGAGGTGTGAGGACTTCTCCAGTAGCCTTCGAAGCTGAGGGGCCTACAGTAGCCTTTTGATTTTTTCTAATTACTTTCTAGTCACATTAAAATTTAACCATTTGCTCACTCTTGTTAAAGCTGGTTGTTTTTACTCACCTACAAATTCAAGGATATGCATTTAGTTTAAATATGTTCAAATATAGGTATAATATATAAAAATGTAAATATATTTTATATTCAGCTGAGTATATCCAAATAAAATGTTTATATATATTTGCACAATTTTGTATTTAACTTTATGTGTAATACATTAAATATATAAAACTATCTGCTTATCTATGGAAGGAATGGTAGATACATATTGTATATTTTTACATAGGATCACTTCCTGGACAAAAGGAGACATGGAGACAATAGATTGGTTCCAAAAAATGGCAACTGGCCAATCACATCAATGAGAAAATACATTTGGTGTGAGGCAGTCGTGCAGAGCAGCCTCTGTGAGTGCTGTGCCACACAGTGCCACACGTACCTGGCACCACCAGTGGCTCCCTGGGCTGTGCCCCTGCAGCTCCATCCCGAGCTGATCCATGTCCAGCTCTGCCTCTTGGCTCTTCCCAGTCTGTGCTCCAGGAGCAGCCCTTGGAAGCTTTGCAGTGCCAAATAAACACCCCCGTTATTCAGTCATCTCAACAAATTTTCCTAAAGCTTTAAATTGCTTATTTTTACTTGGCAAATCTTGCCCCTACCTGTCTCTATTAATTGTTCCAGCAACAGAATAATTGCTGAAATTGCTGCTGTCAATTGCACTGCTTTATTCTTCAGCCACAGTGTCTGTGGGCTAACCCAGGATGCCTCACCTCAGTTAATGGAAGCCTTTATTAATGCTCTGTGGTTGCTTTGTGTCATTTGCTTTCCAACTCTTGCCCAAGACAGGAATATTAAGAAATATGTCCTAGTCCCCAGCTTGCAGCCTTCATTGGACATATCTGAACTGCAGAGCCTGTTTTAGCTGAATGTTGTTGTGTTTTGTACAGACTACAAGTCTGACAAAAAGAAATATTATTTTTGTAGTCCAATGATAATGAAACTTTCCAGTTACATGAAGAAAGTGTGTTCAGATCAAACAAGATTATATGAAATTACTTGGTTGATGCATCTGTCCAGTGCAGGGACGCAGCATTTTTCTTTTTTGGTAGTAGAGAAAGAATTCACATTGTATTTGCTGCTTAAGACCTAGAAAGTAGGCACAGCTGAAAATCCCCAAAAGGGGTAGATACTCCTGTTCACCCAGCCCAGCTTTAGCAACCAGTGTTATTCCTAAGTGCAGTAATCCTACTGCTGCTGTATTACACTGCTCCCTTTTTCTTCATACAATGAATATGTTATTTTTTTTTTTAACTAGGATGTTGTTGGCTACTAAATATTTTCATACGATCTGAAAATCATTAGAAAAAAGTAAAGAAATCCACTCACAACTACGAAATACAAAGGCACCTGCAGATCCTTGAGGTACAAATTACTAGTGGCTGGGGGTTATTTGCCCTGTTCTTATGCATTCCAGGACTGCTGCTGTCCAGAGTCAGAGAAAAGGCTAGGCAATAAGGTAATGCAGTATTTCTCATCTCTCCATGACATTTCTTTGCTGTGCAGTGCTGCATTCAGACACAACAGTGCTGTTTCACTGCAACACTTTACTTTTCATTGCCGTTGCAATCCGGTGAAGATGAGCTATAACTCTTGATTTATTTTGATTTATTGTGTTGAGCCATACTTTGTTCCTACAAGATCATGATGAAAAACTTGCTGAAGTGCAGAGGGCACAAAGGATGTGCCGGGTACCAGGTAACCAGGGGATCTCACTGCCTGCGTGGAATGTAGCCCAATACTAGCAGTCCCTGCAACAAATACAAGAGAGAGCTATGCTGACATATAACTCATGTGAAACTAATCAAATTCCAGTTATTGAGAAGAAGGGATTGTTGGAGCTTGAAATTCAAAGCAGAATTTGACAGGATGAACATACAAGCAGAAAATGAGATTAATAATTACATGAACTATTCTGTGCCTGAGCATAAGATTCTTCAATTTAGGGGTTTGTGTCCATGCTTAACTAAAGATGTGCATTTGCCTCATGTTTTACAAGTAAGAATCTCAAGTACATTCTCCTCTGTTTGACTGCACAGCCATCATTTCTTTTAGTGTGCAGGAAATTTTGAGTAGGTTTACTCTGCTATATTGATTTGGGCTTGACTTACCCACCCAATATACTTCAGACTCAGTGTATGGCTTATGTTCTTTAATGAAAAAAATATTTCATATATGCCCAAAACCCTAGCATTATGGCCTCACTAGAAGTTTCATTTTTCTTAAATAATTTGTATTGCTTCATGTCCCTACCATATCTATGATCTTACTTCATCCTCAAGCTTTCCTAACAGAAATTCTTAACCATGACAACCTCGTGTTGTGGCACCACCATGTGTGTATGTGTGTTGAGCATCTCCATTTATAAGGGTGAAATGAGATTCAAATAAGTTCAAGTTTCAGTAAAGTTACAGAAAAGGGGAAGCATCTTGTGATTACAGAGCTTTAAGATGTCAGTGTATTCAGATATTTTATTCTTTTAAATCTCTTATTGCTTCTTTGCTGCCTAGGTGGGAAGTGAAGGCTTTTTATGATTCTGAAATGGAAAATCCTGAAAGCTTTCCAAACCAAATTTTTTTTTTTTAAGAGTTTGTGCTCACAAAAAGACTGTATGCAAAGGTTGTAATATGAATGGGCATTTTCAATGCTGTTTCAGTTTGCAAGGAAACAAGGAAGTCTCTAAGGCATGAATAGAAAGAGTAGAATCTTCAGAAAAATAAACTCTGTATTCCATATTTATTAAGTAATATAAATACTTGCAGTAAAAGTATAAAATATTAAAGAATTTTAATATTTTCAACAACTTAGGGAGAGGCCATTAAAGAAAATATCAAGGCAAATTTCTTCTGTGATAGCTCTGTCAGGAGAATCAGCATCATACGTGTGCTTTCTCCTGCTGGGAAGACTAGTAAAAAAGTTATTTTAAAATTATTTTATTTCTTTTTTTTTTTTCTCCATACCTTAAACCTGCAGAACAGTTTGCATTTTTCAGCATGATGAGGCAGTTACACTGACCATGTTTATTCCAAAGTATCTCAGAGTCTTTGAAATCCTAGTTTATTTCCATGGGAGCTATTTACACTCATATTATTCTAGCTCCTCCTTAAGAGAGCTATTTTCTGTTGTATTCATTTAAAACTTACCAAACTCTCCTTTTCTTTCTCTGCAAGCTGGTTCCTTTTGGATGAGAACAATTAATTGCAGCTCTGAATTTGTCAGCTTGTAGGATTTATGGGCAAGTGTGATATTCATTTTTATCTTTTCTAGTAGATTGCAGGCAATCAGTCTTAAGGAGTGCAGCTATAGTGTGAACATAGGGCAAGTGTAAATCCCCAGTGAACAGAGGAGGATTTAAAACATGGGTCTGCCATTTTACATAAAATTTATATCCATTTATAGATATTTTCTAGCCGTGATATTTTCTCCAAATGTATAAATAAAGAAGAAAGATTTCAAGTGTCATTCTGATTTATCAGATTCTGAAAACATGAACCAACCTATGGAGAAGCAAATGCCCACATTACCTGCTATGCTTTCCCACATCAATATTGATCTATCCAGGACAGGGACATAATACAGCCTGAATCATCTGGGAATTCAGGTCATAGGATCAATACAGCATAGCACATATGCACTACAGGTTGGTAAAATTAATAAATCTCTGTGTGTATAAGTTAAAAAAAATCAAATCAGTTGCTTGAAAACCTGTAAGAAAATGGACTTGCTGAGCAGCTGTAAACAAATCATTCCTCTGAATCTGCAGGTAATACACAAAATTACTTTCAAAATTCCTCTTACATTTCATATACAATTTATTTAAGCTAGCTCTGATTAATGATATTTCAGAAACATGTCTTCCTTTAGCAGGCAGTGGAGGCTGGTGCTCTTCTCTTCAGGAGTTCTACTTGTTTGAAATACATATTTCATTTGTATTTATGTTTTGCCATTTGTAAGTTTACAAAAGTTAATAGCCCCCAGGTGGATCTTCTGGATGGCATTTAGAAAGTTCATCAGAAGCACTTAAACTTTTTTATCTCAGATGGGATGGTACAACATTCCCATGGATTTACAAGAGTTATTTATCAAAGATTACATTGACTGCAACACAAATATCAGCCAAGGTCATTTTTGGTCTAATACACTGCCATGTCCATTGATTTTTTAACTCCTACTACCTTTCCATAGAAACCTTTAAAAACAGATTTTTTTAATTTCCTTTTTAATGTTCATAACCACACCTAATGCACATTTCCAGGAGCATAACAGAGAAAAGGATCATTCACTTTCCACCTGCCTTACAAATGAGCAGGAAAATATCCCATCAATGCCTGGAGAAGAAATACCTAATAAATTCCTTTAGTATTCATAGAAATTGCCAGCATAGATCCCTGTGAATTTTATTGAGAGCAGACTTCAAACTGGACTCTAAAAGTTTCCATTTTTTTTTAAATTGTGTAAGTAACTCAATCTAAAATCCAGTGGAAGATTTATTCCTTTCTAAACTGTTTCTGGATGAAATGTTAGAATTTTTATAAAGGAATAAATTTTGAGTCAATATTGCTGTTGAGAACCCAGGTACTTTCCTGTAATAAGAACTTTGAAAGCACACTTGAGTTAAAAAAAAAAAGAAAAAAGGGAAAATGCTGTTATGAATATATATATTTTTAATTAGAAAATGAATTATTAAGGATGAGTGGTCCATCCTTAATTTGCACCATTTCACACTTCAAGTACAATGTGACCTGCAGTAAAGGATATGTTTTTCTAGCAAATACAAAAGATTCTTGTCAAAAAACATATTGCTGCCCTGATGACTGAAGTGTATCACCTCAGTCAGGCCATCCAGACTGTACCTCCCTGATGTCATTGTCACACTCCCCATTGCTTTGGTTCAATCAGTGTCCCATGCTGTACATCAGGAGAGGGCTGCCAAAACTGGGAAATGGCTGGGGGGATACTGACAGCTTGTCAGGGATTGTCATTCTGCAGACACAAGAATCAAGGAGATTCACTGAATGGTATTGTCATGAGTAGTGGAGGGTTTTACCTACTCATTTATGTAAGGACTTCTGGAAATACCAATTTAATTGGCAGAACAGTAAATTACCTGAATAATTTGGGACCTATATCTGAAGTTTCACAGTATTTTCTGCATTTGAAAATTTTTAGGAGAAGAGAAGCAGCAACATATATGATGCCATAGATGCCAACCAGTAAACCATGTGCCATTAGCATCCAAGATTTAGACACTGGCATGATATAACAAACAATTTAAATCATTTACTCTCCCTTTCGGTTAGTAACATCAGCCGTCCCCACTGATTAGAGAGAAGTGTGGCTGTTTTCTGCTATGCTTTTTAAGAGGTAACCAGGAGTGATGTTTGTGCTGGCAGATTGGTTGTTAAAGTCTTTGCAAGGGGCTCAGTATGAAAAAGCAAGATAAAAATTTAATTCAAATAAGAACAAGAATCCTCATTATGGTCAACCCAAAAATGCATGAAATTAAGATGGGTTTGGCACAATGCTTTATAATTAAAGAGCTGTGGGCTTTCAATCAGAAAAAAAAAAAAAGTCATCTCACTCCCTTATTAGGTGCCAGAGTAACTTAGCTTCATTTCATGGTTCTTGCACATAAATTGCCCTTAGATTGATCAGTGTGGAGCAGTTCCTCAGTGTTGTACATAGCAATTTATGTCATGGCAATTCCTTTGGGTTCTAAGAAGAAATAGAGCCATCCTAGCAGAAATGTAATCATTAGATTTACCATGGCTATGCTGCACTAGTCACCTTCATTTTCAGGAGCTGTATGGTCAAGAGGAAGGGGAATTGTTCACAAAGTTTCTTCCCTTCTTGTGTTTCAGTGGGAAGCTGAATCCTACATTCACAGTCCCTATTGAGCTCTTGGAGGAGACACAAAATGCTACTTATTTGTGAGAAGAGGGAGAAAAACAGATGAGTTTTGCTGGTTTGATGTGAGGCTCATTAGATCTGGTAGAATTTTTCTGACTGAAGGAAGACATCTCTGCGGTCAAAGCTAGTGGGCCAAAAAAAGCTTTCATCAGGGTTGTCAGAGATACACACACCTAGATAAAAATTGGGATCTCACACAAAAAAAAATCTCTTCTCAAAGAATATTCCAGGGTTGTTTTATTAATTCCTTTGAAAGGAAAGTAATTTATTCTACAGTTCCTATAGAAGTATTAAAGAACTTAAATTGAACAATCAAGAATAAGAATTATGTACAAAATTAACAGTGGTCTCAAATCCTTTTGACCCTTCTTGAACATCTCCAGTGTCTCTTCTGCAGTCACTGATTATTACAAGGTAGGCTGCCAACAAAGGTCTTTCTGTAACCACATGTTATAACCTAGAAAATAAATCTAAAGTATAATGAAAATCTGTCATACTAAAAGCAGGCAGAATAGCTAAGAGAAAATATGACATCTTAGTCACAGCTACAGATAACTTCTTGTGTAGATTGATGCTACTTAGGTACTTAGGGAGGGAAGCTGAGGCCAGGTTGGACACCTACCTCAGGTGAACTCAAGAGCAGATAAAGTTGGAATCCAAACTTTCTGTAGAGTCAATATTAAAAAAAAAGTCTCCCAAAAGACAACTGAGTCTACCCAAATCTGATTCTTAAATCTAAGCTGTGTCAATAGCTGTGTATGATCTTTCAGCTATCAACAGAGTTCATGAGTGGTATTTGGAGGTCTCAGTCCCAGATATAGATGGCATTTTAGCTTTAACCCCCCAAAAGATCTCAAATCAAGAAGACTAAGAGTATCCCAAATCAATACTGACTCCTCTATAAGTAGTAATTCTGAAGACATGCTTATGACGCCTGACAAATCACTGGCATATTCTTTGTTAAAGTAGATTCTGGAATAATACCCAATTTAAACTTGTATTCCTTTAGTATTCCAATCAGAGATTTTTATGGTTCATTATAAATCATTAATTTTATCCATATAGATTTTAAATGGCCAATATATTCCCCTAGTTGCTTAAACTCTAATTTTTTTCTTTCATGTGTTGATCTTGGGATTGAGCTACTTCTTCCAAGAGCCAAAGTACTGATTAAACAATGATTTATAATAAGATTATCATTTATTGATCCATGTTCTCCAAAAATTACACAAATTGAGTTCAAAGCCTCACACATTTTTTTACAGTGAGATCTCTAAACTTACTTCCATGAGTTTTGAAGTAGCTACTCATCAGATTAAGTATCACTATTACAGCAAAGGTGTCACAATACAACTAATCATTTCCTGATTGCTTTTTGTAAAATGAATACTTGATGCTATTGTTTGTGAACAATGCAAGTCTATCCCATAATTTCCACTTAGATTTTTAAAAAACTCTTCAAATTATTTTGTGGAATTCTCTGCTTTGACAAAGTCTGTTAAAAGATTTAAAATTATTTAGCCACTGAAATAAAAAAATAATTTTAAAAAGTGTATTCACTTCAGAAAGTAAAATGGGATAAATTAGAGCATTTCAGTATTAAAATACAGAGTAATCACAGGAGTTCACATTAATCATTTTTGCAGAGGAATACAAACATGTAAACTGCTGAACTGTGGGCAGGTACTCCTGCCTCTCTCATGTAGGGATAATCCTCCAACACTTGCCACATTGCCAGCATACCTGAAAAAAAGAAAGTTTGGGAAATCTTTACTCCATGCTCAGCTCGATCCCAGTTAGAGATCCAGCTGCCAGTCTGGCTCAGAACAGCAGCAGAATTATCTTGTCAGGGAAGATCTTGAGTGAAGTGATGGTTGGGTGAAGTCCTGATTCCTGGGTGGGACTAAGAGGCACAGCAGCCCCTTTCCCCTGGAAATGTTCTTTAAATAAGAGAAGAAGATCTGGGCTATTTGTACAGAATTTATTGATCTGCTTTTGCACTGTGAGTTCAACATATCCAGAGCACATCTGGCTGACTCTCATACAGAAGGCAGCTGTGCAATGTGTGTGTGTGTGTGTGTGTGTGTGTGTATATGTGTGTGTATTTCAGTCCAGGAAATCCCAAGCAGAAACATGACAAACAGTTCCTGGCTTCTTCCATCAATTTACAAACATTATGGAGAAATTCACAGACTAATATGTTTCAAAAATCAGTGATTTAAGAAGAGCTTTCCAGCTCTGTATGTTATTTCAAAATGGGATGTGGGGTGATTTCTGTCTAGTTTTGAAAGCTCGGTGTCACACATAGTGATGGACCATGGATTTGTATCCATGTCTCCTATTCAGAATTTTCTTGAAATACCTGGAGGATGAGCCACTAAACTCAGTAGTTAAAAAATTAGTGTGCTATGATTTGGAGCAGATGTGTCAGTGCAGAACTTTTGTCCCAATATTCCCACATATTTTCAAATCTTGTACTTGAAGTCTTCCTAGAGCTGCACATGCTGGTTTTTATTTGCCCTTTATCCTCACTAGGGCCCTATGGAGAAAATGTGAGAGACGTGTATGGCAGATCATTTTCATAAACAAGTTGTGCAATTTTGTCAATTACATTGGTTTCCAGAACCTTCAGAAACAAATCTTCATAGCCACCCTTCACTGCAAGTTTCTCTTGCATTTTCCCCCGTAAAACTTCTCATAAAAAGGCTCTTCAAAAAGAGCTAAAAGAAATTACATTCCCAAAATTTATCAGATTATACCTAAAATAAGGAAATAAATAATCTGGTGCAGCATTTAAGTATTTAAAACAAAAACTACTAAAATCATTTATCTCCTATAAGAAACAGCACAAATACTTGTAGATACCTCCAGTGATACTGGAGAAAGAATCAAGTGTGTTATAGATTATAACTATCAGTGATTACATCTTCAGTTTGCATTCAGTAAATTTATGGTGATTTGAGGTAATACCTCATGCCTAAAGGGAAGCATGGTCCAAAGTAGCAAACACCAGTTTAGAATCCAGGCTCTGTGATTTGGCAATGGCAATGAACAATCAGATGTTATTTAAGCCAGTTTCCAACAGGTTCAAACAATATAATTGCACAGCCATTGCAAACATGTTCCAGAGTTTTACAAACAAATCACAAGAGAGAAGATGGATCGATTCCATTAGGTTCAAGGTAACACTGAAAAATGTATGTGCATAGAGTCAGAGAGACAACAAATATTGTTAGAGGTAGTTATGAAATACTTGGAGATATAGAATTCACTGAAAAATTATTTTTTTTCCTTTGTCGTCTGTGTACTTGCTTCCTTCCCAGCAAACAAATCTTTTAATTATGGTGATCTGTTTGAAGTGTCGTTTGTTATGACTTGCTTGAGTCTTCCAAAAGTCTCCAGGCAGGACAGGAATAAAACTTACATATCATTAAAATGAGAAGAAGTATCTGGAAAGAGTAGAAGATATCCTATATAAAAATATTTTACAGGTATCTGAATTTGCAATCAGTTTACTGTCTTGTTTCTTTTCAGAAAATTGTAAAGAGAAAACAGTTTCCACAATAGCGACCTTTAAAACAATGTGTCTATTTAAACAAAATTAAATTTAAAATAGCCTTTTAGTGACTTCCACAGTAAACTGGTAAAGAACAACAGTATTATTCAGGCCATACATGCTTTGGGCAAATACATCTACCACAGTATTTCACCTATTAAATTTGAACAATTCAATCAGCCTGCTCAATTGGATTGATGACAACATCTGGTCTGCTTAAGATTGAGTAGTTTTGCTCTCAGCTCTACATGTATCTGCCTTTTGTCTGTGTGGTGGGATGGATTTTTCTGTTTTAATTAGACAGTTCTGGTAAGTTCTCAATTCCCTGATTAATGTATTAATCACCTTGGCACGACTAAGTTCTCTTTTAAAACAGTGTCAGGTTGGGAATGTTAAGCTTGTATCAAACTGTATCATGTAATTACACATTTCAGTTTCAGCCTTCACAAAGCCAGCAGCTGCACAATAGCCTCAGTACAATTTGTCTAGCCTGAGAAAGGATGTGCAACCCAGATTACACCAGGCAGCGTACGGCCAGCATCTGAGAATTAAACTGAGTGCTTGAAGAATTCCTCATATGTTCTGTCCGGATCCCAGGGGAACAAGTGGGTCAAAGATGAGATTTCCAAGATTTCCAAGGGGAAAATGGAATACAACTGTAAAGAGATTTCCTTCTGTCTTCATTTTTTCCCCTCTCTTGTGATTCCAAGGGGTTGCCTTGCATCAACAAATGACAAGGAGTGGAGTCAGTTGGTGCCTGTGGTGAAATCTCGAATAGTGGAGAAAATTCTTGTGATTTGGCTATTCAAATGTGAGATAGACAACAGATTACCACAGATATCTAGTGCAAGTCTGTTGTTTGGAAAGGGTGTCTTGAGATTTGAAGTTGAAAAGCACAGATAACCCTATGAATTAATTCAGAATTAGGACATTTCCAACTAGAATCAAAGTTCATCCAAAATCACACCCTTCATATTGCTACACTATTTAACTGCTTTCTGCAGCAATTTAGATGAATTAGTTATGATGATGTTGAGTTCAACTATCTGTACCACCACTTACTCTTTTTTCTTTTAGGGTACAACCTGTCCAGTGGCAATATAATGAGATCCATGATGTACATTGAAGTCTTACATATCTTCAGTGGACTACAGTGTGCTAATCATTAATTATAAGCAAAGGGACAAGCAAAGCCAAACTGGGTGAAGAGTCTCACCAGGCAAAAAGATATCACTGATACCCTTTTCATGACAGGATTACTGATGATTACTGAGTATCACAGATGGAAATCAAATCTTCTGCTTGTTATTGAAGTATATAATAAACCAGAAGCTGGATTCCATGAATAGAAAACAATCAATGAGAGGAGACTTGCTTCTCATTTCACATTGTCTATTTTATGTTTCATATTTCCCATTTCATATTTCTTTTCTCTTTCTCAATCTCATGCACAGAGATGATTTTGAGAATTCTAGAGTAACTCCACTGGCTTTGTGAAGCTTCACAAAGCATAAAATGGCTCAGAACTCTGAGATGACAGAATTGAAAATGTACTTATGCAAAAGGGAGAGCTCTGTTTCCCAGTCAATTGGGTTGAAGATGGGAGGGGTGTAAGCTTTACCTGTCATTCATTCATGGCCTGGTGTGAGTAAACCCTGTGAGGACAGATCTCTTCCACCTCAGCTTCTGCCTACCAGTAAAGTTCTGACATCACCTTTCCACTGAATCTCTGTCATAAAGCAACTCAATTTGTTACATGATGAGATTAAAACCAGAGCTGGACTAGATGAAGCTCAGCAGCTGAACTTCAATTAGCTCCTGGAAATGACTGTGATGAGCATATCCAAGACAATCCGGTAAGAACAAGTTATTCAGTTATTCCAGTAATTTCCCGAAGAATTAGCGCTAGGTCCAATCTCTCGGAAGCAGCAGGCGTCCAAAGACAGGGCATGGCCTGACACTACAGTGACAGCAGATTTTGGGTGCCCTGGGATGCACCAGTCTGCTCAGCCAGCCAATGTGGCAGTGCCTGCATGGTGCAGACTGGCAGGGATTTCTGTCAGTGGAACACATGGAGATGCAGCTCTAAGTCAGGCAGCAAACACCTTGAATTCTGCTACCTTTTGTCTTTTGTTATGCCTATGCTTCATTGTCTAGCACAGGTAATATCCTTTGATTTGCACATAATTCATATTTTTCTTTAATATCCAGCTTCGCACAACAACAACAAAAAAAAATTGGTATTGATTAATTTATTTACAAGGCAAAAAAATTGTCAATGACCATTAAGCAACAATCTTATTCCACAAAAAGTCTAATAGATTCAGCTTTACTCTCATGGTTAGATAATGTATTTATTCAGTGTCATTGGACCATATGGTCAAGGCTAATATTTTTACTAACATCTTATGTGCAGAGAAGTTTTAGAACATTTAGTTTATTCTTTTTGGATTTTTATTCATCTGTGCATTCCAAATTCATTTCACTGTCCATAAATTTTTTATGACTTTTCAGTCTCTCCAGGTAGATTGTTAAATGCATTAAATTACAAGAAATATTTGGATTTTTAATTTATTTATGGTTACTAACTACTACAAAGACAAGGTAGAACTAAAACCAACTATTTCGGCATATGTTGAAAAAAATAGTCACGTTGGAAAAATAAAAATTTTATATGTAAAAGTTCTTTCCATTCTGTGATGACTGAAATTGATTTTTCATTCTTTCTCTATATTTTGTAACACATTTTAAGAAATATTTATCCCTTTTTTGTAAAAAAATGTAAAGTAAAATTTTGAGGATACCTCTTATAGTTTTATTTAGAAAAGAACTTGAGAAAAAAATTCACTGAGAATTCTTATTAAGTTAGTTTCTTTTCCATTAACTATTAATTTTAAAAAAGCATATGATTTCCCTTCAATTTTTATTCATCTGTCAGAAACATTTAGCATAAGTAGCAGGAGGCAAACCATCCAATTGCTGTTAATTCATTTTAGAGCTAAGCAAATATTTGGGTTTTCTATCTGAACAATCACAGAGAATATTTTCATTCCAAGTACTTGCCCACTTTCACCACCTTCATAAATTCGAATACTTAGATTTTGTAAAACAGAATAATTCAATTTCATGAAATAGTCAGTATGTTAACTAGAAGCAGGAGAAAGGGATGATTTAATTGTTTGACAATGGAAGATCATGTAGCTTGATGGGGCAGAAGGTGGGCACGGTACTTCCCAAGGCTGATGGTGGATGGAGTTACAGAAGAGTTCCAAAGCCAGGGACTCCTGAGGTGCAGCAGACTGCACTTCCAGGGGATTGAAACAGCTCCAGGGGATGCTGAGCCCAATGTGGAAAAGACCAAGGCTCTCAGCACTTTCTCACCTCTGAGTTTCCAGCACTGTTGGGCCCTAGGTGCTGGGAAGAGAACTCCAGGCTGGTGTGAACACAGACCCACTGTCAGTGAAGGAAGGATTGGTGTCTGGACTATTAGAGGAGCCTGAGCCCTACAAAAACCCTGGCAATATCTGCTGAGGGTGTTGAAAGAGCTGTCTGACACCATGGCAAGGCCACTTTCCATAGTCTCTGAGAAGTCATGGAGACTGAGGGATGTCCTAAAAGACTGGAAGAAAGCCAGTGTTGAATCCACCTACAAGAAGGGCTTAAAGGAGGATCCAGGAAATGATAGGCACATCAGTCTTGTTCAGTCCCTGGGATAGTTATAGAATAAAGCCTCCTGGGAGACATCAGAAGTCAAATGAAGCATGTGATTGGGAAAATCCAGTATAGATTCAACAAGGACAAGTTGTGCTTAAAAAGCTGATAACCTTCCATGACAAAATAGAAGTTTGCTCAGTTGATGTGGGACCAGCAGGACACATTGTCCACGTAGATTTCTCCAAGGCTTTTGATGGTGTTCCAAGGTCTCCTCCTATGTTATGGTCTGAACAAGTGGTCTGTGCAGTGGATGGGGAATTGGCTGATGAGCTGCACCCAGAGCTTGGTGGTAAATTGCTTCCTTCAAATTGGCAGTTTGTCACATTTGGGTCCCCAGGGATCAATATTGAGTCCAACACTGGTTAATATCTTGGACCAGAGGATCCCTGAGGACCCTTCTAATCTGATATTCTATGATTCTACGATAGTGACATGGGTAAGTAGTGGAGCTCAAGGACAGCACATAAATATTAACTCGGCAGTGCAGCAGAGGATAAGTTAATTAAAGAATAAAGAAGCTAGATTCAATCTTCCCAACTCAGAGTAGCTGTCAGCCGTTGTAAGTTGAGCAGAGGCATGCCTATAAGGATGTCAGATCTCCAATGAAAAACCCTCTGCTTCTGGAAGTGATGTTAGCATTTTAGTCCTTAATGTCACAATACGGGGACCTGGCAGATGAGGTCAGTTCTGTAGAGCAAGATAAGCATAAGACACATTCACCTGAAAATTCACATTACATTCACACCTGCAGGAAGAAGGATTTAATTTTAAGAGACAGTGAATCTGAAAAACATTTTCATCATCAAAATGGCATATGTTCTCTGTGTGATGTGGTAGCTAATATAGTTTTTAGATGCATGGACATGCAGGGCTGTCTACCCATTAAGGCATGCTCAAGTTATTATTCAGAGCTGGGAGCATCAAGTCTGTCTCAGGGCAGTGCTCCACACAACACTAATCAGTCCTGCTGAGAGGTGACACAGCCCTGAACTGTGCCAGGAAAAACCCACATGAAAACAAGTCTTGGAAAAAAAAATCCAATTCACTGCTCTTGTACACAACATTAGAGAAATCTGATGAAATATCATGCATGTTCCGTGACTTCTGCTCAGCTTAGTGAAGATTAAGATGAATGATTCAGTCATGGTACACCAGCACAAACTCCCAGCCAGCATCACTCACTACTGCTGGGCAGCTGTCAGCCCCAATAAGATTGCTGTGCTGTTTTGACTGTAGCTGACACACTCATGGGAAGCAAATACAAACTAAGGGTGGTAACTGACTCCATGTCATTTTTTTAAAGTGTCTACAGTGCAGGTGTTTACAGACCAGTCAGAATTTTTGATCCTCAGCACAGCTCATGAACGTGAGGCGAGTGAATTCAGTGAGTGAGAACTCAGTTGCCTGAATAGGGGCAGTGGATGCCATTTGAGATGCCCTGGAGGATGTCATACATCTGTATAGGGTTGGGCTCTATGACCCCATTCCAGGGGAAAACCAGTGTTCTGCAGCAGGAGGATGCACAGGTTAGCCCACAGCATCTGACACCAGGCAATGATTAATATGATATAACAATGAATATTGCTACTGATTTTTCTTTTCTGAGAAGAGGCATCTATATTGGGAGTCCAAAAATCTCTCTGAATTCACTGTTTATTAAATTTCTATTGTCTATAATTGCCTAAATCAATCACACATAGGTGTTATACAACTCTGTAACACCTAAATTTGGTGTCTAAATCGGGAGGCTCATTTATGACAATCAAGAAGACACAGAATAAATGTACTGGATGTTCCAGCCTATGCATAGCTGAGGCACAGTGCTACTACTGTTTTCCAAAGCGCTACCTCACTTCCAGAAATTAATTTTTGGAACACAAACATTGATTTTCTCAGGTTTTCCAAATACTGATTTTCAAGGGACGATCCCAGGGATTAAAAATCTATAAAATAAAGAATTTGCAGGTGTGTGAATGCAGGGTACAAATATGGCAAGATTTGCTGCAGTCTCCCTTTGAAAATCCTGATTTTGTGGACATTTGCACTTTGACTCACACCTGCAAAACTAATCTGTCTAATCCCAGTTCCAGAGGCAAATGACCTGAGACATGTCAAATGAAATTTATCAATCACAATCACTACGGCCAAATTTCATGCAAAGGAGCAGTGTGATGAGATTTAAGGTAACATAGGTCCAAGTAGTAACCAGGGGAGTGTGTAAAGCCAGCTTGGATCTGGAATTAATTGTTTATTTATGTGTAGCCACTGGCAGAGTTTATCTAAGGCAAAGCCAAGGAACAGTTCTGAGTAAGAACTGTACAGATTAAAGACTTCTCTGCACTGTTCAGCACCTCTGAATCCAGAGCTGATGCCCCTGTCCCTCTTTGGAATGAGCCAGAAACAGAATTGAGGGAACCCAAGATGAAACCTCCTCATCCTTTTTCCATGGAGAGCTGCAACCTCCCATTAAAATATGATACAGATAACAGGAAAATATGATCACATGTATACAGAAAGATGAAAATGTCGCTGTCATAAAATAGTGACTTAACAGGAAATGGATTATCGTGTATTTTAGTTCCGTCTGGCAATGTGCTGATAAAAAAAGGCAAAGAATTCCAATTTGTCTCAAATAACTGTACTCTTCCTCCTATGTATTTAAGTTTATTGCATCAGATAAGCAATAAAAATATCATTTTAAATTTATAAAATGCTGAGCTTGTGATTAAAAATAATGGGCATAAGATCTTCTCGGGGATTCTTTTTTCAGTTCAGTTTAATGGTGTTTTTGCATCTCTTGGAAGTTAGGAAAAGGAAATACACTTATTTCATTCAATAAGAACTGTAAAAAAAAATGTAAATATGCCCTTCTATTAAAAGATACTTCAAACAGGCAAACTTGAAGAGAAAAAAATAGTTGAAACACTTAGAGGAATCCAAATTACATCTTCTAACAAAAATGGAGATTTGGTGTCGGGTGAAAAGACAAAGTAACCAATCCAAGCTATCAAACATTAATACAGTCAATGTAGAACACACTTATATTCATAGTCCTCTTAGATTAATGACAGGTAATTTTACATATTTCCTCTGTTTAATTCCCTTTTACTCTTGCTCTTTTCACCTAGAACATCACTGACAACCTACACCATTTGGTTAAAATATTGTCCTTTCATTTTTCACAGGGAAAAAACCCATCTGCAACAGATGCCTCAAGCCAGTCTTGATAGGTTACAAGGCTGCACCAGACCTTACACGGGTACCTGGCAAGCTTAGAGAAATCTGCCATGCACTGGGTGTGTTTCAGGCTAATAGCCAGGAGATCTCTTGGTCCAGGCACCAGGCAGAGACAACACAGAGGCTTCACACAGCAAGCCCTCAGAAATGGCACACAGGGACTTACATGCCTTGGCAGGCTTTGCAGTGGAATGTGAAGGGAGGAGATAACTTTTACATTTGGATACACTGAGACAAAGTGATAAAAACTGTAATCAGATCATTATCACATTGCCAGAATATCCAATTCAATTATAAATCTTGGATGTATAATAAATACATCTGTGTAGCCTTGGGCCCATATTCTTTTCCCTGCACTAAAATTTCTTTTGGCTGCAGTACAAGTTTCAGTCAAGCAGTAAATTTCAGGGCCAGAAGAACATCATGGCTACAAGATGAAACTGTGCCTGAGTGAATTTTGGCTTGACAGAGCAGAGGAGGAGGAGGAGCACTGGGGCACTAGGCATGTCTCCAGCACAGGCTCCAGCCTCACACAGCAAAAGGTTCCTGCCTTGTGTCGCTGTCAAGGCAGGACAGGAATGAGAAGACTCTCATCAGAAGGCTGCTGAGAGTAAAACTCTGGTTTATTCAAAATACACCACTCTTTTATACAGAGCTTTATGAGGACCAACTCCATTGGTCCTGAAGTGAAAACAACCCACACCATTGGTGCAGAGAGCTTGATGAACAGTGATAGAACTTAACTATAAACAATGTGAAAACAAGAAAGGTAAAGAATTATTTACATTCTTTTCCAACTCTTTCCAAGGCTTCTCCCTGGCTAGAAACACATTTCTCTCTTTGACTGAATCTGAGTCCCACAGACTTGCTTCTGCCTCGTGGCTGTCCCTGGTACTGGGTAGCACCAGGGTGCTGAGGAACATGGTGAGGAGCTCATCCTTCTTGGCCTCAGGCAAGTCTCACACCAGCTCTTGCCTCTGAACCTCCCCCTCTGCAGCTACATTTAGCTTCACTGACACAGTTTGTGATAACTCTGGCCTCGAGCTTCACACAACTCTTTACACCCTGCTGATCCAACAACCTGCTCTGAAACCCATGATTAGACTTTGAAGCCAGTAAAGTTGTACTTCAGATAAGAAAATTTGTTGTTTGTCTACTGCTAAAGGCATTTTCACCTGAAAGTTTCCTTGGTCAATTATCACACTTCAGCTATCACACTGCTTGGCCAGTTAGAGACACAGAATCCTTAACTACTTTTGGGTTCATTTCAAAGGTCTCAGCACTGTGTTGGTGCTGCCAAAGTTGCCATACAGTTTTGTGGTATAAACTAAGGTTACATGCTGAGCACTAGAGAGACTGGCATGATATGAGTAATGGTTTCAGTGAGCAAGTCCTGTTGGAATCAACCCTCACTGGCATCAATGTCTGAAAAGAACAGCAGGAGGTGCAATGAAAACCCTATTAATTGATGCATCTTAGCAAGCTTGCTAAGGTGTGTGTGCACATCTTGTAGCAGTGAGAACAGAATCCTCATATGTAAACACAGGCACATACACAAATCAAAGATCTGTTATTAGTTGCTGAAACAGAGCTTGCTTTGAAATCCCTTTCTTTTAGATGTTGCAAGTACGTTTATTAATTCCATAGGAGTTGTGAGTGTCCTTTCCTCCAGCAGAGAGCTGATGAAAAGCCCTGTATTTCTGTAATGGAATGGGCTTTTCTGACCAGTCTGATTAGCAAGATAGAGCAATTTATTTGCAAGCAGAGAACCCATGATAATGCCATTTTTCATAGCATCCACAGAGGTTAAATATATTTCCTCCAGAGTCCCCAGCACGTTAACACTCAAATACATCACAGGATCAAACTCTTAGTTTATCTACCACTGCTTTCCAAGCTGAGCATTTTGTTTTGAAAGAAGCTGCTCTGATCCATGGTTTTGGACATTTTCCCCTGTTTGTTGTCATTTGGGCCTTGTGCTAACTCCCACGTGGATCTAATCCAAGCAGTTCAGCCACCATAATTGTGCAGATATGGAAAAAACCATTTACTTTTTTCCTTATATCTCACTAACAGAAGTATTATCATTCCAAGGACTATTTTCATGAAAGGAAATCTTCTTCAGCAGTGCATGGATTCCCTAAGGATTATTAGCCATATCACAGCACTTTTCTAATTTATGGATGCAAATTTTAAGGTGACTTATAAAGAGAAAAAGAACAAGACTCTTTTTTGAGAACTCTTCCTTACTCTTATGTGAGGAATAAAGAAAGACTAGAAAGTTTCTGCTGAGAATTATTTCCTCTATTGTGACTATTAAATGTACCTTGCTGTTTTGTGGGAATCTTCCAGGATCAATCAAATTACTGGATATATGAGAAAACTCTAATTCAAATATCCCTGCCTAAGGTGGGAAAGGTGTTTAGTCAGACTTTGGTGTCATTAAAAATTATGTAAATCAAAGTTTAGCAGTAATCTTGATAGAAATTTCCTAATAGAATTAAATTCTCATGCTTATTCCATGAGATAACATGAAATAAATTAAGGGTCTATGTTCCTGAAAACACCTCACCTTCTGTATCATGACAATGTATCAGTCAGTTCCTGAGAATTTTTGAACCAACTGACCAATTTTGAACAAATGTGACTTTGGTGCTTATAGGCTAAAAGACTACATTCATGTAAACTTCATGGGAAATGGTTCTACAGGGGAGAAAAATCCAAATCAGCAACCTTCTGGTGAAAAATATGGATTATTTGGTAGCGTTGTAGACCTCCATGGCAGCCCTTTCATCAAGTTATCTGTAGGTTCAAGTGTGAACTGGTAAACAGAGGTCTGAGATTGCTTTAAGGGGCATGTTGGAAAACAGAGGTGTTATATGGGTTGCAGGGAACATGGAGCCCACCAATTGCTGCAGAAGGGATACTTTTTTTCGTTGGCAAATTATTCTCAAAAGAAAAGGATTTGGGGCAGTTACTTCTGGCTATAGACTACCATGAACTTAATTATAGTTGTTGATTATCTGGCCACAGCTGCAGTGCTTATGAGAAGGAAGACTTAGGTCATGAAGGAGATTCTAGCCACAGAGAATGGCTTATCTTATTTTCCCTCCTACTTCTGTCAGAAGGTCAAAGAAAAGTTGAGTGTTTAGGCCACACTGGATATTGCCAGAGTTCTGGTCAAATATTAATTAATGACTTGTCACAGTATCCCTGTGAATGTTGCATATGTTCCAATAAAGTATGATAATGATATGGTGTGGGGGAAGCTGAAACACTGAGATTGCTTTTTACTCCAGAATATGCAGTGGGTCAGGAGGACAGGAATTCAGAATAGCTGTGCAGTGTCCCTAGGAGAGAACTTCAGCACTGCTGGAGACGCAGACACTGAGTCTCCCAACCCTTATCCCAAGGTGAAGAAATGATCCAGAAACTGATGTCAGTCACCAGTTACACTGGCAGAGGTCTTGGTTGTTATTGTCTATTTACTCTGCAGTTCCCTTTCTGTAGGAGGAGGAGCTGTTCAAGTCCCACTCACACTAAACCCATTAGGCTGCTGAATGTGTGATTTGCTGTACATTGTTCAGCAATCTTTAATGAGAGCATCTCTAACAGCTTTTACTTCATCAATCAAAACAGCAGCATCTGCATTCTTTCTTCCCTATCAATTTTGCCATATTTTTGTTTCTTCATTCTGGGCTCTTCATCAGCTGTATCTCCTGCCAGCCTCCCCCTCATCACCCATCAGTTGCTACTGCAGAAAAAGATGCTGATTTCCACACTCTGACAGCATCTCAAGAAGCAAAACACAAATGGTTAACTCTAAATTATTTGGACAACAGCCATGGCCTCCCCAGAAGTTACCTGCTGTTCTGCTATCAAATTTTCTTTGTGCCACAGAATTGCCAATGCAAGCCACACACTGCAGGTACAGAAATTGATCAAAAGCATCAAACCTTCAAGATAAGAAAGTCTATCTCAAAGATGTTGCAGTAAACAGAAGGCTGAAGATATTTTTAGTTTTTATTTTTTTTTTTAACTTGTTCTCTTGTGTGCTTAGCTCAGGCCAAGGGAAAAAAGATGAATTCTATGATCTGGCAGTAAAATAGCAATACTTTGCTTCTCAGTAATAACTTTCAGGGAGTTTCTCATTAAAACTGCAGTACTGCATTGCACACATGCACAGAGCTCAGCTTAACTGCAGAGCCAACAACAGAACACTTCACTGCAACTCCCTTATACCCAGCTTCAGTGTGAGGTGTAAATCATGCTTTATTTTTATTAACACCCTGATTCCAGAAGGCAAAAGTTATATCTTTAAGCCCATCCTTGTGAGCACTGCTGATATGAACAATGACATTCCAATATCAGGCAACTATAACTCACTATAGGAAGTGTCTGGATAGAATTTAAATGGCAAGAACAGGTTCTAAAGGGCTGAACACTTACACTAGCAAAGGCAGGCCTGGCACTTCTTGGGAGATAGCTCTGGGAAATGTATCTTCTGGTAGAGAAAGCTGAAAGGATTTACTGATGCTCTCAGACACAGTCCCAGACCATTTTCAATATTTGTCCTGGCAAACAGGAACAGAAGGAGGGTGAATACTGGCAACAAGGAAATGGGATGCAGAAGGAAACAGAAAGTAGAGCAAGAAGTAGAATAAGTGTAATGCTAATTAAAAATAAGGAGGAAAATATAAATCTTGGCTATTGTGATCAGTAGCAGCCTTGTGAAGAAAGGTAGGCTAATGTATGACTTGCTCATCTGCCCCTTGGTTCAAACTACAGTTATATACTCTATAAAAGCTACTTTACAGAAATTATCCCTTTCAGGCAGGGCTAAATAAGGCACTTTCTATGCAAGCTGCAGATAAAGGAGGATACTGAGACATCATAGTTCATATTGTCCCAAGCAATCTATTATCAGTATCGAATGATACTGAGAGATTGAAAAATAGAGACTTAGGTAAATTTTTTCAGGTTTTTAGCCTGGTTTTAAGGAATTGGGTGAATGTAGACATGTCATTTAGTTGCAGGAGCTTCTTCAGCAGCAAAAGTGGTATTTAATTACAAATTCCAAACTCAAATAACCCTTAGTTACATATGCTTCATCCTGGACTATTCCAAGGTCACTCAGACAGCTAGCACAGAGATTGAAAGGGCCTGACCAGGCTTTTCTTAGCATTTCAGTAAATATAAAATGAAAACTGCCTTCAAGTCACATCTTACATTTCTTCTACTGCCTAAACGTCTCTTATGTTGTGAGACATTATGGAAAATGATGACCGAGAAAATGAGTTTCTACTTTAAATGATGCCCACCCACTTCAATCAGCATGATGCTATTAGAACATAACATGACAGACTCACATTGAGTTAACCTTTTACTATTGCATATTCACTGCTTAATCAGATGAATAAAAGCATTGCTAGCTCTTGAAATTGTTTTACCATGAACACTGGCTAATTATCATATATTTACATACATTCATGAAGATTCTGGCACACTGCACAAGTATTTATCTGTTAGCATGGTAACTGTCTTTTTCTTTCATAATTGAAAGGTCTTACAATTTTTCAATTTACTAAAAATCAGCTAGCTGGTACATTCTAAAATATCCTCTACTCTCTATAATAAGCCACAAGTTTCAAATTATAGCAATGGAAACTTGATGAAATAGGTGATATATCCTGGCTGATATTTGTGTGACAGATATTCTGGATGAGAGCAGACTATACAATTCATTCAGGGACAATGCAATCAAGTTTTACAACCTCTTTTGCCTTCTTTGAGGCTTGAACTAGAACTAGTACAAGGCAGTTACTGAGTGATGCAAGTTGTTTGTCCCTTGAAAGCAGACTGCTGGCATTATGGACCATGAAAGCAAGCTCCTGAGATGTGGCACCCTCATTCCCTTTCTGAAAGTTTCTCTTCTTTTTATGGCATACCATTCATAAATTGTCTCACTCAGAAGAGACATCTTAAGCTCATAGAGTAAAATATCTCTTAGCCATATCAGCAATAATTAGCAGTACAAGCTAGGAACTAATCTACTTTATGAGAAAACTTTCTGAGAGAATAGAGATGATTTTTTTAAAGTTGCCAAAAATGTGCTTATGAATGGATTCTGCTGCTGACAGTGCAATTCTTCTAATTAGATTATCCCCAAATTCACTACTGCCTCAGACGAAACACAGCTCTAATATCACTCACTATAGATTACTCCCCTAGATAACTACCTGGATGTCAGCAGGCTTGTATTCTGAATAGACACACTAGTTTAATACATCATTGATATTATTAGCAAGAAAGATCCCAGATGTACACAAAGGAAAGCAAAACCCCTTTATTTTTTACCAGGTGCTCTTTTTTATGTAAAAATCTTAAAAATCTCTGCTCTTGTTCACAGCCATGACTACATCAATGTACATGTTTCCAAAGGCTTATTAGGATATATTTTGGTTTATACTTGTACATTTATGTGTAAGTTTAAGAGGCACATTAGGAATATTTTGTGTCACACAAGTACATTTATGTGTAAATTGATGAGCAAAAGCCATAACTGAACTCTCTAATATATCAATAGGAAGATATATTTTCCCATTAAGAATATAGATACTTTAGTCAAAGTCATGTTTGCATTACATCAACAGAACATCAAAAATAATTGTCTTTTTGTACAGCAGAGTAGAGAGGACTGAAAGTCTGGTATTATAATGAAATCTTAGAGAAAAATGATATTTATAAAGTTATAAAGCTCTGTTATAGACTTTCACGTGGCAAAGACAGAAAAGATTGCTATAATCTGTGGGCCCCCATAAAACAAAAAACTTCATTTTCCTGATTAACTTCTGCTTACAGCAGAAACCAGAGGAGTAGCCAGCGATTTTTAAATTCCTCCGGTGATGGAAAAGTTATCTACTATCTACTCTTGTTAAACTGTACTAATGATTAATGGCCTTTGCTGTTAATAGTATGTGCTCTACTTATTGACTAACCTTCTCTAGGTTTAACTTCCAGCATTTGTAGCTTCTTGCACACTTCTCTGTGGAACTGAGGTGCATCTGGCTTTATCAGATTTGTGTTCCACACGTAGGTATTTAAAAAGGCAATTGGATCACTGCTTGTAACTGCCTTGTAGATAAATTCCTATGTACACAACCAAGATTTTATTAGTCCCTTGGTCAAATAATTGTATTGGAGCCAAGGTTCAGCTGATTATCACAATTGTCTCAGTATGCCTATTTTAAAGCCATTTCTGATGTGGATAGATCTCTCTTGTAATCTCTCCTGCTGTAATCAGGTTCTGTATTCTTCTTTCCTAAAGGTGTAATTTTACAGTCAATTTTATTGAAGGTCAAATTAATTGCTTGCAGCCTGATTTATCAAGTAATTATTGTGATTGGTTTCTTTCTGTAACATATCCTCACCATTACTTATCATTCTCATTACTTGTGTCTTCCATGAACTTTGTCAGCAGCAATTTTCTTCCAGATCATCAGTACAGTGTAGAATACATGAAGTCAAGGACCAACCTCTAAAAAACCCTGATAAAAATCCAACTTACAGTGGCATTTGAGACATAGCAGTTACCTTGCTCTTAGAGTAATCTAGGTAGATTGCAGATTCTTTGTGAAAATTGTTATAAATCTTGATGTAAATACATCACAGAATTCTAAGTTTGCAAATTTGTGTTAGCTCTAACTTAAAAAGAAGTAGCAAGTTAAATTTTAAAATAAATTGTACATCATCCACTTTTAAGTAGTTTATTAATTTTTTAACAGTTATGAACATTATTCGTTTAAAAATTATAGTTGTTGTCATGCCTCAACCCCCCTGTTTACATTGCTGTAACATTTGCATTTGCCCCAGACCCTTTGTGCTCCAAGACTTGAGATTCAGGGTGGAGGAGCCAGAGAGTCTTTAACCATCTCTCTTAAAGTTACTGGATGCAAATCTTCTAAAGCCAGTAACTAGATAATACATTTCTGCAGCTAATTCTTAGCATCATTCTGACTGTCTGTCAAACAGAGAGGTTGTCAAGTACTCTGAATGTCTCCTGGTGTCTCAGATCTGAACTATTTATGGCACAAGCTTTGTATTGCAAATCACAATCACTGTCCCCGGGTCATTACAGTAATCAGTGCAAAATTATACTCAGGAGAAAAAAAAACCTGCTAATCTGTCCTTTGTTAATCTAGTCACATTTTCTCTCTTTTCCCAGTCCTGTGTCCCTGTTGAAGAACAGTGGCTGTAATGTGCTAAACCTGTGCCTGTTTCCATTCTCAACTCAACTGCAAGGAGTTGAAAAAATGGTTCTTTCAGACTTTAAGGGTAAGCCTACTTACTTTTTGTCTTTTTATTTACACCAAGGGAATTGTGCTCACTGTTGGGCAATGACATTTCTAAAGCTCTATTTAAAAACTTGTAAGTATCCACTACTAGTGTCCTTCAGCTTTATAATCAGAAGTATGCCTGTCTGTCTAGTGGTATTTTTACTGCAGAAAAGGTTCACATCATTGTTTTGACATCCCTCAGCAACTGTCACTTATGCTTTTATTTGTGTCATTTATGCTTTTATTTGGGTGGTCATACATGTGCTCTGCATGATGGGTGACCTGAATTTCTTTTGTTCGCTTTGGAACCTGGAACTCTTAACAAAAGTAACTTGCAAAATTGTCCATCTGATCTAAATATGGCACAAACAGCATGACAAAAGGAAAGCTTTCATTAAGGTTTCTCTACACGGAATTACAACAAGCACTTAAAGTGTCCATTAATTAATTCTTTTATTTTTTTAATTCATTTTTGAAAACATAATTATCTATTAAAAAATTTTTGGCATTGAAGAAGAAAAAAATTGTTGCCATTACCTCATTATTGTAAACACATAAGTACAAAAATAAATTTCAAGAAAACAATATTTTTTTCCGTAATGCCATTTGAATTGATCTTCATGTGAATACAGAGGGTTTTTCCCCCCTTGAACTTACTTGCTTATCCATCTTGTACTGATTTTTTCTTGTTTTACTAAAAAGAATAGAAAAATTCCTGATGAGATGAATATCCCATTTAGGTCTTAACTAAGTCATTGAAAGACATCTCCCTGATCTCATGGCAGTAGCCATTTTTAAGTTTCTGTGTAGGGGAACAAATTCCTCCAGTTTTCAATGTGTTCAAAAAATCCAAGCTGCTCATGTCTGATGAACACTTCTGAGGGCACAAGCCTTGTGAAATGCTTGACAACTCCTATTTTATGAGTCAGATAACTTTGTTAAAGCAATTTTTAAACCCCGGGTGACAAGCCTCTCATTTCTTTAAACCTTCACTAACACCGATGCATTTTCTGTGTCACAGCCCAAGATCCACAGAAGCCTTGTGGTTTATATTCCATATCAAGCCAGAGCTCACGAGGCTTCTGTATCTGCCTCAGTACAGCAGTAAAACACCTGCTTGAAGAACACTGTCTGTTACAGTCATAAATAAATTTTTCAGTCTGCTTGAAGCTGAGGCAGAGGATGTCAGAGCTCTTGTCACATCTTGTCACTTAAAGCATGTTAGGATGGTGTTGACTAGAAGTAGCTAACACAAGGTCAGTCAGATGGGTCAGATGGCAGGATTGTATGAATAATAATCAGTGTGCTGGCAAAATGGAAAACGTATCCAATTACATTCCTCATGGCTCTGGTTGGGGTAGAATACTATTCCATATTTTCATTAATTGCTTGGATGATAGAACAAAGAGTGAGTCTATTAGATTTTTAAACATTATCCAGTTTAGAGGGACTGAAAGTCTGTTTTGAGGCAGTCCAAATGACTTTGAAAAATAGAAGAAATATTTTGGAAAACAAGGATGCAACTTAATAGCCAAGTTTTGTACTTTGAGAAGAATAACAACAGCAGGAACAGAGGATGTGAAATTATTAATCAAGTACTGCAGTCTCAGATTGAGATATAGTAGTAACTCTCAAACTGGAGAGAAATTTAATAGCTTTGAGGCTACAAAAGAAGTCCAACATTGTATTTGAATCCAAAAGAGTACTGTCACATGAAGTGATTTTCTTACTTTACTTATCTGGAGACCTGAATTTCATTTTGGACATACAGTTTAAGCACAGCCGGCTTGGATAGAGGCTGCAGGAGAACAAGGTGAATATTTATAGCTCTCGGATATATAACTCACTGACAAGCAACAGAATCACAGAAACATTTGGACTGGGAAACACCTCTAAGATTCTGGAATAAAATGCAGCACTGCCAAGCCTGCCCCTAAGCTGTGTCCCTAAGTGCCACATCTACACATCTTTTAAATTCATTCAGGGACAGTGACTCCACTACTTCCCCCGGCAGTTTTTTCCAATGCTTAACAATGCTTTCAGTGAAGACATTTCCCTAATATCCAATCTAAACCTCCCCTGATGCATCTTGAGGCCATTTTCTCTTGTCCCATTACTTTTTACTTGTCAGAGAAGACCAGCCCCCACCTATTTCCACCCTCCTTTCAGGCAGTTATAGACAGCAATAAGGTGCTTCCTGAGCTGCCTGTACTCCAGGCTGAACATCCCCATCTCCCTTAGCTGCTCCTCCTAAGACTCCTCATAAATAATGGCTGAACCAGCCACATTTGATTTTTTTCTCAAGTTCCTGCTGAAAAACACATTCAGTTTTATAGAGGAGGCCATGAACATGCCATCCAAATAAAAGGATTTTTTAGGTGCTGGAAGTACCCTGAACATTCCTGCACACAGGATTAACACCTGCAGCATGTGTTAATCCTGCCTGGAGCATAGTACAGTTACTTTGATTAGCAGATTTCCTTTCTTTGCTGCAGGTCCTGGTTCAAAACTAGGAACCTTGTAAGTGGAAATGTCATTTGGATTAGATATATCTTTGAATCATATAATGGTTTGTGTTGGAAGGAATTTAATAGTCCATCTAATTCCAATGACCTGCCATAGACAGGGACACTTCCCACTATCCCAGGCTGCTCCAAGCCTCATCCAACCTGGCCTTGGACACTTCCAGGGAATGGGCCATTCACAGCCTCTATGGGCAACCTGTTCCAGTGTCTCACCACCCTCTCAGTAAACAATTTCATCCTCATATCTAATCTAAACCTACTTTCTGTCAGATTAAAGCCATTGCTCCTTGTCCTGTCACTACAAGCCTGCATACAGACATATATCAAGAGGCATTGTCTCTGATAGGGAGAGCTAAAGGCTGCTCAATACAAATGGTTCATGTTTTATGTTCTCAAGGTTTTCTATAGCACTGCAGTGCCTTTGTTCTCAGTATAAGAGGGTTCAAAGGATATGGTTTGCTTTGGTGGGTTCCCAGTTTAAGTACACTATGATTGTCTTTAAGGATCTACCCAGTTTTCCCTAGAAAGTTTACAAAAAATATTTTAAAATACATAGCTCATGAATATTCCATTTTTCATGGATTCAGCACTTTTGATTTGTCTTATTTTTCTTTTTACAATAAAAACTATCTTAATTTTTTTAATGCACTTTGAAACCAGGATTGTTCTTACTTTTTGACTCAAAAAACATAATCTTACTATTATTTGAATTCTTGGCATTATTTTTCTTAATTATAAGGATGTTCCTTTTCAAATCAACACATTTCTGACCAGATTAGAACAAAGGAAGTGCTGGCTCCAATGACACTTTAATGTATCATAAAATAAATATAATACTTGAAAAGAGAATATTTTCCTTGTATAGTAATTAGTCTTGTGATTGAAGCAAGATTATTTTATTTTTATGCTCCATTACAAGATAATTTAACATGTTACATTTATTTAATGAGTAAAGCAATACAAGTGTGTTGGCAGGACAATATTTTTACTGTACCAAAATCTATTTTTTTATTTCAAGCAGTAAGTCCCAGCACCAGAAATATTTTGTTCTTGCTAACAATATAGTAAATATTTAATCTTTCATTGTCACTGCTATGCAGAGCTTTTCCTTTAGCTCTTTCTTTACAGTGTGACATGACTAACTACTCTTGCCATTATGTTCTCATTTACTAATGTCATCGTGAAGCAGTAGCTTGTTGTCTTCATAATGAGATCAGTGCCTGGAAAAAAACAAAGCAGAGTAATCATGCATCACATTTACCATAACTGACATGTTACATAAGGGGAGACCTTGTTGCAGCCTTCCAGTACCTGAAGGGGCCCATAAGAAAGATGAGGACAGAATTTTTGGCAGAGTCTGTTGCTATAGGATGAGGGATAATGGCTGTAAACATAAAGAGGGTTGAGTCAAACAAGATATAAGGAAGAATTGTTTTGTAATGAGTGTGATGATGCATTGGAACGGGTTTCCCACAGGGGTGATTAATGTCCTGCCCCTGGAAATATGTACAGTCAGGTTGGATGGGATTCTGATCTAGTAGAATCTGTCCCTGCTCATTGTTGGTGTGTAGGACTGGATGACCTTTAAAGATCCCTTCCAAACTCTTCTATGATTCTATGCTGTGCTTAGAAAAGGATAAAATATAATGGATCAGGAGCATTCAATAATGAACAAGAGAACTGCAGAAGCAAAGAAAAACAGGGTAACAATCTCAAAACATGAGACAGAGGTTTTGCACTGGGTTGGTAACTGCTGGCCTGGTACACCTCTGTAGAGGATGTAAATTAGGGTAGCTGACCTGAGATGAATAGAGTTTATCTAGATGTAGAATTTAGCTCATAAAACAGAAAATGAGCAGTGAGGGGAAGGGAATGTGAAACAGAGCAAAAGGCTGACAGAATCATTGGGAAATGTTTTCTGATGATGCCCTCTCAATATGATGGCAGAGATGCAGGGCCACTCACTGCTCTCCTCCATGGAGCCTCAACAATGTGGTGAATGGGGCTGGTTAAAGAAAAGTAGCAAGACAAACAGAGGTTAATTACCAATGCTATATGACCTGTAAACTGAACAAAAAGGAATTAGGACTATTATCAATCCTTGATTCAAATTCTTCAGAAATTCCTAGCCCCTTGTACCTGGCAGCATTGGGTTGTATGTGCAGCTGGCATGTTGTATACACAATCTGCCATTTTCTGCTTCATCATAGGACATACAATTTGCTCAGTGCATGGCTGCTAGTAGTAACTTTCAAAAGTTACTTAAGCAGTTATCTTGTTCTTTGAGAATTTTAATAATGTAAGGAATTTTTGAGGGGGGCAATATTGTTTTTAAATTTTATACTGTCCAATCTAGTATGTGAGGGGAAAAAATTATCTTAAATGTTAATTCTAAAAATTCTGTATCCAAATAGCTGCTACGGTTTCTTCATGCTGATTACATGGCATTTTCTCTGCTTGAATTTTCTCCAAAAATGCTGTAAAATATTATTTTCTGAATATGTGTCATTTGTATTAGTTCATAAAATATGCTTTATTCACTTGAATAAAAAAAGAACTCCTATTCCCTTTTACTTAACATTTTCTCAATCTCAAGAGAAGGAGATCAGCAATGCAAAGGTCTACATCTGTTTTAGCTTGGGTAATAGAGTGCCTTGTAAAGAAGGAAAGAGAATTCATTATTTTGTTTGTGACATAACAATGAAGCCACACAAGAGGACATTGCTGAAACATCCATGCAATGCATCAGCTTCCCAGCATCTTTTCATGAAAAAGAACTGGAAATGGAGAACTTGTCATTCACACTTAGCAGGAAATAGTCAAAATATCCAGTTTTTCCATAAAAATATCATGATGCTGTTGTGGAGTTAAATATTACAAAAACAAGCTCAAAGATGAAGGCTCAAAGTGAATTCTTGAGTTCACTCTCTGAGACTTGTTTTTTTTATGAGCAGGAATGTACTCAAAAGAAAAAGTTTCACCAATCTAATTTTTGTTTTTTTTTTCATTTCCTCAGAGTGTCCCTATTCAAACTCTGTTCTGTGCTCCACATGACACTGAGTACATGAAGAAAAAATCTACACAGCAGCTGCATTAGCAGTGCAGGTGCATAAACTTTATTCTCTTTTCCTTCAAGTGATGCCTTCTCCTGGTCCTGATATCAGTTCTGGTTTATTGTGAGCTGAAGAAATCTCTTCCTGGCTGAAAATCTGTATGATGAAAGTACAACAGTACCAAAACTTTATATATACGCAGCTGCCCAGTGGGATCTCTGAGATGAAAGTGAAGAGCAGACCTCACCCCCAGGTCTGACAGCACAGGGAAAATAGTTCTTCTCTTTTCTAGTAGGTAATGGCAATTGTCATCATAACAATGACATGGGAGAGGGATGGAGCTCACAATCCCACTGTAAAATTATATATAGCTTATTAAAAGGATCAAATAACCTCCACATACACTGTATGAGGAAACAATGAGCTTTTGCTTCACCCTTCTATATAGTGCAAGCAGCCAGGTAATCATTCTTTGCAGGTATAGAAGGAGGGAAAAAATATTGTTATAGCAACAGTTTGGATTCTTTTTCTCATCTGAAGAATGCCTCCAAATCTCTGATATTCCATGCAGCTGGGAATTTTACAAGCTCTGCTGACATATAAATTATTATTGTGCACAAATATTTGCACAGTGTTGTGCATACCTTGATGATGCATGAATTAATTACTGGTATCATTTAAAAAAATTACAGTATTGTTAATAACAACAGCAGTAACAATAAAGTAAGAATCTTAGTTTCCTGTCCAGGAAAGAAACAGCATCAGGAGGAGGATATCTGTTCATACAAAATGTGATAGAAATGAACATGAAATCAAAGCTCAGCAGAGAAATAAACCATAAGGGCAGACAGGGTGAGATGCCTGGCCAGCTGGACAACATTTACATTCCAAGCAGGATTTCCATGATTTACTCCGAACACATGGTGAGGTCAAGACTAACAAATAACTCCAGAGCAGATTCACATCTTTATGCCTGAAGAGAAGACTGAAGGACAAAAGGACTAAAAACTGATCATTTAAAGACATGTTTTAATATTTCACAGAAGTATATAACTACTTCCATCCACAAGGATTTTGAAAATCTTTCTATAGAGAAATCATTTTCTCCTTCATTGACTTCACAAAGATATTAGATATGGTGGGATGAAACCGAAGATGAATTTCCCATAACACCTAGATTAGTTTTCATGTAAACTTTATTGCAATAAAAATATTTGTCAAAGCTGAAAGCAGAATATTGGAGTGCTTTGTTATTATAAAAGACATAAAACAAGGCCATATATTATGGTGCTTTATTTTTATCTATTTTTTATTTCTTTTCTCACATTTTTTAACAGATAGGAAAGAAACTACTGCAAGTTAAATAAGGAATGTTAGAACATTCCAACATTTATAAACTCATATTTATCAATTAATATGCAGATTGTACACTCTTGACTGAATAGTGGATTCATCTCCACAGCTGCTTGTTATCAACTTAATCCTAAATCTTAAATTCCATTCAGTCTTCTGTGCTTTTTCCATGTTCTACATGGGTCCTCATTTTTTCCCTCAAATATGCTTAAATTATTTACTCTTTCAATGTCCTTCATATCTGAATACATATACAAATATGTTGTCTGCCTTCTTTTAATTGATTCAGTACTGGCAGTCACAGCAAAATAAAATTGGTGTCTATGTTATTTTCCCCAGGATTCTGATTATTCCCTCCAGAATTCTGATTATGAGCTGACTTTTCTACTTTTCCAGATCCATTTGGTATATTTGTTTTGTCTGATGTCCTTCAAATAATCTGCTAATATAAAATAACATAAATCATTAAGTCTCATCCCTCATGCAAGATATTATTTTTGTCTCATTTTCAGACTCCTCCTATTGCTCCAGAATCATCAGGGTTTTCTGTAATTTCTTTTGGTTGCTGCTCTTATCTGAAGTATACTAGCATGAGCACTCCCTTTGATGTATCTTATTTTTTTTGTTTATATATAGCCTTTCAACCATATTCCTCAGGTGATAAAACAGACAAAACCATATATTCTGTAAACCTCAGATTTCTGAACTTGCCTCCTATCTCAAGATTTTTTGCCTATTCACTGTGTTAAAATAAAAAAATGTGATCATTGTCCATATAGAAGATAAGTTGGATTCAGACAGTGGCTAGGAAATAACTCAGGTGAAGACAGATGAAAATTTATTGAGAAAGAAGAAAAGACTCAAGGAGCAGAAAAACACCCCCTATTGTTGAAATGAACAGAGACAGAAAGAACAAAGTCTAGCAGGTGAATCTAGGCTGAAATACAAATCCAGTAGGTGAGCTTTAACAGTTTTACAACCCACAAAATAGCTTTGTCTCTTTAGTAGTCATAAAGCCAATGCCTACAGTTTGTGACAAATCTAAAAGGTGACAACTACCATAGTATACTATATAAGAGTATATTATCAGAGCCAAGAAAAAGACAAAAATGCTGTTCTCACAATCACTAAAATGGTACATTGCAGTGTCATGTCCTGTCTGGGGACATCACAAACACACAATACATAGAAAGTGCTGAAAGACTAGAGCTAAATAAATTGTGCTGCAGTCTTAAAAAGTAACAAATAAAGCTATATTTTATATAGATAAATGAAGTGTTAGAACCTAAATGTTGAAGCAAGCTAGATACAAAAAAAAAATCATAGTAATACCTTTATGATTTTCATAGTTCCATTTTTTATCCCTAGTATCTGGAGACTTGCTGCCTAAGAGACAATGCAATTAAAGTGGACAATTAAGTCTCATTCAATTGCTTTAGTCATTACAGATTTGGAGTACCACTCTACCTATTAAGATTCAGGTTTCATTAATCCAAATTTTTGTAATGGATGAAGTGAGGTGTTATTATTATTATTGCAAATGAACTTATGTTTATTATTATTTATTATTATTATTGCAAATGACCATTCCTTATGTTTTCCAACTGCATACAAAGTATTACAGACAGATGGAAAGTTTTTACTCTGTACACACTGGCAAAGACAGACATCAACACTGAAGTTATCTTTGTTTGAAAAGACAGGATTCTGTGAAGGAAGGCAGGAGCCTCCTGTGAACTGGAAAAGGTAAACCTCCTCCCTCTGAACTACCACAATTTCAAAATTAAAAGGTGCTCAGGCAAAGACATGAAAATGGGAATAACAGTTCTTTACTAGGAGAAAAAAAAACTAAATAAAAAAATTTAATTAGTACAAACAAAACTACTGATAAAGTCAGAAACCTGACACCCTGAGGAGTCAGGGTGTTAGTAATAGTTCAGTTAAATGGTGTATGCTCCTCCTGGAGTGACAGATGAAATGCTGCTGAAGCAGCGATCTGTAGGAGGGTGGAGTTTTCTCTGAAGGTCTGGTGATGGAGTAGATGGGCCTGGTCTTCCCTTGGGGATCCAGTGGGGAAGAAGCTGCTCCTCTGGGAATCCAGCGAAGGGCTGCATTGATGTAATAAAAAGTGCTGATTTTATGCAGGTAGGGCTGCTTGGCTCCTCCCTCTGGGTGGAGCATCTCACCATGGGATGATGTAACTTTACCAGTCATGCAGGGAGTCATTCCATGGCCCATTAACAGAAGATTCTCCCTGGAGGAAGACATTGTTCTTGGAAGAGATAAGAAACCTGCCCAACCTCCAACAGATGGCAATAGAATACATGCCTATCTTACAAGCCAGGACAGAAGTTCATCTGATCTTCAGGCTATTCTACTCGTAAGAACCCACACTACTCCTAATCACATACTTAATCTGAGGTTCAGCTCCTTGTCCAGCCCACACGTTGATGAGGATCACCACACATAACATTCAGGTAATACAAATTTGCATTGCTTCAGTCTTGGATTCCTGGGGCAAAAGGCAGGGGAATCTGTTCCAGTAGGGACAGAGTCCCCTGATGACTTTTCTAGGAGGCGGCTGAGCAGCCCCTGCCCCAGAGGTGCTGTTGAAAGCCTGGCCCTTGCCTTTGCAGGATCACAGTGACTTACTGTCACCTCCTGCCATCCCCAGTCATGAAACAAAGTCCTGAAGGCTCATTTTTTTAGGGCAAAGGCAGAAAAATCTTCCAGCCACTATCAGCCTGACCTGGTCAGAATTTCTTCCTGTCCCTGTGGCTGTTGATGAGCACAGTCTGGGCTCCTGTGTTCAATTTTTTGTGGTGGAATAAGTCAAAGGGGAGCATGTCAGCTGTCCTGGCTGCTTGCTGAGGATAGCAAGCCAAGGATAGCTCCCAGGAAAACACAAACTAAACTTAGACCCTTCCCAGTATCTGCATTACAGTAGCTGCAATACAAAAACCTGCCCCAAAGGCGCTGAGTGTCCTGATAGGGATACCTGGGAAATATTTTAATTCACATTCCTAGGCTGAGTCTAACCAAACTTCCAGCTATAAACCCAGTGTAGCATGCAACAAACACCTTTTTTTTCATAATGACATTCAACAAACACCTATTTTTTTACACTCTTCTGATTTAAGTAGTCTTCCATTTGCTAATTATAATTAATGAGGTGCTTCTGAAACAACTGTGATGGAACATGAACACATTAAGATTAGTTTGCTACTGCAATTGCAGCATCTTCAATTTTTCTATCTTATCGTCTTTACCTTTCACACATAATGAAATACCAGAAGTCCTTCCTCAAGTAAACATCAGAATATTAAGTTTCTCTAATATTCTGCAATACACAAGTGTGCTGCATTGAAAAATAGCTGCATTAATTCTAAATGTTTATATTGTATTTTCTATATTGAATTATTAAAATGACACATTAATTATTTATGTGCAGCATTGATGTACTTCCTAGTAAGACAATGTATGAAATAGAGCTGTCAAATATAAAAGAAGGGAAAAATGTTAATATTTGCAACAGAGGACTCCCTCCTCATTCCAGACTGAAATTTTTTTTGTTACATTATCCATCACAGGTTGCCAAAAAGTGTTTGCCACTGAGACATGTAGTTACAGGAACATCCAGATGATTACTGCTTTTTCACATTCACAGTATTAGGGACTAAAGAAATACATCCACTCTAGATTCAAAAGAACTAATTGAAAATTTTGATTCTGATGGGCAAGTGGCAGAATATTTTAGAGGTTTATGGATTAATTTAGATGTAACAGGTCCTGAAGAAAAGAAGGGGAGAAAATGTTTTCCTTAGAAAATCACCATTCCTTAGAAAAATGTTCATTTGACTGGGTTTTATGCTGGTTTTCTGCAGAATAGAGCTATAATGTTCTGAATTTGAGTTGTTGTCTGATCTCTGGACTGTGTCAAATATTTCAATATTTTTGGGTCTTTTTGCTAAATTAGATCAAGTTAAATTATAAGAAGAATGATGTGTCTGAAATGTTTTATCTAAAAAATCAGTAAAGAATTATATCTCCTTTGAACCATAATGTGTCCTAATGTGTAAGATTGAAGGAAATAATTATTTCTTTATGCAACCAAAGAGAAATATTTATGAAATTGATATTTTGCTTTTTTGCATTATGTGACATAAGAGTGATGTAAAAACAACTGAAAGCACATTCTAAGCTTCACTAATTGAATATATTTGCTGTTTGCCTTATAAGTTTTAGACATAACAGTTCTACCTTTTCTCTAAGCATTTAAGGCAAAAACTATCCACAACACACCATATTGTTAAATTAATCTCCACAGCTATTGGAGGCAATGGATAATGGATTCCACTTTTTATTGACTATTGGTAACACTGCGTTTTATCAGCAATAAGAATTATATATCCAAATAGTACAAATTAAGTAAAGTTGCAAGAAAAAATAAAGCACCTCCTTATGCCTATAAAGCATACAAAAACTGAGCAACTCCCTTGAAGTGTACAAAACTGCAATTATTTCCAGAAATTCAAGATATTAAGACCAGTCAATATGCCCAAGCTGAGACCAGCTAAGAGCAGCAACTCTCTTAGCTCAGAGGTCAGCCCTAAAGAGAATTCTATATTTATTAAAAAGCAATGTGCAATATATGTAAATGAAAAAGAACCATTTGTTGTTCCCTGAATATTATTAAGAAATCAATTATTTAAAACATGTTAAATTTTTTCTTTCATCTGGATGAAGATCTGTGCTCTGCTGCATGAATCTTTTTAATAAAAGATTGTAACATTTTTCCAGTTTAGTTTCTAATTTAAACAGGTTTCCCACACATTGTGCAGCTGATTAGGTGTTCCATCTACTATTTGAGGTTGCTATAGCTTTAATATGATTCCTAGGTAGGTCCTTCACCTACCTAATCTACTGTGAAGTAATCTATTATTATGAAAATTCATTAGAATTGGACTACATTGCGCTCTTATTCATGAGCAAAGTGTGGTAAAATAGAAAAAACACATTCTTTGGATTCAATACAACTTAGAATCACCAGTCCATGAAAATCAACAGTAGAGCATGAAACATCTTCTAAGACATTGGTTTCATGCAGATAGGGCAGAGGAAATTAAAGGAATGTTTTTTGCCACCCATTCCCTTACCCTCTGTTCTACTAAATCCTAAAAATTTTGGAGGGAAAAGCTTAAATATTTCATAAGTAGTACAGGTTAATATATTTTAAGAAGAAAATTAACCTGTGAACATAATTCTCAAAATGTCTTGTACTGTTATAGCTGAAGAATGCTATAACACTACTGATTAGATGGATGTTTCACTAAAGATTAATATTCCTTTTGACTACTCAAATACATTCAAAGGTACATCTTCTATCCAAAAAACCTGTTGTGTTTTATGCACACAAAATGTTAGGAACAAAATATCTTGCAAGTCATATTCACAAACCATTTCTGCAGTCTCAGATTTCTGCAGTAATGAATAGGGGATTTCTTGGTCTAGAAAGAAATGTTTAGATTTGGTAGATCATTATCGAACATTTTAGCAATGCAGCTGGACTCCTTTTTTAGAATGGGAAAGGTCAGTTCCCTGAGGAATTGTCCATGTTTTCATTTCAGTTTCAATAACTTTGCTTTCAAATGAGCAGCATTTTCTAAATCTTCAGGCCATAAATGTAGCTCAGCCTTTTAGAAAGAGCAGACAAAGAAGATAATATTGGGAATCTGCTGAGGCACAGTGGCTTCTGGATTCTTTGGATTTTTTTCAACAGTACTAGTTTTTCTATTCCATCCTGCCTCATCTTTTCTAATTTTCCTAGTAGCAGTTGTTAAATGGATATTAATTGTAATCACATAGAAATCACTTAAAATTCTGAGGTTTCCATAAACATTTTAGGGACTAAGTCTACAAATTTAGGCCTTAGGAACAAGAGAGAGAGCTGCTAGAGCAAGCCAGCTGTCTGCATGGTCTGTGAAAGGTGTTAGAGGTCACGAGAACAGAAATATGAAATATGCAATACAAGATTTGTTTATTATCCCTGAAGAGCAAACTGAGAATGGAAAATTTTCCTTTCTCATTTCTATGCTACTCTAGTCAATTTGCTAGCTATGGAAAACAACAATAGTAATGTAGCTGAGCAAACTAGGCAAGTTGATAGATTTCCATTTTTTTTAAAGGCAAACTTTTATTAAAAAGAATTATAATAGGGAAGAATATAGAGAAGAATTTCTAAAAATCTGCATTTCATTTAAGGGTTAAAATCCCATTAAGGGGAAAATCCAGTAAGTCAATCTGATTGATTCTGATTCTGATTCTGATTCTGATTCTGATTCTTTCCCCACTCCCCATCAAAAAAAAATTATTTATCATCTATTTATTCCTGAGAATTTTCATTTTTTGTTCTGTGGCTCTGTGACATGTTCAGTAAATGAATGTTTGAAATTATCGCCTTGGAGTTTTCCCTATGGTGAAATAGGCCATTAAGTTTCAAATCAATGTGGGTGATTGCAATGTGAAACAAACAATTTTCTTGAAATTAATACTGGAAGTGAAAACTATGGCAAAGAAGTCAAATCAAAATTCATTTTTAGACATAATCCCACTATTTCCACAAAACTTAGATAATTAACCTATATAAGCATCTAACCACATTTTTGATTTTCCACTCAATGCCCATTTTCTAAACCCCACTAAACTCAATGAAAAGATTTTTGGAACTCTCATCCTAATTCCAGTATTTTTCCATGGGATTACTTCACTCAGATGTATAATAGCCAAAAGTCCTAAGAAATCACTTGGAAAGAGGATGGTTTTTGATGAAGAATCTGTGTGATGTAAGCTCTGACCAAGACTACCTGTGTCAATCCCACCACAGCATAAGCAAGTCCCACAGAAACTGCTGAAATCTCTTTTTAATTTCTATAGCTAGAGCCTATTTCAATCCAGGGCAAGAAGAAATAGGGGTTCAGCCATCACAGAGGGCATATGGCTTCTCCAAATGGAACAGATGCAGATTCTGTAAGACAACGCATTAAAATAGACAGTTAGAAACTGTATTTATCATGAAAAGCCTGCAATCTAAGCAGCAAAGACTGTAAATGGGTAGATAAATACAGGTACACAGCAGTCAAATGGCTTTATCAAGGTTGGTGACAGAGCTGAAATTATAAATCAAAGTACCTTTAATTCCAAGTATAGGATTTCAGATCTACTAAAGGATGTGCGTGGCATGTGAATTTAATGAAGTTTTAAAATGTATCACAAAGGAGATACTTGTTCATTAAAAATATTTCATGTTCTAGCCAGGCTGCATACAAATGCAGCTTTTTCATGGAAAGACTACTTTTTCCTGCCTCTTGAAAAAGAAATGAAGAGGCAGAAATCAAATTGAATTTTGATGAACAACTGGAAAATCTCATCTGCTGTTCCAGCATATTTTGCTGGTGTAGAACAAAGAAAAATAATAATAAAAAGAAATGCAGCAAATGAAATATATATAGATTAGCTAGTTTGGATTTATTGAACCTTACTCCTTTATTGAAACATAAAAAGATTGGCTTAATAGAAGAGAATGTAAGGGACAGAGATTTGCAGAGACTAATAGAATGCTTTGATACAACTTTTCTTTGGTGATGTGTCTGGACACGTGCTTGCTTTATCTGACACAGATCTCCTCATTTTTTCTTAACCTTCACTGTCCCAAAGACCAGATTAGATCAGAATATGCCACATATATCTGCAATACATAAAGCAAACTATCAATTTTTTAGAATTACACTTTCCAAACCTTATTATTTCTTATTCATTTCTTTAAAAATTACTTTTGGGGAGAGGTGGGGGAGAGGTTTGTGTCAATTGTTTTTGCAGATGCAACACAGAGCTCAAGAAACAAAGCAATAACATATTATAAGCACCCTGATCATGAAGAAATCACAGCCTGCAGCAGGAGGCTATGAGGCAAAAGGATCTGAGCTGTTTCAAAGTGCTGCTATCGAGAGCAGCAGTAAGGCAGAGGGAACACGTCCCTGAGCTGCTGCCTCAGCAAGGGCAGCTCAAGGGGCAGCTGATGCTGGTGCCAGCAGTTCCTCACACACTCTGAGTGGGAGCAGCAGTGTGTGCACAGGGATGGGATTAGGGCAGAAAGACTGAAAAAATCCAACGTAGGAAGACAAATTTATGTCTCTTTCTACTATTACCAGTGCAACACACAAAGAGCAAATTATTCCTCTGAACCTGTGATATAGTGTGATACAGTTCTAACAACACATGGTAACACTTGAACACTTTTCAAGTCCTTTGGCTTTTGTTTTTGTTTTCTTTTTTAAACTCATAGCATGAGGTTTCTTATATTCTTTGGACAATAAAAAAAATTTACTAACAATATTCACTCAGAATTTCTCAACAATAGGAGAGGAAAAGAAAACTACTGTATTTCTGATGTTAGCAGCTACACTATTCTGTGAGGATCAGGTTTTCACCTTTTGAGAACACACAGAAAAGGTGCACAGTGAGTGCTCTGCAGTCCTAAGTAACTCAAGATTTACTATTTTATGTTATTTGTGGAGCACAAGTGAAAACTCTTGAGGCATAAATATTTAGTTGTGAGGGCAATTTTTTTTTGCAGTTTATATAGTGACAATGAAGCTTCCATTTGCTTGAACAATTACCTTTTATAATTATACATCTAGCAAGGATATATTGAAAAGATATAGGAGCAGAGAGGTGTTCATGTTAACTTGGGATCTCTGCAATACTTAAATCTGAGCTAGTCAGCCCCACCTCTCTAGTCAATGGAGAGAAATAGGCACTTTGAATGTCTATTTTGGACAACTATCTTAGGAAGGTATGAATCATGCCTTAGAAACATTCATTTTTCCTTGAGCCTTCTAAACTGTAAATCTCTTGAGATAAGGATCTTTTATATGAGTTTGTGACTCCAAATGACACAAGACATTGACATATAATGCCTGGTTTCAGTCCCAAGAAAGAACAGCTTATGAACAAGTTTAAAGAGGAGGTAAAGGACAATCATTTAGAGTAATTCTGAGCTCCATCAGAAGACTCAAAATGGGTGATCGATGCAAATGGCACAAAGATAGGATGAGAGCTTTGTGGATCATTGACTTTTGTGACCTTGGTCCAGAAACCTATGGACTAAGAACTGATAGAATAAATCAGCGTGGCTAAGTACAGTGTCTGTGTCACTGGATGAAATATTCCCTCACAAATCTTCATAGCTTTCTGCAAACTTTAAACTTTATAACTCTGAGGTAAATTATTAGCTCCACTGTCAGTGTTTCCCAGCTAATGCAATGGAAATGAGGAAGAGCTTTACCAACATTGAATAACAACCCTACATTAGAAATAAGAAATAGCATGGGAGTCTTCTTAGCAGGTTTGATTCCAGTTCCATTATGATTACAACAGTAATTTTCCAGTTAATTAATCTAATACACTGCAATCCTGAATTTCACATTGCTCATGCTTTCACAAAACACTTTCCTTTGATGCATTGACCCACTGCATTAAAGTAATAAGCAAATTGTTTAAGAACATCAAGTGAAAATAATGTGAACCATTTTCTTTCTTATTTTTCAAAAGGATCATATACAGCACATAATAGCCTGCTCCAGCCTCCCATGAATTCCATAGAAAGACTCAAATTCATTTGAATGAGGGCTGACATAGTCCTGTAATTCTACTAATTTAAACCAACTATAAATAAGTCCCCTGGTTTTTAAAATACATGGCACAATATTGCCAGGAATAAGCATGTGTTCCACAGTATTTTATTTTTCTTTTATTACTGACTTGCCATCTTTTCTTACTTATCCCCACCAAATAGCTGGAAGAGGTGAAGAATAAAAATAATTCCAAAAGAAAATATAAATCCTATATTCAGTCTTGACCATGTTCCCAAACTTAGGAGCTGGTTGTTTTCCAAGGTAAACTCTCCTCCAGAGTTACAGTGCTCTGCAGAGGGTGATGGTTCCTGCTCCCAGCTGAGGCAGCTGGAGCAGCACCAAAGGAGCCCCCAGTCCTGTCACAGCTCAGCCCTGCCTGGAGGTGAGAGCAAACTGATGCTGCTGTGTGTTCAAGGAGAGAGGTGAGAGCAGGAGCACGGCTGACATCACTTGCTGAAAGGGAGAATGATGCAGAAAACCACTTTTTATCTGTATCCTCGGCTGATATAAACCAGCCCAGCTCCACTGAAGTCAGCTGATGTCCCACCAGTGGATATGAGTTGCAGGTCTGGCCCCTGTCCCTGCACAGGGGATGGCCTCACCTTCAGCCCCTGCCTGCTGCTGGACTCACACAGCCACAAGTGACCTCAAGGCTCCACTTTGCTCTTGGGCTCCAGCTGACATCACTGCAAGAATGCAACATGATGCTTGTTTGCTCACTGCCTCACTGCTATTACCCTGTACTTATTGGAAACTAAAAGATATTCTGGCTTATATACACCCATTCAGATGTAAACTTACATGAACATTCTTCTGGGAAGCAACAATCCATATTTATCAGCAGTGAAGGCATGAAAAGAGATAAATTGTGCAGCATTTGAAACATCCACTTCAGCTGCTCTTAGCACTTCAATAGTTTATTTGACAAAGAACTGTCAAGAAAGTACTCCAGAGCTGCTGAAGGGCACAACTGGTACCTTGCCTTGTGTGCACTGCAGATATTGTGCAGCATTTTGCAGGGCTTTGCTCTCTCTCATCCCCAGGAAGGACAGACACAGTGGAGGTCCTGGCAGCAATGGGTTGTCTCAGGCTCAAATTTATTTAATAGAGTGGAAAATCTGCAGAATTTGGAAGAGCAAGATCAATATTTAAGGCAATTTTTTATTTCACCTCTTCATTTTTTTTTCTTGATATCTGTCTTGGATCAGCTGCTGAGCTCTGCTTCTGAAAATTACCACTTTCTTCCTCAGTTTCTGGATTTCAAAAGATGATGTAATGCACAATATTGAAAATAAGCAACAGAGAGATTCAGAAACTGTTGCTAGTAGCTCCCCTTCAGATTTTTTTAAAAAGCAGTTTATATTTCAAGACAAGATCTCAGGGTTGATTAACTGCCTTTGCTGTTGTTGCAACCATTATTTTGGTAGGCAGCTCTCCAACATCAGTGTGTCTATTTTGAAGCTGAGTCATCATTTGAAACATTTATTTGTGTCCATCTCTTCTGTATCTAGTAAAGTTAAGGGAAAGTCTTAGAGTACAGTCAAAGTCATTGAGTGTGGGCTTATTGAGCCAGTCAGAAAGCCATTAGGCATGTCTTACCTGCCAGGTCACCCTGCAGCCTTTTCAGGGAGAATATCTTGACTGTTTATAAATAAACACCATTGTTTGAGATACAAATACAATGGAAACTATGACAACTGGTGAAAAACATCACATGGCTAAAGCAATTTAATTGCCAGATTTTCTAGTCAATGCTCAGTAAATGTATTGCAAATAGTACTTCTTGCTATTAACTTCCCTGTGTTTTCTTAATGACATTGCTTTATTTTAATAGACAGTTCCCATAAGGCTGCTCACACGACTGTGATTCATTATAGACATAAAAGCATTTGTTTTTATCTGAAGAGTGCAGAAATCAAAACACTGCATGCAAATACCAGATAAAAGTTGAGAAGCACAGGAGAAATAAGAGTTACTGATCTTGCGTTAGGAAGAACCACGAGGGGGAAGGTCCCACATCACTCAGTGCCTCACCACCACACTGAGGTCTGAAGCACAAACCAACATAGTTAAAAACTTCTTTGGCCATCTCTGCCCAGTCCTGCTCCTCCAGGTGAGCTGCACAGGGAGCAGAGGGCACAGACTGCCTGTGGCAGAGAGCTGTGTGAGCATTTATCATCACCTGTGCAATCTGCCCCAGTCTGCCCCTGCAGAAAAACCTTGGGGCTTTCTTGTATTCCATGCAAAGCCTTTCAGAATCAAGGTCATGGCCCTTACATGTACTTACACACATCCTAGAGGCTGGCTGGAATGGGGACATTGCAGCACAGACCCTTGGGCACAGCTGCCACTCTGACTTGCCCCCACATGCAGTTCTCACTTCTACTTAGCCTGCAGGTGTGTATTTTGGACTTCCATTCTTTAGACCTCAAAGCAGTTCTGTAAAACACAAAACCATGTGTGCAAGTATAAGGCATAAATTACATTTACATGTAATGACAATAATTAATGCTAAAACAAGTAAAACATTTTGATTGAGGAGCTTGTGGAAACTCCATTGCTGATTATTTCTGAGGGCAGAGAAGGTTAATGTGACACAGATCATCCTGAGGAGTCCAAACACCCAACAGACAAGCTGCCTGTTTCTCCCACCATTTTTAAGGAAATCCGTGTGAGCAGTGTCCACAAACATTGATATTGGAAGTGCACACAGGAAAGAAGATGTATCTGTTTGAGGGTGACCAATAATTTACTAGTTTTTGTCTAAGTAGAAATGCATTTGCTTGTATCTTTTGTATTATTAGAATAAGAATTTTTGAGACAATGGATACATTTACTCAACTGCCCATTCAAACAAAAGGCAAGCTTGGAATTAAATGCTGACTGAAGTTTAAAATATATATCTGCATGAAGTTTACATAGCAGTTTGCATAACTGCTGCAGCAAAGCAATTCAACAGTTCCTTCTTCAACAAATGCTTTGCATCTCTGTGAAATATTATACTGTGTGACTAACTTTTCTTGGAATGGCAACTTCAGAAACCTCAGTCCTGGACTGTCTAAATGTTTGTTGCAGCCACAATAGAGTCAGGTCACACCTGAAAAGTTTGCAACAGTCTTCCTGCCAGTATCCTGGGATGCTTCAGACCTCTGCATGCTCAAAAGCAAAATATAAGAACTCTAAATTGTATCCTAAGTTTTCAGGGCTTTAAAAGGCATGTATTCTGAATTTTAATCTGGAAAATAGGCTGGAAATTATATTTTGCCTGGTGATTTGGTTGTTCTAATTTAAAATCTTGTCATAACACCAGCTGCAGCCTCTGGCTACTTTATTCATTGGAAGAATGATGCTTGTTAAAACAATAAAATTTTAGCTGAAATGTGGCTTCAGATCGATGACTTAGGAAAACATCTTCATCACTGCTTGCTGCTTCTGACAAAGCTACCCTAGAAATTCATATCAAGTAACATGATAATGAGCCTGCTGTTACAAAAATAATCCTCTTGTTTATTAATAATTAATGAAGTTGGGCACTGATTAATTAATAACATAATATTAAAAGCATTTCATGAATTAGAGTCAGAAAACATGGTATTGTTTTTGAATAATGAGTTCTTTTGAACCATTTCCAAAATCAATAGATAAATCTTTAAACTTTCTATGTCTAATGCAGAGCACAATTCTGTGGCCAGCAGCATCTATTGCTCTTTTAACTGGGGAACTGCTGCCCAGGGTCCCAGGCTGGTCTGGCTGGAAAGTTCCTGTCCTGCAGACAAATGTGCTCTGAACTCTGCCCTTCCCTATTGCTCAAGAAAGCTGAGGCAGTGCAATAAAAGAAACAGCAGAACATGTTGCAGAACCAGAAACAAAAAGATCAAGGAGAATTAATTTGATTTTACCCTGTCCACTTGACCTTCACATCCATTCCAGTATTTTTTTAAATATTGTTCACTGCTCATTGTAGCTGTAAGTTCAACACTTGCTATCTCAACTTCTGGTTCAGCTTCCTCCAAAGAAACAAAAATCTCATTAACTTCTATAGCAAAAGGATCATGACCCAAGTGATCACTTAGCAGTGTTTTCTCTTCCTTCTAAAAAGAGGATAGCCACAAGGCCTAAAAAAAAAAAAATTCTCTAAACAAAGAGTAAAAGAAATCACTGAACCCCTCTCAGGGTTTAATGAAGGAAGGCTGCTGGGAAGCTTTAATGAATTTTTGCCTACAGAATCCCAGAGAGATCCTCAGAAGTGGACCTGTGCCCCCTCAAGCAGCAGTAAGTCCAACCACCTCCCAAAGCCACATTTCCAGAGGAAGAAAAGTGAAGCAATGTATTGCAATTTTTACCATATTACCATGAAAAGCTTGCCCTAACACCCAACCTAGACATTATTCTTATTCATCTGGGACATGGAGGACAGCTTTTCTCTTTGCAGCAGCTTTTCATGTATTTAAAGATTGTTACCAGAATCTCAATTTTTTTTACTACATTCCCATTATATCTCCATAATGCTAAACAGTTCTGCTTTATTCAGCACCTCTTTGCAGGCTCTGTGTCCTGGATCTATGATTTCTTACATTTCTACCTATTTCTCTCACACTTTTACTACACTCTGTAGCAGAGGTGAAGAGCTAAATATGTTCAGTGTGTCCTACACCATCATGAGTTTGTGTTCTATTTTAAAGAAGATGATAAAATATATGGAACCTACAAAAAGCTTTTTTTTAATGAGAAGCAAATTAGTAACAAGTAATGAAATGTTGGGTAAATTGATTCAGTATTATTTAATATAAAAAGAAAAAAATTAATTAAAAGGCAAAGAACTTTTCATGGATAAAGAACCGAATAGGAAACAGAACAAAAAAAAAAATTTAAAAAATCTTAACAAAGTCCATCATGACTGTGTATTGAGTCCACTATCTTACTTATCAGTGAACTAGAAGGAGACAAAAAGTATTTGAAAATACTGTGCTAGCAAGGGTTATCTGAAATAACTGCATGTCTTATCAGGCATTTCTTACACAACAAGAAAAACAGCAGCATGCACAACAGTAATTTCTCCAAGTTTTCTTAGGTCAGCTTTTTATGATCCCTGGTTATGTTTATTTTTACAGCTTCCCTTACTATTCATTATGTTTCATAGTCACTGATAGGCAAACCCTCCATGAATTTAACTGGTCCCATTTGGTCTCCACAGTGTTATTATGTCAATATGTTCCACAGTTCAGTGATGTACTCCCTGAAAAAAGCTTTCCTTTTATTGTTTTAAACCTATTAAACATTATTTTCTTGGCTGCCCTGCTGTTGTTGAATTGTGAAAAACAGTGAATAATCAATGCCTATTCACTTTCTTCAGGAATTTATAGGCTTTTTCCAAACTGCCTAAATCATCTATTTTCCAATCTAATTGCTCTGCTCTGTTAATCGCCTTATTTTATAGAAGCTGTTCAAACTTTTGATCAGCTTTGTTCTATTAAATCCCCTCTGAGATAAAATGGCCAGGAGTCCACAAAGCATTCATGGCTGGACATGATGGATTGAGTGCTACTTGCTTTGCTATTTTTACAGAAAATACATAGATTTTTTATGTGATTCTGTATTTTTCCAAACACTGAAGTAAAAGTTATTGTTAGACAATACTTTGGTTTTCCTTTCACTGTGTTTGAAACATGAAAACAAAGAATTGGTGTGAAATTTTACAGTGCTATGCTTCCCATTTCAATTGCATGAACTCTCACATTGCATTCAATTGCATTCAACTCTCACAGTTCAAAAAATTTCAAATGTCTACTAAATATAAGTATTTTTTACTTATTTATATATTTTGTGGTACACCTTGGGCTTACATTTTTACTTCCCTAATTTCTTTAGCTGTCTGACCACAGCTGACTATGTTTTCTGAAGACTATTGTTAAAAACTTCCCTACTCTTTAGCTGACCAGCTCTTATTTGGCTTTTTCCTTTCTTTCTGAAGATACTTACAGAATGTTTTCTTGTTCATCTTAATGATCCTTGCAAGCTGTACCTCATTTTATACTTATTTTGTGCTTTCTGCTATTGTCCATGAATACTTATCTCTACTTATGTGTCCCTGGCTTAATTTGCCCATCTCCAGACTTCCTTCCTGTATTGCCACCTGTGATCCAGCCAAAAATCTCTTCCTGCATTTCATCCTCAGCACTTGCACAGTTTGTAGTTGTGCCATTACTGCACCTTTCTTAAGAGAGCTCCCTATTAGCTCATTTTCCTCTTTATACAGATTTGATTTGAATAGCATTGCTCTGAGTTTGATGATGCCTTGACAGCACGGGGACGGAACAGTCTCAGTCTCAGTCTCAAGGATTTCCTTCCTTAACAGACCTTGAATTTTTCCTAACTCCATTACAACTTCTATTGTGACTGATTTTGCTGCCTACTCACAGGAAACTGCCTCTACCTCATTTTCACAGAAAATTTCTCTGGAGAGGATTCCTGCTATAGTAATTGCCTTTGTTACTGTTTAAAGAATTCCTTTAAGTACATCTATGAGTTCAGCCCTTAAATACAAATATTCCAGATATACAGAAATGCTATTTTCGTTCTGCAAAAGGTGCATATGTTTATGCTAATATTCTGACCATGTAAATAACCTGTTGTAAGACATTAGAAATTAAATAATGTGATCAATGGAAAGATTTTGTTATAAAAAGCAAGAACAGACTTATATATAGAATATTTCCAACATAGGCTGCCTTCCTTGAAACAGTGTATCATAAAAGTAAGCATTCAACATAAAAACAAGGCCAATAAACTTTGCAGTTCACACACAGGGATTCCAACTCCCAGACTTTGACAACAAAAACATAATTTTTGTGTGTGTGGAAGGTACTGTAGATGGGTTTCTCACTGGTTTCACTAAGCTGATAAGATGTGTTGTGGTTTCACACAGAGTTGCCACAAGGATGCTCACAGATGTTACAGAATATAAAGTTCATTGGCCACTTCTAAGCCAGCACCTTGGAAAAAAATTCTGCATCTCTGTGTTTAGTCAGGTGGAGTTCCATGGTCTTTACATTTCTACATGGGCCATTTTCTTGAACCCTAGAGCAGAACTCAGCTCTTTGAGTAAAACACCTCATTAATTTTATTTTACATGATAAATACTACTTTTCCTATGTCTGCCAATCAAATCTGGGATAATCCTGCAAGAAGCTGAATTCAACTATCAGCAATACCATATATTCAACTTTAGGCCATCATGCCATAATTCACATCACATTTAAGAGCCACTGCTCTATTCAATTATTGTCTTGGCTTTGTTGGAAATGTGTCATCATTGATGATGTGACACATCATCATTGATGTGTCATCATTATTCAAGTTCATTCTCTATTTTCTGTGACATTTCTATAGGTTTTTTGAAAGTCCCCTCATTTTTACAAGTATGTATTGATTGTTCTGCTTCATGGTCTATACTATGTCACAGATAACAATGTTTGGACTTTTTACCTCAACATTTTGATGAACTGTCTGTTAAAGTCAGAAGTTTCCTTCCAATTTTTTATGTACAGAAACTCCTTGATTATTCAAAAATAAACCTGGGGAAAAACCACCAAACTTCAAAACTTCATTAAAATGCAATCAAATTTAAAACATAAATAATATCAGATGAAAAAGGAAATCCAAAAGTGATCAGCAATTAAGTGTCATGTCTTACGAAACAAAAAGTTAATGTTATTTTATTTCTTGATTAGATAAATTATGTTTCTGGATGAGATGTTCTGTATCAGCCATTCAGAAAAACTTTACAAAAGAGTGAGCCCAAAGTATATTATAAATACTTTTATCTTCTAATGTTAAGGTCTTAACAATAAACTTTCTTTTTGAAAGGAAAAGTTTGGTATCTGCTACTGTATGAGCCCAATTTCTAATAAGTCCTTCAGCACTAATGGAGAAGGGACTCATATTCCATATTAATGGATCCCAGAAGTGCTATTTCATGACAAATGTACAACTAGTCTTATCTTTTGGGCATGGTAGCTGAATTTATTTGACTTGGCATGGAAAGTACCAAGATCTGCTGGTAGCCTGAATATATTAAATAACATCAGTACTAAAGGCAGAAATCTGGAGGCATCCAGAGAACAAAATCCAGGGTCACCAACAGAAGACAAAGAGGATAAGATTTTTTTTTATCCACACCTTATAGCTGGACATGGCTTCCTTATTGTTATAAACATTTTTGATGACTTAGACAGCCCTACTGAAAGACAGTAAATAGTAGACTCTGAGTAATACATGCTTCTAAGAGTGCATTTAAATAAACAAGTAAAGGTGTCTCAGCCACACACCACCGGGCAGCTCTGACCTGCACAAAGAGCTTTCCTGCCATGGGATCCAGATAAACCTTTCCATACTCAAATATAATGCAGGAAAAAGCCTGTGACTGGGTAAACTAATCACACCAAAAAGAATCCCCAATCTTCTTTCCTCACACAAATGTGGATGCAGATGCATTGAACTTGCTAGAGATAAATTTGGTGTATTCTTTGATATCGGGTGTCTTCATTCATTTGTTCTACAATTTCTACTGTGCCTTTTGTCCTGAATAAGACAAGCCTACTGTATGTTTGTCATTTCCCCCAGTGGCTGCTTAGGCCCTGAAAACCTCATTTTCTGTCTCAATAATTATTTTATTTTTTGTTTAATAGGAGAGGGAAGTGTAGGAAATTAGAAGGGTGGGAACTGTTGGAAGCAGGAGTATATTGAAGTACCTGAATTGCTGAGCTCACCAGCAAGCAAGCAAATTGAGGAGCTTTTGCTGTGTTTTGGTATTCATGTTTTTCTGCTTCTATCAATATCTCAGGTTTGGACATATGTTTTAAAATTTTTTTTCAGGAGTGTGTTCATTAACAAACAAAAGAAAATTCAGATTCATACTATTTTCAATACTTTGATTTGTGCAAGGTTAGCCAGCTAATTTACAGCGTGAAGTACCTGAGTAATGGATAGGAACATGGTTCTCCTCATTCATTTTATAACATACAACTTTACATTTTTATTTTTTGAGATATATTTGGAGTCATGCTGCAAATAACACAGTCTTGGGAAGGCAAAACAGTATTCATATATATAGTTTGCTGGCCCCATTTAAGTTCATATAAAATCACTGTTCCTTGAGATTACATAGGAAAGAAGTTTTATTGCAAATGTGGAGCTATGAAGGCACTATTTTTTGGGCACAAGGCAGTATAATAGTTATTTCTGGAAATCAAATAGCAATCCTAATGTATAATCTCATTAAAATATCAAAGCAAATTCATTGAGGCTCCTGAGAAGTAATATCATAATGCCATCAAAATGTGAGGTTACTGAATAGCAGGACATGACTTTGACAATAATCATTATTTCCACAAATGACAGTGGGGAGCTGCCATACCAAATGCTGTTCCTTGTTGTTTTTAAACCTTCCTGGATTTTAGCTGTACAAAACCAGGTGTCTGCTACCAGATCCTACATCTATATGTAGAGTTAAGTTGCATCTCTCATTTTTAATTGTATGCAATACCATTTTTGACTATCTAAAAAAGGCTTTGTGCTGTGTATGCTTTTCAGCTTCACTGTGCCCGAATGTTTTATTGGAACATTAACTCAGGTAACTTGAGAATTACTGGGTAGTAAATGCAGTAGTTAGGGAACTTAGATGTAGGACTTTATATTATTTTTTCAAATAATAGGCTAAGGTGCAACTATTTTTTGTCTAATTATTCTTCTTTGAAGGCTATTAATCATCCTTTGCTACAGATTAACCTTGCAGGTTTGAAGCACTTCTGAAAATAAACCTGTGATTTCAGAAGGGAAGCACACAATTTTTTTAATGTATTGCATAGGATAAATTATTTTCATACATTCCCTGTATAGTTTTAGTTCTGATTATTGATTTGAATGGATTTTCACTTAAAGTTGACCTCTCAGTCATAATGAGTCATAGTTGACATTTGGTCTTGAGCCATAAAGATCTTAATATTTTAGCTATATCTAGGTCATCAGTGTTTGCAGCCATCCATTGGCAGAATATTTTTTGCTTTCACAGTAGCTCTGATCATTTGAAATGTATTTCTTTGAGGAGAATTCCAGTCTTAAAATTCCCCAGTTAAAACTCATGACTCAGTATTTTTACAGTGTTCAGATCTTTAGGGATACTGAGCCACATATTGCTGATTCAGTAGCACATGAATTCTGTAGTGTTCAAATTACTGTCTACAGATGTACAAACAAGTATTTGGTCCAAAAGATTGATTCATTTTATCTGCCTTAAATACTCAGATTTCCTGTTTATAACAGGGAGATACCTCTCAGAATGTAATTCTCAAAATCTTAAGGATGACACCTGTCTCTCTAACCTTTATAAAGCAAATATTTCCTAACAGGGCTATTCAGCTTCCCACAGCCAGTGGGGAGTCCCACAGCCCAGAACCAGTGGCATAGGGAGCTCAAGAAGGGAATGATCTGAACCATACCCAGACAACTGCCCTGCATGGGGCAGCCCAAAATCCAGACTTGCTATACCAAACTGTTAAATTGGTTTTCTCCAGTCATGGGAGACAGAGGTAACAATGATTATCTGTAAAAGGCAATCTGATTTTCTATGCATTTTCCATTGAAGAGGGCTAGGAGCAAGCAGACTGCTGCTTACAGATGTTGACAAGTTACCCCTTATTTCCATTAAATTAATTACCTACAGACTTTCTAATCTCCCTTTACATGATGTGGGAAAAAAAAAAAATGTCTGATTGCCAATCTCAGTTATTTAAACATTTTGGAAATCATTACCATATGTTGACATGTATGTACAAGCCCTGATCTTGAACATGTAATTATCATTCATCCTTAATGCAGATAAATGCTTTTGTTTTCCCAATCTCTGAGCAGACTGGGAGCTGTTTGCTACAAAATCCAATTCTTTATTGCATGAGACTGTAGCTAATTCAGGGACCATCTGTGTGTACTTATAACTTAAATCATTCCTTTCAATGTGCTTTATATTATGCTTGTCAAGGTTCAGCTTCATCCTCACTGGCATTGCCGGTTTACCTAATTTTGCCCTTTCCCAATGGAGCTCATCAGTTTTCTTCTGAGCTTGCACATAAATAATCTTGAGACAGCACCCTGTTTTACCAGGTTCCCTCATTTTGGTGAGCCATGCAAAAAGGGCACTTTCTGCACAGCTAAATTGCAAAGGATTCTGTGCTGGAATTGCTTCCCATCCTCCCAGTGCTTGCTCTCAGTTGCACATCACTGCCACATGAAGCATCCAAAGTGTAATTGTGGCCCTAAATACAGGCAGGGCAGGGCAGGGCAGGGCAGGGCCATCCCACCCTCCCTCCCTGATGTCTGTGTGTCCTTGTTCACATCAGTGAGGAGGTGCAGGTGTCTGGTAGAACAGTGGCTGGCACCTTGAAGAGTCCACTGAAGATTCATGTGACACAAGAAGCACCTCCTGATGGATGACTTCTTTCAGAGAGCATGGCAATAGCACAGAGAGAGATAATTAGCTCTAAGGTAGCTGTCTGAGGTACCATGAGCAATGATGCCTGAGGCTTCACTGCAGCTGTAGAACCATTTGCCAAAGATTGTGTTGCTGTGAGTATTCTGTATATCTAAGCCAGATGGACCTAAGGTACTGCAGGCAGATCAGCTGCAATCCTTATGCATAGGCAAGTGCTCTTCAACTTGCTTTCTGCACATTTGCTGTCTTTTCAGAGAGATGTCAATATCTCTTTTTAGGCCCAAGCACTTACAGGAGATATACAGGGTCTGTGTTTCTGATGAGAGATTAATCTCCCTGAACTCCAGTTCTCAAGTATATGCAGCTGGAGCTGCAGTACTGGCTGACATTTCTTTAGCACCCTGCTCTGTGTCATCAGCTCATAAGATCTTATCATGCAGCTTTTTATTCTTTGGGGATTTTTCTGAAAGTTCTAGTTCTCTTGTGACTTCAAATTTTTCATAATGTGATTTTTTTTTTTGTGGAAAATGTTTCATCTACAGCCACAAGCACTGAAAAGGAAATAAAAGACTAACATCTATAATTGCTAATGCCACATGGTTTTTAGAAGCCTCAATTAAAATTACCAAAAGCAGATCACTGCTAAATGTAGCCCCCAATCAGAACTGGAGATAACTTTGGCAAGCAGTGCATGCTGTGCTCACTGTCAGCTGCCCAACTGCAGGATTGCCCAAGTCTTCTCATCCTGAATCCTGCTCTCCTCTGAGGAAAGGAGCTGAAGGACTCACCAGCATTACAGGGATCTGTGGAACAAAAAGTAATCAAAATTAGAAACAAAACCACTTCATGTCAGGTGTGTAAGGTACAAAAGAGGAGGAAAGGTGAACATGACAAATCTAGAGGTGCTCTGAGAAATGGAAGAATGTAAGCAAGGAAGGAAGGAAGGTGGTTGCAAGGAGAGGAAACAGTGAGGGAGGAGCACAGAAGAAAAAGGTGAGTAAGTCCCTTTTAGGCAAAGCCCTTGGGGTGCCAGTTCCCATTTGAGTGTCCATCCTCTCCTTGCTGAACAGCAATCTGCCAGATGCTGATCTGAGGTGAAGGAAAGCAACATACCCTTAAACAGCTGCCCAGGATATTTTGCACTTGGAGAAAAGGGACAGTTAATTATACCCTAAGTAACTTTAAGTTTTTAAACAAATCAGGCAATATCTTTGTACATAAAAATACAACCTGCTATTGCACAGCTCTGCCAGAAGGCTATATAAACCTTCATTCACTTCTAAAAAAAATCTTCTCTTAAATTTTTTTTATCTTGTTTCTCCAATAAGTGCAAAAAATCAGCAAATTGTGAGGTGTGTTACTTCATCCATCTTCCTTTAGTATTTGAAAACTGTATTGTACAATTTTACGTGTACTGCCAGGACATTGATTCTGCACTTTGTCATTAAAAAAGAAACTCAGGAAAATCAGTAGCATTTTCTGACATGTGGTAAAATACATTTTTTTACATTAATATTGCTCCTAAGAGTCCAGAGTCAGCATATAAATGGGCTGGTTTTGGTAATTCTGGTTGCCAAACATGGTCCCCCTGCCAAACAGAGCTTTTGTCTCAGCAATCACAGAAAACTGCAAAACTTCCCAAGCTTCCTAAAAAAATTTTAAGCATTGTAAGATCTTCCCAAATAAGTGTATGTTTATTAAAGAAAAGATAATGTACATAAAACCAGACATTATTGCAATGCCTTGACTAGAGTTATGCAATCCTCACTAAAGGGACTTTTAACTCCAATTTCATGCATTTTTCAGCAATGGAAAACAATGAGGGAAATGTATTTACTAGCTGTAAATTGTTAAGAGGAGCTTACAATATTCAGTATATATGCCTAACACAGATCTTATTAAGAGGTAAATGCTAACAACCTAAAATGCACTCACAATGCCACTGTGCACTCCGCTTATGTGACATAATTATAGCAAATGGGAGAGTTTTCCACAAGAAAGAGTTGTTTGACTCATCTGCTCTTAGTACACAGCTGTATTTTTAAACTCTATGTATCATGGATTTATTTCACTAGATAAATTAGTAATAAATAAATAAATCCACCACTTATGTGGGTTGTAACCTTAGGAAATCTCTCCTGCCTTTACTTTTCTTCTCTTTTTTATATCCTTATCAATCTCATTAGATTTCCAAGCCAGTTATTAACTCATGACATATTTTCTCTCAGCTATGGCTCAGTAAAAAAGACCTTAATCTCATTTAGAGTCTGCTCACTACTGTACTATAAAGTAATGTTAATAAAGAGTTCAAAATAGTAATACTTCTGTTGCTATCCTTGAAGACTATTCTGTAGATCAACCGTCAAAGGAAGTAGACTTCAGTGGAAGGAAGTTTTCTTTTTTCATGTATTATCACAGCCTTTTCTTTCTCTGCACAACTCTTATCAGCTCTCAGCTGTTCTACTCAGTGCTGTCCTGAGCACTCCTTATCTACCTCAAAAGTCTGCTCATCAAATATTTATAAATTAGATGAATGTTTCATCACCTCTTAAGTTAAATACACAGATTTCCCTTTCTAATCCTCCTCAGCCCCCGGATTTCATTTTGTGGTTTGCCTTTGGCCATCCAGTATTTCGTGCAAATGTACCCTTTTTCCTATAGACAGAACAAACAAAATATCACCAAGAAAATTTATGGCCCTAAAAAATTGCTTCACAAGACCTGAAATAGCAAAGAATTCTTATTAATCCTGAATGTGCCATACTACAGGAAAGTAACATGGATCCCCAGTGACAGACCATAAACCATGCTTCTACCAGTTTTAGTACCTTTCTCAGAAGAAACAGCTTCAGTGTTTAAATTTTAAAATAAATTTAAAGCAAAAGGATTCCTTTTGCCCTTCAGATGCTTAGCTAGTCATAACGCACAACAGGAACTCCTTTGCCAGCACCAACATCCGGCTCTTGTGCTGCTGGTGCCACGACTGATTACACTTTACAGAAAATGAGAACTGCTAACAGCAGGTCCAGGAAAGCTCAGCTTTCCCCCTTCCCCCACCTTTTAAAGGCTTTGATTTAAAATGTGACTCACAGCTTCTATATGATTTTTTCCTCTGTAGATATAAATTTGAAACAGTATGACAAGTAAAAAATGTTTGCTTTTCTTTTGGGGGGTATGAATAGAGCACATATTTTTCAAATAAAATGACTGAGAACACTATATATTAAGTGATGGACTTTTTTTCACACAAAGCTATTTTTCCAAGGTCAAAATCTGTTCCCAGTGAAATCCAGAGGAGATTCACAACTGATTGCAGTGGCACTGGGAAATTGCATTAAAGTCCAAGTTCTTTCCTCAGAATTTAGCTTTCATATATACAACAAAATCAGTGGTATGTGTATGACATTGCATTATGAAAACTTTCTCATTATTCACAGTATTATTTTTTTAACTCCAAGTTAGAGATGGATAAACAGGAGGCAAACTGAAGCAGAATCCATCTGCCTGAAATGTTTTGTGAACATTCACAATTTTCTAAAAAGCAAAATGAGAAGAAAAGCAGCTTTGTTTTCTTGTAGGGTCATTTGAGTAATTTTCATTCACTTTTTTTTCTATTCTGTTTTCCTTCATTCTCACATGGTGTCCTCCAGTCTCTCTCTTCCCTCCTCCCATTTCTGCCATCTTAACCCTTACTTAAGAATATAAACACCCTTCTGCTCTTAAGGTAGATGGACATCTCTTTTTTTTTTTTTTCAGAGAGCATTTCTGCTGAATAGAATGTCATGATCTAATATAATTTGGTAATGGCTTTTCATGGATATTATCTCAGAGAGTCCTTTACATTATCTTTTAGAGAGTCCAGGTCCAGACAGCTTCACCTGAACAATGTTTATGCTCATGATAGCTCTAGAGATGGGGAAAGTTATAAAACTAACCCAGTGACTGTCAGAGGTGTTCAGCTGCCCAAACATAAATGTCTAGAGATGAGACACCCTGGGGCATCTGAGATATCCCCACAGTGGTAGAAGACACAACAGAGGGGCCCTGCAACCTCCTGCCTCTATTTGGACAACTGAATCAAGCCCCTTTTCTTTGGAGATAAACTGCTGAAGGAGCTCTATTCCCAGAATTAAGTATGTCTCTGATGACTATAAACATCCTGCAAGGGAGCTTAGATGTCATAATGCCATATGAACACCTACATATATATGTTTAGATCATACACCTTGGTTTACAGCCGAGTTTCATTCACATTATTTCAACTGGCACCAGGAGAATTATGATCATTGTCATACATTACCAAAGAACTTATTACTTGGTGACAATTTTGATGCCAAAGTAACATGACCTTCTCAAAAGATTTTAAAAAACCCAACCCAAAAGAACCAGATGCCAACAACCTGTTACTTATCACTTCTAAAGAAAAGGGATGTCTACAGTAAGTTTCTTGATACACAACCAAAACCATACCAGACCAGATAAAGTATAGGAATCACCTAATACCTTCCATCTGCCATGCTGAAATCTATGCAGAGGATGATCCTTATTCAGAGTAGGAATAAAGCCTCTCACTTTGACACAGCATGAACTGTAATTCCAAAGACTTTTAAGTGTAAGCAGATAATCTGGTGCTAAAATAAAGTAATTACTATTAATCTTCTAGTTGATATATAGAGGCTGCAATGTGTAAGAAATTATTGCCTTTCTGAGCTTGAAGCTGTAGTGTAAATACGTTTTTAAAACATAAGCTTCCACTATTGCAGTTTAGGAACAAGTGACTGGCTTTAGTAAACTCTAATTCAAAGATTTTGGTTCCATACACCAATTAAAGCCTGTTTATAAACATAGTATTTTATCAATACAAAAGTGCTAGATTAAAATTGATACTGTAACTGAAGTTATTTTTTAAGAGGAGAGGCATGTATTTTATCTATTACATAATGCAGATTAACTAACTACAATGAGACCAGAAATCCTTGACAAGCAGCAATACCAAGCCATGATTCAATCTCATGCAGCTATGGCAGATTCAAATAACTGCAGATGACAGAAATCTCTTGAGACAGCAAAACCTTCCGTGGAGTTTTACATGGTGGCTCTTTCTCAGTCTCCATGTCAGAGTCAGCTTTGATGATGCTCTGTGTTCTTGATCCTGCAATGTGCTGAGAAATCTGAAATAATGTCTAATCAAAGGCAGCTAGAAGTGTTTAGTTTCATCTGCTTCTGATTTACTGACACAAAGTGTTGAGAAGAAGTGTATAATAAAAAACGCTGGCCAGGTTGATGCATGAACAATGTCTTCTTCAGTAAAATAGAAACCTGTCATTTATACACAACGGACAAAGAGCCCTTCTGATGAGAAAAAAAAAAATCTATTCTAATGTTTTACTAAAGCAGCTACTCTTCTTCAACCCACAAAATTCCCCAGCTCAGAATATAAAACAATATTCAGTCTGGGGCACAGCAAGACAACTTTAATGTTGTCTTTAGGGTTTGTAAAATAACAATGAGTTTCTACTGTCCCTTCTGTTAGTGATTTTCAGTATCATTTATAACTTTACTTACACATTTTAGCACCACATCAATAGATAAAATTGATATGCTCATTACTTGGGGCACAATCAGGGACTGTACACTTAGGAAGAAAATACCTCTGAAATTGTGTGATTTTGATTGTGTTTTAAGTGTTTGAAGTGGAGCATTCCGAAGAGGTACCAAAAGGAAATGTATAATGAATGATATCCTGAAAATTTCATGAAATTTGTTTTCTGATGGAGAAAACCATCTAACTTATGACTCTGTCTGGTCTGACACTACATGTCTAAAGCCATTTTAGTGCAATCAGTGATGCCTTAAACTGTGGAAAGCTAATGCAGTCTTAAAATTGGAGCCATTTTGATTAAATAATCTTTAAAATCAGCTTTAATTTACTATTATTATTGTATCTAAATAGTGTATAATTTGCTATATATTTTCATATATTAATACAGTACTATTATTACTGTATCTTTAGTGTTTTCTGAGTCTTAATTTTATCACTAAATGAATACTGATCACAGGTCTATTCTGATTAAAAATAAAAACACATACAGATGCCAAGACTATGGGAAATGACACCAGGTACAGATGCTATTAATGGAAGCCAATGCTGCTGAATACTCAACTATAACAACAACTTAAATAAAATGTGTTGTTCTTTCAGGCTTTCATGCAATGGAGGCTATTACAAGCACTCTTTCACTTTTATCAGATAATTTATGGGGGAAACATTGGGTATTATTAGGAAACAATAATATGCGAAATGAGATAATGAACAGAAAGCACTAAAGTTTTTTGAAAACCAGAGTTTCTGTAAAATATTTTTATCTCAACAGGTCTGTAAATACACTAAGGTTTAATCATCTCACCAGAAAATGAGTGCAGGCAGGGTAACTCAGCAGCTCCTTTACTTGTAATGGCTATGGGGGCATGCAGAGGTTTAGGGTGCAGCATCTGCTCTAAAGTCTGCACTCAGTAAAATTTTGGTTCCACCTCATTTCATTTAAGTGGATAAGGCCTTAGCCAATGTTTGTGCAAGAAATGGGCAAGAATTAGAGAACAAGCTGAAACTCATTTGAGTATACTGGGAGAAGCAGAGAAAATGGTGATGCAATCCTAGACTCTGATTTAGAGCTTGTGGCCCTAAAACACAGAAGGATGAAAAGCACAGGGGTGGCCTTAGCACACGCTGGTCCTCAGTCTGGACAGAGTCCATTTTGCTATTTTGGCATAGGTAGCACTCATTCCAGATGTGATTTTCCTTGTCTATTTTAGCTTTGGCCACCTTCAGATTAGACTACCAAAACATGTGGCTCCATGGTGCAGGAAACACCTGCACCAAGCCTCCCTTCACCTGCAAAGCCAGTGCTCACCTGCCTCATGGTCCCCAAACTGTTCCCAAGGTATGGAGCTGAGCCAGGCACAGAGCAGAACCTGTCTGAAGAAGGCTTTATTTGCCTTGGGTGTAGTTACAGGGGTGAAATGAGCTGAGGGACAATTGCCTCTTGTTCTGAAGGAAAAAGGATCGCCAGAAGGGCATTTCCCGTGGAGCGTGGAACTGATTTCACAGAGCTGCTACAAGATCTTCTCATGCATGCAGAAGTTATTGATCTGGCAGCTCTGGGGGAAATCTTGCAGTTTTGGTCATAAAGAGAGGTAGAGTTTTTTCTGTTGATTTTCCTTATTGGTTGGATGTCTGAAACCTTTACTTATGCCTAGGGGCTTTTTTGTTTGTTTGAGTCTGAGTAAACAAGTGTAATTACAAAACTATTAAAGCCCATAGAGGTTTTGTATTGATATTTTTATTGCTGTTTAAATCAAAAAAATGCAGGTCTGTGTCATTTTTTCAACAGCACAGATGAGTGTGCCAATGAATGTTCCAATAATTATAATTATTTTCTGTAATGAAGAAGGATTACTGAGGTGAGACTTCAAGGAAGAACATTACAGACCACAACACTGAAGATACGTTTTTTACTTTCAGAAAAATTAAAGTTTAATTAAAAGCTTTAAGAGGGATTTGACCAGTTCAAGATTTCAATACATGCATAATAAACAGGAACATGAATGTCTGTTTGCACATTCAGAGATGGGCACAATGATGCTTTTGATGACAGAAATGCGCTTCAGATTGTTTACCAAATACAGACTCAGCCTTTCTGTCTCCTCAGCTCTCCACCTAATTATCACAAATTTCTCGAAAAAAAATATGGATTTACTTGTCCTGATGTAAATTCGTAAAGTTATCATTAGGTCTACAAGGCCTAGTAGACCTAGGATTGCAGTGCAATTTTGTAGAATACAAAATATTTTCATGTTAAATTAACACGTGTTACATGCTAATTGCATTGAGTATCTAGTCTTTCACCACAACATTGAGCAGAAGATGGTTTCTCTTGCTCAAATTTTCCTGTCTCTGTGTTTCACAGTTTTATCTGTTGTGACAGATGAGCTTTGAGTTTCAAATGGAAGGTGATAATGTGCTAGTCACATCATCCCATTTGATTAGTTATTTAATAAAACTATTTTGATGACTAATCACTTTTACCATGTCAAAATGAATCCCACTCAGTTTGAAAGGTACTGTACAGACACAGTAGTAATGGATTAAAATTACATGTGGATAATGACTTTAAAATTTTTAAAATGCAGAAACATTAGTTCTCTACACAGTTTGTAAACCACACATATGCCTATGCATAGCAATAAGGGAACAAAACTGGCTCCTGAAGTGCAGTTGTTTGATGACACATATTGTCTTGTTCTCTTCAGAAACCAATATGGCTCTGTCTTAGAGTCAATTAGGTTTTATACTCTTACACTTCTAATTGGAAGTCTACTTCCAATTCTTGTTTCTCTCATGATTAAAAATCCCCTCATATCCAGCCTAATTGCAGTTTACATGCATTTGTTCTTGTGTCAGCACTGTCCTTTACCATAAATAGTTTTTCTCCTTCCTGATGCTTACCCATCAAGGATCTTTTTAGAGCAATCATATCCTCTCTCTGAGACTTCGTCTGATAGATTTAACAAGCAAAGCTTTTTTAGTAACATTTTATGAAAAGCCTCTCCATTCTACTGATCCACCCTGTAACTGTTACATTTAGAATCCAGATTTTGATTTAACTTCTTAAAAAATAATATTTTAGATGAGTTTTTCTCCAGCATCTTGAACAATCCCTAATGATTACACAATCCACCTGTTACATCTCAATATTGCCTTTGACTTTTTCTTTTTCGTTGTTATTTATGGTGTTTCAAGCATTGATCGGTGCATGCCAGTCACTGCTGCTCCCAAGTGTTCCCAAGACTTTCTCTACCTACTGGTTTGTGCATTTTCTAAAATCACTAGCACTTCTGCTGTGGTTAATCACAAAAATATAATGAAGAATATCTGTTATTCTAGGAAGTATCTCTCTCTGAACGTGATTTATGGGTAATTCAATTTTAGGTCAATCTGAATAGTGAGAATTCATAGAAATATTATTTCATGGTTTTGTTCAAGAGATTACAGGCTTAGAGGTCCTGAACTTCTCTGAGATTACTTCAAAGTTTATTAACAATGATTAACCAAGGTCCAAGTTTTTGAAATAAAACTTAAAACTTAAAACTTAAGCAGATAGACTGAATATAAAGAATAAATCAGAGAGATAAAATCATTCACCCTTTTGTTTTCTTCTCCTTTTTTTCCTTTTATTTCCCCTTACGTTTTATGAGAACACTGAAACTGGAAAAATATTTCTGTTGAAAAACTGAAATAGATCTGACATAACTTTACAGTCTAAAGTATGTGTCTATGATTTAAGAAATCTGACTCAGAACAGAACGAAATTATGAGCCAGGGAAATTCTTACAATTAAAAGTGATTGTTTTTGCAGTGAACCTCTTCACTGCAGGCAGTTACTTCAAGAACTTTGTCAGTTTGAATGAGCTTGCCAGCAGCTGTTACACATTATTTAGCCAATTTTTCCTTGTCACACACTAAAGAACCAGAATGACTGTCCTTAGCTGTTATGAAAACCACTCGGATACCTTGGAATACTTCTAAGTGAAATTTCTGTGGCATTTCTTGAACTTATTCAGGATGGCAGCCTGGCTTTCTGGGACAGTCTGCTGATACTCAGGACAAGTGCAGTGCAGATGCAGAGTCTTGCAAAGGAGTGTGGCTGTGTTTGATCAAAGTGTGAGAACCTCTAGGAGGAAGGACAGCCTTGGAGAATAATTCTGCTCTACACTCTCTGTGTGACCATGGTCAGACCCATCTATCTCACCCTCTGTGTGACCATGGTCAAACCAGTCTGTCAAGCAGAGCTGAGGAGGTGATGATACTTCAGCATTTGGTGTGGAAACACTTCAGAGAATGATGGTGGATGTTTGGATGGGGCTCATAGAAGGAAACTTTGCTTATGGATAGATAACAACCATCATTAGCCATAGTAAAAGGGGAAGCTACCTTGGGATACTGCCACGCTAATGTAGATCTTTGGCTTCAGGAATAAGAATTGCTCTTGCTCTTGTAATTCAGAACACAAGTAGGGAATGTTATAACTGTCCAAGCCTATCAGACAGAAAATCAAACACCTAAGACATGCGCATAGGTATTTCTGTCTTCATTCCATTGTGAGTCTGATTAATAGTTTGTGGGGTTTTGGATTCTTTTGATATATTTAAAATGCTAAAACTGGCTATCAGCATAGAGTTATACCAAACCAAAAGTAGAGCCTTTTCTCATTTTATGAAATGCTACTGCTAAATAAACCTCATGGTGGTGTAAGAGTATCTACATTAACTAACTAACTAAGCATGTAAATTCCTTAATCTTCAGACAGAATCTAACACCTGTTTGCTTGTGAGACCTGTAAAAATCTCAGTCCTAATCATGTGTGCTTATCCATTACACTTTTTGGCTTATATGTGAGAAACTCCATATGGCTGTACTGTGGTAGATGAGTTATGAGCTAAAAAATGTTTGAGGTGAAGGTCATGCCAAAGCCCACATTTTTTCCTGTGGGCTCTCCCCAGTGAACTCCAAACATGCCAGCTTCTGCTGAAGAAAAGGGAGTTCAGTCAGACAAGTGCTGAGCTCTGTGCACAATATGCTACATGCTCAGTTAGTCATGAATCTGAGCCCATCCCAAGATCACCATGACTGTGCACTCCAAGGCTGACTGAAGATGTTCTGTGGGCAGATAAGCCACAGGCAGCCACATCCATGAGAAGCCACCTGAAACTGGTCATTGATAAGCATAAAATAGATCTTTTGTTCATAAGCTTCCATAACATTCTGCTTTTGCCAGTCTCCTAAGTGGAACAGAAATATGTGTCACACGTATCAAAACAGAGAATTAGCAGAATAAATCCAAGGGAAGTGTCCCTCATAAAAGTATTAGGTCACAGAGTACCATTTAAGTGGTGGTCTGTCTTTTTCCACCTAGAGGGGCAGATGGGTAACGGGATCTGAAACTGAACACTCGTTTGCTCAGACCCACTCTACCTCACTCTACCTCATTGCTGACCTTATCATAAATTCATTACTCCTGTAAAAACTCAGGCTGTGAACTTTATTGACCCAAGTATGACATCCAGCAATTCAAGAGAGACCAATCTAAATATCTCATTTCATTTTCTTTCATGAAGCCAAGAGCCCATATCACTTTCAAGCTCATTTCAGCTTTCTTGTGTGCTTCAGCAGAAAATAACCCCCCTATGTACACTTTTGGTCCACTAAAATTATATTAAATTTATCTATGCTAAATTTTGCAGAGTTTCTAAGGGCAACATTTTATATAATTAACCATACAGAGAAATGCACCATACCAAGGAAAAAGAGAAAAAATATATATATAAAAGTGTGAAATCTCTGGGCTATTGTATACTTTAAATAGGATACTCTTGAAAAGAGTAAAGAATTACACAGAGCTTCTCAGGGATTCAGGCAAGTACCCTGTCTGCTTGTGTAACACAAGTGTGTTACACTTGTGAAAAAAATTAAAAATCTTAAGATATTCAAGATCAGGCTAACACAGAATGAATCAAAGTACAAGGCTGGGAATAGGAGTTTCTAAATATATATACACATGTATATAAATGATTTGGAATTTCCTTTCTTTTATTTGGAAAATCCCATAGATATTCTTTCACTCAAGCTTTCAGTTAGTAAATCAATTTTACTGGAAATATATTCAGTTTCCAAGAAGAAAATAACTGCATTTCTTCTATGACTGAAGCAACAAAAAAATTGACTAAGAAGGACTTTCCCCTCTGTATATGGTAAAATCAACTTGTATCTATAAGCCTTTGTTTTGTTTGTTTGAGACAAGGACACTCTAGAAGTTAATATGAACTTAGGTCAAACATTTGTTAGTTAAAATGCACTAAACCTGAATGAGTAGTTTAATTCACTTTCAAACTGAAAATATTGAAACAAAATTGCAAACACTTGATTTCTGAATAAAAATGCTCAATCATGGATTCATAGTTTTCATTTTCTTTAAAATAATATTTTTGACTTGAAATAATGGCACTGAGAGTCCTGAGATATAGATAATAAAAAAGTAATAGTAGCTGAACACATCAGTATATTTTTGTGCCAAAGAATCATGAGATCAAACCAATACATTTTAATGTATTTGTTAGGAGAATCTCTTTCAGATGAGAAGCAGGAAAAACTCAGGGAGAGCTTGATCAGGCGACAGAGGAAGGGTAAATTTGAGGAACATGGTTGTTTTTCAATCAGCTATTTAGGTGAGATATCACTGTATTTATTTCCCACTTGTTTTCCTCCCACCTCAAAGATGTTTTAGTTCAGAATAAGCTTCTTATTTCAGGTCATGTAAGAATTTGAGAAACTTCCTTTGCACTGCTATGCAGACCAGGATTTCCACAGAACATGGGCAGCAGGTACTGGCCCAAAATACCTGCCATGCTTTCTGTCAGTGCCAGAGTGCACACACGGCCCTGCTGCTCCTGCCCAGAGCCCAGGACCCCATTCCAGCCTGGGACCACCAGTCCCAGTCCCAGCATGGCCACAGGACACATCTCCAGCCCCACCAGAGCCCTGTCCACAGGCTGAGTGCCACTCCCAGCCCACGTCCCATCTCCAGGGCTGGAGCTGCCCATCCAGCTCTGCTCCTGCCCCTCGTCCCTGGCACGCCGGGCTCAGAGGGGATGGGAATGAACCGGGCAGCCGTGAGTAAATCCGAGCTGGCAGCAGAGGAGCAACTCACAGCCCTGCAGGATGTTCAAGAACCTGTCAAGTAAAAGAGTAGCAGGGATTCTCCTGTATTGCTAACAGGACAAAGCTGTTACCAGCTCTTCTTTATCTGGACAGCAGCAGCTGAAGCTGACTCATGCAAAATGTTAAATCTTACATTGACCTGCTCTACCCTCTGTTACGATTACTTGGAGACTTATGTTCTCTATGCAATATGTTCAGCTCATCAAAGTGATGTATGCACACAAGCCTCCATCTTCATGCTGGCTCTCAGGAATACATACAGATATAGAAATGGATCCTTGAAATTATATAGATATAAATATACACATAGATAGGGAAAAAATCTCCATGGAATATCTGTATGCAAAGCCAGATTTCCTTTAAAGTGCAGTTCAGTCTTGGTAATTGCTTACACCAATGCCGCCTGGAATCTGGTAGGAGCTTTAGCTAAGATGTAGATGTCCAGAAAATTCAGATCTATGCATGTATATTTTATATTTGTACTATGCAGAGGGAAATATTTCTTTGTGAAGATTTAAAATAATCCATTGGAAAGGTCATCAATCAATATTTAGGCAAGGAAGCCTAAATTAATTAAGTAATTTTTACTTAATGTCAACCTCTGTCTCTGAAATGAACATTTAAAATAATGTAATTAAAAATAATACCAAAATATCAGTAACATTTTTCAGATGTGGCATTTCAGATGTTTTTATTTTAGGTAAAATTATTGATGTTTTCAGAGCCATAAACACTCCTAGGGAAAAAAAAACACTTTGGTCACATGTACATTCATTTTCAATTAATGTATGAAATATTTCTAAGTCACAAAAAATCATTCATAACGGGGATTTCTTTCCTAGCAGGGATTTTAATAACTGGTGCCCAACCAGATCTGCAGCAGAACACTACCATGGTGTTTCACAGATCTCTCCATGCTCCCCAGCTGAACTTTTGCAAACCCGCCCTCAATGACCTTTCATAAGCAAGTGATTGGTATTTTTTTTCTTTCTTTGACCACCTTACACATAATGCTTTGCCAGTCAGAGCCTGGATGGAAAAGAACTCATCATCACATTGACAGATTGTGACATTTCTGACTTGATTCTGCATGCTCACATTAAATTCATCTGTCTCTGTAAAAGGATTGAGACCATTGTTTTATAGACAAACGTGTCCAATTGATCAATAATATACTCTCATCAGCCCATGGAAAGCATTTACTTACTCTCAGTGAATGCCAAAATTCCCTGTCTAATTCAATATGCTAGCAAATGAGGACACATTAAATTGCTTTCCTGTATGTATATGTCTATTGACAAGAGATTTCATGCTAATCTCCTTTATACCACAGAACTATTTTAATGGTTGAATGCTTCAGCTTTTGTCTCTGCTGGGTAGTAGAGGTAATCAGGCTCTCTTCCATCATTTCTCTTCCCTGCCTGCAGATGTATACAGAACATTTTCTCCATAAGCTTAGTGGAAAAACGTTACATTTTAGAAGAAGATTCATGTACTAATAATAAGCAGAAAGCTCTGCAAAGTTGATGCTCAGGAGGCCTGGAATTCTTCATTTCATCCAGGACCATCACAGCCAGAACACAATTTTAATACCTTGCCTGTTTGTCAGACCTAATCTAAGGTATGTTTTCTTAGTTCACGACCTTGTTAGAGATTCCATTAGTTTTATTTACATGACACAGGTTAGAGACATTATTCTGACAATCATTGTCAACAGTTGTATGTATATCACACCAGGCATTGAGAACCTCCCAGGAGCCTGAAGTGAATCTTTCTGCCATGCATCAGGCCCCCAGGGCAGGCAGGGTAAAGTTGAGTTATGCCATAGCTCACAGCCACCCTAGCCCAAACAGAAGCAAATTACCCAAGGCACACATAATTTCACAGGCACAGAAGTGTGTTCCAGTGTGCCCTCCACCACACCAGTTGCAGGACAACACCTTCATACAGATTTGGCCAACATTTCACCAGGCTGATGTGTAAGTCAAATCGGTCAGGACTATCTGTGAAGGATATACCTATAATATTATCAATATGCTGTATATGGCATGGATTTTACAAACATACCACATAATTTGTTTTTTCAGATTCAAGGATGCCTAAGTATATTAAAAGAAAAATAAAAAGACACACACACAAAAAAAAACTTTAACACATTCACACAAATAAAACAATACCAAACAACTCATTGAAATAGTTATAGGGCAGAGCCAATGATAGGTTATCAAAATACCACCCTGGCATCTAATTAATTATCCTGTTCTACAGAAAATAGAACAATAATTCTTTGCCACCCACACACAATATTTGCTGCAGTATCTTACCAGGGTCAGATTAATTTTTTTTGGTGTTTTTAGCTGTTAGCTAAAAGTTTGATTTATATTTGCTTTCCCATGTAAAGAATAATAATGTAACTTTATGATCAGAAGTACTAGAAATTTTATGATATTAGCAGATAGTAGATATTCTTTTAAAATAAAAAAAAAAAAAGCAATATCTTATGGCTTTTGAAAGACAGCCCTGCAACTTGTGAAGTAATGTAATTCAGGCAGTATCTCTTTGTGTTGCCATGACTGAACAGGTTCCTATCTGCCTCATGTGTGCTGATAAGATAGTCAAATACCACAGGTCTGTGATTTGTAAACATCTGAATCAAGGGCACTGCTACATTCCCTGATCATTCATGCAGTGAGGTGCAGCAAAATGGAACAGAAAAGCTCTTTGGAGCTCTAACTGCAGTGCCCAGAGTTCAATAAATGAGCTGAGTCTGGGGAAAGGTTAAAAGAAACAAGCTTGTTTGATTCAAGTTATAATTATTTTTCTTGTATCATTTTTGGCATTCTCGAAGCTTGTTTATGCCCTAGAAAGGCATGTACTTCTGCCAGCTCCATGCAAATTATTACTCTATGCATGACCTTGTCAGGCAGCCACATTGAGCATTTCATTGTCTATGGAAAACTCTGCTTTAATTCAGCCAAATAATTATCACAAAAGTGGTGCAGTGATAATAAAGTCCCTGGGTCTAATGCTGCAATACTCCAATTTTGTAGTGATTTGCAAGACATAAAAAATGGAAATAAGGTAGACAAGTGAAAATACTAGTAATTTCCATTCATGTAACTGATAAAACAAATGCTCAAGGCAACAGGGTCCATGTACATTTTTATTTCAATCATGAGACATCTCATGTCATGAGGTGTCATGAGTCATGAGTCATGAGACATACTGTATCTCAAAAAGGGACAGCTGAATTGGCATTAAACATGTGGCTGCAGTTCTTGTTACCACGTGGAATTTGCCACTATCTTCCCAGTTCTGAAAATTTGTCTGAAAGATAGAGGTTTGTGGGTCTCAGTGCTTTCTCTTCATTTGGCAATTGTCCCTTCCATTGTGACATGAAGCCATACCAGAGGGTCCCCAGCTTCTCTCATGTTTTTGGCATAAACATTGCAATGATGCCCTGCTTGGATTCATTACCCCCAAAGATGTAAAACTGCTTCAGATTCAGCCTCTCTTCTTGAGTTCATTTTAGAATATCAGGCCAAGTTTAATGTCAAAAGAAGGGATTTTGTCAACAAGTAGAAAAGCTTGTCTCTTCATTATTTTAAATTGAAAATTTTAAAGGAAGCATTGGTGCCCAGGGAGCAATTCACTGCCTGAACATTGGTACCAGGAACCACTTTGGCATGCGGTTTTCTAGTTGTTTGGGTTTTTTTTCCTTTAATAAAATGAACCATAAATGATACATTAATCCGAGATATATGAGATGTGGATCAAATCTGCTCTTTTTTTATGCACATAAGCACCCTTAGCTTTTAGAATCTCTGTTTTGTGCACACCCAAGCTGTGTTTCATATAGTGAGATCAGGTGAGCAATGTAGCTTTGCAATAGGGTCAGGGAATGTTCCAAGTGCTGCTGCTGTGTCATTGCTGACCACCTTAGCTCTCTGTGCTCTGGAGCTACACTGCCTTTAACAGCAAAGCTGACTAAAGCTAATTCCTGGAGGTCCACCTTAGAGTGCAGGGTGAATGTACTGGTAGAGAACGAAGCTCCCATGAGAAGAGGTTCCAGCAGGACACAATGCATTGCACTCCACAGTATCCAGTACTTTAAGGTGTACAAAAAGGTCTCTGAAATCCCTTTACCTTGGGTCTTAACCCTGAAAAACCCTCCAGAACCATGGATTTCACACAATTTAAAAGCAGCACAGAAAAAGCAACTTTTCTCCCTGAAATAAGAGTCCTAAGAACATTAGGTTTACCAGAATGAATTAAGTGAGGCAAAAACACCCACTGTAATCAATGTTCATTTTAGGCTCATTTAATTTTAATTTTTATTTCTGGGTTTCAAAATGGGATGAATAATCTTCTTTATGAACATTTATATTGCACTGTAAATTTGAAAGAGTATATCTTTGCAGAAGTGCTAAATGTTGCAATATTTAATTTGATTCTTCTAGTTTAGGATAAAATTTATATTCATTACACACAGATTATCTAACTTAGTTTTTACATGGATATATATTTTTCATCTGGCCCTAGGAAAAATAAAAAGAGTGTAATTTCAGATTTTCCTTATATCGTTAATTTAAATAACAATATTTTCTTTGACAATAAACCTTAAAATTCCTTTTCTTGTTTTCAGGTTTTAAGACCTCATAATAAATGTAAGGATGAACTTGTTATTTAAATATTTCTCATGAAAACTAGTGTTTGTTTCTTTGAGGTTCTGGGACATTTGCCAGTTGAAAAGTCGCCCAAAGCCAGATATTTCAAGGAAGAAAAAATTCAGATTATATCTTTTAAGTCTTTCAGCCATGCATTCCCAGTGTTTTAATATGCTAAAATCTGTTTTTCATGCAAACCAATAAGGCCATCCTTTGTTTGGTTAAATAAATATAAATAAAATTAACAATTGTATAATACCTGCCTCTACTCACATGAGAGATGTTGTGGCTTTTTACACCATAAAATTAAGCCTCAAACAGTGTGGTGCTGGTTAGAATCTCAAGTCAGAAGTGCTTTGCATTACCATGTGCCTGATCTCTTTCTATCATGTAATAGTCTCAGTTTAAATGAACTTCTTCCAAGGGCTGCATGTAGACATTGCTGGTGGCATTACATGGGAAACATCAGGAAGGGTCATTGCCCTCAGTCATGGAGAAAACAAGCAAAATATGGCCTTTAACCACCCCTACAAAATAATAGTAGACGAAAAAAAGAGCAATCACAGCACTATTTTGGAGGACATGCAGCAGAGCAGTAAGACTTGTCTACCATCTCATTGCTTACTAGGCAGCACAAAAAACCTCTGACACTGAAGTTCATTCCCAGGCCCAAAAGAAACTTTACATTTATTAGTAAGGACACAGAAGCAAATAATAAGTGAAAAATAGATGCTCAAAGTGCTTGTGGAGAGAGAACCAAGAATTATGTTTGTGAGTACGACGCGTTCTTATAAACTAAGTCACAGACAGAGTGAGAGGAAAATTGCAGTGCACATCTCAGCAGTCCTGTGTTCTTTTCTTTTTCTGACATCTCCTGGAATGCCAGATCTAAACTGCTCTTTGTATGAACAGAAAAACCTCTTTCAGAAGACAGGCTTTTTTCTCTCAGGCTTTCGATGCAACTGTTCTCAAAGAAGCTCTCATCTGATTATTTATCCAAATTACATCACATTATTAATTAAATTGTAATATAATTATCTAATCAATTCAACAGCCAGCGAAAACCAGGTAGAAAAACCCACACTGAACAAGTTTCCAGACTTAAAGAATTAAAGAATTTATATTTTTCTGCTTGAATTTATGCCTTTCAGAACCTGGGTTAAAACTACTAAGTCATCTCTTGTCAGTGCAGATTGCACTTTTAAAGTAAAAATAAGCTGAAAAGTTCATTTACAACAATTGTTAGACCAGGTATTTAATTTAAAAAAAAATATTTCTGCAAAGGAAAGATCAGAGTTTTTAAGCAGTAGGGAAATGCAGAAATCTCACCGAATTAGTAAAGCATCCAAAAACATGATGAAATCAGAGTAAAGAATGCAGGAGAATTGCTTCTTTCTGTAATTTGACTTCTTCAGCACAGTTTTGATGATCACTGTGATACTGAGGTTGGATCATTCTTTCATTTCATTGTCTATTTGCTGCTCTGCAGTGGATATTTCCTGTACTTTATGGTCTTCCTAACTCCTTGATACTGTGAAAACAACAACGTGTTGTCACAGTTTTCAGGACTAAGTCCTTGGTCATCTAAATGTGCCATGTTTGTGAGGAAACCTTGGTATGCACCAGGCTGTAGGGGTGATCCTAGGGCTGCTTCCCTGGAGGCTGCATATTCTGGGAGACCTAGAATGAGGTCCTACACCTGCACGAAGACCTGAGGACCACCACTGTGCATCCCACAGCCATGTGCTCCCATTCCAAGCCCTGCACACCCCAGCAAGGATCTCTGAGAGTGCAAGTGGGCTCTGTGTGTGTTTTCTGCTCCAGCCTTCTCACATGACAAGATAGTTGAGACCAAAGCGCAGAGGGTGAAGGCATTAGTGAATCTTAACAATTTCTACAAAGCCAGAGAATTCAGCTTTCTCATTCACCAGTCTGCTCACAGTGTAGCCTCACAAAAAAGTGACACAAAAAATGGCTGAAGAAGGACTACAGACAGGTTCTTCCAAAGACAGAGCCCTCATCACCATCTCAGCTCTGAGGACAGAGTTAGGGAGGTGACCTGACCCATGGCAGCTCCTCTGCAGCCCTTGTCTCTTTCCAGCAGCAGGAGGGCTGGGAATTCCTGCCATTCCTCACCAGCAGAGCTGCACAAGCTGTTTGGCACTGCTGGCCAGCCCAGCTCCAGCAGACACCTGGCCAGTGGATTTGGGAGTCCCTGATGGTGCCAATGCATGCAGTATCACAGGACCTCTGAGTGCTAAGTGATGCACTGGTTTTGGCTGGGACACAGTTAATTTCCATCACAGTAGCCTGTGTGGGGCTGTCATGAAAACAGTACAGATGACACAGTCATTTCTGCTGAGCAGAGCTTGCACAGAGCCTTTTCAGCTGCTCAGCCCTTCTCACCAGCAAGGAGCCTGGGGGTGCACAAGGAGTTGGGAGGGGACAGATCCAGGAAGGACAGCTGACCCCAAATGACCACAGGATATTCCACACCATGCAAGAAGGACAAAGCAGGGGGCATTCCCAATGACAGTGCTTGTGTTCCATCTAACCATCAAGCAAGATGGAGCCCTGTTTTCCTGGAGATGGCTGAACACCTGCCTGTCCTTGAGACATTGTGAATTAAGTCTGTTGTACCTTGCTTGTACACACTGCTATTCCTTTACCTATCAGACACTCAAGTTTTCTAACTTTTGCCTTTTGATTCTCTCCCTCATCCTGCTGTGAGGGGACTGACCAATGAGCTGCCTGTTGGGCTTAAACCACAACAAGGGATTGATCATATAATAATCCTGTATTTAATCCCATTGCTCAGCCTGAATGTATAAAGTAATGTCACACTGAAAGGGAACACAATGGCTTTATGGGTCACATCTTTTAACACTGGATTTCACATTTTTACCTCCTAGCTTACTAAAAGCTTGTGAAGGACCCAAAGTTCAAAACCCTTCAAATTTCATGGTATTTGTGGAACTGTCCAGATCAAGAGAATATCAATCAGATTTTAGTCTTTTTGGGTTTTTTTTTTAATATAGATGAAAAGATGAACAGTTTTACTTAGCGGATGTTAGACTGTAACTCAGAACATTTGGTTATTCAGCTTCTGCCTGGGTGTGTTTCATCACAGCCCAACCATTCCTGAAACTCCACAGGGATCAAAGAATGCAAGAGATAAAGGGCCCATTAAAACACCACAGTCCTTATAAATTCTTGTCATGTCAATTTTTTAGTGGGAAAGGATGACAGAAGCATAAAAAAGCATCCTAACAGAGTACAGAGTCCATCAGTGCCCTTAAAAGACACATGAGCCTAGCAGTCTTCCAGTATTGTTGTCTTTGCAGGGTGGATAAGAAAGAGCCAGAGGTTGCAATGTGCAATGAAGATTAAAAGCACTTTTCCTGTAGAGAGGAGCTCATCTGACATCTATTTAAAGATAATAGCAGTCTATTAAAGGCAGGTGCAACAAAGGGACAAAGAAAATGTGTCTAAATAAAAAATAATGGTCATGTAGCTTAAAGGATTAAAAAATAAACACATATCAGGTCACTAGCCAGTGAAGAGTAGAATCTTAAGGGCCATTTATCACAGAACTAAACAGGTATACATAAAAAGAACAATGTTCTTCACCTCAAATGGTAAATCAAAAGCATGCTTTTAACCAGCAACAGCCCAAGAGAGGGGAACAAAAAAGCTCTTTTGATTCACTTGTGACATTGCAGACGTAATAGGATCACCTCTCAAGACAGTGAAGGATAAGTCTGAAGTTCCTTCCTAGGGTTCTTTTCAATTTATTTAAAATCAAAATTAATTGAAGGAAGATAGGCTGTTCAGGACTTGGTTTGTATGCTGGGGAATGAATGACAACTCCATCCAGCTGAATCGATATGTCTTAAAAGGTCTATAAAAACCTACAAAACTCAACAGTGTTTCCAACCAATCTGGTCACCACGAAGTATAGGACTCGTTTCACAAGTTTTTTAATTTTCCTCATTCAGCCTGAGCTATGAAGATATGAAGATACAAATACAGATTTCTGCCAGACTGCAGTTCACAGAACAGATTTGCAGCTTTTATACATGGTTGCATCTTGTTAAACTCCACAGAGACACGCAGATTCAGATATGAGTGTCCGTCAAGCAAGTAATGCTGTTGTGTGTGTGGAAAAGAACAGTTTATTTTAGGACTAGAAAAGGAAATTATTTTATGCAAGACTGCACTAGCCTTGCAGAGTCTGGTTTGCAACAGAATTTTTACAAAGAAAGTGGATTGAGTTCACCTACTTGAAACTTGTAAATAAGGTATTGCTTCACAGATGTGACCAAATTTCCTCAACAACTCAGAGTAGACCTTTCTGTCTCAAATATCTTCCAGAGACTTTAAACCTGCCAGCACAGATGCCACTTGTATATTTAAGATAGATGCTTCATAACAGGATAAATTCTAATGCAAACCTTTTCCTTTTTATGCCAGAGAAAAATTATTATTTGCTTGATCTTTGATACAAACAGGTTTCTATGCCACCCAGCCACATGTGCAAGTATATTTATGCCCACATGTACTTATACATGCCACCAATCCATTGCAGTGCTTTGGAATAATGTATTGCATATGAACTTTCTAAAATCCCACATCCTACTTTAGATATAGCCCACTTGGAAAATTCAAATGCAAAGCAGAAAGATGAATATTTGACTTGTTGTTCTAACAGACTTGGATGACTGCAACACCCACTGCCAGTAAAACTGTTCGAGATCTCTCATGAGAACTTAATATACAATTTCAGTGAGTTTACTGGTCTGGTAATGCCTCTGGAAAGCTAGTCATAATCATCATCTTAATTAAAAGACGTCCAAATTTAGACTGACAAGAACCATCAGCCTAAGTCTGTCTTCTGTCAGATTTGCTGTAATATGTTCTGAAGATATTCTATATCCCACATACTGCCTTGCTGGTGACTATGTGGCTCTTAAGAGATTTTTTTTTTTCTTTGTATTAGAAAGCATCAGAGAAGAATTTTCCTGCATAGTAAATGCTACTTATGGATAGATACTTCTCATTCCTCAGTGTTTAAGAAAAATCACAACTAATTTCTACACAGGTAACGTGTGTAAACCAGTTGATGGAACAAGTCACAGTAATGCTTGCTTTGGTGCCAATTCCATTACTTCTATCAGTGCTACTTCAAAGTGGAAAATATCTTGGGAAGAACAATTTTATACTGTTTTATACAGACAAACAGGACACTTAAAGAATTTGTGACTTTTGCTCCACAAAAATTGCAGATGTGTTTGATTGAATTTCTGGAACCAATTCAGAATTAAGAATGCATTAGAAATGGCCAATGACCACTTTTTAAAATTTTCATTCTTTAAAATCAGAACAAATATCCACTGAAGCTGAAAATAACTCACCACTAAAACAACCCCACCAATAAGACTCAGTGCAAGGTTTCCCTCTTTGTCTGACTTCAGATTGTGATGATTTAATGTTGTTCCTATCTCCATTGGATTCACATTAAGAGGACATAGGACAAATCATTATGCTTGTATTTAGATAACTATTGCTTCTTTCTCCATGTGCCCAGGACAGCCCAGAGGAATTCTAGGCAAAGTCATTGTTATGAGCATCTCTTCTGAAAAAAAAAAAAAATTACTGACAACTTTCACATTTGTTTAGAGTATACAACAATATCTAAAAATTCATTGCACAGGTGGTTCTGAGCAGAAAATATCCTCTTTCCCATGTCAGTTTAGACATCTCTATGTGGAACACATTGTTTGGTGACTCAAGGATGTGGTCTCTGAGATAATGTCTTCAGTTCAGTAGTTCTCAAAAGTGCAGGGGAAAGGTTTGACTGGGAAGCACGCAGAGGATTTGGCAGAAGGATCATGTATTTTTTTGCGTGGTCCCAGCAATTTTCTGCCACTATCTTTCCTTCTCTTCTCCTTCCCTCACAGAATGAGTGCAAACTCTGACACGGGAAACCATAGGAGGAGAAAAGGGACGACAAGAAAACACTTTGAAAATCAGTGTACCTTGTGTCATGCTGTTCATGGACTAGGCCTGGCACTCCAAGCCTCCTGAACCACAAGTCCAATGTTTTTTCCTACTTGCAGACCAATTGTGCCACAGCCAGTCTTTTGTTGAAGGTTCCATGGTATTCTTTGCAAGAATAAACTACAAACACAAATAAATTCAGTGACTGTCTAAAATATTGTTAACAGAAGCAGGTGAATGGTAGAACAAATATTAATACTCTGTAAAACATTTACTACTGTTTATTCCCAAGTTCCTAATGCACTCATCCATGCTCTATAAGAATGACTTTGCATCCTCTCAGTCAGTTCTCCTTCTGAGTATAGAGGGGACTCAGGTTCCATAAAGACAGTGGTACTTTTGAATATGTTTCCCATTATGAACTGAATCAGACTTTTTCTGAACTTTAAGAAGTCCTCTGAAATGGCAGAACATTGAACTGCCTTTGATATGATCATTTTCTCTCAGAGTAGTAATTAAAATTAGCTCTTTTCTAATATCTTCTTTTGGCTTTAGTACAGCTAAGGCTATAAAACAGGCCTGAAACTTTTCCCAGGCACTGTTGAGAAGTCTTTTGTATTTTAAGTCAATACCTAAATATAATAAGTTTTCTTAATGTGAATGAAAATTCCATATGAAGTCAAAGGACTTTTATGATGTTCTACATAGACATTAGGCCTCACTTCCCTTGAAGTAACCTTGACTAGATGGCTACAAACTCGTGAGGGGTGTTCTAGAATGTGTCCTGATTGTGTTCCTTCTTCCCTCATTTCATAATTTTACCCCTTACTCCTTTCCTTCTACATAAAATCTTCCTTTCCAAGTGACCTCAGCCTCATAAATACTCTTGACTCTCTAAAAACTTACTCATCTTACTTCCTTTTCATTTCCAAATATTTACACACACCATTTACAGCTATGGTGTTTCTTTCTGCAGTAAGAAATCATCTTCTAAGACACCTGCCCATGGCTTTCTAATAAACAAGCTCACATCAAATTGTTTCATAATGGCTTTCTAAAAAACAAGTATTCAATCTCAGCCACTCCTTGTTAAGGACTGTCTTACCTCCTCATATTTTTGAGCTGTTTCTTGCTATCAACTTTCAGAATGTGGCCTTGTGATGGGCATTCAGGTGGTTGCATGTGTCCCAGAGGGTTCAGTCATCATCTGCTGCTCTTTCCCTGCCACACTGTCACTGAGCAGCAGCATTCAGAGCACCTTTATTCTGAGGATTCTCCATTCTACTTCTGTGGGCAGCTCTCACCTCTGATAGAGATGTAAACCTCCTCCTGGGCTTCTGTCATATTCTTATTGAAGGATCATATGAAATTTTGGATGGGAGGACAACAGGCATTGTTGTGGCGCGGCATGCGCTCCTCGCCGCGGCACCCCGAGCGGTGCCGTGCTGGGCGGTGAGGGAAGAGAACGGGCGGCCGCTTTCCCCTGCAAGCTCTGCAGTCTCAGTTCGTGGCGCAAGGACAGACGAAGGCGACACGGGACTTGGGGGGGGAACGAGATGGTTTTATTCCATGAGCCCCAAGACCCCGGCGGGCGGGGGGGCAAAGGTTTTATACAGAACTCAGGAGGACGGGTGTAGGAACAGTAACCAATGAGGGAATAGCAGGGGAGGAGTTTAGGGCAGAACTAACATCTGGAAGCTGAGGAGGGGGCTAGAATGAATGACAGGGAAGGTTCTAGGGAAAGGGGCAGGGAAAGGGAGGATTGGGGGGGGGGAAACAGATATTAAACAAATATCAAATGAAAGAAAAACACACCACCGCATCTCCCTCTTTTCCTTTACAAAAAGAAGGAGAATTTTGTGGTTTAAGCAAATTAATAAAACATGCAAATAATATAAAATTATATGATAACATTGTAAATTATTTAAAGGACATGAAAGACACATTATTGCATTTATAGGGCAGGAAGAGTAGTAACAGCTTAAATTAGACACAAGACTGCACAAAACTTGCTGTTTTGCTGCTCTGAGTAACAATCTAAAATAATGTAAATAATGTAAATAATTGAAATAGAATGAAATAATTGACAGAAATTAAACTAAAAAATTTAATTAGAATGATTAAAATTACAACTATCTAATTTGAATAAAATAATTAAATGGAATTATTGGAATTAAATATAATAAAAGATCAACTAAATATAACTAATAAATTTTTAAATTTCGCAGCAATGCAGCAAGCCTGAAGCGATATAGTAGCTGAGTGATTCCTGTAGCAATAATGGTTAAACACAGCCTTTAAGTTAAAAAATATTAGAAAAGACTGAATTAATTATAATTACAACAAAACAACTTAATATAAAATCAAATTGTAACATTATATATTATTAAAAAAACATAAATTGAAAGACATTAAAAAATGATTGTGGAGTTGCGTTATGTATATGTTTTATTATCCCTGTATTATGTATTGGTTTATTCCTTTGTACCCCCGTGTGCAACTTGGTTTATCCCCAGTTTTCCCGCCTTGTCCGCCCTTCCCGCCTTCCCAGTATCTATCCATCACCCTGAAAGAGGCATTTTACCCCCCCCGGGTGCCTTGTCTATCACTCGGTGCCCCTTCCCATCCATCCAGAAGCTTCTACTCAGGGCACCGGGTGATTGGGCGAGGACCTGGGGCTCCCCCCATATCCTTCCCCCATTGGACCCCACCATATCCCCCCATCCCGGAGCCACCCCCTATCCCTATCCCCATTGGTCGTTGGATACCCCTCCCTTACAGTTTATAAGCCAGTGCAAGCACCTTGTGCTTGTTCCTGTTGGCTGGCATCGTTCTAGGATATTTGGCCCCGTTGGGCTACAATAAACTCGGACTTAGCCCCCAGCAGGATCCGCTCTTCATTTACCACCGCGAGGCTTGCTAGCGCTGCCCGGAACCCACAAAGGCACTCTCCAAACCCCAGCTGGGAGCGGCGGAGGGTGCCTCCATCGCCCACTCTCGCCCCAGACTGAGAGCTAGCCGGGGCGGAGGAAAAGGGAACCGGGGCGGGAGCGCGGCAGCTGGCGCCCAACGAGCGGCCCCGTTTTTGCGGCGTTGGACCCCTCGTTTGAGGATTTTAGGGTCGTGCGGACCCGAAGAATCGTCCTCCTGGCCGTCAGCTACCCCGGCGAGAGCAGACCCACGTTTTAGTGGGTGGCACTCTTGGGGACAGGATCGGCAGCTCTGGAACGCACCTCCGGAGTCGATTCTCTCGCGGAGAAGCCCTACGATTGGTTTTTCTTTTCCACCCTTCCCTCTTGGACCCCTTTGGTTCGTGAGTATAGGGGCCCCTGGGGCTTTCCCGGTCCTTTTTTTGGTTGGTTCCTTTCCCCTAGGTTTTAGGGAAAGGATCCCTTTTTGGTGGGTTTCTTTTTCCCCGGGGTTCAGGGAAAAAGTTCCTGTTTTTGGTGCTTCCCTTCCCGGGCGGGAAGCTTAAGGACCGCGACAAAGCCGGAAGTGTGGTCTTTTGTTTTTCGTTCGTGTTTTCCCAATCGTAGGCGCTGCAGCACGATTTAACATCTAACAGCCATGGGTGCAAGGCTGTCCGTGCCGCAGAAGAGCATTTATTCCCAAGTTGTGGGTATCCTTTTAGTGGGGGGAATTAAGGTTAAAAAATCTGAAGTAAAACGGTTCGTTCAGTGGTTGTCGCAAACTTTCCCTAACATTTCGCCAGCTAAATTATACCAAGCCCCCTTTTGGGAACAGGCAGCGGGGGAAATCCTGCGACAGTCAGATCTCTCTCTCTCCATATTCACCCATTTGGCTCTCCAAATTCGCGATATAATTAAATATCGCTACGAAAGTCTGCCACAGCCAGCCGCAAACAAACCGATCCCCAGTTCGGCGGGTAGTTCATATAACCCTACTCCGCTTCCCTGTCCCTCAGCCCGGTCGCTGCAGTACGATGCAGCGCTCGCCGCTGCAGCGGGGCGGAGGGCAGCTGCTGTCGCTGCTCCCGAGGCTGCGGCTGCGGCGGGCGCTGCGGGAAAACTGCGGCAAAACTCTCCCTCTCTCCCGAAGTCGGGTATTATCAGACAGGCATCCCGGCATTGCCCGCAGGCAGATTCTGGCCCCTCTGAGAATACCCTAGACACCCCGCAGAGCGGTGCAGGCACTGTCTCTGCTTCTACCCGTTCCCCTTCTTCCCCGCGCTGTACAGCCCCGTCCCGTAGAGACTCCGTTCGTTTTCAGTTATCCCAGACCCCCGAAGATCCCTCATCCCCCATCCTCCATCCCCAAACCCCACGAAATGGCTCCCCTTCTTCCCCCTTCCCCAGGACACAAGATGGAGGTGACCGCGTGGGTTTTCCCGCCACTCGTGCTCCTTCTTCCCATGATCCCTGTCCTCCCCCCTCCCATAATCCCTTCCGGCAGACCAACCCCTTCTGCTCCCCGGATTTCTCCGCCCACCTCCCTCCTCCACCCCCCGTCAACTCCCCCTCCCTTGAATTATTCAACACCCCACCCCTCAGCTCCACCCCCGGGGAGGGGAGTCCCCAACATACCACTCCTCCTGCTCCAGACCACGCCTCGTCCCCTGGTTCCCACGACCTCACTTCCGGTTCCCACGCCATCGGTTCCGGGGGGGGGGAGCGTGGGAACCCCGATCCACCCTAGTCCCTACCTGCCTTCTCGGCCGCACCTGTCACCTGTACCCCGCGGCAGGGGGGTAGGCCCCTTGCACAGTGGTCCCCCATCCCCCAGCAGACCATCAAAGAGCTCTGCAAGGCCAAGAAGGGGTTCGGGATGGAAAGCGAATACTTCCGAGGCTTATTAAAAGCAACCCTCTCCTCCAAAGAATATGTCCCAGCAGACATGCGAACTCTCTTCTCCTGTTTAATTACCCACGGAGAATTCCTCATCTGGGAGTCCGAGTGGAAGCGGGAGATCAGAGAGGTGTTACCTGACCTCTGGGCCAATGCAGATAGCTCTAGGGATGATTATGGGGCTGTAATATCGCTAGACCACTTGTGCGGGGAGGGGGATTGGAAAATGGGGACCAAGCAGGCGGAAAAAATCCCCAGAGAGGCGCTGCAAGTCAGCACTAGGGCAGCAGAAAAGGCGTTTTTTAAGTTAAGACCCAGCGGTACGGTTATTAACTTCTTGTCCCTAAAGCAGGAATCCCTAGAACCTTTTGTCGCGTTCGTGGATCGCTTGCATCACACGATAGAGGCTCAAGTCCCGGACGAGAGGCTGCGAGAGGGGATGCTTGCCACAGTTGCGAGGCAGAACGCTAACGACGCGTGCCGGCAAGCCATCCTCAGTCTGCCCCTGGACCCTGAGCCTACCCTTCAAAGCATGCTACAAGTCTGTGCGAGGAAGGTGACAGTTCCTGCTAAAGACATTCCAGAGACTCCTAAACCACCAACAAAGAGAGTAGCCTTCGTTGAAGCCGTGACACCGCCAGCCACCCCTTCTCCAGATCGCCGCCCTACAGGAGCACCCCCGAGGGGACAACAGCACCATCAGGCCTGCAATCTATGTAGGCAGAAGGGACATTGGGCTTCCCAATGCCCGCTGAAGGACGAGTTTTTTAGGTTTAAACAGCAGCGACAAGAAAAGAGTGCCCCCAACTCGGGGGGAAAACAAAAAAACTGAGTCATCAGCGCAGTCCCTCCCTGCGCGAGGACATAAATATGGTGGGTTCTGTAACATCAGAGGAGGGGAGGGACGACTACCTGCAATGCCCACCTGAGGACATTTCACTGGACTTAACACACCAGATTATGGCTGACAAACCAGCCTATATGAGAGAAGATGTGGATTTCATTCCCACTGCTTGGCTGGGTCGAGGCCCGAACCAGCCCAAGCCGATACTTAACATCGTATCTGGTTTCTCCCCATATAGGTTGGCCCTGACTGAAGCTCTGCACCTAAGGGACAGCGACTGGCACTCCATCGCTGTCGACACAGAGGACCCAGGAACCTGGAGGAACCTCCACAGTAAGTACATCGTTCTTGGGGACACAAAATTCACGCCTCTCGAAGTCACTATTGCACCATCCCTGACATCCAGGAACACCGAGCGATTAGTGGTGTGGCTGCACTGCCCCCATCCTCCAGTCTTCCTTCCCAAGGGCCAAATCATCGCCCAAGCCATTCCAGCATCTGGGCCTCCGGCACACCCTGAGGATCTATGGAAGAAGTCAGCGAAGAAGAGCTACCAGGTGTGCCAGGCCCAGGTCATAGGGAAGGAAAGACCAAAGCTCTCCTGCTATATGCGGAAGGATGGGGAGTACAAACACCTAAGCGGTCTCCTAGATACAGGAGCAGACGTGACAGTCATTCCCGCACGGGATTGGCCGTCACGCTGGGAATTGCAAAACGTGGCGGGGAAAATTCAAGGTGTAGGGGGTTCTCAATTGGCAAAGCAATCAAAAAACATCGTAAAATTTGAGGGGCCGAACGGACAATCGGCCTATTTACGCCCGTTCGTATTAGATTACACGGAACCCTTATGGGGGAGAGACCTGATGGCCCAGTGGGGGGTCACAATTAACATCCCGACCCCCCAGGTTTTTCGGGCAACAGTCACTGAAGAGCGTCCTACCCGGAAACTTAATTGGCTCACAGATACACCAGTGTGGGTAGAGCAGTGGCCGCTCAATAAACAGAAATTAAAAGCGCTTCGGGAGCTCGTGAAGGAGCAACTTGCCAAAGGGAATATCCAGGAAACAACATCCCCCTGGAATTCCCCTGTCTTTGTCCTGAAAAAACCTGGCAAAGACGAGTGGCGCCTCCTTCATGACCTTCGCGCCATCAACAATGTAATAGAAGACATGGGTCCTCTCCAGCCAGGGATGCCGTCCCCCACGATGTTACCAGAAAATTGGGAATTAGCTGTCATTGACATCAAAAATTGTTTTTTCCAAATTCCCCTACACCCTGATGACGCACCACGGTTCGCCTTCTCGGTTCCTTCCATCAACCGAGAAGCCCCAATGGAGAGATACCACTGGAAAGTTCTTCCCCAAGGCATGAAAGTCAGCCCAAGCATTTGCCAGTGGTACGTCTCTTCATTGCTGTCCCCTGTGCGTGCAGCCACCGAGGGCGTGATCATCCAACATTATATGGATGATATTCTTATTTGTGCCCCCAACAGTGATCTACTTACACACGCGCTTGAACTGACAACCAGTGCGTTGGTTGCTGTAGGGTTCGAGCTGCGAGAGGATAAGATTCAAAGAATGCCACCTTGGAAGTACCTGGGTTTAGAAATAAACAAGCGGACCATTGTTCCGCAGAAATTGGCCATAAAAAATTCAATTCGGACTCTAGCCGACGTGCAGCAGCTGTGTGGGTCTTTAAACTGGGTGAGACCCTGGTTAGGTATTAACAACGAAGACCTAGCCCCTCTTTTCAATTTATTGAAAGGGGGGGAAGAGCCTAGTTCTCCCAGGGAACTCACTCCAGAGGCCAAAGCTGCTTTGCAGAAGGTTCAGGAGGCAATGTCTGCCAGGCAGGCCCACAGGTACGATCCGGGCCTGCCCTTCAGATTCATCATATTGGGCAGACTGCCACACCTCCACGGTGTCATCTTCCAATGGGCAGACACCCTAGGAAAAGGCAAGGATCAGGACAAAAGGGACCCACTCTCCATCATAGAGTGGGTATTCCTGAGTCATTCACGATCCAAAAGGTTGACACGGCCACAAGAGCTGGTGGCAGAGCTAATCCGCAAAGCGAGAACGCGGATTCGGGAGCTGGCGGGGTGTGACTTTGATCACATCCACATTCCTTTGAAATTAGAATCGGGCCAATTCACAAAGGCAATGTTAGAACACCTGCTGCAAGAGAATGAATCATTGCAGTTTGCACTGGACAGCTACACCGGAAAAATTTCTGTTTTGAGACCGGCCCACAAAATTTTCAATTCCGAAATCCAATTCACTCTGTCAACAAAACAAATTCAGAGCAAAAAACCCTTAAAGGCTCTAACAGTTTTTACGGACGCGTCCGGAGGGTCCCACAAGTCAGTAGTGACTTGGAAAGATCCTCAAACTCAGCAGTGGGAGGCAGATGTTGTTGAAGTAGAAGGATCCCCTCAAGTAGCTGAGTTGGCCGCAGTCGTTAGAGCTTTTGAGCGGTTCTCTGAACCTTTTAATTTGGTAACTGATTCGGCCTATGTAGCAGGTGTAGTGTCTAGAGCACAGGATGCAATCCTGCAAGGTGTCTCCAACGATGCCCTTAACAGGTTGCTCTCTAAGCTGATAAGGCTAGTCTCCCACCGAGAGCAACCGTTTTATGTGATGCACATCAGGTCACACACCGACCTGCCGGGGTTCTTGGCCAAGGGCAATCGCCGTGCCGATTCCCTCGCTGCCGCCCCCGCACAGCTGGCGCCGCTCCCGGACAAGTTCCAGCAAGCCAAAATAAGCCACCAGCTTTACCATCAAAATGCGCCTGGTCTGGTCCGGCAGTTCCATCTAACCCGAGACCAGGCCAAGGCCATTGTGGCCACATGCCCGTCCTGTAAGTCGCTCCCACTACCATCGGTGAGCGCAGGGGCTAACCCTAGGGGTCTGAAGTCCTGTGAGGTGTGGCAGATGGACGTTACTCATATCCCCTCCTTCGGGAGGATGAAGTACGTCCATGTCTCCGTGGACACCTTCTCTGGAGCAGTTTTCGCCTCTGCCCACACAGGGGAGAAGGCCAAGGAAGTAGAGAAACACCTGATACAAGCCTTCTCCATGCTAGGCGTCCCAAAACAGATAAAAACAGACAATGCCCCCGGGTACACATCCAAGGAATTCGCAGGCTTCCTGCAGCAATGGGGAATAGAACATAAAACTGGCATCGCCTATTCCCCGACAGGTCAAGCCGTGGTAGAGAGGACTCATCAAAGCATCAAAAGGATGCTTAAACAACAACAGTCGTCAGCTAAAAATGAGTCCCCCCAGGTTCAGTTAGCGCGGGCCCTTTTTACCATCAATTTCTTAAACTGTTCCTTCGAGTGCCTCAACCCCCCCATCGCGAGGCACTTTAATTCCTACGAGCAGAGCAAGGTCAGGGAAAAGCCGCCAGTTCTCATTAAAAACCCTGAGACCTGGCGGCAGGAAGGACCCTATGACTTGGTCACCTGGGGACGGGGGTACGCTTGCGTATCCACGCCCTCAGGCCTGAGATGGGTCCCTTCCAAATTCGTCAGACCATATGTCCCTAAGACCCAGAAGAGAAAACCGGACAGTCCTCAAGTTGGGTACGCCGCCCTCCGACGGCGGAAAAGGTCCCCCTCACCTGGTACCCCCTCTTCCCTCCCTGGCTCCTGGGATTCTCTGTTCCCCTTTGAGTTAGACCTCCCCTACCTCGACTATTAATTTCAGTTGCTTTCTAAAGAAACAGGACTTTTGCTGCTGCTGGGACTCATTGTGTTTATTACAAGCTTTAACATAGTGATGAACTGAAACCCTTGAATAAAGAAGAGTTTCAAGAAGAAGAATTTCCAGAAAAAGGAAACATCTAGTTTCAAAATGAGCCCAGTGACTGTGAAGCCCCTGTTTAAAGACTTACTTTATCCTCTTCACCTTTCTTTCTTTTTAAACAAAAAAAGGAGGAGATGTGGAGTTGCGTTATGTATATGTTTTATTATCCCTGTATTATGTATTGGTTTATTCCTTTGTACCCCCGTGTGCAACTTGGTTTATCCCCAGTTTTCCCGCCTTGTCCGCCCTTCCCGCCTTCCCAGTATCTATCCATCACCCTGAAAGAGGCATTTTACCCCCCCCGGGTGCCTTGTCTATCACTCGGTGCCCCTTCCCATCCATCCAGAAGCTTCTACTCAGGGCACCGGGTGATTGGGCGAGGACCTGGGGCTCCCCCCATATCCTTCCCCCATTGGACCCCACCATATCCCCCCATCCCGGAGCCACCCCCTATCCCTATCCCCATTGGTCGTTGGATACCCCTCCCTTACAGTTTATAAGCCAGTGCAAGCACCTTGTGCTTGTTCCTGTTGGCTGGCATCATTCTAGGATATTTGGCCCCGTTGGGCTACAATAAACTCGGACTTAGCTCCCAGCAGGATCCGCTCTTCATTTACCACCGCGAGGCTTGCTAGCGCTGCCCGGAACCCACAAAGGCACTCTCCAAACCCCAGCTGGGAGCGGCGGAGGGTGCCTCCATCGCCCACTCTCGCCCCAGACTGAGAGCTAGCCGGGGCGGAGGAAAAGGGAACCGGGGCGGGAGCGCGGCAAATGATAAACTAATTGTGATTATAACATATGAAACATATAAAAACTTCATCTGGAATATATAAAATTGTCCTAAATGAGAGTCCAAATTAAGGGTACAAAGCACAGCAGGATTTGTGACTTCATCTGATTTAGAATTTGCTGCGTCGCGGCGTTTGCGATGTTCAGCTTCTTAAATTTTTAAAGCAGAGTCAGCGGATAACGGCGCTTGTTTTAAAGCAGAGTCAGTGGATAGCGATGTGGTTTGTTCAATTTGAATGTCCGTTTGAGAGGTGGGCATAATATCTTGAGTAATAATTAACTGGGATGATTTTTTTTTCTATAAAATATAACTCAACAAACAGATTATTCAAAAATAATCAAAAGCAAAAAGAGGAATTCGTAGTTAAATAAAAAGGAGTATTGGGTAGGGTACATTAAGGAATAGGATAGGGGAATCAGACAATCACTTAATTAGTGATTGCCATGATTAACAGGGGGTATCGGTAAGGGGTGGACCGGGGCGCCGCCATTTCAGGGGGAAGACAAAATGACGGATCCCCAGTCCCGGGTTTCGGCTCCATTTCCTCGGGAGAAGATCCCTCCCGACCCTCCCCCCGGAGGACGAGCCCGAAGAAGGATGGGGGAATATCCAACCCCGCCTCCCCACAATAGGGACTAGCCTCGTGCAGGGACGGTGCAGGGCTATTGGGAGAGAAATGGGACTGGCGGGAAACCAGGGGCGGAAAAGAAGGGTCAAGGCGGGAAAGCGGGTTCCAAGCGGCGTGGCCAGCGCCATCTTGGGAGGGGGTGCCAGGTACACTGCACTTGGCCTGAGCAGTGTCCGGCAGGGCACTTGGGGCGGCTCGGCCACAGCAATCCCCAAGGGAGGATAGGAAAGGGTTTTAGGAAAGTCCGAGGGGATGGGGATATAGGGAGCTTCACAGAAGCAAAAAGGGGAAATTTATAGGAGGGGGGGGGGGCCGCCCGACGCAGCTGGATGTCGGCGCAATGCGTGGGTGTAAAGGGCCCCTTTTAACAACGCTCCTATAGCTAACGTGTCGCCCTCTTAGCTGATCCTTACTGGTGTCTTTTCTACCCCCTCCGTCCAGCCCAGAATGGGGAGGGGAGGATAGAGAAGACAACTTTTTCGAGGAGAAGAAAAAGCGATCTAATCTAGGTCCCCACAGAAGACTAGGCGAAGGATAGCACTCAGTGCTAGGTTCCCCCAGAAAAAGAAAACCCACCCGCTTGCCAGGGACATGCAAGGCTACAGCCCCAGTCTGGGCGCAGACGGGGGTCAAAACGCAAGAAAAAAAAAAGTGGCAGACCCAGCCGCCCGTCGGGGCGATCCCCACCCCGTCTAGCCCACCTTACCTTGCAGGCTCGGACGGAGATGGCTTGAATCTTCTCCTCGACTCGATGGAAAAGTCGCGCTGAAAACTGGGGATGTTCCTTCCCGGTTTTGGCCCTTCCGGAAGCCTGGGTGTTCCCGTTAAACCAAGACTCGTCCCCGAAGCCTTGGTTTCGGCCACTATCAGCCTCCGGTGGTCTCGCTGCAGATGCTGACCGAGGAATGAACCTCTTCTCGGTCAGCCCCTCTTCAGGCTCCCCCGAGCCGCTGCCAAAACCGCCCTCTGTGTTCTCGGGTAAGTCTGCCCGCCAAAAAGCTCTGCAGCCCGGCTGCCCGTGCAGCGCGGCTGCTCCCGGGCGGGAAGATGGCGAGAACAAAGAGGTCCCGGAGCCTCAATCTTTTTCGCTCGGCGCACAGCTCCTCATAGCATCAGGCAGAGCTTTTACGGCCGTAGATGTTCCTCTTCCTTCCTTCTTCTTCTGTGAGGCGGGCGCCCCCACAAATTTGCCCGTTTTTTTTACAAGACGAAGGAGGGAACCATCCTCTCGCTACCATATGTTGTGGCGCGGCATGCGCTCCTCGCCGCGGCACTCCGAGCCGTGCCGTGCTGGGCGGTGAGGGAAGAGAACGGGCGGCCGCTTTCCCCTGCAAGCTCTGCACTCTCAGTTCGTGGCGCAAGGACAGACGAAGGCGACACGGGACTTGGGGGGGAACGAGATGGTTTTATTCCATGAGCCCCAAGACCCCGGCGGGCGGGGGGGCAAAGGTTTTATACAGAACTCAGGAGGACGGGTGTAGGAACAGTAACCAATGAGGGAATAGCAGGGGAGGAGTTTAGGGCAGAACTAACATCTGGAAGCTGAGGAGGGGGCTAGAATGAATGACAGGGAAGGTTCTAGGGAAAGGGGCAGGGAAAGGGAGGATTGGGGGGGGGGGAAACAGATATTAAACAAATATCAAATGAAAGAAAAACACACCACCGCAAGGCATTCTCTAGTCCAATCTACTGCTCAAATCAGAGTCAACTCTGAAGTCAGATCAGGCTTCTCAGGGCTTTATGCAGCTGCTTAATGGCTCAAAAACCTTCATGGAAGGACAGTGTGCAACCTCTCTGAAAGCGTCATTTTGTGCTGGGCTGTTGTTGTGAATCTCAGTCTCAACATCCTCAAGAGAGATCTGAGTGTAGCTTTTCTCTAATGCTCACCTACTACGGAAAATCCATGTACTTTCATTCATCAGATTACATCACCTGGCTTCGGGTGTTGCACAGACTTTCAGAGACAGAAGACTTTGTGCAGAAATTAATTGTTTGGATTGAGGCATAGAATCAGGGCACAACTGGACTGTCTCATGGACCCACCCAAGAGTCCCAGTTTCAAGGGTTCTCCCAGCAGCATGTCCAGCTGGACTGAGTGAGACTCCCTGAGATGCTCTTCTGCTCATTTCATACAATCTACCTGCCTGCAGGTGTACGTGACCACTTCAGTTCATGTGTGATAAAATGTTATTGATTATCTCCACTAGAGCCAAAACAGCTTCAAAACACCGAACCAAAGAGCTGTCCTACGTGACCATTTCCTCACCTGTAGGAATATTTTCTATTGGCTGTTTACATCTTTTGCCCACGTACGATTTGACTGATCCTGCAGCATGAATCTCTGTGACGCTCCACCCACAACATTAATCAATAGGTGTAAGCAAATCAATTGGACTTGACACAGCAGGAGCAGCCCAGTGGAATCTCTAGGGCTGTCTAAAAACCCCCCTTGAAGAGATCTTGCAACAACCAATAAAATATTTAATTTTCAAGGTGGCTGGTGTTTCAGATAATCACCTAGTTTTTTTAATTCTCTGTTGGAAAGTGATAATGACAGCAAGCTCAACTCCTAACTTTCATGAGATGGGGGAGTAATAAAGTCTTGGGAGTCTTTTGCTGTCACTTGTATGTATCTCAGTCATTTCAAAAACCGCTGTACTCCTCCAGGCATTAAGTGGGAGTTTCCAGCTAGGATTGAAATTAGCAAATTAGTTTACTGTAAGAACAGCAAATTGACAAAAGCATAGAAATGCATTTTTGTTTGATGTTTTTTGGGTTGTTTTTAACTATGTATAAAGATGAAGGACATGCATATAATATGGACAGGTCTCGTTTTTACTCAGCTTGTATATATTTGTTATGAATGTATTTCTATTTCTTGTTCCTGATGTATTTCTTGTATTTTATTCAACTCCACTAAGAGTTGGTGTCTGGTATTCTTGCTGAAATTTGGAAAAATCCACACAAAAAAAAATCTTCTTCTTTTATTTCTTACCAATCAATACCATATTCTTGGAATGAAGGACCGAATTAAAATATTCTCCCATCACCTCATTAATGAGAACTCAGGGCTGACACTTGCTTGTCCAAGTCCTTCAGTTACCTGTATGACACAGCAAAGCTATTCATTTGATCAAGCTCAGAATGTGCTTAAACTCCAGAATTTATGAATTTCTGATTGTGACTAGAATGGGGGCATATGGCCCAAAGAATTCATTAGAAAGTTTTACACAAAATAAAACTTTAAATCCATTTGAACCTGGATATCTGAGATGAAATGACAATGAGTAAAAGAAATTACAATGAACATAATTTTATTTTGTGTTACTCTAATCTTTTCTGTAAACACACTTAAAATTCTTGATCCTGGTACTTCCTTAAAAGCTGCAGAGGAAGACGTTCATAAAATTAAGTTTCCAAGTCATTCAATCACTATTTAGTCAAGCTGTTCATAAAAACTATTCATAATTCAAAAAATTATAATTTTCTATTGTGCATGTGCATGATTTTAAATGAAAACAGCTTTTAAACAATAGAAAACTGAAATATTAATAAATACATTTGACCTGACTGAAAGCTTTACTTTTTCTTCACTCTGAAGATCACAGTCAAATCTGAGAATTAATTACAAATGTACACAGATGCTCCAACTCATGAAATATTTGGATTAATCATATTTTTGCAACACAAAGCAACTTCAAAAAGCCTGTTGTTAGCTTCCTTCATGAGAAATGTTACCAAACCATCTTGGTAAAAACATAATTGCAAGTGGATATGTCCTACACAATGACATATGTGGTTTAAGATAAGAACAGAAGTTTCCCCAGCCTGGTATTTTGTGACTGACAATAGTCAAAACAAATATCCCGGGCATATGCGAGAGGGGTAGGTGCATCATGATTTTTTCCAGAACATTTTCCCACCTTCCTGCTATTTGAATTTCAGAGGTATCCTGGAAGAAATGTGATTAAGAGAATGAAGGAGATAAATCAGCACCAGTACCAGCCCTTCACAGCCTCCATGTCCTGCTTAAATGAAGTGAAAAAAAAAAAAGAAAGATGGAAAAGAAAACAAAAAAAGGTAAAGAAAAAAAAAGAAAAAGAAAAGGGAAGAAAAAGAGAAAAGAAAAAGAAAAAAGAAAAAAAGGAAAAGGAAAAGGAAAAGGAAAAGGAAAAGGAAAAGGAAAAGGAAAAGGAAAAGGAAAAGGAAAAGGAAAAGGAAAAGGAAAAGGAAAAGGAAAAGGAAAAGGAAAAGGAAAAGGAAAAGGAAAAGGAAAAGGAAAAGGAAAAGGAAAAGGAAAAGGAAAAGGAAAAAAAAGAAAAAGAAAAAGAAAAAGAAAAAGAAAAAGAAAAAGAAAAAGAAAAAGAAAAAGAAAAAGAAAAAGAAAAAGAAAAAGAAAAAGAAAAAGAAAAAGAAAAAGAAAAAGAAAAAGAAAAAGAAAAAGAAAAAGAAAAAAAAGAAAAAGAAAAAGAAAAAGAAAAAGAAAAAGAAAAAGAAAAAGAAAAAGAAAAAGAAAAAGAAAAAGAAAAAGAAAAAGAAAAAGAAGAAAAAGAAGGAGCAAATCAACAGATGAGCAGTACTTTGGGTGTAAAATATCCTTTTGTATTTTTTCCTCCTGGTAATTGATGTGATATTGCAAGCACAAATCTCACCTACAAGGCCCTGTTGATTCTAGCAAAAGATACAGAAAAGGACGAATTTGGAGTTTGGGGATTAAGCTCTTTGTGCTTGGCAGTGCAACATTTGGATGTGTTTCATGCTGTCAGCATTCAACAACGTGTGAAGATGTTCAGGGCACCAAAGGTTCACAGCTCTTTCCCAGCAGGACACAGCCTGCCAGGGGCAGTGACTCTGCTTTAAAAAACTGACTTGGACTAGAAAGGGCATGCAAATTGCTTTGAAAATATCTTTAAGTCTCCTGGAATGCAAAAAAATATCATCAATCATTTCAAGATTTCCTGAGGTAGAGACAGTGCTGATAGCCCTTGGGATCTGATCCCAACCTGCCTTGCATCCATAACAGTGTTTCTATCACTCATGAGTCTTAAGGTAATTTTCATCCTCCTTACTATTATTTTTTGTTAACTAATGCAGTTAAGAAAATCTGATCTGTTAAAGCAGTTAAATTAAATGAGTGCGAGCTCTTTGTGTGAACATTATTGTTTTGGATTAAAGGAATTTAGTTTAAATATTCTGAATCAATATATGCCAAAAAAAAATAAACACATTATTGGACTGAAATAGTTGCTCACATACAATTTTCAGTGTTCCACATTTAACTCAACAGCTTAAGTTAAAATAGTGTAATTTTAGATTTTGAAACGTATATAATGCCATTCTACAATACATCAGATATTTAAGACAAGGTTTTCTGGGGATACATTCAGTTCCTCATGTATTCCTCCTTAAAAAAAAATCAGCACTGAGCAGAAGCATTCACTAAAATAAAAGAGCCAGAAAACAATTTTCACTAGTATCAACAGCAGATAGACACTTGGAGTGTAAAAATGTCAAGATGCAGAAGCTGTTGAAATCAGTTGGAGAATGCTTATCAGCATTACAATTTTGTATCCTGTCCAGTAGCCCAAATATTTACAACTGATAGCAAGTTTTTGGTAGCTAATGACTTCCTACCAGAAGTTTTTCTCTTATTTAAAATAGCAAAAATAGCAGTTTCTTTAGGCTATTTTATAAAGCTAAGCATTAAAAGGGTCTGTTAGAGCCAGATTAAAGCTGTTAAAAGGGAAAATTTTGAAAGCAATTAATAGGAGTTTTTACAAGTCACTGTCTTGTAATCTGTTTAGGATAGCAAAGAAGGTATATTTTGCATGCAGTCTGCAAAATGAAACTTTTTTTCCCTCATTGTGTGTTTAAACTCAGTGAGATTCTTGCTAGATGAAATTATTGGTGCAGTATTTTCTTTTTTATGCCTATGGGAATTTACTTATCTTTAATTAAGATATGTGTCAAAATATTGTCTACCCATACATTGCTTTATGAGAAAATCTTAGAAATTTCACTGAGATACAAACACAGACCTGGTGACTGCAGATGATGTCTGTACACAAATGTCAGGGGCATCCAAGTCCTTGGAATGTAAAAGTCTTGCCTGAAGCCTTTGGGGGGAAGTGAGATGTGTGCTTTTGTCATTGGTTTAAAAGGAGCAGGGCTGAGTCCTGAGGAAGAAAGAGCAGGATGGCAGCAGAATGTTTTTCCTAATGCACTCAGTGATGGAAACAGAGCAAAGTGTGCATGGTCCACACCAGGATGGCCACTGCCAGGGAAGCAAGGCACATCGTCGCTGCGTTGATCTCCACAGCTTCTTGAGAGGTGGAGTGGGAGGTGCTGAGCTCTTCTTCCAGGTATTCAGTGAAAGGACTTGTGGGAGTGGTTCCAGGCTGCCCCAGGAAAGGTTCAGTCTGGAAATCAGGAAACATTTCTTTACAGAGAGGGTGGTTTAAAACTAGGTCAGGCTTCCCAGAGAGATGGTCAATGCCCCAAGCTTGTCAGCGTTTAAGAGGCATTTGGACAATGCCTTTAATATTATGCTTTAACTTTTGGTCATCCCTGAAGTAGCTGGGCAGTTGGATTAGATGGTCATTTTAAGCCCTTTCCATCTGAACTATTCTATTCTATTCTATTCTATTCTATTCTATTCTATTCTATTCTCACAGACTCTTCAGTTTTAAATGTCTTTTTCCTTCCTTACAATCACAGCATGTTGAATGAACCAGGAGGAGAAAGAGAGGAGATTCTTTACCAAGCTGTTTGCCTCTCCCCAGAATATCAATTTTCATCTATTTTTCAGTGTGTAATGTATTCTTGTTTACACTGTGATTCCCTAGAATTTGTGAAAGCGATTAAGTTGTTCAAACAACCGAAATCTCCATCTATAAGATCCTGGAAAGTTGGTAGGTATAGCATCTTGGTTTCTGTCAGTAATTCAGAAAATTTGCCTCTTAACATAAAATAAAAACTTAATTATCATACTATTTTCTTTTTTTTTTTTTTAGACTTATTCTTTGAGGTCTGTCAGGAATAGAGGTAACAGTAGTTCAGTAGATCGAAATAAATTTTTCTCTGATTCTATCATCAGTTTTTAGCCAGATAAATCCTTTGACTTTCCTGGCAGATATGATCTGAAACCTCTTTACAAAGCTTTTCTAGTTTTTCTCTTGTGTACATTAGAACCAGCTCCAAAGGGAACAGCAGAATAGAGAGAATATTGCATTAATTCAATACCTCATGTTCTTGTCCCAAAAAAATTCACTCATCAGGCAAGCCCAAGAGAGCTCATTAACACAAAGCCTGATTCTTGGCTTAGTCCATCAGGTTGATGCCACTGAACCCATGGAGTTACTCAAGAGCAAAATTGTTTTAACAAAGTGAAGAGAAAACCCCCTCTCATCATCCACATCTTGACAAAAGGTACACATTTCTTCTCTCTTCCTGTGAGAAATTTGTATTTGCTGGGAATGAGAATTGGAGTTTATAAAATGACTGCAATATTCTTCTTCCCTCTTTTTCTTTTTTCCCTAACAGAAGTGAAGCTGAAATTGAATATTGAACAATTATGTTTCAACTGCAGAAGTCATCCACCTTTTTCATCTTTTATGCTTAGGTGGGAAGGGGTGCCAGAATCACAACTGTCTCCCAACATTAGTGGAGACAATCCAGAGGCATTTTTGCAAATTGTGGTTGTGTTATACTTTATTGCCCGTTCAGCCAACTTTATGTCAGAACCTGTAATAGTTCTGCTCCCACTAGGCTGTGGTCAAATCATGTAAAATGAGTTTAAGCAGAATCCAGTTTTGTTCCTGGCACAGACAAGTTCTGGAAGCAGGATGCATTTCTTCTCAAGGGGATCTGAGAAGTGTTCCTCTGATTCCCCACTAGAGTCAGCTTGGTTGTATTTATGTGAAGATACCAAAACAATCTAGGAAAAAAGGAAGGCTATGCCTTTTCTTAGCTATGTGGAGTATCTTCTCTTGCAAGAAATTGTAAAACATGAAGATCCCTTGGTTTTATTTGTTGTCAATGTTTATGTTATCCCAATTGTTGTACATTTGCAACACCTGAAACCCCAACACAGAGATATTCCTGGAATAATTATCTCCTGCTGCAGTCTAATCAGAATAGAGAATGTGACTGGGTCAATGCTCTGGAGTTTTTTAAGTTGTTTTGCATGTGATGATAAATAATGTATGTGTCTAATGTGTTGCAACAAGATGTAAAAGAAAATTAATTCCAGAGGCAGTTTTTATTTTCTTGAGTCTGTAACCTGTCATCTTCACTGTGAGTCAAATACCAAATTACAGCTAAAATCCTGTTCTGCAAAAGAAATCCTTTAGTCATGCTAATTTTAATTTTAAATTTGATTGTTTGCATTTTACAACTCTTACTATTAACCTGCAAGCCAGTTACACCTCCAAAATTTTAAGACACACAAAAAGCACTTTTCTTATTCTAGCACTGCAGATGGAAATCGTGATGCCAGAGTCTTACCTCAAGTGCATTTCAGGAAGGCACTTGGTAATGAACTGAGGAGAAAACTAGGCCTACTGAGAAGGCCTGGAGGAAGCAGAAGAATTAAGGCAGGAAGAATCTAGAGAACTTTAGTAGATATAAATAGTAGGCTACAAAGCCATAGAAAACTGAGTTTCATCAGTTTTACTGGAACAGATTGTTTCTACAGGAAGGTATACCCATGTAAGCTATACATTTAAACAGTTCCTCAAGTTCAGCAAGCCACCAGTAGGGTCTGGTACCCCTGTGGACTCGAGCTGTGTCTCAGACCTGGGCACAGCCACTTCCTACCACCTTTAACACTATCTAGATCAAATGCTGCTCTTATAACTCAAGATTTGGATCTGACCCTAACCTCCTAATCTTAAAGTTTCAAAATTACTTCAAGGTACCATCATCCAAAAACACTAAAAGATTTACTTTCCCTTTAAAAAAATTACTCTGGAATGAAATACAACTTTTTTTTTCCCCCCCACAGGATGAATCAATTTTAAACAGTATTTTATTACAGGAAATGAAGCATACCAGGTGGAGCTGCAACATGCTTTTTAAATTGGCAAAATTAATCAAACTCCAAATTTGACAGGTCAGTAGAGTTAATATAACCAGAGTTTCAGAAAGTGCCCACTAGTGAATACTGCTCAAGACTGCTACTTTCCAAATGGGAAAGAGGACTCAAGGCATTTAGAGATCCTCTCCTGCATGCTGTATCCCCTTGCTCCCAAAGAGGTTACAGTAGTGCATTCCATAACAAGTGACTGGCCATGTACAAACAGCATAGGTTAATCTTTTGCTCTAAAAATTCACTAGCTCCAGGCAGACCTCTGTCTGGAGCAACTGGGAAAGTGGGTTTAGATGACCTTGATGCACACAACATCAGGCACAGAGCTAATCATCTGAGAATATATATCTAAATCTAAACTATCACAGCTAAATGCTGGAGCTCGATGTTCAGCTGAAATTTATTGAACATATTTGCACACCAGCTTGGCTAATATCTAATTTTAACAGCAGAAGTTCTGCTAATTGGTTCACTGTTCAGCAGCTCAGGCTTCGAAATCTTTTTCCCATTGAATTAGCCATAAGATGCATATCTTATGAGAAGGCAAGTTATCTGGAGAAGGGGAAAAAACTGGTATCACAGCACACAGCTCAACTATTGATCTGGCAGCTGGTGGTTTTAAATCTCTAACAGGACATTTCTAATAGCCTAAATAAGCAACAGCTGAAAATACTTCTAAACTAAAGGAAAATGGAGGAAGAGAAGCCAAGGACAATATTCACTGTGACATTCAGAATATGAAATAAATGAAAAGTTAAGAGTGAACATAAAGTTAAATGAGAGAGTTGACAGGAAGATTTGAGGTGAATGTAAGATTGGTGTTTTTTTCAGTACAGGATTTTTTGAGACAATCCTCTACTTTTTATCTGACATTAAGTTGTACTGGGATTCAGTTTCTAAACTGACAATATGAGCAGAAAGTTATTTCTTTAAAAAATTACTCCCTCAGTGGGGGACATTGTTATCACAGAACCAGCAAAGATGATTGCACCATTTGCTCATGCAGGCCAGTCTGATAACGTATATGCATTTTCACACTGTATATATAAGAGATCATGCAAGATCTTGAGTTCCTCAATGAGACAAATTACTCAAAGCTGGGCAGGATGCAAATGAATAAATCAAACATTCTCATTGAAGGAAATCATTGGTATTGACCATCCATTATAGGAGTGCTAAAGTCAACATGTACATGGACATCTTACTCTGAGGATTCCCAGACACCCAATTTCTGCTTTTATGTATCTCCAGGGTCACATCAGTGCCAAAAGCCGTACACCAACCTTCCACTCAGCTGGGAGCAGGACTGAAAGCCCAAGGGTACCACAAACACTTTATTTCTCTAAAATTTTAACTCCAGCTGCATCTCTTCAAAACAGACCTGCAGGAGGCATTTGCCTCTAGGCTGCTGTTTTTAAAGTGGGGTACCAGGGTCTGCAGTTAGGGGGTGGGTGGGAGCATTCCCCACTCTTTCTGCTGATGCTGTTCAACAGATCATTTGGCTATAGTGGGGGAACATAACTCAGTACCACATCAGTTGCTATGATCCCATGGTACAGCAGGAATTACAGAATAGTTATCTAGTTACTAAGCAGACTTTTCCTGGTTCCAAGTGGATTTAGAGGTTCACATTTTCAGCCACAGGCCTCCCTTATTCTTGGTAAATGTTAGGACATTTCTGAATAAATATCACCAGGGACTGAGGTGCTTGGGGGTCAGATATTTCATCAAGGGTGACCATGTATCTGGAAATCCACACATATCCAGGTCTCATGTGTAGTGCTAGAAACAAAAGGTGATTTTTGGAAAACATCTAACTCCCTAATCCTCTGCTACAAGTCACAATGTACAAGAGACCTGATGTACTGTGCAATGACTCTGCAGTCACTGCATAGCAGCCTCAAGGGCTTACTACTAAAGTGTTTATTTCTCTAAATAAATAAATGTATGTATGTGTTTAGATGGGTGTCTTCTTTTCAACTGTGTGAATACTCCTCTGTGCCTCCAACTTTGCAAATGGAAAAGCTTCATAAAGCTACAGCTATTTTTGAGGTTTTGTGTAAAATAATATGGGGGATTGAGATATTAGTTGATATAATCTCAAAATAATAATAAATTATTATAGCCTAAGTATCAAAACTTACAAAAACCAATGTCAGAAGAAAAAACAAACAAACAAACCCCAGAAAACCTGTGTCTTTCTGCTCTCTGTATAATATAAATCCACATAAATTCTGTAACAATAAATTGCAACAAAACCTCCTGCTATCTTCATTGCGGCTTGCATGTGCAGTAAACTGTATACAAATAATAAAATAGTTCTTGATTCAATGGTCTAATGTTTTGGAATTTAGAAGGGGACATTTTCTGTGACTGATGTCGCACTACATTGCTACACTAAAATATGAACCACTTTATGAGACAACAGTACATATCACTTGGATTTTTTTGTGAAACCTCTCCTGGCAAATGCTTCCTATCACATTGATTTTTGAAGAATACTTCAGATTCTCGTGCTTTCATTATAGCTTATTAGCATACAGTGATACAAAAAAATACGTCTATTTTTAGACATTTTTTTCTGTCAGTATTAATTAACCAAACTTTGCTAGAATGATTGAGACAGATTACTGTTTTATTTTGCCTTTTGCTGGGTATCTTGCTCACAAATTTTGAACTATAGATACATATTTTCATGAAGAGAAAAAAACATCTAATAGTGAAATTCTCCTGAGTTATCAGTCTCAAAACATCAGAACAAAAATGAAATTGTGGAACTCATATATTTAAAAGCAGAGGTGGAGAGAAAGGATGGTAGAAAAATAATTTCTGTATGTAAATACTGTCATTCTTACATGGATCAAAAAGAGGAGTACAAATAAGCAAGGTGAAAGGAAGATTGTGAAATAGCAGATTTTACTGATGGCTTGTGAACAGCGAGCTCTGTGCCCTTAAATAGTGTTCTCCACAGTGTAGTACTCACTTCTCATTAAAAATCTGCTGTCAGCAACAGCCTGAGGCTTTTGGCCTTCAAGTTGTTGAAACAGAAAGTAAAATAGAAATAATACAACTAGTTCCCTCATGTTTGACAGCTAGGAGCATACTGAGTGCATACAAATTTTAATAGCCAACACAGATAAAAGGAAATTTCTTAAACAATTCACTGGCGTACAGTTTCCTCACCAATCACAGCTGCTAGACTCAAGATGAAGAAAATAATCTTCTAAGGAATAATCTTGAACTGAAGGTTTAGGCCAAAAATGTTAAAGGAGCCACTAGAGATGATCTCATCCAGTACCTTGTGGTCCTCATGGATGAGTCCTTTTTTGATGTTTGTAAGACCCTATAAATAGGTTTTGAGCTTTCTTCTCTTACATAGATATTACCTACCCTAAATAAATAATTTTCACAGTGATTAGAAAGTGTTTCCTAATATTTCATTTAGATTATTCAATGCCAAAAGTTAATTCAATTTCCTATTTACTCTAGCCATGTAAAAAAATAACTTACTCTCTTCTTTGATAAGTCACAATGACTTTTCCCTTTGTATATTTCTTAGACCAAAAAGAACTAATTCCTTTATTGGTTTGGTTTAATAGTTTAATTACTGCTCTGGATAATAATGGCTATCCTTAGCAAATGCTATCATTAGTAATGGTGAGACTATTTTTTGTCTCACATTCCTTTTAATAATGCTTGGGAAATGAAAGTTTATCTAATGTCGAAATATGGAAAGAAGTGGAGTGTTTCCAGATGGTCAGAATAAAAGTGTTCAATTACAAAAAAATAACATCATGTCATGTGTTTGTAAGGTTTCTCTTGACATGTCCATTGCTGGCCTTATCATATGAAAATGTTTTGGCGCACAGGTGACCTGCAGAACAGGTGACATATTAGAGTGCAATGCATAGAAAAGATTTTGTTTCTCTTTTGGCATGGAGATAAAGGATCTGTCTATCAGTATCCTCTTCACCAATAATGCAAATTTCTCATCATTTTTGTAACTCTTTGAAGTATTGTGACATGTAATATTGTAATAATTGCAGCTTTTGTAATATTTATTAAAGGTCCTTAAAATTGGACATATCTGACATCAAGACATTGTTTATTTTAGTGACAAGGTCAAGCCCTTCCATAACACACACACACCTTGAACTACCTCATCCTTTATTAACACATGGCATCATGCAAATAAAAACTTGAAAAGCCCATTGCACACTACATCCTGCAAGATGATAAGAAAAAATAAAAAAGAAAAAGACCCAAACCAAATTAAAAGCTTTGCCTGTAACTGCTTACATTGTCTTAACAAGCATGTCAACCTACCCTCCACAGCAGGGGCCAGCCCTGGCCATTCCTTACAAATATGGTACCTGCATCCTGCCAGCAGGAGCTTGTGTCTATGATTGTCTATTGCTCCTAATCTCATAAATGTCTTAAAAGAAATAGGAGAGATTTAAATTCAGAGTGGGTTAGAAAAGTCAGCCTGTTGGTGAGCAGTAATATTGCTCATGTCTACTGAGTTCTCAAAATAAAGAAAGAGATTTGATGGAGGAAAATTCACAGAATTGCTGTGGATAATATCACTCACGAGCTGAAGGTTTTGACAAACCGCTGATTTGTAGATCACTGCTCCTTTGGAATTTTTATTGTGAATGGAAACTTCTAAATCACTCTGAAGATAGAGGCTCTTTGAATTTACAGAGTTGGATCCTAAAAATTATATGATTTATTAATAATTAAATAAAGGGGAAGAGGATGGGAGTATTTGCATTATTAGACTGAATTAGTTCTGTCCAGAATAAGCTCCTGAGACTTCCTTCTGTCAAAGGAAGACTTTCCCTCACTTTCCAACAGAGAGGCCAATGGAGAGATAATGCATAATAATTTACTGTTATTATACACGGGATCCTCTGTTTCTTAAAAATATATGAGAGATTCAAGTTAACAGTAGAGCAGAAACACTGTTCTGTCACCAGTGCATTAAAATATTATAGTCAATTCAGCATTAAAAAGCCTCTGAGGTGGACATAAACTAAATGCAAAGCACTCTCAGGTCAGAGACATTTTCTTCCACAAAAGCAACATTTACAAGGCAGCCAGAGTTCAGGGAAGAAAAAAGATACTGCAGGAAGTATATTAATCAGTGCTGGGGCTTGGACTTCCGCTCAAGTATGCAAGTGGAGAAAGCTACCATCCACCCAGACAAAGAAAGCCAGTTCTATTGCCCAAAGAGAAGTCAGTTTATCCCACCCATAAAGGACATTATTCTATTTAATAATTTTAGGTGGATTTTTTATAGCATTACAAATTTAAGACAGGAGAAAAAAAGTAAATAAGATGCCTTTTTAAAATTAGATTTCTGAATATCTGATGGATTTTCATATTTAATAGATATCACAGAAGTGAAATCCATTAGATTCTAAAGAAGAAAGTCTTTTCCTTCAGGGTTTATACCACCATTTGCTGTATATTGACTGTTTTGAGCTAGCATCATCTATCACTTTAATCAGGCAATGTAATTCACTCTTTTCATTCTGCATGATGGCATTTGAAATCCCAAAAAACTTTAAGGACAAAACAATATACAGCCTCCAGGGAAAACTTTGTATGCCTTTAATATATGCTTTTATATGCCAGCATCTTCACTATGACTGAGACTAAAGAAATGTTACCTGCCATCTTATAGGGTGGATGAGTAGAAGGATGATCTTTTCAAAGGCTGAGATGTGTATTGGGGTCAAATTGCCTTTAAACACTTTGTCCCCTGAAGAAAATCTATTGTACTGATCAAACCAATTGTTTGACAGATGGATGAATAGTGCCTTTCAAGCTCAGGCTGCTGGGCCTCTGGTAAGAATTCCTACAAGAAATTTCATGCCTCATGTGTTATGGAAGAAATCAGGCTACACGGTCATTATTATGTAATCTGTACGTACAATTTACATATCTGGGAGTGTAGCCCGAAAACATGCTAAGAGAAATTAAAATAAACATGTGGACTAAAGAAAGGCAAAAATTCATAAAATTACTATCTTTTAGGTTTGGTTGTTTTGTTGTTGTTTTTTTTTTTTTGGAAAACATTACTTCCTTCTTTCTCCAGAAACAATTACTTGTGTTTGGCTTAAAATAAATAACCCTCCTAACCTTCGTTGGTTAAACACCAAGATTTTCAGCATTTGCTGAAAAAAAGTGAAAAAATTTAAAATATATGATGGAAGAAGAGTCAAAAGGACCCTAGGAATGAAATGGCAGTTTTTACTGACATTTTTACTGACAAAAATAATTATTATAAAAATGACAATATCACAAAAGATAAATGGGCCAAGAAGAACTGATGCATTTTTTTCACTTCAGCTTGAAAAATACTAACAAAACTATTTAAATGCTGAGAAAAATTTGAATAAAATATTCTGGAAATGTATAAGTGGTATAATTCAGTAGACAAATCTGGTAAGTTCAAAACCATGAAGTGTTTAACTATCAGCCTGTGAATTCACCTGAGTTCAGAAAGATGGAATTAATAGCAGAAGAGAGAGGAATCAATAAATCTTAAGATCATAATTTTTATAAGTGTCATAAGAGAAATGCAGAGGAATCCATTCTAGATATGCATGCAAAAATACTTCCAATTAGGTGTCATGTAAAATTATAATACAGTGTTACAGCAAACTAATTCAGAACTGGTCATATGGTCAACCTTGAGTAACTGCAAATCCTGCTGTAGTGATATAAGAGAATAGTTAATTGATACTAAATTTTTACATCACCTCAATTAAGTGAAAATCTGCTGCACTGTAACAAGAAATGGAAAAAATGGAGGAGGAAAAAAAAGTGCATCTGCCTTAAGAATCAAAACAACCTTCTGTGGAGTGCAGGTGTTAACTGAAGCATAGCGATAAAGCTTATTGCATCTGGCAGAACGGCTGCAAATAGAAATTCCTTGCAATATATGAAGGGATTTGATTCAGGAAAGTGCTTTAGAAAAAGTCCTTAAAAGACTGGGTGAAACCCAGATCTCAGATTCACAAAAGGATTGCAAAAGTCCAGACAGGGACATTAGTGCAACACCTAAACTTGGCTTGGCTTGGCTTGGCTTGAGGTCACCTGAGATCTTGATAATTCTGCTACCATGGTGTGCTTTAATGTCACACTAAATTTCCCTCTAAAAAATCTGCTACACAAATGAGCCTATAGCTGAAAGGCACTCACTCAAAATACATCAGGCAAGGCAAAAGGAAGGAGGCTAGAAATAGTTGACCATAGTCTTCAAAAAAAAATGGTAAAAGAAATTATATTTTCCATTCATCATGACATTTTCTAGAAATCATGTTAGATACATTAAAAATGCAAGAAATAATTACAGCAAATAATTTTTGCAAATATAGGTTTGCACACATAAGAATAATCAATTTGCATCAACGTGTGTAAGGCAATAAATGGTACATATGCTTTGCCTTCTATTGCTGTGTGCTCTTGTCTTTAAACTGGTGTTTACCCTTTCTCTGGGGTTACCCAGGACTGACTTTTCTCTCTATTAGAATTAATGGATTCTGTGATGGTGTGCAAAAAACTACTCTTGCCTAATTCTCCAGTGGAACACCAGAAGCATAAGCAATTGTAGTTCCATTTTAAAAAGAGGGTTTAATGTCAAATTCAAATAAATTAAAAAATAAAAAAACAAAATAAAACAAAACAAAACAAAAAGTTAGAGACAAGGTGTTCTAATCATTCAGCCTGGAATGCCTGAAGTCAATCATGCAAAGACTATCTAAGTGAATTCTGTAGGAAAGAATTCCACATCTAATAGAACCTACAAAAATATAAAAAAAATTTATTGAAATAAAGATTGACAGAGTAGTTATCAAAGGTTTATTGCGAAAATTAAAGGATTTGTTGAGGTTCTGAAAAAGTATTATTTGAATTATGGAATTCAGCATGTTTCTCACATTTGCTAGTGACATCGTCCTGGATGAAACTGTAAGTACATTCACCTGGAGTTCAAACAATCTTGATAATTCATGAGATCATCTGAAGAAGCATAAGGCTGTTTGTGAAACAGGAACCAGATCAAGATACTGATTTATAGAGCAGGGAAAATCAGCTACAAACATAGGAAGGGGACAACAGATTAGGGAGTGGTTCTGCAGTGGTGTATCCCTTAGAGAGGTTTACATACTGAACCTGAATCAATCAAACTTTCCTAATGCAAAAAAAAAAAAGAATACAGATACCATCCAAGTCTCATCCATGCAGTAACACATTTTCCAAAATACTTGAATCAACATCCTGGAAGACTCAGCTGATGGACACTCTTGGGCTCAAGTATGGTAAGGACCAGTTGGACAGAGTTTGGAGAAGAGTAACGAGACAAACCTCAGTCATGCACACAGGTTCACTGTGAGGAGCAAAGTGGGACTGGCTGGCCAGAGGAAGAGGCAGCTGAGTGGCAGCTCCATAATTACTCAAAATTGCAGGAGGTTGTTGCAGAGAGGAAGGAAACAATATGTTATTCATGTTATTGGTGAAAAAGAAAAGCAGTAATCAGCTTAAATTCAAGAACCATTAAAATTAAACAGCAGGAATTGTTTTGCTAGAAAAGATAGTGAAATGCTGAACTTTAGTAGGGAGGATAATCTGTGTTCCTGGACATGTCTAAGAGCAGGTTAGACAGCCATGTTGCAGTAGTCCTGGTTCAGGACAGGCAAATGAGCTACATGACCTCTCAGGGCCCTTATAGCTTCTGATTCTATATTAAGGTATTAGAAATAAAGTGATACTGCAATGAAGTGAAACTTGCCAAAAGAAATGCTGAGAGAAATCCTGGAAATAAGAACAAATTAAAAAACCCGAATGGTTTTTATCCATATAAAGACACAGAAGAAGAGAAAAATAAGGTGCAATATAAGAAAAAGAGGTTTTTTTAAATAATATTGAACTAGGATAGATGTGTCAAATAAATGCTGAAAAAGTAGTTGAAAATCCAAGTAAATACAGGATGGTGAATTTATCATCTGAGGTAAAGCAATAAGGTTTATTTAGAGTTTTAGGAGGACAGGGCAATTTCTACTGCACATTAAATAAATAAATAATAGGGCAACATCCATGATAGAGTATAAAATATTTTTGATAAAATAGAAATACAATAAAGCTATCTTTTAAAATATTGAAAATAAAAAACTTGTACAAAAAGAGACATCAATAACTACAAAATCACTTTTGTCAAACCTTAAAATTATGTAAGACTTAAGAATAAATTTTTGGCATAAAAAACAATGTTGAAAAGACACAGATAAATCATAAACAGGATTTATGATTTATCCAAACAACAGATTGTCGAAGGCTTGCCTGAGTTCTCAGTTAGAAATTATTTTTAGAGCAAAATTTAAATATAGTAGGCATTTTCTATCTGATTTTCAAATATGGTGCTTTATGGAAAACAGTTGGTAAAGCCTAACTGAGTGGGAATTAGTAAGTAAATTCTGATGGGAAAAGGAAATGACTTATGGAAAATGACACCTGGCCATGCTGGAGGGAAAAATACCAATCTGGATAGAGTTTGCCATTCTCTACCATTGATTTTTAAAATGTTTTTGACAGCCTAAGCACTAAGGGTAGTGTTATGCTGCTAAATAGGGCACAATCAGCACACAGAGGGACTGGGATAGAACCAGGAAAGAGCAAGACAGCCATGGCTTGTGCACAATAGAAAAAGGATGAAATACAATGTACAGCACAATATACATGGAGACACTAAAGATAACTTTGCAGATTAGAATTGTAGAGAATGGGACAAAGAGAACCAGCTTTGTGGATGACAAAAACTGGGTCTCCCCACTCCCCTCTTCCTCAGGGTAACTAACCTGTTAGTGATGGGGAGGTGAGTAGAGCCCACACAGTCCAGGAGGAAATAGTTATTTGCATGCTATGCTAATTACACATCCACAAGTCCATGGGCCCAGGCAAGATGCACCTGACAGTAACAAGGCAGCTGATGAAAGAGCTCATCAAGCCATTTTTAATCATTTACCAACACTCCTGGTTAACCAAAGACATCCCAGGTAAATGGAAGTTAACAAACATGGGGCAGTTTGGCCAGAATAAAAGGAAATTCAGAGACTCAGAGGTGACCTTATCACTCTCTACAACATCCTGAAGGGTGGCTGTAATCAGGTTGGTCTCTTTCTCCAGGCAGCACTGACAGAAACAGATGGCACAGTCTCAAGCTGCGTCAAGGGAAATACCAGTTGGATATTAGGAAAAGGTTTTTCACTTGAAGAGTGATAAAGTACTGGAATAGGAGTACTAGGTGGAGTCACCATCCCTGGATGTGTTTAAAAAAAGATCTGGATGTGGCACTCAGTGTCTTAGTTGAGGTGTTAGGGCAGGGGTTGGACTCGATGATCTTTAAAGTCTCTTCCAACCTTGTGATTCTGTGAATTCTGTAATGTCACCTCCAAGAACAGCCAGAAGGAGGTTAGAGGGAACCTGTCATACTGACCTCAGTGCCAAGGAAGGCCATGGAGCAGATCACCTTGTACACCAATTTCCACAGCATTCTCCTGGAGAAACTGGCTGGTCATGGGTGGGTGTACTTTTTACTGGGTGAACAACTGGCCAGATGGCTGTGTCCAGAGGTTGGGTTACATCCAGCTGTCATCCAGTCACTAATGGGGATTGGCTCCTGCTGAATGCAAGAGACCTGATATGGCACAGTATTACACAGCAGCAACTTGGCTACAGAGCTCTCCCATGCCCTTGCCACCAGCCAAGGTTTCTGACACATATCTGTTCTGATTATTACACATGTCATTTTGATAAGCTCCAGCCTAAGCATCCCAGTTTAATCACTGGTAAGGTTGCTCCTAGTTCCTCCTGGCACTTACTCCAGTATGCTAATTTTATCACTGTTAGTACAGCTTCCTTTTGCAGAACAACACAAACATCTGTGCTACCTCCCCTCTCCACCTTTAATATTAACACTTTTGTGAGTGCTGGGTTCTGCATGATTAGGCTCATTTCTGAAGGGAAGAAGGTCTGGCCAGTCCAACCAGTCCTGGGAACACTGTTTTCCAAGTACTAGAGTGGTCCCATGGATGTATATATTGTCTTGGGGAAAAGTAATAAACCCTGATGGTGCAAGGCATCAACTGAAATTCTATATTCCTGTTGCCCCTATTTAAGAAAGGCCAGGTGCAGGGATGAGTAATAAGCTGATTTGTTAATACAATGCCAGTGTGCCTGCATTAACATTTAATTCAGATCAGGAGTGTCCTTTTTTAACTAATCTCATCACCGTCATTTACCACATTTAGGGCACACAAATAAGAATATTTTCAAACAAAGTGAGCAATACCCAACTGGTGGGTGTTCCACCCACAGGAGCAGAGCAGAGGAGCAGGCAGGTGCTCTGACAGGGCTGTTGAGCAGTGGAAATGCCCCACTCTGCTCCTGCTGTTTGGCCTCTAGAGGGTTGTGTTGGGGCTGGAAGTGGGGAAAGACCACCCTGCAGCCCAGCATACCTTGCACAGGGCAGCAAGACACAAGAAAAATATTTGGTTTAACAAATAACAGGGTGAGAAGCTGAGAAAAGTAACAGCATCATGAGGAATAGCTAGATTTTTAAAAGGTATGTGAGAAAGAGACAGAATTCTCAGATAATTGGTAACAGAATACAGAGGAACTTTAGGAAATTCAGATTATAAAACCACCAATGCCTAAGAAAAATAGTAATGCTTTGTAATCTTGCTGTCTTGTTACCTAAGTATCAGAAATACTAAATATGGGTACAGATGCAGAAACAGTGGCAGCAGTGAGGAAAAATAAATAGGGGAAGGTAAAAAAGGTAATAGAATATACCAAAAATTCTGATAGATAATAAAAATAAAATTTAATTTTTCTTCTCCTGACAAAACAGAAGATTTTTTTTGGCTGTTTTCTGAAAGAAGAGGCAAAATTTTGAATTCACAAAATATTGATGTTATCCTTCCACAAGCATAGGTGAAATCTATCTTTGTAGTTCTGGTGCAATAGCCTGACCTAAACAGTAGAAAAGGGAAAGGCTGACCCCGTGAGAATAAGTGACAGAAGGAACTGTAGAAATGAGAGTAAATAAAAGAAAATTACTTTCACTTCCCAAAGGATTCCAACAGCCCTGAAGCTATGCAAATCAGTGTCTTCCTAACCTCAAGTAATCTAAAGCAATCCTGCACCTGCCCTTGCTCAAATTGTAAAGCCAATACAACCTTGCAGGGAACCACTGCATGTTATAATAACCAAAATCATTCAACTGCAGCCCAATAACTGAAGTAATTAAAGACTTAGTTATTAAAAAAAGAGATCTGTGGCAACTTAATCAAATTTAGGGTAAGAGTAGAGCCCTACCTTTATGGACAACTTCTGTCTCAGACTTGGGAACAGCTAAGGTATTTTGCTGAACAAGACAAGATCTATCACTCTCTCTAATAGTGGCTAACCAGAAAGAAGAATGGTTGCTGATACATCTCCTTACTTCAAAGAATCTGATAAGAACAGAACTTGAATCAGGGCAGGATTCTCATCCACATGGACCCATTCTTCAGCAAACAGTTTCATTTAAATCTAACAGCACAAATGGACAATAAAGTAAGATACTTATTTGCATTCTGTTACCAATGACATTGATGGAATCATGTTTTCAGTGTAGGAGGTCTCCAAAGTCTCAAAGTACCAGAAATTATATTTGAATTTTATATGCTTAAATTGTGGCCACTGAACTGTTCCCAGCTATTCTGGATCTATCTATTTAATCTCTGAGTTCAACAGATTAGCAGAAGAAATACTTGGAGGGGGAAAAAAAAATCAAGCTTTTCTTTCTTATTTCAGCACTTAGGTATTTCCAGATTAAGGAATTCATGAATGATGATGGTGGAGGTAGAGTAGACTAGAGCAGAAAGAACACATGCCCTTGTCAAAATATTCTGGTTGCACAAATGAAGCCAATTAGGAACTCAGCTGACAAGACCTCTTTTCCCATGCCAGGGAAATATTTTTTAGACATACATCTTTATGTTTTCAACAGCTAAAGAAAAAAAAATAGACATTTCTAAAGAAAATAACAGTAATAATTCTAGCTAAACATTAAAGGTCTCTTGTTTAGTGAATAATTTATATTTTTAAATGCTCACAATTATAAGTTGAAAAATTCCATTTTCTGGAATTGTGCCCCAATTTGTTCTCAAAAAGAGAAGTAGTTTTAGACCCTTAAGGGAAATTGTTTGAGCTTTCTGTAAACATTTTGAATATGTAGGAACAGCTTGCTGATTTAATTTATTAGAATTGTCTTCACAGCAAGAAAAAAAAAGCATAAACTTTAATTATTGTCTTCTGTAGCTTTTAGAGAGATATATGGGGAATAGCAACAACTTAAAATGTTATGTATTTTTAAGTGCATGAATGATGGACTTATTTTGCCCTTTTAAACCTAGGAGGGCATATATACACATTAGGAGGTTGCCATGGCTTGTGAAGACACCAACATTAGTAGTAACTCTAAGTTACCATATATGAGGCACACAGATTTTTTGAGCAACATATATATATATATTATTTATTTTAAATTATTTGTGGCATTTGAAGCAGCACTGACACAGCTGCAATGTATAAAATGAGAGACCTGAGTCAATTCTGTTAAAAAATTCAAAAATTAATCTAGGAGTGATTTTCTGTATTTACTGAAATCAATCACAAATCTTGCATTCAATTTAGTGGCACTGACCTATGCACTTATTTTTGCCTGAAGTTCTCTCCTCAGTCTGCCTCACCTGAAGTCATGCAGGTTTGTAAGTGAATCGTGATTCACTGATATTCTGCAAAAATGGAGACGTGATACACCTGCTGCAGGAACATATATTAGGGGCATTTATTTCTAACTAGGTAAATACAAGAGGAGGAAGAATGACAATAAATTGATTTTCCATTGCTCACCAGAAAGGTGGAAATTCTTGTGAATGTGAGAACTCCATCTGGATATTGGGAATTGTCATGCAACCAATGTTACGCAGCAAGCAACCCAAATAATGGTTTTGCAGATACCTTTATTTAAAACCTTCTGTGCTTAACCACGCTGACAATAGATGCAGCTTGCTGGAGGCAGCACTCTATTCTTTAGCAAAGATGGGCTGACAGACCACCTAACCCCACAGAGCCCAGGAATGAGCTAAGTGCACCAATGTATGTCTTCATCCTGTGTAGCCAGAAAATGTCTTGTGACAGCTTTTACAAGGAGATCTTTTTTCTCACATAGTAGTCCCCCTGTCCAACATAATCTTCAGATTAATATTGCCATTAACACAAACAGAAGCCCCTGAATGTTCTAGAGGGTGCACAATAGAGCAAAAAACTCTAATAGAAAAGCCATCTTAAAGTAACAAGACCATAAAATTAAAGATTAAGGAGCTCTCTCTCATAAAGTAGGCATGCCATAGAGGAAGGGTCCTGTTCAACAATTAGGGAAATGGGGTTGGGTAGAAGACATAGTTAATTATAGTAAAAATGGAAAATAAAGGAGAAGTAAACCTGCCTCAAAAATCAAGAGCTGTAATTTTTAGTAGCTGCTGAACACTTTCAGTTCCTTTGAATTTGGTAGGAGTTTGATGGCATTACTGATAGCTAGGTCAGAGCTCTGAGTAATTTGCACCAGACTCCTGAACTAAGTATGAAGTCCCTGTCAATGACTCTAAGGCAGATGATATGGCCTCTATTTCTAACATAGCATGAGAGCAGCAAGAAGTGAATATGCTTGGGCTGGCAAGGAGAGCCTCGATGAGATGAGTTCAGTGGTGGATGGGCAGAGAGGGTGCCAGGAAACATCACTCATGGATAATGCCAAGGTTTTCTAACAGGACAATCACAGACTCAGGCAGGAAATAGGTTTAAACATACAACTGACAACACAGGAATAAAATTTTCAGAAGTCCTATCCCAACAAAGAGATAGGTCTGGCTCAGGTAAGGACACCAGGGTGCCACTGCCTTCCCAGTGACTGATAATGCTGCTCAGAGACTCCAGATTAATATAGTGACCTCCACTCATTGGTCACCAAAGTTGTTCCATGAGTCTAAATGCCAAAACAGTCTCAACCAGAGTCCCTAAACATGGGCAGTATCATTTATCAGACAAAACAGAACCTCACCAGTTGTGAGTTCTCTGCAGGAAACTGAAGGTGTCCACTCTGTGCAGCATAAAGGATATGGGTGACAAATTTCTGGTTGCTGTAAGAACTCCTCTCAAGATATTGTGTCTCAATATGCATCCTAATTAAAATTTAAGTGGTCAAATTACAAGGTCTTTTAAACATGAGGCCCTCATTTTTCTACCACTGGAATTATTTTTTCTCATAGGTATCTTAGTGGATTTCAGCTTTGTTTTCATCTAACAGTAGGTCTTCAGTAAGCAGAAAAAACATAAAATCTCACTGCAGTGCTGCTTTCCCCTGCAGAATTACAGACTCTAAGATACATCCCTGACAGAGAAAAAAATAGTCTGCAATGAACATAGATTCATGAATTTGAAGGCAAAAGATTATTATGAACATTTATTCATTCCTGCATAGCTCAGGTTACAAAATTTCCCACAAGTGATTCCACTGTCAAATCCAGTAATTTACAGTTGAATTAGAGTACATACCCTGAGAATGATTGGAATTTTTCCATAACGATGATGCAGTATGCTCTGTAATGTTCTACATCAGCTTCCTTACTAGAAAGGCAATGAGGAAATATAAATAATTTCACACTTTAAAAACTTTGTTCTAGAACATTTTTCAGCATTCTTCCATATCTTATTTTTAATTAATTAGAATGAACTTGGTCATGAGCTTTGCTACATGACATATTCACTGACAATTTGTGCAAATATCAACTCTGACAAACACAAGACCCAAGACTGGCACCATGGATGCACTTCTGCACTGAAGGTTTATACTAATTAACAGTGTACATGATCAACCTCTTTTGCATCCTGCTCTGTATTACCCTTTTATCAGATGTAGTTACTCTGAATTTGTGGTCACTGTGCATCAGGGTACAGGAATGTTGGAACATGCAATGTGGATCTAAGGTAGTGTCCTGTGGGTGTGCAGTAAATCTGCCTTTAGCTGTGTCAACTTTTTGTGGCACCATTTGTTTGGCGCAAGGAGCCTGCAATCACTCAGCTAAAACTCATTAACAGATCTGCCCAAATGGAGATTGCAAAGGCAAGTTCCATCTTAACATTCTTTCAAGCAACAAGACTCATTTCTCAGCTGATGCAGAAATCATTTAATTTACTGAAGTCAAGAAAACTTTAAGAAAATCAATTGTCACCAATGGGGAAAATGTAATCAAAAACTCCCAAAATGGAAGAATCCAAAATGCTACAAAAATACCTGGAAAGAACTTTTCTATCAGAGTCCATGACAAGGCCATTTCTCATCTGGACTGCCCCAAGCTGATTCTATACAATCAGTGCACCCATCAGCCCACTGCACACAGTCGCCGTGGAAAACATGCAGAAGAAAGGAACCAGTGAATTCCGTAGTGTCTCTTCTGCCCTAGAATAACCATGCAGCTATTAGAAGTCCACTCCTAGTTCAGTGCATAATTATTGTTATATTTCTTTTGGAAATGACTGACTTTTATCAGCCTTGATTGCTCCTCCCTTGGAAAAGGTCAGTGTCTCCCCAAGGAGGTCCTGCTTGCAGCCTGAGATTGCCTGGGAGTCATACCCTTTTGTCAGCTGACCTTTAAATACAATAATGTCAGTTTGTTAACAAGAAAGTTTCATTTGTTAAAGTCCTTAGTGTTAGTCTGACATGCCATTTAGAACATTTATCTGTTTTTTCCTAGCCTGTGATCCCATGAAAATGTTACAGTGTTAATCTTTGAGGTCACATACTAGGCAGGTTTCGTCTCCAGCCCTTACTTGCAAGCTGAATGTAAAAACTTCCCTCTGTCATTAAATTAGTTTTAAGGAAGTTTAGACATAAGTTCAAAGAAATATATAATTTCCAAAAGCTTTCGCTTCAGAGGCTAGAAGCACTCCTGTTTCTCTGTGTGATTGGAAATCTCAAGAAACTTGGGTGGAAGTTTTTGATTGATTTCATGGGTCTGCAAAAAACAAATACTGTATTCATCCTCTGTGTACTAAAGGCACAAATAGTGAGAATTTCATTTAAAAGACAGTGATAGTGCAAAACTTCTTTCAGTCAAAATTTTAACTAGAATATTGTTGGGTGACTATGAATCATCCAACACTGCAGCATAAATTCAAACATGCTTTCCTTTACTCCAAAGCTTCTTTTGGTGCTGCCTGTATTCACAATTACAGATATGAAATTAGGCCTTTTGGTGAGCACATACATTACTGGCAAAAAGTAAAGAATTTTTTCTTTTGGGGAGATCATTTTTCTTGTAACACTCTTACAGAAACAGAAGGTCAGGCTCTTAGGGAGCCTCTCCTAGGGGTCACTCATGTAGTTTACACACTATGGGCAGCAAGCTAAATGTAAATCTTCCCCAGAAACTGAGTCCCTGCTGCACCATCCTTCTCCCCAGGCTGCTTGTATGGGCAATCTATCAAGAGGCAAAGGATGCCTTTCTGCCATCCCAACAGGTTTGCTTCCAGAGAAAACAGAGGGAAGTATGAGTGCTGGTAACCACCATATGGGTGGCTATGGGACATGATGCAGAGCACACCTGCCTCCAGCATGGATAGATCAATGAAAAATAAAAGAAACAATGAGGCCACCTAGGCCTGTAAGGTCTCAGTCCCCCAGTCTTGTCAGTGTGAACACAGGGAGGAGAACAGAGCAATGTACCATAAGTCTGAAAGCTGGTTAGAGTCAAGACACTGAGAAGGAGAAATACAACTTATATATCCCTTTTCTCATACTGCAAAAAGCCAAATTAAAAAAAAAATCCAAGCTACCATCCAAACTATCCTGTCCAAGCTAAGGAAAAATATTCTTCCAAACTGATAAACACCTTGATCATGAATGTGTGATTGCTTTACAGTTGCAGCACACCTAAGGACATGGATTCCCTGCAAATTACTAGAGCACCAACAGAGCAGTGCTGATGATCTGCCTCCAGCTGTGCCCCATAAGCAATGCTCCAGGCAAAGACGTACACACACACAAACTTCAGATTATTTTCCTACCTCTGCTTGGTGTAACTTCCCCTTAATGTAATTCTGAAGTTCACATTATCCCTTTTAGTCACAGCACTGCAGGCATCTCATGTTAAGGTAATTATCTGTGATGACCCTGAAGTCCTTCTTGGAGTCTAATGTACCTATCATGCTCATTACCATAATATCCGAGTCTTCATAGTACCAAGGCAGCTGAGTCAGTCATGTCACTGCAGAGCACAGCCTGGAGAACAGCAAAGAAGGAAAATAGATGAAGATAAAGATTCAAGAGCAAAAGTAGCAAAAAAATAGCAAAAAAGGCTTTTTTTAATTATTAGAAGATATTTAGGAGATCAAAAGGGTAATGTAAATTTTCTGGAATGAAATGAAGTCTGAGTGACAATGTTCTGTTGGAAATAATAATGCTGAAATAATTGTGCAAAGCACAGCACAAAACTGCACTGTAGGAACTGACAGGAAATCTTTTTTTAACTAAGAACAAATAGATTGAACAGAAGCAAATTACAATAGGAGATTAATGACACTGCCATGTTCACTGACTAAACCAGAGGTAACTTCATTGCAAACCATGCAGCTACACATGTGAAAGAGTGCTGTGAGAGTAGAATAAAGCTCAAAGTAAGGGAAATTCAGCTCTACTAGTAATGATGTGTAAGAGTGGACAGTCATGTAAAAGTAATGCACGTTACTCAGCATGGTTTCTGTCAAAATATATATTCACTCTGCTCTTACAGATCTGTCCTTGACACTTGTTTCTTGCTGGTTAGTCATTGAGTGACCTCCTTTAACAAGTGACACACTTCACATCTATAGCTTTGTACCACTAATAGAAAGAGTATCAATCACAGATTTTCTCTGTTGAACTGTGCATCTCATATTTGTGACTGAATTAAAGGAAGAGCCATGCTGGCACAATAGTGCCTCAGGGTGGAAATCATGTCACCTGGCTTTCCATGCCTATACTTAAAGCAGTCAGACTCAACTCTCCCTACAGCTAATTACAGGCTTTTTTCAATTAGGGCATAAATGGCATCTACTTTAAGTGTAGATGAGTTATGATCTAAAAGTGCCTGTTTCTCTTTATTGACTGCAAAGGGAGCCAGGAGTAACTAGATCAAATAGAGCCTACACAGAGTCAGCCGAGTCACCCCCACAGTTTATAATTTTGATAAATCGCACACATTTTAAACCAAATTTGTTCAGTCAAACATTCTTTTAGCGGAGCCTTTGGCAACCAGCATGCATTTAGAAAATAGGTCTTTCTGTGTAAACCTCCCCTGCTAACACATGTGCAGGGAAGCCTGTCAGTGTGTCAGAGAATCTCTTGGACAAACACTTTGCCAGTTACCAAAGGACAGCAGACCAAAATTGTATAGCTGCCTCCTGATTGCTTATTAGTCCTCTGTGGCCTGGCCTATAGTAAAGCATTTTAATGAAGAGAGGGAGAGTAAAATAGTGTTCATGAATACTGGTTGAAAATCAGACACTTCTTGCTACAGATACCAGGTTGTTGCAGAAAGCCCACAATGGATGCCTCAGGGGGATCCGTTGTCAGGCATTGCCTAATTCCCATGTGCTTAAGTGGTGTCCTCAGCTCACCTTTTGCTCTTCTTTTCTGGTGGCAATTGCCACTGCATGTACCAAACCATAGATGATGAGCTAAAGGCAGAATACTACAGATGCCCAGGGTTGCACATCTACTTCAAGCCTATCTAAGGGAATTCTGGTCTGCAACCATGTAATCAATGTAGGACCAAAGGGTAATGACCAGGATCCCTTCTCTGTTTCATGTCTATTCCCATCATAATTGTGACACAGAATAATAAAATCATAGAGTAGTTTGGGTTTGAAGAGACCTGAAAGACCATCTAGTTCTAACCCACCTTCCACTAGGCCAGGTTGCTCAGAGCACTATCCAATCTGGCCTTGAAAATTCCTAGGAATGGAGTATCCACATCCTCAGAGTAATGATTTTTTTTCTAATATCGAATCTAAACCAACTGTCTTCCAGTTTGAGGTCATTCCCCCTTGTCCTATCACTACATACTCTTGTAAAAAGTCCCTCTTCATTTTTCTTATAGGCTGCCTTTAGGCACTTGAAGGCCAAAAATAGATTGCCCTGAAGCTTTCTCTTTTCCAGGCTTCTCATAAAGGAGGAACTCAAGTTAACTTGCTGCCCTCCTCTGGTCTCATTGCTGCAGGTCCATGTCCTTCCTATGTTGGGGACTCCAGAGCTGGGTGCAGTACCCCAGGTGGGATCTCATAAGAGCAGGGCAGAGGCAAAGAATCTCCTCTTGATCTTCTGCCCACACTGCTTTTGTTGCAGCCCAGGATACATGCTAACATCTCAAGGATTATATTTTTTTACAAACAAACAAAATTTGTTTTACAAAACAAATAAGAATAATCTCAGATGGTAAAAAAAAAAAAAAAAACCTCTAGGTAGAAAACCCCAGGTAGAATCTTCAGGTAGAACAGGTGGTTGTGGAGATAAAAAATGTCTGGACAAGATCCTGGTAGCTGGGTCTAGGCTGCCCTACTAGCAGGGGTTTGGACCCTTCCAATCTCAGCCAGTGTGTGACTCTGTGAATTCCCACAAAGCAGCTGCTAGGGAGGTTGGTCAGGAGGAAATGGAACTGATGCATTTGTCCCTGTCCCTGTAAAACTAGTGTGTGGAACAACCTTTAAATATGCAGTGAGGAAGGATATCACTGCTGCTGCTGTTTGAGAGACTTGTTCAGGTATCCAGGTAAAAGCAGAGTTGTAGATTTAATCTCTTCCATAGGAAGTAATTGGAATGCCCTATAAACCTCTCTATTCATAGCTCCCTTCAGCAGCTATTTCACAGCAAGACTCCAATTCCAGCTGTACAGTTTCAAATATAACAGATCTATCTATGTTACTTCATAACAGCAGCCCTCATTTGTATTGACTTTAAGATTATTCTTACATAATAAATTTTAGAGTTACCCCTGCTTTAGTTTGCTTATGAACATTTGTACAAAACATATAATTTTTCTTAAATTAACCAGTCTAGGGAAAAATCATGTGCAATAGCAAAATCCTTCCAATAAAGACACAGCAGGGCAGTATTTTCAAGATCTGATACTGCACAAAAAAGAGGATATTTTGTCTTCCTAAATAATACACTTACAAAATAAAATTATTCTCTTCACATTAAACATTCAAAAATTATATGCCTCACCATGTTTTTTATATTTGGTCTTATTTCAGATTGGCTTAGACTTCAACTTTGAGTTCTGTCAGATTAAAACCAAGATCTGAATGCCAAGAAACAAATCTTGCTGAACAACTGTGGTTTTGAAATTTCAGTTATTTTGTAAACAGAAGCACTGAGTCTCACTTGTGATTCTCTCTCACACATGAAATACTGAGTTTTCAGACAGAAAACAACAGTTCTGGGGTTTAGTGCTTGCTTTGGGACAAGCCTACAGTCTGTAGGAGCCTCCAGTCTAGAACTCTGCTGTAGAACTGTTTATACCACCTTACACAGATTATTTGGGTTTGTACCTTATAGAGGCACTGCAGTTTCAGTATTGAACAGCACCATCTTGTACATTTAGTAGTATTTCTTTTAATATCCCTATGGACTGCCTTATGAATAGCAGTGTGATGATGCAGTTTTCAGGATAGTCTGATCTTCCTTTGGTATTCTGTTAGTTGTTACAAGATGAAAGAACCACTGAAGGAATTTGTGTTAAATGTCAGTCTCAGAGAATGACGTACAAAACAGCTTCATTCTATTTTCTGCACAGAGATTGACTACAACTTTTTTAATCTTTCTTTTTGGGGAATACATATGGAAAACTCTTATGTGATCCTGAATTTTCCTGGAATTTTAAGAACCTTTATGAGATGAGAAGTTGGCCTTTTAATTTTTTTTCCCAGAAGTTGACTTTGAGGACATGTTTAAAAATTAAGCTAAAAGCAAGATAATATTTTTTTCCATCCCTAGAGGGGCTTATAGGATTCTGTTAATAAATAAAGTACATAAACCTAAAGAAATTATTTTCCCTCTTGCTACTTTATAAACATGTATTTACTCATACATTTACTACAGCATTTATGTTGCAGTGTTTGTTCATGCTTTGTGGCTTTCATATTAAGGAAGTACAATGGGAGGTGAGGTGAGTTAAGTCATGTGGTCATATAGAACTGCTTTGGAAGTCACCTTTGCATTAGGTGGAGAAGAAATGAAGGGGAAACTCAGCCAAAAGGGAAACAGCTTCTCAGTTTACCCTCTGACATGCCAAATGCTGAGTACTTGCTCTATGGGGAAAAGTCACACAGCAATTGTATCAGCAACACAAAATCTTCAGAGAGAGAATTCAAGCCCATGAGACGTGGAAGGCTGAATAACAGGAATGGAGAGAGACAGAAAAATTAATCAGCAGCACTTTCACAGACATGTTGGAGCCATCTAATCTTGAAAGGGGCATAAGTCCTAGCTAATGAGACGGAGCTGTGCATTAAGAAATTCAGAAATATCACAGAAGATAGGAAAGGTAAAAAAAAAATTACAAGTGATGCATTTTCCCCGTTAGATAATATCAGTAGCATCCAACACTAAGGATGTTCCTCTGAAATTAGGAATTCAAACTGGAAGAGGGGAGAAGGTTGGTAAGGGGAGAAGACATAATCATCAGGCAAAAAGATAAATGTTTGCTTCTTTGAGGATGATTCTATAAAGACTTTTGCTCATCACAACTGTGGTAGGCATCATAAGGAATTACAATCCCAACAGAGAAAAGGGGAGGAAGATGCTTGTTGAGACATTTAGTTTGCATGCCTAAAGAAGGGCAATGAAGCTGGTGAAGGGTCTGGAGCACAGTCTGATGTGGAGAGGCTGAGACAGCTGGGGGAGTTCAGCCGGGAGAAAAGGAGGCTGGGGTGGACCTTATTGCTCTCCAATACTACTACAGGTTGTAGCCAGGTGGAGGTTGGGCTCTTCTCTCAGGTATCAGTGGCAGGATGAGAGGAAATGGCCTCAAGTTGCATGAGGAGAAGTTTAGGTTGGATATTAGGGAAAGTTTTCTTCACTGAAAGAGTGGTCTGATATTAGAATAGGCTGCCCTGGGGGGTGGTAAAATCACCATCCCTAAAAGTGTTCAAAAGGTGTGTGGATTTGCACTTAGGGATATGGTTTAGTGAAAACTTGGCTGGGTTAACTGTTCAATTCAATGATCTTGGAGGTTTTTTACAACTTGGGCAATATTATCATTCTGTAATGGAAAAAAAATACTCCATGTTCATTGTGAATAAAGGGTATTTGAAAAGGAAAGGTGAATCCTAAGGGGGAAAAAGGTTAGCTGGTATTTAAAATCAAGAGGGATGGAGGTTTTTTTAAAAACAAATTGTGGAGGAGTGCCAGCATTTGCAGTGACATTTTAAAAAGGAAACCTGAAGAGCCCAAAGTGTAAAGGAGAGCTCAGGAAAGACAAGTCCACTGAAGAAGGCAGATTAATTCTTCAAAAAGACCTTAACTTTAGTAAAAAATTGGGGCATTCTTACATGAAAGTCTTTTATTGGGAGCCAGGAGAAAAGGGTCAAGTGTGTCCGCAGAGAATCTGTTTGAAACCAAAATAACTGTGGAAAAGACTGTGGTGTAATTACATAGAAAAGATATATTAGTGGACTTGTGGATAAATACTGTTAGATTAAAAATTCAACATTGCTTCATTAAGGGCAAGTTCTGACTTAAAAGTGTCTTAGAGGGTCTTAAAAGAATAAAAAACTATAGGAATAATAATTGACTGGTTTAATCTAACCTGATTTCCAATTCTTTTAAAGGAAACTGAGCAATGACTTAAGAAAGAAGTTCTTGTCATGTAAAAAATATTTGATGAAATATAGAACACCTAGAAAAGGAGCAAATAAAAATTCTTACATATAAAGAATGTCAGCACTTGTTTCTGTAAGGATCTGTTCTGAGACCTCTGCTGGTTAATATATTCATAAATGACCTAGAAAAGACAGTAATCGATGATAAGATTTGCTGGTGGTTCCAAGTTATTAAAGATAGTAAGATGAGATCCAACTGTGAAGTGTTGCAGAAGAATTGACAAGATGAATTGGGCAATCAAATGTCAGATGAAATTTAGTGTAGACAAATGTAAAGTGATGCCTCTGTGAGAAACCAATTGTATCTTCAGACAAAGTTGTTTATTCTGAGTTGACTTTTACTGCTTGGGAGCAAGAACTTGGGGTATGATGGTTGATTCTAAAAAAATACCAGCTCTAGGCTGGTCAGCGTTTAAAAAACATTTAGAAATTGAGCACATGATAGGAACATGTTGGACAAGAAATTGCTAGCAAAGAAAGAACCTCTTTACTGCTGTATAAATTCACAACTCATCCATGCCACATTCTTCAGTTAGAAAAACATAAGAATGAGAGGTGTGACACCGATCTACAAAGCCACATTGATCACAGAGAGTAAGGAGAGGGACTGCTAAACAGTCAGTGAAAAAGAATCAGTCTTCATCCATGCTCAGCCTCAATAACAAAGTCATAATACAAGGAATTGGACAGTTTGAGCAAATAGATTTTGGAATAAATCCCTGCTCAGTTGGAAGTCTTACCAACAGGACATGAGATCTGTTTTGTTTAACTTTAGATGTCTGCATTGTGTCTGCACCTGAGTTATTTGACTGGACTTCTCTTGCACTCAACAGAAAAATATTTTCAGCATGCAAAACAAATGATCATTTTAGACATGCATAAAAAAAATTGTAACCCAAATGCCTGTTTTCTTCCCATGACCATAAAAGGAAATCTGCACCCGTCACCTCAAATTTAAGTGAAATATCAGAGGTATCCATATGCTGAACAGAACTATTTTTCTTACCCAAACATATCAATCATTTTGCAAGACTGTCTCATACCCAATTGACTCCACAGATGAAGGCCACTGCCTACTGCAGGATCACCTTCTATTCTTCTAACCCCCAAAATAGATGTCCCATTGCTATCCCTTCCCATTGCTTTTACCTGTATCCCTTTGGTTGTGCTTTTCCTACCTACAGTCCTATCCCGCATGACTGTCCACCCTCCCACAGAGAAGTGACTCTCTTCCCCTCCCTTCACTACAACTGATCTCCTCCCTTGCTCTCTGTGTCTAGGGGCTGCTCCTGTACCTTCATGTGCCATCAGCCAACTTATATCTTCTTTAAAGCAAGATCCCACATTCCCTTACCAGTGCTTTCTGTGAGATAAGGTAGGCTAAATGATGTAAGATGAACACCACATATTTTCTTTGCTCATTGGCATTATGGCAAAATTCCTAAACTGTTTTTAGCTGATTGGGCAAGTCCAATGAAGAAGCTGCTATTTAAGGAATGTAGTAGCTATTGAAGAGAATAAGTTTTAAATTATACCATAGAAGCATAAATAGCCAGGGTTTATTTACACACATGTGCACAGCACGTGCCTGTTGTTTTGTACCAGATCAGTAAAGATAAAGACTAATTTTAGAAGATGTATATTGCTCAGTGTAAATTTAATATTTTTACTTTTAAAAGAAAATTCAATTTATATTCTGACTCTTTAATAGCCCCTTAACATCTTATATATATATATAATTAAGCAGAGCAGGATTTCCCATCAGTTTAAAAACAATCAGAGCATGAAGAGCTAGGATTTATTGGTTAAAAAACTAAAACCATGTTCTGTTGATCTGATTTTTGACAACAGTTGTGTTTTGTGAAAATGCACAAGAATATGTTTCATCTCAGTTTACCTTCACTACTTTAGTTTAATGCTGAGCTGAAGCAAAGCTGTGAGAACCAGAGCATGCTGAAAAAGGAGGAAAGCTCATTTTCCAGCTTCAGTTTGTAAATCAATGATGAGGTGTGAAGTGGTGAGATTTACCCAGCTTAAAAATTTGAAGAACATGGCAAGAAAAAAAAATCCATTGACAAGTGATAAATAATATTATCATTTAATAACTTAAGTTTCATTAAAGCTTGTTTTGAGGAGCTTTTTAATGCATTTTTTGTAGTTTTAAGTCCTAAATAAACAATATCAAAATACTATTAATTTTTAATTCGGCATCATCTAAATTGAACTTCCATTCAAATGTAACCTCACACAAATAATAATTAAAAAGACAAATTATCCACTAATTAATGAATTCACCATTCATTGATTTCCAGCATAATAAAACTGTAAGTACTAAGTAGCACAGCAAAAGCATGTAGTTTTATTACAAGTCAGACAAATACATAGCAGACATGCATTTTTCACTGAGCAAATAAGTTCATTAAATTTGTCAAAATATTTCAGCTAATTAGAACAGACTATTTTGTAGAATATCTCTGAGAAAAGGATGAACATCATTTAAATTAATCCTTGTTGATTTAAATGATGCTTAAAGTCACTATGATATAAATCACTCATCTTGGTGCACGTTCTGCATATACACTCTGGTTTTATATACGAGCAGTGACATCTTGTTTGGAAAAGGTTGAAACCTATTCCTGTTCCATTGTTAGCTGTTGAATATTTTCATTTGCAAGTCTGATATTATTCCATCGTCTGTGTTTTTCAGATGTCTGTTCTAAATTAATTTCAACTGCAAGCATTTCCTGCTTAGTCTGATATAAGAATTTGTTAAGAAATCCAGCACAATCCTGCTGATATTTCCTGCTGATATAAGAATTTGTTAAGAAATCTAGCACAAATAGAACTTTCACAGCTGTCATAGATGTAGCTGAGGCATTTAGGTAGGAGAGACACACGGGTGTGAGAAAATCTGCATTTTTGAACATTTGCAAGTGACAGTGCAAATTATTAGTGGCATTATTATTTGCAAATAATGTGAAAATAGGAGTTTCATAGTACAGCCACGGGATGCAAACTAATGGGAAATGATGAACTACTGAACTACACTCAGCTGAAGAAACTGAAAGCTTTACATGAGGCACAGGCAGTGCTTCCAAACTCTCCATGACTGTCATCTAGGGTAAAACAGCATCAAGGTTGCTGAAAGCCAAGATTAATTTCTAAAAGGCATTATGCACAGAAATAATGCCCTTGAAAATTCACAAAATAAAGAAGGAAAGCTCACTATATAGATCCCAGGGGAAAAAAGGGAGTTAGCATGGGTATAAAATAATTGTATTTAGGAAACCTCTTTTGAGCTAATTCACCTCAGCATCAGTAATCTTGTGGATCTGGCTATAGCAGTGAAATTCAAATTTGTACAGAGTAAGCAGCCAGAGCCTCTGCATCAGAGGATGCAAGAGTGAGGGAGACCATTGAAGCACTCAAAAATGCTGCATCACCTGCCAAGCAAATCCAGAGGAGATATGGCACTGATAAACAAACAAACACAAGTCAGATAATTTCTCCCTGCCTCTTCAGATTTGCAACAGGGAAAATACATCTTTATTAAATACTTGCTAAATTCAAATAAATGCAAATACCTACATAATACCAGTCAGGTAGCATAACTGTAGAACAAATTGCCTAATTTAAGGACATAAAAAAACATAGTCATACATAAAGTTCAATATTCAGAGGGCATTATTTGTTGTAACTACTGAAACCTGAAAAGCCACAAAAGAGAATAACAGTTGCTTTTAAGCCTAGATTGTGGAGGATATATATATATACATGCACACACACATATATTTATGGCAAATTAGATACAAAATCACACATAACATTGGAATTACACATTAAATTGGAAGAATGCAGGTGATTCAAACAGGAGTAACACTTTAATGCACTTTAATGCTTGCTCTTCTCTGGCTCTTACAAAAAAAAATTAACAGTAAATTTTAATTAACGTAACTACAATATTTTTTCAAGAAAATAGACTAGAAGTCAGACTAAGAAAAAACAGCTCACATAATAATTAGCTAACCTAGATGTATTCAGTTAGGCATGGCCAGATGTAATCCCTCCTTGGATGATTAAGGATATAGACAAAATAAGCCCTGATCACTATCTTTTAAAAGCTGTGAGAGACAGATAATACCTTGAGGACTGGAAAAGGACTACCAAATTCTCTATCTCCAACTTAATGTGGAAAAAGGACTCGGTGAAATACAGATCTAATCAACCTAGTTCTAAATCTTGAAATACACTGGAAAGCATATTAAAGGTTCATTTTGTGAACGTCCAAAAGATAATTAAATGATAAAAAACAACCAACATGATTTTGACAAGAAAATTAATATAAAACCACTCTAATGTCATTAAATAGCTTATTAGATAAGAACAAAAGAAAAATAGATTACATAGCTTTATTTTGATAAGGCTTCTGACATTATGTAACATGACATACCTTAATGTAATTAAAGAAGTACTAAGTTCAAGATGAATGACTAATCAGTTCAAAATTGGATTTTACCTTTGTTCTACTCTTAAAATGTTATGCATAGTCCTAAACATGTCTGATCTGTTTTTCATTCTTCTCAGAAACAGGTATTTAAAGAGGATGTTGGGCATGTATTAAGTTTCCTAGCTGACCTAGAAACTTCAAACATTCTGTAGAAATCTTAACAGATGAGATGCACTATATTTATCTTTCTAGAAAATTAGGCACATCTTAGATGAAATATGGCAAATTAGTTTGGACTGATCTGATTTCATAAACCGATATTGCATTTAATCCCATTTTCCATTTATCTCTATGTCTTAATTATTCTTTTCTTCCAAATTTGTTCAAAAGGTTTTCATTATACTTAGGTCAAACTGACATATATCTAGTTTTCAAGATTACATTTTTTTTTCCTCTCTCAAATGTCATTGCCATAATGCTGTTCTCTCTGCTGTACCATCTCTAATTTGACAGATTCAATACAATGCCTTGCTGCCAACATTAAAACTTAATGTACTAGTTCTTTCCAGTATTATGCCATGTACATTATTCTTTCCCTTCCAACTGAGCTTAGGAACTTTCCTTCCACCTAAAATGGACAGGCACATTCATCACCCATTGTCTCAAAACTACAGGGGAGATGACAGATGCTGGTGTCAACCCTCCCTTCGAGGCCATGCTTCTCCTACCTGCCTGTTTTCTTACTCTTCCAGACATGAGCTCAGTCCACACTGAGCAATAATCAGGTTTCCTTTTGTTCAAGAAAAGCCAGTTTGTCAAGGCCCATGTTGATGGCTCCTTGCAGGCTGATCAGCCAGTGACATGCGGCCCTCCAGAAGGTGGAGGCCTCTATCCTACATGGTACTCACCTGTCAGGGATAACACACTCATCCTTGTTCTTTCTTTGCTCTGCATCATCTATATACATCATTTATAATATACATTACTGCAGTCATCTCTTTTAACACTTCCAAAATATTTTGACTTCCCTCACTTAAAATATACCTTACTGAAGATTTCCTGCCAAAACACAGTTCATGTATAATACCGAGAGTATTCTCCACTCTAAAACCTCTGCTCACATCTTGGAAGAAATTTTCTTCAATAAAAAGAATTCCGATTATGCAGTGCTTACTGTTGCTTGAGCCCTGCAATCCTAGTATTAACTTCTTCTATAATTCCCAGTTTCTGGGTTAATCATGCACAAATTTTATTCTACTAAAGCAAGTTGAAATTTTCCCAGCCACTGCTATGCCTGATTTACGACTACTTCCCTCTCCATGCATATAAGATCGTGGATTGTACTAATTCTAATATCTAATTGTAATACAGCATGTCACTAGTAATTTTTTTCATGTAATTCTACAGCACTAATAGCATATATTTTTCATTTTTGTCAGAGCTAGACAGTTATTTAATCTCCTTGTATATTTTTTTAACAGGAAGTTATTGAAATTTTGAAATAATATTGATTTATCCATAGAGATACAGTAATGAATTTATTGTTTGCTTTTAAGACAACAGTCACAGAACATAATAGATCCTGGGTTTAGTGATGATATATGCTTTTAGACATTGGGACCAAAATCCTATTTGACTCATACAAAAGAACCAGTAACTTTCTGTGAGCTTTTAATAGCCAAGCTTTTGGCCCCACAAAGGATGCAGGGGCTGAAAATATACTTAGAGGTGATTTAAGAGTACAGCTTCCAATTTATGATTTGAGAATTCTGCACTTAAAGGCTTCCTAACTCTGCAATTGCCAAAGCTCCATAATACTTCAGATTTTAATTTGTTAAGTTCCCAGGCACATAAAGCTATGCCTCAGCTCATTTCCAGGATGATATCTTTCTTGACTAATTTGACCTCTTTGCTGCCCAATTTATGCCAATATACCAGATGGAGCAAAAGATTGGTCACACTTGCTGGTCTTTGCTTGTGACCTCCATACTAACAGGGAGAAGATGACTTTCTCTAAGAGCATACAGGCAAAAAGACCAGGCTATCACAGCACACTGCATCTCAATTAAGAGTGGGTGCACACTCTTGAAATCTACAGCAGATGGCCATTTCCTATATCAGAACATACAACACTGTGTATAGAAAAATCCTATGCTGGACTTTATTTGGGCAGAGAGGAGGAATTGATCTTCAATTGAAAAAAAAAACTGTTGAAATGGTGCTTTGTTCTGTCATATTTTGCATAAATCTGATCGAGTCACCCAGGTTAACATAAGCATTAACTATTTATTCTAGTAGATGAAACAAAATTTTTACAAATTTTAAGGCTCTATTTGCCTTACCAGGCTGCTTACACTGAGTCAGGATATACTCTGTTCTGTCAAGACCAGGCTTGTTTGGTTCTTGATTGTTGTACCATCAGGAAAAAAATTAAAGTAAGCAGACTGGTGGCTGAGACTCTCGCTTGGAAAAGAGGAAATCTATGACTTCACTCCTCAGGCCTTGTCTAATTCTTATTTCAATGAACCTACCATGTCAAATATATGAACAGTTCAATGAGTAGAGCCTTGATCAGGCCTGGAATAACTCGTGTTGGAAACTCAGAATGATTACATTAAATAATGCGCAATACAACATTAATAGCCAAATAAAGAAGAAAAACTGTCTTAAAAATTAAAAACTCAAGCCTTCCATTGTCTCTTCAGTCATATATGACTGTCACTTTTATTTCAAGCCCAGGGCCAGTGGAAGGCACCACGATGAAACAGCCCATGCCTTATCCCCATGGCTGGGGCAGTCTATTCCCAGCAGCTGCGTAGTCACACACCACAGCATTAAAAACTGACTTGTCCCCAAAGCAGAAGGGCATACTAATCCAATCTGCCAGCATTTCAACACAGCAGATTTAGGTGTAGAAAATGGAAAGGCTAATGGAATTCAGACAATTACAAAATATATTACTCCTAGTCTGCATTTGAGTGTTGATGTCTGTTTATTGCACATTGGACTGGAAGAGTAGAAGGGAACACAAGCACATAATATTTCTCCATGTGAGACATTTGAGAAGAGTATGAGAGGATAAGGATTTATGTTCATCTCTGGTTTTTCTAAAAGTCTAAAGAAGTGTAGAAATGAAATCTAGAGATAGTCATGCCCAGAATATACTAGTCAGGCTGCAGTCTGCAGAGTGTAAAGGAATAGAAGAGAAAGTATAGGGAAGTTATACACTCTCCATGTGGGTTTATGAAGTGCCTCATAAGTAAGTTTTACTCAACTGCCTTGATTTATTTCTTTATTCTCTCCTCTTTTTCTTTTCTTTTCTTTTCTTTTCTTTTCTTTTCTTTTCTTTTCTTTTCTTTTCTTTTCTTTTCTTTTCTTTTCTTTTCTTTTCTTTTCTTTTCTTTTCTTTCTTTTCTTTTTTTTTTTTTTTTTTTCTCTCCCTGTTTTCTGTTTTTCAAGAGGTCATACTTTGAAAGGAATCTTTGGATATAATAGCACTTTTGTAGTGCAGGGTGACTCTTCAAGAATTATCTAGTTTGGACCTGATTCATGGATGAGACAGTGTGCTCACAGAGAAGTTAAAGAGAAAGTTGCATGGGCAGAAAATGATGCAAATTCCTGGTCCTACAAGTAATAGCATGTTAGATAGGAACAATTGCTGTTACCCAACTACCTGATCTCCTTCAAGGCTGCATTGGGTGAACAGATTCATATGGTTCTCTCACAATTACAAAAAAAATACCAAATTTGTGTAAAGACATTATATCAGAGATTTAGGAGCAGTTAACCACTGACACTAGAATATTATATTGCTGGCACAGAGATTGAAGAAGAGCTAAGGATTGGAGAGGATTCAGGATGATTGACTGAAAAACATTGTCTGCAACAAAATTTTCAAAGGCCTGAATCCATTATGTTAAAAAAAAAGGTGATTTGATTATGGGCTGTTAATTCTAATTTGGGTAACAATCTGATTGTAGATGGCTCATCAACCTCATAAATAAAGATAAAAGAAGATTCAGGGACTGCAAATTGAAGCAAGGAAAGTTCAGACTGAGAAATAAAACAAGGTGAGAACTTTTAAAAGAGGTTTAAGCAACCACCAAGATAACCTAACAGTGTTAATGTTAGGTATAATTTTAACTTGTTGATTTGGGATTTTATTTTCTTTTTTTAAATGAAAAAATATTTAATTCAAGCAAATCTATTCAGGAAAACCTTATGGCATGTATTATTCAAGAGTGCAGAATAGATGATGGTGATGGTGATGATGATGATAATAATACAGAGCTGACATCTATTCTGAGTGGAAACCCGAGTTTATTTAATCCACAAGTACTTTGCCACTGGCTTGATTTCATTGTTGCATTTGTTTATATTAAAAACCCTTTCATCACACCAAATTTACTGTTAAAATACCAGCTGAAGTAGACCAAGGGATCTGGTCAAAGACAACACTCCAGGGTTGTTCTTGGGTTTTTACAGCCAAGTATCCATGTACCTGTGTACAGCACACCACTGCAAATAGTTAAACTGGCACAACAGAAAACACAGCTGATTGTGTCAGGACAGCATGATAAATAGTCAAACTTGGCTTTGGCAGAGGGGAGCAGGAACTTTCAAAGCCAGCTTTGCCACCAAAGACTGTATCTCATGTGTCTCCTAAAGCAGGATACTTGGCAGAACAGGACAGTACTGGTACATTGACCCCTCATTTCCAAGGTTCTAAGACAATAGATCTTTTTAATGCAGTTGATTTGAAATGCATGTTTGTTTATGAAGAGTAAGAGCTGAAGGACTTTTACCACAGAACAATTTTCACGTAAACCACAAACTTACATTTCATTTGCTGATAGCTCTACTTCGTATTTCCAGTCTCTAAAAGAAATAATAGACAGCCTTAAAGTCATTCTTCTTTTTGAAATGCAGCCTCTCCCATAGGCTGTACATTACAGCCAGCAGTCACCACAGACAGAGCGCAGGAGTGGATTTTTCTTAGTGTTGAAGACTCAGTGAGCTGCTGACTCAGAATCACCTTTCTTGGAGACATGCCTTCCTCACATGTTAGTCCTTTGCTTAGACCACTAGAGCCATTTAAAGAATATTTGATTCACCACATGGCAGCATGAATTTTGAGTAATATTCCCCTAGCACTTACAGTGAGGTTCAAAATAGCATCCATAGACAGTTATATCTTAAGATGGTAATTTATTTTTAGAATACAGCCCAGAGCATTTTTAATGCCCATATTTCATATTTCATTTGTCTTTGATTTGTCCTGTGGAGAATCCCTAGTAAATGAAAAGTGCATCCAACAGATATTTTTTCAACATTTTTGAACTGACATGCTATTTTTAGACAAGATTAGTTATTCCCTCATCTAGATACTATATTCTGATCTGTTGCTCAAGCCAACTTTAATATGTCATGTCCTTAAAAAAACAGTAGAGAAACAGTACAAGGGAGACATAGCTGAGTATTTATAGCTACACAACACATACAGCAGAAAGAATCTCAGCTGAAAATGCCCATAAGCTTCCAGGCAGATAGTGTGGTAGCCAAAAAGCCATTCTCAATACCTTCTTGCAAGGCTTTGGGAGGAATGCCACAGCACTTTGAGAATCTGCTAGAGCAAGCATTCCTATCATTACCCTGGTGAATTACTCAAACTGTGGCCACCCAGGCTTTTGTAACTGAGGCAGAAGCAAGGCCAGGGTCTTGGTTCAGTTTAGTCCCTCACCTTGATGGGATCAGCTGGGTGAGGGTCCTGATCTATTGGCTGGGCAACAGCTGCTGGAGTCACAAGGGAGTGGCAGTGTGCATCTCAGACAGAGGGAGTTTTGAAAGTTCTTCAGTCTGATCAGCCAAGGGATTCACTCTTTTTACAAGTGTGTTAAATGCTTTCCTGGTAAGAAAATAGAACACATTCAGCCTGTATGAGCTGATGCAAAATTCACCAGCACATATATATTACAGACCATCAGCACATATATTATTACAGGTTTTATAACATAGTCTTAGATTTAAAAACCAACTGTCATGGCAATCTTCTCTTGCACAGAGCTGACTTCAACACCCCCTAAGCCAGGCACTTGCCCATTCATTGTCTCCCCAGCACTGTAGCCCATAGCCCTGCAGCACCACTGCTAAATGAGAGGCCAGGGTGCTCTGCCCCACTTTTCTTAACCTGCCTGCAACTCTGTGGCTAATTTGTTCTACTTTTACTTTAAATTTTTACGTGGTACAACTGTGGTTTTATACAGATAGCTCTAACAAGCTGTCATTATGTGGAGAATGAGACACCTCTAACACAACAATGTAAGGCAGAGAAATACAATACCAAAAAACCTTGGGAAGTGGAGAGGCAGGATGCAGCATAGAAAATTGCCTGTCTGGAACAGTAAGAGGTGGGCCCAGGCTGGCATTGAGGTGTACAGAGATATAAACCACAAAGGACTGCAGACTAGGAGCTGGGTTTGATGGCAACAAAGAGAAGAAAACAGCAGTATCTTCCACAAAGTGAGAGTTAGAAAGTAAGTGTGGATGCAACATGGAACTGTAAAATCATGAACAAAAGCAAAGGTGTATGGTAGAAAAAAATGTATGGTAGAAAATGTATTAAAATGGACAAAGCAAGATCAGGACAGCAAGATCAGGACTGAATCCTTCCCACTGGAGGATCAGGGGGTGATGGCTTATGGTCTTACCCTTTCCAGCAGCACAAATCTGCTGATTGTTAGTTCGGAGTAGAAATAAAAGGCTGAGCATTCTTGAAGAAAAGCACAGAAAACCAAGAACTGAGTGCTAATATTTCAATTGTATCACTATTATTGAGACCTCTTTTGTAAAGAAGCACTCTAATTGCATAATCACTTACTTTTTAGGTCAGAAATAGGTCCATAGTAATAATGATACTTTAATTAGGCTGCTGAGATTTCATCATATTAACAGTAAAGCACTGGATTCATGTATATGTAGTGTGCTTCCCCCTTGCCCACAAACACTTTGAAACATCACCTTGCCCTCAGCTGCACTTGTTTAATAACTTGGGAGTAGCAGCTGCTGTTTGAAAAGGGCAGTGGTGTTTCTAATGGAGTGGACCCATGGTCAAAATGACTGAAAGAAAATCCAGCAATCCTGCTAACAAAACCACTCTTTTTGTTCCTGGTTATCAGCTCCTGATCTCGTCCACCACATGCTCCACAAAAGCTGTGCTGCCATAGCAAAGGACAGTGCAGACACAGAACAAGCAGATATCAGAATAGCTTAAATCAACATTATTGCAAAGGAACAAAAGCCAAAGGGGCTGCTTGGGCTTCCGAAAGGAGGTTACAAGACTTACAGTCTCCAAGTGCTCCAGCAAAAGGTTGAAAATCAGATGTGTGCAATTTAATTTTATTTGTGAAATAATATCTTTGTATATCAATAATATTTTTTTTCTTTTTAAATGAGAGGATAACCATAATGTAAACCAAAATATTCAATTAGATTCTGCATATGCAACACAACAAGAGAAAAAGATCAAACCTGGATCCACAAATATTGGAGACATCTAAAAACATCTTTCAAATTAGCACATATAGGTTAAGCAAATAAACAGCTAAAAATGGCTAATTTAAAATTTCTATCCAGACTTCTTTCTGTATTATAGAAAGCTCTCAATTTGACTGTGTTACCTTTGAAATAAACATCAAAAAGGCTATGGATACCTGTGGTCTGTAGGAAGGAGTGATAGTTGTGCCATGAAATAATGTTGTATAGCTGCTAAAGAGATATGATGTAAAAACATACATGTCATTAATAGATTTACATATCTGAAAGGGGGAAGATGCTTAAATTGCTTTAATATTGAATAACCTCCTTTTATAAGAGAAACATTTTCCACAGGAAAACATCAACAGAAAAAAATGGGCTTTTTATGAGCTTTACATTTACATCTTTTGCAAAATGTATATAAATTAAATTATTTTTCCTTCTTTTTTATTCAATCTGAATTTTTAATTATTTAGAGAAATTTGTTTTGTATTTTTTCAATATAAAAATATATTTTGAAATTGTGTATTGAATATTTATATTATTTTTCCACATTAAATATTATTGATTTTTTTCAATATCTTCTCTTTAGTAAAAATGACAGAATCAGCTTTTTCAGGAGCAAAAATCAGAGCTTTGTGAATGGCATGAGCTCACTGAACAGCTTGATTAAGTCTATTGTGACTGAGATGAGTGATTCATTATTTTACAAATTGCTGTTTATTAGTTCTGAAATACCCATTAATTTTTCCTAATTAAAAATTAATAATTGTCTTTGTCAATTTCATAGAATTCCATCCCAAGTAATTTAGACTATTGTTTCTTTGGATTTCAGGACATTACATGGGTTTGTGTCTGTTGTTCAAGATCCTCCTTGAATAGTAGAAAATACTTCTTAGGCTTCTCTTAAATTCTTCATTATGATTGCAGCGTATTCTTGACTCCAGCTCAACTAGGTAATTAAAAAGTTCTCTGGTTAGGCATGTGAAATGTTTCATTAAACAAAATTCTTCAGTGTTGATTAGTACTTAAAAGCTTGGGTGAATCTGGCCTTGGAGAATGTTTTTTCTCTCAGAGCAGCTTAAACAATACTTCTCTCTTAGTAAATTATGTCCTTGTCACTGATTACTCTACTTCTGGTCCTCTTCAAAGAGAAGAGTGCTATATTTTAATTTGGAACTAGATCTCAGTACTTGGACTACAAAACCTGCAAATTTGAAGAAGTAATTAATGTCTGTGTCAGGAGACAGGATATTTATTATCAGGTTTAAGTTGTTTCATTAGAGGTACAGCTTGTTCCAATGGAAAATAAAATCAAATAGACACTGTAACACTGAGCACTCTAATGTCCTAATGCTTATGTTCTTTGTCCCCTTGTTCTCAAAGGAATTCAAAGTGGTGCCAACAATAAGAATTGTGCCAGCAAAGAGACACCTAAGCATAATGGGACCTACAGGTGACAGGGGGATCCACTGAATCCCATATGACCCCAGAGCACCCTGAGGTCCCTACTTGGACAGTTAACTCAGCTCCAACCAGAGCTGCTCCCTGTGTGGTGACAATAGACTTGTGCCTTGTCAACATGAGTAGGTGAAATACCTGAATGAAAAACTGATGGACTTGAGTAAACACACTGTCCTGGCTCTGATGCACATCCAGGAAATTAAGAATTGTCCACTGCTGCAAATACTGCACTGGGCCATGTGGCACTTGGATCTGCACTGATACAGCCAATTCTACCACCTCTCACTTCTAAATCACCCAGGGTAGAAGCAAGTGCCATGCTTTGCCCTTCTGAACAGGGCAGCTGCACTCTCTCCCCCACCACACCCACACGCTCCTCCTGCAACCTTGACCCTGGGAAAACATCCATATGTGCACTGAGTCCTTAAACTAGTGTGAACTGGGAAAATAAAGATTGGCTTTTGGTTATGGAGTTTTATGACCAGAGTGGAACCACTTACAAATCCACCCACATGCTGAGAGAAGCCAAAACTGCAAGCTCTGTCTCTTATTGGAAAAGTAATTCAAGACTACAAATACTCTGACATGGGGAACAAATCCTGCTCTACCTGTTGAAATTCTAACACATCATATCCTTTAATTGGTGAGATTTACCAACTCTAATGTGACTTTTTCAGATACAAGGAAAATGAAGGCTTCTCCTACGATCAAATCTATCACATCAATAAATTCTATGCATCAGGAGCATATTTATGGGCTCAATGGGGGACCCTCAGGTCAGCCCAAGTATCACCTCTGCAGTCCCTTCTCTGCAGCTCCCATGGCTCTTCAACCCCATCTTTAATTTTCAGGGTAATCCTCTTTTCAGGTGTCAGACTAGAATAATTCTTAAATCTCTGCATATATTATCTAGCTATGCATCTGCCCTAGACATAATTATTGTCTATTTTCTAGAAGAAGTGGACATTAGTGGTTGGACTGAAAAGCAAATGTTTTCTCTATACATATCTATTTATCTACCTGAAACAGCAACCTAGAGATACCTTTGTTCCTTTCCTTAGCTCTTGATCCATCCTGTCCTCAGATGTTGTGACACTTGGTAGCATCCTTGTCATGTATCATGGTATGTAACCATTTCTACATTTTAAATTATGATCTTTGCACTCTTAAGTCCAGCAAACACAAAGAGAAACATGAATTTTAAAAATTCAAAATTGCTTTCTATCACATTTTTTAATTTGGGGTTATATATATATATTTAAGGTTTCACAACCTCAGAGTTGGCACATGGATTAAAATGTGACAGCATAAGTATGCAGTTCTTGATTTGACATCCCCAGATCACAGTAAAGCAATACAGGATCTAACCTGAGACATCATATTTAAATTCTGCATTAAGTCAGATGGCATTGAGGTCTGGAAGTAGCAGGTGTTAAAATTATAAATATTTGTGCATTATGTGTTAAGGTCTCAGTAAAACACAGAGGAATACTAATTTTCTTTTTGTGCTGAAGGCTAATAAACTTAATAATTCTAATAAAGTTTCTAAACATTTTTAACGATCACGTGTGACCACTGTCTTTCAGAAAAAGGATAATCTTACTTTTAAAAGTTTTAAGACACAATTCTGAGCCACAAGTAGATATCTATGAAATAACTTTGGAAGATCTACCTCTTTTAATCTGCTCAAGGTTATGAAAACATTTTTATTTCTACTGAAAACAGTTTCAGCAAGTTTCAAGCCAGGCTTTGCTAAAGTTCCTTCTATATCATTACTGAAATATGGATTTAATATGGTACACCTGCAGTCAAGTACTTGCATCATGCCTGTAATTGCTATAGATGGTCACTAATACTTAAGGCTCTTGCTAAACCCACTAATTTTAATGATCCAGCTTATAGGCTATAAATCAGGCTCTTCCTCAAGTGTCTAATCGAATCAAGAACTAAAAGAGTAGCTGGATCTGCATTTCTTGAAGTCCTTTAATATTATGATCGTAATTTGAAAGTTATAATATCAAATATTTTTTTGCTATTCTCTAACTCCTTGTATAGAAACCCCGAAGTGAGCCAGAGGGGAAAAAATTAAACTTGAAAATGATACATTATTGTCCATCAGTATTCATTATTATTTTAGAAAAATATGCCATATAGGTGATAAAATCATATGGGTCTATCTAAAATCATATGCATGAGGTATTATTTTCAAATATGATTTCTAGCTCCCTGTGAAACTGAGGTTCCTGAAGAACCTTAGCTAAAATTACACTTTTTTTCAATCGCTCTGAAAAATCAAGGTGAAAAATGTAAACATTTTCACTCAAGTGACATCCCAAAGATTGCCAGGGTATGTAATGGTGTTGATAGTACAATCCAGAAGTTCTCAATTCTGTTTTTGCCATCAGTTCCCATGAACTTTGACGGGTACTGTATTCAGTTGTTCAATGTTACTTTTTTCAGAATATATTTTAACATTCATCAGAACGTTTCTGAGCTGAGTAATAAAAGTTGCTAGTTTCTATGAATTTGGTTTTGTTTCTTATTTTAAAATAGATATTCATATCTTGAGACTGTGTCTTTCCCTAACAAATTGCAAACTTTAGTGTGTGAAGAAAGCCAGTCTATTTCCTCTGTAATTGCCCTTGCAACATAGAAAGTGTTGCAATTAACATTGAATACTCACTGTGCTGCACTACTTTTAAAAACTCTGAGAGCCTTATTGGTAGCCTCATGTTCTATCATTAGCATCAATTACTGTTCAATTGACCACAGAAAATAAAGGTCCTGATATGTCCTCATGCAGAAGATGAATAAAAGCCTCTTTTAGCATATTATTCGTAAGTGTAGTGTCTATTTCTATTAGGATTCCTGGAATGTGATACAATCACAGGAGAAGAATGGACCATTGACTGCAAGAGCAACATTTCCTGTATCATGATGCTCTTCAGATTTGTCAGCAAGGGCAAATACTCTCAACTGAGATGGGTTCCTTTACAGCTGGAACAGGTCCACTATGCCTTCATTTTTTGAGCTGCTCATAAGCAATATCATAAAAGTCACATTTGCTGGTTTTAAGTAGCTCCTAGTTATATGGATGAATTGTTGTTATTTTTTCACCTCATCCTTTGTACAGTGCAGAATAAAAATAAAAAGCTCTTGGGAATTATTTTTTTCTATAATTTCCCATTAGCACTAGTGAACATTAACAAATCTCTTGTCTGAGTTATTAAAAGAAAGTCGGGAGCTACATAACCATGGAAACACAACTTCCAGCCCCCTCAAGCACATGACTACTCCAAGCCATGACAGGCAAAGCCCTGGTAGCAGGAGCATATGATCCATTGAATCTGCTGACATTCTAGGCATTAAATTTTGCTTGAACTTATGTACAGTGTAGTTTTTTATTACTAGATTTGTTTTTTTAAAAGAAAATACAAAAACATAGAATAAAGATAAAGAGGTTTTTCCATTAACTTAAATGAGCTGTGTGTTTACCATGACCATTAATTTATGGGCTATGCTGGCACCTGGGCACCTGACCACAAATCTATTTTATTTTGTTTTGGGTATTTGAACAAACACACAGTGAGACACAGTTCTGGTACTAAGGATCTTAGACATCTTACAAATAAAATAGTCAAAGTATGTGTACAAAAGAAAAGTCCTATTCTGACAACATCTTTAAATACACACTATAATGTCATCATTGGAAAACCAAGTTGCTTTACTGAGTCAATGCCTAAGGATCCTAAGGATGCACAGAAAGTCTGCCCTGGTTTTAAACATTGAGTCTCTGTTTCCCATGTACCACTGTTGCCTCAGCAACAAATCCGTACAGTTTTCCTCAACGAGACGCGTGTCTCCTGCTCTGCTGATCAGGTGCTTTTCACAAGAACGTATTTCACTACAAATTTAAAAATTGTCACTATCATACTCTTTTCACTCCTCCATAGGGAAGACTACAACCAAAGATACTCACAAATATCTTGGGAACAGCTGTTGTCTTCCCAAGCCAGGTACTCAGAGTGGTGACAGAGAGGTGTTGAAGTGTGGTGTTATTGCAGCACTTCTACTGTAGTAAAACCTGACATTTCAGCATTTTTGTTCCCAGAAAGTTCAGCTTCCAGGAAGTTCCTGACAGACCACCCTGTGAAAGGCTGTTTCCAGAATGAGGGCATCTTCCATACCTAAAATTAGAGAGATAATCTTGTTTAGGAATAGCTTCAAAGTTTTCTGCTTTTTTAAGCAATTCTCAATGTACTCAACACAGCAAAATCATCTTTGCATTCTAAGAGCTCCCTAGTCCTAGCACATCCCAAATCTTGAGAGGGACTGCATCATACTGCTGGGAACACTGGATGCCACTCCCATGCTCACTGGGAAGGCAGGACATCCAGAGGCAGGCTTAGACCAAACAAAACCATTCATTGGCACTGCCAGGAACCCCACTCTTTTTTCTTCTAAACACACCCTCAGCATTTTAACAAGCACAGATTTCATAGTATGCATATTATCTATCAAATAATCTTCAAAGACACGTGAAAAGTTTCTCCTTGGGGAAAGAAAAGAACTGCTCATGATGCTGGATGATCATGTTGATTACAGCAGTTTCACAAGGGATAATTAGTGCAGTGATGTGAGCATACAAAACCCAGAGCAGAATATTGGCATTGTTTTATACAGAAACTTCCCAGCAGTACCCAAGGCCTCCTGCAGGCTTTAGAGGAGGAGGGGATTATGAGGATTGGAGATTTCCTGAGCTCCATCTGCTTTCTGTGCTGTGAGGAGTGAAATGCCAAGATCCAAATTGGTGACTGTAGGTTTGTTTCATCATCAGGGTCCTGTAATGGGATGTCCTCTGTGAAATGTGACTAAAGCTTTGCTTCCTGGGATGTACATGCACATATATACATACATATATACATACATGCTTGCTGGTCACATCCCTTCTAAGCAGAACCCCAGAACTTGTCCACAGAAGTTACTAACATAAGATTATCTCACCAAAAAGGTAAATATTTGGCTCTGGGGGCAGCCCATAATGCCTAAAATATCTGCTTGAGATTTCTGTGCTCTCACAGTGCTGCTGAAAACCTGCAGAGGGGAAGTCACTTGGCCTACAGTCAAGAGACCATGCAGGGTAGAAGAAATCACTAGGAAATTTCAAGGTTGTTCATTCACTTGTCATCCAAATTACTCAGCCTTCTTCTGAGGATTAGAACAAAATGGGTCAGGGCTGCTGTGCTGTGGATTTTATATTTTAGTTCAGAAATTAAAGCAGAGACTCAAAAAGTGAAAATCCTGAAAACACAACACTGAGTATTATTCCAGGCAGTCTCGTGCATCAGCAGGCTTTGTTTTCCTCTTGTTAAAGGAAAACCACTCTAAGTCAAGAAAGCAGGACCTAAATGTCTAGGAGACAAGACAACTGGGTACCTGCTCTTCCTGTTTAAATGCATTTTCTGAAGATACCAAGTCTGTTTATATAACTAAATCTGGATTGAGCCCACTAAGTATGAAGGTCTTGTATCATAAGTGACAAGTCTGGCAGATCTAATGCAGTGTGAGCTGCTCAGCTCCCATGTAACTGTGATCTTCCACTGCTGCAGGCAGACCTGCTCTGCTGTCAGTGCTAGTTCCCATGTCAGCCAGCTGGAGAAACTCCTTGGACATATCACACTGCCAGCTGGAGTGCAAGAACACTTTCCTCTCGTAAAGTTAGAATGTCAGACTTAAACAAAGTTGTAGCATTGTTAGAAATCCTGTCCAAAATGAACAGATGTAATTACATCCACCTGCAAGAGCTCTGTGCCAGCCCAGTTCAGAGAGGCTTCTGCTCAGGACCATTACTGAGCCAGGTGAGTGTTAGGAGAAGGAGAAGAGCAGCACAGGTGTCCTACATCAGGCACTGAAACAGGGCTTCAGATGTACAAGGGCAATTTCATCAAGTGCCACCATTGTGGTAGCTATAACTAAGTGGGTTTTTTAACCCCATCAGCTGCCTGATGCCATTTTAGTCATCACTCATTGTTCTACCTCATCTTAAAACTTCTGCTGGGTCCTTGCAGACTACAGCTGTTAAACTGTTTACAAGCTGATGAAGAAAATTAACCCTCCCTAGTCTCCAAAGTAGCTACTTTTCTTTATCATGCTGCATAAGCCTTTTACTTGACTATTAAAAAAAGGCAGGTAAATACCCATTCTTTAAGTTCATCCCAGCAGTCACAGAAAGCTGTCAGAGTTATTACAAGAATACTGTCTTTTTGCACAACAGAAAAGCAAAATAAATTATCCAGTATTGTAAGTTCAAGGTTCCATGAAGCATGGTCACAAAACCCAAGTTTTTTGGACAACCCTTCATCATTAAATTGTTTAGCACAAATTGAAAAGATAACAGGAGAGCATCACTACTGTCCATTTTAATGTTGACAGTTTCTCCAGGAATTGTGCCAGAGATGAGTGCACTTATGGTAACAAAGCACCCTTAGGGAAGATGTGGGAGTTCATCTTACTCTTATTATTCCATGCAACTAGTTAGGTATCCAGAGATTTAGGCTGAACAGAAAGACATGCTTTGATTATAAGCACTTATAGGGCAATAATCTTGGAAAATAGGTAGGCTAGATTGGTTTTGAGTTTTTGAGATTCTTAATCTATATTTAGGCAAGATTTGAGTGATCAAATATCTTTAGAACTGAAGCTTAATGGAGAAAAACACATTAGAAAGACTATTTCCCTTATACTCTAAGCCTTCTTGGCTGGATGGAAATACAACAAAAAAAAATAAAAACCAGAGAATTTAAAACAAAGAACTGAAGGAAAACTTGTCTCTTGGCCATGCTCCTTTATCTCCACAGATGTGTTAGGTACCTTTTCATTTGTGAAATTTAACTACCTTTGTATTTTGATCCTTGAAATAACCTATTTTATTTTTTAGACCTTACATTTACATCACATCAGCATCAATTGCATGATTAGGGCTCCAATTTCTGTCAGAGCTTGACTTGGCCAGTATAATCATAGGTTTGGCATCAATACAGTTTGAATTCAGAAATGTTATATAATCCCAAAAGTAAATTATTTAAATACATTCATGCTCATATATTTAAATAATTACTCATACGCATGATATAGCCCATCATACTAATGAATAAAATATCAGAAGGCATCTTGGAACACTAATTGATTTCTTTTATAAGGACATTTATGTGCCTTAATATATATATATTCACTTTTATATATTTATATATATTAAACAAAATCTTTGTCTTTCTTTAATCAGCCTGTTGCCACCTGTTTAACCATTTGTATCTTCATCTGGAGTGCTATTTAATCATGAAGCTGATACAAAAGCCATGCCAGGATTGATATTAATTCTACTGTGTAGGAGGCACTAATGTATGATAAAATTCCAGGTATCTGACCAGCAGAAGGGAGTGATTCTAGCCCCAGAAAAGTTCTTTCTGTTTCATTATGTCCTGTCTATCATAGGACTACACAAGAAGTTAGGAATGTCAAGCCACAAGACACATGTGAATGCACAAATGAAAACTGAAGCATTTGTTGCCATCCTTCCCTGCTTCTGTGGAAGACAAACAATATTCTTGTTACTCCCAAAGAGATCAACCTGTCACTGCTGCACAGAGTGAGGAGACCTTACTGGGTTCTTGTAGGGCACAGTAATGTACCCAAATCTCCAGCAAACTCACAAGAAAAAAATCTAACTGAAAGACACTTCCAAGAAGCAGAACTTAAAATGAAATCCTATTGATGAGCCACAAATCGCAAAGTGAAAAATACATGCTTTTATTCAAGAAATTAGCTATTGTGACAGACCAGAAGGATTGCTGACTCAAAACATTTCAGGTCCAGGTGTGGGAAAAGGGGCAAGCCAAGTCTTTGCCTGCAAGGCAGTGCTCTGCTTAATGCATCCCACCTGTGCCACACCCCTGGCAGACTGGAAGCAATGGTCCACACCCCACCTAACCCAGGTGGGTTAACCCTGGTCCCTAACCCAGCTCCTGAGTGGCCACCAAACCAGAAGTCCCACCTGGGAGTAGGGCCTAGGAAAGCCAAATTGGACTTAAACCAGAATGCAATGCAACTCTCTGTTTTGACTCTGCTTTCTTGTGGCTTTTTTGTCACTTAGAGTACTACTAGAAGCAGATGTGGTAGCTATATTTGTTATTTTCTATGTTTCTTATCTTTTCCCTCAAATTTCTTCCTCTTCCAGTGTTTGACTATCTTAAAGGTGGATGGGTTGGAGTTTGCTGAGTTGAGGGGGCTTCCCTTTGTTAAGTTAATGCTTTGTGAAGTGCTTCATGTTGATTCAATGTTGCTTTAAACTTTTGCTAAAGTTGCCTGATTTTCTAAAGCTTGCTAGTGAAGTTTTTGCTGTTTTGCTTTCTTGAGAATATCTTGCTGGTGTTTCCTCTCATGTCTAACTCAGGGTACATAAATAGCCTGTAAGGTCTTGTAAGGGACTTGGTGAGGAATTCTGTGGCCTTACAATCATGAAGGTATCTGTGTCACTGCCATGAAGCGCCTCAGTGTCAAAGAGGAGGAACAAAACGCAATAGTGGGTTTGAGGGAGAAAATTAAATGCTGGGTAAGAAGAATTATCTCTGTACCACAGCCCGGTGCCCCTCCACTGCTGGAGGCAGCTGGGTGTGTGACTGGCACTGGTGTGTGACCCACTACAGAGACCTCCCATCAATCCAGCCCAGCTGGGGTGGGCTCCATCAGCCAGGAGCTCCTGATGCTGGGAACAGGGAGAGCTGGCAGCTCAGATCCTGCTCCCTTCCCTGTGCTGGGACCAGAGCATTAAGCTGCACCAGAAAGAGAAGTGGATATTGCTACTATCAGATTCTTTACTGTGTTACCTGCAGATGGGGATCAGTGCCCCTAGAGAGCTTGGTACGTGAGGACCACGCAAAGATAAAAAAACAAGAACTTTCAGAATTTGATTATGCTTAACAGATTTCTAGGCAGTCAGACAAAGAAGGGACTGTACTCCCTTGAAATACTGCTATGTGCTCATTTAATTACCATGTAATCATTTTTAATGAGAATTAGAAATTGGGTTTATTCTTAGCCGCTGAAAAAAATTTGTGGTACTACTGATCTAAACAAAGAAGAAATGAAAGAACCAAACACATACGAACAATTGATGTCTGTTTTTTTGCATTTTCCATTCAAATATAACTCATGTTGCTATATACAAAAATTTTATGACCAAAGATAATTTTTGTCATCCCTATATCAGGTTTTTAATGTGATACTCTTCATAGCATCTAGTAACAGATGCACAATTATCAGCTTCCAAAGGTTTTTACAGTATGTATTCCCAATAACAATTAAGTTGATAGTGCCTTCTGAATAAGTGACTATCCAGATCTGTTGACCCAAGAGTTTAATATTAACTGAGGAGATATTCTCCTAGAACACAAATAAATCCTAATGTTCTTCACAATAAAAACTATGCACCTAATACCAGATATACTGAAATTTCTTGCCTGGGTACCCCAATCTCTCTACTAACCAAATAAACGGAGTTCAAGAAAGGGGGAAATCTTTGTTATAGGTGTGAATAAAGAGCAAAAGGCACAGTAATCCAGTCCAGGATCCATATTCCATTGTATTGTTTAAAATAAGATGTCCATTGTTCTAAAATATGCCAGGAAAAGTTTCCATCTGTGATCAGTCACATAGGTGGAACACATATTCACAAATTTGTTTCATGTATAGCATAAAAAATAATTGCTGCACTTATAGGAGGTCCAGTAAAACATTTTATTATGCATTGAGTCTAAGTCTTACTTAAGGTCAGAATCAAAAGGCAAAACAAAAATCTTGTTTGAAGTCAAAACAGACCTAAAGAAGCTGCTTGCTTAGTTACTGTTATGAGATCAAAGAGATCAGCCCAATTTCCCTGTGAGAAGCAAAGTGATTAACATATCTTTATTTGATTGATTAAGCATGATAAATAGATACTTCCACAGATAAACTGTTAAGCATCAGGTTCTAAGAGAGCAGCAAAATGATCCTACTCATAATTTGTTCTTTAGGAGCAAATGACCTGTGGAAAATCCTGACCTGATAGATTTCAGTGCATAGACTGAAAGCTTTGTTTTACATATGGATGCAAGGATGGAAAATGTAAGAATGAAGGATAAGTAGTGTAAGTAAACATGTCAGCAGGATGGGAAGTCCTATTCCAAGAAGAGGAAAATTACATTCCAAAGGTTGTGTGTACCTTAACTAGTAATTTTATGAGTGTTAATGTAGGTCTAACAAGACTCACTGCAAATTTTTTTCACCCATATAAAGTTTTTCAACATAGGGCAAGATTCACCCTTTTACAAACAAGCATTCTCAGGCTCTGGGAATTTTTGAGGGAGGATATTTTTTTTCCATGTGTGTTCATTAGTCCACTATTTCTCCAGACAATTTTCTTGGAATATGAGCTATTGGCTAAATTCAGAAAAACAGATATTTTTACCAGAGTGGCATTCATAACCTGTATGTCAAAGTGCATGATCCAATAGCAGTTAAGGGAATTTTCAAATATTTACTTGTATTGCTGTGTTTTCTCCCGTATATGTGCAATGTTAAGAATACATCTCATTATTTATTTTTACACTGCTTGACACCAATTTTTTGGGGAGTAAGAATGAGAAATTTTTCTTATTTGCTCACTCTTGCTACTGATATTTAAACGCAAATTATCTGCTGTTAGCTGGATTGTTATTCTTATCTCTCTGAACCTTGTCTTTCTTGTATCTCCCATTTGTTCTGCTTTACTATCTGTGAACTGTCTTTTTTTAATTCCTAGAGGCAAATTTCCTCAAGCCTGTTCCAAGATGTACAGTAGTAAGCATTTTCTTCTCTCAACTGGTAGAGCCATCCATCTACGTTTCAAGTCTCATGCTGCTGAAAACTGGAAAATAATCAGAGGATTTTTTTATATATCACTGTTGTACTAAAGTTCAAACCATTATAATAAGAAAGTCCTATCCAGTATTCATAGAGAAAAAATGTGGACATATCAGGTATTCAGAAGACTGAATCTCAAACAATATGGTACCAGGGGAAGGGAACAAAAGCAATTTCGAAGTTCAATATTTCAGAAAATGTAGGAGATGAATGGCAGGCAAAGGTCTCTTAGTCACATATTTTTTTTTTTTCCTTGTGCTAAAATCCAAAATCGTAAGTCTGAGCAGAGATCCAATGCCATGAAAACAGTTTAGTTCACTTTTAGACCTACGAATGTACTGCCATAACTGAATTTCAGTTTTCCAGTGAGAAAATTTTATTGCAAACTGACATTTCTGAACACTTACAAGATGGAAAATATACTAGCATCAACATGCACAAACAAGGGCATAAGCTTGGTGATGGATTCTTATGGGCTTCCCCAGCTTGCTTTATAAAATGTTTAGGAAACTATAGAGAAAATTAAAGAGATTATTCTTCTTATTACAGACAACAGAGATATAGAAAATAAATACTGGCCTTAGCTATTTGCTACTGATTTTTGTCTTTTAACTGAATTTAATGTTTGTGGAAAATGCTAAATCAGCAAAATTTTTATATGTTGAGAAAATCTAAAACAGCCATCAAGCAGCTTTCCATGCATAGCCCCATAAATGCCTTTCTACATTAACTGGGTTTTTGTGTGATGTGGCTTTCCATAAGATGGCCTTCCTCAAGTGGGATTGTTGCTCCTATTGTCACCTCCAGAGGTCCTTTCAAAGTTCAGCCATTCTGGGGCTCTGTGAAAGGGGAATAAATGTGTTGATGGCTTTCTGAGATGGATGCCTGTGTACTGTGGTCTCCTCAGAGCCTATTAGGGTTTGTTCTTGTGGATCACAGAACTGCCAAGAGATTTTAACAAACTTCCCTCCCTTATGACCTGTCAGGTTCAGATCTCAGTACAGGAGAGCCATTTAAGCACATGACTAACTTCAATATATAAGCAGTGCCACTAAATCAGGCCTGCAAGGTATTCAATTATTTATTTAATGGGCTACTGCTAAGCTTAAAATTATACATTTGTGTTTTTACCCAGGCTTCAGCTTTGCCCTTCTCTTCCTTCAAACTTAACCTCAACACAGGCACTGCCTGTTCAGAGGGGTCAAGTACTAGGGTTGAGTGCCCCTCATTTCCTCCAATTAAATATTTAGGTTGTTTTTTTTCTCTTTATATTTGTCACTGATTAAACTTCAGTACCATTCTAAGCAGATATTCCTCTCAGTGCAATGCTGTTAAGTCCTCCCAGAGAGTTTCATTCTTCACTGCTATTCCTGGCTTACTGCACACAGAGCCTTGCAGCTGGGCAGAGTGCTGAACCCTGGACAGGGCTGGGTTTTTTCATCAGCAGCTTGTATGGGGTTATTTTTTGTAAGGTCAATATTTCTGCCTATGGCCAGGGTAAATCCTCAAATGTTAAATTCCTTCCATCAGCTTCTTTCTCCTATAAGTTCAGGGATAAACTTTTCAGCCTGGTTCTTCCTGTAGCAAATACATTGTTTTATTTAAATGGGAAAAAGGAAATCTGAGAGTGTATTACCACTTCTTCGTGTATGGATTAATAGCTCAGTAGTAGGATTAGCTAGAGAGTTAAGGACCGTGCCACCTGTGGCACACTGGAAGTTTCTTTGTAGTTGAGAAATGTTTCTATAAACCTGGTCCTCTGGATCTAGATTTTTCTCCAGGTTTTTTGCTGTTTTAAAACAAGATTATCTTTCCTGACTCCTGTAATATTGTAATTGACTTGCAAATAAAGTAATTCATAAAAAGTAATCTTTGATTTTAGTCACATTGAAAGTGACTAAAATTATTATTAGTTATTTTCTTTTTCGTGGTATAAACTTATGCTTTAGACCTTGGTTTTGCTCTCAGTTAAACACATGTGTTTTGAAAAAATAAATACTAAAAATCCCAAAATGTAATATTTTCCATTTGTTGCCCATTTTCTAATTTATTATTATGTAATGAAGAGCTGAATAACAGACAATTACTTCATTATGTCTCTGAAGAAAAATAGCTTATGAAGTATGCTGGAGCATTTGTTAGCTAGGGAACAAGACCCTAACAGGGCTGGGATACAATCAGAATCTGACAATCAAAAGACAATGTCTCATAAATTTTCTACAATATTTTTCCCCAGAAAATTACTTGAAAAGGAAGTTATGATCTTTCTTTTTTGAATTGCCTCAAATCCAACTTCATTAATTTTTTAAAATCACATAGAGCAGGGAAAAAGTCAGAATCTTAATACTTCCACTGCAGGTTTTGTGGCAGTGCCAGTCTATTTTCTCAGGAACTTGTTCAGATGCTGTAGGAACTGGCAGCAGTATAAAGCATAAAGCGCTCGGCAGGTCAGAGTGCTTATCAGCCATATTCAAGGTTTAGATGAACTTTTATCAGTGCAAATAATGTTGAATCTTATTAGAAATTTCAGCTGCAGTGGTAATAGGTCACTGGTGAATTGTATGGTCTGTGTAAGAGAGAGGTATCCTCTCTCTTTTCATTATGTCTAATACAGATAGATGGGCAGTGATTGTGTCCAGATCAGATTTAAACTGAATGAGTTGAAGATGAGGCTTCATTGTCTAGACCTGAGTTATACAGGTTTGGTTTCAATTATCACATTCTCCAGGCTTACTTTGTAAGCTCTCTAACAATCCAAATCAGTAACATTTTACCCTTATAATGTTCTTCCCATGTCTAAAGTAGAAAGAGAAGAATCAAGGTTTTAGTTTGGATGTGTCCTACCTGTGACGCCCTAGAAATAGATGGGAATTTCAATATATGTATTTCATATTTTGGAGAATTAAAATAACACTTTTTGTTTTTCAATCACCTTTAAATCCTATAAATTTGCTCTCCATTTCCAGTTTCTTCTTGGGCCACATCAATGTATTTTTGGAGCCCATTGTCATTCAAGCACTTAATATTTCCTTGTTTTCTTCAGTAATATAAAATATGGATTAGATTTCAATTAATATGTTAATATTGTGCCAGTTTCATTGAAGAGCAACTCTAATTTTTCATCCATTTTTGTCTTTATGTGAGCTTGTAGTGAGAAAATAGATGCCTGGCTAGTCTAGTGCATATTAAAATACAATGCTAATAAAGATGAACTACTGAACTGAAATATGCAACTTTCAGATGTCATCTTAATTTCATTTTTCTTCTCTGCAACACCCTTTCTTGGTCCCATACCACTAATTTAACTGGTAGGCTCAAGACTCTTGGGGTTCACTGATGGTGTTTTGCAAAAGAACCCTTTCTAAGAACACAATTACATTAATTAGTTGGGTCTAAATGCAGTAAAGATTAGTGTCTTCCTTCTGAAAACTGGCTTAAGAGCAGAATTTCATTTAGAGAGAAAAAATACAGTAGTTTACTATTAAAGAAAAAGTTTTTATAGTATTTTAATGCATGGAAAGCATAGTGGTATTAAGTCTTTTTTAATGGAAATAATGCTTTGTGAGACCTCTAAAGGGGAGGATGACTTAAGTGAATATTTTGCAACCTCTATTGTCTCTATGAATGAAAAGCTGAAGTCTAGTGACAACCTAAATAAATATGACTCAAGAGGTTATTGGGATCAATACAAAGTTACCAGTACTCCTATCATTATGTCAGTGGGATGCTTAATTCCTTTAGCAGCAGAGAGTACATTTCATGAACACTGCACTTTACAGTAACACAAGTACAAGAGTCATCACATTTCTACATTGCTTTCAACTTCAACTAGAAGGCCAGACACTTTTACTATATCTTAACTAATTTGTGTCAAGAATATTCACAAGACAGCTATTTCAAAATGAAGGCTTCGTTGCTTGAATGCCTTGCTCACTTCACTTTGGGTTAACTGCTTCACAGAGTCTTGGTTATTCCTTCTTGATATTCATAAAATGCTGCACTATAACCTTGAAATTAAATGGTCAGGTGAAAAGAAAGCCATAAATTTGTTATAAAACTATAGTTTTTAAAGTGCAAAATAAAAGTAAAATAATTCATTGGGGCAAATCAAGGTTTACTTGCTTTTGATATTTTCCATTTTTTCTTCTGGTCCTTTTTCAAAAGGAAGTAGAATGCAGCAAGAAATTAAAAAGGCTAAATGTTGAAGTGGTAATTGTATTAAGCTTTGTCAGTCAGAGCTCATTTTTTCTTAACTTTCCATAATGCCATTCATCTGAAGTAATCAACTCATGGAGTGTGGTTTGGGTTTTAAAAAGAACTTCCCTCTCTCCCCCATCCCAAGATACAACACAGAAACTGGCAATTGAAAACAGATACAGAACGCATTAGTGGGATGAAGTTGGCTGCCTCAACAAAAAAGTCAGATTGACACAACAATTAGGCAAGACTCTCAAGAAGTTCCTGTGTCAGATACAGCTTCTCAACTGGATTCAAAGGGGGAATGGCATAAAACCACACTTGCTAGAGATAAACCTGGGATCATGGGCATCGAGTGCTTCCTCAGCCATTTTGCAGAAGACTCCAAGCTGGACAGGAGGGTTCTGCAGGCAGATATGAACAGCTTAGACTCGTGGGCCAAACCAATTGCATGAGGTTCACCACAGCCAAGCGCCAGGTCCTGCATTTGGGTCACAACAACCACAGGCAGTGCCACAGGCTGGGGCAGAGTGGCTGCAAAGCTGTCTGGTGGGAAAACACCTGTGGGGGCTGGCGAAGAGCAGCTGAACGTGGGCCAGCTGTGCCCAGGGGGCCAAAAAGCCAATGGCACCTGGCCTGTATGAGTAACTGGTGAGGCCACACCTCACATCCTGTGCTCAGTTTTGGGCCCCTCACTCCAAAAAGGACATTGAGGTGCTGGAATATTCCCAGAGAATGGTAACAAAGCTGGTGAAGGGTCTGGAGCACAAGTTTGATGAGGGACAGCTGAGGGAACTGGGGTGTTGGACCGGGAGAAAAGGAGGCTCAGAGAGGACCTTACACTTCCTACAACGCCCTGAAAGGAGGCTATAACCAGGTGGGGTCAGTCTCTTGTCCCAGCAAGTAATAGAACAAGAACAAATGACCTCAAATTGTGGGAAAGGAGGTTTAGGTTGTATACTAGGAAAAATTTCTTGCCCAAAAGTGTTGTCAAGCATTGGAACAGGCTTGGAACTTGTAAATGGGAGTCACCATCCCTGGAGGTATTTAAAAGTTGTGTAGAAGTGGAACTTACAGACATGATTTAAGTCTGGACTTTACAGTGCTGGGTTAAGAGCTGGACTCAATGCTTTTAAAGGTCTTTTCCAACCTAAACTATTCTGTGATTCAGTGATACTTTCTTAGCAACAGCATTGCAACATTTCATTTACATAATTAATTAAATTCCTCTTGCCACCTGCATAAGATGACAAATAACTTACAGTAATTACCCTGGAGTGGTGGGTCTCCAGACTAACACAGGTGAAAATCATCTGAACTGAAGTAAAATACTGAAGGATATTTGTGGTAAGCAGGGTTTATATGCACTTATTCCAGCATTTCTTGTATCATTACAGGGATCATTCACAGTCAGTGCAAGGTTTTGTCAGTAATTTTCAACACTTTCTTTTATAACTGTAGAAAAAGATATTTTTCCATGCTACAATACACATCTCTGCTGAGGAATTTTGCTGCAGAACCTAATTGCTATATTATGTTCTCCATCACTTCTATGATACTCCAGGGAAGAACGAATGAGAAATTTATAACTGCAAAAGGAATCTTTGGGCAGCTAGATCTTGAAATAGTTTTAAATGGTATTTCAGACATTATTACTTCAGCAGTCATCCTCTTTCTAACCACATCTGGTACTCACCCATCACTTGCCAGTCCATAAAAAGTGTAGCCCTTTTTCACCTAAAAACAATCTAAAATGAAATACTTAAGAGTGTTTTCATTAGGTCTTTATTACAGCTCAGTTAATGATTCAAAATTATACTGAGATAACTGGCAAGATTTTAATTCCGTCAGACCCATGAGGTTTTATCTCAAAATAAAAGTCATACCAGAATTCATTTGGGTGAACTCAACAAGCCCATTAGTTTCAGTTGTTTTAGCATCTCAGGAACCTGGTGTTGTTTTTCCAAATTGAATTTCTTTTTTTTCTGCACTTAAACTGTGCCACAGTTCTCCCTGAACTAGACTTATCTGGTGCAAATCCAAAAACACTCTTCTTCTCAAGCCTTATGATAGAGTATTTAGAACAAAACAAAATCTATTTCTGGTCCAGCACTAGTGATATCATCAACATAGTGACTCAAAAAAAGAACAGGTAAATGCTAACTATTCAGGGGAGAAGAATAGTGATAGTGCAATTCTTTTATGCTTGTTTGGTTCAAATCTTTGCCACAGGAAAATCACCTATTCAACAGAGAATATGCATGGTGTCCTTGAATTCATCTTACTCATATGTATTGGAAACTCTGTGCACATCCACCCTCCAAGACATTCTCTAGCACTCCTAACCCAACCTTTCAAAAAGCCTGCAGATCATCTCAGGCTTCAAAGAGACACTGACATGTATTTCTAGTAGTTCTGATTATTTTGCTACCTCTTCCTTACAGAGTCTTTGCCTGAATCGCCCATTTGACTTTTTGGCTCAGATTAATCTCATCCATATTTAGAGATCTAATATATGTAAAATCAATGGAGAAAGACAACCCACTCCTATAAGCCATTGGTGGTTTGGGTGGACTGAGTCCTCCCCAGGAGTGTCATTCCTTCTCCTCTGTCTGAAGAAAGATCCTACAAAGACTGTTCATGACATGGAGACTCCTGAGCAAGGCACATAAAGTCACATGCAAAGCTCCAAACATGAATTCTCACACCCTTACATGACTTCAGTTCCCATGGAGACAATAAAACTGGGCTTTGGTAATACTGTAACACCATTTGTGCTTGATGCTTTGGACACATCTTTCTGCATGCTATTATTCCATTAACTACAACTTGTGGGTTATAAAACAAGACAATCTGATGTGCAATATTATACAATCGAAGTGGTGATGAGACCCAGGAAAACAGATGACATTCTTGATTTTCTTATCCCTCACAAGTCTTTTGCTTAATTTTCATACCAGTATTGTCACAAAGTTTAAAGATCTGTTTTCTAATGGCTTCTCGCAGAACAAGTGTTACACTCTAATTGATAGAGCTCTTTCCCATTCAACCCAAGCCACCAAAATGGCCACATTAAACCACATTAAAATTTCTAACTTCAACTTTTCTGTGGTATAAGAAATAGTGTGAAGTAAAGAAGCAAAAATCTTTCTCTCTTATCCTTTCCAGATGCACTTGAAATGACAAGAAATAACTTGCATTTTGGTGGTAACAAAACAATCTCCACATACAGAATTGTACTACTAGCTATCTGAATCTGGGAAAAAAGGATGAGAGGATAGGAAGAAATGCCCACACCACAGAGCAGTTCTGCTGTAGTTTGAAGCCTGAAGGAACAGGAAAAAATGTTCTATATACCCCAGAACTAGCCACTCATCCATCCCTCAGCTAAGATGGGGTAGAGAATGTAGGGCATGAATTCATACCAGAGATGGATGTTATTGTAATCAAATCAAATGGAGACTAAACTGATGCCTAACTCTTGCATTCAAAGCTTGTAAGTCCATCAAAAGAATCACAGCACTGACCCCAGGTGCAATTCAATTTCTTTTTCATAACACATCTTTAATTTTCTGGACAGTGTCTCTGTCCCTATTCCTGTTCCTGTAATGTCTAAGTGTACTTAGCTAAATTTATCTGCTCTTTCTTCATTATCATCAGGAGAGATTCTTTTTTATTATCTTTCACTTAACATCATTTTACCCTGATGAAAAATCCCACCTACATACATTCTGTGAAGCCTGGCACTGCCTGTTTACATACCGTGCATCTTTTCTCTCCAATAAAGTGCTGTCACCAGCCAGGTTTTGCATCCCATCTGGCATGAACATAACACATTAACTATTTAACCTGAGCCTACAGAAAACAACTACTCTTCAGAATTATCTAAATATTATTTAATATTTTCATTTATCCTAAAATTGAGTGGTAACACACCCCAGGCTATACTTGCTGGGGTAATAAATGCTTCTGGTGTTAGGACTGAGGAGGACAAGAAGAGGTCATAGGAATTTGAATATTCCCAGAGTCCTCATAGTGTGTTGGAAACACTGCACTTAGGACGTGAGCAGGAAATGAAAGAGAAATAATAAGATGAAAAGGCTGCGCATTAAAAATGCCAAGGATATAACCTTTCTGACAACAAAGCAAAGATTCTTGCCTAATGTTATACTTTCATAATAATTATTTTTAATATTGCCACGTTAATTAACTTCCCATTGCACATAGTAGGTTTTGGTTTGAATATTTAGAACCTGTAACATATCTGTGCAGGTTCCTCACAGTGGGAACTGCTTACCCAGTTTGGAAGTCACAACTTTTAAAGCTCTAAGGTAGCTTTGTGTCCTGCTGATGTTTATCATTTCTATAGGCCATTTTTGGACAGTGCCCCATGACAGAAATTATATTTTTACCATGAAATGCCATAAAGGAAGATATGCACAAAAAGATGGATTTACAGAGGTAACTGAGCACCTTGAAAGCTGAGAAGAACCTTGGGTCTTAGAGAAGCATTTAAGTACAGCCCATTCTAGACAGTGGTCTTGACTGGCCAAACCCAAAATTCTGTGCTGTATTCCCAAAATTCTCTGCCATGTGACTGAAACTACCCTGCTTGTAGTAGTGCTAATTTGCACATGCCCCTGAGCACTGCTGGAGGGTCCCTTTCCAGTGAGCCTGCAGGTCTCATCCAGAGCAAGGCTGGGTTATGAGCAGACTCCAGCCTGAATTTCTGCTGTCACCTGGAGCCCCTGACATCCAGGCATTATACTCTGGCCCAAACAGAGAATTTACCCAAATAAGCATCACAGGTAAATGTGGGATAACAATTCAAAAGTTTAGTACTCTGCAAGTGTGCCAGGAAGACCATTTTCACTATGCAAAGATCCAAGATAAATTTATGTAAATCTTCAGTGGTTTGTGTTAAAAAGAGTGAGGAACAATGATTTCAGAAGGAGTTCTGACAATCAGACACAGATTCCATTGCTAAATTCTCTCTCACAGATATGAACATACACATAAACATTAATTTCAGCATTTTATTCTCCAGTTCCAAATTTGTCTCACTCAATTTGGCAAATAGCACACACTCAATGTGTGCCTGTGAGGAAATAATGTTCTCCCCTGTGCCTCAGCTTCCCCTTTCTATCAGTGGAAGCTTCTAATCTAATATTTTTAAATTTGTACACGGAAAAATGTTTTCGGGCTTAATATATCAAGATAAATAAATTACACAGAGATGTTTGCAAAAGAACACTGCATCAGTGCTGAGACGTTCATCATAAAGAACAATTATAGCAAATACACTTTGAATATTAAGCCTGAACTGTTTATAAGTGTATAAATCTTCAGAACAAATCCTTTGAGCAAAACTGCTGCTTTCATAAGAAAGTGCTATGCAAGAAAAAGAATGAGATTAAATTTTGTTTATGTATATAGCATACCATAATAATGTAGCTGCATTGGCTAAAAGCACTAATGACATCACATTAATTACTTTAAAGTGCTACATTGTCTCCCACTACAAGTGCTAAAGGTCTCCTAGCTGTAGTTGAGCTAAGATAATTCTCCTTTACTATAAAACCCATTCTTTAAAGATACACTTTTTGCACTTAATATGTGTCACATTCATGTGCATGTTAAATGAAAACCAAGACACAATTGCTATCTCTAAGCAGTTGAAGTGCATAAATATCAAGGAGGGAGATGTGCCATGAGATTATAACAAGATACAGACAGAATAGTTCAGACTGAATAGGAGGAAAAGTGTCTTAATGATCAGGTCTATTGGACCATGGAATAGTCTTTAGAGGGAAATAATAGAACCCCATCTCTGGGGATAGGTATAAGCACACTGGAAAAAAATATGAAATGAAATGTTGCAAGAAACTATCCTGATGTGACTTAAAATAAATTAGTTTGTTAAAATTGTTTTGTTTTTTTCAATTTAAATTGTCTGTGATTCGTGGTAGATAAACAGAAAACACACCACACAAGCACTCTAGACTTTTAGTGATAGAAGCAGTTTAACAGATTAACACTTAGAAGACACATTTACAGACCTATCAGTCATTCCATGAAAGCACTTATTATATAGAATATATGTGGATAATAACTGATCATTCATATTTAAGTTCTCAAGTCTCCATTCTTTCCCCTCATCACCTCTGAGCTTCATTTAAAAACAAAACAACAAGGCAATGGACTTTCTGATATTTATCTCTCTAGATCTTGTCAGAGCACAATCAATATGGAAATTGTGTTATTAATGAAATTCAAATATTTCATTTATTTTTTGTTTTTATTGCCATGGATATTATCTTCTTTATGAGCACTAACATAGAGTATTGATACATGCTTTCTTATATTACGACTCATGGGAAAAAATACTGAAATTGTAATCTTCTAATTTGAGGCCCTTGAGATTAAGGCATACAGAAGTATTTTCCACTGGTAGAGGAGGACATTTATCTCTAGGACAAGGAAAAAATTAGGGGTTGGACTAAATGAGGCCAGCAACCATAAATTTAGTCTCCAGAAATGTTAAATTCACAGTTGCTGGAAGGACTGTAGTTTGAACAGCCTTCTCTTTTAGTTTCTTTCCCAAATCTCTATTCTAGTTATAACACTGTCTCTTCAGAGAGGAATGTCTAAAGATTCCTCCACCTTCCAAGTCTGGTTCTACTTCAGAAACTTAAAAGAACTAGTGACTGACCTTGAAAAACCCTTGAAAGCTGTGTTCTAGTGAGAAGATGGCAAAGCACCACAACGTATAATATACAGTTATCTTCAGGATATCATCTCTGCCAGAGATCCTGTGGTACCCCAAAGCCCATAGTAATTCCTGACAATTTCCCATCAGTACTTACAGATCCAGCATCAGAAACAAATCAAATGTTTTAGCTAAGCTGGCTACTATTCCAAAAAGAAACTGCATATGCAATTGTGCATATAACTTTGTCTGATTGTTGAACAACTCTGTAAACACTTCAGAAACACAAAATCTGACCCATACCTGAAGATGGGGCATGTAAGATCTCATGGCACTGAATGATGAGGTTATTTTGATACAAAAGGGATACTCAGTCAAACATGAAGTTTAAGGTCTCCTAACCTGTCTTGCTACAAAATTAAAATACATGGCAAAAGCAAGCTCTTTTTTTCTGCTTTCTGCCACTGAACTCTTGATTGTGCCTGTAGTGTAATGTTATCTGCTTTTATTAACACTCTGCTCCCACAGCATTTTAGTCCTACATTCTGGTTTCCTTCCAAATGTAAAGGTTAACAAAATAGAGATTTCTTAAACAAAAATCCTCACCTTAATTCTCTACTTAATGTGAAACATTGTCTTTTAGTGTGTAACACATATTTTCACCTCTGATTCATGGTCTTCAGGTGTATGACTTTATGTGTTCACACACACTCTCCATCATAACTCCAAGTACATAAAACCCAACAGTTCTGTTATTCTGGCTGCTCTGGTTTTCATCCCTCACTTTCACTAACAAGAGAGTAACAACATGAGCAGTAGAGGGCTAGCTCTTGTAAAGTGCCTCACATGCCCCTTTTCCCCTGTGTTTTGTGTTCCAAGTTTCCACGCCACATCCCTACCAACTCCTCTGAGCAGCACATGTATTATCTGCTTCTGAGTTTGGAACATGCTGATTGACAGACATAAATGCTTATCAACAAACCTGGGGTATTTTTGGCTTTCCCAAAGCAGAGGGCAGTGATTTACTTACTCCTTGTATACTTGGCTTCAAGTTTTAATGACCAGCTGGTTCATTATGGGGGTAGAGGGAGGAGGACAGATGGAGAAAGAAAGAGGCAGAAAATTCACTGTTGCTGCTGTGATCAATTGTAAGTGGAAAACATAACTTCAGTCTCTCAGTAAATTGAAAATGGCTCACAACAGTAATCCAAAGATTTCTGTAACTAAAAAATGACAAATTATTTTACTTTTTACAGTCAGCTATGTTTTCTAAATATCATTGCTGTAGATACCCAGAATAATGAAGAGAAAGACTTTTCATTTGCTGATACTTCCAATTAGAATGTAGGATTTAGGGTCATTATAACTTGTTCATACCTGGATGATTAAAGAATCTGCCAGTATCTGGTGAGATCATTTTTCAGAGGAATTCTGGAAGGAACCTGAGAACCAGAATATCAAGCTATGTAAATCTACTGCTTTGGATAAAATTTTAAAGACTCCAATAATGTTATAATTTCCAGACTTTGAGCTTTATGTTGGCATGTAGCTAAAACTCTAAGACAGGGTTTAGAGAAAAGCATATACGAAAAAATAGTAATCCTGAAGAAGTTTTTCTTTTTCTCTTAAGTTTTAAGGCAAGTGGCTTGAGCAATTAGAAATACTGTGTTCCAGGGACAAAATTCCCAAATATAGGTGATATTTAAGTTATGTTTATCCTACTGAAGTTAGATATCCAATGTAAGCTGGTCATCTAGATTCACTTTGTAGGTGGAGAGAGGTCAGCTCTCATGTCATCCTCCATTATGCACCTGAGATCAATGAAGTAGCTCTTCAAGGAACCTACTGATTCCCACAGATAGTTTAGAAAACTCAATTAATTTTGAAATTTCTCAGGTTGACTAGATAACAGCTCACCAGGCTGAATGGGTTGCTGTGCACAATAAAAGATTTGCAGTCAACGAGACTGAAACATATAAAAATCACTGGGACCCTTTTGTTACGGAGGGGTCGCCATGTGCTGCTGGGAGGGAAGCAGAACCAAGGTGCAGAGACAGTGAAGGGCTTGGCCACCTCAGCGTGGCAAAGGCAAAATATAACACTTGAATACAAATCAATGTAAATTTGAATCAACAAGAAGAGCTCAAAGCAGCCCAGCAGACACCTGCACTACCACATTATTCTGCCTTACATTTGTTCAGATGCTGCTTTACTTTGAGCCCATCTCGAACTGCTGAGCACCTGAGGGCTTGCCTCAGTGTGCCACACAGATAGAAGCTTCTTCATTTACTTCCCAGGAAACTTGGACCTTGCCATCTTCTCAGAGCACTTTTATGCACAACATTCTGTTGGCTTATTGAAATGAAAAAGAAAAATGCAGTATATTTGTCAATATCTTTTCATTACCTTTCTCCTCATTCCCATTCATTTATTAGTCTAGTAGACAAACCACTTTCCTATGAAAGCAGCAACAAAAATGAATGTTCATTTGTTCCTTCTAGCTGACAGAAGTTTTGAATGGCAAAACATATGTCTTTCCAGTCATCTGTGAAGATACAGATTTCTATCAACAGGTTTTAAACCATCTATTACCATATCTATTATGTTAAAGCAGCTGTTAGACTAAATCCATCTTAATAATTTAGCTGCATCCGTACAATTCTAACAAACTGTATTTTCTTCCTGGGTGCATGACTTGGCTGTGTAATTTTTCTTTTGGTTCTATAACTGAATTTTCACAGCTCTGATGCCCACTTTCACTCTGGTTTACCATGAAGTTTTCTAAAAAGTAAACAGAATACCCATGAAACATTGCTGGATATGAATATTAGTGTAGTGTAATATTAGTGTAGTGTAGTGTAATACTTTTGCTGTATAAGATGATACTGATGCAAACACAGGACAAGGCAGAATCTTAGGTCTTAGTCTCCTTTCCTTTGTCTGAGAATTAATATTCCTCCATACTTTTTAAGTTTTCAGAAGCCAGTAGTATTTTAGATCTGCAGGGGGTTGTGAATATTAATGTGCATTAATAAGGTAACAGAGGACACAAGTTGCTGCTGATTGCACATCCAAAATTGTTGTTGATGACTACAGTACTTGCTAAAAAAAGTAAACAAATTCCTACACAGAGAGATCCAAGATATGCCAGTTGCCTAGATGCTAAATAATATTAACTTTTCAACAAAAATGCTCAACTGTGCTATAATTTTCAAGGGATGTTTTTCACAAGTAACATTTTTTTTTTGTAAAGGATTTCAAAAGCACTTGAATGTATGATACATTTTCAAAAGAAGTGTAAGGATTTTGTTATTTTCATTATCCATATTATCATGGTCTCTAGCATCATGTCCAGCACTATAATGCCCAAGAAATCAAGCAAACACTCAAATATGCAATATAAATTGTTTTTATGAAACTGAATTTCACCTTTGTGTGCTATAATGCAAATAACTACCTTTGTTTAACCAGCAGCTTATTTTGATAACCTTATATGAGTGAGAGTTCATCTTTTATCACTGAGTCATTTCCATTGATTCAGCTGAGCTTTTCCCATGAGTATGGATGGTAAAAGGATTAGGCTGCTTTCAATTTTTATTTCATATATTTTTATTTAGGCATATGAGCCAAGGCCAGTACTAAAGGAGTTTATTTTTGTAATATGGGAAATGCAAGTAGGCAGCTGCATTAATAGATTTATGTAAAGTTCTTCAACGTGCAACAATACATTTCTCATCTAGCTTTTATTTAAATAAAAATCTATAGAATTCTGGGATCCACCTAACAGAGACTGACTTATAATTTGGTGTCTAGGAAATGACTTATTAGTTGTTATATAATATCCAGCTTCCTGAACATCACTGAAGAGAAAGTGCAGGCTCCGACTGTGAGATGCATAAATACAGCACAGTATTGTTTGGAGACTCCCACAGAAACAAAAGTAAGGATATTAAAATGAGAGTTTGGTTCATCTTCCCAACAAAAAATAAGAAGCAACAAGTTTTGGGCTATTCCAATAAATAATTTCCCAAGGGTCTGGAAGTGCAAGGTACCTAGCCAAGAACTGTCTGGCTGCTATTACCCACCAGGGAAGTTCAGGTGGTGGCTGCGGGAAGGGTGAATTCTTCTCTGACCAGGGATGTTAATGGCCATAACTACTCCCATTAAATAAACTGCTCTCTAAGAACTATGCACAGTACTTTCTCCATGCAAGCATCAATTTCCAGGCCTCATTTGTCTGGAATAACATTCATAATGGTAATTTTTTTCAAAAGAAATTAAACAATAGTTGATCTTCCAGAATAATGTTACTTGTCTGTTTAATCTTTAGTCTGCAGAAGACAATAGAAAAGCCCTGAAAATCTGCACCATGTCCAGGACACGGGCACAGGACTTTATTCTGAAGATTATTTTACTTCTGGCAACTATATGTTGTTCTAGAACAAGGACCTGCTTAGACACAGACAGGGCACCAAAAGGACACAGCTCATTCACACACAGGCACAAGGTTTGTTCTGACTTAAGTCCCAGCAGAGCTGGGACCAGGCACATGCTTTTGGATTATATGCAATCTTTGCTCGTGCATCCAACATTAGGAATGCCCATTTTAAGCATTAGTATTGTGAAATACAGATGGCAAAGCCTAGGCTGGGTGCAAGACATCTTCAGCAGTGGTTCAACTTCTCAGTCTGATCACTGGTACCTGAGAAATACACAGTATAAAATTATCATTCCTTGTTACATTTTATCAAGCCTTTCAGTTGCAAGGTAAAAGCCCACATACAAACGCAATGTATAAGCAACACTATGCAGCATTTGTTTATACCACACTGTTGAATTTTACATCGCACATGAATATTTTTACTTTGCACAATTGAAAACAATGAGGTACCAATTGAATAATGTGTAAAACCAGTGAGTCCAATGCAAATCAGAAAATTCTGGAAGTGTCAGTGCAACATGCAAGCATATCAAAGGGATATATATATATATATGTATATTCTTCAAGATATATCTAACTGCTTTGTCAGAACAGCAGTGCCTGCAGAAAGCTATTCTTGCTCTTGATGTTGCTAACACCCCTGCCTTTATCACAACCTCACAACATTTGGCACTTTTCCTAAGTCCTCAGGAAATGTCAGTAAATGTGTTTTTTTCTATTTTTTTTTTTAATGGAAATTTCCTACTTCTTACAATGTTAATGTAAAGACTAGAAATATATCTGACCAGAAAAAAACTATCAGAAATCCCCAAAATTATAATTGTTTTTCATACCTAGATTTTTGATGTGTATCTTTTTTTAAAATTTGTAACTGTATTTGTACTGGCTCTTCTCACAATCTGTAGCAATTGATTATTTATTTAGTTAATTTTTCATGTTTGGCTACTTACATTATTGCATACTTTTAATCCAGATTGACAATCTAAAAGGCTCAAATTTTCAAAAAATTCAGAGTAAATTTGGATACAAATCCAGTTTCCACTTTGCTGACTTATTTTCCATATAAGTGATTTTGGTTTGGATCAAGATAAGTACAAATCTGAACAAAGTTTGCACGAAAGCAGCAGCTCCCTAGACAAGGAAGCTGGAAACTGATGCCCTTGTTAGCTTTTCTGGGAAAACAAAGTACAATTTCACTGCTGAGAAGTTGTTGGGGGCTTCATACCTGCCTGGCACAAGGGCAGGCTTTCCACTGGACTCCCCTGGGAGTCTCTATGGTGTCTTAGCCTTCTCCTAGGATTTTTTTATAATTTTTCAAAGCACTCAGTATCCCAAAACACTCCAGTTTTGACAAGAACAAAGCTCTGGAATCTGTAAGAAAAATGCCTTATAATTTTAAAATTCTTTTAATTAGGGAAATTGTTGTAACTATCTTCATTGGAATAATGATAAAAGTCAATGTATTTCTAGTAATGTGACAGCCTGTGACCATCAAGTGATCCTTTGGACACAGACAAAGCAAAGTGTATTCTGACATCAGATAAATATTGTAAAGTTTTGAGGATACAGTCTGTACATAAGTCTGAAAATAATGATATTTATTTTCAATATTCTCTCACAGCACATCAGAGCAAATAAATATTAGTGTTGGGTGAGAAGACTGAAAAACTGAGATTTTCCAAAACCAGCACCAGTTTAAACTTCAGTACCACTATCAGACTCTCCACAAAGAGAAGGAACAACAATTTAAATTGGAAAGATGAGCCATGAGAGAGATCAAAGTTATTTCTCCCAGTGATCAACTTATGTATTTCTTTCCTCATCTGACATTTCATAATGCCCTTCCTCTAAAATATCCTCCTTCTGAGGATCTCAGCAGGATTTGTTGTGGGTACAGTTTCCCAGAGCTGAATAAGTACATTGCTGGGTGTCTCTGCTGTCATAGTGAGATACCTGCAGGCAGAAGGATGGAAATAGGGCCAGCTCAGAGGTCTGTCTCAGCCTGGGTGAAGTGGATTTTCTTTACTGGGTGAATAACACCTCTGTGTGACTGGGAGTTTGTAGATGGCATTGGGAAGGATGTAGTTGGTATGCAGAGACACATAGGGCTGAAAACCTACTGTTTGCAAAGGGAAATAAAGCATATGGATGCCAGTACACAGGAACAGTAATAAAACTTGTGTGTGCTAAACATTGAATAGTGACATGATTAACAGAATAGTGGGTTTATATGCTTAAACAATGCAGTTTCTAGCAGTACAGCTTCCAGAGTGAGGAATTGCACTGTGCTCCTATTCCTGAAGTCACTGAGTCTGACAAGCAGGGTGGGAAGGATAATGGCAGAGAACACCCTGACAATGCACAAAGAAATGCACAAAACTGAATCCCTTTCAATCCCTTTCATCATTACTCATCTGTTCTGGCTGTTCTTACAGCATAGGTATGGAACAAAAAACCCTGAGATTAAGGCTAGTCTTCTACATGAGTAGTTTTTCCACAGTGGACACTGGAAAGAACTGGCACATTCTCATGGAAGAATTACACATCAAAATGAATGCACTTGGCTGAACAGGGAGACACTGTGGTCCACTGGCCCCATAAGTATGGGAGGCAAGGAGATCTTTAAGAAATCAGGCAAACCCTGGCACTAGGTTGGGAAATTGTAGATGTGATTTCCATTCCCAACTCTGCCTCACTCCTCCTGTCTGAACTTGAGCGAGTCTTTAAGTCTCTCTGTGCCTCAGTCTGTAATAGAGTAATAATATTTTCCTGCCTCACTGTGGGACACTGTCATCCTGATATTGTGTTGATGGGTACAGTTGAACAATCTGCCATATATTAAAAAGAAAACTTGTTCAGATGGATGGTGCTTTATCACTGAAAAACGTCAAGTGAATGAGGCATACTTGCTTTTTATAGGTTTCTTGTATATGCTTTGTTATAATAAGAAATTCATCACCACTGTAGGGACCTGAGTCATCTTTGTCCTTATTCTGCTCTTTTTCCAGTGTTTTCCTTGAATGCAAAACACATAAATCAGTATAAAAATGGGGTCATACCATGGCAAATCACAGGTTTTGTTTTTCTCCCTGGAAGTTGCACAAGCCCTGCAGTCCAAAACAATTACTACCATGTAATTTATTTTCACTTTATTATGTTTCTCTGAAATACAAATTGGAGTTTGATGGTTATGCAACAGCTCTTCATATTCATTTTTCTACAAAATGAAACTTCATCTGGGAATACATAAAAATTAAGGATTCAAATCTTTCTAAGAAGTTTTGCAAAACTTCCTTTAGAGCCAGCTTCTATCAAATCCCATTTGCTTTTATAAGCTGCTGAAAACACTAATCAGAAATGTCTGTGCTTATGTGCTCAAAAGAGAGCATCATCTATATCTTACCTTACTTCCCTGCAAAAATCACTCAATAACGTCAAAATGGCATGCCTTTCCTAATTCAAACATTTGGCAAAACAGTGTTCTAATAAATGATGTAACAAGGGAGATCATAATAAGAAACATCTGTATAGATTGCTGAAGGCAAGCTCAAAGTATGTCAGAGTCTAAGAATTTACCACAAGGAAAAATTACTGAGAAAAATATGTAAAAAATGTTTATGTTCAATGTTGCTTGAAAAGGAACATGAATAAAATACGTAACTATACCACACAAGTAGACCACAACCCTCTTCTCAAATTTACAAATCCATTGAAGGGCTGGCACAGGGAAGTAAGATCCCACCCCTTGCTAGCAGAAAAAGGATATGACTTCTCCATTTTTGGTAGAAAATCTCAAGTACAGAGAGGCCAAATCAAAATTGTTCCTCTGATCTGAGTGTAATAAAACTTGGGAAAATCAATTTCATTTACCTTTTGCTTCATCCAAAAATGCAATATTTGAATAATTTTCAGCTAAAGATAATAACATTTGGCCTTCTTGGACACCATGTCCAAGATTACTGAAGTCAGAGACATCCAGAATGAATATGTGAATTCAAGGTCATCCATCCATTGCATAAGGAATTTGCCTAAGGACACTCCTACACTGGCCATCCTAATAACCTGATTCCTTGTGCTTCAAAACAATACTGGCTTTCATTTTTTATGGGACTTTCTTTCGTCCATCTGTACCAGTAGGAAATGAGTAAGAGAAAACAAAGAAAAACATGCTGCTGAAATACACTGTGTTCTGAAAATCCATACCAGACCCTTGCCAACAGGTAAGGAAAGCAGCCACTGAGATTGTAAGCAGGGATATTAAAAAAAAAAAAAAAAAAAAAAAAGTGCTCTCTGAATGTAATGCCTTTAGATTCCAGAAGGAACAAGCAGTGAAAGACAAAAACCAAGGAGATTGGACACACTCTGCAGAATGAATAATAAAGTTGGACAAGCACACAGCACCCTGTCAGCCTCTTGCTAACGAAAAGCCAACTATTCCAGGAATCAATGCCCTGTGCCTGGAGCTCAAGAGGCAAAAGTGCTAAGAGCCTCCAATGTTTTGTATTTTTTTAAGCTTGGCCAGGTCTAGAAGGAAAATACTTGCAGTATTATGTATTATGGAGTGGAGATGTCTGTTCTGTGCCAGATACCTGATTATGAGAGCTCAAGGAGTACTGACAGTGGATGCCACTGATACTCAAACTAAAACTTTTGCTCTGTGCTTGGCTAGTAACTGCATTTTTTTTATTGTTGTTGTCATTACTTAGAGCTTTTCAAAGAGTGTTTTAAATGTGAAAGAATACTGTGTCAAGGTTTTAGTTGTTGATAATTGTTTCTCCATGCATGAGACTACACAGTTTTCAGGGGCGCTGAATATGGCTTTTTAGTAACAAACTCTGTTACTTGGAACTATATAAAATATTTCTGTGCTCTATAAAAATAATGCTGATTCTGTTCAAATAAACTCACTGCTGAGATGCTGCAGTAAGCTTCAATATTTTTAGACCATTTAGGCCCCAGGCAATCTGAAATAAATATATTTATTTTAGTATATCCCAGGTGTAAACAGAGAAAACCTGAGCATCAGGGTAAAGGTCATAATCCCACGGGCAGCATCTGTTCTCTTGAATTTTGAGGAATAGTTTGGACTGTATATGCAATAAAACTCAAGAGCTCTCCTCAGTCTTCTCACACCCTCCAAGCCTCACAGCCCCAAATTGTTGAAACCCTTGAATTTCCCCTCGTGTATCAGACAGGAGCAGGTCAGCTACAAGTACTGAAGAAGCTTCAAACTGTGACTCAGTCTCAGAGTGTCCCAGCTTCAATGAGAATATCCAACAAGCTCTTATTACCTCTTATCATCACTCTAAATCAGGAAATATCAAGCTCTACAAACTCATGAACTTTAATATTATTTTTTTCAATTGATATTCATTCTTCTAAAAAAAAGTCAGTGCTCTTCATTGAGTTAAAAGATCACAGACAAAACAGATAGGATCTTTATGTTACATTTTGCCACACAGAGAGACACATTTAAAAGCTTACACAGGTTGTCTGTATTTTCCTTTAATTAGAAAGTGAAAAATGGCATTCATTAATTGTTTTACTCATGATTTCTTGCTTTGGCAGGAATCAGAATCTATTTCAAAATACTGGGTGCCTCAGTTATGCCTGATTATTATTTATGTAAAATTATTCCACATGTTCTGCACCAATAATTAAAAAAAAATCGTAGAATCACATGTTGAGTAGGAAGAGACCCACCAGAATCATTAAGTCCAGCTTCTGATTCTGCACAGGCCACCCCACCCATCCCATGCTGTGCCTGAGAGCACTGTCCAAACATTTCTTGAGCTCTGTCAGGCTGGTGCTGTGACCACTGCCCTGGGGAGCCTGTCCAGTGCCCAGCCACCCTCTGGGTGAAAACTTTTTCCTTATCAGGAAATCAACTTCCCCTGACTAGCTTGATGTTGTTTCCTTGAGTCCTGTCTCTGGTGACAAGAGCACGAGATCCGTGTCTGCCCCTCCTCTTCCCCTCACAAGGAAGCTGTAGCTGCAGTGAGGTCTCCCCGCAGTCTCCTCTTCTCCAGGCTGAACAGACCAAGTGATCTCAGCCATTCCTCATAAGGATTCCCCTCCAGACCCTTCACCATCCTCATGGCCCTCCTTTGGCCACTCTCTAAGATCTGAAAGTCTTTTTTATGTTGTGGTTCCCAAAACTGCCTCCAGCACAGGAGGTGAGGCCACTCCAGTGCAGAGGAGAGCAGGACAATCCCCTCCCCTGCCCAGCTGCCGATGCTGTCCCTGATGTCCCCAGGACAGGGCTGGCCCTCCTGGCTGCCAGGGCTCTGCTGGCTCATGTTCAATTTGCCATTGACCAGGACTCCCAGGTCCCTTTCCCCAGCCCTGCTCTCCAGCCTCTCATTCCCTGCTCTGACTGTACATCCAGGGTTGCCCCATCCCAGGTGCAGAATGCAGCACTTTCCCTGGCTGAACTTCATGTGGTTGGTGCTTGCCCATCCTCCAATTTGCTGAGATCTCCCTGCAGGGCCTTTCTGCCCAGGAGGGAATTGATAGCTCAGCCAAAGTCAGTTTTGCTGAGAAACTTCCTTAGTATTCCTTCAAATCCTGCACCCAAGTAACTTAAGATGGTGCTGAAGAGAACCAGGCAGAGGATGGAGCCCAGTGGGACCCCAGCAGTGACAGGTCCCAGCCTGATGTCCCCCCATGCGCTGTGACCTTTGTGCCTGGCCCAGGAGCCAGCTGCTCTCCCATCGTGTAACTCGCTTATCCAGCTGTGAGCTGGACGTTTTATCCAGAAGGGTCTTGTGAGAGAAGGGATCAAAAGCTCTGCTGAAGTCTCAAAAGATGACATCTGCTGGCTTTCCTAGATCAGATAGGGACTTCACCTTGTCCTAGAAGAAAATCTGTTTCGACAAGAAAGACTTTCCCCTGATGAAGCCATGCTGACTGTCACCAATAACTGCATTGTTCTCCAGGTGCAACCACAATAATCTTTTTCATTATTTTACTGGGAATTAAAATGAGACTGATAAGAAATATTTCTTATTGTAATATTTCGATATCTATAGATCTAGATTATTTGAATAATATATTATATATTGAAATTTTTTGTTACACTGTATGAAAATATTTATTATTTACAAGTGTATAAAATCAGAAAAGTAGTTATTGTTTCATATTACACACCTTCAAGATTTGAGATCTAAGCAGTTCACAGTCACTCTGATCTCTGGGATATTCAGATGTAACACTGCTACAAGTCCATTTCTCAGTGTTTGCATTGCTTATAGGCACTGGAGTGCCTATCTGCTGTGTACCTGCAGTCCTGATTTAAAAATAACAGTTTATAACAAACTTCTGTGTTGTCCTGCTTACAAAAACTGAAATACACATGAAACATGAGTTTTTCAAGGATATTATGCAGTGAGCTTGTTTCTAGTGAGGCTATTCTAGATCTAATGTAGTGAAACAACAAGGTTAAAATGCCAGCATATTTAACTTTATTTATAGCAAAGCAGCTGTACTAGTTCAAGGCATTTTATTTTTCCAAGTAAGCTTTTGCATAATGGTCTGCCTTTCTTGTTCAAATGAAGGAAAAAAGAAAAATTGGCAACATATGAAAGGAAGAAAGCAGACATAAGAAACACATTCCTGACATGGATCCACAGTGACACAATGAAGACTCGAGTCTGGGAATTCACCAGAGTCTGGACATATTTGGAAGAAATTGAGGAAGTCACTTGCAGAGATCTCTCTCAAAGACAGCTATTTTTGGATGAGTTCTAGATCTCCTTGAATTGTCATTCATCAAACCAACTCCAGACTGCAGATCCAAGCTCTAGTGCTTAGAGGGTGCAGCCGCCCCTGAGCCATGGTGTTTTACCATTATAACTGAGATATATCACCTTTCATCACCTAAATAAGCTGAAATCATGCCTTCACTCCTATAAACCAGTGAGGCACACTGAGCATTGTTTTATGCCAGCATGCATAAGAAATACCATTTTGCATTAAATTAGGTATTAACTGATGGTAAGCAATTATTTATACTGCTACATTGAAAAATTGTTAAGGAAGAACACACGCAATTGTGCTTTCAAGCTTAACTCTGTCTCCTGACTGATGGTTGCTTGATTTCTGAAGCTGTGTGATGCATAAATTCTAGGCAATTATTAAGTTATTTAAGATGCAGTCAGATTTAGATCAACTACAGATACATCTTCTATATATTTACACACCATTTATACAGATGACAAAGGGTCACATCCTGAAGATGTTGGCAATTTATGAGATCCCAGGATTTGTCCTAAAGAATAATGGATTTTTTGTATTTATTAGAGGTTCCCTGTCATTTGGCCATCGACCATCTGAAGACAAGGATTACATCCACAGGCACAACTCTCTCTACCATCGAGTATTTTCTTGGCTGTGCAAGTGTGATTCCCACATCACAGCACTACACATCACAGCATGGGAATTGCTGCAATAAATTACATTTAGATCTTGAAATTAAATGCCAACTAACACTGGAAGAGACAACATGGGTTCCTGAGTCCACTTCTACATAATCTCAGGCAAATATATTGTTGTCATTAAGGCCAGAAGTTCATAAGGACACTATTTCTGAAAAATAAAGACAAAATATAGGGTTTAAATAATAACAGTCACTCTTACACATCTTAAAACCAGTAAATGTTCAGTACTAGGAGAGATTTTACTGTTTTCACCACATACTAACACCTTAGCACTAAACCTGAATTACAATTAAGAGACTGAGATAAAATGGAAAAAGATAGGCTCAAGGTAGAGACTTACAGGCCTTAGAAATTAATTTCTAAATCTCTAAACACAGTTTTTCAGAATTGCAGTGATAAATTTTTATTGGAAACTGTCTTGTGCTGCTTTTATATTTTATCATGGTAGCACCAGCACAAGTGCACTTGGGATATATTTATGGTTCTGGATTCAAACCTGATGTGTTTGGCCCAGCCTTTGCAAGGCTGCCTGGATTTCCCCATGCACTCACACCAAGGAAAAGGTTTTCCACTCTCAGAATCCAAGACTGCAGTGGTACTAGAGCATGACTCCCATGATGATAAAATAGTGGTGAGATTAATTTCTGGAATAACACAATTCGCAGTGGATAATTTCTGTGCTGTCCCTCACAGGACATCAGCACACTGCGTGCCTGGTGCTGACCAGGAGCTGCCTGCCCAGCACACATGCTGTGTGCAGGAGGCTGGCAGCAATGGCAGGACAGGCAGCAGCTGGGGCTGAGCCTCCCTGCCCAGGGCCTGCACCCGAGCAGAGCCTGCCAAATGCCCTTTTCTGCCAGGCTCCATGCCCAGCAACTCTCTCCCTCCTCCTGCAGCCTCAGAGGGGCTGTTTACATCACACTGCATAGACTGTGCCCCTGCTACCCGGCCCAGGGCAGCAACCTCTCTGGTTTAATCGGTTTAATCAGTTTCATCAGAAAAGCAGATGGTCTGAGGGCACCTCTGCAGATTTTTCCAGGCAATGGCCTGTTCAGAGAGTGTCCCCCGAGCAGGAAGATCAGCTTGTTCAGACTTAAGACCAGCATGAGAGTAACACCAGGCACATTTATTTATTTAATAAATGGGTTCATGCTGAGCATTACGAAGTTGCCCAGTCAAAGTGTCAGACTTGTCAGACCTCTCCACAAATATATCCACAAAGATGAAGTGAATATGACAGTGCTCAAGAAACAGTAAAATAAATAAATAAATAAATAAACAATACTTAAATAAACAAAACAATCTCCAAAACAACAACAAAACCAAATATCCCCCACCTCCCATCTCTACTCTACATCCTTCTCCAAGCTGTTTAAGGTGTAGATTGGCACCTACTATGATTTCTTCTCTGGGTATATTACTACAGCCCCAATTCTGCCCTCTAGCAATGGATTTATTGTATCTCCGTGGTATAATTTAGCAAAAAATGTGAAATTTTATTTATCTATTTATTTATTTATTTATATTTCATATGCTTCAGTAGGTGTTTAAATATGTTGATCTTATTGTTCCCTTTAGTTAATTTAGCATATAAATTGTCACTTCATCTCTTCCAAAAAATTTGTTTAAGTTGTAGGTCAAGAACAGATTTTTCCATAATACTGCTCTCATTTTAAGCTATTGTGACTGGTAAATTAAAAACCATATTTACTGCCCTAACATTCAAGTACAACAGAGAACTGTATCGTGGGTTGATTCCATTCAGGAAAGCAAGAATCAACAAAAAACCAGAGTGTCTACTTTACCCATCAGGGAACCATGTAAATGACTCAAAACTAATTTGCCCCATGGTGCCAGACACAGCAAAATGCAAAGCCTGCCCCATGTACACATTTTAACTCTTTTCACAGCCACAGCAAGTGGAAGAGTGTTCCCAAGAGGGAACACTCTTGCTGGCTGCTGTTGCCAGCTCAAAGTGAGCAGAACTTTTCTGGACAGGCACAAGCAGGACATTATGAGCGCGAGCTGCAAGAAGCTTGTGGAGGTAATGGTCACTCCTGCTCTGGCTGTTGCACAGCTGTGAGGGATACCTTTGTATCCAGTTTCCAAATGATCAAATAATACACAATCTTAGGGAAGTGCTCATGTTTTTTCCTAGCTTTTCATGTGGTTTCACTTGTTAGAAATATGATTATTATTGCAATGTGACCAGATATCCATGCATCATTTATGATTTTTCCAGAGCCACAACCAATATGAAGATCAAACCCATTTGATATCAGCCTCCTTTCAAAATGTAATTAACACTGCAACTTTCAAGAGAAACTAATGTATTTTTTCTGAAGATAGTCAGATAGCATTAAAGCAAAGAACAGATTCTCCCACAGTCAAGGGTGGGACAATGACCACTCCTGCTTCCCTACCAGGCCAGTGCATAAGAGGGTGAACAATTATGAACACCTTACATTTTTGAAACACATCACACTATGAGTGTTAACACAAATGGGGAAAAAACCCTCACCAAAGCCAAATGCAATGCTGATCTTTTATTCAGAAGTTTTTGGAAGAATATCAAATTGAACTCCATATTCTTAATGAATACAAAAAGGATGATTCTTCACAGTTGGCAGGTTGGTGAGAGCCATATAACAGAAATTTGTGTCTGTTCTTGCTCTGGAGTTAGAACTAGGGCTATTGAAATGATGGATGGTGAGGGGTATTTTACAGGATCTGCTGCAAACCTGCTTACATTTTGCATGTAAGTCCTTTCTCTGCAGCGTGCTGGGAGAGCAGCAGATCCAAATGCTCTCAGTTATAAATGTCAGCTTCAAACCACTCAGGTGGGATCAACAGCACTAAACTGGATTAAAAACAGCCCACATGAGAACAGAATCAGACCCAGCAGTTACAAAACAGCTATATTAGAAGACAGTTAGCTGTTTCCATAGAAATGGAAATATGGATTCAATCCCTTCAGATCAGAGCTCTGAACGAAGCAGGAGTAACCAAACTGTTTGTAAACGTGTCATGTCAAACAGAAATCTCTGGTATAAGTGCAGACTTGTAGTGCTTGTAAAGCTAATGTAACTAATGCTTGTAATACAAAATCAGGGAAAATGCAGGCCCCAGCGTCTCCGGGCTGCCTTCCTCTCGGGAAGGAGGAGAATTGTGAGGCAACTGTACATTACTGATTATGGTGATAGCTCCGTCCCTAGCCGGGATGGAGCAGTTTGGGCGTTCACACTCAGCGGCGCTCACCCCAGCATCCATCTCCGGACGGGTCCGTGCGCTCGCAGCCGGCGCCGGGACGCGGAGCCGCCAGATGGCACCGGAATGCTCGGCATCAGCCCGGCACCAGCTCCCGCCCTGCAGGGACACGGGGCAGGCGAGAGAGCCGAACTGCTGAAACACTGCCACGCAGAAATGTCTGTGGGACATGGGCAGGGACACTCTGGCCAAGCACGGATTGTCCCAGGGCGCCTGCGGTGTGGGAATGCCTCGCTCGGTGCCCGCAGCAGCAGCGACACTGGTGAGCCCAGCTGCGGGATTCCAGAGCTTCCCTCTGGCTGCCCTGGCAGGCCTGGGACCCTGGCAGGGGGTCAGGAACCCCCCTGTACAGAGCCCCGAGAGACACTGTCTGTGATCTCTGTCCATGGAAAAGGGTTTTCAAACTTACAGGATGAATTACAAGCTCTGAGTGTTTGATGTAAGGCACGGGATCTAGGATTCTAGATTAGGGGTCCAAAAGGGGACAAGATGGAAGAAATTGGGTGTGTCTTGTCCTTTTTCTCCTTCTTCATGCCCTCCATGTTTCACTGTAGTGTTGGCATTTTTCTATTGGTTTAGGTTGGGGACACACTGTTCAATGTAGATGACAGATATTGGCACGTTATTGTAAATACAGCACAGGGAGTTTCTGGTATTTAATGTTTGTAACATCCCACTGAGGGCAGAGCCCCACACGCTGCCCTGCAGGACAGAGCTGTGGCAGGGCAGCAGAACATGTTAGAGATAAACAGAATAAACGACCTTGAAACCAGCACAGACCAATTATGGCTTCTTCTTTGGCAACGGGGCAGAAAGACAGCGACTTTTTACAATCTCGGAATCATTAATACCTCAGATTCCGACACTCAGCCACGCTTCCAGAGCTGGGTTTGAAACACCGAAATAACCCTGACTGGGCGTGCAAAGCTCCAGCAAACTGCCCAAGCGGCAGCTAAAAGCAGCTTCGAAGAGTGAGTGAGGAGAATTAGCAGGAATTGTGAGTGAGGAAGACCCCGGAGCTGCAATCGCTGCGAGGGAGGCTGAAGCCCCGGAGCTGGGAGGCGATGACACCGCCCGGCAGCCGGAGCAGTGCCCGGCCTCCCAGGGGGAGCCGCAGCTCTGCCTCTGACCATTCTTATCCCACACATAACCAAAACCAATTAGCAGACACTTTTCTTCCGAACTTAATCCCAGGCTTGGGCTTTTCATTAGTTTGGGAGAGTGCTGGCAACTCCCACATCAGCAAGAATTTCCCGATTGCTTTCAGAACCGCTGCTTGCTGCATTCCTCTGAGAAATGCCTTCCCATTTGCACAGCATAAACAAGCACAGACATGGGCGAGACTTTCTGAAACCCTTTGCAGCAGCGTAAAATGGATACTCCTCCACATGCCTTTATTTCTAAGGATGAACTTTGACTTCTCTGCTTCTAGCAGTACTTTTTAAAGGATTTTTTTGGGTCGGGTTTTGTGATAAAATGAAAAGAGGAAAGTGGTTAAAAGCAAAAAGCGCACAATGTAAGTAAAACAAAAAATTGACATACCCTAGGGACAACTGAAAACAGATAAATAAATACTTTTTGGGGAACTGTTTTGCACTAATTTATTCGTAATTTCCATTACATCCTCCTGCCCACTGTAATTTCATTAGGCCTTTTAATTATCTTTGATCATAATGGCAGGTTTCAGACTCTTCTTCCCTATTTACAGCATTTTGTCCTCCAAGTCAGCCTACTGTACTTGCAACTGCTTAGCAGATATTTGTGTTCTTGGTAGGAAGTCATGTGCCTTTGTTCTTTATTAGGAATTGTTAATTTGGCTAGGCTGAAATTATTGATGGTAATAACAAAAATATGGAAAAAAATCTTACATATCCCAAATACAAATTTCATTATTTTAATAATAAAACCTGCTATCAAAAGTATTTATATTCCATTTAAGATGTTCTAAGTTTGTGTTCTGATCCTTCAAAAATCGTCCTGTATTTTCTTTTCACTTCAGTCAGTCACTCTACCAATGCCTTAAACCATCGTAATACATGGAAACACCAGTAATTTAAAAACCTTTTATTTAATTATTTCCTCTATTGAGGTAAACAGAAATACAGAGCTAAAGCTCTTGGAATACCATGTGGAAGTTTTCCACGCAGAGAGCTCTCGGAAGTAATGAAACAATTGAACATTTTACACACACATTTGCAACAGTGTTTCACAGAGCTGTAACTTGGTTACTATGTCAAAAATACCTTATTATCTCTATTGACTTTGACAGCAAAAATAGTGGGAAAATCCTATTTCTGAACCATCAATGCTTAAAAAAAGTTATTTGAAAAGCCCAAAGCTTTGTTGAAAGTAAATGATTAATTCTTGAAATTTTTTGTGCATTTAGATACAGACATAAAAGCTGAAAAATACAGAAATCCCTAATCTCCCTGATTATGCTTCCTTTAAGTAACTGCTCATTAAAATAATTTCATGCATGTCCTTCTATTATGAGGGAAAATTGACTGACTGTTCAAAAAAGAAAGAAATAAATGGGAGAACATAATTTCTCCTCCTTTCTCACATCCACCCAATCATCCAGTTTTTGTTTAGTGAAGATTTCTTTTTTAATTCCTACACCTTTAGACTTCCCCCAGGTCTTCCTTCCAACAGTGCCCTGGTCTGTCCATTATGTGCCATACAGGACTGCCTGGAAAAGTTTTGCAGCTGCTACTAAACTCGATTAGATCTCAGCTGCTGCTCTGACTGTGAACAAGTTTGGGTCATTCCTCCCTGTGGCCCCTTTTCAGCTCCATGCCTAGCCCCTGTTGAAAATCATGTACTAGGTTTCCAACACCTTTTCCCTACAAAAGCTCTAATAGCAAAACTTACCCCAACTTTTGGCCCCCAGAATTAAGAGCTTCCTCTTACCTAGAAGCCAGCACAGTGCTTTTGTGATGAGCAAGAAAAAAGCTTTCTTTTCTGTCCAGAGCTTTCAACCTGCCATATGTTCTCCATGTTAATGCATTTAAACACAAGTTACTGGAACTTCTCAGTCCTTTAAACTGTTCCACTGTGCATGACATACAGAATTAGCCACTTGATGGCTATTAGAAACATGAAAATTATTATTGCAATGTGGCCAGAAATCCATGCATCATTTATGATTTTTCCAGAGCCACAACCATCTGATAGGAGGTTGACAGAGATTATGTGGGACATAAAACAGAGATTATGTGGGATATCACATACGCATTACAAACATAAAGGTGATCAACTCCTACTCGAAAGTTGCATAAATTTCAGCCCTTGCTCCAAGGACTATTTAATCAGGCAGTACAATGCTCCATGTGAGCTCCTTGGGTTCTGACCATGAGGTAAAATGTCATCCCTCCTCTCCCTTGAATACATATAGTTATGTAATTTTTGAAAAATAAAAAAGCTGCAATATGAGAAATGGACAAATGTGGGTACCATATCATCAGGCTGCCAGAAGGAGTTGATCACAGCATTTTTACTTACAGAATGGACATTAACCATTAGATGGTGGAAAAAGAAAGATATAAAACATGGTTTATGCACATAAATGTCCTTTCCTACTATCTAACATTGGACATAAGAAAGCTGTAAGAATTTTTACACTCATATTGAAGTGGATCTCTTTCTTGGGCCCAATCTATACACCAGATGAACATTAATTTTCAATGTATAATTCACACTTAGCCAGGTTTATAGCTCCAAGTTTTCCCTGACTACTCAAAATCAACTCTGCAACACCATAATTCTGCAAGACCCAAGTCCCTCTGGAGTCCTACCTCTGAAACCAGTGCAGTGTATCTTTGAAAGATGAAGCACTGATCCAGCTCTAATCAGTCAATTGCTCTCTTCTGCAGGAGGTTTCAGAAATCAAGGTGGCAATTTACTATCCTAACTGGAGACTTTGGAATCCACTTGTTTAATCTGCATGAAAAGTGCCACCACAGCTACTATCTTCAGGTTCTGAAGCTGTTACATATTTTACGAAGTTTATAGATAGACATGGTTTTCTTCCCCCAATTAAGTTTTCCTATTCCCATGGTTTCCAAATGACACTTTAAATGAACAGTAGCTGATTTTGGTAGCTGTTTTACAGAAATACAGCATTTGGAGCCTTGCCCACACAACAGCAAAGTTTTATGGGTATTAAGAAAAGCAGAATTTATATTTCTAAAGAATTATGTTAATGCTTCCTGCAGCTACTAATGTTGATTTGTCTGAAGATAACTGTTACATAAATTAATTTTAATATTTGGAGTACCCATACAAACAAGGACACAAAATATAGCCATACTTCACATATATATATCCATTTATGCAGAAATATAGCACAAGAATAAAGGAATAATATTCAGTAAGTTTAATTTTCAAAGCATTTTACAGCTTCTAGCTAAACCCGAGTCCTGGCTCACGACTGCTTTTTCCATGCTGTTTCTGGTATCTCTCACAGTGCTGTAGCTGTTCCCTAAATGAACACCCTTTTCCCACCACAGGAGTCCACCCTGCTCCTGCTGACCTGGCTTTGTGCCTCCCTGCAGGTGTTCTTGGGACACCCTTGGCTCAATTGTGGGTGCTGGTAGGGCCCTCCTGTGTGAGATTTACTGAGCAGGGAAAGATCTCCCCTCTCTGACATAACCCAAAAGTTCAGAAGGCTCTTGGAACCCCATAGCCAAGAGATTCCACCCACTTCTTGACTGTTGGCAGCTCAGTTATTTCCCTGAGCCTTGTCAAAGATGCCTCAGAGGAGTCTGGATAGGGTGGATTTCACCAAGTAGACTCAGATTTTTAGCTCGCTTTCAAAGAAAGCTCCAGACACCAAAATTAATTTTAGCACCTATTCATTCAAGAAGGAAAAATGAACACCACCACCACCTTACAGAAATGGTTCTGAACCTTGTATCCAACACTTCAGAGAAGACAAGAGACACATAGTAAGGAAATCAAATCCACTCTCCCATAATATTATAAAGTATCAATCTGCATCTATTTTTATTCATTGGATTATCATGTTCCATTATGAACATCATATCCTATGTCAAAGTACAGTTTGATCATGTTTGCATGAACACATTTGTTAACAGACTCTGGAAATAATCATAAATTATTGAAATGCTATAATGACTTGTATTTGGACACAATAGTAAAAGTTTATTCTAAGTAATAATAATGTTTTCTCACTTGTGTGTATAAAGATAATTAAATTGTCATTCTTGAGAAATAAGATGATTTCTAACTCACTATCAAAATTTATTTACGATGACAGATATATTAATATTTCTAAGTTTAAAAAAAATAAAATATGACTTCCATTCCAAATCAATTTTAACATAATTCCCTCTCAAATCAGGGCTTGGCTAGATTTACATTCATTTTTCCAAAAAGGAATCTCTAAAGATGCAGGAATCTTCAAGCAGTTGCATCTGATTAAATATGCCATGTACAGAGAAGGAATAGAAAAGATTAAGGCAAGGAAAAAATAGAGAAGATTATATTTTCCATGACTTTCCTCTTAGCTTTCTAAATCCTGTCTAATGTAGACAGCAGCATGTTTTAACTTCCATCTACTACTCTGCAAATTATTTTTATGTCCTGTTACATAAGTACATCTTGAGTGCAATAATGCTTTAGATGGTAATAAATAGACAGCAACATAATAAAGAATGTTATGCTGCAAAGAGCAGTGCATGGGGACAGCATTCTGTCCAGCTGATTCTTTCCCAAGTGTGTACCCCACAAATTCAGAGATGATACATCATTAAAGTTTAAGCACTTGAGCATCACATTTTCATTACTGTTCTAATAAAATGGAATAATAGATTGATTAATAGTTCACTGTACTAGTTGCAAATTCATCTGCACTTGTAAATTTTGCCAGGCAAGATGAATCTAACACTAGGAAATATAAGCAGAGAATTATTTTGGAACTCATCTGAAGAAAATATGGGAGAACCTGAGAAAAATTTGTGAACCCTGTAGATAAAGTAACTTTTAAATAATCTTGAATACCTCAAACATAATTACAAATCCCCTTCTTCCCTTTAGCCTCTTCAAGGCCATAACAACAACATCATTTTCTGAGTCAACATAACTATTCAGGGCACTGATCCTAGAATCACCTGCAGGAATTTTGTACTTCTTTAATGATCTATGTCTGTAAAAAAACTGCTTATTTGTTTAAAATTCAAAGCATATTTAAAAATGTGTGCATTCACAGTCTAAAGCCATTTGCATTATAGAATAGAATCACATAATTAATTTAGTTTGGAAAAGACCTCTAGGATCACTGAACCCAACTCTTAACACAGCACTGCCAACTCCACCATTAAATCATATCTCTAAGTGCAACATTTACACATCTTTTAAATGTCCCCTCCAGGGATGGTGACTTCCCCACTCCACTGAGCAGCCTGTTCAAGTGCTTGACAACTGTTTCAGAGAAGAAATTTCTTCTAAATCTAAACCTTCTCTGGCACAACTTGAAGCCATTTCCTCTTGTTCTGTCATTTTGTTACCTCAGAGAAGAGTCTGACCCCCCCAGCTTGCTACAACCTCCTTTCAGGTAGTTGTATAGTGATAAGGGTCCCCACTGAACTTCTTTTTTTCCAGGTTAAACGACCCTGACTCCCTCAGACTTTCCAGAGGTTTCATCAGCTCTGTTGCCATTCTCTGGACTCACTCCAGAAATGTCCTTAGAGATCTGTTTTTGGAAAAAAATTAATGTAAATCTTGCCAAGCCCTGACTTGAGAGGGAAATACCTTAACAATGTCCTCTTCAATGTCCTCCCTTTAGTAAGGGGCCCAAAGCTGAACACAGGGTTTGAGATGCGGCCTCACCAGTGTTGAGTACAGGGAGACAATCAGTGTCCTGGTCCTGCTGGCCACAGTGTTGCTGATACAAGTCCAGGTGCCATTGGCCTTCTTGGCCCCCGGCACAGCTGGCTCATGACCAGCACCTGCAGGTCCTTTTCCACCAGACAGCTTTGCAGACGCTCTGCCCCAGCCTTGGCACTGCCTGGGGTTGTTGTGGCCACAGTGCAGCACTCAGCCTTGTCACACAATTGACCTCAGCCCATCAATCCTGTCCAGATCCCTCTGCAAAGACTTCCTGCCCATCAGCAGCTCAATACTGCCATTTAACTTTGTGTCATCTCCAAACTCACAGAGGGACACTTGATCCCCTTGTCCAGATCATAGATAATAATATTAAACAGGACTGGGCCCAATACTTATTTCTGGGGAACCCCACTGGGGTCATCAAGGATCATGAAGTCCAACTTAAGTGGATTACTCATATGAGGATTGAACCCAAAACATTGGTGCTATTAGCACAATACCCTAACCAACTTTTGGGAAAAAGAAATCCCCAACCCATGAGTAAAATAAAATGAAAGTATGAATATACTCTCCTTTTACCCAAGTATTAGCTCATTGATTAATTTAGAAGTTTAAGATAACAAGGAATTATTTATTCTAACTAATAATGGTCAATTAAATTCAATTTACCACCAACAAGATACTATTATATAAATGACTAAATTTATGCACTTATTTAGTCTGGTGTAGTAGATACACCAATTATTTTTATTTGTTAGCCCAAATCAGAACACTTAAGAATGCTTATTCCTATTACAAGAAAAGTGAGCTGCATGATGAGGGACAGAGCCACAATGCAGTCCTACAGTTTGTTGAGTTCTGATGGTCAGGAGACAAGACAATAGAGTACAATATTTGTCCTGCAGAAGAAGGGATAATTATTGTGCTTTCTGTGTTAAGTCATCTAGAAGCATGGAATATATATAAAAAAAAAAAATCCAAGTCCCCAAAAGAGTTTACAAATCTGGATTCCAGCCAGCCACACAGTGAGTGAAGCAAGCAGATGGGAGAATAAGGGCTAGGATACGGAGCAAGTTTCTCCTGCTAAGTAGTAGTCACAGCGTAACACCTGCCTACTGCCATCCTCTTATCACTGCAGAAAGCCAAGTGTTAGTAGTAACAAACACTGTCAAGTGCCATGCTTTTGCAAAAAGGAGTGAGCTCCCAAAGTGTAAGCACTCAAAACAGTCAAAATCACTGCTAGAATCACAATTTCTAGATTCATAAAAAGCGCCTCTGATTCAGAATAAAAAATACCAGCAGCTACATTCTTTGTAAAAAAATTTATGCTTCCTACTACACCTCCAGAAATTATCCTAGAAAATAATCCTCTTTTCAAATTACAAACTAGTCTTATAACTACTCAGTGATAATATATAAATGTCAAACTAAAGGTAAACTGTGGGATATATGTACATATAGTAGAATACCGAAGTTCAAAATAAATCATTAAGAACAGAAATTCAAGTTTATTTTAGCTCTTTTTCACACTTGGATTAAAGTGAGTCTCTTAATATTCACACAGACTTTGTTTTGATAATTAACTTTAACATACATATATGCAAATCAATTCAATGGAGTTTAATGCCATCATATTTACACCTAGAAGAAGTGTAAATTACTTTACTTGTTCTTTTTGGTTGGAATAGACTTGCTATTTCTAAGTCACTAAATTGATTTATTTTCCTTAAAAGTACAGAAAACAAACAAACCTTGAAAAGGTTCAATTTTGACCTATTTTTTATCTGTGTGGTTATTGCTCTCTAAGAAACAAGGTGACTTCTTGCTCCCTTGCAATGACTGAAAATATGTTCTTCAGGGAGACTTCTGTAAAAGATGCTGAAAAATCTAGCCTAATTCTTTCTTTTCTGTGTATCTTTTGCTCTAACAATAAATTGGCTAGCTTGAAAAGACAGTTTCAAAATTAATGTTTGCAATGGTACAATTTAAAAGCAAGGACTTTTATTTTTTTTATGTACAGAAACAAATTTTTAAAATCTGACTACCTTTATTTCTTTTGAAGACAATGCTAAGGTGATGGACTTCAGTAGAAGCCAAGGGACAATAGTGTGCAGATCTGCTTTAGGAGGATCAGTGCATAGACAAAATCTGTAGGTGGAAACCCATGTACTTTCTGAGAGAAGGGCAACCTGAGGTTACTCAGTATCAAAATGAAGGAGCAATATCAGGAAAACAATTAAGTGCTTCAGAAAATAATGTTGTTAATTGAGTAGGTGAGATGTTTTCTGTAGGGAAACAGCTGCCAGTGCAGCATTCATTTTTTAAGTGCAAGCAGCAAGGATAAAATATTTGTTCCAGTGACACTTAAAAATGCACACCCAAAAATTAAATCACACAATAAATACAGCACTATATGGGTCCCACTGAAAATTTGGTTTCACTTGAAGAGAAGTAAAAAATAATTAATTTTTAGCTTATATCTATAGGAAAATGCAATAGTTTCCTCTATTTCCAGTACTCCTTTCTAAAGTGTACCCCATAAGAGATAAAATCCTCTCAAATGAGCAATTTTCTCTCATCACTGGGAGAAATCAGTTTCAGTCTGAGACCAGCTGAACTAATACCAATTGCACCTATTTAGTATTGTGAGAATGCCAATACATAAACTCAGTAAATACATTATTAATTAATTCAGGGTTCATAGGTTCATAAATTAAGAGGGTTATTAATCTGGGTTTGGAAGAAGTGTCTTAATAGTATCAATTAATTTTTAAATTGAATTGCATACTAAGAGCTTAACTTTCAGGTCAAGAGGTGCTCATAATACAATTTAGTATAAAAGTCAATGGGACAATTGCTACAAAAGAGTGCTCTCAATCTAATAATTGCAGAACTGGTCTCCATCCACAACAATATTGCTTTCATACAACTTTATGGCAAAGATGATGTGGCTGTGTCAGAAGATTCCAGCAACGTGGGTCTGATTGGCACACAACCACTCAGAATTACTAAATTTTTGAGATTAGGCACAACCTCTGGAGGTCAACAAATCCACCCCAATGCCCAGAGCAGGTCAAGTAGAGCAAGTTGCTCAGGGTTGAGCCCTGCTGGATCTTAGAAGCCTACTGTGAGTCAATCTCTCAGCATAACTTATTCTAATGTTCAGTCACCCCCAGCATCCATTATATGCTCAGAAAATGATCCTAGAACTATGTGATCTTGCCTGTTTTTACCCCTATTACCTATGATATCTGTATTAAAAGCTGTTCAGAGCATAAATCCTAATTTATGATGTAAATACATGGGACAAAGCTTATAGTGATTGTAGGAGTCCTATGAGAATTGCAAGTAATTGTATCTGACAAGAAGTTCATTGAATTTAAAATCTAAAGTGAAAACAAGACACATCCTAAACCAATATACATCACAAAGTCTTCAGGAAGTAATTCAATTACTTTAAAAGTTCTTTCTAATTAGAATAGTTCTTTATTTCTTCCTCTCTACTTTTTTAAAACCTCTTTTTAAATAAATCTCAGCACTGGTGTTAGCCTTCTTATTTACCTATGATATGGTCATTATTCCACTACTTCATTATTAACCTTGGGGTGAAAAAGAATGGAGTGAAGGACTGCAGCAGCAGAACTGTGGATTAGAGTCACCAGTGCCCACATCATTAACTTACAGGGTCAAAAGAGCAAGTGTTACTGGCTTCAGACACAACAGCCCAGGCACTGGCTGTGACAGAAAAGAATAAGATTTACAAATAAAGAATCCTTTTGAGAAAAAAAACCATCACATTGATATGAAGGCTATGAGAGCTCTAATATTATTTAAATAGAAGAAAACTAACAAACCTGTCCTTGAATAAAGTCTCTCAGACTAATTAAATAATCTGTAAGAAACTGCAAAAATAATCTAATTCCCAATGCAGTGTTTATTCTTCATGTGTTTGTAACTACACAGTGACTGAGAACATTTTTTCCTTTGATTAGTGATAAAAAAGTTCAATACCTAGCAAACACAATATTTCTTTCATTTCCAGATATAACAAGGCAATGATAAAGTACAGTATCTCTTCCTCTCAGCTCAAGAAAATGCATTTCCAAAGTCAAAATAAGAATAATTTGACTTCTGAAACTTTTAAAATCTATTTTTATATGCTATGTGTTCAACACAAATCTCTCAACTGAGTGCAAGTAAGTACTGACTTGCACTTGTCTTGCTTCATGAGGGTGAGAGTGCTTCCTTCTTCAGATTCAGTGGAGGTGTCTCTCTGGGAATTTTCCCCAGGAAAAGCTGGATTTCTGGTCAAGTGTCAAATATTCCTGGAGACTGTGGCCTTGACCTACAATTTACAGGAACAAAAGCCTTGAATTGAAATCTTGATTGAGGATTCTGTCTTCAAATCATTAGATTTAGGTCATTACATCAGTTGAAGCTTTTTTTTCCCCCTGAAAACGTCATTCAAGCACAGCATCAGTGACCTGACAGTACAGTGCAGTCCCATCAGTGCGCTGCAATTGATGGAAGCACCTGTGCAGAAATGTTCTTATTGAGATTAATGCACAGCCACCAGTGCTACAGAACATGGAACCATATTCTGAGAATAGCACCAAAACTCTACAGTAATATAATTCATCTTCCTTGAAAGCACTTCTGTTTATCAAAAACACAGCAAAGCCCATCTTGCGCTTTTAAGCATGCGTGGACCAATTCCAGAACTACATTAAAAAAATTGAGTAAAACCTCAGGGTGTGCAAATGCCCTTATGTCAGATCTGGAGCACACACACTTTGGTTGTGGGGCAGACAAGGGCTCTAGATTACCCTTATATTCAAGTTTTTTAGTATTTTTTGTATGACTCTGAAATTAAGCCATGTTAATTCAAAACCATTTTTGTCACTAACCTCGGTGTGATGATACATTTACTTAAAGACGTCTCCATCACCAGATAATCTTGCAATACAACCAGCTGGTGAAAGCAATCCAAATGTTTCTGCAGTTGTGAAAAACATCAACAGCAGAGAGTGAAGACTAGCTGGATCCTGATCTGCAGACAAGGGATGCCCTGTCCTTCAGCTGTCATGAGGCAGCACGAATCAGGAACTCTGTTGAATTTAAAAGTGTGGTAGAGCAATGGAAATCAGACATCATCCTCATCAACTGAATTTATTAAAGCTTCAGGCTTACTAAGGGGAAAACGTTGAGAATTTGGCCAGTTGGGTGCTTCAGCACCACTTACACCAGAGTCCTAAATTGGCTGAGGTTTCTTCTCTACTCAGTTTGGCTCATGCACAGCCTCTGAGCAGTGACAAGCGTTGGGTGAGATTCTGCAGGTATTATTTTAACTCCTCATTGCACCATGCTTTAATATTTATGGAAATGCATCTACAAAACATGCAACCTCTTATACATTTCCATGGTGATGTCTGTGTGAATACTTCTAACTTCAGAAGTATTTGTTAATTTTCATGACAAAAAGGCTTTGCAATCACATTAAGTGCTAGAATTCTGACACGGAAAAGTTATTCCTCTCAAAGAGATGAGAGAAATGTGCAAATAAGGTTCTGAATGGACATGCTGTCACAATTTTACATGGAACATCAACAATACATCCCTAGAATAATATGCTTTCATTTTATCTTTTATAAGTTCATAAAATATTCATCTCCTTTCCCAGCCACGCTGTGAGATCAATCTCAGCAGCACTGTTAGTTCATATGAAATGTAAAATGAAACCGATTATAAACATGAAAGAGGAAAGTCTCATTTTGTCTAATCCAAGGGAAATGAAAATAAGGCAAGGAAAAAAGCATTCAGAGAATAGGTCCAGCGTAGTTTGCTAATCTAAGATATTGTCACATACCAGAAATAAACAAATGTTTATGGATATTTTAATGGTGAGGTAGGTCACTGAATACTAAATATTAAAATGGGAAAATGAAGAGACTAGATATAGGATAACTTTGACTAGCAAGTGCACAAACTGGTGTCATGGTGGTAGAGAAGTTATCAATTCAAACCCATGCTCTTACTGAGCCACTTTATCTGCTATTTTTCAGAATACCAGCACCACTCAGCAGCAGTAATTCACAGTGAGCCTCACACTTCTCTTTCATTTCACTGGAACAGACACTTGTAGGTTTGCTATCCTTCTACTGTCAGGACAAATTTAAAGGATTATTTTCTGATAGGGTGTTGTGTGCAGTTTTGTTTCTGTCTTCTACTGTGGATATTTACTGGGATGCAATTTTAACTTGCATTGCTGTAGGAAGAGGTTATCATTTGTTTATCTCAATGGCTCTTTTCAAATTTATTTCGACAGACTGTCTCCAGAACTTTGTCCCTGGGGAAGTTTTTGACCTCCAACAAATTTTCTATGTCTCACCTTAATCAACTCATGAGCAGCTAGCAAGAGCAGCATGGGAAGTATACAATACCAAAATTTGATAGCAAGAGAGAAAAGTAACTGTGAAAGATCACATTTAAAACAAAATCCAATACAGAGATGAGCAGGAGAGAACAAAATGTTTCCTGCAATCTTATAAACCTCTTGTAAACAATACTATTTAGATGAACTTTAGTCTTTGATTTTTCTCTACTCACAGAAGTTACCTTTATCTTTCAGTACAGCCATAGAGAATATTTTCTTCCCATGCAGAAGTGATCACATTTGCCTTCTTCAAGAGCTATTGCCAAAACAGAAATCCTCCAATGGGTTGAGACAGCTGAGTATTACCCATTACTTTCCACTTCTGCCAGATGTATGATTTACAAAATGTTGAAGTTTAAAATTAAATAACAAATTATTTTGAAGCATTGATGGCCAAGACTATGGAACATTTTGGTCTAAGACAAATAAAAACCCAACCAAACACACACAAGAAATCTTTTTTTTTCCTCTGTAGTACAATAAAACATGTATTTTTTATCAAACTTGAGAATTTGGAGGGCTTGGGAAAAGAAGTTTTAGATAAATAGCCTGAGGTTTTAGCCTTTCTAAAGCAAGTGTTCTCAAAAGCTGAAGCCAGGAAATGGGAAAAGATTATACTAGAAATAATTCTAGGCTCATACTAATAAACAAAGCTCATAGAAGACATGTATGACTGTAGTAAATGTGGTAACAAATTTCTTGTGGTTTTTTGGTGAAATTTACACCTGAAAAGGTGAGGAATTTTTTACTTTTATCCAAAGGAATAAAGGACTTGGCATTTTCGCAGAATCCCAAGGAGAACATTTAGAACTCCAAGCAGAAGAAATCAACTAAGACATTCTGGAGCCCCACTGATGGGAAGATTATCTATTACAAACTTTTCAGGTAACTAAAGGTGTATTTGTGATTCTGGATTTAATAATGCTAATTCCTCTTCCTAAATTAATACATGTCATGTGATGAATCTATATTGTAATGTTGAGAAACTAATTTAAGAATGTTGGGTGGCTGACATGCTGAGTAGAAAACTGTAGAGAAAAGAGGAATTATGCCCATAATGAAGTGGAAAACATGAGAGAGTGTGGTAGGAGAAATGTACTACCACAAGAGAGCAATATCATGTAGTTATCATCCAGTCACATAGGAAGCATGTGCTGAAGAAGGAAATTTAATGTCTTCTGAGTTCAAGTCCAACATTACAAACACAATTACAAGGCAGAGAACTCCATCCCTGCATAAATAATAGAAGGTAATGGATGTATTTTCTTTTTATCCCCTTTGGCATGTGCAATACATCATTTTCTGTTTGAGGAATTCACTTATCTAAAAACATGGCATACTGAAAATAAAACCAGAATTCAGTTACTTTTTTACTGAATCTGTAATGTTACAGTAGGAAGGTTTCCTTTCCAGCTACCAAATATAATTATTTATGAAGTCTCACACTTCAGCTTACTCATGTGCTCAACTTTACTCCCAAATGTACAGTGACTTAGTGGTTCCTGTGTTTACAGGCTCAGATTTAAAGGAACAATAAAGGCATTTGTGTTGTTTGGTGAATGTGTTTCATTATGTGCTGTTGTTACTTTTGCTCACAGAAAATCCCTTGTGTTAGATACCCTTACATTCACACTCAGGACAAGCTCACAGGCCCTCCTGGGATGAACCAATGGAAGAGGCTAACAGAAAGATCTTGGCAAAGTCCTTTTCAAGCTCTTCAGGGATCAGACAGTAAATCTGCTCACTCACTCCTTCAGCCACATGCTGGCATACTTGCTCTGACAGGGACAAGAATAATCTGGTTGCACAAATACCCCTCTACCCCCGTAAAAATTAAACAAAATTAGCTGAAATGGTGCAAAGCAAACAATGCATTTCTGGCATTACTGCCCTAGGTCCAAAGCACATAAGCCAGTTATGATGTGATGGCAAAATTTTACCCATACACAGTCACCTCAAAACTCTGAAATCTTATGCCTCCTGTAAGAAATTGCTGCAGAGAAACACCATGTTCTTCAGTCATCCTTCACTCTCTCCTGATCTTACCAGGCATGACCTGCCATTCTATTCACTAAGCTTCCTTGGTCTCTAAACCTGAAAACTGCCACCCTTTCCTGACATGAGGATCAACCAACACACAGATCTGCTTTAGGAAAACCATTAAGGTTCCTTCCATCTAATCTCCCACTTCTCTGCCAAACTGCAGAAGCTTCTTCTAGGATCTGTCTGGCTCACATTGCTGCCCACCTCCAGAAAGCAAAATTAATGCCCCTGGAACATCAATTCTACCACCTCTACATGATATTATTTTAGATTAATAAAACTGCAGTTAGACATGAAGGGTTTATTCAGCTAGATTTGTCCATAGCACATGTGAAATGAGAAATGCTCTACCCATTACCTACTGTTAATGTCATCTGTCTTAAAATGGTAATTGATCAGACTTAAAAAGTCTGATCAATATGTTACTAGAGACTCCTAAGAAATAGAAAAATAATATCCACAGCATGCCCTTTCCCCATCTAGGGATATTTTCAATATTTCTTAATATTTCTTATTAAAAGCTGCATTTTTGGCAGATGTCCTAGTGTTGTACATCTATTGTGGTAAACATGAAGTTACTTTAAAATTTATTTTAATTATAAGACAACAACAACAGCAATATTATTCTAGCAGAATGACTACAAACTCCAAATTAAGAAGTGGTAACCACTTTAACAGAGTGGACTTTAGTAGAGGAGATGACTCAGCAAAGAAGTGATTTTGGTAAAATATGTGAAACTGAAGGAAAACAGGATGTTATGTCTTGTATTCCTCTTTTATGCCATTTGCTTGCTACCCCTTTCTGAACTAAAAACCAAGACAAATTGAGAAGGCAGGGCTACAGAGAGACAAACCTACTGACTCTCTTGCTCTTTCCAAATGCCTAAGCCTCTTTTTGTCCAGACAAGAGCCCCTGCTCCCTAGTGACAACAGGATATTTGTGATGGTCCTTGGAAAACGAGACCATTACATACCCTCGTCCCACCAGTGAAAACATCTTCGTACCTTCCAGTCAAGGTACCTCTCCAGCTCCCCTCCCATCTTCAGCTGTCTGTATTTATGTATCCCATGTTTCCAAATATCTGGGGTCTTGGTTTTGTTTATCCTTGCTTTTGTTTATCCACAGAAGAGCCCACTTTTGTGAAGCCACTCACACACAGAGTTTTGCACTTCTGACCAGGCCCCCACAGCAAAACAGGTGAAATGACTTGCAAATACAGATGTTAGTAATTTCTCAGTGTTTTCTTCCCCTCTGCATTTGTCTGTTCCACCTCTGGAACACAAATAATTCTGAGGGAAAATGAACTGAAGAACCCTGGTTTCCCACAGACTTATAGTGAGACTGATAATGAGCTGTAATTGAAACTTTTCTCATTACCAAGACATTTATATGGTCTCTCAACCGTGTGAATCAGTGTTTAATAAGAGGAAAGTTCATGTTACAGCCTTTGGGACATTTACAGCATCTCTCAGCCCTACCCAGCTGCCTGTTTTCATGAAATAGCTTAATTATATTTGAGATAGATTTGGGTGAAACTGCCCAACAGCTTCAAAAGTTATTGGAGAAGTAAAGGAGACAGCCAAGCATGATTGCATAAAGGCCTGTTTCCATAGAAACCAAGAGGAAAAACAGCAGTACAATTTGAAAAATTTCATTGCAGAGTCACTTTAATTGAAATTTTAAAAATATCTGACCATCTTTAAATCACATGCCATAATACAAAGTACATTTTTCCTGCCTTATCCCATTCAATACCCTGTCTGTAGACCTCTGCCTCCATGTATCCTGCTCTCCTATATCCTGCAGGCACAAGAACTGCACTTCTTAAAGTCAGAATGTTGTTCTGAGTGTATCTTGTCAACCTCCACTTCGGGTGGAAACTATTTTTTTAGTCAAGGCAAGTTTCCTAGAAAGACGTGCCAATTGCTACACTCCATTGCTCTCACACATGTGAGGCATATGACAGAAGTAAGTAAAGGGAGAGCTCTCAGGAGGAGCGAGGTACAGTATCACCTTCTGAACAGTACATCCCACTGCTGGGACTCTAGGGAAGGTCTGCAGGTTGGAGTGTGGGATTTTGGCCACTAAGGACAGGCAGCAGAAGGCAACTTGTGGGAGGGTGGTGAACATTTGCTGGGTGCCAGTCAGTAAATTTCACGGGAAGAACTGCCACCCCTCTCTTTGTCATATGCCCTTCAGGTGTAGCACCCACCTGAGCCATCAGCTCTGGCGACAGCATCCAGAGTAAACAATAATGCCCATGTGCAACTCAATAAACTTAGGTCTGCACGTGGAGTGAAACCACTCTGCAAACGGCCGCGACACGGAGATGCTCGAGGCAAGCAGGTGTCACTTGGTTTTGCAGCCACAGCCCGAAGCCCAGCTGCCTTTGGTCCTTCCCGGCAGCCAGCAGAGCTCCTGGACCGCAGGACGCTCCTCCGCTCCGGCTCGGGCAGCTCCCGCAGCGCCGCGATGCCCCCGGTACGGTGCGAGGCGCGGCCGGAGCCCTCGGGGCTGCAGCGCTGGGCAGTGCCGGGCAGTGTGCGGGGCAATGCTGGGCAGTGTCCGGGGCAATGATGGGCAGTGTCCGGGGCAATGCCGGGCAGTGTGCGGGGCAATGATGGGCAGTGTTCGGGGCACTGCTGGGCAGTGTTCGGGGCACTGCTGGGCAGTGTCCGAGGCAATGATGGGCAGTGTCCGGGGCAATGCCGGGCAGTGTCCGGGGCAATGATGGGCAGTGTTCGGGGCACTGCTGGGCAGTGTCCGAGGCAATGATGGGTAGTGTTCGGGGCAATGATGGGCAGTGCCTGGCCAGCCGGCGAAGGAGCCGGGCAGCGCTGGGCAGTGTCCGGCTCTGGCGGGGAAGGAGCCGGGCAGTGCCGGGCAGTGTCCGGGGCAGCGCAGGGCAGTGTCCGGCCGGGGCGGGGAAGGCGCTGGGCAGTGTCCGGCCGGGGCAGTGCCGGGCAGTGTCCGTCCGGCCGGGGAAGGAGCCGGGCAGTGCCGGGCAGTGTCCGGGGCAGCGCTGGGCAGTGTCCAGCCGGGGCGGGGAAGGCGCTGGGCAGTGTCCGGCCGGGGCGGGGAAGGCGCTGGGCAGTGTCCGGCCGGGGGAGTGCCGGGCAGTGTCCGGGGCGGGGCGGGCAGTGTCCGGCCGGGGCGGGGAAGGCGCTGGGCAGTGTCCGGCCGGGGCAGTGCCGGGCAGTGTCCGGCCGGCCGGGGAAGGAGCCGGGCAGTGCCGGGCAGTGTCCGGGGCGGGGCGGGCAGTGTCCGGCCGGGGCAGTGCCGGGCAGTGTCCGGGGCGGGGCGGGCAGTGTCCGGCCGGGGCGGGGAAGGCGCTGGGCAGTGTCCGGCCGGGGCAGTGCCGGGCAGTGTCCGGCCGGGGCGGGGCCGGTGCCATCGCTCCGCCGAGCGCCCGCTCCCGGCCGGGGCCGCGCCGGGGCCGGGCAGGGGTCTCCGCTCTCGCTCCCGCCCGCCGAGCGCCCTCGCCCCCCCGCCCGGGCCGTTCTCCGCCTTCTGCCGGCCGTGCCAGGCAGCCTCTCTCTCGGCCTTCACTACCGGGTCAGGCCGGGCGGGAGCGGCGAAACAGCGCCCGCCTCGCTCCGGCACCGACACCGACACCCCTCCTCCTCCTCCCCGCGCCGCGGCCGTCCCCTCCCTCCCGCTGCCTCCCTCCCTCCTCCCTCCTCCCTCCTGCCAGTTTCTCTACAACTAGTGCATCCACGCGCAGGCAGGGTCCGGCCGCCGCGGCTGCCATGGATATCAGCTAAAGCCGGGCGGAGCGGGCTCAGAGGCGCTCCCGACCAGCTCGCAGCCCGCGGGGCCGCCGGCCGGCACAGCCGCGGCCGCTGCCGCCCGCCCCGAGCCTGCCCGAGCAGCGCGGCTGCCCCGGGGAGCGGGGGCACAGAGGGAGGGGGGAGAAGCACAGACTGCAGGGAGGGAGTCGGGCAGAGCATCCCCACGGCAATGTCCAAGGGCTTGAAGAAAAAAAGCCACTGGACGAGCAGAGTCCACGAGATCGTGATCGTGAGGAACCCGGAGGGACAGCTGGGCTTCGAGCTGAAGGGGGGCGCCGAGAATGGCCAGTTCCCCTACCTGGGGGAAGTGAAGCCCGGCAAGGTGGCCTATGAGGGCGGCAGCAAGTTGGTGCCGGAGGAGCTGCTGCTGGAGGTAAACGAGACCCCCGTGGCCGGGCTCACCATCAGGGATGTGCTGGCCGTGATCAAGCACTGCAAGGACCCCATCCGCCTCAAGTGCGTCAAGCAAGGTAAGGCAGGCATGGGCCCCCCCTCTCTGCTCACCCCTGGGGGCCGGGGCGCGTCTGGGGGAGCGGAGGGGGAGCAACTTTGTTGCTGCAGTTTGACTTTCCCCCTCCCCGCCGGAGCCGCCCCCTCCCCGGCGGCGGGGGGAGGATGCGAGCGGCGCTGCGCGGTACCCGCAGCCGGGCGAATTAAATGTGCGTCAGTGACAGCGCTTCGCCATGCCGGGGGGCCGGGCGGGGGCCGGCGGCAGCAGCCCCTGCGGCCCCGGGCTCACGGGGACGGGTCCCCACCGACCCACCGGCCCCGGGCCCCGCCGCCCCTCCGCTTGCCGCTGCCGGGGCCCGGAGCGGCGGCCGGGGCCGGCTGCGGAGCGGGGCTTGCCCTTGGCTTCGCCTCTCTCCGGGCGCCTCGGCGTGGGGACAGGGGCTGCCGCCGCTCGCCGCGTCCCCGGTGGCGCCCAGGGTGCCTTTAGCATCCCTTAAGTGTCATTAGCGGAAAAGTCATTCATTTGATCTGTGGTGAAAACGATCGCTAATCCCAGGGAACGGGGAGCTAAGAGCAAGTGAGAGGACAGGCAGAAAGAAACTTTTGGGAGAGAACGGTATACTCTAGCCTCGCCTCTGTTTCGCTTATTTATTTTGAAGTACTGTAATAGGTTAATGCGTTTCCAGGAAAGTCAGTAGAGACGCCTCAGATGCTGTTTACATGTTTGTTTCTGTCCTCTTTAAACTATGCTGAGTTGAGTTCTCTGCAGCCGAACGCTCGCGAGGATGTTTCTGCTACCCCAGCAGCATTTCTGGAGCCCCGGAGCTGCTCTGGGAACCGAGTCTGTAGGTGCTCCTTGGCTATGGGTGGTGCAGCGGCTGTAGGCGTATCGCTAAAGTACGCATTCCAGCCGGGCAGCGAGCCCAGCCATTGAAAACTTGGGAATTTCTGCGGTGGGAAGTTTTTAGATACATCAGAGGCGCTTGTGCTCTGCAACTCTAGCCATCAGCCTGTGCTCAGAGGACGCAGAGGAGAATCTCTCTGACGCTGGGTATAATTTGGCAATTCTACTTCCTCTTTGTAATTGACGGTTTATTGTTTAAAGTAGAATTTGCGATACTTCTGAATGCTTGAAGAATATGCTAATTATTAGTTTATCCAGACATGACAGAAACAGTAGAAAAATCTGATTTCCACTTAGGCCTTCAGAAAGTACTTTATAGTATATTCAGTTATCTCTATGAGGTCAAGCCTCTATATACAGATACAGTGTGTGACTTTTTTATTTGTCCTTATAGGTAAGTTGTGCAATATGCTGTAGATCTTATCTTGACAGCTGGGCTTTGCAGGGAGACACAATAGTTCATGTGATAAGTGAAGATTAAAAATGAATACAATGGATTCTGTCTTGCCAGTGTAGTGTCATCTTTGGGCACCTGAACTGCAGGAAGGCTGCTCTGTACTGTCCTTGTTTTATTAATAAATTTATTGGTCTTACTGTGATGGGATTCAAAAAGAAGCATAATATGAAGTGTCAAGAAGATAAGGGTAGATTGCCTGTAATCAAATTTTTTTTTCAGAAATCCTCTAGATTCTTCACAATAAGGCAAATATATAAGGTTACTTCAAGTTGCTATGTGAAACACATGTCCTGTCTCTTCACTGTTTTTATAACATTTCTCTTTAAGTCAAAGCAACCACTGGTGATTCATTAATATGTGCACCCTCAATAAATTACCTGTCATATATGAATTAGGGATACTAGTCAGGCTTTTAGTCTGGGAATTACTGCAGTCTTCCTCGTGAGACATAAGGGATAAATTCTGAATTCTGCTTAATTCTATGTATCTGTACCTGTATCTCTGCATATCTGAGGAGTTTCAGTTCAGTATGTTAACTCACTACAGTTTTAATGCAAGTTCTCAAAGGACTGGCCACATGTCTGCATGTTTAAAAATGACAATTCAGCACAGATTCTTGGACTGAGAAAGACTTCCTGGCTGGAATGATCTTTCATCTGCTCAGCATCCTTTACGCCAAAGAAAGAGGCCTTCTGGATCCAACTTCCTATTTGAAAAAAAAAAAAAGTCAATGGTTTGTGCACTTCACTACCTGACTCCTCCTTCAAGTGTAAGCCAGTGTATCCCTGCGCCCCTCGGTGACAAAGCACAGGCAGCCACGTTACAGCAATATTACTATTCCCTGACAGTGCTTTGCAGCAGTGTGTAGGAGAGAAAAGGCTGAACAATAAAATCTTTATATGTTTTTGTAACTTTTTTATTCCTTTTAATTATGAAGCACCTTTAGTGTGCTGGAACAAGGTTAATGACTCCATTATCATTGTTTCCGCGTAATTTATCAATGCTATCTCTGTCAATTAGAATAGCATGACCTTGAATGCACCATGTGACTGTAGCTGCTTCTTCAGTGCTGCCTAGGAATGAAGTCAGAGAGAGAAATGTGGAGGTTGGACATGACTATTTATAATGTGATCTTTAAGAGACTGGGAGTATTTCTCTTGTTTGAAAGTTTTGACAATTCAGCAGTGAAAATTTACTTGTAGATGAAATCAGGGAATGGCTAATTCAAGAATTAGCTGTTTTGAAGCATAGAAAAGGTGCTTTCATAATTTTTTCTTATGTTATGTTTGATTAAACACCCCCCTCTCTTTAATTAAATCTCTATCATCGTTTTTTACATTACTAGATTAAATACTGCTTCTGAAAAGTTGGATGGAATATTGTTATTTTGTGTTAGCTAAGTATCTTGAGTTATAAAAACCCCAAGCATGTAATGTAGGAGTTGCTGCATATAATGAGGAGGAGTAAACTTCATGAGAAACTGATTTGAAGTTCCGTGATATAATTTAACATGAATTCTTCTATGTATGACTCCTGATAAATAAATAGGATAAATAAATAAATAATACAGGACATTGTTCCTGGGTTTGCATTAGAAGAAAAGACTGTAAGAATCATACTATTATTCTTTAGTCTTAATTGTAAGAGTTAAAAAAGAAATATTCCTTGGAGACTATTTCCTGTTTGGGTTTTTTGGTTAGGTTTTTTTTTGAGAGCCACTTGTTGTGCTACTTTGGCAGAATCACAGAGAATCTCTGGAAACATATGGGGTGAAATCTTGGCCCAGATGAAGTCAAAGGCAAAGCTGTCCTTGACATCAGATAAAGAAGGCAGGGTTTCCTCTGCAAAACCCCATGCTTTTTTGAACATACGTGTCCTTCCAATGAGAGAATTGTATACAGCAGTTACATTATTTGGGCGTATTACATTTTGACCTTCTAATCCTTTGGGTGAGGATAAGAACCTTTTACTCTTTCTTAAAGAAATACTTCTGAATTTCAGATGTGTTTGTTTTCACATGCAGAACAGTTTGGATTAAGTGCTGTCTTCTTCCCACACATGTACAGATGCGTAGTTGTAAAAGTAGCAGTGTGTTAAGGAAAGGCATCTTAATTTGGATAAGCAGTCACATGGGGAAGAGTCATACAGGGAGCAATGCCTCCAGTTCCATTCTCTGATCACCACTGCTGTCTCAGATCCACAGTAGTTCCCAGCAGTGGCTGACACAGGTCTGTGCTGTCCACACTCACTCCTTGCAGGGTTACATGAACAGTCCACTTGGTTGTACTGCATAAACCAGGATCTTTATTCTTTAGATAGAATTATAAACTTCCACAGATGCCCTCAGCAGAATCCCAATGAACTGTCTGAAAACATGAATTTCAGAACTCAGGAGCATTGCAACAGATTTTACCCTGGAGATCCTGCCTGATGCATCTCTTTCTCAAGGAAAGTGGTTTGGACGTATTAAGTAACCAGGTGATCTGACCAACTGAGCAATTTAATTTATTTTTAGAAGTATTTAGTGGTATGACTGTTTGCAACATGAATAAAACAGACACTTTTTATGGACACTGTCTAAGGGCTCTTATCTGACTCTAAATAGTCAGACTTTAAGTATCAGCCCCTAATTCTTTAGGTCCTTATGCAAAAAAGGCATTTAGTACACATAATATAAGGAGGAACTAAAAACCAGTTTAATTTTCTCAGTACAATAATTTGCTTAATAGTAAGCATATGCCACAATATTTTGCTGACTATAGATGTACTTGGGTATGTTTTCAGGTGCTTTCCCAGTCAGGAAAAGGTTTGGACCTTCATTAGGATGGACATAGGAGCAGCCAAGTTTGGGCAGACTGCATCCTCTACATCCTATTGCTCGTAGCTGTGACTGTGGTTGCTGGGTAAAGACTAAAAGACAGAGGATGGTACTGTCCCAGCTCCCATGATTTGTGGCTAAGGGGTTTAGTAGCCTTGTAGTGTTTTTTCTTAATGGGCTCATCCATAAGCTTTGCAATTAAAACCTGGATTAACTTTTAAAATTTCTTTAAAAGTCTGTAACAGGCTTTTTCATAGAGATATGCAGGAATTTTGTGATTTTCCAAAGTTTTGGCTGCATGTGTAAACAAACATGTTAGCTAAATGTTAGTATTTTCAGTTAAATATAGTGTTATAAATTTAGTGTTAAAATGTTAGTATTTTTAGTACAGACTTTTTCATACACATATGTATGTATGTATAGTTATGTTTTTAATTTTTTTTTTGTTATTTAAGGTCATAAATAATTATATTCTACATTCATGAAAACACTCTGTGCATATAGATAGTCTTTTGGCAATCTTTTATTCCTGATGTCACTATATACTGTGTTCCAAGGTGGGAACATTGGCTATAGTTACCTTCACAAGAAGAACAGTATTTTTCAACAGAAAGCTGCATGATTTTCCAGAATAAAAACAAAAAATCACAAGGGTCTTTCAATAACCAGACCTAAAGAACCCTGAAAACCTGCATGGTTTCCTTTTCTCTATGACTTTTGCATAGATAGTATTTGAAAAGAAACTTATTCCTTTTTCCAAATTTGTGCTCTTTAGGATTTTATTAACTCCTGACATTAAATTCAGAGTTCTTTTTTTACCATTACTTTATGTTATTCTTATGCTTGTCCATCTTAATTTAAAGACCATTGAAACTGACTTCTGACTCATGTAGCTTGTGATTTATTCTTCAGCTCCTCCAGAGAGCTTGTGATGTTTCATGTCAGGGACTCTGTGTTCACTGGCAGTAGAATTATATTCATCAGTCTTTTTCCTTCCCTGAGAATTACAAATGCGCCATTAAAGGATGGGGCCATGACTTTGTTAGTGCATCATTTCCTTGAAGAAATTAAATAATTGAGAGTGCTCTGCTTAGTTCTGTTTAGTCACATAAGGTAAAGTTAATTTTACAGTAAGACTTGTACATCTGTTGATACTGTTGACATCAAAGGAAAATACTGGTGCAAGGGGGTAGAATTGTGTCTGACTTCTTTATGCATCCTATAACCTTACCTGCATTAATTCAGCATTTCATGAAAGATATGGATTCTGAGCTTTTGCTTTCAGTGTTCTTGATCTTCTCCTTGCTCTTTATAGATAAGGAGCTCCTTTCATGACATGAAAGATTCTATAAATTAATAATCTACATATTTTGTATACAAGAAGTGGTGTATACAAGGAAAAAGTACTTCTTCAAAAGGGACTTATGGGAAGAGGTGGTCACAACTGTGATTTAGAAAGGGTGATGGAAAGCACTGCAGTTGTAGAAGCAGATGTTTCATGTTCTTCTCTTCCTCATAGTGCTATAAACAAATAAAAAATTAAGTGTTTTTTTTTTTAACTGGGGAGCATCAAGGCAAAGTTCAAAGTACATAGTGATATTTTTTGACTGTGTTAACATTCTTGAATTAATTTTTTTGCTTATGTACCTAGGTGTTTATAAATATAATAATATACATAAAAATTTGTACAATCTTTGGGTTTTTTTTGAGACTGGTAGGAATTTTCATCTGTAGTAGTATTGCTACAGTACTACTCTAGAATATTATTCATTCAAGTTTTGGTGCAAATATATATATATGATACTTACAATGAACCCATACACTCTGGTAGCCAAGCAATGTACAGAATGGCACAGGTTTCTGCAGTAGGAAATAATATAATCATAGACTTTAGAATGAGATTGACTAGATGCCTATCCAGGTAGGTGCAGTCTAGAGCACAGAGTTGGATGATATTGATTTCAGTGGCAAAGTGCCTGTCATTGGGTTTTGTTGCTGAATGCCACTGTAATGCAGGCCTTAACTGAATTTTCTAAAAGCACAGGAGCTGTGATCCCAACATTATATCTTTAGCACACGTAATTTGTTACAAATCAGCTTTTCTTCAACCTCGTAGAAATCCGTCCAGTAAGAAGGTGTCATAATTTTCTAGCCATTTGTGTAGCTTTCTAACTATAGGCTGAAATGAAAAGTGGAATGGTGGGCAGAAGCGAGAGAAAAGAAAGATACTTAAAGTCTTTAACAAAAATTATTTAGCATTCCTAAACTGGACAAAAATCCTCATTGGTAAATGATAATCTCAGAACAGTACCCATGGTTTGGATGTTCTTTTAATGTTAACCTATTATCTCTCATTTATTCAAACCTGCTATCCACAATTTGGAGACTTCACTAGAAGCTGAGCTGAAAGAAAGCTGTTGTTTGTGTGTATCTGCCATGTATTTATCCTTTTTACATTATTGTTGAACTCCTAGTCAGCACCTTCAGATTTCTAGAATTCAGAAAGCTTAATCAAAATGTAGCTTGCTGTCAGCACAGCACTACCAGGTGTCTTCTCATTCATACATACATTATGATTAGTAATATATGAATAATGTTGTTTTGCTCTGCTTATCAGCTTCAGACGTTTCTCCTGGGTGTCTTTGATTATTTCCACAGTGCATGAATTTGAGATGAAGGAAGGTGAGACAGGGAACAAAATGGAGAAAGTAAAATTGTGTGAAAGTTCCAGGAAAAAAATGTAGACATTAATAAAGTACTTTACTGGTTTTAGAATTCACATGTTCTGTCATATTCAAAGGAGTGTGCTGAAAAATCAGCCCAGGGAACATGTGTTTCTTAGGTCTGTCTTAGTTTCTCAAAACATGTTGAAATCATAGAATCATTTAGCTTGGAAAAGATCTTTAAAATTGTTGACTCTAACCATTACCCCAGCACTGCCAAATCCACCATTAAACTGTAACCCCAAGTCCCACATCTCCAGGATTGGGTGGCTCAACTGCTTCCCTGGGCAGCTTTTTCCAATGTTTGACAAAGCTTTCAGTATAGAAATTTTTCCTAATATCCATTCTAGACCTCCCTTGTGCAACTTGAAGCCATTTCTTCTTGTCCTATTATTTGTTACCTGGGAGAAGAGGCTGACCCCCACCCAGCTACACCTCCTTTCGGGTTGCTGTAGAGAGTGATAAGGTCTCCCCTGAGCCTCTTCTGCAGGCAAAGCACCCCTGCTCACTCAGCCAGTTCTCATCAGACTTGTGCTCCAGACCCTTCCCTCTGTTGCCCTTCTCTGGACACACTCCAGCACCTCAATGTCTGTCTTGTAAGGAGTGGCCCAGAACTGAAAACACGAGATCATTGATGAGGATAGTAGGCAGGCCTGCCCCAAATACTGAGCCCTGAGGAACCCCAGTGGTGCCTGCCCACCAGCAGGATGTACCTTATTCCCCCCACTCTCTAGGGCTACCATCCAGTCAGTTTTACATGCAGCAAACGGATCCAAGCTATGACCACCAGCTGGTTTCTCCAGAAGAATGCTGGTGTAAAGCTGTCCCTTTAAAATATGCACAATTAACTCATTCCAAAGGAAAAAAACAGCATTCCTGCTTCTTCAGATGAAAGCATGAGTTATTGTTAACACGTCTGTATTTCTGTCCCAAGTTCTCATGAAAGTCGGGTGAAATAATGGTGCCACCTGAGAAGCAGGGGAGAAACATGTATGGGATGACTTTACTACATGAGTGATGTTTCTACAAAAAAAAAGAGATTTATCAGGTAGTGTTTCATTATGGACAGAACTGGGTTCCTTGCTGCTGAGGCAGCATCTCAGCCTCCCTGCTCTATTTCTGCATCCTTTTTCTCTGGTACCAACACAGTTGTGGTGTCATGACCATAAACACTACATTGTGGTAGTGCAGGACCATAAACACTAAGTCATTACTGCACCTTTCTTCTCAGGCCTTTGACCTTGGGAAGCAAGGGCAACAGTCCAGCTATTCAACACCATGTGAAAATGGAATTAAAATACAAAATGTGCATGTGTTTTATGATTTTCAGACAAGACAAACCAGCTGCCTGCTTCCACATCCATAGGTGAAATAATGCCTTTCTATGTAATATTTTTGTTACTTTCTTGACCCATCCTTGGTTCACATCAGTATACTTCATGGAGGCCCTCCATACGTCTGCAAACTATGAAGCCCTATCCAACATTCTTCTTTCTTGCCCACTCCAAGCCCTTTGTGCTAGCGAAGCACCTTCCTGTGTTGCTGGAATTCATCTTGAAGCTTTCAGGTAGCGCATCTTTCAGGTCTGGCATTGGCACCAACTCGTTTATTCTGCCAGAAAGACATTTCTACCCTCTGTGCTTGAGTTCATTTCAAAAAGCATGCAGAAACTTGTTCTGACACAGAATTCTGGCACTCCAGATCATGCCTGTTCTAATGGGAGAAAGCCTGGTGTTCCAGTCTCCCATTGTGCCTGGTCTGGGAGAAACGTGACACAGCCTTGACAACATATGGCAGTCTCTGTAGCCAGTGATGGCAGTAATTTCAGAATTATTAAATTGTTCACAGATTTCCCAGATTACTACACTGGGGGCCAGGGTTTTTCTCTGACAGTCTGTTAGGTCAGACACCGAGGACCGAATTGAGGTCACTCACTCTCTGCAGAGTCATAGTGTGTTTGTTTATAAAAACGCTGAAGAAATATTGTGTCCTCATTATGCAGGGAAAAAAACCTTAGAAATAGACTTCATCATTACAAGTAGTGCTTACAGATTCATAATACGTAGCAGAGCAATGGAAAACAGTGGTAGAGTACAATGAGCAAAATTTTCTACGCTATACTAGCAGGTACATTGTGTAGCTGTGTTAATGTAACATTAGTATTCCAGAGTGGAAATCCTTCCTGCAAACAGGTAGAGATTTTCTTTTATTACTTATCTATTTATTGGTATCTTTGTATCTCACGTTGTACTTGCATTTCCCAAAATGAAATGTGTAAAAGCATTTTTTAAATTGCACATTTTAAAGCTCTTTTTGTACTTAAAAGCTTCCAGGTTTGTTTCCATCATGCCAACCATTAATTAATCTGCATATTTCTGATCGCCATTTCATAAAACAACACCTAACCTGTCCTACAGAAGCTGAAAGAAAATAAAAAACCCAAACATTTGGGGCATCTGTCTCATTCCAGGACATCCATTTCACATGAAAGTTCTTATAACACACACCATTTTTTTTCTACTTAAACTTAGACTGAAATGGAATGAACAGTCCTATTTGTATCCTATATGAGTTATACTGAATAGTTTCTATCATGTTACATTCTTACATTCTTTTACTAGTATGAAATTGAATGGCTGTGTTCATTTCTGTTATTCCCTTACTAAGTACTTCTTTGTGCCAAATCTGCATTAATAAATGCCACATAAGCCTCTCAGATGCTTCTAAAATGGTATGTTAGTATAAACAAGTATTAATTCCATTATATTTTAATTCTCTAGCCTTGGTTTTTTTATAGGAAACAGCAGTTTATATATCAAAGTGTTGCTAGCATAAAAAGCTAAAAGATCATGCAGGTGCTCCTATCATGGAATTGAAATCCTTGTCAAGTGGGAAAGGGAGTAGCTGCTGAACTCTTCTATCAGACTGATGGAGGAGCTGAACACTTCTTCAGGTTAAACTATTGAGTGCTTTGCTTAGGTAAGGTGTAATTAATTACCCCCCAAATTCCCTGTTCATTTGGAAAACTCTCCTTGAAGCTCAGGCCCACTGGGATGCCTATTCTGCACTTGGTATTAGGTGGTTTGCTCTGACTCCTCTTCATTTTATATATATACATATACATGTATATATATAGTAATCATATAGTCATTATTTTTACTGGTATTTGTGATTTCTCTTTCCATGTGGGTTTGTTATATCTGCCTATTGTCTCATGCATGAAATCTGAACACGTGGTGAGAGAAACTGCCTTTTTGTTGTAGCAACTAGCATGGCAATTTCAAGTTGAGAGTCTCTTGTTTCTATGGCAATGTAAGGAAGTATTCACATTAAATTCCGAGTCTCACATAATGAATTTCTTGGAATTAGTTACTGGAAATACTCTATCATTTTAACATAGGATCTGTAACTCTTAATTGATCATAATTCAGTCTTGGTGATAGAAGCTTTAAAGTGGATAAAAGCTGAGCAATATTTTTGGATTTAAGAAAGTATAGTAGTTATTACTAATGTGGAGCTTCTATTATTGGTAGTGCTGGTCTGTTGTCTCATGGTTTTTCTATTACAGCTACTGCTAGTGAAGCCTATTAAAAAAATCCTTGTTGTACTATGTACAGAGAATATGTTTCCTGAAGAATTTGGTTTTTCATTTTATCTACTTGATTACAGATGTGGAAGAACATTTCTGCCTTGTAAACTTCTAGAAGAATTACTGGAATTTCGGACAAGCCAGTAAAAAGAGCTTTTTCAACACTCACTCTATTTGGTCATTTTCCAGTAAAAATAGCATAAAAGATTTCAGGAAAAGAATCCATTACAGTACTGGAGGTTTTGTTAAGAAAATAAAGTAAAATCAAGATGTTGAATTTGCTTAATTAAAATAGAAACTTTGTAATTGAAATATCAATTAAAAGGTCTTATGGATTCATGTTTATATTGAGTTTTTATGTTAAGCCTGTGATACTTATGTACTGAAATAGTCTTCAGAACAGATGAACCCATAAAACTTATATATGCCACTTTTAAGTATGTGTGAAATATTGTATGAGTTTGTGTACAGTTCATCTGACTGCAGAAGTGTAACATCTGCTTTGCCTTGATAGGGACTCATGTTTGTGCCTGTGCTTTAAGGGCAGTGAAATTACTGTTTCTGAGTGTAAAACTCAAAAAGCTGAAGGTTTTTGGGTTTTTTTTGCATATGTGAGAAAGAACCTCCTGCATTGACTAGAGCAGTACCAGTTCTAGAAAAGTAGTAAATCCATTTAATATTATTTTGGGTCAATATTAAGAAGATTTCTGGTAAGTAGTAAGTAACTTTCTCACCAATTGCTCTAGGAACAGGTTGCATGAGCTGCAGAATTCCTCCCTCTGTATTTGTGCACTGCTGGGCAGCTAGTGAGGATGTGCTGCTGGGAAAGAGGTTTGCAGCTGGGACATTAAACCAGAAGTCTTCACTTGTGTCCCTTTAGATGTTAATATTGGCCTTGTTATTAGACTGTCTGAGTAACTTCCAGATTCTAAAAGTCATTTACAAAAAAAACTTATTCAGAGTTACCAGACAGGGAGTTATTCTTGATGTCCTCAGCTATCCCCAGCTAAATTGCCTCAGTGAATTTCAGTGTGAGGAGGGAAGCTGGGGAAGAAGTTCTTTGTATAAAACTTCTTCCCTCTTTGGTCTCCTGACCTAGATTATGAGATAGAGTTCTTAGAAACTACTGGGAAATTACTGAGTTTCATAATCATAATAATTTTTGTCCTCTTGCTGTCTTTTTATGGTTTTGTTTGTTTTTCATTTTTTAAAGTGAAATTTATTTCATTATTAAAGCCTGCCTAGCTCTTTAGGAAGAAAGGCTCTTTCTAAATATGTATGATTTGCCCATAGAATTGGTACTGCATTTCTCCAATGTAATTGCTTATTTTTTTCCTTTTATTCTTTAAAATTTTAATCTCTTAAAACATAAATGTTGTTATTAGCCTATCAAGCCAACTGAAATAAGATCCCATGGTGACAGGTACTACAAGCTGGCAGGGAAAAACACTTGCTGCCCGAAGGGTTTATAAAGGCAAATTAGACACAGAGGATAGGTAGGAACAGAAAGAACTGCACAGTGGTGAAATGACTTGCCAAAAATCTCAGCTCAATCAATAACAGAGTGGAGAACACTGCAATGTAATTTAGAAGTCTATGCAAGCAGCACTGCATCCAAGTAAAGGCACACAAAGCAGACAAAACCCCCTCTCCTGTTCAATGAGGGTTTCTATGGATGGCTCGAGTAAAACATTTTTGTAGGTATTTATTTTATATTTTACATGACAAATCCCATGCAAAGCAGAAGCTTTTTTAATAACAAAGAAGCACAAGCATGCAGGGGTACCTGCAGATGAGAAAGTGTGATGGAGTGTTTTTTCCTAAAATGAAATGCATTTCAGAAATATGTTGGAAGTGGTAAAGTGTAGGAAACCAAAGCTATATGCATTTATATATTTTAACAAGATATTTATATTTGTTTGCACTGTTAATTGGACAACTAGACACATCAGTCACACTGTATGAGACATTCATTAAAAGTCTTTTTGCCTGTTAAAAGCCACTGTTTGACAAGTAACAAATTATAAGTAATTTGTGTGGGGTTACTTTTGGGTGTTTATTCCTTCACACTCCCCCTCTGTCTTTTTGTTTTAAAACCTTATGGAAAGAGGAGAAGTCCTAAAAATGTTATCATAGCCAGCGACTGGAGATTGGTTTGTTGAGTGAAACATACAAAATAATAATTTGTACGCTCCAGTGGTAACCTCTAACTTTACACAGTGGTGGGGGACTTCAGATTATTTTCCCTGGGTGGTGGCTCCTTTCAGAGCCCTGGTTGCCAACTTTGGATCCAAACTGGATGGATCTTAGATTTAGCCCAACCTGACAGCTCACCAAATTAATGAAGAATTGGTGTCCTTGTCCTTCATGAAGAATACAGGTGTCCTTGTAACATCAGCCTATCCTGATGTTACAAGGACACCTGGCAATCCCAGGCAGGCTCTCTTGTTGCTGTGTGAGTTGTGTTTACACCATAGGTTTCCTTTGTGCTTCTGTCCCTCTGTGAAGAGCTGTTGGTGCCTCTTGGTGCTTTCGCCTCCTCTTTGCCATTGGTTTCTCGTTTCTCACTGGAAACTCTTTGCTCCCACTCCCCTTGGAGAGGCTGCTACAAAGGAATGCTCTGCTGGAGTGGAGTTTCACTGTCTGGAAGGTTTCTCTGTTCTCCTCTTTCTGTGCCTGGGGCCGGTGTGGAGTTAAAGCAGTGGTCAGTGAGAGGTCAGGGTAGGATTTAGCTTTACACAAGTAAGGCTGCTTAGGTCTTGCTGAATCCACCCTTTGTTTTCAGGAAAAAGGAGTTGCATAACATTAAGATGACATCTAGCTGATGTTCTGCAATCCTTCTTTTAATCGCCTTCTATGTACCACAGTACTTCTAGATCCTTTAAATAGACCTGGCACAAGCCAATGCAGCACAATCCTGTGTTTTTATTCTCTTGATGTGTCCTTGTGATAGCCATGGAGTCCTGTTTGATCTGCAGCACCCATTATTATATAGTTAGTCTGATAGAACTTTGGTCCTGAAGTTGATCATGAGCACACTCTTGCCTTGTTTGCATTATTAATTCATCAGGCTTTTTACAGGTGCAGTCATTGATAGGTCTGAGAACAGAGAAAAAAGCTGATGTCTCCAGCTAGCGAGCGAGGGCAGCTGGTTCACAGTGCACAGTGAAACTGCTCAACAGTTTGCTGCAGAAAATGTGTAAAGTTCTGTGTGGCCAGAATCACCAGGGAATAGGTGAGATGAGCTGGACTTCGGCTCAGGCACCAGACTTACCAGTCTGTACTGCTGTAAAGCAAAGGACCAAGCAGTACTGGATGGAATAGCACTGGCATCATTACCCTCCCTGGACCAGGTGTCCTGAATTCTGCCTGGGATCAGATTGTTCAGGCATGCCAGGTGTCCTCATAACAGAAGGTGAAAACACCTGTGTTTAAAGGGTGCTGGGTCATTTTGCACTGATCAATACTCATTTTCTATTCTCATGCCTCTGTATGTGTTTCCCACTGTCCTCAGAAGGATGGGATAGCTGAAGCTGCACAGAGTGCTGGGCCCAAACACATTCCAAAATAGATGATGGAGCAGTGCATTGCTGTCTGGGTGAGAGGGAACCTGAGCTTGCCCTCTGGGGATGTTGTATGAGGCACCATAAAGCTGTTGCTGAAGACACACTTGCAAGAGGTGACCTGGATGGGTTGCAGTTCGACCTGTGGAGCAGGTCTGTACAATAATGTCCTTGGTGGGGGTATACTTGGGTATAAATTCCTGAATTAGTGTTTGAAAGATTGCCTTCTTTCTCATTATTTTTTAAAAGCACAAAATGAAACCAAATGTCAATGCTTTTTTTTTTTTCTTCTTTTTTTTTTCTTTTTTTATTTTTTTTTTAGAGCAGAATCCTTGTTTGCTGACCAGTCTTTCTCAGTGTAGTTTTATCTATTTAACTCAAGTGCAAGTGCTTCCTGCTGCTTTGCCTGGCACGTTAGGCACACTGAGGAGTGTCCTAGCCACTCAATCACCAACTAGTTGCAGCTTTCCAGTTGCTCTTTGGAAGCCTTTCTGGCAAGGGATGACCCCATCACATCATGCTTATCTTCTGAGACCTGATGGATCACAGAACTAGTGTGGCATTGCTCTGAATCAAAAGTTTATACACATGTTTATTCATGTTTTGCCTGAAAACAGTATTATGTGTCACTGCTGAGGAGTGATTTCTGATCAAATCCAGGAGTAGCCAAGCCTCTGTGAGTCTGCAGCCTTTTAAATTTTTTTTTCCCCCTCTGGCTGGTAGCTACAGATAACTGCTGTCTCTTGAAAAGATCCTTTAATTAAGGTGAGTGAACCTGCAGAGTATGATTTACATGGGAATTTTTCAGAAGGGCAGCAGAATAGAGAGGGGAAAAAGCCCCTAGCAAGATGTTTCACCCAGATTGGCAAGTCAATGATCCCTCTTTATATTTTAGATTTTTTTACATATATTTTTTTTGTTACAAAGAGTATATACATTCAACTTGCAGTAATTATTTTGTAAATAAAATACTTAATTTTTATTATAGTGTAGAAATGACTTAACAAAGATCAGATTTTTTTTCTGATCCCTTTTTTCCCTTTATTTCTGTAACCAGCTCACTGCAAAGGCTGTGTGTTCAACTGTTGAATTGTATGTAAAATATATCTTCAATAGTAAATGGAACCTGAGAGAGAGGCTCCATTTTTAGCGCCTAAAGGTATTTTACACATATGGAATTTTGTATAAAATACAAAGAAGTCTCTGGAGAGGAATTTTTTACAAGAGTGTCTAGTGCTAGGACAAGGAGTAAAAACTTCAAACTGAGAGAAGGTAGGTTTAGATTAGAAATTAGTAAGAAATTACTTACTGTGAGGGTGGTCAGGAGCTGGAACAGGTTGCCCAGAGAAGCTGAGGGTTCTCCATCCCTAGAAGTGTTCCAGACCATGTTGGGTGGGGCTCAGAGGAACCTGATCTAGTGAAAGGTGTCCCTGCCCATGGTGGGGGATTGGAACAAGATGATTTTTGTTATGATTAAAAGTATTATAAGTCATGTAACTTTAAATTTTGGCTTTGAGTGGCTAGAAACTGTAGTTTTCTCAGAGAACATAAATTGCAGGTGTTCTGTAGCTTTTGGTGTGAGGTACACATTTCTTTCTATCTCTGAGCCAAATGGAACTGCACATGCTGAGCAGCCCAGCATCTGGCCCAGCTGGAAGTGGCTGTCATCCCCCAAAATGCTTCCCAAGCCTGCTGGAGCCAACTCCTGCTTCCCCTAGGAGCAGCTGTTTCCAGTGCCATCCTAGCACAAATAGCTTCTGACTGCTCCAGCCCAGGAGTGGTCATTACTATTTCCACCTGGGTTTTTTCATTTGTCAGCTTTGAGATCTTCCTTCAGCTCATTTTCCTTTGAAAAAAGTTCTTCTGTTAACAATCAACTGGGTGTCATGTTTGCCTGCAAAACACCTGCAACAACACATAATTTCTGCTTTGCTTATGTCAAACGAAATCCAAGAATTACATGCCCATGCTGATTTATGCTATACTGTTTGGAATGACCTTGGAAATGTAAGAATTTTGTGTATCCTGCTGAGCTTTGCTTTTTTTTCACGTGCCAGTATCAACTATTTGGGGAAATTTCAGTTTTATCAAGTTCATAGTACAGCATGGACTATTTTGTATTTCCATTATAGGAGAATTCCCAATCAACTGTTTTCAGATACTGCATTTCTGCATGTTGGAGCTGTGTTTTAAAGGTTTATAATTGAGTTTTACTTACTAAAGCTGTCTGTAAGCCATGTCTGTAATTTTTTTCCATCTTACAACTTTTTATGAAACCAGAAAATTTCTGATTGTTTTTCAGTGATAATTGCAAAGTATTTCTATAACTATTTACTAAACATACAAAGAATAATCTGGTCAGCAATGAAAAGTGAGGAAAGGGGGGAAGAAAGTAGCAGTGGAAGCTGAGTAATTCCATCCCATCCAGTTGCCTAAGAGGCTACAAAGATTTGTTAGTCTGAAATGCTGACGCTACTGCCAAGGAATTCCCACCTTTTCAGATGGCACATTCTTTCTTGCACTGGGCTCTTCAATTGTTTTTTTAAGCACGACAGCATCTAATTAAGAGCTGGGAAGTTTCACTGGGAAGTGGGGATGTCCTGCCTTTGGAGCCCTGGCTGTGCTGTGCAGGAAGGAATGTTCTACAGCTCAGCCTGGGAAGAGGAAAAGGCCTGGAGCTTCTGCCCTGACTCTGACTACAAGAGTGGAGAAGGGGGAGAGATTGCTTGATGGAAATGAAGGGAGACCAAGAAAATTCCAGGCCCTTGTGCTTGTTGGATACGATGGGAGACCAAGGGAGTTGTGCTTTTAGTTGGGTTTTGTGCATGGGGCAGAACCCAATGCCCTTGGCAGCTTCTGCATGGCACCTTGTGAGCCAGAATCCCCATGCAGACATTAAGTGGAAGAGTCTCAGTGTGACAGATTGTTAGAGCTGTTTGTTGTCCTTCATTGTGCAAGTCAGATCAAGAGAGGAAATGAATGGACTTGGTCTAAAAAAATTCTGTGTTCCTCCCAGTTTTTATGAATGTGTATAAGAAGAACCTTTGGAAAAGCTGCATGTTAATGCATAAGTGGCTAAGTTACAGTAGCATTAAGGATTTGATTTAAACCAACAGATTCAAGGATTACCAATAAAACTGAAAATCTGTCTTTTCATCCAAATTTAGTTAAGTGCTTTGTGTATGTAAAATATCCTCTTTTGTGACTGCTTTTGTGGACTTTTTTTTTTTTCATTTTATCAGTGAAAGAGGTTCAGTTTTTCTGTACTACATTAAAGCAGATCCAGAGCAACTAACTGATCCCGTCTGTTTGAATCCTTACTGGTGTGCTGGAGCACATTCAGCATCAATCAGATAAACACTATCACAGTCTGTGACCCTGTGATTTGATAGGAGTTATGTGCATAATCTCACTGTGTTCAAACAGCTTGGCTCTCTTGGCTCTTTTCACACTTCTACCCTGTGTTTTAAATGTTTTATTATTTAGCTCTTACACTAGAACATTCAATACATAGAACCACAGAAATAGTTTGGAAAAGGCTGCTGAGATTGAGTCCAGCCTTTAACTGATCACCACATTGTCAAGTAGCCCTCAGTGCTAAGTGCCACATCCAGTAGTTTCTTGAATAGCTCTGAGGATGATGACCATGAAGTGTGTTTTTACTATCAGAGAATCACAGAATGGTCTGGGTTGGAACACCCCAAAAAAAAATCATATTGTTCCAAGCCCTCTGCTGTGGGCTGGAGCAACTTTCACAAGACCAGATTACTGAAATCCCCATTCAGCCTGGCCTTGAACATTAGGGATGGGGCATCCACAACTGTTCTGAGCAACCTGTTCCAGTGTCTCCAGTCTCCCTTTGCCCACACTGTAAATAATTTCTTCTTAATATCTAATATAAACCTACTCTTTTCTTTTGAAACCATTGCCCCTTGTCCTTCCACTGCATGTAGTAATTTTCCTGCTCTCTTGTAGCCCTTTAGGTACTGCAGGATGCTCCAGGATCTCTGGAGCCTTCTCATCTCCATTCTGAACAATCTCAACTCTCTCAGCTTGTCTTCATACAGCGACCTCTGATCACCATTGTGGCCCTTCTCCAGACTCATTCCAGCAGGTCCATGTCCTTCTTTTATTGGGGTCCCCAGAGTTGGACACAGCACTGCAGGTGGGGTCTCAGGAGAGTGGAGTAGAAGGCAGAATTACCTCCCTTGACCTGTTGGTTGTGCTCCTTTTGATGCCACTCAGGATATGGTTGGCATCTTTAATGGTCTTGAGTGTGGCTCCTGAAGTACTGATAAAGAGGCTACCTCAAGGAGTAAACCAAAACTAACAATAGACCAAGTGAACAAATAAATAACCCCCCAAAAGAGAAAACCAAAAATCTCCAAACCCTAAGGGAAAAAAAAAATAAAAATAAAGCGTTCAGAAGATGCTTTGTAGACTCCATAATTTAAAACTAGTGTTAATACATTTGAAGCGATGTGATGTCTCAAAAAATAAAGCATGAAGCTTGCAGCTGTTCTGGACTGGGGATATCTCTGCTGCAGTTCATCAGTCCCATGGCCAGGGGAAGGAAATCAGGGTGCCACTGCTGGGGGTGTCAGAGCAAGCTTGGCAGGGCCAGCAACTGCTGGGAGGGGGACAGCAGTGCTGGGGCCATCTGGGCTTTTGGTGCTGATGTCTGGGTGGATGGAGAAGAGATTGGAGGTATCTACAACCTGTTCTTGCCATCCATGCCAGACCAGTGCATCTCTTTTTGAGGGCTGTTGTAGCTTGATAGAGACTTGATACAGTGCTGAGATACAATAATGTCATTATTTTAAAGTGGCAAATCTACCAGTGGTTTCAGTATTGTGAAGTGTTTGAAATGTTCAATGGTGTAGATTTAAAGATGCTTAGGTATATTAGGCAATGGACAGCCACTCAGGAATCTGGGCTCTGATTCTCTAGAAACCTTAAATAAATCTCCCAATCTCTCTACCTTTGTTCCCCAATGATAACAAAATCATATAGATTATTAAACTAATAGTAGGTCTGTTCCTCAAAAAGAGTTCTGAGGGAGCTCATTTAATGATTGTGATGCATTTATCTGTAATAGCAGTCAGGGTAGCATACTAATATTACTTACAGATGTGTAATTGCTAATTATTTAATATTGACCTGATCCTTGAAAAGTAAACTCTGAAAGCTGAATCGTATATTTTGTAAATATGATATAAATTATAATTATATATTTTTTTAATTCAGGGGTGTGTTTGTTCATTTTCTCTGCATATCTCAGTTTTGAGACAATTCTCTAATCAAGTCAGTGATCTTTTTATTATGTCTTCTTACTTTTCTAGATTTTTCTCCTGAGTGTTTGTGAACATTTTGGAAGATATCTGGTCAAGAAAAACTGTGTTAGTTTGTTATTTGTCTTCTGTATTGTTATAATTCTGTGATTTGTCTCTTTTATTTCTTCATATAAGGAATCTACATTCTGCATTATATTTATTTTCTAATATTTTGCACTTCATTTTCATCCAAAATCATACTTGTTCTCATTCTCATGTTGGTTGTAGATGCACCATTGAAAGTGAAGAGGGTTACAAAAACCTCTGTCTCAGAGTCTCAGAACCCTTTATCTGTATTTGCTGGATTCTAATTGCCCAAATCCTACAGGCTGGTTGTAATATTTCGGTAAACTTTGGGATCACCAGGTGTATAAAAAAATAAGTCATGGAAAAGATAAGGCCACGCTTGACAACCAAACATTAAACTTGATTCCAAATGAAGGTGGTTTGGAAAAAAATATGAGTTATTCTTTGATCTCTCTTTGATACTAAAGAAATTGAAATTCAGCAATTTTTTTTTTTTTTTTTTTTTTTTTTTTTTTTTTTTTTTTCTGAAGATACTAATTCTTTTATGCACTTCTGAACTCTTTGGGATTTTTTAGGTAGCCTGTCAGGTATCCTACATGCCAGGCCTGGGGCTGTTCAGTGTTCTTAGATGTCAAGTAAGAGAGGGTATCATCTTCTTTTCTTTTGCCTCAAAATTATCTTAAAAACCTATGTTTAGTTTATTAGGATAGTCTTGAAAGGGCAGTTCTTATTAAAATAATTCATCTGCATAAACAAATATAAGATGGAAACAGACTGAATTAGTTTATTCCTAGTTGAGATTTCTTGCAAAATTTGGGGGCAAAATCGCTGTCTGTTAAGACACTGTACACCCTGATCATAACTGCTGTGGAATTGCCCTGTGTTCATGGAAAAAAGGAAAACACAATATGCTTCACTTTGTTCCTTGTGTTTTAATGTATTGGAGGCTGTCATTGCTCCACTTACAGGGGCAATATCTGATGTCAATAAAGACAGATATTTTCTAAACTTATTTTTTAAATTATTATCTGCTATTGGTTAGTTTATATTCACTATATTGAGTAAAAAGGACCAAAATGTCTGGCTTTGATGCATAGCAAACTATTATCCACCAGAACATTAAATTTAAGGCACTCCATATCTCTGCTTTATAGTTCAGGTTTACTGTTTATCATAATGTCCAGTGTGAAAAGTTGTAGGGAAAGGATTTGTTGTTAATTTTTATGGAGCTTGAAAAACTGAACTGTGGCTTGAAGTGATGTTTGATTCCATGCAACTTCTATGCAACTACAAGTATGTTAGCATATGAAATATTCATACCATTCAAATGTAAAGCGAGAACCAATATTTTAAGTTTTCATCATCTTTAGTTTTGTACAATCTGCTGCTTACAAAGCAGTTGAGATGGATGGGATGAAGTCCAATTGCTCTTCCTCAGCTGGAGCTCTTAGCCATTACATAAATTATAGATTTTTTTTTTTACTCTATGGTAAATTATTGTGGCAAATCTGTGTTCTGAAAGGGATCTGTACTGGTCCCTAGCTGACTTAAGAACAAAAATTGCCATTTAGGTGGCTGCATCACAGTAGCTGAAAAAGCAGTTCATTGTAGGTAAAACATTTGCTTAAGGCTGATATCATGATCTAGGAATAAAGCAGTAATGTGTAATTTATTTTTTCTACATTCTGAGCAAAACTCAAACTCAAACTTTGAGTTTTAAAAATCCTTAATCAGCTGTGATGTAGATAAATAGGCCACTTTTTTCAGATAGCTATATAAGCCTTGAGAGCAGTTTTGTATTTTAAGTTTCTCATCTGAGAGCTTTCTTACATCTTCTAATACAAACCCTTACATTTATCAGTAATAAGAAGCAACTACAGGTTAATTCATAGGGTAGTTAAAATTGCTATCAGTTTTACTTTGTGCAAAAGAGAAGAAATTTTATTAATAAATGAAATAATAAAGTGTATTATAATTAACATTTTTATCTAATAAAATTTATCAAAGGCCACTGGAAACTGAATTTTTCTTTTTACAATCCTACCTGAGATTCACCTGAAAATTTGAAGTATTTTGGAAATTTTTACAAATTGTTTTGATAATTTGTCTTTGAGCAGTTCTGGCTTTTATTGGTTCTAGATTTATGGATGCTTGACTTTTTGGATAGTAAGCTTTGGTATCAAGAATCTAAATGAATTTGATCTGAAGCTGAGCTGGAATGACTTTTCATAGCCTCTCTGAATCATTATTAATCTCACTAGAAAATATGTAATGATTTTTGGAAAATCATATTACAATTTTGGGTAGCACATAGAAAATTGAAAAAAAAAAAAGACCTTTTGAGGTAGAATATTCACTGTTGGGATACTAGAGCATGTAAGCCTAGAGAAAAACATGCCAGTACTGAGATTTCAAAAGGACACAAGGGAGCAGGAAATCACTGAAATAGAAATAGCCCTCGAGAAACTTCTCTAAGAAAGAAAGGTTACAATAAAGTGTTGGTTTCCTTGATTAATTTTATGATTTCAGGGACCCTCAGAGGGCTGTGGTGAGCATTGATGATCACTGATGATTGAGGCCAAAGCTTGTCCAATGCAACTGGACCTCAGTCAATGTCACAGCTCTCGTTTGTTCTCCAGGATTCCAGTGTAGGAACTAAAACTCCTGGGGTTAGCAGAGAGTCTGGCTTCTGCTGTCCTGTAGTGCATGATTTAGTTTAGCAATTTGTGTAAAAGAGCCATCTGATCATTTTAGCCACTGATTGCATTTGGTGCTGTCCAATTCCACTCAGTCATATACAGGTCTTCATTTCTGCAGAGGCAGTATTCAAGGGGAGGAAACATATCATAATCCTTAATAAAAAACAAGAATTAGTATTTACAGAAAGGGAAAAGGAAGTAGCCATATACCTTGAAGACAATAATTAATTATCTTTTAAATTTTTGTGGAAGAGACAAGAAACTGGATGATGCAAAGAGGAAGGGAGAATTTGTGTTGGTTTGGCTTTTTTTTTTCCTACTGGCGTTTTGTACATTCCAAATAAATAATTGAGTGACCATGGTGGAGTCAAGTGTTTTAGCTCTTGATAAAACATACTGATTTTCCCAGGGTAAATAACATTTGAGAAGTGGTAACTTGGGAGGCACCTGCAATGCCACACTTATTTCTTTCCATCTCATGCAGAATTTCTCCATCTTCCAGTTGCCATAAGAGTTCAAAAATTTTGTGAATGTCTTGTAAAAGAGCAGATTACTGATATATATATATATGATAGATTTGGGAGGTATCAGTGACAGTTGTCATGCAAATTTACTACAATTTAAAATAACTTGCATTCCTTAGCACTGTAGGGTGCATTTCACCACCTGATATAGAAAGATATATTTGAGCTTTTAAAGAAATCTGTATTATATTTCTGGAATTACTAGGAATAGTCTGTGAAAGTGAAATATGTAAAAGTTGTCATTACAATCCAAAGAGTACTTTGTATTTCAGTGTCTGCATACTTTTCTAGGAGTGGGGGGAAAAAAAGAAAAAAAAAAAGAGTTTAAATTGGTTAAATCTGGTTTTATTATTTTTTATGGGGTGAAGAGCAAAATTTTGTTCTTCAGTAACATAGTAAGATGTCTCAATAAATTATTCTCTCCATGTAGTTTTAGATTGTTTTATTAAATTGGTCTGATCCAGGCTGTAAGTCTCTCTTTTGTTAGGCCATAGCTGATTGTAGGTCATAAGCATTAGTATTTACTAAAACAATGTAAAACTGGTAGAGGAGAAAAGTAAAATCACCCTCTTAACTACAATAAATAAGTGGCTAGGTTTTAATACATAAGAATAAATCAGGGAAGTAATGCCAAAGGTGTGTCAGAATTCAAATTATTATCTGTGATTATAACTCCATGGTGAAATTTTGCAGGAAATTCACTTTATCTGTAGAATTGTTGCCCAGAATTTTCTAACTTTGACAATCTTAAAATTATTTGAGTTTTAAAAATACAAATGAATTCAAAAGGACACTTTCTAAAAAGTATATTTCAAGTAAGTTGCAGTAAAGAGAACACAGAAGCAGAGACTTATGTCTGAATTTATTAATTTTATTACTGGATGGCAAAAATCCCTTTCTCTGAATTCCTGTCTGACCACCGAGGATAAAATTTACCTCACTGTGTATTAATTATTGTAATTTACCTCTTTGATTCACATGTTGGCAAAATCTTTTGTACAAAAGAAAATCAGATTTGGTCTCTTTTTTGTGATGTGTTCAGAATCATGTGACTTAATCACTTTGGGTAGTAACTGGAACTGATAATCCCCTTGGAGCTTAAGGAAGTGTTCCAAAATCAGGGTATGATCTTGCAGTCCTCAAATATTTGACTACTTGACCAAAGCCCATTAGCCCTGTTTTAAAAATGGGTGTTGAAAGATATAAAAGCAGCTAGTGGGGTTTTCAGGCAGTTGAGGAACTTAGGAAAACTTTGCTTACCAGCTGGATCTTTATACACTCACAGGCCTTTATGTTTTAATATGGGATTATGAATCAGAACACTTATTTTATTCTAGCCTAAATGTGCTCTTGATTAAATGTCAGAATGTAGATTAACCAGTTTTAATTCCTAAATGGATTAAATAAAAATGGAGTGGACCTCGTCTTTAAAAAACAGAAGGGATTTCTTCTTCAGTGGTTTGACTGGGGGTCCTCTCTTTTCTTTGGCTTGTTCAGTGAGGTTGGATGCAAGAGAGAGGAAAAAGCTGTTACTCAGCCAACTTCCAACTTTTTGGTTTGTTGGCTGAGGCAGCCCTACCCCCTAAAGATGACTGATAAAGCGGTGGGTTTTTTGTGGCTTTGCTTCCCTACCTGTTGCTAAAGGGAAAATGCCATTTTCTGTTTTGAAGAATTGTTGTAGTAGTTTGTAGTGTCTGTGATGTTCAGGAGTTCACCAACCCCAGACAATGTTGTGGCCCTCCACAGTTCCTTCCTCCCTCCAAACCCCTCTGAGCAACAGGCCAGGGCACAGGGGGTGGGTTTGGGCTTCATGAAGAGAACTTCAAACTTCATTTGGGTTTCTCTGTGTCTGCTCACATTGGTCAGGCCATGAGTCCACCTCAGTTCTTCAGCTCACTCCATGCTCCCCTGTCCTGTCCTTCCAGGTGCTGTTTCCCACCCTGTCAGGAAAGGCCACCCCTTTAGTGCTGAACAGAAAACTTGGTTTACACTGCAAAATTTTTACAATGAAAACTGTACATCTGTAAAACTTCTATAAAACTTCCCCATTTGCACAAATGGGGAAATTTGTGGAAGTACATTCTTAAAGCAGGGAACAGGCTGTGGAAAATAGTTCTGTTGAGATCAAAGCACACAGCCTGTTGTGTGAAGAGAGGGCTGCTTCATGGATGTTGATTCCCTGTGAGGAAGAAAGGTTGGTGGGGACAGTTGAGGGATTTTTCTAGGAACTGCAGGTAAGCTGAATTTTAATTTTCTTTTTTTTTTTTATAATTTGTAGTTGAAGTATTTGAAACTGTTTGAAAATAACTCCTAATCTAATTATTGCAGAATCTGAATACTTGAACATAAATTAAAAAAAAAAAAAATCTATACAGGATTTTTCTTTGCTTAGGCTGCTTAACAGCTTATGTTCAAAGAATTATTTAAGCACCTCAGTTCTAGAATAGAATACCAATAACCAGTTCAGACTGAAGAATGGTGCTTTCACTATCTTTTAGTGAACAGCAGCAGCCTGAAAAATCAAAGCATCTGTGCCATCTTCCCCACAGGAGCATGTGCAACCACTGTGCAGTAGTTTGCATGCTAAAATACATATTGCCCAAACTGGGTGAACAGTTTTGTAGGTTGACTCCATACATATTTATATGAATGAATGAATGATTAGAGTGTCTTGCTTCTCCTTGCACTTCATAGTTGAAATTTATTCCTATATGATCAGGTATCCATTACACTATGACATTTTACTGCCAAGTCACTTTTCCAGAGGATAATTTATTTATTCTTTTTATCTGCTTGTTTATAAAACTGATATAGAAAGGAGTTTTACATAAGGGAAAATGAAGATTTGGCTGTAGGGAGGAAATAAGGAGCTAAGAGAATAGCTAGAAACCCTGCAGGCAAAGAGGATGGTCTGTTTCATGGTGCAGTTCCATCCTTCAGGGGTACATCAATACTATATTATGTCGGAAGCAACTCCTGCAGTTTCCCAGCCAGTGTCTTGTGAAGTCTCTGAGTCAGCAGATAACGGAGATAAATTTGGGATGTGAGAGAGTCTTTAAAAGAGACTTTCTTATTTTCTTTAAATTGACATAAAAAACAAACAAAGCTTCCTAAACCCGCTTTCTTGGTCTTCTATATTTAATTTCTTTTGTTCTTATTCAAGAGTTATTTTTGTAACACTTCTTTTCAGTCTGGTCTCTTTAGGTTTTTTATACCATTCTCACTACTATTGTTTCTGAGTGGATTTGAATACTATATAAAATGACATGACAAACATCTGTCACATGTTGCTCTTTTATCCTCTCCCCAGGGAAGAACCATGCCTGCAGTGCTGTATTTTTGTAAGACCTTTGTTGTTGCTTGGGTTTGGATTTTTTTTTTCGGTTGTATACATGCTGCTGTAAGTTTATGTTAGAGCACAATGGCTCAGAAGAGAATCCTTTGTACTTGGAAGAAAAGAAGATGAAGATTTTGAGTTACCATCTGAATGTCTCCCCCATAAACGTGGGAAAGGGTGGCAATACTCAGGCACTTGTCTCTACTTTCAAAGCCTGCTGAAATTTCTGTGGTGCTTTTTGAGCCATACTCTAGGATTATGGAGGGAAAAGTTAAAACAGGATTTAGGCATACCTTTGGTTCAGCATGTTTTATTGTCCTGGGTATTGTAAATGCAGGTGAACCCAATGGGAAGAAATGATGATATCTGACTCAATTCAGAAGGCTGAATTATTTCTTTATTATAAGTGTGCTAAAATACATTAATATACTATATAAAAGGAGGATACTAAAACTACATACTACTTTCTCTGACTCTAATTCTCACACAACTCATGACCCTCTCTCAAGAGTCCAGCCCCAGGTGGGTTGGATTGGCCATCAGGCTCAAACAATCCTCACCAGAATCCATTCAAGCAATCACTCCAGGTAAACAGTTCTCCAAACATATTCCACATAGGAAAATCAAGGAGCAGAAATAGAAATTGTTTTCTCTTTCATTTCTCTCTGTGCACCTCTATGAAAAATCCTGAGAGGGAGAGAAATGTGCTTGCCACACCTGGGTCTGCTGGTCATGGAGACTGCAGCTCTCCTGGTTTGTGTTTGTGATCCACTTGGAGCTGCTGTGAGGTTTTGTCTGTTGGACAACCCTCTCCCCTGCCAAGTGACAAGCAGATACAGTCTGCAGGTACATTTGGGCACCCTGAGTGCTGTGTTGTGGCACAAACCCTCACTGTGGTGGTGGTGGTGGTACTTTTGGCAGGATTTGGCAGGATTTGGCACGATTGGTGGTACTTTTTGTGAGGAAAGGGAGATAATCATGACCTTCTGCTTACTGGAGTATGACACGATGTCAGCAGTAGATTGAGACAGATATTCTTGCAGGCAGAGTTGCTGGATGGCCCTGCTACAGTGACTGCTTCGGTAGGAGCCTCAGTCTGCAAAGTCACATTATTGGGCAGAGAGAGATCACTGCAAGCGAGTTCCTACACTCTCAAGGCACCTGGCTGTCACCCTGGCTTGTTCAATTCTAGCTAATAACTCTTGGTTGCCAAGGGAGGTATGAAAGTGGTTGCTTGAGTTTGGGATGAAGAAGTTGCTGGAGTGGGGAATTCTTCCATACCCCTTTAAAAAATGTATGGAAAAATATACAGTCCACCTTTAACAGAAACAGCTTTAATTTTTCTGATCAATTACATGACTTCAGAGCTGCATTTAAATTACTTTCTCGTCTCCCTCACTTTATTTCAGGACTGTATAGGATGTATGGTAACAATACTAATTTGTGGGTGAAGGTTACTTTTACTCAGTAACATGGTGGGTGACTGTCCAACATCATTCCTGGAGTCAGAGAGGCACCTATTCTAGACATGTGGATTTATCAGGGAAGGTTCAGCTGAGTCTGGCTTTACCTGCATTGCATCTTCTACTGTGTTTCATTTCAAAATTTGCAGTTTTTCAGTCTAGCAAGACCCTTACCATCACAGCCGCTGACTCCACCTCATACTCACTGTGTAATTTCTAGTAGATAGGTTTTTAATCAAGGCCATAAGTTTTAGAGGTTTTGTATGTTGTTTTGTAGCTCAAGCATATCTCTTAGAAATAAGCACCCTCTTGATTTAATGACTTTAAGGAAGGGATGAGAAATTTGTGATAGGTGAAGTGTTCCATAGCTAATTATTCAAACTCTTAAAAAAATCTTAATTGTTTCTAGTGTGTATTTCTAGCTTCAGATTCCAGTTGTTGAACTTTGATAGGCATTTGAATGAAAATTAACTCAAAAATACCCTCATACTTAAATATGGAGAGGGAAAGTAAATTGCTTCCTAACCTTCTATGTGTAAACTGCACATCTGAAGTTTATTAAGTAATACCCATTTTCCATCTCTCCTGTTGTTTCTGTAGCTCCTTCTGAACTCTTTCTAATTTATCAACAGCTGCTTAAAATACAGACACCAAAGCAGAGTCTAGTATTCCACTGATGATTTTATGAAGCCAGAATGGTACTTCAAATTCAGAGCACTGTTTGAATCCTCACCTCATTATCCATGCAGTGATCTTTTTCACATTAGATCACCTTTTTTAAACCACCACTTAGTATAACTATAACAGTTCTTATTCTGAAACACAGAGAGTGATAGGATTTATGCTCTATTAGGCAATAAATCTGTGTGAACAGAGCAATGAATTGTGAAACTAGACTTTGTCTCCTTACTTGCAGGCTTCAGAATGTGTGTGTGTGTCTTGTAATTATTTTCTGTCATATGTGTGATATGTGAAAGTAACCATTCTGAAAATTGCAAAGGGAAAAAGGTCATAGGTCAAATATCTAACATTTTCTTGCAGTGAAAAAAAAATAATTCCATATTGAGAGGCATCTATCAGAAAACAGAATTATGTCATTGCTAAGTGATGTCCTTTATTAGTAACCCAGCCACTAGTGGGGACTTAAGCTACTCTTATGCATAGGCAATTCTGTGAGGTATGATAGGAAAGGAATAAAAAATATTAGAAGATTAAATAATTAATGAGTCAACAAGATTAGGTAGGGCTCTTAATCACAGTTCCCCAGGTACAATTTTGAGAGGGTAGTGAAGCACTCAGCCATTGCTGGTAAAGGGGAAAAATGAACAGACAAAGTCCATGTTCTTCCCAAAAGAACAGAATGTATCTGGTGACAGCCACTCACACAAGTGAAGGGAATACAGCTGTCAGACCATTTGGAAAACCCATGCTGTAATTCTTGGCTTAGCTATGATGATGTCTTGGACTTCGGCCTCGCAGGTCAAGCTTGGTCTTAGCTGGATAAAGTAGGATGCTATGGGCTGCCCTTTTCCCTCCTTAGGTGTATCTGATCATTTTAGGCAGCTTTTTGCAACATAAAAACATATGGCAGGTTTTAGCTATCCTGGGAGACAATGTGAGATTTGATCTGATTTCATAGGTCACACACATGCACCTTCTGGCTGGCCAGCTCTGGGGGCAGCTTATAGAGAGCAGGTCTCGATTACCTTCCCATGTCTGAGCCCATCAAGATCAAATAATATAGAAGGGGACACAAAGGAGGATAGTAGTTAAGGGAACAAGTAGATGGGTCTGCCACTTGTGATGAGTATGATGGGTAAGACTGAAGGGATGAAGAAGAGAAAATGTGGCCGAAGGAGTACTTGAAAAAATTCAGGGGGTAATAGGGAGAGATTTGAAGAATAGTGAGGATTTGCAGAGGGCAAAAAGGATATGTGGACAGATGTCTGGGGAGTAGGTTAGTGAGACACAGGATGTAGTGGCAAAAGATGGGAGTGTGAACTTCAGTGTTGCAGTCATTACCAACTCCATCTGATCAGCAGCCTACCTGCCTTGGGCATCATTTGCATGGCTTGTGTACCAATAGCATGTGACTTTTTGGGAAAAGTGATTTAATCTATAAAAAACAATTTAAGAAGCAGGTGATTCAGAAGGCACTTAGGGCATGAAGGATGATATGGCAGATAGGAGTACAGTAACTTAGAAACATAAATAAGAGCAACTTGGCAACATTATTTGCATTTCTAAAGGTTTTACTAGAGCATGTGTCAGTACAACAAGTAATGTTTTTATATCTTATCACAATAATACTCAGCACATTTATTCTACTGGGCAAAGAGTAAACATAAACTATAAATAACTAGGGCTTCAGATTGTGTGGAGTATTTTCCTCTGACTTTGCAGATAAGATACAAAATTGGTTCAGCAGGGCCCTGCTGGAACATGTCTGATTGTTCCTATTTCCCTGCTTTCTCCTTCAGTTTGGGAGTAGTCTGTTTTATTGTCCTGGGTCTACTGGTACTTGAGACTAAAGTTTACTACCCTGAAGTAACCATCTGCATTGTGAAGGGGGATTTAGGAACCCCAGTCCTTTCAAAAGATACCTAAAAATGTGGCATTTCCATATATGTGCTTGTATTTGTATGTATACACATTAGCCTGTATCATTTATGTGTAATAGCCTAATGACTAGACTCCTTGCCACGAAGTGGGAGGCCTAAGATGCAAATTCTTTCATTCTTGAAGAGATTTAAAATGTAATTTGCTTTCTTCTAAGTAGATGTCTTCACCCCAGATGCCAGGTACACTTATATGGTATAAGAACCACTCTACACACACATTCCTTTAAAAATTATACAACTGTGAAGAACTGAATGCAGGTTGGTCTGATTTCTTATAGTGTAATTTTCTTTAATTTTGCCCTTAAATAGTGAAGTCATTGAGTTTTCTACAGTTGTTCATCACATACAATGGGGGTGTCATCCCATTTGAGATGTTCGGATTCTGAATTATTTATTCAGGCAGTTAAATAATTTGTTTGGTGTATGAACTTATCAAAAGCCTAAACTTAAATGTTTAACACCATCCAACCCTCTGTTCTACATGTAAATAACATAAGAGTGTTTTACTAAATTGAACCTGGTAGGTGGTTACTCTTCTGCTATTTGGCAATAGGTCAAAATTTGCTGAATATAGTTTATCATGGACAGAAATAATACAATATCTGTGAGGAAACCTAAACTGTGGTTCTTGTTTCTTCTTTTATTTTAATTTTTTAGCATATCACTAAAGAAGTATCAGAAGTATATGTTTAAGATTAAACCTTTTCGAGTTTTAGCAAGGATTGCAAAATTTAATTCTGATTAGTGAGTCAGAATTTTAGCCTTACACAACTGGAGTGAAATCATCCAGTAATCCTTTTTCCTCTGAGATATGGCAGAATTGCAGTCAGCTCCATTCCTCTTGTTCTGTGACTTCTGTATGAACTGAGGTCACAGCCATTCACCGTGGTGGGCTCCTCTGACTGTAAGGTCAGATGAAGAGTTACACAGAACCTTGGCAATTGGGGCCAAATGTATTGGGGACTTTCACACCCTCTGGTTTTACTTGGAGAGTCCTTGCTGAGTGAAGTGGTGATAAGTCATCATCTGCTCCATTTGATGTGGTCTGGCAGGAATGCTGGGGAACTGGCTGGAGTGGTGGATTAGCCTTGATCTATGGCTGATATCTCCTGAATCTGGTAAATAATCAGCCCGAGGACAGCACATGACTCCTATTAGCATTCCATACCTGAATTAAGATTTACAGTAAGCTCACTGACCAGGCTGCAGGTTTGCTATAGTTGGTGGTTTATGTAAACAGATCTCTAGAAGTGGCACAAAATCCACTGTCCATAGAGGGACAACCAATGTAGAGCTGCTTGGCAAACTTTTGGGCGTGGGGAAATCACTGCCATATTTCAACAGTCTTTGCATAGTTTACCAGACATGCCATGTTTATGTAACTAATAAGGTGATAGAAAGTCATTTAGTTTTTACTCCAAAGTTATATCCAAATTATTCCCAAGTAGTATTGCGTGAGGGGCCACGTGTTTCATGGAGTCGGTGGTGGCAGACAGGGATGACACACACCGCGATGTCCACATGGCAATCAAGAGAGATTATTTTTCAAACCCCTCCTTATAAAGGGGGTTTGATAAACCCTGTCTGGGTAGCTCATTGGTCTGAATTTTGACACCACCCAGCTCCTGGGCCAGTCTGCAGCTTAGGATGGAACCTAATTGACTGAGGTTCCTGTCTGTCAACCCAGGGGCTGGTTTATGCAGCTGGCTAGGTTTCTTATTTATAGCTGAATTAATTTCCCAGTACAAGCCAGCTTCTACTGTGACATACTGGGACAAAGTAGCACAAAGAATTATATAGATATGGGCAGTTCTGAATTTTCTTCATTTTTGGCAAATGTGAATTCTCTTGTAACTCTGCTGTGTACTGCTAAGTGCTCAGGCTTATATTAGGTCAGATTTTAGTGTCTTTCACTGTGGGAAATAAGCAGCATAGAAGGAACTTAAAATTTTATGAAAATTGAACCTTTCTGGACAAAGCTATGTTTTCTACTCCTGCTGCAAACTGAAAGACAACACATAAAAGGTTGTCTGGATGTTGAGACTTAGGTTCAGTTTCATGCCTGCATCTCTTTTACAGGTAGAATACCTTATCAAAAAATTAATAGCTTGAATGGCGTGCTGACTGAGTTCACACCATGGACAATAAGCTCCTTAACAGAGGCTTTTTCTTCACGTAGCAGGAATCATGATGGGCCTTGATCTCAGGGCTGTTTTGTGCTGAGTTCTGTAAAGTCCATAATGATACCTGAATAGCTGTGCCACTTAGTGAATCTCCTTTCTATGACACTATAAAATATCTTTTGCTGGAAGTCTTCTATGTATAGAACTGTGAAGAGTTTAAAAATAAGCTTAGAAACTGCCTTATGTGAGTGTGGAGTGTCCCCATTTATTTTCTTTACAGTTGGAATGCACCTGATTAGTTTAGACCTGGTTGATTTAGGCATTTTTTCCTATGACTAGTTTTTTTGATTTTTTTTGTAACACACATTCATTTTGGTAACTTACTATAACTGTTTAATTACATTTTTGCAATTCAGTAATTGATTCTTGACTATATACCAGAAATTACATAGATTATAAGAGAGGTAGGATGCTATTTCTAAACTGCAGTATTCTAAATGGCTATTTTATTAGCAGCACATCAAAGCATTCTTCTAGAAAGAAAAAATAAATCTGCTCGTGAAGGCTGTCTGCAGCCAAAAATGCCTATCAGCTTTAGACTTGATAAATCAATGAATCACCTAATACACATACAGCTAATCTGAACACCTAGCATTTTATGAAAACTGTGAGAGTTAAAGGTACATAAAATATTGGAGAACTGATCTTTAATTAGAAGTTTTTATATCCAAAGATTTATTCTTGGGTAGACTGCATTTTTGTGAAAGTTAGCTGATTTGGTTGGTTTTTAACATATGGCAATTTCTTAATATATAACTTATATTTTACTGTAATATATATGTATAAAAAAATAAGGGTTGCATAGTTTCTTTTAAATCTGTGGATGTTGGTTTAGATGTAAAAATAATGAGGCAGATGAAATTAATTTATTTCTACTTAAGCACCCTCTGTGGTTTCTGTTCAGTCAGTAAGCCTTACAGTGTGTGATCCATGTCTAAGCAACCACAGATGCATAGTTCAGGCCTGTATGGAGAAAGAAGTTCTGGTAATATTTTGCTTTGTAGCAGGTATCTCATCTCTGGTTCTCTAGCACGTGGTGTCTAGTTTTGGGCATCACATGGGAAATTTGATAGAGTTAAAAACTTGTTCACCAGTGTCTTGTCTGTAGGGATCTTTCTTGCTCCCATCAAATTAAGAGGGGTCCCTCAGTTAACTTCAGGCAGAGTATGTCTAGCTGTTTGTAGCCAAAAAAAGAAGGAAAAATATGAAGTTTGTCTTTTCACTTTCTTCTTAATCCTGTGAAATGAGAACCTCATATTCACTGAAAGGAAAACAAGCCAGTGTGCAAAGAAAAATGGCCCTCCCTTCCTAAGATTCATATGCCAGAGGTCCTGAGAGTTCTCAGTTTCTCAGAGCTGTATAAGGCTTGGCAGCTTTTAGTCTCATACAGTGGAACTTATTGCAATAAGAAGTCATCCAAAGAGGCAGCATGTTTGTACTTCAAGAGATTTTATAATCTGTAAAATAGGAAGAAAAAAATTAGCAATGAAAGGGGAATGAAAGAGGGAATGAAAGAGCCGGAAATGAGTTGCTGTGTAAGCTGACCATGAGGACAGTGTCTGGAGAGAATTTCCACTGCTCTCTCTGCACCTGCATTGCAGTAGTACCTATATATATAGTTTTTAATTGCTTCCCTCTAAAAATCCCCTTTGGTTCCTCCTGGAAGCAAGATTCCAGGTGGTACAGGCAATTGATATAATTTGGTATAAGAGGTGTTTTACTATTAGGTAAATATAAATAGTGAAAAAAATATAACCAAAGGAGTGACACAAATAACCAACCAAAAACAATTTTCCAAAAACCACACTAATTTAGCATGGCATGTGACCAGTCAAATCTAGACAAGAAAGAGTACAGCTGTACAAAACAGAAGTGTCCCTTGTGATCAGAGATGAGCAATGCGTATCGGGTGTGCTACTGATTTTGAGAACAATAATTCTATTTTTGGATTGTTGTGGCCAACTGTGGCACAATATCTCGTAGGGCAGGCTATTACTGAACTACCCATTATTTCAGCTATACTTAAAATTCTACCAGCATTTTCATGATAAATGTATTTCTAAAGGCTTCAGTGAGGCAGGCAGTAAATGTTCATTCGGCAACAATGACAGCTGCGATTAGCCATTTTAAAAATATAGAAATAGAAGCAGAAGTTAACAAAAACAAACTCAGATTCTGGCATTTGTTTACAGGAATTCAGAAGGTGGACAAGCACTGCAAGGATGGGACATGTCACTGGTGTGAGACTGTACAGAACACAGAGCAACAGCTCTGTCTACCCTGTTTTGTGAGAAATCTACTATGTGGTCTTTAAGACCCCAAACTTTTGATTATTCAATTTCTCTGAGCCATTAGAAGTCCCAGATGAAATGCCATGAGTAATAATTGTGGACCAAGTTGAGGTTTGAATGACTAAAAATGCCAGGAAGAGCCTGATTTCTGTGAGGCTGAAAGACAAATGCCATAACTTTCTCCCCGGTGTCTTTACACTCTCTTGTTGATTTTTTTCAAGACTTTGCTTGGCACAGATGACCCAGTATCAGCTGGTCTCAGAGGACATTTGTGTCTGTTCTTCCCATGGGAAGAGTGCAGTTGGCACCACAACTTTGCCAAATTCTCACTTGTCTAATGAACTCATTACCTGGGAATTTTCCAGCAAATGGTTTACCAGTGCTACATCAGGGCAGAAAAACTGGGGGAGGTTACATGGTTAATACAGCTGCCCTTGCTTCTACATATATAGGGTTTTATGCAACTTGCTGGTTTTGCCATCCAGTTCATGTTCTTAGGTCAGCCTGTGTGGGATGGAGAAGGACAATTCCCATCTCTCTGGAGAGGACAGAGTAGGTGCAAGTTTCACCTTGGTGGAAATCTTCATGTACGTTCAGGCTTCACCTTTGTTAGGCTTGCAGTGTGATAGTCAAGATTGTGCCACCAGTGTGAGAGACCAGCCCCTTTCCAGAAACATTGTCCTTTTTTTCTTGGCATGGTCCTCATAATGCAACAGGCACCACTTAAGCCCAGAACACTCTAATCTGGAGTCCTTGCATGGGACAGCCAGTCCTCCCCTTCCTCCTTTTGCCAGCAGGCTCCAGCTCACAGACACGACTCAACTATTTATCTTCAGCCCATCAGCACCTGATAGTTTCCTGAGAGCCCTCTGGCTGGACTGTACACATTTGCCAGCAGACAAGGAGGGCTTGTTCTAGGCACCCAGCCCAGATGATGCAGGACAAAGTTCTTCCTCACTCCTGCTGGACAACAGGCAGGATTGGGCATTGGTGGTTCTGGGTTTTGGTCTCATGTTTGGGAGAGGGAGGATAGGTTGAGGTACCTTTAGGTAATTTCAAAGAGGGCATCTCTGGGGCTATAGTCACATGAAGGACAGGACAAACAGGCCTCTGAGAAATGAGTCTATCACACAAAAAAACCTGTAAGGGCTTAGTACCTTACAGGTTTTTGGTTCAGAGGAAGAGCAGGTTGTTCAAAGTGCCCGGAAAAATGTACCTGCCCAGCTACTGCCTGTGCAGGTGTGACCCACCTCTGGCCAGGATGGTTAGCTGGGAGTGACAGCCTTGTCCCTTGCTTTCTTCACAGAGTCATCAGGCAGAGTGTCTCAGTGTGATGGGTTTTCATGTGCCCCACGACCTCTCCAGCAGAAGTCCAGGCTGCAGAGGGCACACCAACCATGTGACATCCCAGATCTTCTGGCTCCAGTAGACCTGTACAATGCCACCAGGCTATAACAAAGCTTACCAATAGTGTAGATGAGCAAGAACAGCTACAGCAGGATTGTGTAGGGTGGAGGTCTGGTGCAGCTGTGAGCCCATATGGTGGAAGAACTCAGTGGGGCATGAGGAGTTCCTGGCACTTCTCACATCAGATATGAGAGTTTGGTTACCAATTTCCTGGAAAATTCCATAATCACCTGTCAAGTGGAGACACCCAGGCATCCTACTCCCATTTCCAAGCAGAAAAAGTGTTTACCATGACTGGTCTGCTGGCTCACTTTTGAGCCCCTGCGTTTTCAAGTGTAGGAATTCCACTCACATAGTTGGGTCAATGGGTGATGGAGGACACACCTGCAAACTCATCAATTCCACTAGTGTAATGTCCATAGCTTTTGATGGAACTTATGCTCACAGTATTCTTTGTTTTTTAGAATGTTGTTGTTGTTGTTGACCTTGACTTTGGTGTTTGGAGATACCCTGTCACAGACTAGTAACTCTAAATAAAATTGGATAAATTGATCTAATGGGGAAGTGGACAGACTGGGCCATAATAATAGGGCAGAAAATGCTAGAAATCTTAATATTTTTAGTACATTTCAACAGACATATGCTGATCCTGTAGATACTGTTTTGTCAGGTTGCCCTTAAGATCACAGAATATTTCAGTTCTATTTTTCTCTGACATCTCATTCAGAGGGATAAAACCTTTGTGCATGTAATTTTTCTGAACTTCAGGCCTCACTCACTAAGGATGACCAGTTTCTCAGTCTTGTGTGGCAAGACTGTGCCTGATCTCATCTGGTCCTAGTAAACAAGGGAGCCTGTATGAAAATATGTATGGGACAATTCAACTGCTGGCTCTGAGTGCTGGCTGCAGCAAGAACAGCTGCCTCATTTTGAAATGTCCTCTCTATTTGCTTACTGGTGACCCATTGTGGTAGGTAATCCACAGAGTTAAATATTAGTTGGCTTTCAGGTCTGCTCCTTGCTAGTGGCTCTTCTATATAAGGTTAATACAGTTGCCTTGCACTTGTCAAACTGGAAAACAAATGTGTTAACAATTAAAGCTTATTTTGCACTGTACAGTATGTGACTGTTCTCTGTACTCAGTGTCCTTTGGGATGACTGCCCCAGCCTCTTGTGGAGTTTAATTGCCACTTGTCCCAGGGTTGGGGGGCAGTCTTGGGATGAACTCTTAGTTTCTTACAGAGGGAAATGGGGAATTTGGCATAGTCTGAGGGGACCTGACCCTGCAGCAAAACTGCTGTACTGAGGAATGAACAAATATTGGCAAGTGCATGACGAGTATTTTCTGGGCAGACCTGTGGACTTGATAGGCATCTGAGACATTTGCTGCTCTTCCTTATGTTGACTGCTGAGTAACCCTGTATTTTCCCATGACCCTTGTGATGGATCAAGCTTCCCTAAATTGTGTCTAGAGAGCTCAAACAAGAATTTTCCTACATTAAAAATGTGTTTTGGGTGAGTTCAGGGAAGTTTGTCTAACTCTTAACAAAGCTTCTGTCCATTTTCATGGCAGAGGAAGAAAGATCTGCTCTGACCAAGCCTTCTCTTGAGTCAGTGATAGTCTATGTCTGTTGTATCAGAAAGAAAAATGTGGGTAAAAAAACCCAACAACTAAACAGGGGAAGAACTTTAAAAAAATCTGAACAGGAATTTGAAAATATTGAAAAAACAGGGGAGCCTGAAGTTGCAAAATCAAGCTGATGCAATATTGCTGGCATAGGAGGATATTAGTAGTGCCTTTGTATATCACCCTTGCTTACGGGTGTTGTGTTACTGTGGCTGTGTTCAGGGCTATTGCTGGGCAAGGGCTGCAGTGTCTTATCCTCAGACAGTCCCAGCAGGATTTTTAAGGGATCCCCATGGTCTTTGCATGTATTTACATCAGTGCTGTCTCACTAGCAATGGCACAAGCCGAAGTTAGTGATTGAAACTCCTGGGCACTGTGGTCATTGGAATGGACCAAACATGCTGCTTATGGCGCTAGAGAATGGATGGATAACTTTGCCAGTGGGAGTTTCTGTTCTTTGGCAGGAGCAGAATAGCAGCATGTCCCAAGAAGTACATGTTGGAGCTCTGATTTTGTGTGAGGGGTACCTGGTTTTACCTGTGGACATTGTACATCACCATGGAGATCCTGAAGCCTGAGCATGTGGTGGGTTTATATTCCTCAACATCATAATGACCATGTATTTCTTCCTGTAGTGTTGAAGGGGAATATATATCACATTTGAACCCTACATCTCTTGGCTTTGCACCTCTTCAGTGGAGAATTACAATCAGTACAGCAATGTCCTTGCCAGCCTGACAGATCTGCTGACAGTGTAAGAGTTAAGAAGCCCTTAAAAAAACCCCAGTGCGTGCTACTGCAGCGCTGATGATTGCACTTTTCCATTTGCCTGGCCCTCCATGGAGCCCTTAGCCCCTCCTGCTTTTCCTGAACCTTGCAAGCATTCACCTGTCATAGCAGGGTTGTGCAGCAAGATCAGTGCCAAGGCAGGAGGCCACTGACAAACTGAGCCCTTCTGGGTGGATGGATGATTGATTTCCTGGGAAAGAGGCAGGAGCTAAGAGGGCTGGGAGAGCATGCTGGAGTGCCTGGAGATTTGGAAAGTTTCTTCTCTTTGATGGAGTACACAAGGTCAGTAGTTTGGACACTGGTGGGCAGTGGTAACTCACAGCTCTCCCCTGAGGTCCTCGGGAGGTTGCACCTACCAGTGCAGAGCCAGGCAGCTCACTCCTGGTGCTTTATTGGACTCTGCAGTATTTCAGGTTTAGTAAGGCTGGTAGAGAATTAGGTAGGTAGTAGGTTTTGTTACCTTCTCTGTGTCTGATATCTTAGAGCAAAGTGAGAGTTTACAGTCACAAGGCTTTAGGTTTTGAGAATAAGAGGTGCACAGGGCCTAAAGGGAGCCTAAGAGCTTCATTCATGATGGAGGGAGGTGTCAGCTTAATGTTCTCAAGGTGTTCAATTAGACCCAGCTCTTCCAGTTTCTGGTTGAAAGGCTTAAATATTACTTTATGTTAAATATTTAATACTTGCTTATAAGTTAAAGATGGTAATGGCCAAGTCTTTTATTCCTTTGAAAGAACATGGCTCTCTCTTCAACTGGACTGAAGATGTTTTTTTTGTGGCATAGCTGGTGACCTTAGAGCAACCTAACAAATTAGACACCTATGGGAATGTCAGCAGTTATTGCAGAGTATATATTAGTGCAGAGACTTGTAGATGCTTTTTTGGTTTCCGTGTGGTAAGGTGCCTGTGAGATGTCAGGAAGCCATGCAGTCAAATTGGATTTCCATGGCTCGCTCATATGGATTTATTAAATTGCCTATTTGTAAGTAGGACATTTGTACTTGTCAAAGGGAGTTTCAGGACAGCTGTTGAGTGTTTATATAGAGTCTTGCTTATGAATGTCTTCTTAAGTGCAAGAATGTCCAAATACTTGGGATTTATCAATTATTATTATGTACTTACAGAAAACATTGCTAGTGGGGCAACTCTTTTAATGTGACTATAGTATGAGATAAATAATTTTTTTTAGATGAAAAGGGAAAAAAATCTGGCCAATTTGAACAAGATAATTACCATGGGAGCAGAATAAAAAGTCTTGGGTCTAAATACAGGGATAGCAATATTTTATAGAGCTAATGACTGTTCTTTATGGCTAATTTTTTAAATCAAAATCTAGACTCAATCCTGAACACTGGTACATGCAAAACAAAAACTAACTTTTATATTAAAATTCCTTCAATCCCACTATGCTAAGTAATACAGTAGTGTGGATTTACTGTATTTCTCTTGTAAGTAGCCTTTCAAAAGTACCTAAATAAAGTTCAGATAGTTTTCTACAATATTTCAGATAATTTTCTGGGTAAATGTTCTGTGTCTGGAAGTTTCCATACACGGTACTTTAGCTGCAACAATGTGTAATTAGGTAGCAAGAAGTTCAGATGTGTGGATTGTAGAAGTTTGTGAACTCTAATACTATCATAATCAGAATCTATAAATAAGAACTTTTCAAAGTGAGAAGTTTTTCCCTTCTTTAAGATGCCCCAACTAAACCCACCCGAGGCAGCCTCACGGCACAGCATGAAATGGGATCTGCCTCAGGTATTGAGTTGTATTTGCTTTTAAAACCCATCCATAAAGAGCATTATAGAAGAGCATTTGTGCTAAAAAGGAAAAGCTGTCCAAAGTTAAGGCTCTGTGGGAGATCTTTCCTGGGGCGCGCTCAGACACAAAACTTCCATCTCGCTGCTCAGTGACCCTGATGCTGTCAGGTGCTGAGTGCCTCAGGTTCCTTTGCTGTCAGTGGGGAAAGTCCTGCACACCTCAAGATCAGGCCCTTGGCCCTCAGTATTTGCACACTCATGCTGGCACTGTGTGCAGTGGGATGGATGCTTAATGCTGGTGCCAAAGACTGACACTGCAGCTGTCCTGGAAATACTCATGGTAAAAGCTGAAGGAGCATTTGCTTTGCTTGCAGGGTAAGAAGAACTTTAAAGCTTCTTTGTTATTTATTTTCAGATTTCATGCTAATATTTATGGTTTTCTGCTTCTTTCTGTGCTTAAATTTTCTACCTTACAGCTGAGTTGCTAGTTACAGCTAGTTATCTCTTGGAGACTGCAGACACCTCCCTCCATCTCTTCTCTCAGGAAGATTTCACAGCCTCCAGTAACCCCAGTGCTGCAACCCCATGATCCCTTCAGTGCCCAGAGCCTGCAGGTCTCACTCTGGCTGCCCCAACCATCAGCTCTGCTGGGCTCTCCCTCCACAGCCTCGACAGCTTGCCCAGGGTACCAGTGCCCAAAACCGGGGCTAGAGGTGTTGTCACTGTATGTCATCAATGTTCTCTGCACTGATGTGCTGGAGATTTCTCTGCTAATGCATTTTCTTCTTCTGGATGATCAGTAAGTGTGGCAATTCCTATTATTAATTCAGTGACTTTAAACAAATCCTAAGAAACAACTGAGGCTTTTCTCAAGGGAGAGTGTACTGAAAAAGATAAATGGCATAGTTATTTTCCCCTTTGGTATTTTCTTTGCTAGTATACCTGTACATTTACATAATCACAGAGCCAGCACTACATGTATTTTTGTTAAATTTTGAGTTGCTCTTTTTTTTAAGCCCATCACAAATTGTGTTACTGGAAACAAGATGTACAGCTGGTCTATAGCTAACATGATTGGTTTTATTGGCTAAGTGTGGACCTCCATATGAAATGTTTTCATGTGTCTTGAACTCAAACAAGAATGTTACTTGCATTGATGCCTGCATTTCATGGTCTTTCAGAATTAAATGGAAAAGACAGCCTTTCAGGAAGCCTTAATACCTTTCCATATGGAGGCAGTGCCTTGCTGTGCACATGGTCTTTGATTTGTTTTCAGTTCTGAAATTTCTTACCTTATGGTTTATGTTCCTTTATTTTTTTTTTTTTTAATAAAGAAGTGAAATTTAGCTTTATGAAACTTGATGTATTTATAATCCTGGACTTTCTCTTGTTTAGGGTGAGAAGTTGCAAATATAATTATTCTATAATAGGACAACAGCTTACTATATGAAATTGGAAAGATTTATTGTAAGCCTGTTTCTGTCCATAGGATAATAATATAGAATTATAGATTTGTATAGTATTAAGACATCCAGAACATAGAACAAAATAATATTACCAGAAATATTTTTTTTGTGTGCTGGGTGTGATAGCTTTCTGCTCTTGAAATTAAATTAGAATGAATAAACTTATGTGGAGTATTCTGAACTGTAAGATTAAATTGAAAAACTCATCTCAGGTTTACTGAATGTTAATTTGACTGAGGTTACCTTTTCTCTCTGTCAGGGAATTTGATTTCGTCAACCTTAAAGAGCTGTCTGGTATTCAGGTGTTAAGACACGAAGTAAAATCCAGTGCACTAAAATCCTTGGAGGCTGAAAACCCACCAACCCAGACAGTAATCCAGCAAATTTACTTTCCAGGACTGCATAACCTAGTAAACATGTCCTTTCCTTACCTGAAAGCTTCCAGGACTCCTGTTATGAGGAGATAAGCACTTACCTCCTGCCTAGGCTGTATTTGCAATTGGATTTAAGGAGGGAATAATTTATGCCTCAGCTGGGTCCCTCGAGAAGCCCCAGAAAGTCCAGAATTTAAATTACTGTTTCAGGTTGAATTCCTGTCCACCTTTCCATGCTCTCTAAACAGTATCCACAATGCTCAGCTCCTGTGAAGTGTAAGGTTGAGGACTATATGAATGCTGATGCCACGATAAATTAGCATTTCTTTTAGTACATCCCTAAAAATAGCTCTTGATGGAATGATATTAGCCATGAAGGGAATCCCTCACTCTCCAGGCTGCTGTTCAGGGAGGAGCTTTCACCAGATGTGAAATGAGGACAGACAGTCTTGTCAGAGTCTGGATGAAAATTTCAGATGTGGTTGCTGATCCTTAGGGTTTGGATTGTCCTGTTGAGAGAGGGGGCAATGTGGAACAGAGATGTTTTTGTCTTTTTCCTGTTATTCAGCAGTGTCCCTTAGAACCTCTGAAAAATCTTAGTGGGAACAGCTTGTGGACTCAAATTCTGTATTCCCTGTAGCTCCCGACCAGTGTACCACACCGTCTGCACAAAGGAGTGGCCATGTGATAAAGCTTCAATAAGAGTCCTGTGGCAAGCTTCTTAACCTTTTTCTTGTTGCCAGTACTGTCACTGACTAATCCCTGTGTACAAAATACCACAAGCCACTCATAATTCATATGAATTTTGTATTTTCCTAATATTTCATCTCCTCTGCTGTGAGTGTTCAATTGTTGGCTTGATTGTGAGCATTGAACCAGTTCCTGAAGTGAAGGAAATAGCCTACAGTACCTCTGCAGTTTGAGACCAGGAGTTCTGCCTCATCTGTAGTGCCCATATTAATTTGAGATATCCCATCTATATATTGACAGCATAAAACCTTTTAATTTGTATTTAGCATAAGCAGTGTTATCAGATACATCTCTTCTACAAAAGATGGAGAAGAAGAGGTTTTTTTCATCAGTATACTTCCAAATGCTCTTAATAAAACTGAGTAACTTCAGCTTTAAGTCTGGTGGCACAGGTATGTAATGTTAACAAGACCAGCTGGGAACAAGACTCTTACTGTTACTTTAGTAGAAAATTAGAAAGGTTGGATCCAGCTGAGCAACGTTCTTGAAGTGCTGAGTACCCTTATCTTCCAGGAACTTTAATGAAGTTGAAAGCACTGAATTAACTAAATTGACCTGGCATGAATTAATGAAGACATCCCATCAGCCATTTAGCAGAGTGAAGATGAGCAATGTTTGAGTGGTCAGATCCCATTGTATAAGATAGCGCTCCAATTCTCAACAGGAAAGTTATTTATCTGGGGTAGTACATGATAATTTCTTGCTTCATGGATGAGTTACCTGCAGGATGATGAAATAATTGGTGAAAAAGGCTTTAATTCACCTTGCTTTTAGAAAACTGTAGTTTTTTTTTTTTTTTTTTTTTATGAGCAACATGCATTATTTAGATAATTGCTACTTTAGTCCTTTTTATGGACACTAATTATGGTAGTTTGAAAAGTGCATTGGAAAGAAATATATATCCTGTTCATCATTGCCACGTACATTCTAGCATAAGAAAATGGAGAAAAATACACCATTTTAAGTCATACACCATTAGAAACTCCTCTGAGAACCCTGCAGCTGCTGAAGTTCTGAGAAAATGATGATCTGTACTCACCAAGTCAATGAGAGCTGACTCATGCTTATGTAGCAAATACCTGCTGTGCTTAAAGGGTACTATCAGCCCTATAATATAAATGTGAACTGCATATGCCCACACCTTGAGTCACATCAGTAAAAATCTGCCATTGTACCTCAACTACACTTCTATCAACTTTCTGCAGGTACTTGGCAAGAAACTATGTTATAGTGGGGTTGAGGACTGGGACATCTGCTGCAGTAGATCTTGGGCCATGGAACTCCATCCCAGAAGAGGTCCCAAAGCCCATATGGATTTAGGAAGAGGATACACATTTTTATACAATACAATGATACTACTGTATGTGTTTTACAGTACATATGCATCCTAATGCACAGAGAAGAATAGGATTTTTTTTTCCTCTGGTGGACGTCATATTGCTTTATAATTTTGTTTTTCATTCACCTGCTTCATCACTGAAAATACAGGCTAGCATTTGGATGGCACAAGCTTTTCATTTAGGTGTAAACACAGGCATATGCAAAAACCTGTGCAGACTCTGTGTCAGAGTGTCTCAGATTCACACCTGCTCCCTCCATATTCCTGCAGCCCTTGTGTTGCTTGGCTTAGGCAGCAGCTCCTGAAGCATTATTTGTGTTTCTTTGTCTAGCCAGGACCTCCCTCCAGCTGACCAGCCTTCCAGGTGCATATGGAGCACGTGGCCACATGTGCTTGGAACATCAAAATTGCTAATGGTCCCAAGACATCCATGAGTTAACAGACAGGAGCTACTCTTTGTGACTGCTTCTTTGCAGCTGCGTAGGCACAGCCAGGGACTTTGAGAGGAAATGCTTGGGGTTTGGATTTGTTGCCTGTATTTTCCATCAGTTCCTAAGGAGTTAGAACTATACCTACAAAAGGTAAAGCTATTTGTCTCTTCAGAATATTTGCTGAACCACATAACAGAATAATCTCTGACATATTTCTGTTGAATCGTGGTTTTTATGGGGAAAGACATTATAAATTCTTATTAAAAGAAGAATCATGTAAAAATGGAGATTACATTGGATATAGTATGTCCCAAGTTTTGCATGCTTGTCAGTGATGAATTAGACCATTTAACATATCATAAGTTCAGTGAAGCAATATTTCAAGAGAACTGCTACAACCAGTAAGTTCTATAAATTAATGAAGGCACATAGAAGCTGGAGTGCAAAACTCAATAAAAAAAAGAATGTATTTTTAAAGAAAAGCAAGAGGATATAGCGTGGTTTATATATTTAGCCCATGTATTTTCCCATGAGTAAAGTATATATTGCTGAGTGAGCAGGAAAATTTTCAGGTTATGGTCATTTCCATAGTTTGTTTGAATTTATTGATCATAAAATATGTCATGAGAAGATGCATGGCACCTGTTGCTTTTACTGTTGGCAAGACTAGAAAGGATGCTTCATGTTTTATACTGAGCTATATATTAGCCACTTCTGAGGCTAATATTCAGTCTAATGCCTTTTCCCCACACTGGAAAAGAGAGTAGAAACTACTCTTCTCATGTGAGGTACTGTTTCCTCGCATGCTTCCTGGTTTTGTTGTTAGAGAGCCTCTGGCAGAATTCATGCTAGCTGTAAAAAATTGGTGACAGGGACTTAGCTCTTTGCATTGCAAAGCAGCAGAAGTTCTTGACATTTCTTGTCATCTGCACCAGAGATGCCTTCACCAGGTATTAAAAGCTAACCTAATCCTGCAGCTGAGTCTTCTGGGACTTTGTGTTCCTTTGGGAGTTCTGTAGTGCCAGAGGAAAAGGAAAAAAATAAGGGAAAAACAAGAATAAAAAAGCAATCAGCCTTGATGCAGAAATAAGTTTCTCTTCCTCTACGACTATTGGAAACTTCTCAGTTTGCTTTATAGAATCATAGAATTATTTAGGTTGGAAAGGACCTTTGAATCCAGCCATTAACTGCACTGCAACGTTCACCTCTAAAACATGTCCCTTAGTACCACATCTACGTGACTTTTAAATACCAGGATTGGAAATAAAGTCTTTGCAGTAGCAGCTCACAATTCATGCTGTTTCTCTGGATACTGTGCTTTAACATCATCAAAGTTTACTCAGGGAACATGAAGCTTCAAAATTCTGTTGCACCCTCAATATTCAGTGGGTTGTGCCTCCTTCCTTTTTATATCCTTTCCCAGAAATCTTTGGACTGGAAGGGACTCTTTTCTATTGTCTGGTGTGTATAATGATCATGACTCTGGCTTCTGGAACTTTGTCTACAAGACAGCATTTTCCCACAAGCATTATGCAATTGTTAGTTCACAATGTCCTTTATAATACAAGCCTGTTATTATAAGCTCGCTAGGTACAAAAATTCCAGAAATAGTTTAATGGCATTTTTTCTGACCAGGGATTCTGTCACCCACTGTCACCACAGCAGTGTCTGCAGCAGTCACAGTGTCACTGCAGCAGCATTGCTAACAAAGGTACCACACAGACACAAAGATGCAATGGATCTTCCCGGAGCAGTCATCTGTCACTGATGGCTTATCTCCAAAGCAGCACGTGTGGTGCCTGAACAGCTTCTTACACCATTCCCACCATCATTTGCAGAACTCAGCTGTGGTGTTACGTGTCCTGCCTCAGCTCTGATTCTTTATTCATCAGCCCTTCTTCCTAGGCTCAACAGAGAGACAGTGAGATAGCAGAAAATAGTACCAAAGAAGGCAGGGTTTAGTTGATTTTTCTTTCCTCTTGGGAAATTTGTCTGAAAGATTCCAGAGGAGACAGCAGGACCCACAGTGAACACACGTACACAAAGTATCCTCACTACCCTTAAAAACTTCAGCTGTTGACAGTAAACATCTGCTCTGCTTCCGAGATCTGAAGACATATCACAGATGTGAGATGCTTTAGCTCATCTATCTTAAGATAGATGAGCTAAAACCCCTTACTAATTATTAGATAAAAATAAAGGAAGTTGTCTCAGAACTCTGCTCTTTCCCCCATTTTCACTTTTTTTTTTTTTTAAGGCATAGTACATACCCAAGGGAATAATGGGTGAAGACAATCAGCGTGGATCAGGATAAAAAGCCCCATAGAGTTAAATTCTCCTTTGAACCTGGACCTCAGTAGAGCCTTTCTGTAAATGCTAGAAGAAACTGAGGACATAAAGAAAATAGTTAAAAATACGGCCAAATTACTCAAGAAAGTGAGATTAGAAGAGTTCCACAGTGAAAATGATAGCAATCAGGACAAAAACAAAGGAGTTAACTTTTTTCTCTTTTTTCCTTCATTAAGCTCTGACAAAAGCCCTCCAGATATCAGGGCACTCTCTTCTTCACATATAACCTGCAGGAATTGTACCATGGAACAGTTCAACAATAACAGCACTTGAATTACTTTGCCAGTGCCTACAGAGCTCCTCCTACTTTGGAATTAGGGACTGATGATCTAGAGTTGGCTTTACATCCTTCACACATCAAGTTCTGTGATGGCTTTTCTTTTTAGTTTTATTTCTTAACGTTGAGAGGCTCTTTGGACTTTTAGCATTTTTTCTAAAATTTTCAGAATTGCTGCTAGCAATATCTAATCATGTTTCTGCCTTGAGTTTTCAGGGTATGAAGTATACATAGGCAGGTATTAATTGTTACAAATCCTTTTGGAAGTTTTCTGCTTTATGTAAATAAAGCACCTCAATTTTATATGATTAGTCTAAAAAACATTATTTCAAGTCAAGAGCATTATTTTCATATAAGTTTTTATGTGTATTTCTGTCTTCCTTTCAGGGTTTAACCTGTGCCAGCATTCAAGCCCCACTTGCCAGAACCCAAAATGTCCCTCAGACATTTTTGGCGATTCCAGGCCCCAGTCAGAAAGAAGCATTTGAGACCCTGGCAGGCAGCTGGAAACAGCTGTGATTTTGAGTTTGAACCATGGAATGATTTACCAACCTTGCAGGAAGAACAAGAAGTCACAAAAGTTTAGATATTACAGTAGAAGTAGTCACAAAGGGAAGAATGTTTAGTGCTGTACGGGGGGGGGGGGGGGGGGTTTAAGTCCTGACTGGGGGGGTTTAGTTTTGTACATGGGGGTCAGAGGTTTCAGGATGGAGGGATTTTGGCCAGTCCTGTCCTCCCTCTTTCTTCTTCCTTACCTCCATGTTCTTGGTACTTAGAGTAGAAAAGCACCATTTAGTATAAGTAGTAGGTATTGGGGAAAAACTGTAAACATGAAACACTTAATGTACCATATAAAAGACAGCAGCAGCCCTGGGCGGGGGAGAGAAGAAGCAGTCGGGGTCAGAGAGGATGTCAGGGTGTGTGTGATTCTGCCTGAGCTGCTGAGCAAACTGCAGCAGCCTGAGAAGAAAATATTTTAGATAATTTGCAATAAATCCAAAGTACAGCTTCATACTAGACCCTGTGAAAGAAATTAACTGTACCTCAGCCAAAAGCAGCACACTTCCCAGCCTGTATCATTGTTTCTCTGCTATCTTAATTTTCTAACTAACTTTATTAGTTATTGATTGTATCCCATCCATAGTTCATGGATGAATAGAATGGTTCAGAAGGAGGTTTGTAAGCCAGATCTGGACTCCCATTTGTATCTTAAATATCATAATTTTTCTAATTCTAGCTTCAGTACACTCACAGATCCAAAGTGCTTGGTAGAATCTACTCTAAATTTGGAAAACATTCAATTTTTAATGGAAATTTTGAGTAGTATGAAGTTTCTTGGTCATCCTCTTTCCTTGAACAAAGTAATGTCAGGAAATGGAAGCTGTTGGAGCCAGTTTTACAATGGATGAGGATGAACGAGGATCCATGACATCACCCCATCACTTCATGGAATTTGATAATAGTGAAAGACTCAGGTCTATGGAATTCCTTTGAGACCTGGTGGAAAGGAAAGAGAATTTCCATTTACCTTTTCTCTTTTGTCAAGAGCACCAAACCAGGAAAGAACAAGCAGTAGTTATCTGATTAACACTGTCAGTATGCTGAAAACCTGCAACCCTGTGTGCTCTGTATCTCCCAAATCTAGAGACTTGCACAGCCTCCCCAGAGGAGCTGTTGAAGGAGTCCCTCCAGGTGCATGGGGACTCAAAAGCAGGAGGAGCAGCAGAAGTTTTGTCAGTACCCATTTTAGGTCAATATTGCACAGACAGGCATCAGCTGATGCCTAACAAATGCAAAAAAAGAGTTATATTTCTATTACTGAAGTAAATTTGGCTGTCATACTGTTTTCATCTAGATAAAAGGAAGTGCTCTGAGAATGTCCATCACTATAAGAATGATGATTGCATTACTATAATGGATTTCAGTTCAAAGCACTTCACAAAGCACAGAGCTTTACAAGCATAGATATATAAGCCTCTATAGATAGAGAAAAAATAACGGTCATATTAAAGCACAATCAACAGAAGTGGGAAGAATACACAATTCATAGAAATTTCTTTCTTTCTTTCCAAAAAGAAATACAGATAGAAGGGATGCTTTGTGGTCTTCATGTCATTTAATATCCTGCATTCAGTTTGCTACCATGTAAATCAAAAAAAACCCACTTAAATTCCAAAAATGCCTCTTCCGAATTTACCTTCATTAACAGCAAAATTTACCACCTCATTGACTTCTTGTTTAATTTAGCTTTAACAGTTGTTCAGTAGTTAACTATTCTTGTTTTCAGCTTACATGAGATTCTCAGTTGCTGAACTGGTAAGGGGAATCTGGTCCTGTGTAGTTAAGGTATATAAAATCCATGTCATAATGATTTTTGACACTCCGATCTCTCAGACTGAAAGACCCATGAAATGCAATTCCAATTTTGACACTTTCCTACTGTAACAGCAAAAAAACCACAAGAGTGTTCTGAATTTGAGTTTTCACTGTTCATAACTTGCTGGTCATGCTCAATGTACCTGAGAAATGAAGTGGTAAACTCTTGCATTGATTTTTAGGGAATTGTACAGAGAAATATAAATTTACTCTTAATTTTTGCTGGGAAAGACTATTTGGACCACTTGGAAATTAGAGCATCCCCTGCTGAGTATAATTGCAAACAGCAATAGGTAACATGATTATTTTTATTTTTGATGCTGACTTTACATTATTTGGTTTAGCTTGACCTGATATGGTATCTTGTCACATACATGATGTGACATATACAATCAAAATCAGTTTCATTTTGCATCTTGAACAACTGGAAAAGGAGCATAGCTTGCTTGTGAAAGAAATAGTTTATCATCAAAAAACTTCTAATTATGCTTGCTTTCTTGAATAATTTATTTTATGAGACTCAAGAATTAAAACAATTGGCAATTATTTTTAAAGGTTGTCTCAATAAGTACATTATTTTCTAATTTGATAATAGATCTCTTGATTTCTAGTCTAAATGACCTTCACTGCCTTGAAGGAATTTTTATTGAACACCTTATGAAATTGTTGCCATTATAAATTTTACACATCATTTAAATCTATGTGAAGAAATACAGCATCACTGGAATGTTGCAGGGGAATCTGGCCAACTAGATTTTGTCTGTCTCATCTCTCACTCTATGTCTCAACCTTCCCAGCTTGGTGACCTCTATTCAAAGTAAAGAATTTTCACACTCTTCTAGATTTAGTATTAAAGTAAGAATAAAAGAGGAAGAAATATTAATAATGATAAACCTGTGTAAATTATAAGTGTGTCTGTGTTTTCAAAAGCTAATGCATAATATTCAGCCTTGAAGGATAGAAGCTTTATGGAATATTGGATTTCAATATCTAGCACTTTGCAAGTTTCTCCTAATTACCTTTTCATAATTCACGGGAACTCCAGAAAATCTCCAGGGTTCATGAATTGCAACTGTGAAGTGTTTGCAAAAATAATATACCATATACATGGAAAGAATGAAATGTTCAGATGGCTGAGTTACATCTTTGTAACAGGGTCTGTGTAAAGGGATGCAGAAAGTGCCAGAGACCTAGGCCAGTATCCAAAAAGAAGTCAATAAATTGCTCCTAAGAACTGCATCTTAGTAAGAATAACTCAATGGAAAATAGAACCTTCTGTTTTATGAGAACAGAGTGAAGACATTGTCCTTTTTTATTGAAACTCAAAATCTTTACCATAAGAGTTTACCCAATGACTGTGAGAAAATGTAAAATAGTAGAGTTTACAGAAATCCAGTCCAAGACCTGTTAAGATGGACTGGATTCTGAAAGCAGAGCATGGACCTCATCTTTGGTTTGATCTTCCCAAAGAGAAGATCAAGATATTCACTTGTGTGACTCAGGAGCATCATGTATAGGCAATAAATTGACCAAGAATAATAATGTATAAAAAAATGAATAATTAGTTGGGACAAAGCATACTGATGAGAATTTAAATAAAATAATAACAAATAATATTTAAATAAAATAATAAAATCCTACTACCATTTAGATACATTTGTCTGAATAGAAAGCTGTGGTGAGCAAGATGCAAAAGAGTGGAAATGGAAACAGAAAAAGGGAAGGGGAGGTTCTTGTTAGTAGGTTTTCTTCCAGTTGTTCCTAAGAGGCTGGATTGCTTTTGCCTCTGCAGATTGGTAAATTATTCAAGATTCAGAAATATTTGACCACATATCATGCACTCCAGCTACTTGTGTAACATTAAGCTTCATTTTATTTCCAAACTTATGCCTCTTAAAGTACAGGAGTTCTAATTCCAAGACTGCAAAAAAATTTGCACATATAACAGCAGAATTTTTTGTGGATGTTTTAGGAAGCCTTAGACAAGAAAAATTATCTTCCAGTCCATTCTTTCAATTTTCTGTGAAGCTGGCGTGGTCTCTAGATACTGTGGGAAAGGAGCACTGAACCACAGACCCAAATACCTTTCTCTGTGCAATGGCAATGTACCTGGAGAATCCTCTAAAGACAGATGGAAATTGTTCCTTCTCCCTTCTAAGCACATGTAAATCAGCTGTATAGGTTGTAAAATATACAGATCATTAATGAGCACTCTAGTAAATCTACAGCACCAGATTTGAACTTTTATTCAAGGGTGGACAATCAGAATAGATAAATACTTCCTTACTTCACTGCAGTGCAGGACAAAGATAGGTATCATCACCCAAAATGAGGACAAAGAGAAGAAACTTTCCTTTTTATGGGGCTGCTCAAATTAATAAGAAGCAAAAAATCTTTAAGAGAAAGTTATTTTTCTAGATTAGGATCAATAAATAAAACCAAAAAAGCCAGTTTTGAAGTGATAAATCTCTAAAGCTTGGCATAAAACCTCAAAAAAGGCAATTTATACTGTGGGCATCAACCATAATTTTCCTTCTTTATGTGCAAATCAGTCTAAGAAGTTTAATACATAATTCATGTGTGTGACTAAATTTATTTATTTTCATGGCATGGAATGATATTGTCTAAATAGAAAAGGATGTGAAAGCATAGCTATTCAGTAGGATCATCAGATAGGATTCATTATCTTTAAATGTATTCTGTGTGTGTTGCCGATGGATGATTTAATATAATGCGGCTCCATTGCCAGTATTCTTTATGCCACACAAGCTTTAAAAGGCATTATCTGGCTAAAAGGCAGAGATGGCCTTATTTAGAGCTCTTCTTAGTATCCAGTCTCTGAAAGTGAAGGGAGAAAAAGTCCACAGACTTTAAAGGTTTTTCATGTTAAAGGGAAATATTGAAGCCCATTAATTTAAAGCTGAGAAATCTTCCAATGGTCATAGGATGTTGACATGATATATAAAGGACTTTGTAATTTAAATTCCTACCTACTGCCAAAAACATTTTCAGCCTACTTTGTATAAATTCCTGTCTTCCTTACTTCACAGTATACTGTGCTTCAGGAATACCAGCAAGTCAAAGACAGGTATCTAGATAAAGGTAATGTTATATATTGTGAGCAAAACCACTTTTTTTGAAAAAGCAGTCCAAAATAACTCTTCAGTTGATGTTACAGTAACACAAAAGGATCAGAGATTCAGTCTTTATCCATTTCTAGGGCTTCAAAACCCGAAGCCATCCTGCAGACCTTGAGAGCTCAAACCTCCCAGAACACACTGGGCTCTGGTGGAGAGAGTCTGAGTGGACATTATGCATTTGATAGACAGGGCATCCTCTTTCTCAAGTGTTCACAGCTTCTCATCACCCAAGTGATGCACTGATAGTCTTATCTACATGGAACAGAACTCAGCCACTTCATTTGTTTCAAAAAAAAAAAAAGTAGTCTGATGGTTCAAGGGCAAGAAACTCTGGATTCTGGGTAGGGAAAAGCAGTTTACTGAAGCCTAGGAGAGATGCAATTTTTTGTTGTTTTAAAGATTCGTGTGGGAGGGAAATAGGCCAGCCATATCTTATAGTAACACTTGGCATGTTTACAGAAATTTTCATGCTTCCCTGAAATTGTTGTTAACTTCTCAGATTTGTTTGGTTGTCCTGTATTAAGCATCTGTGTTACATTCATGCTTGGCTATTTCATATGTGGTAAGAATGGAGGACTGTTTATTTAAAAGGTTCAGATTTTTGTTACAGCCTTGTAGTTTTGATGCATTTCATGCAGAATTTGGCTAGAGTGGAGTTTTTTCAGGTTTTTTATTGAAGTTTGTTTGCCCATAAAACAATGTGGTATCCTGTAACAAGTCTGTTTCTTGCTCAGTGCCAATTCATTGTATCCAGAAGCTGATGTCTGAGCTGAAAATACAGAAGTCGACATTATTTAAGGCTGTTTTGATCTCCATGACATTGTTGGCTGTAACTTCTTATCCCAGTAGTATTGTCATTGAGGGTACAGGAATGACCTGCTGGAGAATTTCCAAATAGGCTTCTGCTTGTGATTCATTATTCATTAAAGGAGACAATCTATACAAGGTTTTTAGGGTAGTCTAGGATGATGTGCTGCTTTCTTCTTCATCCCTTGTTCTCTTTTCTGTTGATTAGAAACAGAGTCTGAGTTTTCTCGGATAGAAGGACAGCTTAATTAAAAGGCAAGAATGTGACTTTAAAAAATGAAAGGTCTCGTTTCACAAGGAGAAGTTCGTGATGTGTAGAATGAATTTAAGTGACAGAACTCAAACCAAGAGCCATGTCCTCAGTGTGAAGATTCTTACTCGCTGGTACTTGTTCCATCTCAGCACAAAGGCAAAGTGGTCGTGGAATATCTTTTCTCATTGCCCTTGGATGAAGGGCAGAGCCCTAGAAGGTGATATCTGATTCCCCAGGTGAAAAAAAAAAAAATAGGTGACACTGAATTGACAAGGACAAAGGGCACCACTGTTGGGTAGATCTCCCAATAAAATAACTGGATTATTTATGATGATGATGAATATTGTGAAGTGAAAAGCATGATTAGTGGAAAAATATTAATAAAAATTATTAAAGGAAAATTAACTAGTGCAAGATAAAATGATAAAATGAAAGAAATGAACTTTCTACAATTACTGAAGTTATTCTGATGTCTCTGTTTTGTACGTGAATGTCCCTATAAGAGCCATTTTGCAAAGAGCTAAAGAAGGACATTCCTTCTCTCATACTAAGCATCTCAGACAAACATATGTGATAAGTGATGTGAGTCAGCAGTTCATTCACTGTTCAAAATTCAAGAATGTGAGCTACTCAGTTTATTTTTGATTAGTCATCGACCTCAATGGAGAGTGGCAAATGCATTATTTTAATCTAAATATTTAATGTTTGTGCTTTGTAAGTAGCGACTAGTGATACTGAATGTCAAATTTTGAATATTACAGATCTCATTTTCTGGGGGGTTGGGCATCTGTGACTTTTTACAAATGCTTTAATTTGTCCCACACAAAGACTGTAGTTCAACAAGTTGCCTACATGTATACATAGTTTAATATGTGGATACTCATTGATTTTAGCTTAAAATTTTCATCTTTGTAGTCTTAATTTGTTTAATTGCATTACTGAATTAAGGCAAGAGTTGTTAAAAAAATGTCTTGACCTGAACATTTTAGGATGCTATAACATTCAATTAAAATTTGTACTTGAATGTACACTTCCTGTAGCATCAGTAATTATCCATTAATTTATTGTCACTTTATTTACTGACAAGCACAGGATAAAAGTCTCTGTGTCAGAAGTGGAAGACACTTCTTTGCAATGATTCCACTCTGTAACACCCAAGGAGGAAATGAAGTTTTGAGGCATTTTCCTATGGCAGTTTTTCATCATCACTAGAAGACAGGGCTGTCTCACATTCAGAATGTTGAAAAGAGGGAAGTACAGGTTAAAAAAGAAGAAGCAAGCATTCACAGACTGATGGGGGAGAAAAGACAGTTGAAGTGGGATGTGACATGATTTTCCTAGGTTGTTGGTTTTTTAGGGTTTTGTTTGTTTGTTTGTTTTTTGTGGGTTTGGTTTTTTTAGGTAAAAGGTTCTCTTGACATTGTTTATCTGTAATTGTAAATAAGCTGTGCATAGGACTGAAGTAACTCTCTAGAGTCTAGAGCTAGTCAGAGCTTATTTAAGTCAGGGGAGTTACAACAGAGCTTTGGCACATGGAGGTTTAGTTAGTCAGAAATGTCTTCTCTGATGGAAAGCAAAAGAAAACTAGCTTGAAAGATACTGCACCCTTTGAGGGTCAGTATAATCCTGTCAGTATTTAAAATGGATTTCAGTATTGGTAATGTGACTGAAATTGGGTCTGCACCAGATTCCTGGTTCAGTGAACAAAACTTAAGAGTCTGTGTCACTTTGAAGATAAAATAATCTCTCTCAGGACATGCTGTCAAAAGTCTGATGAAATGAAGTGCTGCAGCTTTGACTGGTTCTTTAGTTGTGCTTTGACTTCAGAGTCCTTTGGGTTATTCTTTATTAATCTAAAGAAATCTCACCTTCTGGCTATTTCACACTGTTTGAATTGCTAAACAAGTCTGACTCCTTGATTTCTAATTCCAAAGGAGTCCTCTAGATCATATGAATGACCTCGGGCAATATTGCTAGTACCTGAAAACAATTCTCTGGATTTAGTTGCTAGCACTGTAGTCACTATTACACAGGCTTATTTTAGGAATTTATTTGGATGCAGAAAAGTCACAGTAGTAGTACTTGACTTCAGAACTCCACCTGCAGTTCTGGGCTTCTTCCACAGTTCTGGACTTAATATTCCGTTCTCCATGCTCTTGATCCTATACTAGCAACACACTGAAATTAATGACTGTTCCAGATTAACTATAGTCACTAGGATTCTGTGCCGTTGAAGTATCATTGCAGATGATACTCCACCTTCCCACATGGACCCATGGACAGTTGAAAAATTCTTCTTACAAAGAGCAAGGGAGCAGGTGACTTTTTAATTAGTTTCTTACTCTCTGTTTAGCACAGAGGACAGAGGCTTTAAGTCACTTGGCTATCCCAAAATACCAAACAAATAATAGTATTGGTAATTGCTAATGATTTATGGCGTCTGGAGAATCATCATGGGATTATTAAGGGAGTTTTGAATTTACTTCTTATCACTGTGTTGACTGTAAGCTGCCACAGCCAAGTATGAAGACTTGGTCCTCATTCTAATGAATAGTTGGTTGGGCTTTTTCATTTACATTATTTCACTCATGGTTATTGAATGTTGAAGTTACTTAATGGCTTAGAAGGCAATGTATTTTGTCTAGATCTATTCATCCCAGAAGGCAGAGGTTTCGATTGCCTTCTTTTTATGCTACTCAATACAGAGTAAAAGCACACTGAGGAAGAATTCAAGAGGTTGACAGTATATATTCCCATGAGAGTAGCTGTTTCTCAGGTTGGAGACATTTGGCTCTAGTTCCTTTATTTTAAAGTTCTTTTTTTTCTTTTAACATTTAAATTCTACTGAGTAATTGTACCCCAATAATAACTTCTCTGAAAAGAGATGTTATTTCTTCTGACTTTATTAGCAGTGATTCCTGATGTAAAACATTGTGGAGAATGAGATATTTGCAACACAATAGATTATTCATTAGCTGTTCCTGTAGCTGAGTTTGATTCAAAACCATTACAATCTATTGATTATATGTTTTGAGTAAAATGAGTTTAACATTTTTTTGTAAAATCCTCACTGATCTGAATATTTTTTATCCTTTTATAAAGGATTTTGGTGGAACATATTTTTTAAAGGTAATATTTGCAGAATGTGGAAAGAGCCTTCCATTCCCTCCATCCCTGCTCTGTAGATATGTTTCCCTAAAGCCACTGTCCCAGCTTTGGATCCCCCAGGTCCTTGACATCACTTTGATGGACTCTCAATCCACTCAGTTGTCCTTTTGGTTTCTTAACACCTACAAATTCTCACAGCTCAAGCTTTTCCTGCGTCACTAATACCTGTTACCCTGTTGTTCTGCTGGTCCTGATGTCTCAAATGCTGTCTTATGGAAATTTCTGTTTTCTGTGACAAAGAGTCCATATTTTTCACTGAAAAATCTAATGAGAATGAAACCTTGTAGTATGGGAAAAGATCTGCAGGGCAAAAAAAATTCTAATAAACTTTCTGAGTTTTATTCAAACATTAATTTGCTTCTCCTGCTTGCATTTCCACACATTTCTTTCTCAATTTTCCTTACGCCAACTGTGCCACTTACGACCCTCACAGTCCCTTATCATATTCTTTCAGTTCATTTGTTACCTCCTCTGGCAGCATTAGACATATTTTATCTCACTTTATTTTTACATGTTAGCTTGTGCCACAAAATAAACTCCCCTATTTGTGAAGGATTTACACAATCTCCTATTTTCTCAGTTGTTTCTGAGTTGTCACTTTATGCTTAAGCTCTTCAGACTTACACCTTTGGCAATAAACCATATTTATTGCTTAATTTATTTGATTTTTATAATCCCCTGGGTAATCCTTTTCTTTGTCTTTCCTTTGCATTGTAAATTCCTTTTGTATTGGTTCTTCAAGACTTTATAGTGCATCTGTTGCTTTGACTCTGTGCCTGGCTTTCTGTTAATGATATTGAGCTCCTTTATTTAAATCTGTGGCAGTGAACACCTGTATGACCTTCAGATATGCTTTGAAATAGGGGAGTAAACATTCTGGATGTTTACAGTTTTCGCTAGAATCATCAGAAGATTACATTATTTGTTGTGTAAGAGAAGAATGTAATTGTGGTATTGAACCACTGGTTCATGAATCTTGAACATGAATCTTGATCCAAAAAAGTTAATTCCACTTTAATGTCATATTTATGACCATCCCCCTACTAAATCAAAGGCTGTTGGTATTGTTCTCAAGAGGAAATACTGCTTAAGTAGATCCATTTTTTTCTGAGTATGAAAGGCCACAAATATTTCCAGAATGCTAATGACATTTAACACTGTTTAGTTGTTGTGTTGCCTCATACACTGTGCTGTTATTTTTTGTCTTCTTCCATTCCTGCCTTTTTCTTTCTTCAGAACATAGAAAATAAAGTTAAAAAAATTTAAAGGTTGATTATTTGCCTTGTCAGAGGTGAACCAGAGCCTAGATGGAAAAGAACTGTCTCCTGATGGAATAATATTCTGTAACTGAGTTGTTGGGAGTAATTCTTTAAAATTGTGGCTAAAACAAACATGCAATTCCCCTCTAAATTTCTTTTATAATAATGTTTCATGAAGCATAGAGTGTGAGAAGGAAAAAGGAGAAGGAAGACATGTCTGGGGCTTGCTTCATTTGTTTGATGGAACTTTGGTACCCTAAAAGACATGATTTTGAGAACTCATATTTCTTTTCCACTGTGGAAGATTTACTGGAAGTCTACTACATATTAAAATCACTTATTTTCATTTGTTAATATCAGAATTTTGTGCCTTTTTGTTGCACACTACTGTTTTTTCAGAAGTTGCTAGTAAATGAACAAAATACTTCACCAGATCTCAGAAGTTATTGTTATTATAAGTGTGAAAATAGTATTTTGGGGCAAATTGTCTATTTCCAGAAGTGTACAGACTATCCCTATATATTTTCATAAAAAATACAGAATTTTTTATTTGAGCTTTTGAATTTCTCCGGGTTTAATACTATTTGAGATGACAAGAATACTATGAACCTTAACCACCCCACTGAGGAGGTTTCAATATTCTGTTGAGTGTTTACATGAAGCTGTGGATGCAAATGAGAGAATGGAGTTCCTGTTTGATGCGTGCAAGCTGTCTTTATGCACAGCTTCATAATCACCAGTGTAGGTCTTCAGAGGATTTGATTTTGCATTTGTACATCAGAGCAACCACTGGAAACTTATGTCCAAAAGGAGATTTTTTTTTCCTTGACCTTGTTATTGTTTCTAAAATACAAAAGATAAATAATGATCTATAAATCTATTATTCTAGACGTGCCTATCCACAAAGTCTTCTTTGAATCCTTCTTCACCATTACTTGCTGTGTCTTCTTGTTTCTGATTTTCAGGGCTGAAATGAATGGGGGTAATGATGTTCCTCACAAAGACAAGAGGAGTATTAAGTGGTTTGTGCCACTCTTGAGCAGCTCTTGCAGCTCTTAATGATTCCTTTGTAAACAGTAAACAGGATTATTCTCAGTGATTTATTTAACTATATATGACTTACTTCATCCAGATGATTTTCTTAACTATAAGAACTTCATACACTGGGAGCCATTTAGAGAGCTTGGTTAAATCCTGTCTTCAGCTGAGTCAGATGGAATTCTCTAAACAGTGTAGATATCAGGATCTAATAGATTTCCTTGCAAGCCAGGTGCAAAGCTAATTTCTGCCTATACCTAATCTATGGAAAAGAGCTGCAGCAAGACTGCAGTGGTGTGAATATAACTCTGTGTTGGGTAATGGAAAAGTACTGGTTAATGAGAAAGTATCTGAAAAACACTTTGATGTCTCAGGGAGGTCAGAAGGGTACAGGTGAGGAAATCCTCCTCCCTTGACATCTAGTGGAGCCACGCCCAGCATGACACCCTGTATTCGTTCATTCAAGGTTTGTATTCATTTTGGTGCATGCAGCATGCCAAGTGACTGTGCTCTTTTGGCTCACAAGCAGCTGTAATGAAAATACACGGCAGTTGTAATTGCTCAACACTGCAAGTGATAATTTAAATATTGAGGTCTGCTGTATGAGTTTTTAAGGCTCTCTCTGAGTGCTTTGGGTTTCATCTGTGTGCGGTGTAGTAGACTAATTCTCTCTTAAGGAAAAATAGATTATTGGACTTCGATACTTTTAAATATAGGCAGCTCTCCAACAACTGTAATTGTGATGTTTATTTATGTAATGCCACAACCTTGATTTGAGGTTTTAATCATTTGAATTGAAGGTTTTATTTCAACCTAAACTTGCAAATAAGAGCATCGTCAGAAAGTACAGTGATTTCTTTGACATCACTGCTACTCCTGAGGTTGCCATTTATCATGTAGGAAAAAGCCTGCTATTGGTGGAGTTTTTCTTATGTATATTGTTTCTAAATCCAAGGATGTTGTAGTTTGCCAGTGTAAGGTGTGCTCTGTGAGTGTGCTGAGTGGCAATATGAGCACTTCCTGTGTCTGCAAGGGCAAACTGTCTAGTTAAGAGAGTGACTACAGATCCCACCAGCGCTGTGTTCATGTGGTGAGAGATTGGGGGTTTATAGTGTCTTTTCACAGCCCCAGCTTAGCCTGAGTTTCTGTCAGTTTTCACATAGGCTACTTCTTCCTTGTTTCAGTTGTTGTGCTATTTATAAGACGATTCCCTGCTCTAGGAATATGGTCTTCGTGTCTTTTTCATTTCAGGCTGGTGGTCTAATAGTCCTGGGTGGCCAGGCTGCATTTTTATTTCTGCACAGCACATCTTCATTGGTTTGAGTGGACATGCACCAATCCATCTGTGATGTCCTTTTGCACATTCCTGACTCTTGGGTCAGACCTGACTCTCCTGGGTCAGTTTGTCTTAGTCCTGGTCCTTTGACCCTGTCCTGTTTCAGTCTAGTTGCCTGCCGACCCTGCTTGGTTATTTTGTGTTTCTGCTCCACAGACAAAGTCATTAGGAGATTTAAGAGAAGATACAAATGGATTCTTTAAATCTTAGGAAAAATAATTGAGACAAGTCAGGAGTGATATTTAGTGAGAAGAGTCAAAGCTAATGTGGTCCATTTGATCATGTTGTATGACATTCTCTGCCTCACAAACCAGTTGTATTTTTTACAACTTTCTCTCTCTTAATCCTAGTTTAAAAAGTAGACTTCCAAATATTCCAAATATGAATTGACATCTCTTTTTACTGCAATGTCCATCTAGTCTTATTCCCAGTAACAGAAACTGAAAAGTATATTTTAAAAAATATTTTTCATATTTAATCCTTGTACGTTTCTATGTTTTCTGGAGAGCTGAGGTGAATCTTTTCAGTTTTGCCTGGACATGCTTTCAAAAAAGATGCTTGGCATTATGCACTGAGCTGAAGAAGAATTTCTTCAACTGTTCCATATCCTGCTCTAGCTGCCTTTCTGGTAGGTATTGATGATAACAGGAAGACTTTTAATATAAACAAATTGAACCCAACTCTAGGGTGCTCATAATTATTTTGGTATCTGGTAGTGTTTGAAACCCAAATTGAAACAAGCTTGCTGTTGTTTGTTGCATCTGATGTCCTCAGATTTGGAGGGGATTTTTTAATAGAAATTCCTACTGCATGTTACATAAATTCCCAAACCATGTAACATTTTCTGTTATACCATATCTGGCTTCTTGTTTTCTTGCTTAGAAGTTAAATATTTATATTTTCCTGTCTTGTCAAAATACTGTTGTCATAAAATCTCATTATATTCTCTGTACCTGGTACAGTGTATTGCAAATATATTTGCTATTTGCCTATTGCTTATTTATGAAACATATGCCCAGTGTTTGTCCAATACTCTGGAACACTTCATGGGAGGCAGCATATGGCACCTGTTCTTAGTTAAGGAAAATGTTGCTGAATCAGAAACTGATTAAGGATTCCTTTGCCTCACACCCAAAATTACACTGCCTGAGGGGGAAAAAAAAAAGAATAACTTTGACTGAAGGCACCATTCTGTTGACAAATATCTGCCTAGCTGCTGCGTTGAGCTCATTCAAATCCTTCCTCAGAATTTCCCACCATGCTGCTGCACATTCATGGAACTCTAGCAGCCAGCAATCTGCTAGCTGCTTGTGAAACTAATCATAAATTTATCCTGCTGCACTCCTTTCACAAGTATTTGTGGTTTCCATTAATTATTTCCTCTCACACACTTAATATGATTGTAAAATCATTGTTTTAAGCTTTTTTCCTGAGTCTGTACTACTTAGTATGTATAGGTGCATACATAATTCAAGTAAATAACTTCTAATAAATTTCCAGCTTGCTGCAAGAGGGCTTAATCTATGGAGAGCTGTTGGTTTCATTCACAGGAAATATTTACCTACCCATACCCTCAGGCTATGCAGGAGATATACTTTAGATAAGAGAACATGCTCTGTGCAAATAAACTTGAGATTATTCTCTTCCTTGAGATGACAAACAGATCCTTGTTTGCCTGAAAAATTCCCATGGACTTGTGGAAGTGAGACTTTCCCTCTCTCTAGTTTTATTTAGGATCTTCTGCTAGTTTTATGGCCTCATTATCCCTTCTGTCCCAGTCAGAAATAAAACAGTCTGATCTTTGATTTTCAATTAGCAGTAATTTGGAATTATTTTTATAAATCTGTATGATTTTTCTCAAGATTCTTCAAAGGAATGTAAACTATTCTTAATACTGGTGTTTTCACCACTAAATTAGCAGAGAAATTGAGATGTATTTAGAAAGAGGATTTTTTCCATGCAAAAAAAATTATTTAGATAATTGTCTGTGAGACTAGCATGGTGTTATATATGAGGAACATTGAGCTCAATGCAAGTTAATGTAAATAAAGTAGTCTAAAATCATTGAAACTTGTGTTCCTTTCTCTCATCACTGTTGAGAATGTAAGCAGGGATTTTAGAGGGTCATTTGTTGTTACTTTTTTATATTTTGAGCTATTTTTTAGCTTGCAATTCCTTTCTTATCTAAATCCTTTCCTAGCAGGAGCCTAAATAATCTGCTGTGTGATCCCACAATGCCCATTGACTGCATCTGAATTTTCCATATAGAGAAATTTTAAGATAAGGTATTAAATATTAAATCTACAATAATATTTTTCATTATTTGCTTGAAGTATTGTTGAATTAGATACAATGGGCAAAGCTGAGCAGGCAGCAGAGAAAAGACTGTTCACAAAGTCAGAGTATGATGTACAGAGATGAAGGACAGAGAATCTGTATTAATCAACCTGTCAGGAAGAGACCCTAATTCTAAATGAGTAACCAATTAAAGCAGATTGTTCTCACATAAAGACTAAATGCCATATTATAACATTGATTCATACCTTAAACACTCATTGATTTTTGCAAGGTGATTCATCTGTAGAAAGGTGGTAAAAGATACTGATTTTAGTGAAAATTTAGTTGAAGAGGATAAATGAAGGTATAATCATAGCATTTCAGATCACTTAAGATCTTAATTTTGGGAACAAGCACATTTTATTGGCACCTGCTGTGTCCAGAGCTGGGCTGCCCAGTACATGGACTGACTGCAGAAAGTCCAAGGAAGGGACACAGAAACACAGAATTTGGAGAATCTCCTATTTAAGGAGGTTCTGGGAAGAGAGAAATGCCACGTGGATCTCAGCAATGCATGAAGGGGGTTGAGAAGACAGAGCCCAGGCTCTTACCAGTGGTGCCCAGTGAAAGGAGAAGAGGCAAAGAAATTCCATTTAAGCATCGGAAAAAACACTTTTATTGTTTGAGTGGACAAAAACCAGGACAGGTTGCCCAGGGAGGTTGTGGAGTATTCATCCCTGGAGATAATGCAATGGACACAGCCCTGAGCAAACTGCTCTGACTCTTTTCTGAGCAGGAGGCTCAATGAAATGATCTCCAGAGATGTGTGCCAACCTCATCCGTGCTCTGACTGTGCAATTCTGTCACATTGGGCAGTTTTTGCATTGTTGGGAAAAGTTTTCTAGGAGCTCAGATTTTCTCCAGCTTCTGCAAGTCAAGATTAATTGTATAGATTTTTTAAGGTATGGGAGAAACACCTTATTCATGGTCACATCCATAGATTTTTTTGCAAAGAAAAATGTTGTTGTTCTTCCCTAGACGAAGTGGGTCTGAAGGACCATAAAATATTTACAAAGAAGAAAATACTTTTCAGAGGGTGGAAAACACAAAGAGTTCACTTTGAAAAAAGAGAGGTATTTTTAAAAGACTGTGTAATGTTGGTTCAGGGTAAACATCTGCAGAATGATAAGCCTGTATTACTCTGTCTGGATGCTCAAAATTTCTACATGAAATAATTTCTATTTTAGTATTTATTTTGCAAATGAGTAAATTGAGAAACAGAGAACATAAAGAAACAATACAGTAACACAGTGTCATACACAGAAATAGAAACCTACCTAGGAGGTATAATTTCTACACTCTGATTTAAGATTTTCCATTTCATTAATTGAAAATTACATTATGTTATACAGTAAGTCATGCAATAAGGAAATTCTGATTATTATATTAAATCCATCAGAAGTTAAAATTCATAACTTACTGTTTAAGTGATGTTGTAGAGAACAAGTCTGTTTTTTTTCTGTCAAACAACTGGTTTTTGAGGGACGTATAAATGTGAAATTACAGCTGCCACTGAAATTTAATGAAACCCAAGATCCTGAATCCCACAAGAGCTTTCAAAAAGTGTACCTTCTATGTCTAACAATACACATTTGAATAAACTCACAGAAATGTAGCTGCAAAAGAGTATGAAGAAGATGTTTGCATAAATATGAAGTTGAGTACAGCTGTTCTAAGAAAGCATGAAGCTAAAATAGCATAGGAAATGGAAGCAAGGAATTATTTTATGATTAAAATATAAGCCTACATAAGAAGAGATTAATGAGAATAGTTGTGAAAATGAATTCATTTAAATATGGGTGAAGTTGTGGTTTCATGAATATTTGTCAAAGTTAATGTTGTGAAGCTGAGCTGTTGCTTTTTCTTGGAGAGCAATTATTGTTGTCTTCCTTTGTGTTACATATTCTCTTTAAGAAAATGAAGATAATACAATTATTAATATATATGCTGCTAAATCCTCATGCATAGCTTGATTCAGCTATGGAACAAGAACATTTTGCTTCTTGTGAAGAAGTAATGAACTGCATAAATATAGGAATCAAAGCTTAAAGTTGGCTGAAAATTATGGAGGGCTCTTCTCCTTGGAAACTTAATCTTTGTTCCATTTCTTGACATTCAGATAAGAAGAGCCATCAGGTTTTTACAGACTTGCTCATGCAGGGTCACATCCATTATGGTGCTGACAGTCTCATGGGAAGAACAATGCTTTGTCCAGTTGTGAGGTGATGCACTTGGAAATGATACAGCTGCTACTGCAGATGTAAAAACCAACCAACCAACCAACCAACCAACCAACCAACCAACCAACCAACCAAACAAACAATGCCCTTTTCTGTTCAGAGTGGCAGGACTCAAAAACTACGTCTTCTGGGTAGACTTAGTCTAGTTACATAGGATATAGCCCTTAATATGTTGTAAAAATCTCAATGTGTGAATATGGAATGGAACTTTACATACTTGGACAAAAAAGTCTCTAGCATTGCTTAAATTAAAAAAAAAAAGTTGCCATTGTCTTTAATGGCGTATTTTTTTTTTTTTTAATGCACATTGGTTGAATGTTGAAAATTTGGATAGTGTTGTTTAATCTTAACTATTTTACTGAGGCAGGAGGTAGGTTTTGACCTATGGAGATAACTTTTGAAAGTTAAAATTAAGGCTTCTGCAGTTTCTAGTCTTATGAAGGAGAAGAAACTCTCCTCCATGTATTGAAGTTGTCTCTTGAATACTCAAAAATTTGCTTGCACATACATCTCTAGTGCTGTGACAGATGGCATAGTCTGTGGTATGGAATGCCTAGGAAAGAAGTGTAGTAGAACATAGGGTGATAGGACTCCTGCACTCTTGGGACCACAGAAAGGTTATCTAAAAACATTTCAACTATTGTTGGAAAACTTCTAGGCAGGTAAACTCTGAGCCCAGATTATATGTAGATACCTAAATCTAGATTCTTATTCTGGATCTGAATCTCTACCTCATGCCTTCACTCACTTAGTGTAAAGGAGCTGAGTAAAAGGACACTATGCTGCCTTCCAGCCCAATTTCCTACTTGAAATGTGTTCTTGTATCTATATCTATATCTGTATCTGTATCTATATCTCTATCTATATTTAACTGTAAATAAATAGTCACACATGGTAAATTGGTATTGGTATACATATGAGATCTCTCATCCTTGGAATTACTCAAAAGCCATCTGGACATAGTCCTGTGAATTTTGCTGTAGTGACCCTGCTTGAGCAGAGAGGTTGGACCAGGCGGCCTCCAAAGGTCCCTTCCAACTCATCCCTTCTGTGGATTTTGGTGATATTTACTTATAAGTGAATTTTGAGCTAATAGGAATATGCCAGTAGGTGGTGCTCATGAATATATAGCTTTGTTCTCACATAATTAGCAACTTTTTTTTGGTATTGAATGCTACCAGGATTCCAGCATATTGTTTATGTGGCTCTTTTAACAGCTGCCTAATTAAAGTTCAGCACATACATAATTGTTTGCAAGGAAAGAGCCTAAATGATGTCAGAAGGTTGTAGATTAAACTGATCCCATAATAATTCCCTCAGCTGCCTTCATGCTAGGATGAATCCTCCAAAATCAAATTATTTCTAATCTGTTTGAATTTCCCTCTACAGAATGACATTGTTCTTTGGCTTTGGAACTATCCAAAATCAAAGAATTTTGAGCATGTCAGGGAATGCTGAACATGAGCTGCTGGCCTTAGTGCTTTACCACAGATAAATTAGGATAATAACATCTTCTGTTTGCTCAGGCTGTAGGAACTGACCTGAGAACTGTATTGGACTTGACTCTGTTGAACAGATGTTGTAACAAGATGATGAAAAATCCAATTTGTTCCACAGAAAAAAAGTAAAAGTGTTTTATTTACATGAAGGGCATAACCACATTAAAACAGTTTGATGAACACGTACATTTCAGAAAGTTGCTGATGAATGGAGTGAGGACTAGGGCTTATAAAAGACACATTTACAAGCTGGTATGTCAGTGGTTGCTATAGACATAATGACCTCCTGAAAATGCTGCAGTGGGAACTGGGTACCTAAGCCCCAGGAAAATGAATGGGTAAAACTGGAAGCCCAGAGAGGCAACCTGAAAACCTGAAGCTGAGTGAGGAGCCACTAGAAGGGAATTGTTATTGTGTAAGAATGGTCTCTGAATTCCTACCCAATGGCAAGAGCTAATCTCTGTCCTTGGATCCTGGGAAAGTTTGAGGTCGAGCCACTTCCAGATTTATTTTCATGGAACAAGTGAACAGAACCTACTGCAGTCATTGTAAGGAAATAGCAGTAGCATGATAGTACCTGACTTTCTTCCACTTCCCAGGAAGCAGGAGAAAGCTGCCTTCTGCAGCCTCCACTCCCATGTCTCCAGGAGAGAACTTCAACCACCCCATGGCCTGATGCAGGTGGGCACTCTGCCCAGCCCAACAAACACAGGGATGTGACTGAACTGAGGGGCAAAACAGAGCCTGACCCTGCAGCCTGATGCCCTGGCATGCACTGGTGAGCTGTGCAGATGTAGGCAGGACACATTAGTCCCTGGTGAAAATGCAGAACCTCTCCAGAGACCAGGCACCATGGATTAAAACTCTCCATTCTAGGTGATTTTGCCATGTACTTAAGTGGAGTCTGTCCCCTCCATGCCTTGTCTCCCTGTGTCTCCACAGTGCTTGGCTTCCAGCCCACACAATGCCTCCGTTTCAGCAGCACCAGAGTATTCCTCCTCTTGGGCCAGCCTGCAGCCTGTCCTTCATACATTTTTTGCAATGTGGCTTTTGTTCACATCAGGCTAAGGAGGAGTTTGGTCCAAAGTCATCTTTATCCCAGGAGACGGTTCTCTTGTGTAGATCGGGGTTTTTTCTCAGCTGGTGAAATAATTTCCATGCATGTTTCCATGCATGTGGAGCTGGTGATTTGGGAAATTTCTCATACTGACAGAATCCCACACTGAAGAGCTTTCTTGCCTAGGTCTTAGAGAGAACTTGAGCGTGCCCATGCAGCTCAGTCCCAGTGCAGTGCAGGGGGAAGAGCATCTTCCTGGCACCTTCTTGGCATGGACAGGGTGCAGCCCACCAGGAGATTGGTCAAGCTGGTTTTGGATCTGACTCATACCTGAATAAAATGCTAAAATTATTTAGTAGCTTGTGTGAGTAAATTCATGCTTTTAAATGATAGGAAAATGGGGGGGTTATAAATTTTAGACAGAAGAGCATACACTGCCCTTATTTTAGTGCAGTATAAGGCAAAATTCGAATGTTTTATGTTAATGGATTCACATATTGTTTACATTTTCTTTGTATTATTTTGCTGTTCTTTAAGTACAAAAACATTATTATAAATATTTCAGATATTTTAGCCTGTAAATTTTTTTGCCACAGCTGGTGGTCTAATCTGCCAATTTGGATTAAAGGAACATCACCAGTTGGAAATCTAATTCATTTTACAAACAGAGTTAAAAGGAGAATAACTTAAAACACCTGCTAATAACCCCCCTGCCAGTTTCCATGTTTATTTTTAAATTTTTTTCCCCCCTACTTTTCACTCCCGATTGACTCACAGCTGTGAAAGTCAGCATTGCCACCGACTTTGGGCACAAACTTTGAAGCTCTAGAAGTGGCTGCAAGGCTCGGTGTGCTGTGGAAAGCTGCAAAGCTGCAGCTGTGTTGTGTGATGGACTGCCTGGAGGTGCCGTGGGGCCACCCCCCACACATCAGCACTCTCATATCAGCACTGCAGGGGCTGCTCTCAATAGAGATTTTGGCTTTATCTTTAAGTCAGCCAGCTCAGGCTGCAGGTGGCAGAGCTAAGCTTGGGGCAGGCTGGTTTGATGTGCATGTGCCCCTGGGGAGACGGTGAGCAGCTGAAGGATCTGACTGCAGAGGCAACCAAACAACTGTGCCCAAAGGACCAAAACATGCACAGAGCCATAAATTAAGGGGAGAGGAGGAACAGAAATGCTCATGAATAAATTGATAGCTTGTGTTGTGTGCTTGTAAAATTCATTTTATAGCACACAGACTCTCGAGTGCATCGTCTTCCATGAGGTACCTGGAAAACTTGTGAATGTGAAAGCACTGCCAGCAGATGGAAAGCTGCTACGATGAGTTTACACAGAGTTCCCTGTCAGTCTGACTCATCCACCCACCTGGGCTGTGCTGCCAGTGAGGTCAGACTTCAGAGGCTTTGCTTTCTCTGCCTTGTGGGGATTCCATTCCCATACCAGCACATGGGATGCGTCCCCAGCAGACCTACAGGGACAATGGACCACCCTTCCCTGTTCTGCTCCCTTCTCACCTGGGTCTGTCCTGGGATGCCTGAAGTACATGAGGCTATAAGGAATGGGAAAATATCCAGACAATTGGGTAGAATTTGGTACCTGATAAAATCTATAATTTCTTTATCAGTGGCAGATTTTCCAGCAGTTACTTACAGACTGTGCCCTCATCTCCCCCCTCCCTTTGCACACATACACACATTACCTCTTGGCAGCCAGACCTCCCTCCCACTTTTCCTTTCGGAGGCAGAATAGTGGCTGAACTGCCTGGCACTCATTCACAACTCCCAGGATCACCAGCCACTGCCACAGTGCATCAGTTCAACCATTCATCTCCTGCAACATCCTGCAACAATCACTTCCAAATACTGCTCAAAAATGTTTTACTCCTTCAGTATGCAAGTTATACAACCACAGGCCTTGGAGGAGATTTTTTTTTTTTTTTTTAACCTCAGGCACCGTAGCATCTTACTTTCCCTGTTGACATTTTTTTTTTCTCTAGGCCAGAAGGATGTTTTTATTTTTCACATGCATACTTTTTCCAGCTTCATTAATATAAAGGTCTTGATAAAAATTACTTTCTTTTTTTTTCCAGCCTATCTCAGCCAAGAAATTTTTTCTATGCCCTCTGATGTTAATCAGTAAAACCCTGTTTCTGTGATGCATAAAAAAAGCCATCTTCAGCACTAAAGTAATCTTTAATTTATGCAATGTTTGAATGATTTTCATCAGTTACTAGATAGAATGATTTGATTTTCCTGTATAATAATTTCATCTTAGATATCTCACTTGCCAAAAAAGCGTGAGAGATCTGATGTGAACACTATTTTTTATTAGAGGAAATTACTTTATATTCAGATTTTTTACATTTTGATACTTGATTACCTTAAGAGATAATTCAAAATAGTTATGCTTTATTTTCATTTTGAAGTTTTGTTCTTTTAAATGACAAACCTGTTAATTCCCTAATGCAATTCAGAATCCAGTCTGCTATTTTAAGTAACCAGTTACTTCACAAGGAGAACAAGTGCCCAATTCCACATTCATATGGTTCCGTCTGCCAACCATAATTCTATTTTTTCTCCTTTATATTCAACAGAAGAACTTCTGAAGATGAGCAGGATCCAGTCTGCCTCATTTAAATACTCACTGCTCTCCTTTGTGTGGGGTTTTTCAGCACCTTGAGAGACTTACTGAGATTTAGTGCCAAGCACCTTCACAGAAATGGAGGGAAAGAGTAGAAATGTTAGAGAAATAGACTTGACACCCAGTCCGCCCAGCCTTTTTTTGGCAGTGTGTGGTAGCATGCCAGCAGCCACCCTATGCATTTTGATAAGCACACTTTTCAAACTATGGGGATCTGTGGGCTTATAGGGAACCAGTGAAAAGGAATGAAGACAAGAGAGATAATTCTGGTCATCTAGAAATCACTATGCAGAGCTCTGCACTTCTGTGTGTATTAAGGTTATAGCAATTTTTCCATGGCACTTTTGTTTTTTACATTACATTCCTGTTGTGTAAATATCTCATGCTGGCCCAAGAAGCAATGCTCAGATCTGCCCCTGTTCAATGATGCCAGAATTCAGTGTGCTTTTCCTTAGGATGTCAGCACTCTCCTCTGGGGTAGCTGCCCTGCTCATGGCATGCTCAGGATTCCAGGAGTGGATGCTCAGGCAATATCTGGTAGCATAAAATGCTGTACCAATTTACAAATACAGAAAAACTAATATCATTGAATCACCTCCTACTCGGCTGATTAAAAGCAGGCAAGGAATTTTCAGACTAACTGGGGAAGTACCTAATTAAATTTCCTGAAAAGCAGACAGTGGACCAACATGTAGAAATTTGAGTGGGCTGTATAGACCCACCTCCCTACTCAGATAGAAACTTCCCCTTGGTTTGCCCTTTAATAGAAACAGATTTGTGCAAATGACATTGCAAGGTTGGAGCTGGCCTTCTGAATTTAACACCAAGGAAGAGATTATCTGCAAGCTGACATAGTTTGCACCTTACCTGCCTTCATTAACACCTTAATTAAGGTGTAAAGCCCATACCCTGGTTGATGGTTGACCTTTCTGTTACTCCTGGGCAGGGGGCAAGTAGGAATAAGAGGAATAGAAGCAGAAACCTTCAGAACAGATTTTTGCCTAAGTGTACAATTTCTGAATGAGAATGAATTCAAATGACTTATAAATGTGACTTATAAATTAAATTTTTGATCCTTCAACCAAATCAGTCCTTTACTTACTTACTTCTGTGACTAGTGTCAGTAAACATAGTTTCCAGAACGAGATACGAGCAGAGAATTCAATGTACTACCTGTCTGCATGGGGATCAGCTTCAGTTGAATCTGTAATATTAATACATACATCTACAGATCAAAATTTCCTATTACTTTTTCTTCTAGGGGAGAAAGATTTTTGCCTATATTAAAGAAAAAAGAGTAATTACTACAGTACTTACTCCTCAGTATTAATTTTGTATGCCTTTTTAAACCCAAAAGTTTTTACATACTTGTGAGCATGTCCTTATAATAATTAAACTTAGATGAATTCATAATCTGACGTGGAATAATTTATTTATGAACTATTAGAGATTTAATTTCTTCCTAATGTTGTTTTGGAGACAGATGCGATATACAAGTCTCTTGACTGCCATGGAAAAAAGAACAAAGTTTTCTCTTCAAAGAGAGTAAAATAGAAGAGGATATTCCTTTTTTGGCTAAGATTTAAGATGTTTCTGGTTTCTTTGGGTTTTTTGTTTCAATATTTATACTATTTTTAACTCATAAACAAAGGCAACTTTTATTACTTTACCCATCCCAGTTAATACTTCCCTAAACAGCAATGCTGAGACAATCTTGTAAATTTTTACATGCATTTCATCAAATATATATTTGGGTAACTGGTTCAGCATTTGATGCTAGCCCAGGAGCAACAAGAGCATAATCCCTGCATTAGTGCCCTCAGTCTCACAGAATTACACAACAGTTGGGGTTGGAAGAAGCCTCTGGAAATCACCTTGTCCAACCTCCTACTAAAGCAGATTCACCTAGAGCAGGTTCCACAGGACTGTGGTTTTGAGGATCTGCAGAGAATGAGACTCCACAGCCTCTGGGCAGCCTATTCCACTTCTCTGTCTCCTTCACAGTAAAGTTTTACCTCATATTCAGATGGAATTTCCTGTGTTTCAGTCTGTGCCCATTGACCCTTCTCCTGTCACTGGGCTGCACTGAAAAGAATCTGGCCCCATCCTTTTAACACCCACTCTTAAGATATTTGTATGCATTGATCAGATTCCCTCTCAGTTTTATCTTCTTCAGACTAAACTCAGCTCTCTAATCCTTTCCTTGTAGGAGAGCTGCTCCAGTCTCCTAAACATCTCTGTAGCTCTCCACTGGACCCTCTCTAGCTGGCAGCACACTTAACAAAAAATAAAAATTCTTTCAATTTGCATGAAATTACATGCTTTCCCAAAACATTGGGCCTCCTGGCTCAAGTCATGCATCTCTTCTCTCCCTCCACTCAAAACTACCAAAAAGGTAATTGGTTCCATATCCCCAGCCCTAAGTTCTTCACAGAGCTGTGCTGTTCACAAGGTCACCCCACCACCAAAAATCCCACAAAACCCACTCTGCAGCCTCTGCTGTTTCACAGACACAATGCAACTCCTCCCCCATCTGCCCTGGATGCTCCCTTAGTACCTGGCAAGATCCAGGGCTGCTTTGCCTCCCCAGCTTCACACAGGGCCTGAGGAGAGATGGAAGGTCAGAAGGACCAGACAGTGGCCAAGGTGACAAAGAAATTATCTGTTTAGCCAAACCCACTACACTACCTGTATCTTTGTGTATGAGACTGAGATATATGTATACTTAAGAGAGGACACCAGTATGAGCTGCTTTTTTAATTACTTACCTAAGAACATAGTGCACATCCCATTGATTTCTTATTGTTTGGACTCTTCTTCACCAGATAACTCTGCAGGAGCAATCTTGATTCCCCTCATGATTCCCTTGATGTATCAAAGCAGGGAAATGCCTCTCTCTTGTAGGACAGGAAAGAGAAACTGACGGCTCTCTGCTACTCTTCCAAGAAGTAAATTGGATTTTTATTCATATAGAGTGTGTGCAGCTTGGAGGTGCTCTTGGCAGGAGAGCATTCAGAGATGACTTTGGTGTTTGATCTGGTCTGTACTGGGCAAGCAGCTGGAAGGTTTTGGTACTGTATTCATTTGGAAGGGCTACCAAATGTAATTAGGAATCCATAATATTCAAACCCTGCACATAACTCAAGTTCCTAAGAAAAGATTAGATAGTTGCCATGAGTTCCAGATCCTGTGCATGTGTTCAGCCTGGAAGAACTGGAAACAAATGAAAAATATTTCAAATAACTAAACATGGTGTGTTCTTAGACTGTTTTGGTTTTGTTTTTGTTTTTTCTTTCCTGAGCCTGCTGCTAATCATTTTTGTAGCAGATTTGTCAATGTATAAAGATTTGAATGGTTAAAAAACTTTAAATCATTATTTTTGTGTTGAAGGATGGGCTAAAAAACTATGGGGAGGCAAAACTCATGTCACATTTGAGCCACTTGAGTTGAAATGTAGTCTGTGTTACATAATGCCCATCATGAAAAGCCCATGAATTCTTAACTATGTACTTTGATAGTGCCTGACAGATTGATTTACTGCACACAGCCTCCTTCGCAGGCGTGCACCCATCTCTTCATAGCAGAGCTCTGAAAAGAATGCCAGGGGAATCCATCTCCTGGAATGACTCTAGCTTCTAGTAATTCCATTTTTGTTGAGACCTAGTGTCAGTGGATTGGATTTTAATTCCTTTCCCCCTCCCCCCCAACCCTTTCCCTTTTTTCATTCTTTAAAGCGTTGCAAAATACACAATTTTTGCTTACAGATGGGAAAGACAGTTGTGTTACACAACCCATCTTCCTTTCATAGCTTTTTTGTGTAACTTGTGCTAACAAATCTTTACTGTTTAAGGAATGGAGAAATTTTTTCTTTATTCACTTTCCCTAAATGTTCTTACCCATCTTAGTTCAGTTGGACTAAAAGTTTTTCAGAGCAGGAACAAGCTCTTAAATTGTAAGAAAGTCTTTCACTGAAAGTCCTTGTAATTTACTAAAGAAGTACAAGTTCTTGTAGTAAAATCTTAACTCGTACTGAAAGTCTCCTGATCTTCCTGAGGCTTAAGGACATTACTTATGAAACAACAACAACAACAACAAATTTTAATTTTATTTGTCTTCCTGCAAAACCTGTTTAGTAAAGTACCTGTTCACTCTTAAATGTGTTTTTGTGTAACATTTCATAAAGAATGAAGTGTATCCTTGGGCACATCTCATAAATGATTGCTGCCCCTGTTGAATGCATAATACTCCTTGGCTGAGAAACTTAAGGTAAGAAATAACTTTATTATCTCCCCACAATATGTCAGTCCCTATAGAGCAGCATAAACTTCAACATCCCTAAATATCATGTGGCAAATTCTAATGTTTAAAACTTTGTTTTGCCACAGTTTGAGATTTTAGCGTTTGACAAGCCACAGTTGCATCTCTTGCTACTGTTTTACTGCTTCTCCATATTTTGACATGCAGTACTTGATAAGATTTTTAAATTGTTAATAGAATTGTAGACCACTTAAACAGACATGTAAAAATTATCAAAATTACTGAAATATTTTGTAAGCATGTTATTTTTACCTTTGACTCTTGATTGTTAATTAATTTTCAATGGAGAGGAAAACATATATTCAAAAGGATGCAAGTATTAACTACTTCCTTGAACCTGTCTCCTTCCTGTGCTGCCTCTGCAGGCCTTGAATGAAATAAACTTTTAAGTCCTCTTTCTATGCCAGAGCTGTCCTCTCCCAGGAACAAAATCACTCCCAGGAATTGCTGATGTATATAACATGGAGTACACATCTGACATACAGAAATTGAATGTTTGATCCCTGAGCATTCAGCTGGGATATTTCTATTGTAAATAGTTTATAAGCCAGAAAGTACCAATTTAAAATTTTCAAGAAAGTGCAAAACTTCCTTATGTCTCAGTGCTTATGTATGCATGTGTAGCATAGTCTAGCTGTTGACTCTGATATATTGATTTAAAAAGAAGCTATTCTATTCTAGAAACATATTTTTCCTTAGAGACACAAGTAAATTGGAATGAGCTCATGATCTTTGTTTCATTGCGCATTTTAGGGATAGCTGCAGATGCTTGTGAATCTGAATACTTTGGTTACCTGGTCAAACTCACTATTTTAAATTTATTTTTACTTTTATATAGAACATGCTGGTAAACGGTTGCAATTTTTAAATTAAATTTCTTATATAACACTGTAATTCATCTTACTGGTGCATTTCAGGTTTTTTTGTATTCACTGAGTATGCATATCATAAATTGTTGTAATTATGAAAAAGCAAATAATGGTGTTCCTTAGCAGCAATATAATTTCTTACTATTCTGTTTAAGATCTACCAAATGACAAACAACACTATTGTGTAGTGCTCAGAACACTACAGCAAATAAAACTTTAAGGATAAATAAAAGGCTACTATAGAATATGTCAAACTGAATTTTCTCCAGTCCTTTCAGAATAGCAAACTTATTCATGATCATTTAAAGAAAGAACTGGAAAAGAGAAATGTAAACAATGCGTGAAATTTATGCTATGGAAGTAATTAGGTTATTCTGCTTAAAAATCAGTTCAAATAAATTCTTTAAATTGTTTTCCCCCACAAAAGGTTTATAAAAATCTTAAGGAGATAGACTACATGTACACAACAGAAAATGGCTGCTAGAGACTACAATCTGTGCAGATCTTTGTATTAAAGCAATGATTTAATAACTAGGAAAGATTGAGTCTTCTGCACAAACATTGCTACATATCTAACAAATAATTCAGCTTTTAAAAAAGTCTTCTAAATAAATTTTTCTCTTTCAGTACCATTAGACAGGAACACATCTTTTGTTTATGAAGGACCATGTACATCTGCAGCACCAAGACTTATTAGTAATTAGGTCAGTAAAAGTCCCATTTAAAATCCCTTAATTATCCATGTAAGTGACAGATTAACCCTCAGAAGAAACTAGATAGATTCATCAGGCCTGTAATGCACACTTAAATTGATCTAAAATTGATCAGTAGTAGACCCTAATAAAGAAAGCATGCACAGATCATGTTATGAAATAAATCTCCTTTATCTTTACTCAAAATAAACTAGATAAGATTTATACTTGCTATCTTTAAATTGTTGTGTTTTGTTTCTTGGATGGACTTGCTTTCATGTGTAGAGCTGCCATATCCCATCTAAAATGCTTCAGCTGTTCTCCATAGATCTACTTTAATAACAGAAATTACATTTAGACCTCCAGAATAACTTTCATGCATTATCATAAAAAAAAAAAACAACAGCTTTTTTTTTTGAGCGGGTTATTGAAAACGTTTCTTGTGTGAGTTGCTTAAAAGCTTGTTTATAAGCCAGTTGGTTCTCTGATATATCCCAGGACTTTTCTGTATAGCTGAGGAAACAGTCTCTGTAGTGTGGCTGGCATTGTCTGCCTCAGTGCTGTCATCAGTGCTCTAGGGTGTGCTGTACCCCATGTCAGTCTCTCTCATTAATATTTCTCTTGCAAAGCTGTCCTTTCAAATCAAGTGTTCTTCCACTTTGAATTCAGTCTCCACCGTTACTGAAAGCAATTACCTTGCCAGACAAGGTGAGAATAGAAAACCAGTTTTTCTTCTTCTCCTGTAGCTGACCACAGATTTCCCTCTGAGGTCATGGGAGTCACAGGTGTATTGCATTTTCTACAGTAGAAATCTGGGGCTGTGTTCCCTTGTCAGCACTTTGATGAGATCAGTTGGGATAGTGCTGCTGCAAGGATTGGTGTGCTGTGCCCGCTGAGAGACAATTAGGTTGTTGCTGGGTATGCTTCTTCCTTTCTGAGCACACTTTGTATTGCTTGTTTTTTTTTTTTTCCCTGGAACATACATGTATAATAATGATTTTGCTCCTGAGAAATTACTATTACTTTTATGAGTCTTGATATTTGGGTATTGGCTGGGGTATATTGCCAATATTTGGCAAAGGGTTCCCACCAAACTTCCACTTTATCATCTTCAGCAATTTGTAGAGTGCATTATCTGTTGTCGTTTTTATTAGCTCTCTCTGTATTTATATTCTTATATAATATTAATTTACTTTCCATGTTGCCTTTGTGTATTTGACAGAAGATCTGCTTTTATTTGAGTTCACTGAACTTCATTTATTTGATTTACCTGGGGGAAAATATTCTAAAATGGCATTTGATTCTTCTGTGAAAACACTGTAGTCCTGCAACTTTAATTTGGATGTAAATATTTCAGAGACTGAGGTGATAGAGAGTGCATAAATTTATGTGCATAGATTAGCATAATAAAATATATTATTGCCACACAGTTTGTATATGAGTTTAAGGACTTGTGGAATTTTCACTAATGTCAGTTTATTTATGTCTTTCCCTTTCTACCCCTCTCTATTAATTTTTTCCTCTCCCTTTATTAATTTTTCTTTATTTTCCATTGGAAAATTATAATATTGTATGATAGCAGGAAATTTGTCTTTCTTTTCATCCTGGCAACAGGCACTTAACACTGTAATTGGATGACATACCAGCTTTTACTTTGTGTTTTTGGCATGAGTATAATAAATTCTGATTAAAAAACTTATCTAAATATATTAATATTTTAGTCTGAAATGGGATGGAGGGAAACCTCTTCAAGATGTTGAAGATAACATCCCCCAAGCTTGGGTAGTTCTGCTGCAGTTGAGTGCTGGCCTTTGCACTGCTCAGACAAGGACTTTAAGTCTTGAAGAATAAACTGGGAGCAGACTCAGGAGTACAGACCATGGCATTAATTGTTATTAATTGTTGTGATAGGAGATCCTATGGACCATAAAGTCCGTGTACTTTTTACTGTCATAAAGCTTCCTTTGGAAGCAGTGGGTGCCCTGGTCCTCTTCTAATTCCATGTACTTACTACGTAGGTACCTTAAGGAATAAACATGCTTTGAAAACACCACACTTGCCTGATTCATAGTGGAGTAACTCAACAGCTTGGACACTGTGACAGCTGATGTACATGTGTTTATTAAATGGAGGCAATTTTTAATTTGTGTTCATTGGCATGTTGTTTAAATGAGGACCTAACGTCTTAAAAGCATCTTGTTGAGATGATCTTTGCATGCTGCAGCAGCTTAATTTCTGCTATTCTACTTTGTTGTCATGACTGGGTAAAATGTCTGGTGATTTTTCTTGTTTTAAACATGGTACAGTTTAGGAATTAGAAGGAAAGAAATACTCTTGAAGTGGAACAGAGAGGGTGAAATTACGCTTATTATGACTGAAACTTTATCAAATAAGTTACTACTCTGCAGACAGAAATGCAGACAACCATCTTCTTACAGAGAAGCCTTTCTTTGAGGGCCATGAAGAACCGTATGAGGAGCAGCTGAGGTCACTTGGTCTATTCAGCCTGGAGAGACCGAGGGGAGACCTCACTGCAGGTACAGCTTCTTGTGAGGGGAAGAGGAGGGACAGACACGGATCTCCTCTCTGTGGTGACAGTGACAGGACCTGAGGGAAAGACCTGAGGTTTAGGTTGGATATCAGAAGAAGGTTCTTCACCCAGGGGGTGGCTGGGCACTGAACAGGCTCCCCAGGGCAGTGGGCACAGCACCAGCCTGACAGAGTTCTAGAAACATTTGAACAATGCTCTTAAGCACCTGGTGTGACTCTTGGGGATGATGCTGTGCAGGGCCAGGAGTTGGACCTGATGACACTTGTGGGTTCATTCCAACTTGTCAGATTCTGTGATCTGAGAGGAGCTTTCTTTATGCCATTTTAAAGTAAAATAAAGTTATTTTGAGAAGATTGAGGCTTCAGAATGTATTGAATGTATTCCTGCATTGCTGCCTGACTCAACTACACCTTGAGACTTGCTAAAGTCTGTTTTCAAGTCTCTTACCCTTGCTTGCAATATTTGCAGGAAGACTGTTGTATTCTAGTTGTCATTTCTCTCCTCTGGCAAGTCAAAACACAGAGCCAGCAATCTGCTTTGCAACCTGTCAGCTCTCCAAGGTTGTCTGCTCATGCTGATTGAACAGATTTTTTTAGCCAATGTTTTTGGGTGCTGGGTTTTGGGGAATTTTTTTTCTCTTTTTATTTTGGAGTTGTATTCCCTTTCACTTCTGCTGTTGCTTTATCTTCTTGCTTTTTTAGCTACCCAATGGTAATGCACAAAACTAGAATCTGTGAGTTGGAATTTGTTATTCTGAAATTCTGGAAAGCCTGGGAGCAGACTACAGATCTGTAGCCAGACTGCTTTTCATGGAGGATTGACATGTGTATGTTTTTCATCTTACAAGTATCATAGTATTTTTTTGTTAAGAGAGTTTTCATTATCAGAAGTGTGATTCTTTGGGAGACTATGGAGAAGAAAGTCTGCTTCACCAAGACAAATGCTTCCAATGCACTTGGAAAGGAGTCTTATTAAAGTTGCCTTTGGACCAAGTCCCAAACTAACATGGGAGTAAAGCTGGGGCTGTCACTGAGCCTTCAAAAAGCTTAAAATGCAATTGTTAGGATGGAAGTAAACAGGAGAATATGGAAAATGCATTAGCTGAAATTTATCTTTTTAGATGAGTGTGTGGAGTGCTTTGTTCTTTTAAAGTTAATTTTCATAATATTCCAGAGACCTGATATTTAGAGTCATGTCCTTAAGGCATAAGTCAGCCATGGCACAGACCTCAGGGGCTTGTGGCACACGATGCACCTGTGGTATTTGTTAACTCAAAAAAATTAACACCAACTAAACTCTGAATTTTGTTGGGTAGGAAATATTTCCTACTTGTGATTTTCAGCTACTGATTTGTCCAACAGTCCTTGCAGAGACTGCAAACCCAACCTTCCCATTTTCACCCAAATGTCCCATGCAGATGGCCACAGACTCAAGCCTAAGCTTGCTGCCTTCTTGTGCCAGCAGCTCACTCTGGAAGAGCACTTGAAACTGAGGTAGCTCCTGGCCAGACTTCTTTATGCAAAAGATTTAGTCAATGCCTGTAAAAGAGGAATTTGTGTCCCTTGAAATGAGGAACTTGCCACATTTGAAGTTATCTGTGGTATAATGCTCTGAGAAACTGTTGGATAAAACTGGGGGTAACTGGCTTCAACTTAAAACAAAATGATGACTCCTGGCCTTCCTTGAAAGAACATTGTTGAGTGTCTGGTGCAGATCTGTGAGTATAGAAAAGAACTCCTAAGACTCTGTTTAATATTAAAGGTGTACCTCTATCCACTCTCTGTTGGTAGTAACTGAAATAAATGCCTCCCTATTCAAGTGGTTTTGTCTGTCTTTCTGCCACCTCAGCCCGTGAAGATGCTAATACATTAAGACAAATCTGATTGCTAACCTTTTAGAAGTGTCTGATTCTCTTCCCAGTGCGTAGGTGAACTTAAGTTACCTAGTACTTAGGTGAACTTAGGTTACCTTTGATTTGGATACCTGAATTTTAGCTTCTTAGCGTTGAAAAATATTAATCTCCTCCTTTTCTGCTAAATGGAAGCCACGTTGCTTAAATGTCTCAGAGTAAGTGAATGGCCCTTTCTTTTTTACTTACCAACCTAACTTATAATATTTTTACTCTTTTCAAAGTTTTGTGTAAACCTTACATAATGCTAGTTTAAGTACAATTAGCTATATTATTACATTAACTTTTGCTTCTCCAGGGCATAGTTGCAAAGAATTGTCAACTGTTGTCTGATGGTACTGTTAAATACCTGATTATTTATTTACCTGCTAATATACTTCAGATCATTTTTTTTAGGTGCATTTGTACATTTTCCTCTTTTTTACAACTTCCTGTTTATTATTCCATGATCTGAATAGCTATTGTGCATCTTACTCTAAGTAGTTTAGCTAGAGAATAGGGATAAGAAGTTGGTCAAACAGTCCCTTTCTGATGGATGATTCTGCTAATAGTCACAAGTAGTTTTCTTAGAATGGTTTGATCAATTAAATTACCCTGAAATTAAGATCTCTTTGTCTTTGTCTTCTTAAAAAGTAGTAGTGCTGTTCTTGTAGGCTTGATCAAGCATTTGATTACTCAGGTGAAATTTTCTGTTTTGCCCAGTTGAGACTATCACTTAAAGGTTTTGCAATTTTCAAAATTACATTATTTCTTATTTCAGATGAGGCTAAGAATTTACTCAAATGAGGGAAATCTAGCGTACAAAAAAAGCCTGTCTGTAAAGGGAGGAAATGTGGCTTTGTAGACAGAGGTGGCTTTGTAGATGGAGGTTAAGATTATCTAACAGCACAGATCTGTAAATACAGGTAATCAAATGTAAAAAGTGACATCCCTGAGGTGTTTAATATTTCTGTTTATTACTGTTTAATATTTCTGTTGGTGCTCACAGTCCTAAAAGCCAGCTATGTCCTGGGCTGTGTCACACATAGTGTAGCCAGAAGGTTGAGGGGTGTGATTCTCCTCTTCTGCTTCACTCTCATGAAACCCCACCTGGAGTTCTGTGTCCAGTTCTGGAGTCACAGACGTAAGAAGGATGTGAACCTGTTGGGGTGAGTTCAGAAGAGCCTGTGAAGATGATCAGAGGGCTGGAACTGTTCACTGCTCTCCTGTGAAGACAGACTGAGAGAACTGGGGTTGTTTAGCCTGGAGAAGAGAAGGCTCCAGAGAGACCTTGTGACAGCCATACAGTTTCTAAAGCAGACCTACAAGAGAGATAGAGAGGAAGATTTGCAAGGGCATGTAGCCATAAGGGGGCTTTGAACTGAAAGAAAATAGATTTAGATTAAATGTGAAGAAGAAGGTCTTTACTATGAGGGTGGGAAGGTGCTGGAACAGAGAAGCTATGGATGCCCCTGGAAGTGTTCAAGAACAGAGTTGATGCAGCCTGGTGTAGTGGAAGATCCTCTCCCATGGCAGAGGAATTGGAACTAGATCATCTCTGAGGTCACTTCCAACCCATTCATGGTTCTACTGTATGACAAAAGAATTAATGTCAGAAAATATACTTCCTCATCACAGTAAGCTTGTAGCTCTTGACCAAAGAGAAATGTGCCAAGAATTCCCTTTAAATGAAATTAACTGGTTTTGCTAGCTGGCAGAATGCTACTTTATCTTAGTTTTTCTAGACAGATATCAGAACTTTATCGAATAAAGCCTAATTTCTCATAAATTCTGGTCATAAACATGTATAAACATTTAATGCAAAGTTATTTTGTGGGAGTTAGATGACTAGGGGAGTTAATATTTATTGGTACAATGTACTAGGAATGCAGCCAGATATCCTCTGATGCAGGCTGTGCTCAGTAGCAGTGAATATAAGATTAGCAGCGCATGGAGTGAAAGACTGGCAAAGATTCTAATTCATAAACAGAGAAGTTGGATTTGTGCATTAAAGTTGTTATTGTGCAACACTGTACAAAAGGCAGCACTGGAGAGACCATTTTACCTTGACTTTCCCCCTATTTAACTAATTGCTTCCTCCTAGCAGCTGATGTTGTGGTTATAAACCTCAGCATAAATGCTTCTAGGTTTCACCGTAATTGATCATAACAAATCTTTTGCTGTCAAAGCTCAACTGAACCTTTTCAGTTCAGCTTATTAACACTCATTCTCACTGGTCTCTCCCCTAAGATTGACATATCCTTAACTTAATGTTAGTCTGAAGAGGCCTGAGCTTGTCCAGATTATTTGCATAAATCTTGCATGTCTTTGTTTTTTTTTTCCCAGAGGCATTTTTAAGACCTATTGCTTTTACCTGGATAGTAGTTGAGATCAGATAAATGTATTCCATAAGCCTGAAATGCCTTTTTTTTTTTTTTTTTTTTGTTTTTTGTTTTTTGTTTTTAAGGAGAAAAGAAATTTCAACCTAAAAGTACCTTTAGAATTTATGCTTTTAATAGGGAAAAAAAAATCAGCCAAATGGCCTGTGGGCTTACCTACAAGCTATAGGAATTGCATGTATGGAAAATGGAATTATTTGGTTTTTAGCTATTCCTGCTGCAGGAAGAAGCATCTTCAGTGAGGGGTACGGCAAAGGAAGGATGCCTGTTGCTTGCTAAATTATAGTTTTGTTTTGTATCTGTGCAAACAGTTTTCTCCCTAAAAATATCTTGAAAGAAAAAGAAAAGGATAAATTATTGGGATGATCTAATTAGAAAACAAAACCAACAAGATACTTAATCTTTACACAGGAAAGCCAATTTTTTACACAGTGTGTCTGCAATGCTGATCAAATGGCAACTCTTTCTGTTGGTGTGGTTGGGCTTGTTCTTTTGGTGCTGCACAGCACCATTTATTATTTAGGAGAGGACTTCCTATAAGGTGTTCTTCATTGTAGACACTTTTTTTTATTAATGGGCCCACTAAGCAGCAACAACATTTTCATTTCTACATCAAGATATCTTGATGCTTTAAAAAATTCCACTCCTCTTCTAGAGACTGTTTCCTCTTGAAATGATGACCTACAGTAGGATTCATTAATAAGTAGCAATAGGTTTTACAACAAGGACAACCTAGAAAAGTATTGGCAGGATGGTTGTCTGTGGGGTTATCCAGCCAAGGAGGGCCCACAGCCTTTGTGTTTTGCCCAAAGGAGAGCTCAGAGGACTTGTAGAAAATCCATTTGTGCTCTCACTGCAGACTTGTTTAAAACAGTTGTATTGTCTTGGCCATCTCATCAAATATCTATGACTTCTTTAATTTTTCATTTCTTCTTCTTTAGTTTTTATTAGGTATGTGCATCAACAGGTGAAAAAGAAGATAAAATCCCCAGCCTTTCTTAAAGTCAGCTGTGTAATTTGCATGGTATCAGATGGTGTGGTGGATCTAGTGAGGTGTCTGTTTTGGAATTAAAATATATTTTAATTTTACTTCTTCAAGGATAAAAAAAAAATCAAAGTCTTTTTCAGTTCCTCTAATAGAAAATTTTCAGGTTTATGGCTGAGGATTGCAAAAGTTTTTTATTCTGTCTGGCTGGGGCTGATTTTTGTGTCAGTACTTGAAACTCTTAGATTGTCAGTTTACTGTTTGGATGGAACTGCCAGGCTTTCAGTGAATATCTGGCAATATTAGGGTTTTTTTGCTGACATTAAATGTCTAGGTACATTTTCTTTCTGAGCATCTAGGTTTTGCTTTGTGTAGTGGAGTGATTTGAAGTTTATAGCCTGGATATGCTTTTTTACTACGCCTGTAAAAATCAAAATCCACCCCCATTTGGCAAAGTTATGAACATTTGAAAAATTGCATTTCACACATTCTTGGTCAAGTTTATTAGATTTTTTTAGCAGCTGCATTTCCAAAAAATTACATATGTATTGGATGTTTGCCTCCCTTATGATGTGACTTTCCTTGAAATTGCTGATCTGAGTTGAACAGGTCAAACCAGTACAACCAGAGGAACTGAGACCAAGGAATTTGCCTGTCATGTTTTCCAGTGAGCATCCTGTGTGATCAGTTAGCACAGCAATATGAATTAAACACTGAGCATTAAGCTTCAGATGGGATAGCAACTGGGCAGATGAATGGGAGTGATTATTAGTTAAGTGGTAAATAAAATGTTGTGTTTGCATGGCTAAACAGGAGTGGGGAAAGGACTAAGGTAAGATGAAGATCACAGAAAGGAGCTCTGGCTGACCAGGGCTCAGGGGATGAACTGGTGGTTGGATTGCTGGGCTGCATGAAGAGACTATGCTGCAGTTGGAGATAAACCTGAGAGGGGAGAGAGGCTGGGTGGGATGGCCTTGATCTTGTAAAGGAGAGAGACAGTCTGGATGTGCTGGATAAAATCTCCTGTGTGACTTCAGTCCCAGTTCTGCCAAGAGATAAAGTGCTTCAGGTGTGCAAGATGCGAGCATGCAAACAAAGCATGTGACATCAAGGATTGGCGCAACAAAAACGTTCTATTACAAACTTAATTAATTAAAATGCATTAAAATATGAATCCACTTTTCCCCAACAATACTTGCCTGTGTTAATGCAGAGCTTCTCAGAAATTCAGTTATGTTGGCGCCCCGCATAGCCACAATTTTTGTGATCAATCTCTCCCTCATGTTTTTGGCTAGACTGTCTTTCCTTTTGTTTTACATTGTGAAAAATCCTTGTGTTGACTGATTAAGATCCTTGAATTGTTTTTCTGTAACTTTCTATAACTTTTCTATAACTACATTTATTACCTGCAATCAGAGAAGAGCCAGCAGGTTGTCCTTGGTGTCAGTAGAGAAGTTTTATGCAGCAGAATTCATGAGTTTCCAAGATTTAAAAAAGAATTTGTTTATCTATTGATTTAGTTCTCTTAGGAGGTCATGCATTCTGTCTACTGTAAGTGGAGGCTATGTGTCTACCTTTGTTCTTCTACCTGAAGTCCAGGGTATGGTAACCTTCAGTATCTTCAGTTTAATTTGGAGCATGCTGCAGTTGCTTAGTGTTTTCTTGACCTGTTGATATCCTCTATAAGACAAGAGCGACTTTCACATAAATTTAGCATTCCTTCTGTAGTCACCCAGCAAGAACAAATTCTCATCTATTTTATTTTATTTTATTTTTTGCTCTCTGTAAATGTATTGATTTTATAGGCATTTTATTTCTTCCTATCTTTCAAATAATCTTTGCATAAAGGAAAAAAAAACAAAAAAAGAACTGTCTGGCAGAAGTGAAAATCAGGTGGTGTGTCAGCAGAACCTGAAACCTCCTGAAATAAATTCTTTGCTCTGACCCACTGAGCTGAAGCTGATGGATACAGCTCAGCATAATTGTTTTAAGCAGAAACATGGGGAAGCAAAGTGAGCATTAAGTAAATATCTCCTTTGTGACTCACTGTGTAGCTTGAAAAAAAAAAACACTTCCTGACTTTGTGAAGTACACTTTTTTCCTCTATGGATCAGCATCATTGTATTTTTGGCCCATGTGCAGTTGAGGAGGTCCCCAGTTAGAGGAAGCTTCTCTAAAGACAGAAGTTCTATGCACCTATATCTACACCTTGCATAGAAGTTCATGGTCTGAAACAAGAATGTCTGTCTTTTTGCCTTAATTTCTTCCTTCTGAATGTCAATTGAATTATACCATTCTGGAAGGTAGAAAGCCAAAATATAGCAAAGCCTGATTTCTGTATTAGGTGATGACTTTTTGACTATGACAGAATTAAAAAAAAAAACAAAACAGAATGACACTGCAGCACTTTACCAAAAATCTTGATATTGAATTACAGGGTACCCCTTCTCTAATAGCATTCAATTGTTTACTTTGAAGGAATGGGAAAGAAAGAGCCATACACTGCTGAATTTATTAGATGTTTTGATTTTCTTTATCCTGGCTAAAACAAGAAAACCATCTAAAGATTCAAAACTGTACAGCTTTCTATAGTTGCTTACTTTTTCCTGATTCTGATGTTTTCTTTATGTTTTGGAAGAAAAAATGGTGTCTAACCAGATGTATATAATGTAAAATCAGTTAATGCCCAACAGAAAGGAGACCCAGGGTAGAATTACTGTGCTTCTCCCAGGGCACATGATGAAAGTTTGACCTCATGTTTAAAAAGAGTAATTTAGACCCAACTCAAATTGCATTGAATTGAGTGGAAAGTCGCTGTACTTTTAATGGAAAAAGAGTTGGGGCCTTTATTAGTAACTTTAATATAGTACTGTCTCAAGAGGTTGCATTCTACTGCATTTTATGTTTGAATATGACTGCCTTGCTGCAAATGAGATGGTTATTGCAATTTCAGCAGCAGCAGAGAATTTCTTGAACAGATTACCATTACAAGTAATGGCACAGAGAGAGGAAAGTTTATTGCCTGCTTGAATTATTTTGTGGATGAAACACAAGAAACACAGACTTACAGAGGAGTTGCATTCCTTAGTTTTAGTGCACACTGCTGTGTTACAGAAAAAGGGGAGAGAAGGGAAAATACATGTGCAGGTGGAAAATAGGTAATGAAACAGCTGATTCACAGAGAGTTGGAGCTGAGGTGCTTCTAAAGGTCCCAAGAAAACTGTTACAAAATTTTAACCAAGCATTGTCTGGAGGCAGTGGAGCAAAACTTTTTCCATTCTAGTAAGAGAAATGTGGACCTGTCTCCTTGCTTTACTTGTGAATGAACATCTAAATGCTACTGAGCAGTACTTTATGCTGGTGGCTCCATCTCAGCTCCGGGCAGGACATCCAGTGGGTCAGCAAATACGTTGCCTACAAACTTTTCCAAGGGTTCGCTTTTTACTTTGCCCCTTCATCCATCCTGGGAAAGAAAGAGGACCTTGGTAGACTCTACCCAGATTTCCTCCTTCCATGCTGGAATAAATTTGGAATAGTTCCCAACTCCAGATGTGTATTGCCATGTAAGCTCTAGCTCTCACCTGCATGGCTTCTATCTTTTAAACTTAGAGCTAGCTAGTTGGGAAGCAAATTAAATGTATCTGGAAGATTCTGTACTGCCTTTCTAAGTAATGCCTTTCTGAAGCTTACTTAGATTTTGGCTCCTGGATGTTTGGTATGTTTCTGGATTACTTATATTTTCCTTTAAAGGTGACATTTTTCATTTCTGTAAATCAGTAAACAGTAAAAAGTTAGGTAAATCATACCCAGATGGTTTTCTGACAATTTAATTGTTATACACATAGAAATGAAAGTACAGCATTGATTAGGAAATTAGAAAATACTTATTTTTTAACAGAGAAATTCAACTTAAAATTGACTTTTTATGTGACTTCCCTTATATTTTAGAATGTAAAAACAAAGCATTGTGAAGTGCTAAAATAATAAAAAACAATTTTGCATTTATTTCCTCATTTCAACACTGATGTGAGGAGGCCCTGAAATGAATAGGAGAACACAAGTTCCTTAAACTTGTCTAAGTGTCATCTTCTAAACATTTAGGAAAACAAGTAATTTCACAAAAACATTAGTTTTAAATATTGTCACATAAATGTATTGGGATGCTATGTTAATATCATGGTGTATATTGAATTTTCTTCAAAGAAGTTGACTGATCTTCCTTTATGCAAAACAAATTTCTGGAAGCAGGATAGTCTCTAAGTGAGGAGATGGAAGTGGGCTGTGTTATACTGCTAACAACTCTCCTCTTATAATATATTGGAAAGGTTTTTATTGTGACCACACCCAATTCTGTTTCTACTCTTCTGTCTTTATCAAGGTCTTAGGCTGCTTGATCAACTCAGTCCAGATCTCAGTCGATGCCACATAAGGATCTTGTTTGACAGCCCACAAAGGACTGGATGTTGGGCATGGAAGGATAAGAGATGCAGATTGCAAAATTGCTGGGTTAGCATCAGTCCAAACCAGTGGAGGATCTGCCAGTGCATTGGTCACAGGAGGAGCAGCTGCTGCTTTTTAGTGCTGAGCATTTCCTGCTGCTCCATGGCCTGGGTCAAAGAGAGCATTGTTCAGCCCTGGCACCAAATGTTTTGTGTCCCTAATTTTCAGCAGTTTGCATGGGCTTAAATACTTACAGATAGATATTTACTAATTAGCTGTGTGAATGTTGTTTGACTCCAAGTTTTACTTCAGAGATATGTAATTCCCAATTTCGTTCACTCATTCTAACAATGTGCATTAGCTAAACTGCCCTTCGTGCTTATGCAGAGCACGAGTTTCTTTCCAGAGCAGTGCCAATGAACCTCCTTATCATCAGCTATTCTAGTGCTTCATTTCCAATCAGTTTATTATTTCAAGCCAAAATGTCCATTACTCTAGCTTACAGATAATCAAAAACTAGAGTCTAGACTGAATTTCTGCCTTTGTTTCCCTTGCAAGGGTTCACATCTATGATTTTAAGAATGGGGACCTAATGTTCAGACACGGATTTTTCTGCAGTATATCATAAAAAGGGGCTAAAATAGTTTAGCATTGATGTTTCCATTAAGTAAAAAATATGAAAACTCTCTGTAGGAAGCGACATTAAATTAGTACAATTATATATCACTCCAATCTCAGGAAAGAGCATTATTAATAGTTGTATTTCTACTAACCACTGTGGTCATGAAGTAATAAAAAAATTCAGAAAATATAGAGGAAAACAAAATGCAGGGACATGTATATGCCCAATTTTGTTTTTTCCTGAAATGAGCAAGTGGTGGGGGAGTCAGTAAGAGCAGAAGGCTTGTAAGGAACAGACTTAGGGCTAAAAAAGACCTGGGTAAAAAATTCTTCAGATATCTGGAGACCTGTTTCTTTGCCTTGGTGGTGTAGAAAGAAAACTGTGTTTTGGGGTGGGGGAGTGAGGTTGGGGAATGAGTAAGGTTTGGGGTTTTTTTGGATTTTTTTTTTTTAATATAGTAATTGAATTAATTATAATAACCCTGCCACTTTCTGTGACAAAACAAAGCCACAGGAATCTAGGAGGAGATCATCAGCCTTTTCTTTCATCATGTTATTAGCTGCTTCTGTCCAGGTTGGCACATTTTTTTTGTTATGTGTTCCAAATATTTGGGTTTATTTATTTGGCCCCAGAGCAAGACTGCAAGGATTTTTAACACTTTGGTCAGTCACCTTTAATGCCCCTCTGATTTTCTTTTCTAACACTATTTTGGTTTTTTCCCCAATGGTTGCTATTCTTTTCAATTAAAAATAACCTTTTTCTACAGCTGAAATATTTAACTTGTTACTTTGTTCTATGTAGAACTAAACATTTTTCACTCTTTTTAACATGTTTTTTATTTGGGACTGGATTTCAAGGCTACATATGACAGGTTTTTATTTGTTTCCTATTGTTTCATTTATAGTACAGTGAATTAAAAAAATAGGTATAAACAGAATAAATTACCCAACATGTTGAGAATAGCTACATAGCAAAGGTGTACATCTCTTGTGAGATGGTATCCAAAAGCTTGTGTGACCTGAGTATGTGAGATGGTTTCCAAAAGCTGTGTGGCTAATTTCAAGGAGAAATTAGAATTTGCGCTTGAAAAGAAATTAACTTAATTTTTCATCCCATCAGAAATATGATCAGAGGGAACTGTTCTTAAAAAACAGTAATTTTAATAATTTTATACTTACCAAAATTATTTAAAAATAGTTTTATACTTACCTAGTTGCTCAAAAATAATTGTTACTGTTTTACAGTTCATTCTATATTTGGATTTTTGTTTTCATTTATTAAACAAAAAATAAAACATTATTTAAGTGAAAAATGTAAGCTGTTGAACAGGCGCTCTCTAGTGAAGATTAAAATTCCAGTATATGCTGCAGAACCTAGTGCAGTTGTGGCTGTAAAGGTATTTGTATCACATTTTGTAGACATTCCTGTAACCCCTTCTCATTTTACATTAGTACTCAAGTGTGGATTTTTTACAAATTGATCACCCTTTTGCTTTTAGGTTCATATATAGGAGAGTGATCAATAGTATTTTCATAAATCCCATTGAGCATGAGAATGCACACCCTTCAGTCTTTGCAGAATTAGGTGCAATAATAATAATAATGAGAGAATTCACAAATTTCCATTTTGTAGTTCATACTACTGAAAGTTGTTTATTCAGGTGCTGATAGTGGTCAGAAGTAAAAAATGATTAGGCTAGTAGGAAACTGCAGAGGAAAATCTGAAGGATTTGGTTGTATCTATGTAATTGTATCTTCTGCTTATCCTTCCATTAAGAGAAAAAATGTGAATTTTCTTAGTGATGTGCTCAAACACCTTGTAGAATGTTTTCTTATCTTTTTTTCTTGAAACAATTAATTGGAGAATTTTATGATTCTGTGATTCAATATTTATTGTTTCATTTCAACCCTTCTCAGGATTCTAACTACACACAGATTTATACTTTGTACTACTGAGGAAATGCTTCCTTGCATTCCCTTTCAGAGATATTGAATTGAGGAAAGGGTCTTGATTTGATGCATAGCTTAATCACTTGATTCTTTTTTCATCATTTTGAACTGTGAGTCTTAAACACATAGGCATCTTTCCATCATTGGGCCAGATGGAAGTAACTTTTTCACTTAGCAGAACCCAATTTGACTTCAGCCTCTTTCTCTTATTTATTTTAATGTGTTCCATTTCATGTCTCCAAATGTTTTCATTTTTACCCAGCTCTATGTGTCAGTTCCAAAATTCACATGCCAGAACCATTCTTCTCCCCACCTCTACCAGAATGAGCAATCATATTTTATTCCTTATTCTCCCAAGTGAGCTACTTTTACCAGACTTGTGTTTGTTTTGTTTGCCTGCCAAACTCCACCAAATGTCTTGTTTTAAAGATGACGGGCCTGTCACCACATGGATTCAGATTGTTCTGCAGATTTTTTGAGGGTTTGTTTTGGTGAGAGTTTTTTTCCTTGTCTTTTGGTTTTGGGCCTTTTTTTAATTTCTACTTGCAGTGTTTTTAGTCTGTAAGACATTGCAGCTAAAATGATCTTCAGCTGAGGAGTGAATTTCTTTCTGTTCTTCCAGAATGATACATGTTAAAATATACTTTAAAGCAGTCTGGAATTCAGAGAACTTCATGCCAAGATGTTTCACTCATTTATGAAAGAGCTATAACCTGTCCAGAAATATGTGGTTTAAACACAGTATTTACAGCTAGTACACTTTAACAGCTCTTCAGTTTGTTTACATGACCTGTTCAGGGCAAAACTTGTGTTCACTGACATTCTTCTACAATGAGTGTATTCCTGAAAACTGCCATGAAAGTTTGATTTCAGTAGTTCACTACTGACATTTTTATAAAACTCCTCTGGGATGTGAATTTTTATTTCGTTGCTGTGGGTAATGCTTATGTAAATCTGTCTGGGAAAATAAATCAAATTACATCCAAGGCTGAAATTATTATTTTATTTTTTTCCTAAACTATTTATCAATTCTATTCCACTCTGGAAAATTATAATGATGTGGCTGTCCTGGCTGTCATCTGAATATTACAATGGAAATGGGATATTTTCCACACAGTTGAGAGCTCAGCCAAAAGAAATAGCTATGTTTGAAATATTTTTGGTTTGCTTTTTTAACTTTTTTATTTTTAATGTGGATTAAAACCCTTAAGTTCCACTGTGCTGTAACATAAGTGCCTATATAGGAGAAATAGATTGATGTGTTGTATTCCCAGGGAGGCCATGCAAGTCCGTGGGGATCAATATGTTACAAGTTTTGGGCGGTGGGGATGGTTGTGTGGCCTCTCTTCTAAGATGATGCTGTCAGTTGCACTGTTTTAGGGAGTGGCTCTGAGTGGGCTCTCAAGAATCACAGGGAATCCTGAGAGTGTGTGCTGAAGTCAGTCGTGGTTTTCCTCTTAAAACTCTTACTCTGTGCCTGGAGATGTGAGCCAGGTGGGTGAGAAGGAGCTCAGTGCGGGGAACGTGTGATAATCTGTGTCCTCTTCCTCTGGCAGAGGTGTCTGTGAAGGACTGAGAGAGCTGTCATGACCAGTGTTGAGCCCAATTCATATCTAAGAGAGTATATTTTTTCCATAATTAAGGCATTACAATGAGTCCTTTCTTCTACTACTTCCTTTCATCTTAGATTTTTCCTGCTTCCTTGATGGCAAATTCAAGGAGAAAACCATTGCTATTAATCCCAGGAAATAAACACATAGAGGCAAGCAGAAAAATGAGTATCCACCAGTTTTCCTATTCCTGTCCTGTGAAATCTTATGTCACAAACTAGTTATCAAAAAAGGCAAGGGAGGGAGAAAACGAGACATAAAATAATTTCCTTATCTGGTTTTGCAGCCTCATAAGAGTGAAATGAAAAGAGGGATTTGGCATTTGTGAATTGCCCATGGATTTACCATTCAGGCTGCCTGTATTTTGGAGGCATTTATCCTGATTGAGTCTGATATAATTCAAGAAAAATAATCTAGGAGATAAAACCTTTGTGTATCTTTTGATTCCAAACTGAAACGAACAGGTACTTCTGTCTTGTGTGCAGACAGTTACAGCCATGATATGAGAACAGATCATCGTGGTATTGTTTTCCTCTCACTCCAGAAAATGTATAAAACATTTGTAAGATTGTAGGTAGTGGAACACCTGACCCACTGCTCTCCAGGGACTAAGGTTAGTGTGTTAATTTAATGTTATCTATGTTAGAAATGGCTATTTATCATTATGTTAAGTGCATAGAATCATTCATGTTGGAAAAGATCATTAGGAAAATTGAGCCTCAGCTGTAGATTTGAAATTGTTGATTTGAAGTTTGCATACAAGGAATGGATAAAGAGCTCTCTGTGCTTCCCAGGACTATGTAGTTGGTTGGTTGCATTTTCCCACTTGTTTTTTGGGTTTTTTTCTTATAAAAGAAGTAAAACGTAATGAGGCAAAAGGGATGTACCATAAACATAAATCTTGAAAGGGTCAGTGAGATTTTTACTTTCTTCTCAGCAAATCTGAGGTAGCTAAAAATTAGAAAATTCTGGCCAAACATTTAAATTAAAAAAAAAAAAAAAATGGGTAAGACTTCTGGATAGAGCTTTTTTTGGCTCTTTTTTTTTTTTTTTTTTTTTTTTCATAAAGTCATAGAATATGCTGAGTTGGAAGGTACCCATCATGATCATTGAGTCCAACTCCTGGGCCTGCACAGGTCACCCCAAGAATCACACCATGTCTAAGAGCATTGTCCAAATATTTTTTGTACTTTGACAAGTTTGGTGCTGTGACCACTTCCCTGAAGAGTTTGGGTGTTTTGTTTCTTTGTTTTAAAAAAATTATGTATTAATCATTTCCTCTGAGGTGTCCTTCCAGACAGTTAAATTTTGGACTATGACAGCCAGTTTTGTTTATCTCTAGGTTACAGTGTGTAGAGGAGGCTTTGTAGAAATTTTACTCTATGGTGATTGTTCCTTGAACATTTGCACCCAAGAAAAAGCCAAAAAGCTCAAAACCTCCAGCATTTCTGACACAAGATTTTTGGAGTCCAGCATTTTAAAGCCATTTAAAGACTGCAATAGAGAGAACAGTGATGCAGCTTGTTGCCACTAGTAGATCATTAAAGTTGAAGAGAGGAAAGTACAAGAGAAAACAGGAATTCAAGAGAGAAATGGGATCCTACCTCTGCATACAATAAGTGGACTAGGAGACTGTAAGATCAGTGAGGAGCTGGCAAGTCACAAAGTTTGAAGAGGCAAAATGTGTCTTCACTGCTATTTTCTTCATGATGCAGATAATGGGAGACTCAGAGGTATTTTACCATCCTCTGTTACCAGAGTGGATTAAAATAGAAGTGTATCAAATAGATTTATCCTTCAGGGCTTTTCAGGGCTTTGTGTGTGCTGATTTCCTGTGGCAATGTTTGTCTGCTTCCAGGGAGTTGTTTCTAGAGACTTTAAACCTGGTGTAACATTAGACCAAGAGATCAAATAGCATCTTTCCCTTCCTAAGGTGCACTGGAATGTGATGAAACTGTGGCTTTGAAGCATTCTTATATAATAGCAAATTATGATAAATTAGTTTAAAGACAACCTTTGAACAGGACTAGGATTTCAGTGAACTACTGCAGAAACAGAAATAACTCATCTGCAATTTCATTTGGCTGTGTGATGCACAATGGAGAAGTTACAAATGGTGTTATTTACCACAAGGCTATTTTTAAGTGCATGTACAGAGCCTGCAATGCAAAATTTATAGCTGGGTAGTGACTTCAGTGACTGAAGCTTGCACGCACCCTATAGGAGGCCATAAAATACTGTGGATCTTTAATCTAGAAGAAAAATTATTTTAAAAACGAGGAAAGGAAAAAGTGTGTCTCACATGCCCTCTCTTGCTATTTTTACTTGTACTGAGATGGACTTTGCCAGCATGAAAACATTAAGACTTGTCCTCAGAATAACTTTTGAGCCAACCAGCAAATAAATCATTACTTGAGGAGAAGCTATTTGTGTGTGTGTGTGTGTGTGGTGTGTGTTTTTCAGGAAAAGAACACCATGCTTGCACACAAAGATGTGACACGATATTCCTTCAGACAGCTTTCAGGACACAGAACAAACAGAAGTCTCTGAATTACATGTTTGAGGCAGATTTTTGTAGCCATGCACAGCATGGGGTCAGCATGCCAGCTCTCCCATCCTGACAGCAGAGGCTGCTGCAGAACTGGGCTGTGGCTCTCAGGACACATTGTCCTGTCTGAACAGGGCCTTTTCCAGGGTATGTGATGTCATATAGATAAAGCCTTATTTTGGCACACACATGTGCACATGTATGCTGTATGGATGCAATTATGCTGTATTTAGTTTAAAGATGTTTCATTTGTCAAAAGAAACTCGGGGAACAGTAAGATGTTAAATGTACAGCAGAAGTGAAGAGAAAGCCCCAACCCAACTAAATGGTAATGCCCCAACCCAACTAAATGGTAATGAATACTTTCTGGGATGGTCCTGATAACCTGAAGGTAATGGATTTGATTTTAAGCTCTCTAATTCTCAAACATGCAGCTTTGTTGTGTAATATCTGTCTGTCCTCTACCTTTTTCTGAAAGAAAAAGCAAATCCTTAATTTTTTTTTAAATTTTTTTTTTTTTTTTTTTTACTTTCTTGCTAATAAATACATCATGGTAGAGGACATTGGAATCATTCTATCCATTGCTGGTGGCTGTAAGCTGACTATCCCAATAACAATGTGAAAATGTCAGACTTGTAGGCACTTGCCATTTCAGTGCATCCTTATCTGTAAAGACTGGATTTATTACTAGGCCTATTTCTGTACCTTCTATAACTGGGTTGGAATAGTTGTCACTGAAGCTCTAATAGACTCACACATCAGACAAGCAGAAAGAAGAGGAGAGTGGCAAAAGCTTTTTAATACTTCATCAAAATTTTACTTCTTTGCTTTTAATAAAATCTAGTTAGGGAAATACGTTTATAGGACTTCTAGTATATTTATGAATTCTGAAATATAAGGAGAAAAGTCCCCCACACTTGCATAGCTCTAAACCAAAACGTTTTTCTTCAGACCATTTTTTTATTCTTCTGTTTTGGGTAACATCTTACTGAGTGAATAACAAACTGTGCTAACTCCCACAGTCTGTCACTCTGTGTAGCAGCCTCTTCTGTGCCATGCTGGATGGAGCCTGTACCTTTGGCTTTTCCAAACTGCACTTTTGAGTGCAGTTGTTGATCCTTGTCTGGCAGTGGCTTTGGCTTGGTGGGGCGGCTCGCCCCGATCGGCGCTGTCAGAACGCGTGGGGCGCGCATCTCAGTACCCACGGCACTGTTTTGTCAGCTCTGTCTGGGCTGTTCTGCTTTGCTCTCATCTCATCCTTCCTTTTGGCTGCCAGGAGCACAGGAGGACAGTGTGTTGACAGAGGTCTCCATGTGACATTTCCAGGTGTCCTGTCGGGCAAAGAGATGCGCTCTTCCCTCTGCTTCCCGCGCCTGCCTCTTGCTGCCTGCCAGCACCGGCCCAGTCTGGTGGAGGGGTGCTCAGCTGCTCCCCTGAAACACACAGACAGGATGTTGTGGGTGCATGTGAAGCAGTGAATCTCTGATGTTGTTCCAGTCCTGAATTCTCAGGATCATGAACATTCTGCAGGCTCACTCCTCATCTCCGATTAACCGAAGGCTGCAGTGATGCTGCTGAGCTCTTCTCTTCCCAAGAGTTAAGGTCTGCCAATATATAACCCTGAGTGGTCTTGGAGAACTCAGCGTGTACATGTAGAATAAATTATAAATAATAAATATTATTTCCTTTATAAACAGTTATTCATGGAAAATTTGGAAGTGCTCTCTTCTGGATGAGAGAGTGCTTGCAACATCTAACAAGAAATCATGAAGAATGAGGCACTTATGCCATGATATTATTTATGATTAAACAATCATTAGGTTAATCAGCATTTTGTATTCTGGTCACTGAAAACAGCAAAAAAAAGGTTTTTTCCCTCCTTTTTGCTTACATTTTTAAAGGTAGTGGAGTAGTTCATTATTTGGCTGCCCAGGATTTAATAAAATGATTTTCATTCAAAATATTCACTTTCTTGGTTGTGACTATTAAATGCTTGCTCATAATAAGTTTCAAAAGGCCTAAATTGTTTTCTAGAAATAAACTCTGCATATGAGCTGTACTTAAATGAAGGTGTCAGTCTGAGAGTTTTACCAGACTCTGCAATTCTGATCTTGCCCTTTCTCAAGTAAGTTGTGTTGGGAAGGGTTAAGTATAAAATAAGGCAGGCTGGAGGAGCAAATTCAGCATTCCAATATGTGTGCTGGTTTTTAGGGACAGGTTTTTGATTTTAATTTTTTAAAATTATTTTTTAAGTGCTTCCAGTGCTTTCATTTTTAAACCATAATGAAATATTCATGCTTCATTTTATTTGACTTGTAATTTGGTCACATGCATTTGGAGGAGAAGATTGCCAGGCATGACTGAGCTGTTGGATCCTCCTCAGTGTTGGTCCATTTCTGTTTTACAGATTTAATTGACTCCAGATTCCCTCTGCACACTGAATACAAATGTATTGTTTGCTTAAAATCCTGGAATGCAAATCAGACATAGGTCCCACTGACTCAATGGGATATTGTTCCCAAGAGTTGTAGGGCTGAACTAGCTGAACCTGTTGTGCTTCAGGGAAGCAAAAGCAGTGTTAATGTCTTTCATATCAGAATTGCATAGAAAAAATATCAGTATCTCAGTTAAGCAGCAGCTCTTCAAGTTTTCACTCCAGTTTTACTTTTGTAGTTACACAAAACCCCCATGGTTTGGGTAAAGCTCTGTGAAGAATGAGATTGAACGAGCTCTGTTAGGATTTTGTCCATGTTTCCCAAATCCTTCACGTGGACATTTTCCTTTAGCCATTGGTTTTGCTTTGCCTCACCCCAAGGAAGCCAGGCTGGAGCCAGGGAGGTGGATGAGGCAAGTCTGGCTGGTGGGAAGGCAGAGCAGCAGTGCCCTGAGAGCTGCTCCGAGCTCAGAACCTGTCACCCCGTGGGAGCTGCTGCTGGCAGGCACAGCTCAGTCACTGCTGAGGTACCTCATCTTGATCTGGAAGTTAAAAAGGATTTACATGGAAGCACAAAGGTCATATCCTGCCTTATTCCTTTCCACAAGTCTGCAGAAACAAAATAACAAAAGGCACTTGAATGCAGTGGGAATGAGGACAACCAACTGAACATCTTTGCTAATGCCAAACACAGTTACAGATTCCCACTAATTCCCCCCAAAATTGGCAAGAATATGACAATAACTTAGTGTAAAAATCAGGGTTGCATTAAATGTACTCTGATATGAAAATCACTAAAGACTCATTAAAATTCTGATGTAACTGCTTTTTTAAGTAAGAGCACAAGCTTGTCATTTAGATGATCGCTGAAAGGAATTTGCTAAAATATAGTATACAAGGGCCTGAAATGGATTTTTTAGTCAGAGTAGCTCTGATACTCTGAAGAGTTAGCTGTGACCAGGTAGTCACAGTAAAACCTTTGCTGGCAGAGCCAGGTCTTGGAGAATGATGCTTAAAAGGTCTCATGTCTTGGAGAGGAGGAACCTGGAAGCAAAAGTGCTTCTCCAGCTGTAGGGTAACTTGCTGCTATGGAGTTTCCATGCTAAACTCAGTTTTTCAGAACAGTGCACATCACAGACTTACTGCAGTGTGTCATACTGAACAGAAACAACTGTGTCTCCTGAGGTACAAGGGAAATTAAAGGATTAACTGGTGATGGGACTTCTTCCCCTCTCTGATTAAATACATTACTTTTATTCTGGAATGGAATCTTGACTGTATCTCAGCAGTTCTGGTGATTGACCTATCTACACCTGGTTTGGACAATTGAATTTAAGCATATTTCTGTGAAATTAAATTTTAAGAAGTTTCCACATTCCTCTGATATTTGGCCCAGCTGTGGTTTGCTTTTCCTTTTTGGAAGAGGGAAAAAGGCATAAAGATTTGAATGTTATCAGGAATTTATGGTTTGGGAATTAAAGGGTGTAATCTTTGCTCTAAAAAAAACCACAACTACTTGAAATCACTGAAATGAGAGGAGGAAAAAAAAAAAAAAGAAAAAAAGAAAACAAGAAAAGGAATGCTGGGAAGTGTCCAAATCCACAAACCCCACAGACTTGTCCACATCAGCAAATCAGCCTTTTGTTTTGGATAATGCTCTAAATTATATATTGGGGTAGACATAGCAGATTTTCCACATAAATGAAGATGATGGCTGCATGCTAAAAAGTAAATGTGTAAGTAGTGATGCTGTTGAGAGAGATCTAATAAAGTTCTAATACCAGGTTAACCAAGGAGAAATATTTTGAATGTGTAGATAATTGATGGCTCACATTCCTTAGTCCTGTATTTGTGCTATAGATACAAGTAAGAAGCTGCTGACTGGCTCTCACACATTCCATAGAGGTTGTGATCCACCAGGACTGGTGTGTGTGTGCATAACTGGTACAGACACAAACCTTGGTGTTTACCCAACAGGATTTTTCACATGCTTGAGCTTACTGAGAGGCTGTGATGTTAAAAGCAGGTGCTTTATTTTTCACTTACATGGATAATGAGGTGAACAGCCCCAGGTAGAAACCAGCTATGTGTGTACCTCCTAAAATTCAGTGTAAGAACAAGTCTCAGATACAAGTCACAGCCTCAACCTTTGCAGCTCTATGAGTGCATGTGCACATGTATATGTTGTTTGGCAAAGAAATAGGAAAACACATTTTCTATTTTGACAGATACTAGATCATTCATGCTATAATGTTCTGGTCTGTTAGATAAAATTATCTGTAAAATGGGATCTCTTTCACTAGCTTTTGGCCATTAAGCAGAAGTGATACACTAACATCAAAGATCAAATCAATCCCATTTTATTTATAATATACTTTATTTGGCTTGTAGGTCTATTCTGCAAATAGTATTAATGATTAAAATGTTAACTGATAGAAGTTATTGTAGAACAGTTGATTGTAAGAGTGTATTGGGGGTTTGAGGTTTTTTTTATTTTGAGGAGCAGAAAAAGAAAAGTTGGTGTCATTTGATTTCTTCAGTGAGAGTATACAAGAAGTTTCTGCTAAAATAATTTAGAAGTGAGTAATAGTTACTTCATAATTTTGGTAATTACTAAAAATATAGAAATTGTGTCTCTTAGAATTAAAATACTTAGAATTAAAATAAGGAGAGGGTTGCCTGGGGTCTTGAGAACTCATCCAGCTCCTCTCTTATCTGGAGGCTGGATCAACTACATATTTCCTGACAGATAGATGTTTATCTGGCTCTTAAAGATTTGTGGTAATGGAAATTCCATAGTGTTTGTAGCTAGGCAGTCCATTCTGGTGCCTCTCATACCAGAAGTGTTTTTTCCATCTCTCTTGCCTTACTGCTCTTCAGTAAATGAGAAGAGATTCTTTCATTTGTATCAGCAACTTCCATTTATTTATTTAAAGAATTATTATTATCCTTCTAAATCTTCTGTAAGTTAAACATGATTCATTCTTAGCTTAACATTTATCCCCAGATTATATAAAAGTCTAGAATCTGTAGTGTAGGGGCTCTAACTGCACTTACTGTGAGACTGATTTGGAGTACTTTAATTACAGCTCTTAATTATACCTGCTTATTCCAGCAGATAGCTGTAATGCCACCAATGATTATCATGCCAGAATGAGAAGAACAGAAACTGTGTAGAATATCAAGAGCTTTTTACTTTTTGGTTTGTGGTTGTGATTGTGGAATTTTGTTAATGTGGCATTTCTATGCTACCCTTGATATTGTATTGTAAAGCAGAGACTATAAATCCAAACTTATATTAATTGTATCAATTGTATTAATTTGGGCCATTTTGTTATAGAAACAATGAGATATGAGATTTTTTTGTTTTAATGTAAAATTATAAGGAATGTGTTAGGAGGTTGAAGTGGGTTCAATTAAAATATTGCAGCAAATACTAAGATTAATTTGTAATGAATTTCAATCACTAGGCAGATTTTTATAGCTCTTATTGGTCTTGATTTAATTTCTTTTAGTAATGCTGCAATTCCAAAATCCGGAAAAAATAAATTTTTGTTTTTTTAAAATGCAGAGGAAGTTGCAGCTTGAAGTTAGACATTCTGAATTATTTTGAATGTCTCAAATTTGCATTTGTTTTTGGCTGCTTGATTGATTTTGTTTTCTTTTTGCTTTCATCTGGCAATAAAAAGAGAATGATCCTAAAAAATATATATATTATTGAAATGAGGGATTACAAATAAAGTGTAAGATGGAAGCAGAAAACCTCAAACAATGCTGTTTTGCAGAGTATCCTGGGAAGGTTTTAACAATGAAGACCTAATCAGCTTGAAAATTAATTTATATGAAAAACCCAACCAAACTAAAAGAGTGGCAAAAAGCCCCCTTGAGCTTGTTTCAAATTGGAAATGTGTGTGCAAACACTTTTTTTTTTTTTTTCTGCCAAATGCAGAATAGCCATGAAAGGAGAGGAATGAAGGGTGTCCTGAAGGATGTGCTGAGCAGGACCTCCAGACCTCCTGCCAAAACCAGCCACCCCTCCTGCCCAGACATCGCTGCAACACCAGCTGGGTGTAGGCTGTGCATTAATACCTCTGATCCCTTGTTAGATTCTCTGCAAATCACTCAGTGTTTAAAGTAGTCTTTTTCTAGATGTGAGGTGGATTTCTGTTAACTTAGTTCTATGAGCAGTACAGCCACAAGCAATGTCCTCATGTTTTCCTGCCTTTGAGGTCAGCCTGTTGGAGTGGGCTGATATACAATTCAGAGTTATGCTTCAGTAAGGGCCAAACTCTTATTACCCACCATCTCTGTGCTCTTATACTTAATCTTTTAAAAGAAAACTTTTTCTTTTTGTTGCCCTTTTGCTTTATTTCCCCTAAAGGCATAGGCCAATAGCAAACAGAAAACATCTACTTTGTCTTCTGGCCTATGCAAGCTTTTGAAAACCTCATGAGCTTCATAGCTGTGGTATTCGGATGCCTTTTATCTAATTCACTGTCATTTTGTGGTATCTCAGTGACCATGGCTGTTTGCAAACATATTTTTCTCTTTTCTGTGGGGGTGGCAGATTCTTCACATGAAGACCTGGATGCAAGTCATTCTCACACCAACAGGAACTTGGGGGTTGTGAGTTTAGGGTGGGAGTGGGGCTGCACATCAGCTCTGTACAGATATCAGATGTTGTGGATCATAGAGAAAGGAAGCCCATTGATCTGAACGCTGTTAAGTGCCTGCTTGGATGTGTTCTTGAGATGCAGGAAGCCTATTGATCTCTGAACTCAACAGGTCAGCAATCCATTATTGTAGGTCAGAGGGACAGCCATCCTTTTAGATTTGTGATGCTTTCACCCAGTGCACTGTAGTGTTATATATAAATAAATAAATAAATAAATAAATAAATATCTATAGATAATATAGATATGAATGTATGTAGTAACCCAAATTACAATTTAATCTCCGGTAGAGTGAAGGTTGTTGCAAAAATTAATAAAAATGTTTCTAAATTAATAATTTATTTTGAAAAATATTAAATTAAAGGTGGAATTGATCTGACCAAATGTGTTCAGCTGAAACAGGTCATCAAAGTGCTTTCATATTCTTACAGAATGTGAAAGGAACTTGAGCTAAATATATGTATCCTCAATAGAGATTTTTAGGATTGGTTTGTTTTGGGGTGTTTGGGAGGGAATACAATGTTCTCTAGATCTTACTTTATTGGATTTCTTGTGTAGAAGTATGTGGCTTTATTTTTATATGTATGTATTTTAATTTGTAAATATATTTCTATATGAAATTCTGATGGAACTGTGTTTGTATCATTAAGCTTAGACCTGAATAACACTAATAAGTATGAGCCTGTAAATAATACAAGGGTAAAAGAACATGTTGACCCAAACACCAGTAGACCTGCTGCCCAGTTTCTGCATTTTAAATGTATAAGCTAAATAAGTAAGCTAACATGATTGTGAGACATTTAAATTGAGTTATATGGAAAAAAATAATTTATTCCTTGAAAACAAGAACATTGCTAGCAAAAATTCAAGTTGCCATTATTAAATTAATGCAACTTTAGTGAGTTAATTAAAGCAGAAAATTTCTGGTTTGGCATTTTATCAAGCTATAGTTTTAGGTGCTATTATCCTAAACATGTGAATAACAAGCAGATACTTAAATGAAGCACATGCCAATAAATTAAGAGACTTTCACAAGTAGAATATTTTATGGTGACTAGTTAAAAAAACCCCATATAATACCGTTAGGAATATATAACCATGGAAGTTAAACCAACAAAACCCCTTGGTATTTAATGAATATAGAATTTACTGGTGCCACCTACTGTTGGCAAAATAGAGATGACAGAAAGATGTTTAAGGAGTAGTGAAAATGAGCATAAGAAAAGAGAGGTCACATAATTCCACTCCTCAATATCAAACTGAATGAAAACATGATAGAAACGTCAGATTAGTTTGTCATGCTTCTTAGTTTATACCAAGGGAAAAAAATAGAAATAAGAGATATAATTGAAAATATCAGACTTTTTTAATCCCTCAAACTCTGTAATTGTTCACCGAGGAGAGCCCGAACCAGATATGTGCAATTCAACTATTTTGGGATTGGAGTTTGCCTTGATAGCTTTATCTTGTTTTTCTTTAGCTTTTAAATCTAGTGGGGTCAGTTATTCAGCTTGTACAAACAGGTGTTGTTTAATTAATGTTAGTGTTGAAATGCCATGTTAAAATGTGACTGTAAGGAATGCTCTTCCCCCCTCCCCCCCCACCCCCTTTTCAGCAACAAATTTCCTTCTTTGGCTCCTAAGGAAGTAGATAAATGTTGGAGTAGTTTGCAAAGTTTAAGCAAAAATAGAACAGAGATCAAAAGGATAACTGCAATAGAAATAATTCAAGTTTTTCATAATAAAAACAGTAAAGGACAAGTCTCTCAACATAAGAAAACACGTTAGGAATTTAAGAAATTCAACTGCTTGTGCTTTCCAAGTGAGCTTGAAGTAGTGACAGAGGCAAGCACAGGATGTCTGCTTGTATTCAGAAAACTTTGAGGGCTCTCCTGCTTTGAGAAAACCTGCTGAGATTTAATGTCTCTCATTATGGGCTGGGTTGGCTGGGTTTTTTCCCTTTTAAAACTAAACCTTGTTTTCATTGAAATCAGCATCAAAGGTCTTGATTTCTTTAGCCAAGGTAGAGTTTAGTGCAGAAGTGACCCTGAAATAGGAAAGTTGTCCATCTCCTGGACAGAACCATGCTCTGGATTGTAAGCTGTTTTTCCCTTCCAGTGTACCTTTGGAACATGTGAGATGACTCTTAATGCAACTAAGATTTCATTTAAAGTTCAAGGTCAAGTAGGTGACTGCTCTGTCAGTAGTCAGATTGAAATCTTCATTTAGAGGTCAAATATTTTTATACTTATATTCAGGACAGCTCCCCAGCAAAGCAGAATCCCAAGTGTGAGCTGTTGCTCAAGCTGCTTTGGAGATCGTGGGTGAGAATGAAGCAGCTCTGGGTGCTCATCTGGAAAGCTGGGTCAGGAGCTCAGAACCCCTGGGTGTCTCCTGCTCACTGGGCCTGAGGGAGGGTTTGAAATGCTCCAGACTGACTCAGGGCACTTGCTGTGAACGTGGTTAGAAGCTGTACAGATGAGCTGTGGGTGCCAGTGTCCTTCACTGGCTATAGAAGTGAATGTCTGCTGAAGATGGCTGTGGTGCAGCCTAGGGAATGAGGTCAGGACAGAGACACTTATGCAGTTCATGTTATGGAGCCATTTGGTTGCCAACACTGCCACTTCCCTGGGCAGTAAATCCCTGCAGTGCCACTGGCCAAGTCTTGCTGTTGTCTCATTGCCCAATGTCAAGGTGATGGTTGGTGACAGCAAGCTGAGCTTGCCTGCCAGAAGGAGCCTGGGTATGTGTGGATGCTGGTACGCTTGCAATAACAACTTCCCACTCATCTCACTTTTAATGTACACAGGGCTGAGTTGATCCTCTCCTGTCTGAAATGCCAGTCAGAGGGGTTTGCCCACCTCCTTATGCTGGCACCAGATGCATCACTGGAGGGAAGGATGCAGGAGATTTAGGCAGAAGGGTTCCTGCCCAAAGGGAGAGAAGGAAATAAGAGGCTTGAAAACACTTACAGACAAGTCCAAAATCTTTATACATAGAAAACAGTGAGATTCGTGGTTCCTGTGATTCATCATGAATGATTTTTGCAACTTTCCTTCATTTCATGCAGAAACAAACTTCATACATGGAGTGAATCAAACTGGAAGGTAGGAAGAGAAGGTAATGCCTTCTGTTTGAAAAAGTTCAGTGCTGGTGTGGAGGACTGGATTATAGCAATGCCACTGAATGCCTATATTGTTTTAATTAATTTGTTTAAATGTGAATTTTTACAGAAAATAGAAGTTGGGATTGCAGTTACAGGCATGCTGAGCATTCAGAATTGACAGAGAAGTTGAATGCTTTGCATTTATAAAGCCCAAGTAATATGAAAAGTTATATAAAATAACAGCTTGTATTCCTTGCTAACTGGGCACCAAATCACTAAATATGTGGGGGTTTTTTTGTTTTGAAGTTCTTAATTTGAAAATTTCAGATAATATAATTCTCTCCCTGGAAGGAGTCTGATGAAAGTGAACTAATATTTCTGATGTTTGAGATCATATCAAGGAATATGAGAAAAAAATCCACTACTAAACTAATTGCTTCTGTTTGCAGTGCATGTTTGAATGGGGCTAAAGCATATGGTCACACAGTGAACACTGAGAAGAAAGCCAGGTTTTACATATCTGTTCATTGAATGACCTTTGCCATCCATCTTTTACATTAAAATGGGCAAAGGTCTTGCAGAAGAGTTTGGATAAGATAATGCAAAAAAGAATTGCATCATATTGCAGATACATGGAAGGCTATCCCTTAAGTATGGCTTTTTGTAAGTTTTTTAAAAAGTTGCTTAAGATATAGCTGAATTTGCTGTATTTTTTTATATATATCTGACCTTTTGCTTTTACAGCCCCTACCCATTTTGTTTGTATATGTTGTATGTTGCAGCTCCTTTGCAAACACTATTCTCTGTTAAACTGCTGATTCCAGAGTGACTCAGTACATATCAATGTATATTGACTGAAATTGCACCTTAAAATGACTCAAGGCAAACCTAGGGGAAAAAAAAAATTAAATCTTACAGTAAATAGTTTTTCTTGCCCAGATAATTGATGATCAGATATATTTTAAATCTGTGCCAGAAGTACAAATCACCACATAGCTGTCTCTCTAATGTGAAATTGTTCAGCCCATCCAAGGTCTCCACTACTTAAAATATTGACTATTAAATATGTTTTCACCTATGTATAAAATATGAATAACAGCATTGTACCTTCTTGCTGCTTTTCAAGGTTTTTCCACAGCTTGATTAACTCCCCTCTAGGACTTTGGTAATACAGATAAAATAACTAGTTTAATCTTTTTCCTGTGCATGCTTTAGTTGTAATATATGTTGAAACAAAAGCTTCCCTGTGCTGTATGTGTATGGCTTTTGTTTGAGTGTTGCTAGCATTAGCTATTGTTCAATTTTTGTTAGTGATAGATTAATGCTGCAGCACTGCTGTGAAGCTGTGGTGGTGCAAAGGCGCAGCACTGATCTGTGTGTATGGGTAGACTGACTTCCTCTTTGGTTGCTTTTTTGGTGTGTACGTGTTTATTTGTGTTTTTGGGGGGATTTTCTTTGATTAGGATTTTTGTCTATTCTGGGCTGCGTTTTGTTTTATTTTGGCTTTCTGTGTTAATGTTTTAGGATTAGTCAATCTATTGTCTGCTGCAGAAGTACTTGTTTGTCCTTGGGGAGATGAGAAGTATTTTCAGAAGCATATTGCACAGACTCTGAATAAGTGATTTGTACCAGAATCTTCCCTTTGAAGTAGATGGCTCCCAGCCTTGATTGAAGTGAAAAGTGTTTCCTACCATACGACTCAATGTTTTGATAGAATCTCTAAACCTGAATGGGTCAGGGGGAGAGGTCTGTGTGAAGGTTAAAACTGGGCATGAATCCAGGTTAAAGTCTTCAACAGATTAAATGCCCTTAAATGAGCAGGGAAACTGCAGGTGCACTGCCCTAACAGCACTGCTTTGTCCCTAGGCAAAGTTCAGGTTTACCTTTCTTAAAAAACATTTTGAATTGTTTAGTAGTTTAGTATTTAATCACTCCTTGCTGGTAATGAAAAGTCTCAGATGTAATATATTACCAGATTTTCCTTTTGAGATGTTTCCTTACAAACTTTATAATGATGTGTGATTACTACAGAAGGGTGGCATTGGAAACTTAAGTAATTTTTACCCTAATTATGTCAAAGGTACTTTGCCAACAGGTACTCTAACCAAATATGGGTTTGCATCAGTTTGGGAATCTAAATAATAGCTTTAGTATATTATAACACTGGTAGAAATCTATTCTAGATCTTGCTCATCTAAATATCAATAAATTTTTATCCCTTTTCTTCCTGTCCAGAGAAGATTCCTTAGCTGTTCTGGTGACTGCATCTGGCAACACATTTAAATAGAAATAATTTTTATCAAGCGTGAGAAACTCTGGAAACTGCCAATTTTAAATTATTATAGTAGATACGCATATTTAAAACTCTGGAATTCAGATAGCAGCAGCCAAAGTTAGTGCATGTGTTTTTTTTTAATGTAGCTTTCTCAAATGATTTCTATTCTGGTCTAACTTGAGTGAAATAATTTAAAATCAAAATATCTAGATTTCATTTTATTGTATTCAATATGGTTTTTAAAGCTTTGCATTTGAGTTCCAGATCCCATCAGAAGATAAACTCAGTAACACTCCTGGCTTCTGGTTCAGGGAGTCTTTTGTTACAGAATGCTTCCTTGCTTTTTGTTAAGCAATTTTTCTTTCTCAATCAATAGAAATTTGTTTGGGTGGGGGAGGAAAAGATCAATTTAAGCTTTACAATATGTTGTTGTTGTTTTTAGTTCAAAGCAGTGATTTTAGACACTGTGGTACCCAGACCCCTGGTGAACAAGCTGTTCTTGCAGTGACCAATTCCTGGTGACTTGGCTGTCAGTGTATTTTCCTACAGCAAGGTGAGGAGATTTGTCAGATTTGGCAATATTTAGCATCACTGATGACTTAGGAGAAAGCTCAAGGTCAAACTGTTTCCTTGCAAAATTTCTTTTTTCCTCTTCTAGGGATGTGATCCTTGCAGAAAGGGATTGATACTTTCCTGGAGTTAAATGGGGAGGGATAGAATTTTGCATTTTTCTAGAACAGTTAGGGGGCTTTAGTCTCTGAAAGTCCCATTCTGCAGCTTTCATGAGCACCGATTTTTCATTGGAAAAGAAAAATGGGGAAGGGAAAGAGAGAGAGAAAAAGCAGAGAAGGCTGCAGGACACTTGATTTATGAGAACTTGAGCAAAAATCTCAAACATATGCAAAGAGAAAATGTGCTTAGTGGACTTGGTATTTTTTAAGTGTTTGTTTTCCTCAGAAGACCAGCCTGCCACTGGGCTGTTTTAGCTGTGTCCAGTCAGCAGAGTCCCAGCCATGAAACAGCAGTGACCTTGCCAGTGCAGGGATATTTCTTTAGCAGTGTTTAAGCACTGTTCAGATCTTTCCCTCTCTGTGATCGTGCTCAGGTTAGTGATTGTATATTACTCTTTTTCTTTTGAGAGCTTAATGTTGCATTTTTAAAAGGCAAAATGTAAATGAAGAAAGTATATTGAAGAGATATATTTTGGACTTCTCAATTCAAAAATATTACTTCAAATGGAAAGACTGAAATCAAGCATGTTAATCTTTTTTTAGAGTCAAGGTTTCCTCACTCTTCACTGCCAGAATAATAGCAGAGCTGTTCCCACCATTGCTGTCTGCATGGTGTGTAAAGGAAGCAGGTGATATTGCAAGTAATTATGTTGGTTTAAAAAATTATTTTTTCATATGTAATTAAAAAAGCTTTAGGATAAAGAACTGAGTGAGACCTATTATTCTGTGATAATAACTACCCTCCTATAAATCATCTGTTTCTGGAGTCATCTGGTTAAGTCTTGGCAGTTTCTGCATTGCTCATGAGTTCTTATGAGTGGTCTGTTTACTACAAGGCTAATTTTTTATGAGTGGTCTGTTTAATACAAGGCTAGTTTTCTTAAAGTATTGATGAAAAACTATCAGTCACTGTTTTTTGTTTTTTTCTTTTTTCAAAGTAGAATACTGTAATAAAACAGTAAAATACAGGCAACATGGTGGTTGCTTATTGGTAAGATGACTAAAGGAAAGGTCAAATAATCAATTAGAGGACCTTATAACATATAACTCTTAAATTTAGCTCTTGGTTTGAAGCATTCTCAGTTACTGGCAAACAGGAGCATTTGGAAGCAGATCAGGACACTGCGCCTCTGCTCTTTTTGATTGTTAGGAAGCTGTTTCCAATTCTTTTTTTCCAAAGAGAAGAGGAATCAGATGGGCTCAGTTTTATATGTGAACTGGTTGTTCTGGGCTCCCACATTCAAACGTGATGTCCTTCAGGTGTGGGTTACTACACATGCTCAAAGTTTACTGCCAGAGTCTCCTGGGGCAGTGGTCAGGGAGCTGTGGGTGGGGAACAGGATCAGACCTAGAGACAGGAGCAGCAGTCAGACCCAGCCAAGAGTGGATGGGCAAGGCTGTGGGGACAGGAGTGTCTGGCTTGGTGGGGTGGGATTTGCAAGCTGCCATCTGAAGTCCTGCCATTGGTATGCCAGTGAAAATGTAGCATAACGGGCAGTATTAATTCTGGCAAACTTGGAGCCATTAGCTGACATGGTGCACCACAAAAGCTTAAGACGAGTTTTAGGAACTGAGGCCAACTCCATACAACACCATTTCACCTGTTACGGAAATTATTGATGGTGAATGTGCCCATGGCTCACAAATGTACAGTCTTGTAACAGGTTTCTCTGAAGCACTTCGGGGATGTCATGGAGAAGGGTGGGCTTTGGGGGATACCTGGGTGAGAGATACTTGGCTGTATCCCTTCAGCAGCTCTGGCAGTGGCTGTGCTGAACGTGGGCTGGAAGTTTCCTTTTTGCTGCTCAAGGAACAAAGCTCACAGTTGGGTTCCAGCTGTGCTGAGTTGGAGAGAAGAGGCTTACGTGCTCTTGCTCTCTCAGAAGAGCTTAGTGCTAAGTCTATTCACTTCAATTTGTATTGAAAGTTGAAGAATGTATTACAGTGCCTTTTCAGGTTTGAATGTTTATTTCAGAAGGTTTTTTACAAGCTTTTTATAATCTCTGCTGGCTCCTTAAACTGTGTATTTGTCTAAATAGAATCATTTTAGTCTCTATACATCACTGATTTCTAAATATAGAAACACTTGACTAAAGCAACCGGGGGGGAAGAAACTCTTATTTAGTAATTTAGAATTTGTACCTTCCTGTCTTGAGCTACAATTTCTTCTGAAAGCTAAGATATAGAATTGCTCTAAGTGTTCTGTATTGTCTTACTGAGCTCTGTGATTCGTGGCAGAGTTTCAGAGAGCTTGCTTTAGGAAAACCTGGTGTTAGTCTCTTCCTTAATATTGCTGTGCTTGTGTCTTGTCCAGCAGTTCTTGCACAGCAGAGGCCATCAGACACAGTCTGTGCTTCTTCCTGTGCAACAGGAAAACAAACCAACAGTGTCTGAAAGTTGACTGGACTACAAGGCAGAAACTGGCTGGAAGAATTTGATCTGAAATGAAAATATGTGCTCTGAAGAGCAGTGGCATCCCAGTGTGCTTGATCAAATTGGCTTTATGTCTCTCAAGTTGTTTAAAAAAGCAAACAGTCCATAAATTACATTATTGCACAAATAAGAGTAGTGAAAATAAATTGAATAGATTAATAAAAATTATCTAGTCTAATGGTTCTAATATAAGAACATTGACAGTTGCTTTAAAAATACACAAAACTCACTTTTCTAGTTCTAAGTGTATTAATTACAAATGTACATTGTCATTAGTTTGAGCTGCAAAGAGAATAACGCTGTTATACTGTTATTGCAATCCTTCTCATCACTGGACAGATCATCTTCATGCTGTGTTCTCTAAACTATTCTAAATATACTGCAATGTCTATTTATTTATTCCTTCATCTCATCTTAGCCCACTGGAATTTGTGGCCCCAAGCTGTGTAATGGTAAATTTTGGCTATTGATTTTGAATGCCTCCTTGCTGGCATGCTGAACTCATGGGCACGATTCCCTTTTGAATCCCACTGGGAACAGAGTTCAAGAACTGCATTGTTTGCCTAAAATATCCTAATCACAGAGTGGTCATCGATCACAGGTTTGGCTGTGTGCAGGCCCTCCCACTGGTAGCTCTGACAGGGTCTGTCCTGCTGGCTGTGAATGCATTTGCTCTTGTGCTTTCTCAAGATCTTTCCATTAATTTCCCTATCCTCATAGGAAACCATATCAGTTTGTAAAGACCCAAGATGGTTTCCAAACCAAACAGTTCTAGGATTCTTTGAGATTAGGTGAGGGCAAGGGAAGAAAGTCACATTGACCTGCCTGCTCTGCTCAGTCTGCTTTTTGTTTGAGGACATTTTGCCTCTGCAGAATCCCTGTCAGCCCTCAGGGCAGGGATGTTTTGTGTCACTGAGACCATGACCTGCTTTATTGCTTTGAGCAGATGCTTGCAAAGCTCTGTAACATGGGAGTTATGGGCAGTACGTTTTCCAGAGGCGTGTATCATTTAATACAATCACTGACAGTCTTTGGTTCTGGTGTTAGGATGAGCATTTAACCACAATAGCAGTGGATGGATCTTAGTTTGTGTACTTAACTCTCTTCTGGTTTTTCATCACTGTGGTTTGTCTACCTCGTTGTAACACATGGCAGTCCTTGGGAAAGAGAGAAACTTGGGAAAGGTAATTTGTTATTCTAACTTAATTTTTATGAGCTGGTAGATAAAATTGCATCACTCTTCTTAGCTATTTTTGTTTTGGCTCTGGAAATGTCATATGTACAACATGTGTTAAAAAATTAGTATATCAATATAATAGTGACAGGTAGTAGTATGGTGTTCCTGTCTTTCACCTCGCAGAAGCAGGGACCAAATTTACAAAGCATTTATGGTGCTCCATAAACCCTTATATGTGTTTCGTGCATTGGCTTCACATATTAGCTGGTGGGAGACTTAGGTTTTGGGTTGGTTTTTTTCAAGCTACTTTTCTTCGTGCATATTTGCAAAGAGCACTCTCCTCACAGGAAGTTGTGCATATTAATTTATAAGGGTTAAACTCCTGTGGGTCAGGAGTTCCCTCAGCTGCAATCTGTATTGAAATACAGAGTGTGCTAAGCAAGTACACTTCTTTTACATCATTGTTTCTATATCCAGTTTTGGTGTCTGTCAGAGGCAGGATCTCAGATGATGTGGATCTTTATAAGAATGTCTGTACTGAGCCAGAGCCCCTTTTATCCTATGTTCTTGTGATATTGAGGATGGAAGTATATGACAGGCAAAATCTCAACTCTGAATACGTTAGCAAAATTTTCTCTAAAATCATCTCATGATGAAGCAGATATTCTGTCCTATGATATCTGAATCCATTAAAGATGAATAGTACAGCTTTTGTCAAACATTAGAGGGTGTTCAAGTAATATAAAAGCAGGGGACCTTTTGGCCTCAGTCATTGGAGAGATAATTACTGTAATTGTACTACACTGCTTCTTTTCGTCACAGCTTGATGCATATACTGTATATTTTACTTAATATTTGTATAAAACCTGTAATCTTAAATAACACATACTGTTCTGTGGTGCATGAAGGTCTACGGTCTGTTTAAAAGGAGAAAATAGATGTACTTCGTGGTTGGAGAGATGCAGTGTGAACAGTGAAACAGCCAGGAAGATGGATCAGAGCTACCGATAATTACCATTAGGGAAGTGTTGATGAAAGCTCTCAGTGCTTTGTAAAAACCAGATAGGACAGCTTCAAAAGTTCTAACACTCTGGCTAACAATTTAGATTAGTCACCCAAGTCTAGATCTTCCTTTTCCCTGCCTGGATGCTGACAGCACTGTTTTCAAATGTAGGAGAGAGAGCCAGAAGGAAAAGCAGTACCTACTTCAGTAGTTTTTCATACAGAGTAGCTTTGGGCCAGAAGAGAAAGGACATGAATTGGTAGTTGTTGACCCAAGTGTAAAAGTTTCAGGTGTGGAAGGCTCCCTGCTTCCTTTCCCTTTCTAGACTCAAGCTTGAGCATGCAGTTATGGAGCTTAGTGCTGCCTTCCTTTTCCATGCCAGACTTCTCAGGAGATCAGTCTTGATATCTTACTCCTTCAGGGACAAAGCTGGTCAGAGGTTTGGGTCTTGATTTTATATTTCCTGACCTTCAAGTGCATCAAGCGTTGTTTGAAGGAAAATGAATTCCTAGAAATGTCTGCATTCGCTTTTGCTCACCTTTCCACAAGAGTATCACAAGAACAGATTCCCCAAAGTATACAAACAGGCGGTCTAAAAGCTAATCAGTCGGCACAGTTTTTTCTTATATTTTGCAATCCAGTAGGGAGGGCTAATCTTCTGGCCTTCAGTTCCCCTTCTGCCCTCTGAATGAATGATGAAGAAGAAAGAATAAGGCACAGATCTAAGCTGATTTGTCAAGAGATTTTTGGATTTTTTTGGTTGGCTTTTTTTTTCCCTTCTATAGGGAAAAAAGCCACCTATCTAAACTGGGAGATTAAATGGAAACATTAGTGTCTAAGTAATTTCAAGGAATTTCAAGGCATGTAAATGTATTCTTAAAAGGACTATGAGTGTAGCTGCCCCAGAAAAGAGATAGCCACTCCTGTGTTTAATGCTGCTTGGGAAAATGGAACTAAAGGAAGAAGACTTTCTTCCTCTTGTAGAAATCCCAACCAATATCTGAGTTTTTTCACAAAGTAGAGGTACCACTGTGAGTTTCTGTGCCCTTGTGTCTGCAGTTGCAGATTACAATGTTTTATTCCTGCTTCAGATGATAGTGTTTTATTCCTGCTTCTTCCTGTGACTAAAGGGGAAAAACCCTAATACAGAGAAAGAATTGCCCTCTTGCTAACAACACGTGTATTAGTCTGTCCTGCCTGCTTCAACCCCCCATAGAAAAGATCTTTCCTATATTTTGTGAGGTTATGGAATTTATCATTCCTAGTAATGGTCTGATTTACATGACTGTCTGAAAAGGGTTTGTCCCTTTGTTTTTAACATGGAGATGTTTGTCATTTCTCTTGTTAACCCTTTCTAGACTGTGAATCAAAGATGTAACTTCAGCTTCCATGACTGTACGTTAAAAAAAGCTTCAAAACCAAATTTTTGTTACTTAGTACCAAGGCGGATAAAAGCCTGAAAGATCATGTAACACTGTGCCCTTGCTTTCACCAGTGATCTAACAGTAGTGCTCAGGGTATGATTTCTTCTCTTTTGAAATTAAAAAAAAAATAAACCACTTTAATAGGAGGGAAGCATAGCTGTGTCAGCATGTCCTCTGCATCCCCTCTTCAGAGGTTTGTCTGTGAAACTGATACATGGGCACTGAATAGATGCCTTGGAAAATCCCAGCTCTCAGTGCAAGAGTAGAAAATTGTGCTCAAAGCTTGAGACTAACCAGAATCAATCATTTATTTGGTGAGCTTTTTCATTTCTGTTCTTTTCTGTCAGTATTCACAGAAAGGACTAAGTGTTGAGTGGTAAGTCTGAGGCAGTCCCCCAAGCAAAACAAGAGGGAGTATCACTTTGCAAGTGGTTTCTGGAAAAGCTCCAGACCTTAGAACAAGCTGTATGGCTCCTAAGCCACCCTTCCTGGACTTGGTCCTTGCAATTAGTAAGGAACTTTCAGTCTGGGAAATGTCAGCCAGCTATACCTTCAGACAAAAGGAGAAAAATGGGCATAGTCCAGAGGGGGAAACTAGTGGAGCTGTAAAAGAATCTTGCCCCAAATATGTCTTTGGAGCAGAAACCATGAAACATGGCTGTTGGATCCTAATCTTATAGGATCTTTGGATAAAGCCATGAGAAGCAATTTATAGATTCCTTCTGTAAATACCTCCAAAGCAGGTGCTGTTGTTAGATCCCCATTCATTGTCCACATCTCCTGCAGTACACAATTGATTTTATTAATTTAGAGCATTGGCCTTTCTTTGCTAAATATTAATATGTTTCATTTTATCTGAAAAATATTTCTAAATATTGAAAAGTCTTCTGGGTTTCAGAAAGATTAAAATCAGTGTTTAGAAAAACAGAAGATGGAAATGCATTCTGCTGATCATTCCCTCCAGAGACAGCAAAAAAACTTATATATGCTCTTTTATGCAGTATCACGGTTTGTGATTAAACCCAGACCTGGTATAGTAAGTGCTAAACTAGGAAGCCTGGGTGGAATATGCAGCTTCATTTAGTAGAAACTGATTTTGGAAGGATGCTAGTTGATCTTGAAAAGATAGTCATTAAAGATATGTCTGTGTGAGGTGAAAAAGCCCTATAGCTGCTAGGGAAATAATCTGAGAACCATGATTTCATTTGCAAGTGTGCTTCAGTGACTTGGTGTTCTTGTTAATCCTCTCAATTTCTCCATACTGCATCCTGTCTCCCAACTGGCAGAAATCAAGATCCTAAATTTCATTAATTTCTGAGGGATTTACCTGTTTAGCTGGTGAATGATCCTTAACCACGTGTTATCAGGAATAGTAAAGTGAAATAGTTTGGGAACTGGCTAGCTAATATAGAAGGTGTAATATCCCCTGAATCTCAAAGGACCATTGTCATCTCTCATGAATAACTGCTTTGTTCCTACTAGGACAGCCAGTGTGTGTGGCAGACTTTGTGTGAAGAAATTGGAAGATATATAATAGTGCCTTACAGCTGAAAAAAATCAGCATCTTTTGTGGACTAGATAGCAGCACCAAGGAGAAAACTCGCCCCAAGGTTTACAGGGTCAATAGTGTGGAGAAAAACCTGTCTCTAGAATATCCTTTTTCTTTGTATATATTTTTCCCTTATTTTTCTTTCTTTTTTTTTTTTTTTTAACTTGATACCAGCTATGAAACACCTTGTAGTCTCTTCAAGCATCAGGACTTGTCTGAGCAGGTGATAAATGATGTCTCTCAGATTGGAAAGGTTGCTGCTATATATCTTCACAGAGCTCTTCAGAGCCAGATAAAATATGTGAAGGAAGCAACAGAATCAATATTCAAGCCTTTTTGCCAAAAGGCTTGGTAATTCTGATTAGCATGAGAGGAGGATTTTAAACATAGTTCTTTATTCATTAGGATGTTTCACGTTATCAAATTCAGCTCTCAGGTCATAGCAACTCAGATACCAGCATGAAAGGATAGTAATTTCCCTGAACTTCATAACAAAGCTAAAAAACCTGGCTAATTCTTCTGTTAAAGTCAAAATATTACTGTGATTTTTTTTTGTCTCTAGTATCTTAGTGCTTGCATGTTTTGGTTCTATTGCTGCTTTTGGTGCATTTTTCTTGCATTCATTAAAATGATCATTTTAAGTAGGTCTGTGTTTAGCCTATAAGGGAAGAGAATCTTTCTAAAAGGTTAATACATCCCAATGGAAACCATTCTGGTAATGTTAGCTATGGGGATATATAGATGAAGAATACACTTTTTGGTCCTAAACTAAAGCATTGATTATTTTGGTAATTTGTTGAGTTGGAAACTTTCTTAGATGAGACCCATAATGATACTTCTACTTTGGAAAAGTGTTCCTAAGAGCCATAACCAAATTTTTCTTCAGTAAATGTGATAAATATTTATTTTCTGTTTCAGGCGTAAACATTAAGAATATTAGTACTGTTAATTTTACAGTGAAGGTGAGGAAATTGTATGTCCTCTAATGAGATCTGCTTGTTAAAATGTTGTGGTGTACTGAAAACATTAATACGGGCTTTTGCCAAGTAATTTAAAATGGTCACTTGGTGGCAGATTTGAGCAGGTGTCTTTTTTAGTGGTCAGAATTAAGTAAAAACATGTCATTTTTAATTCTGAGCTGTCCATATTTAAAGAGTAATAACATTTCATACACTGGAGTTGATAATGCAGCAAAAATCCTCTTTTGATAATTCTCATAAAATCATTATAATAAAGAATAGGCAAATTTCCTCTCTTTCTCCCTCTGCTTTTCCCTTTCCTTTTCCTTCTCTGATAAAGCAAGATGTATATGCTTGGTCATCACAGAATATTTTCCAGGTTTAGAAATGTAATTTTCTATCAGAAGTTTTCATTATATTGAATTGGAGACCTGGCATGCCTGTGATCTGTGATGAAACACTAAGGAAAAACACCAGGTAGGCATAACTCCTCTGTAATTGAGGAAAGCAGAGTGAAATAATGGTTATAGAAGTTGCACCAGCAGATTAATTTCCAGGGGTTCTTATTATTATCAGAAGAATGTGACAGTTATTGTTATAATGGAAAGCTGCCATCCATTTTAATGGATCTGCACACATTATTAAAGACCACTGGAAGAAAAGCAAGTAGTTTATAGTTGGGGTAGGGTAGATGTTTTAATAGTCTATTATTTTGTGAAGCCTTGACTGCTGACAAAGACTTCCAGGCAGAAGGAATGTGTTACTGTGGATTTGCCAACACTATTTGCACAAGAAAAAATGTTGTTTTTTCAGAGAAAAAACCTTCAGAGGTTTTTTGACAATTTGACCCCTTTTTGGTGCTAAAATGTTAATGAGCATTAGTGGCTCATTTCCATTCACCTTCCCTGGGGAAATAAGCCTTTTGCAGTCTAGGATCTCTGAATGCAGCTAGGGGGATGCAGGTGATAATTTCAAAATCAATTGTCCAATTTAAGCCAAGTTTGAGAGAAAAAATGAAATTCCAGTGATTATGGTACTGAAGGCTTGGGAAAAGGAAGAGTCAGATGTAATTCAGTTTGAGCACAGGATTATTAGACCCCAGAAATTTCCTAGAAAATTCACATGGGAAAGAGCTGGTGGAAAGGCCCAACAGGATTGGAGCGTTTACCAGTACTTTTCTTATTCTGCTTCTTGTAAAGAAAAGGTTGTCAAATAAAGATTAGAACAACCTCATCAGCTTCTGTTTTGTTCCTGTGTCTGATCTAATTCTAGGAGGATTCACACTGGCACAGGGAGCCAGTAACAGAGCTGTGTGCAGCATCATGTTCTGCTTAGTTTCTTTCAGAACATAACTTTGTTTCTAACATTGATTCTGATGTTTGTAAATATCACTCCTATTGTTTGTGAACTTGTTGAGGAAAAAAATAGAGGCTCATTTTTCAAAATGCTTATTTGACTTAAGGCTCGTGTGATAAGTTCAAGCCAAGAAACACCTTTTATACTTACATATATCTTTATGTTGTCCCTAAAAGTTTTTAAAAAGGTGTGTCCTTTTTAAAAAGGTATTTTGGGAATCTTGTTCCAGCCTGAGAATATGTTCATTCCACAGTATGCATTGACTTATTTTCCATGCTTCTCAGTTTCTGCAGCAGGGAAGACAGGCAAATTCCAGGAAAGTCACACCTGAGGAACACTCAAGGATTTCACAGTTTTGACACAGCTGATGAGTGCTGTCCTTTCAGTTGCCTTCATCAGAAGAAAGATGTTCTCTTTGCCAGTATTTGTCTCAATTCAAATGTCTTTTATAGAGGTTTACAGATGAATGAAGCCATTTCTTTTTCTTCCTCCAACTACTCCCATATTCACATCTGTACCTCCCTTAATTGCATTGGATGCAGAAATCTCTCTTAATAGGATGTGCACCACATTTTTCAGTGTCACTGCAGTCTCATCCATCAAGAAATTTACCCGTCATCTAATTGTATTAACCTTGAGTGATTTCACTAGGTCAGCAGAACACAGAAAGAAAAAGGCTTTACCAGTTCTATCTCTATACTTTAAATGTAGAAACTGATTGCATATATAGGCAAATAAGCACAGAGCTTATCATATGGGAGATCAGTCATTAGACTGTTACCCCATTACAGTGGGCAACAAAAAAACCCCACATATCCTTCTGGGACTCCTTTGATCTCTTCCTAGAACATACTTTCAGAAGCCATCTCAGTATTTGTTCTAAACACACTGAAGATACTAATCAAGAAAACTTATATATTTCCTTGATAAAATTCAAGGTTAGTTAAGTCGTTGTAGAAAACAGCAGAGTCCCCACTATCTTCTCTTTCACTATGAGCTCCAACATCACTTAAGAAATTTAGAAGTAAAGGTCGTGAAAGTTTTCTGACCGAAGATGATTCAGTGACATTTCCTTGTATAAAAGACAGAAATGTATTATTTGGGCACAGATTTGGAGGAAAAAAATACAAGATTAATAAGAATTTTTTTGGGGGGCAGGGACTGGTAGTGTGTTTTTTATGGTTCCAGAAATATGTTGCCTTATGATATAGGTCATCCCAGTCTGCTTTTGATACAAAATAATCATTGAAAAAATTCTATTCCTTTGTGAAAACGTGTCCTAGATTTTGCTGAACACTTTGTATTTTTTGAAGAGTCTGTTTTAAAAAACCCAGATAAACCATTAGCAGGACTTACAGAGCTTTAGAATCTCTATTTAAAGACTTTAGTTCTTAATTTGACCCGGCTTTGATGTAATTATGTCTGGAAAGATGTTACATACTAAGTCCCTAGCTTCACTGAACATGAGCAACAGTTTCCCCTGTTCCAATTACAGCAAACAGGTGTAATTTGGTGGCAGTTTGCAAATCCATCAAGAATGGTGCAAGATGTGGTTATCCCACAATACTGCAGCATACAGAAGGAAGCAAATGAAAAATTCCCTTCACATACACATAGGTCACTGCTCAGGACCATTTAATCCTGAGGTGATAGCAGGAAAATGTTTTGCTGTCTGCTGTGCTATAATTTCTGCTGCTTGTTAAATATAATGGACAAGAATAATGCTAGAAATTCAGGTTTGTTGTAAGTGCTTTTAAGTAATCTGTAACAGTAATTGTATTTATTCTAGACATCATAAATGCTTGTCATAAGGCATTTTGCAATGTAACTCTATCTTCTACCTTTGTCTTTTCTGGAGAAGATGAGCTTTACACAAAATGTCTTTCATTTCTTATTTGCAGCTAGTGTTAAGAAAGTAGAAACTGGTATTTGCCTTTTGAATAAAGGCATTGAAATTAATAAATAATTGAATTAAAAATGGAGAATTATCTAGGCATAAAATTTGTTTACAAATTTGTCTTTACAGTGCCACTGTATGTATGTATTCCTTTTCTGCATGGTAGTTGATTAATCTGTTTTGACAGCAACTTAATTTTATTAGCTAAGATATAGGGCTGAGCATCTATTAGTTACTATTTCTTGTGAGGCACTTGCCTGGGGCTAGCTTCTTATTTAAATGAAGAACCTTCTAAAACACATCAGCTAAGTAAATGTACCTGGGTGTGTTTGAAATGTTATGCATGTCTCTGATGCTAATCAGACAACAGCATAAAAATGAGACTGAAAATCATTGTGTGAAAACCAGTTTTAAGATGGGGTTCTTCTCTTCTTTTGAAAAGAAACTAATTAGTATTTGTTTCTTCCTCCTTTTACTTTTATTATATGTTTTCTTCTTCTAGGATGCTCTTATTTTAGCTATCCCCATATGCATTGCAAATTTTTACTATTTCTAATGTACTATGATTACTTGTATGTACTGTGATTTTTAAAGTGGCAACATTTGTGCTATTCTGGCTGATCAGAGATGGACTATTGAGGAATCCTAGCATTTGAAAGAAACGGGAACCAGCAGCCTTTCCTGTCCACATTTTTATCCTGAGCAGGGAAATGAAGTGTAAAGGCTGAAGTAGTGCTGAAGGGTGCAAGTGTAACAGGGGTGAATGGTGCAGCACCCAAGGGCCAGCACGGTGTCACACTCATGGCACCCACGGTGTCGCACCCACTGCACCCACGGTGTCACACTCATTTCACCCACAGTGTCACACTCACTGCACCCACAGTGTCACACTCACTGCACCCACGGTGTCACACTCACTGTACCCATGGTGTCACACTCATGGCACCCACGGTGTCCCACTCACTGTACCCACGGTGTCCCACTCACTGTACCCACGGTGTCACACTGACTGTACCCACGGTGTCACACTGACTGTACCCACGGTGTCACACTCACTGCACCCACGGTGTCACACTCACTGTACCCATGGTGTCACACTCATGGCACCCACGGTGTCCCACTCACTGTACCCACGGTGTCCCACTCACTGTACCCACGGTGTCACACTGACTGTACCCACGGTGTCACACTGACTGTACCCACGGTGTCACACTCACTGCACCCACGGTGTCACACTCACTGCACCCACGGTGTCGCACCCACTGCACCCACAATGTCACACTCACTGCACCCACGGTGTCACACTCACTGTACCCACGGTGTCGCACCCACTGCACCCACGGTGTCACACTCATTTCACCCACAGTGTCACACTCATGGCACCCACAGTGTCACACTCACTGCACCCACGGTGTCACACTCATTGCACCCACGGTGTCACACCCACTGCACCCACGGTGTCACACTCACTGTACCCACGGTGTCACACTCACTGTACCCACGGTGTCACACTCACTGCACCCACGGTATCACACTCACTGTACCCATGGTGTCACACTCACTGCACCCACAGCTGCCTCTTGCACACAGCCAGAGCCACCCAAGCTTCTCTCAGGATCAATCTGTGCAGGTACAACTACAGCTGCTTAAATGAGAAAAGTTGCTCCATGTGCCAGGGAGAGATTAAATTATTTTGTATACAGGTGATGTTATAGTCTGCTGCTGTTGAAGGTGTTTTTAATATTTTTTTGGTGCCCAAATGAAGCCAGAAATGTGTTGATCCCATTCTGGGGAAAAAACGCCCACAAGCAAACCAATCATCCAAACAACACCCAAAAAACCCAAAACAAACAAAAAACCAAAGAGAAAAATCTCAAAAAAGTGCCAATACTTTTTGCTTATCTACTGTATTAAATTCTCAGGTAGCTGTGATGACTGTGAGAGAAGAAAACATCTGGTGGGTCAAGGAATAATATTAAACATTTGAGTAGGGAGAAAGAAGTGTGATGCCTCTGAATTCCATTTTAATGAAGGATTAGTCAGCAAAATATTTGGAGAAAGAAACAGCTCTTTGATGAAACATGAGTTGTATTTGGTGCTAGATAAAAATAAAAAAATGTCTGCAGTGGAAAGATGGAATGGGTGATGGGAAATACCTTCTGATCATAACTTACTTGCTAGAGTAAAAAGATAACAATTTATTAATATAATAAGTCCTTGGAAGCTGACCTCTAATCCTATTTCTGACCTTTCTTTTTTATCTTTATTTTCTAACAGATAAGAGTTAAAGAGCCATCTTATTTCCTACTGAAATATTTTATTTCCTTTCAATTTGCTTTCAGTCTTAAAATGACTATTCCTCATCCTGAACTTGTGGCATTTAAATGAAATGGAACAAAATGTGCACATTATATGAACAGAAGCCACAAGAAAGGACAGCCATAAGGAGAAGCACATTCGTGTAAAATTGTTTGAGCTGTGATGTTCTTTTGCACTGCATAACCAAATGCAAATATTGCATTGAACGAAAAATGCTAAAGGGAACCACAGAGAGTGGAGAATAACTGAAAGAAAAGGGCACATGAGGTAAAAACCAAAAAAAATTAAAAAGGTGGATTCTGGCAGGGCATATGTGACACCAGTGATGCAAAAATACAGAATGGAGCAGAATGTGCAGAAGAGGACAAGAAAAGTGAAAGTAGTAGAGATTAAAGGGAAGAAAAGAAAAAGTGGAATAAAAGAACAACATAAAGACAAAAAATATTGCAAGATTTGAAATAAGATGGAATTGAGTTTTAAGTGTCTAAATGGGTAATTAAAGCAATAAGGAAATATAATCCAGAGTTGGAGTAAACTGCTATCTTTAGCATTTGATTCTTTATAAACTTTGAAAGTTGCACGTAAATTTTCTTAAATGCCATGTTAATGTGGCACTAATATTATTTAACCTTGTAAAAATTGCTAATTTCAGGGTATACTTGCCACAAAAGTAATTTACCAGACAACCCCAGCAATTTTGAGTTCTAATAAATAAAAACTACAAGCAATTAATGGAACTGCTCTGTTAAGTACTTGCTAGTAAAAATCCCTCCTAAAATACTCTTTCTAGGATTATGCCCTCTGTAGTTTTTTAAATATCCCAGAAGTGGTAGAGTTCTCACAACTCCCCTGAAGTAATTATTTCACAGTTTAAGAAATCTCTGAAGATAACTTCTGAGCTTTGGTCTTTGTCTTTAACTCAGTTAATTGTACAGAAACAACTGTGAGAAACAACTCGTTCAGTATTAGCTGTTGTCCCTTGGAAAACTGTTTACAAGTCCCTTCGAAAGCTGTTGTTTAGCTGAATTTCAGATGTATTTGAAACTGCTTTCTTAGCTCTTAATTCATTTCCCAGGTCATCTTGTGGGTCTCCTGTGGTTCTTTTCTGGACTCTGTGTAGTTTCTCCTTCCTTCCTTTTCACTCTGCAAAACTGAGTCTAGATTTTATGTGGGTGCCATGGGGTGTTACAATTACTGTTGTATCTTTATCTGCATTGCCTCTGATATTTAATGTGAAGGAGTGAACTAAGTACAAGTAATCAAAGTTTGATCAGATCTGGTTTGTTTTTTTTTGTTTCGTTGGTTTTTTTGGGGTTTTTTTTTTATTATTTGGTTTTGTGTTTTTTTTTTTTTTTTTGCAGGGGGGTTTGTTAGTGATGTGTTGGATAGTTTTTGGGTTTTTTTTTCTCACAATGGAAGCATTTCCCCCACCTCCACCCTGAATAAAACCCAAAGTGTTTTATGACAACACTGCTGAAATTGAGGAAACAGCCCCCAGGTTTGTTCCTGTGGGTCTCCAGTGCCTGCAGCCAGGGGAAAGCTGGAGGGACCTCACAGCAAGCCCTGTGCTGCTCCAGTGCTTCCTCCAGCATGGATGTGAGCAAAGGTTGCAACCTGCCAATGGATTCTTTAAGCATCCACGTGTGGAATATGCTTGGAAGTGGTGTCAGCAAGCCCCAGGCTGGATGTGCCCCAGTCCTGGCAGACTGTGGAGGGAGAGGAGATGTGTGGGTCCCAGAGCCTGGACCCCTGGGATGTGGCAGCTCCTCAGACCTCTGCTTCCAGGCTGGAGCATTTGGTCTGGGAGGGCCTAAGGAGAAAGGAATGAGGCAGAAGGCAAGCTTGATCTGTCAATCAAGAGCTTGACTATGGAAATGAGTATTTTAACTTTCCGTTTTTATAGATTGCAACTGATGCAGTTAAAGGCCTGAGATCCCTTCCATGCCCTGAGCAGGATGTAGTTTGCTCTGCTGAACTGTTACCATTTAATTACTGGCATCTTCAGCATGTGGGTAATAAGCATATGTAAGATGCTGCTTTCATGGAAAAGTGTTTGGCAGGTAGTTGAAGATACCACAAATAAACAGGGATTGTTGCATGTCATTTATGGACAGCTGTTAAATATTCCAATAAGACAATGGTGCAGTAGTACTAAGCCTGAGTTACTGCAGGACTACAATTAATTTGTTCACCAAGGTTTTTGTTGTTGAGTCCTGCTCTGGATAGAGCACGGTTTTCCATGGGGATTTTGAATTTGTTTTTGATTACCATGCAAGTCTCTAAATCCAGTTCCATGTCTCCAGTATTCCAGTTGCAGAAACACTTATTGTTCTCAGTTCTGCTCCAATCTTGCTGAGTTTGGAACAAAGACTCAATTACCACATCCAGTCAACAAGGACCAAAAGTAGGTAATTGTTACCCAAGTAACCTGGTTTTGGTTGTACTAAACCCTGACCTGACACGTATCCACACCCTCAGCTGTGCCTGCCACAGGACAGGATCATCTGGTTGTGATGGTTTCTAGCACATCATAATCACTGATTTCATAAAGTTTAGGAAAGGCTTGCTATTCAATAGTTGTCAGTGGATTTTTCTTCCATAAAGCTGTCCAGCAATTTTGTGAACTGAGGTAAACATTGTAAATCCTTTGGGAAGTAATATATTTTATAGTGAGATATATAGAGAAATGTCTTTTGTTCCAACCTGCTATATGATGCCAATTTTTTTTATGCCCCCTATCCTTGTTTCAGAAGGCAGTGAACAAATGTTACCTATTCATTCATCATTCCAGATTTCTTGATTTCTTTCCTGTCCCACTCCAATTTTATCTTCTGCAGATTCAAAAGTCCCATTGCATACAGTCTAATATTTCCTATTTTGCTTTTTTTCAGTCTGGGTTGCTGTGCATTCATTCCATCAGTACTTCATAACAGTTGATATGGTCAATGAGTTTCTTTCTCTGAAACCCTAACCTTGAGATCTCATTCCTTTTTGATGATAACTATTTCAGACCCAACCACAGCATACAGTTTCTTTCCTTACATATATCAGTTTGTTTTAATTTATATTTCATTTTTGCCTTTCTTTTCACTCAGTGCCTTGGCACTCTTCTGCAGCATATAGAGTTGGCCTTTGTTTTTACTCTATGGAATAGTTTGTATTATCCCTCACATTTGCTGTTCATTCCCTCATCCAGCCAGAACTTGCACTTTTCCTAATTTTTTCCCCTTTCTTTTTTTGCTGATCTGGTTTTAAATATTCAAGAGAAAATAAAATTGAAATCTCACTCAGTCTTGAAGAGGTTTCCTAAAGCTTCATGTAAATTTGACTCAAGCCTGTGGGGTAAACCTTTACAGCTCTAAAAATAACACCTTTACCTTCTCCTATCACTGACAGGCTATTCCACCTGCCCAACTAAGATAAACTCTCTGCTTAAAGGAAGCACAGCAAAGACAAGAGCAGATACTGCAGAGCATTTAGTAGGTAGCATTCACATCAGAAAGCACAGAAGAGGCAGATGCCACAAACTTAGAGGCAGAGGTGGAGAGGACTGGGGAAACAGCAGCCAGGGTAACAGCAGAGCAGTCTGATGTGGTTTTTCCTCCAGCCTTTGCTGAGCCAACAGTGATCTCAGGTTTTGCAATGTGTCTTTGCAAGGTTTTGAGGAGCTCAGAGGCTGCAGGTGCTCTGCCTTTTGCTAAACTGTGGTGGTGGTGGTTACACTTCAAGGAATAGCAAGGGTTTCTCACAGGTTACTTCATATGAGCTGCTAGTTTATAGATCAGTGTCTGTAAATTCATTACCCAGTCCTTGATTCTTTTAGAGGAAATTATTAAGAGTGTGGAAAAAAGTTTCAGTTTGACCATTGGAAACTGCTTGAAAGGTATGCTTTATGCAGTCACCTAACATTTTATGTCATGATGTTTGCTTTATCTTTTTTCCCCACTTCCAGACTCTAGGTGCAGCTCATTAAGCACACCTGTGGCTGTACAGCTACAAAATATTTTGTAATTTAAGCTGCATCCCTCTGGTATTTAAATAGTGTCCATACCCTACAGGGTTTGCTTTCGCTATTAACAAAATAGCCACAAATGTGCTTTTTAAAGAAAGCACCTTCTGTTTCCAGCTTGCTCACCAAATGGACATTGTGTACTGAGAGGAATGAGAGCAATCCAACTCTCTAGAGTCAGAAATTTTCATATGTCTGTTTCCCATTCACAAAGAACAACTGATTATTTCTTGTCCAGATATTATTTGTGTAATTTGCTTTCCTAAAGGACCAGCAGAAATGCTATTTCTTATGAAGGTAAAATAACCATTTAAAACAATGTTTGGCTTAACAGTGAATTTACCGATTAAACATTTGATTGTTCACTTTCAGGGTCAGTTCAAGAAACACCATAGAAACATCATAAAATGATGGTGGGGACCACAAAAATTATCCAGCACCTAGCTCCCTTCCAGGGGGAGTTCAAGTCCTTTTGTTTTCCAAAATAACAAATATGTAATTTGCATTAATTACTGTTATTAATTATGTAGCCTGTGCTTCTCTGTACAGTTTTGAATAACTTAGGCTGTATTTGGCTAAATAAAAAGTGTTATTTCTAAGTAGGTAAAGACCCCTACTCCTTTATCCCAAAGGAAGCCAAACACTCTGTGAACTTGGAATATGCACAGTGTAGTGGTTTGACTTGGCTGACAATTTAAAAAGGATCTGTCATCAAGTGCAGCAGCTGTCCTTAACATATAATTGAAAGTATTGCTATCATGGGAAAACAATGTAGCACAATTTACTTTTCCATTCAAGGTCTTTTCTTTGTGGGTTAGTTTCCTGCTTTTTTTGTTTTGGTTTTTGTTTGTTTGTTTTCCCTATGATGCCCAAAACAATTCAATCTGAAAAAGATTGCTTAGTAAATTTAAGTAGAAGAATATTACCAAGCTTTAATTTTGGTGGATGCATTCTATACTTATTTGTCACAAATCAGGTCATGCATGATCTTTTGTTGTTCAAACTATTCTGATAATCTTTCTCTGTCATATCCAGAAGGTTTGGTTTAAAATTGTTGCTTTCTTCTATTAGAATCTGGATAATCTGAATTCCCCAGATGCTGGCAGTGGCTTTTTTACTGTTACAAATAATCCTAGAAATATGAAAAATTAGAATATTATGACAAGATTGATTGCACAATTTAATAATCTATGAAAACTGCAGAAAACCTTGTAAAATAAAACCTGTTAATTAATCCTATGTGCCTGAGCAGATGAAGGAGAATTTGAGCTTCTTAATCAGGACAGTAGTTTACCATCCACAGTGGGCTATTTAGGAACATTTGCTTGATGTTATTCTACATTTTCCATTATTTATTTAATCTTCAAAATTATTTGTATTTGTCTTAATCAAGAATACCTTTAAAATTAGTAAATTCGACTGTACTAAATATAGCTTCAGTTTTTAAGGACCAAAATCCTGCCCTGTTTGCACCTGTCTTCTAAAACCAGTAGAGAACAAATACCCAGTTTTCCTAACAAAGGCTCTTAACTTGTGTCTGGCAGGACTGCTGGCAGCCTCCCAAGGTATTCCTAGAACACGCTGTTAAGGCTTTGCACCAGGTGACAGGCAGTAAAGGTACCAAAGCCTACAGGTAGCATTTAGCTCCCAGCAGGCAATTCCCAGCTGTGCTGCTTTGTGTGTCAACCATAAAATGTGTGTTGTCTTTCTGAAGCCTGACTAAGCAGCTTTGGATATTACAAAGGCTCTGCTGCATGTTTTAATTTACATAGATTAGTCTTTCTCTCTTTTTATTACATTGACTAATCAGGAGAATATCGTAGCTCAGGCATGTTTATAACCTTGTGTGGCTGTGTTTGGCTACATAGATAAAATATCCTCTCATTTGCATGATTATTGCATGAAAGCAGTACTCTTAGAAGGCCCAAACACTAATTTAATATTCTTTCCTTGCCTCTCTTTTTACCTCCAGAACCCAATTGTCCAAATCCTCACCTTCTTCCACTTCTTTGCTTTACTGAAACCTTTTCATGGCACAGGCTGAACTACTTGGCTCAATTGTCAGTCTAAAAACCAGTGGGAATATTGGATGTGGATTTGTCAGGGATGGGGTTTGCTGTGGCTGGAAGTTTTGCTGCTCAGCAATTGCCCTTCCCCAGGGCAATTGTTCTGGGCAAACAGGACAGTCCAGGTGTGAGGAAAGAGATGAAGGCATGGTGGAAATAGAGAAAGGGAAATTTGGAGCAGTAGTTTACTGTAGAGAAATTCTTGGGAAAACTGAAGACAGTCTTGGGTGTTTGCAGGTCCCACCTTTGAGTGGATTTTGTGGCTGGCTGCAGCTGCTTCACAGGCTGGCAGGCAGGAGGGAACACCTCAACACTGAACTGCTCCTCCATGCTCGAAGCATAAACTGCTCCGAGTAGAAAAAGAAACAATTGGTTTCACATAAAATTCAGTAAAATAATAGCTTAATGTCTTTTTATTTCAGGAAACAAAATTGTGCTGTAGTGTTACCGAATCGTCAGGAATACATAATAGCTGACTCTATAGTAGCTGACTCACTGAACTTCATGAATGTGGGACAAATTCACAAAGAAACATCTGGCCTTTCAGTTTTTCTAACAGATGGATAAGAGAATGGCACAATTTCAGGGCTGAATACTCCTTCCAAGTATTATTTGAGATCTGTATTAGGAGATTTCAGTTTTGGTATTTCATATCAAGTGCTCAAACCTCTGTAATGAAAACAGAAGACATTGGCTTAGATTCTGATAATGAGTGAAGCTTAGAAATAATAAATCAGTCAAGAAAAACAAATTTAAGGATGTCATATCTAAATCAATCTGTCATCTTAGTTTTTTAAGATTTTCATAAATTGGATAAATTTTCAGCAATGACTACTAACACAGTTCTGAGAGATGAGAATGTCATTTGAAAATGTTGGATTTTTTTAATCTTGTCTGGAAAATGGAAATTTTTATTGTGAAAATAGAAATCATGTGAGAGTTTAACCCAAACTCAAGAAATAATTATGGTAAAATACCTGAAAATGCCATGGAAAACCACTGGAAATGTGATGAATTTTAAAATTATGACATTCCCAAATCTATGGGAGTAGATGTGGGAATTTTTCAAAACAGTGGTTAAATTTAAACTAACCTAATTGTTGCTTAACTTACTTAATTTCAAACTGTCTTCTTTCTTATTTCACCAGAAAATGTAAGGCCCTCCTCTTCCCAATGAAGAAGCTGCAGCAAATGGGAAGAGCAGCAGTGACTCTCTTTAAAAAGTGTTTTGGGGACACATCTGTCACAGCCTCAGCTTAGCACATCTAACCCCATTACAAACCAGCACTGGCTGCTTGCTCCCAGCACTGTCGTAAACAATTCACTTGGTTTTCTTATACAGTCGCCTAAACATTGTTCCTGCAAGAGAAAACAGAGTGAACTGTCTTCACAGATGGATGACTCTGCACTCTGGTTTATTCTATCTATTCTGCAAAATCAGCTGTTTGACTTAAACCAGGGACCCTGAACTACAGGCCAAGGGGCCACCAGAGAGCAAGGGAGAATGGCTGATGACTTCAGAGATAGGTAGGCTTGTCCTTGTCCTTATGCTGTCACAATAAAAACAGGATGAGGTGTTTCTGTGCACTCACATGGGCTTTGCCATCTCCTTCATAGCACTATCACTGTGTGTTAGCAGTTCCAGTGCTGACACATTCCTGCTCTCCAGCTCAAAGCACAGGATCATGGAGCCCTCGTTTGCTCCAAATCTACTTGTATTTGAAATAACTACAGAGCACAGTAGAAGGGTTAAGTGCAGCTTTGTACCACCACTTGCTGTTTTCCTCTGCTTTTCTTAATGGCACTCTTAATAATGGTTTCCTGAAAATGTTTCCTAATTGCTATAAAGATCCATTCTTTACCTTTAGCTTCACTTACTTTCAGAGCTGTTTTGCTAGAGCTTGTGTGGTATAGTGTCTTATTAATACTTATTTAATACTTATGAGAAGCCAAATGTATAATTTTATATTCATAGCTTTTAACAAATTTCTGATCTATTTTCTGATCTTACTTATACTGTCTAGTATTGTACAAACCATCTGAGCTTCTCTGGAAAGTGAATTTTGTGTTACTGCTTATTCAGAATAGCAAGTTCTATTTTTTTTTTTTTTTTTGTATGCATATAAGTGAAGTTTCTTGTTACCACAATTTTAGAGAGAAAAAAGAGAAAAATGAGAAAGCAGGGGTAATGACTTGTGTCTGGATTACCTATGCCTCTTGTTTTTTAATTTCCTTGGGCATGGTGCATTGTGGAGAACTCTGTAATACTTGGGACATGGTAGCTTTTTTTTTTCTTTTTGTTGGTTCATTATATTTAAATTTTAGACATGAAGACAGCTTCTCAAGAGTCAGGAACTGTCAGTCCAGGCTGGGCTACATTGAAATTCAGACTGATGGTAATAATTTAAAAGTGAATTTATTGAAACTTATTTGTGTGACTGTGTTTCTGGTAACAAATGAGTTTGAACATGTGAACAATTTTGCCATTGACCAATCTGTCTGTGTCATCATAAAATTGAGTATTTACCAAGTAAGCATACCTAGGCTTGGAAGTATTTTCCACATTCAGAGTCTTGCAGACAATTCCATTTTAAATCACATGAATATGTTGGAGGATCAAGCTATCAGTATTCTGTTTCACTTATTGTTATAAATTGTATACTATTTTAAGTAAATTAGAAAATTTAAGGCAACACCTCTTAGGATTGTCCTAAGCTGCTTGTATTTAAAATCAGTTGATTTGCATAAAGCTGGCTTGTGTCCTCTGTATTCAGGAAAAAATTATGTTTATATTCCTAGAAAACTTAGGACTGGGAGGTACTTCACAGTAGTTAGATAATGAGTGGCTTTTCACAAGTTCCTGGTTTCAAGGTGTGCTAATTTGAAGTTTTGTTGTACATGACCCCTTTAAGCACCAGTGACAGAGCTGTGCTCCTCTCAGCATCTTGTATTCTGTGTCATAACTTTTGTTACATTAATACTGAAAATTGATTTACCTTTGTCAAAATAAATTATACAGTCCTCCAAATAAATAATGCAACTAATAAATTAGAGTTTAACAATATTCTCTAGTCAGTTATTCAAAAAAGTAATTTGCTTATGATTCATTAATGTACTTCTTTGATGGCCAGTCACATCACCTGACTCTAAAAATGATTCATTAAAATATACAGTTGTGTCAAATGCATCTCAGTGAATTGCATTCCTAAATGTTTTCATTTTGGTCTCAGTTTCTGCAATGTGTAAGAGAGATGTTTGCTACCTTCCTTGTGGCAGGAAGCCAATCTGATGTCTTGTTTCTTCAGTATTGCCTTGAAAACTGTCAGATCTAACTTTTAGTTCCTTCCTGCTTTTGGCTGACTTTACACAGAGGATGCTGTGACTTAAGTGTTGTTGTTGATCTCTGGGTTTAATACCTTTGAGTGGAATTTTGCAAATCTGTGTTGTGCAATTATTCTTTTTTCTATCACCAACTTTAATCATACTGTGAGTAATTAGGGTCAGGATGTCAGACTAGATTTCCACTTAAAAGGTGTGCCTAGTAATCATGCTGATCTCAGATGATAAAAAGGATTAATTACTGTACTCATCCTGGCAGGAGATTTTGCTAGAAGGAAAAGCAAGAAAGAGTGCAAAGCTCTTAATTAATTGTGCTGTATGCATTCCACTGCTTGTTCTCTTACTCCTTTTAATCCTTTAGAGTGCCATTATCTCTTCTGAAGCTTTTATGAACTCTTGTGCATATTTAAGCACTTTTGAAAAATTACCCAACAAAAGTGATCTGTGGCGCTCAAATCTGTTAGAGTCTTCTCTCCCTCTGGATTGTGTGAGATTAGTAGAGCACATTGTAAAGAAAATAAAATGGCTACTTGCCTTTTCCCTCCACATCAGATGTGGTATCTTGTGAGTGGCTGCAGTTGGGTGCAATTTTAGCTGGAAATGTAAAAGATAACACTATTATAGAAAGGATTTATAGTGGTTTATCTACCGTTTTATGAAGAGTAAAACAGGTGCAAAACATGCCTGGGATTTTGTACATGACTAATTTTATTTGACTAGCATTTCTTACTTTACATTAAACCCACAACAACGCACTGATTTTACACAGTGCCTGCAGACTACACGTATGAGAGCTCAGAGCTTTTCCTACTCTTTAAGTTCACCTCTGAGGAATGAAGTTATCAGTTTTGGTAGAAACTGCTCAGAGATGGTGCAGGAAGTGGAGGAAACAAGAAGCAGTTCCAGCCCATGCAGAAGGGCCCACCTAAATTGCTGCTGCTGCCCCAGGGATGTCGGTGGGGTTTGGGGTTTGATGGAGTCAGGGTGATGGATAACTGAGAGTGTGCACGAGTTCCTGCATGGGGCAGTTCCTTCCCTGGGTAGCAAAATCCTCCCTCCCAGCCAGGAGCAGCAGTGGGAAGGGACACAGACGTTGTAGGGCCCTGACTGAAATTCTCAGCCATTGTGGTTGATGGTTCTCTGCACTGCCTCCCCTCCTCCTCGGGCTGCTACTCCTGCTTCTTGCATTTCTTGGTATTGGTATGGCACTCTTTTAACTCAGTTTCTTAAATAATGTGCACTGGAACTGTTTGATCTTTGTGGAGATGTTTCTGTTCATGAGGACATAGATTGCTATCATTTATTAATTGTTGTTACAGTATGGCAGAAAAGCCCTAATCAATTGTGGCCCCACTAAACAAGCCAGTGATTCAGCACAAAACCAGAATGTTCTGTCCAGTAGTTTTACAGTTCTTACTTTTCTGTTTTATAGAAGGGAACTAAAGGCAGGGCATGAAGATACATCTTTTTTAATGCCACATAGCAAGACACTGACAGAAGCTGGAATTTAAGACGTTATTAATCTTAGTCCACTGCTGTAACCAGAACAGCAATTTCTTGCCTTGCAGCAGCTGATATTATTTACTTAGTGTAGCTAAGCTTTCTCGCTTGGTTGGTAAGAAACACTATTAAACTGTGATATAAGAATACCATAAATCTAAAACAATTAACATTATATTCACTTGGGCAAAGACTTTTGTGGTTTTAATATTTAGAGGGTGTAAAGGCTATTTATTTTTTCTTTGAAGCAAAAATGCGTGTGCATGTTGTGTGTAAAAAAATGTATTTGCTTGTGTTTTGCTTTTTCCCTCAAGGAAAGAACCAATTACTTCTCTCAAACAGAGCATGACATACTGGAGTAAATGTTAAGGAAAAAAAATTAGTCAAAGTTAAAATAAATAGTTATGGTAAAAGCAAAACAAGAGCCCTCTTTGAATTCAAGAAATCTGAAGTGAGACTGTAACATGTCAAGAAGAAAATTACAATAGGAATTTTCTATATTATAAATGATGCTGCTCTGCAAGCAAGGATTATGTAGATCTTTCTTCTTCATTAGGATGCATTCACCTGTGAGATTAAGGGATTCCCTGCAATCCAAACAAGGATGAGGGTATACCCTCCTGTAGGTGTCTGAAAAACAACTCTGTGGCAGTGCAGGGGGAGAGGAAGAAATCTAAGCAAAATAATAATGATTTTTATTATTTACAATTTGGAGAGGAAGAAATCTAAGCAAAATAATAATGATTTTTATTATTTACATTTATTTGTAGAGCAGGAGGAAGAGGAAATGAATGCTGTTTCTCAGACCTGGTATTTACTGTGCTCCTTAAATATTTTGCAGAAATTCTCCTGCCTTGTATATCCATATTGGTTTTCCTACTTGTTCATTCTGGTCCCTGTGCAGAGCAGAAAAAAAGCTAATTTCATCTTTTTGAGTTTGAGACAGCACTTTCTATCACAAATAAGAAGTTAATACCTCAATAATGGTTTCCAAATTAATGAAATATTTAGCTAAACTAAATTTATGCTTTGATAAAATTAGAACTTTAAGTGTCATTTCCCTGATGAAAGACTGACAGAATTTTTGACCACACAGTGAAAGATTTTCTGAAAAAAAAAAAAATCAAAGCAAACCAATGAACATCAAAATCTGCAAAATTGTATTCTGCTGACTATCAGGGAAAGTTGTAAGCTTTTAATATTTTTCTAGAATTTTCCTCCCCAGTCACTCTCAAATTCAAAAAAAATGAAGGGTAATATACCTTAAACTCTAGAGAATAGTTGTCTAGCTCAAATTTGATGCTATAACTGAATGTAATTATTCTTAGGGCTTATTTGAATGAATATAGCCATGATTAATGGCTGTGGTACTTACACTGTAAGCCCCAAGAACCAGGAGTCCTGCTAATAAGCAAAGGATGTTTGTGTATGAAAATTTATGGATGTTTTTATGTACAGCTGAATTCTGTTGCTTATATTTAATTTAAAAATGAAAAGTTTTGTACTATAATAACCCAACTTGGAATTTTTGTTAAAACTGGTAGTGAAATCAATCACTGAAGTAGTATAAGTTTTCATCTGGATAAAGGCTGCTGGTTTCAGTTCATAATTGCAAATGGATTCTAAATGACTGTTGGCAAATGAGTTTTTAACAATCTTGCCCACCGAAAAAGTAATTATTTCTGTGCCTTATTAATTTTTTTTTTTTTAAACTGTTGCTTTTCATGCTGCCTTTGTTATTTTCCAAGCTTAATGCACCTTTTGTTAATTATGATCTGTGATTGCCAGACTAAAGGCAGCCACTTGTTTGGACAAATATACAAATAGAATGTAGTATTTTTCAAGTAGGTATCCATTATAAGGGATTTTTCTCTCCCAGTTTTTTTACTCAGAGGATATAAATGAGTATTATAGTTTAATTAAAGCAGGATTATTGTTGTTTATAGCAATCTCTGAATATTTCAAAACTTTATTTTTCTTCAAAATGATTTAATTTTTTTTTAAATGTCTAAAATTTTTTTATTATCGGAGTTCAGGTGCATATCCAAAAACCTTATCTGCAAGAAGCAGACATGCAGAGTGAAAATCAAGATGAAGAATAAAGATTATTTTAATTAAAAAAAATATATAATGCATGAAATAATTAGAAAGATAGATAAAAAATACAAAATTTACCAAAGAGGGGAAAGCCAAATTTCTCTGGTTGAAAAACATTATTTTCTAGAGAAAAGGAAGTTAAGTCTGAGCTGCCTGAATTAGTAACTGTTTTTGTAAGACTAAGATGTCTTGCAATGAAATTCTCAGATATGTAATAAAAAATTTAACCTGTTTGTGGCCAACATCCAAGGAATGACACAGCATAAGAGCTTAGAAAAAGACCATGAATCAAACTGTGAAGCTCTGTGATGGGCATTGTGAGTGAGGAAATACTGACAGTTTCCATAATAGGAAAATGCTTGTTGTTATGAGAAAAAGCCCATTTTTTTCAGAAAAAGAATTCCACCAAATATCAATTAAGAATTTTTTATGACTTTGGGAAAGTCTAGTTGATGGGCTGCTCTTAAAAAGTTATTTCTGTTATGTACTGCTGACCTCTATTGGCTTATTCCCACTAAATGCAGATGTGGCACTGCTGTTTTCTCCTCCCCTGGGAGACAGGAGCTTATGTTGACTTTGGAACATTTAGGAAGCTTTAGGAAGTTTTATGGCAGAATTACAAAAATTTGAGCATACATATGTGTGTGTGTTCCTTGTCATGCACAAGTACACCCATAAAGTTATTTTTCAGTCTCAGGTAAGCCAATGGAAAAGCCATTATCTTGGAACAGTGATTTGGTAGGGGCTTCTTGTGTCCATAAATTTACAAATAAGCTTAAATGGTTTTATTGAGGTGCAGCCCTAGATATAATACACTATAAAAATGAAAATAAATTTCATAATTGCAGCCTTCCTTTGCCTCTGTTAGTCAAAAACTACTTTTATTTTAGAAAGGATAATTTGGCAAATCATCCGTCTGTAGCATAGTCTAATTGGTTTTGAAGCCACAACATAAAATTTAAATTGGGGAAGATATTTAACTGTGTCAAATATTCTGTTTGTTCCCTCATTTAAGTCAATGCCATAATGTAGTTTTCTTTGCATTTGCTCTTGTCACTTTTTGAGTCTATTTCTGCTTGATAAGAAGCTCAGTATGACCTGGCAGTGGGCACTGGCAGCCCAGAAAGCCAAAGAGATCCTGGACTGCATCAAGCATGGCCAATGTGTCAAGGTTTAGATTAGATATCAGAGAGAAATTATTTCCTGTGCTGGTAGCAAGGCACTGGCACAGGTTGTCTGGAGGAACTGGGGATGCCCCACCCCTGGAAGTGTTCAAGGCCAAGTTGGGTGGGGCTTGAAGCAACCTGGTCTCCTGGAAAGTGTCCTTGCCCATGGCAGGAGATTGGAACAACATGATCTTTGTGTTCCCTTCCAACCCAAACCATTCTACAATTCTAGGATTCACATACTTTACATCATCTTTCTGATATTTATACACAGAGTCATAATTTTATTTGCTTTTGTAATAACAGTAATGTCTTGAATAGACTAAAGCCACCTGCACTGACAAATGCAAGTATTAAGACATTTTAGCTCATACTGAGCCTCCTTGCCCCAGCCTTATCCCCAGGATAAGACTTTTATTTGGCCATTCTTTTGATTTTTGAGAATTGCAGATGGTAATGGAGGTTTAATATCAGAGAGAGGGCCTGTGGTTAGCTCTGTGACAATGTACATAGCCCTGTGGAGTGCATGCAGTAGGTAAAGTAATGCTCAGTGCGTGCTTTTTAGAAGAAGCCTTGGTTTGAAATTGTTTTTAAAAGGAATATTTGATCTAAAAATTAATTTTTAAGTATCTCTAGGATTTTGCTGCTTAGACTATTGCACAAGAATGTCAGATCTTAATGACTGCCCTGTGTGGAGAGGACAATTCAAGGAAATAAATATCTAAGAAATAGGTTTTCACATCATGGCAGGGTGTGCATGGGTTATAAGTGCAGTCAGTAAGAGCATGATGATTCTCCATGTAAACGTTCTGTGATCACTCAAACCAGTGGGAGCAGACATAAGAAACAGCTTAAATTACTACATTAGGCTCAAAATTTCAGAGAATCAAGCCCAAAATAATTTGGAATTTTATTATTTAATTCTCTCCAGGGAAACATAGGAAACAGCACTGAGAGGATGAATAATAAGGCTTAGGAAATGCCATGTCCCTTTGGGTAAATAATACAAAACATGCCCAAATAGGAGGTTTTTTTTTTCCTTATTCTGTCTTAGAGCTGCCAGAGAAAGACAGAAATTTCTAAACCCTTGGGATTCCTTCAAATCTAAAACTATCTCATTGTCATGGAGTCCTAAAACATGCAGAGCATTCTTTTTGGAAAGGAAACTGCTGTTCTGGCTGTTCCCTACTGAAAATTCTATTGGGAAGAAGCATTTCAAAGGTCAGTTGTGCTTCCAGACAAATGTTTCATATTTCTTGGCTTTCCTAGCAATCAAACCTTTGCCAGTGAAAGTAAAAAATATCCCATTTGTAGCAAGCTGGATTGAACTGTATCAAAATTCTTTATAGACCATGATTATTAGTGTTCTTGCTATATCCTGAAGATTTTTCCAGCCAAGTAATCTAAGCTAGTGAAAACTCTAATGATAGGGCTACTCACAGTGAAACCCTAGGTTTAGGCTTTGGGCATGTGGCCAGGATAATGAATAGCAGAGATCAGAAAGATTTGCTGTGGATGAGGCAAGGCAGAAGCTCTGGCACATGAAACATGGATGCAGCAAGTGGAGTCAGAGGGGAGAGCAGGGACAGGTGTGAAGGAGGCAGAGAGCAATGATGAAAGAGACCCAGGTGAGGTGAGGATCAGAAGCAGATGTTGAGCAGCACTCACTCCATGCTGGGCTGGCTGCCTCTGCTTTGGAAAACCCAATCTCCCAAAGAAGGGGGATACCTGCTTACCCATCTCCAGCAGTCCCTGCAGGCACTGTGCAATGTCTGCCTTTCTGGAAATAGGTTTGGGATAAGAACGACCCAGAGCAGGGGAGTTTGTAGTGTGAGAGCCTCAGCAAGCACAGCCCAGTGTGGCTGCCTTACAGTGAGTGGGGAAGCAGGGAATGTGCCACCAAATCTGGCATTCTTTTTTCATGGGCTGCAACCTTGACTAACTGAAATAGGCAGGTTTTCTCAGAGTTCTTTTAAATTTTGCATTAATAGCTAATTATTTTCACCAGATCACTGTGGGTGCAGCTAACCATATCATCATTTATCATCATGATAAGGACTTTCAAAGTGTCCTGTTTATTCTTTCCTCATGAGATGTTCCATGACTGCTAGGTATATGCTAATGACCTAAATACTGTATTTTCTGATTTTGTTTCTTTTGTCTTTTGTTTGTTCCCATAAGAAGCTTTATTTTAATATTATTTTCTGGAAAAGAAAAAATGTATTAAATAATTTCAGGACAAATTTGCTATTTACCCCTGGAAAAAAAAAATTAAAGCAAGAAAAGTTACCCTCCCATTTCCTTTTCTTATTTGAGTAACCAGCCTTGAAAAGCTTCAGATTAATAAAATATGAAAATCTGAAAGATTGCATTTTTAACTCAGACTGGTTTACATGATTCTCACAAGAATTTTACAAACTAGATTTCTCAGTGTCTTGGTGACTATACAGTTTTATAATGAAAAGTACCCCTGCATTGGTTTCAGAATGAGATCAAACCCAGTACTGAAAAACATCTGATAGGCTGGTACAGCTCAGCTTGCATGTGGTACCATTTTTTAGTGTTTTCTTGTGGAAAGGCAATGAGGCATCATACAGTAGTATGGTGCTGTTAAGATACAGTTTTAGAAAGCTCTAACTGTAGTTGCCCTTCAAGCTTACATTCTTGTTTAGTTGTATTCCAGAAGTTTAGAAAAACTGCTGTGCACTGAGTCTTTGTTAAGCCTTTGTCAGTAGTATTTGATATTTTAATCTTGCAGAGAGCAGTGAGTGAATTGTGTTAATTAGCACTACGGTTCCCCTGTCTCAGTGGTAGCAAGAATGTTTCTTAAGAAAAATGTCTTTTATAATGTACCTTTTATACATCTAATATGTAAATCTATCCTCTTAAAATATTTATAAAAGAGGGATTGTGTCCCTGCTCTGAGGTAGGTTTGTAAGGAGGACAGAGCTGTGTGGTATGTGCAGTGGGTAATTGGCCACTGGTGAGAGGGGCAGAAAGCTCTTTGTGTTTCCCTGTACAACTGCCAGAGCAATGTAGTTCACAGCAAAGGCAGTCTTCTGCATTTTGTAGGATTCAGTCTTGTGTGCAGGATTAAGCTTTAAGAGTGAGTATTATAGCAATAGATTTGCATGAAGCTTAGAATTTAGAAATTCTGTTCCTCAGACACCAAAGAAAAATCCAAGCGCTAAATAATAACTCATCCTTTCCCAAAATCATCCCCATTGTTTGGCATAACACTAAATAAGTCTTAACACCTGTGTGGCAAGATATGGGTAACTTATATTTTCTTCTTCCAACAGACTTTCACTCAAAGAAATTTCTGCCAGCATTGCTTCTCACACCAAGGGCACATGAACCCTGTGAAAAGTTCCAGGGCTCCCTGTGCTTGCTGCACTTGGTGGCTATAGGGACTGTTCCTCATGCTGTGCAGAAGGCTACAAGAGTCTGATGTTTTCTTGAAAAAGCCCTGTTGTACCAGAAATAGATTTAATGGCCATTTGTTTTCATGCCTTCACAGTGCACATACCCTATATTCAGAGTTTCTTCTTCTTTCTACTTCATCTGGTCATGGGTTATTAAGTGTTGACTGGGAAACAGTGGGTGACACGTCCAGAAAGCAATTAATTAGCATTTAAAGTGCTGTTGTCAGAAGTACATCCATCTGACTGGGTAAGAACATGTCCAGATTCAGTTTGGTTTATTTTTCAATGCCATCAGTCTGATGGTTGTTTGCATCCAGTTTGAGTTCTAGGAAAGTGGTTATTTCCTTGGTAGTTCTCACAAAAATAAGAAGAGTGGCAATGAAAGGCTGGCTATAAAGTACTTACTCCTACAGGATTCCAGACTTTCTTCTTAAGTTTTAGGATAAGAGAAGCTTTGCACATTTGTTTTAACAGTCCTTTAATCTGTAATAATAATAAGAACACTTAGCACTTTTCAGCTTCAAAATGCCTTATGAATGATAATTTCACAACATCCCAATGATACAGTTAGTATTTCATTTGTCCAAGGCAATGAAGGGAGTCACCACCAGCACTAGGATTAAAGAAAAATGAAGGATATATATGGAGAGAAATATTTTTATGAAAACTCTACAACAATTACTTATTTCCTGTAGGTTCCTCTTTTTTCTTTTCCTTTTACATAGTATGTCTTTTAATGCTGAAATATTGAAAGCAGTAGAACAAAATGAAGGGAGAAGCTTTTGGGTTTGGATTTATTCATGGACTCTCATCTTCCACAGCTTATTGTACCCAGAGATTTGACACTTTTCTGTATGATTTCAGTATCAGTCTTAAATGACCAGACCAAGGTAAATGTGTCTTTTGGGGAGGCAAGAGGGAAATCCAGTGCTTGAGATTATTTAATGTACTGAAAACAATGTAATACTGCATATCCTTTAATGAATAACCCAGGGTATAAAAGTTAGAAAGGAGTTGCAATTGCATTTTCATTGTCCCAAATTTCCAGTTTTTGCTTGTATCTGGAGAGGGCAGCAAAGAGCTGCGGTTTGAAACTTCTGCAGCAGGTAACCTGCCCTGTCTGCTTTTTCTTTGATTACAGCCTTAAAATAACTCATCATAAAGATATTTTCAAAGTGTTTCTCACTTTTCTGACTCCAAATTTTTTGGGGTTAGCTCTGTGTTATAAGACAGAATGGTCAGAATTAACAACTTGACCTCAGGCAAAAAGGATGTTGGCAAATCAACAAGACAGTGTCTTGTAATCACAGCCTAAGCTCAGTTTATCAGTCACAGTGCCTCCAGGTAATTTAGGATATTAGAAACAGAATTTTTATTAAACCTCTGGAAGCCTATTCAATGTCAAATGCATTGCCCTGAAAGAGCAAGCTGGATGTGTATCCCAGACAGATTTAGCAGACATTAAAGTCAAATTGACTGGTTTCACTGCTCTTCAAAAGGAAATCCTGCTCCCTCATGCACAAACTCTGCAGGAGCAGGTGAACTGCTGGCAGAGGGGACAAGTCTCTAAAAGTGAAGGAAGAAGAGGTGATCTATGGGATATTTGGAGGGCAAATCCATGAACATCACATCATTAAAGAAAAAGGAGTGGATTTTAGTGGGTTCAACAGAGATGACTCCTTTGGAGCAGAGATGTAAGGACAGATATTACTCTGAAGTCCAGACACTTAAAACATCTGAACTTTCCCTCCACTGTTCATTATTCTCAGCTGTCTGGCTTAGGTACGAATTTTTGTTCTAAAGGAGTTAGTAGGAATTTTGCCACTAATTTCAGGAAGATTGGTATTTGATGTTAGCAGAAGTATCCTTACTGAATGTCCTGTGTTCCCCTGTGCTCATCTACAACATGGAATATGTCATGTTCACAGCCACCCCTGAATACTACCTTGTACATTTTGTGGTGTGCAACTATGCCTCAGCCTGAACAAGCCATGGTTTTATAGCAGTTGTATTTTTCTTGCTTTCTGGGTCCTAAAAAGGTTCTATTTTTACTTGACTGTGGCACTCATGTACTTTGATTCTTTAGACAGGCAAAGTGCTGGCCCTGACCTCAGGCGCTGGTTAGAATTGATTTCCATAACATCTCTCCTGAAAGAAGGGATTTGTATCATCTCTTAAGTGGGAATTACCTGAGAAAAGGGGTTCAGTGGGGTGTTATTTATGGGTACAAATATCAGATGGGTTGTATAGAATGCAAAGTCAGACTGCTCAGTGGCAGAGCAAAAGGCAACAGGCACAAAAAAAGATAGGAAAATCCATTCATGCAAAAAAAAGATTTTTTCCTAATGTCTGCAATGCTATATAAATTCCCTTTAAATATTCCATTTGATAATCTTCCTTCCATCATAAAGTTTTTGAACTTTAAATGTCATTTGAAAGTCCTGAGCAGAAATAAAATAAAAATTCTGATGGAATTATGATGGAAAGATGTCAGAGATATAAAGAAAATGGACATGCTTTTTCTCATTCTGTTTGTTTTACAAATGTTGTGACATTTTGCCTAGGAAATAGAATACAGCTTTTACAGAACTATAGGAAAATGACTGAATTTTTGGTAGTTGTAACTGGACGTTCCTGAAAGTTAATGCATGAATTTCTTCCTTCACTCTTACATCCTCAGTGCTGTAGAGTGAAAACTTTCCTAGTCATGGAATAATACTAAAAATAATCATTATTTTTGTAGAAAAAGACCCTAGCAGCTTTCCCTGAAGCTGTGTGGAACATTCAAAGAGTGTCTGGCAGAGAGAAACAAAACCAGTTCAGAAAAAACTACAGATGCTGCTTGGCATCAGAGGAACTTTTCAAGTGAGCTCTTTAGTAATCTCATCTCATATTAATCATTCTTAGATATTCGGTCTATCATTTGCTAATAATCTCTACCAAACATTACTTTCTTATTCTTGGCAGCAGCCTTTTGAGCAATTGAAGACTGTTTTCATGCTCTGTCTCTTCATTGGTTGTCTTATTTTTAGATTAAACTGTCATGATTATTTGTTGGTTTGGGGTTCCCCAGTCCATCTGTTTATTCCATTGCTGCCATGTGGACTCTGTCCAGTGGTTAATGTCTCTTGTGATGTGTGGACATGGACCAATCATCCTGTCTGCCAGCCAGCAGAGACTGCTACAACAATTTACGGTTGCAGTTTTGAAGTATATGTTTTATTTTGTTGGTTCTTTTTTTGTTTGTTTGTTTTTGTTTTTGTTTTTGTTTTTCTCATAAAAGGGCATTTCAAAGAGCTGTTCCCTATGACCCTTCTTAACTTGGATGCTTTTCAAACCTTAAAGCTGGAAAGGAGATCCTGGCCCTTGTGGTGCACATGTTTATTTGTAGAGAGGAAAAGCTGCTACTTTGTGTTCCAAAGGAGTTAATGTACTGTTTTAGACTGATAAATGCTGATTACAGCTGTTCAGTTGTGACGTTTAACCTGGGCTGAATGGATTGAAAGGAGATGTGGCTGATTGTGTCCTCCTGGTAAGATGTTTGCCCTCTTTACAATAGCCTGAGACAGTTGATGTATTTGACAGGTAGATGACAGAACCATGGAAATACCTGTGCCCTTTTTTCTACTATCAATTCAGTTACTGATTTTCCTTAAGAAAATGTATAAGGAACTCTATTCTTCATTACAGATCATTTTCCTCCTCCAAATTCCTTTCTATGATTAACTTTAGTAAAAGCTTTTTTTTTTTTTTTTTTTTTTAAGTGTACTGCCAGTTTGTTAAGATTTAATTATGTTCTTCAGGGTACAGGCAGTTCCTCCCAACTTTCCTGAAAATTGACTTTCTGATCTATTACCAAGATCCTTGCTGCTTCTGGTGATTGTTATTTTTAGGAAAGAGAAAGAAGTAATGTAGACTAGAGGATACACATTCATCCATACATTTCTGTGTATGGAGAGAATGTACAGCTCATCTGCCATCTGTGTAGCTGTCCTTTCTTCATCATCTCTATTTCTATCCCAAACACCCAAACAGTATGGCTGAGAGCATCTTATTTACATTAAAATCTATTATTACTGGATGTGGCAATTTCTATTTTGAAAGGTAGTGGGTAGATTGACCATTATATGCTGTGAAAGTTTTTCCATGTTCCTGCTTGATCAGTAGAGCCACAAAAGTGCTTGCTTGGAGAAGATGAACGGGGAGAGAGTTGCAGGTCACTGACCCTGTGAGGTGCCTGAAATGGTGTAAACATTTTTCTGCAGGGCAAGGATGTAAGAAAAGGGACAAATCTGCTATCTCCATGGGCAGCCAGGTCAGCCTGATCTCATTAGCTCCATGTCTGAGATAGGAGAGCAAAGAAATTGTGTAGTAGTGAGAGAGAAGTAGCTGAACCTTAAACGTAAACTGTTTTTAAAAACCAGCCCTGGGAGCAAAATTCAAGCTATATATTATGTTCTTAATTGGGGAACAGAAGACAAGTCAAAAAATGAGTGGGTTAGGTTTGCTAATATCAGTGGGCTTGTTTGTGTTGAAACTGATTTTTAAATTTTAGCTATTCACAGTTCTCTGTTTGTTTAATTTGTTTGAAAATAGCTCAATGTTTATGAATTAGAATACCTTTGCCTAAAGGAAATCATAACAGAGAGAAACACTGTATTAAGAAAACCAACTCAAACCTTCCTGAGTACTTATTCTTGCCATGCAGAATAAAAATTGAAGATTGGAGATAAAGGATCGCAGAAGAAACTCAGAGACCTTAGAGAAAGATAACTTTTTTTGTTTTAATGAGTGCTATTTTTCATGTGATGTCTAAACTCTCTCAAAAAATTGTTTTGACCCTTGTTCTGGCAAAGAAACAGCTAAGGAACCAGAGGGGAACAGAAATGAAATAAAGATTGCTTCAATCTCAGATATTTTTTTTTTTTAACTTCCTTGTTTAATGCTGCATAAAGTGCCAATAAATCTCCCTTTAGGCTTTATGAGTCCTACTTTGTAGGTGACAGATCTCAGGCAGTGATAGGTAGTCAAGAGTTGGGGAAAATGGATGTCAGAAAAGTTTGGAGGAGCAAATATGCCCTGATGACACAACAATAACAACAAAAAAGCATTCGTCACTGTCCAAGTTTAATACCTGCAGGTTTGGAGCCAGCTGTGATTTCCTGGCTTTCAAATACATCTCTAGTACCACTGAGTTGCCAGCAATGTATTCTGGATGGTTCTGCAAGTAAGAGTTTCCTGCAATGTCTTAATTATACCTTTTTTTTCCTTCTTGATGGGATTCCACAAAGCCACAAGCATGCATTTTAAGATGAACTATTAAAAGGAAAGAAAACAGTCACCAAAGCTTCCCCAGTGACTAATGTTGTGTAAATACTGTCATGGTACGGTTGGATTTATTTTTAATTACTAGGCCAGCCTGGGGAAGTGCTGTCAGAGAGCAGTGATAGCCTGTCCATTGCTCGTTTGAGCAGAACAAAGGGCTTGACTTGGAGCAAGTTGCAATGCAGATAGTGTTGCCTGAGTTTATTCTGCCTTTCTTCTTCTCAAGCAGCAGAAATGTAATCTAGAGCTGCAATGGAATTTAATGCTAGGGTAGATCCTTATGGAGTTGTAACTCAGCTATATATTTCTTAAAATAACCGTAGTTTTCCATTTAATTTTTTAATATAATTTTGACCATGGTTAGGAAATCATAATTCTGGTCTATCAGAGGTGTTAGTCTCATTGATCTCTTCACTCCTTTACTTTTTTTATTTTTTTAACTTTCCAAGAAGTATCTCATTTTACTCAAAGCAGCATTAGACCCAATAGAATCTTGGGACCTTTTTCTGTACAGATTTGTTCACTTTTTGTTGTTTAGGTTTTCAGGGGGATATGGAAATACTGTTAAAACAGGGTAATGAGCTGATTTGGAATAAATAACTTACACAATGCTTAACATATGGTCTTGCATACATTGTGTTGTCTTCTCTTACCTTTACTACAAATGCTCTGTTTAATAAACCCACTGTTCAGTCCAACTCATTGCTGCTGCTTTACAGAAGTAGATGTGCACTAAAGATGATGGTTATTTTTTTTTCTATTACAGAGTTGAGATACCTGCAATTTTGGGAGTTTATTATGTTTGTTTGAAGGAAATAATTGACACACAGGAGTTACTTATGTTGAGACAGATTGATATTTGAGGGGGGTAATGGAAACAACCTAAATAACCCCACTAACTCAAGAAACCAGTAAATAACCAGGATGTTACATCTGGAGTAGGACTCCATTGTTTGCCTATGGACATCTAATGCAATTTTAGATGTCCTGCAATATCTGAGGTATTTGCAGAGCATAAATTAACATGGCACAGGAGCTAATGAGGACCTGTGCTGCTCTGGATGTGTAGCTTGGTAGCCAAGTGTCCAAGAACCACGTAAAGTAGCCCCAAAACTCTTCTTTGTTTTGGTAGGCAATAAAAAACTGGCCCTACACTCCAGTCTGGCAGTAATAGGTGTATCCCAGATGTTTTGCTGTCTTTATTTCATCTTTTTACCTATATATTGCCCTTTTATGGATGGGGTTTATTTGGTTTGGTTTTTTATTCCCACACAGAAGTACTGACAGTCTGGAAGCCATTTGTAAGGGAATACTTTCAGACCATGTGAAATCTTAAACTAGTTTTATGTATGCATTTATATATGTAGATTATATTAGGTTTTAGGAGCCGAGATACTGACTCCTTGGCCTACATGTTGGATCTCATGCTAACACCCTTCCTGCAGATGTATGTCTTTGTGCAGGGAAGTTCAGCACATTGAATGTGGCAGTGCACTTGTAGCTGCTCTGAGTGCTGAGATATTGGGACAGCCAAACTCATCTCGAGCTCATTGAATTCAGAGGATTAACAGTGCCATAAGCTGTATTTAGTGTCTAAAGGAGCTGTGACATATTGAAATCTCTGTCAGATGAAATCTTCTCCTCCAGCAGGCTTAAATACATGCATTTGAAATGTTTAGGATCAACAGCAAATAAAAAATGATTCAGAACTTAATTCTTAGTGTCTTGATGAGGAATGAAGGTCATGAAACCACACTGCATTATGTCAGTTTTTGGCCTTTTGTACTCTAAAGGAGGCATGGAAATACTTGTGACCAGTGTGGTGCATACAAATAGTGCCTAAAATCTGGATAGCAGAACAGTTTGGAATGGATGGGGAAAGACTGTAAACCCAGCAGAGACAGATAAGCAGAATTATTTTAACTGTATCTTTTGAACCAATTTGGAAGATCCTGGGGGTTCAGGATGGAAACACAGCAGATATTGGCGCTCCTTGCAGAGCATCAAGGTATTCTCAGAGTATAAAGAAGATATCTAAGCAGCTGTAAAAATATTAGAATTTAAAATTTTAATGTGTTTAATTGCAGGAAGTTCAAGGGAGGTTGAAAATGTCATGTACAACTTAATGTTTAATTCTTCCTAGGCAGAATTTTCCAACTCATCACTGCAGCGTTTTAGTGAGTGTCAGCTCCAATCCCCTTGAGAGAAGTCAGTTTTCATTTTATAAAGGAACAGAATGGCAGAAAGGCTAAAATATTATTGTTCAGGGGAACAAGTGAGAAGAATCTGTTTTCTGAGGCTCTGTGTACATATAATAAAGGTATATTCATAAAAGGACAAATTATCAAGGTAGCTTCTCAGTCATCTGAGAAATGGTTACTGCATGTGCTGTCCTTGTCACTGGGGAAGAACACACACGAGCTGATCTGCTGTCATGGATAGAGGAAGACAGAGGGTGTTGGCTTAAGCTTCAGTGAAATCTGTTTGTGTTTGGCTATAAACACACACGTGTGGTGACCTGAGCTGACAGACAGTATCTTGGTTAATCTCAGTAACTCGGTGGTGGGCTTTCAGCCCAGAGAGAGAAATAGAGCTGCCACCCCCCTCGTCTGTCTGGGGAGCTGAGGAAACCTCTGAGAGCCTGAAGTGCAAGCCCGAATTCCCAGCCAAAGTCTCTATCCACCAAAGACCTTTCATATCCTCACAATCTGAAAAAAATCTCAAAAGCTTTAATAAAGACTTCACTTTTCAGCATTTGAGATGGAAATGTCAGGGTGTGTTGTTGATGAAGTCTTGAACTCAAAAGTCTTGCAGTTATCTCAGAAAAATGTAATGGAAATCAAAATATAGTCTCTAAAAAAACCTGATAATGCTGTTCCAAAATCTGTTTTTATTATCCCTTAAATTTCCTCCACTTTAATTGTACATATAAGATGAACAAATCTATTTGCCTTAACTACTTGATGCTGCCCAAGTACTGAGAACTGGAAATTATACGAGGAAATGTTTTCTTATCTGTGAGTTAGATTAAATTAGGCCAAATTAGGCAATATGTTCTGGTGTTTGTTCCTGTGAGGCAATTATATTTTCTGTGAAGACATTGTCACAATCTTGCTTCCCAGAAGGCATAACTATTGAAAACCCTTTTTTATGAGACTTTTTTTTGTGTAACAGGTTAGAAATATAAAGACAATGTCATGTGAAAAGCATGTGTGCATTAATACTGACAGCTTTATACTTTCTATTCCCATTTAGACCTCATTCACTGCTTTAGTCAAGCACCTTAAGTCTACTGTTTCATGATTTCTATTTGGATGAGAAAGTAGTATTAAGTATTAAGCAGATAGGGTTTTTGTTGGTTTTTTTTTTTTTTTTTTCCTGACTGACATTATAATGATAGAAAATTGTCAACCATCCACAGGTTTTTATCTACAGCCATCTATGAGAGTCCTTCTAGTCAGAAAACTTCTGAGAAAAAATGTAAAGCATATACTCATAGAAATTTGTTCAAATGAAAGTAAAACATATAATTTGAGCTCAGTGTTTCCTCTATTGTGGTAATATTATATAAGTGTTCTAGTGCAAAAGTTAAACATCGAATTCAGTTCTTAAAAATTACTAATTCTCAATGAAAGTTGCCTAGCCTGGCAATTATCCCATTACTTATCACATTACCTAACCTAAAGCAGAAGATAGGAACCTGTGTTAACAGAAGATAGGGACCCTAGTTAACCTGTGCTGAATTACATGTCAATAATTTCATGCAGCCCATGATTGATCAAAATAGAATTGTGTTGCCAACATGTGTCTTAAACAGAGACCTCTACACTTACTCTTGTTTGCATTTAAATTTTAAGGAAAATGGAGATCACAGACAGAATCAGTATTTGGCATAATTTGTATAGATGCAATTAGATGAGTAATAGGAATATGAACAGGAATATCTTCTCTGGCTCCTGTTGGAAAAATTGTGTTTATTCCTTAGGGTACTGGAAACATGTTAATTGTGATTGATCTGTTGTTGACATGGTCAGTCTGGTATCTCTTTAAATACCAAATAATTCAACTGATGTATTTTGCAAATTTAAAACAAATATTTGCTATTTTATAAAATATTTTTAAAAAGTGGTAAAAATGAATGGCATATAAACGTAATAAAAATAGTCATTGTCACATAACAAAAAAAGCCTCACACAACTAAACATAAAATATTCACATATCAGTGCTCCTGCCTGTGGGCAAAGACTGCAGAAAACAAGCAGTTGCTTGCTTACCCTGAAATTCCATTTTTATTTAATACAGAAATTAAGTGCCCAAAGTCTTGGTTTCGCACTTCCTTTCTCTTTCCCAGTCATCATTTTTATCCTTACATTGCACCTCCCTTGGCTGTGTAATCCCCTGAAACATTTCACAGTCCTGATTTTCCCATTCCAGCTCTCCATTTTTTCCTGTGCCCAGTCAGCTTTGTGTCCTTCATAATCTCTCCTGCTTTCATGCACATGTGTTTATCTCTCTGCATCCCCTTATCTATTTGCTCTCCAATCTCCTTATCCTAGATTCCTAACCTTGCTCATGCTGCAATTTCCCTCTTGCTTGGATGATGCACAAGGCTTTCAGCTGCCCAGCCCTATGACATGTCAGATTGCTTTTCCTCTGCTGCAACTCTTTCTGCCCCACTTGGGTATAGTGTGAGCAGGAGGCTCGAATGACTTGTGAGTATCAGTGTAAAAATTCCTTTTTTGTCACTTCCTACCTGGTGACAAAACTAATGTGCTGTGAGTCATTGCAGAAAGCCAAAAGAAATATAATTTTTGCTGCAAGAAATGTGTATCACCCCTCTTTCAAACCCTGGTCCCTAAACCTTTGAAAAAAATCCCATTATTTTTTTAGTAGGGGTATCGCTAATTCACTAACTAGCTGTAGATTGTGGAAGTTCATAAGGACACTAAATGAGTATAGATCTTTAGGGTTCAATCAATTAAGTAGCCTGAAAAATCTCTCTGTCAGTACTTAGGAATAACATAACACACTTTGTCATGTACAACAGCTTTAGTTACAGGTTTACATGGAATGGCCCCAGCAAGAGCTCCAACCAAGGGGCTCCTTGCAGTCTTCCACCACTCGGAAAGGTGTCTTTACCAGATACTTACCTTGCCTCTTGCACTCCCATTAGTTAATAGATATAAGTGATTTTTTAAAATAATTATGTGTTCTAGGCTTCTTGCTGATTTCTTCGTTTTTTATATTAAGTATATTGAGTTTATTCCTCTCCAGTTTTGAAGTAGAGTGATTTGGGGAAGAACATGCTAAAACTGTGTAAGTTATGTGAAGGAAAGCTGGTGTTGAATTGAGTGATCAGTTGGTAGAGAGCATCTGCCATTGGTCAGGAAGAGTATGAGGCATTTATCAAATTCCAGTTTATTCTGAAATTAACATTGGAAAGTCCCAGCTTTCAGGTGGGACTGGATTCTGTCCTATGTTCTTTTTATGTGGAGCAGATAAAAAGAGAGCTGAAATGTGCCTTTTTTTCCTGCCTTGTTCCTCCCCTCTTATCCTCCTCCACAGAGAATTGACACTGACTGGGTGATACAGCAACAAGGAAGGGGAATTTGATTTCTTCTGATGCTTGCAAAAATGCTGCTGATTCTTTCTTAATAGCAATCTGCTCTCTTGGAGATGAACAATTTAATGCACATGGGCACCCTTTGCACTGATGGTTTATATAATGTACTTTAGATGCTGGGTATAATTTCCATTGAATTCAGAGTCTCTGCCGATGTAGATGTACAAATATCCTGTGTCCTGGGATGCCTTTGTAAGTGAATTTTTCTTTTTTTTTTTTTTTTTTTTTTTTGTCCTGTCTTCAGTGGCTGATTTGTGCTATTCAACATCTGTTGCCTTTTATCACAGTGAATTTCAGCAATAGGCAGAGTGATTCCTGTCAGTTTATATATCATTTTTAGTGCAGTTATAGAAGGAGCAGGAATGAAACACTATAAAAATACTGTTAAGAGGAAAAAAAACCACCAAAACTGAAAAAACCCTCATACCTCAACCAACCAAGCAATCCGTACTACTGCTGTGTGAAAAAAAAAGTTAAATATGTTAAGTTTCTGTTTCTTTTTTTGATAGTTTTAATCTGATGAGTGGTTATTCATATTTATTGAAATCCACATGATAAAAATAAGTGATCTGATTTATAAGACTATTCACCATTTTTCACAAATCATCAAGACTGCATTGCATTTAATCAACTTTTGAAAGAAAGTGAAAATTTTATAGAAAAGAGACCAAATATGACATGAAGGTTCCACATGTCAAGTGGATGGTTTAGACCTCCTTCACTCTTGTCAAAAGCTGAACAGTTGCTTTGAATTTTTTTGATCACTGAGATACAGTAGGTGATTAGTGAAAACAACTTGTGAAAAGTTACCAACAGGAATATGATCAGAGTTGGGTAAGCAAAAATTGAGTTACTCTACTAAAGGACTTCAGGTTTCTTTAGAGAGAAGACTTCCTTTTGTAACATTAAAGAAAACTGAATTTTTTTATTAAGACTTGGAGGTCTCAGAAGGATCAAGTAGTTAATTATTTAGTAGGAGTCAGGTTATTTCATTAGCATCAAAAGGCTTATGAAATACAGTACACATGTGGAAAGTAAGCAAGTAGGAAAGCAAAGGCTCTGCTTGTGTCGTGCAGAGGTGCATGTTTGGAATATGCTGCAAGATTGAACTTGCAAGGTCCTCAGAGAAGATGCCAGTGGGGAAGGGGCACAGGACACAGCCTTTGTGTTCTAGAGCCTTGTTTTGTAGGAGTTAAAGCAGTATGCAAGGTTGATAAGGCTAATGAGGTAATTAAGTGCTTTTTTTTTTCTAATGGCCTCCTTCACAGAGACAGAGGATCTGCTTCATGTTGAGGTGACAGTAGGCAATGCTACAAAAAATAAGATGCAAGAGGACATACTTGCACTGGCTGAAAACATTCATGAAACAGGACAGGAATATGATTTTCATATTAGAGCATATTCAGTGGTAAATTTTTTTTTAAATTGTGGGTTCTTACCTGATCATGAATCATCTGCAAAATTGCTGATGATAGTAAATTATTCTGTATAGCAAAGACAAATGCCAACATGAAAAACTGCACTGAATAATTGAGAAATGCAATGGCAGAAGACAGGATGTTCAATATTGAAAAAAAGAATGCAAATGAGAGAGAAACATTTCCTGCTTTTGGCTCAGCAGTGAGCCCTGGGATGGCGCCATTCTGGTTTCAATGCCTATAAAACATCCGGCATCCGGGTTGCTTTCCTTTTTTCTTTTCTTTTCTTTTTTTTTTTTATCTGTTTGATAATTTGAGAGCTGAAGTTACCAGCTGGTGGTTTTCCCTAAAAATAGTTTTCGTGTGAGCACAGTATGTGCATTTTCTTTCACTGATTTTGTAAAGGTACATTACTAGTGGCACAAAACAGCCATAATTTGCTTTTGGATACTAGAACTACACAAAAAGATGAATGGGGCATATATCTACTGTATAGACAGCTTTCCTTTTGTTGCTTTGGGCAATCATATAGTTAAGTGATAATGTTCCTGGAGATTGAGTCCATGAAGCAATAAATGGCTTTTATAGTTTATTAAATGCCGAAGTGCAGCTGGAGCTACAAAAGCCATCTCAAGCAGTGAGTATGTTATTACTATTATGGAAAGATAAAAGGAGAATTTTTAAAATTTTGAGGCAGGAATAAGAACAGAAAGGATAATATTTTCATTAAAACTATTTATATTTATAATATCCCACCTTAAAAAATATGCTTATAAAATCCCACCTTATTGTGGGGTAGATATGAACCAATGCTGTCTCTAACCTTTGCAATTTCAAACAAATACAGATCCATAATATGTAACTGAACACTAATAATATTATGTGTAAAATTTTGAAGCAATAGAGTGAAAAAAGTTACAATTGAGCTGGTTTGGATTTGAATTGAGCTGCTCTTTAAAAAAAAAAAAAAAAGCACTGAGAAGGAAGACCAGTGAATTTTGCAGCAAGAGTGGTTTTGCACAATTTTCCTAAATCAATACGAGTACCAAATTATGCTGGTATTGGAAGCTACCCTGTTAATTTTTCTTTATAATCTCTGGCCTTCTAAGGCACATCCCTGCCCCTGGCAAATGCCTATTATTACAGAAGGTTTGAAAAGGAAGCAACTGTGGAAAGGACAAGACTTCAGTTCTTTCTGATTCTGTCTCTAGTTAAGCAGAGAAAAGTCCTGCAGCAGCTGAACACATCTTGGCCAAACTTGATCAGGCCAGGAGTGGAGTGAGCAGAGGCTCCTTCTGTGGGTGCTGTAATGAGGACAAGGGTGACCAAGTGGTCCTTCAGGAAAAAATCTTGATGGATTAGGCCAAAATTTTAATATCCCTAAGCAGTTGTGCTTTAACCTAAGTATCTGAACTGATTAATTTTCTCACTTTCTCTGACCCAGTGAAAGATACAAGAATAGCTGTATGATATAAATAAGTGGATAATTGTGTTGAAAATTATCAAAAATAAGTATTTCTCAGTATTTACACAAAAATCATATTTTCACTTTTGGACCAGCTCTTCAGGATTGGGGAAGCAAATACTTCAGTGCATGAACTGAGTGGTGACACATACTCTGTCCCAGTCCATTGCAGTCACTGTCATTATTTTATCCAGAAAAGCAACTGAGTTTACCCTGAAATACTAGGAGCTCAAAACTGTAACCACTGACTGCTGGTACCTGAAGGAGTGATTTTATGTCACATTTAACCAACTGTGTTGTGAGCTCAGATCTTGTAACCAGACTCAAACCTCCAGCAACTATGGCCCAGTGTATGTGTCACTGAATTTAAGACCAAAATATGAGTCAACAAACAAATTGTGGGATGAGCAGAACTGCTTCTTCATGGATGGCATCTTCATTGCCTGAGATGCTTGATGATCTCCGGACAACAGCTCTGGAGTTTTCCATTTTAGATTAACAGATGTGTCTCCCACATATTTTAGTATTCATGACAAATGATTCAGGAGTGAGGGCCCAATCTGTTCCCATAAAGTCACTGAAACTTTTGTCAGTGACTTACATGGAAGAGCTCAATACAAAAGCATCCTGTCACTAGAAGAATAAATTGAAAGAACTCAATTTAACCAGGGACACTTTGGGTATTGTATAATTTAGATCAAGTTGTCTACAAACATGTGTTTGTACCATAGTTTCAGTTTTAACTCTCTATTGAGCTTGAAATAGATTTATTATAAATAATATTAGCAAGCAGTTATTTTCACTAGATCTTGTGTGTAGATCTCAAATGCATTATGTGACAATTCCTGGCAGCTGTCTTTCTATAATGTAATCCAGATGAATAAAATCTCCCAGGGACTGAATGCCAACCGTTATCCTGAATTACAGTTGCTTCATGTCTCTTTTTTCAGCCATTTATCTAAATCTTTGCCTTGTTTCTTGAAAAAATTTTTAAAGCCTTGGGAAGAAAGCAGGCTTTATATCACATTACTCTTTTTATATAGAAACTAATATACATGTTATCTTCTTCTGCCTTTTCCAAAGGCATCAGAGAAAAACCATACCTGCACTTTCCTCTTGTCAGTGTATTCTTCTGGCCAGCCCTTGAACAGATTGAAGTTCTTAGCTGAATACTGTAACTTCATCAGGTAATTATGGCAGCATATATTCACCCAGGTGGGAAAGGTCTCAAGAGTCCATATGTTCAAAGCAGAAGCAGCACTGAATTTTCAAAGCAGGTTCCTCAAGGGTTTGTCCAAATGGGTCTTGGAAAGTCCAAGAATGGGGACCTGTAGCTTCTGGGAATCTTCTTCCAGTGCTTAATTGTCCTCACAGTGATTTAGTGATTTTATTTTTTTCTTATACCCAGTAGAATCCCTGTTTCAAGTCAAGCCCATCACCTCTCTTCTGCACTTCAGTAGAGAGCTCTCTTCTTGATCACCCTTTTGATTTTTATTGGCAGGATGAGGTCCCTGAAGCCTTCTCTATTCTGGACTGAAAGAACACCCAGTCCCTTAAACCATGTTTGTGGAATTATATGTGTTCTGCTATACCTACAGTGTCTTTAGCTGCAAAGCACATAATTAATCACATATTCTGCTGTGTTTTTCCTGAGGTCAGATCATTTCTAGCATTATTTGTTACAAATTTGAATGTCTTTTCAACTAAGCAAATAACTAAGCAAATGGCTTATAGCTATGAAAGATTAGTCATAGACAATGTCTATCTGAAATTATTTGAACCCATAATTGTATTTTCAGTCCATAGAGTTCATTATGATTGTGTGTTCAAAAAATTCTTTCAAAAAATTGAGATGCATACCTTTATACTTCATGTGTTTTAATCCCTAAAACATCAACTGTATAAGGAAGTGTCAGGTTCCTTCAGCCTGCTTTCAGATAGACATTTTAATGTAAGATGCATGGAAACATGTCCATTTTGGAGCAGGACAAGAATTGAACATCTACCTGCTGACACACATACCAGGGATCTTTTTTTGTGCCAGTCCTGTGGTCATCTTCAGAGGCAGCACCTACTGATCACAGGCAAAGGTAGCCCACGCAAGCCTTGCCTTCCTGCTTTCATTACTTCATAATTACCAGCTCTACCCGAATGAGGCACAAAAGCTCTTTCATTGCTAAATTGCTAACAGAAATCTCAAGTGAAAGCCATGAAAAGTGTAGTGTTCAAATTAACTGAGTGTGTCTCAGGTCAGTGCTTCAGCATGACAGCTCAGAGGTTTCTCAGCAGGCCCTGTTCCTGTAGCATCTCTGTGAGCCGGCGGGAGCGCTTCCGTCACGTTCATGCTGTGGGGCCCATGTTTGAGACTAAATGATGTCCCTTTTTTCTCAGTTGCAGATATGTGGATGGACACTCATAGCTGGTTTATGACTTCGGTAGCCCTCCACGAGATTTTCATGTTCAGTTAAAGGGATTGTTAACACAGCTCTTGTTTCCTGCTCTTGCGACTGTAATTGAAGCAATGTAATGTTTTCACTTTTCAGCAGGTGACATGGGCATCCATTGCTGACATTTCAGCTAATGACATGAAATGCTCCTATTCTAACCCATGTTCCACTAGAGTTGTTATGGTTTGCAGAATTTCAAACCCACAAAAGTACAGTTTGTACTTTCTTTTCTTATTTTTTACTCCCTGATAGCTCAGTTTAAAATAGAAATTTACCAAACCCCTCCCCAGACAAATCTAATGATCATGCTTCTTTTTCACAAAGACTGATGTCTGACTCCTAGCAAAATAAGACTTGATATTTTGTTTTGTATTTCACCCATGGAAGCAACTGTTTGGTAAGTGAGGCTGCTGTTGATGAAAGTGGAGGTGTGCAGGGTAAATGGGATTTTATAAGCCACTGCATTTGAGGGTATAGGACCATTTGGGTTTCTGATTCATGGCAACTGTAGGGAATCAACAGGCATATGAATGAGATTTTCCTAATTGCATGAAATATTTATAGACAGTCTGCTATATCTGGATTATTTAAATGATTTAAGTGATACAGACCCTGTACAGTTCTAACATGAAGGTTATATGTTTCTGGTAAAATATATAATTTACTTTTCTTTAAGGAATTGTGAAGTGTAGATTTATAGCACTTGATGACCTTTGTCAATGCAGTATATAAACAACAAATAATTCTCTGACTTGGGGCATGCATGAATCTTTTTTCTCCATTATTCAATCCAGTGGTTACACAGTAGGTCATTCTGTCATTAGATGGTTTATTTCTGTCTGGTAAACAGAGATTTGTTTAGTACGGATGTTACTGACTGTGAGAAATTAGAAGTATTTCACCTGCTTTTGGCATTATTAATTATTTTTATTGCCCACAAAAGTAGGCTAAGCACTTGAAAGAATCATTTAAGCACTTTAATGTATTTTGTAGTGGTTCAACAACCAGGGATTTTTTTACTCATATATTTCTCTTTATGTAGATAATTTTACAAAATGTGCTGCAAACAATCACCTACAAACTCCTTGTGTCACCATCGCGTGTGATGTGAATTTTCCTGCTGTCTTATTCTTTCCATTTCACAAGGGATGCTGGCATTCTGGCTTATATAGTCACGGTGCTTTATATCTTAGTGTGATTGTTGATTTGCGTTTATTACAATATAAATTTGTACTTTGCCTATCCTTAGTCATGCCTGTATGTGTTAAACCTGTGGAAGCAGCCAGAGAGAGGAGCTGAGGCCAACAGGTGCCATTATAAACCCACACTTGCTTTAGTTGTACTCTGAGGGAGTACAACTCAAAGAGGAGCGAAAGAGCCTGGCTCTTTTTGCTCAAAGGCAGCTCTGGTTTTCTTCCAGGTGGTGAGGGTATGTGAGAGAAACAGCCCTGCAGACACCCAGGTCAGGGCAGAAGGAGGGGCAGGAGGTGCTCCAGGGGCTGGAGCAGATTCCCCTGGGGCAGCCCCTGGTGAGGCAGCCGTGCCCCTGCAGCCCAGGGAGGTCCATGGTGGAGGAGAGATCCACCTGGAACTCCAGCCTGGAGCTGGTGGATGTCCAGGGAGCCTGTGACCCCATGGGAGCCTTTGATGGAGTCCTGGCAGGACCTGTGGTGCCATGGAGAGAAGGGCCCAGCTGGAGCAACTTTTCTGGCAGAATTTATGACCCCTGCAGCCCGTGGAAGGGACCCACACTGGAGTAGTTCATGACTGACAGCCTGTGGGAAGAACTGGCCTGGAGAAGTTCGTGGAGAATTGTCTCCTGTGGGAGGGAGCCTGCACTGGAGCAGGGGAAGAGAGAGAGGAGTCCTCCCCCTGGGAAGGAATCTGTGGCAGAGAGGGTGAGGGATGAACTCACCACACTCCTATTACCTCCCTGTGCTGCTGAGGAGAGCAGGCACAGAATTCAGACTGAGGTTCAGCCCAGGAAGAATGGAAGGGTGGAGGGAAGGGGTTTTTAAGATGGGATTTTATTCCTCATTACCCTATTCGGATTTGATTGGTAATGAAATCAACTTATTTCCCTGAGTCAGATTTGTTTTACTGAGGATGGTAACATTTGACTGATCTCTCTCTGACCATATCTCAGCCCATGAGCCTCTGATTATATTTTCTCTATGTCCAGCTGAGGAGAACAGGGATAGAACATATTTAGTGGGCACTTGTTATCCAGGCAGGGTTGAACCACCACATCTTCATACAACTTTATGTTTGGACCAATCTCATTAACATTTTTTCTACATAATTTGTGACAAGGGTTCATCATTATGTTGTTAAACCAAATGAAGATGCTTTTACATGTGATATCAAATCTTGCATGTTTAAGCAGCCATCCAGATTATAAAAACCAGATGGACTGTCACTATCTCTTGTCATTCCTAAGCAAACCTAAATCACATCTTCTTAATTAAGATGTAACTTCTACTTTCATCTGTGTGGACTTGGAATGAACTGTAATAAAGAGTAAATGCTGCTAGGTTTAATAAGAATGAAACTTATATTGGGCATCCAAGTGGAGTGTTGGAAGCAGACCTTGTTAATCAGATTGGGAGCATTGCATATGACATTGTAAAGGGGTGCAGTAGCAAAAGACCACTAAGTGCTATTTGGAATAAAAATGTGCCATTTCTATTTGTGTATGAGGTTTTGGAACTGCATATATACTAGGTCCAAACAAATTTAAACTGCAATGAATATGCTTCTGTATTTAAAAGGCAGTCAAAATTTATAAGATATAGAAACCAACCTATTAATTTGAGACTAAGTAAAGAAAAAAAGAAGAGGGAGAGAAAAGGAGCTCAGTGAAGCATAACTGATTCCATTTATGTGCTGAAATAAAATCATGGTGATAAAGATTTGTTCAAACAGCAGCTCAGGGCAGACTTGAAGTTGTTTTAGAAACTAGTGTATGTTTTTAGTGCAGGTTTTTAATGGTAGAACTGCTATATTAATATTTTTCTTTTCAGTTAGAGAAAGACTGTGTGTGTTTATGAGTCCATGCATCCTCTTGGCATTTAACATCAGTTCCCTGGAGGGGGGAATGCAGCAGTTTGTTTAAAAGATCTGTAATAAAAAGACAATATTTTTTGGATATCCAAAGAGTAGACTTTGAGTGTATTTTTGTAATAATAGAAATATTTTATAGTATTCTTTTTCATAACACATCCAAGAGGGCTGTGCAAGGTGGTGAAACACAAATCTACCTACCTGGAGGTATTTATTGCAGCTCCTTGCAACCTGCAGGTGAAATTAGTGCTTTGCAGCAGCACATGCCTGCATCACAGGGGCACAGGGAAATTTCTTTTAAGATTAGCTGCCTAAGACATGCTTTATTATGATTTTAATACTAAGGTTGTCCTTGAGTCTATCCAACTTGTGTTAAAATATTAGGGGGTTGTTTTGATACCTAAATGTTCCACATGGTGTCACTTGCTCTTCCATCCTCCTGCTTCTGGGTGGTTCTGTTTGGGCCACATTCACACACTGCAAGTGCTTCCAGAGTCCCCACCATGCAGGATCCTTCTTTTGAGCTTGGTTCAGAAGTGTTTGGAATTGGGAAATGAATCAGACATGACTGGATTATTGTAGTTAATTCAAAAACCTCATCTGACAACAGTTAATTAATTGATTTGTCCATAAAAAATCTTGCTGTGGAAATGGGGAGGACTTTGACCCCAGTGTAAGGGGCTCTGTAAAAGTGGCAAACGCCCATGGGCTGTTGGCCCTGGTGCTGTGGTGATCCAGCTCAGTGCTGAGCCCAGCCTCATGCCAGTGGCACAAGCATCACCCTTGCCTTCATTGCTGGGCAGGGTAACATTTCCTAGAATTAGTAATGGCTGCAGGAATCTTCTTCTGCCTTTGGAGGGCAAAGACCTTTCCATAATAAAGCATTATTAGCTATGAAATGCCTTTTTTTTTTCCTATTTTGCTTCTATCAGAAATAGAAAAAAAATCCTGTTGAAATCCATTAAATTAAAACCTCGTATTTAAAAGGTCTTGAGATTAATTTCATTACTGAAGCTTACAGAATATCATTATTCAGCATTTTTTTGCATCCTATTCAAATTGCTGGGGCTTAGGAATTGTTTGCACTTTCAAGTGTAAAGATTGCTCAGAGGGATTTGATGCCTCAGAAATAAATTGCTCCATATTTATTGCTATAATCTTCCAAACATGAATTGATGCTGCTCTGACTTCCTGAGAGCTTAGCACTTCCACTGTAGAAAGCCTTCCCAATCAACAAAAGAGGGAAGCTGCTGATTACTTTGATAAGCTCTGCTACCTGAAAACCTGAAGGACAGAGATGGTGTGATGTGACCCTAAGTACTTAAATATTCACAGAGAGTTAAAAAAATGACATGGATAGTTGGTGGCTAGGAAATGCTTCTGAGCATTTTACAAAATAGTTTTTTTAATTGTAAAACTATGCCAGACATATTTTTCACTAAACCAGTTTCTGCATGCCTTTAGTAGGTCCAAGAGTTGTGATTCCTCAACTGAGATGTAAACTGCACTTATATTTGGTCAAGTTGGCTTCATGAAATTTAAAAAAAAAAAAATTAAATGGAGAAAGAAATTTTTTACTATGAATCTACCACTCCACTTTCTTGCAATTTTCTTTGCCCCTCTTGTCTTGGAGATTCTTAGCACATAGGGATGAAACAAATGATGGAAAATAACATAATCTCATAAAAATAGTTCCTGCCTTCCTGTTGTTCCAGTCTCCAAGAGAACAGATTGGTTTGGGCACCTGTTATATGCAATACATATTTTATATTTTTCTTTAAACAAATATGGTGCTAAAGACTTAAGGAATTATGAATTTTAGACACTGTAGGTGCTGAACAAACAAATTCAGAGATTGAATAAAAGTCAAAAATGTCTGCAAGCTGTAGCATGGGGCTTGTTAAGGCAGAGCTAGATAAAAAGGGTATAGTTGGAAGAAAATTTTTTGGAAAAGTGGATCAAACCATTAAGTAGCAAACTTTAAAAAAATAAAAAAACAACTAACCAAAAACCAAACAGATTTATTTTACAAACTTATTGTCAGTCTCAGTGGAGAAATGTAGCAGCCTTAGACTAGACAAAAATCCCTTAATGTTTTTAATTGGATGAATACATTATCTTTGAATGAGAAAATCGATGTATTGTTGATGTGCTTGGCAGAGATTTGTGCTCCTCAAGATTGCTCCTGATGGATTAATTTTCAGGATTGAGGTGCCATTTTTTGGAGTAGCATGTGACATATTTTTGTAGTGTTTTTGAATTACTGAAATCACTGCCTTTGGAAACAAGAAAACCCAATATATTTGCTCTGAATACAAATGTACAACATGTTCCTTTACCTTTTAGGAGCTAACTTTTGCCTTCAAAAGAGGTCTTTTCCATGGGCATGATGAACTGAGTCACATGTGACGTGATGGTCACATTTCTTACATTTGTGACAAAAACAAAGCTATATTAAAAATTGAATTGTTTTGTTTTTTTTGAACACACAATCTAAATATTTTGAAGTACAACATAGACATATTTCAATCCTGTAATTACATTACTGTCTAGTCAGTGTCTCTGTTAAACCTGAAAATATCCATTCACATTCTTTTAAAGATACTATCCACTGCTACTGAAGTGAAAAGTGCGAATTCATTAGATTTCATTGGTGTTGGGGTGCCATTGGCAGTGAGAAAGGATATTCTAGGATTGATAGCCTTCTTTCTTCTTGGTCATTTCAATTTAAACTTCAGAATGAGAAAAGATGAACCACATAAAACCTATTCATAATCAGAGAGTGTATTTCACTGCAGTTATTCAGCACAACAGAGCACACATAACAATTTCATCTCTTGTTAAGAATTAGAAGCTGTCCCAGTGCTGAATAACTTCTAGAGGTGAATAAGCCACCAGCTTCTTTTCTTTTGTGAGTTTCGTAATCCAACTCCAACCCATTTTAAATGTGGAAGAGATACCGGTGAAGTGTAGGCTGCACAGTGACCTTGGGATCAGTTGTCTTTCATGTTGCTAGGAAGTACCTCATTATCTAATAAAATCAGACATTTTACATTAACTGTTCATCTCTTTTGTTAGATCAGATAGCATCATTTGGTCTAAATTACTTGTTTTCATGTTCTTTTGCCATGTCTTTGTATGCATTGCGGATATATTTTGTTCTGCACAAAGTCTTGATGAAAAGCAGCTCAGCTTATTGTCAGCTTGAGGCTGCAGTAAAAGAATTGGAACCATCAGATGATTTGGTTGCCCTGAGATAACATCCTTTAAATATTTGTACAGCTTTATAAAAAATATGACCTGTTGTTGTCAAGCCGAGAAGATCAAAGAAGGAAAATGCAAGTATTAAATGTAATACATGAGACATTTACATACTCCCTAAGTCAATAATAAATTTTTGAATTTGTGGGGCATATTTGGATGATGTCCACAATAATAAAATACAGGGCTAAATCTGTAGAAACCTTCTCTACTCTTGATCAAATTCTACAGTAAAGCCACTTTCCAAATAGCCTTGAACCACGTTCTTCTCAGTAGAATAGAAATAATTCCTATTGATTAATTGATTACAAATTGAAGAATTGCTATGTGATGTTCAGAGTAAAGTTCAAAGACTTCTGGAGCACAGCATGAATTCAGTCTGTTCTCTGGCCCCTGGAGCAGCTGGCAGAGTCTGGCTCACATCCCTGCTGCTGTTCTCTTTTCCAGTCAGACACAGTGGCAGGAGCACTGCAGGAAAATTCATTATCTTATCCCTTACACTTTTTCCACAGCTAAATTTCTTCAGTTCAGATATTTTTTTCACAAACTCTATCTTTATTTTGGAGCTTGAGAAAATTTTCAAGTCAAAAATCTACACCTTCTTAGGCATGTTTGCAGGCAGCTTTAAGAGCAGTTTATAAAATTTCCTGCGAGAATTTTCAGTTAAATTTTCATTCTGATTTACTTTGTTCCCATGATGCTAGGTTTGCTATTTAAATATGAGATCCATGCATGTTTCTCTAAATGTCAACAAGAGCTGCATCTAATATTTTTTATAAATATCCTGGTCATCTCTGAGGGCTCTCTACTACATGAAGGTCCCAAATAGTTAAACCAAATGAGTCTGGTACATGAGCACTGTGTTGTTGGGCTTGCTCTGCTTTCCTGCTTAGAAATCAGTGGCATAAAAGGCAACATGGGGAACAAATACATGAGGATCTGTAGTGCTCAGTGAGGACTTCAATTTGAGAACAGCAACCTGGAATTTCATACTGTGCTGCAGAAGGTGATGGGATTTATGATTTTGGCTCCATTCCAGAAGTATACTTAAAGCCAAAGCATAATCCCATTAGATAAATCTATTTATGGAAGTAGATATATTCCCTCTTTGCTAAATGCAAGCGGTCATTAACATTAATAAAATTTGTGAGTAAAGTAAGAAGAAAATGTAACAATTAGTTTGGACAGCAGTTTTTTTGGGTTGGTTTTTTTTTGTTGGTTCGTTGTGTTTGTTTTGGGTTTGTTTGTTTGTTTTTTTTTCTTTGATTGTTTGTTTGTGGGTTTGTGGGTAAAAATATCTAAACTTCGTTCACAAAAAAAAAAAAAATCTACCTATTGCATTCATTCACATTATATCTCTGAGAATCTCTGTCCTCTTGGCACACAGAGAGCATACTGTTAGTCACATTCATTATTTCAGCTGCAGCTTTTGATATACAGCTTTTATTAAAAAAACCCAACCAAGCAAAATTGTAAATTAAATTACTGAAGTCATAATAAAATCCACAAGTATGCTTATTTTGTAAGAATGGAAACCCATTGATAGTCCCCCTTCTGCAGTGTCTTTTAAGAAACTGTTCTCAAGAATTGTAAGTCATGGAAGCATCATTTATTACAGGATCATGCAATTATTGATGGAAATTCAGAAGATTAATGTCTAGAGATTGAAATAAGCATGAAAAATTCTTATTCAACAGGCTCTGGAAAGAACAAAAGTATTATTTGATATAAAGGTAGAAGAGACTTCAGGCAACTAAAGCTTTGACAATATATATTGTTTTATTAGCTCAGAAAATAAGTAAAAAGCAGCAGAGTATTATCTGTGCTTTGGATTCGAGTTTAGCCAAGTGCTGCCTATTACTGAACTTTTTTCAGGTTGTTGAACCATAAGAATAGTTTCAAAAATGACCCACTTGGGAATTGAGAGTCTGAAGGGAACCAGTGCTTGGAGATTGCAGAGAGCAGTGAAGGCAGGAGGAGATGCCTCAGAACACCCAATGGAAAAGGAAAGAATTTCTTCAAGTTAAGATGAAAGGAAAGGTTTAGCAGAGGTGGAGAAGAAAAGCAGGAGCCAAAACAGAGAGAGAAGGGAATTTGGAGTAAGGCTGGAAGATTCACAAACATGGGATAAGTGATGCAGAGGGCAAGGGAAAGTCAGGGGTGATACAGCAGAGTTGTGTGTTGTGGATAGGCCAGGCTTACTGTGGTCCCTAGGCTGGGATCTGTTACTTCTCAGCACCACTGCTAATGAAAACTCTTCATCATCAGAACTCTTCATCATCAGATCAATGCTGCTTGTTAATTCTGACAAAACTGAGTATTTTTGGTTCTAAGTACAAGAGAAAAATCTCTCTCTGGCTGCTGCAGTGTGGGGCAAGAGTGGGAACACCTCCCTCTGTTTCCCTTGCCCTGTCCCTGGCACACAGGCTGTTGCTGGTGGCAGTAATAACAGCAAGGTCATCACCTCAGGACAGTGCCATTGAGGAGAGATGACAGCCAGGACATCTTTTACTAGGACAGCCTGCCACTGTGGACATCACTTATTTTGCCTCTGCCTGAAGCTGTCCTTGTGTTCCTCTCTGGGTGGTAAGTCCACATAGAAAGAGTGTCCTGTTACTGCCAGCCTCTACTCTTTCTTCTTAGCCTGGGCCATGTCTCTAAATAGCACCATAAAAAAAATATATTTTTTTTAATACATTAACTTACTTACAATTTCCTACCACCTCCTTTTTTCCTCAGTGCCCCTGAACCCTTGTTTTCTCCACAAAATTATTGTCTCAGTCAGAGCAAGGGATAAGTGGTGATCACTGAATGAGTAACTCCTCAATATTTCTTTTTAACATCAGCCATATGGTAAGTCTGTGATCATTGCTGAACTCGGTCAGGGGCTTAGAGACTCAAAGCTTCTTATGCCTGTGTTAGGCCAGCTGTTTCGATTGGGAGGCTGAATATCAAGCATCCATGGTGCTGAATTTATCTAAAAAAAAATCTTTCTATCTAGGGAAGGATTAAAAAAAAACTGACTCTAATATGTCAGGATCCTTACCTAAGAATTCTTACCAACTATCCAAGGCTAGCCAGAACATAACATCCCTTCTTTCTTATCCTTGCTGCTGGTTTTCTCCTGTTCTTAATCATAATATCAACCACCCATGTCTTTTATTTTAATTGCTTTTAGCAGTTAACATTAGAAGGGGAAACAAGAATATTGTATTTCCAGTTTTATTTTAAGCAGAGATCAAAAGTTACCATAACAGCTGGTGGTAACGCAAAAAACATTTTCTTTCATACTAGTTTAAAATAATCTTTCCAGCAATGTCACAAAAGCAGTAGCATTTTGATACAATTAATTAATGACAGTGCAATTACATGACAGATGTCTAGTAACTTCTCACTTTGCTGCAGATTGTAATCAGATGTGTTTTAAATGCACCTTATCAAATAACACTGTCCTTAAAGCTCTTCAGAACATTAATAAACTTCCTGGTGATGTCATTGCTGGGAGTGGGGAGGAAAAGGGTTATTACCTAAATAAAAAAAAGAAAAAAAGCTTGCATTTTTCCAATATGCATTATGGTTTTACACTGAGGATGGAGCTGGGTGCTGAGCTGTCTGTTTTGGGTGTGTGCTGTGGTCCCAGTCAGAGCTCACTCAGCTCTTGCTCTTGGCTCACCCCAAAGCTGCCCTGTCAGCTGATTCCCACAGGTGTCTTTCCTGCCTCTGCAAATTGAATCAATTAGATAGACAGAAATCATGCTCATCTGTTTGAAACAGAGAAATTGGTTTAAAATAACTTATTATCAGCATCTCCCCCTCAGTTTAGGAATTGTGTTAGAGCTGGAAGGCTTTTCTGGGTATGTTAACCACAAAAAAATAGTCAACGAAGGTGTGTACCCCTTCCCCTTCACCCTGACCCCCCAGTTAACAGGTAATGGATGAGGTAAACTGGTAATGGATGAGGAGGAGGGTGAGGTATTCAACAATTTCTGTGCCTCCGTCTTCAGTGGCAATGGGGATGCTGCTGGATGGGAGCCTGGACGTGACCAGGCGATGTGCAAAGCCAGTCGTGTCCTGGTCTGCATCCCAAGCAGCGTGGGCAGCTGGGCAGGAAGGGGATTCTGCCCCTCTGCTCTGCTCTGACCCCACCTGAGCTGCAGCCAGCTCTGGGATCCCCAGCAAAGGAGGGACATCGACCTGTCGGAGCAAGTCCAGAGGAAGGGCACTAAGATGATTAAAGGGTTGGAACTTCTCCTGCAAGGAAGGGTTTAGAGAATTGGGATAGTTCAGCCTGGAGAAGGCTCCAGGGTGACCATATTTCAGCCTTCCAGTACCTGAAGGGAGCCTACAAGAAAAATGGAGAGAAACATTTTGCATGGGCCTATAGTAACAGGACAAGGAGGAATGGCTTCAAACTGTAAGGCTGTAGGTTTAGATTAGTTACTAGGAAGAAAGTTTTTGTTGTGAGGGTGGTGAGGCACTGGAACGGGTTGCCCAGGAAAGTTGTGGATGCTCCATCCCTGGAAGTTGGCCAGGTTGGATGGCACTCTGAGGAACCTGGTCTCATGGAATGTGTCCCTGCCCATGGCAGAGGGGGTTGGAATGAGGCGATCTTCAGGTGATCTCTTCTAACCCAAACCATTCTATGATTCTTCTGTGAATTTGTCAGTCAAAAAGTCCTGTTCTTGAGTCCAAATCCCCAGTTAGAAGTAATCAAATGGATCATTCAAGACCAAAATTACAGATACATTCCTGTTGCAGAGTCTGCACAGAGCATTTTTTGCCTCCTGGAACAGGATAAAGAGAAGTTGCAATGCAATAAAAAGAGCTGCAGCATCAGCTACTCCTTATTGTAACTTTCCACAGTATCTCACAACACACGCTTCGATAACTGCTGGCAAGTATTGACTTTGGGAGCACTAATCTCCCTGACAGCTTGTTCGTGGTACCAGAGTAACAGTGTGTCAGCAGTTGTAGTTACTGCCTCCAGGTTAAGAGTCATTTTCCCATGCTCTGTAATTACTAGCCAAACACCAAAGAATTAGCTGTGTCCATCTGACAGATTCGGTGATCCTGTGTGATTGCTCCCACTGAAGCAATAACTATTCACTGACCGACTGGTTCCTGCAGGAGACTTGTTTTATAGCTCCATTCAAACGCATTTAAGAAAGCAGGAATCTGAGGAGAGACTCTGTGGCCTTATAAAAGTAAAGCTAAGATGTTGTAGCTTACACACTAACATTTTCAGAGCTTTGATTTCAGACACCAAATTGCACAGTCATCGAAGCAATCAATTTAGAAATGACAGAAAACATCCGATAAACACAAAATCATCTGTTGCATAAAGAAAAGTACAGAGAAAAAAAAGAAAGAAGAGTTGAGTATCATAATGGAAGGAAACAAATAAAAAGCCTGTCTATAGAAGAAAGCTCAAATAAAAGTGGAGTGATGAAGAGCTTCTCTCCAAATACCTGTTTATAATGTGCAGTCATTTCAGTTTAGCACCATGAGGAATGAAAAGTATAAGCCAGAACCAGGGCTTCAGGCCAAACCTAGTGTTCTGGTTGTCAGCAAATGGTGAAAATGCTGTCAATTAGCAGAAATCGTTCTGTCCTCTCACATCAAAGCAGTGATAATGTGCCCTTTGATCACCTGGCAGCACAGGGATGAGAGAAGGCAGCCTGCTGGTGGGAAAGGGCCCAGACAAAGATGAGCACCCAGGGGCTCCTGCATGGAGCCGCAGCTGTGGTGTGGCCGGGTACCTACGGAGAAGGGGATGGCTGATGGGCTCAGTGGGGAACAGCAGCAGCCAGGGGGCTGGAAAATGAGAAAAGTCAGTTTTCTGCTTATTTATGTCACTGGGTGATGCAGCTAAGTCCTCCCCTCTGCTGAAGGAGCGAGGAAAAGGAGACTAGCAGATCCCAGGTAGACATAAATGACTTTTCACTGGGTGTTTAACATTTCGGGTGTGCAATCTGTCTTGGTTCTGAGACGCAAAGGAGAGTAAGACATTAAGAAAATCAGATCCAGTGCCAAAATATCACCAAGATTTATTTAGGAATCATAGATACAGGGGTACAGTTTGTATTTTATTTAGGAAAATGGCTTCACGGGCACTGAAATGAAATCTGATCTTGATGATATCGCTATAAACTGGTAGTAAACATAGCTGAGAGCAGAAATAGATCAATAAAAGTCAGTCATAAAACTGAAAATAGAGAGAGATATTAGGAGTTTGTTAAAGTGGAAAAGAATATGAACATGGCATATGAGAGCCAAACCCTTTAGCTGGAGATTCAAACTTGGTTCTATTAATCACAAAGTGATCCTGCAGAGTTTCATGCTGCACAAGGGCAAAGAAACTGAAGACTTGAAACTGGTCACCTTTTGCTTCAAACTGTGGTAAATGGGAAGCAATTTTTCATTATCTTGTTCTTTGAAATTCTCAGATCATTGAGTTCAACAATAAAAATGACATCAGCAGCATAAAGTTTAAAGTAGGGAATTGATTTTTAAGCTCAGGCAGCCAAAGGCAAAAGTTCTTTGTAACAAAAAAATGTTAAGCCGTGGGGTTCTGGGTCTAAACGTTGCTGTAGATCATTTCCACTTGTAATGCAATGTGTATAGGACAAATCTATGTCTTGGAAAATCCCTTGCTTTGAATTTCTCCACCACAAGTACATTAAAATCATTCATAGGTACTTAGAGCATCAGCATCTGAGTAAAAGGTCTGAATAAGAAAGAATTTTATGAATTCTGTATGTCACTGTAAGTGAAAATTCTGTATTAGTAAAAGAGTTGCTAATAGATATTAAGTAGTGAAATCTGTTACTTAAAAATATAGACCTCACTGGTTAGGAAGTGCACGGCTTGTCCATGTCAGAAGTACTGTGCTGTTGTCACATCCTTGGCTGAATGCTTCTTTTAATCCCAAAGTTCTGTGTTGTTAATTGCACCTTTCTGTTGTTCTTGCAGTTTTTTGGAATACTTTCAGCCTTTCAGAGCTGAGCCCTTTTCTGCTACAGGCAGCCAACACTGCATGGCACAGTGCTGTGCTCTGCTCACTTGCCACAGTTTCTGGTACTGCAGTAGTAGAGAATTGTGATGCAGGTTGCATCTGCCTGTTCAGTACACTTGGAACTTAATAGAAAAATCAAAATATTTTGTTATTAGGAAATTGAAAAGACAATATTCAATTAAATTAGAGTTAACAGCAAAGCCTGAAATCACTGCTGATATTAGGAACTGTGTGGTTTAAGTTTGCTTGCATTTTGCCTCTGCAATTTCACTGATAATTTCAGGCTGCTGAGCAATGTTTCATTTGTTCTTAATATTTGTGGTTGCAAGCTTGTGTCTGTATGTTTTAAAAAGCAATACTTTTGCGCATTTGGGAGCACTTATGTAATAGAAAAAAATTTCAATAGAAAGAAAATGTCTGTCTTTAACCTCAGGACATGTTCTTCTATTGCCAATGAACTTGGGGAGAGCTGGGGTTTTCCTGAGAGTGTTGGCAATATTATTGCACATTTGTACTGCATGAGGATGTTTCAGACTTTTCCATTTCAAAATCCAGAAATTGCTAACTGTTTCTGCCATGAACTATTATTTTAAATCAATGTATAGGGCTTCTGATTGTGGGGTTTAACAATTTAGAAGATTATGGTTAGCTTTTATTTAATGTTTCTTCGGTATTGGAGAGTAATGTAGAAAAGGACGTGGTCTCATCCCTGCTGATACTTTGGGGGCAAAAGTGATAAAATGATATCATTTTTACATATGATACTTTGTGAAATATCCTTTTTACATCTGATATTTTGTGAAATTTTACTGGGAATTTTGGTCGGTGTTTCTTTCAGCAATCATCAGTCTTGTAGTTAATAACTTTGATAAAACTACTCGAGCAAGGGATGGCAGCAGTGAACATGTAGTTATTAACTTTGATAAAACTGCCTGGACTAGGGGTGGCAGCAGTGAACAGGAATGTGTACTTCACTTGTGTCCATCGCAGGCTTGATTTTAACCTTGCAGATCCTTTTCCTGTGTGGACAAGCCTTCAAGGCTTCTCTGTAGATAATAAGGTTTGAGAGGTCCCATCTAAAAATATGATAATAAACAAGTTAATGTTCATCAGTTGGAGAAAAACTAAATTAAAGCTAGTTCCAGCAGAGGGTCAATAAAATGAAGGACTTTAAATTTTTTTTTATTTTCCCCATTGAGTATGTCTAAAGTGTAGGTAAATATTTACAAAGCAAAATGCTGTATGAACCTTTTCTCCTTATTTTTAATTCACACAATTTAAACACAGCCCCTACACAGGAGCACAGACAGTTCCAAAAGACAGTTATTCAGCTGGAGGAAACATTAATCTTTAAATATTAGGTGGTTCACTTTATATTCTGTTACGGATTATTTAGTGCTTTTCATGTACTATAGCTCAAAGTGTTTTACTAAGAAATGAACTACGGTGATGTGTCCTGAATGCAGAACTCCCAAGAACTACAGATACAAATGCATTAGAGTTATTTTTTGTGTCTGAATGCTGTCAGTTGGATCTATACAAATGATGCATTGGGATGAGTCCTCTGCAAAATAGATGTGTGCTTTTATGGACTAACCAGAAAATGTGAATGCAGGAGTAATATTTGCAAAGAGGAGAGGTGTCTTCGAGATAAAGATTCTTGCCACCTCATTGAAACACAATTGAGTATGTGAGAAAAATGCAGGCAGAAAAAATACTTGTAAATATGAAGCATTATTCTACTTTTTGGTTTTCTTTGTTTTTGTTTTTTTTTATTTCACCAACAGCTAGAATTCCACAAAATAAGCACACACTAAATTTGCCATGCATTGCAGAAGTGTATGAAAGGAGACAGTTCTTCCCTGAAAACTCTTCACTCTGGATAGACAGGACAGGAAAAGGGTGGTGGCAACTAAAAGATGAGAGCTGATGCTTGAGAGCAGATGAGTTACAGTTTTATAATAAATTAATGCTGAGTAGCTGCTGAACAATGAACATATTTTTACCCTCTTCAGTCATGAGGTCATAGTCATATGCTTCATCATCCTTCCCTGGAAAGGCAAGCCAGTCCTGGCAACTCCTTGACACTTCCTTGGCTGCTCTGAAGTGACTTTGGTCACTGCTGTGACTTGACATTGTTTGGTCATTTGCCCACATCACAGCCACATAGAGATGGTTGTTTGGGGTGGTTTACACCTTCTTTGATATTTGAATCTTGCTATTTCTATTCCTCTTTCCAGTATCTTGAACCATCCTATCTTTCATGGAAATCCCTTGTTTCTTACTGCTTTTATTGAAGCTTATGAGAAGATAAAGAGTCAGGATAGAATTTAGAAAGTAAAGAGATAAGAAAGAAAGAAGATAAGAAAGAAGAAAGGTATCTTGAAAACTAGTTATTATAATTAACATATCTCCAGTCACGTGGTATGTTACAGCATTTCTTAATGGATACCTTGGGCAAAGTGAGTATTTCAGTGCTTACTACTCTTACTGGTTGTCCCAGGAAGGAAGAAATCTGAAGGTTGTTTCAAAGAAAAGAAAAACATTACATTGAAGAAACTACAGATTTTTTTTTCTCACTCTTCCCATTCTTCATGTTGTCTTTATTCAGAGTTTGGAGGATCATTGAAATCAAGCTATAATAATTTCCAGAACTAAAGTTTTTTCTGATTCTAGAAAAAACAGAGTCCTCATTTTTCTGTGTACTTATGCTCATGTGAAAGTTACTGTACAAAAAGCACAATTCAATTAATAGAATAATTGCCCTGAATGACATCAGCAGCAGAAGACCACAAGAACATTGCCTTTTGGAAGACATGGATTATGGTCGAAGTAGCCCACTTTTACCAGTTCTTCATGTCCTGCTGTAGGTAACAGTCCAGTTCCTTATCCTTTGGACTGGAATGCTCAAATTTGGGTTTTGAGTGGGGTTTTATTTTGTTTTGTTGTATTTTTGCATCTGTGCATGAAGGTTGCATCTCCTTCAGGCCTTGGGCGAAGTTAACTTTTTTTTTAAAATTATTATTATTAGATTCTGTCTAGTCTAGTTATTGAGTGCCTCTACTTATCACTCTGGAGTTACCTGATTTAAAAAGGCATAAAACTCTTTATTTCAATTAATATTTTTATTTTAAGGTGTGGATAATCTATTTAGGTGAGCTATGAAACTTTAGTATAAATGCTCCAAGCAGATTGAATAGACTAGACCCATTTCTTTCAAAAGCTTCCTTTTTTATTCTGTGCCATCAAGGGAGGTCAGCTCTGATGCACTACATGATCTTTAGGGCAGGTCATTAGAACAAACACAATTTTCTCTGTGGCTATGTTCTTTTGCTATGGGGGTTTAATAGTCTCTCTGATTTTTGCTATGAATTAGTTGTTTTTTTTGCTACAAGCATGCCAGTATGTTAATATATTAAAAATAAATAAATAAAAATGGTTGTCTGTTAATATAGGGTCTTGGTTCAATGTGAAACAATATTTTTAATGTAAGAAAACTGGCTATAGGTTAAGATACCAAAAATCTGTGTTCTGACCCTCATTCTCTAACAGCTTCTTCACAGCCCTGAGCAAGTCACTTTAACTTTATTCTCTGAGAACTGTGGATGATAATGAATACTTCAATATCTCACAGGGCACTGCAACACAAAAATTCTGCTGGCTAATCTGCAGGGAGAAGGTAATATGGCAAAGAAAAAGACACATTATTAGCCATAAGTTGAAACCAAATGTGATTAGAATATCAATAAAATCATATGTGTTTCAGGGAAATGTACCCTCTGAGTAGCTAACAGAAAACAGCAGCTATTATATGCTGTCAGGAGTGGAGAATTAAAATGTTAAATGTGCTCTGCTTTGCCACAGTTCTTGATGCACTTGTTGTGTGCTCCAGCCCTCAAGATTGCTTTTGTGTCCCCCTCCAGACTGGGAGTGTCTGGTTCATGCTGGAGAGCCCAAGCAGACTCCAGGGGTCCAGCTGTGCCCTCACCTGTGCCAGGGTGAGGTGGGAATCACTTCCCATGAGAAAGTCACATGTAGTGCAGGAATAGCAACTACCTCCCCAGTTTAAGCTCTTCCAGAGCTTAGCATGATTTCTCTCTTAAAAACCACTGAAGAGGTCTCAAACACTTTAGGATTGGAGCTATATTAATTCAGCATTCTTTTGCCCTAAGGAGCCTGGAGGATTCTGTAGTATCTTATGTGTAGACAGCCCAAGGTAGGTTTCTTTGCTGCTAACTGCCAAGGACCAGACTCTCTGTGGAACAATTTCATTCATGTTCTTGCAAATGCATCTGATGTATTAGTTGCCAGGGAAATAAAATTGTCTGACTCTTCTCATGCATAACTTTTATTGTTGTTAATATTGAAAGTTTTCTAGCAGAGAGAAAACTGCTGTCAGGAGTGGCATGCTGGGAGGAATGGCTCTTCCCAGATATGCCTGGAAGTTGTATAGGAAAACAACTGTGGGAAAAGTCACCTATAAAACAGATGAAATGGCTTGGCTTTGATAAATACCATGGCAGTTATGAAGAACTTAGGAGTGGTAGTAAATGGGAAAATATGAAAGCTCAAATGCATGAATATTGTAACCAAAAGAGTAAGACCCTGTTTGTCACTACTGTTACACGTCAGTTCATGACACAAAACAGCAGGGCAATATTCCAGTACTTGGTGTGTTGATTACAGCACAGGGAGATAAAGTCTATTGCTTTGCAACTTGTCAAACAGCTCTGTAAAATGTGGAACTAATCTAACAGATTATTTTTCTAACTGGTGATGTGGCACAATTGATGTAAAAATATGTACATTTGTATAAATAAGTCTTCAGTCACCTCGGAAGAATATCTATACAGGTGAAATCCTTATTTCTCTGGTTATGCTCTGGTTTGGTGAAAAACTGTTTTCGAGTAAGATGCAGAAATGAGATCTTAAATTACATAAGCAATCTCATTTACCTGACTAACATTTAAAGCTGTCTTATGGAATCTGTTTCTTGCTTTGCTCTTAGCCATTTGAACTTTCCTGTTGTCAGGAAAGTCTATAAAAAATGACAAGGGGATTCTGGTTTATACACGAGTGAACTTTGAGCCCTTCTGAGACAGTGGTCACCAGCAAAATCTAAACATTTAAGAACTATTACTATTATTATTGTTATTATTGTTATTATTATTATTATTATTATTATTGTTATTGTTATTGTTATTGTTATCATTATTATTAATTCAGAAAGAACCAATATCTGGTGGTTTAGTGCACTTGATGTTCAACTCATCCAGCTAGATTCTAAAAACAAATACCTCTTCCTGCCGTATTGCAAATATTACCCTCAAGTAACTGATTTCTGGAGTGGGAGATAGGGTATTTCTTAAGATTCATTCTTATTTACCCAGCCGTGTGTTTTAGACAGCAACTTGAGTAAATCAGTTTTAGCTGCTGTTTGGTAGTGGTCTATATGCAAACGTGTCCAAGTTTCTGTGGTCTTTAGCTATTAAGACTGTCAAAGTATTTCTGCAGGAAATAAACCTTGTGAGAAAGTCATGGCTTCACCTTTGAACCTCAGCAAGATGTTTTTCCTTAGCCAATACAATACTGTTGTCTGAGTTAAGTGTTGCTTGTTTTGTGTTTATCTACATCTATTTCTAATGCATTGGCTGTATTGCTGTATAATTTAAACTTTATGCACTTTTTGGAGAGGACTTAGAATGGCTTTTTTTAGTATTTTCATGGCATTTATTTCCTGGGGTATCAGCCAGGACAACATGTATTCTGTGAATGCCTAAATGATTATTGCATTGAGGCTTTAGGTAAAATTGTAGCCTTTATTATATATTGCTAAGAAATTACTTTCAAATTGCATTTGACATATCCTTCAATTCTCAGTAGTTTAGGAGGTGACATCCAGTATGAAATATATTCAGAGACCTCAGGTACTAGCCTTACAATAAAATTGCTTTCCTGATTCCATGGTGTGCTTTATAGAAGCTTTATGAAAATGGTTTGCTTTTTCTTTCAGGACTATTTTTTTGGTATTTGGAAATTCTTTTATCTAAATGTTCATCTGTTATAGTATTAGTAAGTGACTTCCTATTTAGAAACAATATACGAGATTCACAAAAGTGCAAATAATTTATCTTAAGAAGGCTGTACCTTTCACTGTAGGTGTCTGAAGGTGCTGTTAAAATGGCTAAAAATACAAACAATTTCTTAGGCATATTATGTTTTATTTAATATTTTTCAATATCTCTAAGGCAGCAATGCTATGTTTAAACCAACTAAGACTAAAATCTCATATTCACATATAATAATTGTACAGTGCAGAATAAATCATATGTGGTGTATGCAAATGGTTGGGCCTGAACAGTAAAGGCAAAAGTTTTATTGTTTAATTCCTGACATGTTTAAATATGAAAATAAATGTATAATTCTGCTTGGAAAAAAAAAGCAGCAGGGCCTGGTTGGACTGCTGCACACCTGTCAAGCTTTCAGCTGGAAGAGTTGGCAGGCTTCACCAAAGGTCAGCGAGGATATCTAGGGGATTATGGATCCCCTTTGCTGGCAGATGTTACCTGATAACCCTTCTTACCAGCACCAGCTCAAGAGTCTGTGCAGGTTTTTACCAGCCAATTTGCCAAAGCACAAAGAAAGGGCAAAATTTACCTGCAATTATCCTGACAAAGCAGGTCCAGTCCAGAGAACCTCAGGCTAAAGCCAATTATTCTTTATGGACAAAAATGTAATCATGTGATATCCAGGGAGTTTGTTGTATGGTTACTCTTTTTAGATTTTGCAGTATTCTTTAATATCAGGTATGACAGATTTGCTTTTTCTCTTCTGTGTTTCTGAGTGCATATAAAACCCACAGTATAAATATATGTGGAAATAAAAATGTCAAAATAATGGAGCTGAACAGAGCTACAGGCATAGACAAGGTCTCCTCTCTTAAAAAGATATATTTTGAATTGTCTTTATTTCTGTGTCACAAAGGTTCACATCCTTTAAAGCCTATTATTAAAAGTTTTTATGACCATGCTCAGACAATTTATGAAACAAAATTATTAAGCAAGACTGAACACTATGTAACTATGATAAGCAATACTTCATGTCCTTGCTAATTAAGAAAAGGATCAAGAAAATATTTCACTCATTTTTCTATAGTAATGAGTTTCTAATTTTTATTAAAAAAATACTTCACTAAATTACAGAAAAGCAGTACACTTTCTTTATCCCTCTGAAATATTTTATTAAAACACTCTCATTTCTTCAGAAGTAAAAGAAATTGTAAAACAAATTGATAGTTATATTGTCACAATCACATTATCAGAAATATATTTAGAATAGGTAATTTGATAATAAAAAAATTGTGCCTCTTACCAAAGGCAAAAAGAGTGATATTAATATGAATATAATAAAGGTATGCCTAGAAAAATAAAAATAAAAAATAAAAATAAAAAATAAATAAATAATAACATTTTTAAGCAAAGAATGAGCTACAGTATCTTTTACTAGGTCCACTTTTGAAATACTACATATTTAATACACTTTACATAGTTTTAAGTTAGCTGCCCCAATATCAACCCCAAAATGAAATTGTTTATAGGCAAATGAACACTTTTGCATCATCTGCAACTGGTAGCACTAAAAAATGAGATTAAATAAGGAAAAGAATGATTAACAGTCTGAAGAAAATTGACTCAGTGCCGATGATCTAAGAGTAGCTAAACAAGAAAAGTTTCACAGAAAAGCAAAGTAAATTACCCAGGACTTTTATGAAGCAATTCTCATGGATAAAAAAAGTAAAAAAGTGTCAATAAAACTGAGATTTTTTTTTTTTTTTCAGAAAGTCAAATAATAGTAAATGTATATTGGAGTTGACCAAATAATATGAACAATAACATATTGATCTTTAGAATTTTAATTTTTTAAAGACTGTGAAGATGTCCACATCAAGGCTTGTCCTAATCTCTAGAAATAGATATTGATCAAGTTTTACTGCACATATGTATGATATGGTCTTCTTGCACCTGTTTCTGAAACATCTGTTACTGTTAGGAACAAGACACAGAGACAACTAACAATTTATGTAGTAGCAGACTTGAATTTCCTTCTGAATAAGATAAACTCAAATCAGTCAGTGACTCACTACAGTCTCCAAACCAGGACTATCAATCTGTGAGCACTTTCAGTAGCTTTAGTTTTGCATGCCCCATTTTATTTCATATAAATAAATCTGTTCAGTTGGATCATCTTAGTTTCAGTCTTTCTGACTCTCCAAGGAATTAATCTTGCTGTCTGAAGGATCCCTTTAGAAATAAGCTGAATTTTTTTTGTTGTTTAGTAGCTCAGTACAATGCACTTGAAATGCAGCAATGGCCATGAGTATTTTGAGGACTTCATTACTCTTCATGCTAAGTTCCTCAGCAATAGGATCAGTGGATATTCTGATTTTAACTTGCATTGTAAAATGCCTCATGTGCTTTCTATTGTAATAGGAAATAATATTATTGTATTGTGCTTCCCTATGAAAGAAAAAAAAAGGAAAAAATAAATTATCAACTTTTTTATTTTTGAAGTTGCAGTTTCCCCTTTGCTCATGCTGGGCTCTACCCTGGCAAAGGAGGTAAACACTGAAGGTCCATCTGTTGCCTACTCAACAGGCCTGCACAGAAAACTGACTGCTGAGGTTCCTGCCCATGGGGACTCGTAGCTGGTTTGATCACAGCTACACACAGTTGTTTCTGATGTGCATCAGCTCCCCACTATGTCTGTAGAAACAGAGGAGGGCAATTCTAAATGGAAATTCATCTTACTGATTTCCCTGAGGAAGTTCCCATTTCTTTTGTTGTGTATAGAGGCAGTTTATGGTAATTATGGTGTAATTATGTTCACCTAATTTTAGATCTCTGCAGGCATTTGTAGAGTCTGGTTGGTGTGGCATATACTAAAGCAGCTGCTTTAGGGTGAAATGAATCATGTCTAAAAATGCTCATTCCTGCCCATTTACTATAAGGAAAGTCTGTGTAACTACCTCTTAAGTAAATGTCTCTGTTTTCTGTGTAGAAAAATAAATAGGCCATCAGCATTTTCTATGATGATGTAGTCTAAATTCTTCTCATAAGGGCTGTTCCACTTGGCCTAAACAATTAGGATCCATGAAGTTAAAAAAAAACAAACAAACAAACAAACAAAAAAAAACCCAACAACAACAAAAAAACCCACCAAAAACCAGAAGGAAAAATTTGATTATCACAGTTAATTAGCCATACCACCAGGGAACACTAGCTCTGGTTTCAGGAAGTGCTGAACACAAAGGTACAGCTCAAACTGGAAGTCAGAACTACCATCACAGATAAATCCCTAAAACTAACCCTTGCACTGAATCTGTCTCTTTCCCAGCAAATAGCTATGCAAAGTGAAAATTCGGAACAATTTAAAGTTGCCTGTAGGGCCCCTGGAACACCTTAGACTTGTGCTTGGCAAACTGTGCTTGTTGGGCTGAGCCTTGATGGGTTTGAGTCACCTTCTGCAGAAGAAGGACTTGAATGCAGGTGTCCTCATGCATTTCTGAGCATATTCCTTAAAAGCTGAAAGGCAGAGAAGAGCCACTGGGGAAACAATCACCATTCATTCCCCTCAGCAGTGTTTTGAAGGACAGTGCTCATTTCCCTCCAACTTGTGAAGGATCTGGCTCATGCTCCTACCTGCTAGCCTTGCACCAGGTGCCACCGTGCCTGGGTGAGGTGCCTGCATGTTGTGGAGTACAGGCTGGTTTTGAGGTAGAGTGCTTTTTGAAGCTTCTATATATTTTCTGTATAACCTGATTATAAAAAAAGGGAAAATAAATGAATTCTGTCTAGAAACATTTGTAGTTTGTGATCATTTACTGATTTTCTCAGAAATCACTGTAATTATGGTGTCGTTTGTAACAGAACACAGAAAAATATCTCTTCATTAGCTGGCACTTATTTCAGGTTGCACAGACCCTTGTAAATGTAGTTTACAATGAACCACCCATGAAGCCTCATATTTTGCTAGCGAGTGTTATGAGGCTGTGCAGAAAACAAACAAACAAACAAACAATCTTTCTCAGGTGTTTTGGGACCTGTCAGGGTAAACACTTTGGTATTTATAACACAGACCATGTAACTTCCTGAGCCACACTGAAAGACATGATTGGCCATCTAGTGGGTTAAGATTATATTAATTTTTATTACCTTTTGAAAAACTGCTTTGCAAAGACTTATTCTTTCTTCTACACTGAACAAAAGTGACTGGTTTTTACACGAAACATAGTTTATTCAAATGGAAGTTTAGAACCTAAAAAGTTGATAAAACTTAACTCTAAATAATGAGTGTATAGTTAAGACCTGCATATTTGCTGTATGCAATTTTTTTTTATCTCTAAAGAATAATGATAAAATGTTGGCCTGCGACTTGGGCTAGAGGACATATGAGTCACCAACATGCCATGAGAATATCCAGTTGTCAAATCAAATTTATCATTTGTGTTAGCAGACTTGTTTAAGTATAAATAATTATTTTGCATTGGACTTTAGACAATTAGGTCAAAATTTAATTTAAAAATTAAGAGAAAATAAGCTGCCATTATGCACACACTACTCCAGGTCTTAGCTCAAACATCTGTCTTGGTGAGAGAAATCACTGTTTTATAAAAGAATTTATGAGTAAAGAAGAAATTTTCAGATTCTTAGGCAAACAAGTAGATTAAGAATATGTGTAATGTGCAAAATACAAATATTCTTATAATGAATCAACAGAGTTTATTTGCTTACGTAATTGCACAGACATCTCAATTTGGGTGAACTCATTGCAAGCAAAATTATAACTCTACTGGTGTTTGAACATTTCTATGTGAGTAGATTCTTTTTTCCAGGGAAAGTATGGCTCTCCAAACTGTTTCTTGCAATTTCTAAGTAGCTTAGATAAAATAGTTTCTAGATTTTGCTGTTCTTATGATTCCTGAAACCAAGGATGTAAGCAAAAATTAAAAAACCAAATCATGAAGACAACAAACCACAAAAACAAAGAGGTAAAACCAAAACCCAACAGCAAACAGAAAACCTGTAAAATAGACTGAACACACCATTTGCAATGGAGCAACTAAAACTGGTGTGTGGGATAACTGTTTCTTCACTGTTTAAATGTGGTTCTTCCCAGTGTAGATCCCAGTAGAGTTGCTAGGAGGACAGCAAAGACCAGTTTCTCTGGGTCAGACCTTTTCTTGCCCAAATTTTCCTTTTCTCATTGCCTTTGTGCCAACATAGGGCAGCCAATGCCCTGCAGCAAGACCTGTGGATATGGCAGTGGCTTGGAAGAAGGGCAGCAATGAGTTTGTCTTTGCAGCACCCAAACTGATACCAGTTTATTAGCCCTAATAAAGAGTCTTTGGCATCCATCCTTATAGTCCCCTTGGAAGCCTTTTGACTCAGAGAGAGACAAAACTGAAACCATTTCTTTAGGAGAGCTAAAGGACTGCCATGCAGAACCATGAATGAACTGCTTAGCCAACACCACCTTTGAGCTTCTGTGAGCAGCTGCTGAGATCTTCAGTGATTACACAGCTCTACTAAAGACTGCGGTTTCAATGAGTTGTGCGGGGGAGTCTGTATTCAGTTCATTTACCCTGAACAGCTATTCCACAGCTGAGATAGGAAGTTATCCCTTGTCTTTTTGTCTCTGTTTAACATATAATTAAGGTTTCTTAATTGCATTTTAATACTATCTGATTTTTAATTCTACATGCACCCTCTAGGTACACTTTTCATGCACAAGATGAATGTATTATTTTATTGTAACATTTTTGCAAGTAGGTTATTTTGTTTGCTTTTTAGTTACAAAATGTATTTTAAATTATTTAAAAATGCCTAGATAATTTTTTCTTATATGTTTCAGCATTGTAATTAAAACTAATTCAGAAGAAAAAAAATTACAAAGTCATGACTACATGGCAGATCATTGAGTGGTAAAAATCATGATTAAAAAACTCATCTTGAAAGCTATCTGCTTCTGCACAATGGACTGCTACCAAAGAAATCCACAGAAAGTATTTTAAATTAAAAAAAGAAAAAAAAAAGAATTGTAAGAGCCAATCCTCACCTGATTTCTTGTGAAAATGTCCCGGAAAAGTCTCTTCTTGCTGGCTTTGTGTTGTACTGTCCTGTACTGTCCAGTTATGTTACCAATTTGAGAATAGCCTCTGGTCCCTATATTGAGTTTTTATTTTTGAAATGTACATTACCCATATTTTCCAATTCCTATTACCTACTTATGCAGCATCTGTGCAGTTTGGTTGACTTTAGTGGAATTATTTTTGCTAAAGGGTGGACTATCCTGGGTGCAAACTGTGTGAGCTCATGGCTCTTTGTGCTAGAATTCAAATGACACTTTTCCAGCTCTGCACAAACCTTAGAAAATATAATATTGTCAGCAAAATATCTCCTGTAAGGAGTGAGGAATCCTATTAAGAGGACCCTCCTTCCAGGAAGAGATCACTAGCAGAAATCTGGGCAAGCAGAAAGCTGCTTCTAAATGACAGGATGATGGGGAGGAATGTCTGTTGCTTTGTATTGGGAGGCAATTAATTGTGTAAATGCAATAAAATTAGCCTGTAATAGAATTAGCCTGTTGGTAATATGTTGGGGACAAAGCAAGAAAGGAAAGTCACTCATAAACAGGTGATTGAAGCAGAAGGTCTTAGAGATACCACATAAGAAGTTACTGAAAAATCTCAGTAGGTCTGTCTTCCTTTTGCAACACCAAGCTTCATTAGATTTCTTTATTTTCATATTCATTAAAGGCTTTGAGCAGCTGGAGATTGAGAACAGGTTCACATTTTAGGCCCCTGATCCCAAGAGAGTTATGAAACCGAATTGTGTAAGAAGTGTGAGAAGGAAGGTCAGCTTCAAGTTGTCATAATTTTAATCTCTAAAAGGTGAAAGATGAAGGTGTGGACTAAGCACACCTGAGTAAGGGGTTTATATTCTCCTCTAATTTCTAGATTTAAATGTATTTTGGTCAGAATCTTGGGGTCCTCTGCTCAGCCATAGCCATGCTTGTCATTAAACAAACATACACACCTGAGAAATATTCAAACCATGAAGCCAGGAATTTCATTTGGAGTTTTTTTGGACCTAAAGTACAACAGACTGAAGTATGTTACATCTTTTTCTTGCCTTAGGCTCAAAGCATATTGATGCAGTTACTAAGGGAGCAAGGACCTGTGGTTTAACGTTGTCCTTTGCAGTGTGAGGTGGTGGTGTGTTCTCCTGGTTCTCCAGCTGGAAAAAGGGACACCAGGAGAAGGGTCACGTGGTGTTAGCATCAATCAGTCAGAAGTGGAATTGGTTTGCTCCAGCTCCACTACTGTTTTATGCATTAATGCATACTCTCACTTACTCTCTCTTGTCGCTATTGGACACAAAATGAGTACACAGAAGCTTGTTAAGTTCAAAAGAGAAAAGACCAAGTTTTATTCAAACATCTGGTATTTATAGAATTCCAAAAGGATGGAATTACCACCTCTCCGACCACACTGGTCCAAAGATCAATCAATCATTTCTCTCCACCCACAGTAAAATATGTAAGCTATTTTATCTATACATGAAATTGTGTGGGAACTCTGACTCTCAAATATGTAAACATTATCAGAAGGCTAAAGGAGTTTTATGAGAACTTTGAAACTTTCAAAAGAACTATAAAAGAAAACTTAACACTTTAGAAAATCAAAGTAACACTGTCTGACTTAGAAATTCTTTGCAAGCAGTCACTCTTTTTTTGACAGTTTAAGGAAGTTACCAGTGTTTTGTGCTTGTGCTTAAAAATGAAGATTTTTTTTTTTATAAGGTGTTCAGTTGAAAATGCTTCCTGTGTTAAGTACTTGCCGAAAGAAAGGATTAGAATGTAGTTAAGAATTGGGCAGGTCATACTGTGCACCCATAAAATATAAAGGATATAAATAAAAATGCCAATATAAAGGATATAGCTATTGTGGGTGTTTGACTGTTCAGAAAGTAGAAAGTAACAAATTAGGCGAGGATTTTAGTAAATCTTCAACAGATTTTCTGTGTACTGATGTGTATAGTAATCTGAATAAGTCTTCCCAGTGCAGCAGACCATGAACTGAAGTTGTTCCTTTTAACTTAAACTGGGTCATCTAACTCGCCAAACTCCTGCCAGGAGCACACTGCAACAGTCATGGAACCATCGAATACTTTGGGTTGGCAGGGAAATTAAAGATTATCTCATTCCAATCCCCCTGCCATGGGTAGGGACACTTTTCACTAGACCAGTTTAGTAAAAGCCCCATCCAGCCTGGCCTTGACCACTCCCTGGGGATGGTCAACAACTTTCCTAGGCAGCCCGTTCCCAGTGCCTCACCACTCTCACAGGAGAGAATTTCTTCCTTATCTCTAATTTCTATCCAGCCTCTTCCATGAGCCTTCGAACAGCCCCAGCTCTCTGAGCCTGTTTTCAAAGCAGAGGTGCTCCAGCCCTTGGAGCATCCTCATGACCCTCCACTGGGCTCGTTTCAGCAGCTCCGGGTCCTCCTTATGCTGGAGGCTCCTGAACCACATGCAGCTCTGAAAATAGTTTTGCAATAAAGGAACTATGTTTGAGTCATACATGGGTCACTACAGAAACACTTTTAGAAAATGTTACCAGCTGATGGTAGCAGTGCAGAACACCTTGCTTTGAAAGTAATTCTATCTGCTAGAAACTTCTGTAGAAAAAAATCTGGGTTTAAGATTTGAAGAAGGGTTAGAAGTTAAGGAACTGGAGAGATGACTTACTAGAACTCATACATATTTTATTTCTTTTAATACCTCACTTTCCACCCCACCAAAACAGCTTCTAATGGATTCTCAAATCTCTAGAGACGATTTTAAACATTATTTTTTGATAGAATAAAGTGCATCCATATGTCTGCTTTATTGAATGTTCCTAGTGCTCTCTGGAAAATAGCACTTCTATTGACAGCAATACTTTTTTGCCTTATGTTTTTTTGTTTGTTTGTTTTTTTTTTCAGTTAAACCTTTTGGAAGACAGTCTATACAGATTTAGCCTTAAATTCTGTTTTTGGTTGCACAGCTATACAATGTGCAGATTTGACATTTTAATAAATGCCTGAAAAAATCAATGAAAAGATCCTAGTTTCTGTGTCTCTTAATCAATGTTGTATGTTTAGTCAGATAAGGAATCAAAGTGATATTCTTAGTACAGTACAAGAAAAAATTCATAAGCTTATTCATTTCCCATATGGTATTGTAAAATGAGGTTTAGAACAAAGCTTGACAGATACTTTAGAAAATTTTAGTTGATAGTTTGGCTAGGAAGTTAACTGTTCCAGCATGAAATCTAATTACGAATTACGCCAAAATGTTTGGGGTGGAGGGAAATGCATGGGAAGGAGTGACAAGGCTGTAGGTGGAAAGTTCGCAAGTGGACTGCAGGCAGTCTTATGAGACACTGTGTTCTAAATGCTAGTGTCATGTTTTCCTGCATCAGTCTAGGATAATATTTTTTCCTCTTTCTCCTTTATGATTCTACTTCTCTTTTACCCTCTCTAAAGTTATGTCTACATTGTTAGAAACTGTATTCACTGCCACGGGAGACCAAATGACTAGTTCAGACTGGATATCTGATTCTTAGACAGCTGAAGATGAATCATATTTGTTCAATGGTATTATTTAATTTATCCCTGGTAAGTGAGAATGGAAAATGAGTGGAGCTGTGGAGAGTCATGAATCTTTCAGCTTCAGTTGTTTGGGTGCTTTCATCTTTAATTTTCAAGTTCCAGTATTAATTCTTTGACAATTCAAAACAGCATCAGGGAGGCCTTTAAGAAATTAAAATCTGAAAGCAGATGAAAGCAAGCTGTGTATGGTGGTGGAAATGGATGAGGAGTAAGGCCCTGCAAGACCCGACCTCTGAAAGAATTGTGAATAGCCCAGGTGGTGCCCCAAGGTACCTGAGGGCAGCCAGGCATGGCCAGTTCTCTCCCTCTGTGGCCTGTTCGGAGTTTGCAAGTTCAGATCAGACACAAAAAAAAAAAAAAAAAAAAAAAAAAAAGCTTTTAGTTTTGCAACAAACCTAAAGGGATTTTGAAGGGAGTCTGAAATTTATAACCTTGCAGATGCTATGCATGTAGAGTTCTACTTCATAGCATTAATAGAGAAGTGAAAGATGAGAAGTATAGGAAGTGGGGACAAAAGCAAATGACTAACAAGTTAAATTAAAAGATTTTGACTTAGTGGCATTCCTTTCCTCTGTCACTATAACAGTGACTCTCTGTAACTGTTTTATAAATACAGCATTTTTTTCAGGATTATGCAGTGTAAGAGCTACAATGCTGCCTTATGCTGGAAGAAAAGAGTACAGGGAGAAGCAAATCAATTGATGAGAATAAGTGCTAACAGCATAATACCTCTGCTTTCATGCAGTTGAATCTACGAGTTTGTTAAGCAATTTTTTCCTTGAAAACCAAGGACCATATTTCTGTGATTATGGTAAAAATCCTCTTGGAAGAAATCCTAGGCATTTCGCAAGACTCATCAACACATTTTTAAAAGTCCTTCTCTAACAGTGGAGCAATTTGATTTTTGTTAAAGTGTAGCATGCTGTGGCTAAAACCTACTGATGTGAAAACACCACTGAGGTATTTTTCTGCAAAGATGTTTATGTGCAAATTGCAAGTGGTGAAGCACAGCAACAGATTAGCTCTGAAATTTGATCTTACTCATTTTCTGTAGGTATGTAGAATTAGAATTTCCAAACATTTAGCACTTGCCTGATCCAGAATGCAACTTCATAAATATGCTGGTTTAACACATGGATTTCAAATGGTGGTTTCAAAGGCACAGGCTGCTGAATGATCTTCTAAGACAGCACCTCAGCAGGCATTTATTATCCAGCCTGGGAGATGTGTCCTTCAACTGATTCCAGTCTATGAACAGGAGGAGAGCATTATTCTGATTGACCTATGGCACATAAAATCCAAGTAGGTTTTTTGACCACTTAATGGAAAGAAAACAAGGCTTTATTTTAAATGTGTATATACTTTACCAGATACTTCAGCTTTCTGAAATATCTAACAGTTTTAAGGTAGCCTAAATATTGAATAAAGGGGATATTTATAGGTTGAGCTTTTTATAGATTTTTATCACCTGTTAGATATTTGTTCTTCAAGGAAAAAAATCAATCATATTACTCTGAGGTAAGAGAAGTTCCACCACTTCTCAGGTCCTCTCTTCCACCTGTAATGCACTAAACAGCAGATGATCTGGTGTCTGTAATTAATCTGTTCCAGAATGCCCTGGTTAAACAATTGTTTTCATAATCTAATACCAGCTGTAGCACCACAATATGTGAAATCCTACTTTTCAAAAGTCTGAGTATTATTTCACTGATACTCTCTATCTTTTAATGAAATATCCTGCAAATGCAAATGTTTTATTCCAAGAAAAGCATCTTCCAAAGTAACTTTCGAAGGAATATATGACATTGGAATAAATCGGCAATTGTTACCAAATAAAAACACTCTTTATACACAAACTCAAATTTATTTTAAAATAAAGCTTGCAACATTTTTAATTAGTTAAAGCAAGGAAGCTGTATTTACTCTTTCCTTCTTGAAACTTTTAAATGAAACAGCTGGAAATGAACTTTGGTTCTTCCTCTCTTAGGCATGCCAGTGGTGGAAACAAACAAACAAAAATACCATGTTGAGAAAAAGGCTCAAAAAGTCCTAAAACATCTGTCTCTCTTATAAGCTTTTTCTAATGGAATGACGGTTCATATTTCTTGGAGAAAGTACCCGTCAAAATGCTTGTTTTTAAAATTTAGGCAATTATTTTAGCTAAGAGTATTCTGTGTTGTGTCTAATTCGGGATGTAAATATTAATATACCAGTTGCAAAAGATTGAACCTGTTTACGGACATTGGAGCAAAAATGGATTTATTTTTGCTCATTGATTCATTGATTTCATTGATTCATTTCAGTTTCATTTTGTGCTGAAACTTCAGGAGGATGGAGGAAGGCATCTTGAGGCCTTGAATGGTGAAAAATTTTAACCACAGTGCTTACAAGCAAGACAAGCTTACACAGCTATACAAAAAAAGCTACAGTATCATGATTTTTACATGTCCTGTTTTGCCATAGGAATCAGCTCATAGAAGTGGCATTTTAGTTGGGCAGGTCAGCAGGCTTTCAGATGCAGGAGGACATTGGTTCATCTGTTTATTGTAGAACAGCTTGGTTATGAGAAAGGTCTTAGTTACAGAAAAGGTGTGAGTGATGTACTATACCCATCATTATAGAAATATGCCATATCTAGGAAAAGCAGAGAAAAGTTGTTGCAGTAAACGGAGAGAATTTCAGAGAAAACTAAGAATTATTGTGTTGGATAATCAATGATCTGCTCTGTGGACACTGACTGCTATATCTTCCATTTTTGAGGGACTTATATCTACAGGAACATTAATGTGAAAATGAACTAATACTTCATTTGAAACATCTTGTTAAGTAGAAGGACTAATATAATCCAGTCCAGCAAAATGGTGTCCTGTCTTCTGTAGTGCACCAAAAGGGGTTTGGAAATTTCAACATACATCTTGTGTTCATCAGAATAATTTTCTCATTATATTGTCCTGCCCATCAGCAATACACATTTTCCTCTATCAGTGCAGCAGCTATTTAGCCACCAACAGAGTGCTTTGGAGAGAGGGAGGGGCAAGAAACCTGGCTGCAATAGCATTTGCCTTAGCTAAAGGAGTGGTGTAAAGAACATCCCTTGAGTGCAAGAAGAATGTTAATGTCAGACAATTAAGCTTTCAGAAGCAGTGAAATGGCAGTTAATATGGCATTATTAACTATTGAATAGTGTTAACTGTCCCTTGTGCACAGGTATCTCCTGGTAATTGTTAATGGTACAATTGCTTACAGTTTATCACTCAATATTGTATAATGTCAGATATTTTTCATCTGTGGCATCAGACCTCTGTTTTTAAATGTGGGCAATAACAGAAGAATTCTTACTAATAAAAAGGAGATAATTTTATATTGGCCTTCCCATATGTGTACGACTTCAAGACTTTAAATATTTTTTCTCTCATTTTAAATTTGTTCAAATATCTACTAGAGAAAAAAAAAAGAATAACAAACAAATTAGGGATAGGGAATCTCATTGATCAGCGCAGCTAAAAATATTTTTTTCCCAGGAAATTGCAGTTTCTTATTTTCCTAAATTTCATAGATTTAAGAAAACATCTTTTCAGTAATAACAATAAATGTGATGGACTGGAAACAGAAGTCACAGACAGTCAAATGAAAATTAAGGCCTACATTTTTAAGAATAAGGCCAATGAAATCACCACAGAAAGAGGGAAGGGTCTCCAGCTTTTCTCATCTTCAAGCCTGTAGATGTTTCTGGAAACAGCTGTAGCAACATGAATTAACAGGCTTAGTGCAAAGGTCACTGTACTGGTTGAAGTAGGATATCCTGCAACATGTGGGAGGTCAGACTAAAGGATCTGAAGGGTTTTTTCTGACCTTGAACATCAACATTAGTATCTCTAATGTTAAAATATAATTGCATATCTTTGCTCATGTTTGGGGTGGTTTTTGATCTTTCCAAATCAGCAGCCACCAAATGACAGATATGACTTCTCTCTGTGCTATGCTTTTAAATTCCCCACATTTTTGATGAAGAAATTCCAAAAATGTAATTTGCCTTAAAACAAAAAAGAAGTAATCTTAAAACTGTCTCATGCTCCAAGTTTACAGTTCCAAGTTTAGAGACATAAATATTGCTCAGTGACATTTTTCTAACCCAATCATTCTTTCAGTAGCTTTTGGCAGCCTGGCTAGTTTGAATCTGAAACTCTGAATAAATTATTTCTAATATCCAGCATGTTTCAGTAATGCTTATGGTGTAGTAGCTGGCTGCTATCCCAGAATGCATCCTTTTTCCCTTTGGGATGTTCTATTTTTGGCACAGATTAATACAGGCATTAATATTAATAATAATAATGATGATGATGATGAAAGTAGCAATAGTATAGAGTACTGAAAGTAGTAATAGTAATGAGTATCTTTTTGGGTACTTGTTAGGGCAAGAGCTTACCACTATGCTTGCAGAACAGAAGCAAAAACAAGACACATAGCAGAAGTTAGTATAGCATGAAAAGAAAGAATTTCTAGCATGAGAAACATTTTTGCAGTGGGAAATTAATTTTATACTTGAGTTTTTCCTTCACATAAGTATCACAAAATACAGGCTGTATTCATTTTTGTTGAAGATAAACCAGAAAGTGGCCAGCTCTGAGAGGCCCACCATGAGTCCATGGACTTGGATTAGTTGATACTTTTCAGGAGATGCTATAGTGCTGGAAGCATCCTCAGAAGTTTGCTTTCCTCTTGGTTTTCCTTGATGTATGGCATTCCTTTGTTGTTGAAATATCTCCAACCAAAAAAAAGTTGATATTTTCCAACAGTGACTATTCCCTTTCTGAATAAGGGCATCTGCCAGCTCTTCTTTGACAACTGGTGAATTAGTACATCTTTTATATGTTCCTTGAGAATAAAACCCAGATCCCCTTTCCATGGTGTCTTTGGTCTATTGCAGATTAAAAGATGTCTCCAGACTGTAGTACAGGACAGATTTTTGTACTCAGTTTTCTTTGAAATGTCTCTCCTCCATTTATTTAATTAAAGCTCCAAAAATCACATGCCTTTGTGAAATACCTCTGAATTCACCTCAAGAATAAGATCATAGATTCAACTGAAGTCAGTCTCTAAACAGCCAGCCATGGATACTCTGCTCCAAACTTCAGCCAACATCACACGTTCATAACTTTTTGCAATGTTTTGGTTTCTTTCTTTTTGCTGGGATGAGCAGGATTTTCACTTTCCTCACTGTCTCAGTTAAAACAAGAGAGTTCCCCTGCTCCAGATGTTCCGCGTCAGGAGTTCACTAGTTTGATGTAGAAACTAGTTCTGAATCTGAGTTAAACTGATATTCCGACACCATTGCAACTTGCTATTTGTGCAAAAGAAATCTGATTAGCAGGGGGTCTAAATTATTTTTTGTTTGAAATGTTCTTTGACTGCAAGCAAAAATATTTATTTCCCTCAGTATTAGAGTCTGAAGGTCCTTAGGGTGGTTGGATTGTGCTATACTGATATAGACACATACAGATATTTCCTTTTGTATGAGGCATTTCTTTAGATCTGACATCTATTGTGAGAAAGAGGTATAAAGATACAGATGTGTTAGGTTCATGCAGATTTATACAGACCCAATACTTGCTTATTTGGGACATCAAGAGCCTTGGTCCTGTGGGGTTCACTTCCTCTGAGGACTCAGTGTGGCTGGCAGGGCCAGTAGGACCTGCTCTCTACTTAATATTGATCCCCAAGCTGCGTTATTTTTTTCAGTTATGTGTACAGCTTATGGGAGCTTCACATTGAACAAGTGCAATCTTTAAGTTCTTCTGTCATGTAAACTAACTTACAATTTTGGGGCATCACTTGGCAGCTCAAGGAGCCTTCAGAAGCAACTTCAACATTCAAATTGAACCCTTAGCACGTTTTAGTCTGAAGGGACATCTGAAACAAAAAACCTTCTTCCTAATGTGCAGCAGATTATATATGGGTTTTTTTTTTGCATTAAATATGCATTTTAAGGGCATTGTTTCATTCTGTGCCACCAGCCTTTGCCTGATTTCCTAAAGCAAGAGACACTTGCAGAGTCCCTAAATGTAACTATCTGGTTTTTCTGCTCTGACACCTTATACCCCAAAATCTAAATGCAGACCTACTCTTGCATTAGCATCATTTGAGCTTGTTGGTATAGGATGAGTAAACAATCTGACTTGCAGACTAGCATGGTTCTGCATATGAGGCCCAAGTTCACCAGTATTTGTCCAAGAGGCCTCACAGTATTGTTTCAAAATGGGTAAAGGTAAAATTCTTCAAGCCAAGTACTGGAATTAGTATGTTTCCTTTCAGTATTCAAGTGTGTAGAAGAGAATACATGAGATGAACAAAAAATTTCTTTTCTATAGCTGCACAAGTGCCCAAGAATCCGGCCTTTTATTGTTTTAATTTCCTGTTTTATTGTGGTCTTAGAGAAACAGAAAATTTTTATTAGCTTCCTGATTTAAAACCATAAATCTCTCCATTATATCTGCATGCTAGTTTAATGCTGTCAAGCATGTTAAAAATAGAAAAAGGTAAATTGACTGCTGGCATTTCTTAAATGGTGTAAAATTTACTTACAGTATATTGGGCCTGTAGCATTAAATGAAGGAAATGGAATTGGGAAAGTACAGAGCTAATATTTTATGGGGTATGCATCAGAATCTCAACAGAGGAAGGCAGGTGAAATTATAGTAACATCCTGCTTGATAATGTTGGTGTTTGAGGCTTTTTTAATGGCTTTGTACCATATGCAGACTGATATTGACCTTAGCATGCACAGATAAAACTGGAAATGTGTAAGTATTAATCCACACCTCAGTGGCTTGCCAAATTCTTTATTGTCCCATGATTTTAGCCCTCTAGTGTTCTCTTTTAATTAAGTAACAACTGTGAAAATGTAATAAATTCTGTGCAAAACAACTAAGTATACTCCTGAACTACAGACTATATTGATTTTAGTCCAGTATATCACAGCCATGGGGACAATGTGCCTGAAGGGTAACAAAGTGAACCTACAGCTCTGTCATCTCATTTTTGTCCCCTGATGTGACACCTTTCCGCTTCTGGGGATGCAGAGTGAGCAATTTTAGTCCAGCTGTAATTGTGTGTTTTGTTCTGTGGCTCAGCAAACAGGGGTATTAAAGAAATGCAGCAGCAGTCTCTTCCCCAGAGGTGGAGGGCATCGTGTCTCTGCAGGCAGAGTGCATGATCCTGCTGGAGTACCCACCATCTGCCTGCCTGCAGCTCCTGGGAACAGGAGCATTTCATTGCTCTGTTGAAACATATTATGTAAGCACACATATTTTTCACAATCTAATTTTGCACAATACGCAGTGTCTCTTTTGGTCATTTGCATTTTCCAGCAGTGCTAATTAAATCAGCACGAGGGGACTCAGCTAACCAACTGAGACCATCCCAGAACATAACAGCCTCTTCATGTACTGAGCAGCTGGTTCAGTACTCCAAGACCAAGTGCTGTCTTTCATGCTAAAGTACCATTCTACACAAAAGGTACCTTTGATGGCATAAAGACATTGCTCTATGGGCTACACATAAAGCAATTTTGAAGTGTTTATTGAGTAGCATTAAAAATGCTTCTTTTTTTTTTGTTTTGTTTTAGAAAATCAGTCCCATTTTTGTAGGTTTTTGAGAGCAGGATAATTTGAAGCTACTTTGTGTTCGCATGCTGGGGATATATTATTTTTGTCTGACCCAGAGACATGGGCTCATGCAGTCTGGCTGTCCCTAGAAATGAAGAACGGTGTTGCACTGCTTAGAAAGCTCTGTCAGCAGTAAGTACATGACAATCGTTAGCTTTGTCATCTACAAATCTCTATGTTGTATTTTGTGGTTATTTATTTGCTTTCATTTCATCCTGCCAGCTTATCTCTGACACAAGTAGGAAGATTTTCCTTTCTGTATGTATAAAAAAGAGTGACTAGGAATTGTATCCTCAGTGGGAGTGATTCAGAAGCAGAATTAGGGAGGGTGTCTGCCCTGCTACATTGCACAGCCAGAACACCCAGACTATGATGGTTCTTTTTCTGCCTTGACAAAATGTTTGTCAGAGGCAGATCACCAAACATAATGACCCAGAATGTGATCCAGAAGAATAGTTCTCTGATGGGAAATGTTCTGATACCTGGAGCTGAGCACTTTTATGACAAATATTGTTATATTTAACACCTAAGTAGGGTGTTAATTCCCTTTCAGTGGAATGAACAGCATGATTTTCTTGTAAATCTCTAAATATTACATCTATTGCTAGTCTAGTTATATCTTGTTTGATATATATATCTTGTTTGATAATGACCTGCTCCACTAGTAGAGCAGAATTTGTTCCAAGTGACCTCAAGCACTCCACTCTCTTCACTCCCTTCTGTCTTGACTGAAATGCAGGTTCCTTAGTGTGCAGGGCATATCACCACTTCAGTGTTATCCCACAAGGGCTAAACACTGCATCCACTGCTCCAGTGGCCTCTCAACACGCCCAGGCACTCACCTGCACTTGGCTGGGGACAGAAGTGCCACTTGCTCGATTTCCAGCATGATTTGTTTCATTTTGTGTGCTGAGAAATTTTCTGACTGTCCTGGTTAGCTTGTGTGATAACTGCAGGGTGGTGCCACTGTGGGCTGCAAGCCGAGAGGAGCATCCCACCCAAGTGAGATGCAGAGGGCTGTGACACAACTGATGCTCAGTATTGTGTTGTTTATAAACTGGAGGATGCCTTCTCAGCCTCAGGCTTATTTGCAGCTTAATTTCCCATTGCTGAAAAATAGCTGCAAAACATTTCCCCTTTTAATTTTTTCTCAGTGATTTACTCTTGTTTTGACTTCACATGAATACCACAGGAATGAAACTTAATTCTGGAAATCACCATTTTCAGGGAAGGAAACACATTTGATAACATATATGCAATTCAGTCTCAGAGATTATCAATAATCTTGTGAACTCTGAAAAATTCAGATTATCTATTGCAAAACTGAGTTTGCGATTGACAAGTTTCTTGAGTACAAAGTCTACAAAATGCTGTTGTGCTATTTATGACTATTAGAAAGCAAGAAAGTAATGTACTATAGTAGCGATTTTTCATGGTACATTATGAATTCAGACTGAGATGCTGCAAAGCCTTTAAAAAACTGGGCTGCCATGATTCAGATACCAGCCTAAATCATATTTTTAAACTATTATTAGAACTCATACAATGGTAACCTCTGTGAGCTTACTTCCCTCATAAATTGTGTATTACTGGGATTCTTATACCCAGATTAATTTTTCTTTTTACAAAGTGTCAGCAATTCACAGCCTATTAATATGGCAATATTATTTCCAGAAGTAAGGAAAATAAGTCTCTATCTCAAGCAATTAAAATTGTGCAGCTATGATTTAAGTAAAATACCTTTCAAATAATTCAAGTCTGGTAAAATTATGCCCTTATTCCAATTCAGTCTTTCATATTTTATTTAAATACATGTCAGACCTCAAAGTTTCATCACAGTTGTCTTCCACAAAGATAAAATGAAATAAGTATTAGAGAAAAAGAATATTTTTGTCACTAGTAAATGAACAGTTGTACTGATATATTAATAGAAAAAGAGTATTAAACGGAACAGTAACTTTTCCATTAAAGGTGAGGATCAATTGCTGTCTCCTTTTGTGAGGAGCTGGCTTTACCTATTGCAAAGCAAGGAGAGGAGAATGTCCACTGGAAGAGAAATTTGAACCTATAAATTCTGCTTTTGCTTGAATAATAAAACTTGTAACAGAACCTTCATGAAGGCTGCCAGTCTGTCCATGGTTTTGGATATCTACCCAGGTTTTAGGGGCAGGTGGCCCAGAATGGAGCTCAGGGGGGACTGCAGAGGCTCTGGATGTGGACGGCAGAGGTGGCTTTTGGTACAAGTGAGACATGTGTGCAATTCCTGAGGAATATTGGCTGAGCAGGCCCTTCTTACAGCTGGGCCCCCACCAGCTGAACCCAAGAGATTTTACAGGGTTTTGGTTTTTCAGGGTTTTGGTGAGTCACCCTTGAAGCACAGAGAATTACACTGATGGAGTGAGGCACAATTTGTATCCAGGCAGAACAAACGAGAGCCCCATTATCACCATTCCTGTGTATTACAGATTAATGCTGCATTTTTCAGAGAACTCAGTTTGTCTCTTTTTTTTTCTAATGAACATGTCAGTAAGCAGCACATGGGTGTTTTTTCTCTTCCAAGTATGCACATAAAAAATATTTGCTACAGTTTGATTAAAAATAAAATTCTTACATCTTTATGACATTTTTTCCCTCATTAATTAAATTTGTCTGTTGGACGTTTCTGACTAATACAGATCTTCCCAGAACACAAAGCATCTTCCTGGAAATATATCCAACTCAAAGAACAATATGTTTTTCTGAAGCTAAAACCAGCCTTACTAATCTGTTCAAATGTTTTTAGTATGATACAGTCAATCTCTGGTTAAACCTATTCTGTGAGTTTTCATCTTTATGTGCCATCAGTTCCCAAAGAGGCTTTGTCTTTAGAAGAATACCAATAAGTTGTATTCTTTCCCTTTTCCAACTGACTTCTTGAAGTCAGTTTCTAGAAATTTGGGAACTGTATCTGAGAGCTCAGTTACATAACAAACATTGGCAAATTTCATACTATGTTGTGACACCCTTTGACCAAATAGAAGGAGATTTCCCAGAGTGGGAGCATCTAAATGCCAGTTCGTGTTTGACTGCTAGTAAAAGCTTCTGTAAATATGTACAAATTTCAAGAGAAAATATTGCTGCCTTCTATATGACTGCGCAGGATGAGTGTGGGTTTTGACATTCTCATTTTGCAAGTAAATGTATAATCTCTTACAATTTTATGTATGTCAAAAACATCTATAAAGATAATTATTTGCCTTGTAGCAAGTCTAGTAGGAACAACATGCGTCTTTTAAATATCTCAGTGACAGTTGTTAAAGTTTGTGTGTAAGTTAAAAACCAAATCATTGATAAACTGGAGGCATCTACAAACAGCTGGTTCATAATTAGCTTTAGCGAATTTGAAAAACTGGAGTAAAAGGCAGTTCATTTCCAAACAGGTTTTGTAGACAACAGAAGCATTATTTGAACATCACTTTATTTATGTGCTTATTAAATGGAACACCAAATAAAAGATGAGTATTCTGAAAGCAAAGTGCCCCAAACTGTCCTCTCTGTTACAGGAATGACAGCTGGACTTTTTTTACCAGCCAGGTAAAACATGGCATTTCCCAGCAACTTCAATCTAAAATTGCTCAGCAGTAAATTAACTGAAGAAAACAAAACAAAGTACCTCTAAACAGCAAAGGTACAAAATTGTTTTACTGGGTAAATGTCCATTTTTTGAGGTTGACTTGGGGTAACTTTGAGATTAGAAATTCCATTTTGCATGCTGCTAGCAGCCTTTGGGAGGTGCTGCAGTTGGCTTTGCAATGAAAAACTCTGGAGCATGAGGAGTGGAGCTCTATACTGTAATAGGAGCTGAAGTTCAGCAATCTGAGCTAAAGTACAAAATGCAGATGTGTTTGGCTCAGTTGATTCTCCTGCTGACACAACCTCTCTGTATCATTACAAACCACATTTTTGCTTCCAGCACAGTGCACACTTGTGTCTTCACATTTCAAACAGAGGCTTGAGGCTAGCCACAAAAACTAAGCAAATAAATCCAGGGAATGATACGCTTTTACAGTGTTCTTAGAACCAGTCTTCCCTTGTGGTGCTGGTCTCATTTGTGGCTGCTCCAGGGTATCCTGTTTATCTGCTCCTCAGACTGCCCTAGAAGCAGCTACAAAGGCAGGTGTACCACAGAGCTGAGGTAAAGCCAGGGTGTCCTTAGGCAGGGAGGACTCCTCTGTTCCCAGAAACAAATGGAAACTTTCTCCCCTGTGAAGATCAAAGAGTGTGCAAACCTCAGCCAGTCTCTTGGTCTGAGGAGAGCAGGTGGAATGTATCATCTGTAGAGATTAAGGAATTACATATTTGTACGGAGATATACATCCAAATATGAATTCTCATAATGGAGAAAATCAATCATTGGCTAGAATTTATTGCAGATTTTTTAATATGATCTGGATGTAGTGCCATCTCCATGCACTTTAACCTGTAAGTCCTACAATCCTCTATTTTAAAATTTTGAATTTAAAACACTAGGAGGAAGAAATCAAAGAATAAAGCTAAGGAGTAAGGCTAAGTGCTATAAATATGATACATGTGTATGTAAAAGATCCATAAGCAAAAAGGTTAGTAATAAAATCCATACCCAAAAAGAAAGACTACAAAATTGCAGGCTATGAAAGAGAAGGTCATTTCCCATAAATAAATTAGATCTTAAAATTTTTTTTCATTGTATATAGCACATAGAAGAATTCCAAGATCTAATTTTTTCCAAAGCCTTGAAACTTGTTTAGAGCTTCATTAAAGGATCATGGAATACAATTTATTGGAGTAGCCTCAAATATGAAAGAAATTAATTTTTTCCTTGAGGTTTTTCTTGCATAATTCCTTCTTGGCTCTCCATCACACATGTTCCACAGAGCTCATAGCTTACCCCAAAGGTTTGAGGTTTTGCAGATAATTCAGATGGCAGACTTGGCTGAAGGTAGTGGTGAAAGGCAGGCAGAAGAGCAAAGATGATGCACAGTTTAATCTAGGGATAGAAAGACTTTAAAATAAAATATGTGATCTTCAGCTGATGGCTGGCAGTGAAAACTGTGCTTCTTATAATTTACTAAAGTGATTTTTTACTGTTACGGTGTTTACATGTTTTTCATGGAGACTTGAAGGATCATCCCTTGTTGAGTACGCCCATTATACTGTGACTGGGGAAATGCCAACACTCATATTAATCTGAGCACTAGATAGGTTTGTTGAGAATTATTTCCCTCAAATAATAGGCTTAACTACAGGCTGTATTTTAATAATGAATCCTTTTAAAATCCAACCAAGAGTTTTCATATTATTTGGAATTTTCATATTCTCTCTTAGAAGTGATTTTTATGGTTAACTGTTGCCAGTTAAAGAAACTATTAAAGTAAATAATCTTATACTGACTCATATGTTTTAAATGCCTGAGATCTTTATTAATCAAGTACTAAAATAAGACATATTTCATTTTTTTAAAAGTACCATTTGTACAAAATGAATTCATATGAGTAGTGGTAATCATATTTTTTTCTTTAATGAAGGCTTTCTTAAGGATATTTTTTGAAGTTTATTACAGTAAAATATCACTGAACTTGTGGCAGGAAAAAAGAAATTGTGGTGCTCCTCTTCTGAGAGAATCATCTGGGGAAAAACTGGGGGATACAGCAGGAAATTTTGGTTTATGCTTAAAATCTTTCAGGGTGTAAGATAGAGGGAGTGTTTAGGAACTGTGTCTGATACAGACTTTCTCACAGCTGTGTGGTGCCCATCCCTCACTGCTGCTCATTTCTGATTTTTTTTTTTTTTGCATCAGCCTGGAGGTGTGTGGGTGTGAGGACAGGAAGAGGGGAATTACAGGTCACCTCACAATATGAGGTTGTATATGACAGAATGAAAACAATTATAGAGATGTTTAAAGATAAGTGGTCATGGTGTGACTAAAATTATTGGAATGACTAGGATGGGTTCTCTAGGGTAATTTAAGGTATTGTGGATTCTTACCAGACCATTTGAAAAGACATTCAGAAATGAGCACGTATACCATGCTCACAGCTTTTTACCTGTGATGACTATGATATTCTTGATATATCCCAGAGAGAGTCACAAAAAATATTCTTGCACTCACCTTCCTGGGTAAAGGAATAATAACAAATGAGATAATAATCTGATATAGCCGATAATAAAAATAATAAATCAGATATTCCTGCTAAAGCTGATTTAAGGAACTTAGGTCACCATTTAGGCTACTTATAGAAAGGTCAGTTAGATTATTTGTGAACAGTGAAAGATAAATTAATCTAGCAGGCAGCAAATTGCAGGTGTTCTACTGAAGAGGTGCAGAGGAACTTGAGCTGTTGTCAGATGGCCACGGACCCACCCCATGGTATGGATATGAAGCTGCAGGTACCACCTGAATAAATAATTTGGATGAGACTCTCCAGTAGAGCACTCCTGCTGAAGCTGGTGAAAGCCAGGTCATTCAAGGCATTTGATTTTGCCAAATATGTGGTTTATGTTTACAGTCAGAAGTAGAGGTTTGTTAAAAAAAAAAAAAAAGGAGAGCTAATCTGATTAAAGTAGGGCAGTAGAAGAGAGGGAGTAGTTTATAATGAAAGTTTATGAGCTTATCTGTTTTCACGGAGTAGCAATACTAAGATATTCCCTTTAGTTTCTCCAGATGCAGAGCATGTGCAGATGCAAATACAGATCTAAAAGTCTTGCTTACACTTAGATATTTCTAACCAGGAGGATTTATAGATGCCAGGGAAATGGAAATCTTTACATTTTAAAAATTTACATTAAAAATTTACACCAATAAAAAATACTAATGGGTGAATACTCAGAAGTATTTGTTGAAAATTTACACCAATAAAAATGTGTTAAGGGTAAAACAAATTATTTAGAGCTACCATTGCAGGAACATGAGGGATGTTTGTGTTTACATGTTCTTCATGGAAAATATAATGCAAGTGTAGACTCCAGCTGGAGCATCAGTGAGTTACCAGATAGGAAGTTGCAAAAAACTGTTACAAGTTTTAGAATTAGAGAAATTTGAACCTTTGTCCCTGCCATTTTCTTGGAAATGGCAATTATCTCCAGATTTGAATTTTCTAGTAAGTTAGAAACTATTCAGTACCCTTTTGTCCATGTGTTCTTTATTGTACTTCTTTTCTGATTGGAATTTTTTACTAGATTTTATAAAGACAAACAAACCTGAGAGAAATGCATTAAAACACTAAAAAGTTATTCTTTGCTCATTAGATTCATAAGTATAACATGCAAACAGAACAGTTTTTAGTTCAGCCAAGTGTGTCTTATTTTATAATGTCTGGCATCAACTTCAGTCATGGTTATGAGTTTGCCATCATGATTGGTAGCTGTACCTAAACCACACATACATTATGCAAGAGATCATTACTGGAAGCATTTAATTCACAACCTATGCTTCTCAGCTAGCAAAGCAAGGGGGTTCATTGGAGTGAAATGAAACTGAAACACAGCACAGGCCTCAAGCCAGCAAAAAGAAAATAAAGCATAAAAGCACTGCCTGGCTGCAAGCCAGTGAATGCTCCATCACGCAGTAGTCAGCCTCCTCCTGTGGCAGTGGCCAAAGAACCCTTTATGTTATGGTCTCTGGGTTGGGCTCCTAAAGCTTGAGGTGCGTGATGCCTCTGCCACAGGCCAGTGCCTCGTGCTGCTGCCCCAAGCAGTGAGCAGGACGTGCCTGGGGAGCTGCTGGGCTCCAGGGCAGAGCCCGGGCAGCGCCAGAGCCGCGGAACGGCGCCATGGGCACCGCTGGTCCCCGAGCGCTGCCCCCTGCTCCTCCACCCTGGGCAGCCAGGGGATAAGAGAAAAGAAGGGGATTAGGTTCATGTCAGGAATTTTTCAACATCTCAGTAGCTTTCGATGTTCTGCAGAAAGAGAAAATAAATGGAAGTTGAATTCTGCAGAAACCAAGTCAGTCACTTGTCTAACGGGGCTGGATAGCACCATTAAATACTAGTTACTGACTGTAAAAATGCTCTTCCCCTGTTTCTTTTTCTCTGAACTTACTGTCAATGTCACTGTTCTTTCCCTCCAAAGTAAACCAAATGGTAACATTTTTTGTGTCTTATTTTCAGCCTTTTGGAGGACATAGTCCCATAATTATTATACGTGTAATAATAATAATTGCTTTATGTAGTCTGTAACACAAACTGTAATTCACTGCTGCTGAATCAAGGCTGGCTTAAATATTTGAAATTCACTATAGTTTTCTTACAAAAAGTCTTATGGATTCAAAACTGCACATGCAAGATGTTTTTCTGATTGCGCTTCAAAAGGATCAGGCTGCTCCAAAGCTCAGGTGCTTCAAATACCACAAAAGCACTTCTGGAGTCAATATGCTTTAAAAAAGCATCAGGTAAGCTACAGAAAAGCAGAAGAATGGCAATTGAAAGGATGAACTAAAAAAAAATCATTGTTATACTGGACCGGATTTAAAAAAAAAAAAAAAGGTAGCTTGTGCCCAAAGTATTGAAAAATCGAAAAACATGAGTTAGTTCAGAGAACACAATTGCTTTTGAAGAATAAAATTTGTAACTGTACATTGTAGTTAATTGTAGTTAAAATGATTGCTCTTTAAAATCAACAAAACTCTACACTATACACTCAGATATTAAGAAAAAATTATATTGTTTCCATTGTGCTTGGAAGTTTTATTTCCTATGCACCATGATTTTATTTCTGTTTATTTCTCTTAGAAATTTGCTTTTGAATTGCATGTAACTAATGCAAGGCTGTAGACATCTCTTCCTGTAAATACACATTTTTATTTCTAGTTTGGAATATGCAATTTGCCAAAAGTATCAGGTGACTCTTTTTATGAAGTGCTTTGGAGGTTTTAGTGCATTCATTACACATGTTGAACTAAATGAACTAAATGACTGTGCTTGAAACAAGAGGCTGTAAATAAAAAATGCACTTTGAGGGTCAGAAATCTGTGTAGGTTCCTAAACTTACTAATGTTATAAGTTGAACGATTCAGGTTTGTGTCAGTGGGCAGGCTGCAGCTGTTGTTCTCAAGCTGGCATTTTCTCAGGCTGCCAAAAAGCATTTGCATCACTGGGCATGTTCTGTGTATCAGAGTGAGCAGAGCAGGGGCTGCAGGACCTTTACGCTCTGCAGCGGTCACGCAGGACAGCAGACTCAGAGAGTTCCTCTGCAGCCTCCTGGGAAATCTCACAAGAAATTAGAAGTAAGGATGGTCTCATCTGTAAAATCTTTTCTATTGCAAGAAACAGGGTTAGTGGCACAAAGTAGTAGATTAATTAGAGCTTGGGGATCCTGGAAGAACAGAGATCCATATGGAAGTTCTCAGCCTCAGGGAACCAGGCATTCAGGTATTTTGTGTCTTATAAGCTGGGGTGCTTTTCCCCTCCTTCTTTTCATTATGAAAGTTGCTGGCTTTTTTGCCTTTAGCTAAAGAAGGGAGAAATTATTTATAAGCTTTTTATAAACCTGGAACAAAAGGTTTTGAAGTTACTGACGAAGAGCAGCAGTAATAACATTATGGACTTAAAGTAGGCAGATAAATAGGATTTCTGTAAGAAGAAATATATTTTAATATATAACCATTTTTGCTCTGCAGAAACTTTCAGATAATTTGGTAGGAATGTTATGTGTTCCTATTTACAGGAAAATCTTTGTATAGTTTAAGTCAATAAGACTTTTGGCAGAGGGTTCAATAGCAAATGACATTTGAAAAAATGTTTTAATGTTGCATGTGTGAAGCAACAAGTTAGGGATATATCTACTTGCAGTTTTTCATCTTGGGAATATATGTCAGAACTCAATGTAGTAATGATTTTCTATATTTTTCCTATGTCAGAATTTCAGAGAGAGAAGAAATTGAGTTATTTATAGACTTCTCCATAATTATAAATGTGATCCTTATTCAAGGTTAGAAGAAATGGGAAGTAACTATATTGGGAAATGCTTATTAATCATGTTGGATTAGATTTATAGATATGCCTTTCATAGTAGAAGATCATACACCAGTCACTAGTTTAAATTGTTTTGTCCTAAAGTTATAGTAAATATGGCAAACACAAAGTTTTTAACTCACTTTTTTCCCCATTTGCACTGCTTTGCTGAGGTGTTGTAATGACATTTTTGGCAGTGGAAATAAAATATGAACCCTTGTTTTTGGTAGTCTCTCTTTCAGCTCTGAGTTCTATCAGAAAGAAATAAAACAAAACATAACATTTATATCATTGCTAAGTACAAACACATTTTATTCTAGTTACACATGGACTAAAAATATTGAACACTGCAGAGAGATTTTGAACCAAGACTTTTAGTTTAATAAGATGGGAAATTGGTACAAGGTCGTGGGAAATAGAATACCTAATACTTTATTATTTATATACATATGTTTGTAGTTGTATGATAAAACTATGTTCAAGTTTTGTACAGAAAGAAAATTGACAGCTCTGTCTATAATCCCATATGTATTTTCTGAATGTACAGATTTAGCCAGTTATTTGTCATTAACTGGTTTTAACCTTTATAATTATCAACAGTAAAAGATACTGTACCAAGCACATGCTTTAACCAGAAAGCTCTGTGTGCTTCTGTCCTCCATCATGACATAAACATGAAGGAGAACGAGCCACAGAGACTTCACAAGTGATGCATTGCTTCCATCAAAGCAATATAATTTTAAATGGCACTTCCATTTGTCTTTGCCCTGACAGGAGGCATCGTTGATAAGGACCTTCGTCACTACCTCAATCTGCGGTTCCAGAAAGGCTCGGTGGACCATGAGCTCCAGCAGATCATAAGAGACAACCTCTACCTCCGCACGGTGCCATGTAAGTAGGGGCAGATGGACAGACCTGGCCTTTTAGGGGCAATAGATTATCTGGGTGAGTGCTGCTGAGGCCCTTTGCAATGCATGCAGAGGTGGTCTGTGAATAAAACAACCTTCCTGTAAATAGATTTGTGGCCTCATTCCAGTCTTCTACATTACTGCTGAGAAATTCAGCTGGGCAATGCTGATGTTTTGGTGGTGTTTTCAAAGCTGTCTCTAGAGTAATAATAATCTTATTTCTTCTGTAGTTTCAGAAAGCACAAATTTAAAGAGAAAAAAAAAGCAGTTTTCTGATCTGGTGCAGTGGATGTCCAACAGAGAGAGTTTGATCTGCCTCATGTTTCACATATCCATTATGTAATAATGCCATTGGATGTAGAAAGCAATAGGGCAACAGAAGAAATATATTAACTAGATTTTGTTTGAATGCAACAGGCATGGCAATGAAAGTTTGTATTGTCTTACATATATGTTGTGTTCCACATAAGTCAATATTCAAACTATTCTGAAACCTCTAAAGTGGTTTTTGTGGTATTGACTATATCAGCACTTTGACAATAGACATGAAATTAAGCAAAATCACGCAAGACATGTCTGACTGTCAGGGCCATGCCTTTCAGAGCAGATTTACTTGGCTGACAGACAATATATCATTTAAAATGGACTGAAGTTCCATTATTCTTCCCTCATAAAATAATTGCTTACCAGACATAAAATGGGTCTTCTGGTTTTGGCAAAAAAGGAGTGCACTTTTGAACTTACAGGCTTGACACTGGAATGATAAGCAGAGGAAGGAATACTGAGTAAGTGGCAGTGCTCTTTATATGGTAATCAGTGGATACTCTGAAAGCTGAGTTGTTGTGAATACTATTGTATGTTTTTTCTTTCATAATATTAAAGAATGGAGCTTTGAAAAGACCCTTCTAAAAAATAAATATAAATTCCTAATTTCTAATGTTCCGTTTGTAGCTGATCAGAAAGGAAGGTGGAGAAAAACATTTAAAAAATATTACCTGTATGCAGAAAACAAAAAATGTTATATTTATGTGAGAGTTATGATGGATTGGGTTTGCCTGAAAAATGCTGAGAAACATCACAGCTGAAGTATAAATGCATGTACAAAAAAGTTTTGAGACTAAATCCCACTTCCAAGGATGTCTGGGAGCATCATTAGCCTGAGCATATTCTTATTATAACCCCAGTCCATGCTTATGAGTGCCACACATCCAGGTTAAAGAAGAAGGAAAACACAATATTGCACACAAGTATATGACAGACACTATCTGTCAGCAATATGGGCACAATGAGTATATTTTGAGGTTGTTTTGTTTTCACTCAAGGCAATAATAAAGTGGTGTCAAGTAATATACAGTACCCACAGAAGCAAATTTGTCATTCAGAATGTAACACTACAACCACAAAGACTACAATTTGGAATCTATAAACAATACAACCTTTTCTATCTTCTGTGACTTCTCCAAATTCTGTCAGTTTAGATTGTTAAATTCTTAGGTCTTTATTGTATTATACAGTGAGTGTTTTTGACTAAGTAAAAACTATGTTTTGAAATCTACTATAGGGTTGCAGATGGCAGCTGCTGATTTGACAGGTAAGTTGGCAAATATTCTTGAAGAGTGGAGAACTCCTTTCAGTAGTAGTAGAAAAAAAAAAACAAAAAACCCAAACCTCTATAGCCCCTAATTGGTATATTTTCTTCAAAATATTCTTGAAAATTCTGTGAAAGTAATCCTTTTTAAAAGTGGATGTTTTAAAAAAAAGAAATTACCAAATGCAGTCAGGATGCTATCTGGTTAGCTAAAGGATTTTTCATACTCAGTCAAATAATAAGGACACCATCACACAGTTTTTTAAGTCACATTTCCTCTAAATCATAATTGTGGTGAAAATCTTTTTTTAATACAATTTTACTCTGTCCCCAGCATTCATGCCTAGCAGGGAAAATGTTCTCAACTGTTCTCTTATTTTCATATAATTTAACTAATTTTTGAATCACAAACTTACCTTTCAAGGGCATTGGTATTCAACATTTTCTGCTCTGGGCTGTATTTCATTTTTAAGTTGTGTACATAGTCTAAGAGTACTGCTTAGTTGTCCTACCACTGTTCTTAGTCTGCAGTGGTAATGTTTAACTGACTGTACCACTGCCCTCAAGTTCACTTATGTGTGCACCTAACCATGAACTTATTACAAATCTTGCAACAGGTACCAACACAGCAAAAGCAGCACTCATTTTTGTCAAATTCTTATGTAGAAAAATAGAGGGTGAAACCCTGCTGCAGCCAGCGTGGACTTGATTTCAAGTGACAAGGTTATAACACAAAAAGAAGGGGGAAAAAATTGAAAAATATGTGGCAACATTTTCCTTTTAAAAATGCATCTACAATCTTGGCTCTATTACAGAGGCATAATTTCCAGTAAAACCATTAGAAGGTTTATAGATACCTTGACCTTGTGTTTTTCTGTCCTTTGCTTTCTGTTCACACTGGCAGCACCAGCCCCACAATGCAGTGGATGTGACCATGGGTTTCTCAGCCCTCCAGGTCAGACTCAGTCATCTTTCACTTGCATTGAATGAGTATTCTCTTAGGAAACCAGGAAGCAGAGGACTATTCCATGCCTCTTTTAAATCAGGATAAGTCAACTCAAGTTAGACAAATGAACCAGTATTTACTAAAAACTAGATAAGGTTGGGCCTTGGACTCAACCCTAGCAGTGTTTAAAGCCAGGCTGGAAAAGACATTAAACAACCAGCTCTAGTGGGAGTTGTCCCAGCCCATGGTAGGGAAATTTGGGACTAGGTGGTCTTTAAGGACCCTTCCAATCCCTTAACATTCTGTGACTCCAGACAAGACTTTGAATTGTCTATTATACAAGTGACATCCCTGTGTACACCAGAGAACAGATGGGCCAGAATCACATGATGTGAGATTATGGGTCAGTTCTGCCCTCAGAAATTGTAGCCCCTGGGAATGGGATGAATTGGTTGGGTTTGAGATCCTTATGTTTCTCTATTTCTGCTAATGTAGTGCCCCTTTCTACTAAATTAGAAATGACCATGTAACCCTGAGAGTCAAATGCTGCCTTCCATAAGTGCCACAGGTCTCAGTGCATATGAAATTGATTTTCCCTGCATTGACAACAGCAATGATATGGATATGTCCCAGGGTAGGATGTAAAATTGTATTTGCAGCAGTCAAGTTGCACTGTTACCAAGGCAGTTTTGGGGAAAGAAAAGTTCATTTTCCAGGTTGAGAAGACCTAGCTGAAATCTATGTCATGCATTTTTTCCCCTTTTCCTGGTGTGCAGAATTTTAGCACTTTTCATATCCTGAACTTAGTCCTGAAGATATTTAGGAGCACTTCTGTGGTTGTCCTACAATATAGAAAAGTAGGCAGGGTGAAATGTGGTAGCTGTCAACACTGTCTGACACTATCCATCCAAATCCAGGGATCTGGAGAATGGGCACAAAACACATGTAAGGCTCTCAATGCTATAGGGAGACAACACCTTAACCATGGTGCATCCTGTGCTCTCAGCAAACTGCAGTTGCCATGTGGGCAAGCATTTTCCAGTCTTCACTGATGTGAAGCTCTGTGTCATCTCAGGAATAAAGCTTTGAGGAGAGTAAATCACAAGAAAGGAGTTTCAGTAGGGACACTCATGGTCAGACCTGTCTCCTTTGATATGTCCTTTCCAGCAATTGCAAATTCCATTTCTTTAAGAGATGGTAAAATGGTAGCTGTGGTTGAAAATAGAATCTCTGTATGCTCCCTTTCCAGACAGGGAATGTGAAATGATAGTGGAAAACATTGTGATCTAACAGCAATGTAAAAAGTCAAGGACAAGCTGATTCATAAAAGTAAAAAGTCATCCATTAATTGGAAGAGAAGCTCATTGATATCCTCTGGGATATAACTTCAGATTGACAGTAGCTTCAATGAGTTGGTCTACCCTGCAGCACCACAGGAGAACACAGCCCAGAAATGCTTTCTTCACAGTGAAAATGGGGGGAAAATAGCTTTAAAAAACATTATGGGAATGAGGAAGTTTCCTTCCTAGTCTTTCAGTTTAGAAAAATAAAAGGAATGATGTAAGAATAGAGAGGACTGGGTATGTGGATCAGCCTTACAGCACTGGATATTGTAGTGCTACCATTAGCCCAGAAACTGGAGGAAGGATGTTTTATTTAAAACATTGATCAGCAGCATATAAAAATAATTAAGTTTATAACTGAGCCCTATATTGTATGTGAATGACCAGGGGCAAGAAATGGAATCATTATGAGCAGCAGTTTCCCACATACCAAATTGTGATAACAAATCCTCCTTTTTCGCAGCTTGCCAGTTGAAGCCATGGGTGCTCTGTGTTAGGTGAATATAATTGACACTGCACTGCAAATATAATGCCTATGAACACTTAATAAGTCACTTCCACTGTGACTTATTTTTTTCTATCTTCTGTGAATATTTAGATTTAGGTAATCTTGAGTCAACGTAAATAAAAGCATCATTTACAAATATAGTTTTGTTCTACTGTATTTTAGTATAGTCTGGTCTATATATAAGTTTAACCCACATGCTGCAATGTTGTCTGTGTACGGCTGAAATGTTGTATCTTACAGCATGCTTATGTTTGTGGTCTAGTCCTCTTCACAGAAGAAAGAGTACATGCAGTGATACATTTTTTTTCCTGGGTGTTGGTTTAATTTATCATATATAGTAAAAGTAGAACCATTTGCTTATATTTCAGTGACACTAAAGTCAATAAACTATGCTTATACTTGAAGCTGCAGGAAAATTCACACTTTCAGATCTGAAGAAACCTCCATCTACAAAACAGTGCAAAACAAATAAGGTCGTTCCCTCTGTCAGAGAAATGTAATATATTGGCAAACCTTAGTCATTCATAATCTACTTCAGGGGTAGCAATCAGAAATAAAGAACTTCTGTGAGTGTGTAAGACTTTCCTCTCCAGATGATAGGTGTTATCATAATTTGTATTTCGTATAATACCTCTTATTTTGGTCACAATAATTAGTAAATACTGAATTAAATCCATGTTATATACTTAGGTTTTCATATGAGGCTTCTAATTTCCAAGCTGAGGAAAGAGTTGCGTAATTCAGGTGGGCAATAAATCTGTATTGGCTTAGGGTAGCCCAAACTCAGAAGTTCTCTGTGCATGGTTCTGCTGCTCTGGATAAGGTTGTGAGCTATACCTGACTAATCCATATTTGGATTACTATGAAGCCTTTCAAACTTTCAAATAGGAAGCCTTTCAAATTTTTTTTAAAAAATACTTATTTTCTTCTAAAAAGTATGTACCCAAGAAAATTGAAAGGGAAATGTGTGAAACAGACTTGCCAATGGTATATTTTTCTTACAAGTTTGTTCATGTCAAAATTATCTTTCAAGAGGTATTGTCAGTGAAAGAGCTGCCAGTTTGACGTCATATGGAGCTATTGCTAGGATAAAATAACCTGTGCTTAGCATACCATACTGCCAAGAAATGTCTGCATCACTGGAAATAACAGTACCTAGCTTTAATGGCTACATTATTCTTCCAGTGTTTGCTATTGCTTAGACTTTGATGGTTCAGAATAGAGCAGTGCAGAGCTCTTAAAAATGTTCTTGTTGTGTATCTCATGGAGCACATCTCCAAAGTGTACTTTAAGTGAAGTCATTGCCATCTCAAGCACACTCAGGTAATTTTGTGAGACGAGGGGCCCACTGTGCTGCTTGCAGCACAGCCACACGTACCAGAAGATGAGAGAGTTGTCACTGCTTCCAACAACAGACAGCTTAAATAGAAGAGGAAAAGAACAGCTGAGAAAAAAAATCACAGAGCACCAACAATGCCTAAGTTGTCCTGCATGAGGTGGTGGTGGTTAAACTGTTGCTGTCGAGTTTGCTTTCTTTTCCACTGCTGCATTCACTATTCCTAATTACCCACTGAAAATGCACATGGGGCAATGACCTGTTTTTCTGAGGGCACTTGGAACACCTGGTCAAAAGAGTTTGGCTTATACATCTTTGTATTGACTTTTCACGTTATTTTATGAGACCTTTTGTCTGTTTCAGAGCAGGGTAATAAAGGTTGGAGTCAGATTCCTCCATCAGTTTGTACAGAGCACTGCCTGTGCTCAGAGCATCTTTGGGCTGCAGACACATTGCCTTCAGCAGGAAGTAGATAAAAATAAAACCAGGGAAAAAACATTTTTTTAAATTTATTTATCAAGGTGAACCCAAATTTTAATTAAGATGTAGGGTAAACAGATGTCGAAACTATATCTGCAAATAACACCACCGATGGAAAATACCATACTGTCTGTTAGTCATGTGAGAGAAAATGTACATAATGCCTGTCTTTTTTCCTCAGAAATTTCTCAGTTCTACATATTGGGGACATCAGCTTTCAGGTATTCAGTGACTAAATACTCACCTTAAAATAACATGTACGCAAAGAAAATAAATACAGTTCAAGAGGAAGGGGAGAAGGAATGTGTTTGATGTGGTATAACTGTAGTAGGAAGTGAGAAAAGTTGTAACAAAATGAAGAGAAGTATTTGTGTACTACTTCTGATATTGTAACTTAAATGTTCCATAAAGGTTGTATGAAGACATTAGGGTGATTTCATTGGAATTACAGTTACAACAGTTCTGTTCTCAGAGATTTTTGCACCCAAATCACATTTGCAAGCGTCTGAGGCTGATAATTCTGTCCCCTACTTCCATTCTGCCCTCTCCTTTATTCCCTCCTTTCTGCTCTTTTAAATACCATGCTTTTCTCCCATTTTGCAAACCAAGTAATCAGAAATCTGTAATTTTTATTTTGTAAAACGGTACCAATATAAATTATTTTCCTAACAGGTAATCTGATATCCTGCCAATTGGAAAGTCGATACAATGCCACTAAAGTCACTAAAAGTTGTAACAGTGAAAAAAAGGATGAGAAAATACTCTGCAATTGCAAACCCAATCTTTCTAAAGCCATTTTCCTACAAAAGTGTGTCACATATCTTCCTTAACTGATGTTACCTGGCATGTGATTTAAAGACTGATGCTGAGCATCTCGGGTTGCTCATCACATCTGTCTGGAGTTATTTATATGTGTTATAGTACATGCATAACTCCAGATGAGAGTTTAGTCACAACAGTTTTGCTGATTGTCCCCAGGAATCAATAAGAGTTTATTTAAACTCTGGGGAGGCTCTCTAGTGTTGCAAAATGGGTTCTGTAATTCATGTGATACCAAATGGATAAAGGATAAAGGATAGTGGCATTTTTAAGTAAGTTTTGATGATAGCCCTAATTTTATTGATTACTAACAGCAAACTAGAAGGACAGTAGCATGAACCTGGGGTATTGCCTTCCCTCAGCAGAACAATAGAAAATTATAGAAGAGGCCTCAAATAACTTATTTCACAAGTACAAGTCATAGTTCTTGAGTAGCCTAAAGCAGCTGGAAGTTTGTGTAGAGGTTGTATCTCCCTGTGACAGTAGCTTTTCAAGCCTGAAGGTCTTAGATATGCTACTGACCTTTCTCCTTAAAAACCTAAAGTATCTTAAAAATTTAAGAATTACAAATATGATGAACAAAACTTGCGGCATTGAATGTAAGCATTTCTATGATTTCTAAAGCATTTTTTTATTTTCTACATGATCTTTCCAAATTGCCTTTTGATGTTAAAAGATTTTAAAATATATCCTCTAGATAAGTTTAGCCTCCATTTGCAGTCAAAAAGGTAAAAGATTGTTTTTTTTTTTTTTCTTAAGGTAAGCTGAGATACTCTAAATATCTGTGTTTTCTCTCAGTCTGGAGACAATAAACTGTCAGAGACAGTGGATAATCTTTATTTGGTGATTTTTAACTGAAGAACAACTGAACAGTGAACATAGAGCACCAATAACTGTCCTTAGAAATTCAGAACATATCAACAAAAAAAAAAGAGTTGTGTAAAAAAAAATCAATATTTTAAATTGAATGACCAGTTAAACTACTAAATCTGTATTTGCATCATTGAACAAAAAGGTCCAATATCAGTTTTGGGAGGATGTGCTTCTTTTGTTTTGTTTCTGTTCTGGGGCTTTTCTCTTCAACCATAACGAAAACAAATCAGTGATAGTGATGATGGATCATGAATAGATCATCTGGTGTCTACTGAGAAATTTATGTGAATTGGTAAGTACTTGGCCAAGTTCACCAAACAACCAACTTCTCACATTTATGTCTCTGAAGTGCACCTGCAGTTCAGTAATCTCCTCACACCAGATGGAGCCCAGGTCCTTCTTGGTTAGTTTGTTCACCATGCTCTGTGCCACCACACCCTTCATTCAAAAAGATTACTAGCTACATTCATGAGATTATACAACTTTAAATGTTTTCTCAAGATTTAAGATTTTCCCTCCTGTAGAGAAGAAGGCACACCTTTTTACATATTTTCTGTGTCTTACAAAAAAAAAGAATTTCAACCTTCTGTGCATAATAAGCCCAGGTCAATGGACAAGTGTCTCTAGTGGCACCATGTTTTAGATTAAAAGTTACCCTGGCTAGACTAAATCCCATTGAGAAGAAAAAACATCAGAGAATGAAGATTACAGAGGTGCTGTAACACCTGAAGACTGAATAAAACTTTGGTTTCATCAATAGGGGTGAGAATAATTTGTAATTTACTGGCTGAAAAACTGTTATGAGGAAACTCCTTTTCTGCAAGTCCTTTTCTTTTTATTTTCCTGTATCCTGAGAATACTACTGTCCTGGTTTTGACCCATGACAGCTTGTAAAAACTTTCTTGATTCTACCTAATGCATTTTGCTTTTTCTAATGTATTACTGTTATTAACACATCAACCTCTTGACTAGCTATCAATCTATTATGGATTATTCAAATAATTCTGTCAATTTTATTTCATTGAGTCTGAATAGAGAAACTTTCTTACTATAGAGATGGCAGAAATCTATTTTGGTTAGAAAAAAATAATTAGAATAATGCAGAGGTTCCAGACCTCTGTATTTCAAATGAAAGCAGGGATCTGGATTTAAATGCAGAACAGTGTTTTAATTTTAGCTTTTGAATTCTTGTCTTTGAATTTTAAAAGCTTGCATGGACATATATTACAGGGTCTAGAAAACACTGTGCTTTTCAGTTAAGAGACCAGATATTTTAGTACTAAATTTCACAATAAATTACATCTGCTATAATTTTATCAATGTGTCTCTGTTGAAACTAATCACTAATACCTGTTATACGTTGCTAAGGTATTTTCACATTGCTCACAAAAATAGGTGATCATGTTATATGTTTGAAAGCACAAAATTCACTCTAGGCTGCTGAAGGTGCAGTCTCTACATGTGTTGTAGTGGCCTTTAGCTAGTGACAAAATGCACACCAGCACTCAGTTTAACTCATCTGTAATTTCTGATTCCTGTTGTTGATTTTGACTGGTTATTGATCTTTCTTTTTCAACTTGGTACTGCTATGATTTCTTCAACTCATAGTAGATGCTTCAACTCATAGTAGATGAGTAGATGCTTGACCAGTTATTTCATTTGGCATTTGTTAATACAGAGAAATTCAGAAATGTCTTTTTTTTTCTTAAAGCTTCAAATCAAAACAATTATACCCCTTCTTGAAAAAACTGCAGAAGAATCTTTGGAGCCCTTCCTGATCACAGGAAGTATCAGAAGTCTTGTAGTAAAGTTTTGCCCTCTTATGATTCATTCATTTCACAGAACGCTTCATTTGATTGGGAAATGCACATTGCATTGGACTCCTTGGAGAGCTCTTAGAACCCAGGGAACAGGCTGTCATTTAATTACCTTTAATTCATTGGTAATTGTATGTTGTTGAGGCACTCAAAATGGTGATTTGGCAAGATTTCCTTTCTTACATAAAAGTAGAAGTCACTTTTATATAGAATATCCTTGTAGCAGCAGCATCTATAAAATGATTCTCTTGTTCCCTTAAAGATGTCCTGCTTTGACTCTCACGGAGATGCTGGGCGGTTCTGAGCCTCTGCACGTGGTTGGTTCCATATTTCTAAGCCCTGGCTGACTGCCTGCTCAGAAATCTCACCAAAACCCATAACTCATAACTGATCAGGGAAAGGGAGCTTATGACTTCAGGCTCTAGGTCACAGATTCCAGAAGGTGACTTTAACCAAAGCTAACCCTTAGAGCATGGACCTTTGTATGCTTAGTTCATACAATAAGCAAGTCATATTCCCAAATAAACGTCAAGGTTTATGTCCTCTAGATAAGCTAGAGCAGCTACCTTCTCAAGAATAGGATAAAAATCAGGCTGGTTTCAAATTTCTCTCTTTCTCTCTTCTGAGTCATGTGAGGACATGGTGAAAGGTTCAGCTGAGTAGTGAGTCATTCTACTGTCCCGGGTTTCATTCAAGGAATATGTGAAATGTAAAGTTCCCCATCAATTACCAAAGATTATTCCCCCTTGTGCATCATGTAGGAGACTAGCTGTAATTTTATTATCTAATCTTTCGTTTATCTTTGTGTACTTCAAAAGAAGTGATTATTTCCTGTAAAGCTTCAAAACTTGCCATGAGATCATTAGTCACTTTTATCTACACTGCAAATGCATCTCTACTTCTATTAAGAGCTGGGCACCAAGAAACTATTATTTAAATACACAGTTAAAATTGCACTGACTCAGAAACATGGCACTTGGAGCCACAAACAATTTAGTAATCTGGACTGTAAACTGTCAGAGAATAGTTGTTATTCTGTTTTTATGCTTTATAATGCAATGTCCTGGAAGAAAGTGATGAATTTTGGAGAAAATCCTTTCTTTCATTATCCTCACAAAAAGAGAGCATCTAATTACTCCTTTCTTCTTGTTGTCCTCTATTTGCTTTGCCCAGCTCCAGGGTGTCTGGTAGGTTTTTGCGGGGAGCTTTAATTTTCAGAATCTTCAGAGTAAGATACAGGGTTATATCTGTCCTGGACCAGAACTTTTCAGTCTGAACTTGAAAAATCAAGTAGAAAAAAACCAGAATATTTAAGGGATTCGGTCATGATCTTGCTTCCACTAGTTTTTACATTAAAAAAAAAAAAATATTAGAAGTCCACATGGCACTGTGTTTCTAAGAGCATTTTTTCCTACACAGTTGAGGAAGGTAACCAAGTTCTAAGTTTTGAAAAATCTGTTTCTATTAAGTAATTTCTATTCTATTTAAATCATTTTAAAATTCTGAAAAAGCAGAAAAGTCGAAAAGAAAAGAGAAGGCTTCTGCAAGATGCAATTATATTGTCTCTCTTTGTCCCTCTTTCTTTAACGTGGGAGATTTCAGCAACAATAATAAACATGAGAAAATGTTAGTTCTTGTATAATCTTCCATTAGCATCATAAAAGAGAATTCTGAATAAAGATTAAAGGTTTATTTTTTAAAAAGGAAGAGGCTCCCAATTTAAGTTCTCTCCTACTAAACAAGGAAGCTGGAAAATGAACATAAAGGAAAATGGAAATGCAAAGAAGAAGGGTTTGTTCAACAAGGGAAGGTGACAGAGTCTGCATGAGGGATGGGGCAGCCTTGGATGTACAGGCAGACTGGGGAATGAGATGATGGGAAGCAGTGCCACAAAAAGGGTCCTGGTTGATGCAAAGTTAAACACGAGTCAGCTCATTAGTCACTGCACTCTTCTAATGGTAATTTTTACTGAGTTTGGAGACATGGAGGGTTGCTGGGGTGTGTGTTTAACAGCATTATGGCCAGAGGCCAGATTGTGCTCTCACAGGAGCTTTCCTGGCTCAGGCAGCAGCTTCCTGAGGATCACAGCGTTGTTGCCATTGTTGCCATTGTTAAGGACACATTATGGCATAAACTGCAATGTTAAGTGCAATAACTGGAGGTTTTTTCTCTGCTTTGGAAAACTCTGTGATCATAAACTGTAACCAAAGACCAGGCAGAAGTTTTAAGAATTTTAAAAGGATAGTAATGGATTTGGAGGGACACTAAGATCTGACCAAACGATGCACCTCCCATGGAGTGACACCTCACAGGTCTCTGATACGTGCCACAGTATCAGACAATGCAGCAGACATCTGTGAACCCATTTGGGTGGTGGAGGGAATCCCAAAAAATAGCTGTAGAGGCTAAATTTATAAATATTTGTGTGATATTTGTGTGATAAATTTCTACAGTTTCAATTTACAATTTCTACAACTTTTTGTTAATACTCAGTCTGAAACCAGATAATTGTTTTAGACTGAAGATCATCTTAAATCTAGTTAAAAATATACATGCAGTTCAAAAGAAAAGGCTTTGCATGTCATTTCTTGAAGCGTTTTCTGGTGTGATTGCTATTTACCCATTTCTGTTCTGATCAATCTTAAGGGAAGGAAGAACACTACCACCTTATTTTGGCTTAAGCAGTGAAAGTAAACCATAAGTTACTTGAGGGATGGCTTTAACCCACTAGGTAAGAACATAAGAAAAATTACATAGGAAGTGTGCAGAGAAGCAGTCCTTACTTGGAGCACAATTTTTACTGTTCCAGTGAAATATCATCATGAATTTTCACTGAGTTGAAGTGAGAATTAATTTCATTCTCTCTGTCTCTTGAATTTTGTTGAATTATTACAGGCCTTGGCTTGCTGCAGTTTAGAAAATAATGCACCTCTTCCCCAGATAATACAGTGAGGTTTATAGAAGCTTAATTTTATTTCATTATATGATTCCATGTAGGACCTATAAAGATGTGATCTGCACAACACTAACGATCTTTCAAAGCTAAAGCTTGAACAAATCAATGTCCTCAGGTCCATTAAACTCAAGCACAAAGCACATCCCGTTCCTGGACAGGATTAATAAGGGTGTAAGAGTACACAGAAATAAGAAAACAGTGAATAATTACAGAAACTAGTCTCAGCATGATTATTCTAGAAGTCATTCACATGAGGCTCTGTAGTGCTCTGGCTCTGTGTTTTCCCACTCCACTTACATCCTGGTGTAGGTCATGGCACAAGATAGAAAATATCTTCCTGTTATGTGGTCCAGCAGAGGTGTTTTAAATGGTTTCACAGAAACTGCTTCTAATTTAGTGCCACATCAGTGCAGAAAGAGACGAGAAGGGGGATTTTAGTGAGAGAGAGGAATATTTAAAATGTGTAGGTTTGTTTTTTTGTTTGACACCGTGTATGTTCCTCACTGTGCAGAGCTGCTCTGTTCCCATGGTTGTGTACTGTCCCTGTTCAGGCAATATTGTCACTCCTGCAGCATGTGACAGACAGGGAAATCTCTCTGCATGCAGTACTCCATACGGTGCTGTAGTCTCCCTTCATATCCCAGTTCTCCTTTCACACCCCAAGAGACATCAGAGAAAATGTGGGAGCCCAATTTCCCTGGTCAGTGTGGAGTGTCCTCATTAACAATGCACAGTCCTAAGCATTTCAAGGTGTTGGCTGTGTCTGTGCCAGAAAAAACAGATGGGAATGAATAGAAAACAGTGACCCTCTGGGCTGGTGGGAAGGGATTTCCTTCCCTTCACCTTCACTTACTATGTAGTTAAATGTCCTATTTTTTAATCTCCACTACTCCATCCATCTCCTACAGAAGTGTACTTCCAAGCTTATTTACCAATGACATGTGCTTCCAGGTTTAAATAGGAAAACTGATTCTGAATGATATAGCCCAGTTTTCACTTCTGGAAGTTGAAGAATACCACAGCAACTTGGCAAATATTTTTCTGCAGTATTATAGCAGAGCAATATTTAATATATGTCTTAGCACACATAGATTTTTTTTTTTTTGAAGTGGTTTTGGAAGTGTGGGTGGAGTTTTTTATTTGTTTGGTTGGTTTTTTGTTTAGTTGTTTGGGTTTTGATGTTGTGGTTGTCTGTTTTGGTATGGTTTGGGATTTTGTTTGGGTTTTTTTATTTTTGCTTTTGTTCCTGGGTTGCTTTTTTTTCATGTTCTATTTAGCATTACTTACAATATTAGGAGTCAGAGTTTTCTTCTCACTGTCATTAGATTTGGAATTCTGGCCCACTGCTTTGTTAAATCTGAGCTATATGCTACTTCTGTGTCAGTACAAAGCTTGAGCAGAAGAAAGCAGTCACACCCTGAAGTGTGGAAGAGAGTAGCAGTAAAGAGTTCACCCTCACCTTCCCCTCCCCCTCCAGCTCCTCAATAATTTCTGCAGCAGCACAGGGGAGAGATGAGTATTGATAATTTGCTCTCATTTCATGGCCAGAAGTACACGGGCATGACTTCCCTGTTCATTCTCTGCAGCACCAGTGCCACTCTGCTGAGAATCTCAGCTCGCTGGCTGTCCACAGAGGCAAGGATTTGGTTGTCTAAATGTCACTGTATCCAGTAATGCTGCAATAATACTTTGATTGGGGAGATTCCTGATATCATGTATTGTGCATGGCTAGCACTTGAGGATCTGTAAGATATTTCAGATGAGTAATGCTAGGAAAATATAACTAATTGTAATTAGAGCAGTTTGGTGTTTTGAGGAAGCAACCTATTTCACATTAATGCAAAGATAAATGGTTGGCAGTCAGATAAACCCTTTCTTAACTTCTTAATATTCCTTTCTGTTTCATCTGTTTAAGTTTTTTCTTGAAAATTGTATTATTCAAATGAAAACTCAGTGCATGACAACTAAAGTGTGCCTAACAATTCTATTTCTTTTTAAAAGGCTGAATTTCCTATTCATCCCCTGGTGCTTCAATCTATGAAAATGTTATATTAATTATGGTATTTGGTGTTCCCTGTTGATACTGCCTGGAGTTGTGCAGTTGTTGGATTCATGCATGCTGGGACAGTGCAATGTCTGCATGGATTGCAGATGTGAAGGGATCCATGTGTTCTTGGGGGCCACACACAGCACCTTGGAAGATCAGGGTCTGAAGCTCACAAAGGCTTGGTGGAACAGGGGACTTGGGAGGGTCAGAAGCTGTGCCTTACTGATGTAACAGCTGAATTACATCTGCAGGAAGAACTCTTCTCATCCTCCTCCGCAACTTATTCTGTACAATGAATTTTAAGTTATTATTAAGAGTTTCCAGTAGTCTGAATACACAAGAGCAATAGCACAACAACAGCAACAGCAACCAGCAACAATATCTCTGTTGATGTCAATCAGTATAACTTCATTACTGTTGAGGATTTTTAGAAATTAGCACAGTTTCAGGCTTTAACCTTGTTATGATAGCCCGGAAACATCAAGTTTCTTTTCCAAATGATTACTGAATGCTAACAGCTCTCTGGATGTTACTGATGTAGATTGGCACAACCAGCTTTGTTCAATGTTGAGCTAAATATATTCCTGAAATATCAAAATAATTAAAGTTTTGTAGCATTTTCTGTAGAGACTTGTAAATTGCTTTGTTCTACTGAATTACAAGAGAAATTAGCTAAAAGTTTAATCATAGAACTATAAAAGGTTGCAAATCTGAAAAACAGGCACAGCTTTATTGTTTTATCTAAATAATGTACTGTTATTTCCATTTGCATAGTTTAAAAACAAAAAAAAAAAAAAAAAAAAAGCCCAAAGCCCAGTGCTCACCCTAAGGTTTAAATTAAAAGAACTGTTTTCATTCACTTTACATTTCTGAAATAATTCACTTTGCAAGCTAATTTTGCAGCTTGGTGAAGATTGTCATAATTGCTGCCTAGAAAGGGACACCTTTGCCAGGATCGTTTCTGTCACTTCTCCTTATTTATTTCTTTGACCTTTACCTCTGAGAATAAATGTCATGTTGTGGCTCAAGCACTTTTATAAGCAATAGCATGCCCGAGTGCAGCTGGAATTGAAGACCTCCCTATTTGCAAAATTGGTGCAAGCTTCACAGCTAAACTCAGGTGCTCTGATCACAATCAGGGGCAATTTGAAAAAATGAAATTTTCATAAACATTATTTAGATGGGGCCATTTTAGCCCACCTGTACTTCTGCAAACAGAAGCAGAGCAGTGAGACCCTGGGCCAGCACTGTTCACATAGGCAAGGATAGAACAGGAGATCCTGGAAAGAGACAGTGGTTTTTTTATGATGGGGTTTGCTTTTTTGGTTTGTTTTTTGGGGTTTTTTTAGTTCATTCATGCTGGTTTTCTGCATAAGGACTAAGATCTAGGAAGGTGTGAGATGAGGCTGCACAGTGATCATGGGTTCAGAGAGCAGCAGGGAAGGTGGACAAAGGGAGCACAGGGTTCTCTGCAGTAAATAAAAGTAAGAGGTTATATTTTCCACAAGGCTGATTGAAGTGGCAAAGCTGTGGGGAGAGTAATGTGTGACAGGATTATTAAAGATTTCATTATAATAGAAATAAGAAAGAACATGAATTAAAACTGCTAAACTGACATTTTCTAATTTTTGGTGCTATGGTTTATAAGTGTAGTCATTTTCTTCTGTCATAAGTTACAGTGTAGAGATAATCATAAAGCATTTTTTAATTTTTTTCCTTGCAGAAAATAATAACATTTTAAGCGGGGGGGGGGGGGGGTTAAAAATATACTTTTATCTTACTTGTTTTCTGTTTATTTTTCTCTTACTGTTTCTGCTAAACAGTACTCTGCAAAAAAAAAAAGAGGTTTCCATGTAAAAGAAGCTTTAATGTAAAATAACTACAGCTCTCAGTAAATGTGAAGACTGAAACAACCCAGCAAAGTTTAATGGAATACTCAGTATTGCTTTAAATATTAAAAGAAAAAATTTAGTTGGTATTCACAGAGAGACTTTCTTCCCATAAATTTGCAGTTTTTCAAATCGTTAATTAGTTTTATGCAATCATTCTGATGTTGTTGGAGGAAAGAAAAATAATAAAATATGTGTTGGCAGCTGCAGCTAGAAACCTTGAGTGATACAGAAAACAAAGATAAATAAAGATTCTGAAAAAGTGAAAGCTTGCTAAGAGCATATCTAGCCTGGATTATGTTGTTTATTTACAGCAGTTATGTAAAGCTAATGTGAGTCATTAAATAATTAATAACATATGAGATAACTAGTTCCTGATCTTTGTGCCAACCAGACATTTAGGTATGAGCTGGAAAAAGGACTTTAAAAGTACTGTAGAAAAGTACAGTGGAGCTGTGTCAGAGGAGAAGAAAAAAAATTAAAATTTCTGCTGCCAATGGATGTGAAATATGTTATTTTAATCCCAAACATTTCTCTGGTGTTTCTCCTAAACCCAGGAAGCATTTCAGATGCATTGTGAGTGCTGGGCTAGCTCAGAAATACATTGCAGTAATGCCCTTTTAAAAATGAAAGATATTTTTTTGTATCTTAGTGTGAACTGAGCTTTCAAGGAGTTTTTTCTAAGCAAGAGTACTACCCAGTGTTCCTTACCAAGAAATGTCCATGAATTTACAGTCAGAGGTGCTGAGACATATCCTGGTTCTGTATGGCTCGTGCGGAATCAGGAATGATTCCAAACTCTGCAGGAGGGGAAGAAGGGGATACAAGAGTTGTTCCTTATGAGAAATTAGATGGTTTTGACCAAATTGTTGCAGTAAAGAAGACTGCTCCTACCAAAAAAAAAAAAAAAAAAAAAAAAAATTCTATATTTAATTTATGGTCTGAGGCTTAAAACTTTCTAGACTGGCTAAATATTTACAACAAAATAAATTTTGAATCTTATTCACTGGTTGGCGTTTACCTTTGGTTCTAATAGAAGCGTCTCTATTTTTCTTGACTCAATATATTAGCATTTGAGCAAAATAAGAATGTACATGTGAATAGTTTCTTGGGTTTAGTTTTGTTGTTGTTTGTTTGCTTTTTTCAATAAGTGTTTTCAGTGTCATCTTCACAAGTTATAGGCAGGAGCTGGAACAGCTTCCTTTTAATGACATGCCAAATGAGACAATAGAAGAATATTCTTGAAAAGGTATTTTGTGTTCATTTTAGTCACAGAATGACTGATGTATCAAGGGTGGGCAAATTAATGAATATTGAAATTATTTAAATGTGTTTAATTTAATTAAATTTGAACACAAATAAGTGATCATGAAAGTGATGGTTTCTGTTATTGGCAAAATGCAAGCATCAGTTTAGTGCAAGAAAGATAGGTGGAGTATGAGCATATTGAAATATGCTGATTTCAAATGCCAAAAATGAAGCACTAGTTTGACCAAGAATTTTATGCTGAATCAAGAGATATGTGCTGTAGGAAATTAAGGTCATCCTGTAGTTAGAAGGGTAAGTTATTTAAGGTTCAAAAGTATTTGCTTTCATTTTAATATGCCTCTTTCTTCTGGTGCAAACTTAATAAATTCACTAAATTATTCCTTCAAAATCACTTTCTTCATATACACACCAAGAGAAACAGCAGCCTTTGTAAGTTTCTTGTGAAGGCAAATGAATGAAGACTCATTAAATTATTTCATATCACCAAGTGTAATGTGAAATGGAACATACTATCAAGTAAAATATATTTAGTTAGTATTGTCAAAATCAAAGCCTAAAAAGGAACTCAGATCATAAAAAAAAAACCCTCTCCAGGTATATTTCAGATAATGGTACATTACAACATCCAGTTCTTTTAGGTTTTGTTTCCACCCTCTTTCTGTAAGAACTTATTCCTATGTGTTTTAGTATAAGTCACAATATATTGGCACTATAATCCTTGAGCAGGGTGTTTTTGTCAAACCCTAAATTAAAGACTTCATAATATTGTGGGAAGACTGAGATTTTTTTATTCATTATTTTTACTTTAATGGTTATGGCTAATAAACATAGTATTTAGTATCTTTCAAGAGGGAGAGTATTTATTGAGAAAAATGCTAAAACAGTATTTATATGAGTAATCTCCTCAGCTTCAGGGTACTGTAATGCCATGAAGAGAGCCATGGAGAAAGAGGTATTTCATGACTATGTCAGGTGGTTGATTTTGATTATTTTTCATAGAAGGATGCTAAAATTAAAAAATATAAAAATAAAAATATATCAAAAATTTCAGACTTACTATCAATACAGATCTAAGTCTATGAAAAATCCATAGGTTATTTGGCTTAGAGAAGTTTACTTAAATGGATGTTCTGCAGTATATTTGACCAAGGTCAAGTTCTTATCTCTGACTCAATTCTGAGTTAAAGATTTGAAATTAAATTTGGTGATTGTGACTGTATTAGAGACCTTGGTGTATTTCTACTTCAGCTGAGAGTATCTTTGATTATTTTTAATTTCTGGTTCATAGTTTTAAATATGTAAACACAGGTTGACAGAACCGTAGAAGTGTTATGGATTCATTGTGTGTTCAGTGCCCTGAGAAATGTTGCATGGAGTATCCAGTTATTGTCACTTGCACATGCAAGCACAATTTATATGAACAAAAAGTATTCCTGTTTCATTTTGGTAATTCCTGTGGAAAAATAATGCTTAATCTGTAGATAAAAACATCTTCAGTAGGGCAATGGCACAAAAAGCATTACAGCTAACTCCATAACTTAGATGTCAAGGCCCTCAGCTACACTTTAATACTCGAGGAGAAAGTAACAACGAAGGAAAACATGAAGTATCATTTCAATGGTGTACCACATATATGTGAATTAAGCTCAAAACACCCATTTTCAGCTAATGTCACATAGCTTTCCATTCAGCAAGCCCTGAGATAATAGTGTTTTGATCAATGGGGGAAGAAAAAAGCCAGTCAATTCCACAAAGAAAGTTTGCCATTCATATTTTTCTAGCTTTTTTTTTTACTTTGATAAGAGAAGGTAAGAGTGCATGACTCAACTGAACACAAATCAAGTTAAACCAGGTTGATGCAAACAAGAAACAAGAAGGCAAAACCAGGCTGAAGGATGCTTTAAAAAATAAGCACAGAAACAAATCATGTATGTTCACACATTAAAGTGTATACTTGTATTATTTAGAGGTTTTATTGAAAGATGTTCTTTCTGGAAAAAATGAGGAGCTGTACTGAATCAGTTAAATTGGGAAATTTTATAGCCAGGGGTAGAGCTTCTGTAAGGTGAATTTTCTTCCAGGCAAAGGGAAGAAAACTCAGAAAGAGATTTAATGTTTAACTACCAAATAAAAAAAATAATAGTAATTGAAGAATCTACAAGGAACAGACAAGAAAGCTCTGTTCTAGTGGTTGAAAAATAAGACTGAGAAAAATGAAGATGAATTAGAAGTTCAGAGGACAAAACAAAAAAAATAATTATTTGACCACCTAAGTAGAAATTGAATAAGGAAAGAAGAGATGTGATTCCTTAGAAGGAGGTGATTAGGTTTTGCTATACTTCAGACAAAAAAAATCAGTAGGGATCATTTAGAAGAACTTAGACCTAGAGGAAAAATGGCTAATGAGGAAGTATATAAATTTGGGGAGGTGTTTTTTTTTTTGTTGTTGGTGGTGGTGGTGGTGGTGGTGGTTTTTTTTTTTTTTTTTTTTTTTTTTTTGTTAGGTGTTTTTGGTTGGTTTGTTGGGTTTTGGCTTTGTTTTTTAATAAGAAAACCTTATTGCATCTGAGATATGGGCAAAACCAAGAACTTGATTTAGTATGTAGGGAAACAGATTACCTCCATAACAGAATATCTGTAAAATTTAAATACTAAATTGCAAGTTTGACATCTAGAATGTTTATTTCATTTATAACATGACAAGAAACACTAATAAACAAATATAATAAGCAAACACAAATGAGCAAATATAGCTCATTTTAGTAGAAAAACATCTTTCAGGAAACTATTTATTCATTTTCTCACCTCTTTAGAAAGCAAAGCATAAAATAATTTTGAAGTGTTGACAAAGGAAACGCAGAGAGATAAATAGAAAATGAGACATAATACGTCCAAAAGGATTTAAAAGGTCAAGCTAATCTGATAGTTCTTCACTTGAATTATTGATTTTATCAGCCCAGGAAGTGCACCACAGAATTAATTAGTCTGTAATTTATTTTGCTGTTTAGTATGGAGAGATGAGAAAGAGTAAAGCTGCTATATAGTAGATTGAAAGACCTAATCTGAAATTTTCTGTATTATTTTGCATGTCCAAGAATGTAAAATTTGAAGAAGCGCTTAGAAAACATACAAAGCTGCTCAACAGAGCAAAGTTCTTTTCTTACTGGAATAGCTTTACCTAATTACTTTAGCAAAGTAAAGATCAATATACAGGAGGAGTTTTATTCACCCTCTATAGAAAGTCTCAGAAATGAATACCAGAGTGATAAAAAGAAATTTTAAGATAAAAGAAATTAAGAAAGGGATAAAACCTGAATATGAATCTATGAAGACTGGAAATTAATGGCACTTTTGAAAATTTAATGGGATTTCGTTTTGAGGGAGCAAACTGAAAGTAATTTTAAATATGTGAATGAAGCTTGTACTTTCCCTGGAATTGTAAACTGAACTTGATGATAAAAGGAATATTTTATTAGCTAAACATTCCTGTCCTATCCTATTCCTATCCTGTATCCAGTCATTCACCTTCAGTGATGTGTTTGTGTGCTACAGCCCCACTGACAGAACTGGGATTCTTCTGGATATGAGTTTATATTTTAGTTCAGATTAGCAAAGCATGTCATTATATGCTTCAATGCCAGTGAAGCCATGAGTTATTTAACTTAATTAATAAAAAATACATCTCTGTGTAAAAAATACACAAAGAAAGAAACTGCTCTTTTTTTTGTTTAAGCCTCGAAATAGGTAATTCCATTGATATTTTAACACTATAAAGATAGAATTTTAACGAGCAAACTCTGAGAAACAGTGAAAAATTTCTCAGCTCTTCTTAAAAAATTCTTTTTCTCAGACTTAATTCACAGGCTTCTGATTGTCATCAGTTCATGCCAGCCAACAAAACAGTGCTGATGTTAATCCATGATATAAAGGCATCATTATAGTATCAGAGGTGCAAGTGTCTCTGTGAGCTGAGTGTTTATATGCTGATATGATATGTATAGAGATTATGGTCAATTATTCTCAGTGTAGTCACTACTGTAATTCTGCTTGTTTTTAATGTAAGTGAGAAATAGAGGAAGCAATACACAGATGTATCTACTTTTTTGATTTAGCAGTTCCTATTTAAAACAGGGACCTCTTCATATTAAGGTAATCAGTGGGATATTCAGTGGGAAATAAAAGGATAAATGTGCCTTTTCTCTGAAGCTTTCATTTCAGAACATGGTGACTTTTTTATTTTGCTATCTATTAGATTTTTGGTAGTTTTGTGCTCTACAAAGGATCTTCACGTACAAAGTATCCTGCAAGCTCTTATTTAATGGTTATTGTTGATTTAAAAGCATTATGAGTAAATCTAGAGAACAGAGTGAAGGGCATGTTCCAGAATGAGGGAGTATTCATAAACACAAACACTTTTTCTTTCCCTTATCAACTGTTTCTGGTGAAGAAGGGTCATTGCAGAAGAAGATAAAAATTTGTCAATCCAAAACTGAGGGACAGTTTGTATAGCAGAGTTTGGTACAAAACCAAACAAACAAACAAACAAAACTGGTATGTTAACCTTCCCTGGCACCAGAGGAGAAATTATGTTTATCCTATTCCACTCCCAATTCCTCATGTGTGTGTCTGTGTGTGTCTGCGTGTCTAAATTAATTTAGAAGTTAACTGTACAAGTTAATTGTTGATAACTTTTTTTATTTATAAGAAATGAGCTCTACAAAGCAGATCAAACACTTCTGCTGTTTAATTCATCAGTACAGAAGTGCAGTCACCTACCCAATGCACTGAGTCTCCTTGAGGAAGGAGACATTTTGCAAAACAGAAGTAGCTTCAAACACATATTCTGTGTAAAACAAATTATGTACAGTAAAAGGAATTGCATAAATATTCTCACATCTCCAAAATATATTTGCACAAAGAATGTCATTGCCAAAAAAGAAAACAAGAATTTATCAATGTAATGGTACAAAATATAAGTACCTTGATAGTTTAATAGCCTGAAACTTTTTGTTTTGTTTTGTTTTGTTTTGAATAGAAGTCTTTTTACCCAGAACTCAAGAGAAATAAGGAATATTTAATTGACAGTATTGAATTAGGTGTCTACTCCTAGAGTTTCAGATGCCAAAGTCTCAAGAGAGAATGTAAAATGATGGTTCTCTTTAGGAGTACCTGATGGATAGGGTGACACAGTATTTTAATGCTGTTTAGGTCATCAACATCATCCACAGGGTGCATATCACCCAACATAATTACTTTCCTTATATGTATGGAATTGTCAGTAATAAAACTTGTTCATTTCAAACTCTGTAATTCTTTTTATGGTTATTGAAAATTAACAGTCTTCGGATTTTATATTTATTTTCAAAAATAATTTCTGTGTCAGTTACATTGTTACCTGCCATCAAAAATTTTATTTTCTCAATAGTACTTTTGGGAAGACTTTACATTGGAACAAAGTGGATTCTAACCCCTTCTTTTAAGTGCAAAGGAACACTGGTTACATCAAGAAATGGACTTGAGTGCAGAATCTATTCACAAGAAATTTTACATTCTGTCTTATGACAAAGTGGCAGCATTACTTGTGAAGTACAACAGTGTACATAAAACCATTATGTTAAATTTCTGTATCTTTGAATAGTAAGTTTTGGATGTATTGTGGCATCATAGAATTTTACTAATAAAACCAGTCTAGAAAATCAGCAATGTCACACATATTTAATCTCATGGTAACTTTTATATTGATGATGCTTTAGGTGTTTTTTCTGATTTGAGATTTTAGAGCTTCTCAATTATTACCAAAAATGCTCAAAAATAGTGCCTCCATTTATAAAAGTCTTTCAAAGGAAAGTATTTAAATTTTTTTAAAAGCTGTCCAGGGAGCCTTCTAATGATTTTTAAACCATGAGTGTCTTTCATATAGCTTCAGAAAGATACTCTGAAAGTTAGGCAGGAAATTCCACAGTATCTGTCTCTGTTATCACCTACCAATGGCAGTGACAGCTGCTGTCATTGCAGATCTGCATTTATACACAGAAAGGGAATCTTTTGTACACAGAAAGAGTAATCTCCCTTCTCACTTTCCAAACTAGAACCTACATACTATTGTCTTCTCATTTACCTTATGCTCTTCTCACTCTCCCTCAGATTTTTCCTCATTCCTGAAGGAGCCTCAAATTATCCCTTCATTGTTTTAAGAGATATCCAGTCTAGGTTACAGTGTAATCATCTTGATACAAGCAGGGCTAAAAGCTGTTGTATTTTTCACTGGTTATAAGCATGTCACATTGACCTGTTTCCACACCTCACCTGAGGAGCTAGTCTTTTTAGGTAATAAAAATATTGTTCCAAGTCACACAACTAAGATGATGCAAACATCTAATGTGCAGATTTCCTTACAAAACTTCCCATCTATGTAAATGATAATATATGTGAAATTTATTTATTGCCAGCTTTGTCATGAATACCATGTTCACAGCCTGCCTTCTTAGTGTCATTATCTTCGCAGACACTTCTAGATCTTTTCTTTCTTTATATTTTGCTTAACACTACCATACTAATCCTTTCTCTCAAAACATCATTTTGGGATTCCAGATCTCAGTGAGCACTGCTTCCAACAGCACCAAAATATTTCTTTGGTCACATCCCATTAAATAGTGATGGGAGCCCTAATGTTGCTTTGGTCTCACTTGTGGCCAACAAGGCTGCACCACTGTAGAGCTGTGGGTTTGCTTTGATCTATTTCTGAGCGTATTCCAAGCTATGCATTTGATCTATTCTGACATCTACCCTGGGAAAAAATGCTCTTTTCAACATTTATACACACAGACCAAATAAGCATTTTAAACACAGATGTCTAGGTACATAAAGTAGGAGTTCCCTTCCAGAGTCGCTATTCACCTCCTGTATTCATGATGCTTATTTCACTTTTCCTTTGTAATTTTCATCTTTTCCTGCAGCTGGTATTTTAGAATCATTGACAAAGGCAGTTTTTTCCGAAGTTAAAATCTTCTATACAACAAATTATCAAGGTAACTTAATTCACTTTGAAGTATGTATGAAGGAAACTGCATTACAATTGATTCTTCTTTAGGACATTTTTCTCTACAGTGAGGCTGGACACACAAAAGAAACCTTGCAGCAAAGGGGTCCCAGCAGTGCTTTACTTGCAGTGACTTTTGCATTCAATATTTTATATGGAACCTTTTTTATATATTATATGAGTGATCTTCAACTGATTCTAAGTTAATTCCAGAGGGGGCTGAAGGAAACCTACGGAAAAGGAACAGAGCTGATGTTAAGAAACAGGCAAGGACTGAACTGCATGCAGCACTACCAAATGCAGATGAGAGCAGACAGAGCTATTTTGTGGCTAATTCCTCAGATGAACAATTTGCCACCACTTCCCTGCCCCCAAGGAGGTGTAAAAAATGGAAAAAACATTACTATTGCTGTTTTCCATTGACTCTTGTTCAATGGAAGGTGAAACTGCCTGCAGTAGAAATTAATGGAGTTTGTCTGCTCTCACACAAACCCACTCAAATTCCATGGTTCATACTTAAACCTTAACTTATTTTACATTTCTTCATAGCTCCCCAAATGTGATAAAGTTACAAAGCTATAAAACCCAAGGTAAACTCTCCCTTTAAGTCTGGCATTTTGGAGAGATGTTCTTTGCAGAGACATCCATTTTGGATGTCAGAAAACACCCTACAGCTAAAGAGACATTGACAAAATCTATTTGTCATATTCAAGTAGAAAGAAATTGTCATCCTTTTGCTGTGAGGTAGAAATGAACAGGGGAAAAACTGAGTTAAGTATCTTATTGTATACTAATGAAAGCTTGAGATTGCAAATATTTCAGTTATGACTCTGAGATATTTTTTCTTTCCTAGTGAAGATGTGAAGAGCATATCAAGCTGCTTCTGTCCAACTAAATCCCTTTTTCTTCATACAGAACAAGACATTGACATTTTTTACATCTTCTGAAGTCCACTGTATAGAGCTGATCATAAAGATTACACTGCCAAAATTATAATTAATATAATCTTGACTCCTTCTGTGCATACCCTGATTTACTGCTGCCATTTCCTTTGAGTCAAATAAAAAGAGAATACTTGAAATAATTTAAATAATCTAAACTTATGTACAGCTGTTTTTTATTAAGTGTTTGCCAGCCTGAATAATGACATGCTTTCTTTGGCATGTCACAATAAAGCTGTGGTAAAATATATACATTATGATTACATGAGTTAGTAACCAAGGAAACTAAATTGGTATTGTACCAGTGTCCTCCAGAACATATATAATTAAGAGCCTGTCAGGTTTTCTAAGATCTCCACTGTCTCAGGATGTTAAACATTGTTAAGACAACAGCATTGTGAAATTCTGATATACAGACTGAAATGTATGAGGTGAGAGGGCAGGTACTGCATCAACTGTAACACACTTGTCTTTGTAAAGGTGTTCATCAGCAGACTATATACACAGTTTTTCTATTTTTCAATGGCATTTTTGATGTCTTCTCAGTTGCTTACTGAAAGCAAATACCTCAAAAATATCATCTTCCATTAAAATTGAAGCCAAAAATTTCACTGAAATCAGAAGCTGTTGAAAACACTGGGTGACTTCCTGCTGCATAAGATCATAGGATTAGAATTATTTTATACATTCTCTACATTAAGACCTTCATTCATTTCACCTAACCTTAGGTGAAAAGCCAGTCAAGTTTTTATATATACCCTGCTTGAATCTCAGTCCTATGGGCAACTTTTGTCCAGACAGAAAGCAGAAGTATCTCAGGTAAGATTAAACTGGATGTCTCTTCAAAGACCCTCAGAGAAAAATCATATTCACTTGAATACCTGAACCTAAATTATACAGGGATTGCCTTTTTCCACTCTCCTTTTGCACTTCTTTAAAGCTGATGCCTTTTTTTTGTTGTTGTTTTGAAGGATTTTTAGCTCCCCATTTCAGTTTAATCCAGCTACTGGTCTTCTTCTTTAAGATAATTTTGAGAAAACACCTGCTTAGGTATTTCTAACAGCCTTTGTTATCGAGCCAATTTTGCCAAAGGGCTGTTCTTGAAAGTCTTCCACAGATATCCCCTTGTTAAGGTCCTATATGAACTGGGGACTGCTATATAACAGTGAATACTTCTATTTCTACCCATGGAGTTCTCAAATTTTACTGTCTTAGTTTTATGAATTCTTGCAATCTGTTTTTTTTGTTGGTTTTTTTTTGGGTTTTTTTTGTTTTTTTTTTTTTTTTTTTTGTCATGCATTAGGTTTGTATCCTGACAGTACTGTTAAAACAGTGACTTAACACTTCCCTTAAAGCAAGCAGTTGAAGCTTGACAGCTTCATAGTATTTCATATAGTTTTAAAAGAGCATATACTGCAACTCAGAAATAGTTTGTTGTGAGCCACAAATAAAATATGCTCATAATAAGAAATCTGGGAATATCACTTTTCTCTGACTGGAAAGCATGGTGATTTCCCACTAATCTATGTCACTAAGTTTGGCTAGTATGCAAAACTCCTCTTGCACTAAGGAAAAAATTATCTGACATTGCATCTATTTATCAAACATATGGGTACAGAAGAAGATTTCAGAGCACAGAAAAAGAAAACATAGCTTTGTTTCAAGGTGCCCATGTGTTTAAACAATGTTTAAACAACTCTGCTTTATTTTCCTAATATTTTCAATGATCAAAAATTGTATCCTAGTATGAAATGGATCATGCAATTACTGAACACACAAAATGCCCAAAGTCATTGGGTCATAGCTCCTAAACTGATGTGTATGGAATAACCCCTTCTCTTGCATGAGTGTAAGGCAGGGTGCCCAGGCTTTGCTTCCAGTAAGTTTAAGTGATTTCTCCAATAAGTTCCTAAAGAGGTAGAGGCATAACATAATTATATGTAAGGTTTGTAATTTGAAATATCAAAAATAAGTACAATGATCCAATACCTTTTGCGTTGTCACATATGGAAATCATTCATATTTTCCACAGGTAAAAAATTCCACAGTGTTCAGACTTTTTGTCTACTTGCATTTAAATACAGCATTGTTTTTTGTAAAGAACTCGTTTGGTTTTGAGGTATTTAGACAATTGGGTGTGTTATGAGTTTTCTACTCTTTGTTAACTGGCCATGGGAGTTGCACACCTGAAATCAAGCATACAGAGCAGAATCAAGGTCACTTCTGGCATGCAGCAGAGACCAACACAAAAAAAGAAAGGTGATTGTTATTTCCACATATTGTATTATAAAGATCCAGACACTTTAATATTTTCCTGTCTGCATGCTCCACAGTTGCATGAAAATAATATGGCACAGCACAAATATTGTATCATAAAATTGTTCTGAAACCTCCTTCAAGCTGTTGTCATGGCAAAGGAATCTAATGAGAATGCTTTTAATTCAGTGATGTTTCAGTGTCCTTAAAAAAATGTGAGTTAGAGCCAGATAGAAAATATTTGTGAGTGAATTACAACCTGGCATTGTCTCTGTATTTTAGATACTGTTTTTTATCATAATCCCAGGACTGGGAATATTGGAGGGTGAGATCCTTCTGCTTTATACATTGTCAAGATAATTGCTGGACAACTCACAGTGTAATAATGGTGAGGAAGGAATCACTCCACTGATACCCCCCAGTCCTTATATAGTGTGTGGAAAATGCCACCACACTGGGAGGCTTATTCTTTACATCTCTGAACCTGAAAGATGTAAAATTATCCTTGTTTGGACTCTTTTACAGAACAACTGGAGAAATTTCAAATTACTTCTGCTTATGATTTCAATTTAGGAATAATTTCAAAATAATCTCCTTGGAAAAAAAGTTAAGAGCATTAATTTTCTCTGTAATTTTCACTCTTTCTAAGGAAGAAAATAAAGAGATGATTGGTCATTCATCTGTTCAGTGTAGTGGCTTGCATCTCTGTGCCAGCAAACACAATTAGGAAACAGATTTATTATATGAGCATTTCAGAATCAGTAATAACACTAATTAGTTTTCTCTTTTCTTGGAGAGAAACCCAAGTAACTCATGATTGTGTCTGTGCAAAAAAAAGTAGTTTAAGATGCAGCTGCTGGAAATAGAAATCTGAAACATTCGGATTGGAAATAAAATGCTGCTTCCTAACAATGAGGGCAATACGCCACTGTAAATTTCTTAGAATAACTCATCAGAGAAAAATAGAAATTAATCTTTAGTAGCAGAATCACAGAATGGCTGAGGTTGGAAGTGACTTTATAGAGAGCATCTCCTCCAAAACCCCTGCTCTGGAAAGGTTATCTGGATCCAGGTGCCCAGACTCTGTCCAGACTCCACCACCTGGAGTCCTTTAGGTCCTCTCCTGCCCAGCTTCTTTGTGGATGGGTGTGCCCCAGCATTGGTGAGTGGGGCTGTTCTTCTGCACTTCTTGTTGAATTAGCCAGCTACAGAAACTGGAAAGGCTTTTTTAATTTCTTTAAGTAAAAGATAATATTTAATTTTATAATTTGAAAGAATAATTCTTTTTTCTGCAAGTTAAATTATTTGCTGAGAGTGCACTGTGTAGGTTTGTCAATACATGATTAGCTGTTCTGGCCTAACAAATGCCAAAAATTTCAGATGCCCAACATGAATCAGCAAGAGTGGTTTGAGTTTTAGAAATATAACTGCATTTTAGTACTATTCTGATTTATTTTTCATTCATGTTAAAAAAATAGAACAAGTAGCTATTACCAGTTACCAAATCTCTAAATTTGTTTATCATTTCATGTCATGAAGGTCAAGACAGAACAATAATGACCAGATGGTTATGTATTGCCATGTTTTAAATGTTTGTTAAGCATTAATTACCTTATCACTATAAACAAACTGTTTATAGAAAAATGTATATTTTTTTTAAAAAAAGTAGGTTTCAATTTTTTTTACTATGTCAATTGTATTACACAAAATAAGTAAATACTTCTATTATAGTTGACTCATAGTTTTATTTTTCTAATTTCAATTTTAATTAAAATTTATCCATCAGATGGAAATTAAAGATATGCTACTTTGTCTTTTTTCCTTCCAGGAGACTGGAAGGGTTGAAGGCAATACATAAAAGCTCTCATTTTAAAAGGAGAAATTGCTGATTTACACCTAGTTTAGAAGTAGTGTGAGTCTTAGTCTCCTGATTTTAAGTGTGTAAGAACATGTAATCCACCCTGAAACAGAAGGATGTCAGGTTTAGCTATTTTAATTAAACCAAAAATTATGAGAAGCATTCTAGATCTTAATTACTGGTGTCCCTATTACTGACCTGGACAATAATTGCAAGAACAATTGTATTCTGATTTCTAATCTGAACCCTAGTTGAAATGCAATAGAGTGCCTGGCAGAGGGAACTGGAAATTTTTTGAGTGATGAACAACTATGGCTCTTCCAGGTCAGTGAAAGATGTCTACTAGACATGTATAAAGATAATCCTGTCACCAGGAAAGTGAAAATTAAAGATGAACTGAATAGGCAGCAGGACAGTTTGAAATTTAGTGCATGTAAGAGCAATGAAAACAGTGAGAGGATAGGTAAGTGACAAAGAAAAAAAAAATTACTGATGTAAAATTCAGTTATTCCACTTGGGAGAGAAAGCAAGTTAGAAGTGTGGTAAGGGCATTATCTGAGATAACTGCATGTCAAACACTTCTCCCAGTCAGTGTGATACAAGTGTGCATCTTTTCTTGACTTTCAACTGGCATGTAGCCTGGCCTTGGACCAAAGAAGGGGAGGTAAATGGGTGCCCTGGGAGATGATGATGAAATAAACAATTCTGCAATGTGTTTAGTGATCAACATGTGTGTGTGATGCAACCTTTGGTTAGGAAGTGAGCTGCAGAAACACAATAAATTGTAAACCAGCAGTACTAAGATAAGAGTCTCTTTGTTGTAAAGAAATGAAATTTCTTGGTGTGGTAAATCTGTGCTTATGTGTATAAAACTCCCAAACCAGAAGAGTATGAGTACCAAGTACCCCAGCTGCACACAAATAGGAGCAAGGACAGAGTGGTGCAGGATAGCAAAGAGATTATTGCATTTGTAAAAAAGGAGTTCTATCATGCCTTAAGTGACTTAGAACACCTGATTTCTACAATACATCAGAAGAAAAATTAGTATTGAATTAATCCTAATAAAAATGCAGACCTTGAAAAATAATTGAGTGTGAGGAATAGTATCCATAAAAATAATTAACTTCTCTTTATGATGAATCACAAGTTAAAACTTCCTATCTGTCCTGTCGTGTCATTTTTAAAAATAGGGATGTCAAGGAAATGGGGGAAGAGTTTAAAATTATACTAGAAATGAGAACTGAACTTAGTATTTAGTTAATCATAGTCATAGAAATGTCACAAGTGAGCAAACTTTTAAATGGTCACAAGGTAAGAATACGAACATACCCATGTTGAAAGGACAACATTGTTTTGAGTGGAGACATTATTTGCTTTCTAAGTCAAGAGAATTTAATAAACTATAAATAAATTCATCTACACTGAGTCATTTATCATTTAAACTTGCTTCCTTAGGAAAATGAACAATATATTTGACAGTTTTGAGATGTTAAAATGTCTTGTTGTCTGTCTGACATATTTTTTTGTTCTTGCATTTCTGCAAAGTTATAGCTACTTGGACAAAAATGTTTGATGAAGTCTTTTATTTACAATTTGTCATATGTCCAGTAGTGGGGCATGACATTTAATAATATTTTTTAAGACTTCCTGGTCCTCTTTGTCCTTCTTAACTCACAAGTATTACCAAGATTTATAGTAATTAGTAAAGTGACCCTTCCCCTTCATCAAAAGTAGCATGAAGCTTCATTTAAGGGACATGGGGTCAAAGAAGCAGTGGTATTATCAGGCAGGATGATAATCAGTGGATATGGACATTCCATGGTGTTCTGGGTAAAGATCCCTTCCAAAATTACCCAGACCCTTTCTTTGGTCTGCTGACAGCAGTAGCTTGAATGGAGGCTGCTGTATCTCTGTCCTCTCCATATGTACTCATGCAATTTTAGATGTTTTTTCCCTCACAAAAACACATGGTTCACCTTAGAGAGCACTTTGCCTTTTTTCTTTTCTTGTGTGCCTATGACATTTCTAGGGAGCTTTTAGCAGCTTGAATTCTGATTTCAGCTGTTTCTGAGAAAGCCCCATTCAAAGGGGTCATTACATGTGTGGCAACTGTTTTCTCCCAGTAATTCCTAAATAGCCCACTAACAAAAACTAAAAGCCATACATGGGAACAGCATTTACCCCAATACTGTTTGTGTGAAAATTGTTTTAAAAGCTACTGTTTTCTAGACATGTCCGGAATTTTATGGAGAATGTAACACTTTTTCCCATTTAAAATATCTCTTGAGTTAAAGTGTTCAATTGTGAAAGTGCTGTGTTTATTACCCTGGTCAGATTTTGCTAGAGAAATGTCAGACAAAGGGTAGCTCCAGAGTTAAAGGGAATAGCAGATGCCTTCTAGATGAAGTATCACAGAATACTGTGACGTCACCAGACAGTTTGCACATCTCTTGCTATTTGTACCCAAATAGCAAAATAAGTTATGCAGGCTGGTGCCTGCTATCCTCATGATAAGACCCAGTGCTATCATAATCCCTGTGCATAAAGTAGTGCAGAAAAAAACAAGCAGTAAAGAGAAATATAAAACTTATGAGCAATAGGGGAAAAAATATATTAGGACCAAAAATACTTTAACTGAAGCCAATGGAATAACTACAGATTTTTTTTGAAAGAAAAATTAATGAAAAATCTTAATTCCTAAGATAGAGCCTTCAATAATGTCACTTTTATTTGGTTTTAAACTGAACATGTTTTTAATAGGCTTTACTAGAAGATTAAATGAAAAATTCCATTAAAAATGTTCTTTTAATAAATGTTTATTTTGGGGTTAGATTGCAATCTGTTAAAAAGAGCAACTCTTCCAAAACTGTCAGAGTAGATCATGCAGGAATGTGAAAGATGCAGAATATTTACTTAAGAGGAAATGGCCTAAGGAATTATTGCTAATTTTAATTAAGTTTTTTGCATACCCAATTGGTCTGCTATATCTGGGCATCCTTAGAACTACTCGTTTCCTGCAGAACACATTGCTTCATGGCTGCAGCAGTACCTTCTGCTAATTCATTCAAAAGATTGCTTGTCATTTGATCTTTATTCATGGAAGAGTGGAAGGAACAATTTATTTATAGTATGGTCAAGAAAAAGTATTTGGTGAAAAACTAATTATGTGTGATACTGTGTCTTCACTGAACTTATTACATTCATAATTTTTTTGCTCTTTGCTGCTTGTTTATCAAATGAAATACCCTGACAATTTCTCAGTAATATCTACATGTTTTTTCCTGTAGAAAATAGTTGGCCATTTGAGAGGCCAACTGAGAATATTGAACCCCAGAAATTTTTTCTTCAAAGTGACCTGCGTAGCCCAAGCTGCACTCAGAGAGAGTTTGCTAACTGACCCGTGAGGTTTATGAAGGACATGAACTTGCTTAACATGCCCTGTAATAACCACTAATGGTCTATTCAGGGTAGAGAAGGCGTTCTCCTCTTGTCCATCTCTTCTCTTGCATCACTGACCCTTTTTAGACAATTACTAAGACCTAAAGAACAGTTTAGTATTCCTAAAAAAAAAAAAAAAAAAAAAAAAAAACAAAAAAAAAAAAAACAAAAAAAAAAAAAAACAAAAAAAAACCACAAAAAAAAACCCAAAAAAAACCCCCACAAACCAAGACAAAAACCTCCCTTCCCAACAAAACAACCCAAACTTCTCTTCCCCTTTACTAAAGCTATATTTCAGTCAGGGTAATGATACAAAAGAACAACAGTCCAAGCTGGGCTGTTCTGTTGTGTTTTTTCTGTACAGGTGCATAGTCTGTGCAGCAAAAATCTATAATCCAATGAGCAACAAAACCACAGGTGCAAAGAGATTATGAGAAGTCTCTGGGTAATTACCTAAAGCTGTGGGTTTTGGGTTTTCCTGTTGTCTTCATATAATGGCTATAATTAGACTGTGTATTTTACAAAAAAGCTTTTTAATGAGCTTCCCATTCCAGTTTACCTGGCAGGTACCCAGTTTATCCCAGTAGATTTCTAATTACCTCCAGTGACTTGAAGGGAAGTGACTTGCTGAAACTACCCCATTCTCTGAGCAGGGAACCATTTTAACTTAATGAAGAGAAGTTATTTAGAGTCAAGTTTCTTAAAAGAGCTTAAAATTCAGCAACTACAGGTTATTCCTCCTGCTGGTAAGAAGCCCTTCCTGGAAGCCAGGAAATTGCTAGACACTTTATTGTTCCTCATATGTTGATTCTAAGTTTATTGCCATGGCAATCATAATTTTTTTTTTTCCTAAGTGAGATGCTGTTTTGTTATAGTCTTGTACCAACAGTGAAGGTCACTTCAGAGATCCAAGTGGGGAATAAAGTGCACAGTTCTTTGGATATAATGCCTTTGATATAATGTCTTTACTCATTATATGCCTCTTTCTCCAAGCTTAGGTGGGAGAATCTCACTTCTTTCAAATAAATTATTTTAACTTAGTGTTCAGAACGTGAACTGGATTCTTTTTATTTGTAAAGAATGTCTAATTGATAACAGATAGCACTGCAGAGTGAGAGGCCTTTAGATCAGAAGAAGGCCAATCAACACAAGATTTTTTGGGGTCGAAAGTGTTGATTCCATGGATACATTTGTTATGCAATAAGTTTTCTGTGTCCATGACAATGCAGCTTTTTGGTTTTCTGTGATTGTAGCAATCTGCCTGAAATATTTTGAAAAACTCTGCATCCACTTGACTGGATAACTGGACCTGCAAATTCCAGTCTTCCACAGGAGGTTTTACTTTGGGTAAAACAGCTGCAGATTTTGGCAAACTCAGGCATGAGTCTATTCTAAATGAATCAATATAACCAGAGACGTCAGCTTCATTGAAGCTGATACATCAGCATTCCACCTCAGAAAAATTAAAATCCTGTAATTACAACAAGTCATTAAAAATGCCCTTCCATGGAAGGATTTTGGTCACAGCCGTCCTGAACCCTGCAGCATAGTTGTCATGGGCACTTATTTGTGATCAAACAACTCGGCTCCATGAGCAAGAGTTTGGCTGTTGATGATCAGAAAGTGCCTTTGTGGATAGAGCAGCATTTTCATCAGCCTCTGTGTTCTCAGGAAAACTAGACACAGCAGGATATCTCTACAGGGGAGGGGATTTTCATTTGAAGAAACAGCAGTTTCCATAATGAACATTTTTTATCCTGATGCAAAGATAAGTGACATTGATAGTGACCTGATAACATTGAAATATAGTTTGCTTCTTAAATCACAAGTAAATTTATAACCAATACAAAGAGAAGGTGGGCCTATTGTTACGAATTTTTTTTCCATCTGTCCCATTGGTAACAAATTTCTTTAAAAAATGTTAATGTATATAGTGCTTGCACAGTGCAGTGAAGGGTGTATTTAATGACTCCTTAACTTTAGATCTACTTTACAGTTTCAAAGAGTTAAAGTGCCTAGAAGCAAGTAGTTTAAAGAAACAACTCTCTCCCCACTTCCTCTCATCCATCTCTTTGCCCACTGCTATCCTATCTACACATGCTGTACATCCCAGAATAATTTCAGTTGGCATGATATGCAAAATTCATTAAAAATGTATAGGGCAGTGTTCACATATCTTCTTTTTACATAAAGTACTTGTTAGGTATTTTCCCTAAGGATGACCTCATCCATCTTAAGGCAAAGTGTTTCAACTGTGAGAGTGCTCCCTTGGTAATAAGGAATGGGAATAAGAAATCATGAAAGCAGTTAGGGCATGAGTACAAACAATGTGTGTTAAAGCTGGGGACTAACTCTTCATACCACCAAAGTGAATGTCTGTGAGAAGAACACTTTGGATAATACCTTTTGTCTGCACTTCCTAGATGCACACAAACACAGAGACACCCTCTCACACTCCTTCCAGCATCCTGGCCAGCTCTGCTAGGAAGGTAAGGAATATTCCCTTTAGAAAAAAAAAAAATATTATTGTTAGCACTCAGATTTTGTCTGGACCAGTGAACCAGTGTCCATTATGACATTCCTAAATCTAGGTTAGAACTTAATCTTGTCAGAATACCACACTAGGGCAATGCCTTGGCAGGGAGACATTCCTCCTTTAACTTATTTTTGGTGTGAAGGATGCCCAAAAGCATAACCAAGAAGGGAATTGTTGATCTGTGGTTGGGATGGGCAAGACACCAGAGCTGCCCATGGTGTGCATCTGTATTTTAGCCTGTGTGGAGGCAATCTGTGCTAGCCAGGGTGTCCTTTCCTCCCTAGGATGTGTTAGATGGCAAGCCTTCCTCCAGTGTTCCCTTGCTTGTGCAAGAGCTTCTTCCATCTCTTCATTCTAAGTAATGAGGGATTAAAAGTCTTTGAGACACAAATAAGGTCAGCTGAAAGAGCCTTTTTATTACTGTACTTCTCAGTTGTATAAAACCTTAAATAAAGCACCTGACTTGGCATAAGAGCTCAGTGCCACGAAAGTTAATATCTGAGAAATGTATTCATGTTTCCTGAGAAATGAAGGGTGCCGTTGTAATTTCTTTCCTTTCAGATCTAGGTCGAAAATGTCAGTACCTACCAAAGAGGTGAAGCCTGTGAAATAAAAAAGGAAAAAAAAAAAAAAAAAAAAAAAAGAAAAATACATCACTACGGAGTGTGTGAGTACTTCCAGGGACACCATCACTTCCAGTCTCAAACAGGAGAGAGCTTCTGTCATACACCAAAAAGAGCATGAGCATATGGAATGAAAAAATGGGTTTTTTTAATGAAAACCAGTAGAGGGAAAATGCAGAGGTAAATTTCACTATCCTATCAGAGTTTGCATATAATTTAATATTCCATTCTTTTTTATTTCCTGTGAGGAAACAGTTCAAGTTCTTCATTCCATCCAATAGAATAAAAACAGCTTTTAGCCTAAGGTAATTACTCATTATCATAATCTTCACAAGAACTTCCTCAGACGGACATGAGTGTACCTGGGGATCTTTAATCAAATTGAATGGATATTTTCCTTTTGTTAATTAAAGCTAGGAAGTTTGGTGTGAAATAAATTAGCAAAATCTGGTTGTTCTATGAAATGTTAATACAGTACTAGCACATCTTGGTCTAATTGAAACCCAGTATGTCATACATCATAATGATTCTCTAGAAATGCACATGGAAAATAATAGCATTTTGAGGACTGTGAAGTATTATATTTCATTTAGGAGGTAGAAACACATGCTGATACTGCAGAAGGCCATATATCACCACCTATTTTGAGTAAATGTCAAAAATATTTGTGTTTCATAAAATGCTACCAAAAAAAAAAAAAATCCATGAAATTGTTTTACTGCTTGTGGTTATCTACAACATAGATTTCCCAGGAGCAAGAGAGATTTCAGTGCAGTTGTAGTTCCTTCTCCCACAGCCACCGGCCTCAAAGACAATGCATGTACTGGATGCCAAATGTTTTAGGACTGTCTCCACTACAGGTCAGCAGCAAATTAATTGAAGGTGGGTGTCTGGTTCAGCTGTTCAATTTCATATTTTTTTTTTCAAATATTATACTATTTAAATGTTTAGGTTAACATATTTGAATCCATGCATATGGAAACTCATGTTAGATGTGCCAGTGCTTTTTCTGTGGTGCTTTATTTTGCCACTTGTCACATATAGCATACTTAGCTTTAGACAATAGTTTCATTTCAGAAACTTAAGCATCAAGATTAATTAGGCATAAGACGTTTTTGTTTTAATGTTAAAATGATTGCCTCCACAGAGGACTGTGTGAATTTTAGTCCACCTGAAAGGATAGGCATATCTAAGTAAAATCAATTCAGCAGATAAGATTAACATTGGGTTGTTTAATTCACACTGTACTAATGTTAAGGTGAACAAAACCCTTACAAAATACATCAATCCTTAAAAAAACCTAATTAAAGTTTTAATGTAGCAGAAGCAGTTCAGTGGAGATTGAGTTTAAATCTGTGAGTTGTCCTATTAATATTAGTGAAACCATATACAAGGACCTGGAGAATATTCTTGAATAGTTTTCATGGATAAAATCTGTAAAACAATATATGGTAGTGTTTAAGGTATGCAACCACCATGCTATCAACAAGGACTGCATTTAAGATCTTAAAAATGCAAAATATTACAAAATATCTTCATTAATTATTCTTAAGATAGGAGTCTCACATGTGGCATAACTAGTCAGGAGAGATTGACTCAGTTGCAGGTATGAGCATGATGTGTTACTTTGGCAGGATTTGAACATGCAGCTCTAATGGATTTGGAAACCTGCTGCAGCAGGTTTATTTTAAAAGCACATCCTGTCTGAGAAGAAATCTTTATTTTCAACTCTAGTAATCTATCCTTTCTTCATTAAGGCCACAGGAATGACACAGCCTCATTGATGCTCTGCAGCTCTTCTTTTGCTGGAGTGTAATTCCTGTGCAGTTCCTTCTTGCCTCTGCTCCTCCACATAGATACTTGATATTCAAACTCTGTGAATGTCTTCCTGTGGAGGATTTGGGCATGGAAATACATAAAGCTCTAAAATTAAGCCATGATGTTCAAACCCCCAAAGATAAGGTAGTAGATTTTAACTAGTATATGAAATAGGAATTCAGTCTAGTTTGAATTTCATTGTCTAGTTTCAGTGCTGAATGCAAAAATAGTGGGAGAATGAGATTAGAAAGATCCTTATGACTGCCTGGTATTTTACAGTTTTCCAGTAGTTAATATTCAAAGCAGGATATTTCCTTTGTCATTGTTTAATAAGTGGATTTTTCCTGCTTAAATGGCTGTGATTCTCATGTGCCTTTGAAAATTATAAGTATGCTCATGGACAGCATAGAAATACATACTGCCAACATTCAGGTACCAGGAGAAGTCCCAACAAGTTTAGTAAATCATCCACCATCATAAGGCACAATGAACTGTGACTGAGGAAGTGATGAATACTGCAAAGCTTGTGAATGTCATTTGGCTCACTCTTTATTTTGAGTTCCAGGTAAACATTGTCACAATATGTTCTGAAAGTGGTGAATTGCTACTGAAGATCAAAGAGATGAGGAATAGTAGAGGATCTTAAACCTTAAACTATAAAAGCAAAATGACATGGCTAAGAAATTACTCTTCATTTTATAAGGCATCTAGACTAGGCCTAATTAAATGTGCAGATTTCTTTAAGCAAATTAGATTTTAAATTTTCCTTTACCTCAATGAATTCTTGTGCAATGACTAAAATCAACATAACTTTCTACATTTTTGACTAAGCAATTATCTGTGCATAGACAGCCTATGTATCACTGACATTAAAAATGCTGCTTCCATTGCAAATCCCAACCCTTTCCTGAGGCTCTCAGATTATGGAATTTCCTTAAGCTCCTATTGTGAAGTACATGCCCTGCACAATACTTTTTGTACTGAACTGTGAACACTTAGTGAATTTAACAATACATTCCTTCTAAGATCAGGTAAATCTATCATTGTTTATATGTGGTTTGGTGTTCCAGTTCAATATGTCACCAAGAGAAGACTGCAGTTTTTCAGCATAAGAACCTCAGGTCAGTAACAAGACTGAGTAAAAAGTAAATTGAAAGTTTATTTTGCAAATTCTTAAGGAACAGATTCAGTCGCTCATCCAGTAGAGGGAACTCTAATACAGTACATGGCAGGTGACCTGGGACTGCAGGAGAGTAAGATCACAAATATCACAAATAGTAGGATTAAGGCAAGTTTAAAATGTATTTCTGCTACATATCATGTGTAAAGGAAAGTACCTACCTCATATGTGCCATTAATTTTTTACTGAGCTTATTACAGTTTGTTTATTTCCTTTCCTTCTTTTCCTTGTGTTCTTTGGTTACAGTTTATATATGTCTGCCAGATTTAAGGGATGAATTGCCAATGACAGTGTCACATTCTAATAGTTCATAAATGTTACAGATCGTGTACCATTGACCATTTATTTGAACTTTGGCCAGAAGAAAAAAAAAAATAGTTTTTTATATGCCACAACTATGTGTCAAAGTGGCAGATAGTGTTCTCTCTTGGAATGACTGGCACACATGCTTTGGAGGAGAGAGGAGCAGTTTGCCACACTAAGACACAGCATAAAAAACCTAATGTTTTATTAAGCTGCCTTTCTATAGAAAGTACCAAAAAGGAGTTCACTCACTTCCTTTTTTCTCCCTTTTTTTCACCTTTATCACCTGAATATGCTTTCAGCTGGTGTATCACTGTTTCATTGTTTTTAAGGCTTGGTGTCTTCACTCAGTCATCATTCTGTCATTTACTGCTTTCTTGTAGCTGTTGTTGCTGTTGAGACAAAATGTCACCACTTGGTTGATCACTAAATAGGCTTCTTAGGGAAAATTATTTCTTGTTTCTTCCAAACTGCTAGAAGTCAGAAAGAGATGTAACATTTTTCTGTTGCAATTTGAATTTAAGATCCTTCCAAGGTCTGTGTTCTCCAAAGAGCCTTAGCTCCTCTCCTGCACTACATTGAGATACTTTGTTATTTCTACACATTGAAGTATTCTGTGGTCTTCTAAAAGAGATAAAGAAAAGTTTAAAAAATGCAAAACCTGCTGTCATCAGTGAACATTTTTCAAAGCTTTTTAAAAGTATATTCACCTAGGGTAGGGTATTCAATATTAAGATCTCACATGGAAAAAGATTGAATCATATGGTTTTAACAAGTATTTTTTCTTACAGAAAGGAAAAATATCCCAGCACATATGATGTGTTGGCATTTCCAGTGGCAGCATTTCAGATCCTGTGCACAGCTGTGAAACAGAGCAAAAGTCCAACCCAGCATCTGCTGTGGACTTGACAAGTGCCTCTGCTGTGGCCTCTGCTCTGCTTGCTTGCCTTTACAGAATTAAAGTTGCAGAAGGACAGGCTGTATTAGCTAACTAATCTGCCTTTTCCATGAAGTGCTCTGACTATTGTCATTTTCAGATAAAACTCAACTTAACTTTCCACTATATTTAAGTAGTAGCTTTTTTTGAGAGGGAATCATTATGGGTCACCCTGAAATGATTGTTAATAAAGGAAACTGAATTTCTTTTGGTTACATACCTACAAAAAGAGATTAGCTCAGTTGGTTAGAGCATCATGTTGGTAATGCCAAGTTTGTGGGTTCCATCTCTGGGAGACTCACTTAAGAGTTGGACTCCACTATCTTTGTAGGTCTCTTCCAACTCAGAATGTTCTGTGATTGTATGAAAAGCTTGATCTTTAATACTGTTAAAGTCAATACAAAGCTAGTTTTTAGCTTCAACAGAACCAAGAGGCAAAAAAAAATTGCAGGAATGCTTACGATTTTGACCTGTAATATTTTTTAATTGCAAGGGAGTATAAATTTTCAAGAAAAATGGAAATAAATTAAATATAGATATGATAGCTAGTATTTCTCATCACTCAAATCTTTTGCTGCATGCCTAGGAATAAGTCTAAAATTCTAACTCTAAACTGCAGCACAAAACCTAGGAGAAAATGAAGCCAAGCATTCCAGAGATCAACTCAGAATGTCCTGAGGATGCCAAAAATAAGGAGAAATTAACTTCATGTTTACCTTTTAATTCATGGTCACTTTTGAATATATATTGATACAGAGATACAGAAAAAGATATCTCTGAAGCTCCAGGCTGTGTACCTCTATAAATTCCCTGTTTAGTGTTTTGTATTAGCTTCCTGTAGAGTATCCTGCTATGCAATGTATCGTGCATTGAATTTGCTAAATGCATCAAATCTTCCTTGAAATGTGTCTAAACACAAGGGGGAGAAATATGTTCTTCAATTCATCAGAATTCTGCAGTGGTGTCAGACTTGAGAACATCACTTGTGCTCCCTGAATGATTACACTAATGCCAGATATTTCATTATATAAATTATGTGTCTAAATGAGGCATAAAGTAGACAGTCAGAATATGCCCCTTATTTAGGATATTTGTGCCATATGTTACTCTCAGGTTGGGTTTTCTATGGCCATTCAGAATGGCAGAGCAGGATAGCTTGCTTTGTTTAGTAAAACAATTTCAAAAATAGAAAACTGTAAACGCATATTTATCCACCTAAACAATCTGAAATCATGAGTCTTGACAGGCAGCTCGTGCTGCTGAAGTACAAATGCTAGATGATAATACTTGTAGAACCTTGACTCAGCATGGCTTGTGTGTGTTTACTTTTGGGTTTGGTTCAGAATAGCTTCTTACTGATTTTTTTCCCTCTGTTTTCTGATCTATATCTAGAGGCAATTAACAAGTGTCAAACATCTCCATAGGATAATTTTGATCAAATAAGCAGGTTTGTTCTGCAGGAAAAGGACTGCCTTGAATTCAGTCCCTTCTCCAAGATGCTATGCACTGTAAATTCTGATTGGTATTGACAAAGGCAAAAGGTATGAGGACATATTTTCATTAATTGTTAAAAAATGGATTATTCTTTGTAAAGGTATTGCTATAATGATGCAATATTGCTTGTGTGGCTCTTGCACTTTCAGACTTTCAGAACATTTCTCTTTTCTTGACATTTACACCAATTGTATAGAAAGGTTTTTTGTTTATTGGGGTATTTTTGTTGCTTTTGAGGTTTTTTTGGTTTGGTTTCAGTTGATTTTTTTTTTGTTGTTGTTGTTTTGTTCTGAGATAAATACTTCTCTGTATATACAGTGCAAAGCAGGTCTGTGTAAATAGATTGCCACTTCATGTTCTAGTTTTCCTGATACTACTGGCATCTAAAATATTTCTCTTTTAGCATGTTTGAAGTTGATCTGGATTGTTAATACATTACTCTAAGTGATGGAATGGATAATAATTTCCTAAAGTAAATGCGGGACATATCATACAATATTAAATAATGTGTGTAGAGGGACACATGTATAAGACAGGAAGGTAATTTGATGTCTATTAAATTATTTAGAACACATTTCTATTTAAGTAAGGAGCTAATGATAAGAAACCAGGTGAAGATTTGCACATTGACTTATGGATTTGTATTAAAGATTTCATAAGGCTGATTACATTCCAGCAAGTTTTCAGGGTTTCTCTTGTAAACAAACCATTTTATATTCTGTATATTGAAATGAGAGTTGATGTTTAGGTTTCCAGTGAGACATTTCCAGTATAACAGGACAGATGTAAAAGGGCAAAAGGACAGTTGCTAAAATGCTAGATTTCTTTTTTTAATCAGTAGTACTTCTGTCATATACAGTGCTAGCAGAACCTCAGGAATGATAGATTTCTTTAATGAATTTTTTCAGGACATCAATATGCTATATTTGAAGAAAACACTGAGATGTTTTAAAGTTTTTTGCAATATTGAGTTATTTAGAATGTTGTTAATTAGTAGATTGTACTATGCCTAATATGCAATGATTGTCAATAATACAGACAGTAGGGTGGCTGGACCTGATTTATTGGAAAATATTCAATAAGTGTTTTAAAGCTGATACTCTTAGCAGATTCAATTTGTCACTGAAGTCAAAACTAAATCATATGTATTAATCCATGATATTATCTTTTATCAAATATATCATTACTAGTTTGAAGGAGTTTATTTTCTACATTATATTTGTAACATAATATTCATTGAATATTCTTACTTTAAAAGATAAGTGATGCTGACCAAAGAGCAGGTCCACAAGTCTCTTCTTTTTGAAATGCAAGATGAGAGAGGAACCAAGTGCTTGTCTGGTCTCACCCCTTGGTGGCTGCAGTACCTAAACTTGACTGAGTGAATTTCCTGATTAAGGAACAGTTCTGCTGTGGTTTGGCAGACATGACATGGAGAGTGTAGATGAGGTGTTCCAAGAAGCAAAAAAGCAACTCTTGATGTTTGATATCCATTTGCAGCCATTCTTAATCTTCACTTTGAATGCTCCCCTACATAACCGAGCCAGAAAGATGCACTAAAACTGCAAGGTAAATTTGTAGAGCTTGTGATGCCTTGAGCAATGCACCTGCTCAAATAGAAAATCCAGAGGACATATCTACTCCCTTCAACCCTTAAAGAAAGACACCATAGCCATCAGTGGGTCTAGAACTCTGCAAGTACAACTTGTGGGAGTGCATTAGCATAATGTTCCAGAATTTCTAGCCGATTTCAAATCTATGTCTCTAATCATTAGTGTAAAATTATTTTCTTCCATGTGCAATGGGATTACTCTTTTGAATAACAGATGAGAGAGAATTCAGTAACCTTTAATCCCTGCCAGCTGGTTGAACCAAGCAGCCTAAAGAGGTGTGCAAATTTCCTATATATAAAATAGGAAGGAAAAAATCAGCATTTGATCAATGAATTGTGAAAGTCAAAAGGGCATTTTTAAAAATAGCTGATTACATTCACTTTATCTGCTTGCCAGTCTGCTTGTTCCCAAATGTTTGCTTCATGAAAGATGATAAATACACAGTGAATTTTCTAGACATGTATATAGAGACTTGTGCCTTAGCAGGAGACAAAAATATGCATATAAAAGATTTAAATTTTTCATTTTTACATTTCTGACCTTAAATGCTTACTGTGTTCAGTCTCAGCATAATGATATAGTAGAGGGGATTTATTTCATTTTGCACCTTTAGAAGATCACATACAGGTATTGCTGTATACGTCTCTCCCAGGTACTTATATGTTTCCATTACTGTGTTATGTGGATATTTCACAATTTTTATTCTGCAAATTTATGGCACCTTTGCAAGCAAGAAAATATAACTGGACCCATTATTCAATTAGGAACTTAGGCACACCATTAGGGAATGGAAAAGAAAATAATAGTTAGTGGCTCTAGCATGATTCAAAGTGCTTTCTTCCCTTTTCTGGCATTTTTTTAAGTGACTGTTAAATTCAGATAAAATGGAAACTCTTTTATATCTAGTCTATCTAGTCTAGACAGACTTCTAATGCAGAACACAATTACTGTCACCTACATTTGTACTTTTTTTAATTCAAATTTTGCACTTGAACTAGTTGCTGAACTCCTGTTGTAGGCCCTCAGAGGAAGCTGGATGATGAGGGCATGAATCATCCTATCTTATTAACCACAAAGGCAATCTGGATAACTAGCTGAGATATCTACAGAGAAGATGACTAATTAAGCTAAATCTAACATAAAGCAACTAGATAACTTGGTCAAGACCACATAAGAGAAGAACAGGAGCTGAAGTAGTATTTCACCACTCCTAGCTCTGTGTCCTAACCTCTAGCACAATCTGCCTTCCCATGACCTTGATTACACTCTTATCTCCTGGTCCAGTACTTGTGACTGTACAGCGATAAATTATACAGTGAAATTCATCCCACTGAACTTCCCATGCCTATGATGTGGCCACCAATACAAATGCTACTCACTATAGGCTCTGCCTATTAAACGTGTATTGTTGAGGTACTTATTCCATTAATTATCAGTGGAGTTTAGAGGATTATCTCAAAAGTGAATGTTGACATGGTCTCTTTGTCAAAGAGTGTGATCTTTTGTAGCCATAAAGTATTCAGTTCAGACAGAACAGATGAAGGCAACTGAGAAACCAGACATTTGGGTGAAAAAAACCCCGCTAATTAATTTCCAGTATTGAGAAAAAATGGAACAGGAGTCTCATGGCATGATTTTTTAAGCTTGCTATTGATGCCACTGTTTGGGATTTGATCCCATTCTTTCTGCCTGAGAAGAGTAGTTGCTGTGAAAAAGTATTTATGCGTGTATTTTATGCATATATATTTTCAGACTGCATTCTTGTTATTATCAGTCTCTTAGGTGTCACAAGTTTTGTTCTTTATGAGTAACTGAAGCCCTGGGATGAAGTAATTGACAACAGGTCCTATATGCCTGATGTAACTTGAAATAAGTAGAACTTCATGTATTCTTGACAAGATTATCCTAATTTATCCAATAAGATTAGGGTCCATAGCATACAGAGTTCTTTCTACTTTCTGGACCAGAATTTTTTGCTTTGAAAGTAAATTCTGTGTAAACCTGATAGGTTTTATAGTTTTTGTGTTTCTGTCTAGTTAGAGAATCTGCTCAAGGTGATGCCAAGTATGTTTTTCTTTATTTGTAGTTTTTTAAATGATATATGAAGTCTTGAGACAAGAGATTTTTGTTGTATTTCATGAAGGACCTTAGGTCTACCAAGGTGATGAATCATGTAATTGGGAATACCTCTGGGAAGCCTCTGGTTTGCTGAGATTTACAACTTACTGAAGGCTAGTCTTGTACAGTGGCTCAAAGAACATATAAATCAACTAAGAGATTTTGGGATGAGTATCCTTTTCATTCATTCTAGCCCTAGAAAGAGCAGAATCCTTTCTCTGCATCCCATTTTTATCTCTGAGTATCACTGCAAATTCTAGAAATATAGAAAGATAGAAATACTAAGATACTAACTGCTTTTTTATTTCAGACTGTCTTTTTTTTTTTTTTTTTTTTTTTTTTTCCTATGGAAAGAGTATAACAAAGATAGCTCCAGAATAAAGGTTCTGGAAATATTTTTAAAGTTTGAAAGGGGACAAGGCAGAAAACAGTGATAAGTGGAGTGATTTTCTGCACCTGGGGTTTGTCTTGAGTACTTATTTATCACCCCTTCTCTCTTTGGTCTTTGAAGCCAATGAAATCATTCAGCTGAATAATAGTGTAAACTTTCAGAAAAACAGATGTCAACAGACAGACATTACAATGAACTCAGATAAATTATAAAACCAGTGAGTAGAAAGAGTATTAATTGCAAGGAAAACAAAAAAACTAAAGAGAGAATGATACTGAAAACAACAGAAGAGTTAACAAGGAAAGAAATGGGATTGGGAATGATGATGCTGTTGCTTGTTTTGAGAATAAGCCTAATGCTCATTATCAAAATACCTATTTTAGAAAGAAAATAAAAGAAAAATATTGAATTTGCAAGCTGTACTGTAATATTTATATTCAAAACCTTAAGGATTTCCCTTTTCTTTGTACTTTTTCTTGTCACTTGCTGATGGAGACACAGAGTATTGGTGTTTCTAATGAACACAACTGTCAGAATAATGTGGCTGTATAAGCAGTTAGGTCTGTGTTATGAAAAAAGGTTGAGTGCATATGGGAAAGGGCAGGAAAGAGTTCAGAACTCTGATCATAGGAAGAAGCTCCATAATAAGGAGTTGATAGTGCAAATATATGGTCATTTAAAAAAAGAAAAAGTTTTACTAGCCACTAAATGTGAACCTATCAGTAACTTGAATTAAAAACTTGAGTCTTGTAGTCCTTAGAAAATCCCAGTGTGAAACAAGTGATGGCTGTTGAGGACTCAAAGGAGTTAAAGTGCTCACTATTTTCTGTACTGCAATGCTACTGAAGCTGCAGCAAACAGAAATTGATATTTCATATGTGTAGTGTGGGGAGCAAAAAGCAAAAGAAAATGAAAATAGTTGTTTAAAAATTATTGTTCCTACTCTTTAGGTCATCTTCTATATTACAAGGAAATCTCATGGATTTGGCATTATTTTGTGCCAAATTTTGCTATAATTTAATAATTTTATTATTTGGCTAAGGAAATAATATAAAAAGGTCCAGTTCTGAATAGCATGCAATGATACTAAAATGTTAGCTGGAACCAAACACTGTATTATGATGATAGGGTGATAACAGTGTAGTTAGGAAATATCACCTTTTTGGCTTACATCTCAATAAACAGAAGAATAGCAAGGTCAGTTCATGATTCAGAGTTGAGAGAATTAGACTTTATCTGGGCAAGTACTGGTCTTGTATCCCCTTCACAGAGGGCAGGATACAGGATGCTTATGTTCTTCCTAAGGAATAAAACCAGGGCCTCACATTTATGGAAACAGAAGCAGTTCCAGGATTTTTGTTGTTTCTATGGAAACAAACTCCCACTTTGTTTACGAGGCAGAGGAAATGCTTTTTAATGCATGAATTAAGGGCATGAAGCACTGTGCAAAACAGGTGAGCCTCCAGGAATCTTAGGAGTGAAGACCAGCAAAGCCAGCTGGGTCAAAAGCAGGGTTTAACAAGAGCTCATCTGAGCACTTTGCTGGTTAAACAGAGAAAACGAAAGCATTAGCTGCTGCTTTAGGGAGGATGGATCACTGCTATTATACCAACGAGTGTTTCAGAGGTTCCTAAATTGTCTTCTGTCTCACACTCAAAACTGCCACATTTGAACACTGAAAAATATTGTTTCACTTCCAGCTAAATGCACTTTAATGGCTTCTAGACAGCCATAAAGCTGAGCAGCAGGCATAATTCTTCCAACAGGATATAACATCCAGTGTGTTTCTTGATTATCCAACTCAATCTGATGCTCTACAGATTTCCAGTGCTTCACACTTCTGTATAAGATGTATTTCTAATAGAATGTATTCATTTACTGTTTTGGATATTTTTCTTTATGTTATACTGTGAGGATTTATTAGTCCCCATGAATCTGTATTTTATCAATCTATCCTCTAAATTTCCATAACAAGAAATTATTTTATTTCATTATCTCCGTTAGCTTGAAGATCATATTTGGCTTTCTGCAACTTTTTTTCAACCCAGGAACTTTAGAAAGTTTGGCTGCAGGTCAGTAATTTGGTTTTATTTAGGCTCAAGTAAAAAGGAACATGAGGAAACTGATGGGGTCTATTTGTAGAAAGTATTTTCTTTGTTGGAATCATTAGGAAAAAAACTCAGTATTCAAACCCATGCATCCACCAGTCACAAAACCTTTACTGTTGTCCTGTGAATACCTACTTTCACCTAAAATGGTCTGCAAAAAATCTTACTAATAGAGTAGAATATCGTAGAATATCTCAAGCTGGGAGGAACCCATAAAGGAGCATTGTTGTCCTAGGTACTGGGTATTTTTCTTTATTTGTTACATCTCTGTGGTAAAATAATATTTTAGAGTGATAGTGAGATAAATGCTCTTAAACAGTACTTTCCACAAAGTCACTGCACAAAATCATTTGCGTAGATGTGCTTTTGCTCACTAGTATTAGAGTTAGCCATTCTGAGACTGCTGTGCTGTCTGCTGCCTTGTCTGCAAGGTTCAGTCATTAAGACTGGTTTTTTGGCTTTCATTCATATTGTTTATTCCTGCATCCTAAGTGAATTAACTTCAGTGACTTTAGAGGCTCTCCTGAATGAGGTGGGATGGGTCCTTTTCCAGTGATAACTCAGAAGAACACATGATTGTAATGACTGGTGAACATCAAGCATGTGACAACAGATTTAAAAGGCAGGAGATGGATAAGTATCCAGAAGAATGAGGTTAGGATTAACACTGTGGCTTTTTTGTTTGATTCATTCAATCAATGACATTTGTAAGAATCTCTCATGACAGTTGTTTTTCAAAGCTACCCAGTAATCCCAAAGGCAGTGGCATTTTTGTAAGGTTCAAATACAGTTATATTGTTCTCCATTCTATCTCTCTGATATTTTGATAGTCAAATAAAAACCTTATAATCTTAGTTATCATCCTAGGGTCATGCAATTTTTAGAAAATAAGATTGGATGAAACATTAGGTATTCACTTCTATGCATTTTTGTTTCTCTAAGCCTTCCAGATTAACTGGCATGTCTTCCTGATGCACAGCGAATACCCGTTCAAAAACAAAATGAGGATTCATTTACTGTGGTGACAGAGAAATGTATTAATACTGACTGTGATACAATAAAAGATGAAGAAGGACAAAAAAGACCTGGACAATGTGCACTATTGTCTGATTGCCCTGAAATTTCATCATGTTATTTGGTCCTGCATGCTATTCAGTGGCAATAAATCCTTATTGGTTTGCTTTTCTCATTATTTTTTAAACCATATTTAATACCAGGAAAGCTGTTGAACATTGCATGTTAGAAAAACTATTGGCTACATTTTTGCCTTGCATGTATATAGCTAGAGGTCTACTAGTCTGATGGGGATCTTAGGAGCCAAAGTAAAAACAGTTTATACATTGAGTTTCTTTGTTAAATTACACGCACAAGTACCCCTGGAGTTTCCTTCCTGATGATGCTGTTTTCATTTTGAACTGCTGTTTTGACATTTGTAGAGTCTTAGCAAATGCTTCAGGAAAAGGTCAGTTTATAGCGACATTTTCCCTTTACAAAAACCTGTGGAGAGGACACTGAATACAGGTTTACTTGATAAGCCATTATGGATTTAAAAACAAGTCTTTTTTTACTGTGTTTTTGTACACTCGTTTTTCACAATCTTTTTAAGCTATGCTTCAACCTTCTACTAAAAAGTTCTTTTCATAGAACTCCATTCTAAATGTTTTCCTTGCACACTGTTAACTTTTAAAATATTTCACAGCTTTGGGGTTTTTGATACAAGAATGAAGTGTTTATAAAACATAAGGCTAGGGCATTATTGTTGCTAAGTCCAAATACACTGAAAGAGCTCCTGCAGAAATTTCCCTGCCTGTCTGTGTGCTTGAGCAGAGTTTGCTCCTGGTCAGCTGTGCTTCAGCTATATGTTCAAACTTTTTTTTTCCCCCATTCAACTGGATCATTTCCATCTGTCAGTCAGTTCTGCAATGGTTTGAAATCCACCAAATTAATTAGATAGTCTACTAACATGAATCGATACTTTCCAACACAGAGCTTCTGTCAATGATGTCATTGAGTAATTTACTGTTTAGGGAATAAAGGCCCATTTATTAATGAGAATGTCATCAACCTTTTTTCCCAAGTTTTCAAAATCAGGATATTCAAGTAATTTCTCTCTGATATATTTAAAAAAAAAAAAATATGTTTTTTCAAAAAAGTTACCTAATTATTAAAGAAGGAATAGTGCATTTTTTCAAAAATACAGCGTTACTGCATGAGAAAATATATTGATAAATATATTTCTGTCTGGCTATAAGTATATTCCCTGCCCCTGAGAATTCTGTGCTTTTAGCTATCCGGGAATTATATTGTTGCCATAGTGAACACAAAATTTGTTTCTATCAAAGCAAGGGCTCTTAACTTCAAATAAGAAACACTTAGAGAAGACTTTTAAGAAGCTGTTCAATGTTTCTGTTGATGAGGTAGTTGTTAGGAAATAAATAAAATGGAAAAATGTCCATAAATATATATTTTTAACCATGGTATTAACACCATGAATGCTGTATTTTTAATGATTGAGGGAATTGGCCTTTAGTCGTTATGTACTATACACTTTTTATACAGCAATGAGACAGAAAATGCAAACTGACCTTTTCCTTGAATGAATTAGAATAGAAATTCTACTGAGTTCTCAGGACTGTGTGCGTGGAACTCATTAGAGTTGTCAAATTACCTGTGCTCACTGAGCTGGTAGGACAGTATGGTAGCAATATTTTATCTGGCCAGATGATAGAAGTCCCACGAGCAAAATGACTCAGTTCAACTTGGATGAAAAGACTAGTCAGGATATGTCAATGACATATATTTAGCCAAACATTCTATAGCCACTCTAACCCCAGAAAGCAGAGAGATCTGATTAGAAACACTTGGTGAATTTGATGGATGAGGAGGATGAAAATACCCACGCCAGTATTATCCCCTTTTTGAGAGTCGGTAGATATTCATGTGAATTTTCAATAATTTTGTTTTCTATTTTTCAATTTCTGTTGTTTTATAGGGGATTATTTTTCAGCATGTATGTAGCATGCCCTTACTGATACATCCAAAGATAATATTTTTGATTCCATCAAGGGAGAGGAAATTTCTTCCCAAATTGTTTGCTTCTCTTTTGACTGACCTAAATTGTATAAGAGCATTTTCAAAAAAAATCTGTGTTGATATATAGTAAATGAGAAGCATGTGGTTATTAAAGTTATAACAGTGTTATAACTAGGCCAATTAGAATATTCATAGCATGCACTCCTCTGAACTGCTGCTACACTATTGTTTTTGATAGATTAGCTTACAAAATTATATTATTCATGGCAGAACACATCACCATGTCTCAAGTAGAAACAGCATAGATGTTTCATTAATTGATTCTTTACTTTAAAGGAAATACATATATTTACAAGATATTAATGGCTTTTACCCTTTAGTTTTCAGTTGCATGGTCTTGGACAGAAAATTGCAGAGAAATGAAAGTGCAAGTGATATGCAATACAATATTCAAGCATTAACGTTATGTGTAATATTTGATATTTTATATTTTTCTCTTAATAAAATGTCATCAACTGATCTATAAGAACTTTAAAAGAGCTTTCCTTGCAGTATTAGCCATACTTTTTTTAAAGCATTTTTTATAAGATTTGTTCAATTTTCACCCAACTTGGCTCAACATTGTTTCATGGGTTTCTGTTGGTAACCCTTTCAACTAAAATAATTTATTACCTTTCATTTTTTGTGTTCAAGCCAAATGAACAGATTGCATGAATTACTTCTTTTCTATACTAACTAAATGATTCCATCAGACATTTTCTTAAGAGAGTTTTTTTTTTTTCATTCTTCAGCTCAAAGTAGTGAAACTTTCAAAAATTTCCAGTTTAAGCTCTGTCAATGAGAATCTCTTTTCTAGTTCCCTTTCCTGTCTTGTTTCTCCATGAAAATTCAGTAGTGGAGAGAAACCTGCCAGCAGAGCAATTGCCCATCTGACCATGTCATTCAATCCTAGTCATAGTCCAGCCTGTTCATAATTGACTAGTGATTATTTGGGGACTTTAAATCTTCTGTCTATTATGAAAGGGCCTAACTGAGTTTCTTAGCCTAAATATCCATGCCAGAAGATTTCAGGTTAGACTCATTGCTCCTAAACATATATGTAGGAATTAAATGCTAAATCCTGAGAATACAACTTTGTTTTGTTTTGATTTTGGTGTGGTGGTTCAAAACTATATCCTTACCATAGGTCTGTGTACCTGCTGGGGTTAGGGCATGAGTGGCCCTTCTGCAATTGTTGAAATTACCCATATATAGAAATAAACATATGACTTTTTGTTTTCCCAGTCCATGTCATTAATGCAAAAGTGAAAAACAGTTTCATGAGGCTTGTAAGCTACCTGCAACGAAACAGAAGAGTTTACCATGCTTCTTTATGCCACTACATTCTCCAAGGCCTGTAATAATTGTGAGCCAGAGTTACTTGGAAAACATAATTCTGAATTTTCAGTAATGTGAGAGAATGGAGTTTTCATGACAGAAGTAAGAGATATACCCTGTTCAGTAAAATCTGCATATTTGGAAAGTTTTCAGAAAATAACAATAAAATAAAACTGATTCTAATTCTAGAAAAGCTGAGAGAATCCAAATAATCTGAACATATATAGTATTAAAGAAAAAATGAGAAATGAAATCTGACTTGATCATGCAAGCAAGTACTTAAGAGGTACATATGGAAAAAGTCGTTTCTGAGAGCAGAAGCATTTTACTTTAAAAGACAAAGATTAATAAAAGCTAGAGCTGGGGACTGGATGAGATCTGAAAAGAAAGGAAGGCGAGCAGGTGGTGCTGCAGCTCACCCTGGAGATCAGTGGATCGCTCACTTGATTGTTCAGACTTCTATAGACTTTTACAGTGTTGAATTTATTTCTGTTGAAAATAATGGTAGTTAAAGCACTGGGTTTAAGTGGAGATGCTTGTGTTTGGGTTTCTTAAAAGCAAGTCATTCCCTTCATGCTTTCCTCAGGAGGAGTCTCTAGGTCAATGAGACACGATTGATACAGGATTCGCTGCGTGAAATCCTGTGTGGGCCATGCCTTTGAAAAGGTCAGATTAATCTATCACATCACCCTGTGAAAGGCATTTTCTTACAGCCTGGAGCTTTCCTTAATTGCTTGCTGTGCCTACATCAGTAGTAGAAATAATAAAGAATTTTCTAGATGCTTTGTCCAATGTATCAGCAAAGCTTTCAGGTTATTCTATGTATTTCTGGATGGTTTTGGTAATGATCATGTATTTCTGCAGTTATGTTGAGGAAAGGAAGTTCATGGTTTATCCTGTAGCTAAATTCTGAACCTTGCACTTGGTTCAGATGTCTCCTGTTGGGCAGGGAGGGAGGTGCACCTGTGTGTATCCCACAGGGATTGCACACACGAGGATGCACAGGGCAGCTCTAAGGACCTGCTGGAGCTCGAGTGCTGATGCATCAAGTGGGATTGTGTAAAAGTCACATGCTGCTCTGATGTTCCACCTGCATTCCTGGATGATGGTGAGCAAGTCAAACACAGAGAGTTTGTAAGCCAGTCAGAAATGGTAAAGGTTGCTTCTAGCATTTAAAACGCAGATGAATAAAGATAAGTGAAGAATTTGGAAGAGATTTAGGCATAAAATACATATCCCATAACCCACATCTGCACTTCTAACTTAAAAAAAAAAAAATCCTGCTTTTAAAAGGTTAAAAAAGTAAGAAAAAATAGTAAAGAAGCCATTACATTTATATATTTTCGCACTATGGAAATGCTGATTTCAATATGCCAAGTAATCAGAGAATCACATATCTAAATATTTCTAATCACTTTAAAAGTAATGCTGCATATTCTTTCATGTTAGTGCAATGCTATGCCATTTTTAGTATCTGTGAATATTATTTTCTTCTAGCTGATCTGCAGTTAACTTCAAAATTTGTTGCTCTAGTTTGGTCATGCCAGTGTGCACTTATATTCTTCATGGTATCAAAAAATTTAGGTTTTTTTCTATTCAGTCACTTAAGACTTGCAATGTTCTGTAAAAAAGTATTAAATATTATAAAAAAATCAATTTAGGGTCAAATGTGTTTTCTGCAAGGTTATAAAATATTTCAGAGCATAAATGAGTGCTAAACTTTACGTTTAGTTAAGAAGTTCATCACCATTTAAAGTTTTGTATCATCCCTCTCTGAGAGATGTAATGACTTCCACTGGAGCACTTAATGTTTGTAGTCCACTGGAGCACTGGTGGCTATTTTATGGAAACTGCTTGGTCAAGTTTTTTTTATTACTGTGTAAAATGCTTTGAAATACCTTAAGTATTAAAGAAATGTTTTTAAAAAGTTATATTCTGTTATGTGCAATGTTATGTGCAAAGATTACCAAGGAGGTCAGACTGGCTAATCACAATGGTTCCTTTGGGCCATAAAAAAAACTCTAAGACTAAAAAACTACTAGCAGATTTTTGTGAATAAGTGAAAAATATACATGCTAATTTACTACTTGAAAAGTATTGCATGGGATTTTTTATTTCTAACAAAATTAGAGAGAAATTGCAGTTCTCTTTTCACTTATGACCTCTCATATGTATTAATCTCTTTGAATTTTATTTATTCTGTTTCAGGAGGGTATGTGAATAACTTCATTAATTTTGTGTTACTTCAGTATGTTTCTCCTCAATTTGAAGAAAACCATTGTAGTGCTCTATAATCATTTATATATCATGCTTTTACAGCAGGAAGAAAAACATCCTCAAGCTATAACCTCTGTTCTCTACTGTGAAATGACTAGTATTTATTCAAAGTCTGAAGTCTGAAAAATATAGTCAAAATTTTATCACAAGAGATTATTGGATGATCAAAATCTATTTGGATTAAGAATTTAGAAATGGCTACCCTGTTACTTAGCTGAAGAAGTGTTGGACCCTTCTCTCAACTGAGATATGAATGCTCTAAAACCTAGGCTAGAAGCTTAACTTTATAAGGAAGATGGGCATATAAATTTTAAATGTTACTTTACAGTGTAGAGGTTTTTCTCATTAATTTTTTTTTATCAGGAAGCTTCTAGGTTTGTTGGTTTAAAATAGATACCCTGATTAGAATTAAAGAATCCAACATTTTCCTCCATTACAGCAATATTAGCTCTAGCTACATTTTAAAAAGGTTAAGGTACACAAACTTTCTCAGCCATTTAAAATACAAGGTGAACCTGCTGTTTCCTTCACATTCATTGTGTTTTATACAAAAGGCAACATGTGAAGCTGAGCTGAAATCTAAGAGCTTATTGTGATATTGGCAGTGCTACTACTGCCCGTCTGAGGAAAGGTAAAAGATATCAAGGACCTGGAAATCATTTTATTGAATAAAAGAGTAATGTATAGGGCATTCTCATTTGTTCTCTTTACATTTTTTCTTTCTTATCAGTCCTCCAATAATGATTCTTGCAAGCTTGGGACAGGTGCATCTTACCTTTCAGAGATCTCTCAATCTAACCTGACCCTTAGAATGAGCTTCTCATGGTGAAAGGAACTTCAGGGGAGCTGGAAGACCAAGTGATCATCTTTGATGCTCACAACAGCTCCTTCCAGTTCAGTGTTGTGCACAGCAATGAAGTCAGGGAACTTTCCCCCCAGCTTGGACAGAAGGACTGTGCCAGGAAGATTAACTAAACAGATTAACAGTAACTTTTATGACTTGTCTAACAGAACCATGCAGTGGCATTCACCATGCAATATGACTACTCTCTCCCCATGCATAAGGCAGTTTAATAGGGCACAGCAATACTGTAAAATCGTTTGGAGCAGGAATAAAGACTTCCCTAATTACATTAAATTCTAACCAGAATTTTGCTGCAGAGTCGGAACTTAGGCAGAAAGACCACCACTACATGATAGACAGAAAAAAAATAGAAGTCAAAAATCCAGATAATTGCAAAAAGTATTTAAGAATATTAAGAATTAGCCAAGTCATGTTTATCAGGCTTAAGAGTCTGTGTTTCCTGCTTGAGACAGCCTTTCTCATAACATGATGGGAACTAAGGGAAAAAGATAACAGAAACATTGTCAGTTTTGCTTACAGTTAATAAATCTATCTTTTACTGACAGAATTTTGTCTCACAAAAGTGAGATCTGTCCCTTTAATGCTAAGAATACATGAATTAAATAATCCTCCTTTTGAGTTTTTGTGCCCACAAAAGTGTCCATTGTGCATGTAGCTGCTCAATTAATAAAAAATAAGTTTGTGACCTTTGACTCCTAAACTGCAGATATGTGCAGAGAGGATCAGACCTAAGCATAATATTTTAAAATAATTTTAACTAATTGTAAATGACCATATGCCAGATTTCATCAGTATAATGGATCAGTTAGAAGACACATTCATGTCTACTGCAAGTTTGAAAAGTCTTATGCCAAATATAACCACTTAGATAGCAACAGGACCCAGCAAACCATGATAAAATCCCATGTACAATGTGTGGTTTTCCCTGTAGTCCTGGTTCTTCCTCAGGGTGGCTTTGAAGACTCATAAACCCATCCTCCCTTAGCCAAATATAAGGTAGCTTGATTTGAAAAAAAACATCTTTCATGCTATTTACCTTTCTTATGCTGCACCCAGCATATCTTGAAGGCTGGTTTTTACACTAATAAAACCCAGTGGAAGGCATGATTGGGGACCATTAACCTTTAGAACACAAAAAGCTTAAGCTCAGGGAATATTTCTGAGCTGCCTCATAGGGCTTTGAAGCCACTGCTTCCATCCTTCATCTAAATTGCCTGAATTCATTTTCAGGGCTGATAAACTGTCAAGTGAATTATGAGACATGGGCCTTGGGTTAATTTATAGAAATGTTCCTGCACCAATGCAGAGTAAATCCACCTTTCTTTGTTGACTATACCTGCTTCAGCTTTCAGAACTTGTTTTGGCCCTTTACAGCCTCTGCATTTCAAAATCTCCTTTCTTCATTAAAAAAAAAACCCAAAAAACCAAGAACAAAAACAAAGACAAAAAAAAAAAACACACAAAACCAAAAAAAAAAAAAAAAAAAAAAACAACCCAAAAACTAATTTACTAAACAAATTATTAGGGAGTGTCATTTTTCTATCTCATCTTTTACACTCTTTCAAATACAGTAGTAGCAATACAATATGTAAACAGATGGTCAAGTTGACTTATTAATTATTTTTTTAATAAGATGAGAAAGTCTGTCTCACTATTCTTCCAGCCCTTCACCTGTCAAAAATGAGTTCAAAGGAATAATTCACCTTTTATTTTCCTATATTTAATCTGGCTAGCTGAGTTCAGAGGGAATTACAAGGAAATCCTGTACTTTCCAGTTATCTTTCAGTGTTGGGCTCTGGCTCTTTATTTCCATATGTGTTCAATATAGGTAATGTGGAACTGGAAATAGCTTGGCTGTCCCTAATTTTTAATTAACAATTTTGCATGTTTTTTAGATGAGGGAGACAAGTACCTCAAGCTGAGATATTTAGAGTGTGTTCCCATGAAAATTGCTAACAAAAAACAATTAATCACTGCCATGTTTTGCTTACCTTTGGGTAGCTCTCAGATTGACATTAATGTTCATATTTAAATATTTGTATGATTGGACATTCAAATATATCATAATAACTAGAGTATAATTGTCTTACTGAGAGAAAAGTTGTGAACATATTTCTTTGGAAAAAGAGATTAAACAGTTCACACTACTTTGGGGGTTCTTTGCATACATCATTGTCGTCTCTTAGCACTTCCGTTTGGGTAAAATCTATTTATACTTCAGTCTTTATAGTATATGCATGATTAGTTCCCAAATCCTGTATCAACAAGATCCTTTTCATGGTAATGGTTGTAAAGATCTGGCATGTATAGCAATTATATGTAATATGCCCCTAGAGAATGCTTAGATTTCTTAGCACTATGTAAGCATCTTGTCATGATTTAACCCCAGCTGGCAGCTGAGCAGCATACAGCTACTCAGTGACTGCCCCTGAAGGGGATGGGGAGAGCACCAGAAGAGCAAGAGAGAAAACTCATGGGCTGAGATAGAGTCAGTTTGGTAGGTAAAGCAAAATCACCATGTGTGCAAGCAGAGCAAAACAGGAATTTATTCACCATTTCCCACAGGCAGACACATGTTCAGCACCTCCTTGAAAGCAGGGCTCCATCATGCACAGTGGTGACTTGGAGAGAGAAATGCCACCACACTGAAAACCTCCTTCTTCCCCCTGCTTTGTGCTGAGCGTGAGGCCATGGTGTCTGATGGGGCCAGCTGTCCCAGCTGTGTTCCCTCCCAACTCCTTGTGCACCCCCTGCCCAATTGCTGTTGGGGTGGGGTGAGCAACAGAGAAGACCTTGACTAAGCTCTGCTTAGCAATAACTAAAATATCCCTGAATTATCAACACTCTTTCCAGCACAAATCCAAAAGATAGCCCATAACAGCTGCTATGAAGAAAATTGTATCCCAAGCAAAAGCAGCACACATCTGGAAACCTAAAAAAACTGTTAATAAACAGAGTTTATCAGGCAGTCATTAACTGTAAATGGCACTGATAGAAAGTACTTCTTGTTCAGAGAAGAGGTGCTATACCTATCACCACATATCACCACATATCTAATACTTATCAGCTCAATTTTAGTCACTTTTCTACCAAGAATTCTCCATCATATGTGCACCCATTACAATAGTTTTCACTAACGAAATCAGGATCAGTAAATATGCATCCTGTTTCCTGTAGCATCTCTTACTAAAAAAAGCACCACATTGCTATGACATACTCCAAGCATTTAGTGTTTGAAAGGAAAATGCATAGAATGGTAACAATAAACCCAACAAAGTTTCTAGCTTCAGAGGTCTTTAAACTTTGTTATATATTTGGCACAAAGAACTGAGAAGATTTGCAAGGAGAATGATTTGGTTTTTTTTTTTTTTTTTCAATTAGAATACTTTAAAGCAAGTTACTTTTTTTGCTCTGAGTTTTTTCCTGACCTGAATAATTGGAATGGTAATGTGTTCATAGATCAGAAGTGTATTCTGAAACTTAATTCCCTTGGCACCATAGACAATGAGTATTGAAACAGTAAGCATTATTTTCTGAGGTCCTGATCTTACAAAGAGCACCATGTAAAAACTTGGAAAAAGCAAAGTCAATGTGTGTGGGAAAGGGGTGTGAAAGGAGATGAAGGTGAAAGAGGTTGTGGTTGATTGGCACCACTTTCACCCCTACTATGGAAATGGCTGTACTGGTAGGCATTTCCCACTCCTTGCCTTCTATACCTACACAGGGGTTGTCAGCTGTCCTGAATTTCTTCACTTTTCTTCCTGTACATCATCAGAAAGACATTCTGTCCAAACACAGAAGCCTTCAGAATTTATTATAGGGCCACAATAGCCCCATGTAGAGATGTTCTCCCCAGTCATAACACGAAGTTCTTTACCCAAAGAATTATCCAGGTAAGACACACAGCTGCACATCCATGCAGCATTTCCATCCAGTGCAAACCACTGTGGCTTTGCAGAGGTCAGAGTCTCAGAGGAAGGGTTGTTCTCTAGATTTTATGTTGCACTCACTGTAATGTCCAAGCATAATAAACAGAATGCAATAATAACAATACCAAATATATGAGAACTAGGCTGATCAGGAATGCTTATTGTAATAATGCATTTTTTTCGATTTACCTTTGGAAGGTATATTTGGGTTATAAAGACTAAATTGATTGTGTTTTCTAATTAAGAAGAAAATGAGGAAAGGGGCTGAATATTTATTTCAGAATTGCTGTCTACAGTATTTAAAATGCATGACGAGCTACAGTCTTGCTTCCTAATTACTTAGTCCCTGTCACTTCTCATTAACATGTAAATCATGTTATAAACATAGTAAAGGTGGAGTAAAATATGTCCTGAGGGGAGGGGGCATACTGGAAAATTGCTTTGGGCAGTGTGATGATGAGAGTGTTTCATTTGCAGCTCATCTGTATTCCACTCCTATGGGAAGATGCATATATGAGATTTAAGCAATCATATTTTCTTTGTCCTAGGTTGGAGTAGTGGTTGTTGCACTTAAACAAATCAATCTCAACATTTTAAAATATCTACAAGAAAATTAGCATATTAAATCTATGATTATCAAAAATATTGAGAATACATTTAAGGAGTAATTGTATTCTTCTTTAAAATGAAATAAAATTTACTTATGATTTTAGGTGATAGTCCTGAAAATAAGAACATTGCTAATAAGATGTTTTGATTCATAGCAATCCACCAGCAAAAGCTTCTTGGCTCCTTGCTATATAAAAATGGATTATACATAAATAAGACAACATTCAGAATATTCAGAATTACTCACTTGTCTTTTAGTATCTAATATTTAATATTTGTAAGAATATTAGTTTCAAAACAAATTCATGCAATATCATGAACACTTTTTACTTACTCAGAGGAGTCTGCTTCTGAAAAGACATCAAGGCCTATAATTTTAATGAGAAAACCAGTTTATATGTATGATTTTGCTCTTAATTTACTTACCTGTCACTGGCTGAATGATGATTAAGGTAGAATAAAAAGTCTCCTTCTCAAACACTACGCTCCAATATGAGGGAAAAATACATACTTCTAAAAAACTATATTATTGGTGCTTTTTTCTCTGTGGACAACTACTTTGGAGTTCTTTATCTGAATGAGAAAACTGAATTTGAAAATTTTACCTTCATGTAGTCAAATCTCTTACTATGGCTCATGAAGAAAAATATTAGGACTAAATATTATAAAGGACTGAGTGGCTTATATGTATTTAGCATAGTTAGTAATCTGGTTTATCTCAAATTTCGGTGAGCTGGTAAAACAGAAATAAAGGTTCTAGAAAGACAAAAATGAGAAATGAGTGTGTTATTGTTTCATTAAAATATGTCTAGAGGACATAATTGTATATATTATGTGTATATCACGTTATACTTTTTAGCACTTTCCATATGAATATGGCAGCATATTTTACAAAGTGATATTGGCAAGTGATTAGTGGACAGCTGGGGCTTTTGGCATGAGGGATGTGTATTTCACACATCTCGAGCTTACTCAAACATTTAATATTGAGGAAAAAATGAATTTTCTGTCCCATCTTGAAAAAGGGGAAAATTTTTTCTTTATTCTGGGAAGAAGGATTATCTCATTCCCCAGCTTCTGTAGATTTTCTTGACAGCTGGTTTCCCTGGACCATGCCCTGTTATCTGCCATTCCATCCACTTACAAAGCATCAGTTCAATCACTCCACTAAAATGATGTGTTATGGTTAGCAATAGTGTAAGTGAAAGTAGCAGCTTTGATTAGAACAATTTGCTTGCCTCTCAGTCTTCCTATTTCAGGAAGCCAGTACACTCAGGAAGACATTGTACTCAGGTTTAGTGCTTTCTTCTCAGACAAAAGAGCTGAAGATATATATTTTAGTGAATTAATTGAAATTTTAGACACCTCTATGCAGTGTATCTTTTTTAATTAGATGGCAATGACAGTATAGGAACTGCTCCCTCATCTTGCCTTGTGGTTTATTGGACATACAAGGCTCTCAGGCAAAGAGGAGATAAAGGTTTCAGCAAACAGTAAGTGAAATTTAAACTCCCTGAGTTAAGAAAATTGAAGAGATTTGAGAAGATGAAAATGAGATGGGAGTTTTGATGATGGAAGAAAGAAAAGGGATGTTTCTCAGGATGGCTGTGTGCAGGGATATGGTCTGAAATAAAGCTGCCATCACATTTTTTGGTAGAAGTCAGTGTTTAAAAAAAAAAAATCTGTTGATTATTACAAGAAGTTAAAAGTAAGAAAGGTAAGGTTCTTTTCTCAGCTGAAAGAACCTGCACACAGGTTTGCCTCAACATACCAGGAGGCAAATTAAAGTGGGATTAATTCCTAGCACTGTGATGTTTTTTTCCTAAAGAGAAGGAATTTAGTTCATACCTGAAGCAGGATTCTGGCTAAAGGGTCAGAGTCTGTAATTTCACAACAAACTAATAATAAAATGTATTTACAGACCCTGGTACACTTGTGTGCTTGAGTCACACAGGAGAAAATGTCTTTGCTCAGAGTGGTAGGAAGAGTGAGAAGATGGGAAGTGACAAATTTGGGTCTCTCAGAGGTTATGTAAGGCAGTGCCAGGGCAGGAGGAGCTGGGGCTGCCCGGGGTCAGTGCCTGGCTGCTGGGAGCTCAGCCCCACAGGTCAGCAAAGCCTCCATGGGGCTGACAGGGAAGGTGGCCCTTGCTCTTCCCATCTGCAAGGGCAGAAAGGTCACAAATGCTGAAGAAGTTGCAAGTCAGCCCCTTTTTGAGCCTCCCCGGGGCTCTGGGTCATGAGGAATGGTACCTTTACATAGAAAAAGATGCTCTTTAGCAAGGATGGAAAAAGGAAATTCCCAGAAGGCCATGGTTTGTCCTCTGGCACTGCTATCCTTTAGTTACTCCATGGCACTCCAGCCCAAAGACAGCTCCCAGCTGGGTCAAGCTGAGCACCCTGTTGATCACCCATTTCCTGAAGCCATCACAGCAGCATCTCACCCTGCCTGCTTCATTGGCTTGGAAAAGAGCCTGACTCTAGGAACAGGCACTTAACCTTCCCTTTGACCCATCCCCAGCCCACTTTCCTGAGAGCACTTTTGTTCCCACAGCCACCAGCCTTGCAGGACTAGAAGTTTGCAAACTCCCTCAAAGATTTTGCACAGACTGTCATGCATAGGGCTGGCAGGAATCTGTGACCTCCTGAAAAATAACAGGAAAGCACTGGAGAGGTGACAGTTTTCTCCGAAATAGAAAGGAGGATCTGGTGACTTAGCACAAAAGTACAAGGTCCTAAATGCCTCATTTACTGAGGGCAAAATTGTAGAGGACAAAAAGATTAGCACCAAAAGCAACCTTTGGAGGACTGCGATACAGAAAGTATGGGAAAAGGAATGGTCACAGGGTGTGGGTAGACATTACAGTAAATAGGTTCCAAGTGATGCTCTACAGAAAATAATTTTTTTTTCTATACTTGTCTTTTTCTGTCTCTGTGATTTCTTAATGGTTATTTTAAAAAATAATCAAAAGACAAAGTTGTGTAAGAGATACCAAAAAAAACTGTTAGTTTCATTTAACCAGAGAAGAAGAGTTAAGTAAACCAGAAAATGGGCAGTTAAGAATAGTTTCCAGGTAACCAAAAAATTATGTGAAGCACAAAGCAGAAAATGAAAATTGAAGTAGAAACTGGGGAGAAGCTATGCAATTTGGTTAAATTTTTGCATTTGAATTCTGACCTGTTACTAAAATTTTCTGAGCCAGACAAAAAATTGCAGGCAGCCTGGGAACAGTGCTCAGTGACAGTGACATTTCCTGACAGAGCAATTCTTTGCATATCACTTGTACTAATTGTATTCAATCTGACAGCAACAGTTTAACCCATTCACCAGGGGAATTGTCTTGCTGCTAGACCAGTGATCTGTGTTTTCATTTAGATGTCAATCTAGCCTTGTGCTGTATATTTTAAAGGTAGAATTAGCCTTAAATGATTGTACTAATATGATAAACACCATCTCCCCTTGAACTGTTGCACAACAGAATCTTAAAAAAGCAACTTGTTTTCTCCTGCAGAAAAACTTAGAAATCCAAAGGATTTTGCCTTTTTCAAAGCCAGGCTAAATGAAATCACTTATTTCCTAAGGCAGTTTTCTTTATTTGACCATAAAGGAAAATAATTTTGGGCATCAGAAAGTGTTTTGCCTCCAAATATATCCATAATGCTTCATGCAGTTGCAACAACTACAATCCAAGTGCCTGTGCCATTTTCTTCCAGTATGAGTGGATTTTTATTTTTTACATGAGAGGCAGGAGACCCTATCAGGCTGGAAGACAGAAACATCAGATGAAAATCAGTTAAATACATCCATTCATTGTAGAAATTATGCTGCCCATAGAAAACTTAATGGTGGGTGGAAAAGGAGAGAGATGAAAATCCTGTGTGACTGGCCAAGCTCAGAGGGTTGGAAGCTGCTTTAGATGCACATTTGGTTGTCCTTTGAAAACTGTCAAGCCTTATAAATACTTCCCAGGCCTTTTTCCCTGCTTCTACAATACTGCTAGCTGCTGCAGAAAATATCACCAGAATAAATCTTCAGAAATTACACCCTGCCACTGGGTTGTACTGAAGATGATGGGTGCCTGAATAGACTTTTGAAATACAACTACAGTAGTCACTAAATACAGTTATGGCGTAAAAACACTCACCTATGCAGGATAGGTTATTAATAGAAGGTGTGAACTTATTTGCAAAAGGGAAGAAAAGAGGAGAGGTAGGGAGAGCATCGTAGGTAACCTCCAGGACCTGAAGACCTTTAGCTTTTAATATATGGCTGTTTTCTGCGTGGTGCTATTGGCTTGAGTGGTGAATATTTTATATACCATGATAAGAATTATGGGAGTGGCCCACTCTTCTAAAAGACTGGGCAAAGAGAAGAAGAAGAAAGTTTGAAGACAGCTGCAGAAAAAAAAAAATCAAAACCAAAAAACTTAAATGCAAGAGAAAGGAGGAAGGTTTGTTAGAGAGATTACAGAAAGAAGGAAAACAGAGATGGGGAAAAATAATGAAGATAGTTTGTGTTTTGCAGAAAATTAATAGATGTTATCTTAAAAAAAAATCTAATTAATTGTTTGACATAACACAGAAAGCTACTGTGCATCTATCAATGGACAACTTTTGCAGAGCCATGCTGTGAAGACAACATTTACCTGTGAGCTCAGGCTCAATTGGTAATCTCAATTTCTTTAGATTAATTCTGATCTCTCTTCCCATGGACCCTTGAGAAATAAAGGCTGTAGAATACTCCTTGAGCCTTTAGTGATGATACTTCAATATTTTCCTTGCAGAGAGATGAGAAAAAACTTAAAGTAAATAACCAACATGATGGTGAATGAATCTTTAACTGAAAGTAATGGACATTGATCCAATGCAAAGTTCTTTTAATAGACCTTGTTTGCAGGCTCAACATTTACTTCATCAAAGTATTTACACCCAGGTAAGGGATCTATGTGTTACTGTATGGAAAGCAATGAGACATTGTAGTAATGTTTAACTATTGTCTAAAAATCCTTGCAGATACAAAAATATAGTATTAAATGCATGTATTCCCATGCCAATCCTTAAATGAAAGACAGATTATTTGAACAGGTTTAATTTTATGTAACTTCAGTCCTGTTAAAGAGGGTTGTCTAATTTTATGCTAGTCACAAAGGCTTCCTTTCCAGTAAATGGAATAAATAGGCATAGCTGAAAGATAAATAATCTGGCCTACTTTAGAAGCTATTTTAGGATGAAACGTATTATCTTTTGGAGGTGCTTGTTTCTCTTTGACAAGAATGAAGAGAACCGACTGTGACTGACCTGGAGTAATAAGTTTAACTTTTAGACCCCTCAAACATGGCAAATCAGTTGCATTCTTTGTCATATGAAGAAAGGTCAAAGTAAAACACCGGTATGCCAATAAGAAGAGTTTTAATTTTTTTTTTCACAAAACATGAGTTGTTGTGTGTTAGTAATTCAGATATGGAGTAATTCAAGAATCTGCTTTGTTCTGCCTTTGCTTTCTCACTGTTACCCACAGCTCTTGCTGGTCTGTGCTTCAAAAGCTATGTCATAGAAGTTTATGAGGAGTCTGAATATTATGTATTTATTTTTTTTTAAACAAGAATACTTTGTGGAGGATTTATATTTCCATATTTTGTATGCTCCGCTGAATAGCATAGTAAAGTTAAAAATATCTTCCAGTATGAATTTTTTAACAAACAAAATGTCTTTAGATTTTTCTGAAAATTGTATAAAAATAGAACAAAAAAAAAAACCTCAAATGTAGAACAGCACACAGAAGTGCAGCTTATTTTCATAGATGACTATAGATTGCTTATTGTTTGCTTTCACCTGGTGTCTAGTTTTGAACAGGTTGGCAGTAGTTTTCCAGAAGCTGTCCTGAACATTTGTAGCTGTATTTGAGTTGTGTGCTTCTCACAGTACACTAAAGATGATGTTTTGCTCATCTCTGGACATTTTCCCAGTGTTATGTGGAAGCATTCTTGTACATGGATCAAAATACGGTGTTTCCATATATATACAGTCATCTATTTTCCTTTAAATTTGGAGCTTGCTGTTGTGAAACACTGATTGTAATGAGCCCTGTTGTTTTAAGTAAATATTTGAGGTTCCATCTGAGCAGATCTCTTATTATGTGGCAAATGGCCTTGTTACAAACTGGCAATGAGATGCAGTGCAGAGCATGCACAGTTGTGGTCCAAATACATACAGCTGCATGTAATTCACTGCAGAAACTGAAAACCTGATAATGTCATTTGCATGACATCGTTTTCTCATTATATTGATCTCTTTTTTACCATTTTGAAGGTACAGATTTCTGCTAAGTAAACTGTTGGCTGTTTTAGTCTTTTTTAAAGGATTTTATTTTACTGTTCATTGAAAGGCCTTTAAAAACAAGAGCTACTCTTAGCAGAGCAACTGTAGTGTACCATGGTGATGTTAAAACTGTCAAGGACACTAAATAGCATCATAACATTTTGACTGAGTACAAGTGACTGTGCTGTAGTTTTGAGATTGTGGTTTGCAAGTCAAGTGTCAGTAGAGGTAACTCTTTAGCTACAAGGCTTTCAGTAAAAGACCATGTAGTGGATTGGCACTCAGGTAATGTTTGACTGCATCTTCACAAGTGGAGTGAGTTTTTTTTGCACAGCTTCTCAAAAGGGTAAGCAAATGTATTTTGGGTCCCTGTACTTCAATCTCTCTTCCTTATTAAAATCATTCAGATAAGGATAGAAGATGAGGAAGGGCTATTTATCTGGCCTGACATTTAAAAGAATTAAAAAAGAAAAAGGGCTGGCAACAAAAATGAATGCACAAATATCACCCCCAACTTCACCCCAAAAATACTTCACAGTTACTGATCAGAGAATAGTACAACCATATGCTGACTGCTTTGCTCTGGGCAGTCATCATTTCTACAAAATACCTGATGTTACCACTGTTTTGAACTGATATTTTTCACTTTTTTGTTTTAAACATGCTTTCAGGTATTTTCTTCTGATGTTGAACCCACCTGTATTTGAAATAGAAGAGGAAATAGAGCATCTCACATAAGAGATGTCTTAATAAAGAACATATGAGCAACTTCAGTTTTCTGTAGTCATCAATGGTGCTAATCAAGACTGCATTTTCTCACCTTCTCTTTAGACTCATGAGTCAATCATCTGGAGAAAAGTCAATAGTGTCAGCAAGGTGACAAAAAGTTTCTTGAGAAGTTTTGATATCTCAAAAGAAGATATTTTCCTGTAAACTGCCGTCAATTATATGTAACAGGTTTTCTAGGTACTATATTCAAGAGTCAAAATAACTGCAATTTCTCCTTCTAAGCAGTAAGTCTATATCAGGCTTTCAAAGGTATTTCAGTGAAGAGAAGTGAAAAGGGGATATGTTTTTCATGAAGTGAAAGAATTTTTTTTTTTTTTAATCACCACAAGCTTCCTCTAGACTTGATGGGAGTTTGAATAATCTTAGAGACAGTTTTAAGTGAGAGTGAAAAGGACCGTCAATAAAAAACTTCCAGCTAAGGGTAAAGTATTTTATGTATGTGGTATGATGTAAATGTCTAAATAGTCTGAGAGCTGTTGAAAGATGCAGAAGCTACAATAATCTTATCTCAGTCATATAGGAAGAAGAGGACTAAGGATTCTTTTTCAGAAATACATTGGTCTGTTTGAGAGGAAGATTCCAACAAGATCATGAAAAATTTTCCATTTAGATGAGTTCAACAAATAAAAATTTGAGACAGGATATTAACTTTTTGGGAGTTGAGGTTTTTTACGTTCTTAAGAAATAAATAACAGTTTTTATAAAATTATATATAAAAAACATAATAATATTTCCCCCTGCATTTTCAGACTATGATGTCTTAAGGACATATAGAAAAAGTGTCCTGTGATTTCTAACTGCTTTTGTTATTGAATAGACCATGTTGAAGACTTTAAGTTATGTCCATGTTTTTTAAGCAGATCAAATCTGGCTCTTGCACTCAGAGATTGCAATAAGAAAACTATGACTCTTGGAACAACAACAGCTACACCACAGGAGTCTTACTAAATCCTGACATGAGTATCATGTGTCTAAAATCTTAAAACAAATTATGAAATATGTGAGCAATGGAACACACCAAACGTGAAAAAATGTGTTTCTGTGAGCCACTCATTATATTGGTCCACTAGGGAGGCAAAGCTCTATGTAAAATTTCATTTTTTTATCTGTCACCCAGAACAAGAGTTTTGAAGGTGGATATTAAAGAAATACTGCTTTCTTGTGTGAGAAAATTTGTCATTCATAGTCATCCTTTTGTGAGGGCACCCTCAGCAGTTTTTCTGATGATACCAAGCTGTGCCATGTTGTCAACACTTGGAAGGAAGAGATGTCAACCATCAGCACCTGGACAGGCTTGAGAGGTGGACCTGTGTGAACCTCATGAGGTCAATTGTAAGGTTCTGCATGTGAGCTGAAGCAATCACAAGCACAAATACAGGCTGGGTGGGGAATAGATTGAAAGCAGCTCCCAAGTGAAACCCTGGAGGTCTGCATCCAGTTTTGGGGTTATCAACATAAGAAGGGCATGAACCTGTTTGAGTGAGTCCAGAGGAGAAAGCAAAGATTATCAGAGGTCTGGAGCATCTCTCCTATGAAGTGGCTGAGAATGATGGATCAATCTAGTCTGGGAAAGAGAAAGTTCTGGGGTAACCTTAGAGCACTTACCAGTACTTAAAGAGGGTTTTAAGAAAGGTGGAGAGGAACATTTTACAAGGGCATGTCATGATAGGACAAGGAGCAATGACGTTAAACTGAAAGAGGGCAGGTTTAGATTAGATATTAGAAAGAAATTCTTCATTGTCATAGTAAAAAAAAAGACTGGAGGTACTGGAACAGGTTACCCAGAAAAGTTGCAGTTGCCTCATCCCTGGAAGTGTTCAAGGCCAGGCTGGATGGAGCTGTGAGCAATCTGGTCTATTGGGAAGTGTTCCTGCCTATGGCAGGGGGTTTAGAATGAGGTGATCATTAAGGTCCCTTCAAATCCAATCCATTCTATGATTCTATGATCTTTAAAGCACTGATTGTTCATTTATTTGGTGTGAAACTTGTGATTGACTGTAGTAAAGACATGGCTATTCATTTAAGGTTGTGAAATTACTTTGCATCCTTAGTATTGCACTTATAAAAAATTCAATATATTTCTCTTATCTGACTTTGAGAAATTATTTTTTCAGAATTTGACTCATTTATAGGGCTTGGTATCAAAGTAAGAAACAACTGCCAAAAGTGCCAAAGGCTAGAGAGGTTAAAATGATGGCAATAGATTCTGGTAATCAGTATCTCTGAATATTAATTAAAATATAATGCAAAATACAATGTAGAATGACCAAATGGCCCAATATAAGTTTTGGGTAATGTTTCTTATAGATGGAACATCAATGACAATATATTGTCAAAGTCTTACAGTACTTCTTACAAGGAAGTAGCAATAATATGTGAACAAAAATAATAATATAATTAATGATAACATTAATAATATGTGTATCAAAAATAATCATAACTCCAGAAAACTGTTTTTGGACAAATTAGGCAGGTTTATTTTGTTTTATCCCATCTTGAATAGAAGGACTAGAAACATCTACTGCAAACCATTAGATCTACTGGAAAAATATTTACAAGATGCTTTAAAATACAGTATATCCAAGTCAAATGAAATATTATTGGTCTAGATATCTACTGGTACACTGCAGTCACACAAACAGACTTCAAAGGATTTCCTAGGTTATAAAAGAGCTATTCTTGTGATTGTGGAAACATCTGGAGATTACATCTGGAAGAAAGGCATTCTGAACAGATTAAAAAAAAAAGATTAAATTCTCTGAGAATGCACTAATAGGAAGCTCTACACAAGTAACTGTGAAATCAACGAGGATGTGAAATAGATTCTATATTTAAAATAATTCACAGAATTACTGCATGAGCTAATTAAAGAAGACTAGAGGGAGTTTTATTGCTTGGAGTGTTAAAAATTAGAGTGGATGAGACACTAGGGGGCCTGTTCAAAAACCTTTGAAACCTTTTGAAGTCATCCGAAACTTGTTCCTTGAATTTCAGCAGTTTTTGAGTCAACTGCACACAGCTGTGCTAAAAGAATTGCTCTCCATTGTTAAGCTAGGCAATACATTACTGCAAAGTATTTTCATTTTTTAACTTAGACTTGTGTGGGAGAATATAGACACATATTTTTATCTCTTGGAATGAAATTAGTTGCAATATGAATAGAAAAGAAAATAGATTTCACGTTTATATGACATAAGTTATATATTTCTGTATTTCTCAGCATTGGTAAGGGATGCAAACTCTGTACTTTTCTAAAACTCAAGATCTTTTGCTAATCAAGGTACAAAGATAAGAGTAAATTTTCCAAGCAGAAAATTACTGCTGAAGAAAATTTAGTAACTGAATTGGGAGTCAATAAAAAATGTAACTTTTTGTTATTGTAACTAATTAATTAGGTTGTAAAAAAGTGGACTATAATATGGAACCTAAGAGGAAGGAGCCATCTATTTCCCATAAGTTTTTCATGAGGTATTCCAACATTCTAGAATAAAATTTTTAAAATACTTTAAAATGGATGAGTACATTCCATTAGACTTGCATATTCATAACACAGTTGTTTTTTTCTCAATAAAGACTAGGAAAGCCCATGTGAAGTTTAACTTCTCCTCCTGTAAGTCTTGCAAAACTGTTTTATAGGTAATAATAAGTGTATTCAAAAATTCTCTCTTTGTGCATATCTTTACATATATTTACACTTGCATGTGCAAATATATTCATGTGCTCCCTGAAAAGCCAGGTGGGTGGAAATTACTCTTCCAGTCTATAATGTAACATCAGAACTGGGTGAGAGTTTTAGCCATGTGTTTTTGGAAATGTCTCCGTGGTCAGTGTAAATGCTGACCCTTAGCTGTGACAGGTTGAGAACAAACTGGAGGAGGGCAAAACCACTGGCCAAACACCAGCTCCTGCTCCTGTGCCAGTGTCCAGGGGGATCTGCCTGTAGGAGTCCACTCTCTGGAGCCAAGCCCATGTGAAACAGCAAAACAAAAGTGACTGATACCTCTTCACTCGAAATCCCTTCTGCACTACAGCTGCTACAGAATTCCTAACTGTTCCACTTCTGTCTAAAATGCCATTGATTTATATTTCTAAATAACAAAATTCCATACCTTCTAGCAATCTAAGAAATGAAACTAGCATTTTGAAAGTCATTAAAAGATTGCAGTTTGGGATGCCATTATGTGACTTAGAGATCAGGGCTAAATTTGTGGATTTTTTTTTTTTTTCGGGTAATAGTTTTCTACTCTGTGGAGTTAGACCCTCATTCAACTTGTTAGCTTTGAATTCCATTCATTGAGCACCATTCATCTGTATCTTCTTTTCCAAGATTTAAAAGGGAAAAGATTTTTATTTACCAAAGCTTGAGTACCCATTTAAAACACCTAAAAAGTTGCAGTTTAAAAGAATTTCAAGTTGATCCACTGAAAGTTACAATTTCTATTGATCCATGTATGATGAATTTGTGTCTCTATGTCTTGAATAATCCACTCAGTAGTTTCCACTCAAGCAAAACCAGGTAAACAAAGAAGTGGAGCTGAAATCCATGACAATGATGTTTTAAAAATATCTATACACATCATTTTATTGTGAGAGTTTTTACTGATTACATTTTTTTATATCTGTATTTCTCAGAGAGAAGTAAATGAAACTTTTATTTTTTTTCCCAAAGATTAACACAGCAGTTTGATTGGTTTAATCAGTGGGTTCCACAGACAAGGTATGCAGACAGAAAATACTCCATCCCCAAAAGCTTATTTTATATTTTTCCTCTAAAGTCCTACTTGGCAATAGAGGCTGTTAAAAAAATTAACAAAAAATTTGTAATTGATGCAAATTCAGCACTATAAACTTGAAATTAGTCAGAAGAAAAAACCTCTTAAATTCTGTCTTTTTATTGTAACTAAATACAGAATTAACAATATTTGCAAGAATCATTTGAAATCAACTGAAATATGGTACAACATAAACTCAGGTTTAGTGATCTTAAGATATCTGTTTATGTTTGTGGTACAAAGAATAAAATTAAAATTCCAGTGCTGTTCATATTTTTTTAGAAAGAACTCTTTTAGAATTATAACAACATGAAAAAGTGATATGAACATAGGATAACTCTGTAAGGGAGGCCAGACACTGAGTCCTGACAAAATGGGTTGAAAGTCATTCTGATCTTTTGGCCATAAACGATCCCTGGTGAATAGGATTTGACATCAACTTTTGTCAGTGACTTGGTTTATATAACAAAAAAATTACAGACTAGACAGAAATGGCATGCTCCACTCAGGGAAAGCTTAGGGGAAGAAAAGAACTATAGGCATTGCATAATTTCTCTTCAGTGCATAATTTCTCTTCAGATAAGTTACATGAAGGATGGGCTCCATACAGTCTTGCAAAAAGCCCAGGACTGGCAGTCCCTGGATTGGCAGCACCCAGGCAGAGCTTGGACAAGGTATAATTGAGTATTGACATTAAAGAGAGCATGGGAAATATTCCCCTTTCTTTGACCATTACAGGAAAGACACCATGATGAACAAACTAGGTTTGATAAAACATTCATATGCCAAAACAAACCATTACCAATAATTTTTGCTAATGTTCAAAGCATCTCTGCAGTGTTTCCAAAGGTGCATCACAGACTACTTAGTGTTCCATGCTGTGCATGAATGCTGTTAATTATTTTTTCTTTTACTATCTATCCATAAGTAGGCTAGAATGAATCTTCATTTAATATGCACTATATATTGATATATATTTATGAGGCCCTATTTTCTTCCAGTATGTTTCACTTACCTAAAACTGAAACTATACTGTTCTACTGAAAAAATACCCCAGAAAACAAACAGACAAAAATAAGCAAACAAACATCCCCCCAAAACTTCTATGAGAACAAAAATATTTAAAAAATGGTAATCATTTATAGTATTCTAAAGTTTTTACTTTTACCCGAAGTTTTTCATCTCCAAAGATCAGGCTTTAATAATATCTTTTAAGTATTTATAGAATATTTTCTGCTTAAGCAATCAAAATATTGTGAAAAGATTTAAATCAGGATTTCTTTGGGAATATGTGAACGTGAAAATGTACTAAGTCACATAAATTTCCTGAGGTCACATGAAAAGCTAGTTGAAGACTTAGGAATAGACCAGGCATTGTGTTCATAAATTAAGACCCTTTGCTGCCAGAATTTGATTTTAAATTCATTAGATATAGGATTTTCCCCAGTTTTTGTGAAAGAAAATATTTTCTATGTAGATGGGAAAATAATTTCAGTACAATTCATGATCTTTCAGAAGTTTCTTCTTTCTTTTTTTCTGAGATATGAAGATTTTTGCAGCATCATAGAAATTATTGCATGCTATAAGGTTAAAGTACTTTGCATGTCACTACCAGAAACTTAATCTAAATATTATAAAAGGCTTTCTTTGGTTCATGAGCTGACAGATTTAAGGTTTTATTTTTGTTAGTGCAGTTAGTGACAGTAGATATATTAATAACCAGATATTTGAAGAGTACGTTATTTCAAAGTTCCAGTAAGATTTGCAAATTTATTTTACTTTTTGCTATCAAGGCATAGAAAACTTTTGACCCAAAAAAAATAATTTCTAGTAAGGCATATAATAAAATTAAAGCAGTGTCTTAGAATATGACATCCAAACAAATAAACACAGAGATGAATTGTGTATCAGATTTCCTCCAGGGCTCAAATGTATGAGCATGGAAATTTGCTAATGCAACTTGAATGATTAGTTCCTGTAACTCCCTAAGTTATTTCAAAATTTATTTTCTGTGAGGAAATGCTATTTTTATATGAAATGAGTTGGATGAAAAAATCCTTATGAAGAAGGGTGGAAGCTTATTTTACAAAATGAAACTTATATTTAATTATGTTATTCTTCATCCGTTCTAAAATTTAAAAAACTGCAAACATAAACATTTATTTATTGCATCAAAAGTTTCAAATCAATTTTCTCAAGGAAGGTAAATTTAAATTCCAATTTAACTCTGTAGAAATGTCTGTGTTATGTAGTAAAGAAAGGAAGTGGAAAATAGTGCAAAACTCATTATGTCTCAGACATCTAACATTGCTTAATGATACTACTAGTAGTTTTATAAATTCTCTTCCTATTAGATTTATGGATTGTTTGCTAATAATTTCAGATTATATTAGGCATTTATTTCTGCAGTCCTCATTTACAGTGGTCTGTTGCCATTCACACTTCAATATATAATTGCCTCAAAGAATAATTTTCTGTATTAACCGAGAGGTAACTGAATATTTTGTGAGATTGCAAAAATCATTGTTAGCTTCTGTTTATTACAATAATAAAAAGTCTTGATAAATATAGTGAGGGAAATTTAGAAAATTGCCTCCATCAAATAAGACTGTCTTTATGCACATCTAATTGGTCAGAGACATCTAACATTCTTCCTCAGCAACATAATGTTATTTGCACAAAGATATTTTTCTAGCCTTAGACATTATCTCTCTGAAAATTAGTAGCTGATAAATTAGGTGCTGATGGGGAGCCAACAGAGTGCAGTCAACTGTGAGTGTGAAGATAGCACTATTTGCATTCCTTATTATTCATAAAGAATAATGGGACGCCCACACATCTGACATGATTAGAACACATGAACAGTAGATTAAAATCATTCTGTATTAAATACAGAAAATTAAGTTGAAATGAAAACACATTTTGGCCATTGTAAGAAAGTGATATTTGTTCAGTATTTCCTAGCTGATCTCTGTGTTTCTGTGCCAGTTGTCTTTTCAAGCAATAGAAATATTTACCTTTTGCTGGAAATTCTTTGCTTTAGATTTCAGTACAACTTACTGCCTAGGATTTACATTAGAGACCCTAAGTCACACTGGAAGTGAAAATTCAGAGGTGATATTTCTCCCTGGCTTGCTTCTTGTTTCTTTTTTTTTTGGTTTTTTTTTGTTTGTTTGTTTGGGTTTTTTTGGGGTTTTTGTTTTGTTTTGTTTTGTTTTTGTTTGTTTTTTTTTTTTTAATTGTGGTATTAATTATTTTAACATGAATTTCTAATTGGAAAGGTTATTATTGAAGTTCATGCATCAGTCTTAGAAGGCGGCTGAATCCTTATATTCTGCTAAGCAAATGTAAATATTCCTGTCCTTAAATAACTACACATAGCAATGTTCAATGTTGCAAAAAATAGGACAAGAGAAACCTAATATGCCTGGAAAGATACTTGTCTTGAAGCTGGTGTGAAAACTCACAGGAGTCAAAGGATGTATTTTGGATCAGCCCTGTGCTACTGTAATCACAATATATACCCAGACGTGTGTTACTGCTTTCATTTAACTTGCAATTTTCACAAGTCTTGAGTTTCTGTGAGAGCTTTCAAGTTAGAAGAAGTTAATTGGCCTTTTGTGACAGAAGTCTGATTGACACAAATATATATAATATCTTTGTAATCAAAACATCCAATCTCTACAATCAGATGCTGAAATTCCACTAGACACTTACTCTGATACTTACATTGGTATGCTGTAAATCAGTAATAATTACACTAAAATTCCACTGATTTGGGTATCTTTTCATGAGTAGACACAATTAATCATCTGTTCACTCTGCCTGTGATCCTGGTTACTGCTCAGCTGTGGTCCAGGTGCCAAGGAGCTGTATTAGAGTGGTAAGGCTAAGGTTATAGACCTATTTCAAAATCACACAGCTTCTGGATCAGGAAGCTATAGAAACAGTGTTTTTGTTTAATTTGACAAGGTCTGTCATACTGCTTGAGCAAAATTTTTAAACACTTTCCAGGAAAGTGAGAGTGGATTGCAAGAACGGCAGAGGGGATTGCAAATTAAACCACAATAGTTAAGGGTTAGGCATACTTAGCTTCTGAGAAACTTAATGAACCTTTATTACATAGTTTCTATGATAGCAGAAGAAATTTGGAGATGGCAAGTGCAAAGTAAAGAATGCTAAAATACATATTTGAATTATCTATATACCTCACTGGGCCTGAAGATGTGGAAATTGCTCCTGCTGAGGAACAAGGTACCATTTAATGGAGTTTTTGCTAATAATTCTGTTTAGAGCACAGGAACTTTCAAATAGACAATCACATTAAGGAGATCAAAGGCTAACTGGAAAATAAAATGCAGAGTATTCAGTATCATCTTATCAGTTTAAATTTCCCATGCTAAATTTTAATCACCTCATTGAAGAAAAATTGAAATAATTTTGAAGATCAAAATAAATAGGAACAGAAGACTTTGAAAGTAATGAAGAGAACTTGGGAAGTCTGATGCTAACTTGTGTACACAAGCAAGATGTAATAGTAAGAGGTAATAAATTGGAAGTACTGACAATGTAACCATAGCTTCTATTGTATTTTTTACCTTTATACCAAAAAAAAAAGGAGAGTACTCATTAAAACTGATGATAGTCACTAATATTGAATGATAAAATGTTATATTATTTTCTATTTTTTTTCCTTTGTATGACATCGAATTTGTTTTTGAATAAATTGTGTTTTGGAGTTGAAAGTATTAAAAAGCACAAGAAGACATACATGTGACTGAAGAATATCAGTCACTATGACCATAGTCATATCAGATAAAGCATGTCCTTTTGAGAAGGGATACAGACTCGTAGATTTCTGAGTATAGGACAAAACATTAATGGCATTTTTTTGCCTATGGGCTGATTGCTTCATAATTGTCAACTACAGAGTTCCCTTCACCTTCATTTGAAGCATGAGGTGATGGCCTCTGTCAAAGATGGGATAGTGGATTAGATGGATAATTGGTCTGATTCATCATGACAGCTCAAATTATTCTATGCAAAGTCAGAGTAAATAAGAAAATCAAGCTTGTACTTTTGTCTGAAGATGGAAGCAGCTGTCTAGTGGTGGGGTTTTGTGGGGAGGCTAATTCTTGCAAGCATTTCTGCTACACCTAAATAACACTGAAGTGAGAATTTCTGGAGATTGCTCCAAAATGCAATTCCTTGTAGAAGTAGGTTGTGCTAATTTAAGTTCTGGAAAAGGTTTAAAACTGTATGAGCGAGGCCTTCTGCCTGCAGTAATATACTTTTCTGTGCTGCAAGCCTCATCACCCAGGCAAAATGCACCAGTAGGTGTGGTAATATTCCTTCTGGCATCTGAGCTACTTGCCTTTGACCACTGAAATATGTGTGTGATCCCATATTCTGCTGTGTGTACTTATCCTTGTGGAACAAACATCACAATCCACTTAGACTGGTTATAGACATTTTAAGCCTTTTAGGTCCAATAGACTGATAAGATAAAAATAGATGTGGCTACCTTTCAACGTCTACATGATTACCAGATCTGTGTAATGAAGTCATCTCTTCATTACAGAAAGAGCAGGAGCAGTTCTTTTTATGCTCAATGGTGCTTGAAAAAAAGAAGAGTCCTTTCCTTCTTTCTTGGCTTGCTTTTGGTTTTCAAGGAGAGTATGCACAAACAACCCCGAGTTATTTAATGAATGCAACAACAAACTTTTCCCCCATGCAATCTCTATTGTACATCAGGACACAGAGAACATTTTGTTTATCTTCCATGTTCTATTGCTTTTTTTGTGTCTTTTTTTGCACTTTTTAGGGCAGCTGTGGTCACTGGAAGGACAAAATGCTGATTGCAAGATGAAGGGAAGCTTAGAAACAGAAAAGGAGACTGTTTCTGTGAAGAGACAGAATGTATGGATAAAAAAATTATAAGGCTCATTCTCAAAACAATGTATCTCATATTTTCAATAATGACTAATATTGTGAATTCTGCACTCCTCTAGTGTTACCTTTTGATCGAGGTTGATTACGTATTTTAGACCACTTCTAAATATTCTGGTATGATTTGGTTAGTAAAAGACTTCTGTGGAAAAATAACAGAAAAATAACATTTTCTGAAGACTGCTTGTCAAGGAGCAAAAGTGGAATGTGACTGTAGAAATATGAGGTCAAATGGTCTTGACCACCATGAATTTACAGCAGTAGCTTTTAAAGCAGCACTTAGCTCCTAATCACTAATGCCAGACATGTTGTACATCAAGAGATCTTGAGCACGTCATGAATTTCTTGTGTGCATTTCTATAGATAACTGTGTGATGGCCCTTTCAACCCTGTGCTTCCTGGGGCCGTGGGGCACCTGGGGCATCTTTAAACCACATCTAAGTTGTACAAGTTTTCCAGTCTGTCAAACGGGGTCCACTGAGTCAGCTCTTTGGTCAGCTGAACAGCAACAGTCCTGCTGGGGGACCAGGGAAATCAGAAACACACTAGATGGATTTGCTTGTACTCAGTGAAGGCTGAGAATAATGCATGGCATGCAAGAATGATGGAATAATTTTATGCATTGGATTTCCCATCTTCTTTACATAAAGTCTGCTGGTTTTTATTTAACTAGTTTCAGATCTAGTTCCAGTTTCTGGTTTTTGTTTTGCTTTTGTTAGTTGTGTGTTATGTCATGTCTTTAGCTAGACAGTGTACCTACAAAGGTTAAAATGGTAAAGAGTCCTCTAAGCAAGAAGGTGGTAGTGCTTTGCTTTGCCTTGCTCAAGATGTAGCTTCTCTGGAATTATTTTCCAATTCCCAAAATACAGGCAGTTCCAAGAAGAAATGTAAGTACAAAATATGCCAGTAGCACCCTACACAAAGGTGTCTTGGACTCATTTAATGCACTTATTTATTAGTGCTTTATTTTTAGCGTTTTCAGACTTTATAGTGCTGGTGATTGAAACAAATCCTCCTGTTGATTTGCCATATTCTTCCATGTAGTGTGTGGGTTTTTATGGGAAACTTTGACCAGGAATTGCAGTGATATGGAAGGCTGCTCAGATCATGCAGTTGAAAGTGGCAATTCAAATGTCAAGCACTGAGTGAAAAACTGATTTCCACAGTTTCATAATTAAGCCCTTTCTTATGCAGCCTTGCTCATTTTGTGGTCCCAGGTGTGAGAAGCAGCTGGTTGGCTGAGTTTGTGTGAGTGGCCAGCTGTGCCTGGCACGTATTCACACAAGAGAAAATTGCAATGAAAAGATGCATTACCTAAGAGAACATACTGTGTCCAGGTTAGTATCACACCCTGCCTTCCAGAGCAACCAGATGAGCCTCTGCTTTTCAGACCAATTAATACATGAAATGTAGTAGTTCCACAGACTCCTCTACATGCCCTAGTGTAGGGATGGTTCAAACAGCAGATAAAACCAATCTGGGAACCCAAAATGGCATTTTATGCATAGACTGAAATATGCATCTACTTTACATATAAGTGTATACATCCAGTTTGTGTCTGAGTGGCACAACTTGACATCCATACGTAAATGTTAAAAATCTGTTTGCAACTAGAAGTTTTTCAACATGTAGCATGATACTGCCCCAGGATTCACTGTGATAATAAAGTCTTCATGTGACAAGATTTAGATTTATCCTAAATGAATGAATTGTATTTTATCTTGGAAATGTTAATATGATTAGGGAAAAAAAAAAAAAGTGTTTATGTCAGTGTAACTAAATGCCCGTTTTTCAAATGATGATAACATGGTTTTCTTGTATTTTTAGGAAAAGATACAACTATGTAAAATGACAGATTCTGTATTTTTAATTATCCTTGGTTGCAAATGCTGGTATTAAGGTTGACTGATGCACATTGCACAAATATGATGCTTTAAACTATGGACCAAAACACAAGTAAATGGTTTCATGTGTAATAGTAATGAATAATCCTGGACAAGCACCTGCTTTCCAGAAATACAACCTTTAGGCTATACAGTTTCGTGCTCTTGCTTTATTAGACATTCTCAAAAAGAAAAAAATTCCTTCTCAATTATTAAATGCTCCAGTCAGACAACAAATTAATACACTGGATAAGGAGGCAGGAGAATATATTTCTTTCCAATATATCTCTCTATAATCTGAGTTTTGAGACCTACGTACAGTCTGTAGGTAAAATAACTCAGGGTTTTTTGTTCGTGATCTTGTTTCACAAGTATACAATATTTTCAAAAATGTTGTAATTTTAGAAAGGTAAGAGATGTAATTTGGATGATGAAGAAGAGTCAAAGAAGAGAATAATGGAGTGAAAGTTTGTGATAGGTAGACGAATAAACCTGAGCTGCTAAAGCTGAAGATAGGCAAAAATGAGGTTGGAAATAGTAAATAAATACTGGACATTGATGGATCAGGAGTTTACAGAGAAAGATGGAGGACAAGAGATGATTCTGAAGGAGGTCAAGTGCATCCATCGAGACATGGAAAAAGAAACAAAGCAAGGTTGAGCAACTGGTAAATGGACGAGTTGATCCATGACCAAAAATCAGTCTGGGAGGTAGTGCTAAGGAGTTGAAGGGGATGTCATTGCAGCTGCACCAAATACTCAGTATGAAAAAAAGAGGTTTGAGTAGAGGAAGAGTCTAGTCAGCATTATTTTTTCTCTTTATTTTTCTCAGTCTATGTAAGCTTTGAAATATTACATGTATCCTATCTATAGGCTGTGAATTTTGGCCATGTCTATAGTAGGTACAGTTTGATTCCTAACTCTTTTTCTTTATTTGAGTACTCACTCAAATGGATTTAGATTTATATGTCCAGATATATATTTAAGGATATTGAAGCCAGTAAAATCAGTTAGTAAACTGCAGTTTTTTCTTCTTATATTAAAAACACTGAATGCTAAAGCTGTCATCATCACACAGTCACGGCTGAGACATCATTATGGAGCTGTAGGCTCAGGAATTAATCTTTTTGAGAGCTTAAAGAAATTATATGAATAAATCTGATCATAGAAGAAAGTTTTTATGTGGATGGATGGGATTTATTCATTATAGGCAGCCTCATTTGACTTCTGATTTTAAAGACAATGTCCTTGTCTGAAACATGAAGAAAATCATGTTAACAAGGTTTGTCCACAAGTGTCATTTAGCTGTAGGAAAAGATAAACTGAGTCAAAGGCTTTCTTCTCCTGGAGCTCTACTTCAGGGACTCAGAGACTTTGGAGACATGTTCGAAGGTGAACTGGCATTTTTTTCAGAGTATACATTGTCACTGCTTCTTTCCTTTGTTGTTTCATCTTTTTTCTATATTCCTGGATTATAGAGGGCAGATATAATTTGGTTTTCAGAGTGTAATTAGCATACCATTAAAAGTGGCCCAATGCTTTTGCCTCAGACAGAGGCAGAAAGGAGCACTTAATGTTTCTTTGCAAGTTCAAGAGTTAATATCCTAAATATGGGCCTGGGAAATGTTTTCCTAAAACACACTACTCTCAGACTGCATATGTCCCATGAACTCTTGTGCCACAGCTGTGACTGACCTCCACAAAGTCTCATCAGACATTTGCATGAGCTCTAACTACCCTTAATTTTGTTAAAAAGAAAGAGATTCAGAGGGGTAAGTTACTAAAGCCAAAAATTAAAAACAAACAGCAGTTTATCCTGCAATGAAAGCCAGTGCCTGACAAATAAAATTACAGCAGCTATAAAAGAAAAGTGTCCCAGTCTACACAGTTAATGATATCTTTGGTAATTAAGTTACAAAACTAGTGTAAACACTGCAACTCCTTAGTTATAGCAGAGCTTGTAAAGTGGTTTTTTCTGGTCTATTTTCTTTCTGAGTGAACATATAATAGGTTTATTGTTTAAGTTGAGAATAAACTGAATTACAGCATTAAGCCCTTAATTATTTGACCATTTGGAGTACAATTAAACATCTCTAAAAATTGTTTGGTAGTTTAGTTAGCACTTCCAATTTAAAGGAAAAATTGAATGATATTTTAATTCTAATTTACTTAAATAGCCAAATCAAATCTTGCTGTGAGCACTTATCAAAGTTAATCTCCACTTGTGCTTTTTATAAATTGGGAAAACCAGCTGTATTCAACCTGTTCTTTAAACCTGGCTGTCTTTCAGTGGTAGTGAACAAACATCTGGTTGAATAGGTATTATCTTGAAATAGAGTATATTTAGTATAATTAAGAAAAAAAGTACAAAAAGCCTACTAAAACTTTGAAAGAACAGAGGATATGGTAGTAATCTTGTATTAGATTGTCTTTCTTGCAAGTGTCTACGTTCTGAGATATGTTCATGGGCAGATTTTTGTGATTTGGTATGTTTTTGGCATAATAGCCCATTTTGATGTTACCTGGTTGTAAGATAGATATAAATTAGCATCTAGCTGTAATTTGATTTTATTCTCTCTCCATTTCCTGCATGGTTCTATTTCAAACTGTGTTTCAAATAAACTGTGTATGCAGCAAAGTTGTCTGGCAAAAAAATCTATGGAGCCAAGGTGGTATTTACTACCAGATAATTTGATCCTTTACCTTTTACATCATTTTGAGCTCTTCTTATCTTAGTTTGCTATCAGTTACACTCCACAAGTTAAGGTGAAGTCACCCATATTTTCATGAACATAAATAGAAAACCAGAACTTATCTGATGATCGAGGGAGTTATATAAATACTTACTGCATTTTATTTTTAAAGAGCATTGCATTGAATAACTTCTGAAAGATGAGGTGTTGTATTTTTTATCTGTATAATGCTGACCAGTTTCTTAGCTGATAGTTGAATTTATTTCAATTTGTTTGAATACAGAAAAAAAAGCCAATATGACAATAATATTTATTTAGACTGCATTGACCGTTTAGCATTGAGCAATATCTGTAATGTAACTCTACCCAGGATAATAGAAATATTTCAATATACCAATACGCTTAAAGTTTGATCCTCCTCCATGTGAATTTCAACATTTCAATAGTTTCTGTGTTTAAGTACAGAAATCTTAGACAATTTAGTCCCATGCCAAAACTATGTAGGATGAAAGGGAAAAAAAGTGAAAATTAAAATCAAAATGCAAAAGCAAAATAAATGAATGCAAAAAACTCTACAAATCTCTTTTTCAGACTGAAAATATTGGTTAGAGTTGCTATTTTAGACATGCACATATAGAAGTCTAAATAGAATAAACCTGTCTCTGAATTTTGAGTTGGCAAGTGTGAATAGTGGCTATTTTTCCAATTCTGTCAAAGCAGACCACAGTAGTAAGAGCAGAATATCTTTTCAGTGTAAATGGCTATGACAGCCACAAACAGGCACCCTAACGTGGTACCCACAGTTGTAGTCAACAGCTACTGCAATCTGTCCTCTACAACACCTCCTTTGATTTTCGATTATTTCACAGCTTAAGGCACCACCAGGCAAGTTGTTTCCTCCTCAGCAGGAGCTGCTGCAGCCTGTTGTGCCAGTGCTGTGAGCTGTAGTGAGGCTCAGGGTCACTGGGAAATTGAGAGATGGCCAGAGAGGAAAAAAAAACGTAGGTAGGAGGACAGAAGGGAAAATGGAGCAAAATGTCATTTGTGTTGGATAGGATTGTGTTGGTGCCCTGGTACAAATCAAAAATCCCTGGATGTGCTCAGATAGATTTCCAAGTGATCAGGGCTCACCTGAAAAAGGGGTAGAGTTGCTAGACCACAACAGAGGCTACTGACCTTTACAAAGGATTACTCCAGAATTCTTACATCTTTCTTTTTAAATTAAAAATAAAGGCAGGGGAGGTAAAAAAAAGGAGAGAGAGAGAGACTAGAATTTATTTTATGTAGCTCATTTCTGAGATCCCTTTTTCAGTTCACAGTTTTCTTACATTCTTTATTCTGATTTGTTAGTGAAGTTCCTAACAGACCTTGGATTTAATTGTCTGTTCTTTGTGTCTGTGTTTAGTTGGAGCTTTGTTGCCTTCTTGTGCCCTTGCTATCAGAATTCCATCTTACCCATTAATGTATCACTTGCTGCAGCTGAGGTGGTAATTGAGATAGATCTGTAGGACTCAGTCACAACGGTGAGACACAGACACAGTGAGGACTGAGAAGCATTCTCATACAGCTTGGCTACTGTCCATCACTTTCACATCAGTTTCTCTCACATTTCTACTTAGGGGATTTTTTGTGGCCAGATATTACCTGTTATGCCCATTTGAAAAGGGCACAGAATGATGCCCCATGGATCACCAGTGATTGGTTTTAGTGCTTGACCTGAAAAGCACTGAGAAAGCAATTGTTTTTCTAAGCCCTGCAGATGGAAGATTTGCTGTTATTTTAACTGAACAGAGGAATGGGCTGTATGCTTACCATGCTGTGTACCTCAGAGACAGCTTTAGTACCTGGAAATGTTCAGGGAAGCTGACTGAGGACACTTCTGATGTTCTCAGTACCCATACACTGCTGTGAAGACTCTTTAGAGATACTCCCAGAGTACTTCTGACAGAGGATTTAGACATCCCTTATATCAGCCATTTCTAAATTCATTTAACCTTGACATCACCTTCCTTCAGTTTATATGGCCAAGCACAGTAATTCTTCAGCTGTAAGAGGTCACATCATAAATTTGTTGCTTAAACAGTTTTTTATTGTTGGAACAGTCTTTTTTTTTTTTTAAAACTTTGTATATGAAAAAATATGGAAAATATTTTCCCCAATATGATAAATATTTTTTTTTTTTGAGCCATGTGTTTATATTTCTTTGCCTCCTGGTGACTTTCTTCTTTTGTTATTGGTTAAGTTGACATAACTGCTACAGACAGAGTAAATTATGCCATTGTTTGAAGGAGTCTCACAGAAGGCTACTTCTACAGCTGTGGTCTTATTTTTGCTTTTGCATGTCCATTTCCATTGATATCCCCTCACACCTGGCCAAAGCTCTTCACTTTTCTATTGTAACTTTTACCTGGAGAGTACCTTAAGAAAGGTGAAAAGTCCTGTTTTAGATATATTTATTGTATGTTCACTCTTTTGTGATCATGGTATTACCTCTGGAGATCATCCAGTCCAATCCCTTGCCAAGGCAGGATCACCCAGAGCAGGTGACACAGGAACTCATCCAAGTGGGATTGGAAAGTCTCCAAAGAGGGAGAGTCTACAACATCTGTGGGCAGCCTTTTCCAGTGCTCTGCCACCGTCAGTGTAAAGAGGTCCTTCCTCGTGTTGAGGTGGAATTTCTCGTGTTTATGTTTACAGCCATTGTTCCTTGTCCTGTTGCTGGGTACCACTGAAGCGTCTGGCACAATCCCCTTGTCACTTTGAGATACTGATATGCAAGAATGTCTTCTCCAGACAAAACAGGGCCAGCTCCTGCAGTATCTCCTCATGAGAGAGATGTTCCAGGTTCCTAACTGGCTTTGTGGCCCTCCACCAAACCTGCTCCAGTAGCTCCTTGTCTTTCTTGAGCTGTGGAGATCAGAATTGAGCACAATACTTCAGATGTGGCCTCAGTAGGGCAGAGCAGAGGGCCAGGATCACCACCCTCAGTTGCTGGCCAGTTTTGAGGTTATAATTTGGGGTTATTCCTCTTCAGGTGCCAGACCCTTTACTTGCCCTTGCTGAACCTCATCATTCTCTCCACCCAGCTCTCCAGCCTGTCCAGGTCTGGCGGAATGGCAGTGCAGCCTTCAGGTGGATCAGTGACTCCCCATAGTTTCATACCACTTTCAAACTTCCTCAGAATGCATTCCATCCCTTCATCCAGGTCACTGGTGTTCAACACGTTGAATAAGACTGGAAACAAGCTGAATAAGACTGAAACAGATTGAATGAGACTGGATAGTGATCAGTCAGAGCTTTAGGTTGCATGGCTCAAAGTTTCTGCTATGATTTTTCTTCGTAGCCTTATCTGTACAGAAGACAACGATCACAGATCCCCCCTGCCTGCATGTGTCTGTTTTTCTGGGTTCCCTTCAAAAACTTTTGAACTTGGTGTATTATAACTGAATGTGACAGGAGTAGAGGAGTCTAATTAATTAAATAATTAGATTTCCACAGATTTATAAATGTTTTACTTAGGCATCAAGGTCAATCAGTCACAAGACTCTTCTATAATGAATTATGTTTTATTAGTTCCAGTGACGTCAGACCTTACTGTTGTCTTTCATTAATCATGGAATTGCTTTGATGCTAAAGGATGTGTAAACACATGTGATGGATGTAGATGGCTGTGCAATCCATGACTTTTGAACAGTCCAGGATTTCAAACATATTTAAAAGCAATTGTGGTAGTATTTGAGCATCCAATAAAATGTCAAGCACCTAACAGAGTTTCATTTTGTAAAACCTGAGCATTAAGTAAAAGCATTTTTATAAGTCTCTGTGTATCTTTTCAATCATGTGAGAGAACATCTGTTGCACTTTTGTAAGGATGAGCAACAAAGGTCCCTTTTCATTCCACTGATGTGCTCATTTTTAGGAAACACTGATGCTTTGAATTCCAAATTCCTCTCTTGTACCCTAAATTATGCATATGGACAAGGAAATTTAAAAGAAAACCAACAAAACAAAAAAAAAAAAGGACAAAGAATTAAAAAAAAAAGCTTTCGATTTTTCAATCAATTATCTGCAGACATCTTTCTTTCCTGAGGTACATTAAAATTGTTCACAAGTAAGGTACAGTAATCTGCTAGGCATATAAATCTGGGATAGTTGCCTAGGATTCCCTAACAGAAAAAGGTGATGCTGGAGGCTAATTTTCCCTAAGATAAGTACAAAAGCTAAGTAGAAAACATTGCCCTGTGGACATCCCTGTCTCTTTTTTGTAAGGCAGACTAGATGATTAGGTTATATTTGACATCTATCATTTCTGTTTCTAAAATTAACCAAAATTATAGCCCCATCTAGTCTGCAAATTGACATATCAATTTCTGTGAAGTAAAAGTGTTCCTCAATGTGAAACAGGTAAGATCTCCCTTAACATTCCTTTAAATTATCTGTTCTATTTCACGAGGTTCATCAATATAGTTTTGTCATCATATTTAAAACTTAAAAAATGAGATCAGTATTCAAAGATGGTTATAAGATCTGAATTCATACTTTTACAGAGACTAAAGCAACTTCAAAATTTCATTAATCTAATTTAGAACCCAGAGATTGGTCCTGATCATGCAAGCATTTTTCCTACTGATTCCCATTGTTTGCAGTTAGTCTTGCTAATTGAGAACTGTTTGCCTTGACCAGTCTAATATCGTATCCATGCCATCACAGAGTCTCTGAAATATTTATTATCAATAGATAAATTGTGGATAATCAGCTCAACATTGTGGGTGAAAGTTGAGCTGAAAGGTTTTTGCAAGTTATCATGAAACACTAAAGATGGCAATTTATCTATGTTCTCTGTAAATATATTCTGAAATTATGCTAGGAAAAATTCAGTCCTTAGATTGTTTGTGAAAAGTTTGTGTTGATCTTCTAATGCACAACAAAACAACATGCCCTCTTCTGGGAAGTGTGCAATTCATTGTTTCCACTCATAAAGTAATCTCAGACTTGAGAATGTGGACAGGTTTTTTTTAATGTATTAAATTTCCTTTTAAAATCTCTCAGTACAAAAGATCCCAGTAGCAATGAGCCTGCAAGCAGCTTACATGCTGCTTCTAAATAAAGCTTTTATTCCAGGCTCCCTTTTTTCTCACCTTACACACGCAGGCACACAAGGGACTCACTCTTGGCAGCTTCTGCTACTTTGTCTCCTAAAAGCAGACAATAGACTGTCATCCTAATTGTAAGCTCTTGATGTCCTATTACACCAGTGACAATTCAAGAAAAGAGAGCTTGCAAGCTTGGCAAAGGGTAAAGTCTCCTCTCCTGCTTCCTATTCATTCACTAGAAGTCTGTTGGAATCATGAGAAAAGAGGGATGCAGCTCGCACAGAAACATGAATATCATTCAGAGCCGTGTAGCAGCAGGTCTGGCAATGCCACACTGGCCACACTTTGAGGGACAGAGCTATAAACCTGTCAGGTGTTCCTTTTTCTCCCATGTACCATTAATCTTATGCTTATTATCAAGGCATTTTCAAGGACTAACACAACCAATTTCCTTCCACAACTGATATTTCTGGGTGACAGGAAGAGCCATCTTCCTGTGAATGTGCTTTGGTCTTAGAGGTCATTGCAGCATCTTGCAAAGCAGCAAAAATAGAAATGGGTCCCATATGTCACTGGAAATCTACTTTTCTGAAAAAAAAAAAAAAAGAAAAAAAAATGTTATTTATTTCTTTTTTACTATAATGTGTATGAACAGAAATAAATGCCTTCTGTTTGTGAAGTGTAAATCTTTTGTGAAAGTATTTTTATACTGCTAATTCTCATTGGCCGAATTTAGTAAGGAAGAATATTTGTTTTGGAGGATTGTTTTGGCTTTTATAAAAACTATTCCAAAACCTACAGAGATGTTGCAGGTATGAGAAAGGCATCTGGATCCTATTCCCTTTCTGTGCTACAACTAGACCATTAGCCGGTATCAGTCAGTCCAGCAGAGGATTGCACAAACACGGGGAGAAAAATTGTGGATGCAGACACTTTATACTGGAGTCAGAGAAAATCCTGAACACATTTGCTGTGGAAACCATGGAGAATCACAGCAGAAGTTGGTACCCAAAGCAATGCACCAGACAGGGCAGAGTTACATCTCTCCTGCTGACACATGCTGCTACTGCTTATCAGTCCCAGCTATTTAATTTCTTCTAACAATGTACATTACATTTTAAAAGGTGCTTAAAGAGGAGTATCAACGGTATCTAGAAATATCGCAAGCAAGGGGTTTAAGACAGTTAAGTTGCAAACACCAGTGCATACTCACTCTACCAAATATGCTTTCAGAAATGTCTTTTTTTCCTTTATATCATGTAGTATTGCTGGGAAATCAGATGCAAATAGATATCTTTGGGAAAGATGGAGAAGGAGGATATTATCACATTCATTTAAATAAAATGGAGTAAACACAACTGACATTTTTTTTCCTTCACTGCTTGATGTGGTATAATAAATCATCCTTGATGTTTCCCCATTTTATTATCATTATCTGTGAACAAGCTAGAAGTAAGTTGATTCTTTATCAGCTATGACATTCATCTGAAACACAAGACTAAAAATTCAGTCTCCAGAGGAAAAAATTAAAACCATTAGGGAAATATGGAACAGAATGCCTAATCAAATGATTATATTGGATGAAGGAAAACCATGATTTGCCAATGAAGCATTTTGCTTTGTAGTCAGAATTAACTTGGTAATTATAATGAGTTATTAATTTTTCAATTATTATTTTTAGAAATGTATTACTGTTGAAGAGAGTGGATTTAAAAACAACAGTGTTTTCAACATCAGGAAAAAAAAATGTACCAAAGTACTAAATAGAATTAAAGTTTATATGCACAAAACATAACTGTAACTCTTCAAGAAACATTAGTTTGCACCAAAACCAGTATTTACTGGACATGTGATCTGGGAGGAGTATAGAAACACTGTACAAACATGCAAGAACAGGATTAGAAATGTCAAAACCCTTCTGGATTTGAATCCAGTGGGGGATATGATGGCAAATAAAAAGGCTTCTGCAGGTACATCTGTAGAAAAAACAAAAATAGGGCAAACATGTCCCTGCTGCTGAACTGTGCAGAGTACCTGGTGATGAAGGATGTGGAAAAGGATGAGGTGCACAGTGTCTTCTTTGCTTTGGTCGTCACTGGTAAGACTGGCTTTCAGCAATTCCAGGTCCCTGAAGCCAGTAGGAAAAGTCTGGATAAAGGAATAATAACCCTTTGGGAAGAAAGTTAGATAAGGGAACAGTCAAGCAGGTAGGGCAGGATAGGATGCACAGAAGTGTGAATGCATCCCTGAAGGTTTTTGCCCAAGGGATTTGGCCAGTCACCACAAGGCCACTGCTTGAAAGGTCACAGCTGTTGGAAAGGTTCCTGAGGACTGGAAAAAGGCAGATACTACTCCTATACCTAAGAATAGAAAGGAGGAGGATCCAGGGAACTGCAGGCTTGCCTGCCTCACTTTAGTCATTGAGAAGGAGTTGGAGTGAAAAATCTTGGCAGCCATTACTAAATGCACTAAGGACAAGAAGGTGATTGGAAATAATCAATGTGAATTTATGAAGCAGAAATCAGGCCTGATCATGCCTTTGTGCAGTAAAATAACTAGCATGGTGAATGAGAGGAGAGCAGGGGATGATGTACATCTTGACTTTGGCAAGGCTTTAGCACTTGTCCCATATTATCCTCATGGACATGGATATCAGGTATGGGTTAGAGAAATGGACTGCAGGATGGATTGAAGACTTCTTGAACTGCTGGTGCAAAAAGTTTTAATAAACCTCCCAAAGCCCAGCCTTTGAGGTAAATCTGCAATCTGCAGGGTAATAACAAAGCAACAAAAGCATCATGCTTAGCAGGTGTCTGTGAAACTCAAAACAGAATTTATGGACAGGCTGGTGCAATACAGAACGGACTTTTTTGGGGGTAGATGAACAACCTACACTTAAGTTCAGAGTAGTAAGATCTTAAAGAGCACCTTTGTGCTGGCATAGGGATCATGTGGTTTGTAAGCAAGCTTGGGAACTTGGTTGTGGGACAGGATTTTTCCTGTAAAAGCACCTTGGTCAGCTTTGGGACAAATCAGCATGTTGAACTAGCACAATGCATGGAGAAAGAGAGAGAGGAAGAAGCCATGGCAAATTTACTCTGCACTGACATAAACTCTGTCCCTTTCTCAATGTGAAACAATAGGAATAAATCAAAGAGCAAGATTTCAGGAACTAGACCACTATGTGGTGATGGTTGCAAAGAAGAAATTTTTGTACTGCAAATACATCCTAAATTATCTTTCTTGTATTTATAGAGTAATTATCTTTCACCGTATAAATCACTTGACACTATACAATAATGTTGAAAGGAAGAGCAGTTTAGGCAAAGTCACACTTCTCACATGGAAACAGGGCTGCTTTGAAATGTTCCCATTAGCTTGACTTTTTGCATATCAATTTTAAATTTTACTAAGCAGAGAAATATTCCCTTTGAAGTAGTGTATCTAGATCTATATTTTGTTACAAACAAGGCTAGAAATAATTTTGTGATTGATTGATTGATTGATTGATTAATTAGAACGGTAACTAGAAGTAAATTGATATTAATGTTCAAGTGAATTTGGTTTGTTTTTCTGTTGTTGGATTAAGTACTAACTATATAAAGGGAAATTGCTTTGGAATGTATCAGCTGACTTAAAAGGGTTAACTGCATTTCTGGAAGGGCAAACCTATTTATTTCCTTATCTGTCTTGTTCCAGAGAAAAGCAACTGGCATGGGAAGTATTTTCTGACTCTGGCTAAGCTGTTAATTAGAACACTTCTCAGAGACAATGGATTTTGTGAACAAAGTGAAACAAATCTGTGATTAAAGAGAGCAATTCAGAGTAGTTAGGTATAAGTTTTGCTTACAGTTTCCTGCATACTATAATGTAAGAGTTTCTGATTTTTAAAACATGCATTTTTAAAATTTGTAGATGTGTATTTAAATATATATTTTTAAAATTTGTGTCTTAGTTAGAAAAACACAAAAAATCTCCATGTATAGGCATAAAACAATAAGAGCACAAAATATTTTTGTTTTCTTCTTTTTCACTTAAATGTGCACATCCATAACACAAGGCAATGTTAAGGCAGTGATAGTAATAGGCTTAGCTGTTGGTGACTTTTTTCTGAAAAATAGTATGTTTCCTGGAAAATGCAGTTCAGGGATTAAACTCCATGTGATCTTTGCTTTAAGTTCTTAGATGAATTACAGAGAGGGAAGGGAAACATCTCCTTTCAACTTTTTTTGAAACTAAATATTGCAGCTTTTTTATTCCAAAGTATAACATTGAGATACCTATGTATAAAAGTGAGGTGTGGTGGGTTTTTTGTTTTTGTTTTGTTGTGTGGTTTTTTTATGTTTTTGTTTTTGCCTTTGTTTGGTTTTGTTTGGTATTTTTTTTGTTAAGTACCCTGGAGAAAAAATACTTTGTTTTTGAGGTGACCTCAGACGTGGTGGTGTTACATGAATAAAAAGGAGCAGAACACTCAATTATCACAAAAAGTAAGAACTATCATGCTAGGAGAGAAAGAGATGTCCAGAATTTACTTGACTTTGCCACTCTCATGTAGTACATTCTGTATGAAAGCTGGGATTGGAATTCTGTTGTTTCTACCTGAAATATTCCTCAGAATTTTAAGTAGTGGGATATTGGGTTTAGGCATTCCTTTGCATTCTGGAAATCAGACTTTGTTGGAGCTAGGTAAATGAAAACAATTGAATAAAGTGCAGGTCCCCTAAAAAAATTCGAAAATAATGTGGATGGAGCTTGTAATGTTCTATTATTACTCTGCTTTTTCTTTAAAGAATTTCAGTGTCTGTAAACCTTATCCATTTATTTTTCTAGTAAAATTTTCTTAAATGGGAGACTTCTACATTTGTTAACAAAGAGCAAAAATTAAATCTCAATTCTTTATGCTCAGTTATTGCTCTTAAATTAAAATCATGCAAGACTGACATGTGGATTGGCAATATGAAGAGATCATGAACTTTATAGACTTGGTGTGGAAGCTGAGGTGCACTTCCATTTTATGTCCAGCAGCTCTTCTCCAACCAGACAGAGCAGTCTGGGGGGGCATTGTGAGAAGCCATGCAACTCTTTTGGGTTTTATTCATTATGTGATGGCATAAATTACAAGGCACATTTGCAAAAAGAAACAAAACAAACAAAGAAACAAAAAGGTAGTGAATACTTAATTTTGCTTTTGTAAACCAAAACTGATCATCCAAAGTATTAGCTAAGGTCAGTGAAAAGCATTATTGCTCAACTCTTCAGAAAACAGCTGAAGAGACCTTGATCAGTGGGTGAGAGAACCTCACTCTTAGACCCTTTGAGTTTCAAAAAAACAACCAAATGTAAGACCAAAACACCTACTTCCTTCCTCCAATGAGCCACAAATCCAGGGTGACCTACGTAGACTGGCAATTTAATATAAGCAAGTAGGTTTTAAAGCACTTCATTTAAAAAAATATTGGAAATTTTATGTAAAAAAATGATTAATGCAAAAAAACCTCAAAACTACAGAAAGGAGAAATAATTTTGTGGTTTGAAATATAGTCAAGGAGAACTTTCAAAATCAGTCCTTTAGTAATCTCACAAATAGTTATATTTTTGCATTTGAATATACAACCATTTAAAATATTTTGCATTTGCAAAACACAAATAAAACACATAATCCTGATGGGTTTCACCAGTAAAACCCACTGCTTCTTACTGGCTGGCTACTTGCCATGAAAACTACAGACTGACAAAGAAATAAAAAAAAGTTTATTAGTGAACAAGAAAGGTTTTACATATACTGAGGTCAAATTCATGCCGTATTGTCTGTGTACTACAGGTATGCATCTAAGAATTCTCATTTCTCTTTTGATGCAGACACTATAAATAACAACCTCTCATATACAGGGTGGGAAAGAAAGCAAATACTGAATACCATTCAGACTGAATAAAATAGCTGAAGAAAATTATGCAGAAAGATAATCATGGGGCATGACTTTTAAGTTTATTATGTGTATTACTTTATTCAAGTTTAGCTAGAGAAATAAGCTGCTTCTTGAGGTGATTGGAGAGTTAGAAAATCAAGCATTCTTCCTTATTCAGAAGCAACACTATATGTTGCACTAGTTTTGAAGCACAAAACCACTCAGTGTATTGATTCTATTAAAGAAAAAGTGCATGTCCCCAATATATACACCTGGTTCTACAGCACTCTTGATGGCAGTATCATTAAAGTAAATGCTGAGTTTTTCTTTCATCAAAGAAAAACCAATCAAATTATGACTATAGGCTGCAATCTGAAAGGAATTTGCTTTAAACAGGATTATCCCAAAATCTGTAAACTACCTTATATGTGGGAACTGCCTCTGGAACCAGCATTATCCCAACTGGAGGATTTTTGTTATCAAATGAGAATAAGGCTTTTTTTTCCTGTGCTCCTGCTGCCCCTCCAGCACAGTGACAGAAGGCCAGGAACATCTTAAGATGTACAAGACCAGTAAAAGTGTGATTTTGGTATTTTGGTACTCACAGTTGGTGATGGAAATGCAATGTTGGTTTGGGTTTGTTTGTTTTTGTTGTTTTTTTTTGTTTTTTTTCCTTAACTTCAACATTGTCTCAAACATAAGCTGCTACATTCAATTTTACATCATTTGTTCCTACTGGTCTTAATGGATCTTGAAGGTGCCTGATTTTAAATGGTATCTCAAGTACTTAAATAGGTAATTTTTCACTTTTTGTTGCAGTGAGTAGGTAAGTTCAAAGGCTGGTTTCCTGTGGCATTTTCCTTCCTAGTTATGGAAGAAATTAGAAAATTCCCAAGTAATCAATCTACTGCAAGACATCTAGTGATAAATTTGGAAATGTGACACATTATATTGCTTGACAATATTCCTTTTTACCAGATAAACTATTAAATGAATAAATTTGCTTTATAATATCTTTAGCAACTTATTCAATTACTGAATCAATCACTTATCAATCAGTAATATACTGATACCATACCTGAACTGCTAGTTCACCTAAGATCCCAAGCTACAATCAGTTGGTCATTCTTATCAATACTTGTATTTGTTAACTTACTCTGCATCACCTATCCACCTCTGTCTTTACAGAAGAAAACACAGAGATTTCTGTTTGTCCTTTAGTCTCTTGCCCTAGAATGAAAATTCAATGCACTCCTTTCCTTTCTTACATTTTCTCAGGCGTGTTCACTTTTGCTGAATGAGCAAACTTTTTTCCATATAGCCAGTTTCTTCCTTCAAATCTAAAAGTTTTGTTTTGCTCTTCAGAAAACTGATGTGTTTGCATGAAATTTTACACAGTAGTTTGTCAGCACTTGAAATAAGAAATACTGTACAACAAATTGTCCATACTGAAGTAATGCAGTTACAGTATAATTAATGCAGCTTTCAGGGCTCTCCTGCCTTCATTAGTGTGTAAGAATATTTTCCATTCATAATTCTCTCCATGACAACTCATAAAATGAACAGTTTGTGCTCATTTTGTGCTAGTACTCGTTTTGTTTCTCAGTCATCCAAGACCATCTGCACAATCCTTTTACTCTAAAGATATATATTTCCATTTCAAATCAACTTGCAGTTTGCTGAATATAGCAACTCAAATACTATGATTGAAGATCTCTTCAGATAAACTCAAATACTTTAATTTCTTCTTCTAAAATTCCTGTGGACTAGGTACTTCTTCCAATACTATGCTCTTTCTTAAGTGTGTATAGTCATCTAATTTTGTCTTTAATTCAGAAAGCCCATAATGATTTGCTGTTTTCCATCTTGAGATGAATGGGTTTTAAAGCATAGATCTCATGTTTCAATTTACACAATGTTATTTCTTCTAAAAAAATTATATCCCCAAATCCAGCTAAAGCTGGGAGTGAATTCAGACCTAACTTTCTAAAAGAAAAACCCTTAACTGGTTTTTATTATGGTAAAAACAATTTTCTTAGAAAAACTTCCTTCTTCTGAGGCTGCACCATTTCCTTTCATGACAGCTGAAACTGACAATAGTGAGAACACATCTGCCCCTCCAATATATTTTTCTGTCGTTTTTATCTCTTTTTCAAGAATTTGGTACTTCTGAACTATGTGTCCTTAGGTAAAAAAACTAATAGGATGAAGCATTTTGAGATAGCTCTCAAAAAAATATAGGACTTTTTTGCTATGTAAATGCTATACATTTTGACCATTTATTTAAAACTTTGTCCAGGATTTTCTTTTCCAACATGTGTCTATATTATGTCTCATGACTTATTTTTTTATTGGTTGCGTTTGTTTTTTTTTTTACCTGCAATTTAAAAGCAAGTTCAGTGATTTAGGAATGGACAAGGGCAGGCATATAAAATCATATAAAAAGAAACTAAGCATTTCAGTCATGAACACAAGCATCGGGGGGAAATCAAGTAATATTTATATATTTCACTGCTCCATAACATCCAGCTCAGATTCTTACTTAAATAATAAGCAGTTCATTTTTCCATGTTCAGGGACCAGGCACGTTCTTTCACAAAGAGCCAGCAGCCCAGCACACTCCTTCACCATTCAGGCTTCATGCTGATCATTAAAAACCCCCTGCAAGGAGCCTGAGGTCAGGAAATTTTGGCCCTGTATAAATATTCTTTCAAAAGTAGAGATCTGTAAAACATCTGCCTTCTTTTTTGTGCTAAGAAGCAGTGTAACACACAGAGACTGATGCTATTTAGGTTTGAGAAAAACTAACAATCCATCTCTCTTAGAATCTTAGTAACTCCAGCAATGGGAATTATAGGAATAATGGGAACAATGATTACTCTTCTGCTGTAGTCAGGAGTGGAAAAAAACCTAATTCTGCCTAATTGCAACACTTACTCAGCTTTCAACTTCTGCAACACCTATATCCACCTTTTTCAACTTCATATCTTGTATAAAAATGGATTTGCTTTTATATTTTAGCATTCACACATCTTCACAAAAACAAAATTAATGTTTATGAAAAGTAGTCCAGTGTATTAATTGAAATATATGAGTTACCTACACATCTATATATTTCCTTCTGTAGCCTTATTCACAAACTAACCACTACTGCTTGGAACTGTCAAATTTAAACTGTGGGAAATGAGGAAATATAAAATTAACCTTATCTCTGCCCTTGCTAATCCATGGCCTGCCATATATAATTTACATTCTGATTTTGCAGATAATATAGAAGAATCATGGAAAAAGCACTTTGCTTACTTCACAGAAACACTTTTTCTTCCTTTTAACTCATTCTATAATTTACCACTCTGCCCTTACATGCACCGCCTTTGGAGATGGGCTGTCACAGATATTCCCAGTGGCTTTTGCAGAGGTAAAATTGGAGTGAGTTAGACTGAGCTGTCATGTACTGTAATTCTTTATTTTATGCTTTTCAGAAGGCTTAATTTTTCTAAAGTGATGCTCTGTAAGAGATACTAAGGAGAGTCATAAATGTGTGTTAACAATTTTTTTTTATCAGAGAATGTAATTTCTTAATGTGGGAGGATATAGATTTATATCTGATTTCTGCCATGCAGGAATATTGTCTTAAGATTGAAAGACTAAAGAAAACATAGAATCCTCCTTCAGCACCAGCAACAAAACAAAGAAAAACACAACCAAATAAACCCCACAAAAGAAACCTCACAAATTAACCCAAACTAAAAGAAAAAAAATTAAAAGAAAGATAATAGAACTATTTGGTAACTCAAAGGCACCACACATGCAAATTTTTCACTATCTGAAGAGGCAAGGGCATTTAGAAAGGTTCTGAGAATCCTGAGATAAGGATATATCTAATAATATTTTGAAGTTTTTGTAGTAGATACTGAAATAGTTTGCTGAACTATTTTGTCCTGATGATAATGTAAATGCCATAATTAAAGCTGTCATTTGGCATAGGAACATGGATCTAGTCATGGTTTGTGTCTGGCATGATTATGAACTATGGACTTTTAGATTTTGATGCATAACCTTGACTATCTTCCAAACAAATATCATAAAAATGTCCTAAAATGTTATCGATTTCTACATATGGGATGATGAGTGTTGGATTCTCGGCACAATTATAAACTTGTCCTATTTTATCTTAGTTTTCCTTTTTCTAATTAAGTGTAATTTACTATACAATGATGGAAAAAAAGCTCCATCTTTACACCTCCAATCCTGCAGATTACATGTTTTTTATTAGTCAAAGAACTGTTGATACAGAGGTTGTACTCATAGAAATTCATATGCACAAGTCTCCCACAATTATCCCCTGTACCTTATGAGAATAATTAAGCCCCGCAGCACTGTTAAAGGCCATTCTGGTTTCATAAGCAGGTAAACTGAGGCATTGCAGTCATGACTTGCTTAAAATGACACCATTTTAATTATAACATTATTGGTGCAAGCCAGGAACTCTGACTAGCAAGTGTTTGATACAAATTGTAAGAAAATACAACATCCATTAACCCAGACCAACTTCAACTAGAGCCACACTTCTTTATAACTTTGTACTACAAATGTTTCACTTGCACTAGACTATAATGGTTGTTGATGTTTATATTTCATCAACTACATCAGTTCCAAGTAACTCTTTAAGGAAGTTCAGCTTTCTAAAGCCACATCATACATCCCTTTTTATACACTCATATTTTTCCCTTATTTCTTTCCATTGAGTTTCCACCCTACTCTGCAAAACCTTGTCACTTGGACCTTTGCCGGGCTGCAGACCTTGTCACTGCAGAGTGCTAAGCACACTTTAAAATTCTCTTTCCTTTCCTAATGATTTGTTTCATTAGTGACATTCTTCAAATCAAATGTACCTAATCCATGGTTCAGTCTACTAATAGGAAATCGGTTCAGTGAACAGGGTTTTATATAACAAAAGAAGTGCTCACTTAAAGAGTACTTTTAATACTTTGTTCATTGAAAAAAATGCTGACCTTCAGATTTTTCTGTCTTTAATGCACTGGTGTTTCAGTTTGGATTTAACTGTAAATGAAAGCATTCAAAAGCCATATAATCCATCGATCTCATACTTGCTGGAGCATTAGTTCCATGGTATGTGAGATTTTATTTCTTTAAATTTTTTTCTGCTGTAATTATGTCAGCTGTGTTATTTTCAGGCATACCTAGTACTGGTGTCTTTTCTGTTGTACTTTTCCTAACCAAGGCCCAAATGTCTACTTCATTTCATATTTTTTAATTTTGGAATTAGTAATTGCAATCCCAGCATCTGAATTCATTTGATGGGAGGAGGGGGTGTCTTTTTTATGCTGTCAGTATTTCAGGGTTTGGACTGTTGGGGCTTAGGTGTTCTGCTCTGGCATTTGGATATCTAAAGATATTATCATCTTACTTGATAGACTGTTGTTGTTTACACAGACTTTTAACTATTTCTTGAGACATTTCCTGAGACTCTTCTGTGAATTCTGTCACTGGAATATGTTTTTTTATTTCTCTTTCCTTTTAAAGAGGGTATAGATATCAGAAACTACAATAGACTACAGACCATTATTTTATCATCCCTCACATCAGTTTAACTAACTGCACAATTCAGTGTTCTGAGGAAATACCAAAATCTGCTGTCACCACCACCACCACTGTTAGCTCAGCAGGCTTTCAAAATTATTAATCTATTGTTAATACTCCAGAAAGGGAAAATGATGGACATTAAGGTCAGAGAATGAAAACAAGAAAGAACAATTATGCCAAAAAAACTCTGTCTTGAAATTGGAACAATCTGAGGAATTATTATGCCAATTAAATACATTTATTAATTTGTTTCTTTCCTCAGGGAACAACAATTCCACAGTGTTATTGATTAGAATATTTAAGTCCTAAAGTAAAAAAGCCTTTTTACTGAGTCATGTCATGCTTCTTTTATTCCTTCATTTATAAATCTAGTAAAATAACCTCTACCTCACAGAACACAAATGACCTTGTGTGGCTCAGCTATCATTAAATTATTAATATAAATACATTTTATATAGAAGCATGCATGGTGATCAGATTTCAAGGAAAGTAGGTTTCCAACAAAAGAAAGTGAAAAGAACCCATCCAGAATGTAAGCAAGAATTATATAACATGATTTTTTACTCTTAATATACAATTGAAGAGCTTCTTTCTTATGATTTATCTCATGGATTTTCCATTGCTCTTCAGTGGGATACAGGTATTCTTTGAAAATCCTAGCCACAGAACCATGAGATGTGCATATTTGCTATGTACAGATCCATAGTTTTCAAAAAGGACTTTCAAAAAGGACATAATTTTCAAAAAGCATATTTTCTGTCACTACTCCTAGAAGTGATGGTCCAGCTCATCACTCATCTCTGACTATTCTCTTCCTTCACTCTGGAATATATAGCTCGTGAAAGGAGATGCATAGATGGCATGCATAGATAACCATGCCCTTAATAGGAAGGAATTTCCTCCTGATACATCCTGCTCTACTTCTAAAAGAGAGGAAAGAAGCAATCCAGACATTCATTATCTAGTTTTCAATTCAGAATACACTTTATCTGACTGGAACCTGGTTTAAAAGAAATGAGTTCTCCCCATTCCAGTCATCTGTTTTTGCTGTTGTGATGAAATTCCAGTAACACTCAGTAGCCTGTGCTACTGGCAATAAGATCTTTTTCTTAATTAAGGAACTCTTCCTTATCTAGCACTACCTGTGAAATAGAATATGTTATGATGTGAAAAAGTTCAATAGCAAAAAAAAATTCCAAAGCTCAATGTAGCATCTGCAGTACATCCCAATACTGATGAATTCTTCTTTTTATATATATATATATATATATATATATATATATATAAATATATATATAAATACCCTTAATATTGTATATATGAAAATTGTTGCCTGTGCCATCACTGGAATCAGATGCAAGGCAAAAAATCCACAAGTCCTCTTATGACTCCTGTGGGGAAGATGAGACCTGCAGTAAAGATCTATAACTTGTCAAATTTCAGCTCTCATTTTGGAGTAGCCATATATAAATTGCTGCTGTTCTACTCTTTCGATGAAATGAAAAATCCTTCTGTATCATATTTTAATGGAGTGGTGAGACAGAGATATTTGCAATACTGTATTCTGTTTGTATTTTTTCTCGCTAGGCTACAAGATTTTGACAATACTCAAAAGTTTGTTCTTAAAGGGTTGAATGAATATGCACTGAATTTTGGTATGTGTGATCTTTTTTCACAAGAATTTTTTTTTTTTTTGTCAGTGGAGAACAGTGAGGTAAACTGTGATATCAGAAATCTTGACATATATGTCAAAAATTGGTTTCTCATTATGTGAAGGTGTTCCATAGAATACAATAAATACAGTAGAAGAAAAGTAAGATTAGGCTCTTGGTGTTCATTCTGACAACTGGATACAGGCCTGACACTCTGGAAAAGGAGTAGTTGCAGCTACCTACCTTCTAAGGAGACTGTAACCTGTGTGCTTTGGATGCCAACTCACAGCTGTAAATCATAACATTTCCACCTAAAGTGTCGTTAAAGATTGGATGTTTAGTATTTCTTTTTGACTTTCACATATAGCAACTGCATTTGTTCTTCAGTATTTAGCTGTTACTAATGTTCCCACTGCATAGGATATAAGACATAGGAAACCTTAATTTTCTGTAGTTGTACATTAGGAATTCCTATTGATAATAGCCACTACCAGTTAGCCAGTTCTAACTTTCAGCTCACATTTGAATTCACACATTTCCTATAAAATCTTTACTTGCCAACTTTCTTTTGCCAAATGTAGGGCTTCTTCAATCCAGAATGCTTTTAGAAAAAGAAAAACTTCTTTAGGAGGTTAAAAAAGTTGCGATTTCCATCAGAGTCTAATTATCAAAGATTCTTCTAGAGAAAAGATTTTTATTTGTGCTAGGATAAAAAAAAAAAAAGACATATAGAAGTAAAATATTATTTATTAGGAGCATGCTGTACTATTTTTGGTTTCCATTTGACATTCAGTCAGTGCCTAGAGAGTGTGGCATTATTTGCTCTGCTTTTGAATTTGAAGGCATGGGGTGTCAGTAATAATAACAGATCCTGCCTTGCAATGAGGATGGTTTGCCCTCCTCTTTCACTACATGTAGGACCTGTGATTTTGTGCTGAAGAAAGAGCTTCTTCAGCCCAGTGAGCTTCATAGAGTCTAAAATTCTTATAAAAACTTATAAAGTTAGTCTGCCAGACACACTGGTTTTTATCCTCAGTTGCCAGTTTATGTAATGACCTACATGTTAGCCAAATTGAGTTCTGAGTGATCCAGAGCAGGGCTATGATTCATTGATGGTGTTTGAATATGACTGCATTTGTAGGTACCTTTGACTTACTCTTTGCTAAAGTCTTTTTTCTTGTAAATATGTGGAGTTTACTCTTCAGACCTCCCACTAAATTTATATCACCTGATTTTCCTACTTCGTATTAATAAGTGCTTTGACTGAATGTGGATCTTTGGCAAAAGGTGCCTTGGAGCCACTATAAACAGTCCATCACAGCATGTCAATGGTTTGGCTGTTTTGTTCTGAGGATTTCTTTTTTTCATATGTCTGAATCTTCCAAATCACATTGCATGAGTTCTTTGTTTATTGTGAAGGAAGAAAGGATATTTCTTCTTCTGATGGAGGGGCCAGTGCTGAGGATGCACTCTGAATTCCATATAGCAGAGTAAACCTACAAAGCCATATATTGAAAGAGAGATGTGAAATATATTTTCTGAGCTCTCATGGCTTTTAGAAAGAAATAATGCTTCCATGATGCCAAATCCACAAAAAGGCTCTCTTATGAATCTTGTGGTTGATCTCCATAATGTGCTCATTATTCAGGCCTTCCTAATTCCCCCTACCCCTTTTTATCTTCACAAAAATTCTAAAAGCTTGATAGGTTGAATAAGACTATTGCATTATAAAAATAATTTGAAATTGTCCATTGTGCTCCAGCATAGTTGGGGAGAAGGACACTCAGAAAAATTCATTCTGTATATGCCATACCCACATTCTCCTTTCCTTCCTTCTTGCCTCCCTCTCATAATGCTACTAGAGAAACTTGGTTCTCCTTAAGAAACCAAAATATAAAAAAAAATTGCTGAGTTACACCAGCGAGTCTGTACTGACTTTTGGGAATCACTCTTGATTTATATCTCACTGAGAGTTAATTAAACTCTGAGGCTTAATTAGACCATTTAGGAACAGTTCTGCAAGGATATACCATGTGGCTTTGTGCAGGTGAATAGGTGCAGTGAATGGATTGGGCCTATTCACCCTTGTAAATTTTTACAGAATCAGTTTTTTAGTTATAATTTCAAATTTTAGCTATTCTTTTGAGATTTGACAAGAATCTGAAATATTAAAATGTGTTTAATAAATGCAAGATTAGTTACTACAACTGCATTGTTATGGCTGTAATGAACTACTTTTTATGACTACAAACAGTAATTTCTGATTCAGGATTTCTAAAATAAATTTTCTAACAATAAACAGTGTGAAAGAAAGCAGTGTATCCAGCCAGGTACATATTAAAACAAAAAAACTATAATGCTTGATAAAATAATTATATCAAATGTCCCATAATTATATTGTCAACATTAAAGATAAGGCAGCCTTACAAAAACAAAAACAAAACAAGCAAACAAGCAAACAGAGACCAACACACTTTGAAGAATGAAAGGGAGAAAATTTTGCTTTAGAGAAGAAAGTTGCTGCGACAGTAAATGTCACTATAAAAGAAGAATACAATTTGAGGAAGAGGAAGGGAAATATGGAGCAGTCATAGGAGATGCAGAATGAGAGAATATAATGAGAGGGCAGGGCTGAGTCTGTTTCTGTGTCTGCTGCTCTCCAGGGTCCTGAACTCTGAGAGCCGCCGGGTTAATCAGGAGGAACAGGAAGAGGGGTCGTTTCAATAAGAAATCTGAAGTGAATGCTGCCAAAATTAATGAATAAATTTAAATGTTGGATTAATATGTTTGCTTAAATAAGAACATTAATCAATTAATTAATTAATTAATTAACTTATTTATTTATTTATTTGTTTGTTTGTTTATTTGTTTATTTATTTATTTACTTATTGCAGTAGGGATTGTTTTGTACATCCTGTGCATTTCACTATGGTTCTTATGGGGAATGTGCATGTTTTTGCATACTCATGCACAATATTTAGAAAAGACTTTGATGTGTTCTGCTGACACAAGCTTCCCATTGTTGCATTCCTTGTGCATTAGATCTAATCAGAGATATGCTTCCATTCTGCTTTTCATACTGAGTTAATTCCCTCTTCCAGTGGGCAAGCACACCACAGAGTGTTTCATTTACTTGTCATGGTGAGATCAGGAAATCTATTGTTAATTATTATGGTTTCAATTCCCAACTCAGCTGCCTATGTCAGATGTGCCACTGTGTGAGTCTTTGACTATTAATGACTAGATGGAATATTACTATGTACACTATGAATATGAGGCTTTTTTTCTTTATTTAGGCAAAATTTTCTGGAAAGAAAAACAATCAAAATGGTACCAGAAAAGCCTCTTACAGACTTGTCCAATAATTGATTTCAATACAGAACTATCAGTTTTATGTGTGCATATAAGAATCAAGTGATACAATTCTTTGGACTTCTAAAATGCACATAACATACAAACATAACATTTAAAACACTGCATGAATACAGAGGTGGATACTATTAAAAACAATAATAGCAGATTCATATAAATGAGAAAATATTATTGTACCTAGTTAAAATACTGAAAGTACAATTAAAATTGTAGCTATCATACCTCATACCTACATATAGATAATTTTTTAATATAATTATTCTGAGTAATTTAATGATTGTCTTTGTTAATAGAAAACAAAAAATCCAGAATTTCAATTGAAACTCCTAGCCTACAAAAGCCCCAATGACTTTCCCATATCTGAAGTTTCAGAGTGGAAGAGCAATTATATGAAAAATGCTTACCTCCTCTTCTCATACAACACAACAGGAGGGAGGGAAAGGAAAAATGTGTCATAATTTCCAAATGTTGATTTTCCCCAGAACAATCATATATAAAATTTGAAATCAGCTACTTCCCAGTAAAATATTGTTTGTTTCAGAGGGGTATTGTAGTCTTTGGTCAGTAACCATCAGGAGTTACAAGAGTGAATGTGTTCCCTTTCTGTAAATATCAAGCTGTGGATATGGACTATTTGTGCAAAAAGTATAGACCTTCCATTTTCTTTTTCAAAGGTATTATAGCATAAAAACTTTACTTATTTTAAACAAGCTATCTTAATATAGCATATACAAGCAGAATACTAAAATGTATTTTGCTTTCTTTTTTGACTTCCTTTATTTTAACATGGCATTAAATAAATAAAGCACATTTTTATAGTTCCAATTAATAGGAATATAATAATTTAGTAGACTTAATGCTTTAAAATTTTGTTTTCTTAATTTGCTATTAGCATTATCTTAATCCAAAATTTGCAATAGAAGTTTTGAGAACTGTTTTAGAAGAGGGTTGTATCATATACAGGGACTAAGGAGGATTGAGCAAACATGCAGTTGAGCAAATAATCTCTAGCAGGTAATAACTTGGAAGCACAGTGCAATAATACTAGTTTGAGAAGGCGCAGTCAAGAGTCTTGGTATTTTATAATATTACATCCATTCCTCCTGCAACTTTAAATTTTCTTATTATTTCTGCTTCATTCGTACTACTAGTGACACACAGGATTAAAAAATGTTTGCTAAAATGTAATTTAGCTCTTCTTAAATCATGGTGAAATAACATTTGAGTAAAAACATGGTCATGTCATATTAACTTTGATCCAACCACAGTGATTTTTCAAATTTACACCTTAATTGACATTTACAGATCAGGAAATTATTTTTCTCTGTGAAGAAGTTTTACAAAACTTATTACACTTGGCTATTTAACAGAGAAAAAAATCAAACTTGCAAAAATAATATTTTTGTATAAAATTGTATTTAATCAAGATATCACTTACATAAAAGGAGAATTGGTAAAATATTTGACCAGTTTTCATAGATTTAGGTAATTGTCTTTGCAACATACTAAGTGCTTTTAGCAAAAGCATTTGGTATCTTTATGGTTTCAGGTCTTGAGTTGGATGACAGAGCACTAGGGAGCAGTCAGAAAGATAGGTTAAGGATTTATTTTTATTTAATTCTTTCACATAACTTAAACACTTGAAATCTAGAAAGATTCTTTCTAAACTATTCTATCTTCTCAAAAAAACAAACAATTTTTTTTCTATCTGACAAAAGATAGTTTTGCATAATTCAAAAAATGGTATCTTCCCAGTTCCAGAGAGGGAAACTATCAACACATGGGCAAAGTTATAGGAGAATGAAAACATTCCAACTCTAGCTTCATATAAAGTAGGTGACATGCTATAAACTCAGACCAGGTAGAGATTTAAGTTTTGCAGTCAGTGCCACCAGAGTTGTGTGAACTATGCTGCTGTTTAATAAAGAATGTGGCATCTCATTCTATGGGAAGAGGGGAAGAGGTCCTCTAATAAGAGAAGTGTGCAGAGTGAGTCAATCAAATGCCATTGGAAGAAGAGTGAACCCTGAATAAACCAGTAATTGACATCTTGTGGTTACCTCTATTGTAATTCAATTAAACTGTATTGAATTCCAACAGGGGAAAGCAGTGGGGGCACAGATCCTCGCTGCCATGCTGCCACAGACCATCCTACTGGCAGGCACTGGAAGTCAATTAAAAAACTTACTTATCCAAAATAACACACTTAATGAATACACTGTCTGAAGAGGACTGTAATTATCTTCTCCTTCTCATCATGAGCCTGAACAGGCAATAATACAAGCTCAAGGAGAAACAGTTGAACTATCCCAAGAAAGTTAAATTAATATCCTCAAAAAAATAACCAGGCATTTTTATGGGACTTTTTTTCCCATCGCTACCCACTGGCTTCTGCCGAAGTTATTAAGGCTACTGTGTTTAGCAGTTAGATGAAGACACTCAGTCTTCTCTGAAATACAAGTTTCAGGACTGGTTGGCAATGTAATCTTGTTAAACTTTTACTGGAAGCTGTACATTCCATTCCCCAAACCATCCACAAGTTAAATTTTATGGAATTTATCTGAACCCTGTGCAATGTTTGTACAAGGGAATAAGTTTCTGCTCTACTGAGCCCTTATGAGGCTGCATCTGGTGTGCTGTGTCTGGGCTCCTGGAGAGTCTTGGCACAGTTCTGTGAACACAGCTGGGGGACTGGAGCATCTCTCTTATAAGGAAAGCAAAAGCTGAGGGAGCTGGGTCTGTTCAGTCTTGAGAAGAGATGACTGAGAAGGGACCTTAAGAATGTCTGTAAGTATCTGAAGGGAGGGTGTCAACAGGATGGACCAGGCTCTTTTTGGTGGTGCTGGGACACTGGAAAAGAGCAATGGGCAGAAACTGATTCACAGGAAGTTCCACCTGAACACAGGGAAAAGCTTCTTCACTGTGTAGGTGACCAAACACTGGAGCAGATTGCCCACAGAGGTTGTGGAGTCTTCCTCACTGCAAACAATAAAAAAAGATCTGGATGCAATCCTGTGCAATGTGCAACATGCACACAAGGGAAAAAAAAGCATGGACGTTCCAGCAGACTTGATGGTGAATTTCCTCCTCACTGTTAAAGGAATTTTGTTACTTCTATTTTTATCTTTCACCTGTTTTTTTAAAGAAGGGAAAGTTTCCATAATTTCTTCTTGTAGCTCCCCATAATTTGACAAGGAAAGGTTATGAATTCCTAAGGATATTTGTGTTAATGTAGCAAATCACCTCTCAGGTCTTTCTGCCTGTTTCAAAGTCAAAGATAACAACTAATTCATTCTATGGAAAGGCCTTCTGTAGAGGCTTTCTGTAGCACAAGTTACAGACCACATGTCAAAAGGCTTATTTATAATGTAACTGGATTCAGACCACATCTCTATCTCACCCTTCCTTCACTTTCTTTTTTGTAATCTTTAACCTGTGATGACAAAGGACTGTAGGTAAAGCCAAACCCCAAACCAAATCTACCTTAAAATTGTTGAATTTCTTGATTATAATTTACAATATTTTTAAGGGTGGAAAATACTTAAAATACTGTAAATGTCATTTTTATGTGGTTTGCCTCATTATATAAATCAGGTGTGTAACTTGTATGTACTTGGATATTTTTACTCATCGATAACAGGGATCTCAAGTCAATAGCTGTTTTCTTCCTTTAGCACTGATTTTGAAACATAGACTTCCCAATTCTGCATCTGAAGAGAAATGGAAAAAGAAGCCACTTGGGCCTGCTTGCTGCACAAATTCAAAAAGACTTCATAAATACATGACATACTTGTTTTCTTACTGATTGAATATAGTTTCATTTTTAAGGATATACCTTTTGTACTTGCATATAAATGAACTGTTAAAAAGATGCAACCTATTTATATGGCTTTTTTAGGAATAAATCCAGCCTTAAGGCTGATATTATTATAACTAAAATAGGGATTTTTATATTGTTATTTTATGTAGATATATGCATTATTTTACTGTTTTGAAATTAACATTGCAAATATTGAGACTACTTCTCTCACAAAGTAGACCATTAATTTATTTTTGTCATGCCTCAATAATTTGATTATGTCTGTGTTGTTGTTTGAATTAAAGCTCTAATTTTTTTAAAAGTATGATTTAAAATCAGTGATTCTTCTGGGAAACTCTCAAATTCCTCTCTAAAGATTTCAGGAGATAAACTTAATGATTTAAAAAACTGTATTTATTTCCTGAATAAAGTATTAGCTTGCATTGATTTATATTACTGATTTTTATTTTATTACTGATTTTTATTTTTTAATTCTTTTATTACTGATTTTTATTTTGATAAATACTACTGCACACAATTTCCAAAGCAAAATTGTTATCTGCATGGTTGAGATCGGTTTTCATCCATATTTATTACATTATTATTAATTGTTTTATTAATTGTGTATACATATCTATACACATTAATTGCATACCTACTTGCATGTATACATACAGCCTTTAGATAGAAGATTTGCCTCCATTTCTTCCAGTGGATTAGACCTGTACTTACAGCATCTGAATGTCTTGTTCCTGTCAATGTGTATGGCAGCCCAGACATTATAAAAGGCTTTTTTTGGAAGCCTAAAATCATTGCTCTATTTCTTAGAAATGAAATTACTTTCTTTTGAGGGTTGTAAACCATACTTTGCAATAGATGGGTGACCACAGCATTTCATTGTTGAAAAGCTCTACTGTAGTCAGCTTTGCTAAAGTGAGCATTTTGATGACTGTAATAAGTGTGCATAAGATGTGATCTTCTTGCTTATCAAAAAACTCATCATATTCGGTGGGAGTCCTGTGCAGAATGACACAACTGCATTCTAGTAATTGACTACATTGGAAATTTTGTTGAGCAGTCCCATGATTTACACACTATTATAACTACTCTTCAGTACCAGGCAGGGTAATTTGTGTCTACTTGCCTTTTCATCAATGATCGTTTAGGCCTATTTTTTTACTAAAAACAAGTTTTATGTTGACTTTACAACAATACTAAAAAGGTTGACAGTATCCAAGCTAGAAAACACCAATATATATAAATGCAATTCTGAGTTCTGAAGACATGTAGCTTGCCTGGCCCTGCTAGCCTCTCCAGGTGGCTTACTCAGCTGGCTCACTCGTATCTGACCCATTGTAGCCAGGGAACATCACTACTCTGCTTGCAATATTGTGGATTCAGGAGGGTGAAAGGAAAAAACTATTAATAGAGTAACTACTGGTGGCTACACAGAGTGCCCAGAAGAACTGCAGAATTCCACTTGTAACCAGAAACTTAGACAACTGAGATGTAGTTTTGTTCTGTCTTGTGTTGGTTCCGATGGCCATCATTGGGCCATCTTAAACATTGGGATCACCTTAAACATTTTGTAGTGTTAAGTGTGCAATAGTTGTTAGATATCTTTCTACAAGGATGTGCTTACCTGGGCATGATGTGTCCCACTTCTGACATTTTTTTTCACTATATAATTAAATGAAATATAGAAAAGCTAATGTCCAGTGATTTTTTTTCCCCATGAAGACTGGTTTGAAATAGTGACAGATATATATATATATATACATGGGAATTTTAGTTTTAGAAGCCCCTTGGAGTCAGTAGTCTTGGCTTCTGCCAAAAGCTCATGGACTGTCACAAAAATTTTTGCTATGATAAGAATGATGTGAAGTACTCTTACTAAAGCATTACTGAAAAGGACGTGTCAGGGTTAAAAACCATAAGTCTCTGAAAGATAGAGTTGTTTTTATCAATCCAGTTGATATACTAATAGCCTAATCATATGGTGAAGTGAACCCATGATCTCTCATATAACACTTTTCCCTCAGTATCCTCAAAGAAATACAGGTTGCTCCTTTGTGTACTTACCAAAATAATTACATTACATCATAAGAGTGATAGTACAGAAAGTAAAGGTGGAAATTGGGTTTGTGTGTAGTGGCAGAGGAACTGAGGTGTCTGTGGACAGATCCACAGTGAATACAAGATGAGTAAATGGTTATTTGTTTTATTGCTGGAAACATTGGGAAGTATTAAAGTGCCTGTGTTGGATGATGGATGGATGAGTAGGCTTACTGGTTTCAACATGAGTCTTAAAGAACACAGACATAGGAAAATGGGTTTAGATTTCTTTTGGAATAGATGATACACTATATCTACATATTTAATTTTTCAGAAGGACTGATTAAATGTGGATGCCTACTTTACCCTTTGTGCCTAGTTTTGCAGGTGTTTCGTGTTTGGTACCATTTTATAATGAATGCATAAGCAATATTTTGAGTGAAATTGTGGTCTCATTAAACATGATAGAAAATTTTTAATGGAAAGTGGGGTTCTAAATGCAGTATTTTATCAAGACTCACTGTGTGTTTCCTATAAGATTTTCTTCTAACATATTGTCTGCAAGTAATTCTGATTGTTGCAATGGTATTTGGGCATTTCTTATTACTTGGCAATAACTAGGATTCTCACAGAATCTGAATTATTTCAGTCTTCTAGAGCCTAAATTCCAAAGCCCTGTACCGTATGGTAGCTTTAATCAGGGTAATCCCAGAGAGCAGGGCCATTGGATAGCCTGCAATTCAGAGTCAGTTTTAAATGTAATGGCCCTTACATCAAAGACACTTTGGATTGCAATATAATAATATGAGTAAGGAACTAATAATTGTTTTTAGTTGAGTACGGTCCATTTACTGATGAGAATTTGAATATGGCTTCAGCATAAATATTTAAATATTGTATTCTAAAAAATGTACAACTGGGAAGAATATGTAAAGGAATACAGAACCAGCGTAGCAGCTAATAAAAATTATGTTTATTTGGGAATAAGCCCCTGAATAGAAGTGTCACGGTATCCAAACTGTGTATGATTATTGCCACTGAAAAGTTTAATTGCATATCCTTGCGCCGTGCCTTCTTGTGTGGATTGCCAGCGCAGAGCTGGAAAGCAGAAGGACGCCCGATGATCTCCTCCGAGCCCTATTTCCCTCCGCGCTTTGTGATGTAAATGGCCAGTTTGGATCCCACCACGGATCCCTGCGCTCCGTCGCCGAGCATCCTGTCGGTTTTCAGGCGGAAGATCACCTGAGCGGCCCCGCGCTGCCCTCGGCGGGTCGCGGCCGGGCCGGGCTCGGTGCGGCGGAGCCGAGCGCTCCGGCGCTGCGGGGGCGGGGAGCGCGGCGCCGGGAGCGCCGCTCTCAGCCCCGGAGAGAGGGAAAACAAAAGAGCTCGGCTGCAGTTTTGTGTTGCTGTGTCTGGCTTAAGCGGAAGATTCGAGACATTCGTGCCGAAAAATCAAAGCGCAGCTGAGACTACATCTACCGGGGAGATAATTTCCGTCCCCAGAATGGGCTGGATCCAGTACAGGTGGTTTGCAGATCATGCGAAGACAGACGGGCTGAGAGCCATGGAAAGGTGGGATAAGGCGCTGCCTTCTCTTTCTTTCCTTTTTTTTCCTTCTCTCTGGATTTGTAAAGCAGTATAGCTGGAACCTGAGTCAGGGTCACTTAAAGAGATTAGATGGGATTTAATCCCACAAAACAGAACCAAAATGGGAGGCACTACTGTGTTCAGACATAACTGTGTTCAGACAGATGTTGAACCCAAACTTGGGCTGAGTTGGACTTGCTGTGAGCGATGCTTGTGTAGCTTTTGATGTTGTCTTTGTTTAGAATAGTTCCTTCACGAAATACGAGGCTTTAGGACGAGCTGCATGCCTCTGTAACAAATTGACTGTTCCAATGCTAGTAGATTTTTGCCAGAGAAGCTGCAAATGAAGGCTTTGGAGGTGAGTTTATGGAAATAGGAAGAGCTGTTGACTTTTAATTCCTTGTGATGCAGGCATGGTTAGAAGTTGAGCTGTGCTTGTTGTTGTACATTGTCTGAATTGTAACAATGGGCAGTTCAAGTACAGCAAGTTTGAATGGTGTTTCTTCAGCAATACGAATGTATTTCACTGGTATGATGTTTGGTTTTTCACAGAAGGCAAATAATTTCTTCTTTTTTTGAGGAAAAAGCCATTAGATTTTTCTATATGTCGAAGAACAAGAGCAAATTAGCATTTGAATGGTTGTTGTTAACACCAGCGTGCCTAAACATCTAAAACATATCCCAGCAATTTCTCATTTCTTTTGCTGTGAAGATGTATTTCTTTTGTTCCTGATTTTTTTTCCCTGCCTCTTTAGAACAAAAGGCATTTCCTTTTATCAATTTTTTCTAATGGCAGCAAGAGAGTTACATACAAATTAGCAATTTTATACAGGTTAATGCTCTGCTTCATTCTGAAGTAAACTGCCTTAAGGTATTAGGAGGAGAGGGGGTGGGCAAGCCGGGGGAGGCTTGACCGATGCCCAAGAAATACTGAATTCAGATGGATTTAGATCATACAGAGAAGCAGACATTTATCTGTAACTGGATTTCAGCTCCATGTCATGCAAAATCTGCAGACTATAGCAGGAAGACTCTTAGCAACCAATAAATCAGATTTGTAATGGGCCTTTAAAAATGTCTGTGAGGGGTGACTGCTTGGGTCCCCTTTGGCCAAATTAAGATGCAATCTGACAGTACAGTAGCATCTGTGTGCTGACATTTTCTCGTGAACCTGGTGAAAAATGGCTCCAGATCTCTTCTTCAGTCCCCAAAAGACAGTTTCTGAATAGCCATGCATTTTCCCCTTGTACTGTTGTTTGTTATAATCACCATTCTCTCTGGTAATGTCTGACTGGCTTGTTTTGCTTTCCTTTCTTTGACTGTTTGGCTGAGGGGCTATAGTGGGCAGTGGTTGTTTTACCTGAAATCAGAACCTCATACCAGTGCTTATAAAAAAGAAATAATTTTACAAAGTGTGTGTTGCAAATGTGTTGTAAAAATACTGCTAATAGAGCAGCTTCTGGCAGTTCTGCTGGAATTAGGTAAGTGGGTTGAAAAGCATGTGTCTTAAATCATGTGCCACCCATGATACAGGTGAAAAAGAAATGCCAGCCGGTGGTGAGTGCAAGTGACACATAAAACTGAAAATCCTAACAAAAGGCACTAGAATAAAGTCCTTAAAGGCCAGAAGTATATGTATGGGTACAAGCATTTGTTTATCCAAGGGAGTTCACGTTCAGATCCTACAAGAGCGAGGGGAAAGGAGGAGCAGGGGAGGCACTCCTGTAATTGTACTACAAGTGTGCTGGGTGGAAAGAGCCCCGCATGGAATGGCCATTCAGTCTGATTCTGCAGCTCTGCTCCAGCCTTCCTGAGCAGCAGCTGCAGCCCAGAGGTGGCAGCAGCCTCTGCCTGCCATGTGTGGGGTGACTGCAGGGGAGCGAGGAAGGGGACCGTGTTTCTCCAGAGGGATCTGTGCCAGGGGAATTCATGGGGCAACTGGGAATTTCACTCCAGTGAAAACCACTTCTTTAAATGTTCCCTCTGATAAGGTGGCTCCATAGCACAAAAGTAGGGCAAGTAGGAGGCAGAAGGGTAGCTGTGAGAAGTTGTCAGTAGTATGGATCCTCTCCAGAAAATGTGGCCAGTGTTTTTTGTGACCGCTTAATAGTGCCTACTGTTTTTGTTGGTGCTTAGAAAGCATGTTGTGTGCAGTACTTATAAAACCCCAAATGTTACTTGCCAGACTTATTACAGTCTTTTGAGATTAATTTTCATAGATCTAAATGCTTCCACTACCACCAGAAAGGAGCAAAAAAGGAACTTTAACACTGCCTGCAGATCCCCATTTCTCCTTCTGTACAGGTAGATAATTTGACAGTAGTAAACACTTGCTTCATGGAAAGTGACACAATTGCACAGTGGGACTGTGAAAAAGAAAACAAACATCTTGCAAACCATCAGACAAGCGGAAATGTCACTGAGAGATGTTCAAATAAATAGAGTTAAAAAGCTTTGAGTGACAGAAAGATTCCAGATGCCTTATTCACGCTGACCATACTTACAAAGCACTAGAATGCAGCTGCAGGTTTGGGAGGTAAACCAAACCAGGCAGATTTTCAGATGTGTATGTACCTAATCAAAATAAAACAGAGTCCAATACTGAACTGGAACAAATTAGATTTCAGAACTTTACACATTAAGGAATACTAGATTGAAGATCACTACATGCAGAAGAGTTTCTAGAAGGAATTAAATGAGTAAATTTAACCCTAAAGAAACACATATCCAGCTAGGGGCACTATCTATTGATTATGTGATTATTAACTACAATGTTATTTAAAGTGGGGTTTAACAGTGAAAATCTGATTTAAGAAATTTAGCACGACTTTTGACTTTTATTATCATTACAAAATAAAAACTGTCCAGGGACTTTGCTTAGAAATACACATTTTCTCATGGTACAACACTGACACACTGCATCTGTAAAGGGAGAGGGGAAACACAAATAAAATGGTGGTACCAGGAAAATTTCTCACCATCACTTTCTGAAAGCTGTGTAAATACATCCTGAATTGATAAACATATGATAAACATAAAAGTCAGGATAATCTTCTGGTTGTGATGAAAATAAATAATAACAAGAATTAGATTGATTAGTATATACTAACCAAAAAAAGACTGAGACCCAGAGTATTGAAATCTGAGAAAATTCTATTTACATTGAAGCAGTCCAAGTAGCAATTGCCAGTGTTCCAGCTGACAGACTCATCAAACAGCCCACCTATTTCCCATTTCAGTAGCAAATGCCTATACAGAAACCATCATGCTCTCACTGCAAAATAAGCTTAAGAACATTAAAAACCATATAGTATTCCCAGCTGCCCTAATACTACCAGTTTAAATCAAGTTTGTTGTAAATGATGTCACCATAACAGAGTTTATTGTAGCCCACAGGGCCAAGAAAAGAGTATGGTCAGCATAATTTACTTTTCTTTTTTTCCCCTCTAAGAACATCCTAGCTATTCCTATTCCCATTCCTCTATCATTGCTTCCTCATGTCTATAGCATACCTCAGACCCACATATCTGATAAAAGCACCAGACAAAAGTTTCAGAGAGAACTCTCTGTTCACTGTAGCAACTGTTTTCTGACTATATTATGCTGTGGGATAAAGAGGAGGATGGTTCTTTTGATGACCTTTAGTGTTTGTGTACAGAGCATACCTATGCTTAGACAGCCCATTATTTTGTAGAAAACATCAATAGTAGAGTTAGCTGAAAACTGTAAACTGAAAGTTGGCTGGGTCTGTTCTTTCTCTAACCATTGAAGGTTAGGTTGACTTTTCAAGTAAATAAAGAAAACTCACCTGGAAACATGCAAGATGCTTCAAACCTGACTTTATATTTCCTGTCAACTTTCTAATTTTTTTGTATTTCTCTTCTCCTATGTTTTTTCTGACTCTCCGCAAACTTCCTTATTTATGTAAATATTCTTTGATTTAACCTTACCAGCCATCTATGATTTTTCCCTTCTGCCCCAGAACTCCATGTTCTGGGACAGCGAGAAGCCATTTCTGTCATCAGGTCTTTCTTTAGTCCAGGTGAAATCAGTATCTCATGCTGGGGAACTGGGCTATAGAGAGGTGCATATCCAGATGCCTACAGAACACAATACTCTCAATCTCATCAGTCTGCCTACAACAAAAAAGAAATTATTTTTCATCCTAACATCAGCCACATATACCATAAAGAATTTAGCCAATATTCCCATGGTTCAGCCTGCTGAAGGAAGCAATGACAGCTGGTGGCTTTCTTGGGACAGTTTTATAATCTGAATCTGTATCCTGAATACCTGTATGATCATAAGAATGGTACTGAAGGAGAGTGGGGTTTACAGTTCAGTTCTGCCTCTGCTGAAATTGGTGCCAAGGTGCACTCTAGAGATGAGACAAGAGAACATTTTAGTAGAGAAAATCTGATCTTGCAGAGGAGCTCAAGTTAAATACATTTTATTACCTTTCTGGCAAAGAAAACAAGCAAATAGGATTGGCAGTGGGTGACAACTGAACCTCTAAACCCCCTAACTGTTATCCCCTATGAAAATATGAACAACAAAAAAAAACTGCCTGGGAAAAATTCTTTAATCTGAAGGTATTAGGAGTTAAGTCTTTACAGCCATGACAATCCCCCATTGACAGAATTGCTCATAACCCAGAGGTGATGGAATACAAGTGGGCATGGATGTGGGAAGCATTGCAATAGAGAGCACATCACAATAAAAGCTCTCTTTCTCAGTTATCCTTTCCTTTCCAGTCAAATAAATAAATTGCAGTGAAGTACAGTGGGAAGAATTATTGCCACTAGAGTGCTTTTCTGATGACAGAAATGATGTAAGCTATACAAGTCTGTCCTAGATAACAGAAATAAAAGATTTCTGTAAGTTTGCAAAGGTATAGGAACTCTTAGAGTCAAGCTTGATTCAAGCAGACTAATTGGATATGGGTAGTGTAACTTCAGACTTGGTCATCTGCTGAGAAACCTGCTCTGATGGGGGCACAGAGCCTTGGCACTCCTGTGCTGCTCCTACTCTCCATTTGTCTCCTCTCCCAAGGTCCTGGCTTAAATCTGCAGGATTGCTCATGATGTTGGCCAAAGTTATTGGAGTGACTGTACTCATGTCTGTGATGGTAGAAGCCATGATGGGTCCAGGAGGTGGTAATATTTGTAATGAAACATTGGTGAGCAGAGCCTCTGCAGGGACAGGACCTTCAGGGCAGAGTTCCCTTTCATTAGAGGATTTTTCACCTTCAGAATTAGCTTCTTGGAAGAAATTCTGAAAGGTAACGTGGCATCATCCTGCAATGCTATGCAGTCAGATACAACCCAGCATTTTGTATTTCAACAGCGCACATGACCCAAAGAGGAGTGAGGAATAATGCCTTTGTCACTAATTAAGGTTATCTATCAATGGTTGGGATCAAGATTATCTAAAAGCAAAGCCAGCCAATGGAATATTCAGTAAATCTAAAACATCTGGGGAGAATTGCAGATGTCTGAATAAAAGAGCTTGATCAGATTATAATTGTTCACTGTTAGATCACATAATTGACTGGGGCAACTGGAAGCTTCTGTTCCCAGAGCTCTGCAGCTCTTGACAGAGAAGGAAACTGTAGTTTTGGTGTTTCTTGTTCAGATGATGTAATAGAAAGAGGGTTCTGGTAAACACAAATGAACAGTTTGTGGAAATGTACCATCACACCCCAGAAATCCTTATGGGATGAGTGGTAGCTATCCCTCAGACAGCACCAGGAGGAATTTGCTGCACAAAAGGAAAGGATAACTCCAAACTTTCCTCACTTTTGCATGGCTGGATTTTAAAACCTGGAATAACTGAGGGGATAGTCTGCTCCCATTCTGTCATCACAGCCGTCAAATGCTGCCGTCGAACCAACTGCAGCGACATAACCATCAAAAAACACCTGCCTGTGCCTATTGGAAAGTCCTTCTGAAAAAGGAGGAGTGTGCCAGTAGGGAGCTCTTTATTGTGTTAGTTTTTTTTCCTTCTGCAGATTCAGCAGGTGCTATATATTATCCTTTACAACCTTCAGCCATTTGGAGCTAGGACACTGTAATTATGTTCCCTGTCCATGGAAGTTACTGACTATTACTGTGTGAAATACGAGCTCTGCTCAGAATTCAAAACTAAACTGGGGAAGCATATTTGCTGCTGTTTTCATACCAGCAGAATAATGGCAGTATTCATTTACAGAACTGTTCCTTTACACTATTAAATGCTCTCTGCCCCTTAAATGGTGGAACCTATATAAAAATACCTTATTGCTGATATGTAAAGAAGTCAAATTCCTAGTGTTTACATTTCTCTCCTACAAGTAGTTTACATTTGTGTAGTTAATTTTATTAAAAAAAAATTGTAGGGCTTCACTCATTTTTAAGTGTGAAAATAAATTGAGAGACCGACAGAGAAAGTACACAATCATTTTTAAACAGAAGTAACTTTCAGTCACCTTTGTAGAGATAGTCAGGTTCTCAGGGCTCTTTCCAAGTCTTAATTGCACATTGCTCTTGCATTTGTATGTGGGTTGGTCTGTAAGTACCTGCACCTGTCTCCCCCCATGGTACATTAGTGCAGGAGAAAACAAAGGGGTTTTCTATCTCCTGCTACTCCTACTTTTGCAATCTCATCCACATGAGGATTGCCTTCTGTGAGGTTTCAGCACTTTCTGACTAAAAAAATGCAGCCTGTTTTTATCTTGCTCTGTTCTCTCCTGAAGTTATTCAGGGAAAGTGAGATATGGGGGGTGTCCTGCACACTATTCCATTAGGATAAATAATGTATGCTGTCTATTGTGTTTCGAAGAATGCTTCAAAGAAAACTCTCCATGGCATAGTTATGATAACAAGCAGGAAGGAAATGAAAGGAGAGAGAGCACAAGAAAATGTAGGTGCTTTGGTATTATCTGCTAGTACAGCATTATAACGCTTGATACCAGTATGCTTCTTTTGCCAAAGCTCTTGGCAATAGCCACAGCAGTCCTGGAAAACATGTGTAGCCTACAGCTGCCCTAGGAGAAAGATTTTTTTGCTCTGTACCTCCAGGAGATAAGGTGCAGTCTGTCCTTGGCAGAGGCACACTGCACTGTGACCAGCTCTTGAATATTTTCTTGTCCTGATCATTTCTTCTCCCCACTTTCATTTTAATAGGAAAGTCCCACATTCCCCCCCCAGTCTCTCAAGGGAATGACCATGGCTTTTATGAAGCACTGATCTTCTCAGTTTGAGGTTCTTGACCCACATTAGGTGTGGCAACTCTTCAAGGTAGAGGACACACTCTTACCTCCTATCAAGCATTATTTTTTGATTGTATTCTGTGTTTTTCAATCACTTTTGTGTATAAAGCTTAGTGTATGTGAATTATCCACTGTAATAAGAATATGTGATAGACAGTCTAGATTCAACCTCAGCAAATACAAAAATTACTGGCAAAATATCTTAAATGTTTGATATGGAATTTGCTTCCCCAGCTGGAGTAACAGCAGGGTATTTGGCCCAGCATCCTGCTTTTCACACTGGCAAAGAGTTCCAGCACCAGGCCATGTAGGGTAATACTTTTCTTTTATGTCTCCCAGTTTCCACTATAACTCACCAGGTTACTAGGATTTTTTCCAAATGATATGACATTCTTGTTCTAAAGCACAAATTGATATTTATGTGGCCACACAATGCAGAAGAAATGTCATTTCCAGCATTGGTCCCATGGATACATGCTCAGTGGTGTGTATGTAACCAGACCTTTACACCTCAGTACAGGGTGACCCAGTCATGGAGGAAAATTGGTTTGCTATGCCTTCACTGAGCTTACTGCTGCCTTGGTGATGAGCCTTATATCTTCAAGCACATCAGACCTTCCTGCCATCATTAGAAATACTTGAAAACTTTAGAAGGAAAAAGCCTTGAGTTTTGGCTAAGTCAGCATGTAAATCTGAAAATGTGCTTCATTTATGATAAAGGCATTTCTGTGCATATGAATCATGCCTGGCAAAGGCAAAGTACAGTAATCCAAAAAGAAAAAAAAAATTAAAAGAAATTAGAATAAACTCTTTTTTAGGAAATTGCTATAAAAAAATATAGGAAGCTGTTTGACAGAGAATGTGCCTCCTCTTCTGGGATCATAGTATTCTCCATCAAATCACCTCTCCTCTGGGTGGGAATATTTTCCCCCTTTTTTTGCAGGTATGCCTTTGAAATGCCAGTTCATCTTGTCACTTTGCATATTAATTTGGTTTGACTACTTGTTCATCCTATTTAGGGTTCTTCCACCTTTCCCCAAAGGTGTGAGGGGAAATTGGATTGAAATAGATAGATGTTGATAAACAATTTCATTTCTGTCTTTGAGTGCAGTACAGTTATCTGTGAGAGGCAGCCTCTGTTTGCCCTTAAAATTACTGACCCTCTCTCAGAAAATGGCTATCTTTGAATCACTGTCTTACACTGACAAAGAGAAGTGGCCACTGTCAAAGGTTTTGGCCACGGTTACAAAGGTTTGTAACCAACTATCTCTGCACCAAGAAGTCAGTGGGAGGGAGAGTGTTTAACAAGCTGAGTGAGTAGCACAGAGGAAGACAGGGCATGGAAAGGAGCTGAGAGCAGAGGGCTTGGAATAAAACTCCAAAAAGGAAAGAAATCAAACGATTCATAGAGAAATAGAGAAAGCAACGAAAAACAAAATCAAGAGAAATGAGAAAGAAAAAAAAAAATTAATGATGGCAGAAACAGGAATCATTATGCACATCCTCAAGCTGTCATGTTAGAGAATATAAACCTAACAACTTTTCCTTCACTTCTCCATGGAAATGAAACAATTATCAGGAAACTATTTTATTTTATTCTTCAAAGAAGTTATTTAAAAGCAGTTCCCCCATTCTGGAAAGACTTCACCTCAAGAACAGATATTGTCTCTCCTAAGTGTTCTTTATGGTTACTGTTTAACTTAAATGCCAGAAAACTGACACACCATGCTACTTAACAGAAATGAATGGTTTTGCCTTATAGAACCTGAAGAGTAAGGAGAAAAATGTCTTTGCAAAGAAAAAGATTTGTGAGCTGGATTGTGTCCAAGGAGAGTTAAACCAGTGATAAAATTTCCTTCCCCAGGTAGTAAGGTTTTCAGGGCAGCGGGGACCTTAACTTCCACCCCAGGCTTTTCTCCTTGCTCCTGGTACTCATGCCATTCTTCTCTTCCTCTAAATCATCCATATCCCACCATCACAATTTCCTCCCTCCAGCAGGACCCAGTGTCTGGTGTGTTCTACTTCCATCACTGCAGTTTGGGGAGGGGTTGATGTCAGGGCTTTTGCTGGGGCAAAAAGTCTTATTCAGGTTTCAGCATCCTGAAACCATAGGCTGTTGAAGAAGAAGAGGGTGAAAGGGTGAAAATGGAGAACCCACAGCATCCCTACTCATGAGAAAAGGCAGAGAGGAAGCAGTGTGAGAGAAACTGTCCAAAATCCTGGGTGTTTTGTGATGTATTATTCTATGAGAGCAAGAGAAAACTGTGTTTCTGACAAAAAGTCACCTTCTAGCACTTTCACACTCAGGCTCCTTGAAGCTCAGCCTGAATGAAAGCTGGTTAAATAAAAGTCTAAAACCTGTGCTTTACCTTAAAGTCTTTGAAGAAGTGCCTTCACTCCTGAAACATATTGAAGCATTATTACAAGCCATACTCTGATCTGAGGCACTGTGGTGTAAATCTGCAATTATTTGCTCAAAATCAGTGGTATTTTCCTAGCAGGGAAAGAGAGGAAGTTCACCCCTTCCTCCAAGCAGGGGGATGAATTTCTTCTAAATTGCTGGCACAGTAAATTTCTCCTGATATCATGCTGGCACTTACTTTCATATGGAAGATTAGAATTAAGTATCACCTTCATTTTACAATTATACTAAATTAAGTTAAATCATTATGTTTAAAACCTTCTGTTACACTGTAGAAAACTTACTTCAGCTAAAACTCATTATTTTACTTTAAATTCTATGCTCAGGAGTGTTTCCCAAAACATGGGAATGCATAATAAAGACATGGAGAGCTAGTTGTCTCTGAAATGTTGCTACCAGTATTTGTGTTTTCACAGTTAGAGATGCATTAAATTTCAGGGTGGTCCAAGGTTTGTCAGTTTGTAATAATGACAGAAGTGCTGGGTATATCAGAGCAGAGGTGTAGATGGTGGTTAATGAGGAGTCAGTATTGCAATTTATATTAAAGTGGCAAGAGGAAAAGACTGAATATGCACAAGAGAGGTGAATAATTTCATTTGCTTATACACTGTATTCTGCATTCCAGGTGGTAGTGTCAAACTGCGAGGATATTCCAGGAAATAATCAAAAGAGTTCTTTTCTAGGACCATTAGTCCTAATCCTCTCATCTTTTTTTTTATTTTTTACACTAATATCATGCTCTATTTTAGTTCTCGTTACTAGTTGTTAACAAATAATTCCTTTTCTCCTCATTAAGATGACTATTAACTTCTATATGCTTCTGATGCAATAGGTACTACAGATCTTGATCAGTATAATTTGTAGACATTTGTAAACAGAAATTCAGTGTCCACCTTAAAGGTGTTGTGAACATGCACTTCTACATTTTGCATGTTCTGTAGCTGTACAACTGTATTCTACTGTTCAAAGATTTCAGAATTCTTAACATCAAAAATATTACAAAGGTTATTTTTTAGAAGTGTAAACCATGCAGTATTAAAGCATTTCAAAGACCTTACCCATCCATCCATCCATCCATCCATCCATAATAAAGAGACACAAAGAGGTTCATACACAAGATTATAGTTTTCCAGTGATTTTTTGCATAAGAAGGACCAAACCCGAAACCTTTCTGCATACAAATTAAATTATTTTACAAGTTTCTGGTAGTGAGAAGCAAAATAGTGACCACCTATTGAAATTAGTACAGCTATAACACTGTATCAGAGATTGCTTATTCTCTTTTTAATTAAAAGACCTGTACCATTTTTTCAGAAGTGTAGAACTGGAAGATAACTCTGAGCCATTGAATTCAGTCCCCCTACAGGCAACTTTATCATAAAATCTCCTGGATAAGCAAATCAGTTTTTCTGTACTCAGTGTGTGGGCACCAACTGTGTTCTCATCAGTTATCAATGTTTTTCATTGATTTCAGTGCTGTGCTCTATTCACCAATTAACAAGGCATATCACCTTCACTGACCCAAATACAGATATTTTGCAGAATAATCTCTCATCTGACAGCCAGATTTGCTGCTTTATACCCTTCCACCTGTCTAGCTGCATTGTGATCACAGTTTTTTCTACTGAATTCTTCTCCTTTTTATTTGTTATTTTAAAGTCATAGTCATAATATTAAGTAATGGGTGATTTTTAGATGTGTCAGTCAATAGAGGGGAGAATAATTTCTAATTTATGTTTTAAAAATAAATTTATTTTAAAATTCTGTTCACAATAGAGATTGGTTTAACTTCTGTTGCCACAGTGCACATCCAGATTGTGTCAAAGAAATCTAATAACAAAAATCCAGTAACACAAATAAGAATTGTCCTTGGTGCTTGATTCAAGGTGTATACAACACAAAAGAGGAGATCATTAAGCTGTTAAAAATGTGTGATGGTGAGACTTCCATTATGACAAATCTTCTGAACTTCTGGTTCAATCTGATGGATCAGTGAAACAACCTTCATGTATAAACATGATTGCTGTATTTGTTGCACTCCCAGTTCTGGATGCCTGACATTTCACTAGGTGTAGCTCCTTTAAATGTGCTTTTTGTTGTGTTCTTATTAAGTCTTACATGAATTTAACTTAAAGGAGAAATGTCACACCCCTTTAATCACATCACATTTATTTTCTTTTTTGTGCTTCAACATTTCAACATTATCTTAAATCATTCTTCCTGTGACCTTGATTCGTCCAGACTTTCAGTAAAGGATTTTCTTAAAGAATTAATACAGGTTATTTCCTGTACACTGTTGTAGGGATCTCAAAAAATCTGTAGTTGACAATTAAAATCAATATTCCATGAGACTACTAGAATAAACTTTTGAGTATTGGGAAACAGCAATGAAGAAACAGTTTTTGTCTATAGAGTACCCAGCTCTTTATATTAATAGTCTTCCTTTGATCTCCTCCTGGAGCTGACAAGATAGGAAGCAAATTGGTAATTTTCAGGGTTTATTTCTTAGAATAAAAAAAAAAAAAAAAAAGGGGAGAGAGATAATTGCAAAAGCATGTTTTACATCAATATGGAACTTGCCTAGCTAAAGATCCAGACAGGCAGAAAACAAAATCTGGGTTTCTAAACAGCAGTTAAGGTACTGTGCTAACACAATCCTGTGGTTAAAAAATAGTATTTCCTGCTCTTAAAATAGCAGTTTGTGACATAAATCCTATTACATAAATAAACTATGCTGTGTAGGTGAGGTAGCTTTTGTTTCTTGAATATTTATCTAGCTCTCTAGTGTTACTTTGGCCACGATGAGCTGCTGTGACTCTGGGCTGTTGCATTTCCAGACCCTTCTGTCAAGGAGGATTCAAACCACTTGTCAGCTTGCAGGCAGCATCTCCTGCAGAGAAATTAAAGATTGAACTCAGTAGTGAAGTGGTAACTTTTAGCTATTCTCACAAGTGTCTCTCAACCCTGAGATGTCACTTGAGAAAAAGCCACATTCCAGAATGCTTTGAGATTCTGCTTTTGAAGTGACAGGAGGAGACTGACCAGTGGGAGAGCAGGTTAAAGTCAGGTATAACAGAAGCAAGAAATGGCCACATATGGAGGACTGCATGCTCTAGCATGACAGAGGTGACTGACTTAGAATTAATACATAAAAGCAGATGACAAACTTTTATTAGCCACAGCAATAAGACAAGCAAAAGACAATCAGAGTGAAAATTCATTTGTTTCCAGTTTGGTTGGTGAAGATATTTAGCTTCCTGAAACACTTTTTTTTTTTTTTTTTTTTTTTTTTTTTTTTGTTCTGTGAGAAATGTTGTATGACCTGTAAAGAGATGACTGACAAATAGGAAAAAGTACCAACATGACCAGTGAATTCTTCATGAGAAATACATTTTCCTATAAGAATTTCAGAACAAAACATAGCTTGATAAGTCCTGAAAAGCTGCTATTATTGTAAATACACACAAAATACTACCAAGAGATTTCTGTAGCTGACATTAGAAATGGAAATGATAGTTTAAAAAACTGTTCATACGTGACTGTTCACATGAAGTAGGAGGAGTGTCATGCTTTTTTTTCCCTGTAGCTTACTGACCAATGATGATGTTCCTGTAGTGAATTTCTTGTTGGTTCTGGCAGGCCATGCAAAACCAATACTGCAGGAAAGAAATGTGATGAAATGACAAGAAACCAAAATATAACAACCCAAGGATTGTACACCTACGAGTGCTGATTCAAAACTAACAGGAATCAAAGAGATACAAAGTCACTCCAAGAAAAGTGTGAGGACCTGTGAAACAGCTTGCTGTAAATGGAGAAATAATAAAGAAAAATGTTGTGCATTTGTTTAGAAAATAACAAAGGGATTATTATAGCAGGAAGCTGTGTGGTTGCTAAAAGAAGGATATTACTATTTTTTTCACATTAACCTGATGATGGGTTAGTACAGAAACCAAATCTGAAAAGGAAATATTGTGAGAACAACATCTGTAAAGGTGGTTAAGCAACTGGAGAAATGAGTAGAAGTTACTCCTCCTGTTGACATGCATTTCTAAACTGGCTGAAATCAAGACAAAACCCTAAAGAATAACACAGTAATTTGGAAATTACAACGAGAGGATTCAATGACCAGCACTTTGCACTGTGCTGTTTTTATGTGATTGCCAAGCCCTTACTGGGGCAGTATATTTTGGTATATGACTGTCTCAACTGCAACGGAGCTCAGTCCAAAATGAGAGTGGGAAGAAGCAGGTGGCACTGGGATGGCTCAGCTCGTTGCTATTGCTGTTTTACACAGGAATTCTGCTCTCATTAAGATTTATACAGTTAATGAAAAAAAAAAAGGCATACTTGGGAGTTTGAAAGAAACTATTACTTTAAACATAATCTACATTATATAAAGCTTCCTGTGTTTACACTGTGAAAGTGCTGACACAAGCTGAGAGTCACTCATAAAGCAAGTTTATTTTTCAAATATATTGAGTGCAGAATGCACAAAAAAAGCTTACAAAAGATGGAAGCATATCTCAGAAAGACAGAAAAAGATTCAAAATACATTTTATTAGCCTGGAAAAAATGCTGGTTTTTATATAAACCTTTTCTTTGTTTTCCTTAAAGACTTAACCATAGTCTGTGACAGAAATGTTATAACTCTAGAGATACATTGTTTTCAGATTCATTGTGAAACATCCAATATTCCTTCTTGAACCTTTCATATAACCTTAGCTAGAGGTTTTACTTAAGGCTAAAGCCTCTCATGAAGAATTAAGGCTGTCCCAGCTTTTCCCATTTCATTTCTTCAGCCATGCAGTTGAAGAAATGAAAGTACTAATCCTTCTCAGCATGGCTTTTAGTTCCAGGCAGAGCAGGAGTTCACAGAGCAGTTGGACTATGATTGCATCATCCTGGAAGCCACATCCACATTGCCATGGCAATGACATGCAAGTTTCTCTGAGCTGAACCTCCTCCACTGAATAGCACTCCCAATAGGTGACAAACACGGGTTGAGCACTGCATCCGATTTTGGACTTTTTATAAACCACTTCTGGTAGAGAGGGGTTGTGGAATCTGTGTGTGTCCTGTGTGGTTATATCTGTAAAAATCTGACTTAGCATGTGTTCACATAGGCTCTGTGCAGCAATAAAACTCACCAGCTTTCCATACAAATAGGTTATGCTCTGCTAAGTGTATTCTCCTGAATCTGGGAATTATTATTATTACTGATCTCAAATACTCCAATACAAACACAGATATTAATGCTTGTAGTAAAGATGGGTGTTGGAGACAAGTCCTTTCATTGTGCCCTTGACAGAGCTCTGTTGGGCAGAATAAGCTGTGACTTGTCTTCCTTGAAGCAAAGACAGCACTGGAGGTTGGACTGGGATTCCAATGAGTTCTGGATTTCTTTTTAATAGTAGACTAGTCTACATTCATACCTAAGTCCCTAATGCTTTTGATCTCTTGACAGTGAAATACAGAACTTGATAGCCATGCCATCCTTCTATGCAACATGCTTAAAATTAACGATGTGATTATGCATTATGTATTTTTCCGAAGTGACCTGGTTTTCATTATCAATAATAATAATTACAGCTTCTTATAAGTAGTATTTGATGTCTACCTTACATAACTGCTGATAACTCATTTTTAAGGGCTTGTTGCTGTATACTCTTTTGACATCTTATTTTTGTTTATATCTTCCCTGAGTATGTTGATACTTCTTTCAGGTGCATAACTAGTTCCATATATACCCTCTACTGGGTGTGCAAGGGTAGAGAGAAGACAGGTTGCTCATAACAAAATTGCTCTCAGATTTCACATATGTTTGCTTCTTCTGCGTTGGAAGGTATTGGAAAATGTGTAAGATGGAAGAAAAGGATTGCACTTCTCAAATACACTCATCTTATGAGACTTGCTTTTCATTGATTTTTCCTCAGGATCTCTTTGACTCATGCTAACTTGATGACAGAAATCCTTGCTCTACAGGGAAGAAAACACTTCAGCTGTGTAGCTTTAAAACTGATGAAAGGTTTGTTTAAACACTGGGGGAATAATCAAGTCACCTTAAAATCATCTCTGTACTTGAGTTGAGCATAGTGTTGTCTCAGTTTGGGAAAATGAATGGTGCTGATGTGTCTAGTACTTTTTCATAACTGCAGATACTGCGTATTTAAACAGCAACACATCAAAGTGATTTAATGCATTAATTGGATAAAAGGAAAAACAAGTAAGTTTCTAAATGAAGGAAACTTACTAAAGCTGGCAGATCTTTTGCAAATAGAGAAGTATTTTCTTTGTATTGTGCAGAATTCTTCTGAAGGAGAATTTTTCTTTGATTTAGCCTCGATTAAGTGTTTCAGGGGTAAAAAATCCAATTATGCCTAAAATGAATGTGTTAAAAATACTCAGACAAGAACTTAAAGCTAATTGATGTATCTGAATTCATATTCAAAGTGAGGAATTACCTAACATATGTCTGCAAAACACTGTACCAAGGTGTTCATTTCCTAGCAGCATCTTTCTTCTTTCAAGATACTGCCCACAAAAATTTAAATCAAAACAAGCAAATCCAATATCACAAATGCACTGATTGCTTTTCAAACTGTCTGAAGAGTTCAAACCACATGCTGAATTAGTGGATCAGAATTCTCTAGAACACTTTCCTTGACTCCAATTAACTTGTTTTCTGACTTTGGTGAAAGTCATTGGACATTCTTTTTGTCTGTATATCATTACTGATGTTAGGATAATGATGTTTATGAAGAGATGTTTACAGGGTTTTTTTAAAAATCAACTTATACTGAAAGACAAATGTGAAGTCCTACTGATAATAAGTTTCAAATCTCTTTAAAACGAAAAATCTCCAATTTGATGTTACTTTTTTATGTTTCTTACTTTATGCTCTATTACTCTGTGATTACTGGGGTGTTGGTAATGTAGCTACACCTTATCAAGGGCAAAGGTATAATGATGTTTCAGTGGCCTAAGAGTATAGACACCAACAAAAGAAGCCCAATGAGATAGTAGCAAGTTTCCAATTTCTCATTCAAAATAAAGAATGTACTTTGGGCCTCTTATATGAGAAAAGTGTTATTTTTCCTTATGAACTGAAAGATGAACTTTTCTCAAAACTTAGAAAGATCTAGGCCTACACCAGATAAGCTAGCATATTTTATTTGCAGCACTCGTTTGCTTTCTTCATGCTGTGCAAGCTGACATGAATAGGTTGTAAAAAGAGGTGATAATACAATGAGAGACAGTTACAAAGAAAATTGGGGGAAATGTAACCAGTTCATTTTCCTCTAAAATGTAATTTAGTTTTTCCAAAGATCAATAAAACACAGGTATTTAGGACAGTAAGTGGAGATATGTATATGTCCCAGATGGACTTTTAACTGAAGTAACATCATAATGATATTGGTATCTGCTAAAAAAAATCAGCAAAGATCATTTATATGTCACATTAAAGTAGTTGGAAAATTATATTTCCTGCCAGTTCTTAAATTTGTACATATGGTCAAATTTCAACAGCAAGGGAGACACTGAGGTACTTCTTTATAGAACCAAATTGTGCCTAGCAAGATTTGCCATAGCTGCAATGTGGAATGAGTCCAGAAAAGTTTTCTCAGGGCTGGTTCGGAGGTGGACTTGTGGAAGAGCAGCTGGCTGCTACCTGTGCTGATAGCTGGGTACACCTGCATGGCACAGCCTGCAGGGAGCCCTGGGACTGGGAGTGGTGTAGCCTTGGAGCAGGACCCGGAGCAGGGTCCCGTGGGACTCTTTCTGGCAGCACACGGGATGGGACCTTTGCTGGTGCCATTCCCAGCCAGGTCAGGATCAGTGCTGCCCTGGGGGATGGCTGTGTGCTCGTGTGCCTGAGCTGGGAAAGGAAAGCTGCTGTGAAAGCCACTGTGGATGGTTTTGCATCTCCCTCTCAGCCTCAGGGACAACATCTATCCAGCAGACACAAATGGCATGTCACTCCTCAGCCCTGGCTGATGCCACCAGTGCACTGTATATTTACAGTGGTCATGTAAACATAGGTACTTCAAAGGTATTGTATGAAGGATATAGCAAAAGCTCTGGGCATCTTTCCTTTGATGTTTTGAGTTGTGGAAAAGCCTGCTATGCTGAAAGAATTTTTCTGTGTAAAGAAAAAAGAAGTCTGTTTAGCTGTCAGTTTGGCCCCAAAAACCTGAAAGTGTGCTATTTTTGACTTGGTGTTGTTGTGTTGGTAATTACTGTTGGTAATCAGTTTTTACACAAAGCTGTAAAGTGGATAAGTTTAAGAATATTTTGAGCCATTATTTCTAGTGGGCTTAATTAGAACTGAGTTAAGCGAGGACAAACCCAGATTTGGGAGTGAGTGTTCCACTTAACCACAGATCACTGGTCCATGAATCTTTTTTCTATTAAAATGATTGCTTCTCTCCATTTTCAGGTCATATTGCATGGATGTCTGATATGAAAGATGTTCACTAATACTTTCTCTGCTTATCTTGGGGCATATCAATGCATTTAAAAGGGCCTAGAAGAATACATGTGTATAAGCAATACATAACACTGCCTATTTAACTCATTGCTTTTTATTCTCATGAATATACAACCTCAATGTCTCAGATAAGGTTCAAAGAAACAAATAATAATAAAATATATTTTATAGAATTAGCTTTATTTTCACTGTTATTAACATTCAGCCTTTGCTCTTGGATGATGTGAGTGGTTTTCAGCTGTTAGAGGCTGAAAGCTTTTATCATCTTTGGCAGTGACATGCATATGCTTCTCAAAGGAAATGCACTTTTGTCCATGGCTTGCTTCAGAGAATAAAAGGGAAGTTTAGAAACCGTGAAATGTATTATACAGAATACATGTTATTATACAGAATGACTGTTAATTCCCTATCTGATATAGCTGGACTTAATCAACAGAAATGCTGTGTGGCTGATAGGATTTTTTGAACTATGGAGACTGTTATTAAAAGTAATTAAATATTGAAATGTTTAAAAGATATCTATGAACCCTGACTCAATAGAAGTATATTTAAATATTGTTCTTAGATTAGGTATATTTTTTTTCTTATTGCCTGATTTTACTGATTTCAAGTCTTGTACCAGTATTAAAATTACATCAGACAGTTCATTTATAGAGCAGGCTATGTCATCTTTATGTGTAGCAATCTGTCTGTGTAAACTGTATGAAAATGTGTTTCAGGGGCATTAAAAGAACAGCACTTGATGAGTTAGAGCATCCCTCCTGGAGGGTCTTTGCCAATGTGTTGTACAATGGTGAACTGGCAAACTGTTGATGTAATTTCACTTCCTCTGTAATCTCTGATAGTCGTTGCTTCATCTCAGCAAGCAAATGAGTTCATTGTGTACTTTGGAAAACAGTTTACAACTCAGAAAATGTAATTTTGTCCCCCAGAAATCAGTAGTAAAACTTCAGATGATTTCTACAGAGCTGGGACTGACACTCCTACACATATGAAACAGGACCAGCAGAAGCTGCAACATCAGTTACTCTTAGAAATATCTAGAAGTTGTACTTTGCCTACATTTACTTTACCTAACATTTGTTGTCCAGCAGGAATAACACTGGTTTTTCCCATTAGAAAACAGGTTTTAGCCTTTGTGTTATCTACATGTTTGTGTTCAGCTTTGTGTGTGGGGATAAACTGATCCACGCAAATATCTAGACATGGCAAGCAGGCAGATCAGGGGTACTGCTCACTGCTGCACTACTTCTCACCAGTAAACATGCACTCCTTCTTTTTTTTTTTTTTTTTCTTTTTTTTAGTTTCTCTACAGCTCAAGAGAGAGCTGCAACAGAAACCAGAAAGAATACTGGCTGCTCCCACTGATTTTCAGTCTGCTGCTAATTGAGACATAGCACTAACTCTGTGATGCTGCTGTATGTGACAGCTCACACCCATTTACTGTCTATTGGTGTTATTCTGGCTTTAGAAACTAAATCCAGCATCACATTTTACAGCTTGGGAAAAGATCCTGTGAGGAACAAAGCAATAAGATGCAGTCAGAAGTGTCTAGTCATTAATACCAGTCACCACCTCTGCTCACAAAAGTGCCTTGATTAGTGTTTGACAGAAGCCTATTTGTTAAAAGGAAAAGGTTTGTTTTAAAAGAGAACGTCTTTGTAGGATGCTTATTAAAATAACAATTGCAGCCTATAGAAAATGCAGTTTTGGAGGAACCCTGGAAATGTTCTGCTTGTCTCCTATCCATTCAGTGCAAGAAACTTGTGTAGATGTTGTATCCTGAGTTCATTAAAGGGACTTTGGCCAGGCTGACAGATCAGGAATCTGGACTTCTAAAAACACAACAAGCCAATCCTACAATTTGTCCCCATATAAAAATATCTCAGTCATAGCAAACATTTCAAAGACTAGGCATTTTAAGTATGCAGCAAGCAGGGGATCACTTGAAGAATTATTCATGATCTAGTGCCCCTTCTTTTCTAGGGATGCTGCTTCAAATTAGGTAGTAATTTAGAAAATACCTGTAGTACAGAGATAAATAATTACATTCCTTCAGTTTTGCACAAAGAAAACATGCACAAAAATGCCTTCTTTGAGTGTGCTGGCATGTGAAACCTTCCCTTGCTGTCTCCTTACTGCCCTGACATGAACTCCTGCTGCACTACACAGGATTGCAATGGTGATAAGCAGGTGCTCTGCCTTCCCTTTCTTGAAGTTTCCCAAAACTTCCAGGCCCACTTTTGAGTCTCTAGTTGTTTATTCCTCTGTTCTGGTATGGAAATGTCCTTCAACTTAATAAATGGTAAATATTTTTTGGTGCAACTCTGTCCTTGCAGCATTTATATACAATTTCTATTAAAAAAATTCTACCCTTCTGCCAGCTGTCTGCAAGGCAGCTGTGATCCACTGTGCTGGTCTGGTTTCAGTGATTAGAGAACTTCTTCCCTCTCTGTAAAGTCTGCCAAGTCAGATAGTCCCACACTCAGGGATTCACATGAAGCCCTGCCACAGTTTGCTGCTATCTAAAATTAATATTTAAGCCTGACAACATATTCAAGGACCTGTGGTGTAGGATTAAGAAGATTCAGGCTTCAGAACCAAACTCAAAACTTCCCCAGCATTTTCTCTCCAAAGTTAGCTGGGAAAAAACCCACAAAATTTCTATATTAACCATCAACTTTGGAAAAGAGAAAATCCACAATTTCTAATGCAGCACTTATCTTAGAATATACTTGTTTTATTAGGAGGCTGAACCTTTGCCTGAAGCTCCTCTGCCTGGCTCAGAGAAGCTGCATCTGGAGCAGACAGTAGCACACACTACCTCAGTGTACCTGTAAAAAGCTGCTTAGGGAGAAAGAAACCATAAAGATTAGGAGGGGAAAAAAACGGAGTAGAGAAAAAGGGGAAGAGTCATATTTCTTAAAGGCAGGACAGTATGAGAACATTGAAAGGTCAGCACTGTCTGTTTAGGGCCAGGCTCTTAATTTAGTGCACTGAGGGATGCTTCATGCTAGAGGGGAGGCTTTTAAAGCAGTGTTGGTTTACATTTGGCCAGAGGAAGAAGGTTTATCATCTCCTTTCCAGCAATGTCCAAAGGAGGCCACCATCCCACTCATCTTCAGGCATGTGGAAACACTGGGGGAAATTAAACTCACTACAGCTCACATTGTTTCCTGTGTGTGAGTTTCCTGATGGTGATATCCAAAAGCAAACACTGCTTCCTATCCATTGGCTGCAGGGATCTGACAGACTGCAGTGAGACTGAAATCACTGCTAACTGACAGCATTTTTACAAGCATTCAAACATTAAAGAGGAACAAATGGGTGAGGAAATGCATCTGTAGCCCTTGCAAAATATTCCAACAATTTTTTTTTAGTATCTTTGGGAGCCCAGTTTTAGCAGGCTGGCCAGATACAGCTGCAAAAACACACAGGGCCATCAGCACACTTTCTTTGGATGCCTCAAATCTAGCCTACCTGTCTAGATACTCCAAACTAATTTATGAACACAGCAAGCTTTACACAGCCCACCCCTGCTGCTTTCTGGTACTGTGTCCACAGGACTGTACAATGGGCCTCACATCACTTTCAGCCCATGACCCAGTCTTCACACTCTGCTTCATGGCTTCACACCGAGCACTCCCACAGCTGATATCTTGTGGCTGCACAAAGGACTTCACTCTCAAGATTGTCTATTGATCATCATTTGTGAGCCCTGCAATTCCCAGGATTGCTCTCCTGTGAATCATTCCAAGCTACTCTGAGAAATTTGCTGCCCTTTCTTCTCTCCCGATAAGTCACCACCTCCTTCTCATGAGTTGGCAGCTGATTGAAACGGATATGAGATTTTCAAAGCATTGAAATAATATTTAGCATTCTAATTATATTTTTGTAGGTGCTAGTAATAATAATGTAGTATTGATTCATCAGATCTCAGGCTGGAAAACTCAGTAATTCAGCAAGATTGGAAAATGCAAAATGATTTTTAAAGGCACACCGTAGTGAAATACTGACTTAAAATTTGTAATTGTAAAAAAATAGTGAATATTTCTGCACATTCATCCCTAAGTGAAAACTTCAAGATGCAAGATACAGGTTTTTATATGACAGAATTATAGTAGAGCAAGGGAAAAATTAAGAGTTAAAACAATTAGGTTAATTAGGTATCCTAGGTTAGGATAAAATGAGAGCTGAAAGAAATCCCACTGAATTGTAGAATAAGCTGAATTGGAAGGAACTCACCAAAATCATTGAGTCCAGCTCCTGCACAGCACCATCCCCAAGAGTCACCCCATGTGCCTGAGAGCACTGTCCAAACACTTCTTGGACTCTGTCAGGCTGGTGCTGTGCCCACTGCCCTGGGGAGCCTGTTCCAGTGCCCAGCCACCCTCTGTGTGAAGAACCTTTTCCTAATATTGAACCTAAACCTCCCCCACACAACTTCAGCCCACTCCCTCAGGTCCTGTCACTGTCACCACAGAGAGGAGATCCATGTCTGTCCCTCTTCCCCTCACAAGAAGCTGTACCTGCAGTGAGATCTCTCCAGGCTGAACAGACCAAGCTGCTCATATGCCTTCCTCTCAAGGCCCTTCACCATCTTTCCTGCTCTCCTTTGCACACTCTCTACCAGCTTAGTATCTTTTTCATATTGTGGCACCCAAAACTGGCCCCAAGACCCCAGATGAGGCTGCCCAGTGCAGAGCAGAGCAGGACAATCCCCTCCCTTGCCCGGCTGGATGCTGTCCCTGATGCCCCCAGGACACGGGCGGCCCTCCTGGCTGCCAGGGCACTGCTGGCAGGACGGAGGGGTAAACTCATGGGTGAGCACACAGTGCTGCAAAGCAGCAGATCGAGGTGTGGATTTCTGCCTTGTTGACTGTATTTCTTTCTTTGGAAGCATTGCTAGTGTTAAAATTAATTTATCTTTCTGTGGCTGCTCCTGTGAAATACATTAGCTATTCATAGGCATGGAGATCTATCGGGCAGGAAGGGCACTGCGTGAGGGGAAATTTGCATTATCCAGTGTGGTTGAGGGTTCGTGTAAGCTCTGCGGCTGAGAATATGACTCTTATTAAGTAAACAAAACATTCCTGAAGCTGCAAAACCTCATAAATTGGTTGGTATTCCACCCATTGTGCATACATCTTCTCCTCTCTGCTGGAGGTACTGAGGCAGTTCTTCCACTGAGCAGCAGCTGTCAGCATAAGAGATGCATTGGAGATCCCAAGGACAGCTTAGCTTTAGGTTTAAGATACATAATCAAGAGGAAGAGGACCTGTGGAACAAAAATGCCAAAAGGTCACAGAGAGAAAGGGCATTTCTTCAGTTTTAAGAGCTGCCACCTGCATGGGCATTATGAAGAGATGCTCGGTGTCTGGAGATCCGTGTGAAGCTGCATTCAGGGCACGGGGAGGTCAGGTAAATGAGTGCTCCTCACCTGAGGCAGCTCTGTTATTGCCACTGCCAGTCTGTGGTGGAACAGGTCTGGCTGCTTGAGGACTTAATATTCCCCAGGCTTCCACAGATCTCTTTCTTAATGTTCTCTAATGTAGAAATGCACAATGCAGCACAATGCAGTAGATAAATATGTGTTCCCAGTGCTATTGACACTGCAAATCAGGCATTCGTAACAAGGCTTATTTTCCTCATTTGTTACTTACTTAAATAGAGAAAGAAAAGGGAAAAGGTGCAAAAGGCAAAGGGCTTTTCTTTGAAGGAATAGCAGCAGTAATAACAAATCAGTCCAGTTATTGAAATGCTCAGAGCTGTCAGAATGTAAGAACTTCCTGTTCATTTTTGATGGCAAATGGGGAAGGTAATCTATTCCCCCTTCTAGCCTCTTGTTCTTGAGAGAGCTAGTCCTTTCAGCAGAGCATTTGAGTGATAGAATTCATATAGACTTCGAAAAGATCAGATGCAGATGCCAATGGCATCGTAGAGATAACATCCTCAAACTGGGGTGGTAATAGTGTCTATTTAATGGGAAATCATGCAGCCAACAGACAAGCTCTAAACAATTGGCCCAGTTGCCTTTTCCCAAAAGAGGGGCCACAGTATATTATGTCCAAAAGCTGCTTAGTTGGTTCATCAGGGATCTAAAAGGCAGTTTGCAGAAACAGCACGAGCTCGATTTTAGATAGATTTATGTTTTATTTGTTTTTTAAAGTTCTGGTTACTGCAGAAAACTGCTTGACTACTTTAATGGCTCAAAGTGCATACACATAAGCAGTTTTGCTTCCTCATTGCCCTGTACTTTTATTACTGAAGGCAGACAGATAAGTGGGATATGCAAAAATCCTACAGTCATGTTCTGGGAAGTTCTCACAAAGACAGAATGCTTAAACATTTCACCTCATCACCATAATAAGAAAACAGAGCAGACAAATATGGCTGGGAAGAGCACAATGTGTACATAAATCCCAGTCTAAAACTTAACTTCTTGGTCAGATCTTCTGAGAGCCATGACTTCAGCTCAGTATCTCTGGTAACAGCATTCATCTCTGCACACAGCTCCTAGCCTGTAGATGAGAATGGGTTTGGATGAATAGATGTTTCTTGTTTTTGTACCAGATAGTTTGAATTGAATAATTACAGAGCAAACCCTGTGGGCCAATAGAATGACATGAAATAACATCACTTCAGAAACCCTATATATTCTAAGTAAAAATTTCAGAATTTATCTTCTCTCATTAGACAAAATGTCAAAAGAAGGTTGGAGGCCTTCAACATTGGAGTTTTATTATGGTTCGTACTGAACTAAGAAACTTGCTGAAGTTGTGATCTGAGTTTAAAGGGGGGAAGGGACACAGATGGCTCCTGCAAACTTGGTTTTTCTCCAGAAGTTTTGTTTCTACACTAACTTTACAAATGTAGCTAGGATTTTATAAATAGGTATCATATGAAATGCAACATGGCCTGTGAAATTGAAGCAGCTCTTGGCCTAACCTCCAAAATACTGATTTGGTTTAGCTAAACTCTTCCAAGTCAGGAGTGGATTTGAAGGCAATTACCAAGCCATATGTTGTCCTTATCTTAACACAAACAAATTCTTTTATTACAGCACAGCTCCTGCATTGTCGTGTGTTCCTTCACAGGACACAGCCCAGTCTCACACCAGTGGTTGTTTCCCTTCTGACTGTGCCCACCTGTGCCTGCAGACCCCAGTGTGCTGGCTGGCTCCACTGCCCTCCTCTCAAACGCGTTTTGGGGCTTGGCAGGCATGGCAGCCTCCACAGTCATCCAGCTCCCAGGGCAAGATGCCATGTGAGCCATTGCTGGTAGCACAGGAAAGGGGAAGCAGGAAGGTGTGATCATTAAAACAGCAGCCACTGTGTGTGCCCAAGCAGGATGAGGCCCCAGGGTGCTCTTCACATGTGAACTATTAAAAAATTCCAGTGATGGTTAAGTGGGGATGCACTATAGCGTGGAGTAACACAACAGGTGAACATGGCTTTGATTCTGCTGTGTGCTGAGCTTTAGGGATCATATACTGTTAACTGCAGGGAGTTCAGTAAAATCTTGGGAAACAGGCAGGGAGTGTGTGTTTTGAGGGAGGGAGGGAGGAAAAGGTTTCATTGTTCATTCATTGGCAAAGAGACTTCACCATGAGACCAGAAAGAATGCATAAAGTCCCTCATTAAATACACCTTAGAAAAAAACCCATGCTACCATGATATTGCAAGACCTCAGCAGAAACACTGTCATTTCTGAAGTCTCATGCAAAATTCAGAATTGTCTTTAGCACAGGATATTATTCCATTACAGTGTATTTATAGAAATCAACCTGTTGAGAATAGGGACAGAGGTGTAGAACTTGGAGGACTAGGCTCAGCCTTCAACATTGCCCAGATTTTATGGCCAAGAATAAATTCCAGTCTTAAGGTTTTACATTTTTAAATTGGGATGATAATAGTGCTCAAAGTCCTGCACATGCACAGCATGAGGTGACAGAAATGGGCACAAACTGGTAGCATCTCTTGTCAATTCTATGTCTATCCTAACTTAGCCATCTTATCCACCTCTAACCCACCCTATTTGCAAGACCCTTCTTCCTTTTCCAATGACTGCATAGATCAATGCACAGTTCGATTCCAGTAAACATTACATTTAGTACTGCAGAAGGTACAATTCCTTTAAAGTTATGGTAGAAGTCCCTTGGAAAGCCTATGCCATGACTGCATAAAGTGGGATATTAACATAAAAATAACTTAAAATGCCAGATATATAATTCATACCAACTATTATATTATATTCTTTGGGGTTTTGTTTAAATGTCTTCTCTGCTTTGAGAACTTCAAGCAACTATCTTCAATATACATTGTCCTACTGATTTTAAAGCAGGATGCTTTCTAATATCTGTGTTGTTTTTCAAAGACTCTAAATATCGTCTGTTTCAAAAGTTTTGTGAATTAATCTTAATTAGGAAGATGTAGTATTTGGTCTTTATGCTCTAGATGGAACATGAGAAATAGTTGCATAGATAGTTATAGCTAGGAAGGACCATTCTGGTCTAGTCCAACTATATGTATTCCTTTAAACACAGAATTTCACCTGATAATCCCTATAGCAGAAGGAATTATTTTTCCTTGCTAAATTAGCAAACCTTATTAGCCCTAAGAACCACTGGTAGAATTTGAGCATATCTGTATGAAAGGCTTTGTATCTTGATTTAAGGATGAGGATGCATTCCTGGTGCCAGCCTATCCCAATGCTGCAGGCAGCAGAGCAGTGGCCACGTAGGATAATTAGCAGAAAATACAAAGGTCCGTTCTCTTCTGTGACACATCTTTAAATGGAGGAACCTCTGCTGAAAGCTCAAAAACAGATAGAAATATGCCCTTTTCTTTGTCTGTCTTGCCTATTTCCTTTCCTTAAAATGTCATTAATATGAATATGCAATTTTTCCTTGTTCACTGCACTTGAAATGCCAGTTGTGTCATTGCCCTCTTGCCACTCCATGCTCTTCACTAAAATCCCCCTTGTTCCTTCTGCTCACAGCCCCTGTAAGCCCAGCACAGGAATACATCCAGGTGTATGGACACCCAGGACATGACAGGGTCCTCTGCCCCTCCCTGACCTTGCTGCTGTACTGGGACACAGAAACATTTTTGTGCACTGCTGATGCTGTGCTAGGCCACATCTGGAGTGCCAGTGGGAGCATGTTGCCCCCCGGGCCAGGCACCTCAAGGCAGTGATTTGCTCAGTGGCAGATGATGAGCTAATGAAGCTTCAGTGACACTAAATCAGACTTTGGAGCATTTAAAGCAAGGAGGTAAGGTGTCACACAATCACACTTGGGGGAGTGGAGAAAAAAAAAATCTGTAAATGAGCCCAGATTAGCAAAGTAATGGCTGAATTAAAAGTGTGGCTTTAAAATGCCGCTTTGTGTGCTGCAGGCAGGAAGCTGTGTCCTGCTCTCCCATCCATTTTATAGAACAATAATCCCATTGACTTTGCTATAGTTTTTCCTGATTTACACTCATCTGAGATAAACACAAAGCCCAATGTCTTTCCAAGCCATCCATCTTTGTTTGTGGAGAAGTAGTAGTGAGAGAAACAGTTCAGCCATGCGTAAGGGGAAGTCATCATCTGACTGTGTGATCTGCAGTAGCACATTGTATTATTAGCTCCTGAGTACTCTGTTTTATGGCACAAGTGGACTGAAACATGCCATTTTTTCCCCCAGCTTCAGAGAAACTATTTTTTAATGCAGATCTAACCACGTCAATAACCTAGCATACTAGTTTTTCTGTTTTGTTCCTATTTGTGCTGCCCTGGTATATTTTCTGCAGTGAATTTGAGCTTGTTAAAATTGGAAAATACATTCCAAAGATGTGAAGCTCTCTTTCTAGAGACCTTGATTTTTATTCCTTTCCCAAGATTCTGGAGTAGATTGTAGCCTTCACTGCCTGCAAGACCTACTGTGTAAATTGTGAGCTCTTTAAGACCAGCATCTGGTTTTAGTGAATCACATTTTCTTCTTTGGTGTGTTTCTTTTGCTTCCATTTTCAAACACAGGAGGAATGTAAAATTATACATCCTATGAATGCACAGTTCTAAATTGATGCTGGTTTAGGATGCACTCAAAAATAATGTTTTTCCTGATGTACACAGTGAGTGTGCAGAGCTGCACACACACAAAAATGAGATTAAAATAATGTAGATTTCTTCGTTATTATTCTAGTGTACTTTAGGTGGCGATTGCATAATGAGATGAAAAAGATATTATGTATAATTTTATTTTAATTCAAATTATTTTTTGTACATTTGCCATCAGAAAAAGTAGAAAAATATACGTATTCCATGTTCTTTGAAGAGCTGTATATTATCTTTTTCTTTACATGGACATTTTTGGTTAAAGAGTGCACTTTAATTGCACAGCCTCTCCTAATTCCTGAAATCAGGGTATTCTCTGATTGCTCAACACTTACTGCAGAGAGCAAACTGGGAACATTGTTGACCATGTATTTTCTCATGGAACTTTGATCTGTGTGAGTTCCTGTTGTCCTTTTCTTCACTCTGTAGTCATGCTGGATTCATAGCTGAGCATACTCCAAGGCAGTGACTTCTTCTTTTGTCTTATCCATGCTTTGGTACAGTTCTTCTATGTTATCATCATATCCATAGTGAAATATATGGAGCTATGTATAGAAAGTATGAGACTAGCTATAAGAGACTAGCTTTACTTTAGACAGTTAATTTGTCCTTATACACTCACTTTGCATTACCCCCTCTGAAGGAGGTTTCATGCCACTGCTTGTAGGAGTTTTTTTGGAAAGCTGTACTAATAGCAGTGGTGTCCACCTGATGTCTGTTATGGCTTTAAAGGTTGCAACACTCCAATGTCAGCTCAGTTTTCATAAAGTTTATCCTTTTATGAAGAACCTTTGTGAATATCTATAATTTTGAGGATTTGCTTTGTAATTATTTTCAGTTACAAATCAAAGTCAAACTATATAGCTGAGAAACTGAGCAAAATAATGCTTCAAAGTAGGTAACACTGCAGTGAAATACAGGGTACAGTTCACCTTCCTTGGTATTACTGAAGATGTTAATTTATACTGTATACATTTTTATTTTCAGAAATTACCTTTCTTTAAAAAAAAAAAACTGAAGTGAAAGATACCAAAACATTCTGACCATTCAGTAATAAATATTTTTAATTAAATATCAGTAGTCCTTCCTGAATGAACCCGTGATTTTTACATATACTAAATTTCTTCAGATTCAGGAGTTGGAAAATGCTCAGAGTCCTAGAAAACTGTGAATACAAACTAAGATGCCTTCTTTTAGGAGCTTAATTTTGAAAAATATGGCCACCATGTGTAAATAGTGGTCGTCAATATGGTACAGAGACCATATCAGCATTGTTATATTTCCTTTACTGGCTTTAGAGCACGCTCTATATTTCTCTTTAAGTGCCACTGCTGGTGTGTTGTAATGGTAAGGCTAATTATAATAATAGATGCAGTAGTGACTTTTCAGCGCTGGATAGATTTTTCAGTAACTTATTGAGGTCACTAATTCCTTTCATGCAGGCTATGAATAGAAGTGATTTTCCAGCACTACCCTAGAAGAGAAATACTCTGTGATCTGTTATCAATTCATAAATCTATGTCTCCTAGTTCTTACAAAGTGACAGATAGTCTATTAAAAAAAAAAATGTAAAAAGTGATGTACTGCATACAGTATCAAAGGTGTAGGTTATATTTATACTTCATAATAGAACATTCTGTACACTAAAAGTAGTGCTAATGATTCCTCTGTTATAATTTCCAGCTGCAGAAACTGCAAAGATATGTGTTTTATTTAAAACATATTATGCACAGAAGAAGACTCTAATCAGAGTGCATTCGCTTTTGAAAAACCAAAATTAGTGGTAGTACAGACTTCTGAAAGCTTCTCTGATGGTTCAGTGCCAGCCTGTAGCTCATTTTGGTGCAGCTGGAGCTGTCTGTGTCTATTTGAGTAGGTGCTGCTGTGGGTGTGCTAGAGGACAGGAGTATATGTGCATGACTTTGGTATGTGTGTGACAGTCAGATTTTGGTATCCTAAAGGGACGAGAAGCTGCTTAACATGAGGATTTCACAAAAAAAAAAAAAACAAACAAACAAAAAAAAAAAAACCAAAAAAAACCCAAAAAACCCCCCCAAATGCCTATCTGTTACAACCAGTTGGACTATAACTGGAAGCACAACCTCAAGATTTAGATGTAACTGGCAGGGTGTCAAACTGGCACTTTGTCTGTCTTTTCTGCTCTCTTCCCTTGTCAATGAGAAATCTTAAGACACCTGAGAAGAGATGTATTTCATGTGTTGTAGTTGTGGTGACTGACTAGGCAGCGCATTCCAAACCAAAGGACATTATGGCTAAGAAAAGGTCTTTCTTGTAAATCTAGGCATACCATACCTATTTGATTTCAGAGATTTCACTAAAAACTACCTTAGACAGAGAGAAGAAAAGTGAAGGAAAACAAAAAAAGTATTAGGAAGTGTATCTGTAATCTTTCTTCACAGGACTCTCTAGAGTTTGTTAAAGGTAAGATTTTATCTATAGGAAAGATTGATCCCTGTGCTGTCCGGTGACCATTGTTCTTCAGTCACACTGTCTGTAATTAAAGGGAATAATAAAGAGCATTTTGGTAATAGTAATACTTCTACTATCAATTAGGACTATATAAACAGGGAATATGGGCTATTAACATGTGCCTGAACTGCCTTTTGGAGGGTGTATTAAAACTGTGGTTTAAACTGGTTTTTCTGTCCATTTACATCGCCAGTTAGATGATTGATACAGTTATGGATTATTTTCAGAAGAAAATGTGCTTGGTCATCACCAGCAGGAAAATGTGGCAGCAGGACACTATTTAGGTGGCTTAGTGTGTGTATGTAGGTGGAGCAGTAAATTACACTGCAATCCTCTTGTCTTTCTCTTCATCCAAGTTCTTGAAAGTTCAAGTAATAAAGGTGCAATATAACCACTGGATGACACTTTAAATGCTAGTTTTAAAAGGTAACTTGTGGGTTGTTTAATATCAAGAAATCAAGGGCAATTAATTTTCAATAAAAAATAAATCTAAAATTCAAGTTCAACATTTGCAATGCACATAGTTTGGTACTCCTTGTCTTCTGCACAAAGTCGTAATTCCTTTCTATTGAGACACTATTTTTAGTGGCTGTAATATATGTCATGAGTCATAAATCAATAAGAATGTTCTGCAAGACAGTCTATTGATTTAGTGCAATTAAAGTAAAACCTATTTTGGACTTCTTGAGTGCGTGAAAAGGGTAGTGCTTTTGTCAATGGCTTGTCTCTTGGATAAAAGGTTTGTTCAATTCTAGGCTGGTATTATTAAAGAAGGATATTTGTTGTTTTGCATGTTTGCCTTAGGAAATAAGGAGATTTGGTTAAGAGGAAGGCACTAAAGGGAGGTGTTTTAGTCACTAAATGGAAGTGTTTAGTCAAACACATAACAACAAATTCTTCATTTAAAGTGCAAACATGACCATTTTTAAGGTGCATGGCATCAGTGATGAAATATTTACACAATCAATATACAATTGAAAATGTGACACCATAGATGAGTTTGGAAATATATTACTAAAACTTCTTCTTTTCAAAAAAGTGAGAGGAGCCACTGACACCATGTGGAAAACTTGGAAAGTGCCTGTGACAAAATGATTTCCAACTTGTTAGCCTGTTCTATCTTTCTTTCTGACTGTTAAGACAGGGTGAAGAAGGAATGGTTTTCCATCAGTCTGCAGTCTTTTAAAGGTGAAAATGCTCTTCCTTGTGCTTAAGGCCACGTCCATCACAAAAACCTGTGGAGTAGGGATGACTGAGTTGGATTAAAAGAATTAATGTCAACAAAATCGTATTGTGTGGTTCACAAACCTGAGAGTCAGGGGAGGCTGTGAACAGCAGAATACACAGTGCTTTGGGGATAAAGGTGGGCAGAGTGTGTCTGCATGTATTCTGTGTCTGATCATACAGCTATTGTGTCTCTTTGTGGCCAGGGCCTCCACTGTAGTGCCAGAACCTTGCAAATAGAGCAAAAATGTTCCTTATCTTTTGGGGAGTCAAGGAAAAAAAAGTAGTACAACCTTCTTTTTCAATTTAGATTTTTCTGTCTAATGATAATGTTTCTGAGAATAAATCTTCCTCCTCACCAAATTTTGCAGCAATATTTAGGCCATCATATTATGTAAAACATAATTTAGTATTACCTTCAGAAAGGTGGGAAATGAACTACAGGCAAGCTACAGGAGAGAAAAACACTCTTTCAGAATTAAACCTTTTTATTCAATATTCCTAGAGATAAAAATGTCCCACATAATGTACTAGGAGAGGCAAGAAGCATAAATACACACAAGGAAAATGACTCAGACATTGTTTTGTCTAAATAGAATGGTTTGAAACCACAGAAACACTAAGAGCTTTCTAATGGTGCAGGTTCTCAAGAAAGCTATTCACCATAGCCATTAAGAATAAAACTTTTGTTCCTTCTCTTTCTGAAGGATATGTTTAACAGAGTTATGATGTACCCTTCCTATTTGTGACAAAAACATTGGAATGGATATGTGAAATATTTGTTAAGACATTCAGTTCAGCTGCAAAAGGAAAAGCTGTATTAAAAATTATTTTACTTCATTCAGCTTTTCTTCAGTGAAGTGCTTCTGGTTTTCTCCAGTGTGCATGGTGTGTGCTTTAAAATTAGGATTTCATCCATTTTCTATGTAATTATTTAATCGTCTGCTTTTACTTTTTAACTAATTCATTTTTAAGTGAGGCCCATTAGGGTCTTCTACAGGGCTGTTGTTAGCAAATCTGGATTGTTGGATCCCATTTCTGCAATTAATTTCTTACTATATTTTTTGTGTCCTGTTTTATTTGGAATTATTATTTTTTTTCTTTAAAACGTGTTCAATTAATAAAATATATTATGAATTACCAAACATTCTTTCAGATATATTGACCCATTCTCATAATTTCCAGTTTATTTGTCAGTAAGTTTTCGTTCTTATAGGAAATCTATTTATTACCTCACACATTATTTAAATAAAAATGCTAATTGATGAGGGAACCTGATAACTTTTAGGAAGAAATACTGAGAAATAAATTTGACGTTTAGGTCAGAATTTCACAAGTAGATCAGCAGAAACCAATAATGATAGTTGCTTATACACTTAAAATATGCAATCACACATTGAATAATGGCACACAGACTTTCAGTATCTAATGTGAGATGATTCAATGTCTCTATGTAAACTTAATATCTAATCAGTCTCAATGTTTTTGGTGTTTATAGCTATTAAGTGTATCTTTTACTTATTTAAAATATGTTCTGTCAGTCTGTTTGTGCTCAGGTGCATGTAGCATGAAATCATAGTAGTCTCAATAAGCCTGTGATTGAAGGACCTGTGTAATAAAATAGTATCTTGATTTTTAGATTGTATTTTTGTGTAGCAGCAGTGAAAGTACTGATAGAGTATTCTTACAGCATTTTGACATTCATGCTATTTTCAGTGGTTGTGGTTTTGTTCCCATTTGTGCTTCAGTCTTCCAAGTGATGGTTATTTGGAAGAACACCTACACCTAATCAGATCCCTTTTTTAAAGATTTTAAGGAGTCCTCACAGGTCCAGAATCCTCTCCAATTGTGGGCAAATGAGGAACCAGGGCCTTCTTGAACAAACCCAGGACTTAAATGAACACCAGTAATTTTTATTGTATTTACTTTAACAAATTGAAGATTTTCTAACTGCATCTATTTGTGGCATTTGGAGTTGAAAAACTAAGGAGGAGATTGTCTTCATTTTGCTGCACACAATTGTTATTTATAATTATTTTGGTATATTATCTACTTTACATTCCTTGTCTTTACTAAGTTGTTTTTTCAAGAATATTACCTATTATGGACCTGATATTCAAATCATCACCTACTTCTCATTTTTCCTAGTTTTAACTTACATGTTGTGTTTATAGTGCTGTTAAAACACAACTTCATAGTAAGAAAATGAAACTGCAGTTGTTATTGAGTCCTTAAAAACATTTCCTCTGTAACCTGTAAGATATGAAAATTTTAACAACCTGAATAAGTACTTCAGTCCCACCATTAAAGAACTCTGAAGATCTGAAGGTCTACTTGGAAACCTACCATTTATTTCTCTTTATTACTGCTACATAAGAAGTTATTCCTTGTTCTTCATTAGTTACTTAGCGAACTTGGGCTTTATTCTAGAAACAACTAAAATGTGAGCAGGCAACCAAATGCTATGACTACACAGAGAATTCTATGTGTTGGTATGAAAAAATTTATGCTGAATTACTCAGGATCTTAACTCCTATACCATAGCATAATATTTAAGATATTACTTGTATATGAAAAAGTAATATAGTCTCAAATATTTTAAAAAACAAACAAAAAAAAAAACCCAGAGCTTTTTCCTCTTGCTGCATCAGTTGAAGCAGCGTAGACACATGAAGTGACTTTAAAATAAACACAGGCAAAGGGTATGAAAGAGGTTCCACGTACCACTGATATTTTTTCCAGTGAAATATACTTGATTAAATAGTAGGCACATAGTGTTTGGAAAAATCTGACAATTTTTGTGCCAGTTGCATGAGTTAAAGTTAGAAGATTTATGTAACTTTATACAAAACAAACAGTGACATAAAGTTTATCTGTGCCCTTTGACCAGTTACCATTCAGCTTCCCAGCATAAACCATTTCCTACATGCCCATTGCAAGCTCCAGAGTTCACTGTCCTGTTCTTCAAATGCCTATAAAGCAAAACTTTGATATTTTCTTCCTTGTGGTAGCTGCCTGTGTTGGACAGAAGGGTAACTACTTTTTGCCTTTTTAGCCCACAGTTCCTTTTCTTCAGCAGCTGTGCTGGGCTGACCTTGCCTGGATTCCAGACACCAAAGTTTGATACTTGGAGTGGCTGTGGCTGCTGTGTCCTGGTGGCTGCAGGGCTTGAGTTACACAGATCTCAAACATTCTTCCAAAGCTTTCTGCATCTGTGTTGATGTGCACAGAATTACATCCTTACCCAGGCTTTAGGCAAACCCTGGCTTTAGGTAGGTCTGGGTTTCAATGCACTGCTTTGTACGTCAGCCCTGATAAATCAATTCCAAAGAGCAGATAGCTTCTACAGCCCAAGAGTTCTTGGAAGGTTGCTAAGGAATGTGAAAAGCATCTGAGGAAGGAGATAACTTCTTGGCATGCTATTATTTGACCTGGACGTTGGTATCAAGTTACTATTCTTCATACTGAATATAAAAAAAGACATTTACAAATAAACCCAAGAAAATTGCATTAGAAAAATATGCTGAAAAGGTTTCTGCACATCTGCTTTCACTAGTGACTGATTTCAGTAATTAGCAGCTAACATGCAGATCCATATTTGTGGCTTCAGATATCCATGTTTAACCAAGTATAAATTAATTAAAAATGAACATAGTTTATCGTGTTGATTTTCAGCAATATTTTCCTTATCGCATTGGTATGAAATGGGTAAAATCTGAAATGGGAATGGAAACTCCAAGACTTTTTTATGCTAATGAACTTCATTTTACTGTTTTAAAATTGCTAGTACCAAAATTTTGAGACATTGGAAAAACTGAGTCTGAGTTATTATAAGCGCACTGAAATCAAGGCTCAGTTTAGTATTCCTGCATACAGTTTCAGTATCTGAAAACCTAAGTTTGTATTTAAATACAAATTTAAATGGCCAAATCTGTTACAATCTGAAAAAGTTTCCAAATCCCATGTTTTTCCAATCATGCAAAATTGGTGACATTTTTTGTAAATGATGGTTTAAACTAATCATTGAAAACTACTTTTTCTTTGTGGGATCCTTTTAAAGCTGTCCATTGTTTATGCAGTGAGACCTCAGCCTGCTGGTACTTGGTGTCAGTAACTCAGCAGAGATGATTGGGATGGCTCAAATCCACAGCTTAGGCTGGTTCAGAAGGGCTTTCAAGGAAGAGTCACTTGCTTCCTGCTGTCAGATTTGTGCTTTCTCAGGTCATTTGACAACTCACATTTGATTCACAGGATCTGCACAACTGTATTTATGCTGATTTAGCAAGAGCAAAAACTATTGAGTTTATGCTGCTTTTAAAACAGGTTAGACTTGCAAAAACCACCTGGACTGCCAATGCCCAACCTGGGGGGGATAAAAGCATTTCCCATTATAATTAAGGTATCAAAAATATTTTGACATGTGTGAAATGAAAATGTGTGTTAGAACAGGATCAGTTATTTGTGTCATATGGTTATGGCATCTTTGATATGGTACTAGGAACCCTAAAGCTGGATTTGCTTTATCACTGAACCTCATCTGGGAGTCAGAATCAACCACATGGGAGTTTTCTGTTTGAAAACCCAGACAAAGACACTGACATCTGGTTTTTTCCTGCTTGTAATGCCACCAACCTTTATTTTCTAATAGCTGATTTTAACACATTTATACAGTAAGTAAATACATTTATAGAACCTATATTTATCATATATTAAACTGAACTGAACTGAGATCCAGCAGCCTAGAATTGCTGCAAGTCATTCCAGTACATTGGATAAGTACATAATTACTTACATTATTTAAGAGACAGAGATAAACATATACTAGAGGTGTCAGTGAGGAAGGTCTTTAACTGCTGTAAATTGTTACAAATTTTTATAGAGAACATTTATAGTAGCTTAAGTTTTAATCAATACTATGCATGTATTTATGGTCTAGGCTGTTGTACTACTTATGTTAAATGAATAATAATGCCATTAAGACAAATACTAAAGAGGAAATTAATTTTTTTGTGTGAAGAGCAGATCTTTACCTGTACTTAATACTATTGATTTTAGTGAGAATATATATTAATTCAGTTATTCTCTTCCTTAAATGTTTGTCAGAACATAATCTACTAGATGCAACCTAAAGGAGAGATTGTGTAGGCTGTATGAAAGGCATTTTGTCAAGTTTTGTTGTAATTCTAAAAGTTTTTAGTTTCTACACTTAAAAATCAGCATTCTTTCCTCTTGGTGCATATTTACTATGCAAAAATAATGAGATTCAGCTAGTCCTATTCATTCTCAATAGAGTTAAGAGGACTTAGTGAGTCAAGTAACTCATTCTTTGATATGATGCTCATTAAACATGAAATCCAACAAAGTTAAAATAGACATCGCTGACCATGGGTGAGATATACCGTGAGCCATAGTCTTGCAAATTCTTTTTCTCCTTCTGGATTCTTTTTCTGAGTTCTTGAGGCAGTTTGTGTTACCTACCATGACCTGCAGTTGCTAGAATCAGAAATGAGTTAATGGCATTGCATTATCTCCTGATGACAAATCCATTATAATATGTCACTGCTCTCACTTAAAATTCTAGTCTCTGCTTGTTTGGTGTTCATTGCAAAGGAAAATATGCAAGGTTTTATACTTCCTTTTCTTTACAAATGTTTTGCATAGCTTTATAAGGCTGAGCAATACAATCAAATGAAGGGCAAATTTATATGTTGTAATGGCTATACATAGATTTGTTGTCTTAAATTATTTAAAATCCTCTTTGTCAACTGGAATGACCTACAGTATATAATTCATAATTTTATTAATTATGAATTGCATGGGTTATTTTACTCTACTAAAATGAAATATTTAGATTACTATTTTATGCTCTTCTTGAATAATCTGCTTTGCAGCAACTGTATGCAGCATACAGAGGCAAGTTTTTATTGTGTTTTACTCTGTGTTAAAAGATTTTGGGTGGCAGAAAGAAGCCTTCTTAGTCCCCATCTTTACTGACCTTCCTGGGACAGGGATCAAGGCAGGGCAGCGTTGCAGAGCCTGGGAACAGCAGTGCATTCCTGCATTCCCTAGCATGTGATGAGTTGGATTAAGTTGGCTCTTTGGGGTGGTGTCATTTATGGAAAGTACTGTTCAAACACAGGGCAGCACTGAGCTGGGAAGCAGCACAATGGTTGGCAGACACCATAACCTGTATAGCTGTTGGGGTTTAATTCTGTTCTTTTCCTCCTGAATTCAGTGCAATAGGCATGAAAGATTCCTAAGACTCCTAAGATTTAGGAGAGAGATTTGTCTGACTTTGGTGGGACAAGGGCGAGAATTTAGGGCGGGCAGGAAATGTGTTCAATTCATAATAGTTGGAAAAAAGCAAAGGGAAGATAAAGTGGGAGAAATGAAGTCAGAAATGGATAGATAATTGTCCTGCGTGGAGGCAGTAATGAAACATTGATCTTTTGAAGTGAAGATCAGGAATCTGTAAGAAGCCATAGGTGGGGAAGAAGTTATTATGGCCAGAGAGTCAGTTAAAATAGGGGACATAACTGCATCAGCTCAAGAGTAGGGTATAATTGCCTTGTCAGAATACCAGTCAGTAAAAATAACTATATAATATTGCATTAAAATTATAATATAAATTGGTTTAATAGATAACTTAAATAATATCTTTAAACCAACTACATCAGTGGACAAGGGAAGAGCTGTCTATTCTGTGTGGACTTCTGTAAGGCCTTTGACACAGTCCTCCACATCCTTCTCTCTGAATTGATAAGTTCAGTGGAAATGGTTGGATGGTTGCATCCAGTGGGTAGTGGTCAATGGCTCCATGTCCCAGTGGGCATCGATGACAAGTGATGTCTCTCAGGAGTCCATACTGGGACCAATACATTTAATATCTTCCTCAGTGAAATAGACATTTGCAAATGACACCAAGATGAGAGGTACAGCTGACAAGCCTGAAGGAAGGGATGACACTCAGAGGCACCTGGAAAAGCTTGAGGAATGGCTCATGGGAACTTGTGGTGTTGACAAGGCTGAGTGCTGGTGCTGCCCCTGAGTCAGGGCAACTGCTGGTACCAATACAGGGTGGGGATGAAGGGATTGAGAGCAGCCCTATAGGGAAGGACTTGGGAGTGTTGGTGGATGGGCCAGAAAAGGGATCAGGGGTCTGGAGCAGCTCTCCTATGATTGACGCTGTTGTGGCTGATTCCCCTGGAGAAGAGAAGGCTCCAGGGAGACTTTATTGTGCCATTTCAACACTGAAGTCTTCATTTTGGGTGGAATAGTAATTTTCTGCCTTGTATCTGTCACAGTGCTGTGTTTTACGTTTAGTATGAGAGTAATTTTGATAACACATTGATGGTTTAGTTGTTGCTCAGTACTGTTTTTTCTAAGTCAGGGACTATTCAATTTCTCAGGCTGTGCCTGTTTGCAGATGCACAAGAAACCCAGGAGCATGGACAGGACAGCTGACCCCAACTGGCCAAAGAGATGTTCTATACCACAGAATTACACCATACCATACCATGCCCAGTATATAAACTATGTGGAATTGGCTGGAAGGGGATGATCACATCTGTGTGTCACTTGTTTTTCTCATGTTTTGTTCTTCTCTCTGTTTTTGTTATCTCCCTTCTCATTACTATTTACACTTTTATTATCATATTTTATTTCAGTTATTAAACTATTCTTGTCTCAACCCATGGGTTTTACCTTTTTCTGTTTCTCATCCCCATCCTTGTGGGGGCTGGGGGGGGAGTGAATGAATAATTATGTGGTAATTAAGTTGCCATCTGGGGTGAAACCATGACATGGAAGCCTACTCTAAGGAAGGAGATAGACATTTTAGCAGAGCCTGTTGTGATAGGGTTAATGATTCTAAACTGAAATAAGATAGGTTCAGTTTTGAGAAAAGGAAGAACTGTTTTACAGTGAGGGTGGTGAAATGCTGGCTCAGTTTGCCCTTAGAGATGGTAGATGTCCCACTGCTGGAAACATTCCAGGCCAAGTTGGACGGGGCTCTGAGCAACTTGATCTAGTTGAAGATATCCCTGGTTATTGGGGAGAGGACTAGATGACCTTTAGACATTCCTTCTGACCCAAACTATTGTATGAGACTATGAAGATGAGTGGTTTTTTTTATAACAAGATATTTATTTTTTATTTTTAACCTGACATGTTTTGAAATCTGAAGTAATATGGCTTATATTCACTCTGTCTAGCTTTAAGCATTTAACTGGTGCATTAAGTTAGGTCAAATACCAAAGTTAAATAATGAGCTGATATTTAATAAAGCAATTATATTCCAGGAAGTGCCTAAACTCCTTAAAAGTATCCAAGAAATTAATGTCTTCACAGGAAGAATTTTCCCTCCTAGCATATGTACTTCATTTTTATTGTCTTCCTAGGTATTCATATTCTATAAATTTGTCTTTTCATTATATGAATTCTTACTGAGTATTTCCTGTTTTATAAGATTCATTGCTAAAGTTATGGCCCCATATATGTTAAATACCTACCAGCACAGAAGTTGAGCTCATTTAGCCAGCTTTAGCTGTCAAATTCTAATTTACACAGCTTCAAAATTTAGCACATGCATTTCAAGTTCTTTCCTTCCCTAGTAAAGGCCTTTGGGCAGAGAGAATACAGCAGTGGGGACATTTTATTCACCCATTATGCACCCATTGTTCCTTGCATTATTCCTTTATGCTTTTCTTTTTCCACTCTAGTTCTCTTTCTCTTATTTTACAATGGGAACTGATGAGGATTCTCCATTTTAGGGAATCACAGCATGTTTTTTCAAGGCTGACCATGCAGTGCTTAAATTAATTGGCAATGGTTTATGATCTACCTTTTTCAGTTGGGTTAAAGCAATCAGAACTGCTCAGTGTTATTATATAGGGCAAACCCAGCACCACAAAAAGTAAAAAAAAATGAAAAATGGCTTTAGACTACATACATAAAGAAGAGCAAATTTCTATGTGTCTACCTCAAGACCTTCAAATATTTAAATCTCTCATGGTTTTATTTTGACTTCAGGCCACAGGTTGGCTATTTTTAATTTGTTCTGTTAAGTTTGTATTACATTTATTATTACAGTTTTCTTATTATGCATTTAAAATACTAGCTGCTTAAGAAATAAATTGTTATTAAATATTCTACAGATATAGAATGAGTAATTAGGCTCTCCTAGAAGTACTTAACAAAGGAAGAAAGTCCTCACTGCCACCATTTTATGTAGAGACTGACCAAGGGAGAAAGGTGAGTAAGTTACCTGCTACCTCCATTTTTCCAGGCTGGGGCCTTTTACATTGAACCAAAGTAGCATTTTACTTCCTCAAATTATGAGAATTTTCTGAAGAAATCTGGGAATCTTCTAATTCCATATAAAACAAGTTTATGTACCCTTGGTTTTGCACAGTGGTGAGCAAACTCTTCATTCACTGACTTTGGTAGCTGAGAGCACTCAACATTTATTAAATGAAATCCTTTCTAATTATAAATGGGGAATGAGTCAGGCTGTTCCAGTCATGATAAATGAACCTGATTAAACATTTTGTGTCAAATATAGCACAGTGGAAAGGAAAGTTAGGAGTGAGTGGATTGAAGGGCTGCATAATTACCAGGAACAGAGCTCATTCATTTCAGGGAGGCAGCACAGTGCAGCAGCATCAGCATTGCAAGATTTGGGGGAGAATTACAGGAAATACAGGTTTTCCACTAGAAATCAGGCTGGAAGATGTGTATTTAGTTTTCTGCCCTCTAGACACCTTCTGAGCTTTGTGTGGCTTTTCTTTACATGCCTCAAACTTTAAGGTGAGCTGAATGACTGCCAGTGACCAGCTCAAACCTTGACTAGAGGGTTCATGAAAATTCTGCTGGAAATGCCAATGAGGTGCTTATGCAGGCATCTGAGCAAAAGCCAGCTGAAGCAGATAAATAAGAAAAGAAAATTATTAATAATAAAAAAAATTAAATCTGTTCTATATTATGCCATATTTATACTGTATTTTAATTGATTATGAATCTTAAGTGTCTGATTTTATAATTGCTGATACTTAATAAGGCAATTTCAAAAATCTAAATCATTTCTAATTGTATTTCTGCCTGTGAAGGGCTGTTTTATAGTATTTCTCTTGATTAAGAAAATGAAATTGTTTGCTTTTAAGTTTAGGAGGGAATTCTGATATATATTATCAATTGAGTGGAAGAGTAAAAGAACAGATAAGTTATGGTTTAGTGTTTTGTTGAGATTTAATAAGTAGAGGAATTTTTTTTACCTAGACTAAAATTTATAGAGGTGCTAGACAATGTTTGCTGCACAGGACTGGAATTTTAATTCCTTGCCGGGATTGTTTGCTGTAAGGTTTTTTTCCATAGCTACATTACAAGTTCAAATATGCAAACTAATATTAGTATGGCCACCCTGGGAACACTGTAAACTGGCAGTTTGTATCTCCCATGCTTCAGATGAAATATCAATAGCACAAAAATATGCAATCCCACAAGGATCCTTCCATGAGCTTGACTCTACATACACCATTAAAGTATTCCAGGGATGCAGAATTAAGCATTTGCATCAGGATCAAATATGGGAGAAGGCACGAAAGCCTCTGACATTTTGCCAGTCATGGGCACTGCAGGAATTCATGGCAGACTTCTGTTTCAAAGCACAGCTGCATTTCTCAGAACAAATGCAAACTTCTCATCAAATTTGTATCATGAAAATGAGGATATGGCAAATCTCACCCTGGTTTTCTTTTTCATTTTCAAAATGTCTTGTTTTGTAGTTATTTTGTTTTGTATGTGGAGTTCTTGGGGCATACAGTAGAAATGTCTCTCTTGTGGTTTATTAAAATCTCACAAATTCAGTAAGCTGAGAACAAATAGTACTGGAAACATCAGGCATAGTTTCTACTGCAGAAATAATTCAGTCTTAATTTTTATGAGAAGAAATGCCACACAAAGATATGGAATCTTTGATTAGTTTTTAAAATTATCAATTTCTACCTCCTGATCACATTTCAAGGACACATTTTTTAATGATACCCATTCCACTAAATTTCAAAGACTTCATGTACTCTTCTATAATATAGAAGAATATACTCCATGTACTTTCTGAAGGATACTATAGGTAAAAGATAAATTAAAAAGGGATCAATTTTCTATTGAATAAAAAGCAAACACAAAACAACAACTTGCTTTTTCTCTTACGGAATAAATTCAAGGACGATATTTTTGAAGAAATTAAATAATCTGATTCCATATCTCTCTGGACATACGTGAACATTTTTATTTCAGAATTACAAGCAATAATGAAAAAATGAATGTCATATTCTGCCTTCTTCAGAGCTCTATGATTTAGTAATGATCTTTTTTAAGCTCTATTCATATAACATTTTGTATGAGCAGAATCTGTGTGCTGATACAGACTCTTGCACAAGGTATTGTCATTACATCCTAATTAAGTACTGAATGTGTTATTAAAAACTAATTATTTCTTCTTCATCATTAGTGATTTTTTTTGTTTAATTTACTGTCAATAAAGTCATGCGGAGCTTGAAAATTTAAAGATTACATTTCTTTGTAGTAGTAACTCAATTAAGATCTTTCAGTTCCTGTTGCCATCTAATCATTTTCTAAAACAATGAGAATTATCTTCTATGTGTTTCAGTTCTCCTTAACTCAAGACTCTGATCACATTTGCCATATGTCCCCCACCCTTCTTGGGCTTTGTCTATTAATGTCTTCCTGGATTTAGTGCCTAAATCCTCAAAAAATGATACCTCCTTAATAAAAGGCATGCAAAGTATAGTCCTTGGAATATTCTGGACCATGATGGCAAACTATGGTGCCATCTGAAACAAAGAAAAAAAGCAGTACATATTGTCATTTATATCCAGTAATCATTGTTCAAAGACAAGTCAACCTTCCAGTTTATTGACAGGAGTACATTTATAAAATTGTGCTTATAAAATTAACGGGCTGTAAAGGAGAAGACTGAGTGAATTAGGGAAGTCACATTTTATAAGTAGCAGAAAATGAACCAGAGTAGTTCATAATATAAAATAGTATTTTAGTGTAGTATAGTATAGTATAGTATAGTATAGTATAGTATAGTATAGTATAGTATAGTATAGTATAGAATGGTATTTGGTGAAACACCTATGGCATAGATTATCCCCCACTGACTAGTATGTCGTTAAAACAGAGGAAATACTCCAGCTTTACTCTCATCAAGATTTTTTTTTGGCTCATCTAAGCACTGATCAGGAGTTGCTGCTGACACTTACGAAGAATGAAATTTAATCAGAGAACTAAAAGGATTAGAAGGTGGTTTTAATTATTCAAAGAATGAGAATTCAAAATGAGCTTCCAATATAAGGGTCAAGAAATTGCTTGTTTTCATCTGAAGGCTTGATCACTTGGTGTTCAGGGTTATTTGGCAGGGTGAATTCCAGCAGGAGGCAACTGGATTTGAGGACATAAGCAATTTCTCTTTTGGTAGGAATTGGTCTGACTGAAGGCTTTCTTCTCTTGAAGAAACTCTGGAGTTCTTGCATTAGGAAAGATATAGTAGAAAAATTCTGTCATGATCCTTTCCCTGTGGCTACTTGAGAGAACCTCCCTAGATGTAGTCACACTGACAACATAAAGCCTCAGGCTATAGGCACATTTTGGTATAAAATTCCTGCCTCCCCCTGGAGTTAGAGTTCTGTCACCAAATCAAGAAAAGGTACCATTAATTACTGAAATTTGTCTGTGTTTCTCAAACATGTACCATGACTGGTTTTGGACATATCCAAATATTTCCTGGTTCTTTATAAGGATGTAGCAAGATTTTCAGTCTTTTATAGTGGAGGAAATCAGGCAAAGAAAATTTTCAGTAGGATTTAATGCACTGCCTTTTGTCCTGGTAAGAAAGGATTTGTGCCCTGACAAATAAACCCTGTCTCCAGGAACAGCCAGAGTGGCAGAACTCTGCTTTGTGGTAGGTATTATCTGTGGTAGCTACACCACAGTAGCTCATGTCACAGGTAGTTTTGCAGAGCAGTGCATTTTTTCAGTGGACATACCCGACATTCTTGCCCAATTACCATTATCTTTTTTGAGTCCCCAGGCCACTGCCTCATTTCAGATTTGTACCTGTGCTGTGACTGTATTGAGACATTTTGCAAACATATGCCCTGAAAGCCGTGGAGAAAATGCCAGTGATTACATGGCTTCCTTAGTTAATGAAAAAACGGTGAAAAGTAACTGAGACTCCAATCAGCTGTGATTGTCAACACCTCCTTCAATGCTGGCAACCTACTGGCAATGCTAAAACATTCTGTAATCTGGCCATGACTCAAGAAAATATCACTCTAAACTAGTAGTCTTGCCAACTGTTATCCTAGTTCTGATATTTTCTACTTCAGTAAGGTACCCGCCTCACTTTTACCTCAAAAACTCAAGAACCTTTTGAATATATTTCAATTAGACCTATGCATATTCTTTTAGCAGTTAAGGACAAATATACATACTTTTAGGTCTATAGCAGATTCCACCATGGTTCATCAAGAGATGTTAATATACTTAGAGGAGCTAGCAAACAAAGCTAAATTGAGCTGATTCTGTTATCTCTTCTTATTGAGTGGTTGTTTCCTCTTGCTAGGAATTCTCATGTCAGTGTCCCTTTACCAGGTCCTATTTTTCTGCAGTTTTCATCTCTTGTAACAAAATCCTACCCTGAAATAGAAACCCAGGCAGCATTACTAGAAAAAAAAAGTTCATTCTTCTTAAGCAATATTCACCTGCGAATTTGGAACCACGGTTGTTTACCATTTTTTGTATAAATAACTTCATGAATATATGTATGTCTGAATAATGTCTGTCTGTGTTTCTCTGTATCAGATGTGGGGATATAACTTCTGATTGTTTTCCTATTTTCTCCTCAGTTGTTTTCCCTCTTTACCCTTGTATCTCAGTACCTAAATAATTGCAACTTCCTCATAAAATCTAGTTCTGTTATCATAATTAAAATATCTCATCACTAAATGCTTTCGTTTTGTCTTCACTGACTGAAATACAATTATTTCCACCAGATGCTTTCAAAATCTCTAACTTTCCTCCCCTCCTGGAATCCCTCAGTGGGAAAGAATAGTGAAGGATGTCTCCATTGTCTCATTTTTATCTGTGGTGCACAGTCCTGCTGTTCTAATGTAAGTGTGAAGGTACCATGAAGAATCTCCACACATTCTTGTTAAAAGTAAATTCAGGAACAGTTTGATTTATGCACATCCAAATGTCATGAAATTTTATGGAAAATGTCAGCAAAGTCAGGAAACTTGCTATGTGCTGAAAAATTCTATGTGAGGAAACTGAGCTCTGAGAGATGAGAGGGTATAATTTTAGGAGACATAAAATAAGATGTTTCTATCTTTAATTTCTGCCCACAACGTAGTTAACGGCTATAGTTCCAGCAGCAATTGAAGCAGGAGCAGTATTCTTGTGCTGATTCCTCAGTTGCTGCTATTCATAGTCCTGTACATTGTCTTAGAGCACCTTAAGCTGAAATTTACGTTAATACCACCCTGTGAATGGGAGTGCCTGGGAAACTGGCATGTGTTTCTTCTGACATGACAATTTTGAGATGAGTAATTGCTTTCAGAGCACAAAGTGGACTCAAAGTACTGGTATCACCTTCCCTGTCTCAGCTCTATCCAAGGCAGACTGTCAGTGTCCAGCTGCAGTCTTTAAAAGTAAAAAACAGAGTTAATGGGAAATTAGGAAGTCTTCTGTTTGGCTTGAATGTATTTAAACTAGCTTTATTAGTCCCATCAGTGACTAATATGTTGTTCTCCACAAATTAGTTTTCAATGTATGTGACCATGCTGCCTTCATGTCATCAGAAGGATGGTATAACATCTCCACATTACCCAGTACAAATGTCACCCAGATTGTTTTCTGATGTTTCTGATGCTTTCTGTATTGTTATGACCACTAAGAACCATCATACATGGAAAAAAATAATTTAAATGATGGGATTTTTGCTTTGTTCCTATTCAAACTGCACCAATTTGTTTTACCAGCCAGGGGTGTCACTGTGGTGTTCCCCTTAATTACCTTGCCTGGAGAAGTTGAATCATGTGCTAAAGGTCTGGTTCCTTATTGTTACATATGTGTGAACAGCTTGAAATGAATACAAATACTAAAGGATTTCACATAGCTCCTGTTTCCAAAGAAACCAGTTTCCTGTTGTCTGGGCATGTTTAAAGAGGGTAGGTCAACTGTAAGACCAGCACAAACCTTGCTTTGATTTCATGCTGAGAAAACAAACAAGTAAAAAACACCAAATTATGATAGAAAAGTTGATTGTAATTAGCAAAGCATTAAAGAAAATTATTTCAACACTTGGATGCATGAATGGCTGAGAAGGTGTCTCCAGGGATGAAAGCAAAAGCTTATGGGAATGTCCTTGCTTTTCTGAGTTTCTTTCACTAATTCTCTCCCCTTATTTTCTTTCTTTTTCTTTCCTCTACACAGCAATTTGAATTAGACCAGGGGAAGGGGTGCTGGGGCAGGGTGAGATATGTCTTGGGAACTTTAATGTTTACACATAGCTCCTTTTTCCATACTTTCATTATGGGAGACAGCATTTAAAAACCTTTTCTGGCATGTGTCTTTTTCTCTGACATTTAGATTTACTTTTATCAGCATTATCTTGCTTTACCCACATACCAAAATACCTTAACCACCTAAAATCCTGGGGTTCAGATCTCTCCATTCTGCCCCCAGATCCGCCAGACATTGCATCCACATTCTTACAAGGACAGCAGTGACCAAGGCCACATTTGAGAGGCACATTAGAACTGTTAAATGGCAGGATCTAAGCAAGGGCAATTAAGTGCTAAAGAAATTACTGATCTTTGAAGCTTTTCCTTTACTTCAGTGAGTTCAATACAACAGTCTATACTGCAGTATTGGCTAACAGGTACTGCCATTAAGAGCTATTCTTAGCTCCAAGGCACAACCATCAGGAAATATTAGCTCTTATGGGGAATTATCATGGGTCAGTACATATCTCTGCTGCCTAGGAGAAAAGAAATAAACAAGTTTTTCAACTGGGAGACAGAGTATAAAAATCTTATTTGATCTGGATGTTTATCCCGGATTTCCACTCAGTCTACCCCAGATGCAGACACCCCTGTCTCCTTTAGTCCACATTCACTCTTTCAATGCCATTAGTTCTTCCTGCCCACAGATTGGGTATCACACCCCAGTGTGATTTCCAGTGCACTCTTTCCTTTCCTGGTGATGGGAAACCAGTGTGAGCCTTTCCCTTCCATTTGGGCTGAGTAAGGAAATCTCTTTAAATCTGTCTGTAATGACAGGATAGTACTGACAGAGTAAAAAACCTGTGAGGAGACTTTACTGTATTAGAATTTGGGAGTCCTCTAGAGGTTATGTGATCCAACCCCTCTGCTCAAGCAGGACCAGCCAAGTTGTCCAGGAGCATGGCCAGATGCCTTTGGCTTTCTCCAAGGATGGAGACTCCACAGCCTCCCTGGGCCCCCTGTGCTGGTGCTCAAACATTGTCTGCAGGGAGAACTGCAGCAGCTGCTCATCCCAGTCCAAACCAGAATTTTTAAGATATTATTCTGTTCACAGTTAACTGTAAATCTGTTGAAGTCAAGAAAGTGACATTTCATTTATACTGGTGTTAGTAAGATCAAAATCTGCCCTGAGGCTCCTGTATAGATGACTTGTAGGGAATTATGTGCTCTTTAAATAGCCAAAATATTGATTTTTTTTTGTTGTTGTTGTGCTTTGGTGGGGCAATAGGGGGTAGAGAAATGTAGAAAAGGTTATTTAAAATAAAAAAACAGCAGTAATGTACTGATACAGCAGATATTTCTTTTCCAGATATAAAAAATAATCTTAGTAAACAGGCTCCCAACCTATTTTTCTTCTATTGAGAAACATGAGTCACTAATGGAGAGACTTAAATTAATATATCTAAATAAGAGTTCAAAAATTGTTTTCAAGTCACCATTTATTATTCTTTGTTTTGCAGGGGTGGGGAGGGGGAAGCAAACACCAAACCAACAAATAACAGTATCTAAAGTTGCTGTAATAATTGAATGGAATTTTTTTTTATTGAAAAATAAAATAACTCTATTTGGTGAGGCTTATTTTTTGCTGATCTGTTTTGGTTGGCCAATAAATGGCCTAGCAATTATGAAATTGTTGTACAGCTGATCAATTCCTTATCAGTACACACTTTTCTCTTGAGAATAATCTCATGACCTTGGTGACATTTGCAAAATACAAAGGAGTGCACTGAAGATGAGTAACATTCAATATAGTGTGAAAATTACAATATACCAAGTAATACAAGTTCTATATTTTACTTTTGTAAGTTGTATCTCAGACCCTGATGCTTCAGGCTTTCAGGAAATTCTCAGAAATTTTCTAATGAGATATTTGTTTTGTATCTAGATAATTTAACACTAATTTGCACTTTCAAGAATCAGATTATCATAAATAAAATACAGCATCATGGTAGATGAATGAAAGTTTATCTCATACCATCATTCATACTGTGTACTTCTGCAGTCCTCTACTCTGCTACTTCTGTTGCTATTTTTCATATAGTTTTCCGCCTATTTTAGCATTCAGCTCTTTACCAAGATTTGCTTTTATCAATATTCCAAACAATTTGTCCAAGACAAAGCTGTATTCAGAAGAGAGTATCTTCTGAAATAAACATATGGGCACTTCCATGTGCCAATAGGTCTAATTGGAATGAAATAATTCCTTCTTTTTAACATCTATTGCGTTGGTTATTTTATGTTTTTGTTTTTAACAATAGCAAGATACTTTCCAAAGATGTTTTAATAGATCAGGCTAAGTATTTCCTATCAACTTAGTAACATAATTAAAACAGTGATCCTAATGCAACACATTTTAGCTGTTTTTGAATTTATCTTTTGAAAGTTATCCACTAAGAATTTCTAAAATCTGTTTAAAGTAGATTTTATACTTATTTTAAGAAGATTTTATTCTATTTCAGAAACTTGGATCCTTGCCAAGGTCACACAGTTAATTTGTCCTGTGCCTAGTAACAAATAATATACTGTTTGCAATTCACATTGCAAGACTGAAGGATGTGATCTCACAGACTCATTTTTGTACCCCTTTGTTTGTGCTGTCTGAAATAATAGAAGACATTCTGAATATATTTGCTGTATGACAATCTCCCAAAATAAACCTCAGATACTTCAAGAAATATTCCTGAAAACCTGCCATTGCTCACATTTCCTCATCATCCTTAAAATTTAGATTCTGTACTTAGCTTATTTCAATTTAATATTTAAACTACTGCCTGGTGGACTGGGAAACCCAAATTTCTCTGGAAAAGCTAGCTAAAATACTAAATACAAAGGAGGTACCAGTGAAGTTTGCAAGGCCTTTCCTTTCCTTTCCTTTCCTTTCCTTTCCTTTCCTTTCCTTTCCTTTCCTTTCCTTTCCTTTCCTTTCCTTTCCTTTCCTTTCCTTTCCTTTCCTTTCCTTTCCTTTCCTTTCCTTTCCTTTCCTTTCAATGGGAACAGGAAATTCTCTCTCTGAAGATCTTTGTCAGAGGTTGAGGACTGGAGTGACAGACATGTATGGAACTGTCATTTCTTTCTAGAAAATTTGTAAGTGATTGTGTATATAACTCATCAGGCACATTATTTGCCAGGACCCTTATTTTTCTTCCTCCCTTCTATTTGTCTATATTAAGATCAATAAGGTCATAGGATTTCCAAGTAGAATTTTCTCCTAGAAATAGAATACTCTCCTTGTCTGGAGTGGTGGGCAGGAGGACACATCCTTGGGGGTCTCAGCATGGAGGGCACTGTACCCCCATCAATTTCCCCCAGGAGAAAGTCTGAAACTTCTTCCTTAGTGGACCCCAAAGACCAGGTGAAGGGACAAGGTATGCATTTCTCTCTTCCATATACTCATTTTTCAGCTGATTTACCTGACAAAGATTCCATAAAATTTTAACATTCTGTTTAATTGCAAGGTTTAGCAGCACAATCTTATGTTATTTTTCACTACACTCCATAATAAGCCCTATCCAATTCAGGAAAATCTTTCTTAAGAAATAGCTTCTAAAGAGTCCTTGAAGAACATCTGCAGAGAGTCAGGATAGCTTTTTGTTGAAAACAAGACATCTTGCAGTTATTTTGGCTAGATGATTCTCTTTCAGGCTGATGTACTATAGGATGCAGTGTGGCAGATGAAAATTTAGGACACAGACTTTCTGAGCAGAACAAAAGTAGCTTATTTGCAGTTACTATCTATTTTTTTTTTTTTTTTCAGAAATATGCTCATTGAAAACAAAATTATTTGAGGCTATGGTTCAAAACAGTAATTTAGTATTTAGTATGTCCAATTGTAACAGTCCACATTTTAATGCATTCTGTATGAAAAGAATCTAGTGAAATGACACTACAGTATCGGTATAAAAAGGATCTAAGTTGAAGTGTCACAAGCTTATTTGTTCAGTTGAAATGATGTTTTCAGCAAGGATAAATTAGCCTATCAAACAGCAACCTTCCTTCACTGACTTCAATGAGAGTTTAATAAGAAATCTCTTTTTTTTCAGAAAAGAGAGAAAAATTCAACTTTCCTCTGAAGCTCATGATACTTTGTAGTCACTCTGTACTGTTTATTTGATATTGATTTCTTTATAACATTCTTTGAAAAGATGACTATTTCCTATACCAGTATTGTTTAGAGATGCCCACACACATCAGAATTATACTTAAAGTAGTTGCTCTGGAAAGTACATATATTTGGAGAGAAAATTCCTACTATTTTTAGGAAAAAAAATAAACACAGTCAGATAAGGACCCGGACACAGAGCAGAAGTTCTGCCAGCCATATGGAAGTGAAAAGTGGAACATTTTTGGTCACAATAGGGTTAATTTCCAGCTATAGCATGTCCCTAGTAACAGAAGTTAACTCCAGTTATACCCCTTCTGTCACCAAATAGTCCGCAATCCATGAAGAAGTTATTGTCTTTGAGCTTACTTTAAGCAAAATATTACAGAATTTCTTATAGAAAACAGACTGAATCTTCATGGCTTTATTCAGTTTAACTTGAATGGAAGAATAAACAAAGGTCTGCAGTTAAACACTAATTTTGAATAGGGAAGACAGAGAGATTAATAAAACTAATTAGTGAAGTCAACTGGAATGAAGAGCTAGGAATTTTAATATAGACAAGACCTGGAATGTAGAGGAAGCTGACCTAGAGTGCATGAAAAACTATGAACACATTTTGAAAATTAAGAATAATTAGGGATATAGTAGTTAAATGAGAAATGCATCCTGGGTTTACCCATGTTGATCATGCTAAGGTTGTCTTTTTCTAATATAAGTGATATTTCTGAAAAACAAAAGCAAATAACTTACTACAAAGTTAAATTTAATCTGTCAGGATCTCAGAAAAGCATTTAATATGGTGTCACATAGGTAATTATTAGGTAAATTATAAAATGCAAATTAATAAAAGAATTATGTGTAGTGGACCATATAGGAATCTAGCTAACAACAGTAGGCTTTGCTTAAAAGCCACTATTGTTCTGAAAGGGATTTTATAAATAGAACTAACAAGGATCATTATTAGAACAAATGGTATGTAATGATTCCTTCAGTGATGTTAGTGTAAAATTTAGAATATAAATGACTTTTCAGTACAAAGGATGAATGGAATATCATAGAAGAGTACAAGTAAAATTAAACCTAACAATATTTTATTAAAAAATTGCATAGCTTTGCACTAAATATTTCTGCTATAATTTGGAGACTCATCAACATGAAATGTTGCTGGAGATAAAACAGCATGGATTAAACAGCACAGACTATTTAAATTGATGTGACCATGTCTAGAATTTTATGCATAGTTGTGGCTATGAATATTTGAAAAGACAAATTGGAATTGTGTTAGGAACAGAAGAGGATATTGTTCTACCAGTTGTAATGAGAGACTGTTTCATGACAGGAAAGAGAAAGAGCTTGAAACAAAGAAAAAGATGTGTGCTGATAAATGATCACTTTGTTCCAAGGTGCAAACACAAAGGTGGTAAAAGGTGCTTTACTGAAAGTGCAATTTTGGCACAAGGATAAATGAGAATAAATTGGCCATGAACAGATGTGGGCTGAAAATTGGAAGATGTGCCTTATTACTCAAAGGTGCCAGACCAGTTTTTCTGAGATAAGTGTAAGGGTAAAATCTCAGTTTGAAATAAAGCTGGTAGAATTATGAAAGTAAAAATAGGACCTGTCTTCCAGGAAAAGTGGTGTGGATTTGGTAACTCTTTCAGTTATTTCTCTTGTTTTACATATGCAACCATAAATGCAGATAGATATTGTCTGTCTTGATTGTATGTCTTGCCAGTGTTTTATTCCAAATTGCCTTGAACTTGGCAAAGCAGAAGCATTAGATTATTCCTTTAAATTATTTATGCATAGTAGCTATATGATGCTTAGTTTTTCAAAGTATTCTGTTGACATGTCTGACATTCTGACAGTTACCCAAACACAGTAGCTTGCTCAAGGTTATACTATAAGCCAGTGGCAAACATCACTTTGGAGGTCCATTAGATAGAAGTGGCAATTTTTAGTTCTAAACCCTAAAGTGCAGTGTCATTACTTTTCCAGCACAGGGTATGAAGGGTTAAGAAAGAGGTTGGCATGAACTCTTTTTCCTAATTAGAGGTTCTCTAAAACAAGATTATTTCACTTGTAGTCCTTTTGTTCGTTCTGTATCAGTATTACCCAAACATTGCTCATTGTTATGCTTAGAAGGTAAGACTAAAGAGTCTATGGCTAGGTAAGTAGGCAACACTAATTCCAAATAGTAATAAAATTATAGGTATGTAAACGCAAGATGATCTCATTAAAGTAATAAACTCAGAAGGATATTGAAGACCAGATGGAACTCCAAATAGGAAAATCTATAATGGGACATAAGGATGCAAATTACCCAGAGCAGAGTTTTTCCACATTTGAATGTAGTTCCTTATGTCATAAAAAGATATATACATAAAATACAATCTGTTAAAGTATTTGTATTGAAAGCACAATTTCTAAATAGATATACTTCAAAGGCTTCTGAATTAATGAATATGTATGGAAATGTTTTCTTTCATGCAAAGACTCAGTGGAAAATGTCAAACTCTGTATGATGTGTGGAATCAAAATTTCACATTTACCATGTCTGCAGCTTCTCAGAGGCTCTATACCTATTTACGTATATGCACTTGAAAATATTTTACTGAACCATTAATCTAGAATATTAAAGAACTTATGGATAACTATGGATCAGTTGGAGATTTCTTGTTTAGCCAGTGACCATTATTCTCCCTTTATCTGTCTCTTTCGAGCTTTGTTAGTAGGAACCATGCCAAAAGGATATGATCTGGCCAGAATCTGGGCAGTGAAGTGCAGAAAGAGCCATCATACTGGTTTTAGAAATCCATCTGTTCTTCTTATGCAAATAAGAAGAATATGCAGCACTGGAAAAACTGGCTACTTTGAACATCCCTTTATGACTATCATAGATCTTGCTTAATTAGTGTTTTAGGATGACTATCAGAATATCTCAGTGTCGCAAAATGTTCTGTATATCTCTCCCCAAAGGCTGGTACTGTCTTTGTGTCAAATTTGAGAGTGGTGTCTTACAGCCATATTGCCAGTCCCTCTCCAGAAGTCCATTCTGGCTTGGTGGGGTTTTAATTGTCTTTTCTGTGGAAAGCACATTTGGCGTGGAAACTTATAAAGCATAGTGGAGAATGGAATAAATGGATTAGGATGTCCATGTAGGAACAATCATTGTTCTGAATATCACACACAGACAATATGTAAGAATAAGGTACAAGGAGGTGTTTGCTGTGCTTTAACCCTTTGTGTCCATGAAAGGGTATGTGCAGCTCCACTCTTAACTGCAGTGAATCAAAGGAAATGTAAGCACTATGAAGTGTTTTTCACTCAGTGGATACTGTGTGTGGTATCATTCTGTGCAAGGCTCCGGGGAAGCAGGCCTTGTTTAAATTGTGTGTTTTTTTCAATAAAATATTGAAACTTCTAACAGTGACTACTGTTGAAAGTTCTATCAGTCAAACTATTGATTTCTAACAGTGCAGAGACAGTGTTTAGCACTTGTTTCAGTTATTAGTATGACTGAAACATAACATAACAATGGCCCAAGTTCTTGCAGTATGGTAACACTTGCTGTGACTTTGTTTCCCAGACAAGCTAGCTAGTCCTGGGCTGGAGATCACCCTCAATAGCACTTTTGCAGCAAAGAGGGAATAAATGATGTATCATAGAAATGTCTGGTGCAAATCTTTTTATGCTTCCTTCCCTTCTGCTACTTCTTTCCCTTAGTTACTGGTTTTAAAGAAGGCTCCTGTGGGGATCTGGCACAAGTCAAAATAGAGCAGCTGGTAAACCCTAAACAGAACAATGGTTGTAGTCCTTTTGCATTACTTGATCTTAAGTCATTCTTTAAACTACATTGCTTAATGAGTGTGGTTTTCGGTCAGTTTGTAAATCATGGTAACAACTAGATGTTTTGCAATTAGCTTGATCTGTTGCTGTAACCTGATCTTGGTTTAGTGATAGGTGGATGTGGGGAGCTGCTTCACTGTAAAAATATAGTGAGACCACAAGAAAAGGCTTGGCAACATAGTTCTTAATTGTTTGGGGACTGAAGAGCATAATGGTAATTTAAATTAATATTTGGGATTATTATTCTGGGTGGCAAGTGTTCAAAAACACCTTTAAGCCTCACTTCAAATCTTAAGTCTGAAGTTACAAACCAGGTCCATCTCAAAGCTTACGGTAGACAGACTGTGTGTATTTTGTACTAGACACTGCTGTCCATATTACAGTAGGGTTACTTTTAGAAAGCAGTCAGCATGTGATGTGGACTGCATTCAATGATGAACTGCCAGATTCTGACCTCACCCTGGTTTCACTCCAGCAGGAAACTCCAGTGTAGTTAGAATAAGTCAATGGGCCTATTTGAAATTTACACCAGAGAATATTAATTTGGAATCTTGCCCATGCCTATGTAGCATCTTCTGAAGCAATGTTCCATTTGAAGTTGGTATTCTTCTGGTTATTTGAGTTAGATTACCCTAACTTTATTTGAACAAAAAGTGGTTATCCAGTAAAAATGGAGCATTGAGCAGTAATAACACTTTACCCATTTTCAAATTTCACATACTGGACTCTTCTCTTAAGCAACAGTGATTGGAATCCTGTTTCAGCTTCTGAACATAGAACAGACTAATGCCAGAATAGGGAATGATATATAATCAGTAGCAAAACAATTAAAAGCAATATAGAGTCTAGTTTTTGTGAAAGTATGGACTAGACAAAAACATTAATATATAAAAGTTGTTAATTCTAAAAATGTTTTAGTATTAATTTCATTAACTGCATTGAATAAGGAATTTGAGTCTGTTATTTCACATGACGTTTTCCAGACTAAACAGATGGTCAAATACATATTTCCTTGAATTTTAAATTCAAAGAATATGCTAAATAGCACTTCTTTTCCCCAGGTCCCGTGATTTAGGCAAATGTGCCTTTATCCTATTTTTCATCACTATTCATAAATTTAGATTATAAGGAAAGATTGATAATTCTCCTTATGTAGCAAAAATTAAGATTTTTACATTTCAAAGTCTAAAAGGCAAGCAAAAGTATTGTGCATTTATTTTTTAAATGTCATTTTTTAAAAGTAATTTTCAGAGTTTATGAACTTAAATTATTTTGTTAGTTGGGACCGGTGAAGCCTGAGAAGAGGCAGGGTAGTGTCTGATGGTGTGAGGTCCCCAAGTAACCAAAACTCTTCTCTGTACAAACACCTTGTGTTACAGACTCATCAGGGTATTGATTCTTCTGGGAGAGAGAACCATGCCTGAGAGTAAATTGTGATCAGAACTCAAAAAAGCATGTTACAGACTTAAAGAGTAGAAAGTTTTTCTTTATACCTTTGTGAGTCTTTCAGTGAAGAATCCTAGGAGTGTGAATTCATATTTGCTATCAAGAATATAAGTGGATATTTTAGACTACATGTAATTTATTTGCAGAGTTAAACTTTCCTAAGAGTCACTGGTAGCACTTCAGAACAGATTAGCCTTACAATGAGGTTTTAAAATCTGCTTTAAACCAGTTTCTTTAATCTCTATTACTTTCTCCATTTACTTTCAGAATCCATTTACAGCACATGTAGACAAAATTATTATTTTCTGCCTTTGAAAAATAAATAGAGCTGGGATAATTTAAGTAATTGGTTGGGTTGTTTGTAATAGCTCTTTATAGAGAGAAAGCATTCATCTGAATATTGTGCTAGGATTTTATACTTCCTTGCTGAGCCACACAGTCCACTGGATACAAGGAAAGAAACTTCTAAAAAAAGTCAAGATATGTAAATATATATATATTGCACTCTTATGTATTCAGTCTCTCAATTTTTTGTGGCTGTTCTGACATGCAAAATGACCAACTCAATTAAAGTGTGTAGAATATATGTTTTCTTAGTTCCTACACACCCCAATGTGATTTCCCTGACTGAATAGCAAAAAAAATGCTCAGGGTTTTCTCTGACACCTCCCAGATGTGATATCAAACGTGGTGTGTGACTGGATGTAGCAGAGGTGTAAGGTCCTAGTTTCCCAAAGTTTAAATTGAATAATTTTTTTCTGAAAATATAGGATTTTTGTGGGGGGAGGACAAGCTTTCCTGAAGTAGTTCAGAAAATCTGTATCTTCCTTTAATAATACTGTTGATATTTCTTCCCTGTGTAAGATCTGTTTTTAATGTCTAAGGTCAGACTGAAGGTGGGAATGAGAATGAGAGTTCTTAGAATATTTTTATTCAGTTTTACTTTCTCAAATGATGCCACATCAAGGTCAGTAATTCTGTCCCTTTCTCCCTTCTCCAAACCATGGTAAAGTCTAATAATTGCACAGATTTTAGACTGCTTAGAATGGTGACCTTTAAGCAAAAAATTATTTTCAGTCCTAGTTAGAGAGAAGACTTTACTTTGCTGTAATAATTAAGGGAACCGGGATATTAAAGTAAGTTTAAAGTGTATTCATGGCAATTAAATGCATTATTATTAGAATTTAATCATGATGCAAGAGTGTGATTGAGAAATTTCATATGTGGGAGGAAATAAATGTCACTCATCAGTACTGAGCACACCAATGGCTTAAGTTAACTCCTCTTATCTGCACTGAAACATGCTGGAGCCCCCAGATGTTCAGCTCCTGCATGTCATCCAAGCACTGGCAGTTTTTAGCTAAAACCTGTTAATTTCTCAATATGAGCTAACTCTGCTCCTTGAAACTGTGAAAGCAGAACCTGTTGGATAAATTGCACACAACTGCATGTTTTACCCTTGTTACTCAATGAGAAGCAATGGTATTTCGGAAATAAGGAACAGAAGTGAGCATGAAGCATCAACTCAAAGTTAAAATTGAGTAACTCAATTAGTTCTGGGAACTTTGAAATTATCTATCTCCTTCAACAGTAGCAGAAATAGTAGTTCCTTCAACACTGGCAGAAATAACATAAGTGTTTAACAATGCTGTTGAATATGAAAAAGATACTATGAAATTATAGAAAAATGGTGAGGGTGGGTTTGGTGTGGTTTGGTTTGGAATAGTCTGAAAATATTTGACATATCTGATGCTTAAGATATTGCAGACAGGCAGTGGCAGTCCTTGTCGTTCATGCTTGTTGAATACTCTGTTGGATCTTTTTCTGTGATTAAGTCAATTTGTTACAAATTTTCATAGACCCGCTCTTCACTGATCTGCAAACTAGAAGTGGTCATTTTAATCATCTGTCATGTCTGACTACATGACACAGAACCCAGACTTCTACAAATGTTTCTTGCCTGAACATCTCATATTCTCATAGGTATTACACCTGAATTTCATTTTAAAAGCTTCATATCAGAGAAAGTCTCTGACATGAAACATGTCCTCTCTGCCCTGGATTTTTGATTTTTCACTCTTGAAGTACATTTAAACTAATGCTGCACATTTACTGACTTTTGCCCATTTCATTTATAACAAATATACTAAGCTGATTTGTCACAAAAAAATGCCATTAGTGGAGCAATATTGAAGTGAGTTGTTTCTTGAAGGAAAAAGTCTGTTATAGCCTATTGAAGACAGAAATTAGTTATGTGATGCCATCTTTTCCTGTAATACCAGGCTATTTAAATTTTCATTCAAGTCTACTGTAATTGATGTGAAGGTGATAAATCATGGAATGAAGCTCTCAGTTATTAGTTGAAGCCCTAAAGCAAGACTCAGAAGCCTGCAGATTGTGAGGTCCATATACCCTGGTTCTGTGCAGGCTGAACTGGTCCTGCCTATGCAGTTGTATTTTATTAGCATCTGGCTGAGCTTTCAAGCTTTGCTTTTGGGATTTTTTTCTCATGAATAACTGTAACCTCAGCAGGTTAACTGTCCCCAGAGTTGCTGAGTGACCACAGAAGAGATTGCTGGAGTGACACTGTTTCAGGTGACAGTAGCATCCAACCACATGTGCTCAGATCTGCAGGCTGAGCCAAAGATTTCCCCCCAGTTTGGCTACTTCCCTCCTTCAGTCCTTCTCTCCTCCAGTCTCACTCAGAGCAAACTAATGAAAAAAATCAACAACCCACAAAATAAAAACCTGAGACAGTAAGAAGGGAACAGCTCCAGCAGAAGTTTTCCAAGACTTCTATAATTTTCTTTTTGCAAACAGTTTTGCTGTTTTCAGTTTATGGTTCTTGTGGTTTGAAGATTTTGGTCAATAATCCTTGTGGTTTTTAGCCTGGCTGAGTAAGACTAAGATCGTGCTACAGCTACAATAAACATCTCAGCTAACCCAATTAGTCTCAGTAATACTAGATGATTTATGCATTGGTTTGTTGATTCTGAAATTATTCATCCTTGCAGTGCACATAGAAGGTGATCAACTTCTATTGAAAACTTCTTTCACATGGGATTTTATAAACCATAAAATTGCTTTTCACTTTACTGCTTAGAAAAGATATTGGAAAAAATTTTTTTTAAACGTGCTAAGAAAATTATGTAACTTTAAAAAAAAAACAGAATGCTGTCCTTGGAAATGCTGTTAACACATTCAGAGAAATTTAGAAAGCCACACAATAATTATATTTAAAATCTCTAGCTCTTCATCAGATTTGCTCAGACAATTCTCCACAGAAAGGAAATCAACACACATTGTTTAGTAGTGGTTCTGAAGCTGCCTTGGGCATTGCAGGTCTTGCTTTGGCAGTTCTCACACATGCTAGACAGCACAGATCAAAATGGTGCAGCAAACTCTGGAAAAAAGTTTGGAATGGATTTTTCTTTTTCTCCTTTCTTGTCTTTCACCTTCCTGACTTTCTTTGCTCTCCTTTCCCCTTTTTTATTGTTTTTCTTTCATCCCTTCTTTTTCTTTCCATCTCTCTTACTTTCACAATCCCTTTTGCTTTCTCTTTCTCTGTGTTGGTTGGTGGGTTGGTTTTACCTGTCCTGTGGCTTAGTTCTACATAGAAAGCTTCCTCTTACTTTGAAACTGGCTGTTGATAAAATGACATGGAAAGCTTTTAGCCTAAGAGGATAAAAAATCAACAATTTTAACTGAAATATTTGAAGAATTCTATTCCAAAATTATGCTTATACTGAAAGGAAAACAAAATTAAGCACAGTGATATTTTTTTTAAACTATTAAAAGCTTAGAAGGCAAAATTATGTATTTAATTTTGATTAACAATAAATATTTGATCCACACAATGTTAAAATGGATTGGTTTACATTTATTTTTCAAATTCACCCATGGAAAGTCCTCATAGCTCTAATCAAAATTCTAACTATCTGTGCTTCCTTTCTCGACTTCCCGTCCTTCCTTTCCTTCCTCCCAGAGAACTGTGCTACAGTTTTGTTGTACATCAATTGATCTTGAAACATTGCTGGCTCTGTGTGCTCTGTTATCTTTCCAGTTATAAAAAAAATATTACTTTTAATCCAAATTCTGAAGGTCACTAATTAGCTCATTTCTGTTCTATAACAAGAGAAACAACATTAACTTCCGTAGCATCTAAGCTGAATATAAATGCCTCATTTATCTTAGACATATGAAGGCAAGTGTCTGAGGATGGGTGTCAGTGTAGAAAAATAGCCCTGGAGAGGAAGACACAGAAAGATCAGACAGTATTTATTACCATAAAGACATTCTTATGTGCTCCATAGACTGAGTGATTTCAGGGCACAAGGCAAGGTTCTGAAGAAGTAAAGATTCTATTGAGAAAAACATTGTTTGCAATTTGTGAAGCTGATTTCAGGTTCAAGAATTCCTGCCTAAGCCATGCCAGAAGCTCTCACAGAGCAATACTCAGCATCTTATTAGTTTTTAAAGAAAATAGTGGTAGTTAATATCTTCAGTGACAGGGCACTTCCACTTTGTGGCCATTTATTTTATTACTCTCTTCTCACAGCCTTTTTGGAAATGCATTGGGAAGCCTGCTCAAAGTCCTGCTGGACTCAAAGCAGGGCCCTGAATCAGAATTTGTGCAAACACCAAGCCACCATCATATGGTGGGAGCAATCTGCAGGTTGTTCAGTGTTCATTTAAAGGAATTAAAATAATCAGTGGATCATTTGTACTTTACATAATCACATATAAGTTGGAGATGAAAACATATTCATTAAAATTGAGAGCTAATTATCTCTTAGTGGTAGTGCACAGCAAGTCACAGAAGTTTTCGTATGTAAAACTAAAGATACTGATATTTTCATTCATTCCAGTTGGACTTAGTCAAAGTTGATGGGTATGTGGGTTGTATTTGGGAGTATTTCAATAGCAAATATACAATATTAAGTACATAAAATAATATAATGCATAAGCCAAAATGAATAAGGATGAAATAGTAAATTATTAATCTCTCATTTCCACACATTTTTTACAATTTCATAAATTGACATGTTCTGACAATGCACTTTGACTATAATAAAGCTTTCTTTCCAGTTGAAGAATCTTCCACTGTAGTAATTAATATTCTCTTAGTTTTCCAGAGAATTGTTTATTCTTCCAGTGTTTCTTTTTCAAGAAAAGCAAAACAAAACAAACAAACAAAAAACCAACAAAAATCCCGCTAACAGTTTTTTTAAAAAAACAGTTTGTTCAGTCTAACTTGGCATAAGTCATTCTTTCATGAAATCAGGATTACTTTCTAATGGCCCTTAGCAGAAGAAAAAACAAACCCCCAAGCATACAAAACCAAAACATAACAAACTATTCTTACCTTATCAATATCCTTCCAGAAATATTATGGGAGCATGTGAGAAACTTGAGACTGGAGAGATCTGTGTTTGAGATTTTTTAAGGAAAATTTTAAACATAATCTTAAAAGCTTTATGTACTTTATTCAATCATCTGGCTATGGAATTATTTGCCATTCATACACTAGTGGCTGTAGCTGTGAAAATTTGCAAACTATGACATCTTGGCTTACACTTGTCCATGCTTCTTTTCTAATAAGATTTTGTTTTCATAACAGAGAACTAGAAATATTGAAAATAGATGAAACTGAGTATCACCACATAAACTGAAGGAACCAAATCTTATTTATTCACTGGTTTTAACTAATTTTTCACTCTGGAAATGGAATTATAATTATTCCCTTAATGGAACTTCAAGAGACAATGTTAACATTTTCTTTTCCCTTATTAGTGTTCCTGGTAAAATCTCAGAAAGGAGATTAAAATATTATTTCTTCAATATTAAAAGGCAGAGCTGTGTCTCACTGCTTCATTTTTGTTTGTGGAAAAGTTTTATTTGATCACTGAAAGTTTAATTTGAAGCACCATCATTTGGATTTAAGAGAACTAACCTGTTTATAGGATATTATACAAAAAAAATGCATGAGATAGCTTAAAAATGATAAGATTCTTTTATTCCACTTATATTTTTGCTTCCACAAAAAGAAATACAGTGTGTGAGAATAGGCAGCATTCTCAGATTTTGTTTTACTAAGAAAGCCGTAAAATGACGGTTGCTTAAATGAAATTGAGGAAATCTTAAAAAAAGAAAAAAAAAAAAGAAAAATGAGAGAATCTCTGACCTTCTCTATAAACAATAGCCTTTGTTACATCATCATATTGTAATTAGATTTATTATGGCTGTATGCTCATAGTTTGAATAAGTGGAAAATGTGATGTGAGTTTAATTGGCTTGTCGTGCTGAGTTCACGAGTGCATTAGATCCTGCCTTGTCCTGCTGCTAATTGAAACATCTCTTTAAAAATCAGCCATTCCATTGCAATCTTTCAGAAATATTCTGCTGCAACCAATGCCAACATTTTTTAAATGAGACTTAACCCATGAACGAAGTAGCTGTTACCTCCTGTTCTTCCCCTCCTTCTCATCATAGTTGAGAAACCTCTGTCCTTCCAGTTCCGGTGTAAAACCCACTCATCAAAAGCACAAATTCTCTTTTTATTTCTGCCACAGGCCTCAGACTGTTTCTAGCTGCTCAGAGAATGAATAACACTGGGCAGCTCATTTCATCTGTCTGTATCTTGATACAGCAGTTCTGTGAGCAGAAGGAAGAGACTTTAACCCACCTCAGAAACTGCTGAAAGGGGGATAGAGGAAGAGCATAGTTTGTAATGAATGTTATGGATACTCAGAAATAATCATATGGAGCATTAGAATAATATAATTGCCTGTATTTTAGGTCTTCTGTCCTGTACATTATTTGAACCATATCAAGGTGAACTGTGTTGAGGGAATTAGAATCTACAGTTGAATGGACTGAAATTGTTTCTCTTTTCCATTTACCTACAAAAGACAATTGTGAGGTTTATTTTAATGTCACTAACAGTATGGATCAAACATAAATGAGATTGAAATGAAAACAGGTAAAAATAGGGAGAAATTAATTTAAACTAAGGTCAAAGAAAATGTTCATATCCAGTTCAATATCTTATGGAGACTGAAAGACACTGAATAAATTGTATGATTTTCTTTGAGGAATCTGTTACTATTAATACGAGGTATTCACTGCATTACTGTGCAGACTTTTTACAAACTTCTCCTATTTATATTACATCATCTGTGCTATTTTTTTTCCACAAATAGATAGGGAAGAGTACATCATATATGTAAAAGTGTACATTAATATATTTAGTTTCTGAATTAATAGTGAAAAACAAGTTTTTTGTAAACACGGCCTTGCTTTTTAGAGAGACAATTGATGTCAATTTTCTAGTTGCAGCCTCAGTTGTTATTATATATTAATTTTATTGTCTTGTTATCTTAGAATGGAAGGTGACCCTGCATTTCAATCATCCAACAATAATTAGGAAATAAATAAATAACATCTGAATATTTGTCAGAATCTCTGAGTAATCTAGACTGAGCCACGGTCTGACATCCTGTCTGGTCAGATGAGATCATTTGAGTTGTCTTTGTGCATCCTGAGTTCAAATTTCCCTTTTGTTTGGAATCAGTAGGCTTGCATGGCTAGTAAAGTCCTGTCTGCTCCCTTAGGACATCCATTATATTGAGGACTTTAAAAACAAACAGAAGTTAAATCTTCACTTTTGCCAGGTTACTTTATGATTGTACAACAGTTCTCTTTGTTTCTTCCTTTTTGTAGGAAGATTATTCAGTTGTGACATCAATGAGCTCTAGACACAGTTTTAGTTGGGCTTTTTGTTGCAGGATTTATAAAAGTAGATACGTGTGTGTGAAGCAGATATGTTTAAAAATGACATCCTAATCAATTATTTAATTAAGCCCACGAAATAACATGCAGAAGTCTTTATTTTACGAACTCTATTAAATGTACACAAATCAGGACCTGAAATAAAATGCAGAAATTAGTATAACCTGTTTAAAATACTATCCTTTGCATATAACTCTTTTTATTGCTATTTTGACTAAGAGTATTTGTTGGATTTTTTCAAAAATATAGTTTGAATATTTTTGAATATACTTTAAATATACTTCAAAAATATACCTCATATTGAAGTCTTTGATATATGATGGTTTGTAGTTTTCCCTTGTTTTCTTTCTGGGTGGTATGGTATAATATTGTTTACTTCCAAAAGTATAAAATTCAGTAATAGAAATCTCCTACTCTTTGCTTTAGAAGGAGAGTCAATTGTGTATGAAACTTGTATTGCTGTTACGTGGTTTTGTGCAAAAGGTGAATTATGCTTTCAAGTAAAGAGAAATGTGTGCACAAACTGCATATTTGTTTTGCTGAGCTCTGTGATTTTAATGATATATTAGAAATTGGGTATTAAAACCAAGTTATGTATGGTGCAATCAGCAATTGCAAATTTTGTTTGAAATTACTCTGCTAAGTGTAACAAATCATGTCTTGATCCTGAACTGCTGTAATCATGGGAACTTTATCATTGTCTTCAGTCTAAAAGAAGAGGGTGCAGGAGGATAAGTTAGAAAAGCTATACATAAGAGAATGGATTTGAAGAGTAGGAACTACAAGTATGGTTACAGATCTGGCCATGTTCACTGGAGGAAAATGCAGAGGAGAAGCACAAAAAGTATCTGCCAATAAATAAAAATACTATAAAGAGTGATTGATTACTTTTCTTAATTGATAAATACATAACTAGGAGTAACAGGCTTAGTCTTTTAAGCTTAAATGGTAGAAATAAATTTCATAGAACACAATTACACAATGAAATATTCTGCCAATGGAAATCGTGTAATTACTGGTACAGGATGTATTTAGAGCTGAGCCTTGTAACACATGTGTAGAAGAAGCTTCATCATGACAAGACATATGCAGCTTTGAAAATTCCAAGTATAGCAACACAAATCTAGCCAGAGGTAACAGCTGTAAAAGAGTCATGTAAACTCTAGCTGTGGCTCAGCCAGCAGTCCCAGGGGCCAGAGTCCTCATTCAGCATGCACTCTCACTGAGCTGCTGGGTGATCTCCTTTTGCACAGGAGGAATGGTGGTATTTTCTTCCAGCCTACATTCCAGTTGTTAGACCTGGGCATTGTAAGGTGTATTAAGTGTGCAGGATAAAGAGACAAAAAAAAAAAAAAAATACAGAAGGACAGAGAAGAAAGGTGTGTCTATATGCAGGGTGTGTGTTTGCACCTGCATTCATTTCCTGAATTGTTGTAGTCTTAACTTTTTCTTTCATGGAAGCAAATGTAAGCAAGTCCCAGCATTTGGGGCATCACAACATGTGCTGGAGGTCCAAGAGGGGAATCTGTTCAGTTCTGGAAGGGAGTCATCCTTCCTGCTTTCTGCTTCCTGTGCTCTCTGCTCTGTGCTGCGGGGATCTGACCCACAGTGACCAATATCAGCATGAATCTCTCATTCAGAGAAGGTGAAAGTACCCAGTTAAGAATTCACAGTGCTGCTAACCTTGGCTGTCACCCCACAGCTCAAACAGAAGCACTCACTCCTTCAGAAACCTTTTCAGAGATAGTTTCCCAAACCACAGGTTGCACAGAGCTAATGGACACAAGTGCTCCAAAGCTTCTCAGACCACACACTCACAGAGCCCAGACTGGGTCACCAGTGTCTGGGATGGTCTTTTTGGGAGATGGAGAAGTCAGGCCTGCCCCAAAGGATCTGTGATACTGGGATCTCCTCTTCTGCTCTGGGCTATACATAATGTTTTCTGCTTTTCTGAGCAGAATAGCACTGGTTTTGCTTGAGAATAAAACCTAAAGATGTACATGCACTTGTTTGGGAAAAAGTTGTTTTGAAGGTTTTTGTTGTCATGTCTCCTGGTGAGGTCTGCAGATTCAGTCTGTCATTAATGTAAAATATTCTCAGGTGTTTGCAACTTTACATTTCCATCTGTGAAAATCTGGCCTGCCCTGAATCTCAGTGACAGGCAAATGTTTTTGAAAGCACTCAGCTGAACCCACAGGTAGACTTGCTGCAGTTGTTTGAAATGTGAAATGCAATTTATATTTTAGGAAAGCAGGATTCGTGGACTAAAAGTTTTTGTTGTTTTGAACCTAATGGATTTACATTAGGAGTGGATTTGGCCTTTATACATTATCATTTAGAAGCTGTCACAGCTCTCAGATTCTTCTTACAGAGCAATAGGTTCCCACAAACCATGTAATCTCTTCCATACCAGACTGTGAGTTTGATTTCCTGCCTCTTCAGGAAATAAAAAACTGATGTCTGTTATATAGGATAAGGCAAATATATGAAGGCATGAATCAGCACTTCAGTACATCTAGGAAAATGTGTCTGGTTCTGCAGGGGGAATGCCATTATTGTTACTTTCTTCTTTTTAGCAAGTAGATTAAATAGATTTGTAAATTCCTCAGTCAGTAGTAAATAAATGGAAATAGCATCACAAGATAGGAAACCAGCAAAAGAGCTGAGCTTGTGCAAGTCTCTAAAATGGTTCTGAGACTGCCAACGTAAAGGATGCTTACCAAGAAATCTGAGCCACTGTGAGTGATATTTGTATCTCAGAGACTCTATTAAGGGATCAGAAACAACAATGGAAAGGATGCAGCTGAATATGTGCCTGCTCAGTTAATTTTAACATAAATGTTCTAGGTACTGCTCTCAGCAGTATCATATTAGCCTTTACTGAGTTGTTATTCTACAGTAATCCATCAATGTTTTGCAATTATTCATCCCCTGAAGACTGTTTATGAAATGTTTGTGTGCTTTTAGGGTTACAGAATGAGTGCTTCAAAATATGTGCAAATTTTGTAAGAACTTTTGCACACTATTTATGCAGGTACTTTACAAATTAAAATAATATGGTCATAAAAATTAGGTGAGAAGGAAAAGGGAGGAGGGGGGTTTTGAAGAAATGGGGTAAGTAGTGGCAAAGGGTATTTTCAGTTGGGATTGTCATAACTGAAAGAGAGTTGTTGAAACAGAGACTTAACAGGAGTCTAACCCAGGCAACATGACCTGCAGGGACTTAATCGTCCATCACTATACAGAGAGGAATTTTGTGTATTGCCATTTCTTCAGTGCTGTTTGCCCGAGTATATTAGAAGAGGTAGCACAAAATTTAGGACCGAGGCAGTTGTAAAAGTCTCTGGATACCTGGAGACATCTCAAACACTGAAATGTTACTTTATGCAAACAAGCAGGATGAAAGTAGTCAGGGTTCTGCCCAAGCTGCACCTTTGCAGCCATTTTCTGGCTAGTCTGTCAATGATCTGAGGGATAATAGAGGATGAGGACCCTGTAAATGTGCACAGTCTGTCTTGTTATTGTTATTTTTACTGTCCCATGCTTGTCTGATATCTCAGGCTAGAAATGTTTCTGAGTTTGGCCTCAGTACATTTTCTGCAGAACAAGATAATGTCAGTGTTTTAAATTGTTCATTTCTATGAGCTGGAGAATGTGCAAGCATGTATATATTTAATTCCTTCAGAAGAAAGAGGTCATAGACAGGAGGTGAAGCAGCACTGCCTTAAAAATTACAGCAATGACAGTAAATGTCTGCAGAACTACACTACAGGAAAGACAACTCTTTCTTCCTTACAGCACGATCAAGACCCCCACCCTCAGGAGTCGGAGCTATTTGTGCCTATAAATCGGTGTGTTTATTCCTGTTCTAACTGGCCATAGACATGGAACTTAAAATTGGTCCTCTTTCTATTCTGCAGTAGGTGGAATTTTTTTCAGAGCAGTCAAAGTCTTTTAAAGTCTCAGGAGAAATATTTTTACATTGCCGATGCAGAGTCCCTAGATGGAATTGCCTTCAGGGCAATTCATGTATGTTTCAATTGATTAAATATTTAAAATCCAACCTGATGAAAGCAGACAATCATGTACACAGTAGTAAAAGTTCAGGAAAAATCAGCAGAATTTATGTTTTAAATCAAATCAAGAATAAGTAAAGATTGTTATATGTTACAGGCATCTTTTTATAACATATATATTTAGTATATATTCGTATGTGTGTGCCCATATGCATATATATATTACAGAAAAATCTGTCATGTAATATCAGCAATAATGTGCAAAATGCAAACACAGCTATTTCACCAGACCCTGTGATGTTCAGCTGGATGATAATGAATGAAAAAAATCTGTATACATCTTTGCAAAGGGTGATAGAAGTAGTAATGTTCTTCCAAACTGTCTCTTTAAATTATCCTTAATGAATTAATGTGCTACTGTGAGCACACAATGCTGAGGTGCCTTGGGGATGAGATGTATACTCCAACTGTTGAGCTTTACAAAATTATTTGAGCCTTTCTTCTGGTTGTTCTGAAAAATTGCCCAAAAATAATAGTTGTGCCTTTTCCACCTCTTGGCACTTTATTTAGAACATTGTTAGCCTGCCTTGTGGACATTGCATTTGTCCTTAATGTACATCTTTTATTCTGCTGTCAGACCTCATGGTTATTCTGATCTCATTTTTTTTCTCCCATAATTTTGGGGAAAGTAATCTGAACAAAAGTTAAGCAGCCTCAAATTATTTGCACAGTTTGACATCAGGTAGTACTTGATGTGTCACATTACTATGAGCAGAGTCACTACAGACAATTAAAAGGATGCTTTTCTTAAATGTTGGGCACAGACTGGACACCACAATGCATATAATACATTTCTTAAATATTGGGCACAGTACATACAATCATATGAGAATGCTTCTGGAACTGAAAGAGTGGTTTTTGTGTACTCATGATAAAACTCCACCCCCTGTATTTGCTACCTCTCACCCATTATTTCTTTAATACTGCATGATAGCATGAAGATATCAATAATGCATTACTGTTAATTTTTAGCTTGAATAATTTTTCCATCTATCTTAGCACTTTCATGCTGTGGGAATAAGTACTGAGTTATTAATTTTGCCACTGTTACTGACATAGTTTAATGATGAACAAAACTAGAGTAGAATACAATAGAACAGAACTGAGTTTCAAAAGATTTTTCAGATGTGAGGGTCCTAAATCCTAAACATTACCTGAAATCTTTACTTTGTGCATTCAAAGTGGGGGGCAATATACCAGTTTGAGTTGGAAGTTTTGCTGTATTTGTTCTGTATTTGCATATTAGGTCTCTGAATCAGTGATTGTTATGGAATGTATTTTCAAAATAGAACTTTAAAATACACAAAAAAAAAAAAAGAAAAAAAATTTCTGAGTACTTTGTTTCAGACTTTATCCTGTTTCTCAGACTCAGCTGAAATCTGCAGTGGTGGCTCTAGGTGGCACATTCTAACTGTTTCACTAATCCAAAATGAGGATCTCACCTCTGGGGCAGCACTTCACTAAGAGGGGGAGACATGGTGAATGTACATTGGATAAATATGGGTGAGCTCAATCCAGTACCTGTTGGATGGACACAGAGCATCACATTTGGAGCAACAAATCCACGTATTAAATGAGAGAGGACACTGAATTCTCTTCCTGTGTGAAGACTTGGTTCTTTCAAGGACGTGTGAACAGAAAGCCACAATACATTTCTTCTTCTGCAGTTTTCTTGTTTTCTTATGTGTAGAAAAGTATTGCATTTGTAATTTTCAGAACAGGTATTAAATAAGGAGATATTTTTATAAGAAAACAGAGTGAAAATAGACAATAATTTCATAACGGGGCAGTATTTGCATCATTTTCTACCTTGCATTTATTTCAGGTCAAGGTTTGTAAGTCAAACTGCACTGCAGGATGACTTTTTAAGAACGCTTTTGTACTCTTAATTGAAGGTATTTGTACCAGTATTTTTATATTATAGCAAGGTATTGTAAAAAAAATAAAAATTAAAGCATCAGAAGTGAAATTTCAATTTTCATTTTATCATAAATTATTTTAAAATAAACTAGATTAAAAGCTGGATTTAATTTTACCTCTTTTTGTATATTGCTAAGAAATCTGAAGTCTGAAATATTCTTGACTCCATGGCATAAATTGGTGTAATAGTACATTTTATTGCATGAAGGTGCAATGATTTCTCTTCATGCTGTGAACTAAATATAGGACATTATATTGGAACTGGCCTAGGAAATTTATATGATGAATAGTTATTATGTTTCTGAAGGAATTAATATTAAGGGGAAAAATACTCAAGATGAAAAAGTCCAGTATATCAAGGAAGGACACTGTGTACCTATAAACACAGTAGAGGAAAACTTTTTAGTTCAGGCATAATGTGGTATTTCATTGTTCATCTTACAAGGCTAAAAAACTTCTACAACTCCTCTGGACTCTGGAGTTTTAATGTTTTAGGTGTTACATTTAAAATAATTTCTTATATTTAGTATTGCATTGCTAATAACACAGTTCGAATTAGTTGTACTGCCCATATTTTATATGAACTATCACTTCCACTGGAACTTCCGTTTTCAATTTCATGCCATTTTCTGCTTTCTGATTTTGCTGGTAGTTTTATGCTATGTACTTTGCATGGTTTCTATTCTCTCCTTATTTCTTATATTTAACTTAAAAAGTTACAAACAGGCCTATATAAAATAGTTAAGAATCTTAATCTCAGGTGTGGTGAATAATCTACTAATGATTATTAATTACATTATTGCCTGCTGTTCATGTGACAAAACTATGTGAATTAAAACCATTCTATAGGACTTTGTGTCATAAAGCTAAAAACTCCAGAAATGTAAAATGTAAAGATGAAATTAAAAAGCTCTCCTTTTTCCTAAGTAGAATGTAATTCCCAATCAAGAGAAATAGTACACTTACTAGTAGCCAATCTATAAAAATCATTCAATAATTAAATATAATATGATATTAAGTTTTATTATATATAGGGTTAGACATACTATATTTATTTTACTTTGGTACAAAATATCAGCAAAAATATTCTGACTTCCCAAGATAAAATAGCCATGTATTAGAATTTAAAAAAAACCCCAAAGTTGTGCACTTGAAAAGTACCTCTTCATGTATGGGTTATGTTTTTATGCAAAAGCAGCTCCTTAGAAGTTTGTTATAAGTAACATAATAACGGGTATCTCATTCAAAATCTTTTAACAGAAATGTAGATTTCTCAATAATGACCTTTAGAAACCTTCTTAAGTTCTTCATCAAAATATCTTGTTAAATAAGCTGCAGAATCAAAAAGTCCATGGAGAATGAAAAGTTAATTTCAAATCTGTTAATTAAAGCAAAGTAAAAAAGTGTGTTGCCAATGAGAAAATCAGTCTCCTTCACATCTGTACCATCATGGAGGTTAAGGAAATAGAGGAATTACAATTTCCCTCTAAGGTCTTTTCATGCCAGTGTGCTGTAGTGCCATATGAGGTAAACATAAATTCAGCCATTAGTTTTCTTTGACAGCATAAAATAATTTTACTAAAAAGAAAAAAAAAATCATAGCATTGCAATAAAGCTGCTTATGTTATTTCTGTATTCCCTGATCAACAAAACTGAATCATTATGACACGGCAGAAGGAAGATGGCTTTACAGGGTGAGATTTCAGGTTCACCTGTGTCCTTCCTTGTCATGAGTATCATGTAACATCACTGTTCCTCGGAAAACATGGAGCTGTACAATTGTGTACAGCCTGTTGAGTTGGTAACATCCCTTCTGTTAGTGCCAATTAACAAGGATGAGTTCCTTCAGAGCTCCTGTGGGCCTTTAGAGATGGACTGCTGAATATTTTATGTTTCTTTGTTCAATAAACATTACAACCATTACTTTTATGTAACATTTTGCTTTTTATTATAGCACTACATCTGTTAGCAGAAGGCAAATAGACATTGTTTTTCACAAAGAACCAGATCATTCTTTAAAATATAAAAAACCTGAATTTCTCATTTTTAATTCCAAGTGACTGGCTTACTGTAACTAAAATAAATTTTATTCCTTGGCTTCATTTTTACATCAGGTAACACTTTTTTAAGTACTCCTGTTTGCAGGCCAGCTAAGGACAAGAAAGCAGAGGTGGAATTGAACATTCAGGATGGACTTTAGGGCATATGGCATGGTTAGTTAATAGTGACAACTGCTACGTGTTTGAGAGTTGTGTTGGACACTCTTAAGTTTTGAACTGAAGGGCATAGGAATGAAGGGCATCCTAAATGCAGGTTTTATTCTAGATTCAAAGGCACAAAACAAATCTCAAGCAAAGCCTGGTGCTGCTGGTGCATTTGAACTTCACTTTCAGAAAAGCAGCTCTCTCCTGGGCATTTTTAGTTGAGTAGTGGCCACTTATTTTACTGGTAAACTCCATTACCACAGGATCATCTCATAATTAATGTGGAAAGTCTCTCTGGAGATCATTTGGTCCAACATTCCACTCACAGCTAAAATAACTGCAAAGTTATAACAGTCTTGGATAGTAGATCATGTTGCTCAAGACTTTGTTAAGCTAACTTTGAAACTCTAGTGATATGCAGTCTTTCTGGGATACCTATTCTAGTTCTTGATTACTTCTGATGTAATTTTCTTCCCATCCTAATATTTTAATTTATAGTGTTTGCTGCTTTTTCTTTCTGTGCATTTGGAATAATTTGGGGAGAATTTGGGCTGAGAAAATTATCATTCTTGGATATTTCTTGATAGAACCACTGTATTAGTAGATCCACTTTCAGTTGGAAGCAGTGGATATTTTTTAAGTAAAGGAAGAGTGACAGCTAGAAGTCTGCCTGTGTAAAATATTTGAGATTGGTCACCAATTCTTGATGAGCACTGAGAAGGTTTTAAACTCTGGGACTGGAAATCCCTGAGATCTAAGTAAGTGAGATAAGTGTCATATCTCTTCCAGAGACTATCATTTATCCCTGGATGGATGGAGGTATGCTATCCATATTATTGGAAGCTGGTGCTTCTGTGTCTGTCTCATCCACTTACCTGCCTTTGATGAGAGGCAGCTTGAGGAAGAGTAGCAGTACACTACCCAAAAATGAATGTGCTAATACTTCTGTAGCTAAAATCATCATTAGCTTCATGCTGAATTCATAGAGTCGTAAGTTCTACAGCCAGAGGGAATCATTATGTTCACCTTGTCTGACCTATGTTATATAAAGGGTAGAGTTCCTCAACCAATTCCTGTGAAAATAACCTTAAAGATACACAAAATTTACTACTTGATAATATTTCAAATTGCTAATTAGCCTCAATATTAAAAACATACACCTTTTTCTAATTACTCTGCATGAACTCTCACCTTCTAGACTAGATAGATCATGGTACTAAACATTTTATGAAGTACATAATTATTCATTAAACCAAATTCCTGCCTTAAATATATTGTATAATTGGAGACATTAATCACTCTTCCATAATGTAAAATTTGAAATATTAATTAAATCCTTCCATTGTGAGTTCCTAGAGCATACATGCTTTGGACCTGCATCTGCTTTCACTCATCTTCCTGTTATCTCTTTATACCCTAGTTCCTGTAACACCGTCAACATACTATGAGTTCATTTGATTTATGTGTGTTTAAATGTGTTCCAAAATAGCACAAAATCTTCAGGGACTCTGGGATCATTTGGATGAAGAATGTGTATGTAATTCATGAATTCATAATTTTCTTTCTGTTCTGTAATGGCTAGTACACTTATTTCTTGTCTATAATTAATAATCAGGTTTTCCTGTACCTGTGTTGTTTTTACCAAAATGCATTTAGAAAATTTTAAGTATGACTGGCATACATTTCAGCTTTTGCAACACTGTGACTTTCAACTCTTTCAAGGAAAAAAAAAAAAAAAAAAGGAAGGAATTTATGTCACTCAGTTTTATTTTCTTAGGTGGACAGTCATAATTGCTATTAAAATGTCCAATAGTATAAACTCAAGACTGTAATCAAAAACAGCAACACATCTACATAGTGACATCCAAGGTTAGAAAACCAGAGAATGAAGATATATCTGCGTTGCTATAAAACAAGGTTTTCTGGGATATTGAAGCAAGGTGTGACAGCAGAGGACTTGATGCTGTACATTTGTTCTCCAATCTTGTATCTTCCTGTAAGAGTACTTTTGAAATAGCTTAGGATCCATTACATTTCACCTTAAGATATTTTCTTTTAGCTTTTTCTTCACTGAAGAAATGAGTTTGCTGTCAATAAAACACATTGTCAATAAAACACATGGCCAATTTTTTCTGCAATACCAATTGCTTTATCCTCCTACCATTTTCCGTGTGAAGTCTCCTGCTTCTTCCAAACTTTGTAATATGTCAAGACTTTGTCTTGTCTAAATTTTAGTTAGAGAGCACATTTATGGATCCCATGTATTTTACCTATTCTTTTTTAAATAACAACAGCACAAAAAAACTCCACACAAGAATCCATGGAGGATTAACAGGTGATAGAGTGGTGCTCTGTGATACTAGAGAACTAATTCACCTGCATTGAATTCCTTGACTTCATTGGATTCTTAAGATAGAAAAAGAGAGAGATTGTTATTTATCACAAAATTTTAGATTTAAATTCATATTAAAGTATGAGGAAATTGTAATGTGTGATTTATAAGCTTGATTTCAATTACAGTAAATGTTTTAAAGGCACAAAATGGCGTCTTGGCTGGTATAAATCAATGAAATTGCTGTTATTTATGCTAGTTGCAGGTATGATTATATATTGTTAGTTTCTTCATAACTCTGTTTTTTCCTTCAGGTATTTCACAAGAAAAGCTCCACAATCATACTTCAGAATGTCAGGAACTGTAGAATTGATTCTTATGTGGGATTTGCATCAGCTGAACCCACTTAACTTGATCGTTCTTTATTTGTAACTGATCAAAAATTCAACAGCCTGCATTGTGCCTTTACCTTCTTATCTAGTGGCAGTTTGGGACTGCTCTGAGAAGAGATAGGTGTGTATTTATTTAAAACTTGGTTTATATTACAGGAAAAAAAGTGAAAGAGATACAGAATTAACATAGCTGATAAATTATTTCAGATAGAAATACAGCATACTCCCTCGAGTGATTAATAGATCATTTCAAAAATCTTCATAAGTTTATATGACTTATTCAAAATGTTGTTGACTACTAAAATTTGTAAGCAATCTTTTATGTTTCAGTGGTACATGGCATGAATATTCTTTACTGCATACATATTTTGAATAATATCTCAACAAGTTGAAATGTTTCATTAGATGTATTTGAATGCAAGATTTCTGGACATATATCATCATCATTAGTTCAATTTTTTTTTTAAAGCTCTGGAAAATCACAGAACCTGTCAGTGGTGAATTAATTTTCTCTATGCAGATAAAAATAAAGAACAACTGTGAGTTAAATAATAAATAGGCCAATTTGCACTCATAATTCTTGCATCTTAAATCTTCATAAAGTGTCATTAAAATTCAATGTTCTTTATACAGATTGATGTGCAAGCAATACATATTGCAAAAAATTATATTCAGTGAGTATGCAAGGGGGTGGGTTTATGCAGTAATTATAGCATTACTTAATCTATAATTATTATCTTTATTAGATGTAATCTAGCCAACCAATATAATTTAGATACACAAATTCATCTACTACTTTAATAAAATATTCTTGCTGCCCTTAACAGCTTATGCCTTAAGCAAACACAGTGTACTGAAAACTCTCTTTTTCTTTTATGTTTTCTTCCTGTGGAGCTCAGCAAACAGTAAATTCTGTTATTGCTGCCATTGTTTTATTCTTTCACAAGCTGTTTACTATAGCTAAAATAAAAAAGGCCTTGGTTCTCATAATATTTCTTCCTCAAGATCAACTGATGTAGCTGCTAGTTCTTGACTAGGTTTTCAATATCTAAAAAGACTTATTAGATTTATTATTTTTTTAATTCAGGGAGCCTTTTACACTGCAACTCAAATTAAATTCTTTGAAACACAATCTTCGAAAACAAAAATAGAATCAAGCAAACATTTTAAAAGCAAGCAAAATAGTTAATAAATCAATGAACTTAGTGTTAAACTGTGGGAATTAGACATTAAAGTCACAGCTTTATGTGAGGTGTATTTACTTGGGCACTGAAGACACTACACTATTTTTGTCAAATGGTTGACAAAGATGCTCCACCAGTGGTACATCTATGTTTCCTGTGGGCTAATATTTTGTCTGCATCATTTCTTGAGTTCCATGCCTGTTTGTGGTAAACTAGTCCTGCAAAGTGGGAGTTAAAGTTGAAGTTCAATCTGGTAAACCGACAGAGAAAGTTCATTACTTGAATGTTACTCCCTGTGAGCTGGTTCCTACAGCATTCCTACTGAGTAGCAAACCTGAGGCTTCTTGGTGAATGAGAAGAAAAGTCACTTCCCATGGTGTAAATGACTCCTTCCTTCTGCTGAGCATGGTGGCACAAGGGTTAATGTTGGTAGTATTGATGTGTTTACATGTTGCTGTTCCCATAAAAACTGCAGCAATGACTTGTCCACCCAGAGCTCACTGTTGTTCTCCCCTGGAGAAATAATTGTAGCAGCAGAATTAGCTGAGATTTGGCAAGTCTGAATGCAGCAGTATATCCTGACTAGTACCAAGTGAGCACAGCAGTGCTCATGTTTGAACAGCTTAGTGACAAATGCCATGTGCTGCAAAAACACAAGGAAGGAGCCTGAGCCAAAATAAGCCAAAATAAGCTCTGTATCTTGATGTCTTAGTGTTCTCCACCACAATACCCATGGTAGGACGGCAGCCCTGCAGTGTGTGGGGACACCACCTTTTCCTAGAAAGGTGCCCCAAAGGAGAAAACTATCCCCTACACATTATTTGAGACAAAAACCTATTCAGCTAGAGAGATTGACCACTGCTCAAATAAGGAGAAGCTTGGCTGGTGTGACAATTCCTAGAACTGAAGTGTCTGAACTCAAGCCATACTACATGACAAGCACATATTTGTGGATTTGACAAGCACAGAGCAAGCCAAGGAGCTGGTAATGTATATATGCCAGGTACACTACTTGAAATAAATTGACAAGTTGTAAATTAAACTCAGATTTTACAGCTATTGAATACAGGGGCATTTTTACATACTGGGGTGGAGGGATCACTGTATGAATGGCATGTGGTGCCAATAAAAACAAAACATCCAAATAAGCAAAACTCAACCCACAGCAGGTCAGGATTTGGACCAGTGAAATGGTTGGTGTGAAAAAGCAATAGTGATACTTTGCATAAGTACACAGAGCTCTTGAACTTTGAAGAAGCAGAAATCCTAAGATGCTTGAAAGAAAGAGTATCACTAAAAATACAGAATATTCATGTTCTCTCATAGTTGGGGAGCTAGAATAATTGACCCACAGTTTTCAGGAAATTTGGTTTCCTAATACTAATTATTAGAACACAAATTCCTAAATAATAATTAATTGCATATATAAAAATAAGAAGATAATTAGATCTAGCTGAGTTTGAGGCAAGTACTTTTAATTTGCTCAGTTATCATCAGTAGGAACAGATGCTAGTTTTTGCTAACTGTTTGGAGCTAAAATAAGTGCTCTCTAGTGACTACTGAATTGAATGTTGCAAGGTTGATTATTAGAACTCATCATAATAGAAAAGGAAGCCTCACTGTGTATGAAAAGCATCAATTTTTGTTATCCAACCAGAGCAACACTTGCTACTCACCAACAACTTTTCTTTAAGCTCTGTCAAATACAAGAAAACTATCAAGGTCACACCTGGGGCAAAAATATTTCCGATTGTTCCAAGCCCTTCTTCACTCAGACATAATATTTATGTTTTTCTGGAATAAGGATTTTATCCATTAGCTGGAGCACGTAGTCCTCATGAAACAACCTTCACCATTGCTATAGCTACACCTCAGAAATAATTCCTGTTGGAGATAAGAATAGCAATGGGCTTCCTCATTCAGAATTATGTGGAATTTATTTCCTCAATTTCACTGTATTTTACTCCTTTGAAGTTAAAGCTCAGCTTTTTTTTTTTTGTCTACCTTCAAAAGAAAAATGAGCAAGGTTTTAAATTTATTTTTAAAAATTGAAGGCAGTAGAAATATTTAAGTTTACATCACACACTTTTGATTTTGTGAATATGCTATAAAATAATGACTTCTGTATAAATAATTTATTCAACTTGTTATGGCAGAGTTTTTTGGGGTTTTTTTAATTAATGTGAGTTAAACTGAAAATAGTTTTTTTTTCCTAAAAACAGATAGGAAGAAATCTGTTTCAAATACTCGTGTTTTATGGGAATATTTTTAGGGAAAATAATATAAAAACTAAGATGGTTTCAAAATAATAGATTTCTTTTCTGAATACTGTGTTAGAAATATTCCATGATGCATTCATTGATGTGAAAGAAGAATAGATTTTCTCTGCTAGTATTTTAACTGGACTTAGTAGAACAGAAAAATAAAACACTGTGTTTCCTTGGAATTTACTGCATAAGGTCTTAGTTCAATGAAAACTTTATTCTCTATGAGGAACAGTGGAAGAAAAAGAGAAACAGAAATGGTTTTTTAGGTGTTGCTACCCAGATGACATTGGTAAAACATGTTTTTCTTAGTAGATCCCTTGAGGTGCATTAGAGTGAAATGACACTGAATTATATATATATATATATATATATATATATATATATATATATATATATATATATATTTACAAACACTATATATATTATATATATATGCATATAGGGTTTATTTTAGAACAATTTGGTTGTCTTTGGTTGCAAAGGAAAGCACATATTAGTGACATCAAAATAATAGCCATTTTGGCTATTACTGTCTATAGTAATAAAACAATATGAAAGCATAAAAATATCACCTATGAAAATATATAAGGGAAAAGAAAGAGAAAGATAACTACCCACAGAGCTCACAATGAGACTTGTTTGTTGCAATGTAGTTTACCATTGGTCAAAGTGATGGTCTTGATGCATAGGGGGTGGGGGGAGACACCCCTGAAACACAAAGTCCCATGGGTTAAAATAGGCTCAGGATGGGTGGGGACACCCTGGTACCTTCCCCATGTGGAGGGGAAGTTTTACACTGTCTCTTGCAACACACCCTGGGTCTGTGGCAGCACTTTTAGATCATGTTCAGTCATCTGGTGGGAGGCTTCAGGAATGGGTTTGGGGGCACTTCACAATTTTTGATGATTCGTGACTCCTTCTAAGATACAACAGCTGCCTCTCAGCACGGTGGAGGCAGTAATGCCCCATCAGACCTTCCATGGGGGGCAGTTTTACCCCTGAGCAGAGGACAATGGCCATGAGAAAGAGAACCATGCAGGACTGCAGGGTTTGGAGTTTGAGCCTTCCCCTCATGGGTGCAAACCTAGCCTCAGCAAAGGAGTCTGTGGGTTTGGCATCCCTCTGCTTAAGCCAACCAGAGCTTGTTTTCAACATAGCTACTGAGAAAGGCTTCCTTTGTGGGTACATTCTTCTCCCTCCAGGCTTTTTTACTTCTCCTTAGACTTTAAATAACTGGACAATAGGACCAGATTTGTCTTCTCTCAAGTTCCCATCAGGTGGCTTAACTCACAGCCCATTTCCAGGCAGGAGATGTGTTCTGGGAGGCTTTAGTGGTCACAGATGAGCAGTTTGCTACCATGGACAGAGGTCCATCCTTTGGTGATTTTAACAATGTTTAAGTTGTTAACCCTAACATTTCGGTCTCACAGGGGTGCACACCATTATTGTGTATATCCTACTTCTGCTCTTTGTACTAAGATATCAAGAGGACAAAAGAGGGAACAAGATTTTTTTGTCTTACACTAGAAGCAGACAAGAAAATATGTGTTTGTTCTGCCAGTGTGCCTGAGAGGTGCAGCCTTCAACCATCTGTAACCTTCAGATGAGAAATGTGCTTCCTCAGGGACAGAGCAGTGCTGCCTTGGGCAGCAGTCCCACAGCGTGACTTCTCCTTCTGCCCAAAGCCCTCCACGGCTTGTGGTGGCATCCCACAGTAAGAAATCCTGTCTGGCACTGCTGGGATCCCTGCTGGGGGACTAGCATTCCCTGTGTCTCAGCAGAGCATTTGCTCTGCTGTCTGGATAGCAGTTGGCCACCAGGGATTTCAGCTGGGAATCTACTGGAAGTGTCACACACTGCACAGCCACTCATTCTCTTCTTTGAACTTGTTAAGTAAAAATGACTGCAGCAGTATCTGCTGTTACATCTGAGTATCCTTTAGTCACCAACTCAAAGTCTAGTCTGGTGTCTGGTGAATGGTACAGAGTTTCAGCTGTGTATATCAACTTTAGGGCTGAAAGCCAAGGAACACAACCATTGGAACCAGCCACAAACAGGAAGATATGAAGCCCAAGTAACATGTAACTCTCTTCTACCATTCAGACATCATCCATTGTAGTTTTTTAGTTTTTAAAAGTACTTTTTGATTCAGAAGAAGTGCTCTGGATTGGGTCTTGCTGGCATGCCTTGTGGACAGGTACTGTTCAGAGGTGCATCAGAACATTAATCTGAAGACTATGGAGAGAGAACAGACATATCTGAAGGCTACCACATTTTAAATAATTTTTTTTTTTATTCACACATACTAATTAGTTGCCTATTTTAAGCATAAAAACTCCCCTCATTTTTCTGTTAGTCATCTGTCCTGATACTCTTAAAATACTTTCATTGCTTCATATTATTTATTCATTATTAATTGTTCAGTATTATTGACACAAATTTAAACAGCTGAAGTGAGTTTGGTTAAGAATACATTTGTGGATGGTTTCTATGGTAGCCTATTTCACAGTCCTTCTTTTATGCCTCTCAAAGTAAGACTGTAGATTTAGAAAATCCATTTTTAAATATTTCCTGAAATTTAGTAGCAACAGCTAACAACTTCACAAATCCTTTTAAAATGTTCAGTTAAATAGACGTTATGCAGAGTGGCTGGCTTCCTATGTTTGAATAAAATATAAAAAGCAAATAAGAGTATTAGTGGGTTTTGAGTTGAAAAGTTACAATTGCAGGCATTGCAGAACCTTTCAAGGTACACTATGGTGTGTTTACAGCTTAAGGTAGTTCTTCAGCTCTGTGTGGCAATAACTACAAGCTGCGTAACAGAAGTCATCCATCACAGTTAATTTATAATGTTAATAAAATCAAGTGGTAAGAAAGCAATAGCTTGTTGATAGCAGAAATGTTGTCTTTTACACTAGAAGTGGTGTGCTTCCAGGATTTCTGGAGGTATATTTGAATTATGCACAGTACAAACAGATGTTTTGGCATCACAGTTAAACAAATCATCCCAAATCTCACTTAATAATATTTCCACTGATAATCCAATTCATTGAACCATCAGCAGGAATAACAAATTTGCTGATACTGGACAAAAATTCATCTGTAATGTCTCACTGTTTAGCAGAGATATCCGTGCCAACTGACTACTATGCAAATAGTTCTCTAACTATATTATCTATGTTCTTGAAGAGCTGCAAAAATCAGACATTTCCCATAAAAGACTGTTAATCTAAAGACTGTAAGAAATTATTTTCTAATTAAGTTTTTCTAGTAGTAGAAAGCATTTTGCATGTAAATACGTGAGCTTTTTATTTTATTAGTGACATCAAAAGTTTCTGTCTGGATTTCATTTGCTAGTGACTTTTATAAATCTGTGTGGAAACATAAATGTTCATGCCACATGAGTCTCTCAACATGATGCCCTTATGTATGTCTTCATTATTTAGATTGTTCTCTTGTGCACATATATTCATTTTCAGGTAAAACCTATTCTTTATAGATGTAATAAAGATTTATGGGGGTGTAAACAACTATGTGCCATAGTTGGGCTCTATTAATTATTTATTAGCTCAGCAAGTTCCTAGTTAACCAAAATAAAACCCCAGACTTTGTACACCACAATCCGCCACTCATTAATCATCCTATTTTCAAAGTTTTTTCTCAAATGTTTCTTTATGGCAGTTTAATGCTTTCTTTCATATCTGGATTTGAAATTTTTATTTTATAATAAGTATGAAAGATATTGGGATATAATGCTAGGTATTTGCTAAGACATTAACATGTTTTATGAATAAAATCCTAGTGTCTTCTGGAGCTTCCTGGCTGGTATTAATTTTTGCCTTAAAAAAAATGCAGCCTACCAACCAGTTAAACAAAACACAAAAACCTCTTGAGGTAATAATGGGGAATCCAAAATTATTCATACCTGATTTTCCTTCTTTTAATATTTTCAACTTTTTGAGCATTGAAAATCAGATTCTTTTAGGGACTTGGCTAACCCCTGTAAGGTCTATACTTCTAAATGCCAGAACAGCCAATTTCACAATTTGTCATTTTCCAGGAATTATGAAGAATATAATTTAAGTGTTTAAGATGCCTGCATTAGCAACAGATTTTTTGATTTTTTTTACAAGTATTTCCTGCAATCACCCATGCCTAACTTTACACAAAGCATTCACACTTCTCTGTTATTAGATATTATCTTTGCAGTTTATTGTTAACATTTTGAAAACTACTATTGGCAACGATAATGAGAAAGAAGTTATTTTATTTGCTCAAATTCTGTACTGGCAATGAAACTTGGATATTTGGTTTAATACTGGGTCAGAGTTCTTCTCAAAAGAAAGTAGCCTGCAGATTTAATAAGAATTCACCAAGTGCAGGAAAGTGACTCAGCTGATGCCACAATAACCAGCAATGTCACATAACACACAGTGTAACAGTGCCTAACACAGGACAAGAGCTCAAAGTACAATATTCCAGTCCTTGCACTGTGTAAGGATAAATCTGGATATGCCACAGTTTGAAGAAATCTCTCCAAGTATCTTTCAGTGCACAGCTGTTGTGCTGCATTTCTTCTCTGGGTTCTTTTTGCTGGTTCCAGTGGTCCTCTCATAAGTAACCAAATAAATAAACAAATATATAATGTTCCTACTCACAGTCTTTAGCTAGAACTACTGTCATTTGCATCTCTCAGTTTTACTTTTCTGTTCAGCTCCAATATGACTTTATTTTACAGTGCATAAATTATCTTAGGGCTGTTCACTGTCTGTCACATTGCACAAAATCTAGAGAACAAATAGAAAACCCAGGCTCTGTTAAATCAGATGCTCCTGGCTGCATATTGAATCTAAAAATAATTTTTGAAAAGGTATTTGAAAGGTTGCATGCATCTGGAATCTAATAATCCTGCTAACCACCAGGCAGGATCTTATCTAGCTTACCAAATGCATATATCTCAAGTTTGGAAATAATGAAGATCTAAAGAATCATTCAAAGAATGCATATTCCATAAAAGACACTCTTATCTGCTCCTATGTGCATTATAAATCTCGAACTCAGGAATTTGTTGTTTCTGTTCTACACCATAAAATATATTTATCCTATGAATTATGTGGTGTTGTGGAATGTGTGCACTACAACCCAGTGCACAGTCCCTTAAGACTGCTTTTATGTCTTATGTTTTGCTTCTTCAGCAAAAATCAAAACATATCCAATAATGTCATGAATCCCAAATTGTAATACAAACTGTGAAATTCATGGATGAGGTTTTTATTTCCTTTTTAAAGGTTTCTTTTGATATGAATCAAATTCTCCATCTAATTTCTGTGAACAGTAGATTGAGCCATGTGGTTCATCTGTTACTTCTGCTACTCTCAGTGAATGCTAATTATGTACAGGGATTGCAAAACTTCTTTCTTATTTCACATGAATTAAGCACCTAGACTTGAATCTTTTAATTCTGTGATGAAGTATGGCTAAGTGCTTTTCACTTTCTACCAAAACTTAATCAGAAAATCCAGGTGATAGTAAAAACACACTGCTTCTTCAAAATAGCATCTGATTTTTCACTCTGTGCACACGTAACTTTTCAAGTAATGCTGCAGTCTCAGAGCTCAGCAGCTGCTAAATGCCTGCTTTCAGAATGACTGAGGTTGGGAGGGACCTCTGGAGATCATCTTGTCCAACCTCTATTAAAGCAGATTCACCTACACCAGGTTGCTCATCCTTTTGTCCAGGCAGGTTTTGAGTATCTTCAGAGGAGACTCCACAACCTCTCTAGGCAGCCTGTTCCACTGCTCTGTCTCCCACACAGTAAATAATTCATAATCAGATGGAACTTCCTGAGTTTCAGTCTGTGCCCATTGACTCTTGCTCTGTCACTGAGCAGCACTAAGAATCTGACCCCACCCTCATAAAGACAGCCCTTAAGATATTTTTATGCATTGATGAGATCCTCTCTCAGCTGTGTTCTTGCCTCACTGTCAGCATTCAGCGTCTTTGCTAAATTTGAATTTATTAACATCCAGATCTTCTTCAGGAACACATTTACCAACTGTTAATGCAGTTTGAAACTATTACCCCTGAAAAACATTTTCAGGAATCTGGAATTCATTCCTTTACTTCTGCAGCTTTCTTTCTAAAAAGGATTACATCAAATTCCTAATATTGCACACTTGGAAAGGGGAAACACTTATTCTTCATGACCATTGGCAAGAATGGACTTATGCCATTGTGGTTTATGTTTTTGTTATGAGAATTGTCATAAACACTTGAAGCTTCTGGCTTTGTAATATGCCTAAAATCACTTTACATGAAAATTATGTTTATTATTCTCTTCAGCTGGAAATTCAGTAGATCAAGACAAATGTGGTGCTTCTCTGCTAAATGCACTTAGTAATTTGACAAGATAGGTATAATTTACCATACATTGCAATTCCTCACAGTAATAGTGTTCCAGAGTAGTATGGCAAACAAACAAAAGACCTAATTAAGTATTATTGAATATTTCTAAGGCAAAGTGTATACAAGGTCACACCAAGGGCTCAGCTGAAGTTTATTAAAGATTAGCAGTCTGTTTCTTCAGGAGGCATCCCTCCAGCTAATGTATGTAATGTATGACAGCCTGGCAGACCACGTTTCACAACAGGCTGTTGAACAGAGCCGAGTTACAGAACAAATGCTTTGTAGAATGTCTAATAAAAGGGCTTCATATATATTAAAGACATTTTTCTCTTTGCATTTTGTTACATTTTGAACAGGTAAGCAAACCAAAACATTATTCGCTTCCATATATTTGGAAAATTACTCCAGAAGTAGGTCACTGTGCAAAAAGGACGAGGTTATTCCCCTGCTCTTCATTTACACTGTAAATCCTTGTGGCAAAAACATACCTTTGCTTTTGAAATTACCTCATGCAGTAGGAACCAATCTGTGAATCCAAATATAAATCAGCTAAATATGTGTGAAGATGTTTGGATAGTGGTGTGCCAGGTTTGCCCTTAACTTACCAAAAAAAAAAAAAAAAAAGTCATAATTGAAATATTTATAATATGCCTGTAAGCTTGGAGCATTGAAATCTATGAGCCTGGTCTGAGTTGATATGGGACCATGCAGGGAAGTAAGGCCTTTATTTTACTTCTACTTTCCTGACCATCATATAGACTCTACAAGGATACAACTAGTACAATATTAACCTTGAGATGCTGCTAACGACTCTAAAATACAGATTATTTACTGCAAGGATAAAGTATTCTTTAAAATATGTCTAAAGTACAGAGTCAGTCTTTCCTGTCATAGTTCAAGAGTTTTAACTAACATTCATATTTCTATGCTGACAAATAAATAAATTTGACTCTATTTCTTTTCCATAAATACATAGGGTGAGCAAAAAAAAATTGAGGGAGCCCCTTTTCTGTTTTTGAATGTAGCAGAGCTGGACAGAGATTCTGAAGACTCAGTGCATCTAAGTAGTAGAAATATGTTCAAAGTCAGGCTGTGCACTTTGATCCCAAATAAGCACTAAAATATTATAATTATGTAATTGAATACTGAGATTAAAAACAGACATAAATTCCTAGTTGATCTCCTGACTCCACAAGCTGGTTCAGAGTTTTCCAACCCTGGAACTCTTCAAGAATCAATAATTCTATCTTTTTTTACTAATAAAGGCAATCTGGACTGAACACTACATGAACTGACCATTTTTCCAGTCTGCACTAGAAGTCAACATAAAAGTTCCATTTATTTATTGTTCCCCAAGCTCATAAAAGCAGTATTTCAAAAATAGTTTATTGCTATTAAATTAACACACTTCTTTTTTTTTTTTAATAGAAGTAAAGATTTCTTATATGTCTAAGCACCTGCCCTCAGGTTCCTTAAGCTCATTTAAAAGAAAAATACTCTTTCAGATGCTATTTATGTAAACAGCACTTAATACCTCTCCTGGAATATAGCAGCATCCTACAACACACCTGAGCATGAAAAGCCTGGACTCAAGTATAGCAAATCACCATCATTCCCCTGTAGAAGAGAAGAAACCAACTACAAAGGCAAAGGATCTTTTTAAAACATAATAATAATAATAACAAGATATATCACACACCCAAAATATCTCTAAATTGTACCGACTATCCCTTTTAATAAATCCAAACAAAATAGTTGCTCACTGAATGACCTTAATATTGATTTTGAGAGCAGATTGGTGAATGATGCAAGAAGAGGTCATGCAATCAAGGAAGGTCAATACCAGTCTAGATTTTGTAGACCAAAGTCCTGCAATTTCTAAGGTACCTACAGGTTTTGTGACAGCACTTGCATGACTGGATTGGTCATGGTTACTTGAGAGATTCTCATTTTGTGTCTTCAACTGCACCAATAAACTGCATTTGTCAGAAATATGCATAGTGCAAATGCCTCTTGTTGGTTTTGGTCCTGAAATATCTAAAAGTATAATATTCTTTCATTATGGAATTCAGAGATAATTTTTTCATAGGTTACCTTGGTAACAAAATTGTAACTGAGTTCTTTTTTCCATTTTGCATTAATAAAGGGCTAAATATTATAAGTAGTAGCAACTGTGTCCTATTAAGCCTTGGTGCTGCATAACAAAAGATGTGTTTCTGTAGGAATTTGAGGCTTGGAATTAGTCCTTTGTTTTAAGTCTTGAATCTCCGTGACTTTTAGGCTGGCTTATCTGTCTATATGAATGCAGTTAAGACAAAATCTATTAAGAAGTGTAGATCTAGGTTAAAGGCAAGGAAAGAATTTGCTTGTGGTCTGTAAGATTCCTATATATAGATCTCATGTTCAGACCTTGATAGGAGTTTAAGATGCTCCAGCAACTATGTCCAACTCGTAAATATGCACATTACTAAGTCCGTGGTGCTTACAGAAAACAATAAAGGATGGCAGAAGTATTATTAGCAGCAACTCAGTTCCTCCAGGGTGAAAGAGTAAAAGAGGCAATAACCACTGATTATTTCATCAACTAGGGAGTTGCTTTAACCATTTCCAAGAGCTCAGGTCCTTCAGCCTGAGGCAATGAGAACAGATGCAGGAGGCAAATGGGACTCAGCAAGATTTTACCATAAGCAATAAAGTTCTGCTGGGGATGGAAGCTGCTGTATCATGGGTAGAGTCACCCTGAATTCAAGCAGCTATTGATGATGGTTTGCTCCTTTCTCCATTTTTTTGTGGGACGTGATTACTTTCCTAGGTCTGCAGTCCTCAGCACACAGTGCAGTGCAGGGCTCTTGGAAGTGGCTAGATGTCTAGTAAGAGAGAATGGAACCATCCAAGTGACAGTGTGTCCTGGGGTGACTTTATGATGTTTGTATCCCCATTCGTCTGTTCTGTTTATGCTAGATGTTAAGTTCTGCAACTTTAAGAGTAGTTACAAGAGCAAAGGGGGAGAGAAGTGCAGAATTTGTTATCAGAAAACCCTAAACCAAGACACAGTGTTATCTCCAACTGTTGTCTAAGTAGATTAGAGAGAATATTTAGTTAATAGTTAATTAATGCAAGATATGTAAAAGGTAGTATAATATCTGTGCTATATCTGAAAAAACATTACTAACTAATATAAGGGCAGAAAGATTAGGTCTTAACCTTACAACTTAAGAGGGGGATTCAGAATATGAAATTTAGTCCATTACAGTTTTCTACATGAGTTGAACAAAGACTGAGACCAAAGTAGAGAAACACAGGTTGTTGGACCTCCTGTGAGACTTTGCCATCATCCATCATGAATCACTGCTGAATATCCAGGTGTTTAAAACAAACCAGGGTGTATTAACACTAAATAGCATAAAATCATTAAAAATTTCAATTGTGAGGGAGCTCTTTATATCATCTGGTCCAAATTTTCACTCAAAGTAGGGCTAACATTTTATGTAACTCATATTTTTGCTTGATTGATAAAGTAGTAATCCAAGCTTGTCTACATAAAAAAAAAAATTGAAGACACAAGCAAGCTAGAGATATTCATCTAATATATGAACTTCCTCCCTGTTCTATGTTTGGGAATAGCCTTGATTTGCCAGAGTGTTTTATGAGGAAGATACAGTTTCTGTCAATTCTTTGATAGTGAAAAGTTTCTCAGGAGAGAGCATGCAGAACAAACATCTGATGTCTGTGCTGTTAGCAGAGCTCCCTGAAGCTCAGGGGCACACCAGAATCCCTGTGCTCCAGCATAGTTTTCACAAAGGGCTGGAGGTCTTTGGGGGTACTGCTGCATCCCCAGACATCAGATAATTCATGGGAAATAAATTTGGCATACTTATGGACAATCCAAGTGTCTGATGGCTTTAACAATACCATCTCCAAAACACAAGAGTAATCACAAAATCAAAGAGTGGGTCAGCTTGGAAGGGACCACAGTCAGGCATGTGTTCCAACCTCCCTGCTCTAGCAGGGTCGTCCCAGAGCACATGGCCCAGGATTGCATCCAAATGGTTCTGAAATATCTCCCAGGAGGGAGCCTCCCCTCCCTCTCTGGGCAACCTATTCCATTTCTTGGCCACTGCAGAGTTAAGTTCTTCCAAATATTCAGATGGAACTTCCTCTGCATCAGACACTGCCTCATGTCCTGGTGGCTGGCACCACTGAGCAGAGCCTGGCTTTGTCCTTTTGGCATCCCTTCTTTCGATAATTATATACATTGATGAGGACCCCTCTCAGCCATCTTCTCTCAAGGCTGAACAGGCCCAACTCCCTCAGCCTTTACTCATCAGAGAGATTCTCAAGTCCCCCAACCATGCTTGACACCCTCCACTGTGTCCACTTCAAGGGCTCCACACCTCCCTTGTACTGAGGAGCCCAGAGCTGCACACAGTACTCCAGATGGACAGAGTACTCTAGATAATAGTATGAGAATTCCCAGAAATTCACAGCCAGTTTTAGTTGTAAATGTTGAGATGAGAAGGGAATTGGAATCAGAGAAAATTAGGGAAGGCTCTTATAGATTTACCAAAATATATTCCTCATGTTAAGTACTGAAATACTGTCTCAACAGTCTCATTCTGTCTTTGCTATGGACTTCAGGGTGTGTCTGAGGAGAAAAAGGTCTCTATGACAGGCAATCGAGCAAACCTAACACTTGTATGTCTCTGTGTCTTCAAGTAACAGAAAGGAGGTTGGACAGGTTTCTAGCCACTTCCCAGTGTCAACAGTCTTTAAATGTGATATAATCAGTGCAGTTTTGATAAAGAATTGATTAAGATGTTTCAAACACTCTGAGACTGAGGAGAACCAAAGATACATCAATTTCCAAATGGAATTTTGAGACCTAATTGGTGGTTTCAAATCAGGGATAGCCTGACCACAATAAACTGGACCATTAGGAAATCAGGTTAGTTTCAGATTCTTCCCTGCTAACATCCCAACTTCTGCTAGCTAAGCTAAGTCACTTGTCAGGCTGTGTGTAATATTATCTGTCAGCTTTTACAGAGTTCTGTCATCCAGAGATGACAATAGAGGCAATAACTAAATATAAACACCTGTGCAGTTTGACAGCACGGTTAGCAGGTGATTTTAATCCCACAGGCCCTAAAGCCTAACCATTTGTCAAGTCCACTTATGGCACTGAAACAAGCAATGTGAATATAACCCTTACAGATGTACTTACAGAACTAGTTTTTTGTGTTCTTAATAAATGATTAAACTATCACAAAGCAGATTAATTGTAGAAAATACTTTGTTTGGTGTTACCTCTGAATTCCTGATGTCACTAAGGGTCTTTCTAGTAGCATAAAAAGAACAGTATGATAGTTTTTCATGTGTGAGAATAAATATGGATCCAAATAATATCTGGCATGATCATAAGCATACATCTCATATACCTCTGTCAGCTTCAGCAAATAGAGCTAGGTTGCTGTGAAAGGCATCTTCACAAGGAAGATGTGCCTTGTAAGATGTGTAAGTGGTTTACTCTGTGACTTTTCCAAAGCTTTCAAAAAGATCATTCTGCATTTAGGCCACATGCTTGACAGTGTGTCTTTCGTCTTATTAATAGGCACCACAAGGCCACATAAGGAGGGGGAAGTCCCTGGTGTGGACTATATTTTCATCACTGTTGAAGATTTTATGGAATTGGAGAAAAGTGGTGCTCTCCTAGAAAGTGGAACATATGAAGGTAAGCACACTTTTACTGCTAAATTTGTATCATGTTTCCATTGTACTATTTTCCTATTTGATTGAATTGCTCTGATATATCCTGTTACAAATATGTCATTGCTACTGTTACCAGAAATTTCTGAAGAGCCATATGGCCATTATGGAAATATTTTCATATGTAAAAGCTAAATGCAGATGAGTTCATTGTAATTTTAGTACATTATAGTGGTTAAGAGAAACACAGTACTACAATACATTTACAGGACAGAAAGACCAGTCCTTTACACCAAATACTCAAGGACATTTCCACAGAATTTCAGCAAACAGCTGCTTTTCTAACATAGGACAAACACATTCTACATCAGAAATCAAGTGTAAGGCTGACACTTTTCCTTTGCATGTGGGATCCTGCAATCATCCATCTGTATCAGAAGTTGAAACCTCACTACTTAAGTAACAGAGGAAGGATTTGCCATGTCATGTCTTATGGGCTTTGTAAAGTTATTGAAAAAACTCATTAATTTTGTAATGTGGCAGAGGGATAGGGGCTGTCCTAATGGCTGTATTAGAAATGCCTGCCTATGGGGCAGAGAGCCAGCAGCTTACTGCATGGCTCTGCTTCCCAGGAGAACCAATGATTCCTCTGATTTTAAACCTTTGCCAAAACACAGCTGTCCTGAAAGTGAAACTGTTGTAAAGAGGTGGAAAGTTACATTGCAGGGTATTTTAATAAAACCAGACTAATGATACAGTATTTTAAACCAGATGTTTCTTGCAAATATACTAGTATTTAAAGTAACTGGGTAATGGATAGTGGGTTTTTTACTGCAGTATTCAGAGGGAACATAGTTTATAGGAAAAATATGATCCATATAAATGGGAATACCTGGGCAAGTAGAGTACAGGTATTTAATGGAAATCAGTCCCATATTTTCCCCTTGTAGCACAAAAAGCAATAAAGACCTTTTTGTCCTTTCTTCGTCCCTGCCAAGAAAAGCATCTGAAGATAAATAAGAAGCCATTCACCCCAAAAAAATCATTAGCTGTGTTATAAATAACAGCAAAGAGGGTAATTTTTTCCCACCTAATCAGCACAAAGTACCCATTGTCCAGTAAATAAATTTTCATTAAGAGTTATATCAATACCGAAGTTGTAACAAAGATTTCCATTAAAGAAGGTCAAATAAAGGAAAGTATGTCATCTTTCAGGTTTCTACTTTTTTCACCACTGTCTGACATGTTACGGTACAAGTTACCTAAACATTAATAAAACACCACAATTTTACTTTTATCACAGGTTAATTTAATAGCAAGCCTTTCTTGAAGTGTCTTTTTGTTACCTTAGGTGTTTGAAAGTAACATTAGAGAAGCTTAAATGGAGCACAAGTCTGTCATTGCTTGACCATGTAATTTCATTAGTTTTCTGCAAGTTTGTAGAGATTGAACTGCTATGTTAAATTAATTCACAGTGCTCTTCTGTCCCTCAAGGGATACTGAGATGTGTCTTTTAATACCATCTACCAGAGCTGAGTGGACAGCAAGGTGAAATATTGGTTGAGGAAGTCTGCATAACTCCTCAAACCAGATGAGGACCCAGCTGAAGAGAGGTCCAAAGTCATGACTGTCCAATATCTGTCACGTCATTTGCTTATCACAGGTGACAAGTTCACTGAAGCCAAGAAATCAGCAACTAAACATACAGCTAACTAAAGTAAACAGACCAATTCTGCCTAAATCCTGTCTTTGATTCCTAGGTTTTCTGATCACCAGATGCACATTCTGACAAAGAACAGATAATATATTATCTGCCTATGCCTTGTGGCAAAAAATAGATAACACATGAGAAAATATAGCTATTTTACAGATTCTGTTTCTCTTATTCCCATGCAAAGTCTTTTGGATATGATCATACAAATTTACACCTCCAGTTTTCTGGTTAATTCTTGACTGTAACGATGTCTCTGGGGAAGAATTTTACTAATCATGTGGTCACAAGATTTCCTGAGCACATTAGAACTTCAATGATTAAGTTTACTGATAAAAATTATACCAACCAGAGCAAAGTAATTTTCAATTTCCCTCATCAGGAGATGATTTTTGAATTCTTGGATAGATCAAGCAACTTATTTGAGCATACTTACCATGGGAGATGAATTTTTCTCTCCTTATTGGTTATTAGATTTATGAAACAAATCAGCCTTTTTTTAATTGTTCTCAGTATTAATAGACTGGTTTGAGGTTTTTTTTTTTAATTTTAAGAAAATCATTCTATGTTTAGCTAAGTTTCTGTGTAGAGTAGCTGAGTCAGTCTATGCTGATTATCTAACCACAACCACTATGAACCAGTTCATCTCTACCAGAAAAATGGTTAAAAAAGGGATTTCTCATTCAGTTGAGATAAAAATTCGGACTGTATACCTGTGTTGGTTTTTCATCACTTTTTGACTAGAAGGTTTGTTTCATTCAATTTACATTCTACTGTGTGAATTCCAAAGAGAATCAGGAACATCCAGGTAAGCCAGAGGAGAAGGAGGTCAAGTGCAGACTTACCTGACACTGAGTGTTTGTATTGTTCATTATAGTATCTGGTATTGTTGGGAGGGAGATATTTTCTTGTAGTAATGACAAAACTAGTAAAACGATCAGAAATGTTTTGTTCTATTGCAGTAAGAGTTGTGATTCCAAGTTGAACAGGATAAAATCTAAAAGTGAAAGCAACATATATTCTTAGAAAGGTAGAGTTGTATAGCTATTTTTATTTTTTTCTTTGTTTTCTTTGAAGCACCCTTTTTTTTTTTTTTTTTTTTTGGTTTTAAAATAGATTTTTAAGTTATAAATTCTTTAGAATTAAAAATAGGATATACTCAGTGACCTCCTTACTGCTTTGGACTTTGGATACATCTTTCACTGTCTACCACTTTTGTGACTACTGTAAATGACTGTAGTATTCCAAAGTGCTGTAGAAAAGCAATACTATGGTCAGGATAAAAACTCTACAAAACTCTATTTTTACAAGTTTTGCAAATATGAAATCAGTTTTTTACCAGTTTTGCAAACTTTTCAGTAGGACTAAGTGTGTTATTATTTTGATCTTTTCTACTTATGTCTTTTTGAGCAGCTGCTGATAAGAAAGCTATCTTTATAGATATTAATTTTTTTAAGCATACATAATGTTACATAAACAGTTGCTATGTTTTGCAGCTTACCTGTGGCTAAATTCCCTGTCAATCTAGGTAATATTATTCAATGCAGAACAAGAGAAAGAATACAAGAGGCAGTTCCATTCTTACTCAGATTAACAGTCAAAGTCACGTTAACTTCAGTGACATTGTTATTGAGTTTTGAATTTGTAATGAAATTACAAATTTTATTATGCACATTTATCTAAAATTAAAAAATTATTATAAACCAACACCTTGCTATTTCAGGCAGGGGCTGTTTGCCTGAAGCACATCAAGCATTTATTTCAAGGTCTTTGTATAATAACACAACCAAAACCTAAAGGTTTCACTTTGTTTGCTTTTTTTGTAGAATTTCAATTTATTGTACTGATTAAAGAAATTCTGAATTGACTCAAAATGATAACTACATTATCTTACACACATATTTAGGTGACATAACTGTGGTTCTGTAACCAGAGGAGGAGGTGTTCCTGTGCAGAATGAAAGCCACTGCCATGTGGGGTCATGTAACACAGGAAGACATGCTTCAGCAAAATAACCCACATTGCTTTCCTTATTTCTGGCATGAAGATCAAAGGTGGTCCTTGAATTGACCCAGTGTGTCAATCTATAATATGCAGAATGGCAAAATCTTTGATGAGCAGACAAACTGTGTGTCTGCGTGTGTGTGCAGGCTTTTACTAATTCTCTGGTAGGAGGTTTGGCCCAGCACACTGTCATTCTTCCAATATGTCAAAACTTACATGGAGACTTTCTGAGTCACTGGTATCAAATGTTGCTCCCATCTCCTTATTAGATCAGCAAAATTCTTAGCCAGTGCAGCATAGCAGTAGAATTAAAATGTATTTGAGATGTATTTTGCTTAAGAATGTAAACACTCATTAACAGGACTGTTAACAGCTTAAATATTTCCAAAACCCAGATATGTTAAGGCACATGATTGAATGTTATAGTAAGACATCATTATGAAGTGCTAAAAATATAAGAGTTTAATTGCAATGTATGCTATGGGTAGAATTGCCTCTTAAAAGTGACATATGTAGTGGCAGTACCAGAAATAAGAGATGTTCAGTGTATAAATACTGTAAGGAAAAGAAACATGCTTGTTTGCAATCCATAAGGAGAGAAATGTATTTCAAATGCATTAAAACAAGAGGTATTTTAGCAATGTGGGGCTCTGTAACAAATGAAAACCTGAAAAAGCCTGTTCATAACCATTAGATGTGGCAAAAATAAGAACATAAACTAATTTGACCAGTATATTTACCAATAATGCACTAAGTAGAACTCTTTTTTTCTATCAAATTTTTGTTTTGCTCAGAAAATCTCCATAATTGTTGTTTTGTAAAAGGCATCTTATTTGCTTTTAATATATAATCTTTAATTTATTCCATGAAAATAATGATTTTAGCTATTGTGCCATTAATTTTGTCAAAAATTCACTTTTATTATTTGTTTGATTGCTTGGAATTGTCTCAAATTCATTCACTAGTGAAAATTCCAAGACCACAGAAGCTATTTAACCACTTACACGATCATGGACTTTCTTTTGCCCCACTGAATTCCATGGTAAATTTCCAGCTGGCTTAAATGAAAACAGAATTTCACCTCTGTTTTTTTCACTAATGGACTATTATTTTTGGCAGAAGGGGGAGTTAGCTGGGATTTGCCTAACAATCCAGAAATCTGTAATTATTAAATCTTAAAAAAAACCAGGCTGAATACATCCCACAGGTGAAACCTTAGTGTTTTGCATTGCCTGATTATTCAAGGAGAAAACTTCCAGTTGTTGTAGGCACAGGTTTAAGGGGTCAGCATTAGAATGAGCTCCACTGGGGAAGAGAATGTGGGTCACAGCCAATGTCTTGCCTGTTCCTCTTCCAACAGCTGTCACTTAAGCAACACTGGGAGGTGCTCTGATTCCATTCACCTGGAGACAGTCCCCAGACTGTCTCCTTAAGACATTAAGTTTTACATAGGCTTTCATTTCTTCTCTCAAGCCAGATTTAGCCTAAATGATCAAAACCCTTCTGTTCAGCTAATGCATTTTCAATTAACATTTCATTTTAATATCTGTAAATTTAAAAAATGACCTAAGGACTGTTCCATGTAAGCAATGGAGATTTTAATTACTGTATTGGGGGGGGATAATGATTTTATAAAGTGCTGGTGTTTGATTCCAGTAGTTTTGATTCCATTCTTCTTTGTAAAAATTGTAAGGTATTCAAAATTCCACCCACTTACTGTGTGCAGTGTTCCCTTGTGTACAGGACATCCTGAACCCTCCACAGCAGATGGATACAAAAGAGAATTAATCAACATAAATATAATAAAATGCTACCCTCCTAAGACCTAAGCACAGTTGTTAATGAAATATTCTGATTTTAAATGAAAAACAAAATATTAATGAGGATAGATGCATAGAGATAAAAATAGTAGTCTTTCAAAAGCCATGTCTTTTAAGAGCAGAATGTGTTTTCAAGGTTGCAGAAGAATGAGAAGAGATACTTGATAGTAAAAATCATATTCCTGTTGAAAGTGCCTCTTAAAGAGCTAGATCTCATATTTATATGAATTCAGCATTTCACCCCCACATTCAGAGAACAAATAACTGTGGATATTTCAACTTTTAGGTCAGCAAATAGGAGAAGAAATCTTGGACTTCTTGATCAGTGACTTCTTAATCTGATTGGGTTCTTGCACCTGATCTTTATTAGTAAAATTTTATGGACTTTGTTGTGTTTCCTCTTTTACTTTTAGTCCAGAGGCAGGAGTTAGATTTCATCAATAAATATGAAATGCAAAGAATGTAAATTGTCAGAAGATCCAAAATGTAATGTTAGTGAATGTATCAACATGTATATTTTAAAATTCATTTTAAGTCATAAAACATTACATTTACTTCTCTTTTTTTTTAATTTTATTTAATTATTTTGTCATTTTCTCAGGAAGGTGATAAGAAAGGAATCAAAATTGAATATATATTATTTGCGTTCTGTATGAAAAAAAGGGCAACTTTCAAAATTTCTACAGTGCCTTTATAAACTCTTAAAGATGGGAGTAGTGTTGCAGAATGTATACTTTGTGCCTGTTCTGAGGTTGTGTAAATGCTCATTTGATAATTCATATTGCTGTTGTCTGGTTAGCAACAAGGTTTATGGTTAGAAGGTCCTGCCCTGTGTGGGGCCAAGGCAGGTCATCATCCTCCACAGCACTGGTGCCACTGCTGGGAAGCTTACAGATCCCTGAACCTACAGATCATGTCAATAGACAAATATTATTATTTCATTAAAGTTTAAGATATGTTCAGTTTTGATCTACTGCGAGAATGCAACCAATAAGAAAATATAACATCAGGTTGTACATCATAATGTAGCATTAAAAAATGTCACCTGGGGACTGCCTGTGTCAGTATAGGTGAAGCCCATTCCCACAGGCATCCAGGAAATAGAAGCTGAAGGACTGTGGTTTTTTTGCATGAAATTCAGAGATTGGGGCCATTCAGCCTTTAAACAGGCAGCATCCTCATCCAAAGATTTGACAGCTCCTTCCTCCTGTGTACTTCCAGAGGAATCCAAGAAATCACTGGCTTCCCCACAGCTTCTAAAAGGGTTTAACTGAAAGAAAACCAACAGTCATTGGAATTATCTCTGTCTCCAGGAGCATCTGTCAACTCATCTGCCCAGCAGATAGCCATGGACACACTTGATCTGTGAGTGAGTTCAGAAGGCTGAGTGGGATGTACTGGAGCTGGGGTGCAGTCAGCATCCCAACTGAGCTCCCTGCCTGGCCTGTCAGACAGCTGTGCTGCCAAGGCAGAGGGTTCTAGAGGCCAGAGCACTTTCTGGCTATACCAGGGTGCTGGCAGGTGCTCCTCTGGGTCAGTGTCCAGCACTCCTTCAAATCATGCATCAGGCACAAGGTACCAGACTAAGCCACTGTCACCTGTGCCTTGGTAAAACTCATAATTCTGCTGGCTGGGGCTGTGTAGCTCAACAGAGGCTGCATGGATGCTCACTTCATCTGATTTGGGATTTGTTCAGATTCTGTGACTTCTACAAGCAGAAACTTAGCTCAGAGTTGCTTCAAATGTTATCGGCTGGTAATTTTCCCAAGAAAAACACAAGGATGTATGTTCAGCAAGCAGACAACAGTCTTCTTTACTCATGTGTGTTCCCGGGAGGTAGAGCATGACCAGGTACAACAAGAACACAAATTACAGGGGTCTGAGTGCTCCAGAAACCTGGTCTGCTCGAACAGGCTCACTGAAACAACTGTCAATATACTTTACTTTGTATCAAACAAATCTAGATAAGCACCAAGAGGATCTCGGTTGCAGGGAAATTGAGAAAGAAATTTTGCCTTCGTGCCTTTTCTCAAGCTGGGTTGACCAAGTATCAGCTCAGCCCAAGACCTCAGCCCTAATCTTTAGAATTCCATACAGTTATGACCAGAAAAGTATTAACAAACTGAAGTGTCCAGGCAAAAGTAATGTAAATTGCCAGGAGAGCTGTAGGGAATAAATTTAGAGAACTCATCAGATAGGGCTTTGTTGAGTAATGATTGAGAAGCTCAGAGAATTTAAAATGTGTGAACCCAGTGGATGAAAAAAAGATAATTCAAAGTTGGGCAAATAAGTTACCAGGGCTAATGTGATGAAGCTGGAAAAGATTAACATTTCAGTTTAATAATGGGGAAAAAAATACTCATACTAATGTGATTTTAAAAGCTAAAATAACCTCCAGAGGGGTAGATACCAGTTTAATCTCTTAGAAATTTTAAAAGTAGTTATTAGTAGAAATATTCCTGCACTAGTAGAAGGATTAATTAAAGGCTGTAATATAGTATTGTATGCTTCAGCATAGTATATATTAATGCTGTCTGTGTGACATATTATGTTTTGATTGTGGGGTTTTTTTATAAAACAGGTCACAATCAGTTCATGTTTGCATTTGAGTTACATTTCTAAGTGAATTTTGCCTGCAGTACGTATTGTGTAGCTTTAGTTTAAATGCAAACAGGGTTAAAAAACCCCCATCAAACTGTACAGCCTGACTTACCAGGCTGTCACACTGATAAACTACATATACCTGTAGGTATTACAAAATATGTGAAAGAATTTAACATTCAAATTGCAAATCATTATGATGTACTCTGTGGAAATTTTTACCTATATTGCTCAGTTACAGAGATCTCCATTTTTCAGTGCATTACTGGAAAGACACAATATTTGTTATATCCAATTTACATGTATTTCTCATGCTGTTATGTTTTTGTGAAGCTGCTCTAGATTTTATATCCTCTTGGATACTCCACATTCATATTTATGATATTCCTCAATATTAAGCATCATATCACCTTCCTGTATCAAATAGTATTCTGCTAAATACCATAAACTGCAGTCCAAAAGGTGTTTGGAAGGTTTTTCTGAAAACAAATTGAGAAAATGACCTTTCTGTTTCTTACAGACTCAGAATTTTCAAAAAATATTGAAGCCATTATATATTCTAAACTCAAGCTGTATGCCAAAGCTTCCACAATACATTTCTATTAACAACTTTCTATGAATCAAAAGATTATTTTTTTTCTGAGTACATTCCCTAAATCCTTCTTTCCTGTTTTGAAGACTAAAAAGTGGATTCTCTAGTCTTTACTCTCTTGATCACAATTTTTCAAACATGATAGAGAATGGTCCCGAAACAACCACAAGCCAGATTCCTGGCATTTTTTTCAGGTGCATCCTATCCAGTCCTATGGACTCACACATGTTTTGCATGTTAGCTGACTTAATTAGTACCTAATTTGATCCATGTGTGTGAGAACCCCAGGCTTGATCTGGGGTCTCGTGTGGTGGTAAAGTCTCTCCTCCAACCCGTGCTTCCAAAGAAAAACTGCTCAGGCTCTTGCTGTTCGGTCTCAGGGCAGTTTATTGTGAGTTATCTAAAAGATTTTCTTCTCGGGCTGCGGCTGCTTGGTCAGCAGCCCAGGCAGAGGCACACACACACCCTGACATCCTCTCTGTCTGCTGTCTTCTTCTTCTCTCCCCCCGCCCAGGGCTGCTGCTGTCTTTTATATGATATATTACGTGTAATATGTTTACAGTTTTCCCCCAATACCTACTACCTATGTTACCAAGTGCTTTTCTACTCTAAACCAATCCATAAGTGCCAGCATCACCAAGAACATGGAGGCAAGGAAGAAGAAGGAGGAAGAACAGGATCAGCCCACTTTCCTCCATCTTAGAACTTCTGACCCCCATGTACAAAGTAAAAACCCCCCTGTACAAGTGTTAAAACCCCCCTGTACAATACTAAAAAAATTTCCCCTCTACTTTGTAATTACTTTTACTATACTATCTAACCTTTTGTGACTGCTTGTTCCATCTTAAAAGTTAGTAACTCATTCCATGGCTCAAACTCAAAATCACAGCTGTTTCCAGCGGCCTGCCAGGGTCTAAAATGCTTCTGACCAAGGCCTGGAACCTCTAAAAATGTCTGAGAGACATTTTGAGTTCCAACACATGTGTACCATGGTAATATCTGTTTCTGCCATGCTTTGGTCCTAAGCAAAGACCTGAGCAGCCTGGGAGTGAGCATCAAACTTTGCCAGTAAAGGCTGAGGAAATGAAGGTATTGAGTCTTTCACACTTCCCTGCTATAGGTTATTCTTTATTACACTTTCCATCTCTTGGTTGCCTATCACACTGTCCCATGTTCTTCTCAGTCTTCCTTTAGTTGCTGCTGTGGCTGTAGGAACTTCTCCTGATGCTCTCATGTGCTGCAGCAATCTCAACTCCACCTTTTCTTTGGCCTTCCTGACTCTGCCCTTTGTATCCAGGAAACCCTTCCCTATTTCTCGTTGGCCTGTTCATGCTTCTGCCTTCCTGACCCACCTGCAGTGAGGAGTTTCCTGGGAGCAAATCTTACCCTTAGAGTCTTCCCTTGTTTGCACAATGTCCTATAAAATCAGTGTAAGGCCTCTCTATAATAGCAAGGATTGCAGTTTCTGTGTTTCTATTCTTTCAGCAGAAATTGCTTTGCAGCAAGACACACAAAAAAAAATCCATTTTATGGCCTTGGAAGGAATTGCGGGGTTTTTTTAAATCTCACTTTGATTACTCTGGTTCAATAGCAAGGTGTGGTAAGACATTGCAGTCCTGCATGCAACCCTGGCCATGGTTGCTATGGTGGACTCCAGACAGGTGAAAAAAAGTGTGCATCTTTCTGCCTGCTGGCACAAAATAAAACAGGAAACTTCCTGGCAGGATGACCTAAAAATAATGGAGGACTTTGAGAGAAGTAGGTTGTGCCAAATGCAAAATAATGCTGTATGAGTGTGGGAAGAAGGCCTGGATTTGTATGGTTAATTGAAAAGAAGGATTCAGCTACTGATACAGCTTTTTGTGCAATAGTGTTACATTACTTCCCAAGTGAGCTAATTAAAGCAAGATAAAAGACCAAAAAAACACAAGCACTAAAAGAAGTGTTTGTGTTTCAAAGCCAGGAGTTTCTGATTAAAAACAAAAAAAAAAAAAAAAAAAAAAAAACAAAACAAACAAAAAAAAACCCCTGAACATATTAAAAACAAATTAGCAAAACCTTTCAAGTGTAGGGAAATCTGTATATTTGGTTTACACTGTTATCAAAAATAATGGCTCTATGTTTTACCTTGTGTAAATGAAAGCATAAATAGAACTTCAGTTGAAGGTTCTCCTTGTATCATGGAGAAACAATCAGAAATCAATGTCAAATATGCTCCTAGAGAATTAAACATAAAGCACAGGTGATGACCTACATTTACAGTTATTTTATTTTATGCATAGAGGAAAAAATAGCCAAGAATATAGAGTAAATTTTAAAATCTACTGCTGATGTAGTAGAAAACTATACCTGCATAAGGAAAGTTCACCAGCACTGAAAGTGATGCAGGCGAGGTCCTACAGTCTGCAAAAGGAGTGGCTCTTCAGAGATTTGTGTTTCCAGACTCAGTTAAGGGTAAGTCTGATCTGCTTCAGTCATCATCAGGAAGAGAGAGGATGCAGGATAGCCATGACCATGGCAGGTTGATATCTGATGTAGTTCAGAGCATCCTTAAGGCTGCTGAAGATCAGAGGAATGCTAAAACAAAAATCTTGCTTTGATCTAAGTTCATCACCACATTATGTTACAGACTCTATCAATGATTCGGGACTATGGGAGAAAAAAATCTACAATTTAAAAAAAAAATCCTGAAGGCCTTCTGAATTGCATAATGATGTGCCTGATAAGAATACTAAACTTCCAAATTGGTGACTGGGAATCAAATACTTTTACTGTCCATGGGTGAATACATTTGTGGTATCTTCCACAGACATTGAGGTTGATTGTAGGGAAATTATATTATTCTTCCTTCATGTCTTGTGCCTGTGAATGCTTTTCCCTAAAAGGTTTTAGGAGCTTTAGATGAAAAAATTGTTGCTATTTGTATTTATGTGGTGTCAGACAGCCCCAGGCATAGACTGGGAACCATTGCTTAGGTACTGCAGAGGCAGAGAAAAAAGTAGAGAAATCACTGTCTTTTGTGAATTTATGAGTATATTGTAACATGAAGGACAATAGATTAAAGCTGTCAGTAGGGAAAGCAGCTAAATGCCAAGCAGTGGATGTCCATGGACCAGTGCCTCGACTGCTTTCACAGCTGTACATTGGAACATTAGAGATGAAAGAAGTGAGAAAGAGGTAAATAGAGGTATTGAAGAGGCCATGGGCACAAACATGTTCCACCTGGATATCATAAAATGCTTTTTACTGTGAAAGTGTCCAAGTGCTGGCACAGGTTGCCCGAGGAGGTTGTGGAGTCTCCATCTTTGGAGACATTCAAAAGCCACCTGGCCATGGGCACCCTGCTCCAAGTGACCCTCCTTAAGCAGTGGGGTTGGACCAAATGATCTCTGCAAGTCCCTTCCAACTTCATCTGCCTGAAGTTTGTGACATCATAATGTGCCTATAACTAATTTTTCCTGAGGGCACATCAGGAGCAGCAGGAGATACAAAGAGATTTTATAAGAGCAGGTGCTTACAAGAACAGAAAAGGTAAAGCAAATGCTGAGTTGAGTAAGGAGTTATGCGAGTGGGAAAATAATGTTGGTATGGAAAATAAGTGAGGAAGGGAAAGAGACTGGGTGCTGTAATCAATAGAAGGCTGCTGGTAAATTAATGAAAAGTGGCAAAGTGTTTAAAAGGCAGGTAAATACACTGGGGATTGAATGTCTCTTTCAGCTAGGAGTGCAGTGTTTGCTCACTCTGAGGAGCTGGAAGATCCCACCACTGGGAAAATCTGGAACTGGCATAGCTCAGAGCTGCTTTCTTGCTCAATTTAATAACTACATGTTAAAATGAGAGCAGCTGAATGATTTCATCACTTAAAGCTTCACTAGGAAAGTAAATTCACAACTAAAAAACCTTAAAGCATAGATGAATGAAAGCATGAACAATATTATTGTCAACATTTTTAATACATTCTGTTAAAGAGAATTATATTCAGTGCGGTTAGTAATAACTCCAAACGATTTATCCAAAGCAAGTTGGTTTCCCATTTTCTACTACAGTAGGCAGGATAGGTTGTATGCAATCACAAGATATCCCATTAAGTCTTTTATGATAAGGCTTTGAAAGGCACAGTGACAAAGAAGAAGGTGCAAGTCTTTCCTCCTCCCTTGCCCTGGCCTGTTAGAGACTTCACAGCAGAGGCTGTGAAGCAGCTCCTGAGCAGATCCTGCACTATCACTGGTTTGAGGAGCACTTCATTTGCTATGGATAGACTGAGTGTGAGAAGGGAAAGAGTATCCTCCTCAAAAACTGGGACTTGGGATATGTCAGACATGAGTTTTTCTTTACGAGCTGGGCTTAACTGAAAGCTGTTGGCTGTTGTAACTTCATAATTGAGAGTCCTTTGAGAAAAAGTCTATCTTACTTCCCTGAAGAGATTTTGGTTGCAGGTACTTGTGTTGGTAATCCCTAGCACACGTTTTGTTGTCGTATTGTTCCCAGCTGTATTTGGATACTAGTCTGCTGAGCATAAAAACTCCACAAATAAAAGAAATAGAAATAAAATCTTCTGCAAGCTACTGAAACTGTTATTATCTCTGGAAAACCTCTACCTCTCTGTCTGAGACAGTATAAAAATCTCTTGATCAATGAAAATTTAAATTAAAACTCTGATTGACTCAGCTGTAAAAAATATGAAAGAGGACAGATGGTATAAAGACATGCATGATTGTATGCTCAGTGGCAAAATTTAGCTGGAAAGAGAAAGGAAGGAAATTAAAAGGAAGGAATCTAAAGAAATGAAGGAGCTGTCCTTATGGCACTATTTAACAATTTCCCTTTATAATCTTACCTGGCAGCACCTTCACAGTTTCAGCTCCCAGCCTTTGGTGCCTCATTGCAATCCCCACATTAAGGAGTTAACCATCAATGCTAGGGAGTGTTCTACCTAAAAGAACAATCTTGACACAAAGGCAAGTATGCTTGCAAAAGTTTGGTTTGCCACCCATAGGAGGGGTGGTGCTTTTGTCTTTTCCTTACTGGCATTGTACTGGAAGGTGAAGTAGAAACCACTAACAGAAACGCAGTCAACAGGAGGTGCTTTGTGAGGAGGCTGAGCTGACCACAGCAAATTAACTTTCTTGCCTCACCTTTAATGTGAGCTCAGAGAAAAATATTCTTAGGGACTGTGAGGTGAAAATTTAGCATTATCTTCTATGTTGAGGCTTAGGTTGAATCAGTTGGAGCAGAGCCTGCATCTATGAACTGCTGGACTTTAAGCAGTCTTTACCTAAATTCTGTATGCTTTTTCAGTTTTATCAGTCATGAGTAATTTCCTGCATCCCAAACTATTTTTTTGACCTTTGGTACTGCTGCTTTTGTCAGTGGAAGTCACATGGGGTGGAAAAAAGAAAATCATTCCAAGCTAAAGATTAAAAGACGATATCTTCTCCTAAGGAAAATCATTATTGTTTTTGAAAGTTTCATCATTTCTCCTCATTGTAGGTATATGGTGTGTTTGGAGTGTTTGTCTTAATGGTACATGGCTTGTTCAGAGCCTAATTTTTACATGTGTCTTCAAATGGTGAAACAGCTAATATGAACTCAAGACTTTTTTTGGAGTGTGGCAATCCAATTAGATAAGCAAGATTTGAGAAGAAACATGCATCACGTAGACAGTAAATTTAATAAGAGGCTTTTTTCTCCATAGAAATGCATTGTCCTGTCAAAATGTTCTTAATGTATAAAAAGTAGGGCAGGAAGGGGGTTGTTTTGTTGCTTGAATGAAAGGTTGCAATTTCCACTGTTTTCAGCACTGTTATAACTTTTCAGCTTATAATCTTTATTTGTAAAAAAAAGGTTGGGCAAAGCATAGTGATATATGTTATAGTAGTCTTTATGTAGCTCACCTTCAACTACAAAATGATTACTTTACTGTGCTGCTTAATCTCATTCTTTCCATTCCTCATTCCAAAGATGCTCAGAAATACACTGGTTTGTGAGGCAGCATTTACTTTTAGAAGTGACATTCCAAGTAGATCATCAAGGCAGAAGAAGGTAAAACAAACCAGCTACTTCAGATGCCGTCTCTGTATTTTTTAATTAGGTATTGAAAAAGTTATTCACAGTATCTCAATTTTATCAACTGCAAAAGTTTGCTTGATATGTGTTATAAAGACACACAGCATTCAGATAAAATAAATATTGAATATCCTTCTTTCATTTCATTCTGTACATTTTCATTGTATGAATGAGTCAGGATTCACAGGTAAAATTGCATGTGACTGAGTGGTAACTGAGGGGTTATTTACATATTTATGTAACTTAAACTCTTTAACTTTAGTGCTCCTAATCATCCCCTAAATTAATTAAATTCTCTTCATTCTCTGTATTGAGAATTTCAATGCTTAACTTTGGCACACTAAATTACAGGGCACTTGCTGAAGGAGTTAAGTAGATGAGGTGAGCACTCCTACACAGCTGAAGACCTGTTTAAGATCCCAGAAGAGGCCCTTAGCAGAACAGGGACTGTATTCCAGGGGTGATGATCAAACAGAGGACAGGAAATCGCATCAGTGTTTCAATATGTTGGGTACAGATGCAGAGATGACCTATCATTTCTATCAATAGCCTCGATGAGCATAAATTCAGAGGAAGTCAGTTCTAATATTCCCTAGGATTGCAAAAGAATCCTGACAGGTGGGGGTCAGGTTCCAGTTTTACTCATGTCAGTAAACCTGATATTACTCAGTGCCAACCAGTTTGGCGCTGTGGTGGCTATCTGAGATCTGACACACAGACTGCCACGGTCTGTCTGCTCTTCCTGTCTGGCATACACAAATGGCCACCCTCAAGATCACAGGCTCACAGAATTGCTTAGGCTGGACTGTGCCTCTTCAGGTCATCTAGTGACCATCTTTGTGAATGAAGAGGGGCAGCAAATATTTCCTGCCTGGGCTTTAACAAAACTTTTGATACTGTTTCCAACAACACACTCGTGGACAAGCTGGCAAAATATGAACAAGAGAGCAGTATGATGGATTGAAAACTGGCTGAACAGCCGGGTCCAGAGGGTTGAGATGTGTGGTATGAAGTCAGGTTGGAGGTAAGACACTGGTGGTGTTATGCCAGGGATTGATCCTGGGGCTAATACCTTTCCTCAAACATCTTCATTAATGATCCAGAAAATGGGACAGTGTACCCTCTGCAAGTCTGTGGGTGGTACAAAACTGGGAGTGACGGATATAGACATGGTGGTGCTACTATTCCAATGGACTTGAACAGGATGGAGAATTAAGCTGAGAGTAAATGAAGTTCAGCAAAACTGGGGAAGAATAACAAATGCACCAGTACATCATCCCCAGGCAGAGTTCTGGGCAGTCCAGCTGCAGTCTCACAAAAAGTCATCTTGCCTTCCCAGCCTCTTTCCAAAAGAGTCTGTACCCAACCCTTTCAGAAATTTAGTTGCTATGACATTACTTGTCCATTAGCTCAATGACTGTAATTGCATGTGGATTTCTGATTCCTCCTGTTGGTTTGCTCATGCTACATCCATTTCTGTCAAGCGTTTCACAGTGGCACCCAGACCTGTTCATTCACCAGAACAGACTCAAGATCATTTCACTGCACCTTCTTCCTTATGGACCTAGGCTTAAAGTGATTCCACTTCATCATTGTTTGGGTTTTTTTTTTATTTCTCTGTCACTTCTCTTCCCATCTCCCCTGGCTCTTACCTTGCCTGTTCTATCCTCAACTATCTCACTTGCTTTTTGAGGAATCTCCACCTCTCCTGGAATTACCAGTTTAAAGCTCAGTTTGGCCATCCTTGACACACACTGTGTGCTTCTGGTCACATGCTTTGGACACAAGAACCTCCTCCCTCATTCTGCTTCATTCTCTTCTAAGAAAGGGATTCTGGACTTCTGCTGTTGTAAACTTATCAATCTCTCTTTCACAATCATAGAATACCTTGTTCATATTTCATATTAAAATATTGCTCTGGAATATCACTCCTCATCCACATTAAAAATTATCTCTAATTTATGGATTTTGTGCCTTTTAAGCCAAAAATCATTCACTTTTATGTCAAAGTGTATTTCCTTTATATGACTCTTTGCTTTGGTAGCTAATCAGTGGTCTAAACATAATTTCCCTTTTAATTTTTAATATATCCTCCGGTGTGAGTGTTATCCAATATAGTTGCCATGTGGGTCTGGAAGATATTGTATATGACCTGTAAGTATTGTGCTTTTCTGCAATAGTTTCTAGAGGCTACACAGGACAGACTACAAGATGTGAAATGACATTAAAAATTATGTTTAAATATCAGTTAATTTTTAATTTTACTCTTGCATCACTCCTTGCAAAGTAGAATCTTTGTGTTCCATCTCATTCTTGTTCTGCTAAGCTGAATAAACCCATGTTAGTTTAGTCACTTCCTATGCAAGGATTCATGTAAACTCAAACTGAAGAGAGATCAGGTTAGTCTTTTTTTACTTCAAAGTGTGTTTGTCAGCCCTCTGTACTTTTGAGGTCAGAATAATAGACCAATGTGAACTTGGATATTTTTCCCTCTTTCCTTGATATTGATATTTTATTTGCTTTTCTTCAAACATATATATATATATATATATATAATATCTTCACTCCAGTCCAAGAGGTCATGTACTGGGTTTCTGCAATGGAAGTTACCTGTTATCCTGGTTTTGAGAACACTGAACTACTGAACTTTTCTTTACTATTTTGCTTTCTCCCCCACATTCTGCAGTGTATAATTACAGATATGTTAATTCCTTTTCAATCATGGAAAATTACTGTAAATAATATTAAAGAGGAGAGTGAGTGAATTTCAGTATCAGAAGTGGATTAATAATCAATTAATAATTTTTTTCTTTGTTCTTTTCCTGTAAATTCCCCCAAAGCTAAAGGTTAAGTCTCCTTTCTCTGTTAAACCATGGTGGCTGGAATTGAAAAAAAAAAAAAAGCAAATGAGGTATTCAGTCCTCTGAAATGCATGCTGAAAAACTCAGGGGAGCAAATTTGGAATGCCTTGCTGCTCAGACATGAATGTTTTCTTATCAGCACTGTGTTCTGCTGCTACCATTTTTGCTTTGGCATTCTTAAGAACTGTCTGAAAAGGTAGATATTTCAAGCAGTAGGAGTCCAAAAATAAATGCTCTAACCATAATCATCCCAGGTATAACTAAATCTTGTTTATGTATTTGATTACCCCTGGCTGGCTCACCTTCTGGCGAGGAAAATTTGTCATTTCGGTAGGGGGGAGAGGGGGAAGATTTTAAAATAACTTCCTAAATAATAACACAAACTAGAGCTAGTCATTAGATTTACCTATCAGATGTCTGAATATTTATGACAATTTATGTATTTTTCATTTGTAATCAGTCACTTGAGGAAACTAATACATGACTGCTACACAGAATGCTATTTTTTCTCATTTTTCTTAATATGAATAGACTAAAATTAAATGAAATGACAGAAAGGAGAGCTGGTTAAGTCTTGTCAGGTCATTGAGGTTGTCTGCCTGCCAACAAAGCTATGTTGCCTGAGGTATCTGCAGGTGCTTTGTTTCAGCCTAATTTTGTATGACTCATATGGTGAAGCTCCTTGCACCACCTCCCTTGGGAGACAGCTCTGTGATCTGACATCCTAACAGGGAGAAAATGCCTCCTGATCCTTGGCTGGAGGTTTTATTGTGCACAGGTTTAATCCGCTGTTCCTATTTATGTTCATCAAGGACATTCAAAATAATTTTTCTTCTTACTCTGGGTTTGACCCTCCTAAGAGAGTAATGATCAAATTTCCCCCTCATTTTTGCCCACACTATATTCTGACTTGTAATTAGTTCACTCTAACTAAACTATTCCTAAATATGGTCTAAGTATTCTTAGAACCATTGCATATACTCTGATGCTATTCTTTCATGTAATTTTTTTTCCCACTTGTTTTTTGGCACTGAAATGCTTCAAATTCTGGATCCAAGGTATAAGTTATCAACATATCACTTCACTGCAGCTCCTTCAGTCAGTGCTCACTGTTGTTTCTCCACCAGCTTCACTGCTTTAACACTCTCCTGAATAGCACTTGGATGGGTTTGGCATGTGTAACCTGGGACCTCATCACAGAGCATCTCAGGAAGGGAGAAGAGGAATCAAGCTGAAAGCAGAAAGTCTGAAAGAAATGAGTATTTACAGATTAAATTAGAGGGAGTGAGGTGGTATTAAAATTAAATATCCTTTAGTAGTGATGGGAAATTGCAGGATGTTAGCCTGAAGGAAATTAAAATTTGAGGTACCATGAATTTATGCAAAATGACTAGAAGCCAAGTATATAATATAAGGGGTAAAAAAATAAAATCTGGACAATTCTTATTAGAACAAAAATTAAGTTTTGTTTAAAGAAAAATGCACAGAAAGCATCTATGCTTTAGTTCACTAGAATTGGTTTAGAAAAGCGATATGTTGTGTGGTACAGAGGAAAATCAAGTTAATGGTGCTCTGGTCCCTGTGGCATCTTCACCCAGACCTGCTGCTCAGAGGAGTGGGGCCTTGCAGCAAGACTTCCAGTCCTTCCCTTCAAAAAGGCTGGGGGAAGAACTCCCTGCCCTTAGAGACAGCCTGGAAACTTCATGCTCTCCAGTAGGACCTCCTTGTTCCTCCAGTGGGGCTTCTGTACCAGCTATCATTACTTATTAATAATTTTGCTTTATGCCAGAAATTTTCCCTTGATACATTGTATTTGCAAGTAAGTCAGATCAAGCACAGCATATGTCCTTTCTCTCTTAGCTAGAATTAGTTCATTTTGTCCTTCACTGATGACTTCTTTTTCCTTAACGCCTTCACTGACTTGTGGCTCTTTTCTAGACATGTTATTGTCCTTCTTTTCATGGCAGCAAATATAAGTTGTTCCTGAAGGAGCTTTCTTGTCTTTTTGTTAGTTCCTCTGGGATGACGCTTGCTGCTGCAACTTTTAAGCTTCCCCAGCATTATTTGGGGTAAAGGGTTTCAGAGATGCCTTGTGGCAAACCATAAGGAACTTCAATCACCAAAGAATTTATTTCTCAATAGTTAATGTTTTTGCTTTCATGGAAACCATTAATAAATGAAATCAAATTCTCATCATCATCTTCACCAAATATTACAGTGTTCATCAGGTCATTGACTATTTCATAGTTTATAATAAGACATATATTAATTTCTTGCACTCATTATTATTTGTGCAGACTCTTTATTTTCTATATCTTCTGGTCCTTTTGTGGTATATTGTGTAATGATAACTTTTGCTCTAGAAAACTTACAAGTGTTTTTGAAGATCTATGTTTAAGGTGTATTTTTACACAGCAGATACATTCCTGAATGGTCCCACATGAACACTGAGTAAATAACTGAAACTGAGTATCTTTCACCTATAATTGGAAAGCAAGGATGGCAATTGCATTGAACTATGATAGCAATAAGTTTAGAAAAAGAGACATCCGTGAGGCTGAGATAATAATGCTTCTGAAACACAGCAGTAAAATTAGATTTCAAACATATGTGTGAAAAGGGAACTATATCTGATCACTTTGTCTGCGGATATCCAAGGGTATCCATTTAGGTAAATCAAAATTACCTTAGTAGGAAAACATACTTCTGTTTTCCCCTCAAGCAATATAGTGTTTTTAAGCTAAAATGACATTAGTAGGATGAAAGACAAATAATGCAGTAACAAAAGGCAAGCAAGGAAGATGTATAGAAATTACCTAGAAGATTTCTAAAAGGTCTAGTGAGGAATTTCAATATTAGAGAAATTATCTTCTAAAAACGACAAGATTAAAAATACTGGATCTCAGAATTCTGAGATACATAAAATACCTTTGCGAATGTCAGGAATGTGACAAAAACTTTTTCAGAATATGAGGTAAAATTTTCCTATTGATAATCATATAATCATTATATAAGTTAATATTAATTTATCCAGTAAAAGCATTAAGGCTTGAGTAGTATTAATTTGTAACTGAATTTAAGACTTCTTACACTAAGACATATTTGCTGATATATTCACATCAGTAAAACATTCTTGAGAAAATGTGCCTTATGTTAGCAAGAGAGGTTTCATAAGGACAGAACTCCCACTTGTTCCTTGAATAAGATAAAGTATCCCAACAAGAGGCGTTCTTTGCTAGTATAAATATGTCCACTCTAAAGCTTTTGCCTGTTAGTTGAGGAGGCTGTGAGGGATATTTTTTCGTACTTCCAATGAAATTACTTTGACAAAAATCCTGATTAGTCCACAGTCAGTTCAGAATTAAGGGAAAAATTTGGAACTCCAGATGATATTCCCATGTCTGCTCTAAGAAGAGCATAGAGGCATCTCTGATGTTTTGGATCATACGGAAGAATGGTGTGCAACATCTAAAGCTAGAAAAATTGTGTATTGCCTTTCATAATTTCATTGCCACCAATTTCAATGAAGTGGCTAAAATCCTGTGAAAAGCCTTTTTATTAAAAAAAACATATTTTATAAATCAGCAAAAAAATTAATTTGTGATAGTAAAGACAACTGGTTCACTTAGTGGTCAAGTGGGATTTGGTCCTCAGGAGACTCACAGTCTCACTCAAGTGATTCATATTCAAAGTTTCATGTTTGACTTGGAAAGTATAGTTGCATCACCTGTATAATAAGGTTTCCCAGTTGTGTCTCTTACTGTTTTATTATTGGGCAAAGTTATCACACAACATTTAGCCAATACATTCTCTGAAGAAAGAAATTGGAATTCATACTGAGGTAATTTACCTTTTTTTTTTTTTTTTTTTTTGGTATATATGTTTAAAATATTAATTCCAAACCCAATACTTACCTTTTTTTTATGTTGCCCTATGCTTAAGTAGCACATTCCAACAAGGAAAGGATTGGGTGTTTAGAAATCAGATCATGGGATATATATTTGGTGAACATACCATGACACTATAAAAGTAAATTTTGTGAACTGTGAGATAGCTTACCATTTTGAGAAATATACCTGAATGCAGTCTACATTAAATAATGTGAAAAATGTAAGAAGCATCTTATTGCCTGTAGGCAATCATAGGGCTAAGAAGGTAGTTAAGCATGAAAATTACTTATGAGATAGGTTTAGAAGTTTGGGGGTTGAGTATTATAAGCCTTCATTTTCTCATATTAAAGTCACTTATAAATTACCATCCTATCCAAATGTAAAGTTAGGATGTACTCCTCCAGATCAGTTGGTGAAGCTGGAAAAGCCAAAATCTTAAAATCCCGATTTGTGTTCCATTATCAGTAAAATTATGTTTTCACTGCTAGTTCTCAAAAATTATCTTAATGCATATTATTTAGTGTGTGGGTTTGAGATGAGTGGTGTTAAGAAATAAAAATGCAGTAAATAGTATGACATCTTTCAGTGTTTATTACCTTGGTAGTTGAAATACCCCTTCACTCTCGTACACTACTTGTTTCTACTCTCGTTTTACGGATTCTTTTATAGCTTATTTGAATCTAAGCAAATACATCAGTAATCACTGTGAATATTTGTTGCAATGTTCCCATAAACATGCTGTTTCATGACTGTTCTCATTTAGGATTTTTATATTATTATTCCTGTGAAAACCAAAAACATGTGACTTCTCTGTTCCAATAAAATGCCTAATTAAAGCTCAGAATTTTAATAATCCTTGGAATGAACTATCCAAAAACTAGTTACCTTCAGAGAGAGCTCAAGCAATAAGAATGAATAAATTTGCGAAACTGTAAAATGAAAAGGACACCTCTTTATAGTCAGATTTCTAGTTTATTTTACTTCACATGCATATAGACTATTAGTATAGTGAGTAAAAAAAACCCTTTCCACAAATTCTTAGGAGAAAGTCTTTATTTTCTATGGAAAATAATTAACGGGGCTCATAAATTTACTCATTTAATTTCATATCTTCAGATTTTTTCATTATTACAGGAACCTGTAAAAACAGGCTCCTGTATTGGGAGTCATGTCTCCGGTATTAAGCAGTTTTGTCATCAATAATCTCAGAATTAGCTAAAATAATGATATAATTTCTGAAGATTTATCTAACTTTTGAATCCAGTTAATTTAGGTTGAAAATTATGTAAGATGATTGAAAATACTTGTGACAAAAAATCCTAGAAGTGCCAAGGTGAGTTAGGCGTTTAAGGTGTGTTGAATGCCATTTAAAGTTTGCACTCCAGGTAAGGTAATAGGTAACTATTTGGGAAAAAAAAATAGACTAAGGAGAAAGCTGTAAATAATAGTGTAGATGAAGTAGATTTAGAATTTTTTTACCTGATTACTCAGAGTATTTATGTATTTATTCAATTTAATTTTTTATCAAGCACAAAGAGACCAGAATAATGAGAAGATTAAATTATTTATATAACTACAGTGAAAAAATTATTGCAAAACACGGTTTCAAATATTTGAAATGTGTAAATGTCAGCAAGGAGGAGAGATTATTTAGGATGTGTGAGCAGTATTAGCAAAATAGCCAGATTAAATTTAAAAAGAAAGGATTTCATCTAGCTCTCAGGGTTAATTTCTGACAGCAAAATTTTTTTGGTCATAAAATGTTTTTGAAAACAAGGAGCAGCAAAGTTCTCTTTTAGGAAATTAACAGTAAACTAAAGCACAGACTGAGAAAATTATTTGGGGAAATTATTATCCTGAATGTCCCTGGAATTCAGCTCTAAGAACATAATAAATCTTTCCCATCTGTACTTTTGAGCAAAAATGTTAATTTTTATATGTTTATTTTCTAAGACTCATCTTAGTATTCACATGGTGAATAAGTGTTGTTTGTTTACATTTTTTAAAAGATTGGAGCAGCTTTTGATTAGCGCTATGAATTAAAATTCCTATTTAAAGCTAAAAGGAAAATTCACAGCAGAAACTAACATCTGTCTACAGATAACAGAAATTTGGGTTTTCACAGCCAGTAGCCTGCCCCCATGCCTCTTGCTTAATATATTAATTGCAATTTGTTTTCTATTAACTGAAGATTTTAGTAGTGCTTGACTTTTAGGTTTTCTTTTGATGTTCAGTGTAGAGGTTTTGAAGGATATTTGATGGGGACAAGAGCATCAAAGGGCTCTGCTTGCCTACCAGATATCCAAGATCACCCACAGCTTCCAACCATTGCCAGCAGGGGATGGGTCTGTAGAGAGGCTGAATTTCCTAGGTAACAAAACTATAGTCCCTAAAAGATTTTGTGATGCTGACACAAATGGTGGGAATCAGTTCCATGCTAAGACACTCGTGTCCAGGGTCCTGATCTCACACTGTTCTCTCAATGAGATCCAGTTAATCCAGTTAATGAGATCCAGCCAAGAGAAGTCTGGGGAGGGACTCAGCAATCAGCTGCTGCATGTGAGCTTCAGACTGGACTGAACTATCCTCTCCAATGTCAGGTCAGGAGATTTCAGCTCCTTAAAACAGTCTTTCAGTATCAATTGGGAAAATGTAGCCTACCTTTGCACTGGAAGGTTGTATGGGAATGCAGGAGCAGCTCTGCAAGGAGAACCATTCACGTGCTCTGGTCCCAGCTGTCACTGCAAACTAGGGTAGAACCTAACCCACTGTGGGGTAAGTTCTATCCTAGTCTTGCAGGTTGAACACACTTCAGGAGCAGAGAACATCATCTGTCTTACCTGCATCAGAAAATAGTGCAGCTTGTGGCTCTGAGATGGCTCCACATGCACAGGGATGCGTGGGAAATAGGGACAATGGGGGGTTGCATCACTTGTGCACTTCTGAGCCAAACTTAAATGCCCAAATGTAGGTACAGACGTGGTATGTCTCACTGGACCTTCAGCTGCTGTTCCAGAAGGGCACAAGTCTCCACAGTAGACTGTTGAAAGTCCACTAGTCATGTGTGAATGCTCCAGAGCTGCTGAAGGCATTTGTACTTAGTCAGCTGGCCTGGAATACTGATCTCCACTTCATATCATGGAAGATTATACACTAAAAATGGATATGTGGGTTCAGGATTTGTTATCAATTGCCCAGTTCCATACAGTGAAATAGACTGAAGTTACAAAATTCAGTCTCTGCTAATGTTAACAATAAACTTTCAATTGCAGCAGCTGAATATTTTTTTTTTTCCATGTTTCTGGCATTGCTAATTATTTCTAGGTTCACTTCATGCTCTAGTTTCACATACTTCATTTTTCATTTATATTCATGTTTGAGTAATGTAATATTTATACATTTGGTCTTGGCATCCAGTGAATACAAATGGCAGTTAGACATTCTCTCAGTCCCAGAAGAACCAGCAAAGAATTTTGTAAATTACACATCGCTTATCACATAAAATCTCAGACAAGTATTTGGCTGTGTGTCAAATGCCTCTAGATCACAACTGTAGAATTAAACCCTGGAAAATTTGGAAGTGCTCTGTTTTCTGCTTTATTTGTAGACCAGTGTTTCCAGTTTTTTTAGCTGGTAAACTTGTGCTCTTTGTTTTATTCAGCGTTTAGTAGCCACAGCCTGGAGTGAACTTTGTTAGTCATGGCTGGAGTATGGGAGAGTTTCCTTTATAAAAACTATAGTATTCTTTTTCTCTTTAGCTGGATGTTCTAAAAAGAATTATGAAAAACAGATTGCTGTAGAAGTAGCTTTTCAGACAAGATCACATCCAATGTTAGCACCCCCAGTCTGGCACATATCCCCACAGAAATATGGGGAAGAAAAGTCCTCACCTATACTTACATCAAAGATATAGATATATAAAACTGTATAGGGTAAGCCATCTTATAAATAGTGACACTAATTTGTAAATGCTGAATAGATGGTGTGAACACTACCTGAAAAAAGCAGGCTGATAATGACTCCTTCCAAACAATTACAGTTTGGTTTTCTCATTTTATTTGCCTTTCATTTTCCACAACTTTCACTGGGTGGTAAAAATCCACTTGCTGATGAATTACTATTGTAGGGTGAGCTGAAGTGTGGTTAAAACTGTGCCATGTTCTGGTTGATATGATGCTGGTCAGTCGTAGGTTGGACTCAATTGTGTCAGAAGTCTTTTCCATCCTGATTGTGTAACTCTGGGATAGGTAACAGATCTGGGGAGAATTTAGCTGAGGGTTAAGAAATCACAAACTGATGTAAACCTTCTGCAGCACAAACTGATGTAAACCTTCTGCAGAGCATCACGTCTAGATGACCACTCCATTCTGTGGTCTGTTAAATTACCTGCTGTTTTTTCTCCATCTCTTGAGCTTATTGAAGGTATAACCCCTGCTTCTCTTAATTTCCAATATATTATAGCCATCAGATCAAACTGCTGGTAAAAATGAAGTGTAAGGATATTTTGCATGTAAAAATGAAGTGTAAGGATATTTTGCCCATAGCCTGACACACTGAAGTGTCTCATTAACTGACTCACTGAATATAAAATGAATTATTCCAAATACCAGTGAAGCTGAGTCAGCTGATCCAGTAGTTTATAAATAGCACAAATACCTTTGCCTGCTTCCATGCTGTCTCAAGCTATTACAGTTCATTAAGATCAGATGCATGTTGCTTTTCTCTGCTATTTGATTATTCAATCCATTAAGACACAGGAGTGAGAGAGAAAATCACAGGAACTTTTGTGTTGATATTGTTGCCAGGGAACCACTTTTTATTTCAGTGCATGGGACACCAGTGTCATATTGAGTATGAGCTGCAGAGGAAAAGATTAGGGATGTAAATCAGAATTAAGAAAATCCTAAACTTTCATTTTAAAGAGAAAAGGAGTTATTCAAATTCTTTCAGAAGAGTCCTGAATGGCCTGAAAGTTTGGGGTTTTTCTTATAAATCTGACTGGAGTTTTGAAGGGAATGTTAATGACAGATAGGAGGGACTTGGTCTTTCTAGACATGTCTTAGCTAATATTCCATACCTTTTTCTGTCCATGCACCATTGTGGTGCGTCACCATTTAAGAAGAATGGTGAATATCTGTGAATGACAAGGAATATTTCAGTCTTTCCAGAGCTGTCCTCTGCTCACAGGTATCTGTACAAACTCATTTGTACCCCCATATGCCTCTAAGGATTTTCTCATTTAATCTAAACTGGCTTTAACCATTCTATCAGTTAAACAGCTTTATAGGCCACATTTCTTTTAAGAAAATCTGTATATGTAGTTTCTTAAGCACAATAATTATGAACTTTAAAATAAAAACTAGAATAAATGCAAATGCTGTCTGTAGCTGTGAAGTCTATATAACATAAGAAATTTCATTACTGGATTGTCATATGTCATTTAAAACTCATTTGATACTTTTGTTTTGATCAGATCTTCCTGAGAATTAAACTATACATAAAAGGAAATTGAAGAAGCACAAGTAAAATTATTCTGAAACTAATTTTTTTCTTCATTCTTTAAGGGAAGGAAATATTGACAGCAAAGAACCATTGCAACAATAAAGTTGCAACATTCCCCCACCTCCTATGAGGAATTGGAGTATTCAGCTGATGACTGGATAAATAATGTGTAAACTGCTCTTTTCAAATTACATACTTGTGAGATTCTGATTTCTTTTTTCTCAACAGAATTTATCTTAACTGTATGCTTTTCTTATTTGGAAGGTATTGGATTAAAAAAGGGAATTCATTAAGATTGATTTTACACCTTAATTATATCTAAAATAGACACAGAAAAGCAATATAACTGCAGGGCAAGGAAAAGATCTGTGCTGGTAGACACTGAAATAGATAACACTGTGTGTTTTTTCTGCCACTCATTTGGGATGTTCTAGTCATAAAAGCACCTGGGAGATGAATGGTACTAAATAAATAATAAGTTTTGAGTGATCTTATGGAACACTAAAAATCACTAAACTTTTTAGATAGAGTGAGATTTGCAATGAATCCTAAATAAACCTAAATAGGTTCCTAACATCAAAGATTGCTGTCTTCACATTAGTTTTATGTCCTTTTTAAATTTCTTATTTCTGTTTCCCACTCATGAGACGTGGAAGCCAGTTTTTCATGGATGAGTATCAGAATCAGGTTACAGTCTGAGAAAATATAATATATTCAGGTTTTTTTCAGTCACTGTGATCAAACTGCCATTTTTCAGTTATATTTGTTGATGTGTGTTTGACACAGAGTGTTTTAAGCACAATCCAGGATGATGTCTTCCTTAACCAGTCATATTAAACAGATAAAAACTGTACATCAGTGTAGCTTGCAGCAGGTCAAGAGGATTAAAATTCCAATTCCAATCTTTCTTCCACCACAGCACACACTATAGCTGTAACCAAATGTCTAAATATATTATGACCTGGATGAATATGCAACTAGATGAGTGGACACTAGATATAATTTATTATATAACTTATGGATATATACATAATTTGTATTAGTTTATTTAAATAAATTGGGTAAATTAATCAGTTAATTGTTTTGGTAACCTAACTAGAGGTCAAAATATCTAGGGAGCTTCTGTAATGTGGAATATTACTTGAAGTCTTAATAGGAATATGCCTCTTTCTTGACTACTTGAAAAAAGTTTGTTAAAGCAAATGTGAAGAACCTTATTTACATTAGTTAAAATTCAGATAAGTTGAAATTTGACTTTGCACTTACTTGGTCAAGGTTACAGTGTTTCAGTGGTCTGTGATATATTCCTATATATTATACCATTTATTCTCCTGTTCCAAACATGTAGAAGCAACTAATATAATCTCATCTATCATTTTTGCTCCAGCAGTTTGTCATGCAGTTTCTGTCAATAACAGGATGGAATCCATACCTTTATACATACACACATTTCTTTGCTTCCTAAGGTTTTGATACAGGTCATCCTGTTATGTAAACTTTATATCTACCTCTCTTGAAGGCTTCTCAGTCATAAGAACTTATTAGTGAGCAGAATATTTCAAGAAAGTATTTTTCTGTCTGCGTTAGCTTGTCACTTTAAAGCTTAATTCTTTTTGTTCTCACAGCTTCTGTGCAACAGCCCCACAGACATCTTTCTTATGCTTCAGTAGGTATAAAATTGTATATAAAAATTGTTTTTCTGGTAGGTAGACACCATAGCTTTCAGAGTGGTTGTCTTATAAACAAAACACTGTCTTATAAACCAAAACCCAGATGTGAGAAGAGATGTTTTATTGAGTGGGGAGCTGGTTGCTAAAAAGCAGATGACCAGTTCTGTGTTAGAAGAACTCAGTAAATTATGGTAGGTTCCAAGCATGAAGCTTTTTTATGGAGGGATTATTAGTCTGGGACACATTTATACAGGTCATGATATTTTTTCTCATCATTGGTGATAGTTAAAGAGCATAGTAAACCACATTAAGTGTGTGTCAGCTCCTGCTATGGTGTTAGGGCAGATATAAGGTGTCTGTTGGCTTGTAGAACCTGAGAGGTTACATCATCTTTATGTATGAAGCTGCTTGAAGCTCTCCTGGCTGTCTCTGCCCAGTTGTGGTACATGCAGTGCAGCCAGGAAGATGACAAGTTGGAGAGGAATTCTTAAGAAATATTATAGTTAGACTTGAATCTGTTTGGTTTAGCACCATAAAGATGAAGAGGTGACTTTGTCACATTTTTCAAGTATTTTTGCAGTGTTTGTAGAAATATATACCAGGTAATTGTTCTTCAGTCTTGCAGCCAAAGTATAATACAATCCCCTGGTTGTAACTTGAACCTGTTCAGATTAGACATGAAGCACATGTCTAATTTTTAACAATGTCATATTTTTAACAGTGGAGGCAAGTGAGACACCCATGTATTAAAATTTTTAAATGAAAGTTATTTTTTCCAGTCAGCAATTCAAATACCAATTAATTCAGGGATGGATGTGTTCACAAGGGTACCACAATATGTTAGAGTCTGAGAACCTGTTTTACAAACTAATAAGGTTCCTGTAGGGAAGAAGAGAGGTGGTTTGGTTTGGATCACTAGCTCGTGCAGGATGCTGCTACAGGAGTCTGTTGCTATATTCCCAGCAGAGACAAATTCCATCAGGCTGGAGAGCTCAGACAGACTGGAGTCACCCTGAGGCAGGAGTCCTTTTCCTACCTGTGCTCAGGCCACAGGTTGAGCTTTTCCTGGTGCAGTGCTGCTGCATAGCATCACAGGTGAATCTATTTGTGGCATCCTCTGCATTCACAGCAGATGGGGCCATCCAAGAGTTTTGGCATTCCCAGAGCTCCACTGCTGCCAGTGGGACGCTATGAGGGAGGCAGATCTGTGCACAGAGAGATGCCCTGGCTGTGCACAGAGGATTGTGTGGCTAGTGGCATTGCCAGAAGGCACTTTGTGAGGTGCAGGCGTGGCCCTGCAGCCCAGCCAGCTTTTGGGAGCACTGCTGTGTGCCAGGAGCTGTGCAGGTGTCTTTGCAGCCAGGTCTGATGCAGCCGCTCTGTTTGAGCATCTCCCCGCACGTGGGCCTTGTGCACGTGAGGCTGTGGCTGCTTAGCAACTGCATCCTAGGGCTGTCCCAGAATACTCTGTTTAGTCTATAAATGTAAAATATCCATTTTAAATCTGCACGGTGCATCCTAAAGAACGCTGGAGCACTCTCTGTTTTTATAATGCCAGGGGTATTTGGCATTGTCAGGGCAGCACCTCCCCAGCAGAGCAGGGATGCCAGAGGTGTCTGTCAGACTGTGACTACTCAATGCATTGACTCCTTCATCCAGTGAAGGCTCCCTCTGATTTTCCTCCTGTCCTGATTCACTCTGTAGCCATCATCAACCAGGAAATTGTTTCATTTTCAGTCAGTTTAATTAATATCAATGGTTTGGAAGCTAAAAATTTACAGTGTGTGTAAGAAAAAAGTGTAAGTTCCAAAGCTTGCACAGGCAACACAGTTCTTAAAAATATGTTTCTTAATCTCAGATGTCTTCTTTTATAATACATTTACTAAGAAGCTGTAATCCAAATTAGACTGACAAAATACCGGAAAGCAAGTATATGAAATCATAGGGGATAGCTTTACTCAACAGTTCACATTTCTGCTTTTCTATTCCTTCAAAAAAAAAAATATTTTTAGTTCAACAATTTTTACTTGACTTAAAATGTAATCAGCTGAATGACAAACACCTTCTAGATTTCCTAAGAGTAAATAGTTCAGCATGTTAGCTTTTCAGTTTGATCTAATGAAATGGTATGTCAGGAGTAGTAAGAAAAGGGAAATTAATGTATGGCTATATCTGCTTGTCAGTCAGTGACTGATATCTACATTGGTAGTAGATAGGTTAAATTTAGCTCCAAAACTTCCATGAAGAGCATTCTTATGCAAGGAAAAAAACAAACAACAACAAAAAGTAAATGCAAGGAAAAAATTAATTTTAAAGTAATTAATTATCTTCATTTTTCCTGAAAAAGAGAGGTGATTAATCAGCACAATAATTTAAAAAACATGTCACTTAGGTAAAAAAAGCATCCATATTCATGGCCATCCATACATTGCTTTCTTCAAATAAAGTCTGTGAATGGATTTTGTTCAAGGCTTTCTAACCACCGGGTAATTATGTTTTAAAACTGTCTCCCATAAAGAGTCCTGCTGTTTTGTGAACAGACAGACTGACCTATGAGCAGTCAAGCCCAAAACCTCTTTCCAAGTTGCAGAGATACTTACAGAATTAAGCAGTTCTGATTGTTTTGCTTTCACATGTACCCAATACAACTTTACATATACTTGCTACCATTCAGACTTCTTGATTTCCAGTTAGTCATTTCTCCACTGCACTCAGTGTAGAATAGTCTTTGTTTTACAGGCATCTGAAGGACACGGAGTTCTGCATCTGGAAATCTTTCTTGATTCCTAACCTGAAATACCCAATATTTAATCTGAATTAAATACCCAGTATTAAATCCAGGCTTCCATAAACTAAAGGAGATTTAGAGACAGAACACCAGAGAGTTGGATATTAAGTAAATGCTTGGGCCAAAAAAGGTTTTTTAATGGCCTAAAAGATCCTTATATCCTTTACTGTCTAGTGCTTGAGTTGGATTCATTATATCAGTACGACAGCTGGATTTCACTCCTTTGTTGGGCCATTGACAGACATCCCACCCAGCACCAGCTGGTGGAGAACTGGGCAGTGTGGCTATTCACAGTTGCTTTCTCCCATCCCTCTCTTTCCTGTAGTTCCCATTTATCTGCCAGAGGAGCAGGTTGTACTCAGCATCCCTCTGGTCTGCTTCAGACAAAATCATCTAGGAGCACTAGAGTGAACTATCAGTAAGGATGATGGTCCATAACAGAGCAATGATTAGGGGGATCAGGTGTGACTTTCACAAGTCTTGGATTTATTCCAGCTTCCAACACTGCTGCAGTGTAAAAGCTATTTTGAGAACTTCACACAAAAATAGGTCTTTCTTAGCAAGGTCAGTGAATATAGTGACAATGACATCATTAGTTCTTCTGGACAGAAAATGTGCACAGAAATTCAGCATTTCCAAATGTTATTTGTTCCAATTTTGTTACACAAAACTTTGTACTAGAGAGGCACTGTTAATGTTAACACAGCATTTGAACTAATGGCACACAGCAGCAAGTTTTAAGATCATTCTAAATTACATTTTTAATGTGGAACATCCAGCTTAAAAATCAGAACTGACAGTAGCTCTGTAAGTTTTTCCTTGCAGCCTGCTCAGTGATCATCTAATCTTGCCTCCTGTGTGAGAACCAAATTCTTGTGCATTCTCCATGCCTGGGTCACCTTTGATCTTCTGACACTGTGAACCATTAATAGCAAGGCTTACACTGTTGACTTCCTTTCTAGTGGTGACCACTTATTCCTTTGATTTAATATAAATTTTGGTTATAATATATAGTTTACCAAACCTGTAATACCCTAACAGGGAAAATGTCTGCATGACCTTGTCATTGCAGTGATGTAGCTTCAACCTGGCAAATTTACAGTTCTTTAAACTTTGCTCTTTAGATGTAGTGAGTCAAGTTCAGCAGTATCAGCTGGCCACAATACCATCAAAACTCTTTAGAACTGAGGAGATTTTGATAAAATTATTAATTTTGCAATTTTAGCCTGCTATAGTGGTGTTTAGTATGAACAAGTTGGACCAAGTGTTAACTATGTACAAGGGCTACACTGTTTTTAGACATATGGAAGAATTATTATTATTAAGCTTTAATTTGCTTGGCTTTCATTTATAGGATTAAAGACACTGATTTTAGCAATGCTGTTCTGGGTCTACATCAGAGTAAGACAATTCCTTGTTGTGTTTAATCTTAGGAAGGGATTGCTGGTATAGCCCAAATAAATTGTTCTTTGAGGGCATATTCTGCATATTCCCACTGGTAACTCCTACTGATCTAGCTAGGGTCAAGCTAAGATATGACTCTCTCTCATATGAGTGTATGAGAAACCTTGCCTGAGCATGATGTTACTACTGTGTGCATGTAAATGTATATTCTCGTGCACATCTCTGGCTGCAGAAGCTGCCATCTTTACAGATGGCAATACAGGTTGCTCCATAGAGTGTCATTTTCTATCTGCCAGTTATTACTTTCTGTAGAGGAATGTACCTCATGACTCTGCACACATCATTTGCCCACAAGCTCATAGACTGGCACTAGAGTTCAGAAGGAACTTGTACCCAGCCAAACTTGCTGAAGACTGATGCCCATGTCTACTTCCAGTTATATCTGTTCCTTCTTATTCTTTTGGGAACAGGAATGTGAAATGTGGATCTCAGAACCTGCAGAAACATAGTACTTCAGAGGCTCTGAGAACATGAAGTTCAGCCTTTACATTCTGCTGCTTTGGCATGTGAAGTAACCATGTAACTGCAGACCATCCTTGGACACTAACTGCTGTAAGAGCATATGCCCAGTGCATGCAGATGCCTGGCCAGATTTAAAAAATATTGCCAGGAATTAACTCCTAAGAATCCAACCTATTCTGCAGTAATGTATGCCAACGTTTAAGGAAGGAAAGGTGGCAGCAGACTTGTGAAAGTCCACAAGGCTTTGCCAGTCAGGCTAGAGTGATGAGGAGAAATGTTTCCTGCCCTGCGAGTGCAGTCATGTGTTCCTTGTTCTGTGTCCTCAGCCTACACTCTTTCGCTGGTTGTCTGTCCCTGCTGTGATGTGTGCAGGTTGGGATCAGAAGCTTTGCTGTGGAGCTCAGGTCAGCACCAGGCAGAGCACTGGGCACTCCTGTTCTAAGAGCAGCCTGTCCTCTGAGTGTGCCTCAACAGGGTCAGAGCACAATTGAAGAGTGAGAGATGCACAAAAACAGAGAAGGCTTGAAATTAAACAGTCTTTGAAGTTTTTCTTAACTAGTCTCACTCTGGCACAGATCCCCTGCCTTAGGGAGGTGATCCAGTGGAATAGCAATGACCTAAAGCTATTGATCTACTTACTGAAACATGCAGGCAGGAAAATTTGTCTCAAAAATGATGATATGAGAATATTTGGACTGCCAATAAATGTTTGTAAAATATCTACATTAACATTATAAGAATGACGACTTGAATTTTTTTCTGACTAAAACTGGAGCTTTTTTCTAAAACAAAAAACAAAAAAGTAGAAAAATCCTGGTGGGTGAGACCTTCATCTCTCCCCTCATTTATTACTAGCACCAATAGAGTAGCTGTCCTAATTAAAAAGAACTAGCCCTTCCAAACAGAGGAGCTGAATTCTGATCCAAATGTCCTGGTAGAAAAGAAAGTAGTGAATGAAGTCATTACTCTAATTAACATTTATGCTCCTGATGTTAGCAATGTACTTGTAAAAGGAACCAGTAGCATAGATATTACTCTTTAAAGCATCTAATAGTCTGGCATGGGTACTGATTTTAATTGCCCTTTGGTTATCAGTTTAGACAGATCTACCAGGGGTAATTGCAGTGTAAATAAGACATCTCAAGAAATTCACTAATGAGCTAATGAACGATAGTTATTTTTGAGATGAATCTGATAATGCTTATTTAGACAAATGGTGTACTTATGTGTTCTGTGTCCCACACATGACCCTTCAACAGTAACTAGGTTACAATGTCTTGGCTGTTACTCAATCTACTCCAGAGTTTTATCTTCCATTTTCCAGGAAGTCCCTGGAAGGCTCTTTCTGTGATTTGTAACTCACAGAACTGTAGTTTGGAGCCCTGCATTTCTATTTGACTTTTTTTATATATTTCTTGTCTCCCTTAGCATAAATCATAATGACAGCCTAATTGGTTTACATTTCTGAAGCAGTTTGAAATGTGAAGTGTTGCATAAGTGTTCAAGGTTGTTATTGCTTTGTGACTCTTCCCAACCATTTTCTGTCCAGAATGAAAATTAGAGAGAAATTATTTGCCATTTACAAGAAATATTGTCATAAGTAATCATTCAAAGATCACAAAAAAAAACCCCTTTGTTTCACAGAATTGTACTTTTTAAATGCTTGAAATTGCATTTCCTTCATAACACAGTAAGTCCATTAGCTTGAGTGGAAATATTTGATTTACAGTCACGCAAAAGGAGAATCACATCCTTGATATCTTTGAAAGGGTAGCTTCGTGGTGGAATGAAGGTTGTGGAAAGCACAATCTTCTCTGAAGATTTAATTATAATTAAAACACTGGGACATTTGATAAACTTAGAATTTGAGATCATGACATGTTTGTTTCACAGGAGGGATTTGCATAGTTGTACCAGAATTTTACAGATTGGAAGATTCCTATCATTCACAGATGCATAGTTTACCTAAATAATTTACATATACCAAACTGATTTTTCTTTTTCCATAGAGCACTAACCCTTTAGCTTTTTCATAGGACCAGACCAGTGCTTAGTAATACCAGAGAATTTTTATTAGGTGCAGTTTTCAAAAAAATAAAGTCAAAACAAGACAGATGCATTTAACTTTTTTTGTTGCTTCTGCTGGCTCACAGGGCAGAGTCGAGGTATCCATGACAAAGTAGAGAAGTCTTTTACCCCAGAATGGGAGTTTAGGATCAGAAATAAAGCAGGCAGGCAAAACAAGGACAGCCAACAAAAGGTAGCCTGGGGCAACACAGTGTGTCAATGAGAAAGAGAGCGATAAGAAACACTTGGACAGTTGTGCATGTTGGCTTCAATCTGTAATGACTGTGCAGACCACACATCAAAAACATTTGGCTGTCCTTGACAGAGAAGGAAAGAGCCCAGCTTTTTCAGCTACCTGTTTTTGTTTTCCCCCCACCACAGTCAACCAGGTGAATAGCAACTCATTTACTTTACTTCTGTTTTAAATTATTTGTCTAATAGCCTTCAAGCAGTTATTAGATAGCATCTTTCAGAGACAAAATGAAAACTCTTCATCTTTTTACAACTGTTCTTTTTGCTGTTGGTCAGATGGATCTCACTGTTTTAAACAACATTTCTATTGTATCTTTCTAGTATAAATTAAGGCCAACATTGCCACCACCAATTCCAATAACAATTCAGTCAGCACTGGCACCTGCTGCATTTCTGCAGTACTGAGCATGCAGAGACCTCCCTGACCTTGGCACCAGAGTTTCAGTTGGTACCTAAATTCTGTCAAGAGTCAACAAATGAGTGGAAAGCACCTATTTTAACCCCACTTCCCCAGCAGTCCTATCCACACTCAGAGACTGAGTAATACAAGTTGGCCAAATGGGAAAATGTCCAGGCTCTGATGGTGGCTATGACACTTTACTTAGCAACCTCTGGCCACTTTCTTGTTTGTTTCATGTTCAAAGAAAAGAATCAGTGGAAGGTCAGAATTTATTTAATGTCCCATTTTGCCCTCCCAGTGAGTGGCTTAGCTCCTGAATGAAGGTGACTCTCCATTCCTTCTTTTGTGAGAATGACATTGTGAAGTTTGTAATTTGTGGGGCCTGAAGAAGAGCGTGCCAGAATGTCTCATTATACAGCTTAGGAGCAAGAACTAGGAGAAAAGACTCATCAAGCATAATCAAACTTTTTTATTAAAAACTTCACACCTCTTTCTTTCCCTGTTTTTGTTTTTCCTACTAATATGTGAAAAATTCACCCCAGGCAATATCAATTACTTCATTCTTCAATATCTTTTAGTTTGTTTCTAATCAGAAATTTTCTGAATTATTCAAAAATAATTAGTTTTTAAACCTTTTTTCTTCCCGGCTTAAAGTTGTGTTTTAACACTGGTAGTTTGTGTGGTTTTAGGACAGGTTCTTGGGGCTGTGGATTGCCTCATCATAGATCCTTATGTAATAACTGAGCTCTGGAGGAACTAAAGTATCTTTTTGTAACACAAGACCTCATTGGCAGTAATGTTATGGATTAAAACTCACGTGAGAAAGGTAAAGTTCTATATCTCGGTCATCACAGGAGCAACATGGTAGACAGAAGAGTGAGGTAAAAATACCACTTTAGAGAGAGTTATCCCACTGGCTTTAAGGAAAACAAGGAATACAGAGTCCCCATTAAGTGTTAGTCATGTCTTAGTATTTTGGCTTTATAATTCTAAATTACATTAAAAAAACACCTGATGATGCACACTAATATGGCAAAATAACAATCTGTTGATGAAAACCAAGAAAACCAAGAAAACAAAATTTATGTTGTTTCTTTCTTTTCTCTGGGTTCTTTTTTCCTTTTTTTTTTTTTTTTTTGGAAGTTGTTTGGTTTATTTTTTTGTACCTGGAATCTCTGTAAGTCTCTGAGAAGTATTTTTATTTATTCTGACAACTCCTTAAGGAAAGACCAATAGGGGACATCTGATTTATTCATGTTGTGCAATATGACTATCCAGTACAATCTGCAGATGCCTTTTTAGGCACAAAAGGAAAGGATTCCCTACATACCTTCCAATTGGCAAGATAACTTTCTCTGGTAGCAGCTTGAATAAATGAATACAAAAACTGATTGACTACAGAGAACTCTTTTCTTCCTCAGGTTTGAAGAAACTGTCAGATGAAATTAGCAGTCTAGAGTATCTTCACAAAGTTGTCAAGGCAGTTGGAGACAGATTTCCAACTATAACACAGAGAAAATGCCACTCTGAAAATGTGTAAGGTGTCCTTAAACACAGCTTTTAAAATAAGCTTAAAATGGTATAAAAAAAAAAAAATAAAAAGGAGACACAGCTCAAACCAGGGGTGGGGGCACTTATCCAGCTTCTTGTGTCAGGCAAAAGACAGATCAGACAATTCTCATGACTGTAAGACCCCTGCAGTTTCATTTTTGAATAAACTTCATCTGGCCCTACACATGGCATTTTCAGATAGATCTGTAGCAACTATGGATTGATTTAACATATGGGTAATCTCTCAGAAACTTCTGGTGTAGTAACTTTATGTTCTCGAAATTCATTCCCATTTTTCAACCAAGACTTCATCTGAAAAACTTGGCATGTCCTTTCCTTCATACCACCTTCTACAGAAATATAGCAAATTTCTACAACTGAAATGCATTTATTTTTATTAAAGGATTCTTAAAATTGAATTGTTTTTATTAGAATGCTTTTTATTTCTGTAACATTTTTTCCCTAAAAAAAGTCTGAGCCAATGCTACATGCAATGAAGCTCTTAACCACATGATGAGCACTGCATGACCTTTGATTCCTTCAGTTCAATTAATGATTCTGGCTTTGCTTATTATTTAGCAGAAGGAAGCTGCTACTGTACAATGAGATATCTGCAATAATGCCATTATCACTCTAGAAAGAATAGTAATTTGCAACAAAATGGCTCTCTGGTTTGCATTAATCAGTAATAAATTTCATCTAACATTATAACTTCCCCTAGACTTATATTTTTACACTTTTTAGGCCTTCTGAATCTTCAGAAACATTCATTTCTGTGGCCCAGACTGAACTAGATAAAATGTTGTTTAGAAATGTTCTTAGACTTTTCTCATCTTTCCAGATAATTTGTGAAGGTGTAAAACCATGTAGGCACTACTGTCAAAAGGGAGGGACTCTGCTGCAAGCTGTTCTCTAATATAGCAAAGGATTTTTACTTCTACAAGAATCTTAGCCATAATATATAAATTATACAAAGGGAAGAAGAAAATCTTATCATTTGCTTAGCCTAAATCTTTAAATGAAGGAAGAAAGTAATAGCATGATTTAGTGTGTTGGGACCTTGATCATAAAGGGTCTGAATCATGTCCTCTAACATTAGTAAGCTTAAAGGTGTCTGGACCTTCTTGTAAGTAACAACCAAAACCAAATTAGTCTCATCTAAGATCACTACCAGGGCAGACAGAGGAGAGAGATCATTATTTTAGATACTGAACTTCTAAGCAGGAAAAGTGAAATTAGCTAAAAACCCATTCTCTATATCACTTAGGGGTCATGCACATTTAGGGACAGGTCCAGACAACATCAGCCAGCTCACAATAAAAAAGATAAGTGTGGTGGGAATAAATATCTTGATATCTGTGCTTAACTGCAGCAAAGAACACACTGTTTAGGAATTGAACTATGTTTATTTTCCAGAAAAGCAAAACTTTCAGATTATACTACTGCATTTTAGAAGATGCAATCAGACAACAGAATGCTTTAAAGTGTTCAGAACGCTATAAAACAATTAATAATGGATTTATGAAGCTGTATTGTTGTCTAGTCTTGTTCCAATAGCCTGCATTCATACCTTTGTGATTCCTACTTTTGAAGTCCAAATTCCATTTTGTATTAATTATTCAATCCTTCCCCTTTCACCATGATTTTCCTTAAATATGTAAGAGTAGCCTTTTCAAGAGGTCTGTCTAGATTTTTCAGTTCTGGTACACTGCTCAGCGGAAGATCAAATTATGAAAGTTAAAGGTCATTTTATATTTGCTGGTGGCTGGGAGATGTGTGATGATGTGCAATGTGTGGAGCACTTTGCTGCATCTGATAGGCAGATCTCTCTCTTCTAGGCCATTATCTAAAACTGATATGTTCTGCTTCTCAGAAACTTGAAGAATATTTGGGAGAAATAAAATCAGGACCTTAATCTTAGAGGAATCTTAAAGCAAGACAGTTCCCTCTGTGTAACCACCTCCATCTGGACTTAACACAGGATGGTTTATAGTTACTTTACGTGAAAGGTATTTACACCTTCAGCCCATGAGATTCCCACATCTGACAGGAGAACTGTTATTTCCCAGCTGTGAGAGATTTAGTGCTCAAGAGGATTGTATCTGTTCCCATGGTTTGGTCTTGGCAGAAATTAAAGGGATGATGAAAACAATTCGGGCTGTACCTGATTTTGTAAAGGTGAAATTGTTGTCTACTTTCCTCTTGTACTCTTACACAGAGCTTTAGGGATTAGTCTTCCATATGTGCCAAAATTTGTAGATAGGCAATCAGCTAAAAGATTAATTAGCAAAATCTAAGGAATGCAGAATATTTATAGAATAAAGCCACCCTAGTACTTAAAAAGGTGGGAGGGGAAAAAAAGAATAATTAAAAGGTAAAGCAGCTATGTAAAATGGAACTATGGAAACAGTGATGAAGATAATTTAGCGGTACACTAAAGTGTGAAGTGATGTCTCTGAGGAAAATACATTTTAAAAAATGAGAACTAGCTTATATAGGCCTTAATTTGGGAGTCTTCAAAATCAGACCATGCCTTATGCATATCTGGTGTATTCTATCACTACCTTATTGTTACGAAAATTCCATTTGTTACTGATATTTATCTTGAAAAATGCCAATTAAGAAATAAAAACTGAACTTGTATATCTTTACTTATAAAGTCTGTCCCAGTCTGTATGGATGGAGAAGAGATGCTCTTACAGGGGGCAGTTGGTGTCCCCAGCAGTAAGAGAGCAGCAGTTTTGTCATGTTGGAAGGTTTGACAGCCCATCTTGTCTCCATCTCTGCATTTGTGAATTTAGAAACTTCTTCTGCTATTCCATTCATTGGGGGCCAGAACACTCTTGGGCAAAAATCCACAGCTATAATTAGTGACTTAATTTCAATGTAGATGAATAGACAATCCTGAAGCCAGTTATTAAAATGTCATATTTGCCTAATGTCTGTCACCAGAAGCTGCAGAGACCAACCCAAGTAAGAATTTAGCAACACAAGGCATCGAATATCCCCCTGACCCTGGGAAACAGCTGGACAGCCCCTGCCAGAAAATGGGGTGAGGTGTTTCTGGGGAATGCACAAGCAATAACTCTGACCCGTCTGTTCTAGCAGAATTCTGGGATGTCTGGAAAGTATTTATTTCAAGTAAATTGATTTATAGCTGAATCCCAATGCAGTTAGGAAATAGAGGAGAAAAAACAGACTTTGTAACAAGTAGCCCTGGGGATGTCAATATCCAGAAAGTATGGAATTAGTTCTGTGTATGATGTGTGACTCATTCAGACAGCACTCCCAAAGTAAATAAATTTTAATCTTTATTTTTAATTCAGATTTTAATTTAACATCAAGGCTCAGAGAACTAAGAAAACTCAATTCAAAGGCTTAGTAAAAGATGAGCAAAGATATTTCTGGGACCTTCAATCTTCTGTCTAAAAGAAACTAGAAGTAGCCACAAAGATCATAGTAACAGTATAACATTTCTTGTGAATATTTCAGAGAACACAGTAGGAGTTAAAAGATGCTGTTTAAAAATATAATTGTGAGTCTATATTTAGTAGCTTTTTTTTTTCCTCTAAATTCTGGGAGATCTGAACTGCAACCTTTCCTATTTCTTTGCCATTTTAATGACACAAGTCCATGAGCAAAAATAATACCAATGTAAATCTAAATTCTAACCACTTCAGAAGGCTTCATTTTTTTAATCCCACTTTCTTTGGAGTCACAGTAAGAGTTTTGCAACTTCAATCTATCAAGCAGCTTTGCAAAACCGTCATGAAAATGTATGAACCCAAGAACAAAATCTACTCACCCAACCTTACAGCAGTGATTAAAAAAAAGCCCTAATTATAGTATAGTCACCCGTCAAAATAAATTACTCAGGGTGAGTGGGTGAAAAGAAGTTTGCTAGACTTCCTTAAGGAGGTGGTAATTGTCTTTGATTTTGTTAAAATACATCACTAATTATATTTTAACAAAGTCTATGTCTCTTTTCCTCTTTAGGAATTTTATAGGATGGTTGTAAGAATGCAGAGAAGTGGATTTTTCTGTTTTAGAATATTCTATACTTGTTTGTTTTTACTGCAAAGCAAAACAGGTATACAGAAAATGAACTAAATTACATATACAGATGATCAGAACTGTTAGAATAGATTTCACAAGAAGATGGCAATTGTTTGGACATAGTTCTTTGGCAAAGTGATTTGTGTGCACAGTGAAGTGTAAGCACAGTGATACCACATCCTTGGTTCTTGGAAGACCATAAAAATGCATTTAAGAATTCCTTCCTGTCTTTGACATCCATTGCACACAAATGGTGCCTCAGGAAAGTGTTTGAATCACCATCTCTGAAAATGTTTAATTAACTTGTAGGTGTGGCACTTAGGGACCCAGTAAGAGGTGAACATGGCAGTGCTGTGTTAACAATTATATTGATGATCTTAGAGGTCTTTTCCAGTCTTAACAATTCCATGGTTTTAATACTAAATTCTCTAAAGAAGATGTCTGCAGCATACATTCCTGGGATATGTTGTCCAGGAAAACATCACACAATATTTGAAAGACTATCAACCTCATATGGTCTTACCCTGCTAGTTACACTGCCAGTGTGTTGGGTCTGCCCTAAACGATACCAAAACCTTGAGCTTGTTTTCTTGCTGGCTTCTGGAGGTTAACAGAAAGCTTCACTTAAACTTACTGCCAAGAATGCACAGAGTGTGGACAGCAGCAGACATCAGCTTGATATCCCAGGGTTTGCAGGCTGGGGGTTCATTATAGAAGGAGGTTCTTTTTAGGCAATTCCTGGAAGATGATTGCTTTACTTAATTCCAGCTGAGCACTCCATCAGTTAAACACTTAGAGCCAGGTAGACTGAATATAGACCATAACAGTTCATTTGCAGACTCCAAAGCAGGTTAAGTTTAAAAATAAGTATCTTGTTATGAAAAGATCATTGATTTTCATAGAATCACAGAATAGTTTGAGTTGGAAAAACCTTTAATGGTCCAACTCCCTTAGTCCAACTTCCTTCAATGAGCAGGGACATCTCCAGCTACATCAGGTTCCTCACAGCCTTGTCCAAGTTGACATTTATTACCTCTCTGGAAAACTTCCAGTGTTTCTACATCCTTAAAACAAGAAAATATTTTCTTTATTATCAAGTCTGAATCTACACTCTTTTACTTTAAAACCATTATCCTTTGTCCTACTACAACAGGTTTCCTGAAAAGTCATCCTTTTAAGCCTCTTTTAGGTACTGACTGGCCAAAACAAGGTTTCCTTGGAGTATTCTCTTTTCCAGGCTGAATAAACCCAACTCTCAGCATGTCCTCACAGGAATGGTGCATCATTTTGGTGTCTCTTCTCTGGACTTGCTCAAATGGGTCCATGTCTTTTTTGTGCCAAGAATCTCAGAGGTGGAAGCAGCACTGCAGGTCTTGTCTCAGGAGAGCAGAGAATAGAATCACCTCCCTTGCCCTGCTGACCACCCTGCTTTGGATGCAACCTAGCTGGTTTTCTGGGCTGTTAGTGCTCATTGCCAGGTCCTGGCTAGATTTTGTCCCTCCAGCACCTCCAAGTCCTTCTTGGCAGGGCTGCTTTTGATTTGCTCATCCCCAGCCTGTGCTGACACTGGGGTTGTCCCACCCCTGGTGCAGCACCTTGCAGCTGGTCTTGTTAAATCTTGTGAGATTCCCATGGTCCCAGTTCTGGATCTTGTCCAGGTCCCTTTGGATGGCATCCTGTTCTTCAGATGTACCAACCAAACCACTCAGCTTGGTGTCATCTGCAAACATGCTGAGAGTACACACAGACCCACTGGTCTTCACTGAGGAAAATATTAAACACTATTTTTCCCAGTATGGACCCTGAGGGACACCAGTTGTCACCAATCTTCATCTGGATGCTGATTATAAACAGACATAAATCATGGACAGATGCTTCTTGCTGTATGCAGTTGTTTTCTAGTAAAAAAATAAATTTAGCCATCTTCTTTTAGTCAAATTATAAAATATTCGTATTTGTTCACATTATTATTTTATAGAAAATTAAGCTAATTTCTGCCTACCTAAAACTCTACCTAAAACCATTGTAATCTATTAAATTTCCATATGTATTTGTTTGTGAACTGTTAAAATATCAAATGTAACTCAAATCTAGGCAACAATTCGACTTCAGAGTACTTCTCCTTAGTTTATTATCAGTAGTCAGTGATCACAAAAGCAAGTATGTAGAGGTTTAACATTCATCATAACATTTTCAGTTGTTCTCATAACTGAAAAATAAGATTTGTCTTTCATTTTCTAGAGTTGTGGCTGACTCACACAATTTTGACTGATACTTCAGCAATTCAAAGTTGTATAAACAAAAAAGACAGATCAATCTAAATGGGGGTGCTGAATAAGCAAAGGCAGGTGTGTATTTGTAGCTGGGTATTGTTTCATCTCGCTCTAAAAATAAGTGTGAAAAGGAATGTATCTCTGCTCTGGTCTGAGAATGTGACTCATACCATAGCTGGAAGTATTCATCCTAAAAGCTTCTAGCTCTGGCACACCTCTTGTTTTCTGTCTGGTTGTTCATTTTTACTATAATTTTCTAATTCCTCATCACTGTTTTAACTTTTCATAACAGTTTTAAACTAGAGTTTTTAATTTCTTACCTGAGATCAGTGGAGCTTCAGGAGGAAAGGGTGGTCTCAGCAGTGGTCCCCTTTCTTCACAACCTGATGGCTGAGGCTGGCCTGGCCCAAGAGAAAAAAGGAGCACCACCTCCTCTGCAGCCTGGAGTGCAGACCTGGCACAAAGCCCTTCCTCTCCCTTCTCTGCCCAGAAGGATGGCAAGAGGAGATGTCCAATTTATGCTTCATTTGGATCTTTCCTCACAGAAAGGGAGAGGGACTGGTGAGGCCAGGCGGAGGAAAATGCATGTAGGTCAGTTCCTGCAATGGAGCAGAAAGTAGAGCATGACAGGGAGACACATTTCTAACTGTGCCCAGTAACTGGGGTCACTGGGTGCTGAGCACACCAGTATAGGCACTCTCAGTATATCTGAGACTTCTTATCATTTTAACATGAGGATTTTTCTGCTTCTTTACTACCACCCAAGTGCTCTTTTTTTCTTCCTCAAAGGCTTACCTTTTCTCAGGAAGCAAGTTAGGATATTGCTTCCTCATCAAACACTTAATCGATAAAATAAAAGTCTTACTACATCCTGACATAGGTGAAATAAATTTAAGTAAAAAAAAAAAAAAAGCTGTTTCCTCCTCCTTATTTCTTCATTTTTCTACTTCTGACTTTCTGACTTCCTGATCTGGTTTCTGTCATCAGAGCAAGCCTATCCATTAATTTGTCTGACTCTTCCTTTTAGAATCAGGGTGCTGACCAGGGTTCATGCAGTTCAGGGCTGGCAAGGGACACTTGGTAATTGTCACTATGCCATGGCTTCTGAGCCACTTTGGCAGCCAAGTCACATAGGTTAGGCCAGACCATCTTCAGTGTTCAGCTGCACTCAGAAGCAGCTGGAAGCACTGGAGCAATCAGGAGCAGCAGCCAGATGGATTCAGCAGAGGTGCTTTTTCTGCACTGCCTGTCTGCACAGAGGCTTTGATTCAGGCCCAGCACAAAGAACTTCACTTAGGCTTAAACTGACCTCTTGACTGTGCAGGGGTGGCAGGTAAGTACACAGAGATTTTTTTGAGTACAGCAAGGAGGAACCTGAGTAATAGAGCAGCTGCACTTAGTCAAATGGAGGGAAAATTTCGCACCTCCTGCCCCTTGGTAGATCACAGAATCACGAAGATTGGAAGAGACCTGTAAGATATTAAGGCATAAAACACAATAACAGGGAAAGCATGCAGAGTTACATTCTGCACTCTACCAATCTGATTGTATGGAACTCTTGATTCAGAATTTGTACCTTTAGATTTAATAGGCTTTCATGGTCTTTTTTCTTCTATGACTTTGTATAATTGCTTTTTGACTGCATTTACGATACTGGCAGCATCTGACAGTGAATGCCACTATTCTCTTGCTATGTAGAAAAAAAAAAAACAACACTTCCTTTCCTTGTCTTAAACCTGTTAATTTCATTGGGCATCCTCTTATTCTCAAGTAGTGGGAAGCTAAGCATCCATTCATCGATTTTCTAGGCACTTTCCCAGGGTTGTCCTGTTTTTATATATGTCTGCCATATTCCCCTTAAGTTGTCCCATTTCCAAGCTGAAAACTCAAAATAAATTTAAGCAGTTCTAAGCGTTAATTGCCCTTCTTTAATTCCCCCATGTAATTTTTGAGAGGCAAGTACCAGAACAGCAGGCAGTATACAAAAAGAAAGGGTAGTATGTTGTTTTGTATAGTGCTATAAAGGTGTTGTTGTCTGTTTTGTGCTCCATTAATTTTTTTAAAAAACCTCCTAACTGCTGGTTTTCTGACTGCCAATGAGCATGGGATTTATATTTTCTACTAATACACTTTCTTCTTTCTCTTTTTTTTTCTTTTTTTTTCTTTTTTTTTTTTTTTTAATTGACTACAGTTGGAATTGTTTATTTAATGTTCCCTTTTTTTACCTACAGGAAAATGAATTTCAATACCTTATGATTAGTGCTTCAACAGTAACCTATTGAACCATTCCCCTTGCTTAGGGAAGATAAAAAAGTGATCAGAGATTTTCAAAATTTAATGGCAACAAAAGTCATGGTTTTTAAATATTTAATCTCTACATTATGCCTAGATATGACATTTGACATAAGAGTCTCCCATCATCTCTAGTCTCCCAAGTAATAAGTAAGGAATTTCAAGACATTGAGAATCTCTTCCTGATAAAAGATACAGTTTACATTGATTTAATTTTTCTGTAATGGAACATTACTCCTTCATTGAAATGGCTGGATCTCTCACTCTGTATATTTTTTCCATTGGAGTTTAGCTAATTTTTAAATTACACACTGATTGTATCAGTATCTGTATAGTTTCTTATTTTTGTTTGCATTGTTTTTGCATATTTTTGAATTAAAGGTACAGATCAATAAGTAGCTAGCAATAATAATTTAAAACTCACTTTTAAATCAATAATTACTGGATCATAAAGCATATAAAGTTTTATGTTGTAGGACAGAAGTGGAAATTATACATTATTTTCCATTTGAAATTGAATGTGTTAAATCCACTTTGGCCCCTAATCTTATATGTGCAATTTTTTCTTACATTTTTATATATGTGAGATTCATAGATTTTTTTTGTGTGTGTGAATTTTATTTCTGTCTCTCACTAATGCATACAGTCAATCAAAGTGAAAAAGTGTCTAATATTTTAAAATTACATGAGAGTGTCCTTCAGTTAAAACACCTAATCTGCTATTCAGGATATTAGCATTACTGCTAATTATCACTGCACTCAATTTCGTATGACAATGAGAGAACTAAGAACAAAGGAAAAAAAGCCAAGGTACTGCATTTTAGTTTCACAATTTGTGTCACACTAGTACAATATCCCTGGGATATATCTTCTGATATTTATGGAATCAGTGGAAATCTGATAGTGGAAATCAGTGCATATTTGGCAAGTTTTGTCAAGCTTAAGGCCTCTGAGGCACTGATTGAAACTGGTAAAATGGCTTAGGCCAGGGAGCTTTTTAAATTGAGGAATCCTATTTTCAAAGTATGTGATATTAAAGGCACACAATCTCACCAATAAAGGTAACACGACCTTAGAGCAATACAAAAGTAGACTTCCAACTGAGCACTGTTGGTTTTCAGATACTCTCAAAACTCTGTACTGTCAGAGCATAGAAATTTTGACTGCAAACAGATCTGGTCTTTACGTTTTTTGGAGGCACAGCTCCCACAGTCACCCCTACAGAGCCACATCTCATTGCCCTGCTGGCTGGGGCTCTTGGTTAAACCTGCTGCCATCTCTCAAAATCCTAAGAAAATCTGCAATGGGTCAAAATTTCGGTCAGACATCCCTAAGTTCAGAGTGACTATGAGTGTCATAAACAGTATATTTTTACTGTGTATTAAAATTACAGAAACATCTGTTATTAATATTGCTTTTCTAAACTGCTGTGAAAAATTCAGAGTATTCAGTAGTTGCAAGGCTGTCCAGTTACTTACCTGTTTTGAAGTGGTCATGTGGCTGAATATTGTACCTCTTGGAAACACACAGAAATACAAGTGCCTGTAATAATTTTTACTCTGCCTGCAAAATGTATTTTATGATGGTTTACTGTGCATGTATAACATATGCATTTATTTTTGTCATGCCTATGTGTGTGGTTACAATAATACTGCTATAATATTGCCATACTATTTATGTTTATTTCTAGGAAGCACATGCTTTTAAAAATATTATTAATTGTGTTACCGATCTCTTTTTAACCATATTTTTAATGAAAAATTTGTCGTGTCAGCAAGACACTAATTTTGAGATCAGATGTGCTAAAAATGCAAACATACAGATATTGATAGATAAGAATGGGACCGTGGTCCATCTAATTTATAATCCTTCTGAAAGAATGTAGATTACTCAGAGGAAGTTGCCAGAAATTTCAGAAGACACAAATAGAGGGTAATCTGTCAGCCACCTTAGGTCTTCTCAGAATTCCTTAGTACTTTGAGATAATGCTAAGCCCTAAAGCATAAGGTTTCAATCTTATTTTCAAAGGTTTTTTGAAAATATATTAGCATTAACTATGACAAATTTTGAAGTCATGAACAGCAAAAATTTTACAAATATGGAAAAATAAGATAGTGAAAGTGTTCCTGAAAACTGCAAATCTCTGAATCATTGGATGAATATTTACTTTCTAATCAGGTGAGATAATTTGAAGGAGTGAAAATTACAAATTACATAACATGATAAATAGTCAATATTCTCATAATAATTTTGATCCTTAAGAAACTCGTTTTGTGGCATAAATGTTGCAAAACTAATTTGTCCTAACTAATGATTTGAAATAAGAGAACAGCTCTGGTATGCAACTAGTTGGTCAGGTATTTGGATGAAGGAAATGTAAACTTAACATGTTATAGTTTCAGAAATTGTAATAAGATACATGTTTGTGAGCATGATTGGATAACTTGTGCTACCACAAAGAAAATTATTTACCATTTCAGGAGAGGTAAACATTCCATTTTGCAGAAAACATTTTGAACTATTCTTTACTTTAGCTGATGAGCCAGATCCTACCTCACATATCCATTAATCTGAGACAAAAGAAGAAGCAGCAGCCTGTGTATTTCTGCAATCTTAGGTGTTATTCCTTTTCTTTTCTTTCCAGACAACTATTACGGCACTCCAAAGCCTCCAGCAGAACCGGCTCCGTTGCTGTTAAATGTGACAGACCAGATCCTCCCAGGAGCCACTCCCGGGGCTGAAGGCAAACGTAAAAGGAATAAGTCTGTGAGCAATATGGAGAAGACAGGCATTGAACCACCAGAGGAAGAAGAGGAAGAAAGACCTGTGGTCAATGGAAATGACGTGACAGTAACACCAGGTCTGTTCTTCCTTCTTACTTTGCAGTGAGTTTCTGTTATTCAGAGTCCTCACTTACCTCCTTCTGCAGTGAGAATATGCATGTTCAGGTAAGGATGTTCTTGCAAGGGGGAAAGGCAGGAATACTGAATATTAGGATTTCTCTGAAGCCTAAAATAATTACTTAACTCTGTTTTGGGGAGTCATCTCACTTGCCTCAGCTACTGTAAAGATTTCTGTCTCTGAATTAGTCTCCTTGAACCCTCTTCATAGACCAAAGAGGAAAAAACCTTCTTTCTGAGCATGGATTGTAACCTGGTTTACATTTCTGTGTTAGGAAATCATTCACAAGTGCCTGTTCCTCTCCATTGACTATAGAGGGAGTCTAGAGAACTGTAATTTGTTCAGACAAATAGTCTCTGTGTTTTGAGTCTTCTTATTCTCAAATGGTGACATTCACAAGATTATTCAGCACTTTATGAAATAAAATTTTGTAAATTGTCATGAAAACTTAGCAATATAATGGAAGACTAAAGTCACCATATTAACAAAGGTGTGGCAGTGCCTTTAAAACATACTTGGCAATAAGGACACTGCCCACTGGAGGACACTTTTCAGGAATGTTTCAGAGCCTGCGTAAAGCTGATAAGGGTTTCAGATGTCAAGTCCTAAAAGAAAATTGTTGTTTTACTTCTTGGATCACAGTGCTTCAGAAGAAAAAATGGGGTTCTGGTATCTTGGGTGAAAGCACCCCAGCCTATTCTGAAGGAGGTAATAAATTTCCCTCTCTACCTCTCAGTAAGACGATTTTACAGAACTTAATAATTCTTATCCTGAAATAGAATTTAAGAAATTATTTTGTTGTTATTTATGTAGAAATTTAAAGAATTCAGATTTTTATATCTTGGAGAAATACTGCTGTGAATCCTTTTTTGTAAACTTAGAAACTCAGATTGTTGAAGTAGAAGTCTAGTGAAAATCATACAGATGAGAAGATAAAATGAAATTTTGCAAGTTCTCTAAATGTATAGGTTACTGTGAAACAAAAAAAATCTATTACCTAATCCTCTATGCTCTGTAGAAAGGTTTTCATATTGCGAAGTTTATATATACTCTTTCAATTCCTGCTTCATTACAAAGTATACTGAATTTGATATCTTACCATCCAGGATGGTTTTGCCACATGCTTTACTTTAGCTGTTGCCTAACATTACATATAAGGGAAAATTCCTTTGCAGAATCCATCCCCATAGCAGGGCTGACCAGGAGCAGAGGGGTGAGAGTGGGTCTGGTTCTTTGCCTTGGCTCTCCAAAGGGCTGCAGTATTGCTCGCTTGCCACTGCCACCACATGCTGCACAAGCCTTGCTCATCCCTTCCACACAAGATTGCATCTGTTGGCATTGCTCTGGCGCTTAGTGCCCTTCCTGCACAGCTAAGCAGGAAGGGATGGAGCCCAGAGATCCTAACAGCAGCACTGCCGCTGTTGCCAGGATACTTCCACAGTGAAAGAGGCAAAGGCAGGATTTGGTCTCAGATGTGTATTGTAGAAATCGTTAGAAAGATCATTCTTTGTAGTTATTCGAAATGTGCCACATAAGAGACCATTGCTGAGGAGCAATTTCCAGGACAATTTGTTTCAGCTCCAAGTGGATCAAGAGGCAATATTTACCTGCATTTTTCCTGGAATTCTGTGCCTATAATATGCTTCTCCCAGGCAAATTCTGTGTGAACAATGACTAGGCAGCACACAAGAAGCAGGCGCTGGCATGTGCTGTGTATCAAAATGAAATACACTAGCATGGGTGTAAGACAGCCCATCCCCTCTTCCCCCTCCTCTCCCCACCAAAGTAAATCCTATTGGTGTGGCCAGCAGAACAAGCAGTGCCTGTGTTGGCTCTCATGGTTTTATAAGCAGTGTTTTGTTGTTCAGTTACACTGATTGAGGACTTTGGGGATTGTAGCAAAGCAGCTCTGTACATACATGCTGTGTTGCCTTTGTTGGGCAGTGTGGCTCCCACAGACCCTGTTACCGCAGTCATTTTCTCTGTGAGCTGACAGAGGCTTAGTCACCTCTAAAATGTCAGTGCATTTGCAGTTTGTGTCTTTAAACAATCAGGAAAAACAGAATATTTTTATTTATTTATTTATTTGTAAACTCCTAGTAGAGTGAGCATTTTAGTTTTTATAAAGAATCTGCAAAGGTAGGACATTTGTTATTGCCAATTCTTTTAGAAAGTGTGTTCTATTTTAAATACTTCACTTCCAGGATGAGGCTTTTATTAATTATAAGTCTCCTGGGACATCTGAAACGTTGATTCATTTTTTATAAATGCTCAGCAATTTAATGGCTTATTAACTGCATATCCAAGCCTGTCAACTCAAGTATCTCTCTAACACATAGGACCACAAGGTTGAAATAGTAACAGATTTAAGATGATTCTGAAGAAAAGAAACCCATCTTCATCAGACCAGTTAAGTGATATCTGTGGTTACAGAGATCTTTGTGCTTTTGGTCTGAATTTTCAGGCAGCTTTTCAGTGTCTGTTGGAATAATTTGTGCAAGTGTTGAGCTTTAGGAATTTTTCATTAATACCTTCCATATGCCTTGCTTCATGTTCATCAGATTTCCCTGAGACAGTTGTATATGGACAAAGTGACCATAATTGTCAGCCCAATATGTTTATTCTTTCTCATTTGTGTCACCTGTCCTCAGGGCAGAAGCCACCAGGAATCCTTCTCAGTTCTTCTGTATGCAGCTTTTGGCCCTTTTAGGATGGAGCACTCTCAGCCCTTTATCCGGATCAAGTTCTCTCAGGACAATATAGTATGATTTGGGAGATAGGATTTATCTCATCCAGCTTTAGTAAATTATATGCCTAAATGTCTTTTTTTTTTTTTTTTTTTGAGCTATTTGTCTCTGCTCTGTTGATATAAAATAAGAAGAAAAAAATAAATTTTGAAGTGTAAGAGAACATAGCTCTTTTAGATACACATTTTAGGGGATCACCTCCACAAATTAGAATGATTAATTCAGCCTACAGATAGAGAAGAGCTTAAATGGCTAAATTTAAATGAAGACCCTTACTATTTGCCAAGAAACATATGAGAGACATAATCTATTGATTAACTGTTAAAATGGGCTAGTCTAGACTTAGTATTGGGTGTCTTATGTTTTTTGCAATTGTCCACATTACTGGGTGAGATATATTGCAGCTGAAAAGACTTAAAAATTATTAATCAAAGTTAATGATTTTTGCAGAATTAATGCTTTGACCAAAGAGGTAAAAAGAGTCTTGATCAAACTGACATTCAGCAGTTTTTACTGCTGTCACTGTTAATGTCTGCAATGAATTGAGTCAGTCTCCTTTACAACCAGCATCAGTATTTGACACTGTGTTGGTCATGTCACATTCACTTTCCACTGCTGACTAATGAAGTTTATCATCCAAACTCCAGAAGAATCACTTTAACATTGAAAGCATGCTTATGTATGTGCATTATTCTGACAGTACGTGAGCAATGATAAGTTGCACCCAGAGAATGAAATTCTGACAGGCTCAAATTAATTGAGGCATAAGATATGACATAAAGATTCAAAATTATCATTCCAGGCCTTAGGAATGAACAGAAGACCAGAGTCCCAGTGCCATCAATCACTATGCAAGTTGCACTAGACACAGGCAACCTGTTGAGTTTATTGCTTTATTATTACACAACAAAGACAAGCCAGAGGCATGAAAACAACATATAAAGCTTCCAAAAACACATTTAAAATCCGCACAAAATTTAAAACCACACGAAAGTTGGTATCCCCTGATTGTTCTAGGTTCTTTAAACTCAGTTTATCACAACTAAATCACATCCTGTGACCCACAGAATACCCTGTGCTCTCCATGACTCCTGCTTTCCTTGCCCAGGTCAGCTCCTGGGCTCCTGGTTCTCACTGAGTCAGGAGTCACCGGGAGCGGTGCCTCCCTGCAAAAGCACCAGGACCTGAGATGGCTCCAGCTCTGGGGGAAAGGGAGAAACTCCAAGGCTGCAAAGTTATATCTCTACGAGAAAATGCATACACATGTGTTGGCAAACATGAGTTAAGCTACTCTTGTATCCAACAGTTCATTTAAAACCATGGACTCTTTCTTGTACAGAATTTAAGAAATTAACTATTTGATACAATAAGGGTATAAAAATATGGAATGTTTTTATTCAGAACTACTAAAAACACCCCATAAATAACTATTTAATTTTTTTTTTCTTTGCCAATATTACTTGGGTCACATTAGTTGGTTCTTTTGGATGAAGACACTAAGGTTTTTAAATTCTCTGCATGAATAATCTGCAGCATTAAAATAAAGGAATAAAGTGACTAGGTCTTCTTACATGTTTAGGTGGCAAGTTTCAAGAATTAGACTGTAAATGATAGAAACCATTTTCATTTTTTTTCAGTCATCAATTTAGCTTTTTGTTAATATAGTTATTGAAAATCATGAATCTGACCCCTTCAGACCTGTTGAAAATACGATCTTGAGGAAGAACACAGAGATATGGTAAAATCCCAGGAATGACACAGCAGTGTCACCACATCTGTGCTCTGTCAGACACATTGGCTGATCAATAGTCATTGTGTGTAATGTATCTCTGGCCCAAATGAGTTTGTTCTACTCTGCTTATATCTGTCTTGTGACTTTGTCTTATATTCAGTTTAATCTCCATGTCTTCCTTCCTGTGGTGGAGATGCAGTCAAGGCTGCAGCCAGCCTCAGTAAAACAACTCACAGATCTGTTAATAGTGCCTGAAGTAGATGAGGACTTTTGTTTTGCAGAGATAAGAACAAAACACCCTCAAAATTATTCAGCAATTATTACATTGTCCTATTCTCAGGGGAAGTGGGGACCATACATCATCTCTGCTTTGCAGGAAGCTTTTACATATCTGAAAATGCTAAAGACAGATTCATGTTTCCAAACAGCATAAAATGATTGTAATTCCACATAGTTCAAGCATGAGTTAGGATTTAGCAACAAGAGCTGCATGTGGATGTAGAGATGTAGATGATTACCCTTTCCAAGGTTGAATCTGATTTTCTTTTTCATGCTATTCTGAAGAGTTGATATATCAGTGTCAAAAATATTTTTTAAGATAATGAAAACTGCATATACCATTTATGCTGAAGAAGCAACACTTTTTACTATGTCATATAAAGAAAAAAAGATTAGTTTGACACAATTTCTTCCTGAAAAGTCTTGACAGATATTTATGACCTCTGAAGAGTTTACATGTAGGTGGTTTGATTCTTACTTCCAATCCTAGGAATAAAAAAGAGAAAGATGTGCAGTTACAGTTTCATGGGTCTTCCTCCTCCTTTTTTTACAAAAAGACAAAATGGCCTAATTGAGCAAATCATTTCAGAAGAAACTTAAGGCACTCAGATTTAAGAATATAAAACTATCTAAAAACCTAAATCTTATATATTTTGCTGAAACGAGGGTTGTGTTTGTCCTTTCCAAGTTTCTTTTCCCCATGAAGTCTGGAAGGTGTTGCCATTATTTGCCATGAGTCTGCTTATGTGGTACTCTGTGTACCCTAGGTTCCATTTCATCCAGCTCTGCCAGTTGAGAGCAGCTGGGTCATCTGAGTTTCACCTGACCTGTTCTCTGCCCACTGCCCCTTCTTTAGCCCTATTGCTGATATTAATTATGTTAGTCATTTAATCACGGGTAATTTTTTTTTTTTTGTGGTAGTAGGGGCTGAGGCAAAAAGAGCACTAATTGCTCTGGGGTTTTTATGCATCATAAACTATTAGCTTTCCTTCCTTCCCATATAGTAGAAAAAATCTGCTTTTGGTGGTATTATTATTAAATTGCACTTACAGAAAGAAAGTTTTCTTGTTAGCCCTAATGTTCTGACCCTATCAGACTTTCTAGACTGACTTCTATTTTGCTGTTAGATTCCCATGTTATTTTTCTGTGTTCATCCTTAACAATTTAGTCTAGTTTTCACCTTTTGTACAATTCTGTCTCAAGTAGCAGCTCATTGCAAATTCATGACTTAATTAAAATTGTCTTTGATTATACTTACTATTTTTCTTTTTCATTAAAAATTTGTACTTGCATTCTGAGCATTGCTTATTCAATCTTTACTAGTTCTCCTAAACTTTTTATCTCTTACCATTGCTTGCCATAATAGCACATTTATTGATTCTGTAAGTTAATTAAAATCTAGGCCTTTATAAACAGCTTTTTGTTAATTTTTTGTTGCTCTTCTTTCTTGCTGTTGTAAGCATTGTTAATTAGAACATTTCACCCAAGCTGTCTTCCACCTTCCTACATGTTTCACGCAGGTATCCTATTTCCTTGTTCTGGGTGCACTGTTAGATCATTTAATAAATTGTCATCTTCTTGAACTTTCCTGTAGACTGCAGTGTTAACATGTTGAAGCATTGGCTGTGGGAAGCTAAGCTTTCTACAGGTGGTATCAACAATGAAATCACAACCACCTTCTATATGGTTAATATATTGTTGTGAGTTGATGGATGTCAGTGGTTTATTTGATATATGGATACACATAAAGCAATTAGTGCACATGCATTTTTACATGAAAATTATCTGTAGTCTGTAGTAAAACAGTGGGGCAGTTGTTTTATGGGTATATATATGTGTTTATGGGTATAGCTTGAAAAGTTAAGACATGAGACAGTAGAGCTGCTGGATATGAAGCTGCCTTCTGCTCAGAGACTACTGCTAGTCTGGAAGGACTCCTGGGACAGAATGAGCCAGAACTCTTTATTAGTCTCTTCTTTCAGTTTGGTTTTATTCCTTTATTTTCTTTATTTGTGTTCCAAAGAAAATGCATCATTAGAGGAGCCTTTGTGTAAACCAAACAGAATTTTTCTCTTTATTTCAAGACTTGCAGTTCCCAGAGACTCGTACCCAGTAAATTCTTCACCATTAACTTGGATATCCAAAACCTGTAATTTTTCTTCTCTTGTAGAATCAAGTGAACATGAAGAGAAGAGTACAGCTGTCTCGGGTGAGGCATCTACCACCCAGCCTTGTCCTGCACCAGGATATGGTCAGCCTGAAGAAGCAAAGGAGGATATGGATGTAACAAAACAGACTAAACCTGAAGAGAATGATGACTTGGGCCCACTGCCTGATAACTGGGAAATGGCTTATACAGAAAAGGGGGAAGTTTACTTTATTGAGTAAGTCTTATTTCTTCTATTTTTAATAGCTGTATTGTATTTAACTGGGTGGGAAAATGGCTTGTATGGTGAAGTGGAGCATTGTGCTCCTCCTCATTAAAACAGCAGGAATGTTCTGGCTGTCAGGGCTCCTGAGGGCTGGTGGCAATTCCTGCATTAGTGATTTAGATGGAAGCCTGCTGGGTTTTAAGATAGGTAACTGGTCTGCTTCCTTTGATGGTAGGAATTAAAGCTTTTGTTTCTTCTGTTAAAAGCAAGGCATTTCTGCTCTTCCAGTGCTTTCTGCTGGGAAAGTAACACAATCACTGGTTTTGTCCTTTCTTATGTGGACAGAGGTGGAGAGCATGAAGCTTTTTTCCAGTTAAAAGAAAGGAAAATGAATGGACTAAAAACTAGCTAATGAACAGTAGAGGGAGACCATGCTGTATATAGAAAAAATAAAATAAATAAGCAGACTATAAGGAGAATTAGTTATGTGTAGAAACTTTTCCCTGTTGGTAGACTATAGATACCTGTTACTAATTAGTAAAGTCATTGAAGTAATGGATATGCAAGTTCTTTATGCTCTATGTGCTCTCATTAAGCTATTAGACAGCTTTCAAAGGAGGGCCAGGAGAATGGTGAAGGGTTTGGAGGTTATGAGGTGCAGCTGAGGCCACTTGGTTTGTTCAGCCTGGGGAAGAGGACACTGGGGAAGAACACATTGCAGTCTTCAGCTTCCTCATAAGGGGAAGAGGAGGGGTAGAGACTGATTTCACTCTTGTGACCAGGGACAGGATGGAAGGAAATGGCCTGAGTCAGGGACGTTTAGATTGGATATCAGGATTTTTCACCACAGAGGGTGGTTGGGCACTGGAACAAGCTCCCCAGGAAAGTGCTCACATCACCTGGCCTGACAGAATTAAAAGGATTTGGACAATGCTCTTGGGCACAGGGTGTGATTGGAGTGTCCTGCACAGGGCTGGGAGTTGGACTTGATGATCTTGATGAATCCTTTCCAACTCAGTACACTCTATGTTTCTATGATTTTTGTACATTGCCAGAGTAAAAACACAGCAAGTTTCTGAGTTGGTATAACATTGTGCTCCTGAAAAGGAGAAATAAAATTGAAAAACCAACATTTTCATTAATAGAACTCTACTACAGAGGTAGAAGGAGCCTTTATGTTTGCTTTAAGGAACTGGCTCAGTTTGGAGCAATATCTGTTATTCTGCTTATTAGTAGGTAAAAATAACATTTGGTGGTGTCAATTATGCTTTAAATCCTGTATTTAATTTTAAATGTTGTGACTATCACATGAAGTGTAAACAAATGTTAAGAATAAAGTTTGTGGATGTGACTTTTTAATGAATACTGGCATGACCAACTATAGCTTCTGGCATATACAAGGCTGAAAATAGCAGTAACTATTAAAACATAAGTGTGTTTGCTGAAAAGGGCAAAAATATGCTTATTCTAGAAAAAGAATAATTATAATAGCTTTGTCCAAGCAAGCAGTGAAGAGATAGGATGACCTCAGGGCTAGTGGAAACCCTTGTTTCCTTCTTACTTTACTCCCAATTTTAATTTTTCCACACATATTGAATGATCTGTCAGAAAGCAGACTGAATTATATGGCACTTTTGTTTTACTTGTAACAAAAACCTATGGTACATTTGGGGGACAGGGCAAATGATAATGGGTAGATCACTAACACACCAAACTGAGAGAGTAGTAAATACTGCAGGAGGTAATTTAATAGAAAATAAACATATATTTTGTAACAAATACAGTGAATGCAAATAGCCCTGATGCTCTACAGAGCAGCCATTGCACTCCTCAAATTCCTTTAATGTTACAGCTTGCTTCCTTTCCTTGAAATGCTCTGGTTTACACTGCAGTTCTGACAATGCTCATCATTCACTTCCACTAAATGAATGTTATGTAAAGCAAAGAAATCAATCAGAGGTGCAGGCTGGATAGAAGGGCTGTTGTAAAGGCTTCTTGCTTTTGGTATTATATTCTTGAACAATGTATTTGCAAAAAAGTGCAATTACACATCTTTAAAAATACTAGTTTATTTACCAGAATCCTAGCAAAAGGAACAACTCTCTGATCATTTGAGTTTTCACACTGCACAGTCTTTTCAGGGTTAAGTAGGAATGTAATGCTGTGGGGATGCTGTTAAATTGCCTCTTTGTTTACAAGTCACTTTGGTTAATGGCATAAAGAGACTCCATTTGCTTTCACAAAAAAACGGAAAGATAAAAAGACAACAAAAACCTATTTGTCTAACAACATCTCCCTGAACAGTAGTAAAGATTGTACTAGATTATTAAATAATAGATGAAAAACAAACATTTTTAAAGTGTACATCACAATGAGTGGGGGGAAAAAAAGCCACACTAGGCAGCATCTTTTATTGCTTTATTTGAGGCTCATGTGAATTGTGCCTTTAAATACTAAAGCTTTCCAGCAGCAAACCATCTCAAGTTCCAGGTTGTCACAGGTATACCCAAAGGTCTTAGATTTCATGACAGCATTTTCTTTCGTTCATTCACCTCAGACTAACCTCTAAAATTCAGATGTGATCTCACTTACCAAAATTGCTATCAGAATAGTGTGGCAGATTTACAGTGAGAGAGGAAGTGACTTCATAAGGGGAAAGATAATTGTCTATAGACAGGATTATTTATTTGTTAATCATTAATGGTTCAGTTAACTTTTTGTAAAGCACAGTGGAAGGAACTTCCTCTGCCTCAAGGACTAAAAAGACAAAAAAAATATCATCTACCAGAGTCACTGAATGATTCAGAGGATGGTTGTATTTTAGAGCATGTCTTGGTCTGTTCCTTTCTTTCTTTCCCTTTTTGACATAGGTGCATGACCTTATGTTTACCTATTTTAGCATGCACAGAGAGAACATGAGCATCTCTTCTTGCAACATAATTCTTACCAGTGTTTTTCAGGAAGAGCTCCTTAAGTACATTTCTTGGGCTGTTTCCAGCCTCCCTTACATATGAATCTGAATTTTCAAATACAGGCACACTCTACACAAATAGGACTTCATCTCTTTACTTTTGGTTTCACTCAGAACATATGCTAATGAGAACATGCAATAATTAACAGACTGTATATAAATTGAAATGCCATCAAAAAATGCTTGTTTTGCTCCTTCTTTCATGCTTTAAATATGGCTGATAAGTGTAACATATTTTGGCATACTTAAATAAATCATAGTCACCACTGATTTTTAGCTTTTCCCTCTCCAAGGGCTGTGATTCCCCATAGCCTCCAGACTTTGCCTTGCCAACAACTCTCAAACCACATACTAGGGACCCAAATTTATGTTGTTCCCACAAAGTCAGCAGATCTGGTTGTTAGATCCCAAGCAATCAGTGTTTGCTGTGTTGGTCCAGTGCAATGCCGAAGCAAATAAGAAAGGACCAGGATTCTAGGTGCATGTGCACTCAGCCTGAAATGTGGCCCTCACCCATCTATCCAGCTTCAACCATTATTACATCGTAGACTGTCCTGTATAGTTGGCTGTACAATTTAATACCCTTCTATAAAAGGCAGAATTGGTTTTCTCTCTCTGCAGCTTCTCTCCACACATAGGCAGCAGATCTCTGAAAGGGCTGCAGGGACAGTAGGAGATGAAACCTAAAGCTATTTGTCTCTATACTGTCCTAATGCATCTATGGTTTCCTTTGCTTATACTACATTAATTGTTTTCTTAGTGGAGAAAAGTCTAGAATGAATGCAAACCACAACAGAACATCTTTAAAGGACTTTTGTTTTACTTGTGTTGCTGAATTTTAGAAGAATATGGCCACACAAGGTTTAACAAACCACTATTCCAGTATATCTTGCAGACTTTTAGTCTCTTACTACTGCAACACCTGCTTCTTAAAACAGCATAGTCAGCATTGCTTTTTGGACCTGTTGCAGTATCTTTTCTAGTTGCTAATTTTTTTTTCTTTCTGAAAGTATCATAAAAGACTGAAAAACAGCTACAAAATAGTCCTTTGCCAAGGACTCTCCTTTTCACTGTAAAAAACAGCCATTAAGTTTTTTAATACAGCTGGTGCAATTTCAGGTGGTATCTGAAGAGTACAGCTACCAGAATATTGCAATGGACTTCACTGGGATCAGTTTTTGTTCATAGTAGTTTTTTTCTTTCCTTAAGGCAGGAATGTTTTTTGACTGCAGGAATAACATTTATCACAACATCTTGTTTACCTGAAGAACCATGATATATTTAGTTGTTCCTGATTACTCCATCAGTTCACCATCACAAAGCAGGATATTTTAGTTAAACCTGGATACACCATTGTTATATTTTATGCTAGGAGATAATAAAAGTACTGGGTAGAAGTATACCCTTCTACCTGCTCAAGCTTACTTTTATAACCTGTAGTAACTATGGGAACTTTTATAAGTTAGTTCAGCACTTTTGTGAGTATGTTACATCATCAGGGTATCAGTCTATATTATCTGGATATTTCTTCTACTTGAATTAAGTAGCAATTAGGATGCAGATTTTTTTTTTTTCATATACTGTTATAAAATTCACTTCTGATGGGATTTTTCTTTGGGAAACAAGCCATCTTGTATCAGTATGATACATTGTATAGATAATTCTGATCCATCAGGGGTCTTGTGAACATCATTATAATTGTATGTACTTGGTTTTCTATGTTTATATGTTGGATTGGATCTGTCAGTTTTGGTCAGCATAACAAATCAGATTTCTAATGCACTTTGGACTTCAACATGACATACAGCAGGAAAGGCAGCTGAAAGAAACCAAGAGAGATCTTTTCTCCTGAGACCACTTCCCTGCCTCATGACAAATTAATTAGAAACATGAAGAAGTTAGAACTGGAAAGAATTTGTGGAATGCAGAATTCTTTTTTTTATCCTCTTGTCTATTGATGTGATGAAGACATTATCAGTTTGTACTAGTGGTGTGCTGTCCCTTGCTCTCACTTGCTGTTTTTATCTCTGCTGACATCCAGGTCAAACTGCCAGCTTAACTCCTCTTGTCTTTCCTTACTTTCTTATTTCTAGTCTTTCCCCCAAAGGTCTCTGCTGCTGTGCTCTGCAGAATTAATCTTCCAGCACATTTCCTCTGATATTTGTAGTGTTGTTATAACTTTTCTCCTTTGTGTTTATTGAACTAGAAGAATCAGCTCACCTGGCTTGCCATATAGCATTAGATATCTCATGTAAACCAGTTGTCAAGACTCCTTCTGTGGTCAATGGAGAGAGATAATTACCTCCAGAGGCTGATTCATCCTGTCCATATATAAGGGCAGAATTAATTTGCCAAAATACAGCTGCTTCAACCAGTAAATATGTCTCCAGATATCCAAAACTATGTCTGCAGTAGTATGTAATTTCTGTCAGGAGTAGGCTTTTGAAGGAAATCTTCTGGTTGTTTTCACACACTATGATTTGGCTCACATTTCAGTGTACCCACATTGGATTCCTTTCAGATTAAATGGAAAAGAAAGTTGATCTCTGGGAGTGCCTCTACAGCCTCTGTACCCTGAACTTCATCCATGAGACCAGATTTGAGTTAAAACCAGTCTGAGCTCCTTCTGATTGAAACCATTTCCATATCTAAATTAGCAATATCAGAAGACTGCAGAGTGAAACTCTTGGTGCTGATGACCCAGCAGCCACAGATTCTAGATCTTTTCAGGTGCTATGGGCTGCATGCCTGTGAATGTAGTACATAGGTGAGCTCCTGCTGTGCAGCTTTTGGTTTAAATTCAAGTGAAAAGCTTACAAGAGTGGAGAACACTTAGTGTGAAAAAGAAGATAACTGAGAGAGATTCATTGGAAAAGTGACCTCCTGATCCAAGGCAAAGCACCAGTGTAGAGGCACAGTAACAGCCCAAGACCTCTCCATTATCGTGACAGATATGACATAGAACTTGTCAAAACCAGGACCCTTCTGAGTCACAGCCAGAGGGCATTGGAGAGATGATATGACCAGCATTATGTCGCTTAAGAGCATATGGTTAGGTGGTTCTGCTGGATGATAGGTAAGATAAATTATTCTGTATAGGTGTCTCTCCCTTGAAGAGAGACGAATCCTACACAATTAGCTAGATAATTTTTATAGTCACATGAGATGAAGCCCATTCTTTGTCAGAAATTAAACTGCTTCAGTCAAAGAGAATTGCTTCAACAGCAGAAATTACCGCAGGAGACTTTAGGCATTTATATCTTCCCCAAAAAGTCATGCATAAGCATCTTCTGCTGCTGTGAATGCCTAGAGGCAGCACCGCTGTCTCTAGGCTGAGTGCATAAGTGCTTATCTATTGCCCAAGGCCATCTAAGAGTCACAGGATAGGAACTCCCAAACCTAGGTCTCTTAAGGACCCTGAACTCTGAGCACATTGTGAAATGCAAGGCAAGCTGGCAGTCACAGCTGCTGCCATGCAAACCACTGCCATAGGACAACTTCCTTTTGTCTCTGTTCCTACAAATGTGCAAGGGATTTAGGCAGAATCCCACATGGATGGGTTGCAAAATTGCTGGTTTCCTATCTGTGTCCCTCTACACAAGAATTACTTGAAGATCATTATTGTGCCACTTGAAAATCTCTGCAGATAAGCAATGCTTCAGCCTAAAGAAAAAGGTGTGAGGAGTTAGCATTGCTGAAATTAGGATATTACAGAGCATTGTGGTTTGCTTCTTGTATGCTTCCCTTCGCTCAAGTTATTAGATCAAGGGTGAGTTTAAAAGTAATGTGTTCACAATAAAAACCCAAACCAACCCATATGTGCTGCCCCCAAACACACTGAAACAATGCCCATTTGAAATGCTTTCCACAATAAGATGCGTTACATACCTTGTAAGATGCACAATTTAGACTAGGTTTGCAGTGCTTTTAAAAGACATTAAGGCTATTCCTGTCAGTAAGTACTTTCTGTATTTCCTTCAAAAATGTTTCAAGAGATTGCCTTCAGGCTTTGTTAGTACAAGAAGCTTTATCTGTCCAAGTGCTTTAAACTGACAGTTTGTTAACACAAATCCATTATATTAAAATCTTAAGTAAAATCATATACTGTCTAACAAATAATTATAATAAAAAGATAAGACTTTGTTAGATAAGAAAAGCCACACTCCTAGTGTTTTTTTACTTCCTAAAGATACTGAGTAGTATCCAGTGAGATTCCCAGAAAGCCTCTGGTCCTGGTACCCAGCTCCAGAGCTATTAACAGGGAACAGAGGCATTTAAACAGTCTATGTGAAGTCTTAAAAGCAGACCTACAAAGAAATTCTGGAGAAGAACGTGAGTCAAGGCTTCTGGGAAGTATTCTGTGCTTTCTTTCACTCTTTGTTTCACTCTTCACCCAGTCAAAAACATTTTTTCCACATATATTTAAAATTGTGTGCAACTAATACCAGATGACTCTGATTATAATAAAGTGCTAGGTGCAAATACTTGGCAAAGAGTGAGGATTTAAGTTGGTTTAGCAGTAGTTATTTTATTGACTTTTGGCTAAAATATTAAGCTTCACTGTTTTACTGAATGACCTTAAAAAAAAAAACCCAACAACTGCAATGCACTTCAGGCCTATAAGCTGTTTCTATTTTGTACATAGGGAACATATTTGGATGAATTTTAAAAAGTTATAACCTTTCCATGCTTTACCTGCTTGAAGCAAGACCAAAGTGATCCATTTCTAAAGGAAATTTTGCTTTCAAATTTCAAGAATTAGGATTTTACTGTTGATTTTTAGAGAGATTCTAAGACACACATTGTTGATTTGCCAGCATTTATCTCAATAGTCCTAACTAGTAATCAAAACCATTGAAATTATGGGCTTTCTAGACATGTTTTTAATGATAAGGTATAGTTATTGCCAAGTAATGAAGCATTGGTCAGTGTAAGATGTTGCTGGAGCCACAGCTGTATTTCTTACAGGATGCTTTTGTGGCATCACTTTGTTCTTGTTCCATCACTGACAACTCCAAATGCCTGTTTGAGAGAACTGCTGCTGCAATTCAGCTGCTGTTTATTCATAACTAATCTTTAAACCCCCAGCCCCTTTTCCTTCTGGTCTTTCTACAAGACTTCCCAAGTGGACACACATGATTATACCTAGTGATAAGGTAGGCAGGTTATGCCCCCTACAAGGTTTTTTTAGTACTTAAGCATTCAGTGTGCACAGCCTATGCAGCAGGTTTGTGTTAATGTTACTTTTGCCATTAATGTTAATTTGACAAATTTATTGCTCTTTCTGTCTCTTCTCCCATGGTTGAAGCTTTCTATCAAGGCTTCCTTTAAATTTTATTAAAAACAGTTTAGAAGATAAAGGTTGTCGCCCTTTAGCTTTTACACATTCTAGTCCTTTGCAGAGCTGAAGAGGGAATAGCTGACACAAGGGAGACTGGAAGAATACCCTGCCAAGTAAACCTCCTATGCAGGACAGAAATAGAGATGCATAAAAAACCACAATGCTGTACTCCAGGGCTACTCATTTCCCTCTTTTACTGAAAGCAGTGTATATCCTCCTCAAAGGAGTGTTTGTGTGCTGTGTACCTGGCTGCTTAAGATGATCCAAGCAAACACTAGGAAGACACTGGTGGTACTGTGGAGGTGTTAGAAGTCAGGTGGGGTTGTTCTGCCTTCTTTCAAGTCCTGCTTTCAGAGCAGGAAAGGATTTTTTACCCACTGGAGTACTTGTCTAGGAGCTTTTGAAGTCCCATTGCTAGAGTTGTTTAGTCCCGCTGCATTGAATGTTTAGTACAGATTATAAAGTGGAGAGGCAGGGCAAGAGAAAAGGCACAGCAAGGAAAAGAGAGATGAATTTCAAAAGGTTATTTGCTCCTGCAATTATTTGTTATAGACAAAAGTTCTTGTGGATGAGTTTTGCTTTTTCTAAGTAGCTGAACAGGTTTAACAGATATCACCTAGAAGAGGATATTGAGTGCTCTAAGAGCTGATCTAAATGAAATATCATCTCCATTCTATGAAATCTCACTGCAGACTGAAGGATCACTCTTCTGTTGGAAGAGCTGTTGATTTTTTAGGTTTTTTATGGTTTTATTTAAAGTGACCATCTTGCACAAAAGTGGGACATCAGTCCTGCTGGGTTTGTGGAAGCCACATTTATGCTAAAGGGAAGAGTAACTGCTTTCTGTTCTCAGTTTCAACTAAAGCTTTGAAGGCTGTAATTCAACTACTTCTCATTTTTAAATATCGGTATTGAATTGTGCTTGTTTCCAGCTTGGCACCTGTATTTGCAGATACTTGAAAACTCTTTCTAAAAATATTACAGGGGATTTTCAGGGCTGGTGGACCTGCCTAGTCTGATGGGTGGACATTGGCCAGTTGACTTGCAACAGAGCTGGCTTTTAGTATTGCTGCTGTCACTGGCTTGTTTGGTGGCTCTGGACAGTAATTTCATGACTCTGTGACTCCATTTTCTTGCCTCTCAACCAGGGATGGTTATTTTTATTTCCTTTGTAAAATGCTTTGAGATTTGCTCTATACCACATCAAAGGTTGCTAGTAGTAATCATGTACATTGCTCTTTTAAAGTCGTAGGATAATATCTGTGATTCTAACTTACTCCCTGCAATCAGTGGGGGTCCCTAAAATAATTCAGAATTAAGAACTGGGAGAGAGTGGCTGCCATCCAGACATGCCCACACTCCAGAGATGCAACTGCAGCTCCCACAGGAGTGTCCAAGCTCACTCTTGAGCTCTGGCACTGCTAGCAGGGTATCCTTGGTGGTGTGGAGCTCAGCATGGGCTGCTGGATGCACCCAAGGAGCTCAGTGGATGGATGCTGGGCTGATGAGCCCACGCTGAGCTCCATCCTGCAGCACTGACACTGCTGGAGCATCTCCCCCAGTTAACTTAAAGCTAGCTCAAGTATGTCTGCACAACTGTGGTTGGGCTGCGACTGCAGCATAAAAATGCATCCTACAGGAGACCACAGGCAGCCAGAGCTTCTGAGAAAGTGTCTTAGTTACATTTGCAATCAAGCACAGGCTGCTGGCATAATTTCAAATTCATCTTACCTTTGGCTCATCATTCTTCATACTCTGAAAATATAGCTCAGCTCTCAAAGGGAAGGGTTTGTTTGTCATCTTCACCTGTCATGAATGGTATTCTAGACTAGATAATGCTTTTAAGAAAAAATCATTTAAATGCCCCAATTTTCATTTTCGTTGCCATTTTATCCATACATAACTCTGCTGTACCTTCTTTCCCATTCAAAATGTGGAGGAAGCTTTAACATGGTGACAGTTATGCTGAGAAGTAGGTACTGTCACTGTTTTGAGAGCGAGAGAGAAATTGAGGCAGCGGAAAATTTATCTGCCACGGAAGAAAAGGTGGGAGAAGGAATTGGTTCTATTTATTTATTTTTCCCTAGAGGAACCAGTAGTGTTGGGATCACATGGACTGTATCAGTAACTAGCAAACTCACAAACAATTACATCCTAATCATTTTTTTGCTAGGTCACCTATTTTTGTACACCTTATACCAATGCTTATGAGAGCACACTTTAAAATGACAGAGCAAATTATTAATAAACAAAATAATTCAGTATTTTATGGAATGAGCTTCCTTCTAGGATGTCTCAGATAAATAGAACATGGGTTGGAAGTGTCTCTGAATGATGGTATTGTAGGAAAGGCATCTCAAAAAATCAAGGAGTAATGATCACATAATTTTCTGCTTTATAGTCTTCTTTAATATATTTACAATATTTGGCTCCAAATTTCATTGCTTATGGTAAGGTATACATTGAAAGGATCTGGCATTAAGTCTCATTAGCTGTGCTAAGTATCAATTCATTTGGCAAAATAATCTCCCAAAAAACAATTTTTGCTAGTTCAGTACTCTTTGATGGCTGATTTCTCAAAGATCTATTCTGAGTACAGAAAGGAGACACATGATTCATTCAGCTTGTGCATATCTATTTTATCTCTATAGGAGGATTATATATGGAGAGATAAAGGTTTGTTAAACAAAGTATCATTAATCACCCTGTCCGGAAATGTAGACTTTGCAGGAGCATGCTGTAATTTGCATCACTTTTGCTATGCCTTGTCACTGCTGCTGGAGAGAAATAACAAACCTGTATTTATGAAAAGGACAGGTTTAAGATGAAAATAATTCTATCCGAAAACTGCGAGAATGGTACAAAATCCTGTCGCCTGCACTCGATCAACGGGAGAACACTGTATTTGTAATAAATTCCTTTTGCTCTGGATGAGTTCTGCATTTTCAATGAGGTTAACTTGGCAACATTCTAGTTGATTTTAATAAAAATAGCTGCTTTGAGGACAGGGAGCTGAGGTTGCCAAATTTACAACTGCCTTGCACAATTACTCTTACACCTCCTTCAGGGCTACTTAGAACCAGTAAGCAAATTAAGTGTATCGATTGCAATTTTGTTGGACTAACCCTTTTTTCTTAAGGAATAAACTTGATTCCTTTCAGTATGTGTCTGCTCAGAGTGATCTCTTTTCTTTTCAGCCATAACACAAAGACAACATCATGGCTGGATCCACGACTTGCGAAAAAGGCTAAACCTCCAGAAGAGTGCAAAGAAAATGGTAGGTGATTAAGTTTTCCTTGCTGCTCAGAGGGGATTTTCCTTTGTGTGTGTGTGTCTCTTTCAGTTCTTACAAAAATCAGGCATTTGGGGGAATGATGAAAGGTGTTTAATTGCTGCTTTGGTTAGAAGCCATAAGTGATACCAGTTCTCAGTGTGCCATGTGTTTCTGCTTTTTATTCCCCTTTCTGATGCTATCCAAAGCTGAGGATCACAAGTGTGTTTTCTGCCTGTTGTGTGTGTGACTCCGGGACTGACCCTCTCCCTCATCTTCTACAGAGAACTTTGGTCTGCAGAACAGAATCCTTTTCAGATTCTGAGCTTTTAATCTACAGGCGATTCAATGCATAAGGGAAACTAGCAGCACCGTGGGAATATGAATATTGTTTGATTTGTATTTAAAGGTACAGTGCTATGCTATTTAATAGCCAATTTAAACAAAATAGTGTCTGATAAAACAGGGTGTGGGAGGGAGAAAAGAGATCAGTGTCTGTCAGAGTTCAAGGCTGGATTTGGGGGGTACTACATTGCTAATGCTTTAAAATTTAAAAGCATACATACTGCTGAGGATGCTTAAAGGAGCTGTAGCTGCTTTGCAGGAGAGATTATTATATTGACAGATTCAGAGATTTGAAATAATACAAATCATATCAGTATAATTTCTAATTTTTCTCTGGTAAAGTTTATCAGTATTTAAAAGCATTTAATAAAGTCAAGGCAAGAATGTGTTGTAATCAATCTGTTTCTGGTAAAGGTTTTTTTCATTGTTTTATATTTCCATGTCAGTTCGATTAGTCAGTTAAGATGTTATGATCTCTAAAGACTGCTACTTATTTTATTGTTGTGAGATACAGAGCATTAAATGGATGCATTCTACATGCATTAATTCAAATAATTTTTAAATATTTTAGATGTATTCGTAAGTTTTCATGTACCGCATCTGATTTATTTTAAATTTTCCAAAATACATTAATTTGGTTAATGTAAATACTGTAAACAGAAAGGAAATTCAAGGCTGATTAGGAGATCACTGAGGAGTCACTGGCTGTATGAATTGCAGGGTCAGTGATTTGGTAAAAAATGTTCCTGGGCTGGATTTTTTTGTAAATGGCTTTCTTTTGAAAGATTGCTATACTCCAAAAATAGCTTCCTTATTTCAGCAGCAATTCTGACGTTCTCTTCTGACATCAGAAATTACATGTCTGAATGATTTTGTGATGCTTATTCGAGCACGGACAACATGAGCTCCGAGACTAAATTCTACAGTGATTACAATAGAGGTCTGATACTGAAACAAAACAAGGGCACAGGAGCTCTGCTTTCTAAATCTCTCACATTACTTATATGAACCTATATCTTAGCCTGCTCCTTACATAATACTAATGGAAAAAGCAGGGAAAAAACCTACAAATATCTGTGGAGTAACATTGCACAGAGTTAGTTGGAGTAAATATATGTTGTTTTTTTTTTTTTCCTTTTTCTGTTAAATGTTGTATACTGAGATCAGAATAGCACTGAGATATGAAAAAAATACCTAAGTGTCTGAAACAATTTAAAATTAAGATCAGCGCATTAAAGAAAAAACATTATTTTATAGTTATTTGACTACTAGATTACTGAATCACTATAGTATGCTGGGTCATGTTGTTCTTTTAAGGTTGTTCAGCTCATTAATGCAAAGTACTTGGAGTGATACATAAACGACTTTAGGGAGAGATTTTCTGTTCTTACAATGATTGTTCTTCCAACATCCTATCTTTTTTAAGGTTCTTCTGTTTTTCAAAAATGTTTTTTTGTTGTTTTTTGGGTTTTTTTTTTAATCTAATACTTGCAGAGGAAAAAGTTCTTCAGAATCACTTATATGCTTTAGAATTACTGTACCTTACCATGCAGGTCCAACACAAGAAACTTTGTTAGAGCACACAGGGATTTGTAATTTTTGTTTAAATTTAATCTAACTTCAATAATTAATTTCAGCTATGGCTTGGTAGACTTTTTTATGCCAAACATCTTTTCTGTTACACTTTGTGATTTATTCTGGCATATTTTACTCAAAGAAACAAAATTTAAGAAAGACATCAGTGTTTAGATAGGAAATGATACCTACCTTGATACTTTATCACTACATGCATAACTCTTGCTTTTCATTGACATTCATTTTACCACATCTGAAATTTGTATTGATGCCCTGAGATACCCTGTGATGTCTTTATCATCGACCAGATTCTGCTATCAGGTTTTGATTGTGAAGAACCCGACTTTTGTGTTCTCCTTTCAGTGCAAATCCTGACAAATCCTCCTTCTTCATTCTGCCCCCAGCATACAGTTCCCACACCAGACAATGTCCAAGCAGAGCACGACATCAGAGTCCTGATGTTCTGGGCTGGTGACATTGAGGGCCCCTCTGCTCTGGGCATTTCTTCTCTTCCGCATTCTGCTCTTCAATGCTCCTTTGACAAATATGATTTCTTCCTTATCTCTGGCTTTGTAGCTGCAAATCCCAGAGCTTGCTCATTTCCTTTCACAAAATCTGAATCAGCCTTCCAGCACATCCCTCCTCTTAAAAAATTTTCACATGCTTTTGCCAAGAGATTGACAAGCTCTACCAAGTCAAGCTTTCTTCACCTACATGCTGTAAACTCCTTCTGTTTTTCTTTAATGACACCTACTGCTCTAAATCCCTTTGTAGGTCAGGAGATTTTAATGATTTTTGATGATCTTTATTTCTGTATCTCTGTTGTGGAATTTCTGTGTGAGTTTCAGCAAATTACTTTGACTTTTGCTCTATCAGACCTACTTAGATGGCAGGCCTTTGAAGCAAGAACTGCCTCTTGTGCTCTGTTTTTATGGTGCCAATCTGAGTTTCATAATAGCAATAAGCTGAAATAGCTTCTACAATAACAGCTGCAATTTTGTACACATTTCTGATTTCCTTCAGAAAATCTTGACCTTAATAGAAATCATTGTTTCTTCCCTGCTGAAAATATAAGTTAAATATTTTTGGTTTTCTGAATTTAAATACTACTTTTAATATTTTTTTTGCATCAAAATTGGTTAAACAATTATGATGTGTAGAGTACTAGAGAAGTTATAGTTCTGCCCCCTTTGCATGTGAGCTAGATTCCCTCATTGCTAAATTTCTGTAAAGTCATAAAAGTCATATAACATAGCAGATTCACAGGCTTTGCATGATTGCAGGTATGTTATGTGAGCAGTCTTCTAATTGAGTCTGTTCTTCAGCAGAGAATATAGAAAAGAATGATGAGTCCATAAGGCAGTAAGAAACATAGTTTAATATTGAAAGGCAGTTCTGCTGTAATGACATGAAATATCACAGGTTTTAGAAAGTTCATTTTTAATTAAGAAATGTAGCAAGTAATTTTTTCAAATTCTTTAATTCATTTTAGGGAACTTTTATTCTGGAGAAAAATCAACAATTTCTCCTTTATCCAATTTGGGAATTAAACAGCTCTTGAAATTTCCTGGGATCAAATATGTAAAGTTTCACTTATTTCCTGTAAAAAGTTCACTCATTTCATTAGTAATCTATCCCAAGCCATAGTTTCTATCGTATCTTAACCCTCTCTTTCTTTTTATGTTAACCTCCTATCCCCTAGTTTTCAAATATGAGTAGGCCTACAACTATAAATAAAACTTTGATTTCACCTAGCATTCATCCATCATCTGTCTTTCCATCTCCTCTACACCCACCAACTTGACTGCAAAATATAGATATTTATGTAGGGTGAGCCGAGTTGCCTTTATACCTCATTGACTGTGAATGTCAGCTCTGCTTTGGCACTTGGAGGACACAGACACCTGATTCACCTGTGAGAACACCTGTATGCAGACAGGCTGCTGCTTTTCAGTGTCTTCATGTTGAACTGACCCCCATCCCATTTTGTTGGGGTGTGTATTCCCCATTCCTGCAGTCACAGGTGGTACCTTTGATGCCCTACACAGCTCTTCAGAATTCCTCATTGGTTACCTGATTCCTTGCTATGCTGCAGTAAGATGTACCAAACTTTCATATTGTGGTTTTATAGATGCATTTGAGCATAGGCATGCTGGTTTTATGGCTAAGGCATTACTTCTTGATTCCCTTGCACACATTTCTTGCTGGAAGCTGTGTAGAGAACTTTTATCTTACTCGGATACTGTTTGTGTTTTCTGATACCTACAACCTGTAGAGGGTAAATACTTTCCTACAAATAGTTTTTAATTTGATTGTTTTTACTTAAAACTCCCTTTTGCAGATTATTAACCCCATTTGAAGTATTATTTAATCAGTTTTGTAATGGAGCTGGCATTACTTATAATAATATTGATCACAGTTATTTTTTTCTGTCATTTTTTTGACATATTGAACATGATTTTCTCTGCTTGCATTTTCAATTTGCATTAATTAAATCATAACAAAATATCTTGAACTGTTATGACCTTTGGAAGGGCATTTCATGCTGGCAACACCATCTGGGCATTCATTGACCAAAACACTTTTCCATGCCAAACTCTTAATAATGCTAATAAAAATAAGAAAAGGGTCACCTCATTCCTGGGAGTTCAGAAGACACTTCTCTGGACAGCCTGGTTCAGTAACACAGCTTTTAAAAGTAATTCTTCATCTTTGGATGAGTTTTAAGACAAAATAGCTGTCCACATGTATCTACCTTGTCTGGCTGTGTCCCGGGCAGTGTTCTGGTGTCTCCCTGGGAGAGGTCTTGCTTACAGTGAAGCTTCCTTGGAGGACACTTATCAGTGTGAGAGATAAGTCCTTTGAGCTGTAATGGACTACTGAGTATTACTTTGCCTTCAGAACCATTACAGTTTCTCAGTCTCAGCCATACAAATCCCTCTAGACTGCTAACAGTAATCTTAAATAGGATTGGACAAGGACAAGAAGGAGTAAAAGTAGAGAAAAAAAATTCCTATTTTCCTTGATTATTTAGTGAGTATTGGGCTCTCTTGTACTCACTGCTCCCACTGCTCACCCAGATAGTGCATTTGAACAGGGAGATGCCAGGGACCCAGAGGCATACCACAGCTGCACAGCACACAGCCTGCAAGGATCCCTGTTTTTGGAGGTAGTGGCAACCCATAGTAACTCTTCCAGCAATCTGAGGATGTCACACGTTGCTGAATGCAGGAAGCTGCTGTCTTGTCCCATGGTCTGCCATGAGGAAAACCACAGGCTTTCATTCCAATGCTTCATGATGATCTGAAAACAAATCACTTCAAATTTCTGAGTTTTATGAAAGAGTTATGTAAACACACCTTTCATGTGCCTTTAAAGATTATTTGCCTGTAAAGTGGACTGAGATTCACAGCTGAAAAGGTTCATAGAGATATGAAATATTATTTTTGTTAATGGCCCTTTATGTGTAAATTATTATAACATGTGTAACAAATGCCCCCTGTAAGGAACACAGCATATTCATCAGTGGTGTAAGATACAGTGAATAATGCATTTTCCAACAGCAATTAAAGGTTACTATTATTTTTTAAGACCTTTTTAAATTATAATTTAATTTCAGAATAAATAAACACATTCACCAGTGACATACTCCAAAAGAAAGCCAGCACACTGGAGCTAAAATGATAGTTCAGTTTAAACTGCACTGCTACTGAAAGGTGGTCCAAGGCTACATGACCACTACAGAATTACTATGGTAGCTTGAGTTCCTGCTGGAGCTGCTGAAGCTACTCACATCCAGTTTCCGAGAGCATCTCTTTTTCATTTTGTTGCCAAGTTAAATGGCTAAGCTCAAGTAGTTTTCAGCTAGAATGTGTAATGAAATTTAGAAAGGGAGAGAGAGAGATTTTGTAAACTCATCAGGAGAAAGAGCACCACAGTTTTAACAATTCACATCTTTAATGAGCTATAAATTGGATTCCACTCACCACTGAAGCAAGTAGCAAAATTCTTATCGGCAGCACAAGGTTGGTTTTTGCCACTAAAATGCAAACAACATGTGGTATAAGAATAGGGGTGTCCTGATATATTCCTACAAGGACCATTGAAAGAAATGGTCCTGTCTTTTCACACAGAAAAGAATTCACACCACCATATTATGCAAAGATCAAGGCCTTAATGCCAGTAAAGAACAAAAGGTTGAAATTCCTTCTGAAACATGCACCTTGTTTAATCATAGGTAGAAATCAACATACATGATTTTTTATCCTATTCTCTCTATAGCCTTAATCCTTAAGTCTCTGACTTCTAAATAGCAATGAAGCATGATAGATTTAACAAGGAGGGTCTTGTGAGATTATATTCATTACAATATGGCCAGCTACCTTTGGCTTTATTATTTCTCCTCTCTCTGATTTTTTATGAAAGCTCTCATTTTGAACAGAGATCATTAATGAAAAAGGAATGTCAATCTTCTCCTTTTTAAAATTATTCTTCATAATCATCTCATTTTGAATTTCATCTAGAAAGTCAGCAATTTTATTAAATTTAGAAGCTAAAATTTGGTGTTCTTTGATGGAAATTTTGACTTGTTGCAAAAAGTGGTTGGCTATTTCCTGGCAATCATTTTGAAGTCCATTGCTGCCAAATAAGAAATACAATGACTTGCTAAAATCCCTAGTAACACTTGTTATTTTGAAGATAGCTTTGAAGATACAGTATTTGTCATTAATTCCAAACATTCCTTGACTGCTCTTCGCTTACAATGCACTACAATTAAGGAGATGTATAAACCTTTCTGTTCCATTAGCAGTTGATCTTCACAAATACAGTTACCTCAGGGTTTTGTCTTAATATTAAGTGAACTCCTTGTATTTGTGGTATTTATGATTTTTTTTTCTTTTTCAGTATACTTTAAAAAAGGTCTCAGTTATTTTGCTTTTGTGACTGACACCTGGTCTTTGATTCCAGCCTAAAATCCTCAAAGTGAGTTCTGGAGTCCCTGTTAAATAGAACTGGGAAATCCTGTCTTTGCACAGATAGCCTGTATTTAAGATTTGACAGATAATGCAGCACTTTAAAAAGCCTCTGTCTTTCATGACTAATACCCTCAAAGACCCAGTGGCAGATAATCACTGTAGGACAGGGGGAAAAAAACGTGGTAACATTTCAAATTTTTAGAGAACTGTATCTGCCTGAGTGGGAGGAAGGCTCAGGCACTTAGTGTGTGGATGGTGGATATTGCAGCGTTGTTGTGAAGGGAGGAACTACAGAATTCATAGTAGAAAGCTTTGGAATAGAATAAGTGGCTATAAAAGGTAGAAAGTATAAAAAGCAAAGATGTAGAGAAAGTGTTGCTGGCTATATAAAAAGATATTTGGATTTGTCATGTCTTTAAGCATTAGAAGTATTTTAGTATAGAAACATGAAGAGGGAAACATATCTCTGGATATGAGGAAGAGACCTGGTAAAAGTACTGATAAGGCAAACAGGCAGGATTTTGGAATCCTGACAAGAAATGTTAGAATTTGTTTCCCTTAAACATCAAACCTTTATATGTAATTACATTCTACAGAACACATTCTAATGTTTCATCAAAATAATAATTTCTGATTACACATTCTGGTGAAGCATTGAATCTTTTTGTCTATGCAACTGTAAAAGTTAAAAGGCCATAGAAATGCAGAATGATTCCAGATGAATGTAGTCACTTGCTATAAACACAAATGAGCCTTACTCCCATATCAAGAGGTGCATATTTCTGTAGACATGCAGGCCAGATTCTGGGGACTCCTGAGACTGGGAGGTTGCCCAGGGACCTTCCTACACAAAGATGAAGAACCCAACTCTTCTGTTGGATCCTCTTCCTTCTGGTGCATGAAGGAGGGGAAAAGATTCATATGAGGGGAAAAAAGTAGTATCTTACTATAAAAACCATTAACAACTCAAACTAGCAATTTTGTCTGAGAAATTATCTAATCTGTGTAACATCTCACTACTGATGACCTACATCTTTCCTATACTGGCACTGCAGTGATAATATTGCTCTGCTTCGCTCTGGAGGTAACAGAAACTACAACTTCTTTTTTCTGCATACTTAAATGTACTAGACATTGGACTTTTTTTCAATGTACTTTTACTCAAATAGACTAAAACATTTGAAAAATGTTTTAATTCTAGAAATTTGTATTTAATCTTTCAGCTCTGACACCACCATGAAAGACATTAATTGCTGTAAAAGTTTTGTTGTTTTGAAAGGAGGGAGCAAAGGTTAAAGGAGAGTTGAATTTATATTTTTAAAATACTTTTTCCTCTTTCAAACCCAGCTGAATTTCTCTTACCTATTTTCTTTTAAATATTCTGTGAGTTTTCTTTTTACAAGAAAAATCTTTGCCTAGAGAACTTATAGTTTACCTTCTCTATAACAGAATATTTACTGGAGGCAGCAAGGTTTTTCCTTACAGAGGAACACACAGTTCTCACAATTTTCATTCCTTTGACAAAATTTCAGTCATTCAATTTTTCCAATGACAGAAATATAAACATTTGATCCACATCTGAAATTCCTGCTCTTTCTGTTCAAAAAAGACTGTATCTGGAATAATTGTATATCACTTTCATAATAAACAATTCAATACTTCGGCACTCGTGGTTCTGTGCAACTACCGAATCTGAAAGTGTCTGCCAGCTGCTCTCACAGGATAGACCTCATGCTTTTCGTACTGTGGCTTTTGCTTGACCATCACCTTATCTTCAAAATAGGTATTTTTTTCTTGAAATCTTCATTCTTGGACACAGAGTGGACAAAGTCAGCTTTAGCTATTTTGGGACTGTTATATTTTGTATATTCAGACATTTATTCATCCTTTAAGGGTTTCTGTCTTCAATTGTTCCTCTACTTTCTTCCACTGGACTAGAGGAATCATTGAATTTCTTTCAGCTATGGAAGTGGGGAAGGACTGCCCTCATTGGTGGTTTGCGGACAGATGTTTTTCTAGACTTTTCAGTCTCATCCTTGTTTATTCAGTGGGTTTAGTGGGGACCATTAGGTTGTTGGCAGTTGTAGCTCCATTAATATTCATTAAACTGGCCATCTTTTTCTGATGGTCTACTTTCTTCAAAGATACAGATAATTTCATATTTTCCACCCTTCAATTCTCTATGGTCACTTTCTATACCATGATATTTCTGCTTATGCCTTGTGTCCTCACCACAATCTGACTTACTTGGTCTCTTCATAACTGAAGAATGTGCCTGTATTTGCAAGTTCCACATTAATATACAAGATCATAAAATGTTGCTCTGATGAGTACTGAAAAATGGTATGGAAAGACATTGGAGTGTCTGTCTTCCAAACTATTAAACACATGACATATAATGCCTGTTCACAACATAGGTGACTCAAAATTCTTTGAACTTTCTGAGGTTAGTCCCCTTCCTGTCTCCTTTTTTTCAAACCTTGGAGGATTTTATCACCTCCAGCTTTGTCTCACCATCCTTTTGTTCTCACACATCCCTACACTGTCTGGTCTCATACTGTCATACTTAACATCTCCTGAGTAGTTTAGATTATTCATTAAATGTGGGTGGTAATTATTGAAAAGTTAAATTGTAGTTTTGGCCTTTTGTTGGTCTAGTGAAAAGATCATGACAAGTATATCATGACAGTATTGCTTGCTATACTGATTGCTGGAGATTGCACAACAGTTTTTGTTTATAAAATTCCTGGTTGTAACTAGAAGATATTTATTAACATGTAAGTTTCTATAAATAAAATGAACAGGTAATGCTGGATAGAAAAATATAGTCTTAGATCTATTTCAGTAAATAGTATTTCATTAAAATTTCATTATGTCCAGCTTAAAATCTATATTGTTTCAATAACTGAATCTAAAACATGTAGAATTTTGTCTAGCAAGGAGTAAAAGCAGATAATCTTTCCCTCCTAATATTAATCCTGCAAGAAATACAGTTCTGAGGTTAAGGAACATTGCCTTAGTAAGAACTGAAGATTTTTTTTCTACCTGCACTAACACTAGGTAGGAAAAAGCAAAATTAGAATAAATTGTTATGGATATAGAATATTAGTAAACAAACTTAATCTCTTACTTAAGCACAAAATTATAAGTGACACTGATAGAAGAGAAGAAGGCAGAAAATCCTGTCATTGCTTATTTTTTTTTAGATTAATTTTGAAAGAACGCTACTGATTTATTTTATTTTTAGAGAAGCCCAAACAAACTGTCAGTTAGTGAAAGGTGATAGGGCACTTCTTCAAAATCCATTGAATGGCTTCTGTTTAAGAGCCTTGGATTAGGTGGAAAGATAATACAACTGTAAGGGGGATTTTCTTTTTTCCCAGTGTAAGCTTCCTTCATTGATTGACTTGAAGGGTTCCCTTTTCAGATGAGTAGTGTGCTTTTTGAGATTTTGTTTATGCAACACCAAATATTGTAATTATGTCCTCATGAATATTCTTTCCAGAGAGAACAATGTGCATCCTTGTGGCAGTGAAATCCCTATTAAAAATGTGTGTGCCAGCCGTGGTTATTCTGGATTGTTTATGCCTTTGTGATACACTTTCCTCTTCTCACTTCTAATTGTTTTTGAATGACTGTGGCATGGTCACTGACAATTAAGGACTGATGGGCAAATTGCAGGAGTCCTGGCTTTTCTCCCATGATTACTGGGATAAAACTAAAATTAACACCACCCTCACCCCCCACGCTTCCCTGCCAGCCGTCATCTCTGAGTTACTGATCTGCTCATGTTTCCTTCACTTGTTCTTGAGGTTCAAAAAATGTAATAAATTTTCTCTCCTTGGAATAATTTTTAGTAATGATCAGGTTGATAGAGAGCCCAGCTAGACTATTTAATGTGTCAGAGTATTTTTTGTTGCATAGCTCTTAATCTAAGATACATAATAGCAGATTCTTATTCCTTTTTGGGATAGTAAATGTGCCCCATTATTGCCACTGTAATTAAGCCAGGCATTGTTGTTAACAATAGAGAAGGCTTTGAAAAATCAATAAGAAAACCTTTTAAATGTTTGTCTGGTGGAAAGGTGGAGTTGCTATTTATATAATGTCCTTTGCAAAATGAAACCTGTGTTCCTAGGAAGGTTAACTGTGCATTATATTCCTGTTGCATGTACAATGTTACACAGAGGTAGTGAATTTGCACAAACCTCAGAGTGCATTCACTGTTGTTGGTGTGATTCATTTAATACTTATGGTTTGAGCAGTAGGGAGGGCATACTCATCCTCTCGACCTAATCTAGCTCTCTCTACCATTCTAATCACCATAACTTCTGAGCTGCAGGTTCTGTTTTGCTACCTTGCTCTCTTTATGTGTACAGATCTCCCACTGATGTTGCTGTAGGGAGCTATATAAGATAAGAGGAATATTGATATTCATTAGTATCATGGGCAACTGAGAGGAGATTTTGAACTGGGAATATTGCACTTCAGCTTTTGCTGTTGTACATTGCATTTCACATGACTGAGTGCCCATCAGCTGAGATGTCACAGAGACTTGAATTTGAGGTTGAAATAATGACACTGTGGATTTGATCCTTATGAGAACTGAGCCACAGCTTTTATTTTTCAAAAATTATGTGTAGCCAAATTCTATTTCAGCTTTGCATATATTCATACACACAGATTTTGCAACACCAAGCAAAGCAAGATAAGCTTTAAACTGGTTGAAAGAATTTTGGATTTCTGCTTGGAATTTCTCCTTCTGTGTAATGTATTTCCAGCACTGTAAGTCTTTGAGTTTAATGCCAGAGATATATTTTCTCCAGTAAATTTAAACATTGCCTTTGGGAATTGCTCATCAAAGGAGTTAAACTAAAAGGATAACTGTGCTCAGGTGTTCCTAGGCTGCTTAGTTCATACAATGGGGATTTTTGTCATGCTGTGATGAGAGTCCCTGATGAGAGATGAGAAATATCTTGCTACTATTAAAATTAAAATCACCTATGGCTACCTCAGCCTGAATTTTATAGAATGTTGTTTTCATATTGGGCTTTAACAATGTTTTAAGTTGGTTTTTTTTGGTTTTTTTTTTTTTTTTTTTTTTGTGAAGTGTTTCAAATTTATTTTTTTTTTTGATGATACAGGAAAACAACTCCCTCAAAACTTCCACACCAGAATAATGGACTGGGGTTGTCTAGAAATTCTAGACATTGCAGTTCTTTCAAGCATATTCATTGTTGGTATTTTTCAAGAACTGTGGTCAGAACTGGGAAAGTGTAGTCCTACAAAAAGTTTTGCTAAATATCTGGATTATGAGCTGTAGAAGTCTTTCTGGTCTAAACTTACGTGTAATATTTGACCATAAAAACTAGACATACCTATTGTTTGAAAGCAATTTTTTATTCCTGGAAAAGTTAAACATAGTCTTCTTTCTATTTTAGCACCTGTTTAAGTTGTTTTGAAAAAAATAATAAATTATTAAGGACTATTTGTTAAGGACTATAATAATACATTATTAGGAGTATTTGTTTATATTAGCATGTTAGATTTAGAAACTGAATTCTGGAGTCCTTTATTGTGATTCTGTAGCTGAAGTAAAGTTGAATCTTATGTAGAATAAATTCCTACTTTACACATAGTGAGGACAACATAGTAAAAGCACAAAAGCACAAAATCTGTTCTACTGCTCAGAATAGCTTTCTGTCTAACATGTATCCTGTCTCTAAGTACTGCTTGGAGCAAACGGTTGAGAAAAGGCTACAAGAAACAAAGCAGGCATAATCCCCCTCTTGCACCTTCCTACTTTTTATCTCTCACTGTATTACAGAATCTCTGAGCTGGTCATGGTCTCAGGATCACTGTGCTCTGGCTGTCCTTTATAAATGTGTCTAATTCCTTTTTAGAGCTATTTAAACTTTTCCACCCTCTGGGAAAGGTTTCATACACCATTATCATATTCCTTTATGTGATATTTCTCCAGCAGGAGAACCCTAGCCCACAAAATCTCACATTGGCAAATGAGACCTTCCAAATCTCTGACAGCATTAACTATCTCCTCCTACACCTCTGCAGGTTCTGCTACCTGTTTTTTGGTTGAATGTCCAAATGTACTACACACAGTACTCAGGGTGTAATTGCACTACGGATGGCATAATGCTGTTTCCTGTTTTAGCTTCAGTTCCCTTCTTGACATTGCTGACATTATGTTTGCTTTTTGATTCCCCATGGGCTTAAGCTGGTGTCATGAAGATCTTTTCTCTGAGTGTTAATATTCACTTTAGAGCCCATCACTATGTATGAGTGTATGCATAGTTAGCAATCTTTTTTCCCTTACTGCATGTCTTTGCATTTATGGAGATAAAATTAATCGTCCATTTTAACACTCAGTGTTATGAGATTGTTCTTCAGGTTCTCACAAGCAGTTTTAATTTGATTATCTGGAATAAGCTTTCTGAGTCTTTCATCAATATCTCAGAATCAGGAAAGTGATTTAAGAATCAAAAGATCCTGAGAAAGAACTCATGGCAATTTTTATTTACCTTCTTTATGCTTGATCCCTGAAGATGATTATTTGCATAATTTTATTCACCAGTAAAAAGGACTAAATCTGTGCTAAAAGAGCCAGAAAGAGAGTTAATACAATCATCTTATTTCTGAAATGAAGGCTTTAGGAATGCATGGTAACAGCAGCTCCATTAATTAGCTGAATTTAATTACTCCACAGAAATGAAACCAGCTGGCCCAACTTAGCCATGGAAGAGTGGGGTATTGAAATCCAGAGCTGGAGAGCAGGGACCTTTTGTATCTGTAGACACCTCCAAAGAGTGTTTCACCCCACCCTCAGCTTTTGTGCTAAATGAGATGGATTTTCCTTCTGACACCCCAGTCTAGCGAGGTGGATCTGGGGGGAATCAGCAGGGATCTGATCGATGGGTGAGAATAGCATGGAGGTTTTTGAAGTACATGAGATGCTTTTCACTTCAGTCTTGGCACACTCTAGGAAAAGCCTTCCCCTTTATAGATCCTGAGGCAACTAGTTTTGGGGATTGACAGAGAAATTTATTTCGTGTGGGATCTCCAGCAAAACTGGTCTGACAAAGCAGCAACAGCAGGCATTACCTTCCTTTTTTCTGTAAGGCACATCAAGCCTTTTACACTTGTCCTTTATTCCTGTGCGACTCCTGCTCATGCTGTGCCACTGAAGAGCTGTGCAAGAGGTGAACAGCAGCCAGATCTGGCTTCACTTTGTTGCTTTGAGAATGTCTTCTAGAATGCACTAGGTGTTTTCTTCTTAAAAGAAATACAGGTATTCTTGGATAGAGTCAGGACTGTTTTTGATTAAAAACTGCAGGTAAAGGGGAAATTTTGTAATATATATATATATATATGTACACAAAATTTTTAGTTTTATAAATTATTTTCTCTGGAATTATCTATCCATCAAAAGGCTTTGAAAACTTGAAAAGATAAAAATTTGAGGCTGAGTTTATATTCTCTTCATCCAAATTTGAAATGTGACACATCAGTACTGTAGTAGCATTAAAAATATTACACAGTTTTTCGAGAGTATTCATTTTAAGAATTTCAGGAAATAAAACTTGTGGCTTTAGAAAATTTTGCTGCTGTGTTATATATATTAAGGAACCTTAAATAGGACAGAGAATAGGAAAAAGAGAAGATAATTTTGCATTAAGGGAACTTTCTGAGAAATAGTGCTAATGTTTAATTGCAACTTGGTGAACCAGTACCCGGGTTTTTTTGGCTTATTAAGAGTATATAATTACTCAGAAATTCATACTCATTTGTGATATACCAGCCTCACAGTTTAGTGAAACTCTCCTATAGCTTGGTAAACTGCAGGACACTGCATCTGGGAGTTTCTGAATAATTTATCTGAAGTAACGAGTATCATCATGTGATGCTGTATCAAAGCAACTGCTCAAGTGAAAGCCAGCTGGGTACAGCCGTTGTATATCAAATAGCTGCTTGAACTGTCTCTCTGGAAAAATTAGAGAGCATAATGAGCAAAATTAGAAAACCTGGGGAGCAGCCTCCATGGATACCTATTAGCAAGAAGTAATTTAATTAGTGTGAAATCTGTGAAAGTTTGTTATTTACAAAGCTTTGTAGTGTTATAAGAGAAATACATGTCTACATACACACATCTATTTATACAGCATGGACATAAATATATATAAAGTATGAGAGGAGTACTTATTTTGCTGTGTCAGCTTTATGAAACACTAATAGAATATTGGCTGAAAATCTAAGGACTCATTTTGTGCCCAAGAAAAACTTCTGGGTTGCTTCCCAAAAGGCTTTACACAGTCTCACTAAAAGTAAATGCTTCAAACACCAGATCCAGGAGAGGTTGAAAAGAGATTTGCTAAGGAAAGATGCACAGCTCTGTTAAGTATTAGATTGGTGCTTTTATGAGGCAGGTCTATTGAGAGTGCCATTTGTGCCACTCTGCCTGATGCTGACTAGGAATACAGAAATGTGAAGTGCAGAACTGACTGAGAGAAGGACAGACCTGCCGAATTTTCAGCAGTCAATGGATGATGCAGCTGGCCTGCGTCTCTCAGGATCAAGCCCTGCTCTAAACATTATAACTGCTTTTACTAACTTGTCTCCTGGTCTTTTAGTAAATCTAAGGTCAGAGTGGTTTAACAATGAAGTAATTTATAACACTTTTTGGATCCACCGTTTTAAATCATAAAACCAATTTGAGGATCTATTTGTGTCAATGGCTTTTGTAGCTATGGCTAATTGTTTTTATCTGAGAGACATGGGAGAAATACTGCTTCATAAGGTTGTCATTAGCCTGGGAAAAAAGAGGCCATTGATTAGAGGCATGAATAGAATGGCTTGTAAGCCAAATTACCAGTTGGGAATTCCCGACTGGCCAAGGGCAGAGCCTGTCTGAACTTAGCAAAACTCTGCATTGCAGTGGGGAACTCTCTAAGGGATGCATTATCTTGTGATGTTGACCTTAAATAAAGTCTTTTTTGGAGGAAATAAACCAAAAGGTTTTTATTTTCAATAACAGATTTGCAATATACTAATTCAAATATGATCCAACACCAGAAAAATTCTGTAGCAATTCACAGTGACAGGCATATTTTTAATATATATTTAGGTACATATCTGCAGTATATGAAAGCAATTCTTCTATAGTACATGAAATGTGAATATTGCATCATTATTACACAGGAATTTGAAAGGGGAGGACTTCACAACAATTCTCTTACGTATACTAACATAAATCAATGGCACTCTTAAATTGTAAAAATAACCAGGAGAAAAGATATGTACATTTAGACAGTGCTTTTGTTTCTTTTAATTGTAAGATACTTTATAAAAATATTCTTTCCAAATGAAAGTGTTGTTTAAAAGACATTAATAATGACAAAGTGGAATTTTTAGGTATCCAAAGACCTACTGATACTCTGTTAAAATTCAGTTTGCTAAAAACATCATACAAACATTAAATGTGCATTGGAATATTCTTATGATTTATTGAATTTTGCTAGCTAAAATCTTTCTAAAGGAATAAATACTAGTAAAGTTCCCTAACCTTTATGTGAAATGAAGTGGTCCATTCCACATGTGTGTACAGAAGTGTGAATCATCAGTACATCAGGTTGTTTACAATTTAATGATGAAGGTAAAATTAAAAGAAAACTAATTTATAAAAGCAATTTACAATATTTACAGGCTGTACAGGCTGAATGAAGCATTTTACTTTTTTCTTTTTTTTTTTTCTTTTTTTTTTTTTTTTGGCATAGAGGGTAACTGGGTCAAAATGGAAAGGACAAAGCCAGTCTCTTATACAAAATCTTATTTGACCTACAGGTTTTGGACCATTACAGGAACACAGATACTTGTAGTGAAGTCCACACTATTATGATTTCTAGAATGTCATCTTTTTAATGATTATAGTTAAATTGCTAAATCTGTGATGAGAAAAAACCAGAACTTTCATTTAGCCTTGTGAATCTCATCTATTAGCCTTTTAAGAGGGCTTACATCAGCTAGCCATCAGCAGCACATTGTGGCACACAAATCTTAAAATTCATTTGTCAAATTACAGTTAGCATCGATGGACAAAGCTCAATAACACATTTTGAAGAAATAGTTTTTACTGGAGCTTTAAGCACACTGTCCCAAGAACCACAAAGTATCCTGCCAACTTCCCTTTTGTGGAAGATGAGGTTGGTGAGTGGTTCTGCAACACCTATGTTAGATCTCATTGTCTGTTCTGCAGAGAACTGCTGTAGTGATTGCTGTTTGAGGAGCTTTTACCTGTTTTGTTTTCCTCCTGGATCACACCATTGGCACTGTTCTATTTTGCCAGTAATTGGATTCTGAGTATTCTCTGATTTCCACTCCCTCCCCTGGAAAAGCCAGGCAAAACAAAGATGCAACATTAGTCTACTGCCTGCTGGAATTATTAGTGTTTAAATGCTCTATCACCACTGGGCTGAAAATTGAGTTGTTTATTATCAATTTGAATGCCATTCTGGAGCTCCACTACAGTTAGCACTGCACTACTTTCATTATAAAATCAATTTCCTGGAGATGCCTATCTCCATTGGTTTAATATATACCACATTGAAAACTGGCATAGAGAAGCTGGTGCTCTTCCAAGGTAGAAGTATTGACTGCTGAAGAGGAGATGTAGTTAGAATAGGAAAAAGCAATAGATTTCCCATGTTTCAGACTGGCTGATGCTCTCTAAACCTAAAGGACACATCTTAGTGATTTTTTACTTAAAAGTCCCCATTCCCACTTCAGCCTTGTGGGGAACAGCTCCCATTCTATCCTGTCTTTCAAGAAGTTCCTCCTGATTAATCCCAGCTGTCCTTTTCCTCTCACCTCTCAGCTGTCCTTCAGTGAGTGTTTTCCCAGATTTTCTCTAGACTCCAGCCTCGGTGCCCTCCACTCCTGCCCCACGGAGAGCAGGGAGGTGGGAGCTCCTTCTAGGATCGCAGGTGGGGCTGCCTGCCCTGAGGGACCCTTGTGTTCCTGGAGGCTCGGGCATGGTGGGCACTGCCCTGCAGAAGGGAGCTGCTGTGCCCAGCTCTGAGCAGCCAGGTTGGTGCTCTGCCAGCTGAGCACAGCAGGCTCAGCCACCCCGTGCTCAAAACCAGCTCACCTGGTCCTGCAGATATCAGACTGGGAAATCCCCACGCCAACAGGGAATGTAAAATGTATTCAACGTGGAGAAGTTTATAGCTGCCTTTGCTGATGCTCTGCCAATGTCACTGCAATCACAAGGTTACAGGAACAACAAGGACACTACATCATGCTATTAATACGTCTGGTTTGGGGCTTTTTTAAGAGGATTTTGCAGCTTTAACAGTTTTATGTGCCTACAGATACTCTTAGTCATGGATTTATTAGGATATTTTTTCTCTTTAAGTATTATTAGATATATCTTCAGAAACAGGGTTTAAACCTGTCTCTTTTGAGGTAATTTAATGTGTAGAAAAAGCTCAACTTTTCTTACTTTAGACTAGAGGGCTACTTCAGCTCTTAAACTGTTTATCATCCTCATAACCTTTCTTTACCTCATTTCTATTCATCCTATTTACTTTTCCATCTCTCTTCCCCCCTTCACCCTTCAAGCAATCTTTGCAGATGCTAAAGATGTCAGGCTGATAGCTCTGCAGATACAGACTCTTTATCAGACTTTGAAGTTGTTGTTAATTCAGGAGTAAGCAATGTTAGTTCTATATCACAGATTATCTGTCATGGACTTAACCCAGGCCCCTATTTAGAGAAGGAAAATCTATACACCATGGTCTTTATCTTCCTCAGTGGTGACTGCTGAAATATTTGAGATTGACCACTGATGATGAATTAGTATGTAACAGGTGTATGCTACTCTGCATTGTGGCATTGTGTCAGAAGCTCCATGTTTGATGGCATTTAGGCTATTAACCAATTATAATCATGGTTATTTAGTATTTGCACCACATAATGCCCCAGATAACCCACAATAAATGAATCACTGAAAGCCACAAGTGCTGAGCTAATTAGAAAAATACTAGAGAGAATGAAAAAAGAAGGAAACAGTGATTTTTTTTATATATATAATTTATTAAATTCTCCTCTAATCCTCTCTTTTTATAGCAGTTTAACATTTACATATTTTCCTTTTGTTGTGTATCGTAAGCCAGGCCTATTTTCTCCTGCATTTTTTCTTTTTAATCACTTCTGCCCATGTGTTTCCTTAATACTTTTTTTATTTGTTAAATTCTCCTTTTCTGCTTGTGTGTCTCTTAATTAGACATTGCCCATCATCCCTCTTTCTGTGGAGTTTATCCAAACTCTAAGGCCCTATTTCTGTAGCCTGCCCTTGGATTTTTGCCTTTGCCCAGGCACAGACCAGTGAGGTACAAGGAACTGCAGATGTCATTATTCTGAAATTATTTTGTGTGTATGTAAATTGTTTTGTTCTCTCTGTAATTACTTTTTTCCCCTTAGCTCCTAGTTGGTTTTTTTTTCTTTATGGAGTTCCTCAGACAGAGGATGTCTTCACTAGACAGGAAGCCATAAAATCCTTCTGTAGGGAAGGAGCCTGTTTACAGTGATGGTTATGCAGAGTAGATTTCCACTCAGTGGATCTAATTAAAACCTAAAGGATTATTTTAGCTCTGATAGCTTCCCATTCCATCATCTCAAGGTAATGTTTTGTATTCAGGGTGTTTAAAACTAACAAAAACTTTACCATTGTTTATCAAGCTAACATGCTCTCGTTTCAGGATTATCACTTTCCAAGAAAAGAAAACCTATAGTCTTGTTCTAAAAAAAGAGAGATGAATGCTTACTGCATGAAGATAATCCTTACCAGTACCTTTTTTTTGTTTAAAATTCGTATTGAAAATCATGACTATGAAAAAGGCACATATCAGCCTAGAAGTTTGAAATATCAGTTCAGAAATCCACCATCTAATTGAAATCAACTTTTCAGGCACTTAAGATATCACTGTACAAAATAAACAATATAAATTTAAAATTAGAGCTTGGCAGTTGGCAAAAGAGAGTCGCCTGCTTGGCTATTATGTAATGACATGTCCAAAGTTATTGAGCTGTTAAATTAAACCTTTCCTGTTACAGTGCTGATAATCAATACACTGATATTTGTGTAAATTTGCTGTGCAATTTACAGCAAATTAGGGTGGGGAGGGGGGTAAGTGATGTCTGTATTATATTTTTTGCTTTTAAAATTGTTTTTTTGCATCAATTTAATTCTGAAAGCACTCTCATCTTTTACTGGAAAGATTTACTTTACTGTCTGTCCTGAACTCTAGCTAGCCCTAATCATCTAGTCCTTCCTTAAGCTCATGTGTCAGTTCAGTTCATACATGAACTTCCTCACACCCAAGGAGCAGTCTGAACCCACACATGCTTTTGTCCTTGCTATTCCAAAATACATCTTGTGGCTATTGTCAGATTTCAGGGGGATTTATCAGTAGAAAGCTGCTCCAAAATCTTTCTGATACTACAAAAGATGGTGAGAGTTAACTTGTTAAACTTTGCATCTGTATGAGGGAAACTGTTATCTGGCAAAATCGTGTCTGAAGCTGGTGCACAAGCAAAGATTTGAATGTACCTTGAGTTTCTTCTTAGCTCTCCAGGAGTGCCCAGTGCTTTATTTTCTACAGAGTATCTAAAAATACAGTTAGGCAGGGTGTCACCTTCCTGAGAGAAAAGACTTCATCAGATGATTGATAAAGGCATCCTGGAATGGGGAAACAGCTTTATTAAATGCACAGACAGGACATGTTTTGTTGGCTCTCACCTAAACCTGCAGCACAGACCTGTCCTTCTGACAGGGAAGTACAGAGATTTTTGAAAACCAGGCCTTTTGTACCAGGTTCTTTACCACAAGGAACTCTAATGCAGTAACTTAGTGTTCATCTGAATGCATCCTACAATGAATAGTCAATCATTTTTCATTTAATAATGTAACATGTCGTTTTTCCCATTTGCCACTTGCAGCTGGCAATTTTGCAATGCATTTTATTTTTCAGACATCTTCTAGTGAATCACCAGATAGAGCAGCTGTGACAGCTATCCATTAATTATATCTCTGTATTAAAGTCTAAGGAAAATATGACTTTCAAGGGAAAGTCTCCAGTAGTGCCCAAGTAGCAGCAGTTAAACCAGCTCTATCTGGTAGTTGAATTGGTAGTTGATTAAATATTTGTATAGAGATTCACATAGCTGTATTAACCTCAAATATTATTTATGAACAATTTACCTTTGGGATTAGAATGAAGAATAGCAAAAGACTTTTAATGTCTCAGTAGTAATTAGTATTGCCTTGATGCACATTTGCACTATGCCAATCAGGTAATCCAAAGTCACCCACATGTGTGTCATGGCCTTTCCCTTGATTTAGGCCAAGCAGAGCTTCTGTATTTCAGATACAGGAAAGCAGATAAACTGCCTTATTCTATCTACTTCAATTTATAAAAAGTGAAAAGAAAATAGTCAGCAAGGGTTTAAAAGTCTTTTAAGATATTAAAAAGTGAGTGATGTGGAAGATGGAAGCAGCTATGTGGCTTCACTGGAAGCAGAAACTGAAATCAGAAGGCAATACATAAATGCATTCCTAATATTGTATCACAGCTCTCCCTGCTCTTGTGACTCTCCAGTCAGTACCTGACTTGTGTGAAGTGAGACAGGATCAGCCAGGGGACATGTTTTTAACCCAAAGGGCAGACTCTCCCTGTGGGCTGGGGCTGGAGAGACCCCACAAGCTGCAGCCATTCGAGGGGGGCAGAAATGAGGGGAGTTGAATTATGAGACACCTGCATAAGGAATGCTCAGGTCCTGGAGGGGTTCCCAGGAGGACACAGAAAAGCCCATTCAGTAGGTTTCTAATACAATCCCATTCAAGAGTCCATAGACTGAAGCTTATGCTGGGGAGGAAGACCTGTTTCATTGATTGCTAGAACTTTCTCATCATCTGTTTTGTATGATTCTGACCTTTTCCTAAATGAAATGGAAACTTTTCAATTTTCTCATTGAAAATAGATGCAAGTGCTGTCAGCAGGAACCACAGACATACCATTTCTGCCAACTTTGTGATTTTCCTGTCAGTTTTTTCTTCTTGTTACTGGTATGCCATAATGCTGACAGCTTTTATTCTTTGAACAAAGCCTAGCAAGGAAGTTTCTGTTGGAATGTGATTATTCCTTTCACTGACATAGATGGGGACTGTTCCCACATCTGATTCTGTAACTGTGCTCCTGAAACTGTCACCCTTCACCTTGCTGGGTGTTTTCAGATGCCAAATATTTTCTAGGGTCTGGCAGAATTCCAGAGAAAGTGATGCTGTTCCTGCTGAAATCATGATCAGATGTGATGATGAATACAGTCCTGTGTATTTCAGTTGCAATGCATTCAGGCATAGATTTTTACTTACCACAAATGCAGAATATTGCTTCACTTTGAAGTAATTTTTTCTTCATAAACCACAAAAATGAGGTTCACTGTGGCTACATTTAGAACCCATTTCTCTTTAAATGCTAGACTTTTTCTGTTTCTCAGAGTGGGAAATGCTGGAATTACATAGCATAGATTTGTTGCCACCAAATTTAACACTCCACAAGAAATAATATGTCTGTTAGTTCTTCTCTTTGAAGGTTTCAGTATGTCCCCAAGTCTAAACCACTTAAAATTCATCTCATCCATTATATGGTACCCACTGCATCTCTGATACAGCAGAATTAAGCCTTCAACAGAGAGAGGCATGAACCTCAGTTTTCACCCTGGCCTGACTGGATGTGCATGAGCTTATCTCTCTGTTCTCTTCTGTGAACTTGAATTTGTCATTGGCTGCCTGGTTACATTTACATGGTGGGGAAAAAGCATCCATAGCGTTTCTGGCCATCTAAATGGATCCTGCCTGCTTTCTATATGTGGACTGCAAAGAGAATCCCAAGATCAGTCATATGGTGCATTTCTCTCCCTGTCACCTCAATAAAAATCAAGGAATCCTGATGGAAATACATCTGAAACAATTGATTATTAATAAATATAAACTAAGATATATTCCCTCATACACTTGACAAATAATTTCACTCTTCTTTTAAGGAAAATGGGGTGGAGGAAAACAAGATGGAGGAAAATGGGACGGAGAGGTAGCTAAACAAACTTAGAGGGACCTGTCCAAAGGAAGGAAGGGAATGCAGATAAGCAGAGCATAATAGTGGGACTTAAGGCCTTGTTTTGGGAAATAGCTACATCTGTGAGAAAGGAGGCATGAAACTTTCTCTTAAAGAGGAGGTGACACAGAAAGTTTTATTGCTGTTCTTGTTATAATGACTTGTAAAATGCTGGCTGTTTAGTGGCAGATGAATGCTAAGAAATATAATGACAAAAAATAAGCTTATAGGTCAGCTGAAGTACCTCTCACCCCAAATCTTCAAATAACTGGGAAAAGGAACATGAATTTTAACTCCCTCATCCTTGATCAATCCCCAGTAAACCCAAATGCTTACTTTGTGTATGGAACATATCTTGTCTGAGATGTTAATGCAGTCTACTCCACAAAAAAAAAAAAAAAAAAAAAAATATATATATATATATATTAATCACTGCTGTTAAATTTACTGCACCTGTTTGCCCCTACCCTGCTGCTAGCACCCCACAGAGCATTACCCTCCACCTTCTGCTACTGAAACCCAGCTTTTCAATGGAGATGTGTACCTTTCCCTCTAATCTTTGAGAATAATCAGACATTTCATCCAGCAAGATCATGTCAATATATGCCAGCTTGTTCTAAATGACCTCTGGACCAGCTGATATTTTATACTACCTGGTCACCCAATATTTGGAATGGCTCTAAACTTTTCCACTGGGTTTTAACACTGTAGGAAACACAACTTCATTGAAGCAGTATATTTCACATATGAACATGGGCATTAGAAGGATCTGATTTGTATCTCATTTGCCCCTAATATACAGCCAATAATTTATACCAAGATTATAATTAATAATGATCAGACAATCACCATGGTGATTACATGTGGCAAATACTGCTTCTTGCTACTAGATTTCAGAAAAGAAATATACATAGTGTATTCATAGTCTTTCCAGTTGATTTCATTTGGTTTATAAATAATCCCTAGGCTTCTTTGAATATTTTTAGTATTTAGAATCTTAACTTCTTACACTCCTCCTTTAGATTTCATCTTCATGCAAGAAGCATTTATGAGTATGAGGTACCCCTTCACAATTCCCTTTGTGTTCTTTAGCTTAGATGAGACAAAATTAATTCTGTAATAAAAGACAATAGAGAAAAATTACAAAGTGTTTCTAAATCCTAGCACTGTCAATGGTTTTAAAATAAGGAAAGTAGCATTATTCTTAAAATCAGGTTTTTTTTGTTCACCACTCTTTGTGCTTCCTCTGTCTAAAGAATTAATCCATTCCTCTGCATAGTTGCCATTGAACTGTGGATAGCATTCTGCAGTCAGCTTTGTTAACATTAAAACACATGCTACATACGCTGTCTGGAGGTGATGGATGTCCTTTTCCTCTGCAGTCTCAGAACCCCAAATCTAATCAAGTCGTGGAAGTCCTGGGGAAAAGGCCAGGATCCAGTTGTGCTAGGGAAGGTGATGGACAGCAACTGTGTAAAGGACATTTTATTAGTTAAAAAGAACTCCTGTCTTCTTTTTTTATAGTTTCAAGAAGAAAATTAGAGCAAAAACATTGAAGGATTAGGCCAGCTCAGAAAAATTAAAGCAGACTTTCCAATATGATTCTTTTAGTGCTCATTTTAGATTTTGAAATTTGAAATCTATAGAATCTGCAAGGTAGTAAAAAAGACTTCATAACTCCTCTGTAGATCAGTTCAAAATGTTGTGATTCAGACTATTGAAGGAAAAAAAAAAAACTTACAAAATAATACATAAATAGATACAGAATATTTATAGTTACGTATACTGTCATGGTTTGACACAGAAAAAGAATTTTCTCGGAAGGAAGAGGTCAATTTGGATGTTGACCAATTGAAGGTGGACACGCCTCTGAGAACACAGAGGGGTTAAAAGCAGAATTCCCAGGGGAACTCGCTCTCTCTGGTTCCGGTCAGCGCAGTGCAGCCTCTCCCCTGCCCGGCCGGGCTGGGTGGGGAGGGGAAGGCCCATGGCCTGACTGAGGTGGGCCCAAGGGTGGAGGGACTGGAACTGGGCTGGCCCCTGCAGATGGAAGGGTGGAGAAATCTGGGATGTCTCCGTTCCACCCCGCCCCAGGGTTTTCTCTCCTGAGAGGGAGAGAGAAAGAGACAGCAGCAGTCTTGTCGGCAGTTCACCGTGGGGAAGGAGAAGAGCGAGGGGGCCGCAAGGTGCCCAGCTCCCTGTGGGAGCTGCCGGAGACTGGGCATCGAGCCATCCTGGGAGTCCAGACTTTTAACCCTTCCTGAGAAATGAAAGCTTTGTGAATTTTTTCTCCTCCTCGGTTTGAAAGAGAGGAAGAGAGACAGCTTGGACCCTGGTATGTTAGAAGGAGAAATTCTAGATGGGAGGGGATGACGATGTGGCTTTTGGCTGGACATTTTCCTTGGTAGCCACAGACTGAACCAATCTTCTCCTCCAAGAGAGACTGTATTTTGGGAGGATGCCAGTGAGCAGAGACCTGCTTCAGCTGGGAAAAGACAGAAGTGGAGCGAACAGAGAAAAGTTAGGGGGTTTGTGGTGGTGCCCCCTGTTCTCAAAGAAGGAGAAGAGAAGAAGATCTCTGTTCTTGGAGCCTCGGCCCCAGGGGAAAATTGGGGGGGGACTGTGGTCCCAAAAAATGAAAAACTGAACTGTTGTTTTTTCCCCCCTCTTGACAGGCATCCTTGAAAGGAAAAATCCTAAAAGCAGTCTGTCCATCCATGCATTTGTGGTGAGAGCACTGTGCATGGAAAGGAGAAGGTCACCATGGCAAACTTTTTCTCCAGGCGGTGCCATGTGTGACATAGAAACACGGGATGTGGAGCTGTTTCTTGGGGGGTCTGTGGCACAGGAGAGACTCTGTTCTCTTGAAGGCCTGAGTATTGATTGTCTGGAGGGTGGAAACCTGATTGGGGTCCAGGTTGTGTCTCACTGTGGTTTGTTGGAGTTGGGTGGTGGGGGGGAGGAATGCTTTGCAAGGTTTTCATTTGATCTTTGTGTGGTTTCTTTTCCTTTCTTTTTTTTCTTTTATACTAGTAGCTTAATAAAGTTTTTTCTGTTATTAAACTTGGGCCTGCTTTGCTCTGTTCTCGATTGCATTTCACAGCATTCAGTTGAGAGATTGCATTTCATGGTGGCACTGGCATTGTGCCAGTGTCAAACCATGACATATACCAAACAAAATATCAAGTTATTTGTCCAATTGTGAAGGAAAATTTTTCTTTTGAATAAAAAAAAAAGCAGAAAAAATATTTTCTTCTTTTTTTTTCTTTTTAGAGTTAAAAAATAGTTATTTTTAGTTTATAAAACCAAGGCAATACTTTTAAGAGCTTATTTTTTGTTCCTGACCTTATTGTTGAAAAAGCTGATTTTATAGAGAATGTATTATAATTCACCTTTTGCTGTAGGCTTGAAAATTACTGGGTTTAAAGTTTTATGTTTAGTTGGAAATGTGATAATATTTTTTTTATAATCTAGTTTAATTCTGTATGCACATTCAGTTTTTCAGACACTGTTATAGTTCTACTGTCCTGAGCAGTACAGAGAAGGCAGACAGCTGGTAGTTTGTGCTGTTTGGATTTTCTCTCTGGGGCAGAGCACCTTGGAATGCCCAGTGAACATTGAGTACAGAGATATTGACAAGGCCACATTGTGAATTCTGCTCTAAGCATTTTATGCACAATATCAGATTCTGTAGCCCTGAACAACATGTTTTCTTAAATCCTGCTTTATGGACCTAGCTGTCCATGCCTGGGCATATGGGATATTTCATAACCAATTCTTCTAGGTTAGTTACACATCACAACAAACCAGAATTCTTCTAGCATTATAAACAGCTCTGGTTTAAGCAGATATCAAATCCAGAAAGTTTTCTATTTGAAAAGCACACACAGTGGACTTCTCAGTGAAGAATTCACTATGTTTAAAAAGACTGTGTATTTGTTAAAAACACTGGAGGTAGAGTCTTCCTTAAGAAATAAATAACTGAAAATAACTGGAAATGGAAAGCAAATCCTGTCTAGTAATTTTTAGCGCTTGGTGGTATGCCATATTGTCAATAATAGAGAAAAAACCCATTTAAGTAATTGCATTATAAGCATTACTATTATGCTTTGGTAGACTTGCTGTATCAAGTTTTGCAGTCTTTGTTAATACACTTCACGGAAGATAATGGTAATATGTTGTCTGAACTTGTCACTTAGGAGACTAAAACTAGTTAATAGGGCAAACAAGAATTACAGTTTTCCCTGAGTGATACATGCTTATGTTTCTGCATTATTAGCTAGTCCACTGAGCAATAGAAGCTACCTTTCCTCACAAAAAATCTTGTATTTGAGGAAATATACTGATTTACTGTCCCAAACAGTAAAAACTGAATCAAGAAAAATGCTTTATGGAATTTTTGGTTAAATTTGAGTTAAAAAGGAGGTGAACAAAAATAAAAATATTGTGAAGTACATGCACCTTGATTAGAGTTGTTGTAGAGCTATTTGGCTGTGCAGCCTTACAGATGTGTAAGTCTAGGGTCCCCACTTTTGCCATATAAAATAGGTCAGTGAGGGGTTTTTAATCTCAGTGTGAAAGGTGGTCTTGATGATTTGTTGGAGGACACATGATTTTTTCAGGCACTCCTGACCCAGTGATAATTTCCACTGAGATTATGAAAGAGATATGAGACTCACCTTGAATCCCATAACATTTATGGCATAGGTGAAGGCACACCACTGTACTCAAAGCCTACTCATTCCAGTACACAGGCTGACGTGGTGAGTGTGAAAGAGCTCTCTCCACCCATTACAACATCTTCAGTGCTCCAGTTCCTCCCTAAGAATTGGGATTTATTCAGAAGTGGCTGCAAAGAGAGTAGAATGACTGATGGATAACACTAGTTCCTTGTCTGTGTTGGGCCCTCATTCCTCCAGACTCCAAGGAGTGAATTTTAGGGAGCTGAGGAAAGCAGTTTTCTGCTCTAAGGATCCACATTTGCCTTTCTGGACACCTTCCCATCATGTCCTGTATGCCTGCCTCACCCCAGACTGAAATATTGATGGCTCAACTGTACGGCAATGAGAAAGCAACTTGTGTGTCAGGGGACAACCCAATTCACTCAGCAAACTAGATAAGGTTTATGGTAATGTTGTTCAGTGTTTTAACAGTCTCTGCAACTCAGCCACAGCAGGAGACTCTGTCACTGTACAGTAAACAAGAGCTGATTGATTTTGTAATCTCAAGAGGGACACCTGCCTTCCCGTTTGACTAAAGCTCTCATTTCTTTTGCTCTAGTAAATCCTACAAGCCAGAGAACAAACAGCACTCTAGTACTTCATACATTTAAAAAAAGGAAAATCCATTTCCATCTTCCAGAAGACAGAATTGTTGGTGCAGAAAGTCAGCAGTGCAAGTTCTCAGGCACTCTGTAGCACCATGCTCTTGAAAAAGAGGTTTTTCTTTTTGATAGAGCTGAGACAATATTAGCATCTGTGTGGTATGAACTGTGCCTTCCTCACTGCATGCATGTATCTTTTGTATAAATTCTATTTATACAAGCAATAAAAAATAATTTTTGTAAATCCAAATAAAAAAAGGAGAAAACCAATCTATAGGTGTTAGAGAGTAGTGTAAAATTCATGCATTTAAAAGAAAGGCAAGTTTTCCATAAATTATTCTTCATGTATTTAGAGCCTTCTCATGTTGCTTTCTCCTCTGATTTTTTGAAATTTTTTCTTGTGACATACTAATTTTGAGAGGTGTCCCTGAATTTATTTAAAAGACACGTATATGTGGCACTTAGAGACACACTTTAGTGGTGGACTTGGCAGTACAGAGGTAATGCTTGGACCTGATTACTTTAAAGGTCTTTCCCAACTTACTGGAAAGTTAGAAATTGTATGATTCTATGGTCCTATATGCCTCTTGAGGCCAATAAAACTGCCTCTCATGGCATGTGCCAAGATTTTAGAAAGGCCACTCCTGTTTTCATCATGCCTTTTTAATGCTTTGTAATTATAAGATGATTTGGGTCTCTTTGCTGTGCTGTGTTATCTTATAATCTAGAAATGTATTTTTTCCATTATTTACTGAGACTTTAAAGACAATTAGAAGTCTTTAGAAAGACTACAAAGAGTAACTTGACAGTAATTCTAATTCTAGAGGAAAAGTATCTGTTTCATTTTCACATTGAGGGAGCACCTTGCTTTATTTCTAAGGAGCTGAGAGCTGTCCCAGGAGTCGTGGTGTTGGATGGGAGCTCCCAGCACATTCCTGAGCCCACAGGCACCGAGGCAGCTGGATGCCACTGAAACCCCACACACTCCTTGGGAAACTCTGCTGGGGGGGAGAAGCCAATCTGCACAAGCAAGTTTTCTTTAAATTCAATGGGCTATACCCCTTCACAAAATTCAAAACTACTCATAAGCCTGGTTGAGTTCTCCAGGCCCTTTGCTGTCTATTTGGAGTGAAATCCCAGGGCATGTTCTGCACACCATGTATCCCAACATTCATTTCAGTTCCTTGTAGAATTCAGGTGGAAGATGTGTCTCTGAAAGCTCTTAGTAAACTTATACAGCTCTTAAATTCATAATTGTGCCCAAGATAAATTTATTCAAATATAAAGAGGTTTTTTTCAACATTAAGCATCCAGGGATGAGGAAAGAGCAAAATTTAGGTGGTGTTACCCACTCTAATCCAATCCTTTTTGTGTGAATCAATATATGTGTTAACTGCATGAGTTTATTAAGAAGAATTCCTGGTCTCCTTTAGTATGGCAGACACCCAGCACATAAGTTTTATGTTAAGTGGTTAAAGATTTAAAAATCCTTAAGCAGTTAAAGTTTATTTTAAAATGGGATGTCTTAAGCTCAGTAACTGTGCTTTGTGCTATCACCTGCTCAGCCCACTTCTTTACCTATAGTCTTCCTTCAAATTTAAGTTCTATTAGCTTCAGGTGACCACTAAAATTGTGATTTAACATGATAAATAATGCTATTAACAATACATATGTGTGTATTTTAATATGTCCCAAGTTCTTTGAAAGAATATTAGTTTTCTAACAGCATTTCCTCTAAGATGGGAACAAATTTTGCATCTTTTAAAGACAAGAAAAAATTCTCATTGTGAAGAGCAATAACTAAATATTCCAAGTTAATTTGAAAGGAAGATCATAGACTTTGAGTTAATTTACAGTTGAGTTATGGTCAAAGGAAAGTAGTTTTTCTTCAGCATCTAACAAAACTTTCACAACAGCAATTGTGTTGAAAGATAATATTAAATTCTTTAAACTTCTAGTCAGCCTATCAGAGATTCAAAGCACTACTAAAATGGAGTTTTAGCAATTGAGGAGCACCTTCTCAGGTACTGTGTAGCCATCTTTCTGGTGCCACTGGAAGGCATGATATTTTTCAAAACACTTAATTGATATTTGTCATAGGACTGAAGTACCTTCACTAGTATTTTGTCATCATATACCAACTATTTGCATAGAAAGTGGTAATATGAGGAAGAAAATGAAATGTCCTAAGTGAGAATGTATTTTCCAAGTGTGTAAAACAGAAACTTAATACATAAGTATGTAAGTACTAAATAAAACCAGTTCTGGTTGGGTTTGTTTGGGGTGTGGGGAAGGGGGGGGGGGGGGTTGTTAATGCCTTTTGAAGTCAGTGTCAGTTTCAAAACTGTGAAAGAAATGAAAAATCATCAAGCAGTGCAATGTCCTTAATCTTCAGGTTTTACTCCTCCAGGCTGTCATTACTCATCGATAGTCTGACTGATGTGAGCTGGACAACTTTCCTGTTATTCTGAAATACCCATTTTGACAAGGCAAAATTAGTAACATTTTGCAGAGTTCTTAGCAAATATAAGTTATATTGACAGGCAGCATTTATTTCTTCGGCCTGGAAGTCCTGGAATTGAGGGTGCAGGATCCCAAGGGACAATAATTCCCTTCAGAGATAAGTTCATGCCAGCTTTCCCTTCAGAGAGGTGGGTGAATTTTAATTAGGTGCATCTGGGATTTCTCCCATTTCCCAAGCCTCCCCACTGCCTTCCAGCTCAAGTAGGGTCATGTCTCCCCAGCTCCTGAGTTGCATTTGATCCTTTGAGAAAGTCTCAGTTGAGATTTAATAAATATAGCTCCAGAAAGTGTGCCTCCATCTCCATATTTACAGCTTAAACAAAGCCACATCAGAAGCACCAATATAAAACACACCAGCTATGAAATGGAGAAAGGGAGCAAGTTATGCAACCCTTTATCTATTGAGGTTAGATAGCCAAAAATAAAATCACATTATGAAACTTGCAAAATTGCAGGGAAACTTATTTGATCCACTTTTTTTTGTGCTATACATACCCAAAAAGGGTTGCAAAAAGATTTATGAGGATCAGATCCCTTGGGCATCCCTACCCCACACTATCCCCTTATTCCAATCCCTGGTAAGCTCTATCCCATGTTCTCCAAACCCATCAATTAGATACTTCCTGCTTAAAGATATTTACACCTGTCAGTGAATCCAACTTCACTGGAAGCTGTTTCTCTATCACATATTTTGTATGTGTAGAGTAGCTATGATCCATACTCTTTCCATGGAGCTGTTAGTTTTTAGGGAAGGTTACATTAATTATTTGAAAAATGTGGAATTGCTTTTGTTTATAACAAAAGCAAGGGACTGGTTTTCTTTGAAAATAAGACAATGCTAGTTAATGTATAATTCTGGTTACCCCTGAAAAGGAAAAATTCTTCAAAGCCTGTGATCCTTTATAGCAGTAAAATTTGATCTCATCTCTTTGCCCTTCAGACAGCCTCACATCACTCCTCTAATACATTAGTAACCTTCCCCACCCAGATCTCAGTGAAATGTCAATAATTATCTGCCATCTAGAAACCCAGTACCCTGCAGAAGGCTCATGTCACCTCTGAGAGTGTGTCTGGGTGAGGAAGGAAAGCAGAATCGTGTCTGACTGTTTGCCAAGAATGCAGAGGAAAGTAATACCACCAACAAGAGCTCAGTTTAGTGAGGCTGGAGGGCATGAAATGACTGGACAGTTTAGGTACTTTGCGCTGAAGTCAAGGGCAAGCTGAAGGCAAGATCAGAATTAGTTCTTTTGCCTTGATGGGGTTTTGCTGTTCTTTCAGTTCATATTTTTTAAGAGAAATATATCAGCAGATGGAAATGCTGAGCCACACATCAAAGTCAGTTGCTACCTTAAAATATGTACCTTGGAATATATAATCAACATTCTCTGTCTCTTCTCTGATATCTTCCTTTCTGACTAGCTGGAAAGACATTTAGGAAAAATCACCATGCCTAAAAGTTAGGGATATCATCAAAAGAGTGCAAGTGAAAAAGATGATGTGAGAAATGCAAATTGGTTTGTACAGTATAGAAGTTCAACCTTTATAAGGGTGCAAAATGCTGAAGTTTCGTAATGGACATCTAATTAATATTTGTTGTTCTTGATGTTCGAAAGGTCTGTCTTGGCACTGGATGCTCATATTTCCCTGTCTAGCTTCATCAGATCTCTGTCTCTGATCAGATCTCTGGTGAGACAGACTTTGATAGAAACCCACTAAGTTATTCCACCACATGAAAGTCTGTGTCATGATAATATACATTTTTAATTGGTCAGAGCTGTTGTTTATGCTGTACCAGACGGTTCCTTTACAGTCTCATGTTTATCATTTAGTAGACTATCAGGAAGCAATTATCAGGTTTGTTTCACTTTGTCAGACTGGTTGAAGTATACTTCTGTTAAGGATTTTCAATTAAGTGTTGAATTCTGTTTACTGCTTGGTTTTCAACTGGTGAATGTGCACACTAGTAGAACATCCAGAAGATAAGTATTTGTTTTCTCAGGGTACTGAGTAGCTTAATTCTTAGATGATTCCTTACTTCTTTTCATTTTATACGTGAACATAAAATAACTCATTTGCTTAAGCATTGTGGTGTGTCATTAATTCTGTGTAGAGTCTGTAACTACTGTGCTGTTCTCATCTATAATTTAAATGAGGCTTTGCACTCAATCTAACTGAACAGAGGAGACAGGTACCATAATAGCTTGCAATAATTGACCTGGCAGAGCCATTTTGGAATAATTTGAGAGTAATATGCTTGACCCTGCAACCTTTCCTCCCACAGACTGTCTACTTTCAATCTTACAGTTCCAACAGAGGCTATTAGCATGGCATCATCTCTGATTCATGGGGATGTGAAGAATGAATGCATTATAGATGGAAAAAAAAACATTTTGGTCTCTTGGCCATAGTAGGATGTTGGAATTGAGAAGGATCAAAACACACTGTTTCAATCTTGTAACTGAGATGATGGTGGTGATCAACACAGGCACATAGACAGGATGGATGCCAATAGGTTTCCCTGCTACAAGCTGGAAAATTTAAATGTCTTGCCATTGAGTTGGTCTGTCTGAACATTAACCTTTTCTGTGAGGGGGAATTTCTGCTCTGAGTGAGGAGTATTGTCCTCTACTCTCCTTTATTCACTTGGGGGTGAAGTTTCAGGTAAGACCACTGTTCTCAGAGGAAGCCAAGACTGTGACTCGTTGCATTCTCTGTCCTCTTCAGCAAAAATTTTAGGAGCAGCAGAAGAAGAGCTGGAGTCAGAGATGTGAACAACCATGGGATGGTTTTGGTGGGGTACCTAAAGGACAGAGTATAATTGGTAACAGACTAAATGGCTTGGGCAGGAAAAAAGGAAGTAATGATTTGTTACAGTCAGAGCTGGGCTCTCCTGACCTCCACTTGCTGTTCTCAGCTGTGGTGAAGGGATGCAGGGTGTTCCTGTTTGTGTGTGCACAGGCATTTGCTGAGGTTAAATGTGGGGAGCAAGACATGGACTTCCATATGAAATTGCATCATATGGACAAAAGGAGCAGAGCTTATGAATGAAAGGGTGAGATTTACCTCACTGCAGAGGTAAAATCACACTTCCCCACAGGCACCCCACACCTGGCCTTGCTGTGTCCCCTGTGTGCATTGCATGGGGCTGGCTATGCTGGTGAATTGAAGAGCTCCCAAGAGAGAAATCACTTAGGGTAGACCATTCTCTGGCCTTGGCATTCCTCATACTGAGGGTTAAAGGAGTTTAAAAGGCATTATCCCTCTTAATAATTGTGTGGGCCTTCTGTGACCAGAGCCAACAGTTCCCAGGAAGGGCAGCAAACATCTGCAGCAGCTGGAAGCTATATGGGACTAAAAATACGTAGACTGAGGATTGCTGAGGCAGTCTGTGAGTTAGGCAGGGAAAATGAGCTGGGCATCAGAAGCAGCATTGCCATGGAAGCTCAGGTGGTCAGAAGGGGTGTCAGGCCAGCCCTGCAGATCCCCACACCTGGGCTAGTGGGACTTTTTGGAGGTTTGGTAGGGAAAATAAGGCTCATTTCCAGTGGATGCCAGGGTGCCAAAGACTTTTTTGACTGAACTTCATGGAGGGGAGTAGGCAGAGAGGCTTTGGACCTCAGCCTCTGATTAAGTGATGCTTCCTTAACATCATTTAAGTGGGAGGAATTAGCCCCCGCAGACAATATCTGAGGTTTCAAACCCACTTCTCTTGTCAGAGTCAAAACCAATAATCCCTGATCCTGCAGGAAAGGTACTCGTGTTTCAGGCCTGTGGGGCACAGCAGGGCAGGTGCTTCTCTGAGAACTCTTTTGCTTTTAAGTGGCTCCAGTTATTTCTGAATGACTAAGTAGAGTGCTCATTATGCATTTCCCTTAAATGAAAATAATGACCTACAAGGTCATGTTAATTAAGAAGCACAGTAAGTCAGTGAGAAGAGGTTCAGTCAGTACAAACAGTGGGCCCAATGCTGCATCACACCATGCTCACAGTCAGTCTGGGTTTGTATCCATCTTTGCAATATTAAGAATTTGTAGAACAGGATCATTGCACAAATAAAAATTGCTGGACATCAGCTCAATCTGTCAGCAGCCACTGGCTCATTATGTGGCCATGAGCAGTATCTGCTTTTAGATCACACTGACCAGAGTGCCCTGGCTTACTGTAACCAGGAGCAGTGCCAATTTACCCTATTGAGAAGAAAACTTGACATATTCCAAAACTTTTACTCGCTTTTCAGAGTTTGTCATTTGGACTGGTATGGTGCAGGATCATACTCAGTGATGAAATTTCACAGTTGAATCATCATATTTCAGCTACAAGTCCCATTAGCTGCAGGAGGCTCAGGCTGTCAGGCACCCTGTGACTCCAATTAGAGCAGCACAGCCCAGGCTGGGCATGGGTTTGTCCTCTGTGAACAGCTTTAGATGTGCTGAGCCTCACATGTTCTTGCCATTTACAAACCCTCAGCTCCTCTCTCTGACTGTCTCAGCTCAGCCCCACCATGTTCCCATGGGAAACCCACCCAAGTGCTGGATCTGGGATCCACAAGCACAGGGGAAGGCTGTAGAGATGCTCTGAAGCCAGTTCAGAGTCACACGCAGCCTGTGCTGCCATGAGTCTTCCTGGGCAATATTTTGGTGACCAGGCACAGCTGCATCCCTTTCCCTTTACACAACATACTCCACACAGGACCAGTATTCTGTGTCCATGTACCCCCTTATCTAACATCAGGAGCCTGGGAAATGCACAGGACATGGCACTTAGCATCCCAAATATTTGTACTTTGGGAAGATGAAGCATGCATGCTGCTACCAGGATGACAAAAACTTAGAATCAAGACCCCTCTCAGAGGGTATATAGGATTATTATAGCTGACAGACCCACATGAATATCGAGGAAAACATGTATTTGACCCTAAAATTTCAGAAAATTAGCTTTTTAATTTAGGTCTTACTTTGGAAAGGAATTAAAAGGCTCCTTTTGTAAATGCCTGCCCACACCTGTACATTCCACAAGAAAGATATCAATGGTGGAATACTCTTGTAAATCCGTGCGTAGTAAAACTGGTTTTCTTCTGATTATTAATAACACTTTATACCAGCAGAGGAGTGACACTGGGTTTAAGGTGTTTATATCCTAAAGTCTTTGCTTTTTGCAGCCAAACAACGAGTTATTAATTAAAATCAACATGTTAAAAATATAAAAATTAAAAAGCAGGAATTAAAAAGTCTGGCATTTGACTGAGCAAACTGAGTTACCTCATGAAATATTAAGATGTGGTGGAATTTTGTCCCTCTATTACAGTATTGTGCCTTTTACCATTGTTTTGAAGTCACATACACGGATGGGTATCTGCTTTTTTGTGTGCAGTAGTCAGGGGCATATCTCTTCTCATGTGAACTGTGACAGCTCTGTTGAAGCCAGCAGAGCTCAGGCAATGCACACCAGCTAAGATCTGCCCCTTACTATTCACCCCCATCTGCTGTGTGACTCAGTCATACCAGAACTGCTGAGCACCTGCCTGCCTGATGTTTTTTTAATGAGTTGAACTCTTCATGTTGGTTCTGTGTCTCTGCCAGGTTCCAGTTTAATCACATATAATTTTTAGTGTGAAGTTTCACCTTGGGCTTTGAACTCGTAGGCAGAGAACAAAAAGTCCTGTTTCTAGTGGAACTTGCATAAGTAGTAGTAATAATAATAAAAGCTAGGATACAAGGCAAGTATTTTAATTCATAGGTTATGACATTCAGCTTTTATGAACAGGAAGAGGAATTATCCTCAGTAGACAGGAAATAATGAGGTTGACCCATATTCCGTAATAGTGTATGAAAATTAACTAAAGATTTGTGTAGCTAAGATAATGAGCACTTATATTTCAAGTTATAGCCTGGCCTAATTGCATAAAAGTTTGTGGGAGAAGATGTGTGTGTACACTAATAGATTAGTGGCTGTCTCTGGAGTTTCTACTCAGCTCCTCTAAAGCAGTTCAGCATATAATAAGTCAAACTCAAATAGCTTGCTAGTAAAATATTTGGCTAAAAGTATCCTAAGATGCATGAGCCCTGCTTTCCCAAGAATGGGATGTTCTTGTTTAATGTTCAGTTTAGATTCTATACAAGATGTGTGTTGTGCAGTTAGTTAAGGAATAAAATGTACTTATTTATCAGGAAGTAAAACTGTCACTGAGGAAAAAATCCCCAAAACCTAGTCCTGACAGCCTGCAACCATGAACGTCAGCTTGTAGTAAGCTGTTTCAAAAATATGAATACTAATATGTATTGGGATTTGCAAATTTATTGATTTGTCCTTATAAAAGAACTTATTTTAATTTTTAATATCCTGGTTTTAGAAAAACATTGTAAAGGAGAAAATAAACAGGCACATACAAACTTCTTAGTGTAAGTGGTTTGTGAATTTGTTAGTTGTCATAACTATTGAATTTGATTGGTACTAATAATATTATTTTTGTTGTTTTGTTACACAATTTATCTGGGAATCTGAGTGGTTTATGTATTTTGCCAGTGATTAATAAAACATAATAAATTTTCAGGCTGGTTGAATATTGAAAGCTGAGGTACATTAGAATATCTTAGTGAGATGAAATGTTAATAAAGAAACATTTTATAATAGGAAGTGAGAAGAATAATGCTAATCTACTGAAATGGTAGGAGGATTTTGGGGCAACAGTGAGTTTTCCCTTTGCCAGAGTAGGTATTCCACTGAATAATATGCATTCATGTTGTCATAAGAATACAAGTAGCTAATCTCCAGTGACTGAAATATTATACATAAATTTTCTTTGAAAAAATTGATTCTGGAATGTAGTTTCTGTCACTTGCAAAGGACAGCCATCAGGAAGCAACTTCAATGTGATTATTTCAAAACTGCATACACAACAAATACTCAGCTATAGAACCCTTTAAACTCCATGTCCTGGTTTGTCTAATTTATTCTGAAAATTAAAGGATTTCCAGTGCCCTGTTGCTGTTAAGGACAATCATTTGGGACAATCTGAGGGAAACATATCAAAGCAACTCAGCCCACAATTCTGTCTTTCATTTTATTTGCAGGGATGCATCCTGTCTCCTTGTCTGCTGCCTGTCTGTTTTTCCCACTTGCTGTGACTGGTAGGGTGATATTGGTGAATATTCTTTTAGCAGCCTGGAAGGGAGAGTCCATCAGCAAAAGTCTGATACAGACAATCCACAACATGCTGCCAAATCACAGAGTTACACACAATTTTCTTAGTGGCAATTTCTTGCAGTAGAAATCACAGCACTTGTACAGAAATCTGTGGAGGGTTTAGGTTAGTGGTCTTGCTTTGCAGAATGTTATGAGCATAGCCACTCCTGTTGCTGATCAACACTAACAATTTCAGGTGCTTCAGAGAGAAGCACAGGAAGCCCAGGAGTGGCAATTAAAGTTTAATTTTAATTAGAGGAAGTTTCCTCTTAACCTTCATGAGCTTGTGATAGGACCTCACTCTGAAGGATATTTTTCCTTCTGTTATTATCCCAAATATTCATTATATTTACAAATTACTAAACCTGTTTTAAATCCTGCTAAGGCTTGGTGCTCAGTTAATCAGGTCTTATAGAAAAAATTTATTTCCATTACTTAAATTCACTGGCTTTGGATTTCCTATTTAAATGTGCAGAAGATAACTATGTTCCATTTATTTTCTGTATATCCATCTATAAAATAAACCATTTAAAACAGTTCTGATCTCTTTAACCTGCCTTCACGTAGAATTAATTTGCATCTGCCTTTTTATTACATAATAACTCAATTTCCTAGCATGAGAGTCAATGGCTTTGTCTACATCTGGTCTGCATTACTGCCCTGGACTGTAGGCAGACTTTCAGGTTATTTCTACACTCATTGCATTGTGTAGGAAGAAATGTTTGCCCATTTAATCTCCTTCAGCACACAGAAATTGTAAGAAGCTGCTGTGAAAGCCTTTCCTCTCCTCTACCTGCCACCTGGGTATGCAGTGGTTCACCGATGGGCTTGGGTGTTCCAGGAGACCAAGACTGGCTCCTAGTCCAGCTTCTCAGGATGTTTCCAGAAGGATTTCCAATGCTGGGGGGGAGGCTGGGAGCAGGAATGGTGTTTCCTCAGGGTAAGTGCCTTTCCAGAGCAGAGGGGCAGTCAGTGCTTCCCAGGAGAGCTTTTCCCAGATGGAATGGAATAGTGGATGCTGTGGTGCTGGGCTCCCAGTTTCACGTGTGCACAGAAGAGAGGCAGCAGGAATGGGATAGAAGGAGGGAGGTTTTACTGGGTCTGATATTCCCAGTGATAGTAAAAGGGTTTTTAAATCATGGGGATTTAGGGTTAAAAGGAAAAATAAGCTTAGTAGGCCCTGGAAAAATAAACACCCTAAGCACATGAAGAACTTGTACTTGCTAGAACTGCACCTGTGTAGCTAGTACATGATAAATAATATAATTGTTAGATGTGATGATTGTTTAGTAATTAAATATAATTACTGTTTAATCATAAGAATAATCATGAGAAACTGTGGTCAGGGACCTAAGAAAGATCATGAGAAACTCATGTCAATGTATACAATAGAACAATATAAGTTTAATAATTAATATGTAAGTTATATAATGATAGAATACAAAATACGTTCAGCTCGAAAGCCATGTCAGAGTCAGATTTGGGTCTGGACCCCTGATTCCCAGAGCCCTCAATAAAAGCACCTGCATAGTATCATATCCTGTGCTTATGTGTGTTCCTGAATGCTAACACCAGGACAGTGTGCAGTGCCCAGACTGGCTTGGATGGCAGGGGAATGGCTGGAGGCTCCTGAGCAGCTGGAGACCCCCTGAACCTGTTCTTAAATCTTCTTCCTAAGGGTTACAGCATCAGTTCAAAAGCACAGGATGTATCTAAAGCTCCCACTTAGAGCAGTAACACCTGAGCTGCCTCAGAGCAATCATTTAGAGCATTTCCAAAGGCAAGAACATGGCTGGCTGGTGGATTCAGTCTCAGACCTTGCCTGGAGCACGGTCTTACACTACATTGTAAGTACAAGTGGTGTGGGTTTGAGAGTATTACGTTTTGCCTAAACCAGATTTCCTAGTAACTGTTGTTACAGAAAAGTTCTATGAAGCTTTCATTGAAATTCTGAATAACTTCCAAAACCAAGTAAATATGCCAATGACCACAAGTTCTCCTGCATTGTGGGTAGCTCTTTTCCACATGCCTAGATAAGACAGCAAGAAAAAAACCTTTTATTGTCCAAAGCACTTGGTATTTTGATTTTCTTCATAGTGATTTTCCTAACCTCTGCAAAAATATAAACTAAAACTCTTTTTATAACTTTCTAAAACAAAATTAACCACAAATATTACTACCACAGCTCAAGGGAAACTGTCTCATTAATGCTGTGGAAGGTATTATAACTGTATACTTTTACACCTTTCCAGCTGAGAAGTAAATTCAATATCAAGAAGAAAATTTTATTAGCTAACTGTACTGTGAAATCACTATTTCAGCCTGCTACAGAAGAGCACTTGGAATAGTATTAAGAATTACAATAATTGATGGCTAGAGCTACTTTTACACTAAAGTTGCTAACTATACTAATATTGTTGAATGCTAGCTGCTATGTAACTTCTAAGCATATTGCTGAATGAGATTAATTAACAGTATTCCTACTCACAGGTCAGATCACCTTTTGTGGATATCAGGCAATAGAATCAGCAAAACCTTGTTATTTAGCTGTTGGGTTTATTATAAGATGGACTCTCTAGAGTTATAGTGCACAATCTGCTTTTTGATTTTATTTACCTGTTTCAACTACTCTGTAGTAGTGTGGTAGTTAAAATTGGTTTAAATCTGTTTAAACCTAAATTGCCAGTTTTAATATACACATACAAGGGATTAAATTGTCCAGTTTCCTTTTCTGTCACTGTGAATAGGAATTTACAGCTGTTTTGGTTTTTTGACTCCATATTCGGTCCCTTCAGAGACACTTCAGGTCTTCTAGGTATCTTGAAAACTTGTGTCCTTGCTCAGACTAATGTTACTTGCATCTTGCTGTATATATATTAATTAATTTACAGCATTAACCTTAGGCCACCAAGTAATCAAAACCAGAAACTAAAATGTTAATCTCAGTCTGCATTCTATTTGAGCTTTGAAGAAAACTTGGATTTTTATAAGTAGGTTGGTTTTTCTGTGATCATACCAGTGTGAAATGTATATTGAAATAAACCTCAGGTATGAAAAAATTGCCATGTGGTAGTTGTTTTCCTAAATCTTATTATACATGTGGAGACAGAACAAAACTTTGGCCTAGATAATATATTTCAGTACATGAACACACACAAAGAAAAGGAGACAGTTAAATAGTGCTGCTAAGATGATAGAAATGTAGTCCTGAAAATCCAAACACATTAAAATCCAGGTTTCTTGTGTGATTTCAGTTTGGGTTTTTTGTTCATATAGACTGTGGTATTGTCTTTTTTCTTACGTGAGTATGAGTATCTTTCAATTAGGCTCTTTCTTCCTTGAGTACAAAGGACAGAACTTTGTGTACTCTGGCATGGCTCAGAGTAGAAGAGACTTGTGGCTGTGGGATGTTTTTGCTTCTTTTGCAAAGTGCTTGATGCAAGGAATTGCAGGAGGAAATGGCCAAGTGGGGCAGTTTGAACCTTGATTTAACTTGCTCCTGCTGAATCTAGCTCGGAAGACCTGCATTCTTACACTGCAGTTTGGTGGTGTTCATTATTTGGGTGGTGGGTTTAAGACTCTGGAACTCATCTTAAATTTTCAGTTTTAATTATAAAAGTTTAGTATTAATTTCCATATATTTTATTGAAATTTTTTTTAAAAAGCCAGGGTGGGGATGGGGAATGACGCTGAAATATTTCTGTTCATGTGGTTTATCTGCAACTTTGCAAAGAGCAGTTTCAATAACAGACCTTCCTTGGTGTGAAAAAACAGCAGAGTGGATGGTTTGTGGCTGCTCTGTAAGGTCTGTAGGGCCTTCTGCTAGCAGGGGGCTGGATAGTCTACAGCACAGCAGTGTTCCCAGCAGACAAGGAATGGTGAAATTCAACTATCTTGGATTACATAATCTTGGAAAGAACAAATACTTACAAAGTCTGATATTGTCACTTGTCCCGCTGTTATCTCATGCAGATATGTTTGTAGTACAGTTGTGATAAGAAAGTGCACATTTCTATATCATCAGTTTACATATTTATGCATGCCCAGAATTGACAGGATTTGCAGAAATTTAACCTGACCAGGTTTTGAAACGGTGATATTTTTTTTTTCTTTTTTTTTTTTTTGCATCTATAAAAGGCCCTGCTTGATGTAAAAACATTCTCTTGAAGTTCTGTTCCCAAGCAGAAACTTTCTTATAGCATTTTGGAATCAAGATCTGTTGAATTTTTTTATCACTGTTCAAATACATTTTTATGAGCCTTTTCTAGGAAATAGCTGGACCACTTTCATTTCAAATTTCTATCAGAAGTTCAAAGCAAGTAGAAGACTAAAAGGGGAGTTTTCCAGCAGCCTGGTGACAGTCATTGTGGCTAGCTCTGCCCACGACACAAGGGTCCTGCTCTGAAGCCACCAGGAAGCAGCTTCAGGGCAGCTCCTTTTCCAGGCTGGTGTCCTACCCAGGAGTGTTCTGTTTGCCTGCACCACAGCCAGGAGAACCACCTGGGCTCTGGGCACACATTTTAATAATCACAATTGCTACACAATCACTGGCTAGTTGCTTTAAAAAACAATTACCATCTGTGTGAGTGTGAACGTGGCCTTGGTAAAATGGGCATATTTCTTTGACAAGTTTTTTGGACAGTTTCTCTTTTCCTTTGCTTGATCAGAGAGTGATGCCGCAGTATTTGGTTAGATCTGAGACTCCCCAGACCTGGCTTTAAGCAGGAGGTACCATCCCTGCTTTCATTCATGTGATCATTCATTCTTACCTGACCTCCACTCCAGAATATCATGGGCTGGAACTCCCATTTTATAACTGTGATTTTCTGCATTGCAGTTTCTCTTTTTTTTTTTTTCCCTCCAAGACCAATTATTTCTCCTAGATCCTAAACTGAAGTGAGTCACACTAAAGTCTTTAAGTATATTTGAGGAAATCCAGCTGAATTTAGTTTAAAGAGACAAATCAGGTAGATTTCTGTCTTCTGAGAAACTGAATTATAGAGATGTTAGCATCAGATACCCTGGCAGGATTTTATTTCTTTTGTTGGCTTTTTCCATTTTCTTTTATCAAAGAAGTTTAAAACTATTGAGTTCAAAGTCTTTAAATCAGATTGTTTTCTAGCATAGTTCTCATTAAAAAAAAAAGACTGCAAAAAGTGAAGTGCTGTTTCTAGCTGAGGTTATTTAAGGTTTTAAAGATGTTAATGCAATGTTGCACCTTTAACTTTAATATATTCTTCAGTAAGAGAGTACAGACTCAGTCAGTGCCTTACAAAGATTTTTTTTTTTTTTCTTTTGGTTTGGCTTTCCATTTGTTTTAGAGCCATTCTCTGCTAGCTTGTTATTTCCACAGGAGGAAAAAGCTATGTGAGTGTTAAAAAGATAATACTGTGAAACCATCCACTGAATTATGAAATCATGCTTCATATGTCTAAATGTTCCAGAGTGAGCCCTCCAAAGCAGTGTGTGCCTGCAGGTGTACAAAACTGGATGTGTGTGTGTTTGGGTGCCTGCTCTGCTCAGACCCCAGTCTGGCAGCTCTTCAGTCTGCTCCTGGAGCTGTAACAGCATTAGTGGGGCAGTGAGCCCAGCTTAATACACCATCATTTGGGTCTGAAGATGTTGGGGAGTTTTCTCCCATATTTAACATGCTATACTAACAATCCAAGTGCCTGTACAGTTTCCAAAGCTCTTTGAGAGACAAATTTATTATAATGCTGTTGTCATAGTTTCCTTGGTCACCTGCCATTCTCCAAAATCTCTGCTGTTTGTTGACTGGTGCTTTATTACGTCATTTTGATACTGAAAAGAAGTGAAATACCGTATTTATACTATGATTTTGAAGCAACCACCATGACTGCTGGTTTGGAACATTCTGTGAGGCTGTGTATTTATGATGTCTGTGAGTCAGGAATAGAATATTTCAACAGTTAAGGGTTACAGATGAGCTAAAAAAAAATTGTCACAAAGACATTGCTGTCTGTTGCCTTATTCTGTGTTTTCAGATGTTGATATGCAAGAGGTTATTAAACATGCTGGTCAGCTTTGCTCAAATTTACAATTTTTATATCCAGCACACAAGCAATGTTTTTTATTTCCACAAAGCACTCTAGTATAGCATCAGTGCATCTGTGATAGCATCAGTAAAAGATTTTTGCTAGTCAGTATAAAAAGTAAATCACATTATATTTTACAGGGATTTTAGAAAGTAACATAGTGGTCATAATACTTTGGGGAAAGGGTGAAGAAGGAAATTTGAACAATTATAAATCTTGGTTGAAACATTTCCACAGTAATGATTTTGCCTACCATTTTATTCAAAATAGGAAAATGAACTTACAGATCAGAATTTTTCTTTTCAAAGTGTCAGTTCTAAATATTGAAAGTTTTCAGCTATTTTAGCATCAGAATCTATACAATATATCACTTACTCTTTGAAAGGTCTATTATAAAGGATATAATTGTGGTCCCTTCATCACTTGCTTCCAATGTTCATTTGGACAAACAGATTGTAGTGTAATAAATTCAAACAATATACAGTAACTAGGGCTGAGAAATTATTACCATATAGTCAAAAAATATGTAAGGATATTAGAGAAAATAATTGAACACCTGATTTAGAAGTTACATTTTGCTGCTTGCATAATGACTATAAGCAGTTTATAATTTTTCATTTAACTAGTTATGCAAAATAATACTTTTTAAAATATTATGATGCAGCAGTTAGAAACTCACATTTTCTGTGGGAACATTTATTTCTGAGGTCAACTTTAGAATTTTGAGATAGCACAAAAATTTGCCCAATTTTCAGATTTTTACTGATAAATTTCTACTCTGTGATCTGAAAGAACAATGCAGTGACTCATTACATTTTCACAATTACCTTTCTTCATATATTTTAACTCATCCTTATCATTCATAAAGGTGTTCGTGACTGCTAGTTCCTACAGTGAGAAAAGTAACAAAAAAGATGATGAGAGCATAGAAATGGCACATATTTATTTATCTACCTGTTCCAGTAAATCTGCAATACTGTAATGTAATACACTAAATATAAAATGGATGTTTTGTTAATCATGTCCATTATAAGAATTAAAGTCTTAGTGTGGGCAGATGTTTGCCAGTTACAGGTTTATGCACCAGACATTCATAGTCATTGCTTTCTTAATCCATCCTGTGATCATTCCCTTCCATTTTGTGCACAGGCAACCAGTAAAAAATACTGAGTATGGGTGAATTTCTAACCTAGTGAGAAGGATGCTCCTTTACAGGAAAATATGTGAACTCCAGGTTCTAGTCGGTTAAACAAATAATCACAAGAATTGGAAAAGCAAAAGCAAATGAAAACAGTTGCTTTTAGACTGAGAACACTGGTAAGACTGTACTTCTGGGAAATGGTGAATTTCCTTCAAATCTTCTCTGAACATGAAGGCCATATCTTGATGGGAAGTAATTGCACACTGCTTTTAAATTAAACAAGTATTATTCTTATGAATCTCATCCAGAAAAAATATCAGCAGCCATATCTATCCCAAATCTTATTCCCACTTTCTGAATAGTTATGGTTCTGTAGGTAAATTTACTTATCATACCACTCCATATAGAATAAAAATTTTAAAGATTAATCTTTATTATATTTGGTCTCTAGTTGTGGATTTTTTTATTCCTGTAGCATCACTCCAACTTTCAGTGACAAAATTAATTCCATGTTAATTTCTCAATTTACAATACTATTGCCCACATTATTAATTGTAATTAGCATTATCTGATCCATAATCCATGTTTGGCTGAAACTCAAGGCTCTCAGAAGCAAATCCCAAAACATATTGTGAAGTCAAAAACGTGGGAAATAGGATGAGTAGAAAAAATTTTACTTAGAAGTACTGCATGTGAAATCCAGCTAAGAATCTTTTGCAAAATTATATTTTACAAAGCTGTCTTCTGAGACTGAAGGTGGCTCTTTAAATCATGCTGAGTAGTGTAGTCTAGTAGTTCACAGAGAATCAGCAGACCTGGACTCTGTCCCATGCACTGCCATGTGTGACTGTGAGAAATTGCATCCTTTTCTTTTTGCTTCAGCATCCCCATCTGCAAAAAATGAGCATAATATTATTTGCATCATTTATTTGATATTTGAAAACATTGGTATATTCTGAAGAAAAGACATTATTTTTCCTGAGGGAAAAAAAATTCCATCTTTTCCTTTGAGTATTTCTACCCCCCTGCATGAGCAAAACATGTTATTAAAGGGAGTTATTAAAGATAATTTCTTTAGTAGCAAAGGACTTGACATTGTGCCTTTGAAAGTTTCCCTATTTCTGCATTACAGAAGTTCTTATGACAACCCTTGCTTCCGTAGGTAAAACAACCATGCATCTAGGAAACTAAGTAGACAATAAATACAATTTTGCTAGCTCTAAATGTCATGAGTTCATTTCTGATTGATTTCAGTGCAAGCAAATCTCCTTTCTATTGACTTTAATGTGTGCTGGCCCAGGTCCAAGGGGCTCAGTACAAGCTGTAGCCACCAATCTCAAAGCAACTTTAATTACGCCACCAGTAATAACAGCTCCACATTCAGAAGCAGGTGCCATTATTTTGTCAGATTTAATCAGCTAATCTCTTGGTTTAAATATCATGAATCAAAAGCACCATTTAAACTCTCATATCTAAATGCTTCTTAACATAATGTTATTGTACTTTGTGGATATTTTGGAGTAGTGTGTAAGCACATATCAGTAGTCTTGTGAAAAAAGAAAGCTGAGCACAGAAATCAGATTTGGCATTTCATATGGTAAAGATTCTGCTAAGCTGTTGGAGAATTAGTTATTCAACTACATATTGGGAAAGCAAGTATTGCTTTGAGCAAGTAATTTAAAGAACAAACATAGAATACCTCAGTAGTGAGGATGATGCTGCTGAAAATCATGATTTACCTGAAGTCAGCACATAAACTCTTGACTATAAGGATCCTTGCATTTCAATAAATGCTGAGTTGTAACTAGAGGCAAATTCAGGCTTAATTTAATAGAAACATATCTGCATATCCTAGAAATCTCAGAAAAGCAAAAATGCTCAACAGTATGGCTCAGAAGCTGAAATGCCATCTATCCCATTTTATCAATTTCTCCATCTGCTTCCATCTCAGCCTGCTAAGAATACAGAATTCTTTTCTAAATTGCTGTTTATCATAGATATAAACTTTTCATTTTATATCACAGATACAACTTTTTCAACAGTCCTGTGTGTCATTATTGTGTTTGCTTTCAAGTTTTACAGAATAAGTAATTTTCCGTTACTCTGAAAACACTGTGTTTTGCCACTGCTTGACCTGTTGCTACTATAACTTTATGATTATTATGTACTGTCACATAGTATAAAAGAGCATTTTTTTGAAGTTACCAAACAAATGGGTATTAGCTGATGTCAGCCCAAAATAACTTATAATCTAAGAAAACTCTTGACAACTCTAGTGCAGCAAACAAAGGATCAGCTTTCCAAACACGTTGAGGGGATGCCTGACTAGCTTTTAAAGGTCTTATTCTGCATGAGATGCAGCAAGATAAATTTGGTTTTCTTGCAGCTCAGTGCTTCCAAATCTCTTCCTAGAGTGTTTCTGGGACCTAAATTGTGTAAATGTGGCTGCAGTGAGGGCTTGCACACTACAGACTGGGGACAACATTTAGTCCCTTTTCTTCCATGGAAATCCTGCAAGTACACCTCAGTTCACAGCAAGGAAGAAACTGAAGGCTTGGTTGGACCTGAGAAGATAACTCAGATGAGAGAATTTAAATCAGCCATTTTGCTTTTCTGAATTTTTCACTTTTTCATAAACTGGGGAGGAGTGGGGTGTTGTTTGTTCACATTCTGCTCCTTTCTTAAGTATCAGAACAGCTGTGTTTAATGAGCCAGAACTGAAATAGGTCAATAAAATGCTGTGTGTGTGATTAGAGATAATTTACTGGAAATGTAAATATGATTAAAAGTTCTACAGCTTAGATTGGAATGTGATAGCATGTACTATTAAGGATTAAGGGAATACTTTTGCGAAGCAGGAAAGCAAAGTTCTTTAATATTCAATTAACTTCAATGAAAAGGATTTAGATTTAAAAGATCTAGGCAGTAAAAGCAAACATTCAACAACACCTAAGCATTTCCAGAAGGTGTGTGCCTCCTGAGTAGACTCTGTATTGAAACACATCTTGGAACCAGAATCAAAGGCTGAAGCTGAAATGGACAAAAGGAGAAATAAATACGGAGGCTAAATTTATTTCACCCATTTTATACTATTGTACATTTGACTTTTTTTGTACACTTGCATTGTCTTTCTTGTGCCTGTTTCTATGCAGTTATTTAAGTTATTTTAGATAGTTTTGGCAAATAATTATGCAGTTATCTAGGCTGCCTCAGATCTTGTAGATGCTGCCAGTGTCTTCCGCCCTAAGAGAATCACAGAATGCTTAAGGTAGGAGGGACCCCTGAACTCCACTAACTCATGGTCACTGCAGCCAAGGCTGCCTTTGACCTTCCCATCCCCAGCCAGTGAGGATGACATTCAGCAGATCACTTCTCCTCTTTGTCTTCACTTAGGTGAGAAAGTTCCTGCTGCACTCCAGGAACCTCTGCTTATTGTTCCTTCAGCAGATTGAAGTACCTTCAATCTGTACCTGTCCCTTCAGGCTGGTTGAAGTACCCCATGGTGACCAGGGCCTCCAAATGTGGGGCTGCTTCTCTCTTTCTGTACTGAGTTTAATCTGGTTCTTTTGCTGTGGGTCTAATATACTTGTCCTTCCTGGTCAGGCAGCCTATGGAAAACACTGACCAACCCTTATCTCTCTTTGATCCTCATCCACAAGCTGTCAGTTGGCTCTTCATCCATCCCCAGGAAGAGCTCCATGCATTCCAGCTGTTCTATCACATAAAGGGCAACTTTCCCTTCTTGTCTTCACAGCCTGTGCTTTCTAAGGGATCTGTAAGAAGTCCTCCTTCCCCACCTAGAATATGGTTCTCTCAGACCAGTCAGATTTTGCACACTGCAAAACCTGACTGGTTCATAGACCTTCACATGCTCTAAGATCATTATTATGGGGGAAGAATGCCATATAAATGACTAATATATTGTTAGACTTGTGTCTGCTTCAAAAAAAGTAGTGGCAATGACACCTTACTGTGTCGAGAAACCCACCTACACCATCATCAAGAACGAGTAGTCCTGAGAAAAGCCACTTTTTGACAAATTGTGTATAAATCAGAGCACTTCTTAAGATTTCTGATTCATTTTGAAGGCTAATTCAGAATGAATCAACACAAATTATTAGCAGCAATTTATAGAAATAATTATTAAGAAAAAAAGGAACACATTTGTTAGAAGATATATGATAATGGAACTGAGGTTCTGGAAGTATCTCTGAACAGTGACTGGAAGCTGTAGAGAGAAAAGAGGGGGTGGAAGAAGCAACAAAAGAATTAGCTTGTCTGTAGGGAAATTGTCATTCCTGGAGACAAGTTGTCCAAATTGCATGGCACCAGTTATATCACAGAATGGTTTGTGTTGGAAGGGACCTTCAAAGATCATCTGGTCCAATCCTCCTTCCATGCACGGGGACATCTTTCACCAGACCAGGTTGCTCAAAGCCCTCCTCATTTCTCCTGAAGATTGCAATTTCATTGGAGTTTTTAATGTGATTATTAGCCCATAGGTAATTATTCCTTCTTCTGAAGATAAAAGGGAAACTGAAGAATCCCGTAATCTATATACTTGGAAAGCAGAGCCTTGAATACAGGAGGCATTTTCCATTCTTTTCATATTTCCAACTCTATTCCTGTGTGAACATGACGTGTTCAGAACTCAGCTGAAGGTGAACCTAGTAAAAGATATCCTCAATCCAGAACAATACCCACACATAGCAATAACTAGAGAAAAGCAAAGCACAGCCTACCTTAACCCTAAACCTCTTTCAAGGGGAAATAAATTTTGAAGAGAAAAATAGGGTTGAAATGAGAAAATCTAGTCTTGTATTAAAACACAAAACTAGACAAGTTACACATTTCAACACGTTTCAAGTTTAAAAAAAAATGACAGAGCAGCATATATAACACTATGATTTGATGCTATGAGGACCACTAATGTGTGGGCTGAGATTTTTTGGATATAACACATATAAGAAGCTTACATATTCTTAAGCTATTCAAGCTATAGTTCCTGGAAGATTTAATTGTAAGAAAAAAATAAATGTGAAGCTACTGGTCAAAGATTACATTAAGATCTCTAATGATAGTGAGAAGTACTGAAAGAACCTCTAAAAATATTAATAATGGGAAGAAAAGAGAAAAAAAATAGGAGTGTTGAAGGAAAAAAGGGGGCTAAATTGGTTTATTTAATTTAAAACTATTATCTTACCCATCTTTTAATTCTTTAGTAGAGTTTTAGGGTGCATTTATCTTTGCTGCCTTTTTATATGACAGTGATGGGGTGTTAGTGTACTATAATTTGCTTCTATACTGGAACATATGGCAACACTGTCTGGCTTTGTTATCTTCATCTTTTTCGTCTTGCATCAACTGAATACAAATGGAGTTATGAGGTATTTTCTTTGGCAAACGTGAAAAATAATCTGTGGATGTTGTCAGTCTACTGTATGGTTTGGAATGGACATCGATAAAGAGGCTATCCTTACTGAAAGTTGCACATTGCCATTTTTGAAATCTGCTTGTGCATATTTGTATTATTTCTGTTCATTTAATTAGATTATATCACTTCAAAAATGAATGTGAAATGCTAGAAGTAGAAGCATTAGCAGAAAGTCCTATTTTCTGGCCTTTAGATAACACAAAAGTTATCAAAAATAGCCATTAAGATGGAAAAAAAAAAATAGGCAAAAACTGGTCTAGGAAAAACATTAAGGGCCTTTGTATGCTATCCTGAAGAGATCAAGGTATTTTTCTGGGAGAGAAGAGGAAAAGTTATGCAATTGGTTCTGCTCTCCTTTCTTTCATACATTTTCGTCTATTTAATAAGATTCACATTAGACATGAGTTTAAATCAAAGACTGAAGACATACGCTTTTAGATGGATTAAAAATTGAATTTTGTATTCATATTTGGCATCTCAAGACCATTCATAATGCAGTAACTGAATGAATTTTCCCTTTCTTTAATCCAATATTTTGTTCTCACGGATCGAGTGCTGATGTCTTTGGTTTTGGTTTTTATTGTATTTCTTTTCGTTTTACTGTCACAGTCATTAATTGTCCTTAATATCAGAAATGTGTACCTATTTATCAAAATTAGAACATAAGTGGCCTACGTATGAGGCAACAACAGTAGTTTCCCTTGAGGAGTGATCTCCCTCTGACTGTTAGATTAGCTAATACAACAAAAATATCCCTCCATAAATAGTTTCTGGTTTTTAAGATAAGACAGTGGGTAATGGGCAGTTACCAGGGGTTAAACTCTGCTGCTTCCCATCAAGTGGTGACACTGGTGCACGTTTTTTGGGAGAGGAGCCTGCTGTGCTGCAGGGGACAATTCCCAGCAGGGCTGGGCAGCAGGTGAGTGCAAGGACACCCAGGCTGGAAAGCTGCTGCCAGTGGGAGATGTGAATTCATGTGTCCATGCACAGAAATGTTCCTACTGCAGCTACCCCTACCTACTGCAGAAATATTCCTACTTCCATATTATTTGTCTCATTTCCTCAGTCCCTTTGCCCTGCTAAATATCCCTTCCTCCTCATTGCTATAAAATTAAGCAGATTATCTCAGGTTTGCACAGTGTCATGAAAGAAAGGTATTGGCTTATTTGTGTATCCTTGAGTTGTAGAAGACTTTAAAAGTATCTGTATCACAATTTGAGTCCTTTGTTTAGAGCTCCTCCTCATGAGAGAAAAGTGTGATTACACAAAATAACAGAGTCATCAAGAGACCCACAGAAAATTTCCAGTTCTTTAAAGGTTTTTTAATGTTTATTCTTGCAATAAAAAGAAATAAACCTATTGCTATTAGCAGTTAAGAGAAAGATCCCAAAAGGCTATGGGAAAACTTTCATAAGAAAGAGAACAATGTAGAATCATGAGAAGGGCTGAATATAATCTCCCTTCAGTCAAGGATAATTGGATCTGTGAAATGGTTTAATTGTCTGGTTGCAGTGAATTATTTTTTCTACAGCAAACAAGGTGCTGTTGCCTGCCATTTTTAGGGCAAAACAGCCTCCAGACTTCCAATTTTGCTGTGTGAACACACTGAATTGAGAACTGATGATTTCTGGGACCTTGATACTAATACAGTATTTTTCATTACTTTCATTGGCAATTTCAGTATGTTGCAACCAAGTGTGGGGAGGAACACCTGTGATTGATTGCTATGAATTGCTGGTGTCTCAGTTCACTTTATTAAATTATTTCAGGACCTTGGTAATGTCCAGACAGCAAAAGCCTGACCTACAAATCAAAGAGTGGGCAGAGTTTAGCTCAGAGACACTGACACCAGTTGCTTTTAACTGCCCTGTTGTGAAGGGACATGAGAATGACCTTGATGTTTGTAGTATTGCAGTTGCTCAGGAGACCCTCAATTTTTCAGGTAATTAGATATCCTCACACCTAACACAAGAGTGCAGAATACTGGAAATCTGAGAAAACAGTGTGTATTGGGCTTGCATGGCAAGGTTTTGGTGGCAGAGGCTTCCCCCAAGTCAAATGGAGCCAATGCCAGATGGCTAAAAAATGGATCCACTGCTGGCCAAGGCCAAGACAATCAGTGACAGTGGCATCACCTCTGGGATAGCATAGCTAAGAAGCAGGGTGGGAAAGGAAAAAAGTAACAGCTACATCATCTAGAATGAGAAGTGAAACGGCCCTGTCAGAGAAACAGCCCTGCAGACACCCATGTCAGGGCAGAAGGAGGGGCAGGAGGTGCTCCAGGGGCTGGAGCAGATTCCCCTGGGGCAGCCCCTGGTGAGGCAGCCGTGCCCCTGCAGCCCAGGGAGGTCCATGGTGGAGGAGAGATCCACCTGGAAGCCCTAGAGGACTCCATGCTTGAACAGGGGAAGACTTTTATTATATTTTCTCTGCCCTATCCAGCAGAGAAGGAGATTGAGAGGGTGGCTTTTGTGTGCCATCTAGTCAGGGTCGTCCCACCACATAACAATTAAGTGTTGTGAACATCAGACATCTCTTTGGGACAGTATAAATCTGACAGGCCCTATACAGCCCATACTGTTTACAGTTGTAGTCCTAAAAAAAACCTGAATGACATTAATTATCTTTATTAATTACCTTTATTATAGGAAGACAAGGAAATGCAAATATTCTCAGGAGGACCTTAGACTGACATCTAAATGAGTTTTAATTTTATAAAATCCTTGGGATGTTAAGCACTCACTTGTGAATTATATATTCGTATCACTGGGGGCTTTGTGTTTAAAGGAATAATCAGCCCATGATTTTAAAATCATACTGTGCAAGCCCACTTTTCTTTTATACTTTGTACAGATATGCAGACTCAGCTTCTGCAGACTCAGAAGTTATAAACATTCTCTCTTCTTTAGGCTGTGCAGTACAAACTGTACGAACAGTTGTTCTTACTTTAACTTGCAGGAGACACCATGTCTTCTGCCACTTTTAGGTGACCAAAGGGTATCCTGCTTATTACTGACTCAAACAATTTAAAAAAAATAAAACGGGAAAAGAAGAAGTTTAAATAAAAAAGGAAAAATTGAGAAAATAGTACTGATAAATGAGAAGAGACTGACAATTCAAGGAGAGACATAATATATGGAAGGAAATGAGCAATTCAGGGCAAGTCCAAGCAAGACTTTCCCAGCTATCATGCCAAGTTTTCCTCCTCTCACAGACACACCATTGCTTTCTCTCAGTATTTCCACCAGTCTTCCTGCCCCTTAGTCCTTTCTCATCATCTCATCATTTTAAAATGCTGGAAGGAAAAAAGAGATTAAAGACAAAAATGAGACAGTTGTGAAGCAACACATGTTCCCTCCTTCCACTTAAACTCCTTTACTGTTAAACAGTACAGATTTTCCTGCAGCACCAGCTGCCTTGTGTATTTAGCACTGCAGCTGAAAAGTGGAAAGCTAATACATTTTTATCATTTCACTGTGTACTAAAAGGCTGGCAGAGCCTGCCATTGCCACAGGTGTTAGAAGTATTCCAACCCAACCAGTTTACAAACGTGGCACTTGCACAACTATTTTTGTCAATGGAGCAGAGACAAATATGCACCTAAAATGCATGTAGCATTCAGTTCTTTGCATTTTTAAGGCTTCTGATAAAGGATTGGAGGCTTATTTTTTTCCCCATGGTACAGAAATCATCTTTTTCTGTGAGCACAGAGCAGTGAACCAGATGTTAACCAAGCCTGTGAAATGCAGGTACCTAAATACAGTTTGAGGAAGAAAGTAGACACTAGTTTAAATCCACAATTCTTCACTATAGCTCAGCCCAAAAGGCAAACTTAGGACCTGGGCACACATATTCAGCAGGTATATAACATTTTGCTCAATATAGTTAAATTTTGCCAAGGAAGAACCTAACCAGCTCTTGGTAGGTGCACACAGTGGATATATCATAAATTACAAAGAAACTTCATTTTTTTTCTCATTCTCCTGCTTCTGAAAGGTATGGCTGATAATTTCACCATTACTTTATATCTCAGGAGAGTGCCTATCAAGAGAGATGTAAAATCAAGTCCCTTCCAGCTCTGCTTGCCTTTAAGAAAGTAGTCTCTACACCTCTACAGTCCCTTCCAGCTCTGCTTGCCTTTAAAAAAGTAGTCTCTACACCTCTACAGTCCAATATAGAAATCTCCATAAATTTTCATCCTCTGAGTTCTGACTGCAGATGGCTAAAAACAGTACAGTTTATTAAGTTTCATGAAGACTGCAAATGACTGAAAAGAAATATAATCAGCCACAAAAAGTGGATCTGTTGTGTACTTATTTGCTCTTCCCTGGTTATAATACAGCTATGCATAGTTATACACAATGACAACAAAATCAATCTTATCATTTCTTCTGCTTGCAATATCTGCAATTTATTTGTCTGATGTACTCAGAGTCTTTTCTAGTGATTTAGGGACAGCCTTGATTGATCAGCAGTTTTTACATCATCTTTTGGGCCCTCAAACATGTACTTTGGAAGTAACTGAGGCTGTAGTCAGTAAGGTCATGCTGCTGCCTTCTTACTGGGCTTTCTGAATGTGCTGACATTGAGGGGACCCAGCCTAATCACTCTGTCTGAATTTTTCTCCTGGGCCATAGGGAGAAATTCTCTAAAAGATTTCAATCAATAGGTCAGTCTGTAAAAAATATGTATTTGTATGCCTTTATCTTATTAATTCTAAACTGATTTACAGAAGAATTAGAAAGGCATAAAATAGTTAGGCAAAGCTAGGCTTAAGTGAAATACTGCAGTGAGAGATCTGTTTTTGTGTTTCATGTTCCTATATTCTGTAGTAACTTTGTGGTAGACCATACATCTTTTGGGATAGTTATAGCAGAAGCAGTCTGCTTATTTAAAGTACGTGTAGTGACCTTATACTTAAGAAGCTGAAGGGACTGGAGTACAGTAAAGAGCAGAAATTAAAAGACTGGCAGAAAAAGAGGAAATCAAATTGAAATTTGTTTATTCTGCCACTGAGTTAGTACAGCTTCAATTTGGAAACTTTACTTCAGCCATTAAGCACAAATGCAATTAAAATTAATTAATTTAATTTAAATAACCAATTTGTATAATACCCATGCCAGGGCATACACTGGGGAAAAGGTTACTTTCTGTTGGAATTAAATAGATCAGTTGCTGATTCCAAAATTGCTTGTATCAGTATTGTGAAAGTCAGATGCCTCATCTCTGGGCTGATGTTTCTGAAAAGGCAGTCATGACCTGAAATTCCCCTTACATGCAAATTGTCTAGTGCTGCATTTCATGAAAAAAGTGAGCACTCTTTTCTTCCAAAAACTACTTTTTCCATCTCTCTGTCCCATTTCCATCTTCATCCCACTAACACAGTATCCTCTCAGTCTCCTCTCTAGTGATTAGGTTGCTATTCTATTCACTCTTAGGGAGGTTTTACACTGAGAAGGAAGAGAGAAAAACAAAAGGAAGGCAAAGTAGTTCTTTCATCTTCTTCATATTAATGATTTTTTTTATTTTTATGTGGTGAAATGTCATAAAAAGTGACAATACACATATTTTCTATTCCCTTTGCCTTCCTTTTATTTTCACTTCTTCCTATAACTTTTCTTCTATGTTAGGATATGCCAACATTAATGAACATGAAACATGAAGAAAACATGGGTAGATCTTTCTTTTATTATTATGTCACACAGTTAAAAATGTTGAAGGAAAAGTGACTTAGAAACCTGATTAGTTTGTCATTGACACAAATAGATGTAATAATTCAACACAGAAATTGCAAAGTGTCCTTATGAATGCAAGCACATTGTGTCTGGTACATTAACAAAGGACCACACACCTGTTTCTCATGCAAAGTTCCTTTCTGATGCTGAAAAACTAGTACTGAGAGTGAGTTTTGGCAGATGACATTACAATTCAAATAAAGAAAAATAAGCTTGTGAGTTCATATATATTTCCTTGTCACTCAAATTCCAAGGGATTTTTTTAGCATAATGTTTAAAGTACGGAGTGAGTGTCCCCATAAATATCACTAATGGATAATGATGAATAAGTTATAACAAGAAGTTTCAGAAAGCAGTTCCATGCAACCAAAGCAGATTTTTATTGATTTTACAGCAAAGTAAAAAGTAATAAAAAATGTGCTTTTAAAGTTTTCACCTTCAACAAGGCAATGAAACCACCAAGAAGTAAAAAACAGACTCTAATCTTATTTCACTAGTATAAATGAGGGATTGCTGCTTCAGCAGGTGCAGTGTTAACATGAATTTTCCCCAGTGCAATGTAATCTCATCAATTGTATTGATTTATCTATTTCATCAAATACTATTTAAACCACTACTGTATCTGCATTATGCATATGCAGCCAAGTTCAGAACTGTAAAAACATGTTATTAAAAAGCATGGTAGTCATGGAAACAGATCATATAGAAAGTACCTTGAGGAGGATCCTACTATCTGATTGTATAGAACTTCACTGGCCACTTTATAAAATACAGAAATGTAAGATGCCTTGTACTTGATCACAGCACTAGTTTATTTAACCTGCTCTCAGATTTCCATCCAAGGTCATCTGGTGATTCTGAGGCAGTTGCAGCCCATCACAAATAAGTAATGTACCTTTGAAATTTTCCAGTCTGGGCAGGATAGTTTTTTATTTGTAGACCACCCACAGATACTCAGTTCATTGTAAGCATTCAAAGTCGTACTTGGCTATTTTTTTTTTTTACATTATCACTACAGATGCTACATTTTTCTGTCTCTTTTTATAATACATCTCTCCATTTCCATCACTGGCCTGTCAAATAAAATCAAGTAATTACCATTTTTTATAATAACAGGGCAGAAAAAAGCCACCAGAAAACCAGACAGCATTATTCTACGTGATTTATTTTGAAACATTGACTTGAGACTCCCAAGGCTCAGTGAGAAAAAGGCAGTCATGAAACAAATATTTTCTAATGTTGACTGAAATTTTAATTAAAGTTCAGTGTTGTTATTTTAAAAATCCTTCAGAAACAAGGCAAAATAATATGTTTGACCAGGAAAGATGGTTAGAGAAGATGAGGAAAAAGAGGCTTCCTCCATGCACAGGAGCAGCACGGCTGTACAGAGCTGTCCTGAGCATCTGGCTGATGAAGAGTCTAGGTACAGTCTGAAAGAGGCACCAAATCCAGCTTTGCAGGTGACCCCACAGGGACCCATCCACATGGACAAGGGCATGGCTGCACTGGGACCTAGCCAGGCTGCTGGGCTGGCCCAGCAGAAACCCTGGGAATTTCAACAAGGACAAATTCGGAGTTCTACACTTGGGCAGAATCAAAGTCGTGCAACAATACAGTCTGGGAACTGACTTGTTAGATTGCATCTGTAATACTGAATCCAGTTTTTGGGCCCCATGGTACACAGGAGTTCAGCAGAAGACAACCAAGACAGGCAAGGGCAGGGGCACTTACCCTCTAAGCAAAGGCTGAGGGTATTCCTGATTCCCACTTAATAAAGACACTGAAAATAGCACTGATATGTGTCATTTGGGTTTGTTACAGAATAATAAACTTTTTCAATTGTAATACTAGAGGTTAAGAGGAGAATTGATAACTAAAATTGTTGAATTTGAGTGAGAAAATGCCTGGCAGTCTCTCATAAAATCTGGGAGTAGCTACATACCTACACTGTTAGTAGCTACATACTTTTACATGAATCTTTTCGGGTCGCTAACCAAATTTGAGGGTTTAGGTTTTATAATAACAGTAAATTCAGTAACTCCACAAATTCACAGGGTATGCAGTTCAACACTTAACTACAAAGCAAAGAATATAAATAAAGTAAGAGACTGGAAAACAAATAGAAGTCTAACTTCATTACATAATGCATAGATAGAAAACATTGGTTTCTAACAAGGCTGAATTGATATAATCAGTAATGAGATACAAGCAGTGAAAGATCTGAACATCCAAAAGATCAAACAGAATGTTTCTGTTTTTTTCAGAATCTAAAGAATATAGCATAAAACAGCTGTGGTAATAAAATCCGTTTCAAAGGCAGAATCTTCCACGTTGCAGCTCGACGTGGCACGAAGCGAATCTGCTGAACCCCAGGAATACAGAGTGATAATGCAGGCACAATGAGTGGGCCGGTGCCAGATCATCTCACTGCAGCCCCCCTGCCACAGGGGTACCTTTCACTCGCCCAGGTTGCTCCCAGCCCACTCAGCCTGGCCTTTAGCACACCTGGCCGAGCCTCGGACCAGCCAGCGGGGCCAGCTGGGCTCATGGACATGAGCCCACCAGGGCATGGGTCAGGCTCCTCCAGAGAGCTGGCATCTGCAGAAATGTCCCTCATCCTGAAGGGACTTCATCCCTAGCAGTGCCCATGTCAGCTTAAAGCTCTGAGCTGTGAGGGTGTTGCAGTAACTCTGTTTATGTGTACCCTTTGTTATATTAAAAATGAGAATGGCGCGTAATTTGACAGAGAATTCAGAAATTTTACCATGCTCTTCTTAGAAGCTAAGGCACACTACTGTTTTACTATTCCAAGGAAGCCTGGATGCATTCCTATCCAGGCTTCTGAGCAAGAACTTGTAGCTAAACTGTGAGATATCTCTGTTTCCCCAGCAACATGCTGGTCACTTTAGTGGGAACTTTGAGATCAACGAGCAGCTGGTTTAAGCTTCTCTCTCCACAGTAGTTCTATAATATGAGCCAGGCTTCTGGTACAACTAATGCAGGAGTAAGAATGGAGAATAAGATAAAAGGATAACAAGATTTGATGAAAAAAAATTGTAATGTTTTAATATTATTTTTTCAATATTTCTGCTTTCCTTAAATCTATTCTTTATAAATACATGGAAAACAGGATTTTGCAAATTTGTTTGAAATCTTTTAACCGAAACTCTTGATTTTCTCTTGAAAAGGCCCATGGAAAGTACTTTTGACCAGCTTATTGCCCACTTACCTATTGACCACCGAGTTTCTTATTAAACCTTTATTAAGGAAACCACCTCAGGCACTGCCTACAATAATCTAGCTAAGTTCACAACATGAAAATTGTTTCATCCTTATTTATTTCTACTTGATTGGGGGTTTTAATTTTTATTTGACTGAAAAGGTAACAAGCCTTTTATAATTTTTTTAATTAAAAAACAAAAACAAAAACAAAACAAAAATACCAGTGATTCAGTTAACAACACTTTGTCACTGTGTTAATGCCAATCTTAATTAGCATTGCACAGTTCTGCATGTCAGAGGAATCAAGTATACCTAATGTTAAAAAATATCCCAACTGCTACCAGTATTTCACTTTTTAACAACGCTGGGAAAAAATGTTATTGAATATATAGTAATATTAAGTCATCTATGTTCTACATAGATGTTACAATAAGCACAGAAGGAAGAAGATGCATTTATCAGATGTCTTACTTACACATTTATTTCCATTGTGCAAGGAGAAATTTTGCATAATGACATTTTATTTGTGAGAATAAATTGCACATGAATGCTTTTTGATTGCAGACAGAACATAAACAGTCATGGTTCTGTGAAATTTGCTGATATGAGAATGGCAGTTGGAGAATGTGTGTTTAATGGAAATTGAACTTACATGGCTTGACTTGGAGGTGGTACATTCACTAGGTTTTCCAGATCTTCCATTAAAGGAATAGTAAATTTGGGGGTTTTTGTGGAGGTGGAATTGTCAGTCCAACCTTTGTTGTTATTTTCACTGAAAGAGTGAACAATTCAACTACCATTTTTACCTATTTTTTTTTCTCTCCCCACCCACTCAGGGTTACCATAGCATATACCTGTTGACTTCGTTCAGATTTTGAGCTCCAGATGGTATACAGATAGGTGACCTAGAACAATTCACATAGGTATGGGGGTAATAAGTTATATCCTGATTTTCACTGGGTAGTGTCATCCTCTCTTTCCTCATGACAACCCCATATCAGAGGTTTTTGGAGCAGCAGCACAACCACAGTATGTTCCATGTATCATCCAGACAATATGAACTTGCACAAACAAAAGCATCTAAACCAAGTATCTCCAACCCTGAGCTCCTGAGGGAGCAGCACAGCATGCCTGGAGCAGCATCCACCCCCTGGGAGTCTGTGTGCTGTGCATTAGGTATTACAAGCAATGGGGTTTTGTTGTAAGCTGTGCAGTGAGGAACACTGGTTTAGACTTAGAGATAAATATTTGCAAAGACTGTGTCTCTTAGAGGAAAGACTGTGACACTGCACTGGACTGTGGAGCTGCACTGTTTTTAACTTTTAATTCAGCTCTTTCGATACCCTCTGCAGTAGGTAACTGACTTGGAAAGGCAAAACTAAATTTGAAACAGGGAGAAAGAAAAGATAAGAGAGAAAGCAAGAGATGAAAAAATCACAGGCTTTTGAATGGGAAGATACAGTATTTTTTCTGAAAAATCCCCTATATATGTTAGAAAACAATTCCTGGCCTGTGCCTGGGTGTTAGCAAGGCAGGTGAACCAAACTTGTGTTCACCTCCACAGCTTCCACATGCTCATTGACAGTATTTTCAACAACAACAGAGGTTATATATATTTTTTTCTCTCTCATGCTATATTCCTTTGAACAAAACAAATATTTTGATTTGTCACTGAATCAGGAAATAAGCTCTCATCTTTCTTTCCAGTATGTCAGTGGGGTAGTGACACAATGCTATCTGTTGTTCTGAAACCTTGGAAAGTTTTTATGACTCTCTTTAACTCAGTGAATTATAAACTTCAGAAAAATTAATCTCTGGGCTTGGTAGTATGCTTTTTCATCTTGGAACATTAAGATCCAAAATGTACTCTTTCCTCCATCCCTAGAGAATGTTAAGTGGCACCATTAAAAATCATTCTAAAATGCAACAGCTTTCAGAAGGCAGAATAAGAGCATCGGCACCATTAGCATAAGCAGTCTGTGAGGAGAAGGCACTACAATTGATTATTAAAGCAACCTGCTCAAATTCATATTAGTCTTTCCTTTTTTTCCTTCTTTCTCTTTCTCTTTTTCTCTTTCTTTCTTTTTTTTTTTTTTTTTCCTATCCTTTTTTCTTGCTTTCTTGCTGTCTTTTCTTCTGACATTCATTGCCACTGGGCATTTAACTTTTAGAAAGGCAATTCTGAATTAAAAACTCACCCAGATGGTTACTGAGCAAAGGTTGTTTTGGATGACTGGTGTTGGCTAGATGCTGCTTGTCTTGTAAGGAATAAAGCATGCATTGCAAAAACTGGAGGATATAAACATACCATACAGACTATCCAGCACCCTTACATCCACTTGTGGTGTCAGCATTGCCAACCACTGCACAAACTATTACTGATTTTTAAAAGGTGATTTTATAAATATTCCTGAACAGCCCTGCAATGGATGATAGGAGGATGTTAGATATTTAAGGTTTAAAAATAAAAGGTAGATTTTTAAATTTTTTTCCTTCTATAAGAGAAAGCCTTCAGCAATCTACAGACTTGGAGGACAAGGGTGATAGAAGTTTTGAGTTCCTAAGGATGAAGATGTCTGGTTCATAGTATGCATGAACCAGTGCTTGCAAAAATTGCACACAAATGAGCATGCTGATGCTACCAAATGAATATCAGCTGTAAGATATAGGTCCTTTCCCTATTCACATCCATTAGCAATCTCCTTCACTAGTGTTATACAACAATTCTCTTTTACAAATATTTAATGTTCACTTTCATCCCTAATGATCATCCCTGGGTACAGTGAAATCAAAAGGAGAAACTGTAATGCCCTCACCCCTAATCTGGCAAATGCTAGGCTTCCTGTTTTATGAAGCAGTAGAGTATTTCTGTCCTTTAATCTTTCATTTCAAGAGTGAAAAATGGAATAGATGCCACAATTTAATGTAATGAAAAATAATCACAGTGGTCCTGAAAGCTAATGTAGCAGAAGATTTTTCTTAGAGAACCTCTGCAGTAAACTACACTCCACTAATCTTATCTGCCATTCTCAACAGGCGGGGGCCTGGGGTTTATGCTCTAGCAATTCTGTTTTACTGGTCAACACAGAATTTTAATTAAACATAGCTTATAGGCTGAATCTTAAACGGAATAGTAAAATCAGAGCATAACCTTACATGGAGTGTATTATGGTACACAAAGGTGATCTTGTTTTTCTTTCTTCTGAACCCATGGCTAATTTATGATTTTAAATAATCAGCTGTTCAATCCATGCATTTAAAAGTGTGTTCTCCTTAGTATGTCAAATACATTAAATTTTTACAGATTTTTACACTAGTAAATGGAATTTTTCTTTTTCCTTCTCAGTAGTTGTGCCAGTTCATAAGTACAATTAAGTATTACTTCAGGGAAAAAATAGGCCAATAGGTTAATAGTGAATCCTAAATTATTTCAGATTTTTATTAATATGTAAAATTAAGTATGTTATCTGCATCTATATACTTGTACTTATTTATTCCATACTTTGAAAAAATGCATCTACTAATGGACTTTGGGAGAGGAACTTGTGCACACCTGTGTGTGTATGTATATGGGGATGTGTGTGTGTTTGTGTGTACTTTTATGTACAGGTCTTACTGGTACCCGTCTGAGTTTTCTTTAAAGAAATATAATTTTAGATGGACAGATATGAAAGAAACATGAAGTTAATTAGCCCAAGAAAATTATGCAAGGTTACATGAAAATAAAATGTATTAATAATACATAAGCTAATATTTTATATTCATCCTATATCATAGTGTTTGGTAAGAGCATAATTTTTCATAGAAGATTTTTGCCTTGCTTATCATGCATGAGTTGGCAATTAAACTTTCTGTAGGGGCAGTACAGGATTTGTGCATCAGCTGATTTCTTTTTTGAATATATATGGATTACATTACACAGTCTTGTCCCAAGATACACAGGATTTTGTGAGAGCTGTTGTAGGGTGATTCACTTCATTTTACTCAAGTTCTGGGAAGGTCTGGGAAGAGCATCAACAGGGCTTTCAAATGCTTAGAGCCTCAACATGCCAGCGATGTGCCCCTGCAACAACGTGGGTCAGCAGCCTCCTGGGATGCACTTGGCAGAGCATCACCAGCAGATCAAGGAAATGATCCTGTCCCTCTGCTCAGCACAGCTGGGACACAGCTGGAGTGCTGGATCCAGGGCTCCCAGTACAGCAGAGACATGGACATAAAGACAGTCCAGTGAATGGCCACTAAAATGATTAGGGGATGGAGCATCCTTCCTAGGAGGAAAGGATGAGAGACCTGGGACAGTTTCGCCTGAAGAAGTGAAGGTTCAAGGAAGATTTTGTTAATCTAAATGAATACATGAAGGGAGGTGCAAGGACAGAGCCAGGCTCTTTGCAGTGGTGTCTGGACAGGAGGCAAAAGGGCACAGACTGAGTAACCCAGAAAGGTTGTGGAGTCTCCATCCTTGGATATATTCAAGCACTGAATGAAGATGGTCCTGAACAATCTGATCTGGCTGACCCTGCCTTGAGAGAGGGGTTGGGCTAGACAACCTCCAAAGTTCCCTTCCAACATCAACCATTCTGTAACTCTGAGACCAGCTTGAATACTTTATGCTGCCTTTATTCCTATGAAAAGACAATAACAAAATAGCCCTGACAAAAGTAGTTCATAATGTGGACTTAGGAAGATTTCAAAGCTAACAATATTCTAAGAATAATAGGAAAAAATTGAGTATCAATATTATGCCTTCTGCTATAAAAAAAAAAAAAAAATAATGCAATGTGGCATTTCCTCATCTGCCTGGCTCTGGCAGAGGGTTTTATCCTTCACTGCAGGATTGGAATAGGCTGAGCAGGAACATCCCCTGGGGGCAATGTGACATGAAGATCACAGCAGTCTAAAAGGGTTCACTCAAGAAAGGATCAGCCACTACAGATGCATTTAAAGGAGAAGTAACAAGCAGAGATTAACGTGCTTTTCTTTTATCCCTTTTATCACTCAGGCTTTATTTTCCTATTTGCTCCTTTGAGCAAGTCAATAATTGTCCAGTCATATTGTCAGTGAAAAAAAAAAAGCTCAAGTCCTCCAGGAATACTTCTTTATGACTAGTGTAATGACTGTTCAATATGATCTACATCATTTCTGTTCTGTCTAGTTCAGTAACTCATTGTCTCCAAAAAGTTACTTTAAAGTAGTGCAACAGAGTTTAAAAAGAAAAAAAAAAATCTAAGATAAGGAATTCCAGAGTCAAATTTCCTTTTAGAATCTCAGTACCACTCCCCATACATTGTGTCATAGTCTTTGACTGCATAGAAATCAATACCCGTTATGCAATGGGAATGCCCATCCCTTTGTGAGTCTCCTCCATCCATGTCACCACTTGGTACTGAGGTTTTTACTCTGTCCATGTCAACTGAAATACTTGTTGCTTCTGTTTGGTGCCTTTTAAACACAAGATGAAATTCTGTTGGCAGTATAATATTTTTTTAAGCATTCAGTGTTAGTGATAATAAAATAAGTATCAATGTACATTAATAGATATGTGGCAGTTTGGTTATAAATGAATGATTTTCAAGATTGTTGAATTAATATTTACAACAGTTTCATTTTTAAGACCAGAATGTTTTAGGGATCTCTGTTTCTGAAAAATGTAGTTAGCTTTATGTCCAGAGGATGCTAAAATATCTTATTTTGGTTTGTGCTTTCATGCACTGTTATGTGCTCCTATGTTCCTGATATATAACTTACCTATGGAACAGGATGCCTTTGGAGATTGTAGAGTTGCCATCCCAGTAAGAAGAAAAATGCAAACATTTCTGTATACTATCTGTACTTAGATGGCAGGAGACAAACTCTTTTCATTCCTTCTAGACCAACTTTTCCAGGATTCCTAAGGAAAAAAAAGCTCAAAAAGCAAATTCATTTTTTGTGTGTTTTCCTCAAGAAAATAGAATGCTCTCACTTCCTCTGGCAGTGATGTCACACAAGATGTGCTACAGTTGTTGGCTCATGCAACTGCTGGAACAATAAAGAAGTTCAACCAAAATGTGTTGCTCTAGAAACTAAGAGCTGGTTTTACATGCAAATGTCCAGGTTACTACTACTTGTGGCTGGGGTGTGTTCAAGATTTGGCATTTGCTTTAGTCACTGTATCTAATTTCACTATTATTTCCCTCAACACCCAGCAAAGATCCACAACTTTGTTATTAGAAATCTTTGCATTCTGTACTGCATTTACTGAGAGGGATTAACTCTTTGTTTTTCAGAGCTTCCATATGGCTGGGAGAAAATTGATGATCCCATTTATGGCACTTATTATGTTGAGTAAGTTCCCAAGTTCAATATTAAGTTGCTATTAATATGTCATGACCTAATACTGGTATCCTCTGCAATGCTCAGCCTGGCAAGGAATGGGGACAATTACTTGGCATGTTAAACCTATGGGTATGGCAGGAATTCTCAGTCATCAAGGTAATTAATGTATATTCAAAGTATATTTGAATATATAGGTATATTCAAAGTATATTTGAATATATAGGTATATTCAAAGTGTCCCAAATCAGTGACTCAGGCATTCAGTCACTCTCTTTATCCAGGGTCTGGTTCCATGGTACCATTCTAGCTGACACTTGTACAAAGAACAATATCCATTAAAGAGATGTTGCATTTTCTATCTAAGCTTTGGATATTCAGCAAGGTATAAATCTTGTTAATCAATTAATAGAGCAAATCATAATAATTTCAGCTCAGTTAAAATCCATTTCTGGGTAATCCTCACTTGCTGCAAATCAAGTGTTTATACTGGTTGTGCCAGAAGTCAAGGTTTTTATATGCTGTATATGAAATTTAATGGGCTTTTTTGAATTTAAAAGTGCAGCTGAAAACAATATAAATTCTATTTTCATAACACAATCCTTGCTTTCATTTTCTTCAGATTCTGTTTTAGTTATGAAACAAGAAAAAAGCTTCTTCCTCTGTGCAAAGGCCAACAAAATGCTTTTGTTTGAAGTAATGGTAGGACCTGGCCAGTTTGTACATAAGTAAATCTGAGAGATTATTTCCTCTGCTTTTTAACTTAACATAACGAATGAGACTTATGAAAAATGAATCAAGATTCAGATTGTGATACCTGTTTGGAAGGGGCCAGTTCTCACTTTGCTCTCTACAGTCAGTATGCAAGAGAGGAGACTGGAAGCCACTCCTGTCACTGTGCAGATAGCACTTGCAAGGTTGAGAAACAACTATCCATTAGTGCCTTTTATTAAACAAGAGAGATCTTCAGAGAATATTGTCCCTGTTGTCCCTGACCTAAAATCTCCATTTCAAATCTTGACACTCAAGCAATATATTTATCTAGTTGCTTCATAGAAAATTGAAAATTTCCTTTGTGCATCACATTTTTCCCTTGGTCTCTTGAATCCATACCAACACACTGACTGCAGGATTGCCCTGGACAAGTATTGGAGATGCAGCTTTTCCTGACTTCAGGATATGCTGCTAGTATGCAAAGGTTCAGGTGTGCAGGGAGATCAAAAACTCATCTAATTGCTGCAAGTCTAGAAGATGTAAGATGCTCTTTTCCTACCTGCTGTCATAGCAGCAGCTTGTGAATGCCCATGCATGTTCCCCAGCCTTCTACAAAACAAACAACAGAAAGTGGTGCTTGTTTCTTGCTTTGCTGATTCCTTCTGTCCCATTCTCCAGATGCCAGAGCACCTGCTCTCCCTCTTTGTCCCCAGCTTGCTTCCTGCCCTCAGGTGAGAGAGACAGCAACTCCATTTACTTTGCTGCTCAGCTCAAGTCACCTCAGTCAGTCCAGATTCAAGCAAAAGAATAAGATTTGAAGTGCCTAAGTAATACCATTAAATTACTCCCCCTTCTGATGCCTGAGTTCTTCTATGGTGTCCCCAGGTAGGCAGGGGCTGCAGTTCTCATAGAATTTTATACTTAACCCCTGCCAAAGATTTCTGCACGTGCAATTATGCAGCTGCTGGGTGTAAGTAAAGCTTCTGCCCCAGTGGTTTTCAGTGTATTTTGAGGTATAACAGGTGGCGTGCAATTTCTGTGCAGTAATCTCTTACTGAGACTCCCTTGGTTGTTGGTGCAGCCCGAGGCATTCTGGCACCAGCAAGGCTCACACTCCACTGCAGAGTCAGAAAAGGAACAAGTATTTATCTGTATTTCATGTCCAACCACAGGTAAACAGATGCAAGGCACCAGGCCCAGATGTTATCGTGCAATTACATATTTTAAGGATGTTAGTGCCAAATTTATTAATACTAGCACAGATAAGATTTGTGGACAAAAACATCAAACCTACTGCAGTCTCTGAGGTTTTTAGAAGTGGAATGGATGCTCATGGAGTGGCATTAAAACTGCAGCCCTGCTAAATTCACATGGAGTTTTATAGTCAGTAAAAATGTAGCTGTAGTTTAATTTGCTGTCTGAGCTCAATAAGTTTGAAACAAAGATTGCTTTCCATTTTTCCTGCTACAATACATAACAGCCACAGTTTTTTTATTACCAATCCTCAACAGATGAGTTCATTTTTAACTAGATAAAATCAGATTACAATACACTTTCTTAATTTTGTCATAAAAGTAGGAAAATAATGAAAAGCAAGATTACAAAATTCCAGATATTTAGGTCCACTCCAAGTTTACATGCAGGCCTACAAAATCCTCATAGAAGCAGGGTTTGTACTCTGCTCACTGAGGAGCTTGTATCCCATGGGGAGTTTGTACAGTTCAGCAGTGAGGCAGACAGACTCCATTTCACCTTACAAGGAGCAGCCATGTTCAGCTCAAATATTCTGAGACCAGAGAAAAGCTAATAGAGAAAACAAGCCAAAACAAAGACATTTAAACCTCTTGCTAGTCGAGTTCCTAAAGACAAATCACAACCTCTTTGCAAATTCTGCTAAAAAAAAAGTTTCCATTATCACTACATCTCTTAATCATGCATTAATGTAGGTGTGAGATAATATTATAATTTTCATTTGCTTTGTTATGTAGGTCCAGGCTTCATTTATAATGTGACATGTGACATAAATGAGGTGTTTGCTATATGTTTGTTAACTTTCATGCAGTCTGGTAACTGTTAATCTGTAAACTAAGAACTAACAGCACTGAGCTGTGCAGGACTATGGAGAGAATGTAGTCATTAGAGTGCTCTGTGTCTTTCCATTCTAATTGCCAAAAGATTTTTCCCTCTTTAAGGATGACTAACTACAACACAGAGCTCAGTTTTCAGACATGGCCTCTTTAATAGAACAGCTAAATTAGCTGTACAGGCATTTATCCTGGAGAAACATACCTCCTTGATTTACAACTTCTGACAATGCTCTGTTAGTACTCTAATAGAAAAAGTTATCCCAGGTCATTTTGTCATTATACAGTGTTATCAACTGAAAAATGTGAATATAAAGATAAATAGGCTATACAAGATAGGCTATACAATGCATACAAGTTATAAATTAGAATATCCATTTTATAGGCATCCTGATCCTCAGAATTACTTTGTTGGGTAATAGGCAACAATTTCAAAAGCTATAGGCAAAAACTGCAAAAAAAAAATAAAAAGAAAGAACAAACAAACAAACAAAAAAACCCTCATATATTAAAGTAAATAAGAAAAGGAGATGGGTTAAAATCCTTCTACTGGTGCCCATGCTCTGACCTGCTGTCATTTTGTCAGAGCTCAGTGCCTTGACCATCAACTAAAGGCTGCAAATTAGGCACTACATCCTGCAAATCTCCTAAGGATGTGTTTCAGTTGTCTTAAGTGCATCTAACCTGAAATTCATCACAAAAACAACTTAGCCTGGCCCCACTGACAACTGAGAGGGCAGAATTGTGTCTGTGTTTTATGGGCTGGCTGGTGCTGATGGTACCTCCCCATCACACAGAGACAGAATTTTGACCTGACAAGTAAATGCAGCTCTAAAGAAAATCCTGCCTCTCAGGGTGTGTCCCCAGCTGAGATACAGTGAGCTAACAGGGGCCAGCAGCACCAGCCACTCCTTCTCTGCACAGCCACAGTGGCACTAGAAAAAATGAGTTGGATTAGGTTTTGGATTACTATTTTTGATTTAATATATATTGTATAAAATAAAGGAAGAAAAGTTAGAATTGTTCACTGAATTAGATCCTATGAGAATGAGCAATACATTTTGGCTACCATCCAAAATCTGTTTTAACCATAAAAGCACTTACTTGTAACCATCTCTAAAACTCACATTAGGCTTGTTTTATGAAGGCCTAGGCTAGTAATAAATCTTGTGCATGCTGTTGAAGTAGCTAGAGGAAAAACTAAAATGTCCTTTCAAGAGAACTACTTAGCTTAACAACTTGTTTCTCAAGTAAACTCAGCAGGAGCACTTTTTCTGATTTAGCCAAGAAGCTGTATAGCACTTGAAATTGCATAAAAGAGATGTGTTCCATGTTACATCAATATAGGAACATAATGCAATATTATTGACTGCTAAAAATGACTGATTATAAATATAATTTTCTTTTCTTTGAGTCCTCTTGGACACAAAATTTAATGCATTTTTTTAATGAGTTGGAAATTTCACATTGTGCTTTTTCACATTGTGCTTTCACATTGTGATTGCACATTACCAAAAACAGTCAAAATATGGGAATAAATTGGAGCTTAGAATTATTAAAGTTGCACCAACAACATGAGGTGCTTCAAGAACCTGTGTTAGTCTTCCTATCTGATCTGATCTGATCTGATCTGATCTGATAGAACAAAATGTCATTTTCAAGCTGTTATCAAAGATATTTCTGTTTAAATTGACCAAACCACAACTTAAACTATACCTAGAAACTGTAGGTAGGCAGTAGAAAATGGATTATAGCTGTGATGTCAGTACCATACACATTAATCTTTATTGAGCCATGAACACAGGTTAGCTAAAATCCCCACTTCTCTTATATCACAGAACCATGTATAAGTTGAAGCTTAGGTCTGCAGGAGCCTTCCTGCAACTGCAACATGAAATTGAGCACAATGCAAAGTCCTGAATGAAGATCTGAAGTGTAATCTTGGATATCCATTACATCTGCATGCCATGGCACAAAAGCCACAGGAAACCTCTGCTCTTGTGGAGGGCAGCTGGAGAACAGGGCAGGATCCTTCAGAGCCCCTAAAGTAAGAGGTGATCCCTATGTTGAAGCAACTAACCCACATGTGTAGCAACCCTGGTTTAAAACTTGTCAATTGCTAAAATAAAACAAGCTAGATATTGTACTCCATACCTCCTTCTGGAAGCTGTTTTCTAACTTCACACTTCTCTTGTGAGAAGCCTACAGACTTCAAGTCTGAAATCCTGTCATCTTTAATATATTCTAGTATTTACTTCCAAATGTATTCATAGAATGCAATTATATAGCAGAATTAATTCTGCTTGAATAAAAAGCTAAAACTCCTTTGATCTTCTCTAATAGAATACTCTATTTCACTGGTCTTCTTGTAAAACCTTTCATAGAGATTCATTTCATTTGATCATGGGTGCTCAGAACTTAATGTAGTATTTGAGTTTCATCACTGTATTGTGTAAAGACAAAAGCAGTATTTCCTTTACAACATGGAAATATATCCAATGATAAACACATAAGTATTTTTTCATGTTTATGTTAGTACTTCATGATTACCTTTTCTTAACACACATAAGTCTTGCTTTCTCCATTTTTAACTAGTGAAGTTTTTCTCCCTTTCATCATAAGTCCATAGGTTTGCAATAGAATAAGGTGCTGAAGACCCTGACAATTACTAGAAATAGCAGAAAGCAAAAGTCTAGGAAAGGAACACCTACAATCTTAAACAGCCTGTCTAAAGAAAGAAAGAAATGAGAGGGATTTATCTGTCTGCAGCATAGAACAAAATTTACTGAAAGCTATTAATGAAAATTTTAGAGTATGATAGTAAGCTAGCAGCCATTTGAATGAGTTATAGCCATGTGAAGAAAGGAGCAACTTAAGGATTTATCACATTTACTTCATCTCATTAAATCAAATATTCTTTTACATGACTGAAAGTCTTTTCATTTCATTAGAACTGACCACTAAATCCTATTTTGCAAGTGTATTGCACTCCCATGGGACTTTGCTGCCTTTCCTCTACCTCACTTCCTAATGGCAATTCCACTTATCTTCTTTGAAGCTGTGGTAGGATCAAAATCTCAAAGGACCTGAAAAGTGCTTGATGTGTCACAAAAGGTCATTGCAATGTCAGAAAAGACCCTTTTAGGATCTTAGAGTTGTGAAAGTTACCACGGAACCTGTCCAAGTGCTTAAAGACCTGATTAGGATTGGATTTGCAGAAGACCTCAGTAGACAGTAACCCAGTGAGAACAAATAAGGAGTGATATAAGCCTGCCCTTCTGTACATATGTATTGGCTTTCCCAAAGCAGTGTTGGAAGCACAAGTCCCTTCTCTTTGTTGTGATCCTATTGTGATCCTATCTTGCAGCTATATTCCATGCAGCCTACTACATTGCTTTGCCTCCATGGGAAAACATGCAAAATATATCCCAGAACAGGATTGAAGGATAGCTCACTGATTGATAATATGTGTGCTTTAAAGAATTAAAATCAAGGATATGGTGACAGTAGTTGTAAAGTTCATTGTCCTAAGCACAATGCAGAAATGTAGTGGTGTAATGCCAGAGATGGACTTAATGACTTGTAGTAGGAAATGTAAAACATAAAGAAAAAATATGTATACTAACTTTTCTTATATTTCATATACGATCTATGTAGTTCTAATCTGCCATCTAATTTAGTTCCTGCTTCTGATTTTTCTGTACAGCTGAGCAGATACACATTAAAAAGGAATAATCTTCAATTTATTACCCATTAGATTTATTTGTTAATTACCATCATAAAAGCACTCGGTTGTCTAGGCTTTTATTTTTCTGTTAGTGAGTAAATTCACCTACAACTAATTTATAATAATGCACAAAACTGGTTGAGATCCTTTGAATCATACACAGAACAGTGGTCATGCTGAAGACATGAAAACTGTTGCTATAGCATTTTTCAGCAGTGCTGCTGTTTAATATGTAGTCCCATAGATCAAAAACATTTGTATGTAGCAGATTTAGCATATTGAAGTGATAGGATGCTGCTCAGTGCTGTTCATTACAGAGGGCACTGGTTGTATATCCTCACCCCCAACAAAATTGTGTGGAATATAAGGGACGTGTTCAGGCCCATTGGGGGTTCCTCACAGTTCTGATCTCTAATCACACACACCTTAGCCACATACTTAGCACCCTACTGTGAAAATTATCAGTTTATCCAATTGAACCTAGGTTGTAATCAAAACCAATTTTTTTTCCAGCCACATAAATAGAAGAACTCAATTTGAAAACCCTGTCCTAGAAGCAAAAAGGAAGCTACAGCAGCATAACATGCCCAACGCAGAACTTGGAACAAAGCCTATGCAGGCCCAAGGTTTCCGAGGTACAGTACCATGTCAGCTGTCTTGGTTAAGATGTTGCTTTCCTGTTTATGTGACAATGCTTTTGTCATAGTCTGGTTAAAAGAATAATGTTGCCAATGCTCAAAAGGTTATCACCTGTATCTTAGCAATTTTCTCCCTTAAATATCCAGGTTCCAATAGTTGCAGGACTCAAGAGCCAACTAAAACTTTCAGAGGCGCAGAGGAAAAACAGAACAGTTTAATCTAGTGTTTCCTAAAGGCTGAGAAGCTGAAAGCACAATAAGACTTCCAACATAATTTTCTAAATAAAATCATAAATTCTGTTCCTGGGAATGTACGACTCTCTCTTGAGCACCCGAGACTGGCAACACTGAAATACTTAATTGTACTTTCTCTAAATTACTCTTAATTGATGTTTGGTATGTTTCTAAGCTAGCTCATCTAGCAAGCATCAATTAAGTTAAAAGCCTCAAGCACAGTGTTATAGGAGTTTACAGGAATGCAGCCACTTGGTAACATAAAAATTAATGTGCTCAAAAGGAGCTGTATAAGCAGCAAACAATACTGGTATCGACAAATGAAATTTAACGTAAGGTTATAGTCAGAGAATGAGGCTTGTTCTCCTTTGCAACAGTAGAAAGCTCCTCATCAACCTTACCTAGACCCAAACTTGCCCGCCTGCGCCCCGCTCCCAGGAGGTCCCGCAGCGTGAGCGACCTGTGGCAGTGGCGGCGCGACCCCGCCGGGGCCGGCGCGCTCTACGGTACGTCCCCGCTGCCCGCTGCCCTGGGGCCAGCTGGGGTCACAAACCTGCACCTCCCCAACCTCCCCCACTGCATGGGAGAGCAGCACGGGGACCCCAGCACCCACAGCGCACCCCCAGGCACTGGAGAGGGGACGCCAAGGTTGCACAGCTGTCGTGTGTGTCACTTGTTGGATGCCTGAACCCCGTGTGTTTGGAGAGAAAAGCTCATCTAGTGTTTACCTCCTCTCGGCAACAAATGGAATGAGACATTCACAGGGGATATATTCCTCACTGTGGTTGGGAGGGAAATTATGAGAAATGTATTACTTTGTAGACAAAGCTGAATTTATAGGTTTGGAAAGAGGTTTTTAAATTACCTCACAGATCACTTTTATTGATGTAATTATTTTAGCTACGCAATATCCACTTCTAAATGGATTTCTAATATCACAGGATATTTATATCTTTTCATTTATGGCTGATCTGCCATAGATAAGAAATACGTTTTAAGCTTTCTATTAGTACAAGAACCCACAAATATTTTTCCTGGAATGTCTGCACCCTTTATTTTCTTGCCTTTGATACACTGCCACTCGGTGTCAACCAATACTGTTATGTGCTGTCCCTGCTATGTTGTGACTAGATCAGAACTTTTGTCTTTCTTGTTTATGTTGACTGATGTAGAAAAACCACTCTTCACCCGTGATGCATCACAGCTGAAGGGGACTTTCCTCAGTACAACTCTTAAGAAAAGCAACATGGGTTTTGGATTTACCATCATTGGTGGGGATGAGCCGGATGAGTTTCTCCAGGTGAAGAGTGTAATTCCTGATGGGCCTGCTGCACAAGATGGGAAAATGGAAACAGGTAATTATGAAAGTTCCTCTGATCTTTTATATGAGAAACAGAATGAGAAATAGATTCCTGAGTCTCACTCTCTCCATGAATGCAAACATTTTCCATATGACTTTCTGTGTTAATATGTAGAAAAGGTAAGTTTCTTGGTAAAAATTTCTTGCTTATAAGTGCCAGGTAGCTTATTTTTCCTGTTTCACAATATTTTAAGGGAGAAAAGATCTCTGCATTTGTCTACATAAAAATGGGTTGTGGTTTATAGACTGTTTACTTAAGAGAAGTCTGTGTGGAAAGAAAAGAGATAGAGAACACAGACTACTAAGTGCAAATTTATTTCTTTAGAAAGGATGGTTTTGCAAAATAATCAGTTGAGTCTCATCCAATACTGTTCTCATTAGAACCATCATAACAAGAGTTTTCAGTGTGGCATATGGACACACAGGCATTTGTGTCCTATTAAAAAAAGAATCTGTGAAAACTCATGAAATAAAAGAAACTGCTTCTGATGAGAGTGAAAGCTGCTCTGGAGATCTGGACCACCACTGCAAACACTTTCATCTTCACAGATTGATAAGTATTGCAAACTACTGTCTGAAAGGTCACATCAGGTCTATGTATGGACGAAACTCTTTTTGGAGGGAGATGAATTCTGTTTCCAAGCAGTTATCATCTTCTTTAGGAAAAAACAGTCAGAGAATAATTGAATTATTTCAGTTGGCAGTGTTCTTCAGTCACTAACCCTGTACTTAAAATAAGGCTAAGTTTGTCCTTGGATCAGGTTTCTCAGGGTCTTGAGAAAATTTTGTTAAGACAGATTCCACAGCCTTTGTGGACTCCTGTCCCCGTGTTCCTCCACTCTCATGGTGAAGACTTTGGCCCAGAATTTTTGGATGCCTCATCCCTGAAAGTGTTGAAGGCCAGGTTGGACAGGGCCCTGAGCAACCTGGTCTAGTGGGTGGCAAGGGGAGTAGTTGATCTTAAAACTCCCTTTTAACACACACCGTTCTCTTGTTCTATGATTTTTGCTCTTTAGGTCCATTGGGGTTTCCACAGCTACAGCTGGTTACTAGGGACTGAAGTTGTGTGCTCCTGTGTTTTTTGCAGCCTGTCACTCTGTACCATCTCTCCCCAGCATAATTTATCCGTTTTCATAATTTATCCTTCCATTTCTCACCAAGACATTGAAATAAAGAAATGCTAGTTTGGGATTGTTGTTGCCTCTGTAGAAAACCCATTTCATGGTGGCCAGAGTCACTATGAAGATAATTTTCTAAATTTTGGTAACAGATCATTGTGGATGGGTCACAGCAGCAGAGAAAGCTCCTTTTAGTATGTTACAGTCCAGGGAGCAGACACAGAAATAAATGCAGGCACAAATGATGCAAGTGGAATAGTCTGAAGTGATTTTTCTGGAAATTTCATTTAATCTTTCTTTTATTATAGTTGGGGGTTTTTTTATCAGAGTAATATTTGTATGTCAGAACAAATCACCCTGGATTCTAGTTTATTTTGTTGGACTCTCTAGGACTTGCCAAGTAGGAAGTGTAAAGGTTATGAAAAGTATTATTTAAAGAAAATTAAAACAGGATTTGCTTCAGAGCTAATGTTATAGCTATCATGATGTTTCTAACACCAAAAAAATAAACAGAAAATGTATATGAAGAAACAAAATGTAAGAAAGAAGTAGAATATAAATTTCTAGTGCTGATTTTACAAAAAAACATTATTCTGACAGCTTTTTAATTCTCATATTTGTTGCCATTTTAACTTAATGCATATAGTTTCCAAAGGCAAAATTTATTAAATTAGCTGATTAGGGGAACAAAGGATACAATAGGCTTCCTGAGTTCAGAAGATTTAAGTGACATAAACTTCATTTTCCCTTAATATTTTCATACTATCTAATACATGACATGAGAGCTTTTCCTTGTTTGTCATGGTTTAGCATTCTCAGATGCAGAACTCAAAAATAGTTACTTGCTAATCCCTCTGAAGTGTGGATTGTTATTGGTGACATTGATCATGGAGTTATTTTCTCTGGAAAACAGGATATCTTTGCAACTTACTTTAATTTTTATGCTGACACTGAATATGGGTTTCACAATACTGTTGCTGGTCATTATTGTAGTCATGGATTGTGCTGAGAACATGTAAGAAAAATGTTTGTTAAAATGCATTGAAATTGCATTGGTTTTTTTCTCAGGTAATTAATTCAAGTACAATAGGAATGCAAAACAGAAATGGACATTGAAATATATAATCACTCTACAATTATGTGACCCCAAAACATATAAAATTTGGTCTCAAAACAAATTTTGGCCACAAATGTCTTTGTTTTTAAGAAGAGTGACAGATTGTGATGTAAAGTCATTGGAGAATCTCAGACTAATGATTCTGCCATCTAACATTGGTTCTTTGAATAAAGAATTTTTAAACATGTTAATGGAAAACTGAAAAAATATATTTAAGGTCAGAATGTTTATAAAACATTGTTCAACAAAGGGGTTGCTTTTCCTGATATCAAATCCTTTTCACATTTCCTGAATTAGAGTTTCTCTCCCTATTGAGCTATTGTACAATATAATCAACTGGAGGTATGAAAGCCTCCCAGCTTCCATCAATAGCTTTTTGTTCATAAAGCTGTTAAAATCTTACCTTGGAAAACTACGTGAAATTACATCTGTTTCTTTTTGTTTGTTAGCTAGGCAGCATTAGATAATGAATAGAGCTTTTAAAATTTTTAATTAATCTTTTGTTACTATGTGTCATTGTTCAATATATGTGCACTCGATATATGATCAGTCATAGGAAGCTTTGGTTATAGATCAAAACATCATATTGTGGCAGTGGGGCATCACAGTAGAAAGTCTAAGGGCGGTGACAATGATCTGTGAAGCAACCTGTGTGTAAGGCATAACCACAGCACTGCTGCCCCCAGCTCTAATATGATTCTGGACCCTGTCCCTTGCAAAGTTCATACTATTTTTTTGGCCAAGTGGTTATCAAAATCTTCATACTTCAGACCTGCATCAGACTTGGAGGAAATACAAAGAAAAGGCATCATCTCATTTATCTTCCATAAACATTGGACACAAGAGCTGTACTCCAAGATAATTGTTAAAGAAACAAGCTCATAGAAAAGTGCTTTGGTTTATTTCTCCACCCAAAATCTGATATAGGTGTCAGAGACAAATGCTATTCAAAGAGTGAGTCTATGTAAGACATCGTCAACCCTTAAATGTGATCATAACAACACAGTTTGATCTGAAGGTTTCAAAACGGAGCAATTTTGGATTTCATCCTTTGGAACATGGATCCATAGAATGGTTTGAGTTGGAAAGGGACTTCAAGATCATCCAGTCCCACCTCCCATACCAGATACAGGTGAACCTTCCACTAAACCAGGTGGAACTCCAGTGTGTGACCTCACAGCTTGATGTCAGCATCAATCCCTGTGTCCAAATCACCAACAAAGATGTTAAATGGTGCCTGTCCCAGTACTGACCACTGAGGAACCCTGCTGGAATCCTGGAAGCCACTGGGAACACAGAAGCAGCTGCCTGACAGTGACTTGGCATTGCTGTGAAAGAAAGCATTGAAGCAAACTGAGTGCACTGGGATGCAACAAGAGATATCAGAGGTCCTGACAAGCTATCAGAACCCCTTGGTGCCCAGTGCTGGGCACTAAGAGGTATTTATATTTGTCCTAGACCCACAATAAGCCTCACAAGTAGACTCAGAGGAACCACATCTCAGTGGATGAGTCAAAAGCAACCAAAATTATATTCCCGATTCCATTTGCCAGATGTTTCAGAATTCATAGGGGCTATTATGCCCTCATGTAAATCTAGCATCTGTGCACTAATGGTTGTTAATAATCCTGAAAATGCCTTTCTAGGACATGTTTTAGCATTTGGAGGTCAATCAAGCTGCTGGATATGGACATTACATTCCACAGCATCTCTCTCTATGTCAGGACAGCCTAGGAGCTGAGACCACATTATTTTCTGGGAGGTTACATTGCTTTGTCTTGTCTGAAACTCATGCAGTCAACAGAAAATTGTATTTAAGATGCCCCTGCATTCGATTAAAATGCTGGTAAAAGACTGCATCTACATGAAAAGATTTTTATACAGTGAGTGATTTTGACTGACTGCTGTTCTAAGGCAAACAAAGATTTAGGCCTGCGGCTGAGTCAGATAAAAGCTCAAGCTGTAAAGGCAAAAACTCTCCTACAATTCTCAAGGTTATTCAATGAACTGGATAAACTGAAACACTCCCACATAATCAAGCTTGGGGAAAGATTCTCACACTCCTCATTTCAGCAAGCACCATTTCCTTTGGCGAAGGTTTCCAGGAAACAGCTCAAAGACATGGTGCAAAAGTGGTTCTTGAAGTCTGGTGATGACCCTTCTGACTTATGAATATCTTTGGTCAATGCAGGTTAAACTTTCCAGAAACATAAATCTGTGGGGAAATGTCATAGCTCAGCAGTGTGAATCAAGAAAGGGGAAACATGTTCTTTCATTTCATTTGCCAAGATTGTACTTGGCTGGCTTTAAGATGCTAAATCATCTGTAAACAATGCAAACTTGGGCTTTTTTAGATGTTGTTCTGTCAGGAATGGTAGTTTCTCTGCATTAGTTGATCTATTCTAGAGACAGAAATTCATAAATTAAAGAGAAGTTTCAGCTAACAGATATACTTGTCTACAATTCAGATGTCTATATCTATCATATAAGCAGTCAACTATTATTTTTGTATGACTGTAGTAGGGTGAAGCCTAGAGAAAAAAGCTAGAGATTGGTCCCACATCTACCACTCAGAATTTCTACTGTCCCCTAGAGATGTGCAAAGGGAAAGAGTTGTTAGAAATGCTGGAAGGCGTGGTCCGTTCCCTTGCTTCTGTCCATGGCCGTATGTCAAGACCCACATGCGTAACAATCTTCTGCATATGATGAATTTTTCAAGAAGCTGAGGTTACTTTAAATGTAAGAAAATTAGAGAAATCACACTTGTTGATCTATAAAACCACTAATGTTATTATTTAAGTGAATAAGAGCAAACCTAAAGCCATTATCAGGTACTTGAGCCTACAATGTCATTAGGCGTAGGAAATTATTATCTAGTTTTTGTAATGCATATTTTTTTACAGTAAGGCTAATATCTTACAACCTTTATAAAAAGTGGAGAACTCAAGACAGAAGAAATTGGGGATATCTACAAAAGGATGCATTTTTACAAGTTAAAACAGATGCTTCATTCTGTTCCCTGTTTATCCATTGTCAGATAATGTGAAAAAACCATCATCTCAACAAATATGAGCTGAACTGAGATGCAAGCTCTCTAGTTTGAGCAACAACAAAAAATTAACTACGTATGCACAAAGAAGGAAATGTGTTAAAATCTATGTTTTGGCAGTCATCTGGAAATGTTAATACTTTCAAAACTTCATGCCGTGTATCATGACCACATGCCTCAGCACCTATAGTCATTTTCTAAGAGGTCATGTCTTTCTGAAATGCTATCAGTCAAAACCTAACCAGTAATTTTCTCTTTTACAACATTCCCTTCCCTTGGCAGCCAACTGTTTACCACAGTTGCCATCTCAAGAGGTGCACTGACCAGGAGCTTGATTTCCAGAGTACTGAAGCTGGCTGAAATTTAGTTATCTCACCTGCCTGACACCTTCTCATCCAGTACCTCCAGGAAAACTGGCTCCCAAAGTTAAGGCATGGTGTTAAGAAAATGAGAAGCTGTGCTACTAGTGGGACCACAGAGGAAAGACTATCTTTTCATTGGTCTTATGCATCTCCAGGCTAAAAAATTCTTTTATCATGGACCAAGGCCTCATGAAGTGTCAGTCTTGCAGCTGCAAGCTGATGCCAGGTGAGGCAGGACTGTGAGAGCAGAACAGCACATATAAAACCAGCTTGTAATATCTGCTTCCCTGGCTACCCCTGCTTTATTTGGCAACTAGGATGTTTCATCTGATGTTGTAGTCTAGCTGAGACTGCACATCTCTCTCTGTCTCCATATGTTGCTAATCATCCCATGGAGTTCAGAGAATGAAAATTACCTGTTTGGAAAGTAACTAACAGCAATAACTGAAATTACTTCAGGCATTGTGGAGAATGACTTCTCCCACCCACGTTAGGCCAGTCAGTGTGAATTTGTGTTATATTTACTGCTTGTACTCCAGCATCCTCCAGGCTGATGATGAAATGGGGCAAAGCACAGCAGAAGCACTATATTTGCATCAGGTACAACCAAAACTGATAATTCCTTCCACTAGCAGTGCTGGTTACATTTTCTTGTTTGTGAGACATATAAAGAGTAACTATTTGTTAAAACCTCAGCCTGACTTTGAAGTACCAGCCTTTTCTCATTTCATGAGAAAAGATTTTAGATCAAGGATATTGTGTGGGTCTGGAGAGTAGAACCACAACATGAGTGCTATGATCTTTGCAGCAGACATGAGGACAGATGCTCTGCAAGTTCATAGCTAAGAAAAACTGATATAACCTTTTTTTTTCTTTTTGCAGTACACAGCATCCCATTTAATTTAATCCACTTTATATTTCTCACCATAAAAACTTGCACATCATATAGCTAGTGCCAAAACTATGCAAGAAGTGTAGAGTTAAAATTAACCCTGTTTTAACAATCTACCAATTTGCTAAGTAACCAGAATTATTTAAAGCAGAACTCTTAATTTTTTTTTTATTCTTTAAAGGGGACTAAATCTGAATCTTATCTTAAATTTTATAGGACAAATCTTCTGTTCCTCTGTCACAGAGGAAAGTGCTGAAGTATTACAGCATTATATTTAAGGAGTTTCAAACACAAAAGCAAAGGAAAAAATGCGTTTAACTATTTATTTTATATCATATATTAAGACGCAGCTGGGGAAAGCAATATGACAGGTGGCTTTAAAAGTGTGATGGTGACAGTAAAACTAATACTTGGAATATTAATAGCAATTAAGAGACTCTTTTTCAGTCCCCTGTTCTTTCAAATTTTAAGGCAGACAGATCACTGAGCACTGTATGTAAATAGACAAGTAATACTTAGGTTGCTTGAAATTTTTTGTACTTGTTCTACTTTCTTCTAAGATTAATTTTTCATTATATTTTTTATGTTTCTGTGGCTTTCAGATAAATTGATACAGCAGTCACATTAATATCTTTCAATTTTTCTTATGTTGACCAAAAGACTAGGAAAGGTGTTTACTTTTGTCTCAAAGTTACTGAATTTTTTTTTCTCTATAAGGTTCTTATTTTAGTGCTTTCTTCAAATTTTCCTTCTTTTGATATTCACTATATTGTGAGGTACTCACTGAATGATAACCAGGACAGAGAGGAGCCTAGACTAAAATAAGTATCCATATTTTGTATACCACGCACTCTTGCTGTCTACATCTGAGGTCTTTGTGTGCACCTTGTCAGATTTTTCAGTTGGCTGGTGTGATATTCAATATCCTTGTGTTCTCTCTGAGTTGCAAAAAATCCATGTGTCACTATCTGTTCTGCCTGAGAGGGATTTAGAGCTTGAGTCTTTGCTGCCCCTCCAAGCTACTGAGCATTCTTTAAGTAGTGCCTACAAATAGACATTCCTCGAGCTATGAAGAGAGCTTTTGATGCTTTTTAGCCCTGTCATTTGTCTATTCCCTTGAAGTCTTCAATTAAAATTACTGATGCAAACTGAAAGAGTAATTGTAGCATCTAAGTTGAATTTCAAAATGCTTCTGAAAATGGATAGTATGTTGTTTAAGTCACAGGAACAATTAAAAAAAAAAATCTTAGGGACTCTGTTCCCACATCACATCCTGTCTCACTTCATGAGATGACTCTGGGCTCACATTATTGGTACAAATGGAACTCAGTGGTCTCTGACTCCATATCTTGGAGTTTAGCCCTAAAGTCTGCCATACCATAGAAATTTTGGGAATCTGCAAGTCACATACAAATATCTCAATTGCCAAAGGCTGTTGCAAATGACATTAGACACCTGCTAAAACAACCTCATTCCTCCTTCAACAAGGAGTGTGTTAATATACTCCTTTGGTTTCCCTTATCATCTCTTAGAGCAAACAGTGATTGATTGATTAATTACTGTAATAATAATCCTTTTATGACAATTTTAAGGATGTTTGTTTCCCCTAACCTCATTCAAAACTCACATTTTTTGTTTTATGAATACTTTAAAAAAAGCAACAAACCCCCTTTTTAAATTAATAGGCGTAATTCTCTCTAATTTAACTGTTCAAACAACAACATTAAGAAGTTTGATGATTGAGTTCAACCATATTACTGGGGACTTTAAATTCATTTTCACCTCCAGAACTTACAATATTTTGTTCATATATTATTGATACCCATAAAGAAAATGACAATATTGGGATTGAATATTGTGTGTGTAACTTGTTTTCTTTCCTATGGTGACTTTTCTTCAAAATTCATTTAGAAGTGAGTCACTTATTTTTTTCAAGTCCACATATTACACAGAAATTGAGGAGTCTGAAAAGAGCACCAATCTTTCCTTTTGCTTTGATAAAATCCATATTTATACACAGGAAACAACTCACAATACTCATGTTTTATAGCACTTACTTCATTTTGAAAGAAATTCACATTTGTTGACGCTATATTTTAATCTATGATTATCAGTCCCAAGAATGATAATGTGTGCATGTTACTTGAAACAATAAAATACTGAAGATGTAACTAAGTGAAATTCTAGGTTACATAAGTGTGCCACATGATCTTCTGAAGGAGAGAGTATATGAGCATGTCTGCTTATATGTGGTGTTTTCTAATATTTAAGCCATTAGAGCAACTCTTCCAGCACCAACTATAGAAAGAGAAGCCAATGATGAAGTAATTTGATGGGAAGAGAGGGTATAATGGAAATATGATCTATGATAATATAGAGATCTTGTCTCTTATGATAAATGCAACACAAACCATAAACACAAGGCATACACACCCTGTCTAACCTAAGACACTGGCCCCTTGTCTCTTCTAGAAAGAGTAAATGAGACATTCTGGTGCTCAAAGGTGCTATATCTTTAGCAGAAAATGAGATCATACAGAAATCATGAAATATGGTAAAGTAAAATGTGAAAGAGTAAAGGTGAAAAAGTAAAGAGACTATTTGGACACAAATTATTCAAGTATGTGCAGTCTCATATTCCTATTAATTAAATGTCTGACTCCATGGAAAAATGGCCACAAAGGCTGAAAGCATAGACTTAAGGATACTAAAACTATAGTCATACTTGTTTCAGTATACAAAATACAAGGTCAGAAAAAAAGTTAAATTATTTTTTCTGTCCACTATCACATCTTAATACACCTTTATCTGAGTGTTCATATTGAAATGAACACTTGTTTTGTGTATGTAAGTTCTAGGAAGCCCATAAATTCATTCTTCAATCTGAAGCTCACTGTGCAAAATCTGCAGATTCTGCTACTAGGACATTTAACATAGACCAAGAGATGATAAATATATTGTCATAATCCTCACATTTATTAGGATAGTTTTTGTAAGTTTTGCATGTTGCCACTTGATAAGCAGCATGTACTGAACTCAGTAGCTGCCAAAAATGCTGCAGTTGAAGAAATTACTTTTCTTCTATCAAATGTAATTAACACATATCTCACATGATTTGGCTATTTGTATGAACAGACAAAAATATACATTGAAAATAATAGTCATCATCTTCTCGTGTAGTATTTTATTCAATAAATAATGATGTTTTGTTTCTTTACAAAACTGTTCTAGGAGGTCAGAAAGATATTCTCACTATATAAGAAGATGACAGGGAAAATAAGAATTTCATATTGCATGATGAAAATAACTTAGAATTGTACTTTTCAATATTGTCAGCTATGCCACATTTGATTTCCTTGTTTTTTGGCATATAGAACTTTATTTCACACTCAATTATAAAAATAAAAAGTAATTTTTTAGCTGAGTTTCAGATTTTTATTTTAATTTTTTCTTTAAAAATTAATTTATTGGTGTATATTCACCTCTGCCTCCACACTTGCGCAACCAAATACAATCTGTACCTGTATTAAAATATGAGAGTTCAAAAATTTTACTAGTTTTATGCCTTTAACCACTTTTGAGAACAAGTTTTAAATTCTTCAAGAATTTAAGAATAAATTAAGTAATTAATTTTAAGATACAATTTCTGCTGTACATTTAGAATGGCAAATATCTGTCTTGACAGTTGACAATATTTTGCTTGAATGTATTAATTTACATCAGTGTACCTGAATTTCTCCATCCACAGGGAGAAGTAGTAATTTTAGAACTTTAGTAAAGTCCAATAGTTATTTAAGTTAGCAACTCCCATCCTAACTGCTAAAATATAAGTGAAGACTAATGGAGTTCATCTTAAGATATAAAGGACAAATACTGTCAAAGTCCAATTGTGCAACATAAATTAAAATAGAAATCTGTGTTCAATCGCATATGGATCAATATTTTTGTCAGTGCTCTGAGTTGTATCATTTGATGCATGGCATGAAGAAAAACTATCCAGAGTTGCATCAGAGATGACAAAACATTTCCAGGCATATAAATCATATTTGAGGAGTTTAGTGAACCTTTAACTAATGGGAGTTACAGAGACATTTTGAGGCCATTTTATTAGAAGTTCACTTCTAAAAGCATCTTTCAATGTCTGTTGCCAGAATCAGGATATTAGCACAGATGCACCTCTCATCTGACCCTGTTTAGCTGCTCACATGGCCTTTATAAGAAGAGCAAAGTTTATTCCAGCACTTACGTGACTGCCTCTTTGTAATTGATGACTCTGACATTTAAAAAATGGCTTGTTTGCTTAAAGACCTGTAATGAAAATTTCTCAAAGACATGAGGAGCACTTTTCCAACCAGGAGGCGGGACATGAAGTGACTCCTGATGGAAAGTGAGAAGCCCCTGGAAAAATCCTTCCAGCCTTTTCTCTCTCTGCCCCACAAAAATCTTCTCCCCTCCAGCAATCACATAAATGTGATGCTGTCTCTGGGTCAGTGGATGGAGGTGGAACTCGAGGTGCCCTGCTGCTCCCAAAATCTCTGTGTGTGCAGCAGTGGGAGCTGCCTGGGAAGCTGTGCCACGGTGGCAGAGCCCTAAACACTGCTCTGCTACCATGCCCAGATAAGTGAGGGCTGTGTGCAGGTGTTTAGACAAATTCTTGGTGTCTGGATCTTTAGTGTTTTAAAGGTCTTGGCTATCAGCCTCAGGGGGTGACTGGCTGGTAGAGAGGGGAGGAGAGGGTCCAGTCTCCAGAGACTGGGTGCAGAACAGGGAGAAATCTGACTGGAATAGGATGTGCTGGAGCTGAAGATGACATAATTTGTTTTTGTTCTGCAGGGAGGCAGGGAGAAAAGGCAGTAATTTCATGCTAGAAATGGCTGAAGAGTGGGTGTTTCTATGCATGTGTGAGTATGTAGGAGGCAGGAGGGGGAGGGCAAGGCTCTAAGGAAAAGAAGAAAGGATCTCTGCAAGAAAGGTCTGAGAGCATTGATGTGAGTACAGATCGTTTAAACACTGGCAGTTTCACTCTTTTTGATGTATTGCTTTCTTCTTAGGTCCAAATGGAAGCACATTAAAATTCTTTGTATTAAACTAATCTCTTCTGCTTTAAATTCAGCATCATTGTATGCAGTATTTCCTGAGACTTTCTTTGCCATACTGAGCATCACCTGTAGCACTGCTGGGGAAAAGTCAGATAATATTGGACACCCTGTCTTGATAGGTGTTCCTTGAGAATTTGTTCATAGACTAAAAGTCAGTCATGAAGCATGCTGAACTATGCTGCTGCTCTGTTATTTGTGATCACTTCTTGTCCACCTTTGCATAAACAAAATAGCAAGACTCAATAGCAAAGACTATCTGCAGTTCATTATTGGCCTGAAATCTGCCTTTGAGTCCTGCAAACCCATCAGTTCTGAAGAAGCTGTCAGAGCTAAGCCTGTAACACAGTAAAGGGCTGAAAGAGGACTGAAAAAAAAAAAAAATTGTTTTGCACTGGGGTGATGGGAAAAAGGCATCAGAAAGAGGTGAGAAACTGGAAAATGCAGAAATTGAGGTAATTATGAGAACCTGACAGTGCTTTCTTTTAAGAGGAAAGTGGAGAAACATCATTGTATGGGACAGAAAGACACACTTAGATGTGTGGGGCAGCAATAATCATACCCCCCTCACTAGCATGTTACCAGGATTATTCTCCTGATGTTGGGCAGAGCCTCAGCCAGTGCTCTTGGTACTTGTTTGTTGGAGTCTGGTTGTTTTTCTTGCACTGAAACTGCCCCAAAAGCTCATGTGCCACACAGCAGGCTGGTGTGCTCGGCAGGTTTTCCTCAGGCAGCTGAAGAGGAGCACATCCATCCAGGGCAAGGACACTGCCTCCTGTCAGACCTGGTACTGGCCTGCAAACCACTCGTGTATCTAACCTTGTTTATTTGACAAGTGGGATTGAGGGTAGATTCCTCTGTCAAATTCCACAGGAAAGTCATGCAACACCGCATAAACATGGCATGAAAGTATTGATCACATTTATGTGTTTATACTTTTAATATCACTCTAGGAGGTTGTTTTATTTTAATGGGAGGGAGTTGTTCTAACACAGATGGGAGAAGTTGAAAACACTCATATCATCTCTGGTCATTTTCTAGACACATCACAATGGCAGCATCCTTACTCAGAGTTCAAAAAAACTTCCTTTTTTATCAGATTTTTTTTTTTAATCTCTTTAGTCTGTCTTGTTCCTATTATTTTCTGCATATCAGACATGAGTATATATTTTTAGGCCAAACTTGATTGCATCAAAAGAAAATGCTGTTGATTATTATATGAGATTCACCTGTTTCTAGCACAGTTGAAAAAGTAGTTCTGAGTTGTTTGGGGAAATAGGGATAATAAGAAGACTTATACTTGAGCAATTGTTTATGCCAAAAATTCCACTCCAGACAAGATGCTGAGAGGATGGATATTTATTTTAAACCATGCAGTGTGGTAAATACTATTTTTCAATAGTCTGTTCAGTTGTGAAAGCAGGATTGTGATACTATAATCTTTTTTTTTTTTTTGCTACAAGAGTAGTAAATTCATCTTTCCTAGAGCATAATACTTGTAATCTCAAGTCAAGTGGAAGTAATATTTTTCAAAAAATGTTGGGGGATAGTAAAAAACAAATCAAATTGAAAATATTATGATCTTAAGAACATTCAGTGAAAAAACAAAATCATAGTATTTCTAAATTTTAGAGGGTTTTTTAATTTATCTATTCCAGAAAAATTGCTACAGACTGAAAAAATCTTCTACCTAACCCCCAGCTAAGTGTGATCAGCCTGGTCCCAGCTGTATAGGATTTCATCTTTTCCACATAAAAGTATAACCACACTTAGATGCTGGTCTCATTTTGTATGTGTGTGTCAGGATCAGGTGCTAATTTCTTCTCCAGTATGAATTCTGTGTCAAACATGCTTTACCACAGGCTGGCAGAAAAAGCCAGGCTTTCTGAGTCTCCAGTTAAGTTGTGCAGTAATGGCAGTGGCCATAGCAGGCTCATCAGGCTGGTGCTCTCTCAGCCAAGCCAAGTGTGGGAAAAAGGAGGGGCTAGAACAAAGACCCTGTAGCAAAGAATAAAATACAAAATGCGATCTCAGAAAAGACTCTATTGAAATCTGTTTCCAATCCAACACAATCAAGACAATGTAGACAACCTTTAATCTATCATTTTCCAAAAGATCATGCCAAATTTGGAGTAAATAATAGAAATCATAAAAGACACTTGAAGCAACCTCTCTCACAGTCGAGACTGGAGGGAGAAGGTCAGTGTGGTTAGTCGGTTTCTGACATCCATCCCATGGCAATGCAAGCAGCCCTGTCCAGTTTACAAGCAGAGTGATGCATGATAGCTGTACAGTATAATTGCATCCATTTCAACAGACTGCAACAAGATTTTTACTCTTTCTTGCAGTGACAGCAAGTTCTTCTCCCAAATACTAGAAATTACATGAGATAACAACTTTTTTTGTGAACTCTGTTTGCATCCTGCAATTAGCAGGGTTTAGGGACAGGCTAAATATCAAACCTACTCCTTCAGAATAATTTAAATTTTTCATGCACCATAGCCTTACTATTTTATTGCTATTAGTGATGGAGTTAGATATTCTTTTATATCTCATTTTATCTGTAAAAGAGAAAAATCACATTAAACTCATATAATTATTATTCCTTTTTATTTCATTTCTTTGCATTTCAGTCAATTTAATGCAACAGTATTATCCTTCCATTAGATAAAGGCACACTTCATAATTTTTGTGTCTGAATTAAGGAGTGTATCTGTCTTTTAATTTGGGAGAGTGAGAGGTTTGAGGATGCTGGAGTAATTAATTTCTCTTTTAATGGCAACATTTTTTAATCTCTTTCACTTGCCATGTTGGTATCTAAGCACATCTGGGTCTTATTTAGATATTCAAAGTCCTTCTTACACCCCAAGAGCATCCTTCCCAAAAGGATTCTATCTGTGCAAGTGAAAAAGAAGAATATATTATCATTCATCTTAAACAGTCTTGCTTTTGCAGATTCCCTTTCACTACACAAAAATAACCATACAGATAAGTACTCATCATGGCTGGGGGGGCTCAGGGGGCAAGCAAGAATCCTTCAACAGGAGAAATGTAGAGAGTGGGTGCGAGCTGAGAAGGTATTTAGTTCTGATCCAAAGAACCTGCATAGACTCCAGGGGAACAGAAGCACATCTGTCATGTACAAACAGTTCTTCCTTGTGCATGCAGAAGGCTTGCCATTGGACCTGAACCTCATGTGTGCTATTACTCATTTTAATGATGAAATTTTTTTTCGAATGACAGGACAGAGCCATTAATAGGTTTGGGGAGCGTGCTCTTTGTAAGATTATCTATGGACTGGCAAGGACTGTGCAAATACAGAAATGCCTTCTAGCTGCCTTGGCCAGCATGGGGGACAGGAGGCACTGTCAGAGCGATTTGTCTCATAATTTCTTCACATTGTTATATTCCTCTTTCCATTGCTGCAACTATTTGTTTTTTCTCTATTTCCATCACTTAATTGACACCATCAGTTGCACTGCTCCCTTGTGCTAGGCTGGCTTCCAGGGATCTCTGGTGCTCTGGGGCTCTTTCTGAGAGCAGCAGCCTGGAGCTGGACGTGTGGGCAGTGCCCTCTGCTCTCTCAGGGTGAAGGTTGTCCTGTGCCTTCTGGTCCAAGTGAACACAGCTGGGAGAAAATGTGCCACCTCTGCTTGTAAGAACCTCTGCACCAGAGAAACAGCTATGCTTGCTGTCCTATAAATTCCAGATTACCTCAGAATACAAAACATGCCCTCTAGTTTTTAGAGGAGATGCACCACTTATTCTCCTTCTAAATAAGTACTGGTTTTGAAGCTAGCTGAAGATATATGAATAAGTGTGAAAATACGCATACTTCTGTTTTCAAAAAGTACCTTTTAGATTAATTCTACTAGGTGATCTGTGGTATTCAGCATTTACTTTGCAGCTCATTGCAATAAATCTGGGAGGACAGTGAAGTCAAAGAACGAAAATGTGGTCACTGATAATATCAGAGTTACTGTCCTCTCTTTTTATGGTGTCTGTCACATAACAAATAAGCACGCTGAGAAGCATTCACACCAGTTTTCCCAAGCATATTGAATAATTCATAGAAGTAGTGTTAGGAATTGTGCTGTAGGGACATTACCAACATGGTATAAATTTTTTTTCTTCATAAACCTCTTCCACAGTCCCAGTTAATCAGGATACTCCTTGCCAAGGGAGTGCTGTTACAATAGTTTTGCCATAACAGACACAAATATATGGACTTTTGGATGGATAGTGAAAAGACTGGATAGTTTCAATCTCAATAAAAATAAAATTATGGAACTCTTCAGAATTTGTTTCTTCACAGTGTTTAATTGTAATTTTACTTACTTATTAATGCTGAAAGCCTTGAAAATGTTTCAAAAGCAGTTTACAGTATTACAGGCTCACTAGATATTTAATACATTGATTGATTGGTTCATCTTTATGTATGTAACATTTCTCAAGGCTAAACAGTTTGGAGATTCCTTGCTGAAAACAGCTAAAGGACTGTCAGTTTCAAAATTATGCAAAAACATAATGTATCAACTATTAAGGGAACAAAATTAGGGACAAATTATATTTTGTAATTATATATTGTAATTATAACGGTATATTATAACAATATATTGCAATATTATATATTGTAATTATAACAGTAAATTTTTATTAATTATTATAAAAGCTTGTTCTTTTTTGTGAATTGGTGTATTGTTCTTTATTTTTTATTTTATTGAACTGGTATAAAGCCTCCGTGGTATATCATCATAAAATCCATGAAATCAAAATACACTAGGTCAAACAAATACTGAATTCATGCACCCAGCAATGCTTAACTTTGCTGTTAGGACAGTATTATTTATGGTGATGTCTCTCTTGTTAGTGTCAGCAGCCCCATCTTTGGTTTGAGTGATTCACAGACACAATCTTGAGGTTTTTTTCTGAACTTGTAGTTCGTAGTAAAAGCAGAGACAGCTAAAATAGACAAGAAGCCATACTTTGATTTTTATACCCAGAGTTGTTTGCATTTTTTTAGTTTGATTATAAGTACCTGAGTTTCCCTGATTATAATCCCCGTTGGAAATAATGACTGCAATTTCACTTTATTTCTAAGAAGTGCAGTTGACATATTAAGCAGTTCACACCTGACTATGTTTTTTGTCTGGAAACCATTTTCAGGTTATGCCTGTATGTGAGCATTGCTTGCATAAAAGTAAAAAAAATAATAATAATTTCATACTTTAAAATGCCATAAGAAGCAGAAAGAACAAAAGAAGTTTTAAAGTAAATTACCCTCCATTTAAAAAACATCAACTTTTGGAGCAGGACTCACTAGTCTACTCCAGTCTGTGCCTTTCTGAAGCAGGACAGGGCTTGTAGGCAGGCAGGCAGTTAGGGGATTTTTAAAGACGGGGAACAACAAAGCATTTCAGTGCACAGCAATTTCTGCTTTCTCTCTAACTCTGCTGCTGGCATTCATGTCCCACATTCCTCCTGCTCCTTCCATTCCTGTACCCCACAGCACAAACACTCATCCACTGCTCACCCTTGCTTATCCCCTGTCTCCAGTGTGCTGCCTCCATGAACACAAGACACTCTTGCCCTTCTTTGAGCACTTCTCATGCACCATTTCTTAGAAGGAAGTTTATGGCTGTCCCACCTCACACCATTTTTACAGGTTTTCCAAAGAGGAGGAAATTGTGTATATAATATTCTTGAGAGAACTTTTCCAAAAATCACCTTCAAAGACTATGGCTACCATCTCCAACGGGATGGGAGGCTGCAACTTGATCTCAGTTTCTGATGGGCACAGAAGCAATGCACTCTCAGGACTGATGGTGCACCTACTTTGTCAGGAGCAGGATAGAAATATTGTCTGGAAGCAAATGACATGAAGTGGTAGCCTTCTGAGGAAAAATCAGATACAAGGATAATTTTGGGAAAGGCTTTTTAATTACCATGGGACGATTCACAAGGAGCACTGGGAGATGGCAGACATAGTGTGAGACTGCTTTTTCATGGTCTGAACAAATAGTCTGATGTGGCATCACAGTCATTCATAATAACAGATTTTAATTTACTTTTATTCATTAGCTACTTAAAAAAATTAATAAATATAGGCCTCCAGAAAATTAATTCTTTGCTAAAGGGGAAGATATGGTTGTTCTGATACACAACAGGGTTAATGTTCCTTTATATATAAAATCTGAGATTTGACTACTGAATAGCAATTGATGTATCCATATTGCAGCAGTCTGTGGCAAGTTTTGGGATCCAAACATTCAGCTAAACTCCTACATTGCAGTGGAAAATGATGGAGTATTTGCCCTGCAATGATGTTGTTGTTGTTTATATATTTACTACAGCAGAAATTAAGTTCCAACAATAATGTGACTTCTCAGTGCTGTAAACCATATTAGAGCACCAAAAAATTTCTTTTCTTTTAGAAACCAAAACAGAAAATAGAGAAGGTGGATGAGACATAAAAGGAGGAAGAATAGCTAGTGGGAGATTGGATAATCCTCATAAAAGGGGAATGTGATTCTTAGCCATAAAGCTACAAGGCTAGAAAGTGACCTTTTCCTAACTATTATAAGGCTGGAGTTTACTTTGTGTTACAAAGCAGTTTTAAAGAAGGAGCTTGGTGGGATTTGTGTTAATGATTTTGCCTCCTTACAAAACAATGTTATGCAAGATGAATTTTGTATCTTATACTCAGTGTAGTATTTCAGAAATGAGCTGAAAGTGAAAGTATAATTATTCCATGGTGAAGATGTTAAATTGTTTTGCAAAGAGTAAAAATATATTGTCCTTGAAAATTAGTGCTTGGCAGTGCAAGAGGCTCTAGAGATATTAAGGCAACCAACGTTTTCTTGGAAGGAAGGTCAGTTTGATAATACATTACCCTCTATTAACCTGGAAAAATACTGTAAAACCTTAGAGAACCTAAAGGAATTTAGGTTCTATTTATCTTTACCATGCAATTTTAAAGCAAGTAATACATTCATACATGCCCGAAAAGCCTATTGAGTAGATCTTTTGTTACAGAAATTATGTGAGAAGCTCTCTGAAGTTAAGGTAATTGTTTTGTAGATAATGTAGATAATTTTACTATCAAAAAGAGAAAGAAAATGTAGAGGTAATACATACGATAAGCACATATAAACTAAAATGTGAATCGCCTTTATAAAACTTATGAGTAGAAAATTACTTATTTATTAGCTGTACATTTGTACAAGCATTTTTTAATGAATCTGTAATCAAATATGGCTCCATTTCAAATTGCACTGAGGTATTCTACAGTAGACTATCAGTAAAAATCCCTTTATTTAGCTGGAAATTATTTCACTGTTTTGATACATTTCATTTCTGCTTGATAAAATGTTTTCTGTCTTTAATTTTGATTAAAAGCATTAATCTGTAGTGATCCAGACCTCTTTAAATGTCTGCCTCTGAAAGGTTCTGATCTTGTAAACTCAGTTGACTACTTTAAAGATAGAGCAATTTGAGGATTTATATATATCTACAGCAAGGAGTGCATGTATATATTCTGAATTTCTGGTTTGGCATGACAGGAGAAGCTCCAATAACTAGGGTGAAGCAGTGAATGAGCACACATTTCATTACAACTAATGGCATGATTAAGATGTTGATCACTCAGATTTTTTAGCATAAAGTTTGGTAGTGAATTTTTAACATAAAAAGTAGCATCTGGGACAACAGCAAGCATTTTTTTGGGGGGGGAAGAATGTGAATGCATATTATTATTATTATTGTTGTTGTTGTTGTTGTTGTTATTGTTATTATTGTTATTATTATTATAAATTAAAGTTGCTAATCAAGACATCAAAGCAACACCTTCAGATTTGGTGCCTGGAGTTTGGCTCCACATCCATGGTTTGGATCTGAAATGAGCACACTGACTGCTGGCAGCTCATATTGATCTCAGTCAGCAGAATGTGGACTTGAGCAATGAATGCACAAAACATCCACAAATTAAGGCTGGGAGTCTTAGCCTTAAATTAAATTAATAACCTGACTGATAGGCAAATCAGATTTGTTCTGGTCTCAGAGAGTCAGCTGGGCAATTAGGCACCTGGATGGGCGCTGTGTGAGTGTAGCAGGAAAAACAAAGTATTGATCAAACAATGATGAAAATTGTAGTTTTACCAAGTAGATAACAGTTATAAAACTGACCCACTTCTGGCAGCAATGCCCAATGCAGTTACAAGGAATCTCCTTGGAAACCATAATATCTCTAAATAGAAATGAATTTTCAAGTTGTACCTCTATAGATTTTAAATAGAGATGAATCCTACTCATCTATCTTTGCACATATTTTTAAGTGTCCAAGAAGGTGCTGTTGCTTTCACAAATTACTAATTTAGTATGTGGCTAGTTATTCTTGTCCTCATGGTGCTAGCATTACTCAAAAGAAATAAAATAGCTCTGTTAACCATTTCAGTTCACATGACTGCCTATTACTAAAAATTCCCAGTAACATTTATATTTATATTTCAACATATGAAGGCATTTGTCACTGTGCTGCAGCATCTTTATAAATGCTTCATCTAATTCCTCACCTCATCCATCTCCCTTTTTCCTTCCTGGCAGTTTATGTCAGGAATCAGCAGTGGCAATGGTGTGCAGTTGACAATGCTGCTGAAAATGTCTTCCACTAGGGACAGGTGGCACATGGCCAGGATTCCCACTAGGGCACAGGGGCTGCTTGGTATTTACATCATGCTTTTCCATACCCCTCTGCCTTTAGGCTGCTAGGAGGTTGGCTGGGCTTCTTTCCTCCTCCTGGGAGCCATTACCTAGATAAATGTGATGCGCTGCCTACAGAAATAAAATGTGCATACAAAAGCAAATGTGTTGTAAATTGTGACCTCCTTTTTCTAAAGAAAAAGAAGGGTTTCATTTCTTCATGAGCCTGTGCACACAGTGACACCTTCCAAAGTGATCTCAAATAGCTATGCAAACGTGGCATACATTTTTTATCTCGCTCTTCAGATCCACTGACGCTCTGTCACACAGTTCATTCACACCAGGCATTTCAGGATGCACAAGCAGCTCCTGCAAGCAAAGCTTAGACAGAACAAGCTTACATAATTTGTAAATAAAAGGCTACTTTGAAAATTGGATCCTTTTCTCTTTATGTGGTCTTGCCTCCAATATACTTACCATTTTTTAAGTAATTACTTTTTTTGTAAAGTAGAAGTTTTAACATTCATGCTATGCTTTCAGATGCTTGAAGAAGTAAAAAGTGTTTCTAGGAAGAAAATTTGCCTACTCTTTACTGCTTTATGACCAGCATTCATTTAAGTATGCTTTTGCTATTGCATTACTTACATTTTTTAATCTACAATGTTTCATATTTACTAGATCAGCAAATAATCAAGGTTTTTAGATTTTTCTGGAATGTATTTTATTTCTCTCCCAAATAAATGCCTCTGTTTAAATAGCTTTTACCACTATATGCAAAATACAAAAAAAATTGAAATAGTTTCTTCTACTAACCCACATCTGCCTGAGTGTAATTACATGATACATGCTGATTAAGCACAAAAATTTTGAATAGACAGCTTTTTAATTAGGCATATGCATTGGGTCACAGTAGAAATAAAATGGGTTCTAAAATATTGATTGTATAAAAATGGCACCTGCTTACTCAACAGATCTGAGTCTTGGGTAAAGTTGCAGACAAGTGTCTGTGTCACATATTTGTGTTGGCCCCTGAAGCAAAGTTCAGAGCCATTGCTCAGTCCTTCATGATGGGAATTATGAAGTCCAATGATGAAAACAGATTTTAGCCCAAGTTATCACCCCTACAATGCTGTTTTGTACAAGTACTGGCTCAAATCTGACAAACAGATGATTTATATCTGTTGTTCAGGTTTCAGAAAGAGGAAAATCTAAGCCTACTTTATGCCAGGTTGACTGCCTGAATGCCTAGGAGTACATTTTGGATTGACTTCTTGGCCTATTTAAAGAAATAATAAATTATAATAATCACCATTAATGATTGGTTAAATAAAGAATAATTTTTATTATTATCGTTTATTATTATCTTTTATTATTATCATTTATTATTATCATTTTCCCCCCTGAAATTCAGTTCCCAGAATTCAGTGAGTGAAAGAAGGAGCTGTGGATAGTGGTTACCTGTCAGCTTTGCTAAGTTTGTCACACACGAGTGAAACTTTCTGTATGTGATGAAGAGTGGGAAATGGATCTTCCATGCCGGTGTGAGCAGTGATATTTGAATGGACTATTTAGTGTTCTTGCATACCAGCAAGTGGTCCTGAAACTATTTCTGAATGCAGAGGCAGCTGCCCATTATATCTCCCAGCAGCTCTTTTCATTTCACTGTGGCTGCTGCAGTACTGTGTATTACAGTTGTTATAAAGCTGATAATAATGTGGCCAGTTTTAAATTTAGCCCCTTTGATCAGTAGCTGGAGTTATTGAGTTATTGAATGCATGTACTTCTCCCCTGGTTGCCTTTTTGATATGTTTTAGCAGTTAATCTAATGTTCCTCTTTCGAAGAACTTAGTATTTTCTTGGCAGGTGTTTTAAGTATTTCAGTACTAATAGGCAATAGTCATCTTACACTGCAATCTCCTTTAAGAAGTTGTTGTAATTCCAAAAATTTTATTTAAAAATAAGGGTAATTTTATACTGAGTATTAACAAAATTAGGGCTTTTTTTTTTTTTTTTTTTTTAATTTTTATTTTAAGACTAATCAGGCTACCATGAACTACAGGACCCTAGGCTTTATCTTTTGCCTGTAAAAGTCAGGACATCAGATCTCAGCAGCCAGAGCTAAATAGGTTTTACAGGGTTCTGTGGCAGGTCAGAGTACAAGAAATCGGAGAATTTCTGTTTATGCAGAACTTTCTGAAATCTTTTACAGCTAAAAAAATGCTTCTAGCCATTTGTAATGGAAGTTATTTATTCACACATGGATCAACATCTATGGCAATTGGAGGGAAGTTGAGTTTCAGCGTTTCAGAATGTAGTTGTCTGCTGCTATTTAAATAAAGGATCCCTCACACACTAGTTCTCTGTACTGCTGCTTGTTAAGTGTACATGTGAATGTAAAAATGGCTAATTTTTTACAAATCTTTGCTTCTTTCATGACCATCAATCACATGCTGTTGTTATTAAAATTACCTCCATGTTTCATATTTTAATACTGGAAACGTGCTCTGAATTTAATATTAGCAGGCTCCAGTGCCAGCAATCTTGCAGCACTCTGCAGAAAAAGACAAGGTCACTGCTGAGAAGTGACAGAAATATCTGGTAATGACAGTAGAGAGTGTGGGTGGGCAGGTGAAGGGAAAGCTTCAACGATGAAGTAATCATGTATTGCTAGTTCTGAAACTGATGCAAAGTATGCATATGCAGAATTTAGATTATATGGGTGAGAAATGCAAGTGGGAATAAGTAATGCTGGAGAAGTTAGCAGAGTTTACGTGGTCTATAAATGCAGCAAAAAATTATGCAGCCCAAGTCCTGCAGAGCTGGTGTGTCCTGTGCTGACTTGCCAAACCATGAGCTGGTTTTAGCACAGTTGCTATTGGCTTGTGCTGGCTGCAGGGGGGTAGCAGAGCTGTCTCCACCCCAAATCACAGCATTCTGTCATATTTTAAGCACATGAACCTAGCACTAAGAGCATCATCAAAAACCTGTCAGAAAGGAGACATTTCTACTAAATTTCAATTGAAGCTCTAATCTGCACTTTTTTATCTGCATTCATACTTCAAAATATAGTGAATTCTAATTAATAATAAGAATGGCAGTCCAGTAGGCAATTCAATTCACTGAAGTACAGCCAGAAACCTAAGTGCACAAGAAACATAACCAGAAGAAATAGGCAAAATGTTTGTATACAAATAGTGGGAACATAGGTAAGAAAATGAAAAAACTTTACCTAGAAGTGCAAGATGTTTACACAGAGAATCTAGGAGTAACAAAAACCTATCAGAAACAATAACTGGAGTCAACTGAATAATACAGGTTTTTCAGAAAGGTGGTAACTGAAACTATAAGATAATTTGTGCCTGAAACTATGAGATAATTTGTGATGAAACTAGTTATGTCAATAAAACAAATTCTGTTTGGATCAAGCACTTCAAGCATGAAAAAGGTTGACTTTTTCAGAATTTATGCTTGTGGAAAATCCCCAAGGTGTCAGATTTAATTCTGCAACAGTATCGTAGAGAGAAATGTAAAACAGAATCTGTCATTAAAAGATGTTGAAGCTCAGAAATTTCTTCACCAGTTACTAATCCAACTAAAGATAATGACAGTGTAGATCTGGTTGTTGCTTTGAAATATGTAGGTAACAAAACGTAACCTCTAATCAAATATTCAGGCACTGAGTCAATAAACATTACTTGACAAAAAGTAATGATCAGCAGACTTTAATAAGCAAAACAAGCTAGTTAAATATATGAAATACTATGGGAGTTTGTGGTTTTTTCTGTGAATAAGACATCAAATTTCATTGGGTGTAACATGCTGTGTTGTATCCGACAACAGAGGACTAGGTTCAGACAGCCAGGATGTCCCCTTCAGACCGATTTTCCTAAATTTTTCAGTTAAATGCAAGAGCCTTAACTAAATCAGAGGTAACTTTAGGACAGTTTGACAAATTTGCTTGCTGTCAGTATTCTTTAAGATTCTTCAACTCAGTGCTGAATTTCGACATTGAAGAATCTGTTTTTGTGGCAGTGTAGATTTTTGAGATGTAGGCCACAGTATCTGTTGTCTCCTGGCTGTTTCTCAAAGCTGCCAGTTCACCTAGAGAGTGACTCAGATGCCTTCTCCATAGATCACATCAGCCCTTCTGCGCTGCCGCAGCCCTGAACAGTCTCGAGTAAGATGAGGTTGGTGTGGCACGTGTGCATTTTCTAGAGACTAGTGAGGAAGATGAAATTGGAGAGCACCTGACAGAGGATGTTCATCCTGGAAAAAAGAAGGCTCAGGGGGATTTTATCAATCTACATAAATACCTGTACAAAGAAAATGGAGCCGAGTTCTTTCCAGTGGCAAGAAAAGAGGCAATGGGCAAACACTTTAGCGCAGAAGTTCACTTTGAACAGCAGAAAACACTTTCCTGCTGGGAGGGTGACTGAGCACTGACACAGGTCACCCAGAGATGTGAAGTCTACCCCCTTGGAGGTTTTCAAAAGCCACCTGGACATGATCCTGGGCAATTGGTTCTAAGGGATTCTGATTGAGCAGGGTTTGGACAGTATGACTGCTAGAGATCCCTGCCTAGCTCAACCATTCTGTAAGCAAACTCTGGTCATTTTAGCAAATTTAATTCTAAAAGTCAGGCAAAGTTTGATGCTTAATATAAATGTACTGCACAACTTCAAAGATACCCACTCACTGTGAAACTGTGATTTCTGGAGGCAGACTATGGCTTGCTCAGAAAATCAGGCAGGAGTTTCAAAGTGGATCACTATTCTGCTTGTCCATATGCACCCATTATTATTAGAAGCTGCAGAAGAGAACAGGCAGAAAAGATGCTACAGGAACCTTTAAAGGAGGTTTCCTAAAGAAGAGGGGTCTTGAACTTTGCATGAGCATGGCACTGGCTCTGTAATGCTCTTAACTTATCTCTCTCTTCCTACAAAATGCTGAGTACTTCTCTCTGTGTCAGCAATGAGGAAATCTCAGCCTGGAAAACTGAATTAGGTTTGGAGAAAGTACAGCTGAGAGATTAATTTGAAGGATTGCTGAAATAAACCCCTTTTTTCCTTCTTCCTGTCTCATGATCTGAAACTGTTTCTCCCCACTGCATCCCCACTCTAACTCCTTACTTGGAGCTCAGTTTAGTAACTCATGCCCTTGTGTTTATCACACTTAACCTGTACATTCCCCATGTGACAGTACAGCAGGTGGGTCCCAAACAGTTCCACTGTGACTGAGTTACAGCTTCAGTGTCTGCCCAGGTGTGCTATTCATGTTATACCTCAGAAACAACAAACACCTTTAAAGATATTGATTCAGGAAATGCTGAAGAATTTTCTGCTGCCCTGTGAGGGATAATGGAAGGTTGTTATTTGGAGAAGTTCTTACCCAAGGTCTTCTAAAGCTCAGTTTTGCCTGTTTAGTGACTGGGGAAAGGGACTACTTGGCGGGTGTGTTTCCTGACTGCAATCCTTTTGCAAAAGCTCATTTCTTTTCACTACAGCGCTATATAATGTCAACTAGTTTATGTAATTTTCTGATATATCGAAACCATATTGATTTTAGTTTTATATCATAGCTAATCCTGTCCAAATACTTAAAGTGAGGGGCTGAAAACAAGCAATGATTTACTCGCCCAACACAAAAATTGCATTTTTCATTTTGCACTCTGCTAATGTATTGTAAGAGAGGATGAACAAACAGATTGGTCTCCTCCCACCACATAGCTGCATTGCCAGCACTCAGGGAAATAAAGACTGCATGGATTAAAAAGTGGCAAGGTTACTATTAAGGCATAGCTGCTGAAACAGGAGCATGCACTGAGCAGCTCTCAGTTCAACAGAAGTAGTCCTGTTTGAGCAATGTCAGCCTCACTGCTAACAGGGGAGCCAGGGATGAGAATGCAGGTAAGATCTTTCTATATGAGGGCATGAGCAAATCGTGATGAATTGCAGCCATTGCCATAGCAATTTGTACGGTGCATATTTTCTTTTAAATTCTGACTTTTGGAAACTGCTTTATTTTCAGCTGCTTGAGACAAAAGCATTGGAGTTTTTTCAGCACTGCCTATGAAGTGACATTATTGTTTGTGCTTGTTTTGGAATCTATTTATGGTGCACATTTAAGAAAGCATTTGCAGCTCCTAAGGTTTGTGTGTGTAATATTCACAATCATTTAAACAAACTTCCTTAGCATTTTTTCCCTAGGCAGCCTCTGAAGAAATCTTCCTCTGAATCACAGTTTGTGCATATGCAATTAATTACTGTCAGGCTGTTACACAGACTGATCATGTGGGAATTGACCATTTCATTTTCACATAGAAACAGCCTTTGCCTTTTGCTCTTGCTTAGAAACAGCCCTTGCATTGGCATCTTGATGACGCTCTCATTCCTCTGTTTCTGGATTAGATATTTTGATTGAAGTACTTGAAAGACATAATTTCATAAATACACATGAAGTAATCCCACCCAAACCACCTCATTCTTCCTAAGTCATTCTCATTTTCTTGCTGAGTTTTCAGATACCTTTAAAAAGCTTTGTGTTGTGATGTGTAAATTTTTGAATTGTGTACCTTGTAGACATCTCATAGTATCTTGGTGATTAATAATAGGATAATAAGACAGTCTCCACTTAGAAAAATACTTTAACTTCTAGAGTTTTCTAACCAAATATCCTTTTCTTTTCTTATAAAGATGTCAACTTTTTTATGAAAGTGAAAACTGACTGTGGGGCATCAAACTATTCTGAATATTGTTTGAAATGATAACTCATTTTTATTTAAATATGCACCTTAACAGTATGTTAAAAATTATTTATGGCTATAAATATATAGATCTATTCTAACACCAAGAGGAATCTTGAACTTATTTCTGAGCATTTCAGTAACAGTAAATGGTCGGGGTATGGGCAATATGGAGACCCATAAATAGCCTGTTGACTTAAAGAATTCTGCTTCTATATGCTCAGACTTGTAGGTCTGCTATACATGAGACAAGATTTGAAGGCAAATGTAGTATCTTTGGGTTTATTTGTCCAGATGCTTAGGTGAAAATATTAAACTTATTTTCATATATTTGCCTAGATTTTTCTAATGTAAAGCTATTGAACCTACCAAAAAAATGTGTTGTGTCATTGTCCTTGAGCTTTTTGGCTGCAACAAAATGCCATGAAACATCTCTATATTATGTAAGATAGATAGTTCATGCCTTGAATAGTAAATTACTTTAGCAGTTCTGAATGGCTGATGGCAAGTAATCACATTTAACAGAGAAGTATCAATATCATGATCCATGCAAAAACTGTTTCCTTATGCACATGCATACACAGTCTTGAATTGCTATTCATTGATTCTGAAGTCCAGGAACACTTATTTTTTTTTCTTTTACTCTTCACCAAATGTTGGCATTTCTTGACAACACAGTCTCCAAATAATCGTTCATTTTACCTTATTAAAAAAGTAATCTATAGAGACTGCACTGAAAGGAGTTGGAAAAATAAGGAGGAAATGTCAAGAAAAAGTGAATGTCTGGATCCATCTAAATTTTCCATCTGTGAGCTTACACAGAAAATAACTGGTATTGTCATTGTGTCTTTGTATTACATTTGCTGCCAGACAAACTTTACTTTTTTGTCTCTCCTATATGAGTCAGTATGTTGATTGAATTTATCATATTTTTTTTTAGTAGATTTCTATCTCATTTAAAAAAAAATGCACTGCATATACAGCAATTGAAGTTGTCTCATGTTGTCACTGTTTGTTCTTCTCGTTCTAGGTGATGTGATTGTCTATATTAATGAAGTTTGTGTCCTTGGACATACTCACGCAGATGTAGTCAAACTCTTCCAGTCTGTTCCTATTGGTCAGAGTGTCAACTTGGTGCTATGTCGTGGATACCCTTTGCCCTTTGATCCTGAAGATCCTGCCAACAGCATGGTGCCACCCCTTGCAGTAATGGAGAGGCCTCCGGTAGTGGTAAATGGAAGACATAACTATGAAACTTATTTGGAATACATTTCTAGGACTTCTCAGTCTGTTCCAGACGTAACAGATCGACCACCACACTCCTTGCACTCCATTCCAGCAGATAGTCAGCTTGATAGCACATTCCCACCACCTGCCCATGATGATAATGTATCAATGGCTTCTTCTGGGGCCACCCAAGCTGAACTCATGACCTTAACCATTGTGAAAGGGGCCCAGGGCTTTGGCTTCACTATAGCAGACAGTCCTACAGGACAGAGGGTGAAGCAAATTCTAGACATTCAGGGATGTCCTGGTTTGTGTGAAGGTGACCTCATTGTTGAGATCAACCAGCAGAATGTACAGAACCTGAGCCATGCAGAAGTAGTGGATATACTTAAAGAATGTCCTGTTGGAAGTGAAACTTCTTTGATTATCCATAGAGGAGGTAAGTTTGGAAAGTCTGTACAATTACAAAAATGTGTGTAAAAGGTTCTAAACCATAAGACATACATATACTCACTACATCCTTGTTTGCTAGATTGGAAATTAATTTCCATGTTGTGGGAAGTAACACCATTGGTTTTGGAAAAGTGTGTCTGTAATTAAGTATCCTAGGCAAAATCTTACAGTTTGTTGTACATTCCTTTATGTGTTTTGAGTGTCAATGGTCCCATCTCTGTATACGGGTAAGGCTAGGCCAGTTCCAGACCTTTCACCCCATAATAGTTTGTGTGGTGTCTGCAGCAATCTGACATAGTCCCAAAGCAGTGCTGCAAGCTTTAGATATAGTTGAATGTATTGACTCATTAATGTAGATCAAAATCAGAGCAAGTTATTTTCCCTTTACAAGGTTACTGGTTCTCCTAAGCCATTTGGCCTCCATTCATTGTAAAAAAATTGTACAACAGTTGTCTGGGTTATTTTCTTTCCTGATAACAGAGATCCGTTGTATATATTTCTCTGATTTAAAAAAAATAGCTTCTAGCGACTTGTTTTTTCTCACCAGCCTGAGACAATAAGTTTGAATGTTCACCGTTGGAAGGGGAGAGTCAAGACATCCATAAAGAAGTAATAAGAACAGAATAAGAGTAAAAAGTTGACAGGGATTTCATAGCTTTTATTATTTTAGCCAAACAAAATTTCTTTGGTGGTTTCAGGTGAGCATCCATCCTAGTTTATTATTACCTGAAGCAAATCATGACTGGAATTTTTAAATTAAAAATATTTTTTTCTCTAAAGGCATTCATATGTCACTTAATGTACATTATTCTGTGCTTCAAAATCAAAAGAAAATGATTCTATGCAAAAAGATGCAAAAATACTAACTACTTTCCTTCTGAAGAAGAGAAACTGGGAAGTGAAGCTTTAGTGTTGGCATATGCCAAATGTTTATCATTACAATACCTAAAAATCCTTAGAAATAAGGACTATAGTAACATTATATCTAACTGCAGAAGTAACAAAGGTGATTATAGGAGTCACATAGTCAATAATGGCATATAGTCAATAAAGTATTTTTCATGTATATATATAAAAGAATGATTTACAAGAGAGAATCTGACAAAATTTCTTTGGAACTAAACAAAATTAGGATGATAATTAAATTGGACTCACTATAGTATGTGAACTTGAAGAAAATTAATGGTTGTATTCATTGGTATTATATCTGGTTCTACTTAATGGCCATTAAGAATCTTGAACAATGGAGTAAGAAATATTTATTTTATTAAGCTGGCAAATTAAGGAGAATTTCATAGCCAAAAAAGGGCATCAAGAGAATTAGAAGGGTTAGTGTAACCCCAAAAAGGTGGCATTTTATTTTGAAAAAAGCAGGATAATCACCCTCTAGAGGAAAACAATTTCAAGTACCAGTCTTCAGAGAGAAGTGGAGTGTGAAATCCAGCATGCTGAACAAGCCTGAGTAATAATAGGCAACAAAATAGATATTTCAGCAATCAGTACAGGACAATAGCAAAAAAAAAAAAAAAAAAAAAAACCTGAAGCAGCAACATACCCAAGCCCCTGAGGATAATTGCTCTCTCTGGGGAGAATTTCTTCTTAGATCATTGATTCATGATCAAAACATGATAGCTTAACACTGATGAACATGATAGTTTAACAAGTTCTGGTACATTAACTGAGCTGTGGTTATTTCTACACATGGCTGTGGCAGGTAGGAGATACTACACTGAGCTCAAGGCTCGATAAAGGACTGTGAGTTTACACCATCTGCTCTGCCTCGGGCCAGACTGATGTACAGGAGTTCCCCTGCCTCAGTGACACAACTTACTAGGTCCAAAGGCAGTAACATTTAACCCTCTGCTGCTGGGGCAGAAAGTGGTTGGTTGCTTTAGAGAAAGCAAGGAAGATAAAAAGAGAATGTTTTGTTCATGGTAGAACAATGACCAAGACCAAAGCAAATGTTTGGAAATACTACAGTGTCATTAAACTTAATGGGATGGTACAGAACAAATGCAAATTTGCTATCATAATTTTTTGTACATCAGAAATAATGACTATAACTCAAGACTGTGAAAATTAAACATTTTTAAAAGTTCATTTTTTGAGTGATTCAAAAGAACTGAAAAAAATAGTGTATTAATCAAACCTACTCTACCTATGAGATGGCTAAATCGTATCTTAACCAAATATGAGAACTGTTATAAGATGAAAACCAGGGTTTTGGTTGTTTTGGTTTTTTTTCATTTTTTCATAGGAAAAGGGAATTTATGTGACTAACTACACACCTAGAATGCAGATTAATATGTCTATGTTAGTCATCATGTCTCCTTTTATAGTCCCTGGGCAAAAATGGACTTTTCTATGATGCAATTCATGTAATTACACTGAAGATGTTTCAAATAAGTCAGGTATATCTAAGTATACCTTAAAACTATATTTGCTGCTTGACTGATTAAAAAGGGAGTAAAGGATGACTGATTCAGGTGTATGTGTCTATCCGACAAATTACAAATAATGAACAGGTGATAAGATTTGGTCATGTGAGATAATCTAAACACAAAACCAAATATTTTCTTTGAGTCTAAAACATTTAGTCAGTGACATCAGTAAAGTAAGGCATACTTTCTCATTATTCATGGATCCAAGTTTTAGTTTATTATCTTTGATGTGTAATGACACTTGAGTTATGCCATCCTTTTCCATCATTACCCTATGCATCCTGTCTTTAATGTCTCATTTTCAAGATTAGGAGCAACGGCTGTTCCTGCCTGTGGAGGAAGGCTGTGTTTTGCATAGGATTGTCTGTTGCCTTGTAATGTTTCTGTCTCTGATATGAATATGGACTAACTGCACACCTAATTGTGGCAAATCCATTTCTGTAAGTGACTTAATTTCTCTCTCATCCAGCAATCTTATCTACATTGCAAACAGAAACAGATTGACATTGAGTGGTATTTATTCTCACTAAAGGAAGTAGTATCTCATACTGGAAAAAATATTCCCTGGGATGCACACAGTGTGCATGCTACAGCATTTTGAAAACCATTGTCCCACAAGCTTAAAAGGTCAACAGCCAGAGTATGCAGGAGAAGAAAAGGTCTTCATGTTTCAAAACAGTACTCAGATTTCAAGAGGCCACTAAAATCTCTCTCACCATCACCAAAGAGAGATTTGTCATGGGATACAATCCAGCTGGAGCAAGTCCCACAGCTCAGTCAACTAATTTTAAGATTTCTAAAGTGGAAGTAGCAATGTATCTGCTTGTTAAAAAAACAAAATGGTAATGGAAATAGTATAATTGTCTATCAAAGGAAGGAATCTCTCTAGCACTGGCTAGACCTCTTACTGTCTTTTTCTTGTTTATTGGACAAGTTCTTTGCTAAGTAGATGCACCATAATAGTTCCATATCTTTACATTTGTTTTTGCTGATCAGTCATATTGTTTCCATTGATTACTATGAGCTGACAGATGTGTTTGTACTGAAGAACAAAAACTAAAATTAATGGAAAAGTTAGTGGAAAAGTGTTACCAAAAAAAAAAAAAAAAAAAAAAAAAAAAACAGAAAAAAAGGGAAAAAATTTATATAAAAGAAAGAAAATAACACCCAAAGATATTTACTCCTTTTCAGTTTTGCTTCAGGCTTTACACTTTATCCTCAACTTCTGCAGTAGATTTGATTGAGTATAGGCTACTGAAATAGTGTGGAAGAGCTCTCAAAAATCTGTCTTTCTGAATGTAGATAGGGCATAAATTCTGAATTAGTCCAGTACTACTGAAAAACACTGTGTGGCTTGTAGCAAATTTATGTAGAGCAAAATATTCAGTAATGATAACTTCAAAAACTAGCTTTGGCATGTTCTACTAATTGAACTATCCATGTATTTGCCATATATCATCTCTTTAGAAAAGTACCTTTGAAATATATGGATCTATAGACAGCAGCCCAGATCCAGAAGTGTTCCTGTCTAAAAAATAACTGATACTTTCAAATCTATATCCATCAAGACTATGTCTGAAATACTGTTGTTAAGGAAACCTGCAGACGAGCCAGGACTGATTCATGAAGTTATGGCAATTCATAACAGGTGTTGAGAGTGAAACATTAAATGCAAAAAGTGGGAGGCTGACAAAATTCCTACATCAGATGGCTATTTTATAATCATGGAATCAGAAAATGGTAGAATGCAAACTGGCTCTGAGAAAGTGAGAATGTTGGTGAGAATGCTGGGCCACATGCAGTGCACAGTCAAGGTGAGGAGGGAGAATTTAACTCCATACTTGTAACTCGTGTGAATAAAAGGAAGGCAAATTATCTTTCTCAGATACTGTATAAATCTTAGTAGAAGTGAGTAACTCCTTAAAATCACTAACAGATACCAGTACATCACACGCAGCACCAGCAATTTCAAAAACAGGCAGAAATTTCACAAAAAAAATCTCTGAATATTCTAGTGAAAAACACTAACCCCTCAAAATAAGCAGACTTCAGTGGAAGGAACCGTCCATCCTCAGTACCCTTTCCATGGACTTATTTCAAATTTGCCAATTTTGCCTTTCACCTATAGAGGTGAGGGGTGTTTTTTTGTTTGGTTTGTTGGTTTTGGTTTTGGTTTTGTTTTGGTTTTTTTTGGTTTTTTTTTGTTTGTTTGTTTGTTTTTTTTGCCAGGATTGCTATGTGTTTCAATTCCTCTGATCAGGAAAGCTCATGCTTCTTTATCTCCAGGTTGTTGCCTTTTGGGAAAGCTGCAAAAGGTAAAGCTGTGGCCAGGAAATTCTGGTCTCTTTGTTCCATGACCTCAGCCCACCTCAGCTGAGGTCTCTGTGGCTTTTGTTCTCATTCTGCAGTTTTTCATACAAAATATTAACAGAGTACCTGTGGCAAACTGGATATCCTGCATCTCATGGCTTGCTCATCTCTTGTTCAGGACTTTCTAGTCAACAGTCCTGAGGATTCAAAGAAATTAAATTTAAAGAAGTACAATGTAGGTTTTTTTATTTGGGACTTACAGAGTTTTTCCATCATCCTACTGTCTCTACTGTTTTACATCCCTGAGTCATTGGCAATTTTTTCCTTTCCAGTCACTTCCTAAAGGAACCCAATCTTGGTTAATATGCATCCTAGGGGTACTCTAAATTTACAGTAGTCTGCTTATACTTGTCTTGCTCACAAAGTTCTGCTTCTGTCATTGTTTCTGAGAGGAGATTTTGGGACAGACAAAGTCTCACATCTCTTCCTGTTTCCTGATGTAGTTTCTCCTTTCCAGAAACTTATTTCAACTGTATATTTGCTTCTGATCCATTTCCTCCTATTTCCTGAAAGCAGTCTAATATTGAGAGGAATATTTGGCAATATTTTAATTTTTAGCCCTCCTTTTTTCTTAAATGTCACATATAGATTTCTTGTTTGTGACCTTAAGGGACATTTGATCACACAAAGGGAATGTGCAGATGAACCTAACAGTGAACCACTGACCCATTTGAAGTGACCCATGTGATCCATTGGTACCTAGAAATTGGAGACAGAAATGTCTTCTGTCCAACATGCTGCTGATAGCATCCTCTTACAATTTTCTCTTTCCAATTTGCCACACCATTTTGCCTTGCCATCCTTCTAAGTTCTCTGTTGTTCCTGGATCCATATGCTTTAAAAATGATGGGAAACAAAGGTTCGTAGCTGACCTTTTTCCTTTCCATCTCAAAACTATGAGCTTTTTTTATGATATCATGAATTCAACAGTTTCCTCAGCATGATTTCTCTGTAAAAATATTCTTCTCATGCTAGCTTTTGAGTTTTTTCCCCTTTTTTGTGCTCATTTTTATTGCTATTTTTAGATAGTGAAGCCAAAATCATTTAGTGGTCAAAAATATTGTGAGTCATGCTATATTGTCCACTTCACTGACTTTTCTGTTGGATGTCATGTTGCCCTTTTCCCAGCCATGGACACTTGTCCCTTTCTACTTTCTCTACATAGAAATCAGTATTTTGTGCAAAATATTTTCCTAACAGCTTTGTGAGAAGAACAGTTGTGTTTCCTTTGCTAATTCCAAAAATAAAATTTCTGAAAGATTTTTAGAAAATACCATTAATAATGCAGATAAAAAAATGCTGCTGTTAAATTAACAAAATTCCTGAAGCACTGCTTTCCTGACTCATTTTTACAAGCTATGTCTCACCTAGCAGAGTATCATATTTTTGACTGTGAGATATGTACTCTCCTAGTAACCTTTCAATTATTTACATCCTTTTTGCCCTGTACATTGAGACTGTTTTATACCTTGGATTCACTTGAAATACTTTTTAAGCACATTGTTGCAATTATTTGGTATAAATCTATTTCAATAAATATTGCATATTATAGCAGGTAAACAAAAAATAAGTTACATATAGAACCTTGTTTATGAAGGGATTCAATAGAATTCTTTTTACTGAGAGAAATTGTAACCTTTCAACAACGCAGGGAATGACAAATTTGAACAGGAGGAGTTAGGGCAGGAGACCAGTTATCCTAAAATTTGCACTAATGAAACTTTCATATCTTTTCTTGTATAGCTCTGATTAGCTGTGAAACAGTGTGCAATGCTTCCATATTTCTGAATAAAAGATAAAGAAACCATAGAAAACCTTAATGATTATGGATTCCTGAAAAAATAGACATTAATAATAGTTAGTAGCTGTTGCACTGTATTACTGGAAGTAGTATTAATTCCATTGCATTTCAAAGTGGTAGTGCTATGGTTTTGTTTCTTCTTTCTTATTAATGTTTGTGTACTGTGTGGTACATTTGTGGATAATTTTGCAAAGCATTAGGTAAACCCTTTTTCCATATATTACACAGAAGGTTTTTAATGACTATTAGAAAGCATTTTGTTACAAAAGTGCTTTTATCACTGGTGAAACTGTTTTCTAATGTAGGCTTATATGGTCTGTGTGATATTTGAACAGTGCTTCTATTAAAACCTGGGGACACTTCTCCTAGGAATGTATGTGCCTAACTCTTGCTGAAATTGGGAGGAATTAGTTTGCACACAGGAGAAATAAGTCCCTGTAGTAAATGTTTTAGCAAAACGAAACACAAGTGTATGGGCATAAATTGTCATCATTGCCTGCCATAAAGAGGTAACTACCATTGCTCCAGTGGCTACTCTGCCATGAAATTCTTATACCCAAGAGGCTACAAACAGCAAGCAGTCTGACATTAGAGTTATTAGGACTACAAATAGACTTACTATACACACAGGATTTGTGCAGAGCTGCAGGAACTCGACCTTCAGGGCAGGCAACTGCTTGTCTCTCTTGAGGAGTACAGAGCCTGATAGCTACAGCCCACGTCACTCTAGAACCCAAGAGCTCCACTGGCAGTACTGCAGACTGGTTTCAATCTTGCTGGTATTAATGATTTAACACAAATTGAAAAACAGTTTGTTTGAGAAAACAGATTTTTTGGCTTGTCTACCTTGGAATCTGGCCAGGACAGAGAAGTTTCTCCCATGCACTTGCAAGCAGTATTAGGAGAAATCTTAATGGTATTATCTTGGACTGTGCATCTCAGTGAAAGATGACATCTCCCAAGCATGGTACATGGGAGAGCCTACTGCAATACTGAGGGATGAAGAAAAATGGGTTTTTTTCCCAGTCACCCATAGTCTAGTTTCTAAGTGAATCTCACCTTCTTCAGAGGAGATTTGGGAAATCTCAGCCTAAGGATGGAGAGCTACAAAGCTGGACTCTAAAAAAGTACTATACAACCTGTGCTTGTGTACTGAGGCATGTCTGAAGTTTAGTCTCAATGTGATGAACAATGTTTTTGTTGGTTCAGTATAATGTAATGTCCTATTAAACAGCATTTGTTGTCAAAGTACATTGTGTAGACGTTGTGATGTGGTGATTTGTAAAACAGTGCAATATTTTATAGTAATAAAGTAAGCTAATACACTGTGAAACAAGTGACTACATTATCTATTGTACTACAGACTTGAGACACAGCACTGGAGAGATGGGAAGGTGTGCTTTTCAGGCACTTCCTAAGCCACAAAACTCTCTTGGCCCCTATGGTTTGCAAATCCAGTAAAAATGCAGACACTAAATTAGTCTGTTAAATGAGATATTAATACCTGTACAATTATTGGAGCAATTTTCATTTACAGTCTTAAAAAGGGAAGGAAGGCTTTAACAATGGTTATGCTTGCCCTTTATGATTCATGCTGAACATTTTTTTTTTAATAAACCAAGATTATAATATTTATTAAATACAACACTGACTTCTCAGGAAGCCTTTGGCTGACCCATAATTCAAAGACAATCAAAATCAGCACCAGGATACATACCCCTTTGTTGTGTCACCTTCAGTTTACAGTCAAAAAAAAGGACATGGAAGCCAAAACTGCCAGGTACAAATTCTGAAAGTTGATTCCCATGTCCAAGCAGATTACTAAAGGAAATAAATTGCTTTCCAAAGCCAAATGTTTCATAAGTTGGAACAATATTTCAACACAGAAGAAACATACTGTGCAGTGTTCCTGTTTGGTAAATGAGAGAAATATTGACTTTTATTTCTTTGGTACCTCTTAATACTAAGCTAAAAGAAGGCAAACTTTCTTTACACACATTCCCAGGGTCACCTTATTTTTAGTGTGTATTTCAGATTCGTGCAAATTATACTCAATGGACTTTTTAGAATATTTTTTCTATAATATAAGAATTTTTAAATTTTATTTCATGTGTTCTAGGTAGAGCACATCTAAAAATTCTTGGATAATTAGAAAAATACTCTGTATGCATGAATACAAGCACAGATGTAAAATCTCTGAATGAGAAAATATTTTAATGACCTTTACATCTAATCTATCAATTAATTTCTATTTCTATAATTAGGGTTTTTTCATAGCAGAAAATTTGATAATGTTTTAATTTAATAAATGATGACAATAGCAATAGTAGTAGTAATAATATTAATAATAATGCCATTTTCCTTAAAGAATTTGTTTAAATTATTAAGTAATACTTCAAGGATTATTTGGCATCATAGAAAAGGTTTGCTGATTATGGGAATATCACAGTATTATCTATATTTTAATAGTTTCACTAAATTCACTCATCAATATAAAGCAATATCTTTTTCTTACAACCCCTGCATAACTTCTGTGTTTTAACTTGTTCTCAATAAATATGATTATTTTAGGCATCTGGGGCCAAGCAGTACCTCTCTACTGCAATATCAAATATCTGAAGTACAGCAAAAGACGCCTTAACCCGTTCCTTAAGGGGAAAAAAAAATGAATAGTTGAGGAACTGTAAATACAATCCTAGTAGAGTAGTGTACGAAGACCCAGGTTCTCTTTTGTATCACTCTCTGCATCCTCACACAATTTAATATCTTGTGTTCTCTGGAATAAGTATGAGGAAGTATTTAGTGAAAATGGAAAGATTCTGGGAAAATGTTTAGCCAAAATGTAGGATGATTACATTGATGGAAGGCCCTAGAGCAGCCCAGAGAGAATTCTGGGACAAGTCCACAGGGCTTTGATCTGTGCCCAGTGAGAGCCAATAAATGTGGCAGAGTCAAAGACAGTCATCTCCATCCAGTTTCTGCCATTCTTCACCAGCTTTTTCTGTGTTTTTACCCAGTCCTTTCTCACTCTGCATGTTTATTGCTTGTCATTCTGGCTCCATTTTCCTTCATTTGGCAACTCAGAGAAGATGCCATTCTTGAATGTCAGCCCAGTCTTTGAATTTAGTCTTGCTTTGAGCAAGAGATTGACCTAGCTGAATTCCAACTGTCCCTTCCAATATAAACACTTAGAATATTCCATGGTTCACCATACTTCTCACATTTAGGCCAAGGGTGCTAAAAGAGACCATCTCTGAGCAAATAATCATCTGGATAATTTTAAACTTCTTCCGCAGTAATTCTCAGGAAGAAAGAGAAGCGTTTTAATCTTGTTTCCATATTACACCATTCTGAATATATATTTCTTTATATATGAAAGTTATTTAAAAGTCAATGGAAGCAGGAAGAATGGTGACATGCTTTTTGATGTCAGCTTGCCAGATGTGTTCCTTGCAATTAAATAAACAACAAACTATTCTCACACTGTAATTGAAAAATAATGCAATGTTTATTTACTTTTTTGGTAGCATCTGTGAGAGATCTCAGGGGCTTGTGGGTTTGGCTCTAAAATACAAACATTTGGAGAGTCTGATGTTGCTAATATTCACTGAATGACCACGAACTGGAATGATTATTTCTACTGAAGTTAATCTTGAATAAGCAAGAGGTTTTTCTTGTAATTTGTTCATTGCATATCAGACTTTTAACTTTATCAAGTTCTTTATCCCAAAAGCATCACATTAGAATGTGTTGTATTAAAAAAAAAGAACCATCTATATACAGCTTCAGTCATAAAGGTCTTTTTTAAGCATTCATATCATAGTGATTAATTGATTCTATGTTTTTTTCACATGTTCCTAAAGACAGATAAGCTGAAAATCTTTTGCATGCAACATCCTTCAGCCTTTCTTCCCAGTCTTGCCTTGCAACACATACTGCCACGTTCTCCTCAGCACTTGTTATCAGGGATCCTGTGTAGGCAGCTACAGTGAATCCTTCTTCATCTGTTCTGAGAAGCAAGCAGGGATTCTTTGTGGTGAGGGAAATAGGCATCTCTATCATTCAGCTTCTGTAAATATCTAAAGTAGCTGAAATCAGTAATATTCTAAAATAATCTATTCTTCCCTGTTGATTATTAAAGTTTTAGAAACTCACCTACCAACATTTCAAATTTAAATTTCTACTCACTTTTGGTCAGAAGAATCCCAACTTAACTGTAAAACAATTTTATTTCTAGTCTACATGAGTCAAAATACTTACCCCTACAGCCAGTTGTGAAAAATAACCAGTGGTGGAAGATGATTTAATAATTTTATGCAGTCACTGTCTAGGCAGCTTGTTCTCTGGATTTGTCCATTATGCTCCACAGATTGGAGAGAAGTCTGGATGAGAACCTTGGGTTAACTGACAAGTTATCTGACAAGCCAGATGAACAAGGGTGCACAGGATGAGTCCTGCCCACACGTCAGAGGCAAGCATAGGTAATGATCAAAGTTATTAAAACCCCCTGCACTATTGCAAAAGCTGAAAGCTGTCTCATGCAGTAAGGCTAAATCTGGAATCCCATTCATGCTACTGTAGAAAACAGTCTGGATTTCTTTATGAAAGTGAAGTTAGAAATATAGAGTACATACAATATTTTTATTAAATATAAATTAATATCTTTATTAATATTTCAAATTTTGTTATAAAATTTAATTGGTTTTATATAATGGACTTTTGTAAGACTTTTGTCTTTACATGCAAGAGTTCCACTCCTTATCTAAAAATGGAAACAAGTAAATTAATATGGCTTACATTAGATTGAAAGATTGCTTCACTTACCAATCTTTTAATATAATTATAAGTAGGAAATCAGTAAGGTAATTTATTTTTAATGAACTATCTCTAGGAAAAGTTCTTGGATTCTGACTAAATGCACTTTCTTTGCAAGTCCTGTAGAAAACATAAATTCAATACTGGTAGACTTCGCAGTTGGCAGGGAATTTGTCATTTAATAGATAAGATTACTGATAAAGTTTAATGTGGAATGCTTAATAAGCTAAGCATCAGCAAACAGGAAGTGTTTTTATCCAGTCATTGCAAATTAATTCCTGAAAGAGAGCAAGGAATGCAACCCAAACCTGTAAAGGTGCTTTTTAAACATTATTTCTGGGCACAACATCACAATGAAAAAAGGCAGACTCAGCAAAACTTCTTAAACTAAAGGTTTTGTTTAGATTTTCTTAGTAAGATGACATTAGTAAACCACTTTATTGCACTTATTATTAATGTTAAGAATATCAGTGAGGTCCTGTTCCAGATTGTCTTTCCCTGCTTCTTCATAGCTGTCCTTCCTTTTTATTTTTCCATTTTTTTCCTATTAACTTCCAAGCTTCTATGTGACACTTCCATATACTATGCAAAGCATCTTGTAGATGTCTTGTCTTTTACTAAAGTTTCTTTTTTTTTTGTTACACCTGAAAAAATGGGATTTCTATAGTATTTTCCTTGCAGTTCTTCATTAGCAAAAGTAATGGCTGATTCAATTGTCCACATACAAGGTGGATGGAAAGATGTTTCCTTATTGCCTTATTCTTATAATAGATCTCATTTCCTGTGCAGACAATTAGGCATGTAATTTCAGGATTGATTTCCTGTGAGGAATCTTCCAAGGAGCTTGTAAAAATTAAAGAAAAGGAATTTGCTTGGGGAAAGTAGTCTAAAACAGAGCTGAAAGGATAGAAACCGCCTAGTGAAGAATGAAACATTCAGAAGAGATGTTTTGGGTCACATAAAGAGTACTGGTAGGAGCCGTGTTTTTTCAGCAGATAGGAGGCACAGTCCCTGTCCTACAGATCTGGGTATCAGACTCTATTAGCTATAAAACTGCTGCAGAGACATTTGTGGTTACCATGAGTAAATATTTACCCAAAACAGCTGCAGCCATCTTCTGTGACAAATAGGTAACAGCAGTCTGATGGAGAGATCTCTGGTTTCTTCCAAGTGTGTAGGCTTCATTCCTCTGAGAAGTGCCTGAGTTAGGCAGGTCCTTCTGCAGTGAGGACCTTTCTGAGGTCCTGATGGAGAGACATTTGCAGGGGCTGGGGGTTCTGAGCAAGTGAAGAAGGGTCAGGGCAGAAAGCTGGAGATCTACAGCCCAATCCAGCAGCCTGCTGAGAGGAGCCAAGCGCAGACATGTGGGCTGCCAGCGGAATGGGATGAAAATCTGGGGACTAGCAGGGACTACCCAGAGCTTTTCACAGCTCAGAGTCACTGATTTCACTGGAATCAAGGACCTCTAATGTAGGGACATGGTGAGCAGGACAAGCCATTCCGAAGTTTCTTTGGTTTCTATGTTCTCCAGTCAATGATTTTACATCTTCCCTATTTGAAAACATAAGTATTTAGTTCTGTTATGATAAAGCTCAGTGGTTTGGGTTTTTGTTTGGTTAGATGTATAATCAAGCCTTTGGAGATGTTATAAGAAGGAGTCTAGCCAGTTCTAGATAAAATCTTTGCCCAGCCTGAGATCAAGATTATGTGGAAAGAAAACACCAAATTAAAACCTGCTATTTTTCCACAAAATATAATTTCTTCACCAGTTTGGTATATCCTTTACCTTGCAGATTAAAGGCTTGATTTGTGGAGCTAAGAACTGAAGCTGCTTTTTCTTCTGAACTAATAGCCATTTCTGTAGCTATTTAATTGTGCATTACTAATGAAGAAACAAAAATCACACTGAAATTCTAGCATTTTCAGAGATTTTTACAGAAAATGAAAGTTCTGCTGCACCATTTTTACAATTTGGGGTGACAAAGACAAAAAATATATGCATTACTATAATTATGAAATCAGAATAAAAGAGATTCGAACTGAAATATACTTCTATCACTTTCTCTTTTGCAACTTAAAGCTATGAAATTTATATTTAAAAAAAAAACACAGACATCAAAGAAATAAAAAATAATAGTGGTTTAGAATTTAATATAATAAATAAGAAAATAATAGTTTCATTTATTGAAAATAATGTTTCAAATTTAAAAAAAACACTAATTTAGGAAAGAAAAATTAATGCCTCTGAAATTTTGCATGTGGGAGATCAGGCCTAGTCTCTAGAGAGTGAGTGTTAATTCTGAAGTACTCAAAAGCTTTTTCATTTTTGTTCCTCTCTGGTGTCTGAAAGATAAATTGCAGTGTAACAACATATATACTTTTGTCACTAAATTTAAATGCATCCATTGCAGATTACTGGTGTAGAATTGAAATTCAGTTACATTTCTAACTTTCTCCTAGTAGGAAATGGGATGAATAAAAAATCATGAGTTGTGTTTCTACAGAGCTACCCATTTTTTATTCAGTAATATGTGATAGCTACTTGCACACTGGTTTGGTTTTTTTTTCTATATGCATCAAGAATAAATAAACTTTACCAGATTAAGGAGATTTGCCATGGGTAAATTATGGGTATTTGCCATGTCTCCCATTTGAGGTCTCTTTGTATGGCAGAACACACTACTTTCAGAACATTCTTCAGAGTAAAAATTGTCCTATTGGGAGTCTGAAAACAACTTTTTTTTTTGCTTTCTCTTGCATAATGATTTTATTTTCAAATTTCAGCAATTAATTCTGAATTACTAACTTCTGAGTAGATGGCAATATAATTTTTTTTAATTAGAATGGATTTGTAATTTGTTTCTTCTATCCTATGAGTCCTAAAGCTTTTTTAAAAATTCACCAAAGAACATCTACTGAGAAGTATAGAAACTTAATCTAGAACTGTTGGTTGCCTGATAGATCAAAAACTTTTTGATGGTATGAAAAGCAAAAGCCTGCTTATAACAGAGTAAATTACTTCAGTTTCCATGTTATGAGGGACATCTAATATTTAGTGCTTGCTAAATATCAAATGATCCTGCTAAATGTTAAATGGTCAGAAGGTATTTTGTCTTGAACCTAAATAGAAATTGCATCTGAGATCTGATTAATTCTGTTATTTTGCAAATTAAATGTTCTATACATTCTGGAAATGCATCTGCTTTTCACAGAAATGGTATTAGAGAATTACCATTAATCAATGAAAACTTCCTTTGACAAAATGCTCTAATTTGAATTTAAATTCTTCTTTCCTTTCCTCTGAAGTAGACCCTTTTTTGTTGATCCCTGCAACATAAATTATACTCCTTAAGTTAGCTTGTTAGAGTTAATTTTTTTTTTTTTTTTTAAAGAGCACCAGGGGAAATTTCCTCTACAAACAATTTCCTATCCTATCATTTTGGGATTATACACCAGTAAGCCTGTAGGGTGGCTGGGTAAAAAGCATGCACATCTACGTTTAGTGTCATTTTCTTTCTCTGTTGTCTGGGGAAACCCAAGAAGAAAGTATCATGACCATCACAGATTAACTGTGCTATTCATCCAGATTCCTCCAGCCAGCTATGTTCTTCAGGCATAAATTCAGTTTTTGTCTTGTCATCAAATGGGGATACTGAGGTATGAGGGTAGACTGAAGAAGATGGTTTATGGATCCAAAGATTACGTACAAGTTTGTTTTCTTATGCAGTAAATTCTGATTTTAAATAAGGAGGGACATGCATGCAATGTATCCCAGCATGTCTTTCTAAAAATGCTAATTTTTAAGGTCCACAAAGTGCTTCACGGTTGTCAGCACCATAATCTCCTCTGTTTAACTTGTCATGTTTATGTACTGTTCCAATTTTCTTGGTATTGAGGGGTTTATTTTCCATTATGTTGGACATGTCATCTAACTCAAGTCTGAAACCAATTTGTGTTCCTCTGAGAGACACAGCAATGTCACAGAGAAAAAAAAAATCAACCTATTCACAGTTTTTCTTCTTTTTCCTTCTAATACATTCATTTAATACTTATCAGTTCCCAACTATCTTGTCAGGATCCTTTTTCAGCATCATTTTTTAGTGTTCTGTTCATTAACTTTTAAAGTCCTGCGCAGGACCACGTGTGACCAGCACATAATCTAAACATCATAAAATTCACATCAATACTGTTCCTCTCTCATTAGACTTCAGGACACAGCTGTTCTTTATGTTAATTGCTCAACTCCAAACTCTCAGGAATTCATAAAAAATTGACATTCCTTAACGGGTTTTTTTGCAAGTCAGGTCAGTTTGGTCGATTTATCATGCTTTATACTCTTCAATGTTCTATACTGCAATAATATCATGTCCATCGATCATTACTCTCTCATTTTTTTTCTTTCAGGCTCCTGTGGTCCTATGCTAAGCCATCTGAACTTCATGCCATTTTAACCAGTATAATTTAAATCACTTAAATGATCAGCAAAGCTTTTACTAATTAAGTTTTGTTCTTCTTGAAAAGTACTAAGAATTACCTCCTGAGTGGGAATGTGAAAGCAAAGACATTTATCTCTACTAGGTACGTGTCAGAGTCAACAATATCAAATCTTCAGTAGCTCAAAGCAAAGCATCTTAGCTGGAGGTTCAACCAGGGGACTGCAAATTTAGAACTTCACTGTTCTTTTCACAGTTTTGTTACCCTTTGTACATGGGCTTTCCACTAATATCCCTGGCTAGATATTCTGCTTTTCAACACTAAATGTTGTATTTTCACATCTAAGAGTTAACCATGTAAACTTTGGTCTTGTGGTAAGTTTTTCTTCTCCAGTTGGTCTTCTTCACAGTCTCCAACTATTTGTCAATCTTTCTGTTCTAACTGAATCCCTATAGCCAGGAATAAGCTCATTTGTCAAGCTAGTGTGAAGGAGCAGGAAATTGGAAATTAATTATTCCTTTGAATAACATCTGGATCCAAAGCATCAAATAATCATGCTATTTCTTATCCCCAGCTTTCACCACTGTGGCCAAGTGGCATGATTACCTTTTTATGATGTTGCCATTGAGTGTTTGTCATTCCATCATGTGGTATGAAAATGAGTTGATTATGGTTAACACACCTGAGCTCCTGACACTATCCATTTCCACAGAACAGATTTCAAAAGCAAATTAATAAAATTTAGAACCATGCAGACAGCTTGATGCCTATTAAACACTAAATACTGAAGTTACTGCTATGTAATTTAATAATGACAAGCAATCAGAGGAAACCAGGAGGTTCTCTAAGTCTCATAATTACACTTATTTGTTGCTTTATGCTGAACTTTTGTCCATTGCTCCCAAATCAGAGAAATCAGGAGGAGGGACACTCTGAGCTCATTAGCAATGTCCAGGGGCATCTGAAATGCACTGGCATACCAAGAAATCTTCACTGGAATGGCAGAGTAAGATGACAACTGAAGCTCTGAAGTCTTCCACGGATTCTGTGTCATACCTGCCAGTCTAGGATTTCTGAATAACATTAGGTCTGGCACCCTGGATACAAGACCTGTGTTTCTGCATCTGTGTTAAGGTCCTAATTCACAGACTATGACATGGAAATTTACTTGTCTGAATATCAATATCTAAATCTGGAATAAGTGTTTGTATGTCTATTATAACTGATGGCATGTAGGCATCCTATTCTATTGAGATGCCCCACCTTTTGTCACAGTTGACAACACTGGGAAGATACACATGCAAGCAAAAAATGGAATTTTTTTATGTTTTTCCTCACAGTTGAAGTCATTTTGTGAATGCATTTTCATGAAGAGGACTTTAGGACACTTTATTAAAACAACTTATGCGCCATCTAGATTTTAACAGAAAATATTTGGAACATGCCTTGATATTTATCAATGTGACATACTATAATGCACTGTGAGATTTCTTTATTTGGCTTAGAAAGTGTTAAAACTTAAATGGGAGCAGAATCTAAACACATGAAAAAGCAGAGAGAGTGATATAGTTAGGCAGAGTTTCTGACTGTCAGAGAGCTCCAAAAATATGATGCAGTATTCCTGAAAAGTTTTTGAGGCTTAAATTAGTTTTCACTAAAGCCAGGCTGAGTTGTCAGACATGTTCTTAGCAAGCATACAAAGTCTTTATGGGTATGGCAGCACTTGCAGACCCTTCTAGAATCAACAGCCACAAGCTGTCAGGGTTCTGAAGTCTCAATTTATATTCCAAATGATGTTGCTGGTTCTGTGTGTATGACACATACCAGGCTTTTCACCTTGCCGCGTTGGCTCTGCTCAGGGGAGTTGCACTCAATAATATATTTTCCCTGAGACAAGGCACTGCTTTCATTACCAATTCTTACAGCATTAGAGCAGTACAGTCAAGAGTGTAATTACTCATCTGGAAAGAGAACCAGTGACACTGGTTTTAGCAGCAGTCATTGGACAATGGACATGAGCAAACCTGGAGATTCTTCAGGGAAAATTTCCCTTCAGGCAAACAAAAGGTTCTTTTTCATGTCTGTAAGAAAAATATACCCTTGACCTTTTCAAAATGTAGATAGAAGCAACAACCTGTAAGCAAACATCTGAGATGTCTTGTTCATCATGTATGGGTACCTATACATGCAGGCTTTTCCTAATTGAGTTAGTATTTAAATAAAAATACATATTCTTAGACTTCAGAGAGGAAAATAACAGTTCACAGAATACTACCTGCATGTCCAAAACAAAAACTAGGATAAGAACCTTAGGATTTGAACTTTTAGTAGAAACTTCTGTCATAAAAAGAGACAAGGTTCTTCCTCAATTCCATAAGATAACTTTTTCTACTCCAGGTCAAGTTTTCCCAGTAAAATCTGTTCTGCAGCAGCATTTTCTCTATTCCAAAACATGACTGTCCTTCAGATAATATAGTTTGCTATCAGCAAGGAAATAAATCTGTAGTAGAATCACACTGTTCTGGTAATCAGTGTCTGAAAAGACAGTTTGTGTAAAAATGAGACATTCTATAGGTGTTTAGTATCTAACTTTGTCCTTGGAAAATAATTCATTCTTGTTGACCACATAAAAAGCTTGTCCAAAAAATGTATTTTTCATTTCCACAACTTGAGATTTTTATTATTTTTTCAACCTCTAATATATTTACGCATCAGAAACTAACTGTTGCATTTGGTTCTGCATTATATTAGATATGATGCAAAAATTCTCTGCCTCACATCCAGATTAATTAGGACATGGTACTTGTTGGGTTTTTTTTCCTCGTTTCATAAATTATTTTAAATCTCTGACTGATAAGCAATTCACAGAGCTGTAGCAGCTAAGGAAAATAAATACCTGTATGTCCATTAGAATGTAAATTAACTCATTACTATGCCTGCTCCTGACCTTTTCTGATGGCTGTATTCTTGCTAACAAAGACTCTTTGCTATTCATGAAAGTGAAATTTAATGGTAGCTTGAGATTCTCTGGTGTATTTTAGATTACATTCTGATAGACTCAGGTGACCAGTGAGGGTTCCAGCTTGAACAGCAAATACTTCTAGCATTCATGACTTTGAATAGCTATCCTTTTTCTAATTTTTGTGAAGATTTGAATATTGCTGAAAATTTGTTGCTTAAGCAGGCAAGGTCGGTGAAACTTCATGAACTGCACAAAAAGGGCTCCTATGTTTAAAATGTTGACTATTGATAGTACCTGATCTCACAGTCATTTAAGATTTTGTATCAGCTCTATAAACAGAGAAACTTAGAATCATAAAAAGGTTTAGATTGAAAATACCTTAAGATCTTCAAGGCCAACCATTAACCCAGCACTGCGAAGTCCATCATTAAACCATGTCCTGAAGTACCACATTTACACATCTTCTAAATGCCTCCAGGGATAGTGACTCCACAAAGTCCCGGGGCAGCATGTTCCTCTGCTTGGCAGTTCTTTAGGTGGAGAAATTCCAAATATATAATCCATATTTGTGTAACTTTAGGCCATTTTCTCTTGTCAGAACTCCTGTTATTTGGGAAAAGAGACCACCACCTCACCAGAACCTCCTACCTGAAATGTGTAGAGCAAAAAGGTCCCCCCTGAGCCTCACTGCCTCCAGGTTCAACACCCCCACCTCCCTCAGCTCCTCATCAGACTTGTGCTTCAACTCCTTCACTGGCCCTATGCAAGCCCTTCTCTGGATCCATTCCAGTACCTCAATGTTTTTCTTGTCCTGAGAGGTCCAAAATTGATTCAAGGTATGGCCTCACCCTTGCTGAGCAAAGGGGAGTGATCATTGCCCTGGGCCTGCTGGCCACACTATTGCTGATACAAGTTAGGATGCTAACGTCTTCATCCTGGTTGGGTGGTCTAGAAAAGATTCCCACCATGTTATCTATCTAGTTGGCCTTACCCCTGATTCTTAAACATTCCACTGTGTCATCATATCACTCTGGACAGTCAAGACAGCCCCCAACATACAGAGCTGCCCCTTCCTTGCCTGTCTCTTCTGAAGAGTTTGCAATCCATTGCAGCAGTCCAGTCATCTGAGTCATCCCACCACATTTCTGTGGTGGCAGCTATATCATAGCTTTCCTGCAGTACCAAGAGCTGTGCTTCCAGCTCTTCCTGTTTGCTGCCTGGGCTGTGTGCAGTGGTGTAGCCATTCTCCAGCTGGGCTATTGATCCTGCCACCTTTTTGGGGGGAGAAGCCCTAATTCATGTGTGACCACTGTCAGCTGCTTCCATGGTTTCTAGCACATTAATAACCCTCATGTCTTTGCTGCTGCGTGGACCCATCTCCTACCTCCACTGAGACACCAGACCAGAGGACTTCGCTAGCACACTGTCCCTCAGTGACATGCAGCATCCAGGGTTATGTCTAGCAAGCCTGGTTTTATGCCTTACCCCTTTCAAATCCAGTTTAAATCTCTTTCAGAGTCCTGCTATCTCTTCTCTGAAGTCCTGGTGTTCTCCAAACTAACCCATGATCAAAAAAACAAAACCCACATTTGTGCTGGTGACATCAGGCTCAGAGCCAAGGATTGATCTGCTGATTCTTCCTGTTTCTTCTGTAATAATCTTCTGCAAATGTACAAATAGAGCAGAACACTACCTGTGCTTCTGATCCCATAACCACTCATCCCAAGGTCCTGAAGTCTTGATTTCCCTCTAACTTCTTGTAGCAGCTTCATTACTGCCTACCTGAGAAATTAATATTAGGGCTGTGTGAGGGTAGGAAGCTTTCTCTTCATATCCTTAACCAAGGCTGCAGGGAGGCAACAGGCTTCCATAAAAAGTGTGTCCGGGTGGATATGACAGTCTGGTCAGAGAGAGAGAAAGCCAAATAAGCTTTTCCATGAATTGGTCTGGAAACTTCAGGGGGGCTGGAGAGAAAGAATTTTAAACAATCTGCAGGTGGTGTTTTTAATATGATCATTTTCCTCATAAGTTGTTTACCCCAAAGGGTATCTTCCTAATTAGACAGTCATGTGAAATGTGTTGATTAAATCACCAATCAGGTCCACCTGTACCCTGAGGTCTGAATAAACTGACTGCGTTTTGGTCTCTTAGCTTCCTCATCTGAGTCTGTGTCCTTTCTGACTCAATGGTGGCAGGTCTGGGCTCCATATTCTGTTCACTTCAGAAGAGATTTTCCTGTGATGATGACCCATCTTTGTTTTGGGAGGTAGTCTGGGCACAGGGAGCAGGTCAACTTGACATGCCCATGCTGGATGAAGCACCAGCCTTGTTATGTTTGGTTCCACTTGCAGAGCCTCATACCTGCTATGCCTGGATACCTGGAGAGGTGAGGCAGTGCCAGAGGAGACATGCACTTGGCAGGCACACAATCCCTTATGTCACTGTGTTCAGCCAGGGGGAGAGGATAACAAATTCTCTCTATCATGTGTCTTATCTATCTGGGGAGCCTGTCCCTGGGAATACAGGGAGTGAAGGTAAGAGCACAGTGCTAAAAACACCGAGGTCATGAGCTCAGTCCCTGGATGGGCCATTCACTTAGATTTGGACTTGATGATCCCAACTTGATGTGTCCAACTCAGAGTATTCTGAGATTCCAGTAGTCTGATACTCTTACACTCCCCCTGATTCCTCAGCATATTCACTTCCTCACAGAGGTGTTACTGAGCTCCTCACTGTGCCAAAAGTCCTGGCACCGGGGTGGCAGTATGCTCCCACTGGAGTTCCACCTGGGCAGCTGTGTTCCTCATGCTGGGTGCAGACTTAGAGAGGCCATCTCTTTCTTCTTGTAGCTGGCAGGGTTTTAGCACCATTCCTGTGTGCCCTTCTGTGCCAGCTGCCACCAGACTGTCACATCATGCCCTTGGTGCCACACCATGCCCTGTGTGACCACCCTGCTGATGGTACTTCTGGCCCCCAGAGATCCCAGTGGGTTTCTCTTATCCTTTGGAGGAATGCTTGGCCTGGTGCTCCTGGTCCTGTCAGCCATGGCATGAGCTGCAGGCTGCTGTTGGCCCTCCTCCAAGCTTCCCAAGCTCAGACAATGCCCCTGTGCACCTCACTGGAGCACTCCACAGCCGATCATGTCAGCACCAGAGCCACTCGCCTCAGCAACTTCACTAGGATGAGATCAGCTACATTTTCCTAAAGTACTCCTCTACTTCTACATAGTTTCTGAAAAACTTCTGTCTCACATTTTGTGCTATGCGTGAAGAAATCTGAAACTCTTAAGAGCTGAAATAAAGACTTGGACTCGTGATGCCCCCAAGTCATCTGGAGTAGAGATAAGCCAGACAGGGTGGTACCTTGATGGGATAAAGATCTAGCTGACCTTCCTTTGAACAGTCCCTGCTTTTTGCTCATACCTTCATAGATTGTCTGAGGAATGCACTCATTCTTTGGGATCACTTTTCATAGGTGTCGTAGGCCAAAGAGTGAAAAACAGTGATGATTTAAACTGGAGCACTACTTCTGCTGCAGTTTCACTTGGGTTGAGAACAGGAGCAATCAAGTAGTGGCGCATAAAGCAAAATACCAGCACAAGCAACTACTGAGAATCTGTTTGTACCATTGTGAGTCTTTTTTCAGGAAAAAGTGGGTTAATAACATCTGAGCATATGTATATAGCCATAAAGAAGACAGAGATATTTCTCAGTTTATTAATGTGAACCTGCATTTGCTACAACCAATGCCTGTAACCCACCTTCATGCCACTGCTACACAGTGCTCTGTCAGTTACTTGCCATGCTGCTGGTGTGTAGCCTACTGCAAGGGAAAAGGCACTGGCTCTAAAGACATGGAATGTTGTGGCCTGCTCAAAGGTAGTGGGTCATTCATCTCACTCTGATGTGGGATGTGTTGATTTTTGACCCATTGCATCAGGTGCCATCCCAGCTAAAGACCAAATGGATCCTCCACAGCATGGCACCATCTCTCTGAAGGACAGCTGACAGCAGGAGTAGCTAACTATGCTTCAAGAGCTAGAGCTTGCAGTCTTCTTACACCTACTCTTTATTTCAAGGTAAATCAACTTTTTGTTGTTGCTAGAGTAAGAGCTCAATATTTAGAGCCATTTGAAAAAGATAGACCTTTGAAAAATATTATGTAATAATGATTGATTTTATTATAAATGGAACTACTAATTTCCATTCCCTATACATCATCTGATACTTTAATTGACATGCTCAACTGAAACTTTTTGTCACCTGCTTGTTTTCATAAGTATTATTTCCATTTATTTTCATTCATTGTCTCCTTTTAGATTTTGTTTACTACAGTATATAAATTAATTGAATGTACTACGTCTCATTGATCATATTCTTTTCCTTAAAAGGGGAAAATATTTGAAGAGTAATTGAATTAATGGTATATATTTGTGCTATATACACACAAAAAATTACCTCTCCCACAAGTATTCTCAGAATTTTAGCTGTATGATATTTTAGATCTTAATGAGTTAACTCAATGGTAGCATTAGCTCTGTGCACCCAATCTGACCACGCCTAATACAGTTTAACAAAAGGCAAACATACAGAGGGAGAAACCAGGTGTAATGTGAATGGTAAGAAAGTTCCTTTAACCCTGCTAAAGGTGAACACCTGAGTCTGAACTCTCAGTGTTATCACCTGTCACATCCATTTGAAGTTTATGATTATTTGATACCTTTGGAAATCAGGCCCATGTAGACAACTGATAGACATCTCAGGGATTCCAGTAAGAGAAGGAAAAAAGCACAGAAAATAAATCTAGTGTTACAGTAAATTTATCCAGTAACTTTTCTAGAAAGAAAACTTTTGCTTGAAGTGTTGTCACATGGATGTTGATAAGGTGCCCATGGAGTCAGTTAATGCTCTGGGAGTGCTCATCAGCCATCTGTTCAGTGACTTCCAAGCATCTTGGAAGGAGAAAGGTCTGTTCAGTGCTTAAGACAGCTTTGCTCAGAAAGCCATATGCAACAAGGATATTAAAGCACAAAAAACTCCCAAGAAGCCCAGTGAAAGCTAGTGGGCTTTCACCCATTAAAAGTGAAAGTGTGACAAGTGATGTGGAGGGATGTTGACTCACCCTGAATGTTGCTTTAGATTAAAAGGCTTTGTGTTGCTGTTGAGTTCCTCCCTGCAGCACACGCCATCACTGCAGAAATCAAACTGTTCCCAGGCTTCACTTTAATTATCCATACACATCTGCCACAGAGCTGAACATTGTTAAAAATCCTGTGACTTAGCAATAGCTATGTTAGTTACTTATGATTCTACAAGATACGAAGAACTTCTCCAGGAAACAATGCAAAATAGTGAGAATAATGAAGATGGAAATGAAGCAAAAATCATCCCCATGGGAGCAGACTAAAACCAAGGGCTGGTTTTGTATTACTGACTTTACAGAATTTGCCAAAAACCCGAATCGGAAACTAATCAAAACTCTGTCTTGCAAATGCTCTAAGTCCTGCCTGATAAGCTGCTTTTAGAAAACTAAACTTTTCAACAGTAAATCCTTGCTGAAGTGTAAAGCACATGATATCTGTAAGAATATTTTTCAACAAAAGCATACTTAAATTTGTCTATAAGAGGAAATAGATACAATGAGTGTGATGTGATTTGTCTTTTGTTACAGGATATCTTCATCAAAAAGGAGAAGTACAGTAAACTGAAGCTGGAATTTGCCTTGATCTGAAAAAAAAAAAAAAAAAAAAAAGAAAAGAAAAAAGTTTTTCTTCCTGCTACATTTGAATCCAAAATTTGTTTTCAGTTCACAGTGTTTTTTAGTTAAGTTACAACATAGAAACTATCACAGCTCTGATTTCCAGGGAAGCTCATTTTGGAAGGTGGTAAATACAACTTAAAAAGCAATCTCAAAAATAATTTTTGTAACACTGCTTTATGAGAAACTGTAAGTCTGGTTTTTAGAAGACATAGGGTTGTTACTGTACCTCGGCTTATTTTTTTGAAATTAAACAATTAAAATGTTCATATGTGTTGGCCACCAGCTGCTGTACCTTATTACAGTTTAAATAGCCAACATGGAATAAGGTATCATTCTCAAAGCTAATTTTGCAGAAGCATATGAGGTTATGTATTTTTATTGTTGTACACCATGTAACCACAGTGTTTTCCTGCTAGCACCTGGCTGAATGGTGGTGGTTGCTCTTTAACAAAAGCCAGTAATGCCACTCTCATTCCCAAAACTGATGCAGACCTGTACTGGCTGTCTTTACAAGGAGTGTTAATAAAAAAGATAAAGAAATCTTCAAGAAATAGACTACAGCTTGTGTGGTGAGGTTACCAGACAAGGTAGGGGTGGCTGTAAGGCACAGGGGTGAGCCAAAAGCCACTCATGGTAAGAACTGCATTAAATATTTTTAGGTGGAATCTAAGTGGACTTATGCTATTTCAAATTTTAGACATGTATGTGGATACGGAGGTGAGAGGTGTTCATATGTAAATGTACAAAATATTTTCAGTTACTCAAGTTTTTATGAAGATATCGCAAGTTGGACAGCAGGGAGCTGGGAGTGTGGGGAGGGAGAAGCAGAAACCTGGAAGTGGAATGGGATTGTAAAAGCTTATCCAGTATATGTTTCCGTTTGGATGTGAGTTATCAGAAGGCTGGGCAGTATTAGTATTGTATTAGTACTCAAAATAAGTTGAAAGCTGCATTTTTTTGGAGAACAAATTTGAGCCCTGTTGATAAATCAGTATCTGCATATGAACTGTTGCCAGTCTGCTGGCAGCTGTCATTCAGGTGGGATCCTGCTCTCCCTGGTGGGGAGTGCTCACATGGTATGTAAGGAGCACCAGAAATTCAAGGGAAAATGTGGTGTGAAGTGAGGTCAAACTAAATGAAAGTCCACTTCTCATTGTCCTGTAGATGTGGCTGCACACAGCCAACACTGCTGAGTGGACACTGAATATACATTATTAAGGTATATTTTTCTGCTGAGATTTTTAAAGCTCAGTTTTCTACATGCAGGGGATTTGCTCCTGTACTCATGCAGAGTACTATTTAAAAGTGAAAATTAGAAGGAGGATTGCAGCATGCTCAAGAAAGTGCATTTGGCTTCTATGTCTCTTCATCTGAACTTTCATTTTCTCTTGCAGTATGCTACATATGCAATATTCTCTTGAATTCTTGAATTTACAGCATTTGTTGCATGTGTTTAAATACTGGTGATAATTCTGGATGCTTGGTACACAACAATTATCCATGATCAGTCTTATATTGAATAACTGATAATGCTATATATTCTATAAAAGTCAGTTTTGTTTACATTGGGAAAAGGATATTTAGTTCAGTTGTGAGTGTAGATCTTATGTGAGACAATATTAAAATTGTCAAGAAACATGTAAAAGAGGTAATGTAAAGTTCCTTTATGGAACTAGGTCTTTGCCCCTTTAGTCTAGCACCTAATCTGTGACAGAGGTGAGAGTTTATGTAATTTTACATGAGGTCAAGGTGTAGCAGATGAAATTAAATCAGAAGAATGGATTTTACTATTAGTCCCAAGGTTTGTTACCTTTAAGGATGGTTGCTTCTATAACATCCTTTTGAACACATATGGATCTCAATTTTTTTTTTCCCCCTTTGGATTTTTTACTTCTCTGGCATCCCATATCTGTTAGTTTTCTTAACATAATTTCATGCTGTGTGAATAAATATTGCCTTTTATTTCTTGAGTGTAGATGTTGTCATTTGTATGTTGCAGTCTGTGCCCATAATCACCAAGCTAAATATAGGTTTATATTATCTTTGTTTAAATGAATAATTGATTTTTTTTTTTAATTGAGGGACTTCTTAAAAAAATCTTGACTTGATGTATATGACATTGTTTATTTGATTTTTAGACACTTATTATATTTTTAATTGATAGTAAAATTTTTATGGTATCTCCAGCATAACTTATTTTTAGGTGGAGATAGTAAATAAATATAGAAAAAAGACCTTTCCATTTAATCAGGAGTAATTTTTCATGACAGTAAGTTATGGGAGATGCACCAGTATCAATGGGTAAGGAGTATTTCCTCTACCAGTATTTTTTGAACAACCAATCAGGGTAGTAAGTTGATTTGGGCAAGTTTCTAGTCTTATCTTTAGCTCAGAGAGGAAAGTACTTTTTAGTTTTCACTCTTATTAACAGTACAGAAGAATAGTGGGTAATAAAAAGGTAGCCATCTGCCATCCAATAAGTTATTAAATAAGTTTCTGCTACAGAATCCTTAATACTGAAACTGATTAAAGAAAGTGATGTACAAGTCAGATCTATCAAGGATGGCTGTTATCTCAGCTTGAGTTTGCAGATGGAAAGAAATCTGTCCACTTGTTAATAAAGAAGTTTTTATCCTGGCACTCTAGAGTCAGTAAACATAAAACTTTCCAGGATTATTTTTTTTCAATAGACCTTTTTTTAAAATAAAGCACATCAGCATTACTAAGTAGCCAGTATTTCACTACAAATGGCTCAAGTGCTTTTATACTGCAAGATATCTCAGTCACAATTAATTATGTATCAGGGCAGAAAAAATTACCTCATTATCACTGAATTCTACAAATCTTAAATATATGTTCAAATATAATTCCTGTTGTGATTTTTCTGTAGAAAGATACTATGCTAATGCTCTCATAATTTTTAATTTTCTTTTTAGACTTACTTTAGAAAAAGAAATAATGAAGTCAGTACTACTCTTTCAGCTGAATTAATTTTTTGAATGAAAGAGCAGACCTCCTATTAGATATCTCACTTTAAGCGCCATTTCTGTTTCTGACAAAACAAATGAACTCTGTTATTCGCTTTTAATCTTACCTAGGAAGGTCCACAGACTATTTTTTTTAACTTGCTATTAAAGTGAGAATGAGTTTTTTTAATGAAAGCTATGTTGAAAGCTGGTATTTTAAAAAATATAAGCTAATATCCTTTGTAAGGCTTCTTTTTATTTAATACTTTGTAAAGATTTTTACCATTGTACCGCATAAGATAGGAACAGTGTTTTCAATGAGTGTTTCAAACCATTTCCTTTTATGAAAAAGACATATCTGGAGTTTTAAACATTTGTAAGCTACAAGAGTTGAAATTTAGGAAAGTCACTGAAGCAAGTTATCAATCACTTAATAACTAAGGAAAAGGAGCTAACTACTTGTGTAAAAGAGGTAGTCATGCATGACTTCTTGCTAAGACCAAAACCAGGACAATATCAAAATAAGCAATACTCTTGAGACTTGGCCACCTTATCTAGACTAATGAAACAGTTATTTTTCTTCAGGCTTTTCTTCTAAAAAAATCTCTTGTATTATTAGGTTTTGTTGATGGGATGTTCTGAATGCTTCTTCCTAAAGGTGCGACTGCATTTGACACATCAATACCAGGTCATTTGGTGTCTTATCCAATGTCCACCAAGACATTTGGAAATCCTTTTGATTAGTTCTTTTAATTTCAACCTAATCCCATGCTGTTTGTTAAGTATGGCAATGATCTCAATAGCTCTACTTGCATACATATATATATGTGTATATATATATATATGTATGTATGTATATATATATATATGTATGTATATATATTTCTATCTATTTTTCTTAGAAATTATCCCTCGTGTTTTGTGTTTTCACCCCTTGTGTGTAGAGAATTTTCATATCTATCAATATTATCTGCAGACCTGAATGAGAATGGGAGCGTAGACACCACTTAGCCTCCATTCTTTGTGCATCAGAAAAAAACTGCTAACATTATTTTTTGTTTATTTCAGGTTTCTTTTCTCCATGGAAAACTCCAAAGCCTGTAAGTTCCCTTTCAAAATTGTATGCATTGAGTTCATAAGATGGCTGTCATGCAAAGCAAATTTCTGTAGACTTTCATCTGCCCACCCCGTTCCCAGCTCGTGGGACACCTCTCAGCAGTGCCCCAGCTAGCTCCAAGTGACACAGCACCAGGGCTGGCCTCCCTGATAAGCTCTGTTGACTCAGAGTCTGCCAGAAGTGGTCTGGAAAAAGGAAAACCATCATGTTAAGATAGGTGGCATGAACCAGAAATGTAGTGGCTTAAAAATAAGAGTTCTGGAGGAGAAGACAGCAGAAATTAGTCCAGTCTAGTCTTCTAGCTGGCAAATTCTTTGTATTTAACAACATGCATTTTTTCTGGTTTATTGTTATTCTTTCTTACATTAGGAGATCTAGAGCTCAAATAGTCACACTTCAAATAAGATCTTGGGCAAGATAACTGAGGTGCTTTTTAATCTACTTTCCTCTGTTTCTGTGATTTTGACAGTAAAACCCAAGGTGTAAAGACTTCCCACTCTAAAACTGGAAGCAATGACTGTGTTTATACTGCTGACACCACATTATATAATATTTTGAATTTGTGACAACATTCATAGTATAAAAAGAATTCATGAGCTACTATTTTTGGCTGTCTGGATTGTTTTATTGTTAGACGGGATTGTTTTGTCTTTGTTTTTTTTTTTTTAATTTGGCTTTTTAATTGACATTTTACAGACAGAGTAATTCTTAATTCTCTACAAGGGTGTGTAGAGGAAATAGATCCTGAAGATTCCTAAGAGCAATGGGAATAACAATAGCAATACTTTTTAAAGGTCTTAGAGCCTTCTTACTGGGGAGCAGGTAGAGGAAGTGCATTTCATCTGAACAACTTTACATATTCTCATATTGGAACATGGCACGCTTACATTTTGCCAAAATAATTTTTCTACCCTGTCAAGTACAAATAGCAATTAATCAGCTGATGCAACTTTGTCAGACTGCTTCAGCTTATGGTGGTTTTGCTGTAAAAGGTTAGTCTGTATACAATATATTGGAATAAGTATTGCAAAAGTTGCTTTGTTTATCTATGTAGCAGGACACTTGTGAGACTAGATCAGATTATTAAAGGCTGGCTTGCTCTCACCAGTTTAAGAATCCTGAAAGGCTGGGTTGTTCAACTTTTAATCTCAGATAAAAAGTGAGGAAATAGATAGCTTGGTGTCAAAGATCCATATTTGAAGACCTCCTCCTGTCCATACTTAGCCTTTTATGTACACATCAAATATATAAATATCAGTGTATTTATTGTTGATTATTTTCTGCAACATTTCATTATATGAGCAGTATGGTAGTTCATGTTCAATGAACTTGCCAATAATCAGGAGCCAGAAAAACAGCCTGAGTTGATGCAGTTTTTCATGCAATGGTGTGAGGAAAACCAGGGCTCGCAGAATAATATAGCACCATTTGTGCTGTACCTGCAGGCAGACTGAAGGCTCACAGATACTCTATTTTGGAGTAATCTCAGCAAGACATTTCACTAATGATTAACCAAGTTAAGATAGTGTGAATGCCTCTATTTGTCACCACTTTTAACTAGATAAATAGTCAGACATAAATTTCTCATGTCCAAGGCCTGAAGATAAGATTGAAACCAAGGTTTAGAAAGCCTCCCCAACACCTCAGCACAGCCTCTATCTGTGTAACTGCAAAGGAAAACAAAGTAACCTGGGGTAACAGATCTTTCCAATGTATATCATGTATATCTTATATATGTATATCATGTATAATATTAGTGCAAAATGACCATGAGCAATGTCACCAAACCATTGCCCCAATTTGGATTTGATGCCCTGCACTCACTACTGTCCTTACTTTCAAGAGTGCTTTCTTTTCTGATAACTTCCATTACTGAAAACTAGTCAACTGTTTAATTAGTTGCTGTGGGTTTGGGAGATATAATTCCCCTTCTGTTTATCTGCTTATTTAGCTGATTGAATTTAACACTTGAAGATTTAGAGCTAACCAGCAAGCAAGAGTTAGACATATGAGAGGGATGCAGTAGGGTTTTGTCAATTGATCTTCAGTTTCCTGTCCTTTCTCCAGGGTAAAGTTTGCTCATCAAAGATAATTATATTTTCCTTTCTTTTTTAAAATCTTTCTGAGTATTTTAATTTTCTCTGGTTTCGCATTTTGAAAGAGGTAAGTGATCTATTTCCCCAGCACTTTCCAAGAAATTAGGAATCTTTCACTTCTAGACAAACATGTCCTGGCATGTCTTTCATCTTCATAATGATAAGATAGTTTGGTTTCACTGGCTTGTGCTCTTCTTTTAGATTCCTAAGGGAAGGTAAAGCCTATAGATATTTTTCTGGTAATTTCCTTCATCATAAGGAGCTTGAATTGAGCCTAGTTCTTCTTTCCTATTTAGACATAGGGGTCATAATCAGGTGTGTTTCTAGAGACCTCTGAATTTACAGTTCCATAATGCAATTATATAATGTATGTGTGTTTGTAGCTACTGGAGGTAATTTCTCTAGGGCTGTCAGAAGTAGTGCTGTGCTGTTCATGTGACTTACCACACAGGCTAATTTACCTAAAGGACTATTATTTGCAGAAGATAAATTTATCTTGGTGCAAGGAGTGCCTGAAGGTACCCAAGGTAAATTCCTGAGCTATTTCAATGGCAACTCAGGTATTTCCATATCCCATTGTATTGCACAGAATGTATATACTTATAGTTTTGAATGAACCAGCCCTACTTACTGCTGAAATTCTGACAGGAACACATCTTGAGTTATAATAATACTTTGTAAAATAATTAGGCCAATATCTATAATCAATTTTTCTTAAGAGCCTAAGAAGGTCAGATCACCTGGGATATGCAGCAGGATAGTTATTCAGCATATTCACCAGGAGGACACTAAAACATCTATAGTCCACACATACCTGGTGTGAAAAAAGCCTGATGCTATTAATCATCAGAACAGAGAGTAAAGCCTACCTGCTGACCCAAACACCTTCTGAAACCAAGGAACTAAAGACAAACGAGAGTCACAGAATTTGTAGAGCAAGCTCACTGTTAACCTGCAATCATCTTTGATAAAGCTTCACTGATACAACAATATAAGTCAGTGGAATTTAATTACAGATCAGTTTGTTTCCAAGAGGCATTTTTTTCTGTAATTGCCATTGTTGGGTTCTGTGTGAGAATACACTGTTCCAGAGGCTTTACCACCCTTGTCCTCAGGAGGGGTTATAGGAATAGCTAAGTACTCATTTCCTGAGATAAACATTTGTGTTTTGTTTAATTTAGGCTCTTCAAAGAAATTTGCTAATGCAATTTGATTAGTAGCCAACTTCTTCAAAAAATAAAAAAGCAGATCCTCAAGCCTTCTTTTGCACAGCCTATTATATCTTCAAGCTTGATGTACATGTAAGACTGCTAAAGACAGTCTTGAAGAAAGTGTGAACTGAGGTGTCTTTCATGCATAGACAATAGGCTGTTGTAGGCTTTCCTGTAAATGCCCTGGAAGAGTTGAAAGCCTTATCCTGTGCTTGGTTGTGTAATGCCACTTTAGTGGGTTTTTTGGAACACTAGATGGTTGAATACGTGCTGTAATAATTTTCTCTTAGGTTTTGATTTGTTTTGATTTTCTTTTGATTTTGTTTTTTTTTTTTAATCTTCAGCTGGAGCTGTAAATTCTGCTCCCAATTACGGTTATCTCATTCTCCCTGGGCAGATAGTTATTTTCATGTATTCTCAGAAAATACAGCATTGAGGTCATTCACTTGCTACACAGTCTGTCCTTTCTTTGTTAAGCACTACCTTCATGTATGTTATGTATTTTGACTAATCTAATAATTGTGTCTTTACAAACTCGCAGATTCTACCTTTAGCAATTTCTACTTGTAGCAAATAATTTCCAGTAGCTCAGCACATTCTGTAAGAGGCACTCCACATGCTTCAGAGGTAATGCTGGGCATAATCTTACCTGAGAAAGGTTGCATCTTGCCATAAGCAGCAAATTAAGGAGTAAATTTAACCAAGTCACTTTATAAACAGCACAAGACACACCTTTCATTCAAAAGGGAGCAAATAGATTTAATAATTTTACAAAACACATCCTCAACAAAAATCACTGCCTTTGGTCTCATTGAGGAAGCCACAGTTTTTGCAAAACTTCATTTTTATTCTCTCTGTTTTTATTCCAGATGATGGAACGATGGGAGAATCAAGGCAGCCCTCAAACAAGTGTGTCTGCTCCAGCTATGCCACAGAATATTCCCTATCCACCCACTCTTCACAGGAGTTCATTTCCTGATTCAACAGAGGCCTTTGATCCACGAAAACCTGACCCATATGAGCTGTATGAGAAATCAAGAGCTATTTATGAAAGTAGGCGTAAGTGAAAGCTCTCTTAACCCTGCTGGCTATTTAGTATTTGAAATTTTGCCTTTGAATGTGTCACTGTTTACATGATTTTCTGTAATTATCTTTTGTAGTTTAAAGAAACTATATTTCTTTCCAGTAAATAGAGGCTATTGTAAATGTTTCAAAAATTGTACACTTGCATATTTTCTTAATCTTACCTAGATTCTCATATTTGACTTTCATAGGTGTTTTTTCCGTATATTTTTAATCTTCCCAGTTTGACTGTTATGTCCTTGGTGAAGCACAGTATATGTCCCACCACATTTTACTGTGGTTTTTTTCCTTTATAGTCAACCAAAAGGAAGATGGGAATTTATCAATGAGAAAAAAAAGAGTTTCACCTACTTTCACTTCAAAGTGACATTTTTTTAAAGAAATTTCAAATGTATTTGTTTTTATAAAATGTCTTTAATAAGTTTTCACATTGCCCTTGGAAGTTAGAAAGTAACCCATAGCATGAAGTACTATTTGAAGGCCTATACAAAACAGTACTGACCCATTGAGATGCTCATCTTGATTTAATTTCTCATGTTTTTGAAAATATAGCCCATATTTTTGACAGTAAGAATAAAAGGGCTTAGACTTATTTACACTTTTTGTAAAGAACATTTTAGCTAAAAATATTGTTCTAAATTGTCTTCAGCATTTGCACTTAAGATAAAATTTTTAAATTATTTTTAATTTACATTTTTACTGAAAGCTTCCATTCCAAATCTTCCACTGCCATTGCTTGCATATGCTACTTTTCAATTCATTTTGTGGAACCCTTGAGCCTACAGACCAAAATATGCTAAAAATGACACATAAAATATTGGAGCTGATTCAGAGCAGTCCATTAATATTCATTAGGCCCAGAGACCTGGCATGTTCACATTTCTTCTGTATGCAAAGGGGTAGTCTGAAGGAAATACATTATGGTCCCCAACACTGGGTTAATGCCATTCTTACTGGCCTTGGCCTATACATCAGTTGCAGCATCAGCATCTCCTCTTTGGCTTTGGTATTCCCAGTCCCCACAAGAATGGATATTCTGGAGGAACACCAGAGTTCATTTTACATCAACTCCAAGTAAAACCCGATCTATTCTCAAAGCTGCATGTCATATTCCTCAGTTCTTTGCCACTGTGCCCAGTGCCACCATCTTCTGCCACACTGATCCTATTAGGAGAACACTTTTCAATATAGATTGTCATCCTAAAACTCACTTTCCATAATACAGATTTTTTTTTTGAGGGAGACAGTTAATGTTTTATTTAACTCTATGTACTTAAATAAACTGCTGACTTCTTTGAGGAATATCAGGTATCTTACTCACCCTAAATATGGATTTGAGATCTTACTTAGACCCCTGTAAAAAAAGTATTTACTCTTCAATTATAAACTGTTAGGGATAGAAACTAAACTTTCTAGTATATTTACAAACACCATGTAGTCCATGTTGGCTGGTATTCCCAAGACAATGTACAAAAAAGAGACTATAATTTTTGAAATTTTAAAACTCACTGAAGTACGGATCAGGATACTGTGTGGAGTAGGCCAGGTAGGTTTGAAAGAAGTAGGACTATTTTTGAGCAAAGATTGGAAATAGTTTTCAGGCATCTCCCCTCTTTCACTTTCTCTTAAGGCCTAGACTAGTATATAAATAAATAAAAACATTTGCTTGAACTGCAATATTATTCCCCAAAGTGATAGAATTGGGTATATGATAAATCAAAAGGAAAATAATCCATTCCATAGTTAGAAATTATTTTATGTAGTTCAGAACCTCTACTGAAAAAAGTCTTGGCTTTGTATAGAGGTCTAACAAACAGAAAACCCTTTGCAAATAATCATTTCCCATATCAATTACTTTTAGAAGTTATGTAGTCTAACAAAAATCTTTCCACTCAACAGTCAGAACCATCTTCTGTAGTTAAAGTCATTAGGCCAAGAGTGCAGACTTCCTACATTGGAACAGATACCTTTGTGAGACAATTAAGAAAATATTATAAATGCCATATGGATATATGACATAAATATTTATATGGCATTTTCTTTCAGCCTGATCCCAAATCTACACTTGGTCCATGTGTGCCCTTCATGAAACTGTGGGAATATAGATCTGATGTCAACTACAAAGATTCACTTACCTGCCAGAAGTTTATATACTACATTACAGGATATATTACACCAATCAGTATTCATGGGTGCTTTCTTCAAGTTTTCTGAGTACTTCTTTGACCAGCATGAACTCTTGTCTTTTACTTATATGATCTACTGTGTTGTATATGCTTTACAATAGGAAGAGCATCTAAGCCTGTGTTTTAATGGTATAATTGCATTTGAGTTCTGTCCAAAAGGCAACTGGAAACTGCATGTGAGATGTTTTCAGCCAGCTGCCTAGAAAAACAAATAATTAAAAATAGTGAAGCTGCTAGGCCCACAATAAGAAAGAAATGAAAAGCAAGACTGCAGTAACTTTATCCTAGATTTTGATCAGTGTCCCATCTTTCAGCTAATCCTGGAAACTTAAATTTCTTATCTTCTTTCTCCACTATCCCCTCAACATTTTCTCTAAGATTTGATTCCACCAGTTTCCAACCAGGTCTTGTCTGCATTCATATCCCTTATTTATAAATAGCTGCCTCAGAAGATCTCTATTCTCCCTGACATTTTTTTTTTTCATGAATTCCATAAGTATACATTTTAGCAAATTTAATTTGTCAAGCCTTAGCACTACGTAGTTGTCCTGCTTCTTGAAGCTGGGAACAACAGGAAGGAAATCCATTACTGAGTCAAGTAATTCTCATCTAACTTGAGTATATAGGAGGGAGAGTTTCAAGACAACACTGTTTCCTACCATATGGCAGTGTCAGGTTGGTAATCTTTGGGAAGAACATGCCCTAAAAGTGCACAGGAAAAGTTCAACTATTTTGGTTTTTTAAGTACTTATCTCAAAGCAAGTTTGTCTTATCTCCTGGCAAGACCTTCTTTTCATCTTCATCTTCTAAAAATATAGCAGAGAACTGAACAATCATGATCTGGAAAATTCAAAAATAAAGAGATAGTGCTAAATTTTTGTTTCTCTCACTGTGAGACCGTGTTATTAAACAGTTGATTTTTGTACTTCTATAGCTCTGAATTTCTACAGAGCCTTTATCATAGGGTTTCCTCACAGTCAACACTCACCAAGGCCTCATAAAAGCCTCCTGCTTCCCAATCAGAGAGGGAGTGAAGCAAGTTATGAAAAACAAGGTAGTTCAGTGAGGAGCACAAGGAACATGACTCAAAGCAGAGCAAGAATTAGACCAATGTGTTGCCTCTAGCTCATCCCTACCTAATGGTAGCAAGAACAGGGTTGCAAGCAGGAAGTCTCAATGAGAAAGTATGATTTTCATTCTACAGAAATGTTTTTCTACCTAAGGAACTTGAAGAACCTGAAAGATCCTGTGTGATGGGAAGATTTCAGTTTGTAATGGTTACATATGAATTGCAAAGCACTACCACTTCTGTATGGGAAATAGTTCCATAGAGGCAATCAAATGATGCATTAGTACAAAAACAGAGTGCAACTCTATTTTGGAAGTCATAGTACCTTTAAAAATTATTTGTCATGAGTCAGCTGTTACCTGTCAGCTCTTCTGTCTTAGCTGTCACCCAGCTCTGCTGTCACCTATCACTTATGCTCAAAGCTCCAAGTAAATAAAAAAGGAGCATAAGGGGTTTCCACTGAGGAGACTACCACATCATCTAAACAACTGCTTAAGAGCAAAGGTGGGAAGTTGGTTCATGCTTTCTTTCTTTACTTTGCCTCTCTGGTTTGGTTTTGGGGTTTTTTTGTTTGTTTGTTTGTTTTGGTTTTGTTGGGGTTTTTTTGTTGTTGTTGTTTTGGATTTCAGGTATTTTTTGTTTACTCTCTTCCCCCATCTCTTTTTTTTTCTTCTGTATGATGAAGATACCTAACTTTCTGCTGTGATGTAATTTTCTCAACTGGATACTTTTTAATTTATTCTGTTCTACTATTAATACAAAGCAAAACCTTTCTCTCCTTTTTTCTTATGGAAACTATTCTATTGTAAGTAGCAGTGTGACTCTCCTAATGACCAGTTTAGGTACAGAAGGTAGAAAATGGAATATCAGATCAGGAATTTCCAATTAATGAAAAAATTATGACTTCATATGCACCAGATTATTACAGCTGTAACTGGAGCCCTTGAGTTATCATTAGGAGACCTCATTCACCTGAATTTTAATTTTTTTATTTCTAAATTCTCCTTATCATGTCTTATATTTTATATTGAACTCTGTTTATTGTAAATCCACAGTTTATAAAAACTTTGTTCAGACATCCCCATAGGCAGACATTAGTCAACTAGGAGTCACAAAGCTGTTGGGAATCATAATGCCATAATATTTCTCTAGTTATAATAGAAATTTGAGGTTATGTTCCTCTAAGGAAAGAGGCAAAATTTAACATTTTTTTATGTTGATTGGGTTACATTTGTCCTTCAGTTAGTGTGGTAGACAAGGCTGATTATGTGACACAGAAATGCCAGTAGGAAGAATGAGATAAGCCAGTGATAAGCTCTCATTAAAAGTGAAATCTGAACAATTACAGTTCTACCTTTAGCTGGAAGGACAAAGGTTACTTTCTTCAAAATCTCCCATGTTATTTTCTCCTCTGACAACAGTATTTTGAATTTCTCAAGTCCCTTTCAAATCTATCAGTTGTTTTATGCAATGCATTCTTTTTACTGATAGAGATTTTAAAAAATTGCAAAATAACAAAAAAGCAAAGTTCACCAACATCTGTGAAATACGTAAATCACAAATGTGTTTGAATAATTAGCCTCCACATAATAAGGTATATTCTTTGGCAGACTTACAGATACCTTTCTGTAAGGGTCACAGACAAACCTTTCAATTCATATTCACAGGCTACATTTCTTCTGGAACATCACTCCAGGTTTTCAGCACAGATATGCACTAAAGTAGGAAAGATTTGTCAGACAGCAGTATACCCATCCATAATGTGTAACCACAAAAATACAAGTCTTGCAGAAAAATACTAAGGAAATCAGAGTTTCCTAAATTTGATACTCATGGAATATAAAAAAAAAATATTATGTCTAGCACTGAATTCATGACCACCTGAGGGGCTTTATGGCATAGTCTACAGCTAAGCAGAATTTCCCTGCCAGTGCTTGATGGCTAAAGAGCTACGGTTAAAAATTAAAGAGTGAAAATATTGAAAATTGAAGGAAATTTATCACATAATTAGTACTACCACTTTTTTTCAGATAGTGTTTTCCTGACAAAAGAAAATTTGCCTCTAACATTTTTTCCTATTTTTACTCATTTTTAGCTTAAAAATAAACCGTATTTTAGTTACGGTGCTTTAACATATCTATGCATACACATCTGTGCACAGTTGCATATATATGCAGAAGTATGATAGCACTAAATACATAGTATTCTGAAGTATTATATAAAGGGGGTTTTGTATAGGTGAAGGGTTTGGGACTGTAAACTAAAAATTCAGGTTCTACTTTTAAATCTTCTGTGCACTCAGTTTACCATATCCTTCAATATTTCTGTTCACCAGTTAGTGCCCTTTATGTCAGTAAGTCATGCCTGCCTTCACTTAGTAAATAAAAGTATTGGGAAATTGCTAGGTAAGGATTATTATCATCAAACGACTTCTTGAACTAGAGTGTGAACCACTGAGGTGTAGGAAGGGAATTTCTCAAAGCAATTTCCAAACAGTCTATGTTGGTGTTTTCTTTGCGTCTATTGCTGCCCTAAGCAACAGCTTGGAGATGGTCTAAGAACTTATATTATTAAATTAATATAACCCTTTTTAATAAAAGATGATATACAATAAAAGGAGATGAAAGTTAGCAGACTAATGGCAAATGGTTTTGTATTGTTCATTACTGCAGCAAGAATTACTCACCATGACAAAATGGATTTGTTGCTTATATGATCTGACAGTGAAACCAAAAGCACTTTTAAATGGAATTATGAGTGTATAATCATCAGAGTACTATGGATATAAAATGATTTGATTGCTGAATTGCAAAGTAGGTCCCTAATGACCTCTGCTAATATGAAGTGTCAGTTTTACAGCTGATGGTGGTGTTGAAGATGCAGTATTTCTTTCTCTTTAACAATTTACACTTTACAAAAAGGTATACAAATAGATTTTGATCTGCAAAGTACTTAAGAGTCAAGGTAAAAATTTAAGAGAACTGACTTGTAGGCATAGGGGAGTGGGCCACAGGTGCATGACACAAGTGTGTGCTGCATTGCCTATGAGCTGTGGCAAACTGCTGCTTGTACAGCTTTGGAAAGGACATTGCAGCATAATCACACTCATTCTCACTTGTGAAACTCCTATTTACTTGAAGCGTGGCTAGTACTGAGTTGCTGAAATACAGATGTTCCCTTGTGCTAGTTTTGTTCCATGTATTTAGCATTCAGCAAAGACTGATCCAGAAAACAGCAGAATATAGAAAAAATATTATCAAATATCAGCATAATTCTTTTTCCAGAGAATACCAATGGCTCCACTGGTGTAAATAAAAATACCCTTGTGTCATGCTGTGGGTGAATTTGGCTCCTGTGGCTGTATCTTGGCAGCAAAGAATCCTGCTATTTTCACCATTGATTTCATATAAATCAGGATTATGTCCCAGGTCTTGTTTATTGCTTGCCTGCTTTCACAAATATTTTACAGTTTTCAGTTTAAAATGAATGAGTGAAAATGAAATAAATCTATTAGGGTAGTTTATTTTAGACTAAACAAGAAGGCAGGTATGCAAGATTTTTACTGTTCTGTCTTCTAATAGCAAAGTTAATCTTGACTTTGCATTCATCGACTATGCATAGATTCATAGAATGATTGCCATAGAATGGTTTGGGTTGGAAGGAATCTACTTTCAACCCCCAGATCTGCATCCCCATTCTCCAGAGTACAGGGAGTCATCACCATGGTGGAGATTTATTTTAATATATACAAACAGCAGTTCAGAAGATTTCTTAGTTTTACTTTCCTGATTCTTGTTTCTAGGACAGGTTAGCTGAACTAATAAATTAAATCAGTGAATTTAACAAGTATTTTATAATACCTTCAAGCGCTACTTTGGAAGCACTTCATTCCTATTTCACATGAAAGATTACAAATACTCATGGCAATGCAGCTGCAGAAGTTCAACCAAAAAGGCATCATAGGGAGAATGCAGAAATCTTATGTCATCATTTTAAAACTTTCAGCATTATGAATGCCTCTTCCTGGTGCCAGTGTTGGGTAGACTTGTCTCTTTGCCCTGACCTCTCCAAAATTTCATTCTTCTATCTCATTTCCTATGAGGTGGAGGCAGGATATCTAACATATTAAAATGAAAAGTTGCAAATTGCCTTGTGTAAAGATAGTTTCCTATAAACCTAATTGACAGGTTTCTGTATAACAAAGATCTTTGTTTCTATAAAACAAAGTATTCTGGTAAAAGTGCCAGCTCAATTTATCCTTAGCAGATAGAAGGCACCAGGATGTGCACAAATGACATGCATTCTGTCCAGCTGAGGACCAGGCCCAGCAGTGCTTCCTCTGCTGTTGGAAGTTGCTTTTCTGTAGGGTCTCTGAGAACAGAATTAGGTGAGTTTTGAAAAAAAACTACCTATGCCTGCATTTGACAGATGGAGACAGTGCTAATTCAGTCCCTTCCCCTCTGTTAAAGGTTCTTTGAAGTTTTCTAGTATTTGCTAACAGTTTGCTTGTCAAATGAGCACAGCTATTTAGAGGATATATTTGCTTTCCAAAGTGTCAGTGACACTATCACAATTACATGTACTGCACAGAGATCCATACTGCTGACAGCAGATTCTTCTTAATATGAACATTGCTTTGCTAAGGTTACCAAAACCACAAATCTGCACCTAGGTTTATCTTTCTGGTGATCAGACACTTAAAAACTTTAGGACTTGGCTCAGCATCTTCAGCATAGCACAGTTCCTATTTTCATGTGTGTGAATTCCTAAACTACAGTGGAAACACATGCTAGGTTGATTACAAGATGATTAGCACTGTGATAATCTACATGAAGTTCTGCAAGGCAAAGGAACAAAAGCCATATCGGACTTCATGAGGTTAGCTTTGAAGGAAACCACCTCATTGACAGGCACTTTGGCTTGACCACAAATAAGTTCCCAAAAAAGGACACTGCTAACTTACTTAAAATATGTGGCTGTCTGTCTCAACACAGCAAGTTGTTCCCTAATTGGTCACAGTTTGAGAATGGTGATGATTCCTTCACTTTGCTGCTTGAGGACAGTTCTGGGTGATATTAGAGTGACTGCAAGTAGAAAGGGAAACAGAATGAACCAATCTTACAGCAGCTCCAAAGAGCAATTCTAGCTGAGTGACCAAGAGAAAAAGCTTGTGTACCTTCAAACCTAAAAGTTTATTAAGACTATCAAGATGAAATTGCTTTCTCTACATTGAAATCATTTTGTCTCTTTTAAGAGTTCTATTAAAATCTTGAAAGCCTCTGAATAAAAAAAATCATTTCTCCAAGTTTGCAGTGGATCAGCATCAGTTTCAAAGGTTTTGGTTTTCAAGAGCTGTGCTGGTGCAATATTTTACATTTAGATAACATGTCTCCCAAATCACTGTACAAAATCTATAGTGCATGAAGTAATTGTCTCCTTTAACCATCAACGTAAAGGCATGCAGCCACCTATGAAGTCAAACAGCATTGCCCACATAACACAACTCAACATAGACAGTAAACAGAAATGCAACAGGAGCACCAAATCCAAACTGATGTCCCCTTGACCTGGATTTAGACAGGTCAAGGCTGTTATCTAAACATCCTTATCAAAAATTTTTAAGACATCTCCATTCTTGGGAGCTGCCTTTTGGAAGGTACCTTTGCCCTCCAACAACCAGTTCAGTTTTATCTCGAGAGCTCTAATTCACTCAGCTGCTGCCATTGCAGCCTATGCTGCCTTTAGGAGACAGTCCACCAGAAGGCAGGTGGCTTTAGTCTAAACTCTTTCAAAGTGGTACACAGCTTCCCACAGAAGAAATGCTGTTATTATGTCTTTTACCACACCCTTCTGTCTTAGGAAGATGGTATATACTCATAGGTTGCATCACTGTTCTACAAATGCTGTTGTGAAAGACCTTACCTCCTTTAGAGTATGAAACATGCATGGTATGATATTCATGTTTAGAGTCACATAAAGGGGATACCTGATTTGGCCTTTTGCTGTGTGTAGGCCAGTAGAAATCCCCTTTGGCTTGGAATGTTTTGCAATTTACTCTGGGTGCTGCCAAAATAATAAAACAGAAATTCTTGTTCAGAATATTTCAAAATTAGCAAAAGAACCATGACTGAATTCAGCTATGGACTCATCCAGATTCCTCTAATGCAAGCAAAGCAGTTTTATATGAGAACAAGACAGTTAATTGCTGCACTTCATATAGTGAAATACAAATACTTTGAAACTACCTGCATATAAAGTATGTTAAAGGGATTTACATTCATTTCCCTTCATCTACAATCAGTTGTTCTTATTGGCAACATACATCCCTCTGGAAAAATCTTCCTCATCTGGATGATAAAAGAGACTGCAGTGGAGTTGTATGAAAGCAGGGGTCAAGCCACCTGAAGTCAAGTCATCCAAACACACCATTAAACTTTCCCTTTTATTGCTGTACTTGAATAAGCACAAATATTGTCACTATTTTTCACAGTTTAAACAAACTAAAAGTTTTATCTTCATCAGAACATACATTGTGTTAGAGAAACATTGCGACGTCACCATCTTTTTCCCTTTGCACAGAAATGGCCAGGGAGGTCTCAGTCTAGCAGGAATATGTACATGTACCACATGGAGAGTAAAAAAGGAGGGGAGGAGAAAACAACATTTCAAGAAAAAATAGAAAATGCATTTTAATAATTCAAAACAGAGCAGAGAAATTGATGCTGCATCTTATAAATAACTTGAGAAATGTATTTCACCTTTAATTCCCCATTTTCCTATTCAGAACAAGTGCTGCCCAGGACTGGTTTTCGAGCGGATTCCTCTGGCAAGTATTCTTCAGCCTTTGTTTTCTGTAAACTAGTTGTCCTTCATTTTATGTTTTAGCTATTCTTCTTTTTTTAATCATTTCTCAAGATGATGGACAGTCATGACTGCCCAGTCACCATTTTGTTGTGTATGATCTTTGTGGGGTTGTAGAATGCTTATGCCAAATCTTCTTATGATAGATTTGCATTTTGAGCAAGGAAAGGTATTTCTTTTTCCTCAGACAATTTTTGTTTACATTTTACTGTGTTTTGTGTGTACTTTCATATTAGTGTTCACTCTTTAGCATAAAAGTGTATCTCTATAGCTCATGCCCAAATCTAAGCCAAATAATTTTTTATATCTGAATTTAATTCTGTCTTAATTCTATCACCAATTCCTTGCTCTCATACTTATATTTTGTGCTGTAAAAATTAAAAGAAAAAGCTTTCAAAATCAAGAGATTTTTGGGGTGTTTGAGTCAACACTGATCTTATAAAATGGCAATGGACTTTTTTAAAAAACAGCAATATTTGATTTCCCAGTGTTATCATGCAAAGTTAAAACAGGCATCCCATACCAAAAAAAAGGCTGTTTTGACAATCCTATCAAAGTTTTTTTAGTCCTACACAAGCTGGACAGAGATCCTAAATTAAATATAACACTGGACTGGTTTTGCATAACACAGTAGGGTTTATACATTGAAATACTCTGTCAGCATACCAGTTCTTTTTTCTTTTCTTTGATGATTTTCATACTGAATTTTTTATTTGCCAGCATTCCTCTCTATAAATATCAAGAGGGAATATGTATGCTTTTTTAAAAAGCAACTTGCATTGCAGAGCAGCAGATCCATGACTGTTTTCAAGCTTTTCACATCTTTCAAGAGTATCTGAAAATCAGATGAAGTTATTGTAGTTTTGTGTCGATCCCAATTTACAATTTATAATTACTTGTATGAAACAAAAATCTTCACCATCTTCAGCAAAGTAGTCCAAATTAGTTTTTCTTTTCAATAGGTAGCTGAATACACCCAGAAAGACTGTAAAATTATTACAGCAAAGCACTTCATCTTTCCTTTAATTGCAATATAGAAGAGATTTAATAAAATTTTATATCAACATTTACAGGATCATCCCAAATACCAGGTTTATTACTGTAAAATCACATAGCACTTGTTAAACTTGTCTCACACAGAAAATTAATTGAGCATTTTCAGGTGTATATTTTCTCAACTTTAAGAAACAGCTGCGTGCATGCATCTCAGTGTGTTGTCCATGCAGAGATTCAGATGAGTACAGTGCAGAAAGGCAGCTGGGGGTCGATAATCACATCTTCACCTCTGAGATCTCATATTGTTCAGTAACAATCTATTCTGGTACCATTACATTTAAAGTAAATCCCCCATCACCCAGGAACCAGAAAGAATTTCCCAATGCTCTTTACTGTCCTCACTGTGCAGCAATGATCAGATCACAGCTTGTCCAATACCATTCTCAAATTCATGGGGGAGTCAGCTGGTTTTATAGCCCAGCAAAGTGTATTGGTGTGATTTTTTTTTTCTTCCAGGCCAAATGAAACTGTTAAAAAAGTTTTCCTTCATACAAAAAGAAGAAAAAAGTGGTAAAACCATTGTAAAAAAAGATAAGTTACTATCAGACAAAGTTAAAGTTCTTTCTCTAATATAAATGTGCAGAGAGGCAAGGAAGGACAGGGAGCATTGTCATTCTGGCAGAGGGTACCCATATTACATGAGCAAAAATACTGACTTTAAGGTGAAACTCTCAGTAAAACTGGAAGGAGACAAGTCATTAAGGTACATTAAGCTGACTGGAAGGATAAGCAAACTGGAAAAGACAGTGTTAATTCAGTAGTGGCTTGTCTGCAAGTCTATTCATTACTTCTTACTTGGCATGAACCACAAGGTGCTAATCTATGTTAGCAAGAGAAAACAAAAAGACACATTTTCCATAATGAAGTTTTATTAACCAACAGTTTGTAGTATATTGCAAGGCACAGGAGTGTCATTTGCTGTAAGTACAGGTAATTTTCTCTGTATGATCAACTGAAAATCTGTTCCAGTAAGAAAACACAAAATTTACTCTATCTGAAAATCCTTTGTGAGGAACAAAAAGTACCAGAGTCCTGGAGAAGCAAGCACTAGAGGAATATCAGATGAAATGTAATCATTTAAATGGGTAAGAATACTTAATCAATGTATATTCAGGAATATTGAAACTGCTGCCACATAATCATAGGGGATTTTAGTAAATCTATCAAACATGCTCCTATGAAAAACCACAAATTAGTGAACAACTTACTTGTTTTTCAAAAACAAGAAAAAAAGGATCTCAGCAGCAGCAAGGCTTTAGAACATGTTTTTGATCAAAGACTAACTGAAAACAGTGCAAAGGGAGTTTAGCAAAAGTTGGTTGGACAGATTAACCTGGTAACTGATTTTTTTACACCAAACAAGTGGTATGTGCTTAATTAATCTATACTTTCCATTTTCCAAAATGCCAGTTATAATTGTAATGCTTCCATGTTAACCTGGAAAAGACAGTGCTTAGCATGAAATGTAAAGAGAAATGGCTAGAAAGCAGCTAAGCAATTCTACTAGAAGAATCTGGACTGAAATATTAATATGATTGGAGAGCCTTGCAATAGATCTTCTGTCTAATTTCATGCATCACTCAAGCACATAAACCAGGAGTAGAAGTCAGGTCCACTTTCAGAGATGTAAGTTCAGGAACCCATGGTGTAGCTGTCTCCAGAGCAGTGGAAAGATGATCAGTGCAGTCGTTTCACACCCACCATAAAAGCTGAAACAGCACGCAGGTTTGTGTACCAGTCACTGGAGATACTTTGATATTATACTTTGATACTTTGATATTACTGCAAGGTGGGTGACCTAGTGACAAAGGCCACAAACAAGCTCAGTTGCCAGGGTCTTCTTTGCCTGTGTCTTTACTGGTAAGGTCTGTGTGCTATTTGCTTGCAGAGTTTTCAATAACAGAAAGCTAGACTTGATCACCCAGGGATCCTTTCCAATGTTTTACTCCCCTAGTGGGATTGAAAAGAACATTATTTTTTAAAAGCAGTTTTCAGTGTCCTGTTGGCAGACAATGGTCTCCACAGAATTCCAAGTCTTTGAGAAGGAGCATTGTAGCCCACTCAATTGATCCAAAGGCTTCCAAACTGTGTTAGAACTCATAGGAAAGTATGCCCCTATACAGCATTTTTTAGCCTAAAGTTTTTCATGATCAAGCTGGTTTATCTATTCCACTCTAAATGGGGTAGAAAAACAGCATCTTTTAACAAATAAATAATGCCTCTGATTTTAGTCTGTTGCCAACACTGGTTTGGCTCAGCTTTGTCTATGTATCTGAGGGACATTTTCATCTCAGTTCGCCAGAGCAAGTATTCTTCACAACTTGACATTCTTTGATTTTCTTATTGTATTCCCAAATGTGTATATTCATTCACTTGTACACGATAAAGGCAGTGCTCGGGTTGTGACAGAGTGCTGGAGACAGTGCCTTTGAGTGTTAAACCTGGGTTACCAATGATGATCACACTGTGTCTATCTACAAAAGCATCTCCCTAGTGCTAAACCCTGTCCTTCTAGGCACAGCAAACCAGGTAAAGTACTGCTTTCATCTGAAATTCCTTTGCCTCTCACAACTTTTAAATGTTTTGCATTAAGCTAACATACTGTACACACACAGAATTCATTTGCTCCTTAGTGTTGAGACACATCAAATAAATGGAAAAAGATGGTATAATAAGCTGCTTGGTTCTGTTTGGGTTTGTCTTCTCAATATATGAAAAGAAACTTGGTAGGCAAAGGTAATACTTTTCTTTTACCAATTGAAACATTTGTGATTCAGTCTCACTTTCAGCAATACCGATTGTTGAAATAATGCACTGTGCTGCTGTTTACAGAGGATTTTTTATTGCACAGTCATAGTATAGAGCCAGTGCATGTCGTTCTACATGTGTCTTTGCAATAATACCTGAAACAAATCAGGCTTTAATCCCACACTACACATGGCACTTGCCAAATTCCACAGTTTATGAGGTGCCCCCTGATAACTCTGAGGGGAGATCTGTAAGTGACAGCTGCTGAGGTACCATATTTCAGCCATCTGTAATTCCTCCCATCCTAAGGGAACAAGGCACAACTGGAGACACTTATGAGCAGTTTGCTGAAATAAACTTTGTCATCCCTTTTTTCTGTTTGGGTCAGCAGCAAGCTGACACTGACCAAAAGCTTTTGTGTCACAATGTATAGACCAGAAAGACCACTCCTGTCAATCACTGCTTTAGGTGATGAGTCTAAAGCATCTCCGAGCATGCAGACAGTGATAGTCACAAGAGACAACTTCTTAGTCTTCTAAATGCTTATGGTTTCACTTTATAATATTTGAAATTACTAATAATATTATTAATATTATTGTTATTATCCCAGAACACTGTGTTCTTTCAAGTGAAGCTAAAGACACTTCAATAAGAAACTTTTAAAATACTCCATATTCCTCAACTGATCTATTACAGGTCATAATATATGTCCAAAGGCAGGTTAGGCAGGCATATGGAAATGCAACCTTATTGATTCACAAAGCTATTGAGACTTTAATTGAGTAGCATTAAGGAGTTCAAGTTAATGATGTTAGCTTTCAATTTAAACTCTGAGACTGAGAGGTTTATAATGATCATTTTCATCAAAACTCCTTATTGAGGGTATTACCTGGAAGTGGAATACTTAAAAGCTACATATATATATATATATATCTGTATTTGGAACGTAAATGGCATGTAGTAATTTTCATATTTTGTGAGTTGGACTGGTGTATCTCTGTCTCCCATTTCAGATAATTCTTTGTAGGATTTAATGAACTGCCATGAAAAGACAAAGACCAGAGGTGGATGAACATTAATCCATACAGTCAGTTTTAAGAAGACACATTTTTAACCTCTGTTTTGGACAGACTTTTCCATATTATTCTTCTGTGAATGTATTCTAGTTTGGTTTAGTGTATTCTACTGAACATAACCACCCTCTAAGAGACACCTACATTTTCAATTCTCCTCCTTGTGTGTGGCCCATTTGTTTCCACCAGCTCCAGCCAGGATGCCATTAGTCACGTGCAATAAGCATCAGGTGGGAGGGGTTGGTGCAAATTCTCAAGATAAGACCAAAATTCTTTGCTCAATGGGATTTCTCTTTAAACCAGGTCCCGATTACAAGGAGCTGGATGTTCACCTTCGGAGAATGGAGTCTGGGTTTGGCTTCAGGATCCTGGGAGGAGATGAGCCTGGGCAGCCTGTGAGTTATTTCTTCTTGATTTTCCTTTTCCTTCCACATTCTATAATCTGTGTAAAGGTCAGAAAAATATCACTACACAACTGAACCCAAATGAACACCATGTTAAGGCTACAAGTAAAATTACTTTTATTCATCCACAAAAAAAACCAGAACTCTCAGGTTTTTCACATCTGAGAATTAAGTTAGAATAAGAAGGCATAAAGGTGGAAACAATATCATTCATCTCATTACTGTGGAGTGTGACCTGGCATCTCTTAATCTGGACTTTTCAAAAGAAAGTTTAAGCAGAAGATTCCAAAAGTCCAATTATGTAAGACTATCCATAACCATGTTCAGAGTAGACAACTTGTATGCCAAATGTATGCTTGTGGTTAAAAAACAGTCAGAAATGCAGTTTATTTCCAGAAACAGAAGACCTTACCAGGGAGTGATAGTCCAAGTTAAATGACATCATGTGAGGCAATAGGCATAACAAAATGAACACAGATGGTTTGCTAATAAAATATAATATAAAATATATCATATGCAAAATATTTAAAAGAAACAGTATAGAAGCCCAAAATAAGGGTCCAGTGTGCATGACATATCACAAATGTGTAAATATTTTTATAAATTATTGATCTATTTAAATACTATAATTTTGAGAGCAGGCAGAATTAGTACTCTTTCAGAAAAATTCAATGGTGTAACTATAGTCTGATAGCTAGGACTAATCTCAAGTCAATAATGATAGTGCTTTCCTATCATAATTTTAAGCAGTCTGAGTCTTTTGTTACCACATTTCGGAGATAATGTATAATTAATTATTAGATTTTCATATTCCCTAGTCAATAATTTATATATTCCATATTCAAAATAATACAGAATAGTACATTTTTCATTCAAGCCTTGAGGTTAACCAGCACATAGCTTTGAGAAACAAAGAAGCTCTTATATTTTTGAAATTGTCAACATCTGTCGAAGTACTAATAAATCTTAACAGTTTACTGATGTCTCCCATAAAAAGAAAAGAATGCAGTGTATTATAAAAAAGATGCTTCAAGTGCTGTTTGAAATTCAGTTCTAGTTTAGAATAAGTGATATCAATGGTTTTTCAAATATAAAGTATAGCTGCTCAGAAGAATTAGAAGACAACACTGCTCCATCCTCTACACTTACAGTGTGCCTGAAGCCCCTCTGATATGTGATTTCCTTCTGTGAAGCATGTCCCAGTGCACATAAAATGAGGCCACTGAGCCATCATCTGCACATTCTCCAACTGAGCATTTTTCCTGTCCCTTCTGGACGGGCCAGCCAGTATAAGTTCTCAAAGCACACATACTAGGTGAAGCCAAAAAGGAAATCCATGAGGTGTTTGTGGAAATTGTATCTTTTTAGACTGTTGGGAAATGGCACTAGAAAGACACTACCTTTAAGACTAGGTTGGGTGGAGCTTTGAGCAACATGGTGTAGTGGAAGGTGTCTGCCCATGGCATGGCAGGGAGATCGGAGTTAGATGATTTTTAATGTCCTTTCCAACCCAAACCATTCTATGTTCTGGGAAGATTTGGAAATCTACTTCTACCTGCTCTGGACAGTGATGTCTAATGGCATTTACTATCTCCCAGGAAAGTGTCCCTGGCTACAGGGCTGCTCAGTATTATGTGAGAGGCTCTCTTGGTGTCTCCTTTAGTGTTTTTTTCATTACCAATGGATAATTAAGCAGTCATAGACTTGGCATCTGACTGGCTCTGCTTGTTGGAGGTTTATGACAATCTCATGTGGCTCAAACACCTTATCTCAAAGATGATTATTTATATAAAACTGAATTATTTCAACCCATAGGACTAAGAGAAAACTCATGGAGAATATCTGATATTCTGGTAGTTCATATCCATAATACATGCTGGAGTTGTGAGAGACTTGAGTCTCTCAGTCTGCTCAGCAGTCCAGTACAAAAGAAATTTTGAAGCAAGCCTTTTGCCCTGCAGCTACATGCATTATGCACTGAAGTATTACAGAGGATCAGCTCTTTCTAGTGTCTCTTCAGCAGAGGACTGACCTGACTTTACTGTCTGAAGTCAAAGAGCCATAGCTGGATATCAAGGGCAGAGATAAGCACCTTGCTATTTTTGGAGAGCAGGACCAAAAAACACTGCCCTCTGTGAACCACCCTCTAACACATTTCACTGTCCTGTAGAACAATTGCTCTCAGCCTGCCCTTAGCCTCAAGGTTGCTATCTCTATTCCATCTGCACATACAAAAGTGTTTTTCCCCAAGATTTATCAATCCAATGGGCTTTATGTGTCTTTTCAAATATTTCTCAAAGTCCCCAGGAGTTAAAAAGAGCCTAACTTGAAGCTGAGGATTGTACAAGGCAAAAAGACACCCTCCTAGAATTAAGTGTTGCAGTGCTGAGGTTTTCAATTCTCACTCCCTTGTGGTTGTCCATCTTGTTTTCACTGCTCAAATTTAACACCAATAAACACAACAGATGTACTCTTTTTGGTGTTCTTCTATTTCATATTCAAAGTACAAGAATTCTTAGCTCTATTCTCTCTCCTCCACTGCTTTCCTGCCCCCCCATGGACAGCCCACCTGCAGCCTCCCATTTCTTTCACCTCCAGAAAAGCAGAAGCAGTTTTTGCCTGTTCTCCAGACCCCTGCTTTTCCTATGAAACAAGAACTGAGATGCTTTGAAATTTTTATTTCAGCTCTCCTGCTGTGCAGTCAAGTAACACAGAACAAAAGGAAGCTTTTGTCTTTGTGGTTTGATTTCTAAAAAGGAATATGGATTCTTCACCATAAGGCAATAATTTTTCAGAGAAGGAGAATCCAAATAAAGTTATTTTAGAAGGTAATACTGACACTATAGAGGGACTGTAGCTTAGTTTCCTTCTAGTTATATCAGCTATCTGGCACCTTGGAAGGAGAAAATGCTGGTGTACTACTCCACTTTTAATATTTGTAAGTGTAAAAATGCTTTTAAAGGAAATACTTAAATTTATTGAGAAATTTCAGATATCAAGACTGTGAGTTGTGCCAGTTCAAATCAACTCTTAAATCTTATAATATTGCACTACAACAGCTATTTATCACATCTCCCAGTAACTTGAGGATTTAGGGATAATCTGACTCTGTAATGGTGAATTATATTATTACTGAAAGGTTGCAAAAACACATAAATTGGAACTTTACTGAAGTTGCAAATTGCTGTCCCAGAGGGGAGATCTATTTTGCATACATCTGTGCAACTCAAATTCAGTATCACAGGAACATATACATAATTTCTCTAAGAGTTTTTCAACATGGACACACTGGGATTTTTCTCAAAAATATCCTCAAGATATATGTTTGAATTTTTTTTATTATCAGTGCCAAGATATAGTCTAAGTATCTTTCTACATTTCTAAGGCATAGATGTCCATAGAGCAAAATCTTAGGACAAGGCCATGCCTTGGGAAGCCCTATTTTAACAGTAAACAGAGTTCAGGTGATTAGCTTGGATTTAGACATCACTGACACTTAAAATTAGTGAATCACCCTTTATGTGTATATACTTGAATTTTGCTATGTGCCTGTGAGGCTACTATGTTATATTCAGAGAAAGTAAAATACAAATTCAGATGATTACCAAGAATCACAAAGAAAGTCAGTATCAAAGCAGATTAACCTGTATAAATTAATAGACACAGGCTTTAATTTCGGATTAGGTTTTGCCACAATCATCCTAATCCCAGAATTTGTCCTGTTTAATCTTAAACAATAGGAGAAACTTTTCTTTTTATACTACATCACACTCTTTATTGCTTACATGCCATCATCCTTCTCCTCATGCATTCAAAGCAATCTCATGCCAGTATGAAACTGCATTTCAGAGGTAATGTAGTCCTGATATATATTTTTCCGATTTGTGCTTTACATGTAGAATTGATAGCTATTATGGCAACTTCCCAGCCATGAAACAAGAGCAGATACTGCATAAGAAACAAATTCTTAGACACAGAAAATAAAAAGTAGGAAAATTAAGTTGTTCTTGCTATTAAATATACCAAATAATAGATATGGTAGCCATCATCTTGACAAACACACCTAGCTGAAGTGTTTAATGTATGAAGTATCTGCTGCTTATTTAGGAATCTGGCACTGAGATAACAAAATCACATTACGTGGTGAACATGTGAAATATCAGCAGTAATTACTTAGAACTAGAGAGAGTTTTTCTACTTGTCTGTGTATACTGATGACCTACCATGCTATGATCTGCATTTTGTTTATACAAGGGTTAAAGGTGCTCAAATTGTTTAATATTTTGTCAGAAAATCATGAAAAAAACTGCAAATGTTCAACAAGAACAAAGGAGGAAGCCAATCCCTACAATCTCCCATGCTTCAGAGGGAGATCTCCTCTCAAAATAACTAGGAAGAAATTCTTACTCATATGAGATGCCTAATTCTCAAATGTTTTGAGACTACTTTGTGGATATCTAGCTAAATGCAGCCTCAGAGATTTTTTCTTCTTTCCAGTAAAGGAGCATAAATTCATATTTCATGGTTGAATTTTGCACAAAGTATTTTCCAAATCTTTTTTAATGTTTTTTCACCATTTGAAGAACAGAATGGAGAACCTGAAACAGCCTCTCTAACCACTCAGCCTGGCACTGTTTAAAAGGAGACCAGGAACACCAGAAAGTAGGAAAAATTCGCATCACGTTCTCTCTTTGCTAGGTTTTGAAAGCAAAACTAAGCCAAAGGGAGGTGAAAAACTAGGGAAAATTCTCCAGGCTCCACAAGGGATTTCATTTAAACACTATGCTGAGATACTTGCAACTCTGCAGCTAAGACCACAAAAAAACCACAGGCCCACCTGTGTGACTACCACATGTAGCCTTTGCAATTCATCATGAAAAGCACTGCTTCACAACTTTTATCTTTTATTATTTAAAGCAGATTGTCACATGGCATGTCATATCCATCATTTTGCACTCACTCTCAGACTGAAAAAGAGAACGGAAAATTTGAAACACTGTCTGTGAGTGCTTTAATATTCTTTCAAAGAAAGCAGGTTTTGTTGAATCAATCTCAAATTATTCTACCAGTTATTCCATGGGGAAAATATATACATCTTCTTCCAAGAAATTATGTGAAATTATCTGCATAGAAGGTGGAGAAAGTCATTACAAGGTTTTGGACAGATGTTTTACTAGTTTATATGTCCCATACAAACTACATCTAAATGTTGATTTGGGAAAACAGCATCTGCCCAGAACAATCTGACATTTTTTCCTCTTTTTTCCATTTTAACCAAGCACTGTCTGAGCAATCATTCATTAGGAGCAATAATATTTAATATTCTTTTCCCCTAAAGAGTCCCAAAGCGAACTCTGTGTAGTGGGGTCACTTCCACTGCTGACCTCAGGTATATGACTCCAAGTGCTTAAATCACACAGCAGTGAAGAAACTTCAACAAGAAATACACAGACTTGATAATTTTAAATTTAAAAGATCCTTACATAGAATTAATCTTTTAAGTCTTAGTTATAACTTAGTCTGTAGAACCTCAACTCTCCTTAGAGACAGATTATCTTGATTTGGACATATCAAGCAGAACTGGGATTAGGAATCTCTGGTGTATCTCTCCTGTGCAGGTAGAAAACACCTTACCTTCTTACCAAAGGCAAGGAAGCATCCTCAGTCACCCATGAGAGGACAAGCACAGCTTTCAGTCACACATAGACCTCTTCACCTGTGCTAAATCACTAGCTCAGTTTCAAAAGAAAGAGAAAATCACTGCAATATTCATGTCACTAAATTGCAGGCTCAGTGTAATGTATGACAGGATTTTGTTTCTTTGCTGCCTAGATTCTCATCGGAGCAGTAATTGCCATGGGCTCAGCAGACCGAGATGGTCGTCTCCATCCTGGGGATGAGCTGGTGTACGTAGATGGGATTCCAGTGGCCGGCAAAACCCACCGATATGTGATTGATCTTATGCATAACGCTGCCCGAAACGGGCAGGTGAATCTTACTGTGAGGAGAAAGGTGCTACCCACAGGTGAGTGAAGGCTGGGAAAGGTGAAAGGGAAAACAGATCCCAGTGCTGTTTAAAAAAAAATAGAGGAAATCAAAGTGAATGTTTGTGTCATTTTGAGGAAAGAATTATTGTAAATATGTGTCCCTTGTTCCTGTGGCAAAAGTACAACAACTGAGCGTTGTTTCCTTCAGAAGTGGAAACATACTGGCAACCCTGGTGTGACCATCATAAGTGCTCTGGGTTTGTTCCATGCTGTCTTGGTCTGTGCTGTCTCCTTTTGTCCCCTTTTGGGACTGAACATTCACCTAAGTTAAAGCCATTTGAGCTGACTATGTCAATAAGAGACAGGCTCAAAGACTGTTAACTGTTTTAGGACAGGAACTCATTTCACTCTTATATGTGTTAAAAGCCCATTTCTGGTCTCACTGATGTCATCTGGAATTTCCCACTGAACTGCAATGCAAGCTGGTGGAAAATCTTCTGTAGGGCACGAGGGCCGAATTCTTCTGTCAAGCAGACATATTCAGAAAATGAACCTAAACCACTATGAAGTATTTGTAGTAAATTAGATGTTTAGACTAGCTCAGTCTCAATTGCCAAAAAACATCGGAAGTGGCAGCATCTATTAAAACTTTAATGGGAGAATTTGATGACGTTCCATTAGAACCACTGCTTACTTGAGGAAAGAAGTTTATTTAAGAACTTTTAGAACATTTTTGGTGAGTACACTTGTCTGAGGTACCAGAAATGAGCAAAACCACATTCCCAGCCTGTCCTGTCTTCTGCCTGCCCGTGCCCTAGATCCACTGTCACTGCCTGCGCCGTTCCCCTTCGCTCCTGTGCCAAAAAGCCGCCCTCCCACTCACCTTCGTCTTCGCAGTCCCCCTCCCACTGCGGCACCGCAGCTCCCTGCCAGCCGTGCTCCTGCGGGACTGACTTTCTTCTGTTACTGACTCCAGAGTCCTCCAGCCAGAAAGGTGCCCCCGCGCCCGGTGCGACGCCCCCTCGCAGCTCCCCCAGCGCGAGGAAAATGGCCAATAACCAAGGTAATCACGCCAAGCCCTCGCTGCCCGCGGCAGCTGCCGCACGCACGGCGGGCAAAGCTGGCACACAGCGGGTGCCGGCCTTCGCTGCTGCTCATTCCATATTGAAGGCTCTACTAGCCACTCTGGGCTCCTGGTGCCGACAGTAAGCAAGCTGGTAAAACACCCGGAGTTATTCTTCAGCCTTGAGAGTGCCACTCGAGGGAATGTGGCATATAGCTCATTAATGTTTAAGCATATGAGGAGCTGAACAGGATTTTAATGTGGTGTGTTACAGCATAAGATTTGTGGAAAAATTTAAAACAATTGATGTTGGGTGTGACTGAAAAATGCTATGCTAATACATCAGGCCAATTGATTTCATGGAACTTCTCACTAGCATGAATGTATACAACAGAGGGATCTGGGGTTTTCCTTACCTGTCTGTAGCTGATAAACATATATTAGCCCACACCTGGAATTACCATTCTGTACATATACTTACCCAGATCTAGAACAGAAAATCACAGTTCACAAGATCTGGAAAACAATTTGATTAGGAAAATGTGATTTTTGGATTGAAATGCCATTTTTTCACAGGCAGGAGCAAAATGTATTTTTTCTGATGAGTATCTATTGCACAGTTGACAGTAACATAGCCATTTAAGCTTTTCCTCCTTTATCATTCTTTTTCTATATTTAATGGCATTCAATTGCATTCTTTCATGGCCAAGCCAGATCTTGGTCATTCTACAGGGTAAGAGAATTTCCTTTCTGTTGCAGCTGTACTGATATAAACAACATTCAGCTTTCTGAAACATGACAGCCAGAAAATGAGAACTCTCTTGTCACTGACTATGGCATTTAGTTGCAGATTTGGTTCAATAACTCTTAGAGATTTTCAGGGGGTATAATAATTGTTTTTTTTTTCCTCTTTATACTCTCTAATTACTTTATTTCATAGTTGCAGAAGGACTGCGAAAGGACACACCTGACTGAGAAAACAACAGCTTGTCCTTGGATGCTGTTTATTTTAATAATATATACAAACACTAGAGATCTAATTTGCAAACTCTCTACCTAGGATGTATGTGTATATGTGGGAGCTCCTCACATGTTCAGTAAAATTACTCTGCCACTTTTGTTGTTCCAAAGAGAAAACATAATACTTACATTTATCTGAAATTTCTGTATTAAAACTGTCAATAAATACTGATTTGTGTCAACAATTTAAATCTGCAAAGAATATAAATCTTTTTTTTCCCATCTGGAATTATAAATCTGCTGTTTTCAATTGCCAAAATGCTCACACTAAAAATGTGTAATCTCACAAGTTTTAACTTGTTTCCTATTCTTGTTACTGTAAAGCAATACTAAAGTGTACATGGACTCCATTTTCACTTCTGCCCTTTTGAACTTGCTAAACAAGAGCATCTCAAAACATTTAAATGACCACTGCTTCTGCCATGACACCCACAGAAAAACTACTTTTGTTGATTTTCATTGTATAACAGTTCTGCTCTTTGAACATTTTTTGAGCAAGCTAATCAACTTGTAAGAACATTATGCAGCTAATCCTAATTACTCTGTTAGGTCCCTGCTTAAATTCTTGTAATCCAAACACAAATAATTTTTTATTGAATTAGACGGTCACTTTTCCTCTTGATGACAGATCTACCAGCAGACAAGGGAATAGCGTTTGGTAATCTTTTTGCAATCCAGATAGACACTGTTTCTTACTTTCCTCTCTTGTAGCTAGCCTAGCAGTCAGTGTTCATGCTTGCTTTATCTGATTGCCCTTGAATGTTCTGCATAACTGTGTAGATTCCTGTCTCCCCGCATCTATTACAGCTCCTAGTTTAATACTCGGGTAGTCTGGTCTGTAGACAGTCAGCTGTGTTTGCGTTGCATTAGCAAATGTACCGAAAGGCACAGAGCCGCTGAGCGAGTCCGCCTGTGACACCAGTGTGATTTATGTTGTAGGAGAACCCTGCCCAGAGAATGGCAGAAGCCCAGGCTCGGTGTCCACGCACCACAGCTCTCCAAGAAGTGACTACACGACCTATGCCAACAGCAATCACGCGGCCTCCGGCAGCAGTGCCACTCCTCCCGAGGGCTTCGCGTCGCACAGCCTGCAAACCAGCGACGTGGTCATCCACCGCAAGGAGAACGAAGGCTTCGGCTTCGTCATCATCAGCTCCCTCAACAGGCCCGACTCTGGCTCCACAATAAGTCAGTAAATCATGTTTTGCAGTTCATATTTCTCCGAGTTTGCCCCAAATAAAAAAAAAAATTAAACTGCCAATAGTTCATTTAAACCTATATGCTAATAATTTATCACTGCAGAGATTTTAACTGAAGATACTCTTAATGTTTATTCTGAGGCACTTCTTGTTTTGTCTTCGACCAAACCAAAGGTTATTCTGGCCTCTCAAGCCCTGTGCTTCCCACACTTCTTCGACTATCAGAGTAATAGAGGATTCTAACTAGATTTTCTCTGTTACTATGTCTCAAAGAGACACTGTAAGTAACAAGTAGGTTTATGTGAATAAATTATTCTCCTACATGCAACTGAATTAGACTTTTTTGTAATAAATCAAGATGAAGTTCAGAAAGTTGAAAAAAGCTTAGATCATAGCAAACCCTATGACAACAGCTATCCAATTATGGGACTGCAAAAGCAACTAGAAGTTGGGAGAACTTGTTATATGAAGCTGCAGAGAGGCTGACTTAACTGGGTGGAGTACAGACAGCATAAAATTACAGCTGAGTACGGGGGATAGGTGTTTCTCTCTGTACTCAGTAGTACTCAGGTGGCAAGATCTGACCTTAATAATTATAGCTCACTTTCTGTTCAGAAAACTCATTTTTTCTGTGGGTCATTTTTATTGCTTTAATAAAGATATCTGGTGCCACTTGAGACGTCCTGGGTACATCTAGGGAGAGGTCAGATAGGTGTGACATAGGACCTACAGAAGACTCAATCCCAGGTAGTGGCAGCTGGAGCCACAGGGACACCTCTGGGTATTTCCATGGCATTTAACCCAATTGAGCCCTCTGGAAGAAGGAAGCAAAAAAGGCTTTATATTGAGAGACATCTTCACACCCCACCATGTAATGCTAACCACAACTGAAAAACCAAGAGAGGTGAGGGGATTTATCATTTTGCAAGTTGAAGCCTAATACAATGCTTTCCCTGCACTAAAATATGCTTTGAAGGAACTGTTCTTTTGCCTAAAACTGGTTCCTGGCAAAATAAAATCACAATTGCAACTTCAAGGCCAAATATCACACTTCTAAATTCATACCTGAAAAGCAGTTAAGAGAGTACTGGGAAAATCTTATCTCACAACAGCAAGTTACCTCAGAAAACTTTTTTGCAGTATTTCATGATCATGCAGTTATTAAAAGAGTTGCTTTTCATGCTACCTCAGCTGAATTTTAGAATTCCATTATTTCTGGAATTAATACTGTAACAAAATCATAACTAATTAGCCTCTTGGGACTCTGAGTTTTCACATTACTGAGTATAATAGCCAAAGAATTGGAAGCTCTTTGCAGAAGATCAGAAAAGAAAAAAATAATCAATAGTGGTACATACATGTTAATCAGTTAAGTCAGTCATGATTTTTTTTCAAGAAAATTATTTTCTAGAGAGAATTTCTGGTTGGGGCAGTTGGAGAGGGAAAGGAGAGAGGAAAAGAAAGAGAGAATGCTCAATCAACCAAAAATTCTGTGACTGGAATAGTCTCTTGAAGACTACAGACCCAGGTTCAAGGTCCTGTTTTGCCTCCTACCCTCCAACATGTTCTTTCAGTACTTTTCTTTCTCCACAAGTAACTGTGTAAGTAGTCATTTTTGATGTTCAGCTGAACATCTCCAATAGTAAAGGGAAATGACAGCCTGCTGTGGAAGTGACAAGAGAATTTAATCAAACAATGGCTGCATTGAATTTCAGTAATCCCCAAAAGTACCAAATCCCAAGTTTACAAGAACAGTGAACAAAAAATTACATTTGCTGTAGACAGTGATAGAAAAGACAAGAAAATACCCTTCCTATATAAATTCTGTTACAAAACTGTAGAAAAAATATCCTGAAAAATACATCATTTGTCATCAGTAATGAAAATAATCTAAAAATTATTGACTCTTTCTAGAGGTTATTTTCTTTACTTAATATTTATTTGGCTGAAGTAATTTGAGCTTTATTAACAGAAGCAGAGCCAGTAGATTGAGGGAAATTATTATCCCCTTTTACTCAGCACTCATTGGCATCCATTCAGAATACATCATCAGAATACAGCGTTTGGTAGAACAGGGAAACTCTCCTGAGGTACCTTCTATCTTTAAATAACACAAATCCTTTTATTGAAATGCACAATCAAGGGTAGAAAGCATACCAATGATAGGAAAATATCAAATGGATACAGGAAGTGCAATGTCCAAAATATATGACACATCACTATCAAAATGTGAACCTGCATGGCACCATGCTAACACCTTGGTAGGTACTCCTCATAGCAGCAATATGTTAATTGAGTGAAATATTGTGCTCTGGTTCCAGTGTCCCTTGTTTCAGAGGCAGTGCACTTGTTGCCAGCTCCTGTATCCCCATGTGGAGCAGAATGATGTTATGAAGACATGCATGCACAGAGTAATGTTAATGTTGTAATTGCAAAGCAATTCTGAAAAATTCAAAATGGGCAAAATACGTCAAAAAAGGGAGCATCGTGTAGTGCCAGACATTTTTAGAAGGAGCAGCACCCAGGAAGTTCTCTCACTGGGATCATCCTCAGGGTAAAGTGAAGAAGCATTCCTTTGATTTAAGAATGTTTATTTTAATAACTCTATTCCCTCCTTTACTTTCTTGCAAAAGCAAGACTTGATGTCTTGGAAGAATAAGTATCATGACTTTAACTCAGAAAGGCAATTAATTATGCACTGAAAGTATTTTCCTTGTTGTTAAAATCACATTTACAAACTGTATTTTACAGTCCAACAGATTACTCTTGTGGAGTTCAGGAGCAAGCACTTTGTGTCACTAGGTGCATGTGCTGAAGTACTGCTAAAATTGAAGCAGTCATTCCAGCAGGGCTGCTCCTGGCTACAGAGCTGCAGGTTCATTAGTTTGCTGCTTTGCAGTTGGCCTGAAGCTGAAGGGGTTGCACAAAGCTGACCTTTTGTTTGCCAGGAGAGTTTGCTCTGCCTGTGCAGCTGTAGGACCATCCCAGAAGTTACAGGGCAGTGCTCCAGCTGAGTCTCAAATCCCTTTTCCACCCTCTGGTGGGTTGTGGGCTGCACTGCTCCCACACAGCCTCTTAGTGCTTCATGCCCCTTCTGACCTGAGACTGAGCCATGAAAGGCTCAGGAACTCCCAGGATTAGAGATGAAACTCTTTTTCCAAGAGGTTTAGGGTCCTGGTCAGATGGTTTGTTGTTACAGTTGGTTTATTGGCCTGCCTTTGCCGTATAGAAATTTTCAAAATATTAAATGCTGGTTTTATGCTATGGATAGACACAGAGTGAGGGCAGACTACAGCCATAATTAGGAAACACACTGTTTTTTCACATTTTGTGATGGGCAGCACTGTCATATCTGTCAGTTGATAAATTAACATTATGTACTTTGGAGCCAGCCTTTAGATATGAATGTCATTTTTCCTTACTGGTACTTGCATTCTTGTGGCAGACTTATTTTCCTGTGTCTATAATGGTAGAAATTTTGTTTCCCCTTTGTCAAAGCATTGCTTGGGATGTTCTCTAATCCAGCACAGGGGATTATCTTGAACTGAACTACGGTTCTGATGTGGGGAGATCAGGAGTGGAAAACGAATGACAAGGATTGAATGAAGAGATTTTACAGGGCAAAGCAGAGGCAGAGAAAAGGTCAGCCATGCTTCAAAACTGTATCAGTAAAAGGAGATAAAGAGCATAAATAAAGAGCTGTGCTTGAGTGGTATATCCAGGAGCAAGTCATTTTGCCTAGTGCAGCACGCAGAGGATCTTGGAGTGCTAAGAGATTAAGAAAAGAAAATGCACCTGTCCAGGCTCCTGACCTATTTCTAACGAAAGGATTAGCTTCCACTGCCTCTAAAATATACTATTGTGCCTTCCCCCAGATCCTGTTCCAACATTAAAGGGGAATATGGCTCTCATCCCTTCTCCACACATGAGAAATTACAGCTAAAATACTTAAATTTAAGAAATTAATCTACACTTTGCATTATATTTAGGGAAGTATTTTTAGGGTAACAAAATAATTTCAGTATCCGTGCCCTATGGAAAAGCACTTACAGACTTCTGGAGGTGACCCGAATGGGATTTCTGTCCGAGTTTTATGGAGTAAACTTGTCTCTGCCTACTTCATATCTTCCTGATATTTTTACTTTTTGTGTTTGGTATGCAGCTTCATCTAAAATAAGTACTAAAATAAGTGATCCTCTGTAAATCTCTTTTTACATCATAATTTTTTTAGAGAGAAGGCAAAAGTTGTAAACAGACCTTGTTAACTCACAACATCCAATTAAGTTGGAAAACTGCAATATTTCCAGGAATTTTACTGTATCAGGTACTGTCAATTAGCACAGTTATAAAGTGTAAACAACCTGAAAATACAGAACAACCTGAAAATACAGGCCTAATCAATAAAAATTTTCCAAAAATTAAAGACTGCATACTTGTTATGATCTTCCTCCTGCTTCGCAAAAGAGGAGTTGTTGATTTAATTTGCCCCTACACTGCATGTGCCAGTGCCTGCTGGATTTTGAAAACATGATAAAACAGAGTCTAATGAAAGAAGTTCCTTTCATTTCTCAAAACATGCAGTCTTACTAAGAAACATAAATCCAAGATAAGCCTCTGCTGACTGCAGAAAGCAGCATTCTGAATAAGTCCCATTCAGCCCAGAGTTTCTTTAAACTCCTTATGGTTTAGAGATAAAAACCAGTTTATCAATCAGTGATAACTGCGTGATCTGAGTTGTTTGTGCAGCAGTTTCACCTATGCTTTTCCTGGGTAAGATGGTGGTTAGGGACATAATTTTATGTGACCAATCTTCAAATTCTAAAGGATACAGAGCTTTGGAAATTAGGATGTCTGTCTACCCTACCTAGGACATTTTTGGAGCATAACAGTGAAAACCCACCCACAGTGTTCATCCCCCATGGAAGATATTTGCAATCTGTGGGCATGGAATCTGGATTCTCATTTCTACGCAGCTGTGATGCTCAGGTTTGAGCTGTTCTCCTTCTTCAGCTACAAAATCATACTTTCTAAGTATGTTTAAGAGATAGTAAAGCTTGCAGCTGAAAGAAATTTCTATGTGATTTAGTTTCTCAAATAAACATAAGCAATTATCATAGTGAAATAACCTTAGGAGGTCAAAGAGGTTTTTAATATCATCAAAATACATTGCTGGAGTTTGCAGGCATGAAATATTCTATTGTCTATTTGATATTTTTTGGAGATAAATAATGGAGGATCTTAACTGCATTACTCCCCTCTCTAGATGATTTCTGTCCTCCAGCATATTTCTGAATACATCATTTGGACCTACAGGTGTTGCTCATGTGTTTTCAAAGAACAAACACTGTGAGTTTTATTAGCACAAACCTATCAAGTGAACCAAGGTTTTTCTAATTCCACAGGGCCCACTTTGCTTTCATTAGAAGCATGAATTAAAATCTATAATTCCATTATTTTTTCTTAGATCTTCAGCTTTCTAAGGCATATGGACTCCTTCCCACTTAGCTTCTTATGCCTGTGCTAAGCAAGCAAATATGCTCCATGTCAGCACAAAATGGGATGTTTCCATTCATGGATTCATTAATCTTATAAAGAAAATGGATTATTTTCACATGCAAGTATGCAGCATGCCACAGATTTCTATTTTCAAAATAAGCGTCACATAAAATATCCTATCAATATCAGGAAAATATTTTTTAGCCCTGATGGAAAGTCCACCATATTCAAGTTTTCCAAAATTTAGATTTTTCCATAGCCATGAAATTCCAGGTGTTTATATTTAATATATTCTTCCAATTAAAATCTGATATGCTGGAGCCTGCCGGTTGAATGAAAACTCGTTCATGTTTAGAGAATTAAAAATATCATAAATATTCATTTGATCACTGTGTAACATTGAAAAGGACAGCTGGCTCAGGGAGGCTCATTTACTTGGCTTACTGTCTATATCTGTTAACATTAGAAAACAGTGCAAGAATTTATCTGCTAGAGGGTTTTAATAGATAAAGCAGAGGTTAGATTTTTTTTTTTTCCCTTAACTGATACTTTTTGACATTTAGGTACTATATAGAAGGGAAATCTAGAAAGTTGCTGTCTAAAAAACATAGTCTCAACATTTGTATCTAGAAAGATATAGGTGTAAAAAAGAAAGAATAGGTGTAAAAAAATACTGGTGTAAATCAGAAAAGCCTTACATATGGTAATGTTTTATTAGAATCCACTCTTTTTAGCTTGTGGGTCTTTCAAAAGAGGAGAAATTATTTTCATATTAAAAAAGCAAGAGTCTGAGAGATATAGCAGTCTTGTTGAATTTTATTCATCAATGACCTGGGTGAAAGAGCAGAGTGTACCCTCAGCAAGTTAGCTGATGTTACAAAACTGAAAGCTCTGCTGGCCAGACCTGGGCAGTCTGGAGAGTTGTGGGGAGAGGAACCTAATGAAGTTCAAACAGGCAAATGCAAGATTCTGCATTAAGGGAGAAATAAATTCAGGTGCCAGCACAGGACGAGGTTGATTTGTGGAAAGCAGCTCTGTGGAGATGGACCTGGGGGTCCTGCTGAACAACAAGCTGCCCATGAGCTGGCACTGTCCTTGTGGCCAGGAAGGATAGCAGTGTCATGGGGGCATTAGGAAGAGCATTGCCAGCAGGTCGAGGGAGGTGAGCCTGTCCCTCTACTCAACCCTAGCGAGGCCAGTTCTGGGCTCCTCAGTCATAAAGACATGAAATGATCTCAGTGAAGCACTGAGAGGGAGGTTAGGGAACAGGAACATTCTCTTAGAGGATAGCTGAGAGAGCTGAGCCTGTTCTGCCTCTTAAGGGTGGGTGTCAAGAGAATAGAACCAAACAATGGGCATTTGGAACAAACTGAAACATAGAAAGTTCATTCTGAAAATCTTTCCTCTGAGGGTGACTGTGCACTAGGTCAGGCCCTCAAAGGTGGTGACATCTCCTTCTCTGGAGATATTCAAAACCCTTATGATTCAATCCTGTGCAATTTGCTCTGAGTGAACCTTCTTTAGCAGGAGGTTGAACTATGTGATCTCCAGAGATCCCTTCAAACACCCTCCTGTGTTTCTGTGATATATGGTGTTAGAATCTGTATTCAGCAAGTGCTCTGGGTTTGGGTACATCTGACCCAAGCATATGGACACTCAGGTAAAATGACACAAAATTTGTTCTCTGTTCTGGTGATAAGGGCGTGCAGATGTGGTAAGGATATTAATTTGAATCTTGGAGAGCAAAAGTGGGTGATTTTTATCAAATTAAAATATTAATATAGAGAAAAATGTATGTTTCTGAAAGGAGACCTTATCCACTTTCTAAATGCTTTTATTTTTTTAATTTAATTTCCCTTTAATGAGCTAAGAGCTGATCATTGCACAATTAAGTACAAACTGGGAAAGCCTCAGCTGCTACATGCCAACTCTGGGTCAGTTTCTGTTGTAATGCTGTAAATACCTGAGCGAGATTTAAGAGGAAGATGAATGACTTCAAATGTCATAGAAGCTTTGGTGCTCTCAGGATTCAAATCTTCCCTGAGTCATGAAATTTTGAAAAATATACTGCAGAAAAGTTACATTCCATTGTAAGATCTTTTGTTAGATAAGATTTCTGCAGCATTGCTACTCTCTGCTAGATTATTTTGGGTCTAGGATTATGCCTTCTGTCTTGGAAGGATTTATTTTATCTTAAGGTAGATATCCAACTATATCGCTCCTGAGTATCACATTTTGCATGACTTGATAGTACGGGAGGAAAAGACCCTCTATATCTATTTTGAAGTCCTGTATGGTTTGCATACATATAAATTTATTCTTACTAATTTTCCATATTTTCAACTGTTAAAAATATATATTAATATAGACCCTAACCCTAACCCTAATCCTGTTTACAGTAATTTTTCCCTTGCAGTCTCATTCATTGTGTAGTCTGAGATAAGCAAGAAATGAATTGTTCTGCAAAATGGCTGCTTGTTTTTTACATTCACTTTTAGCAAAATCAATGGGTCTCTTGAAAAAAAAAAAAAAAGTCACAAATCCAAGTCTTTCAGTATAGCCTGCAGCTAATATTAAATGTTGCTCAGGTAACTCAGTGTTTTGAAATAAGTGGATCAGAATCTCTGTGAAGTCTCATCCAGGCACATGTTGCCACTCTTCAATATATACATATGTTTGGAGAACAGCTTGTGGTGAATTGTTAAAAGAGGCATAAATAGTTTAGTAAAATTTTTTAAGGATAGGAAACATTTATCACTAGTCTGGTGTATTTGGGATTTCCTTTAAAAGGTTACATCATTAAATGCTCTGCTCAGATAAAAATAAGACACTGACAATGCAATTTAAGAAAAAAAAAATGTATTGTAAGTTAACAAAACCCTAATTAAATGCCAGACATGGGAGATTTCTTTCCAAGAAGAGAGCTGCCTTGGTCTCTCCTGCTGGGGGAGAGAGCCACACAGCTCCTTGCTGTCCCTTTGCTGTGACCAGCAGCAGAGAGGACAGCACCTACAGCAGACAAGACCTTTCCCAGGCATTGTGTCATCTTTCACAGCCAAGGTATTCTGATTTAATCAGCAATGTGTCCACCCCCATTAACTGATCTAATCCTTATTTGAACCCTTTTATTCTTTTGCCCTCCAGAAGGTTGCCCCAAATTCTCTTTTGCAAGGTGCAGACAGTGAGTTCATGGACAACTCATTTGAGCAGAGGCTGTTTTCTGCTTCTGATTTCCATGCTTCCCTTCTCTGGATCTTTGTGAGTTCGTTGCTGTGATTTTTGAGATGAGGATACTGAAAAAATCAGTAACACTCAGACTCTTGGTGCATAGCAGTAACTAGCAATAGTTTGCTTCACTTTTACAACTCTTAATGTCATATTGACTGTTTAAATTAGTTTATGTTTTTAGAGAAGTAGGCACACCTTTCAAGGTCTCTTGAGTGATAATAATTAATTTAGGGCTCATCTCTGCTTAATCTTAGATAGGGTTATTTTTTCCTTTCTTGCATCATCTTGCATTTCTTTTCATGAGATCCTGTCTGCCACTTCAGTCAACCCACTCCCTACTGACAGTTTACAGATCTTCCATACTTGTTTTAGATGTGACCATTCTGTACAATACAAATTTCCATTATGGAAATTCACAGTTAATTTCTACCTTTGCTCCTTAGCTTTTACCTAATGAACCCCCTATAAGTAGCTCCTTCTTATCCCTTCAAAGTATTTCACCACCAAAGGCTGTCTCTAAAAATTGAAAGTTTTCTAACATATTTTAACATGGTTGGTTTTTGTGAACAACCTACACATCAGATAATCTGCATCCCTTAGAAGAATTCATGCTTGTAAAAAAAAGCCCTAAATAAATCCTCCCATCTCAAGGAAGCTTTTGGGACCATGGCAGCCAGGATATTGTGGCTTAGGAGGGCTCTCAGGCAAAGTTCCACTGGGAAGACAAGCAAAGAACAGAAACTCCTCAGGATAACATTACTGGGAGGGAAGGAGCCAGGAGATAAACATCTCTTCATATTTTCTAGAAATGTGTATGAACCAGTTTCTGCTGCTGTGGTCATGAGCTCCTCTAGTAAGTCCCTAGATTTGCCTATAAAACCCCATAGAGCATAACAATGTAACCTTGAATCCAACAGAGATTCAGATTCCTTCTGCAAAATTTTCCTTCATTCTACTTTGCAGCAAGATCAAATGGCAACATATGGCACCAATACCACCTGAGATGAGGAGCATTAAATCTTCAAATAGCAAAGTGGAGTAGAAAAGGTACCTTGACAGATACAAGGTTTTTTTCTGGTCCCCTACTCTTTTCATAACACAAAAGAATGAAGGGAATTCAGGGATACTAAAATATTTAGAGTAGATACCTTTATCAGGAAGCTGAGGACCATTAGGCTTAAAGAGAAAAAGAAAAGAAAAGAACAAGTTCCTCCTCTTTCTCCCTCCCTTCCCTTGTCTCAGGATTTGGATCTGAACTAGACTCTCCCACCTCCAGCTTCAATTTCAGCAGACATCTCAAACATGCAGACATCTGCTCTATTCACTTGTCAGGTACAAGAAGTCCAACAAAAAAATTTTCTGCCTAATTAATAGGACTTCCCACCCCCCACCCTCCCACACCCCTTACTGCTGAAATGATGTCTCTATTTCAATATTTAGGCTAGCAAAAACATCTTCAGGTTTAGAAATGGCAAGCATGGAAATTTTAATTGTGCCATCTCTACCATATTTCCCCGTCTTTCTTACTACCAAAATTCTTACTTTTTCACATAAGACAGTCTCATTTTCAGATCTCCACTAATATATAGTAAAGACATGACAATTTCAGACAGATCTTTTATTACATATGCCAGCAACAGACACATTTTAGTATTAGTTTGAGTGATTCTTGGTGATGCTTTAATAACAGATTTGATGAAAAAAGCTCTTTGTAAACATAAATGTTTAAGAGTCAAGTTACTCTTTTATTTGTTTGCTCACTGAAATGCATGCATGGCAGTTATATGTCTGCAGTAAGGGCAAAATAAACACAATTTTTTGTAGAAAGTGTGCTATATTTATTTAGTATATTTTAAAAGATAGAAATGTTTAGACATTGTGACATAAATTAGGTGCTTATTTCCTAAGTGACAATGCCTTTCTGAAATACTTTAGTTGTGTCTGTATTAGTAAAGTTGTGTTTTAATTTATATTCATGCCTGAACCATAGTGGTAAAGAAGCATGCAGTTTGATTACAGTTTGCACTTCAGAGTACTCACTTATAATTTCAGTGTTCCAAAAATTAATTTTTAAGACTGTAAACACCACTTACATCCATACTAGAAACAAAAGTAACTTTGAGGTATGTCTACTGTGACTTTATATCAGATATGTAGTCTGTGTAAGTCACCAAAACCTTCAGTAAATGCTATCAGGGTGCTGAGAAATTTCCTCTGCAGCAATGTATTCTGAAGATATCTCCTATTTGAGCTTTGGTTTATATGAGCATTGATAGCTTAGATATTTCCCAAAAAGTGCTTGAACCATCTTTTCTTTCATTTTTCCAAGTTCTCTGTAGATAATTAAATGTTAAGATTATATTATTTTTGAAAAAACAAACACACTGGTTTTAAACACTGATTTAAAGTTGGATAGTGAGGCTGAGCAGCTTTGTGCTGTTTTTCAGGACTGAAGTATGGGACTGCAGAGGAATACTCTAACATCATTAGGATATTAATAGACTATATAGTCATTTAATTGTGACAAGCATATTTATGAGTAGTTGAGAGAAAAAAAATAGCATGTTCTTTGGGGAGACTGGAGGAAATATTCAGCTATCACATATACATTTGGCTTAAAAACAGAAGATAATAGAGTAGAAACACTGGTCAAAAAATAAAAAATAATATTTATAAAATTCAATGCAAAATGAGGGAAGAGAGAACAAGAGCATGGATGAAGTAAACAGAGAGGTGAAGAACCTCAGAAAAGAGCAAGAGGAGAAGATTTATTCTGCAATGTTTTGAGAAGAGGGCTGAGATGTTTTGATGTAGTACATGTCTATGTACTCATAGCTAATTAAATTCTATTTATTTATCATTAATACCTAATTAGCTGCGCATCCCAATAAATCTTCAGTATTATTTCTACTTATCAAAAACACATTTGAATGGAGAAGAAAGATGTCATGTGCCCTGGGCATTTTCAGTAACAATTTTCTGTATATAAAATAAATAAGATTTTTGGTTCCACTATTGCAACATACAAATAAAGAAATTCTGTAAACTAGGAGGTGGGAAACAATTTATGACTGATACTTATTGTATAAATGTATACCCTTTCCCTGTTTTCATGCCTTATTGTTTTCCTGATCTGCTTATTGGGTTGTTTCATGCCAGGTTTGAAAAATAGCTGAATTATAAACTTATTTTGGACTTAATATGTATAGGCCATGTGTATATATGCATCTGGATTCTTAATTTTTAGTGAAAAAACACAGCACTATGTTACTGCAAATTACATTGCATAAGAATTTATATTCTTATATGCTTTTACACAAGCTGCTTTTTAATTCATATAGAGATTCCTTCTAAAATGAACTCAATTGCTTTCATTTGTGAACATCACCACTTGTTTCAGCACGTTAACTGTGTCTATTGTCTCTTGTCTAGCTGTACCCCATAAAATAGGGCGGATAATTGATGGAAGCCCTGCGGATCGCTGTGCAAAACTTAAAGTTGGAGACCGGATCTTAGCTGTGAATGGCCAGTCTATTATTAACATGCCTCATGCAGATATTGTGAAGCTAATTAAAGATGCAGGTCTCAGTGTAACTCTTCGCATCATTCCTCAGGAGGGTAAGTCAATGGCCCTTAAAGACAGGAAGAAAATTTTAAGTAGCCTCCAATTAGCTTAAATTATGTCACCACTTGAAAGAGCATCTTTTGTTCTCCTTCCTCCGCTGTAACGTGCAGCACACCAGAATTATGAGCTTAGAAGTAGCTCAGATAGGATCTGAATTCCTGAAAAGGTTTCAAGTTATGAAAGGGGTATTTAAAGCAAACCTGGAGAAAGACGAGAGAGAGAGAAAGAGGACGTTAAGGTCTTTTGCAAGAATTGTCTTCTACATGGAAAAGCACTCTACAAGAGAGCCAAGTTTTGAGTTCGTTCCCTTATATCTTGCTATAAGCCAAGCCAAAGTTTGACAAAGAGATTCACAAGAGACTGCAATGGCTGTCACCAGGCATATTCAGCTACCAGCTACATGTGACAAAAAGTGATGTGAAGGAAGAGTTCAGATTTGGCAGTTTCCTCCATCACTATCACATAGTGATACATCACTGTAAATGCACAAGGCAGGAAATAACTGAACCCTGAATTATCTCATTTCTAGGGTGAGAATAATGAGATAGACTCATTATTCTGGTCATTGCTCCACATCTAATCAGTGAAGATCTTTTGATGTTGGTTCCTTGAGGTTTGGGGTTGATTTTTTTTTAGTTTGACAATGTGCTGCACTGCTGCATGAATTGTACCACATTAATGAGACTATGTCTTTATATCTCAGCAACAAATACCAGTAGAGCTGGGAATGACACACAGAAAGTAATGAAATTACTTAATGATCCATGGCCCAGTTAGATGACCTTCACCTTATGCTGCTGCATCCAGAAGGGGACAGGGAAATAGCCTGACACTGGTCACAGACTGCAACTGAGGGAACTCATCTACTTTGTTAAATGAATTCAGTGAAGGGAAAAACACAAACATACGCAAATTTAGAATTCATATCAATTAGCACTCGTGTAATTACTGGGGGTCAGTTTTACTGGAGGCGTCTAAAACAAGTGTGATACTTCATACAGTCCGTGAAGTTTGTTTAATCCTCTCTGGTATCCAGGTTAAATAACATCATTAATAGTTTAGTGTTAGAGATGGATACATTAAATTATAAAAATAGAAGAGGTGCAGCTGAGTTGCAGTACAACAAGAAGTTCTCAGATGCTAGTGGTGAGAAATTATCTGTGCCAAGGCACAGCTTCCCTGTGTGACTGTGTGACACTGGACACCTCATTTGCCTTCTGATATTAGCTTCTCAGCTTAGAAAAATTGGTAAAAAATCTAATACCTCTGTAATGTACTTTCAGGTAAAAAATGCCATATAAATGCAAAGCAGTTTTAGAAGCAGCTCATGATTTGACCAGTTCATCCATAGTTATGAGAGGAATGTAGAAATGAGGCACAACATTTCCAATCTTCCTCTAAAACTTGCAATACAAAAGAGACTCACAGATGCAAAATGGGCAATTGCCGCCTTAAGCACAGTAATTACACAGACAAGTATTGCTTATGCCAGTATGAGAAGTGTTTTAAGTGCAAATATACAAGCTTTTTTTGACAATTAATCCTAAATTGAAAATATTTTCAATAAAGTAGCCAAAATTTTTATAATAATTGTGAGCATAAATTAGATAAGTAGAGAATATGCATCCATAGAGGAAAAGTCATGTTTAAAGTTTAAAAATAAACCACATAAAAATTAAAACTAGATTCAAATGTGAAAATCCAAATGTAGAAAAGATCTGTATCATGTGTTCCTATTGCTGTTAGGGATGCTCAGCCATATGTGTGTCCATTTTGTTTGTTTTGCACTATGCCACACTGGCCTCACTCCTTCTGTTGCAAGCAGGAATAGAAAAAACATATTTGCCTTTGCTGTTGATAATGCACAAACTTCTGCAGTGCTCTGTCCTCCTCTAGGCAGAGTCTTTCTCATTTATGAATCCTAACAGGTAAATGGTGAACAGGACTGTGCTAGTGTGTTGGAAGAAATATATTTGATATGAGCTCAGTACCAGATGTGTATCCCCCCCAAGTCCAGCAGGAAGCCTGAATGAAGATTGGCATCTTTTATTTATAGCAAAGCAACAAAACCATATTTCCTATGCCAATCTCTCTGTCTTTTTGAATTTTGTTTTGTTTGGAAAAAATGATTCTGTTTTTCTGCAGTGTTCCTATGTGGAATCTTGGTCATTTGACATAATACAGTGAAATAAAACCTCAGTTTAAATGGTTAGTCAGAATTTATTGAGATTGGGTTTGCTGTTCACAGTCCCCAGAAATTTAAAGATAGGAAACTCTTGATGAACTCAAAGACAGCAGGAACTAATGTAAGGACACCAGTGTTTTAGTTTGTGTGACAGGGCTGTCATCCAAACAATGGAGAACGCAGTAAAATGTTCATTCTCTCAAAATTTTTTTTTTTTTTTTCTAAATGGAAAGCATTTCAAATATCTTGTAGCTGTGTTAAGGCACATGAAGGACAGGGAGGTGGTTCAGGACAGCCAGCACAGCTTTACCAAGAATGAGTCCAGCCTGACTAATCTAGTGGCCTTCTACAATAGAGTAACTACATCAGTGGACAACAATGGACAAAGGAGGAGCTGTAGATCTCACCTATCTGGACCTCTGTAAAGCCTTTGACATGGTACCCCCACAGCATCCTTCTCTCTAAACCAGAGAGAGATGAATTTGATGAGAGGACCGTTCAATGGATGAGCAGGTTGAGGGAGGTGATTCTGCCCCTCTACTGCGCTCCCATGAGACCCAGCCTGGTGTTCTGAATCCACCTGGGGGGTCCTCTGGACCTGTTGGAAGCAGTACAAAAGAGGGTCATGAAGATGATCAGGGGGCAGGAGTGTCTCTCCTATGAGGAGAGGCTGAGTGAATTGGTGTTGTCCAGCCTGGAGAAGACAAGGCTCCAAGGAGACCTTATTCGGACCTTCCAGTACTTAAGGGGGGCTTATAAGAAATATGGGCATAGACTTTTTAGCAGGGCCTGTTGTGACAGGACAAGTGATCTTACAGCTTTGAACTAAAAAAGAGTAGATTCAGACAGATATAAAAAAGTGATTTTTCTTTTTTTATGATGAGGGTAACAAAACACTAGAACAAGCTGCCCAGAGAGGTGGTAGATCCCCCATGCTGGCATTCCTGTCAAAATTCAAGGCCAGGTTGGGCAAGGCTCTGAGCAGCTTGGTCTTGTTAAAAATGTCCCTGTTCATTGCAGGGGAGTTGGACTAAACAGTCTTTGAGTGTTATTCCAACCCAAGCTACACTGTGACTCTAACAGTCTATCATTCCATCATTCTATGATCAGTAATTCTATGTTTTAAAAGAATACGTGAAACATGGAAGCAATTTCCCTTGTTCAATTGTGTTTTAAATAGTGACAGTGTCAACCAGAATTATAGAAGTCACCAAGATTTCAGATCCCACAGACTATCAAAAGGAGACCATTAGGTTCAAATGTCTTAAAATCTAATTATAACCTGAGAGAGTAAAAGCGACAAAGCATAAATTTGCAGACGTAGCATGCGACCAAAAATTATTATTGCGTACCTTTGCCCTTTATTAAATGCTGCACTGTGACAGGCCTTTAACCTCTGTGTCCCCATTCTGCAGAGCTGAACAGCCCAGCCTCGGCCCCCGGCTCGGAGAAGCAGAGCCCCATGGCCCAGCAGCACAGCCCCATGGCCCAGCAGAGTCCCCTGGCGCAGCAGAGCCCCGTGGCCCAGCACAGCCCCGTGGCCCAGCCGCCGCCTCCACAGCCCCTCCAGCCACAGGGACACGAGAACAGGTTTTGCATTTTCTCAATGGTCTTTTTTTTTTTATTATTCCCCTTGCATGTTAGTTTGGAGTCAGGAAGTTGTTTTTTATGGTGTGTTTAATCTCTGGTGTATCATTTACCAGCCAATTTCTTATGTGTAATTTATGTATATACATTAGCAAATTTATCTATAATGGAAATCAAATGGTTGGGGGACAGAAATTTTCTGGCCAGCTGTATTAAATGCTGTTTATATAAAAAGCACACACAGGCTGTGGGATGATACAAGTTTCTGTGACCTCCAATCAACACTATTTAGTCTTTGTATTATTTTTTAGCGTGTTAAACGAGGCTGATTACACTGACTGTCTTTATGCTAATTTTCAGTAAACAACACATATCATCAAGATCCTCTTCCCCAAATGATGCTAGCTATAGGATTGTAACTTTTCTCTTCTGGAAATACTTGAGTTGACTTGTGATTCAGACACTACATCCTTTAATTCTCCTTGCTTAACAGATGTAGTACTTTCACTTGCCCAGAATTATTTTCTTTCAATAGTCATACTAGGAAAATTACTTTGCCTTATATTTCATTGATTACTTTCTCCAAAAGTGATCACCTCCTAGAAGACATATGTTGCTGACAATATTCAATACAAAGTTTTCACAAAAGTAATTTTGTGCTATTGAAAGTCAGTATTAAATATCTATTAAATTGGGAATTTTTAGATTGAAGCAGAAAACTTTATTAATTAAAGCTCCAGAAAGAAATTCTGTAATAATTTTACTGAAAAGTGTAAGCTCTAGTTGCTCATGTCACCATTTACATATTCAGCAAAAATTACAGTACCTCCATCTGTGAATAAAAACATCATCTTCTGATATGCAGCTGTGGCCATATATTGGGAACCTGCCTAAAGATGACTCTTATTTCAGAAAAAGGTCAACTCTTGCTAGTTCATACAGTATTATTTTTCAATAGATTTCATAAACTAGATTACAGCTTGTTTGTATAGCCACATACATTGCTTCTTTACCAAAATAAGATTTTAAAACTCTTAGGAATATTAACTAGGTGGTTTTTTTCACTTCCAATATTAAGGCTCAGTATCACAGTAAGCCTCACAGTAAGTTTGTCCTCTATCTTCTTTTTACAGGATCATGATACTGACTAAAAAAGTAAGAGGCTTGCATGTATGCATGCAGGTCTTACTAATTGTGGCATCAGTCTATTTTAATCTTCTCAGAAAATTCAAAGGGAAATAGTTTTGACTTTTTTTGTGTCTGGTTAGACATTCAGATTATTAAAGCTATTGTATAGAATGATTAGCCATAATTTCACTGTAACTACATTAATAAATTAATGAAATTTTGAAACATTTCAGACAATTTTAAACATTTAGATTCAGATTACATTTTATATATAAATCAACATAATCAAAAACAATGCTGTCATTTTTTCAGAGTGTAATTTTTGTAATCAATAAGTACATTTCAAAATCACTTTCAAAGCCTATATATATATATCTGTATCTGTATGTATCCATGAACAGTCATGGTCACTTGGTTGACTGAAAACATCCAGTCCATTATTAAAGCAGAATTTGAAATGTCTATTTCCTGTACAGGAAAGAAATATTTCCTTTGGCATCTAGGGAAGAGTGTAAGAATATCCACTATGTGAACATTTTTGTTAAAATATAACCTTAAACTACTATTACAGAATTATCTCCCTAAAAGTGTTCAGGACTTTCTTTGTGCCTCTTTAGCACACCACATGGTTGAGGTAGGGAAGTTTGCCATAAGGAATGTTCTTTACTTCACCCTGAAGTGCCATTATGTGCTGATTTCCATGTGCTATTCCCATCTGAATAAAGTAAATAACTAGGCACTGTATCTCAGAAAGTCACATTTTCTTTTAAATTTTAGGACTTAATTCCCTGTAACCATTTACCAGCTAAAGAAATATTTTACTTGTTATTAGTTCCTCATAACCAAATTTACTTTCTTTTCACCTTGTGTTATTTTTGTGCATAACTACTGACATGAATTTACTGACATGGCTTTTAGCCAGATAGCATCATAGGGAGTGTATAATAAAAATAATACACACTATATTAACATGTTATATCAAAGAATACCTTTCATTAAAAAGGTAACAGCTAAGACAAAGAATTTATCCTTTTTTAATCTTAAGTAGCTCACAATAATATTTTATGTCATTGAAAGGCGATATACACTGGACTGATATTCCACTTATTCTATAGAAATAAAAAGATGGGGAAAAAAATAGAAATAAAAAAGTGAGGAAAAAAACCACTTTAGAAACTCAGTGAATTATTTTGTAGTGAGTATAATGGGTGTTTTCACATGCAGTTTCATCTTCATTATAGGCAAAGTGGGAATCAACAAGATGCTTTTTCTGTTCCTGTCCCTTTGAGTCTACTCCTGATGTCACTGATACAAGCTGGAAAATTGCATAGCATGACCTGAGGGAAAATTGCTTATGCCCATGTTTCAAAAGCACTCGCTGTTTTCAGATGCCTTGACTATTTACCCTTGAGAGTTTTGCTTCTCTGTGAACATTTATTCCGTGCAATTTTGCAGCCAAGCAGCTGGCTTTCACTCCTCAGTGCCGCACTCAGTGCATATTCCTAATGGTCTGCTACTGTCTGAAACGGAGCCATTGTGCCTTCCTCAGTTACAGGTCAGAAGTAAAAGCCAGGCAGGACGTGAAGCCTGACATCCGGCAACCCCCGTTTACAGACTACAGGCAATCCTCCACGGACTACCGGCAGCCCCCGCTGGACTACCGGCACCCGCCGGTGATGGATTACCAGCAGCCACCGCCGCTGGACTACAGGCAGCCCCCGCTGATGGACTACAGGCAGCACTCCCCCGACACCAGGCAGTTCCCCCTGTCCGAGTACAGGCAGCCCCAGGTACAGGCAGACGCGCCCAGAGCGCTCCTTCCTACACAGAAGGCAGCAGGGTCAGTAGGACTGGTCATGGATGTTGGTAAGGAAGATGCCACTGTGGAAGGAGAAGACACATTAAAGGGTGCTACTCTGAGTTGCTGCTTCTCTGTAGAGGAAATTACTTCCAAGCCATTAATATTAATGTATAACTGTGTGATCTTTAAATTAACATTACATTTATAATTGTGTGGCTGTAATATTAAATGAATGCCATTTTTAAGGTACTGGAGAGTTGAAACAAAAATTCTAACATAAAAAGCCTTTTCATCAGCAGAGTTTTTTTCATTCTTGGGACATATTTATCAAACCGTAGGTGTTCTTAGGTCAGACTGCATTTCTACAGCATTCTTGAAAATTAAGATTTTATCTAATCAGAATAAATAAATAAAGGAATGAAAATCCTGACTGATAAAATTAATTTTCTGTTGGTAATAGTTTGGACGAGTAGAAACTAGCCCATGCAACTAGTTTCTTTGACATCAAGCATGATATGACAAATTCAAAGAGATGATGAGTTAGATGAAGAGTTATGGTACCTTGGACAAGATTCCTCTGGTGACAGATATTTACTGACAGTTTTGAAGGTTGAGGATTTAGCTGAAAGTTCAGACTTTGAAAAAGACCTTCCTTTCTCCTTACATAAAGGCAGGAAAAACAGAGGTCAAAAAGTATTAAATAGGAGACTGTAAACTTCTGGACACTATATGCTGGAACCATGGTGGTTTGTATGTCCATATTTTCAAAACCAGACACATAAACCATATCAAGAAAAATACTGAAATTCCCAAATGGGATCCAGAGAACCTTATGAAAATATTGTGCTTTCAGTATCTAAATAGCAAATCTCTACCCCCATGTGCATACCTTATAAGATGCTTCTTAGCATCTAGAGAGATTCTTGGGTTGGCTGTTTCCTACATCCTCCAGTTTAATTCTCTAATCAACAGAATGCACAACCCAAGCTTTCTCTTTATTTTCTCCTGCTCCCATGGACCTTGCACGCTTGGCTGACAATGGATCAGAAGCTACATCACAGTTTCCCTCCCAGACCTCTCTATGGACCTTTGCTTATATCAAGTGGATCAATAAATATTTGAAGAGATCGATTTTAACATTTTCTTGAATGCATACCACAATGCCCATATGGTTAATTGTCTTTCATTTTGTATTTGATTGAACAGGACTTTGATTATTTCACCGTTGATTTGGAGAAAGGAGCCAAAGGATTTGGGTTTAGTATCCGAGGAGGAAGGGAGTACAAAATGGATTTGTATGTGTTGAGGTTAGCAGAAGATGGACCAGCAGTAAGAAATGGAAGGATGAGGGTGAGTAAAATACATTGTGACATTTTGTTTTCAACATTTACAGATATGTTTGGTGATGGGGTCAAAGTGCTTTTTTCACCTCTGATCAGATTTTTAAAAATAATGCCAAATACCTCTTATAAAATAAGCCTATTCTGTTCAATTAGTGGATACACATAGTAGATCCCTGTAGTTTCTTCACAAATAAACATATTACTTCTGGCTAATAATACCTTTTATCATGTTATAAATGTTTGTCATTATTATTTTAACTCTTATCTAAGCAACTTAAAAATCTCAGACAAAGTTTGGTGTTTCTTAACTGACTTTTGGGTCTCTAATCACAAAAGCAAAGTGATCACTGTAGGACATAGATAATTATGAAAACTAAGCCATCATCTGTGTTGTTTTACTAATTTAAGCAAGTCACCTTTATACTGTTTGCTAAATTTGTTTATTGATCTTAATCTTGTTTGTAGGGATCATGGTTTAAAAAAAGAACAAACACACAGTCTATACAGGAAAAATAACCTAATCAAAAATAGAGACTTCAATCTGTGCATTTGTGATAAAGACAAGGTATAAATTCATCCAGGCCTGCTGATACTTTGCAGAATTGTGAGTACTGAAAAATGAGAAGGAAAAAACATAGGCAAGACTACCAAGAGTCAACATAAAAAGTTGTTTATGTATCTAATTAGTGCAGTCATGTTCAACCAATATTTAATTTCAAAAAAGGGCAATGAAAATTGTGTTCTGTACAGTGATAAGAACAGATTTTACAAATGTCATGGTTGTTGCACTTATTGTGTTTCACAGCCTAAACAATCTGGTCAAATTTGATGTCTTGCTGGAAGAGCACTGTCTTTCTGTGTATAGCTCAGGAGTTTTGGTGTGCTTCAAATTACTCTTAACTTGGCCACTTGGCAGAATTGCAAAATTTAGTTAGTCCTTAGTTGTATCATGGAGTGCAAGCCCCTGGCACTGGCAGCATCAGCAAAAGAAGTCCCCATGTCAGGAAGGCCAGCAGGGCAGTCAGGCAGGCAGCTGGTAATGGAGATATACTCCCACTGCATTTTTTGTGTGAAATGCAGGTGATTTTGTGCTGCAGCTGGAACTTTAGCTTTAGAATATCTTCTCTGATCTTCATTCTTTCCTTTGTTTTAGTATTATCATTGTCTGTTTCTCTTAATGAGAAGCCACATGCAAGATGTACATTAGTAGCTATAATGTGATTAAAGACAGAGAAAAAGCTGTGCTTTTAATAAGCTCTGGAATCACATATTTGGAAACATATGGCTAAGAATACAGAAAAGAAACAAAATAACACCTTTGAAGAGTGTTCATATCAAATAATAGCCTGTATTAGTTAGGAAATAAACATTCAAATCTGTGCACCATTTAAACAAACTAGTACTAAGGAATGAAGTTAGATTAGGAATAGCCAAAATATAGAAAGTATTTAACATGAATATGGGTTGTATTTTTTTCAATTGCATTAGGAAAATTCTGTATGTGTTAATGAATACTGCTAATACAGTTCCTAAAATATCTTGGTTTAAAGCTTTTTCATTGTAGTGGCCACAACATAGAGCCTGACATAATAAGTGTTATTCTGACCAGATAGCTGTAATTGGGGATTTTTCTCCCTTTTAAAAGCATCATTCTTTAGAACCAGTTCTCCCATGCATCCTTGTCACTGAGCATTATCTTTTAGTCTCCTGCCTCACAGACATTTTAACCTGACAAATGGGTTGGGAACATGAAAGATTTTTATATTCAGTGACCTGTGACTGATGGACAGCAGAAGCTCAAGAAACAGATCAAAACAAAAATAGAAAAAATAGAAGCAAAAGAAAAATAAATATTGTTGAAAGAAATATATTACATAGGAAGGTGGACAAAGGAAGCAGATTCCCTTTCCTAAATTTACATCAGCTATTAACAATGCAGGTTCATTCATACTTCTTGGCTGGTTGTTGCATCTCTGTATCTCTCTGTTTCACAGGTGCATCTCTACAGCAAAACATGCAAAAATCGGGGCAATGCTTCTTGCTTTAGATACCATTGTCCTTAAAGACATGATTCCCTGATCCTAGGCTTTCAGCACTGAGGATAGCAAACCGTGCTTTTGTGGTAGGATCTTACCAGAACACTTTCCAGCTAAGAGTCATTCTGGTGACCTACTTGTCTCCATTATTGTTTTGCTTGCTATTTCCTCCTCCTTGAACAGCCTCCTTTAATTTAACTGAAACTTTACAGAGAAACATTGAAGCATCTGCACAAGGTGCGAGTCATGCTTATAAAAAGAAATAACACACATAACTGCAGCCCTATTCCCAGTCACAAAACCAAGAAAAGAAAAATAAAACCAGATAAGTTGTGTTTTTATTGGGAACAAATTCACCAAGGAACACCCCATTTTAGGATTAAAAGATCTAAAATAGTCTTTAATTGCACTTCATGACAGATGAAGTTTTCTATTTTGAATTTCTGCAGAATTGTTGTGGGAACTGGAAAGGTGGAAGAGCACTGAATTGATGTCATACAAAGTTCATCAGTTTTCCAATCCTATTGCTCTTCTACTCAGGGATCCCTTTGTGCCAGCCTAGATAGACACAGCATTAAATCATGAGGTTCAACAAATGAATCCCTTTTCATGGTCTTGTCATGGCACCTTCACATGCACTGAGACTTTTATTTGAGCCCATAGACTCTGCAGAAGGCCCGAGCATATCTTAGTTTAACCTGGATTCATCTATCACTGGACATGGGCAGCAAATGCCCATCAAAGGACCCAGTGGCCTACAGAAAACTGATTCTTTGCACGCATCCTCTGCCCACATGGTTGTTAAACTATTCTCAACCAGTATTGGAGACCCACAGCCTTAAGGGCAGCTTCATATAAAATCATATGTCAGGCCATACGCCACAATTAACTGTGGCAAGACCTTACTGCAATTTATGGATAAAATATATGGCAGCTCCTCACAGGAGACTGCTGTAAGGGAGGACCTCCTCACTACACTGGAATTAAATACTGACAGTGTATTTTACATAGATATATCTAATATATGTAAATACTGACTTAATTCTGACAGCTGAACAGAGAGAAAGCTACAATGGCAAATTCTAAAAAAACCTATCTATGTCTGTGTTCCATAAGATATCCATAAGGATGCATTAAAATACCCATGAAAAAAGTTTGGATAACTATTAGTGCCTTTGTTATCTTTTCCCAGACTGGCAGACGTCTCAGCACATCAGGATTCCATTTCTCAAGCAATCCTAACAGCAGGGAAAAACACTGAAACTAGCTGGTGATGGCAATATTAAGAATAAAGCTGCAAGGCCCATTCTCAGAGTAGGGCAAGAGCATGGCACATACATTGTCAGTGACAGTCATATTGAGTTGAATCTGTCACCAGAGACAAGGGACATAACACAGACAATGTGGAGCAAAGTCCCCACAGTCTTTGAAGAAGCAGACACTACTGGAAACAATTTTACAGGTCTATTTAGATAAGGCTCATGCTAACTTATGTTTTATTCTTGCCTCATGCTGAGGACAATGATTGGCAGAGCTCTGCTTGCAGATCTCTATCCCTTCCTGTCTTAGAAGGAAGGGATAAGTTCCTTACTGCTCTCAGGGGGGTTGTTAAGCATGATCATAGTGTTTGCTAGACATGAGATAAGATCAACACATCTCTTATTGCCTTGAATGATATCTCCAGAAGCCAGCAAGTTCACTGAAACCACTGTCAAACAAAGAGCCTGTGGCTGAGGGCTGCAAAGGTACAGAATAACATTAAATTCTTGAAGAATGAGGGTAAAATGTGCTTTTTTTATAGACAGTGTACATCTGTGGCATTTTGTCACTTTGTGAGCTACATCCTTTTTTTCACATCTTCCACAAAAGCCATACATCTCATCTCTGACATCTCTACTTTCATTGTCTTGTCAACTCATTTTTCTCAGTCCTCATGCACCATTTAGCCCTATCTCCAGCTTCCTCATCTCTCCTTATGCTACATTATTTTTCTCATTTTATTGCATATTTTTCTTATATTTTGGCAGGACAGACATCTGAAATCCAGGTACAGAGAATTCTGCATCTTTCATGCTCTGCAGTTCTGCTTTGACTCTTCAGTCTTTTTTCCCATTTGTTGCATTTCTGTGGTTTGCATCCCTTTTTTGTTTCAGTTGTACACAGCTGGAGATAAAACCAGGCACAAAAAAAAACACAGGACAGGAGGCTCCTATAGTGTCAATTATGAGATTCTGTGTTGTTGCATAAGAGTCTGTGTGGCCTTGCTTGGTTGTTCCACCTTGCTGAGTGAGCAGCACAGTGATGCTCACACCAGTAACTAATCTAGGCTGTGGTCAGGTTCATGGCATTCTGCAAACCAGCACAGTTAGTGTGTTTAATAATTTCCCATAATAATAAACAGAATTAAAGTTTCAAATCATGGAGGACATAAATATTAGATTTAAAACTGCTGTCAAAACCCATGTATTCAGCAACATTCAAAACTGACATTTTCCTCTTTGTTTGCAAAAGAGTTACAGATTTACTATCAAACTCATAATCTGATATTAAAGCACTCTCTTGAGCCGTAAGAGAAATAACTTAAAGCCCCCTTTGAAAAATTTGGAGTCCAGGCTTCTGAACAGTAGGGTGGCTTGTATTAGTTGGCTATAGCTAATTATGTCTCACAGAATAAATTTGTTGCCATTAAGACTCTTCAGGCTTCTCAAAGGAACAGGTGGTATGTAGGCATCTGGGCTTTCTACATGCTGTATAACTGTGGAGTTTAACAGCATAAACCTGTCTCCCTTCAATATGACATTTCCAAACATCTCAAGTCAGGGCGCCCTGAAATCACTTAAATTGTTCAGAGTTCAGTGAATAGGTAGTCAGAGATGAGTTAATTAGGACCCTACAGTGCTTGGAAAGTCTTTTATACCATTCAAAACAGAAGTCTTCCTCTTGTTTCATTGTGGTGTTTTTCCATTTCACATTTCTTTATTGCTAGATGTTGCACACATTTAGCTTGGTGTTCATCTAGTTACTTAATCACTGTATCCCTTTTTTTCAGCCCTTGATTTTTAGGTTCTTAGTAGATCAGTTGTCAGTTTCCACCAAATAAGGAATCATTCCCTTTCTGAGGCTCAGATGTAATACAGCTTCCATAGATACTTCTTATAAGTCCATATTAACATGTGTAAAATATCCTCATTCTTTTTTAAAATTAATTTTCAGTTGCTGTTGTCTTGCAAATCAAAGATGACAAAATCCAACAGAAATGCCTGGACTACCACATACCATTTGTTAGATTCCTACTGCATAAGCAAATTTTGTACCAAAAACCACACGCAGTTCCTGTCATAACATACATAGGAACCTTATAACATTTGTGATTCTGGTGTCTATACATTATTGTATTTCTTCAGTCCATCCAGAACCAAGTCTTTGCAGGGTTATCTCAGCTGTCTGTAATCCTGTTGCTAAAGGAATATGGAAAATGGGAAAATATGAAAAAAGCACTGATCATCAACAGGACTGATTGTTTTCTGTCAGTGACCATCAAATCAAATCAAAGCTTAAAAGGAAAAATGAACAATTTCTTACTCTACACTAAATGGAAATCCTTGACATCACTTTGCTATGCAGCCACCACAATCTGCACTGACTCCTTACTTGTGTAGAGCCTCTCTGAGATTTCTTGTTAATGAAGAACAGAGCATCTATTTGGGGTGTTCCATCAGTGATTGGTCCCATATTAAAGGATGATTTCCTACAGTCTGAAGTGGAAAACACCTAAGATTGCAATCAGTAAGTACAGTTAGCAAGTAGCTCAGCTCAGCTTGAGAGTGACTAGAGCAAAAAGCATTAAAAATAGAGAGAAACAGTTGTCACAGTAAAGAGAGTAGGTGACAGATAGAGACATTTCTTTATCCAACCAAGAAAGCTGCAGCAAGGAAACAGGAAGAATGAAGGAATAGCTTGCTCAGTCATGAGTTTTTATAAACATTTAAGGCAATCCCAGCATCCAAAAATGAATGAAGGATTTACCAGTTTAATCTTTAATTGCTGATATAGCATGCTTTGGAATCCTATTTTAGATTGAAAAGAAAGAACAAGACTGACATACTGCTGAGTGACTCATGAAAGTCCTCAGCTTCTCCAGGTCCTAAAAAGCAGTGAAATCTTATATTCAGAATATTGGAGGAAAGTGGATGCTGCTGGGAAGCCTCTTTGCAAGTCTACTCTAACCACAGCAAGCACAAAGGTAGGAGGAGCAGTGATAGGTCCTAAGAGCTAGAAAGGTCATTTCCACATGGTGTGCTGGCACAGCAGGGACTCAGCTGCTGAACCCTTGATGTGAGTGAGGGCTTGAGAAGGCTGACAGAAACCCCACTGAAAATTTGGAATGTATATAATACTAATATTTGGAATAATCCCGCACATCAGGGACAGAAGTACACTCCAGGAAAATGCATTGCTCCACCAGCAGCAGCTTGACTAAGGTTTTGTGCACACATCTGGAAGACAAATGCCCACAGAGTGATTGATGCTAGTTAGGCAGCCCATCTTTTCTACATAAGTAGCACTTACTCTTAAAACCTGCAGCATACCTGGCTTACTTTCTGCAGTAATATAACTCTTACCTTCATAATAAGCATTCAGTGAATGTCAACACTGTCATTTCAATGGAACAAAAAGACAAAGATATTCTTAGTCTCATCCATTTATTCTGTGACTTGTGATCCATCTGAACAGTACAGGAAGATGTTAGCTGTGCTTTCCTACTGAACTGGATGTCCCTTTGGGGTAATCTAACTCACACTCCAATTCCCTACTACATACATCACTGCCCAGCCTCACTTGTGGAGAGACTAGGTGTGATTGATCTGAGCTCAGAGAATTCAACTGGGATACTCGAGCTTATGAGCTGGATGCCAGCCTGTGGCAAGAGGAGCTCAGTTCTGGGTTAGTGTAATTGGCAGAACTCAAGGAAGAATATATTGACATGCAGACATAAAGCTGATCAACATTCTACTGTTTGCACAACAAAGAAATGCATACTGAGGCCCTCGGGGATCCTGAATATATTTTGACAGTATAAAAGCTTAATAAATCAAGAGCGAATTAGCTGTAGGTGAACTATTATTCAGCATTTCTCCAAAAATCTGTGGTTTTAAGAATTTGTTTGCAGAAAGGTAAGGATAAAGAGTATTCCTCTCACACACTTAATTAAAATCCTTCTTACAAAAATTTATCCAGTCTGGAACATTCAAAGCATCCTTCTATCTCTATGCCTAGTAGCAAAATCTTTCAAGCCAGCTGTGAAAAAAAAAGTTAATAATCATGATAAAAATAGTTAAGTATTAAAGTTTAAGACTAAAATACTTAGTTGGCAGGCAGGCATCTTATTTAAATCTGGGTTTATAGAATATTTATGAAGGTTTTGAGGTCTAAAAAATTAATTAACCCTAACTTAAAAATTAAGAATCAAGTGTTAGAAAACAGATGAGCACACCACATGATGCTGCTCTGTTAATTAAAACAATTTGTCCAGCAACAGGAATGACATAGGCATTGACTTCTCTTCTTTGTTTTCCCAAATCATGACAAGTGGAAACTGGGAGAGCTCATCTCTGAAAGTAAAAGGATAAATATGAGGCCTATTGCTATGGCCCACCAGCCTAGTATCCTCATTCCAACAAGGACAAGTAAAGGATGTTTAGAAAAGGAATTTAGGACAAGTATGAAATGATTCTTCATTGCATATAACATCCAAGATGCTGTCAGTCAGGAGTTTATATATTTTTCTAAGACTCAGCATTGGGACTATTTTTAACCACTTATTTGAATGTACTCATGCTTTTGACATTCCAGATATAATGTGTCAATGGATTCCAAGTCAAAGTGCTTGCATTGGAAAAAAAACCTCCTTTTTGTTGTTTGTAGTTACAATATAATAGCCTTACTTCATCATTCTGCATATCAGTCTTTTTTCTATTGATCTATATCATGTACTAAACCTGATCAGTCTATTTCACCTTGCATCAAAAGGGAGCTGTTCTTTACCCCTGACCATCCTCACTGGCCTCCTCCAAACCATTTCTGAATGTATCACATTCATTTGGAGGTGGAAGCACCAGAACAATTTGCAGTTTTCAGGATATTGGTGCTCCTAAATGACACAGCAATGGCTTCTCCTTTTTTCTCCATTTTCCCCCTAACAGTTGGTATTCTGTTTGGGTTTTTGGCTGTGCTGACATTTTCAGCTTAGTGAGCTAAGCACAAGGACAGTGTGTTTCAGTGTGTTTTCAGTGGTGATGGCTGATTGAGAGTGATGGAGTACATCATTTTCCACATGTACTATACGTGGTGCTTAGCACTCAGCACCACTGGACTTCATGTGCTGCTTTAGCACACAGGACTGTGCCATCTTTTTTAAAGCTTTTAAGTTTAGATATAAGAATACTGCATGGTAATGTGCTGTCTGCAAATCCTATCACCTCTTCCCCACACCATTTGCAAGTGTGCTGAACAGAATAATCACTGTGGTGAAGTGTTTTGATTGTGAAAATTGACCACTTATTTAAAGCATTTTCCCCCTAGAATTTAATCTCCTGCTTAGAAGACCTGATTCTTTTTCATCCCACAGCAGAGCCTCTATTGAAGATTTTACTATTAAAAGCTTTCTGAAAATGTCAGTATACTAACCAGATCACATTAATCTATATAGTCATTGAGAGCTCCAGTGACCTGCAATAAATCTGTGAGGAATGGCTTCCCTCTACAATAGCCACGCTGACCCCTTCCCACTATATCATCATTATCCATGTGCCAGCTAAGCCTCACCATCCTTATTGCTTCCTTCTATCTGCTCAATTGAACATGAGATTCGCTTGGTTACTTTCCAAGACCATTCTTAAAGACTGGTGTCACACTTGCCACTTCCCATTCCTTTGAAATTCAGCAATTTACTGACTTAAGCAGTAGATTATATCCTATAGCTACCAGTTGAACAGCTTCATATCCAAATTCCTTTAGAACTGAGGATGAAAGTCATCTGCTTCTGGTAGTGTCTCACTATCCGTTTCATCAGTCTGTTATAAAATCTTTGCCACGGACCCTGCTGTTGGAGTCAGTTCCTCACTCAACCCTGCAGTGAGCAGATCCTCTGCAGGAGTTTTGCTGCCCTCCTCTTCAGTGAAAATTGATGAAAAGAATTCATCTGTTTTCTGCAGTCTTTGCTACCTTGTGCCCAAACTATCTTTTGAGATCTGACAGACTCCATGCTTATGGTAAGCTTGAAAATATCTTCTTAGAGCTTACATTTCAGCATTTTTCCTCCTCAAAATCTTTTTGTGGTTTCATCTTTATCTTGTTGGAGTTTATGTTCTTTTCTCTTTTGCTGTGTGGATGCAGCTTTGGACAAAGGAATCTCCATTCTCAGCTTTCTCTGTAGGATCTATAAAATCAGCTTGTCAGACCTTGAATTTGCTTTGCTTTTGCCTGATAAGAACTGCCTAGACCATCAAGAAGATACCAGAAAATTTTCTTCTTTCTTTTCACAGTCTCTATTGGATCCCATCCCTGATTCTAATGGTGAAGTAGATATTATTAATATTACGTTATGCTACAATGAGTTATCCTACCTCTGTTTTGAAAAAGTAATAGTGTATCAAATAGAGTAGGGCAATGCATTTTCCTTTTACCTTTGACAGGTTTATTTCACACATACATGGATTATTTTGCAGCAATGTTGTGAAAGGCATCAAGTGTACTGTAGTACCAGAAATCCACTTTGCTGTCTCTTCAGCCCTCCTGGCTGAAATCTCCATTTTTCCCTCTTGCACTCCCCACTCTTTGCAGACAATCAGGCATGCACATTTTCCACTTTACAAGCTCTCTTTCTCAGATAGCACTATTATTTCTTTCTCTCTCAGATAAAGGTGAAAAAGTAAAAAGAAAAAAGCTAGAGCTCCTGCTGAGGAGTGGTGTGAAGGTCTTTTCTTGCTCTGCACCATGTCCTGTGTCCCTTCTTTCCCCATTCTTTTGGGCAGGAGTCAAGACCATCTCTCTGTGGGAACAAAGGGCCTGGCATTTCCAGGTGTAAGAAGCCCCAACTGCTTAAAGTGCTGGTTGGTCACAGAAAAAAAGACTTTTTCACTCCAAATTTTAGGTAGTTGTTTCAAAAGTAGCATGAGACATGTTATTGTAATTCCCCCTAAGAGAACTACCATGTCACCTGCTGAGACATCCAAGCTCACATACCTAAAATGCACTGGAGGGAGTCCAAGATTACCACAGCCCCACAGCTTTGCTCAGGCTGCCTATCACACGTGGGATTTCCAGGCAGCACACATTCTCTGCTGTGAGGAGGTTTGCACAGCACATGTCCAGCCTGTGCCTAACTCCAGGCAATGATGCTAGAGCTTGACAGTACTTGGAAATTCACCAAAATAGATACTCTGGAATTGCCTTGTGGTCTCCAAGTACAGACAATTTTTCAGCCTTTTGGACCAACTGACAATAACAACTGCAACAAATAACATGTAAAAGTGTTTCGGTTATAAAAATAGAATGCCCATATAAAAATAATTACATGTGATTTGTCTCTTTCCTGAGGTTTAATTATAAAATGCATTAATAAAATGACAGATAGCAATGTCCTCCACACAAATCACTTGAGGCTGCTTTTATCATTAGATCTAACATAGACTGAAAATGTGCATACACAATTAATTTAACTTCATGCAACTGGGAACCATACACCTGTTTAGAGACTGTTCCTTAAGCTCCAACAGAGGCAAACGTACACAAGGCTCTCATCTGTAGTTTAAAAGCACACTCAAGCAAGGAAAAACCTCTTTACTACATTAAAGCTATATATGTTTCCCTTCTAGCTCACCCTGTTTCTGAAACTCTGTTTGTGTGTATGGTTGGCTTTTTTTAACAAGACTAGTAATAATTGCTTTAAAATATGGCCAGAACAAAGGCTCTGTAGATAGACCCACTATATACTTGAGGCACTTTATTCTAATGATTTGGAGAAGCTTTACAATTTTCTTTCTAATTAACCTATCAATAGTGATGTTACTTAAACATTCCTTAGGAATATTATCTTCTCATTATTGCCAGAAAACATGTTGCCCAATTTTATAGCTCAGTTGTTCTTACACATGGATGGAGCATCTGAATTAACTTGAACTGAAACAGATTTTGTAAAGAAACACTCTCCATACACCAAACTACTTTCATAATTGCATTTAAACAGATTTCAAAACATTAAGGGAGTGAAGCATTCAGTGTTTACTTTGTGCTTGCACATCATAAGAATATAATAGAGGAGTATTCTGCTTACCAAGTGGCATTGGGTGAGGAGGAGAACTGGTGTGTTTCAGTAGGTATTCTTCCCAAACAGCAGGGAAACCCAGCAGTGGCCACGTTCTTCAGGAAGAAAGAAACACAATGCAAAAGCAATGTGTATAAAATTTCCAGATTCATAGCTGCAAAAAACTGGTTTCTTCAGAATAAATACAGCTTGAGCAGCAGCCAGGCAAGCGTCCCAGGCTGTCTTGCCAACATGCTTCACCCTCAAGCTGCTGAAAACACCTGGAGGACATAGAGGTAAATCATTCCTGCTTTGTAATCTTTGCTGAAGACCACCAGGAAGGTTAAAAACCAGAGCTGATGCCAGCCTGGGGAGTGTCCCACATGCAGAGCTTGCCTGTTGGGATGGGAAAGTGTACATCCAGCTGTTTCACATGTTTAAAGGAGCATGAAGAACTGGGAAAAAAGAGATCTACTGCCTGATGAGATGGCTGAAATATTCAGGATTTTCCTTTTATCAGTCTCCATTGAGATGCTCCCAAAAACATAAACAAAGAAATCAGTATAAATCAGAATAAGGAGAAAACTGCTTAAAGCATACTTAGATTCAAGTTTGCAGAACTTGTTGATGTTCATGTATGCTATATTACTAAATTAAGTCAATTTATAGATTATTAGTAATTATGTCTAAGAATTCATGGAGGACAAGAAGGTTAGACCAAAGAAAGTAAAACATATACCCCATTTTTAAAGACAAATAAAGAAAATTTCCTTTAATTTTTGTGCTCAGAAATAATCTGTGACAAGTTACCAAAAAGTTGAGAAAGTTCACTGGCATGTGAATTGTGGAAAGCAAATCTTGTCACACCAGACTAATTTTTCTTTCTTATGTCTGATTTTCATTCTTATTTTATGTGTAAAAAGAAGGAGGAGAATGTACAATCTTCCTTTAACCTTTCAACACTACCTTCTATGAAATCCACATTAAATGGTTAAGGCCCGAGGTGGAATCTCTTTTAACATGGTTACTGACAATAATTCCTCTCAAAGACTGCTCTGAATGATTTGCTCCTTAATAGTAATTACAAATTTAGTTCTGAGGTGCCTGGAATGAAACCAACTCAGTTCAATATTCCATTAATAATTGGAGACCTACTGATAAATAATAAAATAAAATTTGCTGATGCCAGTGTGTCACTATTCATAGGGAGTTTTAAAAGACCTTGAGAAACAGACTGTTTCAAAATAAAAATTTCGTACTAAAGCAGTCAATCTGATAAAAGTCACAGAGGTGCACAGTGCTCAGTTTAGGGCAGAGAAATCAGATGCACGATGATAAATGTGAGGTAACTGCTCAGAATCCAAACTGACCACAGGCTGCAAATCTGATGTGTTACAAAAAGGCAAGGAATTTGTTCTGTGAACATTATTAGTAAATGTAGAAAAAAATGTTATCATTTTGATCTGTTCTACCTTCATAATATCTTCAGTTTAGACACTGTGAACAGACATGGAAGGATCCAGAAGAGAAGTGTAGAGAAATTCTGTGTGGCATAAACTGCAGGAATCATCTTTTGATCCTAAAAAGAGAAATCAGGATTTCATGTAACAGACACAGATTTTATGCTTGCAATTACCTCTGGCCTCACCTTGGTGTATCTTCAATATGTGCATATATGTGAGACACTCTTTAAAAATCACTGGATTTAGAAAAGATAGAAATAGCCCCACAAATCTAAAAAATTATTCCACAATAGAAAAGTTGAGAGAGAAAGCATATTTGAATGCCTGGACAAAGAGAAAACATACAGCATGGTTTTGTCCCATATCAACCATAAGAAAATCTACATCATGGAGGGAAAGAAAGGTTTTCAAGATTTAACTGAAGGAAAAAACCAAGAATTCTACCTTGCTGACACACGGGGAACCACTCCTCAGCCAAGGTTTTCTCTTTTCTATGAATTTCCAGATATGAGTGCAAAGTCTAATTGAAGCTTTTCTTGAGGTAGGAGTATTGACAACTTTTCCTTGTCTTTTTTCTCATCTAATCAGAGATAGGCTTATGCTGCAAAGGCAGTATAATTCAGCTGTACATCAGTCAGCCTCAAGACACAAAAGCAAGGAACACAATTAACCCACTGCTTCTGTAACTATGCATTATACCTCTGGTTTCACCCTGTCTGATGTAGATTTCAGAGCACCTAATTTTTGCAAACTTGTTACTCTCCCCTCCTTCAGTCACATAACCAAGATGCTAGCCTTTTTTTAAAGCTTTCTCAAGTTATTTGCACATAATATTTTATAAGAAAATGAAATATCAAATCAACTACAATATTTTATAATGAAAGAAAATATCAAATGAGCTACGTGCTGCCTACAGAGAAAAAAAAATGTGAATTCACGGAAATACAGAAAAGGTTACTTTAATACAAGATAGTTCCTGCATATTGACCAGTGAAAACAGAAGGCAAACAGCAAGGGAAAAATGTGACATTAACTTAACCTTTTTACATATTAAACTGTATTAAAATCTTTCTGTCTGTATGTTCTGGAGTGCAGAGGATTTTATTTGAAGGACTGTACATTCTTTATGCAGCTTTCAGTACTAATTTTTAAAGCTATTCATCAAGGAGTGTTAAAAACACCTATTTCATTTGATCTAATCTAGCACTTCTCTCAAGACATGCTAACAAGAACATTTTAAATACCTTCTGCAAAATATAGTCTACCCAGGCAATGTACCACAAAAAGAAAAACTGGCATTTAGAAACTGGTTTTTCCAAAATCATTGAATTTTTTATGTATTTGGCCTGATTAATATCCCTATGGGGATGCTACAAATGCATCTTCTGTCTGTGTTACAGGAGTTGTAACACAGATTTTCTCTTTTTGCTCCAAGTGTGTGAGCCAGCTGCATTGTCCAAAAGTCTGGGGGATGCAGAGAGCCGTGTATGGCCAGACCTGGGGGAGATCTCACCACGATCCAGAGAGCACCTGTGTTGTGTGTCAGTGTGGCCTGAAGGCTATCAGAAATAGTTTAAATTTTGCACTGCATGGTACAACCAAATGCATTCTTCATAAGAGAGAAAATCAGCTGAGGAAGAAATTTGCACTGCAAAAATTATCCTGCACAAAATAATTCTGATTTTTTTCCCCCACTCTTAATACTGCAGCAATTACAAAGTGTAATAGCAAAGCTAATAGGGATTATTTGGATCAATGGCTTTTCAGTTACACAAAGTATCAGCATAGATTGCATACAGGATCCTGGGACAATGCAGCCTATTGACAAATATGAATTATATTCATTCCTACTGAGAAACACTGCCATAGTACTTCTATTAGCATTCTTTCTGAGCAAAAGGATTCGGTAACTTCTAAGTCCTTCTAAAAGTAAGGACCTAGACAGCTTCTTGACAACCTTTCCAGATTTTTTTTTTTTTTGATGCTAGGAGTTGTGTTGACATTTCATATTGTGCACATTTATTTGGTAAATACTATATTTCAAACTCAGGCAAGAAGGAAAACCTCTGAAGGATTACACTTTGAGCTGACAGAAGTACAATTGCAGCAAAGAAAACATACAAAATAGAAGATATTTCAGTGTCCAAGGCCAGCTAAGAGCTGGTTTTGTTGAGACAGTCTTGTAAGAGGGAAAGAAAGACCTTGAAGTCTGTATCATTTTCTCTCTAGGATGTGTAGGCATTGTTTTAGTGTGGTGAAAACACCCTGTGAGGAAGCTGTAGGTGAAGAGTGAGGCAGGTAAGATCCTGCTGAACAAATGTGTTCCTCTGGCACTGACAAATGAGTGTGCTGACCCACTCACCTGAGAGCCTCATGCCCTACTCTTGGCTGCCCATCACCTGGACCTGCACCACTACCAGCACCAGGAGATCATCCCTCCTTCTGGGTTCCACTAAGGTTGCCCTTCCAAGGGGGCTAGGAGGCTTCTGCAAGACACAAATTCCAAAGGCTGTGGTGCTGCTAACACCAGGCTCAGGTGTCACCTCACTGTGTTGCTTGTTGAAGGCTCTCACAAAGGGGCATCACAGCAGCTGTGCAGTGCTGCTCCCTCCATTGCCCTCAGCTGCGCTGACCAGGCACAGCAGAAAGCAACTGCTCCCCTGCTGAAGGAGAAGCTTTTCAGCATGGAAAGCCAGCCAAAACCAAAACATGCAGGCTGGAGTCAAAGCCAAGGAAGATGGGGTGGATGGGATGTGCAGACATCAGTGCCACATTTAACTGCTGTAGAAATAGAGCAGAAAAATAATAATGAAGCTGGCTCTAACTGGAAATCTGGCCAGGAGATGAGTGGCAGAAATCCATAATCAGAACCCTGGAGTTCAGCTGCTCTAACTAGACAGTTCAGCCACGGGCTGTGCTTACTCCCAGCAGAAAGCTCCTGTGGTAAATAGTTCAAAGTATGCTCTTTGAACTCCAGCAAACCTGCTTGTCCTGTGTCATAGCACTAACCTTTCTTTGTTTAATAGGTGCTTCATAGCGACTCTTAATTTGGTGTGAAAATTTACTACCGAGGTTTGGAAATTCAGATGATGGAAGTTTCTATTTGTGCTTTGAACCTCTCTTTTCTCTGTGAAAACAGCAAGTGCAGCGAAGTTCTTCTCAGGCTCACGCAACACTGCGTGGAACAGAGTAGCACAGATAAAGTTCTGGTGATTCCACCATGTCAGGCAATTCAACAAAGCCTCTTATATGCAGAAGATGTGAGCAAGTTCCAAAGGCATTACACTGATTTCAGCAGAAGACTAGCAGCATTTGATATACCATGTTCAGAATCCACTTTGGAGGTTATTTGATCTGCCAGTAATATTCCTCAGATAGACAGGAACAAATTTACCTTGATGTGTCTGTCTGTCATTCAAGTAACCTGCGATCCATTGAATATGTCTCTTCCTGAAACACTCATTTTACTGCAATTCTGTCTGACTCAATATTCTTCTTGCCTGACAGGTAGGAGATCAAATAATTGAAATCAATGGAGAAAGCACAAGGGACATGACACATGCCAGAGCAATAGAGCTAATCAAGTCTGGTGGCAGGAGAGTGCGACTGTTGTTGAAACGTGGAACAGGCCAGGTCCCAGAATATGGTGGGTTTTCATCTTTACATTTTTAAATGTGCATGACTCTATATAAATTAACTATACTGCTTTTGAATTAAGTAGCAGTTGCAGATATTTATATATTGTAATTTCCAGGAGCACATTAAGTATTTAAGTGCTTAAATGCTTAAGGGCTTAAGTGCTTACCTGTGTAGGGGTGGACTTACATTGTGTACATCGCTGTCATCTGCTGCCCTCCCAACACAGGCAGTGGCTTCCAAGATGGGCATTGGAGGAAGCACTAAAAACCTCCTAGGGGACATCTCTGAGAGTGCTGGGAGTTGCTGATTTGCCCATAAACTCTCCTTTTCTTCCTTTATTGGAATTTCTTCCTTATTGGTACTTCTCTGCACATTTTGAGTCTCAGCAGATGATTTTGTTCCCATGTAATTGTGTGGCTCAGGTTGGAACTCTAAGCCTTGTCAAGAATGTACTCCTTTCTTTGACAACTTCACCCATTGTATTCTCCCTGACAAAATACATGGATGATCAATTAGATGCCAGTTCTGAATTTAAAACATGAGATTTTGCTTGTTGTGGTGAGAAAACAGGATCCATTCTTCTTATATTTTGTTTCAGAGAGATTTCTGTGACTTTTTAAATATTTCAAAAATCATGAGTCATTTAGACAATATAGAGACCTTATTTCATAACTGAAATGACAAAAATTAAAAAGAAATTATCCAAAGGTAGTTTCAAAGATGAAGAGTTTTTTTAAAAAAACTTAAATCAGAGCTTACTGTATAGGATGTTGTAACAATTTCATATATTTACATAAGTTGTGTAATGTGGACCTCTGGGCCTTAAATCTCTCAGGAAAAGGGCTACTTTTTAATGAAAAGTCATTAAATTCTTTATGCTATGAGGTCCAAAACTCTATTAAACATTTTTACTTTTACTTTTGAAGTATGCCTTCCCATTAGAATCTGAAATTACACTCACATAAAAATTCAAATACTTAGGCTTAACTATAGGTTCAGGTGAGCCTTTGTTGCCAACATAAATTCAATACCTCTGTTAAAGTCAGCTGCACTGAATGTCAATTCTTTCCCAGCTGTCAATACACATGGTAATTGCACTGTTTTCTTCTCTAAACAGGAGCTAATTCTATGGCTAAAACAATAGGACAGTGTATGCTGCATTTTTTACAACTTTCAAGAGCTTCTGAATAAAGGCAAGAAAGATGGCCCATAGCCCACTCACCTTGTAATAAAGTTAGTGATTCATACTTTTGATGAGTAGAAACAAAGCCAAACTGGCTTTCAGGGGCTCTGATAAAATCATACTATGACATTTAATATCAATTTTAACTAGTGTGCAATCCTTTCAGAGAGACCTCAAATGGAAGTTCAGGTCACCTCCAAAACTGTTTTATGGGGAGAGGTGCATCATTTTTAATGAAAGAACAAACAAATGGCCAGGACTGATGCAGAGTTAGTGATCCTTCTCAAACAGCAGAGCTATATACCAACAGTTCTCTGGTTCCTCAGAAAACAATTTAATCTAAGGTAGGCCCAGGAGGCTACAGTGAGCAAAGAATCAGTTGCAGTTCAGACCTGTTCCAAATCTGAATTTCTTAAGGTCCCAGTTCCAAATAGCACTTAAATCTAAAATACATTTCTGTTATTTATATAATATTATAAAATTTTGTATTATTCCAGTAAAAAAAAAAAAAAAATCTAAAAAAGACTCCACAAACATGAAAAAAACCTTTAGTGTAAGTATCATTGATTTAGGGAAACAAATCTTCCAAAATGTGCACAAGTCACGCCTTCCACAGAAGATGATGGGTAGAAAATACATATAAACCACTAGAAATCCAATGGTAGAAAATACATATAAACCACTAGAAATCCAGACACAGCTTTTAGTGCTAAGAGAAAGCAACAAGATGACTTCACAGTGTTGTTTAAAGCCAAGCTTGCCATTTGGGAAGGCATTTGGAATACTGTCATATTACAATTAATACAATAATCCGTTTTTTAAAAATGCAGATTACTGAGAAAAACACTACGAAGAAGTGCTTTTTAATCAGACCATTTTCCAAACTGCATCCCCAGCTTACAGCTCCACACAGGAGGAGAGCTAAAAAAGCTGTTTTTCCTACTGTGCTGAAAAAGAAGTAAAAGTGTTCAGGAGTTACTTCATAGCATACACACAACCTGCAGAAAGCATCTGCAGCAAAGGATAACATCTGCACATCTGCAGTTCTTAATCTGTGCTTTATGCAGGCAGAGAAGTGTTAGAATTGTATCCAGTCTGGAGGGGGAATGGAAGCAAAACAAGAAGATGCCTGTTGAAATTAACTGAGATAATTAAAGCCCTCCCTAGGTCATTTCCCAAAGGCGCAAGAAGTAGTTCAAGAACAAACAGAAGGCGCACCTAAATTCCAACAGCAGCCTGCCTAGGAAGTTAAAAACAGAAATTAACAAACAGAACCAATTAAAATGGGAGGCCACGTCTCAAGCAGGCCAGATCTCAAGGTTAAGTCATCATGATGCAAAGAACATCTGTCAGAGATCCCCAGAAACATCTTTTCTAAAGGTAAAACTGAATGCAGAGAAGATTGTGACAGTAGGCTTGAGGACAAAATGGTCCTGAGAACAGCAGATAGTCAATATTTAGTAACTCCCTCTTCCTTCAACCAGAATTTCACAGCTGAGATGTAACAAGACTAATTGGAACTTTTTTTATGGAAATAATCAGGGTTTTTTTAAGCAACTATATATCAGAAATATTTCTTGTACTCATCAGGGTCCAGCTGTGGAGAGCATCAGTGGGAAATAAGACTAAATTGAGTATAAAAAGGCAAGGCTGGAGGACAGAGCTGGTATTAGGACTGCAATGGTGGTGTGCAGCAGAAGCCTATGGATAAATATAGAAATAGCACAAGTGTACCAGGGTCCTCTCCTAGATATTCTCTCTCAGTCCCTGGTGGGCAAAGGTAAAGACCTTTCCAAAAGCAGCAACGCTCTGATTCACAGCACTAAAAAGGAGAAAACTTATCTAGAACTACCTAAACCAACCAGCCAAGATTGTCACATTATTGTCTTCTGCCTTCAATTTCTTGATTTTCCTTGTGTTTTAAACTCCAGTGCAATGTTTCTGTTAGTACAAAATATGGTGGTATGTACTTAAGTGCAAGAAATGTCAGTGTTTGAATGATTATGTGATTGACATCTGTAAAAGCAGTGTTAAGAAAAATTCATCAATAATAAGAAAGTGATTTGAGAAAGAAAAGAATGTGTACTGAAAAGAAGAAAGCACTTAGTGAAGAAACAAAGAGTGAGCTGCTGAGAGGGTGTAAATCTCCTGAATGAGTTATGTCAGTTTATACTGCCTGGAAATCTGTCCATTTCCATTCTTGGAAAATTCTGGCTGAGCTGAAGCACCCCTCAAACCTAGGGTAAGAAATAAAGTGTGCTGCAAATGCATCATTTACCTCCATTCAGCTGTTGATTTTTCTTGAAAACAAATGCCGAAGATCCCACCCATTTCAGAGGCAGAAATCCCCTTGTAGCAGGCACGCTACCATCAGAATGTAAGCAAAGGAGCTCAGACGTGAGTAATGCTCCAAAACTGAATTGATTTCACAGCAGGGTGCAACAAAAGAAGTGTTGAAAACAGATGTTTTATCACCCAGCATCTTGGAACATGTTTGCTGAGAATAAGGATAGCCAGAGGAACCATGCTTCCATGGGAGGTGAATTATCACAGCTCATCCAAACCTGAAGAACATCAGAATCATGTTTCATAGGAAATACTCTGCCAGCTGAGCGCTCCAGAGAACCAAGTCATAGTAAGAAATCATATTAATGTGCAAGAAAGACTAGAAGTACTGCTGGGAATCCTGATCCCAAAAAGCACTTAGTGCCTGGGAAGTCTGGCTGCAGAGAGTGTGAGGTTTCGTTCATGTCACAGGACACAAAACCCAGAGTTATCACTGCAGAACTGAGCATTTCTCCCACCAGCATTAAAAACAATGAGAAAAAAGCGATGGATCAAGACATTTCTTGCACTGGCTGCCTAATTTCCCATGTGTGCACCTACCTAAGGGGTCACTGACTTCAGCAGGAGCTACTGGGTATGCAGCAGCTCTAAAAATCTGCCTGTTCACACTGTGGGAGCCTCATCACAGATACTTCTGTATTTCAAGCTTTAGCTGTAGCTATAGAAACACCATGAGAAGGACATGGACTTAGCATAGCCAAACACTGCGATATCATCCTCAAAGGCAAAATGCAGGAAAACTGTTCACAAAATCCCAAAATGGTAATGTTCAAGGGGAAGTAAAGCTGACAAATCAGTCCCTCTATCCAGCTGTGAGTTTTGCAAGAAGCAAGTTATATCTAATGATTGATCGGCCCCAGAAAATTACATTTTTTTGTGGGAACACCTAGTCCTTCCTCTAGATGTCTTTGGAGGAAGTTCCCTAGGAAAGCCTGTGGTGTTTCAGTCTCAATCCCAGCAGTCCTGGCAGCTTGTTTTTTCTGGCTTACTGCTCCTGGCCTTTCCTGACTGAAGATTTTATTACTCACAGTACATTAAAATATATAAGTTCCTAGAAGTTTCTGAAAGCAATGAGTCTTAAAATCAAACGACTGCCAACAGGATGTGAAGGCAGAGAAGGCTGAGGCAGGTCAGCACCTGTAGGTGGATTCCATCCCTCCAGCAAGGCACAAGCCCCTGCCCCATTTCTTTTCTGTCTGGTAGTGCAGAGGTAGCAAAAACACTGAATTTAACCTGTAAGGAGCATCTAAACTAATAATAAATAAACTAATTTTTTTTCGTTCCTACTTCTAGGACTACAAAATCATCTGTTTGATATAAGGTTTGATATAAGGTTTCTATTATGTTTCACTTCGTTTCAAGTTGCTTAAGAGCTCCTGCAGGAAGTTATAAATTTCAGAGACTCCAGCCTATTTACACTGATATTCTAGAAAATTTTTCCATTGCCTTATCTTGGACGTCTGGATCTGGCCCTGAGCATTCTAGGTCACACTGTGATGTGACACTGACAGATACACAGAGCTGTGGGAGCTGGAATCACTGAGGTTTGGAGAGCAAGGAATCTGCATTGTGTGGTGATGGTTGGTGCTTTATGGATCTACACAATGATGGTCCCTTTCCCTCTCTTCCCCTGCTGTGTTTGGCTTTATTAGAAGACATGTCCTGGGGGTGCATTGTGTATTTTTGGAATCTCTGTTTCTTCACACAGTGCCAAATTGTGTACACAGCTCACCCCATGAGTTCATTACACACAGGTGGTTTTACAGAACTAGAGTTTAGATTCAGTTTGGGTTGTTTAAGGAAGAAAGATTGAAGTGTCAGTATATGCAAATTACTGGTTAAGAGATAAAACTGACAAGTTATTCAGCAATAAGTCATTTCTGAAGAAACATCTCTTGCTTCAGCACCACCCCAGCAAAAACCCAAAAAAATGTCAGAGTTGATACCAATACAAGGATTTTTCTTACAAGTAAATTGGCACAGTTCTTAAATGCATTAAACCCTTTGCTTTTGATTTGTTATGACTCCTTCAGGAAGCACCTCAAGATGTACTCCATATCCATAGACCAGGTGAATCTATGTCCTGAATATATATGTACAGTAGTTTCAATAATCCACTAATATTTAGACTTACAGCATGCCTATTTGTCTTAGCTTTACAGAAATACTTCTTTCCTGTTACATATAAGCTTTTCTCTCAGTTGTTCTAAACTTACTAAGAATTCTCTGCTCTAACAGTAGTAAAAATGTCTGTATGTCACTGGTTCTGTTAATTCTAATGATTGGTCCTAGGCTGTTCCTCCCCTTCCTTTAGGAATGGTACCTTCCAGTCTCTCCATGTGCATGAAAAGTGACAAGCATGGGTCCCCATATTTCTACTTATTGGGCCACCCTAAAGACACGGTTTGTAAACTCTGCATGTATATTATCTTTCTAATACATTTTGTTTCTTATAACTGTTTAGAGAGTATTTTCCAACTTCTTCTTACATGCTAGCCCACTTAATATTTTCTACAGTATTCAACTTTTCTTTCATAACTGATTGTCTAAGATATCACAGCAGCTATGCCTTCTACAAATGTATTTTAATATCGTAAATAATAATGAGTTTTGCTTGTTATACTGCTGCTAGTGCATAGGTCTGCTATATTTCCACTTTTTCTCATTAAAAAAATGTATCTTCTGAATATGACATTTCAAGTAGAAAATCTTGAACTTCTGGATTTAAGATGTAATTTTCCTCATTTTTATGGCACTTGGCTTGCAAAAATATTAACAATATGAAGGTGGAAGTTAGGTGCTGATCTCAAACAATATTTATATGCAACCTCTTAAAGATATAACAAATGTAAAATTGAACACATTTTGAAATGTGCTGTAAGGCAATAGTCATTTATTAAGCCCTGTGGTTATGCTGAATTTACACAAAGCACTTTGCTCTTGATTTCCAGCAATTTTCTTCAGAGAATCAGATCCAACTGCACAGATTGTTCAGATACATCTAATTTGTAATATAGAGTCAGGGCCCAGATATGATATCTGGAAAGCAAAGGAGAAGAAAATCTTGGTTTTTTCCTATTTTCCTATTGATTGCTGTCATCACAGAAAACACAGCAGTGTCCAGATGCATTCAGCTCTGCCTGCTGCTGGCTTTGCACAGTGCAGTGCAATTTGCTACAATTATGAGGACAGTCTCCCACACTGAAGTAGACAGATTGGAAATAGAAAGGGAGCAATATCCAGAGATGTTCTTCCAGCCTTTGAGCTTCAAGCAGCTCCTCCAGTGTGATGCTCACAGAATTTCTGCCCCCAGCAACCAGACACTAAACTGGGCTTAAGTTATCAGTCTTGTGCATGCAGATTCAGGTAATCTAACCAATATGTTTCCAGTTAGAGTTTATTTCCAGTCTGTGTTGATAAATAAGATTTTTTTTTTGAACACAGACACATCCTTATGTTTTGCTGCTGCAGAGCTGGACACATCTAGAGGCTATTTGGAAATGTTCCTATGTATTTCAAGTGTGTATGTCACCATCAGAGACCTCCTAGCTGCAAAGTTCCTGCATCATATAGAAATGTTAATTCCACCATTTCTTGTATTCTCACCTTATCTCTGTTTAGTTCTTCACTAAATGTAGCTCAGAGAGGTTAGACAGAGGTTAGAGGTTAGGTACAAGTCCCAGTGTTCAACTAAATTAACTGCAGTTCCAACACAAATTGTACATATTTATACCCTCAACTTTCTGGGCATCATCTTTATTTTTCCTCCTAGAGAAAAACATAACAGGAAATAAATCTTCTTCCTGAAATAAGTAGAAATGTAAATACTCTATAAATATAGCTAAAGTTAGTTGTGCAGTCACCCAGCTGTGAATGGTTCTCATTTATTTGGCAGGAAGTGTTGCAACAAAATTTTTTTCTCAGTAAAATGTATCCAGAAAATCAAAAGAACTTCAGTTTTGGTTAACACTAAAACTGAAATACTTGCTTGATAAAAAAGCAATGTCATGTCAAATGAAAATATGTTTGTTATAAAATGTCTCCATTTCAGATATTTTTAATTAAAGAGTTTGGAGGGGAAGAATTTTCCTAAAGAGCCCATTTTGATGGGGTTTATCCAAACCAAAAATGTGGCTGTGCTACCATTCATTAGAGTACGAAGCAAGGAGTCAAATTTCCTGAAGCAGAACAGATAAATTTGACCATTCTAGTAAGCCTTAGGAGAGGCCCTACCCTAACATCATAGAGCAGTCTTTTATAAGACCCCCATCTCACCCAAAAGAATTGTTCCCTTTTGTATAAATAATCACTTCTGGAAGAGGATCATCAGGCTTACTTGAACTTAAACATACCACAGGAGAGAGACAGGTGCTTTGAAAGGTACCTCCAGATCAAGTGATACATGCCTGTGCTTCCTTGCACCACGGGTTTGGTAGCCCTTACTAGTGACCACTGCATTCATATTTGCAAAAAATAGATTAAAAACTGGGAGCTTATACTGTGGGGTGATTCTTTGAACACAGTTATATCCTTCAGAAGATGCCAGTTTGCAGTCTGCTACAAACTGATTTTTCTAGTTTCATTAGAATGCCTGAAGCTTTTACATTTATCTAATAAATTGCTAAAGCACCTTGGCCTATACTTTGAAGCCAGATACTCCTATCTGTATGGAGTACTGATCAGATAATCCAGTTCAACTCATTTTTAATGCTCATTTTATAAATCTCCAGAGCTGAGATTGGCTGTTATTTGAAACTTGAACTACCCTATATATCATTTATCTGATGTGAGTGCAAAAATCAATAGTCATTTTGGAAAAGTGCCCTTTCTGCCTGTGACCACCTTGGTGGAACCACAAACATTCATTCATATTCCTGCTGCATTTCCAATACCACCTCCTTATTTCTAGCAATACCAACTTAATTTCAGGAACCTGTGGTGTGTAAAAAGGAAAAAAAAAGACTAACTAAATGAACCAATATACTGGTTAATAAAATTGGTCTAAAACCATAAGGCAATTTAAATATGGGCTCCCACATGTTCTAGAATGTTTTATTGCTATGGGCAAAAACTATTCAAGGGCAAAAATTAATATTAAAACCTGCTTTACAAACATGTCTTTAGTATCTAATAAATATGTAGCAGCTGTCAGAAAAGTATAACATCCTTCTATTAAATAACAGTGGATGTGTATGCATAAGTGGGTACATATAGTTATTTCTGTCTTATAGAAAATTTCTGTTTCAAAAGAGATGCAGACATTTATCCCTTGATATAGAAATAGAAAACACAGTCTTGAAAGAAAGAAGGACACTTGAGATTACACTTTCAGTTTTCTGGCCCTCACTTTTAAAATGCAAAGTACTGAGTCCTAAACATTGCTTTGGCAATTACACTCCCAGTGGATTCAGGCCAGTCTAGCTGAATAGTCTAACCCAGGCTTCCCCCATCTCTATAACAGGGATAGTAATATTTACTTGCCTATCTCACGGGAGTGTTATGGGGATTAATTATTTAATGCTTGAGAAGCACTTTAAAGATTAAAATTCCTAGTTGACTACTCAGTATTATTACTAAAGCAGAACCTTGCTAATCCACACCAAAATTGGCAGTGTCCCCCTCATATCTGAGCAAAGATTTATTAATAAGGTTGTTGAGCAAGTTCTCTTATAATTAAAGCTTCATTATTCTAATATAATATTCTGGAGTAGATTTACTAATATGGTGTAAAGTGTAGATAATTACTGCTAAACTACAGTGAATAAAACAGATGAACAAACATTATCCCGGGTTTGGTTCACATAAACTGGCAAGCAGACTTCCCAAAGAAGGGCAAAGTCCCACCCACAAATCTTCTAACACTTATTTTCATGGCTCCCTGTATTTCCATCCAGTTGACAATACTGGAAGTACTCAAAATACAGGACCTGAGAGAACACAGCCATACCTCTGTCTCCACAACATCAGTTTTTCCTTTCCTCATGTAATCCAGATAAGTAGGTAAAATAGGAATTCAGTAGCACTTACTGTGTCTCTGCAGATTGCCCCATAGGACTAAGTCCAGTCCTCTGCTGTTGCAGCACAATATCCTGGAAAATCCTTCTCCTGCTGCTCATCTCACATCTCTCCTTTGCCACAGGCCCCCAGTTAATAGCAAAACTGCATCACTGCAGCTTGTTCTTACTCAGAGTCATATTCCCCACGTATCTGTGATGGTGTCCTTGCCACAGGGAGCTGTGGACCAAAGGGAACAGTGTGAAGGCACACAGGAATATTCCTGTATCACCCAATCCCTGTGTCTAAGAGCCTTGCCAGTGGCCTGGCTCTGTGCTGTTCAAGACTAAATTAAGCTAACAAGGCTTCTCATGATCTCTCCTCATTGACATCAGAAATATGATTGATGACTCTAAATGCTCACACAGAGAGTGACACAAAAAAATGTTGTTCCAGTCATTAGGGAGGCAAAGGCAAGCTCTGGCCATAGAGGGACTTGCAGGTCCTGCCCCTGTCCTCGCTCCAGCATCCTCCTGGCTGATGCTTTGTGGCCTGACAAAAGGTTAAGGGAAAAAAAGGGAAAAGGAAAAGGGAAAAAAAAAAAAAGGGAAAGGTTAGCAGAGGTCATGGCTTCTGTCAGATTTCTTAGAGCTCCTTATTCCAGCTTGGGACAAAAAAACCCAGAAAGTGAAATGTGGGATTTTTTTTTTTTTCCAACCAATGCTTAACAAATATGACCATAGAGAGTGCTGAATTTTGTTGAGCAAGAGCAACACAGATATGCAACCCAGAATTTTGAACATTTTCTAACAACATGTAGTTTGTGTTTACTTATTAGGAGCTGAATATTACAATGTAAAATTCACTTATTTGTGCACTTCCATCTCATCATAGAGTTTTGAGATAAATTTGTCTCAGCATTCCAAAGATATCAGATTCTACAACAGCCCTGTGGTCCCAGAGTCAGCTTTGCACCCTCATTGCCTAAACACCCCCAGTCTGAAAAGACTTTGCTGAAAAGACACTAAACTGCTTCTGCAGATTCTACCCTAAGCAGAGCAGGACTACAGGACTACTTATTCATGAGCTTTGTGACTGAGTTCAAACCAGTGTTTTACTTAGGATCCTGCTCTCACTCAGTGTGAGAACCTCAGTGCCTACCAGAAACAACTTTGTAGGAGTATTTCATACATAGTCAAAATGCTCCTCACTTATTAAGAAAATTTTATTTATTAACTTCACGCTTTTAATAATAACAGCTATTTGTTGACCTGACTGAATGTGATGCCTACTGTTAACACCCATTTTAGCTGTGATAATTCATAATTTTAATATTTAACTTTAATTAACGTGTGTAATATCCAACTCTTAAATTATTCAGTCTCTGCAGAATGTTTTTCATTAATACCACACATTTTATTAACATATTTATGAGCACCTTTTATGACTTAATATGGCTTAATTCTATTAATAAAAACTAATTTGAAAGTCATTATCTTTTTTAATTACACAGTAACTTCCAATGTAGTTTCTCCAGCTCCAGCATAGCTATAAGAGAGAACTGCAGAGGTTTCTTCAGTTCTACTCTGCTGCCTGATCATACAGGAAAAAGTAAAACCTTCTTTATTGACAGGTTGAGTATTGCCTGAGTAGGTCTGATCTGGTAAATATGTGAGATGTTCAGCACTTCAAAAAAGGCACCAAACCACCTGGAGGACCTATTGACTAATAATGTGTGGTTAGAGCAGCATCAATCAAAACCGGTACTTAAGCTGTCCACACACTTAATATTGACATCAGAGAGAAGCTTCCTGTGGAGGGTAAAAGCTCCATGCAGGCTGCTGCTCTTCACTTTGGCTCTTTCAGTATTAGTGATCCTGCAACATTTATGCAGATAGATTAAGCTGATTCGAGGAAAAATCTAATTTACCAAGTGTTACAACCTGTCCCTGGAGGCAAGGGTAACTGCAGTTCTTATTAATAGATCTCTTGGGAGGGGATTGGAGTGAAGGAATACTGAATGATCAGCATTTATAAATATATATGTATATATATATAGGGTTTATTTTAGAACAATTTGGTTGAAATGGAAAGCAGATATGTAACCATTTTGGTTATTATTACCTGTAGGACTATAACAATATAAGACCAAAAATTCTATGGGAGGGAGGGAAGGAGGGAGGGAGGGAGGGAGAGAGAGAGAGAGAGAGAGAGAGAGAGAGAGAGAGAGAGAGAGAGAGAGAGAAAGAAAGAAAGAAAGAAAGAAAGAAAGAAAGAAAGAAAGAAAGAAAGAAAGAAAGAAAGAAAAGAAAGAGATTAATTACATGAATGTCCTGATACCTTCCCCAGAAAGAAAGAAAGAAAGAAAGAAAGAAAGAAAGAAAGAAAGAAAGAAAGAAAGAAAGAGATGAATTACATGAATGTCCTGATACCTTCCCCAGAGGGGTTTTACAGCTGAGCCAGTTGTGTAAAGGAGGACATTAGCATGATAAAAAGCACTATCCCACCTCACAGGATCTGCTTCTTATCAGCCTGTTCTCCTGTCTGGCCCAAAACCCAGCTTCTCCCTAAACAAAAATTTGTGCAGACCTGCTTTGCTCCTGGGCTGTGACCTTACACATCCTCAGCAAAGCACCTGCTGCTTTTGGAAATGGACAATTGTTTGAGTCATTAACCATTACCATTCCAGTCTCTCACACCATGTTCACTCTGATTGGTGATCACAATGATTTAAATATTTAATTGATAGGACTGTTTATTAAATCATTTCTATAGAATAAACTAAACTAGGTCTTGGAAAGAGAGGTAAATTGTGTACTCATAATCATCTGGCCTTAAGATTTACAGCCAGAAGTCTATTACAGTAAATTACTAAAGGGATTTACCACATTAATTTACCTGTTTCTGAAATACAACCTGCTTGTAGGTGTGGCTCCTTATTTTTTCCCCTCTCCCATCCTGTGCTTTGGATAGCTTTTTCCTGCATAGAAAAATGATCTTTTTTATTCTTGCTGTTGTAAGGGCAGTGTCAAAGTCTCAATCTTGTTACAAGGTGTGGGTGATATTGGAGAGAGCCAAATGATGCATTATTACAAAATCAGAATTAATTATTTATGGATGTGAATTATATTTAAGTGGTGAACAATGGCAGAGTAACCAGGAAAGGGCTAAAGCAGCACTCCAAGATATCCAAGACAATCCAGGCCACCTGCTCTCCCATGGCAGAAAGTCTGGGTGTTTCTGAATTCATTAGTTATCTCCTGTGTCAGCCTGGAAGGTCTCAGGCCACTTACTTGCAGTGGCCTGTGTTTTCTAAAAAGGACCTGATGTGGGGTGATGTTTTATCCACTCAGCTTTGATCCGTAGCCCCCAAAAAGGTTTCCCATAAGATACTCCCCAACTTTGGTTGTGTACATGTTCAACAGAAGAGCAGACATCTATTTCCAGAGGTCTTTTGAGACAGCTCTCTATCTGACTCTGTGAGGCAATTAAATTATTATCTCAAGTGGTAAGGACAGTAAAATGCTGGTGAAACAGTGCCATAATTAAAGAACTAACTCGGGGAAAGGGATTTACTGATAATTCCCTGGGTATAATAATGTAGAATCAAAACCAGTGCAGAATAATAATAGGAACCCTCCAAGTCAGATGAGTTACTTCCCATGTCTCTTTGTTAACCATATTTAAAGACTACATTACATACAAAATTGAAAAGTGCTTTCATACATAGTGCTTGCTACAGATTAAAGCACACACAAATCAATGTGTGTGGCTTTCTTGTTTCAAGAAAACATGCAGCTTTTTTTTAAAGAATTTTTAAACTTTTTTCCCTTGCAATATACCATTTTCCCCTCTTTTACCGAAGTTTAAATTTTTCCTTTCTCTCTGTTCTCTTAGCTCCAACACCAAGTAAGCTGAGCTCCAACACCTGAGCTTCTGTAGATTTGGTCTTCCAAGCATTACTAACAAACTGCTCTTTCTGAATTGTTGCAATAATTCTAAAATTAGCTCTCTGAACATGAAAGCATTTCTCTGAAAAATCCCTAAGCAGAGTATAGAAAAGGTGATGAAAGTGAATTTTACCTGAGATGAGATCATTCAGTCTCATTAAAGGGCCCTTGCAAGAACTTTATGAACACTGTGTCTGCTGCAAAAATATATAGGGCTTCTTCCATTTAATATACTGAACCCAAAGGAACTAAATATTTGCTCATCAGTAATGACCAGGAACATGAAAAGAAGTAGGGTATCTGAGTATCAATGGCAGGAGGAACTGAGCTAAGCAGGATGTAGAGCTGTTCTTCCCAGCATTGGAATAGGTCAGTAGCTGAATTTTCTGGATGTAAAATTAAACATTTCAAATTTACAGAGGAGACTGAAGTGTTCATCACTTACACTACATTTACATTCATATCTCTTCAGTTCTTGTGAACATCTGCAGAAGCCATGCCACCAATAACTCCATGTAATAGGAATAGTGGCCACCTTTTCCAGTATTAAACCAGTGCCAAAAACAAAAATGCACAATGACTTTGGGGACAGAAAAACTAGGTCTGGCATTGTTTCATACCACAAGTATCAGTCTTTCTTAATGAATCATTCTGCTCCTTTCAAAATGCCAAGTACAAAATATAGAAGTAAAAGATGTCAGGATTCAGATGCATGTTTGTTTTCCTATAATCTTTTGTGACTTGTAAAGTAACTCTGATTACCCTGAGCAACCATCCTCAAACTTTGGAAGAACAAATGTGTAAAGCCGAAAGAACCAATTACCAAAAAGTAGAAAGATTCCATTCTCAAGCAAAGCAACATTTAAAGTTATGTTTATAAGGTACTCTAAACATTCAGAGTCATCATGACATTGTTGAGTACAAACAGGCAAATGGGTATAACAAATATGACTACATTAAGATAGCAAATTAGATTAGGTTTTCATTGTATCAGACACAAGACTTCAAAATACTAAGCTGATCACTTAACTGCATGTGTGAGAAAGGAGAAGTAGTTCATATACTAAAATAACTGAACATAACCAGGGTTTATTTTTATAAATGGATATGGCATGTGTCTAATTCCTATACATAGAATTAACATTTTGCACCCATAGCATGCTGCCATCACACCTTTGTAAAGCATAAGAGCAGTACTAATGATGGAAAGGCTATCCCACCTGGATGTGCCCACAGTGACTGAGCAAAGGAAGTACCACATCCCACCAGAGAGCACCTAAACCCATTGGTGTTTGCTTCCAGGGCTACTGGTGTTCAGGGATCTGAATGTGGGTAATTTCAGTGCAAGGGGAGAAAAGCCAAGTGTAATTTTAAGCCAAGAAAAATGCAATTTGTGAGAAAACATTTGCATAGCATATTGAATAATTAACAGGAATTAGAATTACAGCTAGAAGTAGAGGCAAGCAGTAAGGTGGGGGCAGAGCCCATTGCCACTCACTTTCTGAGAGGGGCTGGGAGAAAGGGCAGCATATTGTCTCACATTTCCATAAGGCTCATAGCTGAACAGAAAGTACCAAGAGCTTTTCTAACCATGAAATCTTCAGAGAATCATTTATTTCAGGAGACAAAGGGTGCTGTGTGTTTGGGCTGTGGAAGTGTCAGGATGAAAGATTAAAGATTCTTTATGTATTCTGAAATATCCCTCCTTAGAGAGTGTTAAAGAAAAGCTTTGGGAGACCAATGCAATCAGGCACATCAAAGACATGTCAAGCTATAATGAGAAAGACCCAAATGCACTCCTGGTGCAGCACTGCCAATATTAGTGGATACTCACCAGGGGACAATTTGTCCCATTTTTGTTATTAGCATCATCTGTAAGAACTGCTTGCCACCTCCTGGCAATACATAATTGCAGATAAAAAAAAAGGGGGGGGGGGAAATAAAGTACCATATTTTTTATTCAATCAAACCCTTTTTGATTCCCTAGGAAAATAATTCTGGGAAGATATGAGAACAGCTGCTTAGACATTTCAGAAAATACTTCATTCAGACTAATGAAACTGTTCAAAGCTTTAATATATTGTACATTATTCATGCAATTTGAAAATTAAAAAGGCTTTGAGATTTTATTTTATTTAAGTAATAAAATGTGATGCAATTTCTACTCTTATTACTAAATATTCAATAAATTAATATTATTACTTTATAGATAATTATATCTGGTGAAAAACCACACATCCTTGATGAATTACTAAACAATTATCTAAAATATTTTGATGCTAAGGGAGAACTTAGCCACAAATCAGAGGTTCCTCTCTATTAGGACTAAAGCCAGGGTTCTTTTTCTCATGACTCAGCCATCAACAAGCATTGCATCCAGGTAGAACAGTTAAGACAGGAGCAAATAGACTCATGAGAGTAGTACCCTCATTTCCACTCCATTGAACATGTGAGAGCTGACAGAGCAAAACAAACAATTCATGTATGTGGCAGCTCTACCTCAAATAAAAAAACCTTTAGACAGCAAACTTCTGCTCCTGATGTTCTCCCTGTGTCACTCTTCCCCCAAATTAGTTGTGTTCATCTCCCACTTGTCCTCCCACACACTCAAGATCTTGTGTCTGTGGTGGCTCTTACTCAGTTAGCAATTTACTCCTTTGCCTGGGAGTTATGTGGTCGTAGGCGAGTCATTCTTACACATCCCATGGAGAAGTGCCACCAACTTGTGTTACAGTAGCTTGTAGGAACTAAAAGCCACCCAGTAAACACCTACTAAATTACACCAAATGAAATGCCATCACAGTGACAGATTATAGCGCTGCTCCCAGCTCATTTGTCTTGTCTAAATTAGTAGGTCAAGGGAGATTTTCTCCTTTAAAGAAAGAAGGCAGGCCTCTATTAACCTTCAGTGAGAAGTATACTTCTGAAAGTCAATTTCTCTCACAGTAAGGATGTTATCAATGGTGATAAAGTCAGAAACAAGTTCAAAAGTATGTTGTCCCTAAATCTCTTCAGCAGTTGCCACTGAATGCAATATTCTACTCATCTGCTTGCAAGTTGTTTTGGTATTAGTAGCTCATGCTGTGTTAAACAAATATTTTTTTCAGTTTCTCACAGAGGTGAAGGAAGAAAAAAGTAAAATCAGTGGTCTGTCTCTGGTTTAGTATGTTTACAAAATGCTTTGAGTTACGTTGGAATAACAGACTGTAAAAGTAGGTTATGTTCCCAACTAATTCAAAGGTTTTATAAAAAGCCTAAAGACCAACAAAATAAAAAATATTCAGAAATATTACTCTCTCAAAAATGTAGCTAGAAACTGAGTATAATCATGAAAATAAATTACTCATTTAACTGCTCTGCAGGATAAAATTTTACATTTTTCTCCTGTTTATATTTGTTATGGAGAAGCAATCATTTTAGTGCTGGTTGAACAAGTCCAAATGAACCCTTATGGCTTGAACACAGCTCTTTAATAGGATTTTTTTTCTGAGCAACAAATTACTTGCATTCCTGCACTTTACTCAAGTAATTTCCATATTTTTCCATAATGTTCAAACATTAGAGGGCAATTGGGTACAATACCCTCACATGAGTATTCTCCTCACTAGCGAGTGACATATTGCAACAATGGTTTGTTGACATTAACATCCACCAAGGCTGACTTTCTATATAATGGCATTTCATTTGAAAGACAAGCAGGTTTGGTTGGCTTTGGCTGTCTCAGACTGATGGTACTTAAACCTTAAAGAAAGTAATCTTCTTCTTAATTTCAAGTGCTTTATTGACAAAGAATAAAAATGATAGTTTTATTCCATGGCAACATTGTTCCATAACCACTAGAAATACACCTATAGGTGGCTTCCCAGCAAGTATTTTAAACATAGTGAAGCCAGTGACCCACCCGGGATTGTCCCATAGCCAAACCTAAAAATCTATATAATAAACCTAAAAAGCTATAGCTACAAGTTTTCTTACTTAGTTGGCCAAGTTATTTTTTACTTAGGCTTTTCTGGGGGAGAAATAAAATCCAGTAATGCATATAAATATGTCATGTCTCAGCTTATGGATACCTATACTTATATATCAGTATATAGAAGAGATATGCTGAATCACTTTTGTTGCAGTACGTTCTGACCCACTATGATTTCTCACTACGACATCTGGTTGTTTCTTTCATCCCCTTCAAAAAAGAAAGTAGAAGAAATTCTGTAATCTCTGGGCAATAAAGCATTAGGCCACTATCCTCCAGGTCTCTTCTCCAAAGCATCCTACAAATAACTGCTACCGTATCATCCTTTGTGCCTCAGAGGAGCCACAAGATGTGTTTGCCACCTTGATTTTGAATAATGCCCCCTCAGTTTGTCCTCCTGGAGGAGAAGCAGCTGATTTGAGCATAGTGGTACCTTTTCCACAGAGGCAGTCTTGTTACCTGAGAGCATCTTGCTGCTCCAGGCTATTTGGTGTTTTTATTGGTGTGCAGCAGTTCCCAAAGGAACCAGTTATTCCTGTAATCAGAAGCTCTCACAGGATAACATGAGATTGGATAATGTCCCACTGCTCTTCACTGACACTGAAAAACTGTGAAAAACATCTCATGGACAACCAGGACAGAAGATTGTAGTTCAGACAAATATATTAGTCCAACCCTTGGCACCACCTCTACCCTGGGTATGAGTGACAAATGCCATGGAAATGATAAACTTGATTTTCCAAAGCTCAGGGTGGCTTCTGCAGAGTTTGCTCAGGTACCTTGCTGGTGCACATAGGCAGCTTTATGCTGAGTCCCAGGAAAATTTTAGTGATTTAGACTCTGTGCATGGTCCCTGGCTCTAATATTGAACAAAATTACATCCCCTGGATTTCAGATTGAAGAAGAGCCAGGGTAGAATCTCTGCTTCCCCTTCTGCACAGGCTGTGATCCTGTACCAGGCTGGTGGTGCAGAAGAACAAGAGTAAAGAACAAGTCCATCAAAGTCAATGCTTTTTGTGGGCAAACTCCTAGGAGCTGATCACTCTACATGCACGAGTCTTCCTCTTATTTTTTCTTGCTTGAGTGCCAAGCTGGGAGCAGATGGTACATTAGTCACCCTTAACTGGAGGGTAAGAAAGTGTGATTTCTTTTTTTTCTAAATTCAGTTGAGACCCTCATCCCTTTTAGATTCCCAGCTCAATGTTTATTTGTCTTACACAGAACTTGTACTTTCTACCCCTCTCAAATGCTAATCCTCTCCACACATATGCTCATTATGCAAAAGCATATGACAAACACCATCTGGGAAAATAAATAGCTCCTCAGCTAACTGTGCTGCTCCCTCCCTTTACGTCACCCACCTCACTATTGTCTCTCCTATTTTTATCTGCAAGACAGCAATCACTCAATCCAGCTATTAACTTAAAAGTGCTGTTTTAGTCAAGCAAGCTTCAGATCCAGGCTAGGCAATAGAATCTATTCCTTTTTTCGAGATGATGTGCATCTCCATGATAATTTAAAAGCAGCCATAGCACTAAGAAAAATGCATGTTACTTTTTAAAAGGGCAGTTGATATCACTGACAGATACTAGTCCTGACCTTAAGAAGTCCATGCTTATTTTTTTAGCTAGAAGGTTACATTTTCTCCCCCATAAAATATGCAGCTCTTGCCACAAGTTCTACCTTGTTTCCATGGATTCCTGAGACAGTCCTTCATCTCTGACAGATTATTCCTCATACCATTCAAAGCTTAAGTAAAATGGTGCTAAATAGGGAATGACATTAGCCAAGTTCAGTGATTTCTCTAACCTCTAAGTAGACGGGTAAGAATAGGAGCCATGCTGTCATTAATCATGGTTGATTTGTTTTCTGCCAGAAAGTTAATAAAAAGAAATGAGGATGTATACACAAGAGAAAGGCATTCCAGAATATTCTGGTTTGGATTAGGAAGATCATTGTGATTCAGTAAAGGAGATATTTATTTAGCTAAATTAAACAGGATCTGCATAAACCAACCATATTGTGTTGAGGCTAAGTAACCAAGAGAAATTTAGAATGTTTAACCAGGAAACTCGGCAGCTGATACTGTGATATAAAGGCAGAGCTGTGTAAGTACCCTGTAAGAATTGTGGGGCCATAAACACCTCAATACTATATCTGTTTAGAGAAAATATGAGACAGAATTCAATGATGACCTTATCTGAGCTACAGATTCTTGTCAATTATTATATGCTTGTAGGGGCATGTTTAATAGATGGAAGAAAGTCCTTCTCATTTGTCCTCAGAGACAGTACTGATATTGCCCAGCTAAGAAATCCATTATACAGCTACAAAAGAGGCTATTTGATTTCATGAGCATGTGCCTTTATTATTTTAAGAATAATGTAATATAGGCAGAGAAAAGCAAAATCTGTATGAAAAAAAGACTTGGAGTTTACAGCATTTGCAGTTACCAGCTTGAGCTTCTTGTTTCTACTGTATTTTTTAACTTTTTCTTTCCTTTTTTTTTTTTTTTTTTTTTTTTTTTTTTTTTTTTTTTTTGTGGAGAGATTATTTTTGGTTTTCTCCCTATTGGTTCCACAATTGAGGAACCAATTGAAGCAGAAGGGTTTAAGGCTGATACATGGTTTGGGTATCAGTGTTGCTCAAAATGCATGTGCCTATGCAATTCACCCTGTGCTGCTGAACACGCCCTTAACTCTCTTCTCTTTGTTGTTAAAACAGACGAACCAAACTCCTGGAGTGCTCCCTCTGCCACCTCCCCAGGTCTGCCGGAAGTAGCTCTTTCCCTCGACGACATAATCTCACCATTATCTTCATCACACATAGCCCCACCCTCTGACCCTTCTCACCAGATAAGCCCAGAACCAACATGGGATATCAAGAGGGAACACGATGTAAGGAAACCAAAGGAGCTTTCGGTGAACGGTCACAAAAAGAAAAGGTTAGGAGAACAAAGAGAAAGGTCAGCAAGTCCTAAAAAGGTAGACAGGTCAAAGCACGAAGAGGCTTCTTGGAAAGGATATTCAGGAGGCAAAAGTAAGACCACTGATGGTGGCAGGCCCACCTCAGAGAGCAAAGCGGTGGGACACAGCGTTATGATCGAGGCTGGCGCAAGAGAGCACGTGTGTGCTGGAACCAGTGATGAACAGTTTGGGAGGCTGAGGAAGCCAGAAAGCAAGAGAGGAGGATCTCTTAGCAAAAAAGATCACAGATCCACAAACACCTGTGAGAAGTCAGCTGCAGCACCTGACCATGTCAAGACCAATACAGGAGCTACCAAGACTTACAGTAGCAACCGCTGCAGCTCACCTGGAAGTGATATGGACCACAGCCAGAGGGACCCTGATGGGAAACCCAGCGAGTTCCCCAGGAAGGGACATCTCCACTCCATTAGCACTCGCAGCACCAACACCACAGTTCGAAAGGCAACGGTCTCTCCAGGGCCGTGGAAAATCCCTGGCTCAGATAAGCTACCAAGCGTCCTGAAGTCTGGTACTTCTGCCATGAGCAGATAAGCAAGGGACTGTTGCCCTCTAACTGTCTCAAACTGACGCAGAACATTCTTCTTAGTTTTTGTCTCACATTGGTTTGTTTTAATTTATTTTAACTATCACACATATACACAAAGCATTGAGGAATGAAAACATTAGTGTGTAATTCCATGACAATGTGCACACTATCTAATAAGTTCAAAAGCATATAGTCAACACAGAGATTTAAAATCGACCCTAAAGTCCCAGTTCCATTTTAGGGACTTTGGCAGCTATGGAAGAAACCAAAACAATATGAAGGACAGTACATCAGAGAAGGATAGTGCAGTGTAGCTTTAGCGTTTTTTTCCCACTGCATGAAGGACTTGGATTTCATTCAAACTTTATATCAAGAAACTGGAACAAGTTAGAGCAATCACAAACTGGAACATCGCCTTAAATAAAACTGCACGGAGCAAGCTGAAACCGAGAGAGGATCTTTTCATGGAGCTAAAATGTTGTAAATAAATTGTTCTCGAAATATCTAGACAGGGGTTAAAGGGTTTCTTTAAAGCATCGTTCGGAACTGTACACCCATGACACGTCTCCACTGTTAACGCTTTGGGATAGTCCTCGTGGTACCCTGTAGAATAGTTCACTGGGTGCTACGGGAGGAATGGGGAATCCAGTGGATAGTTTCTGTGATACCATTTCTACTGCCATTTTTGTGAACAAACCATGTTTCTGTACATTGGAAAGGAGTTAAGGTGGAGTTGTATTTGCAAATTATTCTCAAAAGTGATTTATTACAGGTTCCCCAAGTCCTGCGAGGTAGCACACAAACCAATTGGTCAGGCTCAAACCCCAGGCATCTGCAAGGCCCTTGCAATGAAAGGAAGAGTGCTACAGAGAAAAAGCTGCAGTTTCCTTAAGGAAAGGCCTTTCCTTCCTGCAGAAGATGATAGCATCACTTATCAACAGTGCTATGTTTCATACCCATCTGCATTTACTTAGGACACTTTCACCTCTCATCCCCTCAGTTTGGCAGAGCAGGTGCCTTTCAGGCACATGTCAACAATAATTAGACTGGTTTCTGAAATACAGTTGTCGGTGTCCTCATTCACTAAATTCAGTATTTTTCCATTTTTAAAATGGTTTCCATTTTACCATCTTTTCCCTATCTCAATTTTTTTTCTACTTTTTGTTTTTATCTTTCTTGCTTGTCTGTTTTGAATTTTAAGCCTTAAGTGCCAGGTAAACATTCCAGTCTGCCTTCACAGGAAATAACTCCGAGTTCAGTCAATCAGTCATTATCTTGTTTCAAACAGATGTGTGTGTGTCTGTGTAAGTGTGCGTATGCTTATTTGTCTGTCAAAATTACAACAAAATCCTGGGCAATAATACATTGGTAATTAAAAAAAAAAATCGTAAAAGCTAAGTACTGTCAAAGATTCATATTTAAAAATTACTGTTCACTAGCAATCTTAGTTCCTCACACGCTCTGCTGAAAAACTAGATTGAGATTGGCTTTGTTCCAAGAAATTAGCACATTACTGTATGTCTCAAACATTGCACTGGACTGCGAAATTTATAGACATGTTTCTTCCTGTCCAATTATTTGAAAAGCCTCAAGTCAAGGATTTTGCAGCTTTCAAACATTTTTTTTTAAGAAAGAAAAATCCATTTATAATTTCTAAAAAAGCACAAATCCATGTAGCTGTTTATAAAACTCTTATTTAATGGAAAAAAAGATCTTTATCCCCTGAACTAGAATCCAATATAATTTGCCATTAATTTATTGAATCTGATTTTGGACAATGCTTCTGTAGTGTAGATGCACGTCCCAGTATCTTATTTTTATGTATAAAGAAAGCAAACAATGAAATCTGAAAAACAGTTGAGATTATGCTTGCATAAACTCTAATTTGCACAGTTCACAGCTACTCCTTGTGCAGTAATTGCTTTATGCGGCTGTAATCGATAACCTGTGAAGACAGCACATCATCTAAACCCCATTCCAAATAATATTTCTGTGTAGTGTTAGCTGTGAATTTACCTTGTACAGCTCTATCTCTATAAATATAATTCCATGTATTAATAGTCACAGAAAGGCTGTAAGTGAGCAACTATTTTTATGAAACGCACCACTATGGATAAATTAACTTTTACAGAAATCTTGTTTACTGTATGATATTCTAAACCACTGTCAAATAAAATATATATCCAAAAATCTTTCATTTTTTCAATTGTATATCGTTTGTGTTAATTTTGAGTAACATGCTTCAGTGTTACCCTGACAAACAACCATTTTCTTGCATATGAGTAGGGTTCATTAGCTACTGCCTTATAAAAAAAGGGAATGGACCGTTTTAATTTCTCACTCCAATTTATGAATAAACATGTAAGTGACTCATAAGTCAAGGCTTATGAGGCAACACAGACAGAAAAATCTCATCCTTGGTGAAGAAACCTAAACCTTTATTCTCCTTCCAGTCCCTCGAGACACAGGATCAGGGTGGCCAGACTCCCAGCAGTGAGAGACAACTTCTGTGTGAAGGACGCACAATTACATTTTCAATTTATTTTACAGAAAAAAAAAGTCTCAAAAAACATCATAATGTGTAAAAATATTGGTACCCAGCCAGCCTCTTTGGGACCAAATCCACTCCTCATTAAATGCTCCTTACCTCCAGTTAGGCAAAATAAATCATCAGTTTATACACTCTAGACACTGTAAGATGTCTACCTGGAAAACAAGCAATATTTTTCTCACAAATATGACATTTTTTAAAGATAAGTATTTCCTGTTTCCTCAAAATATAATTTTCTTCAAAAATTATATACTTTTATATAATACTTTTTCTTCATACAGCTTAAGTCAACTACTGCAGAACCTTGTTTTTTCAGATTAATGTTCCCCATAGAAAATTTCAGCCAGCTGAATTAATAACATAATTTTGCATTACAATAAACACATAGAAAATATGAAGCACATTTAATACTCAAAACATTTTGCTACTGTTTAAATAGCCACTATTTTCATGGCTGGAAATCTGGGTGTGTGCCTGGTTCTGACCCCAAGGTTATCACAGGGAAGTGTGCTGAAGCCATATGACATCATCCAGTCTAACTCTTTCTGTTAATAACATGTCCTTTGTCTTTTAAATATAGTAGTCCATTATGGCACCTTTTAATATCTCTTTTTCATACCTATGCACGAAGACAAGGAAATAGATGTCTTCTTTGATGCAGATTCTCTGCTCAAACTGCAGTGCAACAATGTAAGTAAACCTGCCAGCCTGTGATCACCAATGCACATTGGGGCAGGAGTTTTGACAAAAAAACACCAGACTGATGTCAGTGCAGCCCTTTTCTTAACCAGTGGCAAATGTGGGTTCTGGAGCTAGCTCCTTCTCCAAGTACTTCACTGCTTTAGGCCATTCACACAAATTGCAGAGCCTGGAAGAGCAGTCCTTCAAACAAATTTAATAAAAAAGCCAGGAAATTTAATAGCTCCCACAAGAGCTCACCAAAGATGTCATCTTTTCTTCCAGAAAGCTGCTGGACAGACAGCACTCTTGGTTTAGTTATAATAGAGCTTTTGTTGCACTGGTTTCACTCCACTGTGCTCCCCTAAACAGGATGGGCATTTGTAGCCCATATATCCACTTATTCCATGGCCTCAGTGATTAGACTGCCAACAATTTAGCCCCAGTGTGGATAGCTGCCTGCTAGGAATTGATGCAGAAGTTCAAACATGGACCCATTTCTTCCCTGATACTTTTCATCTGAGCATGCAGCCAGCCACATTGTCAAAACCTTCTCATCCCCATCAAAGATGAGATTCCATCTGATTTGTGCCATCTCTGCTGAACACAAACATCTCATGCTCATGCTTAGCCCTTTCTACATCCCATGTGCTCTCATCACCACCATATTTATTCTGAATCTCTTCAGCTCAGGTTCTTAATCCTACCTCTGAGATAAGTGCTGCTGCCATTCAGTAAATCAAATCTTCAATTCTCCATTTTCTCCTTCTGTCCCTCAGAACTTGCCTTCCTTTTGTTCTCTGGTTCTTTTCGCCCTCTGTCCCCATGTGGCATCTCTCAACCTGCACCTGATGTGTATCAGCTGTTCAACATGAGATTCCTCTTCTATGAAGTGTCATGACCAGTTACACGCTAAGTCATTAACCCACTCCTGGGTGTCATACAAATGTAAAGACATACCCAACACCTTGCACCAAAGCCCAAATCACCTCCCTTGTCCTCCAGATACCACCAGTGGTTAGACATGTAAGATATACTAAGTCTACATGCAGCCAGTAACTACTTTTGCAAGTACACACAATGTTTTATCTTCTTTGCTGAATGTCTGTACTGATAATGATTCAAGCATTCAGGCCAGTGTTTGTGGATGCAACATACCATCATCTCTACTGGAAGTCTCCAAATTCATTTTACAAAGTCAAGGACAGGCAAAGCTGTAGGCACATTTCTGTCTTAGCCTCTATGCTCTTTCTGTACATCACTGCTGCCACGGAAACCTGGGGCCAGAATTGCAGAGGAAAATTTGGAAGAGCACGCCTCAGCAAATGAGGATGTCACCCTCCAGGTTTCTCCTTGCTTGGAAGGAAGCCTTGCTGTGAAGTGGAAAAGTTTCTTGGTACACTGTCATGGAGCTCAAAGCTAGAGAAGGCTTTGGACTTGCCCAGGGATCTCCGATCCCATTAGGGACTGATTTCACATAAGACTTCAAAAGAGACCCCTCTCTCTTCTGTGCCCTAGAAGCTAGGATATTTTCTCTATTTGCTGCTAAAAAGGCCATGCAAGCGTGGCAGGCTGCCTCTCTCCTGTCTAGTAAGGGCTGGGAGAGAATTGCCACGGCTGTGTCCTGCAGGCCTCCCACCCTCCAGCCAACAGACTCCAGGACCCCCAAGGCTCTCTCACCATGTGTCAGTGGAGGGATCCAGAGAAGTGGACATTCAGAACCAAACACTTCTACCTTCACTATTCTCATCCAAACAGTCAGTGGCTTTAAATAGTCATCACTCCCAAAGGGAAATCCGGTGCATTATTGGCAGAGAAACCCCTGTTTTTGGGTGAGGATTCACGCATCACCAGCGCCCCAAGCTCAGCATCCAGAACCATCCTCTCCCTTGGAGAGAAACACCCAGAACAGCCCCTGCCCACCACCCAAATAAGTACCTGTAGGCTCTGCATAGCCACCATCCTCCTGGAGCCAAGGCACACATGCTCAGTCCAGCCTTGAGCGTTATGGAATATTTTTCGTAAAATTTCTAACAGCAATGATGTGATCACACATTTATCTCCATAGCTGACACCTTAGCTTAGAGCAATCTGTTTCAAAATGTCTTGTCAAGACACAGTAACATAAGCATTATCTCTGAATTATAGCCAATCTAAAAATTATGTTGTGCCCTTCCTGTCTTTAGTGCCTCTATGGCACTAAGTCACTCTGCCGGTTCAATTAATCGATAAGGAGAGTTTTGCTTACAAGGTACAAATATATATCCTTTAAACAGTTTGGGGAACACCAGTGTACAAAGACCCACTCCCGCACAGGGGCCTGGAACACCATCTTCCATTCCCATTCAGGAACTGCCCAAATACCCATGTCTGAGTTGAATGGCTGCTGCTCTCAGGAAAAAACCAAAACACATAGAATGCAGACTAATCCAGAAAGCTATTGGTCATCCACAGATAATCCCTGTAAGTGTACAGATATTTAAACTGAAAAAAATAATAAATAAGCAAGAAATGGTGCAGGGAGAAAGAGGAGTGATGAGCTTTTTTGTGATGCAGAGGCCTGATGACCTGCTTTAACTTCAACTTCTTCAAGCTTAAAGACTGGAAAATATGAGCTATCAAACATGACAAATGCTGCAACAAAGCTCTGCAAGTCTTGGGCACAGCAAGAAAGAGTATGTAGTGATTACACTTCTGAAGAGAATTAATTTATTTAAGTAAAATGCTTGGGCTGGTACTTGGGAGAGGAGAGCACACCATGCTCAGAGGCTGCAGCCATACTGAGCAGCCTCAGCAGTGGGCTGCCACTGCCATGGTGGTCCAGCACCAACACCACTGTGACATAGGAAGGTGGAGAATTCAATCCCTGGGATACTTCCCTTTAGTGCTGCATAGCACCAAGGGACCTGTTGTCCACACAAAGATGTTGTAGATGTGGAAGCAATGCAAGGAGCAACTAAAATATGAAAGCCAAACCCAGACCTGTGATGAGAGCCCCAGAGCAGCTGAAGCAGGAAGAAAGGTTCTGAGGAACCACAAATCCACAGCTACAGCAGGAGTGAGACCAGGGCACTGACATCATTCTATCCTTCCTCTCCCAGTAAATTGGGAACATTGATGTCATTGAAGCCACCTGAATATTTACCATTCTTTACTAACGCTCTAAAAGAAATGCAGATTTTCTTCCTGGAGTGCCCTTTGCTCAAAAGTAGTGAACAACAACAGGCACCCCAAGCAAAACTCTCCTGCCATCACTAAGCAGCAGGGTTGCCCATGGCTCTGAAGTTTCTATTCATGCATATATATATATGGAATTAAAGAATTTGGGTGTTAGTATTTTCCCAAGAGGATTAAAAACTATGCCAAGAGCTTTAGCTAAAGTACTTAAATAATTGCAGTCCATAAACCAGAAAATTGTTCATCCTGTCTCTAAACCAGCAAGTACAAAAAGCTACATTTAAGTACCTATTTAATTCAGGAAGACAAATCAGACCTTTCCCAGCATAGTCCAGTCACCAAGTGTGAAACACCTATTCTAATTAGCACTTCATTCACTCCCGAAACTTTTTTAAATAAACCCAGCAGGCAGCACAGAACACTGCAATCTGTTAGTACAGAATAATTCAGAGTACTTCTCAAACCTTGAACATCACAAACAATACTAATTGATTATTTTTTTATATTGCTCCAGGAAAGACGAATGCCAGCATGTGCCTCCTCCTGAATGACTCCTGTCTCCAATACCCCTGGTACTGCCCAGCTTTTCAGGTTGGTTTCTGGCAGAAATCCACCCCATGTCACCGGGCCATGGGCAGCTGCAGGAGGTCACAAAGCCTTTTGGAGGCACCTTCCCATATGACTTGCACAGCAGCAGCAGCATCCCCCTGTGTCAGAATCTGTGGTATTGATGATTCCAAGACTGTAGAAAGTCTCTGAGCCCTGCAGCCAAAGAAGAAGCCATAATTCATCTGTGCTGTTTCCAAGGTTGTTTATTCTGTTTATCTCTCACATGTTCTGCTGCCCTGCCCAGCTCTGTCCTGCAGGGCAGCGTGTGGGGCTCTGCCCTCAGTGGGATGCTACAAACATTATATACCAGAAACTCCCTGGGCTGGATTTACAATAACGTGCCAATATCTGTCACCTACGTTGAACAGTGTGTCCCCAGCCTAAACCAACAGAAAAATGCCAACACTACAGTGAAACATGGAGGGCATGAAGAAGGAGAAAAAGGACAAAACACACCCAATTTCCTCCATCTTGTCCCCTTTAGACCCCTTATCTAGAATCCTAAAATTTTACTTTTGCACCCGTGACACACTTAATTTACTCATATCAAACACTCAGAGCTTGTAATTCATCCTGTAGGTTTGAAAACTCTTTTCCATGGACAGAGATAGACAGTGTCTCTGGGGCTCTGTACAGGGGGGTTCCTGACCCCCTGCCAGGGTCCCATGCCTGCCAGGGCAGCCAGAGGGATGCCCTCGATTCCCACACCCCTGCATCCAGGAGCATAGAGAACCACCCTGTGTGACACCCAGCTGAGAAGGGGTGACAGCTCTGGCTGTGGAGCTGCACAAACTTGGCATGTGGCACTAAGTCCTGTGGCACCTCCCAACAAATAGCACCCAGCACCATAAGCCTAAAAACGAGCCTCATGTCAAGGGCAAAAGCTCTTTCCCTAACAACCACAGTTTGTTCTGAGGGTCTGTTTTGTGGTGTACAAGCCCCTTAACCTGGCTGTTCATTCCTTTGCCTTACTAATTTGTAGTGAGGCACTCATCCTGAAAGAGGGCAGCTCCAGCAAAGTTCTGCCCTGAATTTGCATCTCAATACAAGATAAGCTTCACATCTGACAAAACTGAAAGATCACAGCCCCAGGCTCTGGTCATGAAGCAGCTCTGGAGGATCACCTCATTCCCTGTGGGAACACGCCTCAAACAGCCTCTGCCCAATTCCCTGCTCTCATCTCTCATCCTACCCTCTTTATACTGAGCATTTTTCACACTGGCTTACAAATTGCAAGTGCAGCCCAAACTGATCCACTCCATACCTTCAGTCCCCTGAGGTTAACAAGTAGGTCTCTCCTTCATAGTTTTATAGGTCCATTATGTTCTTTGATTAGCAGCTCTGTCCCAGACTCAATGGCTTTAGGATAAATTCAGAATGTTTGATAGCTAGTGTTTTTTAAACCGATTGTTACAGTATTTTGCAAATTATGTAGAAGTTACTCATATTTCAGTCCCACTTATAAGCCCCAGCATCCTTGGTCTTCATTATCTGCAGTGAGCACCCCAGCAATGGGAGTGGGCATGACAAGGTCACTGGAGGTGATGCCACCAGAGCTCTCCACTTTTTGTCAGACCTTCCCCCTCAGGTATCCTGCTCTGATGTGCAGGGCCTGGCAATTCTCTTTGCTTATGCAGCTGATAAAGTCCAAATGGAATAAATGATGGACCAACACAATTACAAATTCCCCCTAATTTCCCCATTCATTTCTGGCATTTCCCTCATAGCAGGAGGACACAGTAATCAATGTGTACAGCAGCTCTGCCACCATCAGCCCAAGGCTGGCCTGGAGCAAACTACCTTGCAGAATCAGATGCTGATTTTCCCCATCCAGGTCTGGATTGCCTCCTGGTGACCCAGCCAACACAGAAAAGTGATTGGAGACCACTGGTCCAGGACTGGCCATGTAAACATTGCAGGCTCATGTGGAGCAAATGGGTCCCACAAGTCAAAGCAGGGTAGTATGAGCTGCCACTGTACAACAGCAACAATTGCTCTCACATCAAGATGCCAAGCACAGGAAACCTCAGCCAGCATAGCCTGAGGGACAGTAAGGAACTATTACATGCTTCTTTATAAAAGACCATATTGAAGTCATAGATTAAAAAGCAAAAAGGCAGCTGTAGCATAGTGAAATACAAAGTATGAATTGACCCATTCATTTAATAACACCTCTTACTCCCTTTTCTTGCCTTTGTACGCCAAAAAGCTGCCCACAGCCAGCTTTTATTGGATACAGGAGTGATGGGAGCTGCCCTGGGGGAAAGGGGGATAAAGTCAGCCCAAGTGGGATGCTGCTGCCTTTGCTCAGTGCCCTGGAACACAGTGCAAGCCTGCACAGGCACGTGTCCAGAGCAGAGAGAACTGGGCAGCTCTGCCCCTGGGCTGACCCTTCCTCACAGCCCCACACTGGGAGAGGGCAGCTCAGACCTGTGATCTTTGTGGCCACTCCAGCCCACAGCAGTTCACTGCCCACAGCAGCATGCCCCTGGCATGCAGGGTATGCCAGCCACGCAGGCATGGCCCTGCTAAAGCTCTTCTGCTCTGTATACAGAGTTATTTATAGGCAAGAGAAAATAGACTCTGCAACCCAGTGCTGATCTTCTGAACTTTAGCAAAAAGCATTAGGAAAAAATGCAAGCAGCTTATTTTTCACTAAGGTCTTTCAGTAGAAAGGTCATTCATCGGCATAATAAAAACCAAAATACTTGAAAAGAAAACAATTTTATCCTCTAAATCATAAATAATATACATAGTTGCAGAATTCTTATTATTGGCTAATATTGCACCATTTAAAATATATTTTAAATTGCCATGTATGTGACCTTAGGGAACTACCGGATATTTTATGGTGTCTGATGGAATCAGAGCATGAAAACATGGAAGAAAATGGACTCAGGAAAAACTACCAAGTCATAAGAACTCAAATCACAGCAACACAGTTACACAGCCTGACCTACAGCTTAAGCAACGCAATCAATGTAACCCATAAAAAATAATGATGAGAATGAATATCCATTAATTTAAAAAAACAGCCAAATTTGAGTCTTTGGCAGAGAAGAAATAACCTCCCCAGGCTGGTATCCACAAGATGTCTGGTGAGCTTAACACCAACCAGTGTTAAGAATAAACCTTCTCTGTGAGTTGACTATGCAATGTCTTTTAAATTAATTTTCCCCTTTGAAACAAACTTTTTAGGGTTTTCCTATTACTTCTAGCATGACAAATGTTGTGCACTGTGTTGCTGTCAAAAACTCAAAGGACATGTATCCTTAATCAATATTAGGAATTGGTAGTCAATGGATAAGGCTATGTTGTACAGCAAGGATAAGCAGAGACATCCCAAATGATGTGTTCAGGAACAGGATGACACACACAAAGACAAAAGTGACAAAGCACAAATCACCCATCAGTGTTCCCAAGAGCTGTGAAAAACCTGTTGTAAGGCACAGCTAAAAACATAATGTGAATATCCTGCATAAGGTGACAGTGCAAAAAAGGCATCAAAGGAGTACAAAAAGCAGTTGTGGACCCTTCAAGACCAAAGGAACAAAGAGAGAAAATAATTCCTCCAGCCCCATCTTCCTTGCTGCTCTTAACATGAGCAGTTCCTCCATCACCTCTGGCAGACAAAGAGCTCTGCCCTTGTGTTTGCCGTTGTCACAATCTGCCACTGCAGCTCAAGCAGCCACTTCTAGGATGTTACCTTTTACCATGTCACTGAGTAGAGAAATCAGGATTTTAGGAGCAATGTGTGTGTGTGTGTGTGTGTACAAACATGGTCTCTGCTCCAGCTTTCCTCCTCCATAGCTTCATGCTGCTGCAGTGCTCTGAGGCACAGCTGGACAGTACGGATTAAAGGCAAGTCAGCAGTCCCTGCAAACATTTATACAATATAGAGCAAGTGAGACAGAGAATATCCAGTAGCCCAATGGTTAGAAAGATTAATTTTAGTATCCCAAATTCAATTCCTCTTCCAGAGACAAATGGGATACAAATACAGAGCAGGATTAATCTTATCCAAGTTTAGATATCTACATTACTGTTCCTCATTCCAAGCTTTTTGCACAGGACACCAATGGGAACTTTTAGAAAACTATTTGTCTGACACCTTTAGGAATTAATTGTTTACTCTGCAGAAGCATCTAAAAATTTCCACTGACTGGAAAAAGTGTGCAGGGTCACTAGACCCAAGTCATGCCCAATATCTCCATTTCTGAAGTCAGGATAGTTAAATCCCTCCTAAAATATTCCCAGATGCCTTTAATTTGAGACATGTCCAGATCAGTGTGCATGAAGGAGCTGAGCAGGTAAACACTGAGGGTTTAGCCAGAGTTATTTGTTGTATTATTTGTGTGCAACAGCTCCACTCAGTCAACCACAGCTGGAGCAGAGGCTCAGCCCCACGGGCAGTCAGGAGGAAGCTGAGCTGCAGCTCTGACACTGTGGGACAACCCAGAGAATTGCTACCAGCACTAACAAGGAAGGTGACCAAGCCCTTCTGAGAACTGGAGCCTTCCTACCCAGGGAGTCCTGCTGAGACCACAACTCCCAGTGCCTGTTACTGTCCTGCCCGCACTGCTTGCACAGCCACTGCCTGCTGCAGCCCCAGAACACACGTGCCATGCTCAGAAAGTAACAACAAAGTGAGTAACTGTGGGTGTCACGGGTTTCCAAGAATGATTTTTTCACAGTGCATCTAACTAGCAGGTAATTACTAATGTGTTTGCAAAGGTGTCATGTTGGTAACTTACAGTCTCTTTCCGAAGTTCACATTTGCATGGCAGATCCTGTGTCCTCTTCTGAAGAGCTGATACTGCTTTTCAGTGTGCCTGGAGAGCACAGCTCAGGGTTTGCTGTAGAGCTGTTGGAGAGAGAGTTGTGTATCCACCAGATCATGCACATGTTTTCCCTCAGAGTGCAGCTCCTGGGGGCCCATCACAGCTCCCTTCTTTCAGGTGCTTCTGCCTGGAGCCTGTCAGTGCATCTGTCCCTGACCCACAGCCCACCACCCCAACTCCAGTTCCTCACACATGTTTACCTTTCCTTCTTGCAGACCTCCCAGATGATTTTACTTTTGGTTCTGATGGTTTTTTTTCCCCATAAATTGTACCTATGGGTTTTTTGGTTTTTTTTCTCTTTTAAATGAATTCCAGGTATTTTCTAAATAATTTTCTAAAATCTAAGCCTGGGTTTCTTCAAAATGGGGTTGGTCCTCACAGAATATGGAAGAAAACAATACTTAGGTACTAACTTCTTCCTTTGGGGGCACAGAAGCAGAATTCTACTTTGCACATGTGATAGGATTGGTGAAGAAGAGAAAATAAAATTGAACTTCCCTGCCTAAAGAGGGCACAGCAAAGAGGAGCTACACATGCATGGACAGCCACACAGGTTAACAAAAGCTCATCCCAATAGTGGCACAAGCAACCCCTGTTCAGATTTTCACCAATAAAACCTGTGTAGGTACATTCAGGCCTGACCTTCTCTTGTACTGGGATCATTTTGGCTTTCTGTCATGATACCTGAATTTTGTGTTGCTTTTCTTATGGTAGTCGGGACCTTGTAGTTATGTGTATCAAATGATTATTCTACTCTCAAGGAAATAAAAGGTGACTCATATGAAAGCAATGAAGTGAGTGTGTTTAGTGAGCACTGTCTGTACCATGCCTGAATCCCAAAATACTCTTTAATTTTCTTGGCTTTCTGAAAAGTGGCTTGGGGCTGGTATAGAATCCCAGACAAGGGGATAATGTGTATGTCTCAAATACCAATAGCTGGATGTCTGTGGAGCCAAATAAGGATTATTGGTAATAACATGCTATGGAAAAGAACAAGATGTGTCTGGAGAATGGGAACATACTAAGGTAGGGCAGTACTTTTCTGTGATAAACATCCTTTTTCTGGCTGCTGGAGATAAGCACAACACAGTTCAGTGCAAGCATGAAATGAAGCTGAGAAGTGGGCATGGAACATAGGGGAGATCAAGACCACCCAAGACCCATGAAGACCCTCATATCCAGAAAGGTCTGAAAGAATCGACTCTGCATGATGACTAATTCACATGGAAAGAGAGGAAATGGTCTTCAGGGCAGGGAAAATTATCTACAGAAAGGTACCCCCACCAAGCCTGGGCATCCTTCACTTTATTCTTTCTTTTTCTTTCTCTCTTTCATTCATCTCTTTCTTTCTCTCTTCATTCTCATCTTACCTCTTTATCCAAAACCCACTGTCATGTGCTTATATAGTAGGTCAGGGACTAACATACCAATTTCCATGCCAAGTGTGTAATTTACTAATAAAAATTCATGTTTTTGTGGACCCTCTGAGTTTTGTGATTCCTTTCAACCATGAGCATTTACAAATCTTGAGGGTTCCCTCTGCCTTAAGGGTGGGACAACACAGCTGTTTAACAAGTGATGAGAACTGTTGTCCCCCTGAACCACACAGTGACACTGGTAGAAGAGTAGAATATTATGGTCATGATATGTATAGCTGAACTATATTTGTCTATTCCACACTTAGCCCACCCAGGATTTTTCATATCATAAGAATAAGGAGGCTCACACTGACCCTCCCTTGCTACTAAGTGACATAAAAGGTATAATGCAAGTTGGGGGACTGGTGGCATCTTTTTATTTCTTACCTAGGTGGTACATTAATCAGTTGTGTCTGTAGCACAGGGATTTTGAGAATGGGAATTCAAAAGCACTTTTTTTTCTCTAATCCCTTTTAATGACTACAGCGTTTTTGTTTCCTTGTAGTATTTCCTCCAAGGAAGCAAAAAAAGCTTTGAATTAAACTAATGTTAGTTGTCTATTACTGGATAGCACAAAGAGAGACTGAAATTAAGTACTAACAATGTTCTAAAACTAGCATGACCTTAAATTACAGCAGGTTAATAAATCACTTCAAATGTAAATCTCTCTCTGCTCTCACCTTGAGATCTGAATACCTTTAATCAAGTTGCATAATATAAATTTTGATGATCAAAGCCTGCAACTGCTGGTAGAGTGAGACTACAAGTTGGAGATACAGCTGGGACTTTGTTTGTGCTGTTCAACAAAAAAATGCTTCAGAAATTCAGTCTCTCAGGAACCTGTAAAACATAACAAAGTGTTGCAAAAGGTTTCAATATTTAACAAAAGCCATTGTAAATCTTTTGAAGCTCAGAACGGGAACTCAGGGGGACCAAGGAGATAGGAAGGGATCAAAGAGTCTTTGGGGCAAGTCACAAGATTGATGTACACGAGCACAACTGTGGGGTGAGTACCACCCTTCCCCTGGGACAAGGACAGCTGACACCACCAGAGCTGGGGACCTGCACCTTGCAGCACAAGCTCGTGGGATGCAGAGTCAAGCCCAGAGTCACAAGCCTGAGACAGCCAAGGATAAATGTAGGGGTTCTGTCCTGCTAAGGAGCTGGAGGGCAGCTGCAGCACCAGCATCCTAACACTGCCATCCTGCAGCAGCTTTTTGTGGGAGCTGAGGCAAAGGTCCAGTGTCACTTGTTCTGTGGTCTTCTTTAACATAAAAACAAAATAGACCTGCCTCCATCTAATTTTTTTTTTTTTTTTAATTACCTACACACCAAAATTCTGCGAGTATGAACAGGCAGTGTTCATAAGCCTTCAGTGTGAAACTCTGAGGGCAGGAAGACAAAAGGACAAATGGAAGACAGAAGAAAACTCAGAGTGGCATTAAGCTCCTTGACATGCTTCCCTCTCGATGCTCTACCAGGCTGCTAAATTTGAAGTGTTTGTGATTTTCTGAGAATGTTCCTGTTCAAGAATTTGCTTTCTATCATCTTCCTACTGGGGTGCAAGGCAGCATAAGGCTGTCATGGTTTTCTTCCTGTTTATCAATATTACTGCTCAGAGTCACCAAAACAGCCTCATCTTAGAGACGTAATTTATGGGGGTGTCTGTCCCTCCACACTTAGGAAGCTTCTAAAAGGGGGAAATGAGAATTATTATAAGAAAATAATTACAAGAATAATAAGTTTTATAAAACTCTTAAATAAATCAGACCAAGCTCCCTGTGAAATGAAAATGAAAGCTTGGCTCAACTGGAATAAAACATAAACCTCTGATTTCAAAGTGGACAGGATTTCACATAAACCTAGAAGAGAAATGAGTGGTAATGCCTGATTTATTTCAGTGCAGGGGAAACATCCCCAGCAGAGTACCAAGCTACTTGAGCTCTTCAAGCCTTTTACAAGGAACATAAAAGCCAGAGATCTGGTGCCAAATCCCGTGGTTGGCTCTCTTCAGAATGAGGAGTAATTCTTACATACCATGAAGGATTTCAGCACGTGCTCAAAAGCAAATACCTAGATTTGCCTCATCCAAAGTGAAACAGTGCCTGCAGGTGTGCAGAGTGCTGCAGGGCCCTTCTGCCCCCACGTACTCTGCAAAGCTGAGCTGGCCTGGAAACATGGACAGCCACAGTCCCAGGGCTCTCCACCTCAGCCCAGGAGCATGATTCACAGCAGCCATCTCTGATTATCAGTGTAGCAACTGCTAGCTGGATCACCTACAGTCCAAATCACCCCTTCACAGAGAAGCAAAGCCAGGCTCATCAAGCTGCCCTTCCCTGCTGATTTGTGCCCCAGAATAGGCAACATTAAAGGCATTTTGGCCATGTTTTTTTATAACCAGCATTTTATGATTGATATGTAAGCCAAAGCATATGACATGCATGTCTATGTGTACATATTTGTATGCAGTCCACCTATTTCAGCCCATTTCCTACAAAAATCTGCACTAATAGATTGTATCCACCACACGTCCTCGGGTTCCTTCTGTTTCTCAGCAGAAGACCTGGGAAGGCAGAACAAGGGGAAAGGCTGCTGCTCTTTAAACACTGCATCCCCCCCTTCCTGAAATGCTGGTCTCAGGAGGAGGCAGAGCCCAGTTTGCAGCAGAAGAGTAATTGCCTTCTGGAAGTGAGCTGTAGCACTCAGAGCATCTGTGTCTTCCAAATGCAGCTTGGAGTCCCCATCTGCAGGCAGGATGGAGCAGGGCAGCTCAGCACCCAGCTAGGCTGGGGGCATTAGGTGACACAGAGAGGGCTGGGGGACACTGAGTTGAGCTGGGTAAACCATGGCACTGCAGGGGAGGATGAAGAACAGCCCTGCTGTCCAAATCACAGCAGGGATCTGCAGATTAAATTGTGTCTACCTTCTTCACTTAATCACCAGCCAGAGGTTTCAGGGTGTGTTCTGCACAAGTGGTTGTAAAGGGGCAGATGTTGTGCAGTTCTGCCAGGGTCAGGCTGGGGGTAGGTACAGGTGTGCAATATGCACACACACCTACTTTTGATGAGATGACAGAAAGGTGGGAACAGGCAGACACATCTATGTGTGCAGCTGGGGCAGAGCAGGTACATGCCTAGCAGTGCCTCGTGCTTTAAAGAAGCACCAGGGATGGGAAGAAGAGCAGCACAAACCCTGCAGAAATGGGGGGTCTGCATCCAGTGCTTGGGCTGCTGCCTTGCTCTGGTGACCCAAACCACAGCAGCTCCCCAAGTTAGGATTTCATGACAGCTGAAAGAAGACAGCTACCCTCTCAGGCAGCAACAGACAGATCAATTACATGAGCAAAACCAATCAATTCCCAGATTTCCAGCTCAAGGAAATGGCTATACACAGGACAAATTTGGGGAGAGGGGTGTGTGCAGCTGAACTGTGAGCTCCACAGCACTTCATGGTGGCTCACTGCTTCCTCAAACACTAAAACCCACCAAATTCCTGCTTATATCAAAGATTTTTTTTTCTGTTTGGTTAGTTGATGTCCAAACCCTAAGGCAGTAAAATCCTAAGGGCAAATTTTCCTTAGTCCTCACACTGGAAAGTGAAGATTAAGAGCAACATGTCGAGCTTCAGCCCAAGGCAAAAGAAAAGAACTTAATCAATACTTTCAGGTGAGCTACTCTCTTCCCTTTAGCTGATGAAGCAGGAGAAAGGTTTTGATTAAAGTCCACCTTCCAGCCCTTTCCCATTTTAGGAGGTTTCACCATAATCTAAGCACTCTCTTTCACCTGCTCACAAACAGGTTGCTAATACAGGCAGTGGTATTCAAATTTGTCAAAAGTGATTTAAAATCCCATCAACATCAGAAAACTGTAAAGGGTAATATTAATCCCTGAGTCCAGCAAGTAAAGAACTGCACTTCCACTAGTTTCTAATGAAAATTACTCTGTAGTAAGTTTGTCTTCATTTTCTGTTGCGACACTGTCCTCTAATTAATACATTTTTACAACCAAAATAATCAGTTTTCTATATTATATCTGTCTAATAATGTATCTTCCAAGAAAAATGAGATTAATCATTATTTTAAAACAATGGCTTTATGGGGTTTTTATTTCCTTTATGAGATCTGCACGGATAAATCAAAAAACCACCAGTTTCCATCACCCTTCCAGAATGGGATTAATTTACCATAACGAAAATGGATGGGAGCATCAGAAGTGCTCACTCCAAATATGCTCACAGTGACTAATACCATGAATATGAAAAACTATCTTAACTCTTATCTAGGTTGCAGATAGATCTTGGCAGAAAGGAAGACAGAGGAAATGAATGTAATCACTGCAAAATATGTAAAAATGACAGAGAGAGGAAAGTCTAGACAATGTGGAATGATTGCCATGCTCTCCAGCTTGGAATGCAAAGCTGTCTTCTGATTGTTTTGAGGTTTAAACTGCCGAACAAACACTGCTCTTCAAACCCATATGGGCAAGCAATTTGCCATATGTTTTAGAACATGGCACGAGTACCCAGAGATGCACCACTGCTAATGCTGCAAATAGAAAAAAGTGAGAAATGCCATCCCTGTCTCTCTGAAACATTAACAAGGGAGTGGAGATCCAGGCTTGTTTAAAAAAAAAAAAATACCAACCCTCTACATGGTAACGTTTCCTTCTCCATGCTCATACCCATGTGAGCTTGCCTGGCTCCCAGAGCTCTGGCACCAAAGAATTGGTCTGGGGCTCTGAGTTGATGGTAAATTGTCAGCAGTGTGTCCAGGCAGCTGAAAGGGCCAGTGTATCCTGGGGTGCAACCACAGTATTGCTGGCCAGGGAGGTGATTGTCTTGCTCCACACTTCCCTGGTATGCACTCTGTGCAGTTTTGAGCACCTCAGAGTGAGGAGGGTATAGAGCTATTGGAGAGCATCCAGAGGAAAGTGGCTAAGGTGGTGAAATCTCTCAAGGACAAAATTCACAAGGAGTGGCTGAAGTCACTTGGCTTGTTCAGTTTAGAGAAGGGAAGGCTGATGGATGATATCATGGCAGCCTAAAAGAAAATCCCACTTCTTCAAGTGGGGAAAAAGAGGTGCTGATCTTTTTTCTTTGGCATCCAGTGGCAGGACAATAGAACAAAGCTGCATTGGGGAAGTTTAGATTAGATATTAGAAAAAGGCTTTTCACAGAGAGGTTAGTCATCACTGAACAGGCTCCTGGAGCAAGCAATGATGGCACCAACCCCAAAGGAGTTCAAAGAGCATCTGAATGATGCTCTTAGTCATATGGTTCAGTTTTAAGTTGTCCTGAAAGAAGCAGGGAATTGTACTTGATGATCCTTATGGGATCCCTTCAAACTTGAAATGTTGTAAGATTCCAAACCATCCAGGTCCAGCACTGCATTGTAGCCACGTAAATCTTGTATGGAGAAAAGATCCAGGGACAACTGTCTCCATGTCCTCTCACCCCCTCTGAAGCACAGGAAGAAATCCTGGGCACCAGGAGTCAGAGGAAACCACATGTGCTCCATTAAGCTTGGCATCTTCCCTCTCCTATCCCTCGGCCTCCCTGCACCATGAAGAGGTTACATGGGCAAAACTGTGCTTTTGTGAAACCTTGCTCCCAATTTCTATCATTATTTTAAAGATCAACATTCCATGCACTCAGCCTTTACTTAACAAGGCAATGCCATCTTTCTGTAGGGAAAATACGTTCTCCTCAAGACCCCAGCTGGTGATTCTTGGTCTTCTCCTTAGTCTTTCTTCTACCCCCATGCACACACTGCTCTCCTTCCCCATGTCTCAGTGACCCATTTGCCTGCTCCTCCCAAACACATCACACATGAACAGAAGAATGCTCCATCATAAAACCAACATCTCCTGCAAATATTAAAAGAAACAGTCAGCTAATGGCTCATTCAAAGGAAAGTGTGCAAAATTCCCAAATATATTGAAAAATCTCTTGTTAAAGAATGGAACATCTAAACAGCCTGTACAACCTCATATACTTACCAGAGTTACATGTTGCTGGCACATCATTCACCTGAACAGTTGTCAAATATCAGAGCAGGCTGTGGACACTTGCACATAGGATATCTCTGGTCTTTTGAGTCTGATTATATTGATGCTGGTCATAACTATTTACAGATAATAGTTTTAGGACACTAACTGTAGTCAGTCAGTAACTTGCTCCTGCTTAAGTCTGACATCTTAAGCCAAAATGTAGGATTTCAATTTACCTTCAAATAAAAATTTGCAACCTGATTTCAAAACTATGATTTCTTCTCTCTGCCATATCAATTAAAAACCAGGTGATTCTGCTGCTGATATTAAATAAAGTGCATTAGTAAATACAGAAATAATAAAAATAGGAATATTCTTAGAAGAATAATAAGAAGAAATGGTACTCACGGCTGATAATGCTGTGGCTGCCCCAGTGGGAGGAACATGCTGTCAGGGCTGATCCTCACAACTCTAACCCAAAGGCTCTGGAAATGTTTTCTTAAATACTCACTGCATTTAAGAAGGAGCATTGCAGGGAATTAACAGTCCTGCTGCCTTTTTTGTTGGGTTTTGTTTTTTTGGTTTTCTGTTCTGATATGATGAAAACCTTTGCATTTTTAGAATGCACAACTGCATATGCAAGGAAATGTGTGGCTGAAAAAGACAATTTGTACCCATTGCCCTTTGTGAAGAGAGGGCATCCATTCTCTTCATACCTGTCTCTGAAGCACTGTAATACTGTAGTGAGGCACTCCTGAGCCTTCTCTGCTCCAGAGAGGAGATGTAACTGCTTTAGTCCTTCCTCACAGGGCAGGTGTAGATGGTGGCTTGATCCTCTCCAGCCTGCCTGCATCTCCATCTAAGATGTTCTTCAGTGTTTGATACCACAGCCACTACTCAAACCACCTAATATACATTATTTTCTTGTACTGCAGTTACAACTATAAGCTCTATAGAGCTGGGCTGGTATCTTCATGAGTTGAAGTCACACTGCTGTTAGAAGGAGCTGATTCAAAGGTTGAGCTCTGGAGAAAAGAGAATTGGTGTTCTCAGTATATTCCCCACCTGTGAGCTCCAGGTATAACACTGATAATATCTGTATTATCAGTAGTAACTTGAACAAGGCACCAACCTAATCTTCGGTGAGACCTGCGCTTATCTTCATGGGTGGGTTTAAATGTTATTTTTAAACATTAATAAATCTATTTTGCCTTTTATTTCAAGCAGCCCAGTTGAGAGAATTAGAAAGAAACAAAATATAAAAGTAGTGGCAAAAGCTGCTCCACTAGTCCCAGCAGTGCATTTCTTGGCTGTGCATTATTAAGCCAACACAAATAACATTTTCAGGAATACCATTATGCTGCTGCATAGAGAAAAATGCTTCTGATTAGCATGTACTCGATATGCTTGGAAAATTAGATCTCCTTCAGAGAATTCCAGCAACAAGTGAAACATCTGTTGTTTCCTCCAAGTTATAACAATTATTTTACAATTACTCTTTTGCATACTTTGAATTTCTAATTTTTTATTTTTATCTAGAAAGCCAGGATTTGTGGTGCAATTGGAATTCACAATGTGCACATGTGTGTGCAAAAGCAGAATAGGAAATAATGGCAGTCCCTAGCTGCAGCATTATGTCACCCCCAAGGCTAAAATTGTTGGCCATCTACATTATTTGCATTCACTGTATTAATTCCCCTCTATACACAATGGGAATTAATCCCACTTCAATAAATTCAATGGCTCCTATTTATTCCAAGGTTGATGGCAGTGATCCCTATTGTTTGTAGCCACACAATATGCTTTCTGCAGCCAAAAATTCCAGATTCCAGCCCCTTCCTGCAGCACATTGCTCATGCAGCTGTGGCGGGACCAGCGCTGGGGATATGAACAACACTGAAATAAATGGTGTTAAAAGAAAACTCTAAGTGGGTTGGAGTAGTAGCAGCATCGCAGCAGAAATGTGCAGAGGCACTTGGAAGAGGCTGGAATTGATTCAGGCAGTTTCACAAGTGGGGAAAAGAGGTCATAGCATGGGCAAAAAAGAGCTGTGAAGAGTCAGGCCCCTGGACAGCACAGAAGTCAAAAGACCAGTAATATTCACATCTATAACTCTATATCCATATCTCTATAACTAGAGATAGCCTTGCCTCATTATATTCAGTGCAGTTTATCTGCTCTCAAGAGCTCTTGCTTCAAAAGGTGATGCACAAAGGAGAGGTGAGAAATGCAGGTTAAATACGGTATTTTGCTCTTCCTGCTGTGTTTGCCTGCACAATGACAGTACAAGTGCTGGGGGCAATGGCCTGTTCCCAGCATCAGCCTCCGAGGGTCATTGTAAGTTATTTCTGTCATCCACATAGGATGGATAAATAAACAACTCACCAAATACACTTAGAAACAGTCTAATTTAGCACGGGTTTACAAAAGACTGGTACCAGAACATCTTGCTGAAGGACAGAGGTAAAATAACTGTGGCTCCCCCTCTGGAAGTGGGAGATTTTTTTGGCTATTTTTATCCACCCTGCAAACACTTTCAGACCAGCCAGCAAAGGCCTTTGAGGAGTATCTTTGACTCGGCTGCACATCTACAGCCTGAGGATAACACAGGACACATATGGCAAAGCCTTGTCTGTCAGCCCTACTGCCTCTGAGCAGAGACTACCCTTGATTCCAGCAGCTGGAAGGACACATGGGTCACAGGGAGATCCCTGATCTGCACAGAGATCTTGGCCAAGCAGGGAAGGCTCTCTGCTTCTAGATGGGCTTTACACAATGGCATCTCACCTTTACACCTGGCAGCAGCATTGCCATAAGGAATTTCCAATGAAACAGGCAAAGAGCGAAAGCAAAACCCCCACAACTCTGCCAAAGCAGGAACAGCGTTTCCCCATGTGTGAGGTCAAGGTCAGAGCCCATCTTACCCATCCTTCAAGTCACTCATTTTAGTAATGAAGACACAGATCTCTCCAGGTAACCCACGTGCTGCCCTGGTACAGGCTGTGCCTGTTTTGGGTGCTGCTGCTGTTCCTGCAGTGCTGCCTGCAGGCTGCAGACAGATGTGGGCACCTCACCCAGCTGCTGTTCCACAGCGCAGGGAGAGATCCGAGTGCTGGGACAAGACTGGAATACATGTTTGGAATTTTTTTCTATGAGAATACTAATACAATTAAAAAAGAAAAGAAAAACAAATGTCTTCCTTTCCAGTGGTAGTCAAACTAATTACGCAGCTGCAAACACTGTTACAGTTTCACTGCAGAACAAAACAGTAAAGTTGGGATTACCTGCCCTAATTTAAGTGGTCTGAAGTTTTGCATCTGATTCTAACACTTTTCATTTTACACTCAAGAGAGAAATATCCCAGAGGATCACTAAAATGAGAGTCAAAGATCAACTGAATTAATTCCCTTTTAAAGGTAAATGTGACTTTTTAATGATTGCCAAGGAAGCCATGGGTACATTTGGCATCCAAAATTTTGACATCTCAGGACTAAGAACCTTACACAAAGTAGAAAACCACAGCCCTGGGTACAGTAAGCAGAATTTGCAGAGCCATTGGAGAGTGACTTTTCATCAAGATCAAACCTTTATCTCTAGGCTGGTTGTCTTTGACCCCAATCAGCACTATTGTAGAGATGGTTTAATGAAATAATGGAGTACTCCAAGCAACTATTTCACCAAAACTCACTAGTTTAGTGACAACTTCCACTTAGGTTCCATTTTTTAACTGCAATTTTCAATTAGCCAAGTAATTCTCTGCATGAGACAGAGCAAAAACAAAAGATTTAATTTGATTTATAATCACAAACCCAGAGACTCAGGCTTGGATTGTGAAATAGGCAGAGGGCAGCCAGCTAATTCCTGACAAATTTCATTAGCAATAAGGCCATGCTCAAGAAGCAGCTGTTTTATGGGGGCTAGAAATGAAAAGTTGGTGTGAGTTTAGGAATGTAAGTGTGCCAAAACATAGAGTATTGTATCATTCTTAAACAAAAGACTTGAAGCAGTAAATTAAATTTGTCAGATATGGAATATTTTTTTGAGCTTGTCCCTTAAGTGCATGTACTTTCCTTTCCTTGAAATGATTAATCAATCATAGGGTAAAAAAAAAAAAAAAAAACAAAATGGACAATTCTTTCTGCAGCATGACCTTATTTCCTACTCTGGATTGTGAACTTATACAAGCTTGTATTGGAAAAATTGAATCTGACCAGCCATCAGTGCTGTTTATGTTATCAGAGGTGCTTCTGTCCATACTGAATGTTGTAGCTTCAATTCTGAAGAGCCAGAAAGGAAATCTCTCTTGATTTCTCTCTCCAGAGAATTCCGTTACTGACAGCAGGAGACGGGGCATTGCTTACAGCCCAGAGAATTGACTTCTTATCACAAAACCAAATCTGCAGCAACTTCAGATTTCTGAAAGTTTGCTTAAGGATGGCAAAGTGTCCATTCAAGTGTAAAATGACTAAAGAGTGGGAAGAAATAGAGAGGAAATAGGTAAAAACATGAACTTAAAAAAAGTATTTTATCATATTTAACAACACTTTTGGAAAGTTATTTGCAACATATTGAGGTACATACTGACTCTCCAGCGCTTAATCTAAACTAATCTGAAGCAATCCACTACAGGTATTTTACACTTGCATAATTCAGATGTTCTGTAAGGACCTATATGAACCAAAGGTACCTGGGGGAAGCTTTCAAAAGGCAGCCTGACAGACAATCCACCAACCAGATGGGTTTCTTTCCCTTTTCCCATTTATTCCTATAGCCACACTTCAAACTTTCCCTGATGAAACCAAGATGAGACTTACAATTTAACCTGAGCTTCTACATTAATATCCAATGAAAATCCAAGGTCATACATATCTGCTTATAGTTAAAACTCCAGCGTGTCTTTGGCATGACAGCACTAAAACAAAATCTGCTGAGACTTCTTTGCCAGCAAGCCCAACCTGCCTTGAATGTGATGTATGGGGAAGATCTTGGTGTCCCTTTCCAGAAAGGCTTCACAGGAAGGCCCTTTTCAAGGCTGCCAGTGTGTCTAGAGAATGTACATGACGTGCCAGACTGCAGCAGTGATTGACTGCTTGAGACAGTAAGGAGGAAATCTTATCTCCACCAAGCCCCAGGCAATGCTAGGCTCAGGGGTTATATTTCATAATGCAGATATCTACCTCTGACAGTAGGACTGTCACCAGAAGTGGGTCATCAGTTCCAGGTATCAGAGGTATCACACTCCTTTTCTTTCCTGAGTCATCCCTCTCACAAACTGTCCACAGCAGCCTTGGACATTCCCCCCTTCCCGAGACAGCTGCTTGGTTGCTGCCACCAGTGGGGTCTTTGCTCAGTCAGGAAGGCAACAGGCAAAGGAGCAGATAAAATGAGCTGACAGGTATTGCCACATACACCTCTATCAGCTCAGTCAGGAACAGTAGCAATGAAGGTATCTCCTGGTGAAAATTTTGTGGTCAGACACTCCCCAGGGCCCAGAAGAAATTGCCAAGATCACCTTCTGTCTGAACACTCTCCATACAGGGACTTCAAAAGACATCTGCAGACTGTCCATCACCAATGACAAGATGATGGTTATTTTCAGGAAGTGTCAGCAAAGCAGGATCCTAACAGCCCACTGAGAGTCACTACTTTTCTTAAGACTGACAAGGTACAAAGGCAGTATTCATGAGGAAAGCCACAGTAAAGTGGTGAACTGTGTGAAGACTGTTGTGGGAGTTTTTTAACAAAACAAACAACATGGGCACCTTCTCAAGATGAGTTCCTCTGCTGTCTTGCAAGAATTACATTGGAAAAGATACCTGCTTTTCCCATTGGAAAAGATGACTGTCAGCTGCTACTTATTACTACAATTATTTCCTTCCCCAGCTCCTGCACCAACACAGATATATTTTGTGCAGTCATGCAATAACAACCCGATTGCTTTATGGACTGAGAACAATCAGGCATTCCTCCTTCAAAGTCTTCTCTTACATTGCTAGTGGGGGAAATTCACTACTGAGAAACTCATAACAAAAGTCTACCTAAGGAGGCAGCAGTGGGCAGAGCAACAACACCAACAAACCTTTTCCTCCTTTTCCCCCGACAGACAACTTGGATGCCTTGGGGTTTGAAGTACCGGTAAAGATAACAACAGCAGCCCTCTAACTACCATCTGTAAAAAATACAATTCTCTCAACTATTTGCTGCTGAGTGCCGAAGATGGACCTTTGACATCTGAACCAGTAATATCCTTAAGCATTACCAGGAATTAAGTAAGCTTGTAATCCAGAGAAGTTTTTGGAAGCTACTAAATTTGGTAGCTACCCAAAGGGTTTTAAATGTCCCAATTCTAGAAGAAACACAGAAAACTAATAAAATAATTAAAGCATCTTTCTGCATTTCACCTGTACTTTTAACTTGGCTGGTTCTACATGATATTCTATATAATTTCCATTCTGTGTGCAGGTTTCTTTCCCAAATATGATTTAATTTAAATAGAATATATGGATTAAAATCAAAACAGTCAGACACAGAAATATGCTGAATGTTTTTAAAAGACATAGCACACTGCATTTTTTCTTAACCATCAGCCATAGAAAGCTTTATTCCAAGCCTGATCACACTTTCAGTTACAAAACACATGGCAAAAAGTAACAGTTAACGCGCAAGATCTGCCATATTTCTACTTGCCTCTATTCTTATACTGGACTTTCCACATTGAGGGATGGAGAATAAACTTCTCTAATTCTTAACATAATGAATATACCTAAGGGTAGCAAATAAAGGTTTTTATTATTTTTAATTTCATTTCACAAATGCTTTACTTTCCCCAAGCCGCCATTTGTTAGTGCAACAAACCGCACAGTGCTAGTTGCTGAGGTATACATGGTTAAACTGATTTCACCTTCAACCCAAATTGCTGTGTTTTCTCTTACCCTTTTTTTTTAACTAATGAAAGCCATATAGTCACCATTCCACATTTGTAAAAATAATTCCACTCTAGACTAAAGAATGGTTTTCTTCTTGGTGTTAATAATGACAGGCTGTAAAAAGCAACAGCCTTATCTTTTATCGCCCATAGAACTCCTGCTGTTGTTTTTTTTTTTTTATATTTTAAAGATATTTTGTGCAAAATTAAGTTCTGTGTAGGTCTGTACCATAATTTGGAAAAAACTGTGTATAAAATGTACTTAATTTTTAAAAACAATCCCAACGTCAAACAACAGAGAAAGGAGAAACAGATCAGAGGCAGCTAAAGTTTTCACATGAGAAACTAAATATAGTATGTTCTTAAAGCTCCAGTAATACATTCTTCAAAAAACCAGAATGCACTTTGGTCATTATTAAACATTAGTACAGAGGCAAATAAAATACAAAATGCTTGTTTGTGTTGCTTTTATATATAAAAATACTTTTATACCACATAAGTTTAAGACTCAATACTGCCAATCTTGCAAGATTCTGAAGATTAGCAAACATAGGGCAATATCCAGACTCTTCTCAACAATTACTTGTAATTTTTCAGTATGAAGACAGTATTTTAGAAACATAAAATATAAGAATACTTGTGCCTGGTGGTATTAATACTCCCAAAATAGGATTTCCTTTGTAGAAGGAAAGTTTGTTACTAGTTATTCAATTTCACAGGGATGGACACATTATTTTTGTCACACTGAAGAACCATGAGTCAATATGACTGGTCCTTGTGGGAGGCAGAGGGAGAGGTGTTAGAAACCCCAGCAGAAAGCACATGGGAATGACACCTGCTGGGGAGGAATGGGAGTTATTTCAAGACACAAACCTGCCAAATACCAGGCTTTGCAGCTCTGCTGTTCACCAGAGCAACTTGTTCTTTGTGTTTAATAATTGTGTTCTTAAACTTCAATGTGGTATGAATGGCATATACTATAGTGTACAAGAGGAGAGCATCTATCTTTTGTTCAGTCAGTCAAAGCAGTCCTTTCACCAGTAAATAATTTGCTTGTTTAAATATTCAACTTCAACATATAATACATACTGCTCCATAGTTCACCATAATATATCCCAATTAATATACATTTATATGTATAAAGTTTCTCATTAAAAGTAACAATAAAAAGTGCACATGCACAGTCAGAGCTGCGCAGAACAGCCCAGTATTTCAAATAAATACAATATTTAATTTTTATCAAAATATCATACAGCATGGTAACCATTTACAATTATTGCTCTAATAAGTGTGTTATCAAAGAACACTTGTTGACTTCTTATATAATACCTTTTTAATATCCCAGGATATTTAAACTGCAGCCTATATGAGTTTAGATCCTGGAATAACTCAAATTATTAGAAATTCCCACTTGTTTCTAATAGTAATATAAAACATTTTTGCTGCCTGTCATACTGTACTGTCAGTATTTTATTTTTTGAGTGTGTCTCACTTTTCTGTTGCAACCAAGCATCTATTGACATTGTCCTCATAAATGACTGGTGCAAATGAAATATTCTAAACAATTTTACCACACTATCAAAAATCAAATTACTTCCACATAGTGTTACTGGTAACTAAAAATGTTCAGCATTGGCTTAGCTTTAACAACAGACAGAGCAATTTAGTGTGATTGTATTTCAGGATTTTAAACTCTCAGACACACAGTTTTTGACCCTTCCTAAATCTGACCCTTTCCAGAACAAAGCAAGTAATTTGAAAATAAAACATAAATGTCAACTAAAACAAACATAAACCAGTGAGAAGATGAAATAAATACAAAGATTGCACAAGACAGATGTAAACACTTCCGTTTTCCAAATTACTTCCTTGAAGAGGTTGTAGCTTCTGAAATAAAGATTCAGTGGCTGCTGTGAGGCAGTTCTGTCCATCAATGACCTTTTCTGTAACACTGTGTTATTTCATCTTCTTTCTATACTGTCAAGATTTGATCTTCCAGAGCTAAAAAAATGAGAGCAGCACATCAACTTATTTCTCAAATTATTTCTGTTTACCAGAACTGCAATACAACCATGTTTTTTTTCTTATTGCATTTGCTACATAGTCTAATGACACACAAAATACATTTTACATGCATTTATTTCTAACAAGAAAAAGACAGCAGATGTAAGCAAACTTAATGGCCAATAAAGGGCTTTGTGACAACTACAAGCTTGTGTCTCATAACCTGAATCTTGAAATAGTTTCCAGAGTTTTCAGTTCAGGGTGGGCCTGAGAGAAGGATCTAAGGGGACAGTCCTACAGCAATGACAAACCAACACTACAGGACTGATCACAGCAATACCTTTCCTACTGCAGTACTTCACTGCAGGGCAAGACAAGGACAGCCTGCTCTGTCTGCCCCCCTTACAGAGCTACAGAGTCAACAGTGAGGAATTAAAGAGAGAAATCAAATCTGAGATATGAAGAAAAGTTTAAGAAGGTCTTGTATTTATGTGTAGAAATGTCTCCATATTTACATCCAAGAATTCTTGTAATTAAGTGTCCTAAATGAAATTACAAAGCCACAAAATGAAAAAAAAAAGTTTTAAGGGCTGCTCAAAAAAATACACCATTGTTCTTCTGATATAGATTTAATTTAATAATTTAGTAACAGTTTTCAAACAATAAATCTTCTAGTTAGCCTGGTTAAGAATTAACTATGCTTCAATATGTGTTCCATCTATGGTGAAAAAAAGGATGCTTCTCAAGTATTTACCTTTAGATTAAATCCAAGCAAGTCACTGATGACCCCAGAAACAGCTGACAGGATGACAACTTGGGTGATGTTATAAAGCAGTGGATTCATTGTAAGCCCATATAACCTAAAGGGACTGTCCAGTTCCTAATAAGGCAAAACAAGAGCTTCATTAAAAACAAAAACTACACAAAGGGGGTTTTGTTCACATATATATTGAGCAATATTAAATACTTTAGGAAGTCTTCCAAGTCCCAGTGGAGCAAAACATTCTCCTATTATTCTGCATATCAAACACAATGTGCAGGAAAATGTCCATTGCAGTAACTGACTGTTTACTGCTGTTGTCTAAATAACCCTTAAAAATATTGGAGGCTACCCATGTACAATACCTACCAATCTGCTTGTGAAGCCAAGAAAATAAAGAGCAAGGTGCCATCATCTCCAAATTCCTTACAATTTTTCAGAAATAACCTTCAGTGTTAAAAGAACTGACAGTCAGTAGAATCACAAAAAATAAGAATAGAAAGATTTTTCATGACAGAAAACTACCTCACAACTATTAAAATTAACAAAAATATCTTTCCTATTGCAATTTCCTTCCTTTTCCATTAATTTTGAAACTAACAACTCATCAATATAGCCAGAAAAGGATGATAAAGGAAAAAAAAAGTCCTAACAATCATTAGACTGTGAAGACTTTACTTTTTTTTTAATTGAAAGGAACAAAACATAAGCCCAAATTAATCTGTATCAGAACTTGAACAAAGAAGCTATTTCACTGATTTTCAATTACTGGTGTGTGAATATAGTCACCCAAACTTTTCTGGCATAGAAATATGTCAAATAAAGTAACGAAAAAAGAGTTTATTTTAAAATATAAGAGTAGATTACATAAAGTCTACCAACTATCACTGCTTTGGTAATTTATATTTTCTAGCTTTAAATTAATCTTCATCCATCTCTTGCATTGCATCCTGGGCCTTGAAAAAGGCCTTATAAATCCTTTCTTAAAAATGAAGAATTTCAAAGGTATGATTCTTTTTTCAGAAAGGTGAAATAAGAATGAACAACCTTTTCATTGTAATGTTGTATAAAACTCTGCTGCAAATACAAAAGATACAAAAGACATGATTCTGAGAAGGACAGCAGAGAAATTCAGTAAGGAAAAAGGTTTTAGATTCTGGATTCATCTTACCAATTTTGTGAGTAAGAAAACAGTAATATTCAAACTTTATAAAAGTTTAAAGACCAAAACTACCCAAAATTATATTTTAAAAACCCTAAGCTCATTTAGCTACTGGACATGAATTATGTAATTGCACTAATCCTAATCACTAAATACCAAGAATTTATTTAAAGCTCACAGTAGGTGGCTTGGAGATCTCACTTTTGGTATCTTCTCACAGTAACTAAAAAATGGCCTGGGTCTGGGATTTCTGCCACAAAAGCTAAGTACTCCATTGGAAAAGGCTGTGACTTTCGGCAAGAGGAAAACATGAAAGCTTTTTTTGAAACACTGAGAAGATAATGAAAAAAATGGAAGCAATTTAGTCCAAGATGGGATCAGCATCCAACCTACCCACATTCTCACAGCACACAAACACTTTAGCTCATCATGAGCTCATGACAGCTTATCCTTAAGCTGTTGGGCTTTGTCTGTTCTTGTCCAATCTCTCCTTGAATCCAGATAACCCTTCTGTATCCACAGTATCCTCTGATCATCTGATGGACTGAGAAGATTTCCTTTCCTCTGCTCCACAACCAGGTCCTGAAAGCCTTGCAGTCCCTTCCTCTTACACCAGTCACTGATTTAGTCAGGTTCTCCTTACTGATCCAGCACAATTCTCAAGCAGGTGCTTTGTTAGCTCTGTGTCCTTGCTGACTCCATCAGTTCTCTCAGGGAAAGTGCTGTATATCTTTTTAGAGGAGGGGACCAACACACACCTTGCTCGAGGTGTGCTGGTGAGAGGAATTACTCATTGAACTAGAAGAAATACTCTGATCTCAGCTACTGACTGGCTAAACAGAGTTTTAACTGCATTTTATGGGCTGCTCCCTGCCACATGGCACAGGCTAAGGGATCCAAATTCAACCCAAACCTGTGGATGAGTGAGGCCAAAAAGTCTTAAATCACCACTGTATTGACACTCAAAACAGACAATAAAATTTCATCATTTGTTTCCCAAGCATTCATCATCCTGACCACCCTGAAGTACCTTCTCTCACACTGCTAATATACAGCAGAAGAATTAAGACTTCCTGGATGTAATAATAATTTACAATCCACAATGACTGGAACGTAACAGACTGCACTGTATGAACAAGCAGCATCCCTGTGAAGAGGTATGGGACAAATTTAAACCAAAGTACACCCTACTGCCTGCAGAAGTCACACAAGTGACTCTTTAACCAATCTATTCTACTACCTCTTCTTTATAATATGGGAATTCCATTTTAATCCTTACCTTCAGTAACTTAGTAGCAAGTTTTAAAACATTGTTCACTAGTGTCAGTTCCTCCTTCTTATTAGGCTTTTTCTCCATTTTCAAGTACAAGTTTATCTGAATTAAAACAAAAGCACAAGTATCATCACCTACTCAGAATTTCAAGGAATTAATTTTGAACTACAATATATTTCAAAAATGTGATTTCTCAGCAGCCATATGACAAAACTGCAGTGAATTTCTGCAAGCAAGCAAACTTTGTTTCCTTTTTAATATTCAAGAACAAGTACTGGCTCAGCACCACAGGAAAATGCAATACTAATTTATGATATAACAAATTACATTTGACATTATTATTACACCAACTTTAAAGTTTAGCCTGATCTATAAATTAGGCACAAAAAACTAACATAGGTTGGATTTACATAATTTCTTTTTTCCTCATTCAAGGGTTGCCTGAGGTTTGACAATTCATCCCCAGGAGGTCTTCATAGTAGTGGGCAGACCTCACAAGACTTAACACCCTCAAAAGTTATTGAACAGGATGAAATGCAAAACCATAACTCTGCTAAAGTGTTATTTCTTTTAAAAGATTCTAGTGTAATTTAGTACTTCATGAGCACCTTGAGAGTAGAAAAATCAATCTTTCCAGTGCCTTGAAATATTTGAAAAATTATTAAATTCTTCATTGCTGTAGGAGAACAGTATTGAACATTTCAATACTTCTGTGATGTAGATGTTTTTAGGTCATTATTTCTGAGAAAGTTAGAGAGTTCAAACTGGCTCTCTTTTGTCCTTTTAGCAATTTTGAAACAACAGCTTTCATTCTCAAACAACCTATCTTTGATATCCCAGATCAAACAAAGGCTAGGGTTTTTTTCTTTTCTATTGCATAACAGAAGCAAATCAAAGCTAAAGTGTCTTGAAAAGCCACTAACTTTTTATTTTAGGGTGACAACATTCAAAATAAAAAGTGAACACTTTAGCAATGTGCTAAAGTAATCCTTCAGATGACACCTACCTGACTATAGAAAGGAAGTGATGCTATATGATATATTTCACCACCTCATTGTATGGTGGTTATTCAAATAAGGGCCATTCAAAACAAGTAATTGATTATCAAATCTCCCTTAAAACATCACTGTAAGTTTTTTACACAGGTTAAAAACCAAAACCTATGCCTAATATATTCCATGCCATATTAAGCTCCTGAACTATTATTACTGCAGTGTACATTACAATTATGCTTTCAAAGCCAAAGAGATTCCAATCTTTAAAGATAAAACTATTGATTTCAACAATGCAAGACTTATAAGCAGGACTAAACAAAAAATAAGGGCTCTAATTAGCAACTCTGAAAACCAGAAGAAGGTCCTGAAAAATTACAAACAAACAAAATAAAATAAAAAAAAATCCCTTTTAGTTTTCCATTGTGACTCCTAATCATGAAATTCATAGGTGTCTGGAAATTCAAAGTGTCTGGAACTTTGCTGGCAGAAATAGAATTTTCAATTTCATCTTATCTGTGGAGCATTTAAATTGCATCTGGGAGTGGAGACTCATTTATCTTTTTTTTGTTATTGTACTTTCCTGTTTGTTTTCAGCTTTGTTGTTTTCTCAGAAAGCCTAATAACTGTAGTGTGCCATTTTCCAGGACACTGGATCAGATGTGCTTTTTTAGATAGAGTGTCAGTCAATATTTCAAAGGACTTGACCTTCCTTGAAAAGCCAAAATGTTAGATTTCCATGAGTCTGTCTCAAGAACACCAATTATGCTGTAGCACCCAGCTCAAGCAAATGAAACTAGTCTAAAGTGAGTCCTACTCAGGGTAAAGTGTATCTTTTTAGTTTTCTGAGAAACAATTGTGAATTCTATTTTGGTTTTCATTTCATAAAGCTCTTGGGCATTTTTGAGGGAAAAAACTTTTAACAGGATAAGCTGCATTCAATGCAAAGGTAAGTGTCTGATAACATAATACTTCTTTAAGTTCTGAAGACATACAGAAAGTGTTTCTTTCAATATCCATGCTAGATTAAAATGTTCAAACATTTACTCTCAAGAAGAGCATGGTATAGAAACCTATGAAAGCAAAATAAAGGCTTGATAATCTCTCTTCCCTTGCTCTTTACATTTTTTTCCAATCCTTATCCCACCACTTCCCTCCATTTTCATTTCCAGAAACAGCAAACAAACTTCACTGGGACATTCAGCTCTGAGGATCAACAGAACAATGGAAAACTCTCCAGGCTCATGAAGTCAGAATTTTCAGACTGGTGCAAAATATTTCACTCAGGACAAGGCAGAGGGCCAGTCAGGCTTCTGAGTGTCCAACCTTATCTTTAGTAAAGGCAGAATGAGTCATTTATATCACCTGTCACAAGCTTCACATCCTGACTTTGGGACACACAGTGTGGAAGATTTGATTCTCCTACTTTAACACATTTTCTGTAGGAAACCTGGGAAGGTTTCTGGAACTGCCTATTTACCTTGCCCTGAAAGGGTTGTTTTGTACCAATGTGAAACTTCAGAAGAAAGAAATTTCTTTCTAACCTAACACTAACTGAACATGCTTAGCTTGGAAAACTATCAGCAGTGTCAGGCAGAGCAGAGAGGGAAGCTTGAAGTACAAACACCAACCAGAACATTCTTGAGAAGAAACACACATAGACCCAAAGACAAACCTGAAGAATGACAAGCCTGAAAAAGAAATTTCCAAGGAGTCCAGAAGAGGCTGTGTGTAATCCCTGCAATGTAGTAGTCCTAAACTATTGGACTGGAAACACAAACTCACTTCATAGATGGTTAAGCTTGTCTTCAGATCTTTTACTCACCCATCCAACACTGAGATACCAAGGTTTTTTTTCCTATTTAAAAACTATTCTTTTATGTTTGTGTTCTGTTAGATGTTAAATTGTATCAAAGGAGATAGTATCTCTAAGCTCACTTAAACAGAAGTTGGCATAAAGTCAAACATTTATCTCAGAAACTGAACTTTGGCACTGCAAAGTTGGTTCACTTCCCCATAATTAACTCTCTAATCCAAACTATTTTAATAAATCTACATGGTCTGAGACTTATTGGATTAATGAGTTGTTTAGATATAAAAATATAGGTCTATACAAAATCTCACCTGCTCAGTAAGTAATATTGAGGTATTGCTGTACTTTTTACTTGTTTCAGATCCAAGAGTAACAAATCTTAAGAGAAAAACAGTTAGAGAAATGCACCAAATTACGAGTTCCCAGTTGTAGTGACAATCACGGAAAATCTCGTGCATGTGAAGTAGCTGAAAAAAAAAGAGGAAAGAAATCAAAATTTAATTTGAAATAATTACATTATGATACAATAAAATAGTTACATATCTCCACTTCAAGAAACATATCCCAGTAATAAATATATGGAAGGTTTTTAGGCCTATAAAATTTAACTCATAATTTTAAACCAACACTGTATCAGAGCTATGAGGTCTGAGAAAAGGTAAATAAAAAAAATACACTCTAAGAGAATTTTTAACTCCTGTTCAGACTTGCAAAGGCACTATGTGGGATGAAAAAAAAAATACCCTCACATGTACTAAGTTTTATGTAAATTACATTCTTAATAAAATACTTATATCTAGCTAGCAGGCAAACACAATAGAGGTAATTAGAAATTGTAAAGAAAACACAACCAGAAGCCATTCAGAAGATCCTCTATATTTTGAAACAGAAGTTTAAAGACAAATCTTAAGCAACAGAAATCTTCTTTAAACATAGATTTGCTTACTAAAAGACTTTCCACTAGAGGGCAGGCAAATATAGCCAACAATCCTGTTTTTCACAAAAGCATCAACCAAGGTCAGTACCAACTGTCTTTGCAGAAGTGTATTTTGATGCAAAATGGAGAAAAACAAAAGTTCCAAAATCCACAGTGAAAAAATGAAGGAGGGCACAGATTTAAAATATAACAGTGATATCACAGAATATCCTGAGCTAGCAGGGATACACAAGGATAACCGATCAAGCCATCTCCTCCTCGTCCTGCACAGGACACTCCCAAGAATCACATTGTCCCAGGTGCAGAATTCACCACTTGCCCTCATTAGACTCCATACCATTGATGATTACCTAGCCTTCTAATTTGTTGCAACAGAATTTCTTCTGCTATTACAGAAAAATATTCTAAAGTAGATGAAATGATGATACAAAATGGAATTCTATTCCAAAAAGCTCTTAACAGCTATTACTGGTTTTTCACTGGGATCTTTTAACTTACTAGACATCACCATGCAGAAGGCACTCAAAACTGTTTTCAAAACTAATTAAGTCATGGCTTTTTCTCTACAAATAAAGTTTCCTCACCTGTGCACAACAGATAAACACAACTGAGATAGTCAGGAGGAAGGCAGATGAAACTATCACATCCACTGACCGCTGAGGACCTCGACGCTGAAAATACAGGATATGCAAATGTGAGTGAAAGCCCACCCAGTCAGCACAAATAGTTAGAATCACACTGCTCTTCACTGGTTATTTCTCAGTTGAGTCAGTTCCCTACACACAGTGGTCTCTGATCCCTTTTTGTTAGTCACATTATTATACAAACGTTTTCGGTGGCACAGGAAAAGGTGGAATATAAAAATGTAGTTCCAAGGAAAGCAGGGAAGACATTCCACCAAGGTGCTACCATATGCAGAAATTTAGAACATCCCAACTACAATCTATTATCAAAGTGATGTTATCCTCCTTTCATCCCACCAGCACCACACTAAATTTTGTTTGCTTATAGTTCCTGCTTTCCACCCTCTTCAGCCTCCACACCATAATTCCTTTATGTTTTCACTAGTCTTTTTCTGCTTGTAAAAACTAATAGGAGATTTCAGGAATCAGTGTATCTTACAGGTAATACTTGGGCAAAATTTATAGCTTCACCTGGCATCCATACACTCACAGCACAAATACACAAGAACTGTCTTGCTTTATAAATTCCTTGTGTTAATGACACCAACTAATGAGACTCTTAAGTGTCAGTATTAGACTACATGTGGTCATTTTTTACTCAACATACTCACACAACTTTTCAGTTGGCACTGCTAAGTCAAGACTCCAACTCTGAACGCACTCAAACTTTAAAACAAGGTGAAAACCACACATCAACTTTCTCAAAATCTGTCTGTCTGAAGGCACTGCTGGCCCAGTCACAAAAACAAAGCATATATGGGACAAATGCACCAATAGTAAGTGTACAGGAGGAAATAATCTACACCAAACTTCCATCAGCAGCATAGGAGATATTTTATGTAAGAACATAAGATGTTTAGAATTTTTTTGTGTTAAAATCTTATTAAAGGAAAAATATACATTATTTTACCTTTAGATAGGACCTGAGAGAAAGCCACATTTTTATATTCTGCACTTTCTTCAAGCGAAAGTGAGGTACCTCCGATTTTCTTGCCCTTCTGGCAGATGTTAGATGACCAAAAAGTTTAGCAAAAAGCAGCCTCTGAAGAGAAGAAAAAAAATTACTTCAGCTGTTAAATGATTTTCAGAGGTACTAAAAACACAAGAGAAAAGGCTCCACTAAATATAAATGTGAAATACAACATAAAGTTAAACATACCAGTGTAAATTAAAATATGTTAATATAAACCAGAAGTGCAGCATATTATTAAAGAGAAGAAATACACAAAAACATTTTTAAAGTCTCCACATTCTAATGATTAACAAAATTTAGCTACACTTTTGAGTTCCTTTCTGCATATTTTAGACAACAGATCTGCTATGTTCTTAAAATCCTGGAAAAAATAAACCTAACCTGCCAATCACTTGCATTAGAGAGCACTTACACCACAGATGTTCCTTTCAATAGAAATCATTATTAGAAGCAGGTTAATTCTATTCTACTGTATTATATCATATTTTTTGACTATAATTTGAGAACAGAAAGTATAAAAATGTTTCTTTTGCAGCTAGTAAGGTTGCTCTCTGAAATTTCAATTGCAATAACAAGCAATGGAGTAGTACAGCAGAGAGCAGCTGTCACCATCTCCAGCTACAGAACTGATCTAACAACAAAGCACACTGGGCCTTGGCCAGGATGGACAGAAGCATTGTCAATGTCCCATCCCTGGAAGTGTCCAAGACAAGGTTGGATGGGGCTCTGAGCAGCTGCTCTAACGGAAGCTGTCCCTGCCCATGGCAGAGGGGTTGGAACTGATGATCTTTAAGGTCCCTTCCAACCCAAACTATTCTATGATTCTATTAATCAAATTGAAGGTTTTGAACAAAACACACTGGAAATCCATAGTGTTCTTTTCCTGAAATCACTTCTCCTTGTGAAAAGCCGAAACAAACTGGGAAATAACTAAGCATTGGGTTAACACACTGAGCCAGTTTTCCCCCAGAAATTCTCTTCAAGAAAATAAAAACACCACCAAAAAAAAAAAAACCTTTTTGCTTCAGAGACTTCAGTCCACTGGAACTGAGTCATCTCCTGAACTGCAAGCCCCACTGAAGTGCTTGTCATCACTGATCTATGACTCATAGCATGCTGATGAAAACAAGTTTAAAATAGGCACAAAGTCAAAAAATGCAAACATTAAACCTTGGTTTGCTTTAGATGAAGCCTCTTGGTCTGCTGTTCATACCTGTTTATATGTTCTCTCTGCTACACAGAGCAGAAAAAAGAAAATCCACACTAGAGACACCCGGACCACAAAACTTATAATAACCATTGAGAGCACCAGAACATCTCCATCGGATCCAAATGCAGTCATGCAAAGCTCAGTGGCAGAATGTGCAGCTAGCTGTTCTAAATCTTTAGCTTGGAAAAGTCGAAAGGCAAAGGGCATTAAACCCAAGATTAAAGATATGACATTTCCAAAAATCTGATAGCCAATTCCTGGTATATAGCTGTTCACCTAAAAACAACAACAAAAAAACAAGGTATGTATTTAATTTTGGAATTATTTTGTCATTAATTCAATAAAAAAAATATTAATGTTTTTATTTTATCACAAAGAACAATTTATTATCTGGTAAATTGCATGAAAACTTCCACCAATCATTATCCAGTTTTATTATTTAAAAACCAGGAAATCCTCAAAGAGCCCTTAATGTACAAGAACCAAATAATTTAAAAACCCATCAATAAAACACTGCAGTTAAACTCCAGTGCATATTCCTGCATTAAAAATTCACTGAATGCTGAATTAGCCAAGTGGGCCAATCAGACTGGGCTTCAACCCTGTATGCTGCTCCTGTATGTTTCTGTTTGGTTTGGGTTGTATCCTTTTTAGTGGAATCAAAGTGTCTATAGTGCAGACAGGACTGGAGGTCTGTTGTGCTGGCTGTGGCTTTGCTGAGTTTCTTTCTGCTGTCTTGCATCCAAACCTGTAAAGTCCCTAAGTCAGGCAGAGATCAGAACTAGGTTTGTGTATAAGTTGCTTTTTAACAAGTGGGAGAGAGGGAGTATCAACTTGCCAGAACTAGTGAGAGTTTTCTTCAGCTATGCTTGGATTTTATGAGCAACTCTACAAAATACCCATGTTGTCTATTCTGAAAAAGATCACATCAATTAAATGCATTTCCAACTTTTTCCTGAAGAGGAGTACTAGGAAAAAGGAGGGAGGACTAGTAAGAACATCCCACTCACCCCCTTAAAGGTTTGCTTCGTAAAGGGAAACGCTTTCTTTTCTAATCCTAACTTTAGCATCCAGATCATATCTGTACATTCCTAACCAAATATATTATTTGTTCATTGAAATCAAGGAGATAAACTTGATTATTCACAACATGTACAAATAAACTGTGGTTGGCTACGTTAGCAAGCACCTAACAAAGCAAACACCTTTTATTGTCCTAACACTGAAGATCTCCTAGGCTCTTTAATCTAGCAGTAACAAGTAAATCAGAGTGATGTAAGCCATAGACCAATAATGTGAATAACAGATACTTAAACAATAACATGAACAATAAAACAAATTTAAAAACCCACAACCAACCACCAAAAAAAAAAAAACCACCAAAAAACCCATAAACCAAGCCTGGTAGTGCTTACACTTCTAAATACAATATTTGCATAAATTAAGACAAATACTCACTCTGTTCATTATCATACCACTGATTTCAAGCACAGACATATCTGCTTTCTTGCAGTCATTACCCTCCCATACAATTGCACTTATTTTTTCTAGTCCTGGATTCAAACTGTGGATCCAAGGCAAATGACTCTGGGAAAGGCAAAGAATATCTTCCATCAGAAATAAGAATCTATTTTCATGTCAATATGCCTTTGTCAGCAATATACTAATAAACCCCCTCCCAAAAACACCCCAAAAATGAAACAAAAAAGCAACAACAAAAAAAAAACACACAAAAAAACCAAAAACCCCAAACAAACAAAAAAAACTACCCCAAAACACTTTAGAGTGACACAAATATTCCTATACAGCATTTATTTCTACAATATATTAACCTCATTCCTCAAAATCTTCCCCTTTTTTCAAAGAAATAGCTGTGACAACAGAAGTCTCTCCTTCTCTATACTACATTTTCTAATAGGGATGAGTTAATGGGATTTAGGATTTATTGGCTTCTTTTTCAGTCAAACATATCAAAGAAGAGAGAAATGTGAAAACAAAGTTCTACTTGTAAGTAATTTTTAAATCTGACACATTTAATGAAGTTATTTTATTTATTTACCCCTAACATTCTGAAAAGCACTCTTCTCAGGTTAAGCCTAAGGGAAGCAGTTTTTTTTCATTTTCTCTTAATGGCTTCAAAATCCTTCTTATGTATAAAGACCCCCCTGTGCACACTGTATCTGCCCAGACTCAGAGAGCAGTAGGTGTCTAATCAATACAGGCAGCTCCTAGAGCCAAGCAACCCCAGGTTAATCTTCTGAATGCACTTAGGGCTCAGGGACCTTTCTTTCAAACCACAGAGCCAAATGAGCACTAAGGGATATAGAAAAAATGTTGAGGTGACAAGTACTGCTGTGGCCATTTCTTGGTTTTCCTCAGCCCTGTTTCCCTCCTCTCCCATTCAGGAGATTAAAACAGCTTTCAGCTTTAGCCACCTGGCACGATGTGCATCACACAGCTGGAAGTGCTGGTGCTGGCAGGGACAAGGGCATGCTATTATTTCTAGGTATTACTTATCATTGATTGCAAGGAAAGCTTTCTTTTTATTTTATTGCTTGCTTTGTAAGTATTGATCTGAAATATTTCTAATCTGCTGAGTACTCAGTTATCTCCCTTATTTCCACTGGGTGAAGAAAAAATTATTTATAATATTAAAAGAATGTAAATATTGCAGGTTTTTCTTAGCCACAGTTTTCCGAGCTCTCCCTCTAGAGGGAGTATCAACACCAGAAGCTGAAACTCAAAAATTTACAATCTACAATAAAATAGAAAAATTTTCAACTGGTCAAATCAATATAAATCCTTTAGTCAATATATAGACTGTAATTCAACTCATTACTCAAAGGTTTAGTGTTTTATGGAATGCAAGCAGGAAGAACTAAAAATAAAAAAAGAAAACACTGCATGAAATAATCAAAATTGTTATTATAAGCTTTAAGGTAAAAAAAAAATAAAATAGAATTTAGACCTACATAATACAGCCATGATATCATATATATATACACATATACATATAGCATATGTTATCCTTCTGTTTGCTTTTCTTATATATACATTTCCAAACAAGCAAACAGAAAGGTGTCTGGTAAGTGCTTATGAGAAGTAATTCCACTAGATAAAAACAAAAATGGGGGAAAACACACCAAAACCAAAACAATATAAAATTAAACAAAACAAATAAACACAAAAAAGAACAAAACCCAAATCAGAAAAATAAACAACCAAACAGAACCACCTATCACAGAGGAAACTTAAATCAATCAGTACTTGCCCTAAATTAGTATTAAGATTCAAACACTATTCTATAGGCTATTTTGATATATTGCCATACCATCTTCTTTTGAAAAATTAATAACTGAGTAGCAGAAATCAAGTTTTACTTGTTTAAAGTCTATCAAATCACTTTGGCTTTGTTACTTCCACCTAATATAGGTCTTTCTCCCAGGCTTTCTGTGATGTACGATAGGTAACACTGACCTTGTGTGTAGTGTAAAAAGCCAGAATTGGTGGGTACCAACCTGATGAAATGGGTCATCTCTGAATTCTTTCTTCACACAAGGGTTCACTTGAGGGCTTTCCACGTCTGTCTCGCTGGTACAGGACGAGTGGCACTCAGCACAGTGTAAGAGGTCCTCCCACAGCACATCTTCTGTTTCTGACTCTGGCCTCGCACTCTCCGAGTCCTGTCTGGAGCTTGAGCACCGGGAACTGCAGCTGGTACCTGATTTAGGTGTATCCTGAAAGCCAAACATCCACTGGCATTAATGCTGCTGTTTCATTCTATATCATTTCCTGTCAGAGATGTTTTAAAGTTCAGATCAGTGCATCTGTGTTCATCTGGATTTTTAGGTTCTAATCCATTATCCTTGTCATCAGAAAGGTTTTTATGTTTATTGCAAATGTGTTTAAGAGGTTGCACATTTCAAGATACTGTACCAAAATGGCCTCTGCTTTTTAGGGTGGGGGTCACAATAAGGAAGAACCTAATCATACTCATTATTAAAAGGAAATAACTACTTCACAGACTTTTAGAGCTCACTAGTTTAGAATTTAATAGCAATTATCAAGCCACAGACTCCAGCTATATCTCCAACTTCTGAGGAACTGACCCTCAAAGTCCCCTAAAGTCACATTGTTACTACTAACACACCTTCTCAAAGACAGAGCAAGCTTGTTTGAAGACAGTAATGCATCAAATATAGAAAGGGGGGGAAAAAAAGCAAGGGTACATATAGCTGATGCCAGGTTTATGTGTAATCTGCACTGTTAGACCTAAGCATTTAATTATTTTAAACAAACTGCACTTGACAAACAAGTATGCCTTTGTAAACTCAAGTTTTACCAAGCTCTTAGATAAAGAAAGAAAAATCCTAAATTTGGGATATTGAAATCTCCCAAGGCATACACATCAAACAACCTATGTTGTCTTCAGAACAATAATGTAGAGTCTAAATTATTTTATACAATAAACAGAATCCATTTCCAGCAAGACAGGGGTGTGGTATTAAAGCAGTATCAGTCTACTCACTGCCATCCTCTGGCAATTTCCATTCCCTCTTAATACCAAGTTTATTTCTACTAATTCCTCTTGAGAACACACAATATTTTACACTGAAAGAAAATTAAGCACTGTTCAGCAGACATACTATCTTAGTCCACAGTCCATTAGTACCTGAAGAAATGTTCTTCATGCTTTCTGAAAACCATGCTTAATGTATTTTACACAAACCATTTTCTAAAGAAATGTTTAGAAAAAAATTGGTCTGAACTCTTTCTGCACCTCTTACAAAGAGAGGGATAACATCAATGCAGAAAGAGTCGGAAGTATTTTTTTAAGCAAAAAAGAAGATATTTATAGAAGGCAGTCACTACTGGGTACCACCGAGGCTCAAAGTTAATGAAGTAAGAACATGAAAAATAGTTTGCTCAAATAACAATTAAGTAGACACATAAACCTGAAGATAAAAGAAAATGCAGGACAAAATTTGAGAGTATATCCACTGATTTCACTAATTTTTGTTTTTGTAATACAAAGAAAGCTTTCACTGATTTGAAAACTATTGTTTCCATTTCTTTGTAATGGTGTGGGGGAGGCGAGTTGGGAGCAGAAAGAAAAGCTTCCTCTTTCGTTGCATCAGTTGATCAGTGAATGGGGAATAAGTGTAAAACAGTACTGCCACAGCTAAACAGGGATTACATTTTGTCTCTAGTTTCTGAAGGTATCTACAAAGCTTTCCCTAGCTTTGAAGCACTCTACGCTAGAGGAAAATATATCTAAGATGAAAAACAAAAGAAATCAACTGTAATGGTGCCTTTCTGCTTCCTCCTGTGAAGCACTACGCCTGCACAAGCACACAGTGAAGGGACATCTGTGACATGAAACAAACAGTGCTATTATCTCAAACCACACATGCAAAAGGCATTAAAAGCTGAGATCAATTAACATTCTGGATCTCTCTAGCCAAAGTCTGTGAGAAATGTGTTAAAGAATAGCTTATTTAATAATGGTTTTTTTATCCAAAGCATCAACTTCAAGACTTTGCAGTTGTGATCAGAGTAAGCAGTACCTGAACCTTTCCAATACACATTTCCTATATCAGGTAGAGAGTTTACTTATGACCTATCAAGCCCATCTGTCAGTGGACTTTTGTCAGTGCTGATTTTACTCTTTGCTTTCTTTGTTCAGCCTTAGAGAAAAAAAAGCAATACAGCCTTTAAAAAGTGTTACACATCTGTTAAGATCCATATATTAGCAAAACAGCATAATTTTTAAAAATAATGAATAAATAAACAAAACCACAATAAGATATCCCATTCTCTTTCAATGTCTGAATTAAGAATTCTGCTCACAAGGAATCTGTGAAATCCCCTATTATAAGCTATTAATGTCATCATGTCTCTTAAAATTTTAGTATTTTTTCTACATTGAAAATTTTGTTAAAATTTCACTACAAGATTTAATATAATTGTTTAAATGAATACGAGGAAATGAAAACTCAGAGTCAATCCGACTTTTCCACAAGAAAGCAAGTGAATCCAAAATACTAAATGGAGAGAAACAGGAGCAGTACCATACTGAAAATCTGCATATTCTCAATTACTACTGTTTCTGTAACAAAGCAAATTTCCAGAGGAGATAACTGGTGTCATGGGACAGCAACGGATACCATAACCTGATGCAAGATCTACCAAACATATTTTAATCTACTTATAGCCAATTGAAAAATAGGATGAAGCTCAAAAAAAACTAGATTACAATCTTTTAATTTCAAAACACTGTCATTAAACAAAAGTAACGAAAAAAATTTCTGTTCCTCACTAGCATGACTTCCAATTTACAAACTCCTAAAAAACAATATAGAAAAAAAAAAACCATTTGTGGAAATGTCATCGTTGAACTCCAGCCAGCAACCAAGTACATGCAAGCTGCTTGCTCAATATACCTTACTCAATAAGAAGTCAAGTTGTTTTAAGAATTTACAGGCAAGAAGCAATAGAAATGAACATACCTCCAGAGGGTAGTGTTTCTTATAATGGTGAGATTTCCTGTTTCGAAGTGTACAGTCGCTAGACGTGCGTTCTACATTGCGGCGTGAAGAATAGCCAGTTTCAGGCCCTTCCTCACTAGAAACTTCATCTGATAAATTTGTCACAGTCCTGTGAGTATCCTAGTGCAAGAAGAACAGTATTAGTAAGACACGGAGTCTTATTCTCAACTAGTGAAATTAAATTTCTTTCTACAGCTTTGGTATCTATGCTCAGTTAGACCAGATATTATTGCATTTTCAAGACTCAGAATTGGCAGAACAAGAATTCTGGAATAGAAATTGTAACATCAAAAATATTTTTTCAAAGGAGGGCCTAGTTCACATTAGCCTCAAGAAAGATTATGATGCTCTTATTTTAAAAGTGATTTTTCATAAACTGAACATGCCAAGATGGGCTTAGAGAAAATGTATCCAAATCTGAAAAGAGAACAAACCTAAACAAAAAATCCAAACCAACTAACCAATCAAAAGTAACAGTATAACACTGAATTATCAATGTATTCAGTGCAAAGTTAACATTTACCACCTCTTACAAGGATGAAGCACTTAGAGGATTTATGTTGAATACTGAGGTCACTAATGTGTGTTACTTTGTATACAGGATATCCAGGAGACAATAAGACCCAGACAAAAAGTTCTGATTTCTTCCATGATCACTTCCTGTGATTCTGTAAAGATTTTATTATTTCATCTCATTCTTACTCCTCACCATAGAGTCCTGCCTATTTCACTTGGAGGAAAATCCTGATTTCCTCATCTTTCACATAATCAATTAAAAAAAAAAAAAAGGAAAAGGAAGACAATTCACAGGCAAAGAAATGTTCAGAATGACCTTAAAATTACATGTTGTCAGTAACCCAAAATCTGGTCCATTTTATCACAGAGACAGACCATAGATACCCAGACTCTCAGAGAAGGTATAGAATGCTTAACTGGTCAGGAAATACCCAGAGATAAAAGACAGCACACAAACTTGTCCATTGAAATAAGGAATACCAAAGAATGTTTAAACACCACTAAGGTTCCTCCTACAAAAAGGAAAGGCCAGGAACATGATGAAGTAAGACAACATACCGTAATTTTTGGCTCCAGGACCCTAAGCCTAATTTAATTTTTAAAATATTTTTAAGGATAAAGTAGATAAAAATGCATCAAAGGCATCATAAAAAGCAACAAAACACACTTACTTTGTGGTGACTGTGGTTGCTCAAGGCATCCCTCACTGTGGAAGGGCTCCACCCTGTCTCTTCTGGCCTAATCACTTCACACCGCCGTTCATGGCCCTGCACACATTCTTCACTGCCTTTACCTGGCTTTTTCCCATCGAGGGACACATAGCCATTATCAGTTTCAGTGGATTTATCTATTGAGGTTTTTGCTTTCTTAGATCTATATTTAAAACAAATACATATATTAAATTAATTATTCTCTTAATTATTTCGCAGTCTAAATCCTGCTTATTCCTATCAAGCATGTTTTAGCTTTAGTAAGATGTCCACCCACTAACAGTATTAACATTTGATTTTGATGCCATATTTGTAATTATTTCATCTTCTAAATAATACCCATTATCCTCCAATAAAACTATTATAAAATAGACTGCAGCATGTGAAAGACATATATATCACTAGCTACTGAAAGAAGATAAAAGGAAATCTGTTTTTTTAAAAATAAAACTTCACAGCAGCTTCGGTAATTGAAGAACTACAAGCCTCAACAGTGAAAGAAAAATCCTCTATTCAATCTTAACAAATAGGAGAGGTATGCCAGAAGTTGCTTTAATAATTATTAATTCAAAGCAAGCATGCAATTTCCTGAAGCTGCAAACAAGCATGCTGTTCAGTACTCTGTACACTAATATTTGGTGCTGCTTTGAATATACTCTGCTTACTGACAACCCTACTAAAGAGAAGGGGATCTACTCTTTTCTTCATTATCCAGTAACACCCAGGCAAAACTTTTAGTATCTCTTTCAAAAATACCAATTAAGCTCTTTTTTAAAGGACAAAACCTCAAGGATTTTAAAGAACAAATCTCTCACTCAGTAGTCTCCCATAACATCCTCTAGAATCAAGGCCCTTTCCTAGACAATAATTGCATCAGCAAGACTACCTCATCCAAGAAGAAGGCTCTCTCAAAGCAAACATTTGGATGATTATACTCCCAAACTAGAAAGTGCAGTGGATGAAGGAATGAAGAGGAAGAGGAACTTGCTACCTTACTGACAGGGACTTTTAGTCATCTCTTAAACTTGTCTATTGTCAAAGTAAATTAAATTTTAGTTTTTAAGTTCTCAGAATGCTTGGTGGAAAAAGGGTGGGAGAGAAAAAAAAGAGGAAACTGTTATAAATAATGCTTCTGAAATTTTTGATTTTTATTACAAATAGAGCACTGGGCATAGGTCAGGGAACTATCAAGAATCTGTTGATTGATCTGGTGCTCCTGTGAGGGAATATGCACTGCCTTTCTCTTTAAGGACTGAGGTATTCTCTGAGGGCTTGGATTACACAGCAGAAGATTAAATTCCTCTTTAATATGTACATCAAACAAATTGGGAGAATTTGGAGAGTTGCCTCACATTCCTTCCAAGATAAGGTATCCCACACATAAAGGGGAGTCCTGAAAACAAAAAGCTAGGGACAGCTGGATAAAATATAAAAAAAAAAAATCCAAAAAGGACCAATCCAGCTCACAAAATAAAGGGACGCAGAAAAAATGGAATAAAGGAATGCAGACAAAATGATCAAGAGAAGAGACAATGTTACTAAAGTGTTTAATCCTCCTTTCCCATCTTTAACTTAATTTTGTCACCCTAACCAGGAAAAAGGTTAACATTGATATTCCTTTTAAAGCAAAGGGACTGCCTTTCAGTGGCAACTCATTGCAAAATAATAAGGTCAGTTGTGAGTACTGAGGAAGTAGCATTAAAATTAAATTATCTGCAATAAGGAGGAATCCAGATATGCTAATCTGTAATTCAAGAAATATTCCTCCAACACTTCTTGAAAATTTATTTCAGACAGTGCAGAAGTAAATGCAATTATCATCACACACACACATCCAGTCAGAAACACCTCCTCCACAAGCTACTAAACTGTACAAGCAGATTAATTTGAAGGCAACTCTTCCAAATTTGATTTGAGACGTTTATATACATCTTATACAAAATTTTAAAGCTAGAAGAAGTAGCCTCAAACAATTGAATAGGAACAGATAAGAGAAAGAAGGAACACAACCATGTATGCACAACTTTTTCAGATAGGATTTCACTGCTCAAGCAATGTTTGAGTGCTAAAATCGCAAGACCGAAGTTACTGGTCTGGTATCAGCTAAGGCTCATTCTAAATATCAGGGAGCTTGACTGAAATCTTTATTTGCTTCTAACAGAGAAACCAAAGTTATTTTTTATTTTGTAAGACTCCCTCAATTTAAGTGTAGGTCTCAAGCCAGAAAAGCATACATTTGGGCTTAAAGTTAGGCTTTTGTGCACATATTTAAAAGAAAAACGGAACAAAAAACTCCACAGTAACAAACACAAATAATATATCCCTAGCTGACAAAAATGTACGGTTTTCTAGAATTACTATATATACATACATTCTTAATCAACTGTATTTTCTAAATTGCCCCTATTCTGGATTAAAGCTTAGAATTATAATTTTTAAGTCAGAGTGAGTTCTGCCAATGGAAGGGATATTTATTTAATACACAGTTCCAGTTTACCAATGATCTGAGCACAGGCAAATGGTGTAGGCACACAGAGTCCTGCCCTAACACAGAGAATGTAACTTCTGAGGTTAATTTGAAAGCATGTATTTATGACCTATACTTAAAATTCTTCAAAACAGTATGTCAAAGATTTGTGTAAGTGAAAAACTGCTGAAAATAAGTACCAATCAGACATTCTATATGAGACATTCTAATGTGCTTATCTAAAGAGCTTCCAAGTATGTCTTAAGAAATAGGACAAGTGTAGCTGTGAGGCCTCCTTGTACTGAGTTTTCATATAATTTTCTTTAAGTAATATCACCAAGTAGTCAATGTACTCCACACTGTACTCTTGCTTCCTCATTCCCAGGCCCACTCCCATTGTGCTGACAAAACTGTTTGTATTATTATGAAAAAAATTACATGAAGAAACTGGACTGCATGTTCCCCTGGGAAAAAAAAAAAAAAAAAAAAAGGGTGTTTTTCTGAACAAGTTTGTATGGCTCTAGACATAAAAGCAACTGTGCCTCTGCAACTGAAGGGGTTAACAAAGGACTAAGGCCTGTTTACAGCCCTCTCAGTCACTCCCTGTTCTTTTTCCTTTGAAGATATTGTATATATTAAGTAGTCATCATGGAGGCTTAACATCTATATATATACACACACTACCTCTCATTAAATGGTTTAAACAAGTCTTTAGGATAAGTTCCACATAGCCTTCTCAACTGAAAATACTCTGAACAAAACAGCAGGAAAGGCAAGAAAAAAAAAAAACTTCCAACACTCTTCTTACTGCAGAACAGTATCGTCAATGTAAAAAGTTTATAAGATTACACTTGAAGCATACCAGAGACTAATGCCCACAGACCCAAAGAACAGCCCTGGTGCCTATCACTGTGACCTACAGTTTATCAGAGAGAGCTTAACCCATACAGGAGAAAGTCAAATGAACTCTCCTCTTACAACATTTTCAAAACTTGTCCAAGTTTTAAGTAGATACTCCAGAAGGTAACATAAATTTTACCAGTGGTTAAGAGCACAGATCACAGGTATGACAGACATGTTAGTGTTGCTGTATCTACAATGCAGCATGCACACAAAACATCAATGTAATAATTTGCATTATCCCTTTTCTCAATTTCATACTATTTACTGAGTATATTTTCACTTATTGATAAATGTTGATACATAGAACTCAAAATGCTGCATGCATAGCATGTCTTGCACTTACAGCTATAGAATGGGTTTTTGAAAAACTTTTTTTAATAGCCTGATCAGTGTTTGAATCCTGAACAAAAACTGTGTCATTTGATGACAGTGACAGAGTTGAATAAGCTTTCTCTTGGAGTAACAAGGAGGTAATGTAATAAAGTAAAATTAAACAGTTGAACTTTTTTCATTGGATTAAAACTGAGAAACTAAGTTGTTTTGTTTTTTTTTCCTGATAGCCTACATGGTCAACAAAATATAATTAACTAAAAGTTAATTCTGTACTCTGCTCTCATGAGATCCCACCTGGAGAACCATGATAAGCTCTGGGGCCCCCAGTATGAGAAGGACATTGCACTGTGGGAACAAGTCCAAAGGAGGGACAAGATGATCAGAGGGCTGGAGCACCTCTCCTGTGAAGACAGCTGAACTGGGGCTGTTCAGCCTGGCAAAGAGGCTCCAGGGAGAACCTTTGTGCACCTTCCAGAGCTGGAGAGGGGCTTTTTACAAGAGCATGTAGTGACAGGACAAGGGGCACTGGTTTAGAATGGAAAAAAAGATAGGTTTAGTTTTCAGAATTAGAAAGAAATTATTAAGTGAGGGGCTGATGAGTGCAGAACAGGCTGCCCAGAGAAACTGCAGCTGGCCCATCCCTGGAGAGTTCAAGGCCACGCTGGATGGGGCTCTGCACAATGTGGTCTAGTGGAAGTTGCCCCCCGCCTATGCCAAGAGGGGAGAACTAAATGATGTTTCAGTCCTTTCCAACCTAAATTATACTATGACAATTCAACATTTTTTCAAAATTATTGCATCAGCATTTGCAAAAGTCAAGAAACAAAACATTAGTCCATTTTCACTTAGGTGAGTTTGCTATTAGCAAAAACTAGATCAATAGAAGTTTAATCATTACATCAATATTTACTTATTAGAAAAGGGATAGTGCATCTCTAACACATAATAGCCTTGAATAAATACAAACCCTGATAAAAAGAAAGCAGCATGCCAGATATCTCTGAAGACAGCGCCAATACAGCAAGAGGTGCTTGTACCGTAGCTCTGCACTGTTCCCTCTTGTGTGTTATCTGTGGTACTAGAGCCATCTCCTTCCCTATGTACTTCCAAATGTGCTGCTTTCCTTAATTTCCTTTGTCAGAAGAGATTAAAATGGGAAGGTAGTTTTGTGAGTGCAATCTGCTAGTTCTATAACGTGTTCAGCAGTTTAAGCATGCAAAAACAAGCAAGATTTCAAAGTATTTTGCTAAAGCTTTGTCATATCAATTTCATAAACTCCATTTAATTTAAAAAAATTATACATTAATTACTATATACTTAAACACAAAACATATTTCATCATCAGAAGCTTAGACCTACAAAAGTGTTTCCCATTTTAATGGGACAATTCACTGTAGCAAATCACAAGTCAGTGGAGTGCTTGGAAGACTTAAATTCTATATTTCCAAGATCATTTCTTTTCACATATACTTTCCACAGATTATTAGACAGATTTATAAAACCACGTTTGAAGTAATATAAACTCTGTCACTCCACCACTATGCAGATAACTGTTTTGAGACAAAATGTCAGATTTAATGCATTAAAATTCAAATAAAACTATGCCTAAGTTAGTTAATGCATAAAAGTTAAAGAGCATCAATTAAGCACCATTTTTAAGTTCCAAATAAAAACACAGAACCGATTTCTCATCTCTAGCAACACACACTGTAAACCCCTACATTTTTTTTCATGCACATTCTCTACAGTAGTTTAACAATCATAAATTATAAAGTACTTTAACACAGACTATACCTTCTTCTTTTACCCCCTGTGCTGGGAGGTGGCTTAGGAGTTCGTGTTGAAACAATCTGACAGTGCACAGTCCCAAGCAGCAACATGAGCCATATTGGCCCAATGACTTCAGTCAGAGGTATATTATGTGGGCTCTGGGCTGTATAGAATAGCACTACAGCAGCAACTGGAAAAGAAGGGAAATGAAGTTGATGTTTAATGTCTGAAATGGCCAACTCATATGGCTTCTGTCAAAAACAAACCAGTCAGATGCAGACCTTTACCTGCGTTTTAAGCCAACTCATGTAATTATGAGAGAACAAAATTATTATTTTGCTGAAAAACAGCAGCAATTAGGGTCTAAACAGTTGACTACTGTCTTAGCACCCATCTTTTCTTTCATACTTGTGATATTACAGGCATTGCCCAAAAAAAGGTGGCTGAATAAAATAAGCAGGGGAAAAACATTTGGAAAGCTGTATCTGTCATGGAACAACTTCAACTATGGTGAAACATCAGTAGGAGACAAAACCAAAAAGTAAATATCATCCTTAAAGCAACTCAAATAATTTTAATTCTGTATCATGTGTTATGACAAAGCACAATCCAGTGAGTTTGGTGAGACTTGAGACTAGAAACTCCTTACACAGCAGAATGCATTTTAAACTCCATGTCCCAGCCAAGGGACAAAATTGCCCATATGGAAGGGCTCCCATGCATAAGTACAACCCTATAAATGCTCTATATATACTTGTGTGCATATTTTTTAGCAGTAGGAAAGATCAAAAGACAAACAATGTAAACTGTGGGGTAATCCAGCTGAAGTGACCAGGGCTCCATCTAGAACTTGTGGTTGGAAAAAGGACCAGCTTCCAATTCCATGGTTAACTGTTTGTTTTATAACCCTATAACTACTTTCCATATACTGCCAACAACCAGGCTCCTGCTCCCAGAGTCCAAACACTCAGAAATATCTTTACAGCCTCCAGGTCAACCTGAACACATCCACCAGGCATGAAGCAGGGGGAAAAGGTAACCCCTCTCCTCTCTGCTTGCTCTATGTCCTTGTTGCTCTGGCTTGATGAGCTGGGCTGTATAACTCAGCTGAGAGAAGTTACCAAGAAAAAAAAAAAAAAACAAACCCAAAAACCAGAAATACCCACAGAAACTCCAAGAAACAATTCAGAAGCAGAACTGGGAAATAATTCTCTGTGCCTAACATCTGCACATCCCACGAGAACTTGGTTTTGTTTGTGTACTGAGAAGTGAAAACTCACATAATTTAGACCTATTTCTAGCACAAAAAATACAAGTTCAACAGCTGTCACCAGTTCTCTACTGAAACTGACTGCAAAAATGCAGCCACATACAAAGCTATGTGCCACATTCAAGCATCTAAATAAATCCCATGAAGCAACACCAAACAGAGCAGAGATCTGGATGTGATGTTCTCTACTAAGAGGTTTGATGCATTTTTCATTAACTAATCTTTAGCAAGGTAACCAGTATTAGAAACATGATGAACATACAAAACAATGGAATTATTTCTGATTGTGGAAAAACTATTTCTAATTTCTCCTCTGTCTTTTTCCTAAATTAAAGCACAAAACTTTTGCATGGGAGTATCCCTTATTACTACAAGTGAACTACATTTTTGCTGTATAAGGGTTCTCAAAGACCACATGCATCAATGAGAAATCCAACTTATTAAAAATCAATAAAATAGGTACAGATAGGAAAAGATAATGTTATCTCTTTCTAAATGAGCTTATCTAAGTTCCTCACACACACAATTAGCTTCATGAGGTATAAAACGTAAAGAAGGAGCTGATTTTGGCTCCTATCATACAATTTGGATAAACACGTACCTCCATGTGAAATGTTTTGTAGGAGTAGATGTACACAAAATAACTTTAAAATTCTCTACTGCTGCTTAAAAAACTTTAAGTAAAGCAGAGATGTCTAGAAGAAATCATTTTGCAGAGGAGAAAAATCAGCAGATTGCACATTCCTACCACGACAGATTTAGAAAAATACTATCAATCAGATATTTTTTAAGTATGATAGGAGGGAAATCCAAGAATTTATTTCTGCATAGTGTGACAATATCTTCTAGTTCAGATTATCCAAGATTTGCTCCTACTGACAGCTAGGCAGAATTGGCTGGAACAGGATTTTTAACAGAGCTTTTAATTATTTTTTTCTGTATTTATAGTATTTCCACTTCCATTTTTCTAAAACACAGTGACTTATTTTGTAAAACAGACACAAATGAAATAATATCACACTGAACAAAAAGCTGCCTCAGAGAAAGCAACATTACCTTTCAAAGGCCAACAAGCATTTCTTTTTAAAGCATTTAAACTTTGGAAATATTTTTAATACCAAATTTAAAAATATATACATATATATTTATATATCTCACCACCAAAACAAAAAAAACACTACATCACTATTAAAGTTTGTTGTTTTATACTTAAGAAATGTACAATAAATAATTCTGTACTTCATTTTCTCCTTAGAATATAAAAAGGTTTTAAGTTAAAAATGAGGTATTACTATATACTAGATAGACAAGGAAGCAGAAGAAAAAGGTTTTACTTCTATCTTAAGTCACTGGCCTGTTCTGTGACCTTGAGTATAAAATACTTCTCTGTAGTTCTCTTATCAAACATTGTGCTAATCACTTTACACTAAAGGAAACCAAGGCAAATAAAACTTAAAAGTTTAAATTTACAGCCAAGGAAAAGTTTTTTGCTGTAGATTTACATAAATGCTAGCAAGTACCCTTGTAAAGAGAATCAATATTAAAGTAATAATTCCAAGCAATGAAATTTATAAATCTATAGAAAAAAACTTCAGGTAAATTATTTAATTATGAACACATAAATGAAATATAGTCAGGCCATTTTAAAGCAATGTCAGTGAAAATCTGTCATGATGACAGAATGTCCAAACTACAATATTGAGGTTCTGGGCAGAAATATGGCCACTGGAATTTGAGGTGCTTTATTTTTAAGCTTCCATCATGGATTCTCCACATTTTGGTGTTGCCTTACCAACCCTGTAAAAAAATTAATAACTAAGCAGACTTTCTGAGTAAAATAAAAGCAAAACTTCTATATAAGTGCTTAGGGGGGTTGTTTTGAATAGTTCCCAATAAGTAAATATGTCCATTTAATTTCACTTACATATTTAAGTCTTTTAATTTATTTCAAGAACTGTAAGAAAGTCTGTAGCTAATTCTGCATAGTTTTAATATCAAGTATTTCAAATAGTTGGATTATAGTGCAATATGGAATACTATTTATTATTTCCTGCTATTTGTTAACTCACAACCACAGAAATACTTTGTCACATTAAAAATCCACGTGGATTAGGGAAATGATGCATTCCATCCACATCTTAGTAAACCAGAGACCCTAAGAAATCTGACAGGAAAAAGGGCTGTAAGAAATCTCTGTAATTAATGTCCTAAAAACTTGCTTGCATTCAAAATCTGCATTGTCTCACTATTTTTCTACTTGTAGGGTCTTACAAACATGCCACAAATTAAGTATGAGTATATTTTCTTTTAAATAAATTTACAAATAGGAACATAAAATTACTGCAATGGTGTTTCTCAGAATAAGACACCCATGAACATGGTAACAACCCAACCACAACTTATGTACTTTACTACCTATATTACTATAAACAGGATTAAAATTATTAACACTATGAGATCTCTTACCATACCACAGACAAATTAGGAATCTATCTCAGAATTGGGGATAAGAAAAACTTTAGATAGAAGGCCACATGAGTGTTTGTCAGTACTGCAGGTCTTGGGGCACTGGTATGGTGAGATTAATTTAATATCTGCTAATAACATCACACAAGAGGTACTGCCTTTTTTTTTAAACTCCATATATTGTTCTAATTAAAAATTCCAAATGATACAATGATTCACAACTGAGACGACAGATGGTGAATTTGAAAAAGTAATACTGAATGTTAATAGGATTTCAGTGGAAAATTCATTAGTCATTTAGCTTCTCATGGTACTTATATTGCTCCCAACTTTCATTAACCTTCTGTTCCGTATCTGTTGTATAAACTTCTGAAACACTTATTCTTTTGGTGACTTTTATACTGATAGATACTGACTCACTCCATTACATTCTTCCCTTTCTGATTTTCCTCTTATGTATCACATATAATTAAGGGACTCACAAAGTCAGATTGCTAGAACTCAATACCAAATATCTCAAAAGCTGTGAACTGACTTCTGTTTGTTAACAGTTGTCCTGAAGTGAATTAATAGTCCTGAAAACTTGGATTGCATTCAGATGTGATGCCAAATGCTGAAGAAAACCTGTGAAGAGACTGCTACATTTTGCATTATGCATCCTTTATATATGTAAAAGAAATGTTAAACAAGAGATGCTTGGGACTATGTTATTCCAATATTTTCTGAAAACACTGTAAAAGACCTTAACAACATGAAGTGAACCAAGCAGCACACTGCAGCTTCCATATGGTTAAAATAAGGCATTCAGTTGAAGCTGATGCTGTAATGCAACTCTACCTTGGAGAAGGTAAAGAACAAGCAGCCAGAAAAAAATGACCCTTGATGTCACTTGCAGCCACCACCTGTAGAAGAACGGAAAGAAAACAACTCTCACGATTCCCTTGCGGGTCAAAGATGTCCAAGGACTTTCAGGTTTTGCCTTAGCAAAAGCAGATCCTTTAAAAAAAAAGAAAAAAAATAATACTTTTTTTCATCATTATGGCTAATAGAAACCTCAGTTGTTCAATAGCAGCCTAGTTAAGACAGTGAAATGGTGGAAGTGCAAGATTTATTCAAATTATTGTATTTAATAACTGCTCCTTTAAATAATATCTCCTCAATCCAAATATGGCATAAACTGTTGATGCCCTCTTGACTGCCACTATCAGAAACTTCTACAAATACCTGCATTTCAGAATGTTTGAATAACAAAACATTGCCATGTAAAAATTATTCTAAAATGAATTATTAAAAATTGTTCTGTTTCATACAGGTATCAGAAACTTTATACGAAGCAGTAAGTCTCATGAAAACTCCACATGCCTGTGCAGGCACAGCAGAGTCCTTTCCCAACACAGAAAAGGGATCTAAAATACCAACATCTGTAAATTGCACCAGCCATGTCATTGAGGAAAACTAAATGAGGTTGGGAAGCGCTGAAGTGAATCTGTCCAGCTGAGGACAAGCCCCAGGAGCAGGGAAGCCATCCAAAGAAACGATCTTTGTGTCTCCTTATATACCATTTTTTATCTCTCCCATTCAAATGTCCTTTCTCTCCCATATCTCTCTATGTATTTTTCTTCCCAGCCAGAAAATTGTGTAAAATTTACTTAATGGGGATCTGACTTAAATTATGCAAAATTATTGACTTGAAAGGGTAACTACTGCATGCTACTACACCATCCCCATCTCATTTACAAGCAGCACTGGCAGTAGTGAGCTCTGTGCTGAAAAGTAAAAAACTGCCAGCTCTGAAACTACTTTAATGCCAACTTAGACATCCATGCAGTCATTTGAAGGCTATTGATGTACATCACTGCACTGAAAAGGTCTAACATTGTTTCTTAGTTTCTTGTAAGTTCAAATTTTACTTGATTTTGTTTCTTTCTCTCACATTCCCATTTTAATAAAATTAAACTGTTAGGTGATGTGAGAACAGTGATCTGCACAACCACAGAGCAGATCAAAGATAAAATGGGAGGAAGGAGCCCAAATAATACTTTGCAGGGTCCTTCCAGGGTTCTCCTCAGAGACCCACCACTGGAACTGTCAGAGTCCAGGACATCCCTCTGGCTGCCCTGGCTGTCTTGAGACCCTGGCAGGGGTTTCAGAGACCCTGGTATCAGAAGTCAAAAACATCTGTGGCTTCAATTTTAGCCTGTGGAAAAAGCTGTCAATTTTGTATGAGGAATTACAAGTCACAAGGGTTTCAGTAGTGTGATATTTGAACTAATACAGGGTGGAAAAGTAGAATTTTGGGATTTTTAGAATGGGGTTCAAGAGGGTACAAGATGGAGGACTTTAGGCATGTCCTAGCCTTCTTCTCCTTCATCTTGTCCTCCATGTCTTGGTGTGATGGTGGCACTTTTCTATTGGTTTAAGGTAGAGATTCATAGTCTAACACAGGTGATGGGAATTGGCGAAGAAATTGTAAACACAGACACGTAGTTTTGCATATATAAGGTGGGAGCCACCCAAAGCTCGAGGTCAGAATTCTATGGCCTCCTAGCTAGCCAGAGCAAGAATATTTAGATAAGAAGAAATAAACAACCTTGAAAGCACAATCAGAAGCATTCCAGGCTCTTTCTCTGGCTGTGTTGGGCTAGGGAAGGAAAGATCTTTACGATCTCTTGGGGTCACCCTGACCTACAGAACCCCAAGAGGAAATGGACACGGAACCATCAGCTCAGCTCAGGCCCATTTCCATGAGGCCAGAGCAGGAGAGAAGCAGAAAAGCAGGTGGGAATCCAAACCATGGAATGTGCACCATGACCAGGCCCTGCCCAGGGCTGTCCCAGGAGAGTCATGGCCCCACAGACCATGGTGAGAGGTGAGCCCTCACCATCACTGCTGGGAGCAGCTCTCCAAGTCACCCTCCAGAGGAACAGGGACGCTGCCTGAGGAGTGGGACTCACGGATAAGGAGCTCAGATGGACAGCACTTACAGGGCATTTAGGGAAGAATCCAGGGGTGGGAGAAAGTAAGGGTTTGGGCAATTTAGGAAGGAACAAGTGCTGTGAAATTGAAGGGTAAGGGGATAAAAAGGACTGGTCACACAAACAGCCACTGCCAGAGCACTGTTTGTGTGGCCATGCCACAGGGCTGCTCAGCACAGCCTGGACTGGTTTCAGATTCTGTCAAAGAGAGAAACAGAAAGTTTCTAACCAGGCAGAAGCCTGAGAATCTGTTAGAAAATAATGTAAATAAGGTTTTGTATATCTCTTGTTGTTCACATTGTTTATATTTAAGTTCTATCACTGTGCATCATACAATGTACACCAATGGTGCAGGTTGGTTTCAGGACCAATGGAATTGGCCTAGATGAAGCTCTGTATAAAGAGCAAAACATTTGGAAATAAATCAGAGTTTCACTCTTTCAGCCTTCTGACTCGGAATCTCCTCATTCCCATCCTGCCTCAACAGCATCATGGACTCACTTCTCCCTAAACTCCCTGGACTCTCCTGGGCCAGGGGCCATCTGCTCCGTGTCCAAGGACATGGAGCTGGGACACGGGGCTGAGTGCCAGCACAGGCTGTCAATGCCAGAGCTGGGGAGAACTGTGTGGCCGTGGCGTGGCCATGGTGCTGGCAGCCCCAGCGAGCGTGGCACAGCCACCGAGCCCTGGCAAGGCAGAGCTCCCGTCAGGGAGGCTCCAGGGACAGAGGGGACCAAGCCCCAGGGACAGAGGGGACCAAGCCCCAGGGACAGAGGGGACCAAGCCCCAGGGACAGAGGGGACCAAGCCCCAGGGACAGAGGGGACGAGGAGGCTTCTGGAGGCCAAGGCTGGGTGTGGGATGCAAGACGTTCACCACCTGATTTCCCGCGATGGATGCAGAAGATTGTGCTGGCTGCTGGGCTCATGGATAAAATCAATAAATAATGTTTTCCCTAGCCTTCACGAGGCATAAGGGAAATTACATACAGATAAGAATAAATTAAGACTAAACTTCTCTAAAAGTCTCATATCATCTGACCTTCCGCTGCCATTTTGTTATTTAAAACAGGCAAAAAACAATCAAGGCCTATACATTTTTACCATCCAGAAACTTCAACATAACATTCCCTCCAGACATCAGAAGACTTAAAAAAAGTCTAAATGCATGGCAGTAGGAGACTTTTAAACAAGACAATGCAAAAGTTTTTTTTTTTCTCAAAATCCAAATCTATACAACAAAATTTAAATTCTTAACCTTTCAATTTAATCTTAATATCATTATTTAACAACATTTTCTATCCATCTGCTTTAGGGAAGAATTATGTAGGGCTGGCTGTGCTTTGTTTCATTTGGGGTTAATTTAAACCTACTAATCTACTTTTATTATAAGACAAAGGATGGCAGTTATTTTAATATTGATAAATACAGCTTTTTATAGCTCGGAACCTACCTCTTACAAGATCAACATCTATGAGGTCTGGTTTCACATGTCCTGTTTTCTTTGGTTTGTTTCTCAAACCCTGCAACAGATATATACTATCAAAATACTTTCATGCAGATGACAGACATTACAAAAGACAAAAATATCTATGTGGTCAATAATTCCATTTAACCTATACTGCTACTGAAAATTCAGGCACACATGTCAAATTCATAGATTTAAAGTACTCTAAATTAAGCATTCCAACTAACAATGCACAATGGATGCCTTTTACACACTTTACAATCTATATAAAACCCAACCAATTACTGACCCACCAGGCTATTTTTCAAACAGGCACTGAGCACTCATGGCTTTGCATTATGCAGACAATGTATGCACACACTTGCAAGAATTAGTAATACATGTCTATAGCCTTTCATAATTTTTGCAACAAATTACATTCTTGAATCTCTTTTCTACTTAGATGTCTAACTCAACTTCACAAAACACACTGCAACTCCTTAATTCCAAACCCAGATAGCAAATCACATTGCAATGCAGGAGCTACTAATCAGCAAGCTTGCTCTCAGAAATCCAAATTCTAGGAAAGTATTGAATTTTTCCTCAGTACTGAATATAGATCAGCCAATTAAAAGGAAGGGGAAAATCCCACACAATAGGAATGCTGCAGGAAGAAAAGCAAGCTTATTTTTTCTTTTAGAAGCAGCAGCTTCCATCACAGAAGAATCACACTCGCTGGCAAAGCTTTCAAGCTTGTTTTTAATGCTAAAATGTGATGCTGTACTCTCAAGCCTCAAAGACAGCTGTGAGTTTATTCTGCTCCCCTTAGCTTAGATTCTCGGTCATAACAGATATTAAGGAAATCACAGCATACAATTCATACAGAGTAAAATAAAATATTTCAAAAAATATTTAGAATACCGTGAAATTATTATGAAAGTCATTTAACTGTTCTCATTCAAAAAGCATTTAAATTGGTAAACTGTACATTTCTACCATTGCCATGGTTCATCCATGTGTAAAAACACTACTAAAATGTAAACATTAAGTATAAATGAAAGCATATAAATGAAATTGTCAATGAGAGACAGATCAGTGAAATCTGGTAGTGTTAATCTTCGTAAGAATAATATCAAGCAAAATGTTCAGCTGAATTCAGCTCAAAATATTTCTCACATCTAAATTAAACTGGATTTCTTTTCCATGCAGAAATAAAGATAAAATAAAAAATCAAACTGAAACAATCTAGATATGTAGTCACTACCGAATGTGCCTATTAGAAAAATAAGTTTACTTGAAACAAAAAAAAAAGTAATACACAACTGAAACATAAATAGGACAATGTTCTCTGAGGATGGCAGAGACAACCAGTTGTATCTTAAATGCAAGCACTACAAAGACCTTATAATGCAAGATTTTTAGAGAACTGCTCCTAAAACTGCAGTAATTTTATGTGGAATGAGAAAGGAAGCCCATAATTAGAACTGGAAATTACTGTAATTCTCGAATCAGCTACAGATTCTTGTGAATCTTGCATAAGTGGGCCACTCTATTTCATAAAGAAAGCTGAAGCTTAAAAAGAAAATGCTGAATGATATCACAATTTTCAAATGTATTAGTGCTTATGGACCACAAGATCTCTCTTGAAAGTCTAAATAAAGATGTGCCTCTTGGAAGAAATAATCTCCCAGAAACACATGCTCAATCTTAGGAAAAATTTACCACTGTGGCTTAAATTATGTTTTCATGTTAAAGAAAGAACTGTGAAAAAACTAAGTCAAGAGTACAACTTGATGTGGCCTTCAGAGGAAAAGAAATGGTGACTCATTCTTTAAAAATTCAATTGGTCAAACAGTACTTTGAAGTGAAGTCCATGGACTTCACTGAGTTGGCTCCTGAACTATTTGCCACACACAGTAGAAGCATTCCTCTTATTCAGATGCAATTTCTACACTTCTTAATGCATAAAAAATCTCTAAAATACGTGGAAAAAAGCAATTTCAGACTACAGTTATTTAAAAAATAATTTTCAGAGTTTTATAATGCTCAGACCCATCCAGTTAGTACATATGATTTCTATTCAGCACCAAACACTTTTCAGGTAAGCATTAGCAAAAGAAAGTTTAAATAAGAATACTTTAAAATAATTGTTATTATTGTAAAAACTCTTTTACATAAATTTAGAAATTAATAGATCCTATTAGTTACAACTAAATCATAAATTTGTAGTAAGATAAATGCATTTTCTACTAAAATATATTACTTTTTCAGATTTTTAGTGAATTTAATTTATAAATCATTACATAATATATAAATTTATAATGTCAAAGCACTGTAGGATCTTTGAGATTAAAGCACTAATGTGCAATACCTGAATTTAGTCACATGTCTTGGTGTTACCCAAATTGCACTTCATTCAGTCAACCCAAACTCAGACACCAGCTGTAATTTGTTAGCTATTGGACTCCTGAGCCAAACAAGATGCTGTTTGCTGTCAGCACAGGGCAGCATATGCAATAACTATTTAAATAACATGCTATTATGCAGCAGTTAATTAATGAACTTCTCTCATAGCTGTGATGGGGTTCCATGACCATGGCAAGGACCCTTCAGGTAACGCCAGGCTCAGCTGTGTTTCTGAACTACCATGAGGTCCAACTTAATGTACAAAATTTCTGTTTAAAAACTATGTATCTCAGGGCAATAACAGCTCCCACAGAAGGCAAGCAAGCCCCCACATACAGTTTTGTTCAAGTACTGAGGATGAAAAAACCCATCCCTGAGAAAACTGAAGCAATGTACATTTTACTTATGTCAAGTAATAGCAGCACCTCAAAACTCATGCAGAAATAGCACAATACCTCCATGCAGTTGGAGGAAAAAAAAAAAGGTTAATTGCAAGTAAAATAACATCATGGGTATTTCATATACGACCCATAGAAGCAGTACCTACAGGATTGATTCCTTTATATCCAAAGCAATTTAGCAATGTGGCAGACACTGATGGTACTGTTAGTTAAACCAAAATGCACAGAACACTGTTAAACTGCTTGTTCAGAAAAACAAAGCCTGAGGTACTTACCAGTCTAATAAACTGTACAAAACAATGACAGCATCATAAAGGAGGGAAAGTAAACTGCAGGTATAAGGTAACTAACTGAAAGCAAAGAGAGCTCAGATAACTGACATTAGAATTCATCACAAAGAAAAGTGAAAGACAGAGTTATTAACACAAGTAACCCCTGTCTTATAATAAATGAAAAGAAAAAGAAGTACTGAGATACAGAAAGATGCATCACACTAAATGGTGCAGAGTTATTAATTATGTAAAATAAATAGAGCATAGTACACTGGTTACATTTGGTTACACTCCAGAAGTCTAGTTTTACTTTACCAGTATTAAATACCACCACATACAATGTAGATTACTTCAGCATACACAACCATCAAAAAAAAAAAAATTTAAATGCTGCATTATTACCTTTATTTCTCTTTGCTCTACTGATTTTTCCCATATTTGTTGATCATATGCTCCAATCTAAAAAGAAAAAAAATCTACATTAGGATTTAAAATATATTGATCAAACAAAATCAAATCAAATCAACTTTCAACAAGAGAAGCATGAAGCCAGCAAGTTATTTCCTTGAGGAGTTTACAAAGAAATTTTTATCTTGGCTGGACAGGATCAAGCTGATCTGTAATTGAACTGTGACAGAGTGACAGAGTGTGACAGAGGGGAGAGCTGAGCCACACACAGCCCCAGCCTCACCCCAGGACTTGTGCAAGCCTGAGCACTGGGAAGACCACGCTCCCTCCCACCCCAGGTCAGGACTGCAGCCTCTGTATGACAGAGAGCAGAACCATGGCAGCTACACTGACATGGTCTTTCAGATAACTTCAAAAGAAATATGCACATCTAGTTCAACCCATACCCTCAGTTTATTTTTTTTTAAACCATCTATAATTCCTATTCCACTCCACACACTTTTAAAGCCAGATGGTTTTAGTTTTATCTCTTAACAGTGCACTGCAGATATATGGTCAGGCTGGTAATCAACCCACTTATAGCCCAGGGGAAACCCAAAGAATATGAAGAAACAGCACTTTTCCCCATTGACTGTCATACATTTATAGGAAAGACAACCTGAAACTTCAGGATTCAAGATGGTGACAAGAACAAATCAATATACAAGAGAACATATCCAAGTCTTGTAAGAAGCTATCAGAGATCAGCAGATTGCTTTGAACTCTAGCTAAACAGTTCTAGGTAATAATTAGTAATAATCTCTTTCACTATGACAATTTTAAAGCCTTGTCATCCCAGCTGTTCTACCTAGACACCTAAATCTTGTGTATCTGGGGATTGATTCAGATCACAAACTCTGAGCAGTTAACTGTAAGATCACTTTTAGGTCATGAGAGACAGATGCAGTTCCTGAGACTCGAAGATCCCTTTCCAGCCTGCAGAGGTGACAAGCAGCTCAGTCAGACACCCAACAGAGAGAACTCCCATCATCTCTGCAAACCTGCATAAATTCAGTCTTACTGCAGGAGTGTCACTCCTCCTTCCAGTTCACAACTACAGCAGATCTAAGATTGAAAGTGAGAACAGCAAACTGAATTACTCTTTCCAAATTGAAATAATATTTCCCATTCATAGGAGCTAAACAATTTCTATAGTTTGCTACATTAAAACTTTGCAAAAGAAGCAATCTACTGGCTTTTTGATAATAATAAATACTTCACACATCGCATTTGGAAAAAAAAAAAAGAAACTGTGGAAAATAACAAGGAGTCAGGCAGAGTAATGGGCCGAATTAAGCACTCACTACAATTAAAGTAATTAAACCAAAGGAGTTTAACAGCTAACCCCACCTGGATAACAGCCAGCAAGTAAAAAGTCAATATATTGAATAACCACTCCACCCAGGCATTTATAGCTAATTGTTCTGGCTTTGCCTCTAAAATAATTTCAAATGAAATTAGGCCTTTCTGGTTTTCATTAAATTTGATAAGAGCAGCCCCGAGTGAAATATTTGTTATGCATAACATTGTGCCCTCCCCTCCCCACTTCCAAAAAAATTTCTTCCTACAAGGACAGAAGGGGGAATAAAAGTCTGTGTCCCTCTCTGTTATTCAACAAGCAAACGTGGAGGAAGCCTTTGTGCCAATAAAGCTGTAAAGCAAACTCCATTCATAATTCCAGTCATAGCTGAAACTAGTATAGAGCTGAAAGACATTAAAACAATGCTCTTCTTTTAGACAAATAACAGACCATTTGGTAAAGGAATTCCAGGAAACAGACCCCAGAAGATATCTGACACAAGGAAATCGACTGATTTAAAATCTTAATTCTGTTTTCCTACAAATATTTATTTTCTCTCTTTAGGCAGCAGCTTCCATCTCCACAAAAAGACAAGAAGCAGGGATTTTGCTATTCACGTTTCCCTTTTAACACTGTGCTGTAAAGCAATTCTTCCATCAGGAGGTAAAATGAGAGCCAGAACTACTTTAAAGGACAGGGTCCTTTACAGCTGTTTTACTGGCGAAGTGGATCTGTCCAATTACCTCTGATCAACCTTAGTGACATCTGAGCACAGGACTATTCAGCAAGGCATGCTGGTGCAAACTGAAAGGAGTGGAAGAGAGAATTACAGACAGCAAGTACCATTACAGTCTCTCACATGGTTTTTGTTTGGGGTTTCTTTTTTAATCTACTTCACAGCACCTCTTTGTGTTTTAACAAAGTTTAAGCAGGTGTGTGTGTGACTCAGCACATCAAATTCCAACCTGATACTCAACCTCCCTTCTCACCATCTGCATAAGCATCCCTCTACACTTCTCTCCCAAAGGTATCAGATGAAAATACATGAAAACAAATGCAACATTATAAAGTAGGGATACTGGCACACTTCATTTCCCACAATAAACAAAAATAGGAAGAACTAGTGTTACTCAAACAAGGCAAGCAAAAAACACAGGTGTTAATTTTATTTTCTCTCCTTTATGTCAGAAAAGAAGATTTAGAGTTTGTGAAATGCATCTTGCAGAATTCATTGAAAGGTATGTTTTCATTTACAGCAAGCTAAATTATAACGTATAACGATTGCCAAAGACGCTAGACACATGGATGAATTAAAATCAACATCATTTGTGAATGAATTGAAGAAGGTAAGTTAATACTAGCAAACCTTCCTAGTTTTAAATTATTGAGTGCACCACCAAATTCCAGCTTCAAAGAGTTTGGATTTACAAGTATTTGCATTTGAATTCTGCTTTATGCTAAATCTAATGTAAATCTAAAACAAATATAAGCTCTTGGCTATTCATGTATTTCCTTATAACTGTACATACCTGCAGGACATGGAAAGAAGCATAGCACCTAGTCTAGCACCAAAGAAATTAAGCTCTAAAGGCAAGTAAAAGGAAGGAATAACCTTCCAGAGATAAGGTAAGGTTGGAATAATTTAAATAAATAATTTAAATTATAATAATAATGATGAATAATTTAAATAGACACAAAACTTGATCAAAGCAAGGTCTCCCTCAATATGCAGCTGTCCCAGGGCTCCTCCCAGACCAGGCGTTCAGGCTCCCTGGGCTGGAGCTATTCTGCCAACAGGAATGCCCTGACCAAGTCCAGTACCCACTGACCACCCACCCACTGTGCCTGGATTCCTATCCCTCACAGCTGCAAATTCTGCACCATCCATGGGAGAAAACTGAAAGTACAAAACATGGGAGTCAAAAAAACAGTCCCATTTTTAAGTACACAGCTGCAAGAAATGCTTCTAAAATCTCTTCAAGACTTAGCACAAGACTATTTGTGTAACAGCTCATCACTGATACTTTCAATCCATCAGTCTATCCTACTGATTTCACACAGAAATTTATTCTAATTTAATTTATTAAATACCTAATCCAAACTAGTATTCTATAGCATTTTTTATTTCTTACGACTTGGCAGAAAATAAATTAACAAAAAGTTAGATAACAAGCCTATTGTCTCATTTTGAAATGTAATTTTCATCACCAAGCATCAACACAACCTTGTTATAGGAAACTTGTCAGTAAAACGTTACAGATATTAAAAATTGTGGTATAACCTACCTGTAGCTGAAGTAGATAAAATAGTAGATGTCATTTTATACACAGTTTAAATCATGCATCCAAGGTCTCCTCAATGCCAAGATTTTATCCAGTCTATCCAACTCAGCTACCTCTAAAATTCTGAAGATCCCACACCTCAATGAATACCAAATAAAGAAGATAAAAGGTTTTCTGCTCATTTATACATTCACAGAATGAGCAACCATTCTTCAAGCAACTATAAAAATTTTCAGAATATAAAGAATTAAATGCAACTGAAAACTGCAGCCACTCCTTCACAACAGAGAAACAGGTGTTTAACATCCTAAATTAACAGCGTATAATAAACTTTCAAATAGGTTTTCTTCAAAAAAATTTTCTCACAAGTAATAATTAAAAAAAAAATCTAATTTGTAGGTGACTTGGTATGGGAAATTACAATTACACATTTGACAAACTCAATAAGGCTAGTTCTTTACTGAAAGATTAAATAAATTTGAGATCCTTTTGAAGTGCAGACTCCTCAACATTTTCTGTTTAAGAGATATGTGCATCTCTTGCAATTATCTAAAATAACTGCACTTATTCTTTCCCAGTCAAATACGTCAGGAAGAATTTGATCAAATTTCTTCATACATGTGAAATTTGGCACCTGTACCGTTTGGACGTGTAACAGCAATAGCAATTAGCTTAAGTAAATAGTTAAGCTATTGAAAGCACAGCAATATTTAAGTTCAAAGCACAGTGGAAAGGGCTTTAGCACTGCTCAATGTTTCTTCCTAGTGCCTTTCTCCTAACAAGCCACGTGTGCATCAAGATTGAATTTGAGCTTTGTGAATGACACTGATATTCACTTTAAGCTAATGTAGTGATGCTATCAACCTGTAGCCCAATACTCGCAAGGCCCTTCTGATTCTAATGGAATTGATCAATATTTCAAGAGGCATTTATAATTTATGACCATGCAGACTAGCAAAGATTATAATCCTAAGAATACATAGTATTTCCTCTTGGATCTTAAAACTTTAATGTTTATCAATAATGCAACTTGTGTGCTAAACTTTGCTCTTTAAAACCTCTAAACACTTTTACAAGCCACATCACAAAAGTATTACAAATTCAAAATATGTAAGATCTGGAGTTCGGTAAATAAATAACAAAGTTACTTCCTTAGACTGCCTGACACCTTATTTAAATATTTAGTGCTAAAATATTAACTAATATCCTTTATTAACTTCTACAGTCCAACATAATTAAAATAATGGTATTATTTCCAGTATCAATTTTAGTATTAAAATATCCATATATAAGCAATTTCTATATGGGCAATATTATTGATTTTTACAATGTCTCATATCTTCTCAAAACTTAGAACAGGATTAATACAAGTTATTTTAAACTCCAGTTTATTTCTTACATGCACTGATCCCTGTTGCAGAAAAGGCAATGCTCTAGTAGCTCAGCAGTATAATTACCTCTGTTGGAGTAGATGTCTAGTCCTGGGATGGGGTCTTTTTATTGGTAGTTTTTTTTCAATTTTGTTTATGGTGGATATATGGACTGGACAAGCTAAACTAAGACAAACTTAGCTGATAAACCATAGATAGAAATCACTATATGACAGCTGTACACTGGTTAACAGCAAGAGGTCAAATGGAGGAGGACAGTGAAAGGATTAAGGTTATGTATCCTAAGGTAAAGAGCTTTGAATTTGTAACTGCTGAATTTTTACTTCTGATTTTAAGATATCCCAATACCTCTCCCTTCTTCCTGTTTGGTGCCAGAGGGAGAGGTGAAACCAGCTATTGAGAGTAAAATTAAGCAAGCAATTCAAAACTTTAGTTTTTAACTTTAAGAGTTATTTATTATTAACTATCTGAATTGCCAACTAATGACCCACTTAAATTCTGCCAATAGTTGCAAAAGCACTGTATTTACAGCCATTTGACTGAACAATAATTTTACTAAGGCTTACTTTAGAGATTCCATCCCTCTCAGAGTCCAGTAATAGCTAATTAAACATTTATTAACTACATACTCATGATTTTTTCTGAATTATTCTTTACAGATTAATTCTTCTTAAATCAGACAGCCATACTTATTTATTGTCCTGAGTAACCGTTTACAAATTTTAAGATATCTACAAAAAACCACAAAACATCTCTTTTCATCACACAATTAAACATAAAAACTATATACAGAAGAACAGCTAGAAACCAGGTTTGCAGGTTAAACTAAATGAGAGTACAGAAATAACCAAAGCTAGACACAGCACCCTAGGTGCTGCCTGAGGTGAGCTGGTCAAGAGCAATCCCTTTCCTGGGTCCATGGCTACACTACTGCTAAGAACACCCAGCTACTCTCCAAGCGTTAAGAATTTAACTCTGAAACTTTTTTTTTTTTTAATGATAATGTAGTTGCACAAAACAAAACAGCCTCAAGATGTAACTGGGAAAAGAAAACCACTCTGACAGGCTCATTATTCAGTACAATTCCCTGAAGACCTCTGAAAATCCAGCAACTTTCCTGGTGTCGCAACTAGGATTTTAGAGCAGCATTGCCCTGATGTCCCTGATCATTTCCATTTCCCATAGCATGCTTTCCTTGCTGCCCCTTGCTTTTCCTTGTCTGGGTGGCTAAAATATCAATTGGATCACGCAGGAAGAGAGAAGAAAATGTTAGGCTATAATTTCTCAAGGTGTAATTAAACTATTTAAGAATCAGCAAACCCTTCTCAAGACAGAGGGATTTCATCTTGTCATTCTCCTGCCATTAGATATTCCCCTGCCATTAGATATGTTCATCTCCTTGTAGATTTGCAGTCTTAGTTTTAGCTGGATGAGTTTCCAGACCAAATTCACTAAATATATGTATGAAAGTCTGTGGGAAGGCAATGCAGGCACGGGAGCCTACAGGCCTGCTGGAATTGTCTTTTGCACCAGATTCAGAAACCAGTTTTGCCTCACCAAACAGACACTGAAGGTAAATCCCCACTAGGTCAGGCAACTACTTGAGTACCAAACATGGAAGGAAACTCTATCTGAAAATACATTTTCTTCCTCCATGCTCTGACAAATGCCAGCTCCAACACTTGTCAAGTTTCAGCACTTGAAGTCAGATGTTTCTAAATCAATGCAGTTTCAGCATCCAAAGTTTTACATAAAATAGCCATACAGCCTGTCCATTTGGCAAAACTTGCCTTTGGTGCCAGAGTGAATAATGCATCATGTGTATTCAGTGCCAAAAAGGAAATCAGGTGGTTTCAAGGTAGGATATAATTATCATTTAACTCCTCCTTTATTGACTTAATACAGGGACCAGGTTAGGAAAGTTAAAGCATTGATAGAGTTAAATATGGGCAGGGACCTCAAGGGCAACACAAACAAGCTTCTACAGGTTTGTTGATGACGGAAAGAATGCTAGGAAAAATGTGGGCCCTATATGGAAAGAAGCAGGAGAGATGGTTACCAGGGACATGGAGAAGTTGGAGATACTCAGATATTTTTGCCTTGGCCCTCACTAGCAAGTGCTCCAAGTGCAAGTGCTCTAGTGGAAGATGTTGGGGTTGAAACTGATGAATTTTCAGGTCCCTTCCAACCCAGCCCATTCTATGAATCTAAACAGGCAAATATAATCTTGGACTGATGAGCTGTAAAGCACTGAATATTAAGATCTTAAAGCAATGCCATTAGGAACTTTAATTTTGCCCTTTAAAGCCATGAGAGAGAAAATACCTCATTTGTTTTATTGTGCCCTTTAACAGTCGTACCCAAGGGACACCCAAAGCAGCAGAAAGCTGCACTGGCAGAATTAAATGATATGAAATCAGGTGCAGAACTCAGCCTCAATTCAGTAAGTTTCATTCTGCCTTCCCCTACAACCATCCCCAAGAGAACGAACAACATAATTGTAGAAATTTGTTGGTAATATTGCAGGAGAAGGAGTTTCCCATTTTGGCAGCAAGGCTTCTGTAAGGACTGAAAATCAGAAAGTTGTTAAGGTAAATTTACATATCTTCTCCAAACTGGAAACCAGACCAAAAAATCCCTCTATTATTATCTGTAAAGCTTGAAAGTATTTTAAGAAATGAATGCAAAAAGTTACAAGAAGCAGTATTTTAAATTATTCATAACTTTATTATTTTTAACATTAGTAACTGTTACTAAGGCAATACTTCAAGTACATATATAGTATCAGTAGCATGCAAAAGTTATGCCACCAAATACTGAAATTGTTTTCAATAAATGTGTGGTGTCAGATTTTTTTCACAGGAAACGCTATGATGGCTTTCTCCACAAAATAATCAATTACCAAGCTGAAGCAATTTCAGTATTGTGGTACATACACATAATCCTAAGGCTATTAACCAAGTGGTGCACCTATGTGAGAAGGAGCTTGGTAGCTGTCTGGAACCCTTCCAGAGAGCCATGCAGACACTCCTGCCACTCCCTTTTTATTGCAAGAAGCAGGGCAGCTCCAAGGGCTGAAAACAAGCAAGACAAACCCTTTGTCACATATATCTCAGCACTGTACTCCCCAGTGCATCAAGAAACACAGCAGAGGTTTCCTTTATTTTAATTTCTACAGAGTCAACCTGTATCTAGCAGATTTCATGCCTTGAAAAAGTATTTGTACTGTTTGGGAAATGCAAGCAATCACTGGAAGCACTAAAACTCTGTCCTTGCAACCTTGTATCTCAAATAACACGCTGCTGTAATACCACTCTGAAATATTACAATCCAACTTAAAATAATTCAGGATTGATTACTGCCATCAGGAGCTCCAGTGGACTAAAAGCAGAGTAAATCTATTGTCAAAACAGAAAAACATGTTTACATAATAAAAGGTCTGACCTTTTAAACAATTAAGGGTATTACTAAATCATCCTGGTGTAAGGAGCTCAATTTCAGACAATAGTATGAGTCATGAGTAAACTTGCTGTTTGCAAAACTTGCCTTAAGTAGGGTTGGAAGAGCTCAAGTGCTTAACTCCTTCCATTGAAGAGATATAAAAATGTCTCCTGAGAAACCAACAAACCTTTGAAACTCAGTAGAGAGACAAATGCATACATTTAAAAATACATTAAACCTGATAACTAAGACAGACAATGAGTAAGTTACCTGCTCAGTATTTCTTACACAGCCCCAACCTATTCAAATGCTTCCTAGTTATGTGTAACTAGAAATACCAGAAACTAACTTTCTTTTTCAAGGCATTCATACACCAATTAATTAATCTGAAAACACCTCCCCAAAACAACAGTTTATTTTTCTCACTTCATCATAGAGGTAAATAATATCAATTATCAATTTGATCAATACTGCAACCCTGGTTTGACTGCAACCCTGGTTCTCTCTTGCCCCAGAAACAAACTACTACTGCCAGAATGTGCTGCATTTTGATCCCTCCCCACTTTCAATTCCAGTTACAGGTGTGATGAGTCAGTAAGTCTAACCAGTGAGACAACTACAATAAAAACTGAAATTGAAATATGAAACTGGAAGCAAACAACAGGTCTTAAAGTTCAGTATCTTGACATCATAAGCAAGGACCAAAAAAAAAAAAAAAAATCTAGTATCAACTAAACACTAGCACAACTCTTCTGTTCCCCAAATCAAAATCTTTGGTTTAAACAACAAATCCATGGGTAAAAAATACTATGCCACATAACAGATTTAAGCAAATAAATAAATAAGCAAAATCAAGGGCAGAAGTGAAAGAGTCTAGATACTCCCAGGAACAGATCACACACACCCCACTAAAGAGATGGAAAACTCTTTGGGGTTACCAGCTGTGGGAGCCCCAGGCTTGCTCTGGGGTCCCATGTGGTGGTGAAATTCCTCCTCCAACCCGTGCTTCCAAAGAAAAACTGTGCAGGCTCTTGCTGTTCGGTCTCAGGGCAGTTTATTGTGAGTTATCTAACAAACTGTCTTCTCGGGCTGTGGCTGCTTGGTCAGCAGCCCAGGCAGAGGCACACACACACCCTGACATCCTCTCTGTCTGCTGTCTTCTTCTTCTCTTCCCCTGCCCAGGGCTGCTGCTGTCTTTTATATGATATATTACGTATTACATGCTTATAGTTTTCCCCCAATACCTACTACCTATATTACCAAGTGCTTTTCTACTCTAAACCAATCTGTGAGTGCCAACATCACCAAGAACATGGAGGCAAGGAAGAATAAGGAGGAAGAACAGGATCAGCCCACTTTCCTCCATCTTAGAACTTCTGACCCCCATGTACAAAGTAAAAACCCCCCTGTACAAGTGTTAAAACCCCCCTGTACAATACTAAAAAAATTTCCCCTCTGTTTTGTAACTACTTTTACTATACTATCTAACCCTTTGTGACTGCTTGTTCCACCTCCAAAGTTGGTAACTCATTCCATGGCTCAAACTCAAAATCACAGCTGTTTCCAGCTGCCTGCCAGGGTCTAAAATGCTTCTGACCAAGGCCTGGAACCTCTAAAAATGTCTGAGAGACATTTTGAGTTCCAACAACCAGCCAGATCCAGGAGAACCCCAAATATGTGGTACCTAAGTAATTATAGTCTAGTTCACATGAAAATCTGCAACTTTTCTGCAATACAGCCATTTGTCTCAAAACATTACACTTCCTCATACTGAAGCAACATAACTTGCTCATTTGGCAGATCCCAGTCCACATGGACTGCAATTAAATTTTGTTCACATCAGGAAGAAGACCAACATATGGTTACACATGATCTTATCCCTCCTGAAGACAGCTCAGTTCTTCTAGAAGTAACAGAAGCCATCTCACCACAACTCCTTGCTATAAAGGCACTGTGCAATTCCTGGCCAAGCAGATCTCTGAGAAAGAAAAGCCTGCAGAGATTCACCACAGAAATGCTAGTTTTACTATGAATGAAGGAAATGGAAATGTACGTGAAATCATAGGGAAAAACCCCGACAGAACAAGGGTTAAAAGAATGACTGATACGTACTGATAACAAGTAATGCTGTAAGGAGCAATGTCCTGGGAAAAGTAGAATTGAGGAATGGCTGGTTTATATCAAGATAGGAAGGGCTTCCCTCTGTAAAATCACACCACAGTGACTCATGCTGCCTTCCTAACACCAAGAGGGTGGAAAGTTGGAGCATATCAAATGTGCCATTCCTTTTACTGTATAATCAACACAAAACAGACATATATTTGAAAAAAAAAAAAAACACCAACCAGACAACAAACATGAACTTCACTTAAGATTTACAGAGACTGCAGGCTCTTTCTTGCATCAAAGGACCATCTAGATGCAAAGCTGAATATCATGAAAGATCTCTCCAAAGGATAGTGCACCATCACCATCATCATCAGCAACCTCACACTTGATGAGGATCTGACACCCAGCATCTCTTGCACAGCACAAAGGGATCCTGGCCAGACCAAATACAAACACAGCTTGGTGTTTGGATATCAGTATTCTGGTATCACTACACAGTGAGTGAATTAAGTGTATGAGAGAATGAGTGGAAGCAGGTGAAATCAGCATCACTTTCCCCTTCCATGAGATCCTGCACTGAATTTTATTACATAAGATCTTCTACAAGTCATCTTCCAAATCAGAGTAAATGGCAAAAAACCAGACAAGAAATTCATCATTAAACTGTGAATGATCTTCAAGTTTTTAATACATAATTGAATGACTTGTATAAATTAAGTCAGCAAAATTAGTTTTTCTGCTCTTTCAAGTGTACATTTAATTCACTGTTGTAAAGACCCCAACAGAGCAGACCAGTATTATTTCTAGAAAGCGACTGTTGCTTTGCTAGAAGCTAACCAGAATTTCTGTTTTGAAGACCGCTGCCATTATTTGTTTAAGGACAAAATGTACCCTCTCCAAAAGACAGCTAGACAGGAAAACACTAATTCACAGAAACTTACTAAACCACAGAGAACCAAGACTCTGTCTTTTGAGTACATATTACAAAAGTTTTTTTGTTACTGACAGAATTTTTTTTCAATTCTTACCTTTTACTTAAACACAAGGATTATTTTCTGTGCTATAGAAACAACATTCATCCTGTACGTTAATTAACTCTCTACTGAGAATGCAAAATTTGATTTTTTGCAGAGCATAGGTAACCAAGGGAGTACGGAGTTTTCAACACAGACCAAAAGCTATTTCATGGAACTAAATACTTATTCACCTCTGGAAGAAAAGTTTCAAGCTACTCACTGTCATACAATGCTAACAAGTAGTGCACAAGTATTTTATACTCATTATATTAACACATAAACAAAACAGGCCACCATAAAAACAAAGAGAAATCTTACCTTTTTCTGGTACCAAACTATAGCATCAGTTACTTTGGACGCCATTTATTCCACTGAATTCACAGAGTCATTTTAGGCTGTTAACAGAAAGAGAAGAACTTTACTTCCACTTCCCTACGAAGGCCAAATAGGGAATGCAGAAACACTCCCGTTACCTGCAAATCTCTGAACAGCTTTATTTACTTTAACATTGCCTCATCTATATTTTGCTAAGAGTTTGGTCTTTCTCCTCTAGGCAAACAAAAAATGTCAAATCTGCTGCTACAGGACATCAAAATCCCAGTTTTGTCCTCCTACCCAGTAAAACACACAGGCTGCCCAGAGATGATCTGTCATTGTCTCACAGGAACCTCACAAGTGTTTTATTACTACAGTCTTTTTTTTTAACTGATAAATTAAGTAACATACAGTTATTAACCCAACACAGTACTCTGAAGTCCAGCAATAATTATATTATAAAATGCAAGAAAAATTCATACAGACTATTAGACATACTTGGAGAAGAAAACAATATCAGTCCTAGAACTTCACTAATCATAACTAGTACCCTCATGAAAACAGCAGACCAAATCTAAGTCAAAAAGAGAAAACCAAGAAAGAATAGTATGGTTCTTTTAATGGTAACAAATAGCAATAGCATTAGTTAATCTTTGATGCCACTGTAATCAGCAATCAGCATGGAAAAATGACCAAAGCCCAAACTTTCAGCTCATGTAAAATATTTGTATCTTTAAATTAATTTTTACCATCTTCCTTCATGTAATCAGTCAGCCAGAGTTCATTAAAAGAGGAAAAAAAAAAAAGGAAAATATAAAAAGCCTTCAGGTATATCTGTGTCTCTCTTGTACTAGGAAGCCCAGGACTGGACCCAGCAACCCAGGTGCGGCCTCCCTGATGGCAAGGACATGGCTAAGGATGTCACATGGATGGCAGTGACTTAGTCCCCAAACACCAAACTATACATCAAGCATTTTCCAAGATCCATCTTGAGTAAAAATATTACACTTAAGTTGTCAGTATCAACAATAATACTACACCTTATATTTCTTCATTAAAAGGAAGCAAGAATTATTAACCTGTAGGGAGTCTTTATAGTAAAAGATTATTTGGGATCTACACCTTGATTTAAAGACATTTGTTTACAGCTTTTACACAGGTAAGAAAGCCAAAGAAAAATGCAGCATTCAACAAATTGAATGGAAACCAAAACTGTACAATGGATTAAAATGAGTGTCTTTATGAAAAACTCATGGCACTTTATTGTATGTCATTCATCACCAAAAAATTCAGGGTTTGGGTTGTTTTTTCTTTAAAGCAGGTTTTAACCATATGAAGTGCATCAAGGAAAAGTGCCACATTCTGCACCTGGGACAACCCTGGTTGTGTGTTAAGACTAGGGAACAAGAGGCTGGAGAGAAGCTGCAAAACTTGGGGTCCTGGTTCAAGGAAAGCTGAACACGAGCCAGCAGTGCCCTGGCAGCCAGGAGGGCCAACCCTGTCCTGGTGACATCAGGCACAGCATCACCAGCCGGGCAAGGGAGGGGATTGTCCTGCCCTGCACTGGGGCAGCCTCACCTCGAGGGCTGGGGGCAGTTTTGGGAACCACAACACAAAGACATTAATCTATAAGACAGCATCCAATGGAGGGCCACATAGATGGGGTTGTCCTGTGCAAGGCCAGGGAGATGGACTTGATGATCCTTATGGCTCCCTTCCAACTCAGTATGATTCTATTTATTTAAAAAATGACCCTCCAAAAGAGTCAGTTTTGCACTGACATTTGTTTGTTCATTCTCCTTTGACTTGTTCATGGACATACTCCTATTTTATACAATTCATTATTTAAAAGATATAAATAATACTGCCTTAGCTTGGACATGTACCATATACACTGTAGTACAAATCTTCGACAAATAGATTGATATTATATCAGTGCCTGAGGATTTCTAAGATACATAATGCCAAACATCTTCCTGTTTCCAAACGAACCTATTTTTGAGATTTCTAACAGTGCAATACCTATATCTTCTATATGACTTCAGATAAACCTACAACTCAAGAGAAAAATGTCTCAGAGAGCTTAGTCATTGAAAATTCCAGAAATATCAGAACACTGACAATTGGTGCCACTGAGCAAGAAAACACCTCAATTTTTCCACTGTTGAAAATATCATGTAAGTCACAAGAAGACAGTTAAAGCTGGCAGCCATGACTCTATCAACATCTGTGATTGTTTCTGATCAGTCTGTTTTTCTAAGAGCAAATTCAATTATTAAGAATCCGTTGGCACAATAAATATAAAAATACTATCACATAAAGGAAGGAGTTCAAGAGAGACTGCTATAACCTGACATATCACATAGACTGGTCACCTTTCTTTCTCACCCATACAAAGCTTACAAGACTTGCTTTCTTATTGGAAAATTTCTTCAATTAAACTTGACTTTAAAAACCCTTTGGGGTGCAGTGCAGGAAGGGGCCACACAGATACTGATCACATTTACACCCTCACCTTCCCTGCTTTTATGACCTCCTCTTGGAGGACCTTTAACTCCTTCTCATTTCTTTTAAATAACACCCCTCTCAAATACAATACACCCTGCTTCCTACCAGCCTAATCACAGGATGAGAAAAAGGTTGGAACAACTCATTATCAGCAGTAAAAACCCTGAACCTGGACAGAAACCTTTCCCTCAACAGCTATATTAACTTGATATCTTTCTCCAAGGTCAATTATTTTTCAGGAAACCAAACATTAACTCATAAATTCAAGACTTCAAACTATGTCGAATATGGCTAAAAATGGATCAGACACTTTAAAGGCAGTAACCTTTGTTTGCAGTAGCTTTTCAATTCACTCAAAAATCCTTTGCCTCAAGAAACAATTACCTCACAAAACTATAAACCAAATATAAAGAAGTAGCTTTATTTGATTTCTATCAACAAACCTGTTATTTAGATTATCCATGGTTTTCATATTTTTAAGAAACTCTCTGCATTAAATCCTCCTTAGAATCTATTTTGGTGACATTTAAAGCTTATTTGCATACATATTTGCATAAACAAATGCAAAGATTATGCTTACAAAAGTAAATATGACAAAATCATGGGATGGATGTCTCAAAACAGAGTTTGGTGTGCTAAGTAAAAATACCTCTACTAGGAAATATCACATTCTTTCTTGAAGAGCTGCACAACCATTTCTGAGACAGCACAGTAATGAAAGGTGAAAAGGTTTATTTAATTATTTCTGTGCAGTGTTTCTGCTTGTAGTAGCTGGTTTGGTTTTTATTTTGTCTTTAGGTTTTGGGGGGCTTAATGAGGTGAGATGAGACATTATGAGTTTAACAGACTCAGCCTGAAGCTAGCTTATCTGGATGAGGGATGGATGGAAACAACTCAAGACACTTCAGCTGCAGCCCTGGTTCTCACTACCTGCCCACAGCTCACTGAACACCTTAGACTAGAGAGACTAAGTATTTTAGAAATTTCAGAACTCTGCAAATTCATTACAACTTACTCAGTCACTCATGTTTCCAACTGGCATTGATCCTGTAAAAGCCTGGCTCTGAAGCACACCAGCATCAACTGGGTAAAAGTGAACACATGAAAACAGCTGATAGACAAACACAAGCAGACAGAGCAGTGCCTGTTCTTCTGCCTGGTTCTCCCCTCATCCTCTCTGGACCCAGCCTTCTGTTCCATGTTCTCTGTCAAATACCTGCATCTAGGATAGGGGCCAGCTTTAGCACTCAGTTGTACAACATCCTGTGCAGAATAACTACAGCAACACAAAAAATACTTCCAGCTTCAGAGATTAGACAGAGCATCCAAATATAAATGGTTGATCACAACCTCTCAGTAACAGTCAACAGAGCTTTCATTACATTTCCATCAAACCCACAGTTAATGCTGTGAATAACTAGCAATATCTTTTAATCAAGAATTCATTACTTTCTTCAAGGTCAATAGAGAGGACTACCGGGTTTTGGTGATCCCTATTCAAAGGTGGGGTTTCTTAGCTATTTCGCTGTTCAGGGCATAATCATATTACACAATACACCTTGCCATCAAAGTATCAGTTTCTCAAAAGCCACAGAAATTTATATGTAGATGTCTTTAGGTAGCTAAGAGCTCACGCAAGCCCCACAGTACTGCAGTGCTTATTGAGTAACATAGGATATACACAAATTCAAAGTATATTTAGAAATTTTACTCATATCCCACAAGGCTTTGGTGACCCGAGTCAGACATAAATGTATATATTTCTAAATGACAGTCTAAAGCAATCAGAACTGACAGAAGTTAAGAATAAAATTGTGCTCTTCCATAGTGACAAAGAAAAAAAAAAAGGTTTTTAAGAATATATAAGTCTAAGCAGTGTCAACTAGCAAAAGGACATAATTAAAAATACAACACAAGAAAGGATGCATAGGCAAATAGTTGGTGTCCCTGTCTGTAAACACTGTGAATCACTAAATATTTCAAGGAACCTGTTCCCTTTATAGCAATCCCAACCAGAATGGTCAGGATACCATCCAGAGTTTGAGTCAAGACCTGAGTGTCCTTCACAACTCATGATCACAGACTGATGATGCAATGAAGTTGCATGTTCACTATACATCATCAGAATTAAAACTGCAAAACCGAGGTTGCTTTTGCATCAAATGTTTTTTAAAAAGTCATCGAGTTTTAGTGCCTTCAGAAAAATAAAGGCAGTTCTAAAAAGGTTATAATGTAAAGCCATGAGAATACTACAACCTGGTTTCAACTGCTTTCCAAGATAGAACTGTTTTACCATTATGTTAGATCCTACATATTGCACTTTCACAATCACAGGTGTCTTTTCACTAAGATTCCCGGGCATGTAGAGTAAGAAAAGACATAGAACAGTAAAGACTATGGCCTAAACTACTAACTTTATTGCAACACTTGTATCATACAGACTCTCTGAAAGCATTAAACTTGTGTCAGACACAGCTAGAAAACAACTTTAAAGTGAAGGAAAAAAAAACTTCACTTCCTAAGTTCAACGTCAAAATACAAATTAACATTTTCATCAAATTGCTGACATTATTTGATACTTTAAGTTTAAATGAGCCAAATAAACAGCTTAGTCACATTAGGCATCCGCTGTTGACAAAAAGCTGATTCTGCCATGACACAACAAACCAAAAGAGGCATCCCTGTAATGCAGATACAGCACTAAACTTACCAGGACTCATCCTTCCTCCACTTAAACCCAGGGGTGTTCTGCCACTGCTACAAAGAATAGGATGAAAGCCTTAAAGCAATGCTCCAAAAGAACCTTTATTTTTCATGTGTATTACACATAAACCATTAAACCTACATCTCCTTTTTGAAAGGGAACATCAAATACTAAGCAATGTACTCACTGTTCTTTTTAAGTACCTTATCTATGCATCACTGTTCTCAAAATAGCATTTCAGAATTGCAAATTGTATACAAGCAAATGAGAAACTTGTCACTCCCAGGTTCATACCTTTCAGTGGAGGTTTTATCATGTTCCTTCCAGCCACCCTTAAGAAAATCTGCAGCAGTCAAAACCAAAGGAAAATAGTCAAATTAAGAAAACCCCAGACACTGCTAACTTAAGGATAACATCCAGCAACCAGCATGAAAAGTATTCTTCCTGCCATGCCTGCTGAGCCCCCCCAGGTTGTCTTGCAACCCAAGGTCATAACAGTTTGTAAATAAAAAGGAATTAACATATTTGCTTTCCCCAAGGAAGACCAAAACTCTGCTAGAACTGGTTACCAGCATTCCTAGGATGCTGCTCGTGAGAGTTAAGTTTCAAACTCTGCCCTTCACTCCAGCTCAAAAAAAGCCCAAACCCCACAAAAAAACCTGAAACCCAAATTGCAATCAACCCCAAGCAACCGATTAAAAAAAAATAACATGCCTAGATGCCTATTCTGGGAGATTTTTGTTTGTCTCCTTCATCAGGCCAACAGCAGCGACAATAAGACATGAATCAGACCCTATGCTGCTGTGTATCAAACCCTGCTCTTGAACAGAGATGTACCAAACATGTCTTATATGATGACAGACACAAACATCTGGCAGCATGTCCATGCCTGCTTGTGCCTCCAGTAAGATGTCAGATGATGAAAAGCTGATACCTTCTCAGGCCTCAGTATTCTGCCCACAAACCACTGCATCTGATCCTATTCCTGCTGCTGCATATTTCCTTATAAGCTCATGCCCTTTATCACTCACTAGCCAAGCAGGTAGATATCACAGACACAGCACAGAGCATGTAGTGACAACTAGCTTTCAAAAATCTGATTGGAAGCAGACTCAACCTAGCCATCCTCACTTCCACAGCAAAGCCACCAATATCTGAAGCAAAGAAATGCCACACAAAATAACTGTCACCCAAGGAATACTTGTTTCGTCAGTGAATTACACAACTGTCCGAAATAGCAACAAAATGTTGACTATCAGGATTTCTGAGATTTATTTCAGGTTATGGTAAAAGAACATTGTGTACAGTTGTTGCAACTGCTGCAGAGGCTTCTGGAATCTCTGCATTAAAATCTGTGCAACTTTTGTAAATTTGTTACATAACTGGTTCATGGCTCCATTTGAAATAATCTGACACAATCTCATAGATACCCAATCCACAAAAACAGGGGGGGAAGGATTCTGAATGGAGGAGCCCAAGATTCTACACCTCACAGAATTTGCTTTTGAGCCTGCTGTAGTATTTATCAATTAGCAGAAAGCTTCAAATATTTAAAAACATCCCGCTGTTCAATAATTAGAAAACTCCAAGCCCTTAAAGGGAACTATACTCAAGTGAATTTTGCTTATCTACTAAAAGGGGTGTCTGTTTCAAAATTCTCACCAAATACAGTAATTGCTGTAACCACATTGGATCTAAAAGCCATTTCTGAAAATGCTGTATCTTTAAAAAAAAAAACTAAATAAAAACCAGGACCTGGTTGATCTCAAGTTCTTTCTATTCCTGTTTTTTGTACTGAATAGTACATGCACACACGTACATATCCCATTAAACATTTGCAACCTTATACTGAGAAATCCCTGAAACCTTGCATGTATACATCTGCTCTTACAACTGTAACAACTTTATTAAGGAACAGAATGTCTATAAACATCAAGTTTCAAATATATATATATATAGCTGCCTTAACAAATATTTGAAAAAAAACTCCCAACAAACAAATATAGTCACCAATTTGAAATAAAATGCCATGCTGCTTTCTTCTTTATTGAGATTCTTAATGCAATAATAAATCTTGCTCACTGGAAATACTGACTTTTGTTTAGGAAGACATGTTTATCTGTCACCAGGCACTGCACAGCAGAGTTGTGGCTTCTTGATGACTACAGCCAGGAAGCTGAAAACCACTCCTAAATCACCAAGTTTGCATCACGTTCTATAAATAGTTATCCAGCAAGTTTTGAAGCAGCTGAGGCATGAAGAGGCTGAGCTGTTGAAAAAAGCTGCTGTCTCTTGTAACAGCCACTGTTCTGTAGGAACAGAGTCGAAAATGCTGAGCATGAATTTTTAAATTCTTAAAAAAAAAAAAAAGTGTCTGGAGTGATCCAAGCAAGGAATTGCAGAGTAACAAGCCTTACATGTGTATCTGGCAAGGTCCTCAAAACAATCATTAAAAATGGAACACCATTATACCCGAAAGACTATCTGATAGGGTCTAATCAGCAGTTTCTACACAGGAAGATCATGTCTCGGTCTATCAGTATTTCTGGACATGTCAAACTGACTGATAGACAAGAGCAAGTGATAGAACATATGTGGACTTTCAAAGAACCTTTGGAAAGATATCAAAGACTTCCAAATAGTCTGTTATCTATGAAAACCAAACACTGACACTGATTAAAACCAGCCAAAACCCTGAACAAAATCTGGAATCAACATTCTTCTCTGCAATCAGCTAGCTGGATAATGAAGATTAACAGCAGCATTCCAGTCTGCACAGAGCAGGCTACTGATCACCTGATATCAATGCCCAGAAGCTCCTTGGATCACAGACCACTGGCCTGCAGCTCCTCCATTCAGTGCCAGCCCAAGGCAAAGTGCACACAAACCCCCATTCTCCTTCATGCAGAACCACCCTAATCCTGAAACCAAACAGACTAAATTTTCCTAGTCTGGTCTCTCCATGTTCCACTAGTGTCGGAATCTGTGGTATTGATGATTCCGAGATTGTAAAAAGTCTCTTTCTGCCCCGTTGCCAAAGAAGAAGCCATAATTGGTCTGTGCTGGTTTCAAGGTTGTTTATTCTGTTTATCTCTAACATGTTCTGCTGCCCTGCTGCAGCTCTGTCCTGCAGGGCAGCGTGTGGGGCTCTGCCCTCAGTGGGATGTTACAAACATTAAATACCAGAAATTACCTGTGCTAGATTTACAATAACGTGCCAATATCTGTCACCTACGTTGAACAGTGTGTCCCCAACCTAAACCAATAGAAAAATGCCAACACTACAGTGAAACATGGAGGGCATGAAGAAGGAGAAAAAGGACAAAACACACTCAATTTCTTCCATCTTGTCCCCTTTGAACCCCTAATCTAGAATCTTTAAAATTTTACTTTTCCACCCGTGACACACTTAATTATTACTCATATCAAACACTCAGAGCTTTTAATTCATCCTGTAAGATTGAAAACTCTTTTTCCATGGACAAAGATCAGAGACAGTGTCTCTCGGGGCTCTGTCCAGGGGGTTCCTGACCCCCTGCAGGGTTCCAGACCTTCCAGAGCAGCCAGAGGGAAGCCCTGGATTCCCACACACCAGCTTTCACACACCTTAGCACACAGTAGGGACAGAGGCAGACATTCAGGGCCTCACACAGCATACATGTGCTTGATGACTACCTTGCTAAAGGATGAGAGCATCCAGAAATGGCAAATTCCAGGTAAGTATTCCAACCGTCAGACTTTTACTAGAGAGACGAACACAGACACCATGTCATTGCTCATCAGGCCCTGACAGGCAAGGGTAGAGACGCCCCACATTCCTGCTGGCTCCCAGAGCCCTAAACAGGGAACTTCAAGCGGATGCAATCTCTTCCTAAAGACACGTCCACACAAGTGATGGCAAAGGTCAGGATGGCGCTGTAAGGCTCCACAAGGGTTTTAACCACTCTAAACTAGTACCACCACAGAACACTGTCCTTAGTCACTAGCTTCCAGCCCTGGAGCCCATCACGGAGGAGACAGCTCCCAGGCTCTGGCTGCCCCTGCTGAGCCCATGAGCTCTGACCACAGCCAGCTTCAACACTCTGCATCTCTCCCCATAAACCTTCTCAAGCACCATTAGCACAGTAATGTCAACTAATTAGGGCTATTTCTCCTCTCCTCCTCCTATTTGGACCAGTAGACTAGAGTTTTTATGAAGTACTAGCTAAATTAAGTTCTGAAATAGAGTGAACTGAACCCTGTCCTATTATTCCAAATTTTAAGCTTCTGTAGAAAGGTCCAGCAGTGCTCACTATATTTATCTTTTATACTGCAAAGAAGAAAAGAAAACCTGAAGCAGTAACATTTCTAGATGGCAATCTTAAACTAGCAAAGCTTAAGAATATGCATAAATTTTAACAATGAAAAGGCAAAATAAATGGAATTCAGTATCAACCATGTCAATGTTATCTGTACGGGAAGGCAGGGGGAGTAAACTATGAACACCACTCAAGGCCTTAAAAAATGATATTTCAAATCCAGAAAGGAACTTTGTCAGCTCTGCCATCCAATATAATACAGTTAGAAGAGCAGGGAGACCTGAATAAAAGGGAGAAAACAAGGAAACCACTGCAGTACAGCTCTGTTATCAGCTGTGCAATCTGATTTGAAGTACACCTACTTTACGGGGAGAAGAATATTAAAATATAGAGGGAGCAGTTCTGAGAAGGGCTATGAATTACCAACAACTTGAAAGACTCTTCTATTGAAACAGGAAACTATGAACAGAAAAATAAGGCATTATAATTAATTAAATGAGACTTCAAGAGAAAAACAGAAAATAAAGTCAAGAATACAACATCTTCCCAGTAATACAGGCAACTTTATTTATTAACTAAGCTGAGAGGATAGCAAAGCTAAATTTTTAACAGAGAAATATCATAACACATAAGTAGACTGTTAAACTCACTGTCACAGGAAGTCACTGAAGCCAAGATTTAACTCCCATTCAAAAAGAAAGCTGCTATTTAAACATACAATAACAACAATAATAAAGGAAAAAAAATAAACACACAGCTGAGGGAATCTCAAGCTTCATAACCCAGGATGCAAGAAAGCATCCCCAGAGATCACTGGGCTGTATTTGGCCATCCAAACACTCCCTGAACCTGACCGCACAACAGCCAGAAGCCAACACCAAGGAGAGCATGAGCCACACACGGAACAAACTGTCCCTTGGACACATCAACACGAAGCGTGTTTAGCTGCCAAGCCAGCATCTGCCAACCACCTAAACCCCAAAAGCATCTGGCACTGGCCAACTTCCAAAATGCAAGGCTTGCACGATTTCACGTTTGATGTGATATTGCTTTAATTTCTTCTCCCACTCTGCAGTGGTATTTTATTTTTTAAGAACAGAACCACAAATTATTTGCAAATAGGAGTCCAATGCTTGGACTTATTCAAGAAAGCCATCTAAGCTCTTTGGAGAACATCTACCAAGACCACCTCAAATGAGCAAAGAACTAAATACTGAATATTACATGCATTCCCAGCAGAAACAAATTTGGAAAAAATCCCATTCACATGCATAGATTTAATAATAAGAGAATAGTTCTAGGAACCTCCTGATATCCTCCCCTTCAACTAAAAAAAAAAAAACAAACAAACAAAAAAACCCAGCACAAACACAAGCTGTATTTCTAAATTTCTGACAACACAATGGCTATCTATCTATATGTACACATGTTTGCTCTAACTTTGAAGCTGCTCTGAGATGGGTCTGGACCAGACTGATGACCTCCAATGACCCTTTGCTAAATTATTCTGTGATGAAAAGTAGAGCATACCCCAACATTACATAGCAATACATTATTGCTGTAACTGGTATTAACTCTTTTTTCCCCTATGGCAATTTATAAAACTCTTTGAGCCCTCCTTAAAAATTCGAATATAATTTCTTTAAAGAGTTAACCATTTCCTCCTCTGCACCCATCAAGAAGGACCTTTATAAATAACAGCACAGTATACTCCAGGGAGAAAACATGACATTAAAAGCTTTCAAAGCCTTACTTTTCACACCACCACTTATCTTTGAGTAACTGGTGGTCCACTGTGCTCAAACAGGAAGATGCAGCTGTATCTCTGACAGGTACCCCCTGAGTTTTGTTTTGTTTCCTTCATAAAACAAAAAAACATTAGAGAAAAAACAGGCCTACCTTGCTCTGTGGGCAGAAGCAATTACGTCTGCCTGCTTTTACCATTGTCCCCACCCATAATATTTTTCCTGCCCCCCACCCATCGTAACAACCATCCCAAGTGCTTGGCTGGAGTCAAAGTAGGCTAGTGCTGATGGCTCAGAGCTTAGCACATAGATTGCCCCGCAGCTGCTCACTTCTTGGAGAACGGAGGGACACAATTATGACTGCCTTTTTTGGGTAGGAATATTAATTTGAGACACTACCTATCAAAAGTTTTATAAAAATTTGTCACAGTGTAGGTAGTTAATGTCTTTCAGTTGCCATTAACTTCAGTTTCATTATCTGAGTAAGAAGTGACTCAAACGGGAGAAGACAAAGAGGGCAATTGTACAAGCTTTATGCCCTTAATAAGTCTTGCTAAAAATCCACATAAACTGTCTGATGATGAATCCATAAACAACATTGTTTATGAGAAAAATAACTTCCTCACACACAAAGGAAAAACCAAACCCCAATCTTTGACTGGTATCATTCTCAGTCACATGGGTCCTGAGAAAAGACAAAAAATTTCTTCAACAGTATTTCTACTAAAAATAATACAGATACATAGACAAAGCCCAGGAAGAGAGTATATGTATCTTTTAAGAATTAGGAAAGAAATAAAGTCCACTGCTTTCCAGTGACCCCTGCCAGCTGTGACAGGAACAGCATTGTTCAAGTCCAGCAGCGCTCCACCCCTCACTGCCTGGTCAACTGCCTCAAACGAGGTTGACTGGAATTCTTTAACACACCTATGTCCCCCCTCTAAAACACACTAATACTGTTTCCTATTTCAAAACCTACCGGACTTTGATTTCTCCCAGAATTCACACCAATGCCCGGCAGCTATGGATACAGCTGGGATCAACTTTTTGAGACAAGCTGTGCTAACTGAGCTTTGGGAGAAATCCAGTACTACCAGAATACCTGAAATTCTCCATGGAGTTCCCAACAATTACTGTCAACTTATTTGTATGTCACATTCTGCACAAGGGAAAAAATTATAGTGCAAACATTGAATGAAACCAACTAGGTTTCTGAATTCTTTTTCTGGTGACTCAGGCTCATGTTTTATCCTTTGTAATATTTATATCCAGAATAAAAACATACACTGGCAGTAAAACATAGCAACAGAACGTTTAACTGCACAAACATTCCACTTCAAACATGGACTGGGATCTAAAATACACAAGTTCCAAGTACTGCTCTCAACCTTCACCTTCAGAAATGAAAGTTGCTTGCAAATACTGTACAATGGAGTCCATCAAGGTGATATGCATACATACAGTCATAAACAACTTACTGGAACAGAAATAAAACTTCTGAGAACAGGATTATCCTTTCCAGGGAGCTACAACCAAAGAGGCAAACCAAAGAAGATCACCAGTACTTCAGAGCTACAAAAATAGACAAATACATACAGCTATTTATAACACAGAGATTTTTGCACAAAACACTTTTAGCCTCTTAACCTCAGGAAAACAAAGTCTGATGACAAGCACTAATATATGTAACAGAAATACATCCTTCTGCTGCTTACTGACCACTCCAAGTGCAGCTGAAGATGCACTTCTCCCTGATAAAACAGACACCACCATCTGTTTTAACACCATCAACAAGAAGATATAAGCAGACAAATTACTGATGACACACCATCCCCAGTCTCACTCCTATTAGAGAACTCGTGTCTCCAAACTGTATGACAAGCTGTATTTTCTGTAGGAACATTTCATCACAAAGAATTTCAGAACGTTAATTAAAGTACTTTCAACAAGTCAGGTTTTCCAATTAATTACTTTTTCCAGTTAATTATATGACAGATGGGTAAGACGCTGGCAAATTCGGAGCAAAATGCAAGACTTGGCAGCATTACTTTTCAAGTGACCAGTAACATGTAAAAGCAGTCAAAGGCAAAATACCAGGCACAGAGCTTGACACTATGGACTCAAAAGTTTCACTGAATCTGATACAGCTGAGAAACACACTCAGTGACTACGGTATGAGAAACAGAAGTAAAATTAACAAACACGTGCACAGTTCTAGTACCGTGGGGTAAATTTTCCTCAGTTCCTTTGTTTCTCACAGAAACGACAGCAAAACACAAAGAAAATGAATGTGACAGCATAAATTTTGAGTGATGAGAAGTTCCCTAACATTTTGATTCTCAAACGAAAAACCAAGGATAAGCTGGAGTCAGGTTGCCACTATTTTAGGGTGGAAAAGACGGGGGGGAAAAAGGGTAAAGAAAACATAAATGCATGGAACACACAAGAATACACGAGACGAGGCCAGAGACGAACACGAAGATGCTGAAATTCAGGACCTCTGAAGGGAAGCAGAAGCGACGTTCTATCCCCTGACACAGGCACTGAAGCAGCTCACGGCCCGTTCAAGCAGCTCAGCGGGGAGAAGGCGCCTACAGCACAGCCGGAGCGGCAGGCAGAGCCCCGCGCACGGCAAGGGCCCCGCACCGCTCCTGCACCTCCGCCGCCCGCACCGACGCCGGCGGCGGAGGACTCGGCAGCCCCGAGGCCGACGGCTGCGGGACGGCGCGGCCAGACCCGCTGCGGGCCCGCGGCGCTGCGGGCAGGGGCCGCTCCGAGCCGCGCTCAGACCCCCGCCCCGGCGGCGCCGGCGCAGCGCCGGCTCCCGCCGGAGCGAACCGCGGCGCCGCGGAGGCCGCGGCCGCCCGCCCTTGCCCCGGCCGGGCTCCCCCGGGGGAGGTGGGGGGCGGCGGCCGCCCCGCTCCCGCCGTCCTGCCAGGGGAGCCGCGGCGGCCCCGCCGGCGATGTGCGCCCTGCGCCTCCGCCGCGCTGTCCGCTAGAACCGAGAGAGCACCGCCGCCTCGCCCCGGCCGGGTCCCCGCGCCCCGGCCGGCCCCTTCCCCAGCCGCGCGGGGAGCGCGGTGCCCCGGCGGGCCGGAGCCCCCCCCGGGAGCCGGACCCCCCCCCCGCCGCCATCTCACCGTTCGCGGGTGCCGCGGGGCAGCGCGCGCCGCACGCAACGGCGGCGGGAGCGCGAGGCGGCGGGAAGGCGCGCGCGAGGCAACAGCTGGCGGGGGAAGCGGGAAGGGGGAGCGGCGCGCGCGCCCGGGCGGCAGCGGCGGCAGCAACAGCGCGCCACCCGCGCGCGCCGCCGGGCCGGGGCGGGGCCAGCGCGGCCCCTCCGGCCTCGGGGGCGGGGCCGAGGCGCGACTGGCGGCCAACGAGGGCGCGAGGGAGGCGGGGCTGCGCTCGACGGACAGGCGGCGGGGTGGAGGCGGGGCCGCTGGGACAGACAGCCCCGCGCACCAATCGGAGGCGGGGGCGGGGCCCTGGGCTGACCGGCCGCCGGCCGGGATGGGCGGCGCGAGCTCGAGGGGCGTCACCGACGGCTGGGAGAGGGAGGCGGGGCTAAGTTGAGCGACGTTGGCGTGGCCCAATGACAATGGAGGGCGGCAGGACGCGCGTCCCCGCTGGCCAATAGCAGCGCGGGGCGGGTGAGGGGCGGGCGGTTCCCGGAGGCGGAGCGGGCGGGGCGGGCCCCGCGCCCCCTCAGCCGAGCGCGGGCCCCGCGGACCGGGGGATGCGCCGCCATCGCCGGTAGGTGACGGGAGCGACCGGGGCGTCCGCCTCAGGGACCCCCGGCACGGCCGGGGAAGCGCGGCCTGGCGGGACAAGGCCGAGGGAGGGGCCGAGTTTGTGAGTACAAAGCTGTGTTTAAATGGGGTTTTAAACCGGGCCTACCGGTTTAAAATATTTCTTTCGAAGTGTTAAATTACGATTCCATACGATCAGAATAAGCTCTAAAATTATATTTAATCGAACTAGGGTTCTGTTTAATATGGTTTCACCATAATACGAATTTCAGGACTTTTTCTAGGCGATGCTCAAGGCTTAAATCTAAATGTATAGTTTCGTGTTGTTATTACTGAGTTGAGTGTCGTGCGTAAATTGCCCTCTTTATGTTTTTCTCCTAAACAGGACAGAATTAACTATCATAATATCCTCGTTATGCAGGTCATCCCACCAAGGTCAGTGATGCTCCTTGGATAGTTTCTCCTCACTGAAAATCTTCTCTCTCTAACTATGTAGGTCCTTTAATAGGAGTCAAGAGCTTTTTATTTTCCCACTCTGACATCCCATCAGTGTTCTCACTGAAGAGCCAGGTCAGACCCGTAGCACCGCTGCATCCTTCTCCCAGTGTCACTCCTCCTGTTGGGATAGCTGGGCTCTAGCAAAGAATTTTCCCATCATCTTTCTTTCATCATGAGATAATGAAATGCACCATGTCATCAAACCCTTCGTTGTTATGTCAGCTCTATATCCAGCTCTCAGCCTTTAAAATCTGATAGCTTTCTTTACTTGGACTCTAAGATTTCAAAAGTACACTTGGATTTTCTTGAGTTTTCATCTCAAAATGCTTCTAAAACTGACTGGAGCCTTGCAGTCCTGCCCAGTCTGGCAGTAACTTCTGTTAGGTCAGAGAAAGACTGTGTAACATTTTCCCATTTCCCGTTTCTGTCTGCTTTTTCCAGTTGTTGTAAAGTGGTTCTTAGCAAACTGAAAGTATTTTCAAGTGAACAACCTTCAAATTGAGTAACCCCGTGTTAATACATCTTCAGTAGCTTTGTGTTTCCTCTGGAGACAGGTGATAGCACCTTCTTTGAGTATCTGATAACCTGATACTTCTAAGAGTGTTGAGTTTCTTTTCTCCTTTCAGACCCAAGTTTCCAGTCTGTTTCTGCTTGGTTTCTGCTTTCTCCAGTTTGCTAATATGAGAGTCTCCTTCTTGTAGTGTTTGCAGCATTGATTTCTAGAACTGTTTTTGAAAAACACTCTCATGAAAAGAACGTTGAAACTTTATTTCAGATCATGATTCCTCACTTTAGCCACAGACTTGCACTTGAGAATATTGGAAGTGTTTTCAAAATACTGTAAATGCTTTAGGCCAGACATAGTAATTGCTCTGTTATCCCTGCCCAGCTGTTTTAGGTTTGTTTCTGTAACAAGAGCTAAACAATCCTATCTAAACCTCCTCCAATTTTTTTGTCCCCTTAACTCTTGAGTGCTGCTTCTGAGCTTCCCCTCTTCCCCAACAAACAGAAGGGTAGGGGGTCTTGGTTCCACCCTGTCAGGAACTGGCTTTAACCAGACCTTTGGTGATCTGAGCAGAACTGAGACTGTGAAAAGCAAAGCTACAAAATCCTACTTTAAACTTTTTTTTTTTTTTTTTTTTTTTTCTAGTTCAGTTTAGGGAACTGGCCTACTTTGGACACAAGTGTCAGCACCAAAACAAAGAGGGGATGCACTGACTGCAACACAAATTTAGAATATTTTAGGCAAAACTGTATCTTCTTGCAATAAATCTTACTGCTATCCACTAAATTATCCACTAAATCAAATCCATTCAAACTTCAAACTCAGACTGAATAAAATAGTAGATCTGTTTGTTGAACCGTGTATCAGAAGACACAGATTTAAACTGTAGGATGATTTTGGTGATGTACAAAATTGTTATCCCCTCACTGTAAGGTAGCAGCTCATCTCATAACCAGTTGAGACAGAAACTTTTATTTCCCTCCTTCTAGCAACAAATCATATCTGACCACAGAATTTGTCCAACTTCCTAATCTGGCATAAAACTATCCCAGTTAAAAAAAAAAAAAAAAAGGGTGGCAGTAGATTTCTGTTTGTTGGGTGAGTTGAGCAGCTATGATGAGGTGATGTTGTGTGCCTTGGTAATAACACACAGGAAGCAGCAGCAGCTTCTGGGCACAGAGGGGAAGCAGCTCTTGTCCTTTCCTCAGCATCTGTGGAGGATTCAATGCTTCAGAACACAACATCACACTTTCAGTAATGCAAATATTTTTGTACTCTGGAACAAATCAAAGCTTATTTTCTTATTTCAGGTGAAAGACTATTTGTGTTCTAAAGGGAATTAGTAAAAATTTTAAATTCAAATTTTTAAAATAATAAAATACCTACTTCAGCACCATTTCACAGGTAAAAATTATTCATTTTTGTAGCATGAAATCTAGAGGAAGATCACAGTCCTTCACAGTTGTTTTTTACACTTGTAGTGAAAGGCTTTTGGCAGATGCAGTGGTAAAAACTATCCAGTTAAGGTTTTAAAGACTTCACTTTCATGACTGTGGCAGATGCATTTGTCTTGTTTTACTTTTGTCATGACTACAGAGAAATTTAAATATCCTACCCAGCCAATAAACCTGTCAGCCAGTGTCTGAAATACTTGAGATACCTGCCAAAAAGCAAACGTTATCTGTAGCTTTTAGTAATTTCAAGGTTGCTGGCTGACAGAAAGCTGGGCAGTGCTCACTGGCTCAGTTTGAGCTCAGATCACTTCAGCTGCAGCTCTGCAAACTGCAGGATCCCTCCGAGGGCTTTTGTGCTCCTTCGTGCTGCTTCACGTTTTACTGTGGTTATTTTGTTACAGAGAGAGAACTGTTACGTTTTGTTTTCAAGCGTTAGCTGTGAGTGCCTCATTTACTGGTGGAAAATGGATCTAAATACATTCTTAGCATTCAAAAATCCCTAAATGAGTCTGACAGCTTGTTTAGGATTAAAGTACAGTTTGTTTCACAGAACCAATTCAGATTAAGGCAGTTACACAGCTGGTTTAAGACACTCCAAGGGAATGGTGGACTGGAACACTGTTCAGCTGGGCATGGTAATTCTGACAGGGCTAGGAAGCAGCATGTGGGTGAGGTTAGGAGTGGGAAAGCAAGAAAGAGGAGTTGGTCTCCTTTGTGGAATATGTCTCATGGTGGTGTAGTGCCATTTTTTGATGCCTTCCCTCCCCCTTTTTGTTTTGTTAGGTTGCTGCTGACAGCAAAGGCCTTCCTCTCAAAGCTGTTTAAATGAGAATGTCCCTGGCGCAAAGAGTGCTGCTGACATGGCTTTTTACCTTACTCTTCCTGATCATGCTGGTGCTGAAGTTGGATGAGAAAGCACCATGGAACTGGTTCCTCATTTTTATTCCAGTGTGGATATTTGACACAATTCTTCTAGTTATGTTAATTGTAAAAATGGCTGGACGCTGCAAGTCTGGCTTTGACCCTCGCAATGGCTCCCAGAACATGAAGAAGAAGGTGTGGTACCTCATTGCAATGCTGCTGAAATTGGCCTTCTGCCTCGCCCTGTGTGCCAAGCTGCAGCGCTTCACCACCATGAAACTGGCCTACGTCTTCATCCCGCTCTGGGCCTTGCTGATCGGGGGCATGGTTGAACTTGGATATAATATCTTCTATGTACGAAGAGACTAGGCTATGCCAAGTGGTTCCCAGTGCCAAGATTGGCACCAAATTACTAGATTATTATCATCTTGCCACAGATTTGATCTTCAGACTAGAAAGCCAAATGAGTCGAGCTGGAGACTTAAGCTAAAGCAGACTGAAAGTAGACATGTTTCATTTTTTTATTTTAAAACTCACATATGCTCTTGTAAATAAAAGTATTTGTTCAACATAACTGTTCTAATATGATTATTGTTGCTTGTTACATGGGTTCTTCACGTGCAGGTAGAAGACCTTGTCAAAGAAACCACAAATGTTCTACACAGAGTATCCAGCACATTGAGTAATCCTGGGAAAGAGGACTAACATTTTCTGCTACTTACACTGTAAGTCAACAAATAACCAGTTAACAGTAATTTCCATAAGGAGCTAAATTTGCTTTAAAAATCAGTAACAATTGACAGCAGCCAAATAAGAGCAAGAAAATGAATAAAGTAATACACCTTTCTTTTTTTGGACAGCGAGATTCCTTTACCGTTGTAAAAATAAGCAGTTTTCTAAGCTGCTGAAACAGCCCATAACCAATGTTAACTTTAGGGAACACAGTTGGTAGCTGAGCTGTACCAGCAGTCCTGAGATCCAGAGAAGAGGGAGACATTGGTGATTCTTTTCCAAGTGAGAAATCACCAGTGTTGCAAGAGACTGAAAATACAGGGTGAGTTCAGTACTGCAGCTGTACCTGCCCAAAGTGACAAGACAGTTTTTAATACCTGAGGATATTAAATTTCTGGGGGTGAAGCCTTGGCTTCAAGGAGTACTGACAAACTCAAATATGATGAAATTACCTTTTTCAGGTAACGTGAATAGGACTTCAGGGAAGAACTGCAACTACAAGTGTATTTTGTGGACTGAAGTGCTCTTTCGGGAGATACAGTAACACCAAATTCAAGTGTAGTAGTTTTCTGGGACATTATTAACATGCATACTGAAAGTACTGATCCATTTGCACTTCCTTGAGACAAAAGAATGTTAATTGAATGAAAAACAGTCTACGGTAACAGGACATACCTAGACAAGTGTTTCACTAATAAAATTTTAAGTATGTACATTCAACTGTTTTTGTCTGTGGAAGTGTTTGCATTTAGTCATTTGCTGTTACATCACACAGACATGGATAAAATACAGAGGAACCATATTGTGGGAGACTGCTGAAAGAGTTTTATCTAAGAAAACAAAGAACATGTTCCATTCTAAGGCAATGAATCACAATTCAGAATATCAGGTAACAAATTATTTATAAAATGTATTTAAGTCATATTTATTTCAGAGTGGTTGACTGTCCTACCTTGCTAAAGGAGAAAAGACAGACAAAAGAATTCTAAACTGCAGTGGTTGTTAAAAAATGTAAAATATTTATAAACCCTTTATTTTTATTATAACTCATAGGCTTTTACTAAGCAAACCCATGTACCCAGCCCCAAGATATGTACATCAGGTCATTCATGGGGAGTGCCTAGCAGGAACAGTTGTTTGTAGGAGGTGTATCTATGCATTGTGTAGTTCTGAAAAATACTTAATGGAAGGACCTTGCTCTGTGTTTGAGACTTCTTGCCCATTCATGTGAGGTTCCTGTGGACAGCTTTGAGTGGTTTTTCAGGTAAAATTGGCACTTGTGATTAGGATGAGCTGTGGGGAGGGGTACATTAATCTCAGAACATGCTCTTAGACCTGCTGGCTACAGGAGCTGCAAGAGTGAGCACACACAGGTGCCACAGGTACATGTGTGTGGGGTGGAGAGAACAGGCTTCATCTGCACATCCCACATGGTTCTGTTCTGCAAATGGGAACCTGGGCCATGAAGCCCCTGCCTGGAATGGAATGCCACTCCATGGCAGGCAATCTAGACCTTGTGCATTTGTTATGGCTACTTTCAAAATTTATGAAGAGTATCTAAAGCCCTACCTCCAATTCAGGTAAACTTTGTAACAAGCATTCAAGCACCTCAGACAAGATGATTTTATCTACACACACACACACACACACACACACACACACTGTGGAAGGTATGGGACCAAGCATAAAATAATACCCATACTCCTTTCCCATCTGATGATTCTAGAAGAATAAAATTCCAAACCCCCTTCCAGAGGATGCCAGAACAGCCCCATGCTGTTCAGGAGAGCAGAGCTGAGCATCAGCTGAGCTGATGATGGTAATTGATTGTTATGACATAAAACAAAAGATGGAAGAATAAGAACTGTCTTCATTGGAATTTGGTATATTATTAGCAAGATAGGCTGTGAATGGTGACTCTGCCCTCTTAATAAACCCCTTCTCTTCCACAGATGTAACAATTATCTGAAAGTTTGGCATCTCTAATTAACTAGAATCACACACAGTCCTTACAAATCTCCTTTTAATTGTTGCCTCTAATTCAATAGAAAAAGATAGCAATTTCAGTTTTGGTTGTGGGGTTGGCTTTTTTTTTTTTTAAAGGTTTACAAACTTTGAAATAAATGATTCGCAAAGCTGAAGCAGATGCTTCTTGCTGGTGTCATGCCAACTTCCTTGTCTTTACAGGGAAACTTGGACAAAAGCATATCCCTTTTGAGAATTTTGTATCTCATTTAACTGACCTGAACAGTGCTGAGATCTTTGTGCCTTATCAGAACTTCACTCAGAAGGATCTGTGATACAAAGTACACTATAGCCCACTGTGACCTTTCCAGAAACAGCTGCAGGAACGACTTACATCTGTTCATAATTACACTGTTCTCAGTGGTGCTGATCACAGCTTGGAAGTGGAACCAATGCTCCTCACACATTTTCCTAAATTTACCAACTGATCTTCAGTAACGGGATAGAACAAGTGAAAAGCGAATTTGCTGAAGGTGGCAGGGAAAAGGAGAGCTCCATGCTGAGATGGCTCACACTGATTTGTGATAAAAAAGGCACAAGGATGTTGTCTCAACTCCCTGCAGCAGCTGATGGGGGCAAAGGAGAGAACTTGGCCTTTGCGAGTTTTGTTTGAAATTGCAATTCAAAAGCTTGTTGAATTAAATGGAAGTATTTCCCTGTACTGATGATATATATTGGACATGGAAAGATACATTCCACTTAATTTCTCTCTTTCCATCATTTATACGAGTTTGAACACTTCAGCATGCACTGCAGGCAAGTATCTGCTTTGTCTGATTACAGAAAATCATTAACACACATGTGAAAAGTCATGAAATTAAAATTTTCAATTGCCAGTTCATACTGATTTTCTTGATTTGTCACCACTGTAGAACAGTATCCAATTTTGTGTTCTTTTTATACTTGAAAAATGCAGTTATGTGACCATGTGCATTTCCACCTGTAACAAAGTTTAACCTGAATGCTCTGAGAATGTGTGCAGAAACAAAATGCACTGCCAGGCACAAAGGGCAGTATCAAAGCCTGATGAGCTAGCACAGGACAGAGGTACACAACCATTTGAGAGATATATTATCAGTATTATTTTCTCACACATCTGCATCATAGTACAGAAGCAAAATATTTGCCTAACCTCATGAACATATTCTTATTTCTACTGTGTAAAACATTGGGTGGAACAAAGTGGAATTGAAAGTGAAAATTATGAGACTCCCAGAAACTCAGAATTTTAATATCAGGTGTTCCCTATTTTAACATCAATATAATTTTGGGAAAAAAATAACATGGCTTTTCAGTAATAAAGCTCCTGGATAATTGCATCCTCAGAAATAAGTTGTTTGAATTTACTATCATGTAACACATTATGCTTTTTAATTAGGATTCCAGTAAAAACAACTATGCTGAGTTGTGAAAAGAACATTTGCACCTTTTCACTGTAACTTTATTGGTTTTTAAGGTTTTGATGGAGTTCATCTCCCATATGAACCTTGCAGACCTGAATAGGCCTGGGTATCAACTTGCTGCTGAAAAGCATCAGGCTTTGAGAACTAAGGCAACTTAAGGAATCTCTGCAGCTGAACCACTGGAGTACTGTTCAATATAAATTCTGCATTTTCTCCTCCGACTTGTACTGAAGTAGGATAAAGAATAGAAAAATTTGCAACTCATTGACACCATTCCCTCTGATCTGCCTTTCCTAACAAAACCAACATCCCAAGCAGACAAATATAAGAAAAGTCTCCCTACAATGCAGAACAGCCTAAGAGCAAGAAACAGGAAAACAATGAGAATGTGAGCTTAGTTCATCTGCCTTAATTTTTATCTCAGTGTTCCTTCTGAAGTTCATGAAAAAATCACCTCTTAAAGATGTTTGATAATCTAAAAATTCAATTTCTCTGATTACCTAGAACTCTCAATTGCTTCAGTTCACATTGGCAAGTACCTGAGTGTTACTCTTGCATGCTAAGAATAAAGAATTAGCAGTCTCATGTTACATAGTCTCCCACACAGGTCTAATTCTCAAAGTTTTCATCTCCAGACACAAGGAAAAGCTTTCTCTTCTAACTGCCCCACTTTGTCTCAACACAACCAGATGAAAAAGCTCCCATAAAAAGCACAGTCCTTAGAACACAGGCCTGAGCTGCACCCAACATGGCACCATCATTCCAGTGGATGGCATATTAAATGATAAAACATAGTATCAAAATAGCTATTGAAAAATCAAACTTGATAAAAATAGAAGTTTAAACTGCTGTTTTAATCAACATTTGTATCAGGTAACTGTACACCAAATATTAAAGGACTATTTAGGACTAACGCCCTCATCAGTAGACTCATCTATCAGCATGACCAGAACAAGAGAAGATCAATGTTTAGCTGGCACTCAAGTACAGCACGGCTTCAAAGCAGAGATCATATCAGCATCAAAGCACAGAGAAAAACAGTGGTTAGAATATAATACACTAAATTTCTAACGTCAGGATCCCTGATGATTCTAACAGAAACAGCAACCTAAATATTGTGAAGTCAATCACTGCTTCTGAACAGAACACAAAATAACTCACATTTTTAAGAAAAATGAAATGAGTGACTGATGAGAATCAGTTCCCCAAATATTCCCACATATGCTGCAAATTCAGTGGGATCTGCACAAAATATCAGTAATGTCTATACAATTTTAAAGTGCATTTCATCTGTTTAAGAAAGTAATAAAATATCAGCTGAACACAGTGACTCATAATCAAATCAAACATTCTTGACAGTCATTGACAGCAAAGCACAAAGCAGTGAAAACTTGTCCTTTCCGTTTCCAGCTTGGATACATCCTGGTAAGGTACAGGTGCTGAGCTGCCTAAACACAAGGCTCTCTACATACCTGACTGCTACAAGAAAATAAATAAAATTACACTTGAGAAGCTTGAGGAGCTCTTTGATCTCCTGATCAGAATCAGTACAGCTTTCAGCCTAGCAGGGTCACGTGGCAGTGTACTATCTCACAACATTGTTCATTCTGCCAATGAACAAGGAAAAATCATGGATTTATTTTGGTCAATTCAGCATCTTATTCACATGCAGATATTAAAAAACAGTCATTTTGATAAATGAATACCAGTCTTGTATTTCTTGGAAGACTTACTCAATTTTCCAAATCTGTAATGTTCGGATTGCCTTTGCAGCATTCTACTATTTCAGATTTCCATTTCCTACATCTTTTGCAATTCCAAGTTATTTACTGTGCACATGGTATATCCACTTAAAAATCAACTTTATTTATCACCACAGAATTCTTTCACAGATGAAGAATTAAATCATCACCCTCTGAAATAATACTTTATTTCTAATACTAGAGAGAGTTAATATTTCAGTTAAAGTAGTATTGAAATATTCGCTATAGTAACAAGGAAGGGAAAATCTGCATGCCAGCAGTACCTGTAATGTGAATGTTCTTTCAGAGTCAATTTTCAGGCATTTGGAGGGCTGGGGGTAGCACAACACTGAGTAACACTTGTATGTAACACATGAAGTCAGTTGCTAGTGAAATGCAAAAGATCCAGTAACATTAAAAAAAAAAAAAATGTAGCTACCCCCTTGAAAGCTTTTTTAGTAACTGTGACAATGTAATTCTTTGCTACCCAAGAATATGTACCAGGATCTAGGAAATAGGAAAGCATCGAATTTTCTGCACATCATGTTATTAACTGGTACACCACTGCACATACAGGGAGATAAGAACAGCACCAATGGCGTCAGGCAGCTCTCCCCAGTCTGCACAAGAACAAGGGCCAAGAGAGACAACTAAAACACTGGAGATTTCAGCCAAAATAACAAAGATTTATATATCACCAAAATCTAGAGAAGGGGGAAAAGCAATAAGCAAGGACTAATTTCAGTACAGCAGAACACATGAAAGATTTATTGCTGAAGCAAAAGTCTGAAAATGAAGTTGTATGTAGCAGGAATAAAGGCTATAGCATTGGACTGAAGCAAGGCCTTTGTCAGATTAATGACCAGTTTGGAAGGTGAAATTCTCAGAAAAAGTACTCCCCTCTCAAAGGACAACCTCATTAAAATGAACATACCATCGGGAGAGGACACTTCTTTTAAATCTTTTTTTTTAAAAAGCAAGTAAAAAGTAAACAGTAATGCAGCCAGTCAGCCCAGACTGCAGACATCCATAAATGCAAAGGGAGGTCTGGTAGCCATTGAAAATCCCAATATGGTATAAATTCTGTCTGCAAGGAATTATGCCTAAAGTGAGAATCTAGTCTGTCTCAAAAGACCAAAAGAATACATTAAAACTGCAAAAAAGCTGCCACTTTAAAAAATCTCTTAAAATTCTAAAAGTGGTAAGGAAAAAATGGGTTGAATATGTGGGCACTTCAGAAGCAAAATCTCAGGACCAAGATACCTGAGCAAAAGTTCAAGACCACATCAGCCAAGAGCACTGAGCAGGTCTCCAAAAGGAAACAAAGTTCTACTAATAAGTATAAAGTTGTATTTGCTCATAATTTTAAAAGATTGATTATTTATGTCTGGACAAGGCCTATGCTGCAGAAAGTTGGCAGCTGTTCTGGGGGCTGTGTGTCCACACCTCACTAAAATCTGACAGGTTACCAAAAATGACTTGAACCCAAACAAATGGTCAACATATGCAAAACCAGCACACTGGTAAAATTGTTATTCTGAGTCAACTAAATAGTTTTGGGATTTTTTTTTTTTTTTGGTGTGGTTTTTGTTTTTGAAAGCAGTATCTGGCAAGGCTGGTTTGGCTAAAGCTGGAGCCCTCATCTATCCCACCTGCAGAGCTGCATGCTTGGTGCAAGCTACAGCCTGCAGCTCTGCTCTGTTGCTGTTCTCCCATGGGCAGCAGGGAGAACAGGGATGGCCAAGTAACTGTATATGGATGTTCATAAAGCCAGAGATTACAGGTGGAAGCATTATTTCCAGAAAATCCAGAAAACAATAAAGGGAGCTGAGACTACATTCCTGCTATAAGGAAGGATCAAATTCTTACGTGAACAAATTAATTTTTTCAGATCAGAATCTGCTAGAGCAATAATTTACCACATCACCCATTAATCATTTGCTCACAGCAAAGGGGAAAGAAAGATCCCTGAGGCTGGCAAACTGGTAGTAATCTCTTAGCCAGAATTAAAGAAAACAGTAGTAAGACTTAAGGACGTATTAGCCACATCCAAGAGACTCACATTTCTATTGCTTCTCTAATACATATTTATGGCTATGTAGGAGCAATGTTTAGCAATTCAAATATTAATTAATAATTTCTTGACAAATCTATTTTGGATTAAACCAATCAGGGCACTTATCTAATAAATATCTGATTTTAATAACACCTGTGAGTATGCAGTAACATTTTAAATTTTAACAACCTATAAGGAAAAAAGCATTTACAACAGAAGGACCTCAGGTACTTGAACTGGACATTGCCTGAAAAATCACATTTTTCTATTGCTACAAATGAAGCTGAAGTGACCACTAATTGCAAAGTTTATAAACTGGGTGCTTAAAGATGTACAACTTACAAAAACTTAACACAGAAAATGCCCAAGAAAAATCAGAGATAAAGGGCTTTGGAAATAATAGGCCTTGGATCTGAAGTTTTACATATTTAGCTGAAGGACAGTCTGTAGGGCAGTTCACTGCTGTGTGCAGCTGTTCAAGAGAGACGCATCATCCAGCGGTGTTTGAACTACACAGGAGTACAACACACAGAGAATAAATAGGTTAAACGGCAGAGTTACCAGATCAGATGCTGGCTAGCCTTGAAATTCTCCTCCCTCAGAACACAACCTAAAAGAATCCAAGTGTTCCACAGATGGGGAAAGAGAACAGTTAACTTGGGCACTGCTATTATTTTCTCAATGAAACACCTCTCACTTCCAAACTGTGACTCATGAGGAACCTTCCCACTACACATCCTGGCAACACAGCCTCTTTATTGCCTGGCACTATCAGCACAGGGAGCAATTCAAAGCCAGGTATCTCTCTGAATTACAGGCCACTGCCAAAGTTGATGCCTTTTTAGCTTGGTAAGTAACAACTTAAATATTCTTTTAATTGCAGTCAGATAACAGATTTGAGGGAGTGGTTGCTTTTTTGGCTTGTTTTGTGGGTTTGTTTTTTTTTTTGTTGAGGTTTTTTTTTTTAATGTGAAGTGGAACTCACTTTTTATGTGAACTGTGCCCTGAGCTGGGCCAAGAGGCAAAGCCCAGGAGAAAGTTTGCTCCCTTGCACAAATCATCTGGAGAGATGCAAGCAGGTACCGGTAGCATTCCTGGAGCCCACTGCATGTCCAGCTGCTCTCCAAACAGACAGTTTGTCTCCCTATTCCACATGAGTATCTGACAGCAGGAGTTTGGGGAGTGCCTGGAACAAGCCACCTTAAGAAATCGTGTGAAGGGAGGACTGATTCTGCCTTCTGACTAATCTGCATTTACAAAGATGCCTCAGCTCTACCTCAGTTTGCTACAGCTCCTCACCCTGATGGCGGAAGGACATCCTATGCATTAGTGGCAGGTAGAAACATAACCACTAAGAGAGGCAGTTGAACTGAATTATTTTTTGCAGACCCAAAAATAAAACAAATCTGTTATTATGAACCTTTATTAAGCGGCTCACATTTCAGTATAAATCACACTAAAAAGATTCTTAAAAAAGATATTTACACTACAGTGCTGACACATTTAAAATGAAAAAACTGGTATAAATAAGCTCTATGGAAAAGCCTGGAATTGTCAAAAAGAATTCTGGCTCATCTTACAAAAAATATATATGTTAAATGTCAGCTCTACTCTAAAACCTACAACTCAAAATTATTTAAAGACTTCTTTATGTTAAACCTGCAGTGTTTACAGTGCATCTGGCCCTAAGTGCTTTGATACTTCACAGTTATGGACAGGCACTGAGGAATGTTACAAAGCTACATAACTATTTTCTGTAACAGATGCGAAGGCAAGTCACAAACTTGCCTCACAATTTATGATCTTTACATTATTACATCATTAACTTTAAAAAGGAATTTAAAACCTTATATACAAATTCAGCACAAAAAATCATCCTCTCTTTGTCCATGCAATTTTGGATATGATGAGCTAGGTTGTCTTGTATCATCTGGATGTACGTGACCTCCAGAGCACAACTTGCCTTGTAAGTCCTTGTTGCAGGTTTCAAATTTAGAATCCATTTCCAACTTTAGTGATGTCAACTCAGCGTGACCCAGCCTAGCCTGAACATTCTGTCCCCCGACGTCATTAGGTGTCACTGTCTTTTCAACAAGATCAACATTCATGGGTTCTTCTTTTACTCGGAGAGATGCAAGAGGTTCATGTTTTATCGGCAAAAATTCCTGCTGCAGGTACTTGGTCTGCAGAGCATCTGGGAATTTGGTGTCTTCGGTGGTATCTTTGCTCACAGTACAAATTCTGTCAGTCTGAAGTCCAACAACCGAAGACTTGGGGTCTGCAGAGGTCCCTGCTTCAATAGTATTTGTGTTTTGAGAGAGTTCTTCCTCTGAATGATAGAGCTTGAGCCGGATGTGCCAAGCCAAACTACACACAGCTGAAACTGTTTTGAACTGGTGCACAACATTCCTCGGGATGAAATAAATGTCATTATCGAATAACTGGATTCTGGCATATCGAATGCCTTCCCTTCGCAGCTGATTAAGTTTTGCATCATCAACCCACTGGACACACTGTAGGGAAAAGGTGGGGAAAGGTGAAAACTCTGACTTAGTACTCAGGACACTTGCCCATCAGTTCCTAGTGCGATTACCTGTGAGAGTGGAGGTTCATGCAAATCTAGCTGCATTCGCTGAACTACCTCCAAGAAGTCCTCAGCATGAAAACAAATTACATCTTTGGTTATACGAGGCTGCTCAGACCTACAGAAGAGTAAGAAGTGCACAGTCAGAGGCTGAAACTACCATGCTGCAGAAAATAACAAAAAGTCTGCAAGAAAGGATAAAGCAAATTTTTTAACTTAAAAAATGCAACAATTCTACCATAACCAACAATAAGAAAAGAAGTTGATCAGAACAGTTAATTCTAAAACACAACCTCATTAAACTGGTTAAACAAATTAACTACAGTTTCTTTATAAGTGTAAGTAAAGGCGGTAATAAAAGGCCAACAAAACACACTGTTTTTCATTTCTATTTTTAACTGGCCTCTTGGCTGCCTAGATGTTGTAGCTGTCTCAGATACACTTGGCTTACTCTGCCGGCACTCCAACAGGGTGCACCCATCAGGTACCTAAGCACATAGCAGTCTGACTGGGAGCACCATGGCAATCACTGCTTGGCAACTCAGCCTCAAACACCTTGCTCAGAATTAGGAGGAAAAGCTGAACCTACATTTCAGCTGCCACAATGCCAGTAATCAGCCAATACTGGCAACTTCCACAAAACATCCCTTTAAAAATACATTCCTATTTATGCACACTAGAGAGAGCTACACAGGATCAAAGTTTGAATTAGGCTTTGTCTCCATATTCAAATTGTTAGGAGAAACATCTCTAGTTCCAAAGCATCTCTCTCAAAGAAATACATACCATTAATACAGCTCCTCTGGAGATACAATCTAGAATCAGTTCACAAAAGGCAAAATCATCTACAATCCTTGTAACTTCCTGATCTAAAGGCCAAACTCTGTTCCTCAGTGAAAACACAGAGAAAAAAAGCTCCACTTGCTTTTGAGGGTTGTTTGCATTTTAGAAGGATTTTTTAAATTTAAATATGATTATAGAAAGATTTATTTACAAAGGATAAAGCTCACCTTGGAGTAGTTTTGCAAGGACAGTTTCTCAGCCAGAAAGAAGCTAGTTAGAGATGTCTGTCCTTCCCCTCTGGAGTCCCTCGGGAATGCAGCACCTCCTCGGCCCGCAGCGGGCACAGGCTGCGGGTCCAGGCGCTGCCCACGGGGACCAGGCAGTGGGACCAGGGATCAGAATCCGCTGCTCCCCTCCTGCCTGTCCCACCTGCAGGGCCGGGCTGGTGCCTGCCACCCCTGCAGGACATCCCTCACCCCACTTCCACCCCTCCAAAACAGGGTACAAGTAGATGTAGGGGGCCTGGGGAGCAGCTGATGCAGCAGAGCTGAAACATTTCAGAATCTAATAGACGTTCAAGAGCCCTTTTTTAAAAGCAAGATGAACACCTATTTTTATATAAAGATATATGTGTCCTGTTATTACTGTTCTAGGAAGCAGGCAATGATGTACAAGCCTGTTCATTCAGGCTTTTTAAATATAGGAGACATGTTTATTTTATTTAGGTCATGGCCTCAATAAAGCAAAAATAACCAGTCTGAGGCTATTTTCAGGAGAAAAAAAATATCCCAGATAAACTACTGCAAGTATGCTAGAAAGACTTTTCAGACCACATATTTTACTTATTAAAGATTAAAATGTGTCTCTGTATTTTGATCTATATACTCCCGATTTAAACACTGAAAGCAAAAAGCTTCAGAAACAATTCTAAGCAGTGGTGTTAAAAACATTAACTACATTCAGTTACCTTTTATAATGCAGGTATTTAGTTTTAAAATATGACTTTGCCTTCGGAGTCCCCAGTATTTGTAAATGAAGTTAAAACTTAAGATCAATTGAAAGAATATTCTGCACACTTAGAGAACTTCAGTCCAAATCAATATGTTCTCTCAGTGGTGTCTACTCTGGTTAATGCATTGTCATTCCTAGCCTCAGTCCATATACATCTGTCCAAGAGGATGATGGATCACCAGCTCTGTGCTGCAGTTCTGTCACAGAACACAACATTTCTTTTGCAAACAACTGAGAAAAATGCCATCAGATAATTTTAAATTATTAATTTGCAGATTTTATCTTTAACACAACTTCGAGATAATATTTTGCAAAAACTTTATTTTAGGTATCTACCCCCAAGCAAAATTATAACACGGTAATTCAGATAATGTCCAAAAAGACATTAAATGAAAAAAAACCATAAGATAACTTCAGAAAAACCCATTTAAGCCTCTACTACAGAACTACTAGAACTGATTTTGGCAGTTCTAGCAGTTTTTTCCCCTTAACATCATTCTGCAAAAGGACTGGAGTCTTTTTTTGCTGTGACTTTTCAAAACAGATTCAAAACCAGAGATTTCACTATTAATATTTCTGGCCTAATGCTTAAAGACTGGCAATATATAAGAAATTCCTATGATCTCACAGAAAAGCACAATTTCAGTCTCTAGAACACAAACTTGAACACTACTTGCTGAAGCACAGGTTTCATCTTGCCATAACCATACAACCAAGTGCCTTTTGCTGTCCCTGTAAAAATCCAAATTTCCATATAAAAGTCCTATAAATTTCCATAATTTAAAATTTCACTGGCACTTCAATAAGCTCTAAAGCTCACCTGGTATCACCTATGAAAATGGCATTAAGTAATCAGCATGATCACACCTGCATTTATCAGATTTTAGTTCAATCCTTAAAATGTTTGCTAGCAATCGTCAGAGTTCTCCTGTAAATTGTAAATACTCAAAGCAATGAAAAGAAGATCATAATACAGTAATTTTTAAAATATCTCAAATCAAGATTCTGTCACACTAAGGAAAGGACAAATATTTTTTTCTTCTTCAAAATAACATATTTAGTTTCCATGTCTGTCCTCTAGCACCATATCCTGCTTTTGGCTTTTCAACAGTTCTGTTCCTATCTGTTCTGAAAGACAACATTTATCCCATCTAGCATTAACATTCATCCCTATTAACTAGGAAATAAATCCTACTTCCTTTAAATCTACAGCAACTTATAAAGCTTTTTTTTGCACACTCAATCCATTTTTATGGGTTTATTTCAGGCAGCCCAGGAATTGTTTTATTTTCTCCTCACAGAAAGCATTATTTTTACATACATTACCTCATCACTAGAACATGTGCATTTTTACTGCCATAGTGCCTTAATCACCCCAGAATATCTCCAGCTTTTCAGATTTGTTCAACTACTCAAACAGATTTAAAAAAGAAACAAAACTGAACAAAAATAAAAACTAGATTTTTTCAAACTTTCATTTATGTTGTTTCCTTTAAAATAAATCTACCCACAGATTGCAAATTATGGCAAAACTAATACCTGAAATAATTTTAATGTGCTATATTAATCCAGGATGCTTCATTATCATAAGCCCTATTAGTTCTCTTCATGTAAATACAAGTGGCTTTTCAAAATTACACAAAAATGGAAATGGAAAGCAGGAATTATAATTTAGGTCAAATCAAGCCTGAAATACCTTTTATTGTGTTGCTTGTGTTGTATATTTTACTCCTCTCCATATATCAGTTACAACATTTTTATTCTGAATTAAAAGATAAATTAATTAAAAGTCCTTACACTGAAATGAAATGCTGATACTTCTTTCTTATTCCCCAAACTGAAGGACTTTCCAGTATGCTATAAAGCTACAGGACAAGAATGGGAAGTTCCCAGACACTTAAACTACTATCAATTGAACTTCTTGATCTCCACAAACTTCCAAGTTTGGGGAGTAGGGTTTTGTTTGGTTTCTTTGCTTCCTTTGCAAGCCCCTTTCTCAAATGTGCAAAGTGTAATTTAAAATACTCAGATCTACACAGTTATCTCAGCTCTTGCCCTGCCACTGCTCAGTCTTAATTCAGCATAGCAGAGTCAGAGCAAGCAGGAAGCTGAAGGCTCCCACTGTCATCAACCTGAAGAGGAAGGAAACTGAAAACCTGAGAGCCCAAGAGACAAACACATCATCTGAACAATCCAGTTCTTCCCCAATGACAATTATTCTATTTTCTATGTCAATGAACTCATGCACTGTAACACAAATTCACATCATTTTATCCAAAGGGGATTCACTCTTCTAATTTCTAGACAGACACCAAGAGAAGAGGTATTTATAGTGTTTACATATGCAAAGGTAACCTCCAAAACTAAGGCCATTCTTCACGGTCTGAAGATGTTGAAAAATGCCTCTTCGATCAGGACCAGGAAGTCCACCTGGTTATGGGTTTTTTATTTAGTTAACATGTAAGCAAGCTTCAAATGAGGCACATTTCATTTCCTGAATCTCACACAGGAATTCTAAAGACAGACATCCAAAAGATCACCTAACTTCCAACAGGATTCTTCCTAGGTGAGCTTCCATAAATAAATCAAGGTTATAACAGCCATAACTTGGGAAGCAGAAGTGTAAGAATTCTGCTTATCTCCAGACACCACAAAAAAACTACCAGAAGGTCTCCCCATGTTGTGCACCTCTGCCACAGTAACAGCTCAGTCTCTGTACACCACTTGAAGCAAAATGAAGTGTGAGGTGTTTTTACATCTAATACGACCTCAGTAACAGCAACTCAATTATAGCAATTGAACTGCCACTGCAAGGTACCTTTCTGGTTTCAACCACACAGCAAAGCCACATGCAATCTAAAGAGGGCAGACAAACATCTAATGCTCAGCCAGCACCTATGAAGTCTTCATTGAATCTTTAATCCTAGATTAACCTATTCTGCACTCCCTTCCAATTATAAATGGCTATTCAGGCAAACATTTTTCAGACACCTAGGTGAAGGCAATCAACACTTACCACTCTCCACAGTGCACAGCCTTCAACACCCCCACAGCAGCTGTGGTCTGTCGTTCAAAACCTTGTCCTATGTGATCCGCATGGGCTCGGGTCCGGTCTTCAAATAGCATTTCACGGGGTTCACTGGTTCGAGGTAGGTACTGCAAGTTTTTTATTTCATTGGTAGTTCTGCATAAGAAAAACAGTAACAATGATATAGAAATTTCTCTGAATTACCCAATTTCCATCATAGCCAACAGGACCGCTCATCTACGCAAAAAAACCCTCTTTTTTTTCCTTATTTTAAATGGATTTTCTTGTAATTCAGTTTGTGTCCATTTTCTCTGTTCATGTCACCAGGCACTATTGAAATATGGCCTTTTTACAACTTTCTGTGAAGTGCTTAAACACATTAATATGATCCCACTGAGCATTCTTTTCTCAAGAGTAAATCCCAGTTCTCCCACCAATTTGTATTAACATATAATATCAAACAGTAAAAGGTTTGGGATAAAATGAATTTGTAAAGAAAAAACTACTAACCAGACATTTACCAAGTAAAATAATTCAACTTACCTCTTCCTTTTGAAAGGTGACTTTGGCATGTCAGCCACAGGGATCATCTGTTCTCCTGGACGTACCCACATAATGGGACCATCATCACTGTCTTTACGACTCTCTAATTTTAAACTAGAAAGTGTTCCCCATGGCAGTGTACACTAATGGGAAATACAAGCCACAGTTTTTAAGTGAGTTACTTTAAAAAACTTATTAAAAGCAGCCTTTATCTCTCAAGATGAAAGCATTTATTAGAACACTCAATTATCTAAACAAGTATCATATACTTTCACTTTATTAATTATAACAGCACTACAGAGCATGTTGTCCCCCTTCTCCCAGCCCACTCCCTTCTGTTCTTACTTTTAAGAAGGGTGATTCTTCCAACATATCAAGGAATTCAGGGAAGTAATCCCCCACTTCCTCATCAACTGCTCCAACCAGGCTGATCTGTCTCATTGGGCCAGCTCTATACGTACCATGAGAGTATGTTCTTTTTACCTACAAGTAGAATATGACAACAGAAGTTATACCGAGTCCTCTACTGTGCAAAATCTACATTCAAGGAGCACCTGTAATCTCTATGCTTATGCTTTATGAGATAAAAAGAAACACTTTCTTTAATCCTTCAGTCTCCAGTGTATTTAAGATTATTATGAAGTCAATTAATACAAATTCAAAGACAGAACGTCTTATTAAACATCCACAACAATTTGTATTTTATTTTAACACCTGAAGATAAACTGGAAGAAGATAACATTCCAAACCAGTAAGTCTAAAAAGGTATCAATGCATGTTATGCTCAGTAACTAGTCAATAAGGATTCTTACCTGGATTACTCAAGTCTAGCTGAATTTCTACCTTTTTTCTTGAGGCAGAACTCTGAGTTACAAGTAATTTAACTCTAAACATTTCCTCTGCTATTCATCCTCTCCAGTACCGCCTCCTTGCAAGCATATTAACTGGAGCAAATTACAACAATGAACACAAGGCTCAAAGAGTTGGTACAAAAAGCAAGACAATAATCATCACTCCTTCATTTTTGCTATGCTGTGTTAACACATCTTGTTCTCCCTTCAGACTTTTAACAGCTGTAGCATTCACCTCTCATGAAAAATCTTCTACTGGGAAATTTTAACAGAAATACATTTTTAAAGGCTTTTTTTAACAATCTGATCTGTTGTGTTAGATTACCAAAATACTTGGGCATGAGATTGATGAGGATTATGTCCACATTAAACTTCTGATTTTGTGTTTAACAGGCTAAAAGACACTGGCATTATGAGGTGAAATACAAAGAGATCAGAACAGAGGAAAGAGCAGATGGATTACTGCACACACCAAGTAAGGCTCCTGTATGGCACCTCTTCCTTGTACTTTTTTTACTTTCATCCAAGGCAAGAAAAGTAAAAAAAAAGTGCAAGGAAAACAATTCATTAAATACTGCTTAGCTATGTTCCTCAACCGAACAGACCATCAACATTCCTAGTAGTTATGACAGCACAGAGGAGAATTAACAGCAGTTCCTGAAAACAAAACATGGAACAACACTGTGCCCTTCTGATAAATTTAACTAATGTAACCATATCTTTCCAGAAATGCAGAAACAAACACCATTCTGAGCATCCCAGTCACCTCTCATTCCTCCCAGCAAACAGATTTATGGCTAAAAGCAGGATTTTACAAAATGTCTTAGATAATGCTACAGCAAGCCATCACAGACACACTGAAAAGAACTATCCAGTTATATTCCCCCATTCCTCAAATCCTTAGGGTTTTTTTGTTTGTTTGTTTTTGCAGAGGCAGCTGGTGATATTGTGATAAAATATCACAAAAAATTAATCAGCTCAGTCCTCAGCTACATCTGCATTAGCACAAAGCATCAGGATCTTGTGCAACTACAGTAACGAGCAAGGAAGAACCCTAAAACCACTTTCTGAAGCTATAGACACCCACAAATCTGTGACACTTGATTAAAAAATTTAACATGTCAGTTGAAGAAACATCCTTTTGCATAAGTAGCTCAGTATTCTACCACTCCAGTCCAAGATACTGGGATGCTGTTTCCATCTACATCCCTGATTAAAGAGAACCATTTTTCTGCATTCTTCCATTCTTCTTTATGCTACCTACTACCACCCTCCCAAGTAACAAGTCCTAAGACAAGAGAAAATGGTCTGAAGTTCTGTCAAGGGAGATTTAGATTAGATATTAAAAACATTTCTGCACCAAAAAAGTTCTTAAGCATTGGAAAAGGCTCCCCAGGGAAATGTTGAGTCACCATCCCTGGAGGCATTTGAAAGATGCATAGATGTGGAATTTAAGGACAGTTTAGTGATGGATTTGGCAAGACTGGGTTAGCAGTTGGACTCTTAAAAAGGTCATAAAGGTCTTTTTCAACCTAAATTATTTTATGATTCATATAGAAGATGATAAACTGGTTGTGAAACTACTCCAAGTGAAAACTCTAAAAAATTCTCCTAAAAATACTAAGTTAAAGCTTAGAAAAGCTGTGCAGTTTCCAGCTGGATCAACCTACCCAATTTGATTTATATACCACTAAGTGTTGGTAATGAAACCTAAAGTCAGCAAAGTATTTAGCTGCAGCATAATGCTTAGATTAAGAAGGATGAAATAAGAAATTTTTAATTTCTTACCAAAAAAAAAGAACATGCCACTGAAAGTTCAAACTGAAAAATGAACACAACTTTTTCAGGCATTGTTTGTCCAACCCCTTTTACCCCCAGCTCTCCCAATCAACCACCCTCCCCTTAACCACAAGGCAGTACAATTGCTTCTCAAGATCCAGCCGAGGTGAAGAAATACCAACATGAATGGTTAAATAATGTCAAAGCTCCAAATGATGAGTGGTTTATTCTGGCACCATATTCAGAATCACATCATTGCCAATACAGAATGAAATGTCTGAGTGATTGTGAACTCTGCAGTGGCTTAACCCCAGGCAGCAGACACTGATCTTACACCCCCCGCTCACTCACCTCCCACAGTTGTGAGACACAGTTTGAGAAAACAGGAAAAGCAAGGAAATGTATGGGTCCAGATAAATCCAGTTTATTTAGCAAAGACAAAACTCCACCACTCACCAACTCCCACAAGCAGACTGATGCCCAGACTGGTGCCAGCAGTGCCCAGCAATAGGCACCTTACAGCCAACTCATCAGTTCCCTCGGCTTATTTTGCTGAGCCTGATGTTCTACAGCACAGAATATCCTCACAGTCAACTGGGACCAGCTGGCCCAACCATGCCCCCCTCCCAGCTTCTTGCCCACCCCAGCCTACTCACCAGGAGGGTCCTGGAAGCCTTGACATTCTGCCAGTGATGCTCAGCAATAGCCAAAACATCAGTGTGTTACCAACAGTTTTGGTCACAAACCCAAAACACTGTCCACAAAGAAACCCATCCAGACCCAGTATAAGCAGGAAAGAAATCCATGTTGGTGATCAAAGGGGAAGATTTGCTCTCTCTTTTCCCTTCTTTCCTGATAGCATTAGGTCCTCTGAAGATGATCAGGGAGCAAGCCTAGGGATTTATCTGAATTAAGCGCAGGAATTACCTAAAAACTTCTCTATTTTAGCAAATTATAATAAATAAATAAATAAATAACTACATAGGCCATAAATATTAATGCCTGGCCAGAAAGAACAAGAGAGTTTGAAAGATGAAGCAGCTGTGGACAAGTGAAAAGCAACTCCTGTCTCATCTCTTCCATGAACTGGGTTGTAGCATCCTAAACACTAGTCTTAGAGAAGAGGTTAATGCTTGAACTACATTACCTTAGACTAGGCTAAAGACTTAGACAAGCAATGTATAAAAAGGTGAGGTCATTCTTAGTGAGGAGTTAATTTTCACTCACTCCCAATTTAGACTGCTACTAAGTAATAGTGTGAAAACACCAAATCCTCCCATTGATGTTTAACCAATGACAAACAAATTAACCCTAATAAGACAACAACTAAATAAATACAGCCTGTGACATGTTACATAGCAGCAACATCTTCCCTTCCTTTTTACTGTCAGTATCCATTATCTGGTTTGCTCACAGGAAGAGAAATTGATTGTTCTATGCATTTCTAAACTGACAAAAATAATATTGATGTACTAAAACCAGTACTTATCAAATTCTACATTAAATTATGGACTGACTGCTAATAGAGTACTACATATATTAAGTAATTTATATATATATATGCACACCATATATCTATATATATACACACACGCTTTCTATAAAACAGCGTTCCCAGATGCAATTTCACAGCTTACAGTGTGATTAGGTTTTTAGAATTTTACAGACTTGTTCAAAAGTGGAACAATTTCAATCCATAAGAAAAGGAAAAAATCAAGGACATGCTGCTCTTGTAGCATGTGGTCAGGAATGAACACACATAAATCACCAAATGCATGCAGTAATACCATGGACAAGTAAAAGAGATAGAAATATAAAATAATAAATATGACATCCTAACTTCTTTCTTCTCATGTAGCTTACATTTGAAGTATGTCACCTAGAAACACACAAAAGGAGACTGTGTCATTCTCTTGCATCACAGTAATGGAAAATTGTGACAGTAAAACCACCACTGAATCCACATTAGTAAAACTTGAGAATTATCTGCTTCTGTGACTCGCACGGCCCCAACTGATTTTTTAATGCAACAGCAAATGTTTTGACAGAAATATCTTGGTGTCTGACAAGAATCTGAAGACTAAATGCAAAAATACATACATATATATACACACACACATAAATACCGAAAATACATTTGAGCATTATCATCCTACAAATGGAAACATTTTAGACACCACATGATTTTGTATTTCAATAAGTCACAAAGTGGAGGGAACAATCCAGAGGAACCATGCATTTGAAGAGAGGAGATGTAAACTGAATCCACCTAGCAATTGAATTCCTATTTTTAATATAGTAGCATGTGGGTTGTTGTGGGGTTTAGGTGGAGGAGATTTTTTTTCTTATTTGAAACTTTATCATTTTCCTGCTAGAATTTAAAGTTTTAAATTTATTTCAGTGTTTCACCTTTAAAACCAAGAAAGTTTGGAAAAAAAAGTCTTCAGAGAAAAAAAATAACCAACAACAAACAAAATTATCCACCAACTGAACTCAATTTCAAGAAGCCATAGTCCCACCAAAGACCAACAAAAAAACTCAAAAATTTTACACCACCTAAGAATATGCAAGGACATGGAGGATTTTGCTACACAAGTGCACAAGCAATGAACTTACACACTAGTATCTCAGAACAGAAAACATCTCATTTCAAAGTCAGTGTTAATCTCAAACACTGCAGCCATGAAGAGGCCGTTACCATTCCTGTTAACTTGGCACATTACAATAAAGTGCCCAAGCAGCTTTCTCTTCCTTGCCAACTTCATTCAAATCCTTAAATGCTTCCTTATATTTCCAGTTCAAATGAGAGCCAACACTGAATAAATATTCATAAAAATTGCTCCGATTTTACAAATACTTCTTAATCTGTTTGGCTGAATTTACTATTAAGCCCCACGTACTTCATACTCCTTCCTTCACCTTTTTTCCCTTTTTTAGGTCAGGGTTTTGGTATCAGAATGGGATGTCTTAACAGTTCTGGCATTACTCAATTGTGATTAAAAACCTATTTTCAACAAATAGTTTTTCCCAATTGGAAGTTTCTGGAAATGCAATATAAAGATTTTTACAGCATTATTAGTTTCACCAGCATCTTCTTACCACTGTAGTTAATTTATCACCTGACATGTTTCATCTTGCATATGAAATACTCAAATAATAATATGGATAAGTTTTTATAAGCAAAATTACTTCACTTTTATTCTGAATTCCAGCAACACAAAAACTGAAGCAGGTGACAAAAACTTACTAAAAATAAAAAATTACTGATAGAATCAATTGGATACCTTCATAGAAGATGATGTGGCAAAAGCAATAAAGGTACTATTGCTCTTGTAGCTCAGGCAGATCCGTGACAGGGTCAGTCTCAGATCCTGTCCAAACTGCCAGTACAAACCTCCAGGGTTCTGTTTAGGCTTGGGTTTTGCCAATACAACAAGTGTGACTAAAAAGAGTAACACAAGAATGTCATCTAATATTTATTGGATGTAACTATCAGGAAGAAATCTAGAAAGGTTTTCTAAGTGGAAAACAAATGAGCACGTGTTGCAGATTTCCAGTGTCATTCTCTGTGAACTCATTCTTTGTTCAATGGTATTCAGTAAATGAAAACTTCTTGTGCTTCAAGACCGTATGTTGACATCATTGATCAAAAAGTCTTTTACATACAGTCCTACCGATCAGATTTTATTTTAAATCATTTTTTTTAGATTTTTTAGATAAATAATATTTTAAAATATTTTCAATAAGAATTTTTAAAGAATCAATCTTCTTTAGGTTTAAAAAAAAGGAGAGAATGGGGCAATATATTTTTTTAAAGAGATAAAATTTAATTTTTCATCATCCAGAAGGAAAAAAAAAGATTTGGCTTCATTTTGGAGGACTTGTAACAGAAAGAAGTTGCTAAAAGATCTTATACCTTTTTAATACCTAACCAAACATTTGATCAGCTTAAAAGCAAGAAGCAAATTCTATTGAAAACAAAGTTCTACTGAAAGCTATTGATACACAACTGAAAAGACATAGTTCCAATAGAAAAGAATTATTTCTAGAACACAGGAAAATAACACAATATATCGAAATAGGTACTGCACAAATCTTCAATAAGGAAATGAAGCACTAGCCAATTATTTGAGATTTTCTTTAAAAAATATTTTCAGCAATTCCCCTCAAATACTAAAGGAACTATTGATTTCAAGCAGGATTTCACAAATTAGAAAAGAGCTAAACAGCAAAAACCTCTCTGCGAAAGAAATGTTAAAGAGCTAAACAAGGAGAACAGCAAGGAGAAGATGATATTAAAAGAGGCTAAAAGAGAAGGGGAATGACAAGCTCTGTGTGCAGAACCTGAAAAAGCGAGGATAACCTCTCACAGAGTCACACCACAAACATGAACTATCATTACTCTCAGAGATCTTCCTCTAACATACTTATTCATTAATATTTGACTCTTCAGTTTCCATCACAAATAACATGGCAACATTAATTTATTCCGAACTGGAAACAAAATCAACCAAAATTGTTTATCTGAAGATAAAATTGCCTGTTATGGAATGGGGCTGATTGTGTAGACCCACAGTCATCCGTGAGCTACCTCTGACACATTTAAGCAATGTAATTTGCCAACTCAGTAATAAAACCAATCCCTCAAGAGTAGTTAAGTAATTCCTCTGGATTAATGGACCAAACTGAACTCACCAGTTCAAGAAGCACCACATCTTGGCACTAGAACACACAACTGAGAGCAAAGAATGAATGAAGGCATTTTCTTTCAGCAGAAAATTTTCTTTAGATTGGCTCTGGCCATTTGTCTAATTGCACACTGTACAGAGTGACTTTTCCTAAAGTGAACAGGCTGAATGATGTGCATCCTCTCACACCTACAGCACAAAGGCAGTAAGGTAAAACAAGACAAAACTTTAATAAATCAATGATAACTCCAAGCTGTGTGGTGCAGTTGACACAAGGGAAGGAAGGGATGCCATCCACAGGCTGGAAAGATGGGCCTTGTGAACCTCATGAAATTCAACAAGGCCAAGTGCAAGACCCTGCATGCAGGTTGGGACAATCCCAAGCACAAATACAGCATGGAAAATCAACTGAGAGCAACCCTGGGCAGAAAGACTGGGAGGTGCTGCTGGATGAGAGGCTGATCATGACCCAGCAATGTGCACTTGCAGCCCAGAAAGCCAAATGTATCCTGGGCTGCCACCCCAGCAGTGTGGGCAGCACGGCAAGGGAGGGCATCTGCCCCTCTGCTCTGCTGAGACCCCACCTGCAGTGCTGCAGCCAGCCTGGGGTCCCAGCACAGAAGAGCACCAACCTGTTGGAGCAAGTCCAGAGGAAAGCCATGAAGATGATGAGAGGGCTGAAGCACCTCTCCTATGAAGACAGGCTCTTCACAGACAGATTGGAATTGTTCAGCCTGGAGAAGAGGCTCCAGGGAGACCTTAGAGAAACCTTCAAGTATCTAAAGGAGACTACAAAAGAACTGGAGAGGGACAGTGTACAAGGGCATGTAGTGACAGAACAAGGTGGAATGGTTTCAAATTGGAAGAGGGGAAGTTTAGCTCTTACAGAGACTTTCTTTCCTGTGAGGGTGGTGAGGCACTGGGACAGGTTGCCCAGCAAAGCTAAGGATGGTTCATCCCTGGAAGTGTTCAAGGCCAGGCTGGATGGAGCACTGAGCAACCTGGTCTAGTGGAAGGTGTTGGGTGTGTGCTCATGGCAGATGGCTGGAACTAGATGGTCCTTGGGGTCCTTTCCAAAACAAACCACCCCATGATTCTAACTTGAAACCACAAAACAAGTTCTTCAAATCTGGAAGACAGTAACACACCATCTTAAAGAAACAGGTGTCAACAGAAGACAGAGGAACTAGAGATTATTTAGCCTAATTCCAATTTACAGAAAAAAACACTTAGGTGGATACAACTATCATCTACCTAGAAAATAAGACATTAAGAATAAGAACTAATAAACACAGTCATATAAAAAAATTGAAAACAACCAAGTCAAACTAGCCTTTGTTACTATGACTGGATAGGCTTGTTCAGAGGACCAGTAGACATCTTAACATCTGACATTTCCACTATATTCTAAAAAATGCTACAGAAACATGGTCTAATAAGAGCAAATTGTGGGCAGTTTAGTCTGTGCTCACTTAACTATCTAATTTTGAGGCAGGCAGCAAGGATTCTTCCTTTGAAGGCAGTATAGCCTCATAAAACCCACAGGTATCACAACGCTGCAAGTCCATTACAGGAAAGGATCAAAATTAACAAAGCTTGAAACTGGAGAGGGGGTCTGAATGCAAAGGATATAATTCAGTTGAAACAAAAGCAAGAACTACAGTCATATATATATTTAATGAACTGCATGAACCTGAAAAGGGAAGCAACTGAATTAAGAGGAGCTGCTGCAGATCACAGCCTGCTCTGAAAAAGGAAGAAATAGACATAAGAGCAATAATTTTCAAGACACTTGTAGCATGGTCTTTGACATCCATACACCAGGCAGACACTGTTGATTTTCAGTACTGCATATTAAGAAAAAAATATGGATGACTGAATTAAACATAAGGGGAGAATACTAAGACTAATAAGGGTATAACATGCAATCACAGACAAATAAATCACTTGATCTAGGGAGAGGGGAAAAAAAGAAGCTATTAAGCAATCTTCAAATATAGAGAAAGCTGAATGAAAAGGGTAAATTGTTTACCTTCTCCACTAAAGATGAGAATAAATGGATAAGAGGTCAAACAATGAAAAAAATAATTATACAAAATACTTCTTTGAAAAGAGTGGAATCACTTTGAGATATCCTGCAAACACAACAGACAAGGACTTGTCAAATACAACTTTAAAACAGTCCATCTTGTTTGGCAGCAGAGGATACTCTGCAGCATTTTATTCACTTGTACTAAGAAGTTGCCACTGATGCAAGACAGTAAAATCAATGTACTAAACACTGTTAAACATCAACTGTGAGCTTTGGGGTTTCAGCACAGCAATAAAACCATACACTTGCCCAGCATGAGGAAAAAATAAAAAGTTCAAAATATTACCATTGTCTCAACAGCACTAAATAGCTTAAGTGATGTAAGCTCCAAGTAGGTGGCAAAAGCTGATTATTTACGTTCTTTAAAATCCCCATAAGAACCTGACGAGATCCATGGCTATCAGGTAACTGATGCAGCTGTTGCCATCTACACACACACAGAGCCCAGGGAAAATGGAGCTACAAGACAGTCTTTCACCACCTGAAGAACTGACTTACTGGCTACAAGGATATCCAGGCTAATTTCATTTTGCCCAGTTACAGAAACTGTCTGACTAAGCCTTGCAGTCTGTTCAGAAAGAGCTGTTACACTAACAAAAAAATTTTAAGGAGTACTCAGGCATAGGCCCAAGATGGATGATGAAAAACTCCCCAGTTCCTCTCCCTGCAAAATGTAAAAGCTAACTCTCATTAGAAAGAACCAGTTCCAAATTCCTCTCTCCTGCATCTGCTGTAAATGTTCTCACAAATATGTGTCCATTATAGTTTGCTAACAAGTAAAATTACATGACTCCTATGTGATACAGGTTTATTGGGAAGCAAGCTTAAAGGAGTTAGTTTTCAACTCTACAATTGTGAAAGCTAAGTCAATTACTTGACAGATGCAGACCTTCCAGGTAAACTTAGGAGAATCCCAATTTGACTGCAGCCACAGAATTTACTGTGCAATCTGACTCTTGTCACAAAACTTGATGACTTAGAAATATGCATTATTTAAAACCAAAAAAATCCCAAAGCCACATCTGTCACAAAACAGGAGATGGAAGACTGAGTAGTAACAAAAGAATCAACTTGAAAACCAAAAATTGATAGAACACTCTAACACTTTCCATTTCAGGCTTAGTTTAACATTCTCCTTTTTACAATACTTTTTTTTATCTTTTAAAATATTTACATTTGTCAGATTGATTATATGCGCTACATGAGCTCTGAGAAACCACCAAAGAACCTCTTATACCAAAGTGTGCTTCATTTCAGGGTTTTTGTTAAAATTAGCAAAGAAATAACCAAGTTTCTCAAAGCTGATGAAGTCCAAGATGCATACTCAAAGCAGACTTGATAAAATCAGCTTCCTACTTAGACCTCAGAAAACAAATCCTTCCTCAACTGAGGCTATACAACAACTGCTAGACATGGCTCAGGCTGCCCAGGACAAAGATGGGGAAATGTAGGAACAGAAAACCAAATACATTTTAAAGTTTCATCAAAATGTACTGCCACAAGATATTAGAATCCCTTTAAAAGATGCACAAAGAACTTAGTGAGACAGGATAATGTTCTCAATCTGCACAAAATGTAGTATGTCAAAAAGGAGAATACAAAGCTAACAAAACATTTCAACTGCAGCAGACCACATGAAAAAAAAAACAAACAAAATAAACAGCTAAAGTAAAAAATAAATAAGAAAATCATAAAGAAAATAAGAATAAACAACTATGCAACCAAGATACTGACTTAAATATTCCAAAAAACAAGAATACTGCACAGAAGACAATTAAAGTCTGATGTTTGCCTGTACATGTTATTTATACACATTATAACCCTAAGTTAGCAAAAATATAAGAAGCCAAGCATTTTCTGTCAAGCAACCAAACTGAGAAATTATAAAATGCCATGAAAACTAAAGAAAAAAAGGAGGGGACACAAAGGAAAAGAAGATACCAGAACTAAAGCTCCAACCAAGTAAAATATAGCTTAGACCACAGAGCTGACCAGCTGAATGTTGTGATAGTACAGTTCAGCTTCTTCCATCTACCACAGCCCCTCTCTGTTCCTCCTTCACTTACACAAAAATGGGGAATTATGATTTCAAACCCAACAAACACAGGACTGGTTTAACTACAGATGTTGATGTTACCATTGTAATAACAATTTAATCTAGCCTTCTAGTAAAATAATTCTATTATAATCCACAACAATAAAATTTGGGCTTTTTTTAACTATTTCTTTAGGGCAGGTACTAACACACAGTTATGCCTGTGTTAATGCTACCCATGACAACCAGCTGGATTTAAGGAACATACTTACAAGGACAGATCCAGCTTTTCTTATCTAAAATGGCCAAAGAGCAGCTCTGGAGAATTGCCCATCATATGTTCTATGATTTTTATTATTAGTGATTCAGTTTATATACTCAAGAACAACAGTGACTGTAGTTCACAGAATATTCATATTCCATGGCAGAAGATATTTTCTCAGCCAGCACTGCAAATGTTCTCTTGCAGCAACATTTTAGTTCTGCATATCCTTGTGGATAACACACACTGGAAATTTGTCAATACATGCAAGTGTTCTATGCAAATGTTTATGCAGCCAAAGAGGAAAAAAAGACATGTTTTTCATTAAAAAGATGACAGTGTAGCTTACACCTGAACTCTTTCTTATCATCTCAAAAGTGAAGATTAAATAGTTTAAAGCTGATTCATACAACATCTAAGTTCACAAATATGGGAGTCAAAAGGGTAATTGTGAGATAAAGTTGATATAAATAACAGGATTGAGTTTCTGCATAAATTGTTTTATACTCACTGAATCGGGTTTTTTGCAATAACCTCATCATCAAGATAAAAAGACAGATTTTTTTTTTTCCTGAAAACCAGTGCTATAAATAATTTCTGTGCAACAGAAGTGTATTTTCTACAGCAAGTTAATAAACAGCAAAGGTGATGTTTAATCAGCAGCTGTTGTTAAGAGAGTATACAGTAATTTCTCTCCAAAAACAATTAAAATAAAATATTCTAAAGCTGCCAGTCATTCTACCATTTAACTTAAGTGCTTTGCAGAGAATCCAGCCAAGTGAGGAGAAATTCAAAGGGCCAAGAACCAAATCTCTAGCCACATTAACCCCCAAGCCCTTCTCTGAGGATGGATTTAGAAAACCCAGACTACAAATGCAGCTAAAATAACTGTGCCCTATGCAGGTTTTTATGTATAACATTCTATTAAAGCATTTCAGTTTTATACACATAAACTACTGTTCAGACACCCAGAAAGTCACAGCTAAACCATTTTAATCCTCCAAAACTCACGGTTAATCTTCAGCTACAGAAACAATCCAAAGAAACCTACGCACACAAGCATGCAAACACTCACCCTCCCACCAAAAATCCAATTTAATGCCTCAGTGAATAATTTTATGTCTCTTTTCATCTTCAATAACACAGAACTAACTTATTAAAGAAATCCCTTGTTTCTAGTCTTGTGTCATCCACACAGCAGAGCTAATAGCAACTACTCGAAAAAAACCCATTCACAGTTGTTTGAAACCATTATATGACTTTAGAAAATAAAATGCATAACCTCTTACCTGAGCATGAAAATTTGACATAGTCGTTGTCTCTATATCTTTCTTTCCCAAAATCTCCATTTTCACTGGTGAATTGGGAAAATTAAACGAAAAGTAGTCTAAAAAGTCAGGTAAATAAGTAGCTGCCCCATGAACAATACCCATTACATAGTAAGCTGCACAGTTTTCATTTTCACTAAAAACCAGACCCACAAACTCTTCTGCAAATCTCTCCATCTCCACAGGAGACAAGTGGGAGAGTTCATTACTGTAGGCATGGATAACTGATGCACCTCCGTTAGGCTGGTGCTCAATATGAATCAGCTGTTTGAACTCCAATGTGTCCAACCTTTTGAGTTTATTTTGAACCCGTGGCTCCTTTAACGAGACAAATGGAAACTCACTGTTCTCTGGTATCTTGGACTCACAGTCCTTCTTGGGATCCATATTTTTCCCAATGAAATCCTTAAGATGATCATCTATGATGCCTTTGGCTTCCTGATCCTCAATATCAGAAACCAATCCTGAGCAGATGGTCTGAATGGATTTGCTGTACATTTTTGGACGCTTCCTCTTCTCATTCTCTTTATGTTTCTTTTTCTTTTTCTTCTTAACTTTTTTAATCTGTAGCTCTTCTGCATTGGTTTTTGGTTTCTCCTTCCCACCTGTTGAAAGTTTAAAAAAAGAGATCTCTTAAGGAAGTTTTTATACAAAATATATATATTTAAAGATTGGAATTCAAAGTCACCAAAACCCTCACCATGGCACACAAAGACCACAGACCAAAAGAAGGGTCACAATGTGTATGTTGCCAAAAGTGAGGAGGGTAAGGGACACCTGCCATGGTCACAGTGCAACTGATAAATAAGTTGAGACAACAAGGGAAAGACATCACAATAACCCAAATTTCCCAAGGCTGCTTTCATGATGAGTTGGAGTCCATCATTTCCTTTAGCTGGCATTAGCAGTTACTGTCCCATGAAGTCCAGAGACATCACAGGACAGCTGTCCCACACTGCCAAACAAGGGGCTTACAAACCATCGTGGATATGAACCTGCAGCAGCAAGCTGCCCACGAGGTGCCACTGCCAGAACTGACCTTGTCTGATGGGCTTCTTCACATGGTCACTCTTTCAAAACTAGATAAACTTTGATGGAAGTTTATATGATCCCAAACATATTATAAACTAAATAAAATTAAAATAAAAGAAACATTAAAGAAAACGCTCATAAAAAAGAAACTAGCTTCACGTTCACACAATATACAAGCTGAAGTGAAAACAAATTGGAATAGCATATGCAAGTGATTCCCAAGGTAAGTGTTCTCACTTGTTTTAAACAAGTGAGGTTATTTTTTTTTGCAGGTAATAGAAGTGGTAGCCAAAAAACTTCTAGCACTACACTGCCCTAAGATCAAGCAGTCAAAATAATTTAGCACATAGTAAAACAAAGTTAGTGGGTATGTTTCAGCACAAAGTCATATTCACACCAGTGATTCAAGACCAGCATGTTCAAACACAGATGCTTGAGGTTTATAAATTGTGTATTTCCATTGTAAGACTAAGTAATATGAAATCTGCAAGAGTTAAGTTAGACAGTCTCTACTAGAATGTTGCAGCAGACTATTTTCAGCCTGCCATCCTGCGCCCAAGTAACTTCCCAAGAGTCCTTTAAGAAAAAGAAAAGTGAGACCACAACTGTTGGTGCATGAAAACACGAATTCTTGCTGATGATTAAGAGTCTGGACATGGAAGATGCAGATACTGGAAAGGAGAACAAGCAATTGAGACACTAGGGTCTGAGTCCCCTAAAGTTTGTGACAGCAGCTAAATACTTCTGTGGTTCCTGAACTGGAGGCAGATTTCATAATCTCCCTGGATTCTATTTTCTCACAGAGAGGAGAATGAGAAGTGCCCTGAGGTCACCTCATTTCTTATTTAGCCCAAACAAGGAAATGGATTCTAGGATTTCTTAACCTAATCCACACAGTTAATAACTAGAAAGACTCCCTTCACTCAGAATCAGATTTAACACCGTGCACTCTCTGAACACAATTGCACTTTTAGCTAACTAAAAGTTCATCTACCAAAAGGCAGAGTGTCTTCATAGAAGTCTGTCCTTTCTTGGGCTAAATTTAATGTAAACCCAGCATCAAACCTCAGCAACAGGATTGCCTCAGCTGGTAGATGCAATATTCACCATTACTTTGTTAATATCCTCTTTCTGTCACCAGAGTCTTTAAGTCCAGTGGGCATGAAAAGACCCGGAAGAGCAGCAACAGGTGTTCAACAACTAAGTACCTCAACCTTAGGGGAATCCTGAAATGGTTCATGCAGGGTGACATTCATTGTGTGAAATTGTAATGTGTCCTTGTCATTACCTGGCAAAAATCACCTACTGCTGCATTCTAGGGTATTGTAATGGTGTCATTATGACCCCAGCTCCAGACAGTGGGAAATAAAAACAAAGAAATGGATTATGACAGTGGGAAGTTAGGCATGGCAGGCTTTGAATCTCAATATAAATCTCAAAATACAGACTTGGACATTTTTCCTCTCATCCTGACTGCACGAACACAACTGCAAAAAAGTATTGCAAACTCTTAAGAATGCTATCACTTAGGATTTTAAAATTGTTTCACTCTAAATATGAACAATTTTTGCTATGCTGATGGATATCATGAAGTCAAGCATTCTGCAGATATTATATTAGTTTGAACATACAAACTATGAAATTATAGCACCAAATGCTGGAGCAAGGTGACGCAGAGGGAAGCAGGAGTTACCTGCCAACCCACTTCACTTGATTTTAAATGGAGATCAGATTTTTGTTCAAACTAGTCATTCAGATCTGGGACATTATGTATGGTAGGGAAAGGATGGAAATTTATATTTACTGGAGTTCAATCAGAATAATATAAATGGCAAAGAACTTCAAAGCAAGAAGCTATTTGCTGTGGTAAGAGCCAAATTGCTCTCTCCTACTTAGGCATGTTTGTTATCACCAAAGAAATCCTAACACAAATTAAGATCAGCATCTGTATGTTCTTGCTGAATATCCAGCTATTAAATCACATTATATCATTACTACCTGAAATATAAAGTACTTATAGACTAGATGGGTATGAATTTTTATCTGTGCAAAACAACAAAAACTATTGACTTGCATTCCGAAAGTAAAAGAAGGAAGATGATCTGATTTCCCCTTTCAATCTGTCCCATTCCTTTTGATTCGATCTTCTGAGAAGTTTTACTAACAATCAATTTCATTCAACTGCTCCTGTAATATCTGGTAACGGTTTCTTTAATCCATCACTTAATGTATTTCAAGGATGCAGCTATGCAATAAGATTTTCAAAAACTAACCAACCAAACAAAAAAAATTCCACTATTAAACAACGAAGCAGGCTTCCTACTTCCTCCTGGTCAATGCCCGAGGCAGTCAGTGTTTAAGAGGCATTTGGACAATGCCCTTAACAACAGGGTTTAACTCTTAAGTCAGCCCTGAGGCAGCGGGGCAGTTGAACTGGATGTGGTTAATTGTAGGCCCCTTCCACTTGAAATTTTGTTTTTTTTCCAATCATCAGTGAGCAACTCAAAAGAGCACAGCCATGGTCTTGAAAGCAATGCTGCCTTTAAGACAGAAACAACACAGATGGCATGTAAATAAGTCTCATATTATGCAAAGTTCACATGAACGTATCCAAAAAGGGTTTGTCTTCAAAATTAGTTGTAAAAGTACTTCTTATTTAACTTGGTATACATCTAGGGAAGCACTTAAAACCTTAGAAGGAATTACACCAAGACATTTTTTAATGAAGAACATTTATCATTCCCTCTGTTTTCATACCATATCTATTAAACTTTCAGAAGAGATAAAAGTTTTTAACCATAGGATAAAAATACTTCTTCGGGTATATATAAAAAAATGTTCCGCTCAGCTTTAAATATACTGATTTTAATACAGACTGCTTTTACTTCTGAACACAGGATAAAAGGGTTATGCTATTTACATATATACCAATTACTACAATTTATCATTGCACACTTTCACACCAAGTTGCAAAAACAATAAACACAATTTGGAACAAAATATTTGCCCATGGCCCCTCACTTCTGTGCACAACTCTCTTCCACAGAATTTTTTTGATCTCTATATTTAAGAAGAATGGAACTGAGATCAGTTTTAATTCTGAAGCACTTGGAAACCAAGAGAGCAACAATCACTGAAAGAATAAAAGGCTATACAACAAAAAAAAACCAACACCAGAAGATCTATGACAGAAGGTAGCAGGGCCCCCTGAAATGCTACTTGCAACTGAAAGAGCAAAAAACTGCAAGTGTCTATCCTTGGGAGACAAAACATCAATCCTGGCTTCAAGGTCTGAACTACTTATGCCACTGAAGGAGAAAAAAGCCTTAAAACACAGAAATCAGAAGATAAAAAGGATTCCAAATGGACTTTTTCCAAAACATTACTAGAATTAAAGACTTTGAAAATAAACCTGCATACCAACAAAAGTAAAACTCAGATCTCCAAAACCACTTCAAGCAAGAATTAGGTAACACAACTTCAAAAACTGCTTAGTTGTTTTGAGCCTTTTTAAAATTCACACGAGCTTTTGCTATTGCATACACAAGCTCTGTCAAAAACTCCATTTCCCCACAAGCAGCAAATGACATACATACAGAAAATTATTTGTATAGATACCTCATACACCCAACATTGCAAAGAAAAAACATTTTAAAATCAAATTGTATATTGGAAGACTGAAAAAATGTGACACTGAATTCTTCAGCCTTCAAATAGATATGACACAGCTGAGCAATGTATGAGCTCACTGCCAGATGATCCAACCCCCCACTCTCCTCTGTCACTGCTCCTGGCACACAGTCTGCACCACTGCTGCTACTGACTGATGCTCATCAACTGCACAGTAACTCAAAGGCTCAGCAGAAAACGATTCACTCTGATGCTACATCAGTGAACTGTCAGACAGGAACTAAAGCATACAGGCCACTGACAGCAGGATACCAGAACCCACCCCTCCTTGGAGCAGCAAACCATCTGCTCTGCTCAGATACCTTATCCCCCACACCTTCTCCATCCACCCCAGCACTGAACAAAGCTGAATTTTTACAGGTTAAAAAAGTCCCACCACCTCACCCAACAGTGGATTTATGAGACAGGATCAATTTCCTAGGAAAACGTAACAATTTCTTGTAATCTGAACATTTGAACTTTTAAATTTAACAAAAGTTACAAAATTTACCTTCTAAAGGTAACACTTGAGTTCATTTATCTGTAATACAGACCAGACAACAATTTCCTCCATGTATCCTCTTAAAATGAGTATGGGTGATGCTTGGTCTCCACACTGCTTTGACACCTGCATACGCCCAATTTTTGAATATTTATGTTTAACTGTTTTAGTGTACAGACAGTTCTCTTGAGGAATACAAACATGAAATGAAAAACTGATTTCTAGAAGTAAATAGTATTTCTCAGTAAAGTTTGAATAGAATGTGACAGAGAAGGAAGCACATCTCTAGCCTAAGGTTTCTGCTCTAATGAATTCTAAGATCTACTCTGAAGTAGATGTTTAAAACTGCTCAGAAGCTGCAAATACTTAAGAGCAAAAAGAGTTAGCTTGCTGAAATACTGGAATTGCTATCAGCAATGCCCAATAAATGCTTTCTTCTTTTTCTTCTTCTGCATTAGCCATAGAGAGGAGCAGAAACACTGCAATGAGTGACACTCATTCAGTCACTCCTCTGCTGCATATATCAAAGTACTTTAAAGTAAAATTAGCTGCTTCTTTCAAAACCAGTAACATTATTTGACTCTTCACTAATGGACAACAAAAAAGAAGAGCAGCTTTCCACATCTCTCCAGGGCAGTAATCAAGTTGCTCCAGAGCAGACATACTGAATTTGGTGAAAACATAAGTAAGCAATTCAAAAGTTTAAATAAAGATCCCAACACAAGCATGAGATATCCAAACTACTTTATTTTAAGTCGGATTTGGGAACAGTAGTGCAGTACTTGATACAAGCTACCTGGATTCACCTCTTACTGCTGAGGCACACACTGGCAACCCAAAACTTTGAAGACAGGTGTTTCAGAGAGTACAGGTGTGTATATACATACGATTCTTGGAATCAAATTTCACACATTTCGAAGTGCATGGCATGTTTGTCTCTATGTGTCCTGAGATCCAATTATACACAACAGGTACTGAACCTATAAACAAAAAGCTTTTTCCACTACATGGTTCAAAAACACTAGCCAGAAGTTAACAATTTTCAATCATATTGAAAACATTTTATTTGATGTGGGTCACTGCCTTAGGACCCCAAGAATGAGAAATAACAGGGACAGGGGCTAAATAAAAACACTCTCAGCATCCATATTTACAGAAACGTTCCCCTCTGACCTGTTGTTAAAATGCAGACTGAGCTTACACTTCACTGGACTATAAAACATGAAGAACAGCTTCTGCTCTTATTTGGCTAAACACAAGAACAGAGTTACAAAATTTGCAACATATCAATAAAGAAACCAGAAGAATGTTAAGTTCTCTTCATTCTGTTCAAGCATGCACATACTCAGCAGTATCAGAACTAATGCTAAATAACATTTAGCCATCTTCTAGGTACCAAGCCTTATGTACCATAAATAGAAAAATAATTCTCGCATGCACACATCTATAGGACTGGTAGATGTTTCAAGGTAACTCAGCACACATTTTTTGGGGTGCCATAATATACCTGTCACTGTTAGTGACATGGGACTTACTACTAAGGACTGATATTCAAAACTGTTCAAATTTTATGCAAATAAGCCAATGCTCTGTTATTACATGATGACACATACTTGTAATTAAAACTGATGCTACACGGCCTAATATCTGGTTAATTACAGACACCTTCCAAATGTAAGTTTTTGCAAGAAGTCAGACATTACCTGAAATTTATTTTATGCTGCATTTTGTCCATTTGTTGTGCTTGATCATTTGATCTGAAATTTTAAATAAGCAGAGACCAAGAAGTTGACTATTTTATTGAGTTGCTTCAACCAGAGCAATTGTTTCTCAACTAAGAGGTCACAACCAAAATTATTAGATGGGGACTTTAGACATTTCAAAACAAAACCCAAAAATTAGTAACAGTAAACTCTTTGTTTCCCAGAGTTTTCTAGCTGGCAGCTAGTAACAGGAAGGCACAAATATTTTTAACAGCAGCCAGTAATGAAAATCGGTTTTCACTTCCTTGCTTTAGGAGAGCCTAGCCACCAAAATTAAACATTTTAATTTTGAAGTACCAGAAATCTTTGCTTCAAACTGCAGATCCCTGGCTCCAGCAGAAAGCTTTCCAGCACAGCTCTTCCTCCAGTTGCAACTTGCTCCATCTCATTTGACATCCGTGTTTTACCTGTACTCATGTATTTTATTGGTAAAGTTGATATCTTGGTACATAAGGACTGTGAAGCAAACTCAGTAGCAGACAAATCAGTAAGGTGGATGATGTGCCCTGCACTCTTATCTCAGTCTTACTCATTCCCTCAACTAAAGTGTTTTGCATACAAATACTTGAACATTTTCCTTAATGAGACACAAAGACTTGTCTCATGTTCAATATATATAATTACTCACGCAAAAAACCCATCTATAAAAAATTTTAAAGGTTCATAAAAATGTACAATTAAACATAATTTCTTCCAGAAGAGTAATTTTGAAAAATCTTTAGAAAGCAATTTGTATTTACATATGTTCATGCCAGCAAATAAAATATTGATTTTCAGTCCTTTCCTGGATTTTGACATTCAACAAACCAATGTGTTTAATCCTGCAGAAACACATACTAAGAATTTCTCCTACTGCCATTTTAGCAGTTGCTGTACTCAGATATAAATAATCAGAAAAACAAGACTGACTTTTTTTCTAAATGAAAAACAGAAATGGGACTGTTTACAAATAAGCCCATTAATCATCTTCCTTTTTGCAGGAACTCCAGTAACTTTGTCACATCACATTAGTGCAAATATTTCGCATGAAATGCTCAATTGCTAGCTAGTAACTATTTACAATGCAGATTTTTCTTGAAAGTAAATTTAAATCACTTAGAGTTTCCAAATTTTTAACAATATGCATGTGCCAAGCAGTTTTTGTCTGAAAACTGAGCTCTTCCTTCCACACAGTAGAGACATAGAGGCAATTCTACAGCCTTATCTACAGAGAATACATCTTTTCAGTGCAAAAGGATGACAAAAAAAACTTTTCAATTCTAGGTTTATAAAAAAAGCCATCAGGCTCTCTGAAAGAGCCTCATTTCCTTTAGCAGCCTCAAGCACAGCAGAGAAACCCTTTTTAAGAATTGCCCTTCTCCAACACAGGCAAGTTTTATCACCACTTTCCACAGAACACAACCCAAGTTTAGGCAGATGAACAGCTCACAACCCAGAGCCTCCAAGTATAAATAAACTCTTCCATATTCAGCTTACAGCACCAAAACTAGGCTTCTGCACCATCTCTCCCTCAAAAGGCATCAGTCCCTCAGTACTGACCTCTTCTGTAACTCATCACCTCTGACCTTGGACAGCCAGTTTAACTGTCTGAGGTCACGTAGACTGTTATGTCCATCCCCTCAATCAAAGTCAGTCACAAACAGATGGTCCTAGCAATATTTTACAAGAAGATACAGATCTAATACCTAGAAGAAGGAAATAAGTTGTCTTTAGGCACTGTACTCTTGGTCTCTAAACATACACACACTAAAAATACAAAAAAAACCAACAAAAACAAAAGCCTGAAGAAATGGAAAGCAGATTCATTCCAAAACTTTGTTCTAAAGCCCAGACAGTAAACCCTGAGCTCAAAACAGTAGGGCTTGAAGTTCAACTTTTGTTACACAGGAAAAAGACACTCTTAGATAAAGAGTTAGTAATTGAAAAGGTCACAGAGACACTGATCAGTGATATATATAAGAAGCTGCATCATAAAGCACTTCTGCCTCTGCTCTCTCATCTCTTGCCCCCAGGATGTAAAGTTCAATCAGTAGGACATCTCAGGAAATGTCATACAAAACTCACAGCACATACAAGCACATCCAGTCAGATTTTGGAGGCCCATAGAAGACACAAGCTGCCGTTCTGAGCAGGATTCAAACCTGTGGAGATGATCTGTCTGCTCTAAATAACTGTCTGCTCTCCTGACTCACTCCCTTCTTTCCCTGAAATAGGAGTCAATTTTGCAGGATACTGGCCTCTACAAAACACTTAACAGCCAACACCTTAAAGAAAACATAAAATATACCCGAGTCATAGAAAGTCAAATAAAACAGAGGTAAAGCATCTAATGTGCTTGTAGCACAGTTTGCTGTGAAAACAAGCTATCCTGCCTCTTAAGATGTGTTCTAACAGTCCTGGGCATACGCACTTTAACATTAACATGAAAATAAAGCATAATTTTAGGCTCAACACCCTCATTAGGTATCATCTATTAGATCAGCATAAAACAACTTGCTGTCTTTGCAGATTGCAGCTCATCTGCTGAATGGCAACAGAAACAGGACCCAGTGTAAAAAAAGGCTGCTACTCAAAGGCTACAGAACCCACTGTTATGGCAGTTAAGCATTGCCCAGTATCTCAGCCACTGACTTCCTTCCATGCTCAGCAAAGACCTAGTCACAGCTGTACCTTTCACAGGAAGTCACCAGCTTACACAAGCCTCAAGTTCAAAGCAGTCCTCTAAGATGTGATCAACACATGTTTTAAGCTGCCATTGTTGTTAATACAGTTACTTGTGTGTAGAGTATAATACATGATGTAGTAATTACAGGGTTCTGTGTCTCTGACCTCTTATAAGCACTCTGAAGTTCAAGATTTGATTTGAAAGTTTCACTTTCTGGTTTGTAAATTAAATCCTACAGTATATGAGGTAACAGAAAAACATATCAGGAATTTGTTCCTAACTTCAAAAGCAGAGTCTGAAAATAACATTAAAAAGCATTTGGTCTACTCAAATAAGCAACACCCTCACAGAAAATCTGATGCAGCATGACTAAGTGAAGAGTGAGGTGGTTCAAGTACTGGCTTAAGTGCTGTGCTCAAAGGGTTGTGAGCAGCAGTATGAATTCCAGCTGGAAACAGTCACTGCTGGAGTAATCCAGACCTTAGTATTTTGCATCAATGCTTCTCCATTGATGGCATCATGGGACAGAGCACACCCTCAGAAAGCTGCAGCTGATCCAAAACTGGAAGGAGTTGATGCACCACAGAGTTGCACTGTCAGTGAGAGGGACCTCAAGAGGCTGTAGAAATGTAGAAACTTGGGGGATTCATGAAGTTAACAGAGGGGTGGGTAAAACCCTGCACCTGGAAGAAATAAACCCGTGAAGGTTGATGACCTCCTTCATTCCCTTTCATCAGGTTTTTCCACACACTGGTAAGATCCCCCTTGAGCCTCCTCTTCTCCAGGCCTATTAGTCCCAGCAGTCTCTGCCCTTCTTCATAGGCCATACAACAGACACATAGCTTGTGCTGGAATGGGCCTCTCAAGACCATCTCGTCTAACTCGCTGCAATTAGCAGGAACATCTTCACAGATGCTCTGTTGCTCAGAGCCCAGTTCTTGACCTGACCTTGAACACTGCCAGGGATGGAATATTCAATCACCTCTCTGGGCAACCTGTTCCAGTCTCATCATCATTATAAAAAAAATTCTGTACGTATAATCTGAATGTAGTGTCCAGTGAGACTGTTACCTCCACCCTTGGAGATAAAGAGTCTGATAATCCTGGGCAATCTGCTCTAGTTGATCATGCTTGGTGCAGTTCTAGACAGGACTAGATTCCTTCCAACCTGAACTACTGTACAGTTCTAAGATTCAATAGATGTACAAGCCACACGAGAATGTAACCTTAACTACTTTTCATTACAGAAAACAAAGTTGAAGAAATTAGCCAAAATTAAGACTGCATGTTGCATACAATTGCCTAATATCTGACAAAGCTCCTGAATTACAACTTCTTAATTACTCAGTCTTGTACAATTAATCTTAGACATAAAATGTAACATGCATTCATCTTTCCTCTCCACAAGATATAAAATGGTAAACTACATCTTGTAAGCAGTAATTCAAGAATCATTAATATTGCTCCTTGAACTACTGGTCTTTCCTGTTACTACTGTTGTATATACAACACTGTGATGATAGTTTTATCTTTAATTTCCAGTACCTAGCACAGTTGACAAAAAAATTAACATCGCTATCAGGTTTTAATTTGCAACTTTTGTACCAGTAAGCAGGAAAAATGGCATGAGTTAAATGAAAAACATAGTATTAAAACACAGCATCCAATCACATATACTTCTAGCAGTAGAATGAAAAATCACTACATAGTTCAAACCTACCTTTCTGCAGCAATTTGATCTCTCCATTTTCTTTCTTGATTTCATTCATTAGTTTGTGCTTCTTCTTTTCTTTTTGCTTCTTCTCCCTTTCTTTGACTTTATCTTTGATTTGACCTGAAATGCAAATATTTCACTATTAAGCAAGAACAGAAAAGTAATTGTAACATACATGTTTCCTATTACTCTTATGCAAGCTCTATTAAGAGGATATAGAGGAGGAGTTACAAGGAAATCCCAGTACTTACAATATGAAAAGCTAATATTTATCTGTTGCGTAATCCAACATAAGCTTCTTTAACTCCGAAAAGTTTTGTCTGTTATGTTGTGGCTCTATGCAACAACCCAGCAAGTTAACTATATAGCAATTTTTCCTTACTCCTATACATTCTGCTCTTATTTTGCATCTGCAGTCAGCTCATTTGTTGAAATTGGAATACGATCTAGACATACTCTGAACATAAAGGCTTTTGCAAATACCTGGGAAAGACAGTTTAATCTGTCAAATGAAAAATCTTTTACATTACATTCACAGGCTAATGCATCAATAGCAGTCAGATATAATTAATAAAAACATGAGACATGCTGTATTCAAACAGCAGACTTAATTCACTGGTGCTTCCCCTGCTTACCTACAATCAGCAACAGCTAACCTGAGCAGTCTCATTTTTCATTTACTTTCTTGTCAAGTCACTCCAGGTTTTTAAATCCCTGACACAGAAAAGCAGAGCCTCTAGGCATGCTTTCTGCATGTAAAATACTAGACCTAGAGGAACTAATAGTTTCAAGCAGTCATCTTTGCAAGCCAAGTTGAGATTCACTTATGAGGCCAAGCATTAAAGAAGTCAGATTTTACTAGGCTTATATGCAGTGCAGCCAGCACTCCACACCTTATTTCTTGGCCTGAAGCCAGTACCTGCTCAAAGAGTTCACTGGGCTTTTTAACCTCCACAGGGAAAGAGGAAATCTGATTTCAAGCTTCTACATAATGTTATGCTTCAGTAATACAGCTGAGAGATAGCCCTGATGTTTTATTCATGGTACTTGCATTATAAACCCCAAGTGGAAGCAAAGAAATCCAATTACTCTTCCTTAAGCATTCACATAAAATAGAAGTAGTGAGTATGTTCACTACTAACAAATGAGAAATATTTCAGAACCAAACCAAAGAAAGCCCTCAATTCTAGAAGGCAATGTAGAGTGACCCCTAACCAAACTACTCAGTAATCACGTTGATAAAGGTGCAAAGAGCTGACAGTAATCCACATAAGTGCATGCTCTAACCATGATTCCACAGCATTCTCATCTTTCTTCTGAGGAATATTCTAATGAGGATACAAAACTTAAACCCTTGCAATTCTTAGGGTAAGCAAAGGATGTCTTTTAGAGAGAGTCATAAGAAAAAAAGTCAAATAAAAACCAAAATAGATGGCAACTGAGATATGTCTGCTGCCTCTCCACAGATCATAAGCAGCAGGGAGAGAACAAAAACTATACTGGCACAAATATAATAAGGTAGCTGCACTTACAGAATGTCTTAGTTCTAAGTGACTAAAGCAGCCATGTCCAAGAACAGCCTCCTCCTAACACCTCTGTGGGAAGGGATGGATGACAAAGCAGATTTATGTGTATAGCAGACCATGGAAACCAAATAAGCTTTCCTAAGCAACATAAACCTTTCTAGGAATAGGTTAAACAGACATAAATCTTCCTCTCCAACCTGCTCTCCCCAAAAAGGAATCTCTAATTTGTAAATCCCCTGCAACTTGAGTATAAAGTTGGGTAAATTGTACAAAAGGAGTTAATGTAACACTCTGAAAACAGACACTCAGCCAGTAGGCAGTAACACCAGGCTTGATTTATAACCTTGGCTGAATGATCAATTCAGCCAGAACTTCAATTATCATGGGAAGACCTAGATTTTATCCCAACATTTTTGTATGGTTAAGAGGCACACTTGACTTCTGCTATCACTTACAAATCAAAGCAAGATTAAAGAGCACATGCAGATGTTGAATATTGCTGAAAGAGGACAAAAGACTGAAAGAATCTTTTACTGCCAGCTCATGAAAATGAGGCCAATGAATCTTCCAGTTTTGTCAGAAGCAACACATAAAGACAGAGAACCTTTTAAAGAGCCTCTAGTTTATTTTCACATCTCCAAAGGAATTAGAGCCAATGGTGAAACCTTCCCAACAAAAGAAACAATGAATGTGTTCTGTAACATTCCACAGCAACAGCCCCGAGTAAATCGAGTAAATCGTGCCACAAGTGATTGCAAATACAATATAAATGCAGCTGAGGGAAGTTTGGAGTAAACATTCCCTTCTAGAAATCACCGTATTGTAACAAAACCAGTATAGAGACTGATGCAAGAAATAAACAGTTGAGAAGCTCAATTGGAATATACAGATTTTCTGATTTCCTGCCTCAAAGCTCACAGAATAGCTTAACAATGGCCAGTAGTTCACTTAAAAAAACCCTCCAAACTATAAATACTGAAATTAAAAAAAAAAATCTTTGCATATTTAAAAAAAAAATGTGTCAAAATGAGAGTTATTCCATGGATTAACACTTGAACTTAATTCTCAGTTGAAATGTTTTAAGTTTCTGAGTATGAATAAGTATTTTCTAGTCCAGCTTGCAGAACTCAAACACAACTCTCAAAATTCTGCATATTATTCTCCTCAGGGACATCCAGAAACATGAACACTCTTAATAAAATACCTGCTTTAAAATTAATAACCCAAACATTAAGCAATTTACAACCAACATATCACAGAATAAACAAGTGAGTGACATTGGCAAGGAAAAATAAAATCTTGTTCTGTTGAAGTTATAAAAACCTGGAGTGCTCTTGTACAGTTTTTTTGAAGTTGGCCACAGGAGACAGCACTACATCCATTTCTCCAATGTGAGTCCTGCCAATGGGCTGCAGCTCTTCACAAACTGCAGCAGTGTGGGTCCTTTTCCATGTGGAGCAGTCCCTCGGGCACAGCCTGCTCCAGCATGGTGTCCCATGGGGTCACAGGTCCTGCCAGCAAACCTGCTCCAGCATGGGCTCCTCTTTCCACAGGGCTACAGGACCTGCCAGGAGCCTGCTCCAGCAAAGGTTTCCACAGGGTCACAGCCTCCCTGGACATCCACCAGCTCCAGGCTGGAGTTCCAGGTGGATCTCTCCTCCACCATGGACCTCCCTGGGCTGCAGGGGCACGGCTGCCTCACCAGGGGCTGCCCCAGGGGAATCTGCTCCAGCCCCTGGAGCACCTCCTGCCCCTCCTTCTGCCCTGACCTGAATGTCTGCAGGGCTGTTTCTCTCAGATATTCTCACTCCTCTCTCCAGCTGTAATTGGTCCTGTGAAGTAACTTTTTCCCCCCTTTTAAAATATATAATCCCAGAGATGCTACCACCATCACTGGCAGCTTCTCACAGAAGCCAATCCTGCATCTCCCCTGCCACCAAAACCTTGCAATGCAAACCCAATCCAACTTTACTAAATAAACCAGTGAATACTTTTTAAAATATAGAGCTTTGTGTGAATAACTATCCCTGTCTAGAAAAAATACAACACCCAAAGAATTAAGAGATTTCTAAATGTCTTGTTCAAATTCACAGTAAGGAGTGTCACCATAAAGTCCATATTCTTTGCTTTGCATGTCAAAGAAACAGTACACCCACACTCGAAAGAAATGCTGCAACAGCAGTACATTAAAATAAAAGAAGTGCTACATAGACAGGAAGACTTATTCTGGTGTGTGCCATTTCACCTTTCTAAAGGGCATCTGAAAAATATTTTCACTTTACAACAATTCTACACAATGAACTGAACTAATTAAGAATTATATGCATACTTCCTTCTCCAATTCCAAAGCTACATTTCTGAATGTTAGGTTAAGTACATAAATAAAAGAAATGGATACACACTGTATTTATACATTAAATAGCCATTTACAACTAAAGGATACAGTATAAGTTCTTCATTTCCCAACTCAAGAGATACCTTCTCATAATGTCTGACACAATTTCCTAAGCAGTAAATACAGGAACACAAATTCACAGATCACATCATCCTGATTTCAGAAATCTACTCAGATCTTTGCCTCTACTGCAAGCTTTCTACAGACAAAAAGGTAAACCTAGAGCATAGAGAGGGAGTAGTAAGTAGGAAGCGCTCTTTAGCCGATGGACTATGTGCAATGTGGTGGCTGTCACTTGGGAAATTTGCACCTTGAAGCCCATGAAGGAGATCAAGCAAGCAAGTCCATTTCAGCACTAAAGGAGGAGAGCTGTACAGCCCCGTCAGATGCCAAAAGCTGCAGCTGCTCTGCATCATTTTCCAGATGGTAACTCACATTAGTAGTCAGTCATAGATAATGTTCAAAGTATTCTGCCTCTCTCTCCTCTGTTTGATTTAAGGGCTGTCACTGCACATGAGGCAAAATATTTACAGACTACTGCTAAAGGACACCATCAATATGGATAACACCACTAGCAGTGTAACTGAAAGGAAGGGGGAATAGGGAGGGGCATACAAGAACATCAGTTACCATCCCTTCCATCAGCACTCTCCTCGCTTTGAACAAACACCCATAAAAATAAAACCTCAAGAAGCCATGTTTAACTGGTTATGCAGGTACATGAAGTACATTTAACATCACCATGTTAACAGCTTTGACACCTGCACTTATTAAATCCTACAATGTACACTGCAGAGCAGGTTTCCTAACTTAATGAACATGGAAAAACCCAAACAGTATGTTCAAGACAAAATAAAAATCATCAAAAAAAGGACAGGTTTCATATCCCAGCAACCAGGGATAAATGGCTGACACCCCTTTCAATAATTTAAGTTTAAAATCCAAGATATGAGTAAAGAAATCCCTTATCAGGCAAAAACATTTATTCAAGCTCTTCAATTAATGAAAGGAGAACAGATCTCTTTCAGAATTAAAACACTTCCAGAAAACTTAAACATGATCTTTACAGTTTCCATTTCCTCTAAGCTTTGCACTTCTAAGGAAATCTTCTACATGCAGAACTGAATGAGTCAGATTTAAGCTCAAGAACTGGGGAGTTGAAATCAGTAACAGACAATGTGAGAGCTGCAAGCAAGGCCTCTTCAAGAAGTTTTAGATCAAATGGTTCAGTTGACACAAGATCAGGAGGCTAAGAAAAATTATTTCTTATTCTAAAATCAGAGTAAGTTTCTGATGCATAAATGACACACAAAGCTGGATTCTGGGGTACAGAAGGGCATGGCTCTCCAGCTTAGAAAAGTTTTGCTCTGCCTAGCAAGCTTCAAGTCATCAAAAAGGGGCCAGGGTCCCTCAAGAAAAAGATGCACTGCTCCAAATTTATCCCAACATTGTATACTTACATTAATGTCACTACCACCTCTGAAAACTGAACTGCATGTAAATCTCAAACAGCAACAGAAATTTGAGAAGTCTCTCTTCCTCCTGAATACCATATTTAAAACCCTAAACACTTTCTAGACATTGCTGCTTACAGTAGAGTATCTAAATAGAAATATATTGAAGAATTCAGATGAAAGTCATCAAGAGGCCTCATAAGCAGGAAAATAACTGCTATATTTAAAAAATTCAGAGAGAAGGGGGAAATTAATCAAGCCACATAGTATAAGGAAAAAGGAAAAAAAGGGAAATAGTAATTAACAGAAGAAAAAATAAAATGTTTAGCAGAAGAAAAAATAAAGGACAACTTTCCAAGCAAGATCCACGGCTCCAGTTCTAAAGAAGGGAAAAAGAAGATCCAAGATTTTCTTCAACCTATTTTGGTAACAGAGACTATGAAATGAGCATCCCACTGGATGCAGACTAAAATTATTAAGACTGAAAAGTGTAACTTCTTGAAAGCTAAAATCCCAGAAGAGTCACATGATACAAGGTAACAGTTACCAGAAGAATCATTGCTAAATGCTCATCTGAAATCTAATCTTATCTATCCTTCAAAGACAGCGGGAGAAAGAAGGGGGGTGGGAAGAGGGGGGGGAGCAAAGGAAGGAGAGTTAAAAGAAAAAATAGACTAATATTAAAAACAAGAGCTACCGTGCTATATTCAGTTTTCCTGCTCATACGGGGAATCCCCATCTGCAAGTCAAAAGATTTCCATCTCATTTTGCAACTGCCTGCACACTGAGGCAATCTTACAAATGGATCACTGAAGAAAAAAAAAAAAGAGGGAAAGAGAAATGGTACACAGAAACAGCAAGTAAAGCAGAAAACATGGATCATGCAACTGCATTATCCCTTACATAGGGACCAAAACCAAAGATTTGGACAGGCATTGTCTAATGAAGAGGGGAGTGGCTGAGCTGAGCTTTGCACTGTTATGAAAACAATGTCAACTATGAGCTGCTAAAGCAGAGTATCGGTTAAATGACTAACTGAATCAGCAGAGTCATAGCATGAACAGCAATCACTTCTGTCAGACTGACACTGTATTTTAAAAACAAAAACATTGCACAACTTTAGTTCCACTATCAGAATGTACATGACAAGTGAAATTTAAGCTTATTTTAAACAGCCTAAACCTAGTTATCTGCAGAATAAATCATGCATCCAGCAAAAGGCTCTTTCAGGTTCTCTGCATGGTAGATCATCTCTGAAGGGGTCACTGAACTCCATTCATTTAATGGAATCACAAGCTGTAAGGCCTGCTTATGACTCTGCAACTTAAAAGCTCTTTGCAATTAATTAAAAGACCAAAGAAGTCTTTAAACAAAGACTGAAGAAAATATAAATTTTTTTTAAAAGCTTTAAACATATCATCCATTCTTGGCTACTACCAAGCTTAACATTTTCCTATCACTTAGGAAATTAGGGTGCCTCAGAACTAGGCTCCTTTACCTTGTAATCACTACTGCAAGTGAAAGACACAGATCAGCTCCTATCATCAGCTTTTCTGAATGCAAGGTGAAAAATCTCACCATTTCCTTCTCAGTGTCAATACCCCTATCATCATTACCATAATCAAACTAAAATTAGGAAAACGCATTTGCTACGACTTTCAAGGCCAGATCTCACATTCATTTATCCCACATCACTGCACACCCTGATTCCCTGTATTATTTTGTCTACATCACACTCCTAGCAATCTCATAAGGCAAATTTTGCCATTCTTCTCCTGATTCCTCTAGCTTTGCTTCTCATTTTCTCTAGTACTGAAATCTGTGCAGGCCCTCAGTCTCTCTCACAAAATGTAAAGCTTTTTCTCCCCTCACACTAAGAGCTCTGTGCAGCAAAGCACACAGCTCACTGATCAAAAACACAATTCTTCGTTTACAGGTACTACAATAACAAGGAATTCCACTCCATTCCATGCACCCACCTGCAGTGCCTCTCCATTTTGGTTGCAAACAGGAGGATGGACTTTTTCCATTTTCAGAGCCTCAAAACGACGACAGAACTCTCACCCATTCCACCTGCTTATCTGTTAGTATTCCTGCCTCTATACCTCTAGCCTCCCCATTGGCACAACCTTCCTTCTAGCAGGTGCAACACTGGCATGTGTACCAGTTCTGAATACTAGGAGAGAAAAACAATCAATACTATCAATTCCACATTGCTGCTCCTTCTCCACTGCATCAAAAGCAGAAAGGTTGTCCAGCTGCAGACTCCAGGAACAAGAGACTGCACTTGCCTGCATGAGGCTGATTTTTAGAATGCACTGATGACAGCCTATAGAAACTCAGCCCATTACACCTGAAGAATATTTTATTCCTACTTCCCTGCCCCTCATATATCTTATATGTGCAAGCCTTTCAGTTTTTCATAATTACTCCAAATAATCTAAATATACCCATGCTGTTCAATTCCACCCTGTAGGCTGCCTAAAATTTTCATTCTCCTTCTATTCTACCTTCCTGGCCTTTTTGACAGCATCTAAGTATAACCTTTCACCCCAAAATAAGACCAGAATCACTCCATACTGCTTTTGCCTACTATTTTCCTTTCTTGTTAGTATTTCAAATTAATTCTACATTCACTTATTATATGCTTCAGCCACAGTCCCTCTGGTACCTTTTTCCAGTCTGTAGCTTCAGCACTCCCAATGCACAAGTTCTGACTATTCCACCCACTCACCTGAATGTCATTCTTAGCTTTCCTCTGTACTTAGGATTCTATGTGCCTGCCCCCTAGCCATTCTTTTCTCTCTGCATCATAACTGCATTTTCCCCTTTCCTCTCTTGAGAAGTAAATTATTCACAGGATTAACAGCACAAACCTGTTCTTTAATCTACAGTCAAATATTGAATCACTTTAGAAAGGCTGGCAGCTCTCAGCAGAAGACTCAGTGCATCTTTCACTTTCTCACAGCCTTTTCTGCAAAAATATAGTTTCATTAAAATAAAGTTCTTATTTTATATAGGAAATTACACCACAAAATTTTAGGTTTAAAAACTACTTCCTCTAAAAAGAAATCTGTAGACTCAGATGCCAAACAGGTATTGCTTGCCTTCGAAAATTTATTTGTTGCAGTAGGTAAGTTTTCAATGAACAAATATGTAATGTAAAATGATCTGTTGTGAGCACTCAGCAATTTAAAAAAAAATAATTTGTGCCTGTGAGTACATAAGCTCTGAGAAAAGTATCTTTTCTAGATATAGGATGCAGAATCTCCTCTTTAAAGATAAATCACATCAATTATTCAGTTAACACTATCAGTGTCAATTTCTTTAATCAATGTGAAAGAATATTTCTTCTTGTTATTATAATATGGTTCCAAGATTTACTAACATGACTCTTTTTAACACTGGTAGGACACTACAGTAATCGGAGCAAATATGGTTATTAATTACACAGCTTTGCAAGAAGGATATTGGATGAGTTTCTTAGCAGCTATCCTTGAAGACACAATGACTTCACCAACATCAAACGGGTACTGAGCATCGTTTCTAAAGGCTTTTTCCCAGTCACCTTTTGGACAGGAACAAAGAAGGAAAAAAGTCCTAAAATGGAACACTTGAAAGCACTGAAATTACATACTTAAAACCCACCTGTACACCACCAATCAAGATCCAAGTAAATAATTTAAAAAAATCTCAATGGTCAGTGAATCATAGACTAAGATACTTATGGAAATTAGTGGAAAATTCACTAAGGCAGCCCAGACAACCTAATCGGCAGACAAAAAGGCATATTGATATTTGTCTACAAACTTAGCTGATCCTATAATTACAGGTATAGGCCACAATAAAAGTAACCTAAATTTACACAACAGCTATAATTTATCTTTCCTTTAAAATAAAGGAAACTTGATTAAACTTCAATGTTTAATCAAACATGTACATTTCAAATTCCTCATATTTCAATGCATATATAAAAGCATCAACATCTGGTTTAAGGTCACTGGAGACTGGGAAAGGACACACTAGGAATAAAAGCATGTATTCTTGTACTATTATCATGTATTAACGTATTGTCTTTTAGTTCCCAAGATTTACTGTTGATCACAGCAGGAATCCAAGCAAGACTCATGCCTGACATCTTGTCCTACCTCGTATGGCCATTTTTGTCCACTACCACTAATGAACTAACCCAGCACTCCTCCTCTTATCCTGAGGACCTCGAGTATTCTTTGGGAGATGTGATCTTCAAAAAATAAAGAAAGCCTGGAGCAGCAGCCACATGACATCTCTTAAGTCTAAGTATCTAAATTTTAACTGCATTTTAACTAGTACTCAATGACTTAGCCTGTAAAAATTAATAGCCTAAGAAAGTAGATTATTTAGGATTTAATTTTTAAATTACGGCGGTATTTTGCAACATGTTCTTCGTTTTTCCCCCCAATTCAATTTTGTTCGCCCATTTCTAATAAATTACTCGGCATCCTCATTTCCCTAATAGGTAAGAAAACCTAAGGCCTCTGGCAGCTTCTGGCTGACGCCATCGCCAATTCCACACCCCCTTTTTTGACAGGATCGACGGCGGACGGAGCCGCGGCTGCCTTCCCCACGAACCCACACGACGCCGGCGATGTGTGCGCGGCTCCGGCGCTGCCGCAGGCGCGGCCCGCCCGCGGCCGGGGCAGCCCCAGCGGGGCCGCTGCGCTCGCTGCCCCTTCCAGCCCTCCCCGCCCGGCCCCCGCCGCTCACCTTTCGGGAACAGCAGCTTCACCTCCCCGTTCTCCTCCCGGCTCAGGGCCCCGCCGCCATCTCCCGCCGCCACAACGGGCAGCGCCCCGTGCTTCCTCCTCTCCTTGTCCCGCTTTTCCTTGGGTCTCTTGGGCTTGGCGCTGCCGCCGCCGCCTCCCGCCTCGGCCGCCAGCGCCAGGCGGTGCCGGTGGTGGCGGTGCTGGTGCTGCGGCTGGGACGAGGAGGGGGAGGCGGACGGCGGCAGCAGCACCGCGGGCGGCAGCAGCTTCCGGGACAGCGGGGAAGGGAAGGCGAAGCCCCCCGCGCCCGCCGAGGGGCCCGAGGGCAGCGCGGCGAAGCCCCACGGCCCGGGGCCGCTGTAGCTGGGCACGACCGCGGGCAGCGGCTGCTTGGCGCTCCCGCCACCGCCGCCCCCTTCACCGTTGACGCGCTTAGCGCCCTTGAGGCTCCGCTCCTCGGCTCCCTTCACCTTCTTGGCGGCCGGCTGGGATCCGCGGGAACCTTTGGCGTCCGGGGCCGTCCTGGCGCCGAGCAGCTCCTGCTCGGGGGGCGCCACGCCACGACCGGGACTGGGCGGCTCCGCCATCTTGGGCTCCGGAGTCTATTTACTCCCGGCTCGCCCCAACCGATCGCGCCGGGGGCGGGGCACGTCACGGCCTCGCCCAATGGGCCGGGGAGGCGCCGGATTGACAGCGAGAGCGGCCAATGGTGGGGCGGGGAGAGGGGGCGGGCCCTCAGGGGATTGGGGGCGGTGGCTCGGCTGAGTGCGCAGGGCGCGGGGGCGGAGCGGCGTGAGGGGAGCGCAGCGGGCAGAGGAGCGGCGGCGCTCTTGAGAAACGCGTTTGTTTGGGAATAAGGAGGGTTTCGACCCCGGCGCATCCCACGAGTTTCCTTAGCGCCTCAGGTTTTGGGCTTCTCCGTTCTGGGAGCGGCTGACGGGATCCTTGCAGCCCCGCGGGCTGTTCCTGGGAAGGGCGTTTGCTTGGGAATAAGGAAGGTGTGGACTCGCGCCGCTCCCGGTGGATGTACCCCGGAGGCGATGAACCTGTCCCTCGGGACGTTCCGGGGCCGGGGGGGTGCTCTCCACGCTCTTCCCACAGCTTGGAGGGACTCGGATGGAGCCCGGCAGCCCCGGGCCTGGTGGGAGGGAGGCGGCGGTGCCGGCCCGCGGGGCGGTCGAGTGTCTGCCCCAGGGATCATTGACCGCCGCAGGGAACGGATTCCAGCCGTGTCCCTAACAGGAGCCCCCCACTCGTGCCTTTGGCCACTAGAGCTGCCGTAGCCGCGGTTCAGGAGCTGACTGAAATTCCCCTAGGTTCTAGTGCCGGCAGGAAGCGTCGTGGAAGTGCCTGGAAGTTCCTTTGGAGTGTTCGCACTGCCGGGCTCCTGCTCTGGCCAGTCACACCTCGCATCTCCTGGTTGCCGCGGGGAGAACAGAGTCGCTGCCACATTAAACCGAACCTGGCAGGTGGCAGCCAGATGAAGTTGCTCTGAGAAGTTCTGTACACGATGTATCAGCAGGCAAACGAGGTTTTAAGTTTAGATTTTTTTTTTTGCTCCACAAAGCATTTTCATTTGAGCTGCCACCGATCAGCCTCAGAGTAAGCTCCTAGCACTTGGTCTATCTCCTCCTTTGTTTCTTTTGAAATTGTAAACCAGGTTGAATGCAGTTCAGTGCTCATCTCAACAGCAGCAAAGAATAGATTTCCTGTATCCAGACAACTCTGCCTTTTCCTAAGATGTTTCAAGTTCCACTACTGTAAGAGTGTATCCTCAAACTATTTCTGGGCCTGATGGAGGAAATGGAATGTGTGTCAAAGGAATAGTCAACTCGCATCCAATCCCAGACTGAAATCAAAGTATGAATCTCCCCATACATAGGCTGGGAAACTAATGGGCCTATGAGTATGAAGGTCATCTTCAACTCCCGTCAGAAATAATTTATTTGTATCAGTTGTTGAGAAAAACCTGTGCCTTTTAATGGATGTCTTTTTAACAGGTTAAGGAAAGATGACCCATCCACCTTAGTCCAGATCAGTGGTTTTGTCTCAGTTGATGTTAGAGGTGCCATAATATGCACACAAGGCCATTGGTATCCCTATATACCAGTCCCTAATGGAAGCTGGATTGTGGTGACTCTAGAGTGACAATTTGAGGCACCCCATGGCACTGTCTCAACTTTACAGGATTTACAGCCAAGTTCATCTTCTATGCCAGTATTGATCCCAAGTCAACAGTATATTAAGGTCACTCAAACTTCAGATAAGTCACAGTCATATTTTCACCTCTTGCTTTTAGGGGCTTTGAGTAACAGAAGAGCAGTGTTTCTTTGTTCTTGAACTAGAGTAAATCCAAGGGCTTGGTTTTGGTTCAAGGAGCTTACCACAACCTCTGTGAAGGAGTACATCACTTTTCTCCATGCAGGAGAATTAGCAAGACTTATTAGGCTAATGAGGCTGGACAGCTGTATAAATAGCTGAATATCTTAATATGTGCACTTATATCAATATTAATAATTTAAGACAATATTTCTGATCTTTATATTGGACATGCTTGGATGTCTTAAAAATGCATTGAATCACAATGCAACCCAGCAATATGAAATTAGACACAAAGATAAAACTGGTGAAAGAACTCATAGCCCAACACTTTATTTAGAACTGACAAATGAACTTACTTATAGTGTGCAGCAAACTTTAACAGCCGACAATATGCTACTAAACTCAGGTCAAGCTGAAGTTGTTTCCTGTGCTTTCTGAAGTAGCATATTCAGCTTGTAAGCATAAGCCAAATTTTTATTAGTGAATTCTTTATAAAATTCAGCTGGAGCAAGATGACAGAGTACCTATTACATGTAATTGTTGCTTGTTGGGAAGCAGTGTGACTAATGTTTGGAGGTTTGCTGCTGCTATCTCATACCCATTTGTCAGCAGAGGAAATTGCAGGGTGCATGAAATTCAGAAGCCGGCTGTGTTTCAGCTCCCGCAGTCATGCTGCTGTATGGGCATTAGAGGAAGGGGTGTTGTCCCTGTCACTTCTTTTGTCACCAATCACACAGATACATTAAAGTGTTCCAACATACCTATGGTGAGCACACATTCCAAAGCATTACAATTACATTTCAGGCTGTCTTTCTTACTACCTGTTTTTACTTTAAACCTCTGGCTGCTGGTGCACATATCCCAGGCAGATGCTCCTGAATGAGACATACAAGATGAGAAACACCAAAACTGCTTCAGAATAAAGGGTGTCCTTAACAAAAAGGGGTTAAATACAAGCAGTATAGGTTGTGTAAAATACAGAATCAGAAATTTGTTCTGATCTTTGTTGAAAAGAGAGAAACAGATATGAAGTGATACAATCTTGATAAAGACTGTTAAAACACTGCCCCAAACCAAAATACTACACAGAAATACAGTAGTGTTTCATGTCACAAGTCCAGTCCCCTACAGAGAGAGAGAAGTGTGAACTGGGAATCTTTGTGGGGATCAGTCCTTGAGGTATTACCAGCACCCCACACACAGAGACCAGAGATCTCATCTCTTTCAGCAGAAGCCTTTAAACTGACTATGGAAATTATATAGATGTTCTTTTATCTATAGTTTTATATGCACTTAGGGAAATCCCCGAAGACCTTCTAAACCATGGAGACCAAAATGAGGTGAAACCATAACAGTAAAAATGTCAGATACAAAGCAACCCAGTATCCAACATGCATTAAAAAAATAAGCTTCCCATGTTATTAACCTGCTTATTGCAAGTGTGTTGCCATTTTAATTAGGATAATTATGAAATGCTGATATAAATGGTTATTAATCAAAGCATTTATTTAAACAAATTAGTGTATACATTCACCTAAACTTAGAATAATTTCAGACATCTATAAAATAAAAAGCTGAATGTAAATGTTGTACTCAGGTTGAGTTACAGTGTTTTGGCTTTATACTCTTAACTGCCTACCAAAATGATGCTTTATAGCCGTACTCAGGTCTCCAAAGAGAAAAACAGCTTTCAGACATGTTATTTAGTCTCTTTATAATTCCAACAGTTTGCTCTCCATGTGCTTACTTCCTTGGTTTGGCATCTGCTCAGTTCTTAAGTCAAGCATGGAAATAATTGTGCCAAGTGTAAATTGAAAACATTTGATAACACTTAGATGCCTTTATGCTGTTTTTTTGTTTGCAAAATTAGCTACATGTAATTTTTAATGTTACTAATTTTTTCTTCAAACTCATTGAAAGTTAGTTAATTCATCTTTGGAAATGGAGGTGAAAACTAGCCTTATGTGCACAGAACTGTACTAACAAAGGTGATCTCATAATATAAAAGTGTGATTTATTTTAGAAGAGCTTCATTTTCCATAGTCAGGGTTTTCAGAACAACCAGTGACATCCAAATACTTCTGCAATTACCACCCAAACAATTGAACTAAATGAGACACTGGGGACTAACTTGGCTCATAACTGGGAGCTGCTGACAGCATGACAAGCCTTGCTGCAGGGGGATAAGAGCTGTCCCCTCCTGCTCTTGTCCTTCACAAGGGACAGTGTCCCCACGGCTGAGCAGTGGGAATGTGCAGCCCAGCATCTTTGATCAAACCCGTGACCAAGGCAACAGTTATCCCAAAAAGCCATTTTTCCCCCTCAGAAGCAGCAGATGTCTCTGCTGACTGCTCAGGGCTGGTGGGTTAGACATTTGGCAGTGTGGCAGAGCAGACAACTGGGGACACTCATGGTTTTTATTAAGACTGCTCATCTGCCAACATTTTACAGAATCCATAAAAACCACAAAAAGGAGTTTACACTTCAGGGAGGACCTACAGTACTTGTTTCTTGTTTAATGTTTTTTCAAACAGCTAGACTACTGCTGTAACAGCTCTTCAGTCTTTAGAAATGGTTTTCGCACTTGTGTTTAACATGTGAAACACCCTAACTCCAATATTTCTTTTTTGAAGTGTAGTGTAGTAACAATCACAATAATGGAACAAACTGGAAGGTCTTGATATGCACAATTTTAAATGGTATCTGCGTGAGGTTGAAAAGGCAATTTGCTTAGCTCTTGTCTTCATAGCTTCTTGAATATTTGAAAGATCTTTAGAATTTTTCAATACAAAAGATACAAAATGACTAAAATCAGTATGAAAGCAAGAGGATGCAAGCCAAGCAAAACTGTATTTTCTTACATATGGAGGAGATATTAACCTCCATTATTATTCCTTAACAAGCAGTTCTATAAGGTATGCATACATCTTATTGTTGGCAAAGAGTTCAAGTATGTATGGATTTCCTGTCTTTTTTTTTTTTTTTTTTTTTCCCTATCCCTATAGTCTTATGGAATGATAAACAGCTCAAAGAATGGTCATGGAATGGTTGGGTTGGAAAGATCATCTCATTCCAACCCCTCTGCCATGGGCAGGGACACTTCTCACTAGACCAAGTTGATCAGAGTCCTGTCCAACCTAGCCTTGATTTGGAGTACATTTAGTTCTAGGACATTCTGGTCTTGTGTCTTAGGTACAGACACTTATTTGCTAAGTAGCAGTTTATATTTGTTAAGTGTATATATAAAAAGCAAACAGCTAGTTATATGTAGCAACTAATATTTCACTGCTCACCTCAGCTTCTTGCTCATATAAACAGCATGTTAATGGAAAAATCCACAATAAAGAGCCTTCTGTCTATTCACAAATTTCACTCCACAGCGGAGGCAGCAGCTCTTCAGATCACTGTGGTTCTGAGAAACAGTTTAAGACACACTGTTGAAACTAAAAATGCATTTGCCGTAATCTCCTCAGATTGTCTCGGAGTACCAATGTAACTGGAAGATAATTGCACCTGAAATTTCTAGACCATGACTTAGGAAAGCATCTCACAGCACCCAAAAATGTTGAAATATATGTACTGGATGGCAATTAGGGGCTTTGGGATTCACTCAGGATAGACGGAATAACTTAAATGTAAATCTAACACATCATTATCAGCCTCGGATCACAGTCTTGAAATGGGAGATGAGCAGGCTCCTCCCAGCCTCTTCATGTGAAATCACAATTGTACCTTGTCACTTGTACAGTCTTGCCCTGGCTTAGAGGCAGGAATGCTGAGCCTACATGATGGATAGTCCCACTTCCAGCAAATGTGCAGGACAGATTTGTCATCTGACCACAGACTCTGGCCCAGAGGCTGCTCCAAGTGAGCTCCTTCATGCTGGTTCCTTCTGATGTTCAGACTAAATGGGAAGGGAGAGGAAGAAGCAGATGGAAAAAGTCTTCACACATTCTTAGTCACTGAAAGAGAGACACTAAAAAGTGCTTTCTTATCTACAAAACATCATTAAGATAAAAATTCTAACAAAAACTCCAGCCAGCCTTCTGAGTTGTGTAACTGAAGTGTGCAGCGAATTTACAAGCAGTGATGTACCCCAGTGCCCTTTCTGGACCTTACTGTTACACATACTTTGGTCTCTAGCAAAGTGAGGATGTGTCTCCTGGTTTAAAATATAAATTAGATAGGCGTGTGATGTGGTCTGTGAGAGCACCTATCCATTTTTTGAGTTATGGGGAGTCCCTAAAGCATATCACATGTTCCAGAGGTGGTGAGGAGCAGAGCCCTGAATGGCTGAAACACACAGGTTTGGTTTAGTGACAAAGGCTGCTCCCTCACAAAACACCTCCCTGCAATCTGGGCTTTGCAGACTAGCCCAAGAGCAGAGCTGTGTTTCTTGGAGCCAAACCCCTCCTTGGACAGGGCTGAGCTCAGTCTTGTGGACTATCATGGAGATCTCTAAGAGAGTCCTTTTGGCTCATGTAGCCATTCCAACTTGGTGCCCAGAGGAGGCTGGCAGGTGCCCGAGGTCCAAAGGAAGCCTGATGTGTTGAATTTTTTTTAACTGTAAAAGTAGACACCCTATTTCCTGTGAATCAGGGAGTCTGAGACCATTCTCCCTATTGAGGAATAGCTGCCCAAATGAGAGTTTCCTTCTTCTAAATGAAAAATGTGAAAGGTAGTGGCAAAGAAGTAAATTCAGGACAACTTTGACCACCACCCAGTATTCAAACTGTGAAGAACTAATTTATCTGTAGAAGTATTTTGTAGGGTCTGAAAATTTACTTCCAAAAAGGGTAGGTTTAAGGGGAAAAAATACACTTGAGTGTTCTTTCCAGCATCAACAAACTGGTATGAATTTGCTGTCTGATGACAGAGAAGGGGAAAGAGCTGCTCAGCAATGCTTTTCAGAGCTGTTAGGTGTCTCACTAGTCCTAATGTATAATAAAAGTTGATTTACATTATAAAAATAATTACTTGCATTGCTTCCTTCTTACCAGTGATTTACATGTCAACAGGCAGACAAAGATGTATTCATTGCATGGCAATGGTATCACAGAGTGCCCTTGTTCAGGTATCACTTTGAGGTCTCAAAATCCCTGACAAGAGGTTGCTTTCTGAATTAAATATTCTTCACATCTCCACCTCTCCCACCCACTATAGGATGTTTCAAGGGTCAGTTTATCCTTATTAGGGTATTATCCTTCTTTTTCTCCCACCTTGGAGAAATCTTCGTCTGGGCCTGATCAGGAAAAATGCAAGAGGATTTGAGTAGATTTGAGGAGAACGCAAGTGCAGATTTGAGTAGAAACTCAAACACAACAATTCGTTTAAAGAAGCGTCTTCCTCGTTCTGCATTCCTGTTACCCAGCCACACCTCTCTGCCCTTCTGAGGAGCTTATAAAACCGGGAACCTGCTGAACAAGTTCACATCAGCCTTTTATTACCCACAAGCAGAGACAGTTTCCCCCTTGTACTTGCTACAATTCAGCTCTTCCCACATCCTCTCCTCCGGCATTACGTGCTCCTTGTTCTTCTTAACCCTGCCAGATTTACTTTTTACCACACACCAAGCAGAGATCATTCTTTGGATCACTTTACCCAGGCACCTTGCTTCAGTTCTGAAATGCTCACATATTACTCCCCACGAATCTCATGACCTGAGTTTGAGTAATTTTTTCATTAACTTTTGTAAAATCCAGTGTTTAAGTGCTTTTTCAGAAAAGCCTGATGGTATGGGCCCTTCACATATGGAAAGGTAACCCTAGATTCCCTACTGGAGTTCACAGGGATGGCTATTTTAGCTCTTGGATTGTCCCTAATGAAACAGATCAGAAGCTACATTACTGTTTTCTAACAAAACTGCCACCCTTTCACTGGTGGGTTCAGTTGTGTCCAGATTCCATAGTAACATGTGGAATTAGAATGTACCAGGCCCAACCTTCCTTCACTTACAGCAAAACAGTGTTCAGTGCAGGCAAGACTGAAACCCTGAGATGAGAAGCGCACTGGGTAGGGCTGATAAAATATGTAATTGACATTACAAAGTTAAATATTCACCATAAAACATATACCTTTTGGAGATGCAACAAATAAAAGAACACCTACAGCAAATGGACACCAGAGCTGGCATGTTTCCTCACAAGGTTTGTGAATATACCATTTAACGTGAAAACAGCAAGAAAGCAAATAAAAGTTTGAACAAATGTAGTACAAGCCTTGAAAACACTCTGATTATGAACCTGATGGGGTTTCTTGGTCCATTTAACATTAGTGCAGAGATGTAGCAGGTGGAATACATACTGGGATGGAATCACACACCAGGTGTCTTCTGGTAAAGAGTGCAGTTGAGTAAGCAGAAAAGCTCAGCAGTCTTTGATACTCCATGTTTGAAAAATGGGATCATCTTTGATCCAAGTCAGGCTCTTCTGACTTGACAGTCAAACTCTCAGTGAGATTGTGGCACTACCTACCCAAAAGATCAATTTTTTTACCTGCCTGTGATCTTTTACATTAAGGACTGTAACTCTGTGGATCAAAGTAGGAATTACAGATGTGAAAGACAACTTCCACCTGACTAGCTGAAATCTGTGGAGCCCAGTCACAGCACCTGAGGCAGAGCTACCCCCTGTCCTTAGGAATGCCTCAGAGCTGCAAACACAAACACACAGCACCCATGGATGAATACCTGCATTGAGCTCACCACAGCTGTTTACATGCACACGGTATGCAACTTTGCAGGATTTAAGCCAAAATGCAAAAATGTTTTCTTACCTTGCCTTCACCACAGTGCTTCATGCCGATAAAATACAATTTCAGAAGCAAGAGTCAAGTTTTTAAAGAAATCAACTGTTACAGCAACTACAACTGAATAGCTCAAACCAGCAAACAACATTTTATTTACTTACTGCTTTGAGGCTGCAAATACTAAGCTTTTGCCACGTGGTCTTAGTAGTGATGAAGTAAAACATTTGTTACACATCTTGAGGATGCGACAGCATTGCAGCCAAGAAAACAGTTCTTTTCCTGTTCTGTTTGACCCAACACTTGACAAGCGTGTGTTTTGATTAAGTACATGGGTGGAAATGGCTACCAAAAATCACCTCAGAGAGCCTGGCTATTACTGGATATTACTAAGCCTGTTACTAACCACTTCACAGCCTTGCTGTTTTAAAGGCTTTAGATACTCTGAAGGCTCCAGAGCAGTCTGTGCTGGCTGGCTCCAGCTATGCTCAGTCCTAGGGTGATGTGCTCCATGCATTTAGTCTTGCTCTTCAGCCCACACAGGATGACTTCCTTTAGAAGCTATTTCAGCTTCTCAAGAGCATTTTGAGATTGTGAGAAAGGCCCTTCTTTGGCAACGGGTTCTAGGAATTGTGACTTGTTTGTTTATACTGCAGGGATGCTACTCCTCCCTCAAGCCTTGTGAAAATTCTCAAAGCCTTAGTTGTGTGCAACTGTATCTCTTGTTTGGTTCCATTGTGTGAAGTCCTTAACTCCTTGTTTTTCCTCAAAATCCCCTCTTGAAGGTGGTATTCATTGCTAGTCATTCCGCAGTCCAACCCTGCCTTGCTGGGTTCCCTTTCTCTAGTGCCAGGTTTGTATTTTGGTGCTTCCCAACAGTCTGAGCTGCAGCTAAACACAACTGCTCCAGCAGCACTGGGTTATCACACTGCCCAGTCACTGCATCACATTTGATCTCACTAATTCTTTTAGAGATTTATTTCCAAAGAAACCTAGTCCAAGATTCCAATATACAAAAACCCAGAAGTAATTCTACAAGATTGTAATTGTTCTGCCCAGTTCCCAAGTTAGAAACTTCTTTAAGGAAAATTACATGTAAACACAGCAGGTTTTCCTGGCAGATAAGAAATAAAAATGCCAGTGTAATGCTCTAGTTACTACCAAAAGAGAATGTTACCTGTCAAATCAATGCACAACCTTAAATATGCTGAGTAATAGAGACAAGCAGTGGTAGTAGCAGAGGTCAGCTTTCTTCTGAGCCTTCAGAATTCACATTTCTAAAACACAGAGAATTCATTCTTTTGATGTGATAATTCAGTGCATGGTTTAATTCAGTATTAATACCTTTAGAAAAAAATAATAAATGGTATGTTAGAAAAATTCTGAGGAACAAAGAATAATAAAATAATAATAAAAATAAAAATAGCTGAGTTGAGTAGCATTACTGCTTCTTTGCTACAGTGTTCAAGTCCATGCCTGAACAGCTGCACTTCAGAGATGAAAGCTGAAGACTCCTTTCAGAAAAAGTAATGTGTAAGACTGGAACTAAACAGGATTTATTTCAATATATGTACAAAATGGCTTCAGTGATAATTTGCAAGCCAATGAAATGCTCTAAACCCTTTTAGTTTCCATTTCAAATAAACCACAAGGGAAGTTCCAGGTTTGTTTTTTTTTTTATGAAGCTGTTAAGACGATAATAATTTAAAGTTACAATGTGAAACTCTTGAGCGTAAAGCATCCAGAGCTGCAGTTATCTCTGCACCACCCTCAACAGTAGATACACAAAGTAATGACATTGGGCAGGTTTCACCTTGCTCTTGAAACTGCCAGCTTATCTGAAATACAATAGGTGAAAATATAGAACCCAAAGCAGGGAACAGCAAGTTGTGAATCAGCTCTGTCAAAAGAAATAGAAATCCATACTGGACAATTGAGTTTTTTATCACTAAAGCAAAGAAAAGCTGCTTTTTTTTCCTGTGACAAACTCAGCCTGGAATTTGATCCAAATCTGTGCAAAACAAAGATGGGAGAGAAAAGATTAACATAACTAGATGACCTGTGTATAGTGCACAGATTTGGGTCAGCCTTTGCTGTTAAGTGAAATTCATCAGTGAAAACCAGAAAAATCTACTACCTGCACAGATTTGTGTTTTATTGGGGGACAACTATGGAAGGGATCCTTGAAAAGTACAACTAATACATATTTGGAAGTTTTCTTATTTTTTTCCCCCCAAATGTTCCAGTGATTTGGACTGCCCAGAGGTGCTGACAGCCCGTCTTGCCTTACAAATCCACAGGAGCTCTGTAAGAGTGAAAGTCTGAGCTAATCATCTGCAACATGAGGGAAGGAAGACAAAGTTCAGGCCAGCCTTATTCTGCCAACTGCAGAACATTCCAGCTGTCTGAACTGTTTACAAGTCAGGAATATAGCTGATACAGGTTATCCCAGATGGCATATATCATCAAATTATTTATTTTTATATGAACAACTGCAAAACTACATCCATGGGAAATATTTATAGTGCACACAGTTCTTTGAAAGAGCTCCCCAGCTTGGCAGTCTGTCACATGCACCAAGCATATGGTGATTAAATCCAGAGAGACAGTAATTGCCAATTATGTACCTTCAGGAGGTTATGACAGAGCTGCTATCGGGGCATTACTCTCTTCTACCACAGACACTAAAGGTACAAGTAGCAGATCAGACAGTGTTTCCAGCCAAAGTTCAGATTAATACAGTTTCACTACCTAAAATGAACATTTTATTCTGAACATTCTTCTTTGCTTCTCTGGCATTCTTGCTAGCCAGAACTTTTAAAGTAGTTACTAAAAATAAGGTTCCGAGTGTCAGTGTTCTGTTCAAGTATGAGATCTGTAAGCTTAGCCAGACTGCTGTCCTTCACTCTGTTACACTTGGCTTCTGGACACAGTTTTCTTTCCTAAGAGTAAAAACACCCAGAGTGAGATTTTTACTTTCTTTAATTTAAAGACTGTATTACAGAAAAGTTTAAGTAAGGAATCCTTATAAGGATTAGCTCTTGACATAATATATTGCCAAGATACAGTGTAGCTGCAAGGGCTCCAGGTGAACCTTCATATAAGTTGCTTTCTTACATACACAGTCGCTGAACAACATAAATTGTATTCCCCATCTGTAAGAGAAGACAGTGGTATTGAACAGTCCTTTTACCAGTGTGTTCTGGTTTTCCAAAATTAGAAACACGCTGTATATTAAAACCGTAAAACCCTACTATACAGAAAGGTGACAGAGATGAACTTTCTAAAGATTGCAACTGATGAAACATTAAAATGAAAACTAAGGAGTGTAGATTATGTAAAATGGTTTCTCTTTTACTGGCAGGTCAAATATACTAAGAAACATACAAATATTTTTGATAATCTAATTCCAGATGAACTCAAAACACTGAAGAAACATACACAGGCTAAGAGAATTCAATACTGTTCCAAGGCACTTACTGAATCTCCATGACCAGATGAAAACCAGAACAAATCAGGTCTGACAATTAAACAGTATATAATATAAAAATAACCTTTTGCTTACAATTTACAAAATGCATTACAATCTTTATCTCTGCTAACCTGCAATTCTGGCTGTGTGTGTCCAGCAATTTTTGTAAAAAACCCCAGAAACTATTTTCTAAAACGTCAGGGCAAATAACTTACAAATAAGGTACACAAAAATTTAGATCATGCAGAGATTTCTTACATCTTCTGTTAATATTTTATGATTGCAACTTTATCAAATTATATACTTACTTGCCCTGTACATATACAAAATAATGCATACATGGTAATCAAATGTTAGCAAAAAGTAGTCCATAAACACAATCTGTCAAAAGTATTACTATATTAACATATGTCTACAAGCAGCGTGTAACAGGGTTAAAAGACATTAAGGCAATAATACTTGAAGTTACAAAATAAATCATATGTAATACTTTCTCCTAAGTGTAGTAAGGCAGGTAGATGGCCCCAGCAAAAGGTTGTAATACTGGAATCCACTGTTGTGAACCATGTGTCAGGTTTTGCGTGGGATGCACTGCAAGATGTACCATTGATAGTTAGATCTACACTGCTCTGTGTTAGTTGTCCCCAAGAAAGTGGAACACTATTTCTCTAGTTCTCAGTGGCACTTGAGTTTTCCAGTATAATTTATTGATAGTATGTCCATGGGTTCTTGGATCATGTCCATTCTGAGGGCGGCTCTCTTGGTCCCCTGGGCTTTGCACAGCGGTTACCAAAACCTAAGGAAAAAAATGTCTTTAATACTTGTGTCTGCTGGGACAACACAGGCTCACAAAGGCTGGCAGCAGTCAGAAAATCACTAAGACATGGCTTCAGCTTTTACAGAATAGATTTACTCTCAGGGCTAGAAAACAGCTTCATTATACATGGAATTCTGAAGTCACTCTAGCTGTAGGAAATACAAATATGAAAAAATTGTACACCATTACTTAAACCCCACTGGAAAGTACTTTTCTTTAAATACAGTATTACAGCATTTGTTATCTTTTTTTTTCCCCCTCCTTCTCTGCATACCTAGGCTGTTATCAGATATTATTTCTGGAAGTTTTCAAAAATTTACAAAACTTTACAAAAATTATAACCAATTTGACAAATTCTATATTTTATACACTTCAGGTTTTTTTCGAAGTGAATAATTATTTCATCATTTATTCTGGGGAAAATTCCTTCAGCATTGCTGAAGGAGACTAGGGAGGTTTATTTGTCTGGGTTCTGCATCTCGGTAAGTTGGAGGGTGGCAGTAGTAGCAGCTATCCAAACCAGTACTGATAGTGAATCCCCTGTTTAATTCATGTAGTAATTATATTTTGAAAGAATTGTAATTACCAATATCTGTTACTTCTGCAGGAAATTCTGAAATTTGACCTCTTGTGTCAGTGGAACCAGAGAAAGAAATCTGAGGTAAAATGTCAGTTGGTGTTTTGTTGCTTCGTTCAGGACGATCTAGAAAACACACAGACTCCTCACTGTAACATTCACTTAGTCACCACTGTGTAATGCCACTTGTCATTACAGTCCAGAAAACAACTGGCAGCAAATATTATTTACAAAAAAAAAAAAAAAAAAAAAAAAGCTTTGAAAGCAAATTTCTCATTTCCTAAAAGCAAAACTTGAAAATTGTTTATGAAGTAAATGTTCAGTGACAGCAATATATTCCTGCTTTCCATATCTGGATTATTTTCTTGTATTAGTTTGTATGGATAGCTGAAATCCCACATAGCATCTATTTATAGCAAAAGCTTACAGTGCCATTTGATACATCAACAAAGACTTCAGTTCACGTTCTTTCTAAACTAAAGGTGCTTAGACACCATAGGTAACAATACATTTAGTATAATAGAAGTATATTTGACAATATGCTTAGATATCTTCAGAGCAAACACCAAGTTCAGGCAAATTGTTGTTCAGTAGGAAAACTGTATTTTGAACACAAAATTAGAAAAGCTTCCACCACTTACCAGGTAGTATAGGTGAAGTTGTTTTCAAACCCTGTTAATGAGAGATATAGAAAATAATTACACAAACCACTTCCAGAAAACTAAAAGAAAGTCAGAAATTTAAGATTATGAAAACATCACCAAAACCATATAACATTCATGGAAATACTTATTTGCCTTTACATTTTTTACTTGATTCAACATTGACAGAAAATGCTACAGTAGTTAGTATAAGAATTTACTATTAGAACCTTAGTATTTAATAAATATTTGAAAATATGACACTGCAACTTTTTTGAAAATTTAGGTAGGTTAGTTCTCACACTACATTTACAGTCCCTGAAAATTCACATCTATCTTTTTTGTCATATTTTTAAGTGAGATATTGGGAGGGAGCCCATGAAAAAAAGGGACAAATGTAAAAAGGACTTAAATGCTTTTAAAGTCTTGCCAACTGTTCATGCATGATGACTGTGAGCTGGATGAGTGAAAAGTGAAATCTGATAGTTGTTTTGCTTAAAATGGTTTGTTTAAAATAAATATGGACAAAAGGGAAACCCATTTTCAGGCAGTGAAACACATTGCCTATAAGAAGTGTCCATCCCTGGAGGTTTTCAAGACCCAGCTGGAAAAAGCTCTGGTTAGCCTGGGCTGAGGCCCTGAAGAAGTTTAGATGAGAGACTGCTGTTCTCTTCCAGTTTGAATTGGCCTAAGATCTATTAAGGGCAGACAGCAAGCTCCCTAAAAGCAGCATATTTACTCCCTTAAGGCCATAGTTTAACATATATTTAGGAGTATTCCTTTTAAAAATATTGCTGACCTTAGAAAAACAGATCATTTTCTTGGAAAGAAAACATGCTCTTCACATCAATTCAGCAGCTCAGGCAGAGGAAAACCTGGCCAGTTGTAGATGACCAACAGCTGCAACCTCTCACAAGTATGTATTTTACTTTTTGTTGTAGCTCCCAACCAAACCAGAAATGACTGATGAGTACAGACTTGTCTGCTGCACTTACTGGGGAGGCTGTTTGCTCAGGCAGGTGCTGATCACGCAGCACGTTCCACTCCGACTGTGCAATCACAACTGGCTTCAGCAAGGGTGTGCCTAGGAAGAATTAAATCAGCTCAACACACTGCTGATCTCCTCATGATGAGGCATTAGTACATAGCATTAGAAATGTGCTCTAAACCTTTTTTTTTTTTTTTTAATTAAATGCCTGTAAAAGCATGAAAATCTCTTTACATGAAAAGTGCTCCAGAAAAGGCAAAATGCCACAATATAACTCCAAGCACAAGAGTACAGTGCTTGCATTGTGGATATTCATTCTGTTCCTTTGGGGGCTCCCAATCAACAGGGGAATTGGCTCCCTTTTCAAAGACAATTTAGAGCTTCTGTTACATCAGCTGGGCTGTAATAGTATGTGTTTTTCAGATCTCTTAAGTATGAGGACGGGAGTCAGGACAGCCACACCTGTCCTTCACTGACATCATGCAAAAAGACAAACAAAATGGAAGTGGTTTTAGTGATTCCAGTCCTGGAGAGAGATTTTTAAAGAAAACAGCTTTGTTCCTTGTGTGGTCACAGAAAAACAACAGGTCTGTCATATCCAAAGAAAGGATCACTTTGACTCTGAACTACCTATGCTTACGATGCTCAAAGAACACATTTACAAAACTTCAGCATTTTTATGCTGAAAATATTTAGATTAACTCCTTGGGCCTAAATTTTTTGAGTTTCAAAATGACACTAAACGAAAGTCTCAGTAAATAATGATATCATTTTAGGTTTTCTGGAAGGTACCAAACATCAGCCTAATTTATCACTTCATTTCAATCATGCCATTACTAGCTTGATGAATGAACTATGACAGAAGCACATCATCTCTGTCAGCTTTCTCTTGCAGTTACCCTTTTGACACAGTCAAAGAGTGAACTACATTAAACTTGACTAACTGGGCTTGCTCACTACATGCAGTGCAGAATGAAGTGTCATGATGTTTCCTTTGCCCAAGAAAGGGGGATCAGATAAACACTGTTAATGTGCATACCCACTCCCTACCTGGGAGCAGTAGGAAACTAAAATAGCTGGGAAATTCCCTAACCCTACTGCATTTTCCCACTGTATCATCTCATTTCCATACCCTCCAGACCAAAAACCAGCTCTACTAATCTTGAAGCCCCCAATTACTTAAATATGATACAACATCATACTTAGCCAGAAAATTAAAAATAATTTCTCTATGTTCAAGGGTGTGCAAAAGTTAAATCCCAAAATAAGATACTGCACATGCTATATTTCATTCCATTTTACAAATTGTTCCAACAATTGTAACCAAAAAGCAGGGGTACTCAAATAAAATACTGACATGCTCTTCATATTTTATCTCCAATTATTACCAAATATCAAAAACTCACTCTGTTCATTTGCTAATACAAATGATTCTGGTGTTCTTTCTGGGAGTGGGGGAGAGGAATCTTCATTAGCATCAGCATCTAAATCAAATATGACATTTAGATAAGTTAAAAAACATAGATTTTCTTCTAGACTTTCAGAAGTTGATATTTTCATATATGTGATGATCCTAAGCTTGGTATAGTATCTAAAACAAAAGAAATATTTGTTCCAAGTATTATAAAACATTTTGGTTTACCACACTAACAGTGTGGAGCAACTTCATTTAACAACATTAACATTATATTAAGGGCATAGGATCAGTTTGTGTGTTATGCAAGCAAGAAATCTAAAACATTTTCAGTCTAAATAATTTGGAGGACAAAAACCCGCAGTAACTCAAATGAACACTTTTTGTTCATTCTTTCAGGTCTCAGTTTTGCTTACCAAGTCCATGTTGAAGCCCACTGGCTCCCACACCACTGTGATATGGTTAAACAGCCTCGTGCAAGGTTTACTGGGCCAAAGGGTAAATAGGAGCCTGAGGAGATGGCTCCTGTTGGTGCCAGTACCACATCCTGTCCCCAGTCTGTTCCCTCTCACCTCCCAGGAGTGCACTAACACAAGCTATTTTGGCAGCAAAAGCCCCTCTCTGTCCTGCTAAGAAACTTGGAGTAGTAATTAAAGGTTTAAAACAATTTAAAGTAGCTGCTGCCATAAGAAATCTCATCTGACAACTGTATTCTGCAAAGGATTCAAAAATACAAAGACACATTTCAACTAACAAAGCCATGAAGCTTGACTGCCAGCATCCCCAGCTGCTGCAGGGACAGAATCCCTCCAAATTCTACAAGCCATGGTCTTCCAAGTGACTTCTGAGACCTGCTCCATCCCAGAATTGCATACAGCACAAGAAAACCTTCATTAACAGAAAGGGCTTCTATAAAACCATCAAATAAAGTCACCATGGATATGCACTAAGGGGCAAGTGAGTTTTTTAGCGGTTTTTTTTCGGTGTTGTTTCTGTTGTATTGTTCTCTTGTTTTTTTTTTTTCCTTTTACCTCAGGGTACAGCTGTTTTTCACTTCATTTGAATGAAAAGGAGGATTTAACTGTGTGGTAAGATCATGCACACCAGCAGTTATGGTTAGGCAATTAGGGTGCTGGTAAGTTCACAGACAAGTTTAACTGGTGATTGCAGCCACATTCCCAGATTCAGAAGAGTACTGAGCCAGTATGAAAATGAGAAAGCCACTGTAAACAGGGTTTAGGATTACTGTTTTAGGATCGCTGGTGCAAAGCGATCTAACCCTATATTCTTGAGCCCCAGTGGGATTACAAGATCTGCAACCAGAATATAAAATGGGAAGTGTTCACTATCAAACAAATGGGGAAGAGATACACCCTTATTAACAAGAGATAAATGATAAAAAAAATAATGTTAGAATTTTAACCAATTTCTGTGAGACCATCAACATACCAGCAGCACAAGGGCTGTGCTGTTATTTCAAGATGTTTCTGATACACAGTTACATGAAACAAATTCTAGAGTGACATTTCTCCAATTCTTTCTCATATTTATAATGTATCACTTATTTGCATGTTCCTATAGCATCTACAAAATAAGATGCACAGAGAGGTGATAATTTCAAAACAGTGACAAACAACTATTGCTCTGGGAAAGAAGAAAAAAAATCTGGCTAAAAGGAAAAATACAATAGTCTGCAAATCTATAAAACAAATCCAAGGAGAACTGATTGCAAAGTTGAAATAACTATGACAAAAGGACTTTGTCAGCTTTGCAGAGAATCTTTTAAGTCACAGTGTTAAAAGTATACAGGCTTGTGCAAGTATTGTCCCGTGTTTACACAATCTAAACCAAAATCTATAGATCTATAGATACAGGTTACAATATCTACAGGCCTATATCAAGATCTACATAAACAGATTGTTTTTAAGGCTGCAAAGCATTCACATCTCTGTTCACTTCTGGTGAACAGTCAGTTCACCAAGCCAGTATTTTCAATTCAGCTGGTTCTGCATCTTGCATCATACACTGAGCCCCATTTCACTACAGAAAGTCATGAAGTCTGCACAGACTCTGAGGTGAGGCCATCACTATAAGTATCTCCAAGCACAGGAGTCTGAGCTGGATCCAGAAGTTCATGTTCTTCCTTCAGCTCCACAGCCTCACTTCTTGTTTTGTTGGGCTTTGCACAGCAGTTGGCAAGGCCTAATCTGTTCTTCCCAGCTATATCCTCCATCTGCTCTAAGTGTGCCAGCCTGACTGAAATCTGCACCTTCATGTTTTGGGATCCTTTTGCCTTTAATATATCATGTTCTACCTTGCAAACTTTCACCAAAAAGAAAAACCCTCAAAAAAGTAGTAAAAGACAAAAAGCCACTGAATAATTTTCAAAGGGCTAATAAAGCATAACTTGGATTTTTAGATGAACAGTTGTATTAGCTTGTCACCCCCAGCCATGTACAGAAAAAGAGGAAAGCACAGCTAAATATTTACAACGCTATTAAAATGCAGGAGCCAAATCATGAGCAACTTTTGAAGACCAAGGCAGTGAATGAGGTTACATCTACATTTTTAGGAACAGCACATCAACCAATAGGCATGAAATTGTTATGTATTTGTACAAGCCTGTTGAAAATGCTTTGACTAGTCAACCCCCGATTATTATAGACACTTCCATGAAACTGGGCATAGAGAAAAAATACGCACCAAATAATAACACAGAAACCTACAATGACATACAGACCTACAGGAAGGCATTATAAATAAAGCATTAGACAAATGCTCACAATAAAGCTCACTGTACAGCTTTTGAAGCAGCTAATCACGGTCTGTAGTACTTTATACCAAAAATAGCTCACATGCAAACTGAAAGCTGTCAGGAAAAGAGCTGTGCCCTCTCTGAAGCTGCCATACTGCACTGATTAAATTTACATTTAGAAAACTGAATTGCAAAGAAATTTATGTTGTCCAGCTCTACAGATGCAGCTAGATAAAGAGCAGCACTTCTGAACCTCAGTGAAACCTACCTTTGCCATCTTCAGAACATGTTACAGCTGTTAAGTCTTGCCTAGCAATAGACATTGGCAATACTTTTCTGGCAGAAATGTTTTCAGTGTTAGTGGCAGCAGAGACTGTGGCACTTGCGGTTGACACGTTGGACGTGCTTTTGCTCATGGCTCTGTCAAAGTCCACCTCATCCGTGTCAGAATCATCTGCATGGAGAGGATTAGTAAAACAGAGAGGTGCTCGAACAGAAAGAGGAGTATGATCAACAGTATCACTGGGAGGATGTTCAGCTGGGGTGTTTGATGCTAGAGAGAGAGTTTTAACACCGTGACACAAGGGGTCTGAAGACAACTCTTCAGACACGGATGTACGCAGTACGTTTTCAGGCCCTTGCAGCGACCACGTGGCGTGTCCCTTTTCTGTCAGAGGCAGACGATCTGGTCTGGGTGGGGTATCAGACACCTGCTGACTCTGCAGACTTTCTGGTGAAGGTATTAAGGCTGTGTTAGACTGTGGCACGCTGTATTCCATACACGAGTTTTGAGAAGCATCTACAAGTGAATCCCCTGCAATCTGTTCCTGTGGCTTAAAGCTCTTCTCAGTTACACAGGATGACACAGGCTTAATTTTAATTGCATGTCCCCTGTTCAACAGGGAGTTCCCATCAAAGCTTCGTGGTCCCTCCTGAAGAGGTACCCTCTTGATCTCAAAACTTAAGTTGCGCTCCAGCCTCTTCTCTGTGTGTTCGCTGGGTTCGTTCTTCCCTGAATGTTCTGTGGACTTATTGTAATTCTCATTGAGGTCTGTTGAATGCTCTGATGAAACCATGTGCAAAACTGGCTTTGGATGGTATCTGTCATTGTCCTGCCACACTGTAGTGACTGTTGGATAAGCTGATGGGGGAGATGGTGTTAGGATTGGTGGTACTGGCTGAGGCTCTGGAGGCTGCAAGATTTCTTCTTTAGCATCTCCTTCTACAAGGCAACTGCAAAACAACCAAGACACAATTGTCAAAATTTTCTGGATTTTGACAAGATTTTAGGTATCTATCCATCCCCCACTGATGTAGTTAATGCTGTAATACCAATAGCAGACTCCACACAGAATTTCCATTGCACACAGAAAACAGTTACAGAATATGACTAGTGAGGTAGGCAAGAATTAAGTCAACATACTCAAAATGTCTTTCAGAATATCACAAAGACAATCATTCAAACCACAACTAATCCTCACTAATAGTTCAAAGATTGCTCACATCCTTTCCCAGAAGCATTTTGCAAATACATTGCAAGACAGGCCCTCTTGTGGCAGTATTTCACTACTTTTTTCCTTAAGTGGCTCTGAGAAACTTGACATATGGAATTCAAATTTCAATAAAGCCAAGAAAGATTTCTTAAAAAAAAAATCCTTACAGCCCACTTAACATTGAGTATCTTGCTTTAATTTTATTTTTCTGTACATGTTCAAGGGGATTTTATTTTTATGTTTGTTTATTTGATAGTCTCTGCTTAGTTGCAAACCAAATTTAGCTGACATGAGGTACATACAACATAAAAATATTTCCAGTAGCATTTATGATCCAAATTACAGTGCATATTAGCAAGGCCAAAGCACTTATAACTGCAGTTCATCTCAAGCTACTGAAAAAGAGAAGCTCTTCAAGTATATGGTCAGATTAGATGCAGAGTTGTTGACTACAAACATTTAGTGTAACTGATGAAGGCATTTTTAGAATTTCTGTTCCTTTAAATATCCAGGACAACCTGGACAAGCTCAAGAGGTGGGCCCAAGAGAACATCATCAGGTTCAACAAAGTCATGTGCAAAGTGGCAACCCAGGCATCCATACAGACTGGGGGCTGAACAGACCAGGACTAGTTCTGTGGAGAAGGACTTGGGGGGCTGGTGGAGGGGAGGCTGGACATGACCCAGCAGTGTGCAGAAACCACCCCACAGTCCAAAAACCAACCATGTCCTGGGCTGCATCCAACGCAGCGTGGCCAGCACATGGAAGGAGGGAATTCTACTCTGCCCCTATACTCGCCTCTCATGAGACTCTCCAGCATAAGAAGGACAAGATTGCACAAGAACTCTGTCTACAAAAGAAAGGACAAGCTCTCATTATTTGTCTGCATGCCACAAAATGATCAAAATCAAAGTACTACCTTGGCTCCCCTACTTCCAAACCATGCCTAAAGAGGACTCAGCAAGTGCAAATTCTTGAGACTATTCTGACATATAGGAGAAAAACCCAAAACAAAAAAAGCCCAAAGACTGTTTCATAACTGAGTCTTGTAGAGAACTAAAAGCATACCTGACTTGGGACAGGCTACAGCACGTGTTTCATCCTTGTGACTTTATTAGCACCAAACTATAGTAGAATGGGTTGCAGAACTAAAATCTTTACACAAGAAATTCCACACTAAAGAGAACCATTTGGGTTCTCAATTTGTGAAAATCCTAATCCCCTAAAGTACTGCATGCTTCCCAGCTTCCAAATTACCTTCTACAAGTCCCTGTATCTTTGTATCTGGAAAACCCCAGGTCCCCTTGCAGTTCCAGTTGATCTCTTCCATTCTCTGCCTGACTCCTGTCACAGAGTTGGGCTTCAAATGCCTTCTCTTCCTCTCCTCCCTGCACTAGTTTATTGCTGTTTTTCTTTACATTAAGACAGGAGACATACAAAGCATATCAAAGCAACTTAACAGAAGTAATTTGGGAGCTCTTCCCTCTAGATGTTGGAAAATGACAATAAGCTGTTTGCCTGAATTAGTAAAGATAAGACAGGAAATGGGGGGGACATTAGTCTTGCTCCAATTTAATACACACTAAGGACAAGAGAATTTACTCCTCTTGGATTTGTCTCCTCTGTTCCAAATGGGGAGGGGAATATGGGGAGGGAGACAGTGAGACACTTGCACAAATATTTACATGCCCCCTTTTACCAGCAGTGTCTCTCATTAGTAATCTCCACTAAATCCTCCTACTGAAAATAATGGTTTTCCCTTATTGACCTGATTTTCCTGACCCAGAGTTATTTGCAATCAGCAAAACTAATTCCTTATCTGCTACAGACCGAACATTATGCATTACAATTAGCTAAAGGAGCAAATTAGCATGAAACTAGATATAACAAGGATATAGGTCCACAATTCCAGTCAAAATTCATTAAATTCTTCACCAATTACTAGTCAATAAACTCACTCTACCCTTTGATCCACTGGTAAAGAGAGCCTCACATGCATTCAAACAGTTCCCTTAGATGCATCTGTAGAACTGATGATAAAGGAAATGCTGCACAAATCAGCAACCCAGAAGTTGATTAAACAACTTCCTCCTACACATCTCAACAGAACTACTACAATGTTTCCCATTACATTGGAAGTTAAATGTCACTTTTTGATTCTTAAATGAGAGCTTACAGTGAAGAAATGAGAAATTATTTGCCAAAAATCATTCTTTGCTGTATTAATATTGAAGGATATCTGTCCTCAGCAACTGAGATGTCAAATATCACTCTAATGTATTTTTCCCTCTTTAAATTAGGAAATAAATCCCAATAGGTAATATTTATTCCATTTTACTGATATTTTTAATATTACTATTTCACATGTTCTGCATTGTAAATAATGTTTCTGTTTGTTTTCACACAGCAGAAATATTAGGATATGAACATATTCAGAAGATCTCTGTTTGACAGTAGTTTTTTCTCAAAGTCTTGTGAATCTTGGGCATTTCGGGCTGCTGCATAATGCTGTCTTTGGCCATGTCCTTCAACAGCTGTGCTCCACAGACATTTCTGCCCCCAGAGGCAGAAAATGATCTGAAAATGAGCTACTAATACTGTTGAAAACAACAGGAGACAGTAAGACCAGATTGATTTAAAACACCAGGAAACTCAGCGAAAGCTCATGAAAGAGGATATTTAACAGAAAAGAGTCAGTGTACCAAAGAAAGCCAGGCCATTCAAGTAAGAGAAATAAGCTTCCCTGTATTAGACCTTTAAATAAACACATAGGGTTGCAAAATCAACCTGTGTTGCTTATCACTGTGTGATAAAAAAATAGAAAGCTTTGTCATGACTCAGCCTTCAAGTGCCTGCTCCTGATTATCTTGGAATACCTACCTTGGCACTTCCTCATTTACAGCTGGATATGGAATTTCCCTGAGTGATCAAGGCAGCTTTTCCATACACTCTTATTGCCTCACAGCCTGAGCAGCTGATGCAGTGCCCTAGTGCCAGTGGCTTCTCAGGTGTCAGGTAAACCACGAAATAGGCAATAACACCTTTTAAAAATAATTTGTCATAGTAACAATTACACATAATTTGTCAGAAGTAGTATAATTGGTAAAAAAAAAAAGCCTTCCCACAGCTTTCAACCAAAAATATATACATGAAAAAAGCCATTTATTGCTTTCTCTGCAATACATAATACATTTTTTGAATGTTTTAGAATTGAAGCCATTCTACTCCTAATGGAAAAGAGCTACATTACCAAAACTGTGCACAATGGGTTCAGATTTAAATGAGACTTGGCCTGTGTTCAAAAGAAAAAAAGCCTTAAGTAATCCATGGTTATTCTATGCAGCATACTGTAGGGTGTTTCAAATAAAAGAGAGTGATGCCAAGGTCACGGAATGCAGCTGATATGAACAACCAAAAATAGATACCAAGTTCTACATCCTCCCACATAATTAAAGTAGGAAAATTAAACTCAACATAAGCAGGCTGAAGCTAGACAACCACATTATTCTACTTTAGCATTAAATCACTGCCATCCACAGGAAAGGAAAGCAGCAGTCCAGTGAGTGAAGCTGTTGCAAAAGTACTACAAATCATTTATATAAAAGTACAATGAATTAATAAAAATAACCAGCTGGTGAATTTCTCTTAAAATTTACTTATCGAGGCTTGTTTTTTTTAAATTGCGGCATACAAGTTAGCTAAGAAAAACCCATCAATTAATTTTATCTTAGCTTTGCAGGAGATAGAGATGGTTTGCAGGGCTTGAAATGAAACAGAATAACACATAACCCTGGCAATGTATTTACTATCATTAGACTAAAGTCGGAACAGAATCAGATGAGAAGTTAAAATGCAACAGTATTTCACCTTTTCACCTTCAGACAGCAGCACATAGCTCTTCATTCCACTGCATACAAGAAAGCTGTTAAATCATCTTTGGTTTTTATGAGTTTATGTCTAAGTTTATGTTTTGATTTCAAACTGATTTGAACTTGAAAATAAAGAACTTTTTGTAACCAAGTCTGACTAAAATAAACCACCTCTTTTGCCAAATACTTTAGAATCAACTACAAAGCACACAAATATTTCACAGACTAATACTTAAAAGTATTAAGGTGCTCCCTCTGAATACTAGAATATTAGTCACCTAAAATCAAGTACAGTCCTAAACTGTAAATGTAAAACTTAAGTTTTTTGCAGTCTCATATGTAACAAAGTTAAACCTTACTTATGCCTTAACCTGAAATAATTCAAACATATCTAATGAAGACTTTCCATCCCCTCAGGTCCTCTAAAGAAAAGTGACTTCCATAAGAAGTGATCATCGACTGCCAAGCCAAGCAATTTCTAGGATAAGGTGCTGGTGTATGCACTAATGAGTTGTTCTTGTTTATCTCTCTAATAATCAAGGAGTAATATTAGAATATTTTTTACGCTGACATCAAATGGAGAGAGACATTAAGCTAAATTACTACATTCATATTGTACAGCAAGTTTAATTACATTAAAGCATTACAAGGTAATAAAAGATTGGAAGGCAATACAATTCCAAAACCTCTGCAAAACAAGTATGGCTAGATGCTTCATGGCAACCTAAGTAAACATAATACCAATATAATAACAATATTCTAAAGATATTTATAACTTCCAAGAAGATATAAAAACAGCCTACAAAATACAACTCCTTCCCCAGTACATGCTCAGGCCAAAGCAATTACTAAAAGCATTCATTATACCTCTCAGAGTAAGCTTCCTGCCTTGCACAGTAAAAGTCTTTAGTGACATCTCATCCTTAGCACAGACAAGAGCTGCATGATATTAGCTGCACTTTCAGAAGAAGAGATCCTAAAGTCTAAAGAAGATACTGAGATGTTACCACTAGAATATTACAAACAGATCAAGAGAGAAAAGAAAAATTGTGCCATGCCCTGAGTGATTAGGCAAGTGGAAAGGGCTGCAGAGGAGATGCCACCATCTCACCCAGCAGACTCAGGGCTGTCAGAAAACAACTAACAGGTATCACCGATTTTACTGTCTAAGCAAGCATGGTTCAGTCCAGTAACAATAACATCCTGAGGCCAAGAAAATAAATCCTAATTTGTTTCCTGCTCACTCAGGATCATCTCAGACAAGTTCACCTGAAACCAAGCTCGCCCAAAGTACTCTGCACTGTCAGTCCCTAAACCCCTTTTATCTTTAGAAAACAAAGCAAATGTTAAACCTTCATTTAAAAACATGCAGCTTGGTTTACTAAATATACACTGTAAAGCCATTTACAACATAAATTATAAAGAATGCAAAAGCTTTATTTCTTTTCAAAAATAGTAGCTTTAGCAACTTGCTTGTAACTTCTTCAGAGACAGTGTATGCAAAACTCATGTACACATTTGGCTGGCAACCTAAAAATATTTCTTGTGCATATGGGGATTAAATTAAAATGTTTCACTGATTCTGCTCTCCCATCCTCCCCAGGAAAAGGATGTTAATCTATGCCAAAACATCCACAATACACAAAACCTGGCTCTATATCCTGACTGAATCAGGTTGTAGGATTTGTAAAATTACCCTCCACATCAAGAAAAAAACATGCTCATTAGTGGGTATTTTGAGCAGATGTGACTAATAGCAAATGAAGTCTTTCCTCAGAAGCATCTTCCAGGAGGAGTTTAATTAATTGTTTTGCAAAAATAATCTCCATTTTAGAAAGACAACAGCTTTGCTAAAAGCTTCCATTTATTCACCTCTAAGAAACCAATCTGCCTGCCACTGCTGGCAGATGGGAAAGTATGATTTTATGGAAACAGGCCCAAAAAAACCCCAGGCTTTAAGGAGAGATTAAAAGATATTAACTTAATGCAGCAAGTAAAGAACAATGCAGTGCAGATAAGACAGATGTGTGCTTAAACATAAATTACATTAATTATACATGTGTTAATATTACATTAATATATAAAAATTATAAAAACTAAGGTACACCTAAGATTATTTCAAGGAACACAAGTAAGGAAATAATGTATTGGACATATTTCTAAGCTCAGTGATGAAGTTGCAAGACCTTGGAACTCATCATGAGCACAGGTTAACTGACTCTTCTGTCATCATCTTAATCTACATAATCGAATACAATCACATTACCATCAATCCAAATTAGGTAAAAAATACACTGCCTACATAGCACCAACGAATATAACTTGTTGTAAAAAGCCCCAACCTACTTCAATGTCTCTCTATTTTAAAGGAATTATACTTCTGCCTAAATGTTATCCAAGAATATCAGCTGGCCTGGTGGTTTCTTATGTCATTTGACAATTAGAAAACCCAAGTGCTCAACTTATGTCTGTTTAGCTACAGGCAATGTAACACAGCCAAGATCACCTGCCAAAGGCCACTATAAGCTCTCTAGAAACCAGCTGGGGGACTTGGGACACCTAATTCAGGAGAGTTGCTTCTTTAGCTGAATTAATACTTGGGTTGGGTACCCATTTTAGGCTGATGAATCTGTTGGTTCAGATTTACTTTTGGCTTCTGTAAAGCTAGGCATTTTAAGAGCTAGAGAAGATTTTCCTCTGCTGAATGAAAGGAGAGATCAATTCTTTGTTTCAATAATAACAGCATTTGGTTGCCATACTCTAGTCAAAAGCAGTACTTGTCTGAGATTTTTCTAGAATAAATGGGTATGCTTCATTATGGTTGTGTATCCAAAAATGAGGGTTCAGTCATTATTTGAGGCTATTTGAAGTTTATTTTGCTACTATCAGCTAGCAGAATTACAACACAAGTAGATCTAACATATCTGACTAGTAAACATGTCTACTCACAGATAATTATTGCAAGGTTGGTATATTTAAACACAGACTTCACAAAGATATTGTAGCTTATGTTTAGAGTCAATTATAATACTTCTATTTGCATTATGTATACTTCTATTTATAAACACAACATATTAATCTTAAGTTTTTATGGTATCAGTAGCTTTATTCTACTTTTTATGCATCTTTCAGCCTAAAATAGTATAGGACCAAAGTTAACTACCTGCGGGTCCGTGGAGGCTTTGGTGGAGGAGAATCCTGTTTCTCAGCATCTGAAGAACTGACAGCATTTTCTGTATTATTTTCATCCTGATTAAAAGAAAAACAGGTATTTTTATGCATGGCTGTAAAGCTGATACATACAATATTTGAACTGTGAGGTCCAAAGATCTGTAATGACACTTGGCAATAATATATAACAATATTACCTGTTTTTGGCTATCATATAGAGATCACTTTGAAAACTCTTCTAAATGTACAAAATTATTTTTCACCTTGTGTATCCAACTGCTTCAAATTTTTCTGACTGAAGATTTTGGTCTGCTTGCCATTAACAATTCACTAGAGAAAATACTGAAAAGCTGATCTTGCTTTAGTAGCGAGCAAGCTCTTGTACACCTTCCAAATTATTCACCTAGAATAATTAAATGAATAATTGGATAATAAAACATCTATTTTCCAGTCAGTGTAATTATTTTCACTTGTACAATCACTCCAATGAAGAATAATCTACAGTGTTGTAAAAAAATGAGAAAGACCTTACTCACTTGTCTCCTAACTCATTGATCTGAAACATTTTTGAATAATCTCCCATTTGTGTACAAGAAGGTTTAATTTACTCAAAGCATGAAGATTGTAATTTCCCTTTAGGATCATAAATATAAAAGATATTTTATATATGCATGTATTTATAAATCCATACACACATGTAAAATACTGTTGTGTGCTAACCCAGGCAGCAAAGCCCCACAGAGCCACTCTCATTTCTCCACTCCACTCCTGGAGGGGAAATAGGAACAGCAGGAAAATTTGTGGGTCAAGGCAAAATTGTTTAGCAGGCAAAGAAGAAGTGGGAAAAGATAAAAAGAAATCAAACAAGCAATGCAAAAGCAATCACTCAACCTTCCATAGGTGGGCCTTTGCCAGTTCCAGACTGTGCAAACATTGTTCAGCAACAGCTGCAGCATTAGCTACAAACAACCATCAGCACTGTTCTCACCAGAGATCTAAAACACAGCACCCCAAGAGTGGCTATGAACACTATTTAACTACAACCCAGCCCCTAAGCAAAAATAAGGAAAAAACCATATATGATTAAAAATCAAAACAGAACATGCAAGAGTCTAAAGCTGACGTACCATTTCCAAACACGTGCCACAGCCAAAGACCCAACAAAATCAAGGAGGACCTTAGTGTTATCTTAACTTTAATGCTCATTTTACCTAAAGGCTTTTCTTGCAGGAGTTCTCTTCTGAAAAGCAATCTTCAAAAAGAACAACAAATATCCCAAATTGGTGTAATACATTTCAAAGCATAATACCATGTTCAGGCAATAGGGTCTGCTATCTGCCAGCCTGCCTCCTGAGACTGGTGATAGGGTCTGATCTCCTTCAGTCTTACAGAACAAAAGGGAATTCCCTGTTGAATTTCTGCTTCAGATGTGATAGCTGCATTTGAATTCAGTGAGCAATTTTTCCTTTGGAAGATAAACTACAAGTTGCCTCAACAGTTAACTAGCTTCACTACAATATAGATGAACTAGTTACATGTTTTTAATTTCCATTAGTTGTCTTAAAAATTACCATACCGCTGTTGGCTACTGTGAAGAGTCTATTATCAAATTCTATTCCTCAGTGCACTAAGTAGAGCTTCACCTGTGAAGAAAAAAATTAACTATTTTGATTTTTCTTACTCTTTTCCCTAGCTGCCCCCATTAACTTCCTGTCCAATATAATATTACACAAGTACTCCAGCAGAAATACCCTATTGTTCCTTAATGAATGGATGGTGCTAGCCCTTTCAGGGAAATTGCACAGGGAGTTCATTGTCCTGTTGACCACTAGCTGTAACTATCAGGGTTTTTTTGGAATAAGATTCAATTAGCAGATAAAAGCCACTCACATTTAAATGAACACCACTGAAGCTCCCACTGCAGTCAATTGAGGTTGCTTGGTTTCATAGAATCACAGAACAGTTTCTGTAGGAAGGGACCTTCAAAGGCCATTTAATCCACACCTCCCTGCAATGAGCAGGGGCATCTTTAAAAAGATCAAGTTACTCAGAGCCCTGTCCAAGCTGGTCTTGGCTGTTGTCAGGAATGCCAGGATGGGGCATCTACAGACTCTCTAGGCAACCTTTTTCAGTGTTTCATCACCCCCATCATAAAAGATTTCTTCTTTCCATCTAGTCTGAATGTACCATCTGAATTTAAAACCATTACATTTTGTCCTACTGCAACAGGCCCTGCTAAAAGATCTGTCCCCCATCTTTCTTAAGAACCCCCTGGAAGTACTGCAAGGCCACAATAAGGTCTCCCTGGAGCCTTCTTTTCTCCAGGCTGAACAATCACAAATCTCTCAAATCTGTCTTCTAAGGAGACCCATTCATCCCCTCTGTTCATCTTTGTGTCCCTCCTCTGGACTCACTCCAGCAGCTCCTTCCTGTGCTGGGGACCCCAATGCTGGAGGCTGTACCCAAGGTGGGGTCTCTCAGGCATGAAGCAGAAAGGCAGATTGACCCCCCTTCACCTGCTGCCCATGCTGCTTTGGATGCAGCTACTGACTGGGGGAAAATAAGAATGTGCAATGTTTGGGGTTTTTTTAATCAGTATGTCTACAGTGGTTTGCATCCAGATTTGGGGTCCCCAGCACTGGAAACATTACCATAGGGCATGAACATCCAACCCCTCTATCAGCTTCTCTAAAAAATGTAAAAAAGCCATTTCCTACTTTTTGACATCAAGTAATGAGTGACCATACAGATAATTTTGCCTTTAACAAATATGGACATTAATTTTATTGCCTCATTCAGGCAGAGGACCATGCTGAAGCTTGGTGCCAAAGATGCTGAGGCTCCCAGTATTCAACAATAAACTCTGTTTCCTGCTCAATGGTTGTGTCATGTTTCTCCCCACTTCCCCCAGTTGTGCAATGCAAAGTCTGAATCTCTCCCTTATGTATTTGTTACTATGGATAGCACTAAATGCATTGGTATTGTACTAAAAAGGCTCTCCTTACTCATAAGTACTAACAACCAAAACTAGAAATGAATGCAAGCTAAACAACTGCATCCTGAGAACAGAGTGGGCTGCTGGCCTTGCTTCAGCACTGCAGCCCATCCCAGTTTCACAAGGCAGAAAGGTACTAGAGAGACTCCACAAGAGTTCCTCCCCCTCACCACCAACCCTCCATCGTACAACAGATCAGAAAAGTCTCCCAGTTCGGTTCCACTAGCACAGAAGTTTCCAGGAACACATTTCTTTCTTATGCACTCAGTTTTCTAAAGGGTATTGGCAAGGGAAAGGGTGTGCCTGTTGGCTCTAGACTAACTTGTCCAGAAAACAAACCAGCAGCTGCATCCCTGTCCTTCTATGTTTGTAAAGTGAAGTGTTTGTGAACAGAATGTTTCCTGAGATATGCTTTTCTCACAGGCAGAAGAAAAAGCTTATTAAAGAAGCTAACATGTCAAAGCTTTTTAAACCTCCTCGTATACAGTAAGAAGCTGTTTCTAGTTGAGACAGGCAGAAGTAGCTGAAAGGGCACTGCCATTTTTGTTACTGGTAACAAAATGTATGTATAAGCCTTACAGAAATGTATATAAACTCAAATATCCAAAGCACATATACAACCACAGTTTACAAAAACAATTCCTTGAAAAAAAAAAAAAAAAAAAAAAGGTAAACCCCCCAGAAAACAAAACCCAACAAGAAAACCTGCACACACAAAATGGTACTTTTAAATTTAACACCAGAAAAGCCTGTGGTTACCCCAATTTTGTACACAGGGAAGGTTTCAGGCAGAGAGGTGTTCAGAAGTTTCACCTGTGCATCAGGTTAAACTCCAGACCCAGTCACTGTTTTAGTTACATTGAATAAGGAGCAAGAATGATTACAGGAATTGCTATCACCAAAAAAAAGGTATTTTGCTACTTTCCTTAATTAGCTCAATGGATTGATATTTCTGTGAAGGCTTTCTTTACTTTTAGAGAAGTCATTCCCTGTCACTTGTTCTAATTTCTGTATTACAAGAAATAGGGAAAAACCAGTATTTTGAGTATTTATCACTCTTGAGTGACACCAACTCAGAGATTTCCCTGTCATATATATCAAACTAAACAAATAGGCAAACATGCAGAAAAACTAGCACGGAGCAGAAATGAGGAAGCTCAGCTCTGAAAGTGAATATAGGCTATCTCACTGGGACAACTGCATCTGTTGAGAAGAGCAGATGGGGTATTAAGAAAAAGCCTTCCACAGCCTTCCTAAGCACAGCTTATCGACATCAGTCAACACTCCCCTGCTTCTCTAGACAGATGTTGCATTCTCTCACAGTTTTTAAAAGGATTGGCTCAGATAAACCAGGACAACATACATAGCTCACAGGGGTTATCATACAGAATAATGTTTTAAAAATGGATTAACAAATGTGCAATTCACTAAGTGTTCAGGGTAGCACCCTGCTTTCTCACAGAAGACAAGTATCCTACTGTCTCACTGCACTGTCTTCTCACTGCAACATGAGTAAAGAAAAGAACAGGGCTTTCCCCAACCTTTGTGTCTATAAGCATCAAATGCTCAACAGTTCCAGAGTTCCCTTGGAGTTGCTCCCCTGATGGAGCAGCTACTGAGATCAAGTGAAACTGCTCATAGTTAGGAATTTCTAAGTATTCTGTTAAATTGCAGATATATAGACGAGTGCATACCTACCTTTGAAAGACCACATTAACAAATGACAAGACCATAAACTCAAATACTTTGTGTAGACTGCCCCATGTCTATAAAATGCAGAGTAACTTGTGTTCCTGCAGTAATGCAGAGAAACAAGGAATTCTCACAGCAGATGCAGTCTGAATCCAGCTTGCTAAGGTAACCCAAACTGAGCTATCACCTCTCACGGGGAGTCTTTCCCCACCTGCTTCCACCACTGGCTCAATCACAAACAGTGCTGCCACTAACTTCAAGCAAACAGAGGATCATAGACCTTAGTCTTGCCATGTATCATTTTCTTTTGGAACTCGCTGTGGAAATATTTAATGTCATTCTGAAGCTTTCTGTATCGGCAAAATATTGGCAAATTTACTGCAAAGACTCCCCCAGAAGTAATCTCATATTTTGCCTTAAAAGGAATTGAGGCATTCCTTTTGCTCTTTTCATAAAGCAGCATGGGAATCACTGAGCATCAGTAGATAAAAAGATAAATATTTCAGATTGAAATGATACACTAAAATGACTCAGATTAAATAAAACATTCCAACAGAGGCAACGAGATGAATGTCTCTGAAGAAACACATGATTTTTTTTAGAAGGCTGCAGTGACAAAAAATATCCTTCCAAGCAGCCAAACAGCAAAGAGAATATGAACAGTGCAGTCTTTTCACTTACAGTTTCTAAGCCATTAATGTTTCAAATAGTAACATTTTTCTTATAGCAGCTGATTCTTCCATGACTTCTACAAGTGCAGTCAACCACAGCAACAGAACTCTGTCACTTTTACAGCACAAAATGCAAGAGACACAGAGTACCAGCACTGCCAGATTTTGGAGAACGTGTACGAACACAAGCTTCTACTCATGGATAAGGGCAAAGCAAGGACTTGTAATACTGTAACATGCTTGGTACTGTCAAGAGAAAAAATTCAACAAGAAACATTTCTGAATTGGGAATGAGCTTGGTTGTCTGTCTTTTTACCAATTTTCTTTTTCTGACTTCCAGACAGAACATTCAACTTGATGAAATTCCACATGATTCAGACTTTCCAAGACTGCTACAGTTCACTTCAGCTCATGAAGAACTTTCTCAAATAACTCATGAAATATTTTACTGATACAAATCTGCCTGATACCTTATCAGATGACCAAGACTAATGATCTCACATACAAACACAACACCAATTGTAATATTTTCCCAGCAATACTAACAAAGCCAATGATGGTGAGAAGCTCAGCTATTGTCCTGAAATACATGACAATATGATCAAGAATTTCAGTAGGAAGGGTTTCAGTCCAAGACTCTTTCCAATTTAATTGTTTGCTAACTTGAAAGTCCTACTAAGTGGGGGAAGAGAATAGTTCTGATTATCAAATTTAGCATCTCAACTCTTTTCTTATCACAAAAAAAAAAAAAAAAAAAAAAAAAAAAAAAAAATTACTCCTGAGCAGCAATTCTTCACCCTGAAATTTGGCTGCTGTGGGATACTGTTGAAAGTACTGATATCTGAGCAGAGCTTTCCTTATTTAATTTCATTTAAATACTTAGTGTTATGTACCCTGCATGCCTTGCTGCTGACTTTTTACAGTATTGTTTCCAGCAGGGCAAAGCTGGCAAGTTCCCAGGAACACACGTTTGGGATTGTGTCTGAGCTACTTCCCCATGAATGCTGCCCCTCACTGCCAATCAGATTAACCTTTTACTGGGATGTTACTAGCAAGCCCTGCTTACAGAGCCTCTGGAACTCCACCCGTTTCAAACACTGCTGGAAATGAGAACAGCAAGAGGAAAACAAAACCATGAAACCACTCCTACAGAGCACTCCAGCTCTTCACAGCATAATCAAAATAAAAGACATTTCCTCTTCAGGCCAGTAGCATCTCCTATTTAAATAATAGTATTATATCCAAAGTAGGCACATGAATTTTATTTGGATTTTTTTTCACTGGACATAATTAAAACCATTCACATATTGAAGATTTCATAGATGCTGTAGCATCTGCAGGCAGAGCAACATACTTGAAGGAGCCTTAGAATACTGCATTGTATTTAATAAAGTTACTTGAAAACTTCTTGCCTCATAATTAGTTTTTTAACCAGGATACATCCCAGAATGCTTGGTTGTTTTTTTTTTTTTTAAAGAAAGCAAACTAGAAAATTTCTGGGGAAAATTATATACCACAGATGCTACATAACACTCCTGGAGGTAAAAAAGGAGCTTTGTCAGAATATCAAAGTGATGTCTCAAATGAGCTTCAAAGTTTGGAGAATCAGGTTAAAACTACAAGAAAATATTTAACTCGATATGTGAAGTTTCCCTTATAAATTGTGAAGAGAAGCTAAGACTATACCAGTTAATTCATTGAAAGCAAATTTTCTAACAAATGAACAGTAACAAATTTAAGTACCAAACTTTTAGATACAGAAATTCTTTCCCTATGAGACTTTCTTCCCCTCAACCTTTCTGCAGAATTATTCAAGTAACAGTAGGAAGAAGCATCATTTCCTAACACAAAAAATGCTATGCCTAGTCAGACAAAGATTTACGTTGCTCCTCTTCCAGCAGTGACCGAAAGGGAACTTCCAGGGAAGAATAAGATCAGAGCAGGCATACAGGGATCCTTCCCTGGAATGTTTTCCAATATGATTGCAACTCTGGAATTTCATAGGTCAGAGGTTAGAAACTCAGGAAGACGATTCCAAGATGGTGAGATATTCACCCCACAGTTACAGGCTTTCAGCTGCAAGGAGCTCTGCAGTTTCATGTTGCATTCTTTATACAAATGTCACTTTTCTATTAAGTCTCTCAGGTCTCACTGGTGTCCCTTAGAAAAAGTTAAGAGTAATCAGCTTTCTCTTGTTACTCAGCCTCTGTTGTATCTAACCTTCGATCCTTGTCCAGTTGTTTAATGTTCAAATTCTGTAACATGTTTTTGAGATAAGCAGACTTGACATGTAGCCAGTAGTCAAACTGCAAAGTACCCACACAAGGACATTACATTCTTACTCTTACCAGTTTGCAAATAACTGCTAAAATTCAATTTCCTTTACAACTTGTTGATCATAAACCAAGATCATATCCAAGTAAAACTCAAAACTCACACTCCATCACTGCCTTTTCAGAGCTAGGATTTATCCCTCTCTCACCCCCATTACCTATCCATTTTCTATTTGGTCTTGTTTTATTAGTCAAGCTGTGCTAAAGACAGCACTTGCCTTTGTTACAGACTATCACCATATATTGTGCCACAGCTTTACTCATCTTCTGGAATAGTAAGTTATTTAGTATTATAGTTATATATATATATATATATATATATAGTATTAGGAATAAGTAAATAACAGACATTTTTGATTCTATCTAAGAGCTCAGACACAGGTCAGGTTTAAGTCAAATAACCAGAAGATACAGTAGACTGATCTACCTATTATTTTATGATCAAAATTCAAGTACTTAGAAATCACTTCTGTACAAAGCTAATCAATTTGCATATTCCACACACTGTCATGCTCATTTCTCAGGGAAAAAACCCAAAAAAACAAACGCAAATCAGCTTAATCAAATCTGTAATAAATAAAATCAGCCAGCCCTATCTATACTGCCTTTACTTATCAGGCTTCTTGCCATGACTGAATATCTCCTAAGTACTGCATGAACTGATACAAATTCTTAGGAGTTAGCAGAAGGGTGGATGCATTTAATCCAAGAATTGAAAACATTCTAGATTTCCTAGAAAGCACAGTAGAAGACAGCTAAATCCCTAAAATAAATGGGATACTTATTAATAAAAGTACATTTAAAATTGCTTCCAGATATTTCAAAGAGTCCTGGAGATACCATTCATACTCCCTCTAGAGAGCTATGGAATCTACACCAATTAGGGACACAAAATCACTGAATAAACAAAACACAATCCAGGGACAAAGGGTAGTACAGAGTTCTGGACTGTGGAAGAGAAAGAATATATTAATCCAAAAAGCTATTTTTCACACAGTGCCCAGCAACAGCCAAGAAAACATATCTAAACATAAAAAAGAGACTAAACCTATAGGGGACAAAAAATTTAAAGGGGAAGGATAGAAAGACAGAAAAATCCTCAAATACTGTGAATACCAACGAAGAGTATTTTTTCCACTTCATTTTCCTTTGTTAAAAGGGTAGAGCATACAGCTCCCCGACAAAAGCATTTTAAACTTATATTTCTCTCCCCTAATCTATTTCAATGCAAACAGTACTTTAAAAAACATGAGAACTTAATAAGATCACACCATTGAACACTCTAAAAACAACTTCACAGGAGAATTTTCATCAGAAGATACAGCTACATATGGGAAAGACACCTACCACTCCATCTGCAATCTTCCAGTCTGCACAACTTTCATATTTTTGCAGTTGCTTTTCAAACAGTTGTGCTATGGCTCGATGGACAAGTTCATACTGCTCCTATAATAAAGCACGAGATAAAAATTAATGCACAAGATCTTTTTAAAGAATAGTGATATATTATCATATTCATTATAAAACAAACTATACCTTTGTTTGCACTGCAGAATGCCTCTGTGTCCTCATTTCTTGTATTAAATTAAATACATTGAATTCTTCAGGTATTTTCTGAAATATAGAAGCAAGTTAATTACAATGGCATTACTGTCAAAACAGTGAAGAAGTTGTTAAACAATAAAGTGTAACTTTTATAGGTAAAGCTAATCTGTTCTTTCCACACTGCAACTATTTAATTTTTCTTTCAAAGCAACTCCAAACTTACATTTGATTTAGACCAGATAAGAGTATTTCAAGCATTTTTAAAATTAAATATCCAATGTCATTAACATGATACTGCAATGTTAACAATGCTTCATAATCTAAAAATCCCAGAATGAAGTTATCCCTTTATATTCGAGCTGCACAATAAATCAGAGAGACTGAGAAAGTTGAATTCAAAAATCAATTTATATTGAAATCTATTTTTTAAAAATTAGAATTTTATAGTGACCTTTTTAGATAAAAACTTGCTGCCAAAGGAAAGTAAGTTCATACTAAAGCACAAATGCAAGGAAACTAAACATCCAACCTGTCAAGAGAATTCCAGACTGTCTTAAACATTTCACTATTTTTGAACACTTGGAAGCTCAATCAATCACTGTTATGAAATTACAGAATGTCATAAAACTTCTAGGATTCCTTACCCCAGCTTTAAGCAAATTCCATGTATAATCTATGGCACAGATGGCTCCTGTTCTTCCACACCCTGCACTATGAACAGAAACAGAAAGGTGTTAGATATTATTTAAATTTGATAAAAAAGCACTATAAGCCTTTTATTTCAAAAGTCTATGTTAAAAAAAATTATCTAAGTCCTTCAAATATCATTTTAATTTCACTCAGCCTGACACTACAGTGCCTTAAAAATAAAATTAGCAGTGCAAAATGCAGCATTGAATCTTTTAATGCAAGTTTTCACAGCCATTTGGAACTGCAGTCATGAAAGATGATTCAGTGCTGTCAATTTTATTGCCTCTTCCTTTTGTCACACTATTCCCAGCTACTACTGCTTCATTAGGTGTGGTCTTCTCCAAGTTTTATGATAAATGATGTAAAATGGCAGAACAGAATGCATTTTAAAGACTTGCCACATTTTTCTGATTTATTATCACATCTGTATTTTCTGCTTTTTAGTTAAAATATAAATCTGAAAGTTTAAGAATGACAGTAAATGATCTTATTTATTTTTCCTAATTGTATAAATGCCTCTGTTTTACAAATGCAAAGCTATAATTCATGCATATTTATTACATTATAATTACACTATTGTAAAGAATCAACATTCAGAATTATAATGACATTCAAAAAGAACAGGACAAAGTGAATAGATTTCAGTGTTAAGTTTATGTTTTTAGAATGACAAGTCAAAAAAAAAGAATGCAGGCCTTGAAGAGAATCACTAAGCTCTAAAGACTTAATAACTCCCATGAATTTAACATGTCCCAGCTTAGAAATATGAATTCAAGTTTTCCTGACATAACACATGAACTTTTGTTGCTTTAAAAAGCATTAAAACAACAGGCAAGATTTCCAGATAAAATTGTCAGAAAATGTCAATGCAGCAAAATATTTTCATAGCAGTCCAGTCTCAACAGTTCTGGTAGCCAAATTTCATGTCAAGGATGAAACTGTTGTCTAGAATAAAGACTTCCCAACTGGAAACTACAACCTGCTCATTAAAGATCTTTTTTGCCATATTAGAACACAGACAGAGCTCTCAGTGATGCATGTGCTATGCAGTCTCTCCTATTGAGATGGGAGCCTTTACTCCCAAGCTCATTTGCAGTGATCTTCAAAGTCTGTTTTGTCTTCACAAGGATTTACGTCTTAAGAACCTCAAAACAGGTCCCCTTTCAAAGGCTCATTCTTTTCTGATTGATATTCTGTCTTAAACTGAAGTAAAAGCAAAATTTCCCTTAAAATTTTCACTTTTAAGAAAATGAAGCCTGTATGATTTTGAATTAAATTTTGTCATGAGAATTTTTCAACTAAATAGGTAACTCATTGGACTCAAAACCAAAACTAGTGCATCCCATAACAAAAGTCTAGACTTCAAAAAATGAAAATGTTTAAAATGAAATTATAAATACATTTGATACCTGCAGTGTATGCAAATAGGAACATCTTCATGTTCCTGGTATTCTCTCATCAAGCTGATCATGTCCAGAATAGAATCAAAAGACGAAGGGACATCGTGGTCAGGCCAGTTAACATAATGAAATTGATAGACACTACGAGTCTCCTGAGGGAGAGCAGGGAGAAAGCTGTTAATAATACTTATTTGAGTTTGTACCAAAGAAGTAGTTCTATTAAACTTTGCTTAGACAAGCAAAGTCATATACTGGATTAAAAAACCCTACAGGTTATACCCCTTCTAAAAAATAGAAGAGAAATTCTGAAATCATATTTGAAATACTGCTAATGCATAGGAAGATGCCCTACGGGACAGTTCAGAAGCCCCTCTCTATTATATGGGTAAAGGACCAACAATGCTGCACCATATGAAAAGGTTCTACGTCCTTACAGAGAAAGAGAAAGACCACATGAAAGATTCTATTTCTACTTCAGTAACTTACATTGAGGAAAAAAAATGGGGGCAAAGGTGTTGTTTTGTCACATTACAAAATAAAGTGTGTGCACATGTGCACAGGCTCACAGAGGGAATTTAAGAAAATATTAGAAATAACCAAGACCATATCTAAATATGGATCACACTTGCAACAATAATAGGTACACTTTTATTCTAGTAGCAGGAGCTACAATAGTATTAAAGACAAGGTAAGAAGCAGGCTTTAGAACAGCTTACATACTGAGCTACCTGAATATCCTCCCTTTCATCACTCTCCAAAGCAGCTGCAGCTACCAGCAGAAGCCATAGCTAGTTCTACTGCACCTTTCCATGCTGGTGTCACACCTCTGGGTTCCAGTATACCTCACAAAGTAATGTACTGGAGAGCCCAAAGGTTTTGATGCACATTACACTCTACAGGTTTCAAGACCTACACTACCCTCTGTTTCATTATGTGAGAAGAAACATAGCAGGCCTCTTGAGCATGGAAATTTATCTATTTTTGATGCTCGATTTTTCCCAGCTCTATGGAAGCATCATAGCTGGTTAAAACAAGGGAAAACACAGCCTAAGAAAGCACAAATTTAAAAATCTAGATGATTATGTAAAACCAAGGTCATCAGTAAAAAGCAAGAGTTACTGCTATCTATTAAGTTCCACCAATAAATTTCAATTAATTACTTTTAAAAAGACTATTGATTTCTCACATGAGCAGAATGGTCAGGGAAAAAGAGAATTTAATTTTCATATGTAAATCAAAAATTTAAAAGAACTTTTATAGTCCTTTTTCTCTGCTGCCCCACTTATACACTAAACAACTGAAGTTCTTTCTTGAAAACAATCAAGTTTCTGTCTAATTTGTTTTCCTTCTAGAAACTAAAATAACTTTGTAGATTTATGGAAATTTTAAATCCTTTTGCATAGCTTCTTTTTGTACAATAATCCACTGCAAATGCTACAGAAGTGACAAAACATAATTATTCTGGAAAACCTGAAAGCAAACTTAAAAGGGTATTACTTTATACCACAAATACACTTTTCCTCCCCAGTGCAAGGCTATGCTTAGAATTCTTCAAAGAAAGATGAAAAGTCTGCAGTTAATTTTACAGGAATCCTCAAGCAAACCTGCTACATAAATCTGAAGAAAACACACTTTATCTGATGCACATATCCAATATCAACATGTCTTGTTAACCCTTTCAGTTAAATTGCTCCTCACAGGAACAAACTTGTTTCTTTGCTAAGATCAAAAGCTCAGCACAAATTACAGCTTTTTGTTGCTGCTCAGTTTTTAAGCAGTACACAGGCTTCTAACTGGTACAGAGCTCCCCAAAGTCAATACCCAAACATCATTTGCATGTATAGTATAGGCAAGCAAAATCTACGTCAGCTACAGTCTCTGGTGTAACCAGTTCATACAATATTCAGGAATTAAAAGGAAGGCAGGTTCTGCTTTGGGGTTTTTGGTATCCAGTTCTGTTTTGAAGTGCACCATTTCAAACAATGTCACAAACCCCGACTACTAAACAGAATTTCTGTTATCTAAACTGTCTCACAGCCCAGTCAGTTATGAGCACTATCAGAAACAAACTGATTAAGTTGATGCAATCCTAGCAAATACTGCAGACAAAAATTATTCCCCAAAATCACTCCCCTCATGATTAAGTAGTTTTTGTAACTGCTGTGGTAGCCATTGTGGAAATGGAATAAAGCTTTTATAAAGAAAACACAACCACAAATGAGACTAACCTGTAATGAATAATTTATTAATGCTGATTGACAATTAAAAAGACAGGTATTCTGTAAAATAGACTATCATCCTTTGTGTTTTTAGAGGAGCACTCTACAGTTTTTATTTACTGGTAGCTGCTTTCCAGTCAAATGAAGTCTGACATTTGACATCTGACATTTCAGTTTAAGTTTATAAGAAAAGCTTAAGCCATTTGGGTAAACAAGAACATAGATAAAAGGCAAAGAGCTTCACTATTCCTCCTTTATATACTAAGATTTTGACATCACTTCCAAACTTTATCATTTACATCCATAATTAACCTAAAAAAGTAAAGATATTTTCATGAGTTTCTGACATGCATCATGTATCATTTTGGAGACTTTTGAGCAACCATTGAAGGTGAGACCAGAAGTGACTGTGTACTTACATTTTGAAATTCAAGTAATAATGTTCTAATGAAATAATCTGTTCTTGCTTGCTCAGCTTCCTAAACATGAGAAAACAATATTGCATTGGAAAAATATTGAAAATCAATATGCAAGATACAGGACATAACTAAAACCTCAAACATTAAACTCAGGGGTCTTTTTTTAATTTATTGGTTTTGTATTTATGATTTCCTCAAGAGAGGGGCAATCAAAACACTGATTAACACACCAGCAAGTTATCTTGCTGCACAGCATGTGCAAAACATGTTACTTTTACTTAAAAGTGTGAATTTTGAAATTGTCTGTTCCAAAGTCATGTAAGTCAATAAGCCATATAAGAATATTTCTAGAGTACCTATTTTGCTTTATTTCTCCATACTTTTAATTTACAGATTGCTTTTCACAGCCATCCCTCTATAACATTTTTGCTGTATAAACTTCAGCCTCTTACCACTCTTTCCTGTGATGTCTCCTTTTATTTCTTCCTTTTCTACTGTTTTCAACTAAGGATGAATCTAAAAGAATCACTAATTATCTTGCTTGTGGCCAGAAAACCTAGCTTCTAGCTCACAGAATTTTCAAATCTTCCTTTGGAATATGAAGGAAAGTTTATACTGCAGAAATCAAACAATATTATTGTACTTTAAATATCAGTCACATCAGAATTTGAAGATGCCTTTAGAAACTTTGCACTACAACTTCCCACATAGAATTTAGGAAGCTGAATATATGCTTTAATGTGTTTCTATCTCCTCCTAGGAATAATTTACCATTTCCCATCAACAACTGAAACACTGCAGGTTTTAAAGCAATGCAGCCCATATACACCAGAGTACCCAAAGATAATAGATTCTCAGCTGTAGCTAAGTCAATTACAACAAAGACACAAACCTGTTTCACCAGTATCACAAGGAGCAGGGTAAAAAGCAACCAAATTTGAATAAACTTATCCTAGGAAAAGGTTACTCAGAATCTTTATAGACTAAAATTTGCAAGTATGTATTTTCCTGAGAAGATGAATCAAAGTGTACTTCATTCTTGTTAGACTATTTCAAAGTAATATTAATAGCTGAATAAACAGGTATGTAAATTCTTTCTGAACACCTTAAAACATGTCATGCTAATTAACTTATCAAAAATAACCTGCTCCAGTGTTACTTTCAGTTCACTCAGAACACACAAGTCATAATAGACAAAACAACTGCACAAAATTTTGATTCTATGAGTATGGTACAGACATTCAAGCAGCATATATAGCTCAAGAAATAATACATAAAAAGATACAAGAGCAAGGGACTCAGGGTTTCCTTCTTTTAAAAAATAAAACAATCATGGAGGATTCAAAAAACCACACAGCTTAGATGTGCACATTCCTTTGAGAGTCCTCGTGTAAAATTTAGTAGTGAACAACTAAAAAGCCCACTACATACATTTCATTGAATATTTAAATTACAAATCCACTAAGTACTTGAAAATTAATTTATAAAGCTTATACTTACACAAGAAACACGAAATGGTCCAAAAGTTACAGCTGCTTCTCCACACAGAGGCCAGTAACGCTCACATTTTTTCTGTTAAAGTAAAGAATCCTAATTTAATTCATGCATGGTACTCAAAGATGATTAACAGAAGCAGAGCAGACAAAATCACAACCCTGAATGCCTTATTCTGGACTTCTTTTAAGATAGTAAAATAACTTTTCTTTTGGATAACAAGAGAAAAACAAAACCAAGACCTCAACAAACAAATACAAGCAAAAGATACTTTGCAAATTAGGATGTAAACTTTATGTCTGCCTGCACCATATGCATCAGCATCATGCAGAGGGGAGCAATGAAAGCCTAGTTTTTGTGAAAATTTGGAATTCACAATTCTGGATTTCCTTCTAAGGTCATAAAAATAAAGAAGAGATTTAAAAAAAATGTTTTTGCAGTTGTATCAATTGACAGGAAATTCTGAAGGACTCAGGATTTTCATAGTTGGCCTACATCCCACAAAGAGCAAGACACTTTTTCCACAGTGACATGGTCAGAAACAAACTCTTGGTACAGTTCTGTACACAAACACATATTCCACTGAGATGACACCTAAATTACATGTAACCCTATAAATAGGGCAAAGAAATGCAATCTCATTAACTGTTTCCTATGTACAGCAATGTAAGGATAAGCATTCTCACTTCATCTGGCATATTATTATCACAGTTATGGATTTGGCACATGAAGTTTCACAGCTATTGCCCCATATGGGCAAAGCTCATTTATTTTTGTATTTAGGACACATACCCTTCCCATTTCAAATTCTCGACAGGCCATTACAATTATCTGGAAAAAAAAAAAAGATGCTCCAAGTTAGATGATTTTGGATCATGTAACTTAAACCTACACCTCACTCCTTGCTTCTGTCAGGCAGATGATACATTTCTGACACACTTGAAGTGGTTACTATGGAAAAGACTAATTATTAATAATATTTTCTTTCCTGCATACACATGCTCTTCTAATTCTAAAACAGTAACCAAGTTTCATCTACATCACTAATACAACACTTCAAGGCTACTTAATTTAAATTCAGAGTAATCCTGTATGAATACCTTATTTATTCAGTCTGACTGTAAAGTCTAAACTTATAAAAATATAGAGCCATATGCCAACTGGAAGAAACATAACTATATTTGCTTAAACTGACATAGAATGCATAAAATAGGAACAAGCCCCTGAAAAAAAAGAAATCAATCAAATTTCTTAGTTGAACCTATATCAGAAATCATGAATAAAATAATATGAATAAAAATTCACCAATGGGGCAGCTATTTGTTACAGTAACCATGACTTAAGTGTCAAACAACTTTCCCCCCTCCAAAAAAATTTCAGAAATAAATTGTCACACCTATCCAATTTCCACAAGTAGTCAAAGTTAATTCCTGACAAAAGCTGTTGAAACACATGTAGAATATATAAAGCAATAACTAAGTGAAAATTAACATAAAAAGAAAGGTAAATGGTTTGGTGGGGTTTTTTTTTTTTTTTTTTTTGTTTCACATGCTGGTTCTGTATTTGATTTTGTCAGTCTACATTAAGTCAGAATTGTAAGATCTCCCACCTTACAGAAAACCAAGCAAGGACTTATTCATAAATGTAAAGGACTTAACATTCATTCAACAAAATTATTACTTAAAATTTACATTACTAAACTGAATAAGGAACACTAATGCTGTTTAACGACAAAAAGCAACATTTGGAAAGCAAATAATCTAAATCACTCTCAATATTTTGATAATAATAGCCAGTTCAAGCAAAAAATACACAATCACAGTGCCACTGAATTTTTCTATAGCTACTTACAGCAACGTTGTATTCCCATATCATCCTCCAGAAGTCTATGACTGTATTGGCTAAGGGTCCCTGGGTAGCAACATATGCTTTTGGCCCATGTACTCCCTGGGGTTGCAGAAAGGAACCATTAATGTTTAAAAAGAACATTTATCTGCACTGAATTATAAAAGGTTTTGGGTTACAGCGGTATAAAATTAGAATATCCTTTATATATATATATATATATATATATAACAGGAAGGGTGAATACAAAACATAATACAAAACATGACTCCTAATTACATTAGTGGGAATTTAGCTGGTAATCTCAAGGGAGCCCAAGATCACAACAGCTACAGCACTGCCAGAGACTGTCACAGGAAATAAGTATGTTCATATTCTGAAGATTCCCTTTAAGTCTGCATTTTCTTTGTTGCTCAAACATTCAGTGATGAAAAATTGAAAATCTTTCTGTAAAAAAAATCCTCTTGAACAAATTTAAGTTCCTCCCTCTCTGTAATAAATTTCAAAAATATAAAATTTTAGAATTTGTTTTATATTAATTTTCAGTGCATTAACGTTCAGATTTTCAAGCTAAACATTCATCCTGGAAAATTTACTGCAGGAAGATTTAGATTTTACTTGTTTCTGAAAAATAAATATTGTGTAGGATCAGCATCAGAATAAAGCTACAAAGACAGCTCAAGATATTAATACTTTGAAACAAAATTGTAACAGGCTTTTAGTCAAATTCTGGCTTCTCTTTAAGAATGTTAGATTAATTCCACTGCCATTGTTAGATTAAGAATGTTAAAATATTAATTCCATTGCCACACTTCTTCCATGAACAGAGTGAAATGTACATTAACATACACAATTTGTCAAACATCTCATTTATGGTTCATAAAAATGTTTCCTGAAAAAACAACTGCATCTGAATTTTCCCACGGTATAAATCTCCAATGCACTTGCCTGCCACTTTAAAATTAAGCATTTTACATTATATTTCCACTTAGGAGTAAAATCAAAGCTTTAAAGATTGTGTTTTAAATGGCATCATATTTGCAAATTAATTCAAATCATAATAAAAGAATAGCTTCCCTTACAGCTTTAAATCTTATATTGGACTATAATATTAAAGCTGCACTGACAAGAAAAAAAACCAAAAAGCTTAAAAATAATAGAACTGTTAAACTAGTAGCACATACCTTAATAAAGTTTGCATTGATGTAGTCTGAATCTTGTGGGGGAGTTTTTAAAGTCAGTTTAACTCTACTGTGATCAACTGAAAAAAAAAAACCAGACCAAAATACTTTTTTGAACAAGGATTACAACACATGGAAATCAATATAGAACAGTAAAGATAATAGATACAGTACATTAAAGAACATATTCCAAAGGTAAGTCACACAAGCAAGTCAATACATTTGATTTATGGGTAAACCAAGTCAGGTAGTGAGTGGCAAGCGTAGCAGCTCCTACTGCTATGTGCTTCTGATGCTCAAGTTCACAGGGTATCACCTGGAATTCCAAGAGCAATTCATTACCAAGAGGCAAAATACAATTAATCAGAAGCCAGCAAAACTGCAGTTACACAACACTAACACAGATCACAGTGGTCAGAACTAAGGCACGCTTAGGGAAAGCAGAAAGCACAAAACAGCAGCGCACAGCTCAAGCAGCTGGCAGCTCTCCAAGTCTCTGCCAAGGAGGATTCCATCAGGTATCACAACAGCAAACGGGCACAGACTGACCCCTATCCCCAAATACTGGGCTAGGCTCCTTGCTGGAGCACTTCTGAACTAGAAAGAAGCAGATTCCTCTATTTAGGGGGTTTTGGACATGTCAAGTTTCTGCCTCAAACATTAGTGACTGTCTCAGAGAAAGCTTCTGATTAAATCAGCAGATCTTTGGAGACCAAAATTCTCAGCAATATAAAAATAGCCTTATTATTTGTTGGCAGAATAAGCTAAACATTTTGTTATTCTTTTTGGCCTTAAAATTTTGCATATTTAATATAACAACTTGATTGTTACTAAAATGGTGTAGGTGGTTGGCATGTTTGCCAGTCCTTCCAGCTCTTGTTGATAACACTTATTAGCTATCATATAAAAATTGTTCAGACTATCTCTACACTGCAGGTTCTTTTAGTTAAAAATCCATATCAAAAAGGAAATTATCTTTAAATGGGGCAACAGAAGTATCTGTAGAAACAGCAGCTGCTCAAACAATTTGTTACTTTTTGCTCACAGGGTCAATTCCTCAACCACAGAACAGCTGCTAAACCTTTGATTAGACCTAAATTCCAGAAAAAGACAAAGAACAAATATATTTCAAAAAAGAAAATACAGTTAGTTGGGTTTTTTGTTTTGTCAAAACATCACTGATAATAAAATAAGAAACCATGCCTAGAAGAAGTAAATGCTAAGAGTTATTTCTATACAGAAAGCTCTCCCGCAAAGCTTGCAAAATGGTGACGTTTTTCTACCAGAGTCCTCATAACATGCAAAAAAATTTGTGTTACCATGTAATGCTTCTTAAAAAAGCACAAGTGCAAATTAGTAGACTTTTAGATCACAAATCTAAAGACAACATGCTCATATAAAGGCCTAGAAAAAACCTTAAAACACACTGAATTGTTACATAGTGAACACAGACTGTAAAAGCAAGAACATTCTCTAAGCATGAAATGGGGTCATGGACTTCGTACTAAAAACTGCTTTTAAGTGGCAGAACAGACTAATTAAAGTAGCAGGCTAATGAGGGATCCTATCTTCTCAGCACAGTAGATCCAAAATTCTAGAGCAGTTTCCAAATGTCAACATTGCCATCTTGTCTCTGTGTGCCACAGCTCATCTGTTACAGAGTTTAAGGTCTGGAATAGAATTCCCCCCCAAAAAAATCCACTGCAGTTCTCAGCTTCTGAAGATTAAGTGCCTGGATATAGTTATATAACTTAAAGACTCTGTTCACAAGAACTAATTGGTTCTTCAGGTGACCAGTGAATACCATGTTGCATTTAACTACCATTTGGGATGGCTTAGTAAACTGTAATGCATCTTTTACTCTGAAGCCAGTGTTGAGCTAGTGCTGAGGTACTGATCTCTCTAGTAGCAGTAACAATTTCTGATAAATACAGCACTAATCTCTGATTAAGTTACAAATGTACATTATTTCCTGGATTTACAAGAGATAGGCAAAATATCCATGTCTTTCTCCTGCTTCTCGTTTCAAGCTGATCTGCCATCACTGGAGACTTTGGATGTTTGAGACAGTCACTTAAACTGAAAATACATTTTCCATCTTTGAAGTTCATTCATTTCCCCACTGTGAGCTTTATTCCCTTCCAGATCCCAGTGGCTCAGGTTTTATTTCCACAGGTGACAGATGTGCTCATCTACTGCTGTAGCTGCAGCCAGGCACTGCTGCAGTGCCACTGTCTCACCAGTTCAGCCTGGCTGCTACTATATTGCTCACAATCTACCAAAATGCCAGGACAATCGTAATATGATGGCAATAACAACTTCCTCTCTCTCTTTTACTCTACCTACTAAGCATTTCCTCCCAACTAATAAGCAGAGTAAAATGTACCTGTTGGTGACCTTCTGGGACAAGAGAAGTGGTATTTGTCAGAAGACTACCCTTTAATCTCACTGTCAGCTGTTCAGCTCCAGAAGCACAGTGAGAGCTTCTGAAATATGTGGCCTCAGGAGCTACACTAAGTCAGCATGTAACAGTCTTGTAAATTCAGATCACTGATCTGCAATATCCACATGTTGGTGGGTTTAAAATCTAAATTGTGATCTAACTCTTGCTTTCTGTGTCCACACATTAAAAAGAATTACATTTGGACTCTAGCAAAACAGAAACCAAAGCTAATCCAGACTGACAGTTTTTCAACACCATTTACAGGATACATAGGTATAAATACCTATTTTACATCAAAACAGGTTCCTTAACGTTCCTTAGAATTTCACCTAGAGTATATGCTCACATTTGTTTGTTTTCTGCCATGAATAACATGCTCCCAAGGAAAACATATACTTAAGCATCTAGTAAAGTTCTCAGCTACTCTGCGCTAAAATTAAAGTGTTGGCTCGATACAGCTTCAGAACCAGAACATCTTTATCTTCAGGTGATACCTCTTTTGATAAAACGTAACAATATTCAGTCACTTTGCCTCCCAAGTTAAAAACAAAAATATCTTTCAGCAAATTATCTCAAATTTTGCCTTTCAGTAATAACTAAAAAATAAAATTCAAAATACATGGAGAATAACAAGCCCTTTCCTTTGTTTTCTATCAATGTGTAAATCAGACTTACATGGCAATATATCCTTGTATCTATTCTTTTTAACATTTTCTTCTTTTTCTCCAGTGGCTGTTGGGTAGATCTTCTCTGTTCTGTATTTTGTTGATAATCTTCTTAACCTCTGGAATAAAAGATTTATGTTAAATTTCCAAGCCTCAAGATAAACATCACAAGGGATTAGTTTCATCAAAGCAGATGATCACTTGGATAAAAATCTCTTCTGTCCTTTTATGATATCCACTATAATGAAGTTTAAACACCTAGTTATCCAGTACTTTTAGCACATAAAGAGGTTATACCCAAGTTGATGCCAGCTCTAAGCATCACGAGACACGGAACTTTGGAAAAGCCAGTACAGCACCAGCATGAACTATGGCCATATTTTACTTGGAAATACATTGCCCTGTTGAGTAACAACTGCATTAAGAATACCTGTGAGAAACAGAAACATCTCAGGGTACCTGGAGGAAGAGCACAGCTGGCTCAGGAACAGCTGGCACTTGGCTCTGAGGCACAAAGCTTCCAGCACTGACAACCAAACAGAAACCAAAATCGTGCATTTAACTGGTGCTGACTCCTAACACCCAACTACTGTGGAGTTTCAAGTTCAAAGAAGGAAGGTCCCTGTCTCTCAGGCAGAAGCTATTCACAATTAAGATGAGTGTGCTGTATTGTCAATGTCATTTTTTCCCCTCCATCTATTTCAAATCCTAGAAATGTGAGAGAGTCAAAATCTATAATAATAAAAACCAGCCCCTGCCTTTCAGTAACCTAGGAAATAAGAAGAACAATACAGCTTTCATCATTCCAAACAAGTTAAGCCTCTGCAACCTAAAAACTGAGGAGTAAAAGTTCTCATTGGGAAAAAAAAACAACACCACAAGAGGAGCCAGCAGGGCTTGTTATTTTAAGCTGTGTAGACATCCAGATTTAAAAAGAACACCAAAGAACTAAGAAATTTAACTCTGGTGGTTGCAAACCCAGCCATTCTATTGACACTGACGTGGTGGTGCTGCAAAAGATTATCAAGAGGAAGACTGAAAGTAGCTCTAAACAAGTTTAGAGTCTCCAGTGGAGAGGTGTTCTGCCCAGGTAGAAGGACAGACATTCTTCATGCTTTCCTATATTCAATTCATCATTGTACAACTGAAGACTCAAAACATTCATGATTTGTGCTCTTTTGGGGAAGTAAAAAGAAAAAAAAAAAAAAGAAAGGCAAATCAAGAAGCACCAGTTTTCAATTTTTTTCTCTTCTGCAAGGACTTCATTACAGATTCAATCATTGAACACTAAAAAGAGCAGTAGAATTAGCCTGCAACTACTTTTTTTTCCTTAAAATTAATTTTCTTGAGAAATCTGCAATAGTAATCAATGAAGAAAAACACTAAATATCTGGATGTGTGGTAGTGTCTGACTACACAGTGATCAAGCTGCTAAATATTTAACATGAAAGCATTGTGAGAGTGAGGTACAGGAAGATTCAATTCTTAAAAAGACACAAACAGTTCCTGAAGACCTCACGGTAGACTATGCTCCTCTTTGCAACACTAAAAACAAATTCACAGCATAACCTGAGCACACAGCAGGCAGAGAAACCTGGTTTGTCACACAGTACACATGTAGAGTACCACTGCACAGAGACTGTCCTACATAACATCGACCTTTCCTAAGTCAAAAAATATCACTTGTGCTAAGACTGAACACACCCAGGAATCTAGAAAAAACCAAATGAATGCACATAATTTGGCTAAGTCAGCTATGAACTGCAGGGCTGAGGAATACTTTGAAATGGACTGTAAACCTCCAATTAAGAGGGGAAAAATAAAAGCAAAAACCAATAATGATACTTTCCAAGCACAGTCATTGATATGATTTTGTTTATTGTTCCAACGTGGTTGTGAGTCTTAAAGGGTTTTCCCCTCCATCTTACTGATTATTATAGGGCAAATGTCATGACTCTGATTAAAAGATGTTTAGACAAAAACTTCTTCTACAAACCATGACTAGAAGCAGAAGTTATTTTACATGAGAAAGAACACACTCAAAGATGTCAGGTTAGGTATGAAAAAGTAGGAAGATAATCCTTTTTGTGTAAGCCCATTTTAAAGGCACGCACTTCCACCAACACAGTTTGGACGATTGTAAGCCAAAAAGGCTCCAGTGACTAGTACCAACTTTCATTTTCTAGAAAACAATGCTATGAGAATCCAGCCCTCTTCCCTACATGACTCAATCTCCCCTGCTCTGCAGTCTGCTAAACAGACCAGAAAGTAGGATTGGTTTAGCCCAGCTCCAAGGCAAAGCCTGGAAATGAAATACAGGTTGATTTTAGCACACATCTGTTCCTAAAATAATTCAGGATCCATGCTTTTAATGCATGTTTGCCAGCTGCTCTCTGACATGGATAATAGAAGATACCTAAGTACAGTCCTGAGAGCAATCAAAATGAGTAAGGTGCCTTCTTTAAGATTTATAATAGTATCTGCTAAGAGAATAATATCTATTTCATGCTTTGGAAGAGGAAGAATTTACTAAAGAGTAAGGAAAGAATTTTTAAAACTGAGCTTTGAACAGAGTACCACAGGAATGGAAATGTGCCAGACTCAGCAGAGGATTCTGCCTGACACGCAATAGAAAATTCCTCCAGAAGGCTACTGCAGTGTGTGCTGACAGCCTGCTGTGGGATGCAAAGGATCCAGTGCTTCCTAGGTTACAGCCCAGAGTGACCAGGAGGAGGGGAATGGATTCAATAGCAGAACGGGGGTAATGACAGGGCAGAAGAGAAAAGAATTCTGTTCAGACTACACTAAGCTGACAGGACAGGCAGCAAGATCTGTCTCAGCCCGGTTTCAAGCTAGTTCTTAATAAACAACTGTAGAGTACAAGGCAGCACTCATTTGGGTTAAGTCAGTCAACTGCCAAAATGCTTCCCTGAAGATATTTGGGTACCAGCAGCAGGGACATGGCAGGTCCAGCCTGGTGCCTCTGCAGATAACACTGGGCACTTCCGTGGCACTCGCCTGCTCAGTGGGACTGCTGTCCTGGTGCCACAGAAATCTTCACTGCAATGTTCTTTTAAGAGCAAAGAAAATTGTCTAAGAGTAAGCATGATGAGCCATAAATATACACTTAAAGGACTACATTCACAAGGCCTTTAGTTCCAGTCATTAGAAAAGCTCAATTTTAATTCTGCTTATTCATTGTGTGACAGAAGTGGTTTGTGGGATGGTGACAAACACCACATGTGACAGTGGGGAGACGAGTCTTTGAAACTATTTAAGTTTCAGAAACATACTTCCAACTTCCACAGTGGTTTTACAATCTGTACTACAAATCCACTTCAGAGTTTTTACAAAAAGACAAATCAGCTTTTCAAGATCAACTTGTGGAATCCTACCACATTAAGAAGAACTTTGTCCAATCAGTTCAGGAAATACAGATCGCTGACTTTCATTGTCAGTTTAGTTATTTAAGACTTTAGAAAATTTTTAAAGGTACAATGCCTAATATCATAGAAATGCTGTTTGTGGATTAAACAAAGTATTTATATAGCCTACTGAAATTTAAAGAACTCACTTCAAAAGCATAAACTTTATTTAAGATACAAAAGTTCCTTTGACTTCTTCCTGGGCTTCTTTTCAAGGAGAACAAGACAAATACTTCACCAGAGTTTCTGTTATCTCAAGTCTTTAAACTACCTCCTAAGCCTTGTCTGACATTTCAAATTGGCAAAACAAGAGATAACACAACTGAGACGTTCTCTTGACTCTTCTTTCTGACCATTCCTGAGGAGCAGGACATACCAGAGTGGCAGATGCCAGCTGCTACAGTATCCCATGACAGCCACTTGCCATGTGACAACAGGCCACAGAACCAGGCTCAGGAAGAGCTCTGCCACCTCTGGCAGTGGTCTCCTGACATTATGCCAATCACAGAGGAACATATTTTGTTCTGCAAAATTTGCCAAAGTGCATTAGGAAACCCTCAAATAAACAAGCAATTAAAGAAAAGCTTCCATAAAAGTTACCTTAAAAATCAGAGCACAAAAGAAGATGCTAGAACACACTTTTAAAATGTTGTATTAATGCACTCATTTAATAAAATACGACAGCTATTTTATAAGGTGGGCATAGCACTTTTCTTACTAACAGGAAAGGAAGAAAAAACCAAGAATTATGTGCAACTCTGGTCTCATTCAAATAATTTAGATAAAGCTTACCAGAGAAGAATACATTCCCTAGTACTTACACAGTGAGAAAAATGTATGGAGCAATGTGAACTAAAATACCACAAAAAATTTAAAATTACTACATCCTGGTTATCTCTAGTCAGATGACCAGGTTTCAGGTTCTGTACCTATGAACGAAGAAATGTCAGAGATGCCTTTGGCAACAGAGAGTCAATGCAGACTTTGGTATCAGTGCTCAAATGGGGCTCTGACTTCCTAAAACTGCTTTGGTTCCAGAAGTATTTCAACTTGAAGGCCTTGTAAATCCAACTGGAGTTTTCCTAAACCACCTGCTCATCAGTGAGGTTTCTGGGAAACACCAAGACTAGCTGATGCTAGTAAACTCAGGTGGAGAAATTCTTCCTCTTCCAAAGCATGAAATAGATATTATTCTCTTAGCAGATACTATTATAAATCTTAAAGAAGGCACCTTACTCATTTTGATTGCTCTCAGGACTGTACTTAGGTATCTTCTATTACCCATGTCAGAGAGCAGCTGGCAAACACGCATTAAAAGCATGGATCCTGAATTATTTTAGGAACAGATGTGTGCTAAAATCAGGAATGCAGCTCCAGGTTGCAATAGCAAGGAATAAATGAGCACAGTGAGCACCACTTTGTCTTAGGAGTATTTGTAAAATAGCATACACTTGTGACCCATGTCAATACTTCCCCCTTGATTCCTGTCAGCTTTCAAACAGTAATTGTTTGAAAGAATTCCTAGCCCTCATGAAGGAGGGAAAAAGCCTTCCCAAACACTCACCAAACATGAATGGTGAAAGGAGAATGACTCAGTTTTGTAAAACATCACTGTATCTTAACATTCACAGATGGCTTTGGCTGCAAAAAAACAGGCTAGCAGTCTGCACTGGACCTATCTCTCTGAAACAAAGCCCTGAAAGGAGATTGCAGGCTCAGCTGATAGAAGGAGTTTTCATTGCCTTGGCATTCTCTTCTGGCAGCACTGACTAACCCTGGAGCTCTAGGTGCTCCAAGGGAATCTCTGCTGAAGTGATTAATAGACAAGCCTGGTAACCACACTCCCTTGGGAGCTCTGTCTTCAGCATTTCATAGCAGGACTATGACGAGTCCAACAAACCCCACTGCATTCCAGGAAGCTTGTGGGAATAACATAGAAGAAAAATCCCTCCAAAATTACCCAGACAACAGAAAACAGCATTATTTCAGTATTAGATTGTATGGTGTCTTCTTCTGTACCAGAGTTGGACTTCAATGAATCCTTGTGGGTCCCTTCCAGCTCAGGATATTTTATGGTTTTGCATCATCTTAACTCTCTGATATTTTTTCAGGAAAGAGGTGAATTCATGTTACTGCACTAATTGGAGATTTCTATCCCTAAAGAAGTATCAGCCAATGAAGACAGTGCTGGTAGGTCCTCATGTAGAGAAGGCAAAATGATAATACTGCAAGCAGCCTTTTAAGGCATACATCCTACTTTCTCTGGTATCACATGAAAACCAGAATTGGGTAAAAAACTCAAACCAGCAGAATTGCTCTCCAGATTTAGGTAATGTCAGAGTAAGACCAACATTTCCCATCTTTCCAAATCTATTTTCCCCCAGAAAATATTAGAATTGGACACATCTCCCACACTATTAATAACTAAAGACTTTAAAGCTTTACACAGACTATCAAAACGTGGGCTGATTGCTTCAAGTCTCCTTTCTTTTCCCTCATTTCTAAAACTATTTTTATACTATTTGCACGTTAATCCTAGTCTAAACTAGCAGAGCTATCAATGACAGTTAATTTATGTTCAGCATTATAGTTAAGCTACATACCCACTGCCCATTTTACAAGGTTGGATAAGACTAAGTAGATCTGTGTTTTGGCAACAAGCAAGGAAATAATCAAGAAGAACAGAACATTAAATTACTAAAGCATAATCTGGTTTTAGCTAGTAGGTTGCTAATGTATGTTCTGAGATATTTTAGGAAGTCCTGCAGCACACTCATTTAGAATTGGGATTATAACCTCCCATCTCTGAAACATACTGTTTCCTCAGCACACTGACATTATTGCAGTGATTACTGTGAATACATCACAAGAAGAGAAAATGTGTTGGACAATGAAACAGTAACAGTTCTTTATGGATGATGAGTGAAGAGCATGAACATTTCTATTAGTATGAAAGCACACAATTAGAAGTTTGATTGCTTTGGACTCGAATCTAGGAAGCACCTTGATGCAAAACCAGAAAAGACTAACAGTAGCACACACTACAATAAGCAATTTTTGAGTGTTAGAGCAATTCCAGAACAATTGTTGATAATGCAAAACAGAAATAAGCCTCACATTTTTTTGCATCAAGATGACTTTTTGTCTTCACAATATAAACCCAATTAGTCTATGGAAGCAAAGCAATTGAGAAACAAAGAAACAAAACTCATAAACCAGGGAACCCCCTTGTTTAAAATAATGATTTCAAGTTACTAGATTCTTTTCCTCTTATTTCTTCAGTATTAGGCTTTTTGCATGCTGAAAGCACAGATATATTAAAAGCATCACATTTAATCTGTATTTAAAACAAAAAATGGTTATAGGTCTAGGTAAACTTCTTTTTCAAAAGACATTCTGCTATCCAGGAGAGGTTACCACACTACAAGTCCACTCCATCTTGATAGTCTATCCCCAGACTCTGCCTCTGAAGTAAATCAAATTTTGGCATCCTGGATGCGACACTACACTGTCAGTGAAACATTTGAGTGAAAATTTCCACAGACCACGTCCTTCACCCAAAACAGAGATAAAGTAGATACTTGTCCTCCTCTCTGTTACACACACCAGATTTACTTCAAAACCCAACAGCCCTAATGTAACAGGAACAGATACCAAAGTAACAATGTCCCCAGGACCAGCCCTTGGAGACCTAGAAGAAAGTATCTAAAGGCAAGTTGAGACATTTTCCACAAAGAAACACTCCATAGGTAAGAGGTTTTATTCCAGGTCAATCAGGCAGCAAAATGGAACACAAGACATATTTTTTCATGGCCACAGGAGGGACTGGACCAGTCATTATTTGTGACAGCTTGTCAGCTTCAGTGCTTGTGTCTCAACCAACACAGCATCCTGAAATGCTCAAAAGCACCCTGTGACAAGCATTCACAAGAAAACCTGCACAGCAAATGCACATGAGGTAAAATTCATATCAACAAACAGCATGAGGATCTAAATAAGTACTAGCCTCTATCCTTGAAGAATATTGAGGTTTTTTAACCATATCAATTCTCCCTGAAATATTTCATCATCTATCACCACCTATTACTCCCCAGTCTTTACCATTCCCTTGCCTGCGACTTCATAGTATGTGGCATGAAGCATTAAGATCCATGGAGAATGTATCTTGCCTTTGTTTCTGCTCAGCACCAAAGAAAAGGGGGGGAAGCAACCCAAATTCTCCTCCCTCTTCCTTCACAAGATGCAAAACCCTTCCTCTTTTCCCACGCCTTGGAACACATTTCCTTGAGGTCAGTGTTTGTTTTCCAAGCAATTCATACAAGGTGGGGAAAAAAAAAAAAAAATAAAAGCACCATGACTGAAACAGGAAACACTGAGCTTTCACTCCAAAAGAAGTAAACTAGAATTTCCTACCTGCTAGTCCCCCACTACCAAAGCTGCCATAAATAAAGACACGGGAGAATAGTCTTAGAGCTTTATAAAAACCTTATTTAAGCCTTTTAATAAATCTGCACACACTCTCACACTCCCCCAAAAAAGGTCTGCCATAGCAGTTATATCCTGCCTTCCCAGAAGGGTTTAAACAGCCATGTCTTGCAAATTTATCTGAAACACAGATCCTGCCTTGTAAGACTTTCACTGAGAATGATTTTAAGCTGAAAAGTTGGAGCCTAACAACTGCTCTGGGTAAAATGCAGAACTGTTTGTGCAGTTAAGAAACACTGTACCTGCAATCTAGTTTTGAGTCCAAATTACCTTACTGAAACACCTCTAGAGGTCAGAGGTGCTGTTCCTTTCAGTGGCATCCTCTGGCATACAGTTGAATTTCTATTCAATGACACATGTTTAGTGTTTAATATACAATTTCAATAAAAAATATGCCAGTTTTGTCTTTCACCAGAAGGAGTCTTAACTATTTTTTTTCAAGCAAGCTTGAACCTTTTATAAAAACGCAGTATCTTTTAGAGACTTTCAACAGCTACAACCTCCACTATTCAGCAGGTAAAACTAGGATACTGATAATATAGTTATGCCAGTTCATAACTGGCAAATAAAACCTCCACTATTTAATAAACAAAAAAGAAAACATTTGACAAACACTGAATCAGTACTTCCATGCAGCAACTCATACGCAGGGAATATATAAGGGATTGTAAAAAAAAAGCTAAGACATCAAATAGAAAATATGCTTCTATTATCTAAAGAAAACATGCTTACAAGTATTTTCACCCTTTCTTTGAGGCTGTGTTTGGAAGCCAAGGTATGTGCTAGTCATAAAGAGGCACAAATATTGAACGGCATAAATAAAGGCATAAATATTGAACGCTATTTATGATAGCGTTCAATAGCATTTTATGAGCTTGAAAGAAGTAGCCTTATTAAAGTCACAAACTTGTACTAAGATTTCAACTATAATAACCCTAGCTAATAACCAGCACAATATTTATGGACATATAAATTATTACAAACCAAAATTCCTTTGTGTTTGCAGTATCTGACAACTTTTGCCTATAACAAATTTGTCCCCAACACTTCAGAAGCACACACCTTCCAAGCCTAATTCTGGTTTCAAAAAAAGACAGGACAGGGAATCCAATGACGAACAAAATTCTCATAATTCTGGCAGAAAGAGCTATAAAGCAACTACTGAAGTGATACCAAAGCAATAACAGCTAGTACAAAAACAATAAATTCAGACAACCAGTTATTTCCATGCATGACTTTAGATTATTTCTCTCCATTAAAGTTCTTGCTTTAAAGGCTGAACATTCAAGTAGAATTGCTAAATATTCAAAAGCTTGAACAATATGAATTTTGCCATTTAATTTGTTTTTGATGAATTCAAGGAAAGGTCCTTAAATCTTCATTTAAGCTATATTGTATGCAATTGTCTCCTACAAAAGGAACACAGGCATCTGCACAGTATTACCATTAAGAATACATATTATAGTATTAATATAGTGGTACAACTCAAGGAGAATGTTTCTAACTTGCTTCTTATTTTGTTCACTAAGTACTTCAAGGAAAGGAAAAGGCTATGCTTCTCCAACATAACCATTTACTGTTTGACATACCATTAACATTTTGAATTCCATGGTAACCTTAACCCAGGTATTCTCAAGCCATGCCAATCCAAAAGTGGCTACAAAGGAAACAGTTGTCTTTTTGACAGGCCTTTATCTTGACAAGATACAAAGCCAAGAATACTACAGTAAGTTTCCAGAAAGCAAACGAAAGTACTCTGTGCTTTTAATCAAAAAGTTTGAATTTTACCCTTTTTAAAATCATGAACATTTTTGAGGAAACTTTTAACTCTGAAGACTCACAAAAGTTTGTACCTAAAGTATCAAGTAAAAGATGTTCATTGTACATCCTCTTAAAACTAGTGTTAAAAACCTATACCACTATACTCCTCATACTTCTACAATAAAGCCTTTATATATATTTTACTCTGTATATCAAAAATCACAGTTCAAATTTTAAATTATTTTCCAAATAGTTGCAAGATGCCTTTTTTACATTTATAATGCAATTATTTTTGTAATTTTAATATTTTGAAGAGCAAAGAAAAAATTACCTAATATGAAGTGTATGCTCAATCACTTAAAGGTTTTTAAGTACTCCACAACTTAAATTTGCTACATAGCTAACATGCAAAATACAGTCCTTCCTGCCAAATTTCAACACAAAATTCCCCAAGTCAACTGGTAGAATGAATCTGGTTCAGACAAGGGCCTTGTCAATCAAGCTGCTGATAAATTTAAAATAAACCTCACCTGCCATTGCTTTAAAAAGATTAATATTTACAATCCAGAATGTACAAGTCAATGGTTTGTTTGGTAAACAATAGCAGGGGGTTTTTATCTCATACACAAACAACTTTTTTCAACACCTCCAGGTTCTGGATGACAGATTTACTTCCAGGTATTTCAGAAACACAGAGGAACACCTTCAGATCCCACCTCAAGATCTTTATCTATAATTCTCATCTATGTGGAATATGTGACTCCACTTCATTTCTTGGAAAAGGAAACTGTTCCAATCTGAGCTTCAAGTAAGTATTTGATACGGTGCCAATTCAGAAGAAGAGTATGTGAATTTCTACAGGAATTCAGTTTAGACTAGTCTCTTTAGTTTGTTTTCACAAGAATTTTTTTTTTTTAAATCATCTGACTGAAGGGATTTCACAAGCAGAGTTTCTCAAAAAAACTTCCCAGACCATGAAGGCATTTTCCTTAATGACCTCTCCAACAAAGCAGTGCACACTAACAAACATTTTATGACAAACCAGAAGACAGTAAGAGATGAAGATGGGAATATAACATTAATCAAGTGAACCAACTTTCAGGGTCAAAGAACAAAGAATAAACCCAAAAAGGCACAGTATAGTTACTGATAACCTGTATTCAGCAGTTAGTCCAGCATCCTGGCAGACTACAGATGAGACAATATAAATTCTCAAACAGGACACAGAAAAAAAAAAAAGTTTTTCTTTTTAATTAACATAAAAGGTTAGTTAAAGCTGTGATTTTTCTGTTTTGATGGACAATGTTTTTAATTTTCTTTGTGGTCTGAAATTAGTAAAAATAATTCACCTTGAAATCTATGAAATTTTCCTCTTAGGACAGAAACATTCATATTCTACTATTGCTTGCATTGCCTAAATGCACACAAAAAGCGATAATAGCTTTTACATTTGTTTCCTGGTACCTCGTATAAGATATGAATTCCTTTTTATGGCAATAGTTTTGGTTGTAATAGTCTGGAATTTGGAGATCCTTTCAAAGTAGCCAAACAATGCTAGCAAATATTAGCATCTTTCAAGAAAAAAAAAAAAATCTATGTTTACTCTGGAGAAGGAAGCAATATTTTCCTTTTAAAAAGTCCCTGAACATTTAAGTCTAACACCCTCATCCTTAAGCAATGTCAGACTATACTTTCTATTACCCTAGTACCATTAAAGGGGCCTGAAAGACTTTTCTTTGATTTCAAGTCCTAATTTAAGTTCCTTGAAATTGTCTCATTCTAACCACATTTACAAAGTTACCAGATGGCCAACAAATCCAAACCCAGTACATTATTGTTTAATGAGTACTAGTACAGAATAATTTAAACACATGAGAGATCAAATAATCTGCAGCAATACTTAAGCATGACATCTCCTACTGTCAAACTTTAAGCAGCGTTTATTTTCTTTGATGATGAAATGTGGATTTTATTACTTCAGAAACAAAATGTCTATTTTTGTCTTTAAAGAAATACTAACATTTTGATGAATATTTTCAGAAAGTTAGATTTCTAAGCACTGTTCTCTGCTTAGGAACATTCCTGGAAAATCTGTGGTTTTGTTAAATCTTCTGCTACTTGGTTCCCAGTTAAACTAACATGTCCAGGACAAGCTGCAAGGCAGCTATTAGGCAATTATTAGGCTTCAAGTTTCATAGAAAGAACAGGCACAGAACTGGAGGTAACTGTCTGTGTCAGAGGTGAGAAGCTGGAACATCTGCTGGGAGCTGTGGTTGTTCAGCCTGGAGAAGAGAAGGCTGCAAGGAGACCTTAGAGCAGCTAACAGAGATGGAGAGGGACTTTTCCCAAGGACATGGGCAATGGATTCAAACTGAAAGAGGGCAGGTTTAGATCAGATATCAGGAAGAAATGCTTTACTATGAGGGTGGTGAGACACTGGAACAGGTTGCCCATAACAGCTGTGGGTGCCCCATCCTTGGAAGTGTTCCAGGCCACGCTGGGTAGGGTTTTGAGCAATATGTCCCTGCCCATGGCAAGGCCATTGGAATTAGATGATCTTTAAGGTCCTATCCAATCCAAACTACTTCATGATTTTATGATCTACCTCTTGCTGTGCTCCACAGGTAATTTATGCTCTTCACAGGCTGGGAGGACAACTGCCAATGCCCTAACTTGAATCATTTTATTACAAATAACCAAGGCTCACATGCTGGTAAATTGAAGGAACAAAAAAAAAAACCACCAAAACCCAATAAAAAACACAAGTACTTTGCACAGACTTCCCTCCTTAAGCTCCAGAAGTTACATAAAAATTGACTGGGCTTTTGCTTTTTTTCCTTTTTCCTAACAATCTCAAGGATCTAAATCAAAGAAAAATTAGGTAAAAGTTTAGAAAAAAGATAGCCACTAAGCAGCAGTTCTCCTGCCCTGTGTCAGTGGAACCCATCCACTAGATGTCAGTGTCCTCTTGGGCAGAGGAAAACCTTGGATCCCAATGGAAATAGGGCAGCTGGCAGTCCTTGGTTATCAGGCCAACTGTACTGGAGGAAATTCTTATAAAGCATCCCTGGGCCACAACAGAAGCAGCCAGTAACAGCAGCATTTGTGGGTAAGAGACACAGAACAAATATAGCCCTAGACACAAAGCTCAGCCAATAGAGTTGAGAACCTCATGACTAAGAACTCTTTTGTGAAACATTACTGACATTTTTCAGGATGTTGAACATGGGTGTTAGAAAACCTGAAAGATAAAGTTATTTCTGTTTCCTACTTCTTGAAATACCCCAAAACACCAACCAACGTTTTGGACAAAAAAAAACCCCAAACCACAAGAATGGGTTCTACCTCTACTAAAATATAAGTCAGGCTTAAAGAGGGTTAGACTTGGAGGCAATAACCTAAATTATTACAGCACAGTGTGAAATCCTCTGTGATTAGCATGAAACACCACACCCTAAATAAAGAGCAGAGCCAAAGTCAAAGTTCAGACACATTAAGTGACTGCTGTCAGAAGAAATGGGTAGAACTTTCTATTCACCTGCACTACATCTAGCTATTAAGGCAAACTAAATTTTGAATATAATTATTTCAGTTGGAAAATACCTAAAATTATCATCTAGTCCAACTGCCTGACTTCTTCTAGGGTGTCTAAATTTAAGTCTAAAAGGAGAATACTGATACAAAAGGAATCTTACACTTGACTGCAGGACCATACTTGTAAACTAATGACACCTCTACAAATTATGTTGTGCTGGTAGGCATGGGTATGCCAGAGGGGAAGCATCATCACACATACAAAAGACAGACAAACAAGGAAGGTGAGAAAAAACAAGCCAAGTTTTTATATTATATTTTATTACACCCAGGATTGCAAGAAACCTATACAATCAAGGAAATTATCACTGTACTGGTAGCATAAACAAGTAACCTCTTGGTTCTTTTGGAGGAGACTTGGAAGGCTATGAAGTTAAAAAAAAAAAATAAATTAAGTATTTCAGAGGGTTATGAAGTACAGATTTATTTCTTTTTGAAGATATTGGATCAGTTTGCCAGACAATCTTTCAATCCCCCAGCAAGAAAAACACCTTGAAGCCAATTTGACAAGCACAACACCTGGCTAAAGACACATCCTGAAAAACCACTTACAGTTACTGCATGCTTACATCTGTTATGCTTGCCAGACAGGAAAAGGCTAAAAAAAAAAAAAAAAAAAATCACCACAACTTTTCTCTCTTAGAAATAGGTACTAAGGGAAAAAAAATAAAATGGGGGAAGTTGAATGAAAGGAAATTATACAGAACTAAGAAAGTGAAAGACTTGCAAGCAGTCCAGGGCCTGTTGAAACATGGCAGGTATCAGTACCTGCCACTGCCCTGACCAGGGATGGGCTCTGGTGTCCTGTGCTCATCAACCTGCTGCTACTATGGACACAGTCTGAGCTTTTACCCAGAATCTGCTATTAAGAAAGACTGGGAGGATGGCTCCATTTCATTCCTGACATTGTACGGTATCCTACAGTCACAATAAAGTATTAGACTAGGTGCATATTTGATTTGACACATTACATCATTTTAATACTGTGAAGAACCTGAAAAGTATCATATGATTCTAAAATTTATCTCAACTTCCTCCCCCAGTATTAATATACCTATTGCACTTTGTACACCAGACTGCATTGCACTGCCTGGAAAGGAGTAAAAAAAAAAAAAAAAAAAAAACAACTCATTCACATTATTTTCTCCCAGCCACCACAACTGCAGTTATGATCACTTGAACTGGTCATTTTTTTATCACCAAGTTATTTTTAAAGGATTGTCTGTCTTCTACTTAGATCTTATTTGCCCATGCAAGTATCAGACAGTTTTACTGCCTTTTGCTCTTATGCTGCAAATCTAAAGAAACCTCAAGAAAATTGCCCTCAATACAGAAATAACTCCAGCTTTTATTTCCCATGTGCATATATGCCCTACAATAACACTGTGCATGCTAGTCCATCTCTTTCCAAGATAATTGTTTTGATAATCTTAATGAACAAGTAGTACTTGAGAACAGCAAAAAAGGCAACTAGAGGAACATCCTGGCTAAATTCCAACTCTTCAGCAGTTCCTGTAAGCCTTATTTAGATCATATCTTCATCCACCTTGCTAACGCTATTGGTTGGTCACAGACAGTGATCTGCAGATTCACCTACTCGTTTTCTTTCCTAATTATGGATATACCTCTTGTGCCACGTGTAGCAGATTCTAATTTCAACAGCACAAAAAAAACCTCAAACCCACATACCTCACACGTCCCCCCAAAAAACTCTAAAAATGTTTATAACATTTTGAGATCCTTTCCAGGTAGCATAAGACAACCACATTCATATTATCCTATTGTACTAAACTCCCCTACTGTTAATATTCAACTAATTTACTGTGTTCAAGTAACAAGCGCATCACCTCAGCACAAAAGTAGCCTTTACAAAGCAATATTTCCTTCATGGTTAATTGATTCTGATTTCATTATTATTAATTATGTACCTAAATGTTTAGATACCACCAGACCCTGTAAATTGCAAATGCTAAAGAGTTAGTGAGATTGAATGGAAACCACAGGTTTCTTATTTTAAGAAATCCTAAAAAAAAGGAAAAAGCAGCTTAAGCAGAAAAGCCTCTAGGCTTTTCTACTTTGTAGAAAATGGCAAGTTACCACCTTGGATACAATTCTAAGGTATACTTCAGATTTTAAAGAAGTTTCCCTCTAGCTAAAACCACAAATGCATAAACCGCTATTTATCTGCTTCCTTCCATCATATATTGCAGAAGCTAACAAATGGAATACAGGAAAGACAGGTTATGATGATCTACATGATTATAAGATAAGGATAGAGTGGTTTCTTTCTTTATAACTTTGGGATTCTTTAAGTTTGGTATGAGCCATGCTTCATTAATCCAAGTCTGTTCAGCTTCTGGTACCATGAACTAACACGAGGACAGGGTTTCATTCCCACCCAAAGACAAGGGTCAGCTTGTTTGTTTTACCTGTACCAGAGGCAATAGTTAACATCAATAACAGCTAATTTATACACTGAGATTTTCTCTGACTGCTGCATCAAGTTTTAGCAATATTTCACCTCTAAGCTTTTTACTCCAATTCTGTTGCTTTAATCTTATTTCCTAAAACACCAATCTCCTTTATTGTCATTCCTTCCTCATCTCAGAGCAAATGCTGTCTGTACAGGAGCTTGCTAGGGACACCGGCTGCCCATCTAGGAACAGGAAAGCTGTTCTTTTCTTGGCTTACATCTACATTTGAAAAAATCTGAGCTGTGGTCAAATTCGCATTCTAATTCTGGAAAGCCAGAACCTATTTCAGCAAAGCCACAGAATTAACAATGTGACTTGGTGAGACACTGTCAGCAGACGCTCTGGAAGTGCAGCAGCCACTGGATTGGCATCACAAAGCCCCACTGCCTGCAGAGAGCAGAGTCAGGCCTTGTTTGAATGTAAATGCTGGTGACAGCTTCTGGCACATGCAGAACTTCCACATTTTTACTGTCTCTTTCAACTCAGTACATTGCTCAACATACCTTACTCATGGAGAGAGCAGCAGGCTGCCAACCTGCACACAAAGCCATGAACACCTTTCCTGCTTTAGGTCACTAAAATGCAATGCAATCTCCACAAATCCTCATTTTGAACAGCTTCCTCCTAACCTTTACTCTTCTCTGCTGCCTTCTCCACCAAAATGTTGTTTTACCTCCCTAAGAAATACACATGTTACAGCATTTTACTATTGAACTTACATTTCCATTCTTTATAAGTGCAATTAGATGTCATTTCTCCAATCTCCAAATTTGTGAAACTGCTAGTCACAGCTCTTCAGAGTGACAAAATAAGTAGATAAAATACAGGCAATTAAGAAAGTTGCATTACCAGAGTTATTTCCTCTGATCTCTCAAAGCCACTCTCAGGAAAAGTTAAATAATGAAACTTAAAATTTCACAAAGATAGCAAATACTAAATCAAAGTGGGACATTCTTAAAAAAAAAGGGCAACTGGGAAAAATGATGCTACATAACACTAAACAGCTTAAAAGGAACAAGTAGCATTGCTGCTTTCGGCCATGAAAACTATGTGATGTGCTTGTCAGTGTAGGAACAGATGTGCCTTTCGTCAGAAAAAAAACCTAAACTTGTAAATTCCTGCAGATGTTGAGGACTGCCTATAGCAGTGTTTCTAGTCAGAAAATAGGCTATAGATATTACATGAAATTTGTACTGGGGACAAACAAGGACCCTCCCCAAATATCAGAACGCCCTACAATTACTACTAGGAGAATTATTTAAGCACACTCAATCTTATTTTCCCTTAATGGAAGTGGCAGCATTCCAAATCGAATCCATACCTTTAAAAGATCTCCATTAATTTTCATCATGTCAGTTAAATTCAGTCTTAACTTCTGTATCTGCTGCTGCAGTTTGACTATAAAGAACAGTAGCATTTTTCTAAAGCAATACCGTCTTTAATCCTTCCATTGTGACTTCCCTTAAAGGCTACCTTCTTCTCATTCCCAGTTTCTAGCATTGTGCATCAGTATTCCACTGGGCAACCAGAACAGCTATTAATGCTAATAAGCCCAGACAGGAATACATGTTTGTTCTAAAGAGACAGTAACTGCATGACAAGTAATAGGATGAGACATACAGGATTGCTAAGTCCTGGCTTTAAAATGCAAAATACAGAAACACATACTCTACAGCCAAAGCAAATTAATTCACAGGAGCAGTGAAGTATCACAATGTCTTATCAGGATGCAAGTGCTTCTTATAGATGCATTATGGTGAAGAGCACAGGATGTGAGCATGCTGAAGAACACCACTTAGTACAAGATTGCATCCTGGCCCCAGTGCAAGCCTCACTGCTATTCCCTCTGAATACTGACTGCATTCCTTGTAGCTGTCAGGACTCAAAATTTATTTCTGAATACCCAAATTAGTCTTTGCTCTCCATGAATCTTTGTAACAACCAAGCTTAGACAACAGCTCAACACTACAGTGGCTCTTTTGAGGAAAGGGATCCATAAGCAATATTACCTGGTCCAATACAAACGCTAAAATATTATTCCTGGTGAAATGAATAGACCACAATAGGAAAATTCACAAGGGACACTGCATGAACATTCTTAAAAAGACCATTCAAACCAGACTGGTTAAATCTTATTGTCCACAGTCATTAAAAAAACAGTGACTATCAGAACCAGGTTACATTTATAAATGTAGCTTTCTCTTTAAGAGGATAACAAGGTCAATAAAATGCGTGGCTAAGCTACACTGCTCTGAATTTAAAACCAAGACCCAAATAGACCAGCCACTTCTACTTTCACCATTGAATTAAGAAAAAAGACAAAAACCCCACACATACTTTCTTATAAACCAACAACTAATCATGCAATACTCACAAGCTTAAAACTATACTATAGATAATAATTTAGCTTCAGTTCATCAAATCCATGACAACCTGTATGAAGCTAAAGCTTGTTCTGAAGAGCTTCTAGTCTAGAAGTGAGGAGAAGTTGAAGAAGTATATGAAACTTATTGAAATGCTTTTTCCACTCATCATGCAATGGCTTCTGTCATCCAAAACCAATAGAAAGCAAAGGTTTCAAAAAAATTAGGAAATCATTTTAGCAGCCCAAGGATAAGGTAGCACAAACAGAAATTAAAAAAAAATAGTAAATTCCAATCACAACATAAAGAGAGGAGCAGAATTAAAACATTCTGACAGATCAGAGTTGATATGGCTCAAAAATTAATGTTGCAATTTGCGTAAGATCTGACAGAAGTACTGTGCCCAGTGAAAACTACACACTTCTTAGGATGATTCAACAACTAGCTAACATAAATACAGAATTCCTGAAAGATATCTTGTTTATATAATGTCCAGAAGCTAGATTCATTAAGCTAAAGACAGTCAAAGACAAGAGTATGAATAAGAGGAAGCTCACATGAGCAAGCATTTCTGCCTTGTCTTCCACAAAAATTCTTCCCCCAGGACCTTCAAGATAACCTCAAGAAGCAAGTCAGATAACTTTAGTTATGTAAGATGTGTTATGAATTTTAAGGGTTTTCAAGCCTTGCATATAAATTTAAAAACATTATGCATTTAACTTTTCACACAATATGCCAATCATATACCCACTAACCTACCAGCCACAGGAAGGAGAGAAGGTTGGGATCTCCATCCTAACAGATCTGCAGCTCAGGCATATGAATTTGGTAAGCTGCTGTGGTGGGTTGAACCTAGCTGGTGCCAAGTGCCCACCAAAACTACTCTACCCCTCTCCTCTGCAACTGGACAGGGTAGAGAAAAACATAATGAAAAGCTCACAAGATAAGGACAGAGAGATCACTCACTGACAGCCAACACAGGCAAAACAGATTCAGCTTGGGGATATTAACTGAATTTATTACCAACAAATATTAAAAACAATAAAACAAACCAAAATACCCTACCTCCAACCCTCTCTCCTTCTCAGGCTCTATGCCCTCCTCCCAAGCAGAGCAGGGAGATGGGGAATGGAAGTGACAGTCAGCTCATTGCATATTTTTCTTCTGCCACTGCTCAGGGAGATGAGTCCTTCTCCTGCTCCAGCATGGGATCCCTCCCACAGGAGACAGTTCTCCAGAAACTTCTCCAGTGTGACCTTCTCAGTTATTACCAACAAACACCAGGTTCCAGTACCACACAAAAAAGAACCTGTTAGCAGGGGAAGGAGGGGGAAAAAAAACCCAAGACAATAAGTAAATACTGTCTGCTTTGTTATAATTTATCTTATTCAGGTGTTCCATGCAAACTATTTCATCTACACCATCAGTATACAATATGGGAAACTCCTGGCTTCAGCATCAAGTTCTGGGGGTGGTAAGTGGTAAGTACTACAACAGCCCAATAAAAATAAAACACATGGCACTCAAAGAAACTAATTTTTGCATTTATTTAAAAAAGCCAATTCCAGTGCCTCCCTGACATGTCTGACAAGATTCTCTACCTAGCAAAAAAATCACAGTCATTTTCAGTTTGAAACATACTGTCTCTAGAAATAAATTCTTTACCTACTTATATCTCTTCACTGAATTCCCTTGTCACTTCATTGCTGCATTTCTAACTTCTAAACATATCCTGACCTCATATACACTTAAATACATCTGGAAGTTACCTTTCTCCATAAGAGCTAAAGACATCATCATCAAGATTTTTATATCCACATACTTTCATTGGATGATCATATCATCTTACTGTACCAGACAGAAAATACTTTTTCTATGAATACAGGAAGGGAAGCCCATTATGTATGCTGTAAGGCTGGAGAAACAGGATGCTGGCTTCATTTTCACAGGATCACCAATTTAAACAGTGCTAATGCTTTCTAAATTGCCATGCCAGAAAGACATGTTGCTACAGTTTTGCACCAGAAGTACCAGAGTGTTTGATCATGTATAAGGTACCAAATGCAAGCTAACATTTAGGCTAAGCCATATTGGAATTAGTTATGGAATTAGCTAGCATTTTAGAAAGAAATATTATTTCCCTTTAGGAAATCACACTGATTTATGGCAAGAACTTGCTGACTTTGGGATGTACACATTTTTTTAGTGTTATTGGTATCTCATTTTAAATAATTTATCAACCGGTTATAGATATCTGTAATTTGTAAAAAAGACAACTAGGCTTCTCTGCCACTTTCACCTGCTCTTTTCAGAACAACAAAAATAGGAAGTTGACATCTCAGACAATTTGCAAGCTGCATTTTCACCACAAAAGGGAAAATAAATGAAAGCTCACATTTCATCATCTTGGTCAAAATATTAAGAAAATAGATGGTACCAGTTGAAGAAGCAACTGTAGCAGTGTTATTACAAAATGCCAGGGCAATTTCCACAGCAGTTCTGTAGAATACCCTCTGGAAAAGTTCTTCTCTTCATAAGGAAAATATAAAAGGTTGTGATAGGACTTAACCTGCAGCTTAATAACAACTTAGTTCAGAGCACTCAGTTTGAAAAGCAGACTGATGTCCAAAGCTTTAAGTGCCAGTGTAGCACTTAATACAGTTCTGTAGCAAAGAGCTATTAAAGGAAACAACATATATTTCTCCCTTCTGGCCTCATCTTCATGAAGTAGAAATAACAGAAAAGTAAAGCATCTATAAAACACCATATTTCTTTACTAAAGTAAATTCCAGTGTGTGCCTATAGTACTTTTCACATCCTTTCTACCTGCCTAAAACCAGTCCTTTTTCTCCATTAACATTTACATACAGTTCCCTATATGTCCATTAACATCACAGTTCTGTTTATGAAACCTCAAAGAAAATGAGACAAAATTGATTTTACAGTCTAATTTGGTCATAATAAAAATCCACACAGTTCTGTGTAACCACCTAAACTACTAAACCTGAAATATTAGAAGTAACTGTTGAATACTTAGAGCTATCTGGGGACATTCACAGTATCTATGAAATTATTTCCTTCCTTTAGCAGTTTGTGCAATAGGGATGCTGCCCTATAGACAATTTATAATCAATTCAACTCTGCAGGAATTCTCAGTTTCTTGAAGCAGTTCAACTAACCTACATATGCCCTTCCCTGCAGTGTTTCATTTTCCAACTTTATTTTGAGCTAAATGTTTCCCCTGAGTATTCCTACTGGACAACTGTATTCATTTCAATTAACAATTACCTATTGGCTAAAATAATCAGAATATACATGAGGGAATAAGTAATAATGAAAGCATTCCAGTTGTAATCCTGCTTCCCATGCATGAAGGTAAAGATTCAAGTAGAAACTAAAGGAAGAATTAAAACTTTTTTTTTTACATATGTAAAAACAGTTAAAAAAGAGCTGTGCACTGCAAATATGCAGAACATGATACATTTACCACTGAGACATCTCCTCCATGATTAATTTTACTCACAGAGCAGCCAGTCATCAGCTTCCAACCCAGCCTACCCACAGCCTAAGAGGAGTGCACTATTCCTATCACTTGTTTTTCTGTCTGCTTTCTATAATAATTGATCTCTTAATTTTGTCCAGTGAAACAAGACAACTAATCCAATAAGAACATTTGTCTAAGTAGGAAGCTATACCACAGATGCAGGGTTATGCACTACAGAGTCAAACACAATCAAATAAGAAGTGAAACATTTAGGACAGAGTAGAACACTATTCAGACTTCTCAAGAGCAGTGCAGTTCCCACAGCAATCAGTCATTTAAACAGGATGCATAATCTACACTGACAAGTCCTCTGAACACTTGGACAGGAAACCCATGAAACATCCTTTCAGTTTGGAACCAAGTTGTTCAAAGATAGCTGTGTCCTCCAAGAACTACTGGGAGAATAAAAATAATGCCATACTCTCATAATGGAAGACAAAATGTATTTAGAAATGTAACCAACAGTGGAAAACTATACAAAAATTCTGGAACAGGCCCAAGACAAATAGGTGGAAATCATGTCAGTAAGTCCAGGAAAAATGTGCATGAACCAGAACTTAGAACTAGTCTAGCTCAGCACAAAAAATTAATTTCTCACCCATGATATTGACCCTAAAGCAAATCATAAAGATAGCAAGGATGGCAATAAAAGCAGAGGTGCTGTGCTGACTGCCCAACCTCAATAAAAGCAGGAAGTTAAGACATCACTCATGACCACTTTCCTTTCAGCCTCTTTGGTTGTATTAGCTGCCCAGAGGAAAAATCCTTACCAGCTGCACAGCTGAAAGATGGTCATTTACCTCTCCAGACCCCTAAAACCCCACTCTTCCACTGATCCACATAGAAGCTGTTCTTCTAGTGATCACAAAGAGTACAAAACATCTGTGTGTTTTCAGAAGAAAAACAAAAAGCAGATGTCATCCACACGAGGCAGCAAGAATGACAAGACAGCAGGACAAATGTAACAAGGTGTAAAATTGTTTAAAAGGACACTGCTGTACTCTGACCTTTAGAAAAACAAACCCAGCTACACCTTACAAGACTACATAAAAACAAAGTTAATGTAAAAAAGTTTGTTTTAAAATGACAAGTTCAGTGTCATAACTAAATGAAAGATATTAAAGTAGTACATACATTCTTTAAAGCAATATGGTTTTAACTAAGCTAACTTTCCCTTAGAGGTTGATGCTTTCCAACCCGTGACTTTAGGCACCAAAAATCATAGCAAAGATCAGGCAATTAAAACTAATAAATTTCAATAATGTTTAGGAATCAAGGCCTGCTCTCCTGTATGTAAAACATGAAGAGTATAACCCTTCTGCCAAAAAGGAAGGAACACAAGTTATATGGATACCCTTAACAACTGTGTTACGATTTATCCAAATCCTAGCAAATTAAAAATAGCACAACCCAACCAATCCATTCAGCACTTAAAACTTCCAGTCTACTCATATAGTTGCCTTTGGCCCATTCCTAACACTGGGTAATTCAATTCTTCCTGCAGAACTAAGGGAGCTCAGAAGGAAAATTAATATAGAAAACTGTCAGAAGCATTATGGTAGGATTTCCTTCAAAATTATTGATGCTTCCTTACAGAAATCTGAATGAATGAAACATATTTCTTTATTTGCTTTGTTCCTAATGACATGTGTAGCCCATGAGGCAACATCATTCATAGCTTCAGTCATCTTGTAATAGCCAGATATTTTCCCCCATTGAAGTAACTGCCTTGCTGCTTTTTAGAGCTGATAATTCAATTCTTCCAGGTTTTACTTTCACAAGACACTTCCATTAGGACAATACTGCCTTGAAGTCGTCCCATAAATTAACACCAATAAAATTGCCTTTTAAAGAAATTAAAAGTATTGGCTTGTAGGAGGACAGATAGTAGCAAAAATTAGGTCAACTAAACTAGGTCATCCATTTATACCTCTATTTATCTGGTACCTTTTGGGAAACATTTTTCTCTACTTGATCTTTTAGCTGTGTAAGAATTTTTTCATTCTAAAGCTGATGACAAAACAGCAGCTAGAATAAGGCCCTCAGGGACACAAGCAGTAACCTTCCTATGCAAACCTCAGTGACTGAAACATCCTGACAAAGGTATTTAGAGACACTTTAAAACAAGTTTCCAACCCAGAATGACAGTCCTAAAGTCTGCCAGTCCTGACTGTACTCTTCTGCTCTTACAACTCTTTCCTTACCTTGCTGCACTCTCAGCTTCCCTAGTAAAACCCCTGGCTTCACACTCCTATTGTCTTATCACTATTGGGTCTGAACATAATCTGGTTTCTTGACGATGCAGAGGAACTCCAGACACGGCTCCAACAATACAGTGGCTCTCTGTGCTCCAGGTTCCAGATCCAAAACTCCACAACCATACCAGAGTGCTCTCCTTTCATAAACATATTCTGATTGCTCAAATTTGAACAAATAATTCATGACTTAAGTTTCTATTATCAAGTTTTTTTGTCAGATGAAGCAGGAAAACAGAGTTTAATCTCTCTGCAACATTCATGTGCTAGTTAAAAGAAATAAAAATGCAGACAAACACACACAGCTGAGTTATCCAAGCCTGTGCTGGCATAACCATAGCAATTGTGGAGTACAACAGCTTGAGGAAAACACCAGGATGCAAACACTGCACTTCCTAGTGGCACGAAGAGCTCCTGCTCTACCTAATTCACTTGTGTTTTACTCAGTTCCTTATCTGACCTTTAACATTGATGCCTCTCCCTAACTGAAGGCTGTTATATAAGACCAAGAAAAAACATCATCTACCATCTGATTTCAGTTCTAGAAATGCATACCCAAGGTATTCCTACTGTTTCATGTTTTCCCAACACTAAGAAATGCATTACTGTTTTCCCTATGCCAAAAAGTCCTCTGTACTGAGCATACTATATTCAAACTGTAACAGTACACAATGGAAAATCCACAAATCTTAAATAGTAACAGTGAAGAAGACAGAACATAATTCCTGTTTATTACAAACCAATGGCTTTAAGAGATTAATATAGAAGCCTCAGACTTTTGCTGCTACACATTAGATAATCTGAATATCTGCTTATCCTTCCCCTGCTCACAGAGCTGATAACTTATATTTAGCTATAACAGCATTAAGGAAAAACAACCTGAACCTACCTCAGTTTTAAAGTAAACTACATGCAATCCAAACCAAGAAATTCATACTATAGAGCAGTGACACGTATGCAAAGTACTACACAGACTTACAACCATGCTTATTATAAACACATATGCATGTACATGGAGCTACAGATCTATAGATTAGGGTCTAAATTTGATGAATTATGGTCACATGAGACATATCCATATATAGGTATCTACTGATATGTATTTATATACATATATAACTAAACACAGCAAAAGGTGCTGTAGAATTGAGGTAAGAATAAAAACAAAGTATGTATTTGACATGCTATTTAAATTATTTGGAGTGCATGTAGTATGCCATGAGGTGCAAGGTCAACATTACCATTTGCTCCTTCTGAACAATTCTTTAATATTCTCCAAAATCCATACACAACCCTTTATTCCATGAGAACAGTAGACTTACACACTGCTGTCTTTCGAAAACGAGCAAACAGAACTTATTACCACACAAGCTATTTGACACAACCCAGTGCATTGCCTAACTGACTTGGTTTAGTTTCATGTGCTGAAAGAACAGCAATTTTAGGCAGAGTTTGCAAGTTCTTATACCCCAGGGTCACTACAGCAGCTTTGTGGCTGTATTCAACTGCCTCTACGAAAATTCAGAATGGCATCTCTGAAGCAACAGAAACAGCACTCACTTCCTCAGAAGGGAACAAAGAAGCTGAATATTTAAACTGAATGATTGTTCATGCAAAACTGTATTTGCATATAACATTGAATGAACAGTATTTCACAAAATTTCAGAAGCTTCTAAAGTTTGGGCTTACTGAAGTGACTATTCAGTCACATTGCTCCAACCAGATTTGGCTCATGTAGAAGAAGCTTTATGAATGGCCTTAATGACTACAACCACACACAATGAAGTCATGTGCTGGGGTGTGCCCCCCACAGATAAATTAACAGCATCTAGCTGAAATACAGTAAACGGAAGCAAAACTTTAAAAATACATTTACAAGCAAATTGAAGCATAATATGAAAGGTGACTACTAACAGATCCATTATTTAACCCTGAAATGATAAAAATGCACAAGGCATATCTAAAGTGACAGTTGCCTATGACCTATTAACTCATTGCTAAGAGCAGAGTTCCTTATGACTGATCAGCTGTACAACACACGTACAGGTCATTTTCTCCAAGGCAATTACTCCTTCTGTCACACTCCAGGGAAAATAAGTGCTCCAAATAGTTTTTTCAAAAGAAACCAATTCACAAGAATTCCATGTAAACCTCTGCTTACACCAATTAAATCTTGGATTTGAAGTTTCAAGAAACAGTTTACCATCTAGTTGATTCTACCAAAGCATTTTTCCCAGTTTAACCTTTACAGATACAGACATCTCTTGAAAAAGACAGCATGCATTTTATAATACATATGACAAAGCATTACTGTTTCTAACAATATATTACAAGCCCCAAACTCATTAAACAGATACTAGAAAACATCACTTCCAAAAATGTCTATACAGTGGGATTAAAAAAAAAAAAGCAGAGATAGTGAAAAAAATAAATGTTTTATAAGTCTCCAGATTATATGCCTGCCTTATAAATTTGAAAGGTATCTTCACAGATACTCAAGAGGTGCACTAATAGTATTTGAATCAGAAAGGCTTATGCAAATGCACACTAATACACAGACAAGCTTTAAGAGGGGCATTTCTGAAGTGCTACAGTTGAATAGGTATTTCTGGTATCCCTAGTGCTGCCTCAGAACCAGAACAAATTCTATAGCATGACTGGCATCAGTATATGGACTTTCACTATGTATCATAGTAGTTTTAATCAGTGATTTAGTATAGTGTAGACTGTTCATTCATTTTAAGCAGCCTTTAGGCACTTAAATTGTGCCTTTTCCCAAGAAAAATGACCGAAAAACAAAAGACAGACAAAAGTCTCAAAAAACTCACAAAGCAAGTTTTATAACATCTGGTGCAGCACTTACTCTGACCAGCTACATTTTATCCTTACAAGTCAAGCACATTCCATCACCCCTTTTTTAAATAGCATTTTCACAAAACGATCAGAAGTGCTTAAATATAAAAATGTCAAAACCAAAACCAAACCAACTAGATATAAAAAGCATAGAAACTAGTTTTTTACCTGTTTCAAACCATTCAAATTCTTTCATTCTTTCATACTCAACGTGAGTACTTTACTATTTCCTAACCTAAAAGTTTCATCTTAGATAGACTGAACAGAAAACAGACACACAATATTTAGGTGAGTAAGTTACCTGTGCCCTCCTGAATGAAAGGTATAGATATCTGTGACTAGGTGTAATGAAGTTGCCAAAAAAAGCTTATTACTTAGACTGATGATCTAAGACAAGACCATTTTGACACCACTACCTCCAAACAGCAGCTGAAGGTCCCCTACACAGTATCCATCACACAAAAAAAAAAAAATTCAGCCATACACGGTATCCTATGACAATAGATTAGCTGTTATACTATATATATATTGTATATAATATATATATTTAATATATTAAATCTACAACTCAAAAGATGAAGCAAGACTGTCATACGACAAAACAATTGAAGCATCTGATTTTTGAAGGTAAATGTTCACACTATTCCTATTTCGGTTCTCCTATAACAACGGCAATTACATCAAACAAGAGAAATGAGTGTCAGAATGTTTTTTTCATAACTATAATGTAAGAAAACAAAAATGTGTTAATTGTGGGTAAATTAAAATTCAAAAAGAAATCAGCAAATAATATTTATAAAGGTCTTTCTAAATTCTAGAAGAGCTGTTTTCTGTTCCTCCATGTGGAACTTTGACTTCCAATCCTTGTTTGATGTAATGCACATGTTCATTACAAAAAAATCAGAACCTAGACCATGCTGGTTGTATTCATACAGCATGAAACACCAAGAGGAAACAATCTATACTTATTTCCTTCTACCCAAATAGCAATGTCAGCAAAAACCCAGGAAAAAATATACTCCTGGATGTACTACAACCATAGTAGCCAAGTCCTCACCTATATTATTTTAGGAAAAAGCCCACTTGCCCCATATCCACATATATATGATTACTGGCAAGGCTTACAGGCATGTCTGTCCTGTTTTCAAACTATCCACTTCATTTAATCCTAACTGTGCACACCCAGAGTACTGAAGTGATCTACTAATAAGTCCTGCTTACTTCCTATGCAAATTAATTAAATGCATTTGATTTCCAGTAACAAACTTGCTACTGGTGCCCAGATCATAGAGTTAATCTTGATCTCAGGGGGAGGGGGGGAGGCACTGGTGGAGTGGGTAATAATCAACTTTCCACCTTCCAAGCGGAAGTTGTTTCCAGGTATGTCAATGGCATTATTAAATTGCAGTCTTAGTCATCTACACTCTGGACTTTCAATAGCAATCAGCCAGGCTTATTAGCCTACCTGTGCACACCTCTAGCTTCTCTAACCTCTCCAGCACTCCTTGGCAGCCAGCACCTACTTTCAGTTCACTCACCCAGGCCTATATACAACTCTCTAAGCCTATTACTCAACACATTCAAAGGCAATAAAGACCTAAAGAATTGTTTTAATTTGCATTCACCCACTATTCCATTCATATTTTAGATTCCATTTTGACTTGGAAATGAAGGGATGAGTAACAGCAATTCCTATTCCACAAACCTGCCACTATTTAACAGCCACAGAACATCATGCACTTAAATGAGATAACACAACTTCCTCCCTTCTCACCCTCAAAAAATACCTACTCATTCTTTAACTGAACAGAATACTGAAACTTATATCCCCTTTACCTCTCTTTCCTTCCTCCTCTTCAATCATTTTAAAGAGGACATAAGCATGGCTCTATTAGGACAGCCAAATACACACCAAAACACATACCCTAAAAATCCCAAAATACTCCAGTACATTCATAGTGAAAAAAACCCTTAAAAATCAGCAATTATGATTCTTGTCATCACACTAATCTATATGTGCTTTATTACATAAAGGTGAATATTAGAACTAATGATCCTAATTTCCTGGTTTTCCTTTAATTTCCGATACAAAAATCAAATACGAAAGTTTGAAAAACAAAGTGTTAAAGGACAAAATAAATTTTCCACACCATTCTCCCCAAAACATTTAACACTCTTTCAGGTAATACATCTTTCTCCTGAAATGTCTTGCCAATTAGCTCCTATAATCCTATTTTCCCATTTTTACCCATATTCTCTTTTCTTGCAGCTACAGGAAAGCAATGGGAAAACTCACTGTCTATACTGTTGAAAGCTACAAAAACAACCCACTGTCAAATAGAGAAATTGAACCAAAAGCTAATTCTCTATACAGAGGTGCCACTGTTTCAAAGAAAGTATGATAAAAATATCTATTATATATCATTTGACTACAACAAAGCTAAAACATCAGGATAATTGTCAGATATGGAATGGTAGAGGCGGATTAGGAGATCTAGAACAAAGTACTTAACATAAAGATTATTAAAAGCGTCCCTCATTTTGCAAACAGTCTAGGCCAGCCTTTCTGTAAAGTATATATAATTTACATTAACAAGACAGGCTCATCAGTACAAGGCAAGATGTCAATTCGTGTTAAATAGCAATTGTATTACTAAAACTACGACTTAATGAAAAGCTTCTGTCAAATTCTGTAACCTTAAGCTCTCACGTGAAGATTTAAAAGGGTCCTATGGCTCCAATGCCGTTCTTCATTTCACGCTTTTCTCTCTTCCTTTCCCACACGCTCAGATGTTTCAGCAGCATACTTTCAGCATTTGCAAAATCCTGCCCAAAGAGCGTGGCCGATTTCCCACGGGCTCCCTCCCCACCCTGGATGAACTCGTTACTTCCCAAAGTCCACTTCCTCTTCCAGCCCTGGACCTGCCAGCGCTCCCAACGCCCCTCCGCCTTGCGCAACATCCGCGGCCTCCTCCCCACATTTCGGACAATCTCCGATGCGACACTGACATTGAGATTTTTTTTTTTTTTGTTGTTCCCAGACCACTAGCACAGACTGACAGCTTAAAGGGCTAACGATGTGCTTTTAACCCCAAAGAGCCACGCATAATAAAACGAGCTACAAAGACAGATACGGAAGGCATTAACCCGCTCTCCTTCAGCTCTTCTGTGGGTCAAACTGCATTTTAATAGTAAGCATTTAAATTATATTTAAAAGTGCCAGCAACATCTGCCCAATCAAAATTATTGTTCACAGCTCCGACGACCAATTCAAAAGATAAAACTCCCGAGATATTGTAACAGCCCGATTAAACAGCTAAAATAAACCAGGAAAAGCACTAATTCTCCAACAGAATTTTTCCCCGAGAGCACACGTTAAGCAAAGGCTGACGAACTGATCTGGAAGGAAGAAAGGACGAGGGATACAGGCAGGGCTGCGATGGGGGATGGGAGACGTTAGCGAAGGGAAAATGAATATTCCTCCAAGGACTATCAATACGTTTAACACATCTCCTCGGAAAGAAGAGAAATCACAAGCAGGCAGCTACAGGAGCAGATAAAAGGGGAAGGAGGGAAGGAGTGCCCGATTATTCCCAGCTGACATCACAGACGGCAACCCTGCAGAAAAGGGGCTGCCAGGGCGAGGAAGCGCTCGCAGCCCCCCCGCCTCGCCTCTGTCCCCTTTATGTGCTCAGGGAAGCAGCGGGGCGGGCGGACGAGGAGCCCCCGGTTAATTGTGCGAGAGCCGCTGACCACCGGCTCCCCGGGAGCGGGGAAGGGCCGCGGTGACAAACCTCCCGGGGCTGGAGGGCAGGAAGGAGGCTGAATCCCGGCGGACACTCTCCCTCCCCCGCCGAGCTCGGAAGCGGCGGCGGGCACCGGGAGCCGGCCGAGCCCCGGGGCACACAATAGCAGCTCAGCCCCAGGGATGCGCCGCCCGCCCGCCCGACACCCGCTCGCCGGCGGGGGATGGGGAAGGGGCTGCGGGGCACCCCCCGCCCCGGGGCCGGCAGAGCCCCGCCCGCGCCGCCGCCCCTCACCATGAAGTCGCTGGCGAAGTTGTCCTCCCCATTGTGGTCCGTGTCCTTCATGGCCTGGACGCGCTTAATGAATTTCCTCAGGATCTCCTCCTGGCTCATCCTGCCCCGCCGACCGCCCTGCGGAGCGGGAGCCCAGCCGCCCGTCCGCTCTCCGCCCGGAGCCCCCTCCGCCGCACGACCCGTCACCCGGCTGCCTTCCTTGCCCTCGCTGCCTCGCCTCTCCCGCGCCCGGGCCTGCCCGCGGCCTGCTGGCCCCGCTCCGGCTCGCTCTGGCTCCGCTCCCGCCCCGCTCACGGCCGCCCGGCCGCCCGCTCCATCCTCCCCTCCCTGCGCCCGACCCTCCCCGGAGCCGCGACACGGACACGACACGGCCCCGCCTCCCCCCGCCCCGCGCACGCGCGGCGCCCGCCCCGCCCCGCCCTTTCCCCTCTGCCCCGCCCCGACCCGGCAGCGCTCCGCGCCCATTGGCTCTCCCGACCGCCGCCTCGCCCTATTGGCGGAAGGGCACGCCAATCACTGGCCGGCCGGGCTTCGAGGGAGCGCTCGCTGGGCTCCACGCCTCGCCCTCTCCCCCGGCCCCCCCCCGTTTCCCATGGATGGGATCGCCCGAAGGGCGCCTCATGGAGCGCTGGAAGGGACCACTTGGCGCGCGGGGGAGGCTGAGCGGAGCGCGGTTTCCCCTGGCCGGGGCACAATGGGCGGCGGTGGGTGCCAGCGGCGCCGCGCCGGGAGGCAGCGGCATGTCGGGGCATGTAGTCGCGACAGCGCCGCGTCCCGGAGCTGGGAGCTCACGCAGCATCCTACCGAAACGCCCGGATCAGACGGGTCCCGCCCCGGGTGGGAAGCCCGCAGCCGTGGGAAGTGCCGGGGGTCCGTGCCGCGAGGCGCGGCGGCGGTGGACGCCGAGCAGCGGGAAGATGGCGGGGCGGGACAGGGGACGGGCGCGACTCCTGGCCAGGGACCGCTCCTCACGTGTTTGTATGTATGTATATTAAGGGTATATATATGTGTGTGTTTATATTAATTTTTCATATATATATATATAGATATGTAAGTGTATGCTCTATGAAGTGTACATATATATATATGTGTGGGCGTGTGTGTGCATATATATATATATATGTATGTGTGTGCAGATAGATAGACAGAGAGATCTACTTAATAAAAATGTCCTCAGGCGAAGCTGATTCATGGAAGTGCTGCCGGCAGGTGTCTGCGGGATCCGGGCCGGTGCCGGGCGGGGAGAGGGTCCCGCGCCCCTCGGCACCGCAGCTCAGACACCCCGCGCCTTCCTATTTTAAACATACCCTAAAATCTCTGCCTTACGTGGTGTTGGAGGATTTGGCAACGGTGCTATTTCATTGTTAATGTTATATGGAAAAGTTAAACACCATGTTTGGTGTCCTGATGACATTTACAACTTCTGCTTAAGCAAAGTAAAGCAATTGTAGAGGTGTGTGTATGTATAGCCTTATAGCTTAATAAATATAGCCAAGTGAAGTCGTTCAAAATGTAATTTTATTGATGAAGATCTACACGGCCTTGAGTGATGCTGTTGATCCAGTAAAAGCTTGTCACGCAGGCAGATAAAGATCCAAGCTGAGAAGTATAACCCAGCTAAGTCACTCCTGCCCCATCGCCCGTTCCCTGCTGCTCATTCCCTGCCCCGGGAGCGTGCGGCGCTCGCAGTCCCACCGACACAGCCCCTGTCGGACAGGACATCGAACCGGCTCAGGGAACTCACTCAGCTGCAATATAGCTCCATAGAAAATCGGCGTGTTTTCTTCTCTGATCATTCCATTAATCTGGCTTTGTTACCAAAAGAAACCTACAAAAAGCTTGGTCTTTTTGTGTTGGTGTAAGATACTACTGTTTTAGAAGGCTGCCAAAGAACACCAGTTCCACACCAGAATTAGTACAATAGCACATTACCACCCTCAGCCTACCAACTTACTATCCTCCTGATGGAGGCAAGCTTTGAGATAGGAACCTGAACTGTAGCTGCTGATGCATGGACACACATTTCCTTCTCCTGCATCTGCTACAGACACAGCCATCTCTGGCAGAAGGGTAGGCTGGAAAATTGACAGGCTTAGCATTTTCACAAGACTTGCTGCAGACTTCAGCATCTTATTAAGGGGTTGGGTTTTTTAGCTGTTGATGTTCATCAGCTAATATAGAGAAAAGAGACATAAGGACACATGAAGGAGCTGGGAAAGGGCATCAGTTCTGTGCTGCAGTTTAGTGAAGCCTTTAGTGAGCACTCCACACAAACACATCAGCTGTCAATGTTCAGTCTCCTCTCCATGTCCTTTGCACCAGCTTCCATAATAAGCTAATCAATTGGCCCCAAAGAGCCACAAGGTTATCTGCCTTTCTTGTTTTAATTCCTCTCCGCCTTTTCCAAACCTCCTTTTCTAAAATACCAAAAAGCAGCATTAAAGGGAAAGACAGAAATTAGAGAGAGACCAGAGACCACAAGGATAGCTGGGTCTTGGATCATCAGATAGTTTCTCTGTGCCATCTTGCTGGATTTCCATCTGCTTAGGAAGGTTGCTGTTTGTTCAGCAGTTGTCCTGGCAAACCTGCTCCCAGTGCCAGATGGCAGGTAACTTCAGAAAAGTGATACTTGAGATTACACAACCAATTAATGAAGTCTTGAATGTTATATGGTTTTCTGCATTTATTCACATAACCAAGTTACAGAAGAGGAAAAGAAATATCATGATGAATCTGTATCGTTATTGCCTGACATGGAAAGGACCCAGTTGTTAGTCTGGCTTAATTCACCATCTGCAACTCAACTGTAACAAAGTGTTGTAAACCAGCAAGTGTAGCTGTGGCCTTTCATTTAGTTTAACTGATAAGAAGGTTATACAGTCTCAGAAGACAAAAAAAGCCCCTGAACTAGGCATGTGTCACTAGCCAGAACAAAGTTATATATGAAACAAAGAAATTAGGAATAGTGTGGAGAACTGTGCCAGGCATTGTCTGCCTGTGTATGTGTAAATGTACCTGGGAGAGCTGCAAACCAAACAGCACCAGTTTTATCTCCCACAGCCCTGCAAATGGTGCATGAGGTTGTCTCATGTCTGTGCTATGAACAGACACCTCAAGCCTCAGCAGCAAAAATAGCATTTTAACTCAGACTTTTGATCTGAGGCTCATACTATCTGGGTTAACCCCAGACACCTGACCAGTGCAACATGTGTGCATGAGTGCCTATTTGTGTAACTGTAGGAGCAGGGCGGAAAAACAGACACACAGCATGAATTACTCACCCTATAGATAGAACAGGAAGTTTCAACCCAAATCTGTAGAAGAAAATTCTAGTTTTGTCTTAACAATCCATACAAGTATGGTCCTTGAAGAAAAACAAGTAAATCACCTACAGCTTCTCTGCTATAATCTCATTTTGCCTTGCCGTGCACTGCTCCAGCTGCAGCAGGGAAGGAAGACAGACACTTTTTTCTGTTCCAAGGTGGCTTCTCATGTTCCCACAAGGTAAACATGGTGTAAATTAGTAAATGTGCTTCCTGACCTGCATACCATGGTGCTGCCCAGTCAATGGGTGGGACTACCACACATCCCAGTTGACCAACCTTCAGAGGTTTCCCTCAAGTTGCGATGGGGCACAGGCTCACATCAAAGCTGTTTGGCTTCAGTGCCTCTGTGGCTTGAAGCTGTGTTCAGAACCCAGCACATATCTAGCCAAAAGTATGTTACAGAAAGAAATCAAAGAACTGGGGTGGGAGGGAAGGGTGCAAGAACCCTACAGCTCTGAGTAAGGGCATCACCTCCAGCAGTGTTAATACCTCCTTTGTCCAGCAAAACAAGACCTTGTGTATTCTTGTAATTTTGTGTGACTACATTACAATGATTGCTCACTTTGTCACCGGTTTCTTCTCCCCGCTGCAATAATCTGCAGACCCATGAACTTTCACTATTTGGAGTAATGCAAAAGAACCATAATTCACCATAACACTTTATGTTGTTGTATAATTAATAATGTAATACTGAAATTATTATTAAATTATGATAAATATATCCTATACATGAAAGCTTAATTAATTTCATCTATACTGGGTATCTGAAAAGTTTTTGAAATCAAAATTATTTAGGATAAAAAATAGATGTTAGCATTTATAGATTTCATAATAACACTCCTGAAATATACTTAAAGTGCAGTTAGTTGGAAGTTTCTAAAAATGTGGTGTTTCAATGGAAAATGCTGTTTCTGTAAAAGTTACATTTTCCACAGGAAACAATTTTGGCAATGTTTTTCTGCTTTCCGACAAAAACAATGCACTGTTATACTTACAGATGCAGAAATGTCTTTACCATTGAAGTCAGCACAACTTGGGTTAGGGACTCAGCACATGAAAGAACTGGAGCATGGAGTATAAATGCCAGGAAGCTGTTGAACAGCTCAAGGGTACACATAAAAACTAAATCCAAGTGAAACATTTGTCTTTGATCTGACAAACTGAAATACAATGTGTCTTTCCATGAATGTCAAAATGTTTCAAGCTGGTTGAAAATAGTTAAATGAAACATTCAGGAATATTAGAATCACATACTTTTTATATACTCTTATCCTCAAACTTTTCAGTATTAGTCACTTTTGTTTCTGAAGATGATAAAAATACTGTATCAAGTTTTCTGGCTGATCTTCAGCTACAATTTAACCACTTAGATTATAAGTAACAAACTAAAATACAGCAACCTCCACGGAGTCTCAAAATTCTAATTTTGGAAACAAAAGGCATTGTGGACAATAGATCTAAGTAAGATACACTGTATCCTTTCTATACTACAAAATAATTGAATTTCTGATTTAAATCTGAAACTAATCTTATTTTAAATTAGTCATAGAGATTTGATCAGTGTCTGTATAATATGTTCCATTCATATTCATTAAGTGCCATGTGACTGCTGAATTTCTTGACATTTGCCTCTATTACTCTAAATTCAGCAATGTCAGATTCCTGTAATTACCACTGAAAATACTCCTACTACAATTTAATTTTACCTAGCTTGCTTAGTTTTTATTTATTTATTTACCATCTTCTGGGATTCATTGTGTGATATTGCTAAAACCCTTTATATGTGACATTTCTTATGCAGGTAATAAGAATTTTAGACCAGAATTACTGAGTTCCATGATCAGGGCATATTTTGAAATCCTGACTAAGTGTAGCATATGCCCCCTCCCAATACCAACACAGTTTCTGTACACAGAAGAAACTTTGTTCTTGCTACAGCACTTACTGAAGCAGCATTGAGGTTTAAAGTGGTTTTTAGGTATTGCTAGCAGCTGAAACAAAAAAAAAAAGAGTGTGCATTATGATCATCAGCATAACATTGTACCATGACCAACTTTTAAAAGAAAATAGCTGTGAAATACTGTCCAGACATAAAATGTTTCTGCTTTTTTCTTCTTTTTCTTTTTAAATTTCATTTAATTAAAGATTTTTGATCGAGGTACTTTGATTTTTATGAGTGGAAAAAAAAAGTTTCCGAGTACAATCAAGAATTTCCGTAAGTCTTTAACAGTATTAAAATAAATAGCATATGGGTTTCAAACTAATTGCTGTGTCCCCTTTTGATAGCTGTTGTTCGACAGCCTCACTGTAAACCCTTCCCTGCGAGACCTGATGACTGTTATTTATACATGTCACTATTTATGCAGTAGGAGACGTGCTTTGTGCTATTGAACCAGGAAAATCAGGAGCCATTTTCCATCTGTATCTTTTGACCTTATTCAAATTGGACACAGAATTTCTGAGTGCTGCCTTGTGCCTGGGCAGTGCCCCTGAGCCGGGCTGCCGGGGCGTGGGTTGCTGCAGCACTGCACTGGTGGGCTGCCCCGGGGAACCTCATTTGCCTCCCTGTGACAAAGCTTTCCTCGAGGGTATTCCCCAGGCACAGCCGCAGCACATCTGAAATGGAAATAGCAGCAGCAGAAGGTAAGCCTGGGCACAGGCCATGCTAGGTATCTGTGCTCTCCAGCCTTTGCCTGCAAGTATCGAAAAGAGCATTGTTAAAAAAACTGGTGTGTTCAAAAGACACCAGGGAAGAATATGGATGTTCTAATGGGAGGAACTCATTCAAAATATGATTTTAAAATGGGTAATTGAATAAAAATAAAGTTTTCAGTATTCCTTGTAAAAAAATAATCATTGTATGGAATTTTGTATCGACTAATCCAAAAGGTTCCTATAAACAGAATGAGCTTTGCTTAATTTATCTTATTCAATTACTGCGAATCAGCCTCAAGAACAAAAGAATTAACCAGTTCAATTTCAGGGTTCTTATCCATTAGCATAGCAGTATTTATATCACCCTTAAACAAAGCTTAGACTTGTTTGTCTCTAGATTTACATTCATCAGTACACATTAAAGTATTCCCACTTCTCTAAAATGCATCTTTACTGAAAATAAAACAAAAAATTGCTAGATAGAATCTAAGCCAAAATTGTGTAACACTGCTCTTTTACCTGGTATGAGCATTCTCTGGATGCACATACTATTCCATTTTATTTTGAAAATTCTATTAAAATAATAACAAGGACAGAGACTGCTAATGCATTAGATGGACTGGTGAAACTGAGCTCCCTGAGTCCCTCCTGTGAAATGCCTGCTGTTATGATCATTAGTAGTCATAATGACCAGTTCAGATTCTCAACTATTTTGTAGATTAAAAAAATATATATTTTAATAGTCTTTTAAGGGAAATAGTAAGCCTTATAGTTTGGGAAACAAAACCAGATGGGAAGGGGAAAAAAATTAAAACTAAAGACACCCCTCCCCCTCAAGTTCACATAAATTATACTATAGAGAGCCACCCTATATATGACCAGATCTGTTTATATGTTAACTTCAAAAAACTATGGGTACAGTTATGACTTTATTCTCTAACGTGAGTTTTCTCCCACATTTCAGTGAAAGGTTTGCTGTTATATCTGTGTGCTATAGCAAGTGACATAAACCCAGCATATGCTGTGTTCAACAATATTTCATATTTCATTATCAGAGAGCACAACAATAGTTCTATTGTGTAGGGCAGCTCTCCTTGAAGGTGGAAGGAAGGCTGCACACAAGCTTCCAGAATGGTCCAGAAATACGATGGTGACACCAGACTGGCTCATGTAAACAGGAAATCAAACCAGGATGTAAACCGGACTGCTTCCATATTCAGTAATATTTAGCTAAAAATAAACAGTTTAGATAGAAGTAGGAAAGCCAATTCTCTCTGTAAACTCATTTTCCAACTTGATTTTTTTCAAGACCTAATAGAAAAATGCAAATAACACTAATCAATGAGTGTTAGTGTTGCTCTATCGATATGTTTGTAAAGAGATTGCAATAACTTCCTGAGGGCCTATTAGTGTGAAAAGGCCAATGGAAATTCTCTTTCCAGAGAATAATAAAGACTTGGAGATGAAGACTGAAAAGGGATACAACTGATCAATGAATTAAAAAGAAAAGGAGAAAAAAGGAGAAAAAAGTTCTACTTCAGCTAAAAGACAATGTAATCATAAGAATAAATAAATACAGACTGTGAAATCTAGAACCGATGAGCCATCTCATTCTGAGAAGGAGTTCTCAATCAACCCACACAGAGTGAGGGGAAGCTGGGGTTTTTTTTTAATAAGAGTATTATCTAATGGTATTGCTGTCTTCAAGACCATCATGTGGAGTTCACCTGGGAGCTCCTCTGCAGTCTGAAGTTTCTTATGATTTCTCTGACTGTTGAAATTAGGCTAAAATGCTCTCCAATTTTAGGAATAGGTGAATATAGGGTAAGAACTGGAAAACGTCAGCAAAAGTCACCAAGTCCAAGTTCCTGCCATCACAGGTAAATCTGAATATAATCCAATTAATAACACTGTCAAGTTTCATCTCCAAATAAATCACATTATTTGCCTCCACTGGCCACACAACAATAATATTCCAAAACCTCGGTGCTATAACTCTGGGAGGTTTTTCTTATTTTCAGCCTCAATTGTTCAAGGATATTCTTTCCAGCACAAAATATCTCTTCATCACAACCATCTTTGTTTTACTATACTAGAAAAGTTATGCTTTTGCCCTATTCTGGCATCATAAACTGTTCATCATTTCTAACAGGGTCTTCCTCATAGCAGGAGAGTCAAATAAATTCTTTATGATGAATCAGTTTTTCTTGGTTGGGGAATATTAGGTACGTGCCAAATTCCAGATTATTGAAAAACTTCCCTAATCTCTGCATCTGCTTGCTGAGGATGAAGGCTAAAAGACAGAAGGAGTAGATGTAATTCTGAAGGAGAATAAGGAAACATAGGAGGATGCCTTTTGGTTAGAGTTTCACTGCTGGTAAGCAAGAGCAGTATGTAATTTCCCAGAGAGATGCTTGCTGCCTGAGAACAGCAGCAAGAAATGGCCAAAGGTTCTCTAATGGGTGGCTGTCATTATTCCCACCTGGAGTACTGCAACCAGCTCTGAGGTCCTCAGCACAAGAAAGACATGGACTTGTTGGAGTGAGTCCAGAAGAGGGACATCAAGATGGTTAGAGGGAGGGAAGACCTCTCGTACAAGAAAAGGCTGAAAGAATTTGGTTTATTCAACCTGGAGAAGAGAAGGCTTTGGGGTGATCTAATTGTGGTCTTGAAGTACCTGAAGCTATCAGCTACTAATCAAGGCTAATCAAGGCTTTGGCATTGCCACAGACAATGTAACACTGGAATAGGACCCAGAATGCAAGTAAGCCAACTGACCTAGCCTTCAAGGAGGGCTCTTTCTTGAGAAATCCATCCCTATGATCCAATCTTGTCACCTCAGGCCTACAGGAAATGCTGGATAAGTAAATAAATAAGATGCTCAGTTTTTTCTCCCCCTGAATGTAGAACTTCCCCAAAACTGGAGGCTGTGGAAGGAGAAAAGCCCAGACAAACTTGGCCATAAGACAAATATCTTGGTTCAGGAGTCACAGTTCTGACCTGGAGACACACAAAGGATATCCTGGATGGCAGAGGTAGAATTTAAATGACAGCCATTAGAAAGAGGAATCACATGTAGTAGAGGTGGTGCATGTTCTTATTCATGTGCATGCTCTGAGGAGAAAGGATTTTTACAACATCTAGAAGTTGATGAGAAGGTGTAAATGCAAACTCTGTGACAAGGCCTGTAATGGAACTACCCTCCAGTGCAATAGATTTTGCTCTAACTACCACCCTGTTCCTGGTCCTCAGGTCTTCAAGGACTGCCTTTCTTCCTTCTTTAGCCTTTTGCCACCAAAAAATTCATTAGTATATTCTTATTTTGATAATTAATGAAGGTGATTAATAGTACCATTGAATGATCCTGTGCTCATGACTGAATTCTGAGAAATTCCACTTGCAAAACAAAAAAATCCAGAAAACCAAAAATACTAGCATGCAACTTCCAGTAGTTTAAACTTCCATTTTCATAGTACAGACTTTGGGCTATTTAGCTTCATAGCAAACTAAAGTGGATTATAAAATCTGTAAATATGAACTAAAATAGAAAGAGGAAGACAAGAAGGATTCAGCTGTGATAAAAGGAAATCTGCACAAAGAATGAGGGTAAAGTACAATGCAGCTGTTACATTTCAGCATCCCTTATTGAAGAAAATTAATATCAAGCTCTTTTAAAATGAGCTTTTTTCCTCCTTTTATTTAGCTCTTATGTACAAAAATGCAGTAATTGCTCGAATAAATGCACTCTTGAAAGGGCTAAGACCTCAGTATTAACAGAACTTGCTTGCAGTATTGATTGAATGTATGTTTGCTGGTTAATTATTTAACTTTGAAGCTGCCTACTGTTTTACTGTTCCTGGTTGTTCTACCAATTTGTATTTCTGGTAAGCATCAATTTCTACTCATCACAGAAGAAACTCTACTTGATTAGAGTCAGAAACCATTCTATTTGGTTCTATTTTCTAAGTGCAACATATTCTCTGTACATGGAAAAAATTATATACCTGCTACATTGCCAGATGCATAGTCAGTAGGCAATCTTCTGCAAACATGGAGGGGTTTGTTGTTTTCACATCAACATTAACCATCTCAATCAAAATGCAAAATTCACACTCATTGCCTTCTGGATGGTTGTAAATACTAAGTCCCTGGACAATACTGTCCAGGACAGTAAACTTTGTGTTTACAAATGGAGAATGGTTTTCCCTCCTTTACTGATGTAACTTCAGAAACAAAATTAGCAAGATAAAAAAATCGCCATGAGGTATTATAGCACATACAGAGCATTTTCAAAGTATTTGTGTCAAAGAATTTAACAGGATGTAAATTATTAATATAAAGGAAACAATGCCATAAGCATGTGGGCAGAGCAGCAAAGATAAAAGTTGTGCCTTTCATTACAGACAGCATTGAGCAAATCGGAAGCACACATGGCAGAAAACACACCTGAGTATTTCTAATTTATGACAGCAATAATCACAGGCAATGTATAAAAATAATAAGGCATATTTCTTTCACTAATGTTTTTTGAAGTTACAGCCCTGTGAAAGACACACTGCCTGGACCATTAGTATTTTTTACAAATTAGTATAGTGTCAGTGTGTTGGAAGGATATATTTGCTGAGCAGCCAGGAAGTCTCCCAGAACAAGACATATAATTGACAAACATTTAATTGATCAAATCTGCTATATGTACATACAGACTATCTTATTGGAAATACCTGCAGAATCCATTAGCAGCTCTTTGAATTACATTATTTTTCTCCCAAACAACCAAGGAGAATTTAACATAGTAAAGCACACCATTTTTCCCATAATCGTTATCTGGCAGTCAATGAGTAGGTAATAGCGTGTCTGAATGCTTTGAATAGTAAATACAAAAACAGAGAAAGCCAAAATATTCTCAGGTCCACACACAGCTGCTAAAGTGGAATGCTCACAAAGTTATCTGTACTCATGGTTTAAATCTGCTTTTAATTTTAGGCTTTACTTGCATTATACAAATCCAGTCAAGTCGACAGTCACATTCTGTAAAACAGGTATTACCAAATAAACAGCTTTTTAATATGCTCAGCAAAATTCACCATTCCTGAAAAGCCTGATCTCTGGTTAAATGCAAATCTACATGTTGCCATGAGTTGTTTTTTGGTTTTGCTTTGCTTCATTCTAAATGAAACATGAATGGTTGTCTTCTATACTGCTCACAGAAATGGAGATCTACAGGAGAGTAAACACTCAGCAGGATTTTTATGAAGAAGCTTCTCAAATGCAGTGATCCCAGCAGCACTGCTCAGCCCATGCCAGAGCATGGGCACAGCAGCTTGTGGTTGTCTCCTGCATGCAATTCAAAGGCAGGAATCCAGCTGCTTAATTGTGTATCCATTTAATTCATCTCCCTTTAGAGACAGCCCAGAGAAGTCATTGCTAAACTTATTGCTCACTGCCCTCATACCAGTTTTTAAGCAGGACTGCAGGGCAGACCTTCAATACTCTGAACTAATACCCTGATTCAAACAGAAGAAACAATAATAAGCAACAGAATTGGTAGACATCAGGATAAATATGGTACAATGAGGAAGAGCCAGCATGGTTTTTGTAAAGAGAAGTTGTGCTTATCCTATCTACCAAAGGTCTCTGACATGTCAATAAAACATTGGCAGCACAAATCTGTTTGATACCATCTGTCTGGATTTCCAGAAAGCACTTAAAAAGTTGCCTCTCCTGAGGCTCTTGAGGCTCTCTTGAGGAAGCTAATCAGACATGAAGAAATGTTCAAAGATGGGAAGAAATTAAGTAAAGTATTAGTTGACTCTTAAAGTAGAAAGAGATCACACATGGAGTCCCACATGGCTTTGTGCTGAAGTCCACATTGCTCAACACAGATCACAAGGGATCAGAAAACAGTGTCAAAAAGGGATGAAAATATTTGCTGATGTCACTGAATTAGTCAGTGATACAGACTATGGCTGATTGCAGACTCACATAAGACTTTCCTACCATGTAATGACTAGGCAACAAAAATTCACTTTGGAGGAATGTAAAATGAGGACAAACATTGCTAAAAATCACTACAAAAGGAATCAAGAATATAAAATATTATTTTTCTGTTGTATAAATACATTACATATCCACATCTTCAGCAGTGTTTATAGTTATGTGTCCATCTGAAGACAGATATAGAAGTCCTGTAAAAGATACAGATAAGTGCAACAAGTATGATTAACGATATGGAGTGATTACAGGATGAACAATAAAATAGATTAAAGGTTTTGTTTGCAAAAATAAATAATATACTAGAAAACAGTAAAATCAGGAGTGGCCTGAATAAGGTAAGTAGGAAATAACTGTTTCTTTCAGCTCAAAATCTAGAAGATATCAAATGAAGCCAGAAGACACCAGTCTCCAGGCAAACAAAAGGACCTGTGTCTTTACTCATCACATAGTTAACCAACAGAACTTGTGCCAGGACATTGTGGATGCTGAAACTGTACCTGAATTCAAAATAAGATTTTGATAAATTCATGGAACAAAAAGAGACCTAGCACTATTCAATACAAACCCACATCAAATAGTTTAGGAAGTCACAGAATTACTGATCAGCAGACACTCAACATGTATTTTGGGAAGGGCTTCTAAAGGGCCCTTATAACCTTCTCAGGAAACTTACTTGGTCGTCACTGTTGGAAACAAGGTGCAGAGCTAGATGCAACTGCTCTTACCCATATTAGAATTGGAGTAGTGCATTGTAAGTGTTGAGTCACTGTGCACAGAAGTAATCTGTGCTTCACCTGAAGAATGGAACTGGAATTTCTGGGCTGTGCCATCAAACTGTGCACGTACAGCTGTGCTTCTTGGAGAAACATTAAGCCTGCTCTACACATGGAGCCACAATCTCCAATGTGTTATGAATGTCCAAGGTTTCTAATGTATGCCACACCCCTCCTCACAACTGCACATGCTCACTGCCATTGCACAATTGTCAGATTTCCCAGAAAAAGTGTTGCTGCATACCTCCAAATCTTAGATAAATACACAGTTTCTCTATATTGTGCCAGACAATTTCTAAGTCAGAAGTAATTTGTGTTCATGAGAAAACAGAAGGATGGTAATCCTGCTTGGAATATCTTTTTATCTGGAGTGAATGTGGCTTCTTTGACTTGAACCACAGTTTTTATATCTTTTGCTGGTTCATGTTTTCATTGTCTGGAAATGAGAGGCCTCTTTGTCTCTGCTTGGTGGTTGGACCTAAAGGTTTGCTAGACAGTTACATTTCTTTACCCTCACCACTTTTGTTGTCACAGTTCACAGTCCCATAATAAGAGGTGGTTGAGTTCATGAGAACACCCTCAAATTTCTTTTTGCCAAAGTGATCTTCTTGCTTCCATCCTGTACATGTGACTGAGGCTCTCGGGTGCAGAGGTGTGGTTTTATAGTGAAGTAAACCTAGACAGGGTCTTAATCATGTCCATTTGCCTTAGTGTTTGCTTTGCTGTTTCAACATAGTTTTCCAAGTCTATTTATCTCCAAATAATACAGGCTGCAAGGGCATCTATGAGACCTCCATACCTTTCAAATATCTGAAATTCCGGGATATTTCATGTGTTCTGTTATATGAAACAACTTTATCATAAATGTTGCTGTCTAATGCTATCCTGTTGTTATTAATTGCCTTGCTGACTAATTATTTAGCTGAATTTCATTAATAAAACTGGTGCAATAGTTGCTGCAAGTAGGTCCTGGTCACCTCTCTGTTTGAATAATTCCATTGCCAAATGCTTTCAGGCTCTGCCTCAGAAATTAGCACAAATTGTAAGTTTATTAAGAAATTACACTTATTTTAAGTTTATCCTTAATAGTCTCTGTATAATAAAAGTATTTTTTTCTTCTGTTTCTGCCTTGTGTTGAATTCTAGGTTTTTTTGCAATTATTCTTGCATGTTTTTTGGTCACCACAATATCAGCATGAGTTCTGTGGGATTTTTCTCAAATTTCCACATTTTCTTCAAAAGAACTGTTTCCTTTTCTTGTAGGACTAGTTCACTTCCTGCCGATAATTCTCTGGTTTTATTTTAGATGTCTGTAAAAATTGATTAAGTTTTCTATCAGCTATCCAGAAGATTTTTTTTTCTTAAAACATTATACTACTGCCCTCTGTATCTGAGGAATAATTTGTAGACTATGCTACATATTGGCTGTGCCTGGTCCTGCATCTCATACTCTGAAACAAAGCGAGACCTGTTTGACAAAAAGTAATGTAAGCCTCCAATTTTACATTCAATTACAAGCTAAATTTTCCCATATTTTTTTCTCACAGAGAAAGGTTTTCTCCCAGAAAAATTGGCAGCAGGGATACCAAACCTTCCTTAAGAATATTTTTTAGGAATTGTTTATATGATCTACCTGTCCAGAGCTCATCCAGATGGTTTGCCTTGATGTCCTATATTTGTGTCTCACTTCAAAGCTCTTGTAGACACATTATGATTTTCATTTGTGTCACAAATAAATATGGAAAGTTTTCTTACTGTTACTAATGTCACTTAATGTCACTTTCGCCTCTGGGGGGTAGGGGTAGAGGGGCTGGTGCTTTTGGCTGCTTCTGAAAGGACACAGGTAAACTTTCTGACATCTAATAACAATGTGAAAAAACTCCTTCTCTGCTTGAGCATAAGTTTGCTCCCCCAGGAGCAAACTTATTTTATATTACATTTATATTTTACAGTCACATTTTAAGCTGAAAAATAGCCTGAATGACAACGTGTTGATTGCAGACACCCCCCAGTAGCAGCTGCAATCCAGATTCTGTGGGAGATTTTTCTGCAGCCAACACCAGGACAGGGGACAGTGTGGGAGCAGGTATTTGTGGCTCTGTGTCCTGTACAGGGATTCTGCCACAGGAGATCAGCCCTTGTTGTCCCAACTCTGTGAGGAGGAATGGGGGTAGCCAGCATGAGCACTCATTTGGATCCACCACCAAAAAAGGGGTACAGAGAATTATAATTGATAGTGCTGCTGGAGTTATGGCACTCACTTTGAGTGTTGTTTATGTAGAGCATACTGAGAGCTGCTGAATTTGGAATCTCCTCTCTGTGGCACAGCCACAAGAAGTGTAGGCTTAGGATTTAAGCTTAAGAATATTAATGTTAGGGGATTCTGATATGCAATTTTATTCTCTCATTAGCAATAATTTGAAAAGGCAGGAACAAAATCAATCTCATAAATAACATAATCCATCTTGGCAGAAAATACCTATAGAGGAATTAGCATTTTAAAATACTTCCAGCTTCTGCATGAAAAACTGTGAAACATCTGTCTCAAAAAGAAAAGGTTTTTAAATAGTTTTCTGGAGGTCAAGTAATTTTTTTACACATTTATTACCTCATAATTTGGTTGTATGTAGATAATGCCCTACGAATATCAAACACTTCTCACTCCTTGTGTTGACATTTTTGTGCACATTGTTCATCATAGACTTCTCTAATGCAAATTTCTTCCTTATGACCAAACAGTGACTCAATTGCTTTTCTCAGAAGAACTTACCTTTCAGCAATGTTTATTACAAAATATTTTCAACTATTATTTTGTTGCTACCTTTTGATTTTATCATTCACAATGGATTATGGTTGGTTATTACTAAATGTAGTTTTCTACACATTAAGCTTTAATTTCTACTAAAATTGAATTAAAAAAGTCTCATGACTCAAGCCTTAAAAAGCCAGATGTTTTTTAAAAAATCTTTCTACATTTTAAAACAGCTGTTTATTAGAGAGATGAACAGAACATTTTAAATTTAATTTTGCTATCAGGAGAAAGAGTTCCACAAAACTGGAATTCTTCTAATAATGCCAGTTGAAATAGGATAAAATCATAAGGGTTAGAAATTGACTGTAAAAAGTATAAGTCTGATGAATGAACCTGAGATATTAATGTGTATCCAGATGCTAGCAACATACATTAAAACCCTTCCCCATTTCATTTAAAAAATTAACTGGTTTTACACCTCTTTTTTATTTTTTTTTTTAATTTTTTTTATTTTTTGGTAATTTGTGTTCACAGAGGTGAAAGAGTGAATTTCAATGGACTTTTTGTGTGTCTTTCAAAAACTATTACAACATTTTTTGATCACGGCAGGTCAGGTCACAGTCCAGCTGGGTCCATGCCCCCCTTCAACCTGTCTCTAAAATGGGCAGTAGTGGATGTTGAGTGAATGAATGCAAGAGATGAGACAGATCCATAGCCAGGTCATACACAGGCACTGGCATTTTGCAGCAAAGGACATCCTCAACTGGAATTTAGACATTGACATGCTTTCCTACACATATAAATAGTATCTGTGAGTGTTGCAGTTCCTTGATGTGATACATTTCAAATCCAAAAGATTCTATGGTATCTAGTTCTGTAGCATAATTATATGTTACCTGGAAAAGTACATCCCTTTGCTCATTTTAAAAGTTGCCCAACAGGATTTCATTTGATTCCTCCTAAATCCTTGTATCACCAGAAAATGATGGCTAACACCCATTGTACTCACAACTTCAGAGTTCTCTCTCAAGTCCCTCCTTAAATTTTCTTCTGCAAGCCAGTTAGACCAAAACTATTTGAGTTTCTTCATACAAAAGCTATAGTCAATGTTTGACATTTTCAGCTGTCATCTTTAAAATGGACTATCCTGAATAATTCGTTACCATTGCCAAACTAATCTGTACATATCCAAGATTATTTATAGCTACTTAATTGAGAAGTGTCCATCTCAGTAGAGATACTTGCAGAGACTCCTTATAACATTCTTCATGGAGAAGACAACGACTCTGAAGATAACTTTTTCTTTCATTAGATGATACCTCCATTTATTTCAAATACTTTGGTGAGGAATGAAAAAAAATTAAAAACTTAAAAAACTTTAAAAAAAATCTGAAAACATCAGTATACTTACTGTAAACACTGGGTGACCCTTGCCCATTGACCTCGAGCATCTCCAGTAACTTTTTGAAACACCACACCAGGTCTAGAGGTTTGTTGATTTTTCTCCAGCATATCAATCTGAATGCAGTGTTTACTTTTTTGTATTCTCTTGTATAGTTTCCACCAATATATTCATATGTACTTTCTTCTCATATGCCCTTTCTAAGAACAGCATCTTTAAGGAAAACATATTTTCATTTTTTGTACTCTATGCACAACAAGCCAAAGGAACTTTAATGAAAAATTAATACAACACATTTGCAGAGCTTCAAGGGCAAGTTTAACTGTAGAAAGAGGTTTGAAGGCCTTTGGAAGTAACTCAAAGCCCACTGAGTCCTTTTGCAGCTCCAAAGATTTCCAATACATTTAGATGACCTGGTCACTGTGCGTTTGATGCAAAGAAAAATTTGCAGCCAAGGCTCTGCTGTAGAAAAGGCTTCTGACAGGTTATAAAGTTCCCCATGAGGCTGATGCTGCTCTGTAGACTTCCAAGACTTCCTACTGACTTCAGTGAGCACAGAATAAAGCTACACCATCCCACTGCTGCTTTGGAAAGCAAAGTCCATTTCAAGAAGAAGGAATTCTTCCATGGAGAAGAATCCTATGCCATGTTTTGGGAGAACAAAATCTCAAAGTCTTTCCTCTGGAAAACTTTCATCTGAAGTAACAGCTTAAAGCAATTCTGCACTAGGTAATAAGTGTCTAATTATTAAAAATGCTGCATCAAGGTAAGGAAAGAAAAAGCTGGTCTGGCATTTTGTTGAACTTTTTTCATTTGTAAAATATGTAAACGAGCAGTGACAAAAATGTCAGTACTGACATTTTATCTACCCTTCTTCCTTTTCTTATATATTTTACATTTTCCAAATAACTCCTTATCAGCTCATGTTTGAAAAAATTCACTTTATGTCTATTTTCCCAATGTTTTGATGCAAAACTTCCATGTATATGTACCACAATTTGCACATTGAAAGCCAATTTACAATGCAAAATTTTATGTTAATTTTTTTATATGCAATTCAAATTTCCAGAACAATGGCACATATATTAAAAAATACAGCATTGTGAAAATATAATTTTAGGTAGGCAATAGATTGTTAATGCACCTACAAAAGAATATCATAAAACAGTGAAACGTGTCTCACAAGTCACAGCAAAAAAACATATCAGCACTCTAAGCAGTGGTTTGTTTACATTAAAATTAGCTCTGAGAAGGTTTACTGGGAAACCAAGTACTTATATTTTCCATTAGAGTACTGAGTGCAAGATGTAGAGTTGCTTCCATTTTTGTGTGGCTTCTGTTCTTCTAAGCCACATGGAAATATCCATTTACTTAGAATTTTCTGTAAAAATCCAAAAGAATTTCAATGGGAGACTTAGGGTTGCATGAAACCAATAAATAAGACTGTGCTGTCTGCATGCCTTTAGGGAGGCAATCATTAGTTCCCACCCAGGAATATGGTGGTGGATCTCACCCGGAATGTTTGGAGCTACAGAAAGGCTAAAGGAAAGCAGAACTTCCAAGCCTGTACTTCACACTTAGTCACTTCTCATTTAATGCCAGACAATGATTTGTACAAGGATCAAGGGTAGAATCTGGCCAGCATTTAACTAGCTGGATGAATAGGAAGTGCTATAAAGGCATTATTGTCATCTAAAAATGACCTAAAGAAAAGTAAAAATATTTACACTTTGGAGTTCTCTGTATCTCTTCAATTTAGGTAAGATAATGCAGCATCAGTTCTGCAGCCCAGATGTCATGTTGGAGATATTTCTGTAACCATGAGCTAAAAACAATCTCTTTTTGTTAATGATTCCTGAAATTTTGGACAGTTGGTAGCCCAGATTCTGAATTTGTAGGTAGGCCCCATAAATGCTTCTTTAAATGCCACAGATCCACTGTACAGTCTGTTTATGTGATAATCCTGTTTCAAAGCATGAAGTAGGGACAGAAGAAAAGGGATATGCTGAAATGTACTTGTTACTTCTTGGAGTTAATTTTGATTTGCTGAGTTGCTCTTGACCTTTTACTATCCCAGACTTTTTACTACCCCCATTTACCATATTTGCACTAAGATCCCTCTACACAGCAAAGAGTAAGAGCAGGATGGTCACAGTCACTTTGTAGAACCACAGCCAGTAACTTAAACTGTGATCAAGTGTTGGGTACTGGGGTAAATGTTTGGGTTTTTTTTTTTCATTTTCAGCTAGGGAAACTAACATTAATAATTTATACAGCATTCCATGTTTCTGCAATACTGAAAACATTTAAAATGGATTAATCCTGTCTGTCACACGCATTGAGGTCAAATTCGCTTTTATGGGCAGCAGTGTTACTCAGGATTAACTCAGAAGAATTCAGATTCTTCAGCATTACATGATAATATAATTTAGCTTTTAGTAATTACAAATATTTCAAAGAGGTTAAAACATTGAGTGAAATGTTGTCCTGATCTGGAAAGTTATTGCTGTGGTCTACAGGATTCCACAGTGTTAGACAATGGCAGGATCTGCTCATTTTGAGGTTACGTTTGTGTAAGGGATGAAATTTATGCCTGAGACTAATTCACTGAACACAGGTTTTTGCCAACACCACAGGCCCTTGCCACATCTGCACAAGTGCAAAAATTCAGAGCAGGGCAAGAGGTTATTGAATCTCCACCTGGCTGCACCAGTGCAAGCAAATACAGGAGAAAGGGAGGGTTTATCTTACTGCTAAGGAAGAGTGGTAGGCTGACATGCAGAAAGGACAGTGAGCACACACCACCAACTAGGTCCAATACAGCAAATCCTCACCCTTCCAGTATTACTGCGCTTTATCATATTGGATATATATTTAAATAACTGTTGGTTAAAAAAATGAAACAGTCTCTCCTTAAACAAAGAGCAGATCATTAATTCCTATTCATGGCCACAAGAGGAAAACCAAGAAAGAACTAGGTTATTTTATAGTTTGGGAGATTTAGCACAGATATTGGAAATATGCTTTCCAACCTAAAGGATTGCTAAATACCAAAATAGGTTAGCTTGAAGACCATGGACTAGAAAGCCTTTAGAAAACGGGAAGTTTTAAGATCACTTAAGCATACTTGCATTGAGGATGGCCTAGGATACAGATGATCAGCTCAGTGTAAGTGATGAAGCACCAATCTCCTAAATTCCCACACAGCTTCTCAGTACCATGATTCCACAGTGGTATAGCTGCCCTTAGCCTGGTAGAATAGAAACAATCCTGAAAGCAAATGACCAACCTGAAACAATTGTACAACTGACTAAATTAAAGTGAAAGGAAATGCCCTCACAATTTTCTTACTACTCTTTATTTCAAAGCTGTGTATTATATTGGGTCAGACAAGAAAACAAACACCATATTCTGATGCAATCCAGTCCTGTCTGTTTTGCCCACACCACTGTTTCTTTTTCCCTATCTTGATTACAGATCAGAGTAGTCCAGGCTTAAAATTGTAGTTGTCAGAACAAGAGGTCACTTGAGTCATTGCAATTTCCAGAAATGTGGCTTATGCCCTCAGAATTTTCTCTTGCAAGGTTTTTTGAAAATGAAACATATTCCATATCACCCTGTCTTTGCAAAACTTTAAAAGAGCTGACAAAGTGGGACAGAATGGCTGAAGGGTTTCTGCTTGGGTTTTTTGACTTCATAAACATTAGAACAATACATTCCTGGTTTGGCCACTTTTGTGGCTGACTGCCTGTACTTCTGGTAAAGAAATAGTTTAAATGAACCAAACTGTAAACTGATGCCCTATTGCAGTCATGGTGACTGCATCACCCCATTTTGATTTGCCTTGGAACAAAACTCTTCACTGCTTTAACTCCTTTGATCTGTGTAAACCCAGATTTTGCTTCCTTTAGTTTTTCAAACTGCAGCTTGAGTTTTCACATGTATTTTTTTATGGTAAAAATTACATTTGTCTATAAAAATACAAACCCTGATCTGAATTCAGTCTTGGTCACTTAATATTGTAGAATTAGAAACTGAAAGCTGAAATGACACATTCAAGAATATATAGCCATTCTAATTCATATTAGATGAAACAAAAAATCATGAGATATAATTCACTAATTTTTTCCCTTAAATACCAATTTAATTCCCACAGTAAGATTACTAGCTAGTAAGTCTATCTAGTGTCTAGAAAGCTAATTTTCAAATGTGCACCAATACTTTGCCTATAAATATAATGTGTAAAGATGCACATGGAATACAGATGTTAAAAATATTACATCAAATTCCGGTCCAAACCAAATTATGTGCCTATTTTGTACCAGTAAATCTCCAGCACAGGTCAAAAGGCACAACCAGCACTCAACAGAATAAAAGCTGAGCACTGAGAAAAAGCTCTCCTGTATCAACCACACTGAAGCAGGAATAAAAAATACTAGCATAAGAAAACAGCAGAAAGTAAGATACATTTATTCTCTAAATAGCAGGGGGGAAAAGTCCATAGTATTTGTGGTTCTCAAATGCTTCAGAAGATTGCAGAGTATTTAGTGGAATCTTTCAAAATTGCCAACTAAACTGATGGACATCTTGTTTGTACATGTTACATTACCAAAATTGGGCATTGCTATATTTAAATGGGATTTTGTGGAGGCTTTTCAGGTCTTACCAGTTTAAGACTAAACCAAACAGTGGTTCATTGAAACTGAAACATTTTCCAGTCAATCTGGCCTAAAGACAAGCCTTAAGTGACTTTAATTCTGGAATTGTTTCAATTAAAAAAAAGAAAGTTTAAAGATGCTATGCTACTTATGTTAATTTGGTTTTGCTACACAGAATTTTTTCCCAGCTTTTATATTTATTAGTTATATTTCCAAGATTTTAATATCTGCCTCTAATTCTTTTTTCATTATTTTGTATTCTAGATGGGTTGTGAGAAGTGTAGTCCAGATGAGAAAGGCTGCATTACAATGTTCAGAAAGTATGTTATAAAATGTAATTCTTAGTAGTATCAGCTATATCTTCATGGGATAACAGCAGCTGATATACGGATCTAGTATCTGGAACAATCTGACACCAATAAGCCAGTTAATTTACAATAAGATTCTCTTTTCCATTTATAAATATACAGATATATATTATATATAGTTATATATATATAGATATATATATAAACAACCAACCAAAACAAAAAAAAAAAAACTTACTGTGGTCCTCATACCTACTTCTTACTGTTCAAAGATAGCCCATTTTAAGCAAAAATGATACATGCCTTACGTGAACACAGCTGTCCTAAAATCTGCAGCTTTATCTTTCAGGTTTAGCAGTAATTCCTGTGTTTTCCTACTTCTGCAACCTTTATACCGCCATGTTGGACAATCTCAACAAACCTGCAAGAAAAAAACACAGGTTTCCCCACTTTATGAACACAATTCACCCTCACAGACTATTAGGCCTGATCTAGTTCACTTGCAGGCCCAGCCTGTGGCTGTAATAATTTTGCTCTTTGAGTTAATTATTTTTACACATTCCTTGCTTTGTACTACTTTGTATTTGTAGTTACAAGGCCCCTTGGGGTGGTGGAGTGCAGGGCAGTCAGACCACTCTTGCTCATCTTACTCCACTCATTAAACAGTTGCACAAGTTTGGGTTCTTAGGTAAGTCTCTAAAAGACTTGGATTTTTTTCTTAGTCTTGTTTTGAAACTCTTTATCCCCTCTGGAGAAGACCAAGCCTTCCACCTCACACTCATCCTCTTCAGTCATGGGGATGACTCTTCACTGTTTGAAGGAATCACATAGTTTCTTCAAATTTTGTGTATCTAGGACTCCTACGTGGATTCATGGCCTTTCACCTGAAAGGACCGGTCTGCTCTGATCAAACTCTGTTCCCAGAACAACAGCATGTTTCAAAACACTCAGCTTCTCCTGGTACTGACAGCTCCTATGGAAAGGATGGTGAGGGCAGTCATTACAGTAGGATTGCAGCCCTGAGCAAATTGAAAACTGGTCTTAGGGTGTTTGCAGTCCCCTGAAACAAATGTACTTGCCATTTGAAAGTGAAAATTGTACTGGCACACCTGGTGAGTCCATCAGATGTGCTGGAGAAGTGGTGGCTTTATAGACCGGCACAGCTGAAAATGAAGCACTGAGAGGAGGTTACAAATTACTGCTCTGTGCTTTCCACAGTTTAGGGGAGGTGGGATCTTGGGGATCCCATCTTTAGATAAAAAGACATAGGATAAAAGGCTGAAATAAATTACTCATGGTCATTAGCTTCTTAGTCATGGGAGAATTACAAAAAGCACTAAAACTGGTTAGATTTGCATGTTGTGCATTCATCCTGTGTCCTCAGTGAGTTTCTCAGTGGAAAGAACAGAGCCTGATCAGTGAGCTGCAAATGCAGCTCTGCAAGATGCTGCCTGCCCTCCTCAGTGATTCTGATGATTATTTCATTAGGTTGTTTAATGGAGCAAATTTTCTACCTCCACCTAGATTTTAAGTAAGATTGCTCTTTTTCTAACTTTCCATATATTCACCAACATCAAATCTTTCCTGAAATGACAAAAAGCAGAGCAGCAGCAGGCTGTATTACTTTCAGCTAGCTCCCCTGCCTTAAGTTCAGGCAATCAGAGTTTTCCTGATATTTAAAGTGACATGTGAAGCTGATCTTTACATTCAGAACCAAAAATATTATTTCAGGATTTTGAGAAAAAGAGATATGTACCAGTAATTAAAATGTAGAATAAAAAAATAGTTCGTGGTAATAATAAAAAAATAATAATAAAAAAAAAAAAAGTGAGGGCATTTCCAGTGAAATATCAAGGTGTCCTTAAGGTACCTAAATAATTGTAACCTCACTTCAGAGAGAAGTTTAACAACAATCAGACAATTAGAATTAAGGTATTTGGTACATTTAGCTTTTAAGTAATTAAACCTGGTTTTTAAAGATGTATTTACATTTTTATGTAATTTTTTTCCCAGCCTGAGAATACCACTCAAGGGTATTATTCATGGAGTTCTTAAAACAAAACTTTGTAGAAACATTAATTCTGCACAATAAGGGACATAGAACTCATTAGCTAACCTCATTAGGCTCCCAGTCCACAAAGCAGTATAGAGAATCTAATCTGAGGTCCTTAAGCAATTTAGACCATGAAAACTAATCAAGCTTCTTGTTCCCATAACCAAGAGACACAGTCCCACAGTTTGCGTGCCCAGCACCACCCTGCACATTACCCTACCCACAGTCCCCACTAGGAATGTGTGAACATGTAAAACTTACAGCAACTGCAAGGCACTGCTGTTTTCTGTGGCCACTCTCTTCCTACTGGGCAAGGAGCAGGTAAGAAAATGGGTTTGGCAAGTAGTGAGCGCAGAACCAATCTGCATCAGGAGGGACCTTAAAAATCATGTAGTCCAACCCTCTGCCATGGTCAGGGACATCTTTTCCTGCCATGGGCAGGGAGGTTGCACAAAGTCCCTCCAAACCTGAACATTTCCAGGGATGGTGTATCCACAACTTCACCTGGGCAACCTGTTCCTGTGTCTCACCCACTCCTCACCATAAAACATTTCTTCTTTATAAGCAATCTAATCTACTCCCTTACAGATTAAAAACATCAGCTTATCTCCTATCACCACAGGACTCAGTAAATGTCATTCTCTATCTTTCATATAAGCCTTATAAGCCTTATATTTTAAGTAAAGAATGGCCACAATAACATCTTCCTGGAATCCTCTCTTCTCCAGGCTGGGCAAGTCCAATTCTCTCAGCCTGTCCTCAATAAGAGAGGTGCTCCAGCCCTCTGATAATTTTTGTGACCCTATTCTGACACTGCTCCAACAGGTCTGTTTCTTTCCTGTGCAGAAGATGCCAGATTTGGATGCAGAACTCCAGGTGGGGTGTTATGAGAACGAAGTAAGAGGGCCCGAATCCCCTCCCTCTCCCTGCTGCCCACACTGCTTTGGATGCAGCCAAGGACACAACTGGCTTTTTGGGAAGAGAGTGCACATTGCCAGGTCATGTCCAGCTCTCATCCACCAGCATCCCCAAGTCCTTCTCCTCAGGGCTGTTCTCAATCCCTTCATCCACCAGCCTGTATCGATCCAGGGGATTGTCCCAGTCCAGGTGGAGGACCTCACTGTTGGCCTTGTTGAACCACATGGGTTCATTTTGATCTCCTGAAGTCTTCTGAAGGATGTTGCCAAGTACAGACTGTTTCTACAGTAATTAACTGTCCCCACCAGTCTGCTGTCCCAGACTGCTGCTTCCTGTCCTGGGGCCAAAGCTGAAAGCAATGTGTGAGCTACAGCTGAAAATTAACATTAGATGGCTTTTCTGCCTGTGAAAAGCAAACCACTCATTTGCATGCCCTCAGAAAGATACTTATGGAAAATAAAGTATAAAATGGAAATTAGAAGGTCTAGGTGAGAATTTGACAAGCAAATAGTTATTGATGTAAGAAAAATTAAAGGGAACTTTATTACAATATTAAAGATGCAAATTATGGATCAATGGCACTCCCCAGAAAATAAAAACAACAATTACAAAGAATAAAGCCTCTTTATGCCTATTCAAACATGAGTCTCAGAAAAACACAAAGAAGTTTAATAAGGATTGTAAGAAGTAGGGCATATATTTTACATTAAAGGACATTAAATGTACTGCTCACCTTGGAATAAGGAAAATGTGATAAATGTATATAAAATCCTGAGAGGAGAATGATAATGAACTTTTTTTCTTAACTTAAAAACTACAATACACCACATAAAATTATCAGGCAGGAGAATTAAATAGATGTACTTCTTCCTATTTATTAAATAATTTGACTAATTATCATAGGATTTTTTGAATGCCAAAAAAATTAATTAGTATATTTCAGATTCCTTAATTTTATAATCTGGAAGAGTTGCAAGAGAAGGAAAAAAAAACTTTTATGTTTTTATATATGCTTTCTCTCAGCATCTATTACTGGCTACTGTCAGAGGCAAGATGTTATTTAGATGGACCTTTGATCTGACTGGCTTAGTTAGTCTGAAGTTTTATGCAAAACAAATAATCACTCCTGTTTAGCTTTTTTTCCCCAACAGAGAACATTGATTGCAATAATATTTTTCTTGTAATAAAAATACAAAAACAGCAGAAGGATTACAGGGGAAATAACATAGATATTATGAACTGATAAATTTAAAATAAAACACACGCAGGATACATCCAACACTGTAAGAATGAGAAAGTTCATGGGTTAACATACAAACTTCCTCATTTAAATCATCTAACTATCTAATAGTACTTTAAGTGAGTAACATGCATATATATCCACAAAAATATGGCTAAAAATGATTTATAGTCATTATAAAATAAGGATCTTTATCACTAGGTCTAGTGGTTGACACGATCTCTAATTACAGACTTATGAAAGGCCTAACCATGATCGTGATAGGTCAAACACCTCTGCCCATGCAAAGGAAAACCACACTCCTGAGTGTCCTGACAAAATGGAAAAACAAGTGCATACACATTACTTCTGTGTTTTAAAGAAGGTTTTTCAAAGGCCCTCCTCAGAAGATGTTCAGGAAAAGCTACAAGCATGATCCAGAGCAGCTTCTCCATAGAAAAATTTAAAAGATTAATTGTGATTGACTTAGGAAAGAGCACAGAACACTAAGAAGTGCTGTAGGAAAGATGCAGCAGGAGTTTGAAATTAATTCAAAACAATTAAATTATGGAAGATTTTTAAATAATTCTCTCTTACTTCTCATGTACCCTATAATTCAACTGTGGATAAAAAAGGTCATTGATCCTAAAACTTAAAAAGGAATTAAACATTTCTATGGATTTTCAGAATATGTATAGTTCTAATTAATCTGTATACCCTGGAATATTAAATGCAACACTTTGAGGATAAATCAGTCTCTGACTATCAGAGATCAGAATGAAACCTAACATTGAAGACAGTGCACAGTATCATTATTTGACAACCACAGGGCTACTTGCACCTTTCTCAGAAGCATTTGGAACTGACCATTTCAGAAGGTACAACAATGCATCCATATGCAATATTAAGTAAATTTCCGGTTTCTGTACTCCTGCTGTAACAAGAACGATTAAGTGTGCTGTGGGTAAAGGTGAAATCAAGCCCAGTTGCAGTATGCCTCAGTTTTGGACCCATGTCATTTGTAGTGCAATGAGGAGTCAGTGACCCAAAATGGGAGAAAGAGGAAGACAAAAGCAAAAGGTGCCTTTTGGTTAGAACCCAGGGCAGACTGGGCTATAAACAAGTCAGATATGATGATTGCAATGCTTGTGTTTGCTGGCTGGGCTGAAAAGAGAGGAGTGTGTAGAGGAAAAAATGGAAGAGAAGGCTGGCCAGTATGTCCTCATGGAGAACTCGGCACAGATCCCTATGGCAGCCTATTGTGTAGGGAATGGAGGGAGGCTGGAGACCTTAGGAAAACAGAACTGATTAGGCAAGAAGACTGCTGCTTGTAGGACATAAGGGTCAATGGGCATTAAACATGAGAGCTACATGAAGGGGCTGTAATGGATAAAAGTGCTGCACCTGGGTCTTAGTGTTTATCCACATAGATACATCATACAAATGATAAACAAGTAAACCCCCTTGTAGATACTGTTTCTAAATACTGACCAAGGCAATAAGTTGGAGTCCAGTAGCAGAAGCGTCTCCTGATGCCAGTTATGGAATAGTCATGGCAGACATGATCTGCTTTCCACCATGTCTTAGCTTGACCTTGGGAAAGAATAAAAGCTGAGTCTCAGCTTCCAACATGGTCAAGAAAGAACAATTCCTTTCTGCCTGTATCCCTGTTGTTTGTGGTTCTTCAGAAGCACGGGAAGATGTGCACATCTCCAGGACTGGGCTCATGGAATGAGGTTAAATGGCAATACGAACAGAAAAAGTCAAATGCTAATAAATGAGCAACAGTGCCAATTGGAAGGAATTCCTTCAAATACTCATAAGGATAACAGATTCCATCTTTACTGCAGCCACTCAAGAAAAAGGCCTAGACATCACAGGAGACTGCTGACTGGAGATACCTGTTCATTGCAGGCTTGTATTCAAACAAACTAACAAATTATAGGATCTACAGAAGACCACCATAATATATTGATGATTCACTATTTATTAAATAGTGTCTCACCATGCACAACAAAATCTAGGAAAATAAAAATAAGTGATAAAAATGTGAATGAAAAAAATCACTGGGGACTCATAGAAGCACCTACAAATTTTGACTGTTCCACTTGAAAGTGAGAAGATACAAAAGTAAAAAGGAAGAGATGTGTAACGTGTTCTAAAGAAGACACAACAAATACACATAACTACAATCTTTATAACTAGAAGAGTCTTATATTGGATATTGGGGAAAGTTAGTTAAATCTGATATTAAGAAAAAATTCTTCACTAAAAGGGTGGTCAGGCACTGGAACAAGCTGCTCAGGAAAGAAGTGGAATCACCATCCCTGGAAGTGTCAAAATACCTGTATGGATGTGGAACTTGAGGATATGGTTTAGTAGTAAACACAGTGGTGCTGGATTCATGGTTGGACTCAATGATTTTAGAGGAGTTTTTCAACCCTAATGATTTTATGATTCTGGGATTCTAAACAAATGGAAACATAATAGACTGCTAAGAGTAATTTTATATACACAATAAATCTTGTTATCCTGACACACAAATGACAACGTATTAGTGTCTAAAATGTATCACCCTGCATCATAATGAAAACCAGAAAACCATTAGGAAAATCAACACTAGTTAGAAGGGTTTTTAGAAAAAGACACAAAAAATACAGAAAAAAGATTGCCATTGTCATACTGTGCTAGTGTAATCACCTAACACTGCACTAATATTCTACTTAAAAACAGTTGTATCTTCCTGAGGAAAAAATCAAGTACTTTTAGTAATAATTCTTATGAATGCAAAATCTAGTGAGTGCTGTCTTCTAAAAATATATGTACCGTCTTCCAAAATGAGAATTTAATGCTTTCATTTGTAGCTATACACACCTAATGTAATAACTCAGTTTATTGTTGTAGTACCGAATGTAGAACTTAACTGCATATTTCCCCCTTATTTTTGGTACTTATAACATTGTAAGAATAACACATGCATATCAGGAATTGATTCTGTGGCATTTTACCATGTCCCACTGAGCTGGGAACCAAGCCTGTAAAATCATACTCATGAGAATACACTCCCCAAGTCAGGTCAGCGAATAAAAGCTCCTTACATGAGTAAGGCTACAAGAATAGCCTACAGGAGGTCAAGGTCAGTGGTGAGTTTTGGCTGAGTCAGGGTTGGAGGATAAGGCCCTTATGAATCCTATAAATAGCTCATTGTTAAAAGAGGTCAGACCTAATTCTGGAAGTATTTTGGAAGAAGAAACCACTGCATGACTGATGACGTACACCTACACAAGCCTCTCTGCTTATAAATGTGACATTTGTTTGGAACAAACATATAATAAATAAAAGATATTTTTAGGATGTGTCAGGGAAATGTATTCAGATTTTCAGAGAATAATTTGAGTATATTAAAAGTAATAAAATATAAAAATATTGTAATAAAATATAAAAATATAAAAATATAAAAATAAATTGTTGTAAGAGTATACAAATAAGGTATTAAAAAACAGAGTTTTCTATTGATCCTGATGGAAACAGAAAAGCAGTCCAAGGAGACTAAAAGTAGGTTTTACTCACCTTCAATCAGCTAAAAGATCATACCTAGACTCCTTTTACTGTAAGTCAAGGGAAACAGGTACCTCTACCACCATTAACCACATCCTTAGGCTGCAGTTTGGTAAAAACTTACACTTACCTAAGTGAGCACCAACATCAGGAAAAGCAGTATCACCAAGGTCTTCTGCCCAGAATGAGTGGTTTATTCCCAGTTCTGTAGAGCAACTTTGTTTTTGTTGACATAATATTTCAGTAACCTTGATAGATAGCTGATATTACTGAAACCATCCTCTTCCACCTCCTTCTTTCTCCCCTCAAGGTGACTTTTCAGTTGGATCAGTTCTCTGGTCTGGAAACTATGCCAGCAGCAGCTGGGCAATGGATCAGAGCAATGCTGGGCAAAAATGACTGCTTCTTAAAATTTGAATGTCGGAGGAAGGCATTTTGCAAAGAGTCTGAATGAGCCATGTGAGTCTAACACTTCACTGCCACCAGTACAGGGAGATTGTCTATTCCATTCCCCTCCCTGCTGCCAGGGCACAAAACGACTGCTTCCCTTTGCAATGGCTGTGGACTTGTAAAGGCCTTCTGTGACTGGAGACACTTCATAAGCTAGTAGAAAATTAAACCATTAAAATAAAGTAAATAGGTTTTAGTGTGTTAGCCAGTACAGCTGGATCACAGAGCTGTTAGATGAACAAGAGAGCTGGCAAACGAAGAAAGAGGCTGAGTGACCTGGGGATGAGGAAGGGAGAAGAAAATAAAAAGGGAATGAAGTCTGGGTCCATCCTTTCAACAGTCATGAGCTGTTAGATCAGCTGCCCATCAAACTGCACCCTCAGGGCCCCGTTCTATATCACATTGGATATGATCTAATTAGAGGCAGACATGGGAAGGGGCAGTGCCACTTTCCTCCAGGCCTTCAGCTGCACATTCCCAATGGGCATGACAGCAGAATTGAGGGGACAGGATAACCAGCATCCACAATCAGGTAAAAGGCACCTTCAATTAACTGCTAAAACCAGGTGAAATCAATTACTCTCTGGAATTCTTATATTTCTTCATTAACTAGAAGGACCCTAGACAAAAAAACCTCATACTAGAACCCTATTTTCAAAGTGCCTGATGCTCAGTGAGACAAAAGTCAGACTGGTGTGTTCGTCCTGTGCTGTCCCTGTCTACAGCCTCCATTCTACAGTGCTGCAACTATACATTTTGAAGGAATGCATTTGTGCTAAATATTTATTTCATTTTGCAATAAAAATTATAATGGAAAGACATCTTAAAAGTGAAATTGGAACTGACCTGCTGATATATGCATTATCATACCAATTCCCAAGAGAGTTGCAACTTTGTTGCAAAGTATCAACACTATTCTCTTGCAATTCAAAATGAAGTCCAAACTGAAAGATCATAAAGGAAAAAGCCCAAGTTTCTAAACCCTACTGATGAATCCCAAATCAGGCTGGAGCTAAAGAATAAACATAGAGCCAAGAGCTCCTCCAACAGCTGTTGAGACAGTGTGTGCTCGCAGGGCTTTCATCAGCACTAGCAGGGGTTAGTCTCTGGAAAGAACAAAGGAGCCTCAGAGCCTGGGCCATGGAGGGAGAAGCAGCGGAAACAAAAATGCCACTTGGATGACAGTCAGAGACTTCCCTAAGCCCCATTCTCTTCCCCTCCCTCACTTTGAGGAATACCTTACCTGTTTCAGGAGCCTCGTTCACCCATGTTACTGGCTTGAGTGTGTTACTGACTTCAATGAAGTCATTTAAAAACAGGTGCTGTTTAACATCAGCATGAATAACAAGATTATTTTTTCATTGGCAGTTGAAAGAATATTTCCTATGATGAATTATTAAACAAAGCATATAAAAGCACCTCCATGAAGCACAGGCTTCCATAACAGCTGCTGACTTATTTCAGTGAAATAACTCCAATCTATGTTGATATTCAGTGATTAAAGAGACTAAAAAATAGTAATCCCACACACTGAAATAAAGGTATTTTATTCTACTAACTCTGAATCGCACACTTTACTACTAAAATATTAATTTCAAATTGCATCTTATTTGTGTTGCCAAGAGGATTTAGTAAACATATTAAGCACCAGCTTCAGGAAGAAAATTTATGTATATTTTTTGTGTTTGACTGGATGAAAACATTCAAGGAAACAACTGTCTAGACATGATGACAATAAACTCTCTGTTACTGGAACGGCGGGAAAAGAGGTTACCCTCAGTAAGCAGCACTTCCCAAAAAAGTCATGAACTGTTTGCCAGGCTGTCATGTGCTCAAATAATTATTTCAGATATTCATTCTTCATAAGAAGTCTTATGTATAATTTCCCAGTGTGGAACACATCGATGGTTTATGGATCTGTATGTTTTTGTCCAAGAACAAAGCTTTGCTCTGTTGAGAGCTGAAAGGTGCCTTACACCCATCACTGCTGTGTCAGGTGGCAATGCTTCATCAGACCCATGCTTGTGTCATGGTATAATTTTGTAATTCTTCCCATATAAACTGTGAAAAGGGATTATAGGGACACAGGAAGTTAGCACAAAAATTGTTATTAGCAGTAAAATAATGCTGAAGATGGTTACAATGCAATCAGTAGCACCATTACTGCTCTCTAATGATTTCCCTGTTGTCAAGACTCAATCCAGATAAAAATTTGAGGGAGATCCTCCTGTTACTAAGGTAGGAACAGATTTCTGTTCAAAAAGAAAATAGAGAAATTGAATCTGTCTTTTTTTAATGGGAGTTTTAGTCTCACATCCCACTCTTGGAAGTTGCTCCTGTGCCTGCACAGTTTCAGATTGGAACTAAAAACCAAAATTGAGTCAGATAATTAGAAAAGGAAACTGAGTATAAATTGAAAGCAAAATCTGCAATTTGGTTTCATGATGCAAACAAAAGTGACAAATGGGTTATAACATTAATTTCACCTGACAGAGGTAAGAAAATGGGCTGTTTCTTTAAACCAAGAACTTCTTTCTCCATCTATCAAAGCGAGAGATCTTATCAAAAATATATCAGGCTCTGTCTTAATTCAAAGACTACTGAAGGGTTTTTTTAGATGTTTATGGGTTTTGTATCACTTGTTTAATTTTATGTATCAAGGTGGCATACCCTATACTAAAAAATGAGTTATTACTTGAAGAACTCTGAGTCAACTTTGTGGCTTCTGAGGAATGTGTTGTGCTTCTAAGAATTCATCTGGAGTTCTGGACCTGTAGATGTGGCCTCTGGTGAGCATAGCCAGACTGATGGCTCCAGGAATACAATTTTACATAATAAACATGAAGTCTAGATCTGGGTACAGGGGACTTTCTCTATGTGAAAATCTCCCCTTTTGCACATACTTACAGAATCAGTCATTTCATTGGTTTTGTTTGCCTCCTTCGCTTGCCTCTCCAGTTTTGTCATTTGCAGTTGTGTCATTCTCATACTCATGAAGTAGCCCTATCTTTTATCTCAAAAAATGCATCCATTTGGGACCTCTTGTATGTTTTCTACTTTTATGTCTGAAATAAATACTCCAGTCACATTGTTAAGCTTTATTTCACAACAGTGAAAATATAAGCTGAAATTCTTGCACAACCACTTCATCTAAGGAGCTTTAAGAAAAAATGCTGAATACAAAACTTGTGGTAAAATTTTAAAAGTTGGCAATATGGAGATTGAGAAGAAGAGAATGTTTGCGTTGCATTTTGATTATCAACCTGCATTTCATCCACACTTTGAAGACATACCTGATTCTGATCTGGCCTTTTTATAGCTCTAGATCTTAGCAGTGATGGGGAAAAACTCTGTTCAGGGATTAGCTCCTAGAACAGGCTCAAGTTGTTGTGTATTTGGGTACATCAAGCTCGGTGTGTGCTCTCACAGCCTCTCTCCACTCTTATGCCACCTTTAGCTGTCTGGTATCAGCCAGCACATTTCAGAAAGGAAATGGTAATTAGGCATGCTATAGATAGCCGTGGAGTAGCACCTTATCAGTGCTACAAATATTTTCAACAGCTAAAATAACCCCAAGCAAAAAAACCACAACCCCCCCCTAAGATTACATGAAGTTTTACCTTCTTTGCAGATGAAAAGCACAAACAGGCCAGGCCTAGTCTGAAAGGACATCCCACGCTTTGCCAGCAGTTTACAGACAGAGACTCCATCTATTCAATAAGCAATTTCAGCGTGAACAGTCTCAGAAAACAGGGATGCTACTTGAAGTTCTGGAAAACACCTAATACTTCCTGGGGGATCACAAGCAGGGCAATTCATCACAGGGCCTCCTAGTTTGTGAACACCAAGTGACTGAAGCTCAATTCCAGGCCTCACTGACAGGCAGTACCTGACTGTAAGAGCTGATTTGCTCTTTCTTCCTCTGTATATTGACAGAAGCTGACTGCTGTGGGAGGAGAAAACACCAACACAACCACAGTGAGTGTTCATATTTGACATTAATCTTATCAAACATCCTTGAAGAATGAACATCACAGTTCTTTTACCAAAAACATATATGTTAAAGAACATCAGAAGCTCTTCTGACGTAGCAGGTATGCACAAATGCAGGAGGAGAAAGCGACCAAAGGGGCAGTCGGAGGCACTTGGAGTCACTCCGTGGGGAAGCTTCCTAAAGCATGGCCTCTTCTCTCTGGTGACCAGTGACAGGAGGGAATGGCCTGGAGCTGTGCCAGGGGAAGTGAAGGCTGGATATTAGCAAAAGGTTCTTCACCTAGGGGATGGAGGGACACTCGAACAGGCTCTCCAGGGAAGCGGTCACAGCTCCAAGAAGCGTTTGGACAACGCCCTCAGACACATGGTGCGATTCTTGTGGCTGACCTGTTCAGGGCCAGGAGCTGCACTTTGATGATGTTTGTGAGCCCCTTCCAACTCAGACTATTTTCTGATTCAGTGATTCTTCCAGCCGGCCTGCGGAGGAGCTCGCTCCGCGGGGAAATCCCGAGGCTCGAGGCGCTGTCGGAAGCGGAAGGGCCGGCGGCGCCGGGAGCGGGCGGCGCCGGGAGCGGGCGGCCCCGCCGCGGGGGCGGGCTGAGCGCGGCCGAGCCGGAGCGGCGGCGGGCCGGGCTGCGGCGATGCCGCTGCGCCTGGCGCCCGAGTTCGAGCTGCGGAGGGACGTGGTGCCCTGGCTGCTGGAGCGGGGCTGCGCCGCGGCTCTAGGTAATGCTCCGGGAGGCCGAGGAGAGCCCCATCCCTCTCTCCGCCCTCCGGCCGCGGAGGAGCCGGGCTGAGGCCCCGGGGCGGTCCCCGAGAGACCCCCGGGCAGCCCGCAGCGGAGCTCCGCCGCGGGGCCGGGCACGGCGGCGGGGAGCGGCCGCTGGGCCCGGGGCAGCGACCCTCGGGTGCCCGCGCACTGGAGGCGGGCGAGTTCGCTGTCCTCGAGGAGTTTCTGACGTGCCGAAAACACTAATACACATCTGCTGCGCTCCACAGCTTGTTTCTTCTTCCTGCTTCTTCACACGTTTGGAGCTTTCTCTTTTTGTTCTCCCTTCTTTCCTCCACCCCAGCCAAAAAAAAAAAAAAAAAAAAAGTATTAGCATTACTCCCTCTCCCACGCTACTGCCCTTTCTGGGAGGAAAAGCCCCACAGCCTGAACACTTTGGTGTGCCTGGTAAACGAGTGGTGGTTTAAAATGAGATGCAGCGTCAGCTGCCACAGCGCCGGCGTAGCGAGGGCTCGGGGTAGTGGTTGGAAAAAAGTGACCTCCCGTGTTCTTGGCACTGTGGCTTTTCGCTTGCTGTTCATCTGCAGAGCAGCTGGCTCAGTTCTGCTTTTCAGAAACTGATGCAAACCTGATTCTAATAAAATTATAATACAGTAAAAGTTACTGCTTCAGTAGAAATGCCATCGATATGCAAGTGTGATGAACTTGAAACGCCTTCGGTTGCTTTTACTTCACTTAAAATACTTAACTTGCTTCCTGCATTGAGGCGCTGTTATCAAATAGGCTCAGAAGTTTTTGTTTGGTGACAAATCAGAAAGTGTCAGCTTCGCGAATAAGAGAATTATTTAGCAAGTCATCATTTTAAAAAATCTGTTAAAATACTTTGCATTTTCTACATTTACTGAACAATTATTGAAAGGTATACTGAAGGGATCTGAGGTAAAATTCTGAAATTCTCCACTCATAATTTATTAATCTAGGATTTTTTCAGTTCATCAGTGATGTATTTAAAGGTAAATCAATCTATATGTTAATGGCATAAGGGTCTCAAAATGGCACTGACTTGCATTTGGGAAGCAGAAAATTGTATTGAGTCTTCTAAAATGTAATGGAGTCTTCATTCAGCAATGTCCCTGGTAATACAGAATCATAAAAAACTAGTTTGGAGGGTGCATCTGATCAAATACCAGCACTACTGTATTGCATTTTAACTTATCTGTGTATGGTGACTTCTTCCCGCTCATGCAGTGCTGTCATATTAGGAATGTGAAGGTGGGAGGTAGGGATTTGAAAAGATTAATTTAAACATCAAAGAAATATCTAATCACAGAAAGCAAGTAATTTTTAGGAGTCATGGTACTTTGTGTCAGTATTTTCAGATGTTACTTATTCATATTTATTATTTTCTTTCCTAAGGACTTGAAAGCACTTGATAGCATGTGAGAACTGCTAATTGCGTGAGAGCTGGGAGTAGCTGTGATGATAGGAAGGGAGCGGCAGACAAAATGAATTAGCCTTGTTCTCTTTATTCCACTTAATTTGCTATGAGCTGCATATAATGGCCTTCAGGAAATCAAACTCTGCATTCTCCTGATTATGTTGGTAAAAGCTGTGTTCTGGGCAGGCAGGCTGGGTTGGTTCTTTTGCAGCCCTTCATCTGCTGGTCTCAGCTGTGGGCATGAAGAAGAAGTTGTAATTCTATGTGCAGGATTTTACTGCAGGAGTTTCCAAGGGCAGAGACCACTGCCACTTCTTTGCCTCCATATTCCCACTGGCTTTTCTCTTCAGAAGAGAAACTCTTTTCTGTCACAGAACGTTTTCAGCACCTTTAAGATGTCTGTGTCCAGTGATAGGTAAATTCATGGACATGGAGATTACTCATGGACCTTCTCCTTTACCAAAATTCTGTTCTGAGGAAGTATTGCGTGAGAAAATGTGGAGACCGTAGTACTCATCTTGAACGTTTGAGGTGGATGTTAAGTTCCAGGAAGCTTCAGATAAAAAAAAGAGAATATATTGTTACCTTAGACTCTCCCAATTGTCACCATCTAGCCCTAATGTACTTCGAGTGATCTGAAACCAATAGAAAGTGATGTGTTGCTCAATGTACAGGAAGGGTTTTCATTGTCCTCCCACAACGAAATGGAAAATTTACTTTCTTCTGATAATACTTGAAAAAGTTTTTTTTTTTCTTATCACTGCAAGCTGTACAAGCCAGTTCATAGTATCAGGCTTGTTAAACTAAGTTTCACTAAGTGTCTTCCTTCTATGAACACTTTGTGAGAACTGCCAAGTAAATAGTGTCAGACTTGACTAAATGCTTGCAGAGGGTTGAGGAGAGTTCTTTATGTTGATGCTTACTGAACTGCAGGCCACCTTTATTATAAAATTGAGACCAATCATACAAGCTTCAGCCTTAACTAAGGGCAAAATTTCCACTTCTAATAAAAATTCCATCGCAGATAAGCACATTTTTGTTGGCTGCGGTGATGAGAAAACATAAAAGCAGCATCAGGAAAGCATTTTTCTCACCTTAAGTACAATATTTTATCTTTTTTTTGGGTGGTTTTCTTTTTAATTTTTACTGCTTTGTCCAGATGTGCTCTTCTCTTTCTGTGTCCATCTTAGTTTCCTTCATATTTGTTTCTATTTTAACAGTACTCTTTCATTCACATCCCAAATAATTTTGTGCCCTGCATTGTTTAGTTCCCTGTACTTGTAGGTAGGTTGCATATCTCTCTATATGGTATTTAGTCGTGGGGTTCTTTGGATTTTGGTGGGTTTTTTTCTTTATTTATTTCTGTTTTGAGAAGGAGGAGGGGCTAAGAATGACACGTGAGAGGTAGTGTTTGTGTTACAGAACTAATGTCTAAAGATGTAGTTTGTTTTCAGGCTTTCCTTTGAGATGCTGAAGGGGCAGGTGAGCAAATGATATTTTCCTCAGGCTAGTTCTCTCTTTCTGTAGTGTCCGGAGGACTGGAGTCTGGCTTAACTGTCTGAACCCCATGTTGTTTATAGTGAATAAATGCAAGGGGGTAATTTTGGTTTGGTTTGGTTTTTTTATTCTTTGGAAAAGTACATTTTCATAACAAAAGGTAGTGGTAATTAGAATCATAATTATAATGAAGAGGTAGGTGTATACAAAAATTTTTTTCTTCCATGTTTTGAAGTCCCTTAGCTATCTGTGCTTAAGTTTATCAGATTTAAATAATGTTGTAAGAAGTACTCCCACTTTTTCCAGAAAGGAGTAATTTTGGCATATGCAAATAAGTATTTACAAGTAAAACTGTATTTAGCATATTTCGTTAAAGTGTGCATAAATTATTGGATTAACCAGCTGAAATGAAAATCCTGTGCCTTTTTGTACGTCTTATTTCAGACACTTCTGAGAATTTATCAGCACTCTACGTTGTAAATGTTGAAAGAAATGGAAAAATTATTTATACCTGGAAGGTAAGTCCACCTTGGAATTTAATAAAAATATAATTAAGAATAATACTCTATGTGAATTTAATTGAGTTCTTGTAGTTTAAATTTTTTTGAAGTAAGCATTGGAACATGGAAACACAACTGATTACAATGTGGGGGGTTGGGCAGTGGGAAAATACTCATCTCCACTTCAGTCAAAGGTTAAGAATGATGAAATGGAGAGTCAAGTACTCACCTGATTAAGTCCATAGGGTTTTTGCCCTTGATTTTTTGCTGGCCCAGAATCTCCCCATGAATGAAATGCAAATTCTTTAAAACAGTTCATAAACACGTAATTTCACCCTTGATTTCTTAGCCTAGCTATTAAATTCATGTGCAGTGCTTTAGTTAAATGTTTTCTCCTACTAAAATGTCTTAAGGGTACCATTTATCTAGCACTGTTTCTGCATATACCTTTCTTTAAGATTAATCTATATTACTTTATTGCAAGTAGTTTGAAGTAACTCTTGTTTATTTGATGTCTTGAAGTATCTAGAACTGGCTTCTTAGCATAGGATTCTGCTCCCCATGGTATGGGTTTTCTAATGGTTTTAGAAAGTGGAACTTTGTCTTCTTCTCATTGTTTTTTTGATGAGACAAACTGTGCTCCTTGACTGTGCAGCTCAGAGAAGTCTGTAGATCCAGCTGGATCCTGGAGGGTCTTAGTTCTTGAGGAGTACAGATATGAGATGAACTCCAGTAGAGTAGGGGTGCCTGTCATTCCTCTCTGGCTCAACAATGCTAAAACTCTCCAGCTTCCCTAGGGTTAAGGGAAGAGGTGAGGCCTTCATCAAGGCTTTTACTTTAATATGCTTTCACCGTGGGTGGATGTTTCCTTTAGTACAAGCATAGGGAGGGGAATTTGTACCAGACAACAATAACCATAAAAAAAATTCTAAAGAGTGTGTCAAAGTTTGGGTTTTTTTCATTGCTTTAGACTCTAGAAGACTTAATACAAATAACCATGTGGTTCAGCAGGAGAGTTGGTACTCTGTGTGTGTGGTGTTGCTGCTTTCTAGCACCTGTAGATTGGCGTACGAAGCTTTTTTGGGCCTCTGACTGCCTTGTGTGCTCTTCAGGCTCTTGCAGCTGGCACAAGGGATGAGTTGTAGCTCAAGGTTCTCATGTCTAAATGTAGGTGTCTGCCTGCATGCTGGGTGTTTAAGCTCCCACTGTAGTCTGTAGGGATCTGGTCAAAGCAGTTGGTGGAGCTTAGGGAACTGACCACTTGTAGCCTGTTCTTTGGGAGGTGTACAGTGTGGAGGATGTGAACTAGACTGAGCTGGCCTGGCTTGTTTCCTAATAGATGCAAATAGAAAACAACCTTTGTCTTCTAAGTGAGCGACAGTCAAGTGTATTCTATGTGAGACCAAGGGAAGGTGGACACTGTGTTTTATATTCAAGATTATTTTAGAGTATTATGCTGTACTGTGGTTTTGACAGTGTTTATATTTTGTGACATTAATAGTTAATGTAAAGGAAGATACTTTTTAACAGAAGTGAATTCTATTTGCAAGGTAATGCAAGAATCTTCAGAGTGCACATGAAAACAAGTGTTCCAGTTTATGCATTGTCATGGGCATTGATGTAGTTCTTTTGCCAGTCTTGTAAAGTGTATTTTTCAGTGTCTTAGTAAGATGGTGTTAACATTTCAAACACTCTTGAAAAAAAAATAGTTATTTGTGAAAGCACTTGCTTAATCTTAAATTAGGAGGCCTGGAGCCTGTGTCTTAATATAAAGACATTTTGTTTTCTTTGTTTAAATCAGAAGTCAAAGACTTTTGTCATTGCCACAACAATAATGACACACACAGAAATAGACCCCTTAGGAAGCAAATACTCAGGCTTTTGTTTCAACTTCACAAAGCAAGTTGCCACAAATTTGTAAATAACCACAGATCTCTCCCCCTAAGCAGTTGTTAAAAACAATGAAGCTCACTGTGGAAGTAGAATCCTGTGTGGCTGGATTTAATTTCCGTAGTTCAGCAATTTAGTGCCTCTACCCAGAATACATTAATATTGTACATTGATACACATCAGTTTGATTTGCTATCCAGTGTATGCTGCAAAGCAAAATTTTCTCTTTTAATATATTTGGAAAATACAAGGTATGGTAAAAATTAAGAAGTAAAAAAGTTTTGATTTGTAGTCCCAAACATTTGTAAGAGCCCAAAACAAAATCATCATAATAGTATTTATCAATAAGCTAGAGAGGATATATATTATGTTACTTTTCAAAGGCAGAAGGCAGACCTGAAATCCTTTTTCCAGGCTACAGCCAGATCACTGGGAGCTGATTTTTGGTGATGTTCAACAGTTCTGTGCTCCCTTTTGACCTGCCAAGTTGGTGAGGTTCAGAATTCCAGCCTTAAATCTCCAGGGGCCAGAGCATCCCTATTGATTCTTGTACAGACATCTCTTTTCCTGGCCCTGTTGTCTGTAACTTAAAACCAGTTTAGAAGCAAAGTGAGAGAGAGGCATTAAGTTTATGCAGTGGCTTGTGGTCTGTGGATTGGCCACATTTCAGCTTTATCCCATGTGTTAGTTCTAAAAGATAAAAATAAATCTTTGTTCTCTTGGAATTAGAATTTACTTTCTTGGAATTAGATAATTAGCTGCCTGTTTATATGTAGGATAGAAAAGTGTGTGAATGAGGATGTGTGTCAAGGGGCAGGGAGAGCAAGGTAGGGAAAAAAAAGACCAGTGTTTAACTTTGTGTATATTTATATTGCTAGTGCTAATTTGTTTCTCTCCATAGGGAAATCAGAGAAACACTCACATTGGATTGTACGATCTTCAAACTAAACAAAATGAGGTGAGAGCAATACTAGGGTTCTCTCTGGTGACGACAGTGCTGTGGTGTTTCACATGTTGATGCTTTGCAACACAATATGTTATATCCTTAAGGAGTGTATCCTTGTTGAAAACAGGAACGATACTGGAGAAGGTATTGGAATGATTCTCAGGAGTGTTAAAATGCACCACATTGCAGAACATCTGAAAGGCTTTGAGAGTAGTAAAGCATCATGTCTGCAATCTTAATTTCTAAACCAAAGAACAAGTCCTTTCCACTCCTCTTCATATTGCACATGTGTGCCAAGAAGTAAATGTTCGGAGTTTTCTTTATATGTGCATTCTTGGTCCTTTTGGTGATACCATTTTAAGAGATTATTTTATTCTAAAACTGAACACACTGCAATTCAGTAACTAAAATCATGATAACAAGTTTTTGAAGGTGTCCCCATAATAGTATGAAATGAGTGAAATTTTGTATTTATATAAAGTCTACTATGCTGCTCTTATGGCTACAAAGAGTGGAAAAGAACCAGTAAAAAACACACATGAGAAAAAGGAGAATTGCCACAACTGAAATTTGAAATGTGTTCTTCTGGGCATGATAATATATGGCTTAAAGATAAAAACTGTGGGACAGCAGTATTTTCCTAAAGAGAAGTAATTAGATGGTTTCCTTTATGGAGTTTGAAAAAGCACAGTTATTAACATTACTGTGTTTCTCTCTAGCACCTCTATATGTTTGAGAAGAATCTGCACATAATCAGCTGTTCAATCAACAATGAAAGAACCTTATTGGGTAAATATGTGTTTTATCATTAGATTTTTTTGGTAAAGATTTAGCTTAGTAGAATGATACATTTGGGTTTAGAATTACTTAAATGTATTTTGACCTATGTGTTTCCCATAGCAGTTTATGAATTTCTGTGGATCCATTGTCAGATAATGTAATAACAACATACACAGCTGTGACAATATTGCTGTTCTATTAAAACATCTAAGGTACACTGCCCCTTTGGTCACTTTCTCCTCCTGCATTTGTGCATACCTGCTGCATCAGAAGAGCTTCTGATGTTCCTTTAACATATATGTTTTTGGTAAAAGAGTTGTGATGTTCATTCTTCAAGGATGTTTGATAAGATTAATGTCAAATATGAACACTCACTGTGGTTGTGTTGGTGTTTTTTCCTCCCACAGCAGTCAGCTTCTGTCAATATACAGAGGAAGAAAGAGCAAGTCAGCTCTTACAGTCAGGTACTGCAAGTGGATTTTTTAATACTGTTTGAAATATTGTACCTTTTTGCTTTCTTTCTCAGGTATTTCTGTTTAGAAAACAAAGTTGCTTACATAAAACAATGTTATCTAAGATTTTTTTTTTTTTTTTGCAGTATCCAAGTATTTAACCTTGCTAATCGAAATTCATCCCATTAATAATGTGAGAGTCTTAAAGGCTGTGGATAGCTGTGTTCGAGTGCAGGTAAAGTATTCAACTAATCTAAATATAAGCCCTTTTAATCTGCTATGCTAAAGAGAAGACATGGTTTAGTGCAGAAATATCTCATGTTATCTTGCAACTGTTACAGAGATAATGTCCCCAGTTTCTTCAGAGAAATAAAAAAATGAAGCTTCATAAAATATTTAGTAGAGACTATTTCTCCAACATAAAGGCTCCTTTTTTATTTCTCTTCAGTTTTCCAAAGTTTGCAGTTATAGTGACTAGTGACTATCAGTATGTAATAATAGCTGTTTTTACTAATTAAATATCATTAGTGTGACTGATTTAATTTAAAAATATATAAATATCCAGCTAAAAAAAGCCCAAAACATTTCAGATAGATATTCTAAACTACTTTGGTTTTTTACTTACTTTTAATTTTCTGTATAGTTTCTTTATCCAGTTGAAGGCAGAAGTGCTTCTAGAGAAAGTCGTCTCTTGGTAGTTTCAGAAGATAAATGTGAGTTAATATTTTCAAAGTACATTGTCATTCTTTTACTTCAAGATGATTGTTATAGTTTATATTTTTGGTAGACTTTTATTGGGGAAAAAACAGGAAAAAGAAGGATGTGAGTTATTCTAGGTATTCCAAAGGTCTTTCAAAACCTGTGTCATTTACCAGTTTTTTTTTCAATATTAACGGAATGGCCATCTTTGTCTACAATTAGTTGCTTAGCTCTTGCATTCATCAGTTATCATCTTCATTTCTAAAAAAAAGCTAAAATTTACTTCTTATAACGGCCTACATAAATCCAGAGCAAATCAGTTTACTGAAAGATGTAACTTAACATGGGAAGTGGGATAAGAATAGAGCAGTAGTTCCTTGGATTCAACTAACATTGCATGTTCAGCCTAATCTAATGGCAGAGAATAGATAAAGTTGGACACTTGGAAAAGACTGTGTTTTTCCTTCCTATTATAGAGTGAGATCTCTTTTTGCATCCCCTTGGAGAGGCCCATTGTCCCTGAGCTAGACACCAGCCTTGGGTAGGTGGACTTAGGTGGGCAGAGCTAAATCAGAGCCACAACATCTGCTGCGTGGATGTTGCGCTTCTCATGCAGGCCAGCTGTGGATAACTTCCAGGAGTTTTGTGTGGGAAAGGACTGTGAGGGGTGTACATGATAGGAAGTGAAACAGGTCAGGGATAGTCTGGGACATGCAGCTCTGCAGACTCTTTCTTTCCACCGGTGCTCCTTGGCTTGGTTGGGCACATTCCAGTCATTGCTCTTCAAGCCTGTGCTGTGCTGATGTGGGCAGGGAACTTTTTCCATGAGGTGTTATGGCTGAGGCTACTCTTAGCTCAGGAAAGGAAGAGACTCCAGGTCTCTGTGTAGGTACCTGTGCTCATGTGTCACAGATTTTCTTTTGCATTGAGTTGGACTTTTCTCACTCTGAAGTATTTGTACAGAATTCTAAGAGGTGAGCTTGTTTAATAAGCTGTATAAAAGTATCTAAAAATGTTTGTTTGTAATGAGTTTTAAAAATTTTCTTTTAAAGATATTGAACAATTTGACATTCATGTTGTTGCAGAAGAAGAAAACAAAGTGGTAAGATTGAAAAATCTTTGGGTTTGAGGTTTTTTGCTTTAATTAATTTAGCTGAAAATTTTGGATGGTTTTTTTAGTTTTATACTTGGGCAACACAAAGTTTATTAAAGAAAGCATCAATTACTATGGCAACTTATGCAGGTGACCACAAAGATGATTGAAAAGCTTTACACCTTGTAATCTATGAGGAAAATTATTTATTTTACTGAGTTTGTTATGTGTTGCTGAATGCTTCTGTGTGTTAGATTTTGGGAGTAAACATAGTGTTTATTAATTTTAAAACAATTTAAAATATTTGCAGCCATTTAAAATATTTTCAGAGTTGTCTTCCTAACCTTGTCTGTTATGAGTCTGTGTGAACCCAGTAGAATATTCACTTAAAAAAACAAATGAACAGAAGATGTAAAACTTAGATACAGTCCAAGTACAGTGAATATTCCACTCTCTGTTTCCCCTCATCTCTTTTTCTGTTTTTAACATGAATTTGTTGTCAACAAATTGTGGATTTTCTGTTTGAAAGACTTATTATTAATGAGCACTTGACTAATATAGTAAATAATTGTGTCATGAAAGCCAATGTTTTGAGTTATGGAGGTGAATGTAGGCTTTGAAGGAAAAGTTAAGGGCCTGATTTTTGTCCCTTTGCAATCTTTTATGGTTTACTCAGTTTATCATGACCCTTCAAGCAGATGCATTTTATATGCTAGACTATAGTAATGGAGCAAAGACTTAAGTATAATCAGAAAACAGACTGATCTGGTGTCCTTCTGACAAACAGATTTGTTTTGGTTGAAATGAAATCTCCCTATATCGTGCAGGTCTGCATGTGTACAATCCCAACAGTTTTCCACAATTCTAGCCTTTTCTCTACTTCAGCCCTCTCTCTCACATGGCTGAGACTTTGGATAGAAATTTCTTTTGGAGCTGACACACCTCCCCTTCGGTAGTTAATGCAGCTGATTCTGAACTGACTGTAGTATTTCCCATCTCTCTGAGGAAGGGTGCCTCTGCTATTCTTTGTTCACTTTGAGCAGTTTAAGTGGTGAATTTCTTGCAAGGAAGACTGAAAGAAAAGATTTGTTAGTAGGTGTACTCTGAAAACTGTGCTTCTGATCTCTTTAAACTGAGCACCCTGCACACAACAAAGGTGGACTTCATGCTGCTGACAAGGAGCCTGTTCCTTCCAAACTCCTTACTATTTCTGTGTGTTCTCTCACTGCTTTTCTCTTTAAAGCACAGACTGTGCATAATTGTTGCAAAACCTTATTTAATGACTTCTGATATTTTTATTCTTTCCCTGTAGGTGATTCAAAAGTCAGGTCAGCTTCCAAGAGCCAAAGTTGTAGATGACCTCGTTTGGGCACAGTGGGATATGATGGAGCAAAGACTCTTCTACATTGTTCCAAAGGTGAGCTGAAAGTCATTCTTGCAGTTTTGTTCCTGCCTGTCTAGTGACAGGGAAGTTTTAAGTGTGTGGAGTAGCAAGCAGGACTTTGTTTTCATTAGGATGGTTTTGTTCTTGTCTCAAATAACCTAAAGCAAAAGCCAAACTTGCTGTAGCTTGCTGTTGTGCTTAGTACATTACAAGAAGACTGGTGGTCTTACTGCTTTCTATAAAGAAGGTAAGCTTGGTAATGTTTTTTTTTTCTTTAGAAAGGTCTTCTATTCAAAAGTATCTAAGTCTATCCAAAACTGGTGTGAGTATAATGCCTCTTTTCTAGAGAATTCAAATCTAGAAGGTATTTTGTGTGCAGACTTACTGAGTGACCATATGAGGAGAGGTTCTTGGCAAGAAGCTCTGAAACTCCTAGGATTTGGTTTTGTTTTTTTTTTTCTTTTTGTCTGAGGGACTATTTGCACTTGATGCATTCTCTGTAAATAAAAAAATTCTTTATTCTTCTTAGCCACAGAAAGAGTGAATGTTATGAAATAACAGGAAGTGAACTGTGATGGAGAAATGTATTTATGCTTTTGTTTCTGAGATATCCTTTTTGAACTGACCAAAGTAAGATACAGTTTTTTCTGCCATATAGCTAGATATGGAAAACATTTTTTTAACTTTCTAAAATGTGTGAGACGTGTATTGACGTGCTTAAATGAGAGCCCACGCAATTATATATGATTGGCAGATAATGATCTGGGACAGGAAGGAAGCATGTCATAGTGCTATTGTGAGGGGTTATATGTGGTTTTTGAATTCTTTTGTCCCCTAACTTCTGCATATCTCTTAGCAAAGCAGGTTGAGTGTGAAAAATGGTGCTGAGTAGCCAGTCACTTCTCAGTCTGTGTAATATAATTTCTTACTTACAAAACACATCCTTTTTAATTCCAGGAATCAAAGAGTACTTTAAGGTGTGTCCAGTTTTATCCTGAGGAAAATTTTAACTCAATAGTAAGTTATGAGTATTTCATTATAAATGCTTTTTAGTGGGATGTAATTATGTTTTCCAGGTACTGCTACAGAGATCTGTTTGTCTTTTCCATTGTTTAAACTTTTTCAGAGGAAAACTGGAGGTTTTTGGGGATTTTTTGCATTATTTTCTTGTCAAGAATATATTCAGTCAGATTCAAATTTTTCCCACAGTAAGGTAACTTTAGTGAAATTACACTTTTTTGACCTAGAAGGCAGTAAGTGATATATAGTACACTATACTGATCTTATAGTCAGTTATTGAAAAAAGAGGCTTATCAAGTGCACTAGACAAAGAAACCCTGTGATTTTGTGTCAGTTTTAACTGACACAGGAACATTTTTTGAAGCCAAAATACAAAAAAAAGAACATAAAAATTACAACATGTGGTTGTTACTAGACCTTTATCCCAGTGGCTGACAATTGCTGCACTGCAGGAATTTATTTTCTAAGAAGAATCTGTTTTATGGGAGTTTTTGTAGTGACTGTAAGAATTAGAGGAGGATAAATAAACTTGTTAAAATGTTGACTCTGGTGAAATGTGACTATGACACATTTTACTAGTCTGAAATGCTAAATATAGTATATTGACCTCTGTAAAGAACAGATTTGATTTCTTTTTTGTTTAACAGCTGGAATCACACCTGGATATTGCTGTAAATGACACACAATTAAAGTAAGTTGTTTGTTTTTTTAATGTTTTGATTTGCTTCCCTTTTAATATATGTGGTAACGTTTTACAAACCCAAGTAAAATTTGTCCAAACCACAATATCTTTGTTTGCAGTTGTCTGCATGGTACTGGAACATGAGAATAACATGAAAACTGTGTCCAGACCTCCAGTTCTTATTCTCATCAGGGTCAGCTTTAAAAAGTAATTTAATCCTTGATTGCTTCTTAGTGCCATTTAAAAAAATTATTTGTCTGAAGAGCTAGCTATAGGTTAAACCTTCTGAGTATGCTGAACCTATTTAAATTAATTTGCTTTAACCTTGGGCATATTGTAGGCGATGTCAAAATATCTGTCAAGGGAAGCTCTGCATTTTTAATTGCTGTTTCAAGTTCTATTGGGCAGTTAAGCAAACCAGTAGTACCTTTTTATGGCCTGTGAAGACACTGCCTGTACTCTGTTCTTCTCCAGCATTCTTCACTTCCAAAGATGAAGATTTGTCTGATTCTGTATCTGCCATGCACACGACCACATCTGAGCTTGTCTCCTGAGAGCTCCGTTTTAACTGAGGGAAAAAACTAGGATGGTTTAACTCTGTCATAATTCTCATCTATCTTTAAATTCCAAAAAGACCCCTTTATTTTTGTGAATAAAAAGGGAGGCCAAAGCTATTAGGGCAGGTATCAGTAGGTGAAGGTAGTTTAGTTCCACCCTGCCCCAGCTGCGGCTTTCGGAATGTCTCAGTGCTGTGCATGAGGCTCAGCGTGGTGCTCCTGCATGTACAGGTTGTATCCTCTTACAGTTGGTGCTGAAAGAGCACAGCTCCTGTTAGAGCTTTAATGCTGTATTTTACTTTATTTCATTGTTTTTCAAAATTACTGCAGAAGACCAAGAGGAAAATCCCCACAGGATCAAAATACGTCCTGTAAAAAATACAACCAAACAAAAAAAAAGACCCAGCAGCAAAAAAAACCCTAAAGCAGACTGACTACAATCTTCTGCTGCATCTTTTGCAGGCTGAAAATAGGCCTTGTAGATTTAAAGATTTGTAAAACCATTAAAACACAAGCAGCATGAGACTGAAAATGTCATGGTATAACAAGTTCCATGTGAGTGTGATTTTGTGCTTTTGTTTTCAAGTATTTCCACTGAAGGTAGTGTCCCTATTGCACATTAAAATGTAGGTTAACAGACATGGGCTGTAGAGTTAGTTTGCAAAACCTTTGAGTTATTAGGTGTCACAAGTATTAGGATTTCCAGTACGTCATGACAACTTGCTTTCACTCCAAAGTATAGGAATGGTTGGACAATGCTGTAAGTGATTGTCAGGTATGTTCAAAATTGGTGAATAACAAAAAAACTGTATGTATTCTTAGGGTTCTTGTTTCTAATAGCATTGAACAAATTGATTAAAGCCTAATTTAACTTGCATTACAGAACATTTGATTGTAATTTATTTAGTATATTTTGGTTACATAGTGACTCTTCTGATGATCTTTTTGTTGTGATAAATCTCTATGGATGAAATAATTTAATTAGTGATCTTTATTTGCTCATAGACTTGTGAATTTTGGATATGATTACTGTCAAGATCAAGGTGTTGCATCTAAATCTTTGAACCTTCAGGTTTTCACAAGTAAAGCAGGTAATGAATAAATAGAAGTATGGTCAAAATTACCTCCACTAGTAATTATCATGCAGTGTAATCCTGATTGATTATTTAATTTCTTCATAAAATATTGAAAAACACATAAAAATACAAAAATTTATAATGTGAGTGTGAGATTTATATTCCTTTAGAGCATACTTGGCAGGTAACTGTGAGGAGAGGTAGAAGGCAACTGTGCTTTATTTGTCTTGATAAATTTTTTACCTTCTGAAAGCTGCAGTGAAGTTGAGCTGAAGTACCCAAGGTTTTATATACCAGCACCAACAACAAAACAGTCACCCAGAAACCTTTTGGTAGCCCAGCTTCAAAGAACTGGTACCATGCTCTCCTCTAGTAAAATCTCTCTAAGAACACCTTAGCATTTTTCTGGCAGTTTCAGAACCCAGCAGGTACTAAAATGTGGTACTGTGTGTTACATTAAAGCAATCTGATGTTAATGCTGACCAAAATTATGTTAGAAAGTAAATTCAAGGAAGGTTTGTCTGGGTTTCTGATCTAGTATATGTTTGTGTTACAGAGTGGACATAGGTACACAGAACATGTGCAATGCAGGCTTTAAGAGCTTTATATTGCTGCTAGTATGTGGTGTTTAGAAGGTCCAAGTATGTGATACTAAACATAGTATGTGCTACTCAAGGGTTCAGTATATATGTGATTCCTTAAACTTAAACCTAAAACGTTACTTAAACCTGTAGGATTTTGGAGTCTCCCTCCATGCTAATCTATGCTATGAGCTTTTTTGGATTAAAAGCTTAAGAGGTATCAAGAGGTATCTGTTCATCACAGCTGTTTTCAGCTTCTGAATTAGACCATGCAGGCAGGTAGAGATAGATGGTATCTGTTTAACCTTTGAATGATCAGCAGAGTTGTACAGGGAAGTGTTGCAAGAGGGGCTTTACATGTCACTCCCTGAAGCCTGCTGCACACACACTGAACTGCTGAGCTGCCTGCCGCTTGCACTGAAATGACCATTAGTGCAAATCAAGTGAAAAACAGCTTCCTTACATGGATTTTTTTTCTTACCAAGGCAAACTGCATGCTTATAAAGATTAAAGGGAAGGAATTAGAAGTAAGAGAAAGCCAAGTTTCTATCTTTCAAATGTAGATTAGGCTTTTTCTCTTTTAGCAAGACAATTTCTTATATAAACAGCCAGTCCAATAATGGAAAATACTATTGATTTGTATATATGTTTCCTCTTAAAACCTGGGGAGGAGTATATTCCGATTGAAGTACCTCCTTGAATTTAGGATGAAATGCAGTAATTCTCCAACAAGACTCTTGTTTAGTTACTGTAAGTAAAATGTTTTTTTCTGTCTGGTGGCACAATATTTAAAGTCTGTCTGGAACCATTCTAAAGCAAAAGCAAAAGTGTGTGCTTTTCTTTGCATTTACTGTGAAACAGATAATTTGACATTTGCACTTAAATGAGATTACTGTATATGGCTTTTCCTTGAATGTTGTTTAAAACTGAGGATTACCTTCACAACCCATTTCTGATAACTAACAGTTTGGAGCAAGTTATTTTGGTGCTAAAACCTTATCTAGTTGTTGAAGAACACTGTGGGTAATCACACCAAAGGTTCCCTTTTGTGCCTCAGGGGTGATTTGTGAAACTGGACTGCAAGTTCTTTGTGGTGCAGACTATGCCTGCTGTGGGACTGCTAGCACAGCTCTGATATTAATGCCAGTATCCCTGCTTGTACCAGTTGGACATCCCTGGCAAAGTGTAATTGGCAAAACTTTTAACTGCAACATTCCACGCAATTTCCCATTTAATTAAACTGTTATTGGCTCCTGCCAATATGAACTTTGAATGAAAACACTTCTCCTTTCTCAAACTTCTGCAGCAGAAAAGTAGCTCTTGTTTCTTACACTCAGCACAGACAAAATCTCTCCAGATAAAAACCCCCATGTAATTCTTGAATAGCTGAGATCAAGCAGTTCCAGTCTCAGAATTAACTTGACGTGTCCAGAATTCAGTGGTTATTAGATAAACACTGTACTGTTTTCTCTTAGTGCTTTAGAAATATTTTTCAATTAAATTTGCTCAATATTAAAAAAATTCAGGCAGTAAGAGGTCATAGACACTGGATTACCATCAGCTAACTATCTGCCTGAAATTTAGGTATCTGGACTATGTTTCTAGAGAGAAATAGGCATCTCCAGAGGATGAATCAATCCATATTTCTTTGTTTGCTGAATAGGGGTCTAAGTGAGAGCTGTTTGGATGGCTGAAGTTAAGTGAGGCAAGTCCCTCCTAAGGCAGTACAACTAGACAAAATGCCCTGGTGCAATGTTGTATTTGAGTTGTGGCATTTGGATCCCAAGTTGAGATGCTGTTACAGCCTCATGTCTTGAGTTTTTGCTTGAGCAAAAATGAGGAATTTAGTTAAAGTTTCCTAGGGAAACTTAATTTCTGCATATCATAGGTGACTCTTACAGTCTCAGTGGGCTGACTTTGTCGAGTGCCAGAGTTGTAACTGCTGTTTCCCAAATAGGAGCAGAATTTTATTTTAAATCAATCCTCCTTTTCTCTTCCTTTTTTTTTTTTTTTTTTAAATCTGTGTGGTCAAGATATTTTTCCCTTTTATTTCTGGAAAGATAAGTGTTCATCCAAGTATATCCTCACATGAGTCTTCTTACCTTGCAGCATTCAGCTACAGCTTTTACTGTTTGCAAATGATTTTGAAATGAGTAGTGTGGAAGACCTGGCTCTGCATACATGTGTAATAGGCTAATAAGCTTTCCCTGCAGCAGCACAACCCAGCTCTAAGTTGCGGAGAGCACTGCTAAGGGTAGGAAAGGAGTCTGTGGTGTATTCTTAGTGTCTGGCTGCTCTACTGGGATTGCCAGGACTGTCAGATTAACTTTGCTTGGACACCTGCTGGTCTGAGGCTGCCATGTTTCTGTCTGCATTAACAAAGCACCGTTTGTTATTTCCGGTTGTTTGTAGCTCAGTTTGTTGACACATGGACCAATATTGTTGAGTTGAAAGATGCACATCCTATTTATAGTCTCCCACCGTTACTGTGGTCAGCTTGTACATTGCCCACTGACACTTCAGTCTGCACACGCTTGCTTGCATGTTGTGCAATTTACAGAGCAATGTACACAGAAGACTCCAGCATACAAGAAAGAAATTTTCAGTGCTGGAAGGGAGCTGTTGATAATAAAACAGCAATCCAGTGGGTTGCTGGAACTTCTCCAGTCTTCCTCATGAGTCCTGCTGCTGCTACTTTAAAAATTATGCATGTTCTGAAAGAAGCCAAGTGCTCTGGCAAAATGCCCTGTCTGTTGTCTGAACGACTCAAATATCCAAACAAAACCGTATCAAACCATATTCAGTCAGCTAAGAATGAGCAGAAAGAAAAATTGCATCTTAAGAAAGCAGTTACCTTCCCCAGAAGGTAGAAGCATGAACTGTCTCAGCCATATTTGTATCACAGCTATGGTACAGACAGCTTTGTGGTGTGAAATAGCGAGTCATTTAATCAAATAAAGTAACTGGGTAGCTGTGCTTTTTTTGTACTTGTGCTTTTTCCATACTGTGCCATTTTCTGCATAACTTGTATACACAGCCTTTATTTTTTACAGAACAGCACCTGTATTAGTATTACTTTATTTTCTTCTTTTAAATTATGAACTTCCAATAAAGGTAAAAGGTGAATGGTTATATTTGTGGATGAGGTTTCCCAGCTGTATTGGGATAATGTGGTTTGGAAGCTGTTTTTAACATGAATGCCAAAGCATCAGAGTAAGGAGATTAAAGTTTTTATAAGAGATGAAAGCAAGGTTACCATCCAGTGGGGTCTAAACAGGATCAGTCTAATCTAGAATAGTTCTGGGAGTGGGAAACCTTCCTGTATGCAGTATCCTGGCTGAAATAAACTTGTCTCAATGACTGACTTCTCTCCTAATAGAGAGAATAGCAGTTCTTTGGGCTGGAAAGGGGAGAAGTGACTATCACTTCTAGTGTGAGAAAGTTTTGGTAGTGTATTCATGCTGCTGCCAATATAAGATTACTTGAAAAGCAAAGAAATGGTGTTTTATTATGTTGTTGAGCATATCTGACAGCTCCCGAACACAAAATATCTGGATTGAGGCAGTCTATGGAGAGAAAGGCTTGATCAGTTTTCTGGCTGCAAGCATGATTTCTTCTGGAAAGAGCTAAAATGTACTTCCCCTAAAAGAAAGAACTGGCCATGAAGGACCCAGGTTTCCATTGTGTCAGATTGCCTCTTCTGTTCTTTCTTGATTTTATTTCATTAGGTAAATGATGATTAGAGTCCATAATAGATATCCCTGTAATCTTTACATTTTTTTGAGAGATTGTTTTTAGTTTCTAATTTGAAACAGTCTTGATTTGGTTTTGTCCAGTATAAAGATGTCTAGATATTCAGCTGGACAAGTGAATTTTCTTTCCCTATTTTGTCTTTTTAGGAGGCTTGTGTGTGTGCTGTAGTCTAGTCTCTGATATTCCTCATGAGATAATATACTCCATATATTTTTTACATAAAGGTAAGACTAGCTTGTTAACTTACTGTACTTTATTTTGGAGAATGTCAGTGTGCTGAAAGAGTCAGAGAATGACTTTCAAAACAAATAACTACCGAAGTCTGCAGACAATAAACTACTGTGGCTGGTGTTTCAAGACAGCAGCTGCCTTTAGCTTTGGCTTTCCTGCTGTAGGCTTCCTGCCTGATGCTGAGTGAGTGGCTTCAAACCAGTGGCCTTGTAAATGGTTATTAATTTGGTCCCTTATTTCTAGCCAGACTTTCCGGCATGCTGAGCACAGACATCAATGAAATCTGTGGGAGCTTGCAGGTGTGTTGTACTTATGCCATAAGGCATTTGTATGGGAAATAGAGCCAACAGCTTTTAGCTTGAGTGTCTGTTTAGAATTCCAGTTCAATGTGTCATTTTCACAGCAAGAGGTGCAACACCCACTGACTCTAAGAATAGTTGCTATGTAAGTGGTGCTCTAGCTCCTAAAGTTTTAAAATAATAAAGGACACTTTTTTATTCCAATCAGAATAAAAGTTCTTATTATCAAGATTTTCTTATTTGATACATGGACAGAGAGGCAAATTATTCCTCAACTGAGAAGGTGCATAGTATGGAATAACTGTTCAAGTGCACACTATGTCTCTGTTCTACCTTAACAGTTTGCTTTCTTGTGTCAGGATGCTTCTCATATGTCAGAGCTGCACATACACGTTGCTTTGCTGCTGGAATATTGTGAGATTGAGTGAACTACCTTTTTGTGTTGTTCTTAATGCCTTCAAGAGAAGGCATTAATAAATTGGAAGAAGTCTTTTTTGGGTGTGACACACTGTGCATTGCACTGCTGTGAAGGGCTGATTTCCCCAGACACATCTGACATGTAGCCAAAGAGTTGTTGGATTGCTTGGAGCCAGCCATGGCCCTTGTACATCCTGATCTGTACTAGGAAGAAAATGAGGATAAATATGGTGACATTGACTAACTAAGTCTGAAATGACCGCAGTGGGATGGAGTTGTTTGATGCAGAGCTGTTTGTGGGTTCATGTAAGATTCATCAGTTGTACAAGAGAATTTGAGTAATGGTCTTGCAGTGACCCACAGAAGCAGTGGTATATTGGGTCCATAACTCGCATTTTGGAGTCCATAACCCATATTTTTAAGACATTTAAGAAGCTCAGCTTTTTCTGCAGCCTCTGTAATCTTGGCTGGAAGCTTCCCACCCCTGTTAAAACAGTCACTGCAGCATAAACAGAGAAGTCACGATGTTGCAGTTGAATTCTGCAGTGCTGGTTTTAGCTTGCATGTGCTCATGCTGGCAAGTGACAAAGTGGTGATGGGGAGTATACTGACTCATTGCAAGCTAACTCCAGTCAGTAGTTTGTATGAAAAACTATATCTTCTGACACCTCTGCCTCTGTGAAGTGTTGCAGGTAGTGATTTTTCTCTCGGTGATCCTGTAAACTGTGGATCTTATATTGAATTTCTATGTATTATTAATTAGAATCCTGATCATGACACCATTAGTTACTAGAATCTTCAGCTTTTCTCAGAGACTGAGGAATTTGAGGGCATTGTGTCATTCTTACTGAGTGCCAGAAGTGTGGTACAAGTCTAGATTAAAACAACAGCTGTGCTGATGCAAAGCCCATGCAAACGTAGCAGGTCTGAAATTGGCCTTTGTCTAAACTGAGCTGAACTGAATTAGAGGAATAAGGCATGCAGATAAACAAAGTGGAAATTCTTCAAAACAGTTGAAAGATCACCAAAATGTGAAACACAGCTATATAAAGTATTTGTGTTTGGGTTGTTCTGGGTGGAAAGGTATTTTTACACAATCTTGCTCTGGGATGGCATGCTTCTTTAAACACAAACATAGGCTATGCAGTGCCCGGCTAGTTTTCACACACTAAAGTACTGCATTGTGTAGGTGCCAGTCTACTAGGTGTGCAGGAACTCTGTTTAGAATGGATTTAATCTGTCTGTGCAGACAACCCTATAAAACAAACAGTGTAAAAGGTCCCCATTCGGGTCTATGGGAACTGCAGAAGTTTCTAGCTATAAAGTCGTAGGTGGATGGTAACAAATGGTGTTTATTGTTTGAGGTTTTTAAAGTTTTTTTTTTTCCTCCCTCAGGTTATAACAAAACTTTTACAGTTTCTCTAGAAATAACAGAATCTCATCAATTGAAGGAAGTGGCTTTTATGAATCTTGGTAGGTTACTTGTGTTACTTTCCTGTGTGATTGCCATTCTCTATGTTTTAGGAGACAAATGGCTAACTCTTCTCTGGAAGGAAAGGATTTTTTTTTCCTTGGCTTTAGGTAGCAGTGTTGTTTTGCTGATTTTCTTCTGCTTGCCTTTTGTATTTGGCATTTGATATTGCAATGCCTCACTATTAGTAAGCAGCTTCCTCTGAAATTGCCTCAAAATCTGTGCTGGACACCAGCTGCTGAGTTCTTGAGTATCTCAAGTTTCTTGAATCCTCCCCTGGAAACACAAATGTACTGCTAGTGTTTCCTGTGTTAATACAACAGCAGCTTTTAATTAACTCCTTTTATATTTCCTAGATATAATCAATTCCTCACAGAGAAGTGGGCCAAGTTGAGAATCATGTGAGGCAATCATTTGCCTCTTAAAGCAAATAAGTGATCAAGTGCTAAATTCACCACTGTTGTTTCTTTAAATAGGTTATTATGTGGCTGCTTATTTGCCTGGCCAGTTCCTGCACCTCCTGAACATTCAACATCCTGACATGCTGTGCTATAGTTTATTTCTGACAGGTATGGTAAAACTGCTTTAAGTAATTTAGTTGTTGTTGTGGAAACTTGTTCATATCTCTTTACATGAAAGTTGTATTTCTCAATGTTTCCTTATTGCACAGTGTTCTGACAAAGGAAGGATACTGAAAGAATAAGAATGACATTTTTGCTACTTTCCATTTTAGAAAGAGAAGTTGAACTGGCATTTCATACTTTATGTATTTCATACTTCTTGCTTGTTATGAAATGGAAGAAGACCTTTCACTGAATTTGAATTCTCTGCCTTGGTTTAATAGTTTCCCTTCCCCCAACTTTGCCCATGGTTCTTGGTCCTCCACTGTTTTCAAATTTCACATGAGATGTAAATTCGATTTTACATTTCCTTCCTCCAATTGAGTTGCTCTAAATGTGTGTGTTTGGAGGGTGTGGGGAAAGGAAATCTGTGTTTCCTTCACCTGATCAGGCTGATGCAATTTAATTTAGAGTCTCATCTGAGATGCATGTTACTTCATTTCCAACAAACACATCTTTGTGGGAAGTGGTTTATTTTTGGAAGTGGGGTGCCTTTGTTTGAAAACAGAAATCTGTTGCTCTGATTGGGTGAAGGGGATATAAATTGTGGAAACTGGTGCAGGGGCAGCATCACAGGAAGCTAATACCTCTTTTGTACGTGTAATGAAATACTGTCCTGTTAAAAATGAGTGGGAAGCATCACTGCTGGATGGTGGGCCTGATTTCTCTGATGCAAGGGGTCTGAAATACACTACCTGTATGGCACCATGGTGATGAACACTGGTACCAGCATAAATAAAATGGCAATTGGGATTGATGGCAAGAGATCCACCAAGAGAAGTTTGTATCATACTTCTGCATGTGAGCAGTTCTGACCTGCACAAGCTGTACCAATAGCTGCTAATTCTAATGTTGAACTTACGCTACTGTCTTTGTGCTCTGCTCTGTTCTATCACACATACTCTGATTTGCCTTGGAGCAGCACTGTGAGCCTGAAATCCCTACACCTTCTCTGTGTCAGCAGTAGGGAAGGAGAGAACTGAGTATGGACTGTGCTCCTTACCTGCTTTCTTTATGGAGCCAGCGCCATTCCTACTCCTCTTTAACATACTACCAGGGCAGGTAGTGCAAGAGGCAGTCTCTTTCTTACTGCTGGGGACCTAGGAGTCTTAAGAGAAATACTGGTAGCACGCAAATTTTATGTTCTTACTCCTTTTTGTTTTCAAAACAATGTTCTTCAGGTGAGGATGCAAGAATTGGCACGTTACAAAACTGTTCCATCCGGTCCCCATGGGTGTCAGCAGTCCTGGATTGCAATGCAGGAAGTCTGTACAATGTGAGCATCAGTGACAGTGCCTTGCTGCAGTTCCTACAGAAGAGCAAACGAGACTGTGACAGATTGGCAGCTCTGCATTGTGCCCTGCTCTACTTCCAACACACAGAAGACTTGGAAAGGCAGGTGGGAAAAGAACCTCCTCTAAATTTTTTTCCAGTGACTGACATTTTATACAAAGCAGGAGCAGAGCATGAATGGCATCAGCCAAGAGAGGTCCTGATTCACCTGGCAGTGCCAACAGGTTCATCAGCTGGGCTGCCCTAAACCCTGTTATCAGTCCAGGCTATCCTGAAAACATTTGTGTCTCTATCACTACTCCATGCAAAGTGTTAACTACCAAAACTAAATTTTCTATACCCTCTTACAATGCTTGATTAAACAGAGAGACGTGACAAGCTCCCTGTTCTCATTCTGACAGATTATTCGGTGGATTTCTGAGAACCTGTCAACGTGTCATTCTTTTGACCCCATTCAAGAATTTATCATTGGTAGGTATTTCTTTTCCTGCATTCTGAGTTTTTCTGCATACTCCAGTTGACACTAAAGAGGGGCCATGGCAATACAAATTGACTCTTATTTCTGAACTTTTTGGTTATGGATTTGCATTAACTAACTTGCGTTTTGTGGCATTAAGAGACAGCATCAGTAGTTTAGAAGATACATAGACATCTCAAAATCAGATTGGCAGTAAAACTTTTCAAATGCATTCTTCTGTCTAATGGAAAAAATGGATTTATCATTTTTTTAGGTCTCTGGAGGTTGTTTCCTCAGCTGGATTCTCCTCTAGCTCTAGCCAAACCATTTTTTTTTCAAAAGGATTTGGCTTATCATGATGCTCTCTTCTAATAGGTAGTTTCTCAGTCTAGCCAGTGCAGAGTCTTTGTACAAAGGACCCCTGCAGCGCTGAGCTGTAGCCAAGCAGCTGACCCGGCCCTGCAGCCATCTGGACTTCTCTTCCTCCTTTTGTGCACAGAATGGGACCAGTTCCACGATGGAGGAAGCTGTTTCAGAGACAGCAGCAGGATTTGTCCTTAAAAAAGTGTCAGATAAGGAACAGTGAAGCCTACTCTTGTTGACAGATAGTTTATACAATCTTGCCCTTATAAATCTTTTTACATTACATTCAGCCTCCCTGTACTGCAGAATGTGTCCAGAAACTCAGAACCTGGATAAACTCCTGCCCTACACATCACTGGATGACTGGATTGGGGTAAGATAACAGCTGGTACTTTAATTAATAGCTAGAGGGTCTGGTTTTTATCCCTTAGTATAGCCTATAGCTTCTGTGTCTTACCTTTTCATAGATATGCTCCAAATTCATACCTTTATGCCTGTGCTGTTTGCCTGTTCTAGTTTGCCAAGTCTTACCCTTTGTGGTGTTTTCCATGAGTTAAATTTTTTGTCAACAAATAAAAGCATTTGCGAAACCAAGAACAGTTACTATAATTGAATGGATGGTTAAATGTCTCAGTTTCCATAATGAAGTATTAATTTATTCCTTATCATGTGAGGTTTATTGTGAATACAGAATACATTTAACCAGAAAAATCATGCAGTTATTTCTGGGACAAACAGAATCAGTAGAGTTAAGATTTACAAGTAAGCTTGCAGAAGTAAAATAACTTCCAGCAAGACTTTACAGTTAGAGCAAATATTGTCTTGATTTCTCTGCTGTGACATTGTTCTAATATGTTGCTTTTTTAAAAATAAGGACACAGTTTTGGCTAGCTAGTTAGTTTCCTGGAGGAAATGGGTGCTGGAGATTCATTTAGATGCCCCATGTTCTATGCTAAATTATAAGACTATAAGTAATTTATCTGTGTTCACAGGTTGTCCCTGGAGTAATATGTGCCACAGACATTATTTCTCTACCTGTGTTAGAGGTAAGTTGCAGTATAAAACCACATTTGTATTTGCAGACTAGTAGCTGCTTTTTTTGTGGGTTAGGGGTGTGCTACATATTAAATGCAGCAGGGTCCCCACAGCCCTACCCAAAAATAGATGTAAACAGAAGATTGCTCTGTTGGAAATGATTTATGCATTTAAAATGCAGTGATAAAATATCAGTTAATCAGCCTCAAAGGTGGTGGGTTTTTTTTCCCTTTCTGAAGACACCTCTATTCAACAGGGAGGATTATCCATTAATTAATTCTTGTTAATCAGGTTGATACCACTTCACTTTATGACTTTGGTAGCTGAAGGCAGAGGTGGCATAACAGACAAGTAGGATTTCTACATATGTCTACATATGCCCACTTTGAGGGCTATTTCATTGTGCTGCCATTGGTGTGGATGGTTCGTGACCCTCTCACTTTGTTTTGTCCAGAGCATCCTGTGATAGCACTCATGTCAGGGCTTTGGCTACTAAATCTAGACAAATTCCTGCACAGCCTGGAAAGAGCAATGGGCTGTTTAGGGAGAGCACAGGTTGTTTGGGTAGGAAATGGTACTTTCCATTGAAAACAATATGAATGATCCTTCATGTCTTCCCATTCCACTCCCTCAGCTCCAGTTTAGAGAAATTCTTGAAATTTTCCTAAGCACTCCCATACAAAATCTGAAAGAGAATTTTAATAAGCAGTTTGTTGTGGAGAGCTAACAGGAAGCATGAGGAGTTTAGACACACCAGCAACACATAGGATTAGACTCTGAATACATTACAATGTTGTTCCATGTAGCTCTTTAAAGATGTACTTATAATTAGTCATAAAGCATCACTGTTCACAAAACCTTTTAAAAGTCAGTGAAATTGCCCACTGCTCTCTCACTCTGCAGCAGTGCATCACAGCTGTGCTGCACACATTCATAGGGTTGCTGTCAGGGAATTGGGCTTTGCATGGCTTTGCTTGGAAAGGCTGTCCTGAGAACTGGGACACCTGGGAAAATCAGATCTTGAGAACATTTGTGTGCAGCTAATCCCTGTAATTCACTGAGGTCAAAGTTAGCAGGACTTTAATTTGTCTGAGATTGAACCTCAAGCCCCTGGGGGCACATGCCTTTAGCAGCTATACTTCCTGATTGTGGAACTCATTTCCTATTTCTGTCTGAAACCTAAACAGATTGAAAAGGTCAGAGTTGAGCTAAAGACAAATATTTCCTGCCACTTTTGATGGCAAGTTGCTCTGACTTTTACATGAGGATAAAGATGCTAGGGCATAGGGTAAGGTTTAATGCTATGGCTGTTTTGTACCACACCAGTGCCACAAGCCCACCACAGCTTAAGTGGTCAGTTGGTGTTTCAGTTGGTGCATGTTGTTGGCATCAGGAGTCAGACCCTGGTCACAGATCTGGTTCTACAAGTGGTATTTCTGTTGCAGAGATTTTATGGCATGGTTAATTGTTACTTTGAGAACTTTCTGGAGTTCTCAAGTCCATGAGTTGTTGAGAGTTTTTAGAAGGGCTATGTCCATATTCACATTTAAAAATTGTGCTATTTGGGTATCAGGTGTTTTTATCACTAAAATCTTGTTCATCAAGATATACTGAGAAAGGGGGAACGGTTAGTCCAATTGTCCAAAAGCTCTACATAAGGATTGCGATTAATAAGTCTAATTTCCTCCCCTCTTTTTGAAGAACAAACCAAACTTGCAGTGTGCAAATAAGTTCAATTGGAAAGGAAGAAGGCAGGAAGAAGAAGGGAAATAAAGAAAATAGAAGATCCAGGGGAAGAGTGAAACTATATAGTACAAGAAATTGTAAGAGCACCAGGAAGGAGTTTCTCCCTTGTGCTCTGCTGAACCCCTGGGGTGCAGAGTGATGTTTTACAACTCTCTCTGAATGCCATCACTGCTGGGGAGACACAGCACTACAGTTCAGAGATACATGGGCTTCTTGAAGGCAATTGTTACCCCACATCTTTTCCAAGGGGCTCTCTATCTTCAGTTAAAAACCCACTACTTATGAAAGGCTTCATGGGAGCTTTTTGAGTATTGCAAACTGGTAAGGCATTACTTTGACTTCTGGTAATACAATATCTTTTAAGTGTCATGCTTAGGTGTTAATTCTTGTCTCTCTAGAAATGTCTCCTAAATAAACACCTAAGATGAAAAAGCCTTCTTTTTAGTCTTTGCCCTGATGATCCGCAAGAAATAATAGAATTAACTAAAAAAGTCCTTTACATCAAACTTTAAGGTTTTTAATGAGATTTAATACAATGCATATTTTTGGGATTAAAAGCAGACAACACTCAAGCATACCACTTCCTGTTAGAGATTTCCTATATGAAAGAAAATTGCTGTCTTGCTTCCCCCTGCCACATACACAAGTTCAGTGTGGCCTGAACACAGTTCTGCAGTGGTAGTGCTGTTACATGGCTTGGTCACTAGATGATACCCTTATGCTGTATTTAATATTTCTCTGATTTCATATTGGTAACATTTAGACAACATTCTGCAGTAGTAGGTTGTAGATCTCATGAGTTAAGTCCAACAGAGTGAACATATGGTGCCATGTGTGATCCTAGTTTGCAGCTGCTAAATATAACTAATATGAAACAAAACCCAAGATTTATTTTCTCTGCTGCAGCTACAATAATAAAGTGACAATAGGCACTGGCAGCAAGAGGAAAGTGGCTGGCAGGATTGAGTCTTTGAAATTTATTTTCCTTGACAAATTATAGTTTATAGTAGGAAGTGGTTTCTTCCTTTTGAGGTTTTCTTTTAAGGTTATTGTTATTATAGGATAGTTGAGAGGAGAGAGCAAAATCCAGTATGTTAGTGCAAGTGGAGGAATTTTGTCAACTCAAAGCTTTCTTTATTCAAATGTTGTTACTGCAGTGTCTGTGTTGGGAGAGAATGTATATTAAGAGGGGCAAGAACAGCTTTTACCATCTCTTGTTTTTTAAAACTGTAAAAAATAATTGTCTTAATCTCATCTCTTCCTCAGCAATGCCCTCCATTGCATCTTGCTCCCCTTATAAACAGCAGCTTCAAATTTATATACCCAGTCCAAGAACTAGCTCAAGAAACTGATGTGATTTTGTTTAGATTTTGTTACTCCTGTCTGTTCATAGTGAGTTTAGAACAATTTTAGCATTAGAGTAAAATACTTTAGAATTGCTATGGAAATGTTTAGATTTTGTTTATTTTCTAGGATGAAGCAGTGTTACTTGAAGTTGGTAAATGGATGTTTGCAGTCTAAGTATTAATGAAGCTTGTAACTAGTGGCATTCTGCAGCTGTCATGGCCATGGTGGTATTCTTCTTTTTGGAACTACTAGAAACCTCAAATGGGATTTATTTGACAAAATGTAAACATTTACATCTAAGTTAGTAGCCTAAGGCTCTTTTTACAGTCAGAGGAAGTCTAGACAATATGGCCAGTGTAGTCTGTGGTGCAGTTCTTCCCATCTCAAACATGTAAATAGGTCAGATGAATTATGACCCAGAAATACTTGTTCCATTCCAGGCACCAAATCGTGACCTCAAGTCAAGTAAGTGCTACCACTGCCATCCCGTCAAGAGAAATTAGTTTTGGTGCTTTGGTTTAACTTTTTTTCAGTTAGATTGTTTTTACACTAATCACATGTCTTTGCAGTCACTTAGTGGGAGGGTGGTAAGGTATTTCTTTAAGAGGGCAGTCTGTATTCATACTTTCTCTGCAAAACTTTACAGTTCCAAAACTCCAAAGGCTTCTGGGAGAAACTCAACGCAAACTTGGAGAGTGTGAAGTATGCAGAGCCACACTTGCACTACCACAGTAACATGCTCAGGAGGGAATGGCGTAGCCTTTCAGAAGAGGTGAGTGGGAGGCATTGGAGCTGAGACACTGGAGCTCTCCAGAGCTGCCTCTGAAATGGGTGTTTTAAAGTCAAGCATAGATGAGTTGGCTTTTTTATTTTGAAGATAAATTAATGGGAATCTGATTATCCGAAGTGCAAAGACTTGCAGTCATTTCACCTAAGGTGATTGCCTGTGAGTTTTGTTCTCCTAAAACAATTCAAAAATTAAAGAAAAGCAGAGCTTGCTCTGTATTGTCACAAGGTTTACATGTGTGAAAGTGTGTGAGAGCATGGGCACTTGGAAGAAGGTGTGAGGCCCCACTGTGTTTTATTTCTATTCAAAGAGAAAACCAAATTCATTTCTTATCTTCATTCTGTTAGGGAGTATTTTATTTGATCTTATGTTTTGTTCATTTTGGGATTTTTCTTTGTTTACAAACCAGAGGGAGGAGAGAAGAACCACAGCATATTTGAGGAATATTTTTGAAAATGCCAAGAAGTACGTACTGGTTTGTATTATATTTACCCATTCATATTTTGCACAAGTATGTTGGAGGAATTAATGTGCCATTGAATTAGTTGATTAGGTATCTGATTAGATATCTTTTAAGAAGATTATCCTGATGAAAATCCATTATTGGAATCCTTTAATCACTACAGCATTATCTGAAATACAGGCCTCTAGAGCTAGGAAATTTATGGTAAATGTGAAGTTATTCTCATGCAGCCTAGACAGACAGAATTTTTTAAATGCTATCGAGCATTACTACATTTTGTCTCATATACTGTTCTTAGATGCCTTTAGCCATCTTTGAAAGATCAAAAGCTCATTTAAGTTTTTAGTGATGTTATGAAAGCCTTTAGAGTATTGCATATGGAACACACTGATTTTGGTTTCAAACCCTAGGGTGCTTTCTCATCTGGACACTTGGGACTCTGGTAAGTGAAACGTTTCTTGATATAGGCCTTAGCTGTAAGATTTAGGTTTATTAGAATATTTCCATCCACCTGTTGTTTGCTAAAAATCAGTTGCTATGTGTGTTTTCGGCACAGAAGAGTTTGAGGATTTAAGATGAGAAGAAAACTTTCATTTACTGACTGTGAAATGTTTGAAAATAAAGTCCCTAGTTCATATTGGATCTAACAACATAAGCAGCAAAATTTGGTCTGCTAAAGGACATCTTCTTCAGGATTTTTCTTGTGGAGCAGAGTATCAATGACACACCATGTTAATGTTGAGTCTTGTCCACTTGTAGCTGCCTTTGCAATATCAGAACTTGTGCAAGAGATTAGGGCTGGTGAAAAAACATGTTGTAGAGAGAGCAGGTGTAATGAATTTCCTTAGGCCAGAAACACTTGAGATTTTCTGGTGCTCAGTTCCTCTGTTACAAATAAGCTGAATTTAGTGGTGCATTATGTTCCTGCTGTTCACACATCAGTGCCTTCTATGTGCCCTGCCAGTGTGTGCTGTGACATGATGCTCATGTAAATGCTGCTCGGTCCTTTTATTACCAAGAATTTTCAGTGTACCCATTTCCAGCCCCTAACAGCAGTCATCTGTGTCACTGCTAGTTATTGCAATGGGCTCTGACTTTGAGAGACTTTGTATCAACTCTGTGAACCTCAGCTTTGTGTTTTCAAAGGTGCTTATTGATAAAGAAGTCAGATGTTTAACTGTGACTAGATAATTTCTAAATAGCTGCCATCCAATAACAAGCATCTATGTAGTGTTTCTCTGTAGATTTGTCCTTGAGTCCTTTAAAATCAAGCAGCAGTGCTCTTTGTTCTGCTAAGTGGTGGTGTAAATGTATTTGAAGGTGAGCAAAAATAGCTGAAAATTTTGAAAGAGTTCAGCACTTGGTTCCATAAAATCTTGAGTTGTTTTAATCTCTTATCATGAAATAGAAGATTGGTTTTCCTCCTTCGTTTTAGTAGACAGGAAGCACTGATTAGAAAATACAGGTTATTAATTTCAGTAGACACTGTTATCTCCTTCCATTTAGTTAGAGAAGTTGTGTTCTTTTTGTAGTGGTCTGCAAATCTGAGTAACAGAAGCAGCCAGACCATTGGAGAGAATCAGTGGGAGGTGATTCCTTGAACTGTTTACTTTTTGTTTAGCCATTTTCTTGGAAAACCCATGTGGCTGCTAGAGTTTGTTTGTTTGTAAATGACAGGATCTAAGTAACACATTGGCACTGGTGTTACCAGAAGGTTCTTTCTGCTCTTTGCTCTTGAGTCACCACACTGTGGTAACTCTTACTTAAATATCAAAGAGAAGAAGAAGTGGATGGCAAAGGGTTATTTTCCATTTTTTAGTTCTCTTATTCAGTCTGTGGTTCTTCAGTGTCTTAGTTCTGTAGCTGAGTAGGTCAAACCACAGCTTCTGTTTGCTTGTCTGCTCCTAAGTACTTTTGAAGCTGGTTGAATTCTTGTGATATTTCTGTAATGCCATGAATGATTGTTGCTCTGCTTGTTTCAGAGACGAGGCTGGTCCCTCTCTTTGAAGAGGAGGATTATCAGCAGCAGTTGCTCATGGGACTGGTATGTGCTTTTGTCAGTGTGCACTAGAGGACGCACAGGCTCCATCCACAGACGTGTAAAGAGTGACCTTCCAAGTTCCAGTGCTGAATGGAAGCTCACTCAGGGTAGCTATTGGGCAAACATGGCATTTCCTAAGTTTTACATTTCATCGTCATGATATCATCTTAGCAGGTCATTGTAAGGCATAGGGGAAAAACAGCAATAGAAAGTTGATTTGTCAAAATTCTTTTTCCCAATATAACTTTGGCTGGAAACCAGGAGGTCATCTTAATCTGTCAGTTACTTTTGGACTACATGTAAGTGAATTCCTCCCCCTCCATTCTCTCAATTTGATGAACAGAGATCTTATTGCTCCTCAATTTGACACCTTTTTTTACTGTTTCTTTTTCCTTCTACCTCACTTCTGAGACTGCTATGGCCATTCTGAGGTCCCTTCTTCTTTTCCACTGTTTTGGCCACTGATCTCGCTAAAGGATCTATCATCTATATGCTTCTGGGCAACAAATCCCTCCCTCCCTCTGTCTTAATACATATCTTATCTCTTATTCTCTTACTTTTAAAATTGAGCATGCACTAGAAAGTCTCAGCAGTGAAGAGCAGATCAACACTGTCCTGTCCACATCTAAGGCAAATTTCCTTCTTTTGCCTCTTGTTCTCTGAAGCTTCTCTACATTCCTTCCTCTCCATTTACTCAGACAGATCCAAAAAGCAGGTCACTTTGTCTGTGCCTTCCTCGTACCTGTATTACTTTCTTGACACACTGAGATTAGTCTACATATACGTTCCTTGAGACAGATTTTTATTTGCTCCAGCTTCCCTGTGAGTTTCTTAGTAATTCTCAGAGAAGAGCCAGCTTTTCTGGATTGAGTTGCAATCTGAAGCTATATGAGGTCAGTGAATATTTCAGAAAGGAGAGAGTAGGGAGTGGCATGGACTGTATGTTAACAAACACCCAACTTTAATGACTTCACAATTAATGTTTAACCTGAAATTTCTATTACTCACTCTGGTTCTCAGGTTCTTGGCAACTACCACGAATTGTACTTGTGCTTGTTTTCTCTATAATAAAATCTGTCAGGTTTATTTGTTTGTAATAAGTACTTATATTCTTAGAATTCAATGTTATATTTAAATACTTCTTTCACCCAGTTCCCTTGGCTTTGCACAGAGAGGTGTGAGAACTGTAAGCTTTTTCTTTTCAGTATCATGGAAAGTTCAGCTTAGTATTCATTTTGCTGAATTTGCACCAAGTAACTATTTTGCATATTCACATCTGCTGATGAGTTTAGCAAGATTGTACAGTAGCTTGGGATCTCACTCTGGAGTTTTGCAATGGGGAAGCATTTTGTTGAGCCAATGCCTATTGATCAGGCCCTGCACCTGCTGCAGCTTTTGTGTTTCTTTGAAGATGCCCAATGACAACAAATTGTTGGCTTTTCTTCTAGATGGTTGCACAGCTGAAGGATCACCTTATGAGACATCTGCAATATGTTGGAAAAAAGAAGATTGACCAAATAGTTTTGGATTACGTTGCAAACCTGGTTAGTTTGATTTCATAGTCACTATTGTGAGCAAGTTGTGTATTTGTAGGATTGTAGGTCCTTGGGTGTGTGTACTAGTTGTATATAGCATATATTTGGTGGGAAGAAATTGTTTTTAAGATATTTAAACATATTTTCAGCCTAATATTGTATAAATGGATAAAGAAAACTAATATTTAAATATAATTTTAAAAGTTCTACCAGTTACTCAGAATATGGAAGAAATTGTTCCATTTATAACTTGTGCAAATATGTTCTACTCCCAGAAATAAAATGAGAACTCATCCTGAAAGTTTAAAGCTGTTAGGTCCATTTGGTTTCTTGTAGAACACATTGTTGCAGGTTTTGAATAATGAAATTGCCACCTTTCATTATAAATATGAACAGAAAAACATGTCAGTACAATCTGACATGTGGGAAATCACCACCAGTCCTATGTAGTGCCTTCAGTGGGCTATGTGTGTGACAGAAGACAGTTTTGCATGAAGAAATCTTTGTAAACTACTTTGCGTTCCAAATTCTTATTTTTCTGTCTTTCATCGTCTTAAGAGACCTTAAAAAAAAAAACAAACCTACAAAAACCATAACTGTTGTGCACAGAAGTTATGTATTTGGTTTTGCCTGTCTCAAGATCACGTCCTTTAAGTGCAGAACGCAGAGTCCTCAAAAGCTTGCATGGCAACTGTAAATCCTGTTCTTGGTGCCAGTGTTCAGTAGAAACTCCCCACAGTGCTGTTTTCTAGGGATGAAAACCTTGGGAAACTTCCTTGAGGTCAGTGATGCCTGCATCTCCTCCAAAGTCCTGTATGAGTCAGTTGCTCTGTCAATGTCACAGTGTTCTCTGAACCCCTGCAGCCCCACTGCCGTTCCTGATGTTTCAGGCCTCACTTTGACAACTTCACAAGTTGTTTCACTGGTATATTGGCAGACTTCTATGTATATGTGTAGGAAAGAAACTGAAACTAGTAGTTGATTAAAATAGAAACAGTACAACATGAACCAAAGCTTTGTACCTGAAAATGGTGCTGAAAAAACCCCAAGTGGAACATTTCTTCTCCGTTTATTCAATTTCTAATAACATTTTGTTCACTTTCAGTAAAAACTAAGATAAAAGTGTGAAAACATCTATTCAACCTTGATCTGCAAGGCTACATTATTGTAGACTAAATCTTGCAGAACAAATCTCAGCCCTTCACACAAGCAAACTCTCAGGATTAATTCTCTAAACTCAATTGACAGGCTTACTCTTAGAAAAGCTATTATACATGAAGATAACTTATAATCTAAAAATTGATTCTGCTTTCTGCTGGTGCATCTTAGGCACTGTTTGGAAATCTTTAGAAATTATTTCATTCTTAAACTTGTGTTTCCCCTCATCCTAATTAAAAATTCTTATGTCTCAAACCTTTCCACGTCCTAAATGTTTCAGTGTTCTTCAGGGGAATGAACTGATTAGAGTCTTCCCATAGTTCTCTGTAGCATCACAGAGAGTAGCAGAGCTATTGAAACTAATGAAACAGGAAGAAGCTTGAAGTTTGTCTATTTGCTTTCATAAAATATTTTGCATTGCATTCAGGAGCCCAGGAGTGGCTGAGATTAGACTCTGGTGTTTAGCCACTGTGTAAATCAATTGCAAAAGAAGTCAGAGGAGCCAAAACTTGGGAGCACTGAGAGTCTTTTATAAAACAACAGGCAAAGGCTGGTTGCTGTCAGAGAGCTGTGTGTTCTTGTATACAGAGAAGTAATGTGGGGAAGTGTGAATGACACATCTCAGTGGGAATTCCTTGTTTGCTGAGGAGCTCTGCAGAGTGTGCCTGGTTCACAGTCCATGTGGCACCTTTCCTGCAGTGGTTGTTGTATATCCACAGGCTCTCTCTCCTCTGCAATCACTTTACCTTAGCTTTGGTCCATATCTGTTTCACTCACTCCCTTTCATTTCAGTGAGGCAGGAAAGGGGAGAAATTACTTACAGAAGCAGTGTGACATTTGCTGTCCTGACAGCAAGTGGAAGGGGAGGCAGGGTGAACAGGCAGGCAGCCTGTGGAACAGGAAACAGGCAGACCTGAATAAACTGCTGAAATTTCTCTGCAAGTCGCTGCAGTAGCTGCACGTTTTCTCCTGATGTCTGTGGCCAGCTGTCATCTGATGTAGGCTCAGCTTCAGAGGAACAGAAGACAGACACCATTTGGATTTGAGTTTTCCTCAGGAGGAGGAGGACTGTGTCATACTACTGCACAGGAGGGGATCTGAAAGACAGCAAGACCACGTCTCACTTCCTTTTCTCCTTTGCTCCTGGTTCTTTTCTTTGACTTTCTTTGTCTTTGAGGTCTTTCCTGTAGAAATAACCAAGGGAGCTGAGCACTTGTGGTTCCAAATTAGTTTAGGGGAACTTCAGTTTCCTTGGCACCATTGCCTGGAACTGTAGATGTTTCAAGACAAGGTGACAGCACTGTCAGCCAAGGCCCTTCTGCATGTGCTGTCTTGCTGATGGTCATGTGTTCTCTTGTTAGTTTAGAACACTCGAAGGGAAATGGCTTCATGTATGTGCCCCAAAAACTTGTTATTGTGTGTTTGTTATTCAGGGGAAAATGGCCTCCCCTGCTATGCGTGTAGCTCTTAACTTGGCTGCCCCAGACACCCACTGCTAACTTCAGACAGGAAGCTGCCTGTGCTCCTTCCATCAGACAGATAATGCTGCCTTTCTCTCATGCACATTATCTCATGTGTTAAATTCTGAAAAAAAGATTGAGATGTGGATTATCTTTCTGTATGTATTTTCAACAATGCCAAGGGTAGATGTTGATCTCCAAAGTGAGTTGTGCTGTTAGTGAGGGTGTCACATCACAAACATTCATGTATTTACGATGCAAGTATGTAGGGATAGCTTGGGTGATTATGATTTAAGAAGTTATTAAGCTTACTGTGCCCTGTGAAAGCTGTACAGTTTGCTGTATTGTTAAGCAAAAAATACTTATTATGGAGTAGCATACTCCTAAAAACCATTTGTGTTGCACAAATAATAATTGGTGATTTTGGAGCTTGTAAGAACTTTCACTTCAACACTGATCCTTCAGATCCAGCTGCAGCTCCTGATGCAGAGGCCTAAGCTGCACCCTCTGTGCTGGCCAGAGTTGAAATTAATTCCAGCAGTAGGTATGGTTCTTGTGACCCTTTTGTGGAAACTGGAAATCACTCATTTCCTAGAAAACTTGCTATAGTTATATACAAAGATTAAATTGCATCTTTCCATTGCATCTAGAAAGTGTGAAGATGGCAAGTATTGGGTAGTTATTTTGCATCAGGCAGCTGTGTGAGCCTGGCTCAAGTTGTGGTGGATGGGAAATGTGCTACCTTGTAGAGCTTTCTGGACAAGATAAATATGAACACTCAACATTACTGAAGATGAATATTCCAGATTAATATTACTGAAGATTAAAATTCCTTTGCATGCAGATCTCTCCTGTGTGTCCTGTTTCTCTCTTGCTCAGAGCCTGTGATGAGTCAGACAATGGAGAGGGTAAAGCCTATGAGGGGAAGAGAGTGGGGAAAAAAGCATTCCTGGATTCTGACCCTCTGGAGGGAGGAAAAGGGTTCCTAACTTCTTGTGACACGTCTTTGCAGAACAGGGGTCAGACTATTTTCCTGAGTTTCCTGGGATTGATTGATTGCTGTGCTTTGAGGGCCAGAGATAAAAGGCACAGAGGAAGCGTCTCAGTTGTGTTCCTGAGATGTGGAACTGGTTACACGTGACAACCATGAGGAAGTTATTTCAGCTCTTCCTTGTGTGGTTTCTCTTTCAGCTGCAGAAGCTGAGAAGGCCCAAGTGAGAGCAGGGCTTGTGGCTTTGGTATATGCTGACTCTGGTGGACATCAGCTTGGGAGCACAAAGAACAACAACATGGGCCAAGGGATTGTTTCACTTCACTGGGGACAATTGATGAGGAGAGGCATTTCTTTGTCTCATTTTTCCTCCTTACCAGGACTAGATCTGTGATTCCTCCTGCATACTCTTCTTGGCAAACTGAACATTCTACTGTCTTCAGCATTATCTGCTTTTGCTGAGCCCTTGGGACTGTTCCTTGCCAAATGCTCAGCCACTTGGACATGCTGATTTTGCTTTCATGGCAAACAGATCTTTGAGAATTTGCTGCAAGAGCTTGAGATCATTTGTCTCCAAGAAGCACAATGTGTTATGTTGATGTATGTCTTGCATGATGCTTTGAAGTGCTGGAAGCACTTTAAAGTGCTGGAATAGGGCAATTCTGTTACAATTCTAATTTTAATTTTACATTTTAAGGCCTTAGAGAAAAAAATGAAGACTTAGTAGGAGTCCCATGAGAAGTTTTTAACAAATACTGGTGTGAGGAATGAATGAAGGCCAAGGGCCTGCTGTACACAGGCTCCTGGAAACATCCAGTCTTCTCTTTTTTGTTTTAGCTGAATCTGGTGCATCGAATAATGAAAGAAGTTTGGAGGAGATACCAGCTTCATTCCTGTATCTTCTGCTTGTGAGCAAGTGATTTGTTAAAGTTTTTAGCCTGCCTTTTAAGTGTGGGCATAATGATTTTGGTCTTCATTGGTAGTACTCCTCTGAACAGTGTATGCTTATGCTGCTGTCAGTGTTAATGTTACTGTCACTTACTCTTCCTAAGGATCCTGCTGGCCCTCTCCATGCCAGTGTGAATATTAACCACACAGGCAGTGTTATGGCTGGAGTTCAAACTTGCTGAGTTTGGAGTGGTCCAAAGTTAGGTAGTAGTTGTTAAACACCTGTAAAAGCCAGGTCACTCATACCAGCACTGTTTTACCTGTTGCTGCTGATTCCAGGTACTGCTGAGAGCTTTGTAAATGTGCATCAGTGTGGGGAGGAGATGGGGACACCACAGAGACTTTGTGTGTCTGCAGCACTGGGCAGCTGGTGCTGGCTGAGACACCTCAGTAATCAGGGCAGCATCCCATGGCCCTGCATCCCAAAGGCAGGCATTCAGTGCATTCCCAGTATGGCAAATTGACCCTTTCTTAGGAGAGAGTGGGTGCCTCGGGTTCTTAATGTGTTGCTGCTTTGTTAACTCAGTGATGAGAAAGGAAGTGCAGGAGAGTTCGCGGTGTTCCACATCATGAGTCGGATTCTGGAAGCAGCAAATGGCATGTGCATGCCTTTACCTCCTGGTAAGTTCTGTGTTCTGCTGTTCTAATCTTGAGTGAGGAGAGCAGTGCTATAAATTCCTCCCAGCACAGCAATGGTTTCAGCACATGTGTCAAGTTAGCTTTGGCAGTATTGACAGCTATTCAAGTCAGTTATAGAGGGGAAGGCTCTTGATAAAACTGTACAAGTGAAATGAAGCAAAATGAAATAGTTACTAGAAACAGAGAAAACTAAACAGAGGTTTCCAGTGGAATATGTGGGTGCAGTCTTATTAAAACTAAGATTTAGACAACTGGACTTCAGTGTCAAGATGCACAAGGGAAAATCCTATCCTGTAGCAGATAGAGTGTTTTTTCTCATGCTCTTGCCCTGCTAATATTTTTCATTTTTTTCCTGAAGGGATTACTTCCAGCCTTGATGGAAAAGCTGGTCTTGATAGAAGACTTTCACTTCCTAGAGCTCCTAATAATTCTCTACAGCATTTTTAAAGCACTTGCTTATTTTCATTAGGGAAAGACATCTTGACATCTTAATATCTTAATGCTTTCCAATTCTGTTTGAAACTTTCTGGGTTTTATTTCCTGATCTGTCTACAGTTGTTTAAACTGCTTTTGGTATGAGTTTGTCCCTCAGTCTGTGTGGGCACAAATGCTGCCACACAGTAGTGTTACAGGATAACAAGACCATCATCAGGCTGTTAAAGGAAAGTTGAAGTGTTAATGCTGCCTATGTGAGTGTCTGCATGGCAAAGACATCCTGAGGGTGGTGAGGCCTCAGATTTTGATTAATTAGGAGAAGAGAGGGAGATAAAAGACAAATTAATAGAACAAGTCAGATGTAAGGCAACAGTGTTGGTGTTTGACAGTGTATGACTTTAATGCCTGTTTTCAATCCCCTTAGCTTTCTTCTTTCTGATGAGGTAGTACTTGAGAGGACTTAAAGGATGTCTAAATAAAACCACCTGACTTGATAAATTGATTTCCTCACCAACTATAAAAAATCAGAAGTCAAGGGAAGTGATGGCTTTAGCTAGAGTAATTCCAGTCTCAAATAGAGAATTAGAAAAAACTTACATATTGTACCAAACAAGTTTGTCTCTTTCATAGGTTTTCACACTCTGCACCTGGGTCTTGGTGTCCGATGTCTCCCTCTGCACACCCTCCTGCACTATATTGACAATGGCATCTTGCAATTGACAGAAACCTGTGTCAGGAAATTGCTGAAAGGTACAGAGAACATGGTGTTTTATTTGTTCCTAGCCAGCTAACTGGGACTGTTGTCCTTTGAGCCATTCCCCTTGGACATGGGTTTTATTGCCCAGGACACTCAACTCTCCTTAAAGTGTTGTTTATACAGTAAGGTCTGTAGCTGATGGTGTTGCCTACCTGAAAGGAGAAAGTTAGGACTCAGGCTATGTGACTGGCCTTACCACAGCACACAAAGAAATGTCTGTGTGGAGACAATCTGAGTTTGTAGTTTTTGCACTCGAGACTTCTTAGAAAAGCAAATACTAAAGATCATTGTGGGATTTGTTGGGGAATTTCTGTGACTCTGTGAAAGTGCACACCTGTTTGTGAGGAAGTTGGGTCTGCTATCCAGCCCTCAGCTGTTGCTTTATGTTTGGAAAGAGAAGAACAGGCCTGTCAAGCTGACCTCATGGCTGGAGAAGCTTATGGAGCAGATCATTTTGAGTGCCATCACATGGCGTGTGCAGGACAACCAGGGGATCAGACCCAGCCAACATGGGTTTGTGAAAGGCAGGTTCTGCTTGACCAGCCTGTGACCTTCTGTGACCAGGTGATCCACACAGTGGGTGAGGGAAAGGCTCTGGCTGTTGTCTGCCTGGACTTCAGGAAAGCCTTTGACACCATTTCCCACAGCATTCTCCTGGAGAAACCGGCTGATCATGGCCTGGATGGGAGCACTGCTCACTGGGGATAAAACTGGCTGGACAGCTGGGCCCAGGGAGTGGAGGGGAATGGAGCTTCATCCAGCTGGTGTCTGGTCCCCAGTGGGGTTCCAGAACTCAGTATTGGGGCCAGCTCTGTTTAATATCTTTTTCAATAATCTGGACAAGGGGATCAAGTGCTTCCTCAGCCATTTTGCAGATGACACCAAGTTGGGTGGGAGAGCTCTGCAGACAGATAGGAAGAGGCTGGGTTGATGGGCTGAGGTCATTTATGTGAGGTTCAACAAGGCCAAGAGCCTGGGTCCTGCTCTTGGGTCACAACAACCCCAGACAGCATCACAGGCTGTGGCAGAGTGGCTGCAAAGCTGCCCAGGGGGTGCTGGTCAGTGGTGGCTGAACATTAGCCAGCTGTGCCCAGTGATGTGCTATTTCTCCAGTGTCCAAGAAAAGTGACAAAAAATATGCTGTATCAATCTGTGCCTGATCTTGATAAATTATATATTATAAACTTGAAGAGTTGCACTTAGTCAAAGTGCATTTGAATTACAGTATAAATTGTAACATAAAATTGTGAAGTTATGGACAAATACACAGAAATAAATTTGTACACATGATAAACATGTAAATAATAGTCTTTAAACTGAAATTTCATTTCACTAAGGAGGTGATGTTTATTAAAAATGTCTTCACTCTATTGAGGGTGATGAAAATTTGTTACGTGATTAACTGTTTGATTTGCTTTTTTCCCTGTTGCTTATAGATCTTGATGACACTGAACAGAATGAAAAGCTGAAGTTTAGTATTTTGATGAGGCTTCCAGAGGTAACTAATGGCTTTAGATGTAATTTCTTGGATTTTGGAATTGATAGGAAATTTATCCTTGTGCATAGGGTCAAACCAATGAAAGACTTGGCTGTGATTCAAATAGAGCATGATTCAAATGTAACCACACCTTCCACAGTTTCTCCATCTGCTGCTCCTGGACTGTAGGTTACCCTGATAACTTAAATTACAGATTTGTCCACAGTGTTTTGCAGAGTCTTCAGTATCCTACAGAAGTTTACAAGACTGACACTGTTCTGCTGAGTACTCATTTGCATAAGAAAATGAGGGTTATTTAAAAGGGGTTTATGGGGTTTTTATGTGTGCTTTTTATCATCCATGGAGTCTTTCTCACTTGTGACCTCTGATTGGTTCTGTACACTTCAAAAAATATGTTCAAAAGCTGGTAGAGTAAAAGCTGTAAAGTTGTATTGTACCACAGCTTTGTGGCAGGGATGAATTGCAAGATCTCCTCTCAGTTAAACTTCACAGTCTTACCCACTGACAAGTGACTTGTGTAGCCACAAGATCTGGTTACTGGCCCTCCATAAATTCTTCCAGTAGAATGGGAGATGCATTTCTCCTTCTCCCCTTTTGCTCTTATTGCATATCACAGGACTGCAGGGAAAGCACAAGATGTCAGAAAGCAGAGGAACACCAGGGATCCCCCTCAGGGAATGCCTCACTGCAGAACAAGCCTTTTTCTACATTAGTTGCCCATTGTTTGCTCAATCTGTACTGTCACGTACAGTTCAAATGGCCAGAAGTGCTGCTTGGGTTTTCCTCCAACAAAGGCTTCTTTATTTGGCAGCAGTTTTGAGAAGGGGTAGAGGAGGAGAACTCCACAGGATGTTCTTTGTCCTCTGTTTTGGACTAGGGCTGGTGAGCTGGGGTCAGCATGGGGCCCATGAGTTGCCAGCCCTGGGCCTGGTGCGTGGGGAACTCCATTCCAACCACGCTCTGACGTGAAGGGCTGAGCTGGGAGAGATTTAGGGAACAACTACTGCTAGCTATGCACAGTAGACTTAGTGCTTTATTGTATCTATTTACAGCTTTGGGAAAAAATGTTGGGAATAGTCTGTTTGCCAGAAAGGTCACTTTGGGGTGACTTGGACTATTTTGAGCAGGTTACATGCCGTGGATGACTTCAGTTTAATCAGAAGCAAGGATTTAAGCACCATAAAACTGTACAGCATTTACTAAGATGAACAGCTGTCTGCATTGCAGTACAGCTGAAGGGGTGGCGCAAGGGAAGATCTAGACAGGGAAAACAGCAGAAGGTGGAGCTAATTTCACAGTGTGTTCCTATTCTTTTGCTTATTGGTTGGGATTGGAAGCTCTGGGAAACCTGGTTTTGAATCTTTTGGTTCTGGGAATGTGAGTCAATGTTGTCAGTTTCTAGGATGATGACCTGAATAATGGATCCAAACTTACATTCCCAGTATCTTTCCTTCCCAGCATTCTGCTTGTCTAAATTTCCTTAAGATGAGCCTGAGAAGCTCTGTCCTGAAGGAGGTTTGAGGAATGGGGCATCCACTTTACTCTTTGGGGGAAGAATAGATTCAAATCAGTCACAGTAAAGGATAAAGGTTCAATTAGTACTTAAGTACACATGTGAAGTGGGACAGTGGCACTGGGACAGACTGACTGAGGTGAGGACTGAGCGACCAGGTTTTGATTTCCCACATTTTGAGAACACATTGTGATGTCTTAGTTACAGGCTACAAAAGGAAGGCTCCATGGCTAAACATGATGACCCCTTAGCCTCTGTCATCGGGGTCTGAAAGCAAAGCACATCTGCATTACTGCCTGGGTTTTGTGTCAGCTTTTCCTCTCTTTTCCTCTTTCTAAGTTTCCACTGTTCCATGTCTATGTTCTCAGGTTTTGGGGTTTGTTTTTTGCTTACTAGGCTCTTGGTCAAAAGGTTCGCCAGTACTGGAATCACCCGATAAATGCAAATTTAATAGCACGAAAATATGTGAAACTTTTGCTTGAGAAGCTGGGAAACAGGCAGGTAAGAGCACAGAGGTTATGTTTTAAAATCTTATGCTTTGACAGTGTTGAGATTCCTGAGCTTTCTCTGGACTATAGCACACTAAAGAAACATTGAAACCTCAGTGCAACTGTGCAACTTTGGGAACTAACACAGAATGTCCTCCCTCACAGTGCAGCAGACCTATCCCTGAGAGACTCTCCATCCCCGTGGAGTTTTTGCCACTGAACTACCTGACTAATATGCTGGCAGAGATAGAGAATCAAGGTAGTGTTAATTCTGTGCTTTGGAAGACCAGTGATTGTTTGATGCTCTTTGATGACCTTTGATGCTCACTCAGATGTATCCTGCCTATACTGACATACTGAGTTATTAAAACTCCAGTGTTGTTGAACACAGAGGTTTGGTTGTCTTGCTGCTGATGGAAAGTGTCAGGGGCCAAGAGTCTCCATGTATGGCTATCATCCTATTTGGGGAGGAAAAAAGCTTAATCATGTAGTAGTATGTGAGCATGTGCCCTGGGCCAGTTCATGGACTAGCACTAACACAGCCACTCTGCTTCAAGCTGGGTTTGGATCTCCAGTTTGGAAGTCCAGCCTCCACAGAGGCTTCCCTCTGTGTGGGTTATAATTTACTTACATCCCACTAATAGGATAATTTTTGCCACAGATGAGCATTCAAAGGGCACTACTGAAAACTGTTGGTATTTTTGGGTGCATGAAAACACATTTCTATTACCCCTTATCTTTTGGTATTGTAGAGGAAGGTGTTTAATAGACAGCAGGACTATAAGTGTACACGAACATGTCCAATTTTGTAAATACTTCCTCACCATGTTTTTCTAGGTGTGCATCCATATGAAAAACAAGACCATGTAAATGCAAGATTTGTAGAGGAAACAGCACTCAAGCACACTATGACACTTCTGGGTCTCAAATACTCCTGAAATACCATACTGTTGAAGAAGGCTGTTAAACTGTGGTGCCTCTGTAAAAGTATTTATTTAAATGCAATGTTGTTTCCCAAATAACTGCAGTTTTGAGTAGTCACCAGTACTCTCATGAGCTACTAAAACAGTATTTGATCTAACAAACTGAGGTTGAAATTACTGACTTGTAGATAAATCTTAGAGAAATGCATTTGACATAACCCCAGGTTTGAAATATATCTGTGAGTTCATTTTGAAGTGGTCAAGGAAGTGGAACAACAGTGTCAAAACATGCTGTGAAAATTGGTATAAATGTCACTTCTTTTAACAAGACAATGCTGGAAAAGGCAGTCCAATTGCAGGGTTACAAGACCTATTAACTGTTTACTTGGATTAATAAAAGGAGTTCTTGGTGTGATTGTGTAAGAACAATAGATGACTTTTTATGTTAGACATGAGTAAACACATAGTCATTCCTTGTGGTGGTATCAGTTATCTTATGGTACTTCTTCTACAGCTGCATTCCAGTATTTTCAGTTTTGTAATTAGCACAAAATATAATCTCCTTAAAGTGCATGTGACAGATTTTGTTGAAGGTTTGTTTGTTTGTTTGATGGTTTTTTTTGTTGTTTTTTGAAGATATGTATACTATATTGTAAGTAATGTAGGATAAGAAAAAAGCTTTAGAAATTGATCTTAACAGTGGCTTGGATAGAGTTTTACATAATCCTTTCTTACAACTTCTACTGTTACAGTTCAAATTTCAGCTTCAGAAAGAAATTAGGCAGGCTGTTTTTCCTTGTTTTCAGCTTCTGTTTGTATGTAACTGAGCCAGTATTGTTTGCTCTTTTAAGTTCTGAACTGTGACATTAATTTCAAATGGTAATAGCAATTTGCTACACAGAGAAAATTGCCAGGTTGTGCCATGCAGGAATTCTGCAATCCTTATTGGATTTTAAAAACTCTACAAAATTCCAGACTATTAAACTAGAGAAACTCATTATTATTTTATATATCTGGGAGGTTTTCAAAATAACCTCTGATGTTCCCTCTGAGTGTTTTCCATTGATGCTCCCTGTTCCTTACTAGTGAAATAAAAATATCCAGTTCCTGAGAGTGACTTGGCAAGTTTATGGTCACTCCTTTGTCATTGCCATCAGTGAAGCTTTAGCTTTTTTAGTGACTGCTTAGTGAGAAGGAATATTTTTCTTAATATAATCAGAATTTCTCTGGCAAGTGTAAACTCCAGTCCCAGACTGCAGAAAGCCATGTTGGTGTATGGCTATAAGTGATGGCCACTTTATATTATATGAATAACAGAAGATTTTCTAGCCTTTTCTTTTTAATGAATGTATTTTAACATACCCTCAGATGCAATAAAACTTCACCTGGAAAAATAAGTATAGTATGAGGATCACTCACTTTTCTTGACACTTGGAAATACTGCACTGCATTTGGAATAAAAGGAGAAAGGATTCTGGATCACTGACCAGTTTGCTGTGCTTTTGGCATGAACAAATACTTCATTTTCAGCATGGAATTTGGCTGAACACCAACAGATCTTCCTTCAAGCAATGTAAATGCTGCTGATCTTGTGATCCGGCAGCTGGTAATGGTCTCTCCTGTTTTCAGTGCTGTCCGTTCAGATTCCAGATGGCTTTGCAGGAGGCTTTTTGAAATGTCTTGGACTCGGGCGGGGCTCACTCGGTCTGAAGGGAGCCACGTGGGCCGGCACCAGTGGGAGCTCCTCCTCCTCATCATCCTCATCCTCATCCTCATCCTCCTCCTCGGGGATAGTGGGGACCTGGCTGGGCACTGCACCTTGTTTCTCCTCTGCAAGCTGCTGTCAGAGAAACACAGCTTGGTCACACAGGGTCTGTGTGCTTTAAAACTCCAGTGCTTCCCCGAGCCCGTGTACAGAATCCATGACAAAGGAAACACTCTTAGTCTAATCCCTGGCAAGCCAGGAAAGCTGAAGGGGTATTAAAAGTAAAACATGAGGTTTGACCATGTAGATATGAGTTTGTCCATTTAAACAGTAGACAATTTGAGCCTGTAATGTTTTTTTTTATTTGTCAAGAAAGCAGATTAGATGAACTTTTAAAAGATGTAGTAATTATGCACTGAACATCTGTGGAGTAATTCTGTTCCTGAATACAGTTACTAGAGTGGGCCTTTATCCACAGCACTGGAAGGAAACCTGAGTCACAGCAGAAGTTTCATGACAGAAGTTTCCTATTCTAAACTATTACTATGTAGGAGCTCTCTGCTCTGGGATCACTGACCATCTCAAGGACAGAGGCAGTGTCCGGCAGGGTAAGGTTAAAAGTGCTGTCTGCCATGCTGTCCTGCCTACCCTCAGTGTCTTGCTCAGCAGTCTGATTTCTTGCTGCTTCTGATCTGATGCTCATTGTATCCTGAATGTGGGAGACATTAAACTTACTTCTCCTGAGTCCCACACTCCACCTTTTGCAGCTTTACCTTGAAATCCAGTGAAAAGCAGTATTCCACTGATGGCTTCCCTGCCCTTCAGCCACAACATGGTCACACAAACTACTTTAATAACCAAAGGTGAGGATTTTAGTATATGCCCTCCTTAAGATTCAATTACCAGCTCCAAGTGGTGTTGCCAGACTAGAGTTGAAACTCCACAAACCCACTGTAGTGGGTTGTTGGTTGTCTCTGTACCATCATATGCACTGGGCTCCAGGAGCTCTTGCAATGTATGACAACAACTTACTTTAGCTCTGGCTTCAGCTGCTGCTTTTTGTATCTTCTCATTGCGTAGGGTCTTCCACTGTTCCTTTTCTGCTTTAGGAGGGGGAAGGCCTTGACTTATCATCATTGAAGAAGTCATCAGAAATTGTTCTTTGTCTCTGATTTCCTGATGGAGTTTAATGGCAAGTGCTTGCTTCATGGATAACTCTGCAAAAAGAGCCTTTATCTCCTGGGTTTTGTGATTTATCTTTCTCTGCAGTTCGTTGGTCTGGAATACAAAACAGCTGCATTGTAGTTAGGGCTTCCCTACTGTAGTTAGGGCTTCCCTTTAGGCTCTCACTGGACATGACACTTGGTTCAGCATTAGGCACATGAAAGTAAGTCCAACTTGACAAGGTTTTAAATAGTAGTTAGATCCTTGAAAATTACTAATTTTTTGTGAACACTTAGAACAAAAACAAACAAACAAACAAACAAAAAAAAAACTGCTCAAGGAGTCACATTTACTCCAGTACAAGAATAGAAAAGCACATTTGTCTTTGATTCTTGACCTTTTCAGCTGGACAGCAAAACTCCACCAGCCTGGGATCGCAATTCTTTTTGAGTTTATACATAATTAGCTTCATAATAAAGCTGGAATAAGCTAAATTCCTATGAGATAACTGAGTGATAATGCTGATGTAGGGGCCATGGGTTGTGACATTATCCTTGGAAGGGGGACGAACAGAAAAGGAATGTGACAGAAATCCTTGAGTCTCAGTGCCGATGATTTGAAAGAACCAAAAAACTTTAAGTGACTCATTGGAACTGGGACAGCCAGAGCACTTGCAAATGCAACTTTTGGCACACTGCTATTCTTACAGTAGCTTATTAGCCCATGGCTATAATTTTACAAACAGTTAACAACCATGATATTTCTCTGTGTGTTCAAAATAAATTATACAAAACTGTTTTAAGCTTTCATGTGTGCCAAACCTAACATCCAAGAAAAATTTTTACCCTGGCCTTGTTTTACATTAATTATTTAGCAATTTTTTTTTCTGTCGTTCCCTCAGCCCTGCTCAGTTTTCAGCTTTTTCATTAGGAATATGGAGGCTAGGAGCATTTTTGGTCTTTCCCAAACAATATTACTTGCAGTTAAAAGCAAATTGCTATAATTATATTTTATAAACTGTATTGGAAATGATGTTTCCTGTGTGATTCTCCCTACCTAAACAACCAAAGAACTTTGAGCTGGATACCAAGTTCATCTTTTTGTATGTTGGAGTAGAATTTATCTGGCCTTCCTTTATTTCTTTTTTTCCCTTATTTCTTTTTAGCCTGTTGTGGGAAGGCTGTTAAGTACATTTGTGAAAGGAGGATCCTACAAAGTTTCTAAGCATCTCCTTCAGAAAGAACTAATTCTGTTTTAGTGAAAGGTACCATTTATGGTGCAACTTTGTTTTTAAAAGAGAGGACATTCACCTAGTAGTTTCGTTTTATCTGTGTTACTGTTGCTATTCCTGTCTGTAATTTCTGAAGATTAATTTATGATTTGCCTCTTAACAATTCCAGCCACTTTTGTAATTTGCAAGTGAATCACCTCTTGCCCAGATAAGTTTCATTTTGTACAGGCTGGCAAGCAGAGTGTGCAGTGCCCTTCTTACCCTCCTAGCGAACACCAGCATGTCCTGCTTGCTGTTCTCCACCACAGCACGGATTCTGTCTATCATATCAGAAATGTTCTCACAGAGAAAATCTATCTTCAGCAGTCTCTGCTCCTTCTGCACCAGCTCTGCCTCTATCTGCAGCAAGAAGGAGGACATAGTGTAAGGACAGGACAGGGGAAGGTGCAGCACAAAGCATTCTGTGATTGCCTTCAGCTGCTGAATAACACTGGTGAACAGTGATAAACAAACACTTTCACTATCAGATTTCTCAAAATGTACACCATCTCTGCCAAGGATCAGGCCAAAATTGGTTCAGTTGTTTGCTGTCAGTCATACAATTCTTCCATATCTGGCCAGGCCCTCTTGGGAGCAGGGGTTGCACCATTGTTACTGCCTTGCTGTGCTTCTCTTGAAAGAAATGGGGCTTTTTTCTACTCATATTTTTTTTAATCTTCCGGTTCCTTGAGTCCCACCATAATGGAAGGTTTCAGCTCTTGCTTTAAATACTATCCCTCCTCTCATGCTAAAAAAAGTATGGGCTCCATTAACAAATTATAACTACAATGACTTTAAATCCCATGGAGATTGAAATAGACATTTAAACTTATCACAACTCCAAGAAAACCTTCTTAATGTGTAGGCTGGTGGTAGCAGGCTCTGTTGCAGCCTGCTCGGCTATGCAGAGCTCCCTCCTGTCAAGGAATATGGGACAGTAAAAAAAAAAGCTCAGATAATTCAAGCTTTGTCTTCACAAACTGGATTTCAAAAGAAGGACTCTGGGGTGTGCTCAGAGCTTACTGCTACTGCCCTCACACCTTCAGTGCCCTCTGTGAATCCCCTCCCAACACTGAACACAGTGGGAAGAGTTTTGTGCTTCTATAACTGGGACAGACAAAACTATATAAGGAAAAAATAAAGCAACAGCTTTACTTTCCTCCTCCCCACACAGAGGGCTCTGAAACTGGCTTTCCATTGGCCCTGATGCTTCCCTCTGAAGTCTCGGGGCAGTCACCAGCAGTGCTGCAGTCAGGTGTCAGCAGCTGGGCTGGCCTGGCTGCTGCTTCCACCAAGCTCTCATTGGTGGCTCCTTTTCATCAGGGAAGCAAAGCAGTAGAGCCCAGCCCTAACAAGGGGCAGTGTTTGCTTCTGTGTCACACCTGCAGACTTTGTGAAGAGGCTGGCAGGTCTGCCTCCTGCTCACAGCCCGTGGATAGTGGTGAAACAGCTCATGGCCAGTTAGCAAAGACTGACAACCCTGTTTGTTAGCAATTTATAATTCTGCATTTATCTCCCTCTGCTGCCTTTTCTGTGCCTTCCCCTAGTGAGGTGGGTCTGCACTGAAGTGCCAGCAATGTGAATGGAGTCAGCACAGGATGCTGCAGAGCCAGGGGTACCTCACAGAGCTCCCCCTCCTCAGCCTGTCCTGGAAGAAGTCAAAATGTCCCATGTCCAGTTGACCAGGAAAGCAGATGCTAGGCTGGAGTTCACAATGGCCAATAATAATTATTTTGATTCTTCTTACAGAAAGTTTATTTTAAAAATAAAAGAGACTAATTGCATTTTCTCAGAAGTCAAGCACAGCAGGATAGCTTGTGATATGAGAAGTGACATTACCTTTTCAATCCTTTTTAGCAGCTCAGGTGGAGATGGGTCCTTCCCTCCCATTTCTTGCTTTCTGCTCTCATTTGTGGCATCACCATAGTTTTCCTCCAGCTTTTTAATCTTGTCCCTGCACTGGGAATACTAGCAAACAAAGAGACTCAAGAGTTATTTATTCCCACCAAGTTCATCCCCAGACCTTGGTCTGGAGACTTCAACAGACAAGGATTCCTTTTACTGGGAAGGAGGGTGGGTAACACAAAATTATGAGCCATATAAAAATCTTCTTTTAAAAGAGAACTAGAGTGTGATTACAGTTTATTTTAAAGAGAACTACAGTTGCAGGATAGAGGTGTTTGACAGAAATTGAGTTCTACCTGTTTTTTGGCTACTTTTTGTTTTTTATCCTCAGGAATACAATAGAAAGCCCTGCTTCCCTGCTGGTCAGTACTGAGGTTCTCATCTCTACAAACATCCAAGTTTTCTACACTAACATTCCCAGGCATGTGTCCTGAAGTGACTCAGCGGTGACACTGAGCATTGAGATACCCTCGGGACTCACAGACAGGTGTTCCCTGACCTTTTCCATGTGAGACCTTCCCATGGCATAATGCTTCCCACAATATGTGACAGGGACATCCAGGCTCAGCGTAAATACTCGCTGAAGGAGTGACTGGGGCTGTTTTTTCATGTTTCATGTTGCAAGACTGACAGTGGTGGGGCTGTGTGCTCTGATGTGCACCTGGCTGTCTGTCAGTGAGCTGCTAGCATTGACATAACTGCCCAAGTGTAAATGTTAACCATCCACTGCAGGTGATGACTGATTAAGGAAATAAGTGGTCCCCGGCTCTCAAAGTTATGGACAGTCACCAAAATATACAGTAAATGTTTAGATGTTGCCAGGATGAGGTTTGTCACTGGAAGTTAACAAGTCATATTTAACTAGAAAAGAGAAAACTGACAAATATTCTCCGGTGGCCATGGAACATTACCAGAACACTTAAATACTTATTTTCCTAGTAAAAAAAGCACCACACAACTCGCTTCTGTACACTTTTGTCTAAAAGCAGCTAAAGTAAAAACCTTAGATGAGTGTAATGAACAATTTCCTCAGCAAACCATGATTCTGAACATAGCTAGGTACTGAAAGTTATATTTTGCTGACAAATAGCTAAAACTCAAGTCCAAAAATACACAGAATGGAAGAATGTAAAAGCAGGGCCAGCACAAACAGCAGGATGCAGCTATGCTTCCAGTGATCTTTTCTATCTGGGGCCAAATTTCTCAACCACTAACTCAGGGGAAAATGCCTGGTTGGAGGCCGTGGCATCTTAATAAGATTAGGGGCAGCGCACCAAAGAAAATTTTGCAGGACTGAGTAGTTAATTTAGAGAAAGACTATTGCAGAAAAACCACTGTCCAAAAGCCATTAAAAAGTTTCATGTTAAATGTAAATACTAGCCTTATTTTAAAATGCAATATGAATTGGAAGTTATCAGATGCAAGCCAATCCAAAAGTATCAAAGAAATAACCATGCTATTCTCTGGCTGCTTAAGTAATGTGACTACAGGCATCTTTATTTTTTTACTAATTTGTAGTGTTTTCCTTGGAAAAGACTATTTGAGTCATAAGAGATTCTAAGTCTTATATTTAAAAAAAATCCTTTCTGTCTTAAAGTGGGTTTGATACAGGGGATAGGAAAAGACTGCAGAAGAGAGGCTTTTCTGTATTGGACTGTAATCAGGAGGAATTGTTGAAGGAGGGAACACATGTCTAGATAAAGCAACTGGTCTGGAAAAGTGGATATTGGGTTCTTTTTTTGAAATCTCTGAGAAGGTAAGTGAGGTATGTACAGCACTAAAAAAGGGCAAATACAAGACTTATTTTTAAAAATGGGGAGGGGGTGCAGATGGAGCTTTGGAACCATGATAACTTCTCTTTCTGAAGAATAAATCTGGAACACAGAATTAATTTTGCTTTGTAGGCATCAAGAAGATAAAAAGGACAGGGATAACAGCCACCATAGGTGTGTTGAGTCATACCAAACCAGATCAATGTCTACTATGATAATTTCACAGGTGTATGGATGACAAATAGTAGGTATCATACATTTTGATCTTTATATTGCTTCAATATTTCATATGATATTCTCATAAACAAGCAACATAAATGGGTTCCTGATTAAAATATACAGTAAATACCTATCAGTATAATGAGATTAAGCTCAGAGAGACTGCAAGAATTTTTTGGAAAATATTCAAATGCAAAATTACCTTTCTCTGAACCAAAAAGATAATAGTAAATAAAAAATGTAAGTAGTTACACGTAGGCAGGAAAATTGCCTGTACAAACAAAGAATCAAATCAACTGGTTGGATGCCCTTTCTTTACAAAAGGGTCTGGTTGTTACATACATTAACATGAAGATGAATCACTCTGTCTTGTGTCAAGAAAGGTGCCAACATACCTGGATGCATAGGCAGGAAGGTAACCTGCAAGATGCCTGAATGGATCCTTTCACTGTCAGCCACAGGTACCAGGCAAATAAAGACTATATTGCCAAAAATAAAAGAAATGCAGAAAAAGAATGATCTAAGAAAAATCTCTAAGAGCTGATTGAAAGAAACAATGTTGTGTAGCTTATCAAACAGATGGGAGAGGAGCATGATTAACATCCAGTAGCATGAAATGTTGCAGAAAGGAAAAGAATGGTCCATTTGTCATGTCCCTGGAGGACAGAATACAAACCAGTATTCTTACACCACAACAAGATCCAGGCTAAAGCTCAAGAAAATTTTTCCACTGTTACGGAAAGACTGATAGCTTGCTTGGGGAAACCTGTTTCTCAGTGGTGTCTTGAAGCCACAGCTTAGCCCTTTCAGGCAATCCAGTGCTGCTGTGGGAGCAGATTGCCTAGATAAATTTGTTATCTCTCTACTAGTCCCATTATCCTCTGATGTGGTGATATAGTCTGAAGATTTTAATGTATTAAAACCTGAACAAATGTTGTTGCCAAATGCCTCAAATAAAGTGACAAACCTTGTATATTGCCTGAGCTCTAAGGCATGAAAGTCCCATCTACAGCACCATGACAGCTCAGCAGGTCTACGTGTTGGACTAATTAATGATTAATGCTAAGTATTTCTCATTGATGCATGAAGGTAGATTAGTTTTTATGGGTCACTTCAGTCAGCAGGAACAGTCCCTTGATGTGCAATCCCAATTAAAAGTTACATAGTTTTATGCCAGGGAAAACCACCTTACAGTCTCACCAGGTACTTTTTGTGTAAAGAAGTGCCTATAAATATTTCTAATTTTAAATCTTTACCTTGATGTTAACAAACCTACCTAGTCTATGTTACTTGCTTAGAAGAGGTCTGGTTTTGCTTCAGATGATGGTATTTTTTTAGCTTAACTATTCACCAATGTTTTGTGGAAATAGGAAGCTTCTGATGAAAAGCATACAAGTGGAACATACATTACTTTGATGATTAAGCAGCTCATGTGGAATGTAGGAGACCCAGGTGAAGGTTTGTTCTTGCTGAACTGGCACGCAGCCCTGATCTGGGCTTTTCCCCTTCCCAATGGGCACTGAAGCTGCTGAGATTATGGGTCAGTTTTTGCAGTCTGTAAATATTTCTGATTTAATTTTTTTTTCATTGATAATAATGAAAATACCTAGTCCATGTTACTATCACTTGCTTCAAAGAGGTTGAAGCAGAAGACAAAAGGAGGCAGGACAGGTAGGAAGAGGGAAGGACAGAAGAGTCACAGGTACAAGATTCAGCCTGCCTAATCCAGATAGTCTGTGACTGTGGTAACTGAACAGAAGCTGAGTCAGATTTCAACATGGGGTCAAATCTGTAACTGGTACAAGATCCAGCAGCATGAATTTGGCAACCAAGATAAGAATTCAGATTTGGGCTCATGGTTTTTGTTTACGTCATGGAGATAAAGTCAAACAATTTGAAACTGCTTCTCATTGGACTTAATGACGAATGGTGGAGCATAAGGAGATGAAGGAGTTAACATCCAGTTTGAGCCATATAATATTCAGTAATCACAGTATCTAGTGAAATTTTAAAGGTTGATAACTGATTATTTGCCATTCTTCACTGGAAAACTCCTCACTGGGGGACATTTATTAAGACTATTGCATGCACAATATCACACTACTCAGAATTTTCCTACTTCTTAATTTTTTGTCAACACTGCAAAAAAATTTAAAGCACCTCCAAGAATAGCCTCTCTTTAACAGTGGTTTCACATGAACTATCGTCATGAAGGAGAAAGTTGCAGGAATGCAGGGTTCATGATTGATTCTGTCAGCTCACAAAATCATCTGCATTTTGCTACTACAGTATTTGGCTCAGTTACTCTCAGTCTCATTTTAAATCTTACCTGAGAACTTTGAGGTTCTTTTAGTCTTTTTTCATTTAGTTGTCTTTTTTTTTTTTTTTTTTTTTTACTGTCTTGGTTCATCATTTAAATATGTGATGGCCCTGCAAAAGTCTTTGGGACATGATTTGCATGACGTATTAAAACATGTACTATGTTTTATTCTTGTAGCAGAGCATACAATTTCTTCAAAAGGCCAGAAGTAGGAGAATAGTGCAAGCACTATTAAACCATGAGCCACAGCTCCCATTGATGCGAGTTAGAAAGGCAATGGTACAGCCCAATTTATGGTTTTGTGCAGGCATTAACAGAGTATGTATGGGAAAAATTACCATCTGGAGATAAGGTCAAAAGTAAATGAGCCATTTCAGAAAGCAAGGAAAGAATGTCCCAAGCTCTGCAGTTTGTTAGCTGTTTAATGCTATTTTGTAACTAGAACTAAAACTTACACTGTTTTTGTGCAGAAGAAAATATATGTGGATTATATCATTGTAGGCAGCCGAGTTTCCAGAGTAGGCTCAGGGTCAAGTGTGAATTGAGTTATTATTTTAGAAATTTGATGGTCTAAGTGTATCTCCCACCCCTCCACCTACTCCATCAATACAGTTTTAACAAATTTTATCTACAGTCCCATTTTTCCCCAATGACTCCCATTTTCCAGCTTAGTCATACTGACATTTCAGGCTGTGGGGTGGGTTAGCTGGAATTCCACACCCAGGGAACATTTGGCATGTGTGAAACAAAGACCATGAGCCAGTTACACATAAGCATAGAAACTCATATATGTGAAGTTAAAAACATTTATCACTGTTTTGCTAGACAGGTGCATTACTAAACTTGCTTTTATAATTAACTTTGTACATCCAGATCTTTTTTTCTATGAAACAACGCTAAATTTTAAAATACAGAACAGTAGTAAAAATGGCTTTCTTTAACACCAACCTGTATCCGAAGTCTCACCAGATGTGCATCCAGGTCATTCTTCACTGTGAGCTCTTTAAAACACAATTTAACCTCTCTTTTTTTCTCAACTAACTTCAGCTTCAGAAAACTGATCTTTTCATCCATAACTTGCATCTTAGTATCTCCATTCCTACACAAGACCTCTTGCCTGTTTATTTTTTCATACAAAAAGCCTAGTTCTTCTTCTCGTTCTTTGAGCAAAAGACCACTGAAAATAAAGCCAAAATTTAAAGATAATTTTTCTAAAAAATTAGTCATATTCAGTATATTTCACTCAAAAACATAAAAAAGTTATCTTAAAATACAGTAATAATTTGTGACAATGTATGAAGCTTTCTCAATTTTCATTTTAATCTAATGACAGCATTTTTAATAAGTAACAAAATAATTGCAATGTGAAAATCAGAAAACAAACTCTTGGAAAGGTAACTCACATAATTTTTAAGGTCTTCTGGCCTTCCACAGCATTTAAAACTGGATTAAGATCAGGGAGATCTAGATAATCTGCATTTTTGCAGATGCCTTATCTGTGCACAATGCACAAGGAGATCAGGTAGCTACAAGTTCTCAAGACATTCAGTAGCCAAGATACCATATTTTTTGAATAATAGTTCTGAAGCATGGCCATGATCACCACTGGAGAAACATTTACATAATGCAAAGCAGCACTGGCAGTGCAGTGAGGGGGACTGGTCAGCAAAACATTGCAATGCCACAGACCTTTAGCAATCCTAATGAGGAGTGCTCATAAGCTGAAAAATATTGTTGCTTCAATGTCAAAATTAAACACTACCTTAGATCAAATTTACAAATGTACCTCTCATTTCGTTGTTCAATAGCCCTTTCATAATTTTTGCGTAGCTGCAAAATTTCCTCTTCAATGTGTGTGGCTGCAGCGGTAAGTCTGTCAATATTCAAATACTTTTCCTTTTCTTTATTCTCTATCATCTCTTGTTCAATTTTGGAATAATCCTTTTTGATCAACTCTTTTATTCTCTCATTCTTTTTAATCTTCAGATACTCATCCTGCAATTTTCTTTAACATAAAAAAAATGTGGGAATATTTTTATTCTTTCAATTTGAAACCAATTTCAGCAATTAAAAACAGAGCTTAAATTTATTTCTCAAGTACACAAGGGCTCCTCTATGTCTCTGCTTCACAGAAGCTTTACAAGAAGAAGAAAGACATTCTGAGAGCAGATTTTTTTTGCAAGTTCTTTCCCATTTGAAAAGAACTGGGTTCTGGCTCAAGAAAAAATGCTATACAGGGAATATTGCACTACAGCTATTTTATTCCCTACTAGGTAGCCCAAGTAGCCATAAACAATAGTTTAAGAGCATAGGCATAAATTTTGATGAAAAGTCTTAATGTGTAGAAATCCTGCCTTTCTATTTAAATAACAATATTTAAATTATTTTGTGGTTGTAACTCAAAGTTCTCAAAATCTATTGTTTATAAAACAGTGTGTCAAAACATCAACATAAGAAAGAAAATTATTAGATTATTATTTCATCTGCCCATTTGATAGATGAAAAAAGAAACCAAAACATAGTGGGAGGTTAGTGACAAGATGACATAAAAATAAAGAACAGATCTCATTATTTCCAGCATCCTTGTTGATCACTGGATGATGACCCATCATTTAAAAGACAGATGGAGTATTTACTATCTCACAGCACAGAGTTTAGAGTTATTGCATTGGATCTGTGGTATCACTTCTGGATCAAGACACAACTTTATCTACACTGGGAAGATATTCATGTCAATGCACAAAAGAGGTAGTGAAAGGAGAAGCAAAGTCTCCTGTTAAAATACAGACCTGCAGATGAAAGAGCCTTCCCTCATGGGCTCCATCACTTAATTGCTGATTTGCTGTATACAGGGCAGGGAGCTGCTTTCTTTCATTTCCCCCACATGTATAACACTTTGAGCACCACAGGCTATTACTGAATTTAATTAAACTTCTCTAAGTCAAGTTTCAGACTGGAAGTATAACAGAATTGCAGAAATGCAATGTGTTTTAAATATTTTCTGAAAATTTCTTGCCTTACTTGGACTGATATTCTCCCCTCCAAATTGCATAGGTTGCAGTGAAGTCAGTGGTACTGATGCTAAAGTCTGTTACTGGGATTTAAAATATTTTTCATAGGCAAGAGAGTTACTGAAAATTCAATACTTCTGACTACTTTTAAATCTAGTTTTGCAGAGCCCAAAATATCTGTTGGATCTGTACCGAGCAGGGACATCAATAATAATATTTATATAATTCTGATATCTATACAAAATTTATGTCTTAATTGCCTTTTTTCCCCCTTCTTTTATCAACTTGAGAGGCCTTTGAGGGAAGGCCTCAAAATTTTTACAATAAAATGTCAGCTTGTTCATCTTGACAAAATCACTTCAATCACTAAAGTTCTACCTCTTTTTTAGCTATCTCTAGCATGACTTTGAAACCAAACTACTAGGAGATTCACAAAAAATACTTAGTGTATTCTTTGTCTGATTTAACAATTTTTTGGCACCAAATAATGAAGTTTTTAGAAAACCAAGTTATTTTTAACTACTCAATTTGGTCTTCCTGTTTTGCTTACACAGTTGTCTATTCACTGTCTTCCTACTTGCCCAAGGACAGATTTCCAAGACATTGTAATTCTGTCTATATTGCCGAATTTCATCACTAGGATGATAAAAATATGGCAAAAAGATATCCTCACTAAATAATGATCTAGGAAAAAAGAGAGTCAAAAGTACCAGTGATTCTGCCTCATTATCTTTGCTGTGAATGTAACCTTTTATTTTGTCTAAGACTGGAAATTGAAACCACATTTTATCTGAAATAAATGTTATGTAATAAACTTTAGTGGGCGTTTGAACCAAAATCTCAATTTCTTTCTAATTTCATAATCAGACAGCCATATTCCTAGGGAGTGACTCATTTAATAGTCCCATGCACCACTTCATTAGGGAATCATATGTGTCAGACCTATTTTTCTCTAAGGACAGCAAATATGGGTGCAACGGTGTTGCTCACATTGAATGAAACAGAATGATAATGCAAAACCTGAGAGATCCAAGAACTCTGATACAAAGGATGAGAAAATGAGAGAGTAGGCAGACGAACTTCAAAACTACTTTCTGACAAGCAGTGATGCCCCAGCTAGTTGTGGAGTGTTAGTGGGATAAGAAATAGGAACAGATTATGGAGGGGTGTTTCTGAATGCCTTTGTTTTAATCAGATTTTAAAAAATCAGGATGATAACTATCCAGGATGATATGGGCATAACTGAAGATGGAATAGATTCCCTCCTAAGATTTTTTTCATATTAAATTTCTATAATTGTGAGCTACAGTGTACTTTAAACTCACCTTTCTCTGGTTATAACAGCATCTCTTAAATTTTGTATATTATTTTCTAGCAATTTTACCCGGTTTTCAGCTTCCCTTGCTTTCCACTGAGCAATACGCATCAAATCTATACTTTTATCCTTTTCAATTAGCATAAGATCATACATCCTAGTAAATCCTTGGAGTCTGAAGAAATGAGATGTGTGAAAGAAATAATTATTAGCATTTTACACTTGTGTTGCTTGGGTAAAAGTTGCTTTAGAAGACTTTTTAAAAATAATGTATTGTTATTATTTTCTTACTCTTTTTGTTTTTCTTTTTTCATCTTTTTACAGGTGGTTAGTTCACGATCCTTTATTTTTAGTTCCTTAACAAGACTTTGGAGTTCAATCTGAAATTTAAATAAAATTTAGCAAGCACTTTAGATATATTAGAGAAATGTCTTCAGTGAAATTACCCAGAACAACTCTTAGATGAGAAAAAGACAGTGAGAGGACATTATTATAAAAACTTTTTCTTACTACAATGGAATGTTTTTATTACAGCAACATAAAAAAGCACAGTTTTTCCACTTATATTAAACTTAAAATTACTATTAGTAATGTAGATAATTTGATGCTGCATCTTAAATGCTTGGTTCTCTCTCTCTGGAGTTCCACTGTTTCTACTGATCAGCCTGTTTCTGTATTTTTGATTCCAGTTGTGTTCAGTCCTCAATAGCCTGGGCCATCAATCTTAAATTGAGAGGCCTTTTCTCCCCTCCCACTGGTATCAGGAGGAGCAGATTCGTATTAGGAAAAACTGGTGGATGATGGGTTGAAACTTTGGGCTTGTCTGTGTGTTCCTGAATTTGTATTATTTTGTTTTGTTTGTTTATGGACTAATTTAATTGAAGGCACAAAGCCTAACATGTTTATTTATTTTTACAGATGCTCAGAGTTTCCCAAGATGGTGGAAGGGTAGCTTATCTAATTTATGTGAATACAGACATACATTTTGGAAACATCAATAACCTGTTTCCATATAGCAATTTGGTATTTAGCAAGTTCTGTGTGACATCACAGCACATGTCACTCCAGAAAAATGCAGGCAGCAAATACAATGACTAGTCATAGAAAAGTTTTCTTTCCCTTTTTCTCTAAATCAATATCATTATTTATGCTTTGAAATGTAACAGGAAAATAGAAATTTCTGCCTCACTTTGGAATGAGTAGTAATTCAGTTTATCTTCTAATGTTCATACATTTCTAAAATAAACCACACAGTTTTACTTCTGGGAATCTCAGGTTGTCTGCTAGTCTGCCTTGTTCTTTCAAAATATTCATTTTATCCCATGGGCTTGAAAGAAAATCACAGAATCTCAGAATCACAGAATGTGCTGAGGTGGAAGGAACCCACCAGGACCATGAAGCCCAACTCCCAGCCCTGCACAGCACCATTCCCAAGGCACCCATGTGCCTGAGAGCATTGTCCAAGCATTTGTTGAACTCTGTCAGGCTGGCGCTGGTTCCACTGCCCTGGGGAGCCTGTCCAGTGCCCAACCACCCTCTGGATGAAGAACCTTTTCCTAATACTGAACCTAAACATCCCCCAACACAGCTTTAGGCCAATCCCTCAGGTCCTGTCACTGTCACCACAGAGATCAGTGTGTGTCCCTCCTCCTTCTCACAAGGAAGCTGTAACTGCAGTGAGGTCTCTCCTCAGTCTCCTCAAGGCTGAACAGACCAAGTGACCTCAGCTGCTCCTCATACAGCTTCCCCTTAAAGCCCTTCACCATCTTTGTTGCCCTCCTTTGGGTACTCTCTAATGTTGTTTCAAATTCCTTGTTTCAATTGTGGAGTCATATTTTAGCATACTGCACTGCAACACAAATTGCAATAAGACACCACAGTATTGTGAGTTTCCAGTGTTCCGGTGGAGCTTCAAAGCCAGGGTAGGAAATGAGTCTACAGGGCTCCCCTCACTAGTTATTTAATTTCTCCCTATACCAGCTGGTACTTTTGAACAGTCTTCTAATTGTATAATTTTTTACCTTAGTTTTCTGAACATCCCTGCATTTCAGTTGCCTCTCATCGGCTCTGAGCCCGGTCAGGTGTGTAAGTGTGGATAATTCATTTCTGCACTTTTCCTGCTCTTTGAAAAGCAAGCGTTCTGCAGCAATGCATTCTTCTAACATGCGGGCATCCATATCTGATATCATTTCCTAGAGAAGATTACATTTTAATCCTAATGCAACTATGTATCAGTGTTGGCAAAACCAAATTTGGAAATACTTTGGGTTTATCTGCAATGTAAACAAATATACAGACTACATAGATTTAAAACTGTAATAAATTATTGTTTTAAAACACTATGCACAATCCCTATAATAAAATTTCAGAATATATTATCACCTAGGAGCATTTCTGTTCCTCAGTCTAACATCTTTCAGCTATTGTCCATCGGACAGAATGTATATTTATAGCTATATAATCTTTAAGTAAGTTCAGTGTCAGGTCTTCAATAGGAAGTGAATGGAAGCTTCCTAGGCTCCACTGACTGTGTCTGTCCATGGCACACAAGTTACATATCCCAGAGAATGCTGTGTAGGTGCTGGAATGCGTGTGTATCCAAATACAAGCAGATCCCCACTTGATAATGTTAATGAATTCAAACAAAACACATAAAGAAAATGGATATAAGGGTAAGAAGACAGCAGGTTTGACCTTGGAGGTACCAAGGAGGTATGTTTGAAATAGATTGCTTCTTATAAGGTCATTTATGTAGTGGCAAGTACTAATGCTCTTGTAAGGTAGCTATCTGCATTTCCACACTCTGTATGGCTGTACTGCATACAGACAAGCATCCACAAATGACAGAACTGTGAAAATGAAAAATCTTAATGTATAAATGCTGAATTTTCATTGTTGCAACAAGACACGGTTTCATATGCAAAGGAAATGTATAACAATATATTTCTAGCTGCAGTGTTAAACTTAAACTAGACTAGAAGACTTAAACTAGAAAGGAGATTTGCTTTCTACCTTCTAGTATATGGCCAGTAACATCAAAATGTTTTTAAAAATTAAAGATAAGCGGTCTTTAAAATGGAAGAAATAGTATTGCATTTTCTCACCAGAAAGCTGCAGCTAGAAACTCCCATTATTTTTTCTTCAAACAGTTCCTTTATTCTCATGATAGAAAACCAACTGTCAAAATGAAAAAATATGAGAAAGCAGAATTCAGCACCTGTTCAGCTAAATCTCTCTTGACTGTTTCGATCTCCTCCTGCAGTTCTTGTCGTCTTTCTAATAATACTGCATTGTTTTTTGAGTTAATTTCTGCCTACAAAAATAAACCAAGCACATAGTGATGCAAATAAAATATTAGGAAAATTTTAACTGCAGATAGTGTATTAGAAGTAGCTACACAAATTAAGAAATTAAATTTCTCTCCTCTTATAATTGCTAATACAAGAATGCTTAATTGAGTAGTTCCTCAGCAACTAATTGAAGCTTCTCAAAAATTTATTTCAAGAACTATGAACACTAAACTTCACAAATTTAGAAGGTTTATTGTTTTCAGCAACTAAATTGTCATTAAAAAAAATAAACACAGAAAGAGTATATAACAATATCCCCTAAATTCACAGAGGATTTTCAGAGTGAAATGCTGAGCTTACTAAAGGAAAAAAGAGTTCCCATTTACATAGAATGAATATCACATTTTTTTCTTTTTATCACTACAGCAGGATTTTCATTAGGCCCTAGAAAGTAAAACCTAATAACACAAACTTTAATTTATTATTTTTTCATGTAAATTATGGGAAATTCATTTATTCAATCAGATTTTAACATTAAGTATGTGAAGGAATACATAAAAATAGTACCTGTTTAAAATATATCTGACCAATCTCACTACAACTACTTACATGATGTAACTTATAAGACAAAAAGCTGTACTAGCCTCACTGTGATTAACTTTGCTTAGAATTTCTTTATGGTTATAAGAAAGCAAGAAATAAATGCATCAGGCTACCTATGAAGGCATATATTGCCTCTGTGTAATTGATGGGGACAAACAATTTAGCAGGAACTGCTGTGATAGGGTAAGGGATATTAACTTTAAAATAAAAGAGGGACAATTAGATATAAGGAAGAACTTTCTTCAACAAGGGTAATGAAACACTGGCACAGATTTCCCAGAGAGGTGGTTGATGCCCTATCTCTGGAAACATTCAAATCCAGGTTAGACTGAGGTCTGACTAACCTGATCTAGATGAAGCTGTCCCTACCTACGGCAGGGGTTTGGACAAAATTACCTTAAAAAGTCCCTTCCAACCCAAATTACTCTAATTGTAAATCTGTAATTCATATGGATGGGAAAATATTACATTTAAGTAATACAATTTAAATTACAACACACCTGGAAGATATTCAAAGATAATAAATACAACCCTGTGATATCTTGCTCAGATCTCAACCAGATGTTAGAGTTCACTATAAATCAGTACTGATAGGTAGATGTTTTGCATTTGTTATTTTTACTTCTGTGATAGTATTGTAAAATTAAATTCTGTTCACTTGCATTATGGTAAAGGGAAACCAGAGACACAGTAAAGGTCGAAGTGTGGAGTTACTTTAGTTGCAGCTGCCAGCTCTGAGATTTAATTTGACTTAGGTTTACTAAAATGTCAGTAAAGGCTGTCCTAAGAAAGTGACTTTTGGTCTTGTGTTGGGATCAAAAATAGCTTTTACATGGAGCATATATTAGTTAGCACTTCTGCTGTATAAAAATACAAAGCTCATATAAACATCTTTATCTATTAGTGACTTCTGTTCACATAAGACAGGGCTAAACTTAGGCACTTTTGGCTGTCTCTGCTTTGGCCTGACCAAAGAGAAGGCCCACATGGAGAGGAGCAGCAGCTCTGCTCCAGGCTGGAGAGAGCAGGACCAGCAGCTCGCTTTCACACAGTTTTGGTGTTTAGCAATAGCTGACCTTTCACAACTTACTAACGGGGAAAGCACATTTGAAGAAGTGTTCCTGTAATTTCCTTATTCTACAAACCAGTCATCCTGCACTTAGCATATGATTCAAAAAAAGAAATTTGGGGAACCACACTGATGTGCTGCTACTTCTGCAATCACGTATTTATATAAACAATTAATTATTGCGATTTTTTTCACTTTGAATCACAATGAATAAATGTAAATCTAGGGGTTTAAGTAGTTAAAGAAATTTTATCTACTTGAAATACTGTTTTTTAGATTTTTGCTGGGTGTGCTCCCAAGTCTTACAAATTAAAATTGTCCAAATATAGCAAAAGCCAAGCAGAATCAAGTTGGCCACTTGACTCTTCCTTACTGCAGTACTGTATTTAAATGCAGAGAAGCAGTGATTTCACATTTGCTCTTCTAACAGAGCCAGGAAAGGAATCAGAGAAAACATGGAGCAGGGGAGGATGGGCTAAAACAACTCTATTGCTGTGGCTACTTGCATTAGAGTAGTACCTTGCAGCTGCTGGAGTAAAATACTGATCAGAATTCCACTTCTGTCTCTCATGGCATTGCTTTTCCCTTACTCCTCATGAAGATGCTATTTGTAACACACATACAAGGTCTTGTCCTTCCACAGGGTGAAGGAATTGGGCTGCGATGGGTTTGGATCTCACCCCAGACTGTGAACTCTAACCACAGCTGCTTGTGAGTTATGGTATTTGATTTTAGCATTACATGTTTTTGAACAATTGTGGTTCTCCATCCAGAAACATTTTCTAATAGGAACACATGCAAAAAATACCAACTCCCAGATTCTCTTAGCTGATACTGAACAGAAACTTTTTAAGCTTTAAGATCAAAGTCTGGAATATGAGTCAGCCCTTTAATCATTATTTAAGGAAATTCAATCCAAAACTTTGTTTTGTAGCTCTAGAGCTTTCCTCCCTTCTCCCAGGTGAGCTTATGATACTAGGTAATACACATGTGAATTCAGGAGGAATTTCAAGGGAGACAAAAAAATATTGTTTAATAATATTAAATATTATCAAGTCATAATTGGAGTTGTTTAAATAGCAAAGCCAGGTATATAGGAGTTTTGATATGTATAGCCATTTTTAAAACTTTACAATTATGTAAGACTCTTTTCTGCCCTAAATTGCTTAGAAGGACCAATAAAAATTTGAAGGACAGTGTCAAGGTAGGAAACATCAAGTGCTGTGAAAAAACATTCACCTGACTAAACAAGATTAATTTTATATGACTCAGAATCTAGACTGAGCAAGGAAAAAGGACAGGAGAAAATATACATAAGAAAGAGAGAATGGAAGAACCAGTGATGAGAAAAAGAAAATATAAAAAATTTATAGACCAAGTAAATTTTTAAGAAATAATTGGAAGCAGAAAAGAAAGAAAATGCTTTGAATACATAAGCAGAATAGTACTTCCTTTTAAAATTATTACAGTCAAAAGACTATGTAAAACAGAAAAGAGTAATGCATTATTGAAAGAGGAATCGGTGAAATCGTAAAGAATGGAGGAAACGAGGAAGATGAAATAACAGTCTTCCCCCTTTTTCCCTTGTAGGACTGTCAAGAGATTTCATAGAAATATTTCTTAAAAGAAAATTTACAATCTTTATGATCAATGCATTTATACAAACCTCTGATTTCAGTCTTTTATGCTTTGCCTTATCTCCTTCCAAGGAATCCCAAATCCCTTTCAGTTGTAACTCTATAATTTTTAAACTTTTCAGTTCTTTATCTTTCTGTGTTTGATGGTGACTGAGAATATCTCGTTGATTTTTGTTCTCCAAGATACATTTATTTAAATTATTTTCCAGAATTTGTCTATATAGATAGACACAGAATTTTAGAAACAGTAACTTAATCAAGACATATATATAAACAGGCACAACTATTTTAATGGGTTTTGAGTACCTCATGACTATGGTTCAGCAAAGACCAACTTGTAAACTACTTACAAAAATTACCTTAAAAGGTAGCATTTTTATAACTATAATCAATTATAATACCCTAATTATGTCGGTGAGGTCTCACAGTCTGTTCTAAATATGCTAAAAATATCAGCTAATCTAGTGCATATAGGAAGAAGAAAACATTTTTTAGTATAAGGGAACATTTCAAAATAAGATGCCATGGGCCTTCAATACAAAGCTTGAAAGGCAAAAGCATTGTTGCTGAGCATATGGCCAGAATTACAACTACATCTCCCTCTGCAAAGGAGGAATCATTGGAAGTTTGCCTTCAACCTAACAGTTTATTTTACTTTACCAAGTAAATATAAAATTATAATTGAAGGGAATATTAAAGAGACAATTAACCAATCCTCACTGAAACTGAGGACTACATGAGGGAAGACATCTATGACCCTCATTTGAAAATGAAAACACTGGCATACTTTATTGTTCTTCAAATTACTTTCAGTAGGTTACACAGGAAAGAAAATATGTGCACTAAAGAGAGAAACTCACTAAAATATTTCACTTTTAAGAGCAAAATCTAATAGGATTTTATAAAATGCTTATGCTTTTTGATGTTCTTCTTCAAGCCAGATCTTAGATTCCAGATTCCAAATTTTTATATAAATATTTTGGAAGTGAAAACCAAGCCTGATCATTTATAATTTACACTGGTTGCAGCATAAAACTTGAAAATAGAAGCAACAGCAGAAAAAAGAAATAAACTTTTCAGAACAGAGAATTGTTCACTCTTTCCATGTTGCTCATGTCTCTAACCTGTCTGCTAGGATGGCTAATTCCTTCTCTGCGTTAATTTCTATTACTTTTGCCAAATTAATGCATTCTCGTTCATTCTTTTGTATCAAAGTTTGTCTCTCATCCATTTCCTTCATTACATCTTCTTTCTCTTGCAAAATCTCTTCAGTCCTTTTTTCAGTGGCTTTCAGGGTGCTATTCAATTCTTCTATTTGGTCATTAAGGGCTTCATTCTTCTTCTCTGCATCACTATGGATATATTTTAACAAAGCAGTAAGGGTTACATTTTCCACATGCATATGTAAAAGACAAAACGTAAGTTGCCAGTTTTTGTGGACATACAAAATAATTTCAAAACAATGTATATCAAATGTTTGAAAGCAGACAATGAAAGCCTTCAAATTTATTACAATCCAATAAAAGTTCAGATAGCCATAGGGTATCTGCACCTAACTGACAGCTTAGCACAATGATTATATTAAAAAGAGTTCTAGTAAATTGATTTCTGTCCACATTATTGATACATGGGTGTGACATTTCTAAATATTCTTCCTAAGAACTGGGAACTCTGGTTAGTTTATTCTGTGGTGTAACACAAATATAAAGACTCATTTAAATATTTCATTAATAGCAATCTGCACAATGTAGGTTTTAGAAATTGCTTAACACTAAAGAGCAAACTTAGATTTATGATGGCAGAGTTGCATTAAGCAGAGTAGTGAGGAAAACATAGAAGAAAACCAACATACAAGTTTTAAACCTGAGAAATTTAACAGTCAAACAGTTTCTGTGTTACAAACAGGGACTGGAAGCAGGAGACACAAACTTCAGTGTAAGCCTGTGCACAAACGGGGTACAAAACCCTTCATTCATCTGGATGGCAGCTGGACCACTGGGATCTGTGAGTGACCTGGCTGAAACTGCACAGTGCTAATTTGATTTTACACTTAGAGAAAACAGCACATGCCATGCTTCAGAGGAGAAGAACCCCAGCTTCATGAGAGAGAGAAAGAAAAGGCTGGCTGCTGGCTTGCATCTCCCCTGGTTAAGTACTAGAGACTGCAACTCATGTCAGTACCTTAGAGCAAAGCACCTGTGACTCCACAGTTGGTACAGAAAGACTAAGGGAGAAAGGGTTTGTAGCTCAGGCCACACTGCCAGCTGTGGAAATCCTGATTTTAATCAACAACTACCCTCAATCATTTCTATAACCAAGGGATGAGAAGAAATCATACATATATATATATTCATGTATATAGAATGATTTATTAAAAACATACATTTTTTTCTGAATCAACTTCTCAGTTTCTTTTGCAAGTTGCTTTGGAACACCAAGGAGCCTAACTAGCTCAGCCTAGTAACAAAACAGAAAGTTATGATTAATAGCCTCAAAAGTCGATGAGTTTTCGTAGCAGTAATATTAATTTAGAACTGCTGTGAAAATTGGTAGGGAACACTTTTTAATTGCTTGAGTTTTTCCCAGAGAATTATAGCTCCTACTTGTAAAACTGAACATTGATGTTTACAATTTTAGTGTGTCTGCAAGATAAAAATTATGCTTGAATATTATCGATACATCTTATAATGCTATTTATACCACGGAAAGCAGTAGATCCAGGTACGTTTTTAATTCTCAGCATAAATCTGTATTAACTGTAATCCAAGCAACCTAAAATAACACAACATAACTAAGATGTCTTTATAGAAACCACTTTCTAATCAAAATCACAACCTTTAGTATTTCTTAAAGGAGCAATAAGGATATGGCACAGCAGCATGTTTCAGGCCTGTTGAAAAATGGTCTAATACTTAATATAATGGCATACTGAATTTGGAATGACAACATCCAGAAGATTCACTGCTCCTTTGGGCAAAATATGTACCCATACACACACACGCACATGAGCTCACAGATACATAGGCACAATTAATTTTGTGTTACTTTTAAATAAGTCTGCATCTCCTGAAGCTTTTCCATTTCTTCCTCATCTGTTAATATCAGCTTTTCTTTGGATGAAACAGCTTCTTTTATTGAATCAACTTCTGCTTTCTTCTGGATTACTTCTTTGCTGAGCTGATCGCAATTTTCTTTCAACTGTTCAATTTTATTATTTTTCTTTAAAAATGAAGTAAAAAACCAGATTATTTGTATTTTCCCTTTTACATTTTGCAGGCTTCTGATAACACAAACTCACTAACACTGAATAATAATAACATTTTTAGTGACAAGATATGAAATGAATTTTTTTTACCAGATGAGTGTTTCTTCTATCAATACTAACAGAATGTTATTTCCAACAAAACCACATATATTCTTCAGGATTTGTGACTAAAAATGTATTTTTCATGTTCACATCATAGAACCAAAAACCTGCAGCTATTTTTACACGCAGTATGCATTTGCTGAATATAGTAAACATTTTCTTGGGTAAATAAAAAAATCCAGATCTTTTCTGAATTGGTTATTTACTGCTTGCTCTAGGTATCAAAATTGAAGATATAATATAACTCATAAAATATATTTATTTTAAAATCTATTTTTCAGTGTATTCTATTTAAAATAAACTCCAGATATGCACACTGAGAAGACATTTTCAATGACTTTTAAATGTTAGTTAACATTTAAAACATTACTTTTCTCATGTTTTGTACTTACCTTTTCTTTTGACATTTTTTCATATTCATTTTCCAGAAGCTTTTTTTCTTCTCGCAAACTACAGTAAAAATCAAAGCAGAACTAAATATGTTAGTAATAGAATAATCATTACTGTAATATAGTAAATGATAAGAAAGTATGAAAGCCTATCCCATGTTAGACTAAAAAACATGGTGAATTAGCATGAAAGGTGCTCAGATTTAAAGCAAGTTTTCTGACTGGTAACTGGGGGTCCTGAAGGACTGGATGTGTATATATGGAGGTGGACACACCATTTTCTACAGTGCACACATCTAAAAATTTGAATTCTGATTTTTCTTAGTCTGATTACTGCCTGCAGGGTCCATTCATGCCTCACTCACCCTTGCCTTTTACTAGTGGCACCCTGCACTCACAGTTCCTCCCAACTTCAGAAAATAAAATGTTAACAAGGAAATGTGGCAAAAGGAAAGAAAGAGGAGGTGGGTAATAAATAGCCACAAAGACATCAAATATCAAAGAAAGTGCAGTTGCTAGTGAGAAACCTTCTTCTTTCTAAGAATGCTTTCACAGACACATTTACTCTTCAGATAACTGTAAGAGAAGCTTCTCAAATCTGGACTGGATCCTGTGGAAAAAAAATCCTGAAAAGTGGCAGGAGTTATAGGCTAAGCCAAAGGAGTATGGTAGAAAAGTAAACTGAATAGCCACAGTGATCTTAACCTATATCCAAAACTAAATTACAATTTCATTTCAGGCAACAATTGGGACAGATGCTAAAGAAGTGAGGAAGGAAGAAAGGAAAAAAACAAGAAAGCTCTTAGATCTTGTGGGTATTTAATAACCCTGCCCTGAGAAAGATGAAGGAAAGGTTATAAAAAGGGAACTCAACCTACAAGCTTGTTGGATTTACAATAGGGAGCTTCTTGGTAGCAGGTAGTAAATCCTACCAAATACAAAAAACTGTCCCTACTGAAGGTACATCCCCACTGCATGCACAGAACAGTTCTGCACCTATAGTAGGTAAATGGGCTACAGCAGTCTGTATGCCATCACAACCAAACAACTGACTCCTCTGTCCCAGGTATAGCAAAGAATCAACTTCTGTGCTTAAATTTGTGTTTTTAACTCCAGTAGGAGGATGTGCTGGTCAAGTTTTAATGAGACACAGGGCAGCCTGGTAAAATAAATAACTCTTTATATTAGGGAAGAATTAAGAGAAAGGGACAAACTTCCACAAAACACTTTGTGTCACTTGGAGCTGAAACAATGGCAAGGGACTCCTGGGCATCCCCACCCATCCAAAGCAGCTATTACAGTTACATCATAATGTGGCTGCTACAGAAAAGAGGCAGCTGATTGCTATTTCCTTTTTTTTCTTCTGAAACTTTCCTGCAGCATTGCGAGACTTGTACAGTGGTGGTGGTTCACATTTTGGAAAATGTGTGGTCATGGGAACAGAGATCAATCTCCCAGCAGCCAGCCTCATGAAGGACTATCCCTAGGACCTTACGCTCAACCCTTTAGCAGTGCTGATTTAAGATCCCCTCCTCCATGCCACCACTCCCACTCTCTCAATAAATGCTTTCTTATATTTGAATCTTCCAACAAAAGGAGTGAAGCTTGTACCTGGAAGTCTCTGGCAACATATTTCTAGTTAAGGAAAGGAAATAGTGATAAAAAGAGAACTGGGTTGGTGGTGTTGCAATATAAACAGAACAAAACAAAACAACATGTCTCCCATGAATAAGAAGCTCCTGCTCAAATGAGGAGCAAAGAGAAAAAAGACACAGAGTAGATGTTGTTGATATATAGCATCTATGATATTTGTATAGGTAGACTACAAGTATGCCTCTACAGGGACTGGTAAAGACCAAAAACTAATTTGAATGCCAGCATTTAAACACTTATAGAGTGAACGAGTTTGCAAAACAAAATCTTTTAAAGAAAAAAGTTGAATTTAAATCAATCTTCTTCCAAAACTGAGAACATTAATTAAAAACAAGTATAAAATTCCAAAATCATATTTCAACCCATTTTGGCAGTACTTCTAATTAAAATCCTTGGGACTGGCATAATCACACTAAGGATAATATGCCCACTTTGCATAAATATCTATAATGGTTTGACTGCCACAAAATATCATTAAATCAGTCCTGTGCAAAATGATTAAAGAGGTAGTGCAGAGCTTGTGGTTAGTCCGTGCTGTACCCTCTTTCATATCACGCTGGATGATCAAAAGAGCAACACCAAAGATCAGGAGGGAGAGCAAAGCTGACACTGTTTTCCTTTGTCACATTCCTCACTCATGAAGACAGATTCCTGTGGAACCATTCCAGTTTCACAACAAAGACTTTTCCATCCAGCAAAAGTAAAATGATTTGAACACTTCAAAAACAAAGGCAGCAGTGAATGACAAGGGCCAAGTTACCTAAATAGGTGGCAGATCAACTACTTCCACACAAAAACCAGGGAAAGTGTGAAAAGAAAAAATGGGTAAAAAGAAAAAAGTGAAATCTCTCCCTTTTGAGCAGTGAGTTTGATTCAGCTGCCCACAGCCATAAGCCAGGCAGCCCTATGCTAGCTAGCACCCTTACTTCAGGGCTTCCTCACTGTCAGGGATAAAAACTGGGACCTCCAAAGGGCAGGTCATCTCACATTCCAGGTGGCTGTTTAAAGATGACATAAATTACCAGCTGAAGATAGCATATACCTCTCTGTGGACTCTAAAGGGGAGGAAGGATGATTAACACACATTTAGAAATCAAATAAGATTCTTCAAGGAATTTTAAGTATAGTGATTTAATAGATGAACACAGAAGCTTAATGTAAGATAAGCAGAGAAATTTTGGTTTTTCTATTTAGCATTTGAATCTTTTAATCTGTGTTCTATGGATATCCTCATGACTGTTTTACTTAGACATCAATGACAACAAACAAAACAACTGCAACTAACATTAGGCTTTTAAATTTCTCATTATTTTATAGCCCTTCCCTGATGGATGTATTTTTTAACATCATATGGATTTTATTATTGCCATTATTGTGCCTCTAACAATACACCCAATGGAAAGAAGATAAAAACACTTAAGTTTAAGCATTAATGTGCGCAAATGTTTCTAACATTGCTCTTCTTATTTTCATGAAGCCCGATACCAGTACCGTAGATGAAAAGCTGTCAGAGGTGCAGTTGTAATGAGTTAATAAAAGGCAGTTGGAAAACTGGGTCATTAATAAAAATACATTCCATATTTTTTCCCTGAGAGACATTTACAGCTGCAAGCTGACACAGAAATAAAAAAATTAAGACAGGAGATTAGGAAATGTAGTGGTAGTTGTCAACAGAAGTCCATTTAACTTCCTCAACTCACAAAATAACCACAACACTGTTAGCATTAGAAGTCCCATCATGGAAAAAAGTAAACTCCTTCAGCTACTCTCTCTTAGAGCTCTGATTGCTTGGAAATCCACAGAAGGTGTTTGGCACCTCACAGCTATAATCCAGTGACCACAGGTAGACATTATCACAGCTGACAAGCTGCCAGCATGAACTTCCTGTAAGGCTATGAGTGGTAATTAATTTGTAGGTACCAGAAAATGCAGTCACAAGACCAGCTGATAACAACTTCAGCTGTGGTGCTATTTATTTTGCATATGACCTGTAATTATTCAGTAGAGAAGCTATGGATAACAGCTTAACTTTTCACTTTCTAATTATTGAGTGACTAATACAGAAATATTTACAAGTGTTGAAATAGTTTTCCTTATTTGCAATGCTTCTACAAGGAGAAAATCAGTTTTGCAATCCTGACTTGCACACAGTTGCAGAATACTTCGGTGAGGAGCTGTTTTGTTACCTGAACTGTAAGTGATGGAGATTTGGACCTAGGCTTTCAAATAAAACTGTTTCAAGCATCAGGCACCTTTAATTTCACAAACTCTTGTTATAGATAAATTTAGAACAAATTAATTGCTTACTTTTAAATGAAGTGTTTAGATGATAGATTTAGATTTAATATTTATTATTTCTCACAATAAACTACTGTTGATAAGTTGTGTAATAAAGAAAAGCAGTTCTTTATTTTCTCTCATAAACCATAACTCCAAGCCTCACACAAACATTAAAGTGAAAAGTCTCCTTGAGCCAGAAGAAATCCTTGCTGATCACACTGTTTCTTTCCTTCTTGTTCCATGAATTTGATTTTTTGATCTATATTCTTACTTATTCTATTTTACTTACTGAGGCTTCTTATCAATTATATGAATAAATTTCATGGCTCTCAATGCAATTTTAGCAGAACTGCATGGAGATGACTCTTTTTCCCTTTATTACCCTTGCCAAGTAGTTTTTGAGAGGAAGAATACTCCCAGAGTCAGCTCAGACATTGGGATGGTGGCCCAAACTTTATAAGCTCAGCAAAATCCTTCCAACCCTTGTTCTCCTCCTGAGCTCTCAGGCAGACACACCAGCAATGAGCCCAGTACATCCATATGGCAGAACAGACTGCAAACTGGAAGAGGAGGCCCATACAGTGGGAACACATCCCATCCATGCAGTCACCCTCAGGGTGACTTCCATTACAGCTGAAGAGTGTGTCAAGAAATACACTTAATATCTCATGTACCTATTCAAACTATGAGAAAAATCACAATATTCCTGAAAACCTGATGATACTTAAATTGCTGAAAGCAATTTATTTTGGAAATGTTGACTACTCATTGGAACAATAAATAATTAAAACAAAAGATGAAATAAAATCTTCAGATTTCATGTTATTCAGAAAGGTCTGGGGAAAATGTTCACAGAGGCAAGCAAATAGGAAAATAAATAGGAATCGAAGAGTATGGAATATTAAGAGACCTTAAGACTTTTGCTAATGTTATGGCATATCTGTATGACTCCTCATCATTGTCAGATTTGAATCTGAATGCAAAACAGGTGCTAAGTACTCTTAGATATCAGAGAAAGTGAATTAAGGCAGGAAATAAAGGCATCAGAGATAAGAGGGATGCTTCAGAAAATAAAAGTTTACAGAAACAGGGGAACAGAGATCTGCAGAACCAGGGAAACAAGATCGGATTTCTCACTTCCAGCTCAGTAGACATTCTAAAAAAGGGATAGAGCAGTAGATAAGAGACACAGATAAACCCTTCAAAACCTTTCCCCCTCCACATTCCCTGCCTGCTATACATACAAAAAAAAAAATAAACAACATGTTTGTTTTCAGAATGAACAGCCATTAGTCATAATTCCCAAAGAGAAATTTACTTGTGAGTGCCAAGCACAGCTGGAACTGTATTAACACAGTTGGACAACAAGGGAAACTGTGTTCCAGAGAGATCAAGGGCCAAGAGAGGTTGGGCCATGACTTTTTATCCTGAGAAATTAAGGAAACCAAACAGCGACCTAACAGCAAACTTCTAATACCTTCGATGCAGCTTCCCTCCCCTCTGTCTATGACATTGGTGGCAGCTCTTATGTAGTTAATCTGTGGAACTCTTTGCCCAGCATGTTGAAATGTCAGAAGTTTGTTCTGGAGGAGACGGGAGAAGTTCAAAGGAATTGGGGTCAACTGAGGATTCCCAAGCACAGATAACTGTATTTGGCTCATGAAATCCCCACATCACAACAGGCTGGGGCTGCACTTTTGGTCTCCATTAGATAATGCACTTCACAGACCTCTGTACAGCTGGGTTTGATCTCGGGCAATACATAAGACGTAAGTTTCTTACTACAGTGAAGGATCATTTTTTACAGCATGACTGACCCAAAAAGTGGATTTTTAATCTGCAAGATATTCAGTTCATATATAAAAGTTAATCCAGTAAATGTGCTGGGGTAATTGAAATAATGCCTACACTGCATTCTGTATGGAATAGAGTTCTCATTTTCACTGGAGGTAGAAAATAGAGAATGGGAAAATATTGCCTAAACATATAAATCCTCATAATTTTTTTGGAAATTGATGCAAAATCAGAGAAAAAAATGTTCCAAAGATATGAGGACAAATGGTTAAAAAGCATGATACTTCTGAAGAACTAATTTCTGAACTGCTTGGAAATTGCAATAAATTCTGTATTTAATAATTATTTCAGGAAATTTCATGTTTCTTAGTTATCTCATAGCAAATAATTTTTTCCAGATGCTTTCCATGCTTCTTTCCCACTCACAGTTTGCTTCATTCTCTTAGTTTTTTCTTCTCTTAGAGCAAACACTTGGCTCTAAAAAACCAAAACAAAAATCAAGAAAGTATTCCCAGAAAAACCTACTCCATGCAGTATGCACAGTGTTCTGATTTCCTTGCAGAATAATAATCTTAACTGCTGAGATGCTGACCTTGTGTTTTTATACACACCAATGACCCTACAGCTGGATTGAAGATGGGTAAAAATAGCAAATCCCTCACAAACTAAAAATCTGATTTAATCTACCTAGGTACATATTTTTACAAATGCAATATTTCTTGTAATACTATAAAGTATGCAGATAATTGAAATGTATACAATACCAAGCTAATTCTAGACAGTTGTCCTTATATAGAAATGTTAAGATTTCACTTCTTTCACAGCAAATCTATCATTTTTCTAACATTAGAATATAGAAGTACTTCTTCCCCTTTGAATACCTGAATAGCAAAACTTGAATACATCATGCTACTGATGTTAAAAATAGCCTTGGGTTTATTTATGACATTGTTCCATAAAATCCAAGCCAACAGGTCTCTGACACTTTAAACATTTGTATTGAAGGTGTCTTAGACTAGAATTGTTCATGTTAATTTTCCCTACCTAAATTTTATTTATCCAATGTAGTAAATTTTAAACAGCATTTTAAAGAACTCCATCCATGTTCTAAATTTAAAACTATCTACAAATCTGACCATGGTAAATGTATTAATCACTGACATGTTGCTGTAACTGGGAAAAGTTTGTGTCCACTCATTTAACAACAGCTATCAAGAAATGTGTCCATGTAAAATGTAAAGGAGATTTTATTCTATTTATCATCTTTTTAGACTATCTATGATAAAATTAGCAGCATTTGACCACTTTCACCTACCATTCTATCTTCAATCGATTTTCATACACTCTTCCTTTAATAGCATTGTATTCACTTCGGCAGCTAAAAAGTTGTTGCTTTATTTGGGAAGCTTCACTGGAAGCTTCTTCAGGGAGCTGTTCTGCTTTCTCCAGTTCACACTGTTGTTCCAGTTCTGCACTCAGGTGTTCGGCTTCCTGCAACAGCTGGGTCTCAGATTCCTGTAAACTGCATTAAATAATAATTTAGAACTAGTCAATGTGAAGCACAAGCTTTGTATTTATACTTCTTTACATACCTGTAATATTTAATTTAAGGTTTTTAAGATGTGATGGAATTAAATCAGTATAATCTTGTCTGACCTCCTAGTCACCCTGCCTTGGACAGGAGGTTGGACCTCCTGAGTTCTGTTCAAACCCAAATCATCCTATGATGCCATGAGAGCAGTGGAATCTGGTCTCAGAGGGAGTTTTCTGCATGCCTACAGTTGGAGTGAGATTCATCTCATCTAATTTTAACCAGATGACAGACTGTTATTTAGGCAAATTGATTTGTCTAACACTTCCTAGAAAAAAGAAAAGACAGTGAATCCATTTTATCCTAAGAAGTGCCAAAGGCTAGATCTGATTCAGTGTGGAGACCTAAAATAGTGAAGTATCCACTAGGACAAGGCGCAGTCTGGCCTCTATGACAACCTGAAGTTCTTAATAAACACTAGGACATCTACCCAGTGATGAATTACATCTTGCTACTGCTGTAGTGCTACCAAGACCTGAAATAGCTCATGTAATGATACATAAGCTGAAAATACATTTGTGGACATGTGTGGAAGCTTATTATAAGGCCTGTAGATCAATGATCTGATTTGTATCACCAGATTAGCTCTAAAGAAACTGACTCCTGTCAGTGTCTGGAGACTGGCATTCATAATATACTTAGGAACCTGTATTGTGACAGCTGAAAAACATCCTAAAGGCTGTTAGTATATTGATTATCATGGAAAATTCTTAAAGGGAACAACAGTATGACTACTCATATACAATACACTACACATAAACCTATGCTTTATGCTATATAAATATTGTATATGCCTCCTCAATATTAGTACATTATGACTTTTATATAATGGTCTACTAAAATTAGTCACAAATTATGTAGAAGAATAAAGAACTCTATCACTTGCCTTTTACTAACTAAAAATATAGTGCAATATTTTTTTTTTAAACAAAGGAACCTAGAATTTCCCATATTGAGAAACTCTAGACATAAATTTTGGCTCAGATTTGACATTTATGACTTAAACAGAAAAACAATATTACATATCACACCAAAGAATAGAGTTGAGATGGTAAAATTATGATAAAAATACAAAATATAAAACTGACTATACTGCACAAACATTGTTGAAATAATATAGCAGAAAAAGTTTTGTTTCGTGCAACATTTATCCCTAGATAAGCACTTCCTTTTTCTAAACTAGAAAATAAAACCACAGAATTCAACAGAAAACAGTGTGTCTTCATCATGAACACATTTCATGTGTTTACATGAATGTGTTAAGCAAAAAATAGACTTATTGATACTGGATTCTATCAGAATGTATGCAATTGTGAGAGAAAATATAATCGGTTGTAGTAACACACAATTTCAAACACAATTCCTTCATAACATATACACTTTACATACATTTACATAAACATGTCAGTAAGTGAATTAATAAAAACAAAGGTTTTAGTATTTAGTCTTTTAAGATAATAAAAAAAATATAAACAAGAATTGAGTGTTGAATGTAGATTTTGCTCTCTACACGTGCCAACAGTATTTTTTCCTGATTTGAATTTAATTGAAGACAATGAAGAAATAACTGCACATCTACACAAGGTACATATACAGAATCCCATGACTGCAAAAGTAAGTTTGTGCAGTCTGATGTGGCACCTTTTGAATTTGTGAAAAAATTAGAAATTTAGCAGAGGCTTAAGAAAATTAGATTCCCAATCTGCTAATGAATCAATCTTCATTATTATCTGAGCATCTTCTAGTTTGGGTTAACAGAATATTCATACTAGGTTCCTAAATTGAGATAATATAAATAAAATCTACAATTAGGCCACATAACTGAGTCACCAAAAAGGTTTTCAGAGGCAAAATACAGGCTCAGATACTTTAACTTTAGATGCAGCCGTACTACAAAGTAGATGGCTGAGACAACACCACAATGGAATGAAAGCCTGTTCTCAGCAAACGTAAATTTAAAATCATTTAAGACTTTGAAGAAAAGTATCAAAGATGGTTTCTTCCAGGTGACATCTTTCTGCTTTTAGAATGCCAAATTGTGCCAAACTGAAAGCAAGAAATAAATTTGCCACTAAACAGAGGACTGCACTATACACTTATAGCTCTGTGTACATTGGCAATAGCCTTGGAAACTATCTGCACAGAGAGTAATTGCATTTATGATATTAGACAAATTTGTATTGTATATCAGAGAGATCAGTTCCAACAGTTTGGCACAGCTGTCACAGGAAACTGTGCTGCATAAGATATATGAGGTTTTCTCCTTGAGATTTTTATATGCTAATAAAGGAAAGAAGAAAACACAGAGCCTGAAAATCTCATCCTGTGTCATTTGTCTTAACATGGCACTGCAACAACACTAGGAGAGATGGCATTAATTAGGAAAGGGATTGAATTCAACTGTAATATGTGAAAAAATAAGTTCTTGATCCACTGAAGCATACAGCACGTTAGGGTGAAGAACTAACAATTAAAAAGTGGTATTGATCCTATGAAGGGTTCTTTACAGGAAGAGAATATTCACATACTGCACTTACCACCAGGACAGTCCTTACAGCTGATGAAGAAACCCAGACCCTTGCAGATATCTGAATAAGGAGAAAGTGTGTGATCCCTATTTCTTTCTATAGACTGTTAAGGGACCTTGGTATCTTGCTCAGATGAGCATGTCTGCTGATGTTAACATATGGACAGTTGAATCCTAATTTTGATGCCTGAATCCCACTTTTGATGTCCTCAAAATATACTGGAGATCATGACTGATTTTTAGTAATTGATTTCCCTTGCTTTCTTTTAGCAGTAGGAGAAATTTATCTGTGAGAATTAGTGCTTGTTCACACATTGGTGTTCTGCTGTGACACAGTTACATCTAATACAGAATGTGACATCATGATCTCTGATCCAATTTCTTACAGAAGCATGACTATTTCATACTCCTGTGAGAACGATGGAAAGAATGAGAGATGTAATCTACCATCTAACATTTTCATGCTTTTGGTGCATTCTCTTAAGGGTAGTTTTAAGTGTGACAGAAAGGACAGCTGAGATATCTGGGATATAGTCGGATAAATACTCTTGACTTGAGTCTTCGAGTCCTGTTTACACTCGGGGCCTATTCCACTTCTAAACACACAAAAGCATTGTTTTTACATAAATAAATGTCCCATATAAAAGAACACAGTATAAATACATAAAATATGTAGGAATATGCTTCTATTTTTCCAATGAAAGGCTGTTTTTAAACCAACACTGGCTGAAAATCAACTAATAAGCAGCTATTGGTTTCTGTTTCAGCCCAGTGAACACCAGTGTGGTAGAAACCTTCTCTATCAATTAATCCAAACACCACAAAATATGTTTAGATCTGAGCAGTTAGAAAAGTCTTCTTGTATTTTCTAGGAACCTGAACTGGTTTAGTAGTGCTGGTTTTAATTTTGCTTCTCAGAAAGAATTGCTATCAGTAACCTGAAATAAATTCAGATGATGTTTCACAGAGTCAGAATGATATCCCAACTCCCCATTTTTTTAAGACAAAACCAGAAGAATCAGCTATCCTCAAGAAAAACTGTTTTTTCAGTATTTTGAGAATCCTTTTTCAAATTACTTTACATTACTTTGCACTTGTTGCTATTCAGGCTTCCAGGAGGCACAGCAAATCCCATGCAAATAAGCAGGTATAATCTGAATTAGTTTTAGAATACTTAAATTAGGCTTTAGCTTCAATGACAGAATTGCCATAAAGTTTTTAATCTGGGCTGTCAGTGAAAGTGGGATAAAAAATTGTTAATACAGTGGATATTATGGTATGCATTACAAGAGTGTAACAGGAATATCATGATAATTACAGGTATGTGTAAGTAGTATAAAATTATTATTAATAAATACTAATGTAATATTGCAGTATTTTCAGTAGGACTGCTGTGTTCTGGGACACACGGTTCACCTGGTAGAGCTGTAGAATGGTGTCCCCCTTTGACCCTCTCTGTCTCTCTCCTTCCACTCACACACGCCCTTCCCAAGCCTGGCACCATCTCTGCTCTCTCCTCCAGCAAGTACTGCTGCAGGGCAGGCTCACAACTAATACCCTGATTTCCAAATTCCATTTTACTTCAAAGTTTAAGCTTCTGATCAAAATCTATTAGCAGTCCTGTATAATGTGACTGTCAGTATTCTCAGAGGGTAAAATTCACACCTATTTAGGAGTAACAGTTTTATTTTCCTTCTTAGAAAGGAGCCTTTAGCTTCTTCAGTTGCTCTCTATGATGTCAGCTCAGTAGGTCAGTCTTTTAATATGTTACAATTCTGGCTACAGGATCTTCAAATACATATTTATTTTAAACTTGCAAATTGTCTGTTGCAGTCTGTACATCCATTCCCAATATTATTATGTTTGTATTAGAAACAAAGATGTGTTTCAAACAAGCATTTAAATATCCCAAATTACCTTGAAAGTTCCTATTAAATAATAGTGGTTTTCAACCTTGTGTTCTGGCTTCCTGTTTATGAACTATAACTGTAAGAAAGCCTTAAATCATAATTAGGCTTCAGCATGAGCATAAAGTACTTTAAAAACATAATGCTTTGCCTATTGAAAGTCTAAAAGGGAATATTATACCTTATCACAGCCTCATACAGCATGGTGTACTGTTCCTTCAGCTCAGCTACTCTGGTGTCTGTGATTTTTCCAGCAGAAAATAGCTATGGAAGGCAAACAGACAGTTATGAAATCTCCTAAGCACTAATACTTTCATCGTGCTGCAACTTTTTATAACTGTAATTGGCAGCCTTTCAGTTTATACAGACTTTGGTAACATAACAAATTAAATACACCACCAAATCAAATAAACAGACAAAAAAAAAGCTTATTTTCATAAAAATTCAAGGCATAAATATAAGAAAATAAAGAATGCTTCTATCACAACTACAGTGCTACCTGCACTGTACCATTTCTTCTCTGACTTCCTGTCTGTATTAATATTTCATGATAATTCTGTCTTGACTTTGAACTCAGGCTCCAAGTAACCTCTCTTCATTGCTTAACTGGTTCAGTTTTGGTATAAACCCACTGGCCCGCACAGGCAAAACTGATCCTTAAAGTGTCTCTGCAGGCAACAGGGTTGTAGAAAAATATAGGAGCTAGGCTAAAGCTGGATTATCCCCAGGCAACAGAACACATTACCTTACATGCCTGTGCAGATCTTCAGCAAAAAACAAGATCAAACAGGTCTTTTAAATACCTCCAGAGCTAGTGACTCAAAATCTTCCTTGAGCAGTCTATTCCAACACTTGACCACATTTTCAGTGAAGAAATGTTTCCTAATATCCAATCTAAACCCCCCCTGGTGCAAATTGAGGCCATTTCCTTCTGCTCTATCACTTGTTACTTGGGAGAAGACACTGATCTTATGGCTACACCTCCTTTCAGGTAGTTGTAGAGAACAGTAAGTTCTACTCTGAGCTCCCTTTTCTCCTGAACACTCCCAGCTCTCTCAGTCACTCCTCATCAGACTTGTGCTCCAAACCTTTCCTGAGCTCTTCTCTGGACATGCTCCAGCACCTCAATGTCTTTCTTGTAGTGACAGGCTCATAACTGAGCATGGGATTTGAGGTGTGGCCTCACCCGTGCTGAGTCCAGTGGGACAATCATTGCCCTAGTCCTGCTGGCCGCACTATTCCTGGGTGATATTGCTTTAGAAAACCTTTCTTCCCCTCCTTTGGTCACAAGTAAGGAGAACCAGGTTAAATCCAATTAAAAAATGTAAGCTGATCCACCTCTGTAAAAGTCCATGGCTAGCCTTGTGGGGTGACAAGTCAAACCTGCAACTTCTATGGGACCCTGCCAAGAAATGTGATTATGCAGATCTACTGAAATAAGAAGGAAAATTACCACAGCACCAAGAAAATCCTGGCAGTTATAATTCAGCCTTCAGAATATTCAGAGGAAACCATTTAGAACTAATCCTATGGCCAAGAAGCAGAATGCACGTCAATATGTCAAAGGAAGTATATATTTTCTTGATAACTGTTCAAGATTTTTTTAAGATCTGTTTCAAAATATTTCATGGTAGCAAAGACAATCTTTGTGTCCTGAGACCCCAAGAACAGAAGGTCTGCCTTTCATTTTTTTGCATGACATTAAAGATAAGCAGCCCTCAAATATTTATTTTGGCATTCTGTATGATCAAAGATACTGTTCACTTAAGTTCAAAATCTAGGTCTTCTGTGAGAAAGAAAGTATTTCTCTTTCTCAACCTATTTATTTCTTAGCCTCATTTATAGATATAGTTGTCCTGTTTGTGTGGTACCTTACTAATGTGCTTTCTCCACACTCCTATGATCTACACCTGTGAATTACAGGTTTTTTTATTGCTTAGGTTCTCACTGAAGATCTATGCCATGTTTGACAATGCTTCCACAGAAATAAGCTTGCTTGTCCTGGAGGCTGTGTCTTCTTCTTCATGTCCATAAACTTCTTAGAGATTTCACACCTAATTTCTCAGTTCAGTTCAGCGCTAACAGCTCTATTTCAAGAAGGCTGGTCCCATGCAATGTGAAGACTTGTACCATTGAGGACTACACAGGACAGATTGCATGGATGGCATACCAGCATGTCAAAGGCAGTGAGACTTCCTGGAAAGTTTCATCACCAGATAGTTCCTATTACCATAGTGTTATTGGAAAAGCCAAAGAGAGAGCACTGGGATACCCTGGTCCTAGGATTTGTTATTAAAATCTGCTATACTGTTTTCTCTCTCTCTTTGGGAGAGCAGAAGAGAAAGAGACAACTGTTTGAGAGGAAGAAATAGTTTGTGGAAGAAGGGAGCAAACATGTGATCCTACTCTAGAAAAATTGTATTACTGTGATGATAAAACCAGACAAGAGATGATGCCCCGATATAAAGATACATAATTCTTTCCAGGTGGCCTGTCCCACATTGATGATAAAATAACCAACAGTATTTATGCACTCACAGTTCATTTTATTGCTTAGAATCTCTCACATTGCTGGGTTAGGTGAAATGTAGGTCTCCTCAGTGTAAGTATTTATATTGCTACACTGAAAAGTAAAAGAACGAGTGAGAAGATGGAGAAGTGAGGAAAAAAAGGGCTTGTAAATGGCAGTTGAGTTTTTTTCAGTCCTGTGTTAACCATAATGCCTTGTAAGAACTGCGGTAATTTTATTATAGTGGTGATCTCAGATCTGGAGTCTAGGATATAGTCAGATAAATATTCTTGACTTGTTGAGTCTTCCAGTCCCATTCCATGTCATTTGCACTTAACTGTATACTGCTTTTCTCAGATTTTCTTTCTCATTTTAAAATGCACTGGGACCCCATACATTTTCAAACACACTCAACATTGATAGATCATCTGGATAAAGCAGAAGAAATTTTCCTTATCTAATGCAGAATTACTGGAAAGTTGGATGAAGATTTGTCTTTTAACAAATGGTTGCCTAGCAACTTTCTGCTTTCCATTTCCCCATACTCTCCTAGATGCAATTAGATGGATTAGATGTGTCTTATTACTAGATTTACTTGAATATTTTTCTTTTAATATAAAATTTCTGTTATGTTTATTTTACCAGATTAAGTTATCCTTAAATTACCCTTCTGATTTTCTAACTTTGTTGCAATTTTTTATATTGCTATGCGATTTGAACTTTGGCTTTTCTACCAGAAAAACAAAACAAAACAAAATATAACAAAACAAAACCAAACCCAAACCCATGTTCCAAAGCAAATTTTTTTTCCTTCAATCAGTGAAAAGTCTCAAAGTGCTGGACAATTCTGTCCTATTACAAAAAATGTGGAGGAAAATTTTGCAGAAAAGGTGAAAGGGAAAGTCATATCCTTAATATTTTTCTAGCAGGAAAAGGTAGATATTCTGTCTCTGAGCAGGAATAATTTAAATATAGGAATCCATGAGAAAAACAGAACATACTTATGCTCAAATACCTGTTCTGTACACCTGAAAAACTCTTCTCTTACAAGTCCATATTCACTTGCTACCAACAGCTCCCCACCAGACCTGTCTTCAAAATAACCTGATGAAAATTCCAAGAAAAATGAGCACTATGTGAGGTTATACACTATCTGAGGAACCTATTTTATATCCTTCCAGCTTGACTTCAGGCACACAAGCCCCTGGACCTAAGACCACAGTAGTTTCTCCAAGCTTGTAAAGTGGATAGAGATGTTTGTAAGAAAGAGAATATGTCAGAATAGGAACAGGAATTAAAACCACAGAAGGGAGAAGACAGACCTGATAAATGAGGTACTCATCCATGTGAGCAAATCTACTGAAATTTGGCCCTAACTTGATCAACACCTCCTCACTCTGCATTAAGTACAGGGGGCATTCTCCATTTTATCAGATTATATTAATTTCTTTCTGACAGCTTCAAACAATGCAGCAAGGAACTAATCTGAAATTCCAAAACAAGTTTTCTCTAACTCAAATGTGATATAAATAAGAACACATCTCCTCTAGGCACATTTCCCATTTCAGATTTCAAGGCTCTTAAAATTCTTTTGGGACTCTCCAGAAATGAATAAAATTCAGCCAATAATTAAACATAAATAGATGATGGAATCTGAATATTGGTCTAACTCTTCAGTTTTTTGGCAAAAAAGCATAAAATAAAAGCACAGAAGATAAATGAAGTTACCATCAAGAAATTACCACTTAACATCAATTACTTACAGTAATTATTACAGTAAAGCATTTGAGGCTTCTTAGGAAATACTCAATTTTAGCAGTGCCTAGGATCTCTGCATTTTGGAGAAATTATGTAGCTAACACGTGTTTCTAATTATGTTTGCAGTTACTGCAAAACAACGAAAATGTATTCTAAGCTCAAATGGAATAATAACGCTTTCCCTTTTTTCATGCTAAGTTGTAGGTTTTGTAACTGTAACAAGACATTGTGACTACACTTTGTAACTTTAACACAGAATTTACAGCATTTTATATTTATTTGCTATTTCAAATATCTGAAATGTTTCATCAAACAACTCTTTTGCCTTTTAATAGAAGACTGGAGAAAAAATATCAAGGGATTAATATATTTTATCGTTTGTATACACTCAGGATTTCAGTATAATATTAGCCCCTTGGCATATGGCTCTTCTGGCCAGTCTGTTTTGTCAGGTTTGGAATTTTCTTTCTATGCTGTTTATTTGAAGAGCTTTTCTTACTTCTTTCATATAATATTTAAAAGGTTTAACATTAAGCAAAGAGAAAGGGTAAGTTCTCCTCTTTGAACAGAGAGCTCTGCCTCCTCTGTCAAAATCCTCACGAAGCCACACAGGTTGGACACAGCACACAGCTCAGGCGTGCCTTATTTGGGGGAGGAGGCAACACCACCTTCTCAGGGGTCGTTTCAACATCGTAGCAGGGCAAGAGGTACAAGCACACTGAACCCATGCTATGGCTCTTGCATTCCTGTCCATATTGCTGGATACCAGCCTCCACAGAATCACAGGGCCAAGGATACCTGCATGTGTTTGGATTGCCCGTGCCTGATATATCCAAATTATCTGGGCAAAATCTTGGACCCATGGTAATGCCCTAAGGGAACTGAAGATTCCTTCTCAAGTTCAGCCCACTGCTCAGAGCAAGTTCAAAACTTCTCACTAGTTCTGAAGGTCATGTCCTGGCTACTTCAAGATGGAGCATCCAAAAATGAAGGAAAACCAATTAAAAGCTTGTGTTTGGAACCTCTCTGTCAATCTTAAAAATAGCCAAACACAACACAAGGAAATATAATCTTTACACTTTTTATTCAGTCACTGCATTTTTCAATATGTCTCAAATATTCATATACATATGAAAGACTAACACAAAAAATATAATTTCTCTACTCAACAACATTTCAGGCTTCAGTACATATTTCAAATTATTTTAAAACAAGAAGATAAAAGTCACTAATTTAAGACTGTAAACATTTAGTTCACAATAAATTGTAGTTATTGGTATGCAATTCTGCATTCCATTTTGGAGATTGGGAAACATTGAAAGCACACAGAGAAATAGCTATGCTGCAGATATTTCGAGAATGATATGCCTTGCTTAAGCCATTATTCTAGAGAAAGGTTACGATGATAGAAACTAAAGAAGAATGCACTGATGGTTTTAAATAGATACTGTAAATAAAGTTTAAAAATAAGATATCATCACTGTTACCTGGAACTACATACATTTATTACAGAAAGTAGACTTTAGAATAAGTATGGGAAGTCCATAGAAAAAGCCTTTTTATTAGCTTTTCAAGTAGAAATATATATATATATATATATTATTGAGTTTCCTAAACATTTCATTTAGGTGAGAAACAACAACACTTGAAGCCACGTATAGGTTATTGGTTGCACAAATGTAGTCAGGTGGGAGTAATGGCATACACAGAAATAATAAATACACTTATGTACAGTAGATACACTGTACTGCCTTACACTGAACTTCTACAATTTTACTTTTTTAATTACAGATGGATGAACCAGACATCCTTTAATGAAAAATAAACTGCTGAAGAGCCTCCTAAAACTAACAAATAATGACTAGGAAAAATAATACCCCAAATTCTTTCCCAAGGCATAGTTCATAACAGTAGTTTTGTTGCCCAGTTCATGGGAAAAAGCAATCCCTACATGGAAAATATAAATACCAGCCACAACCAAGATGGTACAGTGGGTGAGAATATACTGTTGGCCAATTGAGTCTTGCATGGCTCAGAAAAGAGGGCACAGGAGACCAATAGGACAGGCATTTCAGGAAAGGACATCACTTTCCTGCTGTCATCAAATTTCATTTGGCTACAAAGATGGAAATCAGGATAGTAAGTAACCAGCACAGTCTTACACTTGCTGCTTTTATTGGAGCAGGTTTGCAGGAATCAGAAAGGAATTTTTCTGAAAAGACAAAGGAGGGAGAGTCTTTTTTATCTGGTATATCATCACTCTGAAAATGCATTTGGGTTTATTATCTTTGTATATTGAACTAACTACAGCATCTTCTATGGCTACAGATAAAGGAAATAGTCAGCAGTAAACTGTAGATTTTGTGCAGGCAGATCAGATGTCATGGGAGAAATAGAATTAATAAGAACATAGTTTTGTGGACCTCCTTTACAAATATGGTCCTCACCTTAATAGAAGGAGTGATTTTCTTTGACCACATGAATTTTATAACATGTATTACATTTACAGTTTTGATATAAATATTGTATTCACTGCTTACATGCTCTTGTCAGTGGTGCCTTTCTGCCTGCTTCCAGAATTTATAAATAAAGCAATTAACAATTTAAGCAGGTAGGAAAGCCATACAGCCACTATGTAATTGCATACAGTTCTATGTAATCTGTATTTGAATAAGAATATTTATAATATCAAATGGAATAGAACTGCCTTTCCTATTGTGTTCTGATGTGTTCTCACAGACACATGAGTAAGCTGAATAGGGAGTCCCACAATCCAGTGGACAACATAAGGACTGCTTGCATGAAGAACAACTACTGAGTTAAAAAAGAAAACAAGTTAGCTAATCAGAAAGAATTCTAAAACAGAATTTGTTTCTAGTATGGAATTTTGGTATATATTTCACATTGTGGAAAAACCTGAATATTAATCTAATTACTTCTCATTCTGTTTCTCAGTCAAAATGTATCACAGAATCACTGAAGTCTGCAAAAAAAATCAGAAATATTACTGCAGCAGTTGAATCTCAACACATTCCATGTCTGTCACAGACATGGATGAAAATGGTTTGTATGAATGAGCCCCAATGTACTTCAGGTTTGTACATATCTATCATTTGAACTGCTTAGACAAACCCAGATATTTTGCAGCAATTCTTCTGCAGAAGATGTTGACTCCCAGAACAAAGTCAGAAATCAAACAGATGCCAAGCTGTTTTGTTTTAAATTGCCATAGTCAGTAGTTAAATTAGCATCTGCCTTCAGTCATAACTTGTTTTCTGTTTGACCTACATTCCATTATCTGCCAGAAAAAGAAAAAAACCTTACTCTAAAAATTCATGGGAAATGGTTCATTCTGGTTTTGATAAACATTGGATAAACAATCTTAGACAAGTATAATAAAACAAAATATATCACTTCTTTAACCTTGTAATCACTGGGAAGTTCTGTGAACAGAATTAAAATCTTCTGTAGAATTTCAGAGTATCTTGAGCTGTCAGTCATTTTCTTTATCTTTAGGAAGATGTCTGTATGATAACGATAACTCTTCAGTCCACAGGAAAAAAAATATTCCTAAAAAGTAGACTAAAAGAAATTAAAAGGTACAGGAAAACTGGCTTTAAGTAAAAAGCAAAGATCTTAGCAGAAAAGTCTCAGTTACAGTCATCAGCTGTTATTCAGTAAAATCCTTTCACAGTTGAAAAAGCTTGGTTCTTGTGGCTTGTGATTGCTAAACTAATTTGAAGTTTTAAGTATTATGCAGAACACTCTACATCTAGAGAAACCCCATCTGGGAAGAAACTTCGTTTATACACAAACAGCAGTTCTTAGTTTTCTGCCATTAGTTAAACTGCATCAGCACCTTACAGCTTAAGACTACTCAGTGTCCATCCTCTTTGCTGAAAAACTCAGATTTGAAACTTCATTTCATTTATACCAAGGATAAGAGACATGAAACATGAAAAAAATGCTATGTTATACTGTTTGGGGTTCCTGAAGAAAGGAATCCAAATTGTGACAAATTGTTGGGAATGGATACTCCCTGACAGAACAGAAAGAAAGGCCAGTAGCCAATTACAAGAGCACTCCAGGTAGGAAAAGCATACAGGCTGGAGGAGAAATGGATCTTCTGGACTTCAAGCAGACTGGTGACAGCTCAGGAGTGGAACACCTGACCAAGAATGAAATCAGGAGGATAACAGAGCAACTGAAGAATTCTTAAGTCTCATCCAAAGGAGGAAGTAAATATCCCAAAAGGAAGATATATATGGGACTAAGGAATCGATATCTCAGGACAGAGATGTCTGAAAAGCTCAGATTCTTCACTTTACTGTCTGAACTTTCTTTTTACATTCAGTATGAGCAAAAATTTCTGCCCTTCTAGATGTTACAAAATTCTGAAGATAGTTTAGGCTTTCAATGTAGCACAGCAATCATAAATCACAACAATATTTGTTATATATTTAAATATTTCAAGGCAAATAATAGAATGTGGTATATCAAGGATAATTATTATTCATTTTACAGATACAGGACAGTTTTTCGAGTCCAAAGTCACAAAGCAGATAGCAGAGTTAATTGTAAACTGAACAAACAAGTTAATTGTAAACTGGGGGGAATGTGGCTTTCCAAATAGCAAGGATTTAAGAATTCTATTCTATTTCTAAAGCCCCTCCAAAGAGGCTGGGATAGCTTTTCTCCATTCAACAGTAACAGCCATACAAAAGAATAAGGCTTCAGAAATACCTGATTTTAGACTGACACAATGAAAAATCAAAAATGCAAAAATTTTACTTGCAAATTAAAATCATACATTTTATCTTTTACAAACATTTCAGTTTTGATAAAACCAAAGTTATGTCAGTATCTTACATCTGAATGGCAAGGGGTGGCTTTCACCTCATTGCTGGGGAATTATCATGATCTGACAGGGGGAGATATAGTTCTGTAAGCAAGAGAATATGTCAGAATAGGGCATTTTGTTTAGATAACTAAAAGCCTCGTGGCAGGTTCTGGGATGTTCATTTAGAATACAATAATGATAAATTCAAAACCCATCTCCCAAGAATGTGCCTTAAATTTTGTGCTATGCAGGAATCTGAAGGAACCGTTGGAGGGGTTAGACAAGGAGGTTTTTTTTTTACTAAGCTTCCCTCCTGAATTATCAATATAAGCATCTGGTGTGTATAACAGCTAGTAACATTACAGAAATCATGAACTTGTGGATTATATGTGTGACTAATGTCTGCTTAATGTTTAATCTGTGTTATGAGTAATTTCAAATAAGGTTTAGGGAAAGCAATGGTTCAGATTGGACTACTTAAACAAGAACTGGTATAAATACCCTTTACTCATGCAAGTTATTTGACTCTTGACTGAGCTATGAATGCAAGAATACCTTGTAGAAGAAGCCTTGTTTTGAGGCACAAGGAAAATTACGTAGATCATTAAAACTGTACAGATATCACATGAGAAAGGTAAAGGTGGCTGTAGCATGAAAATGACAATTGTCACCTGGAGTAGTATTTCATTTGGAGCAATTGGTCATGGAAAGTATATGATTAACTCTCAAAGTTGATATGAGGCACAATAAAAGGAAGATCAATACTTCTAACAGAAGAGAGTTCCTTCCCTATGTCTCTGCCTCACTTTAGATTTAGAATTTGGGACATTAATCAGAATATCAGGATTTTATTTGGGTTTCCTGTACAATTAATCTTACAAGTAGGATCTCATGCATCAAAGGGGAGACTGTCTTAAGTTCACTTCCCTTCTCTTAAAAAGGCTCAATAAGAAGTACCCAAAATCAGATAATAGTGAATGTAAACTGTTATGTGCCATAGAGTTCATGAATATTCCAGATAACTATTTTAAGGTGGGCTAGGTGAAATAGTGCTGTTCATTCTCCTGAATTTGTGACTCTATACTGAAAAATGTTTGGAAACCAAAACTATATGTGTGTTTCAACATGTTTGGGGTTTTAAATAATTTATATGAATATATTTATTAAGTTAAAAATAAATTAAGGAAAAGGGGACTGACTGTCAGGAAAGCTATTGCTGTGATAAACCTCAAACTGGGAGAAAGGCTGGTTTTCACTTTCTCTACCTGTTTTTTTTTTCCAAAAAAAAGAAAATCCATGTACAACAAGGAATGAAATTAAACTGCATAATTTACCAGTACACATGCATTTCATCATCTGGCTTACATACATTAGCTCTGAGTCAGAAATACTCACTGAAATGTGCTACTCTTGCAAGCACTACCTAACTTTGCTCTGCTATTAATCACTCGTGATGCAAGCACTCCCACCCATTTCTGAGAACAGTGTAGGCTGTCTGATAACTCACAGGCTTTGAGCTGCCCTTATAAAGTTGTTCCACTTCTGCATACTTCCTCATACTGCTAGTTTCTCAGTGAAGATGAAGCTCCTCATTTACATAGTCTTGCTGAAGTCAACTCTCCTTGCTTTAACAAATGTTTTTGCAGTAATTTTAGAAGAGGAAGAGAATGCTAAAGAAGCAAAACTTACTGAGACTTGTCCCATAAAGCTCAAAACTAATCGGAAATGTGATGAAGGAGAGGATTGTCCTTATCAGATAAATTTGCCTCCGATGACCATCCAGATACCCAAAGAATTCAAACTGCTTGAGAAGACTCTCAAAGAAGTACAGACCCTTAAAGAATCAGTAAACAAGCTGAAAAAATGCTGCCAAGATTGCAAGCTGCAAGCAGATGACAACCAGGAAAGAGACAGAAGTAATGAATTCCTGCTACCCAACACTGCAGAAAACAGCGAAAGCCAAGATAACAGAGTACAGGAACTGCAAAGCAAAGTTAACAGAATGGCAACCAGCTTAAAAAATGCAAAGAGCCAGATTCAGACACTGCAGGGTCGTTTAGAGAAGCTGAGCCTCATAAACATGAACAATGTGGAACATTATGTTGACAGCAAAGTTGCAAATTTGACATTTGCTGTGAACAACCTGGATAACAAATGTTCTTCTAAGTGCCCAGCAATGCAAGCAAGACCTGGTATGTAATTTGTTAATTCTTACTGCCTGTATAAGCTTTCAGTACATTTCACTAGTATTAAAATAAACAATTTAAATTGCATTTTACCCAAATAAAATAATGCTGTGTTATTAACTTCACAAGTATCTGCTCTTTTAGTGTTTATTTATACTCCTATAAAACATTTCAGCAGCCACTAGAGGGTTACTGAGAGCTGCAGGTGTTCAGTCCCTCCTAGGACTGGACTTCATTTAGGGATTTGAAACATTAATTTTTAAAGGACAATTTTTTGTAATTTAATAAATAAACATGAAAATTAACAATATTTTATACCATAATATCCTTCATTAGAGACATGAAACATCAGTGACCTACACATATTTTCTCCTTGGATGGGAAGGGTTAAATTTTTTCTAGGTGTGCCTTAGAAAACTGCCGTTTTATTTTTTCTCGGTGCAAAACTGCAGATAGTCTGAAAAGGGGAGCAAGACATCATCAAGCATCAAGTAAATATAGCAAAATGCTTCATTTTTAATGGATAATAAAATAATTTTCTTATCATCACAGCAAAAATTTGAAAGCCTTGGCTAAAAAAAATTATTAACAGCACTTGTCGACTGGGTTACACATGTATCATCATTTTAACACTAAACCCTTTGCATTAATTTAATATATAAGCGGTATAAAACAGGAAACAGGTGTTATCACTGAAAAAAATCACTTTTTTCTTTTACCATTTAATTCTCCTTATAAAGGAATAGAACCAACGCTCTCTTTCTAATATTTGCTGTTATTAAGGCAAGATTGAGGGGTTTTCTTCAAGTCATAAAGTTTTTATATTACATATAGGAATCCTTGAAGACAAGAACTGTTCCCTAGATTGTCACTGTATTCTACCACTTAGATATCAAAAGCAAGAAGATAAAGCTCTTGAGAGACAAAACAGAGAAAGACCAGGCTGCATTGCAATCTTTGTCTCTTGTTTAGCATCCAATATTTAAAAAAAAATGTTCCTTCTATGTACACATATTGAAAATAGAAGGACCTGCAAGTGTACAGTGTATGTACAGCTGAAATTCTTGAAAGTACACTTCTTTGAAAAGAGCAAATACCTAATAATGAAGGTAATGCTTTTACTATATCAGTAATCAAATCAGATAAAAATCACTACAAATAAATTATATTAATTCAGTTACAAAACATTCACAAAAAGAATGAGTAATTTTTTGTTATATTAACAATGGGCAATGAATTTTTTTGTTATATTAACAATGTACATACAAGTACAGTACTTCAAAACAGACTAATTTTTGATATTCCTCACATTTAATGAAATGCTGAGTAGTGTTCAGGGCATATGATCATGTAGATATTCCTTATATTTTACAGCAACATGCCAAAAGCATTTGTAGCAGCAATAGATTCATTATGAAAGCTAGCAAGGAAATCAGCAACAACTTTTTCCTATTCAGGAGCCACTGACATCCACGTAAAGTAACAGTAAAACTTTATTTAAATAGGAGACGAATTGGATTATAGAAACATTTTATCTGAAATGTATATTCTCTGTTAATAATTGCTCTGAACTTTAGTCCACCAAAGATTTTACACTATGTTCAGTGAAATAAATGAGAATTTATTGTAGATTTAGATTTGACTTTAAAGCCTTTCACTCCTATATTTTGTGGTTTCATAAATGTCCATTTTTCTGGCAAAGAAGTTCTGAGACTTACTCCCTGCTGTAGCCTGGTATCACTCCTCCCTTTCAAGAAGTAGTTTGCTCAAAATTTCTAGGAAAACATTACAACAGAATCTGAAAAAGAAAATGCCCATGCATTCAAATCTGCAATAGGAATGAACATTATGGTTTTGACTCTTAACTGAGAATTTCTGAGAGCTCTCCATATCTTTTAAGAATCTGGAATTCAAATACCATGCTGTTGAACAGAATGAAATTACTGGATGATATTGTGGATCAAAAATAGATTTTCACTTTGGGGAAAAAACCTGGGGTTATTTTTCTTCTGAATAAAACACATCACCTGTTGGTGGGAAAAAGGTACTGTTAACAGTAGATGGTAACATTCTTTTCTGTAAAGCCAGCAATGCCACATACACAGGAAAGCACCATCACCTTCATCTTTCTAGTACTCACACAATTACAACAACAAATGTAACAATTTTATTACTTTTTTATTACTTTTTTCCTGCTTCCTAAAGTACAGTCAACATTAACACATAAAGCATTCCTAATGATGTTATGTTCTCTATCAAATGACGTTTACTTAACAATAGCCACGTTAACATCATTCCCACAGGGACAAAGCTCTCTGACATACTGCCAGATGGAGCTGTAAATTGTAGGCCCGTTGTGAAGCTATACATTTAAATACAAAAAGCAGCAAGTGCGTAAACACAAAGCATTAGAAATATGGACAGAAGAAATCAGGTTGATTTTACATGAGATAATGAAAGGATAGAGTAGACAAAAGGACAAAAAGGAAAGCAAATAATCAAAATGCCTTTATAGTAGGCATTTTGATTTTAAACTGTAGTTTAGCTGGGTTTTTTTAGTCAGCTATCTGATGCAGAGATCCTAGGTGACATCTGTTGTACAGTAAATCTGATGGAAAAGGTGTTTTTCCCTAGAACTGAAATTGTTGCAACACTATTTGCAATGTAAAAGTCTCTCCAGTACAAGTTCTGTATGCCATATCAGTCTGGGTAAAATTTTTTTATATTTTAAAATTGAAATTATGTTTATTCTAACACTACTTGTTCTTTCACCAGTTATACAAATAATGCAGAGAGACTGTGCTGACCATTACACAGCAGGGAGAAGGAGTAATGGAATCTACAGGATTAGCCCTGATCCCAGAAACGAGAGCTTTGAAGTTTACTGTGACATGCAAACACAAGGAGGCGGCTGGACAGTGCTGCAGCGGCGTCAGGATGGCAGCACTAACTTCAACAGAACCTGGAATGACTACAAACATGGCTTTGGAAACCTCAGCAGGGAGTTCTGGCTAGGTAATGACAAAATTCACCTCCTGACAAAGAGCCAGGAAATGCAACTGAGAATCGATCTTGAAGATTTCAATGGGATCAGAGAATATGCCAAGTACGATCACTTCTACGTGGCCAACGAGTACCTCAAGTACCGTCTCAGCGTCCACGGCTACAGCGGCACCGCAGGAGATGCTCTCCACTACAGCAGGCACTACAACCACGACCAAAAGTTCTTTACAACCCCGGACAAGGACAATGACAGGTATTCCTCGGGAAACTGTGGTGCCTACTACAGCTCTGGCTGGTGGTTTGATGCCTGCTTGTCAGCCAATCTCAACGGCAAGTACTACCACAAGAAATACAAAGGTGTTCGCAACGGCATTTTCTGGGGCACGTGGCATGGTATTTCTGATGATACTCCCACTGGATACAGGCAATCCTTTAAATCAGTAAAGATCATGATCAGACCCAAAAGTTTTGTGCAGTAATTCTACACATTTTTCTTAGTTAGCATTGGATCGCACTCAAAATTGTACTTACTCAGTATTGTACTCAAAAATCAAGTATTCAGTTATGTTTGGCAAAAGATTGTTCTAGACAAAACAACATACTTCCACATAATATTTTTAGAGACAGTTTGACCCATATAATGTATTAAAACCAGCATTAAAATACCTAAATAGTTATTGCTAAAACTTAACACTGGTTAGGTCTTGGTTTTGTTATGTAAATATTCTAAACATTGCTTTTGGTGCTTTTACTGACTGTGATATACTGCACTTTATGATTTAAAACTTTTATATTGCCTCCCACAAGTTTTGTCTGAATGAATACCTACATTTTAACCTGAAAATAAATCAGAGGTGTAACTAATATAAATTTGTCAACACGTGGGGAAAAAACCTAGATTCTCTAAAACATTATTTTCCTATCATCTATCCTTCATAACTTCAAAGGTATACCACAGAAATATCAATGTAAATTAGGAAAAGTACTAAAAATTATTATTTTTAAAGAACAGAGAGCCACGTGGTTTGCCCAAAGACACAAAAAAAGGCCTTGAAGAAAACAGAAAATGAAGATGATTTTTTAAATTTCATCCCATTGTCAAAGATTTTTCAAAGTAGTTGGTAGAAGAATTGAATAAAAGCAGAGGAAATAATTGTAAAATCTTAGAATAATTTCATTTGGAAAAGACCTTTAAGATGATTGAGTCCGACTGTTAACACAGACCTGCCAAGACCACACTACGCCATGTCTTGAGGTGTTACATCTACACATGGAGAGAGCACATATTGAACAACATTCTTGCTCTTGGTTCCTCCATTCAAGCTCAAGGTCCTATTTATCATTTGTAGGAGAAAGGAGCTTATGCAGATTTATGTTATGTAGCTTATTGCACATTTATGCAGGCAGGTAGACAGGTAGGAGGAAGACACATCAATAAGAATCCATATTCTTTGCATTAATGCCTCTAAATACACACAGAGATTTTCCAGTGCCATTTTGCTTTCTCATGAATCCTTTAGGTAAGTCAAATTTTACAAGATGCTCTTGTAGAGACTTAAGGTCTCATTTAAGTACTTCTCAATATAGATATCATTAGACCCTAAAACTAAAAAAGAAATTATAGATGTTTTGTAACATAAGAAAAGACTGTTCTCCCTGTTTTCAGACTACACATTTTGTAGGCACATAAAAACCTAATGTCAATTCTACGCAAAAAAGAGAATATATAAGCAAAGAGTTTTTTTTCCTAAAATATAACAAATAAAAAAGTCAAATTGTCAAATAGTGCAGGAATTTCAAATTAGAGATTCTTTTATTAAATCTCACATTGTAGATAGTGAGCATATATTTGACTCCACATATCTAGACCATGTCTCTATAAAGATAGGGACCAACATTGAGTGGAGATGCAATATTTCTTAGCAAGAGGCTATTCTACTATCTTGCTTACACCAGTCCTGAGATGCAGAAAAACTACACAAAGACTCTATTTCTTTATCAATTATGCGTGGTCATTGCTGGCATAGCTTTTTTGATAAAAGAGACATAACAAAAAAGAATACACGTATATATCTGACCTAATACCTTATAAATATGATCTCTACTGGTTTTTTAAGATTACAACAAAACTATTATGGTTATAAGTTACACAAATGAAGAACACTGGCAATAGCTAAATTGTAAAATATTAATATATATTTTTAATAAGTAAATACTTTGAAGGACAGTTCAAATGTAATTTGGTTTATTATATTTCAATTTTAAAGAGCAATGAAGTTTTAACTTCAAGATGTATCATCTTTGTGTTTTGAAGCTATAGAATATTTATTTTGGGATAAAAAATAGTTGTCTAAACAAAACAAAAAAAAGCAACTGAAGTATTGGTTAGAAGAGTAAATATCTAATTGCATATGATTATATTTAATAATTTTGTGTGAAATGCACAGTTTGCTCCTATTCATTACATGATAACTACCTAAGTGTGACTTACAGTATCTACTGTAAGTATCTACAAGTTTCCACTTGAAAATGTCTTTTTACTACTAAGTTGTAAGAAGAGAAATTGTCCTTTTAAATCTTGTTTAAAGGAAACTTTGTAAAACACAGAAATGTTAACACAATAAGCAAATGTGACAAAAATCACCTGCAAAAGCTTTGTCTTCAAAAACAAAAAGCAAAAAAGAAAGTATAATGTTGTTACAGAAATCTGATTGTTACCTGCCTGGAACTGTTGTAGCTGAATCTCTGTCAATGTGTACTAGTTTTGTAAAGTGTAACTCCATCTACTTGTTGCAAACATTACTTACTTTTTTCTTGGTGTGATAAAATAAGAATGTTCCACTGTTAAAGCTGTACTACTGTTATAGATGTACATAAGAACTATTAAAAAATCTCATAAATAAATAATTTTATTGATTTTCTGTAAAAATTGAAGCAGTAAGAAAACACCAATAACCAACACAGAGGACTATGTGACATGCCAAGAGAATAATTGCTAATAATTATAGCACCTTAGCGATCTATTTTATGACCCTTCAGCTGCCAGACAATACCAAGAGCTGAAATCTGAGATTTTTTTTGTAACTATTCATATTTTGGAAGAGGAAAGAGTAATTGCCCAATGAAGAGCTTGCACAACCTCTGCCTTTAACATGAAAGAGGAGAAGCAAACCAATGTTTTGACCTTTCAGATCACATACAAGAGTCATCAAAGCATGCAAATACAAATACAAATATATACCCCCAATTAAATAATACAATTTTTTATACAAAGAAAAAGCTCTTGATCTCTGCCCAGAGTATAATAATTCAAAACATGTCTTTCAATCTATGGAAAATATTTATGTAACACTGATTAGCATATGAAGACACTTGTGGTTTTAATCCTGATAATATTGAAATGGTGAACTTTAGTGGAAAAAATTACTAACAGTGGGTTTGCTAGCAAAATTCCAATGGCTTGTTTCCAAAATATAAAGGCACAAGCCCATCAGTTCAATGTGATCAGCCAAGCAGACTGTAATGTCTTGGCTTTCTACACATTGCTTAAACAAAACCAAACGAAAACTAAAAAAAAAAAAACAAAAAAACCCAAACAAACCAGAGAAAAAATGAAAAGAAGATGTGAAAGCACTGGTGGTTTTTCCTTCCCTTTTAAATGCAAATACCTGTTTCCTCAATTGTGTTTATTGGGAAAGATGCAGTCAAACTTGGAGTGAATTGAGAACAGTATGTAGTTTGACAAATTGGTGGGGAAAAAAATTACTTTTATGTGTTTATTTGGAAAATCACTTAAGATGGTTGCCAATCCCTATCCAGACCCCTGTTGACAAATTAAATAAAAATCAAACAAAAGTGCCAAATTTACCTAGCTTCTATAATTTTTATGTCATGGAAAAACCAAAGCAGGAAGGATGCAACTTGAATTTTCACAGAGAAAAAAAAAAAAAAAAAAAAAAAAAGAGAATATAATTAAAAGCTGGCCTACAAAGAACAGAGATTTAAATATATTAAAATATTTTTAGATTTTTTTGGTGTTCTTTTTCTTTCAGGAAAAAAGAAGAAATGGTACACATAGGCCTGAAGACATTGACATAAGTTTTAAAGAAAAATGGCTGAGCAATACCATCTATAGGCCCTGCTAGATGCAAACATTTCCCATATTACATTGATCTCTTTCATTCACTGCTTTAATTAAATTTTTATGGAGTTATAGTTCTTCTGCCAGAAGCTAATTTGGCTGTCACGCTCAATGGTAATCAGAAACAAAGAACAAAATTTTAACCTTCACACAAGTCATGAGAACATGGAAATTATGAAAGCAATATTATTTTTTACGTCCTCATTCATCAGCTTTTTCTATCTCAGTAAAAATGTGGTCCATTTGGAAAATAATAATGGGAAAAAAGAACCCAAATTACCCGATTATGTTCCTATAATCAAGACAAACTGGAAGTTTAATTAAGACTACATTTCAGCCGGAATAGTATGCCATCATTTAAAATTACACTGTACAAAATAATAGTTTGCTTTACTCACTTTTAAGCAATTACATGGAGTGAATGATTTTTATGGAAAAGCAGGATGCACTTTGAGAAACAGAAATTCTCATGCCTTTCTTCAGACAGAGTACAAAAGCCTCTCCACTCTGCAGTTTAATCTCCCTATGCTAAACCAAATACAAGGATTCTTTCACATGTACATATTTAAGACTCTGTTTATTCAGGAGTATTTGGACACAGGTGCTTTGAATAAGCAAACCAGGAATCACTTTTTTAACATTTAAAGTAACCCCATGTGTGTAACAGATGATTCTCCACCACTGAAGTTTTTATTGAATGTATGACTGGTTAACATTGCTGGCTTCCTCATCACATGGTTGTGCAGACATACAAGGCCAGGTAGACCCAAATTTTAGTACAATTTTGCCTTATCTTAAATACATACTTTAGGTGAGAAAACAGGAAGAGATAGCTTTGGAAAACAATATAGCAATATACTTGTCAAGTCTCATATGTATCAGAAATGGCTGACAAAAGGCCAAAATGCAAGAAGATGTTACAGTAAAGGTTATTTCTTCCCTTAGTCTCACACTAGAGAGCTCTAGTTTCTCTGCATGGTATGAAATCTGCACACTTGACTTTATAACAGCATAGAAAAACAAGACATCATAAATACTTTCCAACAGGCTTTTCAGAAATGAACAGAAATACCATCGGCTTTGTGATAGTTCAAACACATCCAACCACTTCCTGGCCCGTTCCTCACAATGTTACCTGCTAGTGGTAAAAAGAACCTCTCCATAAAACTAGCATGTTACACCAGCTCTGTTCCCATTCCTGCTGTTTGAAGGCACCTGTAAATTCAACCAATTCCTCTACAGCTTTTTTAGGAACAATCAACTTTCCTGTTGCAACAACAATTTGCTTTAAAATTCACAATGCATACTATTTCCTACTTGCTGGAAGCTGTTGCAAAAAACCATACTCTAGCTTACAGACACATCAGCTGTAGATAACTTCCCAAGTGACCATTTCAACAAAGTCAAAAAAGGTTTATTTAATTAGCAGTCAGATTCCTGTGCATGGAGGTGGAGACAACATCTGTCTCAGCTGTTGGTGCCAACATATTTATACGCTTTTTTGTTGGGCCAGGAGCCTTTGAAGTTTGTTGTGTGGAGTATGCCAGGATCAGCTTAACTTTAAAAATGTTCTTTGCTTTCAACATACTAAGCTGTGTCAAGATTTTTATGTCTTTGATAGAACACATACATATGTGGTGAGTACTAAAACAAATTATGTGCTGCTATAGTTACCATGCAAAAATATAGTGATGATCATACTTTATAATAGCAGAAAGCACATTAGCACATTACAGAATGTGTTCAGAGACAGACATTAAAATGGTGATTATGTAAAAAGAAAAAAAAAAAAGTCTATCTTAATCTACCAAGGTAGCTTCTCTAGGAAACTTTTCATTTAAAGATAAATATTTTTTTTTTTTTAAAGGAAACTTCTTTACACCCACCATTTAACCTAAGTTAGGAGAGAATTAAAAACCAGTTTGTTACCAAAAGAAATTGGAAACAACTCTAATTTCTAGAATGGTATTAGATGTATCTATGTCACTGAAGAATTATGTGAAATATTTATTCTTAGTATTTAGATTTGAAAGTTGTAGTCAACCTTTATGTGACTTCCTCTTCTTTCCTGAAGCACAAATGAGAAAAAGGAGAAAAATGAGAAGTACCTTTCTCCCCTCAGACACATGCATCATTCTTTGACATTAAAGCTCTTGCATATAGCAGATAGACATGAATCCACATCATATAATCAGAAACAAAATTTGCTTGAGAATTCTTTGTCATACAGTTGATTTCTTGGTAAACATTGAGATTTTGCTCAATGCTTCCACTAAAATTAAGATTTTTGGTTAACATTTTTATTAGCAGTTCAACACCTTTTGGCAGTCAGTAGTGTAAATTCAGTAATCTCAGAAAGACTCTGAGCTTCAAAATAGTAATTAAAAATATTAATGAAAGGTTCTTTCTGCTTCTTGATGGAAACAGGATTCACGGACATCAGAGATGAAGAAAAGTAGCATGATAGTGACAATTTCCATCAAAAAAAGTAGCACAAAGGAAAGATTTGGTGCTGGTATCAGATAGGGGGCACTGATCATTTTATAGGATATAGATGCAATAGTTTACAATAGACCAGACAGGAAAATCTCCCAAAGGAGTTTATTCTTCAGTATGTTTAGATTTAGCAAATAAATGGATGATGTCTGTTAGCAGGAAGGGATTATTGCGGTACCTTCCAAACAAGGCACCCGCTCACTGGATCTGGAGAACAGCAAAGCACTTTTCATTCACACATGCACTATTCTGCAGAACAATTTCTGCTGCTTCTGAGTGTCCACTGCAAAGGCATGCAAGACAAATGTTGCAGAATCATTTTTTGGTATGGTTTTAAAATGGATGTATACATTTGACTGAAATACTTTTCTAACCTAAAAACATACTAACAAAAGAAAGAGAAACACAAGATACTGCCTTGAGTAAAAACACCTCCAACTTGGAGAAGACACACACCATTTGATTTCTCTTTGGAGTTTTTTTGTTTGATTCACTGCCAGATTGGGAAGATGTATAGAGTAGGAGTCTTTTTTTGTGCCTAAACATCAACAATATCAGTATGACAAATAATGTTTGATTTATTATGTTCCCATTAAGACTGGATCAGGTGGAGGAAAGTAAAACACAACTTGAGTCGCCAGAGGGGAAAAAATGCTACTGTTCAATATGGTGAAGCACAAAAATTATGGGGACAAAAATGAAGAGAATGGGTAGGATTATCATTCCGCATAATCTTGTCTTTTTGAGAATTCAATCCAATTTCATGTCATGTTTGGTTGCTTCTTCTATTCAAATGACAGTTTCAGTTTGTCCTCTGCTGCTTTAGCAGTAACAGCATTGTTGTAGCAAGGATTTTGTAAGGATAAAGGGAAAGGGTAAATGTATTATATTACCATGTGTTGCAAAAAATTATAAATTTGCAGGCAAAAGCTGGATACAATTTTAGATCATTTTGTTGAAGCTAACTACTACTAAATACCTATTTAATAAAATTAATGGCTGTTTAAATTTAAACATGTACTTGTATGACAAAATTCAATACATTTTTTGCTGCTTTTTAAGAAACAGATTATATATACATGGCCTATAATGCACAAAAATCAAAATAAAATGAGCATAATTTATTGCATCTTAATGTGGCATTTATTCAAGTAATATATTTTTTTCATCACAGGTACTAGACTATGTAGTTTTCAATGAAAGTTATTAACAGATGCATATTGATTTATTTCTAGTACTAGACGCATATTGATTTATTTCTAATACTAGAAGAAAACAAGAAATGAGGAAAGATTCACAATTCAAGAAATTAAATTAGTAGTGTTTGAGCACAAATCTTTATCTCAAAGACATAACAACAAAGGCTAAAAGAAGTGGAAAGTTCATTTTGTGAATGTATGGCAGTACCCTAACCAACAGAACAGGAGATGTCAACTTGGTAATAAATAAAAACACTTGGTGAAAAGAAGTCATGATGAATTGGGTGGCTTTTGTTTGAACTCTGTCAAGTTTTCAATATTTCTACTTAACTCACAAAGCTAAACAATGTTACTATTAAGGTTTTGTTAAAAATAATGGAGAGATAGTGTACATGTTTTAATTCTTGCTCTTTGTATGTTTTAGTATCTTCTGCTTACATGAGAAAAACAAAACTGGCTTGACAGGAAGAGGGCATATATCTGTTTTTAAAGAAATCTTATAATAACAAAAGGTGTCTCTTCTGATAAGTACATAGTGTACAGGCATAAACGACCAGCCAGTGAAACTGAGATAATATGATACAATTCTGCTTCTGTGGAAAAATCCTGAAAGCTATTCCAAGTAGTTGAAGCCGGCATCAATGCAAGAAACCTCTATGGTGACCAAAGTGTTATATTTATCCCTGAATTATGTATAAAGTTCAACAGCAGAAAACAAATACATCAGTGGAAGAGAAGAAATGTGAATAAGTGATGAAAAGCCAAACTCACCAGTAAAGTGCAAACTGTTAAGAATTATGGTAAAATAAATGAGTCATAGTTCTCTTCTAGAAATTGACAAAATTACCAGAAGACCTCACTTATGAAATATTATGTAAATTTCTTACTTTGTTTTTCCACAGTATGTTTTTTCTTGTGTTGGTAACAACTCTAAATACTAAGATTTTCCTGTATTTGCCATTAATGGTTTGCAATGTTATCAGTGTTAAACAAGTTAGCTTTAAATTTGATAAGTAGAATAACCTCTTCTGAAATTTTTTTTTTTTGAGAAAAAATCAGGCAAATAATCTAATAAGTTTCTAGAATAAGTCTAGAAAAATTAGTTTTCACCATGATTAAAAATAAGGAAAACAAAGCAGAAATGCAGAAATACAGTTTAGGAGTGTGGAGGCACTTTTACCGCAGCCTTGGACTGAGAATAAAGGGGGTTTGTGCTGCAACAATACTGGAAGCTGTGGGCTCCTCATACACTGGCACTGGACTGAAAGCAGCAGCTTTAAACTCTGTTCAGTATGATCTAATAGCAGGATAGCAAAGGTCCAGTCCTATTTTCCCCTTCACTACAAATTCTTGCCATGTCCTTTCTCCTGACCTTAGATTGTAGGCAGCAAGTGAGAGCCAGGGTAGCAAACTGATCTGACAGATCCAAAATGGGAAGAGTGCAAGGTAAAGCAACTTCAGGTAAGAACTTCAAGAAAAACATGAAGTATGAACAAAGACTGACAAGGATACAAGAGAGAGATGTACGTTTTTATTATAAAGAGGGCAGATATTGGCTGGTCTACCATTTTAATGTGGAAAAGACAAGAAGAAAGCTTAATTATTCAGTACAAAGGAAAATTAAACTGGGATATAGGGAAAGCTTTTTATAAAACGCTGGCAATGATGACATGCTGGAAAAGGATATCCAAAGAGCTATCACCACTAAATAAAGATTTAAGAACAAATTAGAGAAATATATGCAGAAATCTACTTCAGTGCCAAATTTGGATTAGATTATCACTTAATGACTCTTCTGGCCTTACATTTTAAGGATTCCATTTGATATATATTTTATCCTCAAAATTTTAAAATACTTCTAGTATTCTGAAAGACTCCTTAACACCAAAAAAATCACAAAAGAAACTGAGTTCCAAAACATTACTTCTATCACCATCATCAATTAATACTACCTCCGGAACCACTTACCTGTGATTTTTCCTGCAGCTACGGAGCCTTTTAAAAAAACATGATGCAATTACTTCTACAAATAGAATATTACAAAACCAAAACCAAGACCTCTGTATTCTCATTCCCCTTAAGGCCATAATCACTGAAAAAAAATAACATGATTCTCTACCAAGCACAGCATCCTCAGCAAGAATATGACCCTGCTTCACAAAACTTTCTTACCACTTAGACAAAAAAATCAAAGAAATGGGAATGATATAGACAGTCTATGGTAGAAACCTTCAATTATTAACAGCAAAAGATACACCTCAGAATAATTACTTTGTACTGTTACAGACAGAGAAATCTGGGACACATGGTACCTCATCTAAACACTGAAAGGCAGGACTTGCTGTTAGGTCAGTGGGTCCCTCCTCCTGGCTAGAAGCTGCTGGACTCAGCACAGAGGTGGGTGACTCATTCTCAGTTGCCAGTTCCGTGTCAGTGGCACTTCCTTCATCAGCCTGACTCATTGTTTAAAGCTCTAGAAAGTTACAAAAATACCAATACAGTACATTAGATGCAGGGATCATAATTTCATATGACTGTAAAAGATAAATGTGTAGTGTAAAAGCCACTACATCAATATGTCAGACCTGTGTTCAAACCATAGAAGTCACAATGTGAGCAAATTAGGTAACTCTACAGTTACAGCTTCATGAAAGACTTCATGCAAGAGGCTGCACTATCATTCTAATATACTCTTGATATCATTAAAATACCCTGAAGAAAGTTCTTATTCCAGTTAGGTAACACAGTCTTTTAATAAATGCACAGACAGTGAAATTAAAGAAGGTTGGAACAAGCAGGGTTATTGGAAAATATAATTTTGCTATATTTGTATTATAGAAAATCCCATAATAATATCTGTCATATAGGAATAGAAATCTCTTAGCTACTTTCATTAGAAACAGTTAGATCAAGGACATTCAGTACTTCTCAGCAAGATGGGACTTAATGCCACAAAGTTTCTATCATTTTACTTTGTGTTTACTATCTTGCTCCAGCACTTGAGAATTATGTTCCAAGCTTCAATCATCAGAACTCTTTGAGATGTGTGAAAATGCCAAGGTGGGTGAGGGAAATGGGAGGTGGAATACAAGGGGATACAATGCTCCTGGTACCCTGATAAGACAGCAATGTCCATCAGGTAGGTCCTCATCATTACATCAAACATGAATTAATATCTGAAAAACCCATCTTCTGGCATAACAGCATCTTAAGAGCTTTGTATATCCAAAGATTTTTAAAATGCCAATATTTTACATGAAAAAGCATGAAAGGTGACAAGAACATCTCAGGAGAAAGATATAAGAGACATGGGATTATCCAATAGACAATAAGCATCTTACAGAGGGAAGAGAGGGGGAGAGGGATTTGTGAGGCACACAGAAATCTTGCCATGACATAGTGAGATAAGGGAAGCATGAAGCATTTGTAGACCAAAGCACAGATCAAAGTGGAGATGGAGTGTAGATGGAGGAATTCAAGAATTGCTTCACAAGTTCACTGAAGCTGTAGGTGACAGGAATGGACAGATCAATATCACAGTATTTTAGTGCAAAATTTTGAGAGAAAGAACGTCAACTTTTGCAAATGTTCACCTGACACCGGAAGGTCTTTCTACATTAGCTATTATGCAGAGCACATTGTATTCAGCTATGGAACCGCACCACAGTAAAACTCATATCAGCTGCCAAAGATGCAGAATCCTCTTCAAATTAGGCAGTCTTGACATTATTTAACCTTTCATATAATATATGGGAGACCTTTATCTTTTTTAAAAGAGAGCATTTCACTATAAATCAAGGACAATCAAAATTAAAACTGTAATAAGATTAAGAAGAAATTTTGAGACTATTTCTATAATATATCCCAGATCTTTTCAATGAAACAGTCAGTGCAATTTGGCATTGCACAGCCAGAAAGCTGACAGTTAAGAAAAATAGAATTTATTTTTATAATTATGGTGGGAAAATGGATACAAAAATGTTGTCACTTGTATTCACCTTTTAAAAAGTCACTTGTCTATAAAGGTAGTGAAAGTTAAACTGGCAAGTTTATTACTTTCTTCAGTACTGTTTGGAATTCCTTCAGGAACATTTTGACTTTTAGAGAGTTTTCAGTGTCTGTATTTGCTTATGGAAAAAAAAAAGCAATTTCATGATCCCTCCTGGAGGAGTCAAAACATTGTGAAATAACTGTAAACATCATAGAGGCCAAGAAATAAACTCTGAGTTACTGCACATAAACATGCATACACATTTATAAATAGCAAGTGATTTTTCATCTGTAAAGAACTGATGAATATTTTAGCATATGCATTTTGTGTTTACGTCTGCTGTTGTTTTATTTGCTCCTCTCAACTTAGAATTTAGACAGAGGGAAAAGCACTGTGGCAGAAACTCTAAGTAGAACAATGCCAAAATGTGAGGGTTTCATGGGTGTAGGAATAATCATCAATACTTGTATGTGAAACATACAGTTGACATCAGTCAAAAATATACCTTCTCCCAGTACAGTAGTACCAAAGAGTCCTCACCAAGACTCCAGTTTCCTGGGCAGGGAGAGAACAACCAAAAAAAAATCTTCTGAATCTGAACAGTTTATAATTTTAAGTTAAGACACAACTATAGAAATCTGAGACAGAGAAAACCCTTTAGACAGCCTCAGCTAGTGTAACAAGCCCTTGTCTCCATGTAGTTTTAAGAGGGGGTAGACATAAACAAAGCATACATAGGTTTATGGGACATTAAAATAAGTTTAGCATTCTTCCATTACCTACTACATTACTAAATATATAATTCAGCTTATATAAAATTGGATCTATGAACTTTAAAAAGCAAAGTGGAAAATTTGTGTCATTGAAGTATCTGGTAAATAAACTGCCCAATTGAAATAGGAATGAAAGTTGTCATGATTTCTAACTTCATGGAGTAGCCCAACAAGTAAGGATGTTTTCAAACTGTAGAACTGCAAACAATATCACAGCCTTGATCCTAGACACAGAATTGCAGAGAACGGGAATTACAAGGCTGTTTTGGAACCTGGGTCAAATCAGGCTGAGAACTGTCTTGTGAAACAGCTTCAGGGCAGCAATAATAATAGAAATCTGAACTCAGATTCCCCAAATTAATTTCAGCATCTTTACTTCTGTCTCCCTCTAGCAAACAGCAGTGTTCATACACAAATCAGTGCAGAATCCGAGGTAGGTGACACTTAGCTGCATTGATTATTTTCATAGTGACAGGTGCAAAATATAAAATTTTATTCTGAGCATAAAGAGATGCAGGTCCATGTATGAAGATGAGTCAACTATCTGCACACTTCCAGCCTGCAGCTGGGTGCCTGGGGAGGGACAGAAGTACCCACCAGTCATGGTGATGCATCTCCTTGAACTCACTCAAAACTTTCTGTATTGGTAAAATCCAGGGGAATAGAGATTTTCATTTTGCCTCAGCATGACATGAGTAACCAGCGCTTCTTGTTGTTTTTGAATCTGGCTCCTTGATGTCACCTAGTTCTTTTACTGGATGAGTCACTGAATAATCACAACTTTTCAAGGCCACTAGGTTTGTTCCTAATGTTGAATCATCATTTGACAATTCTTTTTCTAGGCTGAAGCAGACAATCCACCTGCTGTCACTGGCATGAAAGCCCTTCTCTGCCTTCCACTGTCCTCATCCTTCTCCAAAACCTTTTCAGTTTTACCATATCCTCTTCAAAGAGAAGGGATGAGACCTACAGATAGTAACAGGAGCACCACAGATTTATTCTATCACACAGTGATCCTCTTTCCACCCCCTATATTTTTTTATGCTTTTTCCCTAATGTTAAAGTAGAAGACCTTCTGTTTTAAACAGGCAGAACCTGTGCTTCAGCATGAACATGTGTCTTTAAACAACAAAACCATGCCAACATTAAATGATGCTTGAATTTAAAACTACATCATGTACAATAGGACATTATCAAAGGCATGTGAATCAGAATGGATTGTTTGATTAGACTGCACAACCTCACTTTGGCAAAATGAGAGCACAACATAAACTGTTAACAATTTCTACCTAAACTGCTCAACAATTCCTGTCACAAGTTCTGCTGTTTTCCTTTGTTTTTAAATCTCTGCTATTTGGGATAGGACCACCCTAAGCCACACACAGACTTCATCTGCTGGAGTTCTAATTAGACATGGCTAAGATAAGGAGAATTCGAATGGTAAGATTTACTTCCATTTCACTTCCCATTTCACATGGTTTCCATGAGGAACTTACTTTCCTCAGAAAATTTCTGGTAGCGTGACAAACAAGAAAATCCCTGTAATCCAAACTATTGCATGCTGTGCAATGCTAAAGTACAGAGGAGGAAACAAAACATAATTTGCCTAACTACTGAGCTCTAGACACATATTGAGAACTAAGAAGATTCAAGGAAGCATTTCAGAAATGCACCACTAAAAAAAAAAAAACAAATACAAATAAAGGTGGCCCTATTTTCCTAAGTAAAGTCACATTATTTCTTCATTAAAATTAGAGCAAATGAGTAAAGTTAATCTTGTCCAGGCAGACTAAGGTTATACTCTGTGGGTACCTGCAGCAGTTTATAGTTGTTCTGTGATAAATTCCAAATACAAAAGTTGGAAAAATGTATTCCTTCTACAGCCTCTCCTGTAAATACTTCTTATTTAATTCCTCTTTCCTTGAAATGTCTCCCTCACCTCAGCCTAAAAGTGCATCTGATAATGCTTTGGCTTAAAATCTACTTTGTATCACCTTAGAGAACTTCTATGAGTTGTAGGGTTTTTTGATCTTTTGCATAAAATACTGAATATTATTTGGCATACATCATCAATATCTGGCAAAATGGCAAATAAGGATTGTAATTCAGTAAGAAATCATGCAGCTATCAAAAGAGTTCTAATTATATTTTCACTTATAAATTTAATGTAACTTTCTTTTCCTGCAAATGACAAGTCAGAAAATGAAAGACAAAAACAAATAAATAAATAAATATTCTTTCCCTAGTGTAGCATGCTACATGCTATACCTACCACTTGATCCAAACAAAAGCATGAAAGTTAAACAGAATTAATATAGCAAAAAATATAGATGACATAAGTAAAACATTAAACACATGAGATTTCATATGTATGGAGAAAGAACTTTTCCAGCAATTACTTTTTCTCTGTTTTGTTCAGTATTTTTAACCATGCATGCTTAGACTGTATCTAATGAGAAAACCCAACAGCAACAGTGAAATATAAACATAATTGAGGCTTAAACATCTTGGAACGGTTTCTTGAACTAACTTCTCAACCATGCAAAGCCTGACAATATTAAAGGTGATGCAGTTTACTGCTGATAAGCCTCTGCCTTTGTGAGGAGCAGCAAATACCAAGCTCCTGGAGGAGGAGGGGGCTGTGGGAAAGCAGCACTATCGCTCCAGAGGAGGTGGGAGTCAAGGATCAAGGGCAGCAGCACTGACCCAGAGGGAAAGGGAGGCAGCAGTGAGCCCCGCGGAGTCACCCAGGAGCGGACCACAGAGTTATTTGCTGAACTGGCTGTCATCTAGTGGAGTCATAGCACATTGCAACACACTTCTTACATATCTTTAACTTTCCCCCTGACAAACAATCTGACATCCAAATTTGGTATTGGTCTCAAGGGTGAGAATTTTGTAGCTTTTTTTTCCCCCAAAATCGACTATTTCTGAAGACTTGGGAAAAAAAAAACAAACTTCTAGCCTCTGTCACGTCCCAAGATATTTCTTGACACTTTTTTAACTTTCTAGAATTCAATTTTTGTGTAGTAGACTATCATAAAACAGGCTAGCCCTTTGTGTGTTTAGCCTAAGGGTGTTTTGAGACTGAGTATGTAAACCAATGCAATAATTTACCTTGATGGGCTTTATTGGTGAATATGAACCTTCATTAAACTTTCCACAGTGAAAATTACTGATAGACTGAAAAAACAGAGCAATCTTCCTTCTTGTTGGACACTGAGATGTCATTTAATATTCATAAATAATCAAAGCCAGACAATCACAGAAATGGAAATAGGGCTAATGAGATGAAAAGTATTTGATGACTAAGTATCATGCCTGCATGGTTATTGATGAAAAAGAAACACATGGAGTGCAAAAGGGAGACAGAAATTAAGTAACAGGCCCAGATTTCATTATTTCTTGTTTTGCAATCTTGCTAAGACAATGCAGCTTTCTGTGCATTTTTCCCTCTCATTATTGGCAGTAAACAACAACTATTACAAGAATTAAGCCAGATTGTACCTCATCTATTGCCCACATGCCCCACCTAATTTTTAAAAATTGTTATACGATGATAACGTGGGGTATGAAGTCCAGAAGAGTCTTTCAAACTTTTAATTAAGTGCTTCCCTACTTGTTCGTAAACCCTGTAACGACAATTGTCTCATGGCGTAGTTGCACAGAACTCAGGAAAATATTTATTTGCTTGTCCTCAGAACCGCTAAAAAGCAGTACAACACCTAACACATTGACCAAAATTTAGTGACAGAGAGCAATTACGGTGCTTTGTGATACCACTTCAAAAAACCAACCAACAGAACCAACAGATGTGTTAGTTTTCCAACACATCTGCCCAACTGCTTCTACCCCGGCTGACCGAGGACATTTCAGCAGCCGCGGGCTCGCTGTAGGCTGCGGCGCCCCGAAGGCCCGGCCGCTCGGGGCGCCTCACGCGCGACACGGCCCCGCCCGGGCCCCGCCCAGGGACCGCACTCCGGACCCTCAGGGCCTCCTCAAACACGGCTGTGGCGGCGCCCTCGACTTACTTCCCGCCTAGACGTCGGAGCCGCGACTTTGCTTTGCTTTGCTTTGCCTCACCTGGCCCCGGCCCGGTCCCGGTCCCGGTCGCGGTCCCGGTCCCCTCGACTCCCCCCGGCCGCCGCAGCGCCCGGCCCGGCCCGGCCGAGCGGCGTCCCCGTCGCTATGGCGACCCGCGCGCGGCCTCCCGCCCGCCTCACCGCCCCCGCTCCCGATTGGCTCCGTGTCCAGCGCCGCCGCCCAATAGCAGCAGACTCTCTGCAATGCCCCGCCCTCCCCGCTCTCCGATAGGCCCGCGGGCACGGCTGTAGTTCCTTCCGCGCGCTGTAGAACTACGGCTCCCAGGAGGCTCCGCGGCGGAGCCACCGCCTGTTTACCGGCCGTGCCGGTGCCGCTCCCCGCGGGCAGCCCCGCCACGTGACCGGCCGGGGGTCACGGCCGCGTCCCGTCCCGTCCCGGCCCGGGCTCTCCTGACGCGGCTCCCGGGCGCTCTCGCCCTGCCGGCGGCAATGAGGGCGCTGCCCCCGCGCTGGGCGGCCCTGGCCGTGCGAGCGGCGGGCGGGCAGTGGGCGCCGCCCGTCCCCCGGCGCGGTCGCAGCGGCCCCGGTCCGCCCCCGCCGCGGGAGTGGGCGCTGTCGGTGAGCCCGCGGGGGCGGCTGCGGGTGCGGCTGCCGTGCCAGGTGAGCGTCCGCCCGCTGGACCCGCAGCGCTGCCCGGGCGCGGACCGGGTGCTGGTGGCCGTGAGCGGCGGCAGCCCCGGGCGGGAGCGGGACCCGGTGCGGGTGGAGCACGACGAGGCGCTGGGGCAGGTGGCGATCGTGGCGGACGGCGTGGACAGCAAGGCCGCCGTGGACGTCCGGACGCCGGTGAAGTTCGGTGGGTGCGGGGGAGGCGCACGGATCGCGGGGACCCCACCGGGGCTGGGCTGGGCTGGGCAGGCGCTTCGGCTGACGGCGCTGTGGGGAGCGGCAGAGCGCCCTCGCTAATTCAGACGCCCCGTTCTGAAGCTGTTTGCCGTGTGCCTGCGCTTCCTGCGTTTTGGGCACGCGATTTGTTGCTGGCCCTTTTGCCGCCGGTGGTTCGCGCTGAACTGGAGCTGGTGAGCGGCGCTCGGAGCGTGCGCTGCCGCCGGTGCCCCGCCGCTGCTCCCCGGCCGGGCTCCGGAGCGCATCCCCGGCGGACCGGGCGCGCCTGCTCCCAGCGCCGGTCCCGCGGCGCCGCGGCAGCCTCCCGCTCCCTCCCAGCCGTGCTCGCTGGCTGGCTGCCGGTCAAAAAAGCCTGCAAGGTAACGGTGCAGATTAAATACCCAGAAGGGCTCCCTTGCTCAGTTCAGTCGTTGCATTATCTTTTGGGCACAGGGTTATTATCTGTGCAGGGTTTCTTCTATGCTACACAATTTGTGAGAGTAGCTAAACCAATAAACATCTCTACTAATCTGACAGTGAAGTTCTGACAGTGGCCCTGAGTTTAGGGAGTACAAACTCGGAGATTTGTGTTCAGTCATTAATGTGGTTTTGGTTTTTTTTCCTATGGATTTGGGCAATTTCCTATACAGTGCAGAATGTTTCATCATGCTGGAAAAACTTTTTGATGCACAATGCACATGGTGTGTTGTTTTCTTAAAGTTATTAAAGACGGCTGCATTATTTATTTTAATGCCCTGCTGCTGTTGTGATACGAGAAACTATGAATAATCCCACCCTACTTACTCTTCATATATTTAATTTATAACTTTTGCCAAATATGATGTTACATACAGCAAAGATATTCTGCACCTTTTATCTTACCTTACTTTTTTTCCCACCCTGTGTCTTACGGAAAATTCTACAATGTATTTTTTTTTTTTCCTGTTTTCTGAACTGTATATAATTCAAAATGGAGAAGTCCTATGGGTTTGACATAACATCATTCTCACATTTTCCAGTCTTACTCATCCCTATAATTTAATTATTTTAAACACTGCTTATAACTGAAGGGATGTTTCTTAAATACACTTATCACAGCTTAGGGTCTGTTTTGTTTCCTAGCAACTAATATATGCACAAGTATTTTGTAACTAATTACAGAATATTTGTGCATATAATCTCTCCCTTCATGCCCTCAGTGTGCTTTGCTCTGTCAGAATTGTTGTACCGACTCCTACCATGACTCCAGCAGCCACTGCCCTGTCTCTGGTCATTAAACAGATGCTCAGAGAAGAGTAGGAGTAGAACAAATGTAAATGATATTTCATCTAGGCATTCTCTTAGCTGTCAACTGTTTTCATCACAGGATTCTCAGAGCCTGATACAGCTCAACTCCTCAGTGGATCTCTCTGCTGAGTGTCCCTTTGTGCATGGAAACAGTTTCAGGGTGAGAGCTTCATGGTAAACTCTTGTCAGAGTCCCACAGTTTCATTTCCTGCTACTTTATCATTTGAGTATGTGATATTCCAAGGTCCTCCTGCAATTTGTCAGTGAGTTTTTGACTAGTCTGAATAATTTGGTGTCATTGATAAAAGTTTTGAACCTTGCTATTTGTGCTGATTTCCAGCTTCTTGTACTGTTGAAGGTAATGCATAGCTTATAGCTGAAAGACAATATGGAACTAAGGCTATTGTTAAAGATATCTGAAAATCCAAGTCTGTTCTCTCTTCATTGGCTCTGTCACTGAACTGCAACTGGATTTTCTTCTCCAAGAGTCTTGTAGTCTTGACTCTTACCTGAGAATTTTCAGTTGCTACCTTACAGTGCTTCTTTTTATTTTTTTTCTCCCTTGCTTGGCAAGCACAAAGATTATCTTGGCTTGTCTGTAGCACATTCACAGAGTCCATCTCATAATTACTGAGACTCAAACAAACCCAGTGTCCCATTTATTACCCTTCAATTCTCTGGAACCAGGTGTGTCAGGACACTGTAGTCTTTTACTATTTCAGTTTCTCCAGGGTCTCCGAGTGACTATTACAAGTCACTCCAGAGCTGGTTATTCTCAAGGTGTGGAATTCATTGTGTCAAGATGGGAAGAATTGTAGCTTTCATAAAGGATTTCAGTGTGAGGAATCTTCCTGAAAGTCTTGATCATGAAAAATTAAAGCATTTCATAACAGCTTTCACAGTTTAGGTTGGAGTTTATCCAGGAAGCTGCAAGTTATCTAAAGCTCCTTAGAGCCTGAATGAAGAGCATGTGTGGAAGATGCTGAGCTTAAGTATGCTCTAAGCAGCTTAGTAGGGCAAGTACCAAAAGATCCTCAGTTTGTCTTAGTGTCTGGTTTTGGGCTATGTATAGGATTTCAATATCATACATGATCTGATAATCCTCTCTGATACATCCAACCTTCATCAATGACAGATGTCAAGGAACTTCTGTTTAGTTAAGCTTATTTATTTTTCCATGTGTTAATTAAGCCTGAAACCAGCCTTTTGATTTCTGGTTACTATACATTGACTGCATGAGTATGCAGAAGTAAACTGAACTGAGGTCTTGCATAACCATAATTTGAGATAATTCTAGTAGTATAGGGCTTCTGAGTAATCTGAAAATAAATAATTATCTAGTCTATTCCAAGTATTATAGTTTAAGGCAGCTTAATAACTGGAATGCTTAAATACCCTGGAGTACCCCTGCCTACATTCTGATACCAAAGTGTTTATTTTTTTCCTAAATACCTTAATTTCTGATACAAGTCTTTTACACCACAAAGATCTTAATGCATTCTTTGTGGTTTATGTGGCTAAAGTTGGCTTCAGCCCTTGCCTTTGCTAGGGAGGAATCAAACTGGCTATTTTTGGGGTTTTGGCACCGAAACAGATTGTATCTTGTTCCTCCTTGTTAAAATTTCATTGGCAATATTATCCAGCTTTCAGTCTTCTTCTTTATGGAGTTGTTTATCCTTGGTTTGGGAACTCTGAAGAGAAGAGACAGAGGGGCTCAATTACTTGTCCATTAATTTTTGTTATGTAAAGGCTAGCAAAGTAGCATGACTCTGCTCAAAGTGTATTTCCAGAATTCCCTGGTACTTCTTAATGACTTTTTTATGAATTTCCAGACTTCCAGGTCCTTTTTTAACACCCGCTTTGATAGCTAGGATTACACTACTAAACCACCTTTTCAAATTATGGCAATAATATGTTCTACAGGATCAGAAGTTTTTAATTAACCTCATTCTTGTAAAAGTCTTAATGAATTTGTACCATGGCTAAACTGAGCACTCTTGAGTCTTTTTCTCATCCCTTTTGACAGAAGCAGTAAGAGCAGGAGGGTTTCAAGCTGATTGAATTCAAGGATTTGCACAGGCAAACTGGCTTTTGGGACTCTCTTCTCAGAAAGCAAAATAGCAGAAGGTCTTGTAGACCTTCCCAAGCACCATGCTGTTGTCCAGTGGGTGAACTGAGCAGTCTGGGCAAGACAGCTTGTTCAAAAACAACATTGCTTTCCAGTCTACCTTTTGTAGCCTCTTTTCTTTTTTCTTACCTTTGAATTTGGTCTACATCCTTCACTAAATTTAACTTCTTGGCTTACTGCAGCTATGAGCAGTATGCTTGCTGCAAAGATGTTTTGTTTTACCTCTGTCTCTTGGATTTTCCTAGTTTGCCAGGTGACAAGACTTCCATTTGTTGTTAATCGGAGCTCTCAATCTCTCTTCTTCATGGTCTGCAAGCTTATTGTTGTCATGGTTCCAGGAGGCAGGACAGGAGGACCCTGCTGTCCTGGGCAGCAGTGTGACATTATTGATCTTCAGGCTCAAGGTTCCCAAGGGAATTCCCAAGGTCTGACTTGGAATCTCTTCAGGGCAAAGCTTGTTTTGCACATTCTGATTATTCTTTTCATCTTTCTGGTAACTTTAGCAGGCAGTGGCACAGAAGGAAAGACTTTCACATTTGCTTAGATGAAGGTTTCTTTACCAAATCTCTTTTCTTTTAGGGAATAATAGGGCTCACTGTCTCTTAGCCCTTCAGTTGTGTCTTGCAGCAAACACTTCCGATTGCTCTTCAATTTTTCTTTTTCTTTTTACCTTTTATCCTTAGAAGAACAAAATCACTTTTTTCCTCTCCTGCCTTTACCTTTTGCCAGCCACTATGGTGGTCATTTATACAAATGATTATAGAAAAGATTATTAATATAGACAGAATCCCCAGACTGTACATTCTCAAACTTCTTCCCATTCCTTAAACCCAGGGGTGAGACAAATGGCAGAAAAATGCTTTTCCTGCTGCTGCATCTTATCTACAAGACCTGGTGATTTTTTCTTTGAGGGAGTCTATGAACAGTAGCAAGGTGAGGTGACTCAGACTAGAGGTGAACATGCTTCTTCAATGTCAGGCTTTCCAGAAGGCTGGGGAGAATTATGCACACCAATGCTTCTATGCCTGGTTTTGGGTTGTGCTGCTGGCTAGTAGAGCAGCAAAGCCGATGTGTTTGTGCTGTTGAACGTTTTTACTCAACATGTGGCCTCAAACACCTGCCAACCTTCTATCCCAAAATGTGTGTCAAGGTGCCCAAGTGTCTAAGTAGAATTTCTAATGGGATTGGTGGCTAGGGTAGATAGGAGATGGAGGTGGAATTAAAGAAGAGAAAAGATGAGACTTCACTTGAGGTTCACACCCTGCTTATTCCTTGCCACAGGTTAGTCATTCATCTTCGTAATGCTCTCTCTTGGAGTTGGATGGCTCAAACACTGGCTTACTAAACTTTGTATTCATAGTTGATAGTGACTAGTCATGCTGTTCAAAGTGTGTGGCCAAACACAGCAAGCAGGTTTTTAAGTAACAAAGATGCTGTTCTTTTTCTGTACTATGTGTGGTTACTGTATAACATGATCAAATACTATGTTAAAGGTGTCTGACTTTTTTATTTCTGTTGCTAATAAAACTCTTTTAATTCTAGATTTGGATATCAAAACTTCAGGGACTGGCTGTGTGAAGATTCAGAAAATAGAATGTGATAACTGCAAAATAGAAACAGAGAAGGGGACTAGTGTCTTGCAGTCAATAAAGGTACAAAAAGGGATTGTGTGGTGGGATATAGTGTCAAAGCTTAAAAACCAGTTCTGGAGTTGAGAAGTGCTCTGGTATTTCTCATTGCAACACTCATATTGCCATATGTACAGCACCTCACCTTTAATTATTGCATACAATTGCAGCACAAAGTCAAAACTAATAAATAACAAGGAGTCAGAAGTCCATGTCTGTGATAGCCAAAACCAGCTGAAACAGTGACAGCTGTAAGCCTGATCCCTATCTTCCCTACCCCTCAAAGAAAAAACAAAATAGACTGGGATTTCCTGTCTAGTAGGTTAATAGTTATGCCTGCTCAATCAAGACTTTGCAGCTTGCTGCTGATTCTTTTTGTGTGTGTTTTTTTTTGTTTGTTTTTTAATAATTGGTATATCAAAACTGTTGACAATCCCTGTAAGTTAATTTTCAATCAGAAGTTACACATTACATGTCCAAAATACCTGACTGAAATATATCTGATATATACTGTATGTATCATAGGCATGAGGTTGTTTTTTCAGTCTTAAGGCTTCAAGTTTGCTGACATAAGCTACTGTAAAATTAATCACAGTTTCTCTGATTTAGGTGCTATTTGGAATCAAATTTACTTGGGATTATTTGGGATTGAACCTGCAGGAATTTGTATAAATTCAAGAGAAGGGTCAATTTTTTTGAGATATGAAAAATTTTTCAACATTTTTCTCTATTGTGGTAAGACATGATTTTATAACAGAAGCAGGGAAAACTGAGCTTAGGGAGGAGTGTAATATACAATAGAGCTAGGTGTACTCTACAGCTGGGGAACTATAGACAGCTTGAACCTTCCAGATTGTGTAATTGACCATTTTAGTCTAATACCTGAAATCTCACAGAAGTTAATAGTACTATGTGATGCCCATCTAAAATTTTCATTAAAAATTGTTATGTAGTAATGAAAATGACAGGTCATGAGAAAACAAGGTGGTTTTGGCCAGTAAAAATGACAGTAATCATGGCATGCCATCGCATCAAGAATTTTTTTGTGATGTCATGGAAAAAGATGGTTTTGAGGAGACTGCTAACTTACCTTCTGAGAATCTTGTCTCAAATACAATCCAAGAGGTGAAATATCTTGAATTTTAAAAATTAAGAGCTGGGTTTTAGTTCAATCTTGCTTTTAAGTGCTGTAGTTCTAGTAAGATGACTGAACTAATTTTTTCTAATAAAGCTTCAGGAATTATGCTCTGTATTATCAGAGAAGCAGAATTATTTGGGAGAAAAAGAAGTATGAGCCTTCAGGGTTTTTCCAAAACTACTGAAAATGTTATGGACCAGATGCTGTAGTGAAGCATAAGAGCCAATTCCCTTTCTGGGAATTTACTGAGCAAACTGAAGTGATAGTGCCCTCCCCTGGATGGATTAAAGCTCTTTTAATGCTGGTTTGCTGTTATTAACATCATTAACTAACAAAGCAGGAAACCCTTTCTTTACAGGAGAGAGAAAAATATGTTTGATAAATGATTTTAAATGAAAAAAAAGCTGGTCATGTAGGGATTATTCAAGAGGACCAGCAAACAGCTTCACAACTGCTAATTTTCTTAACTTGCAATAAGTTGTTAGTATAAATTGTAATTTAAAAAAAAGCTTTTTTTTATATATACAATCTATAGTGTCTTTACAATAGACTTAGGGATTTGACATCTGCTTTGCTTAATCATACATACTAGTAATTGAAGAGAAAGGAGAAGTCTCTATGAGGCTTTTAATGGATTTTGTCTGGCAATTTTGTTGTGGTACACATTACCCAGCCAGTGAGATTTATTGAGGGTGGTTTTATTGAATTTTTTTTTGTTTTGTTTTGTTTGGGTGGTGGTTGTTTTTTAGTTGGCTGAAGTCCAGTTCACCCTATCCCTTCCAAGTCTCTAGGTCAACTAATAGCAACAGTAATTCCAAAACACAGTTATGGCATTTTGGTCTTCTTCAGAGTATGAATTATTCACAAATTCTTGATGGAGAAAGCAGTGCTGCTTCTTTTTATTTTTTTTTTATGTTGTTCTTATGATAACAATGCCACCAGGAAACCCTTTAATTATGCTTCCATGTTCCTCAATTACTTCTGACTCCTTGACTGTGCTGGTGATAACAATAATTTCCAGGCATCTCACTCACACTGGTGGGAGACCTGCTATGCTTCCTCACCACACAACACCTCTGAGCCTGGTTCATCCTGCACCAGTGTCCTTCTCTTCTGAACAAATTTTTCTGCTTTTCTGCTGACATCTGTTAAGGTCCTGACAGCCTTTTGCCTCATCTTCTTCCAACTTTTCTCCATTGCTTAGAGAAGCCCTGTGTTAAATTAGTGCTTTTTTTCTTTCAGCTGGTGGAATAATTCCTCTTGGTGAAAAAGCTGTTTGACCATTGTAATTGGTTTCTTCTCTCAGCAAATCCTTCTGCCTGTTAGGTGTCTCTAAAGATTTCTACCTCTGAAAGCCTGGTTGTTTTTTATTAGGAAGATATTCTAATAATTTGGAATGGGGGGAATTAGTGTCTATGTTGTGGATTTTTTTTTATTTTACTGAACTATTAGTGGTCTCTCTGAGTCCTTGCTATACACTAATTTTTCCAATCTTGCAAGTTCCCATATTCTCCTCAAGTTACATATTTGGAGGATTTGCTGTTTAACCAGTATTCTGATAACAAGCATGGTGTACCTGCCTCAAAGAAGCTGTGATGACAGATTGAAATATTAAATTCATCGTGTTACTGTACAAGGAGAGAACAATCTATTTAAATCTGATTTTTTTCTCTTTTACAGATGGCTGTATTTTATTCTCAAGAGCTGATGGGGTTTTTTTTTTGGTTTTTTTTGAGATTGATTTATGTGTATTTCTGTACTTTTTTTCCTCTTGTTGGTTGTATGCAGCAACAGCTGAAAGGTGTAAGGGCTATAGAGCAGTTTTTACTTGAAACCTGGCTGATTTGTTAAAAACTTGAGTTTTGCCTTATGCAATAAAATTTTAATTAGGATTTGTGTAGTGAAACACTGTCAAATCTGGTTCTGCTTGCAGGACTAAGGCTTCCAGTGCTTAATGTGGTACAACCTGAAAAACAAGATAACCATAACTAGAGAACAAGGTAGCCTAACTGTATGATTTTTAAACTTTTTTCAGAGCCATAAAATTGATATACGGACAAATGGTGGCAAAGTCATTGGTCTTGGAACACTTTATGGAAATACAGATATTTGTGCAACAGAAAAGGGGGTAAGTAGGAAGTCAAACTTTCTCTTCAGTGGCTTATTCTCCTCATTTATTGTAAAAGGACTAAATTTAAAGGGTGGGCTAAAGAATATGTAAATAACCCTCACTGCAGTTTCACTGTTTCTTAGGTTTGTTTGTTAAATTATATTATCCTATGCTTGATTTGGATTGATAAACAGGCTCCATAGAAAGCAGGAATAAGTATGTGATCAGTGGAGAGGTTGTTCCACTGATACAACCTATTTAATTATATGGACCCCTTACAACATTCTTAAACTTCCTCCTTGGCTAATTGTAGGCATTTGGATTCTGCAGAAGGCTCAGGAGTTTTACTGGATAGGGGCTTGATACTTGTAAATGCAATGCACTTCTAGTGTTACATAAGAATGGAAGAGTAGAAGGTTTTGCAGACTTCTTTGCAGCTGAGGAAATACAATCACATATTATATAATTATATATAATTTATATATATAATGATATAATCTTACTGTGAGATGCAGTGGGAAGTATAACAATCAGAACAGTTTTGTAGAGAGCTCGCTTGTTTTTTTTTCAGTAGATGGCAGTATGAGACTAACCACAAACTACTATACTCTGGTTTTGTTTCTTGACATAAGTAGGAAATTCTCTTTTATTTAAAGTAATGTAGAGCTAAACTCCCTACAGTTCTCACACCCAGTCCTGTTTTTAGGTATTGCAATGTCCATGCAAGTGGTTGCATTAGGATTCATTAGATCTGAGGTATTGCTGTATGACCCTGGGGAGCCAAGCTGAGGCTGGAAGCAGCTTGGATGTGTACTCTGTCAGAATCCATAGACACCCTTTAAACCAACAGCACTGGGAAGAGTCAGAGAGTGGGGGTAATTCACCCTTGCCAAGGACAGATTTGAGACCAAACTAGTAAGTTCCAGTCATGCAGAGTCCCCTCTGTGAAGTGCTGTTTGGCACTGCTGTACACCTTGTGGGTCGGGTTCCCAGAGCAGTTCACTTACCTAGAGCCAGCTGTGAGCTGTTCTTAATGTCCTGCTGTAAACCAAGCAAATTGCCATTGGATTTTCCAAAACCTGTCACCATTAATTTATCTGTGTTTCTTTGGAAGTGAGTGTTAAGACTGCCTTTTATGTAATAATTGTATCTGTATGGGAAAATACAGTTGAGAGATTGTTTTACTTTGAGCCTTTAAGTGCTTTTAAAAAATTAGCTCTTTTCAGAAACAATAAAACAAATGTCATACAGATTAGGTGGAAGTGCTTCTTTGTGATTGTAAATATTTGTACATAGTATGTAATATTACAAGTCAATCTTAGAGCTGTAAAGCTGTAGTAACTTGAGTGAGGTGAGTCATTTTAGCACGAATTCACAGCTACAGAGTGATATTTTGGCTTACGTTACTGAACTTCTCACTAAGAAACTTTGTAGTGTGGTTAGGAAGGACAGATTTCTTTTCTCAACTGGCCACTTCTGTTAATAATCAGTCAGCCTTATGTCTCCTCTGTGTGTTTGTATGAGATGTTTCTTCCACCAGTTGCAGTTGTCATTATATAATTGTGGCTCTGTCAGCATTTCCAGCCCCCTCCTGGAGGTGGGGAGGGAGAGGATGTGGTATGAGGCACTAAGCACTTGAGAAATGAAGAATATTTAAGGGGGGAGGTGGGACAAGACACTAGAAAAACATTTGAACAATGATAGCACAACAAGGAAGGCCAAGAGCAGGAGTATATGGAGAAGGAGCTGTATATGTCTTATTTAAACATAGCAAGATGTTAGTTTTTATCTTGAAAATGTTCAGGTGTAAAACCTTCTTGGTCTGACTTGTACAGATGAAACCAATGGAACTTGAGCATGTGGTCAGTTTCAGTAACTGCAACCCCAAGGCTCTATGCCCAAGGGAAGGGATTTTTTCCAGAAGTTCTGGTGGTTCAATGGACAAAAATAAAGAAATTTGTTTGGCTGGGGAGTTATTAGCTAATCTATGCCATGGGGACTTTTCTATAACACTTGCTTTGTTGAGCCAGACATTTATGTTCTGCCAAAAATCCACAAGAGTTAAAGAATTCGGGATTGAAAACATATTTATTTTCACTGAAAAGCAATCCTATTTTTCCATGTTTTCCTCATCCAAAATACTTTTTTTTTCTTATGCTTGAGCAGTCTGACTGTCCCCTCCTCCATGCCCATATCCTGATTTGGGTTGCTCTGAAACAAATGTTCTTGCCATTGGTAGTTTTTGTTTTATCATTTATAGAGACTTCTCTTGTTCTGCAGAGACAGCTCTATTTTAAGAAAGGTAGTTGAGGCCAGTAAATGAGTTGGTATGTGAAATTGTTTACAATAAAGCACTTAATTTTAAAATAAAGTAATATATCTAAATAGAATTAAAACTTGCATTCTTTAGGAAGAGATAGCTTTTTGAACTTCCCTTTGCCTGATTAGGAAAGCCACAAGGCAGCCAGTTTGGATACAGATTGTGCAGATATTTTTATTTTATTCCTCCCCTTGAAATTGTGCTTTGCTGTATTTTCATTGTGCTGATATCAGAGATGGACCTGCTCAAATGGGAAATGTTCTTTGCAAGTCATTTAACTCTTAGAACAGGTTAGGTCATGGAGCATAAAATGAGAGTGCCTTTGCCTTTACTTGCTGCTGTGGCCAGGTGTTTGCACTTTGCCATGCAGGGTTGGGGAGTGGAGGAGCACTTTGTGGGAAGCATTCCTAGGACAGATGCAATGTCAATTAATGTTTAACATCTCTGGTTATTAGGGTTCTGTTGCAAGCAGGAGAAGATGAAAAGCAGAATTCTGTTTCAGTAGTGACAAGCTGTGCCTTTATTTTTGGATTTTGTTTATATCTGTAGCATCTGCAGTGATTGTAGACATTGACTGTCACGTATTTCTAAGTCTACCATAGGTTATGTGTAGCATTTTGATTTTGTTAAATCTCAGTGAATCTTGCTAAATTATTGGGGATCTATTCAGCATTGGAGCATCATGGGAAAAGTCTTAAGCCAGTAGTCCATTCTGTAATCTTATAATTTAATAGTTCAGCATGAATGGATGGGTAAGGCCAGAGTATAATTTGGCTGTCATATAGTCCATACTAAACCAGCCTCTTCATCTTAGTTTTTGGGATACAATGCAGTACTGAGTTTGTGCGACACTAGTGGCTAATTTGTCAGAATATCTCTTGGTTCATCCATAGCTTATTCTTTATATAATATTAGACTGGAAGGGTTGACAGACTTATTTTTTTAGATCAACTTTTGTTTGCACAAGATGGCAATGCTAAAATGACAAGGAGGATTTAAAAATCATTTGAGCAAGGCACAGTTTCATCTAGAAAGCCATGTATTGTTTTATGTAATGAATAAGGATTTTGTGCAATTCACTGAAAGTCTGCATAAGCAAAATAAAAACAAACTGAGAAGGGTATGAACTATTGCATTCTTCCATCATAAATCAAATTTAACTGAGAATAGAGTTCAGTTTCATACTGCTGTTGCAGAAGTATGTGAATTTTTCTGTTTTGTTCAAATACATTGACATACCATGTGGCTCATCACTTTTGTGTAATCTCATCTGTTGCCTTTTATTTCTCAAATGCATAGTGCAACTTTTCATATTCTATCCTTTCTCTCTGTTTCTATTGAAAAGAAGTAGAAATGGAGATCTTATCCCTGGTTTTTCAAGGCTTTGTGTGTCTTTGGCTTGAGTCCAAGGATAGAAGCCTGAGTAACCAAGGTAATAGGAAAATTATACTGAGAAAAAGGATAGCTGGATGGGGTTTTTTTGCAAACATTCACCAAAGATATATCTACAAAGTAAGGCAGTTAAAAATCTTCATAAATAGCTATGTGTAACAAAGAGGATGTTTCAATTTGTGGTGGCAGAAGATTGATCACCAGGGCTCCAAGTGACATAATGCTGTAGGAAGATTCAGTCTTCATAATTAAAGCTAATCCTTCATTTTGTTTTTCAAAATGAAGTGTTTAAGCTTTGAAAATTAAGCTTTTCTTTCATCTGTTTGTGACTACTTGGGTTCTTCACCTGAACTGTGGATGTAATAACTCATAGGAATATTGTGAAGAATCATTAGTTTTTAAGTCAGAGCTCTTGGATGAAAATTTTTTTTGTTTTGTCTTGTGTAGTTTTTAACTAAGAATCTGATTCCGTTTGTCCTGCACCAACAACTGCTTTCCATTTGTTTTGTGTCTTAACAGTGTTACTTCCCACTGCTTTTTCAAGCTGTGATGACAAATTGTTGATTGTGTTTATTTCTCCTAGAGTGTAAATATAGAGAAGCTGCAGGGGACAACCATCAATATATCTACTGAAGATGGGCTGCTGAAAACGAAGTATCTCTATGCAGAATCAGCATCTCTCTCTTCAGAATCTGGTGATATTATGCTGGGAAGTGTTCATGGTAAGAAGGAAACCTGTCACAAATGAAGCTGCTTTGAAGGTGTTCAGGAACATTCACAGTAGCAAATGGACTAATGCAGTAGACTATCCCTAAATCAGCTGTGCACAGTATACAAGCAAAACAGCTCTAATTTCTCTTAGAGACTTAATGGATTTTTTGCCACCTAGCAGACTGTATTTTTGAAAGCAGTTTTTTTAAAACACACTTATTAATAGCAAAAAGCATATATTATATGAAAGAAATGTCACACATACTGAGAACAACAAAATATTCTAAAATTCAGCAATGAAAATTATATTAAAAGTTGTCAGGAGGCTTCTCTTCCCCTTTCCCTATCCTTTATTTTCTTCATAGGAGAAGCAACTCTAACTCAACACAGATCATCTACCAAGAACTATTGTAGGAGAGTGTCATAATTAGAAGTTTTTATTAGAAATAGACTGTGTGCTTGCTGGCACCTTATATTAAGCATGGTGAGAGTTTTGGTTTTTAGAAGTTCTTAGAACTTAGCAGTCTCTAAACCATCCACTCTTTGTTGTCCTTCCCCTAGATCTAAAACTAATAAGCTACAGAGTATTTTATTTAAACAGCAGCTGAGGTTCAAATCTATTGTGGTTTTCTAATTTAACAAAACTCCCATTGAATTCAGACTGTGCTGTAATGCATTTATGGTGATTTAACATTGAGTAAAACAAACTGGAAGATGTACAAAGAAAATTGGTTTTCTGTCAGAGTTCCAGATTTTCAGCTATATCCCTTAGAAGGAATTTGCTATAATTTCTTAGCAATTTTATGTTGTCATCTTGCTTGAGAAATTACTTCTTTCCTCCTTGGAGGAGCAACTGCTTTGTCCATTTAAATTAATTGTGACAATGGTTTCTAAACCTGTTAGATAAAGTTAATTTTAGCATGCACTGACAGAAATAAACTGCTTTTTCTCCTGTTATTGTATTTTTCTAACATGTAGGCTTGTATTATTTCTGAAACTTCTGTCTTATAAGCTGTGCTGGTTTTTCTTACTTTATACAGTGTAATGATATTGTGGAGTGATCAGTTTGTGAGCAGGTTCACATCTTATTCCACATCCAATAGTTAATTTTTATTTTCTTGTTACAAAAATGAAATCATAACTACTGCAGTTAATAACTTTCTTCAGTAATGTCTGTTGCCATTGAGCTGAAGAACAATGTGAAAGCAAATAGAATTATATCCAAATTATGTAGACATTTCTTATGTTATTTGAGGATTATTTTTATGACCTCTTCACTAAATGGGCTTGGAACACCTAATGTTATTTTAGCTGTATGTTTTTTTTTAATTGAACATTAACATTTGGTTGGTAATTTTACTCTATTTTTTGAGAAGAAAATATTTTTTCTGTAAAATATGTTCTCCAATCATGTTTTAATAGTAAGAACCAAGGCTTTTAAAGTACACATACAAACATGTATTAGCAGACAAGATAATTCCTACTATAAATGTCTGCTAGAAAAAATGGTTACTTTCACTTCTGATTTTTGCTCATAAGATAGCTCAATTGCAATAGTTTTGTCTGTGAGCACCTGGACAGATTGCTTCTTGGGCAACTAAAATCACCATTTCCCTACAGCTGACACTATAGGTGGCACCAAATCAGCACATCCTGCACAAAACTAAGCTGGATTTCATTGCTTTTGCACTGGGAAAATTGAAGTTAGGGTAGCACAGACTTTACAAACCTGTCTGAGACACATTTTGTGGTTGAAACTCAGGCTGTACAATCACGACACTGGTAGAGCTCAGACTTTCACAACTGCTCATTTGCATGCTTCATGCTTCTGTGGCAAATGAGTAATGCATTGTTTTGAAAGGAGTTCATTTTGGGTAAATTTCATCAGCTTCTGTAATGGGCATTAGAGATGTCAGGTGCTATTAAGCTTTTGAGTTGACACCTGAAAAAGATTTGATCCTGAGAAATTTCTTCTTTATCTAAGAGACAATAACATTCTCTACCAAGGGGCACATGGAAGGACTAGGGAGCCTCTCTTCGCAGCAGTCCCAAAGTCTTGGGTTGAGTGCATTAACTATTAACTTCTTTTATAAATCTAGTTTAAATTTGGACTAGATATCAAATTCCTTCCCAGCTAATGTTTAAAGTGGGCTCAATTGGACCAAGCTTGCTCAAGGCCTTGTCTAGTTGAGCTTTGAGTATTTTCAAGTCAGAGATTTTATGAGCTTTCTGAACATCTTGGTCCATTCCTGAATTATTCTTCTGGTGGGGAAAAATCTTTTTTGATCATAACTTCCATTATGACCTGTATCCATTATTGCTACTTCTTCCTTCTTCTTCTGCATCACCATAAGAAGAATGTCTTTTTTTCCTCTATACACTCCCATTAGGTAGTTGAAGGCCACAGGAAGATTCCTTCTCAGCCTTCTCCTTTGAAAGCAAAACAAACAGATGCTCTCAGAGCATCTGGAGCTTGGTCTGGATTCCTGATCATCTCTTAGTTAAGTACACTGGTGTCTTTCTTGACACAAAACTGGACACAGTATTCCAAGTGCAGCCTCACAAGAGGGCTTTACTTGCTGTCTGTGCTCCTGATCACACAGCTCAGTGTGCAGCTGCCTTTCTTTACTCACTCCCACTGGAGATCGTGCCCAGTCCTTACCTGCAAAGCTTCCTTGCAAACAGTTGGCACTCAGCTTACGCTGCTTTACATCAGTAAAGGCTGTGATGGACTTCATATTTGCTCTTGACCTTTTCTTCTGCCATAGTCCATTAACTATTCAATTATCTAAAAGACTCGCACTGGGAAACGAGGTTTTTGAGGTTACTTTATATATTTGCACACTAGTTTATATACAGGAGTGAACATACAGCTGCCTTGTCAATTATTTGAATAAGACAAAGTAAAATATCTGCCATCTTCCAAAGGCAGGGCAGTCCAGTGCTTGAGCTTAGAGTTCCATGATCCCTCCAGAAAATACACCTCTTGATATACCAAAGTATAAGTATACCTAAGTGTGTTCCCTACATTTCTGGATTTCACTGTATGTAGAGTGGAATTGTAGCTTCACATTTTACATTTTCATCAGACTAAAGTACAGACATGTCTATAAAGAAATGAAAATAAAATAAATTTCTAAAGCGATACAAAGTTGCATAATGGTTTATTTTCCTTTTTTTCTGCATTGACATAAGCATGCCTTGTTGAGAGCCTCCAAAACAAATTGAAGGCATTTAAATCACACAGCATAAAGTGGTGCCTTTACATCCCAAAAGGCATCTTTTGCCCTGGGTCCTATACGATCCTGATTGCAATACTGTAATTTGAAATTTTACAGTGCTCATTGAAGAAGCAAAGATTGTAGATGATAGAAAAGATAACTCTTTCTTCAGAAGCAACAAACCCCCAGAACACTAAGGCACTGCTCTCAATATTCTGATAAAATTAATATGTTTTGAATATCATAGTGCATTACATGTATTACAATGCTGAAATCAGTTGATTGTAATAATCAATTATTTGGTTTAATTACCTTTAGTCTGGTCTTTCTCTCTTTGCCCTTGATATGCCCAAGAAATACTTGCCTAACTTAAAATCCTAAGTTGTGTAGGCCTTCAGAGAACAGGTACATGACTAAAAGTGCAGTTCTGTGCACTGTCTATGGACAGTGCAGGACATTCCTGTCTGCTTAAAAGCAGCTTTTGTTCTAGCTAAAGGTTTGAAGTGAGCTTTTCACACCAATGCATTGTGTTGACATTGCACGGCACTGGTGGTTCTGCCATGTAAGTATGTATCTAAATGGAATTTGATTTCTACATGTTGAATATTTTTCAAGGGTCTACTTATCAAAACAGGTAAGAAAACCCCCAGAAAAATGAACAGACCCAGGGGCTATATGCTGATAGAGTATAATCTACCTTCAGCTGCTTCATGGGAGCTGCTGACTGACAAAACCCTAGGTCTTTTTGTAGGTTGTACCAAACTTAAGTGCCAGTCATAATAAAATGAGGAAAAGGATGGTATAATTATAGCATGCCTTTTATAAACAGCAAAGAGTGAAGCCAAACATCTTTCAAGGTCGTTGAAAAATGCTTTTGTTTCTGCTCTGATTTTTAGAACTCCAAAGTATTTTGTACAGTATGTGCTTGAAAAGATGAATTTAAGACTGTTGATGATAGGCTGCTTTTCTAGCTTTCAGCCCATGAACCACTAAGAAAAATACAGGTCATATACAGTGGAATGCACTCTGCCCTAATGATTGTTTACCATTGTGTAATTACACAAGATAGGGTAGAACTTAATCCATCTGCAACTTTTAGAACCTTTTCTGAAATATATTAAAATTATGGCGACTGTGCATTACTAAACTGCACTCAGTTTCTGTGATCAGCCTTAGTCTCCATTCTGTCTGTCTCTTGGGAGGATGAGAGAATGGCAGGGATGACATGGTGTGGTTTAGTTTTTAATTTTGAGCATTTCCTGTGACCCATTTATGCATGGAAATGGAGAAGTTTCTACAATTTAGTTAGACTATTAGTAGTAAAGATGTCTCTTCTGTTATGAGGTATATCTGTTATCCTTCCAGATGCTCTTGATATTATCAGTGAAAGGGCAGAATAAGTTTTGAAATTTTGAGCATGGAACACCTGTGCCTGTTTAAAGTGATGCAAGTTCAGTAGAAGACCATTTTACATTTTGTGCCTTGCACACTTTGTTTGATGTCTCCACTTTGTCCAACATATTCCAACTGAAGTCAATGGAAATGTTGGCAAGGGGTTGTCATGTACAAAATAATAAGTTTGGAGAGAGTAGGAAATGTTCAATGGTTCCAGGAAGTTGCCTTTGCAGATAACACAAGATCCCCTCCATCAGAGATGGGGTATAGGTATATAAAAGAGGAAAATAGAAACTGTTTGTTATTTATGCAGTTGAACATAAATCATCTGTAGTGCTGTTGCAGGCATCAGAGCAATTAACAAAAAATTGCCCAAAGTAAGCTAAGACAATATTGTGCATTAGCCTGGTACATACATGCCTGTCTATGTGTTTTTTCTCCCTCAAATCCAGGTGGTGTCTTTGAATTTACTCAATGTTTTTCTTGTCTGGAATCACTTAATCATTACCCACATGAGTTGAGACTTTTGTTTGTAAAGCAACAAGATTAAAATTAATAAATAATATGTTTCAATAATGTTTCTAACATTTTTCCCTTTTTCATTACAGGTAATACCAACCTTCAGACCAAAAGAGGGAGTATCACAGTAGGTAGGTTCTGCCTTTTCTCTCTCTCTCTCTTACTCTTCCCTTCTCCTTTCTAAAGGCTAAATATTCTCAAGGGAAATAAAAAGGAGGTGATTTCACACAGATGTTTTCACCTCCTTTTCAGGAGTAGCACTGATAAATGTGACTGAATAACACCCTTTCCAAACTCAGCCTTTTGTGGCTGGGGGAGGCACATGGTATCACTTAATAATACCCAATGTTTGCTGGACTTTGCACAAGTGAGACTGAGTCTAGCTGTTACCTTTTAGATATAGATGGGATAAAAGGGCATGAGAAAATTCTCAAGTCTGCATCAAATGCAGTTGTGTCCTTACTGTAGTTCTCTCTCACATTTATTGCTATCAGTGATTAGCTATGTTTAATTTTTACATTGGGAAGCTAATAATCGATGTATTACTTATTTGGGGAAGTGATGGGAAGGCTTGTGATAATTTCAGTGTTGTCAAACTATTATGCTAATAGTTTTCCCTTTAGAAATGAAAATAGTTCATAAACTTTTTTTTGGGAACCTGGGCATTTATATGACAGGATAACTCATAACTATCAGTTCTGGTATACCTTCTGTCAGTGCATCTTACAGCACACAAACTCCAAAGTGAGAAACTCAAATTCTAATTATTGCTATAGCAGAAAACTGAAGTAACAAAATCATAGACAAGGCTCAGTGTATCTACTGAATGTAGAAAGATTTTCTCAGGCCCAAATCTTGAAGACTTCTGCTGATGCTGTTAACTGTAGTCACTCACTAAGCATGTTTCAGGGACAATCTCTAAGATGTGTTCAGGGACTGTTAACAACTCTTCTTATGTTTCTAAGAGCTCTATATTAGCATTCCTGGAAAAAGAATGCAAGACACATTCTTATGAGTTAGTCATTAAACCACAGAATTAAATTCAACTTGCAGAGCTGTTTTTCCTTCTCTTAAATAAACTCATAGGGTATGAAGAGTGTTTAAATAAAGGTTTCTTAATATAGGAGGTAGCTTTTTCCATCAACAGATGATGGTTATTTTCCTTAAGTAACCAGGTTCAGCTTAAGCATTAAGCCACATATTAGAGTTGAAGAAACTTTATTTTTCAGATTTCAATTCTAGTATCTAAACCAAGAATTTTTGCCAGTTTTCTATCAATAAGATATACTAGATAGCTAGCTAAACAGGAATTCAATCTTCTTCACACTTCAGATATGTTGGAATTTTATACTTCCTCCAGTCTATAATCAAATCGTAATGAATATTTTGTGTTCCTATAGAGATTGATTTTGTCACTAATTTTACCATGAACAAGGTCAGTCTTTAGGTGCTATTGGGAAAAGCATGTTTTTGCTTAGATTTAAGTAAAGATCACTTCTGTTTAGTTCTTTCTTTAGTGCTAGGCTGATAAAGTGAAGGGAGAAGTGATACTAAATGTTACCTTTGTAGGCCTTTCACTGATCTTTTTGTGCAGTCTTTCTCAAGTTATGTGACTTAGGTTTTATTCTTCAAGCTCTATTTAATTTTCATAAAACTTAACAAAGACTTTTGTCCTTCCAAGGACATCTTGCTTCACCGTGCCCTTTTTTTTTCATTTTTTTTCTCTAGTACCAGTAAATTCTTAAATAGCTAAAGCTGCACAAGACTGACCATCTGTTCCATGTCTAGTAAAAGTCTCCCCCTTGAAAAACCTGGAGAAAACCTTTTCCCCTGTCGGTCCTTAGCAAACTCTGAATTTAAGCTATACATTTTTTCCTTATTTTTACCATCAGTTATTCACATTTATATCAGATAGCACTGGGTATATATTTGAAAATAAATTGCCTTAGGCTTGATCTGTCATAACCATAAAATATGTATTGTCTCTGTTACCATTCGTTATGTATTTTATACTATTAGCCTATACTTCTTAGCATAGGGTCATTTTTCATTGTTGAAATATTTATTTTTCTGGATTTGGGCACTCTTTGGGTTTTTTTAAAATCCATTTTCTTTTCATTCCCCTTTATTTAAGTTACAGATACAAGCTTTAAACAGCATCTTTATGGACTTTGCAGAAGTGATGAACAGTTCTGTGTCTCTTGATAGTCTTAATTGTATCTACACACTTGTATTTAATATCATATCTGAACCATTCATTACATAATATAATGAATAACATAAATAATAAATAATATTTAGGTGTTTCCATAAAATATATTTCATGTTACTTACATAGGTCAAAGCTTAGCTGTTGTTTACTGCACAGTATTGTAGTGCCAGGTTTAGTGTTTGGTTAGTGCTGCCAAGCTTCTTGGTGGTTTTGAAACTCTGCTGAAGTTTTTTCAGCCATAGGAAACTTTGTATTAGTACAAAGGTACTCTGGGAGTCAAAATCTGGCAAGTCATCCTTCCACTTTTCAATGGAAAAGTGTTCCATTTCTCTCAAGGTTGTTTTTGGCTCCCTTGGTATATCTGTGCCTTGGTGAGCCTGTCCCTGCTGCACTTCTCCTGCATCCTCTGCATCCTTTATTCTTGTTGATGCCTCCTGCAAACTCAATGCAGTCTCTCACAAAACAGGAATTATTTTTATTTTAATATTTATTAATTGACAATCTAGGAAAGAACACTCTGTACAGTCTTTCAGATTCACAAAAGTTATCTTTCTGCTGGGAAGAATCTCAAAGGAGCTGCTTTTGCATTTTTCAGTGGGAAGAGAAAGGCTTCAGTGCATAAATGTTGTCCCTCCAAAGCACCATCAGCTGGTGGTATGTGACTATTTGATGTTCTCCCTGGAGAGAGCTGCTGTTCTGTCACAGGAGACTTTTCTTTCTTCCTAGAATAGATAAAGAAACTTATTATAGCTTCTGTTTGAAGCAGAAGAGTCAAAGGCTGGATGTTTCCTGTATCTGTTGCCAACAAAATCTCTGTCAAGGTTATGTGGAGTTGGTAATTGGCTGTTACTAAATTTGATGGGGAATATCTGCAAAAACAGCTTTTGCATGAAAACTTATAAAGATCACAGCTTAAAACATGCATTAAAAAGGTTGATGCATGTAAAATTTTCCAGTTCTAATGACTTTAACTTTTCAACTATTATGAGAACCTTTTAAAAAAATCAACAGTTAAAATCAACATTTCATTTTCACTTAGACAAGCAAAACTCTTCATTATTAATGAAGAGTTAATTTTCTTTTTTTCAGATATCAAACAGACCTTTAGTACAAAGTCTTGAAATGGTAGAAGCATTCACATCCAGTCCTAGTTATTAATGTTTTCTTTTCAGTCAAAGCTCTTCTCAGTTTCTCAGCTGACTAAGTATGGATTAGCTGGGGTTTTTTTGATTACTTTCTCTTCCAAAGAAATCAGCTTTAGCTGTGGGATAAAGATTCTTTTCTGTGTTTTTGCTTTTGTAAGCAATGCACTGATCTTTGGCATCTGTGCTTGAAACCTGGGATCAGAAAAGCTCCAGATGAGTTTACTTAGTGGTAAAACTGTATGGCAAGCATAAAATGTTAGAGACATCCTTGTTAATTAATCAAGTTCATTCTCTCATTAATGTTTTTACTTTTTAAAATGGGAAGTTTCATTCAAGTTTTATTTTTTTAGCTACTTCTAACAGTTTGGCTGTTGGATTTTTTTCTATGCATATTCAGAAGCCAGTCTCTGTAAGTGTCTCAGAATTTCTTGCCAATACTTCAATTTCTACCATTGTCTCTAAAAATACCTCTCAGTTACTGCCTTTTGCTGGTGTACCAAGGTAATTTTTTGTGCTCCTCTAGATTTTTTTTATAATTTCTTTGCAATTCTTATTAGGTATAAGCTTGTTCAGCAGTTTGAAAGTAAACTCTTTGGGACTTCACTTAATATTATGGAAGTCTATGTATTTAAAACTGGAATACATTGCAAATAATGACTACTCAAGTGTACACTTAAAACTTCTTAAGGACTTTCTATTTGTAAAAATGCTTCTTCACAAAGTTTTATGATGATAAATTTCTGCTGATAAGATATAGAAGAAAAGTTAGGCTTCTCTGTTCCAAGGCACAGAACAAATGCTGTTCTGCACATATTAAACATTTGTTGATAATTCAAATGTAGTGAATCAGACTTTACAAAGCCTGTGTTCAGTTACTCTGTGTAACAAGAGGTTGCAGTGAGCAGCTGCTTGGTTTTTGCATGGGGTAGCTTTCCTGGGTAAAGTTCTTCCTGCACAGAGTTTGAGCAAATGAACTCTTTTGGAAACTAAAGGATATCTTAGTATTCAAGTTTTGTGCTTGATTTTCACACAAAAATAAAAATATTCATGTAGAAGGATGTACAGTTGGGCCCTTGTAGAGGTAGAACAACTGCAGAGCAACAGCCTGAGAACCAGTGTGTGCCCCAGTTCTGGAGTGGGGAGATAGTTTTTTTTCAGAAACCTCTTATTCTAAGTGAAGGCTGACAGTCTGTAAGTTATTATGATACTTCTCAAACACAGAAGAATTGATAAAAATCAGTTTGAGGTATAAAGACATTCTGGCAAATGTTTACTTAAAAAGAGTGAATAATATACAAGTTCTTTTCTTTTTTTAGATTCATCAGATGGAAGTCTAAAAGCTTCTACATATCATGGGACAATAGATGTTTATGTCAGTCAATTAAGAAAAGTGGATCTGAAATCCCAGAAAGGTTAGCAAACTACAACAAATATTTTTCGTGGCAGATTTTGATGTGAAAGAAAAGGAAATAGGAGTTTGTTTTGGGGCTTTTTTATCTGTAAAAAATAGTTTGTGATTGTTGGTTATTTACTTTTTATTTTTGCATCAATATTGGAAGATGTCTATAAATACTTAAAATACAATAAGCTCTGTAAGGGACAAGAAGACTTAAGATAGATTAAATGTGTTTGTGTTTTCAATTTTTTTTTCCTGGCAATATGCCCTGCAGAATTCTGCAGAGTTGACTAGGGTTACAGTGTTCCTTTGCCTTAAGCACAGTTTTCTCCATGATGCTGTATATGCAGTGATAACTGACACACATACATTTATTTTTCTTGCCTTCTGACTGAAATGTCTTACTATAAAAATTTGAAGGCAGAGAAACAAAGATGGGAGAACCTTACATTACCATATTCCTTCATTTTCTCTCCTGCTTACTCACTAAAATTTCCCTTCTTAGTTAAAAACTCACACCTAAAGTTGAATTCATAGTTTTGCCATTCTGAAAATACGATGCTGTAAGTTACAAAGCACTGAATACATCTTGTTCATTGTAGTTTGGAAAAAAAAAAGGCACCAAAAAACCCAAAATGCAAACAAAAAAAAAAATCCCAAACAAGCCAAAACACACCACAGCATTTTTACACTTGACTTTAATGTCATGTCAGTCACTTCTGGTAGTTTAAGCATGATATTTGGTCCACTTCTGTTTCCTGTGAAACAAAGCCTGTGCCCTGTTAAAACCTACCAGTTACTCAAAGTGGGACTCATGGTGTCAATGAATTGAAATAATTTGTGCATCCTTCTGTACAATATATTTTGGCTTCATTAGTGCAAAGAAGTTTGTTTATATTATTTCTTGCTTACCTTTTGTATCACTTATTTTGCTAAGTTAATATCTCTTTGAGCTAGAAGAAAAGAGGAATGTATTAAATAAAAGCTAATTAATGTTTTTAAAATATTTTCTAACATCTCTTCTGGCAGCACAGTTTAGTAAAGGCAAAGTTGAAGTTCTGTTTCTGTTTACCCTGTAAATTCAGAATAACTGCTGACAGCTGCAGTGTAGAAAATGTCCCATTTGTGATAAATGAGCTGCATGTGTGCGGGTTTTATGAGTCATCACTGAGCAACTCTCCAAAGAGGACCCAAAGATGAAGACCTTTTCCCTTTCTTATTCTAAGGCTTTTGTGTATCCAGCAAAATGCAGGCCTAAATTATACTGGAAGTTATTTGTTCATCAGAACTGTCACAGGCAAGTGATTTTGCTGTGTCTAACTAGGGTTGCTTTCTGGTGCTTCTTAGCTGTATTTTTTACCATGTTCTGCTTAAGCATCTGGGATGTATGTCAGGAATCTTTTATGTTCTTCTGTAGTGATTGGTGATATTGAGCAAAAACTAAGGAGCACATAAAAAGGCAGTGTATTCTGAATTTCTCAGGTTTTTGATCTAATGTGTAGGAGAGAGCTTTCAAACTTTGTGACTGAGTTATTCCAAAGGTGACTAATGTGGACAGCTTGGGGGCCCAGTGTCTGCCTTTGGCCTGATGCATAGATGCACATATTTGGGAAAGCAGAAGTCAGAATTTCTGGTTTTAATCTCAAAGTAGAATTATTCAGGCCACCAAAGCTGCAATTTTGCTACTAGTTTACATTTTAGTGATGCATAGTCTAAACTGGTTAGTCAGTTTTGAGACTGATCTCTTGGAGGATGTGAACAGCTGGCCCTAAGCAGTAAAGCAAAGACAATTGCCAGTGTTCAAAGTAAGTGAGCAGCATCTCATCCTTCCAGAGCAGCAATTCTTTCATCGTGTGCCATGCAGTGACTGAGTTATTTGTCAAGTCTGAGGCCCTGTCCTTGCTCTGGAATGTCAATATGCAACTAGAATATGAACTTAAATTCATAATACCTGTGAGATCTATTATATTTGTTTCCCTTGATCCTTCCTGTAATAAGATCCTCTAACAAAAGACATTACTTGACATATATGTCACTATTTATTTTCAAGTCTGTGAAGGAAATACTGTGATACCATTTTCTACATGTGACATACTCTGTTTATGATAAATAAAGAGACCTTCATTTATCATAAACATTTATCCTTCCATTTATCCTTTAAGTGACCAAAAAAAAGAGGCTACTGTTTCTGAAGACTTCTCAAAAAACCCAACCAAGCACAACCAAATGATGGTTTGATTCAAGTTAGTAAAATAATGGACTATTTCATGCTTTGATCTCATGATTAAACTAACTAGCTTTCACTTAAATTTATACCAGGTTCAATTACAGTCAAGGTACCTGCATCTCTCAAAGCCTATTTAGAGCTGTCTGGAAGAAAAGTGGATGTGAGCTCAGAGATCCAGTTAAAAGAAACACAGAGTGCCTCCAAAGATGATCATGTAACTCTAAGTGGTAAGGCTTGCTAATCTTGGCTTCCAATAAATGTCTGCCTGGCCTAAGTCAAATACATCTACATTTCTTTATTAGTTTATTGCCCTTGGCAGCTGCTTGTTTAATCTGCTTCATGTTCAGATGTTTGCTTGTGCTCTTGTACTCCCCATGTTATTGGATGACTTTAAAATTTTATTTGGTAAATGACTTGTGAATGTAATCAACTTCTTCTTAACAAAAGTCTTAGAGCCAAATTCCCCTTTAGCATTAGTCCAGTGAATGTGTGGGAGATAATCCAGGGGTGAATCTGTCCCATTGCTTTGTTGGCTTAGAAAATCACATAGACTTTCCTAGGCAATCTATTATGTTAAAAATATAATAATAATTTTTAAAAATCTGTTTCTGAGTCAAAGGGGGAAATAAAAGGGGTATATGGCATATTTATAAATGTACAAGTAGTGCAGCATAGGCTGAGAAATGATGGGTGGGAGATGAGCAGAAGAAGCTGGAGGAATAGGGAGAGAGAGAACATGGAAAGGTACCTGCAGTTACTGGAAGTATTCTTGTAAGGCATTTAAAAATGAACTTAGAATCCCAAGTCTTGCTGTTTCCTGCTTTAGAAACCAGTCATAAATTCACTGTGAGGGTGTGTATTTCTCTCCCCCACTCCAGATGTGGCTATCTAGAAGTTAAGGCTGTTGCTTTTACCAATTACACAATTGGCTCTAGAGAAAACATTAACTTCATGTGTCTGGGGACTCCAGCTTTATACTTGAACGTGTTATGTCAGTGTGACCTGTTGTGATAGCAGATTGGGTAAGTTTGAATTTTAAAAGGAAATATGCATAAAAACTCTTTTCTTCCTCAATGTAAGATGGACATCTCAGAGTCAGGAAAACATTGGAAGTGTAATTATATAATTTTAGTATGTAGCCTGCTTATATATCTCTTCCTGCCTAGAAACAGTAACTAGCACTTAAATTTAGTAGTGGTAATTAAATATAGTTTCTTTAAAAACCGTAAATGGAGGTTGTCAGGCTAGAAATCTGTGGAAGGACCCCAGATTCAAGCAAGACTTGATGTAATGAATCACCTCAGCAGTAAAACAAAACTTCTCAGTGAATGAGGACCACCAGCCAATCAATCATCTTGCTACTTTGGCAACATTAAAGATAAGAGTGGTGTTTCAAATATACACAGCTGAATGACTTCTCTGGTTTCACAACCCAGTCAGTGTTTATGTGGGACAGTCATCACTGAAGCAGAAGCAATTTTTCAACCCACTGTTCTGTATGGAAATGATCTTGGCACTTGAGGCCAAAAGTGACTCTGATTAGTTAACTCTCAAATATACATGCCCCAGAGGCACAGAAATCATCAAGAATTATGCAGTGGCAACAGCATTAGGCCAATGATTATCAGTTGTTTAAAGAACTTACAGCATTACATAAAAAGGGAGATACTTCCTGCTTCTATTTCTCTTTACCTTATGATGTATTCTTTCTGTACTTACCCTCTCACTATCAATGATTGCTTCTTCCTAAAGGTGATCTTTGGTAATTTTCTTATATAAGTAGATTCTCAAATAATTGAAAATCATTCAATACAATTTCTGAATCCTGGGAGCATTGTTGAAGTTTCAGGTACAAAGTCCATAGCAGTCCTGCTGCTGTGACTGGAGAAATGTAAAATAGAGAGTGAAGAGGGGCTTTGCCAAATGGTTTAAAAACTGTATCACAAGAGCATGGCAGTCTAGGAGTTTTATGCTTTTGAGTTCAAAGATTAGTTTAAAAACAGATGGTTTTTCAGAAAATCTGGTTCTCATGTGAATAACACAGGAACTGTGACCTTTTAGGAAGTTTTACTTGCCTCTGGGAATGTTTGAAGGTGTTAGAGAGAAGGCTGTCCAGTGGGAAGACAGGGCAGAGTTCTGTGACTTGTAAACATGCCCTTATTCCTGCACTTTCCTGCTCTAGGAAAACCTTCCCTACTGCTTTAGAGCAGTCATCCTGTACACCATCAGCCCCCACTTCCACCTGAGGGGGGTCAGTACACTACAGCCCCACAAGCGCTCACATCCAGGGCTTTGCCAGCTAGCCAAGAGTAGAGTGGGATTTAGTGAAAGCAAGATGATGGAAGTCTGGAGTGAGTGCTCTAGAGACAGAGGGATGAGAGTGTGAAAATGGGTTTGCTCTTTTAGGAAAATGAGGGACTTTGCTGCAAAATTGAGAGACTTGCTGAGAAAGGGAGGGGAACTAGAGAGCAGTGTCAGGGAGTTTTTATTCATTGAAGTAATTTGCAAGGGCAAGGCATCTGTTCCCATTGGCATCAGTAGGTAGTCTTGAAAGCAGTATGTATGATATAATGAAATGTTACAAAAACAGAGTTCATGTTAAGGACTGGTCCAGCTTCCATCAGTGGAAGTGTTTGGATGTCTTTAGAGTCCTTGAGTAATTCCAGTAATTTCTGATTGTAATCATATCTAAATGTTCTTTCTTTTCCCTGACAAGAAGAGGAGCCCTTACTGCTCAATATCTGCCTTCTTCCTGTCTCCAGGTGTGCCTGTATTCTTAAATCTTATGCTTGTGGAGGTAATTACCTATAGGTAGTGCATGTGGTAAGAGAAAGAGTAGCAGGCTAAAAGATGTTAAACATTTAAGAAGAAAATGAACTTAGGAGTCCGTTATGTCACAGGGGTTGCAAACATGTTGAAGGTCAAGGTTAAAGTTCATATAATTTTGATTTACATGCTTTTTAGGCCATTTTCCAATAAGTTAAGTTCAAAGTACAAAGATAGGAACAATTACTTGTGTAGTCCCAAGAGGAGCAATATTTAAATAATATCAGGAAACAACAGTGTTACACCATTGAAAACAAACAGCATATTAACATGATTTTTCTGTGAAACTCAAAATAATCCTTTGGCTTTACATGGCATTAGTAATACTTTGCTGGAATGTGTCCAGTTTTGAGTACTGTGCTTCAAAACTGTGGAGTCTCTAAAAGAGAACATGTGATCAGAGTCCTAAAATCATGATTAACCGGAGAAGACTGGTTCTCCCCATAGGTTGTGGTGAGAAGCACCTTCTTCCTTACAACAGTCATTCACTCAGGCATGCACTGAAATATTACAACTTTCACATCTGCCTGATGTTCCCTGCTGGAGCAAAGGGGATCTAGACAGATGTTTCCTGCCATCAGGAATAATTACTTCTCACTGCTCACTCAGTGGTCCCTCATACAGTAGTACTGAGAGAGCAGCCTATGGAATGCTGTGGCCTTCCCTTTAGGATTGCTTTAAGGCCAGTGTGCCAGAGGGGGCTGACTGCATAAATCTATTGTACCATGCACAAAACTTTATGGATGGGTGTGTTTAAGTCTTCTTTATGAGAATTCTATACTGTTTACTCTAAGGTAATACCTGTGTTTTTAGCAGCCTGGAGTTCAAGGGTTGAATACAAACACAGCTGGAAGGGGCAGTGAATAACATGAGAGAAGCAACTTGCCTTTGAAAGGGAAATAACTGAAAGAGCTTGTATTATGTCAGTGCTGAAACTTCAGGTTTTATCTGAAGCTTACCAGCTGCCCCAGTGTAGAGCTTTTTCTCCCACTGTGCAGCTGTCTTGGGTTTGTTGCAGTCAGCATTGCAGTTCTGATCCCAGGAGTAACACTATCTGCTGTCATGCCCTCCCGTTTAGTCTGTTCTCAAGGCACTTCAGAACTTTCCTTCTTTCTTAGAAGCAGTTTTTATTGACTCTTGGCCACTAGAATTGAGTGGGAAGAGCTTTGTTTTATAATGTCCCTCTACACACTGCCCTCTGTGAAGCCTTGATCCTTAAGCAATATCTTAAAAAAAAATAAACAAAGACCCAGGTTGTATCTGGAAAAGATTACATTCCTTTGAGTCAAATAGAAAGTTCATCCAACTTTTATTAAACACATTAGATGAGATGCTATCCTACAGATTTTTATTGGTTTCAGCTTGCATTCAACTCAAGCTGTTCACAACATTTTGATATATACACAGTCCAAACACTACCAATGAGCAACACTTAAAATATGATCCTCTTCTTGTGTTTTGCGGTATGAAAATAGAGCTCTCAACTTCTCCAGTCTCCAGGAAGGCAAGTAAATAAACAGTCAGTACTTGACTGTGAAGTTTTGCAAAGGTGTTACCTTCCTTTAAACACCACACGCTGGGGAGGGGGAGAAACACAACCTTTTTCCTGGGCTTTAAATTGAAGGGTATACACAGCATAATGGTGTATCTGTCTTCTCCTGAACTTAACTGCTGTCTTGACTGGTAGGTTTGGAAATTAATTTCCTTCCCCCTGCCCACCCCCACCCCCCCTTCTCAGTCCAGGAGGCTGTTTGCTTTTGTGATTTGATCAAGCTAGTAAAGTCTTCCTCAAAATCCACTTAGGTTCTCATGGTATTCAGAATACAAGCAGTGAGTACAGTTAAGACCCTAGCGGTCATCAAAAGGTCTCCAGCTAAACCTTGTTGCTTGATTAATGCCTCATACATAAAGTAATTTAAATATAGGAAATAACTTTGAACCTCCTACTAGTGATGGGCTTAATAATCTTAATATTTGCCTCACAGGCAAATTTCCAGAAGTATAAGGAACAAAACTTTTTTCTGCATTCACATGGGAAAAACAAAATGAGAAGCAGAGCTCAGACAGCAACTCGGCTTTAAAATGGCTCTTGGAAATTTGTTCCTGTGTTCCTTAAACTCTTCTTTAACTTTTTTACCAGGGTGTAAGCAGTGCATTAAACAATTTACAGCACTGATTCTGTGCTTCAGTATTTGTTTCTTTTACAGAAGTACAAGCCATAGTCACAAAAACATGAGAGAGAGGAACTGAGACCAGGCACTCCAATATGCACCTTCTGGAAATATATTTCTGCCCTGAATTTCTGTCCTCTCTCCCTAAGAGAAAAAGTTGTATTTTTAGTGTTCTACAGCTCTGTTAAAGGATCAGCTGAAATTTTCCTTTTTACTTCTTTGTTGTAGAAGGTTCAATTTCTTGTCACCAGGAGGTTGATTCCTGTTTAAAAAAACAGACTGATTAAATGTTTTAAGTGTTATCTATGTTTAAAAGAAAGATTCTGTTTTAATTTTTGTTCTTTATTCTCTGATACAATCCTATTGAAAATTAGTGATTTGGGAAAGCTTTGAGGAACTGAACTTTCAAATTTTAATGGATTCCATATACAACACATTTGTCCAACTTGGTGATTCATCACAGATTTAAGTCTGCAAGTTAGATGATGAGTAGAGGTCTGTGGATTTTGTTTTACTGTAGGAATGTTACTGACACAGAGTGTGGTTGAGACTGCTGCTGTCTGGAGCAATGAGGAGTGCAGAAATTGTAGCAGGACATCCCCTTGGAGACACCTGAAGGCATGTTGTAGTCTGATAACAAGGGACACAGAAGTGACTCTGACATTGTTGGACTCCTCTGAGAACTCTGTACTTCCAAACCATACCTCAGCCTATTGTGAATTGTTGTGGGTTTGGCCCATAAACTTAAATCAATCCCACTTAGAGCTGCTAAAGCACTGAAACACTATTGAAAAGTTCTGGCACATAGGCCTGAGTTGTGGAAACCAATGCAGTGATGTCAGTTGGAGTTTTGCCACTGTTTTTGCTGTGGCCAGAATTTAATTTCAGCTGTGTTACAGAGCAGAGCATGTTTGCAAAATTGGTTCAGAATCTGCTTCCCCGCCATCCCTTGTGTTATTCCAGGCTCAAATTATTCTAAACTTAGAATTCACACAGTTAAATGAACAGTAAAGTAATAATAAATGATATTTTGTAAAATAAACCAAAGTGAAGGTTGATCTTGTGATAAAGACACTGATTTGGGACTTTAAAGATCCCAGTTTAATTCCCAATATGGACACAAAACTTTTGTATAAATTTGGAAGGTCACTTATTCTCTCTTGGCCTCAGTTTCTTAATTATAAAATGAGACTGAGTTGAACTCTGTTATACAGTGAGCTTTTCAGAGCATGACTGTGAATACCAAGTGTATGGAAGCATGTAAGAAGACAGATACCTCCTGGTTCTGGGTTTTTTTTAGGCCATTATCATAAGGAAACAGTAATAGTAGCAAAATGTCGAGGCATCTGGACAATCAGGTCTTACCATGTCTCTTTTCAGTGTTTACAATAACAATTAAAATCTTTGTAATTACTTAGCCAGATCAGTATCTCATGTAGAGTAATGGTTTAACCAGAACTGTCTACTGAGCACCAGGCTGCCACTCACTCCCCACCAGTGGGATGGGGGAGAGAAGCAGAAAAGTAAAAGTGAGAAAAGTCATGGTTGGGATAAAGATACTTTGAAATGAAGACTTTAATGGATAAAGCAAAAGCTATGCACACAAGCCAAGTAAAATAAGGGATTCTTTCACTACTTCCCAGGGCAGGCAGGTGTTCAGCCATGCCCAGGAAAGCAAGACTGTATCTCATGTAACAGGTACTGGCTCAGATAAATGCTATCACTCTGAATGTCCCCTGATCCTCCTCCTGCCAGCTCTGATGCAGAACATTACACCATACAGTTCAGAGTATCCCTTTGGTCATTTGGGGTCACCTGTCCTGGCAGAGATCAGTATTAGAAGAAGAAAAGGTTTTGATACTCTGAAAGGGCCACTCAGAAATAACAAATTTTATATATTGTCTAACACTGTTTTCATCAGTGTTGGTCCATCCTAGCTACTATTAAAATAAACCCTATCCCAGAGAAAACCAGTACATGTAGGGCTTGTGTGGCAAGGTTGCTGGGAGGGGCTTTAGGGGTGGCTTCTGTTAGAAACTGCCAGAAGCTTCCCTTGTGTCCTACAGAGACAGCACCAGCCTGCTCCAAGATAGACTCAGCACTGGAAAGGGTTGAACCCATCAGTGATGACAAATAACACAGTCAAACAGGAAAAACCCTACTGCACACCAGCAGCTGGAGAGAGGAGTGAAAATACATGAGAGAAGCAGCCCTGCTGATGTGCAGGCCAGTGCAGAAGCAGGGGCAGGAGGTGTTCCAGAGTAGAGATTCCCCTGCAGCCCCTGGAGGTCTGCAGGGCTGCAGAGATCCACCTGCAGCTTGTGGAGGACTCTGTCAGAGCAGGGGAAGAGCATGAGGAGCTCTCCTCCTGCAGAGGCAGGAGTGGCAGAGATTATGTGGACTGACCAAAACCCTCATTCTCCATCCCCCTGTGCCTCTGGTGGGGAGGAAGTAGAGAAATAGCAGTGAAATTAAGCCTGGAACAAAGGGAGGGGTGAGTGGGATATGTTTTTAAGATTTGGCTTTATTTTTGTTACCCTTCTCTGAGTTGATTTGGAATAAATGAAACTAGTTTTTTCCCAAGTCAAGTGTGTTTTCCCTGTGACAGCAATTGGAAACTGAAATCTCCCTGCCCTTATCTTGATCCATGAGCCTCTTGTTATATTTTCTCTGGCCTATTCATTTGAGGAGGGGAGTGGTAGAATGGCTTTGGTAGGTACCTGACAGCCAACTAGGGTCAACCCACCATAACACATTTATTTCTTAGCTTAGAATAAAAAGTGCAGTATTATATAATAAAAACCACTACTCTGTTGTAAAGATGTATTATCAGAAATTAGATAAATGCAAAAAAACTGTGTCAAGAAGGAAATGTCTCTGCTAAAAGTACACAAATTCTACCAAATAAAAGTGCTATAATTGCTTCCAGGGAGCTTGGAAAAAAATGACAATATGAAGATGATGTGTTTACTGTGTGTCAAATTAAACTAAGACAACTCTCTTTTCCAGGTCACATGAATCAAAGGGATGAAACAGACAAATGGATTAAGGCTGACACACAAAATGGCAAAGTGTGTCTTAAAAGCCAAAGCTGGATCCAGTCTGTCAAGCTGAAGAGTTCTTAAAGGTGAAATAGGCCAAAGAGATTAAATCAAGAAACTACAAAGGAACATTTCTGTAAAATTATGAAACTTTATGGATGAATATTCTTAATATAAGAGAGACACTATTAAAAATGAGAGCATTTTAACCCAAGATTTGCCTGTGACAGTGCTGGTGTGGAACAGTCTGGTTTATTTAAGTGCCTTTCAGGAATGAGATGATCTTACGTATTCAGAATTTATGTAAGTTGACCCTCTTACCATATCAGTTTTAAAGCTGGTAATTTTCAAACAAATTTTGGAGCTGTCATTTAAAAATAAAAGAAGCATTTTCAACAATTCCAAGATTTGAAAGCTTTGCAAGCTCTGTTATACTTTTAAATTAAATGTCTCAATACTGTGGGAATTCTACTGGTTTATGCGAAATGCAGAGAATTTTCTTCAACCAAATTGTATCATGGATAGGAAAAAATTACTTTCAGTGTGGTTCTTATGTGGTCTTTTCACTTGGTGTTTGAACCCTGAGCAGTTCCTGCCTGGGCTATGGGTACTCTTTGTAGAAATACTTCTGTGAAATGGCAGAACTTGCTCCATGTCATCCTGAACCTCTGGTTTGTGGCTAGAAAGAAGAACTCCAGCTATGTCTACCACTGCTCATCTGCAAAGAAAAGCTTTTAAAATAAATAAAAGTACCATGGAGCTGGCTGATTTCAAGGAGGAAAACTCCTCCAACTGGACTTCAGGGGAGGGTCCTGAACATTCCACTGACGGAAAAACTGCCATAGAAAGGCAGTGTTGCCCTAGTGACTGAGAGCTGGAATCTCTTTGTTTGCTCAAATTCTCTGCAGTGACTGAGAGCCCTGTCCTGCAAAGCTGCCAGGCAGCTCTTGGGGGCAGGAAGGCAGAGAGGGAGGTGGGGGGAGCAGATGGGTCTGCACAAGGGCAGGCTCGATTTTTGTGGAGGGTTCTGTGTCACTGTAATACAAACACACAGTAAAGTAAATGGAGCTTTTAAAAGCCTTTCCATGCATCTCTATGGCACCTTATAAAAGCAGTAGTGAAATTTGTGTTTTAAGCTGAAATGTCAGAACCCTTGCCAGCTGAGGGGATGGCAAAGAGCAGGAGAGACTGTCAGCTCAGGCTTTAAGTTTTGTATATATATGTATGTTCTTTAGGTCATAATAGTACATTATGAAATGAACTGCTTTGCCACAGGATTCCCCAGGAGATATAATTGCCCCTGGCTAATGGACTTCAAGAGTCAAGGGCAGCATATCTACTGTAATTCAGGGTGGTTAAAAATTCCACTTCCTGTTTATTGTTGTGTGTACTGTTTGTTGGGACGAGGTGGGCACTGATACATATGACAAATTATATGTATTTTTAATACAAACACTAATATATAAAACATTTCTAATAGTATTACTAAAGGCATTACAATATTATTAGATATGCACTTATTATTATACTTTTAAAAGTTACAAAATATTAAATTATAATGGTTTTGGATATGCAGGAAAATATTTGAAACTAATGATTTCTATGCCCTGCTGCAGCCAAAATGAAAAAAGCACCTCATAATTCACATCACATGAAAATATGAAGACAGTCTGGTAGGTACTTCACAAAATCGAATCCATTTAATAGTCCCATTATTCACCTGAAATACAAAGCCTGTCAGCCTCTGAGATTAAGGTTGTGGTTTTTGAGACTGCTGCATCAGCAATTTAGGGGAGAACATAGTAAGAAAACATGTTATTTGTTCTATATTGAAAAGAAAGCAAACTCAGACTTTGAATTCATTAATTTTCTAAATTGAGCAGAAATTAAACATCAGACTTGTTAGTTACTTGCTTAAAGAAGTTTAAATTAGCCAGCAGAAAAATTGTGCTACTACTGAAGCTACTGATTATATTCATTCCAAGCTAATACATGTTGAGACCAGCTAGAATGTTAATATAAAGGTCAAGAATGAGTTGAAGGAGGACAAACCCTTGTGAGTTTTCCCAAAGGCATTAACAATGTCTTGTTCTGCTCTAATGAGGTGAAACTGTATTTTTCTCTAGACAAGGGAAGATTAGTAGGTTATCAGGAATTAGAATTTGAATGGTGAATCCCTTGTGTGCCCATATATCCTTTTTTGTCCATTTGATGAGAAGACATTCTTGTAACTGGAGCAAATTTATACTTAAACACTTTTTTCATTGGTGCTCCCTTTAATTTGATTCTCCTGCTCTCTCAGCTGCCAGCCAGCCCACAGTTCAGACCTGCAGACATGAACATTAGCTTGTTCAGAGAGCTGGACTCAGCCCAAGAGGCTTTTATGAGAATGAGGGCTCTGGGTGCCCAAGTGACTGTTGAGAAGTGGGGAACTGTGCTTAAATGCATGGGTGTAGTTGTGTATTAAAGAATCTGTAGTTGCTGCCTACTCACTGCAACTCCTCAAGAAGGCTGTACTTGATGGGTACCAGCCCCATCAAGTGTGAAGTTCTCTGGGGAGTCAGAGTGTTTATGTCCTGGACAGGACTTTCATGGCAAACAAAGCCTCCAACACATGCAGATTTATTCATTGCTTACTCTGCATGGTACTATAAAAACTTTCATTATTGAAAAATGAAGACAGCTTGAATCAACATCTGAGAGTTAGCAGTGCTGAGTGCAGCTGTCTTGCTTGAAGGCATTGATACTCCTGTGAGAAAGATTTGCTATGCTTCCTTATTAATGCAACAAATGGCCTTTTATTAAAATGTGATTAGTTTTAAGAAAAAATAACAGTGGTCTTTTCATGCTCTAGAGAAAAGCCCTTGAACTGTAGGGATGCTGCACAATTTCTTCATTTTTCATTTTGAAGAATTTGTTTCTTCAGGCTCTGATCTGTGTTTTTTGGTGAAGGTGGTTATGTTAGCATCCCAGTTATATCCAAGCCAGGAAGGACGGTCAACATCATTATGTTCCTTTTTCTCCAGTTCAGAACAGCTTGTGTATTTCAAGACAGCTTGTGTGCAACAAGAGTTTAAAAATAATAATGACAAAATTTTTCCGAGGATGTTTTTACATAGAACACTAAAAACAGTTTAATGAGGAAAAGTTCCTTGCATTAACTAAAATGATCAATATTATAAGGGTGTTGTGGAAAGTAGAAAATAATTGGTTAGGTCATAGAGTCACAGAATGAATTAGGTTGGAAGAGGCCTCTGGAGAGTGTTTCAACACTTGGTTTAAGTGTATCCAGCTAGACCAGGGATGAAGGTTGCAGAATCTCTGGGATTCTCTTCAAGAGTTTGACTAGCTTCCTGGTTAAAAAATTGAAGTTTCCTTGTAATCAGAATGTAGTCAGAATTTTACATAGGCCACTTGTCCTATCAGTGCACCATTGACAATGGTCTGGTTCCATGTTCTGTATGCTCTGATGAGAGTTACAGACAGCAATAAGGTCTCCTCCATCTCGAGCCTTCTCCTGGGACTTAGCAAAGCAATTCTCTGAAGGTTCTTCACAGACCACATGCTCCAGCACTTTAATGATCTTGGTGGGCTTCATCCACACTTGCTGTAGTGTGTCAGCATCTGCCTGAAAACAGATCTGAGAGGGTGATGCCACTGACATAATAACATTCTCTTTGGAAGAAAATATAAAACCAAACAAGATAAACAAACCAGCTACATCCAAAGGTATTACCTTTGGCAAAGCATTTCCAGGGTGTTTTCTCACAGCTCTGTAGGAGGGCTATAGTAACTGAGCAGATGCCTCTAGTTTTCTCTTTGAACCAGGATCTTTGGCACCTACAAGTATTTTTACCCTTTCCTCATTTGCTTTTTGCTTGCTTTTTGGCCAGCCTCTCTACTGTAGGTATCTTCTGTCACCCACCTCTTTTAACATGTATTGTTTCAGAAATGGAATTGAGTACACAATGGGCAGGCTACAGGAGCTTTATGGTTACCTGCATGCAGTGGCTCTGGACCTGCTCCAAGGCTGTGTTCTGCAGCTTCTGTGACAGCTGAACCAAAAGAGAATTGTCTGTGATGCCCAAGCCTACCCATGACTCCTCAGATCCCCCTCAACATTTTGTGGCCACTGTCCTTTTGCACAATTAGAACACAAAACTAATAAACTAGATCAAAATTTGAGAAAATCAGGCCTCCTGAGCGAGACACTCTAAAAAGAAGAAGAGCAACTCTTCCTTTTTCAGCAGTGTCAATCCAGCAATTTTTGTTACCTTCCCAAGTTGAAGAAACTGAACCCACCACTTGCAGTCTTGTGAATGTCTCTTTCTTTCCATGCCTTGTGTGACCTGGCTGCCAGCCCAGTCCTGCTGAGCAGAGCACCCTCCTGCCCGGCCTCCCCCGCCGCCAGCTCTGCGCTCCAGAGCCCCCCTGTGCTGAGCGTACTCCAGTGCTCCTGGGCAAGAGCCAACTCTGCATCTCCCATCCTCTCCAGGAGATTCAACCTGATCTGGTGTGTCACAGCCACAGCAAGGCAGCCTTTCTCCCTGCTGCTAAGCTCTGGAAAAATATACAGCATCCAGACAATAGTGGAAAAAAGAATCCAAATTGAAGTGCTCTGTTATATGCCAATAATGTTGCTACAGTGTTTTTTGTGTTTGTTTCCCGAAGTGGAAATGCTGGAGATGGTTACAAGGGGCAGATGTGCCCAGCTGTAATGCTTGCACCACTACAGCAGGAAAGGGAAGTGGGCAGGAATGGAAAAGGGTCAGAATTAGTGAAGCAAGAAGAGCTTGTTTTCAACCACTGCAGGATATTTTTTTTATAAAATGTCCAACACTGACACACTCTATGAGCCACATGAACACAAGGCTGCATCTGTTTTTATATTAGGGAGGCCTGCACCATTGAGGAATGTGTGCACAATTTATATGAGCTATAAGCTCTGACCTATAAAAAATCAACTCATCCAAGTCCAAATTCCTGTTTTTCATGGAAACTGCGATGTATAGTGGCTGTCTGAAGCATGTATAAGGGGAGCTGTTACTACTTTTTTGGAAACTTATGATGTCCCATGCCTGGAGCTACAGTTGAGTGGTTTGCCAGAAACAGCCATTCATTAATCATCAACACATGCTAAAAAGATTGTTTATTTAAGATATACTGCCTATGACAGAGCTTGATTATTTTATTTACTTATTTATTTATTTATTTAATTGCTGTCTTAAATGAGTCAATTGATGAATAAAAGTATTTCAGCCAATAATTACAGTTATCTTTGGCAAAACAACTATCTATTAGTATAAGTCAGACAAAAGTACTGGCCCAAACACAGGGCTTGAGAAGCACTGGAATACCTAATTGAATCCTTACCCAAAGTTTGAATCCATTTTATTGAGAGGGGCTAACTGGGAAATACAGTTCTGCAATATGGTCTGAATCCTGAACCATTCCAAAATTCAACAATTTTTCAGAATTACAGAACGTGCAAAGTTGGAAGGAACCCACCAGGATCATCAAGTCCAACTGCCAGCCCTGCACAGCACCATTCCCAAGAGTCACACCAGTTGCCCAAGAGCATTGTCCCAACACTTCTAGAACTGTCAGGCTGCTGCTGTGACCACTGCCCTGGGAAGCCTGTTCCTTTTTGACTTGATCCATCATAATAAAAAGCAGAGGTTTTGAAAAAAAACCTTTTTGAGCTGAGGTTAGAGAAACCAATCAACAGTAAAAAGTAATGGAAAACAAAAAAACATGGGAGAAATGTTTGTAGTGCAAATACAGGAGCAATTATACACGTGGAGGCAGGGAGCTAATAAGAAAAGCAGGAAGTGTTCTGCAGGCATGCTCCAGGTTACAAAATGTGATAAGACTATATATAGGATGTGAAGTATTCTGAGGTCCATGTCAGCTGCAGTAGTTTTATCTTTTTATGGCATCCAGTTCATGTGCACTCAGTGACTGAAACATGGCACTCCAGGAGCCTCTGTGTCACTTCCAAAAAGAGAATTAGTCAGTGAGAAGACAGTACTGTATTTTTGTTGCTTGTTAAACAGAAGACTAAGGAGTAATTGTTGTTGGTCTTTTACCAAATCATGCGTAGGAGGTCTTCATTTCCAATTTCATGTTTGTTGGATCTTTCCTCCCCTGAGACCTGAATATTTGGATAACACCTAAGAAATTCTGCTTTTTCAGGAAAAAAAAAGTTCTTGCAATCTCCTTTCTAACCAACAGCAGCCATTAGAAAACACAACAACAACAAAACCATACAAAAATTAAAGTCTTCTCCAAATATTAAATGTATCATAACTATTAAGATCTAATGTGATTTTTGTTTAAAAGGCAAAAATTGTAAGAGGAACTGTTGATGAGTTTCTTGTTAATAGCATAGTCATGAGATTAGGAGAAATGTAACCTGTTTTATGTTAGTGCAGACAAGAAAGAAAGAAGCACCTAATTTTGCTCTCAAAGAAGGTCTTTTCAGGAAACCAAACTGTTACAGATGAGATGTAGTGTGGGGAAAGCACAAGACTAGCTGGCTTCTCTGTCAGTGACAAGTTTCCTTTCTCATTTTGCATCTAGAAATGTTAACACAGAATGTTTTACAGGGAACAGAAGCATTTATCTAAAGATGCCAGTGTGTTATTTCCTATAGGAATAGTCTTAAGGAAATCAAACTGACACAACCTTTTCCTACATTTTAGAAAGCAGTTAGGCTGTTTTTCCTCTAGCAGAAGAAATCAATTGTACCAGCACTATGTACTTCCATATTAACTTATCCACAATTCTTTCTGCCATTTAGAAACTGGATTAACTGAAAGGTCATTAGCCTCTGGATACAGAAATATGCAGCAGGATATCAGGCCACAGACCTTTTTTTCCTTCTAACATTTATTAAATCTGGAAGCAGGGCAGTATGTTGGCAAATATAATCTCAAAATCTACCTGATACTTAATGGAAAGAATGAACAATTGAAAACCCATAACTGTTTCCTATGAAGCTGCATTGGACTGAAACTTGAAGAACTTTGTGCCTCCACGTGTTTTCTATTTTAATCTATCAAAACAGTAAAAAGAAAAAGAAAAAGAAAAAGAAAAAGAAAAAGAAAAAGAAAAAGAAAAAGAAAAAGAAAAAGAATGTGCACAATAAAAGAGAAATTACTCAATACTTGCAAGGTTTAGTCTATTAAGAAATGTCTGCTAGGACTGGCTAGTGTTTAGCATTAAATAATGGGGAATTCCTTTGGAACAATGAAGTACTATTTTATGCCACAGATATTTTAAGGCAACTTTAAACTAAAACCATATTTATTTGATTGCTTATTTAGAACCTAAGCCACTAGCATCTTTTAATTCTCCAGATGAATATGATTTTTTACCTAGATGACCTCTTCCATCTCCTTAAACAGGGAATGAAATTTCTCTACAATGTAGGTTTCACACCCTCAGAAGATAAATTACACCTGAAAACAGCCTTTACCTTCTGTGAAAATCTAAGAACCTGAATATATTTTAAGAGTTAGTCTGAAAACAGAATTAGGGCCCGTTTTAGTTTTTCTGACAATATTGCTTCTCATTCATTACTAAAAACATACAGGTTGTGAAAGAAACACATGGTTTTATGTGACAGCAACAATACTGTCATTGCTTTTGATGTTGTTGAAAAGCTACAGCAAGATAACTAACTCTAGAATCATGCCGTTTTCCCGTGCTTTTGATGTAGTTATTGGCAGAAGATAAAGTTTTTATCATCGTTACCATATTGGCCTTGAACTGCAATTTTAAAAAGAAAAAGGTATTCCTAAACTGGGAAACATGCAGGATGTGGAACATATCAGAATCTAGCTATGAACCCACTTTTATTTTATGGATATCATTCCATCTGGATGAAGCCAGTATATTCTGTGGCCTGGCAAAATCTAGGGTGGGATATCTTTGGACCTGTTGGAAGGAACAAGCAAAAAATGTTCAGGACTGCATTATTCTGCATAATCAATCCACCTAGTAAGTGTTGTCCCAGACTCAGATGGTGCAGGAGTTTCCTATCACTGAATATGTGGTGTGAAAGATTAGAGACTGAGGCTGGCAAGGAAAAAAAAATCCATTGTCCAGAAAATTAGACTGAAGAAAATAAAATTGGCAAAGTTTACCTAGTTCTAAACATCACAAAAAGGGCAAAGATAACACTGGGTGGAGACATGTATCTCATGGTTGCCTTTTTGTTTTGCAAAGATGTGTAACTCTCCAGGGTTGTCTTTAGAGTAAAAATAACTGGTTGGGAAATTCTTTGGCTGGGTTAGAAGTGTTTAATCAAGACCTTTGGAGAACCCATTGCACACGGGACTCTTAGGCAGAGGCAAAATCCTGGGTCATCCCAGGCCACAATAATGCAAATGGGTTTCTGAGAAGCCGTGAAGCTCCTTGATGATGGCTCACCCAACACAAATTGGAATTTGTACAAATTTTTGTTTCCATTACATCTCACTTCTACAGGAAAATGGATCAGCAAGCAGAATCAGAAAGGGCTGACGTACTGCTGCTCTAAACAGAGATGTGAAGTCACAGAACAAACAAGTCAACAGCAGTAATCTGAGTATAAAAGAAAAACCCTTGAGGCTTAAGATGAGAAAAACTGTAAATCAGAAAATTATGAAGAGATTAAATTAATATGAATTAATTTTTTTCAATTACTACTCTTGCATAGCAATCCTTCAAAGCACTTTCTGTTTCTAACAAGTGTTTAATTAGAAGTAGAGATTTTAAGGAGAGAGTTCTGAGATGACATTGAGAAAACTATGTCTGAGAAGTGAAGAAAATAAGACCAATGACAGCAGAATTGTTTGTGGTAAGACAGGGAAACAGTAGAGGAGAATTTGGAAAGTGTGAAGCACACTGGAAATACCTTTTGAGTTATTAAGCATATGTATTGGTCTTGTGGTCTCTAAAACAGCTATTAAACTGGAATGGCTTAGCAGGAAGTACAGTACTTACAGAGGACCTCAGAGTACAGTTAGAGCTCTCCTAGCATAGGCTCTCTATATAGGATGGTATTTCAGATTTCTTACTCTCATAAAGTTTTATTAAGTTATATACTCAGATATATCAACCATGTCTAAACTTCAGTTCCTTTCCAGTTTCAGCCCTGTGGCATGTCTGGCCACTGTGCTGTTCTAGGTGTACAGGGCCTGGTCTGTAATACTCTTAACCCCCATGGAAGGGTGGTGGACATCAAATCCACATCTTTTGAGACTCACAGGACTCAACTCAGTTCTCCCAATTTTTAAGAAGGGTAAAGAAGGAAAGCTCCAGCGATTACAGGCCCTTCAGTCTCGCTTCAGTGGCTGGTAAAATTTGTTATTTTTTTAGTTATTAAAACTGGTTATTGGTTATTATAACTGGTTATTTGGTTATTGGTTATTATATCTCAGAAGGTTATTCTGAGAGTAACTGAGAAATATTTAAGAGGCAATGCAGTCACTGGGCACTGCCAGCATAGGTTCATGGGGGTAAGTCCTGCTTAACCAACTAAATTTCCTTTTATGACAAGGTCATTCACCTAGATGACCAAAGGAAGCCAGTAGATACAGTGGGTTTGGATTTTAGCAGAGCTTTTGATACTGTCTCCAAAAGTATCCTGGATTAAGTGTCCAGCACTCAGCAGAGCAAGTCCATAATACACTGGGTGAGCAACTGGCTCACAGGTTGGGCTCAAAGTGTTACAGTAAATGAGGTTATATCAGGTTAGTGGCCAGACACCAGTGCTCAATTTGTAATGTTTTTATAAATAGTCTGGATGCAGGAATTAAATGTAAAGTGTGCCAATGATACTAATAAGAGTCCCTGCAGGGTAGAAAAGAGCTCAGAAAGATCAGGACAGACTGAAGAGCTGGGCAATTGCCAGCTGCATGAAACTGAACAAGAGCAAACACTCAATTTTTCACCTGGATTGGGGTAAACCTGGTTATACATATGCACTGGGTGATGAAAGGCTGGAGAAAAAGCCCTGCAGAAAGGGATCTGGGTGTTTGGGTCAATGGAAAGTTGAACATGAGCCAGCAGTGCCCTGGAAGACAGGAGGGCCACCCGTGTCCTGGGGGCATCAGGGACAGCATCTCCAGCTGGGCAAGGGAGGGGATTATCCTGCTCTGCTCTGCACTGGGGTGGCTTCATCTCGAGTTCTGGGGGCAGTTTTGGCACCACAATGCAAGAAAGACATTAAACTATTGGAGACCATCCAGAGAAAGGTGATGAAGATGGTGAAATACCTTGAGCACAAGAATTACAAGGAGCGGTTTATGTCATTTGGCTTGTTCAGCTTGGAGAAGGGAATGCTGAGGGAGAAGCGCTGAACAGTGATAAGGCACAAGCTGTGTGAGGGGAAGTTCAGATTGAACTTTAAGAGAAGGTTCTTTACTGAGAGATTGGTCAGTAAAAAACAACCTGGGAAAGTGGTCATAACACCATACTTGACTCAGTTGCTGTAACCGTGCTGCATTTTGAGCACAGGCACACATCTGCTGCCTTATACTGACATTCAGTCATTGGGAAACAGGCCCCACAAACCCTTGGAGTGAGCTCAGGTACACAGTGTGATGTCTGAGAGCATTAAGCCCAGCCTGGTTTTCTCATTCATGTTCCCATGTGTCTTTGAGGTAGTGTCCTTTGTCTGCAGAAACTTCCCTAAGAGGATATTGTCTGCCATAAAGATGCAGAGTCTGTATTTCTCTTCACTTCTGGCTGACACTGGAATGTATAGATAACCCTGCCAGACCACGGGAGTCCTAAGCTAGATGGCTCAAGCCAGATACCTAGCATGGCACCATGATGCCAGTGAAGAAAAAAAGCTCATGTTTTGGGGTTTACAACCGCCTCTGAAGTAAGAGTAGGAAATGTTTTCTTGGTAGTTTTTCTGCAGTACAGTGTCATGAGAATCTGGAGTTGCTCACTGCCTTTCCAAAGATATTTCAGGTATTGTCAGTAAGATGAATACAACCTGAGATGTCCAAGAAGGGAAGATAATGGCAGGCTGCAGCCAAGTATTGGATAAATGTATCAATCATCTGTAAATGAAGCAACAAGACATGCAGAAGTTAGAAGATTATTGAATAGATAAAAAAAATGCATAGAGCACAACTTTAGTGTCTGATTGGTAGGAAAACTATGTTTTAAAATTGAAGTAAGGTTTTTGGCACAGCAGAATTCTGAATCTCTGCAAGAGGCTCCACAGAAACTGTCACTTTCTAATATTAGATATTAGTTAACTGTGATTGCAGTCTAGTTTTAAATATTGTGGGTTTTTTTCACCTACTGAGGACAGTTTAACTTTCCCACCCATATATGTGCATGCAGCACATAGAAACCCTTACTATTCATGCTATTGCATTGCTATAAGTTATTAGGATGCACTTGTACCACTTTTTAAACACAGTTCTCTGTTACAAATGAGTGTCTCACACCAGGACTTTTTGAATATGTGGTTGGCTTTTTTAGCTCTGAAGCACAACTCCTTAGTTTCACCTCACAGGTCCATTTTTCAGGAACTGATACTCATTGCCATTAATGCTAGAAGTTTCATTTGAGAAAAACATGACACATGACAGTCTTCAAGTACATAAGCAGCCATGCAAGCTAATAATTGCTCCACTGACCTCAATGGAACAGTCAAGAATACATTATTTACGTACTTTAATTACCTTGTTCATTCAGGACCAAAAACCAAGAGGGAGCATAGTAAAAACCTGTTAAAGACATTTGATTAAAATCACTGGGGTGGTAAAAAGAGAGATGAGGATTTCACTTGTACTAAACAGCCAATCTCATGAGAATCTATATGAGACAAGGTGGCAAGATAAAGCTGGGGCCTGGGGTTGTGGAAAAAAGGGTTAGCACACTCTCATGATAGTCCTCCTGGTATATAGAGCAATGTACATGTATTTTGTTTATTCCAGATCTGTTTATATGCTCAATATTAAGACTTACAATAGATTAATAAATAGATCAAGATATTATTAAGTAGATTAATATTTTTAAAAAAGTTGCTGACTCTGAAGTCAGTAACTGGTAGCAGATGGATTTAGAAAAATCTACATTTGTCATACACTGGATCCTATTCCCTTTAGAGGACTGAATGACAGCATTCATTGTTCATTCTATTGTAGCTTCAGAACTTAGCTATTTAAAAGGCCAATTCATTTAATCAGAGATTTATTTTTAGTTCTTACTGTATTTTTTTGTGTGTGTAGAATATTTCCCACAGCAACTTCATTTTTTTCCTATGAAATAAGAATTACCCTTGAATCAGGCTCTTTTCCTGAATAAGGCTAAGAACAGGACTGCTGAATATTTTATACAATTAGCATTTGCAAAATTACTTGTACCTGCCCTAGGCATACAGAACCATGACGTGGAGACTCACAGCACCTCCACTGAAGTCACTGGAGTTTGCTGAAAGACAATTGATTTGCCTCAGAATATAAGATTAAAGTTATAAACTCTTCTAATTTTAGAGTAACATGCATAGCACATTCAAAATACGCTATTTATATATTAATTTAATATTTTAATATTATATATGAATATTTATATATTAATTTAAAAATATTTTTCTTTAAAATAAGATACCTGATGTTGCAGGACACATTAATAATTATCCTTTGGAACAGGTTCATTCCGACTTTAATCTCCTGACCATTTTTAAACAGTTTCTGAGTGGAAAATATTTCTTTACTTAGCATCTGAATACACTCAATTTACATTACAGATTGGCAAAGGATTTGTAAGACCCATTATCTTTAACATCCACAGGTGTACCCATCTCATTTTATGGAACTGCAAGCTGGATTGAAGTCAAAGACTTGTAAACTTATGGGTAGGTTTATGTAGAAGAGTCTCAATGTTCTTTTCTGAAAATAGTAGGCTATTAGCATTTAACAGATTGGCTTTATAACTGTTTAAAGAAAAGATACCATTTAGGAACAACGTGTTGGAAGGGGATTACTGGGTCACTGAGTTGACTCATTTTTCCCATTTGTAGGAGCTGCAAAATATGACCCAGTCCATTCCCTTACCAAAAGTCATACTAACATTCCTCAACAGTTTGCCCCATCTCCCTTCCCAGAAAACTCTTTCATAATTCACTACTGTGATAACCAAAAAAAAAAAAAATCTCCCAACTGCCAGCTTAAATGTATTTACTGACATTTTATGATGTTTGTTTTGTTTTGTTTTCCTGTGTTGGTGTGTCATGTGTCAGGCAAACCTGGCTGATGGGACTGATTGCAGCACTTCATACTTCAACAGCTTTGGGAAGACCTCTGTGCACAACTTCTATTACCACTGTCTTTGTGGAAAAATAGCTGAATATCTATCTAAACCCAAAGGACACAGGAGATTAGGACTCATGGATATAATAATTAATGGTGTACAGTAATATCTGTAAGATATAAACCAAGGGCTAGTGTAAGATAGAGAGTGGCCTCCCAGATCTGAAACAAAGCCAGTGAGCTTTGGCCTAGAGGCTGAGAAAATTAATGTACATTTGGAAGGCAAACAACTTGATTAGACAATAGCTAAATTTAGGGCTGGCTAATTAGTCAGCCAAATAATCTCAGATCAGTTGTGCAGGGGCTGTGTTCAGCTACTGCAGGGAATGAGGGGATGTGTGGAGGACTGAAAGAATAGTCAGAGGTTATGGAGATGAGTGTTGGTGAGGAGGAAGGCAGGGACAAGTGATGGCTGCAGACTTACTGTGGAAGGAAATGGGACATGGTCATCTCAATGGGAAAAAATGAGGAAAACTGGTTCATTGAGTGGCAACATTTTAAAGGATAGTTCAAGATGAACATTTCCAAAAGTAGTAATAAACTTGTTCATTGCTATGTGATGGTGACAGAAGCAACATTATAACTTTTCCCATGAAATTTAAATAAAAAATGAAATCAGCATTAAAAAAAAATGTGTTTGTATGCTTATTTTTAAAATGAAGCAAGTACTTTTTTTTGCTGTTAAAAAAATTAAAACTGCATAAGGAATTAAGTGTACAAAAGCCATAGTTATTAAGTCAGAACGTACAGGGAAGGGATACAGACTTTCATAACAGCATAATTTCAAAAGGGAACACACATTCAAGTACAGTAAAAAGATAATTGAGATATGAGGCTTTAGTCAAAAAGAAATTATACAGAAAATACAAGAAGCAAAAATGCTATAATAGAAGTTCATGGTAAAGAGTAACTAAGTTTCACTACAGATTAATCTTAATCTAAATAATTTAATTTCAACCCTGAGTGCTCCAGCTTTTAGGTACCTCTTTTATTTCAAAGTAGCTACTGCCTTGCTGTATAAAGACACAGGTATTAAGTTCTAATGCCCCAGTTTGTGCTTTGCCTGGGTTAAGAAAAAGAACTGGAAAAAAAAAAGCCCATGAAAATATCAAGACTAATTTAAACAAAGCCATAATCCTTTCACAGCAGCCAAAACACAAGAACCTGGGAGAGTATTTGCAGGAAGTGATATATATTGTGAAAACTGTTCTCTCTTCACCCTTGTTTAGATATGAATTCCTGGAGAGGAAAACTTTTACCTGATACAGTGTGGACACCTTTATACTGTACCTGCAACCATTAGAAGAATGCCAAATACTCCCAAGAGCCAAGACGCAAATCTTAAAACTCACAGAAAAACAGCTGAATGATGCCAGCAGGTCAAATTTCTGGATCAATAGTAAGTAATTCTTTGCAATACAATCCCAGAACTATCACCCATTTCTTGTCCTTACCTTTGGGCAACCTCCTATATTGACAGATGTCAGTCTGTGGCAGTGAAATGCCATTATTTTCACAGCTTCCTCTGTCAGCTGAGGGCAGTAAGAGACATGGCAGTGTTCCAGGTATTCTGTGCCCTTGCAGAACTCAATTACAATACCTGTACATCAATCCTTTGATCCACTTCAGTTCTCTAGGTACCCTTCATTAGTAGTGAAGTAATTCTGCCATTGAGTAGGAATGTCACTAGAAAAAGAAGAAATGCATTAAGGGGCTATTTTCAATTGTTTATATATTATACTGTGGGTTCATTAGACTAACATTTATGTAAGTTCCACTGTATGTATTAAAACATGTTGAATTTGGGTTCATTAAATTGAGCACAGAAAGTAAAATGTTGTGTTTAGAGAACCAGACCCAAATAAATTCATTCTGCTGTTCCCTGCAAATGCCCATTTTAGTGTATAACAACTTTTTCTTCTCTTTTAAATGAACAGAACATTGTATCTATATAATTCACTTTTTTTTTTCTTTTTTTTTTTTTTAAGGAATGAGTAAGAACCTCAAGACTATCACTCAAGAGTTCTGGGCTCTGATTCTGATTTGCTCTGTGGGGTTCAGACCAGTTAACTGTGATACTGGTTGACTGCAATTTCTATCCTAGTTTTTAGAGTGAATAAACTTTTGCAGATAGTACTGACTCCAATTCCAGCACATTTATAATTCAAATACTAGCTTTTTTATATATTCTCTAAAGCAGATGGTCTTGGAAAATAACAATGGAACGCCTGTGAAAGACCATTTAGTTTGTTAAAATACACTTTTCTCTTTTGCACTCTGAAACTTTTTTTACCTTTCAACTCGAATCTTTTCCAAGCCTGAAAACCATCATTTCTAGGCTTACAAAGAGAAGTTAGACCTTCAACTGAAACTTTCTCTGGAAACCTCTTGAAAAGAGATGCCTAAAATCACATTTATTCACCTCCATGATATGAGGATCACAGGACAGCCTGCAGCTCTACCAGAGGTTTAGCTTCAGTCAGAATTTCTCCTATTCTGTGATGTCCAGCCTAAAATCCTGGTGAGATGCCTTAAATGTGTCACTGAGCTAGGTTCCAGGCCTGCTAATCTTGGCCTAAGGCCAGAGTAATTTGTCATTTACTGGAATAACAATTCTACATCTACAGGGAAAACAAGGAAGTACACATAGTAGATTTAATAAAAAACACTGGTTGCATGAAGCTTTTCAAAGCTTTCAAGAATTAGTCCTGAGGCAAAAAGACTAAGCACTACATGGATAAATAAAATGTGTACACACACACAGAGACAAAAATGCATGTATTTATTATGCACAAATGTTATATATTTATCATTCTGAGAGAATTATCACTGCAGTAATCAGACTATTGCCACTAACACACAGCTAATTTCTCCTTATGTTACATAGGAACTCTCACAATAACACAGGGTTGGTCACTAAAAAATATTATTTTTATTATGACAAAAGATTGTGTTTCTATGTGATTTTCATAAGTTTTACCTAAACAGATGCAAAGAAGCTTATCAGATCTGAAATTTTTTTCATAGTCCATACTTTTAAGATTTTTGTCTGTATCTTCACTCTGGTTTAATTCTCTTTTTGTCAATTGGTACAGCTATGTCAAGGCAGTTTTTCTTGGGCTTTGGGCCCTTGTTTTATTTTGCAAAATATTAGAGTGTCAGTGTTTGAACCTAGGATTGGTTAAAGTGGAAAAATCAGAATTTATATTAATTGGCTTCTCTCCCCTTCCTATTTCAATCTTGGATTTATGAGCTGGTATTCACCTGTAATACAGAAACATTCTACACCCAGCAACTGAATGTTTTTCATCGATATGCAAGAGAAACTGCACTCCTTTCAGAAGTAGGCTTCAGATGTGATGACTTAATCACTACATTCTCAGCTAGGGTATGTAACACAAGCTGAAGCCAAGATTTCAATGCCTGTTAGATATGTGTATCTTGTTTTTACTAGCATAGCTTGTCTACATATTTATTTAAAATATCCTACAAAGTTAGGTTCTGAATTTACTCTTAACTTTAAGTGTACCCCTACATGCTTTTGCAAATAGCATTCAAATTATATTTGCAATCAAAAGAGATGGAGCTTTGTTTGCTTAATTAATCTCTGTATCCCTAGTTATATATCTATAGAGAAAATAACAGATGAGGTTGTGAGGATAAATAATGTTTGCAAGACATATAGACACTATAAAAAGTCAAATGCCATATGAAGAAAATGTAATTTTCTAACTTAATTGTACAATTTTAGTTCTGTATAAATAAGGCCTGAGGACACACACAAACATCAATGAAAAGGTCAAATACTAAATTGCTGTTCATTAAGTGAACATCATTTGAGTTATGAATGAACAAAGATCCTATTTTCAAAATATGTGATCTCATAAGAGTTTACATTCTGTTATAGTACCTAGGAACAGGCAATGTGATTACAATGGGCTTACTCTCTGTAAATTTTCCATAAAATCACATCCTTAGATTCAATTTACAAAAAAAGACTTGTCATTTTGTTTTGAGTCACTTTGTATCTCTCCTTCTTTCTCCTTGCCTTCCTTAGATCCATGAAAACAGGGTTTCTGCAACTCCTACATGCGCTCCCTGCTGCTGCTTTCTTCCTCAAAAAGTTCAAATTCATTTGGCATGCAGGGAAAGAAGAAACACTTCTTTTTAACAGTCTTTTTTTCAAACTTACTCTGTGTAATGAGACACCTGAAATAGCTTCTTAGCCATGAGCATGGCACAACACAGAAGTGAATATTCTCCTCTGAGAGCAGCAGCACTGGCACCACACAACTTTCCATGAGGTACACAAGATGTACATAGTTGGTCATTAGTAAAAACATGGAACTTTACACAGAACATTCATGAAAGACGAGTCAGAATTATTCCTAGAAAAGCAAATGGCCTGACGTGTATGTTGAGCAACAAGATTCAATCCAGATGTAGCCCCTGTGGTACAACAACTGACTTATTTTTACAATCTATGGCTATAAAATGATGGATGTTGAAGATTTGTAATGGAAAAATGCAGAAGCTGAGGACTGGGATTATGTGATGGCATTGGCTGTACCTGCAGCCAGTTGCAGTTACCTGCAACTGTTTATAGGCATGAAATCGATACCATTAAAAATACATTATTTAAGCATTTTTGTTACATATAGTTAGGAACAATTCTCAATTACAAGAAAAAGTGCTCTTATTTGGCTGTCAATTCCTAATGAGAGAGATGGTTCTTTCTGCTTCTGTAAAGTCACCTGCTACTGTTTATTTCTCCTACTGTTTTGAAAAACAAAGTAAAACCAAAACCAAATACAAAGCACATCTATGCAATCATATTGACTTTGTCAAATCTTCAAAAGGATTTTGGTAAACTTCAAACAACCTGTGATAAGGACAAGGAATTTCACAGTTTAACCATACGTTTTGGGAACAGTAATTTCCTCTTCATTCTGAATTGATCTCATGCCCACTAGGTTTTGCATGGAAGTAAACAGCAAAAAACCTGCCCTGTCTTCACACTTTTCAAGCCAAAATTGAATGGATCTCAGGCATATGGAGCTGTAGGAATGAAAGGGAGGATTTTTTTATGTAGAATGGTGTTATGAAGAATGAAGGGTGACATTCAGAACAAAACAAGATCAGTTTTGGATGTGGTTAATTTAATGAACATGGGGGCTTCCAGGGAACACCAAGAAAAAGACAAAGTTTTACCTGAATCCTATTGTCACTGAAATCTTTGCAGTGTTATATAGAAAGTTCCAATACTTTTCCATGGCAGCCAAGGGCTCTCAAGCCCTTAAAAAATCTGGAAAAAAAAATAGACAAAGGGAAAAAAAAAAATCTATTTTCCCACCTCTTGAAAAACAAAGAAACTGAAGAAATTTGGTTGGGTTTTTTTGTTTGTTTGTTTGTTTTTTTTTTTTTTTGTTGGAAGAACAAAATACTACATGCTAAGACCAAATATCTTAAAATTACTGCCTTACCATTAAGGGCTTTATGGCTACAGCTATAGCACAAGACAACATTTGAAATGGTGCTGTCACACTCAAAAATGCATGAACAGCCCTCTTATTCAAGACAATAAGGAGATGAAAACTTTGGTAAATTCCCATTTCAGGACTGCAAAAGCATCTAAAGATGCTTTGTAATTTTTACTGCTTCTACACCAGGAAACTGGGCAATGTTCTAATCCTAAATGCTCTAATTTGAAGGACAATCAAATGTTGATTTTGTAAAATTCATTTTAATAATCACAGCAGAATATCTCTGTATTTCATATTAATAAAGTAAGCTTTACTGGAAAAAAAAGTTATCCCTTTATTTCATATGTTTAATAAGTTATCTACAATTAGACAGTGAACAGCACTGCCTAATTGTAGGCAGAGAGGAAGTATCATCCTGAAAAGATAAGCACATGTAGATAAGTGTCTGGAACCCAGATGTGGACACTGTAATGATAATGCTGGAAGAGTGCGGCTGGAGTTCAAATTCTCCAGATTTCTGAAATCTCACAAGCTGAAAAGATACAAAAAATGGAACAATGAAAGAAGTTTCCAATCTTGGCTACTTATGAAAACACAAAACTTCGCATTTTTCTCAGCAGACGCAGTTTTCTGGTGAAAGCTACTTTCAACAGATTCATGAAAATCCACAGATTTCAAATTTTTGTTGACCAGAGTACACCTACTCAAGACAATAAAACAGTTATGTGCTTAAACCTAAAATGGGTTTATGCCAGAACTTGAATTTCTTACAGCAAAGACTGATGGTCTGATAGCTGTGATCTCAAGCACATAATGTGTTCTTGCATTTTTCTTTACTTAAAAGTGGCACCACTTTAATGCACTTGCTAATAAAATACTAAAGAATATAATAAAGATTATTTTGTTATATGAAAATTAATGGTGCTATCACTTCAAAGGAAATTTATAGTCATTTTATAAGACTAAAGTGACATTAAGTCACAGAAAAACTATTTTTTATAAATGAAAATCAATGTCTGCATTAAGGCATTTTGTAAACAATTACAGATTTAAGAAAGAGAGAAGATCTGAAAGACAAGGAATGCCATTGAGACATTCATACATAAAGGAAAGAAAATTAGGACATTACATAAAAAAAAACTATGAAACTTTCATGTTTCCAAAAAGAAGCTTCTTCAAACAATCTCTATACAAGAAGCTTAATCTATATGAAATTTTTAACTGTTATTTTTGTATCTAACATTCATACAAAGGAGTAAATTATCACTAATTTTATTAGACTTCCTGATTTATTCCCTGATAAATAATGTCAGGGATTTCCATACAGGATATTGACCTATTTCTGGAAAATTTCATCTTCTACACTAAACCTCCTCACATTTATGGAAGGCATGGTTGGAGTTATCATATTGGAACTCCTGAAAACAGATGATAGCAAAACAAAAACTGTGCAACACACTGACGAGGATGACCCATTCTAGGATCACTCATTCTCCAAAAACCTATTTCTCCTTTAGTGTCAATAAATTATTCCTGTATCGTGGATGCAGCTTCTGTTGCTATGGAGAAAGGGAAGATTTTGTCCAGCATCTCTTTTATAGCATATTGTCATTTCCATTTTGAAAACAATTTTAAAAGAAACTTCTTAATCCTCTGTAGCAGCTGTTTTTTTCAAATAATTTTTACTTTTTTTTTTTTCTTTTTCAGTTACTTTATATCATAAGGCCTACAGACATTTGAAGGACATCATATACCTGAGCTAACATGATGGTGGGCCAGATCTGTTTTCAGGAATTGTAGGGACATTTTTCTCTTGTAGAGTGAAAATCCCCCTATATAACTCATGCCATAAAATTCAATTTCTATACCTAACACTATTTGTGATTAGACCAGGTCATAGTTTACAAACTATGATTGCCAATGTTTTTTGAGACAGTCCAGATGACAGGGATTCCATTGTAACAAAATATCCTGTAACAATATCAAGCCTGATTTTGAACATTGCTGAGTACTTTTAATTGAAGGTGAGTTGCATTGGGACTCCAGGTACTAGCACACCTGGCATTGATCATAGTGCTTCTGTTTTAGTATTTCCTATTTTTAGGTAGCATTAAGTTCCTAAATCTCCAGATTAAATGCTCTGTTTCTCCAGGCTCCTAAACAAGATGGAATTTGGAGCCCACTTTAATACACTTTTAACTTTTTCTTTTCCCTGCCTTGGGAATGTGTGGGATTTGTCCTTTCCTTTAGAAATCAAATGCAACTAATTAATTTGCATTCTGTAGCTGGTTATATCTATTAGACACAATAATATCTTTTTCTTAAATGTTACAAGGCTGTTCCTCAGTCCTAATGGCCTAATTTTCTAACAGACCAGAAAGCAAAGCCAGACTATGGATTCAAGTCACTGCAGATTCAGAATTTTATCTTTGATTTCAGGGTGTTTCAGAATTGTTCCCATTTTAAAAGTATTGTACCTACTTTTTATGCTTCAGGCTATTTTTTTTCTTTCTCATTTTTACACTGCATATAACTCACCCCTGATATTAAACTTGCTTGATCCTATGTCAGGGCTATTTTTGTTCCTGAATGCTTTATGTAACTCAGGAGTCAACTAAGCTTATTTTATTATTCTTTTATATGTTTTTCTGTCTAAATCCTGCTTGATTGAAGACTTTTTCTTCAAATGTCCTAACATTTTTATACCAAATGACTTTTCTAATGTCCCAGGAATATGGGTGGTCCAGGCCATATGCATCAGCAGCTTGTGTTGGAATGAGGGAATTGGGGCAGCTGCAGGCTCTCAGACTCACCCTTGGAGCAAAGCTGCCAGAACCTTGTCATGTAGACACTGGGGAGAAATCAAGACATTTTAACAAACATATGGAGAGTGTGAGAATAAAATCTGTGACTAGAATTGCTTCTCTAACTCATGGAAGCAGTTCCAGTCAGTCTGCTTTCTTAAGACAGATTTTGGTCCTAAGTGCTAATGTTACCATCTCTGTAATAGAAGCTCAGATCCCTTGCATATATTGTAAATAATTTTACGGTGTAATCTAAAAATTTTGTAACATTATCTCTGCATTCACCATACTCAAAATTTAAAACACTATAGTCACTATTGCAAGGAGTTTAGAGGAGCAAAACATGAGGCAAAACAATGAAGCATGGAGTGATAGCTAGAAAAAAGAGAATCTTCACAAATATTTTAAACTATTTTTCTTTAAAGAACTCAAAATCTTTGCTCTGTCATTGCATTGTTGCTTTACTTTTTTAAAGAAATGTCTCAATTATTTTCATTTCTAAGATTCTTTTAAGTTTTCTATAATTTTAAGAAACTAATCTTGAGTACTTCAAGAATGACAAAACCAGATGTCCTTTATTATCAAAAAATATTCCTGAGACTTAAAAAGTGTGTTGTTTTAAAAAAAATTTAATAAAGAAGGAAATATTTTCTGAAATGTAAAATGATGAATGCTAAAATTGCGGAGTGAAAAAATTAATATTTAAAATGTAATTGTGTGGAGTTTTAATTTAATGTTATGTATCTTCTGAGAGTAAGAGCAATATAGTCAAAGCCCTAATGACAAAAGTACAGAAACTTCATTATGCCACCAGTTCCTCAGATGTTTGAAGTTCACTTCCTTTTCATTGAATATTTGGTTTTGTTAATCAATGGTCTTATTTAGCAAGAAACCTAAGCAACATGCAACTTAAACATTACATGAATTAATTCCCTTTTTCTAGTTAGTGTTCACAAGTTTCCCTAGGCATATTTTTTCATGCAAAATGTATAAAAATGTACAATCAAAATCTGAACATATGCAGTGATTACTTTCATTCAGTTTCCAATTTTCACTTGAGAAGTAGGCTCAGGATAAGTATAATGCACTTCTCCAAACACGAGACTTTTAGCGTCTATGTTTGAAGAAGCAACAGAAGAGAAAGGCACCAACACAGAGGGGAAAACTTCCATTTCGATTAAATCTGTCATACCTGAGACAAAAATATATAAGAAAATATGGCTCTATTGTATTTTCTCTCCACTATGTTTCCCTTAAGTATAGTAAATCCTTATTGCAAGAAATTCTGCTCTGCTTTGAAGGGCTGAAGGATTCTGCTGTCATTTGAAAAAACAGAAAGGAAAATTCTCTTATGTAGTCCAAATCTAAGTTGCACCTTCTAAGTTTTAAACACTAAACAGCATGACAGGAAAAGCAAGGGAGATCCACAGCACAAACTGCTGGAAAGCACAGCTTTACGATTTTTCTTTATTTAACACAGCATATGAGTGTTGATTACTGTACATGAAACACTGTGCTCTCTGTTGCATTTTTAAACCAATACTTAGCCTAAGTTGACAGAGATCATAGTATGACTTCATCCATATGCTAATAAAATGTATAATATCAAGTCAAAGCACAGAAATAGTAGCTTATTACAGAGAAGACTGATAGGTTTTCTTTTATCAAGTAATGTTTTAAGACTAAGAAATGTATTTAATATTTAATGTATTTATTTTATATGTGCATGACTTTTACATGCTTAAATACAGAAACAGCTAAAGACATAGGTGTTTTCCTATTATAGCACTCAGAAATTACAAAAATTAAAATGCTCAGTTTATCTCTCTTGTGGGAGAAAGAAAACTGCAAGCCTTAGCAACGCAGTGTAAGCAAAAAAGCTTGGTTTGTTGCCAAGGTCATGGGTTGTGCTGTGTGAAAACTAGAGTAAGAAGAAACACAGCATTTTAAAAGGCTAGCTGTGGCAGGCAAGGAGAAAGAAAACATTTTTGTTGTAGCATTGTGGGACTAAATTCAAGGCAGCATACATTTCATTCAGATATAATTTTGTGATATTTTAAATGAGCACATTAAATGAAGTCTTCTTGGAGTCCCTAACTCTCTTTATTTAGCTTAAGTTTTTTATTACTTTCTGGCCTCCATAAAAGATACAGGCATCATAATATTTGTTTTAAATTCTAATTTTTTTTGCACAAACTTTGTTAGAGCCAAACAATGAAGTTCTTAGTCAGAATTGTGTTTGGACAGTGACTGAGTGAATAGACTATTAAAAGTTTTCTTGACAAGGATTCTCCTAGATTTCTGTCTTCAGAGCAAAGAGTTTGTCCCAAAAGTAAAAGTAACAGCTTTCATAAGGCAGGACCTGCCAGTATTGAAGTATTGAACCTGACTCCACTCAGTGCTTTTTTTTTTTTTTTTTTTTTTTTTTTTTTTTTTTTTTGCTTTTTTTTTCTTTCCAATTTTAGCAGCTTGATTGACATATCGAAGATACCTTGTTAGTTATTCTTTCATTGGCAATTATTTTCTGGACCACAATGGAGAGCAGTGCCTCTGTTGGAGCTAACACTCAGCTCTCTCAGCTTAACTCCTGAAGAACCTTGTACAAATGGCCTTACACTTACACTCATTCATTGACCCTAAAAGAGAAATGTAGGCAATATTTATAATCACTACCTTTCCTAATCTGTACAAGTCAATACACAATTTGCATTCAGCAGCCAACATTGAAGATAAGCAAAAATTAATGATGGTATTTTTAAACTAGACCTTTAAACCCCCAAAAGAGTCAGTATAATTAATTGCTTGATTAGAAAGATGCTGCTCTTTGGAATGGCTGAAAAACTAAGCTTTCTGAAAAAAAGTCTGTTGGAGATAATGAGAACCTCCATTAGTTGCAGCACTCAGAAATGATCACCACTCCAAATGACAGAGCTTGGGAAACAAACCTAGGAAGAATCAGAACCTGATTAAACATTTCAGAGTAATATTTGTACTAACATATTTTTTTAATTTAAGCAATTGAAATAATTTTAAGGAAAAATTATCTTCTAGCACAGCAGTAACAAGTCACCAGCAGCATTTATTTGTGTGCAATTCTGTACCCTGCATGAAGAGTTAACCTGAATCCTTCCTCAGAGTGTTTCAGCTAATCAATTGCATAACTTGCACATAGCTAACTTATAACATACACAGAGGTTATAAAAATGAAGTAGATAGAAAAGCTTTCAGCCAAGTTGAGAGATTTGTAGACCTGAATACAGCTTGGATGTTTCAATACAGTTCAGACCTCTGGTATGTTTAACATTACTACATAATTAGCTTTTCAATGCATTCCCAGCATTTTTTTTTTTCTTTATTCCCTGATGAATAAAAAATTAATCCCAGAATTCTGTAGGACAGAATCATATTTTGGCTTGTACAGTTTTTTGCAACACAAAGAATCACTGCAAATACCAAAGTCCCAGCACTACTAATAAACTGATAACCTGAACAAGGCCTCACTGTGTGAACACAAGCTACAGTAGAAGCTAGAATTCATAAAATCACCCTGCAATAATTCAACCACTGTGACAGTTTGAGTGTTATTTCACAGTGCAATTGGTTTTCATTCAAGAGGACAGATAAATTTAAGAAATGCAACTTCAGAATAACTATCATAAAGTCCATAAGGAATGCTGAGCCTGGCAACCAAGTCTGAGGTTAATATTCTGTAACCACACTGAGCTTGAGAGCTGAAATGGCCACATTATAACTTTTTAAATAATCAAGCCATGAATATACAGCTGATCAACTATGTGACAACATAGGCCATACACTATCATACATGAGGACAAGAATGCCATAATTTCTAAACTGGAATAATGTGCCACGGAGATGAACCACTACATTGCCTTTGTCCATTTTTAGACATGTTTTTACTCACATCTCTTAATTCTAAAAATCGTGATCTATTAATTTTCTTTCTTCAGTATTCACATGTAGTAATTTCCTATAATTAAGGAATTCTAATTTGGTAGATTTGAAATATCCATTTTCCATCATCTTGTGCCACTGAGGAGAGGAGAGAGAGTTCAAGGGTGAAGCTGAGCCCAGGAAGAAGGAAGGGGTGGGGTGAAGGTGTTTTAAGATTGGTTTTATTTCTCATTAACTTACTCTTATTGGATTAGCAATAAATAAATTTATTCCCCACATCAAGTCTGGTTTGCCTGTGACAGTAACAGGTGAATTATCTCTCCCTGTCCTTACCTTGACCCATAAACTCTTTGCTGTATTTTCTTTTCCTGTCCACTGAAATGGTAGAGCAGCTTTGGTCGGTACCTGGAGCCCAGAGTCAACCCACCACATGAGTTTAGATGTGTTAAAATCTTTGCTGATGCTGAAATGTTTGAAGTGTCTGGAAAAGCAATAAAATAAGAGTGGATTTCTACAATACCCTTACTAGTGCTTAAAAAATTTTGTTAGGATAATCCAGCTATTCTTTAGCAGTAGAAGCAGTAGACACGTGCAAACACATTCACAGCCCATGATTTGGCTGACAGACTGGAAAACCCAGACTGCTAAATGTTAAACCAGAAAATGCAGGCAGCTGTCCCACCTGCCCAGCTAAACTACCAACAAGATGATGTGGTATTGTTCCAGCACTTTTCAATGCTCCTACAGGCAATATTATCAGATTTTTATATGCCTATAGGCACAAAAAAAGCTTTTGTTATACTTTAAAGCAGAATTCCTAAAAGTTCTTACGGTGTCAGAAACTTTAGGAATAACAGCAATTCTAACGTCTTTGTACTATTTTATAGGTCTTTTCATTTTGAAATATTTGTAAGCTTTTCCTTCCCTGTTCTCTCGCCCTTGATTCTGTCACAAAACAGGGATCAAATGGCAGCTTTGGAACTCCTTCCATTTGTCTTTGTTTCTAGAAAATATATTTTTCCTCTATATACATTACCATGTTTTCTTGATAATTGTAAAAAATTGTCAATTTTATTTATTTCTTATTATTCAAGAGTAATAAAGTATTACTTCAATATTCACAAAATTAAATAATATCCAAGATTCAAGAGAACTGTGAAAATGGAATTGTGACAATTTTCTTTGGTTGTCATATTTTTCTTCATAGCCACATTCCAGCAGTATAATATGCCATGGCTATTAAGTGACACTACATCAACAGTTAATTTTTTTTGCTTGAACTGGAGTACCAATGAATGGATTTTTGAAAACATGATACAGGAACAAAAACTATATGTATAAAATATTTTTCAAAATATTAAGATATCTATACTTAGATTCTAAGAATTTATTTTTAAAACTGAAAGATGTGTTAACAGGACTTATTAAAAATTAAATTAACTTAATTACAATCCCTTTGCAATTGTTACCAGAAATCTGAAGAAATCTGATGTGATCTAGTGCCTTGTGCAGTCTGCCATATTCAGTACAAAAATATGCTTCAATGGTGAGATCATCTCAACACCAGCTTCTGTCATCTTCTGGCAATCAGCCATATGAATGTGCCTGATGTATAGGCAGCATTTACTCATCAGCTTGAAACTTAAATCATTAAAATCATTATTTTGGTTATTCCCTGTTGAAATATTTAAGATGCAAGTTACACATCTGACATACACAAATACCCACTGAAATCAGCTGAAAGATTTATTTCAAATTATCTGAATGAACTGTAAAAATACATAATCCTAATTATTTTTTTGATCATTATACTAACCTTTATTGCTGACTTTCAAAAGTTTACATTCTGCAAGGGCTTCAAAAGTTTTGGAGAGTCAAGAAAGACAACAGACATTACTTTTTCAACCAGAGCCTTTGAAGAAAAAAGGTGAAATAAAACATTCATATTATCATGCTGACACATGAAAAAAAAGATCAGCAATATTCTCCATATAATACCAAAAAGTTACCATTTCAAACAAATAGTTATAACCCATGTAACAGTAGCTTCCAGAGAGTGAGTGGTACATAAACCACTGAAATTCTCCATATGGTTATTTTGTTTGGGAACACAAGGAAAAGAAGCAATTACCTGGAGATTATGAAGTATGGCAAATACTAGAGACAGTGATATAGTTAACTATCACTTTTGCAGAAGCCTGGAAGTTCTTTTTTGATGGGCAAAATTAGTAGCAGAATGCTGTTCCCATATAATATAGTTGCTTTACCACTGAAAGAAATTAAATGCTCTCATTTGTAAACTGGAAGACCATAATTCAAACATACCAATGAAAAAAGAAGACAACTGAAGTTTTCTGAAAGTGATTGCAAGTAAGCAAGATTTATAAGCATAATTAGACAATAGTTGTAAAAACTTAATTTGCTTAGAACTTCTCCTCTTGAATTGATTCTTACTTCTTTTAAGTCATTTGAGAGGATAGCTCAGTTCTAACATCATAAAGTTTCTCAAAAAGTACAGTTTATTTTCAGTTTCTAACTTAAATACATCTGTCTATAAGAGTTAACATTTTGCTGATTAGCAGATCTTGAATCCAATTGCAGCCATTGGAGTATTTCTGAAGATATAGCTAAAATTTACACAAGAAATTAAATGTTTATGTCTTAGCAAGCCTAACAAAAACAGTATAGGAAAATCTTGAGATCTTCTTAATGCTTTAACATCTTACCATAGGCACCTAGATGCTCACTAAAACAAGAAATGCATGAATCTTCCTAGAAGAAAAACAGATCCATGAGGTATACATATTACTCTGAAATTTGAAAATATTCTAAGGGATCTGTTAAAAAAATGTGTCCTCTAACCAAGGAAGAGTCAGGTTCAAAATTTTCTACAGCTGACACCATTTATGGAAGTGGTAATGAATGTTACTGTCTCATTATTCTACCTTTGTTTTCCCAACCTTATGATTTATTCACCTATGGTAGATGTTGAAATTCAGTTTGAAGCAAGTTCTGAATGTAACAAAATATCTTCATTGTTTCTTTCCAGATCCACAGTAAAATCTGTGTTAGATTCAGAGGGGGTACAAGGAAAAGTCCTCTGCAGTCACAATAATATTGAGCTCTTCTACAGAATCCTTCATGCAGGACCACAACAACAGCTCTGCCTACTCTAACAGTGCAACATTCAATTAAATTACAAATGGACTGATGGATCTGTCAATTCAGTGTATTCCTTTTATCACTCCAGGGAGACAATTTTTTAACTGCTTAAATTCAATAGATGTCCATTCACTCCTGGGCATACGAAGTGTTTCTTTTGACATATAAATGCTGTGCAAATGACAGTTCCTTTTTAGCTTTTACAAAAAACACAGATGTGAACAATTTCTCCCCATGAAGTAGTCCCCCTGACATTTGCATGTAGAGATCTTGCAGTTTTCCAGGGTTTTGAAGCTGTGTAATGTAACAGTTGTTGGTTGGACCTGGGGACCTTAGAGATCTTTTCCAACCTTAATGATTGTATGATTCTATACTAACTCTGTGCAGCTCAAACTACAGCCCCAGGAATTCATTTGCAAAACACCCACAGAAAAAAGTAGTCTGGCATGCCCTCCTGGGTACCAAATAAGGCCTGTGAAGAGAAGAATCCAAAGAAGGAATCTTGTAACATAAATAGACTGGGATTTTTTTTGCTGTGCCCCACCTCTCCCACTGCTGCAGAAGCCTGATGTTCTTGGCTACCTTGCCTAAGGGGAGCAGCAGTGTAAGGCACAGGCTTTGCTTAGGGTATAAATGTTGTCTGACAGTGGACACCATTAGGAGACAGGAGGTGGTCACAGAAAAGCAAGTGAGAAACTGAGCAGCAGCTGATCACCCATCACACCTAAGCACGGTAACAATCCACCAGGAGGTGCTCCCAGTTCTTGCACTTTTATTCTCCACATTTGTAGCACATGACTGGTCTCCACTACTAGTGGAAACTAGAATCAAGCCTGCTTTACTTCTATCTTACATTGAGTGAGGAGATTCACACCTTGGTTTCTGGCTCTTCTTTCTGAAAATTTAATGTTTGGGTTCCTTTTGCATGTGGGATGTTTTTTAATGGAGTAAATGACTTTAAGTTATAATCAAGTCAGACTGTCTTTTCCTTTCTGGCATAATGCCTCATCTTTTAACTTATGCCCAGGTTGGCTTGCTTTTTATTTTCAGGCTGAAGTGGCCTTTTAAACAGATTCTTTGTCAATTGTTTTAAATGCTTTGATGTTAAATGTCTTTTCTCAGAGGACTGTCGTACACTTTGCACATTTTCCCTTGTGAAGAGGGATGCCAGCCCAGAGGGAAACTGGCTTAATGTCTGTCAAATGTATTGTTAAAGCGTTTGTGCAGATCTCACATACAGACAGACAATATGGTGTGGCTCATAACAAATATTGGCACTTTTAGCACTGTGGATGCAAATAATCTACTGTGTTTTGAGTTCAGGACAGGTGTAGCATATTTGTTTTTCTACAGTGGATCTGTAAGCCTGCAAAATGACAGAATGAAGACCCTACCATCAAAATAAATGGAGGAAATATTTTAATGGTAATGCATGGTGATATAAATCCATCAAGTCCCATGCCTCTGACTGCTGGCTGTGTTCAAGGTGGGGCCTGATATGGTGCAGCTATGGTGTCCTGGATCAGGCTTCTCCAGGAGCAGCTATAGTCTAAGAAGCAGATGAAGGAGGAAAAAGAGCAGAATCTTGTGAGGCTGCAGGGGAGGTGGCAGAGAGGGATTATAAAGAAAGAACCATAACAACAAGCTGTTCAGAGCATGTACAGCCTGTTGGTGCACTCCAGGCTCTTATACCACATTCAACTGAGATGTGTCTGTTGGATAAAGGGGCACTGTGGCTTTGGGAATGTGGTTGATGTGGGCAACACATCAGTGAGGATCTGCAGATAGTACTGCAGACTTCACCATCAGTATGGATAGATTGGATTTTCCCACCCCAAATGATTGCAAAACAACCAGGTGCAGTGTAGGGCTACTATGGCAAAGTCAATCAATCCTCTTTTCTACTGGTAGTCATCATCAGAAGATAAATGTCAGTAGGGACAGATGTGTGCTAATTCTCAGGACAGAATATGAAACTCAGTTGTCCAGATTCTAGTTTTGTACTTACTATTGATATATGCAACGTGACATAATCCTGTCTTGTTTCCTCACCCCAAAATATTCACTATGTATGAAAGGGATTAGCTTAATGATGAATATCTGAGGGATGTATTGGGAAATCTATACTTTCTGCTGGTCAAGAAGCACCAATTGCTTTAACATGGCATGACCAAGTCATTCAAGCAAGAGTTTACCTAACTCTGCAACAGGCCTCTTGCTTGTTGGCTCTCAAGCAGCACAACAACAGAAAAATATGAATCCTGATGATCTCTGTATAGCAAAGAGCAACAAAGATCCCAAGACAGATCTGAGTCACCTCTGGAGACCTCTCCCACTCTCTAATTTCTATATAGATATATTCAGTTAATTTTCTAGGTACTACCTTATCTTGGATGCCTAAAATAAAGTGAAATTCCCATTCTCAAAAGAGATGGTGGGTAGCAGGTAATCAAATCAAACTCAGCAATCCTGGCAGAAATAGCATGCCTTTTTCTGGAATTCAGTAAGGATTGCATAATGTTAAATGCAGCCTAAAGGACTTTTAATCTCTCTGGAAAAGCACTGTTTGCTTAACATAGACATTTGATACCACAAATAGCAGAAATCTAGTGCTCTCCTCCATGCAAGTCAAACCAAATTATAGGGAAGCAGTTAATAATAATAACACTGCACAGATAATTTCTAATTTCTTTTTCACTTGAACTGGTTTTTTACTTGAAACTGGATAATGGATCTCAGTCATCAAGTTGAGAAAGTTCCAGTATGAAATATAGCATTGAGATAAGATTAAAGAAAATTAATCAACATTTAGATCTTTCTGCAGTCATATGTATTTCTCTTTCCTTTATTTCTAGAACAATAAAATCTTAAATTTCTTTTCTAAGTCCCCTATGGATTAGCTAAAAAACTTCAGGCACTCTCAAATATAAGGTATAGAAATGTGAAATTTCTTGCACATTTTAGTAAAACAATTGCTTTCTCAGCTCACTTGGAATTTCAGTGTTTAACAGATTTCCTCAAGAGTGAATAACTTGGCCTGAGAATCAATGTTAGGATACATATGGAGTTTCATACTGTATTCTTTGCCCCAGATGAGTAAAATCCCACTTAAACCTCATCTTTCAAGCCAAATGTCAGGAAGAATATTGAGGTTATTGAATCTTTGATCCTACAAAATTCTGCAAAACAGACTAACTCAGTAAAATAATTCTATAAGGATCTTATTTTTCTTGCATATACAGATCAGAAGTGAATGCAAAAATAAAATATAAATGTAAAAATATGAGGCAAACAAGTAAAATATAATTCCGTTTCTGTAGGAGTTTTCAGTCTAATATGTAAGTGACTGTCTTGGGTTTTTTCTTGATTGCATAATAGTATACTATGATCTGAAATGAAAGTACAACAAAAAAACATGGAGCAAACCATAGCTAAAGCTCTGTCCCCATGGATTTAGAAAATAATTGCAGTGAAATGATGAAATGATTATAAGAATATCAAAGGTCACTTAGTTTAACCTTTCTGTAGTTTCTTATTCTGAAGAATAGGGATACACAGATTTCTTATTCAGGTTTGGCTTTTTTGCTACACATACACTACTTTACAATTCTATCTTTCTCCCAGAACTGATTGGATTTGTGGAATCCAGCCTGCAAGGCAGAACTCTGTCTACAGCACAAAAGGGATTTTGAAGAAACACTCTTGTGATTCCAGTATTGGCAATTCACTGAGGATAGAAATCTGAAAATCAACATTAAGAATTGAGGAAGTACTCTCTGGGGCACATGGGACTATCTTTTTTGTATCCTGTGTTTGTTAAGAATCATAAAATGAATTGTGACATCCTTTCAGATGTTTGGCACATTACACTGATGGCTCGACTCCACATGCTATTTTTCTTTTAGTTTTCCACTGCCCAAATAAAAGCACTTAACATATTCCTGAATTAACATTTTCCTAAAATAAATAACAGAGCATTTGTAACTTACAGTATTCTTCAGTTACACAAGTTTGTATTCAGGAAATATAAACAATCATTATCCTCTTCAATAAATAAAGAACATGGATCAGATTTGTTCCCCAAGTGATGGCTCCTTTTCTGTGGCTTGATACATCTAAGAAGCCAGAATTTGCCAAAATGAGAATTCTACCAATGAAGCCAGAGCAGGAGGAACACAGATGTTGAAAACTGGTGAAGTCTACATGTAGACTTCTCTGACACCCCTGCAAAGCAGATGTCAAGAAATGAAAGGGACAAATTAATTTTTCCCAGTGGTTTGTGTTCTCTTATTCAGCTGTTGTAACCCACAGCAAGTGACAGACTGCTGTAACACATTTTGGGCATGACATGCAATTGCTTTATACCCTCAGGTCTTTCCAGTTTTGTGTCTAATAGCAGAAAATTTTCCACCAACGCTGTTCAGCTTCAGGAGAACAAACAGATCTTACACTTTCTAGGTGGGACTCTAAGAATGTCAGTGGTATTATAGGATACCTTTTGAACAAGACACAAGAGAATCTCTATATTTTTATGAAAATATCTTGAAGTTCATCAACAAAAATATTTACTACCTGTGCCACATGGATAAAATCTTAATTACCATTACTTTATGCAAAAAAACCCATGCCTACAAATTTATCCAGTATTATTGTCATGTATGAACATAATAGTCGAAGAAAAGATTGCCCTATTTTGTAGCAGTGGACTAGAAAATGTCTGCTTAAGTCTCACTTTTCTGCCTCTGTTTTAATGATCTAATTAAATGTCTTGGTCCTTAAGCTGCTACTCACACAATCGTTAACATAATCACACATTTTACATCTGGGCTTTCTAATTAACCATTCAAATCCTACAGAAGTAGTGGCAATAAAACTCATATAAAAAGAACTGTTATGTTTAAATAAAAGAAAAATTAAAAAAAATTAAAAAGATACATTCTATATAATATTTTAAGCATCATTTCAATGTTAATAGTATAACTCCTCTACAGTTTTCCAATTAATTTGAAATGTTAGCCTTACAAAATCTCCCTTTGGGTTAGTTTATCCAGTGAGGGGAAAGAAAATATTTTTTAAATCTTTTATCCAACTGTGATGCAATTTTTATCCAACTGTGATGGTTTTTTTGGTTTTAACTGCTCACTTAGGTACTTGGTCATAACCATTAAGCACTGTTCCAGAATCCAAAAATGGAGAAAGCTGGGGAATTCCTTTCAGGGCTCTCAAATACACTGGCAAGCAAACCCAGTGTCCTCTAGTAGGGGAGGATTGTGGTTTTCCCCATTTGATGATGATCACTTCTCCCTAAGCACTATTAGATCATGCTTTCTAGAGGCAGATCCCTACAGCTCCTGATGACACTTCTAAACAAGTAGGGATGATGCTTTCGGAAAACAGAACAAATTACTGGCATTTTGAGAAATTACTCAGAGGTAGGTAATTCTTAACTTTCCTCTAACCTCAGCCCTCATTTCAAACTTCACCCTGTCACTGCACAACAATTCTCAGCATGATTCTCATGAACAAGAAACAGACACTTAGTAAAGAGTAATCAGAACAGGACTTTTGCCCCATCTGCCTCATTCTTTGTACTGAAAAGGTTTTGTTAGATGGAAAGTGAAACTGTTACATTTCTCAGACTCCGTCTCTATCATTTCACATGTACTTTGTTATATGGAGAATCTTTTCAATTTATAAAGAAATTTATGCATGAGTCTCTACTTAAACATTAGGAGACTTTCATTGTCTTACAATTTGGCATTTCACATTGCTTTTGGAATATGTTTCAAGATACAGTATATATTTGAAAGTTTCTAAAATAGTACTGCATTCTAAGACCTTTGTTTTGTTTACAGGTTTAGTAGGATACCAAAGTAATCCAAAACATAACTATTTTTAGATTGCAGTTATAAATACAACTTCAATTTATATATTAAACCAATGTAAAGCTGCAACAAGAGTTCACTTTTTAATTAACTTCCTTCTCAGGAAATCAACTGTAAATTTGCATTTTTTTCCAGCACAGGGTGGCTTTTATTTTTTTTGGTATCTTAGTAAAAACTGCATTTTTAAAACTCAAGATATAAACCCCCAACTAATCATGACATAAAATTAGTCTATTTCTGGCTACAAAAAGCAAGCCTTGTTCTCATTATGCAGTAAGTACTAGCTGTTTATAGATCTGACAGTTTACTGGAAGTGATCCAAACCTATAGTGCTATTATTCCTCAGTAAAACTTAAACAGCTGTAGTCATGTAATTCAAAACCCTGGAAGGCTGCTGCAGTGCTTGCTCAACCTCAGTATACCATGAATGCAGGATGCTGCCAGTCATATAAAGGATCCTCTGCTTCACATTATGAAAGAAAGACGTGAACTACAAACCTGAATGCGACCTGGAATTTCCAAACAGATGATCTTGTGACAGCCTTTTCAAGAGTCCAGGTATGGTAAGCCTTTGTCTTAGAATTTTCTGCAGTGAGCCAAACTCATTTACTGTAAACTGGGGAAGCTTTGCAAAAAAACCCACAAAAAACAACAGAGCAATTTGTTACAAGGGCACGATAAAGGATCAAAAGAACATAAAATGTCATAGTTAAAGTTTTCTGAAAATTACTGTAAAGAAAAGATGTTCAGTATGAAATGCAATTATCTGCTTGCTGAAGTTTGAAAGACCACTTCTTTGGCTGCAGTTTTTCCTCTGCTCTTGTATTGCAAATTAGTGGGGAATAGCACTATCATGCAAGATATTTCATCATATGAAACCAGTAATATCGTAAAATTATCTTAAGCAACTGTAAAAGCATACTTTTTTAATTAATTGGAACTTCTTTGTGCATACTTCACAAGTATGACTTTTCAGTGTAAGTTTGTTGGACTGTTTTTGCCATTGATTTTACAAGTAGTGCCTGCTGGAAATGAAAACCAGATCTCTATCAAAAGATATTAAAAGCAGGAATGTGTAGTTTAAACTTCTCAAGCAATATAATTATTTAGAAGAGTACTATTAAGAGAATCTGAAAAATTGAAAGAGTTACAAAAGGGAGTCATGTCATTTTAATTTTTGATCAGTTCTTTGGAAAACATTTCTTTATACTAAATATTAGTTAAGAGAAAGCAAATTGTGTAAGTGGAAAATGTTAATCAACAGCACTCTGTAAAATCAAGAATCTATAATCTGAAATTATTTTAATTTCCATCTGCAGGTTTATATCATACGGTAAACTATTCATTTGACTGAATGACATTTCAAACTAGAAAAAATAACAATTACCACAAGCACCACAAATAAAAGCATACAGAAAATCAAAACCTAAAATTAGGACCTTCTGCTCTGGTAGAAATTTAGTCGTAGTCATGCAGTTCTGCAAGTCAGCAAAATGAGGCATTTTGAAGAAGAAGGGAACTCCCAGTGAGGAGCTGACTGCTTAAGGAGTGGCATACTGACTTTTGGAATTGACTTTATGCTTTCAATACAGAGTAGGGGAATGTGCTGGACACAAATGCAAAGAGGAAGTGTTAAAAAATGCCCTTGTGAAAAAAAAAAAAGTACAAAAATATGAAGAAAGTAAATATAAGTTTACATTTCATGAAAAAAACCCAACAATGTTCACTAGAACCAGATATTAGAATACAAAGGCATGTGTTATTTGTGGTGCCTTTTATTTTTTTTTTTGACATGGAAATGTTTAATTCATATTAAGTGCAAAAGTAAAAGTGTTCTTTGTGGAAGGCTGAGCTATTTTGCATCTTAGTGTAACATCCCACAGAAATGAGTGGGGGAAAATAAAATTTGGAGAAGTATACTTCCAAATATATCTGATAAAATAGATAATAATTTGAGAGACTGGGATAAATACTCTGGTAGCTCTGAGTTTTTAATGTATATGTTGCTGCAAGGCTGCACAATTTAAGATACAGGTAAGCCTTTCTCACTGCATTTTGAAGACTGTGATCAAAACCTCACAATAACTTTGAAGAGATACTGATTTCCCTTATTGGTTATATGACCAATTTTTAATGATCTGAGAATTTTAACACAGGCCTTCCTTTTCCACTTTTAAAGTGATATCTTCCTTAAAACTCAAGGATCACACAGACTAAGAAAAATCCTTTTTGTTTTGTGTTACAGCTAAATTCTGCAGGAATTCTGTCATACCAGTTTTCCAATTAATTTTGACATTTGCAGTCTCACAATCATTGTTTTGAAGCAATCTGACAAACTCACCTTCTGACATTTATTCCTGATGGACAGTGTTCATGCTACCATATGTGACAGAGGTTTTCAGAGGAAAATTTTAAGTGATTATCTCTGTTGTGCAATATGAAGGCTAAAATGCTTGTATGGAATAGTATGAGAGAATAAAAAATGACCCCTACACTTCACTAACTCCTTGTTCCAATAAAGGATGTCTGATACACCACAGCAAACTTCACATGTAGCATTATGAAGTGCAATACTGCCACCTCTAAGCACTTTGTGTTAGTTACCATAGTACACAGAACCTGTGCTGAGCTAATGATTTTGGGATTGCCATGTGAAATGTTAATGAAATCTGTCTGCTATAAAATTCTCCACAGGACAGCAGCTTTTGTACATTCCCATAATCTCAGAAACAATGAGCTTTGCCTTTTTTCTCTAAAAGTGATCAATACAAGAAGTGTAATCTTGTGGTTTTAAATCCAAAGCATCATATGTGACTGGGAAAATTTCCTATTAACAAGGTACAGGATAACTGCAAAAGGTCTTTTGTCAGTGAAGAATTTTTTTTTTTTGCTATTTACACATGAAAAAAAATGATGTTCCAAACATCAGCATAAATATATGGAAATGTAAAAAGATAAAATATCAGCCAACATGGAAAAAAAAAATCAGATTATAATTATAGCAGAAAGAATCCTACAAATAACTCAAAAAAGAGTATTTCTATTACATGTACCTCTAAATTTTCTGCAAGATTAAGAAAAAAAACACTTTCATATTTCTTTTTAATTTACCTTGTCAATAGTCGTAGAGTTCCATTAGTACTATCTCTATATGACAGATTTAAATAGGCTGAATAATAAAACAACCACCCAGAAGTATATTAAATTATATTTGTATGTACATGTATATGGGAAAAATCTGAGTAAGTATCTTTAAATTGTCATAATAATTTCTGTACATCTCAGCCTTTTTTTTTGGTAGCCTCAAAGTAGAATACTGAGATGCGTGATGCTACTATTACTAAGTATGGTCATTTTAACATTTTAAAGGATACGTACATTTATAGACATGTATTTAAAGGATACAGTCCTACAGAGCACAATGGACTTATCACATGATTGAAGGTTAGCACACGTTAATACATTTTGCTAAACCAAGATTACTGTTAGCCAGTCCTGGTATCTAAAACCATTGATGAATTTTCTCCATGAACTCTGGTAAATTTCTCTAACAAGTAATATAATTTAATATAATATCATTTACACAACCCTTCCTCTTTAGTTCTACCTTCTAGGTGGAACATTAACTTGAGTAATTATAAGGCTTCCATATTTTATTGACCTGCAGAACAGGTACTACTCATATTGTTCCATTCTTATATATAGGGAACAAATATCCTAGTATGAGCAATTTTTCACAATGAATGTCAATATAATACAAGGGCAAAAAGTACATGTACATGAAAATGCAGTAGTTGAGCCTGTGTCTTTTTCCATGTTGTGATCACCTTTTCCCTATTTCAGTTATTACGCAAAAGGACCATCCAGATAACTGGAAAATCAATACCAACCAATCCTAAAGAGGAAAGTTTGTGCTTTCCTGTGTATATTCCTGCAACAAAGAATTTGAGAGAGGAGATATATCAGGATAAATAGGTATGTAGATGGAAGACAACCATAACCTGGAAAGGAGTGAAAGCACAGGGGGTGGTGAGAAAGCTGGGGGCAATGGTGATGAGGAAAATCTCTGAAACCTTCCATGCAAAAGCAGCACAAAGGGGTCTATTTTAAGTGTCTGAACAGAAAGACTTGTACCTTAGGAATCAACCAGCAGGGACCGAAGTCCACACACAGGAGCTGTGACACAGGAGGTACAGATCTGTGATTGCACTGGGACTCCAGAGATGCAGAGAGATAGCACATGCAACTGAAGGGGGTACCATGAAAAGTTCCAGAATATTTAGGAATGACAGCCCAGAAAGGTGAGGATGGGCTGCACTCTATGCAAAATCATGCCTGAAGGCGTGGGGCTTTGCATTGAAATGGGTGACAAGTCAACCAAGAGCTTATTTGTAATGATTAGAAACCAGACCTATGAGCATTACATTGTGGTAGGGATCTGCTGCAGACTGCTTGATCTGCTTGATGGGACGGTGGATGAAACCTTTGGGCAGCTGAAGGAAGCTTTACTCTTGCTTATGCTGGTTACTCATGAGAAACTTTAGCCACTCCTGTATGCTGACAGAAAATATCCAGGAGACTTTTAGAGTATGTTGAAGACAATTTCTTGATCCAGCTGGCTAACAAGCAGTTTAAGGAATGTGTTCTTCAACAGGTGAAGGAATGTGAGCTTGAGTGAATATCAACTTGAATGGCTTTGGTTACTGCAGCCATGAAAATGAGAAAATGAGATATTCAAAATCCAGAAAGAAAATTGGACAAACTGTAGAAGAAAAAAACCTAAACTTGTTAGCAGATTTTGGCTAGTTTAGGGATCTGTTTAACAGGATCTCACAGTAGACAGCCCTGGAGGGCAAAGGGGCCCAGGAGAACTGGTTAATCTTCAAGGACAAGCTACTTCATTACTTTTTATTCTCAGTTTTTACAGCTAAGGCTTGTCGGAGGCTTCCCAGGTGCTTGGCTGGGGCTGTGAGCAGAGTCTGTGAGAGCAAAGGAATACACATCGTAGAAGAAGTTAATGTCAGGGAGCACCTGAGAAAATGGGATGAGACAGGGTGCATCCAAGAGGAAGAAAGCTGTCTCTTGTCATTGAGAGGCCTCACTCATTTTTGAAAGGTCATGACAGTCAGGGGAGATTTCTAATGACTGGAAGATGGGAAATGTCACATCCATTTTCAGGAAATGGAAGAAGGTCCAAGAAACTGCAGGCCAGTCAGCTCCACTTGAGTCCCTGGGGAGGTTATGTAGCAAATCCTCCACGAAACCCTGTCCAAGCACATAAGGATGAAAAAGCGACAGTGAATAGCCAGAATGAATCTATCATGGGCAAAGCATTTCTCATCATTCAATAGTTTTCTATGATGAAATTACTAGATCTATTTATAAGGGGAGAAAAGCAGCCCTTGCATAACTAACTTGACTGTCCTAAACCATTTTTGTTTTAACTTCTTAAGCTGTATTTTACCTATGGTAATTTTCAAAAGCTTGCATGTAAATATTGGTGCTTCTGGGCAAGAACACTGGATGTATACTTCACTAAAAAGTGACTACAAATGCTAAAGAATTATTTTTTATATACTTAACTCTAGAAATAGCCTATAAATGCATGAATATATGAGAAGCATAATTTCTGAACAAAATATTAATGTTATTCTTAGATTGATTTATTATTAGAAAAATTTGCCTATATAGGAAAAATTCCCTTTTCTAAGAATTTATTAATTAAAGCAAAGTCAAACATTGTTTCTCCATCAAGGAAGAGCAATGAAAAAACATTAATGGAATCAAGATAAAATTAAAAATGTTAAACTGAGAAAAAAATGGACAAATACACAATGGTGACTGCATTCTTAGACATTTTTCAAATTTAAAATATCCAGAAATTTAGTGAGACATTTTTAGAGTCCAGGTGGCTACTGAAGGAATAAAGGAAGTTGTAAACAATACAGGATTAAAATGTATTGTTGACAACTCCAAGCTTATAATAACAACAAAACCCTCCTCCCAGACTGCTGAAGTTTTGAAGCCTGTTTATCAAAATTAATTGAGATTGAATGTATCATTTTGTCCTGGTACTGTACAAAACCAACGAGAACTTCACATATTATCTCTGAATTCTACTAAACTCCATTTTCAAAGTACTTAAGGACACAAGTCTCTACTTTTTATCAGGAAGATTTGTAACACGAATAGCCACAGCAATTGATAAAATCTTTCTTCTTGGTATAAATTAGAGTTTGTAGAAATAGTTTGTAGTTCTTATATTTCATCCCTGGCATTCACAGACATTTAGGTCTTGCAAAATTTTTAATTCACCTAAAACACTTAAAACAACAAACTCCAAACCCAAAACAAACTTTAAAAACAAACAAAAAACCCACCACCACCACAAAAAAAAAAACAACCAAGCCCAAAAACTATCATATTATAGGTGAACAGTTCAAAGTCTCAGTGTATGAGATAAATGTAAGAACTCCTCATGTAGGTTCAATCTATCTGGGTCAATATCCTGAACTATAGTCACAGCAGTTTACTGAGATGAAAGCACAGAACCCCAAAAATTGGGGTAAACAGTCCTGAGAAAATTACTTGGAAAAAGTCCACCCTTGTGCACAAACTAAAACTGGGAGTCTGATGGGCACTGGATGGCTTTCCCTGGTCTGGCTCTGTCCATCAGCACTGAAGAAGTTGGAAAAGACCAGCTTCTAACTCCTCATTTGAGCTCATCTTCCAAGATTAACCTAAATACAAAAAGATCCAGCCTGATGCTGTTTTCCTGAACACATGAGAATCTCCTAACAAAGATCAGTGAGAAATTGTTCCATATAGTTTCCCATGTTTAATTATAATGAAAAAGAGTAAACCAGAGTCAGTAAAAACTAACAAACAAACAAAAAGAGATAAGACAAATCTTCAAAATATTTGTGAAGTTCCAAGTAGCGTGATGATCGAGTACTTGACTGCATATTATATACAATCCTCCATGGAAATGCCCATTTCATGTGTTCTAATATTTTATTTTTCTTCCAACACAGGGATTCCACATACCCCAGCTGTGAATCCTCAGATCTGTACAACACTGATTCAGACTATCCAAAAATTTCAACTGTTCCAGCTGTCACAGAAAAGAACTGGGGCCAGCTGAATGTCAGGATGCAAGTAGTTACTATTATATTACTGCTTCTTCTTTGTAATGCATCTGACTGTAGGAGGACAAGGAATAGGAGTTTGAGAAACAATGAAAGGGAAAATATCTTAAGGAGAGCATCTAGCACTGTTAAGCGCAATGCCCAAGGCCTAACATGTGATATTTACACTTATCTTCATGAGAAATACTTAGATTGTCAGGAAAGAAAATTGGTTTTTGTGGCACCTGATTGGCCTGAGGATATAAAACACATGCTGCTAGCAAGAAACAGAGTTCGTAAATTAAAGAATAATATGTTTTCCAAGTATAAAGTACTGAAAAGTCTGGATTTACAACAGAATGACATATCAAAAATTGAGACTGAGGCTTTTTATGGTTTGGATAAACTTACCACACTGTTACTTCAGCATAACCAAATTAAGATTTTATCTGAGGAGATTTTTATTTATACACCCAGTCTAAACTACCTACGTCTCTATGACAATCCCTGGCATTGCAGCTGTGAACTAGAAACTCTTGTTACAATGCTACAGGTTCCAACAAACAGGAATTTGGGAAATTATGCAAAATGTGTGTACCCAATAGAACTGAAAAATCAGAAGTTAAAGCAGATAAAAGCTGATCAGCTATGTAGTGAAGAGGACAGGCAGGATCCCAAAAACATAAAACAGAAGCCTGAACCTGTCAAACCAGAATTTGATTCCTCTTTGTGCCACATGTACGTGTTTCCTGTGACAACTCTGAACTGCAGAAGAAAAGGTTTGTATCTGTAATTATACCTGAACTAATGCTTTTAATATTCTATTTATTTAATCCTTTCTACATTTAATCACACATTATTTACTGCAAATGAACTTAATATAGTATTTGCTTTACTTCAACTGAAATTGTTAATTGTTTTTCTCTTATAAATACCAGCAAGATTAGGAATTCTTCCTACATTTTACCTCTGCCCTGCAGGCCAAATTCCACAGATATTCCTTAGTGCTGTAATGTATTTAATAGAAATCAACAGGAATAAAATTAAGCATATTACTTAAGTAACTAGTCTGATTGTACAACTATAAACATACTAATCAGTCAAATTACAGCTCTGCTGAAACTGTTGAACTGATACAGAAAAGCACAGAGTATCTTTTCTTCTTTCCATTGTACAAACACAAATTTATCAATAAATTTAACAGAAGTGAGCTGTGAAGCAGGACTGGAGCAGCCAGCTGTGTTTTCAATGCCCAGAGGAATCTGATTGCAAAGGAAAGGCTCTGCATCCTCATATTTGCTGCACAAGATTTCTTCCACTAAGGGAAGAAATTATATGTTTTTGTTAATAAATACCTCCTCTGTGTTCTTCTTCCCAGAGCCCAGCAAAAAATTCAAAGTTGAAGGGACTTGAAGAAATGTTTTTCAGACGCTTGGATCCATTCCATCTCTAAATCTTTCTCAGGCCCCTAAGAGCCACAGTTAAGCCCTAAGGGTAAACCAGATGGGGTATATATCAACATGGAAATACACATTTATTTTTCCCTTATATTTCCCATATTTTATCCCACGATAAAACAAAAAAAACCAAACAAACAAAAATTACGAGGAGAATAATTCTTTAACATAACGATTCTGAAATAAGAATTGCTTGAAGCAGCCAACACTGTGAGATCTTTTTCCCAATTTTAGCAGAGCTAAGCCTCCATGTTTTATTTAGCTGAACTTCTATCTGCTTTAAGGGTAACTTGATTTTATGTAAAAATTTCAGTGCACCCTTACTCTTGCAACTTTATGCCAGAGAAAATCTCAGAATTCAGTAAAAGTAGATAATATCTAAATATCCAGGATCAATGATTTCAGTATTTGATTACATGGTTTAGTCACTATGTATGTCATAAAAATGGTCTGTGTTCTCTACTTTTTTTTCACCCTGTAAATTCTTTTCTTGTCCATCTGGCTCAATTTTCTCTTTCTTTTACCATGCAGCTACTACATCTTTTAATCAATGACTTATGCTGTTTGTATTATTTTTTAATATTCACCTATCTTACCTTTCCTTCTAGATAAGACCTTAATGATTAGACTATAGATTATGATCTTAATTATCCTTCATAGGATCTTATTTATATCACTCTTACTATTCAGTAAACTGTTATTGAACAAAGCCCAGGCATAAATTATAATCCTAATATAAGCAAAGACTGACTTTACAGCTCTCCCCACTTACTGGTATCAAAGAGATGAGCTGAATACACAAATATACCCAAAAACTTCTAAGGAAAAGCATTTTACTTTTTTCTCTGAGTTCATATAAACATTCCATGTGATCCGATCTTCATGGGAGTTTCAAAGGGGTTTATGATATTTGAAAGCATGGTTTATTGTCTTTAATATTAATAATGGAGGAATAAAGTTATTTCAACCTCTATTTGATAGTACTAGAGGGTACAGGGACTCCCTCCTTCAGGTCAAGAGCTAAGTATATCAATCCAGAACTTCCTGCATGCCTAGCATGGACACATTATGTTTCAATACTTTTTTGGAAGTACCAGATCTACTGTGCATATGCTTGACAGCTGGATGCAGATATCGCATGGATATTTGGTATTTCTGAACATATGGCAATCTTTGATGAAAGCATTGTACTTACTGTCTTTGTATATGAATATTGTACAGTAGATGCACAATTTCACTGGAATTTTCATCAGAAATAGGAGTGCAATGCACACAAAATCCAGGGAAAACACAAACATTTCTCTAAATCTGTGTGGACAAGAATTCAGAATAGAAAAAAATAGTGCATCAGTTGCCAAACCAGTAAGATGACATTGAAATCTGCAATCCATTATTGCTTTACAATGGAAAGAATGGAATGATAAGCACTCGCTCTACCACTACTAAGTATGTCTAAAGACATACAGGTCAGGAGCTTTCAGTTAATTTCAGAAGCTCTTGAAAGAAACATCTTAAAAATACATTTCTCTATGTGTATATTCTCTCTTTTTTTAAATAATTTGCTTATATCTCATCAGACCAGTGTCATGCCAGAACCTGTGGTACTCCAGAATGAAATACTCCATGACCTTGATTCTCTTTAAAAAAAAAAAGAAAAGAAAAAAAAAAAAAAAAAAGGACACAAAAACAGTTTGTTTGCATTTCTACAAAGAACTTGTATTTTTCAGGACAGTTGAAAAAAAAAAAAATCTGCTTTCTAGTACTGCCAAACTCTCCAAGTCTCTAAATTCAAGCATTGTTTACATTCATTTGGTGATAAATAGGCCCTGAAACTTTCACATCTGCAGAAGCAGGAAGCAATCCAACCACAGCAGGCTGGAGTAGTTCTAATACTTATGTATTTATAATACCAAAGCTCTACTTATAATCATATATGAGGCAGGAAGACTATGGCATGTTGCTGTAGTCTCAAAAATACCTGATTCATTAGATATCTTCAGAACTTCAGAAGTACAGTGACCACACAGAGTCCAGCACAGATCCAGAAACAACTTGCTTTCATTCAAAGATGGTAAAATAAGAGACACTGCTCATTTTCTTGTTATGGCAGCGCAGGATTAGAACACTCATTGAGCAAATATAATAACCCTGGAGATTAAGTTTGTTAACATTACCCTGAGAGGGTTCAAACCACAGTCTGCACTTCTCAAGCATGGGCCCTTACTACTGGAGTAGAAGCTGCTCTTTCTGGAGTCCTTTTGCCAGGAACACTGTAAGGATATGGACACTGATGACTGAGAGGTCCTCGGCTGCTTTGGAAATGCCAGTGATAGAAGTAAGAACAAAGCGAGAGACAGAAGACAAAATGCCACTCTGCTGCACGAGTGGTTTTTTTATATAGTTACTATGGTTTCTTTTCTTTAAGCATCAAGAACTTCATGCACATTTTTTATATTAGTATAGTATCTTTACTACTTACCCTATTCCTACGTGAATGGTCTAGCTCTACTAAAATAAAAATATAAACTACAGAGGTTTTATTATAAGCACTAATGAAGAGAACAATTTTCACATGAAATGTAAAGGTACAAGTAAAGAAAGAATGAAAATCAGACGTTGAAAAAACATGGTGGCACTAGTAGAGGGGATAAAAGGGAAAGAAAACAGGAAAAAATGTTAGACTGAAAATACTCTGTCTGCCATGCAACTGTGATACCTAAGCAGTAAGAATAATCTAAAGCTAATACGAGTTACATATTTTTCATTTTTTAAGATTTAAAGAAAGTTCCAAGTAACATACCTCCAGATATAGCTAAACTTGATTTGTCCAACAACAAAATTAGACAGCTACGAGCCAAGGAGTTTGAAGATGTCAGTGAATTGAAGATATTAAATCTAAACAGTAATGGAATAGCATACATTGATCCTGGTAAGAATAATTTTAAATACTTATTACAAATTATTTCTCTTGTATTAAATACTGTCTCTATAAGATATAAACTGGGGGGGGGGGGGAGGGAAGAAAGGATTGAAAAATCTAGAAGTTGGTGCAAATTTTACCTTTTGTACCTTTCAATTCATACCAATTGTACCAATTCAATTCATGTTTGCACTGAAATATATTTATCATGAAAATCAATAAAGAAAGACACATTTCAGTTGCCCTTTCTTAATACTAAACTAACCAAGTGAAAAAGGTAATTCTGGAACCTAAAGGCTAATAGTTTTCCAAAATGCTAAGTAGTTGAATGATTTTTTTAAGTATCTTTGCCACATCTAAGAAAACATGACATATAAGGAGGTTACTTTTCAATTATCTTTTACGATAAAATAAGAGACAAACCTAAAGAATTTAAACTCTTTTTGGTTAAAAATCACTACATAGAATTGCTTTTAAGTTATATTTTATTAGAACTCAAGTGCCATTATTGGCATTTTGCTTATAGCCTATGTGCATTTGGATTTAATTATGAAAGCAGAGATAAACTGGGTGAGAGAAAGAGAGAGAAAATGGATGAAGTAAAAAGGGCCTTATCGAGTACTATCTTGGCAATTAAATAGCATCATGATGTCTTAATATTGGTAAAATGGTACTTGTGAGGTTTAACATTACACAGTTGATTTATTTAAATTAAGACTTCTGCTATTAAATGAAATAGTATTCTTGCAAAAAGTATTAACTGCTCTCCGAAATGTAACTCAAGCATTATTATGAAGCTCCATGTTTTACTCCATTCTAAATCTTCAAACATTACTTTGAAGGTTCTATACATGCACACAAATACCTATATATACACAAAAACCTCTAGCCCTGTACATTGTCTAATAATAAGTTTCCATATTCCTAGTTCTGTATCATAACAGTTACAGTAGGATTCAATGAGCAAATCAGACATTCATCCACCTCCACTGTGTCTAGTCTACACTCAGACACACTCATGAAGTGTTTTATAGCTTTACCAGCAGTGCAACTCTTCTAATATTTCTCACTTCTGAAAGCATGTGGCATATTTTAAATTTCAATGTTTGAGAAATCCTTTTGTAGCCTTTTAGCCAAAAGAAAAAAAAACAAACAACAAAAAAACCAACCAGTAACTCTAAAATTTAAAAAATGTTTTTCCTCTTCTAGATATGCATATCCTTCCTGTCATAGATATAAATGGTTTTTTTCCTAAGTTAACTTTATAAAGTACCAATAACTTTTTCTATTGATTAGCTGCTTTTTCAGGCCTCAATAACTTAGAGGAGCTGGATCTATCAAACAACAGCTTGCAGAATTTTGAATATGGAGTACTGGAAGATCTTTACTTTCTGAAAATACTGTGGCTGAGAGAGAATCCTTGGAGATGCGATTACAACATACACTATCTTTTCTACTGGCTGAAGCACCACTACAATGTTCACTACAATGGCCTAGAATGCAAAATGCCTGAGGAATACAAAGGATGGTCTGTTGGAAAATATGTTCGAAGTTATTATGAGGAATGCCCAAAAGACAAACTTCCCATTTATCCAGAAACTTTTGATTTGGACAAAGATGACGAGGAATGGGAACGACACAAAGAGCAAACAGTTCAGACAGTAAAGAAGCATGGTGTAATTGTCACCGTGATAGGCTAATAAGGGAATCCTTTCTCTTAGTAGATTTAAATAACTGATATTTGAGAAAGAAAAACATGCTGTTTACATTTGTTCTAATTATTCTGTTGGTTTGTAGGACTATCTGCCTACAAAGATGTCTGTTTATTGCCGATAATGACTACAGAATGACACTAGTTCAACAGTGACCTTCATCTAGTAATTGTTTTTGACAATTTGTTCTGGACACTCTTGTAAAATATTTTGACAAGTATTTGAAACTATACAGTAAAAATCAATAGACACAAATGTACATAATTATGGTGGGGAGAAGCTGTCTTATGCGTGGACACAGTTTATGTGTTCACACAGAAATAGCTGCAGGATTGTGACCAAGATCTATTTTTCCTGAATGTATTGACAGTTCTTTGTATCTATCAGTTTCCTGAAACATTCCCAGAAAACGTTTCTAAGATTTTTATATCTATTTCCTGTTGTTTTATGGTAGACTAAAAAAAACAAACATAAGACTAACCTTAAATACAATTCTAGAAAAAGAGGAACAGCAGTTGTTATACTAATTAGGATTAAAACACAGAAGGTGGGTTCTACTTGCTGATTTACCAGTGTTCCTCCTCAGTCCTGAATGAATAACTCAGCCTCTGCCTCTTCCATACCTGAGGTGCCTTGAAACAATAAGTAGCCAAGACATGGTTGGTTCCCAAGATCCAGCTCCACATGCTCATAATTCCCTTTTCTGGTTTTTGAGGCAAGGAGAGCTGAAATCTTTCTAGGAAGAATTTTATGTTGTTGTATCAGTTTGACACAGATTACATGCCATCACATCCAGGTGACGAAGATCATATAAAGGGTGCTGTGGTCTGCACTGAGCACATCAGTGCCCACCCAAGCTGAAGGTAAGTATACTTTTGAAAGCTCAGAAGTGTGGGACTTTCTCTAAGTTCACTCTTCTCTCAGCTGATTTGTAAAATGCATGTTACAGCACCTCCTTGTCAAACATCTGTCTATGTGATAAAACCTGTGATCATTCTAACAGTACAGCAACAGGGCAGCACAAATGCCTCAGCTAAATAGATGAGATCTCTAAAGATAAAATTCCTTGCTACATAATATTCTTAGGTCACTAAGAAATGTGTACGTGCAGAGTAGAAATTCAGGGCCAAAACTTAAAATTTCTCTTAACTATTGTGAAAGAAGTTCTGGGAGACTCCACAGAGAAACTTTCCTCATTTAAAGGTCTGGAGACAATGATGGTGTTTGTGCATTCCTCTGGTGCTTTAACCACAAGTCCCAAAGGTTGCTCATTTTGTTCTACAAGACAAAGCACTCAGTGCTTTAGTGTTAACATGAAATAAAAAAAAACAACACACAGGAAAAAATCAGGAGGCATTTTTTTTGGCAGGAATGCCAAAGAATCTCAAAGCAAACACATCCATTATTATTTACATTTCTTTAGGTCCTCCATTATTCAGATATTAATATATTTAATGGTGCTTTTCTGACAAACTGGGTAATTTAGCCATTTCTCCTACAATATCCTTCAAAAACTTAATAGTAAAAAATACAACTGTATTTTTAGTTGCAAAAAATACAACAAAATACAAAGTATCTGACTCATCCCTGTTCCTGGAAATATCTTAAGCATTATCTTCACTGTTAAAGGTTAATCCTGATAAGATGGAACAGAGAGGAAAATCCCATTTGCCAGTAACACTCACTAAATAGGGCATATTCTGGAAACTTAAAAGTGCTGAAAGTAAAAAAAAAACATCTGCCACAAATAGTAACAAGTACTAAGTAATGTTGTCCTCCTCCTCTCAGATTCTGGACAATTATCTCAATACAGAACCACTGGGTCTGATTGAAAAGGACAGGCAATGAAACCACAGCAGAACATCTGTTATTGGCAGCACAGACAATGGTGAAAATCTGAGTAGGAAAAAATGCATTTATAGACCATGTTATGTTAATTTCTGCAAAGAGTCAGTGCTGGGAAAAAATACTAGTTTAAGGCAGGCTAAGTCTGGGTAGAAAAGACAATCCTGGAGAAGAATTTAAGACAAAAGAAGAATATAAGACAAAATCTGTGTGAGAGGTCTTTGATCTCTCAGGTGAGCAAGAAGTACCAGCTGAAAAAGCAGTGGAATAAGACTAGTTGCTCTTGTTTGAAGGCCTTGGGGATTCCCAAAGAGACACCCCCACTGAGGATTTGGCAGAATACACAACAATAATTGCAGTAATTGCAACTACAAATAATGTAAGAACACAACAATAGAAATAGGAGGTTGGGGCAAGGATTATATAGATTAGCATGATCTCCTGACAGTGACTCAAATTCTTTGAGAAAAGATTGTGTGAACAGAAAAAGCATACAGGAGTTATGAAGGTAGTGCAGAAGGAGGTAGCACAAGAAAAAAGACAATAATATATCTGAAAAACATACATATGGGGAAAGTTACTAACAATTGGTAAAAACTTCAGCATTACAGAGTTAACTGCTATTTCTCTGAGCTTCTCAAAAATGTACTGTAAAGTACAACCTTTATCAAACACCACAGCCACAAAACACAATTTAACGTTGACATCTTTATGTTGCTGTACTATTTAATCAAAAAGGTCTCAGAAGAGCTTCCATGTCTAAAAGAAAATCATGGGCCTTCCTCTTTTATAAGCTCCTTAGGTCTCTTCTTTAAGTAACTTTTCTCTTGATTTACCTTCTTTCTCTGTCCATAGCCAGGTAATAATTGCATGATACAATTGTATGAAGACAATTGCCTTGTCTTCCTGACATGCAGTTCATGTCCTAGGACTGCTGCCTTAAGGGATGAATTACAGTGTCCTACAGAGGCAGTGCCCCTTTCTCTACCCAGCCACATGAAACAGAAAAAATCATTTTTGCCTTACTCCATTGCAGAATACAGGAAAAATGGATATGTCTGTCAAATACTGGAAATAAAACACTTCAAAAGCTTCTGAGGAAATTTTAGCTCCTGCACTATGAATACTAATGGCAGCAGTTAAAGGCAGTTCCCAGGCACACATGGAAGACAAACGATTCTCCAAGATCACTGACTAGGGGGAGGAATACCACAAACAGCTGAGCCATATCCCATGCAACTCATACACTCGTATTCTCTGGCACAGTAACACACTGATTTGCCAAAGACAGTCTGAGCTGGAATCATATTAACATTCACATCCAGATATTAGACAAAGACTATTATTTCATTAATGCACCACAGGCCAAAGTAAAGAGTACACAACCCCAGTTTTTTAAAACTGCAGATAATTAATTTATCAAGAAAACCCCACAAACATGTTTAGTCAGATGAATAGACCTAACCCACAGTCAAAATAGTTGCTTTTTTAACATTAACAATAAAAGCATGTTGCCAAAATCTGTGTAATCTTGGATTTATTTGGAAAGATGAGGTCAGAACTGTAGCTTGGATAATTTCGAAAGGAAAGGTAGCCTATAATTGAACAAACAGTTCAACTCAGTTTGTTTGCTGAAAAAAATGTCAAAGGAAGAAAATCTCAATATGATTTTCAATCTCTAAAAGAAAATAGATAGTTTTGCAGCAACATTAAACCATCCAAGTAGGCAATATGATAAATATAGCCAGCTAGTGAATTTCAACATAAAAACATATGTAGTTAGTCTAAGTATCAATAGCCTACTGATTTAAATGCATTTCATGCTTAAAAAAAACTATTGTGTATCTTCAAAGCTAGAAGAAACAGCTTTAAAATTAATGTTTTCTAAAAGCCCCTGTAGACTGTCATATATGATTCATCACAACTAGTTTAAAATAGCATTCAGTAGATGTAAACAGACATAATGTTTGATTTTGAATCTACAGGAAACATCAATTATCTACAAAAATGGAAAATGTGGAAACAAGACTTGAATTTAGTAAGATAAATGAAAATGGATGGCAATCATACTGATACTCCAATGGATATAATCAACACTAGATATGAATCCATTAAATACTGTGACAGTAAAGGCCATTCAATTTGTATAAAAGATGTAATTCTACCACAATTTTTCTTTACTTTTTTTTTAGCTCTAAACACAAGAAACATTATGATGATTTTAGTTTTGTACCTAAATACATAAGGAAAAAAATCATAGAAGGATTTAATATTTTTAAGTATAACACCCACAGAGGAAGTGATGTGGCTGTACATGGTTTATTTTGGCTTGCTTTCTTTATTAGCTCCCAAAATTCATTATGGTACTGGATTAAACTGTGTCACTAAACAATTTGCATACTGGTATCATTGAGAATGTTATTTTGTCCTGTGATATAAAAGCCAAAACCATGACAAAAAAACTTTTTATTTTTAGCCAGTTGTTCTTTTTCATCACTAATCTAGAGACTAAATTGTTCTTACCCATAATTACAGTCATTTTCTAAAGCTAAAGAAATCACTCAGATTGCTGTAGGCTTCATCAACAATTTCAATAATGCATTATCTGATTAAATACTAAATGCATTATAGTCTCAAAACATAAAAAAACACTTTTTATTTTTAAAATAAAAACATTTTCCTTTTATTTTTATGCATTTAAATTCAGTTAAAATGTAGGCTAGAAAAGAGTCAATCAGTAAAATTCTCTTGCTTCAGAAATACTGTGTCAGGAATCAAAAATGTTTGGGATCTTGACTAGTTCTAGCACAGGAGATTTTTTCCTCATGAAAACACTTCCAAGATGTTTTCAGTCTCTTCATGATAAGATAGATGAGTAGCAGTTGGGATGCAGGTGATTCCTTACAAATCAAGTACACTTTCACTAGGACTAAACCTCTCACACTGATCATAAAGGCTTTTCGTTTTCCTGCCAACTTCTCTGCTTAGTGGAGCATACAACCATATTGAGGAAAATATTACTGACCTGAAACTATTCCAAAATGCTGTCACAAAGGGAATTAACCTCAGTCACCTGTACTTACATGCACAGAATCAGGAAGAACTAAGATGCTTTTTTACATCTAGAAGGACTTTGATTTGGCAATAGAATCAAGTACAGATTATTTGTGAACACCACATTAGTCTAGGATCATGGTTACTTTTAGATTTAGATTTTTAGCTTGTTTGTTGTTGTTATTTGGTTTTTGGTTTGGTTGTTTTGTTTTTTTTTCCCCAGAGAACTTTGCATTTAAGATATGTAAGTTAATAGTAAGATATCAGTGTGAAAACACAGCAAAGATGCCACTTTGGTTTATAGAAGGGTATTTCCATATTAGCTACATAACTTTAAATAGACTATAAATTCATTAGCTAGAAATGGAAAAATCAGTAGGAAGATTACTGATAATGTGTCTTTTCCCACTAGCATTTAATTGCTTAGGTAATACAATTCAGGTAATTTGCCTGCTCCTCAAAGTATGTTCAACAAGCTGTCTCTGTTCACTTCTTCCAGGTTTTCTGGCTTTATGTTCTTATCACAGAATTTTTGGAACTTGCTATAGCTACACTAATTTTAAAGGCATTTAGCTGATTCAGAATGCAGTTGGGGTTTACAAAGATATTTAAGGCATAGAAATGTGTAGGCCTTTTCAATAGCAAATTCTTCTTGTGCATCTCTTCAAAGAACTGCATCCATGATAAATACAGTTGGATCCACCATTACGGATTGGGCTTCTGTAACCAAAACTCTGTTTAATTTGGACATGTGGATGATGTCCTTAACTTCAAAACTCCACCTAATTTAAAACTCAGTATGAAGACCACAGCAGCCACCTTTAAAACAGAGCAATCATTTTCTGTCAATAACTTGACATCAGGGTATTTTGGTACCACTGACCTATTTTAGGAAACTGTAATTCACAAAGCAAATGCTTTCCAGCTGACCTTCAGGACAGATCTTGTCCAGGCATAAGTAAAAACTCACTTTTTTTTTTTTTGGCACAGGAGCAGAACAGAAATCTGCAATAAATGATAGTGTGCTAATAATTATATTTACTAAATACCCTGTAATTTTGAAATGATCCATCACCAAATATCATCTACAGTGCCAGAGACAATAAAGGCCACTAATCATAAGTTCCAGAACTTTGAAAAGTCCAGCCATGCTGTATTTTCCACAGTCTGTGAATGCTCAGAGCAAACACATATTTGGCCTAGAGGAGACAACACCCAATAATGATCTCCTGTTGAAGAAGACTGTATCTACATATTGGATCCACAAAAAAGAGAACATGAGGATTCACAGAGGGAGAAAGGAAGAGGGAAAGAGCTCTGCCTTTCTGCACCAAATGTTCAGGCACTCAGCCAGTGCAAACCTCTGTTCTGTATTCTAAACAGAAGAGTTCTTCCTGCATTTCCCATAGTAAATAAAATAGTGACAGCTCAAGAAAAAAACAAAAAAACCACAAAGGTGACAACTCCACAGATTTGAAATTCTCTCTGGATCAAGAGAGATGCAATCTTTTACATTACAAATGGAAGCATTTCAGTAGACTTTCTGCTTTTCTGTAATAATTTTTGTTCCCTCTGCACTTTACACATAAAGACATTATTTTGTAGCTTGCTTGAAGTTCCACAGCCCTAGTTCCCAGCACACATCCCAGGGCATGCTGAATTATAACCGAAGTGTGTGTTTAGGTGACTTAGTTGACCCAAAATGTCTACAAAATGTACACAATATAAATGTACACAATTAAAAAAATGACTCAGTTATATACATTGTAACCTAATCATGGAAGTCAAACCAGTCACTGAACTACTATTAAGAATGGACAGAATTTGAGATTATTATTCACTGAGAATGCCCTGATACATTCCAGAAACAGGACATCTTTAGCCAGCGCAATCTAGTGAGACTAAAATTTTAAGTATTTTATGATACCAGTTTGTCTTCTGACTTTCTTAATATGATTTTCACACCATCCTCACCTCTCATCATGCATTCCATCTAATCAAAGCTAAGACTTCAAGTCTGTGATCCCTCCTGTTTTAACCCTACCACTGCACTCTTCACCTCCCAGAAAAACATCCCAACTCTTTCACCCCTATTTCTGACATAACTCCATTTCCCTAACACCTCCCAAACAGCACCACTGCTCAGTCCTGGGACAAGAGTACCAGCCCCATCTGTCCTAACACAGAACACAGGGACCTGCCTCTCCAGGCACTCATGGCATCGAGTTGTCACAGCCCAACCTGTGGATGGCATCCTGCAAAAAGACAGCTAGATAAATTGTTGGACCAAGAACATTTAATTTATACAGCATAACTTTAGGTTATATATTATGTATTTTTTGTCCTATGCAGACCAGCTACCTAGACTCACATGTCTTTTTTTCCTTGTCAGTCTGCACCCACATGTTCTACTTCTGTATAATAACTTTTAATATTTAGATATTATAATGGACTTATTGTAATACTGTCTTCCACTGGCTTTTTTCTCATTCCTTTCCAGCAAAGTATATTTTATTCATCCTCTGAATTGTAAAAGAGAATGAGTAATTATGACAGTTTCTGACCTGAAGTAAAATCCACAATTCTCTGCAATTTTCTGTAAAATTCAAAGCAGTCAAGCTCAACAATATACACTTTTGAATAGAACTTATGTTTATTATTTATAATATAAATAACATACACATTGATGATATTTTTCAGTAGCAATTCATCTACTCATTTTAATAAAATTTCTACTTGCTTGTAATTTTCTGAAGTATGGAGCAATAAAAACTTGCTTACTTCCACTTCCATAAAGTCCTGTTACTGTCATCTGTACTTCACTAAAGTACAGATCTGTATTTATGGGAGGACATTTGAGTGTTAATAGAAAATAATTTAAATGTGCTAGATACATGCATTTACTTAAGTGCTCTTCATATTTTTCCTTGGCAATACAAAAAACTCCAATGTAACAGAATTCAAATTCAATTTATATCTTACCAATTTTAACCTTTGGTAAATGTCCCATTTTCCTTCCAGGCTAAGCAATAAGAAATAATTTGATTCAGAACAAAAATGTATTTCAAATGAGTCATATATCACTGATGTATTAAAATTCCATATCTCTCTGTCTGACTTGTTGAATGAATTAGACTTTCTATGGCTACATTAATTTGCCAAAATCTCCCTTGTTTCATATTAAAAAAAATCATATTCTTGGGAGAATTTATAAATGGAACATGTTCTGTTCCAGTCCAACGTGTGTAATAATTAACAAAACTCTAGGCTGAGACAATCTTATAAAGGCTGCATTGAAGGAAAAATGAATAATCTTGTGCATCCCTATTGTACAAGACAATAAGATTTAAAAAAAAAAAGGGTGGTGGGTTTGGGCTTTTTTTTTTTTTTTTTTTTTTTTTTTCCAAGAAGGGCTACTGTATTAGGAAAACATTCGTACTAGAAAGGATTATGAAGTACTGGAATATACTGCCTGCTGAGACTGGTGTGCCTCAAACACCTGTGATATTTAAAATGACTAAAAACACCCTGGACAAATCTGCACCAAGGTTAGCCACAGCACAGCTTGAAAACATTCACCTTCCTGCCAATTCTGTCATTCTGTGGTTCTTAGTAAGGATTTACACCAATGTTCCTAGCAGAGTTGTACTTCCTATATAATAAGTACTGTATACTTTTCAAAACAAAATAGCCCGCCTTACCTAATTCTAAATGGAGGATCATCACATTTTGTACACGTAACAAAGAAATCAGTGGACGTGTTTATTTATTGTGATTGTCGTCTTTTAAAACATATTATTACTGTCATATTTTAAAATGTGTTATCCCAATTTTTCAAAGGAAAATTTGGATTACATAAAGCATGATCTTCCTAATCTCAAGCACAGAAAACTGCAGAAAGAGCATAAGAGAACACAGATTGTTTATTTTCGGACCTAAATGGAAATAGTTATTTTATTTCTGGGTATACCACCATATTTCTCACAAATACAGCTGATTAAAGTACAGAAACGTCAGGTTTGGAACAGGGGTAAAGTCAGAACTGATGAGTTTTAACACAGAATAACATTAGAGAAAATTAATACCAAATCTAAGTTTGTATTTTTTTTTCATGTTGTTGTGTTAAAATTAATTTTTTTTTCCTCACACAAAGGAACAACACAAATACTGCTTTGGTAAAAGATTTTTTTCTATGATGTTCCTGAACTATGTGTAAAATACATATAATTAACACAAAATAAAGCTTCATTAAGTTTCTGCTGTAGAAGACCCATTCTTTTGCACACAATTCTTTAGTAATCTAAAATACAATTTATGGCAGTACACAAAGTAGTGCTGTTTTATAAATGTTTTCAGCCACACACATAAAAAAAAATCTTGCCTTTTCCATGTTGATTGTTGCAAATTAAAGGATCTAATTTTAAGTGATGTACATTCAAGTATAACTTTCTGTGTATAGTTAGATGTACTTCACTACCAAATAACGCTACTGTTTTTATACAGAAAAGTTAAAGAAAAGATAAATTAGCATACAAACCAGAACTAATTTCTGTACTTGAAGGAAAGCTCAATCACTAAAATTCAGGCTTTCATCCCTCATATTCCACTCTTTTATTGATCAGCTGTATTCAGCCCATTTAGCATACTAAGTATTTGAGCTACTCTTTGCAAAAATTGTTTCATGACCCATTGTTTTGTCAGTCATTTACCACACAATTCTAACTGGTATTTTAGTAAACCTTTCTGAATTTCTACAAAATCAAAACTGTGTAAGACTAAGGGCTAAAAATATCACTGTAAAAGAAAATAGGATCCTTTGACAGTACAAAAAGCAACGGGCCTCAGAAAATACTGGGGTTTATCTCATGTATTGCTCCTACTCCTAAGAAAATCTAGGACAGGATTTGACTTCAACAAGTTTGTATTTGTATGTGTGCACTGTATAAATCAAGCACTCAGCTTTTGGACTGATCTGAATACTAACTGAATAGTCAGCAAAAGAGGAAACAGCTGAAATGTAATTGCTGTGAAGTCAGGACAGATGTACTAACAGAAGACAAAACTGAGTACAGTTACACAGAGATAGTCAAGAGAAAAGTCTGGTTACACTGCATGCCAACTTACTGACTCAATTGTTTAGTGAGTGGATCCAAAGATTAAGGATTTATTACTCACATCCCACTGAAAACTTCAACCAGAAAATTGCAGGGAATATTAAAGCAAGAAATACCACATTGTTTTATAAGATTCCAGTGTAAACAAAACTAAATCCTTATTTTTTTTTATCTCATGCTGTGCTGTCTTCATTTCACAGGGTGAAACAACACACATAGAACAGAAAAAATGAGAAATATCTCACTTAATGACACAGTGCTTGAAAGATACATCCCTGGTTCATATAGGTAAATGTGCTGTGGTCAGCAATGAAGTTTTAAAACACTTAGCATCACCTCAGTTTTGATTACCACTAAAGTAAAGGTTTAATACATCAACTAAACGAAGAGGAGCATTAAGTAGAAGCTATATTCATTAAATATTCTATAGAAAAAAAAAAAAAAGAAAAAAAAAAGAACCACACACACAAAAAAAAAGCCCCAACCACTCCCAAACTCATGGATATAAAAATAAAATATATGCTATGATTTTAGAGATATTGTCTTACTGGTTTTTGCAATATCAAATCCCATCAATATTGTGAAAAAGCAGTATTATCATTTAAGTTGCAGTCTACATAGAAGATGCTGTATGATTAACATATTTTAAAAGTCCAAGTGCAATATTATAAACCACATAGCACACACACACACAGACAGAATAATTCAGTATGTATCATAAAAAAGTACCTAATCCCTTTGCCATTATTTCTCTCAGCTTTTCTTCTAAAAATGTAAGTGGATCTTCTGGATGAGCAATAAATACACCACAAAGCAGCACCTGCAAAAAGAAACTGCAAATTAATTCCTTGTGTTTACAGCAAAGTACCATCTGGCTATGAAGCTGTTAAAATAAACAACAGTTTACCAGAATCTTTTAAAGTACTGCAAAACAGAGGCATTTGTTTTTATCAGTTCCCTTTCATTCAAATTTTAAAGTAATATTGTATGTATCAGCATAATTTCATTGGTAGACTTCTAAGTACTGAGTTTAAGATAGTAAAATAAGTGGCATTTCTTTAGAAATTCCTATAAAGAATTTCATTGCTTTTAATGTGGATTTAAAAAAAAAAAAAAAGAATGTATATAAGATTGGATAACTTTATTTACTTAATAAGAAATGGAAACTAAAGCAAGTTTAATACTGTGAGATAAAGAGTATGTTGAATGGGCAAAAAATTGATCCTGTAACCAACACTGAATACAAAATGCAGCTAAAGAATATTTACTTTCCAGGATTGATTTATAATACAATTTTACATTATCTCTTAGCAACAATGCACAATAACCAATGAACCATTTTTTCTCATTTGTCCTTTAGCTATCTTCAGCTAAATGACATGGATCATTTACTTTTGGACTTTCAGCTCACATACAGCAAGAACATTCAAAATATATTAATGTATATAGGCAAATTGCAGCTATTTAGGTGAATATTTATTGGAAATGATAAAAAAGAGTTCTTGTGGCTGGTAAAAATGTCAAAACATGGCATGCAATATTACTTTCCTTTCAAGACATGGCCTCTTGCTGTTACTAAATTAATGTAGAGCTTGTGCTTGAATGCTTTTCAGGATGCATGGTGGGAGGACAAAGAAAAAGAGGAAGGCTCTAAATCAAAGCCATGCTGTGGACAAAGAGCAAAAAGGCAAGTTGCCTGTCAAGTTGCCCCTCACCCTGCAGAGGCAGACAGCAGGGCAGGCAAGTAGAGGGAACAGCTCAACAAGCTGTCCATGCTCTCACCAGTACACTGTGTAGAAACAGAATCAGACAATAAGGTCAATTGGGAGCAATCTCTGGAGACAGTTGAAGAGAAGTTGTTGGGATGCCCCATTATTGGAAGTGTTCAAAGTCAGGCTGGACAGTATTTTGAGCAAGCTGATGGAGCTGCTCATGGCAGGGTGGTTGCACTAAATGTTCTTTGAAGGTTCCTTCCAACCCAAACTGCTCTGTGTTTCCATTAATCTAAGTCAAGACCAATATGAAAAGGTGAAGACAAAATTAAAGGCCATTGTCTTCAGTTTAGACATCTGAATATTTACAACACTAGTCAACACACCAATTCGAACCTTAGCATCTTTTCAATCCTCTTAACAGAAATGTAATTTACAAGGTGTGGCTAACCGTTGACAATATTAAAAAAAAATGCATCACTTATGATTGTAATTCATGTCATGCAATATTTTAAATAACAACCACCTACATGGTTTTTTATCACAAATTTTGCTACAGGCAGATTTCCAAAGCCATTTCCAACATTGGCAAGCTACTCCCTCTGCTGGATAAGCCAGCATGTGACTGCCATATTTTATTTCCAGTATTTTTTGCCTTTCCCCCACCCCTTTTTCAAAGAAACAGACAACTTCTCCTTTGGGTGTTTTGAAAGCTCTCCAACTCAAGAAATCCCATCTAGCCAGTGATATACTGGAATGCAATGCCTCTGTTTAACATTTGAGAATATTAATTAAATAAGGAATGAATTGTAACCCTCATTCAAGCTCTTGCAATCCTCATTCAAGCACTCTTCAATAATGCTTGGACTAGGTGTAAAACAGGAAACAATTGTGTCAGTTATGCTAAGCAATTAGGTTTGTACAAATCTGGTTGTTTCTATTAGATTTCTACAAGTCTCTCAGCGATCTGGAAGATTCCACCCCCAATGTTGTCACCCTTTCTTCTTAATACATCTTTAGCCATTTACCCTTCATGGCAAAATTAATTTGAGTCCCAGGGCAGAAAAACCTTAAGCCATCTCTTCATCCATGTTTACTTCTAACATTGTATGAATACAGCTACTAACTAGAGTGCTACTAGCTACACACAAGAGTGCTTGCAGGATTACAGTTTTTGCCTGACTTTAAATGAATACTGTTTAAAAGCAAATCTGGATAAGAACTGACAGAAATCAGACAGGAAGGAAATTCTCAGATCCAGCAGGGAATCCTAAATTATCTGGACAAGATTACTTGGACTTCAACTTATTTGGACCACGTCCAAACCACAAATGCATCATGAAAAGACTTAAGCAAATGTCCATTTTATTTTATTTTAAATGTTCAAAGGTCTCATCTTAGATGCTCCTTAAAAAGACCAGTACCACCTCATCATCAAGTATCCTGTAACTTCATAAAGAAATTAACTAAATTAAATAAAATATATGGCTAGATATCAGCAAGCAACAAACTCTAAGAAACAAGAAAAACAAGGATAAAAATATTTTTCACAGGGTAATTTTTAACTGGTTAATTTAAAAATAGTCTTCTTGTCACTGTTGAGCAAGAAATGACACAAATCCACAAGCAGGCTGGTTCACACAGCAGCCACTTTAATATGAAAGTTCCTTTCTTTTATAACTAGGTTTGACACATTCTACTTGATTGGCTAATTAACAGAAACATTTTTTTCACAAACAGTCTTTGAGAAGAACAGAAAAACAGAGTAGGAAAACACCTGCAGGTTGTTTATACTAACAAGTTATCATAATTTCTCTACAACTACCTAAAAAGTCTCACAAGTCCATTGTGAGAAAACAAATTCCATTTTCTTGCTCTCTGACCAGGCTGTCACATCCACAGTCTTCCTTTACTCTTATCTTTAATTCTTTCATTTTTAGTTCATTAACCTAATTTCACTGCTGCTATAGCTATAATGTTATAACCTTTGCTTGGAAATAAAGAACGAGCTGTTTTTCAAGTGCTGAATCAAGAAATATACCCCATGCTGAGACATCTTATAGTTTGGGGTTTTGTGCTTATCAAGCAAAGAATGACCTAGAGACAGACTCCCAGGAGAAATACTCAGTCTACATGGCAGCACTGCTCTGTAATTATTGTAATTGGCTCAAGATCTCTTTATTAGTATTTCCATAGAAATCCTGGCTGTAATATCTGTTTGCAAATGGGGTCTATTTTGGCAGCTTAAATATAACAGGATATCTCTTAAACTTGCATTTGTGCACTGTGCCTTTTTTTGTTTGAAGGAAACTGAAAAACAGCTGCTGCAGATTCGGTAACAAGCAGAGGTGAACATGACAAACAGGGAGGAAAAGACAGAAATACAGAGAATCACTTTGCAAATTCAAAGGGCAAACCTACCAACACTGTTTCCCCCACAGTCCTTCGCCCTGTGTCAGTTTTACTCTCTGATATTTTATGGAATCTATTTACTCCTGTGCCAACAAGAGTATCTAATCCAGCAGCGTATCTGAATCATGATCCAGTGTCATTTTTACGACTGACAGGCCGTTAGGAAGCACGGATTGCACCCACTGCACTCGTGAGGGAGGAATTACCTGGCTGGAATCAGAGGTTCTTCTGTAATTAACACAGAAGTTAAACTTATCAGGGAAAGTGCCAGTGTAGTTCACCGGGTTCGGCTTCATTTCAATCCTCATTTTAACATAGATTATAAAGCAGAATTGCTTTGTTCCATCTTGTTACTGCGCCTAAAGTTTTCATAAATCGTTTGGTGCATGCTAGTGACAAAACGAGCAGACAAAATAATCATGCCTCGGGAAGCAGAGAGCAGTAGGGGGATATGAGATGCTCCAGCCAGCGCTGAGGGGCGCAACGGGCCGGGACCAGGGCTCTGCTGAGGGGCGAGGGGACCCTTCATGGAGGAAGGTGGCGATGGCTCCCTGCCACAGATGTTGTCGGGGGAGTTTGTGGTCCCACCGGCTCCAGTGGGACCAGGCTGCCGGGGAGCGTCGGAGGGCCAGGGGCGGCGGTCCCCCACTTTGGGAATGACGTCCCCCCGCCAGGGTTGCCATGGCGCAAGACCGCCCTTCCCGTCGCGCCGGATGGGGCGGCGGCTTCCGCGGGCGAGGCGATGTGGGAGCCGCGGGGCGCGGCGCTGAGGGCGGCGGCGGCGGCCCTGCTGCTCGGGGCCGGCGCCTGCTACTGCCTGTGGCGGCTGGCGGCGGGCGGGCGGCGGGGGCGGCGGGCAGCGGCCAAGCGGGGCCGGCCGGCAGGTGAGGGGCAGGGCAGAACAGGGCAGAGCGGGGCAGGGCAGGGCAGAGCGGGGCAGGGCAGAGCAGAGCGGGGCAGGGCAGGGCAGAGCGGGGCAGGGCAGAGCGGGGCAGGGCAGAGCGGGGCAGGGCAGAGCAGAGCGGGGCAGGGCAGGGCAGAGCGGGGCAGGGCAGAGCGGGGCAGGGCAGGGCAGAGCGGGGCAGGGCAGAGCGGGGCAGGGCAGGGCAGAGCGGGGCAGGGCAGAGCAGAGCGGGCCTCACCTCCGGCGTGCGGCGGGGCCGGGGGAGGCTCCGCGGGGCCCGGCCGCTTCCCAGCCCGCGGCTCGGGGCCCGGAGGTCGCTCTGCGACCGGCGGTGCCATAGTCCTGCGTACCGGCCCCCCACAGCCAGGCGGCGATTTGGAGCACTCTGGAGCACGGTTTATTTACGTCTGATCAGTGTGTTTTCTCATGTTACTGCAGTTATTTGTGTTCCCCTATAATTCAAAGATAAGTGGAGTGTTTAGACGAGGATGAAAAACTATTCTGAAGTGAGCTCTTGAATCATCATAATTAACTTCTCAGAAGTCATCTCCAGTAAGCTATGACTAGTCCAGCAGCCACATCGGGTGTCATGGCACTTCAACTCGCTAAATAATTCTGCCTCCAACCTGGCTGAAAATGGCTTTTATAACATTTGCTGCCCTTTTATAAAGGTCAGGTACTCCATAACATTATCCTGACTCAGAGGCAGCCTTCCTCCGTTGTTTTGAGTGATGCCATTGATTAGCAGAGTTCCTAACGTGGTGGCTGTTACTTTGTCGAAGGACCTCAGCATACTAGCGAAGTGTCATTATTATAATTTCTGGAAGTAGTAGTCTGTAAACTGGAAGTTTTGTTTCCGACAGTGCTCAGACAGATTTCCACATTTCATTTTGAGGACACAAGAAAAAACCCCAAACCATGTTTGGTGAATATTCCTAATAATTTTGTAGAGGAAATTTGCTATTGGTTAATCAGGAAGTAATGCACCTCAACCTCTAATTGTGTGTTCCTTTTATTCTCCACCTTCAAAAGAGGTAATTAGAGGACTCAGGAAAAGGATGGAAATCTTAGTGTCATAAAACAGTCTTTTTACCATGACATGGCGATTGGGCACAACATTTAGAACAATATGTCTTACAACTGAGAGCTAAATTTCAGCTTTGTAAAAAACATTAAGTAGCAACTAAGTGAAATGTTTCAAACGTAGTATCAAGTATTTAATTTCTAAACATTGACAGACAGCAGTCCTCCAGTGTCAACCGATACCATGGATGTGGATGCTCTACAGAAGCTTATTCATTTGCTCCAGGCCACAGATGATCCATTAATTCAAGAGCAAGCTTTAATCACTCTCAGCAACAGTGCTGCCTTCTCTGTAAATCAAGTGAGTATTGTTCTGTAGAAAACAACAATGTCCAATGACAGCCAGTCTGGCAGAGGAGAGCTGCTGTTCTGCTAAAGAGTGACACAGGACTGAAAGCTAGGACAGCTTGTGCTCTAAAATCCATTTAATTTCTTGCCTTAATTTCTGCTGGCCCAAATAATATAATTCACTAGCTTCACAGAATGTATTGAATTATAATGTTTGGAGCACTTAAAGTCCATACAGAGTCCTGTACTTCAAAAGTGCTGTAAATGTATCTTTTGTTGCTTACAATTATGTAATGTTAATGAAAGGCTTGAATACTAGGTTAAATACTTTCTGGTTAAGATCTAAAGTTTAGTGAGATATTTTTTGCCACTCACAAAGTTGTGTGCTGTTTGCACATTAGCAATTTTACAACTATCAAGGTATCTGCAAATCATTTGGATATAGAATGCAGAAAAACTTTGAGCTGGATGCCAGTTTTCATGCCTTCTTAACAGTTTTAACCTCCAAGGTCCCACCCTTTTTGCTACTTATGATGGCTGTCTGTTCTGGCTTCTCAAAATGGCTTTCTTAATATAAATCTCTTAGAACAGAATGCAACTGAAACATAAAGCTCACTGGTCCATTTTAATTTTTTTAAAAGCAGTATTTTTTTTAAAGACAGTAACAGTCTAAGTGAGAAAGAGTAAAACAGTAATAAAAACAAGTGTAATGGGAAAAGTTTCATGACCTGTAATAATATGAAGCTACATCTTGAAATTCTGTCCTGTTCAGGCAGGACTTTTAGGTACTGCAATCTGTCTCAATTGTTCTATTAACTCATTATCAAGTAATTTCCATTTATTCTTTATAATGTAAAATGCTTTAAGCATACTTTGCAGACCATATTTTAAAAGCAAAGGTGATGTACCATTGTCAAATAACAGCAACTAATACTTTTCTTCCTAAGCAGGACCCTTCTTAGTTTCAGTAAAGCAATAAAGCAGTATCTGCTAACACTCTCTTTGAACATAGCAGTCAATTCTGAATTCTTCATTCACATACTTCACTTTTGTCAATATGGAGATGTTGAGGGAATGCTTCAGCATTTAAATTAAATTTTTAAAAATCCTATTAAATATCTTCTATATTTCAGGATATAATCCGAAATTTGGATGGTCTTTCTGTTATTGGAGGGATGCTCTCCAACTGCGTTCCCAAAGTTAAAGAAAAAGCACTAAATGCACTTAATAATTTGAGCATGAATATTAAAAATCAGGAAGAGATTCAGGTAAGATTCTTAATGGGAAAAACCAAAGTAACCAAGACAAAGACATAGTATAGGTCCTTCAGCGTATTTTTTAAATACAAGCCAGGATGCCAAAATGGTTTGATGATAGACATACAAGTCAGCAGATCTGGATGACTGAAAGGATAACTTCACTGGCATTTACTTTTAAAATAAAAGACAGGAACCTATGCAGTTTTTGTTCAGCATTCACAAAATACTATTAAACAGAGATTGTGCTGCTAAGATTATAGCAAAATTATGTGAGGTAAGATGATTTCCAAATAGGCCTAGAGCATCACCAGTGGCTGTTTAACAGAATGGATTGCAGACTGAACTTGCCAGGACTCCTTAGGTGAGAGTGAAGAAAAAAATAATTGAGCCCCTTGTATGAGACCAGTTTTTCAGGTGATACTTCCATCTTAAAAGTAAACTCTGTATAAATTATAACAAGTTCCTCTGGTAAATACAGTACATGCTATGGATATGAAAGGACTGAGCTGAGGCAGATTTGAAGACTTACTAGTTTGTTTCAGTAGCTTGATAAAAAGGTAGTGTGACTGCATATGGTAGTTTGCAGCTCCTTTAGCAATAGGCAATTTTTATTAAGTAGTGCTTGTCAGTATTTTGTCTAGGTGTATAAATACAAAATAACTCCTTTGGTAAGGGTAAAGTATTTTTTAGCTCAGTTAGGGCTCCAAGATTTGTTGTCTACTGTCATCCAGAAGAAAAATTGGTAAAAACAGTAATTATTGTCAGTTGTCATTGCTGTTCCTATAGTGTGCTCCAGTAAATGCGCCACATGGTTGGAAGAATTTAATTTCAAAGCTTGTCCTTAGCTTATTCTCAGTATTTAAGATGTTAGTTACTTGTAAGTTGTTTTTAAAGCAGCTCCTTAAAGCAGCTGTGTCACTTCTGAGATGGAGACAAAGCAATTTAAGTTTTCAGAGCAAGGTATGTTTCAGGAAGATTAGTGAGCATAATACTGTATGGTCTGCTTCTGTTATGCCACTAGAGTGTTTGAAATATTCAAAACAAAAACATACTTTTTTCGAAGAGCCTTTGCCATTCAGCCAACAATGATCAGGAAGTATTTTTGTTACTGTAGCTAGGCCATTGATACTATTTGTGACAGAAAATATGCTTTTATTAAAAACTATTCTCTATTTCCTCCCCTTTCCCCAGGTATTTATTACACAAGTTTGTAGGACTGTTGAGTCAGCTCCCCTGAACTCTGATGTGCAGCTGGCTGGACTCAGGCTGTTGACAAATATGTCTGTTACCAGTGACTACCACCAAAAGATGATAAACTCAATTCCATGCTTTCTTCATTTGCTTTCAGAAGGAACTGAAAGGACACAGGTACTGTGTAGTGTTATTTTTACAAGCCATTTATGAAGCTGCTTTGCTTGCCTTGTTTTTTAATGTTTTGGTAAAATGGTTTAGACTATGCCAAGAAAAACCAAATAGTAATTAATGATAACAGATTTTATGCACTAAAATGTGGATCTATATTAGTTTCACAACATAAATTCAAAAATGGGGAGGGAAGGGAATCATGTGATTGCTTTATCAGATCAAAACCAGTTTTCCAAAAAACACATTTCCACTAAACATAACACAGCTATTGTACTTAAGTACAGGAAGTAACATGGCCTTTTTCTAAAGACTAGCATCACAAGGTCCAAGAAAGCACAAAGGTGTATTTCTATATGCTTCAGATAATTATAAATGCAGTACTTAACCATCTTCTTTATATTTTAAAGATATTCTGCATTTGGCCTACTGGGATTTGTTTATGGGTCTTGCCTTATTTTGATGTTTAAGTCAATCTGAATTTGCTTCTAGCATGTCTATACCTTGGTTTTCCCTATGCCAAAATACTCAAGATACTGGTTAACCCGTTTTGCCTTTTTCTTCCCAAATCTTTGACATTATTGATACCCATTACAGCTTTACTTACTGTTTTGGAGCTTTTAATGAACTTGAGCATTCCTCACTTCAGATTCAAGTTTTGAAAGTACTTGTGAACTTATCTGCAAACCCAGCCATGACAATACATCTTCTCAGAGCTCAAGTAAGGTTCTTGCTGCTTCATTTTATTTTTAGCATATATACATGTGTACGAGTTAAAATATTGCATGCACTAGAAAAATTTTAATGTATTAGAAATATATATGCAATTCCAGAATAAATTATAGACACTGCTTGGTTAAAATCAGTAACTAAGTGCACATTCTTTCACGGGTGGGCTTTATTCCAGAGGGTAGTGTAATACAGATGCTGTACTTAGAGAAGGAGAGGCATGGGACCTGTGCACTTGGAGACATTGCTTGTACTTCCTGTGTACAATTCCAAATAATCAACCTTCCCTTTCCACCAAAGAGGTAATACCATGAAGTTCAGTTTGTATTATGTAAAAGGAACCCAAAACTTCATTTCCAGACACACAGTCAGTATATGGATTGAAAACCATCAAACAGAACCAGTACTGTAAGTGATCCTTCTCAACTGCTGTTTCTATAGCTAACATACTGGACCAAACCCAACCAAATTCCACTGGAATCCCCACCGCTTTATTCAAATGCAGCAATAAAACTGTTGCCTCTAAGTGAACTTTCCCTGTGCATTTACTTATTTCTTCATGGAGAAAATTTTTTGACATTTGCTGTGTTGGCCTTGGCACACAGGTTTCTTTCGGTTTCAATTCCTCACAAAGAAAGTTGGGGGCTGGAATGGTGCTGCATCCTCATCCACTCCCCAAAGTAACATTCTTAAAATGTTAGTTACTTATAACTGATATAACTTAAAATGCAATAGCTTTTATTTGTGAGCTATCTGCCACAAGCAAAGCTAGTCCAGATAATGCTGTATTTTCATTATTCAAACAAGTTTAGCATAACTAAATATTCAGTTCTGTTTAGTGTATCATTTTGTCATTTATCATATATGTTAACAAAAACATTCAGGGCAAAATCAACCTGACTTTGATTTTGGAAAGGAAGGAAAGCATACCCCCTCTTCCAAATGGGAATTTTCCAAACAGCCACATTTTGGAGATTGAAAATACAAAGCATTAGCTCATTGATGCACAGGCCAGTCTCTCCTAAAGAGAAAATGTGCACACTGTGCAAGTTTCCGACAGGAGTTCACAGCATACTAGAATTTCATACAATTTCTTGTTTAGATGGTTTAGGTGCAGATTTTTTTCCATTTTCTGAAGTTTGATTTAGTTACACATATTTACTGCTGGTGATTAAGTATGGACTATTTCTTCAATATCCTAGGTGCCATCAATGGTGTTACTTTTTGACAGCTGTGTGAACAGAGATATTCTGGTTCGAGCCCTGGCATTTGCAGCAAACTTGAAAAAGAACATGAATGATGAAGAAGGCACCATGATTGAGGAATACAATGAAGACTCAGTTTTCTTCACACTCTACAGGGACTCTGCCCCATTCGCTCAGAGACTGGCTTCCTTGCTGCATCATCCTGACACAGAAGTGAAAGAACAAGTTGTGAGAATATTAACACAATAGTGTTGTTTTCTGAAAACAGACTGACCTGATGAAAATTATCTAATCTTGGCAATGCTATGCTAAAAAAGTCTGCAACAAGTAAACAATACAACAATGATGGAGGAAAAAAAAAGCCCTAAATACTGTCATTTTAATAGGCACAAATTATTTACTACAAAAGAGAATGCCATGTATTTAATACAGAGAGCATAACAGATATTTTTTACAAACAAGAGAAAAGCAATAGTTTAATTATTACTGATAAACCACTGCACAGTTGCTACATTTGTGCAATGGGGGCAAACAGTTAAAACATTAAAACATTTCTATGTAAAATGAACATTTTAAATGGATGAGTGAAGTGAATGAAAATATCCTTTGCAATGTCAAAGACCTTTTTTTACTTTTAAGTATTTACAGCTGTTGAATAAATACCTCATTAGAATTGTGCATTAAAGATTCAGCAATCTGAGATTAGGCATTTATATTTTATTAGTCTACCTATGAAAATGGTACATCTGAATCTTACAAAATAATATCAAATAAAAACAATACCGGACTATCATTGACTTCCTACAGAATTAGCATCTTCAATGAAAGCTGCATACTAAAGTCACCAAACCTAGGTTTTTTCATTGTACCTGTATGGAATTTATTCTTAAACTCCATTTTTGTATGCTTAGTATATCCACTCCATTTAGCCAAACCGCAGTGCAATTAACCACAACTGTGAAAGGTTTCTACACTTGAACAAAAATTGAAAGGATTTTATATTGCGTTAAAATTGTCACTTTAGGGAAAGTAGACATATTTTTAAAAAGTATTTTATTAGGAGTCAAGGATTATCTGCAACTACAATTCAAAATTCTCATTCCTATTAAAAAAAAAAGTCTACAGGAGCAGTATCATACACATTTTTACAAAAGCTTCCAATTCTGTAGCAGCCCTTGGGCTTCCTTTCCATGGATATCTTTACTCCTTTTTTTTCTGCAACTGGAGCATCACTGGAATGAGTGCTTCTGCAGAATTAGCCCCCGTAAAGTTTTAGTCAGCAACCCAGCATTAATTCAAAATGAAGCAGAATCCATACAAACATCATTGTAAAAGAACCTGAACAGAGTTTCACTGATGAAAAGAAAATACACTGGAAAATACTTCTAAAACCTAATTACTAAAAAACTTCTACTACAGAGAAACTAAGAAAGGTGTCAGATGTAAAGGCTAGGAAAGTTTTCCACTTTGTTCCATTTTTAAGAGAACTGTAGCACCTAAACTCTGCTCTTAAGAAAACATTACTATCTTCTCTTTCTGTAATGCAATAGCGACTTGTTTTCAGAAGGTCACTTTGCAAATAGCTAAAACTGCAAGAAAAATATGACCTTGAAACTGTGACACACCCATGCCCTGATCAATACAGGGGTAAAGCTACACGTATCTAATTTATCCACGTAGGTAGTTTTAACTCACCAGGAATACAATTAAGGCAGAAATAGAAGTTGGCATGATTCCCAGTCAGAAACTTGACAATTGCTGCATTGAAAGTGAACTTCCTTTTCTCCTTCCCACTGCTCCTAAAACACTGTACAGTTTGTAATAAGCAAGTTACATTGCAATCACTTAACGTTTTGCAACTTTTTGTAGATTTAATGTTTTCTGCTACTGAATTTGACTAAGAAAAACAAAGACTCGGCCAGACACTAAGAATTTACCCACTGCTCTCCTGACAAGACATTAAGACCAGTCTGTTCTAGCTATAGCTGACACATGGTTTCTTAAGCTCAACAACAGAGATGTCTAGATGTCCCTTTCTGTGTTCTCCAACCTAAAAATAATTTTTTCAAGTACCATCTTTTTGATAGAGTTGATCTCTTATCCATTGTTTCGACAGCTGACAGAAACAAGTAACCTTTTCTAAAAATACATGAAAACTTACTACAGTGTTGTCTCAGTTTTCTTTTTCTGTTCTATAAAGAGCTATTTTAAAATGTTTTCTTCATAGAACAATGCTGTTGAGATGTTTGAAATCATACAAGACTTTCCAGTGTGCCTTTTTGCAAAGATGTCTCATTTTTATCACCCACCTCACACCCTTGGTGGAATCTTATCATCACTAAGCAAAATGTAACCGCCACCATTCTAGGAACAAATGTTGAGAATTAGCAGATCCAAAACAATACGTGTCGTTACTGACATTTAGTTTCTGATCCATGTAACTCAGTATATCTATCTATGCTCTTTGGCTGCTTAGCTAGGCATTCTGTATTTTAGTTTCACTCTTTCCGAAGTAAATAATTGATGATTATAAAAACAGGAAAACAACCCATAACAAAACCAACCTTAATCTTAAACTTGTCCTTCAAAGTACTCAAAACTTCCCGCAGCGTTGTGTCCTCCACAAAATTACAAACAGGTAATATACATTGTATCACCCCAAGCAGTGATTGAAGCTGTTGTGTAAATACAAGAGAATTCATCTGAAACACCCCCAACACTGAATAACAAGGTAGTTTTAATCCAGTTTTGATAACTGTCTATAGTTAAAAGATTATCTCAGTTGTTCCTACCATGAAATCTCATTAACTGGTTTTAATTAGTTGCCAGAAGTTCATGCCTTTAAATAATATGTCTTTTTTATATATATTTATCTTTGTGGGATACGAAAATAAAATATACAGCAAGAACGAAAAAAAAAAAAACCAAACCAACCCACATATCTTATAGACCAAAAGAAATAAAAAACAAAACATGATTTGCCAATGAAATTACGAAGGAGAATAACAACCCTTTTTATTGGCTGGCAACAATAGGCTTTAATTCTGTAAATTAGCAAGACAACTTGATACAGACACATTTGGCCAAGTTTTATAACACTGAACAATGTTGTAATCTTGATTCGACTTTAAAATTATAGGGAAGCTATTAGAAAAAATACCACAGCCCTTACTTAAGACTTTCTACTGAGGGGAAAAAAAAGAAGGTTCTTAGAAAAAAGCTGAGTTAATGCAATGACAAGTGACATTAAGAGGTTCTTCCACTTCATGTGCTGCAATTGATACATTCAGACTAACTTAAAAACATAGACAAAACAATTAAAGTGTGCAGATATTCTGGCCAGCAGTTAGTTTTACACATCCATGATGCAATATTAAATTATCTCTTTCTTTAAAAGGCACATTTCTTTGATGTAAAATTCAGCTTTTGTGGTTCATTAATACATGAAAATGAAGAGTGAAACAATTTTACCATGCTTGTGCTTTAACAACATAGCTGTATTGGAAGACTTCACCCCACAAAACATACAGTGAAGCTGTAAGAAGCTTGTACATCAAGGTACAGGACATAACCTGAAGACTAACAAGTGGGAGATGACAGTTTAACAATGAATAATTCAAGTCAGCCATTAATTCTAAGAATATGTTCTGTGCTGAAGTTATTATTGCTGCTGCAGGTAAGATGAAGAGCTTAAAAATAATTTTTTTAATCAGTGGTGTACATCAGAGCCATTTCTTCCCAGACAACACTTAATATATAAACCACTTTTAGATCATCTAATTATAAACAATGTAACTAGTTAAAATTTGTCATGAAATTGGTATGCAAGCTTTAGTTCTGAAACTGACAAACTTGGCATTTAGAAATCCAATTCAATCTCAAAAATCTATTGTGTACGTTATGTTAGTATTGTCACATTAATTGCTAGATCAAATCAAACAGGGCTTAAAAGGAACTGACACTGTTTCAGTTTTCAAACCGGTCATTTGTATTCAAATTCCGTGATTCTCCATGGCGTAAGAGAAAGAAGTCATCTTTTTTCAAGCCATATCTTTCAAGAGCTTCATTCAATTTAACTGGAGGATCCAAGTAATACTGAAAAAAATGAGAATAATATGAGGGAAAAGATACCACTGCAACATTTTTTGAAGGGAAAAAAAAAATACCTCTAAAAAACGGGGGGAGGAGGAGGATATTTGTCAAATTAAAATGTTTGGATTAATTTGAAGTCTTTGAACGATAAGAACAATGATTTGCAGCTGCAGAGTAACTAGCAAGGCTCAACTTGGCAGCCCCAGCTCGGTGGCCTTAAGGCAGCGATGGATCCCTGGGAGGAAGCGCTGGCCGCCAGCAGCCGGCGCTTTCCCTCGCTCCGTAACCCCGCGCTGTCAGCGCTCCCGTCTGAGCGCTCCCCCTCAACTTACCCCGGTGGATTTGCTACATTTCCGACAGGCATCGTCAAGGAGTAACCACCTAAATACACAGTAACATTTGTACTGCGGGCACTAGTAGCACCATTTATTGGAAACACTGCGGGCAGGAAATGTTCTATCCATGCATCACATCCCATGTTCCCTCCATGCATAGACAGGACAGAACATTTATACACTATCAGGAATGAATTATGAGAAAGTGGTGCAACTAATACACAAACAAAGTTGAAAAACAGCTACCAGACAACATCAAAGCAAATGTTCCTATTCATTGCACTTTCAGTTGCTGTGAATGTATCTGGGTAACCTTCTTATTATATCTGTGGACTTGGGGGAGGTGTGCAGAAGGAAATAAAACATTGAAAAAAACATCAAAAACTCAGAATAACTGATTTTTTTTCATATCCTTTCTGGTTTCAACTTTGAATCAACTATTAAAAATACTGTTTATATATTTAGTGGACAGAATAAATACTGTATTGACCTACAGGCATGCAGTTCTTACTATCTCCAAGTGATGCACCACTCAGAGTGTTTTTATTACTGCATAACATAATGCATAACACTGCATAATACTGCATGTGTCCTCATCTGTTATGTTCCGCAGCATTTGGATATCAGAAATCCTCCACATTTGCTTCAATAACTCTGTACTTTCTTAATTATGGAAATATTTTGTGTAATTGGTTATGAAAAGCTAAGTATTGTTTTGAACAACAGTATATAGAGTAACAAGATTTCACTAATACAAAGTTCACATTTTAAGTTTACATTTACAGATATGTAAGTTAAACTGCACAAGCAAAGCTTCACTAATGACTGTCTAGTCCTTGGAAATCTGAACTCATGTTTAGTTTTGCAATTTACCTCATTTGCTAAAGCAAAGGTTCCCCAGTGAATTGCTACAGACTTCTTTGCTTGAACATCAATATGGATTCTTACTGCTTCTTCAGGATCCACATGCTGGTATTTCATAAACCACCTACCAAAACAAAGAGGCACTTTTTTGTGTCACCTAATCCAGTGCAAGATTTCTCCTTTACTGCCATTACAAAGTACAAAAAGAAATATGTGCTCACCTAATCAAAAAAATCATAAGCATGTACACCTGGACAACATACAGAACACTCAAGATCAAGAAACTAATATACATAAACATGCCTATCAAACAGCAGTTCATTTATTGTACTCTCTTTTTGAAGGATTTTTTCTTATCTCTAGTTTCAATAGGTTAAGGACATATTACTGGTGCCTTGAGGCATTAGGGCTGAAACTTTAAAGCAGTCCCTGAAAAAATTTGTGTGTGCTTCTGAGATAGCCCAAGGGAACAGGCAAAACGGAAGAGAGAACTTTACAATTTTTGAAAGATACTGAATTTTTACCATGCTATTTAGATTCCCATCTTTTTTTCTCAGCCCATACATGTTTTCTTTATAAGCGTGTATGAGTACTATTATCTAAATGTTTTCTCCAACAGGAGAAAAGTTATCTCTTCTGAGCAAACAGATTTTTCATACTCTATAAGCAAGTCATCTTTGTCTACAAGTAAGTTATAAAACCAAAGTAAACACTGAAGGAAGAGAAAAAGAGCAAATGACACACACTGGAATGGGCTGGATTAAATTGCACTGTTTCAGAAAAAAAGGCACAGAGTAATAATTTCAGATTTTTACTCAACATTTTTAAAGGAAGAAAGGACAGCAAGGATGAATCAGCAGTCTTAAGTCTGAAGAAAAAACTCTCAAAAACATCAAACATACACATACTTTTTAATAAAGTACACCTACAGTTTTGACTTCTGGGTGTATTTTTTGTCATCAGTACATAATTTCATTTATGTATATTGCTCAAAGCCTGATTTTCCTACCTTGGTTCATAAGCTCCAATGGGGATGGCTGCAAGATCAAAAGGTCCAAACCTTTTACCTATTTGTTCAAAAGCAAAACAATATCCAGTATCTCCTGCAAAGAAAAACCTATTCCAAGGTCCCAAGACAGACCAGCTGCCCCAGAGAACCTTGTTATCATCTGTCACAGTCCTTTTGCACCAATGCTGGGAAGGGGTGAAGACAAAAGTTACCGAGTCATGACCAGGGACACAGTTCTCCTCCCACCAATCCAGTTCGATCACATTCTCACAACCACATCTCTGCATCCACTGCAGAAGCCCCAGGGGCACAAACCAGCGCAGCTCGCTCCCGAAGCGCTGGTTCAGGCTGGCCACGCTGTTGTAGTCCAGGTGATCGTAGTGCGTGTGGCTGATCAGCACCGCGTCTATCTTGGGCAGCTGCGCCACCGTGCATGGAGGCCCTCGGAAGCGCTTGGGACCCAAGAGCTGAACAGGGGAAGCTCTCTGGCTGAAAATGGGGTCAGTAAGAAATATGAGTTCATCCATTTCCACCATAACTGTGGCATGTCCCAGCCATGTGACTCGCATACCAGCTCCTGTCTTCCCAGCATCTTCTGGTGTTTGAACAAAGTAAGGTTGTAACACTGGGAGTTCTTTATCGAGTTCCTGGCAAAAAAGAACACAATATGCATGAGAGATTTCAGAATGTACTTGGCCGTGGAACAAAAACTGCATACAAGGCACAGATCCATACAGTCAAGACTTGGACTTTGTTTATGCTTTTATGCAGAGAACTGCAGCACCCACCAGATGCCTTTTTCATGTCCATTTTCCCAGCTACTTCCTCCTAATTTAATTTTAGGTTTTTGCAACATTTACACTTCTCTGTCGAGAAAGAGAAGAGAGTATCCCTTCAGGCCAGCAGACCTGATAGAGTCTGGAGGCATTGCAATGAAAGCACTGCAAGGCAGTAACAGCATCCCAGGAAGGGATTCCTCCACCTGAAAAAGAATATGTATACATACACACAGATTGTTATTTAACAAATACTCAAGTTTAGATTATGCATCTAAATGATGCAACCTAATAAATCCTAGCACAAGTAAGTCACAGATGAAAAAAAACGCCACGTTCCCCAGTCACGCTCCACAAAAGCTCTGCTAGCTTTTATCAGGCCCTCTCTCTATCCATCCTCATTACATCTAGAAGTAGCACACAAAGGTTAACTTCACTTGGCTAATGTTACCTATTAGAATTCTGCCTTCCAATCCTGCCAAGAATTTAATGACATTCATAAAAACCAAAGTAATTTTTATGATAAACCTTAAAGTACTTAGATATGCTTGGTTATGAAAAGGTTCCCCCACCTCCTCTCTTACTCCAGCTTGACAAGTTTTGCAGTCCCTACTTGAGTATGACAGGTCAGAAAACTGATCTGGCTGAGTACTAATCCAGAAATAAAAATACACAGTTCTCATTTTTATTGGCTCCAATTTGACTCTGTGTGCATCCTCAAGCTGGCACAAAGGTGGCCATGGCTGTACATTACTACTGAAACTCACTGCCCAACCACCACTCATTCTCTCATTTTGAACTAGAGTTATGCTCATCACTGCAGTTTGGTTGAAGTGCTAATGCAGAAGTTTTATATGCAATAAATAAGAGCTTTCCTATTAACAAACAAACAAACAAAAAAACCACAACAACAACAAAAAAAAACCCAACAACAACCAAAGAGTCATATTAGGATCCTGACCATCTCTAGCTCAGCCACAATGTGGCTAAGGCTCTCGTCCCAAACACCTATGGTTGGAACTCTTCACTTTGCTTTTAAAGAATTTTCATGTGCTAGGGCAGCTTCTAGACTCCTGACACTCCTCTCCCTCATAATCACAAATGTCCCAGCACTTCTGGTTCCAAGTCAAGTTCTGCCTGCCATGGTTGCAGCTCTCATTCTCTCAGCCTAGCACAGATTTGCACTTTCAGTGAGTTTATACAGAGCTGACCTTGTGCTCCTTTAAAAGTCCAGCTGATGTTGTGACAGTTTAGGACTCCAAGAGTTGCCTTGCTAAACCAGTCCTGACAGCTTCAGGGAAATTACTTTCTCCACAATATTTTATTGATTTGGAAGGCATATGTTGGGAAAAACAAAGCATGCACATCTCCATTCCCCTGCAATTCTGCTGTAAATAATAAAATATTAATGAAATTGCTTTTTCTGAGAGCTAATGGACAAGACATGTTTACTGAACAAGTTTCATTACTGTCTACAGGAATGAGAAATAGATAACCTCCTATAAAGCTGAATGTAAGGTTAATACAATTCAATCCCCTAATTCATACAAGAAAAACAGGAATCTTAGACTGAGATAAATGGCTGCTTCACCAAGAAAGAAGCCATCATTTTCTTATCTCTATTTCATTCTAAGTACATGGGAACAACATTGGCCACAGAAATCTGAACCACAGAAGTGTTATACTGTGATATTTCAATTTTAAATAAAAGAAAGATACACAAAACTAACATCATACTCAAAAATGGAAATTAGGACAAACTAACAAATTACATATGGTTAAGTCAACAAATCACATTATATCAAAGAAATAAAACTTAATGAATAAGTTCATAATGCAATTTAGGTCAGTTAGTACATTTTTTATGGAAAATGTTCTTTTTAAGTAGCTGGTTTTAGAGATAGACTCCAAATTTCTCAGAATTAAATTAATTCACTTATTTTTGCTGAGGCAGACTGATGTTTTAGCTATTGCTGAGCAGTGCTTACACAGCATCTCAGCCAGCTGGCTGGGGCACACAAGAAGCTGGGAGGGACACAGTTGGGACAGATGACCCAAATCCATCAAAGAGATATCCCATATCATATGATATTGCACCCAGCAGTAATATCTGGGGTAAGAAGGAGGAGGTGGGGGACATTCAGAGTGAATGGTTTTTACCTTCCCAAGTAACTGCTGCATGGGGTGCAGCCCTGCTTTCCTGGGGATGGCTGAACACCATGCAAAGAAAATAAATTTCATAGTTGGCTTGTGCACACATTTTTTGCTTTACCTATTGAACTGTCTTTATCTCAAATCACAAGTTATCTGATTTTTCCCCTTTCAATTCCACTGGGGTGCAAACGGGGGGGGGAGGGGGTGTGGTAAAAGTAAGCAGCAGACAGGGACTTGGTTGCCTAAAGCCACAACACATCTGCACTACTAATAAAGGCTTTACAATTATGTCGATGGGACTGATGCTATCAAGTATTTAGAACAGTTGATTTAAAGGTAGAACTGATCAGTATAAAAGGCATTTGTAAGAGTCACACAGAGAGGAAGATTGACAGAGAAGAGCACAGTCCAAACAACTGCTATCCTGATCTATTTAAATGAAATCCTGTGAACAAAAGTTCAAGACAAACCAAGAGCACAAAGGCAGTGTAACTTGTGGATCTCCAGGTTTGTGATACACAGGCCTCTGAAATGATTCCTCAGAGGATGTGATTAGAAATCAGGCATGTTGCTGAGCTATCATGGTAAATTACATCAAAACATTACTTCTGCATGTGCATGTGATTTATGCTTGGGGTTGTTTGGTTTTGGTTTGGTTTTTTTGGTTTTTTTTTTTTTTTTTAGTATTTTACAAAAGCACACCAAAATCCCTTTTTAATAGAAATAATAAATACTCATAAGATTTCAAACTAAAACACAAGTTCTATTAGCAGTCTACTTCACATGAAATACTTAAAACTCGTACAACAGGGTAAAAAAATATAATGAATAAAATATGTATCTTATTGAACTTTTATCCTGCTATAATACATTTTGTTCTGTCAGACTAACCAGAAACATATTAAAACTAGAAGAATTATAACAGATTTTTGAAATACAGTAATTATGTCAAATCAGCTACCAACAGAAGTAAAATGTGCTCAATGCTGTCTTATCTTCATTACTCATGTAATACAAAAAATTCCTCCTGCTGTGTCCCTTCCCCCTCCCTGTTCTCCTTTCCCTTCTAATGCAAAGCAAGAAAAAACACATGACAGGCTTTGGTAAGACTAGCTGATTAGCTTGGGATTTTTGGTGCTTAGTGTATACTGGAATACCACAGGATTTACAGAAATGAGAACAATCTAAACTGCTGATCCAACAACTAATAATTAAAGATCCTCTAACAGCTCTGAACAAAGTTATTAATAAAGCCTGTAATGAAAATACAAGAAGTCCATGCATTCTGGATGCAGGATCATTCTGAAGGCATGATTATAATACATATAGCTTTTCCACAGTGAAGCACAAGTATATATCCTGGATAATATACTAATTTTTACATATGTAAAGCACTTGGTATAGATAAACTGAACCTGCCCAGCATAGCAGGGCATCACTAGGCTCACTCAATGTGGCAACTGAAGCAGGAGTCTGCTCAAAGGACGCGACATCTAGCAGCGAAAAATAAAGTATGGAGCCCTTAGTTTGAATTTTAAACAAGCTCGGATGCACAGGCTGATACAGGGGTGGAAGAAAACTGGTTGAAATAAGCATCAAAATGGCTGAGGGCTCCAGAAGTGCATTTCATTGAGCCCTAAGTTTTTCTGTTTCTGATTTACTTCACCAAACTTGTGAATAATTGTAGACGCCTAAGTAAAAGATTTCCTATGCAAAAAATAAAGTCAGCCCATGATTAATCCAAACTGTGTCAGAGAGATGGCTTTTTGGCTTTTCAACTGATGCCTTGTAGATTTCTTTGTGATCATCCTTTACTGTAGGGACAAACTGTAAATTAAAGGGGAATGCTGCAGCTCTGCACTGCATCAGAGTGCTGTATGCTCTGCACTCCACAGTACACCTCAGCATTGCCTTTGAGGGACTTCAGTCACTACCCAGGTTTCTGACTGGCACTGGGAAGACATGAGGCCTGTTCTACACAGACCAAGGAGGGCAGCGGCCAAAGGCAACTGAAAACGTACATGTGTGCATTTCATGGAGATGTGGCCAGCACACTGTCTAGAAAGCTGTACACACTGATACATGTTAATGATACCACAAGGAAGACACCAAATTCTAAAAAGTAAATTGCTGAAAGGGATCCCAAGACTGACACAGGTTTGTTGTTTGCCTAAGTCAAATTATTTTTTATTATTATTATTATATTACAGCCAAGGTTATTTGTTCCTTAAACATCCCCAAACCTCTGACCATCACGTGTTAATGCCTAATGTGACTTCCTTGTCCACAGAACTGATAGAATTCCTTCCTTCACAGGTAGTTCAGGTAAGACAAAATGGAAAGCTCTTTACTAAATACTGGCTGTGAGATTTATAGATTGCGTATACCTTCCTGCATGCTTACAAGCATTATTAACATCTGCTTGTTAACAAATACTGTCCTTGGTTGTGCACCCTTCAGCACAGCTTTTCTGAAGTATAGTCAACGCATCAGAAACACACTGAGAAGTGATTCTGTCAAAACTTAGTCATCTTCATACCTCCTGTGACCATAAAGATAACCCATGGCTTTCCAGTACCCATTACTCTTCATGGGAAAGAAGCTTCTCCTGTCTCCTTCCTTACATACAATACCTGACTAAAACATTTCACCAAGAACAAGTAACAGTGTTACCCAGTAAACTGGCACTGCACTTTAAGTGTTTCAGTACAAATACTTGCTCAGGTTAGTTTTAACATATGCATTTTTTTCTGTGTACTGAAACATAACAAAAGGATTTGTAAGTATTTTAATAAGTAAGTGACAAACTATTACATTTTCATGCAAGAGATGCAACGTATGCATTAAATTGCCATCTGGAAAAAAAGGCAAAATTTAAAAAAATGGATATGTCATGAAAGAAGCTATTTCATGCAACACAAATTAAGTTAATAGTATGCTTCATAAGGCAATACCTATTAAAAATGAATGGCTGTTACTGGTTTATAACTAAGGGGGACAATTTTTTTGTTTTTATAACTGAGCTGTATAAATTAAAGTGTGGGGAACTAACAAGTAGATAAAAATTAAAGAGGTAGAAAGTATTAACCCACCTTTTGAAAATAATAAAATGCCAATAAAATCAGAAAAGTAAGGCTTAGAAAAGTCTCCAGAAGATGCCTAATGAGTATTAGTTAGAAACTGTCCTATTTTATTGATGAGAACAGAGGCAAAAGCAGTCTTAATCACAAAAGTAAAACATGGAAGTATTCACCTGCTTGGAGCGTGGCACATTGCTGTTATTTTTTTCCATGAAGGACCATTTCAAAATGTTGGGTAAGGTTGGTGATTTCCATGTTGGCCACGGGTTGACAAATCTCCCATCTTTGCCTCTCTTTGATTTAGTAACATCCTCTTCTAATCTGTAGTCCAGCCTGAAGCTTTTTCTGAAGGTCCTGGAAGAATCGGAATTGGCCCCGGAACCTCGACCCGAATTCTGACGTTTCTTCACTGCTTCTTTAGGGTACTGGTTACAGGCACTTGAAGGCTGTTCTTGGTCTGTGTTCTTCTCCATACCTTTTTCAGGAGAGCTAAATCAAATTTTAAATTAATCAATATTTTCTTGGTCTAGCATCAACATTCATAAGACTGAATGTTCTCGCACACATCAGGAACAAGCCCGCCTTTCCTGTTTTATGATCTACTGTATTTTTTTAATCAACAAAATATGCTTTTAAAACAGTTGCTATTGCACAAAAGACTTCAAAAACATGCTGTGACAAGCAGACATGAGGGCTCTTTGTAGTTCAGGCCGAATTTTACTCCCTGGAATGCACAGCTTCAGATACTAACACTATTATCTACCAACTGCAAAAGTGAGGGGGAAGGGTTCCTTAATTTACATTTTGGAAGAATAGCCATTCCTCCTGAAACTCATGACATTTAGTGCCTGATGTAATACGATCCTGCAAGTCTGTGCAACACACACTGGAACTATACTGTACCTCGGGATTTGCCTATATAGTGACTTGGTTTTGTAGCAAAAACAGCAGTCTTGTGTAACATTATTAACACTTATACCAACACACATGCAGGAAACTCAGAACACAAAAGATATTTGGTACCATTCTGTATTTTGTCTAAAACAAACAAGAAGTTTATTATAATAAAGGTAAATAATTGTGTCAAATATAATTTTGATATACATTTAACTGAACTAACTGGTGAAAGGTCACAGGAAATTAAATATTTTTAAATCACGGCTGCAACATTCACTCAATTCCATTGTGAAACACAAAAGTGAGAAAATAACCGAGAAAAGCTTATTTCTACAAAGCCATGATGCTGGTACAGTTCTTAGAAAAATATCAACTCATTAGTCAGAGTCTCCTATCCCAAACTGCACTTAAATGTTGCAGACTTTACAAATATAATCAAAACCCAAGGTAAAAAATCCCAAATATCACTATTTTATTCTGGAAGTCGCTAAAGCAATTAAATTGAATCTAAATGCTTCAATTTCCATATTTACGTTCAACTGAAATGTTGACAGAAACACACTGTCCTGTTAGATTTAAAAAAAAAAAAAAAGTTACTGTTTTAATGAGTGCACAACTTTCTGGCATTTACAAATTCTATCTAATTAAAACTAGAATACAACTAGACAGCACTATTTACAGCTTAAGTACAGTATTAATTTTTAATAACAAATTGTGAAGTCCATCCTGTGGGAAATTCTCCACCATATCTAGGAGATGGACATAGTTTTGTCCTATCTACTGTTTCACTAACTCAAATACTCAGACTCCAGCTGTACACTCAGAAGCACTGGGCTGATGTAGGCAAGGCAGTCCATGCAAACATTGTCAGAGAACAGAATGGAAGCTCAAAGTTTTCTTACAAATCACGTAACTCATTCTACCCCCATAAGCTCAATTAGAGGGAAGATTAAATATGTTGTTCACTGCAACATTTCAACTAAGATATTACACACATGTATCAGCAAACTGAACCCAAATGCATTTGCTGGTGATGCTCCAACTTCAAATACAGTCCACTTCTGCTATTTCAGCAGCAGCTGATGATGAAACACTAAGTATGGTATCAGCTGCAAAGAATATGACAATTGATAAATATTGTGAAATTTTCTTAACAAAATAACCATTATTGTGCTATAGAGTAGAGATAAAATACTAACACATCAAAATTCATTTCAAATAAAAAAGGCATGAACTGCCTTCAGAAAACATGGCTGATTTTTTTACCCCAGTCACAATCTTATTTTTTGTAATTGCTTTGTATTCCTGTTTCCCTGCAGTTCTACTGAAACTACTCCACTTACATACTTCCTATTTAGCATTAGGATACCTTATCTGCATCATAATTTAAATTTAACTGTTGCTATTTCTAGGCTTTTTTCCTCTATTCCACTAAACAGTTCCCAGAATCAGCCTTCAATGAAACACTCAACTTGCTCTTTAGTATTTTACACAGAGGTAAATGATAACACAAGGAACCAGTGACACAAAAAGGCAGACAGAATACCCAAAAAATGGTACTGAATACTTTAACTTTTACTTAAACTTAAGAGTTGGGTTTGGGTTGTCTTTTGCATTCCTCAAAGAGCATTTTCAATGCCAAGTCAGTTTATTAATTTAGCAAAGCACACAGACACAGCATAAAACAGCTACTCTTTTAGAAAGCATAATGAAAACAAATCACAAAAGTTTAATCAGATAGGTACTTAATTCCAGGAAATTATTCTCTTAACATCTCAGATGTCTGATTTTTAAAACATATATAACTACCATAATTATTGCTCCTATAAGAACATTTTATATTAGAGACTGGGGTGCCTAAAGTTTTATTTTTAAGCTTCTGTTTATCTATTCATTCATCTCTAAAATGGGTGAATTTTACTTTTGCTTAAACCTTCATATAAACCTTTGATCTTTTTCTGAAAGTATAAACCCCTAAGGGAAGCAGGGATCAACTATGCTGATTAAACAAAGACAATGCCAAAGCATTTAAGGCACTGCAGGTATCTATCCGTCTGCCAACATATTTTCCACATGATGCACATACATTACTTTCATTAGTATTCCATAAGCAACCGAAGGGATTAAAAGACCTCAGTGCTCACAGAATACTTTAAATCTTTTACATGCATAAGAAAGGGACACATTTACAATCAGTTAAAGTATTCCTGATGAACTGTAGGTTCCTTTGAAGTATCAGTCTTGCCAGATAGTTTCTCTTCAATTTAAATTTATTAAATATATACTACAATATTCATGACATAGTTTTCTTATACAGAAGAGCAAGGTGATAATTTCTTGAAAGCCAGAAATCATTAGCTTAAAATAAAACTCAACCAATTATGGAGATTCTTATGCTTTTGCAACAGAAAGCCTCTACAGATAAAGAGATTAGCAGGTATACTTTAAATACTAGAAAATACCCAACCAGAAATTGGTTGGTTTTTCTGCCAGCTTTCCTAAATTCTTCCTACCCAAAAATAATAGTTTGGAACTTGAAAAACTACTTTAAGCACCTGAATGGCAGCAAAATTTATGAGCTATAGACATGCAAAACTCAAACTGGAACAGAGTTCTGTTCACTTAGGAGGGACAGAGGGAAGGGATCACATCCCTGGTCAATCTTTATTGTTATGTAATGTTCTACATAAAATCTTTTTATACTTTTAAATATAAAGAAAAATTACTATTCTACTTAAAATCATTAAACAGCTTTCCTGGCAAATGGAACCCATCCTTCAGGATGAGGCAACTCACCCCAACAGAGGGCAAGTGCATTGACACTGTTTGTAAGAGGGGCTCAGGAGAGATACAAGACAACCACCCTCCCTCTCTGTCCTCAGAGATGCTTCACTCTTTCGACTGAATTCAGAAGAGGAAATGAACCAAGATGTACAAACTCCTAAAGAAGATCATTAGTCATCCAAATTCACAAGGCCAGAAGGTGTTCTAGACAGAGGGGAAGAACACCACTGGCTGATGAATAAGACAAAGTTTAACATGAATCAAAATACAGAGCTCACAGATCAGGTTTTCCAACATCAAATACTAAGGAACCCCCCCATAATCCACAAAGGAAAAGCGAAGTTGCAGATCTGATAAGACACGGCATGGAAGGTCTGTGTATGACATCCCACTAAACTGACACCTGTAAACAGGATATAGCCCTTAGGACAACAGGTTTTGGGTAAATGGCTTATTTTTCATTGCTTATATAACTAAAATACAAATATTTTGACTTTGAGCCTTGTGTTTACTTAGGAAAATAACAAAACTTTAGCTAAATATTTTAATGCTCTATTTCAAAAGGATACAACAACATTACAAGAAGCACTCTGCCATTGTAATTTTTCTTTTTAAATGGTCTTTTAAATACAGCAGAGCTCCAAATTACTTGAACATTGGCATAAATTCTATTATCTTCACCTTTTCCACCCAGCCTCTGCCAAGATCTGCTTCTCCATAAATGCACTGGATGTAGTTCCCCCTACTAATCACAGAGCCATGCACAACATGCTACAAAGAATCGTTGGCCAAAACAGACTTTCTCTTCTTTTCTACAAAGAAATGTGGTCCTTATGCAACAAATCCATAGGCCTGAAAGTTTAAGCATTGCTATGAAGCTATGGTTTACCAGAACACAACTTCCCAAAAACTTTAAAATTGCCTGGCAAACATTCCATAGCTTACCAAATACCTTTAGTTTCTCTGCGTTTTTGAAGTAAAGGGTTTGGTTCATTTTTAATCACTGTCTCTGTGTAAACTACAACCAGAACTAGGCTGCACTAATGATCACCTAGAAGAGACAGCACATAATTCCCAGCAAACTCACACCACTACAGCCTTACCAAAACAAGACTCTGAGCTTTCTCCATATACAGCTACACAACTCCAAAGTTCCCTTTCATTACACATATTTTTAATGACTGCAAAAACCCATGCATTTTGGCTTGAAATAAAACAAAAAATTGTTTCAGTTAGAAGGAAAGGTATTTGCAAACACTAGGGACCATGTAAGTAATTGGCTCCCACAAGCTTTACTATCAAATGACTGCCAGCTAAGTTTTGGCTCTGCTTTTATTTTCCCTTCAGGTCTGAAATCGGCCGCTTTAATTAATGAACAGTTTGAGACTGGAAAATTCTGAATGCATTTAAACTTTTATTGTGCAGTATTTCAAGTTGTTCCATCTTACCACTGTAGACTTATCAGAACAAGAACCTGAGCTTTCTGTGAACTGCATACTGCTACACATCTTGAAGTTTTCTTTCATTATACCTATTTTTTATCACTGCACAGCAGTTGCATCAGCAATTATTCCAGATGCTCTTGTTATTAGAATTTCATACAAAGATCTCTCAAGTTTGCATTAGCTGATGTGTGAATACTTCCATTATTTGAAACATATTAAAAGTCTTTAGTAACAAAAAGTGTTGCCAAATTTTTCATTCAACAGATCTCTAAGTATCTTGATTCTACACTGTCTTTGTGTACTATTCAAGAAAGATGAATAAAAGAGTTGATTACAGAAAAAGGAACAGCTCTCTCCATAAACAGCCTCATGGAATTAGAATAAATCCTTTATAATTCTTATTTAGCTTTGAGGATCAACAGTAAAACAAAGCAAAGTTTTATTTAGATATCCTGGAGAAAAATAAGATTAGTTACAAATTAAAGAAAGGTGAGGCATCTACCCCATGGTCATCTGTTGTTAGGCTTATTCTTTAGCAGCTGTATTACTTAAGCAGCCACGACCATGAGCCAATCCATTTCTGCCCTTACTGCTAACCCAGGTTTGCCAAAACAAATACCTTTGTCTACATGGTGACCTTGTTTAAGAAACTAATCTAGCTGATAGTCACTTCTTACCTTTACCATCCCTAGACAAGCAATTTTCACCTGCATCACTGAGCAACCACGCAAGTGTTTATACCAACAAACTGGTTAGGACAGGGAAGGATGAGAACAGGAATATATTGTAAACAAAAACTACTTATGCCAGCACTGGCCTAGAAAAAAAATAATGAATTAAATACCCTCCATTTAGAATTCACTGTGTAGCTCAATTACACATACCATCAAGTTAGATTCAACAATTCCTCCTACCCTTTCACTTTCAATCTATTCCCTTCCAAGGTTTCACTTACACTTAGTACTGATGATGCTGCAACTCTCCATTTACCTCCTTAGATAGTAATAGTAATAGTTTCATATTATAACCAAGCACATTCAATAGCTACCTACCGCCCACAAGGCAGCCCACTCCCATTACTACACATTCTACCTCAATTTTGCTGGTATTCACTAGGGGAACTAAACCAACAGAAAGTTATTCATGCCTATCAGCTACACCTTGACATGCCTCTGGATACAAATGCAAATAGGCTTTAGAGTCAGGTCCATCAGTAGTCCCTGGAGCCAATTATTTCTAAAGTCTGGGTTAAATCTGACCAGCTGCAGGCATTGTATCAACTGAATAAAGATCCTGGATCTGGGACAATACATAACTATTTTCCCTTTGTTTTCAGGTGCCCCAGCTGAATGTCCCTGTCAAATATGAGCATTCTGTAGTCCCCAACATGTCTATGATCTGTAGATAATATGACAGAAGATTTTTGTTACATGCATATTTTGTTTAGGTTGTGATCCCTTACATGACAGTAGCTGACCATAGCGGACACACAGAGAACAGAGATGGCACACTCAGGAGCAAATTTCTTTAGCAATATAGGCCTTTAAAAGAAATAATTTTCCTCTCTACCCTCACCTTTTACTGCAATCTTGAATAAAAGAACCCAAAAGTTGGCTTGTGGCCATCACATCTGAAAGAGCAGCCTAGACTATCATTATGATTAAGCACAAGAGCAGTGTAATTCTGTGCTGTTACTGAAGCAGTCACCAAAGGGAAACTGGAGTCAAATCTCCCTACACCAGAAAGGAAATTGCTTTCCTTTGCTCTCCCTTAACAACTAGTTTCATAAGACTAGTTAATTTATAGGAAAGAATGTTGAAAGAACAAGAGCTGGAATCAAAGTTTTCTTACCTGCTCTGCAGGACTGAGGCTGACACACACAAGCAAGGTTTGTGCATTACAGCTGTGTAATGGTACACTAGACAATACCCAAGTCATAAATCAAATGCAGACAATTTGTAAATCAACAGAAAAATAAGTGCAAATAGCATATGTGCACAGCTGTACAGATAAGTAATGGATTCCAACAGCAAGTACAATCTCCATGGATGGCTCTTCATAGATATACAGAATTTCAATAAAGAAATTTTTCCAAAAGAGCAAACATGAAACTTGTACCAACCCAGCTATAGGATCCAGAGCCCAGCTTTAATGTTCTGGCACCAGCTGCACTGGTGTAACTATTTATGAAAACAAGCAGTTCATTAGTTTCAGTTGGTTACTGATGTGACTCCCATTAATGACAGAGGCATACCTTGCCAGGATGGGGTTTACTGTCAGAAGAAATTGTCAAACTTTGAAGTCAAGCATTTAAAAACGTATTTTAGCCACTCCTGTGTGTTAACAGCCTCTACATGTTGGAGTTTGCATTTTAAGTTATTATGCCATTGAAGCTCTTAGCATACATTTTTCTTAACTAAAAAAAGAGTTAAAATATTACAAGCTCACACTCCATCCTAAGGGTAAAGGTTTTCCACCTAACATCCTAATGTCAATTAGATATGATTAAACCCAAATGCTATTGAACATAATGAAATTAAGGCTCCAATGTGCTGTGGGAGAAAACCGATTTCTTTTGTAGCATGTGGTTAGAGAGGCAATGTAAGAACTGTTTCCATAAAAATGAACAAAAATCATGTTAAAGCTTTGATGCATAGGATCCACAAGGGAAAGTAGGATCTAAAGTTCATTTACTATTGACTCCAGCACTTTTATGTGTGCAATTGCTATCTCCACCTCATTTGCTAAGCCTTTTAATTTTCTTTTTCCTTGTCACCCCATGCCAGAAAGGAACACCTATGCAAACTTCCTCTAGACTCACACCAAAAATAATCCTTTAAAAGCCTATAAAACCTCTGTTGTCCAGGAAGTGCAGCAACACCCAAGAACTCCATTTTAAAGTTAATAGACAGTCACAGAATTTTATTTATATTCATATTTAAAAGCTTGTCTATTTTGATTCCCTCTTTTCAGTTCAAGGTACAGGCACATTGGGTCCAGTGTAATTTCCTTGCAACATGAAAATACATCCCTAAATTCTACTTGATTTTCAATAAAAAATAAACTTTTGCTTGTCCTAACAACATTCTCTCTCTCTCCTTCTATGCATTTAAATGCACCCCATACACATGTGGATTTTACAGAACTATTTTAATTTAAATTTATTGAAATACAATCAAATAATTTTCAGTGTGGCTAAGACTAGGAAGTGATTTTTTTTAATGCACCTGTTCAAAGGCCAACTTTAAAACAAGTTAAGCCAAAAGGTCACCAGCTTTTCCAAATAATGAAAGTTTTGAACATCCAAATTTCATACCAGAAAGCCAGAAAACACATCCAGTACAGCACCTTTATAGTTCTTTAACTGAAACAGACCCATTTTAAGAAGAAAGCCCAAGGAACAGCACAGACACACAGCAAAACATCCATACTGAAGGAAACTGGAAACATCGTGATACATAAATGTTTTTCATCACACCCTTTTTCCCTATATATATAAAGGGCCTTTGACTCCATCCCCACAACTTTAGATTACAATGTGTTCCTGTACTCTAAATGAAATGCAAAGTGCTTTGTTTGTTAGTCAACAACAGAAGTGTTGATACTAGAAGTTGTGTGGTTTGGGTTTTACTTCTTATGGAAGAGTCAAGGCATACTTCCAACACAAACATGAGCCATCTACTAATTTTCAAGGCACCATCCTAAATACATAGGTGTTTTAAGGAGACAAAGTGTTTCAAGTAAACACATCTCAATAGACACACATAAACACCTTGCTATTGCCACATTCTTATCAGAAACAGTTGAATATCACTAAAACCTTCCCACAAAAACCTGTTCAAAGCACAACAAAAATACTTCCAAATATTTTAAGCAATAAAACCTGTTGTCATATCATAAGCCTTACTCACCAGGCAGTAGGACTTCCAGCTCCAACCACAGTTAACAGGTCTTACAGAGGAAGTAACTCCTAACAGAAATTCTTTAACACACAATTTTTCACTCGCACATCTTATCAAACGTTGTTTTTCACGTTAGGACCACGATGGCAGCAGTGTTTTTACAGTGTCAGTTGGCAATGCCCCATTCTCCTTCCTAAACAGCTTTACCAGGTTTAGCTGCTTGTTGTATGCTATTCAAACCCAAAATGATGCCTTTCTTGTACAGCTTCTAAACACCAGGATGTTACATGCCAAGAGTATATAACACACAACTTCTTTCCTGGATTTTATAAGATTTTTTTAAACTAAGTGCAACATCTATTTTACAGAAAAATCCTTTTTGCTCAAATCTTCAAGCATAAGGCGATCAAGTGATTTTTCCATGGTCCTGGCTCTGAATGTATTAGAAAAAGCAACCTATAAAGTTCAAGTAATACACTGGAAGACATTAAAGGGAGATCAGGAAAGGATTCATAGATGTGACAAAAAGAAAAATTAATTCCACTACAGGTGTTACATATAAAGACCTTAACTAATACAGCAGTATTTCTGTTTTTCTCATCACAGACAAAATAATTGATTTTCTTTTTGCTGAAAAGAACTTAAAACCTATTTCTGAATGAAAAATTAACAGTTTCAGTTCAATCTTGAGCATATAAAGGCTGAGGAAATAGCATATTTCTTCTGGTTGTTCCTCAAATCTAATTACTGCAAGTGAATAAAATTATAATAGTGGATTGCTTCCTCTTAAAAAGGTTTGACATCTCTTGATTTGAGGCCAAGCAGAAGCTGAATAACTGTTATTTCTATTTGAACTGTTTCACTGTCATCCCTTACTTCTCTCCGAAAAACAACTCTCCATCATCCATAATGGAATCAAATAGGGCATTCCAACCTCCAGATATTAAAAGGTCCCATTATTTTTTATAATAGGTATTGCAGCTTGAGATAACTTGGGGTATTTTGAAAGGCACTGCCGTAATAATTCTTGAATTAATAAGAAAAAATAATCATATTCTTGTCTTCCTCAAAATGTTATCTACAAAATAAGATAAGCTTCCTACTGTCTTAACTGATATAGCTACTACTATAAATTATATTAAAAAAAAACTAAAAACAAAAACCCTTTTCAATGTTTTTTGCCAGAAAACTGAAGTGGTTTCCCTGTCACTGTCTTTAATTTTGATGCCACTTTAGTCGGTGCAGTTTGAGAATTAAAGAAAAAATACTTAAATACAAATAGTACTTGCCTTTAAAACTAAAACTTTCTTCATAATCGCCATTTAGCAAATGAAAGAAATCATAATTGTCGCCAGAAAAAAATTTCTGCGTAAGTTCATTAATTTTACTGCATGCAGTCAACACTTTCCCCAAATCCTTGCTAGCTAGAGATAATTGACGATCATTGAGATTATTTGACTGCACTAATTACATTAAATGACCTCCTTAATATCCTCCACTTCACACTATACAATGCGAACAGAAACATCTGTTCGTGTCCCCTCTTCAATAGAAAACATTCTCCAAGCCGCCACACTATGAAGCGGATTTTTTTTTTTTTTTTTTTTTTTGCGATTATATAACTTGTTTCTTTCCGAGCGCTGCTGCAGCATGTGTTACTGTCAGTTGACAGAACCGAAAGCTCTGCGCTGGCAGCGAACGCAGGACGTTTTTTCTCGCAGGGTTTCTCTCACCGGTGCGAAAGGATCCCCGCGGGAGCAGCCGGGTTTGGAGCCGGCGCCCGTCGGGTCTGCGGCCAGCCGGGGCGGCAGGCAGGGAGCGGGGCAGGGGCACTCACCGGGCTGTGCCGCTCCTGCCCGGCCGGGAGCCGGGCTCGCCGACCCACACACCTCGTCCGCCCACCCGCGAACTTTTCCGAGCGGGTGCCCGCGCCCGCTCCAGCCCGCTCCCACTGCCTCCGCCCGCTCCCGCCACACTCACCGGCGGAGCCCCGGTACCGTGTGTGCGTCTGGAGAGCCCCGCTGCCGCGCTCGGAGCAGGTGCCCCGCTCCTCCGGCCGCCAGCCGGGCTCTGATGGCGGCAGCCCGGGCAGTGCCTCCCCTCCGGACGAGCACGGGACAGGAGCCGCCGCTCGGCTCGGTCCGCTTTGCCCCTGCTCACAGGAAGGCGCGGGGGCAGAGACCCCCGGCCCCAGAGCGCTGCGGCCGCTGGAGCGCCGCTCACCTCCCGGGCTGCTGCTGCCTCCCCTGAAGAGTCTCGTCCCCCTTCTCCTCCTCCTCCTCCTCCTCCTCCATGGTGCCGCTCCACCCCTTCCACGGCGGCGGCTCTGAAGGTCTCCAGTAGGAGCTGTTGAGCGGCTGCGGCGTTCCACCTGACCAGCCCGCGGCCGAGGGCAGCGCGACGAGCTGCACGGAGCCGCTCCACAGCGCCCGGCGCCCCGCCATGGCGAGCCGGGGCTCCGCAGCACCGCGGCGGGCAGAGGGCAGCGCACGGCCCGGCCCCGCACCGCGGAGCGGCGGGCAGAGGGCAGCGCACGGCCCCGCACCGCGGAGCGGCGGGCAGAGGGCAGCGCACGGCCCGGCCCGGCCCCGCACCGCGGAGCGGCGGGCAGAGGGCAGCGCACGGCCCGGCCCCGCACCGCGGAGCGGCGGGCAGAGGGCAGCACACGGCCCCGCACCGCGGAGCGGCGGGCAGAGGGCAGCACACGGCCCCGCACCGCGGAGCGGCGGGCAGAGGGCAGCGCACGGCCCGGCCCCGCACCGCGGAGCGGCGGGCAGAGGGCAGCGCACGGCCCGGCCCCGCACCGCCGAGCGGCGCCGCTGGCAAGATGGCGGCGGGGGCCGTGTCTGAGGGGCACGGGGAGCCCCGGAGCCATGGCGGGACAGTGCCAGAGCTGCCGGCGAGTTCTGCCCCTGGAGGCCTGGGCTGCTCCTCGGCACCGGCGAAAGGGAAGCACTGAGCTGTGCTCCTGGCCGGCTCCGATGGGCAGCAAGCGCTGCCTGCAGTCCCGTTTGGGAGCACGAGCGTGCTCCGACCACCGGGTGCTGCGGGAAAAGTTTGCCGGGCTCGGATGTCCCGGCAGCCCGGGGCGGTGCCGCCGTCCCCGGGGCACCGGCGCGCACGGGAGGTGCCCACCCTGCAGGCGCCTGTGTCTCTACGGCCTTGGGAAGGTAAAACTCGGGTCCAAGTCACTTCTCTGCTCCCATCTGATGGAAGTTTCCAGGCTATAGGTTGAGAATTGAGGTATTTTGAGGCATCCAGCTCAGAGGAATTGGGTTCTCAGAAATAAATGTTGTATTTTTAAAATATTTCCTTACTTCCTTAAGCACAAGGAACAGCAAAGAACGAAGCTATGCAGGTGTGATGTGAAAAACACCCTGTATTATCTAGCAGCAATATGAAATCTAAGACTATCTGGAGCTCTGATAACATGTTTATGTACATTTTATCTTGAAGTTCAGGACTGGATGTATGGTTCATTGGTAAAGAAATCCTAACTATGTTCAAGGCCAAAGTTATCAATGCATGTCTTGAGATGCTAGAAATATGGGCCTTACTTTTGTGTTATCTGTTATTCTCTTAGTTTCCTTAAGGTAAAGGAATGATAAAACTATCAAGCTACCTTGTTCTGTATGAGTAATCTGTTTTCTACATTCTTTACATATTGATACAGATATTTATTGGTTACTTATGGTCAGGAAGATTTGCTGACCTTTGCCAGTGGGAATTCCTAATTTATTTCTTACTTCTGCTCCTTCTTGCCTGATATTTCCTGATTATTTCATCTATCACTATATCTAATGCTAAGTTGGCCTTGTAGCAATGACTCCTACTCATAATTATTGAGCACAAACCAATATTGATTGAAGTTAATTCTACTTTTACTTTATGGAGTCTAAGATCTCCTGAATGATTTAGATGATAAAGCTGTTCTGAACAATGACCATCAACAGTTACTGGTAACAATTAATGCCTATGTATAAAGATCTGTGTAAGCCATTAGGTAAGTCCCTCTAGGCTGGTAGTAGCTGATTGCCAACAGTAGCAGATTTGGGGTGCTCATCCTACACTTCAGCTGAGTATCTCCTAGTAGGCAGCCCTGGCTCCACATGTGATGTGGAAATAGTTTGTGTATCACCAGTGCTACAAAAGTCACAGCTTGGGAGGCTCTGCTGTAGTAAATGCATTTTGTCTGTATTACAAATACAGGTGTCAATGGTTGGAGACTGTAAGTAAATGCACCTGGTATCTGTGCAGCATGCAATTTTCAACTTGAAAGGAAACATGCCTGGTGAAGAATAGTATTGTTTTGTTGTTCAAGTAACATCTGATACTGCTGGAAGTATATCAGCCACACCAGCATGCACAACATGAGAAAATTCCACTCCAGAGGTGCTGTTCAACAGAACCAGGATTTTAAACTAGTTTCCTGCTTCAGTATTCCCTGGAGCCAGGTGAGATCTCAGTCTAGTATGGCTTCTTTGGTGGGTTTTGATTTTTCAATGTCTTATGCACACAAAAACATTGAAACTGAGGAAAAATCCCAAGGGAATATCTGTGCTGAAGTAGTTGTGTAAACCCAGAACAAGGATCTCTCTGACTCTTAATACTCCCCAGACATGTTAATATGTTTAGAGGACTGATGTTAGGATCCTGCAGGGGTTGGAAGCCAGAAGTTACTAAGAGATGGGAAGGTTCCAGCCATCTGTGCATGAGGTAAGAGTTTTTGCTTGGCATCTTTGTCTTAAGAAATGGAGATTTAATAATTTTGTTTCCATCAGTGGCATGTTCTCTTGATTACTCATACACTTTAACTACTCAGACTGACCCTATATATTGTTCTCTGTTTATGAAAGTAGAAAAGTTATGAAAGCTTCTTTGTACGGCAGAGAGGCACAAATACTAAGGGTTAGGAGACTGGGGTTATTTAGGGGTCAGTGCATTTCACAATGAAATTTAACTGCTGAAACAGAATAATTTTTTATTGGAATTTTTGGGGTATACCATTTCATTAACTACTTGGAAGGATAAGTTCCTTAAACTATCTTAATTTTCTTAATGCAACAACCTGTATCTTAATTAGAATCGCACGGTTAGTATTTCATTAATTTTATATGCAGTGGTGTCTTTCCCTTGGAGATAGTACATTAATCATGGGCAGGACAGCTTGACTAACTTGATTATAAAATTTCTCTTGATTAAACTTCACAATTGAAGTTTATCAGTATTTTGTTTTGATCTCTCAAGTATAGTCTTTTTCACAAAGTCTAATTTAGTTGGTTGATATAAGATGTATCGGAGCAAGATACTCATTGTCTTGGCCAGTAACTGAAGCACAATCTAAAGCAAGAAAAAAATATGAATTCTTACAGTTAAAATGTTATAGCTTTATAACTGAACTGTTGGAACTTAATTGAAAATCCTTCTAGATGGCAGAGTAAAAATGTTATGCCATCTCTCACTCCATCCTAGAATATCAAGTTGTAGTTCAAAATCCCTTTTGGCTGAGGTTTGCTATATCCTGGGCAATGTTTACTGTTGTAGTGCAGATGCAGTTTATTGCAGAAAAAAACTTACACTTGCTGGAACAGTTTATGGTGGATATCTGAGTGAAATAAACTATCCCAGGAAAAAAAATTTCACCACTCTAATATTGGCTATACAGAAATATTTACTAGTATAGAAATTTAGCATCAAAAGAACTACTACTAAGCCAGTAAAAGCCTCTCTGGCAAAATTGGCTCATATTGGGACATAACCAGAAAGCCTAACTTTGCCCTTCTAATTACTGTGTGCAGAAGTAACCACCCTTATGGTATCCACCCTCTTCAGGAGGGACCTTGAGGGGGAAATTATTTTGGCACCTGTTGCAGGTAGAGGCAAGCAGAATTTCAAATCATGTTGGATGTTAGGGATGTTGGATGAAAAAGGGCTACACAACTAGCTCATATATATATGTGTGAATATATATAAACACAGATGCACACACACACATAGGTACAAAATTATTCACAGTACTGTTTAATCAAAACATTACATTGGATTATGTACAAAATTTATATATAATAAAGATATAATAATGAAATTACTGTAAATGTTATGTTTACAATTACAAGTCCAAATCTCTTACATGATAAAGAATTTGAGCAATTCAAGGACTGTAGAGAAGGAACTTCTGAGTTACAGGCAATGCTCAAAAGCACGTTTTCTTTTATGTGAAATATAATGATGGTATTGTAACAGACATTATGAATAATTTCACATAAGTTAGGGTTTATATTACAATGAAAAATACATTGTGAAAAGGAAAAACAAGAAAAAATAACTACTTTTAAAGTCATATAAAGTTACTCTAGGGAAATAATCATAAATAAGGAGAATTAAAATAAAGAATTATAAAATTAGGTAAGTCAGCTTCCTTGTGATTCCTTGTAGATATTCAGAATGATGACCATTCTTTTCCTTGCCTCTATAAAACTTTTTTTTAGCTTTATCATACAAGCATCATACATATACAGGACTAGACGGGGATTCAATAAATCACATTGTCCAAACCACTACATTCAGTGAGGGTCTTTCATAATTGGAGTATTATTGTAACTGTCAGCATTCCATGCAGGCTGCTCTGTGCTACGTGGAGCTGCTTTCAGCTGCCAAGCTACTGCTGTGGCACTAATGAAACTGCTGGGTTCCCAGGCTGAGGTCAGTACCCTGCTACTGCCCTCCTGAAATGTGTCTGAAACCTCTTCTTCATCCACAGCTCCCAGGAGGGAGAGAGAAAGGAAATCCACGTTGCTTTTAACAGCTGCACTGAATAGAGAGAGTTATAAACAAATGAAAATAAAGAATGAGGGCAAGTGGCTGAAGCCATGACAGTCACTTTTTGGTGTGGCAACAGATAAGCAGTGCTCTGAGTGACAAAATGTCAGTCTGACTATGTAGATGTGATGATGATGTCAAAAGAGTCTCATTTGAATTGGGATTCAGGAGGATCCTCTATTTAAACCCTGTCTGAACTACTGACAGGCTGCATGACCTTTTACAATATATGGAAATCCATGGGTCAAATTGGTCTTTGCTGCAACTAAATTGACTACAATGGAATTATTCTGTGACTGAACTTGATTTCTCAGACATCAGTCAACACAGCTGGTTCACTGAATAAATGAAAGAAAGCAATAATAGATGTCAATGGAAAACAGATGCATCTGAGCTGTGTCTTTTAGTTTTGGCAAAACTGGAGCAGAAATGCAAAACTGTTACTTAAAATGCGTAAGTAATTGCTGATAGTGGGTTCTTGATAATGTAAACTCTCTGAAGGTAACAAAGGTGAGATAGTGCCATTGTCTTTTCTAAAGAGAATGTAAATATCACATATGTTATTTAAAACTTGGAAAATTATGGATGCTTCTCTAAGTATTCTAGTATAGATTGCCTTTTTCTGAAAAAAAATTAATAATAACAAATGGCTCAGATATTTATGCTGAGTCATTTACATTACAATGCTACATGCTGGTAATCTTCTTCCATAGAAAATGCTTTTAGAATCAGATAACAAAATAATTGTGATATTTAATTAAAGGTAGTTGTTGTAAGAGTGTCAGGGGCAGAATGGGAGCTTCAGACAAAGTTTATTGGGGAGACCCCCCCCCCCCCCCCACCGCTCTGTTGAGTCACAAGGTGCAGAAAGGAGCCTCTTGCTTTCTAAACTCCTTCTCAAAAAGGAGTCTGGGTGCAGCTGGATCCAGTCCTAGTCCCAGACTTTCAATGGTTTATTTCTGAAGTATTATATAGGTGTAATTGAGCCTTTATATAACTTTGTCTTATTGTAAACACAATGTCTGACCGGTGGAAAGAATGATGTGCAGAACTCCATGAAATCAGAAGGCTAATTAATTACTTTATTATACTATAACTGTATTACCCTCTATTACTAACTAACAAGAACTATCACTAACTAGAAAACCCCTGACTCTCTCTGCTGAGAGTCCCGACATAGCTGTGACCTAATTGGTCAATCAATCCAAAACACTATCACCAGTATCCAATTAAGAAATCACCTTGAGTAAACAATCTCCATACCACATTCCACATGTGCACAGCAACCAGCAGCAGCGAGATAAGAATTGTTTTGATCATTCTTTTCTCTGCTTCTCTCACAGCTTCTCTCAGGAGAAATCCTGAGAAAGCCAAGTGTCTCTGTTTGGAGGACATGTGAATACCGCATTATCCCACAGGATTAAAGATGGCAAACCAAACATATTTATATTAATAAAGTAGATAAGGATTTTAATTGATTTAATTGACTAAAATACCTTAATCAGAATTATTTACTGCACAGTAGAGGTAGCTTTAACTACTAGTATAGTGCACTATGCATTGAAGTGATATTGAAACAATTATGTTAAAGCTAGCAAAATAATTATGGAAATTGATGTTACTCACTCATACAATGCCTGTGGGCAAATCTCTTGCTCAGCCTTGAGGATTAACCTTGAGGGGTGTCCCTACCCAAGGGAGGAACCTCCCCTCACCGTCTGAAAAGGGTATGATAGAAAACCTGGCCATTAAAAAGTGGGACTGAGCTTTTGGAATACAAAGTTATTGACTATGAGCCACATGTCTCCAGGCTACATTATCAGTACTATCACTTGTTGGCTTCCTTATCAGGAACTCTGCCACATCCTCAGAGGTGCCAGTTTCTGCCGGGAAACATTGTTCTTCCTCTGAATGTTCAGTTTTGGGATTGCTGAATCAGGCTGGTCTCAACATTCTTCACTGACTTGCATGAGCTGTGAACCTCATGAAGTTCAGTGAGGTCATGTACGAGGTCCTGCAGGGAAATCCCAAGCAAAGGTTAGGCAGGGGATGGATCAAGAGCAGCCAGCCCAGGGGAGAAGGACTTGGACAAGCACAACATGACCTGGCTATGCACGCTCCCAGCCCAGGAAGGCAAATTTGCCAAAAAGGCAAATGTATCCTGGGCTGCATTCAGAGCAGTGTGGCCAGCAGGTCAAAGGTGAGACTGCACCTGCAGTACTGCATCCAGGTCTGCGGTCCCCAGAACAAGAAGGATGTGGATCTGTTGAAGCGAGTCCAGAGAAGGTGAGCAGATGGTTGGAACACCTCTCCTATGAAGGCACACTCAGGGAATTGGAGCTGTTCAGCCTGGAAAAGAAAAGACTACAAGGCACCTTGCAGTACCTGGAGGGGACCTACAGGAAAGCTGGAGAGGGATTTTTTATGAGGGTGTGTAGTGACAGAAGAAGGGGGAATGGCTTCAAACCGAAAGACAGTAGGTTTAAATTAGATATTTGGAATAAATTCTTTACTTCAAGGGTGGTGTGGCACTGGAACACTTTGCCCAGGGAAGTCATAGATATCCATCCCTGAAAGTGTTCAAGGCCAGACTGGATGGAGTTTTGAGCAACCTGGACTAGTGGAAATTGTCCCTGCCTGTGGAAGTGGGGTTGGAACTGGATGATCTTTAAGGTCTCTTCCAACCCAGGCTATTCTTTGATGCTGTGAAATGAATCAGATCAAGAACATGTTTTCAAGCCTAACTGAAAGGCTTCTGTGTCTGTGTATCTGTGTCACTAAGTGTGCTGGTTTTGGCTGGAAAAGGGTAATTTTCTTCATAGTAGCTGGTATGGGCTAAATGTTGGATTTGTGCTGGAAACACTTGCTAATTCTGGGTTATTTTTGATTTTGCTAAGCAGTGCTTACACAAAGTCAAGGCCTTTTCTGTTTCTCAGAATTTCTTAGAATTTCTCAATAAATCCTTTATGATCAAATTATACTTATATATATAATTATACTAAAAATTACTCCTAATGTTACATTTATCATTCTAAAAGAAAAGATTGAGAAGTATATAATTTCACTGCTAGAAAGCCAAGACTGGAAAATACAGGTTTACCATATGGCAAAAAAAAAAAAAGAAAAAGAAAAAAGTGGAAAAAACTAAAGGAATAGCTGTAAAATTTGTGCACTGTGCAACTGGAAGCACGTTCTGAAGCTTTCTGTGTTTATTTTTTATTGGGAAGAATGTTTCAGGATAAAGTAAATACATTACATAATACAAAAGTAGATCTGCCAGCATTAATAGACCAGCAGGAAGACTGATAGGCATAGTAAGAAAAACATGAGATTATGGTTTATGCTTGAATTAGTGCAACCCCTATGCATTACTATCAATGCAGTAACTGCAATTAGCTAGAGTAACTGCCCATCCCCTAATTCTGCTGGATCTACTTAGTAGTAATGACTTGGATTCCTATTCCAGACCTTATTTCATTTGACATACTATAACTCATCTGCTGTGAAGACCATGTTGTGTTTGAAAATGCCTCTTAGGTGGATCTCTTAAGCCTCTCATATAAACCCAGTTCTTACATGCTTAGTTAAATGTGATTTCCAAATTAAAAAAAAAAAAATCTATTTCAGAGACACACAGATACTCTCATGCCTCACAGTCAGCATGTGAAGTTCCAAAGGCAAAAGTGGAAGCAAATGTATTTCTATGGATTTCTATGTGTTTGTGTCAATTTGTTTGTCTTCTGGACATTGCAAACTAACAGCTTGTTTACGAATCAACTGACTAACACACATGCACTGAAATTCTCGCACTGCAAACCTGGTGATTTTCTGAGCATACAAGCCTTGAGTTGCATGGCTTTTGTGAGGGAAAAGCATCACCGTGCACATCAGCTACAGAGAAAACCTGTGCATGCACTCTGTCTGGGTTCAGTAGATGTTTGGAAGCTTTCTTGGAATTACTGCACTGCACTGCCTGCCAAGCATCTGGAAGTCAGAGAAAAATGGTAGAGAAGTAGAAAAGTGGTAGGGAAGAAAATGACTAGTAAAGCAGCTGTCTCCCATAAAAATGGTAGTCTGGCATTCTGGACTATAATAGGATTTGAGAAATGCATCAATCTGGGACATAGAGCACAGTGGATTTAAGAAGCTTCGGAAATTGTTTACCTTCAGAGGATTGTAAAAAAGGCCACTGAATCTGAAATCAGTCTGAAAAAATTATATTTAGTGAAATGCGTGACTAAACTCAGTGCAGATTATTAACTTGAAATTTAAAAGTTTGAGTATCAGCTCTAAGAAGATAGCCTCTTATGTGAGCAGAAATATCTGACCAATGATATTCCACATTTCCAAACTTCTGACAGATTCTCAGTTTATGAAATCCCCAACTTTCTCTTTCCCAACCATCTGTCAACACTCCTAGATTTTCCCTTGATAACTTCTACATTGTGGTTGTTCATCACACTAAAATCAGCACAAAATCCAGTTGATACACAGTCTTGAACCTTGAATATGTTCATGTTAAAAAAATAAACTTATTGTAATATAAAATAAATAAAGAATACTCATGTGATTACTGTATTTATATTTAATTCATGGCAAGCACTCAGTATTTAAAACTACATAAATATGCTGCAAAATTTCCAGCCTCCTACATTAAAATGCTGTAGGCCCTTATAGAATGTAAGTTCAACTTGTGCCCTTGAGAAAATGCATTTATTATTTGTATAATATCCTCTAATATATTAAAATATATGGATCTGATATTTAGATAAGGGATATTTAGACACATGCGATGAGCTCCTAGCCTGAAGTTCAGGATAAGGTTTGTTTTGCCTGAGGGTAGCTGCCTGGAAGTTGGGTGTTTGAGTCTGCTGAACTAGTAATTCACTCTGCTACAATCAGTGGGGGAGGAGGAGGAGACATTTCTAAGTAACCACCCTAAGAGAGGTGTCCAGAGCACAAAGGATAACCAAAAGTCGAGGTGCCTGTTTCCCTCTACTGACTATTGAAAGAGCACAGAGGACTAGTTTTATATAGCTGAGGTGTGATGAGTGATGCAACTTTTGTACATGAGCATAAGGGAGGCCCTAGGGCACATAGAGATGAGTTGGGACACAAATTTGGCCAGTCTGCAATAGTGTGATGAACCCTGAGAGTCTACAACACAATGGCAATCAATCAGCTGGGAAATCAAGTAGGGAGTTGGATAGAGCTGTAAAACAGAATGCTCATATATGTTGTTTCCATAGTTAGAGCCCAACAGGGAAGCCTGATAGCTAAACAAAACCTGCCCTGGATCAATGACTATTTTGGGGAAGTTTGTATTCACATTATTATCAGTATAAAACTACATAGTCTGTAGTTTGTGTTGGCTAACTTAAGCATTAGTAAGATTATAGGAATTAAAGAGTGAGAAATCAGGTTTTACAAGAGGAAATAAAAGAGAAAACTCAGTTATCTGGAGGCTACAATAGCATGTAAGTGTACATTTACTGTATTATAAACTGTGATGCGTAGCATTAGCAGCATTTTTGGGTAATGGAAAATCTACTTTTCTTCCACAGATTGTTGAAAAATGCCCACAGCATTGCTACCTGAACAATGCTGAATAGAGGAGGAATGAATCAGAGAATCAAAGAATGGTGGCTGTCTTGGCTGCCTGAACAGGTGCCAAATTCTAATCTTTTCAGTAACTGCATTAATTTCAGTTTTCAGTGTGTTAGTTTCAGTTGAATCATACCAGAGACTTGGGTGACTTCAGAGAATATTTTCTCCAGAAAATAATTAAGAAGTGATCCTTTCTTAGAATGAGAAAAAGGCTGAAATAAATGTTGGAGTTTTGGAAACTCATCCACCATCAAATCAGAAAAATGCTCTAAAATAGGGAACCTGTATGTGGTTATAGTCACAGGGAAGGGTGGAAATGACACTTGTGTGTCACTACAATGCAAATGAAAGCAATAAAAAAGGACTGATCCTTAATCTGCAGTGAGTCTGCTAAAGGGCAAGGAGAAATCTATCTGTTTAGCTAAATCAGATAAATTTACCCACAGGAATTTCCTGTTGAGTTACTGCATCAGGCAGAATTGTTTGTTTGACATGTTATTCTTGAAAAATTGGTGTTATGAGCTATCCAAACTCCTTCCATTTATCTTTCTGATAAAAGCCCTCAGCTGTCAGGTAGTGGGCTGTCTGGCACTTACAGACTTATTTCACTGCATAAATACTTACGAGAAAAAGGAGAACTGCATGCAGACAGAATACCATAATATTCCCTGAAAAAAGCTTTTAATCAACAGCTTCAAAAGAGTGCTCTGTTAATGAGCAACTGAAATGTTATAAATTCAGCCAACAGCCTCTATGTTTAATTTAACAGTCTTCCTTGCAGCTTGAGAGCACAAAAGACCAGTGTCAGTGGCCTGTAGGCCTTTGCAGTTGCTGCCCAGTGGTTAACCATGGGAAAGAAAAGCTATTTCAATTTAATTAGCTGAAGGGTAACTTCTAGGTAATACTGATAAAATAATCAGCTGGATGCCAGTGAACAGCTGGCATGAAAATCAGACAACATAATGTCTGTAAAGTTTGACAGCTTTATTCCCAAACAAGCCCTCCGACCCACTCTTCTACAAAATAATGTATTGTTTCTTGAGCCCATGTTTTTAAGCTCGTTTGAATTTTGCTTGCTTGGCTGAGATCAAGGCAACTCCTGGCAGCTGTATTTCAGCATGTTCATTAAAGGCAATACTGTATCATTGCTTTAAAAAGATAGTAGATTGTAAATAAACAGTGAACACGATGACTCTACAAAAAGCTAACACAGCACTAAGCAGTAGTTTAGCCAAAGGCAATTTCAGTTGTTAATGTTTACTGTGGGATGGTTTCAGCAATTCTGAAGGTCTTTTTTCCTGAGCAGTGCTGTTCTAATGCTTAGTTCCTGTGCCCTCTTGCTCTGGGGCTGGATCAGTCTGTAACAGGGTAGTTCTTCCCAAGTAGTTCTGTAATAAGCTGATTGTGATAGTGTGTCTTGCTGATATGAACTTCTTCTTTATTTCAGAAGAAATTCTTTATATATACAATTGAAAGAAAAACCTTTCAAGATCATGATTTCTTTGCTCTTATCAAGATTGTCATCCTAGTTCAGAGTAATAGAAGTGTTGGCTTCACAGTGCTGTGGTCAGCCTCAGTATATATGCTGACATATATACATACATCAGGTATGCATAAACAGATTTCTCATTTGTATCACTGCAGCCACATGGAATTGTTTTATGAAGTAGAAATGTTACTCTAGAAGCAACAAGCTAGATCTATGGGTGCTGGCACCAGCACCAGTTTCATCTTTTTTCCTGTGGGGTAATGTAGAATCTCTCCCATGTGTGAGCTGATAGTGCAGCACCTCCTCAGCTATGGTTCCTGGAACAGTCTTTTCTTTGAGATGCCTGTGTCATTTGGTTGATATTGCACAGTGATGAACATGGAAACCTTATTTATCAGAAAACCAGCTGGAACTGTGTAATTCACACTCTGCATTACCACCGGTTTCAGTGGAGTTCTTGACAGGTTTTAAGCTTAAAACCTGAAAGTGCCATTTGGTTCTTTTCCAGGCACCTCTTTAGGAGGGATGATGATCTAAAATAGCTACTTAGTGTGAAATACAAAGCTTCCATGCTTAGAGTGAGATCCAGAATCTGGATTTCAAAGAACCAGATTTTCATCTTGAGACCCTCACCTACATAATCCACTCAGAGGCTCTGTGGCATCTTGGAATTAGCAGACAATTATCTATCTATTGTGCTGATGGCAAGGATATAATTTATATAAAACTTTGTTCTTTTAGCCTTGGCATTTCTATTCCACTGTTGCTTGAAACTGGACACACAAGCACTATAAAAATGGTCTCATTTTCTCCATCTGGAAGCTGAAGATAATACTACCTAAACTAGAGGGATATTGTAAGCATTCCTTGTTATAATAGCTCATTTCTAAATAAACTCATAGTAATAAAAAATTTTGTTAAAACAATTTAAAAAGTAGTGTTTTATAAAAGTTTAGTGGTGAATATTTACATATTCAGCTTCTACTGTTAGAACACCAATATTTGTTTTATTTTATTGCATTTTAGCTGGTTAATAAGATTTCTTAATTTACAGTTGCATCTCTCTAATGACCTTTGCTGGATGCTACATTTTAGATTACATTTACATATGAGACACTCCTATTTTGCTAAGTAGGAGACATGTTATGGGGATAATCAGTTTATCTTAAGGTGTAATTCTATGTCTAGCAAGGATTCAAATTTCTAGGATGTCTAATGGGTTAGTGAAATCTGGTAAAACATTTTTGAGATAAATCCCAGCACATGAGATCAGTTAGATCTAGCTGTAAAATGGAACAGAAGCTTAATTTTAATTTTCAGTTGCACAGTTTGGTGCTTTGTTTTTTTTTCTTTTGCAACTTGACAGAGCTCTATATGAAACTTAAAAAATGCTGGAACTGGATAGATCTTTTGAATATGCATTAACTAAATGGGAGAAACAAAACTAAAAAAAAAAAAGAAGTAGCTAGTTTAATGTAAGGTTAGGTTTTCTATTCCGTGGAAATGAATTTGACTCCAATGTAAATTCTCTGGTGAAATGATGTGCATGCTTTTTAGCTACAAGGTCCTTTTTACATAGGCTATGTGGGCACTAAAATAGTACAGGCACCCAAGTAGCAGTAACAATTTCAGTAAGAGATCTACAGTTCCATATGTGGTCAAAGCATCATTGTCAAATTAGGAAGCATCTTGTTTCTTGGCATTTAGGTTTATATTTTAACCTTTGTGTTAACAACAGTATCACTTTCACTTTGAATTGTATGCAATGTATTGTGCTTTGGGGGTTTACTATTTTTATGCAATTACAGTCCTTGTGACAGAAACTGGACAAGCCCAGCTGCAGGACTAAGCTGCTGTTTAAGCACAGAGCTTATGAATTGGCAGTGCAAACATTTTAGGGCAGTTGGTGCAATTTCATGCTGGACTGCCAAGGGAGTAAGAAATTGCCTATATACACAAAATGCCCCCCAAAAGCTATAGATTTAAAGTACAGTGGATTTTTCTGACACTAGTCCGTGTTTTGGAGCCTGAGTAGCTAAATCTCAGAGCCTTCTCACACTTCAGCGTCTGAGCCAGCCCGTGAACTACCACCAATCCAATGTCTTTTAAGAGTCACGGTAGATTTTGTCACCTAAAATCTGCACGTGACTGATAACGTTTCAGGGGAAGGGGGCAGCACTTCTGACAGCTCTCAAGAATCACCTCTGAATAACAGGACCTTGGCTGGCAGCTTCAGGAGACATTCAGTTTCATCCTGAGCTTAAGTATCTTCAGTTCCCACCATTTTCAACCTGTTCCTTTTCATCAAAAACATCCGCAGTTCCCACCCTTTTCAACCTCTTCCTCCAGATCATGTGCCAAAAGCCCAGCTTCCTTCCTCTTCTTCTTAGAGCGGGCAAGACGGGGAAGGTTTGTGGTATCTGTACAGAGGCTGAGGGTGCCAGAAGTACTGTGCTACCATCTGAGGTATTCAGCGTTAGGAAAATGGTACCTAGAAACTGCTTTCCCCCAGCATAAGTAGTTCAGATTTATTTTTTAAAGTAGTTTTTTGTTTCTTTGCATTGTGTCACAACATACTGTGGGGCAATTAACAAAATGTCACCCTGGTTTTCCTTAATTTTTGAGATAATGTTTGATGAGCCAAATGAAAAGTTCCTAAAAAATGTAAAAATTTAACCACCAAGTCAAAACTGAGCACTGCTTCTTGCATGTCCGTACCTATTCCTCTACAACCATACATTCCATACGTGCTCAGGGACGATCTTCGGCACTGAAATGAAGTTGCTTGCTCTGGTACACTTGCAGAACTTTTCCCAGCCCAAATCTGGCTCTTGTCAAGTAGCATTCGCACAAGCCCTTCCCAGCCGCTGGCAGCTGGGAGGGAGCATTCCCAGCAATTCGGAGTGCTGTGTCCCGAGTTCACCAGCGCCGACACAGGCTCGGCGGAGCGCTGAATTTCCTGCTGTGCACAAAGCCCTCCTATCCATGACAAGTCAGCTGTGTTGCATACACTTCTCAGAAGAAGACCCCAGGTTATTCCAGCCTCGGGATTTCCCCAGCCAGAGCGGGTCTGTCCCGCAGGAAGCGCAGCCCTGCCGAAAGGGCCGGAGCAGCCGAAGGAGCCGCAGCGCGCAGGGATGCGCCCGCGGCAGCTCCCGGAGCAGCCGGAGGGCAACGCTTTGTGTTTGCTGAACCTGGCCCTAATGGAATATCGGCAGGAAAATGCTTTGGGGCGTTTTCCTGCGCTGCTCTGGGGCACTGAGGAGAGCGGGACCAATAAAAACAAGCCCCAAGCCTGCCAGAGCCCCAGGAGCGCTTGGACAACGCTCTCAGATAGAGGTGGGATCGCTGGTCCTGTGCAGGCGAGCAGTCGGACCCGAGGGTCCCTGTGGGTCCCTTCCCAGAGCGAGCAGTCGGACCCGAGAGTCCCTGTGGGTCCCTGTGGGTCCCTTCCAGAGCGAGCAGTCGGACCCGACGGTCCCTGTGGGTCCCTGTGGGTCCCTTCCCAGAGCGAGCAGTCGGACCCGAGAGTCCCTGTGGGTCCCTGTGGGTCCCTTCCCAGAGCGAGCAGTCGGACCCGAGGGTCCCTGTGGGTCCCTGTGGGTCCCTTCCCAGAGCGAGCAGTCGGACCCGAGGGTCCCTGTGGGTCCCTGTGGGTCCCTTCCCAGAGCGAGCAGTCGGACCCGACGGTCCCTGTGGGTCCCTGTGGGTCCCTTCCCAGAGCGAGCAGTCGGACCCGACGGTCCCTGTGGGTCCCTGTGGGTCCCTTCCCAGAGCGAGCAGTCGGACCCGAGGGTCCCTGTGGGTCCCTTCCCAGACCGAGCAGTCGGACCCGACGGTCCCTGTGGGTCCCTGTGGGTCCCTTCCAGAGCGAGCAGTCGGACCCGACGGTCCCTGTGGGTCTCTTCCCACCCGGGACATTCCCCGGTCCCCGCCTCCCCTGGGACGCGGCAGTGCGGTTTGCGCTGCCCCGCTGCGCCCCCGGCGGCGGCGGCTGGAACTGCCCCGCGCCTGCGCGCCCCCGAAGGCCGCTCGTCCCGCCCCGCCCCGCCCCGCCCACCGCGGTGCCAAGATGGCGGCGTCTGCGGCGCGCTCGGCGGCCCGGCGGCTTCTCTTGCCCTGGTCCGCCCGCCTGGTGCGAGCGCCCGGCGCGGCGCAGCGGGTGAGGCGGCGGGAAGGGAGCGGAGCGGAGCGGAGCGAGGCGCGGGGAGCGTGGGCGCCGCGGTGGCTCCGAGCGCTGGTGCTCGGGCTGCCGCTGAGGGGACGCGGGGAGTTGGAGGCCGCGGGGCGCGGTGCACGCTGGGAGTTGTAGTCGCGGCGGGAGGCGCAGTAGGTGATGCGTTTGCGCCGCTCAGGTTTGTGTGCGGCAGCTGGCCCGGGGCTCTGCAGGGTGAGGAGGATGTCAGTGAGCTGGAGGTATTCAGCAGGGATGAACTGGGCTGGAACATGTGCCCTGAGAGGAGAGACTGAAGGTTCGGACCTTGTTCAGGCTGAGAAGCCATGGCTTCAGCTGGACCTGTGAGAGAAGCTGAGAGAAGTATCTGTGCCAGCACCTAGGAGAAGGTTGTTAGGAAGATAAAAGCAGGCCTGTCACTGTGGGGCACGGTGGCAGGATGAGAGACAACGGGTGTAAGTTGAAAAAAGAGCTAAAACTGGGTATGTGGCAGTCAAGCAGTGGAGAACGTTGCTTACAGAGCTGTGTGGTTTCTCACCCCCTTTGGAGATACTCAATACCCAGGTGCAAAAACTCCTGAGCAAAGTGGTCTGACCAAGTTGATCCCCCTTGGAGCAGGAAGTTGGACTAGAGACTTCCAGAGGTCTCTTTAAACTGGAATTGTGCTGTGATTCTGAAATAAGTGAGTTTTAAGAGATCTAACCTACTACAGGAGGGGTGTGGTTGAGAGCTGGATTTTACACTTTCATGTTTAGAGCAGTTATATGGGAGAGAAATATTTGTTTATTTGAAACATTTGAAATCACAGTTTTTGAGATAGCTGTTTGCTTGAATTTCTGATACATATTTTCATTTCTTGTTATTGAAAAACTGCAATAAGCTTCTTTTTTACCCTGCTCTCATTTAAAGTATTTTAAGTGCCACATGATTATGCTGCTCTGGTCAATGGCTGATGGATTTAAAGTCCTGGCACAGGCCCTTGGGCTGTATCTCACTTCACTTTAGAAAGCTGGTACCCAGGACTATTCCAGGTGGTAAAGGTCCTGCAGGCTCTTGCTGGCAGAAGTGGGAAACAAGTGTGGCTGGCTGATGAGAGTAACAGCTCCTGTGTCAGATTGGAGGGCAGTAGATGCATCTCCTCACATGTAGTTATCGTCAGGGTTTGTTTCAGGTTCAGGTTACTGCTTCCCTTACGTGAAGTAGTGGTGAATAGCAGTCCTGAAGTCTTTCCCTTTTAAATGCATGTTTTGAGAAATGCTTAAGTTCAGCAATACATTTTTTAGAAAAGCATCCTTGGATATAACTAAACAATCTGAGTGTGACTGATGATTTTCCCTTCCAGTGTGTGCATGTCGGAACAGGGAGGCACACAGTTTCCAAAGCAGCAACAGAAGTAATCTTAAATGTCCCTGAAACTAGGGTGAGTGCTTTGGGAAATGGCTTGCAAGTGGCTTCTGAAGACTCTGGACTCTCAACATGCACAGTAAGTAACTTACAAAGTATTTTGCATCTATTCCTATGTGTTCATTTCCTTGTGGAACTAAATTTCATTTGCATTTCAATATTTATTAACAACTGTTCCTGGAACTTAAGCCAGGAAATAGAAGTCTTAAGGCTTTTGTAGATTTGTAATTAAATTTTTTGTGAAGATCAAAATTTTCTTTTTCTTGAAAATCTGCTCCGTTTAAGGAAAAAGACATAGCAAAGCTGTTAGCTAGGTAAATTACATTTTTTTTTTTTTTGTTAACTGAGGTTGGACTTTGGATTGATGCTGGAAGCAGATACGAAAATGAGAAGAACAATGGAACTGCTCACTTTCTTGAGCATATGGCTTTCAAGGTGAGTGTGAAGATTGATGTAGACATTTATAATGGATTTTTAAGTTATTTACCTTTAAAGATCAATGATGAAAACTTTTTTAGAATTGTATAAATAAATTTTCAAACTTGAAATGAGAAAAATAACATGGACAACTAAGACTCTGGTTTCCATTAGAAAATGAAGCTAAAATCCTAGTTCTGTGTAAATGTTACACAACTATGGATTACACAGATCTAATTTTTAACTTTTACCTTCTTATAGTAGTCTTAGAAGACACACAGTCACTATTTAGCCAGCTTTTAACTTTAATTTGGGAGCATAGTAGGATTTATAGCCGACTTTCAGACTTGCAGAGATTAGTATGCCTGTTTTATTTCCAGAATACATTTTCTTTCTCTTGATCTTGACTTTCCCAAACAAGAAGTAGTAATGATGAGTAGATGAATTGAAGGGTCTAATGTGATTTTCTTGTTGTTCTATTTCAGGGAACAAAAAAGAGATCTCAGTTAGACCTTGAACTAGAGATTGAGAACATGGGGGCTCATCTGAATGCATACACGTCCAGGGAACAAACTGTGTATTATGCAAAGGCTTTTTCAAAAGATTTACCAAGAGGTAATTGCTCTGATTCATCAGAAAAGCTGTAAAGAACAACATGCTTATCCAGCTTCCAGTGAGATGGCACAGAATGATGCTTTTGCAGTCTTACAGTCCCTTCCTTGCCCAGTGAAAAGTCTGTTCTTGAATTTCACAAGACTGTGAGAATACAGGTTTGGAAAGGAGCCAGCAGGGAAGCTTTTATTTGAAATATTTTTCTCTTCAGAGTCCCAAGATAACATACCTTTTGGACTTCTCTCTTCCTGTTCTCTTGCTAGTCTTATTAGCACTTGCTCTTTAGGTGGGTTTCACTTCTGGAACCAGATTTTTCTAGTAATCTGAAAATACTTTTTCATTTCCATCTCTATTTTCAATCAGCTGTGGAAATTCTTGCTGACATAATTCAGAACAGTACCCTGGGAGAGGCAGAGATTGAGCGTGAGCGAGGGGTTATACTTCGAGAGATGCAAGAGGTTGAAACCAATTTGCAAGAAGTTGTCTTCGATTACCTTCATGCCACAGCCTACCAGAATACAGCCCTAGGACGGACAATTTTAGGACCTACTGAAAATATCAAGTATGTCCAAAACTGTGTCTGTCTTTAATTGTGTGGTAGCTTTTTTATATTGAGAAACTTACCTAAAAATGTAGAGAACTGTGTCAGATTTAATTTTCACACTGGAGGGCAGCTGAAATTGCACTGAATATAATTGTAAGTAGAACCCCTGTATTTGCTTTGGTTTCCCTGTAGGCAGGTATCAAAGGGTATGTGAACTTCAGATGTTCTCTACATGACTTTGGGTTTTTTTGCCTTATTTATCTCCTGTTTCTTATAAATGCATCTGGCACAAAATTGGAAATACTTCTTTTTCCTATAGATCACGTATTATGGCACACAGTGTTTGTACTGCTCTTTCAGCATTGGTTTGGACCAGTGCAGATCAGAGGATTTTTAAATGTGCTGCTTTCAAAGGAAAGGAGATCATTAATGTGTTCTGTCTCCACCTGGCTGAGTTGGAATTCTCACTCCTTCTCAGGAAGCTAGAAAAACTTTTTATTCAGTTCCTTTTTGCTTTTTAGAAAGTCACCATTATTTTAGCTTTCTGCCTGTGCTCTGAACATTGGCAGCACTTTTAATTGTTTTGATAATTGTATTGTTATATGCATTTATCTATTTTTACTGTAGTAAACTTTACTGACACAGTAGTGCTGTCTCCTTTCCTGTTTTTTAGATCCATAAACCGTAATGACTTGGTGGAGTACATAACTACACATTACAAAGGACCCAGAATGGTCTTGGCTGCTGCTGGAGGTCAGTATGGGATACTCACCCTTGATCATGTGAAACTGCTTGAAACTTGTGTCCTGAGTCTGTGGGAACAACGTGGTGAATTACCCATTGTTCAGGAGGTCCTGTTTGTTGTTGGCCCTCTGTAGCCCTCTTGTGTTTTGTGCATTCATACCCTTTGAGCTTTTGTTCCCTTTTCCTGTCAGTAATATTCCAGAAACCTTAAATCAGGAACAAGAAGTGAATTGAAGGCCAAAGTCATTCTTCCATGTGGGCAGGAAAAAAGGGTCCTAGAAGGTGTGAAGAGGGGAATAGCAAGGAATGCAGAGGCCAAGAAGTAGCACTGAGGCTTGAAAGAGAGCAAAGAGCTTGATTTGATGTAGTTTTAATGGAAGGCTGATAAAGAGAACCAAGAAGAGGGAATCATTATGATCTTGCTCTGTATAAAGGGAATATGTGAAGAATCCAAAAGTGGGTATTAAAGCAGGGGCACAAAAAATTACTGCTTGATTGAGTCTTTAAACTGTGCAGCAATTTAAATTAACTGTTTGCAGAGTAACATCACAAAGCATGTGAAATACCTTTCTTCAGGAGTCTCTCATGATGAGCTACTTGACTTGGCAAAGTGCCATTTTGGTAACTTGCCATCTGCTCCAGAAGGAGGACTGCCACCCCTGCCACCTTGTAGCTTCACAGGTAGTGAGGTAAGCTGCTGGGTGGCTTTTTGAGCTGACATCTGACATCATCATCAAATCCCCTGACATTTATTCTTTGGTGAGGAGAGAGGGCTGCTCTGCCACAGACTCAGCACATGAAAAGGTTTCTTGCCCCCAGTACAGCAGGGGAGTAGCTGCTTTCCAAAGCAGTACTACCCATTTTTTTTTGGATAAGCCTCACTGCCACCATGTTTTATGCTTCATCACTTCCTGGAGGAATACCTTCCTTATTCCTGCTCCTACTTCCCTCTTATCCTCTTGCCTATGGTATTGGAGCATTTCCACCCATTGAGAATCACTCATTGAAAGGATGTGGCAGAGAACTGAGGCATCCATGTTCTATTCCCATCTCTTTTCAGATTTTACAGTGTCATCAGATTTCCTTTCTGCTGGTAGTCATAAAATGACTTGTAATGCTTCTCTGTGTACGTTGGCAAAGTGATCTGAAATTGCCCCAGGGGACACCAATTAAGGCTGATGTTAAATTAATCTTCATATGCTTTAATTTTAGTGCATGTTTTGTAATCCAGCTGTAATGGAAAAGTCTGTTTTCTGTTATTTAACTTGCCCTCTGCCTGAGTGTGTAGAGGTTGCAGCAGAGCTGCTGTGCTGTGTTGCAGATTCGGATCAGGGATGACAAGATGCCCCTGGCACACCTGGCCATTGCTGTCGAAGCAGCCGGCTGGGCAGACCCGGACACAATCCCACTCATGGTAGCCAATACTCTGATAGGCAACTGGGATCGCTCCTTTGGAGGAGGAGTGGTGAGTGAAGCTGCAAACACTGTCCTGCTCTTAATGAGGCTGGTGGGATCTCCCTGACTTCCGTACTGCCAGGACAGAAAAGGGGATCCAGTTGTGAGTCTTGAGAGTTTGTTACCCAGGATTTAGGAGAATCTTAGGAAGTGGTTCTAAACCACCAAAATAGAGGTGACTTGAGGTTTGCCAGCCCTCATGGGAAATAGGATGTTTTATACCTGTATGTCATCAGAACCTGTGGGTATCAGTAATTAACTATCCCTTTCTTGAACCTATGTGTCTTTATGATTTTGGCTCAAATCTGGGGTTATTTTGAAATGTGATATTACATGCAAAGAAAGAAACTGTTGAAATGAAGAGCTGATAATTAACCTTGTAGCTACTACTGCATGTTCTGTCATCATTGAAATGAAAATGGGAAATCATGGAGGTGACTAGTAAGCTTTCAAAAAACTTCATAAAGTAATATCTTTTTCTTTTGCCTCAGCAGAATTTGTCCAGTAAACTTGCTCAGATTGCCTGCCATGGTAACCTGTGTCATAGTTTCCAGTCCTTCAACACCTGCTACACTGACACAGGGCTTTGGGGACTCTATATGGTCTGTGAGCCATCCACTATTCAGGACATGGTGCACTTTGTTCAGAGAGAATGGTAAGCTAACAACTGTTTCTCTGAAAAGATAGTTTTTAGTGGAGAAATACAATTTAAAAATAAAGTATTTAAAGAGAATATTTTTCTCTGCTTGGGCTCACCCGGGAACAACAAATGCATCCACTTCTAAACTTTGGCACCCAAAGCCAAGTCCCAGCATCCAGTTTTTGGCACCCTTACTTGGAGTGAATAGCTTAAGATGTAGGTTTTGTTTCTTGTACAAGAAAACACAGCAGGAATTTTGACTGGCAAATGACAGAAGTTATGAAATTGTCAGACCTTTTAGTATACTACTCAGTCACTGTACAGCCTGCGAGCTGCAAGTGTCACCACTGAAAGAGTAAATATTTGTGGATGAGAATAATGAAGGTGCAATTACCAGACAGCTACCTCATCTGCAGTTGCTGCACTTGATGTATCATGTGCTGGTGTTAGAAAGCTCTAGTTAATACATTGGGAAAGTTGAGCTCTTACATATGGAATTTTGAAACTTAAGATTCTAGACAAAATTAATCTGAGGCTTACATCTGTATTGAAGGTTCATAGATAAAACTGTAAAGCTTGAACTGCAGATGCTATTAAAAACACATATATGTTATTTAATAGCACTTGATTTAAAGTGAGTGAAGGTGAAACAAGTCTTGAAAATTAGGAGTTTCTTTAATCACATAAATCACTTCTTATATACCATTATTCTATGAGATCCCTGTTAAGTCGTGGAGAAAAAGGTTATCACTTTGACTCTCTTTGCTGCAGCTTAGCACCAGGGAAGATAGAGACAATTCCTGGGACAAGAATTTAGTGTTAAGCTATTTAATGCATCCCACTCTCCTCACAAAATGTTCCATAGGCAGTGTGGCAAATTAGTATCTCACCAAGAGAGGAGCCAGGAAGTAATGGATTGTCTTATAGCTAATTACCTGTTCTCTAGCTGCTTGGCTCCTATTTCTTAGCAACATCCATTCTCAAAATAACAAGTACAGACTGCACTTGCCTCAAAATATTTATTTAATAAAATTAAATACAGGCCTCCTAAAAAAAAAAGCTTGCTCTTGGGTATCTCGGTATGCTTCCAAAACTACTACTTTTAGGCTGCTGCTTTGTATCCATGGCTTGTTTTCCAAGCTGTCTTACCAGCTTTGTCTACAGAAAAGTAGTGCCTGGTAGGTGCAGTAATGCCTACGCACCTCCTTATCACAGGCAATCGTGTGCTACAGACTACTGTTATTTAATGCCTTTGGATTTAAACTGTTTTTCAGGATAAGACTTTGCACAAGTGTTACAGAAAATGAAGTAGCTCGAGCAAAAAATCTTCTAAAGACAAATATGCTGCTACAACTTGATGGTGAGACTTATGAGAACTTTTTCTTCTTCGTGGAGCTGTAGGCTGATAACTGAAGCATTTTTCCCCTGTTTTAGGGTCCACACCAATCTGTGAAGACATTGGAAGACAAATGCTGTGTTACAAACGCCGAATCCCAATTCCAGAACTTGAGGCAAGAATTGAAGTAAGTAGCACTTGTGTTATAACTTAAAAGGCCATCAAGAAAATTACTTGCTGCAGAAAGTAACAATATAGAAGTTGTATTTCTTTTACAGCTGAGAAAACTTCCAAGTGTTTTGTTTCCAACTCCCTTGGATTATGCAAAATTAAGATCAGAAATGGTTTTAAGATGGGATTGTAACAAAGGTGCCTCTTCTACCCCTTTTAGGCTATAGATGCCCAGACTATTAGAGAAATCTGCACAAAGTACATCTATAATAAGCATCCTGCAGTTGCTGCCGTGGGTATGTGGTATAAGTTTTCCTATCCTCCCATAACCCCTCCAGACCACTTGCTGTGAGTTAAGCTTGTGTCATGGCCAACTTTTTTTAACTTCCAGGTCCAATTGAACAACTTCCAGAGTATAGCAAAATCTGCAGTGGCATGTATTGGCTTCGTGAGTAGTGAATAACAAGAACTTCAACATATTTTAGCTTTAAAAAAACCAAGAAAACAACAAAAAACCACCCAAAAAACTAACTACACCCGTTTAAAACTTTGGAGTTGCTTTTGAGAAGATTAAAAGTCAAGAACCAGCCCCTCCTCTGTTTCTGTATAATGAAGAAAGGAATGGAAACATGTACAGTATTTGCATTTTTATTATAAAACAAGGATTGTCAGTAAGAGTCATTTCTTGACTTTAGTAGCATTCATCACTTGTTCTTGAGCAGCTTTCTTTGCCTTGACCATTTCCACGAGTTCCTGAAGAGAAGGTGGGGAAAAAAGAAACTTAACTAAACATGTAACTCGTGAACAATGCTGTGGTTTTGAACACTACATATATTCACTGTGAAACACTCTAGTTCTCAACATAATGAGAAATCTACATAGTTTAGTGCTGTAGAGCAATTTCTCATAGAAATGAATCAATTAATGGAAGGTCAATCCTTGTATACCAGGAACTTCACCTAGAGGTGGCTACAGATAGGACTTCATAATCTGCTAGAGCTTGCTTCAAACTATAAAACAAATTTCCTGACACAGACTTTCGTTTCCAGCTTCCAGAGCCACTATTTTCACTGAGGAACATTTATTCCTTACTGCTCTTTTGGGGTTGAGTTACCAAAATGAAAATGTTTCCTGTAAGGCTCTATCATTTTGCCTGTGTCAGATACTGTCTCTGGGAGGCCATGGAGCAGTAAAAGCAAAGGATTCTCTCAAGACCTGGACTAGTGCCAGTGCCAGGAGGTGAGGGACTTTACCTTATATCGTTTCATGCAGTCTTTTTTTGAGCGGCCTGGAACAGCTGCTGCTATTTTTTCCCATCTTTCAGGAGTATTTACTGGATAAGTCTTCAAAGCTTGTTCTAAAAGTTTTTGTTCTTCTGTAGTCCAAGGGGATGAATCTAGAGGTGATCCTGTTTTTAAATGCAAAAATGGCAGCAAGAATAGATATTTTAAAAAGAGTCTAGAAAATATTGTAAAACCTATTATAGTTGATTTAAAATTATGAAGTTTTGGGGTGTATTGTGTGTACCAGAAACCCTCAAATCTGGCACCAGAGACTGGATCACTTATTTGCTATCAAAGTTTGTAAGCAAATCTTGAGCAAGTTCTGGGTTACTTTTTTCCTAAAAGACCTAAGGGAGAGAAGTGCACAGGAAGGGCTCCCTTTTCATATTTACCTTCAAATCGTTCTGAAGGGGCAGCACTGTCCATCTGAGGCACCACACCATGTTCTTTTTTAAATTTGTCAAATGCTTTCTTGTTTATGTCATCTTTTTGATGAGGGTCTATGAGCAACAGACATTAAAAGAGAATAATTATTGCAAGAATATTAAAGCCAGATGTAATAATAACATTCTGTAGCAGATTAATTACAATCATCACAAAATCATTAAATCCAATTTCTACTTTAAAGCTACTATAAAGAGGTTGGTAGATTAAAAAAAAATCATTCAGGTTCCAATGAACTTTTCTCAGTGTGTCAGATTCTCCAACCCTTATCCTGCTTTATAGTGCTCAGAGGAATACTTGTTCCATATAATCTTAAACCTGAATCTACAGCTTCACCAAAATCAAGAGGGATTATTCTCTCAAGGGCTGTGGCACAAAACTCATGCATTGCCCAGGGTATGACCATGCTGGAGAGGCAGGAAAATCCAGGTGCTCCTTGTGCCACCATGTGGTTTGTAATGCAGAAACCTCTTGAAAATTTAGTGGTTTTTTTTTCCTTCTGTAGTGAAATGTATAATTTCCTTGAAACCTTATTCCAGAGCTCTCTAGGCTTCATTTTTCAGTTTTATATTCATGTTTGAAGAGGAGATGAGCCACATTCATATAGATGTCTTACTCTGGTGTTGGATTACATTTTTTTTTTAAAGAATCTCTAGAGCTTCATCAGTTCCATTTATTTTAGATGCCTTCCTTTGTAGGAAGCTTTCTGAGAGGCCGATATATCTCCCTCTGAACCCTGGCATTTCACGTGTCCAGACATCAGAGCATCAAGCTACACTAAGAGTTTCTGAGAGCTGCTTGTGAGGTGCTGACTTATAAGAGCTACTAGGATGAAAACACTGAATCACATAAATGCTCCTCTACATCCTCCATCTGAACTACATTTCATTTGGGGCTGTACAGGGCATTTTCTCAAGAAACACAGCTCCAATCACAGGGAAGTCTGCACAGAAGCAGGCAGACCATGTTACTACAAAAATAAGGAAATATAGATACCAAGCTTTTGGAGACTCTTTGCTTTATTGATGACATCTTTCGCTGTTCGTTTTATTCCAGTAGTTGAGTGCAAGTTCATATAATTGGCAATAACTTCCCACCTACAGCAAGAAGAGAAAAGGTATTATGTAATATGGTGATTTATCCTATCTTCATATAAGCTATGGTCAGGCTCCTGTACACGTTTTTATAAACTCCTGAGTAAGTTCAAACATGCTTAAATATGTGCAAAATCCCAGAGTAACTGTTCTGGAAAACTGTCAATCACTAACTGAAGAATTCCATCAGCTTGGGTGAGCAACTCAGTTCCCAATACAGAAAAAGGATGGGGCAGAATGTAGGTAAGTGCAAACCTCTAATCCTTGAAATTCTGCTTAGCTGCTGTAATCTGATTCCCTAAACACCTCTGGCATTAAAGGCCACACTGAAGGGCTGAGTAGTTACTAACCCTATGTTCCCTGGCCCCCGAAAAATGCCTAAACATCAGGTAAAGGGGCTTAAACAGGAGAGAGCTGGAACAGCCCTAGTCCCAAGTGGATTCTTAGGAAATGGAAGGCAGTATGTACTGCTGATCAGACAGGAGCCTTGAGGACCGCGTGCTGAGCTGCAGAAACGGGCCCTGGTATCATCTCCATGGAGTATGGCAGCTATTTTTTTTTCAGTAAGCATCCAAATTTTTTAATGGATGCTTGAAATCTTTGTAATCCTCAATGGAAGAAAGCTATTAATTCCTGGGAAAAAGTACTTAAAGTGTGCTCTGGTTCTTGCTTAGCAGTAAGCTGAGTGCCAGTGCTGCTTTCTGTAAATCTTAGCCTTTCTCTTTTCCTCTGGCTCTCCCTTGAAGAAAGCTGTGCACTTAACTCGTATTTTGGGATATTTTCATTCTACCACGTAGAGGAGAAACCAGCCTCACATTCATTATGGAACCCCTGGAAGTAGCTATTATTCCTACCCAGCTGCACACCCCAGTCACTGGTGTGGTTTTGTTCTCTACTGTGAAGTAAGCCCTGTGCATACAGGACCTCAACACCATGCTGGTAATGGACTGAGGCCCAAATCTGGGGGGAAACAAGATACAGGGCCAGAGCTAACTCCAGTGTCAGTCACACAGAGCATGGTACCAAGGAAAAACAAACCACTGGCTGCTTTCGAGTCAAGGAAAAGGAAGATGTTTAGGAAGTCCTTATACTGACAAAGTACTTGGGATGATCTCAAAATATGTTTTATTATGCTTGTTATTTAATGAAAGATTGTTAATAAGGACTTTTAGCACCAAACCCGAGAAGTACCTTGAGTTAGTCCCTGCTGGAAAGAGGTTCACAGCTTTAATTAACAACTGTAAATCATCCTCTGGCCAATTTTTGCTTCCCCCTCCACCGCCAGTGGTTGACTTTTCTGAACTCTTTGTTGCTTGGCGCATACGAGCTTCTGCCTCTTCTTTCTCTCGCCTTATTTGTTCATTTATTTCTTCTATCTAAAGATTGTAAATAAGCATTATTTATTTACTTACTAAATTATTGTTACATTTTACAGTGACACAACCCCCCCTCTCTGGACTTCCTTTGAACCTTAGATTTTGCTTAGGTTCTGTTCTGTATAGTATATGTAAGGAAACAGAGGAGCTTATCTGTTCCAGTATTATTTCCCTTTATTCCATGTGTATATTTTTAGGATTTAAAGATTAGGAGTTAATAGCAGAAAGCTATCACAGGTTCACTATGAAATTAAATTAATACCCCCAGAATTAAAGCAAGTTTTCAACCTTGGGTGAATGTCTAGACTAACACTTGACTTAGAGGGACAGATCCACAGAAGTATTAAGACCAGTGAGGGCAATTAAACATGCATGTTAAATACACCAATTCTTAAATCTTCCAGCCTAACTGGTATCTAAGCCTGATTATGTCAGTACGGCCATAGTAATGGAGAACTTTTAAGTCAGAATGAGCTCCAGATTTTAGTTACTAAGTGTGTACTCAGGGTTCAATGGCCACATGTAGTTTTTTAGTGAGCAATAAAACTACTTAAGTTAAACCACTGCACATTTTTGTAACCTGTAATCATATCTCAAGACTGTGGTGTGACATACCTTTAATTATCTGCTTCTGAGTGGGCCCAGTCCAATCTTGGCAATATTAGAAGAGCTGTGCACTTAACGGCTGTTGGCAGGATGCCCAACAGCAAAAGCAAGAAACCTGCTTCATAAAACCTTCCTAGCAAAAGGAAAGTTACCTGATAGATAATTTTTAGTGGAATAGTTTTAAAAAGAGGCATTTCAGTCTTAAATTGTCTGATGAGTAAACCTGACTCTGGGATGGGGGCAGATCATATTCCCCACCATGGAAAAAAGTTCACAGCTGCAAATCCACAGTGGATGAGAGAAAGCACCTCACTCTTTCTGCAGGATGTAGGTTCAGCTTTTTGCTCAGTGGCTTTTCCCTGTTGGCAAACATAGGCAGATCCTCGCTGAGAGCTGGGAAATTTTGATTCCATGTGCCTTGCATTTCCCATTCCTTGGTATCTAACCTAACCAGCCCTTCTAGTGGCTACAGCCTGCAGCACACTTAAGTCCTTTTGTGGATCTATCCCCAAGTCACAGACATTAGACTAGGATTTCTCTTGCATAAGAAGATACTGCCCTCCTTCCTCAAGGTAATGGTAGACATTGTTGTGCAAAATGAAATTCCTCTACTGTTTCTGTATACTGTACAAGAGGTAGGTTTTGTTTTCTCTACAGATAAAAATGTCTATTTTTTTATTGGCTAGCCCTGTTAATTTGACTGGCCATGAACTGCTCATTGTAAAATGGAGCAGAGATCCCTCTGCATGTGGACTCTGAAAAATCAAGTCTTTGTGTTTTAACAAGCATGATTCCACAGCAGCTGTGCTCTATCTTACTTCACAGGTTGATTTCACAAATTATTCTGTTATTTTGATTCAACGCTCAGCATAATTACCTGTTTTACTACAGCCGCCTTTCCTCCTTCCCTTGTTGTGGATGTAAGTGCTTCATTCAAGCATTGCAGACTAAAAATAAATTATTAAGTTACAATGGAGAGCTAGTAGAAAGATGGGTATCAAAAGGAGCAGAAAGCAGCAGCAGAAAGACTTACCTTGCTAACTCGAGACGATCACAAAGCTTTTCCACCTCCTCCATCATTTTAACACAATCTGCCTCATTATCAGAAAAGTAATTCCAGTTCTGGAAGCAGAAATACACGTTCTACAGAGTTCTTAAACTTTATTGTCCTATTCCTTCAGACAAAGGCTTAACATACAGCATTCTTCAGGCACTGCTGCATTTAGACCTATTTGGTCAGCTTTATTCATAACTCATATGCATGTAAGTATGTGTTTTAGTATTTTGGTTTTTTTTAGTAAACCCACTTTCCATACCCATCTCCAGTCCTAAGAACAAGCAAACACAGTAATTTGTCTGACGTAACCTGTATTTCATTGTAATAATAGTTAAATACCTTGCATGTTGTTCTGAGTTTTTGCCTTTCTTTCTTGATTGCTTTCTTCTGTATCTCTTTTTCCTTTTTTGCCACTAATGCTTGCTGCCTAACTTCTTCCTCCTCCTTTTCTTTTGCTAACCGTGCTGCTTCTAATTCTGCTTGTCTTTGCTGTAATCAAAAGAAAAAAAAGGCAAGTAAAAAAATCATTCAGGTCACATTGTTACAGGGTCATTCAGTCATCCAATATTAAAATGTGTTTTTTCTGGTTTGGGTGAAGTTTTGTTTGTATGTTTGGGGGTTTAAAAATGCATAAATACTTTCATGTTTGGTTTTCCAAGAATTTTGAGGGAGATGATGAAACATATAACATTTGACATTAAGTACTCACTGTGAGGACCCTCAGTTTACAAATCTTGACTTCCTCTACCACGAAGATATAAAACTGTATATAATTTCCTACTTCTGCCTCGGGAAACTTTGTGATTCAGTATTTCTCCTACATCATTACTGACATACTTTGCAGCGTTCTAATGTCTTTTAAGTTACTTTTTTGCACCTTACAGTTCCCTTTCATTCCTGTACTTTCAGAGGCATCTTTTCCAAACTGTTCATATCGAGTATGTTCTGCTACCTCAAAACGTTTCATACCAGCTAACCATTCACAAACCACATGCACGCAGCAAGCAGATACATCCATTTTATGCACTTAATGCTTGCCTTGAAACCAGAGGAAGTGTATGCAACAAAATAACTCAGTTTTGGTTACAAAACAAAAAAGGTGTTTTGTTTCAGATCTGTATTCTTTGTTTCCATCTCATTCTCAGAAGGCAGCCAGCCTTGCACTGCCTGCTGCACAGACCTCAAAGACAACACATTTTTGAACCCCAGTGTAATTCTATCAGTAGTCTTCTGACAAATCTAGAACCTGAAGCAGCAGGTGTGAATGAAGCAAAGTTTTTCAACCCAAATAAAGTACTTCACTTACTTTTTCTTTTGCCTCCTGTTCTTTTCGTTTTGCTTCTACCTTTGCTTTCTTCTCTGCTTCTTTCTTTGCCTTTTCTTCCTCCTTAAATTTCTTTATCCTGGGATCACAACTGTATGCATTGTCTGGCAGAAGAAAGGAAGCATCATGTACAGAAGAAAAGCAGAAACCTCCACAGTTAGTTAACGAATCTCTCTATAAAGAACAACAGTTTATGTGCTCACCAACAAGAGTCCTAATTCTGTTCATTTCTTCTTTTTTTCTCAGTGCTCTGGCAGCTCTGTTCTGCTTTTCAATCCACCTCCTTTCATCTCGACTAAAAGGGAAAGCATAGTTCAGTGCTAATGCTTTACAGTGCCACTGTTAGAAATTCATCAACAAGCTTCTTAAATAGTTTCCCCCCACACAGATGTTCTTCTGTGAATACTTCAAAAATAGACTTAAAAAAAATTAAGTTCCCGGCCCTGAGATCATGTACAAAATTCTAAGTGTTTACATAGTTACATAAACCTGACAAACCAAGCTGCTTATCTGTCATTGTAGGGAATGAGATAATGGACTTTATTTCCAAAATGCAATCCACTTGCTTACCTAACATTAAACTCAAGCAAAACAACAGAAATGCTAGCATAGGGTTTAATTGAAGGACAGCAGTATAAGCAATGCCACAGTTGCCTCGTTGTACAGAATATAGTCAAGTAAACCCATCTGCACAGAAACAACACTGTGAAGTAGCATGATACTCTGGGTAAAGTTATGCCAGATCCACTTCAGTAAAATACAGCTCAGATTATAGATGGGCCAACTAAATAATCTGAAATATTTACCAGTGCTGTCAAGAAAGAGGCAAAATTTTAGTGGGGGTCTATAGCCTCATCCACACAAGCACACAGAAAACAATAGAGGGGGCAGGGAAGTTGAAACTGTGAGGTATTTAAAGCTCCTTCCAACCCAAACCACTCTACCTCAGAACAAAGAAAACAATCCCCATAACTGAGAAGGAGACTAATACGAGTAGATTGAAGCTTTAAAACATGAGCAACATCACCTTTGGCAAGAAGGGGTAGCAAGAACCATGACCATCTGAACAGCAGCTGTAATGTAGTTCTCTCTCCTAAGTACAGCAGACTAGGTACCATTTGTCTAAACATCTTTGAGAAAGGACACTAATGACAGGAATGAGCAGAAAAAAAGAGCTATGCAAATAATTCAAGACTGTTCCAATGAGAAGCCTAGAGGTTCATCTGTGTGATTTTCCACAAGCACAAGTGATAGGGAATTGATTACAGTGCCTTCAGAGAAGGCAGGAGAGAGAACAGTGGGCCTGGTGAGACTCAGAAAATTCAGTAGTAGGAAGAGGCACAAGAGAAGAGAAGAGAAATCCTTAGCTACAGCCTAAATATGGCAGTTTTTAGCACAAAGAAAGCCAACCACTTAATCTAAATACAAAACTGATTTCTAGCCAAACTTGGAAGAAGAGATTCATACAATGCAAATTATGGTCTCACAAGGATTACTTAATGAGGTTGTATCCTGTGAAATGTGTGTTAGACTAAAGCTCCAGCTTGAACACTGTGTTTATAACTGTAGGAAGGATAAAAACAAAATATATTTTCCAATGCAACATGGTCTGAGTAATTCAGCAACTATCACTACATCAACAAATACATAATTTTTAGCATCAAGCCATCAGAACTCATCTCTCCAAATTCTAGGAAATACCATTTTCTCAGTAGAAGTTAAAGAGAAATGATAACCTGCAAGGTCATCCACTCTGTCCTGGCTCCAGGTTCAACCTGTGCTTGGGACTGGCAGGGATTGCAAGTTTTCTTTCACATTTCTAAGCACCTCAGATATACCTCTGTGAGGCAAGCAGGAACTACTTCAATTACACAAAGAAGCCCACAGTAAGTTCAGTTCAAGTCTGTGACTGACCCCTAAGCTGGGAGAATGGAATTCAGACTTGGCTCAGCTGCCTTTCTTCCTATGACTTGCAGTCTAAGAGAAAGTTGGAAAATCTTGCTGTATCAACCTCTCAGTCTCCTGTCAACATTATTTTTACTTACATACCATTCTGCTTTTTCTTTTTCCTCTTCATCTAAATAGGAAAATTCTCTCCAGGAATCAAAATTATACCTAAAGTAAATTTAAGAAAAAAACAGTGAATTAAAAAAGCACCTAATCTGTTAAACATGAGCTACCTTTCTAGTGTTATGTGTTTTTAGGCAACCATACTGCTGTTTACAATTTATAATACATAATATACAATTATACTGCACCTACAGTGATTCCACTGTGTAAAGTCAAAATGCAGAATATGACCTACACCTCTGTGTACTGTGGGACATAGTCTACTTCAGGATGGTATTGGTCTTGCCCACTCTAAATGTCTACAGCTGCCTATGCTTCTGTCATAGGCAGTGCAAATGCAGTGCAGTCAGTAGAGTTCAGAGAGAAATAAATCTTTGTTTAGCACCCATATTTAACAGGTAAGGCAAGCCATAAACATGACTGACTTTTTTGGACTAAACACACTTCCCTTTACTAGGAGAGCTTGAACACCTAAGACGTCTCCACTAAAAACACAGGTTAGGTGAGATAAACCTCACTTCCAGTCTGTGGGCCAGCTCAGTTCTCAGCCACCACGGTCTGAAATTCCCACTGCAATAATGAATTTACAAGTGGATGGATTAGCCAGGAGAAAGCCAGCTCAATTTGTGGAAGGCACAAACAGCTGTGGTGTAGTTTTGTGACATCAAGAGGCTGGGACAGCCCACAGCAACCAACCCACACACCAAAGGGTCTGCAAGCCCTTTATGTTGCATGTCTTGAATACTGTGAATAGAAACAGGGACATCAGCTGACTTACCAAAAGGAATAGAATGCATCTACCTCCTCAAACGAGGAGTTCATGTCCCCAAGTTTAGGTACATTTTTCTTATTTGACCACCTGAAAATACAAGGACATATTCAAGAAATAACAGATACAATCTTCATAACATGGCATTTGTTAAGTACAGAATCAAGATCTGGGACTCCCTCCCACCAACACAGAGGGGGCACCAGGAAAGATAAACAGAACAGGACAGTTCCTCCTAAGTATCCTCCAGACTGGGCTTTTTGGGTGAATTTCCCCAAAAAAGCAACCTTCTCCTGCCAGAGTGCCTCCTGGCTTGTGCCTCAAGAAGACCTGATGGTGCACAAGCTATCTTTGTAGATACTCAATTCTCGATACACATTCTTCTGATAGAGGAGCTTAGAGAAATTGGACAGAAAGTGCTCTGTGAATAACTCAGCTCTGTGGTAGGGTACAGGAAGTCTCCCACACATTCTTATGGAGTACAAGGGAATAATGCATACTTTGCCCCCACTGCATTTTTTCCTAGGGAAATCTTCCACAGGCTCTAGAATTTTTTCTTCCATGACACAGAATTAATTTCTATTGCAGAGAAGGGAAAAGCCTCATCTGACAACCACAGATCCAGGTCTGAAGTCTATGGAATACTTGATAGAATATTCAGTAAGACTGAATAGTTTAAACAATAATTATTCAGAATGTTGTAAAGTGCAATTAAGCACTTTTATACAGGGAAAAGTTGACAGGTTTCTATTGTGACAACCATAATACCAAGTTACTTGCCAACAAATCAAATGCAGAAAAAGTCACACAATGTAAGAGAGAACCACCAAATATTGATAGTTACAATTACCTTCTATTTTAACCAGCTAAATCATGACTGTAACTGCTGTCTTCTGTTAATGTCTTACTCTCAGCAGAAAATAATTTTAAAAAGGAATTTTAAGTCAGCAGCACACAAACATTTGGTATTTTAAGTAATTATAAGATGAAACAATGAGTTGTACAAAAAGGGCAGTAGGTAAAAAGAAGCTGAGAACTTTTTTTTTTTAAATTGCATGGGGCAAACTCAATGCCACCAATCTGATAGTTCAGACTATTTCAAAATTAAATAATTGCAACTATTTTAGTTGTATTACATTTCTAGCAAATTAATACATCTCTTGTTACAAACACAATGTCAAAAGAGTTCGCAACTGCTGATTCTCCAGCAACAGCAGAGGCAGTCAGACATAGCTTACCTGGCATTTCTTTCAAAAACTGGTGAGAAAACTTCGAAGAAATTTTCTTTTGCTTCACTTTTGGAAGGTACAGAGTTATCAAAAGTTGGATCTATGCTGTTAAATGCTCGTCGTTTCACAGGATCAGATAATATTTCATAAGCTGAAAGTTACCAGACATAAGGTTATAAATGTTTAAACAGATGTTCTCAGATCTGTGATGTATCTGTAGCATTCTGTATAACTTGATATTTAATTATTTTAGTGACACCAAAAAGCATTGCTGTGTATTCCTTTTAAACTAAGGAGGAGGAAAACATTTATAAAAAAGAACATATTTAACCATTAAGACGTAACAAAGCACATAATATTTAATTTTATAGCAGTAAATTTTGTTCAGACACTGGGAGTTTGGGCATGACGTCTTCAGACTTCTATCTTACACTTGATCCTTGCAGATTGATTGACAAAATGGTCTACTAAGGCACTGAGTAAAGGGTGTCCCTATGTTCATGTGTTGTCAGAATGGGCAAAAACAGGAACCATTCATTAGATTTTTGCAGGTCATGATGAAATTGTACTGATTCTTGATAGAATATAGAACTCCACACAAGCTTTCCAAAACATGCAAACACTCCCAGTTTTTCTGTTCTTACACCCCTGAAGTTGGGGAGCATCACATTACTAATTTTAGATTCTGGAAATCACACAAACTATAGCTCCTGTACTCTTACTTTTTTTCTCAATGAAGTATGGTGTTTTACAATGACCACTGCTTTTCAGTAAGAATGAAAAGTCAAAGGAATCAAATTTGTATTGCAATAATTCATGGACTTTGTGCCTACACCCCTGCCAGAGGACTCTGCACCATGAAGGTTGGATGTAGGAGGTGACAACCTGGAGGAGACCCTGGTGCTCTGCAGTTCCGTAAAAGCTGATCTCACTGCACATGTCAGTGGAGAGAGGAAGGAATGGCAGTGGCCACCAGTGAGCTGCTGTCTGCCAGTCTGCCCTTTCCCTCTGGGAAAGGATTTCCCTCCACCAGCACTCCAAATTACCCCAAATATCCTACCTCAATAACCCCCATACCATTTTCCTGAGGCAGGAAATCCTGTGCACATCCATTGGTTCCTCTTACATTTAAGAGATGTCCTTCCACTTACATATCCCCAGTTCTACTCCCACACACTCAGTTCCCCCAGCTTTGTACCTCCCACAAAGTCCTTTGTCAGACCAAGTTCTGCATCCAACTTATGTTCTTCCACCTTTCCAAGTTTCTCCTCCCTGATTCATTACTATTTGCTCCTAGTCCAGGTCCCCCTATCCTACTATTGCATTTTAGTATTTCCTTCCTCCAAAATGCTGCCTGGGAGCATTATTCCTTTTCTTTGCTACTTTGTGCTTTCCTTTCTGTTTACTCCCAAACTTGGATTGTAAGCAGTTAAGAGGGAAGGTTCTATGATATTTTGCTCCATGCATGTAGAACACAGAGCATATTTCCGAATTCATGTGCAGGCAGTTCTCATCATATATATTTGACAGTTTCTGACAGGACTGCAATAGCAAAACTACTTCCTTTGGCAACCTTCCTTCTGACAACTCCAAAGGAGGCTAAAGACATTAGTTTATCTAACATAGCTCACATTAACTAGTATAAGGAGCCATTCAGAGGAGAAAGTTTAGAAATACAAATTCCAAGATTTCATCCTGCTTCAACCTTACTGAGTGAAAATGATTTGTTTGAAATAAATGAAAAAGCCAAGCTCTCAAGCATTTCTGGAGATGTAAGTCATACACCTAGAACAGCCCCCATGGATTTGGAACTGGCCAGCAGTGGTGTTCTGGGTCATAGAATCATTAAAGTTGGGAAAGACTTCTAAAATCAGAGTCCAGCCACTGATCCTGCACTGCTGAATCCACCACTAAGGCAAGAGGGAAATGTTATTCAATTGAGTTCACTTGCTCATCTGTGGGCAAAAATGAGCAGCTGAAGAAACTGATGACCCTGATCAAATCAACACATGTTCTGCTGTCAGAGCAAGCACATTAGAATTCAGATTTTCCAACTGCTGTTGGTGCCTGTGGGGAATTGCTCCATGGCTCACTAGTTTATTTCAGGCATGGGGCCACCTCCAGAGGTTCATCTGTGTGTGCATTGCTGCAAGTGTCACATATTGTCACCAGCTGGCACAGCAACCAAACATCTGTCAGCTGCATTCCCATCCTGCTTCTACCCACTGGGAAGTTGCACCTAATGTGATCTATTAATGCAGTTTTCTAAAATGGAAAAATAACTTCTCCAGCTGTTTAGTCATTGACAATTCCTTAAAATCCTAATGAAGCACAACAAATACATTTCTGATGATCAAGTAGATTGAGAGAGTATCTAACAAACGAGATCAATCGCTTACCTTTAGTTATGCAAGTGAAATAATCATTATCACCTTCTCCTATCTGTTCCCCTGCAGCTTTTCGCTTGTCTGGATGATGTTTCAAAACCATGGATTTATCTAACAAATAAATGCATTACAGTTAGAAATGCTTCATCAGAAACAGTTTCAAACTACTAAGTAATACAGTAATTCCAACTGGCATTTCTCTAATTTGAAACTTAAATAAAAATACAAAGCAAACAGCCAGATTTGGCAGAAAACAGAAGTTAATGATTTTCTTTAATACTATAGTTAGAATCAACATTATTTCATCTTTGCTGGGACTTAAAATAACCACAACTCAGAAACTCTATTCTCTATTCCACTTCAACATCTGAAGAAGTCTGAGACTTATTCTACTTTTATGCCCAGCAAAGTGCTTTAGTATCTGTAAGTGTACAGTTAGCTTCATAACTGAAAAAAATAGAAACAATTAATGTAATTTTAGTTGTTATTTCTAATGAAAAACAAATAGTTCAAATAAAATAAAAATTGCATTCTATCCTTTTACTGAAGTTCTGAACACTATGCAAAGTGAAATTTAGCAAGAAAGCTACAGCCTGTGAATGCTGCTGCACTTCCCCACGGCGAACACTGAGCATACACACAGGACTTGAATCCTAAGGCACAACTGGCACATACAAACATCTACTGAAGGTGCTACCAAGGTGGTCTTGGTGTTTGTTTAAAAGATAAAATCAGATTTCAGACCAACTTCTTTACCAAAAGATCTTGCCATATTGCCTTACAATGCACCCCGTGCCTTCTTGGCTCTCTCTAAAATAGCAGAGAGAAGATACCATGCAAGCAGTTACAGCACCCTGCATCCTGAGAAACAAATCAGAACCCTTCTTAGAAACAGGAAAGCACAGAACACACGGGTGGGAAACACTCACATCTCTACAGCACCATGGAATAAGTGAATGCTGTCAGGGTTCTTAAGAGAAAGGCTCTGGTTCTTGGCTCAGATGAGTGAGAGCACTGACCACCACCAGAACAGGTGCTGCTCTATTCCATAGCAGCAGATGCTCACAGTGGTGTGGAGCACTACTGATTTCCTGTGTTAAGTTGGAAATTCACTGATTTCCGCCCATTTTTATTTGGAGGTATCTGGAGACAGTGATTCTTCTTGCAACAGCACAGTTATACAGGCAATTGTTCACAAGATCCATTCACAAAGCCATCAGCTTATCCCAGAGAGCCAACTGAACAATCTTCAGAGTCTTTGAAAATCTTCCTCCACTAAATATTTGCATCCTTCTTACAAAGTCAAGCCCACTGCTTTCCAGAAATAAACTTCTGAAGCCCAGCACGCTCCATGCCCATGCCACACTCAGAGCAGTGTGACTGCTAGCAGCAGCCTTTTGTAAACATTCAGCAGCAGTAACGTGGCAGCTGAGGGGGGCTGCAAAGGAACCTCTGGGAACACAGGGCAGGGACAGCTCTATTCCTCTGCCTTTCACTGAGCCTGACTGCAGACTCAAAAAGATAGAAATGTAGAGTTACAGTCTCAGGGCTGTTAACAAAAAACAAAGGCCAGGAAACAGAGATGTGAAATTTCTCAATCCCCTAGATTTAGCCTTCTGGATTTCAGAGCTGTGATGTGAATTTAAGAGGCTGGTAAGCAACACAAATCAAACCTTTAGGAAACCTTGTTCACAACATGGAGGTATTTTCACTGGAAAGCAGTTGTTATGTTTATGAGGGAAAGGTACTTACGAGCTGCTTTGATTTGTTTCTGAGTAGCCCTGTATCGTATATTTCCCAGTCCAAGAACTGCATAATGGTCTTGATTCTGAGAGAAAAGAACCACAGACCCTAATAAACACTCACAAATACAACACAAAACACCACAACACATGCAGAAAACCAGTTCTCCTCCCCATCTCTTAAAGGCAAGAGGGAGAATTCTTCCCTCTCTCAATAAACATGGGGAAAAGATTATAGGAACAACTGTCATAAATTATTGAATAATTACTGAATCACTGAATATCAATAAATGAAGCTACTTTCATAGAAATTCAAGTAGCTTAATCTAAACTGGATTGAAGCATTAGACAATTGGAAAACTGAATTGCTGTTGTTAATATTAAGAGTGGCAATGTAACTCCAGAATAAAGGAGATGGTAACAGGGAGAAGACACTTAATACTTTCAGGCAATAAAATGAAAAGCCACAGCTCAAAGCTGAGATCTTATCCTGATGTGTTTGTCTTCACACACCAGATATCATGGTAAGGGACACAAACAGATTCACATGGGTATAGGAGGGGAGGAGGAAGATCTTTAGTACCCGGGCATGGCATATAACCTTGATGGACAAAACTAGTTAACAGTAACCCACATTGAATACCTTCCAGTCCTTTGGGTCAAGAGTTTTTAACATAGGATATTCCTCAAGCTGCAGTTCTTCATCCCCCGATTCTTCAGAAAGTTCCTTCTCATCTTCTAGCTCCTGGAAAGAGGCAGAAACATTTATGTTTCTCCTCTTAATAAATGCTTCAAACCATCTTCCCACAGGTTCCACTTGACAGAGTACTGATGCTATAAGTAAAAACATAAAAGCAACTTCACCTTCTGTAGTTTTTTTTGGTTTTTTTTTTTTTTTTTCCTTAAACCCCATGAAAACCCACACAAGTACAGCATCACAGACGGCTAAATCCTTTCTTTGGCTGCACATGCAGCACAGTGCAAGAAGCAGCACACGTGTGGTTAAGACAAGCGGGACCTCCCGACGCTCCGCCGCGCTCACATCTGGAAAGGTGCGCTCGAGTTAAAGGGACGCACGTGTCAAACGACATTAAACACGGTCCTGCTGGCAACGGCGGCGGCAGCGAGATTAGACTGGGATCGATCTTCCCCCGCTCCGCTCCCCGCTCCAGGCCCCTCCCTCCGGCTGCCAACCCGGACTTGTTGCTCGCAGGGCGCTGAAACGGCGCCGCGAAGGCGCAGCACGGGAGACGGAGACAATCGAAGCCCAAGTTCCCCGGGACCGGCCGCGTTCCGGCTCAGCGCCAGGCCGGGCGCTGCGGGCGGCGTTCCGCCGTCGGCCCGCGGTACCTACCGGCGGCGAGCGGCCTGCAGACGGCGGAGCGCTGCCCGCCGGGCGCGGGGCCGCGCAGCAGCGCCATGGCCGCGGCCTGCGCCTGCCGCGGCACCGGCGCGTGGGGCGCCCGCTCCGCTTCCGGGGCGGCGGCGCCGTGCGGCGCCATAAGCGGCCCGGCCGGCCCCGCCCGGGTCCCGCGGGCCCGGCCGCGTCCCCGCCGGCCCCGCACCGCCCCGGCGGCCGGAGCGGCTCCCGCGGGGCGGCACCGGCGGCGCTGCCTCGGGCCGCGGGACGAACCGGCGGCGCCGCGCGGAACTCCCGGCGGCGGCCGCGGCGCCGGGGGGAAGGGGTTGGCTGCGCGCGCGCCGCGGTGCAGCCTGGTTTGTGTTCCGGGCGGAAGCGGCGCGGTGCTGCGTCAGGCGGGCGGGCGCGATGCCGGATTACCTGGGAGCCGACCAGAGGAAAACCAAGGAGGAGGAGAAGGAGGACAAACCCATCCGCGGTGAGGGCCGACGGCGAGGACGGTCTCCGAGCAGCGCCCGGGGCGGGAGCGGGGCGGCGCCGCCGGCGGCCATGTCGGTGCGGGGCGCGGCGGGGCTGAGGCCGGCGGGAAGGGGACGGGAAGGATTAAAGATGTCTCTGTGCGCACTCTGGCGCTGCGGCCGCCGCCCCGGCGGCGTCCCCCGCCCGGCCGGGGCAGCCGCCGACGCCCGCAGGGATCGCCTGGACGATCCGCCTTTTAAGTCTTGTTCTTTTACAAAAGGTTCCTAAAATGTCGAATTTCCTCGTCGCGAGAGGAAAAAAAAAAAAAAAAAAGGCTTTTGTGGTTTAATACTTGTTTCTATACTTAAAACGTCCAACAAAACAATGCCACAATAATGCTGCACCGCCCTGGAGGAGCTGTGCTGGGCTGAGGAGGGCTGGTCCCTCCTGCCGTGCCCGCAGGGAGAGAAACCGAGCAAATGGCCTAAGGGTGAGGAGGAGAGACTCAGATTAGAGACTAGAAAAGCATTTTCGCAGTTCGGGTGGTCAGACTTTGTAATAGGTTGCCCAGGGAGAGGCAGTCGCCATCCGCGGGGTCTGGGTGGTGTGGGGAGGTGGTCCCGGGGTCACGGGCAGGGCTGCGCTGGTGGCTGGGCTTGATGATCACCAAAGTCTCTTCCAGCCTTGATGGTTGCGGGATAATTTCCTTCTCTTGCCGGGGGCAGCGCCGCAGAGCTGCCGCTGTCATTCGGAATTCCCGGGAAGCAGCAGAGGGAAGGCGGCCGAGTTTTCCGAGGATGCCGGCACGGTGTGAAAGTTGCCGGTTGCCCCCGATGTTTTAACTTATTGTGGCTTTTTATTTCTTGTTAGTAAATATTTAATAAAGCATCTGAAAGCACAAGCAGTGCAAAATGTAATCAGCGATGGACTTTGAGCTATTCCCATCCAAGAAAATTTTTAAATTATAGCAACAGAGTGTTCAGTAGCTATAAAAAACAATCAATGGAGTGGCACAAATAGTCAGGAAGGAAGTACAGATCAACATAGAAGGTCTCCAGAATCCTGTATAACACATGCTGCTCCCAGATCACCAATACTGTGTGCTTTGGGCTCCATCTGTCTTTAAAAGAGTGGAATTAGACGAGAGGAAACAGGGATGGGAAGGGAGAGGGGGTGTTGAAAGTCTGTGATGTGACAGTGGTGTGGCAGAGAGTGACACTAGCAGAGGTGTATTTTTCTTAGTTAATGGAGAGGGGTCACTGGAGCCACCTCTCTGCCGAGACGTCGCTAGTGGGAAGTGGTGACAGTTTTTCATTGATGTTTTCTTGAACATCTAGAAACAGAAAGCTAAAAATATGAAGCTGTGGTATTTTCCATCTCTTTTTTGTGCAGTCATAGGCTGGGAAACTACTCGTGAGTGAAGCAGAGTTGAAGTGGCTTGCTTGCTATGAGCTCTGAGCGGTGCAGGTTTTTGGACTGAAGAGAGTAGCTGGAGACCCTGCTTCATTTTTCTTGCATAGCTGATGCTCTTTTGTTCCACTTTGTTTCAGTGAAAAGTGGAAACTCAAAAGAATCTGTCCAAAATACATGTTTTGATCTTTTAGGAGCAGAATTAATACTGCTGGCTTTGTTTTCAGAACTGGAAGCTAAGTCTCTCCTGTCTTATTTCAGCTCTTGATGAAGGAGATATTGCCTTGCTGAAAACATATGTAAGTAACACACATGTGGGGTTGTTAAAGACACAAAGCAGCTCCTGTGGGGAATGCAGTGCAGGAGTGAGGGGTGTGCACTTAGCAGGCAGAGAGTAACTCTGCTTCTCCTAGTGCTTTTGTCTTCTGCCAAAATCTTCCCTCCCTTTTCACCTTCCAATGAGATGCAGCCTGCAACGCTAAAAATAATCCTGGGTTTGTTAACTTGGAAGTAATTAAAGAGTTTGTTTCTCTGTTTTTGTTTTGTATCCCATCACAGATTGCCCTAGAGGTCTAACAGCCAGGACTTTACTCGGGCTTTTTCTCTCCTCCTGCCACCAAACTGACTTGCTTTTAGCTGTCCTGTTAACAGAATGTAGTGTTGGGAGGCACTTTCCATAGACAATAAGGCTTAAAATGCCAATCTACCCGTTCCACTAGCAAGTATAGCTGGTCTGCAAAAGATCACTTGAAAGATGAAACTCGCACCTTAAGTATGTTTGACAGAAGTCTGAATTTTGTTGACACTAAGACTCCTTTACAGAGCTCTGAAATACAGCTGGTACTCACTGCAACTTTGTTTTTTGTTGCCAGTGGTTTACAAAGGAGATATTGTAGAGCAAATCCAGGTCTGAATCTGCCTGTGTTAGGCGGATCTGGATCAAAAAAAGTATTTTATCACAAGCAAGAATTCTGATTTACCTCTTTTTTCTTCTGCTGTCCTCTGTGGATGACAGAAAGGTTGGGGAAGGCAGTTAAAGAACTTGTACAGATGGTTTTCAGAAAGTGTATTCCAAATTCTCTGTATGTATGCTTTTACTGAGACTTTATAAACTATAGGAGAAATGGCTTGAAAAAGTAAGACTAAAAAGGTTTAAGAGAAAAATAAATTATTCAAGTTTAAAAACGTGGAAAATTTCCACCTTCCCGGTTGGTCAGTTGTGTGTGGCTGCACTTCACCTTTGCAAACAAAAATATTGTTACTGGAAGTTAATTCTGTCCTTTTTGGCTGTCATCAATGGTTGGCTGTTGTACCAAGACAGTCTGTTGAACATCTTGATGGGCAGCAGCTCTTGTCATTTTTTCCTAAACATGAGATAATTTGACTTACGAAATCCACATGATATTCCTTTTCCAGGGCCAGAGCACGTACTCAAGGCAGATCAAGCAAGTAGAAGATGATATTCAACAACTGCTTAAGAAAATCAATGAGCTCACTGGTATGTTTTTGTTGTAGAAAGCTTTCAATAGAGGAGCCACAGATACCAAAACAAGTGTTGTAAGAAGCTGATTCCCAACAACTTCTGCATTGTTTTTTAGTCTTTTTCTCGAAAGAACACAGTTCTTTATTTGATAACATGAGATTTTTGCTTGTTAAGGTGATTTTTTTTCAACTGAGCAGGGCTAATCTGTAATTTTGTACTCTTAATATATTTTTAATCAAAACTGTGGTTTTTATATATAATGGTGGCATGAAACAAATGCCTCTTTCTGACACCAGATAATGAAGTAGTGATAACAAAAAAAAATTATTTGTTTCCTAATTTTTCTTTCACTGATGTACGTTTTTTTGCTCAGTTGCTAATCCTGCAGTGGCTCTCAGTTCTGCTAGGAAGACCAAAATTTCTCTTGTGAAATAATCTTGCTTCTTTTAAATACATCATGGAGATGGTATTTGTTATATGCATGTTTTGGAAGATATATGGGGTTTTTAATCTGTGTGAATCCCTTAGTTTCTGATACTTTGCACTGGAGCTCAGTGAAAACACTCAAGAGTTTCACGCCTTTAGTGAAATGTAGATATCCACTATCAGTGCTCCGTCCTGCTGTAATCATCCCCACACTGCAGAATTACCTGGGAGGGTGGCCAGGCTGGGATTTGAATGTTCAGCTGACACAGTCATGTAGGCTCTTTCCTTAGGAAGCTTGTTTTTTAGGAAATCCATCAAAGATGGATGTGTGTGCGTTGTTTTGGAGGTCTCTCAGCTTCCTGCAGGGTTATCTCAAAGGGTTTGGTGTGGGAAGGATGGCTGACATCCCAGTTAGCTGTTTCCTCCTCAGCTTGTTTGTGCTGCATGCAGGAATCAAGGAATCTGACACTGGCTTGGCTCCTCCTGCCCTTTGGGATCTGGCTGCAGATAAACAAACTCTCCAAAGTGAGCAACCATTGCAAGTTGCAAGGTGAGAGCGCTCTTATCCTTCCAATAGAGCTCCATAGTGCTAAAAATCTGATTCATAGCTTATGTGTGGACTTCTTTTTAAAAATGAAGTCCATGTTGTGCCTATTGAAAGTGATTTTCATCATTGAATCATAAAGGAACTGTGATTATGTGTGATGCATTTCATACTTGTACTTATTTCTGCAGTTGTTGGTGCTATAATGGTGTAATCACAAGTACAACAGGTATTCTGGTGTATTTGAAAAATGTGACTGTTGATGCTTATGGTTAGCAAACAGTTTGTCTGCCTGGAGGTGCAATTGTGTTTGTGTGTTAGGTGCACAAAGATTATCAATGCAGACTCCGAGGATCCCAAGTACATTATCAATGTCAAGCAATTTGCCAAGTTCGTGGTGGATCTCAGTGACCAGGTGGCACCTACTGACATAGAAGAAGGCATGAGAGTTGGGTATGCAAAATCTTTCTGTTCTTGTGAGTCTTGTGAGACTGAAGCTTTCTCTGAGTTATCTCATGTTGTAGTTGGACAGGTCAGCAATCCTTCATCTCCAGTTTTTGCAGTGATCGAAATTACACCACTGCTGTCTTTTGGATGACAGTAATTCACCTGCATGCTCTGCTGGAATCTTGTTTTGATGTTATTTTGACAAAAATTGGCAAAACCCATATGTTAATGGACAGAAACCTTTCAGTTCAGGCCCCAGTAGTCCCAGCTTTCAGGGAGCCTGTGTAGGCTCCTTCTTTGGCACTCTGAGGGTGCACTCAAAGCAGCCAGGAAATGTTCACTGAGGACGTAAAACCTGTTTTACTTTAAGAGTCAGTATTTTGCCGGTTTGTTCTGTGGGATATTTTGAAATTTAATTTTCCAAATACTTTGGAATTAATACTTTAGAATTTTCTACAGAAAGAATTCCAGTATCTAGCCTACCTGACTATTAGCTTTCAGGGCTGGGCTGTCTTGATGCCAAAGAACATTTCAAGAATTCAGCTTCTCGTTTCCAGAGTTGTTTCTACATAACACTTTACTTAACCAGAGTTAAAATAATAGTCTTTATGCTTCATCACCAGGGTGGACAGAAACAAGTACCAAATCCATATTCCCTTGCCTCCAAAGATTGATCCCACAGTCACCATGATGCAAGTGAGAGTTGCTTTTACTTACTTTGACTTGGCTTTATCTTGTAATTGTGATCCTTTAGCTGGATTTTGTTGTGGGCTGTTGAAAGCCTGTAGAGATTTGCAGCACCAGGCTGGTAACTGCTCACTCACCTCTTTGTTGTGCAGGTAGAAGAAAAACCTGATGTCACTTACAGTGATGTTGGTGGCTGTAAAGAGCAGATTGAAAAGCTGAGAGAGGTGGTTGAAACCCCTCTGCTTCACGTAAGTAACCTCCAGATTGAAAGCTTCTATTATTTTGGAAGTATTCTGGTCATCTGTGGGAATCTGAAAAAGCAAGAAAAGACAATGTTACTGAGTGTAAACAGTTCAATGAAAAGAAATCAGGTTTTACCAAGTGAAATCCAGCCCAGACTCGTTTACAATCATTAATGATTTCCTTGATTTGCATATATGCTTTGATGCACATAATCTTTAATTTGTACATAACCTTGCCTTCTGGCTCCCTTCATTACAGCCTGAAAGATTTGTGAACCTTGGAATTGAGCCCCCCAAAGGAGTGCTTCTGTTTGGGCCACCTGGCACAGGCAAAACCCTCTGTGCCCGTGCAGTGGCTAACAGGACTGATGCCTGCTTCATCAGAGTGATTGGATCTGAGCTGGTGCAGAAATATGTGGGAGAGGTAAGAGAAGTACCTGATGGAGTGTGGAGGGGTTTGGAGATTTCCCTCGTGGGTACCAGACACCACAGTGGGGGCAAGGGATGGATGTATTTGGAAGCTGCAGGTGCAGGGGGTAGGAGCTATCAGACAGATCACTGCAGGTCAGACAATGCTGACATGACCTCAGCTTTGCTGTCACTTATGAGAGGGATTTTGCAGCACAGAATTCAATCTGCAGTTCAGGAGGACTCTGGAATTAGGCTTCTGCTCCCAATTCTGCCACTTACTTTTCAGTTGGCCCTGAGGTCAGTTACTTCATCTGTACTTCTTGGTTTAAGAGCAGTAATTTTTCTCTCCTTTATAAATTACTTTAAGCTTTATACTTGTCCCATTATATATGTGAACAAATAAAAAGAGTTTTTGTGTTGGAAACTTAGAAGTATTTGGAAGTATGAAAAGTTTGATTTTGATAATTTTCCTTTAATGTGCCTAAAATCTCTAACAAAATCTTGATTTTTTTTCTTTCAGGGAGCTCGAATGGTTCGTGAACTCTTTGAAATGGCCAGAACTAAAAAAGCTTGCCTTATATTCTTTGATGAGATTGATGCCATTGGAGGTATGTTTGTAATAACTACAGTTATAATCTCATGTGAGAGCTTCCAGATTTTCTTGTAATTCTGTATCTGGATTGATGCATTTCAAGAAAAGTACTTGTAAATACTGAGTTAGCAAAACTACTCCCAGCACATCCCATGTCCAGGAAGCTGTCAGGAAGTGGTTTATATAGCCCAGATGGGAAGCCATTTTTGCACATTTGGAACACCCAGATTATTCAAACTTCAGTGAAGAACCTTTGTATTTTGTTTGCAAAAAAGTACTGATAACTTAAACCCCCTTCAGCTTCTGGACTGCACCCAATGTCCTTATTACTTCCTGAACATTATTATTTTTTCTCAAAAGTCCTTTGAAAGTAGAGCAGTTCTTACATAAATAGGGGAGAAGGATGATTTTGGTTGAGGGAAAGGCAAAACAAACAAAACTACATGGGTAAATTCCAGTAGCTTGGCCAGTTTTTAGGTAGGGAGATAGAGGCCCTTTTGTACTCAGGATCTTTGTAACTCATCACGCCTTTTTAACTCATCACAAATACTTGTATGCACTTTAAAATAATTTTTCCAGGTGCCTTGTGTTGCAGCCACTGTGACACCTCTGTGTCCATGGCCTGGAGCTGCCTCTCCCCCTGTGACACTGGTGTTCTCCTCTGCAGGTGCTCGCTTTGATGACGGGGCTGGGGGTGACAACGAGGTGCAGCGCACCATGTTGGAGCTCATCAACCAGCTGGATGGGTTTGACCCCCGCGGCAACATCAAAGTGCTGATGGCCACAAACAGACCCGACACTCTGGACCCTGCTCTGATGAGGCCTGGCAGGCTGGACAGGAAGATAGAGTTCAGCCTGCCTGATCTTGAGGTGAGAACTCTTCATTTCACTGCCAAGTGTGTTCTGATAGCAGAGCATTTCTGACATTAGGGCATCGTTGTCTAGGAGTTCATGAGAATCAGCAAATGTAGCACTCTTAAATTATGTGAAACTACATACTATGGAAGTATGGGGGATTAAAGATGTGCCAAAGGTTTTTCCACACTGCACAGATTCCATCCTGGCTGAGAAGCCATGGTAAGCAGCTGTAATCACTGTATGTTCCTGCCTCAACAGAGAAAAAAATCCTTTAACCAGATCCACAATTTAGTTCAGAAACTAGAATGTGTTTTGTTTTGGTTCTTCTGAGAGAGATTTCTTGAGGTACTTCTATGATGAAAGCCCTTTTTAAAGTTATTTTCTTACTTGAGTGTCATGGACACTTAGACATTCCAGTCCAAACATGGGAAACCATAGCTGGGTAGCAAATACAAGATGTATTTTCCATTTGCCTGTGCTGTGGAGGCAGACAGCTGCAGGCTGGAGTCATCACCTCTTTCATGCCATGAACACCTCTGTCCTCCTGCCTTTCCTTCAGGGGCGAACTCACATCTTCAAGATCCACGCTCGTTCGATGAGTGTGGAGAGGGACATCAGATTTGAGCTGCTGGCTCGGCTGTGTCCTAACAGCACAGGTAAGCTGACTGTATTTATTTCTTTACTTAGACAGCTGTGTGTGTGCTCCGTGGCCCCTGGCAGTCGGTGCTGAGTTGTTTATCCCTGTCTCTCCCAGGTGCTGAGATCCGCAGTGTGTGCACGGAGGCAGGAATGTTCGCTATCCGAGCGCGCCGGAAAATCGCCACCGAGAAGGACTTCCTGGAGGCAGTGAACAAAGTCATCAAATCGTACGCCAAGTTCAGCGCTACCCCCCGCTACATGACCTACAACTGATACCTGGGAAGGTTCTTCCTGTTCCCCCAAAACTTTCTGTGGAACAGAAATCAAAGTGTAGTGATTTGTGTTTTTTTGTTCTTGGAAGCTAGAAATAAATGGAGGGTTCCAAACAATAGGTTTGTGTTCATTCTGAGTGTTTTACTCCAGTGGATTATTGCTGCTGTTGGGAAAAGATCTCGGTGAGGTTACAGCAGCATGGCCTAAGCCACTGATAATTTTAAATCAGATACTTGGGCAATGTCAGACATCACAAGTTTAGAAGTCTGGTCACCATCTACACCCCAAAACTTGAAGCTGAACCACAGAGGTGCTAGAAGACCCCTGAGTGTCTCCGGTGTTACTGGGTGTGCTGAGAAGTGCTTGTGTGTCCCAAGAAAATGGGAGCTGCCATGGGAAGGGACTTAGCTGAGTCACTGCCCAGCTAAGGAAAAACATGAAGGGATGTTTTTACCCTCCCTTTGTGTATGCTCTGATACCATCACAACTTGGGTTTTTTATCTTCAGTGGTTTTTCTATCCCTTTTGCTGAGATTCTTTGTTGTGTCTTACAAAATAGTAAATGGGTCAGAGAGGAGGAAGATGTGATTTCTTACTCCTGAGGGACAGAAAATTCCTTTTCCCTGCTCCTGCTGTGAAGATTGACATCAGTCTGGTAGTGAGCACTTTGAGACACATTGTATGACTTCTCTGAGATGCTGCTGCTGCATACAGGATGAGCGTGACAGGGTCCTGGTGCTGAGCAGTGGCTGGGAGTTGTTGGCCACAGGCAGCCTTGAAAGGTAAATCCTCATTCATCTGACATGTTCCTGTAGAACTGGGTGTGCTCAACAAAGAGCTGGAAGAGGTTAAAGAAATACCCGAGGGAAAAAAAGTGCTTTTGGGAACTGCTTTGTCTTGGAAGTGGGAGAAGTTTTATTGTCAGTTGTATCAAAATGAGACCTATACATTTATCAGTAGAACAGTTCTTGCATAAATAGGGGAATTATGAAGCCACTTCTATTTTATTTTTTTAATAGGAAGTATGTGCCATAGGGAGAGTATGCAGCCATGGACTGGGTTAGGGTTCTGATTGGTGTCAGTATCTTTGATATGGAAACCTGGGCAATTTCAATACTTGTGTGTCATTTCAGGAAGACCATTTTAGGGAGGGATGCAAGTTTATTGGTGGGACAGGATGTTTCTCATTTTCAGATAGCAGCACTGACAGCATCTCTATTTACCAGGAGCAGCACTTGAAATCAAGTGTAGCTTTTACTTCAGAAGGGTAAGTGAAGTATGTAGAAAGAGTTTGGATCTTACCAGGTATCCTGAAATATCATCAGTGCTCTTGCAAAAAAAGGAGGGGAAAGGAACATGACCCTGATTATAACCAGGTACTGAGCCAGATTAGGCCATGCAGTGCCATCTGCTGTGGTGGGGCTTCAGCAGCAGGGGCAAGGCACTCCCTTGTCCCTGCAGACAAACTGCAGCCCTGTTACAAGGTCAAAGGACCTGGGGTTGTTTATTCTGGCACTGACAAGCCTAAGATAGGATTTAACTTTTAGATAGTGGTCTGTTAATCAGTGCAGGGAAGAGGAAGTGGGTTCCCTTTCTAGGGGCTGGCTCAGGCTGCCAGGGGGATGCAATGCTTCAGCTGGTAGCAGCAAAGTACAGGAACAGATGAGCAAAAGCTGCTGAAAATGTTGTTCTATGGGATGAGTTACCAGCATTGCTGGGAGGTTGTTCTGCGTGGTCTGGGATGTGGGACTTTCTTGGGCAAAGGTTTTCAGTCCAGCATTTCAGCAGGTCCCTGGGAAATGCATCTGTTTCTCCTATGGTGGGAGATCCAGCTTTGGTTGTGTATCTTTGTGAGGCCTGAAATTGAGACGTTTCATGGGGGTGGCAGGAGTGAGGAACAGGAACCAGCACAGCAGGGAAGACCTGCCTGAAGGTGGAAACCTCTCTTGGCCCCTCCCTTGACATCAGACACTTGTATCTGGGTCAGCCTGTTTCTCATACAGTCTCACCAAGACAAAGTGGAAAATTTTGACAAGTGACATCACTTTATTTTGGAAGTTGACAAGGTTTCAATGTGAACTGAAGAAACTAGAGAGTTAAAAACTGAAGCTGCAACAAGCTGAAAGTAGAAAAATATACTGTAGATAGAAAGGCTTGTTGAACTAGTTAACATTATAAAATGTACCAAAAGTTGTTTAAATAAGCACACACAATGTCTTCACATGCATGCACTTCATCCTTTGAACTCCAGCTAAGCAGCAATTTCTGATGCAGAAAGCTTTCCATCCTTATGGGCAGGGCAGTCTGAGGAAGTAAAGTATCTTCCCCAACTTCCCTGGTCCCTGGAAACAGTTTACCTGAAGCAAGCCCTAAATGTAACAGAGCCTGAAATAAAATATTACATTCTGTGACCAGAGGTGAGGAAGGTGTCTGAATTCCTTATGCACAGGACCTGTGATTTGAGGGTGCTGAGTGAAATGTCACTGATGGCCCCCTTCCCCTGTGTTGTCAAAATAATCTACAGAGAAATACTCGTAGGTTCCTGCCTCTGCTGAGCTTCACAGTGACTGTTGTGAGGGAAACAGGTGCACTGAAGATTTCTTTTGCATGATTTCCACGGTTTTCAAAACCTCACACCTGGAGAGAGGCAGTACTGCAGTGGCCAGGCTGACAACAGAAAAAGAAACCCCACACTACTGTTTCTTTTAAAAACTCAAACATATACAATTTTGGAATTCTGTTGAACTCTTATTACTCAAAGCACTTAAAAGCTGTGGCAGAAGCAGCACTACTTGGGAGGAAGATGGGCAACAGAAAAGTACCTTTTTTTTAGACCATTGACACTTTAGACCTTGCTTAAATTTTTATTCCAGCTTAAGAGAGTGCATATAGGGCATCAGTTCTTAACTTAAATAGACTTAATTCCTATCTTAAACCAATTTTGTCTTCAAACTTTGAAGCTAAATTAAGTTCAGCTTAAAATCAGCTGTGTTCTTTTCTAGAAAGCCTAACCAAGTTTTCTCAGTGAAAGTACCATACTGATAATGTAATAATTAAACAATGAGTTTCTGACTTTAAGTTCACTTAGAGCAAAAATGAATAATTGGGTATAGCTGAGACAGGTTAGGTATTTTTAAAAAATTAACTCTACCATCCAGGTTTAAAAACAGCAGCAGCTAAATGCCACCAGTGTGAATTCATTAATCCAGCTGGCAGAGCATTATAAATTGTACAAATCTGTTGTATGCAGATGTTGACATCAGGCTTTAAAAGTAATCTAAGAAAGTTATTTAAAGACACTGGTACAGTGCATTGCACTTGCAGAACAGTTACCTCCTGCAAGATCCCATGTGTAGTGAGTTAAAGTGCCCATTTTCTCAACAGGAACTGGAATGTCACCTTGTCCACCAGATTATGACTGCAGCAGAATACACTGAATTTTCTTTTTTTGCATAATTTTGTGCTTGTGTATTATTGGAAGGCTATACCCTGATTGAAGGGAAAAAAATCAAGAGCATGAAGGCTTCCATTTCCTTATCTACTTTTCCTACAAAAAATAAGCACCGCCCCATACCCGTAGATACAAACAGCCTTGGGCTCTCTTCAAACTGTGCAAATTAAATACTCAGAAAGAATCTCCATGAGCATAAATCTGGCTCCCATTCTGCTCAATACCACTCTTCAAAGGTTGAAGTCAGCCTGTGCAGCAGACCCATCTTTCACTTGGCAAGCAAGGACAGCATCGTGAATACTGTGAAACAGCAACTCTCTTGTTACACTTTTATCAAAAAAATTCAGTCTTGTCAGCTCATTCATAACAGGGCCTACAAAACAAAACCCAAACATGGCATCAGCACATACACTTCAGTACAAAGATGGAAGACAATGGCATCCCAGGAAGAACATGAAAACTTGTTCTCTTACTTGTTGTTACTAAAAATTTGAAATAGTCAAGTGCATCCCATACTAGTTCTACTCCAAGCAGTCTATGCCTAGGCAGACAAAGAGGCCTGTTCTTGGCACAGGATGTTACAATCCCAAATACTGGATATTGGAACATTTCAGGCTTTTTTCCTTATTACATTACCACTGTGATTTCAATATACTAAGTTCAGTGTGGCATTCACAACTCGCCAACTGGAAGAAATGGAAGCAGGATCCAGTCCTCACAAAGCTCATTTCATCAGTGCTCCACTTCCACTAAAGTTAAGGTTTTAATGCATATGAGCTTGCTTTTTCTCAAATCAAATTTTATGTGAAGTGCTGATATTACTGAGGCACTACTGGCAGCAGGAAATTCGGGAGCAGAGGGAAGGAGATAAGACACAATCTCTCCCCTAGAGCTCACAAAAAAAAAAATCTCAACTCACCACTACAGCTGGCAATGCAGACACATACACCAACTTCTTTGTATTCTTTTATAATCTACAACAGAATGAAGCTGAAGTTAAATGCAGATAATAAACACATCATCATACACATCACAGTTCTGGAAGCCAAATACTGTCAAAGCCGCAGAGTACACATTCCCCAGTATTCAGCTAAAACTTACAAAATTAAACCAGGGATTAGGTGAGATATTGAATTGTATTTGAGCAGACAGTTACATCTCATGCTGACAAGCTCCTTATTAGATATCTGAAAAGTTTTCTGTGGGTTTTTCTGGGTAAAAAAAAACCCTACTTACAGATTTTAGTGCTTTTGCTCCAACTGAATCCACAAAGTTCACTGGGGTGAAATCCAGAATTAAAGAGTGAATACTTGATTTGGGCTCCACAAAATGTTCATGCTCATCAGGAGACATGTCTTGTACACTGGAATCTTCAAGTTTTCCATTCACAGGTAAGTCATCACTTGCTATCTCATGTTTTACACTTGCTTCTACGTCGTTAGTCTGGGAGAGAAGATGAATAAAGCTTAAAGGCAATCAATGCTTTTTCAATGTAAATCCCTTTGCTCCTTTCACTCGTGTTCTTTAAGCCTTTAAAAGTTGACAAGCTCCTGGTCACTACAGAAATGGGCTTGACATGCACACACACTTCCACATCCTGTGTGTATCAAGGTTATGCCCAGCCTTTTAGCAGTCACACAGAAGCAGCTTAAAGCTGTTATCTCAGGACTGAATTACCCATTTCCTTCAAACACTAACACCTGTTCATCTTTATTGACACAGTTTTACTCCGTTTCCTTGTCTCATCCTTGGCTGAGTCCATCAATACGTATATATTAAAAATAAAGAACAGCAATTGGGCTCCAAGTTAGGCCTTTTTTAGGTTTCCCATGGTAAAATCATACACCATCTCCCACCATGGTGGTGAATTTAAATATGCATAAGAGTACAAGCATGTCCCAAATAACCCTTCTCAGTGTATCTGGGCCACGCCAGGATTACCAGAGGGAATGGCACCTTCTTGTTACAGGAGCTGCTGATTAGAATTGATTTATTATATATTATTACTACATTATTATTCCAAGTGTGGGGGGAGGGGCAGAGTCCCTTTGATTTCTGCCAACACCACTGGTGAGACAGCATGACGGCATGGAGAGTTTCTGTGCTACTCTGTGCTACCTGAATGCAATCTAGGTCCAACACAATTATCCAATATAGCAGTGAGCCTCTGATCCTTACACTGTTCCTTCAGCCACCTGTCCCCACTGCACAGCACTTCCTCCCTAAGCAGCACACCTTGTATGAAGCACAAGAGTGATAACACCTGGAAGCCTGTAAGCTGATAAAGCAGAGGTAAATATTTACCGAAGGGCTCACGAGCTTCAGCACAGCTTTCTTTCTGTGCTCATTTGCTGCCTTTATCTCCCTGGCATGGCGCTTCTGGGCTTTTCTCCTTGCTTTTAACAAGGCACCAGGGTCCACTCCAGTCTGTCAGGAGAAAAAAGTATGATCAGAGGAGATTCAGCTTGTTAGGATGGCACTGGAGTATCAATTTGCACTGAATTAACCACTGCCATAAATTTAAATGAGAAGCCTGCATTTTCCAGCTTCCCTTGGTACGGGTGAGAACAGGGTAAAAAAGGAATCATCTTGGTAAGCATTGTGTTAACAAGATGAGCGAAAGATACATCTCATTATTTTCTTGAAAATCAGAGAATGTTGTGTTTCAACCAAGTGCTGATTAGAGTGCAGAGAGCAAAGGGGAGAGAAGTGCTTTTGGGCAATAATCACCAGGATCTCTTGCTTTGTGAGGGCAAGTACCACCCACCTGTTTTGTTTAAGACTCGCCATGGGAGCTACAGAAAAATGTTTCAGAAGTTAGTACAGGCGCAGTTGTCACTGGGACAGGTGGTTCTGCTGTTGCCACTGCCACCCAGTGACAGTAGGGTGACACAGGCAGTGAGGCACGCCCTGTGTGCAGGTCACCTGTTGCCCATGAGAGGCACTAAATGCCCACAGTATTCCACAGACTTACACTCCAGTAAAGTTAGTTACCCAACAAGGAAACTTTTATTCCCATTTTGTTTTCAGCTCAGCAACTAGCTTCCTGCTGAAAAAAAAAAGGTTTGACCAGTCTGTGCTCGGCACCCACCACTTTCCATTCAGGAGCAGTCAGTATGAAGCAACACTTTGTTTATACCCTCCCAACATGTTGTTGCTTCCTAAGATAATTTGTAGATGGCTGGAGCATCACCTCCCATATTTTACAGATCACCAGGGGCTGCAAGCTGAGAAACACTGTGCTAAGGGCTACACTAAAGGAGCTGAAAGACAAGCGTGTTTCAGAAACCAGTTTGAATTTTCAGGAAACAGACATTAAAGAATTTACTTCACTCACCTTTTTCTTCAGTGCTCTTGTATATGCCTCACTATTAGCAAAATAAAGAGATGTATTAGCTTGAAATATTTTGATTCCAGGATATTCTTTAACCTAAGGAAAATATTGGATGTGAACAATTAAACAGAATAAAAGCCCTTGTGTAATCATAAGACACATGAACATGCAGCAGTGCAATAGCCAACCCTGGATGGCTCTCAGCATGTGCCAGATAAAGAAGGTTGGCACTATTGTGAGCAAAGGCAACCAGGAGATCAGAACCTCCCCCTTTCCCAGTGCAATACTGCACACTATCAATGCCTGGTAACATTTCTCCTTCTATATGACATCAAAATGTCCAGCCATAAAAATTAAATATTTGCAGTTCTTTCATGTTGCTATTTGCAGCTGATATTCCATGGGGAAATCATGCACTCCTAGAATTGCTTCCTTTTTGCCTCCCTTTCAACAGGCATAATAACTTATTTCCCTCTTTCTCTCTTTTTCTTTCTTGACTCCCCAGGTACCAAGAAAAGCAACCTTTCAAATCTTTGGTTTTATCCAGACCTTCAGACAGGTCTTGATATTCACTTCCCTCCCCTACTTAAAATGTAGTCATCTCTAAACAGGCTGAACTGTGACATTTTGCATGCAAATGACCTGGCCAGCAACAGAGACCCAGCCTGCCATATGCTGCCAACCCCACCTTTACCCAGGAGGAAATGCTGACTGCATTCAGTGTAACAGAAATGGAGTCTCCTCTCCTTTGCTTACAGATATAAATGTGAGCACTCATACTCCTGCTTTGCATATTTAAAGCAGAACTGCACAATCTTTTTCCATAGGTTTTTACAGACTAGTTTCTCAGTATAGGACTATGTAACTTTCATAGCAGCATCTCTGAGATCATAGCAAAGAATGCAGAAAATTGTAGCTGTTGTTTGGGAATAAGTACAACATGTTTATATCCACCACCCTGACAAAATGTAATGCTTTCATCAACTTTTAGTTTAACAAAATGACATTTATGAGAAACTAAGTGTATGGTGAGCAATTGTGCTATTAATCATATATATTTAATGAGCAAGGGATGGGTGGGATGCTGTTTGGAACAGTTTGTGCAATTCTGAAGAACATACAAGTTTGGATCCTGGGTTCCATGGATTCTATGCACTACTGCCACACAAATGTAGAAGTATGCACTTGTTTACATGGCAGGTTTAGCACTGGAATTCCTAAACACTGGACAATGGAGCTAGTATAAAAGTACTTCTGAACACTGACTGGTGAAATGTATGTGCAGTACAAAGAACTTGCATTCTGAACAAAGCAACTTTTACGACTAAACTCAAATTTATTTTGGTCCTTTCAACACAGGTGAATGCTCAGCAGCCAGCCCTGCATGTGCAGTGTGGTAGGACAAAGCAGCAAATTGCCACAGCTGTCTTTGCTCCACTGAATGAAACTCCTCAATGCAGAAGAACATGTTCCTACCTCTTCGTACTCTTCCACATCACAGTAGATGTCAGTGTTAGGAATCTGACCAAGGATTCTGTATTCAGGGCTAGAGAGAAAGGAAACAATATTTCTGTATTGTCACTTATAAAGTGGAAAAGTGAGTGTTTAACACATACTGAAACTTATTTAAAATGGTCACTCTGCAAGGCCTGTCTGGTACAGAATTATCTAAACATGGTCAAATGCAGTGAGCAGCTTATGGCAGAACACAATTAAAAAAAAGTTGTTTCTGTCAGTGCAAAATCAATTTACAAGATTAGTGCTGGAATGTTGTCATTTGCTGAAAAGCATGAGTCAAAGCACGCAAAAGTACAGGGCAAATTCCCTGTTACCCCAGGACAAACATCAACTGGTGCGGCTCTCTTGACTGCCCTGCAAATATGCAAGCTCATACTGACAGAAAACATGCTGCAATTTCAAAGAGCCACTCTGCTCTCAGGACAATGCTTAAGCAGATAAATATTCCCAACTCACAAGAACTGTGACAGCAAATTACATTACTGTTCTGTTTGCAAGAATAAAAATGTATAGAGATGGCAGAAAAATACTCTTATTTATGCAGAGTGGAAATCTCACAATTTCACTCCAATGCAGACAGAACCAAGACTTTTACACAGTCTCCACCTTTACAATGTTCCAGACCTTGAGCCCAGAGGCCTCACATGCCAGTCCTATGCACACATGCAAGAAATCATTTCACTGTAGACCTGGAAAGCTTCACAGTAAGAACTTTGTCACTTTGAATGGGGAGAAGTGACTTGAAAACTAGAACAGTCACCATATTTTATAAATTAGAACTTTCTTTTAAAATACCTAAGCATTCATCCCACGATAACTTGACAACCTCACATCAGCTTGTCTGTGACAATTAGTGTACACAAAATGTGATAATGTACTGAAACTGGCAGGAAGAAGATTTAAAGTTCTAAATGCTAAGCATTAAAAGAAGTAAACAAGAAGATTAACCACTATGTAAAATGAAAAATCTTCTGTTTATTACTGAGAATACAAGTTCATGCCCTCTGAAAATTTTGTCCTCAGAAAAAGAAAATGTGAACCCTGGATCAGAGCCAAAGGGCATGACCTATATTAGGAAGGAAGTTCCATTCATCATGCAGTTGAAGAGGGTGGGATGGACTTCTGGTTTTTTGCACCCCTTTAGCAAACAAAACCACATAGAACATCAGCAAATATTAATTTTGATAAAGAAGAAATCTGACCTTTGTGTTCTGTAAATAACGGTTATCATTGCAAATGTTACTGCAGTAAGCAAACCATAGTCTAGTCCCAGAAAGAGAGAAGCCACAAAAGCTGCCACCCAGATAGCCTAAAACAAAAAAAAAAAGTGTGAGTTATTATGCATCCTCTTCCCTGTTAACAACTAAAACAACAGCAGAATCCAATCTCAAAACCTGTGTATCACTTCTGATCAGGAATAGGCTCTAATGTAACCCATCATGATGCCAGACAGGAATTGCCTTAACTTTTCAGAAGGGCATAGAAGCTCAAGGCACTCTAACATATGGCAAACTGTCACATATTAATTAATGCCTTAAGTCCTGTTCTCCAAGGAATCTTGTTCTACCATCATCAGACTCCAAATAACTTAAGATAAAAAAAAAAATATTCAAGGCTTGCAAGTAGCTCTAACTCAGTTCCATCAGCCAGTTCATCCAGGAGAGAAATGCCACCAAAATGTTCCCTCCAATATTGCTCTTAGATCTGGCCCAATCCAGCCAGATTTTTGGTTTGTCTTAAAAGATGGCAAATACCTTCAAGTGGTTTTCTTTGTTACTCTGTTTTCACATTCTTCTCAGACGTTCCCACAGCCTTCAGGGTAGTTTCTATAGCAAAACTGCCAGAGCTTTTGCTTTTACTGCAACCAAACTACTTCTGACCTGAATTATAAGATTGCTGAGCAACAACAAAAATATTCTTGTCCCTGACAGATCACGCTCCCAGGGTACTTACAGCTCCCTAACTTACATTCACCTGGAACACAACACTAATTTGTAATTCCTGGGTAAGTTTCTATTCCATTTTGGGGACAGCAACAAATGTAGTATAGTAAAATATATGCACTGAGATGTGCAATACTCACCAGCTCAATCTTACTGGTTCTCCAGAAGTGCATGACATCTCCAAACTGTTTAAGCATTCCCTTCAGGTTCACCATGACAATTGCAGCTAGCACTGTCTAAGAACATTACAGAAATGCCATTTTCAGAAGCAAAATAAACCCAGTGCCAAATAAGAACTACAAAGAATCACAAATAACTACTTCTGTGCTTTATAACTGATGTAAGTCCACTGAACAGATGTTCTATTTAAAAAGCCACAGCTTTTCAGGTAGTTCAGTGGACATGTGCTTTTACTGCAGCTGCAGAATTGGCAAACCAATTCAGTTCAGTTTGATTTACTCTTTCCTAGCAAGAGGAATCACATGCTCCTACACTTCATGCTGCTACACTTACAGTGCCTGAAGAAGTAGACTATAATCTCAAATTCATGTTTCTCTACAATATACTGAAACAATTCCTGAAAGTCATATGGTTGTAACCCAAGGTCCAACTCCTATATCAAGAAACAGGAATTGTCTATCATCCTTTGCACATCACCAGAAACACATTTTTTTAAAATTCAGAAATATACTTTTTCATAGAAATATATTTTTATACAAGTAAGTATAAACTGCAGCAAACCCAACTCATTATGCTGAGCCATTATCCAGCCCCAGCCTTCTACCAGCCAAGCTGTGACTTTCTTTTAACTTTTTAACTTAAACCCAGAATTCTTATGCTGCAATCAAATGCATTCAGCAGGACCAGGGCAGTAACTGACCCCCTGTGCTCAGCACTGGTGAGGCCACACCTCAATCCTATGTTTGGTTTTGGGCCCCTCAGTACCAGAAGGACACTGAGGTGCTGGAGAGAGTTCACAGAAGGGTAGTGGAGCTGGGGAAGGGTCAGGAGCATATGTCTGATGGGGAGCAGCTGAGGGTGTTTAGTCTGGAGAAAAGGGGGCTCAGGGGTGTGATCTTATCACTCTCTATGGCTGAGAGGAGGCTGTGGCCAGGTGAGGATTGGACTCTTCTTGCAAAATAAAATGTGACAGAATGACAGGAAATCACCTCAAGTCGTGCCAGGGGAGGTTTAGATTGGATGTGAGGAATGGTTTCTTTACAGAAGTGTTTGTCAAGAATCGGAACAGGCTACCCAGGAAATGGTTGAGTCACCATCCCTGGAGATATTTAAAGCACGTAGATGTGGCACTTAGGGGCATGATTCAGTGGTGGGCTTGGCAGTGCTGAGTTAACAGCTGAACTCAGTGATCTTAAAGGTCTTTCCAACCTAAACAGTTCTAAAGGGGAATTGCTTGAAGGTATTCTTATGCTCTAAAGATAGAGTCCGGGATATCCAATACTAAAAACAACAAAAAAAAATCATGCTGAATTGTTCAAAACATTATTTATTTCTAGGTTCATTTACAGCAAAAAACGCATACACAAAATTTAAAGGTTTCTGAATCAAAGCCTAGCTGTTGTTCACTGACTCTCCCACAATCTCAAGTTTTAGCAATAGTCATGGGTCTCTGTTCACAGCCAATGCAATGCCTAACATGCAATACTCCCTTACCTGTGGAAGTGGTTCAAAAAGGTATCCAATAGCCACAATTACCAACAGAACCATAACCGCAGAGAGTGTACCTGCAATCTGAACAAAAAAAAAAAAAAAAAAAAAAAAAAAAAAAAAAAAAAAGCCAGTGATTATTCAGAAGTGTTCCCAAGAGGAAATGTTACCGATTAGCAAACCCCTTGTGCTTTCAACAAGGCTGGTTGTTCAAATGACTTCTGATTCCTTCCATTCAGTTCACCCATTTTGCCTATCATTCCATCCTATCAATTAACTGGAGTTTCCCATGTTTCAAATCGAGGCCCAGTCTCGATTTGAAACATGGGAAACTCCAGTTAATTCTTCTGACTCAGGCAGAGAACTATGGCCATCTAGATAAGCTTCAGACTTTAGTTGTGGAGCTCCAAAGAGTAACTTTGTTTGGCTCAAGATTTGGGTGTTCTACATACCTGAGTTTTTCCACCGGTGCTTTCCTGGACAAGACTCCGAGACATTGAGCATGTGATTGAAATGGTTTGGAAAAATGACCCCACAGAGTTGCATATTCCCAAAGCAATCAGTTCCTGTGTTAAACAATAGAGCAAAGAAAGCCAAATATACACTTGTATTTAGCAGTGGTACCAAGCTGGAACTATCCACAGATATTAACAACCACCACATCTTATTTACATTCCTTTCTAGCAACTTCATTGTAGAGAATAAGCAACCTAATTGTAGCTTATACTTGTAGTTCTCACACAAGCACAAACTAATGCATGTAAAGTCATCTGTTAAATAAAGTCTCTGATGAAATGCTGGAGACATTTCCTATCCCAAAATGTTACAAGAATTAATCAGACTGAAAATGAAAGTGAATGACAGCACTGCTTGTTTTAAGAATTTCTTAATCTTGGGGATAATTTGAATTTTAACCCTGAATATACATGAAAAATGTTTTCTCATGCAAACACCTTTCTTTGCTTCCCACCCTATGTGTTTGAAACCAAGAGCAGCTCTGCCTGTGTTTCCATGAGTAGTAATCCATTGCTGTACATGAAAAAAGTAGTGTCTGCTGCTTCCTCAGGAAGATCCCACATGAGAACTGCTCCCATGAGTGAGGTCAGGAGATCCATCTACCTCAGTACTGCATTTCTGATGCCTAAGAAATTATTTGCTTGTAATGAAGCCTCCCCAAACTACTCTGCATCTTGTTACTTGTAACAGACTGATTTGAGTCATACATTTCCAATAGTTCTCAATGAGTTTTTCTCTTTGTGTTCATACAATCCTTTTAGGATTCATTTTAACACTTGGCATGCCCTGCTACTGGAGTGCTACACTTTAACACCCAGGTGAAGCAGCATCTGGCACCTCCTGAGGAAAAGGTTTAGATGTTTAACTTGGGTCAGCGAGGATTATGTTTAAGGTAAATAGAGCCAACTACATTCATGCAGCTAGAGATTTGTCTTCTTCTCTCTTTGGGTAACAGAGCACAATGACATGAAGGATGAGATTCACCTGACCAGATGTAAAACTTTGTAGGTAAATTTCATTACTTTCAGAGAAAGGCAATCATTTTAATAAGAGGGGGAAGCTGATCTATGCTGTGTCAGATGTGTGCTGTAGTAGATGTGTTACAGCACAGGAACTCTGCCTCCCTTGACACTACAATGATATCAACCAACAATCCAATTGAAGTATTGATTCTAAACTGTGCAGGGAAGGCCAGAGTAGGTGAGGTGGACATATAATTTTAATTTTAGGGAGTCCTAAACACAGTCCTTATCACTCAAATCATGCTCAGAATGCTAAGTACAGATAGGGCCAATTGCTGCCCCAGAAAATGACAAGTTTCCCATTTGCAATGGGTGTGAATAAAAAGAAAATATAAAACATAATTGGAATTTTTAAACTCTAGACAAGAAATCTTTAACACATAAGGTACTGTATTTATCACATGGGACCTCTATGCTTTGCTCTATTACAGAAAGCAGTGGAAATGTAGCTGCTCATCAGGACAGTATGGCCAAGTAATGTCTGCCTCAAAAATTAATAGTCATGCGTATTTCCAAGTATAGTAGGCTTCTTAAAATGAAGCTAAAAGTGAAACTGGTTATTTAAACACAGCCGGAAGAAGAACTTATACTAATTCCTGACCTTTAAATGTGTAGGCTGCCAAAAATCTGGCCTGATTTCACTATTGAAAAAAACCCTCATTTTTGCCAATATCACACTCTAATGATATAACAAAGGTGCTACTGAGAATTTTCAACAAAGAAACCCCACTACTTTTACCTGATTCCCATCAATGGTGTAACCATGTTTAAGGGCAAAGATCTTGGCCATTGACACAGCCATTGAAAATCCAACTATTGCTATTGCTACTGCATCCACAAATACTGCTGGGATTAGATGAATCTCAGGAACTGCTGGTGCACGTAACCTTGAAGATGAAATTAATATTTATAAATTAATATAAGAACTATATGCGATACAGAAAAGCCACAGTCTTAATAAGAATATATCATCCCTACCCTTGAGGAATATTCCCAACAACATCCACTTTGTATGACTCATTCAGATTCATTCCATATGAAACTCCTGTGCCAATAATGACCTAAAAATCCACAAACACATTTGTAAACATTATTTAAAAAGAGAAAAAGTCACTTGAAGAGATATAAAGGTTAGCTGACTATGATTAATAAACACAATAGATTACATTTATGTGTCAATCAGTTTTCTATGAGTTCATATTCTATGAATTATGTTCAATGGAAGTTACTCTCAAACTCAGTAAGATAAGATAGAACGTGAGATAGTTTCTACAGCTTTAGAATAGCTATATAATTTAGCCATAGAATTTCCCAACTGGCTTACCACAATGATCTCCATAGGAATAGGAACTGGGAGCTTCTTCTTAAAGCGGAAATTGATCTCCTTGCCAATCAGCAATAGAACAATGCATGTTAATCCAACGATAAATGCAGCAATATTGGTTGTTGTTATTTTTGAAAGCACGGCAGCTATGCTCTGTAACATACCAGAAGCATCATAATTATTCTTAAGAAAACAGAATCTTCACGAAGATTTTCCACAAAAGAGCAAATTATACATTGCTTTTCAGCTGTGGTGTCATTCTAAATTTATAACCACAGTGAATGAGGGCCTCACCAAAATACCCATTGTTCCTATAAAACACAGAAGACTGGAGTATCTCAGTAAGAAAAATGCACTTGAATATTTTACAATATCAGTGTTCCTTAAAGGGGGAAAATATTTGGAGAAAAAACTTTAATGGGATAAAAAGCCTAAACTAAATCACGTCTCTCATCCTCAACATTTTCACGCATATTCCTCAGTGGCAGCTACCTGAAAGTAATAAATGTAAGCTCCTTCTAATACCTTCAAATATTCTTTGGCAAGTCACATTTACTTAGAGCTGCATAAACTGTTCTAAAACAATAAACCTGCTAATAGAACTATTGAGGTTGCCATAACAATATGGCTAAGTAACACTGATCCTGCAATGCTGCTGAACTGGCCATTATTCCAAATACCTTCTAATTGAAAACACTTACTAAAAAGGTGTAAGAAAAAACCTGCTGGAATACACAAGTTGCTAGAGGGTAAATAATTGTCCATACTGATTATTCCTCCTTCTTGAACTGCATTAAAATAAATAAATAACCTCTGGGTTAGAGGTGTTTGAAAGAAAATGAACATACTCTTCTTTATGCAGATTGAAAATTGCAACAACTGTCAGGATGCTATACATTCAAGATGTCCTGGTAGTATGCATCTTGAATTTATAACTTCTCTTCTATTTGTTTGGCAAATAGTATGACTAGTTCCCAGTTTTGTGAACTGAACTGCAAATTTTGGAATTAACCATTAATGCAGACTTGTTTGCAAAAGGTGTGTTATATCTGCAAAAACATACAAAAAGATTCCCACAAAGTATTTTCTATAACTTGTATAACATGTAGATGAAATCCTGAATCTTTATTATTGCTGAGCCATCAATCTGCTCAAAAGCTTAGGTTTTTACAGACATCTGAGATCTTCCTTTTTCTTCCAGTTAAGAATGGGAAGATTCTGAGAGTAACATTTCCCAGCTTTGCAGAACATGCCTGATTTACAGTGAAGCATTTCAGGAGCACAGTTCCCCCCAGGGCACAAGAGATTTGCTTCAATGAACAATATTTCTTCATATTAGGAAACTACATTCAGCAGAATCCCAAAATCTGCCCATCTCAGACAGTGTGGATCTATCCAGTCACCCTTGGGCTGTACTTTCAGATATTCATATATTGCTATGGCACTTAACGACCTCATACCCAGTGTTCAATACTGATGATTATTGTACTTAGTGCCAAATAATACATAAAAACAGGAAAAAGCTTAGGAACTACATCCAGACAACACAGAATTTTCATGCTTAGTAAGTGCAGTTACTCACATATACAACTGAGAGGGGCCCGCTGTACCGGCTAGTCTTGATACCAAGGAGGTACTTTAACTGGGAAGTAAAGACATGAACTGCAGCTGCAGTGGTAAATCCTCGCACTAGAGGCTCCGTTAGATAGATAGACAGAAATCCAAATCGAAGGAAACCTAAACACAGCTAATGAAAAAGAGAAGTGTCAGCCATGTGACTCCCACTATAGTCTGGATATAGCACACACCCACACACACCCCTCTCCTTTCCTCAGCGCCCAAACCAGACCAGGCAAACCTGAACTTGGCTTTTCTAAAGTCACGGTTCAGTAAGCTGTGATCAATGCACCCAATCTTCCATGCCACTGGCAGGTCCAGTGTGAGATATGGGTATGTATATATACATTGTTTGTGTGCATTTATGGACAGATTAGAGAAAGTCAGCTGAGTTTTTCTGATGGGATAGGAAAAAAGGAAAAGGGGGAAACTCCTGTTTTTTTCCACTACAGCCAAGATGCCAGATAAAGCCCAGCCTCCAATGCATCCATCCCCAGTTCTGTGATGTGGCTGCCATAAAGCAGCCTGTGTCCCACACAGAGCAGTGCAGAAGCACAAGTCTGGTTACAGGGGATCCACCATGACCCAGCACCCCCTGCAAGTCCAAGAGCAGCAGCTGCCCTTACAGCAAACTGTGAGCACATACCTGGATAATTCCTGAAAGAAAGGCGAGAGCCACAGCTACTTGCACCCTCTTGCTATCCCTAGCACTGTAATACTCAAGGACATCTGTAGTATTAGTAGAATTAGAGTCCAGAGAAATAATTTCATCAGGTACTTCTCTCACAGCAACACTACCAACCATCATACTAACCACAGCAAAGGTGCCTGAAATAAGAGAGAGGAAAAGAATTGCTTAAAATCTTGGCAAGTCTTTTTTTCAGGAGTAGTTCTTACTGAGATATATAGAATTAAACCAAGAGTTTTCTACCTTAATAATGTATTTTTCAGTCCCCAGATCTGCTCCAGTACTCAGCACCATTAAAGCCAGATAGTGAACATACACCTCTGCAGCTGATAAACACCATCATTTTTTTTTCTATCTCAGTTTCTATTTTCACTTTAAGGATTCATTTCATTGGCCACACCAGTGAAATCATAGTTCAGGATTTTGCAGCACACATTTCTAGATCTAATTTGATACAAGATGCTCTTCTATGGCTTCCTAAGCAAAATGGATAAGCTAAGAATTTTAAAAAAGTACTGCTTATGTTCCACACATTTGCATTTCTCCTATGCATTTAAATTTGAATTTATGGAAAAAACTACACTTTATACTTCTCCAATTTTATTTTTTAGAGCTTTATCGAAAACACACACACACATACAGACAGATTTTCAGTTATCCATACAGATATACCTATTGATATGTGTTTGGAGGTTCCAAAGAAAGTATACAGAAGAACAGGATAAAATGAAGAATATAGGCCAAATACTGGGGGAACAGCTGCCAGCAAAGCATAGGCTAAACCTAGAAAACAGACACAAATATGTATGTTAAGCAAACAACAAAAATAAAACATCTGAAATGAAGGGATTTAAGTCTACTAAAACTGAACACACCTAATAGGAATTCTAGAGACTTGTCCCAGGTTTAAAAAACAGGAGATCTTTCAGTGAATAGTCTTTAAAATGTATAATATTCTAGGGCAGTGCCTAGAAACATGACGGGTTGAGTCAGGAAACCAAAGTCTCCAATTACAGGCACTGCAGGTGTGTGTGTGTTTGTGTGTACACTTGTGCACCTGTTTTGCCTTTGTGGGTGGAAGCACTCCTTAATGGCCAACAAATGATTTTTGTTGCTTTTGTTTTCATCTGAAGAAGAATCTAGTTAGAAACATGCAAACCCTCATAACAAGTGGGACACATTTGACTTTCTTTCCTTTGCTGATCAGACATGGTGTTCATGGCAACCCCTAACTGACTAAACACTTTCCTCCTCCCTCACCTCAGAATGACGGGGGTAACATAACAGTTTATGTTTTCACAAAACATGCTTTAAAATGTAAAATAAGTAGAGAACTTCTGACAATCTGTAAGGTCAGAGAGCTTATGCAGTCTGGTATTCTTCCCAAAAACAATGTAGTTTCTGTCATTAAGCCCTGTCCAGTCCCATGCAGTGGAATGCAATCCACATCGTTCCCATCTGTAGTGGTGGCTGGCAAGCACAGCCGTGCAGCTCTAAGGGACACAACAGGGAAGAGCATCTCCCACCCTCTGTGTGACTCAAGGTGCACTTATCATGGGACCAGGCTCACAAGTGATCATCATGTAATATGGCACATAACTATCCCAAGCAGTTCCAGCCAAAACAACAGCTCTAGATAGTTTGTGTTAATGAGAATTGACACCAGAACAGAATAAATGGGCCCCAAGGACAAAACACTGTATCCTGGATTGGCTTGGTTCTGCAGTCCCACAAGTGCAGGCTGGTAACACCTGTGTGTTCTTGTCACACTTGGGTAGATTGGTCAAAGTGAGGAGTAAAAATCTCAATGTACCAGTGCAAATTCCAAACATAAGCAATGGTTCACCCACCATGGAGAGGTAGTGATACTCAAAAACACCTCTCCCTAATAATTTAAATTGGGAGACAAAGCATCACATTACAAAAAGAAGCAAAAAAACCAAACAAACAAACAAAAAAAAGAGTTAAACCAAAGGGATCTTTTGTGCTATCCAAGTGCTCTTGTGCAGTGTAGTAAGTCACAGGGCCTTGTTCTAGCCCTAAGCAATATCTGAGTCCTTACCAAAAATTCATATTCTCACCTAAACTGGACTTGATTCTCTTGCTCAAATGAGCATTTCATTAAGTACTTGTGAAACTCCTCCCACATATCTTCTCTCACCCAAGGGGTACCTCTCCTGACACCAGCAAACACCCTGTACTGTAACAGCCTGGCCTTCAATATGATGATGAACTTAACAGTACAAGTAACCAGAACTGAAAGTCAGTGTTCAAAACTGGAAGGGTGGGTCTATGTGAAGTTCCTGATCTGAATACCCTTTTATTCCCTTTCATTTGTACTGGCATTTTTAGAGACTGTCAGTGCCAAGAAAATAAAGAGATATTGACCTGATAGGAGGCCATGGATTAAACACCGTGGTCATTGTAGTGCTGCCTGGAATGATTCCCAGGCTTCTTTGAACCCATGATTACTATAATTACATCCATTCCAGAAAACTGAAAGTTCAGCTTTTGTGTTTTTAGAAAGGGAAAGATTAGGAGCAGTTTAAGGGCATGTCTATGGGCGCCAAATGAATAATGTTTACTTCTAAGAAGGGTGAAAAATGAAGTATAAAGTTCACTGCTGACCACTTAAATTTTAGTGTTCTTTCAGGTCATGACATAAATTATGTTTCTGTATACAACTGACAGTGTTTGTGTCTAGTACATGACAGATATGCCTGAGAGTTAACCACATTAGCTATCAGTTTAAGATAAGTTGATGCTTCCATGTGCGGAAGAAAAAATAAACTTAATCATAAAACTCACACAAAACCAGGAAGATACAGTAATAAAGAAATTATCTGCACAGACTAAGTTAGGGTATTTTATTATTTTAATGGGTTACCTCCTATTAAAATCTTGGATTTACAGATGACTTTTTCAGACCTGCTCCAGCCTAAAGTGGAACAAGTGAGGTGCAAATATGAGATAAATCAACACAAAGTAAACTTATATATGCTTAATTACATCACCCTCTGGACAAGGCTCTGCACAAATCAAAGAATTTCTTTGATTCCAAGACCTCCTGGAAAAATCTACTGAGGCTGTGGCAGCTATTGTGACGCTGCCACTCCCAGAGCAGTGGGAACCTCATAATGATATTTCTGTAGAGGCGGTGCTGCTTTCTAACCTCCTAACACTTCTAGAACTGCTAATAGTAAGTGCTGGGCTAAACAAAAGATTCTACTGGTCCATTCACCAAAAACTGAACAGTTGAGTGAACACTGGCTTTCTCTGTCTTCCAGAACCTGCTCCTGCTTCAGGATTGGGCTCCACTTAGGCTGACACTTTCAAGTAATTTCAAAGAAATTTCCACAGCTTTTCAGTCTTGTTACAGACAATACTTTTTATTTAATTATACCATGTAAATCATTGCCTGCTACTATGGTTCCAGTATAAACTGGTGACTTCTAGCCTTAGGGATCACTCTGAATTCTTATATGTTCTTTGGTTAAATTTAGTTTGGTTATTTTGCCTCAGTTGCTCCCTGAAACATAATGTCTTACATGTCTGCTACCCTCTGCAGGAAATTTGCCATGACTTTCAGGACAATGAGATCAGTAAATAATAGGTGCATTCAGCAAAAGTTTGGACATGCACTTAAACTGTGAAAAGTTGGTCTGCCATTGAAAGCTGCGGATACTGATTGGAGAGGGAGCTTTTTCCAAGTTTGGTGTGTATCACTGACTCGCAGTTTTACGGGAATCATCATTCTGGGCTGGTCTGCAGAATCCATGCTGACCTTCACAGAGAGCCCTGAGACACATCCTGCTCTCAGGAGCACCTCAGAATGTCAAGAACTGCCATAAAAGTATACATAGAAAAAGTAAAGAAGGGATCATTAAATACAGAGGTACACTCACCTTGAGGAAGCTGCATGACCCCAGTGCTGATACCTGAGATTATGTCTCCCAGTAAGTATTCCTTCACTGGGTAACGAGGCAGCCATTTTAAAATCGGTAAGAAACTGTAAAGATGAGACTTGGCTTTCTTAGAAGAACAACTGTAATTACAAAGCAAAAAGAAAGTTAGATAGTAGCAGGGGACAAACAAGGTGCAAAAATTGTCTTTCAATCCCTATACAGGAAAACAGCTCCTTTACAGGCAGGCTCAGGCTCCTGATGACAGTAATTTGTGGACATGCTTAAGCACAAACAACTATGCCTCCAGTTAATTTAGCCCTTAATCATGTGTTAGTGCTGTTGACAAACCTTACGGAACTAGAGAAGAGAACAAGTCTTGTGAGGCTGGAGGTCAGTGGGAAGTAAAACTGTTCCAGTCTATGCACATTTGAGTGGTCACACAACACCTTTTACTGAGATCATTCCAAGTAACAATCCCCTGAGAACAACTTGCTTCCTGATAGTGGTTTTCACTCATCAGAATACTTTGCAGCGCTTCTTCCCATTTCTTATTTGCATACTTTATACTTTTTTGATCATAATATTTTATATTATCATGCCTTAAAAATGCCAAATCTATTAATTTAACCATTTAATAATAATACATAATTTAATAGTACTTATTACTATCACTACCAGTACTGATAGACCCACTTTCAGGCTATTTCAGAACATAACCCTTCTTCACCCAGAAAGGAAAGGCACTGAAGCCAGCAGCACTGACCCTTGGGACTCTTAGCAGAGCTATTAACCTTTTGAAACCCTGACTCATGACAAATGAATAGAGCCAGGAAACACATATCTCTACCCAGTACTGCCTTGCATCATACCTTGATTGTACTGTGGTAAGTTTAACCTTGGCTAAAAATGTAACACAGTGATTGTATAAATGCTTTTCTGTGTCAGGGAATTGCAAGAGAATTGCAGAGATTTGTTAGCATTTCTGAATTGCACAGTGAAGCATCTTGTTGCTAAAAGTGAGAGAGTCATCCACACTTCTCTATGGTTAAGTAGACTGTATCACAAAAAGGAGGATTTTGATCCACTTTATTTTAATTCAGGACAGACAAGTTTTCTGAGGTAGAATTAATTGTCTTTACCATGGAAGTCATTGCATAAACCAAAGCTAATCTTCAAATGTCAAATCATGTGAATAGGAATGTTTTATAGAAAAGGAATTCTGTTGTCCTGCAGAACAAGGTTTGAGAAAGAAATGGAAAAAACTCGGCAAGTGAAGCATGGAAAAACATAAAGCTAATGACAACTTAAATCCTCTTCTACCATGGAGCAAGAGAAACACAGTTAAAAGACATTTCTAACCAGATGATACTTAGATTCCAAGGCAGTTAATTAAAAGCTAGAGAATGCCTTCAGTAAGTTCTTATTAGACTAATATTTAAATTTCTACACAGCTATAACACATCTCCATTCTTTTGTGAAAGGATCATGTGAAGCACAAATTTGGCCATAAGTATTTCCACATAAGGACAGGTATTTTTCTGGGTCTTATGAATTCATGTCACGTGATTTGACTAATACTTCACATTGCTATGTTGTGTATTTTCCTTTTGCACTTTGATGAAGGCAATTCAACTAATTTATCGAACATTTTCTAATATAGCTCTCTATTAACATTAAAAGCATATACACAGCTTTTTCCCAGTCTTGCTGAATTGTCAAAGTAGAATTAGTGGTTTTATCTTTTAGGTTTCTTTGATGAGATTACCAGCTAAGTGCATGAATCAATTAAGAATTATAATATTTCTAACCAATAAAACAAAGATAAGACAAAAAACCCTACCGACAAGAATGTGCAATCTTCTGCCCTAAAGTCTGAGGGGTTCTCTGTCGTCTGTGCAGCTGTCCTTGCAGGAGCTCCTGGTTGTATATTGGTCTCTGCACACAATACCTCTGAGTTTGCTCAAGACATGCCTCTTGTTCTTGAGCATGTTCCATACTTGATCTCACAGAGCAGCAGCGAAGGAGGAACAGTTCCACAATCTCCACCAAAAAACCTGGTTGCAGACAAAATAAGTTTGGTTTCTTTTTTAACCTCAGATTTCGTATTTCCTTTCAAATAATGTATTTTAATAAGCTAGAGGCAAGAACTGTGATTGGAGTCTAATTAAACAATCTGTAACAGCAGTAAGAAAATAAATGACACTCAGTCTTTAGTATATGTAAGCTATTAATTTATGCTTCTCTTGTATAATGAAAGCTTTCTAATTAATTTCTTTGTAAATAAGAGCTGAAACTAACTAAACTAACTTGGAAGGTTGTACTCATGTTATCTGGATTTTTCCTCAGTTTTTAAAGAAGAGGAGGGAGATTCCTTTATTGCTGATTTACTTCCTGCTTACTCATAAACTGGCCTGTCCATTTTCAAAAGGCAGAACTCTGACCTGAACACTGAGAAACCCATGCTTTCCTCCAGATTGTCAGTTGCTTCCTGCATCCATCCACCTGCCTTCCTCTCTGTTTCAGAAGCTTCTTTTTCCAAACAGCATCTCAAGAATACACAATTCACTACTTTCAAACAGCTATTATTTCACTGGATGTGATACTTACTGCTATTCTCAATCTGCACTGACTAAAACAGGAATTGGGAGATGTGCCCAGTTTTAAAACTAGCCAGAAGGTTTGTAAAGATCTATTTGTCTGTCTGATTCAGTGCCACAAACATCTTAACATGTTTAAAAGACACTCTGCTAATTCCACTGCCCCATGTTTGCTGCTTTCAGAAATACTGGGCAAGAAACACACTCCTGATTCTGAGCAAAGTGACAGGACCGCTATGTTGTTAGGCAGAGATGCTGGCTGGTGCCACGTTTGATGACAGAACGTGAGTGCAGTGGGAAACAGAGCCATCGTTGTGAACAAGGCCTTGGGCTCAAGTCCAGCAAGTCACTTAAGCATGTGTTTGCCTTCAACCAAGGGTGTTAACCCAGGGGTGTTCTGTTTTTAGCTGTACATCAATACTTTTCTGGGAAAGGGTTACCACGCAGAAATTAAACAAATTGCTACCTAAGCACTCAGACAAAGCTAACCATGATTGGTCCAACATTCCGATTCAGCAAATACAGTCAGACCATCAGCAAAATATCAATATTGCTATCTATGTCTTCACTCTGATGAAAGTGCTGGAATTTTCCACTCAGGTCTTGGTAATATCTATTTCCTAGAACTGACACAGCCTAGCATCTCTTCAGTTCTCAGTATTTTGTAAGCAATACTTTCCCTACGTTGTCAGTCATGAAAGGATATTTCTACTAACACTGTAATTTTTCATTTACTGCACACTCTAGATTGACTTCAACTTTATTGTGTGAAATAAAGGTGATCCTGCTTGAGCAGGAAGGTTGTAATCTATGATCCTCAGAAGTCCCGTCAAGCCTCAACTATTCTGGGATTCCATAATGATCCCTTATGCCATTATTCACATAGAATCTATCTTCTCCAGTAATGAATTGATGTGTTCTGGCAACATTGGCCGTATCTACAAATTAAGAAGCAATTTTAATCAGTCCTAAACAGAAAATTCACTCAAATCAGAACAAAAACGGCAACTACATGGAAAAGACCAAATCAGTTCAATGACTTGATTTTGGCTAAACTTCTCAAATAAAATGAGAATGCAATATCAAAACATTTTTATCCAAGGCTTTAAAAACACACACCCTGTCTTCTTTTTGCTACAAAGGACAGCAGCACAAGACAGCGCCCTGCTAAGCCCAAACAATTCAGGTCCTGAATTTCCACCTTTGAGTTTGGTCAGCTTCAAGTAGATTGGTTAATATATGCAAGAACCACATGATCTTGTAATATAAATCTAGACCAGGAGAGGTTTGGAGGTCTCCAGTTTTGTACACATGTTCCAACTCTTCCAGGTACTATAAGCATATACAGAACAATAGAAATTCCATCCTGCCTTTGCTTTTCATGGTAAAACAAATTATACAAATGCTGTATTGGACTAACTTAACAAAGCCCAACTCCAAATCAGTTATCAAGACCATGGCAAGTGTTAGTTTGGAATACTACCAGAGGTCACTACCCAAGTTTCACTATCACTCAGTATGAAGGTTTTTAAACTGTAGATTGAATGTTTCTGATTCTGTTAAAGTAAGGAAGTTGCACTGCACTGAATCATGAGAACCAGCTAAATCAAAAGTAACTTCAGGGAGGATATGTAGGATCTTGTCTTTACATTCACAGTGGATACAAGAATATGGAAAACAAATTACAAGTCATTACAAGAGATCCTGTATTTACCTAAAACTACTGTTGGATATATCACACTCTATTTTTCCATGCCATTTCACCAACTTCATCTTAACAGCCCTGCATAAGCATGTTCCTTGACGGCAACCTAAAATACTACGATGTAGATAGTACAGTAACAATTTTTTTAATATCATCCCTCTCTTTTGCAAAAGTACACAGAGAACAAGATTGAGATGCTTTTCTTTATGAGAGATTATACACATTGTCCATTGAGTAGCAAAATAGTAACATTTCATAACTGGTTCAACTGTCTCTCCAAGTGTTTGCTGTATGACAAAGCGGCAACACAGTTATCCAAGGCTCAGAAACTGAGTATTGCCCTTCGCTCTCAGAACGCTTGAAGCAGAGCAAAAGCAAGGAACTGCTGTTTTCATGAAAAGAAAGCTTACTGCTATGATTTCTGAAAACTCACAGACCTTTATCCAGAGGAAGAGAAAGGCAATGGCGGAGAGTGGAATACTGCTCTCCAACAACCTTTGAACTTCATGGCAAGAATAAAGCTAAAAAGCTGTAAGAAACACTGTCATTAATCTTATCAGCCAGATAAGAGTTGAGTTGAAGTAGTTAAGACCTGTATGCAAAAGACTTAAGAGCTGGCAATTCTTTATCTGGCTGATAAAGGCCTGTCTTATATCTTTCCTGCTATTATCAAATAGAAGGTGTTAAAGAAAAAAAAAATGAAGTAAACATGAACTTATAACACTATCACTAATAAATTAGCACTTTCTCTTCCCAGTCTTAGCTGATAAAGGAGGTCTGTCAAGCCATCTGCATTGATTCTTGTAGAGGACAATAATTTTAGATCCAAATCACATGAATCAGAGCGCAACCATAAAATTTATAGGAACAGAAATTTGGCTGCTGTTCCTTAGATTCAAAATACAACTACGGGGAGGAAAAAGCAAGAAGCTGGAGACATTAAGAATGGTGCACCATGTGGCTCTTGCAGATTTAATAGGCTTTTTTCCTGAATGTGTCTGAACTACCTAAGGAAATGGGCGAGTTAGCAGTAAATCTATTGTCTTACCTGTTTTACAAGGGCAAACCCCCTTTCTTTTGGAAGCTAAGGACAAATTGCTTTAAGTAGCAGAAAAGCACTGGTGGACAGTACTAGTACTGTGTTACAGTGTGTCCCTCTGCTAGCAAATTCCAAGTTTGATCATAAACTAAAAAGACTATGAAATATTTTGTGTCTTCAAGCTTACAAATACAGGTGATTGCTATCAGCCGAAGGGCTGGTGGAAATACTGCCACTCTATGTAAAGCATGTGCTCCCAAATGCACACTGAAAAGCACAGTTACTGCAAGGTCTGTTCCTACTGCCTGAAGAGGCAAGACACAAAACCAGTTGATTTTAGGAACCACATAATGGCTCATTTCTTTTTTTTCTCTCTGGCCTTATTCCCCAGTGCCCCGTGCCCTTCCACTTTTCACCGTGAGTGACATGAACAAAGTTGTTTTTCAAATAAGCACAAAGGTGTAAAATGACTGGGTGGGGTCATAAGGGATGTGTTCTCCTAGTTTTATTGGACTGTTCTTATCATTCTCCTTACTTCTCAACTCCTCCCATTAAATCCACTTACAATAAGATTTTTTAAAACCTGAAGCCTATATGTAAAATTTCATAAATTTAGAGGTAATTTGTGAAACAAAATTTTCCTTGTGTAGGTCCTAATCTAAGAAATGCACTCCAGGAGTGAACCTTTGGGAAAAACATAAATCAAGATCTTCAATTTCTGTGCAGCTTTTAGACAGGGAAAATGTCCACTCTATTCATTAGAACAGTGAGATGACTACATAAACTGTGTTTGGTTGTGTGATAAAAGCTTCTCCACACATCTATGGTGTTACTCAGAACACCAGCAGGATGGAGAACCTGGATAATACCCTGGTGGGCTACTGCCAGGGCCAGCACATGAGTCATCAGCCTATGAAAAGCTCATTGCCACCAGTCCAGAGTAGTACACAAGGCTCACCTATGGGACCTGGAAGTCCCTGCCAGCTCTGGGTGCAAAAAGCATCTCCCCATCTCTAAGAGTAAGAGCACTCAGGGGCAGCAAAAGGGGCCCTGAGAAGTCCTGGCTAGTCACACGTGCACATGTGATGGTCTGTACTAACATCTGCAGTGGGGCTATGACCTTGGGGGCTCATATGTCCAGGTCAGCTGGGAAAATTGGGATGAAAGAGCTACTAGGCAGATTGTGCGAGTCTGTGTGCTGGAGGGATGCACCTTGCAGATGTGTGATGCATCTCTACATCACATATATTCTCAGTATTTCACCTCCATCCTGTTTAGCTAGAGAGCAGAGGGGATGAAGCTGTTGGTGTTGCCTCTCTGATATGCATGACTTGCCATGTACAAATCTAAGTACGTTGTGTATGTGTGTTCTCTGTGGGTGTGTGTGCTTATGGGAAACACATTTTCAGCCTTGGCACTGGTTGGATCTAATGTTTTAGGACCTGTTGTAATGATTGAGCTGTTTAATCCATTCCACATAAGACAAACACCTGGAGTACTTTGAGCAGCAGAACATTGGTCTCCTTCCCTCTGAGAAGAGGGAAGATAGATAAGAGATGGCTTCTGTTTCCAGTGTAAACACATTGATGACCATGAGAACCCATGGCAATATGATAATTCTCATTTCTGCTATTTCTGCTTTTTGTAGCCTCAGTGACCTTGGATCCTAGTCTGCCATCCTCTTTCCCTTTGCCAAAAGCAGTTGCTAGTGACAGTGGAATCAGTAAGTTAATCAGAACAGTAGCATGGCTGATGACCCCTTTGTTGTGCTTTGTTAAGCCGACTGATAAGGACATACACCACTTCAGAGACAGGTAATCATTAGCCAGCTTCATTTCCAGAGAAAATCCACTGCCAAAAATTTTGGTGAAGCAGTTTTCTTCATAAAGCTCCAGTTGGTCAGAGGAGATAACATAAATCAAGATCGTGAATACACACCAAGCTAAACCAGAATAATTTCTTTACTTCTTGTGATCTCAGTGCACCAATGACCTCCAGCAACTGGTTCACTTTTTCAGGCAAAGTGGAACATTTCTTCCAGGTGTCTGCACAGAAAGAAATTACTACATTCTATGATTTGTTGTCTTCTGCAGAAAAGCCACCAAAAGAATTTTCCCCTCTCTATCTGCTTCATCAACTCTTTACACACATCACTACCCTCTCAAGTGCTGCATCAAGTTAAAAATAAACAACAAAAATAGAAGGTTGTTATTTATACCAAAATAATTTCAGTCATCATGTTTACAGTGTAAACCTCTCAGGTCACAAAGGAAACTGAAGGATAGTAAAACAGCGTGGACAGAGGAAGAAGAGTGTTTAGAATGGGATTAAAATTCATATTCCAGTTTCACTGCTGTAAACATGGCATAAAGGAACTACCATTACTTGAGTAACATGAGGTTTTGAATAGTCTCCAAGGATGCTCTACAAGACTCTCTTTCTAACACATTCTGAAAGGATCTGTTCCTCTGCAAAACAGGCTACAGCCGCTGCCATGCTTGAAGAAATTCCTGAAGAACTGATGCTTCTGAAAGGCAACACAGAACTTCAGCATAGGGCACCCATTCCCTGGGAAAGTGGTATCACTATTTCTCAAAGCTGCAACTCTCCTCCTGATAGTTCTGAGAACTTCCCTATCCATGTTGGGATCTGCAAACATTTCATTCTTGGAAGTTACTTCATAACACACATTTTCTGTAGGTTTTTTTGGTTTTTTTTTTTTGCACGAGGTATCAAACCAAATCCTACATGACCAGTAAGCAGAACATGACTTATGACAGATCCTGTCCCTATTTAAGCAACTGTTGCTTGGCTAAGATGTTATCTAAACAATAGCATTCTCCTATCTCTTATATATTTGAGTGTTGCTTCATGATCTGAGGGTGAATGCCAGACAGTGGGAATAACCTTCTCCAACATTTTGATGCCAAGGTTACAGCTAAAGGCTATGAGTGCACAGCAAACACAGACCAACACTGCTTTTGCTTGAAAAATTTTAAAATGCACTGTAAGCAAATAACGTGTAGAGAAGTTTCTCAAAAAGTATTTCACAGCAAACCCCTGCTTTATTTGCAGCTCACCTTATGGCTTCATATTTCTTCCATGGCTGATGAAATTTTAATGTGAGACAGCCCCATGTCTGTTCTTAACTGCACAAACAATAAGACCAGCCCTCATGGAGCCGAAAATTTCTCCAAATGACCCTCTAAGTGTGTTTGGCAGAACAACCCTGCATGAATGGATTCCTGCAACAGTTACACTAGAACAGGATATCTTGATGAAGGACCTGGAAGAGCAAGATGGGTATCTGGGCTGAGGATCATCAAATAAAATCAAGAAAGATTCATTGAGTAATTTTCTGATGATTTCTTCTTGCAAGAACCTTTCTTTCCTTCTCAGGAACACTCATGCAAAAGAAACAAATGTCACCAGAAAACATGGAAAAAATAAAATCAGACTCACTACAACTGTAATAAGTTAGACTCAGGTCACCTGTCCAGCTGGACATGAATGAAGCACCAAAAAGAGATCATATACATTGATTTTAAGTGAAGAAATAGAACTGCAATCATATAATATGGAACTGAAAACAAGCAAACAAGTACAGTGCAAAATTCCAAAAAGAAAAATGCAATTAACCAAAGACAGTAGATAATGAAATAGTAAACCTGAAAGAAATTGGAAGGGCTTAGAAAACAATGTTTTGTCAAAACTCTGAAGCTGGGGCAGGATCCTGGTAAAGCAGGATATGCAGGATTAGATGCTGACCATGCTGAAGTGATAAATTAACTCAGATATAGCTTTCTCTGGGAAAGGACTTAAACCATGTTATGCTATAAAGTTTAGGTAGCAGCAGCAAAACTTCTGTATTTAGAGAAGACATTACATTTGCCTGTATCTGTGCAAGATCTCTAGTTTTGTTCCTGATGAGACTCTTCAGCTTTGCCTGAGTTTAGCAGAGCTCTGTGAGAACAGGAATGGGCAGCTCCCTGTGGGCACCACTGAGTAGCAATCCAAGTGCTCTCCTGCACAGGGCATGGCTTTTAGAATTCTATTCCATGAAAACCAGGTAGAAATTTTGTAATCAGTTCAATCCTTAGCTGAGTTTAATTGATCTGTCCCTACTAGACAGAACTTGAACAAGGATGCTTCAAACAACGGACACACAGCAATCTTTGATTTGGATTGGAAAATTCTCTCTGTGCCTTAGAATCAGAGAATGGTGGCAGGGACCTTCAAGACCACCTAGCTCCAAACCCCTGCTATGGGTAGGGACATCTTCCACTAGATCACGTTGTTCAAAGCCCCACCCAACATGGCATGAGAGGATTTCTGAGGAATTCTCAAATCTCAGCCCTGCTTCAGAACGTAATTTTAATAAAATAAATTAAAAGGAGCAATTTGATCTTTGCTCTAGCCCAACCTATGTGTCAGAATCTCAGATTTTCAATTAACAGATTAACATCTATTAATTAGCTAACCCACACCCTCCCCAATAACCACAACATTATAAGAACACAAACAGAATTGGATGTGCAAAATGGTATGCAATAGTCAAAGCAGAGCAGTAAAACTTGATCCTCTGCCTGGGCAAAACCAGTAAATTTTCAATAAAGGCTGGAGAAAAAAAGATTCTATCAGGCAGTAAAAATATAGATTGTAAGAAACCTCCCAGGAAGGCAATCACACTATTCTTTGTCACATGGAATGTTTTCCCAGCTTGCTATTGAACAAAATGAAATAAATAGTTAATGCAACATTTTGAGAAGAGTAGTCCAAGTTCCTGTATAGGCCAGTGGTTAGTCTATGTATTCTTATAATCATAAATAAAAATCTAAATCCTATCAATGCAACTGACTTGCAAAACTCATTCAGCTGCTTGCACAAATTTACAGCCATATCTTCAAAGCCATGGAAATACTTGACATTGTCTGTTTGTGTATAGCTTTCCCATTGCCTGGGCACACGGTAAATAACAACAAACCTGCACTTTGCTGCTTCTCATATTTCTAAAGAGCAAAAAGCTACAGATAACTGGTTATAAAATAACAGCAATGGCAGGTCTTGTAGCCAAGTGAAGAATTATTATCAAGAAGGACTATCAAGAAATACAGTCTAGCAGGACAACATTCTGCTGACTAACAGACCTAGGGAAAGAAAAATCTGAATAATGATAGTGTCTGATTCATCAAAATTAACTGGGAAATTAATTGGCTAATTAGAGCTTGAGAGTTTTAGATTCAGCATGCTTTTCTTGGACTAGAAGTTACAGGCTATGAAACAATCAGATAGGAAAAAAACCATAAGAAAGCTTTAAAAACCAGATCTTACAGAAAAAATACATCAGGATTAAAATAGAAGAAAAAATAGCAACAGTTCATTGGGCAGAGACCAAGAGAGGCAAAGGAGCTCAAAGGACTGTGCTTTTCTAGGCAGCTCAGTGGATGCACAGAAGTCTTGGTTACATTTACAGAGGCTACAGCTGCAATTCAAATTAACAGTAGTTCGAGATAATACTGGTCTGTCTATACTGTAACAGTCAAAGCAGATAAACATACGTTCAGTTCTTCTTTCTCAAGTTATTAGCAAAAGAGCAATGGTGTGACAGCCATGTGCTAAATCTGTGCCTGTTTACCATGACTTTAGCATCACACTAATATAACAACATCTTTCCACATGGTTTTGGAATACTTAAGTTCTAAAAACATTGAATTTTTGGAGACAGACTACTATAACCATGAAAAACTGTGTGCTGAAGACATGATCTGAACCACAGTAATGGATAGAAATTCTAAACAAAAGGCAACATGCAATTGCTGTTAGTGCTCCAAGTTGTAATATCTGATGGCTGAATCCAATTGAGCATTTTAGTAAGTATTCAGCTTAGAAAACATGGCTCAATTTATGCCAGAGGCTAAAAACATTACGTTTTCCAAGGCCTTTCACCTAGATCATGCTCAATTATCTGCATTTTTTAAAATTATGTCAGCCTTTAAGCCAACCGTTACCCCACACACAGAGTTTGTACACTATGAGTAATAAAAGCACATCAGCTCTGGACATGATACTGAGAGGAAATAAAGTTTAGTTTAGTTTAGAATGAGTGCAGCAGCAGGCTTGTTTCTTACTGGACTTAAGAACTTTCCTTCACTGAAATTTGATTCTCAATATAACTGAATATTGCCCCAACTCCCCCTATAAATATATCTTTAAATGCAATGAAGCTTTTAGAATGAGACTGATGAGTTAAATACCCTCAAGCCTATACAAGAGAGTAAATGCTACTGCAAATTAATATGCTTTATCAGGTACCAATAGCAGCTCCAATGTGTGAAACTCCATTCTCTTCCTATACACCTTTTCCACACTACATTTCAGAGATGTTTCACAATACAGTGCATGACTATTAACAAAACACTTCAGTTTGGAAAGACTGCTAAATGTAGAACTGAAACATCTGTCATGTCTTAGGAAGGCTTAGAACTGTCAGAAACCAAGTGTTTCAAAGTGTGATTACTGTCCCTTGGGGAGACACAAGAGGTGATCCCCACAGAGTAAATACAGTGGAAGCCACCTGCATGTGCTTGCTTCTGAAACAGCAAAATACCTTAGTTTTTCTATTTCTACAGCAGCAGTAAAGTAGGATCCTACTCATGAAAGTTCTGTAATATAAATCAAGACACCTGTTAACCCAAAATACCTGTTATTGCACATTCAGTAAGAGACATTTTAAAAGTTTGTTTGCAGGTTTTAGTCTTCCTTTGGGAAAACTTCAGTCAAAATATGCCAGTGCCCAGACCCTTGCTGTCAGTCATCAACATAAAAACCAATGCTGTGTAACTGTATTACTGTGATAGATGTGAAGAATTACGAATGCATATTCTGCTGATTCATCAGCAGAAATAATGGCAGCAATTTCATGTTTTTTTGTTTTCCTTACTACTGGACTATCCCTAAATGCTTGCTGCAACAGCCACTTGGGTCCTCTAAAATTTCGAAGCGTCCCCAAAACAGCTTTCAACCATGTTTCAATGTTCAGACAATCAGAAATTTTGCAATAGCAGCATGGGCACAAGCACAGCAAATTTAAGCCTACTTACTTTTCTGCCTGGCTTTTCCTAGTTGCTTTCACTGATCCCTTGTAAGGAGTTCAAAATGTTCCCACAGTTCGTGAAGCTGAAAAACACTGACATAGGGAAAGGCACAATTTTCTTTGCCTGAAAAGTGGAAGTGCACGAAGGGGTTGGGGGCGGGTAGTTTAATCGAGGTTTTGGAAAGGTTTTGAAGGTCTTTGGGTTACAGCTAGTACTGAAACGCAGAGCAGGTAGCTTTGGTTGTTACAAAGCTCCTTGAGAGAGTCGCTCCGACCTAAACGGAGAGCCCGCAGCTCACAGTCGGAGGGGCGCAGCCACAACACGAGGAAATGACTGATCTCTCATCCTCCCTCTGGTTTCCCCTTGGGTGCTGCGCGTGTTTTCCAGCGTCGAGAGGCGCGGGTGCCGCCGCTGCCCCGGAGCCCCTGGGCGCTGCCCGGGAGCCCTTGGCTGCTGCCCCGGCTCGGCGCTGCCCCGGAGCCCCTGGGCGCTGCCCCGGCTCGGCGCTGCCCCGGCTCGGCGCTGCCCCGGCTCGGCGCTGCCCCGGAGCCCTTGGCTGCTGCCCCGGCTCGGCGCTGCCCCGGCTCGGCGCTGCCCCGGCTCGGCGCTGCCCCGGCTCGGCGCTGCCCCGGAGCCCTTGGCTGCTGCCCCGGCTCGGCGCTGCCCCGGAGCGCGGCTGCCGCACGCGGGGCTCCGGCTGTTCCGCCGGGGCCGATGAGGGGGGAAGGGAGGGGGGCGGCACGGAGCGAGACCCCCGGGCTACCGCGGCCCGGGGTGACCGAGCGAGAGCCACAGGCACGGGGACAGCCCGACCCCAGCCCTCGCTCTTCGCGGCTCCCCTCAGGGGAGATCCGCTCGAGGGAGAAAACCCCCTCCGCCACTGACCTCGCACTCAGCCCCGCCCGGCCGGCCGCGCTCCGCTCCCTGCGCCCTCGTCCAGCCCGGCAGCCGCAGCCGCCGCTCGCCCCAAGGTGAGGAGCCCAGGGGCGCGGGCGGCCGCCAGCCCCTGCCCGCTCCCGCCCCCTCCCGCCCCGCGGCCGCGGGCACGCCTGGGACTCGTAGTCCCCCCGGCAGCCCCGGCCCGGCGCGGCCCCGCACCGGCCTACGAGTCCCAGGATGCCGCGGGGCCGGGCGCGCCCCCGGCGGCGCGGCCTGCGCGGGCGCGGCCCCGGCCGAGCTCCGCCGGCTCGGGGAGAGCCGCGGAGCCCTGGAGGGAGCGGGGCTGGGAGAGGGCTTTAACATGGCCCAGTGCAGCTGCTTTAACATCGCCCAGGGCAGCTGCTTTAACATCGCCCAGGGCAGCTGCTTTAACACCGCCCAGTCCAGCTGCTAGCCCAGCAGTGCCCCTGTGAGCCCGAACCCCATCACCCAGCGCCACATCCTGACAGCTCGAGCACCTCCAGGGGTGGTGACTCCACCTCCCTGGGCGAGCTGTTCCAGTGTCCGACCAACCGAACTCTTCACATTTTATCCAAATATCTATCTGAGTGCGGTTTTTCATTTCTGTAGGGGTGCACAGAATCCATTGTGAATATGCAAGAATTAGTAGCGAAATGTCTTCACAGATCTCACCTTTCAGTCATTGGTTTATCATGTTTTCTATCATGATTGCTCTCTTTCACCCAAGAAAAAAATGTTTTCCCACCTCCCAGATTTGGGTTTGTACACAGAGTTTTAGAAGTTTTTTTTTTTCCAACTTTGAAACTTATGCACTAAGAGCATGAAAAATTTTGTGAAACTGATGTCTACAGGACTGTATTACTTGAAAATCTTAAAATGATTCCTTGACATGGCAGCCCTTGTAAGAATGTAAGAATAATTTAAATAAATTGTAAATGTATTCAAGGTAAAATACAGCACTTTAAATTTCAGTATTGTCAAACTGAGAAATTTCAAGGTCAAAACATTTCTAAAGTTGCTTTTAAATATGAGGTTTGTTTACTTAAAACAGACTGTAACAAAAAGGCATTTAGCTGAAAAAATTCATTAATAGGTAATGCCACATACATCAGACTTTGTTTGGACTGATGTTGGATGCCATTGTTATACAGAACTGGGTAAGTGAAGATACTTTGGATAAGGCATGTTTGTCGATTCAGTTATTTATCCAAAAAGCTAATTCTTTTCTGAACTTAGAAATCTGTAGCCTGTGTTAGAATGGAGGTGTAATTCACTTATGAGGGTAGTGAAATTCTGATATATTTTGTTGCCTGGTAGTGAAATTCTGATATATTTTGTTCCCAGTAAAACATACATTGCAGTAACATACCACAGGAAGACCCGTTTATATGTCCTGCACAAAGAGAAAGGAGAAGAGAAAGCCTCAAACAAACACAGATTAGCAGATTTCCTGCTAGAAAAGTTCCCCCAGGTATAAAGGATCTTGAATATTCCAGTAATCGTGAGGATTATTTCACACTAATTGTGTCAATGGTTGCATTCAAATACAAGCTGGTTTTAATTTTTTGTGTGCATTTTAGCATGATGCTCTCAGAGGTTAATAATTATTTTTATTGCTTCTTTCCAGCATTGTCTAAAATGGTAAAAGATGCTGTGGTTCTTCAGTTCTGGGAGAAAGACTGGGATTAATAAAATGCTAAACTCAGTAGCAGCAAGATGAAAAGAGGATTTTTGGTCAAAACAAGAATAGGGAGGGAAAGTTAATGCAGAATAAACAGTGTAGACAATTGAGGAGAGTAAAAACACTCCTGTGGAGGATCATTGTGGAATGTTAGTTGAGGGTGCACCCACTCGACTGGAGCTGTGTGATGACAGAGGGCTCAGTGTGAGCTCTGGGGGCTCAGCTGGCTCTCAGGAGATGGAACAGTAGGAACCACTGCTTTCCAGCAGCATAAGGAAAGCTGTGAGCTGCTGTCAAAGGCCAGATCCAGCACTCACAGCTGCCCGGAGTGGAGCTGCAGCTGTTGGGCTGGTTATTTCTCAACTTCCTCCAACAGCCACTGATGGTGGGTATGGGCAGGGGAGGTAGCTGAGGGGCTGGGAGGGCACACTTCTGACACTTCCCACTGGGTCATATGGAACATCCCAAATGGGTCAGAGGGGCTCCATCAACTAGCTCACTCCCCACCACACCTTAACTATCCTCATGTATCTTCTGAGAATAAGACAGCTTTCTAAGGCAGAAAAATCCCTGTATATATTTGGAGTCTTACACAGGTACTAGGACAGGTCAAACCAGAATTAGTAAAGCTGAGGTGGACATTTCCATATGAAGTGAAACACATTTGATGTACAGGAATTTTCCCACTGTTTCCAGTGGCAGTAGTCTTGGTTCTCAAAATGCTGCTGTTAATTAGTTGCTACCCACATCCTATACAGACACATAACTCATGTCAAGCTTTGTTATTGTCCATAATAACACAATTGTTCTAGCAGAGACCCAAACATTGGGAAATTTTCCTTTCTTTGCACTGAAGTTCCTTGAAAATGGCTGAACTCAACTTATTTAAAATTTCCCCTAAGAAGAGTGTGATTTTAAATCAGCTGAGCTGGGTGCCCGGTTGTGAGTATAAACCTGTTGAATGGCTTTGCATGTTCTGTTTCTAGCCCACCTGGAGCTATAGGGTATCAGCAGAGGCCTGCGTGTATGCACATGATCAGTCTGCAAGGAAAGAGGGACCTGGGGTATCAGCCAGCTTCATGGTATCAACAATGTCATCCTCATGCAGAAGTAGCCCTTAAACCTGTGACTACATGAGACTCCCTGAGCTCTGCCTTTGGCCCAGATGCCATCAGGGAAACAGCTGAGACTTCTGACATTGCTTCTTTGGCACTAATTTGCACAAACTTCCCCTGAGTAGCAGAGCTCAAAAGCACAACCACATTCTCTTCTTTTTTTTAAAGAAGCTTAAGAAATTTCCTTGTCTATAAACCTAGCATTTATCATCATCCTCCAGTATGGTATTCTTCCATTCCTGGAACAGCATTTTTACTTGGCCTCGCCTTGCTGCATGCCAACTAAAACTCTCCCCACCAGGCTCTGTAGTAATTAGCCATACAGGAACTAAGTCTTTAGGCTTACTGCCATCTCAGTCCCTTTAGCTGAACCAGGAGTAACATGGGGAAGAAAAAGCAACAGTCAGAAGACTTCAGCAAAGAAGAGAACACTGGACAATTCATCTATGTCACCTGCACAAGGCTTGAATGCTCATGCCTCATGGTCTTTCTTTCCAGCAACAGATCCACCACCGGTGGTGGATGCTTTGTCTGCTCCTTCACAGAAGCACTGCAAGTGGTTGCATGGTGTCAGCTGCTGTGGATTGCTAACAGCCCTAAACAGCTCTTTAACATGCTTAACATGCTTAACATAGGCAAGCCCTTTTGCTGAAGCCCTTCATTCTGAGGCTCCCTTGCCAGCTCAGGGTGAAGGTAGCTCCCCTTTGCAGCTGGCTTGTTCCTGTTCCTCCGGTGTTGAGTCACTAGTTAAACCTCACTGCAGGGCTGATCTGAGTAGGGTTTATCTGGGGCCTCACACTGGCTTCCTGCTTTGATAATAACCAATCCCATTGACTACCAGTAGATAAATGATGAGGTGATGCTGTGGCAGCATTTCCACCCAGTAACATTTGCCCTGAAGGGTTAGCAAGTAAATTAAACACAGAACCATGTTTATGGATGTTGTCATGCCTCTTTCCAAATGTTTTCCTTTTTAGACTAAACAACTCCCTCTACTTGGAAGCTCATGGGTTCAAGGGTCTTGTTTCTGCTGCAGTGCTTTGCAATCTCTCTAACTTGTTTACATCTATATTTAAGTGAAGGGCTCAACAGCTGCCAACTGCTGTCTACTTTACCAGCACTGGCAGCCTTATTTATATTTACTGTGTTTTATCATAAACACTTCCACTGAAGGAATGCAAAATGGCATTTTTAAAAACTGCTTTATGCTGTTGATTCTACTTCTATAATTTTCTTGGCTAGTCTGGTATTTACCCAGTTTGTGTGCTGGTACCTTTTTCTTTGACAATGTCTTTTCCTTGAGTGTATTTGTTGTGTTATTTAATTATTAAAAATAATGGTGCTCTGCATATTTCCTCCCATTAAGAAAATATTATCATCTTTGGATGAAGCAAGCTTGAGAGAAAAACATTTAGGCAAAATTATGAGAACTTCAGGTTTTGTTTATTTCAGGAACTCCAGTGGGTCAGTTTCATTTCTCTTATGTTCTCCTTATTCTACTGGAGCATGAGGAAGGCTGTAAGGCATACTAAATGTACTAAAAGTCAGTTTTCACAGCTATGTCTGAGAAAGTTTTACACCAGTATATAAGCTTATAAGTACATTTCATAGCATATTTACTGCCATTGATTATCTTTTGTACCACCCTTGCTATTTTAACAACTGCTTAATGTCAGGTGACTCATTGCTTTCAGCTATGTGGGAGGAAAAATAAAAAAAACCCACATTAATACACCATATATGTATGCTATGTGGGGTGTTGTAGGACTGGAAAAAGTCTAAGGAAGAACTTCCTGGAGTCTGGAAAGAGCAGATGATAATACCACTTGGGAATCTTCCAGCGAGGGAGAAAAAAGGCTGTGCAGACTTCGTGATTTTGGGTAAAATGCTTTGTAGTATTCCTCTGTGGTTGTGATTGCATACATTATTCAAAGGAAATAAATATTACTATGAAAAGTAGCTTCTCTGGTTATCCTGATCTCTTGCTTGAAAAGTCAAGTAAAGTGCCTCATTGAATCTAAAGTCTTAAAAAAAAATTAATTCCCTGGAAGCACATTAGCTGCACATGCATTTTAGATTGAACTTTCACCCTTCTATTGACATATTAAAGCAAATAAAATTATCTTAAAAAATAGGAATGTTTAGATCTTGTGATTTTGTTTGTTTAATGGGCAAAAATCTTGTTAAAATATTTTAAAATCATGTGCCCAAACATTAAGTTGTTATATTCTTTGATACGCTCATGTTTTATCTTCCTGCTACTTCTCTGAATAGAACTGTTATATTTTTTTAGTAATTGGAAGCACACAAAGCACTCCAGAACAATACAGTGAGTTTTCAGGAGGCTGAACTGTTGCAGCAAGTTTCCAGGTCATCCAAAGATCTTTCATAATTTTGATCAAGCCAAGGAGCTGACTAGTTGGTCACTGAACAACCTCCTTTTTTTTCCTGAATTGCTCAGGTACCTGTGGTCAAAATCCTCCTAAAAATTAAACACATGGTTCAGGTGAACATGGATCATCATTCTGGTTTAGGTGGGTATAGTACCAGAAGCAGATGTGCAAGATGTAAGAGAACAGCAGGTATATATGATACTTCTCTCTGATGAGAAGCAGCTCTGGTAACTGGGATTGCTTGGCCTGAGGAAAAGGAAGCCCAGGCAGGACTTTATTGCTCTCTACAACTACCTGAAAGAAGGCTGTGGTGAGGTGGAAAGCAGTCTCTTCTCTCAAGTAGCAAAGTATAGGACAAGAGGAAATGGCCTTAGGCTGCACCTGGTGAGGTTTAGATTGGATATAATGAAAAGTTTCGTCACTGAAAGGGTTGTCAGGCATGACACAGGCTGCCAGAGAAGTGGCTGAGTCACCATCCCTGGAGGTATTAGAAGGATGTGTAGATGTGGTGCTTAGGGACATGGTTTAGTGGTGGGCTTGGCAGTGCTGGGTTAACAGTTGGACTTGGAGTTAAAGGTCTTTTCCAACCTTAATGGTGCATACGATTCTAAGAATTACCAGCTTAGTCTGTTTGGAACAAGGTTCCTTATGTGCCACACTCATGTTTTCAGAGCTTGGAAACAGTGGTTTACATTTTTTGGTTTATGGATAAAGCTCTGTGGCCGTGTTTCATTCATTGCACCAGGGCCTGCTCCAAGGCCTGTGTTATGCCCACAGGTGGGACAGGGACATCTCTTCCAAAGTGCTGTTACTTGCAAAGTGCTGTTAAGTGTGATGTGCTAAATATTAAAAATAACATTAACATTTGCTTTAGAATCTAGTTATTTAATGGAAGAGTCTGGTTTATGATTTCATGTAAAGCCCACATGGCTTGAAAAGTCTAACATCAGAATTCTTTGTTGACATTATCTTTATTCAAGCATGGATCTTTAGCTTGGTTCACCATAAAGTGAAGCATTTGATTTATGGTAATAGACAGTTCAGGGCTATAGGGGCATTATACGTTGCTGGTGTAGATACAACTTTATCAGAAGATACAAACATGACCCGCAATAGAAACAAACACCAAAGAGAACACAATGAAACATTCACTGCTTACAAATCACTTCATTACTACAGACACCAAATGGCAGTTACTGTAAGTAAATCAGTTTCAGAGAACTGACTACATATAGACAGGGAATTGGGAATTTCTGTTTGGGGCTTAATCCACAAATCCTTAGTAGAAAAAAGTTTAATGTCAAGCATTCTTTTTTTTTTTTTTTAATCCACAAAACAATGCTAACCAACAGACATATCAAAGAATAAGACTGAAGGGTATCAACGCCTTTACAACTACTTTTGCAATTATCTTCTGGATTAGGTACTTAGATGATTTTTTAAATACATTTTATAAGAAGGTAAATAGCCCAAAAATCAGCAGCAAAAATATTACAACAACAAAACAAGTAAATACAGTGCCAATGTGTCATGTTGTAGAAGAGAATACGAAGAGGACAAACAATGATAACTTAATCATATAAAATGATACAGAGCTGAAATACAGTGCACTTAAATAACTATGTGACAAAGAATGTTAAATTCTGTACTTAGTATGTAGGTTTTTATAAACATAAAATCTGAAAAGTCTTTGTGCTTAAACGTTTTTTCCTGTTAAACAGAATTGTTGCTTACTTCCAATACTGCCACTGTAACAGATATTACAACAGATCACAATTTTCACAGACACATCAACATTAAAACATTTACCTATGAGAAAATAAGTCACTTCTCATTAATTCACAGTGCGAAAAAGTGGTGTATACTCTGTCTTGAAAAAGGCTTTCAGTTATTCATCAAGCCAGTTGCAGAAAAGTCCTGATACCAGATGCAGTGCTAGATTTAAAGAATGGAAAGCAACACATCACATGTTGGGAGGAAAAAAAATAAATTTCTCGTTTCTTCATGGATATCGTCTAAGTGACCTTCGTCTTCTGTTGTAGAAATGCCTGAGCCCATGTTGCCGTGAAAAATTCATCATGTAATTTTGTTTGCGAGTGCTGTCAAAGGGTGAAAGAAGAGAAGAGTGTCAGTTTCTTTTATACGTAAATTCTTTTGTAGTAGTGAGCTAGTGGGACTGATTCTTCATTGTCCTTGCATGACTTTTCAAGTCTGTCCAAACTGATGTGAAGCACACGCTTTGTTTAACTGCAAAGCTACAAGGCAATTGAGAATCTGTCCCACTTGGCTTTCATTCAGAGTAAGTTATCTTAGGGAAAGGTTAAGAGCTTTCAGCTAATGAAAACTGGTGCTGCCTAGGGCCAAATTCACTAAAACTGTTAACTTCATAGCATTTCTCTATAGGGGTTTTATACTCCAGTTATCCTTCTGTCTTTGATCATTAACTGCTTTATCTTGAGAACAGAGGAAAAGCTTTATCTTCTTTTTTTACCTTATAGAAAGTGAAGTACAACACTTTAATTCAGATTAATGCTTCCCTCCCCTATGCACCCTCTTTCAAAATGAAAGGAAGGTCTGGGAAATAAGCATCATCATGTCTGGCAGGAGATCAAGCAAGAGAGCCCAACTGCAGCAGAATTTAAGAAGACACACTTGTTTGAAGATCTACCTGGAGGTCCATCCCACAGAATGTAGGTTTCTACTTGTCCCACTGAGGGAAGAAGAAACCATGAGAGGGCAGATCTGTGAAGACCTGCAGTCAACAAATCTCCCATTTGTGGATTCAAGGAATGTTTTCACTAGCGAGTTTTCTCTGTGAGTAAGAAGTGAATACTCATAATGTAGTAAGTCATACTTTCCTCTTTAGTGCATAAGCTTATTTTTAGTGAATATGGCCCTTAGGAAAAAGGAGTAATTTTATGCTTTGCAAAATACCTGATTCTCTACAAGCAAAACCAAGTTTTGCTAAGTTATGCTAATGCTAATTTAACCTAAAATAATCTGTCTAACAAAATTATGCCCTTTTCATGAGCTAATCTTGAACACAATTGACTAAATTGATTAACAGTTGTCATGTCAAAATGTATATCCAAGTAATTTCCTCACTAGCTTTCCAAGGCTTTCCAATTTTTTTTTGCCACTGTAATGTACGTACAAGAATGAAATAAAGACTAGTTCCTGGTGACAATGAGAGAATACAGGTGTACACTTGGCAGAACTTGGCACTAGTTCCTGGTGACAATGAGAGAATACAGGTGTACACTTGGCAGAACTTTTAGCACTTTCACAGTAAGGTAGAGCTCTAGAGCATCTGGCAATTGAGAGAGGGGTTAATGTTGGCTTATTCAAGTGAAAAGGAAAGTGTGTGATTGTTAAGTGCTGACTTTTAATTTTTGTGTGAGAGATTGGTAGTGGTGAGTTTATGTAACTTTAATGCCAGTTGGTAGCTCAAGTGCAAAGCAGCACTGAACATCAGCCTTCATTCTGGTCCTTAAGTCATCAGGGTGGAAGGTCACCCTGGCTCCAATGTCAGCTGTCTCACTGATGAAGGCAGGAGGGAAATGATGACCCCAAACCCCCTCCTGAGTGGCTGCCATTGGTCATGAATCTTGAAGAAGTTTTTAATTTTCCCTTGCCTTTACTTCCCATTGCATGGAAAGTGGGTGGTTCCTCAGACACAGAGCCTTCACAGCCACATCCCACCTCTCTGGAGAGCATCCTAAGCATGAGGAGAGGATAGAGCACCTATCTGCTGGGAGAAGGCTGCTCTGCAGCCAAAACACAGCAGATAGGCCTGGGAGAAAGCACAGCCCAACTCTGAGCAGCTTTGCTCTTTGTTCTGGGTACATGGGACAAACAGAGGCTGCCAAAGGGTTTGGCTGAAAAAATTGCTGTTTCTGGACTTGGTTAAATGTAGGAGTGGACTTGGTTTTGCTAGCGTCAGCTTGGACAAGACTTGGACAGATGGGAAACATACTGAGCTGCAGTCCTTGTCCCAGGAGCCTTTTCTATCCTGTCCTTGGTCTGCTCATGTCCAGCAACAGCTCAGTAGAGTTGTTCAGGGCTTGTTTTGGACACTGCTATGTGTACCTGGCCTCTATTTCACTTCAAATGACCAACCATTTTGTATCTGGCCTTAAAGGGATGGTGAAGATGTTTAAAACAATGAACAAGAAAAAAAAAAAGGAAAATAAAGAATTGAAAAAAGGAACAAAGAAATGCTTACCTAGTAATGTAGAAGGGATTTACTTATTTTTTAAGTATATAATTTCATTCCATTGGAAGATTATGACCTTCCACTGGAAGGTGTTAGAAAGAAGCATATATTTATGTCTTAAACTGAACACCATAGCAGTAAAGTGTGTGAAAAATAAGAGAAATCTAAATTCTCAGGAACTAAATGCTTTTTTTTTTTCTTGCATTAATGTAGTTCAGACTTGTCCTCGCTGACATGAGACAGACTTTCCAACAACTGGTTGGATGGCACAGAAAACCCTTGAACCCCATCTGTAGAAATACTGTAATTTTCACTCTTTCCATGGGTAAATTTGTATACCCTATGCATTATTGTATTGTATCATATTGCACCACAAAATCAGAGTAGGTGTTGTTTTCAGAATCAGTGGCAACTTGAAGACAACTTTGTGAATGTGTAATGGACTGGTCAGCACTTGCTGAGCTTTCTATAATTTCTGTGCATTAACTGAACCATCCATCAGTCAGTGAAGTTTAGATCCAAAGTAATTACCTGTGTCTTACTGATGGGGCACAAAGCAAAAAAAAACAGTTAACAGGAGTGACTGCTGTATAATCTGTTTGACAGTTTTGAGTGCACTACTAAAAAATAACTAGAAGATAATGCTACTTGAATTTATGTAGAAAACTCTGAAAAATGCTCCAATGAAGTACCTGGAGTTGTGCTAGTTGGATGAAAGTAATATGCAGCCAATACAGAAAAGCAAAGACAAAACTATCTAGGGAGCATTCAAAAAAATACCTACAACAAAGCAATTTATGAGAAGGAGTCTCCCTGGACTAAAGTCTCTTTAGTGTTTAGTAGAGCATTATGTTTATTGCATGTTTCCTGGAGTACAATTTGAACTACAAGGCTGCAATTTAAAGTTTATGAAAATGGAACAAAGCCAAACTGAGTGAAAAATATGCAGTACATAACCCCAGGAAATACTAATGTCATTCGTTATTTGTGTGTTTTAATTGATGGGGCACAAAACAGGAACAAAATAGAAACAAAAATACTTGAATAACAAAATTAAACATGAAAGAAGCCTTAGAACACAGCAAAGGTACGTCCTTGAAGACTAGGTTTGGAGTAAATTTTGATGCTGAACTCCAAATGCTTTGTTAGGCAGGTACTGTAATGGAAAAAGTCACATGGTCTGACTGAGGGCTCATATCAATGGCAAATATTCTTTGGCTTTGGTGGAGTCAACACTGGAACCCAGAGCTCAGTCACTGTACTGGTTAGTGGTATCCATTACTGCAGCAGCACAAAGCAGCTGGCTTACATGAAATGAACTGCCTGGGGACACTGGTTCTGTGTCCAAGGGGCAGGTATGGCCACGGCACAGTGCAGATTGACATACACTGCCTGACTGTGTCTCTGTGGCCATTCACTACAGAAAAAAATGGGAATTGCCCCTTGGCTGCCCATACAATGCTCTGGGGGCCCTCCATTGGCAGCTCTCACTGTACTCTACCAGAAGCAGAAGTCCCATTGCAGCCTTGGTGAAATTCCCACTGCACATCATTCCCACTGGCACAATCTACTGAACAATTTCTGCTAAGTTTAACTTCCCCCAGTGCTCACTGAGGAAGTGCTGCAGGATCAGGGCCCTCAAGAGCTATGTGGCACATCTCAGAGTATAAATGATTTTCCACCAACCCATCAGTGACAAAACTTTGTGAAAGAGCTGTAGCTGTTAACAGAAACATACATTTAATACTGATTCAGGTACTTACCTTATTCTAGTGTAAAACCAATGACAGCAAACAATGAAATACAACACAAGTTAGAAAATGCCTTTCAATGCATGCAGCACTGTGATTAGTCATAAAACCCTGATGAGGTTTAGAGGCAATATAGGACTTTTCGTCTCTTTTGAAAATAAAAATTGAACAAATTATTTCCTCAGCTTTCAAATCAATATTTAGATTTTTATTTTCTATAAAATTCAGCATGCACTTTAAAAAAACATAATAGAAATGCAATAGAAGCACAAACTGCATCATATAAAATTTGGCATAAATGCTGTAAATATTCAGATAGTCATCTAATGTTTGAACTACTTATGTTCTTTATCATAAATATGTTGATATTTAATTTAAATGCATTTTTCAAATCTTTGCTTTTTACTAAAACAAAGGAAGCTGATAAAAATGCTTTTCCACATGAGCACTTCTTGTTAAATCTAGAATATACAATTTGTATTTCAGTACTCCAAAATAAGGATAAACATTCCTTGCACCAAATGCAACATAATTTCTCATTAAATCATTTGTGCCAAAAATGTGAGACTATCTCAACAATGAAGAGCATGGAGTGATGGCTATGGAGGGATTCATTCTGTTATCTATCCGTTAACTATAAAATAGTAGGTGGGGATAACATTTCTTGCATTCGTTGCACAATGTATATTCCTTTGGATCACATTACAAGTTTCGGATAAAGAAAACAATATCAGACCCTTAGTATTCATCTTATAACTATCCTTTATTCTCAGTACCTTTGGCTTTTAATTAAGTTAATGAGATGTCTCTAAGGGCCTGCCCTATACACAAAGAAATGGCAGTTGTGTAATGCACATGCAAAGAAGTGTGAGGTGTGTGTGCAGTGGGCAGGCTGAGAGCTGTGCTTCCAGAGAAAAAGTGTGCAAATGAAATGCAGAATTGGACATGGGCTCTTCTTAGTGCAGAAGTACAGGGGCGCAGAAAAACACTCTTTCTTAAGCCTGGGATAAAATACTTTTTTATCCTAAGAAGAGCCACATGGAACACATGAGAGTTGGGCCCAAAGCTTTCTTTACAAATGGAGAGAAAAAATGCTGCACTAATGAGGAATAATCAGCGCTGGATTATAAAAGAGACTGGACAACTTAACAACTTACATCCTCTCCCCACCACAGGACAAACATCAACTGTTGTTATGTTGCCAAGATCAATTTAATGTATAAGATTTTCATCACAGGTATTTGGTTTCACTTGTTTAAAAGAGGTGCTCAATTTAAGCACCATTTGCAGCTACATCACAATCTTAAAAATACTGCTTTTTATCAAGTGATTCAAGTAGTTCATTCAAAAGTAGAATGATTTTAAGTAAGATACAAAAGCATCCATCTTTGGCCTTTTTTATTGCTGCCAGGCATTTTGCATGCATGTATAATCTGCAGGTTGATTTCTTTCCCCACAGCAATTTTCTTGGGGGCACAAAGGAATCAAAGAAATGGCATCCTGAAGGCATATTTGCTGGTGAGAGGATGGTGGCCCTTGACTCAGAAATTGGTTGAACTGAACAGTGTCATGACCCTGGCTGTGCTTCAGCTGTAGCAGTATCTGCACTACGACTCGGCAACTGATTCCAATTCTTTGGATTGCTGAGAGGAGTTGGGCCATGAAAACAGATATTCACAGATATGGCCCTGAGGTGAGCACTCTAGGGAGGAGCAGGGATATCCCCTGTTTTGGAAGCAAAATAAAATAAAGAAAATCCTTATTTTCTTTACCTCCCTACAGGTCAGCTCTCCCTGCTGGAGGAGCTTTCCCTGCTTGCCCCCTTACTGCAGCCCTTAGCCTGCTCAAGGAGAGCATGGCTCACTTGCCCGTGGGCTGAGGAAAAGCTGGCACAGCACCTAGGCGTGCACCTGGGGGTGCAGGCAGCCAGGCTGGGAAAATCAGACCTCTATCACCCCACAGGGTCGTGAAGAAAACACAAGTAGAGATGTGTGGAAAGCCAGGAATTTGTCCATGTCCCAAACCACACCTCCAAGTGTAGGTTGGCTCCTTGCTCTAGCACCTCACAGGCTGAGGCTTGCCTGCTGCATCAGCGTGGGTACACAGGTCACAAAGATGAAAATCTAGGACTGAAACTAGAGCCATCATAATTTCCATAATTTTGATGGTTCTGGAGGGGTGTATGGGGTCTCACACAGGTGGGTAGTGGAATGCAGGGTTGTAAGAGGACTGAATATAGACTGTGTTGGATGTGAACCATCAATGGGTTCTTATCTAGAGATGTAAATGACCTTCTGAGTCCAGGCCAGAGTTCCAACAGGAATTGCTTCCAATTTAGGAGGCACAGATATTTCCTAAAGTATCCCAGTTTGGGGATGAATAAGCCAAACAGAAGCCTACTAACTCTCCAATGACTCCCTGTAGAATTAATGGGAAGAGGTAAACCCTGGTGAACGGTTCATGCTCAGTGCCTCTCTGCAGCCCTGGGATGGTTATTGTGCAAAAAGCTCTCCCCTGGCAATCTTGGTGGGAAGGGAGAGCATGCAGAGGACTCTGCCTCCTCCCGTTTTGCTGGAGGCTGCCTGGGAGAGCTCCCGGGAAAGGAGAGCTGCTTGTGCTTCCTGGGAGCAGGCAGTGCTTCTGTAACCTTCATTGAACAGTGAAGGAATATTAAGAATGAAAGCCAAGTCCTATCCCTAGTACTCACAGTGTGATTCCTGGTAGCCCTGGTGTGTGCAGGATCATCTAGGGTAAGTACTAACAGATACTGATCCAGGCTCCCTTCTGATACCCTGAAGCACTTCATGGAGGTGACTGAGTGTCTTCATCATTTAACAGGTGAAGAAACTGAAGTGCTGGGGGTAAAGTGATCAGTGTGAAGTGACCAAGTGAAATAGCAGAGCTACAGAAAAACCCAAGTGAGAGTATTTATTGATAAGGAAGTTGCAGGTTACTTGCAAATAAATTTGAGGAGGCCTAAAGAATATTTTCATGAATTACAATGTGCAGATAGAACTTAAGCAAAACAGAGGAGTTAAAGGCACCTGTCAGGTTTGAGCACATGCCAGCATAGGAACCAGATGCACCATGGCATGTAATTCTGCCCTTCCTGAGGGCAGCATGTCTCATGTGTTGTAGTTAGCAGGAACTGGAACTCTACATCTGGTCTTTGGGAAATAAGATGTAATGGCACTGTGTTTCACAGACTTGGTAAGGGAGAAATCAGACCAGTTTGGTCTGTCTTTCTCTGTGAATTGTACCAGATGCCACTTGAACAGGATGTAAATCCTCTCTCTCTAGCCTGATATTTAGGGCAATTTTCAGAAGAGCCTTAAAGCTCTTTAACAGGACTAAAATAATAAAAGGGAGGGCACTGTCTGCCCACCTGGTTCCTTCTCTTGGTCAGGTGTGATTATTTGCTATGGCCATTCTAATATAATATATCTCACATGACCTGTATATTTCACTCAACTTGTGTGTCTAGTCTACAGCCTGACAGATCTCATTGTCAGAGAAGTTCCCCACATTTCAGCCTCCAAGTAACTTTTTAAAGATCTGATTTATTCCTACTTATGGCCCCTAATTCAGTGCTTGGATTGATGGGTAACATTATACTTTTTTTTTTTTTCTCTTACATGTTTTTTTCTGTTAATTTTCTGTTTAATTGCAAGGTAGAAAGACTTGTGAATATTTTAGAATGACCAGTTCCCTTTTCCATAGTTTCCTAAACATGATGAACTTCCTGAAGGCTCATACTCTTCCATATCTTTCCTGATGCAGCATAATACAGCCATTGATTGACTAAAACAGGAATCATATCCATCTCTCTCCTCTGTTCCTCCCAGTTTTAAGCTTAATGTTATGGAAGCAGAGCCCAGCAAGGTGTGTAAAAGCAGCGGAGGGTGTACAGTTACTCAGTGTTGGGACCAGTTTGGTTTGAGGTTGATATGAGTGCCATGCAAGCTGGTGCTTCTTGGTGGAAAGGAGAACAGGACTAACTAGCAATCAGACAATTCAGTTTTCTACTGTTAAAAAACATTACTTGCAGTGCCTCTGCTAATTCAGAAGCCTCATAGCTATAATTACACAATCTGAAGGTTATCTAAGCCTAATTTCTTCATTGCTTGTTTTTAAATTGTTCAATAAAAAGAACGTTTGAACCTATCTATGGAGCAGGCTCGCCTCTCTTTGCCAACCACTGCCAGCGATGAGTTCCTGCCCGGGAAGCCACTAGCACTTCACTTCTACTGGAACTAAATTGTTAGAGAAAAAGCAGGTCATCTCTTCATGATGCAACACAGGAAAAACGGGTTGGCTGCCAGCGAAACCCATCTCAAGAATGAGAGAATCAGGAGGGTGCAGACTTGATAAAATCTTGACAAGGGGATGAATATAGAGCTCGGACCATAGGAACCTGATATAGTGAACCCTGTTTCTGAACAGTATCCTTCTTACTAAAAAAAGGAAATGAATAAGGCATTAGTTGCTAACACAAATTTTTAAGAGGCACAACAACATTACTTTGTGCAATGAACAATACAGAATAATCTTTTTTATCTTTGAAAGGATATAGATCAGCCTTAAATGGCAGCACAGTGTTGAACAGGATATCCTTTCTTATGTCCCAGCACAATAATTTTTTAATAGTAATTGCTGCATTACAGGACCACAGCCATACTTGGAGATGATAAAGCCCCACCTTCCCTCCAGCATTTCTCCACAATTTTTTCCACACCTCCCCCTGCTGTGACACTTACTTTGTGTCCATCTTAACTACTGACTGTTGCAGTCAGGGCAGAGCATCAGGAAAGATAGGATTTTAGAGGTTTCCCTTTGAGAAAGGATTGCCTGGGCCACAATGGTTCTTAATGAGCTTAAGAGTCATGTCATGCTGGAGAAAGTTCAGTGCTTTCTGAGGTGGGGTGGGGTGGGGTGGGATGAGGTGAAGCTGATACTCACAGGACGACTTCTACGTGGTCCAAAGCCCACTGATCATGACCTGTTCCACTGTGACGGGGCTGCCACCAGCGCAGCAAGACTCCTTTCATTCGTGCCTCCCTGTCACACAAACACAAGAGCCTGTGAGAGCTCCAGACTGTTGGTGTTTTGCATATCCCTATCTATCCCCCAACAGGAAAAAAGTTGAATTGTTTCTATGTCCCTTAACATCCATACATTATATGTGTAAAACACTTAATAGCTAAAAAATGCACACAGGTAGGGAGGATTTTTCCCCCTTATCTTCAAAACAAGTGTTCTTTCTGTTTTTCTTTTAAGTGCATTGATAAACATGAGCCTGGAATTTCTTAATCAGCCTTCCTCTTAAGTCTTCTTTTTTTGCCCCCTCATCAACATTTTTTCTTCAACAGTGATGCAAAGATAGGTTATTTTTTAGCAGAAATGTAACTTGTGCACTTAGAGGTAATGAAATGTGACTGGGTACTCACAAGGGAACGTTATAAGACACTCTTTGGGCTTGTATAAAGTCCTTTGGCTGATGCTGTGCAATTACTTGCCATGTAATTCCATTATTTACACTGTATTGGAGGAGCACTGCCTTATCTACAGTGTTAGGATCACTCAGATTGGTATTACAACTGTCTGTTTGTGAAATACTTCCAATTTGCAAAACAAACATGATTTTACTGTAAAACAGAGAGAGAAAAAAAGTATTTTCAATATGTAAAATTATTCAAACAGGAACAATAGTGTTTCTAGGTTTATTGCAGTTACCTTATCAAAACTTGTAGCATTTTCAAGAATCATTACTTTAACATGCAAAATAAACTGTTCTCACATCTTTAAAACACAGTTTCCTCTTCAAAACAATAGTTCACTATGTATAATATATTGTTGCAGGCAGGATCAAAGTTTGCAATATATTTGCACAAAACTGAGATGGAGAAAAATGCAAACATGTAAATAAGTGTATGAAAAGTTTAAAAAAGACAAATAAAGGTTGAATATAAGGAGGTGCCTAAAAAAACATATATATCATATTCTACCCAGGTGCTCAAGTAAGAAGAGAAGAGCCTGATTTTTATCTGACCCATTGGCCAATTCATCCTGTTTCTAATCTTAATTTGGACAACTCAATATAAAGCAGTCCTGAAAGCTGTCACTCTGCTAAGAGCCAGCACAGGCTGTTTAAATTTGTTTTTCCATGGCCAAAGAGGCTCAATAGATGAAAAAGATACTCCTGTTCATTGCCAGGTGAATATAATTCTATTTGACAACTGAAATGAGAAAATTGCCCTGTAATTACTAAATAACATCTTTAGTCATAACCATTGTGGAGGCACATACAAACATGGGATTTATCTTATCAGATCAGGCACTGGTCCAGGCAGTCTGGTGTCCAGTTTTTGCCAACAGCTTCATTGTCAGTGCTGGCTTAGATAGACAGTGCTCTGTTGGGCATGATGAAAACATCTGACCTTTTCATCTGACATCCTCACTCTCCATCTCCAAATCAAAGTCACAAAGCATTTTGCCAACCCTAATGTTTTCTCCCAGTCACATCCAACTGCATGACACAGCCAGGTCAGTCCATCCTCATTTGTACTGGCCCACATGGTTTCACATACAAGTGAAGAGTTTCCTTTCTCATGAATTGTTAAAGAAGCTGTTTAGGCTCAAACTATTACCTTGCTCGGGTAAGATCCAGAGGCTTGGTCACAGCTTGTCTTACTTGACATCCATTAAAATAGAGTGAATCTCCATGGGCATAGGGTGCCAGCTGTCCACATCCATTCCCTATCACTCCCCCCTGAATGGTTTCCCAGTTTATTTCAGTGACTCTTTCAGATTCAAAATTATCTTTAATATAACTTGGCAGATCATGGCTAAAAACAGAGCAGTCATCACCTAAAAATGACACAACGAAGTTGTAAAACATGCAAAAAAAGAAAGGATGGAGAAAATTCAGTTACAGGTCATTGTAATTCCTTTCAAGGTTGTGACTCAATATACAGTGTAAGGACAACCTGAATATATTTCAGCAGATTCATTAATAAGGTGCACCTTGATATACAGCAGTCATTTTTATAAAATTGAGGCTGTGAGTCTAATTTTTACAGCAGTATAACTTCAAGAACTGCGATACAGTTCCTCCTGTTTTGCACTGGTGCCAATAGGAGAAACCTCAAATTGTGGGTTGAAGGCAAATATGTCTAAAAACTCGGAAAGGATCTAATCAAGGCTCTCCTGGAAAACATTAAACACTGGCTCCACTCCTACAAAGCACTTAGAGCTTACCAAGGGCACCCAGGTACCATTAGGCATGTGCTTAGCTGCACTGAGGGCTTAGAGCAGAACACTCTGTCCTGATGGGGCACGGAGTCCCTTACAGATACCAGTCACCAACATCTGGATCCCATTTGCACATCCTCTGGGATGCACCCTTGGAAGGAGCATGGGTTGGAAGCCAGTTCTGGGTAATCAAGCAGCCATGTTCTGCCTTCAGTGAAGGCTGGATGGACATACAGTGCCAGATGGGAGAGACTGCTCAATATGGAAAGTAAGGAGAGGGGAAAGCTGTTATTTTGAACCCTGACAAATTATTAATTTTGGATTTACTCAGACATTCCAGTGATGAATTTGGACATAACACCTCACTTAGTCTTTTTGTTTAATTTTGAGCTAGACTAGACTGTAGTAGATATACAGGAGAGAAATAAAGAAATGGAACCTTGGAATCCTTCATCACAGATGCAAATGGCTCCAGTTGTGCAATACCCATGGCCACTGCAGAGCTTTGGGCATGCCTCCCCAATGTACACGTGATCTATTGCCCAGCTCTGCTTCTCTAGTTCTTCTCCCTTCTGAATCCACCTGAACTGGGTTGCACTGCAAATATCAAACATCCAAACAGTGTATTAGGATACATAGCAATTAAACACATCTGTACAGTGATGTTCTAATACACCAGCAGCAAATGTAACCAAAAATGTCACATGAGGGGGCTGTGACTTCAATAACTGGAAAAACCCACCCTGCTACATCATTGGCAGTAGTGCCTTCTATTAACAAAAAGCTTCCTAAAGAACATTAGTAATGTATCAAATCTAAATCTGCAATAAAAATAAATTTTAATTCACCAATTGTTCCTAGCAAACCATGCCAGCAAGACAGCTGTCATTTTATAGATCCACAGTGAGCTGACCTTTCAGTAACCTACCTGGATGAGACGTGGTCAGGCAGCTGGATAGTTATTCTTCTCCACATGGAGCTGTTGACAGAGTTATAGATGGTCGCTTCATGGAATTGAAATGGGGAGCAGCCAATGCTATTAGATGAGGAAGGAAGGCAGTGTGTCTGGACAAGTTGCCATGAGTCTGTCCTGTAGGAAGCAAAAAAAAAGAAAAAAGAAAAAAGCTTTAGAACAACTGAAAAAATAATGTAAGGAAACTAGATTATTTCCAAGGGTCATAACATTGCCTGTCCTACTAAACAAACAGAAGAGATTTTCAGCAATAGTTTCTATGCTCTGGAGCCACAAATAAACAAGAGGTGAGGGGTCAAAGCACAGGTGCAGCCAGGGGGGATGTTTGAGTGTTGTGGAGCCCTTGGTGGTGGCACTCCCAGGAGTGTGGTACATACTACATACAGCTGCTCTGGGCTGCATGACAGAAGGATTTATTTAGGAGGCAGCTCCTTAGTCTCTTGCAGTGTTCATGAGTCCCAACAGAATTTGCTACCTTTTCACCTGCATTTATTTGAGCACAGAATATACCTTAATTTTTACAAATTATACCATGCTGCTTTTCTACAGCACATGAGGCAGTGTAATTTTTAGCTAGTTAAAGACTAATTTGAAGTTAAGTAACTCCTATTTCATGACAGCTTGGTTCTGTATCCTACTAAATAGTTTCTTGCAAATATGTTTTCCTGTGAGTATACTTTTAAAAGGAACATGCTCATGACTGTAACTACAAGCTCAGTGCCATGAATCTGTCAACATCTGGGATAAATGATAAAGAGAATTTATGGGAGTTACATAGACAAATCCCAGTGCTTGCACACAGGCCTTGTTCAGATTCTGTTACAACATGAATAGCAAAGCATATTAAAATAATTCATATTACGACGTGAATAGCAAAGCAAAGCTTTAATAAATAGAAGCTCTCTACATTTTTAATGTCATACTATTTTTTTCAGGTCTGTGTATTCTGCTGTCATTTACCTGGCATCCTTTGTATACTCCAGCATCACTGAATGGAGGTCCCCACAAGAATTTGCCTCACAGCCAACCACGATCTATAGCACAAATAAAATAAACTGCTACAACAAGTCAGGTAGACATTTAAAGTAATATATAATCAAGTTATGTTCTCCTTTTTTTGTTTCTTTATTAGGTGCATGAGGGATTGTCAACTTAGAACTTGGGCAAAATCCACCAAAAGTGGATGGAAAACAAAAGACACAGTACTTCAGATACTGTATTTACTTAAAGAATTTTACTTCCTTGCTACTGTTATTTTCTAACAGAATCCTAACACTTCATTTCTAAAGTCCAAATTAAATATCTAAACAAACATTTTTTTCTGAAATAAAATATATGGTAGTTCCTTGGCATTTCCAAAAGTGAAGCACCTTTGAAATTTAACATTAATCATGATAAGCATATGGACATAAACTTTAAATCAGTCCAATTTAGGAACAGAATTATTTTGAATATTTAAAAAAATAGACATATTTGTTCTGTATTACAGTTGAAAGATTACAGTACCCAGTGTACATTACTGATTAGATAATACAATGCTAAATTTCAAAACTAAACAGAAGCCATGCGAGAGCTGAGTTCTTAGTTTAGAAATAAAATCTTTGCTGTGAGAGGTGAAGAAAAATGGGGAGAAGATCAGGAAAGAAAAACTCTTCAGTAAGAGCTTAGTAATATGAACTATTAAATGCTGATGGGTTATCTTAATTTTGGTCTTAAAATAGAGGAAAAAGATGATAGGCTGGGTAAAATAAGCATCTTGGAGATCTTGGAGGCAGTCTTGACATTCAGTAGTAAAAAACTTCAGAGACTCCTCTTGTATATAATTTTTTTGGCATGCTGAGTGGGGAAGCGGTGCTTTAGGGATTATATTAGACAGTCAATATAAAATAGTCAGTGACGTTGAGAAAAGGTGAAAATATTGATCAGTGGAAGATGGTAAATTCTGGAACTATCTTGTTAAACAGAAGAGCAATAAAAAATCATAATAAGAAAATGGATTAGTATTTTGATAACCCTACTTTCATGTTAGTTCCTAGTTTAAGACAGGGTACTTGGGGAACAGCCAAGAACATTTCTGGAAAACAACTGCTTGTTGCCTTTGGCCCTGTGTAGAATTCTACCTTAAATCAAATTAAAATACTCAGAAATGTTTCTCTGATGGTTTAGGTCATTTGCCATGACACAAGGAAGTAGAAGGGGCACTTCTATTTGAGCAAAATTGCATTTTCCATATGATGCTCTTCTCCAGCCTTCTCCCTTACTTTTTCTGTTCCTTCACAAATTAGGGGAAAATAACTTGTTCTGCATGGCATCTATTCTCACCTTAGAAAATAATTCCTACTGTATCTGATGACCAAGTAATTTCAGGAAAAAGGTATTAGACTTCCAATTCCTCTGACTAACCCCAATAGCATACAGACTGTCAGAATATTTTGACATTTTACATTCATGCAGCCTTTTTGGTTCTCATTACCTACACTTCATATTTTCTGTTAATTTCTAGTAAAAAGACACTATTAATTATTTATCCAATTGAGCATCCTAGTTGGAAGAACAATAATTTCTGGAGACACATTAGATGAATTTTCATTGTGTTCTTTACTTTGGAGAGAGAGAACATTTCTTACTTTAAACTGCATCATGTATCCTGGCTGTATAATGAGCTCCCTGGAGGACAGGATGTTGTGTGTTTTATCCTTTTTCTTATTTGGCCAGTAGAGATGGAATGATGGATTTCCACAGAACCCTGCAGTTCTGACTGCATTAGGGTAAAAGCTCCAATTTTCTTCATGAGAGGTGCCTTCTATTAAGATGAGTTAAATAAAATTACTGCATTGTCTTGGTAAACATCAAGGCTTAGAAATTAATCCACAGAATCACTTGACAAAGTACTTTAGTGATATGGACACTACATTTATGCTATCTGTAATGACACACAGTAAGCTACAAAGAGAGAGACATAATAAAGATATTCATCACCAGAGAGTTAATTAAAACGTTTAAATAACAGTACTTTTTAAAAATATGATAAGAGCATAATACCAGAAATTTAAATGAAATGAGTTAGACCGAAATAAAAATTTTTATGTGTACATACATGTGGACATACATCTGAAGATACATGTGTGTGTATATATATATATATATATATATATATATATATATATATTTACACACTCATATTAATAGCATATAAACAGCATTAGTCTACAAAATGAAAAATTTGCAGGGTTAAAATAGAAGAAAGTCTGCTTGCAAGCTCACAGGGCTCAGGTAAGATAAGAACAGAAAACGCCAGCCAACAGGTGAGCTGTGGCAGCCCGTTTTACCATCATCGAAGGTATCCACCAGCTGGCTGGGGTTGATCTCTGCTCCCCCGATCAGGATGTTATCCAGAGCCCACTGTGCCCGCTCGGGGCCGGGCACCACGATGCCACTGCTGAGGGTGAAGGGCTGCCACCAGCGCAGGCGCGTGGTGTTGGTCAGGGCGTGCTCGGGGAGGAGGATGTAGTCGTGCCTCACCGAGATGTACTTCTGGTAATCCATCTCGTGGAGCAAAGTCCAGGATATCCCTAGAATGAAAAGATGCAGGTTTAGTGATAAAACCAAGCATATGGTAGAATCTGCTGGAGGATTAATGTAACATAATAGAAAATAAAAAGTAATAGATATGGTCTTCTGATAGAGCTTAACTTCTAAGGGTAGTTGGCAATTGTTACTCACTGCAAGAGTAATCTGGTAATCGTAAAAAGGAATAATCAACTTGGATGGAAGCCACTGATTACTGAAATAAGGCAGTAAGATTATGGAAAACTTCTGAGCAATAGATGGAACTTTTAGATGGGGAAAAATCTTCACACAGACATACATAGCTTTACAATTAAGAATTACCTTTTTATTTTGGATCTCTGACAATTTGTCAGGTATTCATGGTGAATGGATACAGAACCAGACTGTAGCTCAGCTATAAATACAGTATGTACTTGCCTCCATCAATGGAATAGTCTAGCAGCACTCCTTCCTTTCTGCAAGTTGGTCTGTGGCATGTTGTCATGTTGTTTTCACTCCCAATTCTTCCCCAGTACTGTAGAAACCTAAGAGTAAATGTATATGATCACATCTGTTAGACTTGCACAAATAGAGGTTGATTTCTGTTAACACACATGCTGAAATTGTTCCAAATGCCAGCATTTTAAAGCAAGGTACATAGATGCACAAGTACTACAAAGGTTTCCAAAAATATTGTCTAGTAATTTGCATGGGAACCTCATGGAATCCAACTAAGAACTGCCCCTGTGAGGAAATAATCCATTGCAAATGTACCAGCCAGGGACAGACTGGATGGGAGCTGCTTTGCTTAGAGTTCCCTGGACTCCTGGTGGAATGGGAGCTCACCATGTGTTAAGGTGCCCTTGAATCAATGAAGGACACAAAAAAGTTGATAAACTGAGGCAAGTTGGTGGAGGACACAGAGCTCAGAGCCAGAGATCATACACTGAAGAAATAGGAAGTTACAAATGGATTTAACAGGGAAAAAAAAAAAATAAAAAAAAAAATCACTATCACTCTGAGAGTAACTGAACACTAGTACAAGTGTTCCAGTACAGACAGACAGTAGGATCTCTGTTCTTGGAGGTTTTTAGAGATCCAATGGGACAAAGTCCTGGGCAAACTGTCCTGAATTCCATGTTTCCTGGCTTTGAGCATGAGGTGGGACTAGAGACTCCCTGAGGCCCCTTCCTTCCTGTAATTCAGCAAAATTGCAAAATTTAAGAAGTCAGAGTGTGTGGCTTCATTAAAGCCATATGGTCAAGAGAAATTATGCTGAAGTTGTCTATGTCATGTCCTTAGCTTGTCTAAACTGACAGAGATCCATTGCACTCCTGATAAGTCATCCTTTCCAACAGCACAGAAGTGGAATGGTGGAATGGATCTTGTATGGGCACCCAAGAGAGAACAACCAGCAGAGGTTCTGCTCTGAACTCAGTGAGGGACACAGCTGGTGCCTCCAGCAGTGATGCCCTGCTGACTGGTGTCCTGCCTCTTTGCAGGCCAGAAGTTGCTGATTCCAGGACATTTCTGGACAGAGGGACCTGCTGCTTCACCTGGACGTGTCAGACCCTTTCCAGTGTGCTGGGGTGAGCCTTGCTCTCTGTGACTCATCTGAAAGCATCAGTGCCTTGAGAATCACAATCCCAGTGCCCTGGGAATCGTCATCTCCTCGGTGTCTGCCGGTAGTGCTGTTCCTGTGGTGGCCTAGAATTCCCTGAGCTACCAGCGATGGTCCCTGCTGCTCTGCCCTGCCAGTGTATGACAGAGCTCCCCGTGACAATGACCTGGAGCCAGGACCTACTTTGCTCCCCGCAGGTCCAGATCTTGAGTGACAGCCTGCCTCACAGTTGCACCTCCAAAATACAGAGTCGTGTCTTCTGCGAGAATTCCACACTCGGTACAGGTATTTCCACCTTCTAAGGACATCCATAAATCTGGTTTAATTTCCTCATTGTCAAAGCGCTCTTTCAGGAAGGTCTGTAAGTAAGGTATTTAACATGAAGGTAAGTAAGATTTTAAGTCTTTTTGACAACCACAGCTAGAACTGACCTAAACATGTTTGAAGGCTCAAGAACACTAAATTTTTCTCAGGGTAACAGAACATAATCACTTCTGGCTGAATAGTTAGCCACTTAAACTGAATTGGCTAAATTTGAAAATCTATTAGGGCTGGATTTTAACATACTTGGGAGGTAATGCAGCAAATAAAAATTGGCATGTGCAAATGAGTGAGCATATTGGGTTTGTGTGGCAAGGTTTTGATGGCAGAGGGCAACAGTAGAGGACTTCTGTATGCATGGGAGAAAAAATATTCTATATCTTTCCTCAGCAAAACCAGGGATCCTGACATTGAGTTAGCAGTAAAACTACCCTAAAATTGCTACAATTTTATCCCAAGTGTCCTTAAAGTGATGGATACCTTACTAATTAAAAATTGCAAGCAGACAATGATGTTTGTTCATATAATTAATATTTCAGATGAAAACCAAAAGGTTATAATAATTCAAATTACATGACAACTGACAAGTTAGTTAGTTATTTTTAACTTTAAATTAGCAATATCTAACTAGAGTCCACTTCATTGTTTCTGGATAAAATGGGTAACAGCCAAACAGCCATGTGAATTAATTTTCTAATTTTATGCCATTTTCCTTTACTCCCTACTTCAGTAATCTCTTTCACTGTTCAAATCTTTCAATTTTGTTCAAATACAACCGAGTGTGCAAGGATGATTTACATTTTATAATGATGATTAAAAGATGAACAATGAACTTCATCACAGCCTTTTCAGGCTAAGTGTTATTTTCAAAGCAACAAACCCATTCTTGAATAATGCAGTAATAGTTTTGTTAAAAAACTGATGAAAGAGCTGAAAATGGATTTGACTGTCTTCAGGCTGACAGGAATCAAAGCTAAATTTCCAGTGAGATAAATGTCTCCTCTCTCTCCTTCCCAGTCAAACACATGCCAAAATTCATTCTTTAAAACATGCAATAGAATTACCTTCAGTGTCTGGGTCAGGTAGCAGTTTGGACCCGAATACCCAGGATCACAGATGCATTGCTCATTCAGGCAGTCTCCATGACCTCTACAGTTTTCCAGACAACCAGGGCCCAGATAGAAATTATCAATGGCCCACTGCATATCTGAGTATTTCTGGTAGAACCGAAACCTCACGGGACTAGATATAAAGGAGTGAAGAAAACCATACATATGCATAAAACAATTTTACTCAGTTGAAAAAAGGTGATTAAACACAATATAATCATGACTGTACTAGCTTCTGAGCTTCCACAAGTAGTGGAAGTATCTATTGAAATTGATTTTTTTACATATCCATAATGTAATGAACATGAATGCTGCTATTCTGAAATTTCCTTGAAAGAAAATGAATAGGAAGATGTCCTGTTGTGTCTCCAGGAAGGTACTCAATCCAAGAAAAAATGAGTAGCAAATTCATACTTACTTGCCCACAAGGCTTTCAGGCAGTGTGTAAGTTACTCTTTTCCATCCTTTTGTGGGAAAGAAGACAGATGGCTGTGAGACACTCCCAGAACATTTTGGGTCGGCTGGTAAGCACTGAGGCACTAAGTAACTCCAGCTAACGCCAAAGTCAGTGGAGTACTGCACATGGACCTGATTTTGTGCAACTTTTTCTGAGGGTTTACATCCAACAGACACCTAAAAAGGAAGAGACCATCAGTAATTAGAATTAATTGTGGTGGGGGAATTTAAAAATGTGTTTGAACCTGAAAACAGATGGCAGAATTTTGCTTGAAATGATGGCAGTAACAGTGCCTGTATGGTACCAGTCACCTGCAGGTCTCTGATATTCTCCAGACTGAGAATAGGCACCATACTGTGAATTTTGTTTTCTTCTAGATAGCTCACATTTCTGGATTTCCAGGTTTTGACAGTCATGCCTTAGACCTCAGTACCACAGAACAAATAAAGTTAATATTCCATCCCACGCAACCAGAGATTTTAATATTTCAGAGATGGCCACAGATTAGGGAGACCATATTTATGGATGGATGTGCAAAGGGTTCTTGAAATTTCCATATATTGCTGAGTTATTTCCTTAATTTAGGTAAAGGGGTGTACAAAGGCCAGTTTGGGTTTTGTTTGATGCGAATGCATGACAACACAGGAGCAGAGTGAACTACTGTGGAGCTGCTTTTCCCTCACCAGCAGTTGTAACAAAATAGGCACCTGGCAGATGTGCAACCCTATTACATGATGTCCATAGAACTGCAGTGCTGGAATAGAAGAATGTGTCACCTTTGAGAACATCCTGTGATATTAAAGCTGACCAACACAATGTAAGTGAGAAAAATGAGGATGGCCTAATAAAAATATTTTTCCCAGCAGGGAATGGCTCCTGTGTAGGCCTATACATCACCCTTCCTCCTGAAAGATCTACTTAGACCTGGAAGAAAATGTGGTTTTGAATAAGTTTACTGCAGACAGATTTTACCTTGAACTGCATAATCCAGCCTTCTGTAGGAGTCAGGTCGTGGGTGACTGCATAGACCTCTCTGCCATCATGGCTCCCGCAGATCATGACACCGTCAGGAGAATCACAAAATCTCTCAATTGAGCAATCGTCATGGAATAACCAGTGTTCATTCACTTGAAAATAAATGGCAACGTCAGTAATATGCAGTGACAATATAAATTAAATAGGGAGTAGTGTTAACCACAAAAGGTGATTCATAGCTTTATTTTTCAGCCTACATGAGAATTATTTAGTATTGCTCCTGAGAATATCAGTACCCTATTGTTCCCATGTAAATATGTGTTACATTTATCACATTTATTGCTGAAAGCACCTCTTACTGCTCACTTACACAAGCATTACAGCATTATTTTTTAATATTAAAGAAGTAAGGATCTGAGACTTAAAATATGAACATCTATTGCACTGAACATTTTGGGAGAGCCTTTTAATGGGTTTTGCCTACATGTTTGCACAAAGTGTACCCCAGCACTGGTAGCTGTTAAGCCTAATAAACATACAAAAATGTGTCTTCTACAAAATTTAGTTGTAAAATGTAACTTAAATTCCCTAAATAATATTTTAATACATTAGAAAATAGGGAATAGACACTCAGGATAAGAAATTTGCTTAGAATAACCTGTCACTTTTAAATTACTTTTTTTTCTTTTAGAAGAAATTAACCTTCTAGATGCAGTAAAAAAGCTGCGATACATCTTTTCATTTTCAAAAGACAAGGCCTTCTATAGCAATGGAATTTTCTGTGACTGCCATCACAGTGAGACAAAGATTCAGAGGCTCAGCAAGACTTGGAAATTCCTGCTCCTTCAGTGAGCGGCAGGTGGAAGCTTTACCCGTGGTTTTGTCCTCCACAGCCATGTCGAAGGCGATCCTGCCGGCGGGCCCCGCGTCGGCCGGGGAGCGCTCGTGCTGCGGCAGGGGAGCGCTGCTGAAGGTGTCGAGCATCACCGTCCTCTGGTCGGCCGAGCCCGAGATCAGCACGTTGTCGATGGCCCAGTCGTTCTGGTCCAGCCCGTCGTGCTTGGGCTGCCACCAGCGGAAGCGTGTCCCGATGGCTTTGGCATCGTAGGGAAGGAGGATGTTCACAAAGCTGGAATAAAAGCTGGGAATTAGTTGGAGGAAAGCTGCAGGAAAAAGACACATTGCAACGCTCTGTGCTGGGTGCTTTGACCAAGTCCATTCCCAATGTTTCCCAGAACACGTGGAATTTGGGAAAGAAGAAAAAAGACCAGTCTAGCCTATATTCCTCTAGGAGATATTTCTGAAACAAAAATCTTTCTGATCACTCCCAATGTCATCCCTGGGACAGGGGCTCAGAGAGAGGTGGAAAGGGTCAGCACCCAGACTGTGGCATGGTTTGAACAACCTCACTTGCTCCAGGTGTCCTTATGGGACTGAATGCAATGGTCTGGACTAGCAGGGTCTAGCCATAAGGCCCTTATTAAGAGAAGTGTTAAGAAGGAGAGCGTACAAATGAAATAAAGATTGCTTTTTTCAACCTGGAGCCATTCAGCAGATAGCAATGTTCCAGTATGATTTTATGTGTTCCATTGCAACAGTAGAAAGTAGTATACTGAAATCTCATGTCCAATTAAAGTGCTAGTTATTTCTTGGTGTGCTTGAATAAAAACAAATAATGGGTCCTTCACATCCCCATTTTCTGTGACTCTTTTAAATTGGTCAGTCAGAAAATGGTTGGCTCACATATATGCATGATTTGAATCTCACAAACATCTGAAAGTAGGGCTTGAGTATATCCATCCTTTTGATGGATAACTGCAGAAGCCTAGCCACACCATTTTATAACAAACTTACAAGAATCAGTGATTTTATGATCTTGCCAATAAAGAAATAGACTGCAAAGGTTAGCAGCTTTAAGAACAGGATGGACATCACTACAGTAGCTATTCAATTATCTTCCTGCAACCATTTACAAATCTACCAGACTGCTACAGGCTCCTAGGTATTCTTGTATTTCTGGCCTAGCAGCTGCACAAATGTTGATGCTCTCAATACATGCCAAGGACATTAATAAACACCTGTAGGACTGCGCAAGCTGAACTCATACATCCCAGCCTGACATCTAAACCACAGCACTATATATCCCACAGATTCTGGTGAAACATTCAAGAAGACCTGACTTTAGCAGAGAAATTTACACAGGTAGAAAGAAGGTATCTACATACCCAGGCTTGCTGAATTGATCATAGAAAATCTCCATTAAGAGGTTCCAGGTGATTCCACCATTTACAGAATACTCCAGCAGCACTCCTTGGTTGCGGTTGTTAGGAGTTATCAGACATCCATACATGAAATAAAACTGGATGAATTCTGCACTGGTGAGGTTCAAATCCACTGTAACTAACATACGGCTGCAGCCCTTAAAAGCAATGAAAAAAAGATGTTGGCTGGTGTTGTCTGGCAAAAATTACATTCATAAAAAGTGTTAGACTATGCAGTCACTATTAACGTGGATTCATATAGCAAAAATTTTTAAATTGTACAAACTTTTATTAATTATTTCAAAGATAAAACTACAACTGAACATAATTTCAGTAGTTTCATCTTAAAAATTTTTTTTGTGTATCTATATATGTTGCTACTTGTACCTTCAGTTTTACAATATTCATGTATTTGTATTCACCTTTCTTCTTAATACAAAAGTTGCAGAAATCCACGCCTCCATTGTAAATCGTGAAGTTTTCCATGCAGAATTAATGAATCACTGATTATGTGCTAATGATTCAACTTATGCAAACCATCAAATGGCAAAGCAATTTTAGTATGTGTGTTTTCCACAATACCTTACATATTTCACATTGCTTAGTTTGTTAGCTGGTGTCTACTTAGTCCTACTGGAATGAAGTGGAAATGTAATGCTTCTGTTAATTTACTTTAGAAAACTTTTGTCAGTTTGAACTTAGTTATAAATTTGACAGAAGACATCTACCAGCATAAATTTTATGTTTCTAAAATAATATTTAATCATTTTTATAATCCTGAGGTTATCTATTAGAAAACTATAGTTCAACAGCAGTTAGGGTTATATACCTACACATGTAGCTAACCTAGGAAATTTTACTGTGAGCTTACTCTGAAAACACCCACCTGAGAGACATCTGAAGGATGAGGCTACACATGGATGCAATGTGCTCTAGGGTGATCCTGCCTGAGCAGGGAGGTTGCCCAGATTACCCACCATGGCCCCTTCCAACCCGGCCCATTCTGTGTTTCTGTGGCTCTGTATTATCAAGGACCATGTGCAAATTATACATGTGCAAATAGCTAGTTATTAATTTACCTCTGGTCTGATTAGAAGCCACACCAAACTCCAGTCTGAAAGTTTCAAGTGCTATGATGAGGGACTTAGGAGGAAAATTAAAAGTCTACATATTTATACTGGGCTTTAACCTACCAGCTCCACTTTCAAAGGCCCCTTTACAGCTCCTCTCAGGACCCACACACACTATATCTCATTTTCCTGGCTGCAGCATATCAAGGAACACGGTATCAGCTTTCCTGGAGTGTTTCTGGCTGACCCTAGTCTGTAGGACCTGTTTGACTTCAACCTTCAACTAGGCAAAAGATCTAATTTTTAAAAACATTTTATATGTCTGATATGTTATGCTATTATTTTTTTAATGCTTTGCTATTTAACTTTTAAAACCAGTCCCACTTATAGCGTCAAATGGAGCGAGCTGGTCGCTGTGCTGGACACACACCCCGCTGAAGTGAAGAGCCATCCCGGAGGCGACGGCCCCGCAGACCGTGCTCAGTTTGCCCCCGTTCACTGTCAGCCAGTTCTGGTTCGAGGGGGAGCGGTTGAAGTTGTCCTTCAGCTGGGTGGGAAGGGGAGTCTCTGGCTCGTCGCAGTACAGCCCACCCCAGTGCTCGTCGCAGCTGCAGAGCAAAACAAATGCACAATCAGCTGGCAAGGGCTCTGCATGCATCTTATTCTGCAGAGAGGCATCATTTACTAGTGCACAACTGGTATGTGGGGGTTTTAAACATCTGGCGTCTTGGAGTTAATACGAAACAAAAATGACTTTTTTAAAGGCTTAGTACTGTGTATCATTCAAGCTTCTAATACAGGGTACACTCCCAAACACGGTAAAAGCAGTGAAACACATTGTGCTTGGATAAATAAACCAAAAGAATGTGCCAAGCCTAAAAATGTCCCACTGATGTTAAAGTTCAAGTTTCTGTAAAATTTTAGGAGATGGGTGTTTTCTTATCTTTATATAGTTCTCCTTTTTTTTTTTTTTTTCCTTTTTTTTCTTTTCTTTTTTTTTTTTTTTCACCTCTGAAAGACATTCTTGTAATGTGTCAAAGACTGGATAACAGCTCAGAACTGCTACAAAGAGATTTCACCAGGGATATTGTGTCTTGGTACTGCAGTGTTGTCAGGATAGAGGAGAACACAATAATATGTCTATTCTATGCAGTGAAATATATTTCTAAAAAATACAGTCACAGTGCAATTATACAAGCATTCTCCCATTTCTGCTGCCATTTGTGGCTGGAAAAAAAGCAATACATCCATCTGGAAGGTATTTCTCTGTTGCCAAGACAGGCAAATCTGGGGGTTGTTGTTTGCTAGCTTTGCAGGACTCTGTGTGGATTGTTATGCAAACAGTTTGAGGATCAAGCCAGTCTGCCTCTCCTGGCAAACCCTACCATGGAGCAGAGTCATCAGACCATCAAGATAACACCAGTCAAAAAACAGATTCTGGCTTTGTGAAGAACTGGCATACATCTTGCTTAGTTGGGTATGTCCCACCTCCAGCCCAGGTTCTCTGCACCCAGGACCAGGTTAAGAGCACAGGGACATGGTGTGAAATCCCTTGGGAATAAGGAGAACATATTCTGTGAAGCTCTAGACTGTATGTCCCAAGAGGGCTAGGCAAACTCAAGGGGTACCCTTTCCCTACCTGGTGGGAGGGGAATTGATGCAGCAGAGACAAAAGCAGAGGTGATGCATTGCCACTGAGGAAAAGACCATCTGCTTTGGCCATGGAGCATGAACAGTCAGAGGTCTGGCAGGGCCAACCCCTGCAGTTCCCCTTCCACTTGTTGCTTCTATTCCAAGTGGACCCAGTGCCCTGCTCAGTTTTAACAGCAAAATCCACCTTCCTTTGTAGAATTGTATCACAGTTTTCCCTGCAAATTCATCAGAATGACAGAGGGGGAGTGAAATGCTACAGCCCTGGGCAGGACAGGGAACAGATGGCACTCACACACAGTTGTCTTGTGTACACTTCCCATGGCCACTGCACATGTCTATGCAGCCATCCCCGATGTAGACGTTATCGATTGCCCACGTTTGCTGCTTGTCAAAAGGAGCAGGCTGGTGCCAGCGGAAACGAGTTGCTTGAGACCTTGGGAGAGAAAGAAAAACAGAATTCTGTATATTCTAGCTAAAGTAATCTTTATTTTGATTGAAAGGAAATGTTAGTTTTGAGGCTAGCCTGCTCTTGGAAGATTTGTTTGCTACCAGCATGACCCAGGGCTGGTTTCTGACAATGACAACATCCCTCCAAGAAAAGGGTGTCCAGATTTTGAGAACAGAAAAAAGCATGGGTGCTTGGTATCAAGCTGAGAGTGTGGAAGGTAGGAAATGGATCACTGGTGAAAGCAAAGCAAGTGGGCCATGGTCGGTGCGGTGGAGAGGAGGGTAGGAAGAAGGTGATATTTCCAAGTTGGAAACTCAGGCCAGTCATAACCATGTCCCAGCACAGATACAATCCTGAGGGACAGCTAGGAGCTGCATCAAGCCAGAATAATCCAAACCCTCCAAGTTTCATCCTGAGCCAGTCAATAAGCCCCAGCCAACAAATTTACCTGAATTTTTTTTCCATGAATTTTCCCAATCGCTCTTAGGTTCAGAGCAGTTCTAGGGAGTGGGTTTGGGGACAGGTGAGAAGGCCCATGCAGGGCTTGCAGAATGACCCTGGCTTTGCAGTTTCTTCCCTCCCCTCCACCCAGGGCTTGGCTGGAAATGCTAAGAAATTATCTGTAGTGTGATCCTGGGTCTACTGAGTAAATTATACTGATTTTGTTGATTAAATTTGGCTTAGCTACCTATATGTGAATTGTTTCAGCTCCCAAGATAGATGATGAAAATCTATCCAAAAGAGTCAGGGGACACCAAATAGTTATTCAGCTCATGCAGGTGTAGACTGTAAATCAAGAGCTGTGAGTAGATTAATTTCTGTAATTGTGAATTCAAGCTAATCTCTTTTTTGTGGTACAGCACTAGATGGCAGCATTGAACTTTTTGTAGTTTGTTTTCTTTTGAATCTCAAAAGAGAAATCACAATTATTATTAAAAAAAACCCCAACAAACCAAAACTAAAAAAACAACTCAAAAACCCCCCAGCAAAATCCCCAAAAACTGTTCAGTGTAAAAATGGACCTCATATGTTAAGGTCATTTTTCTCCCATGGATTATTTCTTTATGAAAATGCTGCATGAGCTGAATAAATGACTTGTTTATCCAAAGAGAAATCTACTGTTCTGAGCTCATCTCAGCTATTCATTAAGCAGCATTTTAAAAATACACATAAAAATTGCGAGGCAGAACTTTCAGAATAAAGACAAGCACCTATATCTTACACTGCCTGCTTTGGCTAGGCACATAACTAACAATTCATTAAACTAGTGCTCCTGCAGGAAGCTTTGTATTTGCATTTGCCTTTTAAAATCAGCTCCAAGTTAAGCGTAAGTGTCCATTGCCCACTCGAGACCAGCAGTGAGGTAGCTCTCTGGAGTGCAGGAGCCCTAAGAGGCTGCACAGACATGGGTGGTGAGCAGCAGGCCAAGCTACTGACTACACAGCCTGCATGTGCCTAAAACATACAGGCATAAACAATTGGAGACACACACCCGCTATTACACAGCTTGAAATAATAAAGCAGCATAAAAATTATATTGCATCTAGACTAAAAGGCCTGTTAGTTGCATTGTTCTTATCCTAAAGCTCAACGTCTCTCTTACTTATGAAAAAAAGTTGTAATAACCTCTCTCATGGAATGCCTGTTTTAATAACTTTGGGAAATGGTATTACTTGAGCCAAAAAATAAAATTATGGGATTGGACAGACGTGCAATTTTTGCCTCAGTAGGGCATCAGACTTCTTGTGACATATACTGTTCAAGAAACTCTTCAGTCTTAAAATCACAGTTATTTATAAACCTGAATTTATCTCAGGTGGTAGCTTCCTTTCAGGTCCAAATTCAATTGGTTTGGAACATCAATCCCAGCCCCAACTCATCCCATTCAACCCCAGAAAGACTACTCTGAACACAAATTTACAGTCTTTACACAAGAACTGACAGGGTAATGGATTTTTACAGATGTATGTAGCAAAGCCACACAAAAGAGGAAGCACAGAAAATTCATGCTGGGAAGAAGTCCTAAAAAAACGTGCTATTACTTGATGTAACAGCACCGAAGATAGAGAAGAGTCCAGATGCCCCAAATGATTAGTAACAGAACATGGACTTTTTCATTACTAATGTCAAAACGTGTAGCAACTGCATAGGCCCTTCCAGTACAATTAGTAAAAAATAAAGGCTTCGGGTTCCAAACTTGTTTGTGCCTTTGGTGGTGTCTTCCATGACAACCATCTCAAGGCTCTGCCTGTGCTTTGACACTTCTGAGCCAGCAGTTAGCTCAGCCTATGTCTGAGTGAGGACATAAGGCTCAGCAGGAGGAGCAAAGCTGTGGAGTCAAATAGAGCTGAGAGTCTGATGCCCTTGCTACCTGTGTTTGCAATTTCTGTAGGAGAGAGCTTCATTTATCTATACTTATTTGTTGCTGCTTACATGGAACAAACAAAAAAGACAAGGTACAATTGCTTAAACTCCATAATGTATCATGACATTATAAATTATTAGTTATGCTTTTAGATTTATTCTGCAGAAAACCAGAGGGAGTTACCTAGTATAGGGTGGCAGAGGCAAAGTAACCCGGGTCCACTTGTTGAAAGTGTCTGAAATGAGAATCCTCTGGAGATGGTACTTGTTGCATTCCACATTAGTGGGAAGACAGTCTTTCAAAATTGGGTGCCAGGTCAGCCCAAGGTCCACTGAATATTCCAGTTCAATAGCTAAGGGTGGAAAAGTGGTTAGTTACTTAATTTAGAGACCTATATCCATAGGCCTATAATAAAGTGCAAGCCCCAGACAATATCACAAGTCTGAACTGACAAAATAACCACCCAGAACGTTTCAAATCCTTGTGTCAGAAGCACAAAGCTACCTCCTTTGATGGCAGTGTGGGAGGGTGTGTTACATGTTGCTGAACAGGTATAGCTCAGATGGAATCTGCAGCACATCTCTGCATCTGCCACTTAACTCAAAGGACCACAGATGAAAAGACAGAGCCAACATTAAGTTGCCAGGATTAAGCTGAAGCATGCAAGAAAATGATGTGACAGCACCATGACCACCAAACTTTGTTTTTCAGGCTTGAAGAGTGAGATTCAGCTGGATGTGATTGTTGTGTAAAGCAGAGCAACACTTAAATTCAAACTTTTGGCTCTGTCACAAGATGGCTTAGTCAGCCTTCCGCCCTTCCTGCAGACCAGCTCATTTAATTATTCAGCACAAAATTTGAGTTTGTTAGTCAGTGAGCTTGTTTCCATTCAAACACAGTCTAGCCACATTAAACTAATGTATTCATTTCTCAGCGAAAATCAGCAATTTCATTGTTTTGATGTTTAAGGCTTATAAGCTTTTATTATGAAAATTAAAGGTTAGCCAAGCTCACTAAGTACTTCAAGTCAAACTTTCATGCAGCCATGAAAATGTAAATAATAATAGGTGCAGAACTGGTACTTGAAGTAAATGTTCCAGCTGCCAGGTATTCTGGCTGAGCTGGCTGCATAAAACATGGAACATGGTTGCAGTGATAGAGGTGATAAATCTGTGATCTTCTTTTGGTTACTAACAGACCCATTTCTTCTACCCTCATGCACAGGGAATGACCCTTAATTACTCAATCAGTCCTACTTGACGTTTCAGCACAGAAGACAGTGCTGTAGAAATACAAACAAGGGTAAGTGATTTTTTAGTCTTAAATTTCCCTCACCAAAAGAAATGCTTTTCTCATCATGACTGGAAGCATGATTAGGTAGTGTCCTGCCTAATTTAATATAAAGTTAAGACAATGATAAGGGTTGTAGACAGAGAAACAAACAAATCCCCCCCCCCCAACAAAATAAGGATCTATTTCTTTGCCAGTATATGGCTCAGTCACCAAAATACTTTTAAACTTAGAAGAGATGATCTCAGGATACCACAGAATACCACATATATTCTTAATAACAAAAGAAAGAAAATTTTTTAAGCATGTGAGTAGCTTCAGATTAGCAAAATCAGAAAAGCTAAATCTGGGACTTCATGTAAAATCTTTTTCCATTTTTATACAGAATTGTAGAGAAAAAGTCAGCAACCCAGTCAGTAAAGTCAGTAAATTAACACATACCACATGATGCAATGATTGTATTCTTGTCCTCATTAAAATATCTATACCTCAAAACCCTACTCTAAGAGTATGTATAAAGCAAGAATTAAAAACCTTGTTTTTAAGAAAAAGGTATTTCTTGTTGGCCTTAAAATTCACATAATGAACCAATTTTTAATTTCCACATGATATGTATTGATATGTTTTTATTCATTTATTTGTATGTATATAAGTGTATATACATATATAAAAGCTGACTCTGCACTCAATATACATTATATGAAAAAAGAAACCTGGGTAATTAAAAATTGCATCATTATGTATATGTAAATGGATATATACATGTGCATAATATGTACGCACACATACATGGAAACATATAGGTCTATACATATTTATTATTTTATATGGACAATATAAATGTTTGCAGTTGATGCTGCCTTAGCAAGTGTCAGATTTGTGTTGATATAAATGATTTTTTAGGTATATAAGTACAAGTGAGATCAGAACTGAGACTATACTGAAAATGCAAAACCACAAAGCAAGAAATATATGCTGGAACACCCCACTGCTTATTTTTACACCACCACCCCAAGCATTGGACATTATCTCCTAAATAGATTTGAGTAAGGCAGCTGTTGGTCTTTTTATGAGATGGATTGAACTGCATCTTAGATGCTCACAGGGATTAATTTACTTCAGTTTATTTTAGGCTTCAGACACCTGGATTAAAAAAGATGATGTTACAATTTCTAACTGAAACATGCAGCTTTTTTGTTTCTCAGTTCTTGTTATGATGAATAATGTAACTAGAAAACAAGTGAACTTTCCTCTGCAGTGGAGGAAGAGGCATGGCAGGGATTACTAAGAAGCCATTACCGTAACAGGAATCTGTGACAGAGCAGGAAGCTGCAAAATCGATTTGTAAGAAAGAGTCTTCATTGACAACGATGTCAGTGGTGACGACATAGCGGGTGCTGGCTTTCTCAATGAACACCAGAGCATCCCCAGCAGAGCCGCAGACCGGCATCTTCGTTCCACCAGGGTGGAGCAGCCACTTCCTACTATCCAGGGTGGTGAAATCATCTTCCAGTATTGTATTGCCAGAGATATTTCCTCCAATAAGAATCTGAAACATTAGGAAAGAAATAGTTTCTGATAAGGAAAAATGTGTAAAAGTCTTCACAAACATACAAGTGACATAGCAACCTGAGGGAGGAAGAGATGTACCAGACTAAGTGTATTTATTATGATGGTCCAAAATTGACATCATTACTTAGTAGAGAATTTAGTCCATGAGAAAGGGGAGTATCTCTTTCCTGTAGAGGAAAGAGATTGGCTCAGTTGTACACATCTAAAATTCAGGGAGGCGACCTCCAATCTCAATGAAGTAAAACTGCTCACAAAAAAAGTGTTAGCAGAAACAATATCTGGTGCACTGCTATCACATCGTGTCTGCTGACAGAAGTGGGGAAATAGCATCTGTTTTTTCATTGACTATAAAACATCATAATTTTACTATTCAACAGCAAGCAAGGTAGAACTATTTTTCATTTGTTATTCTGAATTCAGTTTCTGATTGTTCTGAAAAAATATAACTACATTCAATGAAGATATTGAAACAATGAGTGAATTTTAATTTCTAAACAGAGGGATGGGAAGTAAAATTTTGTAACCACAACATTAAACTGGCTGGTTAGGTTTCTCCTAACAATCTGAACTAACTTATTTAAAAAAAAAGTAATAAATATGAAAGCAAATTTTACTTGGACAACCCAATGATACTACTTAGAGCATAATAATTTTAGAGAAAAATAATTTGTGATCTATACCAAGTCATACAAAGTAATATAATAATCTTTATAGCAGAAAATCCCAAATATGAAACTTTATTTTCATAAAATTGACATTGATATTCACAAGATTGATATTTCCCTATAGTCTTTTTCTATTACATTATACCAAGTCAATTACATATTTGGAAACATTTTAAATGAAGGTTTTTGAAGTTTGAAAACAGACTTGCATTTTGTGTGGTAAGGCCTCCTGCAATGTGTACCCGAGGCTCTACACACATGTAAAAGAATTTCCTAGAATCAAAATGGGCAATCAGTGCCCCACATGGAAATGGTGCATTAAAACCATGAGTTCATCAAACAGTAATTGTGCTCCAAATACCTTTTTAATAAGCATTTTTTATTGTCTCAGTGAAATGATACATGCCAAATAAAGAGAAACATTAAGACTGAATCCAGTCTAAGATTGTGTTAAAAGAAGAATTCCTCACCTGGTCGATCACCCAGGGACTGTAGAAATGCCCATTCTCGGATGGTTGCCACCAGCGAAGCCGCGTGGAGCTCGAACGGGCCTTCAAGGGAATTTCCAGGGCAATGTATCGTCCCACGTTGCTGGAGTTACTGAAGAGGAACTCCTGGAGAAGGCTCCACGTGAGGCCCCCGTTGAGTGAATACTGCAGCAGCACAGGCTGGCTCCTGGGGTCAGGTACCCCCTTGCCACATCCCAGTCTCATGAAGAACTGCACAAATCTAACAGGAAAAATCTTTCCACTTACCAGAAAGATCTATTTTCTACAACATCCTACACAGCTAACCAGAGAGCCTTGGAGTTTTTCTCTTGACTAGCCCCCTTTTCTAGCTGAAAGAGCCATCCTTAGGAGATCTTATGATTTCCTTTCCAAATCTTATAACTAGACAGACAGGTGGTATGACAAAAATTCATTTTGCCTGTGTGGTAGTTTGCCAGGCATAAGAGTCTGAACAAAGCTGGTCATTTATGTTTTCAGCTTTTGTCTGCATAGCAGATGGTGTTGCAAGTATCAGAAACATAATCCTGGGTGAAATTTTTATCCCTGTATCCCATGAGTACAGATTTTAGTGGCAGAAAAGCAACTGAGCTCTAAGTAGATCATAATTTGCTACGAATTTGCTGAAATGCTTAAATTCAAAATAAGCATCCCAGTTTTCCATTGGCATAAACCAGAGAAAATCTGGATGGGAGAACAAAGCACATTTCACTTTCAGGGATCATTTTGTCCATTTTGTCAGCCTGGGAAATTTGTCTAAATTACACCGTTTAAATGTGCCGGCTTCCCTGAAGCCAGCGCAAGCCACCCGGGGACACCAGTGCTTTCATCCCCCAGTTAATTGGCTTCTCCAAAGCTGCACAATAGACTTGTATCAAACTGAGAAATCCTCCCCGTCAGCTGATGCTCATAAATAGCTCCACTGTGCACTTGGAGTGGAGGGAACCGTGCTGTAATGATATTTACTTACTGGACTTGCAGGGATATTACAAGTATTAATTCATGTTTGCACAGCTTTTGCACAGCTTTAGAGTGTTTTTTTTCTGTTCTAATTAGTGCTGCATTAGTGCTGCCTGGCTCATGGTTAAATGAAATGATGCAAAAGAAATTTTATATCAAAAATCTTGTTCTGGTTTGATCTGCAGGTAGATCTGCTGGGAGTCAAGGCTGCAGAGATGCTGGGCAGACAAAGTTCCAATAAAATGTCAGACTTACAAGTAAATTAATCTAGTCCTCACTGAGACTCAGTTTCTCTTGCTACTTGATATGACTGCTTTTGCTATAGATTATATTCACCTCCACATCCCAGACATAACATATTGCTTGTGCTGTAAAGGAGCACTGGGTACCCTCATGGATCAACATATCAAATGTAATGGATTTGCTTCACTGATGGTAAGTCTTTCTGCCTCCTCAGATTTATTCCAACATTTGCCACATAATTCAAATGAAATAAACCCAGGTGACCCTGTCTCTATTGCATCTGTTTTCCTTGCATTGCTATTCTTACATTTCAGATTTTACTAATGTAGTAATAACCCACCCAAATATTTGTAGCAATGTCTAACAGATAAAAAAAAGTTAAATATCTCTCTTCTTATCCCAAAGATATTTTGCAAAGGCTTTACCTATTTTGTAATGGAAAAGCAAAGTGTTTTCTGTAAATCTAGTAACACTCAAATGTATGGATGTTCTTCTAGTAATTCAGAATTGAAAGGGATTTGATCAGCTGTGATACCTATAATATTCTCTCAATTTCATGTGATGCAGTTTCAGCTACCAGTATCACCATGATGGTGATACACCATCCCTGTGTTAAATTTTTTATGACACAGATGTGATGGCAGTGGATTGCAGAGTCCACTGGATTTGAATCCCCAGGTGCTGAGTGTGGCTTGCAGCACTGACAGACACGGCTGCTTGCCTTGCTTTTCAGGAGATCTCTTCATAAGGAAAGGGAAAGTTTTAATGTGACTGCTGAGCCTAGCACCCTTAAAAAATAGTTGCTCTCATCACTCCTGGCATAAATTGAAACCTCTCCCCAAGTCCTGTGCAGAACTTGGCACATCTGTGTCACAACCAGATCTGGTGTGCTTTGCAGGTGGTTGATAAAATCAGTCTGCAAATGTAGAAAATCCCACTGAAATTACTTCAGGTTGCAAAACAGCATCTCCCAGCAATGTCACTGCAGTGTGCCTTGCTGTTCAGAAGAGAACATACAGTTATTTGGTGATAACGTTGTTTTTCATAATCAGATATGCAAAAAATTGAGTGTTCAGCTTTGTTTTCCTAAGACAGAAGTAATTTATCTCCATATAACACCTTGAGGACAATATTTGCAAATCCAGTTACAGACCATCATGGAGAAGAGATAAATAAACTATGGTTCTTTGAACATGAGCAATAAGAAAACAAAATTTAGTTCAATTATGGAGTAACTTTTGTATCTTTTGTTAAATAATTTCTAATTTCAGAGTAATTCAGGAATCAAATTAGTGCCGAGTACTGGGACTTGTTTTTATCAATCTCTGAAAAACGTTTGCTGTGAGGAATCTTACAAATTACAGGGGTCCTTAATATTACACATCAATGAGGTTTAACTAAGTGCTGATTTAAAAACTACATTGGTTAGATATTAGGCCTTTCTACTGACCATGAGTCTTTACAATGAGACCATTATTTAAAGCTTCCATACCAAAGATGACAGGTAAAAAGTAGATAAAATGCCTGTTAAAATGTTTCCCACAGAACATCAGAAAGGAGTAGGGTGTTTATAAGAGATCAGTGAAAGAAGTCTTGGAGAAAATGCAATCTCTTCAAAGTAATAATACAAGAATATCATCTAAAATGCAGAATAAATTAGAAAACAATGCCTATTTGTTAGCATGCTCACAATTGGGATGGAGTTTAATTAATATTTTAAATTTTTTAATGTAATTTTTTTTAATGTGGCTTGCTTAGCATGTCTCACTTATCACATGTCTCCTCTGCAGGCTGTAAACAAACAACATAAACTGTAAATACACTAAAATATTTGGTTTTCAATAGTTGGTGACAGCTTGATGGGAATTTCTCAGTGAATTATTGGAAACAAATGTGCACAATAAGAAAAAAACAAGCTTCAGAAATGCAAGAATTATGAGATGACAAATGTAAGAGTTATACTTTCACCAGATACTCCTCTTTCATCAATGGCTCATAATACACGACTGTGCAAGAAAAGCAGAGCATTTCTCATATTAATGATTTAGGAAACAAAAGCTTGCATGAACTACTGAAGGTGTGGCATCAGTTTCTGGAATCCTTATTTAAGGGAAAAAAACAACATTTAAATGGTTAATGCAGTTAAAGTCAATTTGAACAATTTGGTGACAGTGGTTAAAATGGAGCATTTGCTGGTGTGAGAACCACAGAATACGTCAGCTTGCTTTTTCTAGAGAAATATCACATATGTATTGTTCTTCAGTATGGCAATTCCTCAATGAAATCCTGAAAGAACTTTTGAAAGAGTGTTACCTGGCTTGTGACAAATCTAGGTCTCGAGTCATCAGCATACGTAAACCTTCTTCGTTAAAGAAGAGGTTGTTTCCTCCTGACATGATACCACATTTCCTTGACGGCTTCCCACCACTCACAAGGAGGAATCTATCCGACTCCAGCTGACCTGAATACACAGTGAATACATATTTATGATTTACTCTGAAGTGCTCCTGATGCAAGAACGCTACTTCCAGAGGAAGAGAGATAAATTAAAAATCACACGCTGACTGGGAAGTATTCAGTGTTTCCAGTGCCGTGTATTCTAGAAAGCTGAATACACACAAATCAAAACAAAATAAACCCAGAAGTATCAGATCTGGGATCTTTGTTTCCAGTTATTCACAAGGTTTTCCACCTTTCATCATTTATCTTAAGGTAACAACAAAGTACTCAGGTCTATAAAGAAACTTTGGGTTCCAAGTGGTAGCATGCGAGCAAGGGATGGCAAAACTGAAAATGAGCAGCAGCAGCTATGAAGGGATAAGTTTGGTTCACAGGTGCTGCTTTATGAAAACATGCTCCTCTTGCCGTGCTTGCTAGCAGGGGAAGCCTCAAAGGGATTGAGTTGTGTGCATGGATGCTGTGTGCACCCAGGCACGCGTGAGGCTTTGAGTTCCCTCCTGCCTTCCCTCTCTTGGGGTCTGTTGTGGCTGCTCAGCACTGGCTCCTACTACTGAGACATTTGGTCTGCTCTGAAACCTTGTTTGCTGTAGTAGGGGGAGTCACATTTCCCTTGTAGTGAGAAATGACATGACCTTAAGGTCCTCTGCTGTTTGCCTCCCTTGCAAGTGCTCTGTCTGCACTAAAACCAAACTAACATCAAAACATAATTTGCTTTCAACATTATTTTCTACATGTAGAGTTTCAGGAAGTTCTGTCTCAATGAAGATTTTGTACTCCAGCATTAACAGTGCATCAGGCATTCACAAACCACACTTACAAATGGCATCTGAACGACTGGGTTCCTGGGAATACCCCCATGGAATAAATTCTAATCAGAAGCATGCAGGGGTCAGGAAGGCTTTGCTTGAATCCTGGGCTGCACTAAGATGGACAGGCAGTATTCAGATGCCCCCTCCCAAATGAGATACCTTCAAAGTCATCCTTGAGGAAGTCAGAGTTCTTGGTGCTTATCTTGCAGGTTGGCCCCGAGTAGCCGGGGTCGCAGATGCACTTGGTGCCGTTGATGCAGCTGCCGTGCCCGTTGCACATCTCCTCGCACTGGGGGCCAATGTACACGTTGTCAATGGCCCAAGTCACAGGCTGGGATCCAGCAGGGTAAAATCCTTGGTACCATCTGAACCTCGCCAACCTGAAAATGGCATGAAGTGTACTTATTTAAAATAATAGTTCCATCTTTTCTTTGTATTCCACACATATATCATATGCACATATATATTATTCTTTCTTTTGGACCTGGCTTGATAAATAGATTAATTCTAGAAACTGACTGCTAAATCTCATTCCTTCAGTACCTCATGCATCTTTAGGTTGATGTTCAACCCAAGTACTGGTAGAAATAAAAATAACACTATTCATTACCTGTAATCTCAAAACTGAATGACAGATAGGATTTTCAAAATTTAAAATCCAGCTACTCTTAACTCCATCATTCATGGGGAAGATGAATGGCCATGGTCTGGTGGATTCCCTTCTGCTTTGGTGTACAGTGTGTGGGTCAGACCTGGCCACTTTCACCCTCTACTGGAGAGTTTCTAATTCATACTTCCATTGTGCCCCCAGGGAGTCCACCTGTAGGGGCAGAGTGGTAGGATCTCACCCTCAATTACCCAGAAAGAAAACATGATCTGTCATGTCACCAGGTAATCAGCTTGCTTTCAGGCAGCTTAATCTTAAACCAGGCTGATATTGCAAGTTGTTAATTTAAACTATATTCTCCTTTGGGTGCTGTCCTGTCATTTTTAATTCATCTCCTAAGTGCTACTTGCATCAATGTTGCATATGAAAAGGAACCAACTGGGGAAGGAGGGAAAACAAATTGAGATGAGGAAAATACTTGAGAGACTAATTTTATTCCCAGTTGAGAAAATGTTTTAAGGGAGGAAGGAAACCAGAAGATTGAGAAGGGAGAAGCACTTAATTGCCTTGCGTGTTTAATGTTCTTATTAAAGATATCTAAATTCAGCAGGCAAATCAATTCTGTAGGTAATTGTAGCTGACAAATTCTTTCCCTGGATTTGCTGAAAAGAAATTTTTATGAGGGGATTTAGGTGACAACCAAAAATTGATGGATGGGGACACTACTAAGTGTCACAAGAAAGATGCCCAAGAACCAGAGCTCTGCTGGAAGTTAAAATCATTGACTTTTGTATGCCCTGAGGGGAAAACCAACCACATATGTGAGGCTGGAGGTGTTGTAAGCTCCCCTTGAGAGTAGACCTCTGCCTCACAGGCTGGATTTTCTTCCTGAGACAAGTCAGCTCCTTCTCTCAGGGTCGCTCCTGGCAAGGGTGAAGCATGACTTTCCTCTGGAGCAGAGACTGAACCACTGCTTATTTGAGGTTTCTTCTCTGGCTCAACAGGCCCTGGACCTTTCCTTCATGACATAACTGGAATACTAATTATTACCGACAGCTGTCTGCTGAGAACATATATTAATTTCTAAAATTACATATGTAGTGGAAATAACTTAAAATGTCTTCATCCTCAGTTAAACTATAACCACTTGGCACTCAGGGGATGAAAAGGCTAAGGGATTTTTTTAGAATTGCACAAGGAGAAAGGTTTGGATTTTTTTCTTATTTGCAGTGGATTCTGGTGGAGAAATCCCCCTTCAGCCCTCTGGCCCAATGATTTAATGCACTAAATGTAAACTACTCTGCACTGCTGGGCTTGGCTGGCTGTCAGCAATGGGCTCCTGGCCTGGTATCCTGGGGAAGGAAGGTAGAAAAACAGGATAGAAGCACTCAGGAACAGAGGACTAAATCAAAATCCTGGAAGGTTTAATGAGTTAGGAGTCTGCACAGCCAAAATTTTTATTTGGAGGGATGCATTGATGGCTGCCTAAAGGGTAAAATAATTCTCTTGCACAAACCCAGGAAGTACCAGTGAGCTGCTGAAAGAGATGGATACCTATTTCATGCTTGAAATGTTAACTGTCATAAACCAGAAAACTCAAGTTTAAAATTTAAACATCTCCTTAAATTATTAAACAATCAGTCTTTCCAAACTTGATTCTTATTTCTTATATAGGCCTCTTCATACTTTCAGAGGCACATATGGGGTCATTTATTTAGTGAAGGACCCATTGACTGTAGTAGTTTCATAAATACTCAGTCTCATAGCTGCATAGAGTCATAAAGTCTCATAGTTGCACAGCTCATTTTCATTCATACATGCTACAGTTTAATCATTAATGGTATGAGCTTTTACATAAAGTGAGTTGATGCTAGATGACAGTTATTCCTGAAAAAGTAAAGAGTACTGTTTTTACTTTGAAAAGTTACATATTACTATGCCTGCTAGCACATATGGTTTTTCTATGCTGTGTTATCACCCAATCTGATTGACTGAGTATTTAGATCAGACTATTTCTTCATATTGAAATGGAATCAAGCTTATACTAGCTCACATTTTACTGCATTTTCTTATGAAGCTCAAATTTCATGCAAAAACATCATCAGTAAATTCAAATGGCTGATGCAGTTCTGCAAAGAACACTCAGCACAAGAACAGTTTTGCATTAATTTCAATAAGCAACTCCCTTCTCTTAAATTATCACTAATTAAATATATAGGTGATAGGAAATTGCCTGTGGTTATTCTACATCAGCATTAGGCACAATATGATTTGAGGAGTCACCTGAACACTGACTAACATTTAGGGCAAGAAGCAGAGAAAAATTGGTCATGTGGTCTGCTCTAGTGCTACAGTTCTTATGCACCACCCCTGTGCTGGGTGAAAAACAGAAATAAAAGCAAAGCAACAAGCATCTGGGTAGGAAGAGGAGCTGGACACTTACCCACAGAGGTGCAGTTTTCCAAAGTGAATGACCTCCCTCCTCCAGCCCTGAGTAGTGCCTGCGTAGTAAGTGCTACTTGGGTGATGCTCAGTGGAGCAGAGGGAGCTGAGGTGGCTGCTGCTGCTGTAGCACAGGGGGAGCAGCAGGTGCCAGGTGGCCCCCAGGTCTCGTGAGAACTCCAGCTTCACTGGGTCAGCAGAGGAGCTGTCAGTGGTGCAGCCGATATTGATCTGGGGGCCAAGGCATCAAACACAGAAGGTGACCCAGGGCAGACTGTGGGACTCCCAGTCATTCTTCACCTTAGGCAGTCTTCCCCATTTGGTATTGTATTTTTTTAATCCAGGAAAATGGTGATTTGGGAACCCATTTAACAACAGGTTCGATGCACTCAGGACATGCACATGAACAGGAACTTTTGCACATTGCTCTCCTGTCCCTGAGTATATCACAGTATGGGTTATGATAAAATGAATGTGATAAGAAATTCCCAACAACTTCTACCTAGAGAAAACTGTGAAGTTAATTGGGCAGACCCAAAAGGAGAGCTGCTAACACTGCTGGAGTAAATGCACCAGCTCTTGCAGTCCTCTGGCAGGTACTGAAGTAATCACAGCATCAAGAAAATATGCATTATTAAAAGCAGAAATATTAAAACAGAAAGTGCAAACATTAACTTTTTGTTAATGCTGGGCTGTTAATTTCTGAGCTGCACTATGATCCTATTTTATGTTACATATTAAAAAACAAAGCTTATCAACTCAATATGTTCAGCTTTCACACTACCTATTTGTTCATGTATAATGGCAAAGACCTAGAACATCATAGCTGGACTGGATTTAGATTCAATGTCTTAGTTTGGCAGTGTCAGATTTCTCAGAGTGTGCTCACAAGATTCCTGATATAAAGAACAGTAGAAAAGGCAAAACATGAAAACCAGTTCTACTACTGAGAAAATACAGACTTTAATACAGAATCTGAGACAACCAGTGCAAATTAGTCTGTTTTCCTGTCTTCTTATAATTTCAAATTGCTTTTGTAAAAGAAGACAAATTAGTTTTTTACAGAATGACTGTCATACAAAATAAGATGTACTGTACTTATCATGAAACAAATAAAAAACAATTGCTGGTGAAATACAAAGCCTGTATTAAAACTATGTAACATTTTAATATTTTTGTATAACTTTGTACCAAAAAAAAAGGTGTCTTTGTAGCATGCTGTTCTCTTAAGAAAATCTATTTGTTTCTAAAACACAGTAATGCTAAGAACTGTGCAAGAATGTTGCAAGTGTATACTACATCAAATTTCCTTCATCACTCTTCAGTGCGCATGAGTCCCATCAACCTACATTTGACTAGAAGTGTTGTCTACTCATCTGGAAGCTTAGAGAGATGCTCATCCAATATAGGTTTTGACTCTTGAGACACAGAGAGAAACTACTGCATTATGCATAACTCCTTCATTTACACTAATGCTCTCAAAAACGTGAGCTGAAAATGATGTTCTTATCACATATGGAAGTAAACATGTAGATTTTATGAGTTAATGCTATTGAGGCTTATGAATACCTTAAAGTCACCTCAAACATTTTTGTCCTACAGGCTGCAATCTATATTTTAAAAGAGGAAATGGTTTGTATTCAAAAAACTATGAATTAGTTGCATGACAAATTGAAGAGTTCATGCGTACACAGCTAAACCTAATTTTCTTGGAAAACCCTTAGTATCATTTTAGTAATTTTTATAAACTCCTATCATTTGCTGACTATTATGCAGCTCATATTAATGCAACAACATGCCACATTGTTGTTAAAAGCAGACCAGTAACTCTAGCATGGCAATTTTTGTGCCACATTCTTTTCCAGTTTCATAATGACAGTATAATGACCTCTCTCTAAACTAATAAATACTAACTGGTTACTCCCATCAATAGCTACCCCAGGCAATGCACAGTTTAGATTCTAGGATAAGTCAGAATCACAGTTTAGTTTAGACTTGTGTTGTCACTGGGGTACCTGTTTCCACTGACTAGATGAAACACAAAAATATGCTCCTTTTTCATGAGCTTTCTTTAACTCCCTAAAATGGGATGACTTCAGGCCACAATAGCCAAAAACCAGCTTCATCTAGAGCAGCTATGATGTGAGCAAAAGCAAAAGGAAAGCAGAAGCTTGTCACTGAGAAAGTACAACAGTGCAGTTAAGCCAGCAGGTAGGAAAAATTACTTTCTACTGTCACAGATGAAGTTGTAGCTTTCCACTGGTCAGCTTGTAGAAATGCTGTACTCTTACCTCGAGCAGGCTGTGAAGTGGAAGTTTGGACTCTCACTATATTTTGCTTGTCCTCTTGCCTGCCAGTCGTGACCCTCCAATGCATAGGACATGGACTAAAATGCTATCAGTGCAAGTATATAGGCACAGACATAGTAGTAATTAAGGCTAGAAAGTAGAAGACTTTGAGGCAGAATTTTCCCTTATCTATGTATTAAAAGCATCATGATACATTCACATGAGGGAGAGTAATGTCAAATCAATTAGAGGGGAAATTAGACAGGTTTCTCAATTTGGAAACAAAACAGCTGGGTGAGTACAACAGAGCAGAATATGGAAGAACATGCAGCAAAAGGCAAAATAACTTTCTGAGGCCAAGTACCTCAAATTGGATGATAGTATTTTCATTCACACTCAGGTCCCTTGTGGTAATTGAGTGCTCTCCAACTTCATTTGAAACAAATACCATAGCTGAGTCTTCTTCCCTGAAAATCAAGGAGAGAAGTGCTTTAGAATCACTTTTAAAAAATCATTTTTTTCTATTGTATTGCTGAGAGAACCTTACGGAGCTCTTTTAGATGAATATGGGCAATAAAGCCCAATGTTTCCACCAGGATAGAAAAACCAGTTGTCCTCTTTAGGACCAAAGTCAAAGGTATCCAAAAGGATAATGGGATTCTTCAGGTTATTTCCGTCAATAATGAAGTCATCAATAATCCAGATTTCTTCTTTTTTGCCTACAAAGAAAATGGAAATATTCTATTAAGACCTAATACTAATATTAATAGAGAGGACAACAGCAGCCAGTATTTATGGATTATGTGAAGAGGAAGATGCTAAAAAGTGTGGGATCACTATTTTCACTTTCCTTGAAAATAGTTTTTATACTGCTATGTGGCTTGACCCTAAGGAATTAACTTTTATTCCCTAAAATTTATAGAAGTCACAGCAAAACAAAGAGTGAAAAGCAATGGGTGTTGAACAACTATCTCCTATTTAAATCATATTTACTTTGAAATTCTGTCATTGCCTTCTTCAATTAAGAATCATCTAAATGAGTAGTTGCTACAGAGTCAAAGCAGCCTGAAAGTGCAATTTCATTCTACATCCTTGCACTCAGAAGCTTGTCTGCCTGGGAAGAGTTCTTCCATAGAGAAGGAAACTCTGAAACTCCTTCTCTCCAATGGATTATGTATTCATATACATCAGAAAATTGGTATTCTCAAACTGAAGAGGAAGGATTAAATTGACAGATCTTCTGTGTAGCATTTTTTCATTTATCTAAAAGTGGTTGAGTTCATTAGAGAAGAGTTTAGATAATTGTTTTAGGCAGGACACGTCAGAAGAATGAACTGAAACACGATTGCCAGATTTTAATTGGCTTTTTTTTGTTAGGGTGTACTAGGAATTTGCCTACATGGAATAAACTGTTGCTGAATCACCATGTCAAAATGATTGCTGGAATTCTTTGGAGCTGTTAATGTCAGTTTCTGCTTGGAACTGTGCTCAGAGTAACTGAGAGCAGAGAAGAGCTTCCTTCAGCTGGCACATCTCCTGTAATCAGGAGGAATGAGTTGTCTTCCTCTTGTGGTTTTCAAGTCCTTTACAATTTAATCAAAAGATTAACTGCTCACTACATACTCTTTCTAAATGGGTTTTTAATGCCTAGTTAATTCTGAGTAAGGTAGGCCCAGTTCCCATTTACACTTGGGACACTTTTGTATAATTGGAGCATCCTAATGGGGCCTCAGTGTAAGTGAGAATCATGCCCATTAAAAATAATGAGAGGAACCTGAGTGAAGTTAACTTCATTGGTGTTTCTTGATCTCCCACTCCCTCCAGGACCAAAGCTGATACTTTTCTACACACAATCCAGGGATGTCAGGTGAAGGTACTGTACTCTAAAGCATTCAACTGCTTTTTAAGAACAGTAAACATAATCCTGCAGTAATTCTAATTGAAGGAACTCAAACACAAAACTCCCATGATTTAAGAGTCTCTCTAATTGTTCAGTTCAAAAAATGCACACTCTTAGAGATGCTGAGCTGTGCAAGCATGGAGCTGGACTCCCAGGGGTGTGTCCCTCCCTTACCATTGTTGTAAGGCTGCCAGAGCCTGAACCGCGTTGCGTTGCTCTGGGCTGCGTAGGGCAGAGGAACGTTGATAAAGAGGACATCTGTAGTCTGGGTGAAGTAAAACTCATCTATCAGCTGCCAAGTGATGCCACCATTGACAGAATACTGCAGCAGGATGGAATGAGACCTCTCAGGGGTGCCTGGAGCATAAAGGACATGGATTTATGTTTATTGAAATCCAGTAAGTTCAAGCAAGTATAAATGAAATTATATTGCTCTGACATCCACTACAAAGTATGGGCTTCCTTTAACAACAGCTTAAGCTATTGGGATGTTACATACACATTGTACACATATGTCTTTCTGTGCTTTCCCTTGTTTGTCTGCAAAATGCAAATGAAATAGGGGCTAAATTTGCATTATTATTCCTTATACATATAATAATAGTTAATTATTTAGATGAGAAGCTATCTCAGTGTTATACTTTTTTAGATTAGAACACACCAACTCCTTCTACTACAAACATATACAGTATTTATTCTCTTGTTTTGTCCAGGTGCAAGAAATTATCATCACCATCTGTAGCACCCACAGATAAAGGCACAGTCCCCATCCTCATAAATTTATGAGTCTATGGTTCTCACTGCAGACACAGGGATGAGGATATTCATGCCCAGAAATAAGTGATGGAAAGCACTGAGGATATTTATTAGCATGTTTTTACAACAACAAAGCAATATTCTATGCTTTAAACTAGGCCTAAAAGTCAGTGGAACTGACAGTAAAATTTGCATTTTCTAACTACCAGCTCCTCCTATTTTTTTTACTTAGAGCTTTAAAGAGTAAAAAACAAAAGCTCTTTAGAGCCCTAGTTATTAACACATGCTAATTAGAGCCCAGCACTCATTTTTGATGCAGGTTACCATTCACAAGCTCAGCCCTCAGCCTATATTGCCTGTGCCTAGATTGCAGTCCAGGAATACCAGTGTCCAAGTGACAGCATCTCTGAACTGAGGTCTCACTCAGACAAATTTACACTCTCTGCTCCCTTCATGGTGTGGCACAGTGATGTCCCCAAAAACTCAGTCAGGAACCAGCAGAAGGAAAGGACTAAAGGACAGTTTCTTCATCCCTGACTCACTATGTGTTACTGTGCAAGATTTTTCCTTGTTCTATTCCTAAATTAACCACACTTGCTGAAAGCAAAGTGCCTGGTGCACATGCTCCTGCTTCCCTCTGCTCCAGTGCTAATATTCAACCACAGGCTGTGGAGCAGAGCAGGGAAGAGCTGTTTGCAGCCAGGAGCTGATTTCAGCTTATCTGTGGCAATTAACAGTAAACAACACACTGCTTTTAACTCTCACAGCTGAGAGATATGCCCAGCTATATCAATTTGTATTCAACATTAGGGAGCTGTTGGGACTAAGTCCTGGATCCAGCAGTAGTGCTAACAAGTAATACAGATTCAATAGGGAGCAATTTCTCCTGGTGTTCCACGGTTTTACTCCTTGTGGGTCATGTCAAAATCCAGGCTTGAGCCTTTGGCTATTCCTGCCTTCAGAGCAATATTTTTACTCACTTTATTTTTTAATATTTTTTTCAATGATCATATGAAGAAATATTACCAAGGCATAATTTTGTAAAAGAAGTCTTTGAAAAGATTTCACTTATAAGCATGAAATATTTGGTGTGTTATAATTTTGGGGCATGTTATGTTTTTGGTTATTACAGTTTTCTCTCTTTTTGATAAATAGTCCAATATATATGATTAAATACCTGTTAAAGAAAATCAATAATAATTCAAAAAGAGCTATATTTTCACTCATCCATACACAGATTTGGTTAAGATACTTATTTAGGAAGAGAGAGGGGGTTCAAAACTATTTTAAGCTGTTGGTAACATTGAGTCAGTTAGGGTCTAGTCCCAGAGCACTGAGCATACCACAGAAACTATGGACATCTTCCTTACACCAGAGTGAGAGAAGTTTTTCAACAGAGTTCAGCCTGGAAGTGCCAATTCTATCAGAAAATTTGGGGAAAATTTCTGAAATTGCATGGGAGTGGCTCAAACCTTCAAGCAGTTTAGTGGTTCTCCATCATGCCACTCCAGGCTTGGATATAATTATTTTTTAAAGCCAAGGATGGCAGAGCCTTGGAGCAGGGTTAAGACTGAATCATTGGCTTAAAAGTCCTTGTACTGGAGGAACTGTCACAAGTTATTTACAACAACACGTAAAACTTGTCTTGTAAAGTCTGACTATTCTTTGTATCAATTAAATTGAATTATGGAGTTTCAGTTACCTCTAAGATACCTGCTAGACAGTCAAATTGTAAGAGATTTGAATGCAGTGGACTGAATCTAGAAAATGAAAACCACTGTAGTTTACTATTAGTCCCTTAAATAATTTACTGTAGGCAGAATTTTATGACATAAAAAACTTGGACAAATAATTTTTTCCCAACATAATTGGAAATCTCTACAAAATCTTGAGCTCTTTTGTTTCTTTTCTGCACAAAGACTTTACTAGCTGTGATATTTTTGATGATACTACAATCCATTTTTTTCTTAGGAGCTGCACAGACAGTCATTTAGGCTGGGAGCAAGGAAGGGATGATGCAAAATTTCAAACAAGCTCGTATATAATCTACCATAAACTATTGATCACTACCATACACTGAAGTTGAAAATATAAATCTATTCTTTTCTGTGTTGCTACTATGTACTAATATAGCTAGTGAAGTGGTAGTAAGTCAATGGTGATCTTACCTTTGGCAATAAATTTAAATGAAAACTGGATGTACACTGTATTAGTGCAGTCTAGATCTCTTGACACAAGCATTCTCAGTCCTTCCTGCAAATACAGAATATACAAAGTGAATATCAGTTCTCATTATTGAGAACAGCCAAGCTTATAGTTGCTTGGCTGTTGTCTGCTAATGCCTGCTGGTGGCAGCAAGAGGGGAAATTCTCTGTACCCCACCTTTTCCCAGGCAAAAAATGGGGACAGTGACAGCCTTGGTAAAGTGAGCCAAGATATGACAGAGGTATAACTACATGGTCAGGTACAGGCACAGTTACAGCTCATTCAGTTTGTGCTCTGAACCCCTGGGATGTGACTGACTTAGACATTTAGTCCAAGCTACTGCACTCATTTTTTGTGCAAACTGTACAGTTGCCAAGCACCCTAATTTCCAGGCAGGGACATTCCAGTCCTCTCTAGGAGTTATTTTCTATACTTCAAAACATATTTTGTACAAATATCCTCTTCTGGGGCAACCTGTTGACCTGTAAGGAAAGGGAGCACACAGGAAACCTCATAGGGAGCCTGAGTCCCTGTCCAACTCGACTGACAAGCTCCTTGTTGTGTGGATCCTGGGGCCAGAGCCAGTCCCTGTTCTGCAGAGATCTGGCAAAAACCACCTCTCAGAGCTTCCCTCTTTCTCAGACCCTTCCCCCAGGGGAACAATCTACAGGAACAAGCAATGCCAATTTTAGACAACTTGCATCTTGTGATTTGGAATTTAAATAATCTAAAGAGGTTGAACTGGAGTCAAGCTTTTGCAAATAAATACTTCAAAGAATTTATTTATACACCAAACATTATTTAACTTCCCTTTTTGGGGGGCACCCGAGTTCACAGTGTCAAATGAAGACTTGTGTGAACTGAGAATTTGTGTTCTTGTGAAAAAAAAGTCTATTATTGATTTTGTTAAGAGCAGAAAAATTCAGAAAATATATTTCCTGGACTTTTGAAATCTTCAGTCAACAAAAATAGATCTTTAAAGAACTAGAAGACATAAAAATGATAGAATTGAGTAAAATACAGGCAAACTACATAAACATTAATTACACAGACTACAGCTCTGACTCATTTGTATTATTCAAAATACTATAAAGCCAATCAGGACACTCCAAGATGACTGTAATGTGTACCATATTTCCAAATAGTTCACCTCAAGAATCTCAGTGTAGAGTTTCATTCTTTTCCTCTGGTGGTCAAGGAGGAGTTTATACCACAAACAAAATAATACACAACCAAGATATGAAAAAAAACCCAAAAACAACTGTGGAAAACATGGTGCATGTTTAGGGTAGGAAAAGACAAGAAAAATGAAAATGTCAAATTCTAGCTAAAAGAATTCAATATAAACATATGGGGCTAACAAGAGAAAATTTACTTTCTATTTTTGACTCTACTGGTTTTCATGATATTTTTTTTAATGTAAGTAATCTCTGACCCCTTTGAAAATGAGAGCTGTTCCAGACTTGATGGTGTCACCATTCAGGTTTCCCCTCTCAGCACCGTAGACTTCAGGCCAAAGGTCTGGATGCAAGTTACCATTGAAATCATCCTTCAGGACAGATGGCAGAGGAAGGACAGGGACACAGTATGGACCTCCAAACCCTCTGTCACACCTAGCAACACAATGGGAAGAAAAGGTATTATCCATCTGGCCTGGATAAACACATCCTTTCTATGAAGCAGCTTAAGCAGTTTTCTACTCACATGCAATGACCTGAATCACAGATGCCATGACCTGAGCACATCCAGGGGCATCCTGTAGCCAGGACCACATTATCAATAGCCCAAGAATCAACTCCAGAGGCATAATTGTACTGAATCCATCTGAACCGTGTTCTGGGAGAGCTGTTAAAAACAAAGGAAATGTATTTCAGGATTCAAAATTCTGATCCAGAAAGTGCTAAATACTAAAGAAAATCCCACAGACTTCTGAAGAAAATCAGATTAATAAGCATGGCCCACTTATTTTGAAAATATTCTTATTCTAGTGGAAACTGGAATTTTAAATTTCTCATGTTAGTCTTTTAGGCAAAATTACAGAATATTCTAAAGAAAGGTGCCTAAAGTGATAATCAAGAAAGAACATTACTGATGACACTTGCTGATCAACACAGTGGTTGAACACAAAGTGGTATTTCCATTAGCATTTGACAGCTCCATGTGCTGCTAGCAGAAAGGAAACAATAAAATTGCATCAGTAAAGTAAGAAGTTATGAAAGTCTATTTATACTAGGTATTGTGTAAAGAGAAAAGCAATGGTTATCTATGTTCATATATATATGCATACATAAGAATGTATGAATAAGTATGTACAAATATGCACATGCATACACACTGCTGTCACTGCTGACTGCCTTGTTATCCTCAAATGAGGAAAGTGTTTTGAAGAAAAAGAATTCTTTAGAAGATGATGTATGGCCCTCTGGAGTGAACTGTGAAATTGGAAACCAAGATGTGAACTCCAGGCCCAGTTCATTTGCTGTGTGTCCATTTTTACCAGTGTATTTTCTGGGTGATGAAACCTACAGAGGTAATGTGTACAGAGGGTGCTCTGAAGAATTACAGAACTACTCAGATCATAAGCATACTCAAACATAAGCAGTGTCATCATTACCTGTCACTGCTAGACTAGAGCATGATTTTATTTAGAGAGATGGATGCCACCACATCTGCCACATCCATTTACAGCCCTGTGATATCCAGAGGAGCTCGGCAAAACTCCTCCTGGTCAAAAGAGTGAAGGTGGCACATCCAGTGACATCTTCTGACTTGATGAATGCTGTGACTAACTAACATGCCTGAATGTTGGGTGACAACCTAATGTGCAATAACAGAAAACACTACTGTAGGAAAGGATGGATCAAGGTATTTATTCTTGCTTCTTATTGCATAAATGTTAGAAAAGCTGGTTTAGCATTCTTGTTCTTACTGCCAGAAATTATAGTCAAGATTTAAGAATTTATGCATCACAGTTGTAACTTCCTTAAGTCTGTACACTTCACATTATAGCTGATGAAATATTTTGAAATGAAATTTAAAATTCTGGTGGCGTGACAACACACATTTAAAAATTTAAAAGACATGCAGAACATTCCCAAGCTGGAGGATGTTTGTTCTAATTAGATCAGCAAAATCTTTGTCATGCTAAATAGCCAGAAGAGCAGCACTCACTTGGTTGAGGGTGGGAGGTAGACAGTAACTCTCTTCCAGTTTTGGAATCTTTCTGAAGTGTAGATGGAGCTCTCGGTGTACTGCTGACAGCCGATTGTTGGGGGGACACACTCCTCTGTCACCAGGTGCCAGTCCCTCCCGTTGTTTAGGGAATACTGCAGGTGAACGCTGTGGGAATTGCTGTATGGCTTGCTGCAACCCATGCTCAGCTCAAACTGCAAGAATGTGGAGGCTGATACGTGGAAGTCCCAAGTCTCAGCGTAACGAGGTTTTCCTAAGCAAAGAGAGAAAAACAACAAATACAACAATAACAGCAAATACAACAGTAACAACCAAGTATACCTTCAGCATATGCTTTCAATATTGTCATTCAAATTTGTAACCTCTATCTTCACCTTTTTCCAGCCTTCTCTTCCCTACAGATTACTAAATACCTGGATTTTTCTATATCTCCCATCTTGTAAACTTTCTGTTTATATAATTTATAAAATAGACTCATACAAGATGCAGCAATGTTTGATGGCACGTACCAATGTTTTCACTGAACATCAGAGCTGTATCCATAGACAGGCAGTCAATGTCTACTTGACCTCCTTGTATTCTGTACCAGCTTGCTTGTAAATCCACAGTTCCATCAAATTTATCCTGGAAGCCAGTCTGAGAGCTGTCATTCATCCCTATAAGCACATCATCCAAGGCCCACTGAGCTGAATGCTTCCCTACAAAAACCAGAACAGACAGGTTAGTGGAGTCCCTGTAAGTTGTTTTTAATGCCCATATGGTGTGTTCACTCAGTGAGCAGTGCTCAGTCACATAGCCTGAGTGCAGTTCAACAAGACTAAAACATTGCTCAAGGATGAACCTGGGCACTAGATCATGTTTCTATTACAGATAAACACAGGTATTTCCCTCTTCCTTTCTTTAGCTTCAGTGCCTTTGCCATCAGATGCTCTCCCTCTGTTTGGATGAGATACTCCCTAAGCCCCTAGATTGGGGATTTTCATTTTATGGGTCACAACCTTCCTGCTATTCCCCACAGCTAGATTGGAAAGGCCTCTGTCTAGTTCCCAAAATAGCTCTTGTATGAAAGTGAATAGAACATGAAGGAAGATGCTGAAGGCTCTGCATATAGATAATATTTAGAGAAGCATTGTTCTCCTTCCTGAAAATTTCTCTCCTCTTGCTCTCCAGCCTACAGGCATTTCACTTTCATCATCTCCAGCCCATTTCTGGCCTTCATTTCAATTCACCTTTCTATGGCATGCTGGGAAAAACATCTTACTGCACAATTGCTGCCCTCACAGGAGAGGAAGGAAAGCCTTTACAATAAATTGTGAGCTTGCAGCAATGTGCCAGGGCTTTTGCCTTGCCACAAGAGGAACGTGGGTCATGGCTGATAGGGCCACTCTGAGCTGAGGAATGGCAGACAGAGGATAGTCCATGAAGGAGCTAACATCTCTGATCAGAAGTGGTTGTCACCTGCAGGTGCTGGTGTAAAATGTGATATTTCAACTTCCAGTCATAAAATGTTGCTTATACTGGGAGTCACAGGACTGTCATCAGTGGTCTTATGAGTGATGACCCTCAGCAGGGACAGATGTCATCCAGTTGCCACCAAGGCAAGTATAGGGAGCAACAGGTTGGACATTGCACCATTCACCAATGCAAATGATCATCACAGAATGATGTCTGTGGTGCACCAGTCATTTCTAACCACTTTTAGCCAAAGAAACTGTCTTAACTAAACCACATCCCTCTTATCTTTGTCTATTCTCTTACCTAGTGAGGACAATTAAGTCCAGCACATACAAGAAAATGTCTGAATAAAATTAGCCATCAAAATGATAAATGATGTCTAAGAAGCTGCATACCATAATTACCTGAATATATGCTATGTGCTTTGCTCCCCAAGGAATTGCTGTTGAAATGTACTTTGCTATATTTCTGAATATTGCCTTATATTTCCTGCAGATCCAGGAGCTGCTGCCTTGTGCAAAGGTAAAACTTAATCAGGACACTTTCAGTAGTGGTAATGTTTCCCCATGTGAGGTGGGAGCTCTCACAGAGACTGTAGGAATCCGTCAGCACCAGAAGTGCTGAGGTTCAGCTGAGGATGTGGGAAGTGGCTGAGTGGTTTTGCAGGGGCAGGGGAGATGGGTTCTAGGACACTAGAAATGGTGTGTGAAGATATTAAAATAGTGAGATGGGAGCCACCAGGTAGGCAGATTCAAGGCCAAGTCATGCCTACACTTCCAAAACAGAGAAAAAAATGAGGCAAAGAGTATAAACCATTTGGCATCTCAGGTCACTCTATACTTATTAGGCTATTTTTAAACGTAATTTTCCCCCTCTCCCTCCTGTTATCTCAGCATCTTTGGTTTAAACTTAGCTCTTAAACAACTTTACTCTTAAGCCCACTCATCAGTTTGGTGCTACAAAAGAAAATCATGGCCAGAGTGTGACTCAGGAAAGACCAAATATGCTCCTACAATATTCTACTACTCAAAATACTGTGTTTTTCATGAGCTGAGGTTTCTGCACAACATGTCTATACTGAGTAGCACTGACATATGGGTTGTGTAAAGCTGTTTAATGAATGTTTAGGATGGCCTTGCTTACCATGTTGTGGCTGCCACCAGCGGAAGGCGGTGGCAGGGGTCTTGGCCTCCCGGGGTAAGTCTATGGAGACAACCTGGGGCTCCAGGTATGACATGAAGTCCAGCTCTCGCAGCAAACTCCAGGTGATGCCATTGTCATTTGTGTACTGAACAACAAGTCCTGTATTTAAGATGAGGAAGAGCACTTAGTGTGACTGTGCAGAGCAAAGAGGGGGAAGTTCACCCTGTGCTCTGGAATTGCTGACTCCCACCCGGTGCAGGCGTGTGATACGTGCCCCATCTTTTAGGCAACTGCTGGTCCAGGAGCTTTTTGTGCACAAAGTCCTACTGCAAAGGTGACCTGGGTCACCAGCTGCCACATGCCAGCTGCCATTTGCCATCACCATCTCTAAGGATCTAATATTTTACACCTTCAGGAAAACTAATGCTCATACCACCAAAATTATATAATTATAATAAAATTATAAAAAAAACCCAATAATTTTCTTTAACACAGTATTTATTTCATGTTTGGTATCCTTGCAGTTTGTGTGAAGAACTAAGTTATTATTCTGATAGCTGGGTTTACAATCTTCATGCTATGTATGCAAGCTCACAGCACCCTTGGAAATTAATTATCATAATATTTAGAAAATTTAAGATAGTCTTTGTATCATGCACACAATATGGCAAATACTAAGACACAACAGAAGCCCAGCAGAGCTCATCAAAAGGGATAATATAAGAAAGAAGCACCTGTGTATATTTATTCTCATAAAACTCTTTTATATCAGTACAGGTTTAAGGATAATGGATTTTTTTTGGTGTCCTATATTGGTGCAAATGAGTGGAGACTCAAAACCTTGATGCAATCTGTGCTGCAAGACAACAGCTTTCCTTAGTGAGTGAGTCAAATTAAACGACAAATATTAGGAAACAATCCACTGATATTTAATACTTTATACTGAGAGGAAAATTAAATTTTCACATCTCTCATGTCAGTGGAGAGTGACTTCATGCAACCAGACCACTTAACATGGGAATCTGCTCCCAGAATGATGATCCTTCCCAAACACAAGTATCAGTCCTCCACCACAGTAACTTTTAGCATGTGGATCAAATAAGAGAGGAGACATCTGGGAGAGATTAATTTATTCAGACTAAATAAAATTTCATCTGCAACATTATAATCTTGTGTTTTGGGTAAATCATGCATAAGCTTGTTTTGGAAGGCAATTTTTTATTAGACCCACTGGTGTAGTTCAGAAGATGAACAAATTCTCAGGTACACAATTCTTCTTCAGGTCAGAAATGGAGTTTGCCCACTTTATCCTGAACTTGAATTTCATTCCTCTTATTTCAGACCTTCTGAAAAGTCCTGTGGACTTGTAAATTTACCTGTTTCCCAGCACTATCCAATAGTTTAATAGTGGACTAGTACACCTTGCCTTGTAAATGTCGTCTTAGAACATCACAGCTCCACAGTTACTCCTACAGATGGATCACCATTAGGTTTGGTGTAGTTAATTATAACTAGAAGAGTCCACCAAAAGTAAATCACTTTCTTTAGCATTTATGAAAACTGAGGAGGTAATTGATTTATATTAAAAAAAAACCAACTTGATTTTGTAAAGGCAGCAAAAGGCAAAAACACTGCGGACAATGCAATATGTAAAGGCTTATAATAAAGAAAAGAGGCTTTACCTTCATTCCTTGCTCTTGGTCTGTTGCAGGAGCTACCAACACTCTTGCTTCCAAGTTGTACATAAAATTGAACTAGCCTTTTAAAAAGCACAGGATAAAAAAGAAATGTAATAATCTTCTGATAGCACAAGATCAATCAGGATAATTTGTATCTCTCAGTTAATGGCATTTTCAGTTAGGTCTTTATTCCAGGCTTATTGATAAGGCAATACTCCCAGAGAAACCAAACATGGGCATGGTAAATACTGAAAGACTCAAGACAGAATAAAGTGATGTGGTTTATTAATCTTGTGCCTAATAAATGTGTTTCTGTAGGAGTTCCATCTCACACAAAAGTTGCAAAATCTCCAAAGCAGGCAAAGCTGTTCTTTACAACAGATCTTACCTTGGCCTATTGTAACCAGAAATTAGGTGAAGCTTTAAAATACAGCATTAGAGTTGTAATGAAAATATTATATCCTCCTTAATAACCAATCATTTTTAGAGCCTTCAATTCTTGATATAAACAATTTTCACTGATGAGAGTTCACTGAACATTTTGTGAAATAAACCCTTTATTTTTGAACCTATACATTGTGATTTCATTGAATATTCTCTTGTTCTCACATGATGAAGTGGTGAAGAAAAATTTCCTCAGCTGCTTTTCTTGCAACCTGTCCTGTAGTCAGTGCTTTTATTATTTCCCTACACTCTCTTATTTCTCTCTACTGTAAACCATGGCAACCATTGCATCTGAGTCTCTGCATGAACATATTTCCATGCCTTCGATTTTTCCCAAAACTATTTTTTGCAGCTCTTCTAATGCCACAAAAGTCCTTGAGACAGGATTGCTGGTTTTATTGACAGAACTCTGGATTAGTCTGGAACACCCCTGTAAGTATTATTCCATCCTTGTGCTCCAAATATTGCTAAGTTTCCGCCCCCCCCCCCCCCCCCCCCCATCTGCAGTAATTCCATAGTATTTCTGCTGAGCTTGTGTTTATTATTGTGACTCTGGTTTTAAAGTAGTTTACATTTTCTCTTAGATACACACTATAGTGCTATATAAAAATTAATTTCAATTAATGTCCTGCTGCTCACTCCCCAAATTTCACTGCATGTCTCAGGCATTCATCTGAGTCTTACTAGGTCATAACTAAGGTAAAGAGCATTGAGATGACTCACAATGCCATCACCCCCTAATCTATACATTCTTCACAGGTTGTCTCCATTGCACAGCAAAAACAGCATCTGAGCAGAGCAGAGAAATTGGACTCAACCCCACGATGGGATTTTGCATGCTGGAAGCTGGCAATGCCATTCTCCTCCTTGCTTCCTGGCCAATTTTTAAATTAGGATGATAGAAAATCAGGCTTCATTAATTCAATTGACATAGATAGTATCTTTATTTAAAACATAAATTTTGAGGTGCATTTTTTCCACTCAATTATTCACAAGGATAACTCTTTTTGCTTTAGAGGATTTTTTCCTTCTTTGTTGTAATTTTGGTAAAACCACAGACAAGCTCCATCACTACAGCCAGAGCCAGTAAAATGCGGACAGGGCTCCAAGTTCCCTCACCCACTGTTATGAACACAATATCACAATCCTCCTCTAAATGCAGATTCTAAATCCAGATGCATTCCAGTTCTGTTATGAAAATCTGTATCTACTGTCTGAGATGTTTTGTATACCCACAGGGTCTAGGACAAGGTGGAATATCCTCATCAATCTCATTGCTAAGGTAACCCCACAGATAGCTTTAGACAGTCAGGCTCACAGTATTACACCATTTAGCCAGGCAAGTTCTATTTCTTTGCTGCACCTCTGTTGTTGGAGACAGTATTCAGGCAACAAAACTCTAGACAGATGTGTGAGAGGTGAATAGATTTACAGTCCTGTGACAAAATTCTTTTACTCTTGCCAAATGTGAAGAGTGTTAAAAAGCAAAACCAAAGAACAAAAACCCCTTTCTGCAGAAGGGTGAATCAGCCCATTTGATCTCCAAGTGTCTGACCCAGAACAGCTCCCTGGGATGGTTGCACAATCATTAGCAATGGAGTCTGTAAAGCAGATGGGAGCCAAGTCAGCTAACAAGCCAGATGCCACCACTTGGAAAAAATACATGGTTTTTATCTAGATGCCAGGTAGGCACTGTGTGCAACTGCTCCCACCAAACAGATAGTCAAGGTTGTCATAAGGCCATCAAAATGGGAGGCAGCAGATCATCAGCAACCAAAATGCATCCATGTATCACAATGTCAGTCAGAATTTCACTAGAAACACTGTCAGTGAAATTGTGCTTTTGGTGTGTTGGGCCATGCAGTAGGGAAGGAATAGAGAGACTCCAGAGGGTTTCTGAAGTGCAGGGCAAAAAAAACCAGTCTGGGTGAAATGAACTTTGACACTTACAGCTCTCTTAGTCCTACATTCTCATCTGGGAAAAAAAGGTATAGTCAATCACATGAAGGAATAAGGAGGCAATAGGACAAAAAAAGCTAAGACTACTATACCACTTATTGTATATACCAAAATTTGAGAGGGTTTTTATGGTCATTGGCTCCCAAGTGCAAGCTTTAGTTTGAAATGCTTTCAGTGTGACACTCAGGTGTGGTGGTGCCCTGTCTAGCTGCTCCCCTGAGCACTACCACACACCTCAGGCTGGCAAATCGAAACCCCATGGACTCTGCTGTGCTGGGAAGAGAAAGATGAAAGGGAAAAGGGTCTTTGTACTTAAAAAAAAAGTCTATGTATTCCGTACATAAAATTTACACTTCACATTCAAAAAGTTGTAACTGATGATGTGGACTATGCATAGGTAGATCTGCAAGAATTCAGAATGAAAATAAAAATTTAGTGTACTGCAATATTTTTCAATTTTTCCATCAGGCTATTCTGTGCATTATTTAACAAAACAAGATCTTAAAAGGCCTGGGAAAACACTATTAACCTGAAAAATAAGCAGCTTAAAAATCTACTGCAGGAGTTTCAGCCTTCCTATTCACTACCCTCAATCCACATATCTAACAGTATGTCTTTCAAGGCATGCTTCACTGCTGTTTACTCAGTCACCAAAACTCCCCAATCAAAAATCCCTTGCAAAAATAAAAGATAACTGTGCAGGGGCTAAGATGATGCCTAATAAGATAATAGAATTCTATGCAAGGCATTACCGAATGCAAAAAGTAATACCAAAATGGGAAAAGTACTTCTCTTTAATCTCCCCTTTCAAGTGACATTAATTTTAGCTCCAATAATGAAAAAAAATGTCAAGGCTAAGGAATTATTTTCTTTTTAGTGTATGGGCCTTTCAGTTAACCCTTCACACTCTCACAAACTTCGTGTACCTTTGCTTCTAGAAAAAAAAGACAGAGTTAATGTTACAGATGGCCTCACACATTTAAGTGGGATGCATCTCCACAGAGTAAGGTGTCTGAAGCTCAATGTCTAAGTTACACATGACCAACACAGGCTGCCTTACAGCTAATGAAAGAAAGAAATACATGTTTGCAGAAGAAAAAGCAATGGCCTTGCTAGCTGCTCTTTTAGGATGAGTTGTGTTGCCCTTTTGAAGCAGCTATTCTCTCCTCTGAACATAAAGGCAGCCTAGGGTAATTGCTGTAGCCTAAAAAGTCCATGTTCTGGTCAAGCAGCATCAGGAGGCTACTACCTTTGAGTACACACTGAAGAAAGTAAAAAGTCCATGTTAGTCCCATTTGTGTTTGAGATGACCACTATGTTCTGTCTAGCAAACAGCCCAGGGATGTGGCTTCCAGCTTGAATCATTCAAGCGAGTTAACCTGTTCACTGTGATGTTTACCAAAAAAAAAAAAAAAAAAAAAAGCCGATTTACTTTTTACTTGACATAATAATCAGCAGGAGAGTAGCTCACACTGTGAGTACATGGTCAGAAGACAGATTGTATTTGCTCTTACAAAGTGTTTCTCTGGCCATTTATGTTTTTGAGGAAGATTTAAGACACAAGATAACCACATTCTTGTGCAAAACAGAAGCAGTGGTATATTAAAAGCATCAAGAAGAGCATTGCTCAGAATTTTAAAATGCCTTTTGGCTTTTAAAAGGGTTCAAACCTTGCAAAAATGGAAAGCTATAAATACGAATTTCTGTCATTAAAAGTGGTTTCAAAGTAATTGTAAAACTAATACTTTGCTTTAAAAAAAAATTCTTCATGAAAGAAGGAATAAACCAAAAATAGCTTTTTGAATACAGACTTTTTGAGGAAGTAGTCTAGACTACTTCCAATATATTGCTTCCCAGGATGAATAACACAGGATTTATAGAATAGAAATGTTCACATCCTCCCAGAGTTCCAGGGCAAACATGTACTTGCACAAAGCACTTTTGTCAAACAATTAATTAGTTTAATTAATAACTAATTTACATAATCATATAACTATGATATGTATTTGTCAGACATGCAGGGGACAGAAGAAAAGTGGCTGGAGCAGTGCTATGCAGTGCCAGGGAGCAGCTGAGGACTTCCCCAAACCAGCAGCTCCCACCCTGTCCTACAGAATCCTGCTTGCCTGAGCTGGAGTGATCACAGTAACCTCTGGCCAGTCTTTGCTGAGTGATCCCACAAATTCAGTAATGGAGCAAATAATGGCATTATTACTCTCAGAGCACTATTTGTCAGGAGAAATATCTTTTATTAAGCTAACTGCCAAAATTGTAGAGTGCTCAAGGTTTCAGGTGCCTAATCTCTCATGAGACTGGACAAAGCTGCAGCAAACTCCAAGCTAAATAGTGGTTAGAATTAACAGCCCTTTGTTCATCCTAATTACATTAATCAGCTAGGCAATTGGAGAGAAGAGGATAATTGCTACCAATGTAGCAGGATTCAGTACCAGCAGGGAGAGAGGTGAAGGCTTGTTAGCCTCTTGGCTATGCAGAAACAATTCACATTCCATTCCTTTGCACTTCTGACAAGTGGAGTAATTCACAACATCTGGCAAGCTCACAACAGCTCCTTGCTATGCCATCCTCATGCCTGCAATTCAACACAGTCAGAGGAAAAGGAGCTTTTCTCCCCAGCTATGGGCAGAGTCTTAAGTTTTGTGCATTCTCAAGGCCATGTCTTCTGCCTTAGAATACAATGCAAACTATCTTCTCAGAAAGATAGCAAGTTAATATTTTATTTCATGCTGCTATTCCACTGTCTCTAATCTAAGTATTTGCTTTCAAAAAAGGGAGATAGTACATCAGAATGAACAAAAAAGTATTTTTTTCTATCTTTCAGAGCTCTTGTACAAGCTATGACTACCATAAAAAAAAAAAACAACAAACCATTTCCCACCTTCTCATATCCACATTTGCAACAGGGCAGAACAGAGAGCATGAATGCACAGGTAATTTTGAGAAGCAGCACTGAGCACTGACCTGATATTTGTGGTGTCCAGGGGAACAGTCCTTGCCTCCCTTTTGCCAGGTCCATTGAAGTACAGAGATTTCCCATCGCTGAGCACACCACAGCCTGTCCCAACCTGACCTCCTGTTATCTTGTACCAGAGAGGGCTTAGCTTCCTCTCAAACCTGTCGAACATCTCACTGTGATTAGGCACATTAGACACACAGGTTCCATGTGATGCTTCAAGAAAAAAAAAAAAAGGGGGGAGATGCTTTGGTGAAACTGTGTTGGACAGAGTAAGGGTCAGATACAGTACACTGGCACATGATTCCATTGTATCTATCTGTGACAAAGCACCAGGCTTTTCTAAGAAAATTCCCTGATGACTGGATTGTACCTTTTTAAACCCACTTTACAAATTTCTGTAGGAAGAATAAACTCTCTTCCTCTAAACTCTAAGATGGCTTATTTTGCTAGGTGAAAAACAGACAAGCTTTATGTTGATAAGGCATTTTTTTGTAAACAGAAAAATATTATCCTTCTATTTAATATTAAACAAATTGAACAAAAGATGTTAGCTTATTGCTTTGTTGGTTGAGGGTTGAAAAGACTGCAGTGTGCAACCGGTTGTGTCAATCTTTTTTTTTTCACAGGGTTTGCATTTTGGGTTTTTTCCTATTCCAGCATGAAAGCCCCTAAAACCACAAGTGAGCAGAATTTTCCACAGAAGGGCCTGTCAGAACATATGCTCCCTCCTGGTCCCTTGCCATCTGATGGCCAGGGGACTCAAAAATGGCAACAATTCTCTTGAAGATGATCCAAAGGCTTTTAAACAGACTTTTCAGTTTATAATATTTTATTTTGTTTTCTCTTTTATTGCTAGTCCCTTCCCATTCATACAGATGGTGATATTCAAAGATTGTGGTTGCCAGAAACATCAACGGTGTCCGCTGCCTTCAGCTGCTCTGCTTTGCCCGTGCCGAATTTAATTTAACAAAACAAGAAAGATTCCTCCTGGCAGCCCATGCAATATATGTCATCGTATATTTTTCCGAAATATTGGAGAGGAAAAACAAGATGTCAGGTCTACAGGTTGAACTCAGCCCGTGCCTACTGTAATGCCCCCTGAGGAAGGCTGTGTTACCTGTGTAGCCCAGGTCACAGAAGCAGACCCCCGAGACGCAGTCCCCGTGGCCGCTGCAGTAGTTGGGGCAAGGCTCGGAGATGTAGACTCCATCCAAGCCGAAGGGAGGCACGCTCTTGTGGGAGCTGCTCTCCTGGATCCAGCGGAATCGGGTCTTACTGCAGAGAAAAAACAACAGCATTGCTACTCCTGGCTTCGATAGCTACTGCTCCTTCCTTAAGATTAGAAGGATCTTTCCCCAAATTAGCCATTTGCAAATAGGATACTTGGATTTCTGTCATGCTACATTTGTGCAACATTGCTTAAGGATATTTCTTTCAGATTTTTGGCTGCATTTCGACTTCTGTTTCTCTGGCCCATGTCCATCAGTGTGAGGCAAAGAGCAAATACATGGTTTTATCAACAACAGTGAACGATTAACGTGACTTGGAAGATGCTTTTTACTACTCAGTCCAACCTGAAGTGCTAATTACATATCAAAATCCCTGAACTTCATTTCTTTAGAGTATTTTTGAAAGGAACTCAGTGATGGCAGAGATGCAGAGTTTATTACATGATTGTGCACTTTTGAGTAAAAAACCTTTAAGTTATTTGGATACAAGAAAAAAAAGCCACTTTCTAAACAGAAATAACCAGTCTGACTCATCAATCCCAGAGTTAAACATCCTGACAGTGAGATGGCGATGTGGTAGACCTGGTAAAACATGGATGAAGGAACAAACAATATCATTAATAACTTGTCTAAGGCTGCTGAGCTGACACAGCTGACCCAAGAGATATATGATTGACAGTCCATCCATTCATACTTTCAAAAAGTCTAGTCCCAAATTTTAATGGCAGGGTTTTCTGACCTAACCTTTCTTGGAGTGGCTGCAGATTCCTCCATTGAGTGGGGATGCCCCTAAAGATTAATCTCTGAGGCTGAGCAAGATATTTGCCCACAGTCATTGTATGGGTGAATAACATCAGTCGCCACTAAATAAGATTGGATCCAGCTGCATCCAGGCTCCCCTCAGAGAAGGAGTTTAGGAAGCAGTGGGGTCCTTTCTTGACCTCATGACTCAGTGTGAGGGCTTCTTTAATAAACTTAGTCAGAAGTTCCCACTCTGCCCACAACTCACTGCATAGGAAACTTGTCAAAGAAAAAAATTTTGGTTACTAATTCCCAATCTTTAACTTTTAGCTGATAATTTCACAAGAGTTACTGAGAGGGAAACAGATTTAAAATCTCATTGCCAATATAATGGTTTAACTAATATCCTCGTTGGTACTCTGCCTAAAAAATAATAAACCTATTGCTTTTTTCTTTTTTTTTGTGCACTGGGATTTGGTAGGTAGGTGATCATCATGCTCATGCTTGGTAGCAAATAATGAAATGAGATGTTCCCTGGTTAACCTATGAACCATGATTTCCTAAGTGGCTCACAACAAACTCAGGTCTCAACATGCCAAGACACTCATTGCAGCCACACTAGTCACATTTTTAATGTATTAGCATGGGCTTCTTATTCCTGATCACATTACTGCACATAATGCCAAACAGATTGCTGCTATTGATTCTGCCCTGCTTGTTTTGGGTAAATCAAATCAGCTGGTGTCAGATCTGTGCAACTTGGCACCTGCTTTTATTGGCTAATTACTGAAGAAAAGACAAACTTGTTATGGTACACACTGCTATTTCAAGTCCTTGCGGCAGAGGCACTGGCCCCCCTGCTACAAAATATGCCACACACTCAAATGGGATTGAGGATGAGGGAGGAGATTGGGTCAGAAACTCAGAGGCAGCACTAGAGAAGTTGCTGGGAGGATGAGAGACAGGAGGCAGGGGGACATGGCCAGGGCCCTGGTGGGGTGGTTGCACTGGCAGTGCTTGGTGCATCCAACAAATCAGATTGGAGTGTTTTACTGATGGAGTAAGGCAGAGAGTAAGAGGAGTGAGGAACTTCACCCAAATCCAGATAAGACTGAGAAAACCCTCCTGATTTCAAGGCTTATTTGTGTCTTCCACCATTTGATGTTTTCTCACTCTGATGCTGAGGTTGTGCTTGCAGATGTGCACAACTCCCATTCTTCCCTTCTTTGCCTCTGGCTGTCCCAGCTGCCTTCAGTGACACAGCACATTATTCATCAGCTCAAATACCTTGCTTAGGTTTCATTGCCCAGTGGTAACTAAAATTAATCCCGTTCAAATGGCTTATTTAATTCATGTGACTTACTCTCTTGCTGGTGCCTCTGACCTAGCTGACATGGATAAAGACAATGAAGGAATTGATGTCAAATTAAAATGTGCTGGGTTCCTCGCTGCTTTTTAATTTAATTATTTGTTATAGACCAATCTGACACCTTTAAAATAGAAAATTCTCACTGCTCTGGGCAGCACAGTATATTTTCCCCAGATCAGCCATATTTTAATACTGCTTTTATTCACAGCTTTGCGACTTTCTCCTAATGTACCATTCTAGAAGCAGCTAAATCAGCTAATCCATGGGTCCCACTGGCATCACTGGTTTACAATGCACCGTACCTGGCTGCAAGAGACCTGGGGATAACAATAGTAACTCTAGTCCAGTCCTCGAAGTCTCCGGTGTGGTACACGGAGGGCTCGCTGAGCTCCCGGGAGCTGCCCTCGCAGCCCTTGGTGCCCGGGGAGGCGGGGTAGCAGCCCTCCTTCACCAGCGACCAGAAGAGCCCAGCGTCGTGGGAGTACTGCAGCAGCACGGGGGCAGAGCTGCTGTACTGGCTGGTGCAACCAATGTTCAGCTGCAAAGAAGCAGAGGGTCAGAAATGACACGAAGAAAGCTGCACTGTTATTAGTATTTATTGGCTGCAAACCACCTTTGACTTTTTGCGCAGAGCACTCGCTCTGAACCCTGCTGGCTGACAGGGACTGATGCTCGGAGTCTGCTTCCTACATGGAAATATGACATTTCTTGGTAGAAATTCCCACGATTCCTTCATTAAGGTTGCTGAGTTCAGCACACAAAGAGGCGCAAAGAACTTTCCAAGGGTCTCTGGGCATAGCAAGCCCCAAACAGCAAACTCTGTGCAGGCACCTGCATGCCCAGGAGTGGAAGGAGCTGTATCCTCTGGGATCCACCCCATCTGCAGCCTAGTGTGCCCAGAGGATCAGCCTGACTCCCAGGCTAGCCCTAACCACAGCCTTGTCACTGGCCTTGCAGGAATGATGTCTGGAATTTGGCACTGCAGTTTGGGCCCCCAGAATAGAGTAACATTTGGATTAAGAAGAAAAAATGCATATTAAAATGTGAAATGAGAATGCAGCCAAGACCAAAATCAACTGCTGATTTGAAGTTTCAGTTTCATTCTTCAAGCTATCAGAAAAATATTAGTTTTCCTTAGTTTATTGCAGAAATTCTACTTGAGCTGCGGAATGCAAAATGTAAAACAAAATCATTCATGTAAAATGAAATAATTCTAACAAATTGTTGTCTTTGAGCTTATCAATGCAAAATTATTCCAGTCTGCTATTTAAAATGGAAATTTCACACACTCACGAAAGCATGCAAATAGGACTAACACATTTATGTGCAGGCTGAAAAGCTTTCCAAAAAAGTATAAATTCAGTCCTTAAATAATAGACTTTATAAAGAAGAACTCACTGTTCTGTGACACATTGTTATGTTTTGTATAGTTATGTTACATTGTCAAGTGCTTCAGTGATGGAAGGTGTATGTAACATTTTTTAAGTATTGATTTTTTTTTTTTAAACACAGACAATTTCTTAATTGCTGTTGATCATCAAACCCAGAGAATGGACACTTAGTCACTGAAGTACTCCAAGGTGACGAAGAGGCAGATAGCATCTTTTCCAGGCTAAATGGTATTTATATATTGAGATATCCTTGTGTTTTAAACAGTTTAAAGCATAAAACTACATGCAATACTCACAAGAAAATTGTACTGAAACCCTTCAGTTTGAATAGCATTTTATTAGCTTATCTTTTAGTTGAAATTAGATTATTTTACAAATCCAAATATTTCTAACAAACTTTCCTATTTAAAGAACTGTGGGAATGATATTTGAAAAGCTGCCTGTAAACATCTGATCTTTTTAATAATTCCACTTGTAAATTATTCAGTGTCTGTATCCACCAATTATGTAAGGGCCATGTATTTGTGGGGAGCTCATTAAAATTGCATTGCAACCAACTTCCAGAATTCACCAATGGGATTTCATTATAAACTCAATAAAATTTTGATTAGGGTTCAGAAACAAGAGCTTGTCAAAGCAAATACACTTTCTTTGGAGCCCATATTCTGATGTATTGTCAGACCACTGAAATTTCTGTAAGCTCTTTAAAGAAGAAAATACTAATTAGAGCCTATATTCATTGACACAATAAAAGTAAATTATATAAAAAACACACACTGGAGCACAGAGCAGCTTGTAAGTCCTTAAATAGTTTAAAATACAAAAAAATGTACCCAAACCACTTTGGAGCTTTTGTACTCACAGAGCCCCAGAAGGGATAAATCCTTTTTCACTTGACAGTGCAGTAGCATTTCCTAGTATTGACTTGGATACAATGCCAGTCACTTCAACTCACTTCTGAAATGTGCTGAAGAACAAAAACCTTTATAACTTCTCCAGAGGCATAAAAATGCTCTCAAGCACCAAGGTTTTGGATATTCTTTTAGAGAGCAGGATGACATTTTATTCTGTATGGGTTCAAACTTGTGCTCTTCATGTCTTTTTACACAACTGTCTAATGTATCACCTTCGTTTGAAGTGTGGCCCCAGTGGCATCTTGCAAGCATTGGCTAAGGGCAGTTTAACTGATATTCTTGCACAGATTTATGTTTAAGGAATACCTTGAACTGCAGGACATATCCAGGCTTCAGAGTTAAATCTCGAGTCACTGCAAACCGGTCTCCATCTGATTTACCGAACAGCATGGCAGAGGGGGTCGCAGAGCAGAAACTTTCATTTTTGGTCATCCCTTCATTGGCCAGCATTAACCATACACTCATCTGGTTCATAGGGTAATCAAATGCTGGCTTTTCATAAAAATTCTGTTAGAAATGAAAAGGAAAGCCAGAGGTATTATCCCCTTGCATTGTGACTTCAGAATAATTCCCAAAATTATGAACTTTCAAATTTTGCAATTTTTATTTCCTGGAGTTTTCAAAAAATTTTAATTTCCAAAACTTCAGTCTTGACTTTTTGCAGAGATGCATCATTACATCCTCTGTCACAAACCTTAGGAGCCTGATAATTTTGTGAAAAGACCCATGTTATTTTGACACATAGACACAGCTGCAAGCACTACAGTTGTCTCTTTAAACAGATCCAGAATTTTCAAAGAAAACTATATTCAAACAAATCTCCTAACAGGATAGTTCCTGTTTCCTGGGGATACCCACAGCCTGCTCTTGCTTATTACCTGTGGTAGGGTGGGATTAACAACAGGAATGATGTGCTTCTGCTTCTCTGACAAAATGATGATGTCGTCGATGGCCCACTGATCGTACCCTTCCCCTGAGAACACTGGCTGCCACCAGCGAAACCTGGTGCAAGGGGTCTTGGCTGCAGCTGGCAGCTCCAGATAGACAAACCTGAGGAACAGGAATTGAGGAGAACTTCAGAGTGCACAGTTTGTAGAGAAATATATCACTCAACAGGGAAAAGAGTCAGGGAAGCCAGCATCTATCTTACATGTACAAGTCCTGGGTAATTTGCATGTCCACAGAAGGGCAAGGAAGCTGGGGAAGGGTCTAAGAGAGCAACTCATATGAGGGGCAGCTGAGGAAGTTTGGGTTGTTCAGTCTGGAGAAAAGGCAGCTCAGCAGAGACCTAATTTCTCTCGACAACTACCTGAAAGGAGGTTGTAGTAAGATGGGAATCAGCCTCTTCTCCCAGGAATGAGTACATTGCCTCAAATTCTGCCAGAGGAGGTTCAGCTTGGACAACAGACAGAATTCCTCCACTGAAAAGGTGGTCAGACATTGGGGATCCTTGGGCTGCCCAGGGAGCTTGAGGAGTCAATGTCTTTGGAATGGGTAAAAAAAAACCCCTGGATATGGGACTTAGGGCTGTAATGTGACTCATATGGTGATCTTGGGTCAAAGGTTGGATTTCATGATGTTTGAGGCCTTTTCCAACTTTAATGATTCTATGATGATTATTCTATGATGATATTATTATTCTATGAGGATTATTATTCCAACTTTAATGATTCTATGATTATTCTATTTTTCCATATATCTAGACACCTATTTATGCACTGCATATCAAGAAGCCTTCTTTTTCTTCTTGTCTGGGGAAGACATAAACTCCTTAAGACAATGTATGTTTTTATGCTCTATTACTATATTGCCAAACACAATAAGGAACTGATTTGAGCTCTCTAGCTTTGAATTAAACTGTTCAGCTGATCCATGTTCAGAAAATCTTAATGCTTTTCTGATGCCAGGAAGTAATAGTTATAGATGCTAGCAAAATTAATTTCTCATTCTCTTCTGCTGATTGTTCCTATTTGTAGACAAAAGCATCCTTCTGTTACAATGCAATAGATTATTTAGCAGTTTTCTTTGGTTAAAAATATTTCAGGCTTCCTATACAGATCTTTGTAAAAGAACTTCAGATCTGCTCAGTTTGCTTTATGTTCAACTTAAAAAACCACCTCACAAAAATGATGTTAAATAAAAGTTCAAGATTCAAGCCTAATCATACTTATGTTAAAAAGTACAAGAATTAGTTACTTATCCAATCCTATTTTAGACAGCTTATATATATATAAATTTATAAAAACACTTTCTTTATATCACATGTTTTTTTGTACCATGCACTCTGCTTCACTCGCCAGTTAGGCAAAGAGGGGAGAAGGAATTCTTTTTCAGTTCTTTTCCAGAGAATTCCTAGATTCACTGTTGGAGAATAGGAATTGGAAAATGATATCTGGACCACATTTGAAACAAGAGAAAAATAACATCTATATAGCAATGTCCACTAAGGACCATCACTCTTCATTGCTTAGAATGGAAAATATTTTGTCTAGAAATGTATTGGACAGTCCAGTATCGAAGTTTTCATTATTTAGTTTCTTTTTTGGTGTGACTTTGACCAAATAGAGACCAAAGCACTCACCTAGCAGATGAGGGGAAGGGGGTAGCTGTAGTTTGGATTTTGGTAAGGCTTTTGATACTGTACCTCACAGCATCTTTATGGACAAGTTGTCCACCTGTGGGATAAGCAGGTTCACAAAGTGCTGGGTGAAGGGCAGAATTCAAAAGGTTGTAATGAATGGGGTCACACCTGCCTGGTGACTGGTCACCAGCAGTATTCCTCAGGTTTAACCCTAGGGCTGTCCTGTTCAAGGTATTTATCAGTAATATGGATGCAGGAGTTGAATGTACCCTTTTGCTGATGATACAAACTGGGAGGTGCTATTGACTGTCTTGAGGGTCAAGAGGACTTGCAGAGGAATCTTGACAGATTGGAGCATTGGGATTGATTCATGGGATAAAATTTAACAAATGGAAGTGTTGATTCTGCACCAGGATGGAGTAACACTGAGCAGAGTTGTAGGTCCCGTCTACCTGAAATCATTCTATTCTATTCTATTCTATTCTATTCTATTCTATTCTATTCTATTCTATTCTATTTCAAATTCAAGACTTTTATACTTCCAAATGCCTAGATCACCTCTAGAAAAGAAGAGTCAATTTACAGAAGTCCTTCTGAAAGCATTGCTCATTGCAATGCAAAATGATAAGATGAGAAGACAAAATGTTTGGATTACAGGTAATAGAAATCACATTAATATCTATGCAGACAAATACAATTTAAATTTTTCACCAACAAGGTATCTGACATCAAATTTGAATGGCTGAACATGATTTCTTCTCGTCCTTAAATATTTACTTAAAGGAGCTTTTACTTCATATGGCATTAATACATGTTCATTAGATCTGAAACCAGAGTCAGAGGAAGTGGAAGATTTCTACACCTCTTTTGGGCAAGTTCTGTATTTGCTTGCTAATATTTTGCAGATATTAGCATTTTAGTCATGTTTCACATAGAAGGTGACAGGAAATTTTATATTTTACTTAAGATTGTAAGGCCCACTTTCATTACATTTTTCATTCCTAGTGACAGGAGTTTACTGTGCTAGCCAGAAAAGGTTTCTATATAATGATGACTTCTAAGCATTATAAATTTAAATTATTATTTATGTTTTCATAAGTTGAGAAATATCTATTTTTAAAAGCTGATGTAGATATGGATTACATAATTGAGATCAAAAATTATACCTGGGTTTGCTGAAGTCAGAGAAATACATTTCTGCTAGTAGCTGCCAGTTGATCCCGCCGTTGTTGCTATACTGCAGCAGCACACCTTCTTCTCTGCTGTCGGGTTTATTGCATGAAGAAGTCTCTCCTCCAATCTGGATGTAAAACTGTACAAAATCCACCCATATTGTGTCCAAATCCCAGCTTACCAACTGCCTTTTTCCAGCCTACAATGCAAAGAAAAGAGGGACAATAATAATTTTATTATGGCACCTTCACGATGAATAGGCATCACAGATGAATATTACACACAAAATTACACAACATGAAGGACACAGATTTCTGTATCAACTTGGCTTTTTTTGTCTTTCAATTATTCTGCTTGGCCATCCTTTATGTCACTGTCATTTGATCTCACAAGAACTTTATTATTTGATTTCAATACACAATGCAAATTCACAACACAATTTCCACACCAGAATTTAATCTCATTTCCCCATGGTCCCATGTGACTTCAGAGTACAAAGAGCAGATGCTGGATATCCTGAATCAAGCTGGACTACATTTTTAAATATTCAAGTTTTTATTGATAATGTACAGATAAGTAAAAAGGCCATTTCTCTAGTCGTATTTCCCTGGTCAAATCTTGCACTGTACAAGGTTACCCAATCACCTGAAATTGGTTCCAATACCTTGCTTGAAGTCCGTCTCCTACACAAGAACCAGGGAGTGCCATTTTCTCTTCATGCTTCAGCTGAATAAGATTTGTTCCTACACAAAACTATATCCTTTTTCTAATAAGTGTTGTAAATCAGGAGTGTCTCAACTAAAAGCTGTGGATTTAGTTTCAAGTTTACCTAAGCACAGCTGAGAGAAACAAGGAGCCTTGTAAAATTGAGTGAACAGCTTTTCCAAGTATGCTTTTGAATTTAGGAGGTCAACGTGGTCACTCTGTGCATATTCAGAAGACAGAGCATGTTCATCAAAGAAAAAACTTTAAGGCTGAAGATCCTTTTATTGTAACTGAAATTATCCCAAAGTCCTCTTCCCTTTGTGCCCTGGGGATTGAGGCTGAACTTGTGGACTTCCACATCAACAAACCTACAAGATGCTGATAAGGAATATGAAGCTGCTTGTGGCAAGGCAGGACACAGGATGGGAACAGTGTCTCCAGAGAGGAGACCTGCACGCCCTGCAGCTGGCACAGCCCTGCCCCAGCACAGCATCATGCTGCCACAAGCTTTTGTAGGTAGGGCAAAGCCATTTGTGTACAGCTGGAGAGACGATGAAGGGTTCATATTTCTGCATTTATTAAAGTAGCTTCAGCCTGGCACCACCCCCAAAATAGACCAGGACTGTCATCCTGCCTACTCTTTATAATTCCCTTAAAAAATGTGTTTCTGTCCATCTCCTAGCATAAAAAGGTTTAAAAAAGGAAAACAAAGGTTATGTTATGACACCTGTGTTTTAAGTAATGTTTGTGTTTTTCTCTCTCACTTGTACATTTGGGATCCTCATGACAAATTCCAAATAAATTTGAGATAAGCAAGTGATGTCATCTAGCTGGATACAAGTAACAAGATTTTGGAGCTGAGATTTAAAATATCATCTGTGTTTTTTAATAAGGTGACAGATGAATTTAAATCCTGTTCCATTCACCACGCCTTTCTTTGTTCTACACAGCTGAGGGTAAACCCAGCAGAGATAAATGTTTACTGCTTTCCTAAAACCTTGCTTGGCTGGTACAACAGCCTGGGCGCTGAGTTCATTTGTGGACCCTACCAAATAGACCACCTTGCATTGAGACTGACCTCTGGAAGCTAAATGGGGTCTGAAGTTTTGTTGGCTTGTACCACTGAAGACAAGGCAATAAAACCTGTGAAGAATCATTTGACTCTCAAGAAGCTCATACAGGATACAAACATACTGATTTAGTCTGGAATTGTTATTTTTGTTTTGGTTTATTTGGTTGTTTATTCCCAGCTGAGACAGGAATTCCCTCCTGGATGGTGCCATAAGTGAGAACTCAGCCTTGGATGCAGACCTGATCTTCTGGGTGCAGTCTCACGTGGCTAATGCTGGCCAAGGGGACACTCTTGATCTCTGGGTACTTTGCTTTCACAGCTTCATTGGAGACACTGGAATTTGAAACTCCCACCATCGAATGGAGCCAGTAGTGGGTAATAAGGATGAAAACACTCTTGCTGTCCCATGGGCTGGTGTGTCCTGGCTGGCTGGGAGCACCCAGCACACTGACCTGCAGTGGGTCAAGCTCTGGCCCTAAAACTATTAGAGGTGGGCTTTCCCTATCTACAGCCCACAGCAGGTCTGCCTGCCAAAGGGTAATCACAGAACCAGGTAAATTGAGAGAGCATCAGCAACATAAAGCCTCAGGGGAGCTGCAGGGGCTAATTGAAAGAGCTCTGAATTGTGAACACACCTACAGTTGATTAAAATGAGTTGTAAAACAAAAGATATAGAGGGTTGTCAGAACAAAGCCAACATTAATTCTGGCAGCAGTAATTGATTATGGCAGCAAGCATTAGACATTCAAATAAAAAAATGGCTGTTTGAGCAAATGAAAAGAAATGTAAATACCCCAAAACAATATAGAACTGTTTGGCAACTATAAAAATAATTTTTTATTATCTACAAGTATGGCCCCTAGACACTCTGAGAAAGATCTAAACAGAAATTAAATAAACCACCTTCTGTTGACAGCACACAGACTGCTACTACTCAAGAAATGAGTGATAACATAACCCTTAGAGATCAATAGAAAGAAGCCAAGAATTTCTAAATGAGTTTTTCACTCCTCCTTAGCAGGAATCAGAAGAAAGATCATAGCAGGTTAATTCTAATTTAGCAAACTACTTTTGAGAAACCTGGCATAAGGAACGGAGCCAGAAGGAAAAACATCTAACAGGGAAGACAATTATGTATAAAAATCCAATTATCACAATTAGCTAGTTATACTGATTGGTCTATTACAAAATATTCAGTGCAGAGCTCTATTTCCAGGGGAGCTGGATGTGAGACTATGTAGGAGTGCTGAAAATTATTTCATGGGTTAGATTTTTGTAATGAGATAAACAACACACAATTGCACAGCACTGCATATTGGGTTATTCTTCTGGGACTAATCTGGCTCTCATGACAGCAGTGGCAGTTTGATCAAACCTTTAAAGGAGAAGCACATAGCTGCATTTATATTCTTCCTTTCAATTAAGAACAAAACAAACCTTAGTAAGAGACCTGAGGAGCAATAATACAAAAATAAAACTGTGAATACAATGCATAATCTTACATTTGGTCATAAAGATCTCTTCTTATTTTAGCTATAATTGCTACTAATTAGCAGAATTCCCTATATCTTTTTCATGTTCTATTATTTTTTTTGTCTGCAAAGTATCTAAGTTATACAAAAGAATATTCTCCTTCAGGTTAACCATTTTCTAAAAGCCTGAGAAAATGTGGGTTTTTTTTCAGTAGTTTTGTTCCTGTGACCTCAAATTAAGCTGCTTGTGCCCTGGAGAGCTAACCTTTCCCCATCTCTTACCCAGGACAGTACAGAAGAAACAAATGGGAGCTGCTGGATGCTGAGAACTGAATCTTTAAAAAGAAAATGTACAAGTAAGACATTGTGAATATACACACTTCCCAGCACACTGGCAATTTACTACGTTTCATTACAGCTGCTATTTCTTGAATACATGTGCATGTGTCTTTCCCTGTCTCTTTTGATTGCTTTGTTCTTTACCTGCCGAGCACAGTTGGGCTGTTTAACACATTTCTAATATTGTGCAGCTTTCTGCCATCTCCTTTTTCTTTGCCACACAGCCACATTTTGCTCCACAGAAACCTGCAGTGTGTGCCTTTATCAGTCTCCCAGCCCTCTGTAGTACCTTGTTGAAGTAGAGTGAGGAGCCAGATGAGATGACCCCACAGCCCTCCTCAGGCTTGACGATTTCTCCCCCAATAATTTCCTGCCACTCCGTCTTCAGGGTATCTGGGTTCTCAAAATCAGACATGATGGTTGAAGAAAGGGGATTTTCAGGCTGACATTCAGTACCCCGAAACCCTGAATCACACCTGGGGAGAAGTGTAAACATAATAAGTTTTAAGGACTTTATTTGATGCTAGCAATTAGTTAAGGTAGTGCACTGACCTTATAAAATTCAGTGTGGACAACCGTAATTGAAAAAAAAAATCATTCTGTATTTGTGGTTTTGTATTGTGGAAACAAACCATAATATCTGGAAAATGGAAAAACTCTGTACCTTTTTTTCTAAAAAATCCCCCCAAAACCCCTGTGGTATCCAGAAAGTTTGAAGCTGGCAGGGAATAGCAGTCTGTGTCCTTGGTGGAGCACCCATCCTGACAGCGGCTGCCAAGCAGAGCTGAGTTGGTCCCTGGCATTTTTCTGGCTCCGGGCTCTGAGTGGCCACCAGGACTTCCAGCAGGGCAGCCCTGTGCCACTGAAAGCTTTTCCAGTGCTTGGATCTGCCAAGGGTAAGGGTTCTTGGACAGACTGGTGTGGAGCAGCTGGATGCTAATGCTGCTTGAATGGTCAGCCCCATGTAGTGCTTTTGGTTTTTTTTAAATTTTTAATACAAAAATAAGAACAACAACCAAGAAAAGGAAAGTATGGAAAATAGTAGGGTGCCTGAAGTATGAGGAGGGAATTGTTAGGAGGGTCTGACAAGTGCTTCATACCTGCAGACGCCGTGGTCACACCAGCCATGCCCGCTGCACATGTTGGGACACTGCTGGCCAATGTAGATGTTGTCCAGGGCCCACTCATCCTGGGCTGTGTAGTAGCACTGACTCCAGCGGAAACGTGTGGCACTGGACCTTGAAATCAACAGCAATGCATTAATTTTTAATTCTTTACAGAATGGCAGGAAAAGAGGTAAAATGTAACAAAAAAAAAAAAATTTAGTATCCCAGTCATAGCCTAGGCTGCAAAGGCTGGCACAATCAAAGACAGATTCTTGCAAATTAACTTTCTAGAAGATGCCACTCACTGCACAGGGCTATATAATGGACTTTCCAATGACTGATGACATATCTGAGGAAGAGCACATTGCAGGGATTTTGAGAATTACTTTAAGGTAAGTCTAGCTACAAATATTACTGGATTTTTATTGTATTATGGTTGAAAAATTGGACAGATGGATCTAGGGCATGACTGTTTTTTATATTTTTGGTCACAGTTAACAGGTCATAAACTGTCTAAAGAGGTATCTCCTCTTTAAATATTTATTATTTAAACAATTATTAAAGTTCTTGAGTGTAAGTGAATACCAACTATTTCCATTCAACAATAGTTGACTTTTTTTCTTGGACATAATTTTTTTTTTGTCAGGACGATTTTAAACTAGATTTTGCTCATATCACTGGTGACATTAAAACCACAAGTTTTTGACAAAAATCCTGTTTCATCGCACCTATTTTTTTCTATACTGCAAATAGCTTGCTCATGGCCAACAACCCAACACCCAAGGTTTGTTATGGGGAATCATCAAATTAAATATCTTGCCTAACTAAGCTCTGGATATTTGTAATATTCTTCAAGCACAAAACCTTGCTTTAGCTTCTCCTTTCTAAATAGTTTTATCTTCAACAGCTTGTTTTTCTTTACAATAGTAATTTAGCTAATATTATCCATTAAAAAATGTTTAGTGTTGGTCCTTTAGGAGATTGTCCAATGCAACATTGACATTTTCCATGGGAGTGAATCCTGCTAGCCAAACCCAGCATGACCCCACCACCCTCAAAAACCAAGGCTGGAGAAGAAAATGAATCATAAGAAAAGCAATCTTTGTCATCATCAAGCCTTTTCAAGATGCCCTGCCAAACTGCACAACCAAGAAGTTACAGACATTGGCTGGTGGCCACTCCTAAATAGGGGATACAGAGACTCTCCACTCCATGCTAGTGTCAGAATGAGACAAAGAAAAATATGTTGCATGTGAAGTGAAACAAAGATGGGAAATGGTTCATCATGCTGGAGCAAAAGGGGCTGTGCTGGCTGCATAACAGGTCTGGGTAAAAGGGGTGGTGGTGGCAATGTGGGCACTGAGGCTGGATTGCATTGTTGTGGGGAGGTAAGATGGGGAAAGCAAGGCTGAATGAAGAGAACTAAAAATCCAGTTTTAAGATGGGACAGGCCTGTGTCTGGCCAAGGGCTGGTTGGGGGTGCTGAGGATGAGAAGCAGGTGGCTCCTATTAGAAGCTTCTTTTCTAGCTTTTTTCTCAGCCATATGGTTACTTTATGATGACACAGGATATAATGTTGTTACTCTCCTTGGAGATACAAAGCCCTTTCCCCACCCCCAATAATTTATGTAGAATAAACTTATTAAAATGAGTATTGTAAAGGTGGCTGAGCCACCTGCTCACATGTATGGAAGTGAAAAAACGTATGGAAGTGAAAAAAAATATAGAGCAGGCCTGTGCAGCTGAAGAGGACAGAGTGGCAGAGCAATTAGCCATGCTGGCACATATGAGAAGTTTGGTACACGTGTGGATAAATTTTAAAAATAACAGTTATTATTTTCTTTAAAAAACAAATGAAGCTGCCCAAGGGCTTGATTTTTAATTGAAATTACCCTTGTTGCTTGTTTTAAGTATCTGTTTGATATTGCAAATACTGTAAGCATTTTTACAGCACTCAGAGTTAATCTGCGGGGGCAAATCTGCTGATTAAATACTCCCTCAGGATATAATGTATTGATGGGTTACATTACAAGAGCTATGAATTATCCATTAGAAGTGTGCAAGGCCAGTAATCAGCACACGAAGGATTTCCTAAGCTTGTGAAGGCACAATGGGCAGTCAATACTGACTGAAATTATTTACTGTTTATTTTTGTAGTGCTCTGAAATCAGCGCATCACTTTGGTGCTGAGGTTCATGTTTGCATCAATGGCACCACAGAGAGCCCTGACAGAGGCTGTAGGCTCTGGAAAGAGCTGTAGTGACTGGTGTTAACTCTAATGTGTGCTGAGGAAAATGACAATACTAAAACCAAAGAATAGTGTTAGAGCAGTAAAACACATCCCCTATGAACTCCCAGCACAGTAAAACTGTGTCATGTTATTTTCCTAGGTAGCAGGAGGGAGAACACTGTGTTCAGACATCCCTTTTTTTCATCAGGGAGAGCGTGTGGGTGGAGTTGGGGTGTGAGACCCTTCAGCCCTGGGGTATTTACAGCAAACCAGGGGAGATCTACAGTGATACAGAGGCAATTTCACCATGCCATGGAAGTCTCATGGTGCCCAACAAATGGTGGTGCCCCCTAAGAAGAGCTTGATGTGGCATTGGTGGCGCTGCCTTGGCTGCTCACTGGCTGCTGCCAGGTGCACGTGGGCAGGAAGGGCGGCTGTGCCGGTGCATCAGGGCTGGTTCTGGGCACAAGGCTCACTCCTGACCTACACAAACAGTGGGGAGAGCCCAGCCCTGTGCAGTGACAGAGGACACCTCTGTGCCCAGGGGAGCACAACGCCTGGAGCCCCCGCTGAAGATCCCAGTGCAGCTCTGCCTTGGGGCTGTTCCCAGGGCTGGGCGTGCACAGAGCTGCCCCAGAGCTGGCAGTCCATTTCACCTGACCAATATGTTTCCCTGGAGAGTATCATCATCCCATTCCTGCTGCCACCCTGCCAGGTGCAGAATTCCATCTGCCTCCTTAGGATCCAGATGTTGGCTGCACATCAAGCTGAGGGTGCACTCAGCTCCCCTTGCTACTTATAAGTTGCCCCAGATGAATGCAGTGATGCAGGGGTTTGTTTCTATCATTTGAGGGGAGGGGAAGAAGGGAGGAGGCTCATTACTGCCTGGAGATGAACACATTGCCCAAATGGAGGCATGTGCAGCAGCTAGAGGCTGGGGACAGTCCCCAGGGAGCCACTTGCCAGCAGGGAGGAGTTATTTTTATCTGCAGACAGACAGCTCTCCCCTGGGGACAGCTTTGCCACGACAGGAATCCTGTTAACCCCAAGCTGCAAGGGACAAGGGGCTGCCCTCACCTTCCTACCCAGCCTGCTGCCAGAGGTCCTGTGGGAAGCAATGCCACTGTCACATGGCTGTGGGCAGGGAAAACTCTATGGATTCAGGTTCCTCCCTGGATGAGGGATAATGCAGGTTAGGCTGAAGTGACAATTGCAAAAGCAATGCTGCTGAAAAAGCACTCCTGCTCACTGTTTCTGAAAGCTTTCCAAGGCTGCTCTGCATCTCAAGGTAACAACAGCTTAAGAGGATTATGCTGTTAAAAATGGTAATCAACTATTTAAAAAAGCCATGTTAATTAAGAAAAGAGAATAAGGAGATGAGCGTCAGCTGCATTCTCAGTGATAAAACACTGGCTTTCTATACAGTCACCATTTGGACATCTATTGAAATGGGAAGTGTAGCACTGAGGAGCTATGAAAGCATTTCTTACACGCAAAATAAACTTCCCTAATTCCTCATGGTTTCTCATTTTTTTTTAAATGCTACTGGAAAGCAATCTGGCTCTCTAATGACATTATATGTAAGTCAAGTTGATGTCATATAAAAGTCATTTTTGTTGTGTGACATTCTACATAAGCACAAGGAAGTGCTGCGAGTGAAATGATGTTCTGTTACAAAATGTTTCTGATATGTGACTTAAAATAAAATCACTGCCTTCCCTCCTGATATTAAAAGCCTTAATGATTTAATGCAAATTTGTGGCTGGTAAAATTGTATTTGCTACCTTCTGAGTTACCATAATTACATTTACCCAATTATCCTGAAGGTCTCATTCAGTCATTAGGTGTTGATTTGTTTATGAAGTCAGCAACTGACAGCTGCTTGTATCTCATTAAAGCCTGTTCACATGTAAATGCCTTGCATAAAACTGAAATTAATTTTCATCAGTGTTAGAAATGTTCATTTCAAGTACAATACAATTTCAGTGAGCAGGTGCTTACATTTAATTTCTTCAATACAAGTCTCAATCTTGCAGCAGGTTTTCTACCATCCCAAATCTCACATAACATGGGGAGCTTGTAAACTCATGCTTGCTAGATGCAGAACATTTAAAGATCTGCAGAAATACCAGCACATCCAGAAAGTTTTACAAGAGAAATAGGTGCTGTTACAAACAATTTTCCAGCTGCACGAGCATAGTGCCACAGCCTGACACTTCCCAACGCCCAAGGTGCAAATCCCCAGCTGAGAGCTGTGCACCCAGGGATAAAAGCTCCAGCAATCACAGCAGGGCTGTGCAGGGGTGTGAGGGCATGCTGAGGCCACCAAGGGCCAGAACAAGGCTAATGAGACATTTCTGAGACCTCGTTTAGGTGGTTGTTTCCCTGTGCAATAAGCACAGGGCAGGCTGGGCATTTGGCAGCCTTTGTCTGAAGGAAGGTCCAGAGATTCCTCCACCTCACCCCAGCTTTGGAAGGCAGAACACCATGCTCTGCCTCTACAAATCTTCTTCCTGGCCATCACTAAGGTTTTGCTTCTGTGTGGTGGTTGCAGTGGATGCAGGTGAGGAAGGGGTAGGAGGAGGAGGAGGGAGGGCACCCCAAAAAGGAGCCCTACAGAGCATATTCACTACCAGGCACCTGGAATGATGCTCTCTGTGTGGCTGGGTTGGCAGTGGAGAGCTCCACATCCAAGTGTCACCAATAATGCCCAGGTTTTGGAAAGGCAGAAACTTTATCTCTGCTCATGAGCCTGCTCTAAAAACCTGTAAAAAATCCCCTCCCAGTCTTAACCCAAAGGAAGGGTTGAGCCCTTAACCTGCTCTTTGTTACTGGAAAGGAATGTTAGAAAGAGGGGAAAGTGGTGAGAAAGATGCATGTGGTGTGCTGGATTGCATTTGATGGGAACAGGCAGCCACCCTTCCTCTTCACCCTGATAATACCATAGCACAACACAACCCAGAAAATGTGTTCTATGAAGAGCAAAGACATTTTCAGTGGTAATTTGTACCTTAATTACAAACAAACTCTGCTAACAGACGGGAATCCCTTCAGATACAAGACAGAGTGTGAAATATTTATGATTTGTGCACAGCATAGAACAGGAACCCGGCTATTACTTCATCATAATTTCTCCCCACAGTCTCCTAAATTAAAATGGAGTTATATGCTTCTGTCACCTCATATGCTGAGAAAAATTACTAGATTCTAAAGAAAAAGAAGGCCACAACATTGGTATCATCATCAAATACACACTGTATAATAACGTTGAGTACATTATATATTTTATAAATTAGGAATAACAGCCTACTTTGGAATGTAACCCAAAAAATGGTAGATGCTTTTTAAACTCCTAAATGCCTATGTGAACCACAGATTTTGGGGATGGTAGCACATACTGACATGTAAAATTTAGTACATTATAATCTACAAAGGAGTTATTTGTAGACTTACTTGCACCATTTGGTGTTATCTGATATGATATGTTCTAAGGATTCAATATTTGCCTTTGATGTTTTGCTAGAAATAGGAAATTCTGAATATTGACTGTAGAGCAAAAAGGGCCAGTGTGTTGAAAGAAGGTTTCATTGTGGTATGATTGATGGAAACAGGCTGTGCTGAGGCCATGCAGAGTGCAAAAAAAAAATAATGATGGGGAAATACAATGATGACTTAATCTGAGCAAGCTCTCATTGCACTTGCTGCGATGGATTCAGATCAAACATAATCAAAATGTAACTCTAATTGCAATAATTAAATTCTCAAATGAAGGATGCCCTGAAGATTATTGGGATTTATAACAACTTTTTATTTGTATGGTATACAAATAAATATGGTATAAAGATTTAAAAATAAATAATGAAAGAAACAGTTTAGTTAATAAAAGATTTTAGGGGAGGCAAATCAAGTTTGATTATAACAAGATGAAAAGGTTTTATAATAATTTTTGTTTCTCTTTTTTTTTTTGCATGAGAGAATGCTATTTTTTAAGACATGCTATAAAAAGAAACAAGAGTTAAAAAATTCCCAGAAATGATTCATTAGTTATTGTTTATATAGGGCTTTGGTCTGAAGATGTAAACAATAAAGAATGTACAAAATAAAAATTAACAATCCAAATAAAGCCTTCCTCCAACAGGGCATTTACAGACAAGTGCCACTATTTTTGAAAAGTCTGAACTCTATTAGGAGAGTCAGAGTATGTATTAAAAACAATCCTAAACAATAGTTTCTGTTGACTTCATCAACATTTCATTCTCTAATTATGTAAGGAATGTATTTTATGGGAAATACCTGTGGCTGGATCAGCCCAGGCACTGCACCTACTGGCTTGAGTATGACCTGCAGAGGACTTGGTATTTGTCACAGCAATTGATGTGACAAATTGTATGCACAACAACCCCCCTCACCATTCCCCCCCCCCCCACCTTCACCCCCCAAAAAAGTTTAAAGATAGGAAATAAATGCATACCAAGTCTTTTGTGGTAAAAGAACAGTGATTCTCCTCCACTGAGTAAATTCACTGGAGTGGTAAATACTTGCTGATGTAAACTCCTGACAGCTCGGCATACTGGGAAGGCATTCCTTAAAATAAAACATTTCAAAACCAGATTTAATGTTGAGGAATAACTGGGAACAGAAACAAAGGTCAAACATTCACACAACCAGGAGCTTGTCTGGGTCCAGATGCTGGAGTGAAAGACCCAGAAGAGAAAAATCCTGACATGATGCGGATAAATTTCTCAGAAAACTAGTAAATACAAATCTATTTAAAGAGTTTAGCATTCATGACTGGCAATGTTTTGCTTTCCTCCATGAGGAATGTCTCTTTTTTTTTTTTACTATCTTCACCCCAACATCCACTGTGGACTATGAAGTAAGACTACAAGACCACTATGAAGTCTATGAAAGTGACCTCCAGACTATTATAAAGGTCATTTTAGAGACCTACTTGTGAGGCTTTGCCTGGGCATACTGACTGCCCCACACTCTCCATCTGCAGTGGGGAGCAGCAGTAGGAACAGGCAGAGCCACACCAGAGGGCCCAGCCACAGCCTAGTGAAGTTGTGTCCTTAGGCTCTTCCCAAGCTCTGCAGCTGTGTTAGTTTTGACACCTACAGCAAGCGGTGTAAATTCTTCCCTCCTGCTTCCAGAACTATTTCTGCATCTAATTCAGATTCCTATTGTTGAGGTCTATTTCCCAAATTCTATTTTTTTAAATTCAGAAAATATGATTGTTCACACTTTTGTAATATTAAATATAAATGAAGTCCATTATCCCAGCTTCTTACTGTTTTCTAGCACTGCCCTTCCAATGTTACTTCATTTTTTGCAATATTCCATTAATTTATTTACATTTTGCTAGAACAGCTCCCAAAAAATTGGCCTATGAAGTATTAATAAAGTGCTTGGAAGATACTACCAACCTACATGATCCTCTTCTAGCTACCAGTTCAGAATCCCTTCTGCCCTTTCCTGCCACAGCACAGCTTCTCCTGACCATCCCCACATACCCAAGAATATTTCACTGGTCACTGCTGTGCTCACGCGCATGAAGGGTATCAGGCAAGAGAGCAGACACCTGCTCATGCAAGTAGCCTACTTTGACTGTTCTGAAACTAATAATAAAGCAGCGACTCTCTGCAGAAGTTATGTCAATTAAGAATTTTGTATAGTTAAATTATACAGTTATAGTTGTGTGCTAAATATGAAGAAGGGCGGAATATATGATTTTACAGAGAAATTTATTGCTCAAATATCTTAGCGTATTAAATGAAGATCTGAGACCTTATTTTGTTGGGATTTTTGTAGTAGATTTTCTTAAGGCTAAGTTTAATTTCCAGCAATTTTTAAACATTTTTTCTTGATTCATCTCCCCTAAAAGATTGTAGAAAACAAGATCTAATAAAGATCTGCGATCACAAAACAAACAAAAATTTCAAACAATTTAATTAATTAGTGTTTTGTTTATTTGCCAGGTTATGTCCTTGAAATATACTACAAATACTCTTTTATCACTGCAACATGGGTGGTGTGAGAAAAATGATCTGGCTGCGTGTGTTCTTTGAACTCAACTCTACTGAGCAAAGAAAGGAGCACTAAAATCTAGTTAACTTGTCTTCCATGGATGCCAAGGACAAACCCTAAACACCCACCACTAGGAACTATTCTTGGACACCAAGAAGATGATGCCTGCTAGATATAAAAGATATGAGCAGGTTTGAAATATATAATTTATAGCTTTCATCTGGATTCTGTTTAAGGCAAGAAATCATGATTTGGATTTCCAAAGTTTAAAAAATTCATTTATTGTCACTTCTTTATTGTGCCCATCAAAGTAAATGTGGCAAAAGACAACATGGCAAGGATAACCAGGCAAAGCTTTAATTGCTTATAGAAAGTGTAGAACTTGACATAATAATCCATCGGTGAGCCTGCAGAGCAGGCAGTGAAAAGGCAGTAGGACAAGTTCCCTGACACCCTCTCAGCCTGCTCAGAGGCAGCCAAAGGACCTTGGTTTGTTCACCCTGAGTCCAGGGAAAGTCCAGCTTTTCATCTAAGAGGGAAAACAAGAGCATGAACTGTGGCCAAATGCGCTGCTCACATTTGTGCTGAGACAGCACTGAGCCACCCGGGGGAAGAGCAGCAGTGCTGCTATTTGCACCTCAGCAGTGGGGTAGCAGCGGTCACTGCAGCCTGGACTGTGCTTGAACCAGGGCTGGGAGATGAAAGGTTCTACATTACAATCCCCTGAAGGAATGCGCTTTCCATTTATGAAATGGCTGTGCACAAGGGCAGAAAGAATTTCTATCCATTTAAATTCCAGGAAACAGTAGATGCATTTTGCTTAGAAAAACAAAGCAATAGCACAGGAAAGATCTCAGCCATTACCCTGTGGCTCTAACTGTGGCCCTATTTTTTTCTCAGCCTTTGTCCATTCCTGTCATTATTTTGTTTTTCAGGCTTTCAGATACCTTTCTTCCAAATATTACAATGAACAGTCTAAATACCTCTACTAGTAATTTTTACTGATTACAACAGAGAATTTCTATATTGAAAGGTGAAAAAGGAAAACATCTTTCTTTGTTCAAGGCCAAATGTGTATTTCAGATTATCCTTGTATAAAGCAGAGTCTGTGGAAGAAACACATCCTCACTGCCAGCCTCACCTCCTGAACGAGATGCCATGTGAGGCCATGGTTGGTGGAGTACTCCAGTTTCACCTGGTTGTCCATATGAGGAGTAAAGGCCTGACCACAGCCCATCACCAAGTTGAACTGTATCATATACGAAGCTCCAATCTGCATAGACTGGGTCTCCACGTAGCGCATGCTAGAGGCTAGCTTCGAATCGCCTGTAAAACTGAGACATGTAAGGAAAGAATCAGGATGGATCCCCAAAATAATTTAAAAAAACCCACTATGGTTCTGGGTGGGTTAAATACAGTTGTGCTTCTTTATTCTGTAGATTGGCATGTAGGATGAGACCATGCACAGCAGAATCTTTCTGCTGGTACTTCTGCCAGTTACCAGGAAGGTCTTGATGTATCCCAGAATGTGAAACACTGAATTATTCCGTTAGTTCTTACTATATGCTCTTTGTATTAATGATGAAGTTAGGATCTAGCAAAGGGCAACATAAGGGAAAAAAAACAAAAAGAAAGTTCATTCCCTTGGGTGTCCATTGCTGAAGGTCTTGCCACAGCAGTAATTTCATTCTAATACTGGGCAGTTAAGATACTCTGAATCTAGTTCAAAATACTTCATTGATTTTCAAGTGTACCTATATGGAATTCATTCACTTAAATGTGTTTCAGAATTAATCTTCTACTCTTGTCTTCTTTTCTGTAGGATGTACTGATACAAGATATACATTTTCCAGTGGATTGGAGAACATTAGTAATGTTTGGAACACACATATAAACATATATTTTGCAAGGTACCCACTTATCATATATATAGTAATACAATTTATAGTCTGAAATTCCAAGATTATTTCACTTTAAATGCAGGCTTTTCTTCTTTGCACTATTCAAAACAAAAAAGGAAACAACAAAATTCAAAATCTCAAATACAACAGAAACATAAGAAGGAAGTAATAACAACTTAAACATTGAATTTTGCTCACTAGCCATCAAAACAGAGTATGTTAATAAAAGTTCATATAGAATGAAAATTGCTTCCCTCTCCTTAGTTTGAGATGTTAGTGTCTTCACAAGTACTATAGTCCTTTCAGCTTCAATATTTTCTAAGACTATTCTTAAATGCGAACAATTTATAAAAGGGATTGGCTCTTTTTAAAGAAAATCACTGCAAATCATAATGGAAAATAAAAAGCTACATTCAATACAGTGGTGATAAAGAGAATAATCTAGTTCAAGGTTGCTCTTATGATTGAGTAAGATACGGTTTATTGTCTTAAATGAGAAGTCACAATCTTTAAATACAATACAGAAGAACATATGAGCTTCTACTCCTGTAAAATTGAAGGTCATGACAAAGTGAGTGTGAGGACAAGTCAGTGTCACTAAGGACTCTTTTAAATTAATTCAGTGACCTGTATTGTTTTCTGCAGAGTCCTTTCCAGAGAGAGCACTTATGGCATAAATGTCAGCATCCTACCTTAAAGCTTTAGAAGAAATTACTGAAAGCTGACATTAGTTTTGTCATTATAAAATTTCTGTTACTTGGCATAACTTAAGATCCTGTCTGCTTTCAACTCTCTGACCTTACTTTTGTGACTTGATTTCCTAAAGATGATCCAGCTCATTTCATCATATGAAATTTTTTGCTTTGTCTTGTCACTCAGCAGCCCAAAGTGACTGTGGGTGGACATTCCCTCCACTGTGAGGGCACAAGGGCACTGTCATGGACAACTGGACTGGAAAGCAGTAAGTTATCTTGGAAAACTGTATCTAGACTGTTTGCCTTTTCAGTTGTTCTCAGTGTTTTTCTTCTCAATAGGAAGGATAATTTTAAATTAAGAAGAGGATATAATGTACACTCGTCAGCAGTCCAGCTCCCAACCTATGGTTTGTGGCTTCGTGGTTAGATCTGTATGCACCTCAGAAGAGCTTGTCTGGATAATGCCTGAAATTTTTTTTCTTCTAAACTTTATCTTGTATTTTAAAAAATTACAAAAACCCCCAAATTTAAAAGCTAAAGCTGATTTTATCTGACATAGGCTGAAGCCCTGTTGGGAAATCTGTGCCAATACAGCCAGGCTCTTCAGGCATCAGTCAAACATGTGCAGTGTAAGCAGCTGAAAGTTATGTGTAGCACTGCTTTGGAAGAGAATTTGGCACTGCACACAACTACCTGGGCATAGCAACACATCACAGTTACCTAAAGCTTATCTGAACAGAATAAAGGAGTAGAAACACAACAACTTCATGAAACATCTGCCCAGAAGCTGCCATCCCAAAGTAATAGAAGACAAGAAAAGGACTTGTAGTGAAAAAAAGGGCAAATAATTAAATGCTACGTTTTACCCTTGTCTTCACAAAAATTCTCTTTATTCAATGCTACTAAATAAAATGAGAAAAAAAAAGGTCTTAAACTCTAATATCTTCTTTCTAGTAGCATCTGGGTAATGATTAAAATATTTTAAATTTAGTATTAATTTTAATTTAATAGCTTAGCCACTAGATATTGTACATAGTATATTAAGTAAATATATTAAGTAAGTTAAAAAGTCAAATCAGTTCTTTAAAATGCATATTAAAGAAATGTGGAAAAGGAAGATAGTGTTGAGATGCAGACAATATGTGATGCTCTATAAGAAGCTCTTTTGAGGGAAGAAAATCACACTACAGGTACACAAAGTCCTTTATCATCCACATTTTGCCTCCAGCTGAACACAAGTAGTATTAAAGTTGTGGGCTCCACCTTGTGCCTTCTTTGCTCTCCAGACCTCTCATGTACGTGGTTAGGAGTTTGCTCTTTTGCTGGAATACCAAATGTTTTCTTTGTTCTGGGAGCCACACAGCTGGAATACCTTTCCAGAATTTTAAAAGATGAAGCAATGTCCCTGGCGTAACAATAATTAACTAAAAAAACTTCAGAAATGAGAATGCAGAGGCTTCATTTTTGTATAAATTTGTTGCTGTGAGTGGGTTTCTGGCACGTGTGTAATTAGACCTGCGGAGACACAGGAACACAATACCCATAGGTACCCTCAGAACAATCACTCTCCCTCCAAGCACTGCCAACTAATTGGTACTTCTGGGAATGGTATCACAGTCAATGTCAGCCAACCTGCATTGCTCCAAACTGCTCTGAGATCCCCAGAGTTACCATATTTTCAAGGCTGGTACTTTTAGGAATACTGAAAAGCCACATGGATGCAGCTTGTTTTGTAAAGCTGCCTTGACTGAAAATATTGACACAATGGCCCAATGCTTGCACTAGACACAGCTTTGCTTCCATCAAAAGCAGGGGATGTTTGGCCTTTTTGCATAACATCATACCTACTTTACTAAATAATTCCTAAATGTATCAACATCATTAATATAATTAAGTTGATTACCTGAAAGAAACTTTCTTAATGTTACAGAGTAACAATTACTCTAAACAACAAAACATTTAAGACACTGGTAAACTACCAAGTTGATGCAGGACCACTGACATTGCTCCATAAAGATAGTTCATGACAAGACAGGTTTACAGTCCTCTCTCAGGCTTCTCCAGGGACAGTGGGACACTCTTATTGTTTGCTACACTGAGTTAAATCATACTGCTGTAATCTGACTAAAGACACTTTATTTATATAAAGCTATTTTATTTGTGTCCAGATGAATACATATATATATTTATATAAAGCTATTTTATTTGTGTCCAGGTGAACATATATATATATATATATATATATAAGGTGTTAGCATCCTTATCAATATTTAAATGAATTTCAGCAAGTGGCTGTATATAGCCTGTAATACTCCAGAGACATTTGGTTCAAAACTTTGCCTGAACATGAGCATTTTGGAAAAGTGATGATTTAATGTACATCATCAAACACTTCATTATAAAGTGTTCCAGAGTCCTTTCAGTACAACCAATATACTTGATGTAATAAAGATCCATTCTGAAACCAAATGATGATGATGACTATCAAATAAAATGACTGCTCAGATATAGACCAGAAAAATACCCCAAAAATCACCTTTGATTAAAACATATGGTTATCAAGAAACATTTTTTTTTAATGAAGCTAGGTATGGAAAAGAACAGCCTGCCTCTTAATAAAATTTTTAAAAATCACCCTCCTCAGTTCTTTCCAAATTTAAGGATAAATGTTTTATGTTTACAGGTTCTAAGGTAGAAATGGAGACCTAATAGACAATTAAAAGCAATTTATGGGCCTGGGAATGACACCCTGTAAAATGATTGATAGCATATTTCCCACAGTTGTACTAATAAAAAGCTGTTGTCAGACTGTTCTCAAGAGGATGGTGTCAGTGCTACTGCAAGATCTGCTTGTGAGTTAGAAACTCATGAGTTAGAAAATGAGAACCAAATGGACTCGCAGCTGGGAAAACCCAACAATAATTAATTTAACTAGCAGCCATTTGTACAGACTTTGTGAAAGTTTAAAAATTTCCCCTGGGAGGAGCAAGGTCAGTGAAGGATAGAGTTCGTGTTTTCCAGTGATAATGAAAAATACTTAGACGTAAATAGTGAGGAAGGTTTTGATTCTATATTTGATGCATGGAAACTTCAATGTTTCTACTATGACAGAGCACTACAATCCCTAGCCAATTTCCATATGGGATGGAGAATTTATCTTAGTGGTATTTTGATTCTGATTTAGAATCATGGGAGGAAAAGAGAGGAACCTGGGTTATCTTATCTGCCCTCCTCCCCATGATAAACTGGTCTTAAAAGTACAGAGGGAAAACAATGTCACTAAAAGGCATTCATTCTAACTCTTTGGTAAGGAAGATGCAAACAGTTTGAGCCCTAACATGTTGTTTCATTTTAATGAGCAGCTAGTACCTTCCTTGTCCTTATTAAAGTGGTTAATGGTGCTTCTACTGCCTCATTATCAGTGCTAGGACACATTTGGTGTTGTTCCTACTGCTAAGCCAACTCTTTTTAGTTTGACAGATGATCAGAAAGTCAAATCAGATTGCTCAGAGATAGTTGTTAATAAAATTCCAACAGTGTTTCTCTGAGTGTCCATGGGGATGCTAAAATTATTTTATTTTCTTCAGGTTTTCTATAATTACTGTGATTGTACTTTCTCCAAAGAAATGTATCTATGCCAATTAAAACTATACTGGGTTTATAGGTTGATGAGACTAGCATGAAACTGCTATTTGGTTTTAATCAAAACACACAGATTAAATTGAGTTTCTCTTGTGTTAATTCCAAATGTTTCATTCAAGTGCTCTAGATTTTTTGTGAAGTATGTTAATGTTTTAGTTTAAAAAGTGCATTTTTATGCAATCCTAATAATTTTTTCCTTTGTTTTCCCCTTATTTTGCTTCTCTTGCCTTTATTTCCTTTGAGGGGTGTGATGTTTTCTTGGTTTTGTTTCTAAATACACAGCATATTTTAGACCTAATTGCAATATGTCATAACGGTGATCACAGTGAAAATGACTGATAAATAATAGTACCAGATATAAATATAAATATAAACATATATATTAATATTATATATATATATATACAATACCAGCTAAAGCAACTAAAAATGGATAATGCACATATTCTGCTGCTTTTGCTTTCTGGATTACAATCCAGAAAATTCTGAACATCACTTATAAAACATTCAGTCTGTACTTAACGTATTATTTCATTACATGCATATCCATATTAACCTGCCTGGATTTTAAGTGAAGATTATGAAATATTTCTAATTTTTTTAGGGTTATTCTTTAAATATTTCATGGAAAAAGAACGCTACATTCAATGTTCCCATCAAACAGAAATCTGTGCAAAGACGTGAAAAACTTACTGCTAATTGCAATGAGATTAGTAACTGTATTTTTGTCCATAATGTGAGGATGAGACATGTTATTACTCTGATGTCACTTGCAGCAGTAACTTGATCCTTAGCAGGATGAATAGACAAGGAAAACCAGAATAAGAACAGGAAAGAATACATGTTTCTTACCAGAGAGTCCAGTCATGCCCACAGTAGGGCTGAACATTTCCCAGGTAGAACCCTAGAGACTGTGTGACTTCGACCAGGTTGGTGAAGTCCAGACTGATGCTGTTGAAAAGCACAGAGGTCATGATGATTTCATCGATTGCCCACACATCTTCGCCTTGAGAAGAGTGGTATGGCTGCCACCATCTGAACTGAATGCCAACCTGCCTTGCATCTTCAGGCAGCTCCACTGAAATTATTCTGGAAAACAAAACAAAGTTGTTATTGCCAGTTTTTCCTGGTTGTAATAATTCCATGGGGATGTATTTTCGGTAACTTTTCCTTACTGACCCTGAAAGTCATGGAGTAAATTTAACCCACAAATACTGTAGCATCTGCTGGTATGGATGCTACCAGTGACAGGATCGGGGGAATTGTTAGTTCTCTTGGTAATCAGTTCATTTACTGAAAACCAGTCATGTGCAAAAGCCACCAGAAAGTTTCTACCTAACTTGTACTTTTTGCTTCCAATGTGGACCTTTCAGTAAATTTAAAGGTGTAAATTAGCCAAGGAATGATGAGCTGACAAGGATTTAAGAATTCCAGTTCCCCTTTGTCAGACTCAGTGGGTTTTATCCTGAAGATATGAATCTTGTAAACATTTGCATTCCCCAGATAGCATTGATATCACTCTAATGGTGCTCTTGTCTTAGAAGAGCCCACCCTTGTAAATTGCCACAATCAAGTGGAAAAGGTTCATCATGTCAGACAGTGTGATTATGTGTAGTCCTTTTTAGCAGACACTCCTTTTTTGTAGCTGCGTGGAGATGCAACTGGAGGCGAGTCCCAGGTGCTTCTGGTATGCAAGGTCACCTGATTTGTCATGGCAGCTATGTCAACGTACCTAGAATTGAAAAACTGCAAAGAAAATTAAGAATATTATCTGATTTCCAGGAGCAATTTTCATACACTACAGGAAGGAGTATACATTAATTGCCACAGCAATGACACCTTTTTGAAAGCTCCATAAATCACTAAGACCATGGTACCCCACATGGCCACATCAACTGTGAGACACACTGGCAACAGGGACATTTGTCTCCATTGGGGTATAATTACTTGCTGGCTAAAGGGTTTTCAGCCAGCTCATCATGTAGCTGTTATTTTTCTTTCTCTATTAGAGGAAATGTGGATAAAATGATATATCTGGTAAACTGAAAGCATCTTTTTAAACTCCAGCACCAAATATTTTTCATAACCAGGGCTTTCTAAGTTGCCTGCTGTAATGTTTTGTTCTCTGCATATGAGTCTTGTGCCTGTGGCACTCTTAGTGCAAAACCACACTTTAAAAAATCACTTGCTACAACATCCTTGTAGATATGAGTTGATTTATAATACTGTTGTTTACTGTCACATTAATTTTAAAGGACAATACATTAATCCATTAACCAGAAAAAAATCAAATAGCTTGGCCAAACAGGTGGGAAGCATTCAAAAAGTCCTGCCTGGCTTTCCTAGGAGCTGCTTTCTGCCATCCACAGACTGGAGAGATAAGTGGGGAAGGACAGCCAGAGGTGACATGGCTGTGTCCCTGTAGCATGGGACCAGCACAGTACACACTTTATGTATGGTGGGTACATTTCCTTTACACTCAAATAAACATGTTTGAACACCTTCAGACCCTGACTTCTTTTCTACTAAGGATTTCCTCATAAGAAGCAACTTTATAACCTTTTGGGTTAATTTTTTAAAGGCACAAACGACAAGAAATTGCTGCTGATGCTAAAAGGAACCATATTTTTTTCTGCCATGATTCGGGGGTATGAACCTGAGGAAAGCTGGTACCCTGCTAGGAGGAGCACTGCATCCAGTGAGCATTGTGAAGCACCTGGCACTTGTGTGAGCTAATCCTCTGCCATAATCCAGGGCATATTTCTCTGCTGCTGGCTGCCTCTGATGCCTGTATCTTCCCTTTCACACTTGACTCTCATAAGCTTGTCCATGTGGACACTAATTCTCACAGACAGTAATATACAGAAAATCCTAAATCATGACATGCACCACTGATACACATATCAGATGTTAAAATATTTAACACGTTAAAATAAATTCCCCATCCCAGGTGATTAAGCTAACACAATTAAAAAATGTAGGTGTAAACCACCACGTATGGCACATATGTTAGTATGCAGAACCTGACTACACCTCCAGTTGTAACAACTTCTCCTGTCTAGCTTTGATTTGTTGGAGATAGATGGAGAGGGAGGGGGATTCCTGCTAATGACTTTTCTGCTGCAGAGAAGAAAAGTGTTCCTACTTACATTACCAGCCACCATTAAATTTGTTAAAAACCAGCTGGGAGACCTTTGCTCTGATCTCATTCTTTCAAGCTATGCGCATACCTAATATTGAAAAGCCACCGCTGTTCTGCCCAGAAGAAAAATGCAGCTGTCAAATGTTAGCAGATTAAATGCACCTTTTCAGCAGAATATTAAATGTGTAATTATTTTTTTGTATGACTGAAGATTAATTAAATTTGTGGATACAGACTGATTACCAAACTTTGCAGCAGGCTATGTTACTTAAAATGCTGATATTTTCAGACAACATAATATGAAAAGATGAAGCTTTGTTCATAATTATTTGCCAGCATTAGCTTCAGGTTTGTATGTATGTCATTTCTTTATCTTCCCAGAGTGGACTGAATATCTATCTATCTATCTATCTATCTATCTATCTATCTATCTATCTATCTATCTATCATCTATCCACCTACCTACCTACCTACCTACCTACCTATCTATCTATCATCCATGGCAAAATCTCTCTATCTTGTGCATATTGTGCTTTTCTCTGTACCTTGTCAGAACAACAGGAATTGTGTTTCATACCTAACCTCAAAAAGCAAAATAGTCTCTGGCATCTACGCAATTTATTACATTTATATCTTAAACTTGATTAAAATCGGTCACCAGAATATGTATTTTCCTTTTTTGTTATAAAAATTTCATAGTGCTATATATTAAAAACCTTTAGGGAAATATAATTCCTACAGATGTAGTCTTGAATCTAAGAATTAGAAACAGGTCATATAAAATATATGTGTGACTATAAAAAAGGTAGGCTAAGGAAAGTTTGAAGATTTATGAGTGTTCTAGTCTGTAGCATCTTTCCTTCGGAAACATTTAGAACTTAAAAAATTAAAGTCTACAATATATTTCTATCAAATGCAGTCCTCCTCTCACATTTTTGAGTATTTCCTATAGCTCTCAGGAAACAATTTTATTGCTACAAGGGTTTTTTTTCCCATTAGAACATTCTTAATCACACTTTAAATATTGCAATTTTGTACTGAGTTATTGATAAGATGTGAAAATTTAATTTCTTTTTTTGTTTTTAAGAAAGCACTCAGCTCAATAAATATAAATAATGAAACTTACGTGTAGCTAAAGTTACTTGCAAGCTATTTACAGTCCCACCTCTGGGGCTGACTAAGATGTTTTGCTGGAACTTGGTAGAGAAGAAGACATAGGGCAATACCCAGGTCAAGGCTACCAATGGGCAGAAAATGGACCTGCTGGAATGAGTCCAGTGATGCCACTCTCAGTTCTGCCTCTTCTGGGCCCCTTGGCAGAGCATCTCCTTTAACTGGCACTTATTGGCACTGCTGCAGCACGCTGTGAAGGCTGCTGCCAGGTTTGAGAGGATTTGCACAGATCCAGACTAGACTGTTCCAGGCTTTTGGTACAGGCATGCTGATTTTGTATTGATCTACTAAATTTGGTGGATAATACACACAAATGTATCAGTAAGGAACACCTTCTCTAAATACAAGAGATATATTCCTATCTAATCTGACACCAAGCACAGATGAAATGAGCTCCTTGTTCAACTTCTTTTTCATTTGTACAAGTCCCAGGCACAGTCACCTGCAGGTTCTCCCAGGGCACCAAGCCCAGCCCAGGGCAGAGACACAGCCATGAACTCATGCAATTGCCTTGAGAGTGGGAGCAGGTGTAGTTTCCCTGCTGACCTCAGAGATCCTCACAATCCTGCAGAGATCCTCACAATCAGATTGTGTCTCAGCTGTCCTGTGCTGCCTGCAAACTCCTAATCCCAGAGGATGGTGTAGTGAGGGTGTCTATGGCTTCAAAGCTACAAATAATTTATGTTAATTTTTCTTTACAAGTGGCTGCTTCCATGGGAAGAGTCATGCCCCTATTCCCACACGCACACTCCTGTCCCTCATCCTGCACTACCTCAGCTTGTTCTGGTGTATCACCTGAGATTTGAAAGCCATTAAACCAATGTGCTCATTTTTATAGAATGACAAAATGAGATGTGCCTAGAACATCTGCAAAATTTTAAAGGAAGGTGGTAACTTTCGGTGTGTGATAAAAACTCTTCAACTCCTCTTGCACCATGCACTCAATCTCCACATTGCAGTGACTGTCACAAGCAGCACAACTGCATGCAAATAACTCTTTGTGATAATTGTGCACGTACCTTGGCTCGTGGTAGTTGAGATAAGAGTAGTGCTCCAGCAGTTTCCAGGTGATGCCGTTGTCGTAGGAGTAGTGCAGCAGCACTCCTTCCCCGGGCTGGTCGGGCGCTTTGCAGGTGCTCAGCACCGACTTGCTGCCCAGGCGCAGCGTGAACTGCAGGAACCTGCACCACAACCACACAAATATTTGCAGGGTATTGTTTTCACAGTGGGTTTTTTTTTTGTTGCTGTTTCTTTGTTTTGGTTTTGTTTTTCCCCTAACCAGGTTGTTTTCAGATCTTCTCAATCTAGGCAAATTTTGATAAATATTGGTTATGGGGTTTTGTACATGATTTGTTTTTATTGTCAAGTAATGCATAGTGGCACATATAGTTAAAAAATGCCAATCATTGCTGCATTTAATTATTTATTAGGCACTGAAGGGGAGGCAGAGATAGTGAATGGATCTAATCAGCTGCCACAAGCTGTCAAATAAACACAATCTTATAAATAATTAATTAGCACTTGGCTTTGACACTCAGGTTTGATATTAACATTTCGTATTTTCCATCCAAGCTGTATAATAACTTCCCTCCAGTTTGGTCTGGACTCTGTTGGGTAAAAAAGGCAAAGCTACAAAATTACCATTAAAACATGGAACTAGGAGTTTTTTAAAAGCTTTTTTCCCTGCTAAAACAACTGGTTTAATAACAGACAAGCCTGTAGCTGGAGGGTCTCCCCCATTTCTTTGCCTCACACGACTCCTCCTTGCCTCTCACCTGGACTGGGAGCTGTCCAGGAAGGAGGTGATGAGCTGGCGTCTCCCGTCCTTGTTGAAGACCAGGGCCTTGCCGCTGGCCAGGACGCCGCAGCCGAAGCTGACCTCGGCCCCGCGGATGGAGTAGAAGCTGTGGTAGGAGGAGAGGCGGGAGCTGGCGAAGCTCTCGGAGATGAACATGGGGAAGGTCTGCGACGCCGTCTCACACGCCGGGCCTGAAAAGCCGGGGTCGCACCTGCGGCGAGGAAGGGCGACAAGCACCATTGGTGACCCATCTTTGGTCTGCCTGGTTGTCTACAAGCATGGTGGCTGCAGTTGTTCATGGACTGAGGACACCCACAATGTCCCTCTCAAGTCTAAGTTCCAAGAACCTCTTTGAACTTGGGTAAAGTGCAAAGCAAATTATTTCTGTTAGCTAGTATTTACTTTTCGAATTAAAAAAATATGTATTTATGAACACTCCATGAATCTACATATAACACAGTACAGAATTTTTTTTATTAATTTTTGGAACAAAACCCCTGCTGACATAATTACAGTTGTTCATATGTAAAATGACAAATTTGCTTTTATCTGCAGCATACTAGATGTGGTTACAAGAAATTAAGTTACAAAAGACAATACCCTTTGGGTCACACTCTTGTTAATAACTAAATGTAGTTACACAAATATTAAGAATGTGCTTACTGGTTTTGAGTAGGTACCTTTTTATTTTTTAGAGTGGAACCCTTTTAACAAGCCAGACTATCAGAAAAAAGTGGAGTGCTGATCTTCTGTCCTTGAGGTATGTTAGGTTACGGGATATTAGAACTATTAAAATTGTAATTCTTTCCCAACATTTAATACAAAAGTGATAAAGTCAAAAATCACCTCTCTAACCAGTATAAATATACATCACTGACATTTCAGTCTGCTCTGTAGCACATTTTAAGATGAATTGGAAGTTAGATACTATACCTGAAGAAAATAATAAAAAATATTAAACATGGTGCTGTTTAGAAAGATTCATCTTTAGCTTTCCAGTGAGCCTTATGAATTCTGAGGTTTATGTTAGTTTTATATTTAGTCATCTAAAAGAGCAAGGACTGAAATGAAAATCACTTCAACTTTCACACAACCAAGTGAACTCTATGACAGAAATTGAACATGAGTACTGAATATAAAACTTACTTGCAGCCATTTCTAGTACACTGTCCTCGCCCTGAGCAGAATTTGAGGCAAGATGGACCAATATAAACTGCAGAGAGAGAAATCAATTAAATTGAGTGTTATGCTATGTGGTAAACAGAATATGATGAATACAAGGAAGTGTACAGACCTATCATACAATTATTTTATTTATTTTAATTCCACTACCTGGAAAAGGTCTGTGAAAGGATATAAAGCATTTGTCTGTGTCAAGGATAATCAGGAATAATTTATTATTTAGTGTGTCATGTCCATCTGTGGCTAAAGACACAGTACTGTGGCCACTTAATTACTGTCAGTGAATGAGATCAGAGAATTTGGTAGGCACTGACCTTTGTCATAATTTTTCATTGACATTCCCTTCATCTTATTTTGGAGGTGTAATCCAATCTATATATTGCTGCATTCCAGTAGCAGTCTTGTAGATTTAAAAAATATGTCACTATTCTTCTCTCATTGAAATCTACATACTTTACTCGACAGGATTTAGGGGAGTAAGAACCTGCCCTGATATGTCTTAAGTAACTATTAATTTTCATACTCTTTCACTGATTCGTTTAAATGGAACAAAATTCCACATCCTAAATGCTCCAAATGCACTAGACTTGCTTTATTCCTTTGCTTCATCTTCCTCCAATGACTCCTTACTGACAGTGTGAAAAATATGAAGGATGGAAAGATGTGAAAATCTCAGTATAATCTCTTGCACGACAATACAATAAAGAAAAGTCATAACTTGTGGGTAATATTATTTTAATACAAAATGCTAAAAGGCCTTAACCATGAATAGTGCCATCTTTTCTATTGAAGAATTCCTATTACTTGGAGTTAGCCACATGCATTGTGACATTTGGAAGAAATAACCACTAATTTGAAATAATCTATAGGAAGAAGTACTTCTTCCTTTTCCTAGTTTTATAATGTTGCCCATCACAGCAGGGTGTCAGCTCTCCCCAGCAGACACACTCAAATCCCTCTTAGATACTCCCTAAAATTAAGTCCTTATCAGATTTCATATGATTTCTAGTTTTTCTCACTTCTCAGGGTGCAAAAAAATTCTGTTCTGTCTGTTTGATTTTTGAGTCTTTTGAGGTCTTTTTGAGGGGGTGGTAAAAGTAGAAGGGTTAAAGATGTAATGATGTCATTCATAATGAAAAAACTTTACAGAAATTGGCATTTTTCCAGACTTTCTGAAAGATGGCCAGCTTCCAGATTTCATTTAAAACTTAATTCACATAGGAAGCAGTCATGAAGCTAAAAGTCAGAGTGCTGAATCTTTGAAAATATTCCTCTCTTCAAGGATTTGAGTGGCTTGTCAATATTTACAAGTTTTTTTCTACAATACAGTGTAAACTTCAGTATCACTAGTATTTAACAAAGGAAGCGTTCAAAACCTGAGAAATATGCCTTTAAGACTTGATTCCTGTGTCATGGTTCTACACCTCAAATTCAGAGCAGGCTCTTTCTAGGCAGATAGTTGGCAAACCTTTTCTTGAGATTGTGCACACAGGAGTGTGCAGCATCCTTTCATGGAGTTGTATTTTGTTCTATAAGCAAAGGTTGTGCAGATAAATGAATTGTCAAATTATTTTCAAAATCTTGTTTTGTTCTGTTGTAAGGAATTTGTATCTCTGGATTGATTTCATCTTGCTGTGGTTTTTGTGAACCTCTCATGAGTGTCTCCAACACTTAGAGACAGCATTTTTTTAGACAGCCACTCATCTTTGCAGATACTCACAGATATCTTCTCCTCTTTATATACCCATCTTTCCATTAATTTTACTTTCTTTTTGATGTATACCACATCCCTAAAGAGAAGCATTAATACTATATCCAGAAAGTCAAGATGATGCTACTTCCTATTATGATTAAGAGAGCAATTTTCATTAATTTTAGTGACAAAATTTCCATAATGATATGACCGTAACAGCTTCAAGATTTTCTTGTCAATACTAGGCACCAATATATTTTAAGAATTCTGCAAAATGTAAATATTTACCATTTCTAGGCACCATATCAAGCCTTACTGGGAATCACTACAAAATTTATAGTGAAATTATATAATGGAGGCTATTGTACAGCAGTGTGAATCTCTAAATTACATATATTTCATGCATCTAACCAAACAAATTCTGAATGCAGCTTACTTAGTTCCAAATCACTTAAAGCGAATAAGCAAGCTAAAAAAATTTGCAGTTACTCTTTCAATCATACTTATTTCTGCATTTCATTCATTTAATCCTGTGTTCCTAAATACTTTTTACTGTGCTTTAAAGTATTCCTTGATAATTCTGGTCCTGGTTTTCCTCTGTAATAAGTAATATAAAAAATTATCAATGTACACTTCTCCCAGTTCTTCACATCCATTTAAAGAAAATGTATGTAAAAAATAATTTTCAAAGAGAAGAACAGTTCCCTAAAACAGATGGCATTTTCCCCTGAAGATATAGTAAACAATGTAAGGTTTTGTCAGTGTTTTGGTAGCAGCATTGCTTGAAGATGGTCTTCTATGTCCAGAAGCAAAATATGTCCCAGATGCTACTCCTTTTGCTTAGGCTGCTGCAGTATATATCCTTAACAGCCAATGTGAAACCTATTTATGTAATTAGGACTAAGCAGACAGAATAAATGTTATATTAAGCCAATATTTTTTCCTGGAAAGCATTCAATTAAATGGAAAATGAAAAAATCTTGTAGACTATTGTAATTTCTAATGGCAGATTCTCTCTCTAGCTTCAAAATGCACCTGCTACCAAACTCAGCTAAGCAGAACAGGAATTAACAAACTTCATTGACTAGTGATTGTGGAAAACATGTTTACTTAGAGCAGCATATAAAATTTACTTTTCTGATGTGTCATGATCATGGGTAAGAATACTAACTATTATCGATTGCCCACATATTTCCAAGGATTGGTCCTGTTTGCCTCCATCGAATCCTGGTGTCACTTGTCAGTGCAGCGTTGGGAAGGGGAATAGTTATTCGGTTCCACCTGAAATACATACAACACAAACTTCTAGCATTTTACATTGACAGTTATTATGCAAGAGTATGTTTTGCAGATATGTTTATGTATTCAGGAAGCTTTGTGAGAAGCTTAATTTTAAAATCTGCTCAAATGAAGCATAAGTTTACAGCAGCTTTAGAAAATACAAATTAAAAATAAGAAGTCCATATATCATACAGCACATGAATATTAGTTATTGTCTTATAAAACCCAGCCATTTTCTCCCTGTAGGCATACATGAAATTGGCAAAGACCATAAGCTCATTTGCTGCAGCAGAGCTTCTCCATCTCCATGAATATCTCCTAAAACTGAAACTTCAGCAGGGCTGAACTGTGGTGAAAATCCTCAGAGGGTGAGGAGTGGTGCAGAGGATTTGGCATGCTGCAGTTTGGGCCATCATTCTCTATCATCCACAGAGGCTACACTTCCTGCACACACCAGGAGTAATGGTACCTATGAAAATTGTATGGGCTATGTTCCATCAGATCATAGCCATGCTTCAACTGCACCTTCTTTTTCTAAGTGTTATGGAAGTCGGGATACCAAGGGATTTGTGCTATGCAGAAAAATGCCACAGTTAATTTTTCAGTGAGAACAGCAGAGAAGTGACTCAATACTGAGAAAGGTTGATATAAGAAAATGACACTAATAACCATCTCCATCTGCAGAAGTACAGAGGATGTGCTTCACTGTAGTCCAGTACTGGGATCCCACATGAGTAAATGTGTCTGAGGAGGTAAATACAGCATTGAGTAGTGTTTTTTCTGACCAAGAAGAAAACTTTTGTGGCTTGGACTAGATAAAAGTTTTCTTCTTATGATCAACATGCTGTCCAAAAGTAGGTTTTTTTGTAATTTCTCTTTAGCATCAAAAAATTATTATTATGCCACAGAAGCAGCCCCATACATTTCAGATTTCATTACTGGGTAGCCAGGGAGCTCAGAACACTCCTTCCTTGCTGTCCCCAAGCAGCCAAAAATGAATGATGACACAGAGCTGTGTGCTTTGCTGCTTTCTTCTGCCACCTACAATTCCCATCTCTAAAGCTGCATCTCAGTTCTGCAGAGAGCGTGCTCACCCGCTGTAGTTTTCAGAGGCGTAGATGGTGCTGTGGGGCAGGTGAGGCCCTGCACATATCTCAGGCAAACATTCCATGTGGAGCAGAGACCACGAGCGACCGTGGTTGGTTGAGAACTCCAAGCTGACACTGATAACACATTGAAGGAAAGAAAGGAGAAAGACACCATGAGGGTACCTGGTATAGATCTCAATGTAGAAGTACCAACACTCAAAAACCACCAAATCTGCTATTTCTAATAACTGATGAGGAAACAAGAAATAATTTTAAGCAGAATTTGAATACAAAAAATCCTTCAAATGAAAATGTGAGACAAAGTTTCATGAGCATTCAAAATGCCAAAAGTTTTTAGACTGAAGATTGCCGGAACACAGAATTCTTGTGCCACCATCTAGCCAGTGTTTTTATGCTGCTGCTGTTAAAAGAACTGCAGTACTTTTATATTTCATATTGAAATAGTTTCAGATATGAGGAGAAACCTTGGATTAATCAGAGCTAGACAGCATCATGCAAGCACAGGACACCTATAACTGCCAGGTGCTAACTATTACATCTGCAGAAGGTGGCAAAAGACCACTAGCTGTTCATGCATGGGCTGTCTCTTTCCTCGATTAAAAAAAACCCAAATTGTTTACAACCTATTAGTATAAGGAAATCCTTAGATGCCTTACACTCTAAAGACCTTGAAAAAGCAATATAGAAAGTGTTTGATTTACTACAGATTTAGTATTTTACTGATTATTCTTGTAATTTCCTCCATATAATTAGTTTGTAATATTCTGTTTTATTTTAAGTAATGAAACATTATAAAAGTCATAATTCATCTTCTAAATATTAAATTATTGGATTCTGAATTTTTATTTTTATGATAATTTGCTGACAATATTACTTTATTTAAATGTACCATCACTGTGATATTGTGTCTATTAAAACAGTTTATGGAGATTTTGACTAATTTATTTCAGGTTCAGCTGTAGAGGTACCTTAGAGGGTCATTTTTACTGCTTATATCCAGCACGAGTCTCTCATATTTGCAGTAATGAAAGCAGTATGAATAATGCTGCAGACTGGGAGATGTGAAATGCTGCAGTATTTGGAAAATACAAATAGGAAAAATGGTGACCTAATGCTTCTTTAGTTATGAAGAAGCTCACTTCTCCTTCAGAAATAGAAGGAAGAATATTAATCTGTCAAAATATATACTAATCTGCATCAGAAAACAGATTGAGACAGAGACTTTATATAACATGTTTACTAGCCAGGAGTGTTTATAGGCAAAGTTTTCACTTTTCATGTAGGAAAATGCTGCTGCCTTCTCTTCCCATCAAATATAAGTGCAGTGCCTTGATTTTTGCTTCCCTTCGAATTCTGCTACCCTGCATGGGTACAAGAACTGTCAGTGCTAATGTAGCTCTTTCCAGCTGGAAGTAGATACTATGGGACACAGATAAAAGCACTCATAGTCTCTTACTTTAAACTCTCAACTGTGCACAATATAAAGTAACTTAATCCTCGTAAAATATCAAGATAAATATTCTCATACGTATATAATGGAAGAGGAACAGTGGGCAGTTTGGTTTTGGGTTCTCCATTTGAAGAAGGATATTAAGAATTTTGAGAGCAGAGAAAAGGATGGGCAGGATGTCCATGGCTTTGAGCACCAAGCTCAGGGGGGCTGAGGAGTTGGCTTCCTCAGCCTGGTGAGGAGGGGTGAGATACAGCATCCTGTCGTGGTGCAGAGGGCACTCACAAGGAAACCAGAGGCAAACTCTCCTCAGTAGGGTCAGGCACACTACAAAGGGCAATAATGATGGTTTCATAGTTTTGCACTGTACATTAGGAAACACTTTTTCACTTGAGCAGGTGAGGTGGCACAGTGTCCATCCATGAAGATTTTTCAAGTCATGGATAGGCAGAGCCATGTCTGATCTGCCCAGTAACTAATCCTGCAGTAGAAGGTTTCACCAGATAACCTATATAAGTCCCTTCTAACCAACATTTCTATGATTCTATAAAACATGACTCCCTTCTCTCCCTTTCCCTATGGAAAAATTCACACTGTCCAGAAGAAGTAAAGCCAGAGAAAGTGTTCTGTGATCAGCCTACAGACAGTGAGCTCCTCACACTGATGGTCTTTTAGATGAGGGTCATTTATCACCAGTCTTACTAGAATTAGATATGCTTGTGGCATCAGTAATCTCAGAGGGGTCAGCAGGGCAGGTTTTTGCTGCTGCCTTTAATGCTTTCCTCCTTACACAGTATTAAGAAGTAAATCTCATACCCATTAGAAACTGAAACAAAAGTCACTCTGAAATCATGAGCATATTTCAGAATAATGGGCTAAGAAACGCAAGTTTTGACCTGGAAAGCTATTAAGTGACTCTTTATTGCACATGAGATACATAAATCTGGGCCTGTAAAGATCAGGAGAAACATTAGCTTTTGAGCAGCTTATATTTGTCATTATTAGTGGGATCCCTTATTCTGAAAAAAAGATTTACAAATCCTTATATAGATTTTATAGACAAAAATATACGAGAAAGCTGATAACCAAAAGAATGATCTTGCCAGTTTTACCTGTTACCAGGTTGGTAAGTTCCACAACCCAAATTGATGGAAAATTGGATCATGTGAGTCATGGAGGAAGGGAGCACCGGAAGGACGTGGAAATAATCCACAGCCCAAACATTCCTGTTGTGGCCTTGGTGACTCTTCTGCTTCAGGCAAAATTTGGTTGCAGGAGTCTGCAGGTCCGGACTAATGACAACAGAAACCAAAGATGGCACCTTCAAAAGAAATTAAGTAAGGCTTAAATAAGTTAAAAAGTTTATAATGTACCATTTAAAATAAAAAAGCAACTCTAATTGTGCTGAAACAAATGTGCTATTCTTTCTCCTTGATTCATTTTGTAAACTTTTTTAGACACCTTTTTCCACAAGATCCCAAATAAAATCTTTTACTATTAGGTGGATAGGTATTAGCACCCTGAGTACCAGTGATGCTTATCACCTCAGAGGGATGGGATTGTTTGGTTGTAAAGGCACAGAAGAAAAGACTGCACCTTCTGTGTTCTGAGAAGGGCAAGTTTATGTTGTCACCTTCAGTCGGGAAGGGAAGGTGATGTTTGTCCTGGAGCCTTACAGCTCCAGGAGGAGGGTGGTGGCATGACTACTCTGGATACGTGAGAATGGAGTAACAGCAGGAGTTCACAGGCATAAGTGGGGAGGATGTTACGTTGCTGAAATAAATGAAAGCACTGCCTCACAAAGATTAGCCTTTGTCCTAAAGCAATGTAATTAGAACTTTATTATGTCAAAAGAGGATGTCAGCTTTAAAACTGCTTGTTTTAAAAAACCTCCACAATGAATTCCATGTAATTTCAGATCCTATCTCTCCCCAAGTTCCCTAATTAATATTTTATTATTTTACAATTAGAGTTTCCTTAGTTTTACAAAAGTTCTACCCTGTCTTTCACACAGAAGCAGGCGAGGAGGGAAGCCATGCGCAATGAAACAATGCAAGTGACTCAAATGAACTCAGGCCAAACCCTATTGTAAATATTTGGTATCTAAGTGCTAAAGTTACAGACAAAATGCACATAGCTCTGTGCTTGAAATCAGCAGCATCTTTACCATCAGACTTGCCTCAGACTATGTAAGCACACTGCATTTCAATATCTAGCATATCTGTGTGAAGATGTATGAAATACCAAATTTCGCCTGCTTTACAGCAGCAGAATAAGGAGACCTCAGAGCTACTTTATCAGGGTAGACATGGTCTAAGTGATTTTTGCCCTAGACAGGAAGGATCCTGAAGGCAAGTTCAAGATCTTTACTGTCCTGCTGAGGGTGGTGGATGTGTTGGAAGGTGGTTGCACTTTGGGCAGAGGAGATGCTGCCTGTGCACTCTGCCAGCGGCCTCCTCCCACGGCTGAGTCTGTGCACCTCTCCATCCTCTCCCAGCCCCTGATCCTGCCAGGAATGACCCTCTCAGGATCCTGCTCCTCAGCATCACACTGTGCCTAGAACGAGCTTGAGTGGAAACAGGAGTAATCTTTTGTGAGGAGATGTTATCATTGCAGTTTGCAGCTAATACCTGACAATTTTTGCCCATTGCTTGCCTGCCTGTTTCCCCAGCCCCAGCCAACACTGCCCAGTCCTGCCTGGGGCTGGAGTGACCACCAGTAACTGCAGAGCTGTGCTGCAAAAGTGCCCAATTGCTCCCAATTCTGCACCTGATTTTTGTGTTTGGGAATGTCACATTGAGTGTCCCTGTGGAATTCACCACACAGAATTCCTGTGATGGCTTGAAAAGAGAATGGTCTGTCCATTCCCATCCACCTGCTTTGTTTAAGACAATTTACCTTGTAAGCAGAATAGGTCAGGGTATCAAGAGGGATGTGTTCCCTCCTGCCTTCAATCTTGGCATACAGTATGACATCATTTTCATGGGATTCTCCAGAATCACAAGTTCCCCCTGTACAACATATATTTGAATGAGAAAAAAAATAATTGAAGCTCTTGTTATTGGAAAATGAAATCATATATGCAGCCTTAATTATGAAAATAATTACAGTCAGATGCTATTTAACTTGGGATCTGAAACAAAAGAACACCATCCCTAAAGACACAGTGTATAGGAACTGTTTGATCAGATGCACGTGGCAGAGATCAAGGGGGTTGACGATTATGAAAACCTCAAGTACCTCTTTTAATCAGCTTATCAAAACAATTTAAATAGAAAATGCTGTGCCTCAAGCAATACTTCTATCTGTGTGCTTTAAATCCTATTTACACAGAAATGCTCTGCTGTTGAGTTTTCAGCAGTAAACTGCTATTTACTACTCACACTTCATGCAGTCACACATGTAGGTACTTAACAGTATCTTAAATGCTTCCCAGATTGGCAGCTGAGAAGTAGGAAGTAAGACTGCTGTGTACCTTATTTATTATGCTGCTCCTTTTACTATCTACATCATGTCCTAATAGGAATGGCTGGCTGGATGAAATCTATTATACCACACAAAACGTATGTGTTATGCTTGCCCAGCTGGAATAGGGCAGCATTTGAAATATCTTCCTATGAGTAGAACCTAAAATACTCACTAAGCTTCTGTGAAAGAGCATATGTATTGGCAAATATGAGCATTACATTCTGCATTATAGTTAGAAGATGAACATCATCACACAACTTTGTTATTGTGGAAACGAAATTTTTAAGATGAAGTTTCTGTATTTGAAACAGGAGTTATTAATGAATTGTTTCCTTGTGTAGTATGGTTACTCCAGGTATTAAAAAAAATCTCAAAATAGAAATAAAAACAGAATGAGGACGCTTCTTTGAAAAGACTGTAGAGTAGAAATATTTCACATATTGGAACACTTTATCTTGTTGTATGCGTTTTTTTGTTTTGTTTTGATTTTTTTTTTTTTTTGTTGGTTTTTTCTACAGCCAGCCAGTTCATGTAATGGACTAGGAAAAGCAGCCCAGAGAACTGGACAAGATGTGCATCTTTAATGTGTTTTATACTCTAATAAGGAACATACATTTGTCCTTTCAGATATTCTCCTTGCCTGAGTGTTCAAACAATTACTCATTTAATTAAAAAATACATAGAGAAGACATTTTTCAAACAATATCAATATCCTGCTGTCCTCTGTGTCTGCATCTGCTGACAACTTCTCCCCTAAGTTCAGAAGGTTGACAACATTTCTTTCCTGTTTTTCTTGCAGGTGTTGTAATGCTTGGAAGAAATGAGAAAAAGCATCCTCTTTTTCCTGTGCTTTATTCATAATTCATGTAACACAGAGGAGATGTGCAACAATTTAGGAAAACAACATGAGGTCTTCCCCTCATTAAATAAAGTGTGTTTTTTTTCTTGTTGATACAGAAGGTTGCTTGTGGAGGTCACAGGTTTATTCTCTGCTTCCTCCTTTATTATTCTATTATTCTCTTTTAAGCAAAAATCCTCGCTTTCTCTAAACATGATGTTGAGAGAATAACCTCATGGAACTTCCTTTATGTGCAAAATAAAAGTTCTGGAAAAATACTGTGAGCGTTAACTACCATGTCCATGGGGATTTTGCTCTGTTGCAACATCAAACCTGTACAGTTGCAGTGACAACAGTGGCGGGGGAAGCGACAGGACAGGCTGGTTCTTGGCTGCTTTCTTAACCCTGGCAAATGACTGATGTCCTTTGCCCCAGTAAGGAAGATCCACAGATGATGCTAACACCACAGCAGTGCTTTTCATGAAGGATGCCACATGTAGAACACACCTCCTCCAAGACCATAGCACACTCTGTGTGAATCTCACCCTGGGCCAATGTATTAGCAAAGGATGGATTTTAGGAATCGAGTAAGAGCTTTTGAGGTGAAACTATTTCATGGGTTCACCAGGAAAGGCTGCCTTACCTCTAGGCTACTCCCATCTCATCCTCGTGTGCAGCTCTCTGGACTCTGATGGATTAGCACCAGGGTCTATATGGATATGACTACAGGAGGATATGAGGGTACCTGTGAAACCTCTAAAGATGATAAAGATACGACCGTCTCTTCTAAGTATGGATTAAGGGGCACTGAGTGAAATGAGTGTATACAAGACAAGAAGATGCTTCTCCACGTCCAACTTGTTCAAGTATGGAGCACTGCATAATGTAAATCTCACGTTTCACATCTTGTATTACATTAGTAATTTATACTCACCCATGCTGAAATAAAATCTCAAGTTCCCATAACCCGTGGTGTCCATGTATGGAGTACATATTTTTCTTTCTCCATCTCTGAGAAATACCATAGCTGAGCCCGATTCCAGGGTTCCACATTCCGTACCAATGACAGCTCCAAAGATGTCCCAGCTGCAGAGGCAAACAATAGGTGGTTAAAGTGTAGCAGCACACTACTGATAAACTCATACAAAACATGCCATAGGGGTTTATTTGTACTTAAAAATTTTTCTGTTTCTACTCTTACAGAGGACAACAAACCACAGTGTTTCAAATGTGATCCCTATGCCATTATTTATGTATTCAATATTAGCTTTTAAACTCAGTTCACTCAACTAAGGCAAAGTTAATATAAATATTTAAAAGAATTTGGCAGAAATGCAATGAATTAATGAAAAAAAGAGGCTTTTAATGAATGCTGTTAGCAAATATGTAGTGTTGTATTGTTCTATCATCTACATTATTTTTTCTGGTGTTAAAATGTTTAAAATAGAAATGCATTCTTATTAATTTTGCATAATAAAAGATTTATAGATCAATGAAACTTGAAAAGGCACATGTCCACCATATCTGCTATACAAATATTAAATATGTAGGTAATAGCTGAAAATGCTCTCTTTTCATCTTCTTGAGCATTTAGGGTAACAGTTTTTAACTAACACATGAACAGAGTATGAAAAAAGACTGCTGTGTTTCTAATATGTGATGATATGATCTTTCTCAGTTTTTCTGTACAACATTTCATCTTATTTTTATTCAGTGATAATTAAAAGAGCTGTTGCAGAATTTTCCAATTAAATATTTTACATTGAAAATACATTTTCCTCATGAAAGTGATGGCTACTTCAAAACTCGATCAAAATGTTTTGAAATACTAGAAAGTGTTGAAAACGTGCATTATTTTGGTCTGATACATTATTATTATTCATGTTGAAGTCTTAATTCATAATTAAGTATTTAAGAATTATAAGGCTGATAAAACAATGAAATTATTTAGAATCACTAAATCCTGACAATCCAAACATTTAACTATCCAGTATGATTCAGGAGAAAGGAGAAAACATGGAAGTTCAGAAACCTTTGTGGGAGGCAAAGTCTTTTCCTGTCTCCTTCTACCAGAGACAATCTCTGTGCCATATCACAATTTCAAAAACTGTCGTTACAAGAACTAAACAGTCTATTTATTAGTTTAACCATTCCAATGACTCCAAAATGCATTTTTAGGATCTTCTTAAAAGCTGCCAGTTTCCCCATGGACCTAAGCTGTGACAGACTGGTGACATGGCTGTTTGGAAATCTTGCTTTAAACCTGTCAGTCATTTACACAGGAATTAGTGAGCTGAACATCACTGAAAATCTTTATGATATAAATATTTTAATGGAAGCACAGTTTAATCTAACCCTAATTCTATTGTGCAGATATTTTTAAGCTAATGTGCAATATAAAAACACAATTTTGAAAATGGGTCTCCTGGGTTGAAGGCAAATACAGAATTAAACAGTTGTGCCTACCTCAACTTACACAAAAAAAAAAAATCTTACAATGCTCCATTGATCTTTTGTATGCTCTATTTAGCTCAATTAAAACACTCTGTAGTGACCCACAAAACAGCTCAGAGTCATGAATGATGCAGATCATGGATGTTTCCAGGGATCCTCTCCTTTTAGGCAGCATCAGAAATAAAAAACAGAGAATTCTCTATATTTTTTTTAAAAAAAGGCACTTTAATGGGAGTACATCAACACACTGCCAGTAAAGAAAATGGAGAAGGATCCTGGGTGATGGCATGATTTAACATTTACATTTGAACTAATTTATCCTTCACATGACTCTTCGAATTCTTCTTTATAAAACAGATGATTTATGGACCTAAACTAGACCAACTAACACACAGGTCCAAAGCAAAAGTGTGCCTGCTAGGCAGCCTGATGTGGGGATTTGTTCACTTTTGGGATCAGGCTCTAATTCACTCAAGTAAAGAGAAGCAGAACGACAGTGGAAATATGTGTGGTACTTACAACAGTGAGCCCTACACACATAGCCTCCCACTTTAGGTGGTACATGCAAAAATACCAACCAACTGCTTATTAAAAACAGTGATGATTCCCTCTGCCCTCATCTCCAAGAGCATTTGGTGCAGAGAGAACTGGTGGTGACCCCTGTACCTGAGATTCCTCTTGCTTTCCTTATGAGGGATGCTTTTGCCTTCCCCTTGAAAGCTGGCAGGCTCCAGCTGAGGTGACAAAGCAGTGCCTGAGAACTTCCTGCAAACTCTCTCTCATGTATCCAGTGCTCTGTGACTGTTTGATTACAGTAAAACTGTAGTTCAAATATAGTTTAAATAGCATTCACATATATTTCTCTAAGAAGTGATTAAGGAAACTCACTCAAATGTATTTGCATTTATATACGGCTCCCAACACAAATTCCAGAGAAATATTGAAAAAAGGAACAATAGTGGTGGCAATTTTATATGATTAGGATGTAGTCCATAACATCACCCAAGTTCAGTGTTTATTTATGGCAGCATGCAATTTAAATCTCCATTCTTATAGAACAATAGAAAGAAGGAAGTTTCTAACATAGAGTAAAATTTCCAAAGAAAAAAATAGGAAAAAGGTTGTGAGGCCTTGGGCTGGCAGAGTGAGGGCAGGTCAGGACCAAGGTGCTGGGACACAGAATGACAGAATCAAAGGAGGGCTGCACCCTCCCTTGCCAGCTGGAACCAGGCAGCCCATGACAGGAAAAGTGACATTTTCCTAATTCAGAAGGAGCTGTAAATTTCCTAACCCAGGTTGCAAGCTGCCCAATTTAACTAAACACCCAGTTGTGTGGAGAAGATCTACAGGCAGGGCAGATGGCCACAGACAGAACTCCCATCCTGTTTTTTTCCAGGATGGAAACAAGATAGAGAGCACATCTCAAAGGTATCCCACATAGTCACGTAGACCATGACACACAAGCTCATTTTCTTCCCTTTGTCTGAAGCAGCACCTGCTGCCATTGGATGATTATTTGAACTGAAACAGAGTCCACAGTGAATATTTTTTTCTGTAAATCCCAAATATATGCGTCCACAGGACATATTAGCATGTATTTCTTAAAAGGTGCTCTTCACTTTCAGCACAGCATAGGCAGCATTTGAATCAGTTGCTAATGATCTGAAGTACTTTGTAGGTTAAAATCAACATTCAGTGGAGACCCATAAATTAGCAGTGTATGTTTCTCATTGCCCTAGGTTTACAACCACTAATGACATTTTTTTTTTAAAAATATAAAAAACCCAAGATCCTACTGAGGTTATTTTCTATTTGGCAGAATTTATACAAAAAGGTATATAAAATAAAGCTTCTTTATCAGGACACATTTTTTAAAGCTCAGTCATGTTTTGGTAAGAGTAGTAATACTGTCATAGGCAGTTTTGTTTATTTTCTGCATCCTTGCAGCAGTCCCTGTTGGATATGGCTTTACAGGGACTCTTTGAATCATAAGTATATATTCAAAATAGAAATAGAAAATTATCAGCCACACCCTGAGCTCTTACCCAGCAGGTATAGCTATGCTTTCAGTGACACTAGATGAGAACAGACTGCTGCTTCAGTTTTCCTGCCTCCACCTTCTCCTTCTCTTCCTCCTCCAGCACCTACAGGCATCTGCATGAGCAGGAGCTCTCTCTCAGTAAAGTGAGGCTCACAGCAGTAATCCAGAGAGGAGGAATTTCAAGGAATTTGATATCATATGGATATGAGCTTGTTAACAACACTCTGGTGTGAATTAAAAAAGTCATCATCACATGTTTCTTTAGAATGGCTACATTAGTCACAAACATGATTTTTTTCATTGAAAACAGTGGTGACAGGATGGTCCAGAGGCAAACTGTTCCTCCTGGCCTTCTTGGACTTGTTTCTTCCTAAAATCTGCAACCATGGGCTATTTAAAGTATTGCTATTTATCCTAGTCACAATCTTCCCTGACTACACAGTGAAGATAAATTGCAATTCCCTAACTATCCTGTTTCCTCATCCCTGGAGTGATGCTGCTCACCTGTGCAGGGCTCTGTTCAGGCTGGGGATACTCACCCTTTGGGCTGGCTCTCAAACTCTTCTGTCCACTGCTCCTGGGCATCCTCCATGGAGAGGTCCACGTCCCGGGTGGTGGCAAAATTGAACTCGCTGCCCTCTGTCCCATGGAAGTAGATGGAGTTCCCATCGGACTGGCAGCTGTGCTGTGGGCAGAAGGAGCACATGGAAGCTGAGGTTATGTTGGGTTTGTATGGTGCTCACACATTGTCAGATCTCAGCATGAGCTGTACTTTATCTAAGGACTCACTGATGCCTGAAACTAAATAAAAACCAGATGATTGTCTTGTATCTTTCCTGTCCTGCCCCAAAATTATTGTGTCCTAATCTTGTACCTGCTTCCCTACAAACCCACTACAGACCATGGTAAAACTGTGTTTGCATTGAAAAGTCATGTACCATATCTCTGGGTGTTTATTTCTGTTTTAAAGTATCACCCTTACATCTGGCCCACACACAACTCTGACTGCAAATAACCTCAGTAGTATATCAAATATTGCTATGGAGATTTTGTAGGCGTAAGAGTTTTGTGCTGTGAAACATGTCACATCTCCGTGTTTGAATTTTTGCCAAAAGAGGTATTTGTGTGTAAAATTGCTATGCATTGCCATACAGTAAACTTTGGGCCTCGAGTGTATGACTGAAAAGGCTGCATTTGCTGTATTTAGTTCAAATTGCATAACAAATAGCTCTAGAGGCAATGAACTCTTGTGATAGAGCAATCCCAGGGGTCCTGAGGCTGCTCTCAAATCCATTGTCTGCTTTTCCTACTGCATTTCTGCACATACTGCCTCAGCAACATCAAATGGTGCTAAGTGTCTCCCCCAGCATGCCATGAACACCAGAACTCTCCAGGAGTGTTGGCCTGGAAGGAGCTGCCTGTGAGGTGCACGGGTGGGGAGGTTATAGTATAGATTTTCTTCTTTCTCCCATCCTATTTTGCCTTCTTGTGTGCCTGATAAAATGGCAGTCTGACAAATCTGTGAGGCAGAAACAGGTACTAGAAATGTCTAAAGAAGATCTACCTTGTCTTAATGCAAACAGCACTTTGCAGTTTTTGAATTCTTCATATTACAAAAAATACTGATAAAAAATAATAATTCTCTCAAACACTTCTTTTATTCATGTGTGTGTGTGTGAGATCTTGCTCCTTAAAACTGGAAGCTGAATTAAGGAACTATTAATTAGAATAATTCTGCATTCTTACAACACTTCAGTATTTAAAAAAGAGATACAATAATGCCAAATTGCATTGACCTTTTCAGTATCGTCTGTGCGGTGCCCTCTTGTCTCTGAACCCCTTCATAACGTGCCAAGGGAAAATATGACAATCACATCTTCTGCACTTAAAAAGGTCATGGGAGTGTCACATAAGGGAATAATTAGATTTTTAACAAAGAGAAAGGTAGGGCAAAAAATGAAAACTGCTCAGTACATCTTTGTCTATGGGTTTTTACAAGTAGAGTACAAAGTAACACATTTTGTCATATTCTATAACACTTTATTTATCAATGCAATAAAGTGACATCAAAATTATTTTAAGTATGGTTGTCAATACCTCAGCAATTAATTTCCATAGAGGAACATAATTTTATATATTTCTAGAGGTGCCTACACATTCTTAGAAAAAACTGTGAGTATGTGATGTCTAATTTTTGTATAGAGAGTTCCTGGTCTATACTTGAATGACAAGACCTCTATGTTTATTAACACAGATTAAATATCGCATAAAAATATAACACATTGTAAAAACTTAAAGACTGTTTCAACCGCTAAAATAAACAAATTGCTGTTAAGGTGGTTTTTTTTTCCAAAGAAAGGCCAAAGCAATAGGAAGATCCTGAAGTGTTGATAATTTATCACAGAAATTAAATAGATTTTGTCACAAGGCTCCTTTCTCCCTGGTCTATTAATGCAGCATAAACACAGTACAGCATATATGCCACTAAAAAGTCAGAATAATTTACACATCAAATATATTACAACTAGCAGAAATTAATGAGAGAGTTTCATATCTTCTCTTTGAAAAACAGCAGTTGTACTATGCAGTTATTTATAATGGACTGAGAAATTGCTTTTGTTTACTGATTTTAACCTTCACACTCATCAGTATCGCTAATATCAGAATTTTAAGAATAATTTCTTTGTTGTGCTTCTTGATTTTCAGAATTTTCCTCATTTGCTAACACAAATGAAGTATCCCTTATCTGTCAATCAATCTGCCACAAAAGTCTTATTATCTGCAGGCAGTCAAATAAATACACTAAAAATAAATATTCAGGCTAGAACTTTATTCAAATTTATATGCAAACCTTCATCTTAGGAAACAAATAGCTAAGTAGATCCTACTGAGATACATATTAGAATTGTATACAAGCATTGGAAAATCCTCTATAACAGCAACTTATATCTCAGGTGCTAAGTTATATGTAAGTATGCATTTGATAATGGATATGTAATCAGTAATCTCTTGCCTGATGAAAATCATCTATTAAAATAAACATAAATAAGATAAAACCCTATTATCTTTTAATATTTGTACATCCTTCTGCTGTCTAGCAGAATATTTATTGAATGGAGTTTTCATTTAGGTTGTCAAGATAAATAAATGGGCAGTTTGGCAAGGGGGATATAAATAATTATTTATACAGTGGTGTATGATGAACATTTTATGAAAGGTCAAAATCATAATTTATTAAATTAGTTCTATAAAGCTATATTTCTGCATTTATACACAGCTTCATAGTATCTATGAATATGTATTTTATGCATATTTTATGTGTTAATGAACCACACAACGTATGGCTCAAATCACAATCTGCTCATGTCAGCTTTGGCTCATGTGAAACCACTATGCAGAAGAGAAGTTCAGTCTGGGGTTTAACCCCCCTGTAATTCTAAATACCTGTAAAACATGTAATTGAAGATCATGACCTTAATGGCCTTTAAAAAGTGAGGAAGAGAAATGTGCTCTAAACACAGGTATGGATATTAAAGAGGTTCTGAGGGAGTGCCACCATTTTCTTGTACGGTTTTGCCCCAGTGCCACCATCTGCCCCTGGGACACACCTGCCCATGAGAGAAGCAGATGTGGATGAGCTCCATGAGCTGAGCTGCCCACCTGCCTGTATAACCATCACCCTCAGTTTTTAATTTTAGTTTTCCAAGCAGTCACTATCTGTCACAGCTTTTATTGCTCTTTTTTTTTACCTGATGGGCTGCTAAGGGAAGGAAAAACCTCAAAGAGCACTCAGCTAAATTTTCCAGGAGCAAAAGAACCTCTGCAGGAGATGGTCTCTCACCAGCATTGCCCCCAGCTACCTTGTCAGTCTTGTTCAGCATCCAGGAGGCTGCTAAATATGTTGGATTGTTTTGTGGGTTTGCAGTAGGGCTTGAACAGATTAAAGACAGAATTGAAACCATAAGACTTGTTTTCTCACAGGTTCAACCCAAGATTTGAATTCAAGTCTTTAGAAAAAAACCCCTAATGTACAATTTACAAATTGTGTTATCTCTTTCCCAAATTAAAGGCTTTACACTTGCGGTGGAAGTCTACATACTTCCAGTATTAAGGACTGAATTTCACAAGTGTTTATTTTGTTATTCTCAAAAGGTAAGAAATGTGGAATGGACAGATAATAAGTTTTAAAACTATCTGGATTAAGCTCTCCCTAAACTGGATATCCTGTGGATTACATAGTTGCACGGTCCTCTTTTATGAATTCCAGATTAAATTTGTTCTCTGTTTAAATCTAATTTACATTTAAATAATACATAAAATAAGAGAAAATTAACTTGTTATGCAAAATTTTTAACTAAAAGGGCCAAATTAAAGCCACTTGTAGGATATTTGTTCTTGTTACCATGGAAGCATCAGCTGTAGGTCCAGAACGAAAGCACCATTCAATTTTGTTTAAAGGGGATTAAATGCATTGGAACATTTAGTGTGTCCTTGTGCAAATTACAACACTAAAATGCTAACTAATTTGTAAGGAAAAGTTAATTTAGAGAATAAATTCTTTGACAAATCTGATAAACATTATTTAACAAAGTTTACTCCCAGATCACCTACTTAATAGAATGTAAGACACAGGCACTTGAATGAAGCCTCCTCACAGTAGTTGCTGTTGCCCATTGTTTGCATCTGGAATGGGACAATCAGCCTAAGTAAACTGTTGTATTCCTTAATAAACAACCCCTGCCCCTTGCCAAAGGGAAGGAAGCCAGGTTCTGTTCAGGAAATGTGGTGATCCCAAGAGAAAAAAAAATGAAAAAAACCAACAAATATTTTAATTTAATCGGGCACTACCTTATTCACTAGCTGTAATTGTTAAGCTATTGCTCTGCAAGAATAGGGCAAAATGAAAATTGGCTGGATGCATTCCTGAATCTCAAGATTTTGGATTTACTTTCAATCTAATCTTCACTCTGAATTTGCTGTGTTTCTGAAGTTTGTCTACTGGATAGTTATGGAATCACTGCTTTTTCCCCATTTTCAAAGCCCTGCATGGCCCATCCTCACCCGCTTCCACCATTTCCCATATACCTCATCTTGTGGGCCACTTTTCATCGACTGCCAATGCTTGTCACTACATGTGCTGGTGAGACAGCCAAACTTGCATGCCTTGCCCATTCTCCCCACTGCTCTTGTCAAGTGCCCACATGATTTCCTTCAGACACTTCCTTAGTGCTCTCTTCAGCAAGGCTTATCAAGGATTACACCAAAGATGGATGACCAGGATGAGCATTCTCCCCTCCTGAAGTATTTCCTTTTACTCCCACACATTCCCATGCCCAGCTTATTCCCTGTTTTATAAATGGATGGCAATGTCCCGGGACGCAGGCTTTTTGTTTTGTGTCTGGAGAGGCAGCAAAGGTACATTCCTTGATAAGGACTCTTTGATGCTACATTGGCATCACAACCACAAAAAATTCATTTTCACTTTAAAGTTGCTGTTGTCTATGAATATTTTCAGTTTCTCAGTACAGTTCTTAGCCAAATTGTATATAAGACCCAGCGAATCCTACAAATTCATATAGGATTTCTACACCTTATGAATTCATTAGTTAATGGGAGAGAGACCAATGTGTGGTTTTAAAATCAATCTTTTGTCAAAGCCTACCAAGCTCTTTATCCTACGCTAGCGTCTTAGATTTTAGGTTCTTTTAGGAAAGCCTCTTGATCATATGAGATGCAGAATTGTTTCAATTAAGATGCTCAAAACCATTGGTCAGCAAAAGCAGGAAAGTCAGATTTGGTGAAGTAGGCCCTTTACAACTGGACCTCTTTAAGGTTTCATAACTAAATAAGGGCCCCAGGTGGGATCTGGGATCCTACATCGTGTAACATGTCTGATCAATCTCCGTATTTCTAAAGACTTGCATGCAAGCACCATGTAAGAAGACATGAGCTACCCTCGGTGTGACCTCTTGGCTAGGAGGATCTGGAGATCTCCAGTTCAATGGGAAGCAGCACAAGCCTCAACCAGATCAGCCTCTGTCACAGCTGCAGCTAAGGACACAGCCCTGAAGATTTTTAGAAACTCAAAAGACAAATATTAGGAATGTAAACAGAAGCACTGAAGTTCATCCAAGCCAGTTTCTGTCCCTGTTGTTCAAGTCAAACTTGTGAATCAATAAATACCTCTTGGCTTTACAGTGTGGGATTTCTTTACTTGGAGAGTGGAACAGAGGGCAACTAAATGATACAACTGTGCCATTCGGCAAAGCATCAACAGGAAACACTAGTGTGAAATTCCTCAGTGTAACAGATTTTTGGCTGAGGTCTTGCATATCATCTTCCTGAGGTTCATTCCTGCACTCCCATGAAAATGTTGTTCACCTCTATGCCTTTAAAGCATTCACAGTCATCTTTACCATCATTTAATTAGCTTTTTATCAGTGATGAACACTGATGCTTTTCTTCATATTATCTCCCCTGGGCCTAATGGCCCTGATGATTCTTTCAGACAGCTGTAGCCTCACAATTTATTTTTTGGCGACATTTCTTGCATTGGAATGAATGTGTTGGGCATTTGGGCAGTGCCAGCTTGCAAAGGGCTGATGGCAGATGGAAAGAAATCTGCCCAGTATGCCTTCACCTCTACACAAGCAGAGGGCCATCAATTTCCCCCATTAAGGAGTTGTCACACAGCCCACCCAGCTGGAGGAGCATCTCTGATAGCCAGGCTGGCTGGCGTGTGCTATTCAAATACAAAATGTACTTTAAAAAGAAACAAAAATATCATTTGTCGGCAAATTGAAAATGCGTGGCTTTGACCGCAGCCAATTTTTTAATGACTGCAATATTTTAAGTGATTATTTTTGCCACTTCAGATTGCTCCTTAGAGAGGAGAGTTTTTTTAATTAAAATCTAGGCAGTGCAAACAGATGAGATATGAGCAATAGAGGAACAAGAAGAAAGACGAAGAAAATTAATTGAAGCAGCATTGTCAATGGAGCTATAAATTAGATATTGTGTCTTTCTGGAAATGAGTCATGAAGGTTTTAGAAATTTTAAAATTTTGACATGATAGCAGGTACAAGGATAGATTAAGTCCTAATAAAATAATACTTTGCATGCAATGTGTCAGTCAGCAAAAGTACGGTTACACAATTTGGGGATAACTTCAAATTCTAATTTCTGTGGATTTGGCTGCTAATTCTCCTGGCCTGAAATTCCTTCTTTAACCAAAGGAAAGAACACAATGTGATTAGAATACCTTCCATGAGAAAAACAGAGCTTTAGTCTTTCCCATGTTCTACATTTTTACATCATTTAACGTAGGCTACAGAACAAAAACCTTGGCTGCACAAGCAGGCCAGAAGCACAGAGGGTTATAGTGCACTTTCCCTTTCCAAAACAATGGGATGAAACTTGTGCTGTGATGTAACAAGAAACATTTTATAAAGTGTGTTTGCACTCATCATTTCCAATTATAGACTGTTATTCAAAGGCTAATGCTCAAAACGTTTTGCCTGTTTATGAGTGATTCATATGATTTGTATGGTTCTTAGTCTTTTAGGACATTTCACGATGTTTGTACAACACCGGTCGCTCTGGCGATGACCGGTTTCCTTAATGAGTCATTTAACTGGCATGATCTGAGCTATTCCTCCATGCCCTGGGAACTGCTGATGTTTGGAGCACTCTGCCCTGAGCATCACCTGCTATTCTGAAAGTGATGGTGTGCATTCATACCACTGTAAAATCAGAGAAGGAATAAAGCAAGATAGCTTTTACTCTTTGGCATCTAAAGGGTCAATATATGTAATTTTTATTGATGTTCATCTCACAGTGACCTGTGAAGACCAAATTCTTTCCTTCTAGGGGGCAGGAAAGACCCCCTGTGCTTGGACACCAGCTCAGAGCTAATGCTGGCTCCCTGCCATCCCTCCCAACACTTCCAAGCCACGGGGAACTGGCATGGAGAAAGGTGTAGGTTCAGCATTGCTGCCCAACATCAATTCTCAGCTGCCCAAATGACTCACAGCACTATAGCCAACCACCTGTCAGTTCTAATGAACTCCTAGGCATTGTATCTAAGTATTATTATTTTAATTACAAGTGTGCTTACAAATCAAGAGCGTTCATGGGCTAGGACACAAATGCTTTCTCATGGGCACAGCTCAGAATGGCCACAATCTAAAGGGAGCTGGTAGACAGGTTTTATGCACCCTGCACTGCTTTCTTCAACTCTCCTCCCCTCTCACACTCCTCCTTCCACCCACTGAGAAGCAGGAATATCTCTCAGATGAGGTGCAGCAGGAAGTCTGCCCATCTCTTCCCAGGAAGATGTGGTGGATAAGGGCTCCTGCAAGGCAAAGCAGCTGGCTAAAAGGCTGGGTTTGGCCCACAGACCAAATACTGCCTTGATATATCTTATTCGAAAAACAAAGGAATTTTGTCAGAAGAATCTATGTCTTTGTCATTTTGACCAACATAAGGTCATAGCAATTTCAGTCTGACATTTTCACACTGGCATACATAGAATATTACCTCTCCTTCAAACAAATACATTTGAACAGATTAAGAAAATGGATACCCGAACACTTTTTAAAGTAAGAATTTAAAAGCAAAAGAAAGGGAAGAAAAATCTTGTTTATTTTAGCACAAACAAACCCAAAAAGATATCTATATAGATCAGGATGTTTGTTTAAGAAGAAGACTATCCAAAACATTCCATTAATTAACAAAGTATTCGGACATTTGTAAATCTACTCTGGAATGAGGGAAGATCAAATAGCTAAATCAGCCTTTCTTTTTGCCAGATTCCCAGGCCTGTGTGCATGTCTGCTCAGCAACACATAACAATGCAGGTTCAGGAAGGACTTGCAGATCTGGGATGTGCACAGCTCTGCTTTGCTCAGGGTGTGGTAAAAGGTCATAGTGTTTTACACGTATTTTCAACATATTTTTCAGAATATGAGTGACTCTCTTCTTACGCAACTTTCCCTTCTGCTACACTGGCATGGCTATCTGGGAAATTAAAATGAGCTGAATGGTGATGACCTGTTATTTAAAGGGCTTACTGAATCAGGATACTGGGATTGTAATATTTTTAGGGTTTATTGGTCATGACCACAGTAGTAAGTAGCATGGATCAGATACCCTAGTCCTAACCCCAGCCTGCTCAGTGAGGCTGGCACACCTGTCCCCACTGCCCCATCCCATGCCAGGCTGTACACACAGAGCTCAGCACCAACAGCCTCAGGTGAGGTCCCCAAACCCTGCAGACCAAACAAACCAAGCTGTCCAGATGAATGGCAACTCCAGCTCCTAAATGAAGGGTGGCTGCAACTACTGTGAGTCAGCAATTCTGTAACTTGACTTTTCTCAAAGATGATAAGTGTCACTGGGTTAACACACCATGACCAGATACATTATCCCTCTGGTGTCTGTAATGATCTATACTGCTCTTTCCCAATGTGGAAAAATTCCAGAGTCAGGTGGTTTGGTCTCAGTGTTATTTTGTGTAATCAAAGCAATACATAAAGATAAACTAAGACTACTGAGATTGTCTCCCTTCTCAAAATTAGTTTTAGAGCTTGCACAACCAATTTTGGACTACAGCAATCAGAGTAAACAAAAGAACTCGCAAATGTTGCACCTCAAAGCTCAGCAATTTCTGGTAAAATATACAATATATATGAAGTGCCCAATGAAAGCTGAAATCAGTGTTCTGTTCCATAGGTGTAGAGCTCCAAGGAGCAATACTGACAGAAGTAAAGAATACTTCCATGCATTTCAGCAATCTCAACCACCAGAGCAATATCCCAACCATGCTCAGTTGTGAGGCCATGCTCCTGCTCAGAGCTGTCACTGAAAATACTGAAAGCCAGTCAGGAATTTATCCCGTTCAACACCCTTCCACACAGCCCGACACAGATAAACACGTTCCAGTGGATCCAATTAATCTCCTAAGGGTTGCTTGGCCTTGCTAGCAGCATCTCTGTTGCTTTTTGCTGTCTTCTTTGGAACCAAACCACACAAACTCAATGGCTTATCTCTCAGCTTGCATTCTATCTCAGCAGCCAGGTCCAGCTGCGTCTGCAACCAGCCGTGTGCTTTCAAACGAGCAGCAACTGCTCCTGAGAGCAATGGGAAATGCAAGGAAATCCCTGGGCCAAGCTTAAGCAGACTGGGAGAGGAGGAGAAACTGCTTCCCAAGCTGGACACAGGAAAGCTCCCACAGTGTTTATTTGAGAACACAGCATCCAAACCCACCAAACTGGAGTGAGTGAACACGTTGCTGCAAATTTCCCAGTAATACTCTCAGTGTCCACTCCAATGGTGTTATTTTCAAGGGATGTACCCTCAAAGATGAGCCAGGGACTCAGCAGGCAGCAAGGATGACACTACTCCTCTGGGAGGAGAGCATCTGCCTGGGTGGATGCAAACTCTGTTATTTTTGCTGTCAAGGGCAGAGAGTGGTCCAATTGCCTCATCTTACATGTTAGACTCAAGAAATATTTTTAAGACTAATTTTTCTAAAATATTACTTGAAAGATGATGGGAGGATATGAATTGAAATTTGTATGGCACAAACAGGCTTGGATATCAGAGAAAAGGTCTTGTGAGATTGGAATGAAGTTCAGCATCGTGATAGTGAGTACGAGAACTTTAAGCACATAGATGAGAGTTATAAGAGGTAGCACGAGACAGCAATGCAACTTCATAGAATCATTGAATATCCTGAGTTGGAAGGTACTCACTGAGACTATCAGAGTCCAGCTCTTGGCCTGCCCAGGACATGCCAAGGATTACACCACATGCCTGAGAGTATTGTTCAAACACTTGAACTCTGTCAGGCTGGTGCTGTGACCACTACCCTGGGGAGCCTGTTCCAGTGCCCACCACCTTTTCCTCACAGCCAGCCTCCATCTCCCCTGACACAGCTTCTTGTCATTCCCTCAAACCTTATCACTGGCCACTGCAGACAGCCATGAGACCACATTTTGCTTTCCCCTTAGTAAAAGTGTAAAGAAAAAAATTAAATTGCTATACATACTTTGTGAACAAAGATCAGGACTATTTAGCAAGTTCTTGTTGTCTGGGAAGCAAAAAGGCTTGTAGAAAAAGGGAACTAGAATTATCTGTGATGGAAGATACCCCTGTAACAGTTAGGGTTTCTCAAATATTATTCTGTATGCCAATGACTTTGGCTATGATAGAGAAATCTTCTATATCCTTCCTCCATGCGATATTTAATGTCATTAGCACAATCTACAATGATTATTACTTTTCTACTTATACAAAATGTTATGTTCATGATGAACTGAGATTAAATGTGTTTTAAAGAAAATAATGAAAATTTTTTTAAATTTTAATGTAATATTCCAAATATGAAAAGCAAAAAAATTGTCAAAAATTTTGTTCTTGGTGTTAGAATGCTACGACAGGTTTTATGCTGATCTGATGTAAATCTTGACCCAATTTATAGTCTTACTTTTGACATAACATGAAATTCACATTGCAAAATCTGTTCAAATTATATTTGGCAAGATTGTTCCTGAAAATCAGAGGAAGACTGCAGCAAGAGCTAAAAATGAAATGAATGAAGGAGTGCTCTGGTGACAATAGAGACACACTGAAGGGTCCCATGAAGAATTAAAGGCTTGCCTCACACATAGCCTTAATCCAGCCTGCCTACACCACAGTCTTCCACATAGCCTCAGCCTGGAATAAGTGGCTACACACAGTCAGAGGTCAGCTGGAAACAAGCATTTGCACATTTCACTTGTACCTAAAAAAGAAGATCAGCTTGGAGGAATGGCAGGTTGGTGAAACCTCACTCATGTCACATATAAGTCTTGTACTTGATGGGATTTCTGTCTAGAAACTCTCAGTGCTCAGTGATTGCCAGGTTTAGGTCCTTTGTCTTTCATAAATGCCTAGCTGTATATTGGCACAAACTAGCTGGGTTTAACTAAACCAGCCCCAAAATAATCTCCACAATCAATTAAAAAAAAAAAAAAATCATGAACAGCAACAAAAAAGAGAGTTATTTGTTAAAATTTAGATGTTGCTCATAGATGTTTCAGAAAGAGCAAGCAAAGTTTAGGCTTGGACAACTGAGAAAAGTGACAGTGCCTGTGGCACATTAACCCTTGCTTTTCTTGCACACCTTCACATATGTGGGCTGGATTTCAAAATCCAGAGATAAGACTGACAAAACAACAAGTGTTACACAATCACATAATGTTGATTAAATATGCAGGACCTTATTTGATTCTAAAATCTCAAGTAAAAACTTTGCCAATGTAGCTTAAATGACCTTGCTGAAGTAAAAAAAAAAAAAAAAAGAGTTAATAAGATGGCACTATGTTAGTAGATTAGTGGGAATATATATCTTAATTTATGTCTTAAACTATTAATTTGAAGCCATTTCTATCAGGTTCTGTGGGAAAAGGATGAGGCCAAAACCAAAGTCTTACTGCCCTCAGTATTCGACATCTGTTTCCTGTGCAATTGCCAAACCATTAACAGCATCATAAATGAGCCCTGACAGCAAAACTGCTTTTGTGAATGAAAATAGGATGAAACCAGAAAGTTATCAGCTGTTTAACTTCTGTCTGCTTTGAAACATACAACAAGGATCCAACCGTTTTCCAAATATTGAACAAATCTGCATGTGAAGATACTCTGTGCACAGAGATCTTGTTGGGCTCCTTAGAGTTTTTCTCAAGATAGAATGGATCTTGTTCTAGCTGTATCTCACATATCAAAACGGGATCATACTGAAAAAGACTCTTAAAGAGCAGCCACTACCTAAATGTATGCTGCAATGTAGATGGGATAGTCACAGACAGAAAAAGTGGGAAACCTTATTTTTTGTGATGATTTGTGAAGTGAGTAGCTCTAGCTGAACAAGACCAAGTTAAAAAGCAGGTATTTAAAATTCTAACAGAAAGACTTGAATGTGTTTCAAAAATATTGCACTGTTTTGCTAAGAGGAAGCTGTTTTCCATTTTCTGTTACATGATCTTTGACATGACAGTATAAATGGCGTTTGGTTTTGGTCATGACAGAAAAGTTGCATTGTTTTAGAGAACCCAATGTGACAGAGAAAGCGTAGAAACAAAGCTAAAAAGAGCCCAATGCTAGAAGCACATGGAGTTGCCTGAACACCCTTATGATCATAGTTTGGTTTATTCTACTTACTAGAGTAATAATAATATTAAACCATGGAAAATCAGACTAACCTTAACTGTGGCCCCAGGAAAGAAAAGCCAGTTGCCAGTATCCACGGGATCCAGATTATCTTCTAACACAACTTTTCTGTGAGCAGCATTTATGATCAGGATGTTGTCCAATGCCCAACAGGCTTCATACACATCACCAGCAAGAACATAATCCTGTTTCCACTGAAAATGGATGTTCTCCCCTTTAGCATCTTCAGGAAGGTACAATATGTGGATGATTGTGCTGATGTTGGAAGGGGCACTGAAAAACAAGGATAGGGAATGAGATCAATTTTAAGCCATATTTAGGAACACTTTTCCCTCAATTAATGCATTTACTAGGTGTTACACGGTTGTGGTGACATCCCTTGTATGCTGATAAAGCTTCTATGGAGATCAGAAAATACCTGTCCTGAGGCAGAGCCCCACTGTGCCAGGCAAGGCATGTCCAGCCCAAACAGGCAGCCTGGCTTCAAAGAGAGTGTAAGCTAAGGCAATGAACAACAAATCAGTGCTGATGTTTGGAAGCAGGAGGATAGAGCAGGACCACACCCATGCTCAGTGCTGGTCACAGATGATGACTGGGTATTGTCAGGTATTTTGCAGGTATGGCCAAAAGGAAATGTTAAGGAAGCTCATTACAAAAACAGGTCTCACAAAATTTGATTTTTGCTTCAACAAAAAAAAAAAAAAATCTGCTGACTTCTGATGTCTCAGTCTCTTATGATTTGGATGGAACAGGATGGTTGGAGAGAAAAGCTAGGAATTTTCTCTGACAAACATGTCCTTCCAGTCCCACATCCCTGCTGTCAGGATAATTCTGTGGATGGGGAGGACCAGGCTGTCTTTCTTTCCATGTTCTGCTTCAAGACCAATACAGAGGAAATAATCTATTTGTCCTCTCTCTTGCTGCTGAAAATAGAGAATGAGGGCCAGAGAGTCAGACCTGGAGCATCACTATTAGGCAAGGATTAGGCCTTGAGCTCTTCAGAGAGCTGTGAAAGGATTAAGGTTCACCCCAAAGAAGCTGGGGATGCATGGGAGGCTGAGAGGAAGTGACCTCAAGTGACCAAAGGGATATTCCAGCCCATGTGACACCATGCTCAGTACATAAAGTGAGGGGAAGAAGGAAGGAGGGGGCATGTTTGGAGTGATGGTGTTTGTGCCCCAGTCGCCATCACACGTGATGGGGCCCTGCTCTCCTGGAGATGGCTGAACTCCTGCCTGCCCATGGGAAACAGTGAACTAATTCCTTGTTTTGCTTTGCTCGTCTGCACAGCTTTTTGCTTTCCCTATTGAAGTGTCTCTATTTCAACCCAAGAGTTCTCTGGCTTTTACTACTCCAGTTCTGCTGGTGGGGGAGTGAGAGAGAGTCTGTGTGGGGCTTGGCTGCTGGGTGGGACTAAACCTCAACAACCACCCAGCATGTCAATCAGCTATATTCAAACCCCAGGCTGCAACGAGTTACAAAAATGAGGTTTTCAAGATGTCAGCTAGTCAACGTTCTATTTGCCTTGGTAGTGCTACTTTAAAGGGTGAATAATTTGTCAGAGACAATCCAGAGCTTTCATGGAAAAAGGCCACCAATAGCTTCCTTTCATAGCAGAAAATAGAGGAAATTTCTTTTGAAAGCAAAGCAAAATGCTGAAATGCAACTGTATTTGTCCCATATTCACACCCAGAATGTGCCCCCACCAATCTCCCTGACGTGCTGAGCATTGTGTCTGTCACCCTCAGAGCAGCGCTGCCCTGAGCACTGCCCTCGCTTCTCCCGGAGCCCACACGGAGACCTCTGCCCTCCCTCCCAGGAGCCCAGAGCTGACATCCTACTGACAAAACACAGCACCTCCCCTTCACAGATGCCCTCCTGTCCCATCTCTCCCCAGTTCTCCCACCGTTCCCTGGAGCTGCACGTAGTGCTGTGAAATCTGCTGAGACACATTCGAATAAACACTGCAATTCATATGGACCGCAGGAGAAACGAGCATCCTTCCATAATTCATCCTCTCCACTTCGCACGACACTGCTCTATTGACCTATTTTCTACTGCTGGCTCCAGCATCAAAGTTGAGGAAAGAGAGGTCAAGCTGCATGCACATTAACTTCAAAAAAAATTTGGTCTCAAGGGCTTGTGCTTGCCTCCTCACAACTCATAAGTTTCCTGCCTTGCAGAGCTATGAGAGCAACTGAGCTGATGTTTTGGACTAGGTGTGTAATTTTCATGAATGTGAGAAAAATAAAATGCATTGTATGGTTACTCTGAGGCAACTTCAGTGCCTGCAGTGAATTACTCTTGCTTTATATTTTTCTGGGATAAGAATTTCACCAACTGTTTTACTAAAATTTACGTGTTTTTTTTTTAAATTGTAGTTCCACTTCCACAAGAAGTTGGAGGATGACATACTGAAGTACACAATCTTGCAGCTAGAGTTTTGCTTCTTCATCAGAAATTTAGGACCCTTTTGCTCTGCAATTTGCCTCAATGGACTGAAAATATGCTCAAGCAAATCACTTGTATAGCACTGACACTGAGGTAATGCAGGAAGGCACACTGAGATGCTATGAGTATATTACTTATAAATTACAGCCTTTCCTTCCCCAGTTGCATAATTATGATTTTATGCTGTTGCACAAAATGCCTTTCCTATTATTACTTAATAAAATATACTCTCTTAGAAAAAAACATCTTTGACACTGGCTCTCTTTAAAGGTGTGGATATTGTGATGAAAATATTTAAATTTTCCATTCATAATCCTTTGCATTTTCATGTTGGTTTAAAAGCACAGCATTATTCATCATAATCTTGTTATTACAAGAGTGTCAAGAGCCAAGTGTTCATATCAAACTATAAAATGTTTTTATTGAACATTTTAATCTACCAAAGTAGAAACACAAAACATTGTAAAATATGGCCCTTGCTGGCATTAAAAATGGTGCTAAAATGTAAAAAGTCATCAAAGTTTTGTTTTTTCAGGCACCTGAACCTGCTGGTTTTGGGAGTTGCATTTTAAGTGTGAAGTGATTCTCTTCGTCACTTCCCATGTATTCAATGGATGAATTTGTGATTTACCAAACCTGGTGGCAGTTCTGCAATTAGCCAGGAATTTCACCTCTCATCTTTGAACAAGGAGAACTGAACTGAAAAGTTAACAAATAAAACAAGTTTTTAAAGAGCCAGGTTTAAACACCACCTGCTCAGCTGGAAAGCATGAAAATTATTAAAGAGCTGTAACAAACCTAATTTTCTCCAGCTGAGTCCAATCTGCAGAACTGTTCTTGCTGTAGGACACTGTGATGCTGGGATCTGAGTAACTAAAGCGACACGAGCCCGATCCTGGGAAAACAATAAAATGAGAAGTGTTACGACACAATGAAGCATAAATGATTCTCCAATAACTGGAGTTGCTGACTGTGCCTTTGTCACCTTATCACTTCTCCCCATTTTAAAGGGCTTTGATTGATGATGAAATTTCCTGTGATCTGTTGCTGAAAGTAAACACAAAATAATGCATGCTTTATGAGTCAGAAATAAAGTAGAAATGATAAATCACAGCAGTGCCATGTAATCTCTGCAAATTTCCCAGGGGAAGCCAAGTAAATTACCTAACACCCCCAAATGCAGGAAAAAATCCACCATGTAATGTTTAAACAAAACCTTATTATAATTCACAGGGAAAATAGTAAAAGACTGGTTTTCATATTACTGTATAATTAAAAAAGTATATAAATAAAAATACAGTGAGAGGAAAAGATATGCAGAATTACTTGAGCCAAGAGCAAATGTGATTTAGGAATTTAAAAGAACAAAGATATTACAAAATTAGTTATCTTAAGGTTGCCTGAAGGAAATTAAATTAAGAAATCATCCAATATACTCCCTAGATCTTATAATTAATAACAAACACTTGATGCTGATTTGGGAATCTCAGAACACTTTACAAAAATGAACTAATTAAGCCTTATGGCACCCCTGCAAGGTAGGGTAATATATTTACTTTTGATTTATAAAAGGGTGCCTTCTGGGTGTTGTCACAACAGATGAGCTTAACAATTAATACATGGGGCAGTCAAAATATGATGAAAACAAGACTGAGAAATTCATCCCAGAAAACATGATAAACAACCTGAGCTGTAATTAAACACACTAAAAATACTATTTTTCCTCAGACACCAGATAATTCATCCATCTCAGAAAATTTGATGCTCAGTGAGACAGACACATCCTAGCCTTTGCTCCAAAGATAAAATGTCATAAGCACATGAGATTGAAAGCAGCAGACATCATGTACTTGCCATGTTTAAGAGAAGCAGCTCTCAATTAAACAGCATCTCTGATGGCATCAGGGTACTGCTGAGTGAGTACCACAGCATTGCTCACACTATGAGTACTTATTATGTGTGCCACAAGTAGTGTGTTATGTTTATGTGTGTCTCAGATACATTCAATCACAATGAAAGCTGTGTAAATACATATTTTAATATTTTTATAAATGTATATACACACTGCTGACAATAAAATACTATCATTTTCCAACCCATGGTGATTATTTTTGTAAAAGAAATAAATGGCCTGATTAAAAAGGTGTTAACCACTTGTACAAGAGAACAACTTACACATTTTAATGGGAACATATGTCATTAAGCACAAAGCTTGCAGCCCCAACTCCCCTGAGGCAGTTCACATTCACGGCTCTCAGCCCTACAGAGCTGCTTTTCTACTCTGAGACACACATCACATACCTCTACAGTGGGAAAACCACTCCAAAACATGGGATGAAGTCCCATGTCTAAAATTTTCTCTGATGCATCAACTATATTCCTGGAAATGATCCACAAAGTTATTTTCCTGTATCTTTCACTAATGTTAAATTGCAAATAGAGTAACAGATACTTCCGAGCCACTACAGCTGCATGTGGTGTGTTCAGCTGGTCTGACACGTATTCTTGCTGTAAAGAGGCACAGAATAATTAATATTGCAAAGGCAGCAGGACTTTGAATTACCAGCCATGTATCCAAAATGACTACAAAGCAACTGTCTGGTTATATTTTACTGACAAGGCATTTTATTTCTATCATATTAAAACCAAATGATGTCAGGAAAAGCCTTTGCGTTTCATATTTGCCCATCTGCTGAGATGGTCTACTTTACTGAGCGACATCTGCTGTCACTTCCTACTTCTGGGGAATTTAGGAGTTCCAACCCTTGATCACATTTGTTCATTTTATTTTAGAGGAATTCAGTTCAAAAACCAGGGAACAACAGCCAGTTTGATGTCTTTGGCCAGTCAGAGGCTGTGAGTAAAACAGCAACATACTGAATTTTATGTCAGCCAAAATTAAAATAACATAAACAGTAAAAATAACCATCAATATACACTTTATAACATGTGTCATTCCATTAGTGTTACAATCAGCTTTTGGTACAGTGCTCTTAAACAAAGCAAAGTCAAAATATGCTGCTTTAAAAGAGGAAAAGGCCAGGTTTACTGCACGACCAACATGAAAATTGTTGTCTGTTAGATCTGAACACCCTCAACTATGCAATGAAGACCAAAGCTGTTGCTTAAAAGAAATGGGGCCACTCAGAAAAGGTTTTGCAAGGTAGGTGTGGTATTTCACTTTTGGTACTGGAAAAAGAGCAGTGGAGACAATAAAAAAAGGAGAGACAAATGCTGGGTTTTGTTATTATTTTAATGATCAGAGTGGATTGTATTAAGATTAAGGATAGTTCGGGAAAGTCCTCAAGTAGCAATTACTGGCTGTGATGACAAATGTGTTTTTATCAGTGTTTAAACCCTCTTTTTGTGTGTTCTTGACTCAAAATAATAAGATATTAAGATTATTATTCATGTACCTATCTAATTCTGCAAAACTCAAACTGACAAAAAAAATTATAAAGTATTGATCTCGTACTTGAATATTTTACAAAACTAATACACATTCTAGTTTACATTAAGAATTTCTCCCCAAGAAAAGGGGGGATGGTGAACATGCAATTGCACTACAGGACAGGGTTTACTGAGATGGTCTTGCGAGTCACTGCCTTTCAATATAATTTTCAATTACTTTCAATATTACTATTACTTAGTACTATGGCTGTTAGTCCCTATCTCTGTTATTTCAGTAATCCTAAACTAAGATTATTTAAAATAGAAATTTGTTTTTTGGATGTTTGCCTCTACCTCGACCAGCAAAGCTATATTCTGACTTTCTGAACAAAAATATGATCAGAACTCAAGTAATAACATCACAGGAATTGGGGCCAATTCATCTCAGGAGGGAGGTGTCCTTCCCACAGTTCCCAGAGATGGTAATAAACAATTTTTCAGCTCTGAGCAGAGAAGCAGGAGCAAAATATCATGCCATAAATATTCACATCTTCCTGTCCTCTGAAGGAAAAGTTGTACATTAAACCTTTTGAATGAGATTAGATTCGGTTTACTTTAAATCAGGAAAGCCCAGGATTTGAATTAGCCCTGAAAATGGGTAGCAAAACCTGCACGATGATTACTGTAAATGAGTTGGTGCTAGGAAACTACTGCATTAGAGAAAAAAATGTTGTTTATTCCTTAAGATGAGTATGTCATAGCAAGATTGATGCCTTGGTGAGGTTATTGATAGATAAATCTGGCTAAGAGTTAGGATTATACTTTCAATATTAAGGGTTTACATATGAAATTACCTACTGGGAGGTAACCATCCTCTGATAAAGAATAGCCAAATTTTTTCTTTATATATATACAAGGCAAGATTGTCCTTGTGTTTCAGGAACAAAATATTTTACTCCTTCTGATAGACTTTAATCTGATGTTCACAGACTTCTAAAACTTTTGGAGAAAAGCTAGAGTAGAGACAACCTTCAATGGTTTAATTTTAAATTACACATTTGAAGCTCAGACAACAATTTTGTCTGTTACCAAAAATTATGAGCAGCTTCTGTTATAAAACCCAGACATTTCCATATACTGAATATTCTGAAACACTGATTTATTTGGCTAGTGCTTTACATGTTTGGATTTTTTCCTAAGACAAATTTCAATAAACAAAATTTTCTTAAAGTTGAGTCCAGGCACTGATGCTAATAGAAGAGGGTTTTGACTGGCAGAGTATGGTTCTGATAAACATGTCCTGACAACTGCTTTGTTAATTCTGCTTAGCTAAACAGGAAAAAATAGAAAAGTGAAACAAAAATATGTTTTTAATTGTTTTGCTTCTTGTTTCACAGGACAGGTAACCTGTAGCCAGGACCTGACAAGCACTGACCACTCTCAGCATATCCAACTGAAACAGTCATGGGTTTTTTGTATTTTTAAATTTTAGGTCCTCTTTAGCTGATTTTGGCCAGCTGAAGTACTGGTGAATATTTTAGCTACCTTATTTTTTAAATGTCATGTAGGCAGCAGTACTAAGAGTGTAGTAATTCAGGAGATATGTTATTGAAGGCACCACAAATCAGCTGTTTGTATCCAGATATTCAGTTATTTGTATTCAGGCTGACAGTGGCAGGCAAAATTAATTTTCACTATGCCTTTGCCTCCAACTGTGTCAGATTTACCAAGTCATACAGCTGTTGGTCTCCAAGATTTCTTAACAACATTGACCAGAGCTGGTGTTTTGCTGAGATAAAACTGGGTGCCATCTGCAAGGGAAGCAATATTTTGCTCCTCATAGAGTGTGCTGTCCTCTGCCTCTTGACAACTCCTTGATAGCTCCTGTGAGTGCTTCTGTGGATAAGCAGATGAGATATCTAATGCTGGCTCTAAGGAGAATCAGTCTAATGGGGACTGCACAAGAAAGATGTACACAAAAATTGTGTAGAAGGGTTCATATTGTGTCCTGAATGCAGTCTGAAAAACAAAAGGGCACTGGGAAGAGCCCCTTATATCTAATGTTACTAGATTACATTTATTAATTTTGTTAACAGAATTAATAATTATTAGTGTTTGCTAAGGATTATAATTTTGTGGTATCACTTGAATTAAGCCAAACTGGGTAATATAAATGACTAGTGGTCAAGTCTGGCTGGCTTGCTAATAGTTTTTTTCCAAAGTAATGAACCATACAGTCTGGTATAATGAAGGGTCCATGGGTTCTGATATTTTTTAGGTGTACATTTATAATGGCTTTTGATAAAGAAGAAGATGATTTTAACCATTTTAAAATACAGAATACTTAGTGCTGGATATACAAGATGCATTGATACAAAAATATGCAATGCACTGTGCATTCCATTCTGTTTCTGAAAATTTTCTCAAGAGATCACAAGAGCATTTTTATTTTTCTTTGAAGTCACAACTTTGAATTTAGTTACAAGCATGATTTTTAACTATGACATTTTAGATCTTTAGACTTTTGAAACTTTGAAAGCTTTTTCTTATTTGTAGAGTGAATTCAGAGTACAAAGAGGTATTTAAGTGTAAGAAATATTCAAATTAAAAACTGTAAGAACTGCATTGTATTTTGTAGTCATAGTCTATCTGTTCATGGAAACAAATATTTTTATTGCTGGCTGCTTTTCTTTCCCTTGTGGGAAAATGATTTTGGCTGTCTGTACTCTTGTATGTGTTCTGATAAAAAATCTGCAACAAATATCTGGCACTAGGGAAAAAAATGCCAACGGTGTTTGCCTTTCATAAAAATCAGATCTACTTTAGCATTAGTGAGAATTACGAATTTAGTAATACAAAGTCTCAGCTATTTATTTTCTGCAGGTTTCTGAGAACAACTAATTTTTGTTCCACTGGAAGATTTAGGCTGTTGCTCCATTTCAGAAATGCTTGGTAATTATTTACGTCTAAATAAAATTAAAGGGTTGATGAGCAGGCTAAAAGCCACCAGTGTAAAAGATGAGGGGAAGAGTAATTAGTAAATACACTTGATAAGATCAATCAGAAGAACTTCCTAAATGAAGTCCTAAGAGTTAATCTGAGGCTAGATTAACCCTAGAAGGATGGGGCTCTGAGCAGGCTGTCCTTGCCCCAGGTGTGATCCTGGTTGGAGCATGGAGCAGGTGATCACCCATGGGTCCCTTCCCATCCACCTCCTGCCAGGATTCCCAATAACAGCAAATGTACTCTTAATGAATTAATGCAGCTAATTTCCTTTAGATGAGAAGTCTGAGGAAATACTTATCTGGTACAACTTCCTCTTAGTCTATTTATATTCAGAGATCTGATGTTCTTCCTGCACTCACACAAATTTGTTCTCTTCTAATGAACAAGCTCACATCACAATTCATATTACTTTTTGTGCTGAGAACATTAGGAGAGAAAAAATAAGCCAAGCAGAAAACTCTGTTTTCCTCATGCCAGTGTCCAAATTATTCTGATGTAAAACTATTTATAGTGTCTCTTTCTGAGATACAGCCAGCAGGTATGTGCTTGGGTAATAAGTCTGTTGACAATGAAATAATTACATGATGCTAAATTTAACCATGCTTTTACGTGCACCAGCATCATACAACAAAACACCTTGCTGAAGGCTAAGTGGTCAAACTTGCTTAGACCTTGCTGAAATGGACACCCAGGAACTGTAGCTACATTAATCTATTAATCTAAGCATCATTAATGCTTCCAAATTCTTGCATTTGCTCTTGGATGTCTGACAAAATAGTAACCCCTGTGTCCAGGAAGCATTTTCTACTGGGGTACCCATTTTCTACTGGGGTAATAGCAGTAATGTCATTAACTGTTTAATGACATTAGTGCCATTAAACAGTTAATGTCAGATTATGTGGAGGTCCCCTAACTGAGAGGGTGAACTCTTAATGAAGCTGGGTAAAATGTAAATTATACCATATGAAAGTAGCTCACTGGTACACTAACACATATCAATAAATAGAAAGAGATGCTTTGTGTAACTGTGTTTAACAGGCAGCTGTGAAGGCCTATAATCAACAAAATGAACAACATAAATGAGCTGACAAAGGTATTAAAAACCTGCAGGAAAATACATGAAGCTTTATTTAGATCCCTATAGCCAGTCCAGTCTAGAAGCAGTAGAAAACACATACTGGTCCCAAGAACTGCTGTGTAAAAGGAACTGTCTTGAATATACAGATATGAAAAGGCTTTCCTTGGCTGCTTTAGAGAAATTCTCTGGCACCAAAAAAATCTGGGAAATAATTTTTTCCAATTCTATGCTGAGAAACCCAGTAAAACTGATTGCCTGCCTTTAAATGTATATGAAGATAGATAATAATTAGCTTGGTAAGAATTGTTTTTTTCAGTTCCTGATGGGCTTTTCTATTTTTATCTGCTTTTACTTTTCAGTCTGTTACCCACAGGAGAAACAGCCGGGACTGCTTTGCTGAGCTGGGGGCTTCTCAGTCACCCCCTTCCCCCCCACCCCGCCCCCGAACTACAGATGCTTTGTTGTTTAATTAAAAAATGGACCTTTTTAATCATACAAAAGTGTTATCTGTGTACAATGATATGAGCAGGATTAAGATGAATCTGTCTGTAATCCAGCATTTATTATTTGCAGTGATCAATTCCATAATGGCCCACATTTGACTGCAATGTGGTGGCACAGCCACTTGCCCTGGATCTGAATCCTGAGGCTCTTTATCTCTTCTGCTTTTCTCCATGTAGTAAATCTTTAATGCTCACATTTTAATTCCCAACAGTGGCTGAGAAACCCTGGTACAGAAGTAATAAAGACAATATTTCATTGTAACCTTGGGCTAGCCAAAACAACACAAATCATTTTGCCCCAAGGCCATTAAAATGTCTTTCAAATACAGCATCAACTTTAAACCCTGGTTTCAATCTAGGTATTACCTAGGCAGCCCCTCTTGTAAAACTCAGCAGAATAAATAAACACCACCTAACATTTCACATGCTTTGTGAAGAGTACTTGATATTACTTACCTATCTTATTCTTTCATATTAGATGTAATGCATAATCTATGCATCAATACAAAGAGCTTTTCCACCAGAAAAGGGAAATTATTAGGTTTCATGTCAGACAATAGCAAATGGCAATTTGGGTAGCCAAGCCAAAAAAAAAAAAAAAAAACCCACAAACAAACAAACAAACAAACAAAAACAAAAAAGAAAGAACCACATTGTTTTTTATTGGGAGGGAATGGGAAATGAAGCAAGCAGAAGAAATGCAGAATGGGGTGAATGACAGCAATTTTGGTATTATGTTATATTAAATTCTCAACCTTTTCCCAAATGTATAGGAAATAAACTAGGAAAAAACAACCTGAGGGTTCAAATATTTTTAATGCTATGCTCTTGTTGCTTAGAACGGACAGAATCTAACTCTACTAACAATGAATCTGTGGCCACCAGAACTGTCCCTCCTTGCTGGTACAACTATGAGCAAAACTGTGTGGATGTGCCATGCCATGCCTGCACAGGAAAACTGGAAGGCACTGGAGAAAGAAATTTGTGTGACTGAGGGAAATCATCCATGCAGGTGACTAAAGCAAAGGAGGTGGCTCAACATGCCCCAAACATTTGGCACCACAGCTTCCTCTATGAGGTTTTTTGGTATTCAGCTAACAAGATTGTGATGAATTTACACAATCAAGTGCTCCTCCATGCTAAATTCAGAAGGGATTTATTTTTCACTTTGGTATTTCTCTAGAGATGTGTGAGTGAATTTTCCTAACAAACCTGAAGGAAATCACTATCCAATTATGCTGAGGCTGTCCCACAAAATGCTATTACAGCATTTTTCAGTCATCCAATAGCTTCTGCTAATTATAAAACTGACTAAACAAAATGGGAAATTAAGAGAAAATGATCAGCAGTGGTTCCTTTAAGCCAAAGCTAAGACCTACATAGCAAAACATGTTTGGAAATGTTCTATCGAGTGGTATGAATTCAAGCAGAGGACAAACAGCATAAAAACACTGCTGTCAATATAACAGCTGCCACCAGATCTAAATTAAAATATGATAAGAACATAAATGATAAATGTCTCCAGACAGTTACATGGGGCCAAATGTAGTCATCATTGTTCTCATGGCTGAGCCAAAGTAGAATTAGGGTATTTCTGATGGGAAGCAGAAGGGATCATCATCCCATGTACATCTCTGCAGAGTGCTCCAGATGCTGCTCTAGGGGACAGCCCTAGCAGTGAGAGACTGCTGTTTGCTCCACAGGTATACATGGAGCTCAGTGAATCAGCTGCACTATTTATTTTTGTAAAATTATTTTTTATTCATTGCGATCTTCTATTTGCTGAGGTATAGAGAAGTAAATGACAGTTCTGAAGCACAGAATCCTATCAGGTAAGGACTAATCCAAAGGGCACATTCAACAATTCTAATGATGATGCTGATGATATAATAATAAGAGTAATAATAATATTCTGTAGATTGAGCACACATCAAGGTAAAATAGTATTTCCATTATCTACATGATAAAATAAATTTTATCATTTAATTCTGCAAGACTACACTGGTAACAAAGGCAAATTGCCACTAAAAATGATAAGTGGAATAAATAAGCCTGAAAAAAATTGCCTTTTACTTTGTAAAGGTGATGAACACTATCCATGCTTTGTCTTCAACAACCATCACCAAGACCATTAGGCCATGGATTTTTCTGAGTAAAACAGCTTTCATATAGATCCTAGTGACCTTGGCAGTTCAGGGAGAGAAATAAAGTCTGTAGCTAATGATTCACTAACCTGATGTCTTAGGATGAAGCAGGACATGACATGAAAATCCTTTTGGAATCATTATGTCAAAGATCTGCTTCCAGATCAGTGACCCTTACTCATAAACTAATTAAAAGCAATCAATAGCAGATTTTAAATAGTTTTCTGAATTATAGTCACAGAGGACTGTGAAATCAGCATTATTAAAAACAGACTGTAAATAAACTATGCCACACAGAAATCCTTTGGATGTGCATTGCACATGCACCTCACCACTTATAAAACACAACAGCATAATACTCTGCAGTTAAGTACAACTGATGGTCTGATGGATTTTAAAAGCTCAGGAAATTTGAAGTGAAGACAGGGGTGATTACTCAACTGGAAAATAAAGTTGCAAGAGTAGAAAGTGTGTTGAACAAGATCAGAGAAATTATTATTTATGTTACTGGTTTAAGTGATTATACTGTAAGATTGTCAACGAATTATTTATGTTTGTAAAAGCAGAGAGTTTGGCATTTTAATTCCTTTGGAGAAAAATAGAAAAAAGGGTACTATAGAATTAAGATCATCCCTAGCAACATCTCTGCACCCTGAATTACCAAAAAGTCCTGACTGGCTGAATAGCAATAGTAATTTTTCTAAATAATATTTTAACGATATTAAAACCAATAGATACACACATTTACTCTTACTATAGGGTTCCATTAGAGAGATACTAAGGGACATTGATAAACTGCTGGCAGGTATTGTTAGTGACTGTAATAAATTAATTTAATACATGTGGAACTCTCTATGGAATACTTGTCAAATACTTAATCAACAATTAACTTGGTCAAGTAATTTAGAACAATGGAAGGTGCAATAGTGACTGGGTGATATTACAGAAGCTTACAACAAGCTGTAACTCTTGGTCAGCCCTGAAATAGTTGGGTGGCTGATCACTGTAGGTCCCTTCCAACTGAAATGGTCCTATCCTATCCTATCCTATCCTATCCTATCCTATCCTATCCTATCCTATCCTATCCTATCCTATCAATCCTGTCTTGTCCTGTCCTGTCCTGTCCTGTCCTGTCTCAGAAGCAGTGGGATAAAAGGTCCAGTCTTAATCTATGTCGTGGGGTTTGACACGGAAAAAGAATTTTCTCGGAAGGAAGAGGTCAATTTGGATGTTGACCAATTGAAGGTGGACACGCCTCTGAGAACACAGAGGGGTTAAAATCAGAATTCCCAGGGGAACTCACTCTCTTTGGTTCCGGTCAGCGCAGTGCAGCCTCTCCCCTGCCCGGCCGGGCTGGGTGGGGAGGGGAAGGCCCATGGCCTGACTGAGGTAGGGCCAAGGGTGGAGGGACTGGAACCGAGCTGGCCCCTGCAGATGGAAGGGTGGAGAAATCTGGGATGTCTCCGTTCCCCCCGCCCCAGGGTTTTCTCTCCTGAGAGGGAGAGAGAAAGAGACAGCAGCAGTCTTGTCGGCAGTTCACCGTGGGGAAGGAGAAGAGCGGAGGGGCCGCAAGGTGCCCAGTGCGTGGGAGTTGCTGGATGTCCGGGCATCGAGCCATCCCCTGGGAGTCGGGACTTTTAACCCTTCCTTGAGAAATGAAAGCTTTGAGAATTTTTTTCCCCTCCTCGGTTTGAAAGAGAGGAAGAGAGACACCTTGGACCCTGGGATGTTAGAAGGAGAAATTCTAGATGGGAGGGGGACAAGGAGTGGCTTTTGGCTGGACTTTTCTGTGTTGGCCACAAAACTGAACCAATTTTTTTCTCCTTCGAGAGAGACTGTATTTTAGGAGGATGCCAGTGAGCCAAGAGACCTGCTCCAGCTGGAAAAGACAGAAGTGGAGCGAACAAAGAAAGTTAGGGGGTCTGTGGTGGTGCTCCCTGTCCTCAAAGAAGGAGAAAAGATCTCTGTTCTTGGACCCTCAGCCCCAGGGGAAAATGTGGGGGGACTGTGGTCCTGAAAAATGAAAAACTGAACTGTTGTTTTTTCCCCTCTTGGCAGGACATCCTTGAAAGGGAAAATCCTAAAAGCAGTCTGTCCATCCATGCATTGGTGGTGAGAGCACTGTGCATGGAAAGGAGAGGGTCACTATGGCAAACTTTTTTTCTCTGGGTGGTGCCATGTGTGACATAGAAACATGGGATGTGGAGCTGTTTCTTGGGGGATCTGTGGCACAGGAGAGACTCTGTTCCCTCGATGGACTGAGTATCGATTGTCTGGAGTGTGGAAACCTGATTGGGGTCCAGGTTGTGTCTCACTGTGGTTTGTTGGAGTTGGGTGGTGGGAGGAGGAATGCTTTGCAAGGTTTTCATTTTGATCTTTGTGTGTTTTTTTCTTTTTCCTTCCTTTCTTTCTTTTATAGTAGTAGCTTAATAAAGTTTTTTTTATCCCCTGTTATTAAGTTTGGCCTGCTTTGCTCTGTTCTCGATTGCATTTCACAGCATTTGGTTGATAGGTTACATTTTCATGGGGGCACTGGTATTGTGCCAGTGTCAAACCATGACAATCTACAGGTAAGGTCCAAATGCTTGTGGTTCCACAACATAAGGGACCCATCTTTTGGATAATGTCTACTGGGATTTTCCTGAGAGGACAAACAGAGTCCATCTGGCAAAATCAAAAAGCACTCTCAAAGATTAAAGCCTGATACTAAAACCTCACCAAAAACTGTTTTTACTGAAGGATGATGTGCTAGATTTGAATCATGTCAAGTCTTTTTTTAGCAACAGCTAAGGCATTAAGCATATGATCCATGCAGCAAAGATACCTAAAGAATTTCCAGTGCCAAGGCCTGGCAGCCTTCAGGCACTGAAGATCACCTGTGCTCATGCATCTTCAAAACATTTGTGCTAACAACAAATAATGCTCTTAGACAGCAACCCCTTCCTTACCAGCTCTGTGGTATTCTCAGGGTGCCCCAAAAGTAAAGGGACAGGCTTTATTATTTTATTTCTTGTAGGAAAAGTATTTTGCATCATATTGAGATTCTTTTAAGAGGTTTCATTCATCAAGATAAGCATATACAGCAATATTACACATATGAAGTGACCATAATTCAGGTCACTCATCATCACTTAGGGAAAGATGGTTTATGATTACAAACAGCTTTTAAATACTGCGGGTCACATATTGGCCATACAAAGGTAGTTTTGAAGGGGACTCATCTATCACCTTGATAGATTAAGGAACCCAACTTTTAAAAAAGCTTGTTTTAATAATATTTTGGAAGGGAAAGGCCAAGTCCAAGCTTTATCTCCAAATAAAGCACAAAGATTTTGAACCTCTGTTTCTTTGTTTGCAAGACTAATGGCTTGATCCTCAAGAAGCAGAGCTGAACTGCCAAATGTTTGTTATATATGATAGTGTACTCCTTCTCAGAAGATAAAAAGCCCTTCCCCCATAAACAAATTTTGGTTTAAGGTAAAATAGTAGGGAGGTTAGATTTTTTTAGAAAATTAGTGGGGAGAATTGCTAGTTGCTAATCCTGTAGTGACAGAGGATCTTTGTGACAATGGCATAAAAGTTGAAGGGAAAGCAATTTTAAAGTAGGACTGTGCTTTACAAACATTATGTATTTATCCAGTATTGAATACTGACAAAGTCATCCTGTTTTCAGAGGAATATGAGGGAATTTTCATAACAAAGCTGAAAAGTGGGAGGTTTTCATATCAAGTTATTCTCATGTTCAAATACTGATAAACAGCCAGAAATTATCACATCATACTAAGACATAAGGAAAGAGTCATGGAACAAAGTTTTTCAAGGCATTATTTTTGATTAAGAATTTTCACATTGTTTCACAAATGGCTCCAAGGAGCACCTGCCCTGGAGGCCAGGCTGAGTGTTGATGCTCCTCAGAGCATCTTCAGCTGCAGCAGAGGCCCTGTGAGGAGGGAGGGATGGGAAGCATCTGCCAGTGCTGAACTGCCCACGCAGAGCCTGCAGAGCCCACACACAGCACTGCCTCCCGAGCACCTGCTGAGGAGAACACACAAGGAACAAGCTTAACCACAACAACCTGCACACCTCACACCTTGCCATTGCTCCCTCAAAGCCTTTCCTCTTCTCCCCATGGGATTTTATGTCTCTTTCTTCCTGTATTTAGCTCAGTTGCTAATCTTTGAGTCACCTTCCTCCACAGTGGCCCATGTGAATGACAGAACACGTTCAACCCTGGGGAAGCCCAGGGATGCAGCTGAGGAGAAAAGGCTCAGATTTGGAGATAGAGAATATTTCAGCTAATGAATCAGACTAATGTTGTGTGGCAGCTGAGTCCAGAGGCTTTTGTGCAATATACTGCAATTCCCAAGCTGTTGAATCAGATGCTCTGGCCTGAGAGAGCCCAAAGGCATTGCTTTAAATATCTCAATTAACAATCCCACTGAACATTAAGGAAACTGCTAGATGTGTCAGTGTTGGGTCTTGGAGATGGATGATTAAGACATTTGCAGTAATCAAAATTTTCTGCACACTTGGGCATAGAGTGCATGAGTGTAAATATCACCCCAGCCCTGGACCAGCTCTAAGTGGATGTTGCATGACAGACAAGTTCCTCTCATTCAGAAAGGATACTGTACATTAATGTTGTCCTGTGTGCTGAAAATGCCTTAATAATTACCTTTTCATCCTAATTAAGCCTTCTTCTTAAGTGCACCCTTCCAACTGCCTTGGCCTTTAAAGAGGAAAACTACCAAATATATGATACATGAAGGAAACTACACATAATACCAACTAATGTAAAATTCACTAGTTTGTTACCCTCCCCAGCCACAGAGTTAAAAAGGGTGAAACCAGAATTTAGCTTCAGAATTTTTAGCTTCATTTCCTAGTTCTGTACTGCCTATATATCTGTAAATACAAAATTCCATCCGATAATTAGTGGCAAGAGAAATTAAAATGTGCACTCTTTAATAAGGCCAAAGCTATGTCACAAATTCAACATAAAAACACCCCCAAAAGATCACAGCTTAAGCTATTCCATGTCTGATAGAAAGTGGTAAACATTCTTTAAAATAAAAAGCAATTCCCTTGGATCAATCCCTAAATAGGGTTATGATTAAATCAGACACTTGGGAATAAGCTGGAAACTGGATTCTAAAGCCAAGTATTGCTGAGCTCAGCAGCAGTCCCCTGGCTCATGCTGGCTTCTATCAGTTACAAAACCAATCTGCATTGTATTTCAAACTCATCACAGGCACATGGGGAAACATGATACATTTTCAACTGGAGGCTGAAATGTGGTTCTCTTGGATGTGCATTCACCCCTCTCTGCTCCATCGTACTGAAGATTTTGCTGGTTCCTATTGGTATGGCTTCAGGCAGTTTTAAGATATATTAATGAAAATCCTGTCCTACAGAGTATTTCCTGATCAGCCTTCTCTTATCTTTTTTTTATTTGACCCTTCCCATCTGATAGGCTCAAATGCTCCTAGTGAAATATCAAGTCTCATTTTGAAACTTCTGTGAGCCTGCATTGTTCTGCAGTTCACCTGCAGCAGACACCAGGCACTGGGCTGTGACAGCAAACAACACCTACCAGCCCATTCACCTTACCCTGCTGTTAACCACCCTGGGCCACTGCAACAATAATCCAAAGAAGATTTTTGCAAATTTTCATGAAAAGTGAAATTCCTCCATCATCACAAACTTGCAGCTTTATAGAAGTCACTTCTCTTTGTGCTTCTGACAGTGAGCAGCACATCCCAGTAGATCAAGTGAGCTGCTACCTTTCCACTGTCTGAATGAAACTGCAGGGCAACAACAGGCTGGTTTTCACCTGAGGTACCCCATATTTATGCACGGATTCAGTTGAGGATTGAAGACATTATTTTCTGGCTTTTTAAAAACAGTTATTCAAAAAAAAAGGATAGATACCAGTCCTTAGATGTATTAACATTGCAGTCAGTAGCAGATACTGATGACTTCCAATACCCAAATGAACAACTTCAGGTAAAAAACAAATTTAAATGATGTATTTCTGAGCTTTCAAGGATTTTGATTTCCAATCCATTAAAAAACCCAAGCTGTTTTTCAAGCTATGTGATTGCTCTTCTTTTCAACTTTCCAGAGTTTAATCACACATCTCCTGAGATATTTCTGGATAATTACTTTTTTAAAAATAGGAATATGATTTGTAAACACATATCCAGGGGTCCACAGAGGAAGCAGGCTACATTTCCTGCTTGCTTTTCTACTGAACTATTTGTATCAATAGAACATTTTTTTCCTTCATATTTTGAACACTGAGAAATGAGTTAACAAATTAGGTATGTTTCAAAATAGCCCCAACCACAGCCTCTACCATAATTTATATCCACAAATGCACAGTGAAATGTGAAATAACTCACAGTATTCTAAGTAATACAGCATACAACCATGCTGTTGATAATATGGACTTAATAGCATTTAGTATTCATTTGCTCTATTCTCTTAGTACAAATGTACAATGTGTTAAAAATAGCACTACCTTGGTGTAACTTGGAATATATTGGGGGGGGGGGGTTAAATGACAAAAGCCTTCTTTATTTTTTTAGAAACATTAATCACACTTCAGCAAAAGAGCAAGAAATTATAATGTTAAACATCAGGCTATAAAATAGGAGAAAAAACAACTCAAACATGGCTTATCACAGTATCCACTGGAGCTTTTAATTTCCAAAATTTAAAACAGTAGCTCCATGTCAGGAGATGAATAAATACACTGCAGTTAAAAAAAAAAAAAAATTTAATCCCTCATGTTGAGTATAACATCAACCAGAAAGGTAACCCTGAACTTCAGGGTCATTTTTCTTTACAAAAAAAATTTTTTTGCACTTTCTTGGGTGAAAGGGTAATCTAAACTTACCAAGGGAAAATTGAAGGATGGATGCAGTAGTTGTGTTAAGGCCAGTGGTGATCTATAGGAAGAGAAGCAAATATTTTTGTTAGATCAGCAAAACAATACATTCATCACTTGTTTTTCTTTGAAAGCATGGAAAATCTCTAGACACCTACATCTCCAGTGCATAGGACTGTTAATCACAGTCAGGTTGAGTGATCATGTACATTTTTGTTATGTCATTTTGGTTATTGAAAGCTCATCATATGTCAAAGCCAGGATTCTTTTCCATCATACTCATTTCTACAACAACAACAAAAAATTTCATTTATTTTCAACAGGATCACTTGACCACTCTTTATATTGAAAAAATGAACTCTGTGTTTTATAGTCAGATTAGTGTAAATATATATGTATGGAACAGTTCTCACTTTTCCCAGCACAGAATAAGGACTAAAAAATATCATAAATAGATAATAAAAATAAAATGTATTAACCCTAAAATATTGAATTATTAAGAGGAAACAATGGAACTTAAACCTTACACACCAAAGGAAACAAAAATCCCTGGTAATACTGTACAGTGCAATGTTGTAGCAGAATCTACCCACTGCTGACATCCAGAGAGATGGAGAAAAAGAAAAACACCAGCAGCTCACCCTGGACTCAGTAAACCAACCTCCTTTGAGGCCTCTCTTTCTCCCTTCTTTGAATGCCTCCATAGTTCAGTAGCTCAAATTAGAATGGCTCTCCTGAAAATGCTATAAAATAAAAAGCCATAGTGTGTTGTGAAGGACACCTAATTGTGTTCAATTTATTTTGAAAGTTGAATTTAACAATACTGATACTTAACAAGCAAGGCATCCAAGAGCAAAAGGGACTGGACTTCTTCCAGTGCCAGTGCATACCTAGTTGAGCTATTCATCAAATGATGCCTTTGAAAATAATGGATGGAGATCTGCATGAGTTGGTGTGAGGTTTTGGTGTGATTTGTTTCTTTTCTACAAACCTATTACATACTGAAAAAATTTCATATCAATATTAAGGAACCAGACGTTCACTGAAATGCATTGAAGGTTAGCTAATAAAATCATACAAGTTATGGCAGATAATTTTAATTTTTTAAGCAAGAATAAGAAAGCTGCATTTACATAGCCCCTTTAAAAATACAGTCATATTCCCATTTAAATCATTCTGCCAGTATAGATTCAGTATTAGGAATCACACCCTGCCAAACAATAAATTACTTTCTGATTCGAGTTAAGAGCACCTCTTATATTAATTTTCATTCAATTAATTATGTTGTGCAAGTTATAGTTTGAAAACAAAACCTTTATTGAGCTTGAGTAGCTCATATCACCAAGAAATTAAACATATCAGTTATCACAGAAGAGATGTTATTGTAGATTTAGATTGTGCTGTGAATACTTTCAGCAATGCTTTGGGAAAAAGCACCAGACTTACTAAATATTTTTGCAAAACTATGCATATGACTGCTTAGTTCAGACACTGAAGAGAGTATGGTAGGGAGCATGGTAGGGAGTTTCTTGCAACATCTCGATGCTATACACCTTTCCAGGATTTTGCCAGCAGTAAATTCTCACTAACAGACAGAGACAGTTGGTATTAAAAACCCTCTGCCTGCAGTAACAGGTGGCTGTTGGAAATCAGGAGGAAAGAAGGAGGTCAAGGTAGCAAATCAACAGCTGTTAGAGCTGTTGATGTAAAATTCAACTCTTCTTGACTAAGTATTTTAAAGCAGTAGGAGCCAACAGCAGGAACAGAGATTTCATGATCCATTTCAAGCAGGTTCAGAATAGGATCGATAAAAATCATGGAGACATGAAACAGGTATTAAAATTTGTGACAGAAAGAGGTATGTTGTGAAATTGCCAAAACAACTACAAATGAGAAACAGGTTGGTTCTAAGACAGTAGGTATTTAAATGTATGTCCATACTCAAAAATAGAACTAGATCACACCTCTGGCCTGAAAACTCCTGTGCTCATCCATGGTATTAAGCCATTAGCATGTTCCTGCAGAAGGGCTTGATTTTTCTACAGCACTGCCATAATATTTATAAATACTTTCATTTTTAGGCTGGTAACTGTTTATATGCATGATGATTTTTTTCAGACGATTATTTAATCACACCACTTTGGTAGCATAACAAATGTTTTCCTGATGCCACGGTAGTGCATGTCTAACACACAGCAATATGATAAATGCAATCCAAGACTGGATTTTGAAGCCAATTCCTGATTACTAAGGATAGTCTAAATTGCATATCAGCAGGGAGAAGACAGCTAATTAATGACAGTTCAAAACCCTCAGAGCTGTGACTCTGAGTTTGTTAAATGTCATAAAAAGATTTTTTTTCCATGTAGCGTTGCCTATGCTCAGTACTACAGCTAAAAATGAATGTAAAAAATGAGAAAATACCCCAGTGGTGTGACTTCCCTTATGCACAGGACATATGCCAATGCATGCCTTCTCAAGGCAGTTAGCAAAGCACAGCACATTCAAACAGGATGCAAAGTAGCAGAGAGGCCATTTAACGTCCCTGTCTGGAGCTGGCTGCAAGGGAAATTCTTCTTTATCTGTAAAATCTCTAAATTAGTTTTATATGTGTTTATGACTTTTATGCATCACATCAGCAATATCTACATTGCATTGGTATAATTCTGGTCTCAATTAAGGATGTAAAATTAACCCTGTGAAAAGAATTGCCAGTGTCTGAAATGAGGGGAAGATGCCAGGCCAAAACCACTTCTGTTTTATGGCCCTCTTCCATGTTTGCTCTTCAAATAGCTCTAATCAGCCTCCCCCTCCATTCAGAAGACTGTTGAAAACATGAAAATTAATTTTGAATTACATGGGTTTTAATCTGGCCTTTTAATTTTTCAGTTCTTTCCAAAGCTCCCCTTATATGTACATCATTGCAGCTAGCTGCTCAGCATCAGCATGTGGGCATTGGTTTATGTACTGCAATTCATTTTTCACACCCAGATGACCTCAAGTTAATGCAAATTGCACTTGTTTCTTACAGCAATTTTATGACCAAACTACTCCCCCCAACAAAATTAATTCTGTCCCATTCATCATGACTCAATCTGTTACATACACTTCCCTGAGACTGGCAGGTGCTTGCTCCAGGCTGCATTTAAGTCTGTAGAATGCATTGTTCACAAGTGATGTTTTACAACCAAATTATCATTTGTCAACAGGGACAAGAAAAAACCAACAGGGACAAGAAAAAACAGGACAAGACTAATAAAATAATAAAAGAAAAATGATCCTTGTCTCTATTTAATTGTTGGCTATAAAAAGAGAATTATGCCAATTCAAAAACACAGTTCTATGTCCTTGACTTTTCAGTTTTTCAGAGATACTTTAAATGACTTGGATACATGCTGGATGAAGAGACTGTCCCTTGCAAAGGGACAAAGGTTATTGCAACTATTGTAATAACCTTTGGTTGGCATCTATTGTTTAAAACACCGGGATATTTCTGGGTGTAGATCTATGGACCTATCACCTTGCGCAAGAGCATCTCTCCTAAATACCAAACTTTCAAAGCACACCAAGATGCCTGCAGCCCCAGCCCCAGCAGAGGAGGCACCTCACTTACCAGCTCTCTGGGACCGTAGGGCTCGCAGAACGTGGCAGCGTTGCCGTGCATTATCACTCCACAGTGTCCCCCAACCTCACAGTTACTGCACTCAGACCTGCAGGGAGAGCACACCATGTTCAGAAGGCAAACCAGAGACTGGATGTTTGAGACTGTGTCAACTGTAAAATCTGCTATGTCTTGGTGCTCAAATTGAGTTGTTTATCGTGGTGCTGAACACAGAAGTAGGGCAGCTGTAAGTATGATCCACTGGAGCTGCCTCCTGTGAAAGGCCCTGGTGATTCAGTGCTGGCTCTCTGCAAACTGCCCCTCCTCTAAAGTGGGGTGTCCCTGCTCATTGACTGCAAAGCATCTCACCATGGGAAACCAGGTTGAAATCTTACATATATCTGTCACTGTCAAGGCAGGACGGGAATGAGAAGACTCTCATCAGAAGGCTGCTGAGAGTAAAACTCTGGTTTATTCAAAATACATTGCTCTTTTATACAGAGCTTTGTGAGGACCAACTCCATTGGTTCTGAAGTGAAAACAACCACAGCATTGGTGCAAAGTGCTTGATGCACAGTGATAGAACTTAACTATAAACAATGTGAAAAACAAGAGAGATAAAGAATTATTTACATTCTTCTCAGGCTCTTTCCCAGGCTTCTGCCTGGCTAGAAACTTTCAGTTTCTCTCTTTGACTGAATCTGAGACCCATATATATCAATTACCCTGAAGCTACTCTTCTTACAAAATCCTTGTGAACATTTGATTTACCATACATTAATCCACCATCATGGAGTTACCATAAAGAACAGTTGAGGACAAATGGCTGGGATCAGCCCCCCTCCTGCTTGCAGGGTTATTTCCCCAAAGGCCAGGCTTGAGGCTGCAGTGTAACATGGCATTTGCTATTGCTTCTATTTGTATTTGTCATATTCCATATGCCTAGTAATAGAGTTGCCACTCTGCTCACATTTTAGGGGAAAAACTATGAAGAAAATCTCAGAGAGGCTGGTAAGTGCTGCAGAGGCAAATAATTACACCTGTCCTGATAGTTCTTAATTTAATCTGAAGGACTTTGTGGGCAGCCTGACTGCAGAACGTAAGGAAAGGGCTGCTTCCCCCACATTCTAGGATTGGGGTATCAGATATTGGCATGAGGACCACATTTTCAAAAACCATTGGATATACTCCTAATCCCCAACAAGCTGCCCGCAATGGTGCTGGCAAAGATTGCCTTTGGGCATCCAAAGATCAACTTAAATATCAAACCTCTAGGGAAACACTCCAGAAAAAATGTCAGACATAAAAATGTTTGAGTATTTTTTCCTGTATGAACATGGCAGTGAAGTAATTCAGCAATTCACACTGATAGCATTTAGGACTTTGAATTTAAACAGCAAGATAAAATGTTCTAATAAAGTGTATAGTTCAAATCAACATCAGTGAATTAATATTTACTTACAGAAGTCACAGTCAGCAAATAATTTTATTTCTCAATAAAAGGCAAGAAGGGAGCATGTGAGTGAATAAAGTGGCACTTTTAGAGAAAGCACAGAAGAAGTGTTCACAGGGGACATGTTTTGTTGCTATATAAATTTTACTTGATCCTGAAGTTCCGACAACTGAAGAGCAGAGGGACAGGAACTAGAAGAATTCCTGTGATTCTGTAGGATTCTAGCTATTATAAAAATTGTTCTCATTGTATGCTCCTACATGTTTGAATTTTATAGTGGAGCATCTACCTGGACTCCTGATACATGCAAAGAGCCAGATATGGCAGGAAAACTTTGCCATGAATACTTTGTAGGGACCACTTAGTCCTTCCTAAGGTCAGGCTACATAATCCAAGGGATATTTTAATTCTCTAATTCTCATATTTCAACAGATAAAAAGTGCTTAGTCTGTTCTACTTCTGTAATGTGGTCTATGAAATATTGTCTGGAAATCCAGAAACACTGTCCTGCTAATACAGCAGTTTCATCATTAGTTGTCCTTTCTAGGATTACTCTTCTACAAAATTGGATGGCTGTTGGTAATCCTGATTCAAACCTTTGTGCTGTCTTTGAAGTGCATTACCTTTGACAATAAACTGCTCATTAGCTTGACAAGAACACATGAAGAGCAAGATAATTGATCTCCTGTTCCTCAGATCATTGTCATACTACTACGTGTTTAGAAATGATCCAATTTGCTCCTCTCCTGCTGCAGACAGGTAGGTTAATTTCTTTTCTCTTTATACAAACAGAAGACAGTATTAATTGCCCTGGCTGGGTGCAGTTTTCTACATTATCTTTCTCATCTGTCTGGACTAAAATCTTAGCACATTAAAATCACTTCAGCTTTCTTTTCACAGCTGGTCCTCGCTGCTGCTGCTGACATGTGTTGCATTTATTGAGATGACTTCTCCACAGACCTGCCATCTCTCTCATCTCTGGTTTAGAGTCCCACCTCTCTCTGCTATTGTTCACTTTGCTGAGGGGGAAACATCTGCTGTTTCCTCACCCCTATTTGTCATTCCTTTTCCCTCTGCAATACCTGAGTATGTGGACATTATATTGACTGATGTATTTTGTGATATCTGAACCATAAAGAAGATAAACATCGCAAACTGCCAAGAGATTTTTAAACATAAATCTTTCTGAAGTTTAATCCCACAGTTTTAGTGCAATTTGGAAACCACTTTAGGACCTCTCTCTCCTGTCACAAAGCTTTCCTCAACCTCTTTGCCACTGGAAATATCGCAGTACCTCTACATTTCTCATATGCCATGAAGAAGTGATGACCAAGAGAATCTCTGTTTCTTATTGATTGATTTTACATGCTCAGCTATTCTTCATGTCATCTTTGACAAGTGCGCCTTCTGTAAGTGACTGCTGCTTGGTGTGCTGATAGGCTTTGAGATGAAACATGACATTAGATTGGGAAGGAGAGTTCAAGCCAGCAAAACACTTCTGTGCTGTCTCTTTCTCCTTTAAATGTACTGAATCCCCTGCTTTCTCTAGTCCTACTATTAAAACTGTTTTTTACAGAAATATGCATTAATGCCAACATTTATTCTTTACTAATTTATGCATTTATTAACATTTGATCATTTATCATAGGATTAAACAGATTTTTTTTTAATAGTTGTTCTTGTTTAGCCTGGTTTAGTTCTTATACAGCACCTTCTTTATGCTCTCCACTGCCATTTTATGAGCTTACATGGAGGCAAGATGGTCACAGGAACAGATGCTCAATGGCCTAGACAGTCTTCTTCATACTACACATGCTGAACCTTTGCTCATCCAGCCATTCCCTGGCAAGTGGTACTGGTACAGATTCCCTTTCCCTACTGAAGAAATCAGTTACTTCCATGGTTCCTGACTTTCTGATCTAACAGTGTCCTGTCAGTTTTCAGAAAGTCTCATAGACATAAATTGCTAGTATTATTTCAATTATTTCAATTATTTCAATTTTCTAAATTAAAAATGTACTAAACACTCCTAGTTCAACAAGTCAGCAGTGGCTGGCTGAGCATGGACAATGGTGCTACATTTATGGTGGTGTGGGTGTCACTTACCTACCTTAACTTCCTCAGCTAATACATGTCAGCTACATATTACATTGGACATTTATGATTATGTGAAACATATTTTTTCCACAAGACAAGAGATCTTTGTAAGGTTGGTGGCAAATTGAACTCAAGAAATGAGGAAATCCATGCTTAAGTAAGCAGGCTTTTGCCTGTGGGTTGGGGACTGTGAGAATGACCATATTCTGACATGACTGGATACTGGAAGAAAATATTATAAACATTAGTTGGACACATCATACAAGACGGTTCTCAAAGTGGGTGGTTTCCCAAGAAAATAAGAAAATGCTCCCATTCTTGCATTCCCAGCAGAGAAATCCTCCTTCTTTGTTCTATGTTTCTTCTATGTTCACATAAACATGTGTCCTCTCCTGTTGCCTCCTCTCTCCTTGTCCCTTTCCCACTTTCACAGTTTCTCCTGTTTTCTTCCAGTCACCAAATTTTTGATTTAGGTCAGGAACTGTGGTGCTGTGACTTTTCTTTTACAAAGAGCCTTTCTTTTCTTTCTTTCTGCAGCTCCAAAAACACTCACAGCCACTCCTTCTCTGTTCCTGAGCCTCCAAAGAAACAGATGGCTGCTGGGAAGGATGTGTCTTATGATGAATTTGAAAGACCAGGCAGTCACTCTCAAAATCATACAGTGCTCTTGTGCAAAATAGTAATTTGATGTGAGGCCTCTCCCAGCAATGGAGTGACACACAGTCTCTGCTGGGACTCATAAAATTGGACACACAGAGAGGATATAAAGTGCTTAGCTGGTGCACTTGGATGGTACATCTCTGCCAGAGCTGCACATGCCAGAAGGGGAAGCGGGAGGAGTGGGAAAATATTAATCACTTCCAAGCCAAGTTATGTAGGATTTAGGAAGAGAAGATTGGAGGAAAATACAAGCACTTCTCTGTTCATCTGTACACAAATAATGGCTTCAGAAACTATTTGAGTGGCTCAGTGTAGGGGGCCCTGTGGCACAGCCCTGCTGGGGTCTGCACACACAGGGCAGCTGCTCCACACAGACCAGAGAGCAGAGCTGGAAATGCTGCTCCAGCACTCACTGCAATTGGTTGTGGTAAAGATGGGATTTTAGCAGCTGCCAGGGGAAAAATTTTAGGGTGGATAGCAACAACTGTTAATAATTCCTGATTTTACTCCCACTAGACAATCAAACGAGAATGAGCTTTCTGCCACTAAATGGGTCTTCACTGGAGGCAGAGCTACTGCAGAAATTCTTTGTGCTGAAAAGCTCATGATACATCATTATGGTTTTCTTTTATTCGTGTTCCACTTCTGTTTAGCATTGCTGAAAATGCTGGCTTTCTGCTATTGTCTCAGGAAAATCTGTCTCAGGATTGTGGTGAGTTTTTGGATTCTCTCCTAGCACCCACCTCTCTGCGCTGACTCACAAGCAAGGTGGTGAAGTTTATTCCAGAGGGACCAAATCTACATCCTGTGAACAAAAGGAGAAGAAGACTGGGGGCTCTTTTAATCTGAAATTTCTCTGTTGAGACTTCTATAAGCAAGGATGAATTTAAAGTTGAGAGCAATGGATAAATAAATTATGGAGGCTCCCAACAGACAAGCCCTCTGTGAGTTATGAGGCATCTGCAGGGAAATAATGCCTCTTCTCATTTCTTTCCACTCAAGTCCATTTAACACACTGCTGCTAAAGCTATCTACCTTGGCAGCTCTTCTGCAACCCATTAAGAGTCCTTGATCTTTCCATACCCATAAAGAGGTTTTTTTTTAATAGTATCACACATCCTTAATGCCTCTAGTCCAGAAAAAACATTTAAAGAGCTGATACAAAGGAACACTAGGAGCAAAAATTGTAGGCACACATTAAAACCTATTAAAATGAGCATCTACAAAATAAAAGTATCAGTAAAATTCTGTAAACTACGGCATTTTTACATAAGATGGTTAAGCTATGAAAAACCTGCACAGATGGAAAGCTGTGACAGTTCTTAATAAAAAGGAAAATGAACGTCACAGAATGAATGTATTGACTAACAAATGCAGGTAAGTGCTAAAATGCCCATCAAGGATTTATTTGAACAAAATAAACTAACCCAGTAAAATATTTCTGTGTCTTGTATTAATTAAAACAATAAATTTAATTATATTTATGAAATAGGATTGAAAGAAATAGAAAACTCAGTAACAATCTTATCTAAAAAGAAGGCTCCAACCTTCAAAACTTGATGCTAAGACCAAGAGATGTGTTTATCTGGGTATTATATACTGTATATATACTCACTATACAGAACAGAATTAGTTTTGTACCAAGAGAGATGTATAACTTCCTCTTCTGGGGCTTTGTACACATATATCATATGAAACTATTGTCTATCTTTATGGTCACTGTGGTGGAAAAATTATTAATATTTAAGATTCAGAGGTCTGTCTAAGAGTTATCTTTGCTAAAAGAACACTTCTTTTGAACATAAAAGCTAACAGTCTGCCACTGTTTCCAACTCCCCTCTTCTGAGCTAAGGGAGCACTGGGGGATTGCTCCTATAGAACTCCACCAACACTTATCCCTCCATATTGTCCTGTTATTTACTGTTGGACAACTTGGGACTGTGGCAGTGACTTAAGGAGTCCACACCTCCCAGGGATTTATATTTGACTTTATTAGCATTGAAATTATTATTTTTCCTCAACTCTTCCCTTGCTTTCTGAACCACTGCATGGGTTGGGGCTCTGCAATCACAGTGGGGGAGCAGAGGGAGAGATGCTGTCTGAGAGCTCTCTCACTGTGGTCACAGTTCATGAAGCTGTTGCCTGACCTGTCCTAAGTTGTACCTGCCTTATTATGCATGGGAAGGTTGAGATTCTTCTATGGCATCTACTGGTTAAGGAATGATAACCTCTTCTGCTGGCTGTTTCAGACATAGACTGTGATAACACAAATGACCCTATTCAGGAATCCCAAAACCCTCCAAGCTCTAGAAATTGGAAGCTGCTGGATAGAACTGAGAAGCAAAGTGTTTTCCTCTTGTACAATACAAAAGTCCTGAAAAAGTGTGCCTTCCACAAAAAAAAAAAAAAAAAAAAAAAAAAATTCAACCTCAAACATTTTCATCACATGAAAATTAGACAGAGGTATTTAATTCCAGTTGGGGTTTTGAAAGGGGGGTAGGGATTTATTTCTCATGATTTTTTTAACCATTTGGAAACACTTCATTTCAGTTTGGAAGGAATTATTGCTATAGTTAGTTTCACCAAAAGTATGTACATTGTGAAATAAAAGCAAATTGAAACAACAAAGTGTAATTATTGAAATTCTTCTCCTTTTTGATGAAAATCTGTGTTTTCAGGAAACCAAAATCTTCATTCATAAATATTCACTGCACTCAGCTCTAGTTGTTCTATTTTTGGATTAGTTAAAAATTTGAAATCAACAAGAATTTGTCACCCACTTCAATGTGCATAGAATTTTTCAGTCACTCATTAATAAATTAATTAATAAACCAAAATATTTAGGTCCTAATGAGACAAACCCACACTTTAATTTATACTTAATTTCATTCAATAAATATAATGTTTGTGTTTGCTCAAATGCTTGTAAGGGAGTGCAGAAACTCACCACATGGCAGGATTCAATTCTTGCTGATGGTAAGAGTCAAAGTCATCTCGCAGGATAACGCTGTCACTGTGCATTTCAGCTGCAAAGAAGACAAAGCAGTATATGAAAAAAACCCCAGTGCAATCATCCCATGCTTTCTAAATGTTGCCTTACCTAAAGATATGCATTGTAAAATGCATTTTAGATTTCTAAAAATCTGCTTTTTATGTTATGCTACAAGTCAGGGTTTCTTAGTTACAGGGCTTTTTCCTTACTGTGGATCATAGTGCCACAAAAAAATTAAAAAAGTGCCTGATCGTGAAAGTGTAATGACTATGGAAAGGTGAAGTCATCAAGTACACACTAAATCTTTTAAGAACTTTTGTTCCGAATTGTTGGTTTTCTGAATGTTTAGAAAAAAATCCTTCCATATCCAGATTGTGCAAACAGGGGCACAAGAATGGATGAGAAGTCTTAGTAAGTGTATTACAGCTCTTATCATCAGGAGATTCATTTTAAAAACTCATAAGCAAAAATCCATGAGCTCACTGGAATTTCTCTGCTACTATCAGCAGACCTGGCAGTAAAGGTCAACTTACCTAAGGAATATAAACTGTGAGTTATGTTATGCAAATATTTTTCACCACTTTCTGCAGACTTTGGACCCCAATATTCCACCTAGATTTACTGTCTGATTTATGTATGATGACCAAAAAACTCAAAATCCCAACTTTGGCACCTGTTATTGTTAGACAGATCCTTCTCTACAAATACTTCCACTAAATGGATGAAGTAACTGTCTCCTGCTCTTTAAACTGAGGAAGAGTGCCATAATCTGTCCTGGATGAATCAAATTGCAGCACAAGGGTTGGTGGATGCAGGGCTGGAGAGCAGGAGCAGCAGTGCCTTGCTCCAGGGTCCACCTTGGAGGTGCACTGGCACAAAACCTTCCTCACAGTAACCCTGCCCTGGTGTGAGATGCTGTCTCACACTGAAGGTTATGGGTCATAGAATCAGAGAATGGTTTGGGTTGAAAGGGACCTTAAAGATCATCTAATTCTAACACCTCTGGCATGGGCAGGGACACCTCTCACTACACCAGAGTGTTCAAAATCACTTCCAACCTGGCCTTGAATGCTTCCAGGGATGGGGCATCCACAGCTTCTCTGGAAACCTATTTCAGTGTCTGGCCACCCTCACAGTAAAGATTTTCTTCCTGACAGCTAATCTAAACCTGCCATCTTCCATTTTAAAGCCCTTTTTCTCTCTTGTTCTATTACTACAAGCCCTTAAAAAAATTCCTCTCCAGCTTCCATACAGCCCCTTAAGTACTGGAAAGTGCTCTAATGTGTCACTGAAGCCTTCCCTTCTCCTGGCAGAACAATCCCACCTCTTCCAGCCTGTTTTCATAGCAGGGGTGCTCCAGTCCTATTTCTATGCAAACGGATACTCCAATACATAACTAGGACCAAAAGGTCTGCAGCATGATATACTCACACTGCAAGGAGTCAAAAACAATAAAGAGCAATAAAAATCACAATGAAGAAACAACTAATCAGAATTAGACATAATTCATTCAATTTTATATGAATCTCATTTTTGTTTGAATTCCTCAGACCTAGTTTAATGTGACGTTACAGATTTTTTATTACAATAAAGTCAATTATTCTGAGTTTAAGTAGTAAGAATGACAAATCACCTACCTAGGTGAGGATGTAAGGGAGCTTCTGTCGGGGCTGTGGAAAACAAAGACACACAGTGTATGAATATCTTCTAGCAACAGGGTTCAACTGCAGCATTAAATATCAATTCAGCTGAAAACAAATAGTGCAGTATATATTCTCTTAAATCAGCTATCCTGGTAGTTTAATTGTGAAAAATGTGATAGACCCCAAAAGTTATGAAAAAATAATAGGAAAACAGAAATAATTGTTGTCTTAATTAAAATAAGCATTGAAATAAATGAAAGTCAGTACTAGTTTTGCAGTATGGTAAAAAAGATCAAGTCTAGAATGATGAGATATGGTTAAAAATAATTTGGATTAAGATTCAATAGCTCAAGGGCTGACAAAGAGTGAAAATCATGCTCAACAACAGAAATAGTCTAGGAGGGGCAAAAAATATCATACTTTGATCTTTTATACTGCACTGAACAACATTTTACTGGGCATATTATTGGGGAAAGTAATCCAAATATTCCTAGGGCAACAAGTAACAGATTAACTCTGCAAATCACAATATCAAACACTTATATGAAAGCATGTTTTTGCAGGCAATGCTGATCAATTCCCCAGCAGGTCTCTGCCTCCCAAGAAACACCAGAATGTTGTAAAGACACACTGAATGGGGCACGTGAAATGGCACAAGTTTATGGAGTAACCTTCTACCAACACTTTGCAACAGGAGTCTTGGTGTAGCACTACACAAATGGAACCAGACTGTGCCTGAAAGGGCACAGCTACATAAAAATATATGGGAAAGTCTAGAAACTGGCTACACAGTGTGTTAGATAGTCCATGGCAGCTACCACATCCATAGCCTTGCTGGACCTTAAATCCAAAGTAGGTTACATCTCTTTCATGAAGGCCAAAGGGGTGCATAAAACCAAGCTCCTGGAAAGCAGCTGCCTATTTGTCTATCAGTACCTCAGCCATGGATCTGTATCTCCAGCTGTCTTTTGGATTTTAGTAAAATAAAACCACCAAAAAAAGAGAATTTTTGAAGCCAAGATTCATGTAGTGATTCTGTGTGTTTGGTTTTGTTTTTTTTTTTTTTTGTTGGGAATTGACTTAATTGCAGCAGTACTCCTGATTTCTTCAACATATTTGCAATAAAATACTGAATTACTGCAATTTCTGTCATAACATCTGACAAATTAAAAATACATTAAAAATAAACATAAAAATGAATACAGCAATCTGTGTAGAACTCTCACACATAGTCATCTGAATAGAAAGTCCAATACAAATCTCAAGAATTTTGTCTTTCTCTTCCTGCTTAGTCCTTAAATTCTGGTTCTGCAAGAAGGCATGCCATTCTATAATGAAATTGCAGCATTTCATGGAGAACTAGGTAATGAAGAAGACTGAGCAGTCAACAAATGACATATCTGCAGACCAGAAAATGATGGCAAGCAATCTGGATTTACCTTAGACAGAAAACTTCCATTTAACAATTAGAGGAGTGACACGTTTTACCTCATCCACCAACCATATAAATATATACATATATGTGTGTGTATATAACTCTCCCCTAACCTTATGTACATATATCCATATGTATCTATATATACACACACACACATATGTACATGCATACATACATAGATAGGCATATAAATGTGTATGTATGCATATACAAGGGTGTGTATGTGTGTATATATACACACAAACTGCAAACCACCATGGAAAACTTTACTGCAGCTGAGAGAAAAGACCTTCTTAAGAGTCTCTTGTTGTTTCAGAAATCTAAAATAATTTTTCCTTTTCGTGGCTATCTTGCTCCATTTTTATACAAGAAATTCACCCATGCTGCTTTGTCCTCCCTAGCAAAAATGCCAATAATGACTCTAGCAATGGCCAAGACCTCTCATCATGCCAGTACAAAAACTGGAGAAATGCAATTATTGCATGTTAATTTTGGCACTGAATCCAGAATAGTGCTGGACTGCACTGGTGAATCCTACAGTGAAAAAGACTGTGTTTGTCCCTTGCAGCCCCAGGTATTGTATTTCTCCATGGAAATGTGTAAATTTCACAAGAAACCTTTTAAAAATTATCTGTAGAAAGAAATGGATCAAACTGGATTAACTGAATTATTCCCCAGATTTTGCAACACAAACTATTCTGTATTTTGCCTGCAGGAAAAGAAGCACATTATGGCATGGGATTTCTAATACTCCTGTAATACTCCTGTTCCAAGAGGCTTGAAATAAAATCTCTGCCCCTGATGTTCTGAACACCCCCTTCTCAGTGGTTTCAGAGCAGTACTGAGGGGTGATGTGCAGTGAGCACAGGGGTGGCTGAGAGCCATCCTGCCAGTGCCCGCCCATGAGGAGCATGGTCACACCAGGGTCATGGGCAGACTCACCAATTGCCCAAGCAAATTTCATTGGCCTTTGAAAATAAGAAAGAGACCACCTTCTCCAAGGAGAGCAGTTCAGACCTCCAAGTGAGAAGGAAGGGCTGTGTTTTCACCCTAGGCTCTTTGGCACGGCTCTTTGGAAGAGGCTTTCTGTGGAAAGGCCCCAGCCGAGGATACACACAGTCATGAATGACACTGCCCAAAGTGATTATGTAAAATTTCAGCATCCAGCAAAAAGGCACAGGTATAGCACAAATTTGGCATCCTTACATTTGCAAACTCTTTTGACTTCACCATTATTTAATAAAACTTGCTGTTTATGTGATTAAAAAATACAGACTTCTGATCTTTTCCTGAAAAGGCTCTTCCACCATACGCATAGAATGTTGCACAACAAAGCTGCTTACCAATCGAATGAAAGGAAGGAAGGGAATTGTGCAGGTGCATACTGATGCTACTGATCAATCATTTAAAAATTAGAGGTGGAACTAAGCAAACACTTCATGTCAGACAAAAAGGTTGTTGTTGCAAGTATAGACTTTATGCTGGGGAGAATTTTCCTAAATCTTTACAGCATCTAAGAAGTCCAAATATTTTTGCCTCAGGTATTCTGATTGTAATTCTAATTCCTGAACTGAATATGACAAAAGACTGTGAAGGTACCATTTAATGAGTGATAAACATAGACTTCATTCTCTTTATAAATAATTTCTGTCTTACATTTTATATTTCATTGCAAAGCAGCACTGTGATGATCTTCAAGTGTTGTATTTAATACAAATAATAGAATATATTTGTATATTATATTACACAAATAATAGAAATGCAAATCATATCACAAAACTGACTGCAGTTGTTTTAAAATATTTTCAGATCTGCCTTTCTAATCAATTTATAGAACTACTTACTTTAAAATAACATGGATTTTTCCATAAGCCATACAGTGTGTCTAAAGTCAACTCGAGTTTTTTGTACAATATGACAAAGATAAAAGAAATTATACAGTAGTAGAAATTATAGCAGAGTAGCTATACAGTGCAAAGATATAAATTTAAAATTTAAAAGGAATTATACAATACTTCAGACTAAGAGGGAAAAAGAAAGACTGTCTCAGTTAATATTTTAAACCATTATTCACTTTGTTAGATGTTCCTTAGGCCCATAGTTGGATGGTTTAAATTTAAAACCAGTATTTGTGTGACTCTTAGCTTGAATAAGAATGTCGTACCTTTTTAAAAAGTAAAGTAAATGAATTTATTATTTGATTTTTAATCAGCACCCTGGGTGTATACAGAGCTTCACAAGAGATGAATTGTGCTGAGCAAAGAATGGAAGCAGAGCTCAACTGAGGTCACAATCTAAGAGGTATCAGCAAATACAATACGAGAAAATGTAAGGAAATGTAGAGTGCTTGCCTTGTCTTACAAGACAGTCCCTTTGGCAAGGAAAAGCAGAGAAGAAAGGATGCAATACAAAGTGATTCAGAGAGAGAAAGGCCACAGTCAAACTGGAGGCATGAGAATCTTGAGGAAGCAAATGGGGAATTCAAAAGTCAATGGGGACATTGTAGGGCTCTGTGTAACTGGGATGAGGGAGAATGGAAGAATGTTTTAGAGTAAAATGTTAAATTTTTCTGTGGATGAAATAAGGCTGCTGAAAGGTTAAGCCAATTTAAATATGCCCCTTTTTGGTTAAACTGGAAGGGAGAGAAATGTTAAGGAAGTGGCAAGGGAATGTCATCTTCTAGAAACTGGAATGTGAGGAGCTAAGAAACAATTTGTTTCTAGTCTTGTTGTCAATGAAAAAATAAGAAACAAAATCATTAAACATGGTTAATAGTTGACTGTTAAGTAACATTAGTTCCCATCCAGATAAAAAGAGCAAGCATAAGGCAAATTAAACACAAAAATATCCATTTGTAGTACTGACACCCATATTCTATAGAGTTTTGGGGTCAAGACTGTGTATAGGTAGAAAATGCAGCGTAGGAAAATACTCTTAAAACCACTAAAAATATGCCTTTATTTTTTTTTTTTCTCAGAACCCCGAACTTTGGGGGTTTTTTTAATATAAAGGGAAGGTGAATTACAGTAACACAAATGCCCACATGATACCAGACAAACACTGTGCTCAGAGTTCTACAGCCAGGGGCCATCAGTTGTTGCTCATCAATTCAGGACAAATGAGGTGTGGAGAGAGGTATCTTCTGTTTTGCAGATTATGAAATCTAATCTCCTTGTCATTAGCAGCCAGATGAAGATAAAAAGGGAAATAAATACTTCCTCTCTACTGGTAAACAAAGTTGCTATTGAATGATAGAGACTGAGCATCCCCCAGGGAGAGTCAGTGAGTTGGCCAGGGACTGTTTTATTCTTGCTGACACGAACTGAGGAGTTTTACACCAGCTCTACACTCCAGTCCTCTGCTCTGTAAAATACTGCCCTGAGAGCTTGCAAAATACAATCCTGAGATCCTGAAATCTGTTTAGCTTTTTTTTTTTTCAGAGTGTTCCTAAATTTTACAAGGTACAAAATACACCTAAAAGGTCTTGCACAAACATTCAGGCAAAAGTTCTCTAATAAAAGAGAATCTGGGCCAATTCTCAGTATTTTCTTTCAGTATGGAGACATCTGCCAGACTGTAGAGGGGTCTCTTAAGAAAGGAAACCCAGTTCTATAACCCATCACCTTGACCATGAGATTGAAAAAAATTCTGGGAATTATGCAGAAGGGAATGATATTGCCCTAAGTGGGAGCAGCTTCCTTCATCTTCTCCATATTTTAGGTTTTACTGTTCTGAGATTCTCTGCTAGTCAGTCAGAACTAAGATGCACACAAATCTCCCACTCTAGTCCCTTTTCCAAAGAATGGTGTTACTGATCTAAAGTTACAGTGTGCCAGGGAAAAAGCCTCCTTAACTGGCATCACCCTGCTTGGTGTGGCCAAGGCAGGTGGGGCTGTGCAGCACCAGCTGCTCCTCCCAGCAATGTTTTTATTTTCATGCAGATCTAAACTCTTCTGAGTTCTACTATGCAATGCAGCCAGGTCTGATGTCTTGTCAACTCCATTTTAGTTATGCCACTGCTAACTAATGTATGACTTTTGTTCTACTCAATTCAGAAATAAATATGAATCAACATGCACAATATTAAGTTTACCTTATTTTCAATTTATTTTGCTATTAGATCAATTAGTTAAATATATGGTTTATTAAATTTATTTTTACTGGCAAGAATATAATCAGTCACTATGATCATTATTTATCCTTAAAAGTATTGCCAAGACCTCTACCTTTTCTAGATTCTCCTATACAGTTTTGGCTTTTTTGGGTTTTTTCCTGTTTGTACTAGATGAACATTTTCTATGATAATTTTTATGTCTCCTTTCTTCAATAGAATTCTCATAAAATTTAAAGCTTACATCAGCTCTCAAACATCTCTTTAGTTACCTAAAATACGTATTATATTCTGAACACAGAGATTTTTAAGCAATTATTTTACTTTCTTTGGTGTCTTTCCATATGGCATCTTTTGTTACTACATTTACATTATACATATGGCATTGCCATCCCTTAACACTACCATTTATCATCCTCTTATTCTCTTCAAAATAGAAAAAAATTTCCTTTCACTGCACAAATTCCATTAACTCTGTCAGGATTTATTAATGCACATCGGAGGGTGGACAACAACAGTAAATGTGATTTTTGAGATTCCTTGCTACTTTCACATCTTCATGTACATCCTTTTTACTAGACATTAGGAACTGTGATATCACCTCTAGTGAACATACTTATTAAGAAGATGTCCTGTAATAAATCTATGAAGTTACCCTGTGGTTTTATTTTTCTTTACTTAATATGTCACATCATTCAGTGCATGATTTAAGTATAGTAATGTTTAGGGCTAGAAACAGACCTCATCTATGCCAATCTACCTTGCTGTTTTGCATATATATTAATATGATATTTGCATCTAAATAAATTCACTAATTCTTTCTGAAAGAATCCTTTGTTTACATGAGTGGTGTTGATGAAAATGGAATAAATGAAGTAAGGTCTACTTCAAAGAAAGCCTCTTTTCTTTGAATAGGAAAATTAATTCTAATAATATAAGAATGATAATAGTATGCAGTGGCTAGAGATTAATGCAATGCACACTGTGCTGAAGAAATAAGAACAAAAAGGCAGAGGAGAGCCTGGATGGGGTGGGAGAAAGGGTAATGGGCAATGCAGTGGTTGAATATCCAAGTCAAGAAAGCTGTGTCTGAGCTAGAAAACCAAGGGGAGAGAGAAGCCATGGTGAGGAAAAAAAATGTGGGACAAGAGCCAAGAGAAAACTGCACATCAGTATTGCAGGGAAATCTGATCTATAGATTTTACAGATGTACAGATTCTACAATGCTACAGTTGTCACATGCTGTCCACTGCTCTAGGTGACCCTTGTCTAAGCCAAACCCAAGGGTTGCAGAGATACTGCAGTACACACACTTCGGGGATGATAAATCTAGGATATCTCTGAAGTGACTGTGTATAAAGCAAAGAGAATTGCTGGGGAAATCACAGGAAACAGAAAAAGTTATAAGGATGTGGGAGATTGTGGCAAGGTAGGGAAGCTAAAGGCCCTTTCAGGGAGCTGGTACAGGACGTGGCTATCAGTGGCTGGATGGGAGGAGGGGACAGCAAAGAGATTATCACAGCTGAGAAGCCAGGGGGACATCTCAGCATCCTTTAGATTCTGAATACAACCAATACCCAAGTTCTATTTTCTCTTTGTTCTGCAGAGTTACTGTGAACTCAGGGACAGCACACAGTAACATAAGGTCTTACTGTTCTAACCAACATAAGTGTTGATCCGAGGTTAGGTTATGCTCCAAAATTGCAGAACTGTAAAGAAGAGAAGGGTGAAAGAATAAAAATTTATTTTGTCAGCTCTCCCACTAAAATCTCAGCAAACAAAACGTCTGAAGAATGATTGTCAGGTCTGTATAGATGGATATCTACCCACTTGCCTCTGCTTACCAAGGTATTTTCTTCTAGCAGGGAGAAATCTTGTTGCTTTGTCCATATTCTCCTTGACCCTGTTGCCAGTTCTGACACTGACAGTCATGTATTTCCATTCAGCTTGTGCATAGCTCTCACATCGTGGCCACTCCCAGCTCTTTGTCACTGCCATCAATATAACTCCAGCTTCCCTCTCCCTTCCTCACCTGTTCTGGCTGCCCCAGACTGTCTTTGGCTGTTGTGTGCTCACTCTGCAGTTGTGCCTTGGAGAATTTAATCTGTTTCTGTTCTGGTTTTTGTCACTTTATGTTGATTACTATGCATATTCACTTTTCCACTCTTGACTCACATCCATCCAGCAAGCAGCCTGTGTGAGATACCCTCCCCATCCTCCTCAGCATGTCCCAAACGATGATCCTGCCAACACTTCTGCTCCAGGTCCCCACACACTCACCACTGAAACACTACACTTCCACACTCCCATTACAGGTGCACAATTACCTCCTGTTAATTTCTCCAGATGTTCTTCCATCTTCACAGCAAAACTGTGGCTGGCCCAAATCACTTTCCATCCAGGTCACCATAACACTCCCTTCTCATTGCCAGCACTGTGTTACATATTTCTATTTCCTCCTAAGTCTAACCAACATCCTAACCTGCTAGCTGATATTTTTTCACTTCTCTGAATCCCTCTTCCTACTGCCACTGAGCTACAAGAAAAGTGAAAACTTGAATATGAAGTTGAAAATTGAAATTTTTTTTCCTCGTTATCACTGAGCTACTATTGATACCTTATATGAATAACTCAAGTTATGTTCCTGAAATAATGTTTAACAGCTTTTTATTGCAAAAACCATATTGCCAAACTCATAGGAAAAAAACCCCAACCTTAAAGCTCTAGTGCCCCCAAGAAATGTGTTTTATGGGATATTTTTTTTGTGTTAATATCACAACACACTTCCCATTTAAAAATCTTTATTTTAAGTCATTTGGCCTGTGTTTCATTGTTTCTTTTCACATGGAAATATTACTGGAATTTTGTTGATATAAAATATATCGTATATAAAATATATAATATATATATTATATATTTTATGATATAAAATTCACTGGAATTTTGCTGATATATTTTGCTGATATATATTTTGCTGGAAATTCCTTTCTCTCTTGTACCAAAAGTTACAGATACCTTCTTTACTTGTCCCTGTCTTAATGAAGCAGGTTCAAAGCAAAGTACTGTTTGTAGACAACAAATGACAACAGGACATTTATTTTTTAGGTTATTCATTGAAAGGGTAAGATATGAAAACAATTAGATTTTTAAAATTTGTGTAAGTCAAACATTTTGCCTAGCTATAAAAATGATCAAATGTTGTACGTGACAGGCAAAAATTCAATGGCCCACTTTCACAAAATAGGAAGGCAGATTTTTCACAAGTACATGTATGAGCTGGATAGTAAACAAAGCTTCTGCAGCCATATTGCTTCAAGTTAATACAGTGAGGGTTAAAACTCAGCTCGTGGTTCTGACAGAAAAGAAATGTTGGCTATTACAGGCTGATTTCAGGCATGTGCATAATGCTAATTAAAGTTTTGTATGTTCCCCAACACTTAGCAGAAAGGAAAAGTGGGATACCTGGATAGACAATGGGAAGTGCAAAGCCAAAGAAACTCAGTTTCAAGAATGTAAATAAGATCCTGATTAGAGGTTTTCTATAGAATAGCTTTCATGAAGAGTAACACTGATATGCAGGTACAATGAAAAACCGCATTTGCCAGATATTTTTAGAATTATGGTGAGTCTTACCTCCCTGTTCACACAGCTGTTGTGCTAAGGCATCCTTGAATATAACTTGGCCCCTATGAGTAGCTGTAGCCCTGTGGACATAAAAAAGATAACAATAAATAATATAAACTTATTTATACATGTATATCTTTATGCATGACTATTCAAATCAGAAGTCCCATTCTGCTTTTTTCTGTGTTCTTTTTGTACTCTTCTAAATTTATAGAATAATTTGCAGCAATTGTTTCGTGCATAGCAAAAGAAAATTCCTAAGCCAAAATGGTTTGGTTGGTAATAAAAATCACTGGCATGTAACGAAGGATATCTTTAACATGTATCTGTAGCTGAATGCAGAGTGTCTATATTTGAGGCCTCAAAAGTTTTGTCTAAAGGATAATTAATTCTTATTAGTGATCCACAGCTAGAAGGCATGTAATGTACCACAAAATTTGTCATTCTGTTTCCCCATGATCAGGTAGAAATATAATGCAATGTGATTTGTTTTTCTCTTACAGAGCTCTCATGCTAACAGTAATTGTTTTACTTTCTTTCCAGTTGCTCATTTCATCCCTCTTTTCCAAGTGCAATACTTCACAACATCAGTATTTTCTCAGAGATTTCAAAACCTTTCAGTATTTGCAAGTGTTGTATCTGAAGTCTTATTTCTTTCAGCCAAAGTTCTTCCAATATCTGTCTTGACTCATGCACACTCTTCATACATGTTCTTTAGCCTTTCTCTAATTAATATTAATGAGATCAGTATAGAGCCATTTGAAGTCCTTGAAATGGCCTCTCAGTTCAAAAGTAAGATGTTGAAAGCTACTTTATGAGTGCAGTTTCTCAGCCAGTAGTGTGCCCTCTCGAATGGATCATGCCCAGCTTGCTTATGAAAAGTCAGAAAAGACCAGAAAGGAATGGTGGGAAAATGAAAACCAAAATACATTATATTTTACTTGGCTACTAGGCCAGGTACCCTGAAAAGGAAGAAGAATAAAAGTAACATATCTAATACTAAATTTTTCATATACAGTGGATACCCAGGGTAAACTCATCTCCAAACTGCCAGAATACAAATAGGAGTAAACGAAAGCTCCTCTGGTATCTACTTTGCTTTCTGGACATGTAGGAAAGCTCTATTTACACCAACGTGTGTGTCCTGAAATGCAAAGCTACGCTGACGTGATGCTCCTTGGGCTTTTAGACACCCTCTTCCTCTGCCTGAGGAAGGAGAGCTGTGTCACCTTTTCCACCTTGGACTTCTAGAGGCAGATGTAAAGCTGCAGCCTTGCCACACCGGCAGTGACAGGATTTTGGCCACAGTCTCAGGATCACATCACCAGTATGAGGTTTTGGTTGCACTCCCTACCATGTCCCCCATTGCAACTATTTTAGGATTTTCAGTGCTTTCATAAAACACAACAGAACTTCATGCTATAGTTCTATGTTAGCATTTCTGTATCTGCTGACAAGGCCACTGACCGTGCTAAGTACAGAGTAAAATAAAAATAAATACACTGCTCCAGCACATAAAGGCAAGAGAGCTGAGGAATTAAGTCTTATTTAAAAATATGAATTAAAGTATTTATTTAAGCTCTGTTGGCATGAATACAAATGAAACTATAGGATCACTACATATGTTTCTGCAATTTACCACATAGGTGTACTCAGTCATGCAAGTCAGAATTGGACCAAAGAATCTCCAAAATCAAACATTTTGATTTCTTTAGAAGAACTAGATATGGTGGCTTCCTCTGGCAGCTGAAATGGCAGGGCACCCCACAGCCAGCTTTGTGGCCAATGCAGCACCACGAGATGGGTTTTTCATACGTGTTTCAGTGTGGGACTTTAATGTATTGAGCTTCCCTGGCTCAACGTACAAGAAGGCACACCTAAGGCACAGAAGGTATTTTGTCCAGCAGTTCTATCCCCCAAGCTGTCAGGGTGGAAGAGAGGACTCTTTGCAGACAGCGGGAAAGAAAACTTTTATTAGTAGTGGACCAGGACTTCAGAGATGCTGTTTATGCAACAGCCCAGGACACAATTCACAATGTACACAACAACGATGGCAACCAGAGCATTCATTTATGAGGCAGAGAACAGCAAACTCTTGGAACACAGACCACATGCAGAGGAGAGCTCGAGAATGTGTCTGAATGCAAACAAACACCAAGTAATACCAATAATACCCAGCTCTGTGCTGTTTACTGGATCTCTGCATGCGTGTGAGAAACAGGAGGTTCGGGCAGAGAGCCAGCAACCAGCTGAGTGATCGGCATCTTTCTGTGTCTGTCATCCCCTGCTTGACGATGCAGACCAGGAGCCAATTGCTGCTGTTCCATGGCAGGAGAGATCTGCACCCTGGGGACAGGAGTGCAGGGCAGGAGGGGCACAGCTTGCTCCAGCCTGGGCTCACATCACATTTCTCCTGCCATGGGCATCAGCAACGACAGCACAGCTTCAGGGACTTGCTAAGGGTGTTGCTACTACCACTTTACCAGCATTATCTACTCCATTTTCTCTGTATTTGTGCTTTATTAATGGAGCAAATGAAAATAATGCAGTACAATTATGCAGGAATTGAGCTACTTCTAGAAAGATGTTCAAAATAAACCTTTTCTGTATTGAACTTTCTCTGTTGGTGCTTTTCCTAGTTGACAGGTGAGGTTCGCAGAACGGGATCCTGAATTTGGATTATTTTCTTATAAAAACATGTAACATATCCAAACTCATTTCAATTCCTATATTCACATTCATCTAAAAACTACATAATATTTATGATAATTATTACAAAAATAATACTGGCAATGCCTGAAAGAGACTCTACTAAAGAAATAAAATTGTTCAACTATTAATTCTGGGGTTTTGCTTTTGTAGCATATATATATATCTCCAATAACTGAATGTTGTGCTTTTTCAAAAAGTTTCTATGCTGTCTTAAATGTAGTTAAATATTGCTTAGAGGAATGGCACTTACTAACTACTATTTGGTGTTACTCTACACCAGTCTGTAGTCCCACTCTGATATTGTCTGCTATTTATTCCCAGCTAAAAGGCAAGTGACTAATCAGATCTAATGTGTCAGACAGACAAAAGGCAAGATACATGTTCCATACATCCCCAGAGAAAATTCCAAGTAGGAATTAATCTTTCCAAAGGGATGAGAAATAAAAGAAAAATGGTAGACATCCCATCCTGTTCCCAGAGGAGGAACATCCTGACGTGGTAAGTGAGAGCTTTGAAAGAAAAATAACTTAGAGGTAATGAGGTTCCTCTTTATATTAACCTCACTCTTCCATTAGCCTAGATCTATTTGTGTGCTTGGGGCTATGCAAGAGGGGATGAACTGCTTACAGAGAAATAAAGAGTTCTGAACACAAAAAGACTACATCAAGTGCCAAGGTTCACTGGCATCTCAAGGCATTGCTAACCCCATATGTCAATTACAGCACTTTTTAAAAGAATTTTCCTTCCTAAGCCACAACTATTTGAGCTAAAATCAGATTCCAATAAGGATGCTTGGTACTTGTTCTGCCCTTACACAAATGCTTGGCTACCTGTACCTTTTTCTGGTGATGGAAGGCACTGGGACAAATTCATGCAAGAGAGGGCTTCAAAAAGGCTCAGGTGCCCTACAGTAAAATACCTCATCTCATGGTGCACCAAAGAGGATTTTCTACAAGATCAAAGAAAAGGTTATTTCTTACTTGCACTAGCAGAATTTAACCTTGTGTCAGCTACTAATGGTTAGTGGCTGCTTCTATTCCAGGAAATTCAGGGTGACATCCACAACACTGGCTCCAGGAAAATCAGTGAGTGACTGTATGAAGCTGAGATTGGCTCTTCCCCAACCCCACAGTGGTGCCCCTGAAATCAGGTCTGATGCCAGCACAGACTGTGTTGGTTCCCCACCACTGTGGGGGACACAGCTGATGCTAGGCAAGTTATGAGCCTGGGCTGGAGCAGAAAATAATGCATACCCAATGATTGGTGTTGGCATTTTGTGCTGAAGTATCTCACAGTTCACACTGGTTTCACATGGGTTGCTAAGTTGTTCTTGTTAACAGGTTGCACTTTGAAGAGGTTGTTTTGGCTGAGGAGAGCAGAGGCAGGAGCCTATATGGGACTGACCCTTGTGTGCTGCCTCTGCTGCCTGGCTCTGCCACCTCCAGCTGTGGAAAGGACACACAGCCACACTGCAGAGGTGGATAGTCACCCTGCTTATGCCAATAAATGGGTTGATTTTTAATGCATTGTTAAATTTGCATGATCATCTCTGTAGGGTTGTCTTGTTTAACCCATTGTCTTTAAAAAATATATTCTCCTCCAATATGCCTAATTAAGGGATCTCTGAATAAAATAATTTGTAAGTACAATGGAGAAGAGGCCTTCAGGAACATGGGGCTGTGTTGTGCACAGCCTTTCATGGCAGGAGTGTGAACCATTTTCTTCCAGTGCCTTGCAAATAGGGTTCATGGACTATTGACTGTGTGTTATGAGGGGGTGCATTTTGGATTGTGTTTACTACCAGGGCTGGAACCTTCAGTGCTAATTTCTTCAAGAGCAGTCAGACTGACATGTGAAACCTGCCTGGGAGATGATGCTGGCTCTGCTGCTGGGGCCAGGAGGGAAAATGCACAGAGCACTCGTGCTGGGTGGGAGGCTTCCATCCACTGCTTAAATGCCTCCAAGTTGTTATTTCAGTTTGCACTTGACATGCAAGTTCAGTCTAATTAAAGCAGCAGAAATGAGATCTCTGTGTTCTGAAATATGCATTTTGACTCTGCTTTTCTCTTCCTGTCCCAATGGTTTCCTCAATGAGATGTTACGGAGAAAGTCATCTGTCCTGGCCATATTCAGCTGAAATTGTCAGGGAAATTTGGCAAGTAAGATGCAATTACTTATGTAGACATTTGTTCAGGAGACTGAATTGGAACACTTGCTCTAAAAACCTCAATCAGAGGTGAAAATTCTTCAAGGGGAAAGGACTAAAATGGTCAGCAAAAGCCGGGGTGTGTGCTAGAGGGCAAAGAACAGTAATTTATTTAGGGTGACTGTCCTGAGCTGAAGTTTGTGGTTTACATGAACAAATCATATAAATAAATAATTATATTTAATAACTTACTCATGGGTAATCCTTCACATAGGGTAAATGAAAGAGGAACAAGTGCCACCTGGTTTTGTCTTTTGTCTCTAAATTAATCTCTGGGGACTGCACATGTGGGAAAAACACTCAAGTCAACCTAAAGGTTGATTAAAGACTGATTTAATAAACATTTAAGGACTTTCTTTAAACAAGATTTGAATAAAACAGTCTCAAATAGAAAATAAATGAGAAATTATTTTCAGAAATTTTGTTTCAGTATCTGAAGGGAAAGATGGAATTTCTTACAAGAGCATGCAGTGACAGGACAAGGGGGAGTGACTTCAGACTGAAGAGAGTGCAGGTTTAAAATAGATACTAGGAAAAAAATCTTTACTGTGAGAATGGTGAGGCACTGGAACAGGCAGGCCATTCTGTGATTCTATTTTAGATTTTATAATTATAATCCATATTATAGAGGATGAATCTAAGACTACAACACTGGAAACAGAGGGGTGCACAGGCACCTCCAGCCCCTACACATTACAGTTTTTAAGAACCCTTTTGTGTTGTCCTAAAAAACACCAAACTTTTGTTTGGTTGCAAGGTGCATGTACAAAAGGTGGATACAACATAACAATGTATGTACCTAACAGAAGAGGTAAAAAACCATTCTAAAATGTATACAAACACATTCATTTTCCTTTCGCTTCAATTTCAGAGAAGAAAAAGATGTGGGTTTTTAAAAAATGCTGCCTCGTTTTATGTGATTCTTGCTAACTGAAAGTAGATTAGGACAATACTTTCTTCCCAGCTACAGGAAATCCAACATTTTCATTAGTATTTTGCATTGTGTGATTACAAAAAAAAGCAAATTCTTTTTTTTTCTATACTTGAAATAAAGGGTTATTGCAGTGGCATCTGCCAAGCAGAGAGCTCATATAAATAATAGAACAAGCATCCATTGTCTCTCTACTGACACAGTGCCAACAGCTAGGTCCTGTTTTCTACCTTTTTCAGTCTTTGGGAGAAGACTCTGTCCTTTTTTTAGGTTTTATAATCTATTGTACTTTATAATTTAGTGAAATATCAATTGGATGAATTTTAGATTTTTAATGCATTAAATATTTTTAACTATTTGGAATCTAAATTTAACCCTAAGCTAATGAATGTATTACATTTTTTTTGGTATTAAAAATACTGCTTTTCCTAAATTTTGCTTATGTAGTCCTTTAAAGCCTATATTCAATGAAAATATTATACAATCACCCAAATTATCCTTCAAGGACCGCAAAACATTTGTCTTTTCCAATATGAAAAGAAGAAGTGTTGCAGTTACTGTGTATTTTAAAATTCTTGAAATCCCTAAATGAACACAGAGGTATTAAGTAAATGGACTTGCAGTTAATGTATGATTCTGCAATGACCCTTTTCTTAATAGCATTTGCTAATTAAGTTTGGCAATGCTGATCAACTGGGGAAGTTCAACAGAGGCCACAAAGATGGAGCACATACCCTGTGAGGAGAAATTGAGGGAGCTCAATTTCTCATTGAGCCTGCAGAAAAGATTATTTTGGGGGGACATGGCAGCAGCCACCAAAGGAACTTGTGCAGTTCCTCTCCATCATGGTTGTGTTTTAAAACCAGACTGGATTAAAGTCCTGTGCAACACGGTCTGGCCCTCCTTTGGGCAGGATTTTGGACTAAAGACCTTCTGAGATCCCTTCCAGTCTGCATTTAACTGCAGAACCATCATTCTAAGGTTTTATATATCTGGTAAAAGCAACGAAATGAAAGCAAGGTTTGCATCTAATCAGATTAATCATCACTTGAGAACTGATTTTCACAGAACAGAAGAATTAACCAGTTCATTATGTTTAACACTTTGCAGCAATATCTGTGCTATTGATTCTCCCTAATCATGGGGGATATCTCAGAGTACCCAACCAGAAGTGCCAAAGGTTTTACATGATCTCAGAAAACCAGGAGTTTAGAGGAGTTTAGAGGAGTTGATGCTGTGAGGTTTTCTGATATGGTACATCTTTAAATGAAAACTCATAATAGAAAACACTCAGCTAACACAGTGAAAACTTAAAAATATTTAAAATTAAAAAGAAAAATAGGAAATACAATATGAGATGCTGGGATGAAAACAGCATTAATTTTAAAAGACCCCAAATAATGGGGAAAATGATGATATTAATGCCACCTTTTCATTTCACTGCTCTCATGCCCTCTGTACTCCCTATCCATTTCCTAGTTAAGGTTTCTCCAGTCTGCTCTATCCCAATTTTGTCCACTGCTCCCAAAGGACATTGCCACAAGCTGTGGATGAGCTGGACCACAAAAAAATCTTGAACCTTATCCCCTGTATTTGCTTTAAAACCCCCACAAAGAAATCTTCAACAGCCAAATTAATTCCCTTTCTTAAAATCAACTAATTTCAGTAATAATTACATATATGTAACTGGTGCATCCACAGTGTGTGAGTCAGCTCACAAGGGAAGGTTAAAAACTGCCTCTTTAACCTAAAGCTAGAAAAATAATACATCTAAAATCAACATTTCCACAGACCACCCCCCCACAGCACATGGGGCAGGTTTCCCTTCCTAAAGCTTCACCAAACTGAAATATTACACTCCTTGTTCAATGTCTCTTTCTCACCAACCTAAATGCTTTCAGAGGACTGAAAAACAAGTGAAACATGGTAATCTTTCACAGACTGATCAAAACCACACTAAATGAAAACCTGATACAGTTTTTAGTGAAGAATTGTTATTCTTGCTGTGAATATGGTGAACCTCTGGGAAAAAAATGCAGGGTCACTAATCATACAAAGGGCAGTTATTTCTCCTATGTGGTTTTTAATTTTCATCCAGATTTATGAGTTGGAAGAAAGTATATATCCCTGAAGACCATACTAGCTTACAAATAGAAATAGGCAGGTGAAATATTGCCTTACGAGAATAATTAATTCCATCAGCCTTTGAAAAAAAAAAGAAAAATCTGTGAAGTATCACAGAACTCCAGACAAAAGAAGCAGGTGGAATGGCATAATGTACATAGCATAAACTGGAGACATGATGTTGTGTAGCCCTGACAGGAGCTGGTTGTACTAGAGAAGGGCAGGAAGTTATTTGAGGACCTTAGAGGTATTCAAGGCAAGACTGAGGTGTAGTGAGAGGGCCCCTGGAAGTACTGTGCTAGTGGGGTTTACTGTCCAAAGCTGTAGGAGACTTGGATTCATGAATCCTGCTGCTCACAGTACAGTTTGGCCTTTCTTCAGCACAGAGTTTTTCCAGAGATGCCCATTAGAGGGGTGGGAGTAAGAGACAATCAGACACGTGCATGCCTAAATCACATCCAGCCTTTCCCACCCCAATCAGACAGATCAAATTTAAAATCCAATCTGTTCTCTGTGTCCTTCCACAAGTCCTGTCCTCCAGCCCTGCTTTCCAAATCAGCAGCTTTTAGAAGCTCTTAGGGCTGAGCAAAGCCCCTGAGCTCCCCTTGCAGGGTGTTAGCATAGCTCAGCATCCCTTGGTGCTGGTTTCCAGCTGTGCTGGGCGAGAGCTCTGTGAGCCACAGCTGGGGTCAAGACCCAAACAAACAGCTCTGCTGTACCTTCTACCACATTGCTTAACAGCACATCAAGGCTCACAGTTCTGGTATTTGTGAATGCTTTTGCATAATAAAATAATAATAGGATTATCAAAATTGTGTTTAACAAAATTTGAGCTTCACCTTCAATTGGTCAGTCACTTGACACAGGCATAAATACACTGAATTTACAACTCATTTGGACAGCAGCCTCCCATATAATATACTGTTCCAACAATATTAAGTTTGAATCCATGTTTCTCGCTAGGAAACAATCCTGATTTGTCTTACTCAGAAACAAATTACCTGCTAAGCTACACTGCTATAATATCTCCTTTAGATACAGTGTGGATAATAATTCTTTAAACCCATTATTAAAAAAGACAGCAAAGTCTAAAACCTTTCTCTTAGAGTAAAGTAATAATGAAGAGATTTATAACCTTAGCCTCGAAAGAAACCAGAGTAACAGAGAATCTAAAAAACAATGTAAGTACTTCCAGGATAGATGATTGCTCTTGCTTTTTATTGCTGACTAATTTTTCCTGAGCACAGATTTGTTTTCAGAAGACCCTGGCAGAATGAGCACAACACTAAAATGGATCTTCGTAGGGAAATATCCTGTTGATGTTCTGAGATTCTTTAGCACCAACACTGGATTTCCTATGCCCCTGGCAATACTGGGTGAAATGCAACCAGACTTCAGCTCTTAATTTATTTGCTAATGACAGCTTTCTATCAAAATGAATACACTGGGAATTCAGTTCAGTAAAGTTGCCAGGAAGGTGAACTTTTCAAATACACACAAATAATTATTGCTTTTTTTTACATGAAATATTGCTTGGGAGCTCAAATTCCCCTGTCTGGAATCCCAAATTCCAAGTACTACAGATGAAGGCATTCATTGGAGACTTGCACATCTGCTGCTGTACACAACAGAGTGGTGCTGGAAATTAGAGAAATTCATCTGTAATTCAGGTAGCTAAGAAGTTAATGGTTGACTAATAAAACATCAAACTCAAGCTAACAACGATAAAAGAAAATCTCTTCTCATAACTGATATTCTAATGGGGTTTTCAGAGTGATACAGTTTTTAAGATTTTGTGAAAATATTGCATCAAATAAACAAAAACAAAAAGCATGGGTTTGTTCTTGCAAATCTCTCCTCTTCAACTTTGGGTATTAGGTCCACTGTTGCATTTAGTCCAGTTCCCTCCACCATTATGGAAGGGACACTTCCCATGAGCTGCCTGGGATAAATTCACAAGTGTCAGGCTAAATTGAACAGGTTTTCTAAATCCTTGATCTTCTGAGCCTTCTCTTTGTCAAAAATATCCCAAGTATTGGCTCCAGGGAGAGTGCCCTGGAATGGGAAGCAGTGACATCCCACATGTGACATAAATCTTCCCAGCACAATCTATGTAAAACTGACCAGACTAAGGATGATTCACAACAGATTATAGATTTAATGAAAAGTTACGTAAAGTTATTACAAGTGTAATTAGCAATTTCCTGTTTTGAATGATCATCAGGAATCTGCTGATCTCATAAAAAAAAAATCCCACATCTACACAAAGAATGGCTGAAATCTTGTAAACCTACAATGGAAAATCAATATAACATAAACTAGAAGGTGCCTTGTTGCTATGAATGGGACAGATGTGGCAGTGAGTCAAAAAAATTGAAGCAAGACCCATCAGAGGGATGGAGCAAATAGCAGTAAACTATTAGCTGGTAAAGGTGTGTGGATGACAGAGATACAATTGTAAATTCAGAAGAAAATAAGACATATTTGAGAACAGCATCCAAAACAATGATGTAAAAATAGCATCACTAACTATGCTGTACCACTTGTTTGGCACATGCTAAGAAAACAGGCAGACTTCATCCACCAGTAAAGATAACTCTATGTTATTCCTGTACAAAGACTGTAAAAACAGTATATTGCAAACAACAAATAGAATATTTAAAAATACAGCTGGTGACGTGTGGCTTTTAGCATCCAGATGCATCCACCTCTGAGGATCTCTCAGTCAAACAGATCACAGTTACTTTGGATTCCTTGCATAATATTGCTGCCCTTTAAAAAAAAAGTATACATTTTTTAAATTTTCATTTTATTGACCTGAGGCCAATCCCTTGCATTTAAAGTAAAGACTTGGGTTTATGTACTAATAATACTCAGTGGAGACATGTTAACATGTACCTTTTAGCTTAAGAATTTCAAATTATCGATTTACTTCTATCTTTCAATATGTATTCCACTTGACCATTGTTCTGTATTATTGACTTCATAATTCCTAAATTAAGAGATACAGAAAACATTATAAATGTTTTAGATACTTTTAGTAAATCAGAACAGGAGTCTTTCCTGAGTTTCCATTCACAAATCTTTTGATCTGTGCTTACCACAAAAGTTTACATGTTGTCTTGCTGCAGAGATGTCAGTAGTGTTTGGAAAACTGTTCTACAATACTTCTCATGCTGACACTTGGTCTTTTGAGGAGTTTGCAATAGTAACACAGTGAAGAACTTTGACCTTTTGGTTCTAGAAAGCAAGAATGAAACTGCTTGCTTTTTTTTCCCCCAGGCTATTTCATAGGCTTCTTTACACACAGCAACATACATTAAATTTCACAAAATCTTTGCTTTTCAAATGCTAAGTTTTGTTCTGTTTAATTGTGTAAATAATCCACATCTACATTTCTTAATAGTCTCTAAAATACTATTCATGGTTTGAAAAAACACTTAACTCTTCTTGTCTCAAAATAAAAACTTGTATAAAATAAATTTTAAGAAGCCATTTTACTTTAAGCCATACTTTAAAAGTATCCTGTTAAAAGCCTTGCATTCCTGAACTCAGGAATCCATGTCTGCATTCCGGGTGTCAGGTATGCTGAATGATGCTGCTTCATGACTTCATGACAAGTATGGGTTTATTTGATACTGGTTTAATTTCATGTATTTTCCTGTGCCCCTCCATGCAGCAGGAGTATGTACACAGTCATTCCATACCTGAAGTCAGGAGAAGTGGTTTCTAAGCCACAGAAAGCTCGTCACTTGCAGCAACACTGGTACCATCTTTCTCTTGGTCTCCCAACTCCATCCCCTCCAGGAGTTTGCTAAAACACGCTCAGCTGGACCTTCTTGCCAAACCTGAGCTTCCTCAAATTCTTCTCCATTTGTATATAATAATCCTTTCCAGTATGGTGCTCTGTATTCAGACATCTAAGATAATATTATTAAAGACCCCTAAGTTGTTGTTAACTTTCATTGGAATGGACCTAAAAGTTCAGAAATAATTAATGCAGGGAGAAAGAGGAATGGACAAGCGGCACTTTCCATCCAGAAATACATCCTGTGACACATTAAATTGAATTTCCTTGCATGTTTTGTCTTTCTGTTTTTAACTGACATGGACCCTTTTTAATGCTGGTGACAGAAGATTTTAATATCAGTGACTGTTTGGAAACTGGACAGTTGCCCAGGAAATGGATCTGTACTGTGTCACCACGTACAGCAGTTACTCATTTTAGAACAGCACCCTCCTAACCAAAGGACACACAATATAATGAAGAAAAATTACCCCAGTCACTGTTATTTCAGAAGCACTAGTAAATGTAATGAGCTTGCAGTTAATTCTTCTACCATTAACCTCTGATCCTAAATGAGCTCTGTGATCTTGAGCACATTAATGACATTAAGTAGGTACATGACAGCTCTGTGCTGAGCCCCCCTTTGTCTAGCCTAAGGAGGCCAACAAGATCTCAATTTTCTTTGCAAAACTGAGCAGAAGGTGCTCCAAACTACTCTGCTGCAGTCTGGGCATGGCTGGCAGCAAAGGTGGGAGAGATACCCCACGTGTTGGAAGGAAGACCTGGAAATATCTGGGCCACAACCTCCTGAGACCAAGGGATCCCCCACACACCTTCCCAAAACTCACATTAACACCACCCAGCAGAACAATGGGCTGGAAGACTGCTCCATGTCATGTGCCAGGATGAAGCATTTTTGCAAGACTTGGGTAAAACATTAATGAGAATTTCTAATTATCACATATAGTTGCCTTTTGTTATAGAAGACTAAGTTTTGTTTACAAACTGAGTAGAATTATCCATTGCAAGTGTCCTATTCCAACTTATTTTTAAGTGAAAAGTGAAAATTAAAAAAATCCCAACAACCTTCCAGCTTTGTGTAAAAAACTTCATCATATATTTAAATTTATTTTTTCCCTTGTTCTAACAAATATTAGAAAATACTAATGAAAGGGCACACAGGCTATGACCTGAAAGCTGGGACCAAAAGGCCCTGAAGTCTGATTTCTCTCCTTCTTCAGAGACGTTATGTGTTCTACCGTCCTTGGTTTCCACTGAGAACAAATGTTTAAAATACTGAACAAAAAGAATTCCTTCATCTTCACAAAATATTTTTCTAGTTTTGATGTATGTGTAAACATTAGTATTCTCCCATGAATATAATTCCTTCCAGCCATTTAAAATACATGATGACTATTTTATTAACTCCAAGAAGTGTCAAAGAGAACATGTTCTGCTTCTTGCAGTGAAGTGATGAGAAAACTTCTAGCAAATAACAGCCCTAGCTCCTGCATAATTAACACTTCCAATAAACTGGATCATAAGCTTCTTGCTTCAAAATTGCCATTTTATGTGAATGATACTGTCAAGAGTTCATATGCACTTGGAATAATAGTGAGGTGAAAGTGCATTTTCAAGTCAGTGCCTAAATTTAGGCTTTGTAAGAATAACTTTTTTACAAAAGCCAAAGGGAAAAGAAATATTTCCATAAAATTTATAAAAAAGTAAACAGATACTAGTTACATATTCTGACAGGTTTTTCAATGCTCTGGATTTTAATGTACCAATTTGAGAGAAATTTAAAGAGTTAAGAAAATAACTACTAAAATAAAAGTTTATTTATATTTCTGCTTAGGAGTAAAAATAACAGAACAGTTAGAAATACTACAAAATACTGGATTTTTAAAGTGTAATTTATATTGTTAACAATTGTATTTATTGCAGAGAATAGGCAAGATTTTTCTTTAAATTTATAGATTCCCTTAACAATAGTTTTAAGTATATACATGTAAATATATTCCTTTTTGGCTTGTGGTAAAAATAATGATAGCATTTGCACCCAAATGTATAAAACCAGAAACGTTATTCACTTGACAAACTACACTGTGTTGCTATCTATTATTCTCACAGAGACCATAAGGATATATAGAGAGGGTCTGAAATGCAATCAGAAGAGGTATTGTAAAGCATATTTTTGACACCATCTAGCCCAGCCTACACTTACATGAGAGATTGGTGCCTCTTATGAATTAAACATAATTCTTGATTTATGTTCTGCTACCCCTGTATCAAAACCCATAGTTCCAGAGCAATGTCACTGTGAATTCATTTAATGATATTGATGATACACCTAATGCAGAGAATACAAAGTAACAAGCAGTGCAGAGTATGGCTTTATAAATCACTCCTACAGAGCATTAGGCAATAAATAACAAGCCATTAATTCACTCTAAATTATGCTAAGACATGAAAACTACTTGTGCAGCAAATTATAAATACCTGCCATTTCTGATAAAAATGTGAAACTTCTGACCAAGAAATTTTATCAAATCACGACATACATATCAGACTTCAAATTGAGTAGGTTCGGATTAGACTTCCTTTCTTTGAAACAAGACACAGATTGCAAAAACAAAACAGCAGTTAAGTCATCCTCAAGGCAGCCCAAGAGCACAATGTCTCAAACCACTTCCAGCTCCTGCATTTCATCTATGTGATTCTCAGGCTCCTGACTGCACAGACAACTCTCCCAACAAATCCTAGTGCTGCTGCAGCTCTTCAGCTGAATATGAACCTCCAGGACCTGAGAGTCCTTGCTCTGTGAGTTATCAGCACCATATCACATGGGGAGTTCTCATGTCCTGTGTGCACACCAATACTCACACTACCCCATCCTGTGCATGGGACTTAAAACAGCATAATCTGGTCTGAGATTAGGAAACATTTTCCTTGAGAAAATTTAAATTGGAGGGCAATGAATGATTAATTTACACATCATCTGATCCTGATGATTGCTAGGAGTCATTATGGTCGAGAGTCTTTGGCAGAGAAACGGGATAATTTGTTTCTTATGGTCTTTATAGTATTTGTGGAAATTATATTTCAAGTGTTGGCTCTTCTGCCACTACTCAGCATGAGCTGAGTATCTTTTTGTCTGAGTCTAAGAAATGGTAAAGCAACCTCCAATTATACTTACTGGTTAAGAGCTTTTGAATCCTTTAGAGACCCAAATTTGTATGGTCTACAATACATGAAGTAACTGTAGAGCTGGATTATGACCTTCTTGTCATGAGCAATGTCATGAATGTAACAACCATAAAAGTAGTTTGATTCCCTGGGAATCATCTCTCTCCCTCCTTGTTGGATCTGCTAAGGAGTACAAGGGAGACAATGAGAGAAAAGTAATTGTGCTAAAAAGAGTAAAGACTGTAAACCTAAGAAATCTGGTTAATGGACCATGCATTCACCATGCTGACTGAAGCCCAAATCTTTCAGGAGGCTTAGCCTGGCTAGTCAAAAAACAGGGCAAAAAGCAGTCTGACAATTTGTATGCTACTGATCTTAGGGTGGCTATTTTATTCCTCCATTAACCTATTAACAAAAAGGGCAAATTCTCCTATTAAAAATGACAGTGAGAAAGTTGAAGGCTGAGGCTGGGTGCAGGAGATGGATACTGTCCAAAACCTCTTCATGATCACTTTTTACCTTAGTTAACCAACAGTGTTTTAATAAAAGAAACAAAACGGCTCAAATTATTAGGACAATGTCAAGTCTTGGTTCCCCTAACTGTTTTGGCTCCTCTATCTCTGCTCCTCTCCCCAGCAATCTCCAGTACTGAGTCACCTCCTAACCTGACATTTTGATAGTGGAAGATTGAGGATTGCCACTGGCATAGACATGCCACTAAAACTAAACAAAACAGCTCTGTATGAATAACAAAGTTGTCTCTCAAGGGAATTTACTGTTCCCAAATTTCTGTAGGCAAGGTGCTGACTTTCTGTATGAAGTCTTCCCAGGCCTGACTTAACCTGCATCCCTACAAGCTTTGCTGTCTCACCCAAAGCTCGCTGCTCCATTTCCCAGACTGCATTTTTGTGTCCCCACCCATTTCTGTATTTACCAAAATAATTTTAACAATATGCCAATGAGAAACACAGTAAACAGTTCTTTCTAACTATCTCATCTGGAATTATATCTCCCATTTTAACTTTTCCTTTAAAAAGAAACCACTTGGTCTAACATTGCTTTAACATTTTTAGAATAAAAATGTAATTATACTCTGCATATGTGAACCTCAATGCTAAAATTTAGCTTCATCTATCCATAACTGTGCATCAGTTGCTGGGAGACCAAAGATTATGCTGCTCACTGTCTTTCTCCTGCTTTGTATTTCAACAGCCTCCAACATCCCTTTGCATACTAACAGCTGCATAGTACTTTTGCTCTTTAAATCAGTGATTGTGTGAGCAGATTGAGGTCAGTATAATGCCCTCGAAATTCCAAGTGGCAAACCACTTTTTTTATGAACATAAAATCTGAGATGCCCATAGCCCAGACTTTTCTACATAAAAATATACCGACTCTGACCCAGTTACCCAGGTTTGGCCCAGGTTATTCTATTAAAAAATAATGTTCCAAAGAAGCACATTGGCCAAAACTTATATATTGTAAACATTAGACACAGGCCATGCATCAGGATACCAGTCTATAGAGATCAGGCTCAATAGTAAAATTTCTCAAAATAAAGTTCTAAAGTACAGATACAGAATTTCTATATGGACAATGACAGCCCAAGTCATGACTGGTCTTCTAGCTACCATCCCAACTATATCTCCTAATTCTTACAAAACCCTGAAATTAAGTATTGCCAGCAGTAAAAGTTACACTTCTCATGTTTTGCCTTAGTAATAACTAAGCAACCAGTATATAACAGCAATAACTCTGTAACTAACGACAGTTATTCTTAATTTGATATTATTTTGCTAGGATTACTGCTGATTTTACTTTGCCTTGAGATGCAAACTCTGAATCCATAACTCCACATCCATACAGCAGGCAGTCAGCTTTCTGAGGCTGCCTTGTCTGGGTGTGCTGCCCAGCCCTGGCTGGAAGTTCTCTGGTCTTTGGCAAGTGCTCACTGACAGTGAATCTGCAGGAATGCACAGACATGAAAGGTATTATTACATTGCTATTTGTTATGCTAATTTTGTTAAGGGCCTGTCGGAATTTCATTATAAACCATATTTTCAAGGAGCTCATAAATCAACCGTGAAATGTATTCTGTGCTCACAATTTCATAGACTGAATAAGACCCAATGACTTGATTTTGCCAATTTAAAGCAAAAAAAAAAAAAAAAAAAGTCAAAAAGAGAACGAGGGTTTATTAAAATACTATGTATTAATTTTTCAAACATAACTTGCAAATTTAAAGACACTCTTAAAGCACTGCTGAACAAAACACTGCAATGCTTCCAGCATTTGTGAACATTGAGCTTCACTTACTCTATAATTTTGTTACTGTCTGAAAATCTAATTAAACTCATGAAAACTTAATAAACTTGGCTAATATCTCTGTTTTTGCTGATGTTTGTACCCCTCTCTTTCTCTCTGCAATTGGGTATTCAGTACTCCTGAACCTTCCAGCTTCACACACAAAGCTGCACACAGCTGCGAGCCCCAAGATGTGCTACAGCCTTTGGAGAACCAGGGCACAGCTCAGGATGGGCTCTCGGGTCAAAGGGACCATTGACTGCTCTGTTCTGGCTTTGGCACTCCCTGGTAGCTCCAGCTGGGAAGTCCAAGTCGCATTCTGCAACAGAAAATCCCTGCTGCCAAAAGTGAGACAAAAACCCAGCCTCAAAATCCAGCTTGACTACCTGTGAGAGAGATTGGCACCAAGAGCGGTGAGCTGCTGATACAAGTTAATCACCATTACCAAATTAAACTACTGCAATATGACTGCCATTACTGACCACTGTAATAGCCATCCAATAGTCATCTATATCACATTGCATATCATCAGTCAACCTCAGAAGTAATTGCTTATGATTTTTTAAATTTGGTTTTTATACCTTCTCCCAGTCCACAGGGCTTCTAGCTAAAATATTTCAGAGCTCTGAACACAGTCAGAACCAGCAAACCTAGCTATAAGTTAGCTAGGTTTGTAACCCTGTAGGTTACAAATCAATGACAGAAATATCCTTACAAATACAAGTAAACATTCCTGACATATCCTAAAACAGTAGCAAGAGCGAGATCTATTTTATTTTTATTTTATTCAGCAAACACGTAATAAAAATTTTTAACTGCAAATTGTCCTCCTGTGAGATGTTTTGTTTTTGTATCAAAGCAAAGCATTAAAAGATCAATCCTTAAAAGCTTAACAACAAAAAAGGCCAAGTGCAATCTACATACACTGAAACTAATTACTTTTATGACAATCTACTTATCCACTACATCAATCTGGCAACCTAATACATGAATTCCCAAAGTCTTAATGTCTACAGGTTGTGCCATATGGCAGTGCAAAGTTAGATTTAGATGTGATTTCAGTGTCACAATGGTTATGCCTTTAAAGGCACAAACAAGTGTACTAATACATGAGGAACTAAATAATTTTTAGGAATTTAACATTATATAATTTTCACTTTTTTGAAGAGTGACTTGTGGAGACCATAGCACTCTGCCAGGATTATGAAATTTTTCACTATTGATGGGTATATTGCTGCCACAGGAGACCTAAGAATGAACATCATAAGGAGAAAACACTTGATGTGGATGTTCTGTGCAATAGTGGAGAGGGGTTAAAAAAACAAACCAAAAACAACCCAAAAAAAACCAACCAACAAAAAAACCAAAACCAACAAAAAAAATTACCTGTTTTGTTAAAGAAAATGCCAACATAGAGAAATATTTCTGAGACCACATATTACCTAATAAAAGACACTGAAATCCTTGCAGAGGTTAGATGAAGTATGATGTATCCTTGATGTACTGCAGGACAAAGACAGTGTCATCATGGATTCCAGGTCTGTTTCTTCTCCCCCATGAGAAGTAAAGCTGATATTCTTCATCCATCAGCATGGACAATAGCTCACAGTGATAAACTAGTGGTTTCCAGTCAAGGGCCACCTCACATGGCTTTGAAAGAGAGGAGGATTGGAACACCACGTCCTCCCCTTCCCATGGAATCCAAGATGCAGATCTCTTCTGGTGGAAGTGTCAGGAACCACCACAGAGCAGTTTTTGTCTCCAGTCCAGATGGGCAGAGACCTGCCAGCAGTTCAGTCACAGCTAGGTTAAGCAGGAGAGAGATGTGAACTGCAGACATCAGACAGTACAAGTAACAACTCAGACAGGGAGTTCTCTTTTCCAACCCTTTACTTGCCTGACTCTAGGACTCTTGATGCTGACAACAATCAGAAAACAAAAAAGTTCTCTAAGTTAAAAGCTCCACAGAATAAGAATTCCAGTGCTCAAAGACACTGGGAGACACACCATTCTTAAAAAATGACATTTCATCATGTTAAGTAACAGCAAAACTTCAGAGCTCTTTTCTGAAACAAAAAAGACAACAATTTGCACATAAATAATTAGAATGATGACCTAATTGTCCATACTATTTAAAAGAGAAAGTTCTGGCTAAGAACGTTGGCAACCCACAAAAGCATGCCAGCTCCAAGAGCAAAGGAACAGTAGCTCCAAAGCTGGACACTTCACCCGAAGGAAAGGTCAGCTCTCCTTGGCAAGCAAGAAGATATCTGAACAGATTTCATGACTTCTGGCAAGATCAAGCACCACAGCTGAAATGTCTGCCCTTGCAGAAATCACAGCTGAAATTTTACATGACTTTCAGCATGATCCAAGTGCCGCAAGGGGGTCTGCTGGTATGTAGGGCACATGAGCCTGGGACAGCTGCTGAGGAAGCCCAGCTCTAGATGCACATGGGTGCCTCACTGGAAGTTTCCCAGGCACAGAGATTCAGGCACATGTGCTTTTCACAGCTGATGAAGGGAGAGTGTCCCAAAATCTCAGAAGGAACACCAGTAACTGATCAGCCACACTCCCACATGTCTGTATGTCCTGAATCCCTGAAAAGTGGCCTCAGTCACTTCATTAAACCATGTATATTCATGATCCTTCTCTCCATCTCGTCAGTAATAAACCAAGCGGCAAAGCATTGAGCCTGGAAACAGCTGATACCGACTCAGTTCCCAGCTTGGCCCAAGGCTGGTCCAAAGATCTCCTCTCACAGAACAGAATGAGAGCTTTTCTCATTTGTGTACAAGCTAAAACCTCCCATTAAACCCTGGTACTGTGTAGCTTCTGACAGCCAGAGGAAGAAGTCAGAAAAAACACCCCCAACAACTACAGCCTAGAAGACAGAAAAGGGATCTAGTATTTAATCCTTAATCCTCCCAAGGGACCAGAGGCCATGTGTCTCTGTCCTCCTAACATGCTGTACACGGCAGAGAGCTCAGCTCCCTCTCCTCCTAACCCAGAATGGCTCCAGGCAAAGCCATCTACAATATTTTAGCTTTTTCCATCCACTTCCTAAAGCTTACATCGCGAGACTTAATAAGCATACCCACAGCCCAGACAGAACAGGTGCCACCACTCCCAGACCCAAATTCCAGCCTGCAGATGCAGGTCAGGTATCTCTGAGCCACAGTTCCCAGCATATCAGGGTGTGACTGGGTTTATAAACTTAGCCTATATAGCAGCAGAGACCAAGTTTGGCACAAATATTGCCCAGGCACCTGAAATGGTGTTGGAAAACATAAAGAGACAGATACCTGTGATGATCACTACCTGCCAAGCTCCTCCTGGGGCTGGATGCTGCAGAGGTAGCTAATTGTTTTCATTTGCTATGCTATGAAATCCCCATACTACCTTCCCCCAGACCAGGGAAGTACCGACCTTTTAACATTCTTTTCAGACTTGGTTCTGCTTCACTGAAGACATAATTACTATAAAACCAGCAAACTACTAATCCCTAATGTTAGTTGGTATTATTTATGAAGGATGATCATTGCTTTCACTCTAATGTTTTATGAGAATAAACCTTTCTAATAATCATACAAAATCAAAGAGGAAGATATGGTCCTTTGTTTTAAATAAACTTCAAATAATTTTTGGTGTATTTGGTTTGTTGTTATTGTTATTGTTTTGTTTCTAAAGTTCAGTATCTTCTAGAGATGTCATTTTCCCTTTTATTTTTGGCAATTTTCCAAATTCTAAGGAAGTTTCCTAGTACTTCACATGCTGTCACAGCATCTTCAAGCCATCTTTACAGCTCTTCCATCATATTTTCTGTAAAGAAAAACTTTTAACTCATCATTGCAGCAGCTGCTAATGAAGATTTCTAGGCGTTCTTCTAATTGATGAGGAGAGAATGACAAATATTTTAAGTATCCATTAAGCTGTGCTAAATCAATGGTGATTTACCCAGAATTTCTATAGGAGCATACAGCACATCCACTTTAATATCAAGTGAGTTAATTGTGATCAATGACACCACAGCAGAAGGCAAATGAATTCTTAATGACAAGAAACTTCATGTGTAACAAAAATAGAAGCTAACAAGAAATCTCCTTGCTGCATTTTTCACATTACATCATTAGTAACTACTATACTGAAAATATTAAAAGAAAAATACAAACGTTTTAAAGACTTCTACAGATCAATTTTACAAAACACAATTTGATAAGGAAAAATATGTAAGCTTTTATATAATTCTTTTTACATACATATATTTTGGAAATTTATTTTAACATGTTTTAGATTAATTAAAATTTATCACCACAGAATTCACAATTATTTATTTAGCCACTGAATACAAGACTGGGGTCTCTATGGGTGTCCTTGTCTCACTTTTACAACCTCTTTTGTTTGACTTGTAAGTTTTAATGTGCATCATAACACCTCTCATCCAGCAGTAAGAAATTCTCTGGGGAACACTTGCAGAAAATAGGACATTGAGTCCATAATTAAAGTAATCTCTTTCCAGGCAGATGCTTCAGTTGGCTCTGTTATCACATATTACAAAAGGCATCTTGAGGCCTATAAAATGTGCAGCAAATGGCTTTGGAGATGAGAAACAGCAATTTTTCATCTAATTTTGATCCATAGACATGTAAGTACTGTATTGCCACTTTTTGGTATGAAGCCAAATAACTATTGTGGTTGTTGAAATAAGCTTGGCAGTAACCAAAATTAAAGAGTACTCCAGCTTTTATCATCAGTCAGGAAAGCCTTTTTCTAGCCATCTTTGCACTTAGGAAATAAGCATGCCATCTCAAATATGCAAGTTAATGCCTACATCTGGATTTAGAATAAAGGCTTTATGCAGCTTAACTTACCATACATATTCTCTATTTGAGTGTTAAAACCATCGTTTAAATTATGGTCCTGACAGCTTCACTGCATTGCCAAACTGTCTGTGATACTGACTGGGAGTGTTTCCACTATTTATTATTTTTATGTTAGGATGTTTAGGACTTTGCTCTTTGAATGTGTAAGTAGGTTCTGCAAAGTAATTTGCTCATATCAGTTATAATCCTTTGCATAAACACTGATGGTGATAGGAGCTGGCTGAATTTGAGGAGCATGTTTTTAGTTCCTGACTGCAGCAATGTGTTCAATGTGGGCAAAATTTGACCTCAGGCTACTGAAGTACTGAAAATAAAGACAGAATTAACTTTCTTTTTTTCAAAGTTGTTATTTTAAACTCTTCCCTGTTTGGGTGGGAAATCACAGAGATTGCTGGAGAGCTTCTTATTATTTAAGACTTTAAAAATGCATTTTTCACAGAAAGTAGCTCAAGTGAATGCACATTACTACTCGAGCTAAATAGCTTATGTTGATCTACGAGGGATATTTGGAAGGTTATAAGAGAAAATGTATTTGTTACATTTCCAAAAAGAACTAAAAAGATTCAAGCCACTCCAAAACAATAAGGAAAACAACACCATCAACCTTAAAACAATGTTACAGTGCCATTGTATCTGTAAAATATGCAATTAAAAACGGCCATTAATCACCAACAAGAGCCACATGTATGTGAAATACTTCAATAATATGCTTTTAAATAAAAATGTATTATTTTAATTGGTGTAGCATCTTCAAGTCTTCTTCTAAGTGATAACTCTGCTGTATAACAGAATTCATTCTGTTAGATAATTTGAGATCATGGTCATTCCGAGTATTCAAAATCAAGTTTTTACAGCAGGAAGGCAGCAAAAGCTGGTCAAATGTTCCTGTTGTCTTCAAGTTTAGGCATTCTTTCTTTCTTGTTTTCAAACTTTCTCTAGAACACATCATAAGGAGACCATTTTTATACAAAGGGAGAATTTCTTCCTTGCTGAATATTATTCTGTGTCTACATAATATTTTGTAAATTGCTCTCTATTAAAGATCCTCCAAACAAACAAGGTGAGAAAAGTAAGTTAATTACTGTGAACTGAGAATATGGTCAGAACATCCTTATATGGCCTCACCTGTGTACACAAACAAAGCAAAAGTAAAAAAAAATTATATGAAGGCATGAATTTTAAAAAATTTGGGAAGTGTTGCTTGTGCTTCTGATGACAACATGAACACACCTGATTGCTCTGCTGGACCAAGGGCAGTGCTCAGCACCCTGCAGGATCAAGTTCTTCACCAAGTCATTTAGCAATAGTCCCTTGCAAGAAGTCAAGAACTTCCCAAAAACAAGACAATGCACTTGACTCCAGCTCATTCATGCACTGGATATATTATCTGCTTAAGAGATGGCATTAAAGTGATCAGGCTCCAACAGTCCACCAGGAGACATTCCAGAGTTAGCAGGCTCTTCCATGCAGACACGGTATTTAGCTGTACAGGTCTTGGGGTCTGGGTGAAAAGGTGACCCTGGGAATGTAAAAGTCCTTGTTTCCTAGCCCACGCAGCAAAATAAGGAGTCTGAATGTGAATGTAGGGTCGGCTTCTCAAGGTTGCTTATTTTTTCTTGTCTATAAAATTCTTTCTCTGACCTGCTGAGCTCTGTCTAGCAAGTCATGGCATTCTGTCTTCCCTCTAGGGTGGTGTTTACATTTTACAGCAAAAACTACACATACTATGTTTACAATAATGTGCCAATATCTATCATTTATGTTAGACAGTGTGTCTCTACCTTAAACCAGTTGAAAGTGTCACCATCACACCAAGACATGGAGGACAAGAAGAAGGAGAAGTCCAGGACATGACCAGATCCCTCCCTCTTGTCCCCTTGAACCCCATTCTACTTTTTCGCCCTGTGTTAACTATCACACTACTCAAACCCTTGTGGCTTGTAATTCCTCAGACAGAGTTGGCAGCTTTTCCCACGAGCTAAAATTGAAGCCACAGATGTTTTTGACTTCGTGACAAGCTCTCTGAGACCCCTGCCAGAGTCTCGAGACAGCCAGGCCAGCCAGAGGGATGTCCTGGGTTCTGACATACAGGCTCATCTGCAGTACTGAAATTCATCTGCCTAAAACATCTTTTACAATTGTCTTCTGCCTTTGCCTGCACTCATGTTTTATGCACTCTATGTCTACCTGTAGACAATAGTTCTAGGTATGTTTAGTGCTCACTCTTTCTATAGCTAACATTTTCAAAATAACTCCCCAAAACTGGTTAGAGGCTGTTTCATTCAGCATATTTCTTCTAGGATGTAATTTTGAAAGGTTTGGTATTGATTAATTATTACTAGGCAAAAGATATTTCATTCAACTGCTGTGATACAGAGGAAAACCTGTTAGTGGAAATAAAGTGCTGGGAGTGTATGTAATATGTTCTGAACTCCAGTTATGCTTTCAAAATTTAGCCATTTTGAGAAAAGGGGAAGATAAAGCAATGCTTTGAATGCAACAAAGGTTTATGCCATTGATGAACTACAATATATTCTGAAAATCACCCTGAGGTTCAATTTCAGAGATATTTTTATCAAAATTCAAGAGAGAATCTTAAACACAATTACTCATAACTGATTCACAGCATGTGAATTGATGGCCTCATGCACAAAAACAATGAGAACGTTGTGCAGAAAAAGAAGAAAGTAAAATCTAATCTCTGCTTCTAGAATTGCTAAATAAACACTTGTAAGATGGGAAGCAATTCTCACCATGACTATTTTATTATTTAGATAATACTAATAGAAAATTACTAAATTTCATTTTATTTCATGCAGGAGGTGCCAGAGTCCTATATGAAGCCACAACAAAATCTTAACAGAGAAGCCAAAGGCTATTCTCAGCTTATTTTTGCTATCACACATTACAAGAATATGATACGATGAATTTGCATCACACAGAGAAAAGAAATCATCCTAATGTAGTATAACATTGCAGTTTGTACTCTGGCATTACACAACATTGACAGAAATAGCATTTTATGCTTTTTGCTCATCTTTGGATTTAAGTTCAACTAACACCAATAGAATTTTCATGTGTTTTTTCTTTAAATACATGCTCACATAACCATTTTTTATGGCTTTGCTAGTTCTGCTTTTCTTTTACCTACAACACAGTGCAAGGAGTCTAAAATCATAAATGGCCAGTTATCTGCAAACTTGGAGAAAAGTTTAAAAAATGAGTAGTCCTCTCAGTAAAATGGCTTTTAGTAGGAATATCAGTCATCTGAGAGAATATTACACAACAGATTTGATCTAAGGAAAAAAGGAAAAAAATTGCAAGAATTTATGAACTTTACACAGTTGCCATTTTTATTCATACCCTTCAGCAGCTTTCAACCGTTGAGCAGCCCACTCATTGGAAACTCTTGACACAGACAAAGTTCCTTACTGTTGAGGGTGGTGGGGATGAAAAATTCATTTTCATGATTTGGTACAGGATGCCTATGTTTAGGCAGCTGAGTCTGTCTGGGTGGGATTCCAATTCACATTTTAAAAAAATCTTAAATATGTGCCTATATAAGGGTCCACAAGCAAGCTATGTAGCTAGTGATCCATTTTGGCCAGTGGAGATCTAGATGTTAATTCTGCTGCCTAGAAGTATTAAAATAATTAGAAACATCCTAATGAATGCTAGTAGAGACCTGGTGTTCCTGCAGGTACCTCTCCCTAGATGTAGAACTGAATGTCAGGCCTGGGTGTCTATGGCACCAGATTGCACACCCATTAACCCTCAGGGGAATTTCAGACACAGCTCATATAAACACCTGCCTGGAGATAGGCACATACCCTATATCCAGTTGAAACAACTGGAAACCCTTTTTCAGAAGTGAACAATTGGGTGCAACCAGCTTTCATCCTCTCTCATGGTTTTCTTGCTTTGCTCTGAGCACTTTTGAGTACTCACCAACACAGTACCCTTTGTGTTGTTACTATGTTCTGTTAAAAACCTTTCTGAAAACACCCACAATTTCTCATCAGTGACCTTTGTCTGCTTTACACAAAATAGACAAAACTAAGACAGAACTAACAGACAAATTAAATCTAATTTCACATAGTTAGATGAGTTTTTGCTGTTTGGGGTCATAGTTAGAAGAGCTACAACGATTCCATGCATAGTGTTTGCATTTCACTGGAAATTAACAAACACAGAAGATGAAGGAGGCAATCTGGGCATCACATCAAAATGGGACACAAGAGCAGAGCCAAGATAAGAATCAAATATTGGCTCGTGATTTTCAGAATATTACACATAATGTTGATTGACAGCACAACAATGCCTCTACCCAGGGAAGTGGAAAAACAAGCAAGGGAGTAATTTTTCTTCATAGTTCCACCAGACTGACACACCAGCATGGAACAATTACTGATGATTTTTCTTTTCTACAAAGCATAAGTTATAAGCAATAAAGAAAAATAAAAATGACTGCAACACTGGGCTAATGTTGGAACTACTCTGACTGTAAGCAATGACTGTCTATTATTTAATGCTGCTCATATAATCCCTGACTCAGAGTCCACACCAATATCACAAAGAGTGCTATGAAATATCCTTCTTCACCCTTTTGTTGCAGTAAAGAGTAGGAAGAGAAATGCAGCATTGACTGACGCAGGGAGCTTCTTCTTTATAAAATCCCAAAGTCAAGGCCATCTGTACATTAAGGTTTTCATACATGTTATAGCACAATCCTCAACTGAATGCAGAGATTTCAAATATGGCAGCAACTAGACTGCTGTAACAACAGTGTATTTCAGTGTACAATTCTGTGTCAGCATAAGAATGTGAGGGAGAAAAACATACACGACTATATAATTGAGAGTTGATTATACATAAATGCAAGGGACTTAAGGGGCCTTACTTCTGAATGATGCTCTTTTCTGTTTACTTTTTTGTTATTATTTGTGCGTATTATCATTGTGTACAAGCATAATTGTGTACTTAATCTTTAAGATTATCCTTTGTACTTCTTTCAAACAATTGAAAAAACCACAGTAAACAGTGTCTTAAATGGCAGTTTAGCTAAGTGGTTTACCAGAGGAATGTGGTTCCTTCAGACAATATAGACCTTTCCCACCCTGGCTTGAGAACCAATATAGAAAAGTATGTAATCTTCTTGGCTGTTTATTCAATATTTCTATAATTATTATAATAGGTTTTCTATAAATGATTTAAATAGGTAACCAAGTCTCTCAATCACAGACTTTATGTTCTGTAATGTTTGTACAGCATGGTATTTTGAGCTCATAATTAACCCTGCTGCCAGTTCCTGAAACAGGCTTAAACACATGGGCATGAAAAGACCCATTCTGGAACAGGGTACTTCAAACTTCCCAGAAAGGAGTTGTAACTTTAAGTGATTATGGGAAGAGGCATATTCTCAGTGAAAAACATCATCTTTCTTGAAAATTTCTTTCAACAGTTCAGCTGTCTGCCTCAACATTCAGTCCTAAACTTTCTCCAGGAGCCGTGCTGAGAATCAGTTTCTCCTGCCTCAGCCACCACTGCCCTCTTACTTCTGTCCTCACACAGAGGCCACCACAGCTATTCCCATTCCTATTGAGCTATTTACACCACAGGCTGTGCTAATTGTCACAAAACATGTGATTGGGCCTTTTAGCACTTACTAGCTTATTAGACTGCCTACAGACTCAGGCAGATAGCTTTACAGAAGTCCAGTCTTCCATTATTAGAAGTTATAGAGAAAATATAGACACAATCACAGTTATTAAACACCCACTCAGTGACTAACACAAATGATTGCATAAGAAAAATACTTATTTTTCTAGGTACATTCTACAGGCTACAATTCTATGTAATACAATAGCCAGAACTTCTGCAATAAACCATACTGGTGGTCAAAACATAATATGATTTTGCTATTTAGGTCAGCTCTATCACTTTTGCAAACTAGTAAGTTAAGCCATCTATAAAACAACAGGCTTAACATCCTAAGATGCAGCCCAGCATGCCACCCTGCTTAACAGCCATTATTATCCCTGCTGTCAGGCTGAGCTTTAACTAGGTTAGTGTGAGCTTAGAGCAGAAATTACAAACCACAAAACCTAGCTGGAGGATTATGAAGATAATATTTTACAAATTTGCACACAATCAGAGAAATTACTTGTTAGTATAAAGGGGGACCTACTATTTTATGGTGGTAAAGAGCATTTATAGATCCTGGCAATTTGCTTGGGAGCCCTGTGCTCAATACCTGTTTAACATAGTCCTAAGTTATTGCTGAGAAAACTATTCTGTAATAAATGATGCATTTTAGCTTTCATTTCCTCAACTCAGCTGGAGGTATCTGTGGTGAAAACACACTAAAGATCACACTAAAATACTACAGGCACACCAGCAGCACTCAGCATTTCTCTTAGAAGTGTATTTCATTGAAAGGTACTTTTAATACTCATTTAGTAGTGATAAGGTACTTTGAGGGGAAAAAACCCAACAGAGTTAAAATAAATTTACACACAACTAGTGTAAAAAAAAAAAAAGGCTATTACCTAATTTTGCACAGAAACGGGTTGGCTCCAGCCATCTTCCATCATGGAGCCCAGGGCTCTACACCATACCTATTCCTGGTGAAACTTCGGAGCAGGCTTGTTGAGTAAAACACTGAGCCAAGGAAAGATGCAAATTTCCATCAGGTAGCATTACATTTAGGGCCAGCAGTGGTACAGCACTTTGTGCAATGGAAATAGCTGGACTACATCAAACTGCAGAGGTTAGGAATATTCCAGTGGGGTTGGAAAGAAACTGAGTGCTGTGCTAGCAAACTGGTGTGAATCCCAGTTTGCTGTGCTCCTGCATCTCACCTACCAGAAATGAGCCCATCTTCTTTGCAGAACAGTGCCCCACATCCCTCCCCACAGCATTCCTTCCTGCAGCACAGCAATACCTTCGTGTGTCCCTCACTGGCTGTTTCTGTAACCTGGCCAGGAGCCATCCTCCTTCACCATGACTGGGAAATTCAGGGTGGACTGGGAACTGACACATTGACAGCAGGAATATTTCTGGCAGTTTATAAACAAATCACATTGTAGCAGAGAGAATTGTTGTTTGGAACATCCAAATTTAGAGATATAAATGGTCTGCATAGCTACTGAATTTTATGAAACTTAGAATCTTAATATCTCAACTCCTTTGTCATGTTTGTTTGGTTACCAATGGATACAAGAGCTACAAGGAAGAACAGGCTGACAGCATCACCGCACAAATCTTGTGTCTTAGAGCTCCTGTCTTTTTCAGGACTGAGCTGTAAAAGAGCACACTAAAAAACACAGATGAAGTAAAAGGGAATTTTGCCCATGATGTCTACAGCACTGTGGCTTTGCATCACATCCACAGAAGTGCACTCCTTCAGTGGAAGCCAGAACAGGTCAATAGTGTGTGCAGTTAATAAAAGCTATCTGGCCTGTGAGAGATTTGCCCGGTGACCTTTGTTCAGTTCCTCCTGACAATTGTCCAGGGAGAGGAATCAACACTCAATCACACATTGAAGCCAATGCTAATTAATAACCTTATTATCCATCCCCGGAGAGGTCAAAGACTAATGAGCTGATCTGAATCGCAGACAAATTGGCAACAAACAGTATAGGAAGCTCTTACCTATACTGAACTATAGTCAGAGTCTATAAATTCACATATCTTTTGTAAACTTCCAATTTATACCAAGGTAAAGAAAAACTAATTAAATTTTTATATTAAATGTAATCTATATTAAATTGAAACTTTATATTAAATTGAAAGTGTTAAAAAATCTTGTTTATTATTTGCTATAAAGGCACAAAGGGAGACAAATAAGATAGAGTCCACTGGAACTATTGTATTCAGGGAACTGGGTAAGGTAGACAGACTAACAGTGCACCATAAAAATAGCTTTGTTTACTGCAATTTGTGATTTAGTAAGCAGGAGAAACACCAGCTGAGGCAAGAAAGTGTGGGCAGCTGAAGAAAAATTGAGGAGGAGGATTAGAGGTAAAACATATTTCTCCCCTTTACATTTCCTTTAACTGATGATCATGTTTACCCAGCATTCCCGCAGACAAGCATGATCCTGGAGTAAACACCAACTTCAGAGAAAATGAACCTTTCCACTCTGGTCTGAATTTGTCCTATGGGAAAGCAAATTGATATAACTGCATCATTTTGCTCATCCTCAAAGATAAAACAGTATCACCCATGGAGCATCCTTATACCTCATGTGAGACATTCTGAAAAGGCACCGAGACTGAGCGAGGGACCCTGGAGCTGTGGGCTGGGCTCCCCACTGCAGGATCAGACCTCTCAGCCCTGACAGATGTAGCTTTACAGCCATGCTGCAAACTACCTAATCAATAATAAATTCAGATTTCTGCTAAGCATGGCTAAGGACTTCACTAACACAGTGCAAACACCACCTTTGTTCAACAGGTGCTAATGCCAAAGAGGTGGATTAAAACTTAAATAGGAAGTTACAGGTTTGATTTCCAAACCTGTTCAGCGCTGGTCTAACTCTGTTTCCACTGAAGCCAATGTTGAACCTTCCACAGATTTCAAGATAGACAAGCATTCATTGCCTTAGAAAATATTCCTTTAATTTCACTTGAATGAGAATCAGCATTCATAGCAGTATTTGTACTTCTGCAGAGTTATTTGTCAGGTCTTCAACAGTGGCAACCATGAACAAAAAACCCAATACAAAACCAGGAGAAAAAAAATCACCCACAGGAAAATGAATGACTGGTTAGAAATTCACCTCAAAACTCACAATGGAGGGTCACATCTCATAACAAATACATTCACAGTCATGCTAGTTAGGATTGAGAATTCAACAAATATTTCTTGAATACCAGGAAAACCAAAAAATTCAAGAAAGAAAGGGTGTAAGCAAGAGTACGCAGAGAAGATGTACAGGCAGCTCAAACAAATTTTAGCTACTTCAACTTTATCAACAAAAGAAGCCATTTTTAGAAAGGAATTAAAAGTTGTATAAATCTCATAGTTGACAGGCTTCCTCAAGGCATATACAACAAATACACTCTCAAAATTTATTTACCAATCATCAAAACTATTACTTCTGAATTTCCTATTAGATGTTTAGAAGAAAAGGGCTAGAAATAAAAAAGTCTTGACATTGTCATCACAGCTAAAAAATAATGCATCCTGACAGTATAGGCAAAGAAGTCTATTATATAGGTAGGGGGAAATATCATAGTCACAAGTAAACCAATCTACAGGTACTGTGCTCACCATCAGCAACTTATGTTATCAAAGACATCAGTAGCTCAATTTTATTTTTTACAAAAGTCAAACAACTTGGTTATATGGGGCACTCACCTGCTGCTTCCCAGTATGGATTGAAAGGGAATAATACTCAGAAAGCTTGTTTTGACAACACCACAGTCACAGAAACATGTCTCTGAAATGCTGCAATTATTCACTTATTGAATTAGGGAGCTGTCTGCCTTTTTTTTTCTTGAAAATGTCAAACTTGAAGCCTTTTCTATTTTTAACTGTATTCTCAGTGTATTTTCTCTCTCAAATCTGGTCTATAAAATTCTGGGACAAATGATTAGAAATTACTTGAATGTAAGAGATAGTAATATGCATGCTAATAATTCAAGTTAAGCTATTTTGTTGGACCTTTATTTGGTGCTAAATCATTAAATGATAACTTCTGTCTTTCAAACAAATAGCCAAAAAAACCTCTTGATCATTTTTGGTTCATCAGAAGTTCAGAGTGTCTAAAATTAGGAACAGTAAATACTTGAGTATAGCTACTCTCAAATACTTGCATTTTATACTGATGCTTACAAATGAATAATATATTTGTGTGATGTTCCAACTTATATTAAATGCAATACTTACAAGACTGTAACAGTGCAAATAGGCTATATGCTTAAAGGATCAATTATATGATTATTTACTAAGAATCCATTTCTTTTAAATGCTAGACGTCCTACATGCCTTGAAACTAAGAAGTCCCAAAATGCATAGAAACATTTCAGCCAGGAAGAACTCAATATTCTTACTCCAAATTGCAGTCTACACCTGGCAGTGCACTCTGACTCTTTTATTCAGACAGTGTGAGTGGGTTGGATGGTTCCATCATCTCCAGAGTGAGTATCTGCCCATGGCTCTGTGTGAATACCTACATGAAGTTGACACAGCCCGTCCCTGCAGGCGGAGCAATCCAAACAAAGCTGAGGTTGGTGGTTGGGAGATGGCTCACATGGGATGCAACCACACTGCACATGAACTGGTTTCCAAACTGGTGGTCAGACATAATTCCTAGGAGAAAGACACAGAGGAGGGAAACAGTAACACGTGTTAATGGCTCATTGCAAGGTGCTAACAGACCGAGAAATGCATCTGCCATGTGTTTCATCACGGCAACACAGAATGAAAAAAACCCCAGGGGTATGCCATCAAGTAATTAGAATTAATGCCAATGAAAATCCTGGAGCTGGCCTTTGCCTGAGCCAAGGCTGACTTTGCATTTACTGCAAGGCTCCATGTATTTACTGCTATTAGTCTTCATGAGGCCAATACCAGAAGAATTATTTGAATGTTTGAAGGAGCTGGATCACAGCTACTGTAAATCAGTTATTCCCTCATTTACACCCATTACAGATCTAAAAGAAAATAACACCTGAAGAAAAATGCAGCTCTCAGAGAAGGGTATTATCTATTAGTAGACATCTATTCAGGAAAAATAGATGAACTCCAGATTCACAAACTTCTGATCTGAAATAAAAGCAGCAACCTTCCACAGTTTTACCAGCACACATTCTTTTGATTTTTCATACACGCTTCTAATACATGAGTGAGTGTAAATGCCACCTATTAATCCCTCCCTCTGGAATTCACTGTAGTTCAACATTAGACAAAAGAACAGTTTTTAATGTAAAAACAATGTCTGACAGCAATCTTTCTCCCCTTGGAGCCCTTTTGTAGTTTCCTACAAAGTAGTGCAAACTTGGTTGTTTGTTTGACACCCTTTGGCTTAAAGAAAGGTAATCTTACAAGAATAGATCACTACACCTTTACTCCTACTACATGAAAGAGTAAATGATGAAACTATTCTTTTAAACACAGTTATCAGAAGAGAATGTCTTGCTCCAAGTTACTTCAAGTATTGAACCTTCATTTCAAAAAACAGTGACATGGGCTGAAACACTGCTAATAGGATCAAAAGGAAAAGGCAATGGGAGCAGGGAATGCTGAGCTCAAAAAAGGTCACTGTCGGCTATTTGGTGATTGCATCTCAAAGTTTATTGTGGTTGGTATTTCCCAAACTTACTTGTTGCAATTCAAACAACAACAGAGAAATAAACCCCATCTCTTATTACAGCATATATCATAGCACATGCCACAGTTGAAGCAGCTACAATACACAGAGTATTGTCATACAACTTCGGAAAGCTTCAACCCATACAGAGTAACACCTTACCACTTCAGAAGGCTTCAGGTGTCTGCCTATACAGAATACCATCTTATCACTCCAGAAGGCTGCAACCATCTGGCCTTCTTGCTCTTTAGCCCAACCTTTTATCCCCTCGTGTTCAAGCACTGCCCCTGTTGCCCTCTGCTCCCTTTGGTGCTGCTCAGTGCCCCTGGGCACGCCCTGGCTCATTGCTGTCAGTGCTGCTCACCTGCTGCTCACAGCTGAGCCCACTGGGGATGAGGCTCAGCCACAGCCCTACTCCCAGTTACCATCAACCACATTCTGAGTCTCAGAATCCTTTATTTAACTGGGCTTTTGGGGATTCTCCTGTAATGTGAATGCAGCAATTTCTCATAAGCCCCCAGAGATCCAGAGGTGGAAGGAGTTTGCAAGTGAGAGGTTTACATCAAGGAGGGGAATAAATCCTTCCTAATGCAAACACACCGCTCCGCCCGGTGTCCCGGAGGATTGGATGCCAGCAGCACCTTGCATGGAGTGGGAGCTGGCTCACAAGCAAACAATTTCACATTTTATAGACAAAAAGCAATGTCTGAAATCCTAGTCAGGTACTGGTGAGGATGACAGACTATAGCTCAAGGTTATGGATGTTATTTATCCTCAGTGCTATGAAATTCTAAATCAGCTTCAGTTTTTGGGCAGGAGAAATGAGCCACAGTGAATTTAAGTGATCCATCCCAAGAGTGACAGGAGGCAGCAGGTGACAGTAGTGATGCCTGTATTTTTACAAACAACCACAACCTCCTCATTCAGGGTTTTTTAGTTAGTTCCCCACTGAAAATCCACATGAGATTTTCAGTCATTTACACAGAGCTCAAATCCCCAAGTGAAGCTGAAGCTCATCTTGTCAGGGTAGTCACAGAGACGGCTCAAGCTCTCCTGAACGGAGCCTGTTTTCTGGAGATCAGTAGTAGGGGAATCCAGAGTGATGGTATTTTACTGACTCTTTTTACAAGAGACTAGATACAGATGGAGTTTGACCATTTCTTGCCATGCTTTTTTTGCCTTTCTTCGTTAATTGAGAGGGGTGGCAGTGAAATCCTTAAGGAATCCAGTTGCCTGGTGCCCAGGCTCACTGCCCTGCTCTCAGTGCTGAAGTCCTGCAGCAGTGCTCTGCTCGGACAGGTGTGTCCAAAAATATGCCCAGAGAGGTCCCTCACAGAGCAAAGGCTATTTAGGCAACTGCTTTGCTTTGCCCAGGTGGTAACTCTGATACTTCCCAAAGCCTGTCCCTCCTTCTGAGGTCTGTGCTAAAGCCAGTGACTCAGTGCTGTGGGCTGGGGTCTGGGCTGCTGCAGGGCACCAGCTCTCATCTGCCATCATCCCTGGCTATGAGAAACAGCCAGCCTCACACTAACAGCGTAATTAAATAACTGATGCTGTCAGGGGAGCAGCAGGAACAGCCCTTCAGTTTGAAGAAATTCCCCTTTCTCCAGAGCCAGCCAAATACAAGGGAGGACAAAGGCTGCCCTGACACATCCCCCAGCCAGGAGACAGCCAGAGCAGCCTGGGAAATGTGACTGCTTCCCTCCTTGGCAGCAACTTGTGAGTTAATGAATTCCCTAGATTTCAGGCAGTATACTGCAAAAATGTGCCTAATACATCAAACACATACAACATCTGTGGAGAATTTCTTTTTCCTTTGATTTACAGTTTAAAAAAAGAACAATTTTGCAGCTACTAGAATAAATTCTAAACAAGGAAAGAATCCCAAGTAATTTAATCTTTTTTTTAGAAAAAAGCCAATGAATAGTACATCAATCATTCAAATCCCAATTTTATAATTTTATCACCATGTTAGATTTATATTTTATTAATAATTGATTGTTATATTATTACTATAAAAACAACCCTCCTCATCTGCTGGATCTTTACTGAGTATATCAACACCATTTAGGAGTTCAGAGCCCTCAGAACATTTAACAACAATTAAATAATGAAACTTCACTGAGTTACAGCAATACTAAAAAACGTTTTGATGCTTAAATTCCAAGGTTTCCCATTGAAAAGGTGAACAAAAAATGATAAAAATGCAAAAAACAATGGAAAATTTAACTGATACTAAGAACTTGCTAAATTAAAGGCAAAGGATATTATTCCACCTTTTTGCTTTGAGTCTTTTTGCAGTTCCTTATTGTGGAATGCAACTCCACCCTTCCCCAGCCCCTCTCCAAACTGGTAAGCTGCTTCTCAGATTGCATGTTTGCCCCATAGTAAATCAAAGTACAAAAGTGAAAAAAATAAAATCTGCTACAAAAAATTTGAATGGCTATGAGACAAGCCTGATTATACAGCAGCTCTAAGAACAAAACTGGATCCTGTATGTTCCTCTGACAGCTTCAGAATGGCTCAGGTCAATATTGTATGTTGGTGTCTCCCTCACACCCTGGTGACCAGTGCAACTATGTACATTCAAGTCTAGTCCACAAAGTCTCACAAGTCTCACAAAACTAATAATCTTTAGGTAAAATTTTAAGATCATCCTGTATAAAACTCTATAAACACTTCAGCAAAAAATCAAGTATTTCCATGTTACTTAATGAATACTGAAATATTCAAAGTTTTGTGAGAGGCACCCATCCACATCTCTAAAATATGCTGTGTGCAAAGAAGCTGTTAGCATCTTTCTGAACTCCTTTTGCCTTAGTTTTTACAGTGTGCACTCCTTGTAATGACATTTCTAGATTCTCCTCTAAAATTTTAGCCTCTAAAATTTCTGAGGCTTTAGGAGTCTCAGTATGATCAGTGTAACCATTACAACCATTCAAATCCCAGATATGCCTTGTACCTGCCAACAGCTCTGCTAGGACAGATATTAGACATTTTCAGTCTCTCTCAAGAGGGAAGTCAGCAGCTGTTTTTATTGTGTAAACTTTAAGCAAAATGTGCTTAACTCTACTCAATACGCTACCTACAGTCACTGAATCAAAGAACTTCTATGTGAAGAGGTAGTTTCAAGGGATAAAATTAATACAATAAATGCAGGGATAGAGAAAAATAGTGGAAGGAAAAGCTTAGGTAAATCAGATGATAAATACATCACTTCAATCTTTAAATGTTTAAAATTATTTTATTAATAATCAGAACTGCTAGTAGGGCTGCAACAGCTAATGCAGGGAAATATTTTTCTTCTTTTATAAGACATCATACACAAAGGTGAGCAAGATGTGAAAATGGTGGTCCACAAATGCCCAAATTCAGGTGTTGATCCTGAACTCATTATTACTTTCACCTTGTTGTGTAGCTTCTCCAAAAGGGACAACCATAGATTATAGCAGTCATTCTTCCATTTGGGCCTCTGGAAGACAAAAGATGTTCTTTCCTACTGATAGAGCTTGGGAAGCATCTAATGGTACAGACAAATGCAGGACAGTCCCATCCTTCTCTGCTTTGTAAGTCTGAGAAACATGGATCTGCAATAGCTCTGTGTTATGTAACTACATAATGTTCTGTACTAATGTTTACTCCTTAGGAAACAGTTTTCTAAACCAGAAGTTCATACAAGGAGCCCATCTGCATGTCGAGGTCCTTGGTAAACCCTTCATTATAGCTAAGGCTCAACAGAATTTCCAGTGATGAACCCGATGGTAGGTAGGATACCATTTTCTATTTATTATATGAATTGAGTATCATATTAAACAAGAGAGTGAATGTTAAATATCAATATAAAATGAATGAACACATTTTGTCTTTGCTGCTTCTAAACTGATTATCTGCTACATGCTTCAATTTTCAAAGAGATGTGAAAGTGAGAGCAAAATGCCAAACATAAAATATTGATGAAATTCCATGAACAAAAAGCTCCAAATAACAAAATAGCTCTGGCATCTTTGAGAAAGCAATAATTCCTGATTAGGAGGTAATAAATTTGAGTCAGAAATAAACATTCCCAAATTAGATTTTGTATTATGCAAAAATAAAGAACCAAGTCCATGGAACCATCTTTTCTCTTGGGAAACAGACCTGGAGGACTACATTCTCTATCGAGGCTCTAGCATCTCAAAGGGTGATCCACAAATGCATAAGGTAAGCACAGTTCTGTCTGATGTTGCAAAGCAGGGAAAGATGCAAAAGTGACTATTGCCTGAAAGCACTTCCTATGCTGAATACCATGCTAAAATGGCCAAACCAGGGCTTGCTATTTGTTCTCCCCATGCAGCACCAGGGACTTTTTCTGAGAGGAAAAGTAGGATGATTAATTTTTTTTCAAACTAGAAAGATGCTGGTGGCCTTATTAAAATTATTATCTATTAAAGTAATCACTTTGGCAGGGAGCTCATGCCCATGGTCTCTACTTTCCAAAAGCACATCCTCTCCATGAAACTGAAGATCATTTATGCAGAGAGGTGCCCCTGCTCTCCTGTCACATGGAAAACCACACCACTCAGATGCAGGAGTGCTGGGACAAGTGACAACTTCGTGGCTGTTAACAAGGAGCCTGGTTCCTCAGTAAAATCCCTCTAGAACAGGTCTCCAGGACTGCTGCAGAACCAAGGTCTTCTGCAAGTTCAGGGGAAACCACATTATTTGAGGTGCAGGAGAGGCCCCAGCACAGCTGGACTGGTGGCTGGCAAGACCTGAACTCACAGAAAGCCAAGTGGAGACCTTAAGGAACATTTTAGGATAAAATCTAAATGTATATAGACATGAAGTGCTATTTACAGCTGCTAAAGCTGCAGCTTTCAGACCACATTTTGAGAGGTAGGAACCACCCTTTGTCCTATGTATCTTCAGATGTTTAAAGGACCTTTTTTGAGACTTAGCTGTACACATACATAAAAATGAATTATATGTTTTCACTGAATGAGAGTGAAATAATGTCGTAGTTTTAGTTATTGGAAGAATATTTGAGCAACATCCTTGAACAGTTATGAACCCCTTTCAGGGCCCTGCAATATAAGTCTTAAAATTTTAGAACTAGTGAGGGGAAGAAAATCAAATTGCTTCTTGTTTTTGGTGGGTTTTGTCTTAAAAAAATTTCCCACCAAAATGTTTAAGGAAAACATTAATAATCTATGTTAAAAGGGAACATTGTGAGTAAAAAATATCTGGAACTGGTAACTATAATTTCTAAAGCATGAATACAAAGGTACAGTTGTGAGCTCATGCAGTTTCTACCCAAGCAAGTAGCCAGCTAAAGGTTTCTAAATTACACATACATGTTCCTTTCAACTGGAGTAAAAGTGCAGAATATGGCCCTAAGTGAACTGCACCCACCCAGATGAAATATGCTGTTGCCAATTGATTTTTGGGGGGTGATTTCATTCTGCTTCACAGGAAAAAACACATTTCATTTGACAGAGCGTAACAGACTGCTAAAGCACTTGGTAGCCCTTGTGATCAATTAAGGGTCAGGATGGTTTGATAAATTATTAAAGAGTATGAAGCAAGAAAAGACCAGCAACCAACATTCTCCCACCCAGCAATATGTTATCTTTATCTTTCTTGAAGTCAGGTGTTTGTTTCATTATTATTATTCCTACTGCTTCACTATTAAATAATAAATCCTTTCACTATATGCAATGCTGGGGGGAAAATACCATCCACATGTTAATCAGAGCACTAGGGAAAAGCCAGATACGTGTAAAACAGCCTAATAAAGTCTGTCTCTAAAATCCGTAAGTCCTTCTGTGGTCAGGAGACAACCAGAGCCTGAACAGAGCAACCTGATTCTTCAGAGGTTACCAGTGTGCTGAAGTGACTCACACTTGAGATAAGAAGCATGGGTTTTATAAACTTTTCCCCCAAATGTAAAATTTAAATGTATTTCCTTTATAGTTCTGAAAACAATAATTTATTGCAAGTTCACATTTGAATTACATTCCCAAATTGGGCTTCAGGGAAACAGTTCAGTTTAGGGCTTTTAGGTACCTACAAGAGAAGTGCTTTATATCCACATTTGTGAATATTTGCTGAAGTCAGCCCTTCACTAGAAACAGAGGTTTGCAGGAATGAACCACTAATGAACAGATTTTGAAAATTTGCTTTGAAAGGGAGGATATATTTTTGTTTAATCTCCCTTTTAATGTTCTCCTTTAAAGGGATTGTTAATCAAAACTTTTTAGCACCTTTTGTTAGAACCTACTTAGGGTTATAATTTCATCTCGGGGATTTATGAGTACTGGTCTCATTAAACCTAACAGGAGCTACACATATGGAAATTGTGGAGAGTGGGGCAGAGAATATCCCCCTTCTATAGCAAAATTCCCAGGACACTGATTCAGTCCCTTGTGTAATGTGTGATTTGGCTCCATGAGTCAGGGGAATGGGGTGGTGAGACCCTGGTCTGCAGCATGTTGGTGGTTTCAGGTCATTGTTAGAAGGGATGAGAAGACAATTTACTGCTGAAATCTAAGTGCTCCATAGAGAGCAACACTAAGTGCTCCAAGGCAAGTAGATTTAGTAACAGTAAACAGGGACCAGCAGTAATATAAATAGAAAATGTTAATAAGTCACTGTGTTGCTGAAATATAGAAGAAGAAAAAAATCTATTTCTAAAGGCTTGAGCCAAAATCTATTTAAAATGTTTTCTTAATAGTCCCAGTATGTTTTATAATAGCAATTTATATATATTTTTTTTTATAGATGTGTTAGGCTGATACCTTCATTCTGTACTTTTCACAGTTTCTATTTTAGCACCAAATTCTAGTTTATTCTGTTGAAGGAAAGCAATTGTCTCTGGTTTGCATCCACTTTTTTTTTTTTTTTTTTTTTTATTGTTACTGCATTTGACTGGTTTCTCATGCATATGAGAGCTCTCAAACAACTTCCAAAAAATATAGCATTGTTCTGAATCTTTCCACTTTGGAGACATAAACCTTTGTCTTATGAGCCAAACATGACACACTCTGCTTGGTAGGACTTATACCAGTGACAAATGTGACAAAGGGACACCTTGTTATCACATCAGACATTTGTTCCCACCAGACTCATTGTCAGAGCCAGCAGTAACCACATCCTTCTCCTTACAGCAGTGACAATTCACCAAAGCAGCACTGGAGCCCCTGGAATTGCCCTGAATTTGCTTTAGTAAAGGTGAAACTGTGAATCAGCTGTCTTACAACTGACAACACCATCCTGACTCACTCACTTAAACAGAGCCATGAACCAACCAAACCTCCCTGCTGACCAGAGCAAGGAACATCAAATGGCACACTACTGTGCAATAACTAGAAATTCAGTATACAGGGCAGTAAAATTGTAACTGCCCAGTACTCATCTATAAACACATGCATCCTGATTGGACCTAGAATGTACCTAGAAAGCAGCAAGGTTTTTTGTTTTTTTTTTAATATTCTTCACCCCAGACTCAGCTGAGCTGGTCCAAGTGGTTTGCAGTGACAACATCCCTTCTATATGGCTGCTGGTAACATCTCCTGGTGTCCTGTTTGCTCTTCCATAGCCTAGCATGACTAATTACAATAATGGCTTTACCTACAAAAGCCTAAGTCTCTCTTTAATTTATTCAAAATTAACTTAATGGTTTCTGGCAGCAATCTGCCCCTAACGCATTTCCCCTATTTTGATCGTTTGCCCGCGTTGCCGTCAGTGCCTCAGTCACCACAGGAGCCACTCTGCACCTCCTATCCTGGCTGCACTTGCCCTGTCCCTAATTACTCCTTATATCTGTGTTATCAACATTACTGTGAACTCTGTGCTTTAAAATGGATAGTTTCCTCCAAGGCAAATTAAGTCAGTCAAACTAATCAATAATGATAACTACATAATGAAACCAGAGGGACTTCCATATAAATCTTTCCAGATGGAGTATTTATCTTATGCAGACATCTCTTCCTGTTTTGGAGTGATGTTGTTATGGAAGCTATCCTGTTTTATCCCCCAATTCCTTATCTCAGATGATCTGAGTCAACTTGAAATCATATTGTGTTGTCTGGGTTAGCTGGGATAGAGTTGATTTTCTTCCTAGTGCTGTGTTTTGGATTAAATATGAGAACAACATTGATAACACACTGATATTTCAGTTGCTCAGTAGGGCTGACCCCTAAGTCAAGGACTTTCAGAGTCTCGTGCTCTGCCAGGGAGCAGGTGCACAAGAAACCAGGAGGGGGCATGGCCAGGGCGGCTGACCCAAACTGGACAAAGGGATATTCCATACTATAGGATGTCATGTCCAGCCTATAAATAGGGGGACTTGGCCAGAAGTTGCCAATTTCTGCTCAGGGATGGGAGGGACATTGGTCAGCAGGTGGTGAGCAATTGTATTGGCACTGTTTGGTTTTTTTCCCTTGGGTTTTATTCCTCTCTTCATTTTTCATTTTCATTATTACATTTTGCTTTATTTCAGTTATTAAACTGTTCTCATCTCAGCCCAAGAGTTTTACCTTTTTCTGATTCTCTTCCCATCCCATGGGCTGGAAAGTGAGCTAGTGTCTCACTGTAGTTGGAGTGTGGAGTAAAACTATGATGTGTACAGAAGCCATGGTTTGTCCCTCACCAGTATCAACTGCAACATGTCCACAGAGCTGGAGACAAGAGGCACTTTCCATTCAGAGGAGCAGTTCTGGAGGTGCTCTGAGTCTCACGATCCCCCTTCCCACAGCAGCCTCAGCAATACCTCTATTAGGGCTCCCAATAGCCTATCTGCTCTGGAAAGATGGCATGCAGGCAGGAGAGATGCAGCTGAGGTAATGACAGACTGTGGTTTTATCTTCATACATTTATACATGGCCAATCACTAACACATGTGCCATTTGTACCTGCAGTGTCTGTAACTGTGAACAAGAGCCAGGATGTTTGCCTTTTTTCTGCAGCTGACACCAATGACACAGTAGTGCTGGTTTGCTACAAATTCCTCAGAATTCATAAATACAAAATCCAGAACTGTAAAGTTGTATAATGAGCACCATGGCCATTCTCAACCTCTGCAAAGGGGTGAAGCGAGCAGAGGAATCACTGACCAAGTTGGTGGGAGAGGTAAGGGAGAAGTGGAGCTGGAAAAATGGTATTATGGATTTAAAATTAAAATTGTTAGTCTCCAGGAGTCCTTTTTTTTTTTTCTTAAACCATGCAGAAACTCAATGCTGCTGGCTGAAATGCACCAGTATCTCTGTCCAGATCAAATTACTGTGGAAGAAAGCACAGTCCTGTATAGCACCTGTATGTTCCACAGATATTTTGTTGTATCAGGAAAAAACTGACAGATTTTCCTCCTCTAAGGCCACAGATCAATTAAATTTATAAATTTTATAGTATAAATGCAGCTTTTATAGCATTGATAACTTTTAGAAGGCATTAGGTCTGGGCTAAAGCCTTCCTGGGAGGGTGAGTGTGCTCTGTGTGCTGTGTACCAGCAGCAGGATGTGGGAGCCCAGAGGGACAGCCAGCCTGGCTGAGACCTCATCCCTCCCCAGCACCTGACTGACCCCATCAGGGTGACCTCAGTCAGCCTCACCTCACTGACACCAGGGAAAAGCACAGGGGCAATAGAGGCAGAACTTTGGTATTCAGGTACTCAGCAAAGCTGGAGTGTGAAAATCAAACTGTTTTCCTGATATACATTGCTCATGGTTTCTTTTGTCTCATAAATATGAATCTTTCATCAAACAGAAATATGAACTGTGATTTGTGGACTTTTGTGGTGTTTTTGGAAAAAAAAATTCCTTTTCTACAAACACACAAAAGCTTGCTTTAATTTTCTATGCATATTTAACATCTCTTTTTGCAGTTTTCATAAACATAAAGTCTGGAAGTTGTTCCCTTTCTCTTGTAAAACATGCAGTAATTTTTTGCTTCCTGGTTTATCTTAAATAGTGCAATGATCCAATTATTTGCAGTTTAATAATGCCTCTCCCCCACTGGTCAGCAATGGACCACAATGTTGAGTACGAAGGGAAGGGCAGCATAGTCAGCAGGCTGAATTTTTGCCCACTGAAGGCAGAATGACACCCATAAAAAAGAAAACTCCTCAAAAAATATATTGCAAGTTAACAAACATGAACAGCAGCAAAAAATTTCTAGAAAGAAAACCTAAATACAAAGCTTTACACACCAAAAGAAGCAAAAATGGCAAGCTCAGGAGAGTAAATTATTTTACTAATTCACTCCCACATTACTACTTTTACTCTAATGACAAAAAAATCACCCATAAAAAAGTCTGATGCATTGTCCCCTGCCATATGGTATATATTAAGACAATATACAATAGGCAAAAATTTTAACACTGCAGTTCTGTTTCTACCTGACAACACATACAGTCAGTCAAGAGTCACAAGAATGCAAAGAAGGAAATGCTGTGTTCCATTCCTTTGCCTGAAATTTACTTCTAGACAAAACATCATTAATCCTTAACATGCAAAAGCACTTCCAGATCAGATATAAGAAAGGAAAATAAAAGCAATCTACCAAGAACAGTATCCCCCTTATAAACTATCAGTCAATGTTAACCAAAACTTCTGGGGAAAAATATTGCAGTTATTGGAGTCTGTGTCCTCAGAAGAGCACTTCATGACTAAATGGGCAATGCTGAACTGCAGTCATTTAGTGTTCAATATAGGATCTTAAAATTTAGTCCTGGGGGTGCTGCCATGGAGCTGGCATTGGGCTGGCCCAGAGGCAGGGCTGTGTCCCCTGGAGTGGCACACACTGCTCCACACACCTGGTGGAGCTGCAGCCCCTGCTGTGCTTGGTGTCCTATGCACTCACAGAAAACAAAATTGAAACAGAATAAAATATTCACCTCTGAATCCTAATCAAGGTTCATGTGATAGCATCCAATGTAACAACATGCATGAAAATTAAGGGTGGTACAGAAATAGGGTGCAGGAGCCCTCTACAACATGACTTCCAAAACAACTCGTGGTTTTGCTGAAAAGAAGAAAGCTTTATACAGACCTGTGGAAATATGAGAACATCACCAAACTAAAGATCATGTGTAAGAAGTCTGAGTTGCATTTTAGAATTTGGGATGAAAACAGAAAAAATCTTTGGACTCCAGATGTGGGGTGTGAGTGTGAGCAGAGCATCCCAGGTGCTCCTATTGCATCAGCTAGATGCTTGAATTTAATCTTGAACCTTGCTTGCTTCAGTTCCATGAATGAACACTTAGCTGAAAGCTCATCTCTCCCAGCTGATGCCCCCCACTGTGGCTGTAGTAGGATAAATGTTCCAAGATTTTATTGTGGATTTTAAAAGGTTTTAAAAAATATGCTAAGTCAAAGTAACACCCAAGGGACTTACGCTAGAGAGCTGCAGTCTCATTAATGTATAAAGAGAAGGCTAAAAATGTAAAGATAAAACATGGCTCTGCTTTTTGACGTGCTAATCTTTCCTTAAAAAGAAAAATAACTTGAAGAGCTGCAGCTCTGCTGGGAAGTTCTCCCCTTCATTATTGTTTTGCAATGAAAAAAGTGTGTGTTTCACTCAGAGAGAAATGTAACTTTACATTTCAAGCTCTCAAATATATTTTTTCTTGTTCAAGGCAGATTAGCAGTTGGGCAAATGAGAAGGTTTACTAATTTCCATTAATCTCAGCCCTGCCATGCATGCTAATTGAGGTGTTTTCATCTGAGACTTCCATATATTTTGCAATTGTGACTTTGCTGTTGTACATCTCTCTGTAACATCATCTCTCACAAATATCACTCCTTCTCCACATGTCCATGTTCTCTAACCCATAACTGATTTTCTTGGATGGCATCTATTGATTTCTGAATGGAGCTAGTGCTTCTGGATCCTGTTGCTCATTGATAAAATAGTATATAAAAGGATATTTCTGGTAAATAAATGCTTACCAAATCTGCATAGACTAGGGAGTTTCCAACTGATCTACAACTATGGGCCAAATATGCAAAATAGTTTGATCTAGGAGAATGTGGCATCCCAAAGCTGACAGAGCATTATTTAGTGCAGTGTCCAAATCATTGAAGAAGTATATTGTATTGCTTAAATTGCTTCTTGGGTAGATTGAAGCCATGTCATACAAGTGAATCCAAAGGAGGACAGAGCCATTCCAGAGGGAGGCTGAAGACAGCACCATGGTGGCCACCTGGGGAAGAAGCTCCATGTCTACAAATTCACAAAGACATGGAGGACTGGGGAATGCCCGTGTCCTGCTTCCCCCAAAAATATCCATAGTAGAATATTTGTGATCACTAATTGTGCCTGTAATAAATTTATGTACTCCACACTTCTAACACTTACTTCTAACACTTCATTTTGGTCTTCATTTTGCTATTTATCTCAACAAATCACCATACTTCACTTTGAAATAACATCCATAATTAGTTCTCCACTTATTTTTCATTTCAATGTTTTGACATACAAGTACTGCACAACTGGAGCTGCAGGTTGTCCTGGCAATATGTCAAAAGCTCTAAGGCTGCCAATACTGTGTATATAGGTGTCCTGTTTTTCTGGGGTGATAGATACAGTTGTATTATTCCTTACGCAGGTCTGTGCAGTGTAGTACAAAGTACAGATAGCTCTTTGGAAATGACATCTAAGCTTCAATTAGATAGCCATAGAGACTTAGTGATGATGGAAAGACCAAAAACATGCAATATGATCTTCCAGCTTTTGAATGCTTCTTTATGCCTTGTTCATTCTTAAATGATACTTTTAAGAGATCCTTTAAAATACCAAATTAAGGAAATAAAGTATTTTATCAGACACAAATCCTCACACTTCATGACATAAGCACAGATCTGTTCAACCCATATCAGCAAGTTATACCACTTGAACTAGCTATCTTGAGATAGCTAAGTTTGGTTATGCTGAAGTCACTTTTCTGAATAATGAGACTCCTGTGAGGAGCTCCAAATTAGCTTTCAGCTAATTACAGTTTACATCAGCTACTGATAAGAATATATAAAATTGTAAAACTTATATAAAAACTGAGTAAACAATTGAACCCCTGATAGCTCCCACAGGAAGGGTCCAGACTGCTTGAACTTTAAATACATAATGAGGCAGTCCTCACACAGCAAATGGTTACAGTCCTTTCTTTTATAAACAATGTGGAGAGAGGGATGTTTAGGATGGGCTCCACAGAAAGCTGCCTATAACTTATGTCCCATTCAGTTTTCAAGAATTCCTTTACAATAAGGATTACAGAGAGCAAAAACATAACATATACAACAAAAAGATTGTGATCCCCATAGTCAGCCCTACAATACAACTATTTCCAAGAAAATGAAGGAAATAAATATTTTTCTTGCTAGCAGGCACCTTTTATTGTACTTGACAGAGATAAGAACCTGTGAGCTGAAAGAAATTCCCAATATTCATTGCAGATTTGGCATTCAGAATTTTAAAATTTTTTATAACTAATTCTACTCACTCTGTGCAAATGGCAATTTTCAAATACATGTAACCTGTGGATTACTTCAGTAGAAACATGCCATTAGGGATAGCTATCTTAGTAAATTTAATTTACTTTCAAAGTGGGGAAAAAAAGTAAGATTTACTGGAAAACTGGTCAAAGAAGAACTTTAATAACAAAAAGGCTGAATTGAAGAGAGGCCATGATAGATCTCTGAACACTAGTGGGTGAGGCAGGTTGGTTTTGGTGCTCTCTGGTGTGCTTTGAAATTGTGAAGGTAACAAAAAAATGCTATATTAGTACAGAAAATTTGAAAATAACCTTCAAGACAAATCTTTGCTGCTGAAGGGGATCGTTTTAATGTGATGTTTTATTCATAAAAAGTGAATGTATGGCTGTATTCAAAGCTGAGCCCAAAATGTCCCAGAGCATTTGGACAAGAAAGTAATAGCTAAATGACTGCATCTGTACAAGTATGGTTGTAGATATAAGCTCCACATCAGTACAGGTCTTCTTACAGGAAAAATGAATCAGCTACTAGAGTATCAGATATCGTTATCCTGTTAGAATTGGATCTCTGCTGGAGAATATACCAGTTTGATCACAGCTTCCTTCCTGGGGCTCCTGTTGTTCCATCAGTACTTAGTTTTTGCACATAAAATATCTCTTAAAATCCAGTATACCATAGAAAATCTTATTTTAGAACTTCTGAGACTTTTGTCCAGATATATTTCCTGAAGGAAAACCTTTCTTTGGTCAGATGGTCTAAGCAGGAATAGCAGTACTTTTGCTTTGAGGCTTATGCTTTTCCCATGGAGTTTTACTGAGCTCTAATGTGCATTCACTGTCATGCAGTTCTTCCTTATAACTACTCAAATAAAGAACAACCTATTCTTCACCTTTATGAAGGGCCACCAACAGATTGTGTTACATTAAATTAAAAAATGCAGCTATGCCACACATTGCAGCACATCCAGGAGTGATGACTGTGAATTGAAGGCTGGTATATAAACTTTTTATGCACTTTGTAAAAACTCAACATCTGAATTATTGGGTTAATTTTTCACATTTTGATTTAAATAACTTCATTTGAACAGGTAATTACTCTGGTCTCATGCTTATTTGTCCTCACTCCCCTTGCTTCAGCAAACATCCTTCCCCTCAGCCTCTCTGTCAGAATCCTTCTTTGGCTGCATGGGCTGGGAGAAAAAGACTTTTACATTCTCGGGGTCACCTCGACACCTGAACCCCAAGACCTCTCCACCATCCCCTTCTTTCTACTCTGCTTCCACACTGTGTGTAGACCTCAAATATCCCTGTCCTCAAGCAGCTCTCAAATGACAGCCCTCATGACAGAACTGCAGAACAGAGTTAGAATCTTCCTTCTTGAGAAGAAGGGGGGCTAAGTAAGTATCAAGCAGCTAATTCCATGGCAAACCCCCAGGGTTCACAAAATCCAGCATATATTGGTCAGACTGTTTTCTGTCATCAATTTTCTCATGAAATCCAAGAGCTTCTGTACAAACCTTTCTAATCATCTAGTGACTTCTGTAAATAAAATTAGCCACAAAGAATGAAAAATGTAATTTCATTACAATGTGCCATCACCAAAAGAGCACCTTTCCTGTGTTGTTCAGCCATTTGGCTGAAATCTGCAGAATTCCAGTTTGGCTCATGACAATTGTTGATTCTCTTTGTGTCATCCCCATTATTTGAAGGACTTGTTTTCAGTGTCATCTAAACATAACTGGTCTATGTTGTAATTAAACTTTGATCAATTTTTTATTGGGATCTCAGAGGAAAACAGTATTTGACTAACATGTATAATTCTGCATGTATTAATCAAGTGAATTCTTGTTTAACTGATGGAATTTCACATAATAACTACTCCTCTCCATTGTTAATTAGCAGAGCAGAAAAATAATATAATCTGATTTCACTGAAATAATACTTTTGTATCTGGAATATTCTGAAACCTTTATTTTAATGTCTAACTTTGATTAATTTAGTTTCAAAATACCATTTTTAGTCTTTCCTGAGACACTTAATTAAAACTACAATATCCTTATATTCAAAAGTGATCCCAAACAATAACAAAACATAAATATATGGCATTAAGCACTTGAATCCCTTAGGCCAGCTGTCCCTTATAAATCAACACTAAATATCAATTTCATTACTATTGTCATGAAATGTTAGAGAATTTTCATCAGAAATCTGGAAGATCTGAAATCACCAACTGTGACACTAAATGATATAAACATTGGCCAGGTGGGAGCAAATTGTGAGTCAGGTTAGTCACGTGGAGCGTGGTAAAGAGATTATTTGGTAAACTGAGCCAACCTTAAAAACAGCAAAACAATCCCTGGCCCACCTCCTTCCCCACGTCCTGTAGGAACAAGGAAACTTGCAAGAAAAAGGACCTGGAGGAGGAAGAGACTTCACCTAAGGCCAGAGGTGCCCGTGCAGAACAACCTCACTGCTCTGCAGTGCTGAAGAGGAAAGACCCATCACATCAGGATTGATGCTGGGACTGAATGAGGCAGCCACATCTACTCCCTGTGCAACAACCAGAGCCAGTAAGGAAAGGTGGCAGGTGACACCAGCAGGTAACTGCTGAGAAACAGAGGCACCCTTTGCCAACCTGACACACTCCCTGTTCCTCTGGTGAACAAAGAGGGGATAACAGGACTGGTGCCACAGCCTTGGTCTTCACTAGCAACTGCTCCAGCCACACAACCCAAGTGGCAGAAGGCAAAGGCAGGGATTGGCAGAACAAAGATCCACCTGCTGCGGGAGAAAGTCAGGTTAGAGACACCCTAGGGAACCTGGGAGTGCACAAATCTATGGGACTGGATGAAATGCATCCAGGGGTCCTAAGAAAACAGGAGGATGAAGTTGCTCATGAAGTTCAACAAGATCAAGTGCAAGGTCCTGCACCTGCATGGGAACAATTCCAAGCACAAACGCAGGCTGGGCAGAGAGTGGATTGAGAGCAGCCCTGAGGAGAAAGACTTGGGAGTGCTCCTGGATGAGAGGCTGAACATGACCCAGCAATGTGCACTCACAGCCCAGAAAGCCAAATGTATCCTGGGCAGCACCAAAAGGAATGCAGGCAGCACGGCAAGGGAGGGGATCCTGCCCCTCTGCTCCGCTCTGGTGAGACCCCACCTGCAGGGCTGCATCCAGATCTGGGGCTCACAACAAAAGAAGAACATGGACCTGCTGGAGTGAGTCCAGAGGAGTGGCACAAAAATGATTAATTAGAGGCATGAAACACAATTAGGATTGTTCAGCCTGGAGAAGAGGCTCCAGGGAGACTTCATAGTGGCCTTCCTAAACCTTACGGGGGCCTACAGAGAGATGGAATTTTTTCACAAGGGCATGTAATTGTGAGACAAAGGGGAATGGCATCAAATGAAAAGAGAGTAGGTTTTGATTATATATTAAGAAGAAATTCTTTGCTGTGAGGTGGTGAGGCACTAAAAGAGCTTGTCTGGAGAAGCTGTGGCTGCCCCATCCCTCCAAGTGTTCATGGACCTTGTTCACCTGGTCTAGTGGAAGGTCTCCCTTTGGAACCAGCTGATCTTTAAGGTTGCTTCCAATTCAAACCATTCTATGACACTATGAACTGAAGCTACAAGAACACATATTGCTGGAGTTCCCAATTTTAGAAGGAAGCTGAAGATGCCAAAGTCTGGGGAAAATAGCTTATCTGCCTTATACCTTCTGCTTAGATATAAAAATTATTCCTCAGTGTTCAATATCTATAGGCTATAAATTATTTATCAAATATTAAAAGTGATTTTATTTCAGTGGATAAGTTACCCTAACATAAACAAAAGGACTTATAGATACACTGCTAAAGACACAGCAAGAAATAGCTCCTGGAAGTTCAAAGGAGAAACATTAAAATTAGAAATTAGGCACATTTTTAAACAGAATATGATTAATGACTGGGAAAAGAAGTACACAAAGTAGATTCTTCATTTCTTGTAGAACATGTAAGGTCATGCACTTTAGATAATAACAAGAATACTTTCAGCTACAAACTAGGAATTACTGAGGAGGAGAAAGCTCTGTTCACATTAGTCAACCACTGTTTGAAAATAAGCTACCAGTGTGAAAAAAGACAAACACTGCCCTAGAAATCATCAGCTCAATTATTTCTAGTAACGATGGGGGAAGTATTAGTACAGTGCTGGTAAAGTACTGCTAAGACATCACTTCAATTATTGTGTGCAATTATGAACGCTTGTGTTCAAAAAAGATTAACTTAGGCTGGAACAGCTGCAGAGAAGGACTGCTAGGATGATGAGAAGAATGTAAAATATGTCACAAAAGGAGACAGAAAGAGCTTGTTTAGAGAGAGGATGACTGCTATCACTAAATATCACAGGGTTGTAAAGGAGCTGTTTAAGCCAAAAGACAACCGTGGTATAAGAACAAAGGGTAGAAACTGGACTTGAATAAATTTACTCTAATTTAGATCCTTTTTAATCACTAGGCAAATGAAGCATTGAAACAATTTTGCAATAGGAATTTAGGAGATAAATTACTATAACCAGCTTTAAGATGGAGCTTAAATCCACACACATTAAAGCTACAGCATCATTGTCACAGCTCTTGCAGCACCAGGGACCAGAGCCAAACTGGAAGGTTCCTCTCTGGAGATGGTTCCCGTGCACTGCAGGGATCATGTGCCAAAATGGCCAAGCCACCCCAAACTGCAGGGCCTGCTGAACCAACACCATGCTTAAATTGTGACCAAGGCCTGAGGGTGTCTTAATTACTTGCCTTGTCTTAAAAACCAGAAAATTATATCCACCTACAAGCAGCCCTGCTTCCAGGTTTTCTGTTAATGACAGAAATCTACATTTAAAAACTAATTACTCATTTATTTTTTCCAAAGCAAAGCTCAAATTACACTGAAAATGCCACAGTTAAGCAGATATGTACCAAGGTTCATATACAAAAAGGCAGTATTTAGATCATGGACCAAAATCATCATAGACCAAAAATAAGAATTACCTGGATATAAAAAGAATATTCACTGTTTCTCTTGTACTTTATGTGAGTAGGAAGCATTGCTTCAGCCACAAAGTCAGGTTAGCATTGACTAACAGTGGTTCAGCTTAATGTTGTCTGCCTTGTTTAAACAACTCCTGCTGCAATTACCTTTCCTGTTGCATGTGAAGTGATTAAACAGTCCTTTAATAGCAATCTAGCTGTGGTATGGTCATACATTGTTTTCCAAACTGCTTCTGTTTATCATAAAAGGTCATTTCATGACACTGGTTTCCTAAAATCCTTCAGATTTATTATTTGTCTTCAAGGCACAAAAATACAAACTCTTATGAAGACTCTAAGCTATTTCCCCTTGTATTAGAATAATTTTTAAACTACTTCTATCTTCCTACTACTTCTTGAATGCCTGCTCTAATTAGATTGACAGCTTCTCACTTTGTTCTGAAAGCTGTAGGACTGCATTTAAAAAAATCCAACCAAACACCTAGAGAAAAAAACTGCAAATATCATGGATGGGGATTTAAAATGCAAGTTCCCTCATGTTTAGAATTATTACTAAGTTTAATTAATTCAGTTTTAATTTAATAACAATGACAATAATATAATTAAATGTATTAAAAATAATAATTATTCACATGAGCAATATTTCTTTTTCATGTGGCTTATGTAACCCAGAAAAGCATGCCTGCCATTATTTCTACTGAAAATATCCACTTGACTATATTCCATTTTTAACTGCTCCAGAGTTCATGTTTTTTCCTCTGGTGCAAATACTTGTTTTCAAGATGTTTTTGGGGAGGTGACATATGTAACAAATAAAGTAGTACGAATATTATATATTTTCCTTTACAAGTAAAACAAGGAGGAATATATTTTCAATTAAAAAAGACAATGAAAATAAACATAAAACAGGATTTTACTAAAAATTTAAAATTAAAATTTACTAAAATGTGCTAAATTTTATTAGACTATGATTCAAGAAAGTGAGCACTCATTGAGTGAGTTGTAAACATGTTTACATATTTGTGTGGAATTTTGAAAATAATTTGCTTTACTTTTGAAGATATTTGTATGTCATTTATAATAAAAGACCTAGTATAAGCCCAGGAGACTCAAAATAAAGCATGCCACAATTGGTAGTGCTGAAGAACCAAGACCCTCTCATAACTGGTCAGCAGATGCCTCTGTTGGAAATTGCAAATGAATTCAGTTCAAAATTAAATGCTTTCTGAGTCATTCCCTAGAGACTGGAATTCAGCCTTTAAATACACATGAGAACCCATCAAATGTGAGTCAATAAAACAATGCATGAAAAGCCACTTGTCCTGGCGAGACGCTTCTACACCAGCTTTTTAGAAAGTACTTCAGAGGGTTTGCAACAGCACAAATTCCATAGCCAGCATAAAACCAGATTGTGTTAACAGTAACCTTTCCTCCTTTTTCTCACCCTGTGCCGATAGGGTGACATTAAATACAATTTCACTTCAATAAATTCACATATTAAATTAAAAAAAAAAGTTGCTCCATGTAATTTCAAAGCTATGTTTAAAGGATACTGTAGCTGCACTGCACTTTAGCTATTCCCAAAGCTGAACTATGAAGCTGTTTGTTACCAAAACCAGACAATAGCCTGAGACTCAGAAGGAGAAAAGCCAGGGTGGGACTCGGCCCCAGGCACAGACGATGCAGACGTGACGAGCGACGAGTCTTGGCTCCTCACACACGGGGAGGTTGGTCAGCCCATGGCAGGGGACACATGGCCACCTCAAACCTCCATGTGCCACCAGCCAAAGAAAATTAACCAGTTATAGGGTTAACCAGACTGTGACATTCACACTCTCTGGACAGCGAGACATAATTCTGTCTCTCAGGATTTCTTGGAGAAGCACAGAGAGAAGAAGAGAAAACAATCTTTATTTCTGCTCCTTTGTTTTCCCCATGTGGAATTTGGTATGGAGATTGTTTACCTGAAGGAATTGCTGGATTGGATTCTGGTGAAGGTCGTTTGGGTTCAATGACCAGTTGGATCCAGCTGTGTCTCGGACTCTCAGCACAAAAGTCACGAGTTTGTTAATTGATAGGTAAGTAAGAAGTGTGTATGTAAAATAGGATAGTATCTCTTTAAATAGTATATTAATGTGTATATTAGTATATTTTATATATATAGTATATAATAGTATATATTATATATATATGGTATATAATATAGTATATTTTATATATATATATATATAGTATATAATAGTATATTAACGACCTTACCTCATCTGTGGGGAAGAGGCAAGAAGGGCTCTTATCCAGAGTTTTATTAGCATTTGACTTAAAGGTCAGGCAGTGTAGTCCGTTCCTTCTGACCGATTTGTAAGTTTATGCTTTGGATATTAACTAAAGTAATTAATCAGCCTCCTGTGTCAGTACAGGCTGGGGGATGAACAGATGGAGAGCAGCCCTGCCAAGAAGCACTTGCGGGGGCTGAAGGGAGAAAAGCTGGACACGACAGCAATGTGCACTTGCAGCCCAGAAAGCCAAATGTATCCTGGGCTGCCACCCCAGCAGTGTGGGCAGCACGGCAAGGGAGGGCATCTGCCCCTCTGCTCTGCTGAGACCCCACCTGCAGTGCTGCAGCCAGCCTGGGCTCCCAGCACAGGAAGGACATGGACCTGTTGGACCAAGTCCTGAGGAGGGACACAAAAAATGGTCAGAGGGTTGGAGCACTGCTCCTGTGAAGTCATGCAGAGAGAATTGGTGCTGTTCAGCATGGAGAAGAGAAGGCTCCAGGGAGTTCTTATGGAGACCTTCCAATACCTGAAGGGAACCTACAAGAAAGATGGAGAGAAAATATATACAAGAGCAAAGGTGAATGGCTTCAAACTCACAGTAAGTTTAGTTTAGACATTGGGAAGAAATTCTTCACTGTTGAGAGTGGTGAGGCACTAGAACAGGTTTCCCAACCCTTGGAAATATCCGTGGCTAGGTTGGATGAGGCTTTGAGCAATTAGGTCTAGTGGAAGGTATCCCTGCCCATGGCAGGAGCAGTTGGATCTTTAGGGTCCATTCCAAACGAGGCCATTCTACAATGACTCTATGATCATAGATTTACCAGAGGGAAACCCTCTGTTTTGGGCCAGAGATACCATGCCACTGACTTCTTTGTATTAAACTTTTAACAGTCTCATAACATACTTGAAGTAGACATAGACATCTTTTTTCTCATGGACTATTGCAGACAGAAGTGTTTATAACAAACTCTATATATCTCTTATGATTAGAGCTTAGACCTTAAAAGCTAGATTTCTAGGGAACATCCCAATCAATTAAATTTAAAATGCTTCATATGCTATTAAATCAAAATCCTGTATAGTGAAATATTCTAGTTTACAAAGTCCCTCAGTCTCCATGAGCCATTCTGTCCCACCCCTATGAATTCCTTGAATCTAGAGGGGTTTTTTTGTCTAAAGTGCTCACCACAACACCCTGCCATAACTGAATATGACAGATGTCTTTCAAAACTCCTCTGGATGAACTGCAGTGAGAATCAGAAAATTGTATCTCCAGAAGTACTTTGTATTTCCATCAGTCCTTGGAAAACAGGGCACCTGAAGGCATGGTTGTGTGTGAACTCCTGATCAGACAGCCAAAGTCCCCAAGCTATTCACAGCAAAAATCAAATCCCTAATGGAAAGATGCTTGGAAACAGGCTGAGGAGATCCTACTAGGAGTAAAGCAGAGAAAAACCCCTAAACTTTCCTGGTTAAAAAAAAAAAAAAAGTCAGTAAATAAATTCCTCATCAATGTTTCTAGGACAGAGAATGTTACTGAATTTTACATATCCTGCTCAGCATATTTAAGTGGAGAACAAATAAACATTTATTTGTCCCATGCTAAGCAAAAGTCCTTTAGATTATCACATATATCTGATAAATTCTTCAGGGCAAATCTGAATTCCATACTCATGCTTAGTCCTCACCCAAACTTTCATCAGAAGCTAGAATGCACCTCTTTGATAGTTTCAGGGAAAATTGTAGCTAAAGCACATTCCAGTTTATTTGATTGAGCTCTTGGCAGATTATGACTGAAGGTTTTTAAAAGAGTTCATTACATCTTTGCCCTCCTTAAGCAAAGGTTATCACAAAGCTGCCTGTTTGAATGAATTAGGACTACTGGGTGGTCACTACTGCCTGTGATATTAGTTATTACATGTTCAGTGATAAATTTAAATCATAGATAATAAGAAGAAATCTCTACCAAGACCTTCATTATGGAATCTAAAAATAGTCAAGTTACAGGGAGAAAATGATAAGCTTAATGTATACACGTGCTGCGCAAGCAGATGGTATATTTCAGGAAATTCACTATTCATATCAAAATTAAAAATTTAAACTTAATCCTTCTAAAAATTAAAACTTGCCAGATGAAACAGTTCTTAAAGATTTTTTTTTTAAATCTAGACTTTGTTAATGTTCATATTCTTCATCTTATGAGCTGATGCTGTCAGCATTTATTGATTCAGCTCTTCTAATAATTACATCATCCTTGCAGCATGCCAGAGACTGTCAAGGTGAGTATGATGGCATATGACTGGAGTATGACTCCAGTGTCACAAAATATTTGTGTCACTAGTTTATCCAGAAACAGACATATAGAAAATATCAGAGTGATAGAGAAGAAAAATACTGAATTTATTAATAAACTGTTATGTAAAATGTTTCATCACTTGCTATAATTCTGCCAAAATAGCCTTGTCAAATAATTATTTAAATAGTTTTATTTAAATAAACTAGAGCTCAGTGGTAGTGCTTTCAACAATATCACATCTTCCCAAAATACCACAAGATATTTCAACATTCACTTATTTAATTTGATGCTATCTGGAAAAAAATCCAACCTTCTCACACAGCTGTAAAATATCTTTACTTTCCTGCATTGACTACTTGTGTGTCTACTGGATTTCTTCTAGCAGTTGTTTTCCTTCAATCACTCAAACAGCTCAAGCTAAACATTATGAAGATGCAACAATTTTGGTTACAAACTACACCTACTTTAATAATTGCCTTATTTTAACTAAGGGTTAAAATAAGACAAGAACTACAGTAGATTGACTGATTTGATACATTTAAATAAATCCTTGTTTAAGGCTTTCCATATTTTGAAGTTATAGTTTTGACCAAAAAGACCTACTTTCCTTCTTTTCAGAAGCAAAAGTCAGTGTTCAAATGACACTATGTCTAACACGTCACCAAAAATAATCAAACTTGAGCAGCAGATGAACTACTAAAGCATTAACACGCATATTTTGTTAAAGAAATTTTAAATCATCTTTTTTTCTCCCTCTCTTTTGAAAACTTTAAAAAGTAAGGTGCAAAGCCACACCCAGACTGACATGACCAGCCTGGAATTATGGACTTCAGTAAGAAAATCCAGCAGAGCAGAGCAGCGGAACAACCCTACTCCAAAGAGTAAGGACTTCATGTGAAGATCCACAGCTTTTCTTCCTGGGGATTTTATAGCAAGAATAGCTGGAATGACAGACTCCTGTGAGGTGATGCTCACTTACAAGCAAGTGCATTTTAGATACTTGACAAATTTCACTTCAAAACAACCCCAAATTTTCTAAGCTCAGTAGCAAATACCCCTTTCAGCTGTGGCACAAGCTGTAAGCACAACCTTGCCCATGCAAAGGCAGAATCCCTTCTCACCACCTGCCAACAATGCTGGTGATATCTGAGCTGGAGCAGCATGGGGGGGACTCTGTCCTTCCCTCCTGTGCCCCTTCCCTCCTGAGAGCGAGGAGCTGGCCCTGCTCCCACTGCCACCATGAACCTGGGAACCTCCTTCCCTAGTTCCCATCTTTTAGCATCCAATAAAGAGGCAACCCTACCATTCAGCCCCTACCATCAGATTCAACTTTCACTGGTATATTCTTGAAAATTGAGATATTCCTTTTAGCAGATTTGGAGCAGATTTTTCTTGTGAACCATCTCTGAAAACACACAAATTATTATCAGTCACAACACTGCAAGAGACAAGCAAACAGTCAATTCAGCTGGTAGGACAGGTGATGATAAGGATTTAACAGAGGGCTCCATTTTCCTGTAAGCCTGATTTTTCACCACATATAATCAACTCTACTTCGAAATGTGGCAAATTGGCAGATAAGGGGGAAGCAGTATGATGACATTTGTTTGTCATAATATGCCAAAAATTAGTTTACAAACTTGTCTTCAAAATTATGACAAAAACAATTTCCAATACCATTTCACATTTACAAGAGGCTTCAATGCATCTTAATTGATGAAGTCCAAGAACCCAGTAAGTTTTCTTGAATATGCTATCATATCCTTGCATTTTGTGACAAACACAAAATGCAAGGAAAATAATAGGCCTGGCACAAGCAGAAAGTCAGGAGAAGGGGCTCTGACTGACTGCCAGCACAGCACATGACAATGAGGCATCTCAGAACCAGGCTCTGGACAAGAAGCAATGCAAGCAGGCACACTGGCAGTGTGAAGTCCATGCAGCCATGGGAACAAATTCTTGATCTATTCTTGAGGCATACACACACAGAGAATGCAATTTTGAGATGGCCCTAAATTTCTAGATGATGGCCATTTCCCCCTACTTTATTAAAGATACCCCTCTGTTTACTACAAGTTACCAAGCAACTCCAGCCTGTCAGTCTTGCTGAATGTAGCTCTCAAAGCACAATGACAACGTCTTTTGGAGAAGAAAGTATTTTGTTATTGTTATTGCAGTCAATGAAGGCTTAATTCATTTTTCCTTGACTTTTCTGCACTATTATCTGTATTATAATAACAGTCATGAACAGTAAAGATTGGGTTATATTGTGCCAGCATGTCTGTACAGAGAAATAAAGAAGAAAGTCCTTGCTTTTGAGATCACAGTCTAGCTGGTGAACAATAGGACAAATATTATTGCTAAGAAAATAAAGCAGTAACAAAAGAGAATTGAGTCATGCATTAATATTTCTCTAATCAATGGCAAACAAGAGTGATTTACCCATTAAAAAAGCAGAGAAGATAGATTTTAAGGCAAGATTTAGAATCATAAAATCATTATGTTTAGAAAACATCTCCAAAAACATCTCCAAAATCAAATCCAACTTTTAACCAAATACTAACATGCCCACATCACTGCCCTGGTCCTGATGGCCACACTGCTGTTTACACAAGCCAGGATGCCCCTTTGGCTTCCTTGGCCACATGGGCACACACTGATCATGGTCAACTGACTGTGGACCAGGACACCCAGATCCATTTCCAATGGGCATGAGCTTTTTTACAAAAAATGAAAATTTGGAATACATTTGTTAACAGCACTGTTACAAAGAGTTACTGATTGTAACAGTGAAGAGCACTGGTTGAACATGGTACTTGAAATTAGAATGAAAAAAGGAGAGTGAGGAATAAATGCATATGTCTACGTAGATGGGGGGTGTGTGTCTATTTCTATATTATTTTCCATTATTAAAGGGACCTACAATTTGCAAAGTTCAAAAAGTGTTTCAAATTACTTTCAATAAATATAAGGATAAATAAAAATCACCAACCTGTCACAATGAATATTTTATGTCTTAATATATGTTGAATAAAATCCTTACCTTATTGGAATCAGGAATATTCTCAGACATATGAGGTATAGGAAAAACACTGATCAGATCAAAAACTTTTACATCAGTTTTTTACTACATGCATTTCATAAAAAATGAGGATGCAATTGAAAAATTACATTAAAATTACAATTATTCTCTAGCTTTTCCCCATACCATTTTTTGGTTTTCAAGGGAAAAAAATGGATTTATATAAGACCTGAAAAAAACCATCGCTACTGAATAAATGTACTTACTAAATTGGACCAAAATTGGCCCCAGCACTTCAATTAGCATTCTGGTTTTGGCTGTGTAAAAGTATTTCTAAAGGCATTTTCTAGTTTAAAAACTCCAGGGGCCTCTTTATAGGCACTGGCACATGGAAAATGCTCCTCTGTGCCTCCAGTGCTATCATCATCCCGATCTCATCTGCAAAGCCTTAAGCATTGCCTGTGGAATTAAACACTCACCTGCACCCACTACTCAGAGCTCACAAATACAAGCAATGTTACATGTGCCACACCTCTAAGGAAGTTCATTCTCCTTTTCAGCCTTTGCCACACAAATGCTAGCAGGAGCTACGGGTATATTTAAAAGGTTAAAAGCTTGAAGTATTTTAATGTCATCTTCAGAATGCTACAAAGATATTTGAAATAAATTGTGGACTAACTCAAAACTTCTCAACAGATTAGGCAAAATTGGCTTTGGATGTCCAAGAGCTGCTACTCCTGTCATGGCTGGAATTAGACCAACCTGAGTTAGACAAATGTGACAAATTCAAGAGTAACAGAAAAGAATGGTGTTCAGGGTGACAGGACTGGGTGAAACTAGACTAAAATGAGGCCACTTTAAGTATTTGCTGTGTAGGCTCCCTCTCCAGACATCTTTTTCCTCCAACCTTGGGGCATTGGTGTCTGCCTTATCCAGTGACACGTGGAGAATTTTCTTCCTCAGCATAAAATATTTCGGCAGTTCCTTGTCAGGCAAGCACAGGTAATTACTGCCTATGCCATGATAATGAATATATGTTGTATTAATAAAGCTAAAACTCTTTCCACAAGGCACATATGACAGTAAATCACTTGCAGAAATGGTCAACTTTTGGCCATGAAGACAATTACCTAGTAATTAAATATGATGACACAGAGACTTTTAAAGTTTTATCATCATTATGGTTTTCTTACATACAATTTGTAGGTGGAAGTATCTTAAAACTCAAATGTAAACTTTCTTGACCAATGTCAGTTTGGCATCAACTGACTGCTTAATTGACTGTTAACAAATTCTTCAAGATATGACTGCTATACAGATATGTTATCTTCCTGTTAATTGGTAATTATACATTGGCAGGAAAATCACTGTTTCTTTCCAATTATTCCAGAACTCAGTGACTATTTAAACTTTGCTAATTAGCAGCAGAGGGCTGTTACATCTTCTGGGCAAATTGTATTTGATAATCCCCATTAAAATATACATGGCAGTAGTTGACTTGTAACAAAGAAAAAAAAAAAGAAAAAAAAGTGGCAGTTCAAAGGGTATTAGATACAGCACAAGGCAAACGGGGGCCTATTAAAATTTCCCCAACTGTTCTAATGAGAATGCCGAGGGTCATTTCTTCCTAGTTTACCATCTGTTTGGTTTCTGGCAAATATCTCTGGTGTGAAGGGAGGGTCCTGGAGCCCATTTGGCTTGTCACAAAATAAACCAGGGATCTTCAGCAATTTCAGTAAGTTACAAAACTGCTCTTCAAGATCAGTACCATGTACATAGCTGAATACTGTTTTTAAGAGCTGTCATTTACCGACTATTCCTTACTTTTTAGAGCTGTGAGCAAGCTAGAGAGACAGACTGAGCAGGGGGGATCCATTTTATAGGCTCACCTAACAAGAAAATGCAACAATTGGCCTTTTTCCATCTCACAATGTTAGTGGGAGATATTTTCCTTTATATGTCAAAGTCTGAAAGCAAAACATTTCCCAGAAGCATCAGTGTTTGAGCATAAACTGATGCCAAAAGCAAGCATCTGACAGCCCAAAACCACACGCTCCATCCAGGATCAGGAGGAGCCTTGGATGCCTCCAATGCACGCTCCAGACCCATGTGCTGACAGAGTTGGGGTGTGCTGTCTGTGGTACCCCCTTGGACACGACACTGGGTGTCCCTCAGCCACCCATCTTTGCTTCTTCCTCTGGAGGAGAAACCAGCATCAGGCAGCATCACCTACAGCGACTCTGCCCTAAGGCTGCTCAGAGCCAAATGGGACCTGGGACATGGAAAATCACTCTTTTCCTTTTTTTCCCCAGTCCTCAACCCATAGAGAACCAGATCAAAATGATCCTTCCTCTGTCAACTGAGAGGTGGTTTTGGTTGGCTATGCAGTCGCATATGCAACCAAAATACTCAGTGAAGGATTATGTGAGGGCTGCTTCAATCCTGTTGAAAGGCAATAGAATAGTAAAAAGCAAAGAGTATAAGATAATTTTAGTGTCATTATATCTGGTGATTGCTCTTTCCAGGATTTCCTCTAGGAAATGTATTATTCACCATATTTCAAAGATTATTTGTAACTATTCTTATTATATTATTATTGTAACTATTGTAACTTATATTATTATTTGTGACTATTTTTATTATTTATTTATTTTATATATTATTTATTATTTATTTTTATTATTTTATATTATTATTTGTAACTATTTTTTTAAAATCCCACAGAATCAATGTATTACTTAAAATATGTATGATCACTTTCATGGTATAGAAACAAAGAATTTCAAAAGAGAAAAGACTGAAACATATCTTTCATCTTCTGGTTTTTTGCTTTCTAGAAGATGAAAGTTTAGGCACTAAGGTAACATTACCCTCCTAGTTTCTTATGAAGCAGCACACACTTGTAAAAAACCCCGTTAATATCATGAGGAGTTTATGATCTTACAGTAGAATCTGTTTTAAAAGATTACAAATTACAAGTTATTTAAACCTACACAGAATATAAACAAAAAGTTTATGTTATCCAATTAGGCCTATGGCAATACTTTCCAGTGTAATCAGAGCTTGGAGTCCACTATCTCTACCACAATAGAACTTACAGTCTTTCAAGAGGACCTTTGCAATTTAGGTTGGAAGGTTAATGCATATATAAACGTAATCATGAAATTACTTGTTAATTCCACATTTACTAAAAGGTAAACATCAGTGTAGTCATTATGATTTTGCATAAAATTGGGGGTTTGGGTGGTTTAGCTAGGAAGGCTCATGTTTCCCACTGTAGTTTGTAAGAAACTAATTACACCAAATTTAAATATAATTTGTCGTGTATTTATCATGTGAAAAGCTACCAGGGAGCCAGAAAGCCTTGGGAGGGACCGGAATGCATGGAGATGCAGTGTGAGTGGCAGGTCAAAAGCAAGCTTTGATGTGCACAGCCCTGCACATCTGTCTGCTCAGCCAGCCCGTCACCAGGATCATCCTGTGTAATGAGACAGATTCGGGTCCTCAGCTCACGGCGCTCCTTATCGCTGCTGAGGGATTAGGCTGTAATCTTCTCCTGTAATTGTAGGAATGATACCCTGCTCCTGCTCCCTGCTTCCCAGAGCACGCGGCTTTGAGGAGCCACGCGGTATTTTGGTGCTTCTGCCAAGCTGCAGAGGGGTTCCCCTGTCACCCACCAAACCATTTATTCTTATTCTTGTTTGCAAGCAGTCATTCCCATCAGACCCACCACCACATTTGTAGCTTTCTTATATATATATATATATATATATATATATATTACTCCTGCCTCCCACTTTCCTCTTTTCTATTTGGACTAATCTAAGCAGTAAGAGCCCCTAAATGACTGCATGGGAGATTAGTCTTGGTGGGCTGATAAACCCAGAGCATGGCCAGATGACCCAAGCAGTCAGAAATAAAAGACCAAACACCAACAAGAAGCCTCAGAGACAAAAGCAGGAAAAAGAAAAAGCAGTGATGGATAAAGAGATCCCACAGAAGTCCAGAGACAGAAAGGTTGTGAATAAACCGAGAGCTACCAGTGTGGCATGTGAAAGGAAGAGACAAAGAGTGGGATTGCCCATCAGCCATCAACACTGAAAGATGTGAGAACATTTCCATGTACATACCACACTGATCAAGAAAGGAGAGTGGAAGTGAAACTGAAGAGGTGCAACTCAGAGTATGTGTTGAATCAGGGGGTCTAATGAAGAAAGAAACACTCTTCTTAAAAGCTACTTTTAAAGATCATTTCTTTGCTAAATGATCCTCCCAGCTTGCTTTAGTGAAGTTTCAACACACTTACATTTGATCCCAGTTCTAATTATAGCTTTACAATTTTAGTTTTTCCTTAACCTGAACCTAGAAAATGGTTCACCTTGGGACAAAACCACTATTAATTTTCATATCCAAAAACTCACACATTTCTCCCCAATAAATTATTAGAAGGTTTCCCAAATAAAAATTTCAACAAGCTTCGTGTCGGTGGAAATCAGGAACTACTTTGCCTACACAATACATAATCCCACAGAGGAAATCAGGAACTATTTATTTGTCTGCATAATATGTACTGAAGAAGAAAGAAAACATAATCCTAAGAATTAAAATATTTTATCATGTTTTTTCAAAGCTTCTTGACACAGTTAACTGTTATAACTGACAACGATTGTGTCTCCATCAAGTAATTTCCTAAACTGGTAAAAGATAATTGTAGTCACAACACAGGAACTCATAGCACAGAAAAGACAATATATGTATGTGTGTTAGGGAGACTTCAAATTGTTGGGCAGTCTGGAAGATTAAGATAATCTAGTGTGACCTCCTGTATGAGACAGACAAGACCATTTCAATGGTAATACTGCAAGGGAGAAAAAATATTCTTCCCTGCACCATAAGCAACCACTATCAACCCAGTTTCAGAATATTACTATCTTCAGGTTTTAAAGGCCCAGCTTTGCCCCTCCTCCCCTCATCTAATCTGTGATAAACCACATGAATCTTTGAATTGAGGTCTCTGAACCTGACTAGTCCTCAACATTAAAAAAAACATAATAATTTCCAGCAAGCTGAACCTGAATATCACAATCACTTTCCTCAAAGGAGAAACCGCTTCTTTGTTGATTGGAATGATGACACAACAGATGGATCCGGGGTTTCTGGTGAAAATGTTTTGTGTTTTCTTCAGAAAGCAAAACAATGTCATTCCCACCTACTATTTTGCTAAACAATATATTAAATAATGTGGACACTGCTCTATTTTTCTACTGAAAATAGTAGGTTTTAAAATATTCTTACTATTTAAAACTATTAAATAATTCTTTTAAAGCATATCATTTACATGCTAAATGCCTTTTGGAAGAGGCCAGCTTTCTCATCTCTCACTGCAAAGTAGAGATAGGAAAAGTTTATGTAGCCTTAGTCCTGGGAGCCATCAGTAAATCATATATTAAGGATTCATATAAAATTGCATTTGAAAGCCATTGCCATTTTTCCTTCACTGTTTATTTTTTACTCTGACTTGAAAGACACTGCACAAGAGTATCATCTGCTATGAAACATTCAGGTTGGATTTTTTTCTTTTTCCAGTATATATAAAAGCTTAGGAAATAGCAAAGAAAAACAGAAAATTAAGACCTTTATTTAAAATATTTTTAAACAACACTATAATACAACTGACCCTGCAGTTCACCCACAGAAAATTTTAAAAAAATAATTTCAGAGATGGCAGCACTTTTTGTCTATAGATGGAGGCATGCAGATCATGCCAGAGTGACAGAGCATCAGATCTCTCAAAGCATGATATTTGAGAATTTGTATTGATGAGTAAAATGAAGGAGCTCCAACTCTACATGATTGTTTTTGCATCACTTTGACTTTTGCATTTTCCCAGCTTGTAGGCTTGGAGCTTCTTTTTGCATAATAAACACACATGTCATCAGTTAATTGTTGGTTCTATTACAGTGACAGAATGGTTAAAGTAACACATCAAGAGCTAAAGAATGACCTTTGGCAAGTTAAAGAAGGCCACATTGTTTTTTCTGTTATACATCACATTTTACTTTAACATCTGTCTCAATAAAACATCATCTGGAACAGCCTTATTCTACAAATGAAGACACACATTTAGGGAAAAATACAGACATTCTTTGAAAATGCACAGCAGTATTTAGTTTCTTAAAATTGTGCTTAATTGTTATTCTTAAATACTTAGTTGTAATTAAACATGACCTGTACACTTTGCCCAGTGAGTTTGCCATGATCTCCCAATGATGCAAACACTTAATTCACAGCAAGGTAATATCTTGCCAGTGACTTGACCATCCCAGAAATTTCACATTGGTAAGTTCTTTCTGTCTTGCTTACTCTGTCAGATTATATTCATCCTGTAAACAGTACAGTGGGAAAAGAAAAACAGCAGTACAAATTCTTCCAGAGAAGAGAATCTTTCAGTGCCTTCTGCACAAGGCACGAAACACTTGTGCCAGCCATGCTCTTCCTTTTGAAAGGCTGAGCAGAATGTCTGAGGTTGAGCTGTGGTGTTATCCACAGAACAAAGCCCTTCTCAAATTATCCCTCAGTACAATCTTAAATAATGTGCTATTTACATTACATTCTTTCATTTACAAGCAAATGTATTCCTGCTGGATGACACTCAAATGCCCAGACTGCTCATGCTCTACATGCTTTATAACAAAAGTAAGTGCCATGAGAGGTTATTATGAAGAAAGTACTGAATTCTGGCCCAAGCAGACAAATTAGCATTTAAATATGCTACTGCAAGTGCAGTGCAGCTGGTGTCCCATATGACTGGTACCTGGTTTTGTACCTTCACCACAGATTGCTTGTTAGGGTCATTGAGTTCCTCCAATTCGAGAAATGCAATTCTTACTATTATTTGTAAGGATATAAAAAATGCTACCAAATAACAAACTGCAGAAGGTATAGCTGTCAATTACTAGCACAAATTTAGAAAGGATTATTTTTAAAATATTAGTCCTTAGTACATCTGCTACTGCTGAGGGCTACAGCAGAACCTGAAATACATGATAATTTTGTAAACCTATCATATCCCTTTTACTACAATTCTGCTTTTTGGACATGGTAAATAATTGGTTGTATGAAATATCTTGACCAGTATTCTGGTTTTAAGGAAGATGCTATTAACTGAATGGAAAAGTAGGTTGACATAAGCTTAAAGGAAACAGGTTTTCAGCCCATGAAATACTTAGAGGCTTTGGGCTAAATGCTTTAGTTTATACAAAATGTCACACAATTTAGAAATGGCTGCTTAAAACAATTTATCTGCTGAGGCTTTTCTGTCTTAAAATTTATATTATTCAGCATACTAATACCAGGGCTGAGCAAAAGGGAAGATGGTACAAGAAGCAATAAAAGCTGCCTAAAAGCTGCCACTGCTTTATCTCATTGACTTACACTGACTTCCATGTATTATTGATTACTCAGTCTAAATTAACCTGTTCCAGTGATTGTCTTGCTACAGATGTCCTCTGTACAACCAAGTATTTATTACCCTGGGTTGCAGAAGGTAAATTACACTGGACTTACCGAATCCAAAAGCACTGGAACCACCAACACTCTGGGAAGCCTGAACACTGGTAGATGTGTAGAGCCCAGTTACCAGTAAGCCATCAAAGAAGGTACTTGTCGAAATAGTCACTGAAATGAGAGAAGTAAAATATGTGTAAATATTATAGGTAGGATCCTATACACTTTCAGTGAGTGGGCTCTCGCTCTTGAATGAGATCCCATCATGCAGTCCAGTGAATTCATCTGAATTCCCCCAATATTCATGCTACTTTTACTTTCAGCTTGTGCTTGGGAAGTTGCCTTTGCCAGGAGCATAAACTACGTTATTCATGAAATGCACAATGTGTTAGAAAATAACACATTGGAATATATGGCTTGTAAGCAATTGTGCAGACATTAAACTGTAGTAAAAACGATGAAATAACCAGGATTTTGGTACTGTTCTTTCTGGATCTAAATATAGTGCTAAGTTACAGTTATCATGCTTATTATAGTATTATACATTTAAGTTATATGGGCATCTGAGACATTACAGATTGTGTGATTTTAAATAGCTCAGGAATGTATTTTTAAGAGATTCTTAAGTAATAGAAGAAAACATCCAAATAGAAACTACAAATAACATTGGAATCTATACATTCTTTGTCAGGATTGACAATTATTGCAATATTTATTCAATTCTTGTATACACTCATATTAATATTTTTACTTTGGTGTGTTTGACAAGGTAACCACACAAGGGAAGCCAGTTGATGTACCCTTTTTGGATTTCAGCAAAGCTTTTGATCCTGTCTCTCATAGGATCCTTCTGGTCAGAATGTCCAGCACACAGATAAACACATCATTGGCTCACAGGTTGGGCACAAAGGGTTTCAGTGACTGGGGTGACATCAGACTGGGGACCTGTCACTAGCAGGGTTCCACAGGGCTCCATCCTGTGCTCTTCCACATCTTCATAAATTATTTGGGCACAGGACTGGAAGGGTCACGGAGTGAGTCCAGAGATGGTACGAAGCAGGGAGGAGCTGTTGACTCCTTCAAAGGCAGAGAGGCTCTGCACAGAGACCTCAACAATCAGAGGGCTGGGCAGTCACCAACCACAGGAAGATCCATAAAAGAACAAAAAGCTCTCTCTGCAGAAGAAGAGTCTTATGACTTGTAGCCTCACACACTGAAGATGCATCCAGACCTGAGTTACCACACTCCTTCTGCTTCTAGCCTCAGTCCTTTCTATTCCCTTAACTTGGAGAGATCAATGCTTGGCAGGGATTGCTGATAAACTCTGCTCACTCCCTAAATCACATTTTACCTCCCTATATTTCCCTCTTTTACTGGGGACATCATGAGCCAGTGACTGGCCAGGAAACTGAAGCAAGGTACTCCAAGGTGACTGCTAGGACATTCATTGGTGATACACATTCAACAGAGAAACTAATAGGTTTCTTAGGTCTTAAAAGTCAGTGTTTCCTCTGTGGTACACATTTGGCTTAAAATTAGTGTTTAATATTTTAAAAAACATAAAAATATTGACAGTAACAATTTACTTCAAGCAGAGGAGCAGTATTTACCATGTTTAATTTATTTTTCAACTCTTTGCATTTAATTATCTACTTTTCTTTGATTATTCAATACTACACTGAATAAACCCTGAATCCAACTTTTTTGCTCCCATGACTCCAAATTTCAGTGTTTTGCAATAGACACTTCCCTGAATTCAGATGCAGGTTCAGAGCCATATGTTCATTTTTAAAGAACAGGCTACTTCTGATACATGTTAAAAGAACAGCAAAAAACTCTAGATCTTTTTAAAAATAAAAGATGTATTAGGGAGAGTAAAATAAAATCAAACAAGCAAACAATGATTTTTTTTTTTCTGCATTTGATGATGAAGTGCTGAATAAATACACGACCTTTTCTTCCCTTTCTGCCTTTAAACCAACAAAGAGGCAAAACATATGTTGAAAAGTATGCCTATGTGTTATTTTTGAAGACTTGGCAAAAGAGTCAGTGAAAAGCACTGATAGAAGGGCACTGGGCCAGTACTTTGCTGCCATTTTGTTTCCCTGTAGGGAAGCATCTTATTCTTTACTGGATAGGATATAATGCAAAAGCCTACTGTGAACAGGTGACCAGTTTCTCTGTGGGAAAGAAGTGATATTTCACAATGCCTGTATTTGACTTTGGACATATTTGTGTGATTGTCAGCCCTCATTTTACATAAGCATGTAATAGGTCAATTTTTATTGTTGAAAAATTTCCAACACAGTATGGCTCCCTCATTAAGCCTCTGGGAAACTGCACAAGGCCTCTAGCACATTTTTTAAAAACAGAGCACTAGGCTGTTATTACACACATGTCATACATTTCAGAATAATTCCATAGTTCTTCAAGAGAAAAAAATTAATCACGACATTCTTAGTGATGATTTTTCTTCCCTACCAACTGGTGAAATACATCAAATTCCCATAAAATAAAAGAAAACACACAGTATGCCAAGTGATAATGACCAAGAACAGGAAAGCTGTGCTAATGCACAGCCCAGCAATAGGACTGTGATTTTATATAGGGGCTAGGGCTTGTTACTGTGGGGTCCTAAATTCCTCTTCCAAAAGAACAAGAAGGTTCCCTCCACCAGGCTTTGTTTGTGCCTTTGCACTGGCTCATGCCATATGTAGCTGATGTCAAATATCTGGCACTAGAGAAGCAAGGACCAATGCCATGACCCACTGGAACTTTGGAAAATATCTGGAAGGACATAGAGCAGCCAGAGCTGGGCAGGCAAGGGGGGCTCTGGCACTGCCCCAGTGCTGCCCCATGGCACCCAAGGGACAGCACAGCAGCAGGTGTCATCTATAAGCCCAAGCAGGCGTTGCTCTATCCTCCACAAGCCCCTTCTCTGGGAGGAGAATTTGGTGAGTGAAGCAGTCAGGAGGCCTTCCTGTCCCTGGGATGAGTGGCTGGGGTATGCCCTGCCACCTCTCAGCAGCCCCCATGCCAGCCCTCCCCGCTGCTGCAGCAGCACAGGCAGAGATCCCCGAGTCCCCTTGTCCCACCCCTCACACCAGGGATGGCAGCACACAACCCAAGGTGCAGGTGACAGTAGGAAGCCCTCAGCTGCTTTGAGATAGTCCAGTAGGAGGGACTGAGAGCATCTTCCCAAGAAATGCATGAGGTCTTACTGGTAAGACAATATCATACTGCAGATTTTAAAGGCAAAGGTGGTAACTACTTGAAGAGTTGTTCAACACTTCCTCCTATTTTCAGTTCCTGAGATATTTGCCAATATTTACCCCCTTGGACTACTTGGGTTGGTTTGTTTTTCATGGTGTCTCCCTCAGACTGATTTAATTATTTAAGGAAGAAGGAATTTCAGTCAAAACATTTAATTTTTGTTAAATGAGATGAGATCATAGGATAATATACAATATACAATATGCAATGCCCTGGATGAAAAAATCCAATGTCCTTTGCTTTCATCAACTCTTCTGCTCTGAAGTATGAGAGTGTTTCTCCAAGTTTGGACAAATTCTATTTTATATTTTATATATATATATACATGAAAAAAAAATCAGAGTTCACATATGCTCAACAGAGACATTTTCATTTTTAGTATCTAAATATTTCTTCAGACTCTGTCCTCACTTAGTACTCTCAGAGCACTCTCTGACTAATAAAAGCACACTGAAAAAAGTCCCATGAAGAATATTTCAGTCCAGCTATACTGGCTTGTTGGAGCAGAAACACTTTGTGGAGATATCATTTTTGATGATATTTTGATCTGGAAAGTTTCTCAATGTTTCAAAGTAGGATGTCATATCTGCTGGTTGGAGAGAAAGGGGAAAGAAGGATTTTTATCAAAAGTAGAAGCCTTCTGTAAGAAGACTCAATTCATCAAAATCCCACTTCTCAAAATGCTGAGAAGTGTGCAAAATGTCACAAAGTTGCTCCAAAAGTTTGATCAATATCATCATCAATGTCTTAAACTTAGGAGACAGAAAAGTAGACCTTAGAGCAAAAGCGAACTAGGATGGAAGAGGTGGTGACTGGAACCATAGGGAATAGGGAAATTTTTAGAGAAAAAATGGGGAGCAATGGGGATGAGGGGACCACAGCTGGAGAAAGTAGCCAAGAGGTGACAAAAAGATGGGATCTGCACCTGTAGCCTGGAAATCCTAGAAAGGTTCAGTATGAGGGATTCACACAGTACCTGGGAAAAGAGACCAGGTGTAAAACCCAACAGCAAAGTGTGTGCCAGCTTCACATGCTGCTCAGCAGCCAGGAAAGTAGTCCACTGTCTACTCTTAGTCCACCTTCTAAATCAAGTGAACAGTGTTTGCATGATGGATATGAAACATTCCTGTCCACAAAACACATGGATAGGAACACATGGATTAGTGAATAACTCTAGTTTATTTTGTGATAGCCTAGGAAATGTCTCCATGAAAAATAAATCAACTGAGTCTGGGAAACACCATGGAAGTATCCACTGGTGCTGTTTTGCCCTACCCTACCTTCTGTACAATGACTGCAGTCACAAAATGTGTTTCTGAAAATCATGAGGCACTCAGTTCCATTTTCCACCAAAAATCATGGGGAGTTGCTGACTGCAACTCCTGCACACTCAGCACATCCCTGCTGCTGTGCTCGGCTGCTAACAAAGTTATGCTTTGGCAGGCACTCAGGCTGGCCTCGTCCTGCCGAGGCCACCATCTCTGGGAAGCTTTGGTGCTATTTCCTTGGGAAGGAGGGGATGCAGCAGCCTTTTCTGGAGAAGCCTTTCATTTTGCACGACAGGTTTCTGTGAGAGCCCTGGCGCTGGCGCTTCCCGTGGGACAAGGAACAGCAGAGCCTCTGGCAATGCCGGGAGCTGACACGTCTCGAGGAGGAAGCGGGTCAGGAAGAAGGAGGCTGGCAAAGATTCTGCTAAAATTATACCACAGGTGGGGGTAGCAGCATAAAAGGAAAGACCAAATGGAGTTTGAACTGTAGTTAGAGTCAAATATTTTTAAGAAATTAATGCTGTTCTTATAAACAAAATTTTCACTGTTTTCCAGTGCTGTATGCCACACATACTGCATACTGTTACAGATATTTATTAATCTGTGTAAGTAATTGCATAAAATTGGCCTTACAGTCTCTCAAGGGACTGATCTACTCTCCAGAAAGGCTGTATTATGACTAGTACTCAAAATACAGCCAATGCATCTAAACTGTAAAAGTAGAAAAAGTGCCAGGTGGAAGAAGGGGATCATCTCAGGAGACAGCTGCCGCTGACAGGTCTTACCTATTTTGGCTGCTCTTCAGCACCAGCTGAATGCCACTAAGAGGGCTGAAAGATTGTGAAATTCCACAGAATTTGCAGCTGCTGTTGATGATAATCACAGAGTACAAGAAGGAACTGATGAAGGCAAAGATCTTTGATGCCCATACACTTAAGTCAAGACATAGCCACGGTGTAAACTTGCACTTCTGTATACCATAGACAAAACAGAAAATAATTCTGGTGTGGAAATGGAATCACCACAGACAGTGGACAGACAGACAGTGGACTTCCTGAAATGAGGCTTTCTTGCATCAAAGAAATGACAGACACTTTTTAAGGCTCTTCTCAAGGTCAAAGCCTGTTCTCTATAACACTGTAATATTGCCTCATCACACACCTGAGTCATGGCTGGAAACCATCCTCTTAGGAAATAAATTATTTATATTGAAGTAATGCTTTTGGGGTTTTTTTTGGCTTCACTCCTAACAAAATATACCAGCCTCTGCAAGTCAGGTGTGCAATGCCACTGTTCAGAGAGGCCTCTGTCCCTTCACTGTGCTGCAGCATCCTGCAAAAGGAATGGAGACCAGCATCACTAAACAGAGACTGTCAGTGCCACACTACATTCACAGAGTATGCTGAATTGAAAGGGACCCACAACAATCATCAAAGTCCAGCTCCTGGCTCTGCACAGCACCATGCCCAAGAGTCACATCATTTGCTCAAGAGCATTTTCCACACACTTCTTGGACTCTGTCAGGCTGGTGCTGTGCCCACAGCCCTGGGGAGCCTGTTCCAGTGCCCAACCACCCTCTGAGTGAAGAACCTTCTCCTGATACCCAACCTAAACCTTCCCCAGCACAATGTCAGGCCCTGTCGCTGGTCACCACAGAGAAGAGATCAGTGTCTGTCCCTCTGCTGCCCCTCGTGAGGAAATTGTAGACTGCTATGAATCCCCTCAGTCTCCTCAACACTGGGAAGATGTTCTTTACCCCTTCACAAGTTTTTAGGCAGTGGAACCTTTCTGTCACCCTCATGCAATGCCAAACACAAGTGACCCATCCAGGCATGTAGTGCTCTCAGGGCACAGATAATACCAAGCCCAAGTCTTTAAAATACCAGACTGCTCCTGAAATGCCAACTACAGATTAAATTGCTGCTAAGAAGAGAATAAACCCTGATACCTTATTTAAAGGCAACTGTTAAGACACCACAGTGATTAGAAATCTAGAAATACTCAGGTAGAGTTTTATAGGTTTGGTATGCTTTCCAAAGAGTGTGCTGATAAATGTACTTGTAAGTGAATGGTGGAGAATGCATTGTTACAAGAATCCAGAAAGTGCATATACTGAATTGCACTCAGAATCTTATTACTAAAAAAAGAAATTTTTAAAATACTAGTGAAATGCATGTTGACATCAAACTAATTTTTACGGCTCATAGACATACTTTGCTTTCAAAAGAACACAAAATTGAGAAATTCATAATTATATAGTTATTTCAAATATGAGCACCAGACAGACATGCAAGAACAGTATGAATCACAGGTCTACACATCATTCAGCAACAAAAGCAGAAAGCCCACAGGATTCTTACTCATACTTGTTTTGATTTTCCCCAATTAGGTGGAAGAAAGCAGAAAAAAGACATTTCAGCATGGTTAAATAAACAGATGTGCTGTCTTACAACTGAAAGCATTCTCACTTAGGTATTGGTTTTCTGAAGCCCACAGCCAAAGCACTTAATTCCCAATAAAACACCAGTGAGCTTTTCTTGAAGTTCTTGTACAGAACAACACCATCTCTAACTGTGATGCCCTCACCAGTTATTCCAGTTAGAAATTACTCTCCGATGGAGGGGAGTAAAAATTTTGAACTTTGTACTAGACAGCTTAAAAATCTGATTTGGCCTTGCTTTGTGTTACAGTATAGTTTCCATTCTTCTGCCCCATGCTGCATCAAATCTCTGTGTCTTTACAGCTTTTCAAATCCTTTCCTAAACTGGTAATGAGCAACAGAGAACTGAAAATAGATTGCAGATGTGTGGCAAGATGTCTGTAACACGATATCCAGAGAGATCATTTGTCATTGATGCAAAGAGTAGCCTATCAGCCTTGTAAAAGGACTATTTGCAGAGACATTACTTGTATTTCTGAAAGTTCATAACAAGACAGTGACAATGACATCAGCAGCAATATAAAAAGTGTTTATTCTTGTATTCCTAAACTATAAGGAATTGGTCATATCTGTTTACGTGGTCCAAGATGCTTCAGAGCTTCCATCTCAGTAAAAGTGACGAGTTCCATGGTTAAACCTGGGAACAGACTTCTAATGCGAGACCCAAGAATCTGACTTCCAATGTAACAAAATCCCTAACTTAAATACAATTCTGACCATATTCAAAGCCACCAGAAACTTGGCCACATGGAGCAGAGAGGTGCTTTGTTCCAGTTGGCATCACCAAAGGTGTTGGCACAGCCCAAAGACCTGACAGAGGAAAGACTGGCTGCTGTTATAGCTGCCTGCTTATAACAAACAGATGGGCAATTAAGGCTCTCACCTGGGTAAAAAGACTTAAATCTGAATTTCCCAACCAAGTATTGGTTTAAAATATTAAAACTTCAGTGCCTGTGTGGCCCAGCCACTGTCCCTTAGCTGCAAGCATTGCATTTTATATGGGAAAAAGGGAATATCAGCTGGCACAGAGAGGCACATCCTCTCTCCCTTTTGGGGTGGCCTTCTTGGAAGGAGAGGATGAAGGTTTCAGTCAGTGGCCCAGTGAATATGTGCTACTGCTATATAAATCTCTAGAGAACATCATATCTATTTATATATCCCCATTTAGGCTGTAAATCTCACCCTAATGTTGATGTTCAAAACAGACCAGATGAATCACACTCCAGAAATGTCTGATTCTCCTCACTGACTATAAAGGGAGCCCAGACTGTAATGCTCAGCTGTAGATGTCAATACTGAAGATGGCTAAACTGAGATTATTCCCATCAAGAGCCATTCATAGAGTAACTTAATTATCCAATTTCTATTAAAATGTCCAACCATTGCCCACATCAGAGGGAATTAAGCATCCCAGAGCCCAGAGCTCACCCAGGGACATCAGAGACAATGACTATCTTCATATTCTTTCTTGTGTTATGCCAAACATATCACTAGTGCTTAGCAACTTAGCAAGCCCTTGCAGTATCAAAACTTAAAAGGGTATCAGCAAATGCCTGTTATTCCATTTGATAATTCACAGAGGTCTGAATAGTACTAATGGAGTTTAAGCAGTAAACACAATAACCTGCATATCAAACAAAATGTGTTTCACTAAAATGTACACCAGTTATATTTCTAAAAATTTAACTGATGAATTAAATTGTGTGTCATAGCCAAATTAAAGAATAGTCATCAAAATACCATTTCCTATAATGACTGAAGACGACAGTTACTTATAGTTTTCACTTAAGAAACACAAACCAAATCATATAATTTATTGAAATACACCTCCAGTCAACAAACACTGTAAACATGAGAGTTATCAACATGACATAAAAGCCAGTAAAATGTGCTTTAACAGTATTTACATGATGGTTAGACTCAAATGATTGTGAAATCTATGTTGCCAGTGGTTGTATATTATTACTCTTATCCAAAGTCCCAGGAGAGGATGGGAAGAGATGATAATCTTTCCCAGACCTCACCTGCTACACAGGGCATGAAACAATTCTGGTTACTGGTGTATATTGGAACTGTTTTGTGTCTTTATTCAGCAGCAACCATTCTCCTTATTAAATTTGGAAGCCAAATGCTGTCATGCCTCCATGAAAAGCATCAACATCAAATTTTTCTTAAAAACAGATTAAATGTTATTGTGATTACCTTTTTATCACTCCAAGCCTGAGAATATTGACCCCCGTTTTGAAGCCTAACCTTATTTTTCATGCCTTTCAAGTTTATGTGAGGTTGACTGTTTGATACCCATACATGAAAATTTCATATTGTTGGCTGTACTCTCAATAAATTATTTAGAAGGTTTGAATATTTCTGCACTGTGCAGATTTTCAGAAGAGTTTGGTAAATCCTTTTATTCTGCTGACCTCAAGAAGCAAACAACCTCTCAATACACAATTAACAATAGAGAAAAAGAGAAAATGAAGGCTTGCTTGAAAAGAGAGCAAGTATAATTATCTACTAGGAATTTATTATAACTCAGTAATATCAAACATTTGCAAGACCTTTTGTCTTAATTCTAGCTAAGGAAACACACTCTCGAAAACCAGATTCTTGAACATGTTTACCTCAGGCTAAAGTAACACAAATCCTCTTACAGACACATGAATTATGATGAGCAAACATCATGAAATGCAGGAGTTCAAGTGATGCTGGAGAAAAAGGAAGCATCTGGATGCTCAGGGCTTGAGAAGGTTCACTGGGTGAAAAACTGGACGGCTGAGCCCAAAGAGTGGTGGCCAGTTGCAAGTGGTGCTCCCCAGGCCCAGTATTGGGACCACTGCTTTTTAATGTCCTTATCCACCACCAGGGTAAGGGGATTGAATGAACCCACAGTCAGTTTATACTTTTACAGCTTCAGGTGACAAGGAACTCTACCATTTATTTATATGATGTATGAAAATGTTTTTTTCATATTTTTTAAGTTCTCCTTTCTCTGAATTATTGTATTTTCAGGAAAGTTTTTGCTTTATCAACAGAATTCAACATTTATAGATAACTTTCACAACTCTCTCAACTATCCTTTTTCTAAAATTAAGGAAACTTACTTTAGCTTCCTATTACACAGGAAGATGTTTTCTCTATTATCATCAGCTAGTTTTACTATATTTTTTGGAAGCAGAGGCAACCAGATGCATCCATAACAGAGAAATCTGGGTATAATTTTATAATGTTACCCAGTGGTAAAAGTGATGCCAGTTGTTTCAGTCTTCACTCCTTTCCTCACAATTCCTAAGGTTCAATGTGGTGATTTTTTTTTTCTTTACTTATGCTTAGCATCAAGGTGATATATTTTGAAATTCACTCCCCTCCTTCACATAGTCTGCATTATTTTTGCCTCTGTTCCTCACCACCACCTTCATTTTTCAGTAATACAGCATTAAATTTTACTCCTTTAAGCAGCATGATAAATGATGCTGTTACCTTCCTAATAAGTTCCTGTTACCATTTTGACCACTTTTAAATTTAGGCATCAAGCCATGACAATGACACTTCCTCATCAGCCACAGTCTTCCCTCCTCAGAGTGGACTCCTTGTGTGATATAATTAAAATGAAAGCTGGCATTGTCTTATAATTACCTCGTGAACAAGGGTGAGCAATAAAGTTTCTGACTCCATTTATCTTTAATATATTTGTGCTTATCTTAATTAAACCAGATCTTAACAAGACTGCTTAATGGACCACAGAAATAAGAGACTTTAAATAATCTGGTGCTTTGCAGTCTAAATATATTGGGCAACCAATACAGCAGCTGTCCAAGGGACACACAGGTATTTTTTTAATACCAAACTTGGGATTCATCTGCCTGGGTGTGAGTATGCAGAACATCATCCTCCTCACCCAAACTGCTCATCTCAGAGTCCTTTCTGTACAACAGATGCACCCACCACAGTCAGCAGAGTCTGAGTTGCAGCCTGTCCAGACCCAAGGATTTTACCAAGTTAGGCTCTGGGAGGGCTGGCTGTAGACTCTCAGGAGCAAGGGGGTAAGAGTGCACAAGAGTCCTGATTAGAAGTGAGAAAATAAAGAAAATTAGCATGGAAAAGTGAAGACTGAAACACACTGAAAGTTGCTGAGAACCATGAACAGAAGGAAGAGGCCCAAAATACATCATACTTATTATTATGGGAATGGACACGAGTTCAAAAATGTGATTTAATTTTGTATGTATGATTCATGCAACAAAATAATTCTGCCTAAGTACAGTCCTTCATTTAGTTGGTGCAGAATGCTATTTTAAAAAAGCAACAGAACCCCCATCTTTAAACTGGAAAAATACTACTAAATAGCCTAGAATTGATTGACATTTTAAGTTAAAGAATGGATCAAATGAAGATTTATATGGGAAAAATATTAAATTGGGTTTAATATATGGGTTTATATTAAATATAAAGCAGCATTTGTACTGGCAGCCCACGGCTGGGACAGGAGCACTCTTTGCTGGGTTCAAGTTGGCCCAGAGGGTGGTGGTGAACAGTGCTGCATCCAGCTGGTGGCCTGTCACCAGTGGTGTCTCTCAGGGCTCTGTGCTGGGGCCAGCTCTGTTCAATATTTTTATTGATGACACGGATGAGGGGATTGAGTCTTTCCTCAGTAAATTTGCAAACACTAAGCGTGTGTCCATCTATTGGGATGAGAGGAGGGCTCTGCAGACAGACCTGGAATGGTTGGATGGATGGGAAGAGTCTAACAGGATGAAGTTTAATAAATCCAAGTTCCGAGTCCTGTATTTTGGCCACAATAACCCCTGCAGTGTTATAGGCTGGGGATGGTGTGGCTGGACAGCGTTCAGGCAGAAAGGGACCTGGGGGTGCAGTGGCAGCAGCTGAACATGAGCCAGCAGTGAGCCCTGGTGGCCAGGAAGGCCAAGGGTGTCCTGGCCTGTGTCAGGAATGGTGTGGCCAGCAGGAGCAGGGAGGTCATTCTCCCCTGAACTCTGCACTGGTGAGGGCACACCTCGAGTGCTGTGTCCAGTTCTGGGCCCTCAGTTTGGGAAGGACCTTGAGACGCTTGAGCGCGTCCAGGGGAGGGCAACAAGGCTGGAGAGGGGCTTGGAACACAAACCCTGTGAGGAACGACTGAGGGAGCTGGGGGTGCTCAGCCTGGAGAAAAGGAGACTCAGAGGTGACCTTATCACTCTCTACAACATCCTGAAGGGTGGCTGTAATCAGGTTGGTCTCTTCCTCCAGGCAGCACTGACAGAAACAGAAGGCACAGTCTCAAGCTGCGTCAAGGGAAATATTAGGCTGGATATTAGGAAAAAGTTTTTCACTGGAAGAGTGATAAAGTACTGGAATGGCCTGGGGAGGCGGTGGAGTCACCACCTGGATGTGTTTAAAAAAAGACTGGATGTGGCACTCAGGGCCAGGGTTTAGTTGAGCTGTTAGGGCAGGGACTCAACAATATTGAAGGTCTCTTCCAACCTAGTGATTCTGTGATACTGAATTCTGGCATGTGAATGGCTGGGCTGTAACAAATGTTAATGCAATCCTTTGACCATACACTGTATATTAATACTACAAGTTCAAATCAATAAAATCAATACCAGTTTCTAAAGATTAAAATCAGAACAACATAGAAAAGAATCTGAAAAAATAAGAAAAAGCATTCACTAGTCCTCCGATATAGAAACACCTGATGAAAATTGAGTCAAAAGAATGAAAATAATGTGCTTAAGAAATAAAATTCCTAAAGTAAGATCAATATTAAAATTCAGCAGCATCTGTTTGTCTCATCTTTGTGGTTATGTGGCTAAATGGGTGAGAGGCAGAAATGGGGACAGTCAGACAATACATATGCTTATTCTTCACAGTGTGGTTTGTAAAGGCCGAGCAACCCAAGTGACTGGCAGCTACCTCAGGAAGGGTACGCCTGTAGGTGCATCACTTTAGCCTGAGCTGTTGGTTCTTTGCGTTAGGTTTGATATCATGGTCAACTACTGAACTAGAAAGAGAAGGCTGGAACATCAGCACTGCGGCAGGTTGTGATTACAAAACATTTGACAGGACTCTGGGAGAAAACCCTCAAAGTGCCTTCTGTCTATTTTGCTTGGGCTAAGGGTTGGATCTGAAGATAAAAAAGGTTCCTTCTAAACTCCTGTTCCTAGACAGGTAACAGATACTTTACCACCTCTAAATGTTCTCAAAAAAAGTCTGAGTCCAACATTCTGATTAGGCCACCACCAAACCATGCACACACAAAAACATACAACTGCAGCACAGTGACTTGTGTTGAACTTGTCATTATTGGTTAGTTGCTTGTTAAATACTTTATAAATGCAGCAAATTCCCAAGTGGTCACTTACTGTTCTTAAAAATAAAAAAAAATAATAAAGGGAACAGCATGGTTCTTGTCCCTGGTGTGCCTAACTATCCCAGATAACACCAGAACAAAATCCCCTAGCAAATAAGAGATTATTAATGAACCACTTCATATCCTCCTTCCATACTGAAATTCCTTCTGCTCTGCACATCCCAGTGAAAGCGATAAGTATTCACAGCCATGTCCCTGCTATGACTCATATCTTGTTAGAACAAAAAGAGGCACTTGGCTCTCTGGAAAATAAATCTCACTGCCGCCTGCCTTGGATTGCTGCAAGCCTACAGCTCCCTGGCTTGTGCTCTGTTGTGTCACAGAGGTCTTCACGTCCCACAGGAGACAATTACTAAGAAGTACCTCCAGAATAGGTGAGGTTCTGCATATTATTATAGGAGGGGGAAAAGGCTAAAATGGTAAATATATTTATAAAGGCTCAAAAAGCACAGTTACTCTGCGGGAAAGTCAGTCACCTGACAAGCTAAGCTGTGCAAATAGCACAGCCACTCTCCTGGACAAGAGGTTATTAGCAATAGGAAGAACTAAACTAATTGCCAGAATAACTTGTATTAGTATCCTCAGCAAGAAGCCAAGCTAGCCAAGAAGCATGATAACTAGCAGATCTCTGTCAGGAAAAAAAATATTAAGAAGTTTTTTTACCTTCCTAGCGTTTCTTCATCAGTTTGTCAATGAAAATTTTAAGAGTGAAACAAAGAAACTAAACAGCTTGCTGGAAAATCCCCCAACAAACCAAATTAAGTAAACAAGTGTTAATCAAGTCTATTTTATCCAAACACCACTGACTGGACAAGGCAAAATATAACACTGGGAACAGAGTTGAATCCATAGACCTTAGCTGGTCACTCTGTCTCCACCACTGTGGCATGGTCACCAGTGAATGAATATTGTCACCAAATAAGCCCCTAGTAACAGCAGACACGGACAATAACATAGGCCATTAATGCAAGTGTACCAGCTGGTCAGTATCTTACCTAAATGCTGAAGTTCTTCCTTCAATCCCTGTTCCAGTGCCAAAGTAGACAGACACTTCTATCAGATTCCTCTCAGGAATTACTAAGGTCAAGGCAGAAGTGATACCAGTATGTTGTGATGGATATAAACCTCAACACCCTTTCCCACAGAGTAACTAGGAGGAGAAATACCCCAGGTATTTGCACTAGCAGATATCCATACTTGCAAAAAAAAAAAAAAAAAAAAAAAAAAAAAAAAAAAAAAAAAAAAAAAATTCTGAGGAACCAGTGAAAAGAAACATGTGCCTAAATATGGAAGAGAAACATTTAACATTCTGTTCCAGCTCCTGGCTCAACAAGTAGCATCACTGTCAACCTGCAATGCCTTGAATAAGAGAAACTTTCTGCATACAAGAAGACCCTACATTGGTTTTACTGCAGCTCTTTGAAGGTGGACTCTCCAAGAAGTCAAACATTTTGAAAAAAATGGCAGAAGTCACCATTGAGGGGTGTTTAATTTCTCCTTCTAATTCAATAATTAAAGCACAGAGGAATAGCCAGACATTATTAAAAGTAGTCATGCTACTTCATACAGATCTAGCTATGAAGAAATTAGGCATAAATAAATATAAGTAGCACGCTTCTGGGGAACCATATATTCAATATTGTCTTCCACTTCTGTCTTTTAAATCCCACAGTTGATTCAAAGAATGACTCTGACATCTGTCTAACCCCCTCAGCATTGCACTCTGAGAATGAGTAGGAAGAATCAGATAAGCAGAGTACAGAAAGATGGATCTGGATATGAGTGTGGTCTGTGCATCAGCTGGGATGCACTGTACACTGAACTTTCAAAATACAGAATAGGCAGCAGTCAGCAAGCATGGAGTGAAATACACTTAAAAATCCACACAACAAAGGGTGTTTTAGGAATCCACCTCTGTACACCTTTCACCACATTACTTCAGAGGCAAATGAATTCTCCTACCTAAAATGTTAAAAAACTTTGAGTTTCAATTTTGCTAAATAAGCCTCCTCAATAAGTCATAGAAATAGTGCAGTGCCAATAGTGTTTGAACATTTACTGTTATCTTGAATATGGAAAGAGGGAATAATGAACAGATTTAAGGAGGCTGAAATGCTTAGAAATTAATAAATGATGCAATATTTTTATTATGCCATTTTCAATGAAAATCAAACACTTTGATCTTTTCCAGTATCATTTCAGTTTGAAATTGAACATTTCAGTTCATTTTAAACTGAAAAAAACCCCCAAAAACAAAAAAAACACGCCTATTTTAATCTAAATCAATATTTTAATGTCCTTTCCAAACACTTTGTGTCAGGTGGTTCCTCCACCTCAGGGAAGGCACTTCACTATGCTCCAACTTTTACAATCTAGCTAATACACCCAACCTTCCAATAGAGTAAAGGCAATAATCATCCTAATCACAGATTTTGTGATACTACATACCAAAAAAAAAAAAAAATAGAATTTAATCTTGAGGTGACAAAGAAATATGTGAATTTCATATTCAATTCAATGAACATGAAAGCAAAATACAAAAAAAAAAAAAAACCAACTTTTAATCTGAGTCAAACGCCCAAATGTTTTTCCAAATTAAAAAAAAAAGTCAAGAAAAATTGTAGTTTTTTTCCAAGTAAGGTTTTCATTCTTCAAAAGGTGCATTTTCTATTATAAATCATTCCTGCTGGAACTGTTTTTATTCCATTTCCTAGAGAGCAAAGGAGCACTTTGTCTCTACTTGAAGGTATTGTAATGCCTTCTTATTACTTCTTTTTTTCTCTTTCACATCTGACATATTTTTCCTTATTGCTAACCCTGGAATAAACATGACTAAACACAGTTTTCCTGTGAGCTCACATACAAAAGTAGCTTGGGCAATGTATTAATTTTGCTGTTTATATTATCCTGTCAAAAACAGGTAAAACTTGGCAGTTCCTCAAGTCTTGAAGAAGAAAGTCAAAAAGAAACCAAGCTATCATTAGGCAGCATCTCTGAGCACTCTAGTGTAGAGCTGCAGGACTTGTGTCAGAGTTCAAAATGAGATCTAACTTGAAAATCCCTTGGAAAAAAGGTCATATTATAGATATTGTATGATTTATGCTGGTTTTAGACTTTCTCATTCAAGGACAACTTCCATGTCCCACATCTTTGTAATGAACAGAGTGTGCTACCTCCTCTCCTTTGCATTACCACAGGTCTCCAAGGACAAGGAGAAATACATGCTACAAAGATTTATTACATCCAACTACATCAGAAAGCCAGATAGCAAAAAATTCAAGCCATTTAAGTCAAGAAAACACTCTTGGAATTGATATTTTTGGATGCACAACAGGATATTAACCTGTACCATTGTTGAGCTCATCCTCTTTGTTAAACTTCAAGTTTGCTTTTTGCAGGAACCAGAATTCTGCTTCATACTGTGGAGAAGCACTTTTCAAAAGGGAAAAGCACTGCATCAAAGCAAGATTTCTACCTTGGACCACAGCAAATTGCTTGGCAGTCCTTTTATTATATTCAAGGCATTCTCAGGCAGCTGGGCCTCATTACAAGCAATGGCGCTTCAGCCATTAACTTCAGAGAGATGAGGATAAAGCACTAAACAAATGAAGATAATTTAAAGCATGTTAAGCAAGAAAATGAACTAGTATGGAGCACTGCTAATGCTGCATGCTAAGCATGCTTCCTGGTGAGTGCTGCAAAACCACAGATATTTTGGGACAGGTGCTCCTACAGAGTTTTTGTTTTCCTTCCAGCCCGGTGGGGCACTGCCCTGGTGGGGGCCTTGCAGTGCCACAGCAGAATGAACAGCTAAAAGATGAGGCCCATCCCTTCCTCTTCATTCTACCAATTCTAGGGCAGGAAATACTCCCAGGCAGAGTGCTGTTGCAGTAAGCAGCTTTTGGGGAACAAAAATGCAGTCAAGAATTTGTCTGTATAGAATTCGCTGATTTGTTTGTTGAGAGTTTTAACAGCACTAGTGTTGTAAATTAATGAAGATAAATAACACTGGCATTTGGGCGTAAGACCAGAATTAGAGCTAAGTCTCAAATAGATCTATAGCCTTCCATACAGATCTTTATGTTTCATACACCACCAGTAAACATGAGGCTGTCTCACCACTGTAGTTGGGTGTTCTGATCAATTTGTGGTTCATTAGCCACATGCCAACATGCAGTCAGGACTAGCCCTTCTCCCCCAGAGATACTGACACTCATTCTTCAGCTTTCTAGTGTAATTTATTCATTGTGAACCAATACAGCTACAACCTGGTCCAAGTTTAACCTCAGGCTAGATCCAGCACTTGCATAGTCCCAATACTCCCTCCAGATCTTTCTGCTTTTCTGAGGAAATGCATAAATGTTACAAAGACAAAATTTCAGCTTTCATCCTACAGAGGCTGTACAAATTTTAACTGAACCATATTTTTTGAAAGGTACACTTAAAAAGAACTTTAACAGCTGCTCTCAGACTTTAGGTGATTAATTTTGAAGTAGGTTCTATAAAAGAATTAACAATAACAGCCGAAGGTTGAGGCATTAATATTAACCTGTAATAAAAGGAATGATATTCAAACCATTTCTAGAAATAAAAGATGAGTACCTGGTCCTAGAGTGCTAGGAGAAGCACATAACTTAAATTATATCCAATCAGGCAAAATACAGATATTAAACATTTATGAGCAGCTCTGATATATTCTGAATTAATCAGTTCACCACATTTAAATGTTTTAATATTTAATACTGCTACCTCAACAGTCCTGAAGAAATATTAAACTTTTGTATAGTCATTTAAAAGGGATAGCAAGAGATTTTACTACACATAAAATCTGAATTGTGGCAGTAGGTTTTGTGCTGTGCTGTGTTTTATGGAGAACCATGATTATAATGTATTGAACTACAACTGAAATTCTGAACATTTTTACACAGATGAAACAGAAATAAGGGCAGTAATAACACGAGTAACAATTATTAAGCCAGGGGTAAGTACATGTCCAATCTGATTAAGTCTCCTAGGCATGATGGATTACTCATGAAGGCTTACTAATATCATACTTTTGTCAAATCTGTCAGATGAGTGTAAATGGCATGCTAAAGACATTTTAGACATTGCAGTGTATTAATGTTAGTGTGTTAGTAAAGCAAATCTTGTCCAAAACACCAGCTGTGGTAAGCAAAAAATATGTCTAGAAAGAGATATTTTAGCTGTTGACAAATTCCCCCACTGTAAAAAGCAAGCACTCAGAATTTTTTTTTTTTTGCAGCTGCTGCCAATAACTGTAAATTTAAATATAAGAACTGTATACTAATTTGTGAGTCGTTTTAAAACACAGTGTTTAAAAGCATATTAAAGTTGAAAATGAGGACATGAAGACCTTCTTTAGAAAAGAGTGAGTCACATATGATGCTGATTCCGTTATTAAAAAGCTTGCTTTGATTGTAAACATATTCCTGAGATTCTGTGCTTTAGCACTTCTAAATAAAGAAATACTTTGAAAATTCCTAGATAAAACACTACAACAACAAACTACAAAACTGTTGAGGTTTTATGGAAATTCTAAGAGGACAACACATGGCATAAAGCCTCTGCTATGAGCACGTGCTCATTTCCAGACCACTTTGACAGTCTGGAGCTCAGACTCGGCAACAGCTGAACTCTTGTCTATCTCTTTGCCCCTTGTCAGTCAGTCTAAATTCAATAAATTGCTCTCATTCTGCATGGTTTTGCCTGAATTATCATTGCAGACCACCAAACTGAATTTACCAGCGGTATTAAGTTTATAGCAGGACAATTTCAAAGAGAACAGTAGCAATTATAATTGAAGAGAAAGCACATAAAATCTGTATATGTAGGTTGTTAGCCAAGACACAGCCTGGCTCCCATGTGAATTATTTTTAAAAACAACAAATTCAACAAAACCTCCCCCCAAACAACAACAACAAACAACAACGAGGACAAAGTCTCAAATCTTTATTCTCTATTTATTTTTGAGCAAACATAAGCCTCATCCTTTAACACCATTACCTTTCTAGTAACGAAATCTGCCACAAATGCTCACACATAGCAAAAGGAACAGAGATGCCCCAGTTCAGCCCTTGCACCACTCTGTGGTCCTGCTAACCCACACTCCTTCCCAGAAACCTCAAACAACCAAAACTTCCACATGCACAAAGCCCTGCCCCAGAGATTATCCTTTGCTGATTTCACAATATTGCTGTAAGTGAACTCCAAAACTGGCAGTAATTCTGTCCTCTAGGGAGATGCTCATAAGCAGCAGCCAGAGTCCTTTATATAACCTGTTAAACCAAAAGTGGGCCCTGCATTCCCAGTGCTGAACATCATTGTCTAAGAGCAAACGCAGACACGTGAAAGTATTGCAGGTAATTGCTTTGGGGTCGTATTTATATGAAAAAACAGAGAGGAAGATATGGGGAAATTAACAGAAAAGGCATGAAAGAAACTGTAAGGACACAATGCCACAGCTGTGAGACAAAAACACTTGCTGAGCTGATCTGAAGGCCCTGTGATGGACAAAATGACTCCCTCATGTTACTCAAGGAAATCACTCAGAGATCATCTCATGTCCCAGTACATTCAAGGAAACAAGACTTCTTTAGAATAAGAAGGAGATAATCAAATAAAAAAATGGGAGTTACCAATTTCTTTTCTTACTGCAAGTGATTAATATGATCCTGAGAAATCTCAGTTGGATCTATCAATAGAGAGGCATTACAACCATTGGATCAAAAAGATGCAAGTAATAGACAAGTCACAAGACATGCAAGTGACCCTCGACCAACAGTTCAGAAAGAGTTTAAAACGAAACCAAAATGATGAAAAAAAAAAAAAAAGTTTGCATAATATAATTTCTAGAAACTTTTGAATTTTGCCAAAAAATTCAGGGAGTCCCTTGAAGATAGATGGAATTCTTATTGAGACAACCATGGCAGACTTGGGGAATTTTTGAGTCAGAATGGTGAATTAATTAACCAGACTGACCTGACTGCAAAGACTGTTTCTCCCAAAAACAGGATAGGGGGAAATTTGGACTAATTTGAAATATGCTAAGAAAGAGAAACTCTAACATAGGCCTGAATAAATGAGCAATCACATTGAGAAAGAGATTAAAGAATTACCAAAAAGCACCCTAAATTACTATAGAACAACACAAATGAACTTGGACTTGCAGAACAATATCAGAGAAAGGAAGTTTTCCAGTATGCAACATGGACTATAAATGAAGGGATAGTGGATACTGGTTTGGACATCACTATTTTTTCAGCAGACATAGGAAAAAAGCTAAGAGGTGAACCTGTAATTGGCTGTGTATGCTGCTGACAAGGCTGTGGAGATAACTTGTCCCTTTGAAATCTAGGAAAGCAGGTTTTGATTGAAAGTGATGGAAATTTGAGAAAGCGATTCAGACAATTAAGGAATTGCACAATCTGCCATCTTCAGATTTAAGAATGGCAAAACCCCTACCAAACACTCATAAAAAAACAACTTTGTAATATATTAAATGCATGGAGATGTAGCTCCTCAAGATCCTGGCCATTGCCAGTGGTGCTCTCGTGCCCCCCTGTGCAGAAACACAAAGGCAGCAAGAAAGGACAAAGAGTCACTCACACCCCTCCAGAGGCCCCAGATCTCAGGGGAATCATAGCTGCTAAAATTTCAGTGCATTTGAGACCGCAGTCCATCCATTTCCAAACTGTTTCTAAAAAGCTAGAGATAATAAAGATAATAATGAAAATAAAGATGGGAACTGTGGTTGCAAAGGTCAAACGTGAGATGTATGCAATGTTAATGTGGAAAAGCTGAAAGGACAAAGGAGAATCTCTGCTAAGTGATTTTACATTTAAGCAAGGAGCAGCAAATTCTTCTTTGTGAGCATTAGGATTCCCTCTCTAAACCGAAAATTATAAATATGAAATTATACTGCAATGGTTCACACCACATGGTTAGGCTGTAGAGAAGTATGGAGAATCTGCTTTCTGTGAGGTGCAGGGAACTAAGTGGAGATAATTTAAAGACTTATTACCTTTTATCATGGGTAAGCACTATAGCTGTTACAGCAGGTTCATTGTGCTCTTCTCAAACTGACCTGGAGAGTGGTAAGCAGCCAGCAGAAGCAAATTCAGGTGGCAATGAAAGCACAGCTTTATCAAATACACTAATCCTCACCAATTCACATTGGCAGATGTTGCTTTTTGTGTGAGGGGTGAAACGATTGCTGGCCAGATTGCTGTGTCTGGGGGATATCTTAAGGCAGGGATTGGCAGAAATTAAATGAGAATGGGAAGTGACTAATGTGACTTATATATATATATATAAGACAAATATTGAAATTAATACCAAATACATAGCACAGCAAAGACAGACCTAAGCTATTCCAGTGATTTATGGGTACCTAAGTCTCTTGCTTGCAAAACTTACTCCTTTAAATTTGCCACAGATCTCATCATAAAGTGAAGGAAACCTGTAGGTCCCATCAGACAGTCTCTGAGTTACACACATGCAGAACCACACAGGTTTAAGCTACTGTTCTGAAACCTGATTTTCTTTCTTTCTTTTTATTTTTTTAAAGTGAAAATCTTTTTCAAATTGGCCAGTAATTAGAAATAGCAATACATAAATCTGCCAAACATCTGTGCACCATTTTAATGAATGCAAACCTTAAATAAACCTTGATATAAAAGGTAAGATAGTTGGAAAGTTATAAGCAAATGTAACAATACTTTTGAAATGAAAATGTCTTCAAGTTACAGCTAGAGCACTATGTAGATCTTTCTGTGCTATGCTGGGTCTAGGAAATAATAACAGTAGCAAAATTGTAAAACATATTAGAATGGCAGGTGCTGCAGTTCATTGTTATGCTAAAAAACTCCTAACAATTGTCTATAGCAATTGCAGCTGTATAATAATTATCCATCTGATTAGCAAATGTAACTACCTGCAGTTAACTGGTTTACTGGTATAACTACTTGCAAGGATGAAATGCCTTTCAAAATCAGGTAAGTTAGTGCTAAAACTAAGTTAGTGCTAAAACTAAACAGCCCTGTCAAAGTTTCATACTGAAAGAGTATTTCAAGTGGCTGTAGAATTATCTGCACTTTGGTACAAGTGCTTAGAAAATGTTTTTTATAAGATGTGAAAAAGCATCCAAAAAACAGCCTCACCAGATTTTAAAACCAGGTAGCTCAGACATTATTTTATGAAGGAAAACTATTACAACCACATTTTTATTACTAGATATATCCATGCCACTGCAGGCACTCAGATGTCTCAGAAAACACATTCAAATATATACAGAAATTATATGTGGTCAAGTTCTCATCCTCTCCTATTGCCTCAATGGTTGTAATCTTGCTTCTTATATGAAAAAGCTGCTCCTCTTCAGTACTCTCCACCTGTGCCTGTAAAACTCTACTCAACCACTCACCCAGGGCCATTTGAGCTAAGTAAAATATGATTTCCTTTCATTAGCATAAGTCATCATGGAAAAAAGTAGATTTTCTATCTGAAACCTCAGATTTTCATGGCAATTTGATTGGGGTGACCTTGCTCTTCCATTTAATCTCACCAGACAACAAAATATTTTAAAATATATGCAAATTATGTCAGTGTCCTCCTATGAGATACACAAGTAAAACTGTTAAAATTTGGACACAAATTTTCATTAATGTCTTTAATGTCTCTTTCTGTATTATTGACTTCAAGGTAGTTTGTAGATAACACAAATCTTCCTCTTTCCTTGTCCCACCTTTGCTTTCTGTGTGTTCCATCAGAACAGACTCACTTTGAGACCTGAAATTCTATTTACCTACCTTTGTAGCTTCCTTTTAAATCTAAACATGAGGTTTTTCCACTCCTTTTCTGCTTCCTCTCATTTAAGAGAAAGGATTCCAGCAAGGAACATTTGGGTAAGCCTCATTTACATACAGAAAACAGCACAACAGAATCACAAGTGTGTTTCCCCAACGTGTCTCTCACTAACTGTTGATCTCACCAGCTGATTCCAACTAAGCACAACCAAAAGGTAAACACCTGGAAACTCCTGCTTCTCTAAATCCTCTGAAATATCAGTACCCTGAGAAAGGTGCCTCTTCATTCTCCTCCCTGTTTGGTCACTCCAGGGCTCTAAGGCTTTGAGCATTCATATAGAAATATCCAAAATCTGAATTTTGCAAAGATTTGAGCACCAGGATTCCCATTAAATTAATCTGCATTCATATGTGCTGGAAATACTTGAATGCCTCATCAGCACATGCCATAGGTATTTAGAATCTGAGACACTCCACATCAAGCCTGACATATTGGAAACTGAGAGCACTCCTGTAGGAACAGCAAAGGAAGCTGAACCATAGCTTTTAGCACGGTTAAAGCAAAAAAAGGATAACTAAAGAACTGAAGTAGTGCTCAGTCTGGGCTGGTCTCTTTGTCACCTTTGGCATTTCATGTGCTTTTTCTAGCTCTTTTTTTTTTTCAACAATTGAAAAATGCCTTTTGAAATTTAATATGCAAAAAATATAATAGTATGTATATTCATTTCAGCAGTTGGGGATACATTTAATGCAAGATTTTATCAGTGCAAGTTTGCTATTCAGATTGTAATTATAAAAGTAAGGAAATATGTCTTAAACACTAAATTGTCCACAGACCATGGACAAATATATATGTAATCATCCAACAGTGATTCATAGTGAAATACTACTAAAAAAACCCTAATTTTTATTATTCACATTTGCTGGATTTCTGTTCATGTGTAAACCTTACTGCTCCCAAAAAATCTTACAACAATAAATCATTGTTGTACAGCCAGGTTGCCAATCTGCTAAGAAACTGAAATTTTGGAAGAGGAAATTTGGAAATTTTCCTTAGGAATTTTTGGGAGTTCTTTAAAGGAGAGCGAGGAGTTGATACTTCAAGCATCTGATTTTCTCAGCGCCTCTTCCAACTTGCCCTCTCATTGAACCAACACAATTCTCTTTTCCCATTTTCTCTCCCTGGGCTCTCCTGCCTTCCAAGAAGAGGCAGCTTTGGGGAGCCCTGTGCCTATGGAGCCCAGCTGCCTGCCAGAATGGAGCTTTGGGGAGCCCTGTGTCCCCAGAGACAATCTGGGATGCCAGGATGGAGCTCTGGGGAGCCCTGTGCCCATGGAGCCCAGCTGCCTGCCAGAATGGAGCTTTGGGAAGCCCTGTGCCCCAGAGCCCAGCTGGGATGCCAGGATGGAGCCTTGGGGAGCCCTGTGCCCCAGAGCCCAGCTGGGATGCCAGGATGGAGCCTTGGGGAGCCCTGTGCCCCAGAGCCCAGCTGGGATGCCAGGATGGAGCCTTGGGGAGCCCTGTGCCCCAGAGCCCAGCTGGGATGCCAGGATGGAGCCTTGGGGAGCCCTGTGCCCCAGAGCCCAGCTGGGATGCCAGGATGGAGCCTTGGGGAGCCCTGTGCCCCAGAGCCCAGCTGGGATGCCAGGATGGAGCCTTGGGGAGCCCTGTGCCCCTTCTGCCTGCCAGGATGGAGCAGGAGCTGGTGCAGCACACGAGCACCATTTGGCATCACACAAACCTCCAGTGCCAAGCAGAACAGACACAAAGGAAAGTTAAAGGGCCACTTGCTGCTGCTCTCCCTGCTCACACAACACTCCTTCTGAAGGTGTTTGAAACCCTTCTACAAAATCGTAATTTTAATGTGTCTCATCTCTGCCTCACTGAGAGTAAGTTGATGTGTCAGTTGGAGGCTGGCATCAACCATTTTTGGATGGTTGGTTTCAAATCCTCTAATCAGCTTACCATCCAAATAATTGAGCTGTGTGTTGGGAGGCCCTTCGAGGCGTGAGTGAAGACATTCTCCCTCAAGGCCCAGAGCAAAATTAGAGCTGTCATTTCCAGCCCCCCGCGTTGCCTGCACCTTCCTGCATCAGCCAGCCAGAAGCTGCTTCACGTGCCCAAGAGTGTCCTCCCCACCACGTGTGTAGCTCATAGAAATGAAGGACAGCACCTTTGTTTTTCTAAGAAACACTGATCTACTACTATACATGGAGATTTAAAGCTAGGATTCAGATACATGTTTTTCTTCTATTTCATCAAAATGTATAACCCTCACTAAACTACCCTTACCAGCCACTCTGTGAAACACCAGGAGACACACTGTGACCTTCATAGTGGAAACCTAACACAGAAGTGACATAAATAGCAAGGAAAATATATACATTAGTAGGGCACACAGTAACAGATGCAGAGCAAGATTTTCTGCTTGCACAGGCAGCCCATAATGGGCTTTAAAACAAGGGCAGCATCCTGTGGGGTGATTTCCTCCCATGCTGTCCTTGCTTAAAGGGAACAAATTACTGCTTGCCCATGGGGATGATAGAGCTGCCAGCTCCAGCACTCCCTTTCTGGCCATCCCACCTGGTGCAAAGCCCCCTCAGGAGGGTGAAACACCAGTTTGCACCCAAAAGCATCACCAAGAAAATTTGCCCATTCCCCCTGAGCTCACACCTCCCCTGTCTATGCCATCCAGGACACCTGCCCCCTCCATCTTCCTTTCAGAGCCTCCCTCATTTCCCACAGCTAAAGGAGAAATGTTTAGGAGCTCTGTTTTCCTCTTCTCTCACAAACTAGCATGTCCTGGTTTTTATATCTTCCCTTTTTTATCTTCCTTTTATTATCTTCCCTTATTTCCTAGTTCTCTGTAATTACATATTGGGACATCAAACAGTGAAGCAGGGACTGCTTTTGAAGGCTTTTATAATTAGCTTTTCTATTGTGTCCTTTAATACCTCCTCTGGCTTTAGACTTACTTTTTTCTGTTCACAACCTCCTGAACATATGGCAGTAAATATGCAGCATGCTGTGAGCTTCACCTGGAGTCTACTTACAATATATCTGCAATGTAAATAACAGACTTCGTGTCAGTCAATTAATCACACACCAGTGCTTGGCAGAGGGCAGGCAGATTGCAGGAAGGGAAATTGAAAGTGGTGTCTTGATCAGCATTGGACTTCAAGTATTAAATATTACCTAAGCTGGCATGCTTCTCTGGCATCACTGCTTTTACCTAAAAACATTCCCTTACAATTGCATTAGAATTAATTCAAGGCTAAATTCTCCACTCACCACGACCATTTTGGTAACATTTGACCCAATGCAATAATGATCTCATTTCCACAGAACATGACCCAAATGCAAATATCATACAAAAATTAAATTAAATTAAATCAAATTAAATTAAATTAAATTAAATTTAAAGTGATCCCATGATGATGCACAAAATGAAAATATTGTCATTTCAGTAAAAATGTTTCTTTTTGGTAAAACAAATTCAAATTAATTATGTTACAGATGTGGTTTATTCTTGTTTTTGCAACAATGCATTTGAGCAAGACAAAATACTTTGTTTACCTGACGCACTTTATTTAACTCAAGGGATTCATGAGGATATCATCAATTATAATCACAAACACATCATTTTATGCTTAAAAAAGAGGACTCTATTCCATTAGAGCTCTTCTAATTTGAAGATCTCAAAGGATTTTCTGTACTACATTAAAATCCTTGTCATTCCCACAGAGGACAAGTGAAAATACAGAAACAAATCATCTAATATTTAAACACACTTGCAGAGGGCACAGCACAAAGATCTCATGGGAAGAGCTTTCCTAATAACAATAAAAATTTAATTGAAGGTAACAAAGAAGCCTGTTCATGGCTGAGGTTCTTCCACGTCTCACTGTACCTGGTCCTGAGCTAGTCTCTGCCAGGGCTGGTGCCTGAGAGGGCAAGTGGGCAAACTGTGCCCTCAGCCACCTCCCACCCAGCTCACACCACTGCAGTTCAGCCCTACAGGTCTTCAAAGGCTTTGTATTATTGCCTTCATCCTGCTTCTTCTGAGAATTTATTCCTACAGGGAATCCCCATGCTCTTTCTCTGCAGTTTCCCTTTACAGAAAGCTCCATCTTTTCAGGAGATAAACAAAACTTCAGAGACTACATCAACCTTTGGCTTAAAAGCCACTGACCTCTGATGGCTATGCATCCAGGACAACCAATTATCTTCTGTAGATGACTAGAAACCCAAAGCCCACCACTGCTCCTAAGGGCTTTGGTGGCACGGTGGGAGCTGAGGCTGCCTGGTGCTGGGGCACCCCTGTTACCCTGGGGACCCCATCCATGCCCATCCCATGGAAAAGCCTCTCTCCCCACCATTGCCAGAGCCCTCTCTCCCATCACTGCCAGAGCCCTCTCTCCCTGTGGCTGCAGAGTGATTTTTATTTTCAGCAGCAAAGTGAAAACTGTTCTCAGTGGGGATCAGCATTCCCAGTATCTGTAGGGTACAGCAGAGTCTTACTAAAGAGTTTCTGTGCCTGGGGCATCTGCAGGGACCCCTCTCTCTCTGTGTTCTCCTAGGGCTAATAAATAGCTGAGTTCACGTGACTGACTTCAGTTTTAGTGATGGCATGACCCTGGGTTCTTTTACTCTGCTGGCTACCAATTTCCATCAAACCTTCAGGTCTTTTGCATCTTTGAGACCTGTATCCCTGATACATTTGATTAAGCAACATTAACCAACACATTCCAAAGGGAGGAGGACAGACAGTGTACTGACAGTACTCTAGGAGAGTGCCCATAAATTTCCTTCAGGGAAAAAGATATTGATTTGCAAGCATAAGCATGCAGAAAAGGCAACCACACAACAGGAGAGTAAAAAATATTTATTTAGCATATTGGTCTACAATGTCTTGTTATGCCAATGATAACAGCACCAAAGCAACAGAGGCCAAAAACACATACAGGACATTTTGATATTTGGGACATTACTATGCAGTGGTACTAACAACTACTGGGAGTAAAGGGAAGTTAAGGTGTTTAAAGGATGGCAGCTCTTGCAGGGATGTAAAAGCTATTGAAGTTGAGGGGATTTTAGTATTTCAGAGAATATGGATTTGAAGCGTTCCAACCAGCAGTACAAAAAGCATATACAGCCCCAGGAAAGGCCAGGTTCTGTGCTCAGCTACCAGCCTCAAAAATGGACAGGCAGAGCTGTGTCCCCAGCTCGTCCTGAAGGACAGGAGGAGCCAGGCAGCCCTTCCCCTTGGCAGTGGCCAGCTCATGGGGAAGTAGGGCAGAAAATTCCAAGGATCTCAGCCCAGGCCAGACCTGACATCCCCTTCCAGTGCAAACGCTGCCAGTGCTGGGCAGGGTTGTGCTGCCAGCAGCCAGAGGGGCTCAGGGGGCTGGCACTGCTCCACATGGAGTCCTGAGCAACAAAGGGGAAAAGCCACAGACCTAGAGGTCAACATACCTAGCCATGATTTGGCCTCTGAAGTGCAAGAGTTTAACTTTGACTCACACAGCACCTTGTGTCCCTGCATGTTTCCTGGTGCCCCTGGTACAGCCACAGGCTGTGTCCAGTGCCAGGGAAACAGGGCTGTGGTGAGCACCAGCTCCAGCTCTGCCTCCAGACAGAGCTGCCCACTCAAACTGCAGCCCCCACTGGGTTCAATTAAGCAGCTTTTGTCTCTTGACAGGACTTGACCATGGAGCAATGCTTGAGTCAGAAACAAAGACACAAAGACAAGCCCTGAGGCAGAAGATCTGATGATATTTCTAAGTTAATTTACAATTTCAGTGCTTTTACTCTTTAAAGATAAAGTAACTAAGATGATGTTGTGATTAAGGTGTAGAATGTCTAATTTGAGAGATGTATAAAAGGCAATCAAGGAGTGCTATCTATCAGGAGATAACTGCAAGTCTTCTCCCATCATCACTATAAATCTTTCACTGAGAAGAGCTACTACATTATAAAGAACAAGAAGTAAAAAAAAAAATAAAAAGAAGACATGTTAAACACTACCTAACAAGCTTCATGACATGAGCACAAAAGTCTTAAATTCAATGTCATAAATTCAATACCATCAGAAGATTTAGATACAATGTCCTTAGAGACAGTGCTGTGTAAGTCAAGCACAATATTAAAAGACAGTGAAATCTTTAATCTGTGTTAAATATTTTAAATTCATAGATCTGATTCAGAGAAATATCACAGAAGCATCATCAATCCTTTTTCCCTTCTGACACGTATTTTTTATAGCTTTGCTACAGTTTCTGCAACTAAAAATATCCCAAACACTTACAGAAAACAGATGAGACATAAAACTGACCTTGTGGACAGGATCACATGCCATCATTATGCTTACTCCAATAAATACCCCCAAACAGGCCAAGATTAATACCTGCATATATTTAAATTACCACTTTAAAAGAGATTAGGCTTAAGGCATCCCACCTATTCCCAGAGGCATCATGCAGTGATTATTCCTTACAGGTATTTCCAAAGGGAAAACACCTTGTTCAAAAGTACTGAATGTTGTGATAGTGGCATATATATAACCCTCTCCTTTAGTTTCACATTTAGGGCACATAAGCCTTTATTTTCTGTTTAAATGTACTAATCTTCTTAACGGTATAATCAAGCCTTTAATATATAATATTATCAGTTTATATTTAGAAGGAATAACCATCACGTTAGTGGTGATGGACATATCTCTCCATTCATCTGACTGAAATACCCTGGATAAATCTCTTTGCCCAATTCATTTCTGCAGAGACAGCAAGAGGCTTTATTTAATTTAAAAGCATTCAGTTGCAATATATTTATAGTTAATATGTAAAAATCCTGCTTTAAGTTTGAGAAACGTTTCTTTCTTCTTCCATTTCTGATAGGGAAATGTTCCAGTTTGTAGCTTTTAAAGTAACGTAGGCTATAAATTCAACAAAAGGTATTCCTACAGCGAATAGGTCACAAAAACTTAAATTATCTTTGCATCCTTGCAAAGTTAGGTGTTCTTGGAAGGTAAAAATGAGCCTGAGCCCCTAGGTACAAATTTAAGGAAGTTCATATTTAATAGTATCCCAGAACATGATGGGTTTTTTGGTTTTCTTCTTGTTGTTGTTTTGTTTGTTAGTTTTGGGGTTTTTTTTTTCTTTTTTTTTCTTTTTCTTTTTCTGTTCTTTCAGTAGAACTGGAAGATTTCTTAGTAATTCCTAATTCTTGCCCAATATAATACCAGCTTTGCACCACATAAAAAATGCCCCCACCAATACAAAACCTGAGCCAGATCTAAGCCCCTGAAACATGGTCTTTCTGTGAGATATTACAGGGGGATTATAAAACACCAGACAGCAGAGCTATCTTTTGGCACATGACAGGCATTGCATTAGGCCTGCCATGATGCATACATTAAACATAATAAATAGCTGCTATAGACCCAAGTCCCCAAAATACATATTAAGGTCTCTCACATATATTTTCTTGTGGCACCTCCTCTGATTCTGAAGAGCACATTAAATGTTTAGCCACCCAAAATGTAACTATTCATCCTAGCAGCAACCTGATTGCCTGCAACAGAAAAGCTCAAGAAAGAGTTAAATAGACAGCCATTAACAAAGAATATAATGGAACATGCTCTTACATGTATAATTAAAAGAAATGTATTATTATCCTTTAATTATATCTAAAAATTTCCAAATTAATCAAAAATAATGGAGAAAGTGTGATGTGTTATTATCATTGATTCCCGATTTGTCTTAAAGGTAAATACCCATATAAGATACTCATAAGTAAAACCCAAAATTAAAAGGTCCATCAAATTCTGGCCTAGCTAATTACAAAGGCATCAATCTCTCTTTATAACAGAGCACAGTGTTCTTGATGTAAAAAAAGCACAAAGAGGATGAGTCCCCTCTAATTCAAACAAATTACAGCCACTCTGCATGCTAACCATAACAAACACATATTAAATTCAGCAGAAGGGATGAGAATTGAACTGGCATGCAGCTGGAACCTCTTCCAGATCATTTGACCAGGGAATGTTTTTCCCACTGACACATCTGCCCAGCAATGTGGGGGGAAGTCACTACATGGAAGCTGTGGATGCTAAATCTCTGAGCAATGAGCCCAGCATTCTGAAAAAGGAGGGAAGAGGGGGGAAATTTGGATAAGCTGAAAATCTGACTGTTCCCTCACATGTGGTCCTCTCTTCTGCCTCACCTGCCTACACCTGGAGGCCACAGTCAGCCTTGCCCCAGTGCAGCACTACCCCAAGAGGGATGGAAACTGCCATCCAGATGTTCTGCACAAGGAGTTAATTAGGAAAATTTTCAAGAAGAGAGCAGGGTTAAATCTCGTCCCGCTGTCCAAAGATTTTGCTATGTATCTCTCATATTACACAATGCATCAAGGAGCTGTGGGCTGTGCTGGCACTGATCCTCTTCTATGGTGATGACAGTCCTCACCTCCCTGAAGTGCTAAAAGCTGGCACACTCCGAGACAGAACAAGCAATTTTGGTTTGTCAACAATTTGACCATTCTGAAGATTTGAGGTACTATGCTTACTAGCATGTGTATGAGTTCTGCACCTTATAAAAAATCTACATGCTCTAGAGAAAATACATCAATTAGAACAAAAAGTTTCCCTGTTTCTGAGTGTATGTAGAAAATACTTGGTAACTGCAAAAAGTGCAGGCTTTGTAAATCTAGAATGAAAGGTTACTAGTTACAGAGCAAGTCACTAGTGTTTCTTAGCAGTTAGTGAAATGCAATCAAAATAAATATTGTAATGTTACTAATTTTACAATGTGCTTTCTCAAATGGAAAATATTGCAATTAGAAGGAGGATTTGCTCTCTACTGGAATCTCACTAATTGGGCAAAAAGTACTTGGGGGGGAGCTGTTCATTGGGGTTTTGGGCAAGGTCCCAGAAGAAGAGGAGTCAGCATGTAATGCATCACTACCACTGCTCAAAGACAGTTTAGAGTTTAAAAACTCCATTTGTACAAAGAAAACAGCCAGATGCCACGGCATTGGTGTTCTGTCAGTGATGAGTAGCATAAAGGCCCCCTAGCATCTGCTACCACTTGAGGAAACAAAACTTACTTCTCTTTGAGTGAAAATGTCCACAGAAGAATCTGGGCTGCCTGAGGCTGGGGAGGGAGCAGTGCTGCCAGCTCCAGCCAAACCCACACCTTTTCATCTCCGCTGGCTGAGGCAAATTCTGCAAACATCACAGCTCTGCTGAAACTCCTTTGTATTCACAACTGCATTAACTACATGCTGAAGGAAAAGCAGGGCAATAAAGAACACAGGGATCATTTCCCTGAAGGAAATAAACCTGTATCTCTCAGACACATTTTCTATGTCTGCTCTCAGCAGTTCATTTCTGTTTGAGGTGGACAACCTGTAAATATTATTCTGTGAAGAAAAGAGATAATTTTAAAGACATGAAGGTGTCTTTGTCTAGTTCAATGAACCCAAATTCTGTGGATGCACTGCAACAGGTTTTCCAGATCAGAAGCAGAAGTACCCTTTATCTGCAAGACATTACATTGCTGCAGAAAGAAGCAAGTGAGAGATCTCCTCTAAGCCTTTTTTACAAAACACTGAAACACAGAAAAGATTTCTGCTGAAAAAGAAAGCTGAAAAATTACTAGGTGTAAAGGAAAATGTGGTCAAGTTACACATTAGTAGCCACACAGCAACCACAGGTATAATTATAGAAAATGTGAGATTTTTACCTTGGAAATGCTAGTATTGTTACCAACTGCCCTTTGCTGCCTTAAGGAGTGAATTATGATTCTGCAATTTATTTTGGGAACAAACACAAGGAGAGTGGTCTGAATCAGATCTGTGCAGTGGCCGGAAATTAAATGGTCAACTTGTCAGAAGTAGAACTGTTTGATTTTTGGTTCAGTGACCAAAATGAAAAGAAAAAGAAAGAAAAAGAGATCAGCTTGGGCCACCATAAAAGAAGTACTGCGGGATCTGGCACAAAAAAAATAAATTAAAATATCAGTTAGGTCAATATGAAAATCTTCAGTGAACCCAAAGAAATTAGATAAAGACTTTTGTTCAAGCAGAAAAGTCTCATTCCATTTTCTGATTATGCATGTAACTTCTTTTTTTTCAGTCAGTTTCACAATTAAGATACTTTTCCAAAACAAAAATAAGAACAAAGATTTGAAAATAACAATAATATATTTCAAATATTTCACTTCTCCCCATTTTTTATTAAAACTTTTACCAAATTCTATTCAAGTACATTATTAGTTTTTCTCTTTGACAAAATCAGATGACAAATAAATTCACTATGAACATGGAAATTCCAACTAAATAAATTCAGAGAATCACAGAATAGGTTTGCTTGGAAGGGACCTTACATATCATCTGGTTCCAACCCTCCTGCCATGGGCAGGGACACCTTCCACTAGACCAGACTGCTCAAAGCCCCATCCGACCTGGCCTTGAATGCTTTTAGGGATGGGACATCCACAACTTTCATAGAAAACCTGTTCCAGTGTTTCACCACTCTCACAGCAAAGAATTACTTCTTAATATCTAATCTAAACCTGCCCTCTTTCAGTTTGAAGCCATTTCACCTTCTCCTGTCACTACATGCCCTTGTAAAAATCCCTCTCCAGCTCTCTTGTTGGCCACCTTTGGATACTGGAAAGCTGCTCTAAGGTCTCCGCAGAGCCTTATCTTCCCTGGGCTGAACAGACCCATTTTTCTCAGCCTGTCTTCCCAGGAGAGGTGCTCCAACCCCCTGATCATCTCCATGGACCTTCTCTGGACTCACTGCAACAGGTTCAAGCCCTGCTTATGTTGTGAACCCCAGATCTGGATACAGAACTCCAGGTGGGGTCTTGTGAGAGTGGAGCAGAGGGGCAGAACCCCGTCCCTCACCCTGCTGACCACGCTGCTTTGGATGCAGCCCAGGATGTGCTTGGCTTTCTGGGCTGTGAACACACGTGGCCAGCTCACATCCAGCTTCTTATCCACCAGCACCAGCACCCCCAAGTCCTGATCCCAATCTATTGTCCACCCAGCCTTTGTTTGTGCTAGAATAACATCAACTTGAAAAACTGGCTAACAGGGTATCAGCCATCAGCAAATAAACTGTAATACTTAGAATGCATAAAAATATTTGCCAGAGGTTTTGGATCTTTGTACATCTGTATGAGGTTCTTAAGACTACACTTGTTTTGGGCCAGAGTCAGAAGAATTGCTGTACAAAAATGTTTAACACTGAACTTCAGCCAGGGATTCATTTTTCCAAACATCTAGGAACTAATTTTCTAAGCACTTTTAAATACTGATCCTTTGATTTTGACACCTGGCATACCTACAAACTTCTGCACTGCAAGGCTGGACAACCAGGATCTTCTCCTTGGCCAGTCTGGCTGTTTTGTTTCTCTCTGCAGTTCTTGCTATAATAATAATTTCATCCAATGTCCAGATGAATGTGTCTAATTCTGGAAGGAGCGTTGTTTTTTCCTAGCGATTCATTTCCCTTGTGAGATAGGAACACTGGAAGGTTATTGTGTGCTGGAAATCACAGATTGTTTATCCAGAAAGATAAATATTATCTATATTTCTAGTTTTTTCCTATGCATTGTATTGTCCTGGAGAGCAGTGGGAACAGTGGAAGGCAAATGGCAGAGACCTTGCCAAGCCCCGTGATGTGATGAATGACTTCTCACATCCCAGGGCCTGACGTGAAGAGAGGCCACAGAGGGTCACACCTCTGTTTGCAGACATTAAAAAGGCTGACCACCCACCCATTACCTTCATTTCTAGCACAGGAAGAGCTCTTCCTTGCAGGGGAGCTCCCCCCTGAGATCCACATGGGAAGACACAGCTCTTCCATTAAGTATTTCCCTGCAAGAACACAGGCCTCCTGCCCAGGAAAGACGATTTTCTGCATCCTCACTATCTCATTTATGAATATTCTACCAGAACTGTTGAACGATATGACCACAAACTACTCTCAGCCATAGAGAAAAACATATTCTCAGATTTCAATCTTCTGAGCAGAGAGTGTTGTGTACTTTCTCTTTTCCCATTTCCTTCCCTCCTCTTTATTATCACATGCACACGGACAGACAGTCAACTTTCACTATTCCTTCATACATTCCAGGGAGCAACTTACATGTGCCTCTTGGGGACAATGAATATGAAAATTCCTTCAAATCCTACATGGAGCAGGAGCTGCCTGCAGTTGGGATGCAGCAGGATGAGAAGGGGAAAACAGCATTTGTTTCTGGATGCATGCCTGTGCATGAAAGGGAGATTGCTTGATGGATTTCCCTGTATAGAGTTTTTTTTCTCTGCCAACTTTTGATTATCTAACTGCACTCTTGAATATTACACTGGAGAGATGGAAAGAGGGAAACAGTGAGGTCTCTTATTCTGTGTGCTTTTCACCAGCTGGACCACTCAGTGTACAGCCACATTGCAGCCAGGGTCTGGAAGAGGACATGGGATAGGTGCCAGCATCCAACCATCCATGTCAGCAAGGAATGGAAAGCCACAGGCACAGCTGGAGCTTGGGCTAGCAGGCAGACCCTTTTCTTGTCTCAGCTCTCTCAGATCATACCTGTTTATTTATGAAGCTACCCTTCAAGCAGACATGGGGAGGAATAAATAATCGTCTCATCTGAGCCAATCAAAATTTTGCTAAGCGTGATGCAAGGGCTCTTAGCAGTTCAGCTCAGTCTGGTTTATAGCTCAGTTCCCTCAGGCCAGTGAGTTTCCCCCAGTCCCTGTCTCCTGTGGGGAAGCAGTCACACACCCATACATGTGAGCAGAAGCCATTCTGGGAAACACACAGAGACCTTCCGCCCCATCTCTGAGGATTAATGTGCTCACCCTGCCGCAGCACTCCAGTTCCCCTCCTGCTGTATCTTGCAAAAGCAAAGAGAGAAACCAGCATGGCTGGTTTCCACGCAGAGAAACCCTGCATGGCTGCGTGCCCCAAGGCTTCTGCTCCAGGAGAGACACAGCAACAGTTTCACACCTGGCTTCACAAATATGTCCAACACCCAACCAGCCCCAACACCCAGAAGGTTGAGCTTATTAATAAAGCTTCTCATCTAGCAAAACGAAATAAAATTTTACTCTGGGCATCTCAGTCAAATACTCTGCACTGTCCCTTGGAGCTGCTCCCTCCGAGCAGGCAGAAAGGAGGAGGTGATGGGGGTGAAAGCATGCAGAGCCACCATGCATCTGATGCTCCCCTGCTGGCAGCCAGCCCCTCAGCCAGGAGCTGGGGACAGGCTGTCCCCAGGCAGGCACACCCTCCTGGCAGCAGAGCAAGGTGTCCCCTCAGAGGGTCTGTGGGGAGCACTGGTCCCACTGCAGGGCTGGACACACACTGGGATGTTTGTCACCCCAGAGCACGGGGAACCGGGACAGAACTTGGGCAGGCACTGAAGCACTTGCACAGTACAGAGAGAAACCTGCAGCACATAAAACTTTAGGAAGGTCAATGTAGAAGTCTGAAAGAAAGTGGGGAGAAGTGGGATGTAAGACAGGGTAGTGTAAGGTAAAGCTTGCACCTGAAGGGAGATGGATTCCTTGTCTGCTGTCACTCAGGGCTCCTGCAGATTGAACTTCAATAGATGCAGTCTGGAGAAGTGCCATTGATTTCACTTCCCAAGGAGATTCTTGTGAAACTCTCACAACCAATATCAATATCAAAGTGCTAGAGAGGAGCAGAGAACAGCCATTTCTGTTTTGGTCCCAGAATGGAAAAATATGGCAAGAGGGGTGTTATAAAGACTGTAAAAAAGTCTTCACTTTGGTATAAGAGCCTTTGGGAAAGTGCCTGAACTCCTTTCCTGCTCCCCATCAACTTTCACAAGTCACTCATGCCCATCTCCCCCTGTTTTCTTGACTGAGATGTTCACATAAAAGACATTGTTTACAGCAGGTCATGAGGAAACACTAAAAGGTAGCAGCCAGTGATGTTCTGATTCCCTGGGAAGACCAAGGATCCCCCTCAGGGGACAGAGAGGAGCCTTGGGGAGATCTCTTCCAGCAAAAAGCACATCACAGAACAGCTTCCCCCAGCAGAAAGCCATGCTGACAGCAGCAGGACAAGGACGGAGAGCCAACAGCCACAGCGCAGGGAGCCCAGAGTGACGCAGGTGATGCTGGGGCTGGTGACACAAAGGACAAGCCCACAGGTGCCTCAGCCTGCAGCTAAGCTGAGCCCAGCTGCCAGGAAACACTGATGCCACAGAGGCAGCAGCCGCTCCAGATGGTGGCAGGAGACAATGGCAGGGAGCCTGTGGCTCTGTGCCTGGCCGCTGGGTGCCATCCCCAGCCCCAGCAGGACCTCTCCAGCTGCAGGACAGAATCATGCCTGATCCTGGACTGTAAAATAACCAGGTACAAACCCTAATGCCCCCACAAACCCCAGTACTCCCTCTTTATGTGGGATATATGCACCTCCAACGTGGTCTTATTTAAGGCAGAGGTTTAGTGAGAGATACATTAAACCAAAACAAAGTTTTCAAAAAACCTTGACCCTTCTGTTCCTTTTAGGAAAAGAGTAAAATGTGTAGCTGTGGGACACATCTGAGCACTGAAGGGACCTGGAGAAGGTCCTGTGGGCATAGACCTGACAGATCTCTGATTCCATGATGCCATGTCCATTGGCAGAGCCCAGCAGGAATTGGGTGACACATGCTATGGTTTTCAGTTTCCAGAACTGACCTAAGGGAAGGAGGAATGGAGGAAGACTACCTGCCTAACATGAAGGAATTGTCTTGACAACCCAGGAAGGTCTTTCCCCATGCAATCTGCCAGTGTGCTTTGACAGATGTCAAAGACTGCACTTTCAGGGTTTGTCCTATGTTTATGCCAGAGGTGAGTCCCAGCTGGTGGAGGAAAAAAAGGTGGGAATTACACAAACATTCCAGACACACATTGCACTCTGTGCACCTTTCATGCCCAATGGAAAGGCAGGAAATGTTAAGACAAAGAAAGGAAGCATGTTAGAAAGACTGAACCTTTCATCAGAGACTATTGAAATTCTCATAACAAGGGCTTATTCTCAGAGGTAAGACAGTGCCATTTCCTTCCCTCTCCATGCAGCAAACACTCATGACAAATCTAAACCACAGCTGTAGGGTATGAGACACACAGTGCAAATAAAGGTTCCATCTGAATCCATCCTAGCTGCATCACCACAGGTATTATCAGATCAGATCAGATCAGATATTATCACAGAAATATCAGAAAATGATACTTCAACCAGTCAATATGCAAATACTGCACCATCATAAAAAGCTATAGAGTTTCAAAAGAAGTGGCTTCCAAAAATCCAGATCAAGGCAATAATAAGGAAAATGAGGAATTATGCCAGACTGACAGTCTCAGCCTGTTCCACCTAATGAACTAACAAATGTTTGGTGGAATAATCAGTGCAGAAAATGGAGAAATGTCCACATTTGTACACACCACCATGCCAAAGTAACTGACTTATAAATCAATTACTGGTCACCTTTGGTCTTGAAGGTTTATCTCTTGTTACATATACATACACCTATTTATATATACATACATACCTATTTATCTACAATTACAAATATTTATTTATAAGAAAAATACATGTTAGAAATTTCTACTTAAAAGCAGTTTACATGGGCAGATTTTGGCAATGAATACCTCTGGACACAGAAATATCTCTGGACTCAGAAAATATGTGCAACATTCTCACTTAAACAGTATTTTTGCATCCTTTAACCACGTACAGGTTTCTTTTATTCCTTGACTCCAGTGCTGGGTGGCATTCCATAAGAAAGGTTCACACACACATGCCAGCCCCCCTCATGCCTTGGGCAGTGAACTCGTTGAGGCAGAGATCATTTTTTCATGTCCCCAGCCCAGCCTGCCCTGCACGGACCCACAGTACCAACAATGCCGTGTCTGTCCCACACTCAGATGTCACCTCACAAATGTGGGTCACCCAGCACGCCATGCTGGCTTTGATTTCTCTTATTTGGGGCAATCAAGTCTTCTTTGCAGGGGGGAGCAGCCCCCTGATGAGGGGAGAAAGGATTTATCCGGAGATTACATCTCTTCGGCAAATTTGCAAGAAAGGCTCATTTAGGCCTTCGTGGACCTTCTACCTCCTTTCATCAATCCCGTGCCTGACCACATCTTTGGCTGGGCCATCTGCTGGTGCTTATGATGCCCACAAATTAGTGATAACAGCCACAACCATTGAAATTGAACATCTTACACAGTCTGTAAGAGGCTGTCAGTTGTGAACTCGCCTACCTTTTTCTTTTAAAGCTGGCACTTTTCATCAGTTTAAGCACAATGCTTTAAAATTTGCAAATACACATGACATGAACTTTCGGGCTACACAAGAGCTTCAGAAATATAGGCAATGCACTGGTCAACATCAAGACCTAGAAACTCATACTGCCTCAATAACATACTAAGTAAGGCTCAGATCTGAGAAATTCAAACAAGTCGCAGTACTCATAAATCAGCCTTCGTTTTGCAAAGCTCACTTTATGCAAGAAAATCCGAAATACAGCAGAGCAGAGTCAGGGTGCACTCTGGAGGCTCTGGTGGATGAAGGCATTTTTAGTAAATGCTGACCCAAGATGAAATTTTTATGTGCTATGAAACCCTTATGCAGCTGCAAGATATAACTAGGGACCTCAGAGGAAAGGAGAGACTTGAAGATCAAGGGTCTTCCCCATTCCTAATAGCTCCCTCTCCATTGCTACCTATTGCCAGACTAAGGTTTTTAATGTAAGGGTCCCTCAAGAGAAGAGTTCTAAAATAATCCCTGGCACTAACTGGACTCCAATGAGTAAAAATTTTTTCACACTTTAATTTCAAACAGAAACTGATGGAAGTCTCCATTCTTCCAGAGATCAGAGGAGGGTGTAAGTGGGTAAGATGAAAGGTTTTGAGGGAATAGCCTGCAAAAGACTCAAGAAGCTGACCTGTTTCTTGGGCTGATGATGGAAAACAGAGATGCAAATCTGCTCTTCTGTTACCACAGCATTAACATCACTTCCTGTGCATTATTCACTTCTACTGACTCACTAAAATCTTCAGTATACCTGGTACAGAAAGTATCCATGCCTGAGTTTCTGCCACTCAGTTACAACCCTGATTATACCTCAAGCAGCATCAGTACATAAATTCCAGGTTTTTCTTCCCTTCCTTCGTGTCAAACTCAAACATGTTTTTATTTAATAATCATCTGAATAACAAGAATTTACAACGAAAATGCCCATCAGAAGTGTAAGTAATCCTAATGAAAATAGGTACTAAGTCACAATCTGTATTTCTAATATACAGTGGTTAGCAACGAAGGTGGAATTGGACAGACTTTAAAAAACTTTTATCAGTGCTGAAAGAGTGAACAAATACCACTTAAAATAGTTGAAAACTATTTTTTTTACAACCTATCACAACAACCATTCTAGACAATATACAGTATATCTAAGAATAGTAGCAGTCATAGATGGAAACTGATAACATTTGGGGACTGAAGGTTAAACCGTTCTCAAAAAAAAAAAAAGGAACAATGGAGAGTGAAATAGAAATTCAAGTCCCATTAAAGAAAACTATTTTAAGGGCAGAATGATGAGTTTTAACATCAATCATGGGAAAACAGTTCAAAGTTTTTCTTAAAAGATCTAAATTTGAAACCTTGGGAAAAAGGAACTGTTTGCAGTGACAGAAAAAAAAAAAAAAAAATTAAGAGATTAAAACAAATACAGTGTAAAGATAATCTGTTTGTATTTTTTAAACACTACAAATCTGACTGTTCATTTTGAGCTTTCTGTGATTAAGGTCAGTAAAGACTCAATGTTCAGTCAAGTTTATCCTTATTTCTTTATGCAGTTCTAATGTACTTATCTGCCTGTAAATCATGGTACATGCTTTGAAAGTACATTGACATGGATTTAAAAAATCAACTGCAGATTGCAAATAAACCTAGAGTTGTATAAAAATTTTCAATTTGTACTGGTTTGGGCTTGATCTTTTTTTTTTTTTTTAAGAAATTATATTCTACTCTGCATATTACAGAGGAAAACCAGTGAGAAAGCCAAAAGAGGATCATCCTATCTACCAGGAAAGCTACAAGCAAGCCAGGCAAGCCCTGATGCTGCTCCCTGAACACGCAGCCACCCCTTGGCTGAAAGGAAGCTGAGCAGGTGCCTACATTAAACCAGTGCACACTTTGTCAGTTTGCATTTGAGCAAGCTCATAAGTGCTTTGCCAGCTCAAGGACTTAATTACATTTGAAATAATCTAATTCAAGGAATAAAAGTCTGCCAAAGGTAATAAAATTGTTTGCTGATGTATCAAGTCAGTCCTCTTATATAAAAGAGTATATTTATATGCAACATGGGTCCGGACCTATTCAATCATTTGCAGGAGTAGGGCCAAATCCGGACTAATTTTAAGTATCTGGGGAAAAGTGCTAAATCGTAATTTATCTAATTTAACTATGCAAAGTAGGAAATATTATTGCCTTTGTTTTACTTATGAAATTCAGAGACACAGGGAAATAAAATGCCACATTCAGGGTGCCAGAGAAGCCACTTGCAGAAGCTCTTGTGCTTCCCAGGCAAGTGTCTTCTGCAACACATGCTGCTCCTCTCCCGTCGCGTTGGGCAGCACAAGGCAGAGTGGGCAAAGGGCCGAGAGCCCCTGTCACAGCTCCACTGGCTGCACAGTGGTTTGACTCCCCCTCTGAGTGCCCAAGGAAATGTCTAAACAAATTAGCAGAAAGTCGGTGGCTGATTTTTTTAATCATAATTTTTTCTCATCCAGCCCTTGGCATATGGTTTCATCCAATTCCCTCCTCTTTGAACTTGACGTTCTTGGATGCTGCTGGCACCTGTTCTTGTAGAATGAAGGGGCACTAAAACAGGGCCTCACTGGAACTTGCAAAGATTCAGAGCATTTTAATATACTCTCTGAGCAGGTGAATTTTCATTGTACATGTGTAAATCTCCCTTTGTCCTGTGCTTCTGTGAAGCATATCAAAAACCCTGCTCTGCATCCCTGCAAGACCACCTTTAAAGTTTTATTTTTAAATGATAAATTCTCAACCAGTACAGATTGGCATTTTTCAGCATCATTAAATTGTATTATATAAAACTCCATGTTTCTTTGAATTATTTCTTCAGATTGTATACTCTGGGTTTGGTTTTTTTTTTTTCTTGTGCTATATTTAACATTGATAATTTTTATATTTTAAAATATTCACATATTGCAAAATATCTAACTGATTAAATGTGCTTAGTTCAAGAATATGTCTGATGCACTGTGCATAGCAAATAGTCATGGTTTGGCATGGGTAGGTTTTTTATCAATGCACAAATTTGAGAAGAAATCACCGTTGCAAGTTTGATATGAATTAGGAGTCTGGCTCACACCGGGGTGTACCTACACCTTGCACTGTGTAAACAAGTTAGTTTTCAAGTTCGGCTGGTGGATTTCCTTCTGTGTTCATGCTTTGAACGCGTCCGATTTCTTTACACTTGCTGAGCACGGTGCTTTAAAAGCCACGGCGAACTGTCTGTGCTGGGGCAGCGCCGGGGCCGGGGCAGCGGCGGCTCCGGGCGGGAGCGGAGCTCTGCCCGGGGCAGCGGCGGCTCCGGGGCGATGCTCCCCGAGCGGGCCGGGACCGCGGGACAGCAGCGGCAGCTCCGCAAAGCCCGAGAGCGGACAGGCACAAATCCCACGGCGCGCACAGGGAGAGCCAAAGGCGCCGCGTTTTGCTCGGTCCGACGCAGAACAGCGACGGCAAACCCGCCCCAGGCCACCTGAAAGGCGCGCAGCTGGGGCGCTGCTCCGCAACTGGTGCTTCAAAATTCAAACACCCTTTTCAAAGGGCGAGCGGCACAAGAGCATCCCCGGAGAAACACCCTCTGTCCCTGCTCCTCACCATGCAGGACAGCCCCACAGCCCTGCCCGCCGCGCTCCCGCTGCCCTGCCCGCCACAGTGCTCCGTCCCTGGACCAGCCAAGAGGCTGAAACACGGGCTGAAGGCTGAAAAGGGCAGCAGCGAGGAAGGGGATGATTCTGACATTCATGGGGTTGAAATATAATGTCAAAAATCCAGCATTTAAAATAGTGCGAAATGAAAAGCCCAGCTTGTTTTTTTCCCCTCTGCACATCTGTGGTTCAGCAGGTTGAATGCAATTTACCTAACCTGAGAGTGTATTATGGTCCGTAAGATCTCAGGTTCTGAGGAAAAAAATTATCTGGTGAAGTCATAAAACTTACATATGTGGGTTTTCAGAAAGGTAACTAGTATTTTAAAATAAAAAGTTTCCTATGAATTAAAGCTTGCAGATAGACAAAACGTCAGGATGCCTTATATTGTGTGAAAATGAGTATTTCATGCGTTTGGGGGTAAACCCAAATAAATGTCTTTACGGTAACCATTTCAATTAGAATCTTCACATAACTCAACTATTCAATAATTTACCTGAAGCTTAAATTTTGAGCTGGAACATATCAAAGTCAGAAGTTTAATTCCATCTTTAGTCAGGGTACCTGCTTTCAAGCAAGGTGTTTGAAATAAACATTTGTTGTCATTTTCTCTGAATTCCAATTGCCTGCTGCAGAATTAGTTGTTATTATTCTGTAGCATTGCAAACTCCAAACAGACACAAAGAGAGAAGAAGGGTTAGCGAATATAGCCTTAAGCAGTCTCCCACCGTTATGAATTAAAAAATGTTTCCCACATGGAAGTTTACACAGAGAAGTGGTGATGTGGCTGTTGCACCGCGCAGTGCTGGTTTCCAGGAGCACTCTGCGGCCGAAAGCAGCTTCCCACAGCAGTGTACCTGCCTGCGAGGCCCCACTCAGCCCTGGGCTGTGCCCCTCTCCCACGAAGAGGAGACACTACTTCGTCAACAACTTTGCCTATTCTTTCTTGTTCACTCTCGTCCGCCTGGGCGCTTACGAAAAGTAGGGGTTTTTTTATTAATTCTGGGCAAGACCTTCCATCTCCAAAGCTACCTGTGAGTGCCTGACCCCCGGCTGTCGCCTCCGGCCCCTGCAAGGGAGCAACAGGCTGGCCGACCGCACCGGGCACATGGCGGTGGCACATCGCGGCGGCCCGATGGCACCGCCAGCTGCGGCACCGCGCAGCCCCTAGGAAAGGGTGATGCGCTCCGTGCTCCGAAAGCCGCTGAAGTGGGAAAGGGACAGACTGCCAGCGGCTTGTGAGGCTCTGGATCCGGCCCAGGGCCGGCTGAGGAGCGGGACTCGGAATTTCCTCCGCTGCGGGCTGCGCCTGGCGGGAGCCGCGCCGGGACGAAGCGGCGCTGGGACGGGGCGCGGGCGGCGGTCCCGGCGCCCGGGGCAGGTGAGGACGGTCCCGCACGGAAGGAAGGGCTGCTCCGCCGAGCCCGCACCGGGGCTGCCCTGGAGCACGGCACACGACCGCGTGGGTCCCGTCCAGGGGCCCGCTCTCCCCCGCCGCTTTCCCCCCCGCGGGAAACTCCGGGGCCGCCCGGGGACGAGCAGCGCCGAGCACGGCGGGCGCCACCACCTACCGTGGTACTCCTGGCCAGGCACGTAGGCGGCGGGGTTGCCCGCGATGTGGAGGGCGATCAGCACCTCGCCCTGCTCGCCGTCGCCCTCGAGCTCGCCGTGGTGGGTGCAGAGGAAGAAGAAGGGCGAGAAGCGGGCACGGGGGGCAGCCGCCCGGCCCGCCGCCAGCAGGGCACCCAGGGCGGCCAGCAGGCAGGGCCAGCCCCCGGGGACGCCCCGCCGCCGCTCCATGCTGCTGCCGCCGGCGCCGCTGGGGCATCCAGGGCACGGCGGGGCCGGCGCGCCGCTCCGCTCCGCGCCGCGCGGGACGGGGCGGGACGGGGCGGACGGGGCGGGCGCTGCCCCCCGCCGCGGCCCGCGGGACTTCGCGGGGAGGCGGGCGCGGGGCGCGGAGCGCAGCTCGGCGAGGGCAGGGGCGGCCCCTCCGCGCCCGACGAAGGCTGCGCCGTCCCCGCCTGCCGCTGCCGGGGTGCGGGGCACGGAGCTGGGAGCGCGAGGGCTGGGAATAATTTATTTCCCCCGGTGCCGGGGTGGGAGGGAGGGGAAGGTCCCTCCCCTCCTCCTCCTCCTCCTCCTCCTCCGCCGCCGCCGCCCGCTCCTGCTGCTCCTCGCTCTGCGCGCCGGTGTGCGGTGCTGCCGCCGCGGACACGGGGGCTGCGAGCGGGGCTCTGCTGCCCGCCCTTTGTCTGCCGCCGGGTCCCTGTCCCTGCCCTCTCCCTGCCCTTGCGGCCGTGACCCGGCTTCTGCCCCTGGCTCTGCTCCCGGCTCCAGCCCCTGCCCTTGCCTCGGTCTCTGTGCCTGCCCTTGCCCCTGCCCCTGCCACTGTCTCAGCCCTTACTCCCCACCCTGACACCTGACTCCCTGATCCTGCTCCCTCCTTTACTTGTCTCTGTCTCTCAGCCTCCACCCGAATGTCTCTGCTTCTATCCCTTTATTCATCCTTTTGTCCCTCTGATCTTGTCCCCCATCCTTAACCCCTGTCCATGTCCTTGTCCCTCTGTCCCTGCCCCTGTACACCTGCCCCTTTCCCTACCTTTTTGCCCCAATTCCTCTGCCCCAGTCCATGTCCCTTTGCCTCAGCACCAATTCCTTCCCTTCTGCCCTTGTCCACGTCCCAGCCACAGCCCTGCCTCTGCTGTACTTGCACCCACTGTTCGGAAAAAGTGAGATTTTTACTTAAACCTTCTCCACTGCCATTTCAAAATGATACACATGCACATGCATCCCCAGGGGTAGGTTGGGCAGCTCTGGAGGGGACACCCATGTGAATCCCTGGGAGAAGGCTTTAACTCCCCAAGAGTGTGTGCCCAGGCCCTTTATCCCAGCAGGAGGGGCAAACCTGGTGGAGACCAGAAGGGGAATGAGAAACTAAACATAAAACACTGGCAAGTCAAAAAATTCATGAAACCATAAATTTTTAACAAAGCAGGACTGACAGAGGGCATCAGGAGATGGGAGCAAATCCACAACGGTTTAAAGCATCCACCATGCTGCTACTGGATCCTGCCCAACACCCCGAGACAGCCGGGGTGAGCGGTAGTGACATGATGTAATTGGAAAGGAGAGCCTAGCCTACCTGCCAGCATTTTTGAAGTGCAAAACTGGCACGGTGCAGGGGCTCCCTCCTGGATTGGTTTCAGTGCCAGAGGGAAAGGTTCCCTCCACGGAGGGGCAAGCCACCTGGATGGCACCACGCAGCTGCCCTACGTCCATGCAGGCTGCTTCCCTGGCCCACCTCCCACCCAGCTGACGGAGACCCCATCCGCAGTGGCCCGGGGGACATCCTTGCCATCTGCCCAACCTGCCTTTTCTGTTGGCTCTGCATTGAGCCTGAGTTCACCATCACCAGCAAAACTTTGCTGTTTCCTGTCTTACTGGGTTGTGCCTCACTAGGGATGGAGTGAGGTGATGTCCCTCATCAACTCGGATGGAGAAATGCACTGGCTTTGCTGTAAAGACAAAAGACACCAGTGATGCACCGTGTAGGGGATGGAACACCTGTCCCACCACTGGCTTGTGGGTGTCCCTGGCCACTGCTGTGGAAACTGGGCCCGACAGCAGCTGGTGAGGAGTCAGTTTGGCTCTGAGGCTTCCTTTTTGGGTGGTTTATTTGTTTTTCAACTTTGGGTATTTGTTTGCTTTGGTAGTTATTTTTTAACATCTGCGCCTCCTCCCTATATTCCAATGCTTGCAAAAGTGACAGACTAATAATATAATTTTCTCATGCCAAACTCTCATGCAGGCAAAAGCTGTGTGAGCTTACTGATGAAACCACTGCCAACTGGATGTGTTCTCCCTTGTGCACTCCTGCTTCCCTACAGCAAGGGCTTGCCAGCGAGGCCAGGCCATGCCAAAGGGGCTTCAGCTGAGCAAATACACCCTGGCTCTGCCCAGCAGCCATGGAAAGTTGGCCAGTCATTTTGGAGGAAGCTGTGGCCAGCTCTCTTGTAAAATAGGGAAGTGGTAGGGAAAGGGGGTGATGGGGTCCCACTGCTGTAGCAGGGGGCAATGCCATCCATCTCTGTCAGGATGCTACTGTACCACTGTCCAGCAAAGCCTTTATTTTTTTTTTTAAGAGATAATTCCCTAAATAATCTTGGGACCAGGGGATAGCTAACCTGCCAGCAGATTTCAGGGTTCAGATTAGCACTCCCTGAAGTCACTGGGATAGGGCCTGTGCTGATGAATTTTACACAATTTTCTTTGTTTCCAGCTGCTTAGTATCCAGAGCAGCCAGGACTGTTAGTGCAGCCAGCACACCTCTTTCTTCTAGGAGGTGTCTGTCACTTACCAAAAGGGGACAGTCAGTAGAAAAAAGGTGAAAATGTCCACTTGGAAGCCTTGTGCCTCTCCTTGGTAACCTCCGTCCTCCATTTCTTTATGTTATGGTTTCCTCTCTCTTTTCTCCTTTGTTGCCTACACTTTCACAAGATCTCTACCCTCCTCTTCACTGGGCAGAATGGGGAAGCCCCACGGTCATGTTCTGTTGGTGAGCAATCCAGCAGACGCCCCAGATCACTAATATTAAAGGATACAGGGATATTCAAAGGGACTCTTTGGGACCTCAAACTCCATTTCCTGCATCCTCCAGAAATAATGTAATAGATCTTCAGTTCAGACAAGACACCTGCCAACTCAAACCCTACACATCCAGGTCAAAAAGTGCTTCCCACTACTCTCTTACACATTTCAGGCTCATGTTTGCATAGGAGAGTGATGTTAGTAGTGGCCTTCATCAAAAATCAAGATGCAGAACCCACAAACCCCATGACTTTGCAATGTCCCTACAAAAGCAGGAAGACATTTGCTGAGACATTTGAAGGAAGACAAAGCTGTGACCAATCCCTGTGCACTGGGGGAAGGAAGAAAAAGAAGGTTCCTAGCTTCAGTAAAATCTCACTGATACAAGCATGATATACCCATAAATCAACCCAAATCCTCACTTGATGTGAAAGATTTTACTGCGACCCAGAGCATCAGCAAACCTGCTCAGCCCCTGTCCCTGAGCAGCCTCCAACACAGCTGGGCATGGAGGAATCTCCCATCAGGCTGGGCATGGAGGAACCTCCATCTCACAAGGCCAGCCACGTCCCAGTGGGTTTTTGCATTGGCTTCATACCCCCTCACTGATCTGAGTAAATACAATATCTGATTTTTGAAGGCGAGGGGTTTATGAAACCCTTTGGACAGAATTTTTCATACCTCTTCCATTGACAGCAAGGCTAAGACATTATTATTAATAACATCAAAACAACTATTTAAGAAGAGTGTCAAAGAGCAACCCTCCTGGAATCGGAATAAAAGCTTGTAAAAATCATTATAATCTTTATTTTCTCTCTTGTCTGTTTCAAGATCTTTGTGTAAGTTACAACTATTCCCTGTTAAAGGCAGGACCTACCTAATACTGCAGTATGGAGGTTATCATGAGCTTTCACCCCCCATGAAGTATGTTTTTTAACACGGAAAACAACGAGGAATAAATTGAGATGAGAACTGAGTAAAGACTGTTGTCTGCAATGGAGAATGCAATAGGTGGAATGTAAATAATTACTTAGGAGGTACAGGCCTCTTTCAAGCATGGGTGGTGGTGGGAAATCACAGCACAGATGGACGTGGCTGCAGTCCATATTAATTTAAGGAAGTGATTATTCAGGCAGTAGAGCTGCTCACTTCATTCAGGGAGCGAACTCACACCCCAAAGTAGAATTGAGAAACATTAGCAGGCGAGTAGCTGCTTTATGAACATGGCCACAGCAGATAATTTTGAAAAGATATGGGCAGGTTGGGGAACTATTAAGTAACATGGAGCAATAAGGGACTTTGTCCAAGCTCCTTGGGTCTGGGCAAAGGCTTTCGTGGAAGAATGTAGAAAAACACTTTTGTCACTGTCACCATGTGGAGAGTCCTGAAGCAAATCTGGTCTCCTGCTTTCAGCAGCTTTCTATGACAAAAATTAAATAAACTGCCTAGGGTTTCTATATAATCAGCTGCAAATAAGAAAGAGACATGGAGCAACAAATGGCATGGATCATTTATCCATTGTGGTACAGCATGTAACATCTGAAAGCAGGACAGGAAACTGGGGAACTTTTGGTTTTCTCACGCTAATGAAGTTATAAAGTGAACTTTCCAGAGCCAAATTTTTCCACCAAGTCTTTATTTTCTACTCATCCATACAAGCACTCAGTGTTGTCTTTGTATGTCTTTACCCTTGACAATCAGATGTACACACAAAGCGTTGGAAGGGACCTCCTGCCCACCACATCGATGCACATCTCCTGCAGTCTGGAAAGCCCTCCCTCAATCCTCCCAAGGTGTGTGGGGTTTCTTTATAATGCCAGTCAAGGAAAGAAATGGGGAGAATGGGTCTGATCATGCTAAAGATGGACCCCCCTTCTCTTGGGTCTACCAGTGAAGTTGAAGCTTCAGTGTAAGTAAAGTTTGGCTTCAGCAAAGTGGAAACCTCTGACCTGTGAATGCTGGACAGAAAAGTTTAAAGTAATTAGTAGCTAACTGATCTCACTTCTTCTTCCAAAACAATGTCTTCAGTTCATACAGTTTTCTTCAGTTCTCCTTGTTTTCTTCTCCTATTTATGCAGGGATTTACCAGAGAGGCCTGGCACTCTGGAGTTGCCTTGGCCATGCCAAATAACCCTTTGGGATGAATCCCTTTTTTGTGCACAGGACTTGTCACAGTCAAATAATAAAGCAGTCTTGCCTTGCCAGTTTCATGAACTTTGCTCTTAAGCAGAGCCCAAGTCATTTCTAAACAAAGGCCTAAATGTGAAATTATAGGCAACTTCCATGCCTATGTTATTACGAGATTTTAATTTTTTCTAGGGTAGGAACAATAGCAGCTGTTTGGCTGCTCCATTTTCCAGTGGGCTGCTACAATATGCACTATCTGTAACTGACATCTCATGATTTCATCTGAAAATAGAGTATTTAACTTTACACATTTTTCTCTCTCTTTTAGTGCATTTCATTCAAATGGGTTTAAACTTGTATTTCTGTATTGTTTATTAATTTTATTGAGATATGAATATAAAAGAGAATATTAAAAGGCTTTTCTTTTTCAGAAAGGCATTACTTTAAAAACACTGTTGATGATATCAAATAGGTGAGCCTAAACCCTTAAATTTATTATTGATCTTGTAGCCATTAAAAAGAATACAGGATTTAAAAATAACTCCATACTGGGGAACAAGTATTTAAAACTTTCTATTGTCTGGCTTAATAATAGCATTTAAGGGTGAATACTTTCAAAGAGCAGAAAGTTTTTGTGTTCAATATCTTATATATTTTATGGGATTTCTTTAGAAATGTAAATCTAGAGATTTAACTCTCTGCTCATTATTAGAAAAGTAGGTAGTGGGAGGGATGCTGAGCTTAAAATTAATATCAGTATCTATTATGAAGAAAAATAAAAATTGCTGAAGACAAATACACAGCATTCATTATGCTTCTTGCTTTTATATTTTCTTAATTTGGATGATGTCTCCTTTAATGTACTGTTTTGGATGCAATACAGGCGTAAGAATAAACTTTTGCCTGTTTCTGATCTATGGTGCTGTTGTACCCTATTAGCACTATGTGAGAAGCATCCCTATGTATATTTAGGGGAATTCAACTTGGGTCTGGATATTTACAGTTCTAATGTTTGACCTTGTTTTGCAAGTCTTTTGAATGTACATTAAATACACACATCTTACATAAAGAGGTATCTCCCACAACAAGTATTTGTGTCTATGACTGCTCTGTCCTTCCATCCACTGGCTGCCCTGGCTTTCCATGAAGAAATGATGGGTATTTAACCATGTTACATCTGCATACTGAAGTTTCCAAGGCTTTCATTAACTTGCAAATATTTATCGTGGGTAGTCTTTATCTGAAGAATTTTTTAAATGTCACTGGCCACAAAAGAAACTCAGTCCATTTTACTGCCTAATTTATCTCTTGCCTTTGCTATTCTAACTTCAGTAACCCCAAGGACCCAAGGTACACAGGGCTAACAGGCCAGGACAGTTTTAACAGTTTACTTTGTGAGGAAAAGTGGGATGTAAGCTCTGTGGAAGTCCATAAAATATATTCCTTTTGCTTTATTTAATGATCACTAAACTTTAAGAGCCTCAGAAAATATATTCCTTCTCTTTCATTTAGCAATGTCTAAACTTGCAGAGAGCTGGAAATGCATTTTACTGCAGCTTTAGAAGGCTTTCTCTTATCCTCTTTGTATTAAAAGTATATTTAAAATACACAGTTTGTATGAGTGCATGTCAATGGACCTGAGCATGGGGACACAAGTTTCAACACTTTTATCTAAGACACACAACTGCAGACTGCGGGACCACAAGCATTTTGCAGGATGTATTTTTTTGCCTACCAGCTACTGCAAAAGCTCTGCAGCTGCAGCTGCAAATACAGTTTGAGCAAAAGCTGAATGCTTGTTGCATCGAAGCTGTTTAAAACGCCCAGGAATTTTGCAGACCCTGAGGAAAAGCGGGAGCCGGGCTGGGCCATGCGGGAAGATTGTGTTCCCGGGCAGGATCCATCCCCGCTCCCCACCCTGACCCGCAGCCCAGGGCGGGACAGACACCGCGGTGTCAGAGCTGGTAACTTATGTGAGAGCCGGTCACAGGGGCCACGGAATTCTCAGATTTGTTCTTCAGCCATCGACATGGGGGTTAATGTGCTGCCCACCCTCAGGGATTGAGCCAATGCACTTTATGCACTGAACTAAATGTCTTCCCCCACCCCCCCTTTTTTTTTTTTTCTTTTTTTTTTTTCTTTTTTCTGTGTTTAAAGAGATCTTTTGAGGAGGGAGTGGGAGCCTGGCTCTGGCTTCTGACATGAACGGGCTCCCCACAGCGGCCCGGCAGCAGAGGCTGGCTGAGCAGCGGGACGGGCGCACGGGATGGAGGTAGGGGCGCCCTGCACAGCCCTGCAATGGCTGGGGAGTGCAAAGGGACGTGTGCGCGAGTGTGAGTGAGTGTGAGTGTGAGTGTGAGTGTGTGGGGGTGAGTGTGACAGTGTCAGTGTGTGAGTGTGTGGGTGAGTGTGTGTGTGAGTGTGAATGAGTGTGAGTGTGTGTGAGTGTGGGTGAGTGTGAGTGTGAGTGTGTGAGTGTGCGAGTGTGCGAGTGTGAGTGTGTGAGTGTGAGTGTGAGAGTGTGCGTGTGAGTGAGTGTGTGAGTATGAGTGTGAGTGTGTGAGTGTGCATGTGAGAGTGAGTGTGAGTGTGTGAGTGTGCATGTGAGAGTGAGTGTGAGTGTGCGAGTGTGTGTGTGTGCTCTCCTGGGCCCGGTGGTCAGCAATTGCCCTGCCACGTGCAAGGGGCAGCCGGGCATCACGAGCAGCAAGCCTGACCAGTGGAGGTGCACGCTGGGCAAAAGCCACCTCTGTCTGAGCTTCAGGGAGCCTGAAAGCCACACACGAGTGGGCCCAAGCCTGAAGATAACAACACATGATGGGTGTCATGGTATGGGTGATGTGAAATGGATGATGCCATGATGAAAACATGAGAACAGAAAACAAATGGTGGGTAACTTTTTTTTCCCAGCACAATTTATTGAAAATATCTCATCAGAGCCTTGCACCCCCATAACTGAACAGTCATACGACTTTTATTTAATTTTATCTGTTTGCAAGCTGCAAAATTAGTTGTTTTTCAGAGCAAGTTCTATCCAAGAAATACATCAGGACAATAGAACACTGGGCCAACATACAGTGATGATGGGAATCCAGTAAGAAAGTTGGGAATGGAACTTCCACTTCAGTTTTGAGAACAAGATGACTTTTTCAACCAAGATAAGACTGGTTGGAAAATCAGATTAATAGGTTAATTTAAAATAATCTTAATTCTTATTAGCAGCAAAGCAAAGTATTAAGATAAGCCAGAATATTATGGAATAAGCAGATATTTTTCATTATTCCAAATCCTCCACGAGAAGTCTAAAATTCATCACTTATGAGTCAAATATACCACCTAACTCCCTTTAAGAAGGTCACTGAGAATCTGCTCAGAGTGATTGTCGATAAAAATATACTGTATCATGTAAAGTATAAAAGAGACCACAGCACTTTTATCCCCCAGAGGAACCACAGTTATACTGCTAAGGAGTGCTCCAACCATTGTGAGAAAACTGCCAGGCTCCCATCTCTGCCCTGAGGTTCTCCTGGGGAAATCTGTTCCTCCAGTTTTAACGTGTGGCTGTATCAGCTGGCCCAGGACAGGCAGCAGGCTCAGGGTGTGACTGTGTTAGATACTGCTGGCAGTGCTACCAAGCTCCCTTTACAATAATGGTATGAAGTGGTCTGTGTTGGAGTCTGCTTGCACAGCTGCGTGCAAAGGTGGTCCTGACATCCTCCCAATGCACAGTGAGGTGAATCACAGGGACTGTACCAGGGACACTGAGCTCCAGATCAGGGCTTTCTGACCTCTATTGCTCTTGAATCTTCAAGAGAGAGTCACAGCAGAGGTGTCACCCTGTGAAGGCACATCAGCTGGGAAGAGGTCTCCTCTTATCCATCTCTTCAATAAGCTGAGCAGATCAAGCTCTATAAGTTCAGTCAGCTCCCTGCTCACTCTTCCACATCTTGGTAACCCCTCAAGAAGCATTTCTCAGAGAGCAGCATCCCCAGCAGATGTGGGTCCTCCTATTTCATGCACAACACAGGCACAGCAGTGTAAAGACACAATACTCATAAAACTGAACAGGTTCTTGGAGAGCTGCCACTGCGGGGAGGGGATGAACCTGTGAAAGTGGTGTCTTAAAATACACTGCTGGGTCCTTGTGTGTTGACTCATAACAGGTTTAAAGATGGGTGTTTATGGGGTTGAAACAAATTCTAGGGTGTATGTGTTCTTGCTCATCTTTACATTTATTCTGTTTTCTCAAAGATCATCTGAAGCCCCCCAGGATGTCCCAGCCCTTCACAGAAATCTCAGTAACTCCAGTGCAGCCCCATTGCTCAATTTCATATATCCACATATGAACTTCTGCCAGACAATAGTAGCTTGTTCTACAATAAAATCCATGATCAGCCTAAGTGCCTGTATGTCCCTACACCCCTGTCCTCCTCCTGGTCCATGCAACTGAACTGTCAAGGTAGCTGTTCTGCTATGATCTTCCCCTGAGACACTTGCATAATTTCGAAGAAATTCTCAGAGGTGTGAACTATTTTGTCTCCAAAATTCTTTCTAAAAGGACATGTGACGCAAGAGCACATGACACCAGCTTGTGTCCCTAAGGAGGAGGCAGGTGGTGTCTCCAAAGTGACCAGGGGAGAGTTGGTAACTCACATATCCTCTCCTTGCTCTCAGGCGGGGCTGGGGGCACAGCATTGTCTCTGCTGCTTCGTGGTCACAACAGCCTTTATCAGCTGTCACAGGGGGCTCAGAGCACTGCTCCTGGCAACACTATCTGGCTAATTTCTTGGCCTTTCTCTTGCTTCTCCTTCCAGTAAGATAAGAGGAAAGGAGTTATCTTTACTAGCTGTACACACAGACTTAATTCCTCACCACAGATCTGGAAATCCTGTGTTTCCAGGCATGGGTGTCACTCCCACACTGCTGCAGGTGCAGAAGCAGCCCTGTCCCAGAGCTGCTGGTGGTCTCTGCTTTGTGACCAGCTCTGCCTGTCTACTCTGCCACCCTCCTCACTGAGTGACCAGCCAGGGCTGGGAGAGAGACCAATGGCCATCTGACCTGGAGACTCCCAACAGGACTTTTACTGCAGAGCTACCACCACCATTGTGTCCAAGTGTGAAATGAATACAGCTTTGGTTTGCAGCAGTAGAGAAAACTCATCTCAGCCTGCAGCTACCTTTACCCTGTTATAGCTGCACATCTGCAGCTCTCCTGCAGCTGAACACCCATGTCCTGCCCAGGGAGTGGCCCGGGGAAGCATTTCCTTGGTGAAGCCAGAGCAGCTGCATCCACCTGCCAGCAGCCTGGCTCAGAATTAAAGGGTGTTTGTTAAATACTTGAGAAGCCTTGAATGGAAGAAGATGTAGAAATGCAAAGCATAGAATTCAGGTTTTCTTTTTTCCCCCCTTTGGCAAATGGCCTAGAAAAGTAACAAAAAAGAGACAGAAATGCCAGAAAGTAAACCACCTACTGTTGACTCCTGGAGACAAACCAGAACATTGTTCCAAGAAGCAGAATGCTGCTGTCATTTCTCCTGGAAGTGAAGAGAGCATCGCCCAGTACTGGGGAGGGGGATGAGGGAGAGACAAAGAGAAATGAGTGGTTCAGACAGACCTCTCAAAGGGGAGTCAAGGTAGTGCCTTTAAATGTGTTTGGCAGGGAGCAGAACAAAGCACGATGTCACGTATTTAGAAAAATCATCGCTGCGGGAAGTTAATGTGGCTTCAGAGACACTTGCAACATTTAGCAGGTTACAATAGTTTGTTGTGGATCATTATGACTCCCACTCCTGAGGAAAGATCTGGGTATGAGTCATGGGGACCCTGCCTGGCTGTGTTATTCTGTCACACGGCACCCTATTGTCTATTATATTTTCTTCTCCCCACACCAAAAATGCACAGACTATATCAGAGGGATTGCAGTTTACTCCTGGTACTCCTTGTGCTATTTTCATTCAGTTTTTGCAATTTTACTGCTTTTGAATATAATAGTGAATTTTAAGCAAGATATATTTGTTTGATTTATTAATTTTGTGCTTACTAAAGCCCAGCCCTATCACTAATGAAATTAAAATCAGGCTCAGAAAGATATGACCTTTAACATGGGTAATAGCAAGGTTACAATATTGGGTTGCTCCCTCTTTTGAAGATTATTGGCAAACAAAACATAATCCTGGGGAAAGAAGTGCAAAACATGCTTGTGGGCTTTGGCCTAGCTGCTTAAACAAGTCCTGCAGTGGCCCCTGCCCTGCCCCTGTGGTGCTGCTAACATCCCTCTGTTCTCCAAAACAGAGCTGATTCAGCACCTACATCTCTGCTGCTCCATCCTTGTGCCCCAGCTTGAGCTGACTTGGGCAGATATTTTCTGCTGCTGACACCATTAGAGCAGCAGTAACCTCTGGCAGGCAGGTGGGAGACAGCTCCATCTTCACCTGCCGTCGCTGTTTGCTTCACTGCCCATGAGCCAAAGCCCTGAGGAGCTGAAGCTCCATTTGCAGCCAAAGCAAGCTGTGGAAAGTCAGCAATTCACCTTTCTCATATTCTTTAGGGATAAAACAACAAAAGCAACAAAAGATTTAATATAGCAATGTGCTAAGGGAGTTAGATTGTGGAAATCACGTATCCAATAACTCACTGGCCAGTAGCGGAACTATTGATGGCCTCTTTACTCATCACAGTCAGCTGAATTAAATTTCCTTAACGGCCACTTCCCAGCCACAATCACCACTTTATTTCTTTGTGTTTTCACGCACTTCACCTGCTGAGAGGATGTTACCCATCCAGCTTCTTGCTGCTGGGTAGCGGATGCTCCCAGGTGGCAGAGGGATGCTGTATCTCATTCCTGCCCTCCGTTACAGTGACACACATAACAAAACCATTGATGAATTGTATTCTTCCTGCAGGCTACCGGGCCTCTGAAGGATCAAAGTAAAAGTACATCTTCATAACTCCTGGTGCTTAAGGAAAGTCATAAATAACGGCAATGCTGTGGCTATGTATAGATTCTGTGCCCAGGGACAAAGCATTCCACAAACGCAGTTAAGAAATGTTATTCATATTTTATACAAAGGGGAACTTACAACCCAGACAATAGGTAATATTTTTCCTTCTATGTGCCCAATGTATTGGAACAAAAGCTATTTTGGTAATATCACATTTGGCAGAGCTCTGCAACATGCACTCCAGCATGCAGCTCCAGAGCCTTTCCTACTGCAGGTTACGACTCCTCTGAGCAAAATTTCTGGGTTCAGCACTATGACTGGAGGCATATCAATGCTCTTGTATATTGGTATGAACATGTCATAGTAAATTACTTACTGGGTGAATAAGGCATCCAGCCCTTTTATGCCCCTATGTAGGCTGAAACATGGACTGCACAGCCTGATCAGGGCTGGGGATGCTGGTCCATGACTTGAGGCACACTGCTTTGGCATTTTCACCTCACCTTGGGCTAAACAGCTGCTTGTGAAGCAAGGTAATGGGGAGCATCAGCTCCCAAAATGTGTGTGCACCCACAGGGCTCAGGCCAGTTGGCTCAGGACATGCTCAAAGGACTTCATGTGCAGTGTGACTTGGCAACTCAGGGACTAGTGCAGGAACGTAGAGGTAGTGGGAGAAATGGAGGGGATGACTTTGTTCTTTGTTTGAAATAGTATTTTTCCCACTCTGATTAAACTGCACTGCAGTTCATTAACTATTCAGGTGTTGTCTGCTCTTTACAGAAGGAAATGCAAGATGACAGACTATTTAACAAGTTCATTTTGAGTACAAATTGTGTTTAAGGCAGGAAAAAATATTACCTCATGCAAAACTTGGGTCGGTGTAATTGCAGGTCTGACTGCTTCGAAGATGAAAAACCTCTTTCTTAATTCAAGGCAAATGTAGCAGAAATAATGTTTAGGAGAGAGGTGTAGGTAGGTACACACCAGGGAGTGCAATTTTAATATCTTGAGTACAAGATTTTTTAAGTCTGTCTGACCTGCATTAACACACTTCCTTACATTTCATTTGCCACATTCATCTTTGTTGGTTTCTTGTTCCCCTCTGTAATTTGTTTGCCTGTGTTTACTCATGTTTATCTCTAGCACTGATGCTCTTGGTCAGGTCATGTCCCCTCAGAGGCCCAGCACTCACCTTTTGAGTGCTGCAGGATGAGGTCCTGTTTAGTTGTCCACATGACTTGTGATTCTTCCAGTCTGCCAAATGGCCACTTCTTCACTACCAGGAGCTACACTGTGTGATCCAGCCTCTGGATGCCTGCCCTTAAAAATTTGTAATGAGGCCGGGAGTTCATTAATCAGAAGGCAGAAGGTAACCGTGGCTGTGCTCTGAAATTCAGGGCTGATCCACATGCGACACTGCAGCTGTCAGAGCGCTCCTGGGTGAGGGTCTCTCCTGGCAGCATCTCAGTCCTGCACCAGGGCACTGTGGACCACCACCAGGCTGGGCCAGGCTTCTGCAGGAGCCAGATGCCTCTTGTGAGGTGCTCTGACCTGCCATTGGAACATGGACTCCAGCACTGTGGCAAGTCCCAAGTCCTCTCCCCTGTGCTCTGCAGGCTGGCTGAGAGGGCGCCCATTCCAACACAGGAATTTTGCTCAGGCAGTGAACCCAGAGAGGGCAGGACCCAGAAGGGACGGGGCTGAGGCTCCTGGACACCCTGTGCTAAAACACTTTGGTTTGTGCTTTTACCATCAAGGCTCCTGAGCCTGGGATTCTGCAGAAGGTGGGCACCCCTTCTCATCACTGACTCCTGGAGCAGGCAGAACTCCAGCTTTGCTGATCTTTTCTGAATATGGACCCACATCCACATGGGACAGTCATCAGGATGGGGGCTGGGCTTTGGGAGGGAAAGGCACAGCTCAGCTAGGAATTCAAATAACATCAACCACCTGTGACCCAACCTCATTAGTGGCCCCAAAAATACCATCACTAAATATGGTTGAACCAAGAGCTGCTGCCTTGGCTGGGTCTTGTCAGTTTGGCTCCTCCATCCTCTACACCCACCTGCCTCCCTGGTTTTGCCTGCTCTTCTGTCAAGCTCTGCAGAAGGGTCCTGAGCACCCCATGAACTGCAGCAGAAACTCTGGAAAAGCTGAAAACCTGATGATTAGCTGTAATATTTTTTGTTGTAGACTCGCTATTTTGTGCTGTTTACTGAGTCGCACATAGCTCCTGATCCAATGTTTTGTAAATTCAGCTTTCTCCAGCTTCAGCTGATGTGTGGATGCAGACACTCTTGGATGCTATTTATTCCACAAGTGAGAAATGACTTGATAATTTATGGATTGTTAACCCAAAGTTGTACAGGTTTTTACCTCAGGGAGAGAATAAATACATGTCTCATTTCAACACATTTTAGACAATGTGCTCTTTTTTAATGGCTTCCTTTGATTTTACTCTGTAATATGTAGACACTTTCTCCTAGGATTCTCATGTGGAAGCTTCATGCTGTTCTGTCAGGTTGCATATTTTCCCCCTGAATTTCTTAAAGAAGATCTTGCTTATCTGAATTACAAAGATGTTAACGTTGTGTTGTCACTGTGAATATGGAGTTTAGGCAAAGGTTTTATTCTTATTGAGAAATGGAAGAGTTGGAGAATAATTACTGCATTGTCAGTGTGAAACTCATGGATGTTTAATATGAATCAGAATGTATTTACTTATTTATAATGTTGAAATTAGAATATGCTTTAGCCTGCAAGTAAAATAACTTGCACAAACAGCTGGGAAGTGTAGCTGAGATGATGTGCACACTCTTTGTACCCTAAAATGAGAATATAGCTGTAATGGATATAGATTGGTGTATTGGTTGAAGAATTTTTAGGCAATGGCATTTGACATTACAGTTCAAGGATGGAAAAGATTTATTGATCCATGAGTGACCCTGGTTTCACCTCTTGTTAGTACTCTGTTGGCTACATTTAAAAATGGTACCGTAACGAATCCTTAGGCTCCAATAAATGTAAATCCATCCCTCAATAGATCACAGGGGAGCAAAATCCTGGAGAAGACGCTTAGCTCCACCACCTGTTTAATTTAAAGAGTATTTTCATCAGATTAAGGCCAGTTTTGTAGGGTTTGTCCATTTTCACTTTCCTGATAATTTGTTTTGATCTATAAGGACCTCCTAGGCCAATATTTGTAAACAGTGACTAACACATGAGTCAATATCAACATACAAGATGTCAAAGTGGACAGGAAGTTTTATTGTGCCACCGGGCTCAGCTTTGCATTGCTAAGGTAATTATTAAACTTGGGATAAACAGAACTTTGATCCTGTGTGTGTTTTTAAATGATGGGTAACAGTTGATTTTACAGAAATGCCTTTTTGAAAAGCCATTCTGTATAGGAATTCATTGTGTCAACATGTAAGGTGTCCAGGGCAAGGTTTAGCAAAGTAAACTAGCCTGTAGCAAAGGTGCTGGCATGGAGTGCTGTGCAAGGAGCTGCAGGGCCTCCTGCGATTCCCAGCCAAGAGCAGTGTGAAATGTTCATCTTCTAAATAAGAAAGCAATTCAGTGACATCTGTGCTACTGATAAGCAAGAAAAGGTGACTGTGGCTGGGGAAAGAGTGGATGTGTAAAAGGCTAAAAACGTGCACGATAGAAATGCAGCAGGACCTCTCTCTCACTGGAAATACTGTTTCCATCTCTCCTTTTAGTCATGGGAAGATTGTCTAAGCCTCCCCCCTCTGTGGTCTTCTCCAAGGTCAGCTTTATGGTGGACAAACACTGTCCACTCTCCTTTGTCACATCCCTTCCCACATGACAAAGTACCCAGTGAAAGTGGTAGGAACCTGTGGGAGGGGCTCTAGCATGTGTCTTAGGCACTTACCCTAAAGCATCACCTGTGATCAGAGTAAGGTGCTGAAGGATTGTATTTGTACCTATGTGAAGGTAGGGAAATTTGGGGAAAAGAAGCAGTTAGGGAAGAAAGAAAAATACAGAAGTGAATTTGGGTGAGTTCAGGTGAACCTCTTACTGCAAACAGGTCAAAAGCAGCCAGCATCAGAGGTGCAGATGGGAAGGGACCTCCCTGCACCAGTCTGTCACAGGGAAAGCTCACGCTTGCAGTGTAGTAACTCATCCCCAGGAGAAAAGTAAATAGGAACCCTCCTACTCACACAGTGAGGCTGTGCCTGTGAAGTGCTTCCTTGTGCCTTGGACTGTGCACAGTTAGGAGTTCTGTAGATGGTCAAGCAATGCTGAGAGGGCAATGAACAGCTGTATCTTGGCAGCGGGCAGCAGTTCCTTAAAGTTATTAAGAAAGGGCCAAAGAAATTAGATGTGCACAAATCTGCACCTGATGGGTAGCATAGTGAGCAGCAGCAGCACTGACATCTTCCCTCCCAGTCTGCTTTTCTGCACTGCATTGCTTGAAGCACAGGAAGGTAAATAGCCAGACTAAGCACAGCTGCAACCCCAGCACATGAAGTCTAAAGAGGGATAATCTAATTTGTCCATTCACATTTCTTAACTAAAGAATTTTTCCTATGATTTAATTATAGAAATAATTTCCAACAATGTGCCAGAATAAAATTGTTTTCTCCACTAATAAAATTTTGTGGAAGTATGTAATTATACAGCTCCTATATTTGAATTCTAAGATGTACTGCAAAGTGTTGTGTCTTACGACTATGTAAATCTAAAGCCCTAAATATTTCATACTAGTTGTAAAATAACATAGTGTAATCAAAAAGTATGCCACAGCTGGAAAGGATGGGCTAGACATGAAAATGATGAAAACTCATCTTGGCACTGTCACTTGGCTGTTACCTGTCTATCTTTCTTGAGATCTCTCAGGTAATTTATGGCAGATTTCACTGCTATTCTTTGTTACCCATGCCTGTAGGTGCAGACACTAACGTATCCACAAACCATCCCGCCTTCTGCATCTTGCAGGAGAATGCTGTGGTTCACAGCCCCAAAGCCTGGAACAGAATTCCCCAAATCAATGCTGAAATACAACTGGTGGCTTGAAATAATAAAGTAAATGGAGTAAATGTCCTCTTACTTACAGTGATTAAAAAAATAAATCTGCAGATGGGCAGAAATCTGCAGAGAAAATCTGCAATAGCAGGTGAAACCTCAGCATGCTGGCTAGGCTGCTTCTTTATCACCTCCAGCAAATGGATATCTACAATGGTGTCATTTATTGTTGATGACTGATAATAGGATTACGGCTCCCACATCCAAGAAGTATGGCATCCCAAATAGCATCGTTTCATGCTGAAGACATTATTATCATATCCTGTCTTTGTGTACTGCTCAACCAGTTATCTGTGCAGGACTCAGTGTAGAGCTCTGAGACTTTATAGGATATTATCATGTTATATGAAATTCAGGCTGCTGTAGCTATAAATCAAGAGGACACCTTGTATGGTGGCTGGTTCTCCTTGGAGCAGCATCCTAAGCAGAAGCTCTGTTCTCTGAAAGATTAGAGTTTGATTTAAAATAAATGCTGCCAATGAATTCAAAGTTCATGAAAAGGACAGGTTTAATAGCCTTAGTGTTGTCTTTTAGTAGTCTCGTATGTACAACATGTGGGCAGCATAAGCTTGTCCACAACTCTTGAAGAAGATACTCAAAACATGAATACAGAGTCCCCTTTTGGAAGACTAAGGGGATAAATAATTTTAAATAGTATTTTTGAACACCATAATCTCTATCCATAGCCACTGGCTATAAGTGTCCAAGCTACGCCACTGGCCAAGGGCAAGGAACATCCACATACAGGGAAAGAGGAGGGGCTGTATATATTTGAGGTTTGGTTTTGGGGCAGCTGAGCTGATCCTAATGGCTTGTGGCTACCAAAGGACACGCTTCTCACCCATCTCTGAGACACGGCAAAAAGCTTTCCAGTTTTTGGCTGAGTTAGTTTTATGGTCTCATTGGGATGAGATCAGCTCCAAAACAGACACAAAGAAAACAGCAGTACAGGGCACAGGGCTGAGGGGAAGAGAGGACCAGACCCACTGACAAGGGGACATAGCTCACTGAGTCTTGTGGGACTGAGCCATTTTACTGTGGGAAATGGGGAAGGCTTGGAGATGGGCTTTTCTCTCCAGCCTCACACAGCCCATGAGGATCAGGGCTGCTGAATCTGTGGGTGCCCACATGAGTTGGATTGCCCCAGGCATTGCATATTAGTAGCACAGCTCTCATTTGAACCCTTGTGTTCCTTACCCAACAGGAGTAAAAACTGCACTTGTTGGGCACAGGAGGCTGCCTTATCCTTGATGAAAAAACTACTGCTGGAAGAGACACGCCACCTTCAAAATCCATACAGCCATGAAGTATTGCTAAATGCAAAATGTGGCGTATTGGCAGCCTAGTACCAGAGCTGACAAGCTTTGCTCAGCTCCATGCAGCTGCTCCAAGCTTCTCAACCTGCCCCAGTTAGAGCCTCAGCTGGGGCCATCTCTGCTGGGCTGTTGACTCTGAACATCTGAGCAAATACCTTGTCTCCTTTTGCTGATAGGAGACCACAGTATTCACAGGCCAACTGCACCAGGGCACACAGAGGAGATTGGGGTCGAACATTAAGACATATTTAGATAAACTGATCCATAATTGAGCTGTGAAAAGGTCAATTCCATTTCCAGGGATCAAGAGGCAGAGGTGGGCTTTCCTATCATTTACCTCAGGTGGCCTCCTTCAAAATCCACTGGAGTCAGAAAAATTCTTTGGATCTTCCCCTCAAATGCAATTAATCCTCAGAATTTAAAAAACTTAAAATGAGAGATCAAAGCTAAAATTTCAGCAACAATGAACTAATCCTCCTGATAACCAAATACGCTTAGTAGCCAAACCCTGGACTGAACCAGCAGGCTTTCCAACAGACTTTTCATCTTCATTTTTCCACAAAGACAAGTGTTAAATTAATGAAGAGACCAGCCTTTGCACTCCCCAGGCTTTATACTTCACCTGTGTTTAAAAAAATAATTCTGAGAGGCAAAACAGCAGGTTATAAGTTTGCACTACATTTATGAACTCTTGTATGCCTCTCTTTGGGACACCCAGAAAAGAAAGGGAATTACTGGATGTATTAGAGAAAATTATGTTAAGAAAATTATGTAAGTTAAAAACCAAGCAGTTTATGAGAAAAAGCACCGATGCAGTTTTATCATTTAGGATTCAATTGATACGTATAGGGAGAAGGAGAAAAGTTCTGTGTACATAAAAGTATTTAATAACAAAGTTGTATTGGTTACAAGTTAGGGCTTTAAAATGCCCACTAACTATAAAGGCTTGTAATGTTTCACCATGTTATTGCCTCTGAGATGTGTTGCCACTTCATGACACATTTTCAGATTGTTCAAAAGCCTACAATGCTAAAGATGTGCTTTCTTCTGCCTGAAATAATGCTTGAGATTTGAGTGAGGGGGTGAATATATGGTGTATGCTGCTCATGAATAAAAGATACTCACAGCTAAGCAACCTAAAGCATTCCTCTCTTAGCGGATTAACTCTATTTACCAGAAAATTTAAAGAATAATTTTTAAAGACTGTTTTTTGAAGAGAAGAAATCCAAGTGCTTAAGTAATGCTGGGGATACTTTAGCAGAGGGGATGGCATGGAAGGAGCTAGGGAAGACATGGAGACTCACAGTAATCATGGGACATACCTCAGCACTGTCCCTTACCTCAGGCAGAGCTGAGCTCTGTGCAGAGGAACACAAGCCCCTGTGCATCCTGCTGGCAGACACAGCTCTGAGGACAGGCACAGGGAAACTCGCCCCCTGACAGAAGCTATGCTGAAAATCTGCCTCTTCTACATAGAAGGCTCATGCTATCTCTGACACTTCAAAGGAGGTTCTGAGAATGGCCCAGAAACTCTCTCTGCTTGTGCCTGGGGTGCCCAAGACTAAATTGAGCTCCTGACTACCCCAGTGTCAGAAGGGGTGACCGCTTCGAGCTGAAGGAGACGTCTTGCCCACCCTGCAGGGCTGGCCCAAACCCTCAGGGTGTGCTTGAATCACAGTACAGCTTCACAGGCTCCCTGAGATGTAAAATACCTTGGGCACTGACTCCCCAGCAAACAGCCAGCCAGGAGTCTTACAGGATTTATTGGGAAAGGTTTGTGCAGGATAAAAGTAGCACAACGGTGACACTGCTCTGCTGAAGAGTAACTTGGAGACTGGTACCCACACTGTGCTGCTGCACACACACATGAACACCAGTGACAGGCAGGCAAGAAGGGGAAGCTGTATGAGGAGTGGCTGAGGTCACTTGGTCTGTTCAGCCTTGAGGAGACTGAGGAGAGACCTCACTGCAGTTACAGCTTCCTTGTGAAGGAAAGAGGAGGGACAGACACTGATCTCTTCTCTGTGGTGACCAGTGACAGGACCCGCAGGAATGGCCTGAAGTTGTGTTGGGGGAGATTTAGGCTGGCTAATAGGAAAAGGTTTTAACCAAAGAGAGTGGTTGGGAACCGAACAGGCTCCCCAGGGAAGTTGTCACAGCTCCAAGCCTGACAGAGTTCAAGAAGTGTTTGGTCAATGCTCTCAGGCACAGGATATGACTGCGCAGGGCTGTGCAGGAAGTGGGACTCAAGGATCCTGACAGGCCCCTTTCAACTCAGTACATTCTGTGATTCTATGAAGACACCAAGAGGAACATACTACATATGCTGCTACAGGTAGCTCCCGGCAGCACAACCACTCCATCTACCTGTCTACAACAATACTGTCACCCCAGAGACACCAGACCTCTGGCCACACTGCCCACCTTGGACATGGAGCTCCTGGAGGAGGAGTGAAGGTTGGTATGGAGAGCAGCCACATAGCTCCAGCCCAGAAATACATGCATGGAGCTAAACGAGCTTCCTCACGTGACCAAGGACTTTTCAAACCTGAAGAAGTTTCAAATAACATGTTGAGAGATTGCCAGTGCTCTTGTGTTTAGCTGAGAAAAAAGACACTACCAGTGCTCTTCAAGTCCCTTTTCAGTGGCACAGAAGTTTACACTCCTGTGCTCTTGGCCAGGCCCATAACCAAGCCTCTAAGTGATGATGTCCCTCTGCTTGCCCCAAGCCTCAGTGGCACAGCCAGGTACAAACAGCTGCAGTGCTCCCCTTCACGGAGAGTCCTTGTATGTAACCCCTCAGGAACTGCTCTGTACATGGCAAGAAGAAAGGGAAGACCCTGTGTACCCACAGCAGTTTTATCCTCCAGACAGTTTTATCCCCTTCATCTTGTAATCCCTAAAGCACAATTTTCTCCTTTCAGCTCTTGAAAGTATTTTTTTCTTTCAGTTTGGCAGCAAATTAACAAATTTATTTTTTGAAGAGTCACAGAAACACACAGCCCTGAAAATGTGAGAAAAAAAAAAGACAAATACTCCTTTTTCTGTAGTGCTTTGGCTCTGCCTGCAGGTTTAGAAAACAGTGGATTGCAATTATACTTTGAGCATCTCTTCATTTTATTGCAGGAAAAACATCAACATGTGTGCTGTATTTTTGCCTTCTATATGGCAGAGTAAATGCATATCAAACTGAGATGTGATGTATAGTATATCAAGACATTTTTATCCATGCAGCAAAATGAAAAGTATGCAAATTATTAGCAGTTTATAAGGGATAAAGTTTTACTATACATAATTTTATATGCTTGTACAGAGACTCCATAATCTCAATAAGGAAGGGTTAGTCTACCTATAATAAATGAGCAGGGGGTTAGAATAAGAAAACTTTTTAGATTTGAGCCAATAAATACCTAAAATATGGAGATTAAAAGTAGCATTGGAATATTCCAAATAGCCAAACAAAATCATCACATTTGTTCTTAATGACTGCAGTATTCAGCAGTCTTCATTTTCCCAATAAATAATTTGCTTTAAACTCTCTATTTTCTTTTGCCATGTTTCTCACTTAAAAGCCTGTATGAGCTTTTGTACTGTTGCCAGGCTTATTTTTTGTTTATATACAGGTTCTTACCATGGAGATATGTCCCTGACATGAAGGCATCCAGTATAGGAAATTACATGCAATGCCTTATTCTTCTAGTTTAATTAATGCTCTGACAACTTGGCAATAAGGCTACAGTGAAGAAAAGATCTCTGTAGGGAACCTCAGGTTTTGAGCAGTAAGAAAGCTGTCAAAATTTTACTATATATCTATAGTAACATATCGAACATCCAAAGATTTCTAGAAGGCATCTGTGGAAAAGAATTCAAAAGAAAGAAAGGTTAGCATAAATGATGTTTCTTAACCTGCTAAAAATAAAAGAATGACTTTCTCAGCAGTCAGAGTTGGAACTGGGTAAGCAGCCCATGCTGACTTACTCGTTTCAACCAAAAAGAAATTCCAGTTTTTAATGAGAGAGGACGGTTTGACACAAACAGGAAAAAGGATTAGCCCAATCTCTGTTGAGACTGGTTCTCGTTCTCTTCTGTAATTTAAACAAGCTGAAGGAAGAGTAGATCTGTTCCACACAGTGATACATGTAACCATTCTAGACCTCTGTGTCCAAACACATGTTCCCAGGTGCTCCAAACGACAGCAGCAGCTTGGCACAAAGGCAGGAAAAGGTGTCCTCCCTTTCTCTCCTCTGACTGGTTCAGTGGTTTGTGGAACATCAAAGATGACACCCCTAAAGAGAATCCTACTACTCTAAAGGCAGCCCATAGTCACAGACCTTGGATCATCAGAAACTTTGGTGATCCATATCTTACTGAGAGTATCATTTGATATTCATGATCTTACTTGTGCTTTCACCATCCTCACTTCCCCAGGAAGGGAAATTGGGAAGGTTAACAGCACCTGACTTCCTCCACTATGGTCCCTTCAGCTGTGAACATGCAAAGACAGCGCTGTCTTTCCTGATGGATGAGCTACTCTTTAGTTACTGATGGAAAACAGCTGCTCCATATCACATATCTAATTGTTTTTCACACCAAAAAATGATGAAGTTGTACCATCTGAGGAAAATATAAACCAGACACATATTTACGTAGCATTCTGAAATCAGGACTTCTGATGCCTATAGTATGAGGGCTAGCAATACAGAGCAGTTTGAATTTTCAGTCTAATCACCTGCTTCCCCACGTTTTTGGAATGAGATTACTTATTTCTGCAAAGACATCCCAAATGGATCAGAGGGATCAGCTTCAGTCTCTTCAGTGGTCTTACTTTAAAAGAAGAAACTGGATGGTGAACAACACAGGCATTGCTGAGGATAAATTACTTTGCAGAAAGTAACTCTGATTATTTGCACAACCATCATCTTTGCTTTTCCTATAATCAACCAAAGAGACACCTCCCACACTCTGGACATTAGGTAAGATTTTTGTAAAGGACTCTAAGCCACTGAGAAGCAAAACACTCAGGATACATAAACACATCTCTTTACTGATAGCTCCAGACATGTTCTATCTTGCTTGAAGTGAAGAGTAGCATTGCAGAAGTTACTTAAGGCTCCTGCACCTGCCCCAACTCCAGGCTCAGTCAAGTGAAAGAGCCTGTGCTGACAGAGAGGAAGCTCCCCTCCCTGGGAGGCAGGAGCTACGGGTCTGTTTACATCACTGGAGAAATCGTGTACTTATCTTTGGTTGCTCTCCTCATTTTCTCTGAAATTCCCAAACCTCAACATGACACTATTCTCAGAAAGTTTGAGCAGAACTCCCAGTTATTTGCTGTTGCTTAATGATTTGCATCCTTAAGAAATAATCAAAAACAGCATAAAAATGTAAATGTGAGGAAATGGGATGGGTATTCATTCAGCCATGCAGCTGGAATTCAGGAACTGCTGTAATTGCACACGAATAACATAATTTGCCTCCCTTGCAGATGTTTTTGCTTATTCACATCACGTCTTTCAGGGGTGTTGATGAAGTTCCTATACCCTGCAAGACAAAACAACCACTCTCTGCTGTTGCAATCCCAAGCCTGAGATGTTGAGTTGCTTTAGGATGGCAACACCAGGGCTGGCCTCCAGGGTGGCATCACAGAGCAGGGTATTCACTTCCCCACACAAACTGCTGGCCCAGGTGGGAACTCTCAGTGCACTGGGTGCAATGGCAGAGGAAGAAAAAAACCACAGTTGGGATTGTACTGATGGAAACAGGGTAGAGGGAGAAACAGCACCATCATAAATAATGTAAAAACTCTTCAACCAAAGAGAAATGATGCAAACAGTGAGAATATAATCAAGCCTTTTGCCAACAGAGTGGTAAACAACTTTGCTCTCCATCACCATTTCTCAGGTGGAGAGATGGTGACTCTTTTGCTGGATTTTGTAGAAACATGCTCCCTCATCTGGCAAGGTTGTTTTAATGAGAGGTTACTTATGTCACTCTTGGCTATTCTTTTTTCACAACTATTCTCTGACTTGGATTTAGGAGGTGCCTATGTGAAAACCCTCATTACCTACACGAAGACACAAGAAGTGCTCAGCTGCTGAATGTACAGGCTGAATGTTCCAATGTATAGGCTCCAAGAAAGCCTGCTAGCAAAGCTCAATTTCCCAGCCCTCTTTTATTCCTCTGAATTAAACTATCTGAAGAAGGTACATGAAATAATGTGCAGCACATATTTCCCTGAACAGGAATCAAATAAAGACAAGAAAGTATTTGCATATTAGAAATCCTGTTCTGTAGAAAATCTGTCTGCCAGGAAAATGGAACATATGTGCTGAATGAATTTAGGCAAAGCTGTACCTTTACTGTGCTGCTTAAGAAAAAGCACATTTAATACATCAGCCTGAGACTGACATGGGCTTTTCAATAGCATTTCACGAAACTGAACAAATATGAAATACGAACACCAGTACAGCACTAATGGTTCAACATACTGCACCAGGTTTTGGAAAAGGACCTTGCTGAAGCCAAACACCTACCCTCAAGTACATAACAGATACCTCTCCAAATACCCAAACAAGTCTTGCCAGGACTGAAGGCAGTATGTGGCAACAGGTTAGTTGAATAATGCACACCTACACCACAGGGGCACAGACAGCCCACAGGAGCATCCCCTGGGGGATGTCAAGCCCAGAAGTTTGCTGTGCTTCTGGTGCATATCTCTGCAAAAAAATTTCAAAAACTATCACAGAATTGCAAAGTGGGAGTGTACAGGAAGAAACAGAGAGCAACAGAGGTCTGGCAGAGCTCTAGATACTTCAAAACATCAAAGCTGTCAAAAGGGCAAGTTCATCCACAACTTCATCTCAAAGGAAAGCCCAGCCTGTTTCCCTGCTGGAGTTGCCCAGCTGCCTACCCAAACAGGAGGGTATTTTCTTTTAGTACTTTGCTGCCTGTTGGTGGTAACTCTCTTGGAAGAGCTGTATAGCAAATCCTTTTTGGCAACTGCAACAGACCAGTGGAAATGATTTCTTACCAAATGTAGTTTGAACCAAATGACAGAAGAGTTAGGGATATTTCTTCTGCTTTGGAAAAATGAGTATTGCTCACTGGCAGAGGAGGAGGGGCTCTAAGTACTAAGTACAACACTTCAAACATTAAGTCTACTGGTGATACTTTTGACATCATGTTCCCACTCCAAGACTCCCTGCTTACAGTCAGACATTCACTTGTTCAACAGCATGGAAACGCCCCCATCCACGAGCTGCTTGACTGCCCAGTGTTGGTGCTACTTTAATACAATCCTTCTGAGCTCCTTGATATCAGACACCTGGGTGAATACTTGGTTATTCAAATACTAGATGATATACTGCTCATGTCCAATAACAAGCAGTATGGTATTTTTCTGTTTTTTGTTTTGCACGGACACTGACATGGAGCTGTGGCTTTTTAAAGACATAAATTTTCATGAAAACATGAATATGGCCATTGTAAGGATTGTACTTCTGGAGTTTCAATTTTTCTGGTATACACAATTTCTGAATTGTTTTCAGATTTATTCTTTAAATGGTTTTAATAAACATGCACAAAAAAAAGTATCAAAAAGTTACCCTTATCTGAGTATTGTACAATTCATTTGAATCAGCTTGTTCACAGTAAAAGATCTCACAATGAAGCTGAGATAAAAACCACACTGTTTTGCTATTAATCTCCCATTCAATTTTCTAGTGAAGCCATTCCAGTATCTACAAACACATAAAAATCTTGTATTGTCTATGATTAGACTTGCTAATCAAGCTGTATCTTTACCCCAATGCATATTTACCAGCCATTATGAGGTTCTTTTCTAAGTTATGCCATTCTGTCATTGAGAAAACTGGAGAAGTTACTTCACCTCTGGTAGGATTTACTTCTGAATGGAGTACATCTCCTGTTCCCCAGCAGTCTGGACTGACCAGAACACACAGTACACCATCCTCCAGGCAGCCCTCAAGAACCTGCCATTTCTCACTCTTTCCTGCCATCTCTGTCAGTACAAGTGCAGAGGGAATACCTAATCCTGAGATACTTAACCGGGTACATTTTGCCCACAAGTCACAGACATGTCATATGTCCTATATTCCTGCTGGAAATCCTGTCCTTCACACTATTCTCCTGGCATGGCTGGCTGTTCCAGTTATGAGAAGAAATATAGTACCTGATGGGACTTGTCCAAATACTTGGTGGATACTGGAAAAATGTTACCAATGGCAAGAATGAATGTGTTTTTACAAAGTGTACAGATGCATCAGAACTCAGAAGGAACTGAAGTAAACAATATATTTCTTTATCTCACCCCAAAAGAGTCAATAGCTACAGGAACTGTTACAGTAGAAGCAGCAGGTTCTGAGATAACCAAAGTAAGACAAATCACTGTCCAAAAAGAATGAATCAACTACTGCATTACATGTTGATGCAGCCTTGCAAGCCTTCTTAACAAACAAAATCTCAATCTTATGTGCATGAAAATGCAGCTGTTGATGAAGCCAGAGCTATTCAAGGGTACTAATCTCTTTGCAACTGCTGTATGATAGCTGCATTTCTTTTTCCATTGCTTTATCCTTGTAAGAACAAGCTCCAGCTCCTGTTAATGTTTGGATCAGCCACTGGAGAAAAGCACTGTAAGTCTGTTATTTTTTTCAGTATTCTAATGCTTTGTGACTCATAAATTATGAAAAAAAATAGGCTATTTTAAAAATACATACTGTAGCACTAAGGTACTGAAGGTTTTCTGATTAGTTAAACTATCTTGCTCTACATTATTTGCACAGTTCTCAAAACCACCTGTAGAAGAGGTGAAATCCTGGCCCAGGGGAGGCTGAAAGAAGCCTCATCCATGAAAATGGGGTCTTAGAACAGAATATTGCTAAGGTATCTAGTAAGAAACTCAGCAGTAATTTATAAACTCATTGACATGGCTATATAGAAATATTTCTAGTTTGTCAGAATAAATCCTACTATTCATCATCAGCCTAGTTATAGCCTACATCAATCATTTGCACTTCAGTCACCTTGTTCATTCTCATACTCTGCTGATTCAGCTTTAAATTTTATTTCACAGATAGGAGTCTTTCACAAAGGTCAAAAAAGTGCCTTCAAAGTAAGGAGAGTGGCTGTGTCTAATGAATCCTCAGTTACTACTCCTTCTCTAGTTAACCTCATTTCAGTCAAACTAACTACATTCCACAAAAATTAGTTTCCTTATCCTTTGGATTTACACTGGAAATAATCACCAGTATTCATAAGGCTAATATAGAAGAAATTAGACTGAAAAAAATATCAGCAGCACCAAGTTTTCTCACTGCTTAATTTCTAAGACCTTTATTTTAGGTCTAATTTGTGCTCCAAGTTTGGAGCTGAAGAGTTTTGAGGGTCTGGTCTATTTAGTGGGAATGATTTGGGTTACTGAAAATGAAATTTTGTGACTCAAGTTTTGTAGCACTTCACAAATCAGTATCAGCCCCATCATGTTTCATATATCAAATTCTAATCCAGATCAGAAATTACAAATCCCTATGATCTACTGCTACTGTTTTAAAGGGACTAGCTGACAAATAAATACCTCAAAACTTCTTTCCTAGGCAGTCATACAGGAGATCCACAAGAGCCGAGCTCAGCCCAGCACTAGCCCTAAGACAGAAAGGCACTGTAAAGTTTAGTCCAAAGTTCACTTTATGGACATTTTTATAAGTAAAACCAAAAGAAGGTAGTAAACATTTTTGGAACAGGCTATATATTTACATACAAGCACTTCAGTAAGTGTGACAAATGTTGCCACCTCATGGACAGGTGCAGGGTTTGATCCAGCTCAGCGGTAGGAAGGAAAACAGATCACAGAGATGACTCATTGCTGCCCTTTCACACTCCCCTGAGGGAGGAAGCCGAGCTTGGCCAGAAGGATGCTCTTGTCACTTGGGTCTGAATCCAGAAGTATGGCTACACAACCACAATTGGAAAAAATAATAAAAAAAAACAAAAACAAAAAAGGCACCCAAAAAACTAATAAAGAAATAAAAAAAAAAAGGAAGAATAAACAGAACACAAGAACACATGTTCAGAGTATTTGATAATTTGATAATTTCTAATATAAGAGCAAGGGGGGAAAGAAAAGAATCACATTTTTCCCTGAAAAAAACCCCATAATGTTCAACTTAGAGCCTGGCAGGGTCTTTTACTGTCAAACAGTCAAAGGTGAGCACACAAGAGTAAAACATCCAAGTAACAGGCTGTGGGACCTGGAGTTTTCAAGAGTGTTACTGAAAACTTCAGATTCATGAAGACAATTACCTCCAACTGGACTAGAGGATTTTCATGCTCCATAAATTGTATGTATCTCCTACTTGTAATCTGCAATTGTAGTGTATTCCATCAGGTATTTCCAAGGACAAAGTTTTATGTTACAATACCACATTGATTATTCACTGTTCCACTACTTTTGGGAATTGCTGCAGAAAGACTCTGTCACCTGTTGAATTTCTCCCTTCCTGATGAAAAGACAGCTGTGCCATCCTCCTCTACAGGACAGAGTTGTTGCAAAAGCCATTACGTGGTGTGCATGTTAAAAGTAGGTCCATTCCACAAGGCACTATAATTATCACTTCCTGTAACTGGATGAGCATGAAAGAACTATAGAATTTTGAAGCAAAAATAAAACATTTCAAGTTTGACATAGGGATAGAAGTTTAAGAATCAATTATTTTTTTAAAACAGAGGTTCATAAAAATACATTCATAGTCAACATTTATGAATGGTCTGAAAAAGACAATATGGTGACTAATTGGGAGTTTCCTACCATCGTGATCTCCATATAACAGGGTAACAGTCTGCCTACATACTACTGAACAGAAAGAAGAATTTGTACCAGCTTGATTTTTAAATATGTTCTTATGTTTATTATACTTTGCTACTCCACTCTCCTAAAATGGTGGCCTCAGGAAAAGCTGCTTTGGCAGGCAATTGCAAAGATTCCTGTGGAGAGGAAGTGAAAAGACTGGGCATACAAACAACGGCTGCTGCCATGTTCAAAGCACTGGGGAGAGTTCATAGAGCAAAATGCAGTCCTAAGTAAATGGGTTTCAGGCAATTTCAGTGTTAAGATAACATCATTAAGACTAGAACAGATTGTGCTCAAACCCTGCTGTTTATAATTAACACATTGCTTCCAAATACTCCAGGGTCCCTGGTAAATAGTCCTCTGCTCAGATCCACCCAGACCAATCAGAGTATTTTCATCAGGTTCCATGCTGGGCCAGCACCTGTTTGGACAAATCCAAAAGAGCCAAAATACTCTTCTTTCTGGCCAGCTAAGTAAAGAGATGAACACAGCTTGCCTTAGTCATTGTCACAGTGTCCATATGGCTGTGAAGCTTGTTTTCACAAGAAATCGTACAAGTACTTTATTATGTCGAAGTTCACGGTCCTATAAACAAAAACACAGTATATTAGAGCAATCATCTTAACAGTGCTAAGACTTTAACCTGTTTGGAGACAGCACATGCAGGACATACTGCACAATCAAAATCAAACAATTCGCCAAAAGAAATGTAAACAAGGATTAATGAATTTTTAATTTCTCTCATTATTTACAATACTCCTGATTATTTCAACTTTGTAAAATTCTAGAAAGTAAGTATAGCTACTTCCTAGTAAAGAAAGGAAGACTCTTATTTAAATAATGAAAAAAGTATTAATAAGATTATATTTTCGTATGGCAAACTTGATGTTCTAGTTGGTGATGCAAAGCAACAACCTTTTCTGCTACTTAATGCGTTGTTCATCTCCCAAACCACCTGTTTTAGCATGTACTCCTTCATCTGCACTCATTTGGAGCCTGTGTTCTTTCAGTCTTGACAGTAGTTGATTGACCTATGTTCATAGCTAAATTTGAAAAATCCAAGAATGCCAATCAATGGGATAGAAGATTTTAATGTACACTTTTGTACTTTAATGGCAGGCAAAATGAAACAGCAGTAGAATAAAGCATATAATTATTTTTTTTGTCTCTAAACTCATTCATCTATACAATCTAACACTCAGACTTTAGGGTTTACTGTTTGAATAAATAATGCAAATTGCTGCATATAATGACAAGTATAAAACTAAAAGGGTTTAAAAAAAAAGTATTCAGTGATGCAAAAATAACTGCTAACAATACTAAGTGAGATTAGCTAGATGAATTCTTATTGTTGGACTACAATCATTCAATATTCTCTGTTCATGCATCAGCCTGTAACCCACTTTTCAAAAAGTTTTTATAAAACACCATTTCTGACAGAGAAAAAGTTTAGAAATCTCCAAGAAACGTTACAGGAAATACTCTGTTGGAGTCTATTTATTAATCCAGTGACAAATTTAAAGACATTAACTGCCACTGTTAAACTTACACAACATTGTGTCACTCAAAAAAAGAGCTTTAATTACAAGGCTTTCCACAGAAACAAAGTCATACACTAACAAATGCTGACCTTATCAACTAAATGATACAGAATTGTCTTGTCATAACAACTGGGTTTATTACAGATTTTCTGAAAAGATCCATTCTATTCAATAAACACTAAGAAAGCCCTACATCAGCTAAAGAAAATTAATGAACTTAGGTTCGAAATTCTTAAAACAGAAAATTATTTCTAACAAAGAAACATCTGACTTTACCTTCAGCCAAATTTTTAACAACTATGTGGTAAAATACAGAGATGTTTCTACAAAGACAGTAGTTGCCACAGAATAGAGCCAGACGTGAGGTTCCATGGTAAAAAAGGGACCATGCACTTCAGCAGTTACCACATTAAAAGCCACCAGGAAGATAAACAAATTTTTTACTCTTTTCCAGAAACAGGTGGCTCTTTTTTTTTTTTTTTTTTTTAGTGCAAACTTCACTTTTGCTTAAAAAACACAGAAAATGAAATGACAATCTGAACAGCTTGAATGGGGGCAGGGAGGAGCATCCTTTTCTGTCCCATTCTTTGCACTCCTTAGCCTTCAATTAGGATATATGCTGGGGAAAAAAGGCCAAGATGGTAACCAGGCTGAGGTATCTGATGATTTTAGTGAGTAACAAACTTATCTTAGTACTATTGCAGTAATAGAGAAAGAAGAATCAGAAGATGGGCAGCTTACTTGGTATGTATTTTGGCTGAAATTTCAAAGTAGTTCCCTCTCTGTGACAAATACAACCAAAACTATTGCACAGACAGGAAATGAAATTTCTTAAAGCATGGAATATCAGGCCTTCATCCTATAGCTAGTAGCCCCACCCAGAGAAGACAGAGCTCATTCTAATGAGTTAGTGAAACCTTGTTTCTTTACAGGCAATCCTCTTTAAGATTCAATAAATACTGTGGTCTGAAAAGTGTATTTTAATAAAAATTGTAACAAAGGAACAAAGCAAGATTTTAAAAAAGGGAGAAACAGGAGAAAAGCAGAACAGGCCAACTTTAAAATCAATCAATCAATCAATCTATCTATCTATCTATCTATCTATCTATCTATCTATCTATCGATCTAATTTAAATAGTCCTATCTAGGAATCAAATAAAGACCTGCAAACTACTTTTGGGGAAAAAAATTAACTGCTTTCTTCCTCATAACATTTAGGAAAAGTCAGTTTATATACATACATATATATACACACATACACACACACATCAGACCTACAGGAAAGCAAGCTAAGATACTACCATGCATTGAGGTTTGAAGTGACAGTGTCTCTGTCTTTTGCATCACTGAATACTTTCTCCAATAAGCATGAGCTGCATGGCACTAGTTTTGGTTCTGTTTTCTGTCTGTCTCTACTTTCCAGCAACTTTAATGAAGTCATTGAAAGTCTAAGGATGTCAAAGTTGCAAGGAAAGGGCTGTCAAATATCCCAATTCAAGGATATATTCCAATGTATAACTGTATACACAGTGATCCATGTTGCTGAGCAGATGGTCTGCTGTGCTTGGTTCCAGGGGGAGCTTTTTCAGGGCATCACTCACAAAGTGACTTTACTGCTGGGAATAGCAAACTGACATAGCAAAGCTGTGGAGGTCCTGGCAGTGTGGTCCAGCCAGACCTGAGCCAGACAAAGTTTCATTCTACAGCCTGTCCAACTGAAAATTGAAGTAAGTATATCTGTTGCATTTACTGACAAGGCTACTGGACATTTAATAGCTCATGTGTACTGAGGATATGGAATACAGCCTGTATCTCAGGTTCTTCTTTAGTCCCACATTATAGAGAAGAGTTGGCTGTGAGAATATTTCTCCCTTTTGACACATATCATTCCTGGGCTCTGTTCTGGCTATAGACTGTTTATCCAAGACTTTCTAATAAGGTGGCAGCAACAGGTAAAAATAGGACACATAGGCCTGATTGTTACCCTTGTATTGCATGTATTTCTGTCTGCAAATTATTGCCATCTCTCCTGATGGATCTCAAACTGTTCTCAAACTTCACAACTGAAGGCTCTGGATAAACAAACATGCTGATGTACTTATATCCATTCACTAAATTAGCTTGTATTAATAACAGATCACACAAGACAGTCTAGATGCAAGAATTCCTATAACCTGTGTAGGTTTTATATCATATGCACAACACTGTTAAGAACCAAATATAATTTCAGATTCAAATACCATAATGTGCATTTTGGTAATGAAATGGACTGACATTTTAGAGCAGTATTTTCAAATGAAGTCCCTGACCTTTACTAAGCACAAAGACAGCATGTTACTGTAACACATACTGCCACTGTAACATAAATCATTTTCAAAATAGGAATGTACTATACTTACCTTGGGTACAACATTTCTCATCAATAACACGACTTATTCAGTCATTCTTAGAAAACATCCACATTTTTTCTATTCTGGTCTGCAAAGAGCTATAGACTGAACAAATACTTAGTTTGAAGTCTCTTTCAAGTCAGCACACGCAATAATAAATTAACTCTTAACAGGCTCACCGGGCAATAGCTCTGATGAAGTCCAGAGATACAGTACATTTGTATCGTGGTCCATCAAGCTGGTCATTCTGGCCAACCACAGACAACAGCTGCAGTGTCACAAGAGAGGTGATCTACGGACAAGAGACACTAGTAATGTTAGTAATTTTTGGTAACATGAACAGCAGTGGCCAATTTATTGTTTTGTTTGGTTGGTTGGGTTTTTTTTTTTTTTCCATTTGGCATAATCCCCATTTTTCTCTGGAAAGTCACTCTTACTTGCTCATTGTACAGTTCCACATAGCTCTGCAGCTGGAAAACCCAGGAATATACATCTTGCCATTACATTTTCAGCACCAACAGTGATAGACAAAGGCTAAACCCTTCATCCTTCATATCAAAAGTTAGCCTGGAGTTTAGAACAAAGGAACTGGAATAATAGGCATGAGCTGAGCATTTTCCAAATCCCTGCCTGACAATCAAGAAGGACTAGGATTTTCTTTCTTTTATCCCTGAAGATCGCCTTCGGAATTTTCCCACTCAATGTTGGATATTCCTGTGCCAGATCATATCACATTTTGAACACATGGATGTTTCACTCTACTCCAGATAAAAGAGGAATTTGAAGGGTGCGAAGAAAAAGGCTGGAAGATTGTATGCTTAAAAAGAGCAGGGCCTGAGTTGAGAGAAATTTGCCTACAAACACACATAGAGTGTCTTGACAGAGCCATTGATTATTTTACCAAAATAGCAATGTACCAGCATACTTTTTCACTTTGATCCTCCAGTAATGGCTGTGGTACTACTGAAGTGAAGTCATGGGGTATCACCACTGAAAACAGCCAGTCCATTCTGACTCAGGTAGGAAGAGACACTGCAGTGATTCCACTATCTCCCTATCTCCTCCCAGATACCAGGGAAAGAAAGAAGTAAAGGCAGAAAAGAAATTTTTTCCCTGGCCTTTGCAATAGGTACCACAGACAATTCAGGGCAATGAGGTTATATTCTGTGACAAAATGGTATCTGGCAACAGGTTTCATTTTTAAAAAATGAGCCAACCATGACCTACTTCTGAGTAATTATAATAGGACAGTAAGGAATTTCTCAAGAATAATGAATTTCAGGAAAGAAAGTGTCAGTTCAAACGTTCAAGGAAACACATTGCTACAAAAAGCATGGGCAAGTTGTTACCAGAATCAATAAAAAAAATAATCCTAACTCAGTAATAACCCCACTCTTTTGCTGGAAGTACACTTGGTTTTCAAATTTGTGACAGTGCTTGTAGGAGGCAGGAATAATATAACAGAAAAAAATTACACCTACCTATGGAGAATAGAAAAAAATATGGTACCCAAAATGAACTAATTTTTTTAACAGCCTGCACTTTCTTTCATATGGCATGAGGCAACAACAGTTTGGATGCCAAAATTCTGAAAAGTCTTTGGAGTTTGTTTAAGGAATGCTGGTCTACACATAGTCACAAAGACAAATTCCATTTACTTTATTCAGGTCTATAAATCACATGGTTTATCAAATTTTAGCATTGACAAAATAAAAAAAAAAATTGAACTCTCTATACAGCAAGTGGCGCAGATTCTAGTTCATTAATTACTTTGCACATATCACTGGATTTGGATAAACCTTAAACTTGTTAGGTTTTAGATTCTTAAAATATTCATGGGAGTACATTTTTCTCCATTCGCCATTCAACAAAGTCCATATTCATTATGGAGGAATCTGCTGTAATAACTGCACCCAGGTGCATCAATACTGGCATATCACTTCTGCACTGCACACTTACAGCTGGTCTCACATTCAGAAATCACCAGTGAAGGAATAGCAGGAGGGTTCTTGAAATTCCTTATGACCACAGAAAAAGTCTGTACACTTTGGAAATCCATCTCAGTTTTATGTAGGATGTAAAAGTGACCTTGCTGTCACACATGCTCCAGCAATACTTCAACAAACTCTACATTTTCTTTTCTAACTAGCACCAAATGCTCTAAAAGTAACACAAGGTCAGCATTGTGTAACTCCTTGCTAAAGGCTGACTCAAGACTTCTGAACTAACATCAGACTGGACACTAAGTTTCACTAATGTTCTTGTCTTAAGAAATTAACTCAAAGACTCAATATACAGTATTACAAGATAAAGTCAATTATTACAAGATAACTAAAGAATAGCTTTAGTCTTTATGATCAGTGTAATGACCTCTTTAGGACACTGCAACATTTCATTTACTTCTTTCACAACCCTTAATAAATGTCAACACAGGGAAGCAAGTGCAGAAACAGCAAGTTCTGACCTTGAGACCACTTAAAAAGACAGAACTGCCATTTTCGATTCATGCAGGCAAGAAACAGTTTTATCTCCAAAGAGGCTCAGTAGAGACAAAGGGAAAGAACATATATCTAAGAGGAGTAAGCAGGGACCAGCTCTCCTACAGACAGCCAAATGTTAGAAGATAAAATACCTAACTCATTAGTCTTTGGAGTAAATTCAACATGTGGTTGTTACAGATGCCTGGCCTGTACATGGATAAAGGCAGAGATCTCCTAAGGACAAGTCCAAAACCCTACCTGCTGAGGGGGCAGCAACCTGGAACTTTGTTTACACAGCTTTTTCAGTGGGTTCAGGGAGAATCAAAACCAGCAACAGAGTTCAAAAAGCAATGACTTCTAATTTTTTCTTGCTTTATATAATATAGCAGGAGAGTTCTGCCGCTGTCAGCCACAGAAATGGACAAGATAACTATTTTGTGCAATAAATTGATAGAAAAGACTGAATTGTGGTAGATGTGGAATTACTAAGTTTCTCTAATATTCCGTGCTGAATCCAGACCGAATAAATAAAAGATGATTGTCCTCACCAAAAGGTTCAGAAGTCTTCTGGGACACAGAAGGTCCAAATCCCTTCTGACACAAGAGGCTTGACCACCTCTGCTGAATGTCTGACAGATAACTGGGGTGGGAGCAAAGGAAGGAAGAAGAGAAAGCCATGTACAGTATTAAATCATCACCAGACCTAACTTGCACTCTGCTTCTGAAGCTGAACTATTTTGCATAAAATTGCAATCTCTCTGGGCCTACCCAGGACATGTACCTGGTAAAGCAGGATACAGTGGAATGAACTGAGTTTAAGACAAATAAACTTAAGCACTAAAAAACAATTACTACTTCAAAAGTTCAGGTATTATAAAACTTTGGAGGCAATATGTTCTTAAATTAAGACACATCAAAAGTTTGAAACACAGATGGGAAAATATAAATGCAATGCCAAACTAATTGCACTTAGCCAAGAATACACCACTGCTTTTGAAATATTTTTTAACTTTTTTTTTTTTAAATATCATGGGTACAGTGGCTCCATTTCATTATCACAAAAGCTTGAGAAGAAACATCTGGCAAGAACAGACTAGAAACAAACCAGAAAAACTGTGTAGGTGATATAAGAAAGGATATTTATTGAGAATCTTATGGGAAAAAAAAATTACATTTGGAAGAAAAATGCTAGTTATTTGTAAAATTACTTAAATTGGTGATGATTTAATACTTGCAAAAATGAACAATTAAATGAAATTTTCTACAGGAATAGCAAGAAAATCTGAAAAAAATCCCCTTTCTGATCTGAAAGATGTAGAGAAACGGGTTTTACCAGTATGATTAAAAATAAGTGATGATGGAACTTGCTTTGAAATGTATTTGTGTGAGAAACCAGCAGCTTAAATCTTGGATCCAAGGTGAGAATAATCATAAAAGCAAAGCAGATAATTGTTCTCAGGAGGAAATGACCTCTCAGATTGCTTCTGGAGATTCTCTGGTCAAACACAGACATTGAAACCTCTGGAAAAAACAAGCAACCCTTAGAGCCATACTCTAAGGCAGCTTTTTTCCTATCAGCCTGGACTAACAGATGGGCCTTGCATCATTCCCCAAGCAGACACAAAGACTGGCTTTGTGAGCACATGGCTGTATGGAAGTGAGGATTCCAGAAGGAAGGGCTGTCTGCTGAGAAAGGCCGGGCTCTTCCCCAGGACACCACAAGAAGCCAGAAAATACTCACTGAGGTGCAAAACATGAGCAGAATTAGAATCCATGACACAGGGAAACACATGGTTAGATTGGGTAAGCAATGACAGACTATCTAGGGAAGAGTCTGGACAAAGTGTGGGATGTATCTCAAATCTATAGGATAAAACTAAACAGAAAATGATGCTGATTATTTGGGGTGGAGGGGAAGCTGCTTCCTCAGAGATGTGACTGAAATCTCACCAAGTGTATATTTTAAACTGGACTGGAAAAATATTAATGAAAGTAGGATCAATTTCAAACTGGCAGAAATATACTAGATGATCTGTGTGTTTTTTTTCGTCTCCACAGTTTATTATTCAATTATCTTGTGCAAGATGTAAAATTTATTCTAACTCTTCAGTCTGGTTTACTGTCACACACAGATTCTGAACGTCAAATGTATCAAGAAACAAAGAACTTTCCATATTCAGCACTGTCAGACAAGGGTACTACATTCTTCCAGAGTCACATGCATAGTGCTTTCCAGCACCATCATCCCATAGCTCTCAAAGCCTCTGCAATTCATCAAAACCTACCCCTGCCAGCAGTCACATTTGGGCACATGGAAAAATCTTTGCTACGCTATACAGCACTTGGAACACCCAATACCATTTACAAAACACACTGCAGTCAAAATGACTGTGCAATACTCTCCTGGAGTTAAATTCAGTGACCCTAGTACAGATTATGTGAGCATAAAAAACCTAATGAAAATTCTAATGAAAATTATAGGCAGAATATGCTCATATGTCAGCCTTGTTTGAAAAGCTTGCACAGAAAAATAACCATATAAAATTACAACTATATGTATTTGTAACAGCACTTGATAAAAACTGTTTTTATAAATTTATTAAAAATAAATCAACACATTTTTCTCAATGCTTGTACAAAACAATCAGGTTTTGACACTGAATTATGTTTTGTGCAAGGCTTTTTAATGCATGAAAAAAATACAACAGGAGGGACACCCCTTCAAATTATTTAGAGCCTTCAAGCCTGCAGTTGAACATTTATTATGACATGCTTCAGCTAGATATTTTACCTTTATCTCAGCTTAAATCAATACAACTATATTTTAAACTACATTATGCACAGAGTCAAAATGTGTTTTCTGACATTAACAGAGGCACCAACAGACCCAGCCACAGCCTCAGTGCTGCTCCATCTGGTAACACACAGAGGTGGCTGTGCAGGATGCACCAGGGCAAGCATAGTGACCCAGCCTACTTTGCAATTTCTTTTATGAATGTTTGCATTTGATGTCTTTCTTTATCCCAGATTAGTTTGGGGCTTTTATATTTCTGTCACATAAGTATTGTTTCATTATGCTGTGTTGAGTCTCTAGGACCTTGATTTCATTTCACTCTATGTGATTCACATACAGTGAAAAAATCTATGTGATTTACAGATTTTAACAAGTGACTACATTTGCTTTTTCAGAGCTCCATTGTATCAGTGATTCAGTCATTTATGAAGACAGCCAAAACCTAAGACAATCCAGAAGAAACGTTTATTTACCCTCAAGTACATGACCTTGAATTTCTTGCTGTTAAACCCGTTCAGTTTGTATCATACTCACCACCTAAAAGATTTTTCTTGTGTCTCTTCAGAACAGAAAGGTTTACTCAGTCCAAGGCATATAACATTGAATTTTACTAGAAAATTCTTCTGGTTTTCATTCTACAGGTCATTAGAACCACCCACATGATATTTTCTCCATTGCATAATCACTGTTCACCACTTCTGCCTTACTCTACTTCGTCTTACCTTTTGTGTCCTATTTATAGAAAATGATGCTTGGCAAGAAATAGTGCCAATTTCATACACATAATCAAGGATAAATACATGTATTGCCTTTTTCCTTTCCCTCTCCTCTTTCTGTACTTACTCCACTCTCTTCTGTCTTTCAGACCTCAGAACACCTTTCTGCATACTAGAAGCTGCCTTCTCTCTAGACCATTCTCCTGCAATTGGACTCCCTTGTGGCTTTTCTCTTCAATCTCAAGAGAAGCAAATGTATTTTTCTATTTTGACAAGACACTTTCTACGCTTGCTCTAATACTTTCTCTTCAATTAGCAGTTGGTCTTCTAGGGTTTGTTTAGTTACTCTGACTAGCTGCAAATCTTGACTCATCAGTACAGCTTCCTTTCAACTCTTCTCTATACTTTCCCATTATCTCTACTCACATATTCTCTTCCTGAAATTGCTATTAAAAAAAAACAGAAAGAAAACATACCATATTTTTTTCTTAAAATACCATCTATTTTCTAAAATGGAGATACTGAATCAAGATCCAGGAATCATCCCAGGAAACCAAAAAGGCAATTCTAAAAAGTAAACAAGAAATCTAAAAGGAAGTATTCTTCATCCAAAACGGTAGTTAATCTGTAACACATTTGACCTCTACAAAGTCAGTACAGTGGCAGAGAGTTTTGAGGAGTTTAGAAAGCCACTGGGCACATTCAGGGAAGCAAATAAAGCCATGGGTTGCTGAATGCAAAGAATATCACCTCTGTGGCAGGCATTTAAGCCACAGGTAATAAGAAGTTGTAACATACACAGACTATGCTCATCCTCTGCTTTCTGGTCTTAAATTTTTCCTGCTCATTTGATATTACTTAGAAGTAGTCAGACAGTTTTACTGTCTAAGAGGTAAAACAGTGGATAAGCCCATTTTCAGTCTGACTTAATGTGCCTGCTGTGATGCATTCATCAAAGATAAAGTATATCATCTGCATCCTCTACATCCTACCACTCTTTCCCCTTTTAACCTTCTCTTGGGCCTCTGCAAGGGCTCTCTCACTATTAGTTACTGTATTCTCCCCATACTTTGTAGTCTTTGTAGAAACAAAAAAACCCACTTGATGAAAATCCAGCTTCCCCCGTCATCTCCTGAAAACCTTCCCAATATCTCAAAAGCATTTGCACAGATTAGCCTTGCCCACTCATTGTTACAGTAATATCACTTTTTAAAAGCAGTTCAATAATTTATTCATTTGGGACCTAATATTAAAGGAATATTTCAAAGTGTTAATGAATTTGCTTTCTCTTCATTATTTTTATTCAATACAGAAATTAAGAAAAAGTTCTTTTTTTTCTCTCAGCACACTTACTTTAGCATTAATCAATTTGCCTAATAAGAAGGAAAATAAAAGGCAGTTCACAACACTCCTTCCCTCTCTCTGCTCATCAACTTTAAAAAGAAATATAAAAACTCTACAGAGTGATGCATGGATAAATCAGTATTTCTGAATAATTTCCCTCACTTTGAGGATCAATTAAAGTACTTCACAAAGGCATGAAAGGCATGCTAGAAATTTGCTTAATGTGGTATTTTCTGAAAGGACCAAATTGTTTTCTGTACCTGAGGATTATTTGGAAATATTTTCAGAATTTTAAGATCCTTGGAAGTGATGACAGGAGTTAATTTTGATCCTCAAACCCAAGATCTGAATGCATCTGCAATCTGTTGAAGATGTGTACATCTAATTTACTCCATAACAACCAGGAAACACATAACTCCTAAGTAGAAGGACTACAGATACAACTTACAGACAGCTAATTGAAAAGTACTCCCCCTTCTAGTTCATACTTCCAAAATCTGAGAAACCAAAGACAGGAACAGATGGTCAAAGGAACACTTGGGGAATGATGTTTACAGTTAATTTGATTACTTAAGCCAGATAGCTTCGCAAAGTGGACATCAGACAAAGGCTGGCTATTTTTCAAGGCACGGGCAATAGCCAACAGAAGTATCCTACCACACCTTCATTCATTTCTGCATCAGGGGTCTCAGGTTCCAGGCAGGTTTTTTTACAAGATAAGGAAAGCAATACAAATTCTGTTTCCCAGAAGCAAATCTTTGTGCAACTGACCAAGGATATAATTTTAATTCTTCAAATCGAGAAAATTTTGCCTCCTCCCACCCTTCATTTATAACATCTGTCCCACAATGGCAACATTTCTAGATATTGCAAGTCAAGTTCTATTAAGAACAGGAAAACAGTAATGTTAGAAATACTACCCAGTACCTGTGATACTGATAGGACTTGATATATTTACAGAAGGCCCCTAAATTTTTAATGCTATTTCAGTAAATTATAGAACTGTGTACACAGTTACCAGCCTTTTACTGCTATATGAAGAAGTTGTGCTTGTAAATATAGTTTTGCGTTAAAAAATAATTCAAGTAATTAGGATTTCAAACCAGTCCTGAGGATAAAAATCAGTCTTTTGTACTTGGCAAGAGCAGAAATAATGAAATTAAAAGAGATTGTTCAGAATCAGATGTTTGGAAGTATCGCTTAAGTCTAAACCACCTTGCTTTCTCTGAGAAAAAAAAAGATATTCAAAGTAGAAACAGTATATTTTTTGACAATTATGATAATTAAGTGTTTAAAGAGTACCGATCCAAATATTATATAAAGAAACAAGATATTAAGAATTCTTTAATTAAAATAACTACTCCGGGAATATTTGACCCAAATACTTCTGAAATACAGATCTCAGGCATTTCAACCACAGGAACAGAAAAATGATAAAATACACTGTAGTCCCAAATGGGAGTCTGGTCTGAAAAAAATACATTGATTTTAAATTTTGAGATTGTTAAAACAGATCTTTAGAGACACTCCACAGTACCATGCTGCTTCTCAACAACTCACAAGATTCATTGCAAAAGACTGCAATCAACTCCACATTCACTGTGACTAGATAAACTGCAAATTTTGGTGGTTCTATAACAGAAAAAAAAATAGTAACAAAAACAAAAAATAGAAACAACTTGTATCAATTTCTTAAGAGTGTAAGTACATCATGTTGGTACAAAACAAAGATCCTCCCTGGCCCAAGCTGCTGCCTCTTGAAAGTACCAGCAAAGGATGCTTAGGGAAGTGTGTAATAAAATCGTAAGGAAGAACAATTCCTGACATACTGGGTCCTAGTGTTCTTAACTTCAGAGACTTCAGTAATTAGGTATAGAATTGTTCACACATAGGGATCTGACCTGTTGAAACATGACATTTCATGCTGCTCTTATATTGTTAAACTGGGCCTAAAAATGTCCAGTTTGTGACCTTAATGCACTCATCAATGCATTGGAGGAGAAATTTACGATAAGGCTGAGATTAGACTGCCTAGCTCCCAGCAATGTATGGCAGTGAGTCATACTAGGTTTATGCCATCCAATAGAGGAAAATAAACTCCAAACACCTGATTTACTTTCATACAAGACAGTAATTAGAATTTTATTTGGCAAGAGGATGTTGGAGCCTAGATAAACCAAGAGTTACAAAATTATTGTACAACAGCAACTAAGAGGAACAGTTACACTTCTGTTTGGAACACTTCCCTAACAAAACCAGGATGTTTATGTTTAACATAAACTTAAATGCACCGTTGTTTATGGGTACCATTAAGGAGAACAGACTAAGCACCAAGGATGAATGTAAGTTCCAGTTCCAGTTGGCTGTCACCATGCAGCACAAGGAAAGAGGATTTTTGGAAGTCACTCTGTGCTGGTAGGAAATGGATGTATCTGGAATCTTCTCTCTCTGAGCTTGCCAGGAAACCAAAAAGCCTCATGGAGAATACTCTACTCTTAATCTATAAATCTACAGCACTTAGTTCCCACCAGAAGGAAGGGAAAGGCTAAGATGAAGACTGTCACTCAAGAAGCCCTCTACATGCTTGAGAACAAATAAAACAAGCCCTATTGTAACAGCATACAGTGATAGTTGTAATCTACAGTAAGAAGTGTTGTTTTCATTACAGAAATGTGTCAATTTAGATATGCTACAAAAGAGGCTATAAATTCATAACATCCATTTCTAGCAAAAGCAAAGCTTTCAGCCAACCATGAATTGAAAAGTCATAAAAAATTAAAAATCTAGGTCCAATGACCCACTAAATACGTTAGATGCAACTTCAAAAGATATCTACAAATATCCTTATATCCCTTGCATGGGTAACATACAAAGTGGTCAAAACTAACCATTTTTCATCTCTTATTCAGTTTTACTTGGTTTTATCAGATAAAGAACATGAAATATCATCTGTCAGCATGAAACATCATCTGTCAGCAATTAACTGTAAATCAAAAAACTGTGTTCTTCTAACCCAACACTAGTTTTTTATGCAGTTTCTGTCACCCTTTAATGCAACTGTGAAATTCTGTCAGTAATGCTATGTAACACTTAGCTTTTCTAACCTGGAAATAAACAGTTTCTGACACTCCTGTCTGGCAAGCACATCTGTTGAGCAAAAAGCCAACCAATGAACTAGTGTACCAGTGTGCTACCACACCCATCAATAAGGTTGGTCAATGAATTAGACAAAGGATATGTGGGAAGGGAATAAATGCTAAAGGGAAACATTTATTTGTAGCAGTATGAAGTCAGTTAATATTTCTCCACCTTTACAGAATTCAATGATAATTTTGTCTATTTTGCTAGACAGAAACATTGAAAGACATAACCACTCCTTAGAGTACTAAAAACATCTTGCTATATACCCAATGTGTTAAAATTTGTGTAGTTAGCAAACATTGACTATACTGCTTCTAGGTAATTGCAAATCATTTATGGGGTAGAGTGTAAAATAGTCACATGCTGCACAAGGTAATTTCTATGTCATTCAGGACTGGAGTGGAGAAGGCATGTGGTGACAGCACCTACATGGCTGGTGACTACAGTAACTTCTGGGGCAAAAAACACTACAAGGAGTTCAGCAGTGACTTCCCAGAGTCAGGGAAACCCAAGAGAGTGCAGAGAGATTCAGGAAGACCTGGCAGCTCTTGTGAGGGAGGCTTTCATAGGGAGGGTGATGCCAGAGCACCTGACAGAGATTGTAAGAGCTCTAGGGAGCAAAAGTGACTGGGAGCACAGCCACTTTTGAAAAGGGTGGGCAAACAGGACAGACAGGATGTGGCAGGGCAGTTTGTACAGACAGCATTCCCTGTAGGCAGATGTATAGGAGGGTGCAGCCACCTTCCTGGCTGCTGAGTCTCAGTAGGGAGCTTTTTACTCCTTACAACTGCCAGAAAGGAGTTTGAAGCCATGTGAGGATTGACTTCTTCTCAGCCAGGAAGAGGACAAGAGGAAATGGCCTCATGTTGCACCAGGGGGGAGGTTCAGGTTGGACATCAAGAAGAACTTCTTCACTGAAAAGGTGGTCAGCCATTATTAGCACAGGCTGGCCAGGGAGGTATTTGAGCCACCAGCAGCCCTGGAAGTGTTCAAGAAATGACTGGACATTGCACTTACTACTATGGTTTAGTTATTATGGTGGTGGTCAGTCAAAGCTTGGGACTTGATGAGGTCTTTTCCAAGTTTAATTAATCTATGATTTGGAAAGCATAGAAGAACCTCCACAAGGTATCCTATGTTAGTTTCAGTGGAATACAGTGTAGTCAAGGAATGATTTCTCAATTTCCCATGACTAATGAACTTATTTCTTTTTGGAGTTGGTAGCTGTGATGGCCACTCTTATTTTGTGAATAATCATTGTGTGAAGACCTTTCAATATTCAGTAATTATAAATCTGGACATTTTGAATATTAAAATTAAATCACTTTCAAATGGCTTAATCCCTCAAAAATACTATCCTGATCAAACTGAGAAATTCATACAAGAGATCAGAACAGAAAGGTGTGAAAAAACAGGGCAGAATCAAGCAAGCAATGAAGTCTTTTGATCTCAGATTAAAAAGTCACCTCATACTAAAATGCCTACTGTAGTGAGAAAATACAGGAGAAAAACAAAACTGAACAAAGAGAAGCAGTTATGATTGGCAAAGATACTATTAGGGTCTGATGAAAAGCTACCTGTCATTCCAATCCACCATTATATCCGAACATTTTCGCACCTCTTGGAAGCCTTGCACATAAGCTTTACATAATGGGCAAGTAGCTCCCATGGTTATCTTCTGGAATCTCTTCAGAAAGCAGAAGCAGAAGTATTGCTCAAGGGTATTTTAAAATGTCCACTGCAGAATCTGCACTGCAGTCAGTAAACATTAAAAAAACACCCTATCAAAGAACTAGCTGCTCAGGAAGTGGTGTTACCAGTCTGCTATTCCTCAGTAAGAGAAGCACAAGCAGCAGAGACCAAAATATTGTGTAGGGTATGCTCTGGTTCTAAACAGTCACCCTGGGCACCCGTCCCTCTGCCACTGAAGACTCAGACCTGCTTTTTATGAAGTTTTCATCACATCTTGTCCAATGTGACACAGTAACACAGGCAAGGTGTCACTGCCAGGAGCTGGTTATTGGATCAGGACATACAGACCATTCCTCTGAGCTGCCAGCCAGTTTGCATCTGCCTGATGGCTGAGTTCAATTTTATACCCAGATCTTGCACATCTTGTCCTGCAGAAGCACTACATACTATCAAAAGCTGACTAATTTTTTCTGGAAAGTGCCTCAAAACTTTGTCATCTCAAGAAAATTTTAAGACACAATTCTGCATTTAAAAATACAGAAAAGAAAAAGGTTCCATATAAAGACTTCTCTGACTCTAAAACTGTTCATTTATTTCGTAACAGAGAAATTGTGCAATAAATGTTACCATGGTAACAACTCACTTTATTGAACAAGAGAGAAAACAATTATCCCAAACCTGCATATCATGCAAGCACATACAGTAGATTTAGAGCTGCCCTTTTTTTCCCCTTGCTATTTTTTTTCTTGCAAAGAGAAACAGATTTTGAATTTATAGCTTACAGCAAGCCAGGCACCATTTTCCCTGTCCCTCCCACTTCTTTGTATATTTTACACCTCTTGAGTGCATGATGTGAAGGACCCACTTACTTAGAAAAAGAAAAGGGGATTAATGAATCAGAAATGCTCTTCCCCCTCCTGAGTGAAGTACAGAAGACTCCTATGTAAATGCTTCACGCATTTAAAAAAAATGAAGCCCTAAGGCAAGCACAGCACATGCTTAGTATTCACTCAGTATACTTAAACAGGAACCCTTAGTTTATAGAAAACCAAAACTTATTCATCTCCAAACATAAATTAAACCTGATTTTACTGTTCTGTCAAAATATTTCTCGTGATATTATATTTGTAAACATATATATATATATTATATATATATAAGGGACAGCAATATTTTCCAAAGAACTGCATGGATTTAACCATACAAATCCAATTAATGTCAATAGAACTTGCATGGCTAAATCCCTGTGCTCAGCTTTGACATTTTAGAAGCAGTGGGGGAGGTTTTTTAAGGAGTGAATATGTATTATAAAAAACTTAAGTTTTCTCAGAAATAAAATACCATGTAGATATTTAAGAGATATCAACAAACATTTATGATTCTGTTAAGAAAATCACATTCTTAGGAAAGCAGGCAAGGATTTCCACAAAACTCTTATTTTACAAAAAATAATAGTATTATCCTGCAGCCTATGAGATAAAACTAATCACATGTACATATTAGTTGGATAAATTATTCTTATTTTACCTCCAGTTTTGATCTTTTTATTTCATTTGCAGTGCATCTGCCTCTCATATGAAATGTTAAAGAATGAATTTAATCTAGTGTTCACAGTTGGAGGATGCGTTGGGGATGCATAAAACTCATGTTTTTAAAAGATCACTTTAAGGAAGTGACTTAGAAGTGCTGTTTAGAAAGACGATCTTGTCACCACCTTCCTCACTTTTTTTTTTGTTTATTTACAGTCCTAAACAACTTGGAGAGTTTAAGTATAGAAACAAAACTACACTTAACCAATTTCAGCAATGAAGAGTGCAGCTAAGTTTGGCTATCTCTTAGAAGATATTTTCAGGTACTAGAAACGATTTATGTGTATGCACATTAATGCACACACGCCATACAGGCTGTGCAAAATCTTAAGTCACTAAGCTGTCTTCTTCATGGAATTGGAGCTGTCCAAATCATCCAAATATAACTAACCGTGGCAGAGAATTCTTTCTGAAATATAGGCTTCAAAGATACGTCTTCATAAATACACACACACCTATTCTACTGAGTAAATTTAATACCTTCTTATGAAGCTCTAAAATGAAAACATAATATATAAAAAATACATAAATGTAATTCCAGTAGTTGAACTGGTAAAACCTACAATTCCATATAAAGAAGGCTGTCCTTAGGTGCCTTCTTCCTGCCCCTAAAGCCCTCAACAATTAGTACCAAGATTTCTGTTTCTAAACCAAAAACTACTAGAGATGTATGTTTCCCATACAGTAGTTGAACAGTTAAATCCCAAGAGTCTTACATCTGCCAAAGTGATATAAATAATTTCTCCTTTTACAATAATTTAGATTTTGCATTTGCCAGTAGTTTTTGTATGGAAACCTTTTTTTTCCAGTTCAAGTATAAATAATACAGATGCAGTGGAGACATTTTTTGTTTGTTTTTGTTAAAGAAGAAAAAGTGACCATTTTAGAATTAGCTGGACATTTGAAGTATTTAACAAGCCACTAAACAGGACAAATTCACCCAATAAGCCATCATGCTGCTGTTTATTTTTCCTGTAGATGAACTGGTTAGCTAGTTACTCACAGGAACCCTTAGTCCACATGCTAGATGGAAGTTTTATTTAAAGCTTGTTGTATTTCAAATTAATACTGATCACTGCAGTACTGTATCCGCAACTCCTATTTTTTGCTTGAAATGCATGACAAAGTTACTACTTCATGAAAAACTAAAGCCTTTAAAAACAGAAACATCACTAAATGCTTCTGCTAAACATTGCTAAAGCAATGTTTTTCTGTAATGGTGAGTTCTGAAAGCCTTAGGACTGGACTTGAAACAAGTTCGTAAAAGCTGCAGCATGTTACAAAAAAATATACATTATCAATTGAGACAGTATCTGACATAAGAGCCTCTCTGGCCAGAAGCCCTCCTCACAGTCTTCCTTGAATCTTGTTTTATTAAAAAGCTGTGTATTTTGGTGTATGAAAGTTGAGCACTGCAAAAATGTTTAGCTTAATTACATCATATGTGATAAAATCTTTAATCTTTAATATACTAAAATATGAAAATTTTTTGTGAGAAAAACTTCTATTCATAAGTCTTTGCCAATGCAAAAATCTCAAACACCCTCTGTTCACGTCCCTTACAACCTCAGCTTTTCCATCTCCCTCACAACTCAGAATCACAGAATGGTTGAGATGGCAGGGATCTCCGGAGGTCATCTGGTCCAACCTCCTGCTCAAGCAGGGCCATCTCGACCAGGCTGCCCAGAACCATGTCCAGATAGCTTTTGAGTATCTCTGAGGGTGGAGATTTCATGACCATTCTGGGCAACCTGTGCCAACACTTGTCACCCTTACAGTAAGAAAGCATTTCCTGATGCCTCCTGTGTTTCAGTTTGTGACTACTGCCCTGGAGTAGAGCAGCAGCTCCTTGCTGTGGCTCATTAGATCCCCCTATCCTCTACAATTCTCCTGCTCCTCCTGCTTCCCCAGTTCTCAGCCTAAGATGCTCCATTGCCGAGTACTGGTTAGGTCTGAAGGATCATCACATTCAAGCATACTGAGCCCCTGGGTGGGGCAGCCTTAACAGAGCTCTCCACAACTACTACATCTTCCTGCTCCAGACAAAACAATTTTTGGATGTAGAAAATGTGTAACTCAGAAACCAAACACTGACATGTTTATCCTTATGACAAGTTGGTTTCTTGGTGGGATATTTTTTTTGTCTTGTTTCTTGGAATGTAACCCAAATCCTTCTCTAAAAGAAATTAGAAAATCCAAAAAATTGAAACAATCATGAGATTCCCATGCAGCCTCCTCTGACCAAACCATCTTGGTGGTCTTTAGTAACAGTAGCTCATTTTAGAAATTGTGGATGAAATAGTCAGTAGCCATAAATGTGTTCACCACCTTCACAAATAAACTGCTAAACATTAATTCAGAAACATAGACTCCTTTAAGTTGACTAACTGAATGATATTTTACTGTAAGAATTTTCAGAAGTTAATTTTCATTATCTAGGTTCAGAAACTTTTCATTTCTAAATGCTTATTTTCTTCCAAGTGACAAAACGCTTGAACTCCTGCCTGAGTGCAAGCCACAAAAAAACCTGTGTCCTTCTGCTTTTAGGCTGGCTCATCACCAGCCAGAGTCTGAGTTACAGTTCCCAGTGGCAGAATGCAGCCTATTCAAAACAGCATGATTAATTTAGCTAAAAAGAAAACCACAAGCAGAGAGAAATGGATTAAATAACAACAAAACCCTACATACATATGGTCCTATCTGAGACTTGCCTTGTTAACATTTCCCTTTTTTCAGTCAGAGGGTGAAGCACTTGCTGGTACTGCTGGAGTGCAACTGCTGCCTCTGACACTATAACCTGAATCCTTCCCCCTCTCCAACACAACTGAAGGCTGAATTCAGGTATTGTTCCTCCCCTTACAAAGCATCTAAAAGAAAGCCACTGCCAGGTTCCCAGAAAGCTGAGGAAAAGCTTAACTGCATTTAACCCTTTGTACTCCCTGGAACCAGCCACACAACATCCTCTGGTGCTAGAGACCCACACAGAACCCACAGCTCACATGTTCTTTGTGGCCATTAAAAGCCATTAAAAGCTGCACTTGAGAATACCACAGAGAAGGCCAAAAAGCAGGGAAATGGTGCTACAAAAGCAAAGAGTTAATTTTTTTTTTCAGTGTGATCAGGTGTTACATTCTCCTGTAAAGATCTAATGGAGGACTAGAAATGTAAAAATTATAATAACTATTCACTTTCTATTTTTTCCTTCAGCAAATAGATGTATGCAACTTTACGAATTTGTTGTTTAGGTTCTCTCTAAGTGTTGAATCCAATAAGGTAATGAAGTAAGTAAGTAAGTAATGAAGTAAGTAATGAACTGATGAGAAGGCTACTGTGCCCCAAAATACACTATCAATTCATTTATATGACAATTGTTCACAATAAATGCACACTGCTATGTTTCTTGTGTTCTGAATGGGAAGTAAAGGTATCAGTATATATGTAACATTAGTGGATGTCCAATGTACCACAACTGCTACTTGATATTTAGAGACAACAAAGAAAGAACAATGAGAGAAAAAGATCTCAAATCCTGATGAAAGTGACTGGCAAATATTATTTAACCAAGGAAGAAAAAGACTGATGACGTACACTGGATTCAGTAAGTATCTGACATAACCAAAGATTCCAGTGACACATATGAAATTATCACTAAAGTCAGCTACTCAATGAAGAAGCAGTCCAGATATCAAGATTTATCACAGCTGCTTTTTCACCCAAAGTATTTAATCTGACACCTTAAATTCAATGAAGAATTAAAGAATTTCAGATAGAGATGGCCTTTCTCAATACAGCTGAATACTCAAAGGCTTGCTTGCCTTCTACGTTTTAAGACTAAGTTATATATATATATATATGCATATATATATAATTTATTAAGTGTTGTCACCCGATACTACATCCTCTAACTTCTACTGTAGATTATTACAAAGTAACTAAGACAATACCTGCACATCTTTTCAAGTTGGAAAAAGTAGTTTTACAAATATCTCTATTTATAAGCAGTGAGCAAACCTGAAGATGCCTGTCCTGTGTCAGTGACTGCAACTACAAAGTACCCCCAGATTAAGATGTGTCTTGCATGTGTGCACATGGTCATGTGTCTGGAGAAGGGAACGTTCCAGTACTTATCCAGAACAGCCTTCATTTGTTCTAACTTCATGACAAAACAAATAATTATAAGCAAACAAACAACAAAACCCCCAACATCAAAAACAAAAAGCCCTCCAAAAAGTAAAAAAAAAAAGGCAAACTTTCATGCCCATTTCAAATTCCTACCTGCTCCTTTTAGAACATATTGGGATTTAACATCAAAACGAACAGCTTTTCTCTTACTGCCTCACCTAATCCAGTTAGAAGTATTATGAAGATGACAGTGATTGACAGTTACATGATTACACACTTGACTCACATCACATCTGCTAATACTTACTTTTTCCTCATTCATGCAGGTCTTTTTTTTTTTCAAAAAACTATAGTATTTATTAGGTCAACATTTCCTAATTCAATATGCATGAAAAATTACTTAACTAGCTCTTTAACATTTGGTTGTAAAATAAGAGTTAATAATTTTTAAACAAATTAAACTGCTCTTTGTCAGTACTTTTATTCATATGAAAATGACCTTAAGCAAACCTATCATCTGATGCAATAGTCTATATGGATTGCACTTTTAAAGGTAACACAGATAAGAGTATTGTTCCGCTCATGAGGCAGAGGGAGTTAAATCATGAAATATTCAGTTTTAATTAAGATTATTGTATCAAAGGCAAGGCTTAATGCAGAATTGAAGTAAGGATCAAGGTTAATGCCTATTCTAAAGCAAATTTACATAAATTATGTTTCAGTAGTATACCATGAGTCTTATTTTGTTAATTTATACCATGTGAGGCCATCAAAATTAAAGATAAAAAATATCTGTTAAGTCATCTTCACTTTCCTCCCGCCAATGCAAAATTCTTTTCCCTTCTTTCAAGTCTGTATCTGAATGCTTTGTCTGCTATCATTTGCAATAGCTCAAGCAGTGGGGTACTGCACTAGAACTTCAGGGGAAATAGCACATGCCTTACCATCTCCAAAAGGAGGGTTTTTTATAGTATTCAAAGCTAAAAATGCTCATCTTATTTCATTACTCCTACTTAGACCTTTTTTGAACTCTTCTAAATGAATCCTTTCTTGGCACTTAAGACTATAAATACCTTCAGACATTTTCATCATCCCCTGGTAGTTATTTAGCCAAATTAGTGTAGGGATCATCTCTCCTCATCTGAACATCACCAAGCACACAGATAGCTATAAGTAATAATTACATGTGTTCATTTCCTTTAATCTTTCTTCACAAGTCATTCCCTTCTAGCCTTTAATTTTTGCCAGTCTTCATGCCTACATCTTCCTTTAAGTGTTACTGCTTTGCAATTATTTTCTTTTCTCTGAACAGCTTTATTGCAGGTCATATCCATTTACGCATGCCAGCTTGCATTTACCACTTTATATTGACTTTACATTGATGTGTGTAGGTTTTTCTGTTTGTTTTTTTTCTTTTGTTTTAATAAAACATCAGAATCAAATCTCTTCTCTGTTCATGTGAAATTATCACAGAACAAAATTAAATTGCCTGCACTAAAGACCAGCATTTCTGCTAATAAAAATACAATGTAAGTGCCTAATAAATTGTTTACATTATTCATTTTTATGTTTGGGTCTTTCCCCAGGTTTTAGGCACCATCTATTTTTGCAAAATCAGTCTGAAATACCTTTGGGTTTTGGACTACAGATAATTAACCTTTTTTCTTTGCATTCATCTCTTTTAGTATCTGCATAAGTACTTTTAGTCACAAGAAAATTACATGAGGACTTCAAGCATTACTTTTTATCTCCTGCCACACTGATAACTCCCTATCCTGTTTCCTATCTTTCTTCCTCATCACTCCAACACACTGAGCTATCCCCTGTGCCCCAGCACAATGTAAAGCTACAAAAGCTTCACCTGAGCCAGATGGAGACCACAAATTGCTCTGGAGCCTGGTTCACTCTAGGGAATTCCAGATGCTGAACAGAATTAAAATTTGGGCTGTTTTTGAGATGGGAGAGGAGAAGAAGATATTGGCTTGAATGTTTTCTAATCATGGATAAAAGCAGATCTCTTTACTGCTACAGAGATTCTGCCATCCCAAATCTCCACCTGTACCTTTTCATTTTTCCCAGTCATTAAGAGATGGTCTGGTTCTGATCACTACTGTATCAAAAACATGTTAAATGAACTGGTCAAATAGCATTCCACAGGCTAGTCCCACAAAATGAGTACTACAAGGTTAAAACCAGCGAGGTCTCAATGATTTATCTAGGAGGGAAGGAAAAAGGCAGGCTAAGGTGCAACACCAGCCTGCTGTGCAACACCTCCAGTCACCATGTGCTCCCTGTTAGCCATCCTTCTGTCTTCACTACTTCTACTGGAAGCCCATCACATTTCATGACAGAAGTTGTTAATTTAAACAGAAAGTTTATCTATGTCAAAAGCTCATTTGTAAGAGCTAAGTACTAGGGTGAACATCAACTCTCTGTCACTACTAACTAAGAGGCAGCCAGCTCAAAACAATAGGTAGATACAGAGATTTTGTGTCATTGATGCCTCTGCTATCCCTGTTCAGTGAATCAGAACAGATTACTTCAGACTCCCAGTCTTCTAGACTGTCAGTGTAGCTTCTTTCACAAGCAGTACAGTCACACCAATTATTAAAAAGCTTTTCTCTACACCATCAGTGTCGTACATCCATTAGAGGCCCTTCCACACTAGAAGATATCTGTTGCAAAAAGTCTTCCTAGGCCATATGCTAGTAATAAATAAAAAAGGCTGGAAAAGATCATATTATAACAACAATCTTCAGTTTTCTTCTCATGTCTGTGTGGTAATCTCTGGAGTCAATCTGTTTACTGTCTGTATCTACTACACCAGGGTGGTTGTTTTTTTTTTGTCTATAATTCATTACTTTCTCTTCTGACATTGTCTTTCATATTTCTTGCGCAGATATCTAGAACATGGAACACCCACTAGTTCATTTTATGTAGGTCACAGATGGTCAACAACACATCCAGCACTCCTCAATTATTAAAATAGACAAACCTGGTTCTTCAATTCTCTAGCTATGCCTTTCAAAAAATAACCCAGCTACCACATCTCCTATGATTTTTTAAACTGAATACTAAACAGAGTCTGAATTCAAAACTTTTCAGAAGACACAGATATATTGCCTGAATATTCTATTTCTCATAGTGGAATGTTTTACAATGTTCACAATATGATGATGAAGCTCCTACAGTAAATTTACATTGTATTTCAGGAAACATTTATGGAAGGTGAGCAAGCAGAAAAAAAAAAAGTATGTATAAACATGTATAAACATAGAAAGATACCTCTCAATATTCTATGAGAACTACTATGGAGACTAGAATCGGGTCCTGTTAGAAATGGCAACATACATAAATTTAATCACATTCATAAATAACTAGTAATTAGAAAACAAGAGAACAACCTAAAAAGAAAGTACAGAATTTTTAAAACTGAGATTTTTGTCTATTTATTTGGGGTTTGGTTTTGAGTTTTTATGTTTGTTTTCTTTTTTTTTTAAACACCTTTCTCAATATGGATAACAGCAGGGTAATGAATGTTCATCTGAATGAAGATAAAGTTGCACCATCACATCAGAGAAACACACCTACAGTGCAGCATTTGCTCATCTGAATGAAATCTGTCTTCAAATATTTTAGTTTTAGTTTCAGTTAAACTGTGCCCAAAAATCCAGTATTATTTTTAAATTTTACCTCTGAAACACTTCCTGAAATTTAAATAATTTATGATTCTTTCATTTTTTTGGTAAATCTTCTATGACTTTCACTTGTAGAGGTTATACCTAACCTCTTTTTATTTCATACTTCACAAAACAAAGGCCGAAGATCCTTTCTTGACATATTCAACATTCTCGTATTGAAAACATCTTTTTCAGAGCATTTTCCACAAGACATTGAGCTTGTCTATAGTTGTCTATAGACAACTATATAGAGTATTTATAGTTGTCTAGCTATAGTATATATACTATAGCTAGTCTACAGCTGTTGTAACTGAAATACAGTTCAAAGCTGTAGAGTTCAGACTGCAAGTTCAAGGATGTAAAATGACATGTCATCATCCCAGAATTCTACAAAATATGTTTCTATCAGAAAGAGATGAGTTTCAGCACCTTGTCCTTAGGAATAAGTCCATAGCAGTCCAGCAAAAAAGGATGAGAAGGCCAACACCAGCTTGCCAGCCATGCAATGCAATCCTGGGCAGGCTCTTCCCAATATTCACTGCAGAGTGACAGCCCAACTTAATTTGCAGGAAGAATGAGTAGGATGGTGTTCAAATCAATCACTGCCCCCAGTCTGCAAACATTTTGACAGGGAATATGACATCCATGCAGGGATATTTCATGGTGGCTTTTCCATTTGTTTTTTAAGAAACCCAGAATAATTACTGAGAAAACACTTCTTAGTCCTTCAGGACAGAGAAGCTTTACATAGATATAATGTCAATGTTTGCATCTGAGGCTGTCTTGATTCTGTTTCTAGAGAATGGAGGAGTCAGTGCATCAGGACAGTTCACTGAAACCTAGTACAGATTTTAAAACCTTTCATTAACAGAGTGGGTTTAGATGCATATGCCTGCATCAGGGTGCATGTCTGTTTCTCTCCATTAGCTAGAAAAGCACACTACCTCATATGTACATTTACTGTTCAGATATACTTTGGTAGACCCAATCTCGCCTAAAATAATCACACTATATCAGTATCATCCACCCTCCTCCACGAAACACGAGAAATTAAATTATACAGTGGTAAGGATGGAAACTTTTTGCAGCACCTATGCAACTTCAGATATAAAGTGCCATTTTCAGCCATAATAATCATCATTGTCATAATCATCATAGCAGCTTTTCCAAGTCTAAGCTACTGTAGGATTTGTCTTACCTTGTTTTGTCATTCTCCATATTTTAAATGAACAATATTTGCCACACTTACTAAGAATATAAACTTTCCATAAATGAGATTTACTCATACCATGCTATCAATTTTCCACATTGCTCCCCCCAAATATTTTCCAGTTTTCATTTCCATAGATGGAGAAGAGAGATTATGTAAATTCCTAACTATTCTTCATGTACCAAGAGGAATTCTTTTGTGAATAAGCTTCATATTCTGAAATCCTCTCTTTCAATGCAGCTGCTTCTTTTGTCCAAGATACTGTGGCAAGCCCCACTATCTGCTATCAAATGAACACAGCCAGCAGCAAAGGGTCTTTAGGGGAGGAGGAGTGTCAAGCACAAAGTCACTAGATAGAACTGACTACAGCTGGCAGGCCAGAAACAGTACAAGCATTCACCAAAGTGATCTAACATATTCTTTAATGTACCATTTTGATACCTTATGCTCTAACATTGCTCATGGGCACAGTCTCAGTACTTTTCATCAGAAAATGGAAGCTACAAATTTATTTCACATACGATACAGCAAAATAATTTGTATTGAAGTGACAGGTGAGGTGTAAATACCTAAGGAGAACAAACTGGGTAGGGAGATGCAAGAGTGCATTAGGCAGGGACAGGACGACATGGGACCATATAACAACCAGTCCAAGGAGCACATCAATAAAAAGAATGTAACATTATAGCCAACCCTCTAACCAGTGATTCTGAAACCATCTTTCTTGCCACTACTGAAATTGCAATTGTATCCATTACTGTATGTGCAGCGAAGTAAAAGATATTAAATAAGCAAAGGATTGTCAAATGAAGATCTTGACAAGATTATCTGTGTCCCTACACCTCACTAAAGTGAACACCAAGGAAGTAGTAAAGCTTTTTGGCTGAAAGACAATGTCCGCAAAAAGCACAGCAGGTAAAATTGGCCTTTAGTAGCCTTTCAGCTGGAATTAGACTTTAGTTCTAGTTACCAGGGATGTGAAGAAACAGGGCATGCAATGTAGCTATTTAATCTTAAGAGTTGATTCTAGTTTTGAAATTGTATTTCAATTAACCAGATTCTACACAAATGCTCAATAAGGAAATGATTCTTTGTCCCAAACAGGTCATATTCCAAATGGTGAGAGAAAACAGTCAAATTACCTCTAAGAAAGACAGAATTCATAAATTGTATTAATGATATCACCTGGGGGCTTGAAAGGTTCTTTTTAGCATTTAATCATATCTTTCTAGGGATATCAGCTTAAAACAAGAGATTTGAGAGAGAACTAATGAATTCTATCCTAATGCTCTAATTTGCTTTATCTCAGTATTGTGTCCTATCTTATTTCCATGAATAGCTCATGATTCTGAAATAGACTTTCTGCATACACTAAATGGTTAAAGCAAAGTGATTAAAAAACTTATAATATACAGGCTGTTTTTAGATATATGTTATCAAGAGAGGTTGTGCAGTACTTGCTTAATTAATCTTTGCTGTCTTAACACATGAACCAGATGTACTATTATGTTCTTTGTTCTTTCCTAAAGAGGGGATGAGCTGATTATTTATCTCTAAACAATAGGAGTTCATGTACCACAGTGAAGAATTTTTTTTAATTGGGGAGGCAATCACTAACAAGCTTCAGCTGCAACTGCTTGATGTAAACACAGCACAAATTTGTTCCTGGAGTATTAAACTATGTTTCTACCAGTAAGTACTAAAATAAATTTCTAAGAAAGTGCATAAAGAAAGAGATGCAAAGAAAAGAGTTTGGAAGGAGGAAACCTCTGTTTTGTCTTTCATGTATTCATATTTACTTCTTTGATACACTAACACATTTTCATAGATAAGTTCAGATTTGAAGTTTCAAATACTGTTTACAAATAACGTGCCGAGAAAACAGAAGTTAAAGAAACTGTTGGTTGATACAACACATTCCCTATATTGTACAGCATGCAATCTAAGACATGTGAAAGGCACAAGGGAATATATAATATCATATTCACAGGACCAAAAGAATACTTTGCAAAAGTTATTAACAGATTATATACTGAGTACAAATTTAAAGTAAATCAAAAAAGTAAAAATTTATTGTAAATCAATTTTACAAAGCCTTAAACACAGCTACTTCCTGGTCAGCTAATTTTTAGGGACATGCTACACAAATAAAAAACTAGGATCAAAAAGCAAGGAAGTTTAGAAATTGGTAAACTGTTCTAGATAAAATATTTAGGAATTCACTTTATCTTCCTGGTAAACTTAATCTCATCTGTAGTCCTCACTCCCCCTTCCCTCTCAATAGTCTTTCCCTTGTCATAACCAAAATTTTTTTCATAAAACTAGTTTCCAATAATTCACAATGATTTGTCTTCTTAAATACACTGTTTTTAAGAAATAGAGTAAGTGCCAAGCTGGAATCTATTACTATAAGCTCTTCACAGAGATACGGTAAGTTTTGTACTTTAAATTACTGTAAAGAAAGAACTCATACAGAATTGAATAGAATTTCATTAAGAAAGCCTTCTAAGAAATCATAAAGCTGTATTATCAATATACCTCCAAAAATGAATATAACATCAAATTAGGTCAAACAACATAATATAGGTAAAACACTTAGTTTTTCTAAAATATCTTTTCTGCATCAATTAAAATTAGAAGAAATCAAGCATATCAGTCTCTTCACAATTTTAATTAGAAAGAACTACCTGAAGTAAAAATACTTTTATTTTTTTTCACAGCTATGCTCAGAGTTGAAAAAAAAATAGTCAGCTATTTGGTTAAAAGTAATGTTTTCTCCTTTCTTTTTGCTTAACAGCAGGCTCTCTCAAGCTGCCATAGTCAGTGCTAAAGTGCTAACTATGTCACCATGCTGTGCATCACATTAAGTTCCCATTTCAGCTCATGAATTTCTGCCAGATTAGTCCAGTAACCAATAACAGAAAATGAGAAAATGGGAGTTATTTATTACCTCTTATCACCATCTTCCCAAACCTACAGAAAATCAGAGTACTGAGATCAATAAAATTAAGTACAATGAGATCAATAGATTACTACACTTTCTAACCAACAGGCAGATCCAGGAAAACAAAGTGTGTCAGATGCCTAATATACCTATAAAAGGATACAGGATTAAAATCAGTTAGGATCAAATACAACAGTAAGAATATAAAATTGTCTAAAAAAAACCCCACAGCTACAAATTGACAACTGCTAAAAAGATGTTCTAACAACACAAAAATATTCTTTTAGGTATGAGCAACAATGAAGTCACAGGATCAAAAGGTTGTGCTACAAACCCACTTGGACAATAAACACATAAGAATATACAGATTATATATGAATGCTGTGTGAGACATACGACGTTACAGGAAACTGATATTCTGTGCTGGCAAGATGTATCTTATTATCTTCACTACACCCTGAAAGAGGAGGGGAAGTTTATTTGGATCAGTAATGAGAATGAGATAAGCCCAGAGTGTACGGTTTATATTTGCTCATTTCTGTAACTGGGAAGCTCTAAGGATCTTCTGACCAACCAAAGAGAGAGGCATACCATAATTCTAAATAGTTCTCACAAAAAAAAAAAAATTAAAAACAAAAACAAGAAAAAAGAAGCAAAAAAAAAAGCTTTTTTTTTTTTGTTTTTTTTTTTTGTTTTTTTTTGTAAAAGTAAATGCTTCCCCCTGCATGGAAGATGGAAGTATAGCAGGATCATTCCAGAGATGACACCTCCTGTGGTCAGAATGGATTAAGCTGTGCAATTTTATGTACCTTCCTCTGAAGCAAGAGGACAGTGAAATGCAGTCATTTTCAGGTTAAATCAATAGGACAGAAGCAGATACTGATGACATCCTCTCTTGTAATTTTAGAACTCAAGAAGTAATAAAAACAGGGAAATACATGAGAATATATTTCCTTATATTCCAGAATTCAAGAAAATCTACCTACATAATCAACTCCAACAGAAATGTAACTTTTACAATCATCTCCCTCTGAATATTCACTACTTAATGATTCCGCCTTTCAACAATGTATAAAATAATTATTCAAACATTTCAATATTTTTCTACACAACTGTTCAAGTCTACCAAATCTTAGTACCCCCTAATGGATGTATAAAGCAAAGACACTCTCCAAAATCAGACACATGATACGCTTCAATTTTTGTCTTGAATCAGTTTGCAATATTATCTATGAGATAGAAAGGGGTTTTTTTAACATTCAACCAGGCAACAAGAAATCACACTACAATATAAGCTTTGGTCATGAAGGTGTAAATGCTAAGTTCATTTGAGAACAGGGTAGAAATATATTCTTCCAAAGTCACCCCTCACATTAAGGTAGCTAATGTCTGTTATGAACTCTTCAATTATTTCAGATAAAATTTTAGCAATAACTCTACCCATTTATCCACAAAAATAATAAGCACAACACTTGTAGAATTTCAGAGTAATAGCGAAGCAAAGGAAGGTGGTTTAACAGAATCATCAGGAACTTTCATTTTTCTAGTACTTCACTTATTAAAAAAAATTTAAATTAATCTACTTACTGACATGTAACATCTTGCACTGACAGTACAAGAATATGCTCTGTATTTCTTGCACACTGTAAAATAAAAATGGCTCAACTTATCTTGGTTACTCTTCATAATAAGGCCTCTCAGGGAACAGTAGAGAATAACATACATTTTAAACCAGACCTTTTTTTGTAGAAATTCACTCACCTGCTCACTTTTAAAATGGAGAGTATTCTATTGGTTTTAAATAATAGTGTTAAAATCAGATGCATAATGTTCCTATGAGCAGTCCCCGCAACAGCAAGGAAAGCTGAACACAATACAGCTGATCTAGCAAAAATGAGTAATTCTGTCAAGTTGTCAAATGTGGAATGAAAAACATCTTATTTTTAAACAGTAATACAATCTGATCTTTTAGAAGCAATTAAGAGTGCTTTCCATTTGAAAAAAAAACTGTTAACAGTATTTGCAGAATCAAATCACAGAACTACAGAATCATAGAATCAAATTCCTCTTTATCAAATTGCTACATCAAGGGAACCTAACATAATACAGTAACAGAGTTAGAACTATAATCAGAATGTGGATATTTAGTGTCCAGAAAGGCTGTAACATACATAAGCCATAATACAAATCAAGTAAGTAGATGACAAAAGCAGGCTTCATTCCAATCTTGCAATTGGAATTTTACCATAGTTGTCCATTTACAAATAAAGGGCAGTTTAAACATCAAATTGTCATCTGAAACAGGAAGTCATAAAGCATGCTTCCAACACAACAGGGACAAAGAAATTTTGCAGGTAAATTGCCTCATACTGTTCCAGTTTACATAAAGAATATTAGATATTCCCTATTCTAATCATGTAAGGCAGACAAGAAAGCAAGAAAAAAAGAAAACAAATCCCCTAAATTCTTACATTACAAGAAAGGGCACTTTTTCCTTCTCTTAATTACAGAAAACTACATTCCTCTGGCTCCCTCCAGCTGGAACTATGTTATGTACATCAGTGGTTTGTGTGTTTCTCATAGACCCATATCATACCGGCACTTAACAGACTACTCAAAATCTCATATCTGCATTTATTTTAATTTTAGATTAAAAGTTCTTACTCTTTGGACAATTTGCAATGCTATTTATCTTTACAAAAGATAGAAAAATATTAATTTGTTAACCTTCTTTCCAAATTCTTACACATTTATAACTAAATCAGTTCTATGAATTTTGATACCCTTAAGAAAATTCAAATGGTTTTCTTAGATCCAGCAAAGAGATAATAAATGTCTAATAAATGAAATACAGACTATGTGTAAGATACCTGATGTGTCTCCATGTACTCATAAACACCTTTCCTAAAAATCTCTGATTGCAAATGCAGTATAGTCAGAAGTAAATTCTAACTATACAACTATCTGAAAATATTTGCCAAATATAAAGAGTAACATTAAAAACAAACCCGGGATGGCCTAATTTTAGTGCATTAGAGTAAAAACGTAAATAGAACTGAAGTCACTGATTATTCGGTGATTTTCAGCTATTATATATACTCTGAGAAATTATCCCAGATGTTTTTTCAAATATTCAGGGAATACCAGAAATAAAACATGCAAAAGTAGGCAAGATAAAGGGCTTTGCTCCATTTTACCTTAGATAACATCATAGCTCAAACCTACAAGTAGATCTAATCAATCCTCTTTATGAAAAGCTATTTTACAAGAAAGCAGAAGCAAGATAAAATGTCTAGAAAATGAAAAATAGTCAGGAGAACTGTATTGACTTGAAGAAGCAATTACTGAATGATTTTGGTAAAGGAAAAAACATTGGTTAATTTTGGCTTGTAAACCATAACAACAATATCTACTTGCTCATTGATTGTGATATGAACAGCCCTTATCCTCTTTAATGTAAAATAACCTCATTTAAATTAAATTTGTGCTGATAATTCTTGCCCAATTCTTTGTGCATAAATTCATTTGTGTTCTATACTAAGGCACATTTTTATGAAGAGCATTATGATATATTTCTGTCTATTTTCTGAAATAGTACTCTTATACAAACCAGGACTGAATAGACTGTTGGAACCTTTGCAGAATTTTGCAGTGTTTTCATGAAGCTATACAAAGTTTCTTTGTATCCCTCCATTCTGCTGTAATTGCCCTTGTACACAATAAATATTTCCTACAGTGGGTCCACACTGGGACACAATACTCATGGTGTATTAAGTAAGGAAACCCTAAGACTTCTGTTGTTGTAGGATGCAGACTGCATACCCCAGAGTCACATGGTTTTCAGCACTGTGTGAAACCGCACTTGCATCTTTTCACCATTTTCTCCATGTTTTACCTTTTAAAACCCTTGCTCAGCCATATATCCAAAGAGACCATCAACTGTCCAAATTCTGCCCCAGCACAAAATCTACTGCCCATTGGTCACTGCAATATCATCTTCAATCTGTTAAATTATTACAAAAATTGTATCCGAAGAAAAAGACTTTAAGAACTTGTCCTTTCAAATGCCTCCAGAAATCAATAGTTCTCCAACCTCCACCTTCTTGGTTTAAAAAACAAGCAAATAAATTCAGTAACCTGTTATAGTAATACACAATGTGCTAAAAAAAAAGTCAGTATTATGACAAATCAGTAAGAAAAACAGTGAATTTTCTGGAGAAAAATGAACACCAGAAACATCTCAAACAAATACAAACAATTAATGTACGTAGTGAGTTGAAGATACTATAATTAAAACCTCTAAACCTTACATTAACTTTGTCTCAGAAAGTCCTCACTGGATGTGTGAAAAGTTTGATTAAAAAGAGCACAAACCCAAGAGAAATTTCAACTTTTAAGGGAGGAATTAAAAAACTGTCTTTTGCAGAAGCGGAAATTTGCTTCCCCCACTCCCCTGTGCTATTCTCTTGCACTAGTTAGTGAGGAAAACCAAAAATGAATGAGCAAATTCAATCTCCTGTAACCTAATTACAGCAAGAAGTTAACAGCAGAAGCTGTTTAGTTTTGTATTGGTTGCAAAGATCACACATGTAGAACAAGCATACTAACTCTTGGATTGAAAAAAAGTATGAGACCACTTTAAAGAGTATAATATTTAAAGGCAAAAGATAAAGATTCAAATTCTAAGTTGAAAATCTATTTAGAAAAACTAAACATTTTCAATAAAACCTACCATTAAGAGGAAAAATGAAATTTTGCTGCTCGTTAGCATAGAAGTTTCACTTTTGGAAAGCTAATAACCAAAATTTTCACATGAATAGAAACTACACAAAAAAATAACAAGCAGTAAGAAATACCACAAAATCAGCAAGTGACATATCTTCAAGCAGCTGCTAGTCCTTCTTGAATCTTGATTGTGATTGTTGACCAACTTTAAAGCTAAGGCATGCTATTTTCTAAGAGCACATAGGGAGAATTAATATGCATTTGGTTCATGTACAGCCTTTGAGTTTAGAAATTAAAGAGCACATAAGATTAATCATTAATCAGTTAAGAAGCCAAATATTTGGCATAAACATTTTAAACTTCTCTATAATTTTATTATTATTTCCATGTTGATCACACAAACAAAAAATTTAAGATTGTTTTATCTAAAAGTAAAATGTAACAATACTGATAAGGATAAGCCAGCTCCTAAATATTTACTTTGAAAAATATATTTACAGAACAACCAAAAATCATTGAAATGCAAATTGTTTTAAACTATTCAAGAAAGAAGAGCAATTAAATATTATGCCTAGTTTAAACTACTTTACTAACCTATTTTACATTCTGTTGCATTTTTTATTACTTTGCAGTGGACACTTCAATATTTTTAATTAAAATTTAATGTAAAAATTGCTTTATAGCTAAAAACACTCTTAAATAATTTACAAAATTTAATTGTTGTATAAGCATATTTAATTTCACATTCTTTGTTCTAACCTGGTTGAGATTATATACAATTTTTTTATATTTGTATAGCTTAATCTCCAGATATTCAGAAAATAAAGAATTAGAACTATTCTTTGATAACACTGCCACCTAGTGCAAACTCTAAATCAGAACTAAACTCTAAAGCATTTCATTGAACTTGCTCATTCTGTAATTTAGCCTAAGGTGGAACTGTAATATGTACGAACTGTGGCTTCAGTACTACTTAACTGTACATTGGGATAATGACATTTGTTCTCTTACCTGGAATGCCTGTTAAATATGCAGCTACACTAATTTTGAGAACATACTGTAAAGTACTGTTATATAATACATTCATATCTAGTGTATACCAAAATGCTTTTTGATAGCCAAAAATAAGAGAAAACAAATCTAACATCCTAAAAAACAAACACATATGTTCCTAGAACTTTGCATGAATGCAGACAATAAATTGAAATATTACTTGGTTAAATTTGACAGCTAACAAGGAACGGTGGAAAATTTCAGTAAGCTAATTACAACTGGAAAGAAGAAATTGAGAATTCCTAAGGTGGAAAAGTTATCCAAGAATCAAACTGAATGTAGAAAATCACCTTTACTTATACAGCATTGGTTAATACACACTTGACAAACCCAGAGGACTTGAGAAAACACTGGATTTACTTAATTCCACTCACTTCTACAGCTGTGCTGCCATCTAGTGAAATGGGATACTCACTCTTCTCTGCAAGACTTAAATTTTGTCCAAATGGAAAACAGTAGGTACTGTTCACCTCTAAGTACCTTATTCCCCTGGATTCTTCTTCACCATTACATTTTTGTAGCAATGTGTGTTACAATGTGATTAATTTTGCCCATGGGACAGTGAACATTTATACACCTGACCTGAAATGCAAACAGGCTTACAGATTGCAGTGAGAATCCAAGGAACTGATTAGTACAGACCACTGACCAGGATCAGGGAAAAGTTATCTATTAGCAGATTTCATACCATTACACAGATAAAGTACTGGATTCACAGCTAGTAATACAGATAAATATTACTCTGAACCTTTGATTTAAATTACCTGCTGTGGATGTTTTTTCATTTCATTTAATTAGAATTCTGACTTACAAAAAACATTTAAAGCTTGTTGAATTCCAGACACTAAAATACAAATTAAAAAGTAAGTACACACTAACCTGTGAAAATATATTTGCAGTTGGAGCAACTCTGTTGTCCACAATACTATATAGTATTGCTAACAATCTGTCCAGGGGAAATGGCTTTGGCCCAAGTAGGTGATTGCTGGTCTGCAACAGAAACAACAATTTTTAATCCACTTCTTAATTCCCTGGAGTACTACACAATGTTATTCTTATTCTTTTGGCCTCTATGGTTCACAGGCACTATGATTCATAGTAGTCTTTCATACAGCCTACTTACACTTTATGGAGAACAGTGAATACATGTTTATTGATCAAGATACAGAAAGAAAGATCTATTTAATATGGCAAGTGCTCAAACTGCACAACAAACAGGAACATTTCTGAGCTGTAACAGAGGATTTTATGCCAAATTTCCTGTCAGTAGATTTATACATTTACTTGGGTTGTTAATGACCTTGCCGAATCTAAGGGATAAAGAGGAAAGGCTATGTTTTATGGCAACCAAAGAATCACAGAATGGCTTGTGTTGGTAGGGAAGCTTAAAGATTTCTTCCAAAGAAGGAGGACACAACTGGACAGAGTATTCCAGAGGCCAGGCAAAGAGTGCAGAGTATAACACTCAGAGTGCACATGCCTCCTCCAGGTTCAGCTGGGTAAAACAAGAGTTCAGATGGCTGAGCCCAAGGTCAGCTTCTCGGCTGGTAAGACCTGCTTTACAATGAGCTACCAGCCTAGCTAAGGGCAACTGTGTTCCAGAACACAGCAGGTATGCTCAACCTCGCATCTACAGAGCTCTTCTGCATCATGCACACCTCACACCTCTGCTGACACTGATGGCCATTTTAGGCATTATGGATTATTGTATGTAGTAATATTGCATTCGCTCAAATTCAAAGAAATACAAAGTCTTGATTGTTTAATGCTAAGCATTTTCAAAATAACCAATTCTGCAAAAAGGAGATGTACAATTTATAAGGCAGAACTGGGCAGTATTCCAACTCAGGCAGCATAGTTAGGACTACAGAGATTTATGACCCACACTTCCAAAAGTTCTTACAAGGGAAATACTTGTTTTATTTTAAGTTTGCATTTAATTCTCTCTACTTCAACATCCAGTTGCCTTTTTTGTAGTGTACATTGATTTATTCTTACTAGCAGAGCAACCAAGATTAAAGAGAGTTTTCAAGGGAAAGTTTGCTTCAAAATGTTTCTGGGAAAGAACATCTCAAATATACCACCAGGACCTCTATGGTATAGCCATCAGTAAAACAAAACCACTCATTTCTTCAGCAAAACCAAGAGTTATTTCCGATACATGTTTTAACTTTTCAAATCCAGGTGGTGTCCCCAAAGCTACCTCTTGGCTAGCAAAGCATGCAGTGTGAAAAATCATGGAAACACGTAGCCAAGATTTTAGCATGGCATCTTAAGTCAGAATGCAGTTGTGGTGTACAATCACCTGTCCTTCTGCTTCTATACATGCCAGTTCTGTAAAGCATATTCTTCACTGTCACCAAACAAACAGACTAATTAAAACCAGTGCACTCCAAGCAGTTAGCAAATGCAATTAGCATGGAGTAATCTCTGAAGCTCTGTATACACAGTTACTTCAGAAATTTCTTGTTCTCTATTTAGACAGAAATCTGCTTGAAACTTACAAGTTATTTAAAAGAAATGCTTAATTCTAGAAAAAAGCAGAAGAAGGAAGGAATAACTTCTTGGAAGAATAACAAGTTTAGAAATTCCTTCCAACATGATTAGGAATTAGAATTTTACGTATCTTCTGTAAGGAGATAAAGCAGAATAGTATTTCTAAAAATGCAAGGGATAGTATTTATAAAAATGCAAGGGACTCAACATCTCTCAGAAACAGAGTCAGACTCTTCCAGAGTCTTCCAGTCATCTTCCAGAGTCAGAAAACCTGGTCAAAACATTTTATCACCATCAAATCAACTCTGTATACCCTCTATCACCCATCCGCCAAAGCAATACATTCATTGTTCAAAAAGACTTTTCCCCAGTTGCCACTATGAGTGCTCATGCTTTTTATCTGCAGTGCCAGTGTCATGTTCCTTCTGTTTACCTGGCCAAAGCCTTTCACCATCCCACAACTGCAAGCTGTGTATTCACATTCCAAAATTTCACAAACAAGGATGAGAACCCCAAGAGTTCTTTAAAGAGCAAAAGCCTAACCCAAACTCATCTGCACAAAAATAACAAACTCCTTAAGCACAACTGACTGAATTTTCAACCTTTATAGCATGTACTTGAAGACTGAATGATACCTCTTCCTTTTTTTGTACTACAAAAAGCATTTCCAAACTTCTCTGGTTGCTCTACGAATGCAGCATGTTCAGCCACAAGCTGTAAATCCTAGACTGAAGCTAAAGCAGATATACAAGATAAACTCTTTTCCAATAAAAATAACACCAACACATCTGATCTTCTGACAGACTGACACCTGATAGAGTTTCACCTGCAAGAACAGATTCACCAGGAAGATCTCTCACTTGTCACTAGAAAAGCATCGTTCCAGGTCGACCATGCAAAGAAACCAAACATATTCTCCTTTTATCAGCCACAGGGCAACTAATAGAATGGCAAGTCATTTTCTTCCCCTCATTCACAAGATTCACTTTTTCCAGTTAAAAAAACCCCACAGCCTCTGGACTGACACAGTTAAGAATCACAGAATAGACTTTTAGTCTTGCTATACCTAAACTTTTAAGGAAGGATTTATTTCATCTAATGACAGCTTCCTGCCAAGCAGGAACGGACAGCCAAACCAGTTTCCTCAGTTCCAAATATAGCCAGGAGAAATCTAATCAATACGATTTGTGGTGCAATTCATCTGCCTGAACATAGAACCTGCTTTAGTAAGAGCCAAATCACACCCTACCCTCCAACAACTGCATTGACTGACTCTGCAGGGGCTATAAACTGTTTTAGATGCAGGCACCCACTAGAATTAGGTGAGTCTGAGCTGTAAATCAGTCTTCAGACAAGCTTCTCTGGGCAAAGGTATATCGACATGCATGGTCACACCAACTGAAGCAAATTAGGCTATTTATATACTACATTTGTAATTGTTTATCCCTATATTTCAATTTCTCTCATTATAGAAATCATTGCATAAAAATTCTTTAAATTCATTTGAGAGAAATGCTGATATTTGGCAACTCCACTTATGATGTCCTTTAACTAGCTTTATTAAACACACTTTGCTGTACACAAAAATATGGCTATAAGAGAAAATTTTATGCCACAGTTTAAATAAAATAAAAATTACTGTATTTCACAGAAACTGGTAGCATACAAAACAAGTGCACCAAAAATTGTTACTTCTGCAATTCTGATGTTTCTACAGTAATCAATGACACAAAATGTAAAACAAACCCGTAAGTACAGTGGAAAGAAAATACTTGCTGCCAAGCCCAGCATAGAAGGATAAAATACATACTTTCTCATGCTTCTTCATGAAGTTGGTCTTTTTAATTTTCCCATGATGCTGCAAGCAACAGACAAGAGCAAAGGTAATTAAAATACTCAAAAAGAATGTATACACTACAAATGGTAATATGTTACTCTAGGTCTACTTCTTTACTACACTTCCAGTATTTGCCTCTGATGTCACGATGAATGATTCTTACTATAAGCCCTAAAATTACACTTGCCTAGCTTCTTGCTTCACCTTGTCCCAAGTGGTGCAAAGCCAAAACACAACATGCTAATATTTTTTGGTGATATGCATAAGTTGTTTTTTTTTTAATCTACTCAGGAACAGATGAAGTAGTAAAAATTGGTTTATAATATGACTTCATGATACCATCCTCCTCATATCATCAATAATCTAATAAAAAAGACAGATGATGACTATCATAACCTTTAAAACTTATCCATATATAAAATCCACCAGAATTTTCACCTTTTATTGACCCTGTTTTAGAATTTGGATGGTACAAAAGTTGGCAGAATGACAACCAGGAATTTAATCAATACAATGTTAGTTCAAGGTTCTTGAGATAAATGACAAAAGGAAGGAAGAGGAGAGGGTAAAGGGATAGGGGCAGGTTTTGAAGAAATGCAATGTAATTAGAAGCTGCATAGTTTTATAGTTGCCTTAACAAGGGAAGGACTATTGAAAGAAAATAGTCAAGTGCTCTTAGATCTCAACTAAAAATGTGAGTGCAAGACAATGGCAGAAGTACAGTAAACAATGTTACAAAGGAGTGGGTTAAAAAAGAAAAAACCCAAAAGAGACATGAAGGATGAGGTGTAAGTGATGTAAGATGCGTGAAGAGGTGTAATAATTTTTAAACATAGTTAAGTGCTATTTCTCAAAATATCAACTGATGAGTTTTTCCTTCTTTCACAGCTCTGAGAAGTATACCTTATTAGTATACCTTATAAGCATGCTCAATGAATCAGGGAAAAAATAACTCAATCACTTCAATGAAAAAATAATTACTTTACTTTAAATCTTGTACTTAGTATTTGTGGTCCTCAATACTCAACCCTGTCACAATTATCTAATAAATGTGTCTTTTCTTGCCTGACTTCTGAAGAGCTACATAGTAGTCAGGGCTTAAGTTCAATTCACAAGATTTGCCTGATTTAAGGGAACAGCTAATTCAGCTAATACATATCAAACACAATTAGAGAGAGCAAAGAAATAATTTTATAATGCATTTTTGAAACTGACTGCAGTGATAACCATGACCTTTCAGAGAAAGTGATCCAGCCTGAGGTTACACAGCATGCTTTAGATAAATCACAACAAATTGCATTCATGCATTTTACAGTTTATGCTGGGATCTCCATATGGTATATATGGTATAGTATTTCTGTTCAAGCACAAAATCTCATGAAATTCAGAATTAATTTTCAATTAGCTTTTAACTGAAAAGTTTTCTATAAAGACTTCTGTTTTTTATAAAGACTTCCTATATACATATTCCTAGTCTTTCTTGTTTTAAAGACTTCCAAACCAGCTTCGTATTTTTCTCTCCATCTACTACAAAGCTCTTGAATTTTCACATAACCAATAGCAGTGGTGCCAATTATCACTTCCCTGCTCTGTCAGGCTCTAAGCATTCCAGGCTGCCCCAAACTGTGACTTTACTTTTAACTGTAGTATAGCCTAGTATCTATTGAGTAGTGCAGATGAGCAACTCAAAAAGCATTCTTTTGTTTGCATTCCTTTTGCTTCTTTTAGTCCTCAGTTAAATCACCCCAGAAGATACTTTTCTGTAATCTCATTACAAACCTGATAAAAATCATATTCTATTTCTACTGTTCACATGACTCAAAAAAATACTCAGCTTGAAACCCTCTCGAAAGTGTTGGTTTTGTTGGGCTTTGAGATGCAGCTATTTCTGAAGTTCAAATTTAGATCTGACGAAGGGCAGATACCATATGACTCGCAGGAAATATGGTGACTTCTGCTTCATGAGGTCTTGGAAAAAAATACCTAATAGCAATGACAGAAACACCTTCCTGGCTCCTACTTCAAAACCCTTAGAAATTCATGTTTATTGTACAGAAGTTTAATACAGTTCATGTTCAAGAGTGGAAATTTACCCAGAGATACTACAAAAGGAGAAAGGAAAGTTGAAAAGGTTGTTCAGTGAACGCAAGGAAGATGTGGCACATTTTTGTAACATGCTCTACAGACTTGACTCTTGCATGCTTTCCCATTTCTGTGTAGAAACATTTCTTCAGCAAAAAAATCTCTAACAAAGAAAATGCTCCAGCCAAGTGCAAAGGACAAGGTTTGCCCATAAAGAAAATTTGCCTATCTACACTTACAAAAAGTAAACCTTCACTCAGGAAGGGACTAAATAGAAGGGTGAAAACACCTATAGCTTTCAGTAAGATCACACTGATCTTACTGAAGTTTAAACTGAAAATCTTTTTTTTTGAAAATTTTTTTCAGTTTAAACTGAAAATCTACTAACATTTCATCACTAGAAACTGCAGTAACTTCTCAAAATGTGTATCTATGATTTTTTTTTAAGAGTGAGTAATATTTTTACAAATTTGTCTTGCCCTCATTTTCTTTAATTGCTTACACCCATCCATCACGAATGCCATACTATACACACATGCATACATCAATACATACTGTAATAGCTGTTAAAATGCATAGAAAGCCCAACTGCCTGATCACTTTTCTGATATCTGCCTTCCCACCTACATTTTGTCAAATAACTCAAAATGAAGCAATGAGGCAGCCTTGAGGAGCCTGAAGATCCTGGTCAGGAAAAGACATACAACGACAACAACTACCATCAATGGCACCACAGCACTTGCCTACAGTATGACCACAACTTAGCTCACAGGAGGAAAAAAAAGAAGAAAAAGACTCATCAGCATGTACAGGGCAAGAACTTACATAAAATAATGATTAGCCCAGGAGCTGGTAGTAATGATTCTCATCCTAAAACATGCATTACCACAATTTAAACACAACACATATACCAGCTAATGTAACCACATCTCTTCCAAAAGTAACTGCTTGTATGTTTCTGTTTCAAAAACTTAGAACTCTATAAAAAACCTAAGAGTGCACTAGTAAAGGCTAAGGCAGTTTTGATTTGTACCTTACTCTGGAAATTGAAGTGTGGCTTATAATTAAGGACACTGTGATCACTCCACTAAAATCTTTTCAGAACAAAGCTATATCAACATAGAAAAGCAAAGCACAGTGCTCATGCTATAACAACTCTATGCATAATTTGACATGAAGAATCTGGGTTTATTAGACATTCAAATATCTAATGACATTCAAATGATCAAGTGATCATTACTAATCACAGTATGGGATTTATAGAATCAAATCAAATGAAGAACACACAGAAACAGACCTCAAAAAATAGTTGAAGAGTTTTAAACCATGAAATTCAGTATGCAGGAACCCTGTTAACAGCACTAAGAAATTAATTTTGTTACCTTAAGAAAAAATCTTTTATCTGTCCTAACAGGATTGTAGGAGGCAAGGTAGGCAGCTATTAGAAGAAATTTTGAGTAATAAGGAAGTTCCACATGGGTATGTGCAGAAAGTCCTATAAAATAAACAAACAATTCACAAGTTAACCAAAACCCAGCCTGAACATCCACAAACTTCAAATTAAACTTCCCTGCATTCATTTTCTTTTCCTTCTCTCCTGATCTAGTGCCATTACTAAGTAAATATTACTTTCTCAGCCCCATTATCACAGAAGAAAACTCAGGTAAGGGCCAAGGAGCACAGAACAAAGCTAACATTCTGAAACCTTTTCAGACTCTCAGCAACTGTACTTGAAGCATAAGAGATTCATAAATCTTCCAGAAAAAAGATATAAATAATTCCAGGCTACTTTCATTTAAGGGAATTTTCCTGACAAACAAGGCAGATTAAGGGATATGTTTAAATACAATGGCAATTTTTTTCAAGATTCAACCTTTAGACTCCTCTAGACCACCAAACAGCTTGTCCAGGAACAAGGTTGGCATGGTGAAGAAAGCAGCAGTGCTGCACTTCCGATAAACAGTTTATCTGTGATCAATGATTTCTAGCCACTGTTCTACTTCCTACAGAAAATGCTTTAAAAATTCTAAACTTCATCCAGTTGACTCTGCCTCCTTGTATACATGTATACTTAATTAAGGTTAAACACACATGTAAAACCCACAAGAACTACAGTCTAGTGAATATTTGCTTCCCCTTTTTTTGAAGGGAACTCAAAGTACTTTTACTTTGTAATTTTTATCCTTACAGTCCTCTGCTCGTTTTACATGCTTATGCATAAGAATAGGATCAAACCACCCTTCATTAGCTAGTTAATTACAGAAACCATTAAAGGGTCTCTCTCATGCCCTCTTTGCTTAGTTTTTATTTCAGTTTCTTGTTCTGTGAAGCACCTGTATCCTTATGCTTTAATCCACAAATATCAGCAAATAAAGATCAAAGAATTAAACATGTTTAAAAGTTATGATTTGGGGTCCACAGTGTAAGGAAAAGCGTCCTAGATGACTGCTAGTAATGATTTCCTCTCATGTAAGCATAAAAGGAGAGCAGTTTTAGGTTCATTTATAATTAAGAGATTCTTGTACTGCATGCTATTTAGAAAATGCAACACCAGATAAACTCTTGCAGACAGACAATTTAGTTTAATACAAAAACATCTGGTTTTTCTCCATGCTTCTGGTCAGCCAATATTGCAGCACACAGTGAACTATTTCATGATTTACACCTTTATTAGGGTTAGAATTTTATTTATTGGAACAACTTCTTAAGTATGTTGCTATCAAATGCTGTTTTAAAAACATGACTTTTTTCCTACATCATATACTTATGAAAATACATTTAAAATTAAGTCTCCCTTCACAGGGTTGTCAGATGCCAAATAGTTCAAGACCATCCGGGAGAGAGTTTAATAAGAACACTTTGAATCAAACTCTTTTGGTCAAAAATATTGAAAATTCACCAATCATAAGCCAAACACAGGAAACAGTCTGATGATTGCATTTATCTCAAGGAATTGTCATGACAAACAGTAGAAAAAAAAAGTTCCCTAAATACAAACTGGTCAAAAGACCATGACCAACTGTCATCACTAGGAAAATATTTCAGTATTCCTTCCTAAATTGTAAATGAAGGCTGAAAAGTACATTGAGATTCGACTTTCCGGCCTGTCTAAAGTATAAAACCAACAAAGCTCTACTTGTCCAAGGAAAGAACATGGAGAACACTTGCACTTCTGACATTTCTCTTTGCAAGAAATCTGGATGCCAATAGGTGTTTTGTTTAGGAATCTTCTAATTCAGTACAATACACCAGGTATAACATTCTTTTCTCCCCATTTGGACAATTCTACTAGCTGGCACACAGAGGTTTAGGCCATTCCTCAACCATTCTGATATAGGAAGTACTGATGTAAAGAAGACTGCTTTATCTGCAAAAGATATTAGGAAAGTTTACTCCCAATATTTATGATAGGGGAAAAATATTCCTTTGTAGAACACCTTCTCAAAGAACCATGATTACCCTGAATTGTAACTGAATATTAGCAGGTAGCTTTGTCTATGTGGTTTCATCCACGTGTTCTCAGATGACAATGACCAAGTCAAACCAAAAGCACATTTCACATTACAAGCCCCTACACAGTTACTGTGTTTGATACCTTTCAATTGCCCAGCCTCTCCACCATCATGCTGCAAACGCTCCCACTGTGAGCTGAAAGACAAATAAAGCAAATACATATATATGCAGTATTTGATAGTCTTTTAGAGAAAGCTACCTGCTTGGCATATTCTAATTTTGTGACACTGGCTAGGATACAGTTAGTGAGAGAATAATGAATACATGGTCTTACTGACTCGCACGTAAATTTTAATAATCTAAAGACTATGTATCTGCTTTAAAAAAAAGCAAAAAATTGCTAGATTAATTTCTTCCCATCCAACTACCATGAGTAAGCAAATATCCACAGCATTCCAAGTTTCAAGAATAATGCAGAATTGCATAAAAAGTAAAAACATTGATAGTTTTGATTCTTTTTAATCTGCTTAATAACTGTTCATGTTTGTGAGACAAATACTCTAATTACTCAGAATGTAATTTTGAAGTCAATGGAAGATGGATTATATTGTCAGTGAAAAACGTTCCCAAGTAGTTTGGTGTTTTCCTAAACAATAGCAAAAAAATTCACTTCTAAACTTCCCTTAAGGAATGACATTGCTAGCAATTTCACATTTTGGATCATTTTGTATATCACAAGGGGATTACAAAAAGATAGGTTTGTTGAAGTAACTATTTTGGCTTGTTTTTTAAAGCTCCTCATGAACAGAGTTTATCAGCCATAAGCCATAAAACTTATAAAAACAGTGTAATGGGAGTTCAGGTAATACTTAAATTACAATGCATGACAGAACAAGTCATCAGTGAGTTAAGGTTTTATCCAATGTCTATTTTACAGGCAGAAAAAAAAGGTTAATCTTCCTTTCAGTTCAGACAGCATAAAAACTGATAGCAAAGTTCTATAGCTATAAATTACATGGTCAAGAAAGAAACAGAGTAATCATAGTTCTGTGGCCAGAAACACCGATATAGTGATTTTAATTCCTCAAGCATTTACTGGCACACAGAAGTAAATCTGTAAAACTGTGAGGCAGAAAGCTGGAATTTCTGATAGAAGTCAAGTCAAGCTCAAATTTATAATCAAAGAAAATTGTAGAGGGAAATTACTTATTTGGAAACAATTCACAAGCTATTTTCTATCATAATCTTTTATTACAACCTAATTAGAGTAGGCAATTACACAATATAAAAAGTCAGGAAGATCCCAAGTAGACTGTGTAATGAAGATCAATATTGAATATAAATATATATTTGAGCCAAACAGTAAAATGCTGCATTCTACAGTGAAGTCTAGCTTGAACAAAGCAAAATCAATTCTCTTTTTGAAGGAATGATCACATCTCTAGAACTAGCAAAGACTTCTACGACACACTCAGATTGTGACCAGAATACTCTATAGCCCCAATGACATTGAAAGGAAAGAAATCAGTATGTTTTTACCAAGATAAAGAAACCAAGCAATACTGAATGATCTCTCTTTACATAGTGTAACATCAATCACTCATCTTAAAGGTGGAGAACATTAAACCTAAGCCAGCTATTACTACTGTGAATAAACATCACTATCCTTTTTTTCTAGCAGTCTGGCAGCTTACAAAATAAACAAGGAATCTAAAACAATACCAAGAACAATAGCCATTAATAGGACACCAGTTTTTAATGCTGTCAAAAATGAGAATTCTATGTAAGAAAAAACTTGCCCTTGGAAAAGAAAATAAGGAATGAGAAAGCACTGTCAGCAAACAAGCCTAGCTCTATCAAAGCTAAGAAACACAGATACTCAAAACCTGTAATGTCTCAAGAATTTTGAGGCTTGCAGACATCCTTGGTACAGTGAGTATCTGGTGAGCTAACACATACAGCAGTGTGTTTTAAACTGTGTATATTCTGGCGACGGATTCCCATGCTTGGTCGTTTCATACATTACAGAAAATGGATCTAGCATCAGTGTAAAGGAGAACAAAACCTGCTGCCACTGCTTTACTTATTGAAGCTACAAATACCACTTAGTCTAAATCTCCTCCTGAGATATGCTATTTCTAACATTGCATGGCAAGAAAGAAATGCACATTAAAGAAAAAAGATTACATCTAGCAAAAAAGAAACACTAGCCATGAAACACAGTGAGAGGAAAGTTGTTAAAAACAGCAACCTCAACAAAGCAAACAAGCCTATTTCCTCCAAATTACCTGGATATTTCCCGGAGATAAACAGTCTGCATTGCCTTCTTCAAATGAGGTTCAATGTTTTTCCAGAGTTTGCGGGTGTCGCGTTCATTTGCTGCAGCAAGCCAGAATCAACTCTGTTAAACACTTAACTCATATAACACTAAAACTCATCCCTGACACCGGAACAGTCACAGGCATAACACAGTCTAATATCCTGACTCTGATATGCTCCTTTAGGATGATGCACCATCGCCATCCATTCAGCAAGCACATCCTGCCACACAAACCTGTTTCTCTGTTTTGAGAAACCTTTCCTCTTGGTTTCTTGCCTCTCTGAGCCTTTACAAAAAATTAACTTATCCCATTACTTTGTCAAAGTCCTGATGGTTGAGTGAGGAGAAAGATTTATAGGAAGCAGGAAAATTTTCAGGTATTTCCATCTTTGTTTCCTAAAACATCACCATCAAATACCATGTACGGCTTCTGCTGCAAGTGCTAATGACTGGGTGCAACTGGAGTAGGCAATGCTGTTGTGTCTACAGCACAAGGATCAGAGCAAAGTCTTCACCAAAACCCACCAAACAGCACCTGCTCTCTCATACACCCACAAACTGAAGACACAGCCTTACCTTCCCCTCTGACCACTGGTTCACAGTATTTAGCAAAATTGAGTGCTGCCTAAAGAAAGCAAAAATGAAACATTAAAGTACTATCTATCTGATCCAGCTACAGAGTATAACTAGCATGCTAATTAATTCCTTTGCAAAGTCAACAAACCCTTTTAAGTCAATAATTATGCCACTTGCTTACAAACATTATACTGTCAAACACAGCACCATTTCTGTACTATAAAATGAAAACAGAAGTAATCTATCACAGGTTACACAGCTTTGAGCTCAGCAAGATCTGTTTATCATACTTGGTGGTTGCATTTTTTTTAAACTAACATAATAATTTATAATTATAAATGCAATAAAAATGTTTTCATGAACTTTTCTTACTTCCTTAATTTTCAGATAAAACTTTTCATTCCAGGAGAAGTTCAGCACACTTAAACACAAGCAGAATTATTTTTATATTTATTTGTTTAAAAAATATGCTAACATATTCCATATGCAAATGAAATCCTTTTGCCAGCGGTAAGACTAAAAGATTTTTGACAACACTATAATCTAGACTTTCTTCTAAAATGTTTAAATCAATATCACACAGAATTTTGTAAAATATCAATCCTCAGATTTCATTCTCTTTTTGTCCTACTGCACTTTAAATATGTATGCTAATAACTCAAAGTGTAACTTCCATATATAAAGCTAGTAAAATTCCAGAATGTATTATTAATAATTACACATAAGAGTCTGTATTAGACACTAAGGCATTCAGAAGCCTGCAATTCAGTTCTATGTGTCTGTCACTATCTTCTATGGAAGAGATTTGCCAACCACAAAAAGAACTTAGGGTGCAATCACATGTTTTTATAGTGTTGCACAAGTAAATAGAGCATCTAAACCTATTGAAATTTTCATAAGCAGAGCTATTCAAGTACATATCTGCAAGAACTGTGACCCTGGTGTCTGTTTCTGTCTCCAGCAATCTCATTTACATATAAAATCTGCATAGTTAACAGATAAGTTCAGCTGAAATTTAGCAGCATGTTCCTGAGGAAAACACAGGCACAACATTCAGATCATCTCTCGAGCACCAATTTCTTAACTGATCATGTCAAACTTGTAAAATTTTCTTGTACTGTTAATTCAATAATAATTGGATTAAGATAATGCTTGTAATTGTTATTAAGCTTATACAAATGTTGCCATCAAGTAACTTAATTTTCTTCTATTAAGTTTGTTTACTATTACATTATGTGGTTAAAATGCCTTTTTCTAATCACTATCAATTTATTACCAGAAAACTACACAACACTGGAAGCCCTTTACAACCACCAAAATATCTGCAACCTTTGTTATGGATTTCTAGGGCAACTACATTTTAGGCTAACACATTCTTAGAAGAGCAAATTTACACTAGATATAAGGAAGACATTTTTACTATGAAGGTGGTGAGACACTGGAACAGGCTGCCAGAGATGCTGTGGATGCCTCATCTCTGGAAGTTCTCAATGCCAGGCTGGATGAGGCTTTGAGCAACCTGAAAGCCTGGTCTAGTGGAAGGTGTCCCCACCCATGACAGGGGAGCTGGAACTAGACCCTTAAGGCCCCTTCCAACCCAATCATTCTATATAATCTCTAATTTTCCTTTGTCCATATTCAACAATAAATCTAGACTTTCAGAAAAACAATAAATCTAGACTTTCATTTGGCAAAAGACATCCCAAAACAAAACAGCAATTCTAAAGAAGCTCATCTCACCAGATGCCGAAGTTCTTTCAGGTCTCTACAGACCATGTAGAAGACACCAAGCAAAATATTGATATATGCAGCATAGAAATCTGCAGAATATTCTGGGGGATGATTCTGAGACAAGATCTTCTGCAGATGTCCTATTTAAACAAAAATAAATTTTGCTGTTTTCAAGACAACTTAATAAATCAACTACATTTGTAGAAAACAAACAATAACCATCACTAAATAAACACCAACAAAACCCACCAAAATCTACAAATATTTGAAGAACCAGCACAAAACATTACTTTGAGATGTTCTGGCAAGCAGAAAAAGACAAGACCTTTACAGGCTGTGGGAATACAGACTTCATTCCAGCAGCTATTACATATTCTGGGTTCTGTAAAAGGCATACTAATAAACCTGGAAAAAATTTTGGAATGTCCTTTGACAAAGTGTTCTATAATCCCCAAAAAGCAGATTAAAAGATTAGTTTACCTATGCTGTAATCTGGAAAATACATGGTGAATGGCTCAAAGCATCCCATGTTTGGACGGAATAGTTCCCACACTATTTCACTGAGCAGAACAACTGTCACATTTCTGTCAGTCTACACAGGGAATAGAAAAAACAGAATGAGAGAATGACAGGCAGAGAAATAACAAAAAAACTGTGCATGTTAGAGCATCAATGAGAAAAATTATTATTGTGACTTTTCTGTTTCACAAAAATCATTAAATTTACAGCTTATTTCTATACTAGTAATTTGCATTAAAGCTTCAGCTGGCCTAATCAAGCAGATCATACATTTGCAAATCTTTATAATTATATGATATTTCTCTCCAACCCCTGCCATTTCACTGACATGTAAGCCTTGTGGGGTGATACACAATACCAAGTAGATTCCACCCTAAAATTAAGAGAACATTTTACTTTAGTAATTAAACACAGACTTTCAGAGCAAAAAGAAGCAGCTAAAATGCAAAAAGGAAACAGTGCCTCTGGAACCAAGCTATCTATTACTTTATTTTAAAGGCAATCTGGTATTTAAAAACAAACACACAGACATCCCAAACCAAAAATGCATTATTACCTGTTTACTCTCCCAATGGTTTTACTAGTTAACAACAATGGAGCTGTTCATAGTAATGTATTTTTGTTTTATTGACAAAATACATGCTTCAGACTGGATGTTTGATCAATAGGTAACAAAACGCTTCATATTAAAAACAATACTGTTATATTTTGGTCACACTTCGAAATATTAGCTACTTAATATGAAGCTAAAACTATCTGTGAAGATGATGTGTCATTTCCCTTCTTTGCAAGGTTTTTGCAACTATACTAAAAATTCTGCCTAACAAAAGATGCTTTTAAATATGGTTACTCAAGAAAGACATTTGAAAACTATTAAGGAATCTCCATAAAACAAAAGAAAGGAACTTGATTGAACTGATTGATGGACTGTGTTGTGAATGACTTGAAAGAAATTTAAATGTCTATTCCCTTCCCTGAAATACAGTGAAAATCTTTTTTGACTTACTTTTCCCCTTTCTTGGTGAAGTGGCATCCACCCGTATTTTTTACTGTTTCTTCTTCATTTTTATGGAACATAAATATTTTTTTCCCTTTCAACAAGAAACTATCTTCTTGCATTTCTTTCAGTTGATTTCCTCTCCCAGAACTCCTAATGTTTCAGCTGACAGAAGTACTAAGATACACTCAGCTCACTTCTTTACTGATCATCCACTATGAAGAACTTCAGTACTTGCCACCACAATCCTCAGGGAAATCAAGCATCCATGACCTATTCTTCAGCAGTGACCCACCAGTGCCATGATATCCCTCCCTCCTACTAGTGGCATTCCTGGTGTATATAAGTCTTAATCTATGACGTTTTGATCCCTGAACACCAATTACAGACCCAAGTTCACCTCCCTTCTCTGCAGAACAGGTTGTTTCTGCTTCAGAAGCCTAGTCCAGAACATGAGCAGAACAGACAAAAAGACAGAAAATGCACCAGCTGTCAAGAATAAGAACACAGCTGTGAATCAGTCTTCATTCAGTAGAGAAATCAATGTGACCAGAAGATTAAGAGCGCTACACAAAAGCTTTGCGATAACAAGCATAATTTCAGCTATTTACATGCTCAGATATTTCAAAGTACCAGGAACTTACGGTTTTGTCTTCAGTTTCTTTTCAGGGAATGTACCATTTTTGCTTATTTCAAGGCAAAAGTTTTGATGCTTCAGAAGTGAGAAAGGCAAGCACACTGTGGTTTACTCCAATCAGAAATTTACTGAGGCACAGTTCCAGGAGAAGTGTGAGAAAACTCTCCAGCAAGTCAAAGCACATTCACAGCTGCTGAGCTGTGCAGCTCCAGCCAAATTAAACAGCTGGTAGTCTCTTGAAAATTTCCTTCTTAAAAAGACAAATAACCTAGAAAAGACAGCTATAAATCTGACATGAGGCTCCAAAGAGTCCACACATCAGACACTGTAAATAAGATACCATTAACCACAACTGAAAAAAAAAAAAAAAAAGGGTCTAATAAAAATCTCCCAGTGTTTAAATTCTAGTTTGGTTTCTAGTTTTGACCACTATTTTGGGGGAGTGAGGCTTAAATTTTCAATTTTTCTCATCTAAAGAATCACTTATCTTGATCTGTGACCCTGGTGTACAGGGTGTACCACATATTCAGTTACTTTCAACAGGCAGGACACATATGATAATTTCTTTCCAGACACTCACCAACTCTTGAAGCCTAAGAAATGCTGGCAGGATGTTCGCTTCCATTTCCCTCAGCTGCTCTGCTCTATCCAGAACCTTTTAATAAAACAATGATATTATACAGACAAACTCAATTTCCACTCTCACATGGACTTAAAATTAATTCTTAGCTGCTGGAAACTGAATTGGAGAGATTATTGCTTCAAAAGTGCTTCCAGGAAGCCCAAGAAGCTCTTCATCTAAAAAAGAATACAATCTCTAGACAAGCAACATTCGCATGCCTTATGGCAAGAAGAATTATTATTTAAGTCCAGTCAGGAATATCACAACAAAGTCATGATACCTTTAACAACCACTGAAACCTCAATTTTTTCCCAAAATTCTTCTTATGTTTCAAATTTTCATGTAGTACAGTAGCAATGTAACTACATGCTTACTCTAGGAGAGTTGTCTTTTCCTACTATTATATGCTTTTTCAAAAACAAATAAGAGCTGGTATTCTGAATTTTGAGAGAAACTTTTTCTTGCCATCATTTGCAGCCTAGGAATTTACAGGATTTATTGTATGCAAACTTCACATAGCAGTAACAGATGCAGCATATGTACAGCTTAAACAAGAAACATCTTAAGCAAGTAACATTTTAGAGTCTGAAGAATTAAAACAGAAGCATGAAGACATCCATGGTTACTCTTTGGTAAAAAAAATATGTATTTCCAGCATAACTAAAATCTTGAAAGAAATGAAAAAAGAGAACAGAAATAAATTTCTTTTGGCTTATTTACTACTTGCAATATAAATCTGAATTCTGAAGCTTGTTACTTCTTTAGAATTATTGCTCTTGAGATAAAAACTATAGGTCTGTAGAAAACTGTATTTTCTATCCTATTACATATCTTCTCTCCATCAAAATTTTACAACATCTATGATTTCTGTTGTCCACAATAAGGAAAAAAACTTTATGTGGACAACCAAACACTTTCTGAAAATATTATTTCAGAATCCCACCACACAAATCTGAAAGAACAATCTCTGCATCAATATCTCGCACGTTGTGAACTTGTTAAAAACTACAACATGTGATTTTATATTGATATCTGCATTTGCTTCATGTAATAAGTGACTCCAGGAATGAAGACTGCTTTACACTACAGACCAAAGGCTGGCTATGTATTTTTACTAATAAAACACTGCTTATTGGACCCAGCAACATACAGCTACCAAACACAAAGCTTTTAGGTGTTGACCTAAGCAGATTACATTTTTTAGTTAAATGGGAAACTATGGTTCCTACTTACAGCAGAAAAAATACACTGTGACCCTGGCTTGTTGAAAATGTCAAGTGGTTTATAGAAACAGCCTTCCCTCGGGTCTATAAATCTATGCCTTATTCTTTGGTGGGTGTCCATGTACACTTGCCACTCTTCAATTTTTTTTAAAAAGTCTATACTTCCTAAAACCAGCTGTTCACTTACATTAAACAAAGTAGCTTGATACTTCTGTAAAGTGCTAAATATTGTAAGTGTATGAATGACAACAAGTTATATCCACTCCAATTTTTCAGGTAGTTAAAATGAATAAATTCATTTTTCATAAGTAATCACAAATATTCAGCACCTATGCCTGGGTTAAGAGAAACATTTAGAATCTCTTGCTCAAATGTAAACATTTATCTTCATTTACTCTGAGTTGAGCTGAAATATTACATTATTTACTACTGAAATGAAATTGAATAAGTCAGTATTGCCAGTTTATGTTACCAGCATGCTTGTCTTCCATCAGTCTCAATTTAAACCACTCTACAATAAATCCAGATTACATACGTTAATAAACACGAATTGGTTCCTCCCAATTCTGTCCCCATGCAGAATGTAACTGAAATACTAATTTAATACTTAATTCTTCCGAGGCAACAACTATTTTCATGATACAATTGAACCTCTGTAGTTATTTAAAGCTTTATTTTCTACAACCATTGTTCAAGAACTTTCTAATTTTATGAGTGATGCCAATTTTCACAGAACAGGTGAAGAATTCTTTGCTGATGTAGAATAGTTTTTAATCCAAATACTAATCTGAAAGTAAGAATTTACTGCAAGAATTATTATGTGAAATACACTGAAGGTTATTAGAGATAAATTTTGTGCTTATGGAATTGCTGAAGAATGTTACTTTTGTGACAGTAAGCTAAACTACTTCTCTATTTATAACTTTTTGTCTGTTTTAAGTGTTGGTACACTATTTTCTTCATTCAATTTCTAAGAAGCATGTCCAATTTATTAACCTTGTGACCTGTAGGAAACAATGAGATAGTACTGTTTCCACTAAACATGATATGAAGGTTTTTAACTCAGTGGCAAAACATTTTTAAATGGGAATAAAACATACCCAACTACAGCTTGTGAAACAGGATGAAGAATGTTCAGTGTAACTATGAACTTCTTGTTTGACTGCAAAAAAACCCTAAAGCAGTATGGGCACACTGAGAGCTTAATGACCCTGAGTAATCACACTGCATGTTTCTCACAGCAATCAACCTTAACCATGTTCTTGTTTTCTTAATAATCAATTTCAAGACTTTAAAAAAAACCCTTCATTCCTACTGCTGGCCTAAAATTTTAGTCACTATAATGTGCAGGTCCACACTATATATACATTTACACATCACTACTGCTACAAATTGTAAATGCTACTAATGCTACCATACTGTCCTTTCATCAGACCTCTTATATGACTGAAATTTGTTTCCATGTTCATCTCTCAACACAATAAATGCTGTTATAGTCTGCAATTTTTGACTCCTTTATGTAGTTAAGATTATCACAGTAAAAAACCCCAAAGACCTAAACCAAATCCTCGTGTTCTAGTATTACACTTATTAAATCGTTCCTGCAACCTAATTCTGATTACTTCTCTGCAATCTGCTGTTTATTCCACTTGAGCATATCACCACTTTTTTCATTGCAGTCCTTTTTTTCTCTCATCTTAATTTTAAAATTATAGGACCTGTTTCTGAGGGCCACAAGTGTAGCTGAAGATGTATGATCTCAAAAGCACTTTTACAGAGGAAATGATGCATTTTAGTACTTTAATATTATCCTTAAGTTCTATTCTAGCAAACCAAGCCTTGTCATTTCCATTCTCCATATTCCCTTCTGCCCTATTCCTCACCTCTGCTTTCTCATTTGTGATGTTATTTTCCACAAGGAAACAGATAAGCATGACTTACTAATAATAAAACAAATATAGGCTCTCTATATTTAAAGACTTTGTAACTGTATTACATCCTGAATTTAAATGTGTGTTATAATTTATGTTATTAGTTATGCTATACAGTTTTTGTGTAGAAAAAAATCTAAAACCAGGAAAAGTACAGAACCTCACCTAAAGCCTGTAAGCCAACAGAAAGAACCTGTCAACAGGTTCTGAATGAGGTCTGTGGAGAAATTTTGTGCAAACTGCTCTGTAAGGCACACATTTCACATACAAACCATCAATAGCCATTACCCACACCCTCTTAGCAGGAATGGGACTGGACATTAAAATGAAATTACTTACAATGTATAATGTTTGATCTTGAAGCTCCTGACTGTCCACAGCTTGTTTAAAGAGACGAACAAAGTCATTCAAAGTATCACAATGCACAGGAGAGGTCTGCTCTGTGCCAGACGAACAGCTTTGCAGCTGGATGAGAATTTCTTCTAGCAGAAGTCGTGATGTAAAGCATTCCACACAGTTCACAAACACATGAGGAAGCTGAAGAGAACAAGAAAAATTACACAACTGCTTTTGGCTTTTTCAGTGTAAATACTCCAGAAAGAGTTTTCTCTTCCATATGAAAAAAACAAAGAAACCATATCCTACCAGCAGAATATATTACAAGTAAGAACCAAAATAACTTGTTAAAAAAAAGATCAATTATGTACCTAATCAAAATATTATGTATAAATAAAAAGTGAAAAGAGAGATGATGAATCTTCAAATGGAAGTATACCTTTGAATTACGTTTAAACATTGAAGCACAATGCATCCTTTAACTATGTTGAGAAATTGTGAGCAATGGACAAAAAGAAAACCAAACAGCATTTAGCTCAAAGAAATTTAGACAACTGTAAGACATTACAGTATCATAAAATGGCTTATTACAAATTACAGTATTTAGAAAACACAGACATCTCAAAGAAAGTAATCTCCCCAGAACTACATTTTTTAAATTCAATGAACATTTTTTGCATTCAATGCACACAAATGATAAAGTGTAAGCTTCTATATCAGACTCGTGTCATCAGCATGATTGTGCAGAACATTTTCAGAAAAACAGATCTTTCCAAGCAAACAGGGAGTGAAAAAAAACAGAGTATGAGATACATTATAAGTATCAATTTCATAATATTGAAAATCTACAGTCATTTGTTTTTAAATAGAATGCACCATAACCCATAAAACAATACCAGTAGTCAAACCTGCCTAAGGCAAAAAAAGGTAATTTTCTAGCAACCCTATTTTTATGACATAGCTTATCTGCACAACTCTATAATCTCTGCTAAGGCAGATGCTCTTTTTCATACTGAACATTAAAACCTCTGGAAAACATTAGTCACTGGGATGCAGGAATGTGGTTGTCTATAACCAAAAAAAAAAAAAAAAAAAAAAGCAAGTACTTCATCCCAGTCTTCCTACTTAAAATATGATTCAGCAGATGCGAGGAAGTATGGGTACATGCTAGCAATCCACTCACACAGCGTGTAATAAAAAGCTGTTCTATGGTTTTAAACACCATGAAAAGGAAAGGGCTACATCACCAAAAAGCAGCTATGTGCTTTCAAAGTGCTGCACTTCTATAGCAGAAGGAAAGTTGGGTGCCTCAGATGGGATTCGCACCACCACAGTACATACAGGAGACACCCAGACATGGCACAAGAAGCTCTGCAGAGAGAGCTGCTGCTCAAACCAGACACTTCCCAGGGCCTGGCCACACCTTTGGATATGGTGTGAGAGGTCAGCTCACTGCTGTGAGCAAGGCACCAAAGGCTGCTTGAAGGAAGAGGATCATAAACCCCTGCCCCTTCTCCTTCTGCAGATGAAACTCCTTTTAATGAAAGGAGTTCCTGCATAAAACCTGCAGATCAAATGATAAGCTCATTTGGACAAGCCGAAAGTATCGGGGCTATAGAAACACACAAGTGGAAATTTATAGTTTAGGCATGTAGTTGGCACCTGTCACTGGATTTTAATCCCTGAATTTCATGACTGACGAAGACAGAGGTATTAACAGATCTAGACAGGAATTTCTGTAATGACACCCTACAATTTAGGAGGACAGTAAAACATGTTTTGGAAAAAAACTAAATCAAGGAATCAATGGAGCTACTTCAGGCTAAGTCATAGAGACAAGGTGAACAATATTTGCCTCCTTTTTTATCTTTTTTAAACTTTCTTAAAAAGGTTATTATGATTGATATCTCAGAATGCACAATTTCATTTTATCCTAAGTGATCTAGCAAGCAGAGTGATGCATTCATGACACAGTAAGTGGAGAAGAATCAGGAAGGCAGAAATGGTTGAGAAAACAAACCATTTTGAGAAAGTAGAGGCTATTTTTGAGGAGCCATGGTTATAAACTGTAAATTCAATATCCTTTGTGACCATTCTTACCTGTAAGGTAGTTAGAAGAGTTTGCATCACATATGTCTTTCCACTAGATGTGTGTCCATAGATAAAGATGCATGGAAAACTAAACTGCTGACGCTAAGGGAGGGAAAAAAAAGTTGTTATTGTTTCAATTCTTCTTCTTTTCATTCAACAAATAAAAGATTTAACAATGAACTTTCCCCCCTGAAAGAAAAGTCACCTCCTAAATTGAGGCATTAAATATAAAATGCAGCAATTATTATGGAATCAACATATCAAGTTTTACGTTACATCTTTGCTGAAATGCTGGGGGGCAAGTTGCAAGAATCAAGTATCACATAACTGCCAGTGACACTGCTCTAACAAACAACAGAAACACACACACACAGAAAAGCAGTGAGCTCTTAATTCAATATAATTAACTAACTGAAACACGTGGCAAGCACAAATTGCAAGTCATACATTCTCCTAGCTTCTGCAAATTCTACAAATTGCCTTTCTTTTCATTAGGACCAAACAGCAAATAATTAAATGGTGTGAAGGAGGTGTAAACCTTGCTCTTCTTTCACAAGGTAATATTTGATGTATCTATTTAATGGTCCTAATGCTGTTCATTTCATATAGTTTTTTTAAGATGCAGGAAAAATAACTGAATTATTCTTTTTCTCCATTCTGAACAGGTTTTCACACAGGTGAAAATGAAAACAGGTTTTTGTGTTAATTTCTAAGAATTTTGTATATTGGCTTAAAAATTAATATAAAAAGACAACTGACACTTTTTATGAAAAAAATAAGTCAGTTTATCTGAAGTAAGAAACACTCTTGTGCACAACATGCAGATTTGAGTATCTCAACATTGATCAAGAATTGAAGTACCTATATTTAAGAAGAGTTGTCACTATGCTTGTAACATACATAAAATATGAATACTGTAATTTGATGTTATTATTATTAGTATCCATAATTAGAGACAGAAAACAGATACTAACTTCCAGTTTGTTACTGAATGTAAGCAGACATTCTTGTAAGCAAACTGCTTATAAGTTTGCAATTAAAAATCCTCATTACTTTTTACCACAGCTTTGTGAAGCAGTAACAGACTCTTTTATCAAGCCAGTGGTTTTTAACTCTTATGACCAGTCTCAAAACTACTATCAATCAGAACAATTTAATGTACTTAGAATTCAGACACTCGGATATTAGATTAACAGGTCAAAACCAAACAGAATTTCCACACTGACCAAAACCAAACAATTTCCACACTGACATTGAAAAAAATCACCCCATAACTTTAGGTCTAGGAGGAAGAGACTTACTCCCTGGTAATAACTGGCAAAGAGAGAATAGAGTTGTGACAAAATCAGAATTAAGAGAGACAAACACAAATAGCTCTAAGTTTGTTTAGGTCCTTCCAGCTGCAAGACATCTTTCAACCTTCCAACATACCAGAACCTGCTGCCAAACACTAATGTTAAAGATGGTTAAACTTCAACAAAGAGGCAACCAAAGCACACTCACAGTGACATCACAAAAATACCCTTAAATTTCTATTCTCTTCCCTGAGGCAGCGGAATGCCTTTGTTCTAGTCAAACATAGAATACAAGAGCACTACCTCGCCAAATATTGACAGCAACGTGGACACCTGGGATTCCCGACAAGGCACTAAACTTTCCAAGTGAAGCAGGTCAGCTGCTGGGTACGCTGGATGTTCAAGATTAGGCATTTTGTTAGTCCTGTAGTTAGTCACCTAAATATGCATGTCCTTTCTGAGGCGCAGAGACAAGAAAAATCTGGAAAATAAAAAGTTTTTGTTATCACTTGCATCTATACACATAAAAGGAATCTATAGAAAATCTAAACAGACATTCTAGCTCAAGAAAAGCATGTAACTATCATAGACTTAAAAGACTTGGTAAAATTGGACTTAACTACATAAGGAGTTAATTGGACTTAACTACATAACTATATAGACATTTCCACACCAGACAAAATAAAAAAAAACCAAATCAAAATATAAAGGTATACAGGATATGAGCAAATCAGTACAGTTTAGTTAACTGAGGAATTACACATTTAATTCTGATTTTATATACACTTAAAATTAGCAAGAAAATAAAAATGAGTAGCTTAGTCATAGATGATCACCTCCCTGAGCAGGGATGATGATCAGGAAGGTGATCATCAAACAACAGGAAAGAGGTAGGACATAAGGAAAGATAAGGATGACAAAGTAATAGATCTCTGGCTGCCAACAGGAATGCTAACCCCATCTTGGAAGGAGCACAGGCATATAAAGAAAATCCAGTTGATGGTAAAGACTGGAAATACTCTTTAAAAATAGTAGGAGTCCAAACCAGTTACATAAAACTAATATTAATGGCAATTTACCTTTTAGACAAGGACTAGATAAAGAAAAACAAAGGTCTTGATTGCTCTAACACTGGGAAGGTTGGATTTCAGTGACAGAACACAAAACAACACCTCAACAATATTCTCTGCACTTCTAAAACTGCTGGAAAGATGGTACTTTTACCTGTTGTGATACAGACAACATGCAGAGAGAACTGAACCTCAACAGCTGGTTTCTGACTTTGTCAAACACAACACAACAATCAAAAAGAAAGCTTGGAAATTTCATTAAGGCAATAAAGATATCAAGTGACAGGATTATCTATATGTTATCAAGACAAAGACAATAAAACAAAGCACTCCCAACTGTTTTAAATGTAAGTATTTACAGGCATATATATTATGCTGGCTATAAGTACAACAACACAGGAAAAAAGATTAGGTTAGCAGAAGGAAATCAGAAAGAGCAAGGTAAAGGGAAAACCAACTTTTCTGAAGGGAAAATGCAGTAGTGGATTGCACTACAAGGAGGTTTGTAAATATAAATGTATTTATGGAAATACCTTAAAATAGAGTTCCTTTTGGGACAAATCTCTGGTCAGTATTTCCATAAATTTATTTGAGAAAATACATTTTCTTTTATTTTTACACTTTGCCTTCAGTGTTTTCTAAAGTAAAAGCTGGGATTGTAGAATCATCAACAGAAAAATAAATGGAATTAATGAGGAAAAAAATTATATCACTGATGATATAACTAACTTAGTACTTATATTACACCTACTTTAAAGTAATCACATCACATATAAGGACTACAGTTAGATATCAAGAAACTAATCAGAAGTAACCTGAAAAATATGTTTATTTATAAGTCAATCGCATACTAAGTATGGAAAGTCAAAGTAATGCTGTTGTTAGGGGCAAAAAAACCCCACAATCACATGTATCAAGCAAACTATTTCCTATACACAGAATCATACAAAGAGCCTTGGTGTATTTTACCAGCTTTGAATGAGTCTGTGCATCTTTCCACCATACCTATTCAGGTATCCATTCAAAATGGAATGAAGAAGCAAAAATCCAAATAGCTTGATTACGTTAAAAAATTAGCTAGTTATTTCAAGGACGAAAAGAAAAAAACTATGGCAGGAGCCTCTAAAACCCAGGACAAACAAGTGGGGGAAAAGTACTAGAAAAGGATGAAAACCTTGTGTAAATTAAAAAAAAAAAAAAAAAAAACAAACAAAAAAAAAAACAGCCCTTTTGCTCCACTGGCTACATAAGAACAGGGCTTGACTGTGTCCTAAACGCATCTGAAGCACTCCACAAAGCACTTCAGTTTTTCAAGGTCACTCCCAGGCAAACTTCCCTCCGACCGCACCGTATCTGCCAGCCCCGCCTGCTTCTCGCACACCCTGCAAATAGCAACTTCCACCACACACATTTCAGCCCGCGAAATAAAACCTACATCTCTACCGGCTATACGTAGGTGTCTCAATCTCCAACAGCACCCCATTCATGTGCTCACGATAAAGGATGCCTAGAGCAACGAGTTCACGAAATAATTCATTTAGATTAAATGGTAATGATAACAGAAGGTAAGTGTCGGCCAAAGCTTGAATTCAGGGTGTTCCAGCCCGGGGAAGGTGTAGGTATGACACTAACCAGACCAGGAAGGTGCCAAAATCACTTTTCAGCTGAGACCTGAGACCTCTTCACAGCTAAGAAGAGCACAAGTTAAACTTCACGGCGGGACTTCATGATTTACTAGGATTTCTCTCAACTCACTGGTCCTAGCATACCTACAGCTGGCAGCCTTTCCACACTCTAACACAAAAATAACATACAAAAATGACTGAATTTAAGAGATTAGCACGGTTCTGCGTCCCCTCAGGCCCCACAAGCCCCCCGGCCAGCACGGGCGTGCCGTGGCTCAGGGGGAATGCCGACCCCCGGCCTCCATTAGCGCGGGCTCCTTCCGCCACGCCTGCGAGGCTGAGGGTGCTCCCGGCCTAAGGGCCGGCTCAGCCTGATGCGGGTTTCGCTCCCGCACCGATTCCTACCGAGAAAGCGGAACAGAAGCAGTTCTGCTCCTCACAGCATTCCTGCCTCCCTTCCTTCCTTCCCGCCCAGCCCGGCTCCTCTCACCGGCTCCTCTCACCGGCTCCTCACTCGCTCCCGCCGCCGCCGCGCGCCGCTGCCCAGCGCCTCGGCCCGCGCGCATGCGCCGTGGCCACGCGGGCCCGCCTGGGGCGGGGCGGCCGTGAGGGGAATGCGCCGTTTACCCCGCCGCGTGTTCCACAGGATATCCCATTTATCCTCCTGGGAGAGCCGCTGGGGCACCCTGCCGCTTCCCCCGCCGGGTGTCCCGCGGGATATCCCGTGTTATCCCCCTGGGAGAGCCGCTGGGGCACTCTGCCGCTTCCCCCGCTGGGTGTCCCGCGGGATATCCCGTGTTATCCCCCTGGGAGAGCCGCTGGGGCACTCTGCCGCTTCCCCCGCTGGGTTTATCCCCCTGGGAAAGCCGCTGGGGCACTCTGCCGCTTCCCCCGCTGGGTGTCCCACGGGATATCCCGTGTTATCCCCCTGGGAGAGCCGCTGGGGCACCCTGCCGCTGTGGGAGCCCCAGGGCTGAGCCATTTCTCCCACAGGGACAGGCTTGAGGGTGTTGCAAAATGCGAAACATGTAAACTTTTCTTAAGAAGGGATGTTCTTTGATCTTTGCATGGTTTGAAATCCAATCAACAAGAATGGAGAATTAATCTGTGAAACAGAGAATGCCTAGCAAGCTCTAAGCGGTGACCAGTGTTAGGAAGACAAGTTTGGTAGAAGTGCCGTGTTAAGGTCTAGGGCTGGACGTGTTCCAGTGATCTCAGAGCTCGGGGCAGGTTAACGAGGCTTGGGAAGAAGGATGTACTCACTAGTAGCGGGCACAAAGGATGCAGAATTTACGGGCCTCGAGGACAGTTGGCAGAACACCCGAGATAAGCAAAAAACTTGAAAAGCCAACTGTGCTAAATCAGCTCCCACTGGGTAGAAGGTAATTCCGGCAGGGGCAGACGGTGACCATGGACCCAAGAAACCCCCAGACCCAAAAGAAGAGAAAGTTTGAGCATGCAGACTAATTAGCATAAGAAGCGAATCACTAGCTAATGAATACTAATTAATAAGAGAACTCTGTAACTTGTAGGAAATTAACACTGTCTCCATTGTTTGCTAAAATGTATAAATAGTAAAAAGTTTTTATAGCAAGGTGTTTGATTTCTGGAATATCACCAAGTGCCCAGGCTTGTGCAACTCAGAAATAAATAATCAGTGTCTCATGAGTGAATAGTTATTGGCTTGTTGCACACCAGATAACAAATCTGATTTTTGTGGACAGGTGGTACCTAGCTTACACATATAAAGTGCGCATAACTTACATGTGTTCATACACAAAACTGCTTAAAGCTAGGTCTGTGGAGCCTCTGCTCCAGTCAAGCTCTGAAAATACATAACCATAGATTCAAATTACAGCTGAAGTTATATTATGCATAAGCAGTGCATACTGTATTAGAGGGATAAATGTGAAAACTGCATGCTGGGTTATGAAAACTAAAATGATAAACTCCTTCCATACTCAGAGTTGGGTGCAATATTGGTTAAATAAGTAAATAAGACTTATGTGAATCAAGGATGGCTTATTTTTAGCAGTCAGGGTTTTTTGTAAATATGCATGTACATGCACAATCATCATGGCTTGGCCTGAATAGTATTTTAGATATTGAAATATATGTTGTAAATTTATAGACTGAAACTACTGAAACCAACCTGAATGAAATTAGATAAAGAGAAGAAAAAAAAAAAAAACAAACAAAAACAAACAAACAAAAAAAAAAAACCCTAAATGATGAATGGTTATCTATACAAATTTGTGTAACATCTTGGTTTTTGGTGTTTTTTTTTAATGGCCTGCTATTTATCAGTTTTGACAAAGCATAATTATATGGGTTACTGCTGTTTACTAGTTCAGTCCACTTCTTGACTTGTGATAAAATCTTTATTTGGAACAACAGGTATGTTTTAATGTGTCATACCATGACCTATCCTTCTCAGCAGAGTGAAATACTTTTTCTTCTAGCTTTTGAAACATGGAATCTGTTGGGGCAGATTCCTCTGCATACAGATGGACCATGTTTCAGAAAAAAATCTCAAATGTAATAACTGAAAGAAGTCTCAGTGAGTCCACATTTCTATAGTGTATGTGGGAGATTAAATACTTTGAAAGCAGTTCATAGTGATGTTTGGAACTTGCGTCTTCTATGGATGACTACTGAGCAAAACTGAAGTTTGGTTTGGAGTTGAGCAAGAATCCTAAAACAAGAGGTCAGTTTTTAAATATGTAGTTTTCAATTCAGTGGTTCTGTTGGAGAATCAGTGACTCAGGCTGGAGTGACTCCCAAGGTCACTTCAACACAACATAAATCCATATTACCTTGAAGAGGAGGGTCTCATTTTCTCTGTTGTGTCCCCACTTCTGCTCATTTTCTGGTCCTAGGATTTGGGTGGTTTATAAGGGCAGATTGTTGAGGGAACCAGTCCAGTTGAAATCAACCCAAAAGATACTTCAAAAGATTACAGCCTCTCTTCCAAAATCCTGCTTATGGGACCTCCACTCCTGTCTTATTTAGCTTCTAGTCTGCAGTTCAAACAAAATACCCAGTAACAATTCTGCTTATTAATCCAAAGTGCCACCATTATTACTATGAGGTAAAACTCAAAGAAAAAAAAATCTGTATAGCTTTAATAGTTTAAAATAATTGAGAATATTGTTATTGATTTAAATGGTGGGACTATAATGCTATGTTTTGTAGGACTTACCTGAAGTAACTACCACAGAATCCTGGACTTAAATCTGCAAATTAAAAACTATCACAGAAGACCACTGAACAGTTCTGCCATTTACTTGGGCATATCAGTGTCCATATATTCCTACAGAAAGTCTCTACTTCCCAGAAAAATTGCTTAAATTTAGTAAGTGTGACTTTTATTTTTATTCAAGAGGCCAAAACTGTTTAGTAGCAGTTGCTAGAGATAGATTTCATGCCTAAGTATAGCTGGTTATGTGTAGCATAATGAATTTCAGTTTAGATCTTTCATCAACATAGTTTTCACTGATGTCACTCAATATACATTTCTGAAAAGCTTTAAATTATTTCTTAATTTATACTAAGCTGTCACATGTCTTTTTATCTTATTATGAGCTGCTTAGATACCAAATATAAAATGAAGCAAACAGTAAACTGAGGCTTGAAACATGCATGTTACAGAGCGGGGGATAGACCTTTCTCACTGTACTTGTGGTCTGATATTTTATATTAACACTTTTTTCTTTGTGAAGTTTATTTTCAGTACAGATAATGATTAATCTTCATTCAGATTTTTTCATCCACAGTTCCAGTTCAGCATCAAACTTTAAATATAGAATATTCACTCATTTGGATCAAATCACTGGCATTCCTCATTTCTTAAACTTATGTATTTAAGTGCATTACAGGATTTATGTCTTTATATATGTCTTTCTATATATCTAAATAGAACCATGTATAGAGCACATATATATTTATCTATGTTCTGTATTTATGTAGACCTATACAGAGAGAATTATGTGTATAGAATATGTGCAGTATTTTTTTTTAATTTCTCCCTTTCTTTCCAAGATACATTTTACCAGAGGTGCCATTATGCAGGGTGCTATTGAGACCGCATCCAGATTATTTTTTAGCAGTCTCTTGCTATTCCAAAAAGTCAATTGCAGCTGACAAAAGTGCAGAAAAGCACTTTGACAAAGAGAAGGAAGAAAATATACTTTGGAAAGATGTTCACTTGAAAGCACCATTGAGATGGTTTAAGAAATGACTGCCACCACATTTCCTGCCTTGTTGGATGATACAGCTCTTTCAACAGAGCAAGTGGAAAGGATAGTGTCATTATCTACCTCTACACAAATCATCCACTTAAATTCCCAGGTAAAGATTATTTAAAATATATATGGAGTGATTTTTCTTCAAAATGGATGAAATTTCTCAAGTGACTTACCTTCTCATTGTCCTGATAATGAAACAAGAAAGTTCAGGGGTAGTTAGGCTTTGTAAACGCAGATTTGGATGAAAGGGCTTTTAGTTACATCAGGAAAAAATAGTCCCTGGAGACAGTTCTGTGGGCTGTGAATGGCAGGAACACAGTATATTCCCTTCACATCTTTTGCTGACTCCCAGTCATCCTATGCCACTGCCAAGGGGTAATGCCAGTGGTGACCTGGCACTGCTCACAGCCAGCAGGGGTTCTCTTCCACCAGCACTTGGCAGCAGAATCAGAAACTGAGATTTGATCCATAATTTCTCATTAAGTTTGCTAAAGATAGACAATGATGAATGTTTAACAATCTAATCGTTAGTGATTATAATCACCAACAGTGGATTTTCAAGGAATTAGGAGTAATTAAGCTCTTATTTATAACTCATTAATATGAAAAACAGTAATTCTATGGATTAAATACTCCCATAGTATCTAATGCAGAGGATTTTGCAGACAGAAATATGTGTTGAACAATCTAGAGTTTGAGATCTCCAAATGAGATCTGACAAAAATACCACCATAGGCAATTACTGCTAAATTTCAGCTGGTTGCTTAGACAAATATATTGCACAGTATCATAACAGTTTACTTAGAATTTAGGCCTCAAGGGAAGCAATCTTTTAAAGGTGAAAGAGAGAAAATAAATACCTTCCCTCAAGCTGCCAATAAACAAAGTCATTTCATAGTGGAGATATCTTAATTTTTAGTCACATTCCCATTAATTCTAGGCATGTTTGTTTTCCAAATTATTTTTTCTGGGAAAATTATGTTCTATCACCAACATCCTCAGTTAAATCAATGTATTAACTAGACTACTTATTTCTCTAAGAAGGTACATAGAAGATTGCAGAAATATACATACTCCTCACAGAGAACATTTTCCAGGGGTGCATCAGTTTTGAATATAAAACTGCTAAGGTTTGATTAGTTATTTTATATTCTTTATAAATCAGAAGGCCAAAGAAGGTGAATGTCATTGTAGATATGTAACCAAAACCTATTAATTATTATTATATATTTAGATTATGAAAGTTGTGCCAAAGTGATGCCATTTCTAGCTCAGGTTAGTTCTACCTGGAAATTCTTGGTTTACTTGCCTAAATGCCTGAACACAGACTGAATTAATTAAGCATGTGAGTTTGGACTCAATTAATTTGCATAACTGGCATTTGGTTGTAGATCCCAGTGTGAATTGAAACTAAGCTAAACTTGTTTTCATCTGTACTAAACTCCCCATAATCCAAAAAGTAACTTACACTACATTTATCTTTTCATGTGCTCGGGTCCCCTCAGCAGAGCTTGACAGCCTTGGTTTCCATCTTTACCCCATTTGCAGAGTTGCCAGCACTGGGACATGACATCCTAGCAATTTTTAAGTGTTTTTTTTTTTTTTTTTTTTCATCTCTCATGACATCATCTGTGATGCAGGGTTCACATTCCCAGGGAGCATAGTCTGTTGGGAAGATTTTGCTTTCCTTAAATTGGACATGTAACTGTTGATGCATTCATTGTGAAATTATTTTCCTTCATATGAGGTTGGTATTTATTTGAAAGAGGTTGAGTTGATTGTTGTTTCATACTTACAGCAATATAATTTCCATGGGACTTTTTTTTGCTAGCTTCCAATAAATTATGAAAGATAGAGCACAACTTTTTTTGTGAAAGTTGATATAATATTTAAAAAGAAAATAAATGAAATATTAAGTCTGCAGTAGTATGCAGCAACTGAGTCATCACATTTGTGGCCTAAACTTTAATATCACATTTTTAATCTAGAAAAGTAAAAAGTAAAAAAATTTCACTGTGGTCAGGTATACTACTTGCTGAGGCTAGTAAGAAATCATAGGATTTCTTAGCTTTTTTAGCTTTCTCTACTTCTCAGCTTGAACTTTTCCTTCACCTTATTTTTCATAACCATATAACTATCTCAGTCTTATGCCAGCCTCTCAGCAAAATAAATTTGGCATTTAAATAACTGCATTGGAAAAAAATTCCACACTAACAATTTTTAATAATCCTAATTAATCATTGATTAGTGCTAGTGACAGCAAAAAAAATTATTTGCTGTTTGTACTCAGCTGAATTAATTTACTTGTAAAATGAATGCAATTAACCACTAAGACTAACAGTTATAATGTATTAATCTCCCATTTCTATGCACTATATCAATAAAAAAGTGTCTGTTTGGTAAGTGATAAGCAAAGAAAACACGGTAGTTTCAGGTGGTAGATGTTTCATTGCATTTATCACCAGTGTGTTGTGGTTTCTTTCAACTACAATAAATAATACATTATTTGGAGAGAAAAGCAATACAAACCTTGGTAGATAAGGCATTTTTTCTTACAGTACCATCTGGGTAGCAGTAAGTGACCATGTAGGACCGACCTCTTTCTTCTTCATGTCTTTCAGCTGCTTTGACAATATTTATAACAACTGTAGTTTCTCTCAAAGCATTCTAGCACTTAACTTACACAACCTATACTCAGCTTTTATCTGTAGAAAAATCTGTGCAGCCTTTGACAATTTCTGCACTTAGAAATGATTTTTCAGCTCTTTACTTCTAGTGCAGTCTCATAGTCAGGTATGCCCTCTGCTTGTGACATACAAACAGCATTTTTGCTTGTTATTCTTTTAGTAGTCAAAATTGAGTATTTTAAAATCAGCATGGAAACCACATGCACTATATCACTGATGCCACATACTGAGCATCATATTCCACCTTCGGGCTTCTGTTTGATATCCCCATCTGTGGATCCAGTGATTGGTGACCCCTTAATTTGCCTCTTTGTATGAAAAGTTCACAATCAACAGGCTGTTTATTGGCCCATAGATGTGACAAGTATATTTAAATGACAAGTATATGTCCCCTTTTTGGATTAAGTGAAGGTGGCCCATTCACCTATGTCAAAATGGATAAGTTGTAAATGTGCGTGATTCACTCTGTCAGCACTCCTCAATGCAAAACAGACTTTGCACGCTACTAAGACTCTTCCCCACTATCCCCTAGGATCTTTGCATAATATTGTTTCATTCCAAGGCATGATCACATGCTTCATAATTATGACCTGTATATTCTGTTCTGCTGTGTGATGTTGCAGTTAAAAAACTGAAAACTCGTAGACTGGAGAGATACCAGGTTGATCACCAGAGTAAACCATAAGCACAGTATAGCAGAAGCCTATTTATTACTTTGTTTCTTCTTTTCCTTGGTGTATATATCATAAAAAAGGACAATATTAAGGAAGGAACAGGAAAAAGAGAGTTCTGCTGGGATTTCAGATGTATAGAAGCCTTTTTAACTGTGGATGGTGTTGATTGGAAGGATGATGTTAGTTGACACCATGAGCTGACCAGAGATGTAGGCAACATTTCCTGTTAAAGAGCAAAGACATGGTGTGTGGTGATGGGTTATATATGCAAAAGTCCTGCTCTGAATGAGACATTTCAGAGTAAACAGATCCAAGATGGTGGTAGGGTTACATCTGACCAGGAGGATGGAGATGTTGCCCACAGGAAATCAAGAAAGAGTATTCAGGCAGGTTAAGAACTCAGGATTAGACCCTTTAAAGTCAACATGACTCAGAGGACTGACGTGAGAAAAAGAGGCTGTGATTTTTACTTTTGTACAAAAGAGGACTAAATTAAAAAGAGAGAGTTATTGCAGAGCTGGAATAGAGGTAGGAGCTAAATCTGTTTTCAGTGGAGGAGATTAGAAGATTTAAAAGGAAAAAGGTGTCTGCTGATGCTCTATCAAGAAAAGTTCTTTCAACTATGACTAAAAAGAGCTTAATCTGAGGACATTTCAACTGATGATTTCAAAGTTCCAGACTATACTAATAGTTTTCTCTCCAAAGGTAGTGATTCTGCCAAACCCTATTTTTCTGTCAATATGTATTTGCTGATACCTCAGTTTTATTTTTTTACATGTCTCAAGACACTGTATGTCTTGAATTGTGTTCCATTCTGAAAAGATCAAAGGCAAAACAATATAACAGGCATATCAATTATTTATTAATCAAGTCATGATGTTGGAGTTGTTGTGATTAAAATGCAGCTATGGCTCAAAAGAGAATGCTGACCTCTGCTCCAGCTTAGCCTGATGAAGAAACTCATATGTCAAAGTTGTTAATTTTTAAATTGTCATTGTTACCAAGACTGCCACAGCAGGTAAAATCCAATAGCATCAGAGATCCTTGAATCACTGATGCATGGCAGAAATGCACAGTGCTGCAGACATCCACATCCTCTAAGTCCTGATGGGTTGTCACATGTTCACAGAACACTCCAGAAGGCTCTGCCTCCCTTCCTGAGAATGTGGTGCTCTTAGAGAAAAGGGAAGTTTATACTTTTTTTGCAGCATTGTGTGGAGCCAGACTGGTGCTGTAGAATCTGTTTAGACTCTTGGCACCGTGGGCCATTGGGGGTTCTGAGCCTTCAATCCTTCATAGTCACTCCATGAACACGCACTGGTTTAAAAGGACACATTTGAATCCATGACAATAAGAGATAAATCAAGAAGTAAGGAAACTTAAGGTTACAAATTGCAGGGATGATCCCACACTCTGCATGCAAAGTTATTGATGGAGCATCCTCCATCATGCTGCAAGAAAGTCCGCTTGGAACATCCGTCAGGATTATAAATAGCTGCATATTCTCAGAAGATACAAAAAGGTTAAAAAGAAAAAGATATTCTGCTTTGTGCTTGCTACTGCTAGCCAAAATATTCATTAACATGGATCATATGGTAGGAGTGAAATTTGTAGCCAGCAGCTGATCCAGGTGGAGTCCATTTCTTACTAGTAGTTCTGAACTGAAACTCCACAAGCATTGAGGAAGCCATGAGGAAGCAGGCAGGAATAATTAGGGAGTCTGTATGTTTAGGGTAAGCATAAGTCTCCTGCTAACGACCCTTATTTCAGCACTGTGCAGGACTTGGCAGCGTCTACAAGCTGCCAAAAATGTGCTAGTGGAGAATGGAAATGATGTTATTCAAAACAGGTTTAAAGAGCATCCTAACATCCCTGTGCATCACCCCCAGCTAAACTTCATTTCAGCACACATTATACAGAGCCAGCAGAGCCAGTGGTGACAGAACAGGAATATAAAGTTTCCTCATGTCTGTAACCTCTTTTCCCATTCTCCTGTGGTGGAGACTGTTGGTTTGGGCTTTATGTCTTCCTAAACAACTTCAGAGTAAAAGCCTTTTGGAAATGAGCACACTTTATGTTCTTCAGAACAAGTGATAACTTCCAGGACATGTGGGATAGTGATGCCATCCTGTCTAACCACTAACACAAGGAACGTGTATCTACAGCTCCAGCTCAGAAAACGTGAGGAAACTTTGCTCAGTTTTGTTAGAGTGTTCTCCTAAGTGAAGATGAATTTTATCACATAACTAAATTTTCATTCAAGAAAGCACTTTGGCTTTCTAGTGTATCTCTGAAACAAAATTCAGATATATTGCTTTGGTATTAAATTTGTTTGGGAGTGGGAACTCCCACTGTTACCCCAAAGCTATGTTTCACTTCTACGGCATTATATTGAAGCAGAAAGATATTTGCAATTCAGTTTTTAAAACTATAATATTTCACTTGAGTTGCATTTATGTGGGGTGAGGAAAAAACCTCTCCAATGTTTTTATTTTATCATTTACATTGCAGTCAGGTTCTCAATAGCTCACTTGGCAATTATTCAGTATTTTATGGTTTGTGCTGTAGTCCTCACTAATAAACACAGACAGGATGGGAGGCCACATACCACACTACGTAGGGATGACCAGAGCCTTGCTCCTGACCTGAGATCTAGCTGGGTGCAGAGGGTAAAAGTCTGCCTCTGCTTTGAATGCTGCGTAGCCTGCTCAGGGGCCATAAAACTCCTTGTTCCTTTTGTTCCTTTCTCCTTTTTCTAGGGCTTCATCCAAGTACTACTGGCTACAGGCTAGCAAAGGAGCACACAGCCCTGCTATGTTGTCTGTCCAACAGCTATGGGAGTTGTTGAAATCCTCCATGAGGGCAAGGACTTCAGAGCATGAGGCTGTCCCTATCTGTGTATAGAGGGCCTCATCTATTTGGTGTTCCTGTAGCAGAACTCCACATTTTTAATGTAAAGCATATGCTTAAATGCCAACAGGATGCCTGGAACAAATTTCTACAGGGAAAAAAAGTGATCAGCCTGAACTGATGTGCAATAGCCTGTATTTGAAGCACAGTGATTTCAAATGCTTTGTCAAATCCCCTGTGTGACTCTGGTGTGTGTTTGATTTAATTACTGCATGTGATAGCCCTAAGGGGAACCATCTGATTTTTTAATGTACTGTATCCATTGCTAAACCTCATGTGAAGGAAACCAGCAGGAAGTATGTGTAGCATGAGAAAGACTAATGTTCCTATTTGTCCTGTATCAATCTCAGGCTGTAACTAATATCAGCCATTCCTCCAAAGGTAAGGGTTCTGAAAGAAGCTTATACAGCCCCTTACTGATGGAAAAAATAGGAGCCTTAAGTTTGGACTCCTGCCTATCACCCCGGCAAATTCAAGTCTTCATTAGAATTGAAATGGGAGGTGTGTGTTGGGGAGCACTCTCCTCTGGAGCAGGCAAACAGGGGCTGCTTCACACTGTCTTTCTGAATCATTGAATTCACCAGAGCTTCTGTTACTGTTTCCATTAAGTGTTAAAACTGTCTTTAAAGAGAAATGTATGTCCTCTTCAGGTTTTCAGTATGTACTCTGCAAGAGACTAAAAACATTCATTAATATCAGTGTCACCTTCTCTCTTTCCATTTAGCCAAAAGCCTACACTGGATTCTCCATCTCTTATGTTTAGGCTGGAGGCTGCTCAGCTCTCCTGCCCTACATTTGCTTTACCTCCTTTTACAGTGGCTCAGAAGAAGAGGGGGACTGTTTCACAAGCATTACTACAAAAAGGATCTCTGAAAATTGTGCTGTTTATATAATTCAGAACAGTACACTGTGTGCCAAAATCCCTTGCCATTCTCTGGGCTCTGGGTTTACTAGTCTGTCCTCATAGACTTGGACTGCTCACAGTCCATCCAAGTAGAGTAATTAACAAATCATTAGTTTGATGACAAAATACTTGCAATTTCATCCTTCTTCTTTTGGATTTCTCTGTGACACAGGCAATTCTTTAGTCCTAGCTTTTGTTATCTATGTTTTGTCCAGTACATCTATCCCTGTCTCAGAGAAACACACAAAGCATTGTGTGTTAACTACTATTAAAATAAACTGAGTAAAGTAAAAGGCAAGCCCAACCATTTAATTTCAGCATCTGTTTCTTCCAGCAGTTTGTAAATCTGTATCCCAGATTATTTGGGCATACTTCTTACCAGTCATAGGAGAAGGATGCATACCTTGGAGCATACCCAGAAGCAACATTTTTCAAGTCTACCTTAAGAATGGGCAGTTCTTAATATAATAAAATAATATAAAGAGATCTAGCATTTCTCATAACTTGAACAGCAAGTACAGTACTTTAATCATCCCCTGGTCTCTTTGTGATAACACGTTATTCCAGTTTACTGCATGGCCTCAAATGAAAGTGGGTCCTGGCCATGGGGTGCCATAGGTCTGGCTGCAACAGATTCCTAATTTTAAGTACACTGACTGACTAATACTTATTGCAGCTTTAACATTTCTTACTTTGAATCTTTGATAAGACACAAATGACCAGCTGATCTCCAGCAATGGCAGGAACTAAGTACTGTTCTTCCCACATTGGCAGCAGAGGAGTTAATCAGGCAGTATCTGAGATGCACACTGGCCCCCAGGATAAAAACAAAGCTAATGGCAAGTGACAACCTGCTCTCCTGCAGCTCCAGCTGCAGAATCCCTATGGCAACTTAGCCAAAATGAAACTGTCCTCACCCACGTGTCTCTGCAATTGCTGGAAGCTTTCTCTGAGTGCCCAAAAAAGCAAGTGAACCAGACAGCAGATATGCTCTCTTGTCACCACAGGGATAAGGTATATCTTCAGCAATTTTTTACAGAGACCATCTTATCCAGATCATCTCTGTAACAAAAACCATGGCTACTTTTCACTCTATTCTTAGCATAAAGAATCCTCACAAAAAATCCTGCAATGCTCAGCGGTGTGTATTCACTGATCTCTGCAACAGCCACAGATCAGCAGTAACCTGGTCTTTTGAATATATTGTTAGCATCACAGACAGCATGAACAGAGACTGAAACAGATGAGTGTACTAAGGACATTTTAATGGTTATTTTAAGTCCTTCTTAATCCAGTCTCTATACTTGAATTTACAGAATCCATGCCACAAGCTTTGTGTTTCAACATCATTACATCATCAGACACTGCTGGAGGGGCCTCAACACACTGAGATTTTTAAAAAATCTGAAAAATCTGAAGAAACCTTCAGAAAATATCAAACAACCTTTGAGCAAGTTACATTCCCCACTAGTAGCAGGGAAGGTAGCAGAATGTTTGTTGCCTGTCAGCTTTTTTTATTACTTTTTATTTCTATATTATCAGTGAATAGAATTTGGCTGAGCACATAAATTAGCATTTACCTGAGTCTGTCTTTGCATTCTCTTAACTCTTGATGTTTTGATTCCTGTATCAATAAAGATCATCTCACTTCTATTTCAGTCTGCTTTCAGCTAAATATGAAAAAACCCTAATAAAGTTTCTCCAAATTTAATTATAAAAACAAAGCAGTCTGTTGAGCAGATTCCTTTTCCTCCTGAATAGATGCCTTTTTACCATGTAGGTGCAAGTTGGGAATACAAAATGGATTTAAACTTGGTTTAATTAAATCCTGTTCCTGTCAATCTGTCTCCTCTTGAATAAATTACATCATAATATTTTTAATCAAGGCAAAGCCAGGGAAGCTCAGCCCACAGTATCCAAAACCCAGCTGTGCCCTGTTTGTTCCTAAACCTGTAGAAGAGCAGTCCATTTGACATTATTAATGGAGGAGGCTTTTGATCACTACTGTGGCACATTTAGTAATTTAAAGCTGTAATACCTGTTGCAACTACAGGAGGTATTCATTATTTACTATTTATCCATGAAACATTTTGAACATTCCTATGGGTCTTGGTCATTGTCTTATTTTTAATATAAATGCATTTTTGGTGATTTTTTGGCCAGGGAAGTAACTGCCTGCCTACCTGCAAGAGAATTTCCAGATTTCCCCATATCAGAAAGGCATGTTGACTGGTGAAATCTTCAAGAGATATATGAAAAGTTGTAAAAAGTCATCCTGGCAGCATTAGGCTGTACAGCCAGCTGGGACTTGGGCTGCAGCAGACTAGTTCATTTGTGCACCAATGCAATAGCATTTTAACCTACAGCTGTTGATCCAGAAACTCTGGATTTGGATGTTTTGAGCCTCACCTTAATTTTCCACTGAAGGACACGCAAGAAACTCAGTATTTCCCTTTTTTTTTTTTTTTTTTTTTTTTTTTTCACTTTATTGAATTCTCAGTCCAGTATATGTCCTGGTTTGCATGGCTCTTAATGGGTCTGATTCATACAGAGCTTGGTTCACGCTCACAGGGCGCAGTCAGCAGCCAGGAAGGGACAATCATCTTCAAATGCCTGATGTCAAAGAAGTTGAACTCTTTAGACCTTTTATTTCCTTTTTTTGTTTTTGCTGGTAGGCCAGAGTATGAAATATGAAAACTTCCCTGTAATCCAGCCTGGAATATTAAGACATAACATTTGTTGATTTTTTTTTTGTCTGTGGAAGAAAAAATGCTATTCAGTCTTTCTTCACTGCAAAGACCTACTCCTGAATGAATCTACTTGTTTCTGAGACTGCTGAGAAGTTGAGACTCCATTGTCTGAGGCTTAAGAAGGCCTCACTAGCATTCAATACACTTTGATGAAAAATATTCAAGAAAAGGATTGTTTAAATTGGAGTCATGTATGTGATGATTTAAGAATATAAGGAAGGTGGGCCTTTGACAGCATGGTAAAATCCTATTAAATCAGCAGAAAATTGTGTAAAAGGGGTTTTCATTCTACTCAAAGTACTTTTGCCTGAAGGCACTGGTCTCTGTTTCCAGTTGCATCAGGCAGTCAAATGGAGATGTAACCTCTGCACACAAGGTTTGTCGCTGTATCTCCTCACCTGCTCTGATGTGGAATTGCTATAATTTTAAACTTGATTTTCTTCTCAAAACTCTTCTCACTATCTGAGTCCAAATGTCTTGGAATGATTAAAATAATAACACACTTCTCCATATTTAATGTTCTATTGCCTCCCAATGGAATAATATACCCCAGGTTTAAAGCAAACTGTCCTTCCATAACCAATATAATAAAACCCAGGTAATTTTTTTATTTTTTACAGCATGACCAAAATCCTCATAGAAGAGACAATGTGATTTATTGGTTGGTATGTGGATCACAGGTCAGGAAATCTGTCTCTGCTCCTCATCTGCCACTCAGCAACTTCACCATGTCGATAGGGGTCAGGCTGATCTGTGTCCAAGAAGAAGCTGCACAGTGACAGTTCAGGTGAGGCTCATCCCCACACACATCCTGCCATGAGAGCTGCACCTGCCCTGGATCAGTGCCATGCTGGCACCGCACAGGGCTGGCTCCAGGCTCAGACCAGAAATATGTTTGCATCTGCCTGAAGAACACATAAAGGGGTATCTGTGCTTCCAGATGTTCTCTCACTATCTGCATGGTCATTTTACATTTTAAGGAGCAGATATTTTTGCATCCAGAATTTTATAATAACACTTGCAGTTAAACTGTGATTTTCTTTGGGATGATCCTATGGAAATTATTCATTTATATGCCAAGTAGTTACTACTAAAAAAACCCAATTCTTATCAGGGTAATAGGGTACAAGCAGTCGAGGGAACTCATTATCATTAATTTACCAGATGAATCTGGAAATGCAGTAGTACATGCTAAACAATGAAAAGATGTTCAGGTGCCTCTCCTAGGGAAATTATTTCTCTTCCCTGTTTTGTTGTTGTTGTTGTTATGTATTGCATAATCAAAGCTGGTGATGTCTATCTCTTCTCCTGAATGATTAGAAACCTTTACAATATGATTTGTCTTTCAACGCTTTCAGGTCCCAAAGCAGTTACATCAGAGAGACTTAGGACTACACCAGTGTGATTTTTTTTTTTTTTCTTTTTAGTAATGAAGTTTTATCACTAGAAACCTAATACTGATGCATATTCTGGATGTGTGAGAGTACCTGATCTACCAGAATCATTATTTCCCTGATGATATTGAAAACAGTCTCAGCAAGAAGATGATGGTGCTACCTAGGTCAGTATGGGTAACACTGTTAAGTTATGAATTCCAGTTTTAGGAAGACCTAAGAAATAGATACAAGTTCCATTTGGAGGGCACCCTGGCTTCTCATTGCTCTGTGCTCTTAATTGTGATGTCTGTACCTGGCTAAGGACAGTTACTGCTCTAAGGGCATCAGTTCTGGATTGCCTACAGCCCTTACATGCAGAGATAATGGCATATGCTTCCATAAAAATGAGAATAAAATAAAGAATAATAAATAAAATTATAATGGTGGTTGAATTGGGTGACAGTTTGTGTTTGTAATTATGCTATCTAAATTTGTTTGGCAAATCATCTCCAAGGCTACATAGTATAGTACAATTTCCCTAAATGGAAAGGAGAACACTGTATCTAGCATAAGTATAAATATGCAACTAAATGCTAGATGAAAACAATTCAAAGTCTTTATTTTTAATTCCTCCTTACATCCTAATGGAAGAAGAAAGAGATGGTAAAACAACAGCAGAGAACAAAAAGAGTATATCTGGCAAGTGGGTCAAGTTTCTTAAAGTAAGATATTTATTTGAAATAATACAAATTAATTTAAAAGAGTTGAGAGTACAAGGGCAAAGAAACAGAAAATCCAGAGCATGGAGAGGAGATGGACTAGTCTTGCCTCCTCTAGAACTGACCCGTATAAATTTATTGGCTTTGGACTTAGTTTTGCAAAACCCTATCTTGGAAAAAAATTGAACTTCTTGCAAGGCATCCAGTCATGGCCCATGATTTACAATTCACAGAGAATTAAGTTCACTTCTTTAGTAACACACATTGGGAGGGGATTTCTGGAAAGAACTGAGTTGGATTGACAATGGGACTGGAGTGGTTTTGTGAGAGAGATGCAGGGATGAGGGGAAGAGTGCCATAATGTGATGTGATTCAGTGCAGGGCTGAATTTTCATTTCTATTAGATTTAGGAATACAAAACAAAATTTCCATGTTTCAGCAGGCAGTTTTAAAACAAACACACACCAAAAAAGACAATGCCACTACTGGTTTGTTTTTGTTTTAGTCCATTTCAACATATAAGCTACTCTTCTGTCTCAGGCTGTTTACACAATTTTGCACCTTTCTGCATGTAATCTTACTATCTCTTATACAAGCAATACATATTCAAGTGTAGAATATTGGTTTCTGTGCTGGCTAAGGATATAAAGCCAAATAGCTTTGAAATATAATAAATAATCATCCATGGTCAATCTATTACAGACAACTGCAGCACAGAAGTCAGTGACTATCTCTCTGTGAGTGGGAGATAATAACTTACTAGGCATTAAGAACCATCCTAAGATGACTTTCAAGCAATAAATACATAGACCAGTTTTTAAGGCACTACGCAACAGTCAGCTATTTCTTCCTTCTCATATGTCAATGTCTTTTCCCTTCTCTCTTTCTTCTCTCAGATCAGGCCTCTGAAAAGATAAGTTGTGTTTATATAGTAATCTGAAGAACCAAGTACAAGAAAGGGCAACATCTTTCTCAGAATTAAATAGCCTGTTCATCAGCAGGACACTGTGCTCATGTGTTAAGACACAGGCCTAGTGTACCTTTTCCTGATGTTTCTCTGGTAATAACAGCTCAAGCTTTCAAACCTTGGGACTTTAAGGAGCATTAGCCTCATGTTGCTTAGAATTATTGCAAATGGGCAAAATTACTTTCATACTTGCCCCCACAAAGAGAAGGAAATAATTTAGAAAAAAATAATGTAGTCTAGAAAGAAAAGGCTCAGCTTCCATGTCATCAGTTCCATGGTACTGAACATGAGGGAGGATCATTTCTGCCGAGGTCACCTGCCATTTGCTTCAATATTTGCAGGTGCTTTGATAGAATTTGATAGGATTTGGGGAGGGCAATGGAGGTCTCTTTGTTAAAGATATATTCCACACATGGCAAAATCTGAACAACTGCTCTGAGCACTTCATTCTGAGCCTTCCATGGGGTCTCTGCCTCTGCTGCACTTGGCTGAATACATTGAATTTGGACTGATTTCAGCAGTTAAATGTCACAGGCCTGTGTCATTACTCATAAACATTGGGTACCAGGGACACAAATGAAGGAGCTGTGGCAAAACCAGGCAGCAGGCTGTAAAAGCTGAATAAATAGCTGATAACAATGGGGAAGACAGGAGAGTAATTTTGACCTTTCCTCTCTAAATGTGTCTTTCAGAGTTACATATTCATAACTTTTAATATTGTTGAAGTGGCAGAAGAGTACAGAACATAAAAAGAGAAGGAAAATCAGAAAGTTATAACAAGAGGAGACATCCTGAGGTTTTGGGATGAATACCCCCACAGTACTTGAGCAGTTGCAGTTTTAGATGTCAGCTCAGTACCAAACATGAGAAATTAATGTGACATACACAGAGCATAAGCACCTCACACAGGTGGGAGGAGGGGCTGTGAGGGTCTAAATGACTGAAGGGATGGCTTCTTCCCATGTCTCCAGTTTGAAGGTACTCTGGCTGCACTTCCAAGAGGCCAGCAGGTTTTATCAAGCCTGTTTCTGGTTCCCAGACTCGTGGCTCCACTCTGACAGGCCTTTTCTGTCAGTATTTTTTCAGCAGAAAATTTCTTTTGTTTAGCAATTTTCCATTTCTAAGCAGGCTTTCTTCCTGGCTGCTTACATCAAGGTTAGTTCCTTGTCTTTTTTCCCATTGCAGTTGTCTGCCAGGTTTGAGTCTTTGTTTGGTTTATGGCTTCTCTCTTGTCCTCTCTCTTGTCCTTATCATCCCATTGACAAGGTCCTAGATTGGATAATCTTACCAAAATTAACCTTACTATATCCAGTATCCTTATCAGTGTGACTGACTCCCATCACTGCCTCATATGTCAGTTGTTGTTTAGATTTGCATCCGTGTGCCTTCTTGCTTGTGATTTTCTCCTCTTTTTATGATTTTTGCATTGGGAAGGCACTTGGCAAAACATCCTTCCTTCCTCTCCTTCCAACTTTCTCCTTCTACATGCCTTTACAATAATAATTGTGATCTTGCTGAGCAATGAGGAACATGCTACCAGCAAAGGGAACCAGTGTAACATCCAACATAGCCTGTACTAATCACAGGACTTTGATCTTGACACAAAATTTCACCAGAAGCCAGCAGAGAGATTTTAAAGGGAATACTATGTTGAAACAACTGAGTGCCCAAAAGACTGTGAGCTGCTGCATCCTCTATCAGCTGCATTCAAGAGATAACACAGTTGGTAACTCCTGCAAACAAAGAATTGCAATTATCCAGCCCTGACAAGTCAAACCAATTCAAAATCCTCCCCTCCTTAGGATGGAACACAACCTGCTGTTATTTCACAGGCAGCACAAAGGGGGCTGGTAATATAATGCATGCATATCTGTTGATCAGTCTGACAATAGTACCAAAGATTAAAAGTGCAAGATGAGATGAATCCCAGGATGGCAGTCACATTCAGCAAATGTCTCCGATATGTGCCTTATTTGAGTTCTCAATGATTCTTGTGTCCAAGGACTGACTTTCTCCTCTTATGTCTCCTTACAGCTTGTCCTCACACAGTTGCTGGTGCAACTTTTGTCCTATCCTAGATCTGTGTCCCTGCTATTGTTTTTTCTCTGTCTTTGATCCTTTTTAACACAAAAAGCTCAAATATGCCATTCACAGACACTGGGATACCTGTCAGACAAGATACCCATTGAAGGTAAATGTAAAAGTAAACTGTTAAGACACCTGCAGCTGTAATCATCAGACAAAAGAGGTTTAACTGATAGAACTGAAGGATACCAAAAAGTGAAGATTCAAACTAACTGTTTTTTTTTTCCTGTCAGCAGTTACATAATGAACATGGAGTGGGACAGGGCACAGTGAAGGAGAGTTAAAACACCCATTTTTCTTTGTATAAAATTAGAACCCCAGATCTACCATACTGTCCATGCTCCCCTCTGCTACAAGAGCCTGTGTGCACCCCCACCATGAACAACACATGATGGCTTCTGCTCTCCACATTGCTTTCTTCAGAAAATTCTGCCTCTGTGGGTGAAGACAGTGTTAATTCAGACTTTAGGAAGCCTGAACTATTGCAGTTAGGTTAAGACAGCAGTGTTAAGGGTTAAGACAGGTTAAGATTGCAGTGTTAAGACAGCAAGGGCAAAAAGGCACCTGCTACCTTTAATTAATCAACATTTCAAATCTATCACATGCCTTGAATTAATTTTGGGCTAAAAAGCAATTATTTTTCATGCACTTAATACAAACCACATGCAGAAATTAGACGTAGCTTTGATTGATTATGATTTTTCTGATCAAAATGGATATTTGTGACATTTTCTAATTTCAGTTCAATAAACTCCAATTTTTTTGTTGACAAAATTGAAGAGCATTCCTTTGGCAATTCCTGTACCACAGAGACCCCACCTAACCTTGTATTTGAATATCATCTCATTGGCACAGTCAAGCCTAGGAAATGCCTCTGCTGCAGTCACTGAGGTGGTTATATGGAACAGAAATGTCCACATTAACTCTGAACTCTCAGGGATGGAGGAGTCTCTGCACACACAGGGACACACATTAATAGAGCTCAGTCAGGTAAGGTATCACACAGTGCAGCATAATTGTGCAGTTCACTTCTCCTTCCTTCTCCTCTCAACCAAATCAAGCTTTATCCAATCTTGGAGCCAGCTCTGTCAGTCCTGCAGCAGCCATACAGGGCTCAGAGAGGACTAATTTAGACTCATCAGGAGAAACTACTTAAAGGCTCATTCCTTAGTCATCACTTTGAGAGAGAAGTCACAGAGCTATTCATTTTGAATTGCCCTAAAAATGTGTGATCTTTCCCTGAGAAAAGCTATAATTTCAGCAAATTACCACAAGGCAGGGCAAGGATGTGCACAGTGGCACGTTTGGTATGTTATTGACTGATTCTACATGAGGCTCATGCAAAGAGTTCTTAAGCTGTTTTTCTCAAAAAACCAGACCAAGACCTCAAGCCAGCATCCAAAATCTCCTGAACACGTCTCCTGGATTCTTAAATGGGTTTTTCAGTGCCCTGGTTGGACTTGAGCTCTTATGTGTTCTCACTGATCATCTGGAAACACACACCAAAAAAGGCAATGCCACTACTGGTTTGTTTTTGTTTAAGTCCATTTCAGCATATAAACTACTCTTCTGTCTCAGGCTGTTTACACAATTTTGCACCTTTCTGCATGTAATCTTACTATCTCTTATACAAGCAATACATATTCAAGTGTAGAATACTGGTTTTGGCAGCTTGGGAATGGCATGCTTCTCCTTTCACCCTGAGATGCAATCTTGATTGTCTCTGTGAGACTGGGGGAAACAGTCCCATAGGAGCAGGCCAATCGAGGAGAGAAAATGGTCCTCCCTTACCTGCTGAAGGACACTGCATGAGAGTCACTTGGTGAAGTGTCAGTCACCTTCCCCAGCTGAGCTATCTGCAATACAACAGTCACACACTGAGTTCATCCTTTATACAGGCACAGACCTCTGCCACACTCTTCAGAGGCAATCCAAAGTGATTTAGTATTTAGGAAGCTATTTGTGGTGTTACAGAAGTAATTCACATAGCTCCTCCAAGAGGAATAATCTCAAAATAGATTTGCTTAGTGCTAATGAGAAGGTACTGGTATTCAACTGTATGTAGTTTCCATGCATCGGAAAAAACACATGCAGTCTCATTAATCTGCTTTACCTGTGAGCCATTTTTCTTTTGCTTTTAATATTCTCAAGCTCAGAGAGTGCCAAGGGGAATACAGGACAGGCTGACTACAGAGGAGTTATTTCCTCTGAAATCATTGTCATCTGTCTGTCAGGAGTTCTTGGAACAACTGCAATAAATCCTGAAATTTTAATATGGTTCACAAGTTCAGAGACAGAAAAATCAGTGTTCAGACAGCTGGAATTGTGATAGTTATTGACGATGTCAGGGTACACATGTTTTTGTAAAAGGAGATCAAACAGGAAACTGAACTGGAAAAAAGTGATCAAATATGGTTAGAAGACAAAGAATGAATGCTGGCAAACAGAAGAGGATGGGTCAATAGAAATGAGTATGAAAGGTCAAGAGAGAAAAATGAGCTCTCTGCCTGATTCCTTATTGTTCTACCTCATAGCCAAATACATGGGTCTATATTTGCCAACACCGTACATGTAAAGTAACAGTACCCAAAGGGTGGAGCATAGGCTGTTGTGTTAACTCAAAAAGCCAGGTAGTCAAATCCTTGGTTGCAAATGAGACAGATTTCTTTGGGTGGCCTTGCTGTTCATGGATCACTGACTGGGAAATGCTGACTGAAATCTCTGTCCTGGGGACAGCCTAGGGAGTGAAGCACACAGGGTACACAGGGAGGAATGGCTGCTGCTCTGCAGCTGTGCCCACCAAGGGCAGTGATCAGAGGAACCCAGCCCATGAGAACCTGCCTGTCCTAAACCCATCACAGGAGAATGATTAAGCAATTGCCCTGTTCCAGAGCCTATTAAGACTCTCAACAGAAGAATTTTGCTCTGCAGTGCTCTGCAAACCAAGAGGGACTGTGCCCAAAGGACTCATTATGGGTTGTTGGAGTGCACTGGATCTGATGGTCCTTAACAAATACCTACAATGCAAATGCATCTCCACAAGATCCCCACTGTGGAGAGGTCACCCTTGCAAGGCACAGTTGCATCTTTGGCTGCTGAAGATTAATTAGGTATTGGCTAGGTCAGTCTGAAACTGATGTAGAAGAGTTTGGCAAGTTAAAACCTACATAAACCCCCTGCCATTTCAACATATGAGAGATGAAAAGCCTGAGTAGGAGTATGTCCAGAAAGAGAAGGAGACCTTGGGTGACTTGACCTCATATCTGGACTTTGTATATTGGGACCTTGACAAAATGTAGCAGATTGGTTAGCAGTTTTCACCTAAATGGGGGTCAGATGAAGAGGCAGAGATAAGAAAAGAGGAAAAAGTACTGCTCCCACTAACGATGGGGCAGAAGGCTACAACCAGGTCTGCTTGCAGTTTTCACTGGGTAGGATCTGCACTGCTGTGCACTATGAAAACTGCCAAAGAAGGTCTCTCCACTGTGTACAGACACACTGCCAACAAACACCCCCCTGTGCAGCTCATTCATCTGCACACAAATCAATGCTTGCACTTTGCCTACAGATAGCTTACATCCATCACAGCCATGACAGAACCTGTGGCATCAACAGCCCAAGAAAAAGAGGCAACTAGGTGGCACAGGCTGTTGCACAAAATAAACAGAAATGGTGAAAAACATGTAATTGGTTGGTAGGAGCTAAGAGAGAGATGGGTTAAGTACTACAGTGGTTTCTGCTTCTTAACATACACAGAAATAAATGAAAACATATTGTGCACATACAGAAATAGACTATGCAGATTTTGAATTGCTATACAAAACTTGTTAAATGGTGCTGATAGTGCACAACCTCAGAAGAATGACAGCCAAGGACTTATTGGTTATATTCTAAGAGCAACACAATGATTCTTGCAACTCCTTTTGCATGCCATGGATTTTAGTGGGAGATGTAATCAGTTTAGCTGTAGAGCAATAATTGCCAACCCTCACACAAGCATTGACTGTTGATTGATTGTGGAAAAGGCCCCTTTCTGCCTCAAATTCCCACTTCCTGTGAGAGGAGCTGCCAGTGAGAGCTGCTCACAGCCAGAAGGATGGCTCAAGGATGGCTTCCACACACAATGCACACCCAGGACTTTCATGTGCTTGGTTGCCTGAAATGCTGGGTATCTGAAACCTGGTGGTAAGTGGTAGGTTTCTATTGAAAACAGGAGTTTGATACTGAAGTGAAAGATGAGGCAAGTGTGTGCAATACAGGAATTTCTACAGCAGCAAAAGGTCCTTTCAGAATATCAGAAGACCAGGAAAAGCTGGTTGCTTTGCATAGAGTATGTATGTCCAAATAATAAATAAAAAGACAACCACTCTTCTCTTAAAATTTCCATGGCTTCCAAGGCCTATTTATTGATTTTGGAGTTTTGGCTGGTAACTTCAGATCATGAGTGAAAACCTGAATCTTGACGCTTTCATTTGTCTCTCTGAAGTACAACTTAGAACACTCTGAGCTCCCATGCAATTGAAACCATCAGCCCAAGAACATCTTTCTTTGCAGAAAAACACAACATGGACTTAGAAGACCACCCCTCCACAACAAAATTGTGTACCTGAAAGAAAGGAAACAGAATGGCACAGAAGAAAACCAGTGAGTGGGCATTCAAAATTTAGATTTAATTAGTAGATTTAATTGACTGCAAATAATTGAAATTAACAATACTACAGGATGGTCTGTGGATTCTTTTCAGTTTTGTTGATCTTTTGTTTAATAGGCTGAGAAACACTAGTCTGAAACCTGAATATCCATCAGTGCCACTTAGTGTTGCTTTGATGGCTTCCACTTCTTATGAAGATGTTGAGAACATACCAACAATTTACTGTGTTAGTTGCATGCACAGAGCCCATGGCAGAGCACTAACAAAGAAAACCACTTGGCAGATGTGGCAAACTCCATGATTATTGTTACTCACATCTCTGCATCTGCTGGTCTGGAGCCCCAGAGGGTCAGAAAGTCACTGCTGTCATCCTGAGTACGTAAGAGCTGCATGAGAAGAGACACAAGGAGACTGCTCACTCTCAGCATCAGAAGATTCAAACTAGACTTAAACTACACGCCATTTAGGTGGAAGTTTGACTATTACTATTTTATTAATTAGCTTTGTAAAACTTATGTTCCTCCTATCTTTAAGTTCCATTTGTTTAAAATCCATTTAAAATCAGCATTCAGATAAGGTAAAGCCTCGGGTTTCCAGAGGGAAGCATAGATTGGAATTATTCCTATGTTCATTTGTGAAAGAACCATAATATCATGATGTCCAAAGAATAGTGCCATATTTAATGCCAAATGCAGCTGGCAAAGTAACTTTGTGTCTAAAAATACCATGTTTTTGTCCTTTGTCAAACATTTGCAGTATTTTTCTGCCATTAATATGATACCTTTCTTTTTCTAACTAAGGTTATCAAAAATAGCCATGAATCCATCAAATAACCCCACTGCTGTGTCATATGGCCATTAGCTTTCTTTTCATTGAAAATATTATTCAAATTTTTCTATTTGGTTTCAAGACTGTATGCTTTTAGTATTGTATTAGTGACAACCCAGACTGATTTTTGTTCCAGAAAAAATGTCATAAACATATGGGATTTCAGTAGGACATGTCATAAACTGTGGACTCATATTCCATCTCCTCTACACTATTCATGAAACCTTATCCCAGTTCAAGAAGCACATGCACTTCCTATCAGATTCCATCTTTGCCCTTTTCCACTAACTTTCTTCATACTTGTGCATGTGCAAAGAACTTCTGTGATCTCTCCCCATTCTGGCTCAATCACTCTGCTAATACCAGTCTAGAGAAAATCCTTTCCCAGATCTGCATGGGCTTCTTACCAGTCAGGGAGGTAGTTCTGAGAGGATGCCAATGCCTCTTGTTGTCTGTCTGCTTGATCCAAATATTCCAGCTGAACACAGTTAATGTCCACATCTGTCATCAACTGCCAGGTATACCATGTTAGTGGATTAATCCATGCATTCTGAGACTAAGTCTGCACATTGTCTTCCAATTTTTAACATCCAATTTTATTACTAATATCACAAAGTAATCAATGTAGTTAATGACTTTTTTCATATCCCAGCACCGTGATTATCTCATACTCTGCAATGGTTCTCCTCACTCTGAATATACAGGCACTATTGTGCACTTCAAAGAGGATGTAATGGCCTTTCTCATATTTCCAAACCTCCTCTTAATGTCTAATGAAAGGAAATGGCAGAAGAAGAAAAATTATGAAGGAGAAGAGATAAGACAATAAGAAATCAAAAACAGGATTCTGTTTGCTGGTTTGAAAGAGAGTTGAAATCAGGTGTTGAAGGAAGAAATGTGGATCAGAAAGAGAGTAGCAAAAGTAGATAAAGAGAATGTGTGGAAGAAGAAAAGATAAATTAGAGAACCTGATACATCTTCTTTTTGGAGGAAGAAAGATATGTCCTTCAGAAAGACAGAAAGCAAAAAGGCTTGCTGAAAATCTGATACAAAAAACAGGAACGGAGGGGGAAAGAAGATTTTGTGGGAGAAAAAACCAATCCCATAACTAGAAGTACCATCTGTGTCAGAGATGCAGCTTCTGTTAAAGCAGAAAGGTAGATTTTCTGTAACCTAGGCATTTTTAGAAACATTATTGGGTAAAGGAAAAAAAACTACATAAGAGAGTCACAATTAGTAGTGCTGGCCTGTTTGTCTTAAATAAAACATCCTTCAGTTAATTGCTCACAAGAAAGTTATTCATCCATCTTGTGAAAAGGGATGTGAAATATTTTGGATGCCAAGGGTCTATGTTTCTTGCTTTAGAATGCCAGGGATTGTGCCAGATGAATCTTTCCTGCTCTGCACACCTCTGCTGACATCCCCACTGGGGACTGCAGATCACACTGCCCTCCTCTTGGAAACACAAGTCAGCACCTGAGTCTAATGGTGAGGATAAACATTTTAGAACATGTCCAGGTTCTTTAATTCCAGGAGCTGGTTAGTGAAATGAGCAGGTGTGCAGACAGCTTCCCTAATCCAACTGTACTGCTGATGTGTGCAGAGGTAATCCATCTGGAGTGCTGCTTACCTGGATAACAGCCTGGCTCACCAAGAGAAATGTATAAAGGGGATCCTCAGCAATGAGTGACCGTATCTTTGAATTCCTGCCAGCTTTCACTCACTTAAGGTAGTGTACATATGGCTTCTTAATTGAGAGGAAAATATGATTTTGAAATTGCCATGATGCCTGGCGTGTATGCATGTTGTGTACAAAAGGCCATGTGAATGCAGAATAAAAATCAGGGTCCAAGAAGCAGAAAACATCACCAGATCTCCTAATTTTTTCCCATTTCAAGGGTATCAACTTTGTAAAGTACTGGCACTTCCTTGCTGCAGTTACAGCTGCAGTGTGGACCTAGGCCTGCCAACTGCAGCTCAAACATAGCTTATAGTCACTTGTTTCAGTGTTGGGGAAGGTTTTTGGTTTGGCTGCTTGTAATCTTCAAAGCAAGAGCTGGTTGAGAAAGGTGAACAAAATGGTTCAATTAGCAGAGGATGAAAATCTTAACTGAATGAGTAAATTCAATGAATGCTACCAAAGATTTCTGGCACTGGTAGGTCTTGTGCTGTGGTAGCAGGTGCTACTGGCTGGAACAGGAGCTGCAGCTGGAACATCAGCTTTACCTGCAGAGCATGTTGACCTTTAGCGGATCACACTGCAGTTTGTCTGTGTGCCCTGTCTCACGTGTGTCAAGGGATGAGTTCACCTGCCTTTACCTATTTTTGGCTGCTGTCAAATGCAACAGGAGGTGGCCTGTGAAAACACACCCTCCAGGCAAGCCACCCTACCTGTGCACTCAAGTTACCACTGCATCCCAGCTGAACTATCCTGCACCTGCAGGACAACAGGGGAAATCTTCTTACATCCTTCTGGCCTCCTCATGTAGCACCACATTCCAGCACATCCTATTCTGGGTACAAGAACTTCACTGTAAATCTTCTCTCTGGCAAGTCAAAGGGCATTTCCACCAGCAACCACATGTTCCTGCCACTATGTAATGCTCCAGACAGGAGTGCCATTTGTTTTCATTTTTACAGTAATATGGTTGGTTTCCAATTACTCTAAAGTCCCTACTGATGGGCTCCACTGCCATACTCAGATCTCCTTTTTTTCCCTCTGGAAATGTTTTCCTTTCCAAAACTGACTGCTTCATACAGTGGAGATTTAATTCTCCATTTCATCTGCATTAGCATGATATTAAGTGGCTGAAGTAAATCAGAAAATTTAGTCTGTGTCCTACTGTCTTTTTTTCATCTCCTTCTACCTGGACAGATTGCTTATCATGGTATCTATTATCACCTCCATTTTTCATTACCACTTGCTGACACTAGCCAATTTGAAAACTCATTCAAATAAGTCTATTCTCTTTCCCTCACTGTCAGCTGGGATGGGTTCATTTCCCTGAGTTCAGCACCCAGAAAGCAGCAGTACATTTGGCAATTACAGGAATGGTACATCCCCACTGTCTCATCCTTATTAATTATCTTTTTAAATAATTTCCTCACACATCTTAAGAAAAGCCTACCCTTCTGGAGTCACCCTCACCTGGAAAATGGACTTTACCCTGCTAGTTGCTGCATTTTGCATGATTGCCATTAATCTACCTCCTAATAAACCACTTCTGCCTGTTTCCAGGCATCTGCACCTGCTTTCACCTTTTTCCTGGACTAATGTGAGCCCTATTGGTATAGTTTCAGGTTTATATTTCTCTCTTGAAAGACCTCTCCTTGTTTCCTACCACCTAAAAATCCACCCTAATCACCCCAAAGTCTCCTCTGGGGCTAATGTTGGTGTTTGGGCATGAGGCTTCAGCCACTCTCTGACCTCTGGGCACTGGCTCTCAGACCTTAGACCAGCAAGAGCTGAAAGTTGAGATTTTTTTTCCCATCAGAGGATTCACTGCTGCTGTCACTCCAGCTAAAAATATGATTGTTTTTCATGCTATTATACACCTCCCCTGTTAACACCTTGTCTCTTTCAAAAGTGCAGCTCCCAAGTGCTCCAGTTTATTTTGCTTACAGTTTTCCAGGCCCTATGCCTGCCATACTCCTACCAAAGCATCCCCTGGTTTATTGTCCCATATCTCCTTTGATTTTATACCACTACACCTTACACCATTTTCTCTTGCTGCAATTATTGTGATTCCTAGGGTTTTGTATGCACAGTGCCTTATAAAAATACATTGAACCTCTGCTCTTTTTGCTGTTTTCTATGCACAGGGGAAAGTAATTCATTTGTTTGAGGAAAGGGGTGTTGAGGAGGCACCAGCACTAGGTCAAAACACCTCAAACCTAAAGAAGTTATACTTTGCTGGAAGGCAGAGAGAACAAAATGTTTCTTCAAGCAGTATTCTGGACTTTTGGAAATCAAAGTTAGAAATAAAATTGCTTTGTATGTATTTCCCTTCAGTTTGTGTCACTTTATCAAATATAGTAATTTTCAAAAATGTCTCAGTAATAAATCAGAAATAAAATTTTGGAGAAACCAATGAATCTTCACTTATTTTTCAAAGATGCTTTTAACTGGATAGCATTCCACAGATATGCATGATCTTTCTCTGCATGGATATTTTTTACTGCTTCCTCTGCCTCATGTGCCTTTTAACAAACATATTAAATTGTCAGCTAGATTCATTGCACCTCTGGAAAGAACAATTTCAAATCCTTCACTTAAAGACTAGTTTTGAAGCATCCCAAAGAAGTTATTCCTCAGTGAATCACAAAAGACATCTTGGTATTGTTAGAGAAAAAGTGCCTAAGGGTACTGCTGTTTTTTTCTTAGGAACCAGAAAAACAGCAATGGCACATTCACACCTCTAACCCCTCTGCTCTCTGTGTCTCAGCCCAAAGAAACTCAGCTTTTACAGTGATGTCCTCAAAAAGTGTAAAAAGGCAGTTACATAAGAATGCAGGGGAGTATAGTTAATGGCCAAACCTACACAGATTTTTACTATGAATCTTACAGCATTTTATTTCTCAAAAATTATATAATTTATTGCATCTTTTCACATCAGTTACTCATAATGTAATCTTTCCAGGAGGTACTACATCAGTTGCTGCTCTCCTCTCTCACAACAGGAATTGTGCATAACTTCATTTGCAGTTTGTATTAATTACAGAAGATGGCAGTACTTAAAATAATTATGATGCATGGCCGACTGGAAGATTCCTTCATCTTTAATTCCCTCCCAGTGTGGCTTTAGAGAGTCTGTAGCACACCAAAGCTAGACTGAACTTTGTGGTAGAAAAATTACAATCTCTGAGACAAAAAGAAATTGCAGTATCTTCAGGTGAATTAAAAGATTTGGGTTATATTCAATATGAATAGGAATGTTTCCTTCTATTCCTTAATAATGCTAAATAATATTAGATATACTACTTCTATTAGTTCTGTATTTCTATTTCTGCCCAGCTTCTCCACTAAAAAATTTTGGGTGCCCTGCAGAATTTTGCAAATTAAAAGTGGGATATCAATCCATCAGTACTGGAAACATTTTTCAATGTGAAAAAGCTGCAGGGGAATCATTCCACCCACCATACCCAAAAGGAGTGGGATCATCTGTGTGGACCTGAGGGTCTGGAAGTGAAGTCCTCTCTTCCTCTGTCCACCTCCTTCCCTTTGCTTTGTGGGGCACTCGGTACCTCGCGATGAGGAGCAGGGGAGGGGACATCCCAAGCTGTCCTTGGGTTCTGGGGTGAGCAGCCCAGGCAGTGGCTGGAGCTGCAGGAGAGCACAGAGTGACTGGGCTGGGTGGCTGCTCACTTCTGGGCTACAACCATTTCTAAGGAGCCTTCCCAGCCTGGAACAGGACTGAAGTAGTGAAATTCTTCAGGGTGGACAGTTCTGAAGGTTACAGCCAGTAACATTACTTAATGTATTTTTCTTGAATTAGCTTTCCTAAATCTACATAAAATGCAGGAGGTGGTTTATTACTAGAGGATATTTTTCTTATTAGATCCTCTGTATAAGGGGAAACAAAAATTGACTTCTGGGGATCATAAGACTCTTCTTGTAAGTAGATGGAAAAATTGCTATCTGCATTTCTGTTCAGAACCTTTAAGATGCAAATTCTGCTGCAAGTGCACAAAGCTTTACTGAGTCTGATGCAAAATGCTCTAAAAACCTGAACCACCAAAATCAGAGTTTAGGCTCTTTTAATATCCAAGGAATAAATCGAAGTATTTGAACTGCTTATGTGATTTCATTATTATTTGTGCCTGGACTTCATTATTTATCTTCCTCAATGCAGAGATCACATTCTGAGAGATAAAAACAAAAAATCTAGTTTTACTACTAATTTCCATGAGAGTTAATAGCCCGGTTACTTCAAAAGAAATGGCACATAGCTCACCAAGCCTGAATTTGGTTCACAATATATAAAGTGAAATATGCTTATGCAAAACAAAATCGCATAAAAGTCTTAAAGGATGAAATCTCACAGTCATGGAACCCACAACAGAAGCAAAAATTGAACAGAAGAAATTCTAACTCTGCTACTGCAAGATTTCACAATTTTTTTAAGTGTGGGTAAAGTGATTTATTTCTTTAAGCAGGTTGTTTCTTTACTTAAACCTCCCCAGTCCTCAGTGATAAGCCTGCTGCAAATAACACAAGTAAATGTGTGCAAATAATATTAAAAATGCTGCAGAAATGGAAAGGCTTTTCCTCTCAACAGACCTGAAGTTCGTAGTTTAATTTTTGGTAATACTGCTTTTATTAAGTTATTTTCCATAACTCCAAAGCTAATTCCAAAAGGAATTGAGGATGGCAGGAACTACTTAAAGAACAAAGTGGGTAAGCCTACTTCACATTAACCTGCAAATTGAGACAGACAACCAACAATTTGAGGGAGAAGAAGCAGACGTGATGATCCACTTATGTGCATAACCTGGTTTCCAAGGAAAGGATGTTGTCAAAAACAAGTACAAAGAGAGGGGAAAGAAGGGAATTCCCCTGAAATATTACTGGGATATGCCCACAGTTGTTGAGCAGATTCCTTTTCCTCCTGAATAGATGCCTTTTTACCATGTAGGTGCAAGTTGGGAATACAAAATGGATTTAAACTTGGTTTAATTAAATCCTGTTCCTGTCAATCTGTCTCCTCTTGAATAAATTACATTATAATATTTTTAATCAAGGCAAAGCCAGGGCAGCTCAGCCCACAGTATCCAAAACCCAGCTGTGCCCTGTTTGTCATTGCCCAGCTCTTGTTTCAACTAAGAATATTTTGAAAAGTACCCTGCCTGAATGGCACTGCAAAGCTTCCAGCCACCTTAACAGGAGTCCAGTTCTGCACAGTGAGGACAAGATTGTGATCAGTGGAGAGTAACTTGCAAGAAACTTTCCCTTTCCACCCTCTCTTGCTCACAGCTGCCTACAGTTGCAGTCAGGCATGAATTAATGCTCCAGGATGCTCTGGGTCATTACTGTGAAGCTGAAAAGGGTCTTCTTTATTAAGCACATCCTCCTCCTAGACTTCCACTGACACAGCACTGTTCCATCCTTCCAGCATATACTTTTTTATACATCTGCTGAGCATCAGACAGGCACAAAGTACATATATTTGTTTTAGGCATCTCAGTCTCTCAATGGTACTGTTCAAAGCCATTATTTCTAGACCAGATCCTATCAAGCAGTGCTTCTAGTTCTGTTAACCTGGGTCCCAAATCTTCTGTGGCTCTTGGAGTAGTCCAGTCTTTGGCCTCCCAACCATACTTGCACAGGCCATATTTTGCCCTAGCTAGGGCTTGGATTGGGGACTTGGCAGTGAAATTATTTAAATATAGGCCATAATTTATTAATGCATCCAACCTCCAGCAATACAAAAGAGGCTGGAGATCTGAAGCTTCAGAATGCAAATTTTAATAAGCAAATAAAAAAGGTGATTGTGCTGTGGCAGTGCTTGGGGAAGTCCTGATGTGCACCCTCAAAGTGGTGATAGGGTGTAAAGACATTACAGGCCAGTCCAATTTCAGCTGGTGGTAAAATAAGAAAAAACATTTTTCAAGTGTGTTTCTTTATTAAAAAGTAAGTCACAGGCATCACTCTGTGGCTTGGGAAAATGTCATCAGCTATGAACTCCTTGTGTGATTTAGCCACTTTGAGGTGATATTCATTAAAGATGGTGAGAGTAGAGAGAATATAATTTGAATGGTTTCCTTTATTATAGGCAGAAACAAGCATCTATGAACAGAATGTGGGAGTGTTCAAGGATTTAACAGTGAAACCAGGCAGCTCTTCATTAGTCTTTCAGTAGTTAGAGACTCAACAAACAAAAAATTAACAGTTACATTCTTCTAGTGCCTTTTATTTAGTGATCTTGGAGTGCTTTGCAAAGCAGATTCAGCAGCCAAAGAAGTTGCTTCATGTTCAGTGTTAGAAGGCCAATCACCCTGGGCAAGTCAGGAGCATGGTCCCAAGTAAGTGATTCCTGGGGTCTGTCCCAAACCTATGGAGTTCAGATTCACTAGCATAAAAGTCATTATCATTTAATGAAAGTATTAACTATCAAGGTGGAGTTTTGCATATCTTGAGAAATATCCAGTGCTGGCCGTTTTTTGTAAACTATTATTTACAAAGCCAGACAATGAATTATATTTTGTTCAGATGTGGTGAGGTTAGAATTCAGATACCAACAAGTGTCTCCCATAAATCCTTTTGTACATTAGCTTTTCATTCCAACTGGAAAAAAGTCTTAACCCCATACTGGTCGAAACACCATCTGCATTGTCTTTATTGATGTAGTTTTTAACTTGAAAAAACTTCCACTATGTCCTCTTGAAGACTCTTTAATAAAAAGCAGCACAGCTCCTTTGGCTTTGCTTTATAGCCTGTTTTGCAGAGCTAGTGTAAGCTTTGTTGACCTGGCCTGTACCCACTCCAAGGTAATAATAACCTACGGATGTGTGCAGGGATGGATGTAATGCTCAGGATTTGAAAGAGTGCTTGTCAAGTGGCTCACACAAAAAAAGCATTGGGTTTTTTGTTGCTTGCCTTTATTGATACAAAATTAGGTGTATTTTTCTTTCTGAGGCATTTGTTGACATGAAAAGTCCAATTATTGTTTTCATACAGACTCCTGGTATTATTTGATAGTTCCATTTAGCGCCCATTTCTTGGGCTGTTTCCTCCATCTTGGGGCAATTATTTTACAGAATTCTATACTGAATTTCCATTACCATCTCCTGGTGTAATCCAGCTAATGATCCATGTCCCCTGGAAGCAGATTGCATTATTCCTCATTGTTTGCTCTGCTCCTGACTTTACCATCACTTGCTTCATAGACTGAGGACTTGGCTCCAACACTTGGCTACTGGTGAGGGCAATGTCAGCACAGGTTTAAGCAGATGTTTAACCCCCAGGCTACGTCTGGGGGTATTGGTGTCATTTCCAACTCAGAGTAGCCTAAAAACTGCCTGAATTGAGAGCAGGCACCCTTTATCCCCCCAGCTACAATTACTGAAATGCACAGATTCAAAAAATTGTGGGAGGTGGTGTTACAAACTTTGCTCTAAATGGTGCCAGAGGAGGGGGGATGACACAAAAGCCCACTTTGTGCCTGTATCCTACCAGTGATTTCTCCCAGCAAGACTGACTTGATGGCAATTTTATACTATCTTCCAGGTGTAAAGCAATTAAGTGCTGTCAAGATCAAGACCTTATTGTCAAATACTTTTTTTATCATTTTGATGTAGAATTGTTGAATGTATTCAGGGCCCTTAAAACTGACTCAGAGCTATTCCAGCTATAAAACCAGTAAGGCAGTAAAAAGTTGCTCAAGATCAGAATGTCACTTTTTTTTTCTGTTTTAAAGGCATACAGATCTACAGTAAAAAGGAATAAGCTAGAATTTCAGCAACAACTGATGTTTAAGCTCAGATTTCAGGTCTAACACAGTGGTTATCCTCACTGCTGCTTCTGTGGAGGCAGTTCCAGAAAACACATTGACCATCAGACTCCTGGCTGAATTAGGAAAACCTATTGAATGGGTAAGATACTTTAGTCTACAAGCTGAACACTTGTCTCCCTAGGTATAGAAGTTACTGAAAGTGTTCATAAGATGTCTTCAGAATACAGATCTACAGCAATAAAGTTTCTGCAGTGTTGATGGTAGTCACTGAAAGGCTTGTTGGTGGAAAAGTACCTTGATTTCCACATATCTTCAGAAAGAGGTACCTGCTTTGTTTTCTTCTGCAGGAATGAATATTGAGGGGGTCTGTATTTGGTTTCCTACAAAAAGGCTGTAAAATACCCTACAGTATCAGAAATATGACAACAAACACTGCTCAAGACCCTTGAGAGACCCTTCTGAGATGGCAGTGAGAGGTGCAATTGTATCCTCCAGGTGATATTAAAAGCTCCACAACAGCAAAAGTGAGCCCTAAATGGAGCTTCAGGATATGTACCAAAGCCTTCCCTAGCATTATGTAGAGTTACTTTGCAGAGACTATCTATGGTTGTAAAAAGCTCTAAAAATGGTGGCAAAGAAGGGCACAGGGATGGGGAGAAGGTGTTCTGAATGGCAACCTGATTATCTATACAATGAATATGTTGGGTGTTATTTTTGCAAAAACCCAGTGAAGCATCACATACTGTCAGCCCATCCAGGGCATTGCACAATTAGTATTATTTTAGAAGCTGTGATTTATATGATCTTTTAAAAGGAAGGAAAAGATAACCATTGCACATTCATTGCCTGAGAAGGTAAAGCACAGATAAGAAATCAATGTTGCATAGAGGCTTTACAAAGAGAGCACATCCTGGTCCCAGACGAGCCTGACAATGTTTGCATTCTCACAGAGAAGAAGAGGTAATCAAAGCTGTGACACAGTTAAGTTCCCCTAAATTAGAAGATAAGGAGGAAGGAGAAGTGAGTTCCCCAGGAAATTATTTGATACTTCATTTGTGCTCAAGAGGCAACCCAAACACTGTCACTGTCAGAGGGGGACAGAAACACAGGAGAGGTGCTGATTCCTTAAGATAACACTGAAGGAGCAGAGCACAGCTGATTTGTTTCCTCAGCCTCTGTGCCCCAGAGAAATCTCACAATGACAAGTACACTGGAAGTTGCTTTTGTTTATTGTTTCCTTTTCAGAACTTGATTTGTAATCAGGAATTTAACCTTTCTTTTATACATAGCTTGTTTCATAAATAAACTTGTCGAGCTTCTGAAGTTGAGGTGAATCATGTAAAGCTGTGCATGTGTTTTGCTTCAGAGATGAATTCAGGGAGATTGTGGCTTGCAGGCATTCTCTGAAGGGGAGCAAGTCTGGAAATTCATGAAACTGGATGTTCTGTGCACCAGCTGGAAAATTTGGCTTTGGGGTTTGCAGCAGCATGTGCCACAAGGAGAGAATTCCCACTGGCATGTGTTAAGAGAGAAATATGGGGGGCAACCACAGCAACACTGTGGCCCTGAAGATTATTTAATACAAATAAATGTAACAATATTGTTTCAAATGTCTGATCCCATTTAAAGTGGGCATTGTAAATTAAAGTAAATTTGAAGGCAGCTATATTCTTGGGCAGGAATATGTGAACCCTAATCCACTATGAAACAGGGTGAGGGTTACCTGACCTGAATAGTTCAGGCTAAAAAACCTCCTTACATGAACTTCATTTGAGAAAACATTTGTCTAGAAAGACCACTGCTCATTACCTGCAGGGTTTCTGCATGCAGGAATCACAACAGCAACTCTCAAATCCTACCACTGCTTTTAAGAGCCTAAATGTAGCTGGAATTAATCTGAGTTCAGTTTTGAGCCTGTGACTCATCATCTCTGTTCGTCTAATGGTAAAAAGACATCTATTTCTACATTTCTTTTGGAATATAAGAATAGTTTGATTGAGTCCTCTTGCAGCCTCATGTGTGCCAATCACACAGTTTGGAGTGTGGGGTCTTCCAGGTTAAAGCACGACCTCTTCTTTCATTGCTGTTCTGTTCTTTATGTAAACCATTTTTAATTAATGAATATCCTCCATTAACTGAGGAACCTGCATTACACATGACAGTGTGAAATGACTGCCAAATGCTCTTATTTGTTTTTCTCCTGCATGTGTATCCCAAAATCCATTCTGGAAAGATGTTTCCCATCATTCATATGCGATGTTGATTATTTTTAACTTCAATTTGTAAATTAAATGTAGTACTAAATTAATTTATAGCGATTAAGTAATATTGTGTATATAGCATTAATATTCCTTTAAAAGCAAAAATGCAGCTACTAAGTTCTAAGTTCTCTTTTTTATATTTTATTTTTCAGATGTGTGTTGATGGTTGTTCCAGCTTCTTTTAGAAATTGTTATCTGAACTCAATTCTTTGTCTGTCTCAAGAACATTTAACTACTACATTATTATAGTGTATAATTCTCTGGGTGGGACTTTCAAAGACCACATTCTCTGTAAAACTGATCTCTGGAAGTGGTCCTGGGAAAGTGGCTTTACAGAGGACTCCTGTTTCTTTTGTTGGCATAATGCAGTTAATGTTGGTAGTCCTGCAAATCAGATGTAGCGACATTACCCTTCATCTTTCATATTTTAGTGTCTTTGGGCTTTTTATTCTGTTTTATCTTGATGTGCAGGTTTTGCATTAATTGATTTGTGGCGAAGAGGAAAAAGGACTCAATAGTGAGTGCATGCATATTTAGTCAACATTAGACCCACTACATCTGATATAATTTCTTACTTGTCAAAACAAATATGAAATGTTATGGTGTACATGTAGGGGAGATACCACACATTTAATATTTTGTCCCTGGTGTCAAGACAGATGACAAGAATAGGTAATGAATCAAATGCTCAGATGGTTTAGAGACCTTGTGGTTAAAACAAGTCATAAAATTGTTCCTATTCAAAATGAAAAATTAAAATAATAATGCTTGTGTGTAGATTAGCCATGCAAAAAGGTGACATTTTTAGAGATTGATCCCAGAAGTAAAAAGGTGTCTGTTGGACACTTTTAGTAGTATTTAAGAAACTTGTAGGCTAAACCACTATTAGCCTTTTCAGTGATACAGTATCATGTTGAGATCAAGAAAAGCAAGCAAAAAGACTGAATGTGCAAGTCCTTCAGCAAGGAGCGGTCATTCTGCTTGTGCTAGTGAGGGCAGCTCCTATCTCCCTATCCAGGGACGGGAGGGAAACAACTTCTGGTGAGGTGCTAACCACCCCACAATCATCTCAATTTACCCACAGCCTCACAGACAATATTTGCAGAGGGTGGAGTATTGTAAATGGAGGAGAACCTGGTGGGAAGATATGATGATGTCTGACTCCAGTTCAGAAGGCTGAATGATTTCTTTATTATAACTATTCTATAATACATTAATATACTATTTAAAGGAGATACTAAAACTACCTACCTACTCTTTCCAACTACCATATCTAACTCACAACTCATGACCCTCTCACGAGAGCCCAACCCCAGGTGGGTTGGATTGGCCATCAGGCTCAAACAATCCTCACCAGAATCCAACCAAGCAATCACCCCAGGTAAACAATTCTCCAAACACATTGCACATGAGAAAAACAAGGAGCAGAAATAGAAATTGTTTTCTCTTTCTTGCTTCTGTGCTGCTCTATGAAAAATCCTGAGAGAAAGGAGAATATCCCTGCGACAGGTGGAGGGAAGCACCAGGACAGTGAGCACTGAAACAAGCACACTGACATCCCACACATGAGGACTCTGGAAATGAAGGGAAAATGCACTCAGGGATGCACATTTAAGAATGCTGCAGAGAAAGAGCTGATGTCCTGCCTGAGAGCTGCTGCTAGATTTTGTATTAAAGAGTCTTTTAAAACTTCCAGCTGGGTTTCATCAAACACTTTGAATCCAGGGCAGTTGCTGTGACCATGCTGGAATTGCACCTGAGTGTCATTGAGAACTTAATCTAATGTCCACAGTCATTCCAGCATTGTCTTCTTTCCAACCACAAAGAAATGAGTAGCTTCTTAGGGAAAAAAACAGAAACAAAAACTGCAACTTTTTCAGTCTAGACTTTTTTTATACACTTACATTTTCTTCCGACTAGCAAATATTATTACACTTTGCTTTCATGTGATATGTAGGAACTTGGACTGTCTCTTTTTCTTTTGGTGACTTGTCTGTCTTTTAACAGTTGCAGCAGGGATGTTGTCTTCTTTTGGATGCTTACAAAGGAGGAGGTTTTTAGAGTTGTACTTTGCTTTGATATAGTAATATATTAAAAATAAGATTAAAAATCAGCAACAATTTTGTTTTAGGAGTCACACTGCACAAAACAAAAGTAAGGAGTAACTAGAAGAATTTCAGTCACCTTCTCATGCAAGATGACATGCTTAAACATCATATAATTCAAGGAACAGTGACATACATCATACTGAGAAAAGAGGATCTATCCACAGAATTACTGTAGGAAACATTTACATCGCTCCTTGAGGGGCAAATAACACCATACACTGTCCACGTAAAAGAGCAAGGAAGAGGCAGCTGATAAAAAGACTTGAAGGCAGTCCCCCTGCAGGCAGATTTCTATGTGATCATTCTTGCTGTACTCCTCTGGACAATAGGGAAAAAAACCCACAGGGGAAGTAAGAACAAGAGTGGGGAGAAAAGTTTTTTGCTCATCTAAATTTTTTTGAATTCATGAAAGAGCTGCCGAAAGGCAGAAAGGCAACTCAGCTTGCTCCTAAACACAGTTTCTGTGGACAGCATTAAATCAGGTAAACACCTTCTTTTTCCAGTCCTTTTCCTGGCCCGTGTAGCTGTGTCATGGTCCTGGAGCTGGCAGTGTGTGAGCTGCTCAGTCCTGCAGCCATCACTGTGCAGTCATGAGCCACCCACACGCCACGTTTGTCTTTTGGATAAGGGTCAGGCAGATGTTCCACACTGCTGTGAGCAGCTGTGCTTTAGGAGGCATAGGCAGGATGTTTCATATGGTATCCACCAGTTCATGTGGAGGTTCAGGATTTCTGCTTTCTCCTGAAGGGAACTGCTAGATAAGTCACAGCCTGATGAGGATGGATGATGATAAGTGCCTGACTATGGGCGGTTTCTGAGATGTCTGCAAAAAGTGACCGAGAAAAGTGAAAACTTGCTGCACGATCTCTGTGCCTTCCCTGGGAAATGTTTATGGGTCTGCAAGCTGGAGAAGTCTGTGGCTCAGTGTACAGCTCTGCTGGAACGTGGTGGCTGTTCTGCTGCAGCACTCCTGAGAAAGTCATCTTCATTCACCCTGCACAGGAAACAAGTATGGATTTCCCAGCAGGCAGCAATTTGAGAGCACAGGAGAAATAAGTGGGAGTGAGGAGGGAATCAGCCTGTTCTCCAGCTGGCAGAGAAAAGTGGTGGCAGGTTACACAGGCACAGCTTACTCCTTCTCCTGCAGACCTAAGGGATAGCCCAGGTTCTGCTTATTGTGAGAAACCTGCAGCCTCCCTGTCCTCCCCCAGCTTGCCAGCTGCTCCTTCCCAGGATAGTGCCACTGTCACTTACTAGGTGCCACAGAGGCAGCACAGGGTGTGCCACTATGGCTCAGGGTGTAAAATCATCAAGGTGCTTGTTTGAGAATTACTGTGTCCCAAGATGAGGACATTTACTCTTCAGGAAATTACTTTTCTGAGCATCCAGATGGCTGGGTGGAAGTTTGCTAGCAGGAAAAGGATACAGAAAGTGCAGCCCTGGAAAAGAACAAAAATATCTGAGAATAAGGAAAAGCAAATGTACCAAAAAGGATGACAACCTAAACACCCAATTAATCAACCAAAAAATCCCCACCAGAAAACTGCACCCTGAAACAATGACAGCAAGACAACAAAAAACTTATAATTAAAAGGAAAACTAACACCAAACCCACAACCCCACATCTTCAAAAAAAGAAAAAACAAACCCAAACCAACCCCCCCCCCGCCAAAAAAACCAAACAACAAAACAACAAAACAAAACAAAAGCCCAAAACAAAAGCCCATCAGACTGAGATCTGGCTCCCCTGCAGTGCACACCACTGAATACAGAAGAGGGACCAGAAGCTGCAGTGAGTGAAGCTGTGAGCTGGGCCAGGTTTGCCATACAGAAGGGACAAGGTGTTACCTAGGGCAACAAAACATCTGTAGCTGCTTAGGAAGGTGGCTGCATCCCTGCAGCAGATCAGAGAGACTGCCTGCAGCAGTGGCCATCCCTGGTTGGCAGCTCTGAAGGACAAACTGCTGCTGACAAGCAGCTCATCAGTCCCCAAGGCAGGGACAGGGCTGAGAGCACATCAGCACTCAGCACTGCTACCCTTTGAACCAACTCAGAGGTACCAGGATGCACTAGATAAACATCTTCATCCAATTTGAGCAAAATAATTTATTCATAGCTGTCTCATGAGAAAGGAAGGCACACCTTATTCAATATTTTATGTAGCCGATGTGGTTTGCAAAGGATTTGTAACTGACAGGCTAGTAAACAACATTTTTTAAACTACAGGAAAAGTGGGCAGTTACATTCAAACTCCTACAGAAAACATTGGAAACTCAGGCACTGCTATGTCTTCTTTTAGCAACATAGTATGTTTACAGTTTGGCAGAATTCACAGGAAAAAAATAAAAAGTTAGAAGCTGTTTTCTCCAGAAAGGCAATTATGCTGAAATGCATTTAAAGATGTCATAAATTTCAATTATATTTGAAAGAAATTCATAAAAATTCAAGGCTCAGATGCAGTCTTCCTTATGTTTAATTTCTTACAATTATCTTTGTTGTTAATATACATAGATGTTTATATTACATGTTTACAATTTTTCTCACTTCCTTTGTGCAAGTAAGGCTATTCAAAAAGGTCATATCAGCATTTATGAAACAAATTTTTCTACAATTTCAAAATTTTCAGTTTTGTTATCCCTCAGCATAAAAATCAATCCCATCACCAATTCTGACCTTGGAGGTGATGGATTGCACTCTGCATCCACAACTGTGCAACACAAAGCATAAACAGAATGTAGTAAGGTCAGGAGAAATCCTACTCTGGGAGTTCACTGTTCCTTTTACTTTGTCATGCATTCAGCATTCCTGAGAACAGACTGAAGGAGAAAAAAAATCTAAGTTCTGGTACAAAAAGTCTGTCTATAAATAATTGGAAGTGTTTTGTAGTGAGGACTGTAATTCCAAGTTTGTCTGTTTTAACATAGTGGGATTTAATTATCCTTGTTGCAAAGCTTTCCCAAGCTTTCTCTAATACTTGAGATTACTGAGCCCACACTTAAAGCAGTAAATTCTGCAAACTTTATAGGCTCTGGAAAAGTGGAAATTCTGTTCAAAACTGCTGTGGCATATTTTAGTCATGCTCAATGGATAGCCAGCAAATCACGGGTCAGTCAATGGTACAGTCATTCCTAGCGAGAGAATGGGAAATGGGACTTTTTCAAGTTAGTGTGTCAGAGTGAGAGTTCCATAGAGCATTTAACCTCCAGTTGTCAACTTTTTGATTCAAAAATTAACACTGTCAAATATCAATATCACAAGTACTAAGTTATGATATGCTTTATTGAGTATTTGTTAGGAAGAATGCTTAAAAAAATAAAATGCCTCTATAAAGTTCTGTAGTGATGAGTGCCTGGCCTAGTACTGGTCTTTTTTTGTTGCTATTGTGTTTTAATAAAGTTTGGAAAAATTCACACATTATCAGAATAGCAAATCATGGTAAGAACTTTGGAGCACTGTATGAACTGTACATATATCACAGGGGAGAAAAAGCAACAAACCAACCAACCAACCAACAAACCCTACCATAGCCAAGATTCTTACTGGTTTTGAAGAAGATGGGATTTTACACAACTTGCTTTAACAGAGACAGACAATGGTTACCATATTTGTAGACAGAGATTGCAGTTCTGCCTGCAAACACTGGGCCATTGCATTAGGATACAGTGTGAAAATATTTGTAGGTCATGACATCACATGTCAATCAGCTGAACAAAAGCACTGATGATCAGACTGTTGCAGGGCTGGAGTGGGAAAGGAAGGACATTTCAGCCTCGCTGGAATGGAGTCCTTGGCCTGAGCAGGTCTTGGATCACCCACCATGTCACCAAACAGCTGAGTAGTTCCAGGCCAGATGCTTCATGTTCTCTCTCATTACTTCCTAGCTGATGATGCCGTGAGTCAGCCTAAATGGTTCTTACACCTCAAAAGTCAAAATATTATTTATAAATTGGCAGAAGTGAGACAGGCAAGTAATCCACATCTGGGAAGTGCATATTACAGTGATCTGCACCTTTGTCATCTCTGGCAGCTTGGCTTTTTCAAAGAGTAAGAAGCAACTTGATCAAGGTCTTTATGTGGGAAGAAGACACCATCTGATGCATTTCAATTCTCACATCTATTAGAGAAAGGTACAAGAAAATCTAATGCTTGGAAGCTGAAACTGGACAGATAATTACTGTTCTGTTATATCCTAAATTTTCTGTGGGGTCTTGTCACAGACCTTCACTAGGCACTCTTCTGGACAAGTAAATCTGCATAGTCAAGTGTAGCATCCTGATCTCAAGACACACATTTAGCTGTGTTACTGTCACAATTGTCACACAAGTTACTGTCCTTAGTCTTCCCCTCCTGCAGGACAGGCAGAGAAAGAAGCACCTCAAAGGAAACAACCACACTATTTTTTACTCAGATTTATTTTCATTTATGACCTTTGGTGGAGCCAAAGCCTTAAGCAGCTTCCCTCTGCCAGGTCTCCCCAGTACATCAGCCCTTTCCATCCCCTTGGGCGCAGCCTTCCCATGGTGAGGGAGAGACAGAGGTGCTGCAGGCTGAAAGCAAGCACCTCTTCTGGCTGCTGCCCATTGTGGACTTCTGCAGAGAGACATCTTGCATGGCCCTGTGCTAAAAATCTCTATGGTACAGCAGGGAAGGGCTGCATGACCCTGATGGCTCTTTGTCCCAGGTGGCTGGAAAGGACGAAGGCAGTGCTGTCACAGACCATGGTGACTTCTACAGGACTTTAACAAAACCAAATGGGATTTGTAGTTTGACAAGGAAAGCTCCCAAACTGTGAGTTGTTTTCCTAAACACAGATCCTAAAGACCAAGCACAAGTTTTTGGTACAGAGACACGGCATTCTTGTTACAACCTGTGTTTTGCAAATAGGTCTATTGTAGTCATTTCTCAAAAAGACACACTATGAATCAAAAATCAATTCATATGTTGAGATATTAATTTTGAGTAATAGTACCAGGGGAACAAAAACAAGCCAGAAGTGCTCTGTTGCAATATTTTCAAAATGAAATGGTCTTGGCTTTGTTATCTAATACTGTTTCATTCTAAAATTGATCTATGTTTAGTGTTAATAAATAGTAAAAATATGTGAAAAGTGAGTAATGTATCTGACTGGATATTAGTTTTCCCTAATTTATTTTCAGTTTGGCCATCAAACAGGAAAATCAATTATTCTCACAACTCTATTCAGTATATGTAAGTCTCTTTTCCAACGTATTGCTTTCTACAGTTTTCTCCTCCATTATGGAGACTCTGACTTCTGCCAGTTGTATTAAATGGTTTTCCTCAGATGATGGCTCCTGACATTTTCATTTACGTAAGTTCCCTTTAAATTTTTCTGCTGTAAGTTATGATTATAATGAGTTAGCCTCTACTGTATATTTCATTAACATAATGTTTATTGCCTCCTTTGAATAACGAAGCTATTAATTGAAATTGCATGTGTCAAGGATCCACTGGGTATATGACTAAATATTACTCTAACAATGGTTTTGATTATTTTCATTTTCTTACAAAAGGTTTTCAGTACACATTGTAAAGAACCTATCCAAGTCACTATAAAAATCTTGGACACAATACTATAAAATGCAGTATAATATAGTTTTCCAATAAAATCAGAATGCTATCCCACTTCCCTCTTATTGCCACTTAACTGGCAAGAACTATGTTGGATAAAACATGCTGTGTAAACTCCCACTATTTACAGTTATTTTCTTTCATTAGTCTCTCCATTTGGTGGCCATTTCCATCTATTTTTCCCCTCATTATACAAATGGTACACTTTTTTTATGCAGAGTGTAACAATGTTGGTTTTTTTCCTATTGTAAAAGTCTTGATCCTTTTTTTCAGAGCTATTAAAGTGTTGGCTTTACTTAACAGTTCTTTACCTTGCTACCAACATTAAGATGAAAAACTAGTTCAGAGACATTTTTGGGCCAACTATAATTTCAGCAGAACATGTGAAGTAAATATTTATTCAAATAACTGCTTGGGGCTAAACAAACATAAACAAAAGTGAACTTCCAGAAGTCCATTTGCATCAGGAGAAGGACCAAAAGTCTACATAAAGTGTTGTTCTATTTCTCAGTGGAAAGGGAAAAATTATAAGAGGTGACACAAGAACTTAAATTTGGTGGAATTTTGTTTTGTTTTGTTTTGTTTTTGCTTCCTCCTGGGTGTTACATTTGATCATATGATAAGTGCCATTATCTTTACTATAAAGAGCTGAAATTCCAGGTGTGGAATAAGAATAAATTGAAGACCATGTCGATGAGTTTGCTTATCAGGGGACCCTGCAGAAATTACTAAGAGAATTGTAAATCTCACAGATAAGAGGCTGAGACAAAATTACAGTGCAGAAGAGGGACAACAGGTTTTAGACTATTAGGAAGATTATAAAAGAAAAATACAATGTCTGCATTTAGAAAGGGATGATGGAAGAGTATTAACATGGAGCATATAACTGAAGGAATAATAGATAAGTAAGCTTTAATTCCTAGAGTAATATGGAAACAAACAATATTTTTTATGGATACATAGAAAACAAAACAGGGCTGAGGAACACCTAATACAGATTTATCAAGGAACGATCCTGTAATATTTAATTTGTTCTGTTCTATTGCAGGATAGCATGTAGATAAAGGCAAATATATAGGTACTCCCTATCTTGCCACCTTTAAGGCTTTTGATGCACTCTTAAGTAATATTTTCATAGCCAGATGAGAAAAGTTTTTAGATGGATCTCCTGGAAGGTGAATATGTAGGAAGGTGGCAAGGAACACTTTAAAAGATCAGCTACTTGCAGCTCACTGATATATTGAATTTGTGTATCTTTAGCAGTTCCACACAAGTCTTCCTTAGGTTTGGTGTTGCTCAATACTGTTGTCAATGGCTTGAACAGTGAAATAGGTTATATGCTTATTAAGTCACTAGATTGTATTAACCTAAGTGAGCTGCAAGCACTCTGGAGACTTAAGCAGTTAAGTATTTAAGCTGTGCCCAGGTTAGTATAACCTGCTTGTCATAAGGCCTAATTAATCACATTAACATCTTGCTAATGTGACCGTACTGCTTGGGGTAGCTGTGATACCACTGAGTGGTACTGCATTATGCCACAGAGATTCTCTCAAAGAGAGACAGTCCACACTTTCTCCATTTAATCACATTCCCCAGTTTGCTCCAGGTCAAGATGCTGATTTACTGTCAGGTCACTTAGGTACATTTAAACATTTTTACCATCAATCCTCCTGGAATCAGCAGACTCAGTTGTGCTGTGTTGTGTAATGCCAGAGTGAATACTCACTTTATGCTAGGATATCATCTTGCACAGCATCAAAATCACACACTGCAGCTCCCGAGCTTCCCTCCCCTGCAGATTCCTCTGTCCAAGTATTGATCAGGCCCTGTGTGTTAGAAAGGTCTGCATAGCTCCTAGTACGTACTCTAGAAGAGTGGTAATTTTCCTGTTTTACATGAAAATATATTAGATTGCAGGAGGACTATGGTTCTAGCAGATCAATGCCAGAGGAGTTAATATCACCTACTTTTGCCTCCCCGTTGTATTGTTCTAAAATTAGAAGCAAGCAGAAGCACCGTGCAGCATCCTAATTGGCTTGTCACTAGGGTAGAGTAACTGGCCAGCTTCTGACTTAGCAGAGATCAGAAGGTCCTCTTGATACAGGCTCACTGGTCTGCTGCTTAGCCTCTTGGGAAGAAATACTCAGAAATAAATGTAACATGTATTTAATTAATTCGAATTTTAATATATTTAAAGCATTTTTTTATCTGTTGGGAGGTAAAATATTTTAGTCATTCTCCACTGTGGAAAAAAATTACCAGCAGACATTGTAAGTCACATCCTGACTGCAGTAATTTTACCTTGTTAAAGGCAAAGAAGGGGACTTCACCACTGGCGGGTACAATTTTTGAGAGCGACATCAAAGTTATATTTAGCATCATATAATCCTTATACAGATGGCTGAATGTTTATGGTAGTGAAGTTTTAGCTACCTGTGTGATGCCTGGGGCTCTGGAAAGGAAACCTAAAATGCATCTTGTTGGCAGAAGAGTTTATGTACTTACCTTAGACTAGGCTGGTCCAGAGAAATATAAGTCCTCCTCCACGTGAATTTCAGTCTAGGAGACATACATTAACTAAACTTTTATTACATTAAAAACATGTCTAGACAGCAGCCTCAGCTGCACAGCTATCTTTGAAGATGTACAGCACGTAGCCTGCAGCACGGTATTTCACAGCACCTTTGGTGTCGAATCTCCCGACCCTCTGGCAAACAGCTGCCGCAGCAAGAGCAGCGAGATTCCGTCACTTCAGGGGAATCTCTGCTGCTGCCTCTGAACAGCACAACACAGCAAGGCACCTGAGAGCTCTGTCTGGGTTAATTAGCAGCGCTGACAAGCGGGCTCTGCTAGAGAGGCAGAGCAGTGCACGGCGTGGCTGCTGCTGGCAGTGAGACAGCTTGCTCAGAGAGGCCCCGGGTGCAGCACTGGGCTGTGCAGAATGCCCCTGGCATTGTGACAGAGCTTACTGGGCCTCAAGAGGAATCCTTCCGTGGAGGGTGGCGACTGGAAAGTGTAGCTTCCAACTGGTTCATAAAGTTTTCTATTTTACGCAGTGAGTTTCAGAGTCATTCTGCAACTCCTCCGAGACAGAGAGGCTGAGGGAAGGAAGCTGAAGCAGGTCTTAGCTGAGTCATGTGTCATGGTGCCTTAAGATCTCTCCTTCCTCACCATGGATCTTAATGTTCCCACTCTCCCTCTACTTACTTAGTCAGCTTCATCTGTATTCCCACCTGCTCTCCCCTTCAACAGCCACTGCTCATCCTGTTTTTATGCAGGTGAACCTACCCTGGGTTATGAAGTCCAATCTTCTGCTGTCACTGAGAACTCAGCTACTTAATCCTTTACAGAGGTTTTCGTTCTTTTCAAGGCTGATGGGATCTTTCTTTCCTTTCATTCCTTGCTTCCACACACACCTCATGTTCTTTCCTTCTCAGGAAAACCACTGCTCCTGCCTGACCACTATTCTCCCCCTCTCTGTCTACTGAAGTGGACTTCTGTCATTTGCAGCCAAGCATCTTGATTTGGAATATGTGGCTTTTTTCCTGGTGATTGCCCACCATTGCCTGGTGCTTTGGGCTATCAAGTCCTGCAAACTTCTGGGAATGTGACTCCAGAATGGCCACAATGTGCTTCCCAGTTCTGCCCTTATGACCTACAGGACTCCCCCTCCACTATCACCACCATCAGTAGGACTAAATTCAAGAGAAATGGTGTCAATCTACGCTACTCTCTTAATTTTTACAGTAGGCCTAAATTGGACCATTTCTGACTGACACAGTGGTGGCAAGAAGAGTTTCAGCAATATCAATGCCAGTAATTCTAGCCAGCCCTTTGCTGTGCCTCTCCCACAGTTGTTAACACTACAGAAATAGATGCCATTTCCAACTCCCCAAGAAGAAACATTTCACCAGTGCAGCTGTGTCCCAGGGGAAAGAAAGCCAAAATGTGCAGAAACTATAATAAAATAAGACATAATGTTAAAGTTAATGCTTTGTGATAGACCACTGGCGAGGCTGTGGGTTGCCACAGCAACAGGGCAATATACACCAGGCTGCACTGTGGGGCTGCTGGAGCTGCACATTGGAGCTGCTTAAAGGTCATCATCCTGCTGCCCTGAGCAAACACATCAGCAACTGTTTGCAGCCAGCCCTAGACAGCCTGGGACCAGGGAAAAATCAACCCGGACCGAGGCATGCCTTAAGATGCTGTCTACCAGCAGTTAAGCTGTAATCAAGTGCAAAACATGCATAGGTTATCTCAATCATCAGTGAAACAGCACAAAAAGTCCTTCTTGGTCTTTAGTGTTGCCCTAGCTTCAGCTCCCACTGAATGATGGAGAGCAGGAGCAGAGAAGGAGACCTTAGGATGTTTCAGCTTCTGCTCTGGATATCCACATATCCTTGGATACAAATCAGAGAAGCCTCAAGTCTATCTTGACTTGCCTTCCTTCCTTCTCTTCAAGACCCAGGACCTAGGCCAGCCCAAATTAAATGAGTCTGGGTTTTGCACATATCTGTATCTGTTTTGTTAAAAGATTGTAACAGTTGAATGTAGCTATTACATTCAGAGCTATCACTCTGGGGCGAGAGTGAAAAATCTAAGTTATTGGTAGGCACTGGGTGAACATGGTAGCCAGCAAGTGATACCACAGAAAAATGGGAGGAAAGCCCCTGAGGGATAGAGCAGCTCATGAACACTTGCATGCAGCTACAGATATGAAAAAGCTCCTGGAAGCCTCTCTATGAACCAGAGGAAAAAACTTCTGAGGCAGAGCTGAAGTTTTAGAGGGTTGGATGGGAGACGCTGTTCAGAGGGGCTGGCAGGAAACAGTCATGTGTCTGAGCAGGGACATCCCTGGCATGGAAGTTTGCCTATGTCTGTGTGAGCCTGACCTCATGTGCTCAACAATTTTTCCCAGTTACCTCAACTGTCATCAAAACTAATCATTCATTGTCTGACACTTTATTGCTATTGATTAATTGACATGTAACCTCCTAATACCCCATTCCCTCCTCACAGACTTTTTTTGTGTAATTCCTCTCTTGATAACTCTTCTCCAGCCATGTATTCACCCCTTCCCCTTCTGTTTTTTTCTTTGTTTCCCACCATGTGAATATCAATGAATTCCCAGATGTGCATTTCTTCCCAGATGTTACCCATGCCCCAGCAACTGAGTGCATCTGTTCTTCTTACCCACTGTGTCCAAAGGTTTCTTGGCACAGCAGCCTCCCTACAGAGTGGTCCAAACAAAATATTTGAGTAGTTCTCCACCACAGCCCCACCACTGCAAGTGACTGACATGTTCCAAAGAGAAATGTTGTGATTAGAAACATTAACTAAATAACTTTTATTATAAGCTTTTATTTTGGGTAGTGTGTAATGATCTATATTAACAAAAAATGAGCACATCTGACCACATCCATGGTCAGATAAAATGAGTAGTGTTCTCCAGGCACATTTGAGGCACAATTATACTTTAAAGGTTGTATAAATTTTCTTTAAACTTGCCTATTTTTAACCACACATGCACATGAAAATGTTTTAAGAGGAATATTATGGTTGGAAAATCCAGTACTGAAGAGGATGTGCCAAAAAAAGATCTGTCTGTGCCACTTGATTTACATCCCTTTGTTCTGCATTACATGCTCACAATGCTAATTGGTAAACAGGATCCTGCCTTATCAGGTGTGGGAGACAGCAGCTGCTGTCCAGAAAGATCAGGATGATGAGAATCCTATTTCAGAAACCTGTTGAAGAAACTTCTGGTGAAAATCCTGGCTCCAAAGTCAGACTCTCTTAGATAAGACTAGGTGGCAGCCACAGGGCTGGGACCCAGTTAATTTTCAGGGAGAAAAATTGTGGAGGTACAATATTGTTGGAGAAAAAGGATAATCTTCTGAGGATTAAGATGATGAAAGCTGTCTGGAAGAGATGGGGACCATCCCTGCTTCTTCTGTGATGCCAGGCACAATGCTTAAAACCTTTCATAGATGAGCAGCAGCTCAGTATGGCTCCTTCTGAGGCCTCTTTTTCAGAACTGCTGCAACCAAAATCCATGCAAGGTCTGCTCTGAGAAATAAGGTCCCAGCTGCCTTTCAACCATTTGTTCAGAATATGCCAACCTTCTATCTCATAGAGACATTCTATTTTCTAATGCTACGAAGCACACATATAATTGTGTTAAGAACCATAAAAGAACTCTTAAGCCTGTCTCCAGGTATTTTGAAGAAATTCTAATATCAAAAAATGAGACTGGAGAATTCAAAGCTCTAGAGAGGAACACAGCCACAGATATTCAGGTGCCCCCAAAACCAGACATTTAGTACCACTTTCCCATTTCCAATGCATTAAACTGAAGGACTCGTGGGTATCACCTAAAGTCCATGTGAACTATGTGCCCTTTCGGTGCTGGAGACCAGAGAGGACATCCTAGGACAACCAAACCAATCACTGCCAGGCAAAGGTGTTCTTTCCTTAGTCTTTAACTCAGCTTTTCAGCAGAACCCTAGATTCTTCCCCTGCCTCTGGCCCTTCTTTTCTTGTCCAGACTGGTTTCTACATTTACCTACCTAGTCTGACTCTTGCTCCCCAGCTTTTTCTCCAAACTCAGTATTTTGTCCTCATCAGCTCTGTTGGCCCATTTCTTCTACAAGCAACTAGTTTCTCCTCTCCTGACTCCTTTACAGGTCACATCTCTTCTTCCTGCCATAAAAATTCTTAGGGCCATCTTTATTGTATGTGTGCATATTTAAAGGCCCACTACTGCTAAACCTCCCATTTGGCGCAGATCCCTTCCCCACCTACTTTTTTTTATTATTATTATGTCACTCAACATCTTTCCCAACCCTCCCTCCGACTTCCATTCCTAAATTGTCTTGGGCCACTTGAGGTTTCTCCTGCCTTCTATACCTGGCTCGTATTTTCTGCACCTCCATACTCCACGGCCGCTTAGAGGACAATGAAGAGAAGCATCCTGCGCCGAGCCCTGGGGCCTGGCGAGCCTCAGCGCGAAGAAAAGAGGAGCGAGCACCGAAGAACCATCACTCCTCCTGGTGCTCGAGGCTGGAACAAGTTCAGCTCCTCTCTGAAGGCAGCCTATGAGCAGTCCGGTCACGCACGGCAGCGGCAGCAGAGCAGGACGAGCAGCGGAGCACACCCGGGCACCTCCGGCGGCCCTGGACACAGCGCGCTCGGTGTGAACCAAATCTCCAGGGATGCTAGCAGTACTTTCCACATTTGGACCCGCCTATCTAAGAAATCGGGGCAAGTGTGGTTATTTGGGGTCCACGCTGCCTACGATTCCTGCGTCTAAGCATACCCGTGCCACGTGTGCCCAGGGCAGTGCTCCCACGGCCTGACTGCAGGACACGGCTGCCTTTGTGCTCCCACCCCCTCGGCCACAGTTTCTCAAGCTCTGACTGTCCCCGACACGGGCGCGGCGCTCTGAAACTGGTAGCAGGTGCTGCCCTTCCCTAAACTCCTCTGCGGGAAACTTGAGCAGGGCTGGCGTTGCCGCTCCATTGGGCCGCGCCTGGTTAGTGGCAGTCGCGGGGCAGAAATCGAACTTTGCTTGAAACAGTTGAAAATGTACGGAATGCCAGGAATCATTTCCAAGGGAGTCTCTGTCCCTCCCGCCGGCGCCGCGGAGCGCCAGTGTTCAATTGAGCGCGGCCCCTGCCGGCACCGCGCGGCAGCCGGACGCTCGCTCTGCCCGCTGTGAGCTCGGGCTCAGCGCACAGGTCGGGGACTGCAAATCCAAGTGTCACTGCCACAGGAATGATTATTACCAAATGCTAATTACTCCTTAATGCATGCTAATCACTGCTGCATGCCTGCTCAGCGCGCTCAGAGCGCCGGGTGCCAGGCAGGAGGCACTCGGCTGGAGCGGAGCGGCTCCTCTCTCCTCGCAGCCGGAGCGCCGCGCCGAGAGCCGCCACCGCGCCCCCACGGCCACGCTGTGCTCACACAGCGCTCTCCTCCGCGGCGCCATCCCGCTCCCGAGGCGAGCCTGCTGGTGATTCCTGACTCCCCCGAGCTCCAGGCTTTGCCTCGCGTACGTTTGTTTCCTTCAGCCGGGAGACAAGCGCCGCCGGCTCCCCCCGCGCCACGGCAGGCACCCACCACGGGGGACCCAGCAGGTGCCGCCCCCGGCTGGAGCGGCGATGATGATGTTTTGTGCGGGGACGGGAACACCACAGACACGTTCTAAACTTTAAAACCCGCTCCCTGAACATGTCTCCCAGGACGCGCTGCGTGAGCAGCGTCGGGAGCGGGACCCCTCGGCAGCCGCTGCCCCGGCCGGGAGAGCTGAGGAGAGCCGCACGCAGGGCTCGCCCGGGGAAAGGGCGCGGGCGGCCCCTCGGCCCCGCCGGCCGCCGCCACCTCCCCGACCGTGCCCGCCGTGGCTGCGCAGGGCGGCGGGACGCCCGCGGCGGGCGGTGTGCGGGTGGCGCCCGCGGCGGAGGGCGGGCTGCGGGGCGGGCGGACGCGGGGCCGGCGGCGCTGCGCTGCGCCCCGATAGGCGGCGGCGGGCGGTGCCGGTGCTGCCGCCGCTGCCGCGGCTGCTGGTGCTGGCGCCGAGCCGCTGAAGCCCGGCAGAGGGGCTCGCCGGCTCTCGCACGCAGCGGCGGCGGCGGAGCGCGTCGCGTCGAGCGGAGCGAGCGGGGAGGAGGAGGAGAAGGCGGAGGAGGAGGAGGAGGAGGAGGAGGAAGGGGAGGGGGGCACCTTCTCGGCGAGGATGCCCGGAGCGGCTGCAGGGACGGCGGCTACAGGAGCAGGCTCGTCAGGAGCGGTAGCAGCGGGGATGCTCCCAGCTCAGGAGGCGGCCAAGATCTACCACACCAACTACGTGCGGAACTCGCGGGCCATCGGCGTGCTCTGGGCCATCTTCACCATCTGCTTTGCCATCGTCAACGTGGTGTGCTTCATCCAGCCGTACTGGATCGGGGACGGCGTGGACACCCCGCAGGCGGGCTACTTCGGGCTCTTCCACTACTGCATCGGCAACGGCTTCAGCCGGGAACTCACCTGCCGGGGCAGCTTCACGGACTTCTCCAGCCTGCCCTCGGGAGCCTTCAAAGCTGCGTCCTTCTTCATCGGGCTCTCGATGATGCTCATCATCGCCTGCATCGTCTGCTTCATCCTCTTCTTCTTCTGCAACACAGCCACCGTCTACAAGATCTGTGCCTGGATGCAGCTGACCTCGGGTGAGTGGAGGCAGCGGCCCCGGTGCTGGGGGGCTCCGCGCCGCCCTGCCCGGCACAGCCCGGCACAGCCCGGCACAGCCCGGCACAGCCCGGGGGGCACGGGCGGCTCTGGACAAACTTGCGGCGCCGGCGGCCGCCCGGGGCGGGGAGCGGTGGGGGCGGGTGTCGGGGGCCGGGGGTGCCCCGCCGGGGCAGGCCGGGAGAGGATGCTCGAGGTGTCGCGACACATCGGCAGCGTCGCAGAGGTCTGCCCGTGCCTGCCCCGCGCCGCCCCGCCGCCCGACTGGGCGTGGGCCAGGGCAGGCTGAGCCCGCGGCTCCTCGCCCCGCTGCGAGGGCTCCCGGGGGAGCTGCCCGCTTTCGGCCGGGGAACCGACCCGCGGGCAGCTCCAGCAGCTCCAGGGACTGCGGGCGGCAGCGGGTGGGTGTCCTCCAGCGCGTGGTCTGTCGTAAAGGTCAGGAGAAAATGGCAGTGGGGACAATTCGAGCTGGCGACGGTGGGTGAAGGCAGCTGCCCGCCTGTTGAAGCTTAGTCCCGGTCCCACAGTTCCACCTGGCCGAGGCAGAGCCCACTTCGGCTCCGCGGGAGGGGTTGGTGAGGTTTTCTGCTGGTGAACTGGAAAGGGGGCTGAGGTCGCTGGATGTGGTATGCATGAGTTTTGGTTGGGGTCTGTTTCACTTGTCCACAAGGTTTATTTTCCACGATATGTTAGAAGTGTAAAGAAAAATAATTAATTTCAGTTGCTGATTTTGTTTCAGAAGATCTGACTTCATTTGACTTTCCCCATCACATCCAGTGTCTCCCTAGGGAAAGCGTATGGCAGGAAAGAGGGAAAACACCAGGACATCCCTTTTTGCATTTCCAGCACAGCTTTCCCTCTGAGTTAGTGGAGAACTGGTTGTTTGTGTGCAGCTGGGAGGGTAACAAGAAGAGAATGGTCTATAGAATTAAGATAGTATTAAAAGCAGTTTTAGCAAGACAGAAAATATCAATTCTTCAATCATTTGGAGAAAAACGGGGCTAAAAGCAAAGCATACCTGTTACTTGTCCTCCTGGTAAAACCCTGAAATTGAGAAGTTTTGGAATTAGCTGTTAGAGAAACAGCAAAATGTCACCAAAATGGGCTCACAATCACTTTTTCAGTCTCCTAAATTGACCTACATTCATTTCAGGTTCTGAGCAAAAATTCTTTTGAGTTTTCTACTGAACAGCTTCAGGATTATTCAATTTGCCATCTAGTCCATGAGGCTTGGTGGAATTCTCTGGTTTGTGTGAAAGAGCTCTAACCATTTCTCTCTCTGATGATGTTTTTCTGTGTGGTATTATACATTTTTATGCTGTTTCCTTCACTGAAGTTTCCTTGTAATTTCTTTCTGTATCACTTGGGGAGTGATGTGCAGGCACTTGAAGTTGGTAGGTTTTTTTCCCGGTTCCGGTGAGTTTAGTTTCGGGTTCATTATCTCTGTACTGGGAACCCCCTTTGATGCTGGTGGCTCCTCTGTCCATTCAGTAACATGCATTCTGATATGGTCTGGTTAATTGTACACTGTCATGTCACTTGGCTCTGGGCAGAGCAAACTGTTTCATCTTTGCACGACTGATGTCTCCTCTGCTCCATTAAGGACTTCTGCTTTCACTTGTCACCTCTTCTTATGGCTCTGCTGCTAAAAGGTGCCATGAATATTCACTGTTTTGATGCATTTCAGCATGTTTTTTTCATGTCCAGTGTGCAGTAGAACAGCACAATTTCCAAATCCCTTGCACTTTCCAGCATCAACATCTATGGTTGTACTACTTCATGCCCAGAGGTGCTAGTGCAAGGCAGATAAAATGAATCTGATTCCTTTACTGTGTTTCTGTACAGGTGAATATTAAGAAACCACCATATGTGACTGATCTCTTGGACTCCAGTCTATACCATGCTGCACATGTGCAGGTGTGACTGGAGATACCTTTTCAGGCAAAGAACACAGAATTTTTGTCATCTCCAAAGCTGGTAGATGCACTGTTGGCATTAAAAGTCAACAAAAGGAGCTTTATGTCAGCAGAAGAATCACTTCTCAGACTGCTTCCCTCCAAAATTAATAAGGGAATACATGCATAGCCAAGTGGTTGTTTGCTGTCTTTCCCAATTTGTACACAAATGCCCTGGAAGAACTAGAACAATGTCTGTTGGCTGTTGAAAAAACCTGACTTTATTTTTTGCTGAATGTTTTAATTCAGTATTTACCTCACTGTTAATTTCTGTATTACTTAAAAAAGTTTCCTCGAGGGAGAAAGAACTGTCATAAAGTTCATACTGTTTTGTGTCATATCCTTTGAAGAAAACAAAGGTGGTTGGACAGAAGGAAACAGAGTAAAATGTGCAGGACAGGAGTGTTATAATGATACGTTTTCTCTGAGCTATATGACCTACTTCTGTTATTAGTTTACTGTTTTGAAAGTATAAGTAATATACAATAGTAATCCTAAAATGCTTATCTCACAAAAAATATAGTAATGTCATCTACATATGCATGTAGTTCTGTGTAGTACAGGAACAAAATTGAATCTGAAGTAATGAAATAAGGAAGCAGGTGAATATAGCTTTGATTTTGCTTGCTATTTTGTACTTTCATAGTGTTAGCATTTGGTTAGGTAATATAATACTTAAGACTGATATAATTTAAATCTTGTTAGAATCAGTTTTCCAATGTGGAATCATGCTTGGTTTAGGATTGCAAATGAAAGCTTAGGAACTGATTTCTTTAAAAGAAAGATTTGGATCACAGTCTGTCCTGCATGAGTCATTATAAATTGTCAGTATGATATAGCTCTTGTTTTGAAATTGTGTTTATTAAGTAAGAAAAAGATAAACAGTATCTTGGGCACATACACTTTCAGTCCTTGTTGCTATCTAATCATGTCTATGACTAGACAGGTCTATGACATGACAAAGAGGAAAAATCCTAAGAAAAAATGTATTTCCTGTGTGTACGTGAGTGCAGAATAGATTAGATAGTTTTATGATTTAGTCATGGCTTAGACTGCCTTTTTTGTTGCATGTGCATAATGCTGTCAGGGTACACTTGATACTTTGAGAGCCAGTGTTTGCAGCCTCTTTCTCCATCCCCTAACCTCCTCTTCTGAAACTGCAAAATCATAGGTACAAGCAGTATGCACTCACCTAATTTGAGCAGCTGCACGATCACAAACTCTTTAAATCATTAGGAATTAGGTACTATTGTTTTTTGTTATACTATACCTCAAGTTTACAGGAAACCTCACAAATAAAGATAATTCTTGAGATTTATTCCTTTATAGTTAAAAAAATTAAACACTTTTGTTCTGTCATGATTTTTTTCACTATATTTGTCATTACTTTTTTCCTTTACTAGGATGTTTCGAGTTATAAGAAAGAAAAAAGTAAGGAAAGCAGAAGAAAACATAGGAGTGTCCCATGGACAAGCAGGATGAAATCAATATATAGGTTTTTCAAGAGATGCCTGAGCCCATGCTCACAGTAAAAGGACCATTGAACAGAACATAAAAGCTCTGTACTTTAGAAAACCACAGTCTAGTGATCTTTGACAGTGGTCTGTAACATGGGCCCACGAAAGCATCAGAGCAGCTAAAGCCCATTTTGCACTCTGTGCTTTTGGTTCTTCAGCATTTGTATTCAGGGACTTCCTCAGATGGATCTTGACATTTAAAAGCTCTTGCTGGATTTTGTTTTTTGAGACTTTGGTCGCATTTTGAACCTGTGTAAACTTTTAGCATTCACAGTGCCCTAGAACAAGGAGTTCCACAGCTTGATACGTGTTGTGTGAAGATTCAATGTTGTTTGTGTTTTAAATCTTGTGCCTACCCATTTCACTTCATCCTCTCATCTCATGCATTGGAAGAGCCTGTGAATAGGGAACATGGAGACACAATTCCCTGTCCTGGCTCTGATTACACCTTTGCTGTATCCCCTCAGTTACCTGCTTTTGGGACCTTTGGCTTCTTAGTTAGTCCTTAGTTGTTAGGTTGTAGTGAACTTGTGATCATCCCATCTGCCCTGCCCATAGCCATTTCCAGAATACTCCATCTTTTCAGAATCTGTGGGACCAGACCTACACACAATATTCAAGACAGACAAGCCATTCATACAGTGACTAAATAATATTCTCTCTTTCGTTCTTTGTTCCTTTCCTAGTAATTAGTAATACTCATTTTTTCCCTGTTATTGAACATTGGGCTGATGTTTTCACACAACTGTCTATTATAACCCCAAGATCTCAGTCCTGGAGTGGTAATAATCACCTTGGGGCACATAATTTTGTGTAGTTGGTTTTATTCCCCTTAAAGAAATGACTTCATATTTATCTACACTGACTTTAATTTGACTTTTTATTGCCTAGTCACTAAGTATTGTGAAGTCTTTCTTCACAGTCAACCCTTATTGTAGCTACCCTGAATGAGTATCAGCAGCTAACTTTGTCACCTCGCCATTTATCCTGTTTTCCAGCTCATTTATAAATAAGCCAGCAGCTCCCAAGTTCCAGCACAGATCCCTGCAGGATTCCACCATTGACCTCTCTCCACTTGAAAAATTGACAGTAGTGTCCTACCATCTGTTTCCAATTATTTCTCCTTGCAAGGGCATTTATTTTTATCCTCTGGGAGTCTAGGTTTTTTAAGACTTAAGAATGATAGATTCATCAATTGTCTTTTGGAAATTCAAGTAAACATTGTTAATGAAAACCATAGTACACATTATTTTTTACTTCTTTGTAGAACTCTAGTAGTTTTATGAAAAATTACTTAAAATAGATGTATTGGTCCTACTTTACTTCCTTTAATCACACAAATATGTCATGTTTGTACACATGCTGGCATACACTGTTTTTTTGTTTTGTTTTTTTTTTTTTGTAGTTCTACTGATTTATGTCATAAAGGTATTGGTTTTTCCCAGGTTTTCCCTAGACTTGTCTTAAACTAGTTTTTAAAACTGGTTTCCTATCACTCATCTGCCAGATCTTTGAGGCCAAAGCAGCCATAATGAAAAGGTTATTACATACCACAGTTGAAAGTTTGCTTAAAACAGGGAATTGTTTTAGAATGAAAAGGAGAAATTCTTAATTCCAACAGTGTTGTTTGCCTTTATGCTTGAAATCAGTCTGAAGGACCAGGTGACTTTTATATAAGAGTCTTAAAAGGCTTGACCTTGATGCTCTTGGAGCCTTTGTTACTGCTGTTTGACAGATCTTGGTATAGGGGTAAATTCCTGAAAGCCAGGAAAAACCCAGCCTTGCACCAGTGTTTGAACAGGGTATCTCATAGAGTCAGACAAGGATCTCATGGCCTCAGTATCCTTAAGAATTTGTTGAGAGAGTAAGTTACATTTATGGCTCCTGAACTTTGCAGGTGGCATAAAAATTATTTGTTTAATAAATGATAGTTATTTGTCTAATAAATTATAGTAAAGATAGCTAATTGCACAGACTCATTTGGATGTCATAATCATAACAACATGGGCTTATTTCCACAACCTGTATTTTAATACACCAAATGCAGTGTAAGATTTCTAAGCATCAGAATCATGGAATCACAGAACCATAGAAGGGACCTTAAAGATCATCCAGTTCCAACCCCCTGCCATGAGCAGGGACTCCTTCCACTAGGTCAGCTTGCTCAGAGCCCCATTCAACCTGGCCTTGAATACCCAGGGATGGGGCATCCGAAGTTTCTCTGGGCAGCCTGTTTCAGTGTTTTACCACCCTCATAGTAAAATATTTCTTCTCATTATCTAATCTAAACCTACTTCTTAGTAGGTTTAACTCAGCTTCAAGTTGCAGCTTGAATCCATTTCCCCTTGTTCTGTCACTATGTTGCCTTGTAAATAGTTCCTTGCCATCTTTCTTGTAGGGTTCCTTTAGCACTGGAAGTCCACAATTAGGTCACCCCAAAGCTTTCCAGGCTGAGCAATCCTAGTTCTCTGAACTTTTCCTTCACCTTTCCATCCCTCTAATCATCTTCATGGCCCTTCTCTGGACTCACTCCAAAAGGTTCATGTCCTTCCTGTGCTGGGAGCCCAGAGCTGGATGCAGCACCACAGGTGGGGTCTCAGCAGAGCAGAGGGGCAGAATCCAATTTAGAGAGCAGGATGTTGTGGGGACCATGTCAAAGGCTTCATAGAAGTCCAGATAAGTGACATTCATAGCCCTTCCCTTGTCCACTGATGTGCTCACCACATCATAGAAGTCTACTAGGTTGGCCAGGCAGGACTGGCACTTGGTGAAGCTGTGATGGCTGTTCCAAATCACCTCCCTGTCCTTCATGTGTCTTGGCTCAGCTTCCAGGAGGATGTGTTCCATGATCTTCCCAGGCACAGAGGCTGACAGGTTGGTAGTTCACAGGGTCCACCTTTTTAAGATGGGTGCAATGTTTCCCATTTTCCAGTCATCTGGGACTTCACCTGACTTCTGTGACTTTTCAAGTATCAGGGAGAGTGTCTTGGCAGCCACACCAGCCAATTCTCTCAGGGCTCTGGGATGCATCTCATTAGTTCTCATGGATTTATACATGTTCAGGCTGGTGGTGATGAACCTGGTCTGTACTTGCAGTCAGAAGCATTTTGCGCCCCAGTCCCCATCCTGCAGTCCATGCATTCAAGAGGTGTGAGAAGAAATGTTGCCTTGAAGGCTGAGGCAAAAGAAGTTGTTGAGTTCCTCAGCCTTCCCCTTGTCAATTGTTACCAGTTTTCCAGCTTTGCTTATCTGACAGTACATCTTCTTTGACCTTTCTTTTCTGGTTAATACACCTGTAAAAGCACTTCTTGTTACTCTTTGCATCCATTGCTAGGTTCAGTTCCCACTTCAAAAAATGTAGGAGGCACCCTACCAATGGGAGAATTACGAAAGTAGTTACTTAGAAAAAATAATTATTTAGAAGAGAAAGCAGTTATTTAGAAGACAAATTACAGACTGTGTAGTTGGACATCTGCATGTGAGATCTCACTGCAGAGAAAAAGCCCAGTGTTGTCCCTAAATGTGTATGCAAAAAATGGACTCCTTTGCCTGCAGTGGTTCCCATGCTTGCTCTGTCTAGGTCAAATATCTTTCAAGACTCCCTTTCAAGTATAAAGTAGAAAGGATCTCAGAACTGATTTAAATAAATGAAAGAAGAAGAGCTAAAAGGATGAATTTTCTTGCTATTCAAAAGAAGATTAAAAATTGACAGATGATGGCATATGAGGACCTACAGGGTAAGATTTCAAGTCATGCAGTGCTCCTTAGCTTGACGAATGATGTGTTTGGAAGCTGATGTTACACAAATTTGCATTAGTCATGAGGTATGTACATTTGTAAACTTCTAAGTTGCATTTTTCATTTGTTAATTGTCTTTACTAACTCACCAGAAGCAAAGAACCATACCAACAATGTTGTCAGCTTTTGTTGCCACTACATGCAAAGTGGGGAGGTGCATGGAAGGCAAAAGGGACAGGAAGACAAGTCCAGGAATATGGAACAGGTTTTTGAGTTTGACTTTGATCATTGATGCTGATTTTAATAAAAGCATTAACACTCCCACAGCACCTGCAGGGTGAGGTGACTGAAGTTATTTAGTGGTCTCTGAACAGTAGTGGATATTGGACCACTCTGATCACAGTATGATAAGTATTGATTCTACAAAAGAGATCCCTAGAACCTCCTTCATTCTTGCCTAGGAATGCCCCATGGTAGCCTGTGCTCTGCTGCTGTCACACTGGCTGTGATGAGTATTGCCATTGGGAACTGCTTGCGTCCTAGTGAGAGTCAGAAGGTTGGAAAAGAATCAGAAGGTTGAGGAGGTTGGAAAAATTACCTGAAGGTTTCAGTGGGAAGTTTTGGATGAAGTGAATGATGAGGCTGTGCAGCTTTTTTGGTTTCTTTACACTGAACATTTTCAAATACTTCATGTTTGGCTAGAAACATGAAAATAAAAGGTGCATCACGTGAACGGTGGAAATGAAGGAGAAATGCTGTGCCCAGTGTCTTCTCTCTAAGTAGTTTTTCCCCTATATACCCTGTGCCCACAGTACCAAAATTCTCTCGTGCATCCCATGATGTGATGCCTTTGGTAGCTAAACTCTCCAGCTCCTCACAGGCTCCCTATCTCTGTAGTTGACAAAGGCATAGCATGTTCTATACCTGGCAGAAAGGTATTTGTCTGTTTGTTTGTCCTCAAGCTGCCATCAAGATTTGTGTAAAGGATAAACTATTCCTGTCTTTCCACTAGTGGGAAATTGGGATTTTTTTTTCTGCTTCCATGTTTTTCACAAAACTTGAAGGAATTTAGTGTTTTGAAGGCTTGTAGCTTCAGTCAAATTTGGTTGGAATTGGTCATCAGGCTCAAAATCACACAGCCACATCTGTCTTGCTTCCAGAGGGAACTTGTCTAAAATGTATCATGTAAGAAGTGAGTATCTTTTATTTGTATGAGCTATTTGAGATTTTGGTAGCAAAACTTGTTTTTTGAAGGATAAAGGTATTTAGGGAATGGAGAAGAGATTTTTTTTCTTTTGGTTTAGAGTGTAATAAAAATTTCAGCATCTTATAACTCTCCCAATTGCCTTTTATGAACATCCTGGGGGCTGTGGTCCACTGTTTGAAAAACAGCAAGATAATAGAATAGTAAAATATAAAAGGAAATGCATAAACTTATCCAGACTATTTGAGGATGAATACCATTTCACTGGGAAAAAGTGTATGTGTGAGGGAAGAAAGAAGGGGAGAAAGAAACTGGGAAAGAGTTTAAAAGAGGAGAATATTACCTATTGAAACGTGGGGAGCTGAGATATGGTTAGGAAAGAGAAATGGGATTGAGGTTTTGGAAAGAGGCTGGTGTCGGAGCAGATCTATTTTCTTGCAGCTGAAGGAACATCACTGGCATTGCATACAGCTGCTGTCAAGTTCTTTCAGGGATTCCTTCTAAAAGTTTAATGAAGAAAATTGCTACATGCCACAATGAAGCCAGGAAGAGGGAAACATACAGATATTATCAGCAGTAAGAAGGCATGGAAGAAAAGAAGGCTTGATTTCAAACATGAAGGTTATTTTACCTTTTGTGAAGAGAGCCTTTTTAGCACTGTGGTATAAACAACATTAGCTTTGATCTTGCAAACATAAAGACAGCAAACAAATCAGAACAGAAAATCTGTGGTATGATCAGATGGTGTGGACTCAATATTTGAAAACTAACAAGATCCAGCTGTGAGGAATGGGAGGGTCACAATATTGAGGCATTACAAAGGAAAGCATAAAAACATTTTTGCTCAGAAATGGTGAAAGGAAAAAAAAAGACATGAACAAAGCTGTAGAGCTATAGCCTGGAAAATCTGCAGAATTTGATAACATTGGTTGCTATCAGCATTGTTAAAAATGCAGTGGCAGTGACAGTGAATAGCTAGATTATGCATTAGTGTGTGGAACAATGTGCAGCTCCCAATTACTGAGAGAGAATTATGGCTAGAATCCTTAAAAAAGGCAATATAGACTTCAAGATCTGTCTATTCTAAGAAAGATATTATCCATCTTCACATTGGCATTCAGAGATGCAGAAGACTTGAAACAAGCCGGCCTTAGAATAAGAAGGTCATACTTACCGGGGGAAAAGGTTCTTTTATTTTCTCCTTGAGAAACCAGATGCAAATTTATGAATTTCATTGATTTTAAAAGGTAGCTGATGGCGTCTGTGGAGAGCCTCTTTGACACAAGCACATCATGTGCTATTTCAGAGAATATTATTCAATCAAGTAATTGAGAGTGCATCAGAAGGAGAAAGCTACGGAATAAATGGTTTGAAATAAATTATTACAAACAGTTGATGAGTTGTCATGCATTCCACTTTATTTTTCTGGTTATATTTCAAAAGGAAAAGTTCATAGAGAAGAAAACTAGACATGCTGGACATGCAAGGTCAAAGACAGATATTCTGAGTTCAGAGGTTCAGAAAACGCTGTTTGTGAAACCTTGGGAGGTTCTTTTGTTTATTTCTAGAAGTCAAAAGTCAAGTGCCTTGCTTTGCAGAAGTTGACTGAATAAGATGAATGATCTCATGCAATTACCATGGCCAGAATGTGTCTTGTCCTGCTGTGCTAGATTGTACCTCTGCAACTTGCTACAGGTTTTTGGTCATGATGAACCTTGTGTGCAGCAGAAGTGTGAATAAAATAGGACACGGTCCCTTAAGATCAGGGAAGATTTTAGCACTGTCTCTCCTTCCCGTTTGACCTTTTGTCTAAGTCCTGTGGACTAACAGGCTTCTGCAGTGGCTGCGGAAGGTGAATGCTCCTCAGCTGTGTGGAGTTTCTTGATGGGGGCAAAAGCCTTGGAGAGGGTTATTTTGCCCAGATGTAACAGCTTGTAAGCATGAAACGCTGACATAAATGATCCTGTGCCTCTTGGAGAGACATTTCTGTACTGACCCATCTCATCTTGCCAGGGCCCAACAGAGAGATGTGGCTGCTGTGCCTGTACCCACAGATTAGGCTGGTACAGAGTCCCCCTCTGCTGTAGAGTCAGCTGGCACACTGGCCAGCGTCCACACGATTACATTTTCTACTTCTAAAACTGGGTCACTAGACTCATTCTGTTGGCATATACTAACTTGCAAACTGTGCTCTGGCAATATTTTGGAAGATTGTTAGATGGAACAGACTAAAACCACTCCTGTGACACATGCTGAGGGACAATTCCAACAATTAACAGCATCAAGTCAAGTCTCAATGCCTGGGAATGCTCCCTGGTACTGCTTCATTTATCTGTGTAGACATAACCAATGTGTAGCCAAATCTCAAAATGAGGAGCTCAAGAATTAAATGTGCAGGAAAGTCAGTGTAACATGGAATGTTTTCCTTTATTTTGAACAAATTTATAACTGCAACTTAGTGCCATAATATAAATTTCTGATTTACTTTGATTACATTGTCAACAAATAATCTCTGGATTAAAAATTTACATGAAATGTAGTTATCTTTGAAACTAGACTTAGTAATCAACTTGAAAAAGACAGACGTTTGTAACCTTTGGCAAGATGAAGAAGTGATCAAAAATACAGAACAAACCATAAAAAAAGGTTTTCACTTAGAGACAATTGAAGAATGTTACCCATGAGCCTAAAAATCATAAATGAGACTTCTCTCTGATGTAGACTGAGTATTTCAAAATCAGATTTCCCACAGGTATCTTCAGCTTGGCTAATACATCTTTGAACATTATAAAACTGTTATGCATTGAATGCATACACTTAAGGGACATTCAGTGTAATTTCACAAAGAGTTAATTCAAAGTTTTAAGATTAATTTCATCAGAGAGGTATTAGACTTTGCATGAAAATAAAATTATTGTAGCTTTATGTTCCTCTAAAGAAAGTTAATTACTCGGTTGTTGTATCTTAGAATTTAGCCTTCCTATTAGGGGTGAAATTATATTAGACCATCATTAAAATAAAAGGGTTGAAATTGCAATGCATGGTCATTACACTAGAAAAATATAGTCCCAAAAATTCCAAACATGCAGATGTCCTACCAGCCACTGCTGCATCTCCCCCTCGATCCATGGGGACTGATTCCCTGTGGAGCCCGGCCAGCTGGGCAGTGGGGTGAGTTGGGCAGAGGGAAGGAACTTCTCCTTGGATCCTGAGGGACTTGGAGAAGCTCCCACATGAGTCCAAAGACGAGCTGCTCCCACAAGCAAAGGAAAGAGGCGCTCTCCCTCAGGATTAGTTCCAAGGTTTAATGAGGGCCTGGAGAGATCCCAGGCCACATCTGACCTCGAAGGACCTCCAGAGCAACAGAGGGTCTCCTGGACCGAAGCTGCCGATATAGGGGTCGGGAAACCCGAGCAGGCAATGGGGAAGGACATGGGAATGGCTCTCGGGGCAAGGCCTCAGAGTGACCCTTGAGGAGGGGTCAGGGAGGAGTCCCAGCCAGGGTCCAGCTACCTGGTGACCCTGGGAGAAGGATCTGGACAAAGGGGAAGGGTCACCAGGTGATGGACTCATCACCTGGGAGGAGACAGGGGGATGGGTTGGGGTTTGATGGACATACAGGTACTGATGGGGAAGCTGGGATGAGCCAGACAGGTACAAAGAGGGGATATGGAGGGACAAACCATTGTGAGGGGATATACAGTGCAAACACAGCTCTACAAGCCACAGTCACTTGTGTTTAGCTCCTGTCAGGCATTGGTATTTGGTGGGATTCCTCTGTTGGTGTGGCAGCAGCACGTTCATGTGGCTCACCAGCCGTCACTTCCCGGGTGACACTCGGCCTTTGGTCAGCCTTGAGGAGCGAGGGGACAGTGCTGGCACGAGGAAAGGCCATGCAGCTCTGGGTGGGTAACAGTGGAGACACTCACAGGCCATCAGGTCACAGTCCTGAGGAACTGCCGGAATCTGAGGTATTGATGATTCTGAGATTGTAAAAAGTCGCTGTCTTTCTGCCCCGTTGCCAAAGAAGAAGCCATAATTCGTCTGTGCTGTTTTCAAGGTTGTTTATTCTGTTTATCTCTAACATGTTCTGCTGCCCTGCCCAGCTCTGCCCTGCAGGGCAGCGTGTGGGGCTCTGCCCTCAGTGGGATGTTACAAACATTAAATACCAGAAACTCCCTGGGCTGGATTTACAATAACGTGCCAATATCTGTCATCTACATTGAACAGTGTGTCCCCAGCCTAAACCAATAGAAAAATGCCAACACTACAGTGAAACATGGAGGGCATGAAGAAGGAGAAAAAGGACAAAACACACCCAATTTCCTCCATCTTGTCCCCTTTGAACCCCTAATCTAGAATCCTAAAATTTTACTTTTGCACCCATGCCACACTTAATTATTACTCATATCAAACACTCAGAGCTTGTAATTCATCCTGTAAGATTGAAAACTCTTTTCCATGGACAGAGATCACAGACAGTGTTTCTGGGGGCTCTGTACAGGGGGGTCCCTGACCCCCTGCCAGGGTCCCAGGCCTTCCAGGGCAGCCAGAGGGATGCCCTCGATTCCCACAAGTAACCTGCTCCAGGGGACCCTGCTGGAGTAGGGAGGTTGGACTAGATGGACCTCCTGTGGTCCTTCCAGCATCACCGGGTCCCTGATTCTGTGAGGGAAGAGGAGATGGCAGTGGGATGCTGCTCTGGACAGGGCATGCATGGTCCTGGCACATTCTTTGTGAAGTATTTCCAGCTGACTCAGGGCGATGCTGACATAATTAAGGATTCATTGTGATATTTCATGTGGGATTCTGGACACTGATGTGCAGTTCTGAATGAGTAGCTTCAAAAAGGAAAACCAGTGAGTAATGACATATCTTGGAAAAGAAAACTAGGAAAGCTTGGTTAGTTTAATGTGGAAAGAGGACCATTGATAAGATGTCAATCCTGACTAAAAACACCTGGAACAGCTTAGAAAAAGATGAAAATAAAAGAACTGTTTGAGCCACTGATTTTTTTCTTTGACTTGATTTGGTTTCCTAAACCTTTTCCAAAGGTGGAACTACATGTCATGTTGCATTGTTAGAACACATCACAGCCTGTTGGCCTACTTTGCTATTTGCTATTTTGTATTTTTTAAAAATCTCAGAAGTAGTTTATGAACCCTCTGGAATGCATGGACTGTAGAGTGAAAACTAATGGCTAAACTCATGACTAACAGTGGTACAAGAAGAAATTGATATTATCTTGATATAAATCACTTCAGGCTGAGAATTACATGGTGGTTTCTATTAGAGAAGGAAGGTTCTACAGTAACTTTCTGAAGGAAGGAGATTTGGTAAAATACTGAGCTGTGTACTAGAAAGAGATGAATATCTGAAAAGCATTCTAGAATGCAGTGTTTATAACAGCGTATCTTCTTTGCTTTCTCATTTCTAAAAACAAGCTCATCTGGGTGAGTGCTCTTTTCTATTCTACTTCCACTTGTTCTGTTTTTTAAACAGTATCACTTCTATCTCATTGACTTCTAGGATTAAAAATAGACAGGGACTAAGATCTGTACATCATTCAAGTGAGATTCATTCCTGCCAGGCATTCTGATCAAACAGGCAAGGGCTTTCCTTAAATTCCTAGCAAAACTGTGAAACTTTGGCAACATCAGCAGTTGAGTGGTGTGTTTCATATTTTCTCTTTGCCTTCAGCATTCTCACACAACTTGGATATTAGATGCTCTTAAGAAAATATTTATGTTAGCTAAGTGCTGGTGTTTAAAAGTGAAAACAATAAAAAAAAAAAAAGAAATATTTGCAATATTCTAAAACATCAAGGTTTTAGGAAAATAATTTTACAAATCAACAGTTCTATGATTAACCTGAGATGTAATTTTGCCTAGGAAGTTTCCTGGAGAAATTGTCCCTTGTTAGCTTCCCATGCACCTAATTATTTTGTGTTGCTCTTACATAAACAATCTTCCTAAATAGTTAAGAAACTCATAAAATCTCTACATCTTTTTGATACACAGCTGCACATGTCGTGTTTTGTGTAAACAGGTTGGTGTCAAGTGTTTTGGGTGTTGAAAGAAGTGACACTTTGAGTGGTCCTTGCTCACACAGGATGGGTAGCAGAGCGATGCTGAGCTCCCTGCTCTGTCCTTGCTGCCTCTTTTCCTTCCTCCTGCAGCAGTTTCAGAGAGGAAGAGAGAGGAGGGAGCACTTTTTCAACAGGATAAACAAGTGTTCAGTGCATCAAGTAACTGTATTTAAGGCAGACCCTGAGCTTTCAGTGAAACACTGTTGATGGTGTACATGTCTGTGAGAGCTCTTACATGCAGGATGGATACTTACAAATGCTGCAAGTGCTGTTCAGGATTTTGCACTCTTGGAGGGACAGATCTGCAGATACAAGGGTCTGGGTTTAAATTTAGTCTTACTGAATTCAGCAAGTTTATGTTTGAACCTAAGATGATATATTTACTAACAGAGTGTTAACATATTTAATTTAATTTAAGCTGTATGGTACGCTGGAGGAATTGTGCCGAGGCAAAAGTGAGGTGGTCTATGAAATTGTTACTGCATTTTTGTTTCTTCACAAGAGCTTATTTTCTTTTATTCCCTGGGGCTGCTTTTCCCCAAATCAAGTCTGGACCAAATGCAAATCACACTTGTACAGACAGCTCCATTTTACTTTGCACTTCATCAGGTGATGGATAAGCACAGATTCAAGAGCAGGGATGTGCCAGAGAATGTGCAATGAAATACTCAACTACACACATCTGGCTTAGTCTGTCAGACTGCAGTAGGTTGAAAGGACCCTCAGCCTTGGCAGACCTAACCTGGCTGTGGCAGGGCCAGCCACGTGTTTCTGCAGTACATCCAGGAGCAGTCAGGCCCTTAGGATATGATGTCAGTCTGTGGTAGCCAAGCCATCTAACAGTTGCCTAGATCCAATTTACTGGGCTTAAAATGCCAGGGGGATCCTGTCTGACCCCTGACTTCTGTTTCAGCAGGCCACAAGTCTCCTGGAGGTTCTCTGTCATCTACACACAGATGTCTCACAAGCAGTAGAACAGCTCAAGTGATTAGGCAGCAGCATGCTGGCAAAGTGAATCAAACCCTGGTTCTACTCTCAGCTTGCCTGTAAAACCTTCACTTAGGTTTCACAGTGTAGAGCTGAATCCTGCTCTCTGTGGTTATGCTTGCTTATGTCTTGAATTTATGAAGCTGAGTTTAGGGAGGAATTATTTCTGATTAGCAATATTCTGTCAATAACAGTTCCTTCTTAATGTGCTTTTGCCTGGGATTAAAATAAAGCCACAGTGTCATGAATACAGGTATCAGAAAATGATAAAGAAATTTGAATTACTGATGCTAAAGGAGATTAGTGAATAGCGTATGAAGAGCTGCAAAATACGTATTGGCAGTTGCTAAAGAAAGCTGTTGTTATTTATTGCTTCCATTTATTATTGTACTAAAAGTCAAGTTCTAATCATTTAAGTAAATAACCTCAGTTCTGCTGAGCTTCAGTGATGCCTGGCAGAGAGTAACAAGTGCGCGTGCACCTAACATCAATTTCTGAAAAATATGAATGGTCTAAAATGAAATTGCATTAGTATTTTTTATGTAAGTTCTCCAATGCCATAGTTGATGCTGTATTCTCAACAGACATTGTGATAGGTCATTAATTTCTATGTGGATTTACCCAGTTGAAAATAGGGGCAGGGAAAGTCATTGTAAATGAATGGTCATTCTTTTGCTCTGTAAAATAATGCATTGAAATTGTGAATTCTTGAGTTCTTCTAGAGTACATTATGGTATTATTGTGCTGGTCTCAAATCTATTACTCTTAGTGAAAAGCTGGTTGTTTCAACAGAATACATCAGCTGAGCAAAGAATTTATAAGCACATGCTTTGATGGACTGGAAACATGTTTTGAGTGTTTGGCTTAATTGAAATCTGAAAAAAATGCCCAACAATATGAGGTTATGGATATCAATCAAATATTTCCTGTATGCTTTTTTACATTATTTATACAAATACATGCATTATAATAAATAATGCAGATCCCTACCAGAAAATTTAGGAGTTGACTTCTAGGGACCTTTCAGCAGTCCTGACTTGGTATTGAGCAGTCTCACTCTTGAAAATAATCCCATGTGTCTATTCATTCAGTATTAGAGGAGCTAGTAATTCTTATATTAGACGTAGTTAAGGCTTCCAAAGAGGAATGGCTATGTGGTCATTTGGTACATAACATTTGGCTAGCATGGAGCCACATTAGGATGCAGTGAGAGACAGTAAGGTGGGAGTTAATATGTGTTTTACGACTGCAGAGCATAGTAGCAGTCTTAAGTTAGCATGAGTGAAATTAATTCATTAGCTCATGGCTAGTGTACCAAATTGTAATGTGCTGTAAAATGTATAACCACATATTGTATGAAAAGATCTACAGCAAGAATTGCCCTAACAGTTGATTGGAGAGTTGTAAAATTAAATATAGTATCACTCCTTAAGAAGTAGAGTGTACTCTTAAGTATTGGGTGAGTGTAGTGTGAGTCAGTCCCCTAAAGAGCAGGATCCAATTGCTGTCTCTCAATGTAATCAAAGACCACAGGAGCGAAAGTAAAGTATTTGTGCAATTAAGATTATGAAGATAAACTGCTAAGTAACTAGACAGGCGACTGTCAATAATGCATTTATATCTCTTGCTAACCTAAATTATTTAAGTAATAATAAGTTCTCCCTCTCTCCTTCCCTCCCTTTCCAGTGTGACCTGTGTTCCCACAGAATAATGTCCCTACTGAGGTGGGAAGCCCCCCTGGAGCAGGGACTGGATTTGATTTGGTGTTTGAACAGAGCCCAGCATAAGCTGAATCCTGATTGTGGCCTCCAGCTTTGACTGCCGTGCAAATTGCAGTAGAAATAATAATTATTGTTTGAATTGTATCTGAGTGGTGTGAGTAGCATACGCTTGATGAGCTACCCAATTTGCAACAATAGTAACTATGTACAGAGCAGAGCCTGCTGTGCGACCTTGGGGAAGTCATCTCACCTCTCTGGGCTTTCCTGGCTATAAAATGAGAGCAAGATAATTTCTTTAAAAATGCTTTACAGGCATGGACTGTTATTACTGCAAAGAACTGATTGCATGCTGATTCTGGTCTGCTTTGTGCAACGTGACCCCTTGCCCTCAAGAGAAACTCAGAGATCTCTAGGCCATCTTAGAAGTAGTCAGTGTAAACAAGGAAAAATAGTAATTACCTAAAAAAGGAAAAAAAGCAAAATTAAACATATTTGTGGATGTACATCACTGTGAGCAACCATCTGCAGAATGATAAATAGTGGCATACATACATAAACACACTGCGTTGTCATTCCAAACAGCATATTCTGTGTGTTTATCTCTGCATTAATGAGGTACTCGACTTGGCTTTGACATCTGTCACTTTGCAGTCATGGCAGTGCAGATCTGAATTTGAGAACAAAATTCATGGGCACGTATTTTAGCTTTTTATTCCACATACTGGAAGTAGTTGTTGCACAACACATTTGGCCAAACCATGTTTTTCCCTTGGACAACAAGCCCAAGATGAATGCATAACATAGCCGGATGACATAGCTTGAAATGCATCAGTTCCAGTACCCAAACAGGTACCAGGCTGTCATCATCATGAGCAGGCTTGAGGGACTGCTCCCATACAGAGAGGAATGACTGACAGATAAGCAAGGTTTAGCTAATCCTATTTATTTGGTCACTTCAGCATTCAGCCAAGTGTTACACTTCCTTTTTGACTTGCTTTTTCTTTCAGAAAACAACTGCAGCAAAGCCAGATATATAGCTCATGGCTCATTTACTCACAGTGCCAGCAAGTGTCTCTACAGTGATTCTCTTTTGAACATACATGAGTGACAGATTGTTCAGACCACTGGTTCTCAGCATCCCCAGCATACTGGTGTTCTGTAGGGTGTTCTGTTGGCAAGAATTGCTGCAGGGAACAGATGTACACTTGATACACGAGGAGTTTCCAAAGACAGTCGAGCCACATCCTGGGACCTTCCCAATGAGTGCACTAGCTTTAAATTCCCACAAGATTTAGCATTCCACATTTTCCTTCTTCCTATACATGTTCTGGTTGTTCAGCTGTGACTTTTTTGAGTGCATAGGTGAGGGGATGCAGGAAAGATGACATGAATAGAGAAGAGGATCTGATTACAGAGTGACAGAGGAACAGCAGCCGACACTGATTTTCTGCAACTGAGTGGAGAGAGGCAACCTCACCTTGATCAGAAGGACCAAATCTTGGAGACTTTCAGTGCACTGCACTATGAAGCAGAATTTAGTTTGTCTCAATAAGGAAGGAGGACTTTCTCCTTTTTCACTGTTGGCTCCACATAGAGAGGTATTTCCCTTACGAATATATTTGCCCTTTTTGAAAACAATCTCTGAAGCTGTGCTAATTCTCACACAAGGCATGCTGGTGAGAAAATACAGGCAGCACAGAATTACAGGAATGGATAAGTAAGCACTTTTGGTGTGGTCATGCTTGATGGCTGCCCAAGTGAGTTCTACTGCAAAATTTTAAAAGATGGGTAGTCATTTTGTGGTGCATTGCTGCACGCCAGATTCCCAGCATCTGAAAAATAGAGAACCTGTGAATTGTCTCTGAGAAATTCTCAAAGGCTGCTCATTCTGTGTATGCTCTGGTTGTCATTTGCAGCTCTGGCAAAAGAACTGATGTGAGCCTGGAAGTAAAGGGATAATAGTGAAATTGCAGGTAAATAATCCTTGTTATTGTACTACAATATATCTGTTTCTTCTCTAATGCAAACACCCATCTGGGAAGAGTTTCCTTCCAAAAAGCATGAAGGCAATAAGAAGATAACAGTTTTCACCCAAGGCTACTGAGGCAAAGATCTGGATACTGTTCCTGAGCTGTGAGTGTTACCTGCAGAGATGGTGGATGGATAATTTCAATCACAAACACTTTGAAATATCTGACATGAGGCACTGTTCCAGGAAAGCAGTGCCAAGGATAATTTTATTCTTCAGTGAGTTTTTGGGTGGTACTTACCTTATGCACTGAGAACCTTTTATAGGTTATTTCTTGAGCCACATTTTGCCAATGAAACTTCTGCTCTACAGCCAGAGAACGCTTCTGTCTGAGGGAAAAAATCCATAGTGTTGGCAGCAGATTTTATGACATATTGGGTGATGTCATTAAGGGAGCTGTTAGCAATCTGTCATTTACAGAGCAGCTTCAACTAGTCCAACGTAAGAGAAGTGATTTAATTCCATGTCTGCTTGGATTTCTCCTATATAATCAGTGGTGGCTCAGGAGAATTAGGAAGCACAGCATGATCCTCTCCTGATTACTTTGCTGTCATTTCCAATTTATGGCCTAAAATACAAAAGAATAAAGTCTTCATGCCCAGAGGGGCTCTTGAGGGGTTGGTACAGGGTCTCCCCCAAATCTTTTAGCTGTGGTGGCTGCACAGGCAGAGCACTCTTGTGCAAGGACCAGTTACAGTGACTGTAGCTTCTGACTCTGGTTATGCAAACGTGGCTGCTGACAAATGGCAGGGGGAAGGGACCTCTGCAGGAGTGTCCACAGAGGCTCATGAGGAAGTGCTCTCCCTGCTGAAAGGCAGCACATTTACCTCACCTATCCCCCAAAGCTTGTTGTGGCTGTGGCAGCCTTCATTTCACCTGCAGGTAATTTGATCCTGTCTTCCATGAATTTTCCCATGAAGGGGAAATTGATGTCCCACAAGGAGGACAACTAACTAGAAATGGAAACAGGGCATGTTCTTATGCTGCCTCTTTGAAAGCTCCTCAGGTCTTCAGTGTAGTATTCTATTTCTTTTGGGTATTTGTGGTTTGGGTCAAAGAGGAGAACAGCAGAAAATTATCCTAAATTGTGCTTTGGACAAGCTGCATAGCACATCTAGCGTCCTCCTGCTTTTCTTGTAGGAAGTTGGCTTGGGAGTAGCATCATCAGGAACCAGGCTGGTCCTCCTCCCTGTCACTGCGGGGTGCAGAACATGGTGCTGTGATGCCACATTTTGTTGCTCCAGTTTGCTGCCAAAGGATGTGGAAAGCAGAAGCACAGGTTGCTTCAGAAAAGGGTTAGACAATTAAGAGAGAAGAGATGCAGTGATGGCTGTTACTGGTCTGCACGTTTGTCACAGCTTCACCCTGTGGGGAGCAGACTGGTGGCAGTAAGGATGGTGTGACTGGGGAAAACCAAATTCCTCTTCCTTCTAAATGTCAGATATTGTCTGCAGTTGAAAATGTCATTCCAGGCTAGATGAGCCTTTGTTCCCACCAAGTATATTCACTGTTGTGTATTAGTTGCTCCTCTGCAGGTAGGTTTAAGAGAGATTATTTGTTCTTTCTGTGAGCAATGACATATTCCAGCACAAAGTGCCAGTCACAGGATTGCCTGATCATCAGCATCCTGTTTTGAATTTTGAAAATGCTTTGGGAGACTTTTTCTCTTCATAAAATGAATTCATGGATCTATAGAGTTCAATGCCAGACAGGTCCATTAGTCAGCTTTACTGGGTAACACACACCATGGAGTTTTACCAAGCTATTGCTGTACAGAGCAGTATGCTAATACTGCTGCCTTTACTTTGCTAGAAACTTAACAAGGTGCAGTAAGTGTTTGCTGCCAGAGTCAGTATTATTCTTTTCCCTTCCCAGAAGATGGCTACTGAGTTTATGTTGTCCAGATATCCTATGATTTAAAAAACATGGTTGTGACTGACTAAGTGCATAACACCTGTGAATAAGAAAGGGCCCTAAAACAGGAGCAGTGTCTCAAAATACGTAGTGTTAGCATCTACACAGTGGCTTTCAGCCAGCTGTTTCAAAATATTTTTTACTTAAGGACAGACATATCCACTCTCCCAGTTTGTAACGACCGAAGGCAAAGTGCTTTGCTGTCTGCCAGCAGAGCCCAGAATAGAATCCAGCCTCTTCCTCTGCTCTGTTCTTGTCTGGGTCTAATCAGACTGGTGCGATTTGGGCACAGCCTGTTTTGTTGTAGGGCTGCTGGTTGTGCAAGTGGCTGAGCTGGGAAGGAGCAGAGGACCACAGTGCTATGGCAGATGGCACTTTTGACATGCAGCTTCTGTCCTCACATTCCTAGCAGGTGGTGGGAATGATGTGGCAAGGATGAGAGTTCAGAGGTGAGAGTCCTGAGGTCTGAAGATACTTTACAGAGTGAGAATCAGAATTGGCAGCAATGTGGATTCTGATGCAACTGTTAATGATACTTGAATTCTCAGATTTGATTGTAAAGTAACCATGAGCCAACTAACCATAAGTAGTCATGAGCCAAGAACTTCTAGAATCAAAAATCTTCATGAAAGTACAGTGTCACAAAACCCAAGTATATTTTGGAAGGACTAATTGCCATTTAGTGTCATATCAGATTCAGATTCTCATCTCCAGAATTTGGTCTAGAACTCTGAAGGTTAGTGTGATTTTTTTTGTGTTCACACAGATCTCCAAGAACCATCTCTCTAAAAAATCACAAAATTTCTGAGATACTTGGTGAAATTATGAGGGTAAGCAAAAATGGGGACAAAATAACTGTAGCCTGAGATTCAGTTGTAAAAAATTCCAAATATATGTTTTTTAGGATAGAAGAGTAGTCTTTAACCTAGCAGGAAAACCAGCTATTGAGATAAAAATTTAGAAATCTAGGTAAAATGACAGGGCTGAATGATGATCCTATTTTTAAAAAAGGTTTATGCAGAGAACAGAGAAACAGCAGAAACAATAAATAAGTCTACAAGAAAATGTATGACAGTAAGTGCTAGCATGCAGAGAGGTGTTGGGAATTGGAAAAATACCTGAGAGAGATAAATTTGTCTATGCAGTGATTGTCTATAAAAGCAAAGTTTAATACAAAAAATCAATACTTGCAGGTTTTTTGAATGTTAATTGTATAATTTCTAGTAAGCTACAAGGCTTACATCCTTATCACAGAATTCCTTTAAGCAGGAATTAAGAAAAAAGCAGAATGAGATTTACAGTTTCCAAAAATAGATTGCCAAGAGCAGAGGTTTCTTCTTCTGATTGCAAGAGAATCACTCTGCGGTGTTTTACCAAAGAACAAGTAGTACTGAGTAAAAGAATAATTGAAAAGTGATTTTTCAAGGATTTTTCTACCTTTCTATTCTCTGTGCTGGATTTTGTTGTGCTGTCTAGATGAAATATTCACGATGGCACTGACCCTTTCCCTTGTGCAATTTGTCCAGTGTTTGCTTGGCGATGTTCAGAAGTAGTGGAGCAGAAAATCCCTTGCTACAGCCAGCATTTGCTGGGGATTACTCTTCACACTGGTATATGTTGAAGGAGATTCACTGGGAGAAGTGATGAAATGGCTGTATGGCTTCAAGACTAGAAATCTTTTTTGAGTGTGATCCAGCCTGGAAAGCTGTGTTCTTTTTTCTCCTTTTTGAAAGGGGTAAAAATACTGAAAATGCTGAGCAGTTCTTTGAAATATGCATATCTGAGCTCCAGGTTAATGTGAGAGGTGAAGACAGAGCTGCCTTCTCTTTTCAGTTTCTTGGAAGAGTACTCTTGGGCTTGACTGGGGCTCCTCATTTCCAGAAATAATGCTGAATATTTGCTGTTGTTCTATTCTTGTCCATACTGACTTCACTAGGTTGCACTGTGAAGGGCATTCTTAAGCATGGGGCTTAAGTCTCAGCTAATTGAGCTATCAGGATAAGCATATACAGAAATACATGTCTGTCCTGCAGAGTGACCAAGGGATTTGTGTTCTCTCTTTTGATAATTGGTTAATTTTCTTAGAAGTCAGATTTGGGAACTCATCAGAGTAGTGACTCCTGGTTTCTGAGCAGGCTGTGCTTCTCTTTGGGTTCAGAGTCACTCAGAACAATTAATAATTTACCAACTTCTGCCTCATAGCCTGTCTCCATTGTCACTGCATTGTCACCTTCTGCTCATTACAGACAGCTAAGGATGGCTGACAGCAGAGCAGGTGCAACTTACAGCATGAATACACCTTTGGCTGCTCTGTTCTGTGTGTCAGATATGTAGCAGTGGCCACCTGTCTCCAGTGCTGACATTTTGGGACCTGGAAACATCATAAAATTATCTCTTCCAGCCTAAGTAGATGTGTCAGAGAAGCAAAGAGGACAGCATCTCATGTCCTGCTTCCTACTTGTACTTCTTTTGTGTTTCCTAGGTGTCTCATGCCATTTTTATTTCTCTGTAAAATTCTTCCCAAAAAGTCTCATCGCTTTTTGACTTTTTTTCTGGCGGTTGACAAAAATGATTTGTGGCAAACACCCAAGAGGACAAGTCTCACTGAATTCAGCACCTGTGACAGGAACTTACTGCCTGTCTGGATAAAAAAGAAAAGGGCAGCTCTTTGGTGATGGGGGCAGTCAAGGAAGCTCTCAGTCATAGGCTTGCATCTACTGTGTGCATCTCCTGGGACTGGAGGCAGGTAACATTCCTGGCTTCATTTCTGACAGTCAGCTGAGCAGAAGAGGATGTTATTCTGGAAAACTCTCAGTTATTCCATGTGGTGGGGAGGTTGTTGAGATAACCAGGATGAAGGAGGAATGCAGATGGTGTCAAACATGGAGATAAGGCAGCAGGAGCTTTTGCATGGAGAAAAGCAGGCCCATGATGTTGCTGATTGCATGAAGAAGAATCTGTAAAGCCATCTAGGGTAAGTACAGGGTGGTTCTGTGTGAGTGAAGCTGGTCTGTTCCCTTTATGGGGTGATCTGAGCCCTGCTGTGCTGAGCCCTGTCCAAGAGCTACAGAGGCCAGTGTCCCTCAAAATGTTCTGTGTTCAGAGCAGTCAAGGCAGGAAGGGAAGTGCCACTATAGGACACGTGAAAGCACAACAAAAGCAGCTGCTATTGCAAAGGTGAAAAAGAGCAAGTTTATTTTCTGACTCCAGCATTTATACTTTTTAAAAGCTGCAGTGGATTGGAGGGTGATTGTGCCACCTCTCCAATGATATTGGACAAACTACTAGTACATCAAATTTCTCCGCCTCTATGGAGGAATGCAAATGTTTCCAGAAAGTTGTGTGAGAAAGTTCTCTACAAGAATGTAAACTCAGAAGGCTTTAGAAAATCTTAAGAATCAGGGCAATAGGGAAGCAGTGGCAGAGAGAACAGAAATGGCCTGAGCATGATGCCTGGAGAGCTGGGAACACAGTCTGCATCTCCTGACTTGTGATCCAGTCCCAGCCATTAAACTCCACAACCCAAAAATGGTCATGGGAGGGCTCTTTGAGCTCATGTCCATGGATTGAGTTGAGTGTTTTTAAAGAATGCTCTAGCAAATTTCACTGAGAGGTATTAGTGGCAATGGCATTGCTTCACAATGCTCATTTCAAATTTCTTGGTCTCTTTTTCTAAATCACTATAGCACAGCTTGGCTCTGCCTCCAGTCCAGCTCTGTACCTGTGCTTGCTAAGTTTTTATACTGCCATAAATGTACAGTATCAGTTTTCCTAATGTGGTTAACTCAGTATTTTTTCATTATTTGATTTTTACAATATCAAAAGGTCTGAGCGCTTTTATGGATGGATGAATAGAGAATACATTTCTGTGAAAATGATCTCTTTTTTAGTTAGGAAGCAATTCTAAAAATGCCTGAAAAATCCTTAATGATATTTATTCTACTCATATGACCTAAAAATAGCTAAAGCAATTTGAGTAGGAATGAAAAATCACTTGCATATGGAGTTTCATCTTTAAGTGGAAGACAACCTACTCTCAGATCAAACAGTGAGGTAAAAGTCTACTTTCAAATTGCAATTTTTATACTTTGCAAAAGTACTCTTAGTGGCTTTGAGCACATCACAGAGCTTCTTCGTTAAGTCAGCTAAGTGAATTACTTGCTACTGATGTCTGCTGTAGAAATGTGTTAACATTTCTAAAAGTGCTTAATAAATCACATCGTGCTACTTTGTAGTTGGGATGTTTTTGGATACAACCTGTAGCTTCATTTCATGTAGACCATTCCAACCCACCATGTTTGCTGGGTTCCTTTGGGAATTATTGTTGGAGAGCAAGAGGTTAATATATAACCTAAATATATAACAGTTAATATATAACTGTTAAAAGCCTGTTTGGGCTTTTTTTTTTAAGAGGAAGAAAAGGTTCCTTTTTCCTGCTTTGCACTCTGTAATCACTATCTAATCTAAGAGTGTTGGAGTACTTTACAAAATTCTATGAGCTGAGCCTCTCAACCCCAGCAGCAGCAGGGCAGCTCTGCTGATAGTTAATGAGGAGAAAATTGAGGCTGAGAGGAACTTACAGCAGCAGTCTAGACTCGGGTCTAAGTCTGAAGATGCTGGTTTTTTGAGACAGGCTGAAGGTTGCTTGGGAAGGCTGTGTCAGGTCCAGGTCTGTAACCTATAGCTCCAGTCTCCTTATAGCCAGATTATCCCTGATAGGACTGCCAAACATTCCTCTAAATGGAGCTCCATACAAAGTTGTAAGTGCTTGAGCCTGTGGGGATTGTCACTCTATTAGAGCCCAGGCAGTGACCCTGACAGGATAATATGTCCTAGAGCAACAAAAAACTTTGTGCTATACTTTCAAAGAGGTATTATTTAGTATTGAATGGCCTTTTCTGTCTTTTTCTTTCTTTATAAATGGAGATGAATCCAGGTTTGTCTAAGGCCATAGTCCTTGGTGCAGCTGATGAGAATGCTACAGTGAAACTGTGTAATGAAAAGCCTGTTCCTGTGAAATCTCCCAAATGACAGTCCTCTTATGAGCATGAAGGGATTCAAGGGACCTCAAAAATGTGGTCTGTAGGAGTCTGATGCATGGGGGCTAAAAAAGCCACACACACTCTGTCTACCTGCAGTGCCAGCAGGACCTTGCCTTGGCTCAGTGTAAGAGCCTGGAGAGCAGCGTGAGACTGCAGTAAGGAGGGAGAAGTGCCTTTTTGGTGGCTGAGACACTGTGCACTGGTGTTCAGGCTGGTCTCTCTGCTGGAATCTGGTACAGAGAATAAGGTGCCTTTTCTTTCATCTGGAAATTCCATTTTCATACACCAAAAAGACAATGAAGGTTGCCTTGAACACCTTCTCTGACCTATTGGCTAATGCGCTCCACAGGGCATCCCTGAATTCATTCAAGTTTAAATTAAAGAAAAACAATCAAACAAACAGAAATTGGATTCTCCTGCCAGTTCACCAGGTTCCTAATAAACTCATATTTCAAAATTTCTAATACTATTACTTCTCCTCCAGTTACTATTTCTTTTCCAGTTTCTTTCTAGTTCAGATCTGGATTAGAGAACACCATATTGTGTGTGGTTTTTCCATTCCTACCAAAGGCTTTGCATAGGCATCAGGCTATGGAAGGACTTGTTGCAGAAACACTGGAGGATTGGGTAGGGGCAGAATGGATCCAGTTCACTTTACTTTGGTGAGAGTTTAAGGGAACAAAGACACCCTGCACAACAGCCTGGCAGCAAAGGACTGTGAGGAGGCTGGGTGTGCTTACAGGGAGATGAGCTGGAATTCCTGTCCCTAAAACCTGGAGGTGTGGAAGGAAGCTATCTAAGCAGCTTGTCAGCTTAAGATTATTTTGATAAGCTTTGAAGCTAGTCAGCAGATGAGGTGACTTAGGAAAAAGATACTCCAAAGTGCAGGACCTGCTGGGATTCTGATCAGTAAACCCAAAGCTCATTGGCTTCAGAACCATGAAGCCAGAACCTGTGGCTTCTGCACTGTAGGAGGAATGAGACAACAGCCACTGAGCTGTTTGCAAAGTCAGGTGTCTCTTTCCCATTTTTGCTCTTCTCCATCCTTTCTTCTCATGGAATATGACAGCAGCCCTTTGGGGCAGGGCTGCACTCGAGCCTGAAGCAGAGGTCAGGGTGCCTGGTTTGCTTGGCTACTGAAAGCCTTCATTGGTTGAAGCAGCAATGATCAGACTGCACAAAGATCTGTAGTCTGGTAACTTTGTGAGATGACTGTCCAGGGTAAGTATCTCAACATCTGAGTGTTTGCAGTATGAACATACTTCAGTTGCCATATGGGGAACTGTTTTTTCCACTGATGCTTGCTTTCCAGCAGGGAAGGGCAATGCAAGGCAAAGTTCTCATAGATGGAGGGGTGATGGGAGCTCCTGTCCTGACATATCAATCATAACTAGCTTTTCTCCTCCCATAGTTCAACATGTCCTGAAAACACAGCCTTTTTCTGCACCTTGTTGGGCTGCCAAAATTCTCCAGTCAACACCTTGGTGCCATGCCACTCACTGAACCTGCCCATGTATCTGATTCACCCTGTTTCCACCAAGTGATCTGTGTCCTCATTCCTCTAATCTACCATGGTCACTGAGCCACCTGCCTGTCAGCTCTGTCCAGCTGAGATGCCCAAGAAAAGTCCAACATTAACTTTGTATTTTGTAAAAATATTTTACCTGTGAAAGTGTTGCATAAACTGCTGGCTTCTAAGGAAAACCTGGTTTCCTGTACAGAATTTGACTGCTTTTCCTGATTCCATTTCCAAGATACTAATTTCTTGCAAATCCCTAAAGCAATGAAAGGTCATACCAAAAAGGCCACAGAATATTTATTTTAGAACGTGTGTATTATTTTCTTTCTGTCAAAGTCTGTAAAAAGAAAAAGAGGACTTTATTTAAGAAGCCCAAGGAGACTAATGGCTCCCCAGTTTCACTGCAGCAGATAAAGGAGCACTTGCAAGTGGTGCTGACAGCTCAAGGCAGATTGCTGGGGATTAGCAGAGTTGTGACAGGAGCACGTCTGACCTCTTAACTGGCTGTGCTCTCCAGTCTCCAGCCCTGCTAATTACCATGTAGCACAACTAAATAAATAATGCATGCTGCATTCCTCTGAACTTGTAAATAGGCGAGTGTTACACAATCACATGGACCTTCCCATTAATGGCGCTCTGTGGTGCCCTCTCTGCTTGAGTAGACAATTTGAGAGGGCATCTCTCCTGCTGCTTACTGAGAGACTCGGGGAGAGGTGACGCTTTTCATTTCTGCATTTCCTAGATGCTTGCTATTAATGCTGTGTCTCACATCCCTAATCCCTAATGATATGGCTGGGAGCTGTTGATTTGCATGAATCACTCGCATTCTGGCTCTGGCCACTATCAGTTCACATTGTAAAAGCTTTTCAATTGCTTTATTCAATGATAAACAGCAATAAGGAGACATTTCCAGTGTCTGTTTATAGGATTTAGTGACAAGATTGGTTCAGAAGTAATGTATGCAAAGGCATTTTCAAATCTGTCCATGGAAACATTTGGGAAAAAATTGGTTGTTTTCAGAGTTAACCTTATGGTGTAATTCCAAGATGAGCCATATAGCTGATTGGAAATTTTAATAAAAAGATTTTTCTTTAGAAGATGCTGACTTGCACTGATCAAAACCACTTGCAGCACTCTGCCAGTTCCAGCAAAACTGAAGGTAATAGGAAAGGCATCTCCTGTCTCAGGTAGGAATTACCCAAGGGAATACTCCAGAGAGTGAGTATTATGTGAGATGCTGAATACCCATTGTCAAACATTTCCTTTGAATCAGAAAGCCTAGATACCTAAATCTTAGGAACTGTCCCCTGGCCAGGAGGATGTCCTGGTGGCCACCCTGATGGCTGTCCCAGGATACCTCTCCCATTTATGGAACACTCCTGAGAGGTTTTGGGTGCCGTGTGAGGACAAGTGGGCATCTTTCAGGTTTAGCAGAAAAGCCATTCCCTCTCCAGGGTCACAGCATACACCTGACCATTCTGCAGTACTGGAATCCAGCATAAACCAGTTTCTTTCCTGTTTTACCTGTGAAACACTTGCCCATGGCAGTGCACAGCAGCCTCTGAGGTGTCATGTGCTGAGCCTGCTGTGCTGTGCCAGGCTCCCCTCTGACCCTGGCTGAGCCACCTCCAGCTGCACTCCCTCCCCTCCTCTGCAGGCAGGGGCAATCCTGCCTGTCCCTTGTGGTGAGTTGAGAAAGGAGGAATTTTCTTGCATGACTTGCCTGCTGTGCAGCTCCACAGAACCAGGTCTTAAAGCTATTGTTGCAGTTGCCCCTTATGGAGAAAATAAATAGGCCAAATAAATAAATGAAAAAGGCCAAAGGCTTTTTGTCAATGGCCATTCTTTAATTTTGTATGGCTATTTTTCCCTTGTAACTTACAGGAAGGCCTTTACTATCAGTTGTCATAAATAAATGAATGAGGCCTTATTAAAGACCATGCATTCCTTTAAACTTTCCCAAAATTTAATCTGTCCTTTCAGGCCTTTCTGAGAATTCAGAGTATTTCTTGGGGTGTTGTTATGCTTTGTTACACTGCCTTCTTCCTGTATGAGGTTAATAAAGAAAGCTCACCATAACCAATATTTCATCTGTCCAACATCTCATTACTGTTTCTTCTGAAGAAAAAAAAAAAGTGTAAAGATTTTCATCCCTAATGGGAATTAATTTCCTTGATCACAGAGAGAATAATGTTACCTGTAAATATATAATTAAGAGCTACAACCTTTAGCCATTTCTGTAAGCTTTTCCTTATCATAACAATGATAGCATTGTAGTCAGATTAACTTTAAAGAGGAATGTTTTATGCTTTATCCTTTCTGTGGCTATGGATATGTCATAAGGTCACATCTATATTAGTATGTTTGGCCTGTGCTGTTCGGTAATTAATTCAGTCATTATTAAAATAACTTGTTTAAATATTATTTTTGGTTTCAGTTGGTGCTTTTGCATTTGCATTAATGTCTGCAAAATTTCAGATAAAAATACTATAATGAGTTTCCTGACACAATAGATGCACTGGAGGCAGCTCTAAGGAGCTCCAAAGTGAGAGTTACCTATTGGTGTATGAGTGACTATGTGTGGTTTTAAGAGTTTTTCTGTTCTGTTATTACTGCATATTCTTGATAAATAGACCAGATGGAAGGTTTTAAAAAACCTACATGAGCCTAATAGTCCTTAGCAGTTCAGATAATTTTATTTAGATGAATACTGATGTGGGAAATTTAACTGAATACTCTCCCATTTACCAGGCCATTTGAAAATGTGATTAATTTGGAGTTCTTGTGAATGTTGGCATGATTATTAGACACATTAGACAAACTTTGTTGCCACTGAACTGTCAACTGTAGCACATTTCCTTCTGTCCTGTGAAGGCAAATTCTTCATGGAGTTCATAAATTCAGGTGACCAATGTGCCAGCCTCTTGGATTGCACACTGCAGACCTGTTGAGGTTGGACATGAGGCAGTGTCATAAAATCCAACCTGGATGATTCATTTCCTGTGTTTCAGTAATGTCAGCAGTGTACTACATACTGTAGGAACAGGAACTACACCAAATAGCTTATTTTTAAGTCAGCAGAGGGAAAGAATGTATTTCCAAGGATGTTTCTTTTAAAAATACAGTTCCATAATTTCACATCATTGCTTGTGTATGTCAGTAGAGAAATGAGTCTCAGCTGGGGCTCAAAGATGAATCTGTTCTCTTACAGAGTATGCTCAGTCTGCTAAATAGCCAAAGGATAGTGCCTTAATCACAAGCATTATGTGTAGGATTATTTTTAACTTTCTGTAAAAACTAAGAACAGCAGACCTTAAGACATTTGCATTGACTTAACAAAGGGCTAGGCATAATTTTGTTCCAGAAATAAATCACAAAGTTTCAAGTTTCTTTGCTATAGTGGATCCAGACCCAAAGAATCAGTTCATGGGCCTCTACGTGTAGGGTGGGATTCACTTTGCGATTTAGGCAAGTTTATGAAGTCTTTCCTTGGGGATGCGTGGGCAAGCCAGTAATTTCCTCTTTGTCTCTCTCTTATTCAACATTTATCTTGGGAAAAATACTGGCAACACTGAAAAGTGATGAGAGTCAACCTCATTAGTGAGTAGAAGACAAAAAAATCCAGCTCTTCTGGTGAACATAACTATGGTGAGGGAAGTAACACATTGCAGAGAAGACTTCAGTGACCACAAAAACTGCTAACACTCAAATGACCTCAACTTTCCAGTGTCCTGCATTCACTCTTGGCCATAACCTATTGTAAAACTTTTGCTGCTGGATTGGAATCTTCTGCCTGTTTATCATTAGCCTGTTCTGTATCTGCTGCAGGGGCTTGTTGAGCACAGAGGTGATGGATGCTTGTCATATCTGTCCTTAGGAGCTGCTGCTGTCTGTTGATAAGGAGTGTTCCCTCCTTCCTTCCCACTCTTTTCTGTCTTCTGCAGACTTTGGGTTCATTTGTTCTTTGTCTAAGAAAAGTCTAAATCTATGAGACACAAGTCTCAGCAGGAACCTTTGAATGTCACATATGTGACCATAAAAAGCCCAAATGTGCCTATTTATTAATGTGTACTTTCCTGTAGTAAAAGTTGCAACTTTGTGCTTTCCTGCCTATAACTTTCTTTTCTCCTTTCAATTATTTGTGTCTTTTTAATACAAAACAATTTGAGTCTATTTCTGTTGCAAGATGGTGTAGGATAATGATAGGCATTTATGGTATTCTTTGTTGAACTGCAGAAAGTGTTTTAAAAGCATTAAAGCTTTCTTTTTCTCTTGGAATGTTATGCTACTTAGAAACTAACCTCTTCAGCAAGGCTCACTTATGAAAGGATGCTGCAACTTCCTAGGCCCATTGACTGTCCTTGGAACTTATGTCCCTCCCTGCTTTTTTTCTGGAGACTATTTGAAGTAGGTAAGGTCACCGAAACCATGGAGAGATGTGAGAAGATCCAGAAAAATTAGATGGCTGAAATAACAGTGATTGCTTTTAATGTGATTTCTCTTTTTCTCTGTTGGCAGATAGAAGAAAAAGGTCTGTACTGCAGTCATTTACATGACTGCCTACTTTGTCCCTTGACCTGGGGACCTGGGTAGTGGTAGGTAGCAGGAGTGATAGGCAATGAGAGGCCAAATGAACAAGAATTTTCTGTTTAATTCATCCCTACTGCTTTTACTGAATACAGTTAATTTCTGTCACTTCCATACAGAGGCATTTTAAAGTTGAATAGTGATTAAAGGGGAAAATTCAAGCTTTCTTTATGTGAAAGCATAAGGTCTGCATTAATAGTTGATACTGTTAACAGTTCAAAGGCAATGCATGAGTTTTCTGTATATTGTGTCAGTCTTTGTGGAAAATAAACATTTCTGCAAACACTAAAGAGCTCAAAAGATTTATTACTCATCTAAATTCATCTTTTTACCGATAGATGGTGGTGAGTGGGAGTCTTAGAATTGAAAGCAGAAGTATTTAGCGAGACAAATTTGGGATGACAGCAACGTTCTGAATTAAAAAAAAAAAAAAAAGATACTGGAACAGAAAAAGTCAGCGAGGAAAACTTGGACAAACTTCTTGGGAAGTTTGGAAGAGAATTGGACAGGAAAATCTCTATTTCCCATAAATCTAGGACAGGTTATGAAGCTGCTTGTGCAAACAAGTGTGCCTGATGTCATGCCTAATGCATGCACAGAGGAGGGAGTGATGGAAGCAGCTGCACCTGCTGCTGGCAGAGGCTGGGACTGCAGGGATGGAGCAGTGGAACAGGGACCTGCTGCTCAGCAGGGAACACACCTGAGAACAGCCACGGGGCCCTGGGGGCACGGAGGGAGAAGTGCACTGATAAACATGCTTGGGTGTGTCCCAGATTAATTCCGATGCGAACCACATCAGTGGGAAGGAGTAAAGGAGATAAATTTATCAGCTTCAAACTGGTAATTCAATGGTAGTTATCTTTCCCAGAAAGGTTTATGAAAAGGATTTGTTTTTCTAGGCAAGCTCACAACTAAGAATCTAAAAGACAGGTTGTAGGGTTTTTAACCACAGAGCTAGTGATTTGTTGACTGCCTTAAAATAAGTTATCTAATAAACAAAGCCACAGTTTAATTACTTGCTGCTTTTGAGGTATATGATGTGATCTAATATTAGAAAGCAAAAGACCATTCTAATATTTCATTACAACCTTTAAAATTGCCACCATAATTCCTCCTGCTAGGGCCAAATAATTTTCTACTGCTGCAGTAAGATAACTTAATTACATACAATTCATGACTTAGTTAATATTATATAAAAGCTACATACACAGACATGCTTGAATTTTTAAAAATAATTAGAATAATCTAGAAGCCAACAAAAAGAATTATTGAATTTTTTTAGATAATGGGATCCTGTTATTTTACATCTGAACACAATTCTAGGTGTTCTGAAAATGTGGACCAAATAAGTAGATGACCTTTTTGGAGTTTAGGTAAAGGTAAATGTCTTTGGTGTCATACCTGGGTACTGTGTAACAATTTTGGGCTAATTTGTAGGAATCTTGAAGATTTTTCTTAGGTACAGTTTTATGAAAAACACATGAGGGTCCTTCAGAATTTACCATCTCTGAGTGCAAAAGCACTCTGATGTTTAAATAAAATGATTGAAAGCAAAAATTACTCCTGTCCCTCTTGAAAGCTAGGTTGTTTTGCTCATCAAACTCATTCATGAAGACATTGTGCAGTATGCCACATTGCTAATTCCATTTATACTGTTGTCAAACACAATTTATTTCTAAAGATTTTGAATTACCTTGGAAACAGAATATTCTTTTGCTGACAGAGCAGATCGGAAACCTGGAAGAGTGGAATCCATATGCAGTGAGGGAAGTGAGGATAACCATGTTCAGATATCCACCAAACACATCCATGGTCAAGAGGCAGCTCCAAGGTCGGGCAGGGAAGCCCATCCCTGAGGGGCAGCAAGGCACGTGGCCAGGTGCTCCCATCCCCAGAGGACATCCCAGTGAAAACCAGGAGAAGAGATCTAAGCCCTGGGTCAAGCCTTGTCCACACATCCATTTCCCACAGCTGAGCTGCTCTCACAGCAGTCATTCCCAGGATCACATCACTGCCTGGTGCCTCAAACGGAGCAGCTGGACCCGTGGGAGGACAGGGGATGCAGAGCCTGGTGTGCAGGCTGCACATCCCTGCTCCTAAATCAGTGAAACACAGCTGCAGCTCCCAAGCTGGGTTTCTCAGGTAGCTCTCCTGCCAGGGGACACAAGTCCTGGGTGCCTCCAGGGCTGCAGTGGGGCTCTGGGGACAGGTTACTTTGCTTTCTTCTCCCCAAGCCTGTACCAGTGCCTGCCCTTCACCCTCATCACAGCAAAACATCTCTGCACCTTCATCTCTTCTGCTCCACCTTCCTGGCCATTGGGGGCTGCCCTCCTCATTGGAGGTCCCAGCCAGCAGAATCACCTGGATTGATAGTTAAAGGAAATGGTAATTAATAGTGTGACTGCTGCTGTTTTCCATTGAGCAGACTTGTGGAACTCTCAAACTCTTAATGGTGTTTTTCCTCACAACCTCCAGTCAGGGAGATTTTATTTGCCATCCTCTCTGGAGCACATTTTCAGAAATTCATCTGAGCTGACGCCTATCTGCCCATCTCAAGGCAGACAGTGGTAAGGAAGATAAAACTGCTTGGTTTGTGGATTCATATTTCACAGTGGATTGGATCATGATTGTGAATATGGTTTCCATCCTTTCAGTGAAAGGCTCTAGCTGTCTGAGTAGGCATAACCTAGAAATGCTAACTTACAAATAATATCTTTGGAAAATAACCTTGACTGTCTTAGCTGGAAATGTACCTTCAGGGAGCTGATGAATTCAGTTGATGAGGACTTCTTTAAAGAGCAAATATGCAGAAGAGGGGGTTTGTTCACTCTGTTCACAAGCATTATGGTAGTAAAACATGAGGTTTCTTAAAAAATGAACAGACCTGCTCAGGATTCAGCAAAGAGCCAAGTGAATAACCATGTGTAATTCCTTCCCACTGCTTTTCTGAAATGCTCTTCTTTATTAATGTGAAGGCAATCCAGGAACAAGGCTTGCTGATTAGCACTGAACACAGCTATACCAGGGAAGGACTGAATCTTGGCTTTTTGGGAACTTAACACTTATTGATTTTTTCCCAAATAGGTTGACATATTTCAGTTAAGAATTCAAATTTTATATATAAGTAAAACTAAATTTCTTTGACTTCTACAAAGTCTTGGGTTAACAAAGACAAGGTGTAGTCAGATTTGGACATTGTAAAGATAAGAAAATTCCATGTACTGGGGCACTTTTTCTGAATGAAGACAGCAATGATGCAGAGGAAATTATTTATAAAAATGTGCTAGCCCTGCAGACCTGAGTACACAGGCAAAATCAGCACAGAGCAGGTGGCTTTCATCCATCTGTTTTGGGGTGTCTCACTGCTTCTCCATCTGAGTTCCCACTTTCTTCTTCTGTCATCACACATCCCTGTCCAGAGCAGAGCTGCTCTGCCCAGGCTGGCCAAGTGTCCATGTGCACCCTTGCAGATAAGCTCATCTGGGGTAGGGCTAGCCAATCTCTTCCCTCTGTCTCAAAGCCAAAGAAGTGGCTAATTTTGCCACTTTCTGCAAAGTTTAATACATCTGTCACTATTAGGGCTGGTTTTTTTTTGGTGGTTTTTTTTTTGTTTTGTTTTGTTTTGTTTTTTTTTTCTAAACAGAAAGCAGATAAATAGTTCAAAACTTGAGAGGTGGAATTGATATGTCTATCACACGATTTCATGTAGCGAACCCAAATAGCCCAAATCACTGGAACCTCTGCAGGTACTTTCACTCCCTGCTTATTACTCTTTCAGCCCCCAGAGAACAAGATTTCTTTTCTGGGTCTGCCAGCAGGTGCAGGAATTGTCATGGTTGTCACACAGAGAATGGTGTTTCACCATGAAAATAGAAACTAGCTAATAAATTTGACAGTGGCTATGGAGACAAAGTGTTGGTTTCAGTTTGAGATCTTTATCCTTTTCATAACCCTCTTGAACTCACCATCTTCATGTCACTTTAGTTTATTTTAGCAGAAGCCATCCTGTCATAGAAATCCCAACATTTTCAGTGATTTAAAAATTTTGAAATGTATTCATAGTATTGGAGTTGCACCTGATTTTTTTTTTGTGGTTTTTATGCAGCTATGAAATGGAAGCTCCTGTACACCAGAAGAATCTATCTTCTTTGGCATCTTGTCTCCCAGTCCCACTTTATCACCTGTGGATAAATCAGCAACATTTCCCTTTCTGCAGAGTACAAGATGAAAGAAGACAGTAATTTTTTTCCCAGAGTATGCTTGCTCCTTTGAGAAATCAGATTTTTGTTTCTTACTTAGAGCAGTGTTTGCAATCTATCACTTCAGCAAGGCTGTCTTAACAAGGCACCAGCAGCTTCCTCATGTGGGGCTGCACGATCACAGTGCTGCAGTTTTTCCAGTTAAGCAGGTTTGCAGAATCTGTTTGAGGTGTTGTCAGGGTGGGTGCTCAGTCATGATCTGAACAGCCTTATCTACAGGCCAAGCTGCAAACAGTCTTTGACTGTCACCACTGTCAGGGCTTTGTTGCTGGTTGCACATCATTACTGTGATGAAAGTTTTTTTTGCTCATAACAGCCTTCTTATAAGCATCAAGCCATTGGAACAACTATCAGTCCATTGTCTTTAGGGTCACCTTAGCAGTTCTCAGTTTATTTGAGACCTGTTTTAAATATCCCAATTCTTGCAGAATTTTTAGCTGACCTTAGGATATTATTTGCAGATAACCTGGGAGCTGAGAGAGGTGAACTGCTTTATGCTGCCTCTCTAGGACTGTCAGATGTGACAGGTACACTGCCCAAGCTAGAAAGGTCACTGTACATCGCTGCAGTCTGCGTTCAGCTGTGAAATCACTGTTTCCTCTGTCCTTTCTGTCCACCTTGCCAAGACCATTTTTTAATTTCCCTTAGTCTAAGTTAGGTTATCATCTATTTGTAATAATGGATAAAAATTATTTTAAATTACTTGAATTTTCATATACTCACAGAATAATCTAGGTGGGAAAGGACCTCAAAAGATTGTCTATCTCTGATAAGGTAGATTTTATTCAATTCTGACCTGATTTTGCTTTATTTTTTCTAACCAAACCTCTAGATTAACTCAGACAGTGGTTAAATTCAGTTATGCATTTTCTCACTTGTCGCTATAGGACACGAGAAAGCACAACACAAGCCACTGCAATGGCAAGGTAAAAAAGAAGAAGGTTTATTTTCTGACTGCAACTTTTATACTTTTCCAAAGGTGACAGTGGATTGGAGAGTGTCCTCTCCAAAGACATTGGACAAACCACCAGTACATCAACTTCCTCCACCCCCACAAAGGAATGCAAAATAATATGTTGTTTATAGAAAATGTGTGGGAAAGTTTTCTAACAGAATGTAAACTCAGAAGGCTTTAGAAAATCTTAAGAATCAGGGAGACACTCACTGACTGGTGCTTTTCCCTGTTGGGTACATGGCAAGGTGGCAGGGGAATGGGTTGGTGTCCTCCAGTCTCATTCCCTCTGCAGGCAAACTAAATGGCATTCAGAGAATGAATCCTGGTTGCTAACCAGTAGCACCTTCTGTGCTGGAAGAGGTATCACAGGTTGTATCTTAAATGACATAGAGAAAGAGCTCTGCTCTTGGTACATATCCTGGCTTCATCTTAAAAACCCACACAGGTAGGACTCAGGTGCCATGCTTCCCAAGGGAAGGAAATACTGTCCCTCTAAGCAGGTGGACTGGGACTTTTGCCTGCAAATGTACAGTTTATAGTCAATGAACAGCTGATTCTTTGCAGCTTGCTACAGTGGGCAAGTGCTTCAATGATTCTAGCAATGTTTAAACCATCAACCATTTCAGTCTCTCACTACTGTAAATTTTCATTGGTGCAGGGCAAATTTTCTCCATCCTTTAATGTTTTAGCTCACCCTAGGCAGTTCTAGTTTAGAGTATTTTCCCTGTACTAAAACTGGATATTTCAGAACTGACAGGAAAGCTGCATCAGTCAGTCTTTTCCTGCAGCATAAATCTTTTGTTGGGCCAAATGGACATTCAGTGACTCTCTGCCATTCCTCCTCTTGCGTTATCCCTTGATTTCTTCCCAGAGTTGATGTTTCTGGTGTATTTTCTAATATCCTTGTTCTAGTTCATATCTGTTCTCAAATTCCAGATTGACCAAAGTCTTTATCCTTATACAGGAGGAATTCTATCTGCAGTAACTACACAAATGTCTTTGCTTTTCTTTCTGTTCTGGTTGGGAGTATCCATAAGAGCTCAACTCTTACTTGCCCTTGTGCCCATACCCTGGGTTTGTTTCTGTGAGATGTCCTCCTGTTTCTTTACCTATAAGGTTGTCCTTAAACATGCATGGCCGTGCCCTGCCACTTACACACACACACACACACACACACACACACACACGTATATACACATATGTATATATGTCCCTGCACCCCAAAATATTCAACATTGTTATTTCTTCCAGAGCATTTGAATAGTAGCTATGCACTGTATTTAGATTTTGTCTTTTAAACTCTTTAACTCTGTGTTTCTCTGTAATTTTTAATGATGTGAATGATGGTAGCTAACCCTAGTAGTTTCAGCGAAGTTTAACCTGATTTGGAAATACCCTTTTTAAGTTGAGAGAGTCAAGTCATGTCCTAAAAACTGGCACCACCAACTGTGGCCATTGGGTCAGCTGTACTTGAACCCCAAGTGTGAGCTGATAGGTGGTCAAAACATTGTCTCCCTAGCAAAAGAGAAGTATTTTCTATTGTGAGCTGCAATGGATGTGGTAAAATACCAAGGAGGTAGAAGAAAGGGAGAGGTAAAAGTGTCTGAAAACACTGTACTAGGCTCTGTAGATATTTTTTTCTGGAAGCACAGTAAGGCAGTGTTATCTATTGATTCAAATATGATGAATATAAAGAAGTAGGTGGATAGATTTCTTTTAAAATGCAGAGGAAAAGTCTGCTGTACATCGTGATATAAATGAGAAGGTTTGACTATGAATGAGATGGCACAGTAAATGACAAGATGTATGAAGAGGAACCTTTTTGGCAGTGACAGTAACTTGTTTTGTTCTCTCAGTCTGGAAACTTGAGAGACTGAAATAACAAAAATGTAAATGAGTGCTTGGAGTTTAGTGATGTGTACAAACCTCAGGCTGGAGTCTTGCTTGGCCTGGAGGTACCAAACTGAAATTTTAAAAAGCTGGAGTAATACAAAGCTGAAATAAGAGATAATCAAGCTCTGTATGAACAATAGAAGTTCATCATGACAATCTGGGCTCGCTGTACTGGGTGGAGGGTTCACATCAGACAAGGATACTTCAGGTGGCAATGGAAGGAGTTGGGAAAAAGCCATTTTAGCCAAGGAGGAGGTAATGTATCTAAACATTGTCATACATTTTCTGGCTTACACTAATGATTGTAAACATTCTTGTAGTGAGTCAGTAAGTGACTGCCATGGCCAAGTTCATTAGTACAGAGATCTGGAACATCTGTTTGCACGGGTAAATTAACACACACATTTTCCCTGTTGGTCCTACTGAGATCCATAAAACTGTTTGTCTGAATCAGAGTCTGGGAAAAGCAGTTTATTTTTTCCTCTCAAGTGGAATTCACATTGTAGGATGTTCTATTTAAAGAACCCAAACAACTATTATTAGCAATTCTTTGCAATCATCTTTTTTTCAGAAGTAGTTCATGTGTAAATAGTGATGGTGGAAGGAAGATTTTATCAGGCATGATATGGCAATGATGCTGCAAAATTCTGCTACATAAATAATCTATAGTCTGGAATTCTGTTATTTCAAAGATTGTGCTGAATATTTTCTGCTTTCCTAAGGGAGGATTGTAATTCAGAGAAGACTTTATAGATTTTTTAAATTATTATTATTAGAGAAATTGTGGAAAGAAACAAAAACAAATATGTAAGGTTCTGATTTATGTTAGAAGTGTGGCTATGGACAGGATGATTGGAGGTAAGAGTTACCCTCTCCAGCAGCAGAATTTTCATTATTTCTGTTGTTTCTGAATAGGTTCTGTTGAGGAAATGAGAGCAGAGGAGCCGCCCATGAAATCTCTTTACTTTTTTCTTAATCCTTTCTTTTCAGTGAGGTTCCTTTTCAGATAGAGGAGAAATAACCATTGTACTGCTCTGTACAGAATGTGCAGCCTGGAAATCTGGTTTTTAGATAGGCTTGCAAACTACTGCAGTGTGGGCTAGGGAGACTTTAATGTACATGCATGAGATTGTCTTTGCATTTTCGTGAACATCAAGGGTTACTGTTCCACAAACAAATTATTGACTGGAGGTTGCTCTGGTAAATGTTTGCTCTGAGGTCAATAAATCTTGATATTCATCTCAGAAGAAGTCAATATCTACTTATTAGTATTATTTTTTAAGTTGAGATTATTGATAAGAGTACAAAATGGCCAGGTGCAGGTGACAGACTGCTGATAAACAACTTGAAGATGTCAAATGAGAACTGTTATGTGACAGAGAGGTAAACTGCTAGTATCTAGAAGCATAGATTAACTTTTAAAATATATCAGCTACATCTGAAATGTTGTGAAACACAGAACACCAGTGTTTGCACCTCAGGCATCCAGGGAAAGAAAGAATTACTTTTTCACTGTTTATTTACCAAATAGAAAATCTACATGGAAGATACTCTTAAATTCAGCCAAATAGTAATATTTTGGATGCTTCATGCATTCAGTAGTATTTATTATTGTGCATTCTTCTTAAAAGGTAGCAGCTAGAGTAGCAAAGACACATAGCATCATCAAATATCTTGAATATGTGCAATTCTCCCCCCATAATGTGGCAAATACTCTACCAACAGATACTCAAGAATATATTGTGCTTACAACCAAGAGAAAAACAAAAAAACACGAGAATTAAAAATGTCCCCTAATGCAGTCTGTTGGTGTTTCTAGGGGACCTTTTATTGTTGAAGCTTTCTCAGAAGCAAGATAAAATTTCTAGTGAAAGCAAGGAGAAATAAAGAAAATAACCCTTCATTTTGCTTTCATCAATGGGGATCAATCAAATGCTTATTTAGAAGAATTTATACTCTCCCTCCCCTCACTTTTTCTCAAAAAAATTACAGAAAATAAGGGAAATTTTATGTTGATTATTCTTATTGTTGTGCCTAATGTTACAGCACAATAGAAACCAGAAATATTTACATACTGTACAAAAGGCTCCATGTTTGAATTGGTAATATTCACTCCAGGACAGCTTTCATGTTTCTAGAGCACAAACATCTCTAAGGGATGTAATGATTTTATTTCATTGTATTACGTCCATTTTTTACTTTTCTTGCAAGTCACAAAGGAAGAAAAATAAAGGAAATACTGGATTCTTAATAGTGCTATGGTTCTGAAGATAGATATTGTCAAGAAAAGGATCCAAAGTAGTAGTTGAAGAAAACTGCTTTGTGATGCCTTTGATAATTTAAGAAGGAGGAAAAATCAGATGGGAATAATTACTTGCCTTTTAAAAGGCAAATGAAGATAGAAGATTCTTCACAAGAATACAGGAATCAAAAGCAGTTCAAGTCACATAACTGTAGAGGGAAAGCTTGCTATATACTCACTGAAAAGTGCAACAAGTAAAACTATCTGAGCCACATTTTGTGAAAAGACTATCAAAGCTGAAAAAATTCCAGCTTGTCTTCTGGAAGGAGAAATTGTGAGGACAAAATTGTTAAATAACAACTGAAAGGATGTGATAAGATAGTCTAGATCTATTTAAATCTGCTTTTTGGTGTTTCTCATAACTGTGTATGTATCATGAAACTGAAAATATATTGACAGAGACCAAAGGGGTTGTAAACCCTTTAAATTAAGTTTAAAATCTGACAAAAGCCCAATACTACTTCTATATAGTAACAGTCAGTAAAATACAGACCTGTATAAACCAGGTCTTAGTTAAAGTTCGACAAAGATGCTCACCTAGATGGATGCACTGACTTAGTGTCAGATGACTCACAAGAGAACAGGGACACAGATGAGAATGGATGTTTTATTACCACCTTCTCAAAAATAATTAAAAGAAATAATTACGCTGTATTGTGGAGAGAATGGCCATGGCCTTATGATCACAATGAGGTCTTATGACTTCTCCAAGGCAGACATCTACCTCTGAAGCTCTCTTAATAGTTAAGTAAGAGAGAGAAGTTGCTTTTTTCTATTAGTGGATGAGATAAATATCTACTCCCAAACCTCAGAAGTGTCTGGTTTTTTCATGGCCTCTTTTTTATTATACCTCTAAACAAAGTCTGAATAGCAATTCAGATATACCTTTTCACCAACTGGAGCCTACATTTGAGCAGGTGGACCCCGCTCCAAATGCTTTAGACTGAAAATATACATATTTCTCAGAGCCACTTTTCAGAAAATATGTAATACATATTGACCTGTAACCTTAGAAGATGACCAAAAACAGGTGAGCCTTCACTTTACTGTATTGATTTGACTTTATTGAGAGGCTGATTTTAAACTTTTAATATTCCTGTCTGTAATCCTAGGTGTATCAGTAGATAAATGTTTTATACTCAGTCTGAGATCTAATTTTCTTTCAAAGGGCTATGTTAAAGGGAAAGAGAATAAAGGTGATCTTTCAAAAACTTTTATTTGCCTAATTAATAGAGCAACTGGTATGGGGGGGGAAGGGGGGAAGAGATCTTGTATATCTGTTTGATGTTCTGAAAATGAAGTGTTGGACAAAATGACTTTACACTGAGAAGACATTTTACTTCATTTTACATAAGTTGTATCTTCTGTATCATCTCCCTTCTGTGACAATTTGCTTTATCCAATTACTGAGCTACACAATAGGTACTTCTTAGAAATGTCCTTGCTTATACTGATGACGGAGAAACCCGAAGTTCAAAAGTTTCATCTCATACTACATAAGCCATCACAAAAATTACTTTTAAAATATATATATATATATATATATATATATATGTATACGTTGTTCAAGAGACTACTTACTGAGTATTCCTCTTTTTCTGAAGTGATCACAGGAGGAAAACCTGGTGTCTAGAATGAAATGCATATACATTGGCTGGGCAGATATCATACTCTATGTGTGAATTTTCCACCTCATGTCATACACTTTTCCATATGGGTCTGACACCTCCAAGAAAGTAAAAAAGGAGGAGGAGACTGCAAATCCAATTTAGGATGAATATATTCTGTTTTAAGAGTTGTGGTTTCTGAAATATGAAAAAATGTTTGTCTGTTTCTGAGAAAACCACTGCCCTTTAGAAAGTATTTAAACAACATTCAGTTAAGGCAGATAATCATTTAAAGAGAAGTAAAAAGTTAAGGCAGATAATCATTCAAGGAGAAATAAAATACACCCTCTGGATTAGGAGAGAGTGGGCAGCTATTGGGATAGTGGTGGCAAAGCTTCTCCAGCCTCCCCACTGCAGCACCTCAGTTTATACAAAGCATGTTTTTGATACCATGAGTTTACACTCTAATAGACTCACAGGCATTGTGTGGCACAGTGACCAGATAGATCACAGGGCTGTAGGAGTGATTTACATGCCACAGCCTTTGAAGTAAACGGCCACATAAATTATGGCATCTGTAGTTGTCTCCCATTAAAGGAGATAATACAGTTGTTGACATTTTATGTGCTGTGTTGCTTTAATACAGGCATACGTGCACCAATCTGTTTAGACATTGCTTTTGGGTAGGTAGGAGCCCAAGCAAAGCTGTTCCTTTGTTAAACAGAGTGGATGTACCTCAATCTGGGGCCTGGGGCATTCAGGCACAGAGGAGCTGTGATGCCCTCAGCTAAAGAGTAAATCAAGACACTTTAGGAAGTGTGAGGTTTCCAATTCTTCTTTCCAGTTCTGCACTTGCAGCTTTCCTGTGGATTATTTTGGTGGAAATCCAGAATGAATAGGGTTTATTTGTAATTGGGCTTGAAATTGCATCCTGAAAAATTAAGAGGATCAGCCTCACAAATCTTACGCACTGGGCTGGCTTTGAGTGGGGTGTTCCTGCATTGGCATCTGTGCAAGCTTTGGAATGAATGAACTGAACTGCAAGGGACCTGCTCGTGCTGCTCATACTGCTCACACTTCTCACACTGCTCACATTCCTCACACTGCTCACACTGCTCACACTGCTCATACTGCTCACACTGCTCATACTGCTCATACTGCTCACATTCCTCACACTGCTCACACTGCTCACACTGCTCACACTGCTCATACTGCTCATACTGCTCACATTCCTCACACTGCTCACACTTCTCACACTGCTCACACTTCTCACACTGCTCACACTGCTCACACTGCTCATACTGCTCATACTGCTCACATTCCTCACACTGCTCACACTGCTCACACTGCTCACACTGCTCACACTTCTCACACTGCTTACACTGCTCACACTGCTCATACTGCTCATACTGCTCACATTCCTCACACTGCTCACACTTCTCACACTGCCCACACTTCTCACACTGCTCATACTGCTCATACTGCTCACATTCCTCACACTGCTCACACTGCTCACACTTCTCACACTTCTCACACTTCTCACACTGCTCATACTGCTCACACTGCTCACACTGCTCACACTTCTCACACTTCTCACACTTCTCACACTGCTCATACTGCTCACACTGCTCACACTGCTCACACTTCTCACACTGCTCACACTGCTCACACTTCTCACACTGCTCACACTGCTCACATTCCTCACACTGCCCACACTTCTCACACTGCTCACCCTGGTTCACATGCACACTTGGTTTATTCTCAGCTCCCTCTTTCCATGTTCCTGACTGTACTCCTTGCAGCCATTGCAGCTGATGGAGCTCTGCTAAGAACATCAGCTTGGTTGCTGGTGCGCAGCCATAAAGTATGGTGTGAGCATCTTCTCTTAATAGTTTCTTCTGCATACAAGATTGTCCACAGGCACAAAAAGCAAATAAATTCTCAGACAAATTCTGTCTACATCAGTGTATTTTTTTCTTTTCCAATTGGCATGGTACAACCCTTAAGCCTGTACTTGGCTTAGTAAAACCTGCTCAGTATAGCTGTTGATTATCTCTCTCTGAAGCTTCTGGAGAAAGAAACACAAACTTCAGCTTTTACTCTTTAAAGACTGCATTTATAATGCATTGAGGTACATCAATCCCTGTGGGAATCCCTACATCAATTGTCTCTGTAGGAACAGAGGGTGCTGGGCTTCTCCCTGGCTTGCATCCCAGGGGAAGAGCTGAGCTCACCAGCCCTCGCTCACCAGCCTTGAGCAGGTGGAACAAGTCTCTGTTGGCTTCAGAGACAGCACTGCAAACAGCAAATTTAGGTGAGATTAATCACCCTTTTTATACTGGGTACTGGAAAGCATCCTAATTTGTTCAGATAAATGCAGGACTGCTGCTGAATATATTCTGAACTTGCTGGAAATTTAAGATATCATTTTGTTTAATGACTGCTATTATTTGTGTTAAAATAGTGCTGAGATGCTCAAATTTGGCATCTGTGCCTATCTTCATTTTGGCATTTCCTATCTTAGTTTTGGCATTTCCTACCTGTAGGATGCTTAGCTTTGCAAGCCTGACTTCTTATTTATACCTTGGGCTAATTAGCATTATTGTTCACAGGGGAACACAGCAGAATAGAGGATTCAACAGAAACTGTTACTTTTAATTAAAATAACAATTTAACTAATATTTTTCCTGTAGTTTTGCTTGCATTAATAATGTTGGTGGGCAAAGTTATTGGAGTATGATAGCAATTTACGTGTTGAAATGGCTAATCGAACATAAATGAGTGAGATTCAGTTAACGCTAGTAAAATAATTAGCATTTTTGAAGGAAAAAAAGACAAAAATCAATATGGAAGAAAAATATTTACACCATCCAGAAGGGTTTGAAAAATTAAAGGGAAAAAAAATCTTTAGAAAAAATGCACTTTCAAGTGTCTTTGAGAAATACATCAGTAACCAAATAAACAGTCATCAAATGTTCAGAAGTTCAATGTTGTGAAACTGAAAATCTTTAGGAATAATTAAGGTGGATAAAATCTCCTTGCATTGCTAACAGTAGAAACAAAACCTTAATCACAGGAGTTAGGTTTGATGAGACAAAGATACCAGTGAGAGTGTCACAAATAAATCATTACCAGGCTGTGATCTTACTCTCACTTCAAAGATCAAAGTCCTAATTTTTTTAACTAGGAAATTTGTTTGCATAGGGGCTGCACAATTCTGCTGGATGGCTTTAGAATGTTTTTACTCATGCAAAGCAAGGAACATCTAGAAGCCTGCATATAAAATGAAACTCAGTGGCATAAATAAAAATGTATTAGAAATACCTTAATAGGAATTTCTTCATCCCCACAATGACAATTTTGCCAAATCTTTATATGATAAATTCAGGGATGGTCTTAAAAACTTAGTTGAAAATTGTGTGAGTTTGGTTTGGGTTTTTTAAGATAATATATTGGTCAAAATATATTCCATAGCAAATGTAATGCATACAGCTCAGGGAGTATGTTCCAAAGAAAATCTATTCAATCGAGAAGCATCAAAGCATTCAAGCAAGACCTTGAATGAGTTATTAAACAGTAAATAGTCTGGGAATGAAGGTAGAGAAATATATATGAAAGGAAAAGCAGTGAATGTGATGAGCCCTCTGCAGAGGCTGTTTTTTTCCCCTTGGCCTGTAATTTGATATGAATTTATTCTGCAGTGAACATATTATTTATATCTCTGCTCACCACCTTTTTAACTCATGCTTTTGGGCTTGGAGTGACTTTAATGGGAGCAAGGAACAAGACTTAGCATAAAATAAAGACGTCATCATGAGAGAAAGGCCAGGGTTTGGCCCTTGTGAAGATCAAGTCCTGAAATATTAAGGGTCATAACAGCTGATGATTGCTTGTTGGAATTTCCCCTAAATTGTTGCCTTAAAATACTCTGAATTTAAATGGAAAGTGTCATTTTCCCTCAAGTAAGCTATTTCTCTTTAGCCATTAATTGGAGAAAGAATACGGTGAGCCATCTGTTATTCTGCTCAATTTCTGCAGGTTATGTAGCAAATTTTAGTAATTTTTGTTTTTCCAGTTCACTGATTTTTTTAGTGATACAGTGCTTTCAGGTAATTATTTTAGCTGCTAAAGATCCTTTAAAGTAGAGGTTTGATATAAATGTACACATGCACAAAGGCATAGACCAGGAGAGAGAATATTGGTGAAAAGCATTTCATCCCTAGATTGTCAATATAAATCCCAGCTGAGCCTTGTAATAATTTAAAGCTTTAAAATGGCCATTTATCAGCCTATCCAGCCTTGTTGAGAAGTCTTTTTTTCCAATAGCCTAGGAGCAGAGGTTGAACTGAGGTTTCTTGTCCCCAGTATCCTTTTTTATTAATTTTCTCTCTCTCTGTGAATTTTGAAGCATTTGTTCTTGGTGGCCCATGTTATTCTTTGTGGGTTTTTGGACACTGGGTTTCATGATCATTGGTCTACAACCAACAACTTCAAATTTGGGGATGGATGAAAAAAGAAGAATGTTAGTTGCAAAGGATTTTTAACTGGAAAAAGAAACTTTACCAGGAGGAGAAGGACAGGAAAAGAGAGATTTTTTCTTTTCCAAGAGACATTTCATTACTGCTGCATTTTTGCTTTATAAGTAGACATATTTGTAGAACAGCAGTTTTCAGGTTCCAAGAACACACCATAATCAGCTAATCTTAGCCCCCAGATAGCACAGGCCACATTTTACTTTAAATGATTTTAGGCTGAAATAGGACATATCTTCTAGAGAAAAATCCTGTGAGGTGTTCAGTGTCTAGTGATGTAACATTTGTCAAAGAACTGGAAAGATGTTCCAGTGGTAAATCATCCTTCCTACAGATAATATACACCATATGTCTGAACGGATGCTCCTGATTCAGTTTCCAGCTCTTGGGTCTGTTTGCCAGTTTGAAGAACCCTCTAAATCCAGTCTGTGTTTGACACTGTGTCTTGGACTGTAAGCAGAGACTTTTTGTTCTTAAATCTCTTGAATACCTTGACATTTTTCTCATGAGCCATGTTTTCCAACTCTTCCAGGATTCTTTGATCTTTTTTCCTGAACTCTTTGACAACTTAATATCTGTGTTGAACTGTGGGCATCAAAGCTGGACAGTATTTCATATCCCATTCAGTATTTCCACATTACAGGACTGCATTCATTCATTTAGTAGGACATCTTACACAAATGCATGCTCAGCTGAAAACCCCTTGGTTTCCCCCAGTCCTTTTCAGATTTGCTGGTGCTCTTTAACTGTGTGGTCTCTGCCTGCTGGAGTCTGTGTTAGCTGGTTGTGCTGGCTCCCAAAGCAATCCAACCCACCCTGTACTGCAGGCTGTTTCTCATTATTCAGCCACTCCTCTAATCTTCATTCTATCTACCAACTTTATTAGTAATGATTTTCTGTTTTCTTGCATATCAGGGATAAAATAAAAGGAAGAGTGGGGCTAAGAATAGCCTTAGGATCCCACTGGAAATACATGTTCAAGAATAATTCCCTAAAGAATGAACAATAACTCACACTTTAATCCTTTTAATGTATGTCATTGTTGATTTTTATATCATTCAGGTTAATCAAAACATCATATTGTAAGCACCATCTAAAGTAGCTTTTATAAGTCTATTGTGCCATCATTGTTACTTTTAGTGACTTGAAACCCCATAAAAAATCAAATTAGTTTGACAAAATCTGCTTGCTATGAGCCTGTGTTGGTTGGCAGTAATTATATTAGCCATCTTTATTTCCTTCTTAATCAAGTCCCTCTCAGCCATTTCATTATTTTCTTGACGATCAGTCAGGCTCACAAGCTTTAATTACCTGATCTGCCTCTGTTACCTGCTGAAAGTACTGGTACAACAACAGGTTTTTTCTGGTTGTCTGAAAGTTTATGGCCTCACATATAAAGAACAGTGCCAATGGCACAAGGACCTCTTAAAATTCTTGATGGCATATGGAGAGGTTTATTTAAAATGATGAAAAAATTAAGAAGGAGAATATGTAGCATTTTTGCTTACACAACATTAGCAATCAGGGCACATTGCAGGCAGGTTGAAAGATAGTATGTGGCTTATGTGGAAAACAATTTTCTGGTTCCAAAGGATTTTAACATTCATTTGGAAACTTGATAAGTGGGAAAATGTTGCATGAAAATAGCATTTGTAAGTTACTACTTTCTGAGCATTTTTACACTTATCTCTGGGCCTGTCAATCAATATTTTTTTCTCAGTCATCAAAAATATAAGGAAAATAGAAAATTGCTGAAGTTTTCCGCCAGAGAATCTTTACTAGAATTCCCTGCTTATATATATTCAAGTTTGAAAATAACAATGTCTCAGTCCAAATTAGAAACTCTTCTTGTTCTCCAACATAAGTAAAAAATGCAGCTGCCGTTATTCATTATTCACAGATGCAGATTTACAAAGCAAGTATCCTCAAAGAGAGATCCCACTTTCTTCCCTTCTGCCTCTCCTGGCCAGAGTGCCCTGATCAGCTGGGAGGTGTTAGCAGGGCACACACGGGGTGCTGTAGGTTTGGAGCTCAGATCCCACAGGCTGGCCCGTGCCCATGCTGCTGGCTCTGGCAGGGGCACCAGATGTGCTTGGCCTGAGATGCACAGCTGGGAGCTCACTGCTTTACTGGAGACTGCAAACACAGTCAAGGGAAGGACCTTGGACAGTGTGTGCTGATCTTCTTGCAGAGTTGGGAATGAGGGTAAAAACATAAGAAAGCTTTGCTGTTCTTTCCCCCCAAACTGTGTAGCCATGTACTGAAAAGTGCCCCTGCCCTGGCTGTCCTCACCTTGCCACCCACTGTCTCAGCCAGGGGCAGGATTGCAGACACAGCACAAAGGTGAGGCTGGATCGAGCCCAGGTAGGAAATTGAGGGCTTTCTTTATGTCACAGCAAGTGTTTGCAGTTGAGATGGCCACAACACACAGAGCGTATCATTGTACATTTCAGAAGGCTTCAAGCCATGCGGAGTAACATCCTATCACTTCAGAAGAATACAAGCACGTGTCCTTCTTGTTCTTTAGCCCAACCTTTTATCCCCTCGTGTTCAAGCACTGCCCCTGTTGCCCTCTGCTCCCTTTGGTGTTGCTCAGTGCCCCTGGGCTCTCCCTGCTCATTGCTGTCAGTGCTGCTCACCTGCTGCTCACAGCTGAGCCCACTGGGGATGAGGCTCAGCCACAGCCCCACTCCCAGTTACCACAAACTGTGTACATTTTCAGACTCTGGTATAATATTTCCACCTGTGAGTTAGTGCCTAAATCCACCCAATGGGAGAGTAAACCCTGATGGAAAAGGGAGGAAATGGGGAAGCAAACCCTGTAAGTGCATCATCTTCCTTTGTCCTTTTTATCATGCTGTGCTTTCTAGATAGAGGCATTTATCTTGGTCTTGATTAATTTCCAAAGGAAACTAAATATCAATAAAATAGCTACCCAAGTCCATTTTAAATGCCCATGGGAACACCACTTTTTTTTATTGCGGTGGTTCCTGAAAGCCCAGAAACCTGGGTTCTGCCAAAGGACACCTGCACAGAGGCACTGGGCAATCCAGTGCTACTCTGGGGGTACCAAGCAGTCAGGAAACAGGTGGTGGAAAGAAAATTGGTATTGTAGACTCCTCCACCTTTTACAATACCTACTGCTGCAGTTAATGCAGTATTTTCTTAACACCTGAACTCTCAAGCAGTTTTAGGATGTTTGAGCTAGAGGAAGGTGCTGCCCTCATGTTGAATATTTGCTTATATTTTTCCTTAGCTGATAGCAGTTTTTCTCTTGTGCATCAGCCATCTGAGAAACATTGTACATGGGGATTCATCATGCCACCCTCATCCACAAAAGTCTGCAGATGTCCCAGAAGAAAAAAATTACTCAGCCAAAGCATGGGAGCACACTAGTGTTAATTAATAGATCAATTATAATCTATGCAATAAGTGCATTTCAATGCTCTGGCACTCACAGATGTGAAAATACTCATTATTGAATCCATACCAGCAATGAAGATATTGAGCTTTATAAAGCAGAAAAAGGGTGCTATTTTTTACTCTCAGAATTCTAAAACCTTAGTTTTATGGTATCCTTACTGAAAAGACATTCTAAAACTTCAGTCCTTGGTCTTGAGCTCACAGTTGATGTAAGCAGTCTGCTGCGCTCCCCTTGAACATCACCTTGGCTGTGTTAGCTGGTATGTGAGCAAAGAGTTGGTCCATGTTAGAGGGGAAAAATGTTCTCCAATCAAAATCACACATCGAAAGTTTTGTCTTTGCATCAGGATGTGGTGCTCTCTTTGTGGTAGGGGATCTTATTGCTGCTTCCTGACCTGTATCGCTGCCACTCAGCAGCAACTGTGGCTTAACCATGACATTGAAGAATCCTTCTTGCTTAGAAAAGAGGTTTTATCACGAGGAGGCTGATTTACAGTGCAAGATCATTGTGCTTTTCCTTGTACTAAAAATTCACATGTGTATATTTTTGGATACTTTAATTTTAAAATGTTCATTCCTATCTGAAACCAAGTTTTAATCCCTTATTATTTCTTTGGTTTTCTCGTATCGCACCCATTCATTATTCTTTGTCTTATAAATAAAATGTGTTTAGGGACAGACGTTTGCACAGATGGTATATTTTAATAGGCTTTGTACCAGCCTGGTATTAGATACTGTTGGCCATAATAGTTAACTTTCAGTTTTGAAATTCAGAATTTCAATGTCATTCCAATGACCAGCCATTGCATTTTGCTATGGCTGGTCAATGGAATGACATTGGAACCCTGTGAAGTTTGTTATTATACTCACTGCTCTTTAAACTAGATTTACTGCTTATGTCATTTAGGAGTTTAGGTTATCTACTTGACATTTATTTGAGCACAGCTCAAAGTGTGCAAATTTTGTATTCCTAAAGTAAAAGAGAACTCTCAGGTTCACTATAGCTGTATCTGAGCACAGCATTTTTCTTTGCATTTCAAGTGAAGTCAGTATTCATGCAAAATACTGTTACAATGCCAATCCAACAGCTTTAGAAATCTGCTTTTGGTTTGGATTTCTAGCTCCATGTGCTGTATCCACCATCCTCTGGCTCACAGGCTGGCACAGCTGGAGGAGTCAGTCTTGCACATCTAGAGTTTGCCGAGGGCTAAAGGAAAAGCTGCTGCTGTGTTTGTATCCTGATTCCCATTGGTGTCAAGCAAGTATTTCTTCCACTCCATAAATATTCAGAAGCAGAAGGAAACTTCTTGGCTTTGAAATTATTTGTCAAGTTATCAAAATTTGCAGAAAGTATGAGAGATTTTTTATAGAAAGTCTTCTGCATAATTCACCCATCCAATTTCTTATCAGATCTGCCCTACCAAATCTTTCTGCTGACTCAAGCTGGTGTGATCATGTACTCCTATCAAATGTTTACAAAACTTACATTTTCAGTTTGTTGCAGGAAAATGTAGAGAGTATATTACATTTTAGAGAGAGATAGATTGCTGTTGTAAGAAAAGGAAATAAATTTCTCTGTGATTTGTCTTCATTGCCTAAGAAAATGGTTTATTTGGCTTGATCAAATTCTCTCTGGAGCCAAATCCAGTCCATTTTACTGACATGTTACTTCAAACAAATCTGATGAAGTTACCTGTGTAAATGATAGAACAAGAAGGACTTGGCCATCGATACCCGAAAGACCCATGATAATTTAATAGGCCTGGGTGGTTTCCATCTTACCTTTCTCTTTTATCTCCTACAAAGATCAGGGTGCTCATGTTTGTGCTAATAGGTATGTAAGATATCCCTTCTTTGGCAGAATTTGCTGGGTTTGGGTGGTGGATGGCTCATGGAGAACAGAATTCCACAGGCAGCAAGTGGGATCTGACAGCAACCTCCAGGTCCACAAGGCCAAGCAGTGGCTGCTTGCATTCATTTATGTAATTGTCTGCTCCCACAAATGAAGTCAGATCAGTCAGCAATGGCTCTGGAATCCTCACATTCACTGGTGTGGAAACTGGGTTTGCAGCATTCTCCAAGCAATTCTTGCTCAGGAGCCCCCACATCTTTACCAAGATAGCTAATAAAATTAATACACTGTAAGGTTAAATTTTCAATAAATCATAAATTTTGTTTTCTTACCACCTTCTGTGGGAAATTTGTTAAGAAGCTCTCATCACTGAGGAGGATGTGTGTTGGAGGAGAAAGGGATAGAATTACAGCTTCATGACCTCAGGCATCTTCAGGCTGGTGGCACTGCACACCAGCTTCACTTCATGACAGACCTTCAAACAAGGAGCAGTGCACCTCAGTGTCACATTTCATGTGGATGAGAGTATGGTACATGGGACTGATTCCTTTCCTTGTGTGTGAGCCAGCACAGGCAGGTACAAAAACAACTACAAACCACAGACAAAATGCAAAGAATAAATTTATTTATTTTACCTCACCAGCCAGGGGATCCCTGAAGCAGATATTGCAGTTTGGGAAAACACTGCATAGGCAATTAGTAATTCTTTAACCTCTGGTTCACCTTCCTCCTTCTTAGTGTTTAAGTCCTGCTGCCAATATATCTAATTGAATAGAAACCTGTGATGAAAATTAAACATTCAAAGCACGTGCTGGTCACAGCAAAATAACCATTATCATTAATGGGAGTTGCGTGAGCATACCAAGTGAAGGATTCACTTTGCTTTTAATTCCATGTCATTTAGAATGAATGAATGAATAGGAGTGTGTGTATCTGGGCCTGTTTTCTTCCCTCTAATGTACAGAAGATCAAATCCTAATTAAGGGGAAATAATTATCAGTCCATCCTCTTGCAGTTCTCCTTCCTGTGTTCCACTGAAATGGTTTTGAGTATGTATAGGTGGAGTCAAAGTTTAGCAGTGGTTTGTGTCTAAATTCTGATTTTTAATATTGCAGCAGCTCTGACAAACTCATAGAACAGTAAATATAATGGCTCTATAATTAGGCTGGTTTGTAAACAATTACTACTATTTAGTTGATAGTGCAAAATGCTCTTCTGCAACATTCATCAAATAAACACTTATTTGGGCATATAATTTGAAAAATGCGGGATATTTAGTGGGCTGAGATTTCTTGTCTCACCAGAGTATGATGCTAATTTTCTGTTGTCTGACTAGTTTGTGCCTTCAGATGACTTCTGGTAGTGAGTGGAAAATGAGGTGCCTGAGGGACATCAGGTAATTGGAGAGTGCAATGTCATGTCCCCATGAGGACGCCCTGTCTGCACAGTGCAGTGCTCCTGCCGCCTGTCCCAGGGCTCAAAGTCCTGTCTGACTGTGTCCTGCTGCCCTCCTTCCATCTTCATTCCTCTTGCTTCTCGCTGGCAAATGCCAATCTCAGCCTGAAACAAAGCCCTGACATGTGGGTGCCTCTCCCTCCTTCAGGGGAACATGGACACAGCCTCTCTCCTCCTGCCTGCTGGGGAGCATGGACACAGCCATAGCATCTCTTTCTGTCCATGTTTACATCCTGTGACAGCACTGCCTTCAGCTGCCTGCTCCAGGATGAGTGCTGGAGCTAACAATGATTTACAGCAACTGCTCTGTCTCACAGCTTCGGGAAGATTATGCCATAGCAGGAGCTACAACATATGAAGCATCTCTTGTCTTGTAGTCAGTGTACTGGAAGAGTACAAATTTCTCTGAAAAATCACTTTAAAATAATGGATTCCCACTGACAATCATATATGCCAGTTTTAATGAATGTTTCCAGCGAGCTGGAAAGGATTTGGAAGGAGATCTGTGTGACGTGGGCCCCTTTAAAGCAGCATCAGCACGGGGTTTTGCATGTCCCTGAATGGACTCAGGATGACCAGGATGACTTTTTCCAGCCTGGAGTGTGGCAGTGGCATTTCTTTTACAAGAGGAAAGTTGTTTATTGTTTTAAGAGAACAAGGGTCAGACTACTTGGAAGAAGGGGTTGTCAGCTCTACAGGATTTCTCTGAGAAACTTCTAAGAAAAGCAGAGGAGGAGAAAGCTCACATTGCCCTTTAAAATGTTGTAGATGGCAGTTCATGGGGGAAAAGTTCCAGCTTGGTTCTCAAGTTGCAGGGAGAGTTTGCGAGGTACAAGATTATAAAAGGAAGTTTGCTTTTGTACTTTGTGAAATGAGCATATTTAAAATAGAAAGAAAAACTTGAAATGCCACAGACCATGAAATGAAAATTCAAATGCTATTTCAGGACAGAATTATGCATTGAATGCTGCACAGTCTGGCAATTGTGCTGCAGTCCTAAGTCCCACAGCAGGACACCTGTTCTGGCCACAAGCATTTCTGGCCTTCTTCAGCAAGCAAAGACATTTTGACTTGTGCCAGTGGTTTAGTGACCAAGCCAAAGAAGCCTACAAGTGTATCACCATGATAGCAGAGGAGCATTACAATGCTTTTGATATTTCACTACTTAGGAAACCCTGAGAAGACTGGAAATGCAGCAATGGTGGGCCCAAATAAAGCAGTGTGAGTAGTCAGCACGTTAGCATGGGGCTGTGCAAGGTGTTGGCTCATGTGGAAAGGTGAGCAGCATGGGGCCCAGCAGGATTTCTTCCTCATACCTGCTGACAGTTGTCTGTAGCTGTGTATTCATGTTTGTGTGGTTAGCCCAGGCAAAGAGCATCTTACACTCATGTACATCAGTGCCTTTAACTCATCTACTGCTGACAGGAAAGCCATTAAACAAGACCTTAATTAAAAATTACCATTGTCTGAAGGTGTTGCCCTTATGTGAAATTCCTTCAGTCTCAGCTGTCTTGAAAATTTGAGTTAAATGGTCCCTCTGGAAGAATTAGAAAGAGATGTGTGCAAAATCTCTGTGGGAGCACTTTGAAGGCAAGAGCATTTCCTCCCAGTGGGAGTCATGCAGAAGCCAACAGGTAATGTCACAGAGCAGGGTAACTTTTGTCACTGCACTTAAAGTTATTGCTAAAATATATTTTTATGCTTTCATTTCCTTAATATCTAAGTGCCTCACTATCCTTGTTCATCATCATCACCACTTGGTGAAAAGCAGAGCAGAGCAGGTTCTGTGTAGATGTAGTCAGCTAGACATAGAAGATTAGAAAACTACCAAATACTAAAGGTAGGTTGATGTAGTATTTAAGCATGTTGTGTTCTTCAGCCTAAGAGACCTCTCTAAGGACAAATGGGATGATCAGGCCACAGCAAGGAGCTGATCCAGGTTTGCAGGGTCCTCAATCAACTCCTGGATTGTCATGGGGCCAAAGCAGACGAGTTTAGAAATGCAATGGATGTCTGTTTGATCCTTATCCCGGTTTGATACAACAAATTTAGAAAAGATGGAACTTGGGTGCAACCTTTGATTTCATGATGTTGTGATCAGCATATTTAGTACTTTTGATCCGTGCTAGTAACACAAGGATGGTATTTCCGAGATGTGAAACAGCAAGCAAAGTTTCTTATTTTCAAGCCATGTTTTATTCTTAATCAAAGAAAGAACAAATAGACCATCAAAATTCCTACTCTGCAGCATCTGATCAGAGAAACTGGAATGAATGATGTGCTGGGATGAATAGGCCTATTACCTTGTAAATTGTACTGTATAGTACCTCTTGTAACAACACAAGATGTTGCTGCATTTTTTTTATTAGATGATTTATCACATATTATGCTATTTTATTTCTCATTCTAGTGGCAATATGGACAGGAAGACATATATCTGATATTTATTGATGTTAAAGTTGAAAAGTTGATTTTGTATAACCATGTCCAAAAGGACCATGCTCTATATAAGTAATAATAATAGTCTAGAAGGTACACTTTTCTGGTATCAAGTCTGGAAAACTTCAGTTAAAGATCCTTGTCTCTCTGGGATCATGCCTATATGAAAACAGTGGAGGATTTTCAGGGCTGTGAAGTTAGGATAAAAGCTGGTAATCTAAGGTAAAGTTTTGCCAATCTTAAACTGCTTGCATACTCTCTGCTATGGGATGCAATTGTTACAATTAATTCCAGAAATAAATAATTCTTTCTATAGATAAGTATTTTAGTCCACTTATGTCACATGGGTGTGAGGTAGAACCAGCTAATTCACTGCATTTAGTGTAGGGAAGAAGTTAGTACACTGGACAAAATTACTAAATTCAGCTAAATTTCTTTCATCAGAAAGATGGGGTTTCTGCTCCTCCAGGAAAAAAACCCTGCAAAATAACTTCTTTGTATGGAATCATAATCATGGAATGAAGCCACATCTACAAGAAGTCACAGAGAAAAAGTCTTACTGGACAGCAAAGCTCTCGGCTCAATCCCACAGTTGGGCTCAGGCACCAAAAACTCCTCTGAAAGGGCCTCCAGCCCCCATGGTGGCTGGCAGCTCTCTCAGGAACTTCCTTCTCAGCTGTATCACCTTCTGTCTGAGAAGGAGCTGACTTAGTGTCCTCACTGTTCAGTTAATATGTTGATTAGAAGTGCCCTTCTAATATAGATAGATATTTGGTATGAATCTGTTAGCAATACACTCAAACCTGTTTGTTCTCTTAGTGTCCTCATCTTGAACCTTGCCCTTTTTCTTCTCTGACAATAAATTCTTGCCTCTACTGTATTTATACTGGATAATAATAAGCTTTCTTCTGCCCATTGCTATCCAAACTACTTTTTTAGTCTCTTCTTGTAAGTCAAACACATAATCCTCCACAACATCATAAATGCCCCATCTCTGTTCTTGCTCCACTCTCGGATCATCTTTCTTAAACAATGCAAGCAGTGCTGCATTTTCATATTCAAGGCTGTGAGGGCGGTCTCACCATTTCCTGTTCAATACTCTTAATGCTTCCCCATCTCTGTGGAAATACTTCTTGCATTTCTGCCTCTTGGTTGTTTGCGGTGATTCTGTGGTCAGCCAGTTCTTCTGGATAGAAGCATCTGTCTAGACAGCAAGTGTCTGTCCCTCAGCAGTTCCAGGTGATGAGCTCCCTGCTTATGCCAGAAATACTCATTATTAGTCCTTAGCTGTATGGCCTTGCACTTTGCACAATTGAGTTCCATCCATTTCTATTAATTCAGACCTCAAGGTCATCTGGTTATTACTATGTGCAATCCCAGCTCTCTTCTGAATTGACAGAACTCCTCCTAACTAGGTATCATCAGCAGAGTATTACCACCCTCTTGCTTTTAGTTACAGTCTTTAATCAAATTAATCCCCAGAATGAATCTTTGAGGAAAGCTTCTGGTTACCCAGAGGGCTGCTCTCAGGTTTCATTGGAAAGGCCCCACATGCATCTGCTGGAATTTATCTGCATTTTTTCATATATCACTGTCTGGTGTGTGGTAGCAAGCCATATTCCTTCTTTGGGTTTCCCCTGCAGAAAATGTGTCCTTTATATAAATACTTGGACTCTGTTGTAACTTATAATTTCACTGTAAATATGAAGATTGACTTTAAGTCAACACCTTTTGCCATAAATAGAGTGCATTTCATGACAGGTACATGATTAACTTTTTCCCTAATTAATTTTTGGCTACTTGCCAAATTAATTCAGTCACAATATGTATTATTTAGAATTATTCCAATCAAATTATTAGCACGGTAACTAATTGAAAACACTCAAATATTGAAACTTTGGCAGACTACAGTTTCCATTTGGAGGCAGGTCAGAGTAAAGCTGCAGTAACTTAAAAGAGAAGTTTTTTTTCCATACTTGTATTAGCACCATTTGTTAGCCAGAATTGATGCCATCCTCAGAAGTTGTGAACTAAGTCTGTAACTGGGTACAGCTCAAGCCTGGATTAACTGGCTTCAGTGACTTTGTCTTAAGGGAGAGTTCAGCCTTATCCTTAGGTAGGTAGAGTACTTCCAGCATGACATAGTAATCCATGTGTGTTTGTGCAATAATGAATGATGTTAGCAAGCTGACTTCTGATTAATGATTGACTTCCAGTTAACAAAAAAAAAAACAAATTAAATTGGTACATCCTAATTTCTTTAATTGAAATTAATAGTTTGACTATGTTTGGAACAAGACCTTTTCAGTCTGGTGGGTAAATGCAGGGCTTTCTTTTCCCTGCTTCACTCCTACACTTTGAACTCTGGCATTCCCTGCTCATACTCCTGTAGGGCACAGATGAGGCATCTGACTGCATGCTCGTAGTGATGGGCAGCTTTCAGCTCCTGGAGAGAATGCTGTGTTTTCCAGGCTATCCCACTGGCAGCAAGGCTGGCATATGGAATGATGCAGCATCCCTCTCCAGCAAGGCTTGGCACTGCCTCACACACTGCTTGGGCAAGGTGGTGTCACCTTCTCTGTCATCACCTGGACACAGGGGCTGCTGTGTGGTACAGGCAAAGGATTTCACCTGTAATCAAAACCTTTTAATGCTTAGAACTTTCTGTAAGACTTGCCACAATCACTGTCATTTCATTACACTAGAGGACAACACGGAAGAAATGCTATGTACCAGCTATGGATTTGTATTTTTATGTAATCATATAATCCTTTAGGGTTGGAAAAAACCTTTAAGAACTCAACTGATAACCCAACACTGCCAAGTCCACCACTAAACCATGTCCCTAAGTGCTACATCTACACATCTTTTAATACTTCCAGGGCTGGTGATTCCACCACTTTCCTGAGCAGTCTGTGCCAATGCCTGACAACTCTTTCAGTGAAGAAATTTTACCTAATATCCAAGCTAACCTTCCCCTGGTATAACTTGAGGACATTTCCTTTTGTCCTGTCACTTTTACCTGAGAGAAGAGACTGACCCCCACCTGGTCATAACCTCCTTGCAGGTAGGGATAAGATGTTCCCTGAGCCTCCTTTTCTCCAGGCTGAGCACCTCCATCTCCCTCAGCCACTGCTCATCTGACTTATTCTCCAGACCCTTCCCCATCTTCATTGCCCTTTCCTGGATACATTCCAGCCCCCTCATGTGTAGTGAAGGGTCCAGAACAGCAGAGTGCTCGAGGTGTGGCCTCAGCAGTGCTGAGTACAGGGGTCAGTGCCCTGCTGGCCACCCTGGTTCTGCTACAAGCAGCCTGCCTGAAGAGAGGTGTGCTGGGTGCAATGCCACTTACAAGCTAACACCTTTAATTGCCACTTACTGTAAAAGGATGGTGAAATCTGAGCAAAGTTTGGCACCACAAGGTGTCTAGAGGAATCAGAAATTGTTTATAAACAGTAGCCTGAGCTACTGTGAGCTCATTGCTAAAATGAGGGCTGTGCTCCTGCAATGCAGGAGATGTCACTGCAGGAATCAACTGTCTCTGGAGAAGACCTGGCATGCACTGGATCTTGAGTTTTTCCTTGACCATGTTTTCATGTGACATATTGTCTAATTTTATATTTTAGCTGTGATACCACATAGGCATTTTCTTTGGTTGAGTTAATCTAAATCTGAATAAACAGACTAAACCACTGAGACCATCATTTGGCTGCAGTAATCTCTGCATGCAGCAGAGTCAGAGTTGCAGTGTAGAACCAAGAGGCTTTGTGCTGTTCTGTGAGTAGATCTATTGCAAAGCTGAATCATTAAAAATACCATCAGTTTAAATGAAGCAAAGAACATCCTGAAGAGCTGCGTTCTGGTCCCTGGCTGCCTCAGGGTTGTCTCATAGTCACACACTGTCCCAGTGTCTCTGAGCTCTGGTTCTCACCCCACAGTGACCCCTTTGATGTCCACTGGCAGACACAAAACCTACACCTACAGCTGAGGTGCCAGCCCATTGTGTGAGCCTGTGCTGGTGGACAGTGGTGCTCTCCTCACCTTGCACAGCTGGGCACAGTGGCTGTGCATCTCTGGGAAGGAAGTTAAAGTTAGCAAAAGTAGATGATTTCATGGTTTCTGCTGAAGAGATCTTTCTGCAAAGCAGAGATTGGATGAATTGCCTCCTCAAAATGTATTTCCCTGTTGACTGTGTGAATTCCTATAGATTTACCTGGTTTAATGATGGACATAGTAGTGCTGGGTTAACAGTTGGAGTTGATGATATTAAAGGTTTTTTACAACTTAGATGATTCTATGATTCTGTTATTCTAAAATCATAGAATTGGGTTAGCTGAAAATACCTGCTTTGTATCAGCACTGGGGTTATGATAGAAATATCACATCTGGCTTATATCTGTCTTTTCAAGTACAAATTTTCAGGGCAATGCCCATCTCTTAGAAGCCCACCTTGCACAGTGGGTCCCTGAGCTTATCTGAGGTCTTAAATGGTCACTGTACTGTATCTCCACCTATTTTTTCGCTACTCCATGAAGGCTATTATTTTTATTTTGTGATCAGTAGAAGAAGTGATGCAGTATACATTTTCATTCTGTTAATAAACATGTCAGTCTTTAGTTACAAAGAAGTTAGGTTTAAAATTTTTAGCAAATGGTTTTTTAAACCATTAATGTACTGCAGTGGTCCCTTTTTAGTTAGCCACAGTAGTATACATTAAATGTCAAAGTGCTTTAGAATGTACAACACAGTATGTCAGCATTGTGCAGCAGCTGAATGCTAGATACATTTTAGGTGCTCAGCAAAGGAAGAGAGATGCTACATTGCTGGGAATTCTTCCTGACTTTCAATCAAATACCTGATCTGCAATGCCAAACACAAACTGCATTTCATTTAAAAATGCTGCTAGGTAGTCCTTGATTGAACACTCTGAACCTGATCAGAATCTAATTTGGGTTTGCATTGCAAAAGACACTTACATTAGCACCTCTAGCAGATCAATAACAGGTTTTAATGCATACTAATAAAAAAGGTCCTAATTTCAAATACAGCTTTAAGTTTTGCAAGAGCAACATAGGTCTTGCTAATCAAATCTTTGTTGAACAAGAAACAGTGAAATGGAGTACTGTTTTCAAACAAATGTCTCAGAATTACACTAACTAAATGCCACAAAAGGAAACCACACTAATCTATTTTTCACAGTTGTGAGTGCAATTAAATGGCCCATTTTAGGGGAAAATGCTTGTTCATGGGGGAATCCTGACTTCTTCCTGATGGTTAGTGTGCCTGCTCTCAGTGTGTGCTGCAGTAAAAAGTTTCCCTTTATGACAATAAAAATCATCATCATCAGTAGAGTTAAGGAAATATAGAAGAAATTATGTCCATACATGATTGCTCATATAGCAAGTAAAATACTGACTGGCAGAATGATTTTGCTCTAAGGATTTGCCATGGTTATATAAACTCCATATTTAGCTAATTGATAATGAAGACAACCCTTTGTCTCTCTTCTATTGTACCCCAGCCAATGCTTCACTGGCAGACTGGAGCCCTAGGAGTCTGCAGCAAAAATAACTGTCTGTCAATTTACTAATAATATTTTAATTCAAAATTCTATATAGACAAGATGCAATTTGATTTCCCAGGATTTGTTCTTATTTTCTCCATTGCTGCGTTAATTACATTACTAGGTTTGGTGAGCAAAGACTCAGTGTGTCTCCTAGATCTCAGCAAAACTCAAGAAATTGATCTTGGCGGCTTGTGCAGCGCTGCAGGTGATGCACTGCGTGGGAGGTGGAGGCAGATTTTATTGATCCAGTTATGTCATTCTCCATACTTCTGTCCTCCCACTGAGCTGACCACTCCATCTCTGCTGCAATAATTTACGTGTTGCAGAGCCACACTTCTCTCTCTGGTGTAACACCAGCTTCTCAAGGAAAGATGTTCGTGGCCTTTCTTCACTTTACTGAACCACATCTATTTCCTGGGATTTGTATTCTGATTCTGTTGTGGCTGGTTGAGGTTTTGGGGGTTTTTTGTGGGCATATGTTTGTATTGACTCAAAGTATTTAGATCATTTTCGCTGGGCCTGCAGGAAGAATGACACCTGTATAGTTTGTTATAAAAGACACCAGGTATATAAGTCTGTATTTGTTCACCAAAGCAAATAAAATGTCCATAATGCCTGGGGATATATTCATAATATATAGGAGGAGGCAGTCTCTGTGAATATAATTCAGAATTCATATACTGGAGTCCCTGCTTCTACAGTTTAGGCTGTTTCATTTTACAGAATAAGCTAGAGTGATTTTCAATTAACAGGGCAAAATTTTTTCTGCAGTTACATAATTAAACCTCAAAGCACAGTTAAGTTTCCATGGACAGGGCCTATGGTGAGTGGAGGGCTTGTGTCTGAACTGGGAAGTGACAGTCTGAGGTTGCTGGGACATAACTTCCAGAGCTTCCATTTCATCTCATGGAGGTTTCTGCTGCTAAAGAGGAGATGGGATATGGGATTATTTGGGTTTAAAATGCCCAAAAACTTTCCTTCAGAAGTAATGAAATGTTCTCCCTAATGCTGTTCCAAGAAAACAAGTGCTGAACTTCAGTGTTATCCTAATGTGGTCCTTCTGTGAATGCTCTCCATCCTGAATTAAACACCCCTTCCCTCTGCAGCTAGAGCTGGAGGAAGGGCTGCTAGCACTGTCTTCAGACAAAAATGATGCTCAGCTCTTGGCTAGCTCCTTCATGGAATCACCCTGAAAGGTGATGAGAGCTCCTGCATGGCATCACTGTGAAAGGTATCACCATGATGCTTGCATGGCATCACCACCAGAAATGGTCTTTGCAGCTGATGGGACAAAATGAGCACACCAGGTCCTCCAGCCAGGGAAGCTGCTTGCACATGAAAGAGAGGAAGACATGGTCCCTGGAGAAGGCATTTCTCAGGTCTGCTTTGGTCTCTCTCCTGGCAGGTTGAAGTTACAGTTCCCACGTCCAGTCCCACTGAAATGTGGGGAGCTTTTGTAACAGGACAAGCAGACAGGGAGGTATATGGATTCCCCTAACCATGGGCCTTGGCAGAGCTGCATTACAGTCACACCTGAAGTGTCCACCCATCTCTAAATTTCACTTGCCAGACTGCAGGATATTTGCTACTGTGGGATTTGTTTTTCATACATGTACTTTTTGTCATTCTATCTTAATAAACACAACAAAACAATGACAGTAAACATATTAAACATGTGAAGCTCAAAATGTCTCATGAGTATTTAACATTATTTGCCTGCTAATTTGTTGTTTATATTCAGGAATGCAGTGTCTTTTTGCATTCATAGTTCATATGAATGAGAATTTCTCACTTAAACTTTTTTAATTTCCCTTACTGCTATTTGCTGTAGTAGAAACCATTTGAGAAAAATAGATTTTGATTATTGTTCATTCTGCAATAGCAAGCTTACTAATGCAAGACGAACTCTAGATACAGTCCAGAAGTTTTTATTAACATTTTATTTGCTGATATCTTAAATCTAGAAAGGTTATATCAAGTTTAAACTACATTAGCATTTGTATTGAGTAATAGCTAGTCCCTAATGACTTTAGAATTACAGTTTACTGCTGTGAATACTTAGTCTTTCTTACAAGCTTTTAAATTAGAAGAATAAATGCTGCTAAAAAGAAAAAAATAAAGTAATATATATTGTAGAGTTGCAAAACTAACTATACTATATGATTAAATAAGCTATAGTATTTTGATTTAGGATCCAAGGGCATACTTATTTTTCATGGATAACTATATATAGAAAAGAAATAATTCTAAATACAGTTCAGCCAAATATAATTCAATAAGATGGGGAAGAGAGAACTGTATCTCATCACTTTTTGGAAGCACCAGATTCTTAGCTTTTATTATTTCAGGCATATGTGTTGTCTTAGGACCCTGATGCCAGGCTTGTCCATGTCCATCTGCAGCTTGGGAGCCTGAATTCCTGGAAGGCAGTGCCAGATTTCTTCAGGAAAGCATGGCTGTGGCTGAGCTGCATGTTTCATTCTGCTAGCAGCGTGTCCTCAGGACAGCTGGTACCAACTTGCTCCATCCAAGCTACAGAAAAGGTTGCTTGAAATCCTCCTAACAGATTGTTAAACTCGAAGACTTGATAGGTGCAAAAGGAACCCACATTAGATGTAAAGCCAAGAATTTATTCTATTTATAGTCTTAAAATCTTAAGAGCCCAATGAAAGAGTTATTATTACTCCTGTTATGATGATCACAATGAGCACTTGTTCAAACTGTTAAAATTATACATCTGCAAAGCTTTTTAATCCCCATCCATTTCTCTGGTGGTGTGCTCAGACCTCCATTGCTCTACTGGGTTCTGCTGCCAGTGTCTTAAATCTTGGAATACAGAGCATCCTCAGTATCCCACATTGCATCCTATGTTGTTGTTCATCCTGGGATCCTCTTGGGATCGTTTTTGCCTTTACTAACATGACCACAAGTTGCCATTTCTTTGCTGGCCTGCCAGTCTGCAATAGGTCAGAGTCTCCTGTCTCTCTTACATGTGGGTGTTGTTTCATTACTTCTAAACCCAGTTCACTCAGCTCCCACACTTCAATCCTTAGATGACCAGCAAACCTCTGGTAAATACCTTATAGCCCTGGGTCTGCCAGTATTGTTGCTATTACAAATCTGTGATCATTTAGATGGAATTTTAAAGAATGTTCTTACTTTTAAGTGAGTTACTGAGGAGCTGCTGAGAAAAACTGATAGGGTTACTTTGGTAGAGAAGAAGAAACCTTAAAGCCTGGAACATTTTGAAACTTTAATTGCAAATAATTCTTGCAATGCTTATCAGGTGAACTGTATGTATTATATAATGTGAAACACTGTGCTAATCATAGAAGTGATTATTATGCAAAGCCTTTTTCCAAGGTAGGTCTTGAAATGCCCTAAGGACGCAGCAGGGAAGTGCTGGGGAATTCAGGATGCATTTTCACACTTTTATTCTATTTTATTCCCTCACATTTCACAGCACCTCATGCCAATAATTTGTTAATGAAGAATAGGGACTTTCCTTGTTGTCATTTGTTCCTGAAACCTTGCCTCTAAGATATACATTGAAGGAAGAAGTCCCCATACAGATTTTGCTCTGCTTTCAATCAACATTTGTAGATCAAATACAAAAAGAAGGTGACCCTGAAATGCAGTGACCTTCTTGGTGCTGCAATCTCAAATCAACAAACATAGAAGAAAATCATTAGGAATTCTTTTTCAGTATCATATGTCTGTAGAATTCAGTTTGCATTTTTTTTTCTCAGTGAAAACTTTGAAAATTATGATACAGTGATGATCACATAGGAAAAACAAAAACAAGAAGGTGAAGGATAATAACAGCATTACTTTCTAGCATCTAGATTTCACATAAATTGGAGTATTCCACAGCATCATCAGTCTAAATAGACTATTTGCTGTACCAGAAATGGAAGCCTTCATCATGCTGGTGTGCAGTAAGGTCATAATAGTCAAAGCTGAGACTCAGGACTGTGCAGGTTCTGCTTTCAGCTGTCTCCTGGTACTCAGGAACACCCCAGTCTGTCCCCTATGCTTACTGTTGTATGCATGTAATTTTACTGTCTACAGCAGTTCACAAATTTATACTCTGAAATCATCCATGCCAAATGACTGACTGTAAGAAGATTTATTTGCTTTCCCAGTGATGTCACTGAGTTGGTTCTCTGGCCAGTTATTTATCAGAGTGAGTAGTTAGGTACATAAAGAATGGACTGTCAATCATTAACTCAGTATATTTTGTGGGGTATAGGGTGAGTCAAAGTTGAAAATGTGTGACTTTTTTAACACCGGGGTTTTTTTAAAGTCCTATTCCCACTCATAGGATGTTTTTTATTTAGTTGCTCAGTTGTTGAAATGATAGTATTCAGTCCTAGTATCTGTATTCAGATCCCAGCTGCTGTGGCTTTCAGTGAGTGACACCTTCACCTGGTGGTGAGGAGTAAATGTTTCTCAAAACAAGCAGGGGTTTGCAGGGCAGAGTTTGGGGGTCGGTGTTCAGTCTGCCTGGAGGTCAATCAGCCTGTGGGCTGGTCAGACTCACATCACTCACCTCCCAAGGAAGGTCCCCCCTCCTCCACTGCAACTGCAGTGATATGAAGCCTTTGGCCTTGTGGAAAGGTAGGAACTCAGGTCACGTCTCCCTTGGCAAGCAGAGAGACAGATTATGTTTTGGTGACTCTCTCTGCTCCAGTTGGTCTCCAGTTACCTCCTGCCGAATGCCAGGATTTCCTATGGGGTAGAGCACCTTCTGTCTTTTGAGAATTGGATTTCCATCATGCACAAGTCTCCCTCCTTGGTCAGGACTATGACAGGACTAGTGCTGTCACCCATGATCTTTCAGGATGGGGAAGTCAGGAATGTCCCTGACCCCACCACCATAAAGTACATTCCTGGAGAGATATCTGGACATATCTGCAGTACAGAGATCTCTCCTGACAGTGTAGGTCAGGTGCATCCAGAGAAGTTGTCTACAGCCATCTCCATATAGGGCTGGGGAGGGTCTGGCTGAGGTTCTTGGTCATGGCTGGGTCCAAAGAAGGCCCTAAGCTGTGTAAATCAAATACAGCCAGGAGAGTACTCACTGCTGGGGACAGCTCGGATGCAGGCACCTCTCATGGCTTGGCCTGATGTCAAATGCTGCATCTGTGGTCTGAGACAGAACTACAACAGAATTCCACTGCAGCTCCAAGTCCTTTTGTTACTCTGTGCCCAATCCAGAGCAGGGTTTGAGCTTCCAGCTCTCATTGTGACCCCTGATGTGCTCCTGACTCCCGTGGGGGTGGCTGGCTGCCCAGGCTGGCATTAGGAACCCTAACCCTGATGTGGCTCATGCCTCCAGGTAATTAGCTTCCTACTGGAATAACACAAGGGTTATCTTCCCCTTCCCAGGCATGTGCTGACACTGGCTGCTTTCTGGAGCATGAGAGTGTCTCATCCATCTTCCCGGTTCTAGATGGGACAAAAATTTACTCTGGCATTTAAAGCCAAAGTAGGGAAATTTATCAACAAGACCATGGGGACATCCATCTTCCTTTGTCATTGTGGAAAATAAGTCTTTTAGATTCCTCAAGTTGTACTTTGTATTTTTTAATAGGCCCAGACTCTCCTTTTATTTCTAACCTGGACATTGTTTTTTTTTTTTTTTGCTGTTTCTTTTAGCCATGCATGCAGGGATGCTGTGGGATGGTAACCATAGTAACAGCAGAACGTGGAAGACATAATTTCAGCCCCAAAATGCATATTACTGGGTTTGTGTTCACTGGACGTGAATTGTCTCGATCCCTAAACAACAGAAGGAAGTGAAAAGAAGTTACTTGTTTCACAGCAATTAAGGGAGAACTCAGACAGTTAGCAGACAGTGGGAGAAATATGCATTAGGTGTTCTATGTCCTGCTAGAGACAGATAAGACCAAAGTAAAATCTAAGTTCTGGTTTTATATATCTTATATTTAATGACAATATTATGTGTATTTAGTAACAATAAAATGATCTGGTCTGAGACTTTCTTATCCACACTGGGTATTTCATCATCATTGTGAACACTGTCAGGTGATTTCAAGGGTCTGCTGTGCAGAGGCTTCACTGACACAATGCCAAAGCCTTGGCTCAGTGCTACAAATGATGGGTAACTTGCCCATTCTTGCAAAACAGATGCAGCAAACAGAGCAGTAATGGGGCTCAGCCCCTCACCTTCAATGGCCAGCTTTGAGTGTTTACCTACACAAAGTGATCTCCCAGGCTTGTCCTCAGGTGATGGAGCTCAGCACCTCAGGAAATCATCCTAAGGATGGAGGCCCCAGGGAGAGGAAAGGGAAATTGTGGAGCTAGAATTTGTTTAATGTGATTTAAAACTGCTGGAAGAAAATAAAAGTGTAAAATTATACTAAAAAACACAAGTGATTCTACTGTACTGAGATCTCCAATCAGATAGACTTGGCTTGTTATGTGACTGGTCAGATACAATGATCTGTGCATGACCAAAAACCTTTTCATTTAGTAGACAGAGGTCCCCATTTGATCCAGGGTGATGTAGGATGTTGCTGTAGAATGCTTTTTGCAAAAAATCTGATGTTTTCTCTCCCATCCCCTTTCTCCATATAAACAATCCTATTTCACCTGTGCATGGGTGTCCCAGAGGAGGCAGCTCTGTGGCTGCAATGGTTTCTATTTCCAGCTGCACAACAGATTGTGCAGGGGATTTTAAGGAACCAAACCAAAATCATGGCAGTATGTAGCAACATAGGGTGTAATCATTTGTCTTGCTCATTATAGCACAGATATCTGCATCTATTGCTGAATAAAATTACTTCTTATAAAAGCACTTCAGTATTAAATAGTTTTAGGGATTTCTTTTTATGTGCATTTGAAAATTAGTGCCTTGATGAATCACAAACCAATAAAGAGTTTTATTTCCTAGAAATGTCTTTTTTCAGGGGACTGCTAAGCCTTGCCCTGAGGAACTTAAGAAATTACTACACTGCTTTGGCTAATGAGATTATATTTATAATACCAAATTTGTAATAACTTAAAAAATAAATTATCCTTTGCTTTTGAATGATATTTACTCTTCCTTTCTCTCAGAGGGGAAAAAAACTTTAAAATGAGAGAAACTGAGTTTTACAGAGTAATAAGATTCCACAAGTCAAACATTAATGAAAAGCAATAATGGTGACAACTGTTGACTTAATAAGAAAATAAAAATTAGGCAGCTTAGTACTCCTTAGCTGGTCCAATGCTAAAATTGGATTTACTTATTTATCTTTTTAGGAACATCCTCCCTTTATGACTTTCCACAGCCATGATATTAGTATTAGAATTTTTATCATTGTTTTCCTCCATTACATCAAGAAATTATCTGGGGACAAACAGCCATTTCTGCAGCAGTGGAGAAGAACAAGCAAAGCACCAGATGTGTAACAGCAGGCACCTTTCATGGACACACTTCTTCACACTTCACATGGATTAACAAGGGCACATACAACTTCCAGTGAATGTTTCAGGGTTTTCCATGCTGTGTTTCTCCCCTCCTTTGATCACATTTCTCATAAAAATTATGGATTTTTCCCCAGGTTTTGCTCATGGGCATGAAAACAATGAGCTAATTCTCTCTTGTCGAGCAAAGAAAGTAGGATGATACCTCAATGACTGCTGCAAGTTCAGCAACAACAACAGTAACAACTACAACAGCAATAATATGAATTCTTATTAACTTCATAAAATAATTACAATGAAACAACTAAAATTATTTTTTGTTTGAAAGAAGGGAAAATCCCATAGAAGACTTCCAATGTACAGTGGAGAGTAAATAATCCAACAAAAATATTTCAGAAATATAATAATAATCCATGAATAAATAGATTACAAGAAAAAATATGCTTTAAAGATTCATGAATAAATGCAGCTAACTGAATCACTCACCATGACAATTAGCAAACCATGTCTGTATGAAAAATGTATTGTCAAATGCTTTGTAAGTGAAATCAGTAAAGGAGGCTGTCTCTTGTACAAAAAGAAAAGATTAATTGGTATTTTTAACTGAATTGAAGAATATACTTTATTCTCAGGAAGAATTTGATTTCTTACCTCAAGCTGCAGACCTGTTTCCTTTCAAAAGGTTGTAAAAATATTTTTTCAGCATTCAAAGGATGTCTTTCTATGTACCTTTCTCTCAGCAGAAAAATAACAAAAACATCTAAAGTTCAGATGTTTAGAAAAATATTGCCCCAAGGTCTGAAACTAAATACAAGAAATTCCCTGCTGAAAGTATTTATTCTCCCTGCAAGATGGAAGCTGTGACAGGTGTATTTATTTTAAAGGGAAGGTGCCCCAGCTGTCTGCATCAGAGCTTGGAGGAAAACACTAATAACTTCAGTGGCTGTGGGGAAGGAGACTTGTGTGGCAAAGCAGTTCCTGTGTAAGGACTGATACCCCAGGAGAAACATCCCAGGCACCACTGCAGGGGAGGAGCAGGGGCTTGGCAGGTTGGATGGTGGATCTGCTTCTCAGTTATTTGCTTCTCTTTCTCGGAGCAGTGAACACAGGACCAGCCCTAGCTCTGAAATCTCTGAGGAAGATGCTAATCCTGTTGGAGGCATTCATTTCAGTGGCATTTGTCTCTTCCTGGATGGCATTGACCCATCAGGACTAAAATGGGAGCTCTAGTAGCTCTTTTGTGCCTGAATTGATCACTTTGATTGCTTACCATACACACCTGTTGAACATGAGGTGAAGCGTGGATAAGCAAATATGCTCTTAACACGTAATTTCTCATAGTAATTAGGAATATCCTCAGAGCTCCTTGATTTTGTGAGCTCTCCAAGCTTGCCTTCCCTGCTGGCTTAAGACTTCATATTCAATTTATTTTGGTTTGCAGTGTATCATTTGTGCTGACACGGTTTGACTTGGTTTTGACATTGCATTATTGTCTTCCCAGCCTTGTGCTGCTGGCTGTGTGAGTGTCTGATGATACTCAGTGGCATGCAAATAAATAGACAATTACAGCTGGTACAAGCATCCATTGTATTTCACAATGTGCAGGCTCCGTACCTGATTTCCAAACCTGAACACATGTAAGTGGTTTCAATATGCTATTTTCTGAAAATACCCCTTACTGTCAATCCCAAGGAAAATATCCATTTAAAATGTCTTTATTCTGCAGTCAGTGCTTCATTGGCCCAAAAATCTGAGAAGGGTCCTGCTTCCAGATGCACACCTCTGTGTGTTTGCCACTCCAGGTTCCAGAGGATGCTGTACAGAACAGTTATGTTCTGGGATAAAGAAAAAACATGAAATAATGGTGCTGTTTTCCAGTAGACCCCATGACTTTTTCCCTGGCAGAAAGTGTAGAAGAGAATCTGACTTTTCTGTGTGAAGGGACAAGCTGTTTTAGAGAGCACTGCCAGGAAGTTGTAGTGTTTGATGATGAGATTCAGGAAGCAGACTGCATGAAATTTCTGTGCTATCCATCATAACTACATGGTACAGCCCATCGTTGAGATGGTTTTATTCGTGGGCTTAGCAGCATTTAGCTGAATCTACTCACAAAACTTCATGGATCAAATTATCTATTCCAAATTAAAAAACTGTACATTCTCCTAAAGATAGAATTAGAGCAGTTAAAAAAAGGCAATTGATTGAAATGTAAAGTCAAGTGATTGAGGAGCTGTGTTGAAGTTTCACATTTCTGGAATATATCATGAGAAAGTTCATACATGTCCTTGGCCTACAGATCCCACTACACACACTGCTCTCCCTCTCCTATATTACGAGTACCTTTTTCATCTGCTCTAAGCAGGACCTTGGCCCATGAAGCTCAGCCTATTGACCACCTTCCTCCCTAGCTGTCCCTCCACTCTGTCTGCCCAGGAACAGGAGCTCTCTGCTGGTCTGCTTGTCAGTTCAAAGCAGCAATGAGACAGCTGAGATGAATGGCACTGGTTTACTGTTGCTTGTCACTCAGTACACCAAGGTAGAGAGGGTATGAAGGTGGGACAAAATTTAACAAGAAGGCAAAATTCATTTTTGATCAAGCTATGTAAGAAAACCGAAGATTTAAGTTGGTCAGTTAGAGAGAAACTAACTCGTGTCAGAGAAAAAACTAACAAGGGAAAATAAACCTAGCATGGACAACTGAAAAATTATGGAATTCAAGTTCTGAATGTAAAAATTATAATGGGGTGAAAAAAAAAGGCAGGACCAAAGCACAAAGAAAAAATGGAGGAGAGAAATAGTAAAAAGCACAGAAGAAAACTATATCCTACTTGTAAAATAAACTGCTGGGAATTAGAGTAACACACATGCAGATCTGTATCAGTTTGAGCAAGCTCATTTAGACATTAAACCTCCCTCCTTGTTCTGGACATGATAGTGAATCCAGAATCCAGTGCTGTTCAGAAGGTCAGTGGAACTGACAGTCTGTAGTGTGAAGGCAATCTTTCCACAAACTAGCTAAATTCAGTGTTTGGATTTTGAAGTAATATGTTAAAGTTTCCACTGCACTTTATCCTAAATTCCCATCTGTGCAAGAGAGTACCAGGAAACAAGAAAACACTTCAGCAGAAATCTCCAAGACTTGAATTCAAACAGAGCATTTCCATGCTCATGCACTCCATTTCCTCCCCTTTTAGGTCTAACAGACCTAACAGAAAATTCAATAGTAATAATTGGTTTTATATCAGTCATTAACTGTGGGAACTCCAGCCTTGTTTTGGGGCCACATGTGGTGGTGAAATTCCTCCTCCAACCCGTGCTTCCAAAGAAAAACTCCGCAGGCTTAGCTGTTCGGTCTCAAGGCAGTTTATTGCTAGTTATCTAACAGATTATGTTCTTGGACTGCAGCTATTTGATCAGTGGCCTGGGTAGAGGCACACACACACCCTGACATCCTCTCTATCTGCTGTTTTCTTCGTCTCTCTCTCCGCCCAGGGTTGCTGCTATCTTTTATAAGATATATTACGTATAACATGTTTACAATTATTCCCCAATACCTACTACCTACGTTGCCAAGTGTTTTTCTACTCTAAACCAATCTGTGAGTGCCAACATCACCAAGAACATGGAGGCAAGGAAGAAGAAGGAAGAAGGATGGGATCAGCCCACTTTCCTCCATCTTAGAACTTCTGACCTTCATGTATAAAGTGAAAACCCCCCTGTACATGTGCTAAAACCCCCCCTGTACAATACTAAAAAAATTTCTCCTCTACTTCGTAACTACTTATACTATACTATCTAACCTTTTGTGATTGCTTGTTCCACCTCCAAAGTTGGTAATTCATTCCATGGCTCAAACTCAAAATCACAGTTGTTTTTCAGCTGTCTGCCAGGGTCTAGAATGCTTCTGACCAAGGCCTGGAACCTCTAAAAATGTCTGAGAGACATTTTGAGTTCCCACAATTAACCACATCAAAGAAACACAGTTTATTACTAAATAGGTGTTAGTTATAGAGAGGTTCACCCTTAATAATGAATCCCAAGAACAGTGGCAGTAATGCTAATCTTTGTTTTGCAAATACTGCCCAAGGCTTTTTTCTGTAAAGGATCTAAACACTCTCCTGTGAACATCAGGTCATCTTTAATTTCTTCTGTCATTTTCCCTGCTGTTATTATGGCCATAATCTATTTTCAATTTCCTAACTAGGTGCTTAACCTAGCTGTATTGGTTAGAACGCTTAATGATGGGTTTGCGGGGTTAAATTTAGCAATTACAGACGCTGAAGTCCCAGTAATGTTGGTTAGGCTCTGTGAATGTACATTTGTGATTGTTTATACTGAAAATGTAATTTTTAGAAGAAGGAAGACCACTATTCTTGACCAGTAGCTTACTGTCTCACTGAGAAATACAAAAGAGTTTTTCTCAAAGGCTCCTTGAGGAGCTCTGCTCCTTCTTCCTGGGGAGGAATTTGGTGGGGATGCAGAATTTTATAGAATGCAGAGGGAATTACACAGCTATACCTTGCAAAGGTGCAAAGTATAACTGTGTAATGTCCTTCTGCATTCTATAAAATCCATATTGGCCTCTAGGATCAAGTACATCTGTGTTGGCTAAAACTTGGGGCAGTATCCGAGACTTAAAAGACTTTTCTATTCATAGTCAGAAGCAATACCAAAAGTGTAATATGAGGTTGTAGCCTCTGTTGATAGCTCATTTTTAGACACTGTAATCTAGAAAAGCAGGCATAAATGTTTGGGTATTTCAGTTAGTATTCATATTAGATGGACTTTCTGACTTGTTTATAAAGTCACAATCAAAGCTTATGCATGGTTGCCTTTTGGGATATTGATCCATAGCCAGGCAGGCAGCCTGGCAAAGCTTCTGCTAAATTAATGCAGCTTTCAAGAGTGACTGAGCAAAGGATTAATGTAGAAGACTGTTAATCAAATTAAGTGTTTCCTAAAATTCTGTAATACATTTTATGCACAAAGGAAACTTTGGTAAGAAGTTGTTATTACTACAGAAATTATTTTTTCTATTGTGTTTTGTTATACCAAAAGGAAATTTATTCTTTAGTTCAGTGAAATATGGTGTTCAAACATTACAGCATGAAACCTGGAAAAAAAAGCCTGTATGTATAACAATTTCCAGCAGGAAAAGAGTAAGTACATGGAATATGAACAAAAAGGTGAAATGGAGGTTCAGCTCTTGTTTAGTCAGTCATACATCATTTGGCACCATCACAACTACCTCTCATTGACAGCAGAGTCACAGGAATATGAGTCTCCAAAATTGCCCTCTGGCAGTCTGACACCCTTACAAGTTCTTGAGGGCAGTCTGGGCCACCTGGATCCCAATGGGATCTTCCAGTTCTGCTTCTCACCTGTTGTGTAATGTTAATGGTCCATTGCTGTTAATTATGTGTGGATTAACAGAGCTAGTAATGCTCATCTGGTCTGGTGGATGGATTATTTAAGTAATGCCTGTAAAGAAATGCAAAAATGAAAATACTATTCAAGTTCTAAATTGTAATATTTATGTTACCAGAATCGTAGGAGGTGCATAATGTTGCAGTGTGTCTGCGTGGGCAGAGACTGTCTGTGTGGGCCAAAGGGATGACTCAGATACATCACAACTTCTGGATTCACAGGGGTTCTGGATTTTCACTGGGTGAGCTTTTCATGTGTGCCTTGATGGATTGCATCAGGCTCATGATTTTTTTTCTTTTTTCACTCCTAATTTGCAACATTCACTCCAAGACCAGTTTTGATAACTCTTTTTCCCAGAAAAATGCATTAGACCTTAGGAAGAAAAAATCAGGTATATGTCATCAGTATGCTGTTTGCATATTAAAAACCACTTATTAATTTTAAATAGTACATTTGATACCTGAATAATTCATAATATACATGAAGTTTATGTAATTTAACAATTGAATGTATCTGGGTCTGAGTTTAAGAAGCCTGACTTATTTGGGCTGATAAATTACAGACTTCATTAAGTAATTGGAATGATTTAAGAGTATTCTGCAGAAATGCAGCTGAGGTACATTACAGTAATTTTTTTTATTTTTAAAGTGTATATTTTAAGATCTTAAATTGCTACAATAAATGCTATTTTAAACTTTAACCATAGTAGGTCTGCTTCCAAAGACAGCCATTTATTTGTCTAGTGATAAACAATTTATGATACTCAGTGTTAGTTTGCAATTTTCCCATCTTTGGCAGTGATATAATGCTGTTTAGTCACGCTTGTAAAAAAGACTATATCATTATCATTTGTGTTATTCTGTGAGACAAAAATCCTTCCTATGTTTAAGATATAATGGTTTGAAGGCTGGAGGGAGGCCTGGAATTTATTTTGGTTTGAAAATTCCTGTCCATGGCAGAGGTCTTTTGGGTGATTTCACTGTGGTTCTATGGAGGGCTGGAGAACAAATCCTTCTGTTCCTGCACATCCCTGAGGACGTGGGATGAAATCACAGCTCTAGGAGCAGGTCTTCTCACAGACCCACACACAGAGCATCCAGGGGATGGTGTGTCTGGCTGTGGTTTCTGAGGGCTGTTTTAATGTCTGAATGATGGCATGAGAGTCTTTTCTTTGATACATAAGCCACCTGATAAATTGCATCTTGAATGTATGCAGTATTTCTTAAGGTCAAGTTATGCCACTGTGTAATAAAATACAATCAGTAACCATTGCAAGAAGCTGGAGGGTAGTGCATCATTTATCTTGAAACCTTCTGCTCTGAATAAGAATCCTGAATTCACTTTTCAGTATAAATTGTGATCTCTCCTAGCTTCTGCCAGGGATACCATAAAGTATGTCATTACATTAATCAAAGTCCCAGCATCCTGGCATCCAAACTATGAATTATTGCTGTAGTACAAATGCTCCAGGAGGAGTACCACATCTTATCCTAGCCTTGCTGAGAAGTGTAACATTTACAATGTGATGGCAGAGAGAGCAGGAGACTTTGTAGCAATGCTAACTAAACCTAGTACTTGAAGATTAGACTGATTTGATAGATACTCCTTAACACTTATTTATCTCTTTATTACATGCCCATAAAGCATTTATGACCCTTTATAATGCTTTATAAATAAACTTATTAAATATTTCCTATGTACTTGCTGAATACACTGATGAAACTCCTGAAGTTCACCAAAAAACATTTACAGACCTTGCTGCATAATGCAGTACTTGATGTTATAATTTTTAATTTTTTCAACACATGAATAAATGTTCAAAGGAGTTCAGGGGCAAAATCAGAGTTTTAATTTTTGGAGCCAAACACTCCTCAGCCTTTGGAAAAGACTGTGCTGGATTTTCTGTGAGTGACTGGCCTCACAAATTAAGTCTCAGCTTTTTACTTCATTTACAGGGAATTATCTTATTTAATTTGTGCAGAGAGCAGCTATGTTAAGCATTTACGTAGGCTCAGAAAGGATCAGAAATACACAATAATGTGATTCTGCGTAAATATTTTTATGAACTGTGAGTAGACTGCATTAAAGATTAGGTAGGAAATATTTGGTTAATTCATTTATATATTTATGGAGTTCTTTCATGTGTTTGAAATGGATTACAGAGGGATAAAACAGTGTCAGGAAAAAGCCAACATCAATTTGCCTTGAACAAATCATGTCAAAACAAAATAATTCCCTCCTAGGACAAAGGCAGAAGACCGTGAACAGAGGGGAAAGTAAGGGACATCACATAAGGCTTTCAGCGCTGTCTTACATGGGGATCTCAAAGCAGCCTGGAGAGGGAAATGGTTTAATTTCCAACAAGGAGCTCCACAAGGTCACTGCTTACATCAATTACAGGAATGGAGAGCTAAAGAGGGTGCTTATAAAATCTACATGTAAAAAAGGAGCTGTAGAACAGGTTTAGAGTTCAAACTAATCTTGTAAATTGGAGCAAAATTCTTCCTCATGATATTTTAAACTTTTTAAGATATGTAGCATATAGCTGGCAAGTTTCTGGAACATTTTCTCCCAGCCACCAGCTGCACAGCACATTGTTCTCCTTCCAGACACAGGTGCCTTTTCCAGGTCCTCTTTCTAATTCCATTCATCCAGGTAAGGGGCCAGTCTGCTCACAAAAAAAAAAAAACTGACTTGGCACTGGACCCATCACTTGGATTTATTTATCCAGGCAGTGTGATGAGTGGTGAGCCCCACTCTCTGCAGGAGACTGACCAGAACACACTGAGCCAAAATCTCAGGAAATAAAATCAACCCCAGCCACAGCTTCTCTTCCTAATGAGTTCTGATGAGTTCCATGTATGTTGTGTCATGCATTTCTCTCATGTCCTTTAAAGCTGAATATCTTTGTTATCCACATTCAATGCGAGCAATCCCTAGCAGGACCCACGCTTGGCTTGTTGAGTTTGTTACGGTGTTTGAGCATTCCCCAGGAGCACGGCCCAGCATACAGTGATATATGTGTCTGTGTAAACCTGTGTCAGTCTGTCCATGACCTGCAGACATCCAGCTTGTCAGTACATGAGCCAGTGGCACAACTGCAGCATCTTTCAGCAGAAGCAGCAGCTCTGCAAAGCACTGAGCGGGATGTGCTTACCTGTGACTTCATTACACAAATGGTCCAAAAAGTGGCAGCAGGGTCCTCTGGGTGGCAGAAACTGATGTGAGAGATGCAGTGGTTTCCAAGCAGAACACGAGTCAGCAGTGTCATCATTCTCTAAAAAACAAAAGCAACCTCCTTTGCAGGATGCAGAGCCATGATACGTAAATAAGACATTAAATAAATAATGAAAGAAACATGCCACTGAGAACCAGTAAAAACCTAGCTGGAGCAATCTCCAGATTTGGGTATTGCTGTTCCAAAAACACTGGTTACACTGGAGAGCAGCAAAGGCAAACAATTAGGCCAATGAGAGATTCAGAAAATATGGTGTAATAGGAAAGCTCAAGAGAAAACCAGTTGTTCAGTCCTGCGAGGAGATCAGCCTTGGATGCCAAGTGTCACTCCACACCAGAAATATCCCCTCCCCTTTTCTTCTGCCTCTCCCAGAAATGAAATGCTCTGTATCCCCCATAAACTGGATAAGAACTCATTTGGTAAAATGGAGAGATGGAAGAAGGTTTTTATTTTAAAATACTGAAGTTTTGGAGGAGTATGCTGAGGAACACTGCAGTATCTCCAGCAGTGGACAAGTCCTGATAAAAAGTCAAAGATAACAGTGTGTTGAGAATGATTTTAAGAATCATTGTATCTCACTGGATCTGGCAGAGATTAGCCCATTTCTCAAGGACATCCCCTTCCTCTCTACAGGAAAACAGCCTCTATCCTAAGCAAAACATTTGTGTTACCAGCACTTAAGTTCCTTTTGTATTTATCCTGAGGTTTCTTTTCTTGGAGGAGCAGGCCATTCCAAAGCAATCTTTTAGTTTTTAGAAAAATTAAGATTTTTGTAATTTTTATTTCCAAGGTTTGTGCTTAAAAAAATGAAGTTAGAAGGTGTAATTATCAATAGAATACTAGCATGGTAAATGAATATTTAAAATGTCATAGTTTTTAAGCTGACATAATTTTTCATGGGATTTACTCACATTTTTTAAAGGTTTGGAGTTCATAGGCTGCTAATCTGATATTGCACAGTCACACACAAAAAAATCCATGCTCCCCAAGTGAAAACTAGAGGCAGTAACACTGGGTGAAAACTGCTTGTGTGTGACCTGGGTGTTTGCAGAATTAAACACTTCTTTGCAAATTCCTAAGAACTGTCATCTGCAAACCCCAAAGCAATTTAGAAACATTATTTAATGTTAAAAATCAACTTGGCTCTGCCCATAACTGAGTTCAAGCAGCTTTGTGGTGCTGGCTGCTTTTCAGTGGAGAAAAATAATCCCTTTGGAAAGCAATTGGGATGAGTGTTTGTAGTATTTGGAGTGCTAAAACAAATTTAGGACAGATATTCTTAGATCCACACCGGCAACCATCTAAGTCAACTCAGTGAACTCTGTGTAACCCTGGCAGGGGTTATTCCTTGTGGTGTGGTGACCCTGGCTGGATGCCAGGTACCCACCAAAGCTGTTCTATCCCTCCCCTCCTCAGCTGGACAGGGGAGAAAAATCTATTGAGAGGCTCACAGGTCAAGATAAGGCCTGGGAGAGCTCAGTCACCAGTTACTGTCACAGGCAAAACAGACAACTTGGGGAAAATGCACATTAAACATATTGCTTCCCCCCTTCTATAGCAAGAAAAAAAATCTGTGGCTTTTACTAGCACAACATGTAAAGCAAATGAACTGAGTATGTTACTAGTGTGCACTTGGAGTCTACATTTAGTGTGCTGAATACTCCTTAAACAGGACTAGAAGCTATAGTGCCTTTTTTTTTATACAAGGGTAAAAAATAGAGGCAAGAGACATTTTAAGAACTCGATGTTATCCCAAACACTTTATTGTGCCACCATCATTTGGCACATGCCATCGTGGAACAAGTTGAATAGTAGAGTGGTGTGAAGCAGGTCTTAGAAAATGAATGAAAGGTCTAGAAGAGACTGCCACAAAGCACAAGCAGGACATCAAGAACTTGAGAACCAAGAAGAACATTCCTGGGAAAAAAACATGGGAAGAAACCTGTAGTTCTTTTGTATGAAGAATTTACAAAGGAAAAAGTGGTGATAGTATTAAAAAAGGGAAAGGCAAGCTGCACTTTCAAGTGCAGATATCAACAAAGTACTCTGGGAAGGGTATATATAGCACTGAGATTCCACCAGAACACCTGAGAAGCAGGAAAATAGCTAGAGTGTGCCTTCTGGCAGTGTTCTTCAGACTAACCAGCAGTAATATGATCCAAGAATATATACAAACTCAGACTGGAATCCTAAAAAATCTCTAATGGTAAAATTTCCCTAAATCAAAGCAGATAAAAAATATATTTATAGCTTTGTGGGAGATAAAAGTAGGTGGAAGTTATGTTGAATGTGATTTCCAAAGCATGCATATATGGATTTCTGTATTATGTTCATCACTGTTACACGTTACCACAAAACCAGGGAAGTGATCAGAATTTCATTACAGTACTTATTTCAAATAAAATTATAGTTGTGCTTTTATAACCTCTCCTGAATCTCATGAAGTATTTTGAGGCATAAATCTTGGTGTGCCCCTTTTGGTCCAGAGTTTCATCACCAGAAAGCACACTTGGCCAAGACTGTTATGGAGGGTTGGTGCAGGGAAAATAACCCAATAACTTGGTAAAACACCATCACCCCAGTACCTGTCTGTAGGTTGCAATTCAATTTTTTCCTAGAAAAATGACAGCTGTTTGCTGAAAGATATTAATCCATTATTTCACCCTCCAGTCTTCTCAAACTGAGTGTCCATCTTCCACACCCAATTTTTACCCAAAACATCTATCCTGGGCTGCCTTTTAAAAGATTTCTTTAGCTATTATGTAAGTTTACTGCCTTCCCTGACATTTCTTCTGGCATTGAATTCGTGTTGACTGTGATTCCCAGCATGCAGAATTTGGAGAGCTTTGTCCAACCACCTCAAAGACATTTCAGCTTCAAGATCAGAAAAAAGTCTCTATGAAACAGACCTGTCACAGTTAGACCTGTTGTAGTCTAATTCTTTGGGGTGCAGGATTAAGCACACCACAAATCTGACATACCCTTGCCTTTGTTCTTCTTCCTCATTGTTCTTCCTTCTGGTATCTTTGTCAAATATTGCCTCAGGTATATTAAAAGTGAAATAACATTTCACATTGAATTGAAACAGCAAATTTTATTTGTTTGTCATTTAGCAGGAAGGAAACACCGCAGAGAGTAATCCTACCAAGGATTACAGAGTATTTTGACATGTAGTAAGCTCTCAGATTCAGCTAAAGCCTCCTCCTTTTCCAGACTCCTCAATAATCATGGTTTAGGCTAGCAGAGTAATTAAGATATTGCAGGAAAACAGATTCCTCAAAAGGAAAGATACATATGAATTTGTAAAATTCAAAAGCAACTGCACTATGAGAAGTAGGAGATAATGAAAAAAAAAAAAATGCAAGTCCTGAAGAAATACTGTTTGAGGGAGACAAATTACTTGTTCTAAAAAATTCACAGATCCTAAACTCTTCAATAGAGCAACTAATCCTCCTTTACCCCAGCACTAAAATTCCAGGTGTTATATACAATAGTTATTAAAGAAGAAACTACTGTTTATTCTCTACAAAAAGCATGTTGAATAAAGCCAGAGTGAAGAAACAAGTATCAGCAAAATAATGCTGAGAAAGTTAGTTTGCCTTTATGTAGAAATTTGCCAAAGGAAAATATACATTTGGAGCTCTTTATCCCCAAGTTCTGCTTATGGTATTCACCCATTCTTGACACATTTTGTAGGGGCTGTTTCCAAATGGGAAGATTTTATACTAGATTCAGCATTAGATAGCATAGAGTGTGATTACCAGTATTACAATAAATTAAACAGGGTTTTTTCTTGGGAATCTGAAATTAGTATCTGGACACATTACTCTCACTCGACTTTTCCTGCCCTTTCCAGTTCTTCAAAGAACCAGTGGAGTGTATCATTATTGCTGTGGAGAATAAAAATGATGAAAAGACATAAAAGTGTTTCTAGAAATCTTTCCTTCATTTAAAACTATAAGAATACCAACAAACAAACAGGAAAGCAGAAATAACATTTATGGTCTACTGATAGCTTCCACTGGCTTTCATTTGAGGGAAGACATTTCCTGAGTTTTTTATTACTGCTTATTGGTAGTATTTGATAGCACAATAACAATAGCCACTGCTGGTGTGAAACAATCAGCAGAGCAGTACCAGGGCTGGCTCTCCTATGGAGAATCACATTGTTTTTCCAGAGAGCATGTAAATAGGCATGCTGCTGCTCTGATGAATTCAGCTCAACATGGGTCTGCCTGCATTCTTAGGGAACTCAAGTATGATGCAGGTTCAGTAAATGATCTGTGGTTCTGGGGGACAAATCCTCTGAAAGTGATGGTGGTGCACCTTGCCAGAACATTGGGTGGACACTGAATAGCCCAAGAATAATTTACTAAGAGAAATTGTCCTTGACAACCTTTGGGAGATCTGCTTGTCAAAGACAATTAAGGAAAATCTCATATGAAGGCATTAAAATTTATAAGGGCTATTTATTTAAGAGTAGACATCAAAATAAAATAGGAATAATACAGAGGATTTGAAATGGCAAATAGGGGGGCATAGTTGAGGAGCCAAGGAAACTGAAGGAAGGGGATTAAAAAGAAAAACTAGAAAATACATTCTTGTATTGTAAAAAAATTAGAATTTACATTTCTGTGTCATTAAAAATCGTTGAAGCAGAGTTTAGTAGGATCCAAAACCAAACTGCTTGTTTATATGGGTGAAACTAGGAATAGTAGAACTTTGGAATTTAAGCCTAACAACAAACAGTTGGGAAACTGCAAATCATCGAGTTTTGGGACTTGTTTTCATTGTCAGGAGGAAAGTTTCTAAGAAGAAAGATCATCTCATAACTCTCTCTTCAACATCAGGCCCCCTTGTCGGTAATCCCTAAACATCTGGTATTTAGCATTACTATCAACAAGATTTTAATGAAGTGAGCAGCCATGTGATGTAATGTGGGAATTTGCATGAGAGGAAGGAGGTCCAAAAGGTATTCAGTTTTATGTATGCAATTGCAGTTTCAGTGTCAAATTACCCATGTGACTCGGTTTGTCTGGCCAATGTGATAGGCAAAAAAAACCAACAAAACCCCTCGGTAGGGGTAAGGCGGAGATTTTAATCAGTTTAGCTTGATTCTTTAAACATGTTTTGCAGCAGTGTAGCCATCCCAGCTGTATTGGGTCTGTCTGAGATGGAGTTTATTTCCCCATAGTAGCCCTCACAGCGCTGTGTTTTCAGTGATATCTAGAAAGGTGTTGATAACACACCGGTGCTTTGGAAACTGCTGAGCAGCAGCAGCAGCAGCAGCAGCAGCGCTGTCTCCCTTCAATGAGCTGGGAGTGTGCAAAGTCCCGGGAAGGGACACACCTAGGCCAGCAGACCCAAGTAAATGAAAAGAAATTTCCATACCAAATGATGTCAGCTAAGTTATAAAAGCCAAGGAAAGGGGAGAATATTTGTTATTTGCAATGTTTGCCTTCCAGAGCAGCTGCCCCACATGCTGAAGCCCTGCTTCCTGAGAAGTGGCTGAACTTCACTTGCTACCAGGAAGTAGAGAATAATCCTGTTTTTTCTCTTTTTTTGTTCAAACACAACTTTCAGTTTTGCTTTAATAAACTGCCTTATCTCAAGCTATGAGTCATTTTCCATCACATTTTCTTTCCCTTGTCCAGAGTGGCTTGGTGGATCCCTGGTATCCAGCCAAGGTCTACCCCTCACACCAAGTTCACAGGCCAAACTGTTCACAAGCCACTGTGTTCACAGATCAGGAAAAGATTCTTCACCCAGAGGGTGGCTGGGCACTGGACAGGCTCCCCAGGGCAGTGGGCACAGCACCAGCCCTGACAGAGTTCTAGAAGTGTTTGGACAGTGCTCTCAGGAACAACATGTGATTCTGTGATAGCAGAAATATGCTCTAATAGAAACAATGGTTTGCAGATTAATTTAGAACTACAAGAGATGCAGAGCAAACTTTTCTTGGGAAAAACTACTTTGATCTTTGCATTTTAATATTTTGCATTTTTGGCAAATGCAACAGTGTGGAATATTTAGAGTGCTGGCTTCTGAAAATGCCTCAGCCCATGCTAGTCAGAAAAGATTTTAGTTTGTATTCCAAATAACCATGTAGCTCTTATGTTCTAGTTGGTTTATATTCAGGCAAAACTTGCTTTATGAATAAAACCAGTTGTGCCTAACCTACTCTTAACTTTTGCATTTACCTCTTTACCTCAGCTAACATGACACGTTTTGATATGATCCAGTTTATAAATATCTGCTCCCAGCATTTTCTTCATGTATCCTTTTAACTCAGGCAGGAGCCCTCTGTGATATTCAGGTCCCACTTGTGCAGCTTGTAGCTTTTTCAGATCACTAGAGTCTCTCTCATGTACACATCTCCTCAAGCTAGCTCCTTATCCTCTTCCTTTGTCCTCTGTGTTCTCTGCCCTTTCTCTGTCTGCCAGAAGCTTCTTTCCTCTCGTTTTGTGTGTGTGTTAAAGCAGTAAGTTCTGCTTCATGTAAGTTCACAGCCACATAAGATCCAGAAGCAGCTTAGGGAATTTAGGCAGACTGAGTTCCTGGGTTCAAGACTGTAAATCTCCTTGTCCCATCTCATCTTTTTCTATGGGTCTCTCTGTTAACACTTGAGTTTTTAATGCAATTTCACTGAAGCCAGGAACATGTCTAGAACAGCTTCAGCCTCAGCAGTGTTGTGCAGTTTGGTGCCCATCTCCTGTCCAAAGTGGGAGATCCATAAAATCCTTGTGGCTGAAGTGACTGCAGGGTGTACCACTCTTTCACGTGTACACCTGCTTCTGTGGTCTCACAAGGGTTCCATTTGAGTTGGTTTATTTTTTCCTGATGTAGGAGGTAAAGCTGCCATCCTTGAATCCAAATATCCAAAAGCTCAAGAATGTCCCAGAATTTCCAGTGTGGATGATTTAATCCCAGATGTCTTTTCTTCGGGGGGGGGTGACCCACCAAGCACTGTCATGCTCATGGCCATGTGGCTTTGTAGCAGTGAAAGGAGAATTGGTTTGATCCAAGGGAACTCCACTGCAGCCCAGAGGAGGGGATGCCTGCCCTGCTACCCACTGGATTATCCCTGGATGAAAGGCAGGTTCCTGAGGGGCTTTACCAGCAGGGTCACACTGATGGCCAAGAGCTGTTCCTGGTTGTCCCTTTCAAAGGTTGTCCCTTTGTGTTTAAAGCCTCCACCTCTCTGCTGCTTGGCACAAGGAGAGTGAAGGACAAGTCTCCTGGGATTTTGAAATAACATCAGCACTGAACTATGGGCAGGACTAATGCCTATTTTAAGATCTGTTTTTATTTTAAGCTTTTAATTGGGTATTTTTGACAAGTGAAGGTGCATTGTTTACAGGACTGATAAGAGAAAATTGAGTCTCTCACCTTTTGCATATGAGCATGATTCACCTTTGAAATTGTGTCCTAAAAAAGGACATTGCATTAGGGTAATGCATGTCACCACTCTTTTAAAGGCTCAACTTCTGTAAGAGATAAGTTTTAATCTTAGAAGAAACTTTTCCAGTGCTGAAACTGTAATGAAGGATTTGGACCAGATCCAGAAAAGAAGGAGGCATCTACCAGCTGAGTACTACAGTGCTTACCTTTTAGGGTGCATGATCCAGGCAACCTGGTCCAAACCACAGTCATGAATCTCCAGTTCCTCTGCAAGGACTTGAAAAAGACAGGACACATGAGGAGATACATGCTTAACACTCTACCTACACAAAAATATTCCCAAGGTTCCACTTCTTCCTGTGGAAACTCTTTGCTCTAAAGAGAAGTGTATGAGAGGACCATAATGTGCAACAGAGAGCAATTTCTCTGTAGGAGGTTGAAATCAGGAAATATGGCATTACCTCCCCTGTAGTTCAGCACCACGTTTATGAAGAAACCAATTTTTCATCCATTATATCAGATACTGCTGTCAAATTTCCATGTAATGTCCTCATTCTTTGCCAACTTCTTTGCAGGGACTTTGTTATATTAAGAATCATCCCAAATTCAGATAATTCAGATCCAATTTAACGAGCAAAGGGAACTCTGTGCAAGATGATGAGGAAACTTTCCCGGTGGGTATTATCTGTGCTCACAGGGCAAAGGATCATAGCTGGAACCTACTTCCTCTATTTTTTTTTAAAACTTGTTTCTTTTATGTAGTTTTTCACAGGTCTCAATCAATACAGAATTTATTCTGTAAAAACCAGTATGAAATGTATATTTCTTCAAATTTAATAGAAACTGCAGTTGCAGTAGGACTGTGAAGAGAGGTCAGAGAGAAAATGAAAGGGTGAAAAAGAGGACATAGCAGCAAATGGAAAATGTAGGGGAAAAAATAAGGGGAACTGAGTAAATTGTAGAAGGGCTTTGCAAAGGCAAAAGAACAAAGCCAATTTTGTAGGCACACTTAAGTTCCACATCACTGAATTATGATGAGACTTAGATGAAACTTCCCTCTTGATTTCCATCTTGCTTAGTGCCCATAATGAAATGGCAATGAGGCTTCAGGAGGACCATTTGGGCCTTGCAGGGAGTTTCTGGCTCTTTCCTGTAGACACTTCATCAGCCATAACATTACTGCCAGAAAACAGCCTGGGCTGCTTTCCCAGACAAAATATGAAAACTGTAACTTTTTGGGTGACTTTTCTGTGTAGGTAGAGCTTCCTGAGAGCTGAAGCAAAAATTTAGGGATGTGAAGCTTTCTATCTTCAACAACAATGGCACCACACTACAGCAGTATTTGTGCCACCTGGCTGGGCTCTACCCCAGTGCACAAACCTGTTAGGAAGGGTACTGCCTACCATAAGTAAGCAAAAACTTGAGGTTTAACACTAGAGGCAAAAGCTGGGGAAGAGTGAGTTATCAGGAAACGCAGGGAGAGAAAAAAAGCAAGTTGTTGCTTTTCAAATAGGGATGGTATTTATGTTGGAGCATGTGGTTGGTGTCAGGGGCCAGGTGAAGGAAGCCTGTGTCTTACAATGACTCTTGGATCTTGTTTCTTAAGGCTTGTTTGGTATTTCTGCAATATGAGAAATCCTTTTGAATCCCTGTATGTGTTTGCTGCAGGAGTGTGACAAAAAGATGCTGAAATTGGCAGCCCAGCAGGGTCAGAAATGTTCCAGGGCAAATCTAACACTTGAACAAACCAGCTGCAATAAATTGATTTGTGCAGAGTGAAAATTGAAGGAAAACATTGTCCTTTTTGAGGCTTCTTGTAGAGTTTTTTTCCCCATCTTTTCACTCATTCCTGTGACTTATGTTCATAGGTTAAGATATTTTCCCTTCCTAAAGCCCTGGTTTTCACTTTTCCTTGGGTTTAATTTCATTCTATGCTTTATTTTTCTTACTGTGATCAGACTTTACCTCTGACCATAGACTTCAAAATCAAATCATTTTTCCAAGAATAAAGCACTTTTCATGTCTGCTCCAAGGCTCACATTATTTTCATCTTTCTGATGACATGCAGGTGACTAACTGCTACTGAATTAGTTCAGAAAAAAGACTAGTATATTCGCAGAAGTAAAACATAAAATTTGTCTGTCTACAAAAAATTAGTAATACAGGTATGGCCAACTGATAAATTCTGCACAAATGAAAAGTAGACTTATAAGCATACATAATTTCTCTTTAATTCAAATGGATATGGGATATTTAATGAGATTTTAGCTCCCAGTTGACTTTAGAATTTAAAAGATCAGTTGCATAACAGAGATGCATTTAAGCCCAAAGGATGACAAGTATACTATAGTGTCTTAAATCACAAGAAAAGCTCTAGTCTGGCCTGGGACTCCTAAGTGTTCAGACAGAAATTAAAGCTGTAATGTGAAGCATCAAAATTCTTCTGTGCTCTCTAAAGGTCTGCGTAGCTCTGATACCCAGTTTGAGTGGGAGGGCTACAAGCAGTGGGAGAGGCAGAGTCCCAAGAGCCTGATTCAATTTTAGCATCTGTCCATTTCTACCTAGCAAGGAAATACCAAGGGTGAATGTTCCTCTTGCTCTTCTGTCACCTGGAGTTTTGAAAGGTGATTTTAAGGCTTCTGAACTGTCTGCAGAGAATTAATCATGCTGTACTTCTGGAGAGTGCAAAAGTCAGCAACAGGGAAGTTTATACTGAATACAGGTTCACCCACAGCCTGTGACATAACAGAAAAGTTGCTCCTAATGATTGGTAATTTCTGCCCTGCTAAAACATTGTGTTTCTGATGCAGCTTGTTATTATTTCTTGGCTCTCTTGTTGTTCAGAGGAGCCCTAATTACACAGCAGGACTGGGTACTGCACAAACATGAGGCATAAGGGCACCCAGATATCATACAAGACAAGGCAGTGGATGACTGTATTCAGAGGACTACAAAAAGCAGTGAGATAATATAGTTTATCAAGTGCCTTACTGCTGTCAGGTTGGATTTTTTAAGACACCCCCATAAAAGGAGAACTTTGCCTTGTCTGGCTTGGATGATGTAGTTTAATTCTGGCTTGAACTGGATGTAACTGTTTAAATCACTTGCTCCCTGTAATCCATGGAGATAAATAGACCAAAGAATAGTAATTGTCCCTGTCTGGCCAGTGTCTGAGCTGCTCAGGACATGTCTTAGCCAGGGCAAGTCCAGAGCCACTTTTCAGCATGGCTTCTCTTGCAATGAAAAGTGTTTTTCCTGTGCTGTCTCCTGTAACTGAGCTGGTGATGGGGCCCTATGGGTGAATGAGACATCACTAATAATCCTGCAGTATATGGGATGGGATTGCTGCAGGAGCAGTTTCCCACCAAGGCCAGCTACTCTGTTCATCTGCACACACAACTAACCAGCCTCAGCAAATGGCTCTCTCACAGAAAATTGCTGAATATCCAGGCTGTTTTCTGTGGTTTCCAACTCCAATTAGTTCTTGTGTGGCAGTGATATTATTTTTTTTTCTGCTCTATAGCATTTCACTCTGGCATCTCAAGTGTGAAAATACTAAGAAATGGCATCTTAGGCAGAAAAGGGGTTATGTTACCTCATGCTCTGAGCTCTCTGGTAGCAAAATGGCTTGGGGAGAGCATGTGAGCCTGGCCACTTTCTCCTGCCACTGCCTTGAACTTCTCCACTTTCCCTGCCTCCTTCCCATCCTGCTTAATCCCTTTTTAAGCCTGTTGGTGCTGCCTGCTGCCACCACATCCTCTGCACAAAGAGGGACTGCTCTGACCTCCCAGTGCCTGTGCTCCATGTCCTTCCCTGCTGTGGTTGGCCTTGGCAAACAACAGCTCTGCCTTCCCCTTCTCCACTGTGCCCCACTGCTGTGCCAGCAGCACAGGCACGGGAACATATCCCAACAGCTTCCATCTCCTTCTCCCTTGAGCCTTGTCCTGAGCTTCACCAGCACCAAGCTCCTTTCTTTGCAGCTGGCTGAGCAGCAGCTGAGAACATCCTTTGTGGGAGACTCTCCAAGGACTTCTCAGATTTGCTCCATTTTCAGAAGATGGTGTGATAAGTTCCTTTAGTTGATGTTGTGCCTAAATGTCTAAGATATCTGAAACTGCAACCTATTTATTTTTACAAAAATTCAACCCAGCAACAAGACTAGTCAGTGACAACCTCCACTGACTAGGTGTGTTAGTAGTCTTAGAGTGCAAAACCCAGATATTTTCCCATTAAGTGATCTTCAAAATCGGCATGTGTAAAATTCTTCTTTTGCAACACCGCCAACATAAAAAAGTTACATGACTTTTAATGCAAGCTGCTCAGGTTCCATGTCTGATCCAAGGTAACCATTTAATCTTTAGCTTTGTCAAACTTTACCAGACAAGAAAACATTTGTGAGCAAATTGAAATAATTTGTGGAACAAATTGCACAGCTTACCTGTGCAAGGTTTACAACAAAAATGAATTGAGATAAATCCTATAAATTAGTCAGGAAGCCCTTTTAAATTATTAAAATATTCTATGCTTTCAATTAGCTTTTTTAAAAAAATATTTAAAAGCTGCAGAACATTTAAATAACAAATACATTTAAATTAAGGCATAATTTTTCTATTTACGCATTCATTTACAAGCCCCCTGATATTGAAGCTTACAATAGTTTCTAGGTTCTTGAATAGCTTTTCAATGCTATAAATATTTTATTGTGTTAGTAATAAATATTTGTTTATATACTAGGAATTCACCTGTGTATTTAAATGCTGTCATAAAGATACAACTAATAAAAATGCAATTTTTGTGTTTTCCTCTATTGTCAGGAGAGTCAGCAAGCTGTTGTGCTTTTTTTAGTTCTGAATACTGATTTCCATCCTGGCAAAGACCTTGTTAAGGAAAATAAGTTTGGTGTCAGTGTATGGAAAGAGCTGGCAAAATGCTGACAAAGTGAAATGCATTTATATTCGAAAAGCTATATATTTTTAGATAATGCCATTATTGTCTGAGGCCCAAAGATTTTGAATCAGGGAACATTGCTATCCTGCTTCCAAGTACAAAAAGACAACAGTTACTAAATTTAGCCTTTAGATTATGAAATATCAACACCTTATTTGCAACTACAATAGAAGATGATAAGATGCAGAGCAAAACAAAGGGAGTCCTTTTTTAAGTTTCTAGGGAAAAAACACTTGTTCTCAAATAAGAAAATGCCCTATTTCATGAAACATTCAAGGCAAAAAAACTAGGAAGAGATGGGTGTGACAAGTGTGACAATCGTACATCTACCATCATATGTCTTGTCCATCATCTTCGCTTCCTTTTTTTCTACTTGTTGGGTTATATTTGGAATAAATTTCTGTTCCAGACTTTATGTTTGGAACAAGCTTTCTTTTTGTCAGTTTTTGTGTGTATCTAGTGCTCAGAAAAGGCAAGTTAACCTTAACAGTATTCTTTACTATAGTAGAGATAAAGAGCTTTTAATGGTCATTAGAACACTTTGTGGCCCATCAAAATTTGCCTTTGTAGTTAAGATGAAAATCTTATGTGCATTCAAGTAAAATGGAGAGAACTGGCCATCCCAGCAGAGGTAAATGGAGCCATTTATTTTTTTACTTTAGATGATGTCTAAATACAAGTATCCCTTAATGCACCCAAATCTTTACCTGAGGGAACTTGCAGAATATATTTCCACAGGATTTGTACATGAATTTGGTCAGGAATAAAAGTATTTTGGAGTCTAGTCAGTCCCAGTGACACCCTTGATAAGGTCTCTCTTATGAAGATGACTTGGAGCTCTTGTTTCTGAATGCCTTGTGCTGGAAGTATTTGTATTCATACCTTATTCACAGATTCTAGTAGTGGAGTGCAACAAATATCTGCTTGCCTCTAAGAGCAGATGAGCTTTAAAAACCAACAGGATGAAAAATAGATCTCAACAAAGTGCATATTCTGAATATTCCAGCTATTTGTAAACAGTCTCTCAAATTTTAAAGTGTTGGTCATGGATGAGAATGTTTTGCTAATTAATGACCTGTGCTAGTTTTGAAGCACAGTGCAGCTGCTGCATAAATGCTTAGTTACCAACATTTTGCTCATTTTCCTGCCTCTGGCTCTCTCAGCAGTTACATGCATCTGCCTTGTATCTAAACCAGCTTAAAAACTCTTACTTTAGATGAGATTGCTTCCACTTTAAGGGAGATTAAGTACACTATTGTACCTCAGGAGCATGGTTTATTTTCCTTACCCATCTGGACACAAATTTTTGAAAGGGATTTTTGGTGTCAGTTTTGCCTCTGTCTGCAAGGTACACAGATGTATGCATCACAAAATACATCACAAAATATTATGCTTTGTGTGACACTACTGTTTCCCAGTCTGTCATCTACATATATTCCACAAATAATATTAAAATTAGGTCTCACTCATTTATCTCCCATTACAAAAAGCCATTTGCTGTGAATTCCACATCTACATGTTTTAAAGTTGAATAGAGTGTGGTAACACTGGTAACACCCATGACTCACAGTATAGCATTAAAAAATAATAACGATGCTCAAAGGTGTTTTAAAGGCAGGATTCAGTGCTGATGTTGAGGCTGTGGAGAAAATTATAAACTGCTTTTTCTAACTCATGCTGTGACCAGAGGAAACTGGTCCATGGTTAATTTATGTGGTACGTGTTGAGGTAGCCCAGGCAGTAGTAAGGGCTTTAGAAATGCAGGAAGTAATAGCAGGTAAATTGAAAAGTGTCTGTTCTGATTCACTGGAAAAGAAAGCGATAAAGAGGGGAATGTACAAATGGGGATGTATTCAGTGAAAGGGGGTCAGCCACAGGGTGAGTTCTTGGTGTCACCATGGGTGCCACCAGCCCTGCAGCAGCAGGACAGCCATGATGGCTGTGGCATCTTCTGCAGCTGACCCATCTCCAGTGTAATTTGAGTGTCATGGCAGCTGGGGCTTGAAAAAAGATATTTGTATGTGTATATGCAATTGAATTGGCAAAAAAAGGGAGATTGATTGGCACTGGAAATAAGTTTCCACTCATGAAGATATTTATTGATAAATCAAATCTTACAAATATCATTCAGAGTTTTTCAGGAAAACTCATGAGCATCATATTTTTTGTGTAAGTCCTGTATTCTCTAAGCATGCTATGTAGCTCTCACAGTGCCTATTTTTTTTTTAAAAAGCAGAATTTTCAAACAACATTGAAGTTTAAGATAATGATGATAATTGTGCAAACTTGCCATAGGTATTTTTGTCTGCAAACGTCTGATGCATTACTCTTTCCAAGACCTAATTGATACAGAAAAATGTTACACAATAATAGAAATGCAGGCCTGGAAAAGACTTAGGTCCATTTCACTGCACTGACAGAGAAAATTAATGACCTAAATCACATCAATTAAAAATACATTTTATCAAACAAAACAGTATTATTTATCCCAAAATTTGTCTCTTAAGTTTTTTGTACTTCATTAATTCATTATTTAGACCGGTCCAGCTAGGAAGTAGAAATAATACCATGCAGCTTAGCCAGTGAGGTGCACACAATAAGGAAAGTATAATTATACATTTTGATGCTTTGTTTTATGACAGCTGGTATGTCTATACATTCAGGTGGATATTGAGCACAGTTTGAAGCAGGCAAACTGTCTTTTGGAATAGGGCAGCACAAATATATGATGCCATTTCCTGAGGTGAGAACAAAGCCAGGCTGACTGGTGAGAAACCCTGGCTTCCTGTAGGTCAGCTTCCCTCATTGATCTAATGATAGGATCATCATTAGCAGATGTTTAATTGGCTGGTAGAGATAGCAACTACAAGAGTAGTTAGAACACCCACAGAGGATAACAGAGGAATTGAAACTCTGCCTGTGGGTATCTGGGGAGTGCATGAAAAGCTCTAGGTCTTGTTGAACTTGCACCATCAGGGCTTTGAGGGTGGGTGGGGCTTTCACACTGCAGACCCACAGGTCAAGCATCCCAGCATTCAGCCAGCCCCATTACCTTGTGCTCCTCCAGCGGATGGGCACTCGGTACCCATTGTCCTAGACAAACCACAGGGCAAATGATTGAGTTTTGGAGGAATAAATTCTTATTATCTCAAGAAGCTATTCTGGTAATTTGTGCCCATGAATCCTTGTTACCATTGAAAAGTTGTTCAACATAAATATGTGTCGTGGTTTGACACGGAAAGATAATTTTTTCCGGAAGGAAGAGGTCAATTTAGATATTGACCAATTGAAAGTAGACACGCCTCTGAGAACACAGAGGGGTTGAAAGCAGAATTCCCAGGGGAACTCGCTCTCTTTGGTTCCGGTCAGCGTGCAGTGCAGACCTTCCCCTGCCCAGCCACGAGCTGGGTGGGGGAGGGGAAGCCCCCATGGCCTGAGAAAGGTAGGCCAAAAGCCCCAAGGGTGGTGAAAGGACTGGAACCGGGCTGACCCCTGCAGATGGAAGGGTGGAAGAAATCTGGGATGTCTCCATTTCCCCCCCCAGAGTTCCTCTCCCGAGAGGGAGAGAGAAAGCCGCAAGGAAGGAGGAGCGGGGGGAGCTGCTGCAAAGTGCCCAGTTGTGTGGGAGTTGCTGGATGTCCAGGCATCGAGCCATCCTGGGAGTTCGGACTTTTAACCCTTCCTTGAGAAATGAAAGCTTTGTGAATTTTCCTTTCCCCTCCTCGGTTTGAAAGAGAGGAAGAGGGACACCTTGGACCCTGGGATGGGATGTTAAAAGGAGGAATTCTGGATGAGAGGGGGACAAGGAGTGGCTTTTGGCTGGACTTTTCCGTGTTAGCCACAACCTGAACCAAATCTTCTCCGTCAAGAGGGACTGTGTTTTGGGAGGATGCCAGTGAGTCAAGAGACCTGCTTCAGCTGAGAAAAAGACAAAAGTGGAGTGAACAGAGAAAAGGTTAGGGGGTTTGTGGTGGCGCCCCCTTGCCATGGAAAGGAAAAGAGAAGAGAAGAGAAGAGAAGAAGATCTCTGTTCTTGAGACCTCGGCCCCAGGGGAAAATGGGGGGGGGACTGTGGTCCCAAACAATGAAAACTGAACTGTTGTTTTCTCCCCTCTTGGCAGGGCATCCTTGAAAGGAAAAAAATCCTAAAGGCAGTGACCATCCATGCATTGGTGGTGAGAGCACTGTGCATGGAAAGGAGAAGGGTCACCATGGCAAACTTTTTCTCCGGGCGGTGCCATGTGTGACATGGAAACACAGGATGTGGAGCTGTGTTTCTTGGGGGGTGTGTGGCACAGGAGAGACTCTGTTCCCTCGATGGACTGAGGATTGATTGTCTGGAGGGTGGAAACCTGATTGGGGTCCAAATTGTGTCTCACTGTGGTTTGTTGGAGTTGGGTGGTGGGGAGAAGAATGTTTTGCAAGGTTTTCATTTGGATCTTTATGTGGTTTTTTTTTTTCCCTTCTTTAGTTTTCTCTTTTCTTTTGTAGTGGTAGTTTAATAAAGTTTTTTTCCTGTTATCAAGCTTGGGCCTGCTTTGCTCTATTCTAGATTCCACTTCACAGCATTCAAGGTAGGGATCACATTTTCATGGGGGCACTGGCATTGTGCCAGTGTCAAACCATGACAATATGACAACCAGATTTTGGTCTGACTTAGCCCCCTCACCCCAGTTCTATAGCAAAAGGGAAAAAAATAAGAACTAGAATAGTTCAGTTGCAAGGGAACTACAGTGACCATCTAGTCCAGTTGTCTAGAATATGAGTATGAATTTATCCTCTGTAAATTGATCTGTCTGGTCTATATTCTAATCTGTATATTTATTTTTTACAGCATTCTTTAGTGTTGCATTCACAGTTCAATTACTCATTCAGTAATGGGAAAAGAATCTTTCCCTTTATGTGCTATAAAGATCCTGCTTGATGATTTCCTAGTATTTAACTTCACAGTTGTGCTACTAGAAAAATAAAAAATATTCCCTATGCACCTTTTTCATGTCCTTCTGGATAACATTGTCATCAGTCTCAGCAGCAGGGGAGCATTCCCAGTGCTGTGCCCAGCCTGGCTGTGAGATGAGGCACAGGCTCTCCTGCAGCATAGCACAGACAACAAGGGTGGGATCCTCTGCTGAAATGCAGCTCCTGAGCAGAGCAGAGGAACCTGTGCTAAGGTTTCCCACATTTTGAAGCTGGACACCTGCAGCCTTTCTAACCTTGTCTGACCCAAGCAACTAAAGCCTAGAGAGGAGGGAAATCCCTGATACAAGGAGAGACAAAGTCCCCAGCTACTGCCCTCTGAAAAGTCGGTGTCATGTGTAAGAGTACCACAGTGCTTGATAATGCCATGGTCCTTTTCTTTTACCTGAGCCATGAAGGACACAAACTTGTACTTATTACTAGACTTCAAACAAGCCACTCAACTCATCCTGTCTCTAGCAGCTCTGCCTTGCTGGGCTAGCAGTTTGGCTTTGGAGCTGATGTGCTTTGGCATGGGTCAGAAGGATGGTTTCTATGGCTGCTGCCTCTCCATTAACTCCTTTTCCTTGGGAGATTTCTATTTCCACTACCCTTCAATATATGCCATGCAAGGAATCATGTAGCCCTAATTCACTACTGTAATCTGTAATTTGAGCTTTTGCTAACATTGATGAAATTTTAATGAATATTGCTTTCTGCTATCCTTGAAGTAGTAGACACAGGAAAGAGCTGTTGCTGGTACAGCCATCAGACATGCCTAAGGAGGAGAAGGGGGAAATCTCTGCTAGAGAATTGCTCTCTGCAGCTGCTTACACTGGGTTATTAATGCAATACATTGCTGCTCAGTAATGCTATGACTGTATTTTACTCCATTACCATCCTCACCATCCTCCAGTACTTCTATTTAAACACACCAGCATCAGCTGTATGTGACACCACACTGATGCTGCATTAGCATGCGTCTTCGGTCTCCATGAAGTTTTGAACTTAGGTGGAGTCTTCACATGTTGATTATTTGGCAGGCTATATTGTTCTACAATTTATCAGTTGATAACTTTTGCTGCCTCACAGACATTGTGTTTTCCCAAGTGAAGAACCTTTGGCTGAGCTCTGGAAATATATGCATTTCACAGAAATGAAAAGTTATTAAATCAGTACTGTGGGGGAATGCAGAGGAATGATCCGTTTGTAATTCTGGGAAAAACAATTTAGAACACTGTTTTTAAAGCTTAACAAAATTACTTAAAATCTTCCACAAAAACAACCAACCTTTTTCATCTGGTCTCCAAGGATTTTGTTTATCTTTCAGATCTAGTTGCTGCAAAATACTGATAATGCAGAAATTCCATGAGGCGTTAAATCTCCATCTACCAGTGGCTTGCAGAATTAATCAAATTACCTTTTAAAGTTAATGCAGTCGGTGAGAAGAGTTTAATGATATTCAAAACCTTCATGGTAATAATTACAGATGAAGAGGGTCAGTCAGTTGAGAATTAATGCAAAAAGTGCACAGAATGATAATCTGCATTAATGTATCAGACTGTGCAGAAGGCATTGGGAGAGTGAGCCATGAAAATAAAATTCATTTGCTTCCATTCAGAAGAGTGAAATAAACTTGCTTGTGTGAGAATTTGAAGAAAATGATGAATTTGAAGTTTAAGCTGTGCTAGAGAAGAGGTAGCAGGCTGAGAGAGGTGAAGGAAGGGAAGAAGAGGAGAAGAGAGAATGAATGGGAGTTAATCTGGATTATCGCACAAAATCTGAAGCTGTCAGTCTTTCAACTGGAACTCAAAGACAGAAGATGTTCCACAAATTTCCCTTACCTGGAGGCTCTTCATCTTTTTGATTTTCTGTATTCTGCATTCATGATTCTTCCACCTTAATAGAAATTACAAAATATTTGTTGAGGGCAAGGTTTTAACTGTCCTTTCCCATGCAGTTCATGGTTCTTTTGATAACAAAAATGTGGAACAATCCTGAAAGGACAAAAAATTTACAATGTGTCCCCACTCAGAGTCTTAAAAATTACAATGTGTCCCCACTCAGAGTCTGGGTAAGCTCAGGCTGCACTCAGGTCTCAGAGAAATGGCAGACTCTATGTCTCAGCAAATATGGAACTGAGCACATATGTGATCTGAGACAATTGCCTCTGGGCACCTTGTTCTTCTGGTGGTTGTCATCAAAAACCAGTCACTGAGGATGTCACAGTCCCTGGTACGTGGTTCGAGATGCCGTACAGGGATGCTGCTGTCAGAGAAGGGTTACTCAGTACTTTCTGAAAACAGGCCTCCATTGCTACTTGACTTCACCAAATATCTTCAAAGTTATAGTCAACTTTTGAAAATCTTGAGCATCTTGATTATTTATTTCCCACTTACCACTTCCATCACATGTATGTGACTTAAATACATCTGTTTGTTCTGTTCCTCTGAGACACAATGTCGGTTGCTATCTTTTCCATACTATTAAATCAGCTCAGACATGATATTATAAATGCTTCTAAAAACTGAGGCAGTGTTGCTTTTATGGTTAATTGCATATTGAACTTTCAGTGTGCTGTTTTCATATTTCAAGCTTCACTGCATGTCAGCCTTCAGATCCTTATTTTGCATGTAAGAAGGGACTATTGAGTGTGCCTGCTGGGTCCCCTGTGGAGAACCTCTTTATATAGCACTGTATGATTATGTAATTGGGCTGTAAGGGTGCAAACGATGTTTCTGCATAACTACGTATTCCACTCTTCAGATCAGCAGTGCTCTACTTGCAGCAGCCAGAAAGTTGTGCTGAAAGTGGATATTTTCAGAGGCCCAAGTTGATCATGGGTGCTTTCTTCATCGCAATCATAGAATCTTTAGGTTGGAGAAGATCTTTAAGATCATCAAGTTCAACTGTTAACCCAGCACTGCCAAGTTCATCCTTAAACCATGTCCCTAAACCCCACACTAGATGTCCTTTAAATATATTTAGGGATAGTAACTCCACCACTTCCATGGAGAGCCTCTTCCAATGCTCAACAGCCCTTTCAGTGAGGAAATATTTTTAAAATACCCAGTTTAATCTTCCCCTGTGCAACTTGAGACCAGTTCCTCTGATCCTGTCGCTTGTTACCTGGGAAAAAAGACTGACCCCACCTGGCCACAGCCTCCTTTCAGGCAGTTGTAGAGACTGATAAGGTCTCCCCTGAGCCTCCTTTTCTCCAGGCTGAACACTTCCCCCAGCTGGTTCCCAAAGGACTTGTGCTCCAGACCCTTCACCAGCTCTGTTGCCCTACTCAGGATGCACTGCAGCACAAGAATGTCTGTGTTGTAGTGAGGGGCTCAAAACTGAACACAGGATTTGGGGTGTGGCCTCACCAGTGCTCAGTCTATAAATATCTATAGGGGGACTGCCAAGAAGATGGAGCCAGGCTCTTTTGGGTGGTGCCAACCAATAGGACAAGAGTCACAGCACAGGAACTGATGCACAGGAAGTTCCACCTGAACATGAGGAAAAACTTCTTTACTGTGCAGGGGACCAAGCACTAGAACAGGCTGCCCAGAGAGGGTATGGAGTCTTCCTCACTGGAGATACTCAAGAACCATCTGCATGCAATCCTGTGCTCCAGGACATCACTGCTTGATCCCACTGTGGTTCCTTCCATCTTGACTGATTCTGTGATTCTCAGTAGAGCAGGACAATCAGTGTCCTGGTCCTGCTGGCCACATTATTGCTGATACAAGCCAGGATGCCATTGGCCTTCTTGGCCCCCTGGGCACACACTAGCTCATGTTTAGCCTCTGTTGTCCAGCACCCCAGGTCTTTTCCATCAGGCAGCTTTGCAGCCACTCTGCCCCCAGGCTGTAACAAATCCTGAAGCTGTGTCAGCTGTGACAATGAGCCATTGCCATCATTGCAACTCTGGTTTATCTCTGGAAGCTGCTTTATTACCCATGTTGTTCGTTCAGGACCACTCTTTTCCTGTTGCTGCTTTTGCCCTCCAAGAATACTCCCAAGAGAAAGCTCAGGAGCTTCTTCCAAGCCTTCCACAAATCTCATAGTGTGTCTGTGACTTACCTGGGGCTGTTTTTCCTGCTTTATGGAGCAATTGAAGGACAAATTGAGCACATCACACTCTGGCTTTGTGCTTCAGTAGTCCCAAGTAGTGACATAAGGACATACATAACTGCAAAATCAGAGACTGAAAATGGTTCAGCTTCATTCAGCAGAGCTGACCTTGCAGTAACACCTGAAGTATTGTCCCACATAGAGTTTTAATCAAAGCACTTAACAATGCTTCAACCCTTGTTTTTCTGCTGCATTACAAAGGAATTCGGCATTTTCTTTGCTTTCCTGCAAATATTTTTGTTTGCGTGTTTATAATTTGAGAATTGCAGATAATTGGTTTGGCCCTGATTGATCTCACAATCTGGCAAAAAAAAAAAAAATTAAAAGTAAAATTCCCATGGTGTAAGCATTTCTTTATGAACTGCTGAGAAGCAAAAATTATTATAAAATGTTACAGTTAATCCCTTAGTGATCTTGACATTTGCAAAAAGAACAAATGCTCAAATACTCTTTAAAGTCCTGTGATTAGGGAGCGTATTCAGCATAGGCAGAAGTTGTTTTAATAATATGTGTTAGTGCCTTTGTGTGACACATAGTTATATGGACAGAGGTTAACTCCCTCTTCTGTACTGATTTCTTCTGAAAGTTCCAGTAAGATTTTCCAAATAAAAATTAGTTATTGCTGCTATCAAGTATAAAGACTTGCTTTGAAGGTTTTCCTTTAAAACCATTTTCCAATAGGCTTTTACCTAGGCTGAGACTCTGGTAAAAACTGGCTGTAGACAACATAGAGTCTTCTTTAAAAAAACCAAGCATGGAAATAGTTTCAGCCAAAATGGAAAATGAAATCCATATTTGTGGTGCTTAATCACAAAATATGCTTCAAACCAGTTAGAAATACCTCCTTCCCTTTTCCCCACTCAGATCACCTCCTTCCCAGCACTGTTTTAAGGTGGGTAAGCTGGGGAGGAGGCTGTGTTGCAGTGTAGTGTAGGTTGGCTTGGTGTTCTGGTCCAGGTGTCATCACAGGGTGTGAAGTGACCAAATACAACCATCTCCTTCTGTGTCATTAGCAACAAAGAATCAATCTATGAGAAATTAGGTCTTGGCAGATGGTGCCCATCTTCTATTTGCTGCTTCCTAGATGTGCATTTCCCAGGGCAAAGCACTTGGTGGTGGTGGGGTGTAACTTGCACAGAGAAGTCACAGCAGCTGCTGTGCAGCCACTTGGCTTTATGTATTTCATAACTGTGTTGAAGAACCAAAGATCAGATTTAACAGCTTTAAAACAGGCTTTGGAGTTCAGTGCTCTTTAATAAACATCCTCACTGTTTATGATAGGAATACATGAAAGACAGCCTCACACTTTTGTTGAGGAGGTTGAGTGCCCCACAAATTCTCCTCAACAGCCCTTTGTTCTGAGTATGCGAAAGAAGAAAACTTTCAGCAATTTGACTCTGCCTTAGAAAAAAAGGTCTTGCCTTCTGAGATTGCTTTATGGATTTAACTGCTGAATTTGTGTCAGTTTTTTAGAAAATGCAAAGGGAATGCTTTTGGCCAGGTGTTACTCACTCATTCCCTTTCTGTCTCTCTTTGGGAAGTTTCTGTGCATCCCAGGCGTGTTACAGGGTGGCAGTCCTAGCACACCAGGCAAGTCTGTGCAGGCAGTAAACCCCAGGGTTCATCCCAGCCACTACTTGGCTAATTCCTCCCTTCAACTGCAACTGGAGAAGGACAGTGAACATCTGTCCTGAGAAAATCCATCCAACTCCAGCCTTAACAGATTTTAATGGTTAGCTCAGAGTTTTGTAACTTGGTAGGAAGTCACTGCCATAGCTGGAAGCCAGTGCTCAGCAGAACATCACAGGGTTATCAAAGTTCAGGTGTGCTGGTAGGGCCCTGGAGGGGATTTTGTCTGTTCAGACACAGAGCAGGTACATTTGGATTTATTAGTTTCTCAGTTTCATTTCTGACCTGTGCATGGCCATGACAGCATGTGCACTTTGTATAACATGATGCAAGCTCTTTTAACACTTAAACACTTTAACAGTGTGTGTCAATCTTGCCCAGGGCTGGACCTGTAATGAAAGCAAAACCCATAAGCTTTCTTCTACCTTCCCATTTCTCATTTTCAGCAGGTGTTTGATCCCAGCCCTGCCCTTCCCCAGTGCCATCTGCAGTTCCTGCGCAGCTGCTTCTTCTGCCTTTCATTTGCTGAACCCAGAAAATCCATTTTCTTAGTACATGATAGATATGCCTTTTGGCATCAGTCAGAATCATAGATTCATAGAATAGTTTGGATTGGAAGAGACCTTCAAAGGCTATCTAGTCCAATGCCTCTGCAATGAGCAGGGATGTCTTCAGCTAGACCAGGTTGCTTAGAGACCCATTCAGCCTGACTTTGGGTGTTTCCTGGGAAGGGGCATCTCCACCTCTCTGGGTAAACTGTTCCAGTGCTTTACAACCCTGATAGTAAAAAAATTATTGCTTATGTGTAGTCTGAATCTACTGTCTTTTAGTTTAAAACCATTACCACTTGTCCTATAGCAACAGTCCTTATTGAAAAGTCTGTTCCCATCTTTTATATAAGCCTCCTTCAAGGAGGGCTTTTCCAGCCTAATTCTGTGATTTGACATCTAGCCTTGGTGTCCTATATTAAGCTTCAAGGAATGGTAAATAAATTAATTGATCTATGGAAAAGAATACAGAAAAGAACCATGCACAATATTAACTGAAAAATAACTTTGAAGGAAAAAATTAGGTGGTTTTTAACTGGGAGCTAATGAACAAATTGTCCAAGCCTGACAAAGAAATGATCTGTGGGTAGGAAGGATAATTAATTTATACAAGTTCAAAAATTCCTCCTGAGATGTCAGCTGCTTTACTGTATTGCAGCATGAGCTATTCAAACTCTACAGTTTCAAGAACAATCTTAGAAAGTCATAAAGGATCCAAAGGATGAGGTAGCTGCTCACTGGGCATTGCTGTACTTCCCATCATATCCAGTTTCTGCACTGGGAAGATCATGCTTCTGTGGCAAAGGTGTGGCTGGACAGACCCAGATAAAGAACCTGTCAGATGAGGCTTGGAGACCTGAGCATAGGAATGCTTGATGGTGACCAAGAGCATAGGGATTCTGAATTGATCCAAGCTCTGGTGATGTGCTGGATCTTCCACTGCTGCTGTTGTGCCAACAGAGATATCATTGTGGCAGTATGCAGTGGTGAGCTTTCAGGTCTTGTGGCACTTGCCTAAAGATTTTTGCATTTCCATTGAGCCAGTAGAGCTGCAGGCAGGTTTTTTGGGAGGCATATCAGACAGCCTGGAGCAAAACATGATACAGGGCTGATAGTCTGCATACCTTGGGCTCCTCAGCTGTAAAAGGAGGAGAATATCTCCATCACAGGGACAATAAAGCTATAACCTGCTATAGAATTTTTTAGAATAGAAAGGAACATTGAATTGGGCAAAGCACAGCTTTCCATGTCTTAATGTCCTTGAATTGTGCCATTCTTGACATTATTGCAGAGAGATTTTACGGTAGGGAAGTCTGTGTTGAAGGTCCATGTCCCAACTAGCACCTGCTCAGCTGGCAGCTCACAGGTTTCAGGCCTTGAAAAATAGCTCAGGATTGATTTTCATTCCTGTTCCAAATGACTGTCACATTTTTCCTCCCCCATGCAGATCCAGTACTTAGTCTTAGGGAAATTATAGCAGCCCTGTCTGAGGCATCCCAACCTTAGCTACCCTGGATGATTCCCTTCCACTTCAACACTGGTTTGCCTGAGATGCAGAGATGAAACTATAACAATCATGTGCTTTGTCCCTAAAATGAGGCAATATCACCACACTCTTCAACATGTGCATTCCTGAATCTCTAGATGTCCACACAAAAATAACAGTATTGTTGGGGATTTTTAAAGGCCTTGCCCATATTAGGCTTAAAAAACCAGAGTTGCATTTTGCAATGTTGCACTAAGTAGACTGCAAATCCCAAGAGAAGACATGGTTTTACAGGTAATTATGCTCCAATGGTCCTTTCAGGCTTGGGTCCTTCCACCCATCCCTAGAGGAGGAGGTTGTGGAACGCTTGTGCCAGCAGATCAGGAGCTTCACAGTGCTGCATGTTGGACACATGGCTGGAATGACAGAGCTCTGAACCACAGCCCTGCCTGAAACCTGGGCACATGTGCTCTGGTCACCACTGCTGTGAGCTAAGCACCTGTTAAGAAAAGACAACTTAGATATTCCCAAGATCCTCAGGGGCCTGGTGCTGTCCTTATAACCAGTGAGGTTACTACATGGTTGGGCTATTGCATTTCCTAGTTGTATGGGATAGGGCTTAATTACTCTGCTGTACCAAATACTGAGAATGTACAGTACCCTGAATGTGGTGCTTGGTACTGATAGTTATAGAAAATAGTTATATCATTAGGAAAACTTCAAAATCAAGTCAAGAGTGTGTGCTTATATTTTTTTTTCTTAAACTAAGAATAAATTAACTCTCTGTTGGGCATGCTACAAAAATAAGCAGAATAGAAATGCAAGGTTGCCTAACACCAAGCTTTTCTCCTTATCTCTGCATATTGAAATTATGGATTCACTAATTCTCCGTAGTCTGGTTTTAATTTATTTTTGTGAACCATTTATTGCTCTGAAAACAAATGCCTCTTTTAAAACAGAGAACTGACAAGGATTACCAATGACTCTGTGGATTTCCCCAGAATAAATTGCCAGTCAATTTTAGCTGCAATATTTTTGATTAACAGGTTATTTTCATTCCTGCTCTTTTGATCTTTGGGTCTTCACTGAGATTGTCAACAAGGCTGCAAGAAAAGACCCTTTACAGTCACGTTATCAGGGGACCACTGTATTGGTAGTAAATAATATATTAAATAAAACCCATCTGGTACAATGGCTGAAACAAGAAAAACACTATTTATCAGAATAAACAAAAAGCATTAATTCCAGTTCCTGAAAAGAAACAACTGGAATTTGGCTCTGTTCAGGAAAGGATCTTTGTGTTCAGGGGAGATGTACACAGAAAAAAGGAATGTGGTGTAAAATTCTTCAGTCCCTCCCTTAACCCCTTCTTATTGACTGGGAGTCCAAGTGCCACCATCCTGACAACTTAAATAGCAGTAGCTACACTATGGCGAGGTTAAGTGATGTGGACAAAGATAAAATAGGGAATTTAATCAAAATCGTCACTTTCCCCTGCAGGGATGAGCACCCAGTATTGTTGAGGTGCTCATTTTTCATGTCCCTCAGTGTTGCATTTTCACATGTGCACCCTGAACCCTGGGTAACAAACATGCATTTGAAGGATTTCTTCCTTCAGGATTGCAAGGAGCAAGCTGTGGAGGAGAAGAAAAATGGTAGGGGAGATATTGGAGGTACAAGTGTGCTTGTGGTAAACCTTCTCTTGCGAAACTACATGTATAACACCTTTTTTTTCTGTGAAACTGCAGAGAATCAGTTTTCTCTGCAGATCACTTGTGGTTTGTATGCATGAAAATGCAATATTTCTGGTGCAGTGAAGTGTTTTCCTGTGTATTTTTACAAATTGCTTTGTTGTATTCATGTCTTTTTTTATTGCTTTATTTTCTTCTTAGGAAGATAAATAAGGCAAGTATGACTCCTTATAAGATGCCCACAAATCACAACCTACAAAACATAGAATTATCTTCTTTTGAGTCCTCCATGAATCTCAGTAACTCCAGGCTCATGAAGCAGCAGATCTTTTGTACACAACCCAGTTACAAAAATGTCATGTGATGTCTGCTCCATCCACAGATCCTGTATTCCTGGGCTATCCTGCTTTCCCCATCAAAAATACATGAGTTATTTCTACTTCTGTTTTTGCCAGAGAATCATTTACAGGAATTAAGACTAAAACCCTTAGAACTAAAATACTTGCCTCAAAAAATGAAAACAACAAAAAGGGATACAAACAAGCAAAAATAGATGGGACAAAAATCTCCTGATTGTGTGCATGTCTGGAAGCCTGGATTAGAAAAATCCTGTGGCCCAGGAGACCAACAGGAACAATAGAAACACCCATGTGCTCCTCCCTGGAGGAATGTTCTCATATCCAGTGTGGGCATTCCTCCATCAGGGCCTCCTCCTGGACATGTTTTTTGTGGCTCCTCAACTCCCACGGGCAGACAACCAATTTTTGGAGCAGAATGTGCATTTTGCAGCAAGTATATAAACAATATGCCAGTCCCTGAAAACATTACATTTCCTGCCTTTGTTATATGTACTTAAATTCATATTTACTGGAATCTGCAGTCATTGGTTTATCCAAAAACCCTGACATCCCAGAAATGTGCCGTGAAAGGCATGAACACTACTGTTTAGTTAGATTGACTAATTGCTCATAAGCTACCTAATAACTCCCCCTTCCCTGCTGGATTCAAGGAAACACATTCTTTGGTATAATTAAACCTTTCTTTTTCACAAAAATGAGATCAAATAAATTCATACTGTCTGCTCAAGCAGCCCTGTCTGTCTTTGGCCTGGAGGAGGCTGAGTCGTTCTTTGCTGTTAAATGAGGTATTGATTTCCTGTTACTGCTGGCTGACATCCTATCATATGAAAGACTTTAATCAATAGATCATATGTCAGCTGTAGTTATTTCACATATTGTATTATTATTAACATCATCATCATTTTTATTAGTTTGCATTTCTGCCTGAGCTGCTCTGGAGTACTACTGTGTCTTTCTATTTGCTCCTTCCTCCAGTTCCTTTTCAACACAAGAGACCTTGCAACATAAACTCCCAAAGAATAAACTTGGGTGCCTTATGCAAAAAACAGGTAGCAAAATGAGGGATTAAAGAGGAAAGTGCCCTTCCCCAAAAACCTGCTGCTGCCATATGCTTTCTGTATCATCCTGAGCGAGCTGTTCCTCCCTCCCTTGCCTGTTTTTTTCTGTACCAGATAAAATATGAGCTTCTCTCCTTGTGACTGGGGACTGAGTTGGGTTCCCTGCTCCTCTCAGTGGCAGGGGCCCACTTTGCCCATCTTTGCTGCCTGGGGGCAGCTGAGGCCCCAGACCCCATCTCACCACGGCACTGCTGTCCTGGAGCAGCCTCACTAACGTGGGTTGTCTGTACACCCTCCAACATAATTAACCAAAGGACAGTTTCTCCTTTATTCTTCTCTCCTTCATGCTAGTTTTTATACAACTATTGGCCTCACTTGTCTGTTACACAAAAATGGTTGAGAGCTGGATCAAGTCTACATTTCAGGAGAGAGACATTCTGCTACCTGTATTGTCAATCCACATGCCTCATTTTTCACAGGATCTGTGGGAACTCCAGGCTGCTCAGATTTAGCCCATGTAATTTGTCATATCTCCTTTGCCCAGGTTTTTCTCTAGTGATGGATTTCTGTTGTGTTTAACTCTTTTCTGTCAACTTTCAGGTCCTTTATTGGCAAAAGGCACATCTGGAATCTCTAACAGAGGAATAAGACACAAAAATTCTTTTCTACAGTTGCATTCTTTTTAGCTATGGTGTTCCTTTGTACATCTAACACATAATTGATGGCAAGCAATTCTCTTAGAAAAACTGTTTGGGGCCAAAAATAGTTGGTTTGGGGCATTTTCAGAAGATATGGATATTTAGTGAAAAATTATTCACCTTGCTTATGAAATTTTTCTCCATGTAAAGCTTTATTTTGGTTAAGAAAATGCCAAATACTAATGTTATGGTATTTGTATACTTCTATAATTAAGAATGTCTAATGAAATCCTGCATTTCTATTTTAAAAATTATTTCTGGCTTTCATTCAAAATAAATTAGCTGCATAATGGATAATTTTAGGACATCTACTAATGAGTTTTATGGGGTTTTTTTTCTTATAGAATCATAGGTTATTTGGCTCCTAACTGATCACAGTTCTGTTTTCTCATGCTTCTAAGAGGGCAATGCATAATTCTCTTAAATACGGAAAAATACTGTACAACATCTGACCTTCAGGTCTTGAAAGACAAAGTTATCCAAAACATAAAACTTTGCACCAGAACCCTCAGCAAGTCTTATGATGCAGAAGCAAATCCTTTCATTCTTCTGTGTGCAGCTGATAGTTTAATGATGAAATATTTTAGTTTCAGGTTGTTTAAAATTCCCATTTAAATTACAGAGAATATAACAATTCTAAATTCCTTGACTTAGGAAGAAAATAGGAGCCAGCAAGATCCCAAGTTATATCCCAAGAAACTTTGAAGTGCTTGTACATAATAGAGATTTTACTTTGTATGTGAAACAGTACATTATGTACTCATCCTACATTTGGACTTCTGTTTCAATGCAATCATGAAAAACCCTCTGTAATTTGATGTAATTGGGCTGTGAGGAGAGCTAATGGACAGATAAAATACCTTTTGACAGCTTTTCAAAATTCATAGGGAAGGGAAAATACCCATTCTTTATACATAAATTAATCTATGAGTAACAGTTCTGATTATGGTACTCATAACTGGGGGAGATACTACCACATCACATATACCACGTAACTCCCAATGAACCTATACAAGGAATTAATCTCCCCAGTCTGAAAAGGGAGTCATCTAACATTTTAGCTTTTCAACTTTCACTCAGCGTTCAAAGTCATACCTTCACAGTTTTCCTGCTGACTTTGCAATGAACTTTTCCTAAATTTCCTGAATTTCTTCCTTTCTCTCCACAAACTGTTTACTTGTGAACATGAAACCTTTAGTTTTTTCCCTTTCCAGAAGGCATCAAAAGTCAGCCAGCAAAACCATTGAATACTGGTATGAAGCATTGAATATTGGTATGAATATTGGCATTAAAAATGTCAGCTTTCTGAAGTCAGCAGTTGTAGGTATGCAGCTGGTGGTAACTGGGAGTGGGGCTGTGGCTGAGCCTCATCCCCAGTGGGCTCAGCTGTGAGCAGCAGGTGAGCAGCACTGACAGCAATGAGCCATGGGGCACTGAGCATCACCAAAGGGAACAGAGGGCAACAGGGGCACTGCATGAACATCAGAGGTATAAAAGATTGGGCTAAAAAGCAAGAAGGCCAGATGCTTGCAGCCTTCTGGAGTGATAAGATGTTACTCTGTATGGGCAGATGCTTGAAGCTTTCTGATGAGGTATGGTGTTACTGTGTATGTGTTGAAGCTTTCTGAAATTGCTCTGTGTATTGTGGCCATCTTGATTGTGCTGTGTGCTGTAGTATATGCTCTGACAAGCAGTAATATTTGAACAACAGTGTCTTTTCTGTGGAGATTGTAGGATCCTGATTTTCCTGGAGACATTTGCTCTGTTGTCCAAAGTGACTGAAACTGGACAATAGAAGATAAGCATCCATGAAAGTGTGCTGTCCAGTGCAGTCCAGAGTGATAAGAGAATAATCAGGAGCTGGTCTCCAGAATGAGTATTTTCCAGGTCTGATGGAAGTATATAGATAAGCTAGTCAAGATCACTTAAGATGCAGAAAAGTATGGCATGTTTTCCCAGGCCTCCTAGGGCAGAGCTATGTAGCTCCAGCTGAGCTAAGCCATGCTTCCTCCTCCAGAGGCTGCTGCTGGGGCTGGTGGAGACCAGTCCAGTTTGCCTAAGAGATTTGCAGATTGACCCTTTGGAGGATGTACCTCTAGAAACATATTTAGCACAGAGATGAGTTACAGGATGCAGCACTTCACTCAAGCTTTCTTTTCCTTCATGTCTCTAAATGTTTTCTACCCCATCACCCTTTTCCAAGCTGAGGACTTTGAAGCTGCTTCTCTCTCCTGTGAATCTGCTGCTTTCCTGTACAATTAGCACCTCAGTTCACCTGCTAGACATGCTGACAGTGCTGCTGGTATTCCTCGATGGCAGGGAAGAAGAGGTTGCAGCTTGCAGGCTTTGCTTTCAGGTTGGGTCTCCTGGCTGCTTGGTGCTGTTTGTTTTCTTAGTCTGGGCCCGACAGCCCCCCAGTCACACAGCTCCTCATTGAGGAGGTACAACTTGATTCATCTGAAGGCTTCTCCTCCCTCTAAGGTAGTCAAAATCTTTCTTCCCCTGGATCACATGGGAGGCCCAATGGAATATTCAATTTAGTTTACAAAATTAGTTTGGCTATTTTTAAAAGTTACTTAAGCGCATACTCAGTGTAAGCTTTGTATTTTTTTTTTTTTTTCAAGAGTCTGCTTGCAGTAAACCAAGAAGCAGTTTAGATTTTAGTTTCTTTCTCTCCCCTGGATATCAGTCACTTCACAGGTTTCAGAACCAGAGTAGGTTTCAGGATTATGTCTGCTATTACTTCAGGGCTGTCTGGGAAATCAAAGCATGTAGCATATGCAGGGTTAAACTGTGTGTTGCTTTTTAAGTTTCTCCTTATGTCTGCTTCACCAGACTTGCTGCAAAAGGGGCAAATATCTTTCCCAGTTAAGATTATAGAAGTTTTTTATTATTATAATAACAAATCTATCTAAACAAGTATGAAAATTAAATTAATTCATTGCAAGTTTTTCTCAGAGTCACAGAAGCTGTGGAGGAACCTCAGGGCTACTCTACTGTAGTTTTCAACATTTACAATCCCTAGCACATACCAGAGTTTTCAACCCTTGGGAAAAAAACAACATAAACCTTAATCTATGTTGCTATTAATAGCTGGAGGAAAGCCAACAGAAATCTTATCTCAAATCTAGCTACACCTAATAACTAGGGTTTGTTATGTTAGCTCAGACTGGAGCCTTTTACTATTTTAGAGTGAGACTGTTGGGCTAATTTCAGTTAGGTACTACCATAGGAATGTCCCTATACCTCCTGATTGATGGAAATCTATTTCCTATGCAAAAAAGCTCATAAGCATTGCAAATTTCTCAGTTTGTTTCTGGAATTTCAATAGTTTCTGTAAAATTTCAGAGTTCCTCACTCCCTGGCTATCCTGCAAAGCTCATAAATGCTACAAGAACAGAGACCTTCTGGTCCAGGTAGCACATAATGCTCATAAATTTTACAGCAGCAGGAAGAAATGCTGGAGCAAAAGTCTCTCTAGTACTCCAGCTTTATAAATGCCACTGGTGTGGCCTGTTGGATGTTCCTGATCCTGACCAAAATAAGATTGAAGAGGAACACCCAACAGGCCAAACTTAAAATAGTAAAATACTGTGTGTTTGTGTAGGATATGTGAATATGCATTAGTATTTTCATCATGCTCCTAAACAAAGTGGTACATTTCTATTTTCAGAAGAAAAGGGACAAAATTAAATAAATCACATAAGTTCTTCTGGAATATCCTGGGTTTTTCAGGTTCATTGTTGCCATTGTCCCAGCTGCAGATGGGACCTATTGGGATGCACCTGAGCTTGAGCTGACCTAGCAGGGATATCTAGCACAGGGAAGCTGTCAGAGCACAAGGCCTAGTGCGGGCTTGGGTATTTTTATAACAACCATGGCAGAGTAATGCCAGAGGAAGAGACTAGCTTCTTAATTTTATATCCATCACTTCCTTTAGCAATTTAGATTCACATTTGACAGGATCCATTCAAAAGGAGGATAGGTATTTTGTGGAGCTGAGAATATTTCATCAGTACTGTTTAAAAAGCAGGCTAATATGGTCTATAATTTATCAATTTAAAAGGAAGTTGTGCTCTCCATGGAGATGCAAGGAAATTTGCTGGCTTCAAAAAGGGGCTGGTAAGAGGAGGAAGAAAACAGGTTTTGGGTAAACCAATTACTACAATAAATATGTTTTTTGGTGAAGTTTATCACAAGAAAAATAAAAATGTTCCTGGACCTTGATGGGTTTTCATTACATATGATTCCATCACTTTCATTTGTAGGCTTCTCCTTACATTCAGCTGACTTGTTATCTCTCTGTACCATGGTACTTCTTTACTAGTAGCACTTCATGTTCACTTTTTCACACTGCTACGTTTCTCTGCTCTGTTGTATCTGTCTGTTTTCAAGCTTTTGAATACAATTTCAGGTCTCTGTTATTGCAGTCTAGCTGCTGGAACCCCTAAAAGATACTGGTATTCTGGAAATTTCAGAGATGCATAACCTATCTGTAGCCCTACACTAATCTCATGCCTACCTGTGCTGTTGTACCAAGTGAAGGTGAATCACTCCATGCATTAACACAGAACTACTTCAATCTTGGGTCTGCCTGTACCCAAGTGTCATGCTTTCTGTGGGAGGAGATTTTCCTGTCATTTCTTGCTGTGCATGCAACACAAGGAACCAGGCAAAGCCAAAAGGAAGGCTCTTTTTTCACCCCCATATGATGGATTCTTCTGGAGAATTTTATGGTTCCCCTTTTCTCAAGCCATCCTTCCTGGAAACTGCTCTTCTCCTGTCTGCAGCACAACAAATGCAGCCATGCCTTGGATCTGTGCGTGGGAAATGGTGTTTCTGTCATCTGCCACACCTGAGAGCACCACCACCAGTGGCCAGAGACCCTCAGACCACCTGTACTTCACACCATGACCTGTTGCCTTTAGTGAACAGAGGTACAAATCCAGCTGACTGGTGGGATCCAGAGGGGAGCAGTGGTTTCTTCAAACACACTTTCTTGAACTTTGCAGGCATAGCTAATGTAAGGCAGGGAAGACAAAGCTGCTCTGGAGGCTGAGAGATGGTAGATATTTAAATCATTTCTGAAGCAAATACTTTGAAAACTGGAGCACAGGGAAGTGGCAAAGTTAATAGATAGTATCAGAGCTGACTCCACAACATGTGGGGAATGATTCCCCCAACAGGGAACCAGAACAGGGTAATGCAGTGAGGACCAAAGCCCTGAGTCAGTCCTTCAATACCATGTGCTCAGAATAAAGATGGGGGATGTCCCTATGTATAAGGGTCAAATAATAAAATATGTCCTTAAAGATACAGCATGAAGTGCAGTGAAATTATTCCTTAAAGACCTGTAGCTGCCCTAGAAGCTCCTGGCCTCGTTCTTTGCAATCAAAGTTTCAGAACAATTTCCCCAGATGCCTGCCTTGCTCTCTCTCCAGGGCCTCTGAGGGCAGCAAAGGGTAACAAACCAGCTGAGGTCTGGTCAGGCTTAGTGCCTGCCTCCAGCTTTCAGCAGCTAGATAAAGGTTATCCCACCAGTCATAAGGCTGGGCAAGGGCAGGCTCCTGCAGGAAGGCATCCAGGTGCTAAGACTGCTTTACCCTGGATAAAATCTATCTGCTGTGCAAGTAGATAAAGATCACTTCAGCTTTCTGCAGGAATGGACTTGGACATCGTCAGCCACATAATGGCAACTGATCAAGTCTAAGAGAGTCACGGAATGGTTTGGAAGGAATCTTAAAGATCATCTTGTTTCCCACCCCCTGCTGTGGGGAGGGACACCTTCCATCGACCACATTACTCATGTCACATCCAGTCTGGCCTTGAACACTTCCAGGGATGGGGCATCCACAAATTCTCTGGGCAGCCTGTTCTAGTATAGCATCATTCTCCCAGTGAAGAATTACTTTATAATTAATCTTAATAAATACAAAATAAATAAATAATGACACATCTTTCATATGCATTCACAAACAACACTGTCAAGTCCACCTTGGACTAGAAATGCCACAGCTGAGGAGGCATCGGTCAGGAAGAGAGAGACAAAGACAAGAGTTTCTGTGTGGTATCACATGCTCATTTATACCAGTGATGCATTAAAACTGTTCTTTTTGTATACAGCAAACTTACAGAAAATGAGTGGCAAACCTATCAGAAAAGCAGTCTCTCCTTCTGGCTTCTGTGTGACTCTGGTATGAGCATCTGAAAATCCTGCTTTTTAACTACTGTCTGTAACAGGTGAAGGAGAGGTAAGGCAGGAGGTCTTTGAGAAACTGAGCAACTTGCAATCCCTGTCCTGGCAGGTGCCATTCCTTACTCCTAGGAGATGGCTCCATAAATTTGTTTGGGAAAACAAATCTGATGTTGCATAAGAATTGCAAGCAAGGTTTCTGCTTACGGGAAGATCAAGGAGCATATGAATGTGATCCCATATCATCTCCTTCAGATCAAAGTAATGTGACATGTTCCTCATCCCCATGGACTCAAGATCAAAGGGATCAAGACTTCACCTGAAACATCTAACAGGTTCCCTAATGGGCATCATCAGCAGACAGAATTCAACAGAAAATGGTTCTTCATTCAAATGTAATGCAGACATGAACCTTCTAGGGTTTTTTAAGTCAAAGGGGAGAGAAAAGGGATGTTTTGCACTTCAGCATGTAACAGTATTTCATGCACTGACAAAAATAATTTCTAGGGGTGGGGCCAGGGTGATCTGCAGGCTGGTTTTGAACTGTGGTGCTAGAAGCTTTTCCTTTCCCAGGCATGGTGTTGGAACATATCTGTGTCGCCAAGGTCAGTGTGGCTCCTCTGGTGCAAGGAGCTACCAAGAGAGGAAAATCAGCTGCTGGCACGTGATATCTGAGGAAAAGGGCTAAAAATACTGACAAGAGTCCTTGCGGTTTCTGTCTGGGTTCAGGTGGCAGAGCTGGTGGTCTCCAGCTGGGTGCCAGGTCACCCCTCTCCCTGGGACAGGTGGAACTCCAGCCTCAGCCCTGACCTTCCTTCACCTGCATAAAGCATATTCCTTGTGCTGCAAGTGCTTTGGATCCATCTCCAGCTGTGGCCAGAGATCTCTGGGGTTTGTCTCCAATCTGCCTTGTTACGAGGTTGCAAACAGAGCCCATCTCAGTTTTTCTTCCTGAAGTCCTTCCATCTTTTTCAAGCTTCTTTGAGCTAAGGACATTGCTTTTCACAGATGGTTTCTGGGTCAGCATTATCAAATAATACTGGTACTGAGGGCACATTTTATTCCAGTAAGATAACTTATATCAGTTTCACAAATGAAACAATTTTTAGTGGTGAAGAACTCTTTATTGTATAACTATTTCTGACCTCATTTTTCCAATTGTGGGAATACTTTTCTTTTGCACTACCAGTTGGTTCATAGCAATAATCGTTTGAGCTCAAGTGAAGTAAATTGTCTTTCTATGCTTTTTCTTAATCAGAAGCAGCTGTACTTTGGGTATTTGTCAGCAAATTTCACCTACACATGAAAAAAGAAAACACAGAATATGTTTCACTTATCACAAGATAAGCACACAATTTGATCATTGTGTTGTTTATAATTTTCCACAAATACAGATATTAAATGCACTTGTTTGCTCTGTGTGGGTTTTTTTGTGAAAAGGAGGGATTTTTTTTCCTTTCTCCTCCCACTCTGGAGAGCTGCAAGCACAACTCTTCCAGGCATATCCCAGAAAAGCACCTGGCAGCTGTGGCATCTCAGAAACCTGAAACCTTGCAGATTGGTTAAAGGCCAAAAAGATCTTTGGGTGACTGTGAGGCACATCGAGGTTGCTGTTGCTGAAGTCCTAAGGGTAAAACCTCTGAAATATGCCCAGATATTTAATTCATTTCTTCAGACCCTTACAACTGTTTAGCAGCTGCAGGACCCATCCATATGCTTGCAGCATTACTAGTGTGCTTGCAATGTGCCATAAAAGGGATGGGAACCTTCTGCACTTATAGGCAGCATTTCCAGACTGCTCCAATGATTGTGTGAAAGTGAGAATCTGCATAATTTCCCTGACAGGGAAATGGTACCTGGAGCATAATTTTGAAGGCATAGTTTTTAAAAGGAAAAGCTAAAAATATTTACTTTTAAAAAGGGGTAACATTCATTTGGATGCAGCCTGCCTGGAAATTTAGGCTTGGTTTCCAAATTCCACATATTCTTCAATATACATGTTCACTCCAAATGAAGCCATATCTTCAGCTTAATACATTTTTTGTGTTGAGCTCAACCATCCATCTCAAAAGTTGAATACGCTAATTCAGAGCTTTCAAGATTTACTAATGTAGCTCTCAAATTGTAATGCAGATAACACTGCCTCTCTGTGAAAGCATTCAATTTAGAGATAAAATAGAAAAAGACTCTATTCTGCATTTCCGTATTGATATAATTTAAATGCCACAACAGTGCAATTCATTCTTGCATGCCTTTGGCTAGCTGCCATCACAAAAATGGTGTGTAGGGAGAGGGAGAAAGAAGTTATTATAGAAGAAGTGTACTGGGAAAAGGGTGATTTTTATGGTAGGACTGAATCTGCACTATTATTTGTGTTGCAGACCTCCACTTATACTCTGGCCATAAATTGTCAATTGGAAGGCTTGTCCTATAAAATTATTTTCCAAGGTTTGCCAATGATTTTTCTATTAGCAGTTCTAGTAATTATTGCATTTGCAAGCAAAGAAACAGTAGAACTGAGAACTGAAAAGCAAGACTCTCAGAGAGTTCCTGGGATCAAACATTCAAGCAGAGTTACCCTCAGTAAATGGTTTTAATGCACTGAGGAGGCTTTTACCTATGTGTGCTGCAGTGCCAGGACTATCAATAGACCAGATATATGAATGAGAGAATCTGGGTATTTTTCACTCAGGTTTTCCTGGCTGTATTGTTTTAGAGTTATTTTCTCCCATTAGAATAAGCGGGAATAAATTATTTTTAACTAACTCTAAATATTTTGACTTGTGCTATAAAAAGAGACTCACACTTGAACTTTAGCAGACCTGGGAGAAGCCTCATAAATATTAAAGAGTGGTACATTTTGTGCCAAGTCCCTTTAAATAAGCCTGCCTATTTCCATACAACAATGGAAAGGCTCTTTGAATAAAAAAGGAAGTTTTGAAAAAAACTTGGTGATCATGTTTCTTTTAAAATAAATAATGCATTAAAAGTTTCTGTAAGAGCTCACTCCCAATATAACTCATCCATTCTCAAGCCAATATTGTGGTCCAAAACAGATTTTCAGGTCATCAACAAGGTATTTCCATCAAAACAGCTGTCAGTTTTCACCATCTCTTTTCTTACATTTTACTTGAATTCCCATTTAACAAGTCTTTCTCCAGTTGAGAGGCAAGCTGGTTTCTGAACTCTGCAAACGCTGTGTCATTCATTTAGAGGAAGCCCCAATGAATGTGATCATTTGAAGTTAGTGTACTTTAAGAACACAGAATTAAATTGTAAAATATTTTGGCTGTGTTACCCTGAAGATTGTAGCAGTGAAGAATGTTGTTTATTTTTTATTAGGAAAATAAACTGTAAAGGGACAAAATAGTAGAGCAGAGTGATGGAGGTGGACTAGTTCTGGTTGTGTCCTCAACAGAGTGACTGCTATGTCCAGAGGTAGGATTACTCAAAACACAGTGTTCATTTCTGCCGGAGCTCACCCTAGGTCGCGGGTGGTTCCGTGTGGTGGAAAAATCTCTCCTCCAACCCGTGCTTTCAAAAAAAAAGCTCAGTAGTCTCTGTTGTTTGGTCTCAAGGCAGTTTATTGCAAGTTATCTAAAAGATTTTCTTCCCGGGCTGCTGCGGTTTGCTCAGCAGCTCAGGCAGAGGCACACACACACCCTGACATCCTCCCTGACCCCGACTGCTTCTTCTCTCCCCCTGCCCAGGCTGCTGCTATCTTTTATATGGTACATTATGTGTTACATGTTTACAGTTTTTCCTGAATGCCTATATTACCTATATTAAATGGTGCCTTTCTACTCTAAACCAATCTGTGAATGCCAACATCACCAAAAACATGGAGGTAAGGAAGAAGAAAGAGGGAGGACAGGACAGGTCCAAGTCCCTCCATCTTAAACCTCTGACTTTCATGTACAAAACAGAAACCCCCCTGTAGAGCACTCAAAAATCCTTCCCTTTACTTTGTGACTGCTTCTACTATAATATCTAAAGTTTTGTGACTTCTTGTTCTTCCTGCAGGGTTGGTAAATCATTCCAGGGTTCAAATCCAAAATCACAGCTGTCTCCAGCTACCTGCTAGGAATGCTTCTGACCTGGACCTGGAACATCCAAAAATGTCTGAGGGACATTTTGAGTTCCAACAGATTTCTTCTTGGAATCACAGGAAGCACCATATGAAATAAGGCTGGTCCTTATTTCTTCATAGCCCAGTCTGGCAGGTACAGTGAGCGAGTGCCTTCGCTGAGGTGGAGCTCAGCAGAGCCGGAGTGCAGCTGTGGCAGAGCAGTGCTTGGTGGGCTTCAGTGCTTGCAGCCACATTGTGTGGTCCATGAAGCCACATTTGCACTCTTTCACTTTGACAAAGCCCAGCACTGCTGTGGCTGGGCTGCACCTACACCAAAGCCAGTGAAGTGCAGGGAGTGCTGCACCGTGCAGAAGGAGCACAGGTCTGTGCCTGTTCAGCTGTCTTTTCAGCTGTCTTTCCATCACGCACCACTTTGTGGTGTACATTCCAGGAAGCCACAGAAACAGTGAAAATCTTACAGTGGTCAAGGAATGGCTAGCTTAAAAAACAGAAGTTTATTTTTCTATTTAATTTTATCTAATGTCAGTGTGTGTTGCTAGCACTATAGGTGTTCAATCCTCTTGTTTAGGCTCTTTGTTACCTGATACCTAGAAATAAGGATATCCATCTTTTTGTTTTCTGATTAAAAAGATGGCATTTCCTCAGATGTAGGTAAGTGCTGCCTTCTAAATACTTCAGATGTCACTTTCCTTTTCATTTATAGAAGGGTAAAGAACATTTTTCTTTATTTTTCTTTATTTTCTATCTGCTTTTGTTCAGTTATCCTCTAAAGATTCACAGTCTTTTCAGTTTGCCTCCAAAGCAATACTTATTTTCTGCCTTTATTGTGCTGTATCCATTAATATTTGCACTATGCCTTTCTTTCTAGTTAAACTCTATTTTCTTGGGATATGAAGCTGAGAACAGACATACTGTTGAAAGCAAGGGTGAGCATTTTGTTTACTTTGGGACCTTATGAGTTAAGAATTTTCTGGTCTGTTTCTTTGGTATCCCAATGTTTTGACTGTTTCTGCAAGCAGAAGTTCATACTTCTGTAGCATGGACACAGGGCTTTTGTGGCTGCATTGCATTTCCATGCTAGTAATGCAGAAGAGTTGTTCAGACCACTTTCCTCACATTTGTCTGTTTGACAGCTGTCACATTGTTTCAGCAGGATTCTCTTGAGGAGATCTTCCGGTTTTTTCTAGTTTTGATTGCACTAAATATTGTTTTCTATTTGATTACACTTTGTTTTTCTCAGGTCATATATAAATATAATAATTAACACCCTAGTTTCAGTCAGGGACTTCATGCTCCAGTGTAACTTTCTGTCTAGAAACAAGTGACCCTTTATTGATCCATCTGTTCCTACAGTGTTTACAGGCCACATCACTGCTTGTCTTTCATGCCATGATTTACTTATCTTCTTAAATAGAGCTCTGACAGTGGCTTTTTGAACCTGCTGCTGAAATGTCAGCTGCTCCTATTTCCTTTTGCTATCTCATGGGATGGTGAAAAATGAAACTATCTCTCTGAGTCCCTTTCTCTGAGCAGCAGTCTAAGCAGTGCAAGAGTCATAGCTGTGACCAATCCATTTGCCTTTTGTTTCTCTTATTCTAGAAAAGGACAACTGAAAAATCTTCCCTGCTACACCATTTAACTTATGCCTTTCTTGTTGACTGATTCTCCCTATTATACCCTTGTCTTTCTCTATCTTAAATTAAATCAACATTAGATATCATTGGAGCCAGACATCCTTTGAAACTTCATGCTGATTGGCAGAGACAGATATTGCTAAGCAGCAGAATCAACTTAAGGAAAGGAAGCTACAGCTACTTTATAAATGTATTTTCTTTTTTTCCTTCATTCTTCCTTGTGCTCCTAAAAGGGAAGTAGCAGCGCTCTTTGATCTTAGAAGACTGCAACACATTAATGAGTGGAACAAAACTGTTTTCTTGCCTGTTCTGAAAGAAAATATTTCATTCTGTCCCATAATTTTTAGTGTTAGATTGCTCTGAAAATTGCAGAACAAAGTGGCTGATATTAAAAAGAAAGAAATTATCTCAGCTTCTTGCAAGATTCTAAAAGGACTGGAGAAATGCATTGCATTAAAAATCCATTCTGGCCAATAAATGCTGCCTCTGACTCGAGAAGTCCCTGACCTGTAACACCCTGCAGAGTGGGGAAAGATCCCTCTGTCCTTCCCCTGTGCTGTCATTCCTTTCTTTCTGTACTGTCTGCCCTTCACAGCTGTTGAAGAAAAGGTACTGGGCAGGACAAAGGCAAAGGTAACTAATTCAGCTCTCTGGGGACACAGGGAGGGACAGCTTTTGAGTGGTGATGCCTGTCTGGGTGTGTGTGGAAAACCAGGTTTGTCCCAGAGAAACAAGGGTGAGCCCATACACCTCGTTGTAAGGGAGCTGGGACTGCTCTCCTCACTTACACAGGGCACAGGAATTTGGAGCTGCTGAACAATCCTCTGATCACTTTCTCATTTTTTGCAAAAGCTTCTATAAGAAGGCAGGCTCTTCAATACATAGAGTATTGTTGCTTTGTGAATTTCTTTAATGAAGATTATAGAAACTATTCTCAGCATCTTTGAAATATAATGTCTTTGATCAGCTGTGTTGCAAAGATGGGCTGAGGTAAAAGACAGGGAGAGAATGCATGGTTTCTTTTAATTAAAATGATTGATTACTACAGTGAGGGATAGTCCAAAATTGATTAATGTTCTTAATGAATTACTTTATTTGTGGATTTCTTTGTAAGTCTCTTGTGGATATACATTATCAATACCTTTCTTTGCTAAAGCAAATTATTCTTCCCCTCTTTTTTTACGACACAGAATTAGCACACCCAGAAGTACAGACAAAAAAATCTGAGGTTGCTTATTCATAGGCAGGAGATGTAAGTTATTGTTATCTAAGACATACGACCTTCTAATAACCTTTCCCAGAAAAGGCAAGATGCAGAATGAGACAGAAGTAATTAGAGAAGTCACAAATGTTAAATTACAGCTTCTGAGTAGCAGTTTAACCACTGATTAGTTCATGCTGGTCAGCGTTTTGCCCTTTAGGAGGACAAGGTGTAAATCCCACTTGAGGGCTGACCCCATTATCCCCCTGCATGAGGGACTGGGGCCCTCTGCCAAGCCTGGTCCTGCCAAGCATCCCTTCCTCCCGTGGTGCTGCCCACAACGTGACAGTCCTGCATTCCCCAGTACTCAGCAGCCCTTCTCTACAGGGACGTGCTGAGGGACTGGGGGCTTTTGTGGAGGTTGCTGCTCTCAGCTGAATCACAAAGAGATGACATATCCACACGTAGAGTTTGGCAGAAGTGATGGCAAATTGGTCACTTGATTTATAGTGTTTCTGCTTGGTTGGGAAAGCATGCAAATGGCACATCTTCAGTCTCTGGTCCCATCACACATCCCATGCATGGTGGTATTGCTGTGTTGTCAGACAGAAGGTCCCTATCTCTCTGGGATTTCTGACTCTTTAATAGAAGTTGCTGGAAGAAAATATCTCTTAAATCTCAAATTTAGTAACCCTGGAACAAGACTTTTGAATTACACAGGTGCTTAACACCTGGTTAGATACTACTCAACTGCTTGACAGTAGTCCAATTCACCTTCATGAGATGGGCTTGATGCCACTGCCACTCTCCCTGGCTGCAGTCATCAGTTATCATTGGTCCCTCTCAAAGATCCCAGGACTCCTGTAGAGTGCAAAAGCTCATCTGATGTGTGCTGGCAGGAGCCTCTCACAACACAAGAGTGTGATGTCTGTGTAACTCTGGGCCACAGTGGAACTGTGACAATGGAAAGAATTATTCATCTGCAGGGGCTTCCTGGCTGGAGGGAAAGGAACTGGATCAGCTCCATCCATCCAGAAGGCTTCAGCAGTAGGAATTTCTCTTCTGCTTTGAGTTCTGCCCATGAAGGTATTACCCCTGCAATGGTAGTGCCCAGGGCATGACAAGTGCTCATGTCCAGGGCTGCAGTTACCCATTATTTGAAGCAGTTAAAGAATTTTATATGGTGAGAAAATAGGCTGCTATTTTTTTTTCCTGAGTTCTCCATGCTCATCAAGTTTGAAAGCCTAGGGCAAGATTAATTAAAATCAATGGAGCAAAGCAAATTAAGCACTTTAAAGTGCTCTTTGGGGGCTATCAAAAGTAGAATAATTCAAAATAAATAGTCAAATTTCTGGGGCTTGTTACGAGACTATTTTGTCATTCTGCCCATTCATCTGCTCTATCTTTCTCTTATTTCTCTATCTGTTTTTAACAGAGCTCAGCAGATGTTTTTTCCTCAGTGTTTCACACCAACATGTTTCTGTGCAATCTCAGGACTCTGCTCCCACACACTTAAAATAAATTTCACACTGCAAACACACAGCCTAATCCAGCAACTTTTACTCACACTAGTAAGCCCTGCAGATATATAAATAGCACTGTTCAGGTTAATGGAATGGGTTTTTTTTAAAAAAAAAGAGTAAGTTTACATCTCTAAGTAATCAAGGGATGAAAATATATATTTTGCCTCGACTAGAAGCACAATTTTGCATTGTGTATGATTATCAGGAAAAAACTCTATCAATTGCAGATATCTCCTAATTCCTCAAGCTGTCCCTCTAGTTGTCCTCCAGATAAATACCTAGACTAAAGTCTACATCCTCCATACAGGAGGAGCTGTAAGGGTAAATATTCACTCAAAGAAATCTCAAATGTGTTTGGGTTTGGGTTTTAACTCAGTCTGTGCTTCTGTGACACACGAGAGTTGCTATATGAGTTTGTCTGGTAAGAAAATCTGCTAATTTATGTATGGCTGCTACTGCTTGAGGTTCTAGTGAGCCTTTTAAAGTGATTCCAGCTTGTTCAATGCTTCTTAGTGTGATTCCAGATGTAATGGAGAGACTGAGAAGGTAGTCATTGAAATCTCTAGCAAAGTAATTGCATTAAGCTATATTCAGCCTGATTACACAAGCTCAACAGTGGCATTCGTAATTCTGATGTCTAATTAGTAAACCTGATACTGCATTTACTTGAAGGAGCAGGAATCAGGAAGTAAATCCTCTGGATTAGATTGTGTCTTTGTCTCTGTGTGGTAGTAATAGACTGAATCTGCAGGCTCCTGGCAGCTTGGCTGTGCTCTGGGCCACCAGGCTGCTCTCCAGGCCACGGCAGTGCTATTCCATGAGGAGTAGGGAGAGCTTATCTGCAGCCCTTGTTATCTGTGTGGCAGCAGAAAACAGGTGAACACACATTTCAAGCTACCACATAGAGTTGTTACTTCAGATCTAGTTTTTTAACCTTTTCAGTAATTTTCAGAGCTCTCTCCCTTCAGCTGGGTGGTTGAAGTGACACTGAAGGACACTTGTTTCCTGAAGGCTCCTGTACTTCCCAAGTGTGAGATATTGCTACCCACGGCAGAGCTGCTGGTCCTCTGACTCCTGTAACCACTTTGTGGACTCTAAATATAATTTTTATTTTGGAAAAAAATTGGGCTTTTTCTCTGCCAAAGTTAAATTCCTGATACTTTGCTCAAGTCAGTGTGGAGACATCATAAAAGCTATATGCCAAAATGAGCCATTGCATTGACCCAGGGCTTCATTATAAGGATACTACAGGTTTGATTCTTACTGAGTGTCTTTTTGTCACATAAAGACATCTAAAAGTGTGAGATCAAACTTTTAATGTGAACCTTGAACAGAAATAAACTGAAGGCTAATGTGTGGCCTGGGTGAATGGATACTTCCAGTAAATACTCCTAGAGACACACCAGTCTAAAGGTTTCAGCTCAATAATCTACAACCAGCAGTTTCTGGGTGAATACACTTCATCACAAAGCCTGATGGAAAGGTAACCCAAGTGCTTGCAGGGATTCAGCATCTCTGTTGGATGCTAAAGTTGCTGGCTTTGGTTGGTGTAGTTGACAGACAAGAGAAATAAAGGAAAAAGGTAATTAATTCAGATTAAAACCCTTTTCTATGTCAAATTACACAGCTGTAACTTTACTTTTAGGACACTTTGATATTAAAATTATTATCATATATGGAAACTTTCAAGGTTTTTATTGTTGGAAATTGGGAGAATACTGAATCTAAGTCTTCAGAGACTTTTTCCTGTAATTCCCTCTACAAATTATTCCAAGGGTTATTGCAAACAATTATCCTGCAGGAGAGAAAAAGGCTTTTTGCCTCTTCTCTCCTCTTTTAAAACACAGATAGTTAAAAATAAGCAATTTAGATCTTTTTCTGCATTGGAAACTAACTTTTTCAAGGTTTGGGTCTTGTATTGGTTTGTTATCCTTACAAAAAACTCAGCTGAATAGGGAAGGGCATACTAAGATTTTGCCTTCCCGAGGAAAGGTTTGATTTACTCCTGTTAAAGAAATTAGTCAAACATTACAGAAAATTTCTTTTTGCTCAATGTATAGTTTCAAATAAATAATCCATTTTGGGCTGACTTGCACTCAGTGTTTGCTTCTCATGAATATTTGAGTGATGTGGTTTTACTGGCATGGACACTCACAGCAAGTGAATACATACTCTATTCAATTAATATTACTTCCTTTCACATAGCAATTAAGGGCCTCCACTGGGACTGGAGCTCCAAGGAGACAGTTTACAGTAGGAAATGTTCAAGACCCACATCCTGTAATTCATGGCTTCTTTTTAAGGGTTTCTGCCATTCTTCCCTAATTCCTTCTCCCCTCTCTAATTCCACATTTGAAAAAAGGTTGCAAATAAAAAATAAAAAAATCTAAGCTTCTTTTGTCCTATGTCCTGTTCAAACCTTGCCATGCACTCCTTTCTCTATTTTAATGCTGGCATAAATACTTGGCATCTTTGGAAAATTTTAATTCTGAAAACTTAAATGTTCAGGTGTTTGTAGGGGAAAATCTATCTTCTACTGTTCTCTGAGGTGATATAAATATTACAGTCAGGTAGTCATGCAGCTGCTGTTCTCTCATCTAATATAGTATAGCATAAATCAGAAAGGCTTCATTATATATATTTTACTCTTTATAAAGTTTCATAGACTGGTAGCTTCCTCAGAATTGGAGACTGACTAGCCTTGCTCAAAAAGCAGTTTTTTGCAAGTAAATGTCCCAAAAGGGCAGATATGCAGAGACTGTGAGAGCCCTCTGTATAGTCCTGTAAATACTGTGTATTTCAGTGGGAATTAAACAGCTGATCTTTTGCTCAGTAGAAAGCTAAGGCCTAAAGCATTTCACCAGGTCTTGCTTTCAGAAAATTAATGTAGTATAAACTGGTCTTCTGGGCTTGCTCATCACTAATGGAGGGAGTGAAGGTCTGTACCTCCAAGGAGAGAGTTTGCCATGCTGGGATGGGTGCCTGAGCTGCACAACGGGGGTCACTCGCCAGCTGTGCTGCTTTCTTTTCACAGTCACAGACAACAGAGGAGAAGCTCTGCTCCTGGATCTTCATGTGAGGCAGCACAAATGCCACTGAGCAGGGTAATCCTTGCTGGAGTTCTCCATATTGCCAGGATCCACACCAGTAGCTCTGGTTCCTGCCAGGCTGAGCCCCAGCAGTTCACGAGCTCATGGTGCCTCCACAGGCTGATGACTGGGAAGCGTGAGATGGTTGGGAGGCAGGAGAGTGGATGTGGACCCGTGGCAGCCCTTGGAGAGGAAGAAACTGCTGGGAGGGGTCTGTCTCCTCTTCCCAACATCAGCAGATCACTGCAGGAGAATTCCCTTTACTCACCAAGAGAAGGATGAAATAATATGCAGGCAATATGCATTATTTTTCCCAGTCTTGCTTTTCTGGTTGTCAGATTGATGCCCCAGCATTGTTGCCTGGGCTCATGACTGCCACAGGAGAGCATCACTAGCTATGGACAATGCTCTTGAAACTCCTGTCAGAGCCAGGCTTCATGCTTCCCTGCATTACCAGCTCTAGAAGCAGCTGCCAAGAACATCTTAAATATATTCTCATGGTTCAGTCACACCTGAGGGTTACACAGAAGGAAAATGGCTTATGGTAGCAACCCACAGCCCAGCTCCTGTGTCTGTTAGCAGAGGATTCTGCTGTGAGAATCATCCTCATATGCCATCACACAAGAACATCATCCATCATGGCCTGTGACATTTTCACCTGTAGAAACTCCCATCCATTTACAAACTGTATAGCCCTCACCAAAATACTTGCCTTTGAATGCTTCTCCATAGACACAACCTTCTTCCTCACTATCAAGAGCAAAATAAGTTGCAATGAACTGCTATTGTTCAAAAGCCAGTATCCTATAATAATCATATGAATTCTCCTCCCATCCATGCTTTAATGAAAACCTGTCCATGCCACTGTTTGGTTTCCCTGGTTACTCTGACTTTCTGTGATTCAGGTGCGAGTTTCTGATGTTAAACATGGTGTCTTATTGCTTTTTTACTGTGATAAAGTTTAGAGGGGATCAGTGAGCTTTTGTCTGAGGGGAAAAAATCCATATTAATTACATAAAAATGGCAACATCTCACTATGTGCATGTTTGTAATTTTTAAACAATTAGAGAATGTCATAGTTTAAGCCCAGACATAAATTGATCCTTACACAGCCATTCACTTTCCTTCAGTGGGATGGGGGAAAGTATTAGAAGAGTAAAGCTGAGAAAACTTGTGGGTTGGATAAAGACCATTTAATAGGTAAAGCAAAAATCTTATGTACACAAACAAAACAAAACAAAACAATTCATTCACCTCTTCTCATGGTCAGGCAGATATAACTATCCCAGTCAAAACCAGCACAGAGAGGAACTCCATAACACAGAAGTGAAACTGAGAAGAAATTATTGTGCTTGAGTACTGAAGATACAGATTTTGTATAAAATTTGATGAATATTTGATTTACATCTTTGTCATCTCAAGCAAAGTAATTGGATATTTTGAATACATAGGAAAATTTTACTTTGAGGGGTCATAAGTTACATTCTGTCTTCAGCAACAAATGAATGATGGCAACCTTCTTGTCTGTAGCAGCACAAGTTGGGGTGGTTAGGGAAAAGTTTCAGAATCCCCTTTGCCAGTGAAGCAATGGGAGCATCTTGCAGGATAACCACTCTCTTGCATTTGTAATTCCACCCACTGCTACTTTCAGGGCTAGTATGGATGCAATGATTTCTCTTGCCCAGAGGCTGTATTTAGACCATCCCTTTTTAGAAGGTTGCAACTGAAAATCTTACAAATTTCATTCCTTCTCCCCTCTCATAATGTATGCTTAATATACATTGCATTTCACTCCACTTGGACCGTGAAATTAGTTACATGGAGAGTTTTACAAAGTATACTCCAGCACTGTAGGAGAATGGTTGGGAGTATCCTTAATTGCTGGCATTGTGTGGTTCTTTCTGTCTTACTTCCATGATATCATTGCCTTGGCTGGCAATTTTTTGTACTTAGAGATTGTGAATTTGCTTATTTTACAGATATTCTTGCTGTGCAAAAGAGGAAAGGCGAAAGGGAGTTTATTATGAGTTTTATCAAATTAAGTTCCAGAATCCCACAAAAGACATAAATTAGTCTCTTCAGTTTTCTTAACTATTTTATGATATTCTCACACCAACATGTTCTCTCCTGCCATGATTCTGTCATAGGAGACAGAAATTGCCATTTTAGACCAAAAAGTAACTTCCTTGTGTCTGGTATCCTTTGACAGAAAAAGTATAAATGAAGATGAATAGGTCTTCAAATAATGTGTTGCTTTGGGATTTTTTTCTTATTTAAAAAAGAGCAAGGTGATCTCTCTGGATTAGGAAACTTTTTCAAAATCTAGGCCTGGCAGGGGGTTATTGACTAATTTAGGCTTAAATAAAAATGTTGTGTCCAGGAATCTTGAGGAAGTTTTTCTATGTGATGAATCAGGAGTTGATAATCTTTAATTAATAGAAAACTCCTCCCCCCTGAACAAAGGGGAGAAGATACCACAGTGAAAAGTCAACTGTCCATCCCCTCCATCAAAGCAAGGCTCTGCTCTGAAGGCACTCCAAGGGTATGGACATGTTGTTCAATCACTTCCATCTTGGGCACACCTTGAGATACTCTATACAAAGTCACTTGTACAACCCAGCATGATGCTGCACAGAGGTGCACACTGACAACCTGCATTGCTCTCCATCTCAGAACTTGCCACTTCAGCATTTTATGGGGAAACCCTGCACTTTTTGGTACTGTGCACTCCCAGCCTACTTGTGCATACCTTGGGAGAAGTGTGGATGTGCTTCCTGGCAAGTAAGCTACAAAAGCAGCTGTGAAGCTTCCCTGACCAGGCCAGTAGAAAAAGTTCATCTCCCATTGAGAGTCACTGTTTTCCTGCCCCATGCCATTTGCACAGTGGAATTGGCAACCCACATATGCCCAGCTATGCTGGGTTGAATTTCTCTCAGACATTGCCTGATTTCTGTGATGTCTCTGTGACTGGATATCCTTGTGTTAAGTGGTGTTCAGAGGAAGTTTCAACTGGAGAGCTGGAGGGAGTGGGAAGAACAAGGAGATGGTAGTAGAGACAAAAGCATCTCTGGATGCAATCTCTCTTCATAGTCTTCAAGATGCATCAGGAACATTCCCTACACCTAGCTGTCAGGATAAAAGCCTTACAAGTTCTTAAAAACTCAAATAATAGACTTAATAAATTAAAGTCATAATAAACTTAAAAGTAATACAAGAAAAGGGTACATCAAATTCCTTTTTCCTAATTGTATCTGTGTAGGTGGCTCTCTATATGGAGGGACAGAGAAAGGGTTATTTATTCAAGGAACCTCTGTTTTGGGTTTGGCAATAAGTACCCATCTAGGTAATCACATTCAGATTATCAACATCATCTGATCCTGTGAGAAACACATGAAGCTCTGTTAGATATGCCACATTAAAAAAAGAGATGCCGAGAGCTTTCAGTTTAGCTTTGTGTAATATTTAGCAAAATTATTCTATGGACTTGTCTGCATAACAAGATTTTTAGTTTGGCTTCCCCTTGAAATGAGGTGTGTGTAATCTTGCTAACTGTCTCAGAAACATTCTTAGCAATGGGCACACTTCAGACAGATCTAACACAGGAGAAGAGACCCAAATGCTGTATCTTCCTGAGAGGTCTGACACTGGTTTCACAAAAGAGTCACAAATTAGTATAATCACTGGATGAGAAACAGCAGTGAGAGGTCAGTGGTTATCAGTTTGACCCCATGGCTGGTGGGTGACAACCTGTGTTCTGACAAATCTATAAACACATGGTGCTCAGCATGCAGCTGACAACCAGTTGCAGGATCTGCTGTGTTTTATCTCGTCAGTAGTTAGAGGATAAAGGAGGGAGGAGATCTCTTTCTGCTTTGGGAATTTGAAGAGAATTTGAAGAGAAGGAATAAGTGATTTGGTGAGTTCTTTACCTGAGAGCTAGTGATATAGGAGACAAAGCTGTAAAAATGTTTCCTTGCCCTGCTACTCCCTAAAAAGCCCAGGTTTTTAATGCCACTGGATTAAATACTAACCAATGTTTTCACTTCACAGCACTTACCTTAGAACTAACACCCAAAATAATAACATTTGTAAGGTATTCTCACATTATCCTTTTTTGTGTCTATATGCACATTGTTCATGTTGAATTCTCTGAATTCAGCCTCTGTCTAGCACATGATTACTTAAAGCACGGCCCATTTACCAATTTTTCAGTAGAACCCAAGTGTTAACAGTTTCCAAGTTTGAAATGGTCGAACAACATCATTTACAGAGTCTATTGTAGTTATCTACAATTATTTATAGAGTCTATTGAGCAGTTATAATTTCAAATCTGTAACTATGGAAATAAAAATAGTAAGACAGGATGGAAAAATATATGACAGAAATTATACATAGGTAATACATGAAAGTGATAATAAATTGATTAAATACAGGCCAAAAGAGTAGTATGGTAGAAAGTGTCAAATGGTGATTCAGCTTCCATAGAGACTAATAGCAAGGACCATCATTTTACTGTTCAGTTTGAAATGGGGATTCTCCATTGACTTAAAAATTGAGCCATGATATTGCCAGAGTATTCCCATTACTATTTTACTCCTCTTTTGCTTTTCTTGGGGAGCACCCTCTTGTTAGCATGTGTTTTATATTTTTTTCTTCCATATGCCTCCTCTTGGCTACACTTTCTGGATTTTTTTCACCAATCTTCTCTCCACCTTTACAGCGGAGCTTCTTCCATTAAGACAGACTCATTCCTCCTCCTTTCTACTCTATCCAGTACAGCAGCATCTATTGCACTTTCAAAGGCCAGAGGATTTGTCAGCAGTTCAGCTTTTCCTTTCTTCACCCAGTGCCCTCCTGAGCCTTCATTGCTGTCATTTTACCTATGCAAAGTGAGAGAAATATAAACAGATGTGATAACATTTTCTTGCCCCATTGGACTATGCCATCACCTTGCTGCCACCCTTATCTCTATCAGTTTCCTTCTACCATCTCCCTGCTTTGACTTGGGTAGGAAATCACATGCAGTCCTATGCAGCAAATCTTTGAAGCAGCAGAAGTGTCTTTCCTTTTCAGTGCTCTTTGACAAGTAACACACATGAGAGTCCATGCTGCTAACTACTGCATATTTCACAAGCTCTGAATTGAATGAATTGACACCAGGGAAACCCACTTCTTTTCTATTTCCTGCACTGTGTGTTTAGACTTTACAGTTTAATCAAGTGATGCTTAGCTCATTTAAACTTGCTGATGTACAATTCTCAATTGTCAATTCCTACAGCCTAATCAACAGCTTAATAATGCGGGATAAACAGACATCACTCGATCCCAGCGGCACGCTGCGCATTGAGATCTTGAATTCAAGGACAAAACTCATTCTGGGTCCACCCTTGCTGGGCCACAGGAGAAACCAGTAGGAAAGCTAGCCATGTAATACAGCAGAATAGTAAAATTGGTTTTAAGGCTTGGGAGATTTTTAGTCAAAGAGAAAATTCAGCACAAGTTTGTATTTCTGTCCAAAAAAAAAAAAAAAACCAGTACCTGGAGATAGTTGAATGAATGCTAGAGAAAGTGGCTGTAGCTCAGCAGGCTTTATAAGTTGTAGAAGATTTGGTCAAAAGTGTGCTTGGAAAGTGCTAATTAAGAGAAATGTAAGAGTGGCTTCTAAAGCTTGAGTTCATCCATTATCCCGATTAGGGATCACAAATTGGAAATATCTGCCATCCCCCCTGAAAACACTATATGTAGCTGTTTCTTTCCATTACAACATTAACTGAAACATCTATGTGAAAATATTTCAAATTATTTGTAAGGAGTACAGATCTTGAATTTGCTCTGACTTCTCAAAATTTCAATTATAAATCGAGATATCGTGAAGAATAAATTCACCATATGGATATATCAGTGACACCAGGATGTTTACACTTTGTGTAAAGCTTTTGATGGCATCGTTATGCTGTAATGACACCAGTGCCAGTAATATCCTACTAAAGAACATTATTTGTTAAAGTACACTAAATCCACAAATCTACAAGTTAAATTTGCCATTTCTGTAAGCATGTCACACATATAGCATGGGCAGAGCTATGTGTTTGCAGCTGTGCAGGTGCTATGGGCAAAACACTGCCTGTAGTAGCTCAAAATCTGTGTGTTATGGTTTGTGAGTTAGAGATGTTGCTTGAATTTCAGATTTAATTTTCTAGTTTTGAATTACAGTCAAAATTATAATGTTGTGTTTAATAACTAGCATCAAACTAGCCTTTGACAAATTGCATGACAGACTTTGTTGTCAAGATAAATAATTTCTTCTGACTGGAAAACAGATCACTCATAATCTAGAAGAATTGTGTACAGGAAATATATCTTTTAATAGGAAATCAGCACAGATGCAATGTGCTTATAATGCAGCACTGATGCAATGTGCTTATAATTACTTTTTAAAAAACTTATTTCCCAAACTACTGTCAGCAGGGGCACATCTATTTGACTTGGCCTCTCTGTGATTTTTATTGCTTCAGTCCCACCCCTGGGAGTTACCTGTGCATTGCTCACAAACCAAAATCACTTTCTATTCAAAATTTTCCATTCAAAGAAAACAAATATTTATTTGTCAGAAGAAAATGATACTTTTTGAGAATACAAACTGAAAAAGTGTTAAGAAATTTGTTTATGGTTTCCCCATCTGCTGTGACTTACCTCCCTTGCAATTTCATTGCACTCTGCTTTATTGTTTAAATTTGCTTTAGGATTTGCTTGTGATGTATCCAAGATACTATGAATGGTTTGGTACTAATTAAAGAGAAAATACAATTATGTGAATGGCTCTAGGGCAGAGGAGGAAGATCAAAAGAAGGAAAATATAAAGTTCACAAAATGTTTCCTCTCCAACTTTGATGATATTTCTGAATTTGAAATTAGAATACAGAGTGCATTTGCATTTTAAATGTTTGGACACAACTTATCCAGAAGCAAACAGTCTTTTGGGGGCCATATTGAGCATTTTAACAAGGCTAGAGGATAACAGAATATATCTTGCACTAATATACATCCTGTTTAACTCCATCAGAGATAAAAAAATTCCAAAAATATTGGGCCAATGCTTGCAGTGATGCTTTTCTTTTCAGATATGCTATACTGAAACAGTGCTTCTGTATTAGAAATACTGACTTACCCAAATCTCATACTAAAATCTGGTTTAATAGATACTGCTTCCCATGAGCACAACATGTAAACCTTTCTAATACACAGCAGATGATCATACATTTTGTGACAGAAATCTGCTTGTTGCCTGAATACCTCTGAGGTGTCTGCATGTATGTGAAGAGGACTTTGACCAGAAAAAGAAAAGCAGTTGTTGAGCAGAAGTATCTGACATACCCCTTGGCTGTCAAAGCTGGCCTGTCATCTTCTCTCTCTAAATCTATCTGCTTTCTAATTCATTCCAGCTACATCAATTTACTGTAGCCCATATTCCATTAGCATTACATTAAATTTTCTTCACATTCATTATTTTATTTAAAATATTAGACTAACTCCACTGTGACTGCGCAGTGTGAGATCAGATTTCGTATGGTTGGTATATAAATGGAAACTCACATACTTTGGAAACAGAAATGCTGAGGGAACTGTGAACTCTAAAGAAATAAAAGGAGTCATATTTAAGAAAGCTTAAGTAGGCCTTAGTTATAAATCATTTTAAAAAGATAGGACATGTTGAGCAATTGTTCAGAAATGGTAAACTGTCAAAAAAAGCAATGCTGTAAGGTAAGAACTACAAATGAAATAACAAAAAAACATAGATTCATAGAATCACTATGCTTGAAAAAGACCTTTAAGATGAGGTCCAGCCATCAACCCAGAACTGCCAAGTCCACAACTAAGCAATGTCCTTAAGAGCCATATCTACACATCCTTTAAATACCTCTGGGGATGGTGGCTCCACCACTTCCATGGACAGCCTCTTCCAGTCCTTGGAATTTCATTTTAAAAAAATTCTAAACCTATCCTGGTGTAACTTGAGGCAATTTCCTCTTACCCTGTTGCCTGTTACTTGGGAGAACAGACTGACCTGGCTACAGCCTCCTGTCAGGCTGTTGTAAGAGTGCTGAGGTCACCTCTGAGCCTCCTTTTCTCCAGGCTAAACACCCCCAGCTCCCTCGGTTCTCCTCAGGGACTTGTGCTCCAGATCCTTCCCCAGTTTTGTTGGGCTTCTCTGGGCACACTGCAGCATTTCAGTGACTTGCAGTGAGGGGCCCAGAACTGAACACAGGATTCAGGATGTGGCTTCACCAGCCGAGCACAGGGGAAGCATCACTGCCCTGGTGTTGCTGGACACTTCCTTCTAAAATGATTATAGTTACACATTTGGGTATCAATGATGTAACCAGAGCATCAGAATATCCAAATCCTGGCTCATCTATACACAGTTTGTTTACCAGAGCAGAGACAACATTTTCAACACAGCTGAGCCAATGTATTTGCTTCCTTTGCAATGGCAAATGTCTCCCTTTGCTGCCTGGCCTGTTACTGCTACAGTAAAAGAACATAAATCCCTAAATTGTGGAATGGGAAGCAGAGAAGGCATGTCAAAACCTCCTAGGGTGATGACTAAATATCTAAATCATTGCAAAACAGTTGATAGTTACTGGGTACTTTGGCCTTCATCATCTACACTTTGCACTTATGACTTCCTTATGGCACTTCATGCAGTTTGGATTTACACTGCAGAAATATTGTATTAGATTGAAACCAAAAGCTAAAGTACAGAAGAAAATGAAAGTATCTTCTAATTCACTGGCATACTTCAAAAAGCTTTTTTCATTGATTAATTGCTTCAGATAATTTGGATGTATTCTAGTGATAATGCTTTTCTTGACAAAATTTTTATTCTGTTCCAAACATAGTCAGAGCTGTCCCTCATTTGCTCAAATGCAGTGTTGACAAAAGCAGGGGAGATGCACAGGGCAGGATTCAGCTTGCAAGTTAATGCTCCAGTGTACAGGTCTGTACGTGGAGGGGCACATTTGCACTCAAGGGTCCACTAAGTGCCTGTATAGCTACAGAGGATGCAGCCAATGCAGCCAGTGGGATCTGAAGAGGTATCCAGATCACCTGCAAGCAGGCACATTCAATTGATCAGTGAATTGCCACCCAGACATTCAGTCAATACTGACTGTATTGACCACATCTCCAAGGAGTGCAGTTGAAGTATAAAGGGTTCAATTTATCTGTCCTAATCTCTGTGTACATTGATGATATGATTGCTGGTTGTTCTTACTCACATCAGATGGAATTACTGAATGGAGCTAAAAGAAATCCTGAAATCAATCCTACTTGAATCAATCCTTATGAGCAAGAACCTTTTATATAGCTAGGGAGTTTGGCTGCTTAACCAGATCTGCCTGAGTGTTTGAAGCACCCAAAACTGAAGTACTTAAAATGACCAGTTGTAATTCTGTATATTTCCACACCTTATCTCCCGCAAGTTTTTAAAGAATCAAACAACCATAGTGATCATGTACTTTGAATCTCTGATGAATATAAATAATTGCTGTGTCAGTAGATCAAGGGGAAAGATTTTTAAAGCATCCTTGCCCCTAGTCACTTCCCTTAATGCTACTAGAAATGGACCCACTCCAGGTCATGGACCAAGGAGAACTAATGCAGCTGCATAGCCATGTACCTGCAGCAGAGGTTATGGCCATAGGCTATAGCAAAACCCTCCATTTATGGAACAAATACTTATTAAAAGCTTTTAGCCTCCCTGCACTGGTTTGGGGAGGGCACAAAAGTCAGAATGGATACAGGCACATTTGAGCCTTTGAAGCTCTGGTATTTGAGACAAGATTTATATTTCTGCAGCTTGAGCCTGAAGTACCAAAAATTCCTACATGTACCCATGAATAACTGTTCATCTTAAATATTTTTGGGTGAAGAAAACTACATCTTGTCACAATTTTTATATGAAGTTTATAAAATCAAACGTCCTGTTTCTTTATAATGTCTGCAGAGGGAGTGACCTCAGTCCTATTCAATCAATTTTGCACTTGTTGCACTTGACTTCAGTAGAAGCAAAGATTGGTCCATGGAGAAAGCAAATTCAGAAGAAATTACACCCAGGTCGTTTTCAATGAAAAGTTTATCCAAGTAAAAAAAATTTTTAAAAAGGCAATTTCTTTATTTTGAGAAACTATAGTCTCAGTATCTCAGGCTGGTTTATGCATGTTGTCTTCTCTACACTGTATATACATAATAAAATCTGAGATCAGGTGCAGCCTTTGATGTTGAAGGGCATGTTTTATACACAGCTTTACTTAAACCAAATGTACTGAAGTACTGCAGTATCACACTGTGAAGCACAGTCTGAGTAGTTAATATTACCTGGAGTGTATAAAGGAGAGAATGTTTTAACAGTATTCATGCTTGCAGCTCTTCAGGTCTTGTGCATATCTGTTTACAAACCTTAGGTATCTTGCATGTATTTCATCAATGCTGTAATACAAATCTTCCCTGAGCAAATTGCACAATATTATCTACGTAGTAAGTAAAGTGTACTGATACTCTGGAAATGTTGCCTGGAGTTTGAAGCTGTTAGAAGCATTATGATCCTAGACACTATTATTAACCTATCAGGGTGTTTAAATATGTCAGATTAGAAGTCTGACAGGGGAAGGCTGATTCACATACCAGAAGGAAAAAGGTGTGTGTTCAAACATATCTCCTTACATAAAAGCTTTATATATGAGTTTCATATATATACAGTCTATATGAAGTCTGAAATCAGTCAGCTCAGGTCTGGTGTGCTTTAAAAGAACAATGAATGAGTTTCATGTGTTTGGAAGTAAAGCTGTGATAACACCCTTCTTGATTCTTGTCCTGCACACCAGTAGGTCCTCATGTGTTCTGGATGACTCTATGATGCTTGTATCCACATTCATTTGTTTAGCCCATAAATAAGTCTTGCACCTTTAAGATTGGTTCTGAGAATGAAGGGTGGAAGAGAAGAAATGTGGAGTTTGTTATCAGGAACTGCACTTGCTCCCCAGCATCCTCTCCTGGACTGAGCTGTCTGCAGCACGGACAGACAGCGGGACAGAGCTCTCCTTTGCTTTTAGCCAGGTTTTAGCTGGCTGAGCCAGAGAAGTTCCCTGGGCAGTGGCTTTTGTTTCTGGGAGCTGTTCAGACCTGCTCTGGAGTGGACACCCAGAAGAGCTCTGGGAGCTCACACCCGGGCCCACCCAGGCCTGGGCTGGGGCATTTCCAGCGCAGGAGGGGCTGAGAAGAGACTGAGTGAGCCGAGCTACAGCCCACGGAAAGGACTCTGAGTTTGCCATCTCTTCAGGACAGCCACAGGTTTCATTGTTTAATATAATTTCATTTTTTGTGCTGGTGAATGCTTTGCTTGTTAAATAAACAGGTTTTTCCCACTTTTCTCCAAGGAAATATTTTCCTGAAGCAGCTGGAGGAGGGGCCACTTGAATCTTCTTTCTAGAGGAACTCCTTTAGAGGTTGTCTCCCCAATTTGCCCTAAACCAGGACAGTGGCAGAGAGGGCCTGCCCATCTCGAGAAGAGGCTGTGCCTCCAGGGATAACCTTTCCAGGGCAGAACTGAAATATGGTCTTTTAAATTATGGATCCAGAAAGTTTCCGGCCATAAATGTCAAGTTTGGGGTTCAAAACAATGGTGACCTGAAGATTTCCATTTCTAAACAAGAGTGGGATTTAGGAACAAGATGTAGCAGGTAGAGCAGACCTTTCAATGTGACTGCCAGAAAGGAACAGTGCTCACAGTGTCAGGAGTGCTCTGCTGCTGGTTCTGAGCCTCGGGGCTGAGCATCTCATCCACAGGTCTCCATGGCCTCAGGAGACCACACTGGTAACAGGTCCTGTGTGCATTGGCCTCAGTGGTCCAGCAGAATGTTGGAAGTGCTGGATTTTTTAAAATTTGCTTTTAATTATTGGATCTGCATATGACCATCCAGGTGTGCTTTCCATACTTCTTTTTAAGAAAATGTCAAAATCTTTCACATTGAGGTATCTGCTTAAGCGCACTGTGAGATTCACAGTGGAGCCCTGGGAGCTGACAGCACAGACTCAGAGTGTGGGGAATGAAGGCTGCTGCTGGCCCCTCAGGGGCTATCACACAGCATTCCCATGTGTTAGAATTGTCCCATGCAGTCAGCCAGAGGCAATGGTTGAAGGCACCATGAGCCTTCTCCAGCAGGACAAAATATATCATTATTCTCATGCTCTAAAACAAATTTATCAATGTGGCTCATAGAATTTATGACTGCTGCATCATCAGAGATAAAATACAGTGATTGTGGACTAAAATATTGCATCTTCTGTGACAAGGTTTGGGAAAAATTTACTGATTTTTCTTGGGAGATGCAAATACTCAAAATAATCTGAATTTGCAAATCTTCACTATGACTGTTCATAAGAGCAAATGGAGCACTGGTCCCTTACAAAGTTCAAATATTTCCCTCTGAATCAGCCCTAGAGCTGTAATCCATGAACTCTGGAACTTCGGAAAAAAGTGATTCTGGCAATCTGACTTTTAGTTCAAGCATAATGAGGGAGAGAAGAAAAAAAAAAAAGAAGGAGCAAAATAGTTTTGAGGAGCATCTAGTAAAATGCATAAAAACTACTAATCCTTCTGCAAAAAACATTTGAAGGAGAAATCTGCCAGAAGTCTAGGAAGATGATCAAAGAATAGCATCTCTGAGAAGTGTATGATAAAAGTCTCAGAAAAAGCTAAGATATTCTAAGAAAACAATCTAAAATAAATCTTCTGTACACACAGTTACTTTGGTGGTGTTTGGGGAGGTTCCCACACTGTAAGTCTTTCTTCTAGGAGATTTATCGGGTGCTCTTTTTCAAACTAAAATGGAGATAACAAAGTTCATGGAAAAAAATAAATAAATGCATGGTATCAGATCAGAAGAATCAACAGTAACAGAGTTTTAAAGGAACTAAGGATGATGTATTCAACTTTCAACAACACTGTGTAACAATTTAAAATTTCTTTGATACTAGAAGCTGGGAGATAATTAATTTTATATCAGTTTTCAAAGAGTTTAGCGGAGAAAAAAAGTTACTGTGGAACAGGAAGATGGTGGCTGTATTGGCAAAGTGATAGAAATCTTGATTTAATGACTACTTGAAAACATGATATACATACTGGGGATAGTCAGCATGGATTTTAGAAGGGGAAATTATAGTTCAGTAGAGTAGATCTGCAAAATGCTCAGGCAGGGGGTGCAGGGATAAGCAGAGGCAGCAAACCTCAACCATACCAGGACAGTTTGAGGAGGGCAGGACTCTTCCTCCCCACAAAACCATGATATACCGGATATAGGGTCTGGACAAAAGTGGGAGGTACATAGGTGAGAATATTGTCAACTATATTTTCCATCCCAGGAATTAAGAACCTGGGTTAAAAGAAACTAGCAGGTGAAAATTTAATTTTTTTTTTTTTTTTTCTGTCACCCGATGGATAACTAAGCTATGGAACTCTTTACCTCAGGAAATTATGGACACTGAAAGTTAACAAGAATCAAATGGGAAAATTAGTTGAGGAAGGAAAAATTAATGAAATGTCCCCAAGTATAAATATACCCCCACTGAACTGCAGATTGTGTGAGACTGGCAGGATGCCCCAGGGATGTGCTGCTGCTTACTGCCAGGGACAGGGTGTGGGAATGAGAATAATGATACTAGGAGAAAATGCTGACCTAGTGCACCTAAATTTCTATTGTTATGTTCTTTTGAGCTTTTCAATTACATTCTCTTTCATGGCTGTCCACACACAGACATGTGGAGAACCAGATCAGTAAAGATATTTGGATTACCCATTCCAGCAGATTTTCAAAGGAGTTAAACAGTCAAATAGTGGTAGGCAGCTAAATAATATATACTCATTTGCTGTCAAAAGAAATTCTTTTTCTTTAAAACATATCATCAGAGTGGCATTTATTCAAATGGAAGCTTACAGACCTTATCTCCAAGTGTTACAGAGTCTGTTGCAAAGTTACAAATCAGGAAGGGCTGTTGCTCTGTAGAGGCTGGATGTATTATTGGAAATGACAGAGCTGTGACAACCAATGCTCCTGCCTGCTGCCACTGGAAGAAGGATGTCCTCACGGGACCCCTTTTTGCCCTCAAGGTGAGAGAAAGTGAGGTGCCTCTTGTGCACTAATAATTGGAAACAAAAAGAATTGCAATATTGACAGAAACTGTTAGCAAAGTGTTCAGCACCTAAATTTGTTACTATAGTTACAAAGGTTTGTGAGGGTTTTCATGCATGAACAATTGAGACTAGGGATAGTTAGAGTGGCCTGGGCCCCAAACATGTAGGCACGTAAGGCATTCAGATACTGTTAAAGCCCTGCAAACCCCAAATAAAGCCAATTAAAACAAGGTCCCAACAGGAAGTTTCATGAAAAAATATGCACCTGCAGCTCACTGGAAAGGGAAAGCAGGAACATGTCTGAGTGACTGACAAGGGAGCAATCAGCTTGCAAACGTTGCTGACATGTTCAAGGATGAAGAAAACAGACAGGAGAAGATGGAGAAATAACTGCAGGAAGCATGTGAAACAATCAACTGAGAAGTGGGGAAAATCCTTGCAGGGAAGTTAGAGGAAACATTTGAACAGAAAAATGAAGGAGCACACTGGAAGACTGAGAAGAAAGAAATGAGAGTTCAGGAGCACTTCCCAAAGCTGAGATCAGATGCTGCCTCTTATTCTACCCTTCTGTACTCTAAATATGTTTACTGTAGTCCCTTTTAAATCTCTTACACCTTGGGTCCACACCACTGCACAGCTGTTCATACCAAAACCGTGATAAACTGTTCATTTTTATGTTCCCATTCAGTTCCCTTGGGTGGATGGAGGTCTCATTCCAGGAGCTGTGGAAACCATGGAAGCTGCAGCCAGCCAATGCTCCTACCTGCCTCATTCAACATAGGGGCACATTACAGTGGCATTCCTGTACTGGAGGCATCAGGAGAGGATCCTGGCTGGTTGAGTTTAAATTGCAGTTTCAACTGAGTTTCATGCATGAGACAGAGGTTAACTGAGTCTTCAGCAGGCATTCGTTCACAGTGGAGGCTGTTTGGGTGTCTTCACCCTCACAGATAAGACACAGATAACCAAAAATATTTAATACTGGCACCCATCTCCAAGAAAGAGGGTTTTTTTTTTTGCTTCCCCATTTCAGACAAATATATAGGTAAATGTTGAACCTTGAATGTAATCTGTCTGTCGTATTGTAGATGAGGTATAAACCCTGCCCATTGTGTGCTGTGCGGAAAGAGGATTGGCAGAGAGAAAAAATATCCAGAGCAACAGATGGTAGGTGACGTGATAACTGCCTGAGCAGTGATAACCTTAATCTAATTAGTTTCCTAATCAAGATTAAGAAGACACCAAAGGCATGAGAGAAGGTGAAGAACAAAGCCATAATCAATAAAACAAATACAAGAGAATGAAAGACATGCTGATGGATGAGATGCAGGAGTGGAGGGAAATCACAGGGAAAATAATGCTATGTTCTGTCAATATAAAAACAAAGTAGTCAGACCTCGCATCAACCAATATGCACAGGACAAGAAAATGTAGATTATGTTACAGAATTGTAAACCATTTTGTGGATAACCAAGTGACAGGAAGGGTCAGCAAGCTAAGCAAAAGTGGTGAGAATAATTTTAAAAGTATATAGGAATTTGATAAAAAGGAATGCTGGCAAACTTGGCAAGAAAAATCAATTGCCAATAAACCTGAAATTGCATTTTTTCTAGCTCTGATGAAAATGCACTTTATTTTTGAAAGATCCTCAATAAAAACAGAGCACTTACGGTTTTTCTCAGAAATGCTTTTGTGTTGTATTCAGTCCATAGTGTTCACACTGATCAACTTGAACGTTCAAAATGTTTCCACTGAACCTGCTGCACTCTTTATTGGAAAAAAAAAAAATTCAGATTAAATGTTTGACTCAGTACTACCAAAAATGAGAAGTACTTTGACCTAGTAAGAGGGAAGACATTATAGCTGGCAGCCCTGCCTGGCAAAGGATGTCGAGGCCACATACCTATAATGAGAGAAGTTGAAATCCAAGTAAGTGAAGCCATTACTGTGTTTTTCTGCACAAAACTCCAAGTATAGCTTTGCACAGGATCTGATGGAAAGTCTGCTCATTGTCAGATCAGGCTGGTTATATTCAGCTAGAATAATTACTTTTCTGAGGTTTGTTTCCGACTGGCCACAAGGATTTTATTACAGAAATAATGGTTTGCTTAAGCAGAAAGACTTTTTTATTTGAGCTGGTGAGATAAGGATTGTTATTTGCCCTGCTTATCATAGCTCTCCTAGGCAGAAGCAAGATACCCCCGAGCTGGTACAGGGACATCACAGGAGTCCCACAGGCACACAAGACAAAGCTCCATAGAACCAGTCCTTAACTGTGCCTTTTAAGTAATTCATGCATTCAGCTTTGGGAACACAGAACTTAACACATGAAAACATAATTCTTGAATACACAAATTAATTCCACCAAATTTATAGCAGCACCTTACTACCTAGTTCCCATGGTCACACTATTATTAGTACAATTTAATATAGCACTTTCTTGCTAAACAGAAATTATTCTAGCAATGAATCCAAATAAAATTACTTTGCTCTTATTATCCAGTTTACTACTGGGCAAGGTCAGCCTAGCTTCTCTGGTGAATGAGGTAACACATGTATTTTATTTATCAGTATAGCATATACCAACAGAATATAGAGAGTATAACAACAGCTGTGGTTACTTTTATTTGACACTGTTAGATGTCCATTTCTCTGGTCTCAGGTTGCTGCCAAGCTGTAGAGTCACATCTTCACAGGGTTCTGGACAGGTTGTCTCAGCAATTTTTATGTTTCTCTTTGGCTTAATGAGATGCAAATTGTGACATGGTATTTTTTGTCTTCAATACCAAATACACAGAGTCCATACAGAATGACTGCTGCAGTACAGGTTTTAAGGAAGTTTGGTTTTACTTCTCTCTATTTGATGTCTTTGGAGTTGCATGGCATCTTGTGCACTTCCCTTTGTATTTCTGGAGTCCCTGTGTTTCAACTGGACTAAGCACTCTGTCCTCTCCTTTCCTTCATACTTTGAACTTGGACTTTTGGAGTGAATTAGAGAACCTGGTTTTGATAGGCATATGTCTTCATCATCATGATAAGGGTGTTTGTCAGCAGATTTAAGAATGTGCTGCCCCAAACTAAAGATTTTCATAGACATTTTCATGAACTCTGAAGTAAATTTGGTATAATTCCAAAACATTTGTTTGGGATAGGTCAAAAGTTTTCAGCCCCATCACTTTTTAGTACCACTTTCCAATGCAAAGAGACCTGTGTGACTGAGAAATGAATTTATGGGTGTCATGGGTAATAGAGGTAGGAATGATGCCTTAAAGATTGCTGAATTACTGAAGCCAGTGGTGATTCTGCTGGGATGAGTTCTTGAAGCTTATGTCTTATCTAGACATTTATTTTCAAAAAGCAAGTAATTTGAATGACAAGATACTGGATTGTTTACAAGGAAGATGTTATATTTTCTGTACATTTATTGTGCTCTAATACCTTTTATGTTGTCTTTCCAGTGCTTGCAAAGTAGTGATAGAAGCACTTGCTGCCTGATGCAGTTGGGAACATTTTGAGCTGCTTGTGGAATTATTTTTCTGATGCCTACCAGAGTGAAACTAAAGCAGTTGCTTCAGGAAACAATTTCATTATACAGATTTTCAGCCATTATTTATTTATAGAAAAGGACATGGAGCTCCAGAACCTACAAACATTTTTGAAGGAAGACAATTATTGCAATTCTAGTTAAACTCTTCTTTCCTCTGGCCCCATCTCTGAATCCAGTTGGGTTAGAATCCTCTTATCCCTTTGGAAACAGCACATCTGGTTCATTCTTCTAAACCAGCCAGTGGGCAGCATGCCCTTGAGGGGTTTCACAGGTCACCTAGCAAGCCCTCAAGCTTCATACTCAACTTTGCAAGTACCCACTCTGCTTTTCTGGCAGACCATTTCCGTCCCTGTGGTTTTGTGACCTTGTCAGGTTTTTCCCTTAGCCTTGCACTACTGCTTTGCCTTATATTGTTCCAGTTCTTTCAATACAGTATCATTTCATACAGTATCATTTCTAAGGCAGAAATCACCAGCAGTAGCACATAATAGGCATATGCTAGAAGTTTTAAGTGGAAGGAGACATACCTTCTGTGACTTCTGGGCATCAGTGCTGAAAATCAGCACTGTTGTTTGCTGTGTTGGAAGCATTAAGAATTACTTTACCTCAGAGGCATTGTAGCACTAGAATACCACATGTCCTGGACTTCCAAAACGTTCAAAAAGGTATTACATACGGATATCATAAACCTAGTCAGGACTTGAAATTCCATGTGCATACACACAAGGATTTGCTGATTACTATACTGGTAAACTTTGCTGTATAGTGCAAATCTTGGGGTTAATCGACAAGAATCAAATTGCAGGCACAGAAATATACTTCTGTAGAAGTGAAATTCCAATGCTAACCCTTCCAGTTAGGAACTAGTATGGGTATCAGGTTTACCAAAGCACTGAGGCAAGGGCTGTTGTGGTAGCACTGAACAAAATTGGACACATTACTGATCAGACTGACTTGATAGCAAATATAACATGAGATGTGTTTTACAATGTGGAGATATTATTATAAAATATTAAAAAATTAATGTAGAATTCTTCCATGTTTTTTTAAGTATTTCAAAATGCATCAAGACTGCCATGTCCAAAGCAATGAGTTTAGAAGGCTCAGCAATCTCATAGGCTTGACCCTAGGTAAGAGTAGATTTCTCTCTAACAGGAAAAAGACAGAAGACGAAAACATCTCCAGTGTTACCAGTCTCAGTCCCCAGGGCTCTCCCACCATGCAGGGCTGAGATGCTCAGTGGGGGAGGCAAAGCCCCTGATCCCTCTGCTACCATTATGTTCTATAAGACATCGGCTCCTGAAAGGCAGCAGAGTCTTGCTGCCAAACGTCAACTTGAATAAAGAAGCAGTGCAGTGGTCTCAGAGCCTATTGTCCATTTCTCTTTTCTTCCAAGGAATGCTGCTAAGAGATCAGGAAGAGCTGTGGCAGAGATAAGTGAAGAATAGCACATGACAAGCTGTGCAGGCATAAAGATGTATGCAGGTGCCTCAGGGGCATTGAAAGGAACTATACAAAAGTCAATGCCTTTATCATCTGTTCAGAACTTGTCTTTCCTCTCTGCCAGCCCATTTGCAATATCGGCTAGCACTGCTTGGGAAATCAGATTTAAATTATTTTAATGACTTTAGTTAAATCTTAGCATTCCAATTCAATAACAAGGCTGCCTCCTTCCACTTCCACCTTTTTCTTCAGGGGATACTGCTCCATATCACTGCCTTCCAGTTGCCTGTCTCCTCCTCATATTCAGCTCATCCCCTCAGCAGATCTTTAGCTTTGCATTGCCCACTCCCCCTTGCCTGCAGCATGAAGGTGCTTCAAACCCTGAACCACTTTTTCCTATGTCACAAACCACTCTGAGGTCCAAGGATGGGTCCCCTCATTCAGAGGAGATGGGGAGCAGGGTGAAGCCTAGCTTTGGGAAGGCTGCTGATTTTAAAAAAAGGAATTAAACCAGTCTGGGGTTTCATTCAAGCAGAAATGGCTGGAGCATTCTATCAGAGAACATGGAAGGCTTCCCTGGGAAAAAACTGGTGAAGCCTGACCAGATTAGATACTTGGGCCATTTGTCCCAGTAGTCTTCTGTCCACTGTCTCAAAAAGGACAAGTACCATTTCCTGCATGTCATGGAAAGTATGGCACTGGCTTAGCTGTAGGGCATTTCTTAGCAGAACATTAATGCTTTACAAAAGACAAGAGAAGCACAAGCCTTCCCCTTTCTCCCCCCATGCATTCAATTGCTTCTTTTTGTCTTGCTCATGACAGAATATTTATTTGTCCATCTTATCAGCTTCCTACTTGACTTCAGTCACTCCTTCTAAAAAGTCACTTTCTCCACTAAAGAACATGAGGAACACAAAGTTCCAAGTGAGGGCAAAGGGTGTGCCTGTCATGCCCACAGACAGGGGTGGAATGCTTATAAATTGTTAATCTTAAAACACTTCTCTTTTCAACATTAAATCATATTTCCTATGATGATGCATTTTTTTCTGGGAATCATAGTCATGCTTTGGCAGAGAATGTCACAGAGGCCATGAACCTGCACCTCGGCTTACAGTGGAGAAATCTCACCAGTGGCTAATGATCTTAGCCACTGCCAAGCAATTTCTTGAATCTTTCAATCAGCTTCTGCAGCAGGGATTTCTCCTGCTGGACAGTGGCCAAGAGCAGGCACAGACATCTGCTTGGCAGCTGTTTGTACCTCAGGTGTTTCACTGCTCCCCACCTTCCACCCAGTGTGCTGAGTCAGCATTCTGCACCAGCACCCCAAGGGCAGCCATGCAGAGGGAGAAGTGGCTCTGAACCTTTAAGAAAACTGCATTCCCTACCCCCAGCATCTTTTATTTAATTTCCTCATGCAGGTGGTTTTATTGTTCGTGTTCCTTTCAGGCATGACAACAAAGTGAGGATCAGATAACAACTGGTTGAATTCTTGGTGGAAGTTTTGAATTCCCCGGCTCAGCTGTTGAGAGCTGACCTATGCTGTTTCATGTACTGGGTGGGTGAGTTACCCCCCTTCCCATTAACTCCTAATCATGGCTGTCAAACACTCTCAAGTGGTCGTGCAAATGAAACTGTGAGCACAGCCAGGATGTCAGGGCAGATGTTTCTCTGAAGCAGCAGTCTGTGGGGGCTGATTTCTTAGCACATTACAAAGAAGCTGCTGCTGTTGGTGGCACATGGCACATGCCAGGTGAGATGCAGACTACCCCCAGCAGTCCAAGGTGGCAGTGGTGTGCACGGAGTTTGGGAGCAGTGTCAGGAAGCCTTGCTGGTTGTGAGCTCCACGGTTATGCAGTGCAAGCTGAACTGGTTTCACAGAGTGTAAATGTAGGAGAGAAGTCAGAAGGGGCTTTGCTGCCTACAGTACCAGGCAGGGTTTAGCCAGGTAGAGAGCTTTGCTAAATTTATGGACAAAGGGAAATAAATCTGAGGTTTTCCGCAAAATGCCTGTAATGCTCAAGCCTGGAGCCTGACATCAGTGCTGCTCCTGCCCTGAGGCTCAGTTGAGTACTGTTTGCACTGTCTGTGTGTCCAGCTCTGCAGCTATTGCAAAGCTCATATGCTGAGAAAAGTGATGACCCTGGGTTTCTGGTGTCTGAAGATACTTGATGCAAGACCTCTGAGTTCTTGCAGTTATCTTAAAGGCCTCAAGCACTCAAATTTAGCCTCACAGAGAAACATATCCTAATAATTTTTAATACACTGATCAAACTCCATCTTTATAACTATTTACAGCATACAACTTCAAACTTTTTTGGCATAGCCACAGCGACTGAATTTGTGCCAGAACCTATCCCCTGACAATCCAAAACTGCCTTCCTCTTTACAGCCTAAGTGTATTTCTGGATGGTTTATATGCATTTGTTCAGATGCCAAGACTGCCCTTTCAGTTAAATAGCTCTTCCCCCTCTCTGGGACCCATTCCCTTGTGTTTATACAGAGTAATCATGAAATTCTTCAGTTTACTGTAAGGCATGCAGATCTGTTTACTAGGCAACACTACCATGGCTTTTTAAAGGTTTTCACCTCCTTCTTTGCAAATGAGAGCTTACTGGCTGTAAGCTCTCATTCCATTTCATTTCCAGAAACAAAAGACTAAACTTGGTATTTATTATAGGCACCACTATAGGCTTAGAAGAAACTAGACAGTTTATTTTTAGATTCATATCTTTTGCTTCTTCATTCTGTTTCTACCTCGATAGCCTGCAGAATTTTGCCATTTTTATCCTGAAAATGGTGGATGATGCAGTCCCAGACTTCCTCTCTTGCCAGCATGTTTAGATTTGCTTGCATTTGCAGTAATTTCAGAAACAATTTGGAAGCATGCGCTGCCCAAGTCTAAAACCAGGCTGTTGTAGATGCATGGTGTTTGTCAGGTCAGCTTGGATGAGAACTGGTAGGAAAAGAAAATCCCTTTATGACTCTCTTCTTTCTTTCTTTGCTATCACATTTTAAAACCTTTAATAATGGAGGGGAATGACAAATTTGTATACAGACCATAGTGAGAGAGCCCAGCAGTGAGCTGCTTCTTTGCCTCTTACTCCCATTTATTCTGTTAGATTTTCATTTCAGTTTGATTTAAAGAAAATTTATTTTTGTTTTGTAGTTCCATCAAACTCCTAAGTCTTTGGCTGCTTTTCCTGCTAGGTTTCATTCTTTATTAATTTCAAAGATTATCTCTCAGCTTCCTCATAAGAGCATAGGCCAGGAAAAGAACTACTAAATCCTCATATCTAGTTCTCTTATCATGAGCAGCTACAGCTTCATGCAATACATTTCCAAAAATACCTCCTTATATCCTAAAATAACCTTGCTCTGATAAATTGGTCATTGCAAACATCACTCTTCTAAAGCTTAGAAACCACCAGCACCAGGTGTCTAGTGATTATATTATGCTTTAAAAACTTTCCCTAAAACTGCTAAAACTCTTTTCCATTGGTTCACTTGACTGGTGTCCCATGGTCCTCCGAGGGATGATCAACATACACATTTTATCCATCATTTGTCCTGATAGTCTTCTGCATTGATAGTGCCTCCCATCAGTGGATTTTGCTACCAGACCTCTACTCTTGCCAAAGCTGCTAATGAAAACACGAAATGATTGACACTTAGGCTGCTCCTTGAGGTGCCAGTGTATCCTCACAACAGCTGGAGGCTTTTCTTTCAAGCAAAAAATGACAGCTCCCCATGAACAAAATGCATAAACACCTTACATTCTCATGTTAACCTCTATTTTCCAGTTAGTAAGTGTTTCTGTATGACACAGGAGCAAATGCTTCCTGAAAAGTGTGTTACTTTGTATTTCTTTCCATGTCTTTAGCTATTATTTCCTTCAATAATTATTCAAAGAACTGGGATAAAATTGAATGATGACCGGTTGTTCCAATTACTTTTCAGTTTTCAATTTTGTCTCTTTTTTCCTAAAATGTAGGTCATGCATATGTTCTTCTCCACTATCTCAACAATAAATTTAATTTTAAAATCCTTCCTAACATCTTTGCAGTTTAATGTGTTGGTTATTTCAGCGTTTGGGGCTGGAATGTGCATTCCTCCAGTCTGAGCACACTGTGATTGTTATCGATGCTGTGGACTTGGAGGCGTGAGTTTACATTTCCCAGTGCTCATGCCCAGCAGTCACAGCATCATCCTCCTCTCCTTTATCATCCTCTTCATTGAAAAATGAGACAAATAATTAGGTCCTAATTCCTAATTCCCAGCCCAAGTCCATATCTGCTTTTCTTCTTTCTTTATTAACCTCACTGAGGATTATTCAACAATTTGTTTCAATTTGTCTTAGAGTTAGCACAGCTTGACATTTAGAAAGCTATCTTTTAGACCTGCATTACCTAACCTTCAAAATGTATCTTTTTTGCTAATAAGTTTCTTTTCCTGGAATTTCTAAGGTCCCTGCTCAAATTTTTTTTTTTTTTTTTTCCCAAGGCTTTTTTGGGAAGATAGGTGATGAGAGTAGAATGAAACAGTTTGTTAGTCATCAATACAGAGCTGAAAGTATCCCTGGAATTTCATTTGTCTTGTCAAGATACCTCAGGAAATTTATATCTTTGTCCAAAAAAAAAAATTCAAGGTTTACCCCAGAATTAGTATGAACTTCTTCAGTCTAGCTAACTTGTTAACAGTTTCTTTAGTCTTTTAAAAAGTTCATCCATCTAAAATATGCATTAAAATCCAGGTTCATAAACGTTTTTGTTCTCATATTATTTAATATATTCTCATTTTATTTAAATTGAATTGACTCATGGTCATTGAGAGGGAGGTTATTTTCAGCTCTTCTTTGTCTTTACCAAAACAATGTTTAAAATATCTCCGCTATTTGGATCAGTAACTTGTGGTGAAATGTCAGCTGTATATATCTCAAGAAATGTCTAGCCTATGCCATTAATATTAACACCTATTCTCCAGTCAGTCTTCGGTAGCTTGCACAGAACTTGTGTTGAATTTATTAACTAATTAAACCTAGTACACGTCAGTATGCCATGATATATTTTGGCTGAAGAACAGGTTCTACAAAGAGAAGTTGACATTAAAGTAGAAAGATGTAGCTCTTCTTTGTGACAGCACTCAAAATAAACACCTTCAATGGTAAGCCTAGCATGTGAGAAAAGTGTTTTTTGGATTTGGCCACAGCATCAGACAACCTGCCTGTGTGACAGCTGACCCCAGGCCGTGGCCTCAGCACGGGGTTTGCCTTTGTTATCCCTTTATCTCTGGGCTTGGACCACAGCTACACACAGACCTTGTAACCCACACCCCGGGGTACAAAGACACATGATAGAAAACTCACAGCTGTGGGTTATGACACGGTTCTCATATGATTTTAGATACTTCAGAGAGAAAATGAGAAGAAAAAAAAATCGTTAGGTCCCAGGGCCTTTGGACACCACAGGAGGTGACACAACATAAGTGTAACTTTTGACATGCACCCACCTGTGGGTTTCCAGCTGTACCACATCCCATACCTGATTCATCCTAAAGAAGTATTTTTATCTCTTGTATATGATTTCAGTTTACTCACTGTTCATCAGTTAGTCATCTACCTCTGCTACATCTATTAGCAATTTGTTGACATGACACTTCTAAGGATTTTTTGCCAACATAGTGATTAGGATTGCATCCTTTAGTAGTTCCCAACTTCCATATTTTTTCTGGACAATAAATATCTATTGCAAATAACCATGGCTAGAACACAAGAAGTTGTGTTCTTTCACGAGGAGTTATAAGGACCCACCTTGTGGATCACTTGCCACACACTTATGAAAATCTAGTATGTTCTTACATTTTCTTTATTCTCCAGCTAATTTAGTTGTTGTACTAACTAAATTATTCACAGAACTACATTAATCTCAAAGTTTAATTATCGTGGCTAATGATCAAAACTTGGAAGTTAAATGCTCCCAAGATGATACAACCCCACACAGAATTTCTGTTTCTAGCAAAGAATTCTCTATCCAAACATGAATCCAATGCATGAGGTCTAAAACAGGTCCCCTTAGAGTAGTGAAATTTCTCTTACAGTTGACTTAACCGAAGTAGATTGCACTATCATTGCTATTCTTTTCTACTTATTTACAGTTTAACACTTTTCTTCATATAACATTACTTCACTTTCTCAATTGTTTCCATCTTTCTGAACAATTCATGTTCTGTAGTGCTCATCTTCAGATATAGTTGTCAGCCATCCCTATTTCTGTTATATCCAGCTTCACATCTTGCAACAGCTGATCAAATTATTCCATTTTGCTGCCTAAGTATAACTAGCAGGCATCAAAATATCTGCTACCTGTCTACTCAGCAAGTCTTCTCCTCCTGCCCATAGCACTCACCTCACTACCACTTTCCACAATATTATTTTCTTTTTCATTACTGTCCAGTTTGTGCTGGAATGTTTGGTCTTCTTTTTCCCTTTTCGTAAAATCAGCATGTGAAATATGCATATCTGTATATATATATATATATATATATATTCTTATCAGATTTCTTATCAGAAATCCAGGCCCTAATAAGTCAAATGGCCATAATTGCATCATGTCTTTAATATTATCACAGGAATGAAATAGAAGATTCTCCTACTTTTTCTCCCCCTTAGCAGTATCTATAAATATTCTTAATCCTGTGGAGAGACTCAGGCTTTTCTATATTACCAAGATGATGTGAAATAAGAGAATAAGTAGATTAAAGTAGTTACTGAAGCCTCTTGTATCCTCATCACATGGGACTTTGGAGTTTTGCCTCAAATCAGAAATAGTTCTGTTTCCTGGACCCAATGCCCCCATTATACATATTTTTGGAAGTTTTTTGAAGGAAGATTAACCCACAAACCTTTGCTCCTTCACTTTTGGGGAGGAGGTTGCTGAGAGTGTCACATTAATGTCCTGAAGCAATTCCACAGGGCCCCTTCCTCATCCTACATGGGAGCTCAGGTCACAGAGGTCCAGATAGGATTTTATCACTCCAGCTCTATGAGAACACTGCCCTTGAATCTTAAATTTCTTTGCACTTTCTCACTGACTGCCTCATACCCAACAGCACTCATGTGGTTAGCAGCCATCTATGAGCACCACCAGGAATTTTCAGTCTGCTTATGTACGAACTAACAGGCTGTGTCATCTCCTTGGGGACCCAGCTGGCACCTCTCTGAAGAGCCTTTTCAAAGGTGGGCATTGTATGTGGCAGCCTTCAAGCACAGGATCAAGTAACAAGTCATACATGACATTTGCCTTTTTGTATTGCACCATAAATATTCCAAGGTATTGTGGAAGTTCTCCATAGTTCAAGAGCTTTCTCTTAGGCACAGGTTTTTGGGTGATGAAGCCCACACATTGAGCCAGAATTTTAAGCTCCCCACTCAGTGTTGAAGAACTTTTCTACATGAACTTCTAGGCCTCTCCATAAATACTCTGAATGCATGCAGCAGAACTATTTATGTGGATGGAATCAGTAAATGGAGAGAATTATGGCATTTGCTGCAAAATTGCACATTTTCTCCAAGTCATGACATAAATATAAACACAGAGGATTATTGTTCAGCTCAGAAGTGCAGTCCACATGACTTGGATCAATCTCAGTTGATGGGTGTGTAGCCTCTGTCTTCACTCAGGATTGTGTTTGACCCTGTGTCTTCAGCCACCTCCACTCAGCATTTCCTTCTTTCCCAGCTGCAAGCTCCTCAAAGACTAATCCTAATCACCAATATGGCTGGCAAAAACTCTGTTCAGTTTATTGGAGATTTAATGAGTCACTGTTTTTGTAAATACCATTTGGGGGGGCAGGGGGAGAGATGAAAGGAAAAAAAACCACCTCTTACATTTTGGAACCACAGAGGTTTGAAGTGTGTCTTGCACATGTGGGTACAGAAAGAAAAGAGATGGCCAGCATAATTCCCATTCCATTTTTTTTTCTCCTTTATCAGGAAACTTTGCCATCATCATACTCTACATGCAAAAAAAATTTGGTCTGTTGTCAGGAAAAGAATGAAGATGAGAGAGGAATCCTGCCAGCGGGAATTTCTCAGCACTGGTTTCCTGCATAGCAGTCAGCTTTTTTTATAAATAGAACCTCATTTCATGCAATGATATAATATTAATCTGTCACTGTGTTTGGCACAGCCATAGGATAGTGAACTACTTGTTTGCTAATTACCATTTGAGCTCATGCACAGAGCACAGTCTGTGATAATATTAGCATGGTCAGAGTCACAAGTCTGTCAGTGCCAGCAACAATTCACTGTCTGTTTCCAATCTCTGAAAGTGTTGTATCTGCATCCTCTCATCCCACGAGGTAAAAATCCTGGCTCTCTCTCCTAGTATGAATAATTTGTCTTGTCATTCACAGCCCTAGAGGAAAACCATGTGACAGTTCCTGTTAGATGTTCACAGAAGAAAAACTGTTTAAGAAGAAAAGCAAATATATAAGACATGTTTAAGTACTGTTTATTAATCATTTGTAAAAGTTTAAAAAGCTTCAACAGACTCTAATATGTAGGAGAAAGCAACAGTTTGGGTGGTGAGGCACTGGAAGAGGTTGCCCAGAGAATCTACAGATACCATCCCTGAAAATGTTTGAGCCTGGATTGGATGGGCTCTGAGCAACACGGTGGGTGAACTAAATGGTCTTTAAAGTCTCTTCCAACACAAGCAAGTCACCTTGTCATCACAGGAGAGGAAGAAATGGAGGAAACCCAGGGCCACCCTTACAAAGATAATAATCCTGGAGTTTTCTCAAGCAACCAAAGGGAAAACAATGTGGATATGATCCTTGCAAGTTTTACAGTTGCCCAAATGGTTCTGAGTGGTGTCAGTGATGCTAGGCAGTCATTCATCAATTCCCCCCTGCTGCCTATCGTGAAGGCCCTTGGTCAACTGCAGAGGTCCTAGGCTGGGCTGCCTGTCAGGAGAGTGGTGCTGATCTGATGTACCCAGATCACACAGAGGAGGCTGCTTTCAACCAGCATACATTTGACTTCTTCCTGACTTGAATCAAAGAGTCTGTAGGAACTGATGGTTTAAGGGGTTTTATTTAGTTGGTGAACTTTTCAAATCCAAAACTTTCTGAATTCACTAGAACACTATTACTACTTAGTATTAAAACAGTAGTGGTTTTTCTTACATTTCCATTTCAGTAATATTGCCATTACAGACAGTGGATGTTAGACAAAGACATGGGACCTATGTTAGTGTTATAAAATCATCTCTTGGCAGTTTCACTGAAATTGCATAAAATTATTTCAATTGTACAAATTTGTATAAAACTGAAAGTAATTTCCTTTTAGAGAAAAGTCTTCTAATCCTCTGTAGAAGAATTCAAATGTAAAAATTTCTAGCAATGCAAAGTAGATCTGTAGGTGGATTTCATATCTGTCTTTTCAATCTTGTAGCTGATAAAAGAATCATTACTTGTTTATATTATTGAGAAAGTCTGTATTCTTAAAGGCATTCAGTGCAAAATATTCCCTCAGCAAATAAGGCTCAGGGTTGACTGATCCTACTTATGTTACCCTCTACAGGTAAGGTATGATTCCTGCACCTAAAGATGTTGACTAAGCAGTCATATAGTGGAAATCATCTTAACTGGATAACGAAAAGAGAAAATTACAATAACCCCTTCTTGATATCTGTCTTTATGCAAAGGAATCTAGTCCAGACACCATTTACCTGTGTGTCTTATTACCAAGAGAAGCCCAACTGCAACTGACAGAATGACTCCACAAATTTAAGCAAGTATATCAAAGAATGCAGGAACAGAATTCAGGAAAGATGAGTTAATTGGAAATCTGAGGAACACAGCTGGGAAGTTGTACACTGTATTCCTGAGATAAAAGTCCACTTTTTAATTACCTATGCACAGAAGAACAAAGTTAAATTACTTTAAGAAGTACTAATAATGTGTCTGATGTGCTGTGTAATAAAAAATTAACAGAAATGTTGGTATTTGCTAATTATTTATGCACAATTAGCAGAAAAATTCCACATCTATTGATCATTAACTGAGCATTAAGCTTTCTCACATGTTAAAAATTATTAATAAAAGTAAACTGGCTTTGGTATTTGCTATTATATAGTAAATGAAACTTTGTCAACAGTTAGCTGGGTAAAAATGGACATTTTCACAAACAAAAGATGTCTGCATTATTTTAATAGAGTTCCTTGCAAGTGTAAGGGAAACTCCACTTTCTGGAAGTGTGTGTAAGCAGCTCAAGGAAGTAAATTATTGTACTGTTTGTCTCTAAGGCCTTTGAAAGATCTTATATACTTGTGTAAATGAGTTAAGGCAGGCAATATGTCATTTACAATTTCTCCAACCTGCATGTTCTGAGTAGATTGGTTATTATCTAATCTCCCACGTTTCTAAGCCTAACTGTCCTTGAAAGTATTATAAGCTGTTTTATTTTCACACAAATTAGCTGTTCAGGAGGAACTCGTCAAATGCCTTGGGTGCACCTTTTACCCCATGTCAGATGTTTTCTGCAGATATGCTTTCAAGACATTGACTACTGCAATTTTGTAGCTGTCAAATGGAAAATACAATTCCTGAACTCTCTTTACACATCCCTCTTCCAGTATTTCATCATATTGATCCATTGTAAGTCTGTTTTTACTTTGTGGGCATTAGAGGTATGTAAAATGATAGTGCCTATGCTTGTTCAGGAAAGACAAAAAACCTGTCACAACAAGAAGAAACCAATCCCACAGTGACAGCAGCTGTTGGTTGCACAAGCTACTTGGTGTATAAACTGTCATTTCCAAACAGAGGTCTGACTCAACAAAAACTTAAAAGGCTGAAAGCTACACAGTGCATTCTTTTCAATCAGTACATTTACCTGCAATTTTGAGCATATTTCATCAATATAATATTAAGATTTATAAAATAAGGTTTAGGATCCATTGAATCTCATCAGCCATACAAAGATAGAAGGGCAAACGATGGAAACATGCCTGTTTCCAAGTCACTAAAGGTAATTGAAAGGTATTTCCAAGTCACTAAAGGTAATTGATGAGGTAACTAAAAGCATATGGATTTTCTGATTGCCTTAAATGCAATAAAAACTGCAGAATGAACCCATTCAATATAATCATTATTTTTAGAATTTTTTTATGCTCCTTTATTTTTGTATGCTGTCCTCTCCTGCTGAAGGTGACTCTACCTGCCTTCAAGACAGGCATTACCAGAAAAATTTGGAGATTTTTGGTCATAGGTCAGTTCATACAACACCAAGCCTGCTGGCAACAAATAAGGTCCACCTGCCCCAAAGAATTTTATGTCAGGAGTTAGCAGAGCTCATTGAGAGAATTTTAAAGTGGATTTGAAGGAGAGTGAGGGCATAGTCAGGCTTGACAGACATAAGATATAGGAAGGAGAGAACTATGGAAACTACCCTAGTAACAAAAGAAGGCTTAAGAGAGAGCACCTCAAATCACAAGAAGCCAAAGACATAACCACAGACAGGACCGTGGGGGATCCCTTTCCACCCTTGCTGGGAGACTGACACAATCAAATATTTCCATAAAACGCCTGTACACTAACACTGACAGTGTGGAGGACAACCAGGAGGAACTAGAGATCCGTGTGCAGTCACAGGGCTTTGAGCTCATTGCAATTACAGATGTGGTGGGGTAGCTGCCATGGCTGGAATGTCATCACAAGGGGCTACAGAGTGCTCAGGACAGACCAGGCAGGTGCTGGGGTGGAGTTACTCTCTGGGAGGCAACACTTGGAATGCATCAAACTCTGCATTTGGGTGGGTAGTGAGAAAGTCCATTATTTATGGTGAGGATAAAAGTGCAGATTGCCATAAATGGTAGGTTGTTTTTTCCTCTCTTTTAAACTGGTTGTTTGCCTTACGACTTGACAGTAATCCATTGTTACCTTTGAATATCCAGCTTATTAACCATTTTCCCTTTTGGTTTTGATTGGTACTTTCATATTGTATGAAGAAATTGGTCCCGCCAGGAAAATGTGGTTGTACTGATGCAAAACCTGACCAGGGATTCAGGATGTAACAGCATTTTAAGCAAGGTGTGCAATTGATGTTGCATCTTAGGGTTTTATGTTAAATACTTAATCACAGCATTTAATTCAGTGACTTGTTTTTTTTTAGTAGCCTAGCTTTGGAGTTCAGGATGAAAAAGTCTAATGCTTTAATGATAACTTTGTAGGTTCTCATCAAAATGAAAGCTTGGTCTCATTATCCCATTGTTCTCCTTTTCTCTTTTCTCCAAGCTGCCTGTCTCGTCCTGGGTTGTATGATTTTTCCTGATGGCTGGGATTCAGATGAGGTAAAACGGATGTGTGGTGAAAAGACAGACAAGTACACGCTGGGGGCTTGTTCAGTCCGCTGGGCATATATCCTGGCAATTATTGGAATCTTGGATGCCCTGATCCTCTCATTTCTGGCATTTGTGCTTGGAAACAGACAAGACAGCTTGCTAGCAGAGGAGCTCAAGTTGGAAAACAAAGGTAGGACTGCTTTAGAAACACTATTGTTGGGTGGCCTCAAGGGTAATTGCTTAAAAACAATAATCTGTTCCAATTTCATTTTATGTTGTGCTTAAAAGTTGGCATGCTGGCTTACTTCCTACATTGTTGGGAAAGAATAAATGCAAGGGGCAGAGGAAGTTTTGCATTTCAGCCTCCAAAAATCTCAGAAAGCTCAAATGTGATGTAATTTCTGCCCTATGCATGAATTATCCTTAGCTTTTAGAGCTGTAGATGGAATGTTATTGTGCTACTCACTTGTACAGTATTTCATTAGCATTTAATTTTCACTGTCTCCATCTTTTTCTGTACCCCGTGCAAGATTTGTTCACTTGATTCCTTTAGGATTTTGCAATGTAATATGAATGTCTGTAAAATGGCATATGTGTTAGCACAGAACACAGTAAGGGGGCAGTGAGCTGTGTAATGGGACTGCCCATACAGCAGCAAACTGGTGGGCTAAGGATCAGAACCTGGAATGAAGAAGAATCCTAGTTCTTGCTTGAGTGTGTTGCTTTGAGCTCATGAGTCAGCTTATGGGAATCTAGGATGTAGTCATTGAATACGCATGCAATGCTTTGGGGATAAAACTAATTTTTAGATTAAGTACATGAAAATGTCTTGTACCAGTAATTTATTACACATTTGCAGGAATAGAGATGTTTTTAGTAAGTGTGCACAAGTCTGGCTTATTTCTGCAGCCCCTTCCCCTTGTGCTCCCCTGGCATCCCAGCTGAGTATCTGATGGGATAGATACCACAGAGGGCATGTCCCTGCCTTATCTTTTTAATGGGCCTGTTGTCCCTGAAACTGTCTAATCCCTTCTAAACCCGCTGATACTGTCAGCTGCTCCAGCACTTCATGGCAGCAAGTTCCTGAAGCTCACTACTGACTGCTAAAGAAGTACTTTCTTTTATCTGTTTCAAATTGATCCCCTGCTAGTTTCACTGACTGTCCCCAAGAGCAGGATTCTGCATTCAGCTCATCTACCACCTCTGTAATTTTGTGGGCTCCTTCTAATAATAGCAAAGGTATCAGGAGCTTTTCACCACTAAATTGCTGTTTGGCAGCCAGTGTTACGTGAAAATAGCTGGTCTCAGTCCTGGTCCAGAGAACCATTATCTGTATACCTGACAGCACTGGTACAGTGGCCCCTGCTTGCTGGATTGCAGTCAGCACACTCAGCCCAAAGATAAATGGACTTGAAGATTGAATATCACATATGATTGCAGTCCTGGATGGAGCCTGCTAATGTTGTGAGTTAAGGAAATTGTGTTTCACTTGCAATTGCACATGTGCATCTGTCCTGCAGGTAAACTGAGGACATCAGCTTCAAGAAATATCCCTGTGACCCTTTCCTGTAAGGATAATATTAATCTGCATTTGAAAATCAAAATACTTATCAGAAGGGCATTCACTGCTATACCACAAGTGCTTTTGGCATCACCACTATGTCTGATTTGTCTATATCATATAGATCTCATGTACCCAACACTACTTGTATCAAAGAAACGCATCTGTTTTGGCACCTTATGAGCAAAAAACAGCTTCTGGAGCCTCATCACCTCTCACATTGCTGGCACAAACCCATGCCAAAACATTTGGTCCTCAGCATGTCAGAAAAAATAATTTAGCATCTCAATTTCCTTGGATTAAACACAGAAACATACCACACCATTGGCTTCAAAACAAACCAGAACTCAACAAAAATGGACCTACCCCACTCTGCCCTTCACAATCAAACCTAATGATCACCACTGTTTAAACTGTCTTTCAAATTAAGTGACAAAGAGTCAACTTGGCCTCTAAAAAATACATTCTCTCCACCCTTGTCACAAAAAGCTTCTGCTAAGCAACAACAGAGCAAATCCAAATCCCCCTGAGCCCCCCAGCATTTACCCACCTGTATGTGTTGCCAGCAGGCACAGCCTCAGCCCCAGGGAGACCCAGCAGAACACAGCAGTGGCATCACTGAAAATGCATGAGTGCTTTGACATTTACCCCATAAACTACATCCCCTTGGCCCCTTTCAGATTAAGAGATAGTGGAGAACTACTCATCAGCATTAGTTCACATGCAGAGTATCCCTGCATCTCTTGGAAATGGTCATGATGTGAAAATAATGCTCTATGCAAATAGCACTAGCATATCTGCCATATAAACAAAAAGAGTATGGATACAGCCAATACTACCCTCAGCTTTCCACGTGCTCCTACAATGTGAAGTCAAAGCCCTTACAACAAGTAACCATGAACCAAAACTTGCCAGCTCACCTGCCCCATGGAAGGATGACAGGACAGAATCTTCAGCTGTCATCCTTCAAAAGGAAAATAGCTCAGGATGCAGTGAACATGCAAACTGCTGCAAAATTGCAGAGTCCTGCTTATCAGCATGTAGTCTCCATGGCATGCACTCACAAGGCAAACTTGTTCAAAATTAGGTATATTAATATGAATATTGAGACCCAATTTAAGTTTTTCTGGATAGCTACAACATATAAAAGAATTGCCAGCAGCCCTCATAGTAATAAAGAGTACAAATGCAGACAGAACACCCTATATACCCCTGTATACCCATGTTCTCTGTCCAATATAATTATACAGTCCCTTTTTTGTAAAGTTATGTACCTCCAACTCCTCCTGATACATAAAAAGTCAGTGTATGCTCATTTTCATTTCAGTTACGGTGTACATTACAATAATAAAAATACTTTCAAAAACAAAAGGCAAGATTTCTGTTAGTCCCTTCCCATTTTCAGACTGGTGCTTCTCTTCACATTGCTCATCCCCTCCCTTCCTTCTTTTCTAAAGAGTCCAAGAGTCAGTCACCCATTTCAGACTCCTGCTGCTTTGCTGTGCAGCTTTTTGGTCAAAGCACTTAAGGTGATTATGAACTCAGAACAAATTCAACCACTTGAATTCCCATTTGAGAAGGGAAATATCCAAGAAACTCACTGGGGAGGGATCTGTGATAGATTGCTATAGACAGAGGAACCTGGGACTATGTTAAAAGGTTTATTGTCTTGCCTCAAAATAACAAGCATTAAGGTACCCTCATTTTCAAAGGCAAAATCAGACTTTTCTTTGAAGCCCACAGTCATAGGTTCCAGGCTGGGAACTCCTGGCCCTCATTTCTAGTTTCAAAACATGATTCCCTGCCATGTCAGCCAAGAACAAAGTTTTGCCACAGCTGTGAAGAGCTCAAATGTTCTCTTTGAGCTTCAGCTGGTAAATGGCTCATCTAGCATAGCACCACTGCCAGTAGATCCACTTGCTAATTTCCTTGTTCAATTACAACCTATTTTCCTTTAGTTATCACCTCCACAATAACCTCCAAGTAGTCCTGAGTAGACAAGTAGCACCGGACATATTTCATTTCAAAACCTGCAAATAGAAGCCAGACTAACAGATTTTTTTATGCTTTTCTCCTAAATTTTTCTTCTTTTGATAATAGCAACCATTCTGCTATGATTTCTACTACATAAATAATATTACAAAAGAGAAAATCTAAAGATAACTGTGGAGATTTTATTGTATTTCGCATCAGACAGAATGTAATCTCTCCAGAATGAAGGCATTCATGGCACTGCTGTAGGACCTATGCCCACAGTATGAAGTTTCATCCAAGGAGAAAATGAGCAGTCATTGGACCACATCCAGAGCCTTCCTGTGCAGTGCCTCAGTGTCATGCACTCTATTGCCCACTGTGCTTGGAATTCTGCCACACAAAGCAGAACAGCACCTGCCAGAGGACTTTTGGCTCCCCCCTCCACAGCAGCCTATGGAATGTTGTGTAGGACACTGATCTTCTGCTCCCCTGGGTTTGAGGGTGTTCACTCCTTAGGCAGAAGGTTTACAGATTCCAGCCCTGGTCTCTAATGACAAAGTATTTTGGAGGTTTTAATAGAAACTGAGGGGAAGAAATGGGAGAGTGAGATCAGGAGTCAAGGAGTCTTGACACAATCTTTGAAAACACTTTAAGATCTTCCTTTTGAAAATGTCTATCTTTGGTTTTATGTGCTTGTGGGAAGCACATGTCTATGTATGCAATAAACTACTTAGATTTTTCTCCTGGTGTTGAATGGAACTGTGACAAACGTTTTGGAGTGTTATTCAGAAAGTGGAGTTCGATTCCTGTTTCTCATACTGGATCTATCATTTGATTTTTACATTTCTCTGTCTTTTAAATGGGAAGAAGTAAGACTGACTTTGTTGGTATTTTGTGGTTCAGCAATGAAAGATGAATTAGGAAAAAGTAAATGATGGTGAAATTGTTATTAAAATATGTATTCCAAGATTAAGGTCTGATAAAAGTATTTTGTCAAGGAATTACTTTGCCAATATGCTTAATGATGATACTCTAAGGGGAGGCAAATGAGATATCAAGACTAAAAGTCAAAAGCTGATTAAAATACCTTATTAGATAAAGGTCAATCTTGCAATAGTACTGATTGATACATCAGCTGATCCAAGAGTTCCTTTCCAGCTCTACTTTTTATAATGAGAAAATAAAATTAGTCCTAAATACATGCATTAATTACTTAACTTCAGAAGTTGGAGACCATGAATAGAGAGTCCTAGTTCCCCATTGATTAATGAAGAAAGAACATAGTGAATTGTTTTCTGTCTCACAGGAAGATGTATCCCACTTGTTGTTACCCTCTGTAAGGGCTCTCATACAATAGCCCAGTTAAAGTAATTCTCATTCCATTTGATGAGCTCATGATATGATGGACTTAAAGGATGGGGTCTTATAGGAAAGCTTGCACCAAAAAAAAATTAGGCAGCCTCAAAAATGCTTCTTAAATGGTATAGCTAACTTAATGCACTGAACAGGCTCTGGTTTAGCTGAAAAATTCTGTAGTGCAGCAGAGGGGCAGGACGCATGGGAATGGGTGATAAAGATATTACACAGTGCTGCTACAAGCTACAATAAAATCTCCAGCCTGGTCAAGATGAGTCCATAGTGAGCCTGGACAGATCTGCGTTGTTAACTTAAAAGGAAGCATATGCCTGTTGCAAGTAAGACCATGTTTACTGTACTAGAAGGCAACAAGTCTGACTGTGCCATCACTAGCAGATGCATTAGAAATGGTGTTTTAAAGTCTGGACAAAAAAATCTGAGCTATTTCACAATATAGAAATATAAAAGGTGAATAGCTGATACATATTTCATTCTAGGTAGGATTAGTGACACGCAAAAGTTATGATACTCCACTATCCCTCTTCCTTACTGACAGGAACCATATTTGTAGGAGGAACATCAGAGAATGCTCATGACTCAGCTGCCTTTGCATGAATGTTTTTCAATAAAGTGCTCATGCAGACAAAATAATGAAAGTTTGTGCCAAGAATCTGGACTATGACTAGAAACACCTACTGAGAGGACATTTCTGCTGTTTAGTCCAACATACCACTTCCAAGAGTTGTCTGGGCTGTCCTTATGTTTCTACCAGATCTGATGCCTTGTCATCATACACAGAGGAAGCCTGTAGCACTGAGTTATAATTGTTCCTTCTTGCAGCAAGTTCCAGGGGTTTTCTTGGAAGTCTTTATCATGATTTAAAAAGCCATTAGTTTCAATATCTCATTCCACTGTTGTTACACTACGACACAAAATAACTCACATACGGATGCTAGGTGCAAAGGGGGAAAGCAAAGAACTTAAAGAGAGACTTTATTTTCTGATTTTGTAATATATACAATAGCAAAAGTGACAGTGGATTGGAGGGTGAAACTGCCACTCTCCAACTACACCGGTCAAACTAACAGCCCATCAGTTCTCTCTACCCACAAAGAAGAATACAAAACAATCATTATTGATATGAACAGTGTGTGAGAACTGCAGTAGAAATATGTAAACATCAGAAGGCATGGAAACTTTTAGAAGAACTTTAAAACTCTCAGAAGAACAGGACAACACACAGTGAATTTGTTGTGATCCTTCTCCAGCAGTTTCCTAATGCCAGAATTATTTTCTATCTGCAAGCAAAACACCTGAAAATAATTGAAGGTAACCTCCTTCTTTCTGGGCATAGCATCAACAGAAATAAAAGCTGTTGTCAGTAGTTTTAGAATAAAGGAGCTATCAAAAAAAAAAAAAAAACATATAAAAGCAAAGCAAACAGCCCTGTTTCTGAAAATTATATTCAAGGAGACATCCAAGTCATAACTAATGATATATTTGAGATATCTGGCTCTTCCTGCTTTCTGTTACAGGTACAAATTACTACAGTATAAAATAAAAGTTGACCTGCTTGGTGCTAACAGTGCAGGCCTTTTCAGCCAGTCATTGGCTTTAGTCTGGAACCTTAAAACTTTTCATGTTATTTCTGGACCACTTACAGAGTTGATCTGGACTTTCTGCTGAGTCCCTCATCTTCTCCTGAATGGCAAGCTTGGTGAACTCCAGTGTGTAGTTCCCACTGACCTCTCCCTGGATGCCTGAGAAGCCTGGTCCTGGGACAAGCCCAGACTAGGGCATACACATATTTTAGTTCCTTGGCTCCAGCATGACCCTGTTTAGCCTGAGTTTGCTGCAACTGAAAATTCGAGTTGTCCTCTTGACTTCCAAGGTCTCTGTCTGTTGACTTTGATAGGTCTGTACAGTTTTGCTTGATGGAATACCAGAAAACAGCACTGTAAGAGGAAACAGAGATGGGATATTAATGAAAAATATCGCAATAAGATTGCTGTAGGTATGTCCTGGCTTCATTTGCTAGAAAGAGACACAATTTTTTAGAAGTTAAATTATAATACAAAGATACTTTAACAATTTTTTTTTCTAGCTCTTATATCTGGAGGTTATTTCTTTCTAATTTATGTTTTTAAAATAAATCAATTATTTTGTTCATATTCCGTCGTCCATGTTACTATGTTTAATCTTTCAGACATTTGGCATGGAACACTCCAGTTGTCAGAAATATTTCTGTTCACCTACTTCAAGAACATTTACCATGAAATATACTCAACAGACATGGCAAAACTGAAAATAGATATTTAGATGCAATCCTGTTGACTAAATGTATTTACACCACCACAGCACATCTGATTTTACAAACCACTTTCAAACCCTAGTTTTGTAAATCCAAAAATTTTCAGGATGATGATGAGCTAGCATGAGGACATCATTGCACACAGTTATTCATGTTAAAATGTTCTTTCATCTCCAAGCACTTGCACACTTCTAGGTGACAGCATTTGACACAAAAGAGACCATTACTCTGGTTCCTATATGCTATTTTCCTCAGTTCCTGCTTTCTGATGTTCCCAATTGATTCTCTCTTAATCACTGCATGTATTGTTCCTCTCCACTTTGTGCATGCTGAAAACAAACCTCACTGCTCCTTGTATGACTTTGTGTCTGATGGAGGCTGAAAGTATCAACATGGCCATTTCAACCACCTCCCAGTATCACACAGGCTGTAGGATGTCCTGAATCCCCTCCAGTTTACCAGCACAGTGTAAAATGTGTGTAAAAACAGCTGGACACTGTTCCAGGAGTGGTTCTGAGTCTGCCATGCCCAGAGGAGTTACAGCCCCTCTGCTCCTGCTCAGAGTTTCCTCTGGTGCAGCCCTTCTGTCTGCAGCACGGCTCTGGCTCATGCTCAGCTGGCATTTCACCTGCTCTCTGTCTGTGTTTGGGCTACATTTCTTACTCCTGGATGTATTTTTGTGTCAGATCATGCTTATAGAATGAGCCATTTGGCAACATGCATGAAGAGCTTCTTGGGCCTCTTCACTGCAGCCAGCTGAGAGAAAATGGACACTGCCATGGCACCCAGCAATCTGGAGAAAATCCGGAGGCTGTAGATCTATCTCCTCCTTCCTTACTAGGAGATGCAAAGATGCACAGGAGACCAGCAGCTACCTTTTCTCTTCTCTGCATCTGCGCTGAATTCAGACACAAAACCCCAGTTCTCAGAACTAACAGGGCCAGGACACTTTGTGCCTCCTATAATTTTGCTTTGTTCTCCTACTCTTCCATGGGTTTTGTAACTTCTCACTGCCTTTGGAGAGTTCAGTCAATAAAGGAAGAACTTTGCAATGTAGATGCTCCCCTCTGGTACAGCTGGGGACCCTGAGTGCCCACTGTATGGTCCAACAGGTGGACAACCATCTAAAAAGACTGAGGAAATCCATCAGCATTGCTAATGACATGTGAAGGGAGAAATATTCTTGCTTCCTGAGCAGAGAGGCAACAGTTTAGTTGTACTTTTACATTTCTACTATAAAAATATACGTGAAAGATGAGAGTACGCCAGCTAAGAGTTGAGAAAAATAACAGTATTATGTAAATGCCTGCTAAAATGGATGCATCTGAAACCTCTGCAGAGTACAATAATTCTGTTACTTAGTGATTACTTGAGAAAGAGCACATTCTGAAACCAAATTCAACTCGCATAACTAAAATGGACTCATTTTATGCAAAATGTTTACTACAATTCTTTTTTTCTTAAGTAGATTATAGAACCAAAATCCTCATTTTTTTTCCACTAAGCATTTTGGATCTGGTTTTGCAGAGGAGAGGAGCAGGCTTTATCCTGTGAAGCCAGTAAAAATAGTAGAGGGTAGGAGTAAATTTTAGCCATTAGAGCAATTCATACAACTCAAGATCATGAATCTTACTAATTCTTGACCACAGAAATTCAAAATATTTTTCAGGTGTTTTATTGTTTGATGTGTATCAAATACATCCACACTTCCTTTCAAGAACTATCATAGCTGACAATAGCATCTGGCTGACCCCTTGCAAGTAAAACTGATAAAGCAATAAAGATCAGGCATCATATATCCTGCAGAGACAAATATTGGTCTACTAGAGAAAGTGGAAGTGTGCTAGAAATCATTCAACGTGTTTCAAATGTTAAGGAGAAGAAAAAATTGTCAAAGGGTTGATTGGAAATTCAGTACAGAAGCCATGCTGGCGAAGTATAAAAGTGCTGTACTTATAGGAACAGCCACAAAAACAGTGTTTGCATCCTTAATAGAAATTCTGGATTTAGCAACATGGAAAGAAGTAATTCTAAATGGTTAAGAAGCAGTTTGCTTGGGAGAATAAAAATTTGTGTAAGTGTTAAGGGGGTATTTCTATGTCATTTCAGAACTAGCCTGCAGAATCCTGTTGTTGAATTTAAAAAGATGGTTGAAAATCTCTGATTATTCAGTGCTGTGTAGCCTCAGCACTTCCAAGCAGAGGCAGTAGCTGCCTGAAGAGCAAGACTGCCCTGCTTTGTGTGCCTTAGTTTTGTATGTATGCTCCCTGCTGCTCTATTGATGTTAATCTTTAGCCCATATGGACAAAGATGACGCGTTATTAAGTAAAATAAATCTTCCCCTATAACCATCAGCCCTACTTTTTTCTGAAGAGGACTGACAAGTTTACCTTAACTAAATCCCTAAAAAGGCTATGTGAAATGATTAGAATTTGTGTGTTTACAATGATGCCAGAAGATGAGCAGGTTTATACACTAATCAATCATTTATACACTAGTGAGCAGCTGACATTCAAGCCTGTGTCTGCTCATCTGTCAAGCAGTTCTCACAAAGGTTAGAGGCACTAGAGTTGTACTCAGACACAAATACAGGTATAAAAATGTTATAAAAATGCTAAGTATGGAGGATTACAGCATGAACTGATAGGATTTCATACTTCAGAGCAATTCCTATATAAGATCCCGGTCTCAGATAATTTGCCAAGGTGTCACCTTCTTCCCTAAGTCCAACTGGAGCTCATCTATTGCCTTTCTTTTAGTGCAGTTAATGTGCTTGCAGATATATAGAGAGTATGTGCTCACCCAACATAGTCTCAAAAACCTCTGTAGACAGGCTAACACTGACCTTTGCTCTCTGTACTATGGAAACTGTTTTTGAAAGAACAGCCTGGGAACCTCTGGGGGAGCTGGAGCTGCATGCAAAGAGGAAATGCAAAGGCCACTTCTTGGTTCTCTGGCTCTCACAGGGTGTCCACTTTGGAAGGGAGCCCATTTTTAGGCAAAGACTAGATCTGACTTAATGAAGAAATACGAAGAGAAGTATAGGAAGGGTTTATGGTGCTGTGAAGTCCAGTAAGAAAACAGCAACCAGCAGTCTGAGTCTGGGTCCGGCTGCTTCACCTGAAAGGGTTGGTGGCATCTTCATATTATTTCCCTTTCCACCCAAATCCTTACTTTAGGCCTATGGCTGTGAGCACACATGCTTTGAGTTGCACCATCTTCTCAGCTTCTGTGCTTGTCACTTCCCAGAGTTCCCTCTCTGGAGTTCTCCCAGCAGCTCAAGGGGCACTGGACCCTTCGGAGCACAGGCAGCAAGGCACAGCTACCTCGGCAGGGAAATGGGTGAGCACTGCAGGGATCCTGGTGGCAGGTGACACGGGTCCCACCATGGCACACGGAGTGCTATTTAGATTATTTTTTAACGTTCTGGAGCTACACCTAAAACCCATCAGGCTGGTTCGGCACCATCTGTCCCCACTACAGCTGCATTGCATTCTGTCCCATTATTCTTCAGAATGTTCTCCAAAGCTCTGCATAGCATTGAAATCACAGTTATCAGCCTTTGTTTGTCTAGACCTATAGTTAGGTCGCCTTCTGGTGTAAATTAAGGTCTCATTCAAAAAACTTGGAGAAAGAAAGTAAATTTCTTTCAAATTAGACATTTAAAAAATATATTAAACATTCATTTTTCTTCTCCTGTCAAATTTCCTTGGCTGTGCCTCAGTTCTACCTTGGTCCTCCTTTATTCTTTTCACTGTCTTTCTCCCCTCTCTCTTCATAGAGCATGTCTTTATATACTATTTGCTTAGCAAATACCTTCATTTCAATTTTATTTAAGATTTTCAACTTTCATAATCCCAGGGCCAGGAATTTTCTCAATTTATGTTTTCATAATTAAAGGGGAGGAAAAAAAGAGATTGTATCATCATTTAAGCAGATGAAAACCAGAAATTAAAGGGATTTTTAATGTATGTCTAATATTACTTTCAAAGCACTACCAGTAAAAGTGTTAAAAAATGATATTATTGTTCTTAGCCTGCTTTAGGAGGTGAATGTTACCATATAAAAAGTGTATGTGAGCTGTTTTAGCTATAGCCCACTGCATTAACTAATTCTATTTTTTTTAACAGGAAAAGAATGCAGCAATTCATCACTTGTCCAGTCCAGTTAACATTTTGTGCCTTTTTATAATAGTGGAATTTGTGAACTGGATAGCTTTGACAGCTTGAGGTAGTTGGTACTTTTCATTTCTGGATCATTGACTCAAGTACAGCAGATATTTGACAAAAATTGACAGAAAACTGAATCTGGAGAATGACTGATAGCTGAAGTATGTAAGAAAAGGTTTTTTCTGCACAGCTGAGAGTAGACTAATGCAATGACAAAAAAATACACATATCTTAAACCTGTGCTAGCAAACATTCCAGCTGGGGAGACTAAGAAATGCAGAACATGTGTAGCTTTGGATGCCTTCATTCTTGTCTGCTACCTTTAGCTACTACTGCCAGAAAGGGAATTTACCTGGACATGCCTCTCAGGTCTCTGAACACCAGGTTGTCATTATTGGATATGATGCACTCAAAAAGTGAGGTCTTTTCTGAACAGTGTGTCAGGAGGGAGCTGCTGCATTTTGGGCAGGGCTTTGTGGGAGAGCCAAAGGTCAACTTTGCTGGGCATGTTCCTGCCTTGAAAAGTACAGTAGACTCTTGGCATTCCCACTCCATCTTGAATTCTATTGAATTAGTCAAGTGAATTGACCCAGTACATGACATTTCTTTCTCCAAGTTTCCAAGAAATTTAGTCTCCAGTGGTTATGATTTTCCTTTGTCTGCCATTTTCTTGTGACAGAAGGACTTTTGCAACAGCAGTCAATACATTCAGAAGTTTGGCTTTAGTTTCAGCAATTTCACTGTGATTCCTTGTGGCATGATATGCACCAGCTAGATCTTAAACCAACATAAACCCTAGAATGGACCCTTTTTTAACAAACTGAAATTTCAATGAGCAGTAGTGTTTCAAGAAGTAAAGCCTTTTAATGGATGGCTCTTGAATTTAAGCTTTGCTTTAGTTGGATTTTTTTTATGCTAGTACATTTCATTTTCATATCTGAAAGAAAAAATTCCTAATTTCTCCATCAGAATAATTTCCTTATGCAATTACATTGCTTATCTGCCCACTTGTTTATCAATCCCCTTCTCTAATAACCTTTAAACCCATTGTCCAATTTCAACAAAATTTACAAACATTAACATCATAAGAATTTAAAACTCCCAGAAGTGTTTTGAAGATTAATGTATGAAATTTAAAAATTAGCATGTGATTCCACTAAGGGACAGCCAGTAAAGAAATTCAGCCCTTAATAGTACTTGGTTAACCAAGTCAGCATAAATTTCATATGCCACCCTTCCTGCCTTTTCTGGATCATCTGTCATACTAAATAAAGTAGGTAGTGTACATGGAACACATTGTACATGTGTCTGTGTGTCTGTATATAAATACATATCTATGTGTAAGGAAAGTGAAGACAAGTCCTGTAGTAAAGAGTCTCTAAGAGACATTTGAGGTATGTGGGAAGAATGGGAGTTTGGAAATGTGTAGGGCAGGAAGGGAGTTGGAAGTACTGGAGAAGGATCTGAGGACATGAGAAAGACAAGAATCATTGATACAAGGTGCAGAAGTCTAAGAGGAAACGGTGTTGCTGTGGAGGTGTCATGGGGCTGTGACACAGGGGCTGGGTCATTCTCAAAGACCACCCTAAGTTGCGGGGTGGCTTCGTGTGGTGGAAAAACTTCTCCTCCAACCCGTGCTTCCAAAGAAAGGCTCAGCAGCCTCTTGTTGTTCGGTCTCATGGTTGTTTATTGCAAGTTATCTAAAAGATTTTCTTCTCAGGCTGCTGCAGTTTGCTCAGCAGCTCAGGCAGAGGCACACACACACCCCTGACATCCTCTCTGTCTCCCGTCTTCTTCTCTCTCCCTGCCCAGGCTGCTGCTATCTTTTATATGGTACATTACATGTTACATGTTTACAGTTTTTCCCCAATACCTACTACTTACATTAAATGGTGCTTTTCTACTCTAAACCAATCCGTAAGTGCCAACATCACCAAGAACATGGAGGTAAAGAAGAAGAAAGAGGAAGGACAGGACCGGACAAAATCCCTCCATCTTAAAACCTCTGACCCCCATGTACAAAACAGAAACCCCTCCTGTACAGGCATTAAAGCCCCCCTGTACAGCACTAAAAAATTCTTCCCTCCACTTTGTAACTACTTTTACCATAATATCTAAACTTTTGTGACTTCTCGTTCTTCCTGAAAGGTTGGTAAATCACTCCATGGTTCAAACCCAAAATCACAGCTGTTTCCAGCTGCCTGCCAGGGTCTCAAATGCTTCTGACCAGGGCCTGATACCTCCAAAAATGTCTGAGGGACATTTTGAGTTCCCACAGGTCATGGGATTAGATTAGATTCAGGCCATGTGGGAGAGGGAGCACGCATGCTCTTCACTGAAAGCTAGGCACTGATTTCTTGTACCACTCATGGTACATTAGACTGCTTAAAGTTGACCAATAAAAAAGTTATACTAGTATCTGAGTAAACTAAAAAGTATTTAGTGAAAAAACTTCAGTTTAAAGAGAGCAGTACAATGCAAAGTCATGGGAACTCCATTTTTCAATAGAAACTGTAAAAACTCTGCTTCAGTTCATCCCCAAACTATTTTTTCCACTGCTTGCTTCAGCCATTGAACTGAAAAATTGGCTATTTACCTAACAGTTATGCCTTTAAATATTTGCAACACAGGCATGGCCAGTACCTTTCTCTCAGAGCTTTGGTGTGGGGGCAGCTCAAAAAATGTGCCAGGGAACTGGCACTGACTATTGCATTCTGGCTGATAAGATCTCAGTCTATGCTTCAGAGAATTTGTTCCTTGTTCAGACAAAGATAAACAAATTAGAGCCAACAAACCTGCCTCTGCCAATGATAGTCTTCTAGAATATACTATCATTTCAGCAGCTGCTGTAAGAAACTTTCCTGAAGGCTGGTGCATACAAAATAATCAATTCTCATCTACAGATTATGGTTCAAATCTGCCAAGTGCTACCAGGGCTTATGGTACCAGGTTCAAGAGATGCAGTCTACAATACTGATTAAAGATAGGATGTTTGCTGCATCTGACAAACTGAATAGACCATGGACCATGTCTGAGGAACCTCTAGCTTCCAGAAAATAGGTATTATCTGTTTTTAATGAGCAATAGGCAAGCAGTGCCCACAGTGTAAGTGGTTTGTAGATAAGCAAAAAGCTATATTCACAAATCCTGTCAATCAATCCTTTGCAGCAATTTCTTTTAAAGGGTAAAGGATAAAGAAGAGCTGGTCTAGGAAATGCAGCATTTTGAAGAAGTAGCATTTCAGTAGTTATGGTTAAGGAAAATGTGGGATAAAAGTATATGCTGTTGCTGTACTGCCTGGTCAGCACTGCTCTGGAGTGTGCTGCCTCTGGTCCAGGCCTCAGTTTCCTTTTAGTCTGGAGCAGGCATCCAGGATAAAGCCACATCACCTGATTCCTGCTGCAGCTGCAATAAGCTTCAGCCCTTACAGAGGTGTGAGCAAGATTTGAACCAAGTCTGTAATCTTTCTTACAACAAAACTATTAAGCTAGTTTTTTTCTCCTGAAACAAAAACTTCACTGTGTTCTGTCCAGCTGAGTAATAGAGATCAACCTGGAATCGGGTTATAACTCCTGGTTCAAAGCATTTGAAAAAACAAAAGGGCAGAACACAAAGTTATTGGTACCTAAGGGAAATGTCTTCTTAATTCAATTGCTGTACGTGCTGAGACAGCTTTTAGATGAGTGTCAGTACATCTAAACTTGGCCTGCAGCAGTGTATTCTTCCAGGCACATGACTCCCTGGGCTTGGGAAGGAAGGAGGAGCAGCAGCACTGTGGCACCAGGGTGGGTTGGAGCTGCTGGCCCTGAGGAGCACGGCGGGTTTCAGGAGGCAGCTGCAGCAGCGTGGCTCCGTACCAGCAGCAGCTCCACATGCTTCGTGCGTCAGCACAGCTTGGAGCTGACACAGCCATCCTGGGCTTAGGACTCAGCTATATCTGCACAGCACCTTGTGCCAAGTGAAAGTGCTTTGAGCTGCTGGTTTGGTCTCTGCATTCCAATTCCTGTGTGTTGTTCTCCAGATATTGCTGAAATGCTGTTACACAGGAGCATGAACAGCAGAATTCTTTAGGTTGGAAGAGACCTCTAGAACCAAGTCCAACCATTAACCCAGCACTGCCAAATCCACCATTAAACCATGTTTCCAAGTGCCACATCTAAACATATTTTAAATACCTTCAGGGATAGTGATTCAACCACTTCTCTGAGCAGACTTTCCAGTGCTTGACAACCTTTTCCATGAAGAAATATTTCCTAATATCCAATACAAACCTGTCCCAGTGCAACTTAATGTACAACAGGGCAACCAATGGGCCAAACACATAGGAGAAGCTGGTTCAGAATGCATCTTCCATTGAACATCCATCCTTTCCCATACAGTCTCTCACCTGCATAGACATTTCCTTTATTCTTTTAATAACTCCCTATTTCCATCTGGAAATGAGCATTTTGAATATTTTTATCTTTGGCCATGTGTATATAATTTAGTGTAACACAGTGCACAGATCCCAAAGCTCACAGCAACCCACGCAGGGTAAAGCCTGGCTCAGATCTTCACAGTCTTGTAGCTACATTATTGCAGCACTGGTTGAGCTAAGAAACCCTGTTGACATGCATGATTTATGGTCTTGAGTGGAGAATTAACCCCCTGTCACAGCTGCATCCCCCCTTTCAGACACAGGCAGCTGCACAGGGACCTCAGAGTTGTGGCACTTTGTGATGAACAAACACCAAGTGTCCCCCAGCATCACTGCCCAGTCTGCCTTGTGGAGAGCTTGTCTAGCTGTCTGTAATCAAAATAAATACAGTTAGGGTCAGGAAAGGAAAAGTAATTCACTGCTGAAATAACTATACTTGGCTGGATTCAAAATGAACACTGTATTTGTTTAAAAGCACCCAAAAAGCAGAACAGGAGGAGGCTGGAACCAGTCCTTGCCTTGAGGCTAGAGGAGGAGGAGTGGGCAGTCAAAAGGCTATTTCCAGTTCTGTGTGACTTACAAAGCACTTCACTGCTCCATGCCACAGTTCCCTGTTTGTTCTGCAGCGGCTCCAGCACTATTTGCTTGCCTCCAGCATCATCTGTAAGGATTTCTCAGCTAACATTTCTGAAATGGTTAGAACTGCTCTTGAAGTAGATACAATGAAAGTGTATATTACTATAAGAAACCAGTTTGTTAGAAATAACTCTGATCAAACTGAGGAAGTTGAAAAGAGGTACAGTTTTGTTGAAACAACCTAAGAGAGAGCCAAAGAGGGAACAGCACAAATCTTGTCTTGCTTGGAAGGACAAGACCAAGAATTGTAGCTGCCGTGTCTGCAGAGCGTGGCTATAAATCCCAAATTACCCCGTGTTCCTCTGGCAAACACAGGGGTGAAGCATGTCTGTATACAGCAAGCAGGTCAGGATGTGATGGGAGGAGGGTGGTGCTGGTGGGGACAGGGTGGCACCTGATGGTTGTGCTGAGTGGCTCAGCAGGAGGCTGTCGTGTGTCTGTCTGCCAGGCAGGACCCACACAGGGCTGATGGCTGGAGCTCATTACTGCCATGTTCTCATTAATGTCGTGCCAGGCTCCTCTGCACCCTGGTCAGCTCAGGGCTTTTCCTTTTCCACTTATGCAAGCAGCAACCCCAGAATCTGTACAGACAGGGAAAATGTGTCTCATCCATCAGCAGGTTGAGCAGCACTGTGCATGTTGAGTGATTGCCATGAGAAACTTCAGCTGCTGTAGCAACTGTGCTGGCTGAGCTGCTGGAGATCAGCAGTAAGAGGTATTCACCAAGACACACACAAATAAAACTCATGCCATTGCTTTAATATCTCTGTGTTTGCTGCAAGCATTCCTATAATTGATCATTTAACACGCAGAAAATTTGAAGAAAGAGAAAGACCAACCAAATAGTTGCACATAATGCAGACTTTTTCTGTTCATCATGTTAGTAAGAAATCTTTATTTTTATTTTTCTCCTTTTGCCGAAAGTTTGAGGTATTTGATCAGGAAAAAGAAAAACACACCACATAAAGTTACAAAAAATATTAAATTCTTAGAAACTTATTATTTTTGATACATTGTAGCATGGCTTTTGGTCTGAACCACTATTATTTTTATTTTGAGGAGAGGGAAAGAAGCTTTTCCTTAATAGGAGAGAGAAAAAATTAGATTTTCATTGTAGTAACTGAACTACAATAAGGATTTATTGTAAGTCTATTTATCCTTTATATACACTTCTAGTCTCCATTGGAATATATAGTCTCCATTAGCAATTACTGTGGCACAATAGGGTGCTTTGGGCACTCTGCTAATGATATTATTCTATAGCAGCTGACCCAAAAGCTCATCACCACCAAATGAAGGAGACCCAGATGCCTTCCTCTCCACAAGCGTCTGCTTCTGGCTGCAGACTCCATCCTCCTCCTCATGGCTGCTGAGCTGCATGTTGGAGCCCATAAAGCAAAAAAAGAAAAGTGAATATATTCCTGCAGTGGTAGTCGTCATATCACAGAAGTGTCCCGCAGCTCCAGGGACACCCAGGCTGTTACTGCACGACACATGGCATGTTTGGGAGGGAACAGGGAGAGTCACACAACCATCTTGGTTGTGGCAACAAGGTTGACGTGGCTGCTTTCTGACCTGAAAAGCTTCTCAGACCATTTGGAAAGACAGGTGCATCCTGATGTGATCAGTACATATTGTAAAGCAAGTATTAGCCAGTTGTGCTATTTCATCTGACATTAGAAGGGGTTTTCCATTCAGATAAGTGCACAGAAACCTTCCAGCACTGGCTCCTGTTTGCATTAAATGCTGCATTCACTGTAGTTAACTGTGACACCAATGTGTGAATGAAACTGGGTCATGCTTCTGCAAAAACTAAATAAGACATTATTAACATGTCCATCATCTACTGAGGATGTGATATGTTTTCCAAACTGTTCATTAATTCTGTACAAAACCAGTGACAGGTACAGCATTGTTTTCACAGCTGGGGGTGAAGGATGTCATGTACAGAAACCTGCAACATCTGCCTCATTTGGGGATTTACCATCCTTTCCTTAAAATGAGCAAAATGTAGATGAGTGTTGGAGACATTCAATTGAGCTCCTCAAAGCGAGTCAGTAATTACTAACAATTAATCCCATTGTACTTTAAATCTGTGAATTGTAAAACACTTCACAGCATGATGGAACAGATTATCTAGTCCACTTGGGAGCTGATGAAACTTAACACCAACAAACTCTTTCTTTTTGAGATATATTGCTCTATTATAGAAAAGTGCTTAACAAAGACACATTAAAAGGCTGATTTTGCCAGAGCAGGGGCAGGGGGGAACAGAATAAGGCACCAATTTTCCATGGGTACATGAATCCCTAGAGCCTTTCACACTGTAGGGTGAGTCTACTGTGCCAAAGCCACTGGGACATTTTTCACTGGTCTGAAACGAGAGCAGGATCAGTCCTGCACCCAATTCCACCATGAGAAAAGGAGACCCAGGCTACATCATGAAAGCACCATTCTTTGCAATAAGGGTATCCATGAAGGAATTAAGTGTGCTTTATAACCATATCTTCAAGCTAAATTCCCTTGCTTTCCTTAACACCTGCCTTTAGACATGCCCACCTGTGCACAACTATTTCATGTTGACACCACACAATTTAATGGGGTTGATTTCCAAAAATAATTGGTGTCTCCATGGCAATCTTATAATAGTATATACCTCTGTATTTAAACTTTGATGATTGCAAAAGAATATATGTAAGGAAATATTTACAGACACTCTGGGACTCACAGTTATGATTTTGGAGTTATATGTATGTTGGGTTATCTTCCCCTGTGTTTAAAAAAGGTGCATAACTACACTACAATATTATTACATGTTGTAATTACACAGCCTAATTACATGATTATATGTCTTTACACTAATTACACAATTAAAAACCATTACAGAAATGTTGTGAATGGATTTGGATAAATTAAATTATTTTTAAACCTACTGAGGCAACTGACTAACAAAAAAGCCATCAAGGGGTAGCAAGCAAAGCCAAGTAAGAGTAAGACCCAAGTAAGATCTAGCAGGGAAGATTCCCTGCTGAGTCTTGTGAGAAACACCTTGGTGCTCTTTCACTCTCAGATGAATGGGAATGTGGAACATCACAGGTAAATGTTAAAAATAATCGTTTTGTGCTCCATGTATCTGGAGCAGAATTTCATAACACCTTCTAGCATGGTTGCTCTACAGCTAAAGATTTATGGCCAAGATCTGGTGCCAGTGCGTTGAGGACCTGGGAAAGATGTTTGTTAATGGTGGGTCAGGCTGCTGATTCACTGGATGGAATCCAACTCTGTCACTGGCTGGAACCAAGTAGGAATGTTGTGAACGTGTACAGGGGGCAGGGGAGCTACAGAGTGGGGCTATGCTAAGAGACCTGGGCAGAAAGCAGCCAGCCTGTGAGGTTTGGTGCCTCCAGGACAGTGGGGGACACAGAGGCTGGGCTGGGGTGCAGTCAGGCTGACCAGGGCAGGATGCTGGAGCTGTCAGACACAGCAGAGCAGGAGCACAGGTGTGCACGTGCATCCTCTCTGTCCTCCTGAGTCTGGGTGCCCAACAGGACCACGGCTGGCACCTTGCTCAATTGTGGAGGGCCTTAGGAAGACACAAGGACATTCTTCTGGTAACAATAGGCTCAGCTGCATCTCCTATAGAAAATCCCATTTTCCAGATGACATCAGGCAGACTATTGGTGGGAAATTGTAGAGAAATCTGTTTCTACTGGATGTGCTTCTGCTCTTTGGAAACACAGGCTTAATTTTTCATGACTGTCAATGTAATATTTTCTGTAAGCACTAAACTCACCTGGGAAGCCCTGAGACACTTCCAGAATGAAAGGGGTTGTGACCAGCTCATTTATACCAAACCTTGCTAAGGAACAGTCTCATTATAATCACAAGGTATAGAAAATAATAAATTATTTGGTTTGTCTGTATCTTGCTTTATTTCTGTCTATGCAGTCAGGATGACTGGATTTGTGTATAGATTATTGTATATCTATTTGTGTATAGATTTGTGTATAGGTATGACAGGGTTTGTGTATAGATTAACGGCAGATCAGCAGCAGAATCGATGTAAAATTAGTCATAAGTTCCCAGTCCTGTCAGGAGTGAATAAGTAGGTATTTTTCTGGCATGAGCCTGCTTTGGGAAATCCCACTCCCAAACTTTATGGCTCCTGTTTATGCGTGAAAATGAGAACATTATTTAGGCTTTGATAAGCTATGTCTTCTACCCACAGCATAACCATTAGAAGCTCAGCAGATGTATTTCATGAGATATATAATCCTTTCAAGCTCCTTTTTATCCTAAAGGCACAATAAAACCTTCACACAAGATAAAGATAGTGAGTTAACTTCCATGGTTTTGTTCAGCTTCATGTAAATTTGTTCTGTTTGTGGTTCGTTTTGTAGTTTCATTCTCCATTCATTCCACACGGTTCCTTTAAAATATCTGTGTTGGTGTTTCCCTGTATGCATGCCCCACTCCATTCTGGGGCTTACTTTTCGCTTTCCTGAACAGCAGGACTTCTCTGCTCAAAAAGCTGCTCCTTTTTCCTCCTCATTTCTCACTGTCCAATTACATTTTAATAAGCTTCAGAAGTTACTCTGAATTTTTCTCCAAGTGACTAATGTACATCCCCCACAAGTTCAGGCAAGGCTGAGACAGCAGTATCTGACATGGTATGGACATGGAGCCCATACACGGGTTTCAGGCACATCACACTATCAGACTCATCACAGCTCAATCTCTCTTGGCCAACACTTCACATGTCCAGCAGGGTCAGCTCTGCTTCTCTCCCTCTCTGATCTAAGCAGATACACAAGCACACTCCATGCAGAAGGTCCAAAGTTAGCTTCAGGCTAGCTTGTTGAGGCATGGCAATTGAGAAGGAGGCTAAATGTATCCATAAATAATGATTTGGAGGCTGGAAACTACAGATGAATGATGCCTACATCATTGCACCTACTACTGCTGCAAGCCTCACTAAGTAGCAAATAGGCCACAGCTATCCTCATATATCCTGGATTACAAGCTGCAGTCACTTTATCAGGTAGCTGTGACATAGGCATCTCTTTATTTGGCTTTGCCTTTCATCCCCAGGCTGTCTCTTCTGCAACAGTGTGGCCAAGGACAGCACAGCCACTAGCAGAGTTCAGGTGGGACTGACACCCCGAAGACAACTGTGCAGAGGTGCTGGCACACCTGAGGTACCTGAGCTCTCGCAGCGAGGAAGATGCAGTGAGCACTTGTCAGGGCAGAGCAGAGTGAGGAGTCAACCTGTCCTTCATGAGATGCAGGTTAGGTGCCCACAATTAAGGCAAGGCTGGGGAGGCAAGGACAGGTGCTGCCATGCTGTGCCTCTGGCCCTCAGGACTGGAGAGGAGGGCATGGTCTGTTTTCACATACTGCTATAGACATAACCCCGGCTGCCAGCATGAGAACCTGCTCTGGCAGCGTGAGCAAAGGCTCTGTGTGCTGCAGTAATCTCTGCTAATGGGTGTTTTCCTGCTGCTCCTGTCTCTGCTGTTCATTACCCATCCCAGCACCCTCTGGTAAATCCTCCTCCACATTCTCTCACATCACTTCTGCTCAGTCCACCTCAAAATGGGAAGAGACTTCCATTCCAGCTCTACCTCACCACAGTCAATAAACACTGTATGTGATGTAAATTCATCCCTCCTGCTGGAATTTACCTTTGTTTACTCAAATAACAGCACAACATCAACCTTAATCTAAAACTCTTCTTGACCTTTGCAATTTCACAGTCTTTTTCCCTACAGGGCTTACAATGAGCTGAAGAAAAAAGTTAGCCTTTCAGACAAGGCCAATAACTGTAAACTATTAAGTATGTTTAGCAGGCTGGCCTGGATTTGGAAAAACAAATGTGACAATTAATTGGAAATTAAGCCAAAGAGCAAGATCTACCTCACTGAAAGAAAGACATAAGCATAATGACATGTGAAAACCAAGTAAAACTAGGCATCGAATACCTCTGATAATATATTGCTCCAAAGAAAATTGAAAAAAGAAGTTTCAGCTTGCAGGTCTTCGAATGAGAAATGTAGCACTTTGTTTGGGGATTCCTGTTTGCTGTGGGGTTTTCCAGGGGCAGGGGAGTTATATGGGAGCTGTAACACCTTGCAGCCATAACCAAGGGCTTTGTCCTGCATCCCTCATGCAGAATAAGTTCCCACAGGCAATTTTTAAAGTAAACAGAGTTGGATCTTTCCTTAAATATCTGCCCTCTGCTGAGTCATCAGAGCTGGAGGATGAGGTCCTTTCTTGGATGCAGCAATAGGATTAACACCTGCTACATGGCTGCTCTCAGCCCCTCCTGCCACCGTTCATCCATCAGTGTCACTTCTGCTTTTCCCCCAAAATTAGATTAATCTGTCATTCTGGGACAGATAGTTCAAACTATTTTCATACAGTGCAAAGAACTTTCATTGCTGCAAAGAAAATATCTGAAGAACTTCTTCCTCCACTGGCCTACTGCAGTTCTTCACTCTGCATAGGTGGCAGTGATTACACCAGGCTGCAACAAGACCAGTTCCATCTGTGGGATTGCACTGGTTGCATTAAAACCAGATTAATGCCCTTTTTTCCTGAGAAACCCAGTAAAATTTCTTCAATAGTTAGATCGTGCCATTTACTAAATATTCCATAACTAGGCTAGAGAGAAGTCTAAATGGTTAAGCCTCCTGTAACTTTACCAGGCAAACTTCTTCCCAGGCATCACATCAAATTGAATTCCATAGAAAATGCTCTCATTATATATTTGACCTACTAATGAAAGCAGTTCAATGCAGCTGTAGTTGATTTAACCTATGTCAGGGCACAAATAATCTCAAAATTTCTGGTATCTGAGTAACTTGCAGATTAATTTTGTGCACCTTGGTAGCATAACTAAATTTGGAGAATAAGTTCTTTAACTTCATCTCTGGCACTTGGTTTGGTTTCTGCAGGTTATCTCAGGCAAGGTTCCCAGGCACTCCACTGCATGTGATGTGTTTTCTCACTATGTGGCTCTTGTCACAAGCCACAAGTGGTTGAATTCTCCTGCAGAAATTGGGTATTTGAGCAAGAAATCATGACATCAAACAGCTCATACTGTCAAGGCTGCCTGGCAGAGGAGACAGCCCACTGCTGACCTTCTACTTTTCATGGGTTTTCAGGACTCCATGAGTGTGTCTCACACACATGGATCAGACAGCATGACTTCTAAACATGGCCAAAAAGGCAAAAGAAATAAAAAAGTAATAAGCAGAAACATTTTTTTTCACATCATTGGTTCCTGCCCACCATGTTATAAGCATTTTTAATTTTCTCTTTTCTGCAAATACATTTTTTCCAGAAGAAAGAAAATTAAAACTTTCATTTCTCTTGTTAAATAAATATAATATCAAGGGGTTGATGCTGTCTGAGCACAGTAAAGTAAAATCAAGCTTTACTTTCTATTAGATGAAAAAATTATAACTTGAGGAAGAAAAAATTCTGCTAAGCTCTAACTTATTTGAATAGTGTCAGCCTACGGTAAGGTTGGACAGTAAGTTAGGTACTTAAGGTCAGAAATTCATTTCTTGAAGATAAACTCTTTTTGATGGTGGCAAACAAAGAGTGTTTCAAAATCGTGACTGATTTATTGATACAATTTATTTTTCCTTTCCAGGCAAAAATATTTGCATTTCAATTTTGTTCTTTTTTTTCTTTGTTTTAATATATCCACATACAAAAGCTACCAGCAATCTAGAAGAATATGCAGAAAGTTTAGACACCTCAAGGTTATCTTTATGTATGTATTCTATTATTAATGTACATAATAATTTTGATTCTATTCTCATATGTTAGCATTCAGGAGAAAATGCACTAGAATACAAATTCTCCACAATTTGCAAGAAACAAACAATAAGATTTTTCTTGTTGTGAATTTGGGATGGAGAAAACATCTCAAAATAATTTTTTAATAACCAAAGGGCCAATGCTTATTTCGATCCCTTGTCATTCCTCAGCCTGAATTGAAGCAGAAGTAGCCCCAAGTGTTCACCAGCCTGATACAGCACTTTGCATTCCAGGAAAAGGAAAAAACTCACTTTGTATTTTCTCCAGCCCGAAACTCTAAAAAAAGCCAGAAAAACAGATGGCTCATCAAGGTCAAATTGGGTAGATCCCAATCCACAGCAGTAAACTCGCAGTGCTAGGGTTGTAGGGATTGATGGACACTTGTAGCCTGCCCTCAAAGGCTGCTTCCACACAGGTCTAAAATGAGCATTCCTGAGCTTCAGGGCATGCCCATCTTCCCTTCATAGGAAAAATATAATTAGTATGCTTAGAAATTAAAGAAATACCTAATCCAAAAAGAAAGTCATAATGAGGCATTCTTTAAAGGAAGACGTACTTAATTAAGTGCAAATGCTTTGCATTGTATGGAACAGAAATCTCACTGGAGGAGGAGGGGAACTATGGAAGGACCTGTGACATTTCCGTGGCTGTCATCTCCAGATCTCTTATCTTCACCAAAATCCAGCCCACTGTGCACAGGGCCCTGAGGTGTACATGGAAACATGTTTGAGCTCCCTTAGAGTACAGTCCTGTCACCTCAGGTCAGATGTAGGTGCCACAGAAGAAAGGAGATTGGGCACTGGGTTTGCAACCTGGTCCTGTAGGACCATGGTATCTTTGTGCCCCAGGTTTGTCTGCTCAGCTGCACAGCTATGGATGAAATACACATTCCTGAAGATTACAGTCCAGTGCTCTCCCTTGAAAGCTCCTTTCCTTTGCCTCTCTCTCTCAACAGGTGACTGAGTGAGCTCTGTGTGTTTCACCTTGCACAAAGGGGTCAGTAATGCTGAGGGGTGTAGGGATGGGGCAGGGGGTGTAAGGAAGAAATGGGCTGATGCTAATGGATGAGAGACCCACCAGTAATACAAATAGCCAACAGGGAGAGCTAGAATTGGACCAAGCTACAGCTTGCTGCTAGACAGTGGGAAAAACAGGGTAGGAGGCATTTTATTGTTGCTTTGGTATGTGCCAAATGTAGGGTGACCTTCAGCAACTTGGTGCCCCTGCCCACGGCACTAGGCTTAAGCTAGGTGATCTTTGAAGGTCCCTTCCAAGCTAAACCCTTATGATCCAGGGTTCAGGAGTCCTTGGCTGATGCTGGGGTAGGGCACATCTCCACACAAGGAATTACCATGTTATGGTTTCATCCACCTCGTACCACCAGGTTCTGTGTTGGGCAAGCAGGGGGAGGGAGAGAACCACAGCGCTGGTGATTCAGAGCTGAGCCCCGTGGCTGCTCAGGGGCAGGCACTGCAGCGTGCCCAGCCATGGGCAGGCACACGAGGAACACGCCCAGGGCCAGAGCTGTGACAGTCCCTCCACTTCTTCCTTCATTGAAACCCTCTCACTGACCCAAAAAAGCTCACTGAGCTTGCAGTGTTGCAGCACATGGAAATCACTCAACAGCAGTAACTGCATTGAGCCTCTGCTGCCCCAGCTGTTTGCAAAACTGGATTTTATGAAGCCTGATCACTTCAGTGAACGACCTCTTGACCCTGGTGTCCATCCATCAAACAGAGCAATGTGTTTGCCAACAGGAATATCTACTTGGACACTCAATGATTTAATAAGCTTTTCTTCCTACACGGAATTTATTGATTTTTGCTTTCAGTGACAGCAAAAGACTGTATTGTCAGAGTAGGTGTTCTGCCATGCTTTCATCCTCTCCTCATGTATACTTTGTTATATTTCCCTCTGTATGATTTCCATCATCCCTTATTGCCACAGATATGCTTCCTGTCATCTTTGTGCCCTGAAGCATCTAATTTTCTTTTCACTCATATTTTGATTAATGTCTTCATAAGTTCTTCTTTCCTCTACTTTACTGTGGCATTGTTGCTCTAGAAGGTACTCTTCTGAGAAAACCTTTGGGTTTGGGTTTACATTCTTTTGTAATTGTCATTAATTTCCACTTCTTCACTTTTCTTTGGCAATTCCAAATATTTTATCCTGAAGTCTTTCTTCATTTCTTTATTTTTCAAGTTAGCAAGGTATTTTTTAATAGTTGCTAAATCAGATAATTTAAATGTTTACCTCTACAAGTCAGAATTCTATGCTGTTCATTCATAAGACTGTGAATGTGGGCTTTGTGTCTAATTTGCACCTTCCTTCTGACTACTTAGGTAGGACAATTCTAAAAAAGTTACCATGGCCTAACTTGTAGATGTCCATGACAGAGTGCAAGCACATCTTTCAATTTTCCATTAAATAACTCATTCTTCATCCTTCTGAAAACACATCACTGACACATTGATTTTCCTGTTTATTACCCCTCTCTACATCCTTAAAAACAAACAAACAAATAAATAAATCAGGAAATATTTCTGTCCTTAACCACACATTGAGTTCTATTTCTCAAGAAACAGCTTTGTCCCCTGCAACTCAACTGCTTTCCCTAGAAAGTCACGGGAAGAAAATATGTGTGAGGTCCTGCTGGAATGAGCATGGGCTGGGAAAAGAGCAGGATCTTAAATTTCTCACTGTGTCACCATGGGACCAGGCACTTGCCTGCAGAGCAGAGATGATCTGCCATTTGTCAGTGGATATTCCTGTCTGGGAATCATTCAGAAGCAGGAGGAAAGTTACTCCCTCTAAGGGCTGAATACTCAAGGGTCCCAGACATGGGATCTGTGTTAACACAAGGCACTGCATGTTTAGCATGTTTAGGCTCAGTCCACATATCTTTTGTCTCCCTGGGCTGCTCCACCACTGCTACCACTGTTCAGACTTTCACACTTCTATAGTAAGTATTGAAGATTTGACAATTTCTTTAAATGCTGAGTAAAGGACACTCCATGCAAAAAAGTCTAGAAGTACCAGGATAGAATGTCAGTATCATCTTTTTTTTCCTAGCCTTGATCTCTCTCTAAAGAGCTGCATTTTGTCAGAGATAAATTGATGAAAGCCTGAAACATCATTGCATGACGCACTCACTTTCCTGTTGCAAAGCCAAGCGTGGGAGTTAATTTTTGCAAGCTTCTTACCATGAGACTGACAACTTAAAGGAATAAAAACTAGCTACAATAAGCTTCAAAGAAGGTGGGGATTATTGTTTTGCTACTTTCTTTTGAGCTTTTTAGCCCTGTTTAGTTTAATCTCATCATCTACTGAATATTCTAAACATAGTGGGAACCATTTGCTGGGTGCAAAGGCAGAACCACAGCACAGCATTTCTAGTCCAGGCTGCAGGACTGATGCACAGACCTTGCATGGGTGAGCTCACCAACAAAGGGAGAGTGAAACTCTCTAATAGGCATTTGAAGGGTGTCAGGGCTCCTCTGGGGAAAAAATAATTGTTTATCTCTGGAAGATGAAGAGAGAGAGAAAATGGAGCAGGAATATTTATTTTAGTGAAGTATTGAGTTACAGGTAGAAAATTCTCTCAGAATGAGAACACAGGTTGTTCTCTTGAATGATCCCCCAGATGAAGGCAGCACCCACTGGAGTTGTGCCAGCCTGGCTCAGTGCCCTGAGCTGCCCATCCTGCCCGGGACAGGTGGGAGCTGATGTGGTTACCCCTGCAATGCCCTGCTGTCCCTCTGCTCTGGGAATGGCTTCAATGAGGACAGACAGGCATGGGGTTCATTGTTCTGCAAGGCATTTTGGAAAAACATCAAGACAGGCTTTAGGGTTGATTGCCAATGCTGGTTCTTGACATGACTATCCTGCTGGGAGGGGTGAAAGAGCAAGGAGGGGCCTCTTCTCCCTGCAAGACCCTAGCTGGCAGGTACATTCCTGTGTGCCTCCAGTTAGCTCATACAGGGTCCCAGAGCTTGACACTGGAAAGGACAGCTGCATGTTATCACCATTCTTAAAATATCACCCATTTGTGCTCTTGTTGGGATGGACTAAAAGGTAGCATGTATTCAAGAAAATTGTCTCTTAGAAAAGCATTGAGACATCTTCATCAAGCACTGCAGACTCCTTGTCTTCTCTCAGCAGCTTGTTTTAAACCCTCATTATTAACATGTTTTGCCTAATTTCCACTCCAGATATATTTGGCTTCAGCTTTTAAGCATTCATCCTTTTCCACCAAAATAAAGAGCTCATTTGTCTCCATGAAGAGTTATTCTCTGTAATCAAGACTTTTCAATCTTTTTGATAAGCTAGACAGAGTGCTTTCAAAACCTCTCTCTCCCCATTAGGTGCTTTCTGTAGTCCTTGGCCCCCTTTTGCAGTTCTTCTCTACTTCTTTCCCAGTTTTTCAGCATCCTCAGTGGATGCTAAGACCACAGATAGCACTATTAGCCTCAGCTCCTGCCTCCATCTCAGCATCCCCTGTTTAGCCAGTCAAGGTCTCATTAGCCTTCTGAGTTATTAGAGGACTTGAGTTTTTGTCTTCTTGTTTGGCCTTTAAAGTCTTTAGAGAAAAAAACAGCACTTAACCAGAGCAGCTAGTATTTCTTTTCCTGTGGAGTATAATTCTCTATTTGGCTGCACTTAAAAGCACAGGATTTGTCTGGCCAAGCAACAGGTCTCATATCGCTGCCTCCTCTTCATCTTTTAAACATAATATCGATTCTTGTGCAAGCTGCAGATTTTATCAGCCACGGACCAATGTAGCATCTGCAGTGCTGATGAGCAGTTTTAGGTCTAGGAACAATCTCTGTACATCCCTACTAGGTACTCCATGTTTAATGATGATGCTTATTGCCAAATGGTGCTCAGGGAAAGCAGTTCTTCATTTTTGTTTCCTATGTGCTTTATTAAACCTACATAGTGCTCATGTTACGCCCTGGAATATCAAGTCAAACACCTTAGAAAGTCTTTTATATTGCACATAAATTGCATAAGTCCACATTTTATGTAAGCTCACTTAAAATCTGGGGCAGTAGCAGAATGTTTGTCTACACTGCAGGCTTCACTCTGTCTGTGTTAGTTTGGCAGCTGGAGGCAACCTCCAGCCATAATCTCCAAGAGCCCTGCACAAGTTTATTTACCCTGGCACCCTCCCTGCCTCCGTAGCAGCACAGTTACAAAGTCAGCTCAAGAGAAAAACCCTCTCACATCAATTCATTGAGAAAGTGATGGCAGTGTTTGAGAGAAACAAATATAATTTGTTAATTGGCATTTTTCTGGCATTTATACAGGCATTTACTCAATAATTCTCTTGTCCGCCCAGAGAGAGGACCTACCTGTAGGAGATTTCTATTTAGGTCTGGACAGGAGACTTGGTGATCTCTGGGGAGTGTTCCCTCCTACCCAAAATCTTAGCACATTGTCAAAGGAGAAAATCTTGGCTGGGAATGAATACCCACCACAGACAAGATCAAGACTTCATTCCCTCCTGACATTGCAGAGGTATCCAGGACAGTCCCAGCAGATTTCTCATCATGACAACCATGGAAAGATTTAATACAGCAGAAGAGAGGTCAAACAACAACTGTCTTCCTGGAATACAAGAATAGGACACAGCAGGGGTCCATAGAAACGCTCTTGAGTAGAAGCTCTCCACCAACCAGGAAAGCTGAGCATTTCCTCTGCGCTCCATGCAGAGCTCAGCAGTCTCTCATTTCAAATGCCTCCTGGCCTTTACGTTTTCTATCACAGACAGTCTTTCTGCATTATATTGGCTTTCCTGGATCCCAAGCTTAGAAACCCATCTCTCTCCTCAAGCTGCAAGCTCCCTACATACATCCTGCTTTGTGACTGCTCTAGGAGGGTTGGATCCCTGAAAGGTGAGTGCTACAGCATCATTGCTTCACACTATCACAACTTTGTGGATCTAAGACTCCAGAGAATGCTATATCTGCAAAGGAATGGTGGGATACGTCTACACTGATATCTAATTGTCAAGGATTTTATGACTGATTGTCACAATCAAAATCAAAAAAGCTCAATCCAAATACCATTTATTTGATATTTCAGTATTACTCTGACAGCCACAGGAAAGCTGATGAATTTTGTCTCCTCTTGGAATCAGGAACTCCTTAGGCAATGATACAGGTTCTCAAAAACTGCTGAACTGCTGTGCTGAAACTTTGAAGAAAAAAGTGCAACCTGAGGCAGAAAGAAGTCACAGAACATTCCAGTGCAAATTATTACCATTTCAGGTATTTATTATTGACTGCAAACAGGAGTGTGCCCACTCAGCAAATGGCACAGCCCCCAGCCCAGCACTTGTGCCTCCCCATTGCACTGGGGCAGTGGCTGTCGTGGGGCTGAGGCAGGGCTCCTCCAGCACCCCACTGCTCCTTGTGCTTCCTGGCTGCCAGCCATTTGCCTCTGATGATAAAGCATATTTTAGGAATCCTTTTGTTTAAAGCAGTTTTTAAGGCTGCAGAACGAACTGGCTTGCTCCAAAGAAATAGGTGAAGCCTATAGCTAAGGCATTCCCACTGAGCTGGATGCAATTTTTCTTTGGGTTGCTTTGAAATCTTTCTCTTTAATAGCAGAATTTCAGATTAATAGTTCTTCCTTTTTCAGCCTTTCCTACTGGAATAAGGACTTTTCTTCCTACCCATTCTGCCAGCAATGTGGTGGCTGTGAGGAGGAATGCAGTACACCAGACTGGCAGTGGTCAATCTTTTCAAAAGGACTTTCGGGGGACCTGATTTGAACCAACTATCGGGAAGAAAATGTCCAACCAAACCAATTCCTGTGCTGAGAAGTTTAATGCACCCAATGTCATTAGGTATTTTTGAGAAACAGGGTCCCAGCATTTAGCAGAAGGCAGGAGCAAGGCTCAGCCCTTCCATCCTCTGTGACCGTCCCCCCACCCAGCTCCACGGCGGCCTCCAGCCGCGTGTCTGTGCTGAAGGATGTGCTATTGCTCTGCAGCCAGGGCTTCTTTCCACATCACCGTGGCTGTGCTGTACTGACTGGTTACCAGCCCAGCTGTGCCGAGGTGACCTTTATTGCCCTGCACTATGGAAGCTGTTCCACTTTTTATAAATATCTCAAAGTTCACTGCATGAGGGGACTGCAACTAAGGCTTCCTCCCTCTGATGCAAGGAGTAGGAACAGCTGCTTTGAGTTAGACCCTTTTGTCTGCCTCCACTGGCTGCTACAAATAATGATATTTTCCTTCCCCCTTCTGCACACAGGTGGTACTTGGGCTGTAGTTTCTCTGAATGCTTTATGTTGCAATTTTACCTTTGAAATATGCACCTTTTAGAAGCCACTCTAAATTCTGATTATATCTCTGTTTCTCCTAAGAAGATGAGGGAACACACTACTTGTGTCCAAATTACAGAGTTAGCTACCCAGGTGCACAACACATGCCAAGTGGGATGAATAGTGGGAAGAGGAGCACGCCAGCAGTTCACAGTCATTGCTGTATATTTTCCTGCTTGTACTGTTAGTATATTAAGTTGCTGCTTGCAGAGAGAAGCAATGCCACTAGGAAAAAATGCAAGGAGGGAGCAGGAGTAGCTGGGACACAGCTGCCTTCTGCCAGCTCTTTAGACTCAGCACTCATTCCTGTCCATGCCAAGGAGGGAGCAGGAGTAGCTGGGACACAGCTGCCTTCTGCCAGCTCTTTAGACTCAGCACTCATTCCTGTCCATGCAAGCCTGCAATCTGAAGGCAGCTGTAGCTGCTCACCTCAAGCTGAGTTTGGGTGACTGCTTGTCTTTGAATGTTTCTGATGATTGCCAACCACACTTGCTAATGGTAAGTGCTCAGTGTGGGGGAAATTACAGCCACAGCATTGCTGCAAGCAGACAAGGAACTTGGCTGTGAGCAGAGAGGGGTGCTTTTCTCTTGATTTCTGGGTCCCTTGGTGCATGCAGCAAGAGGCTGGTGTCAAACAGCGCTGGCAGCTCCAGCTTCTGCCAAAGGAAGCAGAAAGAATCTGGTGGTGCTCCAAAATACAAAACACTGGGAGGATGTTCAAAGAACCTGTTGTCAAATGCCATGGGGGAGACACTCACCCTGTGCAGAGGAATCCTCCTTGGGCTGTGCCATCCACAAGGGAAGAACCACAACAGTAGTGTCAGCTTGAAGGCATCTGTTCTCATGGGGTGAAAACTCCCTTGATGTTAATTACAAAGGCCCTGGCATTACAGTTACATATGAGATTTATCCAATATGCATCTTTAAGAGTTTATCTTGATCCTTCATGGCTGTGATTTTTCAATTTATACTGGTTTGAGATCTGAATCTGACACTTATTTAGTGTGCTTCATACTGATGGTTAGAAAATCTAATTTGTCCTAGAATAGCCTGGTTTTGCAAGAGGACATTGTACTAAGAGCCTTTTCTTGTATAATAATTTTGCTTTAGAAACTGATTACTCATGGTTCCCATCAGATCTGAATTGCAGATATCTGAGGGAGTGTAGCATTGGGATATTTTAGATTTAAATCACTCTGCTATCTGTTCTACTACAACTCTCTTCTAAAGTAGGCTTTACATTATAAATTACTTTATAGATTTGTAAAGCATGACATAGAAACATTATACATCCTGTGAGTGCTTTAAAATTAATTTGTTCTTGAGCGTGTCCATGTATGAATGAATTTGACATAAGCTTTTCAATTTTATGCTTCACTACAGAAAGTGCACACAGTACCAACTGTAAATCAACTGCCACACTTGCTGAAATAACTACTCAGCTATGAAAAGAGAGTCTGCCCAATATTTAAAGAAGATTTAGATCCAAAAATAAGAATGTGTGCAAGAGAACTGGCATACTACCTTGGGACTTTCGAATCTAAACCAGTGAGATTAGTAATGTAGCATCAGTGTGCAGATCCTTCAGGTCAGGGCTGTCTGACAGAGAGAGCAGGAATTTAAGTTAGTTGAGATCACATTATTGTCTCGACCACATTCCTTGCACTGAGTGAATCACAAGGATTCACCAGCACCTCTCCTATGTGTGCAGGTAAAGATCACATGCATGGACTGTCACAAAAAGTGGGATTTTCAATGTGCATGATTGATGTTCAGAGGGGTGAGCAGCATTTATTATTTTAAAAATGCAATTTTGGATCATCACAATTCTTTATCAACTTGTGTCAAATTCGGCAAAAGTGGTTCCAGCCCTCCCTTGTCTGGGAGAAAGGAGCCCCCACATCCCTGCTCCAGGGCAGCTGCTGCTCATCCAGGACATTTTGGGGAATGGGCCTGAAATCTGTTCTTTCAGTATGATCTAATTCAATGTAAATGGCTTCACTGGCCTTTGCCACCAAGCTAAAACCTGATGGTGTTGTGTCTCAACCATAGGTTGTACCAGACAGAAAAATCACTCGAATACGTGCTCTGCTCTGCTTAACTGCTGAGCATTTGTACAGTTGCAATGAAAAGTAAAATAATCACAGCAGGAGGGCTGGAGAACATCTTATTTCAGGTGACCTCTGGCTGGAGCTAGAGAACATCTCTAGGAAAAGAAAGGCTTTGGCTCAAATCTCTGCGTGTAGAAGAGTGGGTTTTGACCTCAATGAATGTCTTTTCCTTTGAACATCAGGTCAGGGAAGAATAGCTGCCATATCTTATTCTTCCACTTTGTGATGCCAAGCTTTTTTCCCCTCTACTTTTATACCATGTCCCTCAAATAATGTATTTTGCTGATCTGAAATTAATTTTTTCAGAATTGCTTTTTAAGAGGCTGACAGAAACCCTTTTTTTCTCTGTTTCTGCTACTGATAAAAAAAATATCAATGATTCTTACAGCTGTCATGGTCAGAAGCCTCAGTTCATGCTGCCGTGCTGCGAGTCTAGGGAGACCCAAAACAGAAGTAGCAACCTAAAAGGAAAAGAAACTAAAAGAGACCTCACCCAACTGCCATAGATATAGGTATTGAAATTCCTGTTGACTGAAGTAATTCAGCAAAGAAATCTTTGCCCTGTATCCTACATGGAAGTTTACTATATAAGACATACACATTAGAAGCAAAACCAAACCTTTTGATGGGTGAAATAACTCCAGGAACAGACTTTAAAAAAAATCATGCATTTATGGTAATAATAAAAAGGGATGAAAATTGAAGGTGCATTTAAAGAGATTAAGCCCAAACTTTGCTGCTTCTCTGAGAAAACAGTGGAAATAACCTTCAGTCTGGAAAACAAGTAAGAAGAATGGTTTTTATTTTCAATAGGATCTAAATGCCGTGTTCTTAAAATAACAGGCACAACACAATGCTTTTAAATAGCTCTGGTAAGGGAGGTTCCAGCACCCCTGCATTGTGTGACTTACATACAATCATTGACATGGTTTGCAGACAAAAGAGCTACTCAAATCAAAGTATTATTAGTAGTAATACCGAGTTCCTACTAAAAACCCTAAAATGCTTTTTATATCGGCAAGTATTAATATAACTACAAGTTATTCTACTATGAATCTAATATTTACACTACTATTAATAGCTGCCTGCATAAAAATTAATGTTGGGTTTTTAGGGGTCTCTTTTTTTCAAAAGTCAATGGAGAAAACTTTTCTCCAAATGTTCTTTATTAAAAAATATGACAGAACTACTTTTCAACTCAGCCTTGCTATTAATTCTCCCCAAGATGCTCTGGGTTCTGGGAGGTACTCAGAGCCTCATTGCCCAGTGCTCTGATGACAGCAATGGACTGCAGCAACCAAGCCAGGGCTCTCTCTCCTTCTCTTGCTCACCTCTTTCCCAGTCAGCATGTGAGAAGGACAAAAAAAAAAATCTTCTCCTCCTCCTTGCAGGCTCCATCAATGAAGGTGGGTCTGGCTCTAGAGTCCAGGTCTCTATCCAGCAAAGCTTTTAAGCACACAGTTAATCCATCCCCATTTAGAAAAGTGCAGCTGTAGCTACATTTTGCCAAGCAAGACCCAGGAACACACGCCAGCCAAGAGACTTTGGTAAGTGCTTTGGTGAACAGGGATGGGCAGCTGAACAGGATGAACAGCTGAGAGGGACCACAAAAAGGAAACAGCAAAAAGGAGTAGAGAGGGCAGCTTCAGTGGTATTGGAGCAGCAGGAGCAAGGAGAGCTGAGTCAGACCATGACTCAGAAAAGCTCACTCCAATTTCAGTGCCTTTGTTGACTCTGGTTCACCTTTCCCAACTCACTTCACTGTGCCATTAGAGTTAACAGCAATATCTTTGACAATAGCCTTCTGAGATTTACATAAACAAAGGGCACATTGTGAAAGCCAAATGTTAATGATGACATCTTCGGTGAAATTACCTGGTTTCAGAACTTGCCAAAAGTTCTGACCATGGGGACACATCTCTGACCTCACGTCTTCCACTGCTTCACACTTCTGTAGTCAAGATCCCATTATGTCAGGCACCAGGAAAGAGATAAACATCATGGGCAGGTTTAAGAGCAGCCAAGGGAAAGTAACTCACAGCTTGTGGAAGGCTACAGATGCCACATTCATGTGATCCAGCATCAATGACCACAGGGAAAAAAGCAGCTTTCAGGCAAGCTAGTTTCAAGAATGGGAGTAACTGAGTGTCTAGGAAGGAGGGTGAGATTTCAGTTGCTGGGAATAAAAAATTAACACAGTAAATAAAAAGCCAGACCAACCGAGGAGCCCCTTTTAATGCTCCTTCACACTGCCTGGGACCAAACCCCAACTCAGCTGAAGAGCAGGGCAGAAATCCAGATGTTCATACTCAGAGTACTCCCCAGTATGCCATGACTGCCTCTTACCTTTGGTATGTGGGCTGTTAATTTACTGGAATGGATGAAAATGTCTCTGATGATCTCAGATGGGAAGCCCTTCTTCAACTAATGCTTCACAGGAAATTTTCTTTTTGGAGAAGTATATACCAAAAAAGTGCTAAAGACTGCATTGTTCAAGACAAATCTAAGAGCTGCTGTCATCTAAAATAAGCAGCTAGTTCACTTTGATGTACAGCAGACACTTTTTGGATGTTACAAAAATAGCCCCTTGTATTAATCTGACAGGTCCAGCCCCCGGGAAGCACACAAAGCCTTAGCCCAAGCAAAGCTTTCTGATGCCTTGCTGAGTCACTACACCACCAGCTCCTGACAGAAAGCCTTCTTCTAAATGTGCCCTGTAGGCTTCAGTAATTGCTGTGATGTATAAAATACAGCATGTGAAGATGATACAGGTTACAGAGGCTGAAAAATTATGTTTAATTATAAGCTACAAAATCTCAGCATCATAAAGATTGTTTCTCTTATTGATCTGACAAGGCTTCTTATATCTTACTGCAAGATGTCTGTGGCTTTAACTCATCAAGCACTTTAATTTTCCCTCAAAAATAGGAGAATTTCATCTTAATAAACAAATTAAACAACTACTTTTTATACTAAATATGCTTAACCTAAAGCTTTCTCCCTATTATTTCATAAGCACCTTGAGATTATAGAGGCTCAACTAGCTTAGTAAAGATGAATTTCATATGATCCTGGGAATACAGCCGTTGCATTAGTTATTCTTCTTTTCCATTGTGTTAGGCTCTTTGTAAATAATCTGCATGATTAATGAATAGAGGAGACTTATTAAGAAGAGAGGACATGCTTTACTGTACTATTAAAACCTGTTTATTGCCATAGGCAAGATGTCATCAATATTTCTAACAGAAAATTTCTACTTGTGATATACATCATGCAGAATTTTACTGTAACCATTAAAAAAAAGTTAAAAGAATATTTTATCACTGGGTATGAACAGCCATATGCAGATTTAAAACTATGTAACCAAATGCATAATACATCAATATATATGATACTTTGTAAGAAAGGCATTACAATGAACTTGTTTATTTCACAGATCTTTTAAAGGACAGAAAAATCTCTTTAAACCACCTCCAGAGCAAGGCTACTCTATACATCTAAATAAGACCAGTCAAGTGCTAATATAAGTTGTTTCACTGCAAGTATGTACTTTCTTTATTGTCTTTAACAGATTTCCCTAAATTCACAGTGGTAACAAAATGGTTACCAATGCCCCAGACAGCTGATTTATATGCCAAATAGCATGGTGGAGTAAATGCCACTTAGGACCAGTTCTATCAACTTTGTTCGTACAAACAATCACGTTGATTTAAATAGAATCAATCAAGTCAGCAGGATCCAGTCAGGCAACATCTACATTAGCAATAGGAGCTGCACTGCAGGAGGAAACAGCTTGTGCTGGGGGCTCAAAGACCGTGCCAGCAGCGTGGTGGAGAGATGATGTTATTCCAGCCAAGCTCCTGCTTGGCCCCACAGGTGCCTATTAGCAGCTGGAACAAACACAGTAACTGGGAAATTCACTACAGAAACATTCTCCCGATCCCAGCTGAAACAAGGATGTGGGCACGTCCCCAGTTGGCCACAAGCCTGCCAGTATCTCACATGCATCCTCATGGTTTAGCAAAGAAAAGTTCCTCTGAGTCTTCTCCATGGCGTTCCAAGGAAGAGACTGCACATCCCATGTGCTGAGGTGGCAGCAGACTCTGTCCTGCAGGGCTGGTCAGGCAGGGACATCCTTGGGTGATGCTGGGGGAAGGGAGAGCATGAGGTGCATGGGAACCTTCATCAGTGCTTGAATGAAGAATTGGTATTCCTAGGATATTTCCCAAGTGTATCCAATTGGTGTAATGCTTCTGAATTTAATGGCTGCCACCTAATCTGCACAAAACAGCATCAGTTCCACTGAACCAGGATGTGCCAGAGGAGGCAGGGAGCCAAGCATGATTACATCGCTACAAATTCCTTATCATTTGCTCTCACAGTGCAGAAAGACCAAAATAAAATAGGGGAATAGGAAAATGATATCCCTATTACTAGCTTAATAAGATACTTTACCTCATTTTTCCCCAGCATTATAAATGAGACAGCTGCCTTGCTTTGTATCTCAGTACTCATCCAGTGTACCCTTCAGCACCCCTATTTGTTCTATTTTTCATTGCTGAAATAATGATAGAGATAAGCCAATGGAGGCACTCCAGTACCAGTACACAAAGTTACAGCTTCCAAGACAGACAGAAATAAAATTCTCTTTTCCAAAAAATGTACATAGACACATACACAGATTTTTTTTTTTCCTTACTGCCTACAGTGAATCCTCAGTAAAGTCAATATGTTGATTATTTTCAGCAGGGACATGCCAATCACATAATCAATACATTTACATATTTCCAGCTACAGTATGTAATTTCTCTGCTGTATTTTGCAGTTCTTTTACATTAGGCCCAGCTAGAAAATACAGCTCTGGTGGAAGTTTGGCTCTTTGTGATTTATATGTTAAATCCACAGTAAAGTCCTTAAATTCTTTTCAAAACAGTTTTCAAGTGATAGTGGAACCATTGGTCTGTGTTCATAGTTAAGAAATTACTGGTTTGAGATAGTGTCTCAACTTCTATCTATGTTAGTACCTCCTTTCAGGCTCCCCTTGAATAGCAGAGGTTTAGGCCAATTGATTACTCTGCCACTCTCTCAGGAGATAATTGTTTTCTCCATCTTGTCAGGGATTTTTAGCTGTTCAGTAGTGTAAAGTGCAAATGTGCAAGTACTTTTTTTCTTGATACAAATCCTTGAGCTTTCAGGTGACTTAGTATCTGCCCTCATCAGACATGGGAGTTATATGCACTGCCCAAAGTACTATAAATTCACAATACATTACAGGTGTAATTACAGGAGATGACTGAAGATACTTTGAGATGCAAAGTACTGTTGTGTTCCCCCGGGCTTTCTCAGGGCAGCGTGGGCACAGCATCTCACCAAAGGAGGCTTCTGGGGGTGCACAATTAAAAGCACAGCTAACCTTAATGGCTAAAGTGCATGGCTAACCTTAAAATTTAAGCCAATAGGAACGTTTGTGCATATAAAAGGATTTGGTAGGCTGGGTCTCTCAAATTATACCTATGATTTTGGAAGTATAATCAAAACTGAGGAACAATGTATCAACAAAATCTTGACGTATCATTTTTATTTTATTACTGCAATTTCTCACCTAGAATAAAGACTTCTACAGATCTTTCCATACTGAGATGAGAACTGATAGTTTTATCATTGGTCCAATTCATTGTAATGATTTGTAGGCATTTGTTATTTAATTTTGCATCCTTATTCAAATATTTTTGAAGTAGACAGATTAACACAATGTTTGAAATTGCTCACTGATCAAAAGGTATTACTGAGTATTTTGATTCTGACATGATAGCAAAAAAGTTAATCTTACTGACACCAAAATTTACTTGTTTATGTGTTTATTTATGTTCTGTCACTATTTCTTCCTCTGTTAATCCCAATTTTTTTCATCTGCCTCTTTAGTAATCCATTGAATCACTTATCTGGCTTTCAGAAAGTTCCCTGTCTGGTTAAGTTGAGGTAGAAGCCTGAACCATTTACACTCTCCACACTACAGCAAATAAAGAAACTGTTTACAAATTATACTATGATGTGCAAAATCTCACTTGATTATACCTTAACTATTTTGTTTTTCCCTCCCTACCTCACAGATGATGGAAATGCTTAAAACAAGTTCAGGTAGTATGACACAGACTAACGTAAGTGTGAGCATGGCATCCAGGGGACAAGCTGTGACATGTTTGCGTGCTTCTGCCAAAACGCGTTGCATGGCTTTCTGCTGTTGTCTCGTGTTTCTGATTTAGGCAGCATGTTCAGCAACATGTAAGCGTTTCATTTGATATTTTTATTCCAGCTCAGCTTTGGTTTTGTGTAGTCCTAATATTCTGCCTTTTTTGGTAGCTTGTGGCAGCTGCTAGTGGCAAATCTGCAAGCTGTGTATGTGATTCCTAAGTGACCTTCAGAGGTACCTGCTAGGGTCAGGACCCCCCTGGATATGGCTGTTGAGAAATCCTGGGTAGGGATGTGGAAGTGCACAGCTCAAAGGGGTCGGGAGCAGAGCCGACCCTCCCATGCCTGCCGGTGGAAAGAGCCGCTCCCGCTCTGCCTTCCCTGGGAGCCAGGCCTGCTCCTGGTGCAGCTGGCTGGCCAGGACAGCTCTGCTACTGCCAGGGCTTTGTGGCTCTTCTGCTGTCAAACTCTTGCTTCATGTGGCAGATGACACATCGAAATACAAATGTTGTTTGCAGTCTCTGTTTAAAAATTCTGCTATGAGCAAATACAATGTTTTCCTGTGTTTATATAGTCCTTTTAATCTTAGTGTATGCAAAGCATATGAAGGTGAGATTAATCACAGCAGCTTGAAACTTACCCACATGGGTCTTGTGGTGCTGCCTAGTATGGAGAGGAAGAACTCGGGTATTCCCTTCCTGTGTTGCTTTTCTCACAGGATTTTCACTCGTATTTTAAGTGTGCTGGTGAGGGGTTTTTGTCATGAGGCTGGTCAAATATTGACCAGGTTGTCCAGAAAGGTAGTATCATCTCCATCCTTGGAGATGCTCAGAACTTGACTGGACAGGATCCTGAGCAACCTGCTCTGTTTGGACCTTCTTTGAGAAGGGAATTGGAATATGTGAAGTGTCTTTCTACTTAGAGTTGTCCATGATTCTACAGTTTCGTGACTGTACTGGTGGGGAGTAGAGTGAAACCACTAAAATAACTTTAAAGCCATCATTCAAAACCAGACCACCAAAGATCAGTGTTCTGGTGGCAGGTCCACTTTCCTGGAAAATAAAATGGAGTTTCTTGAATGTTGGTTATTACTCTCAGTATATCCAGTTCAACTGAGCAACTGAGCTTACACAGATAGATATTTGTTGTTTTCTTATTATGCAACAAAAAATAACTGTTGAATAGTGTGTGTTGCGTGAGATCAAGATGACTTATCAGAAACACTTCTACTTTTGAATTATTGGAGCTATGCCAGCTGACACTGCCAGCTGTCTACATTATGTTTTTATAGCTCTTCTCAAGTTTCCTGTGTAAGATCCCTACCTCTGTTCCTAAGACATTAATGATTAGACTGTCAGAGCTGAGAAAATCCACCTACTGAGCAAGGTCACCTTCGCTGTTCTCAGTAACAAAGGAAAATGCCAGGCTAACAAGGCTCAGGAAGTCCTAATTAACGTCAATGGCAAACTCAAAGCCAGAGAAAAATAGGGCTGGCAAAACAATTCTCTCTAGAGCTAAGTTTTGTGGTTTTTTTTAACCATTGTAAAAGAAACCTGGAAGCTGTATTTTCAAATATGGTTAGTGCTGGGGATGGGTTGCAGAAAAGAAAGGGAATCAATAAGGGGTTTGTGATTTTCTGCCTCCTTCTCCTCAGTGAATTCCTGCCAGCACACAGAGCTCTGAAACCCAGCTGAGCCCCTGAGGCAGGAGCGCCATACATCTCTGTTCCCACCTGCCAAAAAGTCACCATGTTCCTTCTTCGGTTTGGATCCCAAAAAAAATGTGGGATGCTGGAGCCATGACATATACAGGGCTGGGCCACCCCACAACCTCCCACCTCTTCCCCTTGCTGCCAGAAGACCCATCTTCCCTCATCCTACACTGCAAAAAAACCAATGGCCAATATCTACCCACAGTTTTTGGGTGAATGGGCATCCACAGACTGTATTTTATAGAAGACAACTCACAGATCTGTCTCTCCACTTAAGGATCCTGAATTTGTCTTTGAGTCTCAAAATACTCTACTAAGCATTCTTGCTCCCATTTTCTTCCCCTAAATTAGTCTTAATTCAAAATTCAGAGTCCCTGAATTGAGCTAATCCTCTTGATTGCCACCTTCCTCCTCTCAGTGCTCTGATCCTCATTGCAGGCTTGATGGAACCAGCTGTCTCTCAGATACCTTTTCTGGCAGAGAGCTGCTAAATCCTGCAACATTCAGCCTATTCATTTGTATAATCTGGGATTTTCATGCTGATGTCCTTACTCAGCCATCTCTGGTTTCTGTGTAAGCCCAGTTCTGCCCAGAAGAAGCTTGGTTTCCCCACTGATTCCCTTCTATGCCTAGGATGTCTCCAACTCAGTTCTCTTATAAGTGTGAGGGAGCAGTCCATAAATGAGAGTGGTTTTGGTTTTCAGTGCCTATATGGGGTAATAGCACCTGTAACCATGTTTTACATTCCAGAAAGAAATATTCAAATCAGATATTATGAACAAAATTCCCACAGCCTTTTCAGCAGTGGGGAGAACAGAGGAAACATTTCCCTAAGGATGTTGTGACTTTCCAGTGTTGGAAAGCCCTAGGAATATATCATTCAACATCATTAGAAGTGACACTGATGCAATTAGCCTAACTTGGGAAAAGAAGTGATCCACATGACCTCCTAAGGTTTCCTCCTGCATGTTTTTGTATGATGCTGTTATTTTAATGATGATAAAAGCCTCAGCTCAGTAGTGGTTCTAAATTGTGTGCACCAGGACACAAATTCAGTGGAAGGAGTGGACAGACCTGCCAGTTACACCATTCCAAGCAAATGACAGGAGACGTTTTTCTAAAAACCTTCAGTGCAGTTTTGTTCCTCACATGAAGGTTAAACCCTCAGCAGATTACTCACAGAATGCCATAATTGATCCAAATGGTCTCCTACAATTTCATTCACCCTTCAGCCACATACATTTTTGACCATGTCAGATTAGAAGACTGGTTTATTGCCCTGGTGGCTTCTCTCTGAAGTCTCAGTTACTGTGACACCCTCTGTGCTTCCCAGGCAAGCACAGAGCTCCTCACACTGATGCTGGGTGGCCTTGAATATGTCCACACTGCTACTGCCTGCTGCTTCATTTGCCCCACAAGAGCATTAAGCAAAAGTCAATGCTCTCTGAAAGGGTCACTGCCTGGCTCTCTTGCCTCCTGTTGAGTTGCCTTTGTTTCCTGTTCAGATATTCCCTGCACCACAGAGCTAGGCATGCCTTCAGCAGGACATTTCTCCTCTTATGTCCTGATCCCTGTCTGTCCTTTGCTTCTAGACACTTCTGCAAGTCTCTGCAGGGTCTTCTGTCCTGACATTTCCATTTGACCCATCCTTCATTCAAGCTGCAGTTGTAGTGCCACCTCTGGGGCTCTGGGAGCCATCTGTAACAAAAAGGGTAATGCACCACTTCTTCCTCTGCCTCCACCTGCTGTGCTCAGCCATGTGCTGATCCTCTCCGGCATTGCCAACTTTGAACTCCAAGTCATATTATTCAGGGAGTAAACAAGGGTCACCGTGTTTATCACTGGAGTAGTGTGTAGGCACAGCTCTCCCTTCCCTGAGGCTGATGCTGCTCACAACCCAAAAGAATGGTGCCTTTGAACTTCAAGCAGAAGCACACTCACTCATTCACTGTTGAAAGTGTGGTTATAACTCAAGCAAGGAATGGAATCTTGGGCAGAATCCCTACCCCATCTAAGATATTAATATGGCTCCAAGGGATGTGGAGGAGCTTTATGCATATGGGGACTTGAGACAGAGCCCAGCAAAGCACATTGTTTCCTGGAAGTGCATAAGGAGCCCTAGCAAATTCAGCAGGATGATCCATGGACTGAGAGGTGTGCTCCTATCTAAGTGCTTTTCTGGCTAAGGGCCACAGACCAGCTTGCTCCTGAGAGCCCATGGGACAGCTGGGAAAGCAGAATCTGTCTGCTGGAATACCAATGCCTCTCTTACCCAAAGACTATCCTGATGTGTGAAATTGCAAGGCCTTTTTCAAAGACATCAAAAAGTTCAGCAGATCTCAAGCTTCCTTCCTTTAATAGAGCAGTTTTAATCCTTCATTAGGGCTGGCCAGCCTTTCTGTATCATGCATCCCCAAAATGCCAACATTTCCCTATGGCAAACACCCACCAGATAGACCATGAAGGTCTGAGCAGGACAAAGACCTTGGGGTTGTTCACAGACAAGAGCAGAGCCCCTCTCCCACAGTTGCTATGGAAGACAGCTTGGCTGGGCCTATGTAACCCCAAATCCTGCCCTACCACAGGGATGGCTGAGCCTATGCAACCCCAAATCCTGCCCTACCACAGGGACTCCAGTGTCAGGTGGATGCTGTCAGTGCCATGGGGACCACAGTGTGTGGAAACCATAGATTAACTACTCATCCAATATAGCCAAAGGATCTGAAATTAAGCAGTATTAAGGGCTGGATTTGCTGTGTGTTGTAGGCTTATTTCATAGTGGCAGCATGTGACATCCCTTCTCTGCATCCAGACCACACAAAGAACAAAACAGGCAGAAACCCAGACAGAGCAGTAGCCTCTCACAGCCTGGGAATACATTAAACTGGCAAGTTATTATACATGAGTTGAGCTAGAGCAGGCTGATGCTCCTGCACACACTGCCTTACCTGTCTTCCTGATGCACAGCTATTTTGGATTTTCCAGTCATTCAACATACTTTTCTGTAAGAACATTTTCTTATTTCTTAAGATACACTCCCCTTTTGTAGTCCTATTGACAATCATGCTAGTGACATGAGACTTCAAGCATTCATCTGCTCAATCACAGCATTTTCAGCAGTAAATGATCCTCTGAAATTCAGACTACAGACAAAAAAGACTGCCGGTTCTCATGGAATCAGTTTTTCTCATTACAAATTTCTGTTTCATATCAAAATGTGCAATGAAAAATATATCTCTTGCTCTAGGAACCCATCTTTAACAGACTTGAAGTGGTATAAGGGATAATTAATAAGTTATACCCATCTCTAACCTCTGTGACACAATTACAAACATTGCAAAATGCAAGAATATTCCCCCTGTTGACAAATCTGATCTGTCATTAATTTTGGTCCTCACTAGAGAGGCAAGTGGGGTTAAGGGCCAGAGGAGCATATACCTTTGCAACTCCTTTTGTCAGCCAGCAAAAAAAAAAAAAAAAAAAAAAAAAAAAAAAAAAAGAGTAGAGAGATTTTTTCATTTTGGTACTGGCTTGGGATACCCAAAGCACTACTATGTGGATGTCGAGGAAATGCAGAAAAAACCAATTTCACTGAAATGAAGACATAGAGCTGTCTTCAGTCTAATATATATTAAGGGGAGGGCAGTCATTCTCCAGAATGCCTGAAGCCAACTCTGAAGGCAGAGCTCATATATTCTCAGAGGTGTTGAGCTCAGATCCACTTTGAGGGGGAGAAAATATTGCCTCTATCCAGTTCATGCCAGAGGAGATCTCAAGAAGTAAATCAAAGGACACTAGGGACAAATCTTTGATAAAAGCGTATCAAAACTTTGTTTAATTTGTTTGTACTGCTGTTGTAAAACAGACTCACCAGAGACAATATGATCTACAAATGGAATATGTTACTAAATCAGGACACAACTTACTGGAAGGATGAGTAATGATTTCATCTAAGTCATTACATCTTCCTATCAATAGCATATCTCTGCAGAGAACATGCTTACCTCTAGCTGAATATCATATAATCCCTGCAGGAAAGACTTTAGGTGCCTGACTCAAGGCCGTGACACATCAAACCATCCAAAAAACAGTGGGGCAGAGGGTCCCTTGTTGAGATCAGATGTGCATAGATATGTACATTTTGTGGTATGTTCAATATCCAGCACATACTCCCTTCAGTTTGTAAAACTTGCTTCTGCCCAGGTATATAGGAAAGGGCCAGTTATTAGGACAGCAGAGAAAGGGGGTGATTGTCCTGGAAACAGCGTGGTCATAGACACTGAGACCTCTGAGTGTGACACACACCCATGGGATTGCTGTGCCTTTCAGACTGCGCCAAGTAAGCAGGGGGCTCTGCACATGAACACCTCCATCCTGATAAACTTTGAGAGCAAATATCTAAAATCCTCAAATTCTGCCCAGGCAGCTTCTCTGAACAGAGAAGGATTAATGGGTTAATGCTTGGACTCAATTGTCTTAGAAGTCTTTTTCAACCTTAATGATTCTGTGATTTTAAGAGTATGTGTGTATGGGAGGCTGCACTGGGTTAAATTTCAGAATCACAGAATGGGTAATGTTGGGAGGTACCACAGTGGGTCATCTGGTCCAGCCTTCCTGCCCAAGCTCTAGCTACTGAGCCCCTTATCTTACTTCACATGCCCACCCTGTTTGACTGTAGTTGGTAAACCTATTAGCTTCTGTATCTAGGCAGCACACACCCCAGTGCTATTTTCAACATTATCACCATCCTCTCTTCTCTCCAGACTGATGCTGTCATTTAATCCCACTGACATTCCCTCAAGAGCATCCTACAAAATTATCTATTACTATTTGTTCCCACAGTAGAGCTATGATAACTTTGTCCTCAGTTTTCACAAACTTCTCTGTTCTGCCCATCTTGATGCTCACCTTGTCTTCCCTTAAAATGTCACAACTAAAATCAATTCCTAGTTTCAATTTTCCAGCAAACCACACTAAATCCTTTCACTGTTTCACCTTCATCCTTTTTGTCAGATTTGTGGTCCAACCTCTTGAAGTTTCCATAAAACTACTTCTTTGGCTTTTCCTACTTTTCTCCTTTCTTCTGAGATGCTCATTTCCTTTTCCTCTTTGTGCTCTCCCAGGACTCCTGCAACACAAAACCTCCTCTCTGAGTGCCACCACAGCAAAGTTCAAATCATACCAATTTCCAGGTTTTGTCAGGAAATCAGTCAGGAAATCATCCTTTGATGTCCCACCCACAGCTCCTGCCTCTGGTGTTGAGCAGTGATTCTCTTCTCTGTACTCCTCTGCACAAAGTACAGGCAGCTGGAGGAGGAATCAATGCCCTGCTCCTGCCCAAGTTAGCCTGGCTTCTACTTACCTCCAAATAAACCAGTCAGTCTTTGTCTGACATTCATTTTTGTAGCACAGGATCTACAGCCCATTCTGAGTCAAAAACATCCTTTCTGGGGAGGAGATACAGCTGCTGCATGTTTCCTGCCTCCATTCTCTTATTACAAATGAAGAGTATTTTAAATGCCTGTGAAAGACCTGGAATTACATTAAAGTTACATTGATGAAAAGTCCCCTTTGGAAAGGAAACTATGATTGAGATTTGGAGAGGGAAAGTGTCTGGCTGTGTCGACCGCCAGATTTTTTTTCCTTCCCCAGTGGAAAAATAAAAAAGGAATGTGACATGAGGACCACAAGATAGTGTCAGAGGAGAATCTCTTGAGCAGAGGCCACACTACCCATCATCCAAAGGACATTCATTCATCTCTACCTTGTGTATGGTGCTCAGGCTGAGTATGGGACTTAAAAATATTCACTATATCTATGCAGCTATTTCAGCTCTCTGACTTGCAGAAAATTATTTGCCTGACAGGAGCAGACTCTGAAGTAGTTTGTAATTAATACATCCATTTTCATATTCCTTAAAGATAACATCCATAACAGATTAGAAAAATCAGAGTTGCCACAAAGATTTCTAAATAACAAGAATTAGTTGTGATTAAGTATATCACTGTAAAGTAATGAATAGACTTGTCAATTGCATATCAAAGTTAATAAACAAAAAAAGAGTACTGATGATTTAAGAAAGCATATACAAGAATAATTTGTTCAAGTCTGTAAAGCAGAGTACTTATAGGTAGCTGGCAATTTTTAGATGCCCTTCATTGGACTTAAAAGTTTAAGGTTTTAGAACCTGGATATTCATGTGGGTTTTCTGTTGGTTTTGTTTTTGTTGTTGGTTTGGGTTTTTTGGTTTTGTTGTGGTTTTTTGTTGTTATTTTTCAGATTGTTGTTTTGTTTTGTTTTGCTTGTCTTTGTTTTAAGATGAAGATGCTACAAAACTTGCATCCAAAATTAGAGGGCTTGAAAGGGCTAAATCCATTTTGCCAAAGTCACCCATAATGGACATAATATCCTGCAGCTAAGATTGTCAAGTCAGTTGTAAAAGGTTTTCAAAAATGTTGCAAAATATGCACAAGTCATAACTTACCAGAATTCTTTGTAAATTCTATGACTAATTAATTATAACTTGTATAAAATAATTTTATGCTCCATTCATATGCTTAGAATTTAATTAATTTGTAGGTTATATGCCCCTAATAATAAATGTTTCTCCATGATCTTGGTCCAGAGCCTTGTAACAGTGCACAGCTGTTCATCAGCTTTAAAGGCAACTCTGTCACTGACAGTGGTAAAGTTTACTGAGCCCTACAAAAACTGTCTGCTTCACATAACCTTTGATGAGCATGTTATACAAAAGGCAACAGGTAGCGTTTATAGTATTTATTTATTCCCTGCCCACGTGAGGATAAGCACAGGTAATGCTCAAACTGCTTTGTAAAATCTACAAACCAGGTAGCAACTCACCACTGCTGGCCTTGGGATTCACTTGTGTGCAGTAAATAGCCAATATCACTTCTCAGGTAGAAAATTAAAACAAAAAAAAAAAAAAAAAATCATATTAATTGGCTGAATATAGTTCATTCTAGTGATATGCTGGGCCCTACAGTGTCCTCTTCCTACCTGGTGATTTAGGATCTGTTTCTCTTATTAGATTATACTGAAGATTTAATCCAGCCTTTTTCAGGAACAGTGAACTCAGTCAGAAAAATATGGTTTTAACCATTGTCTGATAGAAACATGTAGAAAAAAAATAGTATTTTGCTCTGAAGAATAAAAACCCAGGGAACACATATTCCTTTGGTAGGATTTGATAAATCACATGCCATCATATAATAATACAGTTACATTTCTTGCTAAGCATAGCAGCTGTCCAATTAGGTAACTTGGCCATTTACTCAGCTAGTCAGTCATTCCTATTTTTCCTCATCATCCGTGATGCACCAGAAGGTGCAGCAAACTGTTTCCACAATTCTCAAAACATCTCCCTCTCTGCTTCAGAACAGGGCACACACAAGGTCACTGCAAATAATGCTGTTGAGATTGAGGGAACAGCTTTTTTTCCCTTCTAAACCTAAAGCCACACACACCACTTGAAAAATTAATGACTGACTGGGTGATAGTTGTCTCCTGGGGAGTCTGAAGTGGGGTCAGTGCTTATTCACCCTCAGGAGAGGAAGGTGGTTTAATGGATGACACAGTGCCTCGGGCTGCAGCTTCAGGACAGTCAGGCAGACACATCCTGGGTGACCCGGACTTCACTTGCCTGTAGTTCCCCATCTGGGGTTTTATGTGCTAAAAAGGTTCACAAATCAAACGGATATATTCGTGGCAGAAAGATTTTCAGGACACTTACATGCAATGATGTCTGTCAGGCTCCCAGATTCCCCCCTCCAAATCGTTGGACGGTACATCATTTTGAGGAAATATCCCTATGGCTTTCCCTGCCCTGCCCTACATACCCACTGCTGGCCACTGCCAGAAAAGAGGTGTGGACTGAGTGCACTGCTGGTCTGACCTCACATATGGGAGGTGAGAACTTTATTTTCATACGTGCCTGTTCTTGGGGAATGCCTGTCTCCAGGCTCCTCTGGCCACCATTGAGCTATTCCTTCACATGCCCTCACACTCCCCTCAGCCCTGTACTCACTACAGTGTTTAAAGCATCACAGAAAAGCCTCATCCTGCTGCCCCAAACAGAGCAGGAGCTCCCAGCAGAGTTGGCTCAGCACACCATGATTAGTTCATGAGCCAAGCCGAGGTCCCCCTCGCTCCCAACTCTGTGTCGCTTCTTTCTTGTGCAGTAGAGATCTCTCTTTTACTGACCTGCACAACACACAGAATTATTTGCTGGAGTTACAAAATATATGACTGATACAACCAGTTTCTACCAAGGCTGCAGGAAAAAAGGCTGTAACTTGCTGTAATAGCCACAAGCTCCATCAGAGAACAGAAGGTTCCAGGTAAGGAAAGCACGACACATAACCACTTAATAAAAACAACCCCAGCCCACCAGGGAACCAGTAGAATTTACAGGCATTGTACTGGGAACAGAAATTTGGCCTTCATGGTCAGCACAGAACTATTAGCAAACACACAGAGCAGTTAATATTTTGAGGTTGTTCTAGCTTTGTTTGTGTACCTTTATAGGTGACATTTCCAAGACACTACGAGACTCTGCAGAGTTGGACCTATTAATAGTGAACATGCAGCTGAGCTGACATGACAGAGGAATAAAGAAGTGAAGTTCACATAGTCATTTATGCAGGGAAGGTAATTCCCCAAATTTTTTTAGCAGCCTTCCAGTCCCCTTCAACCAGAGATAAATGCTTTGTGCTAGCACTACACAAAGCAGATCTGTAAACCTACCCCTGAATTGACTAAGGATGCTTTTTCCCAAGCCTGTTTTCTCATTTGTTTCTGTTATTGCAGCTAAATGTGGATGGGAATTTTCTCCTGGGCGACGTTCCCAGCAGGTATTAACATCCTAGGGGTTTTGTTCTTCAGTGGCTCACTGGCCATCTGGCTCTCAGCCATAGGGAAACCCACATGGTCTCCTGCTAGCACTCCAAAATCCTGCAGGGCAATCATCACTGTCCCTTCCTTCTCCCAGGCAAACTGTGAATGGCTGTGGGCAAGAAGATAGTCAGAGCCAGGCCTGCAAGGGGATAAATGAAGACATTTGAGATACTGAAGTAGAAATTGGACAACAGGTTTCAGTAAAATCCCAGCTGGAGCTACTGGTGACTCAGGTGGATGTGCTGACAGCGGTTGGAAAGGGAGCTGAAAGGGCTCTGGAATGACACAGGTGAAAAGGCATTCCCGAGACCCTGCAGACAGTCCAAGGGAGGGAAATCCCTGATGGCCACACATGGAAACAACCTGTGTGCTTGGAGCCCTATAGCAAATGTACTGAGGCCAAGCTCTCCTCCCCAGCACTGTGCTTGCCCTCACCATCAGGAGCACAGGGAAAGCCCAGCAATTCTTAAAGCTGCTGTAATCCAGTATGAGACAAATGGAGGGGGAAATGCAATATACAGTTGTTTCAGCAGCTGATTGTTTTTGGTTTCTTAGCAACTGTGGGAAAAAAGACTCCCTGAGATCTGAGCTGTCTGGTCAAATCCAGCAGGCATCCCTCTGTGGAGGACAGCCCTCCTCCTCTCTGCTCATCTGCAGAGGGAAGCCACAGCTGGTGGGAAGCCCTCCCAAACCAAAATAGATTAACAGGCTTATCCCCTTGTCCTTCTCTCCACTGAGGGACAGGGAACAAGCTGGGCATCAGAGTCCTCAGTGTGGTTCCACCAGAAGTGAAAAGCTTGTCTGAGATTAGACTGCTTTTCATTTTAAAGAGAATGGAAAAGATGAGGGAATCTTGCACTAACAGCTGCAGTCAATGGTGTTCCCAAGTTGCACCCAAAAAAGGAACTGCAGGGGAGACATCAGGTTCTTCTGTGCCTCAGTGTCAGAGCCAGGCTGGAGGGGAGCAGAAGGACACTCCTGTGGCTCCAGCCATCAGCCACTCCAACCCTGCAAATGACCCTGAAAATGAGCCTGATGGCTTGGTGCAGGGGTCCTCAGCTCCTCTCCTGGCAGTGCAGGTGGATCAGTTTCAGCATCCTTCACAGGTTCTTTTGGGAACGCTGCTACTGAGTACATGAAAAGCTGTTTATGGCTGTTTTCCCTGTGATCAGCGGTGTCAGTCTCTTGCAAGTCCTTTGAGCAAATCTACAGAGAGAAAGGGCTGATTTTTGCTGAAGTGTTTCACATCTCTGTGGGTATTTGTTCTGGAGGTTTCAGCACTAGTGCAGGGTTTGTGTGGGTCTCTGTATTACAGCAGCCATTTAATTGTTTTGGTTTTCAGGGACAGCGTTTCAATAATTTAAATTTATGCCTGTTACTGACATACTGGCCATGCTCATTGCTAATAGCTTACTTCCATCCATACTAGCACTATCTCATTCATTCAGATATAAGTATGAGGATGCTGACCTGTAGTTAATCCTACACATCCCTGACTGTTAATGTAATGACTATTAAATATTAATGGGAGCAGAGAAGGGAAGTCAGATCACCTTTCCCACAGCTTAGTGCCCCTGTCACCAGGCTACAATGTCATCCTTGATCTTGCTTTTTATATCCCCTTTCTCCTAGTTTCATTTACAGGACAAAGAAAGATACATTTTAGAAAACTCTTTGTAGTCAAGCAGCTATTGCAAGGATTAGAGCTGCTCCAGGATTTCCCTTTTCTAGGCAGATGTTTAAACCACCATGTTGCTGGCTAAAAAAGGAGGTGTATTTTTTGCTTTTAATCTGGGAAAGGGCCTTACATGCTGGCTCAGAATATTCTAGAGAATCTGCTAGAGAAGAGGAGACTGCACAGACACCCATGACCTAGATGCTCCTCCTGATGCTGTGCAAAAAATAATTCATTGTTCAAGGAGGATGTGGAGGGTGTCTGGTGGTTACAGTCCTCCCCACAGCAAGGGAACACCATGGATCTAGCAGGGGGTACCAGTGCACAGTCCATTAAACAAAGTACAGCCCAGTCCCGAGGGTGGAGCCTGAGGCTCTGGTGCAGACCCTCAACAGTGCCACGTGCCCATTGTGTTCCCAGTCTGGTGGTGGGAAAACTCTCCTGACTAGTCTGGAGTACAGAAATGAATCCCCCCTTCTAGAAGAGAGACTGGAGCATCACTTCTCAATTCCAGGTGGGTATTACCATGTCAAGCATCATCACTTCTGGTCACGCTTCAACACAGAAAGCCCTGTCCCCTATGTGACCATCCACAGAATATTTCATTTGCAAGCCTGTTATGTTTTCGGGCAGTGGGGACCAGGGATGGTGGTGCAGAGATCTCTTTCTCTACATCTTTCCATGCCTTTTTTTCTCATGGTCTTTTCTTTTGCATCAGGCAGTTGTGACTGCATCCTTAAAACAACAATGTCTAACTGCTGGAGGTATTTGTCTGTGCTTAAATCCATGTATCTTCATATGATTATATTTTTCTGATTATAAAGCTAATGAGATAAAGCAGAAATCAATCAAAGTAGCTGGGCTTGAAGTGCATTAATACTTAATACTACATTTTACTATTGTAATTATGATTTATTTACTTTTTTAATTGCTATCTGGTTTGCTTATCTCTATGAGAGACACTTCTCAAGAGTATCTTTCTGACTATAGTGTTTTATTTTTACAAAAAAATGCAGGCATTTAGTGAGATGGAAATTACTTCCTTATTATTTAAAATTAATTCAGCCTGTCAAAATTAGCTCATTGCCATGCACAGTGTTTCCTTTTTAATTCAGTCTCAGCCTTTCTAGAAATTGAAATTTTGTGCTGAGATGATGTACATAGCAGGCTTTTTATACATATTAAGTCCTACATATTACAAGGATTAAGGCCACATATACATTTTAGAATAGGGTACATAATTATAAAACAAATTTTGCAGCAGGGATAAAAGACTGTCAGCTTTCCATTGGTCTTGTAAACTGCTTTGCTGGCCAGGAATGAAGCTGCAAGAATGCCTGATGGGAATAAAAGGGACTCTCCTGTCTGCTCCTTTAGGACTCTAACTTTTGCTAAATCAGGACAACAGTAGAGGAAATATTTGCATACAAATAATTAGGATGCCAGTGCTCCCTTCTTTTCTCTTTTTAGAATAAAAAAGAAGAGAATAGAAATCAGAAAAGGACAGAGGAGATTGAAACCTGTGATGGGTATAGGAAAAGATAACCTTAATAAATGGGAGAAAATTGCCTGTCACCTGCAAAGGGAGCAATGGAAATAAGGGGGGAAGGGAGACAAGTTTCAGACAGCAGCATCTCACAAGAGTTTCTTCAGGATGAAGAATCGATTAGGAAAGATGGAGAGAGAAGAAAAGGTAGCTTGAAAAGATCTTCATACTTCCCACTCTGTCCTCTGAGCTGCTCACAGTTCCCACTGCATTCCCTCCTCACAGTAGCTGAATGGGCTTGTGGCCAGAGGCTGAGTCCTCTGGAAACAGGAAACATCCCAGTGACACACCTGCACTGGGCTGGTGTCCTGGTCACACTCCCTAGAAAGAGAACATCAGGAAATGAAGAGTTTGGAATGGAGGAAGCAATCAAGAACTGTTGCTGGGGAAGGCACCTGGAAAGATTGCCATTCCATAGTAAGAAGGTGACCATGGAAATAATTTTTGTATTCACAACTGAATCAAAAAAGTAGTTAAATAATTTCATAGCATAGACAAGACATTCAGTGTCACTCCTATCTCCAAAAGGGATGATGTGGGGAGCAACACACATGGCAGTGTTACCTCAGTCCCTGGGTAGGTCATGGAGTAAACAGTCCTGGAAATCATTTCCAAAGACAAAGGAAGAGAAGCTCATAAGAAGTTGTCCGCCTGGACTGATAAAGTGGAAATCACACCTGAGAAAACCTGAAAACCTTGTACAGCAACATGACTGTCTCAGTGGTCACAGGGAAAGCAGTGAGTAGCATTGTTCATCTTAACTTTAGCAGGGATTTTGAGTGAGAAAAGGATTAAAGAGCTGGTGTCACTCAGTCTGGAATAGAGAAGGCTCAATAGGGACCTTGTGAGTGTGTACAAACACCTGATGGGGGGCCAGTAAAGAAGACAGAACCAGACTTTACTTGGTGGTGCCTGGTTACTGTGTAAGACACAACAGACACGCAGGAAATTACATTTAAACTTAAAAAAAAAACAACCTTTTTTACAGCAAGCATTATCAAACACTGGAGCAGGCTGCCAGAGAGGTGCTCGAGTCTCCATGGTTGGACCTGACTGGACATGACCCTGAGTGAGCTGCTCCAGCTGAGCCTCTGAACCAGGGACTGGAGCAGATACCCCAGAGGTGCCAGCTGACCTCTGCAGTTTTCTGAGTCTCTGACACCAAGACAAGAAAACTGCTGGCAACTGGCAGATAGAAAATATGAATTTTGGTTTATTGATTTGCAGCAAAAGACCAGTAAAAATCAAGGGGTTGATCTTGCCAAAGAGATACAGTGGGGAGCAAGGTGCAAATAGGTCCTCCCACAGGATCACCACTGTGGCAAGGGGGAAGCTGAAGCACAACCCACATATGGATAAATCACAGGATGAGGGAGGTATCTCCCACTATTGCTCCCTTAGTAAGAACTGATCCAAATAAAGCTCTGGAAAACAAAACCTATCGGCAGGAACAACCAGCTTCAACCCAAGTCTTGGCTCTTGGCAGTAGGCACCAGTGCTTGCACATTGAACACAATTCTTGCAAAGAACACTGAGGGAGCTGGCGTTGTTTAGCCTGGAGAAGAGGAGGCTTGGGGGTGACCTCATCACTCTCTACAACCACCTGAGAGGAGGTAACAAGTGACAGGACAAGAGAAATGTCCTGAAGTTGCACCAGAGGAGGTTTAGATTAGATACTAGGAAAAATTTCTTAATTGAATGAATGGTCAGGAATTGGAACAGGCTGCCCAGGGAAGTGATAGAAACACTGTTTCTGAAAGTGTCCCTGTCAGAAACTCTCTGAAAGTGTCCCAAAGGTCTGTGAATGGGGCACTAAGGGACATGGTTTAGTGGTGAACATGGTAATGATGGGTTAAAGGTTGAAATAAATGATCCTAAGACCTTTTGCAACTTCAACAATTCTATGATTCTGTTATTCTCTATCCTGGAATTCAAAACCTCAACAACTGCAAATGTGCTTTAACTTGTGCTACTTTGATGGATGTTTCTGGTGAAAAAGGCACCTGGAAATGCTTAACTGCCAAAACTGTAGGGATAAGAAACCATGAAAAGAAGTCAGAACTTGTTTTCTCCCATGTTCAGAGCCCTCTTTGTGCCACCTACTGTGGCATACCCCAGCAGCACATCCCAGTGGGAAGCACACCTGGGCTCTTATCTCTCTCTCTCTCTGCATTTTGCTTCAAGTGCTTGCAATTAGCTAAGGATCCTGCCACCCAAATGTTTTGGGGACAGCAAGGTGTTGGTGTTTGCAGATTTAACACAAGTTACTGTGAATCATCAGGAGCATTTTATAGATTAGGTTTCTGATGTTAAACAGACTGTGTTTTAATTTAAAGTATTTCATATGTACATTGCAAAACAGTATAGAAAAATGCCCCACATTTTTCAGCTAAACTGGAAGACTAACTTTTTTTTTAAATCTGGCAACTTCAAAATACTGTTTAATGAAGGAACCTAAATCCAAGTTATTATTTCTTTTTTATTTTTTTACATTTAATAAGGGTTTACAGCATATTTTACACTATTTTGAATCATATTACAAGTATCAGTAATTAATTTTCTTAGTAATGCCACACATTTTGAAGTTACTAGAACTGCTTTGAGTGAGCAGGTAACTCTAGATACTGCAGTCCCCTCTAGTGGGGAAAATCAGACTGTGCCGATTTTGCAGGACCTGCTGCATTAGCAATGGCTGGATACGAAAGCTTTGCTTTCCCCCCATATATCCTGAGAACTTTGAGTCGATTTTTTCTTTTTATGGTTTGTTATTTATTTATGGTACATTATTTTTGTTCTGAAGGAGAGAGGGGCATGTGAGGCCCTGGTTCAGTTCCTACATGTGAACCTTCAGAGCAGGAATTCACTACGTGCCCTACAAATCCTGCCAAAAGACAGCAGGTTTTGTTTCAAGTACCTTATTTCCACAAAACATTTGGGAAGCTGTTTTTCTTTAATAAAAAGGAAGTTAAGGGATTAATGAAGGACAGGTCCACCAGAGATCACCATCCATCTCCTGGCTTAGCAGATCACTTAAACCCATTTAAAAATCCTTCTGTACTGGCATTTTCATATTCAGAATTGTGCCCTTGCAATACTCTCCTGTTCTGTGAGCAAGAAGCAGTGATTTTTAGATTTTAGGAAGCCCTTACCATCAATATAATAAAGAAAACTCCCTTCTCAAGAACCTTATCTGCCCATTTGTTACATTTCTGTTTAGCTGCATTTCAAAGGAAGAACTATGTCTACCACTCCACATCTCTTTTTTGTTTTTCTCTTACGTAATTGCCATCATGTTTTTAATTAAGTTAAATAGGATGTTGCACTGAGCTCCTCAGCAGCTTCCTGAATTTTGTGATCTATCCCATCAATTGAAATCAGAGCACTATCTCTGCTTGGTACCACATGCACTGAGTGCAAGTCACAGCTATTTGCATGAACCAATTTATCTCTTAAAAATATTTCTTCTTGACTGAAGAATAAATTTCCTTTACCCTAATGCGCTAGGTAATGAATTGCATTTGAAATGTGTTTATTTTTAGCAAAAAAATGCTAATGGCAGCTTGCTGTTAAAAATAGACAGTACAGTTGGCACAGAAATATGGGCTGGGGAATCGTTCTTCCCTGATCAGTGGAAATGCCCTCTTTGTAAGTCACCTGGGGAGAAAACATGATGTTCCCAAGTAATTTAGTCCCTCCAACTGGAGCGAGGGTGAACAGCAAGTGGCACTGTCACCTGAGCCCTGCCTTAGGAATTGCCCCTGTAGCCCAGCACCCTGCAGGGCTGTGTCCCTCCCATGGGGCCAAGGCTGTAAGACAGAGATGGCTCCCTTCTCTTTTCCTGCCTCCCTGCTGGATGGCAGTGGGTGCAATGTGGGGTTTTACGTGTCTCTAGCTCTGCCCGCTGCAGGGAGTGGGGGCATTTTGGTGGAGGGAGCACTGCAGGACCCCAGCATTAGCAGCTCCAGCTCCTCTCTCAGCAGCTGCTCCCCAGGCCAAGGGACTTTATCTTGGACAGGGTTTTCCTGTCTGTGAAATTTCCCTGGCTGCTCTCTAAGTCCATTACTTGTCACATCCCCATGATTTATTCCCTTCATTTTCCAGCAGCTTTTTTTTATAGTTGAGAGTGTTATGCCCACTAAGTCTCCTTTCCTCTAGATTACACAGATCAATTGCCCAAGTTTTCTCTTACATTAAGAATTCCAAGACTTCTGACACTCTTGTTGTGCCACTCTTGTATTCATCAGGTAGGTACACTTCTCTCTTACAATCCAGAGCCAAAAAGCAAAACATGCAGCTGAGGCCTTGCTGAGCATCCTGGTAGATTCACTTTGTGCATTTTGCAGATAATTTTTTCTGTTTCTTCAAAATGGTAGGACATTTGTCTATTTTTTACAACAGAAGGGCCTTGTGTTGTCATGTCATTGTTTGGTCCGTAACTTTTATCCTGTACAGCTCTCTCCTTTGCCCATGCATGTACTGCTATTGAATTCTGTCCTGTTTTTCAGATAATTTCTGAAATGATCATTTCTAATGAGTTAGAACGAGTTAGAATTAGTTGTAATGAGTTAGACATAATACATGTTGAATACTGTTCTGATGTACAACACACTTGGAGCCCCTCCTGAATTACTGTGACCCACAAATGGAGGAGGAAATCCTCTATTCCATTGGAGAACCTCTATCCCAGTATCTTAGTGGCTAGTCAAAGTACTTTAATAACATCAGACCTAAGACAGATTCTCATGAAACTCTAATAAATACAGTCCTTTAGCCGGACAGTGAGCCACTAATCACCACTCTAACAGTATGTTTTTCCAACAAGTCTTGTTGGAAATTTGTTTTCATAGCAGCTTATCTAAGTAAAGTTTCCTAAATGCTATGAGAATGTTTGAGATTTTTCAGATTCATGGTTCAACTCTTTTAGAAGTCTGGCTTATAGAGTGGAAAACAGAAAACCTTCCAAGCACACAGGTGCTGCATCAGCTAGTGCTCATCAAATGCTTGCTCTATACTTTCAAGACATTTTTATCATCCAGACCCAATGGGGCTGCTGTGATACAAGGGCTGCATTTTCTCACCTCACTTTAATTACTGAGTGAAGTATTAAGTGCCAGTTCTGGTAATGTGGTTACCAAAGAGATACCCTCAGGGTCTGGCTGCACCATCCAAATCCTCCAAGTGTGGCAAACAGCACCTGGGAGGAACCCAGCTGCTCCTGCTGTCAGCCCTGGCCATGTCAGCAGCCCTTCCCTCAGAAAAGGGGCAATATTTTTGCTTGCAAGTGTTGTCCTGTGATTCTTGGCAGTCCTAATGTTGGATTTTGCCTGAGAGTAATTGATTGTGTAATTGGGTAATTGGGTTGTGTCTGGTACAAATTCTGTGGAATTCGTACCAGACACAACCACTTCTCAAGAGATTACAAATCTAGTTTTGAACATTATTTTCCAGATTTTGCTTGAAAGGTAGGTTCAGTGTCCTTGAAAGATAGGACAGCATCCCCTACTTCCTGCTAGAAGATCTTACATAGAAATCTCTAGCCAAAACAATACTGTCTTCATTTGACAGAAAGGACCCAGAAGGACCAGACAAGAATCTAGAAATTATTATTTATTTCATACATGATCAAGAGAAGGTTCTTCTCTTGGGGAAGAAAATCACAATGGGAAGTCCTTGATTGATCCTTGGTGCTTCTCATTATACAATGATCTTAGGGATTGGCTTGGTTCTAACTGAGTCAGAAAGGACCCAGAAAGGTCCAAAAGGGTTTCCATCAGATGTTGATTTTAACATAAAATGTGGCTGGAAACACAGCCACACTAGTTAAAGAAAAGTAGAATTTTTTTCTTATTTATAGGCTTTAGTATTTCCTGGGACCAAACCCACTACTTCCTAATTGTAGACTACAACCTAAACTGGAATTATAACAATTAGAAGTCAGGAATCCAAACTAAGGAAGATTTACCCATGGTGGCAAGTGTTTCATTAGCAGGTAACATGAAGAATCAATATTTTATGACCTGTCACATATTTGAGTCATCTGACATGCTTTATCCTTAGATGTTGAAGTTGTTCGACAGTTCTAAAGTAGAAGGAAGCAAAACAGAAAAGAAGTTTTTTTTCTGGTGTCACACTGTCAGAAAAATTTAACAGGTAATAGTCTACAACAAGCAATTAAAACACATTGGTCTCTTATTACAGAACAAATTCTACTCCGTGGTGCCTGAGGGAAATGCATCTCATAAAATTTGCTATTTTTATGTAAGAAGCCAGAACAAACTATACTTTCCCCGCATGAAAAAAAAAATCAAAGAGAAGCAGAAATGCTGCTATTTCACAGTGCACAGATGAATACTGATTTGGAGACCTTACATAACAGGGAAGCAGAAAGATCCATTTGCAAAACCTCTGTTTGTTTTCTGCTGAGGTCCAGAGTGCAACCACAGACCTATAGGGGAACATACCCATATGGAGGATACAGTCTGTTGTCCAGATAAAGAGCACAGCAAAGGAAGGGGATTAGTTCAGAGGAAGACAAGAAAGGGATGAGGATGAAATGCCTGTAGAATTACCTACAACTTTAGAAGTGTCACAACTGCTCATGCTTTCTGTTTGCCAAGTTTCAGTTCTAAATCATGTGTTGTACTTCAATCTCAGCTTTAAAAAAACAAAGACGCAAACAAAACCAAAAAAAATCACCCTTCTGTGCCTCATAATTGCAAAGAAAACCAATAGCTCTCAGGAAATAAGAAAGAAAGTAATGGAAGTAAGCTATTAGCAATGAGCATGGCCAGGCTTTTCAGAACTCATGTTTATATGTCTTCTTGGTTTTTGAATGTTTGTGGCTAATTAAGTCTTTCTGAAAAACAAGGACTTTATTCCCTGAGCAGCACTAACAGGATGGGTCTTCTGCCTCTTCCAATGTGGTACAAAAAAAAAGGAGATATTTTCTATAGATAGTTAGTCTAAAAGTATCCAAGATTTTGTTTATCAGAGCATTTTCTTTCATTTTCCACATCCCCCTAGGATAGCTCCTTCCATGTATTAAAAAAAAAAAGAAGCATCCGAGAAAATTTCAGTCTCAACAAATTGGTATTTTACACTGAAATTCCTTTAATATAAAGTTTCAATGGGTTTCACCATACAAGTCCAGGAGAGTGAAGAAATCTGAATTGTAGCTTTATTTCCTATCTCCAAGCAATTGATAATTGAGACTTTGTGAGTAAAGAGGTTTGCCTATCACACCAAGAAGAGAGGATAGACACACAGTGATGTAAGGGTATAGGAATGACCACCAAGCTCATCTCCAGGGTTCAGTGACCCATCACTTTGGGACCACCATGAAATAAGTACATTTACCTAACTACAGCCACAGCTGATGTTTTCCATAGTGCTGCTCATGTGGAGTGGGCACATGGCAGGTACTCAGTCCATGGTGCTGGGTGCTCAGCAGTGTGTCCCAGAGACAGCCCAAGCTGGGCACTCAGCCACTTGTCCCTGACCTGTACAACAGAGGCTCAACTGCCTTATCAGGCCCATTGGAAGAAAAAGAGGTTTTTCTTTTTCCTTGAGTTTCTGCTTATTTTTAAATGTGCCAAGACTGGCACAGCAGCTTGGCTGGCCGTGGCTGCAGGGACTTTGCTGCCAGCAGTGCCCAGCCCTGCAGCCTCTGCACTCCCCCAGGGCTGGGCGATCTGAGAGGATGTGACCTCCAGAAGAGGACACCAAATTAGGAGATGTTTCAGTGTCTGAGGTGATGAAATATTTAATCCCTGCTCTCTCTGGGATATGCATCATCACAGATTTACTTATCTGCAGCTTGGTGACAGCAGCAGCTGACAGGGACGATGACAGCTGACACACATTAACCCAGCTGCACAACACAAGCTATCACTCCAGAGCACAAATCCATCATTATTATTCCAGCACCGAGGAGGTGTCTCATGCCAGATACCAAGCCTGGGCAGCACTGCACTGCAAAGTCAGCTCTGCCAGGGTCTCTTGGAGGCGAGGGAGCCTCAGCAGGACCCTCAGCCCCAGCAGCCCCAGCAGCCACAGCAGTGGCACTGGTCCCTGAGCCCAGCACCAAGGGAACACACAGGGTATGTGCCCTCACTGCTGACCTGCTGACCAAAATGTCAGGGAAGTATGGACAAATATGACTTGTTTAGGGTGTGGGAGGGTGGCAGCATTTATTTGAGCTTTTCTAGAGCTGCAGATGTAGTTGCAGATGCAACTGGACCTGACTTGCTTCCCCTTTGTCTAAGCTGCCCCCCCTTTTTACAGATGAGCTTCTTTCTGAGCAAACTTGTATTAGTGTCTTCTTTATCTAATAGGTTGTTCTGAATTATTGCTGTCTTTGAGAAACTAGTGACCGAGCTTTGAGGAATTCTGGTGAAACTGGGGTTTGGTTTGAGAGGGTGGGCTGAAGATTTCCCCCCTTCCTGTTAGTGTTTGGTACTGGATTAGTTGCTGCTCAAGACTGCCCTGCTCTCTTGCTGCTTCAATGGCATCCTTACATTGAAAGGTGCATTTCACCCAAGACTTGTCTTATGGTCATTGGTGGGAACAGTCAAACAACAGGAAAATTGTCCATGTGTCTCTGTGTGCAGGGTAGAAGGGGGAAAGAAGCCACCAAGGATTCTAAGCCCTAGAGCCAATCTTTTGTTGTGTGGGGTGTGATCCTTCCAGAAGAGGAAATAAGGTGGCTATTTACAGTGCCACATGGATACCTGCCTAAGACTGCAGGGCTTGCTGGATACAGTGGGATGTCACCTTCCTGTTCTGACCCAGAGGACACTGTACCACACCTGTCACTCAGGGCTCCTACAAACAAGCTTGCCTTTCTGCATGCTCTTCAGCTGGCAATTTCCTAACACAGCCCTCCCCTTCCTTCTCTGAGATTTTTTTTCTCTGCACTGCTGACTGGAGTTTACCTTCCATGCTGAAAGCTCTTCAGGGAAGGAATCTCTTCTTTTTCTTTTACAAGAGTGCCCTTCACACCTCTAGAGCAACTCAAGAAAATGTTTAAGGGAATAATATAAATTAATAGCAATAATAAATCCTTACAAATTGTCCAAAGCCTGCACAAATTGCATTTGAAGCAAGAAAAGGAAGATGACAGAAAAAAATGCCTTCAGGACCATGAGCATTCAACACTGTCCTTGCTACATGTCAGAGAAGTTTTCATGACAGATGGTATTCACCAAAAAGCTCACCCTCTCTCTAGACCCCCTGGCTTTGCCAGCTCCCAAATCCAGACTCTCTTCTAGCTATCATCTCACCCCACTGAGATTTTTTTCAGTAGTTTAACATGGAATTTCATACCCTGGAAACAATTGTGAGACTAATGTACAGTTCCAAATACTTCCTATTTGCCTAGAGAGTATACAGTTAATTAACATTCCTGTGCTCAGTAAGCTAATCGCTGAACTGCAGTTTTGAAATCTCAGACCAAAGCTGCTCCAGATCATTATCTTTCTGTTGCCCATAAACATATAACTTGGTACCTGTATCTTTCTCAAAGGCAAACAGGATCAATATTTGCAGCTCATTAGCAGGTTTTGGTTGAGACCTAACATCACAGCAGCCAACCAGCCAGAGAGGAGTGTGACAAGATAAAGGATACACAGCCTTGCCTTGGTGAGCCCCTGCCCCAGAGGTGTTCTGGACAAATCCTGCAGCTGCAGGACCATTCCCCTCCATAGTGAGCCCCTGAAACCAGAGCCCCACTCCCAGTTCCAGCCCAATTCATTCATCAAATTTTCTCTTCCCGTCAACACAAGTACATGCAAAGAGAAAGTTTGGAAAACTTTTGGAAATCCTTGGATGTGCCTTTGCTCAGCATGGATTTGTAGCATGTTCCCAGGTCACACAGCTTTGGCACTGTCCAAAGAACAGGAAAATTCATTTCACACACACATACAAAAAAAGAGATTTTAAATGTTTTTTATTATTCTGCAGCATTTAAGGTTCATCAGCACTGATATTATTCTTATGTTTTATGTGACACTTAAACTTCTTGCAATGTTTTAGTTATTATGTTAAAATTTAAAAATCAGCTTTTTTTTAAGGAAATTTCATTCACAGAAATGTCATGTTGAAATGACCAGAGAACTGTCAGAGCCCTCTTCGTTTCTGTTAGGAGGAAACACTCTCGATAGGAATTGTGAATTCATCTGGAGAAATCCAGTCTGTTGAAAAAAAGAGCAGAGCTCCATTTCTGTCACACTACTAAAATAATCCCCATCGTAGCAGCTTCCTTACACTGAGATCCTGGCTGGCACCTTTAAGGATCTGCTTGGGTATTTTGGCTTTCTCCCAGCACCGAACGCCCACCGTCTCCGTGCTCCCAGGAACGCGGGCTCGGGGCAGCGCGGAGCCGGAGCACACGGGGCAGGCAGCGAGGGGCTGTCCAGGCTGGGGGTCACTCACAGCCCCCAGCCCACGCTGGCCCTGGGCTCTGCCTCCTGCCTGCCCTGCTGGCCCAGCCCAGACAAGGAGAGCTTTGTGTCAATGACAGCAAGGTTTGCTTTCCCAAACCAAAAAATGTGCCAACGTCAACATCTAACATTGCCTAGCACAGAAAAACTCTTGGAAGATATAAGGCTACTAAAGCTAGATATAAAATGTTACTAACAAAATAAAAAAACCAAAAGATTGTACAATGCCAATAAAAACATTTTCTGGCCGATATACCCAGAACTTTGTCACAATACCTCACTGACACCGCTGGATCCTCAGAGAAGCTCCCTGTAAACAAGTACATCAACGTTTGCAGCAGTTTTTAAATACAGACAATGAAGAGCTTTTTGGGCAGTCTGATCACGCAGCTTGAAAGCTGGAGAAACAAACAAATATACCTACAGATCCTCTGGGTTCCAGGGGAGAAACTGAAAAACAGCTACAGCAAATGGACAGAATATAAAGAAAGTGAAACATTTTCTCATTAAACAGTTAGAGAACAGGAAGAGTTTAGGAATCACCATTCAGAGACTCCTGTTTAGTGACAGCAATTTATTTGACCATCTGGGCAAAGAAAGACTGCAGCAAACCACATGGAGGAAATAAAAGTAGATGAACAACAAGTGGCTGATTTTGCTTGACTTGAGCCTACAACTCTACAGAGCAGGAAGCTACTTCATGTGAAAGACATTATTGATGAAGGCATTTCAGCCTCTTGCCAGTTCTTCCAACCTGTCCTGGGACGTGACTCCCATCCCAAATTTGACAGAAACACCACCAAGTACAAAAGACAAATTGATGAGCCTTCTGGAAAGGGACCACCAGAGGAAGGAGCGTCTCTGTGATGTTCCACAGTAAAAGAAAACTCTTTAGGAGAACAAATAGGAGGCTTTTTGCTGTGTTTGTTCATTACGATAAAAATCTTCCTTTCTTGACAGAAGCAAATATTGAAATGGAGGAAAAGGCAGCCCACTGTTCAGCAGGATCTGATCACGACATCCCAGTGAGTTTGTTCCCACCTCAGCAGACACACAGCCTCCTCCTGTGTCCAGGGCACACTCGCTGTGTGTGACAGTGGCAGGGGTATGGTGATGCCTGCCCTGGAAGTACAGCCATGAGCATCAAGCTGCCCAGATGAGGAACCCAAAAGCTGTTTGTAGTGAGGCATGGCTAGCAGAGCCATCACCCAAGGGAAGCCTGTTTCTACCAGCCCAGACTGCTGCCAGCAGATGACAGAGATAACAGCTACAACTTGATCCATCCTTGGATAGGTCTCTCTTCCCTCTGTCTGTCACTCTTCTGTCTTTCTCACCAATAAATACGCATATGTTGTGTTCTTGGAGCTGCATTCAAACCAGAGGAAAGCCACCCAAGCCAGGGATTAGGAAGAGTGGCAGGGAAGCTTGAAGCCTGCCCATATTCAGAGTTTTAGAGCCTGTCACTGGCACCTGGCTATATTTAGGAGTAGTTGAAGTAGGGTCTTTCAGAGATTAGAAAACTGTCAGGCTCTAAAGAGGTGCCTTTTTTAAGCTGCTCTAGCCCTGTTTTGCAAGATTTCCAGTCAAAATTCACCTGCTCCTTCGGGCACAGTCTCACTGACAAGAGAGCCAGGCTGACTGCTGTGTGTAACTTGGCTCATGCCTTCCCATCAGGCTGGCCTGCTACTTGCTGCTGCCTGTCAGTCCTCAAGATTTTAACTGCTCTTACTGAGCTTTCCTGACCTGGGGCTGGGATCTCAGATGCAGCTTCTACAAAGCCATTTACTCGCCAGGAAGGCAGTCCAGGTGCACAATGACACACCCCAAAAGAACTGAAAATACCCATCCTCAGGCTGTGCTCAGATAAGGCCTCTGATAGCTTGTTACGAATAAGGCTGATCTTCCAGGCTTGGTTACAAAACTGCCTAATAGTTTGATATGTCAGGCTGAAGATCTTCCATGCATGGGCAACAGCTTCCATCTTCTTCCATGCATGCAGTTAATGACTTTGTGCAGGATAATTATAACTCCAGGGTTCACACACCTCGCTTTGTCTATCTCAGACTCAGGTCTCCCATCTCAGCCAGGTCTACATCCCACAGAAGCCAGCAGCACTCATCCATCCTGGGAACCATCCTAAGATTAAATCAGTCACCCCAGGAGGGCCCTGTCCTGCTCCAAGGACTTCCTAGAGCCTCACATCTGATGTCTGACGTTATGTGAGATGCATCTCCAGGCCTAACCTCTATCTGATCTCTCCTCCCAAAGCATCTTCTCACTTTTCTCAGAAGTTCCACCTGGAAGAAAACAGGAATTTAAAGAAGTCAAGGCCACAAATGGTTAGACTGCCCTGACCAACTCTGGGCTCCAGACTAAATTTCCAAATACATGTCTCCTTTCATACCTCAGCACAAGGTGGTGACAATGGCTCAATGCCTTTTTTTTGATCAATTTTCCTTGACAATCACATCTAGTCCTGGGAACTTTTGCTTATTGTCATAATAGCTTCAAGAAACATTGTGTCTGGAGAAATGAACAATGCAAAAAATAATGTATCCCTGCCATGTCACTCTTTACTGAGAGGGTGGTGAGGCCCTGGAACAGGTTGCCCAGAGATGCCCTGTCCCTGGATATGTTCAAGGCCAGGCTGGATGGGCTTTGAGCAGCCTGGTCAAATGGAAGGCATCCCTGCCCATGGCAGGGGAGTTGGAATGAAGTGACATTTCAGGTCCCTTCCAACCCAAACCATTCAATGATTCCATGATTGTCCCCACACAGCATGCTGTCTGCAACCAAATAGCCTCTGAACTGACATCCATTTCCTCCTGCCATGTTTCAGTCATCACATACAACAGAAAAAGGAGGGGGGGGGGAATGATGTAAAACTAAATTGGGTTTTAAAACTACAAGAATTGGCCACAGTCTTTCATGGAGGGTAGGAAAGTTCCTGAGTGCATTAAGTATTCAAGGAGTATAGCTTTAGGTCTAACAGAGTGCTGTGTTTTTTCTTGTGAATGACAGCCTGTAAGTTGACAGCAAAGTTCTGTCCAGGTGTGTGTTGTACACAGAAGCTGGAGACCTAGCAAAATTGATTTGACTAGATCCTTCAACATTCTTCTGTTTCTTCTAAGAAAACGACGTCTAATAAAACAGCATTCTGTCTGTTCAGCCCATCATCACCCCTGTGGCCCTGAAACCATCTGTCATGGATGGAAACAACTGCACTTGTGAGAGAGAACCAACAATATACAAGAGAGAAGCAACAATATACTTTATTGATATAAAACAGTGATTTAACAAAGTTCAATGGTAAATGCAACAGTGGTTTAACAAGATTCAATGGCAAGATTGTTCATTTACTGCACAGAAGACAAGGTCAGACAAAACTGCCAGAGACCCTGTCATTGAGCCATGAGGTTCAGAAAGAATCCCCCTGTGTCCTAAACCCCTTCTCAAAGAAAAGTGTAGGTGTGGCTGAATCCAATCCTAGTCCCAGACTTGTTCAGTGGTTTACATCTGAGAGATTATATCCTTTTTATCACTTCACTAAGATTTCACAGTTCAGTGTGCTATTAACCACTTACCAAGGTTCTGTTGCACTGAGGAATCTCTCAGCTTCGAGGAGTAACCTGGAGAGATGACCCTCCTCAAGGGGACGTCCAGGCATGCAGCCCACCACTCCAGACAGCCCTGGGCTACCATGCTGCCACCCCACCCAAAGTCCAGAGAAAGCTGGGTGCAGCCAGCAGAGCCTCACTGGTAGTTAGGGCTGAAGCAGTGGAGGGGAGCACACCACCACAGCATCCTCTCACATGCTAGAAATGTGCTTGTGCAGCCTTCTGACAGCAAAACCACAGGAGTCACACATTTAGAAAATTCCTGAATGCTCCTGAAACCATTTCCTACAGTCATAGAAACACTTCCCACAAGCCATGCCCAGGACTTCTGCTGCTGCCACTAACAGGGTGAGTAAGATACCACTCAACAGATTGAGTAAGTCCCACTGTTCCACTCAGCTCTGGTTTCACAAGGCTTGCATACTGAATTGGGGAAAAATCTTGTAATTTTTTATGTGATTCAATTCAATTTTATTGCAAGGAAGTGCTGCAGCAGAAGAGCAAGCTCACACACCTTCTGCTCAGATGAGCTTCTCCTCTAATGCCATATGGACAAAACCATCACACAATTTCAATTGCAAAATTTTGTAAAAGTTTTAGTAACTCCTCAAGGTTTACTGTGCATTCTCTTTAACCCTGCCCTTTCAGGTAGTCTTTGGTAGCTGTAAGTGATGGCAGAGCAGGCAGTTGCCAGGTTCTGCCTGCTGGTTTGCCAGGAAGAGGAGGAAATACCTTGGGTAGCTCTGGTGTGGACAGGTCATTTATCACATTTTGTTGAGAAGGTGCTGAACAGTGAAACACTGAAAGAGAGCTGCTAGCTAAACAATTGGGGAATTTCTGTCCATTCTTCTTTCCACTTCCACAGGTCCTTACTGTGTCTCAGCTGCAGTGTGGATGTAGGCAGCAGTGCACTATTTATTCTCCTCCTGGCTGTACAGCTGTTTCCAGTATGACCTGTGGACAGCTTCTTCAAAACATGTGCTAGAATTTCAGCTTAGGTCATCGGGATTCTTGGAGAAGACCTGAGTTGATGCCTGGCTCTTTACTGAGAGCACAATTTGCCCCAGGGCCACACTCCAGGTGATGGATAAGCATCTTACCATGAGGCCAGGGCGAAGGATGCTCAGTGCAACAAGAGGGAAAAGTAGGTAGGGAAATGGGAATATACATAAATTCTCTCTCTCATAACATGAAAAATAAAATCATTCTTTCAGGCCTCTCAAATTTGGTTTGTTATGTGTTCTAAAGAGACTATCTTCAAGGAACTAGGAGATAATGGGTTATTGCTTGATCTGTGCAGCTGGGCATCTATTTGCCTTTCATACCTTTTAATTATATACACCTGGATATTGTCCAGGCTATAAATACATGTTCCTGTTTGAGTTTTGGGCTGCAGTGGCTACAAGTGGAATTTTAACAAACTTAGCATTTCACCAACCCTGATGTAAGCAACAAAACCTTCTACCTGTGGTTATAAGGAGCTGACCCAGATCATTGTGTCCAAAAAAGCAAAAAGGGTGAAGGGCCCAGAGCACAAGTCCTGTGAGGAGCAGCTGAGGGAGCTGGGAATGTTTAGCCTGGGGAAAAGGGGACTCATGGGAGACCTTACCATGCTCTCTAACTCCCAGAAAGGAGGTTGTAGCCAGGTGGGGGTCGGTCTCTTCTCCCAAGTAACAAGTGACAGGATGAGAGGAAATGGCCTTGAGTTGCACCAGGGGAGGTTTAGATTGGATATTAGGAAAAATTTCTTCACCAAAGGAGTTGTCAGAAACTGGAACACAGTGCCCAGGGAAATCTTGGACTCACTGTCTCTAAAGGTGTCCAAAAGGTGTGTGGATGTGGCACTCATAATTCTGGTTTAGGAGTGAACGTGGAAGTGCTATGTTAATGGTTGGAATTGATGGTCTTAGGAGTCTTTTCCAACCTTAATGATTCTGTGGTTCTATAAGCAGAAAGGTGAGAACTCCAACACCTCATTAAAACTGAACTTCTCCAATTTTTTTTGGCCTACAGCCCAGACAGCAGTGTTATCCGAGGTGCCTCAGCATGTCCATTTTCAATTGCAGAGTTTCAGAATCAATGTTTCTCTCATCCTTCATTGCCTCCCATACACTACCCACAGTGCGAGCATTCAGCAGAGATGATATTTAGGCTGGAGGAATCCTGTGGAGGTCCTGGGAGGAAATCTTTGGTATTTCATTAACCCATGGCTTTCTGCCAGCTAATGTGTTTTTGTAACTGTACCAGTTTTGGTGTCACCACAAATGCCAGCTGGTCTTTAGCAAAGCGGTTGTGTGTGTTCGCAGTCAGCAGCAAAAGATTAACTTGGAAAAGTGTTATTTTCTAGATGCCAGTCAAATACATGGCAAAGAACATTTCAGTATGGCTGGTGACAATCAGTGGTGTAAAGTGTTAAGGTCGTCTGAGACAATATATACCCAAACCTAGAAGGTCTGCCTTTCTCTCTATATTTACTATTTATTTTACTGACTTTACAGTAACAGCATGGAATGGGCCATCTGAAATTCAGCATGTCTTTTACATCTTGTCAGGGAGCAACCTGGAAATCTCCCTGTGATTCATCTTTACCACAAACAAACCTCAGTGTCCTCTTTCTGAAATGTACATGAATACTAAAAATGCTGTGAATCCCTCCAGGCTGACTATACCCCAGCTTTGCAGTCAGCAGAAGTGATTGCCCTAATTGAGTGTGTCAATTATAAGTAGTAACCCCGTTGTGGTGATGTCAGCCTAACAGGCAGCCTTTAAAGACTTTAAATAGGGAACTTAAGAGCAGAGCACCTGGGTGGCTGGGTAATACAGCTTCCATGAAGACTGCTTTCATTAAGTGATTTCTAAGCAACAGCACTGTAAGTAGCTCTAAGAGAACAAACTTCAAAAGCCTATGGTGTGACACAAAACAGACTGAGAGATGTTGCATGTGAATAACTTACTTATGTCTTGTCAACTAGGCACCTATGGCATTTGCTAAATTTCATTTCCATGTGTATAACACCTGTGTGCAGAATTTGTCCAAAGAATTAATAAAGGTCTTAGTATGTTACTGCTGAAACACTGAGTACTTCTGGAAATCCAATATGCAATGTCAGGAGTTTGAATAACATGTGTACATGAAATTATGATTAAAAATAATTGAAAGAAATTATTCCTTCAGTTCTAGTAAGTTTTGATTTTTCCTAGGAGTATCAGGGCATGTGCTCCTTACCATGCAAAGATATCTTTCTCCAGATCTCAGTTTCACCAAATATGAATTGTTTCAGAGGCTCACAAACCCCCTTATCTCACTTAGCAAGTAAACAGATTAGAGGCTCAGGCACTTTTTCATTCACTTTATTTGGCAATGCTGTTTACCTATATTACTAATTACCACACTAATAACATTAGTAACCACATTTATAAAATACACCAAAGTTCCAGACTCAGACCATTTTTAATATATTTATTCTATCACAAGTATATTCATTTCTCATCCACAATTTATCCTTCATTTTTGCCACATGTTTCAAAGTGTAAAAGGAAGCTCATGGAGGTATCAATGGCAAGCTTTCTTTTACAATTGGAAACTACCATCCCATTACATACTTGCATCATAAAAATGTTTTTACCACAGTGAACATTATATTTCATATTACTTTTTTAAAACAAAAAAAATTACCCATTTTTCTTTTTCAGTTCCCTCCCTAGCTCATGTTATGCTTCTTACGTACTTATTTGCTACTTTCTAGTCTCAGCAACATCAATTAGAAGTGTCTTGTAAAATAAATATGGACTATAGATACATGCTGAACAAGTCTGGAATTTCCCTCCAAAACAAACTTTGCTTGAAAAATGTCAGTTTGTTGGAAGTTGATGGGGAAGCAGGCATCCAAGGTCCATGGCAGAAGGGTTTGCCACCACCAGGCTCACTGGTTCTTGGTACCACCACCCCAGGCTTTAAGGTCTGGGTATCCTGCCCTGGGGCACCATGATCTCTGGGTCTGTGGGTGAATTAGCTGTAGACCAAGGTGACCACAAGAGTCAAGGGTGTAGGGAATTTGAGGGAATGGGAGAAGGTGGCTGCTCCATGAAATATAGGGGGAGGAAATTAAGTATTTCACTCTTTTTACAGTAATATTTTTAAGTGTTTCTAGTCCTGAAATTCTTTGTCTGCTTTCATTTCACAATTAAATTCATTGTGAAATTCATTTTTCTTTTGTTGTGATAAAAATGGGGCTTTACCCCTAGTTCTGCATTCCAGCAGTCTCTTGCAGAGGCCCCGGTGTTGCGATACGGGAACTGGGGTTGTGATGACGTTGGCCATCTTCTCCCCCAGGATGTGGCTTTGTCAGACCCCCTGAGCAGTGACCCTTTCACAGGAGGCAGTGGAGAGGCTGCCTGACAAAGGACTTCATGGTTTGGTCTCAGGGGTCTGAGACAGTCTAGCTAATGGTGAACTGGCAGAGTTCATTTGGTGCAAGAACCTTCTGCTCACTGCCCAGTGCTGAGACAGCCAGGTTTTCACCTTTGCCTGTGCGTGGGAACTTGCAAATAGATTTCCTCATTGAGCCCCAATTCCAGTGGTGCTCCCTGAAGCACCAGCTCAGGGGCTGTCACCTGCAGAGAGGAGGGGGAGCCTTTGTCACCCTGCTCCCAGTGCCAGTGCCCCTGTCCCCTCGGCCTGTATGCAGCCCTGCTTAAGTACATGGAACCTGAGCAGTGAGAATTAGATTTAAGGAAGAGTTTGATTTGAAAACAGCCCCACACCTCTGTCCTCATTTGAAATTTAACACAAGGTATTATTTTATCATGTTTGCAAATGTGGATTGTGTCCTTGAGGGAAATAAGTTTTTGATACGGAACAGAAATGTCAGGATTTTAACTCAATTCATGGTTTTCATCTAGTAAATGTCATTCTTGCCCCATGTGCATTGTATCTTTATTTTCATATTGCTCAGATTTTAGATTAAATAATCTCATTATTTTGACTTCCTGGGTCAATTAGCTGATGAAAAATTATTTTTGAAAATTTCAGATTACAAATCCTATCTACAGATTAAATTTTTCACTTTTTGTGACAAATGGAAATACATATAATGAAGTGCATTAGAATATTGGTCAGAGGCTTGCTCTAAGCTAAGCACAGAGTGAACATTTTTATGTTTCTTGGCAGTAAACCAGCTTCTCTCTTTTCTCTGTTTTGCACAGTCCTACTAAGCCAATCCTCACTAGAATGAGCACAAAACAAATGAATAACAGCTTTTGTACATCAACATTAAAATGGGAAGAAGCTTGGGAAAGGGCCTCCAACAGAGAAGAATGCTGACAAGTGCAAAAATGCCTGATGGATAAGCACCACCTTCTAAACATAGATCAGCCAGACATGGAAGTGATTTCAGCAGAGAAATGCAATCATGGATTACACACCAGCTCATTAGAAACTGTTGCTGAATACAGCATCCAGAAGACATGCATGAAAAGTCACATTTGGGGAATAAATTAAAAGGGGTGTAGTTGTTGCTAGATAAACATATGTAATATATATGCATTGAAGAGGTTTGTAAATGTAATTTTTTTTTATTCGGACAGAAAGCAAAAAGCTTTAAAACCTTTCACAGTAGAGAGGCAGTTAACTTCAGACTATTCCTATCCCAGTAGCCAAGAAGCTGTTAGGACATCTCTCTTAAATTAGCATTTATAAACTCTGAATGTTTCCATCACCTAGTGGAAAAAGCATAACTTTTACTGCTACATTGCTGCACTTCATTTACTTCACTGTATAATAAGTTGACTAAAACTGTAAAGCTTCTCAATTTTTACTGCATATGTGTTCCAATTAATATGTCTGTAACAAACTTAAGACTCAAAAATTATTTCTGACCTATATTCTAGTTCTATGAAACATATATACTATAAGGTATGTCTGAATATCATAATACTATAATTTCCCAAGATGCATAGAATTGTTTGTATTTGAAGTGACAAAATAAAAGCCCTTGATTTCTTTTTTAATAGGGGAAAGTAATTTATCCCTTAAATTTAACCTGCTGCTGCTCCCTTCAAGGGCCTTTCTTTTCCCTGTTCTGCCATACATCTGTGGAGTGACACTCTCTGGCCCATGCTAATGCAAATCAGACAGGGTGATCTAATGAGACCTTCTGGCCTTAAGTTTAAATTTGATACAACTCAGTAAACCCCTGAGTTTAAACTCAATACAAAAATTAACAGACTAGTAAGCAAATACATGTGCAAATAGCCATGTGCGGGCTGGATGCAAACAGCCCTGGGGCACTGGCAGGGAAGTCATTCCCTCCCAGGTCCCAGAGAGCACACTCAGCTCCAGGAGCCACAGAGAAGTAAAACAGGAGCAGGCACAGGAGGAGCTCTTAGTGCAAGGCCTGGATGTGCAGCAGCAGGGGGAGGCAGGGACCCCCAGCCCCTCTCTAACACTCCCACCAAGGCACAACACGCCTGTCCTGGCTCGGGACTGGCCAGGGGCACGTTGCTCCCTGCGTGCCTCTAGGTTCTCCTGTGTATCACAGATTAATCCAGTGCAAAATGAGCACTGCAGTGCTGATTCCTTCAGGGGCTTTAAAGCCTGTTCCTTCATTCTTTGGCTTTCAGAGGAAATGGCTAAAATTATAATTAATTGTTAGTGTTGATCCCAAATAATGCAAAATGCTGAAGAGATGAGGAAAACATGAGTTAAAACTTCTTTTTAACTATTGACTGCACAACACAAATTATTCCAGAATTTAGTGCAAGAATCTCAAAAAATTTATTTTACTTTTGAAAGAAAAATTATCTTTAAGCAAACTGCCAGTAAACAAATACAGGGAATTAGATAACTTTTCTATATAACTACCAAGGTACCAATGTGGCACTGGCTTCACTTGGATGTCAGCCAAGTAAATATATATGTGAATCTGGGCAGCATTTAAAAAAAAAACTTTTTTTTTAATCTGAAACTGCTCTTATAACTGGATGTATAAAATTCTTCTGACTTCTTGACCAGCACTAGCTGGTCAAAAACCCCACCCAAATCAGTCAACAACCATAAACATCTTCCCAGTACCTGCTATTGACCTGAAGGGGATGGAAGGTAAAAACCAAGTACTTCACACATGAGGCAGCATAAACTCATGTAAGGGCCCACTTCAGACAGGTTTTAGTCTGTGGTTAGTCCAACCAGTGTCAGCTGGAAAATGCACATCCTCAGGGGCCAGATGCATTCAGGAGTCCCTGTTAACTGGCGTCTCAGTGAAGCCCATCCTCATTTTCTGCTCACTGGCTCACCACCACACCCACACCTCAAAGCCTGTGGAAGGGTTTGTTATCTGGATCTGCTCTCATATCACCATCTTCATTTGCTCCTTGAGTTTACCTCTATCCCACGTTATTGCAGTCATGGCACTTTTGCCGTGACAGAAATCACGAAAACAGGGTTTGTCTGTATTATATTATTTTGTTTAGCTTCATGGTGGTGTTGTAATGTAAAAGCCCTTTCTAAATACACACAAACATTGCAAAAGAAATGCCATCACAACCCTGCCAGGGCAGCTCAGTGAATATGTACAATTTGTACAGAGTCAGAAAGGAGAGACATACCAGGATGTACATCATTAAATACCAACTCAGTAAGAATAGTATGTCTTATCTTTTTAAATGTTACCATTTTCCTATCCCACTCCATTGTAACTTGTCAATTGTAATTTCTTTTTAAGTCAAAAAACTAAAGAAAACTGTTGAAATACCTGACTTTCTGTAAAAGTAATAACAATAATTTTTGTTACTTCAAAGTATGCTTGGTATTAAAGTACCTAATAAAGTTCAATAATGACTTTTGTAGCATACTAAAATAAAGTGTGATAGTGCTTTTCTCCAGCTCATCTGTGATAAGGGCAGCTATTGTTGGGGTCACTGCCCTCCTAAACACAAGCCTGGATGCCTCCTTCACATCTGTACCTACAGAGGTCCCTCAGGTTTGTAAAGTCCAAGCAGAATTGGATTCCTTAATGATTGCAGAGATTTGTAAGTATGGGAGAAATTCCTAGGAGAACCTTGTTGGTAAGTCATCTCCACCCTCTGGTACCTGGCTACATCTCCATATATGGACAACAATACAAAGTTCCTAATTACTCTAGTATAAAACTTGATTTATAGTAAGAGAAAGAGCATAAATTACTTGTAAGTTTATATATATATATATATATAAAAGTTAATATAGTAATATGTAAGTTATATTATGTATTAATATATTAGTTATTAATATATAAGTTATAGTTCGAGAACTGCCAGGTTTGTAGGATGCTGTTCATTTTTATAGGCAATGCATTTCAGTTATTTATAGACTGGAAATCCCAAACAAGTGATTGGGATGCCACAGTAAAGCTCAGAAGTTAATCACGCCCTAATTTCACTACATGAAGGTACACTGGAGCCATCAAGGGCTGTCACATCATTCCAGAGTTTGCACCAACAGGAGGTAAGTACTTCCTTGTCAAAAAGATACTGCATTTGCCTCCATGCTGCTGATGCAGCAGTATCTGCATTTGGAGATGATCTAGAAATTATTGTGACTGGAATCTAATTATGCCCAAACTGCCAGGCTCTGACATATTTCAATGAGTAATAGATCAGCTTCCCTCACACTGTCCATCTTTCCCTATTCTAGGGAGGAAAATGAAATGCTGGGCCCAACAGCTTTCTGTCTGTTTTTACTGCTACTCTGATATCCTTAGTTTTAGTAGTTTCATCTGATTCTCTGAGGATATGAAATGGAATAAGATCTAGACAGTTTAAAGTAAATAAAAAACCCACCGCAGATTTGTCCCAACCAGTTTACACATTGAAAAGACAACCATATGCTGAATAGGTTCTGAGGTAGTGCTAGAAAGCAACACTTTTTTTCCCTATGTGCTGAAGCCAAGAGATTTACACACTTCTCCTTCCAAAGGAGCTCTGTACAGAATGGAATGGCTTCGCCTGCTCTTGGATAGCTGGCAGTACATGCACACATTAGGCATCCTTGCAGCCATTCCACCTTGGTCTGTGATTCTCAGCAGCCTACATTAATAACTTGAGTAGAGATTTTCACAGAAGGCCTGGAATTCTGTAGAAGGTAGAATATGTAGTTTAAAAATAAATTCTCTTCCCTTTAGATCACATGTTTGCGTCATGGTGCTGAAAACACAAAGCCAAAGCTTGCAGTGTTCAGATACTGATGTGATGCTTTCTATTACCCATCTGTCTCTCTTAAATTTTTGCTTAGTGTTACTTTACACTGTCTTCTGAAATGTCTTTTGCATTTTAAAAAGCAAAGTGATATAGCCTTCCTTTCTTCCAGATAGTCTCATAACCCCATGGGATGGGGGGAGATGGGGGGCCAGTTACACAGCTTTTCCACTTCACAAAGTGATGAGAGAAGTACTGCCTCTGAAGAGAACCTCCAGGGAAAAAAGTATAAGCAGAGACAATATGCTCATCAACTCCCAAGAGGAGATGTTACCCCTAATTGCCTATGAGACACTACAAAGCTCTTCTGCTTTTGAAGCAGCTCCAAAAGTTGCTGCAAAACACTTCCTGAGATCACCAGTGTGACACCAGCCTCCAAGTCTGAAGATTATCCCAGTCACCTGGGAAAACAGCCTGGAAGTGAAAATGCTCCAAAAAGCTAGGAGCTGGGGCTGAATCAACCTCCACAAACAAAATTTAAATTGGTGTAACAACATGGATTATTACTCCTGATTTTGTCAAGTGCAAGATAGCTTTATATTAGCCTAATATAGATGTTAGGATTATTAATAAACAAAATTACATATTGTTAGTAATTTCTTACAAGAAAAGTGAAATAAAGATTGTCAAAATCCTATATGCTAGAATGAAGTATCTTTGACATGATTACAATATATTTTTAAGTTATTTCCACAGTTTAACACCAGAAGATGCACTAGATAATCAGCTACATTACCAGTTACACAGACTCAGGATTCTCCTGTCAGATCCCAGCACAGGAAGGTAGGAATTTTGCTCTGCCATAGCAAAAACCAGGAACTTCATCACTTTGACAACTCTCAACCATGGCTTTTGCACAAGATATCAGGCAAGACTCTGGGATGTCAGGACAAATGTCAGGCTTACAAGTATGCAATTAACACCCTGATTCTCCTTTATATAACTTTAAACCAACACAATGCCAAATTAATAACAAGCTAGACATTCAGTCTGAAAAAGAAAATTAGGTCTCCTCTCTATTTGCTTCGATTTTTTTTCCATTAAAAATGAAATTAGTTGGAGTGTCACTGGAATATTCTGAGGGTCTACTAAGTGCCTGCTGTATTAGTTGAGTTTCTCAAATGGCAACTGAAAGTAATGTAAAATATTATGCTCCAGAGGCCATGAGCTGAGATGGCTGGTGACGGAGCTTTCTAGAAGAGCTTTTAGGTGATAAACTGACTATACATGTCATCAAGAAAGGAGCTGTTTAAGTCAGTATAGCTGAATTTATGTATGCTTGAGAAGGATAAGGAATAAAATAATTCAGAAATTCTGAAAGAAATTCAGGCTTAATACATGCCATCACTGTTGGGGGGAGGGGGTAATTCGTATTTTATATGCTTTAATAGAATATAAAAATCCTCATTTACGGGTTTTAATTTATTTTGCTTTAAGTAATGTGAAAATCCTTCACGCACAAGGTACCTTGGGGATGCTGAGAGCAGCGGAGCTTTGCTGGAGCAGCACCGGGCCCGAAGGATGCTGTCCTTACCTGTGCTGCCATCTAATGGCGCACCAGCCTCGGCGGGCGTCGCGCTCGGAGCTCCTTTCTTAGGGCAGCTCTGCATTTGCCTTCCTAGAGACCAAGGTAACAACACAACGCACGCGTTACCTCCCGTGCCTCCCAGAGACAGGGCAAAATCCGAGATGAAACAAACCATCACCCTATTAGCTCACACTGCATAAAGGTTGAGATGAAATTTGAGAAATTTTAAGTTTTTGTTTGAATTTCTCTAGACTGAGGAGAATAAGCTTTATCTCTGTAATTGTGGATGAGAACTTTGCTTAATATTTTAAAAGCATTTCCCAGACCTATTTTGCCCAACATTTCCCAGGGGCAGGCTTCTGCACTTCCCAGATATGACAGCCAATAATTTTTATTTATCCCCTCCAAGAGCCATAGAATCATAGAATGGTTTGGGCTTAAAGGAACCTTAAAGATCATCCAGCTCTAAACCTCTGCCATGGGCAGGGACACCCTCCATCAGACCAGGCTGCTGAAAGACCACCCAACCTGGCCTTGAACACTTCCAGGGACGGAGCATCCACAGCATTTCTGGGCAATCTGTACCACTTTTAAACCATTATCACTTGTCCTGTCACTAGGACCCTGCACTTGGCCCTGTTGAAATCCATGAGGTTGCCATAGCCCACTTCTGGAGCTTGTCCATGTCCCTCCTCATGACATCCCATCTCTCAGACATGCCAAGTGCACCACTCAGCTTGGTGTTTTCTGCAGACCCACTCTCAGCTCCAGCATAAACCAGGCAGGCTGCAAGTTGTTTAAAGCTTGTGTGTTTAAAAACATGTTTAAAAACACAAGTTTAAGTGTGTTTAAGAAGTTTGAGAGCATGGAATGGAGGGATAGAACAGCAGAAGTAGGAGGCATCAGAATGAATGGGAAAGTTTAAGTCAAACCCAGGAGACAACCATATTCCTCCAAATTGCTCTAGTTGAAAAAGCAGAGATTAAGGAGGCTACTGAAATAACGACTCTGAGATGATATTAAATGTGGCATTGATGAGCTATGATCATGCAATAACTATAAGCATCTTCAAAGATGACAGAAGATAGAAAATTGATGGTCGCTAAAGAAACAGAACATTAGATTTAGGTCATCCTAGATAGCATTTGCTCTGAGAAATGCTAAAAGGGTGAAATCTGATTATGGATTACCAGGCTGAGGGCTGGGAGCAGCTAAAGCCCCTAATCCCAGAGGAAGCATGCAGGGACTCTAGAATCCATTAATACATTGATCATGAGAAAAAGCATGATGTGAGGGTGTAGTGAGACCCAGGCTGTGGCAAGAATACCAATAACAACTCTTCCTGCCTGGTAAGGCTGTGCAGCCTCCCAGAGTGATATCCCCAGGCCCTTACCACTCCCAAAGGGGCTGGAGAACACGAACCAGAGGCAGGGCCACCATACACAGGCACGGCCTGAGGAAGGAAATGACTGGGGATGTAGCAAAGCCCAGAGAAGTAAACTGGAAGAAGTCCAAAGCCAACACTAGAGTTGGGACAGGATTTTTGGCAGAGAAGCTCCCAAAGCAATAAGAAAGTATCACCACACACATGCATTTCATGCATTTCATACTGAGGTACCTGGTAGTCTTCTCAGAGGCCTGAGACAATGGGCCTTCAAAATGAATTTGTTAAATAATGTGGCATTGCATTTATGTGAGCACACTTAATAATAACTCTGCCTGGTCTTAAACAACTCTGCCTGATGCTTTTGCAGGACAGGAGTCCTGCTTGGTGTTGAGCTCTGAGGAATTACCACAGCAGGAGACACTCAGATTTCCCAGTTATTTCCAGACTGTGTTTCTGTACTCACAGGGAGAGTTGTCACCAAAAATATATATATATTATATATATGCTATATATAATTCTATATTCCTTCCCTTTTTCACTGCTTCTTTACCCTTATAAGTTCCTTCAAAGTAGAAAAGCAAAATGCATATATATATGTATTCAGAACTCATAAAAAACTCACAAACACATCACATTTTACTCTTTTTCAGTGACGTGCTTTTTTTTTTTTTCCTTGTTACAAGAATTACAGAAGATGAAGAGCCTCAACTGAACTTTTATAGACTGGAAAGTGCAGGGAAGAATCTCAGAAGCTGAGATCCATGCCTGGGAAGCATGAAGTCACAGAACTGCAGGAACACTCATGCTGGAGGGGCTTTGGGATGCCTCTAGTGCAACCTCTTGCTCCAAGGGGTGCGGGCACTATCCATTCAGGTCCCATAAACATCAGTGGTGAAAAGCACATGGTGTTTCTGGGCAGGCTGCTCCAATACTTAATTAATCTCACAAATGCATCAATAATTAAGTAAATATCAACAGGGAGATGCTGATACATGATATCAGAGCAGCTGCTATGTGTGTGGCTACACTCTTAAAGGGTACAATTCCCATCTTCTTACCATATGTTTTTAACTCATAGGCATGTGCAGAGGCCAGAATTTAATGTATTAATAGTGCTAACTTGTCATTAGTACTGAATTATATTCTTACTGTAGTTGGAAGTGATGTATTTCACCTAAGCTTACCCGTTCTACCTGTAAAAAGTAAAGCTTTATTACTGTGTTGAGAAGTAATAAAGGTACATAGACCAACAGAGAAATTATTGTTTTGTAACCCTCACACTTGTAGCTGTGTTTTCTCCAGAATTCCCCAGCTAGAAAAAATCAGGTTAAGCCAACATGTGGCTCCCAGACCTGTGCCTGCAACCTGGACAGTACATTAAACTCTGCCAGCACACAGTGCTCCTGCTTCATGTTGTATCAAAACACCAGGTTTTGTGAAAATTGTTTTGAAATGCTGCAGCAGATTGGAAGATTTCCAACAGGTTGTTGGTGAAAACTGGAACACATTGTTATGCAATGCTGCTGCTGAGACCAGAAGGAAGTGAAAGAAGTTAAGTCCAAGTTCCTTGTGCTGGTACAACTGGTGGATGTAGAACACACAGGCTGGCTTGGCAGTGTAGAAGACCAGTGTTACAGTCAGTGGTGTCTGTTTCCACACTGTGATTCTGTTCATCTAGGACCCTGTCTGCTAGTGGGAGAAGTCTTTCCAGACACTGGGAAAATACTCAAAATCTGGAGACAACTGTGTGGTATTACATCATCACAGCCCCTGTTTCTTACTGGACTTGATCAACCTCTTGAAGGTAATGAGTCTTCTTCCTCATTTTTGTGACTTTTTTCTTCCCACCATCTCCCTTATACTTTCTATTGCTAATTAACCTAATTTTTTAAATTGAGAGTTTCTAATAACTAGTGTTTAAAAGCCCAAATAATTTATTCTGGACTTCTCAATAAAGAGGTATGGATGTATTGTTTGTTTTGTTTTACTTTGTTGGTTTTGTTGTGGTTTTGGTTTGTTTGCTGGTTTTTCTCCTATTCTTAAGGTGACTTCTGAGCACTCAGTCATGGTGAAATTTATGGACATCACATATTGTAAAATTTTTTAATCCAGAAGGCAAACAAAAAGTACTCAAAGCTCAACTGCACTTAAGCCTCATTATTTTTAAGCCGATCTTATGCTACTTTGTAGTGTAACTCACTATATTTTAATGCCAAGCACTGCAATAACTAGCTAGAAAGAGCACTCCTCCAGGGGTGTGGAAAAGAATATGGCAGCCAGATGTCGTCCCAGGCCAGAAAATGATGCAGGCAGCACACAGCAGGGAAAACAGGCTCCAGGTTTGAGCTGCCTGGTGCAGTGCCTGCTGGGCATTGTGCCAGAAAACAACAGCCTGAAGTAGTTTTCCCAGCTCTCACTCCTGCTCCCTCCTTTTTTCAGCATACCATGTTAGGATTTTACAGATTAAGCTTCTGACCCACAGTCCAGCACTCCATTTCCCTTTGTCTTCTCTCTCCCAGATGCCAGATGGTTAGTCCCTTTGTAAGCAAAACGATTTATTTAATACAACAGGAAGTAAAGGGAAATGACTTTCCAGAAGGACAAGGGAAGAGAAATATTTATGAAGACAGAGTATTCCAGAGCCCTAGTACAATCCAGAACAAGATGAATATTTTGCACACCATGTTGTCAGGTGAGAAGCCCAGTGATACCTCCAAGCCCCCAAAGTCAAGGGAAGATCCAGTCAAAGACACTGATATGCTGCAGTTTTGTAAAGGTTTTGGGGTCATCACAGAAGGAAGAGACAGGGAATCAGCAGGGTTTGAGCACCACAACCCAGGACTTCACTGCCTGAGTTAAGGACCAGATGTGCTACTAGAAAAAACTATGTACTTGGAATGCTACAGCTGTGAGAGATCAGTAGGATCCTTTTCTTGGGACTGGTCAGAAAGTTTAACTAGGAGAAGATCAACAGATACATTACTCAGATCAGGTGCAATTTCTGTCTCCACATATGTCCAGGCCCACGGTTTGGTGAACCTTTTTTTATTGTGGCACAGATTAGTCCACCCTGTGCCCAAGCCAGCTCATTCAGAACTACCAATTGTCTCAGTATCCCAGTTATGCCCTCTGTACCAGACAGAAGCAGAAAGCTGTCTGCTGGTCTCACGTCTTCATCAACTTCATCAAAGCATGAGCCTCAGCCACATTTTTACCTTGGCTATCCAACATGCTAAAATCCCAGATGAATCACTGAGAATCGGGTGCCATGGCTGGCTTATGTCAATCTAAGCATGAGCTGCTGTCAAGAGGAGCAGCCCTGCCTGCTCCTGCCTGCTCCCATCACCTCTCCAGTACCAATACTGGTGCCTGTCTGTGTGCACAGTCAGCTTCACCACTGAGCTGGTTCAACCCACTCTATGGCCACATGATTATCAGTGCCAAAACACATTGAGGACCACCAGCTTGAGGACTGAAAGGGAAGCCTGTAGCAGATTGACATATTTTGTTCAAGCACCCTACACAATAAATATGTGTGCAGAGTTAAGTCTGGTACATCCTGATCCCACTGGTGACACTGTGCATAGTCTGGACAACCCACTCAGCTCTTGCACAGCTGGTCCAAAACACCTCATGTGTCAGACATGAAGGACACTTGCTGTGAAGTCCATCTCTGTGTGACCACTAAGACCACTGAATATACAGAGACTGTACTGGACATGTCTGACCACTCAGCTGGATGTACTGGATGTGCCCATTGCTCCCAAGACACAGCAGGATCTCTCATTTATCTATGGGAATGGTGGCTCCTCCTAGGACAACACCACCTCCACCCATAATTCTGCCTTCAGCATCCCAAATTTCCTACCTGTAGTTGACTGTCCATTCTCAGGATTGTCCTGAAAGCAATTGCTGTGCCATCAGGTGAGTCAGACACAGATGAGTCAGCTGTAAATGCTATCTGAGACAGGGAAGAGAGATTACTTTGACTACAGAGGTTTTTAATCTGACAACAAAGCCTTCCATACATCTAGAAGTTGAAGCTACTCAAATAAATATGACAAAAATGCGTAAGTAGGAGGGTCATTTATTGTTAGTACATAGCAAGCTGCCTCCATTTCAAGTTTTGAATCAAGATTTTCAGCAAAGCAACATTTGGCCTTGATTGAGGCATTTCTGAGTACAGAGACTGTGTATGTAAAACCCAGACAGCCCTGAAAGACAGGCTTGAGCAAATCTTCCTGCTGTTATTCAATGAGGAACTGCCCCTAATTCTTCCCTGGACCTCCCTGCCAGGACTTGGTGAGACTATAATGCGGCTCACAGAAGGAAGTTTGCCACTTACATTTAAAAAGTCATGATTGTTAGAAACTGGCAATTAGGATGAGTATACAGGGTCATCTAGTGACTCCTCTGAGAGCATTAACATCCGCAGAGAAGTTGGGAAGGAGGGGAAGAGTCACAAGTTAGGAGGGAGGAATCATAACTTGGGAAAAACAACTTAAACTGAAGGAAGGGGACTTACTTAATTTAATTTACCAGAGCCCTCCAGACAGCTCACAAAGCAGCCTGGCTTCCAGCTGATGTAATATATGTTATGCAAATGTAGTATAATTAACATTATTTGACTGTAAAAGAAGTTTTCCAAGTTTCATTAGGCTTATAAGGGAAAAATAAAACTATTTTAGATCAATATTCATTGTGGATTCAGAGCTGATGTTTGCCATAGCAAGTTATTTATGTATAGATGCTAGTAAAATTATTTGAAGGAGACATGAGAAGCAAACAACCTTCAGCCAAATGTGAAGCACATGCACTGAGCTGAGTACCATGCTTCCCTCAATGTGTTCTGTATTCCCTCAGTTTCCATTTTATCAAAGCTTAATTGAACTCAAGGCTCATAAGAAACATGGGATTGAGTCCCAGCAAAAGGATATTTTCCCCTTGTTTTCCTGTGCCGTATACAAACAGGAGAAGTGAAAACAATTAAAACCAAGCTGCACCCTTTTGCTCTGCACAACTTCCTGAAATTTCTCCTGAGCCAGATAAACCAGGCTACAGAAAAACAGAGGTCAAGGTTAAAATGGCATCTGCTAGGATGCTGTGGAATTCAGGAACAGTCATATTTTCACACCATCTGCTTCTTTATGATAAATTACTTCGTGACCCGGGTGTATAAAAAGACGTAATGGGAAAATTTAAGATTAATATCCTTCTAGCCTTCACTAATCTCACCAGAGAAGCAACAGAAGTCTTGTTTTAAACTAAGGAAGGACAAAGAGCACTGAAAGCTGGGGAATGGCCCAGAACTGCAGAGGATTTGGACAAGGAGCTTTCAGGCCTGGCTGGGGACAGCAGACCCGGCCGCTTTGTCACTGCCCTGGGGCAGCAGCCGACCTTCACCCCGAGCAGCACATGTGTCAGCGCCCGCCAGACCGGCCCAACGCTCACATTAACCAGTTCAGACTGCGTGCTTGGAATAAACCGCAGGAACTTTCCTGGAGGGGATTAGCGAGTGCCTGCAGTGCCTGCCCAGACCTGAACACAGATCTGAGGGCATCCCTGGCATCGCAGCTGCAGCGAACAGCTGAGAAGGGCTCACGTCTTCATCAAGCACCAACCAAAAAACGTGGCAGACAGGACGGCACTCCACAGAGAGCGGTGCCAGCTGCAGGCTCTCATTCCCACCCCAGCTGTCACAGCCCTGCCTGAGGTCACCACGCTGCTGCCACTCACTTCTCCAGTTGCCCGCTGAAGGAACAAAAACAGGGAGCTGCGTCATGGGATGGGAGGAAGGCCAACGCTCTGTCGCGGCAGCAAAAGGACAACCCACCTACAGAGACCCAGAGGGAGCCACAACCTCCTAGGGATGATGTCTGCCCACAGTCCAAGAAAAGCCTGAATCTGTTTTCATTTAAACTGGTTTTACAGTCTGGACTGGAGTGGGACTCAAAAGCATTTTATGTGGCCTACACAACCCACTCTGCCCTGCAGGAGATGCCAGACAACCCATGAGTGGTTTGCAGCCTCAGAGCGACTGCAGATGCCCAAAGACCAGGGCAAAGCTTGCTCACTTCTTTCTTTCCGGGGCTCTTCCCATGACTGGCTGGATCACTTGGTGGTTTCTATGTTCCTTCCCTACCTTGAGGCAATGTCAGCTTCTCCATACAGGCTGAACAGGCTTCACACACTTTCTCTGGAGTCTGGAGCAGCTTTGTGAACCTTAGAGCTGTGCAAAGGTACAGGAAATGTCCTGCTGGCTTCTGCCACCACCCAGGATGCAGGGTGATGGTCTGTGAAACCAACCAAATGTAAAGTGGTGGTGGCAACCTACAGAAAGAAGCCTGGGGAAGGGGGGAACCTACCTGCTACCAAACATTGCAGCATCTCTGTGGTTTTTTTTCTCTGTTTTCTCATGTTTCCTGCTTGTGTCCTGCTGCCACCAGTCTGTGCAATTCCAAATTAAAAGCTGAAGTTTTTTCCAGATGAATCTTGGGGAGTTAGGAACATAACAAGACCATAATTTCCTCAGCGTGGAATTGTACCTGTGGACTGATGACCACTGTGCATGCACACTCATGAACATTACAGCCTGATGACACACTGCTCCTCTGTAGCTTTGGGACAGGAATACATTTGTGCACACCAAAAAAAACCCAGCATTAAAGGAAAGAGGGATGTTGCACTTAAAATAACATTTGGGGTCATCCAAGGAAGACAGATAGGATGGAGGGCAGGTAGAGCATGTACAGCATATTTCTTATTATCATCTTGTGATGTTCAGCAATATACAAAGGTACCAAACCAGAGTCAGACTGTCTCATCAGGATCTGACATGTTACAAACCACAAGGTAAAAAAATCAAACACAATGGCCTCACCTTGATAAAAATATGGGAGTGGTTTCTTTACATCTCATCCATCCTTAAGGAAAGAGATACATGGTCTGGGGCAGCAGAACTGGAAACTGTTCCATAGGAAGTAATATAATCAAAAATCCTACAGATTTTTAAGATGCTCAGCACTGCCTCCTCATAAAGCAGGTATTTCGGTATGTGGCACTGGTGTTAATTGAATGCCCTCTTAAACGCAAAAGAGAAAAGCCACACTGAAGTCTCTCAAGGTTCCAGATAAGATCTGCAGCTGGTATAAATAAGCCAAATGTCACTAAGGCCAGAGGAATCGGTCCGTTCCTCCCTCTCCTGCTCTGCAATCCCTGAACTTGGCCCCACATTTCCAGCTGGCACGGGCAGCGGAGCGCTCCGCTCCGCTCCGCTCCCGCCGCCCCAGCCCGGCCCGTCCCCAGGGCCGCGGCGGGGACGGCCGCGGGTGTCTGCCAGGGCGGGAAGGGAGGCCGAGTTCCTGTCACTTCCTCTGTGATTATTTCAAGATTTTTCAGTAAAAGTCCTTACAGGATGGGCTGGGCTGTTTTATCAGAGCCAGATTTTGGCAGGCTAGTTCCCAGGGAGGTCCTTTTCACCCCGCAGCCCTCAGCCGGAGCCTCCAGACCTTCCCTACCTCTCCAAACCCAGCACAGCCCGGCCCCGCCGATGGGCGGGCTCCGGCCGGCCGAGGAGACAGCAGGGACTGCCAACCCTCCCTGCAGGACAGGCTTTTCATTTTGTTTAAGAAATAGCACTTAGACCTTGGCTGGTGACGAGCAGTCCTGATGGTGCTAATATAAATCTCCAAGTCATTTGCTTGACAAGGGCAAGGTTAATCCTTCATGATCAAGAAAACTTGAATCTTTCCAACCAGACTTTGCTTTCCCAATCTCTCTCTTTTTGGCCTCCCATTTTAAGCAGAACAGCAAGCGAAGCGAGCAGGAAACAACAGCTCCTTCCTGCCACCCAGCCCAGCCATGCACGCACGGAGCTTGACTGCCCTGGGGCTGGATTTGGGTGTTCGCCAGTGCTGACCAGCATCCCCGGCTGAATTAGAAACACACAATAGTTTGGGCTGGAAGGGACTGCTAAAGGTCATTTAGTCCCACCTACTGTCACTGTCCTGTTGCCATTAAAGCTAAGTAAAAGACTGAGAGAGAAATTATCCTAGCTGAATCCCAGTAAACAGCAACAGAGCAGTAGTTCTGTGGCAAACGTGATAATGATTTTTTGTTTAATCATTTCTAAATTCTCTATGTTTCACATATATGTTCCTATTGCCTTTAGTGATAGGCCAAGGGGTGATGGTTTTAAACTAAAAGAGGATAGATTTAAACTAGATATAAGGAAAATTTTTTTTACAATCAGGGTGGTGAAACACCAGCACAGGATGCCCAGAGAAGTTATGGATACTCCATCCCTGGAAGAAGTGTTCAAGGCCAGGTTGGATGGGTCTCAAAGAAACCTGGTCTAGTGGAAGGTGTCCCTATCCACAGCAAGGGGGTTGGAAATAGATGCTTTTTAAGATCCCTTCCAAATCAAACCATTCTTTGATTTATGAGACAGCTTTTGTTAGGGGAAGGTGCAATGCCAAAGATGGACTACAACAGAGAGCATTTATTTGAAGAGAAATGTAATAGGAAAGCAATTAGATCAGGAGGGTACCAACTATTTTCAAACAGAAAAAAATTACTAAGAGAACTCAAAGCACAGTGGATTAGAGGGTTTAGTCAGCATGAGGGAGGGAGGATGGAGGGATGACAGAATTACAGGACTATAGTGCAGAAGAGGTTTTTAACATCCACATTAATTTTATTGTGCACATGCATCAAAGGTCCCTATGAAGATATGCAAAACCATGTGTCCTGATTGAAGAGAGCAGAGTTGACCTACATCCCTTCCCCTTCTCCATGGTCTTGCTTTTGGAATCCCACTGCTACATTATACTGCTTTGCTGGATGCTCTTTATCTTGGCTGTTACAAAGCCCATGGGGGAGAGCAATACCAGGCCCTTTGGTATTTTCTGGGCTTTCCCCTGCCCAAGGGTACACTGTTTGTGAGGATGCCAGAACTCCTTCTCTTGTTCTGTCCATAATACACTACCTGAAGGGTCTGGCTCTCTGCCTGGGCAGCTGCAAAGAATTAGCCCAGCTGAAGTTCAGCACACAGAGAGAGAGTGCAGACAATACTTCTTTTATGCCATTCAGTCCACTCAACCTTCAAGAAACATTGGAATTAAAAAGCCTAAGTACAAGTGTTGAAATTGACTGTAAGGTCAGCGCTGCTTGTGGCAATCTTTGTTTCACTGATGCAGACTAGCATCACTTCAAAAGTGCCTTGAGAAGCCCTATTTTTTATTTTTGCCTTGCATCCCGTCCTTGGGATGTCTTTGGTGGTTCATATTAACTTATGTGATTTCCTAAGAGTTACTGTGTCTTTTTTCATTACAAAGAATTTTAGGTATTCTTGCAAAGGGATAACCTGTTTGTTTCAGATGGTTTTGCTAATTCCCAACATCAGTTTTTCCCAACATCATGCTGAACAGTACTTTGTGTGCAAAATTTTCCTTTCTACTTCCTTTTCTGGCTGTACTGGTACTCACAGATTTTAAGTATTTGTTTGGACTAAAGCATTTTAGAAAATAGATTTCCCATTCATCCTCAGTTTATTGGTCTCAATCTTTCACAATGCTTCCAGAAATTGTAACAATTTAATATTGGCCTTGAGAACTTCTGAAGTGCCCAAATGCTCAGGAGTTCCAGAAAAAAAAAAAAAAAAAAGAAAGGCAAATTATAAATCACTCCCTGCTGGAAAGAGAGGCTTTCTAAATAAGTTGTATAGCATTATTCTTAAAATCATACCTTTAAAGGGCCTCAAAAGTATCCCAGGCTACTATCTTCTTCAAAACAAGGTCAGCTATGCACTTTAGATATGTTAACCTCTTAGCCAGTTCCTGCAAGGATAATTACTTGCTGATGACCAAGTCAGAAAGTATTTCTCCCTGGACAAAGCAGTAGATTATTTATTTCATGCCCTGTTGTTGCTTATTTTTAGTAGTTCTCATGTTTCATTTTCAGAGCTGACAGGAATTGATTTGAGGTGAACTGGATTATTCCTGCATACAAAGGGGTTCAGTTTCATGTCTGGCAGGAAGCGATATAAACTGGAAAAGGAAACCTACTTGCAAATGGAGAGAAATACAACCTTTGCTACTTCTTCCACTGTTTTCTTCAATATTGATTATCAAGGACACCTCCATCTTTTTGCTAGTCTTCTAGGACTGATGCACAAATCTGCCCTGTGATTTGTCGCTTTGACAACCTCCATTTACTCTTGTTCCCATCCTGAGGTCTTCTCAGGGCTAATACCAATACAAACCTGGCTCTGAGAATCATCACCATTATTAACACAAAAGGAAAAAAGCAAGAGAAGATGTACTAGTGAACAAGATGGGGAGAACTGCGTGTCCTTGTACTGTCACAGAGAAAGTCTTTGTAGTGTTCTTGCTCCTACTTGCCATTCTCCTGGTGAATTCATCCACCCCGACACAAATAATCTACAAACAGCAAGCCCTTTCTAGCAGTCTGTCACTTTACAGGAAATAAACAATGGCACAATTACTCACTAATATCTCATAGAAGTCACACTAATTGCTTGTGCTGAAGCTCCAGGCTCCCTTATCAAACCTGCCAAGCTGAAGTAGCTGAAAGTCTATAAACTAGTAAATAATTAACTTTGAAGATTTCCTTCTTGCATCTCCTGGTGCCTGTTTTGCCTGCAAAGGTGAATGGCAGAGCAACAATTCACAGGATTTCTGTGGAGAACCTGTTTGCTCTTTGTGCCACCTTGATGTGCGCTTTAGATCAAAAGAACACGTGCAAAGAAATTAAGCGTGTAAAAATAATCTGAGAGCAGGGTCTGGGCATGTTGAGGAGATTCCTCCACCCAGCTCCTGCCATGGCAGGAGTGAGGGCTGCCATGGCAAGGGGGCAGTACCAGCCCCCCAACCCCATTTCTCTGGGTAATTTTGTTTGTAATTTTGTTTGCATCCTTATTCTTCTTTGCAGGAAGATACCAAGGGCTGACATTTGGGCCAGAGCTCCTGTCTGAAGCAATGACTTCTCTCTGATCCATTGCAGTCGAGTCCCATGAGGAAACACCACAAGATGCTCTCCTTCCTAAGAAATATCTGCCTTCTCCTCCTCCTCTCTGTGGCTTAATTAAAGCATTTTAGCAATTTCTGCTCAGCAGTTTCACCCTGAAGGAATTCTGTCAGCTCCAAGATTTTGCCTTGGCTGTGCAGCCATTTTGGATGTTTGCATGGGCAGCAGGGCCTACCCCTAATTTACTTTTACCAGCTCAAACATGCTTTAACCCACAAAAACTCCTTAACGAAGCTGCACATTCTTAGCAAACCCAGCTCCTTCAAGACTATACTGGTACTTTATCAGTCCAACCATCTTGTTTTCTGATAGGGCCCCAGTGCCTGCCTGCAAATATGTTTGTTTACACAAGGCATGCTGGTGCTCTGCAAATTTCTTAGTCCTGACTCAAAAGAGCCACTGCAAAAGTACAGCAGTGGGATGTAGATGGGTTTTATATCTGGCAAACAGTTCATGTGCTTATGTTCACATACACAGCCATAGGCACTGCAACCTTTCCCAACCTCCAAACCTGTATGGGTCAGTAGTAATGGGCTCATCACAGAGAATAATGCTAAAATACGCCTCATGAGTGACCTTCATCAGTGATTGACACATGGTCCACAGCTGGTCCCCAGCAGCACAGACACAGAACAGCAAGTCTCCACATTAGGTCCTACTCCTTTTGGAAAGGTCTCCCTTCCCAGAAGCTGAGCTGTAGCTGGGGCCGCTGGCAGGAAACCAACAGCACAGGGTAACATTAATGTATTTGGGTATTGATGCCACTCCTGCAATGGCCACCCTGCTTCCTCACACCTCCTTTTGCTACCAAACTACTCAAAATTTGGAGCAGGAGACACTCTCCTGTTGTGCAGCATCACAGAATCCATGAACACCAAGGAGATCTGAATCCCCTGCAGCAGGGGAAAAGCCCAAAGCAGCCTGTCCCTCTAAGGTTTTACCCACACTCCACAGTTCCATGTATATATATTAAAATTAACTTATTAAAGTAAATTAAACTTGTCTGAAACCATTCTCTGGCAGAGAATGGCTCACACCCTTTTTATTGAAGTCTCAGCCTCTAAAGCAGCATGGCTTCACCCAGGCTACCCACTGGAAAAGGGTGCCTTGCATATGCAAATTCCCAAATCTTAGCTTAGCCTCATCTGGGTGACCATCTTTGCCTCCAGCCAAAAGCAGGCTAGGAACCACTGTACTCGTATAGATGGTCCATGCCACACAGAATGTTCCCTTATGGTACTTAGTTTGACACAAGACATTCTTCTCACCCAAATTTACCTCTCCACTGGACTGTGACACCTACAGAGATGATATCTGATACTGAATTCAGTGACCTTCTTAACTGACTGTTCTCAACAAAGAGAAAGCATTTCTATGGATGTATGTTCTTTCTGGATTTCTCAGGTCAACCTTGGTCTTAAAAGATCCAATTTAATCAATCCGTATGACCAAATTTTCCTTCCCCTAAGATACTGCTTTACATATAAAACAGCCCACCTGGTGCTCTCCACATTTGGGACAAAAGAAGCTTGCAGCTGACCTATACAGCATATTATTAACTTACAACTTTTTGGGTTCTCCAGAAGCCAGTCCCTTGGAGTGCAGACCTGCCACAACAGATGTGAGAATAGCCTGTGGTGCCCTATGTCCCCCTGGGCTCTACTCCATAGAGTAGACCTGCCTGTAGGCAGGTCCCTGCATGTGTGACTTTGCTTGCAGAAGAGGGAGTATCAATGCCACAGAAAGCTGTTACCCATTAGTAAAAGCTGCTTTTAACTGAGGCATGATAAATCACTTCAAGTAAGTTACAAGTGTTGATCGATGAATCTTCTAACAAAATCCTCTAAATGAGCTATTCCTAGTTTGCTTCAAATGGTAGTACAGACTTTCCAAGATCTGAATGCTGAGAAACTAAAATACTAAAATGTGTAACTATGGGTTGCATTATTAAATATATTGATATTTAATCAGTTATTGTAAATATCAGAAGAAGTGCTTTAAAAACCTGAAAAAAAAAATAGTCAAAGAATGTAAGGGCCGTCTTCACTATTTTGTGTACAGCTTACTTTAATACTAAGAAGATGCTGCTACATCAGTACTAAGCATGCTTTCTGTATACTAGTGATTACATGGGTATAAAGATGAAGAGAATTAATGTCACCAAAACAGCACAAGTTCTCCCTTTTTTCCACAGAGCTTTCTGTCCCCTGTGCTAATTGTGCTTTGCAAAGGGCTGAGACACTTTGCTGGAAAGCTTCTGAGGGAATTTATTTTAATAAGCAAGTTTAACTTTTAATAAGGATGGTAAGAAGTTTGGTAAATGTTTTGGGCAGGCAAAGTGATGGCATGAAATCTGAGGAAAAAAATATACACATATATATACATCAAATACCCTCTGGTACTACAGAGGGATGAGAGGAATGATTTTCAGTAGTATTTGGGCAAAACCCCCAATTATGAAGAAAAGCCCCAAATGACTAACTTGGCATGATGTAGGTAGATTTCTTACTGTTATTTGTAGTTGTGTTCTGGTTTGGTTATGACATGTTGTCAGTAGAGCGATTTGAAAAGGGTTAGCCTGGGGTCCAATAGTTCTTTTGTGCCATTCAGTATCCTAAAAAATACCGATTCTTTTTAAAATTTCTTCACATACCTCAAAATTCAGCCACCTGTTTTCTTCCTGCAGTCCCCCATCATCCCCACAGTCCCTACAATTTGGCTTACTAGCACTAGTGGAGTTCAGTTTATAGGTTTATTTCCATAGGTTTCTTTCCATGACAGCTGTTAGGTCCTGTCTCTTCCTGGCTCTTGCTCCAGGAAGGACCTCTTCCTTCTCCTGGCTGGTAACAGGAACCCTTGTGAGACACAGAGATTATCTTGTTTTGTCTTGCAAATTCACAACCAAAGAAGCAAGTTTCAGCACTTTGTTTGGCTTGCATTTCTAAAAGTGGTCAAGTAGTATAGAATCTATTTTGGGACTAATTTTTTTAAAGGAATTAGGTGCTTACAGAATTTTTAGGATCTATTTTTGTGACTAAATTTTTTTAAGGAAATGGATGCTTACAGTTTTTAGGATCTGTGGCCCTCATCCAAAATAAAAGAGCAGCTGTTTTGGCATTGGAACACCCAATGTGCTTAAGAAGACTTAATAAAGAACAATGGTATGTTTTGCTTCATCTTAAAAAGCACAGTAAGGTATTTATATTAGCATTAATTATTGGTTAAAACAGAGATTAATATAGGAAATTTTATGTTAAAGTAAAATATTATACAGAGAACTTTACCCAAACAGAATAAAGAGAAAGAGCACCAGAACTGCACCTAGACTTAGGGGAACTGGATGCTCTGACCTGCATGGTATCTGGCCAAAGCATCTCTTGGTGGCCAACATGCCCAGGTTTCCTTCCCTGGGGAGCCAGGAGAGATGTAGGGGAACATTTAGTGCATAGGCATCTAATTTACTGAGTGAAATACTAGAACCAAAAGATGAAAAGTGCTTAGGAGCTCCAGTATGTATCTTGGTATGACAGGTGAATAAGAGAAACACAGTGAAATTGAAAGTAAGCCAATTACAAATGGCAGATTTGTAAGAGCAGAGGAAGGTAACACCTTAAGCCAAACTACAAAATCCCTGTCAACACGTATTGTTGAGAGTTAGGTTCCAAAGCATCACTGGACAGTTAAGAGAGTAATGAGGATGTTTGACATTTTTTGGCAGGACTGAAAAATTTCTAGAGGTATAAGCCACTATGCTTCAGAGCCCCATCCCTCAAATGCTCAGAAGTAGAACTCAAGAATATTTAATACTTGTTCTCTAAGGAGCTTCTTAAACCTTCTACTGAAGCAGCTGGCACTGGCTTCCCTAAAAACAAAATGCTGCAATACATGCATTGGGTTGGATTTTAATCTCCATTTGAGATTACATGAACTGCTGTGAATTAACTGACCAAATCCTGATCCAATATTTAAGTTAAACAGTATTCTAGACAAAAAGGCAGGAAGAACAGGCTGTTTTCTGCCAGAGTGGTGCACAACAGCATCAGGGGATATCGTCCTGTTAGATACAGATGTGAGATATATATGTGTTTTTATCTGCACAAAGCTGATCTAGCCCAATCCATCTCTGCATGACAAAAGGCCTATTTGCTCTGCTAGAGTAAGAGCAAACAGGATTCATGGACTGACTGTTTAATTAAGCATCATGGCTTCAAATAAGTACTTTTCTGTGTTTGGGAATGTTTCAAGGTTATTTAGCAACTGGCAATGTCACAGAAGAAAAGGAGCTAAGTCCAAAAGCAGGGAAGGCAGTATCTTTCTCTTGTCAGTAGATTAACAAAGAAAATGTTGATAGAAGGCAATGACACACTGTCCTGAAAATGCAGATGAGTCTACATAATATTTGGATATGGAAAGTGCAGCGGTGTCATCAGGACCACTTGGCACCACCATTTTAGAAATTTAAGTGAATTAAGGCCATGTAGCCACAGAGAGAAAAGGTCAGGGCAAAATATATTGAAATAAAGTATGCCTAGTGGATTGTAGGTAATTTCAGCTGTGCCACTTCGACAATAATGGAGTAAATCCCAGCACTGTGAAGAGCAATCCCACCTACATATTTTGGAACTATTCCAGTTTGCTTAGCACTTTCCACAAGGCATTTAGCAGGGATGCCCTTTCAACATTTTGCTACATGAATCTTCTGCTTGTGTGATTTCAGTCAGTTCCCAGAACATAAATCTTAAGTCTCAGATGTTATATTTATGCTACAGATCGTTTCTTTGGGATTTTCATGCAAGGTTTAATAATTACAGTGATATTTAACACTGTAAAAATCTGTGAATCTCTGGAAGAAATCCAGGTCTTTACAACTTGTCACATGGAATCATATTACTTCTACAGTTTATAAACTTACTTCCTCTAACTTCTAATTCTACTGCCCAGAGGGTAAAATACTAGCGTTAATTTAAAACTTTTGCTTTACTGCATGCTAACTTGCACCATTTGAGAAGGTCTAGCATGTGTTGCTGGCTGATGAGTCCTGCCATAATTTAGCTCCTATTGTATGTCTGACCTTATTAATCAGTATGTCTTGTTTACATTCTGTTGGAGAACAGTTCTCATGCAAAGCTTTATAACTCAATTGTCTGTCAGATGAGATTAATTTGATCCTCATCTTGGAAACAGAAACCTCCACATAAATTAGATCTACTTGGATACTAATGAAATTATAATAAATGTTGGCATGCAGTTTCTCTTATTTTCTTTGTAATGATAAATGTCATAGAAAAATAAGTTTTTACATAATTGCTTGTAGTCATAGAGTAAAAGAGCCTACCTTTTTTTTTTTTTTAGCAAACAGCTAGAAATCCAGACCTGTCTTACAAAACTTGAGGTAGTTCTATCTCACCTGATCTTGTAGTATGTGAAATGCTTTCTATCTCTTCTCCTGTGCAGTATGACAAGCAAAAGTTATAGTTGTTTGGTAGATCTAGTATTTCCGTCTTTGTTGAATTTAAACTCTCCTCAAATCCTGTTACTGAATACAGTGTTGTGACAGCACTGTTCAATAAGAGGTGACAGTACTGAGCAGTTTTGGTAGAGCTTAGACATCTGAACCTTCCCTATGCCTCCTCAGCTGCTCTGAAGCACAGGGACACTACATTTTATGTATTGTTTCTCAGGATCATGATTTGATGGAATTGAAGCTAGAGCAGAGCCTTCTAGAACATACCTACACACTTAAAGCAAGGACTTTATTCAGCACAGTGCATCCTTACCACCCCAGCAATGGGAGAGGCCATCACCTGATCAGTGCTGGGCTTTAAAGGACACCACCACCCTGCCCTGTGAGTGTTCTGGTCTTCAGTGCTGTTTGTAGGGACCTGCTTTAATCCAGCCACAAGTATTGTGCCCTATGGCATGGAAACCAGCAAGGAGGGACATAGAACAAGACAGAGGTCTGTAGCCTGTTATTGCCACCAGAGTCACCACATAATCGAACTGAAGGGAACTTCTGCTCTCCCCTAAAGCATCCAAGGTGTGAGACACTCTGTGATCCCCCCTCCACAAACAGCATGGACATCTTGCTACTCATAGTTTCCCTGTATCCCAAGCTCTGGGGCTGGAGTATCTAACATTTCAGTGTGGGAATGTTTCTGGGACAAGTTCAGCCTTCCTTTTGCTCCATCTGATGATATTTTAGATTGAAAGGGTTTGAAAAGGATTTTCCTTCTAACAATATTGAACAGTTTAGGGTGAGGTAGGGGTGGAGAAAATGTAACAACCAGAAATTTTTCTCATAGGATTTCTTACTTTCATCCTAATTTAAATTCACCCTAATAAATAATTATTGAATCCAACCATGCCAGGGTGTTTCAAAGGGACAAGCTGATTTTTTTCTTATGCAATAGCAATTGTACACCCTTTTTTGAATACACTTAATGAATGCATGCTGCTATCTTACTGTTTGCATCAATCAAATATTCCCCAAGGTATATATGTCAGAGCCAGGAAGAAGAATGTGCCTTTGCAGTCACGCAGCCAGTGAATCCCTTTGGGTTTGTGCCTCACTCTGAAGCACATGTTGAAAGTACTGCTGTAAGATAGATGATCCTGGGAAGTCAAGCAGCATCATAAGGGTACATGGTAACAGATGCATTTTTTTATACCAGCTTAAGAGTTTGAATGAATCCTGCCTGAAAAGTTCAAATGGTTGCTAGATTGGAGTAATCTAGCAAGTGAACAAGGACTTCCATTTCTGCAGTTAACCCTGCCTGGAGGAAAGAGGTTAATATACCACCTGGCTTCCTTAGTCCCGAAAGACCTCTTTCACCTTCACTGGTGAGGGGCTAGCAAATGAAGACATAAACTTGCACATCTGGCTGCACAGTGGGATGCTTTAATTATACTGCCTCACCACCCTCTCCTATGCAGTGTTACAATGCCAGCAACAGGGACTCATGAACTCCATGTGTCACTGTTTATGCTTGCCAACTGGGCTCCTTGATAACAGGTACCTGTTGGGATGGCACTGTATTTTTCCTGTCCATTGCCATATGCAGTGGACTTTCACAAATGCTAGCCATTTCAAACCAGGTTTAAAACTGGTTTGAATCAAGCAAAACTTGTTTACAGGAGTTCAGAAGATTTGGCCCAAGTATCTACATAACTGGGCCACTCCCTGCAATGATCATCTTCAAGCAAATTTCCTTTAATTTAAAAAAAGGGCTAGGATATAATGTCTATGGAGTAAGTAGACCTTGGTATCAGTGCTATTTATAAGGCTGATGTCTTAGAAGGGAAAAAGCTGCTCACAAAATTATGCTGTCAGAAACATTAATGTCTTTTCTTTTTCCCAGAACGGTGACTTGCAGTGCAAACCTGTAGAGTTCAGGAGACTTAGATACTTGGGGTCTCACTCGTGATAGCAGCTCAAGCTCCAGATTACCTCATGGGAATCACCAGGCTGTGAGTTCTGCTACGCTCTGCTTCCTTTTTCTAATCATTTCCCCAATCTTAAAATTACAGGTCAGTTGACTGCTGCCAGACTCATCCTGTGTTATTTCTGAAAGCTTTTATTTGTTAACAAACCACCAGTGAATAGTAACCACTGCCTGCTTTAACAGGCCTCAATGTATTTAATTCCTGGTAAGATAGGATGACTATAAACTTCTGCAACTCTCAGGTCTGAGAGAACAACTAACCTTTATTTACTTCATAGATCTTGACAATTACTGGTGCAGTTACACTGGAAAGTTCGTCAGAGGCCTTAATGAGGCTTGCTTACAGCTGTGCCTCCTCATCCCCATGAGAGCAATCTGCCCACAACTCTGTCACCCCAGGCTCTGTGGACTGATGAGTTTTCACAAGCAAATTAATTCCTGAGCAAGAAACCTCCAGGTGAAGGTGTTTATGGGAAAGCTGCATTGGGATATGGGACATTCTTCTCCACTGCAGAGCTGAGTCACTTGCCTCAACACGTCAATGGAGGAGTTGTCTGACTGGAGACTCCCTCTCATCGATGACATCGAAGGATAATTCTCCACGTACCTCAGGTGTGAAACTTCCCTATAACTCTGCATCATTCTACTGTATTTCTTCTCTTGTAGCCAATATCTCTCTGTTTGAAACTCTAAATCTACCATAACAAAGCACAGAGACAAGTGGAATATGGCGACCTGATTTGCACAGCAACTTCAGCTAACTGACAAGTTTCATGTCCTGTCCAGTTGCTGCCGCTCCTGCCCAGGACAATGACTTGCAGGAGCAGCTCTTTCACCTGTGTAAGAAACAATCCCAGTGCAGTGAAAGCCTATGTGAAAATTGAACCAATGCTGCTATGAACAAGTATAAAAATACAAGCCACATGGAGAGCAGGCAAGTAACAGAGAGGGGGGACTGACACACTGACAGGTAAGAGGACAAATTATCTGAATCAACTGAGGCAAAAATCTCCCTTTGGCAGCCTCCCCTAAGGAGCTATATGGTATACCTAAATACCTGCAATCCCAGTTTACCAAGATGCCTAATCTTGAAGATATTGCCTTAAGAGTTCTCTCTGCATAGGATAAGAAAAAATATACAAGCATGTTTACACCCAAAAGCTTATGAGCTTCAGAGCTGTGCCCCCAAATCCTTGTAAAATACAAGTTCCTTTGTTGGTCTTACTCCAGCTGCTAAACCAGAATAACTCATGGATGGAGAGGACTGGAAAAATAAAAGCAGACCATTTAATGGGCATTGCACTCAAATCAGCTCTGTTCTACACATTCCTTGTGTTGTGATAGCAGACTGTATAACAGACCTACTGTTAGCTGAAAAGATATGTACAAATGGACAATATTCTACAACGTCAGTCATACAACCATACCAAAACCCGTGTCTCCTTCTACTGCTGTTTTCATTACCTCAAAGGCTGTCAGACTGTGGAAAACTCAAGACATCACATGTACCTTTGATCAGTCCCCAGCTGATAAAACAGGGCAGTGAGCCTGACAGCTTCACTGAGGCTAAATTGAAAAAAAATGAAGTTCCTTTATGGAGGAAGATGGTTGGACACAGCAAAAATCACTGCTCAAGTACACCATGTGGAACGGAAATTTGCAATTTATGAAACAGGAGCTTGAAGACAACTGGTTGAGCTACACAAGCTTGTGTGAAAGAATCAGCAGGCCAGCAGACAAAGTGACTCCAATTTTTATCATGAAGGAAGCAGGGGCTCTTTGAAACATTGGTGTAGGTAGAAATGACAGGCTGGGCATTGCCACTAAGAAAAATACTAAATGTGGTGTGCTACATTCATAGATACTGCACTAAAGATGTATGAATTTATCAAAGGGTATGTTCTCCTCCTCGAAGAACCTGGGTAACTGTTCAGGCCAGGAGAAAGCACTGTGTGACAGAAAGACACTTAACACTGAAAGACTGAAAATGATAATACAGAAAAACAGCCCTTCCCTGATACATTATCAGACCTAAAAATGATGTCACAAACTCCTCTATGGATACTAAATGGCCTGTAAAATCACGATAAGGTATTTTACTAAAATACAAACTGCAGTTGAAAGAGAAATTACTGACTTAATGAAGACGTTAGTGAAGAAGATTCTACAGATTATATTGCTTGGGAAGTAAGAATAAAATCGTACTTGCACCTCCTGATCTTAACATTTATGATCAAAGTAGGCATCTTGTCAGAACAAATATTTTGTTTACTCCTTTAGCTTTTCTTAGAGAAAATATGCACAAAACCCAGTTGATCTACACTGTGCCTAAGGGGCTGTTTTGCAAAAGACATGAATGGGAAAAGATGCATCTTCTCGCAGGCATGGCATGGCATGGGGAAAGAAGGCTCAAAAGCAGAGGAGTTATTGATACAGTTATTTGGAGTATAAGCCTAATTTGACAATTCAGTTAAAAAAGAAAGTAATTAGTTAATACTTCATACCTCATACAGTTATTAACACAGTTTTGGATGAGGGATTTGGCTGGGTTTGTTTTGTTTCGGGATTTTTTTTTTTTTTTGTTTTGGGGTTTTATTTGGGGAGGGGTTGGTTTTGGAGTTTTTTTCTGGTTTTTGTTTAAGTTTTTTTTATTTATCCCCTATTCATTACCTTGCTTGTATCTGTTTGTGAATGGCTTTCTTTTGGGCTACCTGCCCTAGAGTTCAGTAATCTTATTACCTTACCAGTGTTGCATCCATATGGATCAGGACATAGCTTCACAGTCATGAATTAAAACAGACACAATACTGAAGGGGATGCCCACACCTACTCCATCCATTTCCAGCCACAATTACTTGTTTCCTTCCATCTGCACTAGTCTGCAGACACTATATGAACAGAGATCCAGCTGTAAACACAACCCTGCAAATAAAGAGAGTCCTTTTCACCCAGAACCGAGGAAGAACCACACGAGCTCCAGAGTCAGTACAACACTAGTCAGGTGTGCCTGTACAGTGGGGAAATGACAGGCAGTAAATGTAGAGACATTAGATGCTGCAGACAGATTGTGCATATAAAAAGCAATATACAGGAGAGGAAACAGTGCATGGAAGAAATCCACTTTCCAGAGACTGCGCAGCAGCCACAGTAAGTGTAGAATAAACAACAGATATTCCTTTGCACAGCTGGTTAATTTCTAAGATTTCATACAATCAATTAACATCTTCCACATTCTCTGTCTCAAGAAAAGCTCAAGAGGTTTTTTATTTCATCTTTTCTCTAAGCACAAGAAAAGAAATTATCAATTTGCAGTGCCAAAAGGCAGGTTTTTTATTGCTAATGTACAAGAGATTACTTGCATGATTGGGTGAGAGACTGTCTTACACATTACAGCTCTGCTCCTACACCTGGAGGTAGTCTTGGACCTCTGTATGTGTATGGCTTATATATATTGCCTGACTGAGCTCTAGGAGCTCTGATTTGCTCATTAATCTTTAATGAATAGTCCAACTTGCCAGAGTATGTAGCAGGCCAAATTCTATCTTATTTTTTATTTCATTATAGTGTAAAAATTCTTGGAGTCACCAGAGGGCATCACTACAGAGTGCTTTTCAAGTTCCCTATAAATGATGCTGTAAGAATGTAGATTTTGGGAAAAGTGCCTGCTTAATAGACATGGGAGTCCTTAGAGAGACTCTGGTATTCACAGGACAAGGGAGTATTTCTGTTTGCCCTTTCCTTAGGCTCAGCACAGTACCACACATACTCTGCATTGCTGCAAATACTTCAAAGAAAAATTCCATTGAAAATAGTTTAGCTTAATTACAAGCAGATCCAAATCAGAGAATTAGCAGTGGAGCAATTAAAAATGTTTCATTTTCAGCCATCTCTTCCTTTCCCCACCTTCCTCATACATCTTCTTTTAGCTGAATTCATTGTGATGAATTTATGACAACCTAAAAGAAATTTGAATCTTACATACCTTTTTTCACTTGAGTTTAAAGATTTTATTTCCATTCAACACTTATTTTTTTCTTCTCGATTGTGGCTTTGCCTCACAATGTGTTTCATCAGCAAAGAAAAATCATTTACCTTCCTTTACCCAAAGGGACTTAAAAATGAGGAGTCTCCTATCAGTAGCATACAGCCTCCTAGCTCTCCTTGCCAGCAGGGAGTCTGTTCAGCTAATTCCCACACCTCTTCATGAGCTGCTGCTGCCAGACCTGCAGCTATGTTAAGAATAAAGCAGTTCCTTTCCAAATACATGTTTTCAAGGACTTGTATATTTTTATACAGTATCAGACTTTGCATTATGACATCCTTTCTACTGATTATTGATAGATTCATTTGAACTCTATTCATGCTTATCGGGAAATATAATCTTGCACGCAAGGACAGAATGTGGCAATAGTCAGAGCTCAGAGTTGGCTCCTGGATACATCTAGGAAAGTGGAATCAAACAATTCATTTTTTAAAAGGCAGGAGCTAACTGCTGCAATACTGAATAAGGATTGCTGCAAGCCAGCAGCTCTGCTACACACTCTTGCCTGCCCCCTGCCTTCTTGCAAGATGCTACTTTTCAGTTATGTCACAAATTGTGTAATATGAAACTTTTGCACAGTATCCTTGTTGCACTGAAGAACTTGGTCCATTGTGAGCACTGACCATCTTGTCTCCTACATCACTGTATATTTTAGGGAAAAGCATATATACACACACCTCCTGTGAAACAGCAGAACAGGATGTGAAGCAGCAACTTGGATTCAGTCTTTTACAAGTCTGGCTCTTGTACTTCAGCAGTGTCAGTTCTTGTACATGCTCAGTGCACACATTTGAATCCACAGATTTATCAGGCCTATGCTAATATGAGCATTTATTTGTTTTGTCAAAACTAATATTACAGTATAGCTGACATTATTCGGCAAATTGTTACTCCCTTATTCATTGAGCAGTAATTCAGATGCTTAGAAAAACTATGAAGATGATGTACTCCCAAGATGCTGGATTTCTTTGAACATTTTTTTCCTCTTTCCACATTTTGCTTCATTTCATTGGGCAATTTTAGAATTAAATCTGTGAATGATCTTTCCCCAGCAGCTACATCAGACCTGGCACTGTAAAATTTTTGAACACTGACCTAAAGCTGCGCAGCCACAAGGAGCCTTTTGTTGATATTTTAAGGTATTTAGGGTTAACAGAAGACAACAATGACTACACGCTTTGTTCAAATTATTAATGACAAAATTCTGTTCTCAGGAATGGCTGATTTTGCTTAGGAGATTTGTCTCTTAACTCATTTACATTAACTATTTTGCTATGCAAACCACACAAGTGAAGTCCTGTGCCTTTTGAAGAGCTTCACACAGAACTTCACAAAATACCCAAAAATACTGCTTAGAGAATTTTTTTCTCTCTTAATCTCTGTCTGAGGACTTTCCCCATCTTCTTCATGGAGACAAAATGTAAGCACAAATAATTCAGTGGGCAAAGGAAGGGTATTCCCCCCCCGCCCCTCTCCCCAAGGTAGTACTCCACAGATTCTGAAATGTCAGTCTGGATTATTTTTCACACAGTATCAGGTATGGTCATGAAATGGTCCTTCTGAGGCAAATAATTGTTTAAAATAGGAGACAGGAGACAAGATTGTCAGTGCTCACAATGGACCAAGCTCATCAGTGCAATAAGGCTGCTATGAATGTGAAAGTCTAGTATTAGCTCAGTGGAGGACTGGAAAAATCTTGGGAATTAAATTTATCAAGGTTTACTAAATGCATGAACTCCACATTCAGCTCAGGACATGAAAACTGTTGGACGCTGGAACAGCAGTCCAGGAAGAAGCATTTATACCTGCTCTCTTAGGCTTTTATCAAGGCACTTGCTTACAGTGTCTGCTGCAGACAGCATCAGTATCAGATAGATGGACCTCAGCCAGGCCCAGCACATTCTCCTTTTATATTCTAGCTGCTGCTCTGCAAAATGGTCATAATCCTCAGGAGCTTTCATGCAGAGGGAAACCTGATAGAAACAACTATTTTGCTAAATGTTGTCACAGAAGGACAAGTAAACCACCCTAAAAGTGCTCTGGGTCAACAAGCCTGAAATAAGCAACATCTTTAATCTCTGAAGAGCCAGAAAAATGCTGGCAAGACATATGTTATGCTTAGTTGTGTTTGCATCCTGAAGGTTCCAGTAAGTTTGAGACTTTGCATCATGCCAGAAAAATGATATTTGTGTCCTTTGAATGACTTTGAGCTTCATATATCAAAAAATAGTGGAACCTTCATGCATTAAGTCACCAAATACACATTTTTCAGATTTCCAATTTTCAGATCTGACATAGCTTTTTAGTTAACTTTGCAAATTGATGTACCTCATTTACTCAGAGTTTGCATTTCTGCTTGTGGTTTGGTATCTGGAGAAATTAGGTATTTTCAGATAATTGCAGTGAGCAATCTGAAAAAGTATTTGACTAGACCCACAACTGACTTCCAAGGAGATGCAGCACATTTTCCTGATACTATTACAGCCCAAACAGGTGAATGATTATAAACATACAGCTCAATCTATATGAACAAACAAACAAACTTGCATCATATTATTAACAGGCAGTGAAGTTTGAAATTAAATTTCAAATCTAGACCATCAGAGAAATTTAGTACTTAGTAGACATTGCTACTTTTGTGTGAATCTAAGGATTTTATTTTTGTCTTTTGGAAGATCTTTTTTTTCTGTTGAAAGCTTCATTTTGAATGGCCACACTGTATAGCTAGAGTGAAGTAACAAGTAACTCCTATACATCAGAACCATACTGGGCCATGATCAGGTGCAAAAACACACACCAGTTACCTCCTAAAACCAAGGCTGAAGCTTGGCTCAGCCTCTGCTCCCAGGCAGCTGCTCACCATACACTGCTCCCAGAGAAAACAGCACAAGAGGGCGCCTAATGCCTCCAACGTCCCGAGTCCAACTTCCACAGACTGTCTTTTCTGCAATAATGTCGTATTTCCAACGGTATGACAAGAGCCCTAAGCAACACCACAGCTACATATGGTTTAGCTTGTGCTTTGCTACCCTCCTGAAAGCATTTAAGAATATTTTCATAATTTATTAAATAACGACTAGATTCTCTATTAACAATTTCAAAGTCTGTATTTTTTTTTTTTTTGGGGGGGGGGGGTGTGAGGGAGTGGAAATCCTGCCGCAGGTGAGATTTAAATGTTAGGAAGCAAAAGGAACATCTCCAAGACAACAAGACTAAAGGCAAAGAGGCAAAATAATTTTATGTCAAATTTATTCTGGCAACCACCCAAAAACAGACTTTGTTTGTTGGTTATAACAGAAGCCACTTCCTCTGCAGCAACAGCCATATCAACACCATTGTCTGCTTCCTGGGGATGGGCTTAGGGTGTTTCAAGCTGCACAGTGTTCTTATGTGGAGCTGTGGGATTGAAAAACACAGAGCGACAAACCCCCACCAGTGCCCCCTTGGGGAATTCTCCCATGCATACCTTGTTAGGAAATGAACTGGGGTATTTTTTCTCCCTGCCCTGGCTCCAAGCACTCTGACAGCTCCATTCAGCAGTGGGGAGGAAGGCTCTGCCCAGGGCTTCTCCACAGCTGCAGATGACTCATGCTGGAAGAGCCCCTTTGAGCCGGATTTAAGTTTTCCCAAGTTCATTTTAGCACACCAATTTCTACCACTTTAAAGCTCTCTGCAAATTGCAGCTTGCACAGCACAACCTGGCCTGTGCAGAGGTACAGCCAAGCAGCAGGCCCAGGCTGCTCCCCAGGTTTGCAGGTCCACCTGTTCCCTCTCTTGAAGCCACATTCCTCCCTCTCCTGCAGCAACATCCCCAAGGACAAACTGTTTGATCCATGCTGCCTTCTTGGGACAGGCAGGAGACCCAGAAAAACAAACCCTGCTACTCTTCTGGTCTATGAAGGAGCACTGGGCAAATAGGACTTTCTCAGTGCTTTCCTCCCACGAGCAGGGTTGCCTGGCCAGAGGAGCAGGGATGTGTTTGAAGCTCTCATTCCTGCTTTTCACTGTATTGTTTGCTTAGGGAAAGCATATTCCCTACCTCTGCCTTCTCTTCTACAGCTCTGCAAAGACTCTAGAGGCACACACAGAGCTATGCAGGCTCCAGGTGCTCACCCGTATTAGGTGAACACAGATGTTCCTGTAAGTAGCTTCCTACCAAAGATGACATGACATGCCACTTCTCCTGCTGCCTCTTCTTCCTGCTCTGCCTCCCACTTCCATACAGGGGAGGCCCAAAAAACGGATCTTCCATTTGGATTTTAGCCATCAGAGCAGGAGCAAGGTCTTCTTGTAGGGGCACAAGAAAGCTTTTCTCACAGGAGTTGGGGCAGAGCACACTGCTGTGCTCCTCCCCAGTGGTGTGCAAGAATGACATCATTAGGCCAATAAATGAGACAGGAAGTGCAACCAAGCACAAAACCCACGGAAAGCGCCTGTGAAGTTCTGCCAAGAATGTTAGCAATGGCGCTAACCAGAAAACAAGAAAAGGGTTTGGTTCGTCTAATTTCTTCCAGTTTTAGTAATCTCTAGTGTCACTTGTAACAGTAGGTAGTAAAAAACCAGGTCCTTGGAGAGACACTGCTTGCGGCCTTTTCTTTTTTTCCTAAGGTAATGGTGACCTTCTACTGTCTTATCCCACTCCACACATTTCAGAGTATTTTGACACCAGTCTAATGATCCAGATAAACTGGCTGGGATTTCTAGATCTTCCCTTCCTTTTTTCTTTTTCTTATCCCAAGTTATACTAGTGCATTACCAACTGCCTTGGTAAGCCATTCTTTTATCTGTCTTTCTACTACATGGATTCCTTTATTTTGCAGCCGCCCAGGTCAGAGCTAATGCTTCTTTAGAGTCACGTATTTCATCTTGTAATGTGAACACACAGGCCCATCTGAACCTGATGTGTTAAGCAGTTCTCTCTCCATCAGTCCTAGAAATCTAGGACTAGATCCTAGAATCTCACAGCCAGCTAAGTCTGTGTCCCCTACCTACCTTTTTGTCAAGCAGCTGACCAACAGTGGCAGTGCTCAGGAGATGGGCTGCACCTGACAGTAGGAAAGGACACCTTTCCACATAGGTACAGACGTGGGCACAACTTACAGATACAACTTGATGAAACCATAAAGCCAATCTGATTGCCAGCTGTTGCCAAATCAGAAGATTGCCCCTCCTGCGTTCCTTGCACTGGCACCTACCTGACTCTGTAACAAGACATTCACAGAACTACATGGGCATCAATCGAACACTGCAAGGAAAGTGAGGTTTCTCCCACTGACCCAGCTCACTGCAACTTCACCTTACTGGCAGCAGTGGTAAGCAGGTGGACTGCAAAGGGAAGGAAGCTCACAAATACTCTGAGTTACAATACAGAGTCTGTACAGTATAATACAAAATACTGCAGCCTTGGCAACATATCATTCCCCTCAAAATCTTGTTCATAAACTGCCATTTCCTACAACATAAACAATCCCACACACAAATTAAATGAAATACAAGCAGGTGCTACTGTTATTGACATGACATTTTTGGTTCCCTGCAGTTATGTTATATCATCTATATTTATTAGAAAAATAGTTATTTAATAAGTTGGTACTTCCGCTCATAATTCAGCATAAGTTTTCCTAAAACCTGCAGGTATTAAAAACATTAATGAATCTCCTTGACCTTCAGAAAATTTTATTTAATAATCCTGTTTAACTCTCATACAGTTAAAATATTATAGAAATACCAATGAAGATGTAGCAAATGACAGATTTATTCAGACTCAGCTCTGAAATGGGCTCCAGTACAAAATACAACCATAAATCAGACTTTCCAAAAAAATCCCAACCTTAAATAGGATTAAGCAGTCTCCAAATAAGAGTACTGGTACTCTTATCAACAGTCTGCCATCAAATTAAGTCAGCCTTTCTCTCATTTATACCCCACTTACAAATGAAGGTAGAGAATTTGACCATCTAGAATCAAAAGGTGTGTACAGCTGTGACAATGACATTACTCCTGAGTGCAGTCACCTGTGGTGTGACATACAGGCCCCAAATTTACCTCCCCTAATTTTGTAAGCATGCTCCCCATTACAAAGGCTTTCAAAAGAAACCAAAGAAAGAATAGTGACTCCTGATTCAGAACCCATAGCAAATAATTATTTGCTTTGGTTACAATAGGAGGTACACAAATGACTGGACAGCAGCAGGAATTGGGTTATCTTGCCTGTTCCTAGGGCTATTCTATTTCTTTGTACCAGGTGCAGGAAAAAAAAACCCTAAGAATTTCTGATGTATACATTTCTTCAGATAACTGAAAATTCTCGCTGTTGCTATTAGTTCAAAGCTTCACAGTTATAAGAAGTTTAACAATTTCTGTTCAGAGTCCCCTCTAAAGAAAGGTAAAGCCAGTAGAAATAAGGCTGTGCTGACCAAACACAGAGGGCAGTCTTCCAGTCTGGAAGATCTCTTATCGTATTCCTCACTAATACCCAGTAGCACATCAAGGACGTGATAAACACAGGCCACGTCTAAAATACAGTCACCTAAGGGAATTTATTAATTCTTGCTGTTTTAAGGAGAGTATTTACAATTGCAGCCTTCCCCCTGCACAAAAGCAGCCATGTTGTAGCAGACAGCAGCACCTCCAAGGAAGCCAATACAAAGCCACCAGCATGTGAAGCCTCACTACTGGCAACAAGGAGTCTTCCAGTATACAAAGGGATCCTACAGAAAAACCAAAGAGGGAGTTCCTACAAGGGCATGTAGTGACAGGACAAGGGGAAATGGCTTCAATCTGAAAGAGGACAGGTTTAGATTAGGTACCTGGAAGAAATACTTTACTGTGAGAGTGATGAAAAACTAGAGCAGGTTGTCCAGAGAAGCTGCGGATATCCCATCTCTGGAAGTGCACAAGGGCAGGCTGGATGGGCTCTGAGTAATGTGGTCTAGGGGAAGGCATCCCTGTCCATGGCAGGGGGTGGAATTAGGTATCTTTAAGATCCCTTTCAACCCAGACCATTCTATGAATGTATGATAAGGGGAACACTACTGACTGAATCGTTCCTCAGGTGACTAGCAGGCACTGGAGATAGAAGGACAGCATCCATTAGTGGCAAGTTCTTTCAAAATATGAAACATAGCTACAACAAAATGAACACAAGTCTGAAGGCTCTGTGCCCTGATATCCCACACAGCATCATCCTGTGGAGCAACAATGACAGCCTGAATTACTTAGGCCAGGATATGTGGTCTGGAAATGTTCCCTGCTGAGACCAACACAGTTTAGTCTCAACAACAAACTCCAAAGCACTCAAACTGCAGACTGAGCCTGTCCAGGTTGCATACTTTCAACAGAACAGGCTGAACAGAACCATGCAATCACAGAAATACACAAAATCTTATCCACCAATGTAACTGTGAACTCATAGAAGCACAAAGGTTTTTATCTTTAAGCTGCTACTTACCCTTGAACACAACTCAGAAAAGCATTGGGCCGCTTCAGCAATACTGTGCAATTAATGACTGATACAGTTGTACATTCACTGCAGATTTCTGGCAGCTACAGCCACATCACGAGACTGGTCACTTATTGTTACAGAGACACTGAAGAGACAAAGAAAAAAACTTGCACTTGGGCGTGTCCTTCCAAAAACACTGCAAAGGGAGACTTTATTGTGCCAGCCAGGAGAGACTATCCCCAAAACAAGAGGATGGCCTGGTGCTCTCCCACCCTTGGGGTCACCAAGAGAATTCACTCCAGTGCCAGGCTACAGTAAACAGAAGCTCTGCATGAAAAAGCAAATCTCATCCCAAGGGAACTTCAGTTTACTTGAATGCCTTCCCTAAAATCCCATTTTATGGTCTACATGTTTTGGGAATGTTGCACAGTCAGGAGATTGGCAGAGACTAAAGGGAAGTGATTCCTTTCAGAGGGCTATAGAAAAGCAGGGCACAACCTCAAACACTCCCATGGCAGCCTTCTGCTTAGCTGCATCTGTATTATCATAACAAATATTTCAGTCTTAAATGGGTACTGAACTCTAGCAAAAAATATGACACATTGCTCTTCTGAAGGAAGAAAAACATAATACATGTGGTTTAGAATTAACATTGGAACACTATTCCTGTTTAAAAGTTAAAAATGAAAGCACCTAATCTTTTTAAAAAATAACCTCCAAGATGATAATGTATGTTCAAAAGAGGGAAGAGTGAACAAGTTTTAGTGTTTTTTGACTTGACAGCTCCCTTCGTGGATAGGTCCATTAGCTTCCAGGTTGAAAAACACAACCCAGCAATAACCATGGATAGAGATTCAGAAACACTAGCCACTTTCTGGTGGGGTATCAGACCCAGATACCCCACATTCTCTCTTTCTGCAGTGAAGACTGAGCAGACGTGAATCAGTGTTACAGAGAACTCATCCCGCTTGAATAAAACTTCATATCCTGTAACCCCTACTCCAGGATAGTAAATACTGGCTGCACACAAATAACTTTCAGGTTGAAAGTATGTCAGTTATCAATTGATTTACTCACCTGATAAATACTCTCAGCTACTTTTACCAACACAAACTTCGTTCTCTAGCCAGGGAGCCTAATCCCAGTTTTAATCCCAGTCCCCCAGCCTTCTGGTAAGAGCACAGTGCTCAGTACCTGGCAGGACCAGTCACTTGTTAAGCTACTGTGGTTCCTTTGCATTAGTATTTTCCATACAGTATTTTGAAATAGAAAGGAAGCACAAAATACAGTGACTTATAACCCTGAAGAACAATGAGCATTTTTGTGAGCTGGTTTTCTACACAGGATGTGGGCTGGGCCTCCTTGAGTTTGTGTAATCTGTCTGGAAGTCCAAAAACCACACTCCGAAAACATGCTTTTCCTTTAACAAACAGTCAGTCACACATACAGAGTCTAACAGTAGTTTACAAGTCTGCCACCCACCATTAAGGAAAATTTTCATTAATATTATTTTTTCAAGCATTTTTTTACATTAAATTAGGCTCACAAACCATACCTAATTAAAATAGATAGCCTTTTTTTAATCCAGCAAGAACTACATCTAGGGATGGAAGATTCACTTATTTAAAATTATGTCAGAAGTTGCACTTCTGATAGTGCTTTAGGTGACAGTTCACATCCTAGGATCATTAGAGCCTAGAGACAAAAACTCAAAGGCACTGGAAACATTATCATGGAATGTGGCACTGCAGGGTAAAAAGACAGCATATCTGTAGCCATTTTTGAAGAAAAAGGATACAGGAGTGTTGTAGTGTTTGACACTATTCCACACTGTGAGAGCTTAACTCCAACTGGAGTTGATCTGCCTGAAAATTTGACTACCACCCCTCCATCCCTTTCCTGTTTGCCTCTTGGAGCTGCAAGACCCAGTTTATCAAAAACAATTGCTGAAGAAGTAGAGTTCATATAAATTCTCTTAAAGTTGGTCTTCATAGTAAACGTGCCAATCTTACACTTAACACTGAATTCAGTACTGTAACAAGCTGCTAGGAATACTTCTCTTCTATGGGGAAAGCAAGTTGTATAAATCAGGTATGTATTTCAAAATACTTGGTATCAATTTATTTCCAGGACTACATGTTTTTAATTCCTAGTGAAAATGATAGTAATTTGAAGCTCTAATATATTTCCAGTGCCCACAGGTTGTTGTTTTTTTTTTTTTATTTTGGAAGCTATAGCAAGTAGCTTTTCTTTATTTATGTGGGAAATCAGAAAGAATAGGAGTTAAGATTGAGCAAGTGGGGGGAAAAAAACCCATTACTACTTCAGCATACTGAAATTTATTTTTGCACACAATCAGGTTTCAAGTGGGTAGAAAACATCAAGAAATCTTTCCCCTCACTTTTGTATGTTAATTCAGATTAGCATTTTATACTCATTTAGGCAAATTATGAAAGAATAAATCCTCAACTATGCTCAACACAGCAGTTCCTACAACACCCTGTGATATTCTGACAATTACCACACAATTTGAGCCAGAAACTATTACATCCAGTTGGCTTCTGTCTTCATCTCTAGCAAATTCCTGCCTTAGAAGAGGCACTCTGCAAAAACAGCTCCTGCAGCCATGGAGGGAAGAGCTGCAAGGAAATCCCAAAACCTAGCAGGAATTAACATCTCTGTGATTCAACACGTTGAGTCTTTTCCCCTGAGAAACCAGCAAAAAAAAGCACAGCATTAACTGCACAGGGGAAAAAAAAAAAAAAACAAAAAAAACCAAACCACTTAGCCTGTCTACATTACAGATTCTGGAATCACTGTAGTTTGAGTGACTGAGCCTGTCTCCCTCTTCAGATTTCAGCAAATCTTCCTTTAGTGTACTTTCACCTAGGGTAGTTAGAGAAAAGAGAAAGACTTGTTAAATGTTGCAAAACAATTGCATTTCACCTCCATCAGCTGTGCAAGAGCAGCAGAAAAAAATTCTAGATGGATTAACTAGTTTTGATGCTTTTACTTGAAAAAAAACTCCAAAACACCCCACAAAAAATGTTATAGGATTATACCACAGTCTGTCACTGTAATGGAAGTAAAGCAACACATCTCAGTGAAGGCTTTCAAGTGTGCAGGGGTAAGTGCTCTAGGCTTCCACATTACAGAGACTGGACAGAAAGAAGGTACAAGCCATTTTCTAGGCAAAATAACAATAAAAACACCCGAAGAGTTTTGTTAACATCACAAGCCACATAAGAGAAATAAATTCCATTCTGCTCCCTGCTGTTGCCATCTGGTTTCAATTTGCTAGAGAAGACTAAAGCCTGTATTCAAAAAACAGAGTGAGTTGTAAACATTAACCTCTGCCAGCATTACTAGTAACTCACGAGGTTCCAGAGTTACCATGGAAAGGCAAGGGGAGGGCAGGAGAAAAAGGTCTATGAAAAAGTGAGACTTGCTCTGTCATTAAGCTCATTTTATTGCATTGTTTTATTCCATAAATGAAAAGTGTTTGATGCTTAGAATACACACACTGGCAGAAAATCCAGTCTACTCATCTCTGTTGTTTTGCAGCATTAGGAAAACAGGGGAAAGTTGAGAAAAGTCAGAACAGACTGCCTGGGCCACTGGACTCTCTTGTTTTATATGGCTTGTAATTATAGGCTGCATACTGTTGCCTAATTTATTTATTGTCATGTTAACAGTAAAAGATCCCTCCTTCATTCCCAGGAGGAATAGTTTTGTTAAATTGTGACAAAACAGTGAAACTACAGCTGAGAGTGTATAGTGGTAATATTTAACAATATGCCTTTAACAAGACTTTGCCCCATCTCTGCTTTTTCCTCAAGCCAATAGATTCTAGTTAACTGTGCCCCTGACATGAGGCACTAATGTGCTTTGGAAAACCACTTACATAGTTGAACAGTGAAAAAAGGAGAAGGGTGTTTCTGAAGCAGTATGGGCAGAGATCTTGCATTATGTGAAACACAATCCCTCCAGGACTCTATTTTGATTAATATTAGGTCCACAGTCAGCCCCAACTCAAAAAATGAATACAAGAGTAGGAAGAAGTGATCTCCTTATTAAACACATCAGTCCTTTGTTCACAGCATAGTCACACAAATGTCAGTACTTGGGGTGATGGAACACTACACTGTGCTATCAGAACAACAGCCCATAGGACTAGCAAAGAGCAACCAAAGAAAACATCTCAAGACATGACTGCCTCTGGCATCCACAACTGCCCCAACATAATACTTCCTAGTTCAGGCACATTAAGAAGCTGTGTTTCAAGGCTGAACTGAACTCCAGTCACCTTGATGAACATGGCCCTACTGCTAATCACTCATTACTAAGCTGGGTTACTACCCAAGTAGTTACAGTCTTTATTTCCAACCACCTACCACAGGTCCATGACTCCTCCTCTAGTCCACAGGCCAAGCTGCAAACCCCATCAGCTGTCTCAGTGCTGGTTTTGGCCATCCCATGATTCCAGACTTCTGCACTGACTCCCTGATGACAGGCATCATTAGCTAACAGACGTTAACTTTCAGCAGGTTCTCATGCAAGGCTTCCTGTTCTTTCACTATTTCTAAAAATGGCACCCTTCAACATAGGCACTTCTCTTACTCCTGGATTAGCTCACTACACTTCTCTTCTTGGTATCATCTCACCTCACCAATTTCCCCAGCCCCTTTTCCTCTAGCTTTCAGTTCCATCTTCCTAACTGGAAAGCCCTAATTTCATCTTAATGCACTCCCTTTAGTCTTACTGTGTGTATTATATATCAGTCTACCACTTGCATCTTATTATTGATTCTTCAAAACCACCAGAAAGCTGTAACCACTGTTAAAGCTGTGCTTTCTCCTTTCCTTCCTTCTCACACACTGGTTAGCACTACCAGTAATAAATACATGCTCATACACAGATTAGAGCAGCTCAAGGTGACCATTATATGAAGTCACTTCAGTGTCCTAGATCTAGATAATGTTATGCTCAGCCTCCAAAGGCTACATTATACCTAGCTAAGTCATGTGTTTCACACATGTAAAGTATGTACATCTGACCAGAAGCAGGAATTGTGAAAGGCTTATTTTGAAACACAAGCTTCTTAAAACCACACCCACCACCCCACCCCCAACACACTCTCTTCCCATGAAAGGTTCACAACTTGGACGAGTTTTTTGGTCAGTTCTCAAATAAGGAGCAAAAGGCTTTGTTCTAAAGCATCAAAGCAAGAACTGGAACATGATTCATCTTGCAGCCTCAATTCTACTATCGACAACTTCATCAAGAACAGGAGAAGGCACCAGCCCTCCTTATGTTCAGACCGTTCAATACTCACAAAGAACTTGGCTGCAGTGTGCAGACCCTACTGTCTGAAAACAGTGGATGTTGAGTTATGCCCATCTTTCATGTGATTCACCACTTCAGCTTATATATATATATATTCTGTTTAATAATAAAGGCTCATCTTTTGATAGGGATACTCCTACCATTATTTAAAGAGCTAAGTGTTCACAATTTTTTTAGTTTATTATTCATTTTGTATTGAATAAAACTGCTAGAAAATGGGAATCCCCTGCAGAACAAACTGCACAAGTCCATAGAACTACTGACAAAAAAGTTTAACTAGCAGCAAAATTTTTGATTTTTCATCTGCAAATTAAAAATATATTTGAAGCCAACTGGAATTGCTTAACGTTCTCACTAGTCAAGTAAACATACTCTGCTGTATCTTTTTAACTAAGGGTAATTCAGACATCAGATTAAGATTTGACTGCTTGTGCCTAATTAGTGATGCAAGAGATTGCAAGTGTCTGTAAGCAGACACTCCATTTTCTCCAGAATTCAAGACATCGAAAATTGCATTCTCAGCTGGTGCCCTCTCATACAGTTTGTTTCCCAAGACAGCTAATACCAGCACAAAATTTTTGCTTCAGCCGGAAGGATCAAAGTAAGCAGCAAGAACTGTTCAGTTTTCCAACATCTTAACTTTAAATGAAACAAAACCCTAGACCTAACTGCAAACCAATATCCCCAAAGACAGCATAACCACCATCACTAAATTAGTGGAAAACACACAGAAGTCTGAAGAAAAAGCACAGCTCCGCATAGTAGTATAGCTACGTTTCTGTGTAGCTGCTTGAGGAGCATGCTAGGACAAGCCTGGTGTTTCTATCCTGGCTCTACACATGGGGACACTTCTGCATGCCAAAGCTAGTATTTTTCTGTTGCTTGCCTGAGTGATTCTAAGCCTGTTCTGCACATGCTGCACAGTGCCAAGAAGCTCAGTACTTCTAGGTGGATTGCTGCAGACTGATTTTTGTCAGGAAGAGTGATCACTTTTATGAAGTGCATGTGCACACTGATGGCAAACAACCATCAGAGATTCCTACAACAGACCTAGACACTATTTCTCCCAAAGTTAATTACCTGTGTACTGCTGCCAATACTCATGCAACAGAAAAAGAATCAATTATATTGTCTTAGACAATTTTTAAAGTAACCAGGACCAAATGCATTTTTTGCCTCTCCCTGTTATGAAAAAATCCAAGACACTGCTACAGCTTTTTTTATGCCTCTATGGATCAAAGTAACAAAAAACCCTGAACTGCCAAGTGAAGCAGTCTGGTATAGCTTGAACTGGACAAGTACTGTTCCAAGTTATCACATTCCTTTGTTTTATAGCATGGATATGTACCAACACCTACAAGTAAGATGAATTTGTAGCTATATACAAGAGAAACAACAGCTGATGTAAAGACATTAATGGCTATTGCCTAAATATATTTATCTTACAATAGCTAAGAGGAACTAGAGTATTCAGTTTCACTGATTTCTCAAGTTAGTCATGCCTGGGCATAGCATCAAAGTTCACATAAGAGCAACTAGAGGACTAATTCTAGTAATAAGCTTTAGTAGACATTGTTTTGGAGACTATTCATATGCAACTATCAAGTAAACTGTGGACTTGTTTCAGTTGAAACTCTCAATGCCTTTGTGTTGGTTCAAAAGGGAGAATACTGTCTAAAGTGGCTGTACTACCCCTTCCACAAAGCAGGTCAGAAAATGTACTAACCTTGTTCAATAGGAACTGGTAAACCAACTCAGGGGTGGCTGTATCTCTTCTCCTCATTAACGTACCCAAGGTTCCTGGGGGAGGGGAAGACAGGAAGCAAGTACTCTTCCTGCTCCCCCAACCTAAAAATAACTGAGACAAGTCTTTCTGCAACATTTAAGCCACACAAGCACTCAAAGCCTAAAATATTTATACTTTGGGCAAACAGTCACAGAACTCTCACATTTTGCCCAGTATCTTTTTATCATTATCCAAACAGATCTGGAGATTGTGGCAGAAAAGTTTACTTTTCTGGGGGTAGACATGAGCCTGTTGCCAGCTGTGTTCCTAAACTACAGCTTTTTTCCTACCCGTCAGTTAAGCTGTAACTACAAGCCTATTTTGATTTGTGAACTTGAGCACTAGCTTCCCCTCTTGCTCTGTCTTGAAAAATCTGCAGGTTTAGCAGAGTTTCTCTTTCACATTAGAAAGCAAAGGAAATAAACATCTCAATAATAAAGTCGAGTACAATGTTGTGGGGAAAAAAATGAAGCTAAACACCATGAGAAAACTACAGGAAAAACACTGCCTACATTACAAAATAAGTAGAAAACATTATCTATAAACACGGAAATTAAATTCCTAGTAATTGAGCATTGTAAAACACAAGACTGATTATGGTATTCAGACAAATTTAAGTGAAAGAACATGTGCAGGATTTTGGAGGCATGCATGCTTAGAGGCTTCCTTACTCCAGTTCTCCTGCATTTAAAAAGGCGACTGATTTGGTTGTTAGAAATTTTCCCTTTCAAAAAGCTACAAAAGACTGGGCATGAACATGTAGTGCCAAAACCAGATTTAAAGTAAAACACGTATCTAGCTAAAGATAAGCACCTTCCTTTGTGTACTGCAATCCCTCATTCTTCAGCACTATCTGTGATTTCTTTATGTACATCTCACAATCTGTTCACTGCATGGAAAACCTATAGGCTGATTTTGGCAGTCTGTTTGGCAGGTGAAAATTTAAGTGTAAAACTGCCATTCTTTGAGCTAGCCTTCAGTCCAGCATTTTCTTTTGACATTTAAAAACAACAATTTTAATCAAATACAGCAAAACTACCTGAAGTTTTGAAAGAGTTCTTAAGTTTGAAAATAGGAAAGCTTAAATCTTACATGCTGTACTGTCAGCTCATACATACTACTAGCTGACTGTGACATACAGAGTATACCTAGTTGTACACATGCAGAAAGCTGGGGAAGGAAACAATCATGGAATGACTTTCTACTTCCACAGAAAGAAGTCTCCCAGTCACCCTCTGCACCTTGAGACGCCAAAGCTTACTCAAATTTCACATATGGGCAGGAAATCAAAGCATACCACATGGCCAGAAATCCGTACTAGTTCAGATGTGAGTTCCCAAAGGGAAGGAAGTTATAGTTAAATACAAGTCCAATCTGTGTTTTCCTCCACAAGCTACAGAGGATGAATGGAAAAAGGCTAAGCTTTCCTGCTGCACAACAGCTAGGAATCATCTGATGGATGTAGTGTAACTGCTTGAAATAAGAATGTTACTTACATGCAGATCCCCTCTAAACTGGTCTTTCAGAATTCCATATTTGCATACAATGCCTGTTTTCACAATTTCTATTAGCAGTAGATTACAGACATACATAGCCTTGAGCTACTTGAAAGTTGTACACTGTTCAAGAACTACAGGTTAGGCCTGCTTATTTTACAACATAGACAGATTTCAGTCATGTTCCCGCCTTACAATCCATCTTCTTGCTGCAGTTAAGGGCAACCCCTCCACTGATGAGGTATTCAATTGCAAGTTTTTTTCAATTCCCTTTTTTTAAATACTAAGTGAAAAACAGCTTAAAGAACCTACAAATGCTGATAAAAATACTGTTACAGCAACTGCTCTCTAGTTAACACCAGAAATACACTTTTTGGTTTTACCCACTCCTCTAAAGAGCTGCAGTTACTGGTAGAGCCCTCCATCATCCTCCCTTTGGCCATCTGTAATCCTAAGCACAGTCATTCACACATACTGGTATTTCACACTTTCACTGTTTTAGCTTCCCTGTGCTAAAAAACAGCTAAACAGGCTAAATTGACCATGGGTATATACTGTGTTTATACCCACTATTTACAGAAGAATGTATTCAATTCTTATTTTTCCTTGGAACAGCCAGAAAGACCAGGAATCCCCATTCAAATATTTCCAGTTCAAAATCAAAGCTAGAGGAGTTTCAAAAAGGTATCACATGTTAGACATGCTACTGCTTAATGGGACTCAGAAATACATATTAAAATAAATGCATACATTAGACTGACATAACAGAAAAGAGAATGAACCTAATGAAACATCTCATCTTTATTTATCATATGACAAGCAGAGCAATACTTCAGCTTATGAACTACAGCAGAAGTGTTTCTTAGTAGTAAAAAACCCTCTCCAGTGGCACTCCAGTGGCAACTGGGCACATCCAAAATTCAGATTCAACCAAGAATCTTAGAAACACACAAAGAAAAATAAGGTCTACCAGACCTACTTTTTTTGGACACCCAGTTCAGTTTTTCCTTTTTGCTGATCTATTTCTCTAGTAGGGACTGATGATGCAGAAGGATAATACCAATACTAAAACAATACTTATTCTTGCACCATATAAGAAAACCCCACTACATAAACTGTTACTTCAGATAGACCTTAAAGGCTTCAGATTTGAAATATGATCCAAGACTGCAATGTGCTGTTTCTAAAAAGATGCAACAGATGTTCTACACATATTAATACACACATCCAAAACAGAACGTAGAGGTTACTTTTACTGAGTGCAGTCATAACATAAGTACATAAATTGTGGTAAATGCTATTCAAGCAGAAAGAAGCATCTAGAGCAAGACACTTTGTTCAGTACACAGGTGGGCTACAGGAAAAAAAAATCTAAGCTTAATGCAGCATCTACAGACACAAAGAAACACCTTTCAGCAAGTCACTTCTATACATGGAGCACTGCTGGACAGCTCAATACCTCTAAGTTGTAATATGCTATCTACAACTACATTGAAAGGCTGCGAGGACTAGACACAGGAGAATTTGAAACATAAGGCACAGTCACTACACTGAACAGAAAGTATGCGAGTATATTCTTGTTAGCTTACAGAAATATGTGGAACTGATGAGGTTTAAGTGAGTTAACAGTTTTATAGCCCATTTCAGCATCATTACATTGCTGAAATTAAAGGGCATGTTTAAGCAAACAGACAAAAGGTATCATACCCTTCAAAAAGACCACTGCATTGCTCATTGTAGGATGAGCTTAAAGTATGTCCAATGCTAAGTTCCTCTCCTTCCTTTAAGCAGAAATTTGGCCTACAATACAAAATTTAGGTAGCTGTTCTTCTCCTTGGCTTCTGTTAACTATTTCAATTTACTTAAAGGGGAACTGGATTATTAAGTAGTCATACCACCGAAACAGAAAACAAGACAAACTAAGTTAACTAACAGCTGCACTTAAAAGGCCACTAACATTTGTGGCACACAATCTGTGTGAAGTGTGGAATAAGAGCTTGCCTATTCTAGAAAAAAAAGAAATCCGAAGACCCTGCACTGTCAACTCCTAGAAGTAGAGTAGGCTTGGCTACAGCCCTCAGGCATCTGTCCTAATAATACTTTGAAATTACAATTCCCTCCCATCAATTAGGTCTACACTAGCAACTGCAGGGTCCCAGGAGTGTTTTGAAAGAGTTCTAAGACACACAGAATTCAGCATGTTAATTTTGCGTTGTACAATTCATTTTATTAGAGCATGATTTTTTCTTCCTGTTCATAGTAGTTTCCCTAGCTTGAAATATCCCTGCCTGCCAGTTTTAAGAGACAAACAAAATCAAGTCTAAATTCTTGATTGGTATTCTTTATTTTTTGACCCAAACTACATAATACATATTCACTGAAGTAGTCCTTCAATTCTGGAATTCCCTCTCTAGCATAGAAATGTGTGAACACCTGTATTTAGGGTCTGTACTTCAGGCCTAGACTAAAGCAATGTTAGACACAGGGAGAAAAAGCCTTAAAATACTAGTTGCCTACAGACACAAGTTGCGTTTTTAGGTTTTCCAATGTCAGTGAAAATGTAAAGGTGGCATAAAGTAGTACCACACAATTACAGAAAGTGGGCTACTGCAAATCAGTAGCAGATTAAGCAAACCTTGTATGTTCAAGATTCACCAGGAGAGATACCATTTAAAGTATTTAAAATGCTCAACTCTTCCTGCACTCTCTGAAACATAGCAAAGCAGGTGCTCTGACACCAGGCATCACAACTCCTATTAAAGTTTGGCTAGGCTCTCAAGCACCACAGATCTAGAATCATAAGAGTATGCCAAGTTGGGAGGGATCCATCAGGATCATGGAGTCCAGTTCCTAGGCACATGCAGGACACCCTAAGAACCACACCATGTGCCCGAGAGCATTGTCCAAACACTTCCTGAACTCAGGCTGGTGCTGTGACCCCTTCCCTGGGGGGAGCCCATTCTAGTGCTCAACCACTCTCTGGGTGAAAAACCTTTTCCTGATATTCAACACACTTCCTCTGCCTCAGCTTCATGCCATTTCCTCAAGCCCTGTCCCTGGTCACAGGAGTGAAGAGATACCTATACAATCTTTTATTGTTTGTACCTAGAGTCAAGGGATTGATAGCCCACCACCACAATTTCCTAGTGATCCGTCATCTCCCCTCTGCAACAGCAATCAGTGCAGTTCAATTTTACTATCTCTGAAGAGGAGACACTCAAGTTCAAAAATTACTGTTAGCTGAGCCCAGACACTATGGCTCCTGCATGAAGTACAGTCTTTCCTATGACTATGCAGAGATAGGGAAGCAGAAGTGTTTCTCAGAAACGGTTTAAAAATAGGATCTGACAACTGCCCAGCATGCCTTTATAAGCTTATGAGCTTCTTCCAGCATATGTATGCTGGGGTAATGGAGCATAGCTTTGAAGATGAAGTAGCACCATTCTGATAAAAAGCAATAGTTTCATTTTATGAAGAGTAGTCTTCTAAATCAGGATATCTGTGACAATGACATTCAGTACTATTTAATAAACCTCTAACTAGAAGACCCAAAGCTGTTCTGGATGGAATTTGAGACAGCTTACCCTGGCTCAACAGAAAGACCATACTACACAATCTATCATCAGCCTGACAAACTGGACCACAAACACAGTAGCCCAAAATGAAGCAGAACAATCATTGCTTAGCACGTACCAAGGAATAAAGCTGGTAAAGCATTTCTTAGGCTAGAGATTAAATTACTATCTCAGTATCATGACCAGTCACAGTCTCTTTGAGGGATTGTTCTGTCTGCATTAATAAAGTGGCACAGTTCTGTACCTCAATTTTTTTTTTTGCCTTCAGGAAAATTTGGGAAATCACATGACAGTCCTGTGTCATGACTAACCTGCTAAGTAAAGGCAGGAACGACATATACGACAGCCAACTGGACAGAAAGATACTAACTTATGTCAATAAAATACTAAAAATAAATACTAAAAAATTATTCACTATTTACCAATTTACTGAAACTTGCTGGAAACAAATCCATTACTATAACCAGTGGTACTCAATGTCAAAAAGGTACCCAGTCTTAGTGCACCTTTCTGCTGTCAGACACCAATGGTTTGGGTTGGAAGGCACTTTCAAGATCATCAAGTTCCTAGCCCCTACCATGGGCATGGACAACTCTACATGACCAGGCTGTTCAGGGCCCCATCCAATCTGCCCAGAGCACTTCTAGAAATGGGACATCCACAGCTTCTCTGGACAACCTATGCCTCACTATCTTCTAAGCACCCCTTCCTAACATCCAATCTAGATCTCGCCTCTTTTTGTTTAAACCCATCTCCTATCACTACCTGCCCATGTAAAAAGTCACTCTGTTTTTCATAAGCCACCTTTAAACATAAGAAGGTCGCAATGAGGTCTCCCCAAGAGCCTTTTCTGTGTTGAAAAGCCCCACCCTGTTGAGTATTTCTGTTTTGCTTCTTAACAGACCACACTGAATAGGACTGCAGCACTCTTCAGAAGCTAAACCTTTGAAGAAACATGATATACTGCTGCAGTAAAGCTGCTGCATTTCTACTTTGGAGTAACATCTATTGCATGACTGTGCCACATTAACAAACTCATAGATGGAAGAGCAGTCACAGTAAGAAGTTTCCATACAGTTTCTTTTCTCCACCACTTAATAAGCGCCAAAAAAACCCCCAAAACAAAAAAAACACCAGCAGCTAAGATTTGCTTAGTTTCTGAGCTTACAAGGAACACAAACTCTTACCTTCTGTGACAGGACCACCTTCAGCTGTACTTACGGGATGCTAGAGTCTCTAGTTCAGTAATTTCCCAACTCTGCCACAATCCAAGTTTCCAAACTGGCAGTATTGTTCCCCATTTTCTTCCTAAAGATCCTCAAAAAGCACCATATTGCATAAACTGCTCATGAGCCATTCAATCACTGGTTATTTTCATCAAAGAACTGCTATTGACAGCATCTCAGCATTAGTGCTGCATTATAATAATTACAATCTGAGCATGACCTCACTTAGGAAAGTAGCTACTTGGACCTTAATACTGCTCTCCAAAGCACCTAGTAGTTCATCAGAAAGACTACTTCAAGTAACAAGGTCATGCTGCAAGGAGAAAACAAACCAATGCCCCACTTCACTACACAGAGGTCACAGCAGTGAACCTGGTACAAAGGCCCACTAATTCCAGGATTAGGAGGCCATACGACAGCTCTTTAAGGTTGCTTCTTTAAGTGAGGAACTCAACTGTTAAGAATTGTAGAACCAGCCAATAACCTATTTTACTGCTAAAGAAAAAACTTTTTCAAAAAGATTCCTTGTAACACAAAGACTAAAGCAGTATGCAAAGGAATTTCTTGTCCTGCTGCTGTTTGAGCACTGAACACAGTCTGTCCAAATCCAGGTGGATAAACTGATCAGTTGTCAGTCACTAGAACACCTTTTCCTCATGCAACTAATGCAAATTAATTTGGCTAGTGACTACTACTACTGACCCACAGGCACCACTTTTTATGATTAACTAAGAACTCATCCTGTACGGATAATTTTGCACTGAATACCCCAGCTATTAAGAGTATCAGACACTTGTGGATGAAGCAAGCTTATTCCAAGTTTTACCTTGTTCCAACAAAATAAACTTAAATCTAAAACCCTGTGAACACTTAACTAGCCTGTAGCTGAGAATAACAATTCACTTAATTTTACAGGCTACCAATTCAGTGAAGCTGAAGTGCTCTTGCTACCCACAACTGAAGGTCAATCTAGCAATGACATAAACTCAAAGTTTAGGATTTTTTTTAAGAGTGCCTGGCTCAGTGATTCTACTTACACTAGCCAAAAGCCTTTAATAGTGCCCCTCAAAACTCCTTAACTGCAGCTTTCCTGAGAAAAAGCATACCTAGCTTCACTAACAATTAAAACCTGTGTATCTCTATTTTCCCAGCAGGTGCTTCATTCCGCTCTCATTCAAACAGGAATGTTTGTCAAGCCACACAATGAAGAGTCACATTAGAAAACCATCCATTACTATTAGGCTTATGTTTCGTCCATTCTTCACTGCTATTTCTCCCATGATCACTTGCAGAAGCAAGAATGAACAGCTGAAAAGGTGCAAGATCATCTTTCAGCATGACCACTTTTAACTGTCTCAACTATGACATTAATGCATCATTTGATCTATTACACTGTTAGTATCTCTCCTTTCTCCCCTAAATACCCTTGAACTCCTGTATGTCCCTTTGTATGGCTAAAGGTAAACAACTGTTTAAATAACAGGTCTTAGCAAGGGCTCAGACCACACATGCATGCACAGACAGGCTACCACGGCAAGTTAGAACCACAAATCTAAGTGCTGGGGAACATCCAGCCCACTGAAGTATCTTTGTTAAGAAGCAAATTGTAGTTCTGTAGGAATTGTTCATTTCCCTGGTAAGCTATCATAAATGTAAATTACATGCCATTTTTTACCCAGTCTCCCTTGAATACAGCTCTTTTCTTCCCTTTGAGATTAAAACACCTTGCATCAGACCAGCTGTATGGCAAATGCCGTCTCAAAGAAATACACACATTTTGTTTTCACTATTCTCCAGCAGCACAAATAACTCAGAATACATATGACTTTGTTTTGAGACTTCATTGCAACACTACCAGAGCTACTGCTTCTTTCAAGATAACTGCTTTCCTGAGAATTACTAATAAAAACAACCTTGAAACAAACTAGAAATTACTACCAGCTCATTAAAACTTGCCTTCATTCCTATAGCTTCGTAAAAGCACAGCCACACCTCAGTTCAAATACTGCGGCAATAAGCTATGAGTTACAGAGAGAACTTTTAAAACAATTCACTTCTTGGTTTTCAAGCAAAATCTGTTATCAAAGTGAGTTACCTAAAAGGCTGCTTTAAGAATTAGAATGCTAGCTAATTTTCTATATAAACTATTCTATAACGTAAGTATTCAAACAATTATTTTACAGTGAGACAGGCAATTACTGTTTCATAATTACAGAACATATGCCTAAATGCAAATCCTAATAAAATGTTTCTTCCCCTCATCTTTAGTTGGAATTAATGTTCTCCCTTTAACACATCTGCAATGAAGTATTCACAATGACAAGTCCCACATAAATCACTGCTATGTTAAAAGAATCACTGTACACTCAAAGCTTCTCTGGAAGCTTCCATTACAAAGGAGTATTTACCTTGTGTCATATGATGCCTACACAAGAAGAATCAGTAATCCAGTCATTTTAATGTTTGATCAACAAACAACTGCCTCCTCCTAACACCATTTCCAGTAAGCTTCTTTTTTTTAAACAAAAAAAATAGGCACAGCCTCACTATCTCCAGGACTCAAGAATCTTGCTCTTTATAGTCTGCACAGAAGTTAGCACAATGCTCAGCTGGCAGCTACCTTCTGACACTCAAAATAGGGGAGATTGCTCTTTTAGAAAATAGAGCTTACATCCTAAAACCTAAGCTCAAATGAGACTACAGACTTTTGAAAGCTTCACACTCTGTCACTCCTAATTACTGCCTTCTCCCTTTCTTTCCTGGTATCCTCTATAAACCTACAAAGGAAAAATGTAGTGCTGTTAGATGCTTCCAATCCTGTTTTTCTACCCCTCCTCCCACAACACAGGGATGCCCTGCAGGCTATATATGCGACCAATATGAACTACTTACAGTAGCTCCCAAGTCCCCAGTCAGTTCTTATATAACTGAACTCCACCTCACCATATTACTTATGTAACACATATTAAAGAGCAGCTATTATACAGAAATCTCTATTAGTCATACACGCAGTTACTTCCATGCCAGTTCTCAAACAGCACATTTGCTAAATAGTCAAGATTTATGCCCTATCAAGTTGCTACTGTGGAGGTAAAAAGTAAAAAAAAATCCTACCTATCAAGAGACAGACTAAGAATAGAAAAAGTGAAACATTCCCAAATAGAACAAACACACACCCTTAAATCATCAACAATTTTAACTGTTAATTTGTACATTGGGTTAGATGTTGTGGCTAAATTTATATTGTGGCATACAAGAACATGGGAACTAGCACTAAATTACTTTTAAAATATGAGAAGATCAACCAAACAGTAATAGGAATTGCATTCCTTAAAGAAAAAGAGTTAGGATTGGAAAACATACATTTTTCACTTCCCATCCAGCGAATATTGAAATTAAAAGGAAAAAAAAAGACACGGAAAAAGTATTTGCCAACCTTCCAGGCCTATATAACAAGTTCATTTGCCTACGGACCTCAAAGTAAAACATGGGGAGTCGTCACAATATTTGCAGACCATAGTTTTCATTTGCACTAAGTATACACATCAATTCCCATGTTAAAGATGCAGGCCATCTGCGGCCTGACTTTGGAATACACCTATTGTTCCACAGAAAGCTGCTCAACTCCTGCAACAGGATTCAACAGCACACAAAGAACAGCGATTCACTTTTCCTGTTCAAACGGAATAAAGTCATAAACAGCTGAGAGACTTTCACTTGGCCCCTCCACTCGTACCCCCGGTAGAGCAACACTAGAACAGCCAAGGCCTCCTCGTTAGAAGAGCAACTCCGCAGGGCCTGTACGTTTTCCTCAGCGGCTTTAATGAGGTCATTTAGACATCACTTAAAACGACTGTTCCAGTAAGAACCGCTCCATAACCCCCTGCAACTTAGCTCAGAGCAGAGCGCCTTCGCACCGAGCGGGCGGCACTGCCGTGAGCGCAGCCGGCACCCACGGGGAACTTTCCCTGGCGGTGGGCAAAGCCTTGCGCAGAGGGGGCGGAATGGAAAGCTTTCCCCAAGAGGAGCTACACCCTGGAGGTGGGTGGAGAGTAAAGAGAGAAGCGAGAACCTTCCTCGGCAGCAGCTACACCCTCGTGCATGAGGCTGGTGGGGGAAGGGAACCAGCGCGGGACCGACGGCGTTGTGCAGGAGGGGGAGGGAAGCCCGGGCTCTCCCGGGCAGCCGCCGCTGCCGCCCAAGCCAGCTTGGTCCGCAGCCAAACCCCACAGGAATGCAACGCGGTCACATGACCTCCGGCGGACGTGCAACTCCCTTCCCTCTCCAGGGACACCCTGCGCCATCTTGTACTGACGCAGTTACAAAGGCAGGCACGAGTTGCTCCCCTCTCGCTCGTTTCCCGCTCCTCTCAGCACAGCCCCGGCACTATTCGAGATGGAGAAGCCCAGGCCCGGTCCCGCTTTTCATTTCGCCAGCTCTTCGGGGACGCCCTGCCCGCGGAGTCTTCCCGAGCGCTGAGATCATGGCGCCCGTTTTCTCCCTTTGCCTCCCCCGGCAGCTCCCGACCCTGCCCAGCTGCGGCTGCCCCTGCTGCAGGATGATGTCAGCGCCAGCCAATCAGGGCGCGCCGGGCCACCCGGGCAGGCCCGGCCATTGGCTGCCGCGCCGCTCCCGCCCCCCTCCTGACTCGGGCTCCGCCGCGGTTCGCTGCGGAGCCGCAGCCAAGGCACAAGTGCGGGGAGGGGAATAGGAGGGGAAGGGAAAAAAAAAAAACTCTACACAAAAAACCGACAACCAAACCCACCAAGACGCCAGCCGCCATTTCGCGCAACAACAGGCAGAACCCGAGCGAGCAGCCCCAGCCAAGCGCCCTAAGGAGAGAGAGAGAGAGAGAGAGAGAGAAAGAAACAAGAGACACACGCACAGAAGAGTTAGACAGGAAAAAAAATACCCATAGACTCCGCCATGATCACAAGAGGTTTAATCGCCCCCCCTCCTCCCTCAGACTTAATGCCCCATTACAGCCGCCTCCTCTGCGTCCAACCAGCTAGCAGATCCCTTCACCTCGACTCCCTCCTGCCGCAGCAGCAGCTGTTTAGAGCCCCAAACTCTCTGTGCCCAAGGTGTGGGGGGACGCTTAGTCTATGGCGCTGCTGCTAACTGCTTCTCCAGTCACCCGAAAGTGGCGGCTCCATCGAGGCAGGGTAAGAGCTGCCAGCCCAGCTTTTATCTGGTGCCCCGAGTTTGCGCACTGAAGAAGGCTCGCTCAGCCCCTGGTGGGCGTCGAACGAAACCCCAGCCGCCGCCTCCCCTCCATCAGCCGTATCGCTGGAGGGGCTGAAGCTGGGCAGGGGAGGCAGGGCGGCGGAGAGGTGCAGCGGGAGCTGGGAGGAGATATGGTGGTTAGCAAGAGGGGCTGCTTACGAATGGCCGGAGCTGCGTCCGCCCTGAACGGCTGAGCGGGCTCCTGGCATTGGCAGCGCCCGCTGCTCTGGACAGAAGCGCGCCATGCCTACTCCCCGAGGGCTGCTCCCTAACGGGCAGACGAGGCTCGTTCGCTGCTTGTCTCATTCCCTGCAGAACAGAAATGCTTTCAGCGAGTGTTCTCGCACTCGCTCTAAGGAAAGAAGCTTTCTCCCACTTGCCTTTGAGTCTTAAACGCTTCGGGGAAGATTCTCAGCCTTGAGTGTCTTACTGAAAGTTTCAGTCAAAACCTCCTGAGCAGGTCTGCAAAAATTCCCGCTCCTTTTTCGCTCCCCTCTTGCCCTCCCCTCAGGTAGTTCTTCAGCGTGTGTGAGATCCGGCGGCTCTGCCCGGCTTTTCGCGCAGTTTAGGCCGAAAATGTGCTGTTAAGAGGTTCATAAAGAACACGTATGCTGACAGCGTCGACGGTCGTGAGGAAGAAGCTGGAGGTCGGGGGTGTGAGAGCGGCCGAGGAGGGAGTTTTGGCGTTTATTCCTCCGAGGATGCAGCTCTGACTCAGACACCCCCGCTCCCGCCCGCGCTCGGCCCCACAACAGGCCGGGACGGAGCCCCCGCCCCTCCCGCGCAGGCTGCGCCGCCGGGGCTGCGGCTCGCCCCCGGCGCCAGCCCCCGCTGCCGCCGCCCCTCCTCCGCTGCCCTACTTCCCTCCTCACGGCCCCCCTGCCCAGCCCCTGCCGCAGTCTGGTGTCGCGGCCGCGCCCAGACCCCGGAGCCGTTCTGCGTGTTGCAAAATGGACTCTGAGGGCTCGGCGGGCGCGGGCTGCGCTCCCGGCCCGTAAGCAAAATGGCGGCTGTTTGGCTTCGCCTTGGTAACCCTGCCCCTGTCAGGCGGGGCGGGTAAGCCCCGTGCAGGGGGAGGGAGGGGAGAGCGGACGCCATTTTCCCAGAGAGAGGCAGTGACATAGAAGGGAGCGTAGGAGGCTGGAGGGAGGGAGGCACGGGAGCAGCGGCGGCAGCAGCGGGGTTTGTACACAGGTCCCAGGGCAAAGGCGCCTTTGAGCTGGTCCCTGTAGGGTTCTGCGCACTGAGCTAGATTTGGGGGGAGGGGGGTTTCCTCTTTCCCTTTCTTTTACGAGAGCCTGCTGAGGGCTGAGTCCTACCTAGGGTAGGGATATCCGCAGTGGGGCTGTTGCATTGTTTTGGTTGGGATAGAGAAGGGGCTCAGCTGAGGGGTCCTGCTGCCTGGCCTGTGACCATTACAGGTGAGTCTTTGGTTATTACCAGCATATTCTGCTGTGGGTGCTTTGGGGGAGGGGGGGGGTGGAAAAAGGGAGTGAAATGCGACGGGAATGTCTCATTACGTTCGGTGCGAGTATAACTCCTTCCCACCCTGAAATGTGTTTAATTTCTGTTTTAAGTTGCCTTGAATTTGCTTTTCCTTTTGTGGGGTTGGGTTAAAAAATGGCAGGCTGTCGCTATATCTTATGAATATGGCGGGTTACTGTAACTGGAGGAGCTGAGGAGAATTTTTTGGCAGTTACGCCAGATTTATGCATTATGCTTGGAAAATGAGCCAGAAGGAGCTATTATGTGACAACATAGGCTTCCTTGGGCTGGCGGTTTTCAGAACGGGTTTGTGCGTTATTGGGACTGCGTATTGAGTTTTACGAAGCTTGGGGAAGCCTATTCTTTTCCTCCATCCTGTATATTTTTGCTTTGTGGTGCTAAAATGGCTCGTTATAGGCCTAATCTCTCTGCCTTCCACACCCCCGCCTCCCCGCCTGCCTCCCTGTTAATATCTCCGCTTCGTGGTGTAACCTGGACAAACGGAGAGCTGTCCCCAGGAGTTTCTGTGCCAATTTAAAAGGGGATCATTCTCCCCACCCCCTTTCTCGAGGCTGTAAGTAGTTAGACTGGTGCACCCCTTTCTTGCTTTAGTTTCTGCAGCCAGTGTTCGTGTTCCCTGGGTGGCACATTTCATTCTCTTTCCTGAAGCAGTAAGTGTTGGTGGGTTTGACCCTATTGCTGCAGACACAGGGGGAGAGAAACAAACGGTTCACTGTGTACTACTAAATAGGGCAGAGAAACATAATATAGTCTGATTATAAAGGTCCTGTATTCCCCCATACTCAGCTATTAGGGAACGTGCGGTGCCTGAAAGCCCTGAGGTCCCTAAAATGCTATATACTACGTGTCGTCAAAAGCAGAAGTTCAGTACTGCATCTAGATTTACGAATGTTTATTTACAGTAGTTTAAAGGAATAATAACGAAGCATTTTTGTTACACAGGGTTCAGATCAGAGAACAGCAGGAGATATCCATGGCAGTACTTGCAATGCATGATTAATTAGTTATCATCACTATACTTTTGAAGTTACTTTTTAAAAAATGTGGAGCAAATTTATTAATTTCCCTCTTTTGTCCTTTAGAGATTCTAAAAATGGCGGCCTCAGGCTGATGTTGTGGTAATCTAATCAGCTCGGGTCCTCCACACCCCATGCAGTGCGTTTGTCTGCAGCATATTAGTGTCTTACTATGTTAAAATGAAAAGGCTATTGCCTTCAAATAACGTACAAAACAGCTATTGACTTTACTGCGATTTAAAAATGCTGTGTTCCAGCTGATTAATTTTATTGGTTATGTGTGTGAAAGGCAAGTGAACGAGACCACTCTTGTTGGGGAGAAGGGGGGTGGAAAGAGGCAACAGACTCCAGCAGCTCCTTCGAGGGGTGTGTATATGGTGCTGTAACGTAATGTGTATGTCGGTTTAGTAAATGGGAAAGGCTCCTGCGTTTGTGATCGATACTGTACCGCTGTCTGTCCTACTAACGATATAGAATCAGTAATATTTGTCAACGCGAGTCATGGATTACGATCACTAAAACAGTCAGCTAAATTCTTTATGGAAACCCATTTGTGAGTTTCATGTTCATCTTCCAGGAAATACCTTCACTGGACATCGGTGTAGTAATTTCATGTATTCATCGTTAGGGAATACAGAATTAATTTAAGGGAATAATGCACACAAGATTATAACCTGTTACTTTATTTAAAGACACAGAATTTCTTCTGCTACCATGTAATCTTTGCATTACATTTTTTTTCTTCAGTTTATTTTGTATATTGCTATATAAATTGTATATGTGATAATACGCATACAAGTACTGAGGGAAGGTGCGATTCGTAATGTCTAATTTTTTTCCTAAATGAAATATGAACCATTTAGTATCACCACTATAAATACGTTTGAGTGGGGGGAAGGGAGGTCACAAGGATTCATTATTTGGTAGTTGGTGTAGTACTCTGATACATGCTATAGCAACTGCAAATTGTGTGTTTTAAGCAACAATAACAAAAAATAAATTTTCACCTTTTTTTAATGCCTGTCTTTAATTTTGTCCTTTAAATTAATGAGATGTGAATTCCTATTCTGGTATAGCTTTAGAACCTTCTGGATTTAAGAAATCAAAAGTGAGGTATTGAAGTGGCAAAGCTGTATTCAATCTCTGACAAATTTTAATTTGAATACTATTTAGAAGCACTGATGTAGTATTTAAGGTATACCTGAAGTTGAACAGTATGACTTCTAGGGTGTTTTTAATACATGCCTCTAGTGTGTTTTGAGGCCAAAGGCTGGGTGATTTTGTTAATTCTGCAGTAATGCTTACTCCTATCATCTTTAGTTATATAAATAATTTCTTTTTTTCTAAATCGGGTCTTATTCTCTATTTAATAAAGCACATGGAAAAGACTTTAAAGGGTGTACGGGCCTTTATGGAAACCTTTGCCTTTTTCTTTCTTTGCCTTCAGTTGAAAGCTCCTGTCTTGATGTCTACAGTCTGTAGCTCTTTATGGCTTCTGTCATGTTCTCAAACAGACATCTGATTCACAATTAGAGGAAAATAACCTTGTAGACTTTACAAAAAGTGTTTGGGCAAAGGTAATGAAATAACCCAAAAATACTAATTTTCAAATTTTACAGTTTATTTTATGCCCTAAGAACCTCTTGGGAATTTAGAGATCTTCCAGAGTTTTCCTGTATGAGTTTTAATGAGTCAGTTTGCCTTCGTGACTCAGTTTCTCCATTTGTATAAACAGATCTGTGATTTGTTTTAAGGAGATGAGACTACAAAACAAATTCTACCTTTATTTTTTAATTCCATTGATGTTTTTACTTACATATTCATAAAGGTTTAAATACCCCCCTCCCCCAAAGCTAATACAAGCTTCTTGAAAGAGGGAAGGTCTGAAATCTAAATTCCTTCTTTTTTAAGACATGTTCCTGTTCCACAAACATTGTGTCACAAATGCAATAATATGGATTGGAGTTATGAATCCATTTATGTATCTTAACGTTTTTCATATTTAAAAGAGAAATTTGCTTAATTGTCACTTAGCCTTTTGGGTGAGTGTTTTTGCCGTCTGGGAAGTTCTAGAGGGGAAATAATACTGACTCTTCAGACTAAATCTAGGGAAAGTTTCTCTTAGGACTAAGTAACCTCTTCAGTTTACTTTGAGGTAATGCAACTCCTCATTTCTCTTAGACAGTTTCAGCATACACAGCTATCAAAGTTCTGTTGAAAAGCAACAGAAATACAGAAATCAGTGTCACACTGAAGGCTGAAATGTTTCTCCAGTTCTGATCTTGGTTTGACTAAGGACAGTCTTAATTTTGCATGCATGCTAATACTAATTTTAGTAAGGACTATTTGTGGTACTGAGTTAAGGAGTGGTGTATGTAATTGTAGAATCGCGGCATTGTTCTAACTAGATTAATGTAAATGAAGGCTTAATGAAAGTATTTTGCTGTTGTCATGTGACATTTTAACAAAATTTAGTGGGAGGGTATAGATGGATGAAGATATAAAATAGAACCCAATTGAGACTTCTGCAGAGATCCTAGAGAAGTGCATGTATGTTATTTGCCTCATGACTTCCATACAAATGAGCATTTGTGAATCTCTCAAAAGCAGATTTTGTTGGACAGTGTTTTTTCAACAGGTACACTATTTAAGTGTTTCCACTGTGCAAATAGTTCTGATTTATTGCTGAGAGTGACACTTAAGGCACCTCTAGGGGGGAAGAAAATTCCACAGATGAGAAATATGGATTAGGGAAAAAATCCTCAATTCCATGCTTCCGAATTCTGTATTATTTAAAATATTAATTTTTGTGGTCTTTTGAATCGTGCAAGATGGATATTTCTATCTAGCAGTGTTCACATTTTCTTAGTAACAGAAAAGTTGTACCCACAAAACCTATCCAAAATTCTGCTCATGACCTTCACAGTACAGAAAAAAATTGCTGTAGGTGTGTTCAAAGAAAAACTGCTGTTAACCTTTAAGGCATAACAAACAAGTGCTTAAAAGAAACCTTTTCAAGATTTCATATACTTGCTAGGAGATACTGCTGTTATATTTATTTCCTCCTGCATATCTTAATGTATTAATGAAACAAGCAAGGTTTAAGCTGTCTTGGTTGTTAGAAAATTTTAATAAGGTTATCTGCGAACCTTTGAAGACAATTAGTTTTATTGCACAGAGTATACTTTTTTAATGTGCCTAACCTAAGTGGTTTTGTATCTTATTTTTCAAAATTAAAATATGGGTAAGAACTATAGTAAATCAGTGTCCATTCCAGTTAGTGTTTCAAAAGTGAATGTGAAGAATATATTATAGTAGCACACAGATTGCATCCTGTGCGAGTAGAGTATGTTTGTTACTCTTGCATATTGTATTAGCAGAGCGCTACCTCTTGTTTCATGTGATGGGTCATATGCTGCTTAGATGGAGATCCAGTGCTCTAAAACCTAAATGAGACTTTAAAGGGACCAGCAATTTTGCAAATCAGGCAGTTCCAAAAGAGTATTATTCCTAGTTTTAGAGTTTAAAATTTGCACTTGGATAGTTTAGATACTAAAATTTCATATTGCAGTTTCAGGTTAAGGAAAAGTTTTTTATTTTATTCTCATTTGTAGTTGCATTTTTTGTATTTTATGCTATCATAATTTAGGTAATCGTTCACTTTTATATCTTCATCACAAAAGTAAATTGCCTTCAAGTTCAAAGACAAGATGATAAGACTAAGCTTTAATTACGTTATTGTACTTTATATTGCAACTTAAGAAGGAAGCCATATAATCTGTTGTTGGCCCCCTTATCATATAATGGTGCGAGTTGGAAGGGACCTTCAAAACCACTTTGTACCAACGCCCATGCCATGGGCAGGGACACCTTCCACTAGACCAGGGTGCTCAAAGCCTCATCAAAGTCTGGCCTTGAACTTCCAGGAATGGGACATGCACTGCACAACCTGTTTCTAGTGCCTCAGCACCCTCACTGTAAAGGATTTCTTCCTACCGTCTCATCTGAATCTTTCATCTTTCAGTTTTAAACTGTTCCCCCTTGTCCTATTACTATCTACTCATGTAAAAGTCACTCTCCTTTTTTTATAAGCCCCTTCTAGGTGCTGAAAGGCTTCAGTTAGGCATTTGGAGCCTTCTCTTCTCCAGGCTGAATAACTCCTGTTCTCTCAGCCTTTGTAGGAGAGGTGCTTAGGCCTCTGGATTATCCTTGTGACCTCCTCTGGATCTGCTCTAACAGGTCCACTTCTTTCTTGTGTTGCAGACCCCAGAGCTTGACAAAGAACTGCAGGTGGGATGTCTTGAGAGCGGAGTAGAGGGACAGAATCACCTCCCTTGAGCTGCTGCCCACACTGCTTTTGATGCAGCCCAGGGCATGGTTGACTTTCTGAGCTGAGAGTGCACACTGCCAAGTTGTGTCGTGCTCCTCGTAAACCAGCACCTGCAAGCCTCTGTCCTCCTCAGGGCTCTTTCTCCACCCATTCTCTGGCCAGCCTGTACTTGTGCTTCCCGGACACGGGTGCAGCGCCTTGCACTGGGCTGTATTGAACTACATGAGGTGCACACAGGCCCACCTCTCAAGCCTGTCAAGGTCACTCTGGAGAATATCCCTTCCCTCCAGCATGTTGGCCACACCACAGAGCTTCATGTCGTTGACAGACTTGATGAGAATGTGTTTAATCCAGGTCACCAATAAAGGTTCTAAACAGCCATGGTCCCAGTACCAGTTTGTGAGGAATGCCACTCATCACTTGTCTCCACTTTGACATCCAGCTTGACAGCTTGCAACTTGTACAAGTGCAACCATGCGGCCAGTTCCTTATTCACCAAATGGTCCATCCATCACATTCATGTGTCTCTCCACTTTAAAGATGTTGTGCAGAACAGTTATTTATCAATCACAGAAACTGATAAAACTAATAGCCTCTACTTGCCACTCAAGAATTTAAACTTCTGTATAGGATGGAAGATTGGGGTCTTTCACCTTGAGGAGTTCTGAATATATAAGTTTTTTTGGTGTTCATTACTTTTTAACTCTTCTAAATTGATAGGACTGAAGATACTTTTTGACAATTGGTGATGCTCTTAGCTTGCTTTGAATAGACAGAGGGACCTAACTTCTAATTAGAATGGTTGTAATGGGCCCGAGTTGAAAACTGTATCACCAAACAGATGATAGTCAGGTCTAGATGGTTAATCCTGTTTTAACTATTGGTTTAAAGAAAATTTTCCAATAAGGAGTGGTTTTAATCAGTTCTGCTTTAAGTGAAGACTTGAGAATTGCAGCAACTTACATGTAACACTTGAGGAAGGTACAGAGTGATTACATGTCTCTTGGTTTCCAAACCTATCATTCTAGAACTGTGAAAGGAACATGAATACTTTATATATAATTCATAAACAATATGGTAGTTATTTTGCTGGTAATAAGGGTAAGGTTCCTCCCTCAAATGTCTTACCAAGTAATTCCACTGATTTTTTTTTCCTTTTGCTTAGGATAGGAACGTTTGATGCAAATCATTAATATATTTAATATTATGAAGGATTTTTATGAATGACTGTGTTGTGGGGTTCTTTTAAATGTTTGTTCTCTGTCTTACTTTCCAGTGATATCTTTTGTGCTGAAAGACAACAGCCAACACACTGCTTTTTGTTCTCTTCTGTGTGGTAGTAGTAGTGAAAATTAAAGCTGTTTATTGAGCTTCCATCACTGGGCAGAATTTCTTTGTGCTTATTTAAAAATCAGGTATTTTATATCTCTGTTACTATAATTAAAAGTGTACTGAAACCTCCATAGAAAACACAAAGCTGTAGAGTTAAAATGCATGGAATGGGATTTTCTTAACCCAACCAATACAGTTTTGCAAAATAATTGCAGTTGAAAATAAATTCAGTTTTGTTTTTTTGAAAGTTGGAAGGATCTTTTGATCATACACTTCTGTATTTTTCTATGTGTCCTTGAACATGAAATAGTCCCTCCATCTGTTCCCTCATTTTTTCTTGCCAGTATCCTCCCCAAGTTTTTCTAAAGAACGTTGAAATACTGCCAAATTGTTATGAAAATATATAGTCCAGGTTGAACTGTAGTTAATGGAGTTCTTCTAACTGCCAGAAAGAATTAAAAGTTTGTGTTTGAAAGAATGTGACTTTCTGACTTGCTTGTGTTTAGAATCCTAGGCATAAGTGTAGCACTTAGGTGAATGTCTACAAATTGCTTCCATGAGTAAAAGTAGAAAAAATGCTGAGCTATTTAGGTAAATCAAATGTCACAGATAAAAAAGAGGAGCTAATTTTTGAAATCTATGTAAATGAAAACATATCAAAACAAAAATATGCTTAGCTGAAGTCAGACTTGAAATAATTAAAAAGAATTTACTTCTTATGTAGTAGGTATCTAATAATTACAGTAGACTCCCAAGTCTCATTGAGCAGCATAGAAAAAATTAATTAGCTTATTGGGATGATTAAGCCCGCAAAATATTTATATTGTTGAAGGCAATGCCAATATTTCTTTTTAGCCATGTATTTTTCCACCCCAAAAATCTGTACTCGTTGGGAGGAATATTGATGACTGAATTGCCATAAGGTATACTTTTATACTTAATAAAAAATAAATAGACTTAGCCTATACAGTTACAGACATGAATTTGGGTGTTCTTACAGAATGTGGACTTGGATACTTGCAGAAAGCCTTTATTATTTTAGGATGTTTGTCAAGAATAATAGTGTAAAGTAACAGATGAAATGTTTTCATCAAGAGTAATTGCTAAGTCATATACAGGCAGTTTGTCTAAGTTTAATCAATAACTTTTTATCATTTTGTGCTAGATGGAGAAATACTCATTTGCAGTAAAATAGTTGATGCAAAAAATGACATAAAGCCAAGATATTTTTACTGGGAAACTACTTCATTAGTGTTTCTAGCCTTTGAATTTTTTCTTTTAAGGCATTTTACATTTTTCAGTGATAGACTATAACAGGCTAATGTTAAGTAGCTAATATATACTTCTCCAGGCAATATGCAATATTGCTATGAAAAAATAATTTTACAAACCTTCATGTGCTGTACTCATTTTGTATTTTACAGCTTAGATAATTTATGGTTTTTGAATGGCTAGGACTTTCTTTGTGTAATATATTTTCAGAAGTATAGCAGGTGTTTAGTAAACTCGCTGACATCAAGCAATTGGCAGTTAATTTTCAATCCTAAGTGTGGAGTTCTGCAACTATAAAATCTGTAAACGCTGTGTGTGTTAGTATATCTCTGCTTACTGTTTCTTTGATAGATTCCTGATCAATAAACTAATTCTTTCTGTAACTGCTTTTACCTTTATTTCCCTTCTACCACTCATTCTTTTTTTCTTCCTAGTCCCATATTTTGTCTAACTTCCACTGAGAGAAGAAAAGGAGTGAAGAGAGAGAAGAGGTAAGGTCAAGTCTTCATGTTTAAGGGACTAAAATAAATATTTGAGGACGAGACCTTGCTTTCACTCACAGGAATAAGCAAGAGCATCGCTGTTGGCCCAGATAGTAAAGGAAAATAGCTTATGTCTGGTGGAAAGCAGCTTTGGTGTGTAGCAGAGGCTTGGCTAAACTGGCAAACTGACTCTTGGTTTGTACTCAAAAACATGGCTTGCTTTGTGCAGACTAGAGTCTGTAATGCATGTTGTGACCTGTGTACAAATTAAAACCTTGTTACATGATGGAAACTTAAAATTTTTATGTATAAATCTTGGATACCATGAAGGAGGCAGGGGTTTTTATTTCCCTGGTTTAGATACTAAAGTCTGACCAATTCATGAAGTTTGGCTGTCATTCCAAATGTGACTGTGGTCTTTGTTGAATGTAAAATCCTGTGTGTTTGTCTCAAGGTGTTCATAAGCTGGAACAGGTTGCCCAGAGAAGTTGTGGATGTCCCATCACTGGAAGTGTTGAAGCCCAGGTTGGGTGGGGACCCTGAGCAACCTGGTAGCAGAGGTGTCCCTGCCTATGGCAGGGATGTTGCAACTGGATGATCTTTCAGGTCCCTTCAAACCCAAGCCATTCTGTGATTCTGTGCTAGTAAATTGTGCTTATTGGCACAATTTTAAAGTTGGAGGAGGAGTCTTACTTTGTAGTTAGTTTTAATAAGAGTATTTCTTAAATAAGTTGGTCTAATGATTAAGTAGGTCTGTGTCAGTACAACCTATAATGTAATAAAACCAAAATTTGACAGGGCTAGGAACTTAGTAGCCTTGAGCTCTCTGAAGCTTACTAAAAAGGAGATGGGGGCAGCTATAAGCAGTGTCCTATGAGAAACAGGGAGAGGAAGCATAATGATCTTAGCCATTATCTGTCATGTGTGACTTCAAACCAGCCATAGCAAGTACTTTTTTTGGGTTTTTGTCTGTCTGACAGGGTACATGAGAAAGAGGTTAGATGGACATGAGTACTGACAATGTGGTGACCCAGAACAGCATAGGAGGATATTGAGGGGCTTGTGAGTGAGACTAGAAGCAGTTAATGTTGTGATGAGGAAGAAGATACTGCTGAGAGGAGTATAGAGAACATTAAATCAGTGGGGATGTTTGAGCACACGCTACAAATACCAGATTTCTTCTAGAACAAGTTGTTTCTTTTGTATGATTTGCAGGACTTGGTCATTAATAGGTGTTAATTTTTATGTTTGAGTCTACGTCTTATTTTTCCTACTACTCTTTTTTTTTTTTGTCTCAGCACAAATTAGAAGTAAACTGTTAATTTACCTGTTAGGTTACCATAGAAAGCAGCAAACTGTAGCAACGGTCTGAATTTGGACTTGCAGTTGTTTCTAGGTCTGCACAGTTATTACTACAGTGGTGTAACATCTTGAAATTGAATATTCATTCTAATCTCTTAGGAAATCTGTATGGTTGTGGAGCATGTTAGGGGAAACAGAGAAAACTTTCATATATGCAAGATTAGTCATTTATTCATGTATTCTGCTTCTAGGTGTGATTAAAGGTGTGTTACCTCCTGAGAAACAGACAGCAATGAATAAATATTGATTACTTTATACATATATTTATGGTATGTGCATATATGCTTCTTATTTTTTCCATATTTGTGTGTTGATACAAGTATATACATATATACACGTGCAGAGTATAGTTCATTATTTGGAGGATATCTAGAGTGTACCATTAAAATGCCAGTGTCTCTTACTAATTTTAAAATTATCTAATTTCTTGTTAGACTTGTATGCTCAGAGCAGTAGTAGAAAGCAGCAGTTTAGAAAAGCATGAATTATTTAATGGAATCTTCTCTAAATCTTCCCTCTTATTCCTTTCCAATTAAAAAGAAAGTTAAAAAATCAAACCCAGCAAACAAACAAAACCCAACACATACCTCCCAAACCAAAACCAAAAAATTCCAAAGGAGGGAAAGACTTGTAGGTAGGAAAGCCAAGTAGTAAAGCTTAGTTTGTTGGCCTTGTGACAGTTCAGGACATTAGTTTTCACTCTGTGCTTGTGGAGTCTGAAAGACTATTGATAGTTGCATTTTTAGGTAGATTTCTCCTGTATAGATTGTGCCAGGGCATCGGTGTATCAACTTTCATGTGGATTTCTTGTGGTCAAGGGTGGGTTCCCATGGCCATGGGTTAAAATTATTGGCCTGTAATTCTAAAGGAAAGTATGACAGGAATTGCTTTTGCTCATGATTGCAAAATATGTGTACACATGTGATGTAATTGGAGGGAGGAGGAGAATGTTTAGATTGCATTCTCAATAAATGCTACTCACACATAGAAAGACACATGGTGAAGTAATAAAATACAGTAAAACAATACTAACTTTTGATCATCTATTACCTGAAATGCCTTTATTTAAACAAGTAACAGTGAGATAGATATGCAGGAGTCAGCAGAGTCTGAAAACAGTAATACAATCTTGGAAATCTTACGTATCTTGCCTGAAAGACCTTATTGATATGGGAAACAGTTATTAGTTTTGTAGTGATCCTTTGTAACTGGAGTCAACCTGGACTCACAGTAGTGTGAATTTTCTACTGGGAGCAAATGGAAATTAGGAGTTTTGGTATGGGATTAGTGCTGTAGAACACTTCTACATTCAAACTGGCTTGAAGCTACAACCAGGTTAGCATTGCATGCTGGTTAAACTGAAAGGTCTTATTTGACTCAGTACTGTCATGCAGATAGTTTATGTGTTTTAACACTTGTTTATTTTTTTATCTGTAAATCTTGTAACTCTTCTTCCTTGGTCAGTGCTTGAGTGGAGAATTGACTGTTTCAGCAATTTCATTTGTTGCTTCAAGTTGATTCCCTTAAGATTTGTACACATCTCATGAAAATGAGCCTTCATATATACTTTGTGCACTGTGATACTTAGTACTGCTCCAGGAAATGGTTATTTAATTTCTTGCCTGGATTTAAATGTGTGAGGGCAGGGTTTACCAGTACTCTGGGTTTAGCAAAAGAGAGCCTCTTCTGTGCATGTGTTGAGGGGAAATAAGCTCTTCCTAAACATGAGGTGAACTGTCCATTGCTGGGTAAATTGGGAAACAAGTAACTTTTTAGGTGTTGAAGGGGGGGGAACTGACAATTATTCTTGGCCATTTTAGTTACTTAATTTAGTACATATGGGAAAGTTACCGCTTTCACCTTTTATGTATTTTGTAATACACATTTCAAGTTACATAATTTTGCTTTTAAAGAAAGATAGTTGTAGTAGATAGGTTAGAAGGTTTTGATTAATTTTTCTTCAACTCTATAGTTATGTAGATTTTGTATATGGACCTTGTAAAAACACAGTGTATAGAGATGGTAATTCGGTAAGTATATAAATATTCTGTAGTGGCATTAGTTAGACTTCACAGTGAAGTTGTATGCATCACTATAAAATCTAAATAGTTATGTATCTTAAACCAGCACTACTGTGTCTAACAAAATAGCCTAATTGTAGGCTAATTAGAATTAGATTTTTTTCCTTAAACCTCTGTGTTTAGGGAGATCCTGGTAATTTGCTTTACAGAGGCATTCTGTGATGAAATCTTCCAAGTCTTGAAACATCTAAACCATCTAATAACTATTTTTTCTTGTAATTGTTGACAGGTGGTGGCTGATAACTGCAGAAAAAAAATTAAATAACTTTACATGTATATTGAATTCATAAAAACGGGAACAAAAAGATTTAGTGTTTTTGTAATGCCTAGTGATGTGAGAAGATTGAACTGATCTAGCAATCCATGTACTTAAGTTAGTGTAGTCTTCTGTGTATGTGGGAAAATTCTTATAGTTGAGATAGGATATAATTTATTTGTAAGCTTAATTAATGATTCCACTTATGTCCCTTTATAAATTAGGAAATGAATGTTAAGTTTGGAGTTGCTTTGAATCTGTTCCTAACTTCTATGATAAATACATTTTTTCTAACTTCTTGCCTTTTACTTTTTTTGCTTTATGCTCTTTGCCTTTTGTATTTTTCACATAACAACAGAATTGGAAAACTGATTCATGGGAACAGTGACAATGTGTAAAAAGTTGTCAGAGATGTGAAGTACAGCAGAAACAGCTTTTATTAACATTTTTTCCCTCTTTGGCTTTTGTAGTATTAGATGTAAACATGGTTTAAAAACTCACCAACAAACTAAAAAATCATCATATTGTAATAATAGTATTACATTAAGTATTGTAAGTAGTAATGCTGTCTTGATATATTAATGTCTATTTAGGATTTTTTTTATGTTAAAGACAAATAAATTGTTACTAGTGTTGCCACCATCTCTTATCACTGATTTTTATGAAAGGTTTTGTATGTGCATCTAGACTAGAGCTTTAGTATTCGTAGACAAACAGCATAGAGTCTAGCAGGTCTAAAACTACTGGTGTAATTTCAGGAGATCATGCACTTACCTTCTGATTCACAAGCTGAGCTGTCTGTATTTGGTAGTTTTTCCTCCTTAGTGTACCAGTGGAAAAGGTAAGCTTTTTCTTCTAATATGACACAAGTGATCTTAGGAGGACATGAGAGAAAGGAAACATGTGGTCTCTGTTAGACCACATTAGAATAATGTTGTTTTAGTGGAATACCTCAGGGATAATGTATGAGTTATTTCCTGTTCTTTAATGCATAAATTATGTTCTCTGTACAAGGCCATAGAAATTAATATTTTGGAATGTATTACAGTCTTATACTTCTGTTTGAGTACAGTTAATTTACAGAAAAAAGGGTCCTGGTGTTATAAGCAAAGTGGATCATAAAAAGTATGGTGAGGCTTCAGATATTTTAGACTTGATTTGGCTGTTGAGTCAAGAAGCTCCTGTGCATTCTCTAGAGACAATGAGAAGTGCCATTAAAAGTGTAAACCAGTATGAATGAACGGTGATGAAGTGTGATTGGTGTGAGGAGGTTGATCTTGCACAAGATAAATGTTTTAACTAGATTGAACAGAAATTTATCTGGGTTTTAAGATGAACATTCTATTATTCGGGCAAGATAAACTTTTTTACTGCAACTAAAGCAAAATTTATTTGATCAAGGAATGTTTTTTCTCCTATAATAAAGTTGTTAGGGTGATTGTGAAAAATCTGGTGAATTTAAGAAATTGCCAAAATACTTTCAGGGCTTAGAGTGTACTATTGTTAATGGAGTAGTCTGTAGCAAAATTGGAGGGCTTCTACTGTTGTTAATTAAGGTACAATAGATGAGCCACTTAGCCCAGTAAAGAGCTGATCAATGAACTTTGGACTAGCAGTTTTTATATAGTGTCTTTTAACTCTGTGACCCTGAAAGTAACTGGAGAAACCAGTGTGGTCTTCCTGTCTTTCAAATTCATGTACTGCTTGAAGAAAGACTTTCTTAAACAGTAAGTTGTAGAAATGAATGTACCTATGAAAACAGTTTCTTAAAGGCCATGGATGACAGTTTGTCAGAGTTCTGAAAGAATAATTACTTTAAATGGATGGATACTTGTAATGGAAAGTACCAAATCATGACAGTAGATAGTATTTTATGACTCATCTAAAATACCAAGCTTCAAAGGATAAGCAATCTCTTCGTAGATAAAATTCCCCAGTGGTTGTGTTATTTTCTTTCTGTTCTTATAAAATACTGTGACTATTAGTATGTCATGACAATGCTGCTGTTTCCGCCATGGCGGAAAATTATTTTTCATCATTCCAAATTTAACATCACTGTAGGGATCATAACTGGATAGCCTATATACAAGGTCACAGTTTTGTTAAAAAAGTGGGTGTATTGTTATTAATTTATCTTAGATCTCCCCCCACTCTTATTATGGGCATTTGTTGAGGATGGCTATTTATAAACAATGAGCAATGTTTGTTTGAATTAATTTGTCTGTGTAGGTATTGCAAACCAGTGACTGTCTTCATTCTTCCATACATAACTACAGGCAAAGGAAAAGCTTTAGACAGTTCTGTGTGTGTGATGAAGAAGTTGGTAAAAACCAGTGAGTTAGTATTGCAATCATGTTCGACTTCCTTTTAGATGAAAAAAACATCTGTTTAATGCTCTTCAGCTAAAAAAATACTGATACCTCTGGTTTCTGACTTTATTCAGTGTAGATCAGGTTATTAGATTTTTTGACCGAATTCTTACAAAGCTGTATTTGAATAACTTCCCATAGGGCAGGAAGTTGGTTTTGGCTGAGTCCCTCCCCCATCTTTTTTTTTTTTTTTCCACGTTTTTTAGCACAAATGGTGGTGTGTTTGTTTTGTCAGAGATGGTCATGAATGGGGACATGCATTAGCCATTGATTTTCAATCCATACGTAGCTCTAGAAACATTAGCATGGCTCTTCTTTTTCTGCATTACATCAAAAAAAAGCCCCAGATATCACTTGATAAGTGATTATCAGATAATCACTTGATTATCAGATTTGGTAAGCAGATCTCTTCTTTCTGTGTTGACAGTTGAGGTGACTTGACTATCTGATGATTGGGTAACCTCGGTTGTTTTATGTAAGTTTGGAGATGTCACAGCCCATGAGACAGCTGTCTGAATGTGTTCCTCACTTCCATCAGTCTCCAGGGCATTTTTGCCTGCGTTATTTTATAACTCATTCTCTACCTGGTCAAAAGTGTTAAAAGAAAATGTTTTAAGAAAAACCACATCACCAACAAAATCAAGTTTAAGTGCAGGAAACACCTTTCTAAGTGAGAATCTTGATCCCAGACAGTTGTCTAGTATGTCTTTAGACCTACATTGAACCATTAAAGCTGCTTAAGAATTACCTAATAACTGGCATAAAGTAAAAACTCCATTCTCCTGATGACTTGTTAGCATAGGGGGTACTGGAACAGCAGTTAACCTTGGGCTAACTGATTTACCTGGATTTTAAAAAATCATGGTTTCTTTTCAGTTACTGGGTAAATTTTTTACTTTTTCAGAAGATGGGGACTAAATGGTGAGTTAATATTTACTTTAAGTTGTAAGTACAGCCATTCAGGTTTCTGCCCTCTGAATGGAGTTAGCTATATGGTGGGAGAATGAGTGCTCACTTAAACTGTTAGAGGGGCTTTTGGTTTTGTCAAGCCTTCTACTGAAAATATTCTATACCTGCTTTTTATTTAGTGTGTTTTTCTTGCTACTTATTCTTGAAAATAGTATATTTTTTCTTAATTTTTTGGCATAGCTAGTGGTGCTGTTTTTACTTTTGGTATTTAGTAAGAAAATACTCAGTATTTAAATGAGGAAAGCAAAATATTCTAATGGCTGCTTGGCCCAGTATAGCTTTCTAGCTCATTGTAATTGGTGTCTCACATAATAGGACTAAACCACACCTTTTGCTGTCGAGGAGAGTGAACTAGTTGTAGGTTTAGGCACTTCAGACATCTTGGGATGTTCTTAAGTTAATTGCCAACCTTGACCACTGTTAAAAAATTTAGGAAGTTAGATGAGGAGTTACTGCCATCTCATACTTTAGAAATGTCTTGTACATAGCACTTTCATCTTTTTCATCTACGCTGGCCTAATCAATAAAATAAGACAATTCAGATTTAATTCACAGTGTTTATCTGAAGTCCATTTTCCCCTGGAGGCTTGCACTTTCTGTCATCGTAGTGTTTGGCAAGGATACCATGTTGAAATGACGTTCAACCAGGATAAGTGCCAAATTCTACACCTGGAATGGGGTGACTCTGGATGTATGGACAGACTGGGAATGAGAGACTGGAAAGCTGCACCCACAGCAAGGGATCTAGGGGGTCCTGGTCAGTGACTAGTTGAACATGAGTCAACAGTGCCCTGACAGGCAGTAGGGCCACCCTTGTCCTGAGGGCATCAGGTACAGGATCGCCAGCTGGGCAAGGGAGGGGATTGTCCTGCTCCGCTCTGCACTGGAGTGGCTTCATCTTGAGTGCTGGGGGCAGTTTTGGGCACTACAATATAAAAAAGACATTAAACTATTAGAGAGTGCCCAAAGATGGTGAAGGGCCTTGAGGAGAAGCCATATGAGGTCACTTGGTCTGTTCAGCCTGGAGGAGACCTCACTGCAGTTACAACTTCCTGATGAGGGGAGGAGGAAGGGCAGACACTGATCTCTGTGGTGAACTGAGGGAGTGGGCTGAAGTTGTGTTGGGGGAGGTTTAGGTTCAATATTAGGAAAAGGTTCTTCACCCAGAGGGTGGTTGGGCACTGGAACAGGCTCCCCAGGGCAGTGGTCATAGCACCAGCCTGACAGAGTCCAAGAAGTGTTTGGACAGTGCTCTCAGGCACATGGGGTGACTCTTGGGGATGGTGCTGTGCATGGCCAGGAGTTGGTCTTGGTGATCGTCGTAGGTTCTTTCCAACTCAGCACATTCTGTGATTCTGTGAAAATACATTGATCTCAAAATTGTTGTGCTCCTGTAGACATCAGCTAAGATACAACATTTTGTGGTATGAGAGCAGTGTCTTTTTTAGGCACAGTATGTGATTGTTGCAGAGTGGTCTGTGGTCTTGCAACTTTAACATTTTGGTAGGAGTCTGCAATAATTTGTTATGTAGATACTGGAGATACTGGGCTATTTTACTTAAATTACCTTAATGTGCAAAAACCTGATCTGTATTAGTGTATAAAAGTGCATTAATTTACTAACCTGTGAATAGCTGAGAGCTGTTCACATTTCTCCTGTACTTGGTTGGGTGTTCTGCCCTATGTAGTAAGGGAAATGGGGGACTAGTAGTAACTGGCATACAGATTGGATCCTGCATTCACTCATGTGAGTCAAGCAGATTGTGGTTTGCTCTACAGCTAAAAACTACTGCTGATTATTTTTATTTTACTCCTTTAAAAAAATCACTTCCAAAAGTGGCACTGGATGGGTATAGTGTCTTCTAATGGTGATTTATTAAAATGGAAAATGTTTCCTGTCATTATTGTGAATTATTAGAATTATTTTATTTTTAAAAAATACTAAATGGTAGTTAAGACATTATTTTTTTAAGTGCAAAAGAGAAAAGAACAGTGCTAGCTAAGACTTAGTTGCAAATTCTCTTACTAGGTTTCTCTTGAAAGGTATAGCAGCTAAGCTTTGACAACACAGGGCCAATCTCTGGCACTTCCCTGATTGTGCTGGGGTTTTTAATCAGAAATTTGAATGACTGTCCATTTGTAATATATTCGAGTTCAGGTTCACCCTCCTTAAAGAACTTTATTTGCAGGTAATTTTAGAGAAGATTGAATGTTCTCCTTTTGCTCGTGTAAAATAAAACTAATGAAGTAATTGTGATAGATATAAGTGGCAAACTTTTAAAATAAATAAGTGATGTAAAATTGCCTGGGTTTAAAATGAACTGACTTAATCTCCTGCATGTTGTGTTTTGTTTTTGACAGGGTTTGTGGATGCACTTAGATGTTTGCAATGAGCACTGTGGCTGGCATGCCCCAGTGTTTTGGATACCAATGCATAGGACTCCGTAGTAATCGAATTTATCAGAAACGAACGTCATGAGCATAGTGATCCCATTGGGGGTTGACACAGCAGATACTTCTTATTTGGAAATGGCTGCAGGCTCAGAGTAAGTATGTGAACATAATTTGTAAGTTCTCTTATTTTGTAATTAATTTTTTCCTTCATGACTGTTTTTTAATACAGTTGGAAAAAACTTAAAAGTTTCCTTAGTTTTGTTGAATCTTTACTTAAATTAATAACTGTCACTTCATTCTTATGTCAGTTTCTTGAACTTCAGGGGGAGCAAAGGAGAGAATCTAAATCTTTCTGGAAATGCTTATTTTTCTTGCTTATCAGATTGACAAAGACAAAGATGCTGCTTGGTTTACTACTCATATTTCATATATTTTTCCATTTCAGTTTCCTTTTTAATTACATGTAAAAACTTTTCTTTTTGCACATGAGAAAGATAAATTAATTTGGTGCATTAAACTTCAAGAAAGTAGTAGTAATCAAGACAGGGGTGCATTTCTTAATGAAAATTGAAGGCCTATCTTAAATGCTAATATAATGTGTCTTCGTAAATTGTAAAGCTAGTAGAACATCATTTAGTGACTGTATATAAAGGGTTACAAAGAGCCAGTGAAATCATGCGTTCAGTAAACTCTGGCTTTGCACAAAATACTGTCATGTAGTGAGTTTCTGTGTTTTGGGGGATGGGAAAGGGTGGCTTGGGGAGGTTTTTTTAGGTTGAGGAGTGGAGGGGAGATGTTGTGCATGTGGGTTTTTTGTGTTGTCATACTTTTCTAATTTTTTCCCCTTAGTCTCCTGTGCAGTGTTAATTGGCTGAGGTTGAGGTATTGTTGATCTCTGACTGGATACATTTCTCATCAAACAAACCTTTCTGTGTGTATAGCATCAGCATGACTGTGAGATGTTTATATCTTCCAAACTTTAAATGAAATTTTTAGCAGAACTCTAGAAGAGCTTTTTAAAGAGATTTTCTCTGTTGTGCTTCCAGGTACATATGAGGCTATTCTAGGTTTGTGTTGTTTATTTGAAGAGCCAAGAATTCACAATTCAAAATTTTTTGTTATGTTAAATTTTTAAATTGTTTTATCATTTTATATTATGAACACTGTTTACCTTGGTGCAGAAAATTTTTAACTGTAGTGAACCATTCACATTTCTTTTCATTCTTTTCCTGTGCTTTTCTTTTATGTTTAGAGAGGGTCATGATTCCTGAGGTTGCTGACATTCCTTACAGACACAGCATATCATGCTGAAATTAAAATAAATAAATTCAGTTGTCAGTATAAACAAGATAGAGTTCACAGTGTGTTATTTGCTTGATACTGTGGCAGAACGATCCATTTAGGAGCTGCTTTTCTTCAGATGTTAAGTAGCTGTTACCACTTAGATTAATTCTTGCCATCTCTGCTGTACTTGGACTGAAATATGTGTAATTGCATCTGTGTACACTGATTTAAAAGCCATGTTACTGTCACAAGAAGTGCGACACAAAGGTGTGTCCCTAATCTACCAGTTTACACAGCTGTAAACCTTTTCTATCACAATCTGTGCGGTTTACTCTTTGTTCTTGTACATTTTCTTTCAGAGGGTAGCGTGTTGGATAGGGAATGCATTAGTAGCAGTTGTAGATGGTCTTTGAGCAAGTTCTGGGGTTTTCCCAAGAGGGAGGAGCTAGAATTTTTCCACTGTGACTGGCAGGTTGGATATTGCTTCATCAGTTGCTGAAGCATGAGCAAACACAAGAATGGGGGAGTGGCAAACTTGATTATGCAGGAGAAGCAGCTTTGGAAAAAGCTCTTTGTGTAGTACAGTCTCCTAGTGCTGAAAGATTTCTCCTTATGTTTTGAACCAAGGCATAAGCCTATTAAAAGAGGGGGTATTTTATATGACTAAGAGTTCCACATATTATTTTAATACTTGTAGCAAATAGCTGTATGTAGAGTAGCCTACTAAGAGGTTTGAGGATCTGAAAAATGGGGTGAAATAGTTTGTATCTTACGTTACGTGTACTTAAGTGGGGTCTCCAGAGAGATCTTTGTGTCATCGTAGTCAAAATACACATACTTCACCTTTACTTGACCTTACTAAAGATGAGGATTTGTGACTTCTTAGCAGTAAGGTCCTTGTAAGCAGAACAAGCCATTTCTGAAGGTTCAAAATATGCTTCCTGGCTTCAGAGAGTGTTGGCATATAGCTTAGAGCTTAAGTATAAGCTACACATGGGGAAATGCCATTGAGGTACTGCTTTTCTGGTTATAACTATACATGCTTTTTAGGGAGAAGGCCTGTATAATAAATAAACCTCACAGTCACAGTGTACAGCTTGCTCTATTGAGTTCAGGATCCAGGAGAAAGAGAACATTAGTCTTACACAGAGATAATATCGGGCCAGCCTGTACTTGTAGGGCCTGCTATGAGGTGCTTAGATAGCAGAACCCACTCCCTGGTAGAGAAGCAGCCCTTGATTCTTGTCTAGGTATTGAAGCCTGTCAAATGTCTTTGGTTAGATGAAGTGTCTTGAAATAGAAAATGTTGTTTCTCATGCAAAATATATTATATTCTTTTATCTGAGATGGCCTTCAGCTAGATACTGTTCAGGTGTGCTGGTACAAACAGAAACCAAACCTGAACTCCTTCAAAATTAGACCTATCAAACTGGATTGTGGAAGATTGATGTTACTGAGAGGTTGCATTTGAAGTTCAGACGCATATTCAGGAAGTACTCATAGTATGCTTAGCTCACAGCCTAAAGCTTGCATACCCCATGTCTCTGAGCATTTTAGGGAGATTTTGTTTTTCATTTTAATATCTACATATTTATATAAGTGGTGGCCCCAAATTCTAACTGATTGTATTTTGGGTAGTAGTCAAAAATATTGTGTGTGGTTTTTTTTTTTCTTTGCTTTTCCTTTTTTTTTTTTAAATTTATTTCTAAATGGTCAGAAACAAAACCATGTTTAAAAGGAGTGGAGTGGGGGAGATGAAGTTTTAAAGACTAATTGGCTTTCTTTGAATCGTTGCGGGTTGATTTCCTTAATACAAGTTAACTAACTATAAAAGTGAGGTTTTGTAAATTAGCTGGCTCGCGTATTGCTTTTAGTTTCTCACTAATGCCATCTGCTGGCAACATGCAGAATATTTTGTTTCCATTTTAGAGATGAACGGTAGGAAATGACTCAGAACACGAAGTTGTTTCACTTGCTAAATGAAACTTCTCTCAAAGCTTTTTTTTAAGTATGGGTATCTTTGCATTTTTAACTGATTCTTGAAAATATTATATTTCTGTTTTCAAAGTACAGAAATGTCTTCAAAAACTGCAGCCTAAGAGCATGTGGAAAACTTTTATGTAGAGTTTTTTGTTTTTTTTTCCTGTGAACATTTTGCACAGATTTTAATTGCTGACCACAAGACTTAACAAGTATATATGGTATTTTAGCAAAGTACCATGGTCAGTTTATCACAGTAATGTTTGTTTATTTAGGAAATAATATCAACATTTTTATCAAGCTTCATGTATACTATGTTGTCATACAAACATTTCAGTTTGAATGAAAACCAAAAATACAGTAAATATCTTCTAGTTATGCAGTAAGACAGCAGTTGTTCCAGGTGAAGCTGAAAAATGTGATATGATCAGAGGGCTTATAGTCTTAGTACCATAGTCTCTGACAGAACTGGCTAATGTCCAAAAATACAAGCAAGGAAAGCCTTGTAGTGTTTTCACAGATGTGAATGCTTGCATATTTTCCTCCTGAAAACTTGCTTTCTGTAAGAATGCCAATGGTGATACGAGGGGGTGTTTGTCTGCAGTACAGTAATTAGTGCCTTGCTGCTTGGGCCCTGGTACTTGAGCCCAAAAAATGTAAAACTTGATTTTTAAGTTGTGTAGTATATAATGCTTTAATCATCTGTACAATAAAATATTTTCCCAATAGGCATTTCTTCTCAAAGCTGTGCAGTTCTGAGATGCCTATTTCAGAAGAAGGGCTTGACCTTTGAACAGACAGGAGTATAGGGGGCATCTTTTCTGTTTGAGGTCATGCACTTGGTTGGCAAAGCCAGGAGTGATAAGGAATTCAGTAACCTGTTTGTCAAAGCTGATTTTGTCCGTGGCTCTTTGGAAAAATGGAGCTCATTCTGTACTGCTTTATGGTATCTGCATCACTTTTCTGTTGACTGTAAAGGGAACCTATGGTGGTTAATTTCTAGCCTAAGAGAATGGTCTTGGAGCTCCTTCCCATAGTTCTTGGTTTCTTTGTCACTTACCCAGGCCAGTGCAGTGGGTAAATGGGACAGTAACAGTTACATTCAGAGCTCTAGTGAGCATCTCTTATAATTGAAAGCAGTGTATAAGATAAGAATTTGGAAAAGTTTTGCTGAAAGTTGATTGTGCTCCGCTTTTTAATAGTTGTCTTTCTGCATCACCTGATTTCTCTCCCACCATTTTTCTGGTTTTCCTTGTTCAAGTAAAGATGGGCTTTTTTCTTAGTAATATTGTTCTTGAAATCTGGTTTATGAGTGCTAAAACAGTTGGTGATAAATGAATGTTTTTGGAAGCTTTACCCTTCTGCTTCCCACCACTGTTACGCCTCTAAATATTAAATTTTGTTCTCTTAAGTGATTTATAAAGGGTAAGAGTAAAAAGAAATAGATGCAGGGTGTTGGGTGTATTGTCTTGCCTCAAATCTTGAAAGAGACCTGGACTATCTTTTTGATTTTTGTAGTCAGTTGATGAAGTACACAACTTCTCTTTTTAGGACACTTTCATTCTGGTATCTTTCACTGAATGTTACTGTGTTTTAAGTAGCTGGTATTTAGGTCATAGTAATACTTACTTTTAATGAAGGAAACACTCCTAAATTAATCTTGGATGGATTGTACCAGAATCCTCCTGCCTGTCCTTACTAAGCCTTCCTGTCTGAAAACAGAGTATTTTTCAGCAAGACCTAGGTTGAGTATTGAACACAGAGTGGATAAGAGTACCCATGCCACTGCTTTTCCCATTTGGAAAATGGGGAAGAATAGCAGTCGAAGCAATGCAGTGGTCAAGACATCCTGGTTCCCAGAGATTTCTGACATAGTCATAGTGGATGCATAGCTAGTGCCTCATTCACTGGCATTTTAGTTGGCTGGGTCATCAGAAGGATTACTGGAGCACAGAAAAGATGTGTAATTACTGCACAAATGTGTTGGCAAATAGGTAAAAGCAAATTGGTTGGAAAGGCACAGTTTTTTAATATTTTGTCTTTATTTTAATCATGAACTAAAGTTCTAAGCTACTTCTAGAAGCTAGTTCTAACAAACTCCAAATAAAATTGTATTTTCAAGTTGTGAAATAGTGTAAGAGAGTAAATGAGATTTTTTCTGGGTTTATGAGGTAATGAAGAGCAAGTGCTGTCAGATTTGGTTTGTCTCATGCTAGTCAGAAGTTGTATTTTTAATGTTAGTACTTCACGTGATTTGTGTGCTCATGTGTTTTTTCACACTCTCAAAAAAAGGCAGTTGATGACTGTTGGAGACAGTAATCTTCTAAAAAAATATTTTTTTCTTTGAACTCTAGAAACTAAAGCCCTCCCCCAAAAGTGCTTTTAATTAGTTTCTTCTTAAACAATTTTATCATTAGGGTAATAATCTCATATGGGAAAAAGCTCATAAGAAGAAATGGGCCACCAAACCCATTAGTAGGACACTTTCAAAGAGATGTGAAAATATTGCAGTTTGTTCAGAAAGTTAATAATTAATTATATCTTTTCCAAAAAGTAACAAAAGTAGGTTTCTGGTGTCTCCTTTTAAATCAAACTAGTATTGCTTCATGGCATAGCAAAAAAGCCTCTGTTAAATATCTTAATGTCTAATAAAAAAATCCCATCAGTATCTATTTTAATATGATTCAGAAACACCAAGTTTATTTTAAAAATCAGCTCAAGGAATTAATACAATATGTGACAGGAAATACAGTTCACACAAATAAAAATGAGAAAACTGAATGAGACCTGATTTGTAATGTGACTCAAGTCCAATTCAATTTTAAATGTTGATATTTTGTGGTGCTTTTTTTTTTAAAAAAAAAAAAAAACACTTTAGTAACCTGGATCCATTTGTCATAGTGTTAAGTCATATGGTGCAAAGAAAAAACTTCAAGTTATCTCAGTCATGCACACATGAACAATTGCTCGAGAAAGGCTGTGAAGATGTAATTTTTTTGTGCTCAAATAGATACTCCTGTCCTAGTATTCCTTTATTTTTCTTATTTTGCATTGTGGTTTATTGCATATAAACCATAGTTTGTATATTGAAGAAGGCACTGCCTTTGATACAAAACCTTGTCTTGCAAACTGTACTACCTTTTTCTTTCTATTTAAGAATAAATCAGTAGGAACTGCCTTGTTCGGATGAGTTGCCCTAGTTGGGAGTTCTGCTTGTAGGAGCCGTCGGTGCGGGCGGTGCCCCGCCACTGCCGCTGTGTGTCGCTGCGGGGCTCTGGCTGTGGAGTCCCGGGAATGCAGCATCAGTCCTTGGGCAGAATTCCTTGTGGCAGCTTCTCTTACTGCTCAATGACGGGGCTGCTGGGGGTTGCAAGTTTGTTGCTGCCCTCATATGCTGATTTAAACAGAATCAGCAGGGAATTAATTAGAAGTTGTGCGGCAAGTACCTCCAGTTTATTAATACAAATTACATAGTAATTGCATTTGTTCTTCATCTGTCTTTTGCCTTGCAGACCAGAATCTGTAGAAGCTAGCCCTGTGGTAGTTGAAAAATCGAACAGTTATCCACACCAGTTGTATACCAGCGGCTCGCATTCACACAGTTACATTGGTTTGCCCTATGCAGTAAGTTTTGTGCCAAGTATTCTGTACAAAATAAATTATGTAAAAATCTTCTGTTCTTATCTGGAAAAACTGATTCATGCATATCTTTCTGTGTCTTATTGGGAGTTGGGTAAGTTGGATAATAAATGGCCTGTCAGAAGCAGAATATAGTGCACTTAAATGTACAACATAGTTGAGAAGTTATAAAATAAGATTACATTGAGATATGAAATATTTTAAAATAAAAATTATTTTAAATATTTTAAATGTATAAAATTGCGATATAAAAACATAAAATTATAACCTTTTACTACAAAAGTAAGAAGCCTGAAGTTCTTTGCAAAAAGAATTCTTACATTTTGGCTTGAATAACCATCAGTGGTTATTCAAGCATTTACAATTAACACTTACAATTAATCAACTTTTCACAAAATTCTAGGACCATAACTATGGTGCTCGGCCTCCTCCAACACCTCCAGCTTCTCCTCCTCCATCAGTGCTTATAAGCAAGAATGAAGTAGGCATATTTACCACTCCCAACTTTGATGAAACCTCCAGTGCTACTACCATCAGTACATCAGAGGATGGAAGCTATGGAACAGATATTACCAGATGCATTTGTGGCTTTACACATGATGATGGATATATGATCTGTTGTGACAAATGCAGGTAATGCATATTGAAATAAAAAGTAAAAATTACTTAAGGCTGCACTGATAGCAAATGTAACTAAATGGTGTTTTAATTACAATGAGTCACAAGAAATTTCCTTCCATCAAAAAAGTGCTTGAAGGTTGTGTGTTTTTCTTATAGGCAACATAGTTAAGGCCAGTGATTATTTTATCATTTAATTACGGTCAGTCTTGACAGCTCATTAATTTGGTCATGCCTTTGCTGCTTAATAAGGATATACCTTTTTCCCTTCTAAAAAGGATGTCTGTTATTTGTTAACAGGAGAAAATTAAGATCTAGGTATTACTTAATGTGTAAGTAATAGAGCATCTTGGTGAATTATGTACATGTAAATCAAAGAACTTGAAGGATGCAAAATAACGTGACAGAAACTTCTTGAATATTGGTTTCTCTGTGAAAGATCTTTCTGATTACTTGTCGTTTTTCAAAAGTTTCAGTTAAAAGTATGAAAAGACTAACCTAGATTCTTAATGAAAAAGCTGAAGTTAAATGTTTAGACTTCCAAGTTTATGTTTAAGCACCTACTTGATCACAGTATAACAAGAGACTGCTGATGAATACTTGGAATTGGAAAATAAGATTAGAAATTTTTAGGGCCGATATCCCTAACAAGAGAAGACAAATATTGTATTTCTATTCAACATAAGCCTGTTGTTTAACATTTGGTTAATGAATACTGCTGGATTTGTTAGATCTTTGTGTATTTATAAAATAATAGTTATAGCTAATTAAAATATTAACTTGGGCTCCATTATTCTGTTTATTTACATAACAAGCTTGTTAGTAATTTCTGTTGGTCCTTAATTCTGATAATCTTGCTCATTATTTTGAAATGTATTAAGATGCTCTTCCAGCAGTGAAGTTGTAGGTAGTCACCAGTTAGGTAGAGTCTTTTTCCTTTGAAGAAGAGATTGTCTATGAGGAGTTGTGAATTTACCCAACTCTTTCCAAGTGGGAAGGTAACTATTTTTGTTTCCCTTATCCTTCTAACAGTGTAGGGCTGAGTGTAAAGTAGTGTTTTAGGTTAGCCTTCAGTCAAGCAAGCAGTCTCTTGCATTCCCTGACTCTGGGAAACAGCTAAAGCTCTCTCTGTGCTGTGCAACAGAACTACCAGTTTGTAACAGGGTATATAAAAATATACTAACATTTCTCTTAAAATAGGTAAGGAAATCAAACTGTATCTTAGTGTATATTTCTCTATATAGAAATATTTTAGGTACCCATTTCTAAAAGGGAATCGAATCCTTTTGTTGAAAACCAAACCACTTGTTGCTGTGTAAAACATAAGTCTTGCTGCTGAGGGTATTTGTCTCAATCTTGTTCTCCACTGTGATAATTTACCATTTTATTTCTGATGTTGGAGAAAAATTTCCAAGAGAGAAAATTAGTCAGTTGGCAAAGAGTAATTGGGGCAGTATTGAATCTGAGTAAAGATGACAATAAAAAAAAAACCAAAAAGAACAGCTTACTTTCTCTTTGTATTGTGCACTCAATTTTTAAAATTGTACTTTAAAGTTAAGGTTTTGTTTTGGTGTATTCATAGTGTCTGGCAGCACATCGACTGCATGGGGATTGACAGACAGCATATTCCTGACATATATCTGTGTGAACGTTGCCAACCCAGGTGAGTAGTTTTGTTGCTTTTGAGCTCTAAAACAGAATGGAACAGTGCACAACTGGTATTTTTCTAAGTATCTGAACATTTGTGACTTTACTGTTTATTCTGTAATAGTCAATGGGAAATGTCAGAGGTCTGTTTTAATACTTAAATGCACTGATTTATTTTCTAATTTCAGGAGTTTAGATAAAGAACGAGCAGTGCTGTTGCAACGAAGGAAACGGGAAAATATGTCAGGTGAGTAAAATTTAAAGCTCTATTCTTAGTAAAGTTGATAAAATAAGTATAAATTACATATACAGACTTCAGAGCGCATATGTGGTTCCCACAGTTTTGAGAGTCTTCAGCATATAAAGTTCAGTAGATCAGTGCCTTTTACTTGACTGCATTGTTACCAAGATAATAAGATAGCATCATATCAGAATTGTTGTAGCTCCAATTTGTTTTATTAATGGTTTTCAGCATCGTGGTTTCTTTATATCGGTGTGGAATAATTCCATTTGTTGAAGTGTTCAAGTTTCTTAATAAGCAGTGTTGCTTTTATAGTAACTATAACTCCTTTGACTTAGGGGCTGAAAATAAGATGGAAGAGCTTTAAGTTTCTTCTTTTGGAATGGGAAACAGTTTCTTAGGCTACTTTTATTCTGGAAAAAAGTTTCAGGAAGAAATCCTAATTCTTATATGTTGGATGTAGATTGGGTGTTCTGATAGGGCTCTGGGTTTTCTTGGACAATGGGAAAAGTTGGTAAACCAAGTTGATATGACATAGGTAATAACTATGTTTTGAGGGCTTTTTGCCTTTGATAACCAAGGTGGCATGTAGTGCAAGTACCTGTTTTATGCAAGTAGTTCTTGAACTTCACAGGATTTCAAAACTCACCTGGCCTAACTTGTCAGGAGTTCTGTCTAGCCACTACCAAAGCGTGGTAGAATTCTTGGTTGACAGCTGGTACTTTCAAGCTCTATTATAAAAGTAGTAATCTGGGAGGAGGTCGTCCTCCTAAATGTAACATATTTTACTTCCAGATCATGTCTCTGAAGTAGTGGAGTGTGTATTTTAAGATTTCTTTTAAAATTACCGTGTAGATATGGTCCTGCTGCCCACTTCATATGGCTTCAGAAAGTCTGAGGGGTGTGTGGCCCGACTGTTCTTGGTGAAGTTGACACTTGGAGTTGTCTGGTACTAAATTGCCTGAAGTCCTTTAAAGGCGTTAATGACCTACTTACAAAACCACAGTAATTTTTGTTTTGTCTGTTTTCATTTTAACAAAACCAAGCTTATTTTATATGGTTTTGGTTGACCTACTAGGTCAACCAAATCTAAATTGTAAAAGTTTTTTGAATTTAAAATTATTTTTGTTGATTCTATTGAAATAGTAGAACAAGTAGATTTATAACTCATTTGGAGTGAATGAGTTCACTGACCGGTCTGATAATACTGTGAGGTTAAACTTGAATTTTCATAACAAATAGGGGAAGTTGATGATTAGAGCTATTTAAATAATCTCTTGGGATTTGTAAGCACACTATCTGATCATTTTACTGTAAACTTAAGGGAAGAGAGATTAAAAACATTAGGAGGAGCTGATGAGATCTTAACTTTGAAGTTAGTGTTTAACCCTCCTCAGTCTTGATGATCAGTGTTCTAAATCTGTTATATGAATTCAGTAGGAAAGGAGATACTAAATGGTAAAGCAAAAGTATTGAAACAGTTAAAAAGAAAGGCAAATTCTGGTTCTCTTTAATCTAAAATGTGATCAAAGTGCAGTATTGACTACTGTGATTTATAATACACAGCTTGAATGTCTGTGCTTGCGCCTCTTAATTTCCATTTAGCTTGGGTGAACGTACTTTATATTGACTGCTATACAGTTTGGTTGGACTTAGTGATTTTGGGTATAAACTGTGTGCAACATTAGTAAAATGTGCAATTTTCACAGATGATTTTGTGTAGGAAAAGCAAAAGTGCTATCAATTTGAGTGGATCTCTTCAATGTTTTAGATACTCAATAGAAGCGGAATGTTACTTTTAACTTAATTATTAGTAATTTACAGGTATTTGATAAAAGGTAAGACTGCATAATTTGGATGCTCTTTATAAGTCTGTGTATATAGCGCTTTTCACTTAGATATGAGAATTCCTTAGAGTAAAATATGTTTGTTGTAAAGATTTATCAAGAGGCTTAGGTGTGTTTCATCTGAAGGTTAACAGTGGGGAGAAGGTAGTAGATTGGTTTGCTTCAAGAAGAGAGCTTTTAATTGAACATTTGACATGATAGAAAATTGCATGTGTTAAGCTTTTATGTGTAACCACATCATCCTTTTTTCTGGCAACGTTTTAGCCCATTGTTCTGGGGCCTGTGGTTGTATGAGGTGGTGTTGATTTTGTTTTTCTAGTATAAAAGTCCAGTTCTGGTGCAGCTTAATGTGCAGTGGATTACCAACTATGCTTTAGTGAAGTGAGCACCTTTGTTAAGCCAGTACTCACTCAGTTGTATACTGCATGTTTTGGGTTTGGTTGGTGGTTTAGTTGGGGGTTTTCTGTTTTGGTTGGGGTTTTTTTTGTTGTTTTTTTTGGAGGTTTTTTTTAAGATAAAATATCTAGATGTATAACTTAAACAAGGATGCTGCTTTAAGCTGTTTGGTCTTGAAATTGACACTGTCAAGGTCACTTGCTGCGTATGGGTAAAGGAATCTGGGCCAATAACTTTTGAAATTTGGTGAGTTTGTGTCTTTGCTTCTGACATGCAAACTCAAGATCTCCCCTTCAGTGTGCTTTACCAAGGCTCTTCAAAGTGAAAGCAGGTTATGTAGGTTAGAAAGGAGTGTCTCAAAACAACTCCATGTAATTACATGTTCAGTTGAGGTAATTATTCTTTACAGTAAGTTAGAGCACAATGTAGACAGCAAAAAAATGTTGCTTCCCTAAGGAAGACAGTGTTTTGTGGGGTTTGGGGCAAGGGGGACAGGTGTGTGGCTGTGATGTCATGATTCTGTAGGCACTAGTGTATGGACTGCAGACACTGATGATTTTAAGTTTGTATTCTGGGGTTTCTGTTTCTCAGGCACTGGTTATTCTGCTATTTATTCTTTGATTAGACATTTCTTCTTTCCTTGTGCTTTTTATGCTCATTCAGAAAGTATTCTCAGCAGAGATGTTAACAAATTCAGAAAACATCATCAGTTCCTAGCTTATGAAGTAAAATTAGGTGCCTGATAAGTTGTTCAAAGGAATAACCAAAATGGTAAAGTGGGATTGTTTGCTATGCACAGAAGAATCCTGTTAAGGAATGTTGTGAGCAGGAAAAATCCAGAGTAACCAGTAGCTGGAGTTCTTTATTTAGTAAAGAAGGTTTCAAGAATTAGGACTGCTCAGTGCACTGATTAAAGCAACATCCTTCTGAGAGCAGAAGGAATGTTTTCTCTGCTTTCATATTAAGTATTTGTAAAGCCTGCTTCTGTGCCATATGAGAAAGTTTTGCTTAGTGTGAAGTGTATTACTGAATGCAGAATATTTGGAAAAGCTGCTAAAATCTGAGAAGCCTGTATTGAGCACATGCAAACAATAGTCTCTTATCTGTGTGCATCATCTCTCTTCCAATCCTTCCCATCCTTCACAGCCTTTCATCTTGACAGAACTAGGGTAATCCTGTTTCAGATCAGGATATTTGTTTGTCTGACATAAATGCTGATGTATGCTAAACTTCAGGCTTTGGCCTTTAGGTCTGTGAGAGCACAGCACAAAGAAAAAGTATCTGTCAGTTTATGTCTGATTGTCTCTTTTCTGGTCCTGAGTAGCAAAATGTTACTGTTAGGGGATTGAGTACAAAAGGCTTTTGGCTAAATTGACATTAACCCTGAAAAAGGCACTTGGCAGTGAAAATTGCAGATGAAATAGTTGATTATGACTTACAAGTGATTAATTAATAGAGCTTCACAAGAAATTCTGGTCAGTCATTAATTTTAATTCATTCTAGAATACAGTCATTAAAGAATCCAAATGCCGTTTTACAAAAGCTATATATAAGTGAATGTGTTAACAGATTTTTTTTTTTACCTTTTTTATTCTGATTCTAATTTTGCTTCAAATGGAATATGGTTGTTAATTCATTTCAAATAATGGAATTTAATCTGGTACCTTTTTCTTACCTTGCATTACAAACCTGTCTTAATTACTAGTTTCTCATTGGTCGTTCATTTTCATGCTGTTGCAACTGTTGGTGAATTTTGCATATGAGTGCTTGGAGCATTTGTCAGTATGAATTCTTGTGTTTTGAAAACAGATGTAGAGTAACTAGTGAATGTTCTTGCTGCAGTACTTGATTATTTACAGAATATTCTTTGTTTTAAAGATGGGGACACCAGTGCAACAGAGAGTGGTGATGAAGTTCCTGTGGAACTGTATACGGCTTATCAACACACACCAACAACAATTACTTTAACTGCTACAAGAGTTACAAAAGTCAATGATAAGAAGAGGAAAAAAAGCGGAGAGAAAGAACAGAACATAGCAAAATGTAAAAAAGTAAGTGAATGTAATTTCTCATATTACTTTGTGTTATAAATTATAGCTATGTGACATTTCTTACCAAGAGACACTGAATTAAAAATCAGGCTATTTTCCTACCTGGTTTTACTTTGAAATCTATTACTCTGTAGTAAATAATAGTCTTCCTGGGTGCCTGACCCCCATGACTCCTCCTTATTTCAAGTTAATATGTCCTGTCTGGGTATGTTCAGTTTTATAATTGAGGCAGAATCTCACCACAGGAATTGCATTTACTGGACCATTTGAAATAGTTAGAGGTGGTGCAGAACAGGCTTTGGGTTACCCGAAGAAGAATTCCTTGGAAGTCTTTATTTCTGGTGGTTTTAAGTACAGAATTGTTTGCTATCAGTTGTCCTGATGTGACTCCATTTATTTGAGTAGAAATTATGTTGAAGTGTGCTGTCAGAAAGCTAGCTGCTAAACTAAGGAGAGTAAAAAAATACTGACATTATGCTGTTTAGCTACAGATATATAATATGTGAAGGCAAAACATTTGTGAAGAAGTAAAGTACATGGAACTTCCTAAACAAGTGCTTTTCATAGTTAATTTCCTTAGCTTGGATGCAAATTTTGTCCTTTAAAGCTTCAAAGTCGGAGTAAGTTATTGATGTCTTTTTGGAAGTCTCTAGTAAAATGTTTACTTTTGATTAAGTAATTCTCAATACAAATGTATTGCTATGTATTCTTCTGTTACTTCTGATATTTTGGCTTGGATTCTGAAATTGTGGAGCATCAAGTTGTAACGTGAGACAAAGGTAGCAGTACCTGATTGCTGTGCACTTGGGTAGGAATGGTGAATGGTTTTTAAAATACATTTTGTGAAATGTAACCTCCTACCTTCTTGAGATTTCTGCAGACTTTGTTCTGTTGTTTACATCTTTCATGTTTGTTAATTCATTAATAGGTTTTCAATTCCTTAAGAGATTTTGTGTTTCCTCCAGTGAATATGAATATCTTAATTTTATTCCAGGCATTTCGAGAAGGATCGAGGAAATCTTCAAGAGTAAAGGTAATGTGATTTTGTTTGGGTTTTGTTTCAGACTTTAACTGTGCATTACTGAAATAGTACGCATCAAGAGTATAATTGGGGCTATACTATAAGAACTACAATATTCTCTTCTTGGTAACTAATATATTATGTATGCATCACAGTGCTTTTTAATTAAGGTATGAGCACTACATCTTTGTCCTGCAAAATTAACTGAAATAATTAGTGCAAATTTTTATTTCAAGAGCCAGTGGATTAATTTGGGCTCATGTATGCTATGCAAGGGAGTAAAATTGAGTGAACACTCATTTGACTTTAGTGGCTCCAGCTTTTCATAATTGTTCAGCAGTGAAATAGTGAAATAACTATATTGAATTTGAAAGCTAAGTTAGTGATTGTGCTCTGTCAAACCTCCCATCTACACCTGGTGAGACTCCTGTATATCTAGCAGGATTTTATTCACTGGTACTGGCATAGTCTGTGAGGGAATTGTATTGGGATGTCTGCTTTGTAAGATTTAAATGTTACAGCAATCTTTTAAATTTTCTGTGACATAAAAATGCATGATGTGAGAACTAGATATTTCTGTAGTTCATTCATGCTTGGAATATATAAAAGCAAGTGGGATGCACTTTATGCCTCAGATGTGTAAGATGTGCCTTGGGAACAGTGAAGATAGAATTGGGGAGGAAAAATCTCTACATTTTGTGGGGGTTTCTTAATATGGTGCTTGTAAGGTTCCATTGATTTTTCATGGTTGTCTTAGCATTACACCTTTGAAATGCTGTTTGTGTGTATGGTTTTCTTCATGGACAAAAGAAATGTAACCAGGTAAATTGAATTGCTGAACTACTTGTGTTTTATTAATGTTTAATAGTGTCTCTGCTCAGGTGGATAGAAAAGGGAGCGTTGGCTGGCTGCTGCTGTCCATAAGGAGCTTTGGTTGGCTGCAGCCTGGCTGCTGCTTGTGAGGTCTGGAGGTACAATGGCACTTTCTTTAAAAGTGAAAGGATCTGAAGCACTGCAGAAGGAAATTGTATAGTGAGGAGCAGATAAGGAGAGAAAAATTTTATGTGTAAAGCCTATAACATTAGAGTCGCAACCTTAATGTAGCAGGTGTACAATTAGTTATGTTTAGTAAGTTATGCAGCAGAAGAAAAGATACAGAATGATCTTTGAGGTTGAAAGGGGAAAATCAAGTCTGTATTACAGGATAAAAGCTGGAGTTCTCTATATTTGCATATGTTCACAAAAGTTGAGTGGGCAGGGAGATCTGGCCCTCCAACTCCTGCACTTAGATTCATGATGCAGTGCAGTTGTGGGAGGAAACAATGTCACTCTCCATTCTCATCCCACTAAGAGCAGGAATCACTTTTGAGGAGGGAAGGTGTTCCTGAACTTGGGTGATACTTACTCAGTAATAAAATTCTTGAAAGGACAAATGTATATTCATAATGGATTGTATTTAATTCAAATGTTTTTAAGTAGTACAAAGTTTTATACCAGACTTGCTAAAAAACCCAATCCATAAATCAGTGGCATACCTTTGCCCATCATTTTGTGTCTTGTTGTAGAATTTTTATTTTAATATCTTGCCTTCTAATATCTGGTCACTTACTTCAATTTTTAGGGCTCAGCTCCAGAGATTGATCCTACTGACAGTTCGAACTTTGGATGGGAAACTAAAATCAAGGCATGGATGGATCGTTATGAGGAAGCAAATAATAACCAATACAGTGAAGGTGTCCAGAGGGAGGCACAAAAAATAGCTCTCAGATTAGGCAATGGAAATGACAAAAAAGAAGTCAGCACCAGCAATCTGATTTTCAAACCTCCGGTAGAGGTAATAAGCTGTGCCTTGTTGTGTTACTACATGCTGTGTTTGTGCCATACATTAGATGCCTTAAAAAAACCCCAGCCAACCAAAAAAACCCAAACCAAAAGAAAACAAAAAACCTCACAGGAAAAAAACACAAAAAAGGGACTTCACATTCACTTTCTGTTCCTTGTCTCACCATATTTGAGCATCAGAATTTTAACATATTTTTCAGATTTTTGTACATTCTGTACCACCTCAGTTATGTTTACATTTGCATATAATTTATCCTGAAATGTAGCTAAAATGTTAGTCTCAGCCTGAACGTTGGGTTGCCCTTAGACTGTCTCTTGACACAGAGTCATCTTTAGTCAACTTTGCTGCTGTTTCTCTCTGAGGGATACCTGGAGTGGTTGGAGTAGAAAGAACCATTGAAACAGAATTTTTTTTTTTTCCCCTACTATGTATATTAAGATATTCAATGCCTATATTTTTCTTAATGTGTGGTAAGTGTTCTGGATGTTCATGGGTGGTATTTCTGATACTGATTCTTTTTTAACTCATGATCCTGTAGTTTCTAGTTCATGAAGAATTGTGCAATGCCTTTTTCTAGCCTTATTTATCAGTAACTTATCAGTTACAGGCTTAAAATCAGAGCCGTGTAAAAAACTTAGCATTTTGTAGCAGGAAATCTTGAGGAGTAGTTACTGTAGCAGATTAATAGAAGCATCTTTGCTTCTTTTTCTCAAAGACCATCATGGCATATGGGACACCCTCCTTAGAGGAATATCCCTACTTACAGAGCCTTTTGCCTACATAGAGGCTACTTCCTTTTTCATTGGTGATGACAGTTATGAGAGGTGTGAGTTCACTAATAGCCAGGGTATGTATTGGTTTTTAATTAAAGCCATCCTTCCACCTAAAGATAAGAAAATTAATTTGGAAATTCTGTCAGGATTATTTTTTTTCCAATTATTATGTTATTTCCCTGTTCTGCTTTTTCTTTGAATATTGTTTTATGTCTGCATGTTTTGTTTTTGAAATAGTTGTGTAAAACAATGCAGCAATTCATGCTAGTCATGGTGAGAGTTAAGTACACTAAAGGCTGTAGTACTTGATTTGTAAGAGCATTAATATATTGGTTTTCAGCCATGTCCTGGAGAGCTAGGACTAGCATTCCTTGTATCTAAATAGATAACTAGTGCTAGGTGAGCAGGACAGCTTGGTCAATTCAGTCTGGAAGTTTAATTACTAAAAGAAGGTGGTTTTTTAGTTCATATAAAATTGTTTAATAGTTGCAAAAGTCTGCTATTAATAATAATGGAAAAATGGTAGAAAGTGAAAATTCATAAATGAATCTATGTCTTTACAGAGTTATGTGCAAAAAAACAAGAAAATTTTAAAGGCTGCCAAAGATTTACCTCCTGATGCACTTATTATTGAATACAGAGGAAAGTTCATGCTGAGAGAACAATTTGAAGCTAATGGATATTTCTTTAAAAGGTTTGTTCATTCTTAATGTTTCAATAAAGTAATTGTTAAAATGGTGTTTGCAAACTGTTGCTTCAAGTACAAGTGGATCTAAGTTACCAACAGTGTCTTGTATTTTACTTTGTCTGATTAAAAGTAGTGACAGCTGGAACCTTTTCTGTCCCTTTCTCTTCTGGATATCCTTACAGATTTTTTCAGGAGCTAGTTTTCTCTTTTTTGTTCATCCCTCATTACAGGATTCCTGCATGCTCAGTTGGGTAGTTGTGCACCTTAAACCAGGAAATAGACAGTTTCTGCTATCCTAAAGTAATTAATATATTAATGGTGAAGGCTTTATCTTCTGTGAGAGAAATGGATTTTAAGTTCATGAGGCTGAGAATGAAACTGGACGCAGCTTAGCTTGGGGCCTGTGTTTTACTGCCAGTGTTAGTTTACTGAGCTGTGTGTGACTGCTTCCTTCTTCCTGTGGATTGGTTTTGATGCTGCCACTAACTGCATGAGCACACCTACCTGGGAATTTACAGAAGGCCTGTTGGAGGAGATAGAGCACCCAGCTTTTGCTCAGTCAAGACAGAAGGGTTGGTTCCTTGGTACTTGGAATAGCAGAACTTAAAGCATGACTTCACAAAGTATTTGGAGGTCCCTTTCCTTCAGGAGGGTTGGTGCTAGTGATGCTGCAGGTGTTAGGCAGGGATGTGGTGGTCTTATTTCCTTTAAAAATTATTCTATGTGATATATAAATTTCTGAGTTTCATTTTGGGGTCTGTTATGAACAAAGTTTAAGAAATTTGAAAAACTTCTGTGTGTCTTCCATGTCTAGTGCTTGCTGTGTTAATGTTCTCCATGTAGATCCTATGTCTATCATATGGGGCTGTAACTCCATCTTGAGGTATTCTGAGAATATATGTGGGGAATGTACATGCTAAAATCATGAAACTTAAATATAAGCATGCCATTCTTAGATTAACCTCCAAAATTGGTATATTGTGCTAGTCATCATGTTACAAAGCTGACCAGTAAGGAGAATAAGCACTGTTTAGCATCTTCAAATGTGACAAATTTCCCGGTTTTCTTGTGTGTTTTTCAGGCCATACCCATTTGTTTTGTTTTACTCCAAATTCCATGGGCTAGAAATGTGTGTTGATGCCAGGACTTTTGGAAATGAAGCTCGGTTTATCAGGCGTTCGTGTACACCAAATGCAGAGGTGAGCACATTTGGAAAGTTAAACTAGGTTTTATTTATTTAGGAATCTCCTTTTCCTTGAGATTCCTGATAATTTGAGCAATCCCTACAATTTTAATACAAGAACTTGAAAGGAATTCATGATAATATAACAACATTCTCTTGACTATAGGTGAGGCATGTAATTGAAGATGGAACAATTCATCTTTATATTTACTCCATCCATAACATTCCAAAGGGAGCAGAGATTACCATAGCATTTGATTTTGATTATGGAAATTGGTAAGTATTTGAGAATGCTGTTCTAAAATATATTTAATGCTCATTAAGTTACTTTGCAATTCAGAATTACTTTGGTTTTATATAATTTACTTTCTTGCATGTTTTAATAACACAAGGCTCCTTAAGCATTGTATTACAATGAACAATGTGTGCGTGGGCAGTGGTGTATTTTTATTACTGTTTCTGTGCCCTGCTCTTAAGCCAGTTTGGGTGCAGTGGTGTGCAGAATGCCTTTGCTACTTGACCTGAACTGTGTATGACCACAGAGCTCGTGTGGTAATCAGCATGGGTTCAGACTATCTCCAGATACTGGGCGCTGTTGAGAGTTGTAGACATACTCCTTCTAAAAATACATAGTAGTTGTGTTTAGTACCTGACAGCCTGTTTCAGTTAAACAAGTTTGAATTTCCTGTGTATTCAAGAGGAGCTTAAAATTGTGCAAAGTGAGTTTGGTGTGCTCATGCTGTAAATTGTGTCTGCCATCTTTGCGTATAAAATGAACTCTCTGACTTCATGCATTTTGTGTTGATTATATTTCCACCTAGAATTATACTCAGGTTTTAGTTGTCTTTTGTCCTTCAGGCAGAATACTAACCTTGAATTTAAAAGAATTCTGTGTGGCAGAGCTAAAGAATTAACCAGTAGATAAGGTTTTTTGATTTATAGTACTGTTGTATATTGTGGTGAAATTTTGAGTCACCTGCATTTTAACATGGTTGGTTTGCATTATAGCAGATGTTTAATGTGAAATATCAGTGATTTAGTATTGAAGGGTTTCATTGCTGTACAACCTAATCAAATATGCCTTCTTGCATTTTATTACTTGCAGTAAATACAAAGTGGATTGTGCTTGCCTCAAAGAAAATCCTGAGTGTCCAGTTCTCAGACGTTCCGAGCCTACAGAAAACATCAATACTGGATATGAAACTAGAAGGAAAAAAGGGAAGAAAGAGAAAGATGTTACAAGAGAAAAGGAGACTCAAAATCAGAACATCACATTGGATTGTGAAGGAGCAGCCACCAAAATGAAAATTGCAGATAATAAACAGAGGAAACTCTCTCCCCTCAGGCTGTCCATTTCTAATAATCAGGTACTGACACAAAGATGCTCAGAAATAAAAGCTTTTAAATACAGATACTCTCATTTTATATAGCTACTAAAGGAGTTTTAACTAGTCAATTTTAACTGAAAAGCAATGTGGAGATTTATCAAAAGTCAGAATGATGGATCAGCTGTTTAGATTTTTATGTATTATTTTCAGTTTTCTTTAATACTCAGTTGTAAAGGTATGTTGGACCTTTTTCCTCTGAATGTCTTTGTGACTCTCTGATGTGAAGGCATCATGTCGTGGTTTCAGTAGCTCCCAGTCCATCCTGAAGTGCCTTTTGGTTAGTTTGCATGTTACTCAGAAGTGTTTTCAGCACAGCAGTATATAGCCCTGCTCTTAAAACAGAACTCCAACCCAGAATACTGAGTGTTGACTGCAGCTCCATTTGTAATGGAGCTCTGCAGCTCTGTGTTTAATTCATTTGGGAGGAGAAAGGAAAGAGTGTTTTGAAACTAAATGTGTAGGTAGGATGGCAAAGCTACCTTGTAATGTACTGTGATAGTAAATTTTAAATTAGTCTTTTTTTGAATATGTCTGTTTGAAAGAACTGTTGGGAGGGGTCTGTGACATAAATTACTAATTTTGCAAGGCAGCTATTAAAGATAACTATTCAACATTATTAGATTGTTACCTTAGTAAGTGTCTACATTTCTTCATTTTGAGGGTGGTGGTGATGAATTTTTTTATATGATGGTTTTTTGATGATGATTTAGGGGCATAGAAAAGGGAATTATTCTGGGAGGGAGCAATTCCTAGTTCTTTTAACATTATTTTAGGACTGAAGAAAGTAAGGTAAAAATTAGTATACTGACACCCTAAGGTTTCCTAAGACAATAAATAGCTTAAAAATGCCTGGAGGTCCAGGAGGTGTGCATATGACTTGCAGATTATGGTCTCTAGAGAGGTAGTATTTAAACTTTCTCAACTTGAGACTGGTTTTTGATCAAAAGCGACTTTTGATTTGTGTTTTGTGTCATGTTTTCAATAAGTGATAGCTGTTATATGGAATCTTCTCCCAATCTTTTAATGCAATATACAGTGCTTATATAGAACATTCATAGGAGAGCTTGTACTGTTTTTCAAAATTAGAAGAGTAGGAATTGTGGGAAGAATAAAGCTGTTAAAAATGCATTTACATTTTCCCATACATCTTCTTTATGGTAGCATCATATGTATCACCCCAGGAAAAAAGCTACTAACTGCTTGGTTTCTGTGTTTCAATATATATTTTAGGACAAACTTTCTATCTTTGTCTAGCCCTTTATGTAAAAGTGAAATTGCATATAGGACTAGTGAACACTTAATTAGTTTCAAAGTTACTCTTCATGCTTGTTTTTTCTTTCATAACAGAAAACCATTGTTAGGTAGCTTTTGTGTTTCCATATGATGTGGCACCATGGTTAGATTATATAGTGAATGTTCAAATGGAAAATGTGACTTTGATTGACTGTACTTTATAGCTGAGTAAAACTTATGTGAAATTGATAACATCTACTTCGGCATTCATTCTGTTTCACTAAAAGTAATGCTTTTTTGTGAGTGTATAATATAAAGCTCCTAACTATTTAACCAATTATAAAGTGGTTAGACCAGTGGCCATTGTTAGTGTCCAAAAGTTTCCTATGTTTTGAAGGTTTAATTCTGATACTACTTTATGCTTGGTGGGGTGAGGGAGTGGAGATGGAACACTTTTCATCCTGATTTGTTGGTTTGGTTATTTCTGAGGATTCTTAGTTCTGTGTTAGTTTAGTTAGCTGTCTTAGCTTTTAGTTCACTCTAATTTGCAAGAGGAATAGAACTTCTGTAAAACAATCATTTCCATCTTACAGGAGCCAGATTTTATTGATGATATAGAAGAAAAAACTCCCATTAGCAATGAAGTAGAAATGGAATCTGAGGAGCAGATTGCAGAAAGGAAAAGGAAGATGGTAAGTTGGGAAGCAAGTAGCTGCCTAAAAGGCATCATTAAGGCTTAGTGACACCTGCTCTTCCCATTCTGATTGCTGCCTTGTTGTGGGCTTGTACAATCTGCACATGTGCAAAATCATATCCTTATATGAACTTTCCCTTAAAATGCAAGGCTTGCTATTTGAGAACGGTTCATCTGGGTTCATCGCTGCATTCTGACAAAAATCTGCTTTTATCTTCAATTGTATAGAATTTTTTAGTGTCTTTAGATGATATCTGCAATGCCTGTTTTAGATCTCATTATTTGCTCTGTATTATTGCTTGTGATTTGTAATGGCCATTTTTATAGTTAGCATTGGGAATCAAGATTTTCCCCTATATTATTTGAATTCCCTACTTGTATAAAAAGTCTCAGAAATCCTCATTTTTGGATTTTTGTAGAACAGTGTTAATAAAAGTAACATCTTAAAATCTGTTTTTTTTTGTTAATTATTCAAAAAATTAAGCAAGTTCTTAAATTCAGAGAAGGATTGTCTTGTTTGTCCAGCTGGTATGGGTACAAGCCCTTCTTCAGAAGTCTAGTATTTGCAGTGATTGTAACATGTGCCTTTAATCTGAGCTTCTGCTGAATTTGATCTTCATATCAGACATACACTGAACATGTTTAGAAGTACTTTAAAAATAGGAGTGAGAGTAATTACATATTTATATATATGAAAGATTATTACTAAAACTGATCACGATTATTGTTAAATCCATCAGACAAGAGAAGAACGGAAAATGGAAGCTATCCTGCAAGCTTTTGCCAGACTAGAAAAAAGAGAAAAAAGAAGAGAACAAGCTTTGGAAAGAATCAGCACAGCTAAAACGGAGGTTAAATCAGAATGCAAGGAAGCACAGATTCTCGATGCTGAATTTATTCAGGTAGTTATCTGGAGCTTTATTTTAAAGCTGTATTTTAACATTGCATATTTTGTCAATTTGGATGGCGAGCTGCATGTTAAGATGTATTAATAATTTTTTTTCCTCTGAACTCAGATATATGTAACTAAAATGTTCTTTGACATTACATTTTATTAACTCTTGACTTTTTTCCAGATAAGATACATATAGAATTCTTTAATGAAGAATTTCAGTTACATGAATTTATGCAAACATACACACACACCAGCTGTGTAATTCAGTCTGTCTTTGAAATTTAGGATTAGAAGCATTTATCAGTGTTGATGTTAGCCACAGGAGGTGACTGTCCTTAGTCACCCTCTGTAACCACTGGAGAACAATTTTTTTCTTCAGTGGGTTTTTCAGGAACACATAGTATTATAATCTTTCTGTTATTTTAAAGGAAATGAGTTAGTAAAGTCTGGGTTTTTTCTGATGATACTTAATGTTTTACAAACAGTTTTTAACTCTGTTGTTAATGGGTGCTTCTTTGTTTGCAAATACTCATATAATGATTCTCAGTCCAGGTTGTTTCCCTAACTGTGTGTGTCAGCATTCTCTTGAGTAGCTTTTGTGACAAAGCTAAACACCTAGTAAACTATGAATTGCCAAAAGACATAATGATATAAGCAGTTGATTTCTGGCTTCTGGACGAATGAATGTCAGTTCTTACACAGATCTGTCATGATCTGACTGGTGATGGGTGTGTGTGTGAACACTGCTGATTGGGCGGAAACTACAGGAAATCCTGTCATTTGCCTTCAAGAAGGAGAGAATTTTTGTAGTTCTGACAACAAAGACGAGATTGAGACTTTTTGGACTTTCTTTTATAAAAGAAGAGGGAACTGGCTTTTTTCCCTTAGATAAAGATAAGTAGCTCTAAACATGTGTGGGATCTGTTTTCTTGACTTCTGTCTTGTCCCAGGAACCGGCAAAAGAAGAAACTGCCACCAAGCCCACCCCAGCCAAAGTTAATAGAGCTAAACAGAGAAAAAGCTTCTCCCGGAGTAGAACTCACATTGGACAGCAGCGCAGGCGACACAGGACGGTCAGCATGTGCTCAGATATCCAGCCCTCCTCTCCTGATGTGGAAGTGACTTCACAGCATAATGAAACTGAGAACGCAGCCCTGGTAGCTGAGCCTGAAACAGAAACTGTTGTTACAGAAATGGTTACTGAAACAGAAGCTCCAGCACTTAGTAAATGCCCTACGAAGTATCCGAAAACAAAGAAGGTAAGTCTTTTGAAGGGTGGGGAAAAGACAGACCTTAACAGAGTTTTAAAAAATTATAGTCTGCTTCATCAGTGTGCAACTGCATGTATGGATTTTTTAAAATGTTTACTCATTTCTTGAAAAATCACCATTGTATGTCACTCATTGGTAATGCATTAAAATATGAGTAACATCGTTTGGTGGAAGTTAGTTTGGCGTTAAGACACTTCCAAAATGCATCTTCAGAGCAATTTTGGAACAAAATGTTTTCTAAATGAGCTTTCTAAATGGATTGAAATGTAATACATAACCAAAATATAATTAAAGCTGAATTTAAAGAAAAAACCAAGGAAGTAAAAGTTGCCTTTTTTTCATTTGTTCATTGTATGCTTCAGATAGCAAACAATATCTCCAAGGAACTCACAAACTCCTAGTACTTCTCAGATGTCTGTTTTGAAGTTAATGGATCTAAACACCCTGAATGTGTATGTGCATGTCTGGAGGGAGAATTCTTTGCTCTTTAATGCTTTGCTTTTAAATTTCTTTTCATTAGTCTGCATTGCAAAAAAGTTCTATTAAATGGCACAACATTAAAAGACATTCAAAAATCTTAAATCTGCAAGTGCAACTAAAGCAGTACAGCTTTCTGCTTTAAACTTTGAAGAATGCATCAAAAAATATTTGATGTGTGATTTACATGAAGTCCTGAAAATTTTAATCAGTGGAGGAAAAGGGGGCAAAAGTCATAGGTCAAAACTTCTTGTCAAAAGAAAAATAACAATTTTAAGATGATTATTTATCTTAAACTTCAAAAATAATTTAGATTGTTTCTTTCCAACTGTACTTGAGTTATTCTGTAACACTGCTTTTTTGCATCACGGTTATATTCTTGTGAGGAGGAACACTTCTCCCTTTCTTGCCTGTTGCATAGCAGAAAAGAAGGAAGATATCCTTAATACTCTGAAACAGCAAAAAAGGGCAGTAAAATTCAGGCTTCAGATGTCTCTGAAATGTCTTTGCATTGCATCCAGTGTACCCAAAGTGTAGAGATGGTCTTGCTTTAAAAATTAATAAAATAAAAGTGGATTTTTGAAAAGTAGAATAAAATATATTAGGATAATTTGTGTTAAAGCCTTAATATCATACTAATATTATTTAATGTTCCATGTCCTTTGAATTTTGAATCACTGTAAAATCCAAGAGGTTAGTTTATCTGTTAATAGAAACCAAAATCGATGGGCATATTTTTTTAAAAACACTGAACGAGCTAGGAAAGACTAGCCTTTAGACCAGTGTGTCTTTTTATTAAATTGCCACATTTACTACTACAGTTGAAGAGTGTTGAAGGCAGCTGCCTGACGTGTTGACTAAGGCACAGTCCTGACAGTATGGAAATCTGATGAGCGGTTTCTCTAACTTTGCTCTGTTGATGTTCCACTATTTCTCCTCAGCCTGGATGCTCAGGCACAAGTTAAATTTTGTTTTAGAATTCTGTTACTAAATTGACATCCTAAATACAGTTGATTTGGGTACTTGTATTGTAATATTCAGTAATAATTAAATTCAAAAGAACTAAGTGTAGTTTACAACAAAAGAAAACAACTGAACACCCCCACCCCTCCCCCAAACTGGTGTGTAAGCAAATCTGTACTGATTTCTTCTGCTGTTCCCGTGTTTTCACTACAACTGAGCTCATTCTTGCCAGGTATTCTTAGACTTGGAGCCTGGAAACAAACTGTTTGGTTTGTGTAATAGTTGACTAGATGAATAATTGAGCTAAACACTTTTTAAAAGCCACTGGTAAACACACTCAAAAAACACTAATTTTTTTCCTCTCTCTCTGTTTAGCACTTGGTTAGTGAATGGTTAAGTGAAAAGAGTGATAAAGCAGGGAAGCCTACAGACACTCTACCGGAAAGGCCTCTCCGCATAACCACCGACCCTGAAGTTCTGGCTACTCAGCTGAACTCTTTACCTGGTCTCACTTACAGTCCACACGTGTATTCAACTCCAAAGCACTATATCCGTTTTACTTCTCCATTCCTTTCAGAAAAGAGGAGGAAAAAAGAACCTGTGGAAAACATTACTGGCTCTTGTAAGAAGGTAATGAATGCTTCCCTTCATTACGGTGTTCTATCCCACATTTATTAAAAATAAGTCTTTATGTACTAGCATAAATTCAGGCAAAAAAAAGGCAGTTTGACCAACCAGTCATGTTACACATTTTGAAATGTTCATCATTAGGGTTTTATGCCACTAATTGGAACTTCTTGTTGTTTTACAGCGTTGGTTGAAGCAGGCTTTGGAAGAAGAGAATTCAACAACGATTGATAGATTTAATTCACCATCACAGGAGAGATCTAGAAGCCCAGCCATCAATGGTGAACATAAAAGTCCTTTGTTACTAAATGACAGCTGTTCCTTAACAGGTGTGAAAATTTTGTAAATACACTAAATAAGAGCTATGTTGAGGTAGCTGATTGTGGAGCACTGTGTTTTTAAATTGATGAGTTGATGAAAATTCCAGGGATATTGCCATGTTTTCCTAATACTTTCTTTGAAATAAATGCTTAGTTGCATAGTGTTTGGGAGTTTTTCCCCCTTTAAAGTACATTAGATAAGAAGCCATTATATATCCTAGCATTTACAATCAACAAAAGACTAATGGTTTTGGTATTAGTATTAACAGGTTAGGTTATAAATTTAATTTTCTATGCTTTCTGTATACTTAGGATCCCTTTAAAACTCAGTAGGCCAATGTGGCATACAGGGGGGAAAAGCTGTGTAATTTTGTAGGCATAATAGAAAAAACACCTTTTAGCTGAACAGTCTTAAAAATGCATAGAAGTTGACTTTGCCTTCTCTGGAGACATAGGCAGTTCTTCCCAGCATCCTAACACATGGAATTTAGTTACTGATGTATCTGTAGGCTGTTAGGAGTTTATTTTTCAGGAAGCCTGTAGGCTGCTAAAAGTTCATCTCTCAGGAAGCCTGCCCTTCAGAGATTTTTTTGATCTTAGAATTCTTTAATTTGGAATTCACAATTTCATTACATAAAGTACTTAAACAACTGTAAGTGGTTGTTATATCCAGCAATCTTAAGACTTTTTTCTAATTTTAATTCACAGATCTAACCACACCACTAAAAAAACGAAGACTGTATCAGCTGTTGGAGTCTGCTTTCTCAGAAACCTCCACACCTACTCCTTCTCCCTATGCCACACCAACCCATGCTGACATCACTGCCTCTGAACCATCGTTGTTTGCTACTCCTCCCAGGGTGAAAACAGAAGATGAAGCTTGTCGAAATGGTTACAAACCCATATATTCACCAGTTACTCCTGTAACTCCATGTATACATGGAAATACCATGCACTTTGAGGTGAGATTTATAATTAATTTTACAGCATTCAGAGAAAATGTTCAGACATTGCAGTGTAAATCAGTATTTTTGTACTCCTGCTACAAAATGTGTTGGGGGCAGAGGGGTGGGGTTATTCCTCTAGGCTAGAAAATGAATTGACTTGCAATTTCTTCTTGTTTATTTAGAATATTTCCTCACCTGACAGTTCCCCAGAAATAAAAAGGCGAGCTTACAGTCAAGAGGTAAGGAAATTTGCAAAACCTGCAAATGGTATCATTGCAAGTTCCTGAGAATTTAAAGGGTAACTTCCCCATAGGTTTTACTTGCTTACTCCTTTATAGTTCCACTTTACCTCTTATATTTTCTATTTTAAACTGGTTTCTCTCTGTATCACTTAAAAATCCTGATTAGGATCAGGATCAACTCCTGTAATGGAAAGGAGTAACTACTGCAATTTGGAGATAGGAACAGAAAGAGAAAACTTTGCTTTCCAGGCTGTAGTCAGATTAACATTTCTTCTTGTTACCAGCATTTCTTAATTGTTTCTGATGATCGCAGTTATGCTTGAAGTGAAAGAGCAAAGCAGAAAGTTAGTAAGTCAGGTGGTGGATTAGTTGAAGAGCAAGTGCTGTTGGAATACACCTGGAATTCCCAGCCTGCAGGGGGCGTGTGTCCTGCCATGGAGCATCATCCTAAAATTCGGAAGTGTCTTGGAAAAATTTCTCCTTCCTTCTCCTGCTTTGAAATAGGTGTTTTGACACTGAGGAGGATTGCTTTTATGATGAAGCAAGTACTTTCTAGCTTCCTGGCATGGGACTTGCTCCTTTTGAAGCTCCTCCCCTTCCACTTCCAGTCATAAATAAAACCTGGTGCTTAAAGTTTATTTTTACTTTGGTTAATGTACATTTTATTAAAATTATTTAATGTAATACATGGGAATAGTAGAACTAAGTGTCTGGCTGTAGAATTGTTTCTTAAAAATACTTAAATTCATGGTACTGGAAGGCCTTTAATCCCACTTAAAGGCACATCTGAATGTCAAATATGTTTGATGGAATGTTGAAAAATAGTTACATGTTTTTTCTCCATGCATTTCCTCATGCAGGGTTATGACAGAGCATCAATTCTAGCACTGAATTCTTTCAGAAATTCAAACCTGACAGAAATGGGCCTGCAAGAAATAAAGACTATTGGATATTCTAGTCCAAGGAATAGGACTGATGTCACACGGCAGTGCACTGGAGAAATGGAATCTGTGTCAGACCTCCAGCTGGGACTCGAAGTAATTGAGCAAAGTGCACTGCATAAAAACCTGGAAGCCCCCACACATGATAGGACTGATTCAAACAGCCAATTAGAAACTGCTCATTGTGGACGGGGCACAATTTATTCTTCCTGGGTAAAAAGTCCTGACAGGACAGGTGTAAATTTCTCAATGAATTCTAATTTGAGGGACTTGACCCCTTCACATCAGTTGGAGGTAGGAGGTGGATTCAGAATAAACGAGTCAAAGTGCCTGATTCAAGACGATGCAAGAGGCATGTTCATGGAAGCATCTGTTTTTTGTACTTCAGAAGATGGAATTGCACCTGGCTTTGGAAGGACTGTCAATAATGACAATTTGATGGACGGAAATTGCACACCCCAGAACCCTCCACAAAAGAAAAAGGTTATAAATTTAAGAATAATTTGTTCTGTCTTCCATTGTCTGCTAATGATATTTCTATAAGAGAAAGAACCCCAGTGTAATAAAAACCAACTGATGGCTCATATTTACATACTACAGTGTAGTAGACATTGGAGAAATAATGAAGGGCAAAGAGCAAAGCTGCATAAAACTATTAGTAAATTTATTTTTTCAAAGCAAAATATACAAATTCTATTTTATATGATTCTTAAATGAATTGCCCAATAAAGAATTGCTTTTCAGGTTTGAAAATGGTTGCTTATGCAACCTGGTGTTACAGTATTCTGTTTACAGAATATATACTAGAATCATAGAGACCACATACTGTGAACATCTGTTACAGATTACTGCAAGAAGTTGCAAGAATAGATTTATGCTACTCAGACTTTAAAGTTAAAACTGCACGGAAATCCTTAGTTCCAAAAAATATTTTTCTTGGCTTAATTTGGTTTTTTGTTGATTTTTGGGGCGTTTTTTATTGTTTGAAAAATAAGCACAATCTAAATTTGCTGCTCTCATGAAATGGTTCTTGCAGATAAGTGATAAAATCATGGGTAACTCAAACCAGGATTGGAAGTTACTTTGCATAATTCTTAGACTGCATTGGACTGTCAGGTTGACTCCCTTTGCAGAAGGAATGACAAAGATGAAAGGCAGTGGTCTCCAGTGTACCAGTTTGCCTGTTCTGTCTCACCACAGACTCTAGTAATTCTTCTTGTTTGAAAGGTGTGATTTATTTTCTTTACAGAAGTAGTAATGAGGAGGGTGGGGTTTTCTGCATGTGTACATGCCTGCACAATGGGGTTTGGGCTTTTTTGGTCACATTGCAGCCCCTTGTATATTCCTTCTCCTCCAAGGCATCCTGCTGGGGAGCAGTGAGGAGTCTTCCTTCAGTAGTTTTTCATCAGAACTGGATTTTTGTTTACTTGCTTCAAGCTGAGGCATAAATGGAGCAATATTGTAGGAGCTCTGATCTTACCTGGTCATGGCCCTGAGAATGTGATAGATCACGTATGTGTTACTGTAACTGCTGTTTTGGCAAACCCAAAAAGAAAACATAATCCACAATTCCTATAACTGGACAGTATTCTTCTTCTGAAGGCTAAATTAGCATTCACAAATCCCAGCAGCACTTAGTATTTCAGCAACCCTCCCCACGTCCCTTGCTGGCAGGGATTGTTCCAGGTTGTTAGTGCTCAGAGCTTATGCTGCACTAATCCTCCAATAAAAAAAGGTGTGGCTGCCCCCTGACTCCCCTCAATCCCAGGATTCCTGTCTAAAAGTCTGAGTTTGAAGAAACAACCAGAGAATGTTGCATCTGTACCCTTGAAAGAAAAGGGGATTTAGGATTTCTGAGGACACATAAAAATTTGAAACCTTAGACAGTATAAAAAAAGAGGTGGTAGGGCTGGATCTCACCTAAGGTGAAAGGTGAAGATTCAGGAATTTTGTAGGAGACTCATAAAAGCCTTTTCCTTAGGGTCATTAAGACAGCAATATCCTTAGGTAGGTCTTAGTAGGATATTTTTGCATATTTCTGTGGACATTAGCTTCTGTTTTGTGTTACTATTGCACAATATCAGGTCCTTTATCAATACAGACCTGTACATCGTGGCCACATTACACGGGTTTCTTAACATTTAAGCTTTCTTTAAAGTGGTATTCTTCAGTGGGTTAAATGATGTGGAAATAATACAAAATTGTTTGAAAGCGAGATCAGTTCTTAACCTGAACTTTCTTACGCAAAATCAGGTATTTTTCACTGTTCTTACCCTGACAGATGGATGGGTCTCTAGCAGATCTGTTTGAAAGCAAACAAACAAAACCCCTTAGGACTGGAAACAGCAGCTGCTTTGGTTTTTCTTTCTGTGTAGAAATTGTTGTCCAGTTTTATTGAGGATTAAGCCAGTTAAACATTCATTTTTTTCATTATTGCACTTTAGTTTGTTGGTTTGGATGCTGTGTGGTTCAGAGGAGGATATTGATAACTAGAAGAAAATTTAGATATTAAATGTAATTTTAACCAAACTAGTGTAGTTACTGAATAAAGTACGTCTGAAGGTCAGTATTTCAGCTTTCTACTTTAAATCCTGAAAATTCATGGTGAAAACATTTGAGCATGTATTTTTTTCACTGAAGGCAATCTACTAACTACCAAAACAGGTTTTTGTTATGTGGAACTTTGGTGTAGTGGATTTTATATATATAATACATGAAATAGGAACTATGTGTCATTATTTTTAGTAATATAGTTAGCTTAAAAATATGTTCTTAATCTGTCTTAAGGTGCAGTAAAGACAAATTCAAAATGAACTGGGAAAAGTAAGTTGCAAATTCTAGATGTTAAAAAAAAGGCATGAAGAGATTAGTGAATCCTTCGATATATGAAGCAGAAGGGTAGTGGGTTCTCATGCAAGGGAGTCAGCCTGAGAGCTGGATGTGACATCTCTTGAAATTACTAGATTAGTATAATAGTAAAATTCTGCAGTTTCAGGAGAAACTGTGGAGTCCCTTGTAACTACAGCCAACAGAATGACTTCAGCAGTGGAACTTTTGCTGACCTGTGTCATCTGCTTCTTCACTGAGGCAGAACACATAATTCTTCTCTTGGCAGAAGCATTTTTTTAATATCTTTACAGTTGGTAGTAGCTCAGTACTCCGTATATTCAATTGCAGATGTGGTGAAATATCTTCAATTAATCTCTGCCCTTTTTTTGTTAGAACCTATTATATGGTATGTATTACTGAAATATAGTGCATTTAAGAGAAACTGTGAGAAAGAAAATGGGTAAAACTTCCTTTCTGATGTTTGTTTGTGGGTTGTTTTTCCCTTAGGTGTCCTTGTTAGAATACCGTAAGAGGCAACGTGAAGCTCGAAAAAGTGGTTCAAAGACAGACAGCTTCCCCCTGGTTACTGTATCTCCTCATGCTGCTGGTGGAGGAAATACAAGTAGTAATAACGGTGCTAGTGATGGGTACAACAACAGTGGTGAAAACGGGGAGCAAACTGATAACACTGCAAGCCTGCCTTTACCACTGCCAACTGCTGTTTATAATGCAGCTCCAGAAGACACTGGCAACAACTGTGCAATTAAGGAATCTTCTTCCAGTGAGAAGAGTGAACCAGAAGTTCAGTGGTAAGCCACAAAACTACAGGATTTAAGTCTGGAAGAATTATTTATATGAATCTAAGTATTTGGTATTTGAAATCTATTTTTCATTAAGGCTGCTGTTGCAGGTTACTGACTGGAAGCTTTTCTCCCAGCTTAATGAAGAGTTGTCTTAGCTTTTTCCTCAGAAATACAGCAGACACCTCATAATGATTCAATTACATGAAGAATTACCCAAAATATATTTATTAAATTATTTTAATTCTGATTTTTTATCTTCTGATGGAAATTAGGTATTGGTTTTGAGCATTTGTGTCCTTATATTTCCACTGCTTTGTCTGTGAGCTGAAGAGAATTTTTCATGTTAAATCTCAAAGCCTTTCCAAAAGTACTGTAGGGCATAAGGTGCAACAGGAGAAAAATCTATGCTGATTAGCAAAGGCTTCTGGAAGACCTTAGGAGGTCTGTTTTTCAGTCATGGCTAGAATGCATGTGGGATGTTTGTGTTGCCTGATTGCCTTTGTATGGCTGAATGCAGCCTGGCCAGCAGCTCCTGCTCAGGTGGGACATGGTGGTGACACTCACAGCATTGTTGGTGTTTGCTCAGTGGTTCCCTTGTTTGCAGACCATGTGGGCAGTGTGTGCAATGCCAGATACTCCAAACAATCCCAGGCCCTGAGGAGAGGTGGAGTGTGGATGGGAAGGAGATCAAGTGACTTCAGTCTGTTTAAAACACTGCACAAATTTTTCACTGAGTTTTGATAGCTTTAAAATAGATGGTCTGCTGTCTCCAAAACATTAGTAGTGCAAAATAAATCTGGCTGATGTTCTTCATACTGTAGTGATGGCCTAACTGTGGTGAGGATGAAACATGGGCTTAGGAGTTGAACATCCTTCCACTCAGATGCTCCAGATTTTGTAAAGCCAGTTGACAGGAGAACATAAGTGCAGTCTTCAGTGTTCCACTGAGAAGTGAAGAAGCTACTGCCCTAAATTGTGGAAACAGGCTAAACAGGGAAGAATTTACTACTTAGATTTGCAGTAACCCTGCAGAGCAGCACCAAAACTTAAACTTGAGTGCAGCAGTATTGTGAAGTGATGCCATACATCCTTGCCAGAAAGGAAAATAGTTTTGTGGAGCACTGTCACTCACAATGTTCTTGGTCAGGTTGTGATTGAGAGATGGAGTTGATTATGAGATGTAACTGCCATTCCATACCCCACTATGTGGCAATTCAAGTGTAGAAGCTTAAACCAAGATAGGTTTGTAGTGGTTCATAATTTACTGCTGTGCCTCCGCTATTAAAGAGCAGATTCTTAACAACAAACAAACAAGATTACTATTTCCAGTTTGGGAAGAAGGGAGTTTTCTGCAAATTGAGACTATGAACCAGTAACTGTGATCTTTTATTTTTTACTTTTCAGTTGTTTAGACAAATAAAAGCCCACAGATCTACAGACACTTAAGAGGAAATGCCATAATGTAGCAAGGTTGCAGGAAATTACTGTATTTAAAGTGGGAGAAAATAGATACAAAACACTTGAATAATAATATTCCTTATGCACAGCCAGTTATTTGATTGTTACATGCAGCCAACACTGTAAACTTTCTCTGACTCTGTATTTGCATATACATTGTCCTAAATTTGGAACATGGGAGTACATCCTCTTAAATTTAAAATGGACTTCTCTTGCAGGACTGCATCAACCTCTGTGGAACAAGTGAGAGAACGAAGTTATCAGAGAGCTTTACTTCTCAGTGATCATAGGAAAGACAAGGACAGTGGTGAGTTGATTTATTGTTTTGAAGATACATAAGTCTAACCAGTTCCCCCATGGTAATCTGTAATAATTCTAATACTGTGTTTGGGTCTGCTTCATCTGTAGGGGGAGGATCACCTTGTAGGCCATGCTCACCGTCTCATGTTCAGTCTCCATCTCATTCAAATCTCATTTCCCAGTTGCAGCTTAAGGTCCCTTCTTTCACTGAAATTACAGAAGGTCAGTAAGCAGATGACCTTGTATAACACTTGACATATTCAATGGTCTAACAACAGCTTTATTAGCTCTTTTAAAGTCAAATATGAAGTGCTTAGTGATTTCTGCAAAAGATTCCATTTTCCCACTTTGATATTTATCTCTGCTTTATTTCTGTAGAACCTGATTCTGAAAATCCAGAGCCAACTTCTGAATGTCCGTCCCCAGATACTTCACAAAGAACTTGTAAGAGTCCATCAAAAGCAAGCAAGGTAATGCAAGGTGTTTGTACAGTATGCATAGGAATAGCTCCATCCGTCTCCGAGTTACCTTTAAAAATGTTAATTGTAGGATTTACTACTTTGGTGACATACACACATGTTCATCTGTCTGTGCAGTAATTTAACATAGGTTGACATTTGCAAGAATATTTGTCCATATACACTAAAAAGTGGGTTTATATGCTTTCTTTCAGTAGTTGTACATGTTTATGGATGAGAGAAGAGATTGTGTGTGCACTGTCCTGAGGTGTGAATGCTGAAGAACTGGCACTCAGAACAGACAGCAGTGATGTGACTTAACAGGAGGTTGCTCTTGGCTCTGCGAGAGTTGGGCACTATCTGGCAGTCAGGCCTCTGATAATATGGAGAAGGATGTTGAGTAGTGAAGTGATTTAGGTTGTCATATTTAGTATGTTTGCTTTCACTACCCCAGCTTCAAAATGTTAAATCACTCTAAAAATTGCTTTATTCCTGTAAGTGGCCTTCTCTGGAATTACTTCTTTCAGATTCAGAAATCTAAAACTTTTAACAAAGAATAGATTCAGACTTTGACTTAATGGATCATATTTCTGTTACCACTTTGAAATACACTTAGTAGTCTTTGACTTGGAAGAATTATTGATAAATATTTTATAAAAATAGTACCTTCTCAAGCTTACTGTGTTACTGATGTTTTTCTCACACCAAATATATATCCTGCACCTCAGCACTTCTTAGAGTCTGGAGAGGAGAGTGTTTTGAGATGTTCTTTTTTGTTTATTGTGTGCATGGTTGAGTATTTTGAACATTGAGCACTTACTGCCTTTCTTTTCATTCCAGCCCTCTTCACCGAGTCCTGTAGTTTCAGCACAGCCACTTGGGAAAACACCCACAAAACCAGATTCACACTGGGAAACTGCAGCTAATGCACCTGAGACTGAATGTGCAAATCACCCAAAATCTGAGCTGCAGCAGAAACAGCTGACAAACAACGTCCAAGCACTTTCAAAAAATCATCCATCTCAGTCACATCTGCGCGGCTCTGCTGAGCAACTTTCACATTCACAGAAGTTGCCTTCCGCACCTTTGAAGCTGCATTGCCCTCCTTCGCCTCACATAGAAAATCCCCCCAAGTCTTCTACCCCTCACGCGCCTGTGCAGCACGGTTACCTTTCACCAAAGCCTCACTCACAGCAGCTGGGATCTCCATACAGACCTCACCATCCACAGTCACCTCAAGTTGGAACGCCCCAGAGGGAAACACACAGGAACTTCTACCCGGCGGCACCGACCCTCCAGCCCAGTAATCAGGCGCAGGCTAGCGGCCCCCTCTTCACTCAGACAACATCAGGACAATCTTCAGCTTCCTACAGCCAGTTTAACCAACAAAATTTGAACAGCAATGCGCCTCCTCCCCCACCCCCTCCACCACCTTCTTCCACTTACTATCAAAGCCAGCAGCCCTCTGGAAACTTCCAGAGCTACAGCCAGCTGAAAGGCAGCATACCCCAACAGACTGTGTTTTCATCTGGACCAAATCAAGCACTTCCTGGCACTGCAGGTCAGCAAACGGTGCCAGGACACCACGTAGCTGCAGGGCATTTTTTGTCCTCTCAGAACTCCAGTATTCATCACCAGGCATCGGCATCTGCTGCTCCTCCTCCTCCTCCTCCACCACCTGCTCCAGGACCCCACCTCGTCCAGCAGCAAAGTACTCATCAGCAGCACTCTGTAGCACATGTTGTTGGTCCAGTTCATGCCATGGCAGTGGCTCCTGGATCACACATTCATTCTCAAGCTGCTGGTCACCATTTGCCACCACCACCTCCACCACCAGGTCCTCTCCCCCACCACCAACCCCCCCATCCTTCCACGGGACATCAAGGTTTGCAAGCACAACACCAGCACGTTGTAAACTCGGCACCGCCTCCCCCGCCGCCCCCTCCCTCCAACGTTATCGGCTCGGGGCACCACCCCTCATCAGCACAAGGCTTACACCACCCCTCTCATCAAGGACCCCCCCATTTCCCTTCCAGTGCTCACACAAGTGTCTCCTCTTACTCCTCGCAAGCCCCACATCACACAACGTTAGGACCTGGACCTCAACATCAGCCTGCTGGCACAGGACCTCACTGCCCACTCCCTGGCCAGGGTCCTCACATCCAACCTCAAGGACCAAACAGTATTGCAACACCTGCTGCTTCCGGGTTCTGCCCGCACCCCGGCTCCGTCAGCCTTCCCCACGGAGTGCAAGGGCAGCAGCAGGCCTCGCCCGTGCCAGGACAGATCCCCATTCACAGAGCACAGGTGCCACCCACCTTTCAGAACAATTACCATGGGTCAGGGTGGCATTAAAACAGATCCCTTTAGTTACCAACATTTTTAAAATGTTCTGTAATATAAACTGTGTATATTTAATATGTACCTATTCAAGGTACTTTTTAAAGCTTGTACATGATACTTTGTATAAAAGCAAACACCAGTGCTCTTCCATTGTATCCTTTCCATTTTTTGCTTTTTAAAATTCCTGAAAACGTGCTGTTAAGCCAGTATTAGGTATTTCTTTTTATTTTGTAAGTGGACATTCCAGCTGTTTTTTCTGGCAGTAGGTTTGATGCTGCATAATGTTAAAATTTTATTGTTGCAGTTAAATTCATTTAGTGAAAGTTTTCTATATTACTTTTATACATATGTAATTAAATAAGTACACAGGCTAAGTGATGGCACTAACAATTTTTTTTTCCATTTTCTGTCAACAGTTTTTTGTGTGCATAGAGATAGGAAACAATGCAATACAGATTTTTATAGTTTTGGTGTGGACATGGCTTTTTGTTTCATCAGTTATTTGCAGAAATTGTAATTTAATGTATAGACTGTTTCTAATGTCTCAGACGAGTGCTGTAAATACTGTATTTCTTTCGCTTGTAAAGTTGCTTAAAGCTTCTTTCATTTGATATAGTATTGTATATAATAAGTCTTTTGCAAAAAAAAGTGTGATCTTTGTGAAAGTAGTACAGTATATGATCTTTAATTTTTTTTAATATACTGTCACATTGCAGCACTGGTTGGGCATTTTAATTCATGTTAATAAATCACAATTATGTCAGTTTTACCTACTTGTCCTGAAAGGGTGCTATATTAACAGGAAAGTGGCCTTAAGCCTCTGATCTTCCCTCCTCCCTGTGAGGCTCTTCACTTCTCTGCAGTTTCCAGCTGTGTCCTCACTGCTGCAGCACAGACACATGTGGAACTTCTTCCCCCTGCTCTGTTCAGCGGTTGAGGAATAAGTACCCCAGACACAGCAGAGTCCTGGGCCAGTTGAGCAACAGGAGCACTGATGGGCATTTCTACGTGAGGTAACCTTGGTTCCAGAGAAGGGAAGCACCTGCCCGCTGCAGTACCTTCCTCTTTGCCTTCTCTCCTGCTTCCTCAGGCTCTCCAGTTGGGGTGTGGAGGAGGAGCCAGTGGGCGGTGCTGTAATGGGGTACAGAATGTTACAAACTGTAGCGGTGTGGGGTTTTTGTAAGGAAGTGATTTATTGCTGCTGCTGCACGCCGCAGCTGAGATGTGCTCTTTGCTCATCAGTGCAGTTACTGTGCCATGAGTGAGGGCCCTGCTCACACAAGAGGACCGTGCTCAATGGCTCCACAGACCTGAGAGGAGAACCAGTGTGTGAGGAAAGCTGAACAGCATAGGAGGGAAAGTGGCTCCTCCTACCCACTAAAGAACAGTGGTAATTCTTTTTTAACATGTAAAAAAGCACCAGTAGTAAATCCTTGAAACTCTTAATTGGCTTCTAACTACGGAAAAATCTTGCTAGTTAAAATCATACACTAGAAATGCTTTCCTGAACACCTGCTGGCTCTGCAGCACGTACACTGGGGTTCACATTTTACACTGGCATGTGTAATCTAGGTGAGCATCAGGCTACCAAAAACAGCAAAAAACCCAGTCCACCCTCTGTGCTCAGACACCGATTTTGATGTGCATTGTCCTGCCTAGCCTAGCATTCAGATCTGGTCTGCCCCTCTTCCATACCCCCAGGAAGTGACAAAATAATTTCAAATACAAGAGAACGTTAAACACCCAACTGTGCTTGGCAAGGCCTTAGTGCAGTACAGGGAGCTGCTGCCCTGGGAGCAGAACAGGACGAGGCCAAGGCAGCACCAAGGCCAGGCAGAGGGCAGAGCTGTCCCAGCCTTGGGCTGCCCCTGGCACGTCATTCCAGTGCCAGCATTTTCTGAGTGTTCAAGAACGCATTTGTAACCGGTTGCAGCAACCAGGCACTACAGAGCTGGGCGTGAAGCTGAACGTTAATTTTTACCTCCAGCTGAGTCCATTGTGGCATCATCCTTGTGAGCAGCGTTGTCTTTGCAGTCACTAAAAGCAGTTCCAGGGGTGAGGGTGAAGGTACACGGTCCTGAACCCAACTGCCGTGGGGGCCTCAGCACTGGACGAGCTTCCCTGGCCCAGAGTGTTCCGCACTGCGGTGCCTTGGCAGTTCTCTGCAGGAGTGGCTGCCCCAGCCCTGGGGACTGGACAATCCTTCCCTTGTTTACAGGACTTGCTACAAACAGCTGGCAGGAAAGACGCTTTTTTTGGTCACATTTCACCCACCAAACCACTCCCAGCCAGCCCCTCCTGCCACAGGACCTGTGGGGCTGCTCTGACCGACACCAGGTGATGTGTTCCACAAGTGAACATGGGACACTGCCTTTCTCTGGCCAGGACAGGCCAGCCCCCACCTCCCACCCCTCCAGCACCCCACAGCTGACTCGTGGCTAGGCAAAGATTCCAATGACCAGCAACACTGTCTGAAAAAACAAAACACTTTAATTAGACAACTGCAAGCACCTCAAACAACTGGTTATTGTTACAGCATGGGGCTATCTTCTCACAATCTAGTTATTGCAAAGGCATGTGAATAAATTTTATATGGACAAAGTCAAGAAAAAAGTGGCACTGTAGTTACATGAAGATAGGAGTAAGCTTACATTCATCCCACTGACTTCTAAAAGAGGCCCAAACACACCTCCATACTGTACATTCTAAAATCTGTATTGCCTATAAGCTTCAGCCTATGCAGCTTTTATTCCTAGGAAACACATAATTGTTGCGTGCAACTTACAATGGCCAGTCGTATGTCTACGGATGGGAAAGAAGAAAGCTAGTGCAATTTGTTTTAGAAACATGTAAAGCTATGAATGGAATGAGCATGATCTTGCTTCTTGGATTATTTTACCCACTGCACTGTAAATATCTGCAGCTATATCCTTCCTCAACTGATGCCAAGCACACACACTTTTATTATAAAAGATCAGTAATTCTACACAGAGAGTGGTTCTCATGCTCTACTTTTAATTTTTTTTCTTTTTCTTAAGGTATAGTACAACTTACAGTGCTTATAAAAAGGCAACACCATATGGTACCATGTCTTCACTATCACATTGTAAGGGAAATTGCTATTTTTCTTTTCTTAAAAGCACTTAAAATAGGCAAAAGTTCTAAAAGGGAGTACTAAATGATAATGCATACTTTATTAGAAAGAAGTCTAGCCTTCCTTTAAAGTGCCGTTTGGGGAATGAAATCCTGTAAACCAGAGCCACTTTGTTTAAAACCCAAAGAACAGGAACTGCTACAGAATAGAAAGTTTACACAATTCCTTAAAGCAGTTTAAAGTCCACTACATGCAACTGGTTTGCTATAAAGCTCTCTAAAACTTAGTCGCTTTACTCTGAAATTGAGTCCCCAGTCCCATATTTAAATGGAAATAAACATTTACAGAGTGCATTTACATACACTATAATACAAGAATGACATCCCTTTGCCAGAAGATAAAATTGTACAATTCCTTGCCGTAACTCAGTTCTGACTTGATAAATTTCTTACACTCGTAAATTATATAATATGCATCAGCTAAAATATTTTTTTTTTCATAAATAGTTACAAAACTTGCCAAAACACATGGGGGGAAGTTTCTTTTGTTCAAAAATCTGACATCTGAATGTCACACAACACAAGAAACATTGCTTAAAGACACGTTAAGTGTTTTCTGAAGAAAGTGGGTGAGTAAACTACTAGCTGAGGACAAAAAGACTACCCTTCCCCAAGAACACAGTGCACAAAAAGCAAAATGTCAAACAGTACCTCAAGCAAAATAAAGGTCTGAGGATTGAAGCCAGCTCACGTGTGATCCTGCTAAATAAAGATTTTGTGACAGTCACCATTTAGGTCCAACGCATTGGGAAAGTGGTTGCTGGCTTCTTTTTTTTTTTTTTTAATTTTTTTTTTTTTTTAAATTTTTTTAAGAGCTGGAAGATTCTGCTAAGAATTCAGCCACGGATGCCTAAGGCATTCTCCAGCTGAAGCGCGTTTCTCTGGGACCATTTCTAGCATGGGGATCAGGAAATCTGTAAACTGTGCAGCATCTTCATGAGGCCAACCATACTTCTCCACAAGCACATCAAAAAGACTCCAAGGTTTCAACTTGGTAATGTGTCGGAGTTCTCCTGCAAACAGAAATATTAATGGCATTAGAAAAACACCTTGTTATTCATGTCAACAGCTAATCCCTGTTTTGTTTTTCTCCCGCTCTGCATTCACAGCACCTTGACCAGGCTGGAATCACTGTTTAGGAAGGGCAGCGCACACCAAGCTTGCTCGAGGTCCTCAAAGGAGATGAGTATGTTCGATGTCAAAGCCAAAAACTGTTCCTACAGCCATCAGTACGTTACACCTGGACTCCACTGATGTTTCCTGATGTCTTCACAATGTCTCCCATGCACACAGGCACTCAATCACCCTCATGCTCACACCATGGCCAAACCACACTGCAGGCCTCTCCTTCTTAATCAAGGAACCTGGATTTCACAGAATCTGCTCAAATCCCAAGATGGAGGTCTCAGAAACACAGGTCCTTGCCTCACCATGTGGCATTTGCCAGCAGTGTAACAAAACACTTTCATTCCTAACCCAGCCAAGCAGAGGTTTGGTGCTCCATGGACTGTGCTCCATCTCGCAGGCAAACACCCCCAGGAAGCCTGGTCTGAGTCTTTCCTGAGAGGGAAGCAGCTGCTGCAGCCCAGGAGTTCCCCCCCAAAGAGGAGTGACTTCTGCCAACCTGGCAATGTGTTCCAGACCAAAAGGAAGGAGGTGAGAACCGTTCTCACATTCAAACCAGAACACTATCCAGGTCTGTCCATGGGTCATCCAGCATGATGAGGAAGACTTCAATTTCCTGCTCCTCCACTGTGTAGGAATGAGGCCCAAAGCCATGAGATGTGCCATGAGGTACGTGGTGAAGGGATTACTGTGGGCACCAGAGGGACGAGCAGCTGTCAGGCCAAATGACCCTCACTGCTGCCGTCAGGAGGGAGTGATACTGGGGTGTCACCTTGTACCACACAGCCATTGCAACCCAAGCTCTCAATATCCCTCATTTACATGTGGAGTGGCTATCCCCTCACCATTCCTGACAGCAGCAACAGGGAATTTCACTACAATCTCACCTCTGCTTCTCCCAAAAGCATAAATCTGACATGGGACATCCTCCTTGGAGAGGATGAGAACAGGACCCCACAGACAAGTCAACAGGCTTGCTCCACTCTCCTCCCCAAAGCAGGGACATCTCTGATAACATCTGCTTTCTGTGTCAGACCACAGCCAGGAACACCTGTATGCAGTGCACTTACATTTTGTAGATTCAGTGCATTATCACCAACAATCTAATCAATCTACAGCCTCTTGCTTCAACACAATACACTAGCCATGAATCTGTGTATGAGAGTTGTTACTGAATGTGACCAGACTTAAGAGTGCCTGATCTGTTCCAATCAGTAATTCAGCCCTGCCACACCCAGCCCCCTCTGATCTCTGGGGACCAGCTGAAACACAAGGGCAGTTTTTTCTGCCAAATTTCTATTCTCCTTGAACATATGTATAAGTCAGACAGTCTCCACTGCACACTGCAAAAGCACGTGAGAGACCCCTGTGGTGTTTCTGTGCTGAGCAGAGTGATGGGGTCTCACCCAATACTGCAGGCTGAACAGGCTTCATAAGCTCACTTCACCACCTGGGATGGAGGCATCCAGGACACACTACTTGTAAGCCAAGTGGTTTGTCAGTGTGTGATGCTTGTCCCTGGCTGTAACCTACTGCCCATAAAATGCCATCTGGCATCAGCTCACAGGCCAGAGTTTCTGCACATCCCTGTGGCTACAGAAGTAACTCCTGTCCGTCCGACTGCCCCAGGGGTCAACATCTCAATGCACTGGATCAAAAGCCTCAAAGGCTCAGCAGGCTCTGCTTCTGCTGCCTCAGCCCTCAGCAGTAGGTCCTCACAGAGTGCAGTGCTTGAAAAAGCAGCTCTCCAGCTGTGTCACAAAGTCCCCACAAGAGCAAGGGTGCAAACAATCATCACTCACAAGCTGCAGAAGAGGAAACAGAACTTGAGGTGTGCTGCCCACAGTGAGGGACGCCAGCAGAGGCCACCTCCTGGTTGTGTGTGAGCACTCACAGTGCAAACAGGTCCCAGCAGTACCCACAGACACAGAAAAGCTCTGCTTTGGCCCACAGCTGCCCCACGTAACAGCAAGGACAGCACACCTTGGAGCAGCATATTCATTTCCAGTTCATTTCATTTCCAGTCCTTCAAATCTTTGTGCCTCCCTGAAGTTTAGCTGCTGAAAATCTTACCTTTTGCAAGGTTTCCAAAAGAGTATATTGGCGACTGCTTACAAGAACAGGTACTAAATTATGTAACAGGAATGCATTAACTCAAATTACTGCCAAAAACTGATAGAAAAGTGACTTGTTACTGACTGCAAGCAAAAAATTACTAGAAAAAAAATAATGTCTATGGTTTGTCCAGCTCCCAGCATTCATTGCAAGGGCTGCTGTAATCATGTATAACCAAATAAGGCTTAGCTCTGAGGGAGGGTGGGTGTGTGCTCCCATCCAGCACTGTCTTCCCTTTGCACTCACGTTTTGTCATTCCCAGCATCTTTCCTTCCTCAGATCTGATAAGGGAAGACTGCACAACGAGGCTCCTGGGGCCAGCACTGTGGAAGGAGAGTCCTTGCTGTTTGAGTACTCCTCGTTTTGTGAATGCCCATGCTAGGGCCAGCACAATACTCAGCAGTTTTTCTGCTAAGGAACAAACTATTTTAGCACTATGGCTGAAGTTTTCCACAAGAAATTCTGTGAAGACTGTAAAAAGCACTTAAGAAGATAGGATACAGTAAAAAGTATCTGTGTGGGGGGCCATACTTAATGCTTCAGTTTTCAGTAAGGATCATGATGCTAACTACAGAAACAAAACAGGGTAAATAAAAGACAATTAACACTGCTCAAGTGGACAAAAAGTCCAATTTTCATGTAAGTCCTTTACATTTCCATCTAAAGCATGAGAATAGCACAGGAAATGGAGGTCTCTGCCAACACATATTTTCACCTAGTTCAAGATGTTTGTACCATGTAGCTGGAAGAGAACAAGGCTGTACCTATATTTAAGGGAGAAATTTAAAATGTACAAGCCCCACCAGTCTGACACCATCTGTATTCAGGGCATTAGCATGAATTTTCAAAGAAATGCTAAAAATATAATACTGAGAACTTCCTCAGAGAAGCTCTTTATTTAGATTTTTGATAGTGAAGCACACAGGAGATAATCTGCAGAGGACAACAGAGCTGTCAGAGCTGTGAAACTCCTGTTGCCAAAGCAGAGGCAGCAATGATCCCTCTGAAAAACGTTAAGCCAGAAGGAAATTACTAAAAAAAATTATGAAGGACCAGGGGGGGAAAAATGCTATTTAAAGCTGTCTCTGCTGACTGTAATACAAAAAAAAAACCCAGGGCTAGTCCATAAAATCTGTCAAAGACAAATTTAAGATGTGTCACCAGGCAAGAGGAGAATGGATTATTGAACAGTAAGACATGGATGATGTAAAGAACTGGGGAAGCAGCAATGGGATATAATATGCTACTGCTACAGATCTATGACATGATCCCAAGAACTAATTCAAGGACTGTGGTGCAGTGGGTGGAAGCGAGGAGTGTAGAGGGAGCCCTCCCTCCCTCCCAGGACATAACAATGAGTGCCTCTCATTGTTCAGCTCCCACAGGACAAAGCCAGCACAGGTTTAGCTCACAAGGAAACAGGACTAGCAAATACCAGAAGAAAAATAAAAGGGACCATGGTCTAGGAATAATAAAAGGATTTTATGTTTTAATGCCAAAACATACTAATAATTTTTACAGTCAATACAGCTTCCATGAAGACATTAAAGAAAAGGATTCCTGGGAGTTATTACTGGTCTCAATCAAGATAAGACCCTATAAAAATATGTGAGCATTTGTGTTATAGTATAAGAAGTATTTTACAAATGCTTTTCCTCTTTTAAATGCATCGTCCTATTTGAAAGTCTAAAACTGCTTCAGGCAATTACTGAGCAAGGACTTGATCCTCTAAACTCTTTAAGTTACTAGCATCTTCATTTTTGTGCCTGGGACTTCAGCACAACTCAAATGTTTAAAGCATCTCCCTGAGGTCAAACTTGCTCATGGACAGGAGCAAAACTTAAACTGATTTTCACCCAAGACTGATGTTTTTGAAACAGGAGCTCAGCAGCAAGATATCTAAGCCCACCCTTAGACCACAGTGAGAAATTCTCCCAAGTCTGTTCCACAAGCCTTCTGATCTCCAGTGCTCAAGCCACAAGCAGATGAGTACAAAATGCAGCAGCTTGCTGGCCAACTCTGAAGCCTACCTCTCACACCCTGCAGCCCACCACACACAAATCCCAGCTGGGGACACCAGAGGCTGGCAGTACCAGGGTGGCCAGGAAAAAGCAAAAGGGTGCCTGATGCAAAAAAGAGATGCTCAAGTAAGCAGGACCCTTGGCACCTCCAGTTTTGTTCCACAAAGCATTTCAACTTCCCCAGCCTGCAACAGCAGAATGACTGGTATGATCTGAAAAAGCAGCTTGGCTGCTTTGTCTGGCACTTGAGATTCTCTGGTTTAAGCAGAAACAGGTGGAATCCAAGTCTACTTAATCTTCCACAGCAAACTTGCAGTTATATGTTGTGTGGTTGGTGAACCAAGCCTTTAATCCTACCTTAAATCCCATCCTGAGGGTGTAAGAGGCACCCCCAGTGCCTCTGAGGAATGTCACTGAGGTTCAGGCCCTAGAGGACAACAGTGACACTCTGCAGTTGAAGATGCTCATGGAAGCACCAGAGACCCTCCACATCATGGGAATTTTACAAACTGTCCCCTCCCGTGCACTGCCAACACTACAGTTACTGAGTAACTGCTAGGTCATTTTACAGTTCTATCACAGCATCAGAAAATGCCAACCTGTCTGCTGTAAGGTGAAAACTAGAAATGTGAGATACACTCCAGCAGCTGCAATCCGTGTCTGGAGGTGCTGCAGGGTATCTCATGCCCAGCCCTCTTACTGCTTTATACATTTCCAGACCTCTGGGCCTCGAGTTTGTACATCTCAGGTATCAGGAGACTGTTTGAAGCCTGCTGATACAGGCCCTCTCTCTGCCTGTTGAGGCAGCCAGCTCCTGAAGCCCACTGCCTGCCCTGCAGGGAAGCACTTGTTTCAAAGCCATCCTCTGCCAATTCCATTGCCTTTCCCCCAGCTCTTACACAGTGAGTGCTGGCAAACAGCAGCTCTGTCTTCAGCTTATCCACTGACTTCCTGATGACCTAAACCTTACTCTACACTCAAAAGCCCCAGGCATTTCAGCCTCCCCCAAAGGGCAGCTGCTCCCTCCTAGATCATCAGTGCTGCCCTTCTGGGCGCTGCCACGCCATCAGCAGCCTCCTCAAGGACACGAGGCACAGGGAGTCCCTGCTGCAGCAGCAATGTCCAGCACAGAGCAGGATGGGAGGCATGGGAGGCTGAATCACTGATTGTGTTTGGCCTCACAGCCCCCAGACACCGACACCTCGCTGCAGCTGCTGGGCAGCCACGGGCAGGACAATCCCCAGCTCTGGCCAGCAGCAAAGTGCCTGGCACACACCCATCTGCCCTCTCTGCCTGCTCCCTGGGTGTGACAGCAGCCACGCTCAGCTCAGAGTCCACTGCCCAGCTATTCCCTTCCTGCCTCTGTCATTCCTTACCAGCAGCACCTGCTGGACCACTAGCTAGGATCCAAAGCTGCTGGCAGATGATTTTTCACCACGTTACAAGCTATGCATCACTTGAGTCCTCACACTTACAGGAACATTAGACAACAGACTCACACGGACACTTTTAACATCCACACTTTGCTGAGTACATCCCCAAATGACTTTTAAATGAAATTCTGAAATGAACACCGCAAATTGGGGCTTTTCCCAGAAAGCCAAGTTTACATCACAGTTCTTCTTTAGTAAGTGCTCTCCATTTAACCGGATCTATTTCTTCAGTACCCATAAATGAACATATTCTCCTTTTGGATAGTATTATGCTTTAAATTAGTGTTGCATAAATACCGTTACCTTTTTTGGTGAAAAACTCCTTGGAATATTTCCCCAACATAGCGTATTTTCGAGGGATTTTTCCCAGCAGTTCAATGATCAATGCTATGTGGTCTGCATTGGAGAACATTGCCAGCAAAACAGAAACATACAACAGTTTAATCAGTACATTGCATGCACACACTAACACTGGCCCGGTACAGACAGAAATAGATTGATCCTGGTAAAAAACACACGTGCACACTGCTTGCTCAGTGGCTACTTTGGAAAGATGCTTACAGCAAAACTTCCTTCTCAAAACAATGTTTGAGTGTCAGCTGCCACAAGCAAGTCTTGCCATGTAATTGAAAATGTACCAATGGTTACTTTTCAGAACATCTGGGTAAAAAAAATTGTCAGAGATTCCTGGGAATTTTGCTTTTCAAAATGAAAATTTTGCTGTGTGATTTCAGGAAATGCTCCTCGCTGGGACATAATACAACCAGCAAGAGCAATTCCACTTCTGTCTGCATCACGGCACCTTTCAAAAAGAAGAGGTACTACCTCTGCGATTGAAGAATTCCCGAGAATATTTTCCAGATAGAGCAAAGTGCCTTGGGATATTGCCTAGCAGCTCTATGATGTGTGCTATGTGGTCTATGAGGGAGAGAAAAAAAGGATACGGGAGTGGAAGGGGCAGGGAAAGGATGGGATAAAAAAGAAGAGGAAAGAAACTGGAATTAGTAAAAAATCAGAAATAGTTTCAAATCAACAATGTCTGCAGCAAATCCATGCAGAGGTTTCCAGGATCAGCAGAGCTCTGGCATCATTAGTAGCATTTAGGAACAATGAATGATGCCCATATTACCACTGCAAAGAGCATTTACAAGCAAACAAGCATGAAAATGGACAGGTATACAGATGGAAGCAGGAGTTAACTCTGACTTTAAAAAAATCATTAGTAATTGCCTAATACAAATAAAAATACACAATGTAAACATTATTCCAGTGTCACTCTTGTAAAGAGAATAATAGAATAAAGTTCAAATTTTATGTTTCTTTTCTAAACTAAAATGTTGTTATTTTCAATCAGGTTTCCACACATATGCAATCTTACAAGAAGGGCAGTTTAATTCCTTCAGGCAGTTGTTAAGTAGATGAATACCTGCAGAAGGCAGTTTTTGCCCACCCACTGCTAGTGGTGGAACTTAAAACTAAAAAGAAAAAGAATTATATTTATATTCTGAAAACAATGTATGAACAGTTCTACTCAAATATAAAATTTAAACCCCACTGTAAGCTCACTGGAAATTTAAAAGAAGGTGCATGAAAATATGAAGAAACTCTTACAATACCTCAAAAGAGTCATACCTTCATCCCTGGAATAGTCTTCACCAGAGTGTGGCTCAAACAGGTAATCTCCAGTCGCCAGCTCAAACGCCTACAACGTAACAGACACAGGCATGGGTACCAGAAGTAACACTTCTATCGTAAGATGTCAGCACAGCATCACAACTATCTCAGGAGCCAGAGGGAATTCACGCTCAAAGCTCGAGGCCATGGGGAGCAGCCACTTACCTGGGGCCATCACTCCTGCGGCGCAGCAGCAGCACCGGCCGCGCTCTGGGAGAGCCGTGCCCAGCCCCGTTCCAGCCCCGTTCCAGCCCTGTGAGGGGCTGGAGCGTGCCCCCCAGGCAGTGCTGCCCACCCAGGCGGGATGAAGGAAGGCAATCACACAGGCTGAGTGCAGCCCCTCCCTGCGTGCCGCGCTCCGAGGCGGCGGCTCCCGAGGGTCGGGCGCGCTGCACTGAGCCAGCCCTAAACACGGCCTCACGCTCCCGGGGCAGTGTGGTGGCTGTGTCAAGGATTTCTGAACACATCAGGTATCTCTAAACATGTCATAAGACATGTATCTGAAGGGTATTTACCTGTCAGATTGCATGCTGGAGGCTGAACTAAACAAGTCTGAATCACAAATAAAATCCATTTATGATTCTAACTAATCACTTGAATTAGCTTTTTTGATGACTCTGAATCTGAAAGAGTTTTTTAAAATACTTCAATGATGGGAGCAAACGGTGAGATAGCTACTGATGGGGAATCCAGAACAGACACCCGGGACATCAAATCCCCTCAGGGCAGGCAATGTTTCCATGGGATGCTAACCCTGTGTTAGGTGAGGGCAAAACTGACTCGCTCTTTATGGGTGTAACAAATGTGAAAAGCTGCAAAGCTCTGAAGCACCTACGAGAGCCCCTACTTGTTTCCAGACATGGATTCACCTGGTCTAATTTGTTAAACTATTCTCTTTCAGCTCTGGCTTACCAATTGCCCAAGCAGCCACAGGAATCTAATTCCTTCCAGGTGGTTTAAACATCAAATTATTTTCCATGGCCAAGACATGGGAAAACATCGGATCCAGAAAAGCATTCCAAAAATGAAGCAGAGCTTCCTAGCACAGAGCTTCCTAGCGCAATTCTAAGATGGGATTCCACTCCATTAGAACATTTACTACAAAATACTTGTGTCCTGAAAATAGATACTTCTCTGTTCCAATTTATAATCTGGAGTTGTTAAATCACCTGTAAATTTAGCCTAGTTATGAGCACTTGGCTTCTTCAAGCTGCGAACTGCAGTGTCATCCAAGTGGGCTACAGCCAACATACCTCACTGCAATCACACGCAGCAGCCAAGAAAACAAGAACACGCCTTGTTGACATTTCTGCTGATCCTATGAACAGGCCTTTAACTTCTGAAGTTACTATCACTAATAAACAGTCATTCACTACTTTTCTTATTCCTCTCTTAGCTCAGGATTGACAGTATTCATTTTACAGCTGAAAAAAATCTGAAGAACTTCATAAAATACCAAGTTTCTAAACTGAAATAAATATTTAATGCAGACACAAGTGATCTTTGAGAGAGATCTCTAAACACACCACAGAGAACATTGTTGTTCTCCTGAAATGAAACAAAGAAAACCCAATTGTCCTCTCTGTATCTCATGGCAATATATTAATTCATAGGAAAAGCTGGACCAGCTTTCCCAGGAGAGCACACAACAATGGGGCTGACTCCCGAGGACACTGAAAAACTCTCTGCTATTACACGCAGATCCCTGGAGAAGAACAGAAATGTAGCTGCATTTAGCCACAAGGGTAGACTACACAAGAATATAGTTTCTGTCCCAAAAATAAAGTATTAATAGCTCGATATGTCTGTGTAGGACTAAAAAAATTAAACTGAAAAACTGAAAACTCTTTATAGCGAAGCACAAGAAGTAAGCATACTGCTGTGATACTCTGAATTTCAGATCAGTTTGTGTATCACAAGAGCTGAAAATTCCCACAGATTTGGGATTTTTTTTGTTTACCACCCTCTCACTGAACAAAAACTACAGCTTTTGAAAATGATGATGTTGCTTCTCTTTTCTTTTTTGTACAGCTCTGACTCCATACCCAGGATGGGCTGGGGTGCAGCACTTTGCACACTTGAGTTTCTGACTCTCCCTAAAGGACTCTAAGAACAAAACCACTTCTGACTCAGATTCACACAAGGACAGCCCAGAGGCAGGTGCTGTGGTAAGTGTTTGTAATGATGGTTCTTAGCATCCATGGAAGACAATGTCTCTCTGTGGCAACCTGGCAGTATGTTCCCAACTATTTTCAGAACAAATTGGTTACACAGTGCAAGATAAATGAAATTAATTTGTCCTTGTATAAAAAAGAATAAAACCCAGATGAAGGTTTTTATCATAAAGAATCAGCACTAGAGACACATTAATAAACACATAAATAGCTGTAAGAAGGACAATCACATCTCTGGATTGTACCAGAGTTTTTCTGCTCTTTAAACTACTGTCCCAAGGCGTTGTGCATGGAGAGCCCGTGCTGTTCCAGAGTGGGTGCTGCCAAAGATCTCTGCTGCTGCACACTGAGAGCCACAGCTCTGGCTGTGGAACCACTGCTGCTCTGGACTTCCTGGGCATTCTCAGCATTTACCCACACTTTACACCCACCTGTAGGCACACACAGCCCCCAGACCTCAAAAGGGAGGTCACTGACACTCTGGGATGACACAAGGAGACCAAGACCCCAAGGGCAGCACAGTGACCATAGTCTGGTCTGCCCAGCTGTGACCAGTCTGGGGCACCAGTGTGAGAGTGGCCCTGTCACAGTGGGGAAAGGTCAGGGAGGACCTGAGGCTTAACAGGGCTGAGCAGAGGATGCAGGAGGGGAGGCTGGCGGGGCTGGGTTTGCTCAGGTGGGAAAAGGGGAGAAGGGATTTAACTGCTGCACTCCACTGCCTGAAGGCAAAAGTGGAGAAGAGCAAGATACACTCTCCCCAGTGAAAGGACTACACAGGCAGCAAGATGGGAAATTCCAATCAAACATGAGGGAAAAAAAATTATTTGGTGAGACTGCCTGAGTACTGAGACAAGCTGCTCAGAAAGGCTGAGGAAATACCATTCTTACAGGTACATCCTGAGGTACATACCCCCAGCTGCACATGGCTCTGAGTGACCTCATCTACCTTTGACAACAACCCTTGTTCAAGGAGGAGGTAGATACCAGAGATCACTTTAAACCTAAATTTGTCATTAATTTCCATTATGCTACAAATACAGACTAACCATATTTACTTACTTTCCCTTTGAAAGCAATAATTTCTGATAACAAGCTTCTTGACAGAAGCTCCAACTTTAAAATACCATTATTTTTTTACTCAATGTTGACATTTACCTCAAGATAAGTCAGCATTTCATCTATTATGTGGAGATAAAAAATTAGATATAGCACACTCAACATATGGCACAGAAGACCAAGGCAACCATCCATCATTACTAACTGCTCTGGCAATTTCTACTTACCACTTTCCTAAGGTTCTCATAGAAAACCAGTCTAGACTGCTTTTCTCCATCTGCAGATGGTGAACCTTTCATATAAATGGTTACACTGCTGTTTTATAGCCTCTGAAGAGGCTCTATTTCTTTCCTGTCACACGATTGTATGTGAACCTAGCACAGTGCAGAACTGGTGGCATTGCTACATAATGGACCCATATCTAAACACACAATTGGAAATAGCTACACTTTCACTGTGTGACAGCTGTGTACTCAGTCTGGTGATTGAAAAATGGATGCATGCCTAGGGAAAGCTCTGGGAGAGGACTGTAAGAACAATTCTCTTGGACTGCATCAGTCTCCCTGAAATGAAGCTCCAGCTGAAAAAGAACAACAAGCTATAGGCCAGAATTATTATTTTGACAGATGAGATGCAGCTCTTGGCCAGAGTTCTCTGGCCCAGATGAAATGAAGAGATGTGAATGCGAAGACTGTAACTGCTTTAAAAACAGGCTTGGTTTTAAGAACACTGTTCCACAGGTCAGTGGAAGCATGGAAAGAAGATCAGAAAGCTTTCTGAGATACACACACCAGCTGACAGTTTGTTCTCCCAATGACATCTCCCTCTGAAGAGCCAGGCAATGGGAAGAGTATGAAAGGCATTTTGCAGGGTTAGTGCTTGGTAAGAAAGGCCAAATATACAAAACAAGAAACTTGCATGGGATGCTTGGAAAGGAAACAGGGTTATTTTATCTGCTGCCCTCTGATCTTGGAATCATGCATACTGAGTGCTTATTTTGGAAAGTCAGCTCCTCTGGGAAATCATTTTCTTTTGAGTGTTTCAGGTTGTCCACCCACCACCTTCAAAAAGGGTGTACAGCGAGTAATAACAGCATTCTGTACTGTATCTGCCTACTGAAAAATACGTGCATAGCAACTTCAGCTTTTTCTCCCCTCAAAACCACATTTTTGATTTTCAATCTTTCCTCAAAATACCACTTCTGTGCAGACTGAGGCTTGTCATCACACCTTTGGTATGTGCCACTCACACATACTGACATGATGATACTCATGATCCCATGGAGATAGGATCATTTTTTCCCTGCTTACAGCAGTGGAAGAGTAGTTAAGGACAGGTACTGCTCCACTCCAAAGAGAGAACAGCATACAAAGAAGCAAACTGGGGGCACAAGCCTGCACCTACAAGCACTTACATGTAGGTTGAATTTTAACATCACTTACAATGTCCTGTTCATTCTCCATTCTGTTCCTCTGAGTTTTCTCACATGAACAGAAATGCCCATGAATAAGCCCCACTGCTGTGAACTTGCTTGCCTTGTAGTAGCATGTCTCTTGTTTTGAAAGCTCTTCGTCTGTCTCCTTTCCATCACACCTCGTAGTGTTTTCTTTCATCATCTGTATTCTCTTTGGGTAGATAAAATACCAAATACAATTTTCACCTTCTCTGACTTCCTGCTGATCTATAGCTGTCATCTGTATGCTAGGTCTTATTGCAAAGAGAGGATTTTGCAGGAATCACAACTCTCCACAAAAGACACCTCAGAAAAGTGTTAAAAACTTTAGAAGCCTTGTTCATGTCCTAGCCTCTGACACAGTCACATCCTCCCTACAGCTCAAACCAAAGGTAATGAACACAAGTCAGATGATGAGATTAATCACTTCAGGTGCTTTTTCTGTCTCCAATCCAAGGAGACTGGAACAAGGAAAAGCAGTGGAATCGTGGTGCTTACAGTCATTTCCAGAAGCAATACAAAAGGATGCCGTCTGCCAGGACTAACTCTCTTATCTTGCCAGGATTTCTTGGCAGCAGCAGTGGAGTACTGTGTTCCATGTTTTCTGGGATTTAGGAAATGCTAAATCATTGAGAGTCTGTTCAGTTTCTGCTCTAAAGAAGGCAACCCGCTCAATACTGTTAATGTGGAAATTCAAACTGATATAACTAAATCATCAAGTATGTTTTCAATCCTGTCAAAGGTACTGCTGCCTCCAAATCTATTCCCTTTTTTGGGTGAAAATGAGAGATGCACCTCCCTGCTGGTAGAATTTAATTAGAGCTCAGTACAGGAAGGAAACATCTTCTAGAATTTAGTAAATGTGGAGAGATTCCCAGTGTCTAGCTCTCCATGAGAACAGCTGAGTATTCCACTTAAACAGGCCACAATGTTAAAATAAAAATAAAAGGGCACTGTACAATTTAACCAAAGTTATGCCTGTCCAGCAAATGACAGCACCATGTTCCAGAAGATTCATATGGGGATATTTCTGGAAGTTGCTGTGCACACAGGAACACAGATGCTTTGCATGCTCAGGGCCTGCTTATCAGAGGTCTTGTTTAAAAACCTCATCTTCATCCTTATTATTAAAGACAGTGTAAAATGGACAGGCAAACGGTATGATAGAAAAAGACATTCTACTGCTGCTGAGATAAAACACAATCTTCTGTGCTTAACACACTTTATGCCATAAATACAAGCCAACACAAGAACCAGTAGCTGGTCTACTCATGGTCAGTGCTACCCTCAGTGAGCAAAATTATTTCATTATCAAGCAAAAGGCATTGAAAACCTTAGGCTCAAATGGAGATCTATAAAGCACAAGACCAAGTTAAGACCCCAGGTGAATCCTGTTACCAAGCATTCCAAGTCATCCTTCATATAATCCCGGACACATAAAGATTTGTTTTATATACACATAAATCTCTGACACAGAAGCCCTATGGACACTAAGTTCCAAGAAAGGCTTTTTTTGCCATTTTTTAAATAGAGATGTGAGCTACAGTATCTGACACAGTAGTGGCCACAAAATACATGAAGAAAATCTTCTACTTTGCAAGCTAAGCACTGCTCATGTGTGCTTGGGGCTGTCACATTAGGTAAAGTATGGATGGAGGGAAATTTACCAAGGAAAAAGTAATGGAGATACTGCTGGACCACTCATTTTGCACAGTACTGCTTCCTAAAATGCCCTTAATGACTCAGGACTTGTACAAGCAAAGTTGCCTCTGCTCTCCTTTAGGAGCCCTGGACATCAAGGCTAACAGGGTATCTGAGCTGTATTTTGGCTGAAAATAAACACCACCTGCTCCAGAAGACAATTCCTTTGAAAACATAGTAAACATGGAACAGAGTGAATTAAATATGAAACAAGAGCAAGATAACCTAGAAGGGCATTTTCTGAACAATATCTAGGTACAACAAGGAAACCAAACTTGAGAAAGCAAGTGGGGCTATAGGGGCATTCAAATACTTTGGCACTTCACAGTTCTTGACTGCCTTAGGGATTGGAGAGGTTCACATCATAATTTCCAAAGACAGCCTAAATAAATTTAGGAGTTTGCAGTTCCACATCAGGAATGCTTTCCTGGCCATTAATCTCTATTACAAGTCCTCTGCAGAAACAAGGCAATCCCTACTTTTCCATCTGATACAGGATCAGCATCCCCAATGCTCTGACCCATTTTCTCAGCCACACAGCAATGCAAACAGATTCTAGGGGTTTTCAAATGATGAATTTTTTTCTATGAGCTTGAGAGGCTGCTCTCTATTTTTTACACAACTATACCATGATGACAATTTTATTCAACAACTGTATGTAAGTGCTTTAATGTTATAAAATTTCTACTGCATTTCCTAAGGGCAAAAATCTAAAGACTGTGGCAGAAGACAGAATTACAGCACTTCTGCCTCAAATGCTTTACTATCTGCAAGGCTTACATAACAAAAAGGCAGAAATACATTCTTCTCTTTAAAATACTGAAATTTCATACATAATTGTGAATCTGAGTTAAGATACCTCCAGTGGCAGTGATGCTTTGGGCTTTTTTCTCTCCATGAGTTTGAAGAAAGCAGTAACACTTATATAACACAGAGGAGAAGTTGTAGTAGGCTGGGCAACCCCAAGCATTGCAAGAATATTATATTCCTTAGGTGTGATATTGCTGTTTAGTAGCCCACAGTCTTTAAACACAGTTCTAGGTAGACCTCAGCCTGCTTCACGTGCCTTTAGCTGCAAGACTAAAAGACTGTATAAGACTATAAAATTAGCAGCAATAAGTACAACTTAAAGATGAATGCAGGTAAAATATTATGAAGTTCAACTGAGGTTTACAAAATACTAGGTAAAAAAGTCTCTATAATGATTTTGCAGTTAGTTAAGAGAAGAAAAACTTAAGGAATTAAATAACAAACTGTGAAATAGCTTATATGCTTTGTTCTCAATGTAATAGAAAAATTCTCCATTTTGTCCCCAAACAGAAGAGTAAATTTGGAAATGGATGGGTTTTTTGTGTACTAAAGAAAAAACTAGTATTAAACTCCAGAGCAGACATACTTTAATTTCACTTATGGGTTAGCTACTTCCAACATATGGTTTGCTGAACTTATATCTGTAGGATTTTATGTTCCTTTCAATCCTCCTCCTCTCCCTCTGAGCTGTGTAATTCTTCTCATCACCCACGCCTGCAAACTGTGTCTAGTATTGAGTCTTCTCCTCACACACTTACTCTTATCAGACATGTATTTGTAAAATATAAAGACCTGATTAAGTTTTCACTTTTAAAATACGCAAAGGTATTTCTAAATTTGTTTTTCTTTGGATATACATACTATCTTTAATTAGAAAATGCATGCAGTTTGCTCATCCTCAAAGAGATATTAGAGTGTTTCAGAAAGCTGCATGATTAAGTTTTCACTTTTTCTGTTCCCTAAAGACTCTTAAAAAGCTGTAATTTCAGTTGTGTTAAAACTTAATTTTACAGAATGCTACCACATATTTTTAGGCCAATAAACAGAATTCCTTCTTGAAAGTTTAGAACCAAGCCTAATCCAGTCCATGTTTTCACTGCACTTGGCACCAATTTAAACTATTTCACTGTTTTGCCACTTTACACAAGACAATGGAATGTAATCACAGCTAACTGTAGCCCAGGTTCTAAGATAGGAATGAAACAAACAGTTGTACTTTGTCAGTTATATCTTGTCATTCAAAACAGACATATATTTTCTCTCTAAATTTGCATGTTTCTGACTACAAGTTTAAAACACATCACATGAAAATTGGATGTCCCCTCCAAAATATTTCTTTTTGATTAAGAAGGCTTGAGAAATTGAAAGAAATTAAAGAAATCATAAGCAGCTGATACAGCATCATTTACAATAATGTATTTGTGTCAAAATTTCAAAACCATCCCCATCAGGTTTCCTCAATAAACAACTGTTTTAGGACCTTTACTCTTGTAAAATACACATTGCACTGTTCTTACCATACATGCTGTACTCCAGATATCAGCAGGTGTACTGTAACCTGCTCCTATTAAAACCTCTATGGATCTGTATTGTCTTGTCTGGATGTCTTCTGTGAAGTGTTTATGCTAAAATAGAAAGAACCACATTAATGGGAAAAAAGGACTATAAAAAGACCTGTTCTAAATACTGAACTGCTAAAATGATGTAGTTACACTTACCACCCAGCAGGCATTCCCCAGGTCAGCAATTTTAACTCTAATTTTATCTGCATTTCTTGGGTCCAGTGGATTCACCAGTAAGTCAGCAGCACGAGTTTTTGCTAACACAAGCAAAATGCAGAATTGTTAGTATGTTAAGCCTACTATTCATTAACTCTAAACAGTTTTGCCTTGACACTTTGTTCAGCATTGTCATACACTGAAGTCATAAAAATAATCCGCTGAATGTTACAAGAAATTAAAGCAACATAAATAGGATTTCTTAACCTGATTTCTAAATATCCTTGTACATTTCAAGTGCAAATTTTTCTCATTTTTTAGCTGCCAAATGACTATTACTACAATATCCAGAAGAGCTTCTAAGCAAAACCAGAGTATGTTTCCCAGAACTGATTCAGACAGAAAATGTAAAAACTCAGACTCCAAGAACTCACCCACTACACACATGAAAGATATGTTCTTGGAACAGTCTGATTGAGAAAATAAATCCTGCACTTCCATGCCTGGCTACAGTAAATAAAATCTGGCTGGATTCTTCACCCAAGAGCCTAGGAGGCTGTTGTCATCCTTTTCACAAATAATTCAGCATTCAAAGTTCTCTGAATGTCCTATTTGCATCAATTATGATCCAGACTAAAAAGGCAGAACTTAAATCTGATTTATCTTTCAATCTTTAGAGGCTCTTGGGACACTGAAACCTTAATGCCACAAGTACAGGTGCTGCTTTTCTCTGTTTTGACATTCCACCTGCTAGTTCCTGAACTGAAAAGAAAGCAGATGACTTGAAGGCAGAAGACAGAACCAGATATCACAAATCACAGGGAAGCACAGGACTGATCTCTGTTTCCTTGTCCCAGAGCTACAAGATGTAAACTGGAAACTGAAGGTAAAATAAGAAAGAGGTACTTAGATCCAAAAAGCATTTGTGACTGCAATGATCTGATAAACTGATGAAAGAACTGGAAGAGGAAAATACACCAGACATGGGACAAGGGCAAAAAATACTGGATGTATAATAGTGAATTAGGAGTGACTGAAATCAGAAGATCTTCAACTGCTGGCACAGGAAGCTTGAATGGATCATCAGAGCACTGAATATTAGCCAACCAGAAAAGATAGTGGCAGGGTCCACCAGAGGAGAGGGAGAATGAAAATACATGAGTAAATAGCAAATGGCAGAGGGGGCAGTGACCTCAACTAACAGCCCTCTAAAAAAGCTGGAATGGAGTCCAAGACTCAAGTTTATAAAAAGCATCAACATAAGAACAGAAGTAAAACAATCAAAAGATGGGAACTAGTAAGCTTAATATTAAAGTCTTCCCTTAAAAACATGCTGCATAGTACAGTGCAATTTTTTAAACACAATCACATGCATTACTGAAGAAATAACAGGACTGTTCTCAGTTCAATAGTCTTTGGAAAATGCTTCCCACATGTCTTTTTGAAGGACTGCAGTAAATAAAGTCAAATGAAGAGGGGGAAAAAAGCCCCATGACTAAGACATCTGAACATGGAATTACACAACAGCTTTCTTCAACCTCTTCCCTAAGAAAGGGACCTGAGCAGGCAATACAGTGCCTACACTTCTGTGTTTTTCTAAAAACTTATGATGCTGAAGTCCTGTCTCTTCTGAAAGATAAATTCTTGGCTTCTGTATTTGACAAATACAGATCATTTATAACTGAAAGTGAAGTCAGAACAAGTGTATTTTCTAGAAAGTACTCACAAAAAAGCATCCAAATAAGCTTAACCTGGGCATAAAATTAGTGAACACTTCTGTGTCCTAGTTCCATAAAAACTAAGAAGTATCACCTTAATTCTCACAATCTCAGCATGACAATGTACTCAGCAAACATTCAAACACTGGAAAGAGGAGGAGGAGAGTCGTGAGGAAATTAGAGATCTATCTTCAGGGCATTCGGTCACGCAGTGAAAACTTGAAAGATAAAAACTGCTCATCCAATAAACACAAACTGGTTTGTGCACCAAATAAAGCAAGAACCCCAAAAAAGTGAGACCATGCCACTTAACAATGCATAGCAATGCCTAGAGAAAGAGGAACAAATAAAAGTCTACTTCAGTACAAAAAAAGGCGAATAAAGATATGGTGAAAAATTATGTAGCACCATTTAAAAATATTAAATAGCCTCTAACTCCTGTATGCTTCTTTCTAAACACCTTAATCTGTTTTATTACTGTTATACTCAATGTTATTATTGATGCCATTAATATCTGTAACATTCATCTTTGCCCCTTTCTTCAAAAAGTCAACTATCACTGAATTTACTGTCTGTCTTCTTTCTTTGCAAGAAAGGTGTGTGAACTGATGGGATAACATCAAGGAGGAATAAAGCAGATTTTTTTCCTCCAGCTATGGAGATAAGCTGTTTCCATGAGGACAAAAGCAGCTTTAATCTCTGAAGACATAAGGATTTTGCACAACACCCCAGTAAAACAGCAATGGAGTATTTTTGACTATACACAGCTGGCTGAACAAAAGAAGAAACTACCAGGCATCTAGGAACCTCCTCTGTATTGTTTCAGGGACTTCAGAGCATAAGGAGATGAACTTTTCCTGGATCTTCCAGAAATGCAGTTTCTACTGAGCTGTATTTTATTTCATATTTCTCACCTTACCTGTCAGACCCTGTAATAAACTGTGTGAATTGCTCTTCTAAAGTCTTAAACCTAGAAATACGCTTGACTACATTTTTCATTGCAGCTCTAATTCTTTTGTGGCAATGTTGATGGCAGGCTTGGTGATCTTCTCCCTAAACTCCCATTTTCTGCTATCTGCTCACACATTTAGACTCCCAGTATTTTCTTTATTAAAGTTGAAACCCGTATATTTATCATTTAACCACTGGCACTATAAATAAGACCTATGTGTAATATCCTGAAGCTATTTAATTCAATGGCAAAAATCCAGCTCTTTGAAATGACACCAAGATTTCACCTTCCATGTCTTCAAATGGATTTACAGGCAAAAGTTCTGGACTGACGGCCAGAATTTAAATATCCAAAACCATGCTGAATATAGAAACACCATAATGAGCTGAGGGTTGGCAACATGCCCTGCTGAGTATTAATGAAAGGTTAAGACAGGAATTGTTTGACACAGAAAGAACAATTAATGAATGAAAACACAGCATAATACATAATTTTTCACTACGACTGAGAAAAGATGTGACAAGAAGTAACAGACAGAAGCTGCAGCCAAACAAGTTCAAACTTGGTACAATTATTCTAAAACAATTCAGAGTAACAAGCAGTGGAACACATCTCAGTCAAAACAGATTATAATTTCATTTGTCAATTTAAGAACAGGTATTTTTCTTTTTTAAAAATACATTTTAAGCCAACAAGAAAAGTTACTGGGCTTAAAAGGTATTACTGACTTGTAAAGGACATCAGGTTACATGATCTCATGCTCATCTTCTACCTTTAAACTACAGGAATGATGTCTCTTTGCAAATATAGATTTCCTTTTCTCTTTCACGTGTAGACTGACTTGTCAATGCAAATAATTTATTTACGATAATTTATTTAGTATGATAATTTATTTATCTAATACCCCTTAAAAGCAAGTTCTAGAGTGGAAAATAACCCATAAATCACAGTTCTGCATGAAAAACCATCCAATTCACTTGAACAATCTTTTCTTAACCTAACCACTGCCTATACATACCCATGCTACTAGACAGAAGTCATTAAGAGGAACACTTACTTTTTGGCAAATCCCCAGTGCTGGAAGCTGAAACTGTTCTGCTTCTGTCATGAGATGGGCTGCTCTCCTCTCTTTCAGTTACAGTTGATCCTTCAGAGACAGCAGAGCCACAGGCTACAGACTCCAGAGCCCCAGAGAACACCGACGCTGAAAATTCAGAGAACTGGGACTCTGGAATTTTATGACGTCCATTTGGCAATTCACCATTAAACTGTTCATAGGAGCTGCTATAAGAATAATCACTTTTTGAATTTGGATCATCAAGATTATACTCCTCTGGATTTGGACATTCTTCCTCTTCTTCTTCTTCATCTTCAAGTTGTTGTTCCAATAGGAATGGGCCGTTCACAATATGGCCATTTGTTTTGGGGGATTCTATCCACTTAGGGTCTGTGGAGTCAGTGTTGACAAGTTCCTGCTCAACATCATCATCTTTTTCAGTGTTTTCCTTCTCTGTGTCTTCTTTTTCATCTTGATCTTCTGCTTCACCTGAAAAATTTTGGCAAGCAACACATTACATCACACATCAATAAACCAGACTAAAATTGGGCATTTTGTCATTTTTAACTCTTCAGTAACTACCTGACTTCTGACATATCACACAAGGAAACACTGAATATCACTAAAATATGCAAACCTTAAAATTTAAATTAAAGGCAAAATGACAGACTAGTAAGACTGTAGGAAAAATAAAAAATGGGAAGTGGTTCGGGAAGGAACTATCCAGAAGAGAATAATCTTATGAAGGGAAGATGAATGAGGCCTTGAAAGCAAGCTTTTGAAAGTCTAGAATTCAATCTATGTGAACGGAGTCATCACTGAAGTAGGAAAACTCTCTGTAAGAGCAGAACAAAAACCAAACTGGACTAGTCTCAGTAGTTACATCTTTATCAGGACTGAAGAGCTGACAAGAAAATCAGAGAAGCCAGAATGGAGCTGGACCATAATGATTATGGTCCAAGTCACCAGGACTGAACAGGAATTTTAACAAGACGTATCAAAAATTTTAGCGAAGAAGTTGCAATCTCTGTTATCTGATAGATCATTACAACAGACACTGTAAGAAGAAAAGGGGAAAGCAATGATGACTCCAACTACGACAAAAATAGTATAGAAAAATGCATCTTATTGTTCTTCTACTTTACCATGATACTCAATTGTTCCACTTAATGTGGCACGGTGCCTGTTGAGTTTTCTACATGCTTTTTGGAACTGCTTATAGCTATACATTGCTATTGATGGTTTTCTTCACTTCGGTAGTAAGTTTGATTTTTCTTTACCATTTTAGGTTTTGTGGTTACAATTTCATCTATGGGAGAAAATTCACTTAATGATCTAGGACAGTTAGGAGATTTTGTTCACTGCACAGATGCAACACTGCACAATTACCTTCTGCTCTGGAACAGTAAACTCAGAGTCAATAAAAACAAGTAACACTAACCATCATCATTTCCAGGTTCTTCATCTACTACCTCTTCTATATCAGCTGTTTTTAGTTTCACCTCTGGGTGGTACTCATCTTCTTGTTCATTTGATGGTACAGCTGAGGTTACATTTTCTTCTATTTTTTTCCTTTCAGCTTCCCGCTCTAGTTCTTCTATTTCCTGCAGGCGTTTTTCTAGCAGCTCAGCTTGCCTCTTCTGTTTTTTCTTCAGTTTTTTCTTTTTGTTTTTGGATATTTTTCCAACCTGAAATATTAATACCAAAGAAAGAAAAAGAAAAATGAATTCCTGATTTTCAAGGCATCTCACACCAAACTAATTTACAGTTTGATTACTATTCCTTTGAAATTATTAGATGGCAAGTAATTTAGTAATTATATTCATTTTTCCAGTTTACTTCAAATCAAGAATGATACAGGATTGTATGAAGCAAAAATCCACCAAAACTTTACACAGTTAATTGTGTTTTTACACGGTCCTTATTAGATACAAGAGCAAAATACATCCATACATCTAAGATGGCATAATGAATTTCCAATGATCCTATAACCTTGCTAAACACAATAATCTTAAACTTCAATCCAGATTAACAGATGATACTGTATGTGGAAAATAATCAGGTACATATTAGTTGTTTACATATAAATTTAATACCTTATTTCTCTCTCTGTATAATGCAGGTAATAACTTGCAAAAGTATTCTAAGCAAAAAGACACAAGAAACTAAAGATTCTGAAAACAGTGAATTCTAAATAAAACCTGTGTTGTTCAGCTATTTTCTTGTGCAATGAAAGCATTTTTATTACTCCCTTCTGGCCCAAAACATATGAATTACAAACAGCAGATGGTCATTATGAAGTTTCTCATTTTATGTAACATAAGGATTGAAAAACTCAGGTACAACAACAAGGAAGTGAAAAATGAATACAGAGCTCAGACTGAAACACTTCCTTGCATTTTAACTGAACTGTGGCTTCTATTTCTACGATCTGATGAGATCTATCCAGTTTCCACTCACTGTTTAAATATCACAGTAAGAAATCCTCATACAATCAAAACATAAAGTACAAAGAACAGAGAGAAACATTTCCTTAGAGGTTTATCTGTTAATACTGTTATCTTCACAAAAAGCCATGGGATCATCTAAACAAGACATTAAATTTCACAACCCCAGTAATTTTCATCCATGTTTTATACCCACTGAAATTATACATGTTCTGTACACACAGAAAGCAGACATTTCTGAACAGTTGTATTACCATTGTTTTTTCCTATATGCATATAGCAAAGAGATCTTTAAACCTCATAAAATTGCCTCAACTTTCAGGCTTTGATGATTAAAGCCTTTATACCCTTAAGATATCTGCAATGCACAATATTTAGTGCATTCACCCATTTTTGTCAGGATTTGGACAAATGGATTATTCCTCAAGAGAAGAAAATGGCAATGCTTAACTTAGTTTGACAATAGCTATAGAACTGTATGTCTGTGAGAATTTCCATCACAGAAACACTGTGCTTAACAATGGTAAAGCCACAGACATGAAAAGAAAAATATTCTTTGAAAGATAAAAGCTTTATTCAAAGGAAGCTTTTAAAAAGGGTTGAGGCTACTAACAGTCTAATACATATTAATAGCCAGAGAAACACAGAAAATAAGGCAGTTAAATTGTATTATATAACAATACTTACAGGCTTCTGTTGTGGAGCTGTACTCACTAAAAAGACAAAAATAAATCGTAAATAAAATAAAGTCTTTCTTTTTCAAAAACAACTCTATAAAAGAAAAAACTCATATAAATAATTTTAAAATATTCTTAAATAAATAAGGCAGTGTTAAGTTTACTTTGTTAGCCAGATTTTTTACTCTTTACAAGTACACACTGCCTGAAATCATTTGATGTCTCCATTAGAGCATCTGGGACTGGAAGGAGCTAGCAGCTGTGTTCACTGTGTTGTGGTTGGCAGAGTTTATGAAATAAAAATAAATAAAAAAAAAAAAAAAAAAAGAAAGACTGAACAATAAAGAGTGGATAGAGAACAGGGAATGACTGCAGAGCTGTCACAGATTAAATGTATGTCAGCTGGCAGAGCAGGTACAGACTGGGTTAAATAGCTCAGGGAATATTAGCAAAGATACAACTACTGTGTTGTACCCAACAGAAAAGCCAAATACTCATGTGCTTTACTCTGAAACAAGGCAGTTTGATTGCTAGGGCTGGAGGCATGAAGAAGTGCCCGAGGCTAAAAACACACCATGTCACAGAAAAAGCAGCTCCAGCATGGGCTCTTCCAAGCACCTCTGAGCAGCATCCCATCAGTGACTGGCTCTGATGGGATTGCAATGCTGTTACACTCTCAGAGCACCACAAACCTCTCCCAAACATAAAACCTCTCCCTGTGATCAAAACCAACAGAAATAACCAAAAACAGGAGACAGAAGCGAAGTGAAGCAAGAGGAACCGAACAGGGGAGAACCTCCCACAGGCCTATGGCAATTAAAGAATGGCAAATAAAATAGAGTTGTTTTATACATTGAGATCCTGCTACCAAGCTCAGGGAAAAACCTGCTAGAATAACCTGGAAAGACCAAGGTTTTCAAAAAGATTCTTAAATCTGAGCGCCATCACTGCTATAAAAAGGGAGATTATATACAACCTATTCTTGCAATGCTGTAAAGAAAACACATCTTCAGCTTCTGTGTGGAAAGCCATATATTTAATTGCAATTTGCTAAGAAGCAAGTGTGATAAGAATGCCATTCCTTAAAATAATACTTATTTTAATGTCAGGAAGCAATACAAAGGCTGCATGAACAAAATCAAGTTATTTCCCACATAAATAACATAAAATCTCTAGCTATGTGATTACACATTATGTCAAGTTCAATATAATACATTCATCATTTATATGACTTTTCATCTCAAAATATATAATGCTGTGAAATGGATCCTGATCACTGTATTTGCTCCCAATATAGCAAGTATTTTTAATATACCTCACAGATTTTAATCTGTTAATTTTCTGACAGTATTACAAAGGGAATTACTTTTCCACTGCCTGTAGCTGATGTGCTCAACTGGCAAATTAGTAGCAACTGTAGTACTAAAAATATATAGTACATAGTACTAAAAAGAAAATCACTAGAAAAGCCACACTTCCTCCTTGTTTGTCTTTGCTTATTGCTGTCAACTTCTTTACCTTGGCTTCTCCTAGCTAAACATAAGGTACAGTTCCTATCTAAACTCTTGGCAAGCTTAACATAAAACATTTTATGCCCCCAGGAAAATGGGCTTATCACAAGTTCAGTTAGTTACAATAAATTCCATTTTTAAGGGTGAAAACCCACAAGTGTAGAACTTTTCACTGCGTCTTAAAAGTAAGTTACAATAGACAAAAAGGCAGATGATTTCACAAGGATGCTGGTGAACTTACAACAGAACTAGACATAATTTAGGTAAGATTATTTATTGTTGTCAATATTAGAGATGTAAGCTTCCAATGTGACTAAAACGCAGGCATTAAAGCCTGTGGGATAGGATTAAGTTTACACCAATAAATATTTTTCTGTTTCTGGGGACCCTGAAAACTTGAACATGCAAAACCAGTAAGAAATCATTACTTGGATAATTTCCAGAGCAGGAAAAAGAATTAAAACACAGCCATGCATTTTTCACATACAATTATTTAAACTGTGAATTTTCACTGGACAAAATGCTGTTAGCAATAGCATACTGCTGGCAGTTTCCTACATTGCATTTTAATATGCTGTTCATACCTGCTGAGCCAGAAGGGGGAGGAGCACCAGCCTTCTGCCACTCGGTAGCTTCAGCAGCCATCCTGCGCACGTAGGCATCATCCACACACATCAAAATGTTTTCCGGCTTTATATCCGTATGAATGATCTTGCACTTGCTGTGAAGGTAATCTAGACCCTGAAGTACCTAATTACAAAGGGAGTTTTTAAAAATCTGCTTGAAAGTGCAACTGAATTTATTAAGCTCAACCTTCAGCTGCATTTTAAAATAAGCCTGATATTATCCTGATGCTCAAAAGTACCCAAAAAATGGAAAAAATGTATTACCAAGTAGTACCATAAACACAATTTTCCACTGCAGTATGAAATTACAGAAGCTTACAAAGCAAAACTGTTTGATGCACAGTAACACCAGAGCAATGACTGAATTGCTTCATATTCAACTTTCAGAAATCAGTTTTTAAAACATGTACAGCACAAGTTTTGTCCAAGTAGAAAAAGAAGAAAGATCTACATTATCTTTAATAAGCAACCTGAAAGCCTTACCAAACAATGCCACTCTCATTAGTCCAAACAGTTAATTCCAGTCTCACAAAAATAGAAGTTTTTTAATCTTTCAGGACTAAGCTCTTCCTCTTTTCTCAGGTATGAAGTGTTCGAATTACCTTTGTCTATATTAAAAAAGCAATTCAGGTTGGAAGACTCTGTGATTCACACCTTCATCTAAGTAATACCACTTTCAAAGTTGCATCTAACCTCAGAATCAGACCGGCCTGCTCAACGCCTTTATCCAATTCACTTCCAACTACCTCCCCAAGATGCAGAATTGGCTGGGCTGTGCCCTGTTTGCTGGGTAAAACCTGAGTGGACACCAGGCTGAAGAGCTTGGTGAGGAATGGAGTTCCATCCTCACCAGCCATGACCAGTGGTGTTCTCCAGGGCTCAGCACTGGGGCCAGACCAGTTTAGTATCTTGCTCAATGACCAGGACAGGGGGATCAAGTGCACCCACTGAAAGTCTGCAGATGGCACCAAGTTGGGTGGGAGCATTGATTTGCTGGAGGGCAGGAAGGCTCTGCAGGGGGATCTGGACACACTGGATGATGGCCTGAGGCCAATTATATGAGGTTCCACAAGGCCAAGTGCTGGGTCCTGCCCTTGGGTCACAACAACCCCAGGCAGTGCCACAGGCTGGGGACAGAGTGGCTGGCAAGTGGCCCAGGGAAAAGGCCCTTGGGGGTGCTGGTCGACAGTGGCTGAACATGAGCCTGTGTGTGCCTGGCTAGCCAGGAAGGCCAATGGCATCCTGCTAGTATCAGCAATAGTGTGGCCAGCAGGACCAGGGCACTGATTGCCCCTCTGTACTCAGCACTGATGGGGACATCTCAAATCCTCTGTTCAGTTTTGGGCCCCTCACTACAACAAAGACATGGAAGTGCTGGAGCGTGCCCAGGAAAGGGCAACAGAGCTGGGGAAGGGTCTGGAGCACAAGTCTGATGCAGGGAACTGGGGGTGTTTAGTCTGTAGAAAAAAGGAGGCTGACAAAAAAGGTCCCTTCACTCTACAACTGCCTGAAAGGAGGTGGCAGCCAGGTGGGGGTCCCTTTGTTCTCCAAGGTAACAAGCAACAGAATCAGAACAAGTATCAAGTTGCACCAAGGGAAGTTTAGACTGGATCAGATAAAATTCTTCACTGAAGGGCTGGTAAGGCTGCCAAGGCAATAGGCTGCCCACTGAAGTGGTGGCATCACCACCACTGGAGGTATTTTCAAAAGTACAGATGTGGCACTTAGGGACATGGTTTTGTGGCAGACTTGGCAGCAGGCTAATGGCTGGAATTGATGTTCCTTCAGGTCCTTCAGTGAATCACTGTATGATGTATTACATATATGCTTTCTCCTTGCTGAAATACTTTCTCCTTAAAATCACCTCTCAGCAACTTGATTTTCACAGATTAGTGAAAGAACATATTTTGAAAGAACATATCCCAATGAAATGTTCTGAACTGCTTCAAGTTGCTAACACTCTGACTCTACAAAAACTTAAATACAGATAGACACCAATTTCTTTAAAGAACAGGTTACCATTTTTCAGAGAGATACCATTTTTGTTCCTCACTATCAACATCACAATGGTATTACTATTTTCCACGGTTACAATCTTTTGTTTTCCACATTTTATTTAGAAGCCCAACATGTCAACCAAAACTGCAATTTAATATGAGTATCTTCACATCTATGAAAAAGATTCATTGCTTCAACTTTTTATTCTCTAAAGCAGTTTAGGAAACTACTTTATCATAGGAGAGAATTAAAGAACACAATGCAAACACCCCCAAAACCCCTGTATGCAGAAGTGCAGGCTACCCATTAAGATGCTCTTGCAAACCCCACTGAGATTAAAACAAAATTATCTTAGATAGCAGTAAGAGTTCAGTTCAAATATCATAATTCTAACCTTCAAACTGTTAACAATTGTGGAAAAACCTAATTAGAACATCAACAAAACTTACCTGTCGGATTATGCTTTTAACACAACGGATAGGAAGGCCTTGATAATTGGACTTGATTATCCATTTTAGAAGATGATGTCCAAGTACTTCAAAGACCATGCAGACATCTGTAATTTAATTAAGGATAACTTCCAAATAAACTTGTTCATGAGATCAACACAAATGTTTGCTTGTGTTCTGGCTAAAGAAGTCATCACCCCCTTTAGAGGGAAAATGAGTCTCCCTAAAATAAGCATGGTAAGTGCTTTGGTACCTTGTTTCAATTATATATAAAACCATACAGAAGCAGTGTTCAACAGCAGAATCAATTAAAATAAACCATGTTAATTATGGAAATCTTGTGCATTATTTCTGCATGTTAACAACAGTGTTAGGGTGAATAATTAAGAAAATAATTGTAAAAAGCAACTAACAGGCATTTCTTTTCTTTGAGACAGTTGAAAGTACTGATTTGGCCTCTGCTCTCTAGTTTTTAGTAAATTCTAAATTCTATGAATAGGAGGTTTTAATAACAAAAGTGTGCAGCAACCATGTTTTAAAAATGAACCATAACATCCACTGTTTTATTAAGCTCAAAAGTCAATCATCAAAGAACTCTTAAACAAAGAAATGCAGAACTCAGAAGCAACATGCAAAAAGCACAATACCAAAATGTTTAATTAGACACAGCATTTACTACTGGCCCATGACAGAGGCAAACAGTCAATTACCAGGGGAGGTTATTAGGAAAAAACATGATCTAGGAACTTCCTGTGATTTCTGCTTCAAAGGCTTTCTAACTTAAGAGATTCTACACCTACATGCCTGGGTATGTTATCCTTCTATTGAGAAAATCTGCAGATATGGAAGATAATTTAAAGTTTTATCATCCACAACATTCTGGCAGGAAGTTATACAATTAGACTATGCCCAATTAATCCTGAAACATGAGCTAGGAATGACTTTAACGTACCTGGAAATCAGAAAAGATGTTAAAATCTTAACTATGTGATACTATAACCTTACAAAGAACAACGTACTAAAAATAACCAAAAATTAATTGATGGATATTGCAGGAAAATCTTGATGAATTAGACCTTTCATATAGATGACCACTTCTAGACTGTTAGAAATCTTACCTAACTTCTCTAAGTTTTATTAAACTAAAATCTTGGCAATGATCTTAAGAGTCACCGTCTTTTGTTAAAATGAGACTTACCTTGTCTATCAGTTTGTCACACACATTCTTCTCAAATACCTACCTATATGCATAAAGGTAACTCAAGTTTTAACATCTGCATCCTCTATACTGAAGTTACGCCAACAGTAAAACGTCTCAAGACTTGTCAAAGCACACTCTGAAGAACTGTAACATAACTGTTGCCAACTGTTAATCTCATTTCACATTCCTCAATTCCCGTGTTAGAGGAGACACTGAGTAGTCATTTCCCACTCATATCAACTGGGTGTACTCAGAACTCCGTTTCAGAAGAGGAAACAGTCTTCGTTACTTTACCCCACAAGGAACACAAGTCACTAGCAGAGCACACAGCCATCATAAAGGATGAGCAGAGTGCATGAGCTCTGCAGGGCTTATTAACTGAGCCCACGCAGTCAAGTTGCAAAGCTACAGCAACACAGATTGCAAAAAGGACACTGCAACATTCAGAAATGAAATATAGGACACCCGCCCACAGCCCTTCAGACTGCTGCTGCTGCACTCTCCAATGCACATTGCTGACATTCCTTGCACTTACAAAAATGTTAAGCATTGCCAGTAACCAGAAGAGAAAGGGATGTAGGGAAGTAAACAGCTGAGAGGCAAGGAGAGAGCAAGAAGGAAGATGTAAGAGGAATGGCAGAGGCAGGCGCAAAGAGGGAAGGTCACCAGAAAGTGACGCCCACTCGAAAAAAAGAGATTGCAACATTCTGCAGGGAGGACTTGGACAAACTCAAGGGACACTCCATACTGGAGAGACACCTGGAATCGAGAGAAGATACAGAGCAGGCTCAGTGTTGGGAGCAAGTATGCAAAAATGTGACTGCTGTCTGATTTACTATCCTGATCTGAAAAACATTAACCTTAAGCCAGACTGTTCAGAACAAAGAGATTGGGAAAAGGTCTGCATAAACTACTAGGAAACCAGCCTTGCAAGTCCCAGGATCCTCCTACAGAACCAATAACTTTACTGGTGGGAAGGTCCAAAAATCCCTGCAGCAAAAAAACTCTGAAGCCCACCTAGGAGACATTCTTGGAGGAGGCTTCCTGAGAAATTCTCTTCAAAGCAGCACAGGAGATATCTCATAGGAGCAAACTAAGCACAGCAGCAAAAGTGAGAATAAATCTATCATTAATCAGCTGACAGGTTTAAGTACTGAAAGCTGTTCTTTCTTGACTCAAATCCTACCTGTAACTATCTATCTATAAACACACATTACTCAAGCATTTAGAAATATGACAAAGGATAAAGGCTAGTTAAGCTCTTGTACCAGCACAGAAGACTTTAGGATGCATCTCAGTTGTTTCTAGATTGGCAGCATTTAGGCATAATAACATTTAATTAATACTCTATATTCTTTGGAGATATATTACAATCATTATAATGTCTGATTGTGTGGGAATGTTTCCTTCCTTATTTTTTCCATTTATCTCTCAAAACACTTGTTCCATTATATGATTATCTGAATCATTTATTTAAAAAATACTACACTGAAATGAACATTTATTACAGCTCTAATAAATGTCCACTGCAAACAAACATAATAATTCACACATTGAAAACACCAAGGTGTCCAAGATCATGAATTCTGATATTTCATGAAAAAGTCATAATTGCAATATTTTCAAAATATACAAGCAGGTAAAAAATTATCAGCCTAGTGCAGCATAACACATTATTAAAATTCCTCTATATGTAAACACCTACTCCAGCTCCTAGGAGAAAGATGACAATTGCAGTCACACAGTGCAGACCAATGGCTCTGCACAGTCCCAGCTCTGTTCTACATGGCTCTTGACAATTTTCCCTGTTTGGAAGCTCCATGACATTTTGTGGTATTAGCCATCCAAAGGATTCATGCAACTCTCTTCTGTCTTGTTTTAGCTTTTAAATGCATTCCATAACCAATAATCAAGCCTCTATGAAGCATATGGTGTTTTATTTTACAGTCAAGCAACAGATATTTCGTGACTTGCCCAAAGGAAGCTGGAAACAGCAGAGCATGGAAAAGATCTCAAATTACTTAATTTCTCTCAACCTGTGCAACTCAGTGACACTAATGTAGCACTAATATGACATTTTAAAAAGTAAACAGCACCAAAACACTAAAATCAAATTACTTGCTCTACCCTAAGAGAACCTACACCAAAGATTATTTTCCCTAGAACTTAAAAAGGAGCTGATGAAATAATGCAACCAACCACTGCTCAAATAACTCAGGATGCACAAGCTGTTCTCAGGAATATTCAATGCATAAGATACTCGGTATCATATTTTTGCTGGCAGTCAGGACTTTGACAGACTTCCAGATGCAATTTAAATTTGAGTCCAGTATCAATCCATCCTGTATATTGGTACTTTTCTGGAAAATGTACATTTCAGTAAGGCAGGAACATCTGCCTTCTACATAAAAATTTCTGTGCTGCCATTTTTTAACATGAAGGCAAAACTGAAATAGAATAAATCAGCATCAGCTGTCCAGTTTTAATCTGCCAATACAAAGCTACCTGACCCCTTATTTTTCACTAGCACATGGTGTCTTTTTGCTTTCTCAGTGTAAGTGCTACACTGCAAAAAGATTTAAGTTTGGATGTGATTTCCAAATATTATCACTAACAAAATTTACTCTTCACACCTAGAAACAGCCCTTACCTTTAATACAGTGAATTAAATACATGTGAATCTTAACAAGAATTTAGGAACATTACTGGGAAATTGCTCTGATAAAGACATAAGAGCTATTTCTATGTATAGCTATAAATGCATAACTGTACTCCTTATTTCATATTAGTGTTTTACAACATAACAGTAAATCAAAATTTTTTATTTCTAAAAATAATTATTCTTCAACTGCACTACAGTCAGATGAAAACAAATAAAAATGGGGGAAAAGAAAAGGAGATTAGACAGCAGTCTGTAACTGAGAACACCTGACCCTGTACTCAGCATATACCCAAAGGCTCCATAACTGATGTCAAGAGACAAATGAACAGGATGAAAGCTGCTTGCACACTTCTGTCTGGAAGGATGCTTTCTAGTGAGCATTCAGATTTACTGACTGTTACCTTCTACATTCCTCTCCTAGAAGATGGGAGTTGGTAAAAGGTACTTTAATCTGAAGGTTGAAGGCACATCACCAAAATCAATGTATAATTAGGCTCTCTAGAGCAGGAACTGTCTCTCTGGCAATAGGACCCATGAACAATGAGGTTTGATACTGGGCTCCAAAACACAACAGGCACACACATAAGTCCAGCTGTAACAGTAAATGAAAGCACAGTAATATAATATGCTGCTAAAATACCTAATATAATTAGCAAGGAGAACTCAGTTTAGCTTAACTCTAAAATTAAATATATTCACAGACTCAAAATTTACCATGAAAATGAGGCAGCTGTATTTCACTTTATCTCTCTCTTTTTTCCACCACCCCTCTTTTCTTTTTGTAAAGAAAGCTTTCAAAGACATAGCTTTACAACCTTTGCCAAAAACAAGGTCAGACCTGGTCAAAAGATAATTACATGAACAAGAGAAGCATCTCCTTGGCCTCACACTTCTCACAAGAAAACAGAAACCAGATTTTTCATGACACCAACAATTTCTCTTTACCAGTCTAGAACAAAAAAATATTACTTGTAAGCTTCAGTTATTATCAATGTTTCCAGTAAACTCCATTTTTAAAGTAATATAGTTCTAGTTCTACCAGACTATGAAAGGATATACAAGACTTCTTTTTAAATTTTGCACTGTTTAGAAAAGCTAAGTTACTTTCACTCCACAGAGTGCCTTACACACTGCACTTCTCTTGGCATCTACATACATTCTGGTGTTTCTAATTTGTATATTTAAAATAAGGTTAACTACAAAAAAATCCAGAACTAAATGCTTACTTATTTCAGTATAATATCTTTAATGAGAATGCCATGTTCTCAAAAGGATACGAATTCCATTCATTCCAGAAATTTTGAAGTCATCAATTAGCTGTACAACCATATCCTTGTTGGGATCATTAGGGTCACTTTCACGAACCTAAACCAAGAATGCAAACACTGATATTTTAGGAAAAAGTTCACTTTGAAATACTAATTACTTAGATTTCCACACAAATTTAAGTATTTTGGAGCTTCAGAAAATATTAACTCACAATAAGATGTTTAGAGGACAATATGCAAAAAACAAGAGTCTAATATCAATTCTCTGTGTTTTTTTAATTCACTGTTCCTATTATTGTTATTGAACACTGTATTGCAATAGTGATACTTACACATTTGAGCAACTTTATTTCATCCAAGGCTGTCTCCGTATAATGCTGGGCACTTTTTACAACTTTCATTGCAACAAACCTTTTTCCCCTTGAATAGAAGAGAAACATTTTCAACATGTACACTGAGCGAAAACAAACATACACTGAAGGTTGAGAATTTTCAACTAGAATATTTCATAGTCTAATGCATTGGTACAGAAAATGCTGAAATTACACTTAACGACAACTTTTAACAACACTCTGTTAATAGCGTAATTATTGATATTTTAGTCTCAATGCTAATGTCTCTAAAAGAGGAATCTGCTTGCACGTTATCATTTAATGAACATAATTATATTTTTTAATTAAAGATACAAAAGAAATAAAAAATATAAGCTTATTCTTGCATGCTCAAGACAACATGCAAATTCAATAGGAAAGCTAATTTGTCAAAGAAAATAGAATTACATTTATTTCTGAGAGCTTTTATAAACTACACTGTTAATCAAGAGCAAAATGAGACTGTAGTATCTTTCTGCACAAAAAGACAGTAAATATTTACATAACTTTACCATACACATAAAATAGAAGTTATTGCAAACAAAATAAAAGAAATGTATTAAGAATAAAGTTTAAGTATAAGGAAACAGTTTTCTTACTGCATATCCCAGCATAGCCAGACTGTAGAGAAGTGTCCCCATCCTAACTTTCTGATAACATGATACCGGCCATTGAAAAGATCACCAATTTTCACTGGATGATAGCCTCCTTTCATGAAAAAAAAAAAAACAAGTAGAAAAAAGAATATTTAGGAAATTAAAAAGGAATTCTCAGGTTTTCAAGTAATTCTCTTTTAGTTATGTATTTTCCACTTCAAATTGTCCTGTACTATAAATAGGAAATATAAAGAAAACTCTAATGGTAAAAATTCTGCCTTGCTTGGCCTGGAGGGAAAGAACTCGTGTCCTGTAACTACTGTAGAGTTTGTTCACCCTTCTCTCTTATGGCTTTTATTTATGGTAATATAACCATCTGTTCTCTATTTCCTTGGGCTTATCTTCCACTTCATAGACAGTAAAGATCTACATTATTTCTTTATCATATTTGAAGCCTCTCCAGTCAACATATTTTGGATGATTGCAGAATCTCAGCAGAGATTGTTTTAATTCCCATTTGCTTTCGAGTAATAAAAGCAGCAATAAAATACTTCCTGAGAAAATGTTAAGAACAATGCAGACTTCATTGATGCTCTTCTACTTGGCCCCTGATCCACAGCAGCAATGCATTTTTCTGACATCTGAGCGTTTTACAGTGAGGAAGAAGAAGAAAAAACAGGCAGCTCTGGGCTTTGTCTGAATGGCTTTTTCATTACTAAAGTCTGCAGTCCAAATTTAAACCACTACACAGGTTCTCCACAATGTCACTAGGCAGAAAGGCCAACAGGACAGAGCAAGCTGGAGCTCAGGTTTCTAGGAGGTGTAATGAAGCCTTTTATATCCTTTATATTTTGGGAGACACTATTAGTTAAACGCAGGGAAGAAAATGAACACATAAGATTTTTATTCAAACCTTAATACACCAACAATAACAGCCATAATTTTGCCTAAATTGCAAACAAACAAAAAAGCTGCACCACTCAACCCTCCAAGACATCAGCAGCAGACTCAGAGCAGCTTTCAAGGAGCCACTTCTTTCTCTCTCTCTGGTCCTTCACAATGTCCTGTCCAACTGTCCTTTGGCAGGATCCTCAATTATTGACTAATCCATTTGGAATTAGGAAAGCCTCCAACTACTTTCTCAAAGTTTCTGGATCTGTTTTGAATCCCTTGAAAATCTTGTTAGAACTGGTTAAGACAACAATGTGAATTTATAACTTAATTTCTTGAATTTAAAACAGGGACTTCACTCTTATCTCCTTTTATCTGTGGGAACAGTGATGTCAAATCTGGATATATTTATATTCTTTTTTTGCTAATAACATCTTCTGCCTTAACAGAAGTTCAACAGCTCTTTTATGAACTCTCATATGCTGCCAGAGCAGATTAATAAATTTAACACAATTGTGCTACAGAATTTTAACTATTACATACTCAGGAGAAGGATAAAGCTTAAATGATGTACTGTGCTAGATGCTGGTGTGACTAACAAACTCTGAAACACACAGCTTTGATGTATGTGTGCTAAGGTGTAACTGCAGGCTTAGCAAACAGCACACCCAGCTTCACCCAAAAGCTGACCCTTCCCTTGGGGAAGACCTTCCCAGCCCTCTTATCACTTGAAGGAGATGCTCATGAAAGCTGCCAGGACAACTCACCCAGCACAGTAAAACGAGACTTTCACTGCCACTGCTGAGCTGTGCCACCCTCAGTAAGGATGCCCACACTGCCAGACAGGAACTCCTTATTTCCAAATCAAAACCCAGATCACTTCTGGAACACCTGACTGGATTTGCTCTCCAGCAGAGAAGGGGTACCTGGACTTAGTGAGAGTGAGGGCTGACTACTATACTGTCCATCTGCAAACAGAAACAGCATCAGCCACGTATGAAGCCTGAGTCTATTGCAGCTTCCCTATTATAGAAATTTTGCTGAATAAATGCAAATACATGAATTGGTACTGATACAAAAATTAGAAACAAAACTAAATTTGATTTTGTCTATTTAAGCATCCTTCTAGTAACAGCTGATGGAAATATTTAACAATCTGGATAAATATAATCATTAAGACAGCTACTGACTGATTTAAAACAAACAAACGAAAATATAATTACTTGGTAACTTTCCCACAAAATTCTATGCAGGATGAGGAAGTCATAGATACAAGAGGAAAGTTAAGAGAACACACAGGAGTTCTACCTTTCCATTACTGAAAAGGCTTGCATTTGTGAAGTGAACCAAATCTGATGACCTGCAAAATTTATATGAGACTTCCACAGAGATACACTATCACAGATAAAAGTATGTTTCTAGGAATAGTTTAGACAAACAAGAGTCTTTAAGTCTGACTGTACAAATAACTTTTGGCATACTTGTGCTTCAAAGGGTCAAAAATAATCAAAAACTTGTGATAGTTTCTTCCTATCAAAGACAGAAGAGGAAACAGCATAGAGAGGAAATCAGACAAAGACACCAAAGTTAATAAACTGGGGCATGATGAGTTATTTTAGTAAACTCCATGTGTAGGTAGCATAACAATACCATATATGTAAAAATCATGTTGTTTTGATCCCTACACCACTGTCATAACTAACTATAACAATACACCAGCAAATGTGACAGATGCCAACAGTGGAAGCATATATAGCATACTAGTATGTATGTATGTATGTATATATATATATATATATATTTCACAAGATACTTTCCACTGTCCTAAGTCACAGCAGGAGCAGTTTTGGAAATAATATTTTACTAATCCTGTACATGCTACTCTCTGATTATTCATATCAGCAACATATGCATTTACAGGTTGAGGACAACCAGATAAACAATCCACTTAGTTATGTGTATTTCAAAAGCTGGTGTCATCCTATGATGAATGTAACCATTTCAGTTCTCCATGATACTAAAAGTATTTCTAAGTATTAGTACCAAGAAAGCATCTATGCAAAATTAACAAGCTGATAAAAATTATGTGCTTTTGGAAAAACAATACTGGCAGTTGAAAATATGGAGTGTATAAATAATAATGCAACACAAAAAAACTCCACCCTGTTGTACTGCAGCATACACAGAAAAAAAAGTCTCTGACAGCTAGCTAGCTACATGCATGCAAGAAGGAGGGTCAGAAAAAATGAGGTCATTATTCCTGAATGTCTCCTGAATGTATTGGTAATTGTAGCTGGCTGGTTCTATGTTTGTATAGGGAATTATTCCCTTTGTGAACTAGATGAATGGGAGACATCTCCAGGGGGCAGAGAAGATGATCAGAGAAGCAAAAAATTCCAATTACATCCATGACACAACAAAAAAAAAAAAAAAAAAAAATTACCAAGTGTTTCAAGGCTTCTCAGAGAAGAAAAACTAGCTTTACAAAGTACCCCTCAAAAAATCATGCAGTTGGACATTTGATATTTCCATTCCTTAAATAAATATTTGCAAAGCATTTTATGCAAATTCAGTAGCACAAACAGAAGTAATGTTACAGATTCAAACAGGCCCTAGAGGAAGCCCCCAGGGAAAGGAAGTCAGTCTGCTTTTCACAGATGGCTGCTAGTCAGTCTCTTTCACATCAGGTGTTAATACAAACTGATCCAATTTCCTCATTAAAAAACACTCCTATGACTATTTACTAATCACCATGTAATGTGATCAAGATGCAAGTCCAGCACATAGTAACATACCCTTAAAAATAAAAGTAGTAACAAAAATGCTCAACGGGAAGTACAGCTAACAGGCCGTATGTTGACTTCCTGAAAAAAATAATTATATACTCATCATCAAAATTCCCCTCCTATAAAATTTCAGACTGAGGTTGAGAAGAGATGAAGTGTGCTCTGGGCCTCAGTCAAAAATCCTGGAAGACTGCCATTTTGAAGACAAAATTAGGAATAAAAGAGACACTCCAGTAATAAATTATAATTTCCATATCTTTATCTTCCACTTGCTACCCAAAACAGAATAAGATACTCAAACTAATAACATGTCTCAAAAAATGGAAAATGCATAACTTACTTATTCCCTACACAGAATATAAAATATATAAACAAATCCCAAAGTGGTCATGGAATTCAGATTCTTATGGAGACCCTCCCTTCAGTTCCACACCAGCAGACTGAAAGAAGGAAATGCACTGCTCAGTCTTACAGGAAATTAGGGTCAGAAACTAAGCAAATCCTCTACTGAAGCAACAAAAGCACTGCTCTCATAGAAACAAGTAATGATCATGACACCCAAATGAACCAAAGCTTGAACCATCCTTAATGTACTTTAAAAAATTCAAAGCCTCAGGATCAGAAGAATTCAGAAGAACTTTTATGCATACAGAAGTTCCCTTTAATTTTTCAGGAAGCCTACAAGTATTCTTAGTGTAATGTAGTTTATTTCAGAAGTATACAGATCTCACTACTGACCTGCTCTAGTTAAACAGGTAACTCATAAACAGGTTCTCAACTTAGACTATTTTTTTGTTTTGTGATTTAGCTTCTGCAGATGGTGACATTTTGCAAGGGATACTGGAAAACAGACAACAACGGATTGTTTGAAATTAAATACAGCCCTTACTTCAGGAAAGAATAAAGTCAGAGCTTTGAAATGCTTAATCTCAAGGAAATACAGATGTTTATGAGTACACAGATGTTTAAACAAACCCTTATTCACTGATGGAACATGTTAAAGATGCCAAAAGAGTTATCTTACAGAACAAATGTGTGTTAACACAAATAATAAAAAAACAAACCAAAATACTTGAGCATGGTTTGATAACATGTTTTTCTCTTCCCTGCTGCAGATTTCAACATCTAGTTTGAGTTTATTTTTTGGCTTTTACTATTAACATTTGTAAGCCACTTATACATTTGAAATATAATATATTAATAAAACCTTTTACACCAAGATGAAATAGTCACTTTCCATTGTTAAATATGTAAATAGAAAACGCTTTTCCAGGCTAGGAAGGGGAGTCTTTGAAATAGTACATTTACATTTCCAGGCTTATACAGAAACTTCTGATTAAGAAGACATTATCACATTTGACACAGGAAGTGTTTCTTGGTATGAGGAATACAGAATACCAGATACAGTCAGTGTGCATAGAGTGCTTTTTGACTATTCAAAAATACTGATCTGAAGAGAGAAAATTCTAATGTAAATATTCTTGAAATGTACTACAATAGGTAACCCAGAGTTGATAGAACTGTTATTTATCATTTTTCATGTAAGTACACTGTACATTCTACCCTAATGGGAACAGACTTGCAACTCTATCAGTGACATTAAAATAAATTTAAGTATTGACACTGTTGTACTGCAATCATGCCTTTATGCATTTAACAGTATTTAAAACCTGAATACAACCAATACAAAAATTAGGGAAATTGAGTTAAAATGAAGATGCAGAGAGCCTCAGACAATGCTGAGAGCTGTGAAAGACACCACGTGGAAAAGAAGCATGTAACATCTTAGGTTAGTGCAAGTGAGAGAAGAAAAGAAAAATAAACAATACAGTTTAAAAAATAAATTTATGTAATGCTCTTAAAGGCAAAGCATTTTAGAACAATTTGGAGCACAAGAAGAGTTGTTTGTCTTGGTTTGGATGTTTCTGTTTCTCTTACAACTCGCATGAGTCAAGGGAAGTTTATTCTCTATTCTTTTAATCGGGACATCAGGAAGAATACAGGGATGCTATACTTGTAGCTCTATTGAAAACTGTATAAACAAGCTATGGCTAAGTGAAAAAGTAATGCTGAATACAATTATGTATCAGGACCTGAAATGAAGAGCTGTTCCTAATTCTTGTATTAGTTAATTCTATAATTAAAGATCAGCTCTTTAAAAATCCCTCAAGAACCAGAACTAAGAGTGGTGTGACCACCACGGTGAACTGCGCTCACCTTTGCAGTAATCTGCAGGATCCTCTTGCTCCTCATCGTCGGAGCCCAAAATCTCCTCCTCGGGCTCAGGCGGGGCGGGCTCCGGCAGGGGCGGCGGGGGCGGCGGCGGAGGCGGGGGTGCAGAGGGAGCTTTCTGCTGAGGCTCTGGCCTGGAAGTGGGACAGAGATAACACTTTGTAAAGAGCCACCTCACCGGGGTGCCCAGCCCTTCAGCGGGGATGAAAAACCACCGAAGCATCTCTCGATCTCGCTGTCACCTTTCACATCCCCTTTGGGACACTGGGGAGGCGTGCACAGAGAGGAACCTGGCCAAACCAAGAGCAGGTCTCCAGTGAAAGAGCTTGCAAAAGACACATGAAGTATATAATCAGATACAGACAAGCAAATTAGACATTAGATTCATCTTCTTGAGCAAAACTGAGAAGAAATACTTTTGCAAAGACTATCAAGTTATTCAAAAGCTCCTGCTAGCTGAAGGATGAATTTTTAATTAATTAATTAATACACAGCAAGAAACAATCTTCTAGAGACACAGACACAACCCTTAATGCACTTCTCATCTGCCAACACTATGGAAAGCTGTTTCAATATACAAAATACTGAAAACATCTATTAGAAAGTAAGAGAAAAAAACGTCATCATCCTAGGTAGTCCACAATGCTCATCCCAAGGCATATCACATGCTTTAATACACACTAATTAATTAAAAAACAAAACAAAATCACCAGAGTCTTGACACCACTGGGCAAGAGATGGGCTTTTTTTGTCTTGCAGCTCCTATTTTGTAAAAAAACAACCTAAGTAAAATATACTTTATATCCTGTTCCAAAGAAAGCTGTACTTGGTTACTACAAATTACTCACATTTCAAAACTGAGTATTTTCAACAGACTGATGTCCAGGGTTGAAGGGATAAGACCTCTCTGTCATATAATTAAGAAAGCCTTCCCCAAACAGGTTGATGCTGTTGTTTTTTTGCATTCATGCCTCTTTCAAGTGAAAAGTATATACTTTCCAAATACATTTGCAAAGTAACTTAAGCATTTGCGCCATCAAAAGCTGCTATAAATTACATCTACTTTAACCACATCTAAAAAACACTGCATTAACAGTATTTTGTTCTTCATGTAATGAAAAAAATTGGTTGATGTTTCAGCAGCTAGAATTAAGATCCAAATACTTCCTTCATCACGAGTAAAAACTGTATTTATGTTTATCCCACTGCTAAGTCATCTTCCTCATAATTCCTTTTCTTTTTAATACACTGCAATTGTTCAAGACAGACAGACAGACCATTTGGTGTCAAAGAGAACACGGTTGGTCAGAAACAAATGCCACTGGCAACACTCACCACCTGCAGAGCAGCTGCTATTATACCTTTGCTTAAAAGGACATGACTGCAAGCTGCATTGCATACTAAATTCATCTGCCTGCTACCCCATTCAGATAGTAAAATTCTTCAGTCAATAAATGGTCAGATTTTAAAAGGGGTACTTTGAACTAATTTATCAATGATTTAAGTTATGATGGGAAATCTAATGAAGTAAATGAATTTACATCATTCTTAACCACATGCAACTAGACAGAAGAGAAAGAAGAAATCCATTTGTAAGATACAAAATAAATACATTTGCAGATGTTCCTATTTAAAATTATGTTGGTTGTTTGCTTCCCTCTTTCATTTTTGGCTCCCAACAGATGTCTTTATCTGGTACACTGAGAGGAAAGTAAACTGCAAATGGAAAGTTCAGCACTTTCTCTGACCTACTACAAACCGGATTACTGACCCTCCTGGTTTCATGAACCAGCCTGGTCTCATGGTGCCAGCCAGCTCCCAGTGACAGTGACAGCTCCTACATCTGATCTGAAAGCTTAAACCAAACAAACCATCACAAAAGGAGCTACATTACAAACCCTGAAACTTCATCTGCTGGGCACAGGACCATTTTGGATACACAGATCAAGAACTAGGAACACTTAAAAATAAAAAACTAATGGTTGGACTTGATGGCCCTGAAAGTCTTTTCCAGCCTAAATGACTCTACAAGCAAAAAGAAGAATGCAGAGTGAAACAGCCTGTACTTCATCCATCTCTGTACTTCATCCCTATGTCTGCAAGCAGGGTGCCAGGAACAGAGGCACATCCATCAGTGCCTGGACTCCTTATTTTGGATGATACCATCATCTTACTTTGTTCTGACCACTGGTGTCCACGTTACTATTTTGGTCACATGAAATGGTACAACTACAGAAAAAAGGTAGGGTAGGGGAAATGCAGTTTTGTGTAAGTTCAAAAATTCATTGAAGTAGGTTAAGAAAACAGGGTTCTTCTGAGTCTCTCTCAAGCTACTGTATTTGATTTTGGTTTCAAAGGGGTTATTTTTCCTGTATTCAATCCCAGTTGATTTTTATATTCAGAGTGTTTTTTTACTGTCCTTTGAGGACACCAGGAAGGAAGGAAGATATTACTTTATTTCCTTCTGGAGTTATGATTTTTGTCAGCAAATAACAAAACACTGCTTTAAATGAGGAATATCTTGGGTTTGCCCATTTAGCTTTCCTTGCATCTTTTGGGGCAATCAAATATTAGTACAGAAAGATGAGGGAAGGAAAGAAACAAGCTGAGTTATATCAGTCTGACTGCTAATTCTGCATTATAGTAATTTTTTCCTCTAGTTTAGAATTCTTAGCAAGAGATTCTTATAGTTCTTTGGTTTTTTTCACTTTTACTTTTCTAGGATATATGTAAAGATCAAGTCTTCAACATTTTACTTGATGACTTAAATTCTGCCTACAGGCTAAGTAACTCATCCTGGCATCCCCAATCCTGATCTTATGCCAACCCATAGCTTCACAGTGTTAGGAAGGACATCAATGAAAGAACTCCAGTTTTGCTATTTCTTAGTGGCCTTTTATTGAACTGCAAAGATAAGCTATGATGAATGCTTCAACAACATCTTAATTTACAATTTAGAGCATGAATATACAGTTTATTCAGCTTAGATTTCATTTTTTTCTACTACAGTCTGCTAAATGTTAATTATTTTTTCGTTTGAGTAGACTTTAAAACATTGTTGGCACCAAAAAGTCCAACCATTTAGAAACCTGTGAGTCACAAACACATCCGTAATCTCAGTTTCCTTTTCAGAAATATAATTGTCAAATACTATTACAACATAAAAAGCTACTCAACAACCATTATTTCAAGTTATTAGTCTTTCTTATACCTAAAATGGTGTAATGATATGCATGAGGTAACACATGCATGCGGAGATAAATATTAAACCTGGTTTTTTTTTTTTTTTCTGTAGTAATCACTTGGTACTCTGTGGTCGACCACTATTAGATTGCTCACCACCATCCAAGCATAAACACTTAATTAACAGAAGAAGATGACACACCATTTCTAGACTCTCAGTATTCTGTCAGCAGGTATGCAGAGAACTGACCACTTCCACAAGCTACAATGACAAACCTTATAACTGTATTGAAAGAAACACTAAAAACAATTAGCAAACATTAGCCGGCATTTTTTGTCTTTTAATTACTGCCTTTTGATTGGACAAAAATTAATTTACAGCAAAGTCCAATCAAAATACAATTAAATCCTATTTTTAAACTGTTCTTAGAGGGAATACTTAGTAAAATACAAAAGAAAAGTTGAAGTATTTCTCCTCTACAGTGATCTTGAAGCAAAATGCGTCAAAACCCTGCATGAAATCTTGCAAAAAAATCAACTGCCCACTGTTATGAAACATAACATTTCTGACAACTTAATTTTACTGTTCTCCCTCGTGAACATGTTGCTCCATGCTCCCACTGGGTAACAGACAACAGTAAAAGCAATCTCCTTAACACTCAAACCTTAGAATGCTGAGAATATTATACTATGAGAAATCCAGAAAATTCCATCCATTTTTTTTCTTGTTGATGTTGTGGGGTCATTTGCTATTCTTCTGTAATTGAAAAGGTAAAACAAGAGCAGTGAGAGTGATGAAAATCACAAAATGCCTTCCATATGGGAAGCATCTGAACATACTAGAGATTTTCAGCCAAGAAAACAAGACATCAGAGTGCTAGAAAATCTTGAGAGATACAGAGAAGGCAAATGGGAAATGGCTGTCCGCTGCCTCATCCCACACAAACTGAGCCAAGTTGACTGAAAACTCAAAAAAAAAGACTCATGCAATGATGCTAAGAACTAAGGTGACCTTTTTTCCCTTGGATATCATGGATACAAGAAGTTATTTAAGTTCAAACAGGGCTCAAAACAACTCATGGAGGAAAAGCTGACTGATGGCTAGCCCAGGACTGCCTTTGTGAGGCCCAGCAGCCTGGGATGTGGAACAGTATTCAGCACCCTGGGGCACAGCTCTGCACTCCTCCCCAGAGGGAATGCAGGTGCACCTTGGGTGTGTCCTCATGCAGTCACTCCATCTTCAGACATTCATTTCTTTTCCTCAACAAATTAATGATTTCCATTCCTAAAAACCAAGAGACTTCAGGCCTCTTTATCTGAAACACTCACAGACAAAAAATATGTTTTCATTTTGAAGTAATGGATAAGAATGTCTTGCAGGCAGGACTGCTATAGAAGAAAATCACCTCAGGAAAACCTCCTGTTCCCATGGGAACATGTACAACAGCAGGAATCCCTCTCTATGAACACTGTACTGCACTCACAGAAATTTGTCAGATTAAACTAAGAACTACCTCAATCTGGGGGGAAAACAAAACTCCCCTTTAAGACTTTCATATGAACACTACCAAAGACATTTTTTGCTAACAAAAAATGCCATTAAAATCAGGCTAAATTACTCCATATATCTAATAAAATATAGAATAAATTATATTCTAACAACGTTATATGAACCTTCTGCCATGCCCACAGAGGTTCTACAGGGAATTTCAATCTGCAGTGGTAAAAAAGAGGAAACAAGGAGCATCAGAAGAATTATGCTGTAAGCCTCCTAAGAGATGGGAGCTTTACAAAATCTACTAGTGAGGGTTGGTCCATCTGGAAGGAGCTCTAGCTATGCGCCTCTCCAGCTCCTAAAGGCAAAAGCTTTTATCCTCCTGGGCAAGGCTCTCAAGGTTCTGTAGAGTTAAAAGTCTGAATCTCTATACACAATTCTTACAGCTGTTATTAACTGCTGAAAGACTCAGCTATTTGGATCTCTTTCTCGTTTGTTCAAATGGTGTCTGCTTTATGAGCTGAATTCTTGCTTGCTCTTTTTTCTCAAATGCAAATTTAGCTTAATTAGACAGGTGCCTTCTAACACTGAGCTCTTTGAACCAGAGGCAGCCTTAAATGGAGGCTTTCTAAGTTCACACACATAAAACAAACAACAAAAAAATGTAAGATCAAAAGAACTCTGAAGTTATCACTCAAGGAACAAAATTATGTTCAATGTTTCCAGTAAGATTTTAAGTGGATTATAATTCAGAATATTTTTAAATTTTAATAGTTATGATAAATTATTTGTAATTTAATAATTCTTTTTAATTATGCCAGAGGTCATATTACTGTTTTCAGAAACAAAGTCCACAAATACAGAAGGAAGCAGGGCATAAGGAGATGTGTTTTTAACTAACTCCAAGAAATTATTGATGTGAACTTCCAGGGACAGCCTCGTTATACATCAATAGCACTATTTGTGTTCTTATTGTAGTACAAAACCGTACTACCATCTCCAATTCTAGAAAATTTATGCATAAAAAGAGCACTGGTATGTCACAAACATGAAGTAGTTTCTACATCTGGTCATTATCAAACAAAATTATAATTCCTCCTGGGACTGTTAACATTCCTTCCAAAGATACCATCCTACCATCAAGCATTAATAGAAGCACCAGTAAAAACCCCTCCCAGAAGGGAGCAGGCTAAGACATGGTAGCTTTTGTAACCTCAAACAGCAACACAGAATGAATTTTTCATTCCCATCTTACTTACTAGTCTTTTAGAGGCCACCATGGGCTTGAGAATGCACACTCAAAGTCCAAGTGAAATGCCAAGGAACGCTGTCTTCTCCCATTCCAAATGACAGCTATTATAAACAAATGCCATTTCCCACAGCAAGCACTGCAGTTTTACCACAGCACCACCCCAGCCCAGCATCACAGGAAGAGCACATTGCCAAAGGCAGAGCTGAGGGGACCCAGCAGCAGCCTACCATTACATCAAATCACATCTAGGATGAAGCAGTGAAGTCTGCAGAGTTCAGGAGGCAGCTCTTTTGCCTTTCTCTGATACAGTTACAGCATGTTCTGAGAAGTAACTGGTTTCAAGCCCTGAAAGTCAGTCCCAAATTAAACTTTGTTCTCAAACAGATGCAATTCTGTTAAAATGTTAAGACAGTAAACCAGAAGTCAAATCTATCCAGAAAGGCTCCAGCTTAATTGGACTTGCAAGAGTAATATGTCTTCTTCCTCAAATACTGTTTTTCTCACAGAGTTGTATTTTCCAGACAAGTGATCCATTATAGACTTGCAAAGGAAAAAAGAGTCAACAGTTAATTAAAAAACACAGACCCACCTGGCAGCACAAAAAGAAAATATATAAATACTCAGCACCTTACCTGTACTTCTAGTCACCAGTAAACTGTTGTAAAGACTGAGAATGTTAAAATCATAGAATATTTTGAGCTGGAAGTGACCAACCGGCATCATCAAATCCACCTCCTGGTCGTTCAGAGGAGAGCCCCAGAAATCACATCGTGTGCCTGAATGTTTTGTCCAAATGCTTCTTACCTCTGTCAGGCTTGGCGCTGTGACCATTTCCCAGGGCTTCCAGTGCCCAACCACCATATGGATGAAGAACATTTTCCCAGTATCAAACCTAAACCTCCTTGGCTCACTTCACGCCATTTCTTCAAGTCCTGCCACTGATCACATGAGTGAACAGATCAATAACACACCTTCTGCAAAAGAGGTGACTGTCAGATCCAGCTTCACAGAGAGACATCAGGCACTGGGCAACCTGAGACCTGAAGAGCCACACCTACCATCAGGTGTGTCTGGGTGCAGATCCTTGTCACAGCTGATGCAGTGACTGCAGCAGCTACCGAGGAATGAGTTCTGAGGTGTGACCAGATCAACCCCGAGCAAGCACTCACTACTGAGACCAGGGACAAGAGTGCCTCTTTGTGCCCTTCTGCACCAGCTACTGACCCTGTCCACTGCCTCTGGCAGCAGCTCCCAGATGTCACGGTCTGCTGCCTGGTTCCTGAGCTGCAGAGATTCTTCCACTCTGCCAGTGGAATGGCCTCTGTGGAGAGGAGCCTTTCCTCATGCCCTATTTGCCTGCACTCACTAGGGGCTGTATTTCACAGGCACAGGGGTGGTTACACTGCATTTTAATCTCCCACCGCTGCTCTGGCAACACCCAAGTCTCATCAGGAGGTCCCACAAGAGCTTTTGGCTAAAAAAATTTAACAAACTCCAAAGAGCCAAAGTGGAGAAACAGAGCTGTCATAAATCCATGTATTATGCACTGTTCAATGAAGAATACAGTTTCTTATATACACATCCTAACACATCAAAATAAAACTTCCACCTGAAGTACATCAGATTACATCAGATATGGAATACCATTCTAATGCAATGATAAAAAATGTGTTAAAAAATAGTCTCTCAAACCACACATGAAACTTCAACTTCTTCAAATCTTCTTGCAACAAGAATCCCTTCTCATGCTGCAAAGCTTCCTCCTCTTATCTATGTCCAGCAACCTCCACTTCTGACCAGGAAGATGACCTGACAGAAAACACCAACAGACAGTGGCAGCAATGGACACTATTTTGACTTCTTTCTCCCCTCAACATTGGCTGCACGATGGATTACTTTTAACAGAACGATTCACAACTGTAAAAATGGAAATTAATTTTTTACTTTCTTTCTGGCGTGTTATGTTGTAGTATTTAATTTTTGCCTTTCACTCTGGCATGTTAAATTACAGTGTCTCTACTCTTTCTATTAATAACATATATTCAGGAAACATGCTGTTGTTGCTTCAGTATCCTACAGTTGCCACTAGCAACAAATTTACATGTTTTTGAAGGAGAGGGGGAAGAATCACCCTCTGCTCTCCAACAGCCCTGACCCTGGAGAAGTTAGCAGATTTAACACGATTTAGCACCAAAATCACTCATGTGACTGACCATTTGAGGTCAAATATGGACTGAAATATGAATTTGTAACTAAATTACAAAATGCGCAATTTAATCTTTATCACAGGACAGGAACACCTTCAAGGAAGTATACATTCCATTGATATGTTAGAAACCATACAAAGACAACTGAAGAGAAATGAAGCCAAATGAGCTGAAGCAAACCAACAAATGCAGTGTTTCACTCCTCTTTTTACCCACTTAATGGACAAGTAGAAAGGATATTATAGGAATAGTGAAGTTAAAACCCTTCACTTAATATCAAATGTAGCTGAGCAGCAGAGTACCTTGCCTTAGGTTGGTTGGCTTTTTCCTGGCCCCTAAAGCAGCCTGGTAAAATGTAACCCTGACTTCATGTGATCATCTCAGTGCAAAAATGCATTTTTCATGTCCACATTTACTTAATGTTTAGAAGACCCATTCATCCCATTTAGTGTGAATGCATGATGCTCTGGATTATGTCTGGGAACTCCATTCTTCAGGCAATGAGAAAAGGGTAAGCAGAAAGGCATTTTGCATTGGAAAAACACTGAGGGACATAACTGGCAGGTGAAAAAAACAGAGCCTGAAGGAACAAGATTGCATGACTAAGCCAAAATTAGAAGAACCTCTCTGTCTGCTTCAAATACAAACATTTGCTGCAATGATAAATTCTGAATGCTCCAGTTGGAATTCTATTGATACCAGACTTCGCACTGACCTTGCTTTCAAGAGGCCAGAACAAGCATTTTACATGAACTCTTTACATTAACACAACTCCTTTTCACTAATGTGTTTTCTTTCTAAATAAAGAATTGAACTCAATCCTTCAAAATACACACAATTCCTCTCCCAAACTTCCAAATCCCAGTAGCACTTCCTCTATGAAACAAGAACTTTAGAAATATTTTCACAATTCCTACTAGCATTTATGGAAGTACCCACCTTCCACTGCAGTATCATTAAAACTGATAAAAGCAAGCTAAACAAGTAACTCAAACCATTTTTAACTATTAGACATAAGTTGCAAAGATGCCTATAATGCAAAAACTTTCTGCTAGTGTTCAATAGTCAGTTATATTCTTCCATTTTGGGCATAAGTGGTCATAAGTACAATATATAAAATGTCTGCTTTGAGTTTCTCTGTATCACTCATTCCTGTTAATTTATGCACTGATTTTCATAAAAGAAATAAGTAAAAGCAGCAAAAAGATTGCCAAGTCCAGCTGCAGTCACAAGCAAGCAAATGGAAAACTTACTTTTTTTTTTCACAAAAAATTAATTTTTACCCAAATACAGATAAATAACAAGCAGCTGGTTTTAGCTTCATGACCGTTTATTAAATCTTTCTGTCTTCTTGTTCTCATAAACACAGCAGCAATTATTACTCTTCAAACACATGAAAACACTTATTTGGATAACTTTGATAAACTGATCTTTAAAAAAGCAATTCCTTAAACTCCTTGGCTTAAAAAGTATCCTTTTTTAAGTGCCTAGATCTCTGATTTTTAAGTTTACTTTCCATACTTCTTAATGCAAAACTGAAGTTGATCTCGTGCCCAACAAACCTCGTAGAACATGGCATATTTTATTTATTTTATGCAGATGTTGTTTCCAAAAGCCATTGAATTCAGCACGCTCTCCTGTCACATTCCCTCAATGAAGAGGTTGTCATTCTTGGTCTGTAAGACTCCTCCATGTGCCCTTTGTCTTTCCAGATGTTTCCAGGGAAATGTCTTTCCATTCCTTATTCGCATCAACCATTTGTCTTGGGAGCTGCAGAGGCAATTTTGGAGGTTTCCACTATTTTTAAAGCTTGCAAGTGAAGGACCGCTCATTTAACTGGATCTTCAATAAGCAAGCAGCCATTACAGTAGAGTTAGGAAAGTCATCCCAATATTACAGAGCACTGTCCAGCTGGCTTGAATGAGGCAGTTTTGTATACTAAATACTGTGACAATTCCTGTTGAGATTTTCAGAATCTATTTTGTGTCAGCAAGTCTGAGAATAAGGGTTATCAGACCATCTGACTCATCCCAGCCTTGGCATGCTTCACCTCACAGCATGGATGCTGGATGACTCACTTATTGGAATATTCCTATTTTCAACAACAAGACAGAGTCCCATCCATGATGGAAAAGCACTCAAGGAATCCCAGCTGTCATGAATTCCCAGATTAACTGTCTCCCTTGCAGAGAAGATGCAAGAGGCACCTGTCTCCAAGGGTGAGGTCTTTCCATATCCTGTGTCTCGCCACCAGAACACTGTGACTGAAGCTTCCTCTACCAGGGCAGTAAACTCTACAGCTCAGGAAAGGAAGCTGACCTTGTAGAGGTAAATTCTGGACCCAGTTTACAATAGGAAGTGGACAAAAACTATTACTTCCACCAGGCTACAGCCTCCAGTTCAATTCTTTTCCAGGGGTAAACTTATCTCAAGGTTTGTCATGGAAGGACAACGGTGTCTGCTGCACCTGATCCCACACAGAGCTCTGAAAAACTGAACAATTTTCCTGTTCTAGGTTTCAAAAGTCAAATGTTCAGGATAATTGGCATGGCACAATACAGATCAGAAACACTGTGGTGCTGAGTTGTAATGGCAGTAAAGAACAGTGATAGCATGACTTCAAACCCATAACATTTTACAAGCAGAAACTGAGGTCCAAGGAACGTGGCAAGCTTACTGCTGCTGAAAATGTAAATGTTAAGGTGTTATGGTGGTGACAAAGCTTCTGATATGACTGGTGCTAAAACTATGACACATCACATATGTTTGTGATGTGCCAATGCCGTGGTTTTCACTGAGACAGTGTCAAAGGCAGCTAAAGCCTTCTCTGCCACTGGCTCAGTAACAAGCCTCAGAGAAGTCTTCAAGCTATGTAGCATCTCAGTAATAATAAATGGTAAGGAGATGAAGAAAAATCCGAGTTGAACCACTGTGTTCCAGGAGATGAGACTAAGAAAACCTGGAAGCATAGAAGGATCATCCCCCCTTATGTATCTATAGTTACTGCAGAGACAAAGTTGGTTTTCTCCTCCTGAATGAAGATGTGTATATGCACTCAGTGTCACTGTGCATGCAGGCTATCACTGAGAGTTTTGATTTGCTAAACCTCTGAAAACATGATAGCTGAAGCACAGGCTGATTGCAGGATAGGATGGAGATATTCCACTATAAAATGAGACATCCTTAAATCATCAGCATGACAAGGCAGCCAAGCCTTGGACAGTTGTAAAATGCCTTTGAGCTTAATCCTGATTGATAGTGTGGGTGCCAGACATAGGAAAAGGCTAATATTCCTCCATGAACATTTTATCTACTTGGATTTCTACAAGAGTTCCAGCTAGGGTAAATCAGTTCCCTTTAGACAGTTGATGAATTGTTGCTAGGCAACATCAGACACAGACTAACTGTATAGTGCCAGGGTTGGGAAAGAATGATGATTCATAGGGATGAACAGAGCCCTTCACACTTCTAAAGAATACTGCTTCCAGTTTGGTTAATCTTCTCAGAAGGTTTGACTTCTCAGAACATCCCACTTCATCGAGGTGGAGCAAGTACTTTGCAAGTAGGAGGAATACAGAAATGCAAAGAGATCATAGAATCATTTGGGTCAGAAAAGACCTTTTAAGGTCATCAAATCCAACCATTAACCCAGCAGTGTCAAGTCCACCACTAATTCATGTCTCTAAGTGCCACATCTACACATAGTTTAACACCTCCAGGGTCAGTGACTCAACCACCCACTCAACAGTCAAGATGAACAAAGCTTCACCTTAATCACATCAAAACTGCGGGACTAAAAAATCCCTCCCCTATATGACTCCCAGTACTAAGTACTGCTGAAGAATAACAGAGGGTTGAAAAAACAAAGCAGCAATCTTTTGTAAATCCAGAACCAGAGCAAAAGGACTGCCATAAAAAGAAAAAAAGAAAAATTTTTCTCTAAGTCTTTGTGACTCTCTAATTTTTTTGTGAAGATAAGTTGAAAAGAGTTCACAAGGGGAAAACTAGAATGAAAATGCTAGGAGACTATGCCTCAGTCTATTTTGTCCCCGTTTTGCCTCAGGACAGAACTTCCTTTGTCCTCAGTACATAGTCTCCTTGCTATATCCATGCAAATATATCAGTTATAACTGTGTATATAGACAGCTACTGTTAAATATAATGTTAGCTAAAACAAACAATTATTTTTCTATTGCAAACAGCAAACAATAGGTTTCAACTTCTATTGTTAGACCTATCTACCTATCCACCAAATTTATAAAAATTGCTAAATGTTTTTGTGCCTTGAAATACATTTCCTGTCTAAAAATGTAGGTCTGCATCTCTTCCCTTGCATAAAAATACCAACCACAGCACAGCATCAGCCTTTCTCCCAGTGCCACCGCGTTGCCATGGAAACTGGACCCGATTTCTACTGCCAGTATATGTTCCATGTAAGCAGGAAATGAGCTTAAGTAATATTTATATAATATGCAACAGAGAACAGATATACAACATTTAGATTTCATTGGAGGCCTCTAGACCGGCTGAAGCAGCTTTAAGTATTCTCAGATTGTTTCTATCAGACATTCAAAGTATATTTTTATTGCTAGCCTCAAAAACATAGCATAGGAAATGCACACACATGTGAAATTCAGTATATTCCTTTCTCCTTGTTTTCACTCAAAAAGACAGATAAGCTCCACACTTCATAAGTAAACAAAATCACATGTTGAGAAAAACTAGAAGTTAATGTATTCTTTTAAGAGCCTTACTCTCAAAAAGGCATGACAGGAAACTATGAAGGCTATTTTTTGTAACACAGTCCGAAATAAAGGAAAGCCAACCTAACCTTCAGTATTTCCCATGGCATTTCTTTTCTTCTCTTTCCTTCTGCCCCCTTAAAAAAAAATTCCTATAAAAATACTCCCATAAAAACACTGCCCCAAAATTTTGGTGGGGGTTTGGTATTGTTTTTTCCCCTCTGAATACAAGCTGTGTATGCCCACAGTCATAGAAGGGACCTCTGGAGATGATCTAGTCCAACAGCCCTGCCGCTCCAGCTAAACCACCTGAAGTCAACTATGCAGAACCATCTCCAAATGGCTTACTTGGAATGTCTCCAAGGATGGAGATTCCACCATGTCTCTCATGGGCAACCAACCCATGCTGGTCACTTTTCAGCACCAGGCGTGAGATCAGGAGACGCATTCAAACTTCTCAACAGCAAACAACCCACTGAACAATGGCCAAAATACATTTTCAATACCAAACCAACTTTGTTAGGCAGCTTGCTGTAAAATGACATAACACAAAATACCTTTCAAACATACTTAAAGGGGTGGTAAATGATGCAGAGACTTTCACACAGAAGAAAAAAACTAATTTCCCTCAACTCCCTTCGACTCTCTCTCAGAACACTTTTTCAAGGGTAACATGTTTTGAAAATAATTACTGGTCTTAAGGAATTCTTTTTTTTTGTCTGGAAGAATTTCTTACTAGAAATATTAGAGTGGGCGACAGAGGCTACACGAATTCTCTATGTGCAGACAACTTGAGAAAGACTCAAAAGCTGAAGCTGACTCAAATCCTTGATCTGCACAATCAGAAACAGAATTCTTACTTCAAGTAGGTAGTTCCTCCCTATATTATAAAGCAAATACCCAGAATCTATTCCTAAAGTCTCACCCTCTTTCTCAGCTATACAGCCTTGCTTCCAAACAAAATGCTTTAAAATTGCAAACGTTAACTGGAATTAATTATCTTGAGGGCAGAAACCCCATAAAAAAGAGCATACGCAGGAACTTGAACACAACAATATTAGAAAGGCTATTCTGGGTCAGTCCAGTGATCCACACAGACCAATAATCTAAATTTAGAAAAACAACTACATGCAGATGTCAAAAGAAACACATAAGAGCAAATTAAGCACACAGGGATCCTTCCTCCTGTAAGCAGTTCTGTGGTCTCCAGAAAATGGCAGCTCAGAGGCCACCAGATGGGATTCCTGTGTGTTTAGTAACTACTCCCACCTGATGTTTACCCCATAAATCTGTCCAGTTCCCCTCTGAGCTAATGGAAACTTTTAACATCCATCTCGTATGGCACAGCATGAAATTCCAAAGCATACTTACACCTCTTCCAGGAAGATCATCACCTCGTGTTTGTTCTGTATCTGCCATCTCGTAGCTTCAACTGATATCCTGATTCTTGTCCTGAAAGCCTGCAAACATTCATTCTGCAGTCACCTTCTTCCTGGCACACAATTTCAGAGACATCTACTGTACACCCTCTGCCATCTGTTTGTCAGCCTTGAAGATTCCTACTCAGTTTTGTCTTTTCTCACAGGAAAGCTGCTCTACAACTCAAGATCCTACCCTTCACTCTTCCCTGAACCCTGTCATGCTGTATTCTTTGTACCCAATATTCCATAGGCAATGTGTGGAGGACATATATTTTGGTATAATGACATTTCCTACCATGCTGTTTCCTCCTTTATTTCTAATCATGTATTTGCCTCTCTTCATCACTACTGAACACAAAGCTGATGCTTTTATAAAGCATCTATTTAAAAAGCAGTTCACTAAATAATGATCATGACCTCAGGATCCTTTATTTTATATGAAGTTACAGTTATTTTTCAGTATACATTACTTCAACATTTGTTAGGCCGAATTTAATTTGCCATTTTGACATCCAAAATGCTGGCATTGAGTATAGTGACCTGGGCCTGATGTAGTTTTTTTAAACGAGATTCACCAAGACAACACAGAAGAGAAAAAATGCACATACTTCCATCACATAATATAATCAAACTAAATTTCTTTGTATCTTTGGGAAAACAAAGATTTGATTGGTTTTTGGTTTGTTTCTAACATCCTCAGTCTATGACTAGCTCATATAACTGTGACTCCTCAGAACTGTCTATTTATTTTATAATGAGAGTGTGATTACAGTATGAGTTATTAGACCTTTAAATAGAAGTTGATTAATCAGTAGCTCTAAAAGGAAATGACATTTCCTTTTAAAATATCATTTTACATTAAAACAATTAGGTATCTCATTAATTTTAAATAAATAAGATTCTAGAATTGTAAAGAGACCTGAAATTAAAAATATTTACCAAAGCCATACACAAAGCCTCCTGCTCTGCTTTAGTTAACACTGGACAGTCCCACAAAACAGATGCTTTGCAAAATAATGCAGAAAAGACATATTCTTTAAAGTCATTTTATATTTGAACCAAATATACTACTCAGGTACTCTTGAAAAAAACATATGCAATTTATAATATAACCTGGGACTTCAAAATAGCTATCTCTAAACTTAAATTTCTATGGATGTGATGAAATAACTGTAATTGACAGGAAGAAAGTATCAACATAAAATACTAGGTAGTACAGACTAAATTAGAAAATAATAGTGTTCATAATTGCAATTCTGAAGCCATATGCCAGGAAGATAAAATGTACCTACTTAATTTAGAAAGGTGAAGAGAATAAAACCTAGAACTTAGAACCCTAGTTGACTTCAACTGTCAATAACAATGGCAGAAAAAAGGGGCAATTTACTTTTTAGGTGACTACTAAAAATAGGTATTTAATTTCAAATGAATGAGTGCTGTATTAATAAATGAATACAGCTTATTAAAAAAAATTCTTTTTATGTGGTGATTATAACAACTGAGATATACAGTTGCTTAAATTCCAGTGATAACTGTTTATACTCCCAGATTATGAATAAAATGAACAAAACAATGAACAAAATTAAGTTTTGATCAGAAAAAATATATTTCTCTGAAAACAGCTGCACTAAAAATATCCTAGGGACAATGGGTAAAGATAATTGAGAACAATTTTAAAATCAATCATTTGAGCTTTACTGTTAGCTATTTGCAGAAGCCAAAAATCAGTGTAGGCCAGACAGCTCCAAGTTTACATAAGATTTTGGCTTATCAGACTAGAAAAGATAGCAGTTTCTTCAAGCAATTTATAAATTAGTAAAAGACTTCCCTGCGTTTGTAGCAAGGCAATATATTGAAAATTTTATTAAGTTTTGCAGTGCAGTAAGTTTTAATTTCACTTCATTATTAAGACTGCAAAGAAATCTCAACTTTATAATGCTATTCACTATTTTTAAGGTGATCAGAAATATATCCAAATTAAGATCCTACAAAATTGTAGCAAGCTGCAACTTAATCCAATAACATAAAAAAGTAATTTTCCCTTCAGCTATTTCTTTACAGACTGCTATTTCAGAGATGCCTATTATTTACCTATTTACCATTAAATAAAAAGTAAAAAATCTTTATGAATCATTATGATCTATAAAAATGAATAATGAACCGATTCTAGTTTGAAAGCAGCTGCTTCTTCATGCAAATGAGAACTCCAGTACCAGAGAGATCTTTGTTCACAATCTGAACATTCAGCATCATTCTCAGCTGTACCTTCCACAAAAGGTGTACTTTCCACTGCACATGAACAATGTACATTTGTCAATACTGTGAGAAATTTTAAGATCAACTGGGAAAAAGGGTAAGATCACTGTAATAAATACAACTAAATGAAAAGGAATTAATCCTTAAATTAAAACTGCTTTTTAAATATAAAATACAAGTTTGCACTTAAAATTCATGGTAAACCTCAGGAAGTTTGCTCTTTCTTAAAATTCTTTTTTCTGTCAGATCTCTCTGGAAAAAGTACAACACTACCTTAAGTTCTAACACAAAATCACATGTATTTGAAATAGTTTCAAAATGTATTGCCTAATAATCAATGACCAGAAGCAAAACTGTTATAAGGAAGTGGGTTTTGAGACCCATGCATATTTGGTGTTTGTTTTTTTTTTTTAACCTGTCGAATAAAATGCCAGTATAAGTTAGGACAAAGACAGGTGAAGGAATACTTCCCTGCTGATCTTCAAGTCTTTGCTCACTCCAGCCTCTCCACACAGAGCCTTCACCTGACCAGCCCAGCAAAAGCAGAAAACAGTCATAAGATATAAACAGGAAGATACATTCATTTATTTCCTGTAAATTTTCTGACTCTGCTAAATGTTTCGATCAATTAAAGGAAAACAGATGTCAGAAATGTGACTTAGCTCACATTTTCTTGCCTGGTTTTGAACTGTGACTGGATCTGCAGGTACCACAGCCTCCACTAATAAAAGGGCTTTTGGTTTAAGAGTAGCAATTAAAGCAAAAGAAGTGTGTAGGTACAAAGATTTTACTTCAGTGGTGAGGCAAAAAAACCCTACATTGTTTTGCCCCTTCAGCCTCTGCTCTTCCTTTTTTGCCATTTATTTCAGGCATTTATCTCTGGTAACTGTATTTATTATTCAGTTAACTGATACACCATCCCCATGAAAGTAAACCACAATCTTTCTCATAAAAAGTCAGGAGTAGAAAACATTAAGCACTGCCTGTGTCCTTTTGCAAAGTATAGCCTGGTAAAGGGCCTATCAAAAACTAATTTGCAAAACAGGGTCCCTAAAACCCTCAACCCTGGTATGTAAAGGAAGGACCAGGACGCAGTATCACTCTAGGTACTGCAACAAAATGAGAATGTCAAGAATACACACATACACAAGCAAAGGAACATGCAAGCACAACACCAACACAGATGCCTCAAAAAGTACGCAATTTTGAGAGATTTTTTTACCTTTTCAAAAAACAGATTTGATATACAGCCACCACATAATTTCTAAGCTCCAGATGTGTTTTAGAACAACTCTGTCAGATATAATGAAAGTAAAAGATAATCATACTGACTCTGTAGATGACAAAATTTTGCAGCAAAATTTTGTTCAGGTTGACGGAATTCTCAGGAACCAGAAACAAAGTCAGCAAAACTTCTGTTACAGTTTTTAATGAATAGGGCCATAATTTGCATTGTAATCAATGTGCAGTGCAAAACATATGTAGACTCCACAGTGAAACAAAGAGTATTATTTGCTCCTTACAAAGCAAATCTACAATTTCGGGGCACACAGATACTGGGGATGAGGACTTTAGGAATCATAGTGTGAGACTTTATTCCAGACGTCCTCTAAGAAACACAAAACTATCTGAAAACAGGTTTGCGAGAAATGCAAATTTTCTTTAGATTATCTGTTAATTGTAAACTTCTAGCTGGCTTATAGGAAGGATTTTCTTTTAAAACTCAAACGCAGCAGTCAGGCTGCATGTCTGTACAGGAATGGCTCTGAAGGAAAATGTAGAAATACTTGTTTGTTGCAATGCTACTTCCCATGCTCTACTTCCTATTGTTTAATTCTTTTTGAGTTGGGTTTTTAATTCTTTAGAGAAAATGAGAATCAGGATTCATGTACTCTTAGTGCTACATATAACTACACCTCAGAGAAAGCTGAAACTGCAGCATTCTCCTACTCACACATGCACTGCAAACTGAGTTCATCACCTGAAAGGCAGCTGCAGACTGTCCTGACTCCATACCCAGTGGTGAAGGAGCCAGGACAGAAACAAGTGAAGCAGTAGCTACTTTTTTGGTTTTTTTTTAAAAAGCCGTTGTTTTTTTTTTTTTTAATAAAGCAGAGAATATAGGTGTGACAACATACATGAAATAAGTTGCTACATTTTATTTTCCTCAGCTTCTAACAGTTCTGCAAGGCTAAATAACTGAGCATATGATTCCATGCCTAAAAAAGTTTTATGGATATAGATTGAAGAGAAATCCCTACAATGGCAGCAATACACGGACATTTTGGGTTTTTTTAACTTAAATTACATTGCTCTTTGAAAGACACTAGAAGAAATTCACTAGGGGGAAGTAATTTGCAACTGGGAAAGACCTATTCTAAAAATGAACAGAGTGCCTAAACTGCTAAAACTCTAGTTAAAACTCCCAGATTTACCAAGCAATCTACCTGAAAAGCACAGGCATTTGAAGCAGGGTAATTTTATTTAGCCTATGGCTGATAATAAATCACAGTTCTTCTGCCTGCTTCCTTCTTCCACCTGAGGTAGATTAACAATTAGGAACTATGCCTAAATGACCCACAATAATTTGCTCAACTTAAAACTTCACAGAATTTTTTTAACTGCAAAATTGCATGATCATAAATTAAACTAGTAAATTAATCTTCTACAAGCTAAAAATTACTGCAAATCAAAGTAAAAAGGCATGTAATGATTGCATCATTAAATATACTGCTGCAATAGTGACTACAAAGACTGGACAAACTCCTCTGCAAGAAGTGAAATGCTTAAGGTCAAAATGAGAATGTGGCTATGAATAATGTGCTTTTCCCTATATTTCATCTAAATCAAAATAATGAAAAATGAAATTAAAAAAGCAAGTAACTTAAAAATGTATTTTCTTAGAAATATACTCTTACAGGTTCCACTTTTACAGCTCAATAACCAGTTCAAACCAAATGAGGCCATGTTTTGCAGAACCAGCCACCTAAAATAAACATGCAAAAAGGACAGGAAAGTTCAGAAATTACTGCTGCAGAAGTGTATGAATAGAACAGCAAGTGACAGCTTTGGAAGTCTGCTTTCCAAACAGCAGAATCTGCCCTCAATTCTCCCAGGATAGAGCCTGTAGTTGAAACAAAATATGTCTGAATACAGGTCTAATCCACACTGAAAGCTTATAGATGTGGGCACACTCTTCTGCCATGATAGGCCATACTTCAGAAAGACTTTAACTCGTAACACTAACAGCTCTTAAAATGTTATCTGTTTTACTTCTCATACCTAATCTACAATAATTTGGAAACACTGCAAATAATTATACAATTTTTAAATTACAAGTAATACTGAATGGTAGGATAAAGAAACATTTCATGAAAATTTTACAAGGACAGTTGAACATCAGAATGCAAAATAAAGTCACTCAGCATTTTTTATTGGTCTCAGCCACCATCTGCAAGTGCACCACAGTGGTGTTAAAACTGTAAAGGCCTAAAGAACAGCAACAATCTCTTAATCAAAAGTTCTTGATACTGGGAATGAAAATCATGCTAGTGGTTCAGGCTCAGAGTTGTTCATCCAGACTGACAGTGAGTTGGTTCTTGTTAGAGCTGAGGAAAAAGCTCTAAGTCCAAAGATACATTCACTTTTTCTAAGTAATTTAATTTAATAAAAGCATAAGGTATTCTGTAATTTTAACAGTTTGCATTACAAAGTTATTTCAGGAAACCCTTTCTTGCCTGTATCTGTTCAGACAATGGACAAAGGATTTACATGTAGTTGTAACAATGATCCTTCTGCAGAGACAACACATAAATCAGATAAAGGCTCACAGATCTGACCTCACTTCTCTCCAGGAGACGCCTTTCAGCACTTGCTCAGTGTCAGCTGCTCCAGAACTCCACCTCCGTGTTCAGCGAGGCAGAGCTCTCCAGCAGGCTGGCTGCCAGCCCCTCGGCTCAGCTCCATCTCCTGCTGCCCGGCACAGCCACCGCCTTCCCGCACGGGGACACCTCCACAGCCCTCTCCCACACTGGGTCCCAGGAATTTGGGAAGAGCACGGTAAGTGTGATAGTGCCTGAGCAGGTCCACAATGAAGAGCACGGGCAGCTCCAGGCACAGGTAGGCAGGCACAGCCTGCCTGGGGTGCACTCTGAAGGCACGGGAAGGGATGCTTGGCTCACGGCTCTCCGCAGTGCCCACAAAGTCTTGTCATTCCATCTCCAGCCCCACAGTAAGGTCAGAGCACTACAGATAACAGCAGCCTTATCAGCACAACCAGCGAGCTTCAGCAGAAGAGCGGAGATGCCACCTTGGAACATAAAAAGCTGAGTGCTTTTGAAGGACCTACTGCTCGTATTACGGATTCTTTGCCCCCTCAAATTATGGTCTGAGGGGAGAGAAATTGCTGTAGTAGAGAACTTTAACATGAAGGCATCCAATTCAGACTCTCATTTTATACTTAAGATTAAAAAAATGCTCTCCTAAGAAACAGGATCATTGCATTTCCTGAAGATGGGCACAATTACTGAATGTACACTTACATCAAAATAAAGCCTGGAGTTTAAGTCACTTGCCAAAATATTACACTCTCCCCAAAATCAAAGGAGTTCTTTTTTTGTAAAACCAAGTATCACTGGCAGGGCCTGACAGTCAATAGGCTGATTAAGAAAGAAGGCTCTTTGTAACCGTACTGTAGAACAGTCTGTGTAAAAAACATGCTAAAGATAACCTTGAATATTGTGAGAAAGAGTCTAGCAAAACAGAACAAATAAACTGTGTTTTTATGAGGATTTTTTTTCTCCCTTCTTTCAGAAGGAAGAAACTGCAGACTAGATTCACACAACTTACACAATACCCTAAACCCAAAGTCACACCACCTGCCTTCAAAGTTGCCAGTGGGTCTGGCTGAGTACAATCTCACTCTTCAGTACTGCTCATGAACTGTCATACAGATAATAAAAAATAAATTCATGAACATGGACATGTGGGTGTAATATTCAGGCATGTGCTACACGTACACAGTGGTGAAAGGGAACTCAGCTGTCGAAAAGGCACTATTAGCATCTATAAAAAACTTTACAACTAAGCTTATAAAAATGTATTTTCATATTGCTACAAAACAAGCAGTGGTATAACATTTTTACACAAAGGTTATTTTCAGCATTCTAAAGCATTGCTAAAGCTTTGGACAAACAATTCATCACTGAAAATGGTTTGTAGCTTTCAGTAAATAAATTAAGTGTGTGGGTGCAACCAAAAACTGTATGGCAGTACTATGGCAAACAGAGACTGAAGTTACTTGCAAGACTGTAGTCACATTTCTGTGAGAGAGATTGCAACTAAGCTGGGAAATCAAAACAGAGATCTGAAACACACACAAGTGACAAGATGAATGTGATGTCAGCTACTATATGCAAGAATCAAAGAATGGAATTTGTACACCAGTTATGAAAACAGGAAAGCTATAGTTGAATCTACTTAGATTTAAAATGGACCCCATTCATCTGCAGGAACAGGCTATAAGGGCAGCTTGAAATTTCTCAACTGTAACAGAAGTAAAAGCTTGAATTAAAACTAGAAGAAAACATCTAATTTTTTTTAATTCTTACTTTTTTAGCAACTTAAAATCGGGATTGCAACCTAAAGTCATTAAGCTCTGAGGTTAATTCAGTAAATTAGAAAGACAACAGAATAGGAATTTTCCAATAATTAGTATTCATCTTGCAACAGAAAAATTCTGGCTTTGGTTCTCTTAAAGGAGAACTCCAAAACACTGTCATGACTTCATTCATTCTGTATGACTTCATTAATTCTCCCAGCCCTCCTATTTCTATAAAATACATGCAAAATGTATACCATGCATATATCAAGTAACCTCAAAACCAGGTAAATGCTGAAAAGGTTTTCCAGTTTTGTGTGAACCCCATGACCCTCTATCTATCTCACATATAGTCTAGCTGCATTGCTATTGTAATCAAAAAGTATGTTGCACTCACTTAGCAGTTTTTTACTTAAAAAATCCTAAAATAGAACACCTTCAGAATACAGAAATATACAGGATTACAACTCCCCTTTTGCAAGTTCCTTATGGAGCTTGAAAACCTGTACATTCTCCTTCTGGAATTTAAATATTTTCTTTGCTTGCTCTTACTTTCAACATAAAACTACCACCTATGCTAGAAGATTCTGTAGGTAGTTAAAAAAATTAAGTGATTATGACTTCAGAGATGATTAACCTAAGATTTAACATGAGATGTGAACTTTTACTCTGTTTTCCCCTTTCCACCTCAGTCTGCCTTGATAAGGATTCAACAATTCTGCCACTTTATTTAAAACAGTGAGAACTACTAATGCACATCTGACTCATGCAAAACAGAGAATATACCAGACTAGAAATTTTATTTTAAAAATGTAAAGAGCTGGATGAGTTCAAAAATATTTCTGAGAGAGAGTAGGAAGAGAATATTTCAGAACACCTTCACAACTTATGTATGTTGTAATAAGGTATAAATTTATTTCTTCTTTATTCTGTACATGGCACGTCCAAGTGAATAATCATTAGAGAGAGAATAGTTATGGCCTTTAGTGTAGCACCTGAAATGGCTTCAACAACTTATTGTTCAACATTTCAAATCAGTCTTCAAAATGAAGGACTATACAAATATTTCCTAGAAAAAGAACACCAAGTTTGTGATTTTTACTATATACTATTGATCACTTCCAAACCCACACATATGAACTTATCTACAGACATGAGACTTTAATTGGGGATCTACACTGACCAAGGCCTTTAAAAACATTGCATGAATTTGCAACTCTCAATACTTCGTGTATTGAGTATATCATCACTTTGCATAAGTGATTTAACCTATCTTCTACAATTTTAATATAAAACAGCACAACTGTTATTCTATCTGTAGAGATACAATAATCAACAGTTGCAAATTCTTACCTTGAACATTTTTTCTTACCTGAAGAGTTCAAACATTATCAGTGCCAACTGGAGTCCATTAATGTTCAGTAAGAAAAAGTCTAGATTTACTCGTGCCATTTACAGATTATAACTTCTTTTTCAAAATTAAACTTATCCTGAGAATCCATGTAGCTACTTTGAGTTCTGCTAACAGAACAGTTACACTGAGTCACATCAAAGTTCCATCTACTTTGCCCATTATCCTACTCCAGACATTAGCTGAAAGTGGACACCGGGGGAAGGGTAAAGGAATGATCAAGACAAGAGCCAAACACTAGCCCACTCTGCAACAATTTGCTACAGGGACCACAGATAAAATCTTTGTATTTATCAGTCTTCAGTGAAGTATTTTTTCTACAAACTTACTCAGTCACTCCTTGAACTGATAAAAGTTTAACATTCTGTGCCAAGAACTTCTACACACTTAACTGCCCATATCTGAAGAATAATTTCCTTTGTGTTCATTCAAAAACTGCATGCAAGCTTCCTCTGTGGGAAGAAATAGAAAAAAAAATTATTTACTTTTTTCATTTCACTCACCATTTAATATTCTCCACGTAATTTTTCTCAATACTTTTATTCTTTCTGAGATGAAAACCATATTTAAGGCACAAGATGGTGCTTATTTACTATTTCCTTTCCTGACAGTTTCTAACATCATCCTTACAGTCCCTTTACAGCACTGAGCTGTGACTCCTGTGGACCCAGCATTCCTCTAACACTGATAATTGCACTAGATCCCATCAATAGATGTCAAAAGTTTTCCCCCCATGAGCTTCATTTCACATTTCCTACACCTTTATGCACATTATTTCCCTCTTGTAGCATTTTTTCTGAATTTTTTTCAGCAACCCCCCAATTTTACTATCCAGACCATACCAGTATGACTATGGTCAAACTCCCTACTTCAGTTTTTTCACCTGCCTCCTCTCTAGCCAAATCTACAAAAAGCCCCCAAAGCAAAACCAATCAGGTAACTTTCTTTCTTACAGGTTAAATGCAGTGAACAGAAGAGTCACCAGTGAAACAGCTGAAGCAAGACAGGACACAGAACACCACCAGAAGAAGGAATCAACACCTTCCCTTCCTTCCCATTTTTGATAGCAGGAACAGCTCAAACGTCCACCCCTTTTCCTTTCCCGGGGCTGAGAGTAGATTTGTGGCTCAATCACACATATGAGGTCAACCCAAGCTCAGTGCTGCTGTCCCAGAGGCAGTCTGCTCTCTCTCATAGCCACGGGCACACAGCCCTGCCCTCTGCACCAGCTCCAGCACTCCTTTATTCACGTCTTTTGGAAGTTGTTCTAACAGGCTGAAATATAACAGGCCAGTTGCAAAGTAAGTGCAAATGCAGGCATAACCTGATGTGGACAGAGGATGGCTAAGTCATTTCAATGGTAATGAGCTCTTGGATTTGCTGTTATTCAGTGTTATCTTTTGAGTGATATTTATCAGATTTATCACTTTAAAATCTGTACAATTCACTTGCATCCAGCTTGATCCTTCCTGTGAAAAGGACTTATGCTTCTTTCCAGGCACTTGCCCTGCCTGTGTTTGTTTTCACACCACTATGCCATGAAGCTCCCTAATCCAGACAAAAACCTGCTCCCATTCTCTGTGGCAATTTTCAGGCTCATCAAACCTTCATCTAACTGATTACAACACAAGCACTGGTGCCAGCACTAAAGATAAACAGAAGAAACCAGTGCTGGGTATAAGGCAAGACTAATCACAGGCTTAAACCTCCTTTGAAACTGTAGCCTTGTATGTTTTCAATATGAAATGTCTTCTCTGTGGAATTTTACAAAGAACCTTAAGAAAAATGCAGTAACACAAACAGTACAAATGGCTTAAAGGGTAAATACACATAGTTCATTGTGGACTCACAAAGAACAAAACTCAGGTGAGCTGGGTGATTCATCCTAACCTTTCTCTGGCCAGTGATACTGAAATAAATAAATATACACACACATAAACCTTCTAGTACTCCTGATCTGTGCAGTATGACTCTGTATTGAAAATCATTAGCACTCTATGTACATTTCAGCATCATCATAACTAAGTCTTATTAACCTGATTAATTCAACATTCTGTATTATAAATTATGATAAAGAAACACAGCATTTTTTAACAGATACACTGCTTTGAACAATGTTGAGAGTACATACATGAGTGAATATTTGATAATGACAGGTATTGTATGCATTTGAGCTGAAACATTTACTAGAGGTAAAGAAAAAATTTACTTACTTAGAGTAAGTAAAAATTACATTTTACTTTATTAACAGGGTTCCTTTGCCAGGTGTTGCCTTTCGTCTCAGAATGAAATCCAATCATGCAATATTTTTAGTCACTGTTACTTGAAGGTCCCTCCTTTTAAACTGCTTCAGAGAGAGCAAATGCCATCACCCTAAGTCACCTTGTCAAAAGCTCAGTGACTTGCACATATTCTTCTACTCCCATAAAGAGCTATCAACAAGGCAGCCCTGTCTCCTGGGTTGCTAAAACTTAGATCAAATGTCCTTTCATACTAGCATGATCTAGCTATGTACTGCTCTAACTTTAAACACCTTTCCTGCAATAAAAACGTAACATTTCAGACACAGTGAACTTGAAAGCATTATTATGGTCTGCAACAGCTACTTTCATGTTTCAAATGAGTCTCTGACAGTTCTTAGATCTCCAGCTTCTGGCTGACATACCCAAATCATTGAAATGGGCAAAAACACATAAGGTAATTTTCTAGGGTATTTTGGTGGGGTTTTCTCTTACAACTCAGAAAATATTTTCTTGAAAGTGTTATTGTTGCACTCTGGTTAAAATTTAGAAAAATTTTGCATTCCAAGACTGGTGAAAAAAGCCACTATATTGATTACAGATCACAACACCTTTTCTCATTCCACAAATAACTGGTTTTTGCCATGCATGATACATTCAGGAGGATGTTACACTGAACATATCATTACTTCATACGAATTCTAACAGGAATGCCAATGCCTTGCTTTAGCATGTTCTCCTTTTTAGAATTACAGAGGTGATGCAACACATGTGCTGGACATGTAATCTTTGTGGGTAAAAATGTCACATATTTCTTTTTTAAATATCAATAACTACATTGCCAAAACTTTATCAAACAGAAACAGAATGCCTTAAAAGTCTAACAGTTCCACTGCTGCCAGTAAGAACTGCTGAGACAAGAAATCAAACACCTTATACCACACTGATTGTGGCTGTTGATCTGTGAATTAGAAGATGCTGGATTAATTAATGCTGAAAGAAACAGTAAAAACAGAAAACATAAAAATGTAAGGATAGCAGCTGTCCTGGACACTTCTCAAGAGAAGCAATAAAATGTCCTGCTCATGATGTTCTTATCAGAAAATCAGGATCCAGAAGAAAAAAAAACAAAAACATAAAGTCTCAACTTTGATCCCCCCAAATTGGAAGGAACTGGGTGACAAGGCTCTACAAAAGCCCTATCAGACCAAATGAGCCTGTTTTGTAGGTGAGCTCTTTTGCCACATCAGCCTTCAAGGAGTGGCTGACTTTGCAATTCCTGAGTGGGAACCATGGAATCAAGAATATTTCATAGTTTTTCTTACTGCTGTTTCATTTTAATGTACCTTACACCCAAAATACCCACGCAGTATGTTAAGGTGAAGATCACACTATCTAATAATTAAGATGAAAAAATGTCTGCCTACGTAGCAGGTAGACATTGAAGGATTAATAAATAACTCAGATGGAACTATGCATGAACTTTATTAGGCATTTGATTATTCAATATGCTGAAAAACATTCCATATTCTTACCTAATACAAATGAGCTTCTATCTAGATCATCATATTCTTTTATGCCAGAATTTCTGTTAAAACCTGAAATTTCAATTACAACATATTCTTTTAACTAATGCTATAATGTTTGCCAACTGCAGCTATAATGGCAAGGACTACAAGAAAAAAGTACACAAAATAATGATGAAGCACTAAGGCTGCCCTAGAATAGTAACAAGAGAATCCTAGGTGAAGTTTTGAAACCTAAACACGAAATGTTATTCTCCCATCAGGCTCTGGAACTTACCTGATTCCTCAGTGAACTAACTCAGCTCACTGTGGTGGAAAGCCTTCTGGGGCAAAGGGGACTTGAGGAAGGCTGGTGCTAGTGAGGAATGCTGGACCACTCATTTGGGCTGTAAAACACCGAGGCTGCAGTGAGCCCTTCTCACAGAACCACACACCATAGGTATTAATCCCCTGTAGTTCAGTGGAAGCATAAGGAATCTGGGTAAGCCTGTCATGTCACCAGTACCAAAATCCTGTTACAGGATTTGCCAACTGGAAATCCAGCAACTATCCACCTCAAAGACAGCTGGGACAGTGTAAGATATCACCAGCTCTCTAGGTACTTGTTTCTGTGCAAGAAATCAACCTTCCTGTAGGAAAGCAAACAGAACAGGGAACAAATACTACACCCAGAAATCATTAATCATTAAGCCCAGTACTACCAGATACTAATTCCCTAACATGCCTACAAAGATTCAAGGAGGGCAGCAGCACTGCCACAGTAATCAAGCAATCCTCACATTCACAAGCTTGGCTCGGTTCGGGCATGCACACACGCAGTGAGCACCTGCCAAAAGCTACAGAACCACTGCTGTTCCTGCTGTAACACTAAAAAATTCCAAGAAAGCACAAGCTTCATCAAAAAGTAAATCAAAGTATGTTAAACCAGCAAAGAATTATCACAGCCATGTCTTAGTTCCTCACTGATCGATAACTGCACAACACAACATGGAGAAATAAAAATGACAGTAAAAATGGTCACAAGAATGATCAAAATGGCCTAGAAGTTAAAGCAGTATGAATACAACAGTGTTCAATAACCAAACACAGGCCTTGTGCTTTGACTGTCACAGGCTGGCATCATTTCAGCCACAGCACAATCAGATTCTGAGGGACAGTAATGACTTTTGATGCTCTGCTTAAAACCCTAAAGACTATCCAAATAAATAGTTATTGATGAGTCTTGGAGGGAGACAGATCAAGCTTTCCTCAGGCAAGGATATTCTAATCATCAGCCTGCTAAAAGTAAGCTAGAAACAAGAATATTAGATGGGGATAGATACCATCAATCAATGTGGGCATCAATTCATGCTGCTCATTGAAACCAGAGTTTTGCCTGCCTCAGTCAGTATCTGTTTCTTTCAGCTAATGCTTTAATGTTTGCAAACTGCAAGTGTAACAGTGGAAACAAGATAAGGCGTCACCAAAACAATGCTGAGGTATTAGGACTGACTTAAAACAAGAGCAAGAGAAGACCTGGTGAAATTTTAAATTTTGCTTAAAAAAAACCAGGAGATAGTAAACTAAGCTAAAAACATATATATTGTACCTTCACATTTCAAAAAATTACTGAAATACCATTCTTTCTAAAAAAAAAAAAACTGAAGGAAAAAATCCTTCTCTTCAGACAATATAAAGACTATGTCTCTCCATACTTGTTGGGAAGAAACGTAAATATGCATCTTTCATACTTAGAATCCCAGTCTTTAAGAAAAATCAAATTAATTGAAAGAAAAGTTCTAAACAGACAAACCACAGTCATACAATTAAAGACATGCTAGTAATCTCCTGTGAATAAAATACTCCGTGTTTATATTGTTAATGAACCTAATTACACTACAGCACCACCATCATGTTAATTATGTTTATGGATTTGAACTCAACAAGAGCCCGGATTGTCCTGAAGTATGCAGATACAACCAGTTGCAGCTGACTGAAACTTAAAAAAGAAACCTTGAGCACTGCACAATATGACCTATGCAAACCACAGTATATTCAACAAATTTTGGAAAAATTAAACTAGTCATGTCAGCAATACTCGAACAGTAATTACTAATATCTAGATATATTTGCCAAATTTAACTGGCAAGAAGCTCATGAAACTAAGAAATCTACACTGCCAAATAAAATATTCACTGCAACAGTATGATGACTCAAAGCATTTGACACTGTCCCACACAATACCCCTGTCTTTAAACTAGAGGGACATGAATTTGACAGATGGCTCACTTGTGGATAAGGAACTGCTGGATGGACGCCCTCAAAGGGCTGTGATCAACAGCTCCATGCCCAAGAGGAGAGCAGTGAGGTTCCTCAGGGGTGGGTGCTGTCTAACACCTCTGTCAGTGACAGGGATGGAGCTCACCCTCGGCATGTTTGCCAACACCACCGAGCTGTGTGGTGCTGTCTCACTGCAGGGAAGGGATCCAGAGGGACCTTGGGAGGCTCAAGAGGTGGGTCTGTGAGAACCTCATGGTTCAACACAGCTGAGTGCAAGGTGCAGCACCTGTGAAGCACAATCTCAAGGCAATCTGAAGCACAAATATGGCTGGGCAGAGAATCGACTGAGAGGAGCCCTGAAGAGAAGGAGTTGGGGTGCTGGTGAATGAGAAGCTTGACACAAGCCAGCAATGTGTGCCTGCAGCTCAGAAAGCCGATTGTTGCCTGGGCTGCATCCAAAGCAGCACAGCCAGCAAGTCAAGGCGCTCCTCCCCCACTACTCCACTACTCTACGTCCACCTGGAGTACAGTGTCCAGATCTGGGACTCCCACCTTAAGAAGGATATAGATCTGCTGGAAGGAGTCCAGAGTAGGCCACCAGGATGATCAGAGGGCTGGAAGAGCCCCTCTGCTAAGCAGACAGGCTGAGAGAGTTTTGTTCAGCCCGGAGAGGAGAAGGCTCTGGGAACACCTTAGAGACCCTTCTAGTAGCTAACGGGAGCTGAAGACGAACTTTTTTCAAGGACATAGAGTGACAGAACAAGGAGGAATGGCTTCAAACTGAAAGAGGGCAGGTTTAGTGAGTATGCTGAAGCACTGCGACAGGTTTTCCAGAGAAGCTGTACCCCAAACCTGGACGTGCTCATGGGGCTTTGAGCAACCTGGTCTCAAATGGAAATTATCCTTGCCCATTATAGAGAGGTTGGAACTAGATGGTCTTGAAGGTCCCTCCCATCCAAAAGTATTTTATGATTCCATAAAGCATTACTCTCCCTTATATTTCATTTTTCTCCTTTGTAAAACAAATTGTGTGCTTCATGGTTCCTAGTAATTTGCATCAAACTCAAATCAACATAGAAAATAAGACGATTTACAAACTCTCAACTTTACATCTTCCTATCTAGCTAATGATTCAATCCCAACAAATCACTTCCACTGACATTTTGCTGACATCACCCACACCGCTACAAAACAGCAATTTAAATCCTCCAATCTGGCACAAGGAAACCAATCTGTATTTCAAAGTTCTAACAGTTTCTACTACATTCCACAAAATAACATTTTAATTAAAAGCAGACTTTTGCATTGCTATGGAATTATGGGATTGAATGCTAACAGCAGCAACAAATGTGCCAACATATAATTAGAAAAACTTGAAAACTCCCAATCTTCTCTTATATTTTAAATTACAAAACTCTGATTTTCAGCTCTGGAGGATTTATTTTAAAAAGCATTAAATTACTTGGGAACAAAAGATAAAATTAGATGTATCATGCTCATGACTTTGGGACAAAAGGTCAACTATGCTCTTAACCAATTCCACCTGTAAAATAGTGTGTAAATAAATAGTAGCTGCCTGTAATGCCTCATATTTTCACAGAATCACAGAATCACAGAATTGTTTGAGCTGGAAGGGACATTAAAGCTCATCCAGTTCAAATCCCCTGCCATTGGCGAGCACACCTCTGACTGGGGGGCAGGGGATTGCTCTGTACCCAGTCCAGTCTGGCCTTGCACTCCTCCAAAGAAGGGCCATGAGGATGGTGAAGGGTCTGGAGGGAAGCCACATGAGGAGAGGTTGAGATCACTTGGTTTGGTCACCCTGGAGTAAACTGAGGGGAGAATGCACTGCAGTCTTCAACTTCCCCATGAAGGAAAACAGAGGGGCGGGTACTGATGTCTTCACTCTTGCAACCACTGACAGGACTAGAGGGAATGCCCTGAAGGTGTGTAGGAGGAGGTTTAGGCTGGCCATCAGGAAAAGATTCTTCACTGCAGGCACTGGAAGAGGCTCCCCAGGGCAGTGGACATGGCACCAGTCTGGCAGAGTTCAAGAACTATTTGGACAATGCTCTCAGGCACATGAGGTGACTCTTAGGGTGTCCTGTGCAGGACCAGGACATTGACTCAATGATCCTGATGAGTCCCTTTCAACTTAGCATTTTGTAAGATTCTATGATAATACATTCCTCCTCCAATCAATTAAACTATTCACAAGAATCCATTAACAGATGGCAGTATGCACAATACAAATCACCAAGGTTTAGGTTTCAATAGAAATAGCGGTAGCCTGCTAATTATTATAATTTGCCTATCCTAACAAAAACACAATACTATGTATTTTACAAGTAAACCCTTGTGCACCAGTATCTAAAGCATCTCTAAGCAAGGGAAGCAAAAAATGGTTATCAGGAGGAAACAACATGGATTCAACAAGAGGAAATAATGTGTGACCAATCTGATACCCTCCTATGATGACACGCCTGGCTTGGAATGGTAACACAACCAAAGGAGTAACAAGAAAAATGAAGGCTGGAGTGAGAGCTAAAAGGAAAGCTCTACAATTAATCTCCCACTGTATTATTTCCATATAGAACCCCACTGCAATTCAGTCTCACATTACTTTTTGCAGGCAATAGTACACACATGAACTACTAGTTGTGAACAAAAAAACAAGGTCTTAGAAGTAATTTAGAGAACCAAGAAGTTGTTAGTCTCAGCAGCTTTCAGGAGCTAAGGAAGATAGGTTTTTTTCAGCTGATTCATACATGTTCAGAACAATGGAGCAGGGTGATGAAGCACCACATGAAAACCTAGTGAAGCTTTCTAGAGAAGAAAAGCAACATTTAGAAGGGGGAATAAAAGCTACAACCAAAACCCAGGATGGTCTTAATCAAAACACTCTTGCCCAAAGAAATCCAGTGGAAACCTGGCAGAAGCCTTGAAAGACAGATCTTAAAGCAGCTCACACCTGTCCATGGGAATGATCTGACAAGAACTATTTGCAGTAAAGGGCAAGAGTCCTCAGACACCATACAGAATGAGCTGCAAACAAACTGCACTGTCCAGAAAGTTGATAAAGGTATTGTAGTACACATAAAGAATTTTTTTTTTTCTAAAGTTGTACTTAGGTATAGAATTCTAATCCTACAAATTTTTAAGCATTCACTATCTGGCTGCAGTTGAGGCTGAGACTTAGTCTGAATAGCCTCCTTTCAGTCTCAGTAAAAAAGGAACATTAGGTCTTTTACACAACAGCTGAAAAAGCAGAAAAAAAAAAGCAAAAAAATGCTGTGCCTGTGATTCCAGGAGAGAGTTGCGTGGGGTTTTTTGGGTGTTGTTTTTTGAATTTTAAGGGTTTTTTTTTCTTTTTAGTACAGTACTTGCTAGACAGGCAGACTTGAAAACATCAGCAAAATAGCTGCTTGTTGCACTTTGTTTCTACTCTGCTCAAGCAAATGAGCTCTGTTTACATGTTTTGTGTAAATAAACAGTATTGCACATATACACAAACACAACCTTCAAATCATATATTTCTCTTCCTGAGAACAACTTGGCAAAGTCTCAAGAATTAGCTATCTCCTGGGCTCTGAGAGTAGAAGTAATACATGCCAGGTTTTCTGAATACTGATGTCAGATAGCCAGATATTGACTAACACACATTGTGGCTCTGTCTTTTGCCTGCTCAGCTACCTTGCGAAGGAATTGAGCCATGTCTTGATGTCTGCAGCTCAGATTAATAACTGGCACTCCAGTCTACCTGGGAGACACAGTCTCGTTTAGAATGAGAGTAATATGATTTTTCTCACCTTTTTTAAACTGGCACTTTTTGACCACTATGCCAGACATGACTTTTCTGGACCACACCACAGAGTAGGATGTGAGACAGCTTTTGTTCCAGAGGTGTTTACTATTATTATGCACCCCTACGTTATCTCAAATGGATTTTGCAACAAGCACAGATTCCAGTTCAGCAGAGTAAAGGAGCATTGCTTGGTTTTGGTCATGATTGAGTTTTGCCTTCATTAGATGTATGAGCCTGACACATCCAGCAGTGTATGTCTGAAGCACAGAGTATGTATCTAACACATGGTAAGAATAGACATCACTCTTCCTTTCCAGAAACATAGGTCTAAAAACTAAATAGGAGTTACACAGTATACAAAGCTCTGTAATATCAAATCTCCAGAAGACTAAGAAGTAGTCGCAAAACACTTGTGCATTTCATATCCTCAGTTAATTTCATATCATCATATATATAATTTCATATATATATAATTTCATCATATATATAATTTCTTATCATCATTCATTTAATTTCATATTTGGCCCATATCAGATGGCCAAAAATGCAAACAGACCTAGATCCAGTTTTGACAGGTGCTACTAGGCCCCTGGGAGACCAGTGTTAGGTTATCTGATTGAAAGCTAACCATAATAGAAACAGATCCAGCAAGGATCAGAAGCAAAACAACAGGTCAACCCTAACATCCTCAACAGCAAAAATGGAGCATGTGAATCAGCTACTCCTACGACTGTCAATTAGACCATATTCCCCCAGTGTGAAACCTACCAAGATGAGTCAAAACTCTTCCGAAAAAAATACCTTGAAAACTAAAGGTTATTGCCTTAGGGGTTATGGGACTTATGGAATGCAGGGAGAAAGAACATTTTGGAATTGTGTAAAACTTACCACAGTACTTTAAGAATAAGCAAGATGCTATGAAATGTTCAGAGGAAGGTATTACACATGGAGGAAGACCGGTATAAAAATGGGTAAGGGAGAAACAAGGGGAAATAGCAAGGAAAAAGGATAATTAGGCAGGTCTAGTACAAATGAGCTTCTGGTCCCTGCACTTGTGTGACTAAACCCTGCCCTTGATCATGACAATCCATTCTATATTGTCATTAAACCCTATACCTGTGTTCTTTGTGGATGCACTTTCTATTTTGAGTGTATATGTGTGAACTTAAGCCAATTTCAAGTCAGACTGGCCAGCAAGTAATTAAGGTCCAAGTGTCAGCAACTGAACTGAGAACATGAACCTTGAGGGCTCATGCATTTAGGGGCTAGAAACTACTTAGAGCATTTAAAATTGGCTGGGAGAGCACACAGAGCTTTGTGTGCGAGTTTCTGTGAAAATTCCACCAGTGGACTTCCACTGTACTTGCCCCAGTGCTCTGTGTGTGTGTGTTCATGTGGGTGCCAATAAAAGGCTTGGTTTGAGTCTCTGCTGCCCTGCACAGCCAGCTGTGGATGCATTTTCTGCACCTAAACGTGTGCATGCAAACACACCTCTGGGAAACCTACACTCTTCACTGCCTGGCCCTGGGGACACAGCAGTCCTGAATTCATCTATTCAGCTACAGGAGATATTGCCCCTGGGACACAGAGCCCTCCATGCCTGGCTGCCTCTAACAACTGGCATGGCTAGAAGGACACATACCTTTTGCAAGTTTCTTAGCAAAGCTGTCAGTAACACTTTGAAGGTGAAGCGCCTAAAGGGGCCTTAGATTTGAGGTAGTCTTTAAGACTTTTAGTTGCAGACTGTTTAAGCTGTCCTGGCATCCACTGGAACACACTCCATGCAGTTTTGTTAAGGCGTTTTTTTAAAGCACTGAGTATTTAAATGATAGTAAAAAAATGTATTTGCATTCTCGGACACTGTCCTGCTTCAACTGGATGACTCCTGGTTCTTTTAATAGCCCTTGAAATTCCTATGTGCTAAACACATTTGAAAAGAATCTTGACCAGTTCTTTCCTGTATGTTTTCTTTCCAAGCCAGGATTCATTTAACAGAAAAATAACATAAATAAAGCAAACATACAGGTGAAACAAAGGACATATAAATTAAACTACAGGAATATATTCAATAAGATTGCCTTGAAGAAACCTGTGAAGAGATTTCCATAAAGAACACAACCACTTTTAAATATTAATGGTCTACACAAAAAAAACCCATATATTCACTGGCAGAAGACTACAGTTGGGGTGCCCAAGGAATCGGGTCTAAGCTAATTCATTGTGTCAGTAATCCATTCACAAATATCAAGAGTTCTTGAGAGAAAGGAGGAAGAGTTTTTCCTTGATCACCAATAATGTCTTTGTAAGTTCATTCTTTTACTTCTGTTGTGGAACATAACCATTCTGAGGATGGCTGTAACTCTATTTGGCTTTCTAGACTAATACTCTGAAATATTAATTACCTGGAAAGGACCCAAGTGAGATTTCTAAGTCCATGAAGACTGTTTGTACTCTTATTTATAACAGAATGAAAGGTTTTAATTGATAAAAGTGTACCTGAGAATCAGTATGATGATCTTTTTCATACCTTAGGGAAGTCTTGGTCCAAAGCTGTATTAGTCTTCTTGGAAGCTGACACTTCTCATAGCTAAGACACCAAGCAGCAGTGGAAATTCCTGATTCTTGTCACATATGAAACAGGAGCTGTCAGAAAGGCTTTACACTGTCACACTGGGGATGACAAAGCACCACTCAGAGGAAACCACCACACGTGGTCTCCTAAGCGTAAGGTAATCCTTTTATAGATGGATTCATAAAGAGCAGAGCTAACTCCAAACATCTTCCATTCTAGTTCATGGCATGAAATAAACCGAGGTGGATAGTATCTGGTATGTGGGCATAGCAGGAACTGAATGCTTCTGTGGACAGAGGCTGCAGCAGCTGAAGACAACAATGAGAATCTGTAAGTCCTGATACTGGATACAGACCAACAGAAGAGCTGTCCACTGAAACCCTCAGAAGTTTCAAACCGCATTTCCATCTCCACCAAAAAAAAATTTTAAAAATTGCTGGATATTTTCTGACACAGCAGTTACTGGATATTTTCTGACACAGCAGTTGCAAGAGAAAAAAATGCTGTCTCTTTGTAGTATTATTAATGACAAAATTAATACTCACAGGTTCTGCCAGAACTAGTAAAAGTTAAGCTTTGACAATGAGGGACAGAAATGTAGTTTCACTGCCTCCAGGAAAGATACACACTATTGCCATACACAGCAGTACTGAGCAACAAAAGTATGGATGAGCCCTTGGCTTCTTATAAAGACTATGACCATCCCAGTAGGTTTCAGGCAAAGGAAGTAGCTTCATGAAAACAAGGCACTGAATTCTTAAAAGGTTTCATGTTACTCCAATGACATTTTGCCAAATAAGAAGCAGGTTCAAGAAATCCTCCTTTCCATCGAATTATACTGTGCTAAGTTTGGGGAAAAGAAGTCTTGAAGATTAACCAGCCCAACACTACAATACAAATGTATGACAAGTTCTCTAAAAAGAAGAAAATACAGTCTTTTAGTAAATGCAGGTATCACCAATTTATGGCCATTTATTGTATTAGCAGATATTGAGACAAAATTAGGACACTTTTATTAATATGGAGAGGTTATTTAAAGTGCCTAATTTAAACACAATGGTCAAAATTTTATACAAACAGAATATCTACATGAGATGTGGTTCTGATTTTGAACACCGCCCAGTCAGGAAAAAGAAGCAATCAACCAGCCTGACAGACCTAAAACTATAACCAGACAGTGAAAGCTCTATAGATCTATTTGGTGAAGAACATTGGCAGAGCTTGGAGCTACACACATTTCTTTGGGTTTTTTTTAAACTTTAAAAAGAGAGAAAGAGAATAGAGCAGAAAAAAAGGAAATCACAGTTCACTGTCCATCTAGTCACAAATATCAGCATGAGTTTGGCAGGCATCCTAGATGAGATAAATTTCAGATCTGTTTTATTTAAGGTAACAGTGACTGTTTAGATTTTGTCAGAAATCATCCAAGACTAAAGGTGAGTTTTGAAGAAAATACAGAAGCACCTAAGGTAGATAGTGGTTCATGAGTGTAAAACTGCTGAAGAAAGAATGAATAAAGACCTTCTGGTCACAACACCCTTTGGACAGAAAAGGTATTTTTCAGTCCACTGGAAAGTTTAGATATCCTCCAAACAGTATGGTAGGATTCACAAAGTCAAAACCTGAGAGATGGCACAATTTCCTGATAATATAATTATAAGACAAAATATGCAACAAAATGGAATGCTTAAATTTGCATTCATTTGCTTAATATGTTCCTAGCATCCTTCAGTAACTACATCAATTCTGGATCAATGAAAATATATGTACCACAACAAAGTAAATTCACTGAATTACATGAATGTGTAAACATTTTATTATTGATTTGTAAGTATGTAATAGGAATATGCATATAATATGAAGACACAGAAAACCAGAGATTAGTTTATCCTGTAATACACTACAGCAACAACAGAAATGCAAACTTTGGGCATAGGTACACATCCTTTTATACAATCTATGAGGCAACATTCCTTTACAATCCACCTAGGGCTGGAATGGACATTTTAGCAAAGGCTTGACCAAGGCAATGACCAGGTAAAATGTTTCAAGTCATGAAACAGACTCAATCTGTAATACAAAAGGCTTTGCTTAAAATGACCCATCACTTTATCCCCAGACATTTTACCCTGGGATGGAACTGGAATACCTTAGTAAATATACTGTGCGAGTCATGGTTTTCCAATCTTTTACACAGCTTTTGGTTTAGCCATTAAATAATTCTGTTCAGACCACCACTGGATTGCTTGAGTTAGTTTCCAGTGAATAGTTCTTGTACAGGAAAAACTCATACAACACCCCAGAACTTTCCATCTCTCCCTTTCACAAAATTCTCTCATTTTAGTTCCAACAGGAACTGAAAAAATCCAAGATTTGAGTTTTCAGAAAATATATTAGAAATTCCTCTGTAATAAGTGCCTCACAAATCCCTGCATGATGAAAAGTTGCTAATCATTAAAAAAAAATTAAAAGAAAAAAATAAGTAGTGTACAGGCCACTGTGCACTGCTGAGTACTAGGGATACTAATGATGTAAACTTCTAATTTTTCTACCTATGGCAGAAATTCCAGACAGAATAAACCAAGCAGAAAATTTATTTATGGCAGAAATAAACTGAATCTATCCCTGGAAACCAAAATACACTTAAAATTCTTACTCTTTTCAAAGCCTATTGATAAACTGATAGAGGCACTACCAGCTTAAAAAAAAAAAAGAAAAAAAAGAAAAAAAAAAAAAGAGTACAGTGTCCCCTAAAAATATCACCTCAACATGCTCCACAAGTGGCTGCTTTTATATAAGCTATTTCCATTTTTTTCCTACACAAGGGCAATGGCATGTAGCAACATTCCTTGCCTCCACATCCCTTTCATATTTCATTTAAAAGCCTCACATGCTATAACAAGTGAGGCTGTGGAACCTTTAATATGAAAACCACACAAAACACAGGGTTTATTTTGGTCCACAACTGGTAATCTAAAATTAAACACCTAGTCTAAGAGAGCTGTACAGGTACATTGTCACCCAACAGAGTTGGTGGTGGAATAAAGTGTCTCCCTGGACAAACAGGGAGGGCTCCCACTAAGCAAGGATGATTTTCTTTCTACTTATGAGATAAAATACAACAAATAAAATTATCTTGTAATTTTGGAAAAAAAAGGGGGTGAAATATATATTGGTCACTATTACCATGTATTAAACAAATCAGAAAAGTTAATAGTTGTATGACTACTAAAATTAGATTTGAACTGTCCTGAAGCAGAAGATCTACAAAATTTCTTTTATCCTATAAAAAAGAACCAGAAAAAAAGCAGAAAGAGTGTTAAAGAAAATACAGTATTTTTAAAATGTGTTTAAAAGTTACTGGACCTGATAAAATAGTTGCATTCTGACAATTATATTTTTTCAGCATTAGTTACATAAATAATGGAATCATTACCTTATAATGCCCTATTATCTAACAATTATTCCAAACCATTTATCTCACACATGGCAATATCGGCTTATACATCATGTTGTTAGCTCATAGTTGTACTTTTAAACATTATTTCTATATTTATTACAAGTTACACTTCTACCTTAAAAGTAGTACATCCACAACTAAATTAGAAAAAGAAACACACAGACAAAAACAGAATAAAAAAAATTCACTGATGTTCCAAAACCTGAAGGAATCTTTCAACATCATAACTTGTTTCACAATGCCTCCTCTAACAGCTAACATTAGATCTCTCAGAAAAGGAAGCAGACAGTATTCAGCCTCCATCTTTTTCCTTCTCATTATTTCAGATTTCTTCCTCCTTTACTTTATCCCTGAATGTCTCCTTGGCATGACCTGATGAAGAAATTCCATAAAACCAGTGAGAACTACATTAATTTGCTCTGCAAAGATAAATTACAAAGCTAGAGGGGTATACATACCCCAAGGCTCAAAAAAAACCCAACAAAAAACCAAACCAAAACTACCATTATTCCTTAAAATTTTCCTGCACCACTTCACACCAAATACTTCTACACAGATTAATACAAACTTGTTATTTGAAAGTATCTTCCCTTTACTGCTATTTATGACACTCCCCAAAATGATGAAAACTGAATTATATACATACCAGCTACCTACTTTAAGGCTGTTCATGAGTGGCTGCTATTATTTTTTTCAAAAAACACTGAAGCAGAAACTCATTTCAAAGAAATATGCATATGCAGCATTTGTTGAAAGATGGAAAAAGAGCAGGTCAAACACTTCACACTGATCAGCCTTGCTAATAACCTTTATGAGACAATGCTCCATGGTAAAACTGGACTGCTAACATAATTTAGAATCCAAAATCAGAGCTGAATAAATAACAAGTTCTTTGTCCTAAAATGTGGGAAAAAAGTACTGGATACATTAGGTTTGAAGTCTTAAAGAATATCAAGTCATCCAGGTGAAAGAATTAACTCTTCTCAAAAAGAAACAGACTTGCCAGGAGTTCCACACCCCTAAAAGGGGTGGGAATCTGTGCAGCTCAAAGCATTCACTATACTGTAGATGAGAAGAGTGCATAACTCACAAGCCAGAAATGGAAAGTATTTTTACTTTCCTGGAGGGGTCCTAGAAGACCATCCCTCCTCTCCATCTGGGTGCTGCTATCGGCTTCCTCAGGACATTTGCAAGACTTGGAGCAGTAACCTCATGCAGCCCCCAGGGAAACAAAAAGAATATCTTCATATTCTTTTTGTAGTTCACATGTAGTTCAACTACTACTCATTAGATAACGAAAGCAGGTGAGTGCCACGTTGTAAGCACACTGTAGGAAAACATATCCATGGTCTCCTTCAGGCTCAGGCATCCAAACAAATCAATTCAGCAACAGCAGCTGCAGTGGGATACCTGATCCACCGCCCAGCCCACCTGCACACTCCATCTGCAGTTACCTGGGTTACCTTATCAACAAGGAACCAGGACTTTGGCCCAGGCCAGCATTAACTACTTGGAAATTTAGGACATCAGAGGCCTGATTGTGTCTGCTAATGAAATACACCACAGCACGCTAAAACACAGGTATCCTAATCACCTCAATTCTGCAACTTCAGTTTTTCTAGGGAGAAGGTACGTGGAAAGGAAGGGAGATCTATGAAAAATGTCTCAGGTTTCTATTAATTTACTTTTCAAGGCTACCATTGTCTTTAAACATCTCAGAGGTTCCTCAACAAAAAGGTTCAACTTTCTTGCTAATGTCTCCTAAAAGGTTTTTAAATTCATAACAAACAACTATCCTAAGAGAACATTGCAGGATTTCTAAAATGCTGAGCCCTCCATAACAGCCAAACTATCCATTATATCCCAGCTTTCTTCTCATCAGTAAGATGTGACAGCATGTTGAACTTGCCAAATGAGCAGGAAAACCTACAAACACTAAACTGTCTTGCAAAAACAAAGACGAGCCAAAGAAGGAGGCAAGTAATGGGCTTCTCTCTCATTCCTTCTCTATTCCCATTTCATCAGTCTTTGTAAATGCACAGGGCACCTCCTCTCCCCTCCCCTCTGGCTATGCAAGCGCTGTCTAGCAGCCTCTGCTAGCGTGGAAAACAAGAAACAAGCCATGGACTCTTTCAGATCTTCCACACAGCATTCTCACACAGAGAACTCAAGCTTCACAACAGGTCCAACCCCTAGGAGCAAGGATAAAAACCAGCAATAAATAAATATGCAAGAATTAATTCATTTTCTGTGTTTTTCAAGAACAGGCATATTCTCATGTCTGTATGGCATAAATACACATTGCAATTCTTCTACAGAGCAGATTAGGCCAGTTTAACAGTTCAGACACTCAATATCATAGTTATTTCTTTTTTTAAAATCTTATATATTCATTTTCAAAGAGCCTTGAAAGGAACTGGCAGCTAATAGGATAGACAGCACTGTTTCATAACAGCTTGCAAAAAAATTCAGTCTATTTTTAGATAGGTGAAAAGAATGTGGTTATTTTAAAAAAAAACCCTCCTATGAAATAAAGATGTTTTCATTTATAACTGACCATGCAGCTGGTATGTCAAACCAATCTCCAGGTGAACAGTACCATATATTTAAACCCTCAAAACAAATCTGCGTGCATATACAATAGCCACATTTTAATCTTTATTGTGTCATAAAATATCATGCTGTTAAAAAAAAAATCTTACTTTTTAATGAACAACATTCAAATGAATCTCAGACAAATACATCTTTTTCTAATTGTGTTATGAGCCTTTAAAAGGACCTCTTCATCTAGGACTACCATTAGTTCAACCATGAGCATGTTCTGCTCAAAACCAGACTGATCAGATGTCGGGTGCTGCATAACATTCATTTTGATAAAATATATATCTGTATTATATACCAGATTCCCACACAGCAATGCCAACGTAAGTCTTTCCAAAAATCAAGTTAACACCTGTTTCCTTTACTATTTTCACTCCATCATCCTCCCTGTTACCACCACCATTTTATGAGTCTTGTATTTAAAAATTTTAGGCAAAAGAGTGGGATAAAGGTTAATAAATAAACACTTGCATTTTCTCTCCTCATTCTTAATTTTGAACAAGTAAATATTAAAATTTCTGTCAATGCTCTTCTTATATTTCTCCATTTTGGAAAGGTGACTTAACATCCCATTCCCCCCCACCATTTTCTGTACCTCTTATTGCTGGTATTTTGTTATAACCACAGCTGGCGAAAGGCAATGCAGTTTGCTTCTACATATCATACTTATAAATATACTTATAAATCAAATTAAATTGCTTACTTTGGTTTTCCAAACCACCCGTGCTATACAACACTCGTTCATTTTGAAAGATGTCTTTTAGCCTGTTTCCTTAAGATAGCATTCAGTGCCTTATCATGTCTCTCTATGCTGAGCCATTCAATAAAATAAACTTCAGATCATTTCAGCCTAACACAGCTTGAGAGCTTAAAATTAATAGTATTTTTTTGCCAACGTCCAATATTAAAATGGTGAAATAGAAGATTCAGAGGGTCCTTTGCATACAGCTGAAATGTTTATTGTAAATAATGAAGGGGAAATGGTATTACGTTCCTCTAGACTGAAGCAGTTTCAAAACCAAAAATGCCCTAAAATGCAGCTGCAAGCAAAACAGAAGTGAGCAGGGCTGGTTTATTTAAAATCAACAAAATAATCACCAGGAGGCTATTTCACAGTCAGAAGACTTAAATGTACATTTAGTACCGTGAAGTATTTCCCTAAAAATGAAACAGCTACTTGAAATAGTACTAATCTGATTGACAGATAAAATAATTGCTTTAAAAACACTTCTGAGTCATTTTGTCCTTACCTGCAGGCATGAACCATTACTGCATGCAGCGACTGCTCCATTTCCTAGCACAGACTTGAACAGGGATCACATCTATCTTACAGAATGTGACTAACAGGGGGATTTGCGATTCCTGAGCTACTTTCCAAAGGACACTCCCTTTTCCACATAACAGGGCACGAAACGCTCGGCCAAGTTGCGCTCGCTGCCCAAGCGCAGGGGCAGGAGCGCGGGGAGCGGCGCGGTCCGAGCGGAGCCGGGCGCGGGTCTGCGCCAGCCCCGCACGCCGCGGCCGCCGGGCTCGGGGCACAGCCCGGCGCCCCGACCCCGGCCACAACGCACCGAGCTCCACCAGGAGGGCAGCGGGGTGGGCACGCAGCGGGATCCAGCATGCAGCAGGCGGACAATGCCGGCAGCCCCGCGGAGGCAGAGGGAGAAGCCCCGCGTTCATGCGGACGGGGATGCGGCCGTACCTTTCTGGAGAGGACGACTTCTCAGAGTTAACTGACATCAGCAGCTCAGTCTTCTGCTTGATTTCTGGAAAAATCAGAAAACGTTCACCACGGACGCCGCCTGCCCTCGCCTTCCGGAGGTCTCGCTTCCCTGCGCCCTTTTGTCCGCCGGAGGCCCGGGACGCGGCGCTGTGCGAGGCCGCCCAGCCGCGCTCGGAGGGCCGGGCCCGCGCACATGACCGCGCGCGGCGGGCGGAACCATCGCCGAGCGGGGGGCGCCGCTCCGCGCCCGAGCCCGCGGGGGCGCCGCGGGGGCCGCGCCACCGCTGCCGCCGGCGGGGGGGACGCGGGGGTGCCCGGCGAGGGGAGAAACGCCGGAACAAAGGACTCCCGGCACGGAGCGTCCTCCCGGGTGCCTTGCTAAGAGGTACTGCACACCCGCGAAATCCTCCAGATCAAAAGCCCTGAAAAATATGGCTCTTTGAATCGTTTTTGTCACAAAAAACGAGGTATTAAATCACTACTTTCACACACGGGTGAGAAACCACACGTGGAAAATGCTAGGCACACCTGGATTTTGATTTTTAGCGGCGTGCCTTTAATGTCCCTCAAATACACTTTGAAAAGTAACGTTTCATTTTCCTTTTCCTTTTTTTTAACACCTAGTAATTCACCCAGAGGGTGGTTGGGCACTGGACAGGCTCCCCAGGGCAGTGGAACCAGCACCAGCCTGACAGAGTTCAACAAATGCTTGGACAATGCTCTCAGGCACACGGGTGCCTTGGGAATGGTGCTGTGCAGGGCTGGGAGTTGGGCTTCATGGTCCTGGTGGGTTCCTTCCACCTCAGCACATTCTGTGATTATCACCAGTTCAGCAGTTGTAAGGCCTGGACTAGTACCTCCTTCCCAAAATGCTGGCAGCACACCCAGCATGCTGTCACCAAGGGGAGATGCACCCTGCCACTCGCTTCACAAGATCCTGTCCAAGCAGAAACTGCCGAAAAGTGAATTCACCAGGTGCTCTGGAGTCAAGGTTTGTGACCCAAGAAAACCGAAAGAACAAAGTCAGGGATGTGACCCTCATTTTAAGACCATATCCTCACCAGAGACCGTCATGCCACCTACGGTAATACTGGTAAGACCTGAGCCACACTATGTCCACTTGTTAACAGCCACAGTAAACCTGAACTGTTTGGGATTAACCATTCCACAAACCTTCAACCTGACTTTTCCTCCTCTCTTCATACACATCTCAGGTACAAAGCCATATAAATTTCTAAAAACAGAAGAAGAAAAGCTGGGTAACTAGATTTATTACTTTTTTTTTTCAACTATATATTTTATTAAAAATATTATTACTATCTGAATGAGTTTATCACTCTCATGCTTTGGTGGAACACTTGCAAGCTAGCCAAGTGATCATCACCTTTTTAAGCATATGCCACTTGTTCCTCCCAAAACATACTGATCAGAGGAACCTCCCAAAAGTATCTCAGTTCTCATATCCAAAGCAGATGCTTCTCAGATCTTTAAAAACATGTCCATGAAATGTCAGTATGTTCACAACTGGCTCCACTACATGACTGCAACTACCATAAAAGACTTCTTTTACTATTGTCAATCCCAGGCAGCAAGCGGTCCTACAGTCACAGCTGCCAGGATATTTCTCTGCACACCAAGATTCACTTCCCAATGCAGGGATGAACTAAAGTTCATTTCCCTACCACACATCCTTGACTGACTATAAATACAGTCCTCAAATTCAAAGTCCAACAAATTTTAATTCCTTCTGAAGATGCTTAAAAATTAAAATTGATTACATAAACAGATATTAACAAGGCAGGGTTTTATAGCAAAACAAAATTCACGGAGTTTGGAACAAAGTGTTCAAATTATTTATTCCATAACTAAGCCTCCACATAGGCTTTGCAATGGATGTCTAGAGATTATTCTACTAAGACTTTATTGCTAACAGTACACTACAAGATGTTAAAAACAAATCCAAGAGATAAGTTACTTCAGTGCAAACTTTGAGCCCCCGTATTCTCAATAAGATGCACAGACATTTCTCAAATATGGTATTAAAGCACAAAATTTAATTTTACATTTAGTAACCAAGTGACAACAAAGACTCATTTAATATAGCTGCAAGAAGAATTTAAATAAAATGATACTTCATAGGAAAAAAAATTAGAATGTTCTAATGAACATTCTACTCCACAATTAGGTAACATTTTCATCACAAGGTTTCAGGATTTGAAATACTTTCTTATTTGGAATTTACCAATCTTCTGTCTCTGCTACCTGAAATTTTTGCAAGTGGAGCCCTTCTGTTAATTTTTAAAAGCTAATCTGTACCTTTACAGATCCATATAGCACCAACTCACAACCTTATCAGCAAACTCGGGCTGATAGCATCACCATCACTCCTCATACAAAACTGATCATGGGAATATCACCAAAATAACACACGAGTTTTACACCAAATGCCTTTAGGCCATAAGAGAATAATGGCTGCAGAAACAACAATTTGCTTGTTTTGATTATTTATAAATTACATATCCATAATTCTGGGATAATTTACAGAATTTATTAGAACTTAGAAATTGCATCCCAAGTCCAAATAACACAACAGAAAAATCCCTTCAAACTGCATTCACCATAGCACCACTCTACCAGCCTTTGTGTCCAGAAGAATGCAAATTACAGCAGTATTTGTTAAACCCAAAAGTAATAGAAAAAGAAAAGAGAGGGAAAATGAAAGTTTAACATTTGAACAGCTCTTCCTGGAGGTTTCTTGGTTCAAGACCCTCCTACCTAACACACAATTAATACTTCCATTTTACCTCAAGTACAGCGCCACAAAGGCAAATGATGAGTAGATTCAGTAACTGTACTGATCAGCACCCAGAGGTACAGTGAACCTCTGCTTAGTGAGCAAGCATTTATAGCCTGACTGAAGAGTTTTGGGTTGTCCTAATTTCTGAGACCACAAAAATGACTCTACATAGCACTCTACGTAGAACCACATTTAGAACAGACCATAACACTGACTGAATAAAAGTTGAAGATGAATGAAAATTAGAGCTTGCACATTAACTGCAAAGCAACAGTTAATGCAGTAAACTTTTTCAGCTACAAAATAACAGTAAATTCAGGTATGAGGTAGTATCACTGTCACCAACTCCTCAGCCATTCCATGCACTTCATCAGCCCACTATGAGTAATTTTGCACTGTGCACAGATCAAGTGGCAGACAACTGGCTCTCAGCCAACGCCTGAGAGAAGCAGATACACTAAGTCTCTAAAGCCATACTATTCAAGCTGTGATTGAATGAAAACAAAAACCAGAAAGGCTCTACACTGCTCAAAATGGCTTCCTAATCATCATGACTGTTATTTTTTCAAACCAAGACAAAGCCAAAACTAACCGTAATACTTTTTTTTTAAGCCTAGATGTTTGCCTCCTCTGATACGTTCAAGTGGAAATTGTGTGTTAGACTAGAGAAAAAGGCATCAGATGAAGTTAAAGCAAGAAGGCATTTGCTATGCCAAAAAATAAAAATACCAGAGGCTTGAAAAAATGGAGAAGAGAGTCCTAGAAAGAACGGCTGACAGTTTCTAAATTCACAGGGGATTTGTTGGAGAGCATCATACCAAAAGCTCCAAGTAACCTTTAGTTTCCATACCAAATCTAGAACAAACCAGCTCAGAAATTGTAAGGGAAGAAACTCTCCACACAGAATGAAGAGAAATTCTGTTATTTCAGCAGTGTGGAAGAAGAACAAAAAAAAAATTAATGTGGGAACTAGGGATCTGTGAGGGATATATGCATAATCTGGAAAAAAGAAGAGAGGAGCAGAATTAGCCTGGATTTTTATTTGTTCTATCAATTAAAAAAAAAAAAAACACACAAGAGCTCTCCACAATAAAAGAAAATTAAAAATCCTAGCTGCTGTTTAAGCACAGATGGAAAAGTGTGGACAAGGTATATGGCACTGCACAAACTGTTCCCTGTGACATATGGGTAGATATCAGAGTCACCACGATTTCAAAGGCAACTGACAGAAGTCACTGTTTCACTAAAAATTTAATCATGTCTACCGCAAACAGATTATCTCAATGGTCTACAACATCAGTCAAGATTAAAATATCTTACTGACAGTGCATGTATTAAATTTATCCAGGGCAGAGATCCACTGTTGCAGAACTCAACTAACACAGTTTCTTCCTCCCACCACCCCTGTGCTTTTTGGGAGCAAAGGAACAGACAAAGTAGCATCTACACATAAGTACCTTCAATTTTTTGCAATGTAAACCCTGCCACACAAGTTTCCATACATCCTTTTAAAAATAAATATTATACTAAATAGAGCCAAGAAAAATATACTTCATTTTTAATTAATAGGTAGGCTTGTCCATACATTTTCTTAGTCTAATCAGATCATAAACTAGGAGGTTTATGCTTTTCTTCCATTTTCTGTGTGGTGTATGTTTCGACACAAGCTTGAGGTGCTTTTAGACTTTCTTCTACACTATCTTTAAACATGTACTTCCACATACTTCCTTATCAATATCCATCTTAGTCTATTGTCCACTGAATTTTCCATCCTTATCACAGCTACAGCTGCTTGGATCTTACAATTTGCCTATAAAACCCTCATCCTGCTGTAAGTTGGCTGCTTTCAATGTTACTGTGAAAAGAAATAGTCCTGCTTGCCAAATGAACCTATGAAGACAGATCTGAAACTATTAAATCAAATTAATCAAACTGACTGTTCCAAGTAACTTTTCAGTCTTGAAGTCATGAAGTGCACTAGGAACTTTGGTATCACTAATGTGATTTTACATGGACAGATCTGTTTTGAGCTTTGGATAATTGTTGTACATGCTAAAGTGACATGCTAAACAGCACAAAATGCAATAAATTTAAAAGTTCCTGATGAGGCACTGGACTTCAGACAAAATGAGATAGCTTTGCACATAACTTGAGAGGTTCAAGTTTATAAAGGTTCACTTTATATGTTTTAGATCATCTACTTTTTAAATAAATAGTTCTACAAGACTGCTAGAATCACATGCCATGTGATTAAAATAGGTTTCAAAATGGCACAAACACAGAACAAAGCCTAAATTTGATAAGCATATGAATACTAAATGGGATAGTATTGAAGCATGGAGAGTTTATGCCCTAAAATAAAATCATCTTCCAGATCTAACTATGGTTTTGAAGTGAGGAAAATTACTACTTTTATGAACTTCTTCGGGTCTCTCATGCATAACATTCACCTCAATACTGATACACAAGCCACTGAAGAGTAAGTGACAGAAAAACTAGCTGTTTGCAATCTCCTCTTGAGGAGATTACATTAATATTCTTAGCATTATTCCTCTTCAATATGTTAAATTATATTTCTGCTCAGACTATGAGGAAATTAGAACTTTTAAGGTTATGCCATTCTTGTAATATTAAAATCACCATTTTAAGAAACTGTTTACTTCCAAATGATAAAGCAAACTCTCTCCTTTCCTAAAGACACATAATAGAAAAAGTCAGTAATACTGAAATGCACTTTAAATTTTAAACATTTTTGTAAGAGTCATGTTTTAGCTACTGCTCTGAATGCAAAGCATGTTTTGAAAAGAAAACATTTCCTTGTCCCACAGACAGGTTCTAGAGACCAAATAATAGATACAAAGGGAAGGTTTTTTCTCTACACTTCACAAGTTCAACTACTCATGCTCAGCTTGGCAGACAATATCTAGGAGTCAAGATCTAATGACAGGAAAAGAATTATAGATTTTTTTTTTTTAAGTCTTTCATTTTCTCTTGCATAAAGGGGAAGATGAATTTACTCAGTATCTACAGGTATGGACTTCATGTTAATAGTACTTACTCTTTTGGGGTTTTTGAGAAACTATATGTTTCATCTGATCTTCTAGTGATCTCAGAGCCACTACCTTTTACACTTCTGATATACTTAAAACTACTGGAACCATATGCTCAGGTACTTTTAAAGAATATATTCATAGTATGCATATTCACTGCTGTCCTTCTAAACAGTTTTCCACATGTGAGCTGTGGTTGGAAAATAATACTTTCACAAAATATTCTGAAGAAAACATGTCTTCCTTCAAAATGGCTGCTAATCCCAGTTAGTACCCAAAAGTTATGTTTACCCTAATTCTTAAAGACAGACATCCTACAGAAATAGAGGCCAAAGCTGCTCTGAAAGACAGTACATACCTCTAATGGTAGTTGTTGCCTTGTTTTTGCAGAAGAAAATGGAAGACTATTTCCTAAAAACTTACAGAACAATGGTATTTTATTCAAGAAAAATAGCAACACCAGCAACAGTACTATCATTTTACAACTTCATTTCACTGAATATTCACCATGAGGAGGACACTGAAAAACACAGGATACAGAAAGGAGTGAAATGTGGTAGGAAGGAAGCACACACTGCAGATCACAAGAGTGAAAACAAGTTTGAGAACATCCACCATACAGTCAAGTTTGTTTCTGCTTCTCCAAAAAGGAAAAAAGAACCCAAAATGCGCAGATGATTTTGCCTTTTACTTATTTAAATAATTAGTTTCCAAATATATAAATATACCTAAATCATGTAAGTTACATCTCTGAAGAATTTTTAATGCAGTCAGATTATATAGTAATAATTTTGACGGAAGTTTGTAAAGGAAATAAATTTGAGGAAGCATTAGATATTTAAGAAAAAAAGCATTACTATATGCTAAAATTACTCAAAATGGTCCATTATGAACACAGGGAAGCAGAATTACCTATGTTTAACTAGTTAAACGTAACTATTAATTTGAATTTCTTTTAGTCATCCACATAACTAAAACTGGCCGACACAATCTGTCATCTGATCTATTGCCAGACTGTAACATTCCCTAATAAAATGCTTACTGAAACACAAAGGTGACAATAAGAGGAATTCTTCATTCTCATAGTTCTGCTGGGTCTGGCAGCATTTGCTGTACCAGATGTATGCCCAACACCACATTGCTTTTCCCTCCCTCCTCCCACCTCAGGCCAATAAACAACTCTGACCAAACTTTCTTTGAAAATCTGTGCTTTTCCAACAAGCCATTCTGCAAAGAAAAATAAAATTCTTCATTTTGTATAACTACTTGTCAGATTACATACCAGGAATGACACCAAAGAAAGCACTATTCACCCTAAATATATCTGTGCTTGTTATTTCCTAATTACTGATGTGTTGAATTTTATTATTTATAAGTATTTAAGGTTTATGAGAACAGTTTTGTTTGGAGAGGATAGGGACAGCGTTGAGAACATTTCCTAGAGCTGCCAAAAAACAGAAAGCTTATTCCTACAAGTCTGTTAATTTTAGGGGAAAAAGAACAAACAACACAACCCGAAATATTCTAAGTATATTAAAGCATATCCTTTGTCCTTTTAAAATCAGCTGCCAACTGTTTCCTATTACTAGGTAAAAAACCATATTTCCATATGGAAATAGTTGGACATGAGGTAGCTAGAGAACAGAGTGAATTAAAAACTTATTTCTCTGTTAGATAAAACACAGCAAGCCATTTGCTGTATTTTCCAAACCTTGTCTAGAGGCAAGTGGTTTGCTGAGCATACATGGACATCTTTTCTGCTCAAGCTGAAAAAAAAATTCAAATTACAGGAAAATAATGAGTGTTAGACACTCTCAAACTACATAATTTCTACTATCTTCACTATCTTAACTGAATGGACGGAGTGAATGATTTCTGATTTCTAATCCAAAATATTTCTACCTTATTCCCTTTATATTCTAGAGTACAATTATTACTGTGTTAGGATTCTTCTGATAATAGCATTTTCTTTCCGGTCTGTACTTTGCCTTAATGTCTTAAGTGCTGTTCAAATTTTCAACTATTATTATTTTTCCATCACTTGCTATTACGTGCTTTTATTTTTTTTACAAAATTCAAGAAAAAAATAAATTGCTCTAATGTAGCAAAATGACATTTCCAGTTTTAAAGGAAAAACAGGTTTCTATTCATCCAAATTGAGTCAAGTGTATGTTACCTTATAAAGACTAAAGCAGTGACTCATAAAATCTTGCACACACTGATTCCTTCCTTCTCCTAGGAGATGAAGCTACATGATTTACCCAAAAGGATTAAATGAGGTCACAGTTATTGAATACATGTTATAACCTTCAACTTCAGGTTAGAATTTCTTCTTATTTTCCAGAATCATTCAATGTTCTAAAATTTCTAAGATAGAAATCCTTACAGTAGAAATACTCTTAAATTGAGATATTTTGTACATTTGCTGTATGCTTTTCAATATGCTTTTATATTGTGATTATTATCACTGTATGTACACAACTGATTCTTTCAAATATTCTTGCAAGGTTTTTGACATTTCTTATCCAGCAGATCACCAGGGTCTTATATTCCTTGAATTTTCAGATGCAAATATATTCTCAGCCTTTTTCCTCTAGGACATGAAAAGGACTTTTTTCACCTTTTCCTGGGCTCCTAAGAGTACAAGCAGTTCTCAGAAAAAGGTCCATCAAAAAAGCACGTCATCCCAAGCACAAAGCAAGCCAAAAATCTTTCCACTTCAGCAGTGATTTGTGCCCCATTGGGACAGGGGCCCACATGGTGATCAGCTTACCCAAAGTCTAAGTCTTGAGGAACTTTGGACAGGTTACAGAGTTGTCTCTGTCACACTTCATATAAAATGTTCCATATTGTTTATAATAGAGATAAAGGGCAGAATAGGGAAACAAAAAGTGTTTTGAATGAAGGAATAAGAGCAAGAAGAGCATCCTCAGCAGCCATTAAAAGTGCCAAAACTAAGATATTGATGCCAGCTGTACTATGCCACACTCACCAAATAACATCATCTACACTTGGCTTTACCTCTAGTTCCTACATTTAGACACCTAACAACTCCTGTGTAAATAAGCCTGACCATGTCCACTCAGCAGTACAGGATTGAACCAGTCACCCTTGAATGAAATAGGAAGGATTTGGCTCACAGCAGCCTCCCCAATATCAAAGAAACCTCAAAATTCTCTATCTGAGCAGTCAGCTAGCCTTCAAATATGCTCTTTGAAGCTTGTTTCTTGTTGAAAAGATAACTGAAGGGCCGATGCAAGCTCTGAAATGTTGCTTGAACCTGTCAGACCAGCATCAATTATTGCAAGGAAAAGACTTGGGATCTGTGGCACCTGCACACACCTTTGCTATCTCTGAGGTAAAGCACAAAAGTGGCAGAAGAAACTTAACATGAAACCACCACAGCTTCCCAGCCACTGGAGATGCACGTGGATGTGCCTTCCTGCTGCCACCACCACCACTGACATCCAGAAAACCCCGAGCCTCTGCAGGGAAGGAAATCGCTGCCTACTGTAACACACACCCCCAGTAACAGATAAAGCTGCAATGATGACACCTGGGAACAAAGGCGACTCTCTGTTAACACAGCATTATTTCATTACTGTAGATTTTTTTAGTTAAATAAACGGATCTCTTCTTAAATTACATCTTGATCAAATTTAATACTTTGGGAACAGTATCATCAGTAAAGTTCTTACAAAGAAAAATTAAATTTCAGAATTATTAGTGGAGATAAAATTGTAACGAGATAAAATTGTAACGATGACAAATTTTAAATACGCATGCAGTGCCCACAAAAGGAGGGACCATCTAATTATATTTCAAGTGTTTTTCTCACATACACCATTTTCACTCTTTAATTGCCAGTGCTCTGGATTAACATAGCAACATGAAAATACTGGGGATTTTTCTACTGGGCTTCTCCCTAGTGCAATGGACATAGCAGTAACATAGGAAAGTATTTCCTTAAACAAAAACCCAACATGGATTCCTTGGCACTCAGCCAGCTGACACTTCCAGTATTGTAAGGAACAGAAATACCTTTAATTCTTCAGATGCCTGTCTTTGTGAAGTCTGAATGTAATTACCACATGATACAAGTATGTACTGAGTATCTGTAATTGGAAATATTGAAAAGGACATACTACTTTCACAAAAAAAAGGAAAGAGAAAATAAGAGGTGTTTCCAGGTAAGGGAATGCTATGAAAGCCTTCTACTCCTGAATGACTTCTGTTAGGAATATTTTTAATAGTATAGATAAAATACAGAATATGCATGTAAACACATGTCAAAATACCCCCTTGCTTTGTTTTTGCTCTGTTCTTCAAAGAAATTGGATGGTTTAAAGAAAAAAACAAACATACATATGGAACAACAATAAATGAAGTGGAATCTGGAGAAATATCTATGAAGTTTTGCTGCAAGATATGAGAAAAGGAAGAAGACATTTTTAAAAATCTGATCAAAATAAAATTCTGGCTACTAAGGACAAAATATTTTTTTAAGAAAGGAGAGGGTTGAAAGCAACCCCAACATGGAAGGTATTTACATAAAACAGAGGTTTGTCCAGATCTGATCCTGCAATTAGTAAAGCTATTTAGATCTGTGCTGCTTGCCTTTTTCCCCTGTTGTTCATTAATATCTCATCTACATTGTATCATAATCAGCCATTGCTGATGTAAAATTACAAGCATTCTTGGCTGGCCTCAAAACCACCTCTTAAACATTAAGACTTTCAAGTTTTTTTTTTTAGCTCTACTTCTTTTCTTTTCACACCCTCTCCTCTTCTCCATCTGACTTCCCCATCACTTATTCAGCAATCACATGAGAAACCTGCTATTGTCTTGCCTAAAAACCGGCTACAAATAGTTTCTTCTGTAGTGAGGACACAGCTATGTAGGTGGCGATGAGAAATCACCCTCCACCCTGCAAACGCGTGGCGATGTCGTGGTCCTGCGGTACCTCCCATCTCCTCCTGGACGGCGTGGCGTGGATCTGACCGAGCGATGCTGCTGGAGGTGCAGGACCTCAGCCAGCCTGTCCCCAGCCTGCTCCCCCCTGACCTGTCCCAGCACACGGCCACTGCCCCGCGCCGAGCCCAGCCGTGGCATCTTCAAAACAGCAACTCGGCAGCTCCACGCGTGCCCGTCTTTCCCACGGCCGGTCCCACCATGAGGCAGAGATTCACCGCTGGCAAGACAGGTGTTCAACAGCACAGTCCTAAGTTTGGCAGTGGTTAGAGAAGCATTTAAACAGTACACAATGCTGTACAGGCAGCCAACAGTGTCACTTACGTCTTTCATAAAAATAAAACCCTACTGAACTAAAAGAAACTGTTTTTGAAACTGAGCAATGCAGATAATCACAAAGACATCAAAAGGAAAATGAGAAGACAGATTGGTAGATAACACTATACCTACTATTTTACATTTTGCTGAGGACTCAGAGCAAAAGTACAACCTTAGAGCATTTCCCTTTATATAAACACAGGTGAACAAACTGAAAATCTTGTTGAATAAAATAAAAAATCTGATGAAAGAGCGTGGAAAATTGTACTATCTGAATTCTCTTCCAGCTTCACTATCCTATTCACGAACCCCTAAAGTATCTAAGTTTACAGTCACAGAAGATGCATACTTGAAAATCAGATTAATCATGTTTCAACAGGACTGAGAAGTCTAGCCCAGACAAACCTCACCAATGATCATCCTGGCTCCCATAGAAGGAAGGAAACACACTTCAAAGATTATATATTTTTAAGTGCCACTACTACTTCACCCTCCATTTGGGAAACATGGACTGTGACTACATTTATATAATATTTATTTCCTCCTGATATTTAACACCTATAATGAGAAACTATGAATAAGCACCACAAGAAGAGACCATGTAACAAATTGCTTCTAAATGTGATTTTCCTAAGTTATAAGAATCACCAATATAGCTTCAAATGTTAATTAGTAACTACATGAAAGAAAAGAAATTAAAAAGAGTAAAGAGACAGTCGGGGAAATGGGCAGAAATCACTAAGAGCAGAAAAAAATGAAGCAATAGAAAAATACAGCAAAATTTCTGGAAGAAAGAGAACACTGACAGAGAAAAGGTATGTTGCCAAGGCAATAATAGACAGCTGAAGACAGTAGACAAAGAAGGGTGAGAAAGTTCAGGAGAGTGTAGGAAGAAAATCAAACTGAAAAAGATGAAACTTGCAAGGGAAAACACTAAATGCAGCAAATGTGTTCAAGTGAGCTGATGCAATGTTGTTAGGGAGAAGGACAACAAGAGCAATTTGAATATTTTAAGGATGACTGATATGTGCTTTTCTATGCAATGTCTACAGGATACCCCAGAATATGCACTGGAAGATAACACTTGCTTTCCACCCAAAAGGACATAACAGTAAGGTCATTACTGCTCTCCCCCCACGGCTGCACTGCTAATGCTAAACAAGCAACTAAGCAATGCAAGAGCAACTGAGGAAATGGCAGATCTGCAAGTTGCACCCATCACCTCACATTTAAAACCATGTTTTGGAGATTTCTATACACTGGAAAATGTGGTATCTTAAGTATAATTTAACCAGATCTGCAAGTTGCACCCATCACCTCACATTTAAAACCATGTTTTGGAGATTTCTATACACTGGAAAATGTGGTATCTTAAGTATAACTTAACCTGACTTTAAGAGAGTACAAAATGTATTTAGAGAACCTGCAGCACCTATTTTTTTTACATTAGAAATTCAGCTTTTGCCCATTGTGAATAAGGCAGTATAATAACATCATGGAAACAAGAAGTTAAACATACATTTAAAAACTGGATCTTCTTTGGAGTTTTGACAAGTTATTCTTCATGCTTACTATATAGAAGACTAGGAAAAAGACCTTGCTTTTTTATTTTTTTATGCAACACCCACAAATTGCTACATTAAAATCGGAAAAACTTCCCATCAAAATGAGTCAGCAAACCAATCCTCCAACAAAAATAAAAAGAAGGGCAAGACTTAACATTGCCTTGGTTTACTTTTACTTAGAAATATCATTAGAAAAAATGATTGATTCAGACTTTATCCCCCTAGGATAATTATTACAATTATTTCATCCCTCTGTTAATATGCTTGAGAAACCACATGAGAGAACTAGATAAAGAAAAGGCCACATCCAGAAGAAGTGTAAATTAAATTATTTTACATTAAGCTTGTCTATGTCCAACAGTCCTCTTAAAAATCTAGCTGGAACAGCTGTAAAAGCTACTAAACCCAGCATTTGTAGCTGTATAAATCCCTAGCATACTGTCAAGATCATTGAGGATATCAGCATTATTTTTTAGAGGGAAAAAATGGCTTTCCTACAATTCTACTTGTTCCACTGACTGAAGAGGCACAATGACAGTTCTCAGCCACTAAATTTTAGACAGTTTAAACAAATTCTGCCTACTAGTGTCTTCATCTGAGTTACCAAGCTCCTTTTACCATAGGCAGGGAAATTGCCTATGTTGAGAGTTCAAGTCATTACTTGGTTAATCTAATCCCAAATAGGCTGAATCCCCCCCAGGTGCCAGCATCTCCCCACCAGCAATAACAAAGTCTGTGTAACCAGACAGAATATGGATGCCTACACTGAAGGCAGCCACATGAGATCAAGTGAATCCCACTTTTACTGCAGATTCAGGTAGGCATTTTCTTATTATTATAGGTATTATTTATACCTATAAGGTATAAATAAGGAAAGAAGGCTATGGTTTGGATGGTTTTTTACTAAAAGTTTGTTGAACAGAGTCACTCAGCTGTTCAACTTTTTTGACTGCTGTTATTGACTGCAATCCAAACATGCTAAACTTTAGAACAGGTACTAATATACCTCCAGTAGCCCATAAATCCCCTTACACAGACACAAGTCATCAATCCAATTAACATCTCATCTTCACTGAAAAAGAAAATAACATGGATATGACAAAGTTTGAAAAAACACACAAGTAACTAGGGAGAGTATCAGTAGAGAAAAAGTGGAGTGCTTAAAAAAGTTCAAAGAAAATTGTATGAATACATAGGCACATTGGCTGAGTAAAGTAACTTTTTAAAAGTAGACAGGGAAAACCAAAGAAATTTCTGTTGTATTTTGTTTTTATCATCACTCTTATATTTATGCAAAGAAATAAAAAGGCTAGATTTTTTTTACGTACTACAGCAATATAGACAGGGAAGTACAAAACATCACAGGGAAATTTAAATACTGATAGAAATGCCCTCAGGCTGATAGAGTTAAATGGGATAAATCTAAGCAGATATATTTGTGGATTAAGAGACACATACAGGACTGTAAGAACATTTTCAGACCTATAATGCCCCTAATCTCTATTCATATGAAACTCCTGGTTACCAAGCCAAATGTTTAAAACCTGTGGTGAGTAAAGGCCATTGTAGAGTTATTATTTTTATTTACTGTCCTAGAAAATTTAAAATTTCAGAGGCAATAAATATATTGCTACTGCTGGCAGCACAACTGAGTTATCTATGTAGCCACTGTGTTGTTTCCAGAGCACGCGTGCTCCGGAACAGGCATGGCCACAGTCTGTGTTCGGCTGCCAGGGCCAGGCTCTGAAAAACTCTGGATGCTGCCACAGTTGCAGGAACCATTATGGACCCTTTTCAACTCAGTTGTGCATGTCTTCTTTTTTTTTTTTTTAACTTTGAAGCTAATAGCACACTTTCTGATCACATACAAGCATGTGAATTCCTGACAGAAGACAAAATTTTAGGCACACAGCAGGTTCAAGGAACAGAATCCTCATCAGAAAGACTGAAGTATCTTATAATTCTTATAATAGGGCACATTTTAGCAAACATCACCTGAAGAGTGGCTGAACATAACAGTTAAACAGTAGAAGACTTAATCCTGTAACCATTCCATGAACCAAGATTTCAACAAATCTACTAACTGGAGCTGAATGATAGAATAAAATCGAATCTTCCACAGTCCAAGTAAGAGGCAAAAGAGAAATAGGTCAATCAACAAAAATCTCATCTTTTGCTGTGTGGCAAAATCTATCCCAGAGTGCTGACATATAGTGGTTTTTTTCTGAATTACCACTTTTATAACAAATGTTTATATTAAAATAAACAATGCAACATTTTAAAATATAAATATACAGTTGGAATTCAAACCAAGAGTGTGATCATTAAAGTGAAAGTATTACCTAAATTACAGCTAGTTTTTATTATTAAACCATGTCACGAAGTATAAATTATTTTATTCTGCCAATTACCCTGCAGTGTTAGACCACTGAAATATCTTTAAAGAAGCTAATGAGAGGCTGTCTGGTGATGGCACAGGTTGGCTTATGCCTGGCATATTGCCACGCATACAGATTGGCACCAGAGCAGATTAAATTACTCTCTATTACACTCCTGAAAATAGTATGCACATACTGAGTGTCCAAGCAAGAATAATTGCATGAGATAATCAGAGTTTACAAACAAACACACACAAAATACAACTATACCCTAACTACTTTCTGTGCATTTCTGGCACAGCATCCACAAAAATTAGTTAACTGGAGGATAACTGAATGAGGTTTTTTCCCTCTACTTTTTTTTTTTTTTTTACTTGTTTTTGTTTTTTTGGTTGGGTTTTTTTTTAAACTTCTCTGAGATGGGGACATCAGTATTTTGCAAAACAGCCTGAAAGAGCAAAGGGTTTACACAGGTGTAGGATTTTTAGTCATTGCAAGTCATTTAAGTCACTGCAAAATACCAGAAATGCCTAACTTGACCATTTGGCCCTACTTGTAGAGGGCTGGTGTGTGTGCAACTGAGGCAGAGCCTTTTTTTGCCTCCTCCCTCTTGCCCTTGGGCAGACACAACAGTCAAATATTCAAGACTGCTGTTAAATTCACAAAATTTGCCTTAAGTGTTTCAAAGATCAGAGCCAAGATTTGTCCCTCTTTGCCTGTCAAGGAGGTTTTGGCAATGCTAAAACAGGCACAAGTATGAGACCGAAATGTAACCACACTTAGGGAGTAACTAGCAGAGATAAAATCCTGCATACCATTAGCTGCTAACACATGCCAAAAGCAAACATGTGATCTGCATGTATTTACTCACATGTGGTATCATTAATCACAATCCCAGTTTAAGTTCTCTGTCAGGCTTTTACTCAGATTTCCTTACTTCATTCAGAGTACGTAGTCTTGAATCATATCAAGGATTCCTCCTTTTTTTGTCTTGTCCTTAAGACTATTTTTGTATACCAAATAGACTATCTATATATTTTAAGCTGTGTGTTAACCTATTAAGATCTGCCCAGAGAGAATGTTTTCAACTACTAGTCTCCTTTATATTGCTCATTTTCTCAAATAGCTTCGTTACATGGTGGCATTGTTGTGACTGGCTCAAAAAACAGCCACTTTCTACTAAAAATGAAAATAATAACTAAATTGTTATGTATGAATGAGGAAAACAAGCATGATGAACAGCTGTGTTTTCCATTTTTAAACACAAATCTATGCATCCCACAGGTACCTGAAAATATTGCTCTGATTTAAGTCATATTCCCTTCAGTGTGCCTGACCCTGTCAGTCTGGTGTTTTCTATGTTTGAAGAGCTCATAGCAGATTTCACCGCATTTCCAATTCTGAGACAAGAACCATTTCAGTCTTGCTATACCCACAGAGCTAGACTGGCTCTCTAGAAGAGGACAAGTTCATCACTGACCTGAGTTCTGCCCTGTAAGACTCATTCTGACAAAGTACAGTAAAAACACTCATTAGTTTGGCAGAGAGGAAAAGGGGCTGAAATCATTTTATTACAGTCCATATTTAAATCCCTTGAGTAATCCCTCTTCCTTTGCAGTTTGCTTTACTGTTTAAAAAAAAAAAAAAATCCTTAGTCATCTTTTTCCTGCGGCATTCCTCAGGCAGACTGATTATAATACTGCCTTCTCTCTCTTTGTAAGCAAAACGCTGTAGAGGACACTTGGCACTGATGATGCTCTTGAAGCACTGCTTTCATCTCAGAGACAGCTGTACTCCACACAGTTCCTCAAAAAACCACAATCATGACCAATAAGTACCAGGATATATTTGTTATTTATTGACACAGCACTGTTAAGTTCATTCAAAATTCAAAATGCATATTTTTCAAGTGACTGTGGAAAGTGTCAACTGTCAGGGAGATCCCAGACTTGTTTCCCTTTTGAGGACTATTGTACTGCCTTCCAATTTAAATCACTTTTTTTTTCTTTGCAGAACTTTCTGTACCTTCACAAAGAAATTCTAGGACAAGCATGTTCCAAATATCTATATTATGGTATTAAACCTTTTTGAGATACATTTTCATGCTAAGTCCTTATTTTTATCTCCTACAGCATTACAGCCATGGAGCTTTTGTGACAGACTTCAAAACCTACTAAGACTCCGGTTTTTCATATTCTAGCTCCAACACTGCCATCAGACACAATTCACAAAAAACACTGAGGATCCTCTACACCAGCCAAAACATCTTATATAATAATAAAATATTCTTATATAGAGTTTACATTATATTACCCTCAGATAGGGTTAGAACATACTGTTCCATATAAAAACATAAAGACAGGACTGCTTCCCTGAATGAAGAGCTTATGGGCTAAGAATACAAGGAGCATACCATGTGGTGAAGAAAAGGCAAGCATGGCAAGATAAAAACATTTTTAAGTGCATCTACACAAGTAACATTTATCACTAGAGTAATGCAATTGCCAACCAAATCCATCATCCCCTCAACTCCTTATAGCTATGATGGCAAGAAATGGCTAAGGAGGTTGAAAAAGATGAGTGCAGCAGCTACAAATGTTCGTGATGAAGGGTATTTATAGGACAGGAACACCACAGGAAGAAGAATGGAGCATTTACAGGAGATAAGGAATGAGTGGGCAAGGTTTACAATGCTGACAGGTATGAAGAGACAGATGATGCAATCAGATTTGTACGTGAGGGAGGAACACAGTGGGCAAGTGCAGATAATAGGGGAAAAAATAATCTGGCTCAGTTTAGAGCAAATGCTGATGAAGAAATTTTGAACTGATACTTCAGTCAAAATAAGAAATAGAATTTATTGTGTATGTTTCTTGGAAGGTCTCAAGGGGATGATCCTGCAGAGATCGAGTTGGTAGATAATGTATATGTATTTCCATTCTCACATAAATTCTTCTACCCACTTGAGAAGCTGCCTTTTAGCATATAAATATATTTTACCGCTCCCAGCCTCAATTAAGATGCTTTTCTGCATTGTGTATTTTAAGTCACAGCACATTATCATGTACTACAGGGTTTTTGTTTTTTTTTTTGGGGGGGGGGGGGGGGCGTTTCTTAATTCTTCTAAGAGCTTTCATGATTCTATACCAACCTCACATGCAATAAACAGCAGTCTAACACAACTTCATTCTGCAATATGTTATCTTTAGCAGCACAATGTTCTTTAACATATGGAATTAATGTTATGCAAAATTTGGGATTGGTAATAATCTTGCTGCAATGCCTCTGAAAGGAGGAATGGGGAAAATACTATGAATTAAATGACTGTCTTCAAAAACCATGTAGTTTAAAATACCTTCCTGTTACTGGTTTCATGACTTCACTAGATGACAAAACTATATTGATTTCTTAAATGAATGTGCATTTCTTTAAATCTCTACTGAATTCTGTATTCACTTAAGTATATGCCTGAATAGTAGGATATCTCAGTACTACTTAACCTTTAAAGCAATGGTGCATACATTTAACACTATGGATATCTGCTTTTTGCCTCTCAGTATGCATCAATATAGAGAAACTGCTACTGTTCATTTATATTCTAATGTTTTCTTGAATCACACATTTCTGTATCATGAAGTGGGCAATTGCACAGTGCCACTGACTGCTAGTAATTACCAACAATGTCACATGACCAGTCAACAATTGCTTTCTGCAGCTGAACCCAAAACACAAAAGCTGTTAAATTACTCAACTAGTTCTTAGTTCTCCAAAAGATGACCACAGGTCTCTTTCCCAGATTCTTCAATAACTACAGAGATCAAAGTAGTCTTCACCTGCTCCAACTCTGAATCTACTCAAAGAGGGTGCTAAGCATCAATCTGAAGGACAAATTTGCCATGCAGAACTTCTAACTTTATGTGGCTTGCCAAATCATGCAGAAGAAAGATATAGATAAAGTTGTTTAACCCATCTTAAAAAAAAAAAAAAATCAAAGGTCATATACCTAATGCTTTTCTAGAAAGAAACACCAGCTAATAAATGAAGATCAAAACCTTTTTTGTCTATTGATTACTTTTCTTCTCATTCTTGAGCAGGAAGTCCTGTTTCAAGTCAAATTATGCTAATTAAATGTAATGATCTCATAGCATTATCACTATCAAAAGCACTACCTGCTCACTGAGAAGAGCCCCCAAAGACTTCAAATTGTTACAGTCACCAAAACATGGATGAGTGTGTAAACAGGACAAACCAGTCCAAGGTCCTTGCTTTTCCACCTTCAAGACAATCAATTAAAACACATTCAACAAGAACATGCAAGAAGATCTAGAAGTGACAAAAACAACATAGAATGAAATTACTCAAACCACTGAATCTTCAGTGCAGCTGTTGAAGATATCAAAGTCTTACAGATATCTGCAACATTGATGTCAAAAAGTTTATGCAGATTCTAATGGCTTTATGTTTACAGGTAGTCTGCATACAACCCTGAATCTCAGGAGGTCCTACCTCTTCAATGAGGTCTTAACTGGCCAGTGTATTTAATCTATACCCCATTAAAAATAAAGAAGGTAAGTAAAAAGGCAGAAATATAACTTCTGAAACCTAGTGGGACAGGATTTCATAGGATAAAGCTTTAATATTTGTAGTTCATCAGACAAAACATGGAAGGCCATATTTAAGGGAATTGATTTTCAAAGTAATACTTCCTGTATTTACCTAAAAATAAATTATTGTATATTTAATCATTTCAGTCAAAGAATACAATAACATAGAATTGTCATTCTCTTTGAATTAAGTATCACAAGCAATCCCCAGACTTGGGTTTGTGCTTGAGGCATTTTTTCCTATGGGAAGGGCACATCTCAAAATTCAAAACTGCTGATACTGATGAGGGAGTTCATGAGTTACCCTGAGTGAGAAATGTCCAACAGGGCTTCAAGAGCCCTCAGCCCATAATTTCTTTCAAGAAGGCAGAACAAGAAAGAATATAAAACCTACTAAGAGGGCAATTTCAGAGAATGTCAAGTATTTTTCTCTGTTGGAGAGCTGGTATATGGTAAGCTATCACAATGTTCAGGGTTATTTACAGAAAACAATTACAGAGCTTACCATTATCTGAAAGATAAATTACTATATCAGGTTTAGTCTTCTGCAAAATGAAATACAGGTATAGGAAAAAAAAGAAACAAAAAAATACGTAATTTTCAATGTTGGAACAAAAGCCATATATACAACATGATAGCTTAATGTGTCTCTGCAGCCCTGTGCATTGTGCTCTAGGATGACCCTGCTTGGCAGTTCCTGTACAAGTGTCTCTTCCTTACACCAGCAGCTTCCATTCTGAAAGCTGACACCAACGCCAGCAGGGAAATCCTTCAGATAAAAACTTCAAAATAATGAGGTTCAAACCAAAATTTTTCCCTTGCAAGGCAGACTAAAAAGCAAATACTGCTCCAAATTTAAACACCTTGAGAACATTTACAGGAATTTGTGTTTTCCCTTTATTTACAGGCTATTATTACTTAGTTATTTTCTTACCAAAGCACTGGAAAAGCTTGCTTTCTCCTATGAGGTATTAGGGCTTTAGGTTTATATGAACTATAAATATAGTTATGAATATAAATTTTATTTATATATAAATATAAACTATACAGTTCATGTAAATCTATTGCTATATAGAAGAACTAACATCTTCAGTCATCTTTAATATAAGTATCAAGAGTAGGCAAAATAAGCAAATAATTTTTAAAACACGTATAGTAAAAGATAAGTAAAAGCTTTGTCAATCCACATCGACAAACAACTCTACTTCAGAAATTCTGTAGTACACAAATCTATCACTTGAAGGCATAAAAAAATAAATAACATTTGTTCTGTTTAAAACATCACAAGTGTTAAACCCACCCTCATATTTTTGATCTGCTTTAGATCTTACAATTAATTCCTGCTTTGATGCAGAACCTGACTGTACAAATATTCTGAGTGCCTAAGACAGTATTTAACTTTCATTTGGTAATTTAATAACTGTAAATGAGATGCACATAAACAAAGAATTTATTTGAAGAGCCCCATCAGCTGATGTCTGAGATGGGAATGAAAGGTCCCCTTTGTCTACCTAAAAGATGTTTTTCCAAGTGACCTCTGGCATGTCACTTAAATGGAAAGGAGGAACCTGAAGCTTTCATGAATCTGAGGTTATATTCCTATGTGACCTTTGCTAAAGACTTTGAATTTACCTAGTGTAAGTTATTACAAAAAACATCAGTTTATTAAATTTAGAATACCAAATGTGCTATAAGTAACATCAAACATGAACATGTAGAGTCTAATACAAAATTAAATGTAGGTCTCATGCAAAACAAAATTGTCTGGTTTACTGATGTCTTTCAAATAATGATTCAAGAACACTTGGTTCGAATACATGCATTGCTGCAAGTAGCTAAAAATCAGTACATGACTGAGATTATAAATCTAATCATATTCACCTCCTTATATGGATTTATTAAATTACCAAAGGTCTTGATTTCAGTTCATCACTAGCAGCAGCACAATCATATAATGAAGCAAATTCAGACTGGCTCATGCTGCAATAATCCACATTGACTTAGCACTTTAATTACTCATGTTTCAGCCTGCTATAAGCTACTGTAAGATTTTCCTTTACAAGTCAGGGTTTTTTTTCTCCCATCAGTGTCTAAATAAATAGCTAAGTATTTCTAGTTCCTTTGGGTTTTTATTTCCATGGAAGTCTCTCCAAATAAGAATAAATGCCCTAACGCCTGGCTTAAAACTTTATTCCCCAAATCTGACCCAGAAAAAATTAATATGCCAATTTCTATGATTAATTTTTTTAAAAAAATTCCCAAGCAGCCACCTTAGTGATCTAATTTCTTTAAAGTAAAATTAGCTTTCTCCCCCTGTTCTTCCGGTATTAAAATTAAGCTGTGTCCCACTGCAGTTTTGGTGTTTTTACTTGATACAGGTAAGACTAACTAGCACTTTGTTCTTCTCACACAACTGAATACAAAGCCTTCCAACGGCTTCTGCCCACTCCATACTTTTCACCTCAGCACAAGTGCAAAATGCCACATCTAAGGCAGTTACATCACCCTAATGGTATTCAAAAGCTAAGTAACACAGTATTAGCTTCACTCACACTAGTGATTTCTTTATGCATTTTTAAATAATACCACACAAGCTAAAGAACAGCATAAAAATCCTAACTATGGCTCTCTGAAATTATAACACTGGTGCACCATAACATACATACTGCAGTCCTGAAACACCACATCTTCAAAGCCATATCCACACTCTTGGTCACTGCACTTAAGATATGCAGATAAATTGGTAGTTTAAAGCAGTGTAGGAATACCTAATTCTAGCTTAAAGTTCCAGTCTTAAAACCACAGTGAAGAGATTTCCATAAACTTTGCTTTCTACAGCCATTCCACCACAGCCTGGCAGTGAGTCACAAATGCAGTCACAAGTCACAAATCCCTTTTAGACACAAGTTCCAGGTTTGCAGAACACAAAAGCCATTTTCTAAAGCAGCACAGCATAAGAATAATCCTCACAGCAGCACAGCTCCCTCTCCAGCACAAGGTAAATCCAGAGCAGGATATGGAATAACAACATTATCCAGGAGTGTTTTTTCTTAATGACCGTTCTGATTAGTATTTATGGTGCTTTTAGGAAAAATGTAACCAACTACACAATTTAAAAACAGAAGTACCCTTTTCACCTTCCCACAATAATTTTCACATTCAGTAATATTTACTGAGATATATTTGGATTCTATTTTTTAATTGTTAAAATGTTGAGATTTTGAGTATGTTAACTAAATAAATTCAAAAGGGTGGGTGGAAATACTTGCAAAAATAACTAATCACAAGTACATAAACAAATTACATAATTAACAGGACCTGGCTGCCCATGATTATAACTTTTTCCCCCACCGTCTCACTCCAGTTACTGCAAGCTTCTCCAACACCCTTCAAATACACCTCCCTGACAAAGGACAGCAAAACTCTGCCCAAACCAGAGGTGTTAATTCAGCACTCCCTGCCCAGCAGGCAATTCCAATGCATTTTCATGGTTTGTCTTTGAGACCCAGATCCCCTGATTTGGTTTTAAGAGTAGTCAAGAAAAAGTTGTCACTTGCTAAGCCTGTTAGGTCCCTGGAAGATTTTGAACCTCTCAACTTCTTTGGACTACTACCTGTACTTAGAAGTTACAAAAATATGTATTCTAGCATTCACTACTCATTTCAGTCTAGGACTGATTTATATGCACATCAAGGGATTTCTTAACACATAAAGCTCATCTTAGCCCCTCAACATGCTAACATGGAGATTAGTTACATTAGCTGATGCATTTTAAAGCAAAGTAAAATAGTACTTTAAACCTACCACAGCACAAAGAAGTGAAACCCCCTTTTACCTCTCAGACTATTTTAGACAAAAGCATAAGCCAGTGCCCTCTTGTCTCTTAAATCCACCAAAGCAAAATGTAATTTTTACATTGAAGAATAAAAAGAGAAGTTTTGTTCAAAGAAAACCTCACTGTGGAAGAGGACAGCACTCACAGAAAATCTGAACAGGACAATAGGTGGGACATTGAACTCATCTCAAAGTAGCACACTACTAAGTTGCTCATTCTTCTAGTGAAAAAATCAGGCTCTGTAGTATATCATGGTAGTTACAAGGACAGTTGCATTTTTATTATATAGTCCCCATGCTCCTAGCAACAAACTACAAAATGTCTAATTCTAATAAATATTTTAAATAGTGCATTTCTGACTGATTTTATCAGTCATGCAATACAAATGAAAGTAGAAAAGAAGTCAACCCAAGCATGCAGTTGACTGATGACCAGTATTCTGCTTGCTTCCACAGAGCTTCCAAACCTTTGTGAGATGATTAAGGGGAAAAAAAATTTAAAGAAGTTTTTAAATACACTAAAGGGTACTAAAAGATGCAGCTTTTTTTCTGTGGTTGTGGAACTGACTTCCTTTTACTATTTGTGTTTATGTTCAAGTTGTTCATAAGCACACAGATAACCAGCTCCTTAGCCAGCTAAAACTTCTACTACGTCATGTAAACAGGACTTATTGTAAAGAGCTGTGTAAATATGTCAAACTTCATTCATGTCACCTTTTATTGCAGGAGAAATTAAGTAAAAGTCAACATGTAGCTAGTAAACAGGTAATTACTTGGACACAAATGGAAACAAAGCTTAATATAATGGGAACACAATAGATTCTATAGCATATAACTTGGTTATCTTTCAAGACAAGATCTTGGGCCTTGGCTACTTGGATAATTTGCCTGAGAAAACATAAACATATAAGAGAAAACCCAATACAACAGAAACAATATTTTAGTTTGCATTCAGGATTTAACTAAATGAGCCCTGTAGCCAAACTGCATTGCATTTGCCCTTCTTTTACAAAGTAAAACAAAAAAGTAAGGAAAATAATTCTACTATACACAAATGTTTTTCCATTGCAGCTATCAAAAACAGATCCATACTTTGCTGAATCCATTTCTCAAAAGCATGCAGGACTGAATAGGAATGAAAATCCACACAGGAAACAGATGGATTCAGATGATTTTGGAGCAAAAACCACTGTCATCTTCCATAATTTTTCAGACCATCACCAAAACTCATTGTCAACTTTGTATTTATTGTAGTTCTGCAAAGTCACAGCAAATCATTTTTCCCTGCCTGCCATATCACAATTAAGGAACCACTGGAAAACTGATGAACAAGAAACACTTCTTATTTCAGGGTCTACAAACACATACTAGTAGCAGCTCCTGAGCACAAATCATAAGTACAGGAAGAATCGGTCAACTACTTTACACACTTCTGGTGATTTTAAAGAAATAACAAATCAATTAGCTTGGGTGATGAGTATTCAACCTATACTGCATTCAAGAATCTTCCTCACTGAGAAGCAGCCTGCAGTCCCTGCTCCCTGGAGCTGTATTGCTGTTAGACACAAAACCAGGTACTGCTCTGCTGCAGCACTGGGAGACATAAACCAAGGGCACACCTACAGAATTTACTCTGGCTTCAAGAAGCAAAAGGAAAAATAACAAAACTGGTATTTGCATAGGGGGGTAAAAACATTAAAAGTATGCACAATCTATAAACATTAAACTGGAAAGCACCGCAAAAAAATGTTAAAAATGCTTTAAATGAAGGGAATTAAAGCTAGCTTTTTCAGCATGCAAGGCAGACAAAAAACCAGACATCCCACAAAGCATCCCACTTTCTGAGATGTCTTAGAGCACAGGGCTGTCTACAGAGCACCAGTCCTGATAGTGTACTTGCTGAGGCAGGTAGTTCCAGCAGTCCATCTGTTGGCTTTTGATTTTGGGTATTTTAACTTATTTGAGAATTCTTGTTTCCAATGAAAAAAAAAGCTCTTCCAGACATAAATGTGATCAGGGACCTGCTTAGTGATTAACCCAGCTGAAATCAGTTAAAGACAACCCAGCTTTTACAAGAACAAAGGCATCCAGTACTCACTTTTAATAGGATTCATCAGTAGAAAAAAAATATTCAAATGAAGTACAATTCAAGTATCAGGCTAAAAATTCATGACAAAGAAAGCCTAATGGCACTGAAGTACAAGGAATATTCAGGTTGTGTCATGGCTGTTCTTGTCCCTATAGAACCAGGAGCTGCCTGAAGAGGCAAGGGAGCAACACTAAGGTAGAAAATCACAGAAAAGTATTAGAAAACTGTTAAAGGGAGACCCATTTGACGAGACTCAGATATGGTAAGCCTGTGTTAATACAGACACCAGGCCATCACAGAAAGCAAAGCATTCAGAACAAGAACGCCAGGAGGGCATGGACACATTGTGCAAAGTACACGCCACACCTGGAAGAAAAACTGTTAAGCAGCAATGACATAACATCATTTTTGGATAAAATAAACCCTGAGAAAAAATTCCACCAGGATTTAAAACACACACAATCACAGAAAATACACTTTAATAAATAATACAGGCAAGTTTCTGCCTTGCATTAAACACAGGCCACCTCAAACATAACCAGGATACTTCACCTACAGAAACATGCAGCAATGAATACCAGGAAGAGGAAAACGGCAAGAAAGTCAGCATTGGATTCTGGATCAGAGTCTAAAAACCTTTAACAGCATTTGCCAACTCATTTTGCCTGCTAAGTGAACTTTAGGATTTACATTCCCCGCTCAGTTGTCCCAGATACAATGTTGATGTGGCTTCACTGATCCCTATGCCTAAGACAGCCCACACCATGAAGCACTTCCTACACAGCCTGTAACAGTGTAGTGCATAAATTATTAAACTTAATAAAAACCTTAATAGCAGCAGACTCTACAGGCATAGGTTTTACCACAATATAAAATTTTGGAAATACCTTCCTTTTGTCCCAGCAGAGTTTAAATGTCTACTGTAATACAGTAAATTTAAAGCACCTACTCTTACAGAGGCAGTGCATGCAGAGAACCATCTTAGATCAACAATACCACCATGTACAATGCAATTACTTACCTCAAAAAGAAAATGGAAAAGAAACTGAAGTTAAACCTGTAAAAAAACTTAAACAAGCAAACAAACAAAAAAAAAAATCCTTAAATGGCATGATCCTAAATTGCCTAGACCTCATATACTAGACATAGCAACTTGCAAGAACACTACCACTGACTGTAGGAAGCACCACTCACAATGTCTCTAAACAAGCAGTCCAGTCTGATCTATGACAGAGTTTACTGGGCACAAAGACCATCAAATCAGGAATTTTCAATACCACTTGAAAAGCAGCACTTGAAGGGAATGCTTGTGCTGTATCAACCACCCCAGAAATAGATCAGGAGAAATTGCATGACATAAGGACTGAGGAGCACAATCACTGCAAAACCCTAATACACAGCAGACAAACAGAACAAAGGCAAAATATAAATCACTCCAAGATAAATTAGTTCCTCTAGCCGCTGCCTGATAAAATTAGTATAAGTCCTAACAAAATAAAGACTAAGTATTAAAGCAATAGACAGCACTACTTCCTCGAAAATACCCAAGGGCCACGGCATGGTTACTGACATGCCCATTACTGACAGAACAAAGCACTGGAAACAAACCCCAGAAGTTAAAGTATCCAGGAAGAAAGCCTAACAAGAGCACAGCATACTACATAGATGTTTCAAAAATGCATGTGGTGGAGTGGTACAGGCAGGGTGGAGCAGGCAGCCAGGAGCTCCAGTAAAACCACACTGAAGCACAAATGTCACTGTTACCAGCACTAATACAATAGTAATTGCATACCAGCAATTTCATTATATGTATTCCCCAAGTAATAACCCAAACAGGAGCTTGAACAGTTCCTTGAGCAGGAACAGCAGCAAAAGCATCTTCAATAAACATGCTGAAAAAAGATATACTTATCTAAATAAAAGGACCAGATACCTCTGATAAGACAAGCCCTGTGACATGGGATATTGTTTCTGTATGGCTTAGCTGTGCAAGTCTCTGCAGTCTCCTCTCTCACATACAAACCCAGCCTTTGTGCTGCACAGTGGCACCCACACCAAAGATAAAATCAGCACACCCATTAATAAGTGCCTACTTGTAACTTGTAAATATTTCATTATTTCACCCACAGCCATAAGTAAATTCGTATTGATTTTAAATTAAGTAGTTTGAAATGTTTCATGGTCATGCCAATAAGGATTTGTTTCTCAAGTAACGTTGATACAACCCAACTTATACTAACTGGTAGGTTAAAACAAGTTTCATCAAGTAGTATGGTAATAGCTCACCTTTGCAAAATTCTAACAAATATTGCAGAACTACAAAACAGAGAAACCACATTTCCTCTCTATCCGAGCAAATGCACACAGCTGTCCTCAGTCAGCAATCACCCACATCGAGTGCTTTGGAAAAACACTTCCTCTCTGCATCAAGAAAATCTTGCATACGACAAGTTGTAATGTTTTCACTTTAATCAAACCTATTCCTCAGTGCCCCATTTTAGATGACAACTTAAACTGCATGTATTGGAAATTTTTTAATTGATATTGCCACCTAGCGGCTTGTTTCAACATTAAATAATCATAAAAGCCAGCAGGAGAACATCAACATCTACAATAATTTTCCCAAGACCCATCAAATATTGTTTTTCACCAGTATAGAAAAATCTAATTCTGCTTTCACCCAAAACAAAGTAAATCCCTAATGACTACTTACAGAATTAAGCCTAAGGTAGTGCATACTCCCCAAAATAAAATTATTTCTATGGCCAGAATAAAAGAACATCATAAAATCATTTGGTTTATGTTATGTAATAATGCAATATTGAAAAACTCTCCAAGCACGTAATTCCAGAGAAGTACCACTATGAAAATCTATGTATGAAGTTTACTTTTTCCACTTTCTTGAACACAAAATAGAGAAGAGGAATGTATTTCCCATCCCTCTGGTCCTCAGTTTAATGTAGGTCTGCTGTTGTGTTTCATGTCAAGATGATCTGAATATCCTAAATACAGAAATTAAAATGCAGAACAAGTCTTAATATAAGGGAAAACAATTTTCAAAACAATTCTGCTGGCAAGTGCATCTTAGTTATATAAGAAAAGAAAAACTAGACAGGAAATTCTTATTATGTATACAGCTTTTCCATTGCTATTTCATATAATAATAAAATGGTTTAGGTTGGAAAATATCTTTAAGATCATTAACTAGAACCAGTAACTTACCATCACCATGTCCACCACTAAACCAGGTCACTAAGTGCCACACCCATATGCCTTTTGAACACTGTGGAAGTACTGATATTGATACTGGTTTATCATGTAGCATTAGTAAAAACTGATTGACAAGACAGTAATTTTCATACTTTCTGCTTCTACATCCCTGTTTCTAATGGACAAAAATACGTTCTTTTTACCTCACTGCTTCAAAAACCTATGTAATTTGCATGTGTCTGTGCATCTAAGCTTTTTTCACAACATAAGGTTCAACAAGACCAATGCCAAGTCCTACAGTTTGGTCACAAGAACCCCAGGCAGCACTACAGGCTTGGGGCAGAGTGGCTGGAAAGCAGCCCAGTGGAAAAGGACCTGGGGGTGCTGGTGAATACTGGCTGAACATGAACCAGTGCATGCTCAGGTGGCCAAGAAGGCCAATGGTATTATAGCATAGCCCACAAATATATATATTTACATACACATAGAGATGTTACTTCACATTTTTTAATGTCATAATCAGGGAAGAAAAAAAAAGAAAAATATTATTTTCCTTAACCTTGAGGAGATACATAGATGAGTTTTTTTTGCTTATAATATCCTCTAAAATACTCAAAAAAGTATTATCTGCTACCATGTTTCTGATCTATTTCAGAACACTAAGTGTTTTGATAATAAGCTAATACCTTGAAAATGCATTCAAGCCCTTTCAACTCTATTTAGCTAAAATGTTTATCCAATGTTCAGTCAATTCAGTGCTACATAGCTCTGTCCTCTTGTATCTCAAAGTCCTTAGAGTTTGTTTCTTGACGGCAGGTACAAAAGTTCTATTGCGAAGAAATAACAGCTTTCTAATGAGGTGCTGAATAACTACATGTTAAATGTAAAGAAAACCAAAAGCTACTCTGCAAACCAATATTTAAAGACAGTACTTCAAGATGCAACTGTCATAGGTCTCTCCAAAGCTTATTTGCAAACGAGAACTTTCCCACTAGCCAGATTTTCCCACTAGCTACTACTGCAGTTCCCAGCAAGGAAATAATTTAGGATAAAAATAAAATAGTTTAAGATTATATAGACTTTATGCAAAAACAAAGCAGATTGTATTGGAATCTTAATGCTAATCCTCTTAAAATTTTTCCAATGTATCTGGTTGCACCCAGGTAGTTTCCAGGCTACCTGAAGAGAGAATGGTGATCACTGCTCACCACAGATCCTGCAAAGCAAGCTCATGGAGCCAATGAAGATGCTGCTGCCATTGTTTGTAATGGGCCACAGGCTTTGTGTTATTTTTAAGGCAGCTTACTCCTTTTTACTGCACTTCTTTATAATTGTCATGCATTGATGAGAGCACCACAAGAAGCAAACCCAGTAAGAAAGATGATAATACTGGGCAAAGAAGTGAGAGGGGACCAATTTTTCTACTTTGTGGTTCTCGGCTTCTCGTGGAACACTAAGACTACACACTTCATCCCTGCTATGACAACTAAAGTGACTTTATCTACTGAGTTTAAATTATATTTAAAGACTCCCAAATTAAGTTTCCTATGTAAAAGCAATAGTTTATATACATGCACATATAGAACTATTACTTATTACTGATACCAATGCAAATCAACCATGAAATATGAAGAATAACATATTTCCTCACAAAAAAAAAAAAAAAGGCAGAATTGACACAAACTGTGGAGAAAAAAGTCAATTAAGGATACAATCTTTTGCTTAGTTCTGTGGTATTATTTTAAAGCAGCTCCTTTATTACCAATGTAAATTTCATGGCATCAACATTGAAATATCACTACAGAACAAAATCTGAAAAAAAGTTTGAAAAGCAGACTTTGAGAATTAAGATTCTTCTTGTTGGATATTGCTCTTTTGCAGCAATCATTGCTAAGTCAAACATGCCAGCATCTGGTGCACTGCAGTTCAGAGTTTAGCACAGTAATTTAAACCATGCACAGTTTCAATTCAACTTAATACCTCGGGCTGTGAACTGTACTTAGGAAAAAGCTAGCACATATTCAGTTCCATTGACCTTACATATTAACATTACTATGTCCTAAAAACATTCTGAATAAACCAACAGGACAATGCTCTCTGCATTTTGCCCATCAGGTCCTGATGCTAAGAAACAACTCACAGAGATGCCATGAGGACCGGTTTGCTTTTTTAAGTTTTTGCTAACTCTTAATGTTATTTTCACTATTTTTGTCATAATTGTATAGATTTAAGAGAGACACTGTCAACATATATATAACGCCACTTTCTGATTTAAAATTTCAGTCAAATTATTCTACTTAAATGCACATCCTCCATAAAAATTCCTACTTATTGAAGAAATCAGATAAAGTGATTTTTAGTAATCTGTGCATCTCAAATAAAATTAAAATATAATTATTTGCTGACAGTTAACTTTCTGGTGTTAAAACCATGATAAAAGGACCTCCTTTTACAGTTTCATTGTATTTTTAAAGTGATTTTACTACTTGACATACTTATCTAAAACATTTATTGTTTTAAAGTGGGAAAGGAGCATAACAATTCAAATATGTCAAATTGTTTGATTCACATTGATCCAGCACAATTGAGTGAATTATTCTCTTTTACATGTATAGCCCCCAAATTGTGTCCCATTTTCATCATTTGCAAAAGCAGAATATCAGACAAATCCATTAAGGCCTAGAATTTTAACTATAAAATTAAGTACACTTACCAGACACTGATAAATACAGTGATCCCACACAATGATGTATAAAAAAAACTATTAACAAAAGCAGAAAAAAATTAAAGATATATCTGTGGTATTGCTTCAATATATGTATTGAGCTGTAGTTCATTTTAATGTTCCTTTTAGCTGCAGCTATTAAATTCTGTGTTTTCACTGGCATGGCAAAGCACACGAGGATTAAGACAAGCAGCTCCTGCAGAGAAGGTACAAGTGGAAGAGAAGGGAGTCTGAGCTACTTAAACTTGATCTCAAGTTTTAAAAATGCTATAATTAGGACAAGATATGGCACCATGTGAGACACAAGCTACTGAAAGTCACTGGAAACACAAATTAGATCAAAATGACCATTTTAAACAAGTAACATCTTTATTCCCAAGACAAATATTCTCATTACACAAAACTGATTTTCTGATTTAAGAAATAAACATTAGAGAATACAAGGATACTACTTTTCAATTATAAAAACAGGATAAATAATTTTATTTCCTGTACCATGTTTCTTATACAATATGTAAAAAATTAGTCAAACTTTGTTGCAATATTTTTAGATAAGCTAACCAATTTCAATAACATTTGTTTTAGACAAATTATAAAATCAGTATTGTCTACTGGAATAAATCGTTTAAACCTTGTTTTTCAATGCTGGGTTTACTAAACAGCTTAGATTAGCAGTGAAAATGCAACACTTAAAAGTAACTGATCCATACTAAACACCAAAGCAGTTATGAAACAGGTATCTGGTGAGCTAAAATATAGTGATAGCCTCAGCGTAGTTCTTTAAAGCTTTATCTCACATTTTAAATCCACTTGAGATTGACATAGTGTTTTCACATCCTGCTTCTCCAAGAGCCTTGACTGGCTGGTCTGCCCACAACAGCATTGCTGAGTTCCTCACAAAGCACCCAATTCCCAGCACTGCTCATTCCTGATTAGAGAGTGTCTCTATGAAATGCACAGGGTGGAAGCAACTACCAAAAATCTGCATATCTCCTCAATACTGTTGACAGAATCCAACTTAGAAGTTACTATATAGAAAACATTTCTGGGAAACAAAAAATAAACAATAAAATCTCTAACTTTAAAAATAGAGGCAATGCTCTAAGAGTATTTGACTGGAATTTGATTAGACGTCTAGGGACCAGCATAATGGACTTGGACACCAACATGTGCTGAGACACTATGTTACTAATACACAAAACAGGTCACCCCAAGAAAGAAATTACCTTAAAAAAAAAAAGTCAAATGGTTTTTCAGATACTATTATCCATGAAGATGATTTTTTGTTCTTTTGAGCCAGAATTCATAATAGTATCATGAAGCTCCTGGTTTTATCCAGGTTTCCCTGACACTTTACAACATTCACCAGGGAATAAATCCTGGCAAAAGGGATCTGTCATACTGTGCCTTCTGACACCAGGAAAGGGAACTTGAAAGAAAACTTAAGCCTCTGATCTCCTCAGGACTCCCTCTTTCATAAAAGTGCTGAATTGTGGCAACTGCACTAAAAAGAAAAATCATTTAATGACCCATACAAGCCCCACTCTAACCCAGCCACCATGTGTTTGTTTTGTAACTCAGAGTTACCTGGCAGCAGTCAGGCAGCATGCTGATACCTGCGTGTTAGTGAAACTTGATAGCAATGCTTCCCTTTTAATCACTCACCTTCCAACTCCATCAGTCTGTTGCTTTCAATTATTCTGCAGAAGGGTTGTAAAAGCTGGCCATCCCTTACATACCAAAGTCTGGCATGACCTATAATCTTATAATTGACACTTGCACATGGCAGGTTGAAATAAGCTTGAAATTCCTAAGGCATTTTGATGCTTACTTCACAGGTGAGTGAACTACTGAGCTATTACATAAGCATGAGAACTGAAATCTTAAAGCTAGTTGTTCACAGCAACTAAGGAAATAATCTGGATTTTTAGGTTCACAACTTTAAAGTAATCCCAGGCTCATTTTGGCATCAAACTCAGACCTGCAGATGGCATCAAAGCCTACAGGAAAGTAACATTTGAAGCATGCCCATTCCTTCAGTATTTTTCACTCCCTGGAAAGCCTCCTCACCCTGTCATCATGACCTCCCTGTTCTTGGGCACGAAAGCTCTTCCCAAACACACCTCTACTGATTCACTGTACCCTGGGATTCAGGAGCTAACTCCAGCTTCACAGCTCCTTCCTGAGCCAGCTACAGAAGTGCCACACATGAGCCCACCCTGTCTGGATCCAGGCTCACAGATCCAGTCAGGCATGTGAGTACCATCAGATGCCACAAGTGATCCACAGAGGTGGCCTTGAAAACCTAAGGGCTGCCACACTAATTTAGGTCAAACACATTCCTAGGCCAGAATTATAAACAGGGTGCCAGAAACATATGCTTAGAGATGAGTATACAAGTGGATCACTCTGTATTAGGACAAATTTGCTTGACAGGTCTCCAGTGAACAGAGGCTTGGAAAATCACACTGCACTGACAATAGCATTCTTAAAAACTACTGTTGATTCTGGTTACCAGTCTTATCCTTCTAAAATCCACCTGTAACTTGGACCCTGCAACATATTGCAAAGCCACATTCTGTCTCTTATACTGTACAAAAAGAAATTGGGTTGGGTTTTTTCCACTGAAGTAATTCTTTGAATATCATTGTTTTGTAATGAATAAAGGCAAGTTATTTCTTCTTCCCTTTCTATACCTGTAATGATTTTTAGGCATATCAAAATGCTTCTTGATCACTTTTACATATCTCAAATGTTCTAGCCATAAATTAAGCTGCCTGATATCCTCAGTCACCTTTACTACTTTCTTCTTTGAGCAGTTTTTAGTTCTACATAATCTTTTTTGAAACCGTATGATGAGAACTATGTAATCATCATAAATGTAAGCAATCATTTATAAAGAAGCACAGTTTATTTTAAAACATTAACTTTCAAACATTAAAATAGCCATAAAAAAGAGTACACTTTATTTATTACATATTTAGTCAAGTAACTTAAGTCTCACCTGCACTTAACTGATTTCTTTTAATTACTTTTTACTTGGATTTTCATGATTTTTATTAATTATTTGGATTTTTTAAAGATTTTAATGATGTTTTGAAAAATCTACATCCCAGTCTGTGATGAAGGAATAACATCACATACAGGTGAGCAACAACAGGAATGTAACAGGCAGCAGACAAAGTTATTACATAGAGAAATTACTGGGGTGAAACATGAGACTAGAAAAAACAGAGCAGTGCAAATGGAAGAAATATGCCCCAAGAGAGCTTTCTTTAGAAACACGAATATGAAACAAATATAGTTTTAATACAGCTTGAAAAGTAGGAATCAACTGATTTTAACATTGGAATTTAAGGTACATATACTGTAGCTAGACTGCTCTGACCTTTATCACTGCAACAGGAACAAGAGACATATTTTTTTTTCCTCAGGGATAGGAAAATATAATTGACCTCTAATGATGGAATACTCCCTTCCATTTTAGAAAACTGCAAACTAGGCATTGATAATAGCTCAAGGCAACTGAAGCCCTTGGTTCTTTTAATCTCCTACATTCAAACTATCGACTTTTAATTAAATAACTTCTGTTGAGGAAAAACAGTGAGGCACCAATACTGTCAAGAAGCATTATTTCACCAGGGTCTATTCAGCAGTTTGCCTTTAACCAAGAAGCTCAAGATAAGATTCCTTTAGCATTAACACTCAAAGAGACTTCCTTAGCAGAACATTCATTACTTCATTCCAGGGGACATCAATATAAAAGTCAAAAGTCTGCCAGCTGCTTTGCTGGACAAAATCAGAGTATGTGTTATTTAGACATGCACACTATTTTAATAATAGGATTGCCCAATGTATAACTTAAAATAAAAACAGTAAACATTAAATGCAGAAAAAGTTAGTACCTCTACAGAGGTTCACTTTGAAATGTACACTTTTTTCAGCCAAAAAGCTTGTTCAGAATATCTTCTCTAAATACAAAAACTTATTCTATAGTTATCTTAGGCTCAGATGCAGACTGCTCAGTTCTGCTCTAGAACTTGTTACATGTGCTTTACTATATTAGGCTTATTTTCCCAGCCACTTCTGCACATTATCAGAGATCCACCCAAACACAATAGTTTCTAAAAGCAGAGTTCATCCTAAGAGGTGTATTACTGGGGAAGACAGTGGACACAGGAAGACTGCTATCGAAGTTCTGCCAACTTCAAATAGGACCATCCCTCTTACACTTACCATATGCTGTAACTGTTAACAGATTAAAAGTGAAAAATGAGATAACAAGAATAAGGGCTATAGAGAAGGGGAAAAATAAAAGCCTTTCTAGGAAAACCAGGAAGCAAGAGTTATCACTTCAAATATATGAAGGATGAGACAAACAGTACTTTAAAGATACAAACACTGGGAATTCTAATGACAGGTAAAGAGACAACTTTTTGTTTCTTCAAATATTAATATTTTTAATTTTCTTTTTAAACAAGCCAGTAAAACAATGCCCATTCCCAAAGTCCCCATAGGCAATTAGAACAGAATTAGTTATTGATTATTATAGACTAGATTGCAAAGATAAAAGTTTGGTAAAATCACAACAAAAGCAATTACTACTAAAAGGGAAGTGATAAATTATTAATACAATTGCTATATAACTACATTTTCATTTTATCATTTCATTTTCTTCAGTAGAGAACTGAGGTCACCTTATTCCCTTTCATTAGATATTAGCATAACTTTGACTTCTCTCTTCTGAATCTTTTCTAATCCTCCTCTTTAAAAGCTTTTAAAAATTTAACATTAGCTTCTCTGACATTCTTCAGTAAATCATCCCAAGAGTAAAAAACACAGCTAACAACTTCACAAATGTTACACTTGAGGGGCAGATAAAATACCCTGCAGACTGTGTGAGTGTACAGCCACTCATACAGAAGGACCAAGAGCTACATCCTTAGCCTCTGGTCAGCACCCAGAATACATTCAGTCAGTATTCATGGGAACAGGAACTACCTCATAGATGCTTCTTCTAAGAAAAAAAAAAACTGAAAGAGGCTGAAAAACACTGTGGTAGAGAAAGAATAACAAACAATAGCAGTGCATGACTTTTACTCATTTAAGATCCCATAATAATGTAACATATCCTAAACCTTGTTAGCTATACAATACTTGTAGGTTCATGAAGTTAGACATCTGGAAGAGCACAGTGCAGAAATCTGGCACTTGCCATGTTAGCCAACACGGATGTACTGCACCACTGCAAAGCAGTATCACATGGTCTGTTCGCCTGCTCTAAAGTACTGCTTAAAAACAAAACCAAAATCAGTCTTGGTATCTGATTTATACATTTGCCTCAAAATATACATAATCGTCTCTCCATAGGTTTACACACCATCATCTAGGTTTTTTTTTTTACTTACCAAATGCTTTCTTTTAACTTTGGATAAAGTTAAAAGGTACAGGTGACATGCAAATGAGGACAACTCTAACTGTATATTCACTTTGTTTTTGTCACATTCACTTAAAATAAAGTCAAGCAAAAAAACATATCCAAGGTAGAAGTTTACACAAGGTGAGGCCTATACTACTCTGAACATAAAGAGCCTACCATTCTGCTAAATGGAAAAGGCAGATGTGTCTGAGGCTGTCTGCTAGCACTAAGTGAAGAACAGTAAACAGGTCTGTCTGCCTATAAGCAAGTGTATCTCTCAACAGACTCAGACATCTGTCAAAATCACTATTTCACAGACCCTTCTCAATGCAGACCTCCACTTTAAGGAGAAATAAATGGCAGAGGACTCAAATTAACAATTTTGATTAATCTTTTTAATCTTTTGTCCAGCTGAAAAAATACATTAGTAGTTTGCACACACTGCATACAAATTCATCTATTACAACCAAAATCAAGTGCTAATTTATCATAATACAGTGAGATACTCTATTTCAGTAGCCTGAATGTTTGATTTCAAAGTAAAGCCATACTAAGTAAATTTTACTATTGCATGTAACTGTAGTACACTTAGCTTCTGTTTTCTTTTTTTTTTTTCACCCTACTGAAAAAAAAAACAACCCACCAAAAAATACAGATTCACCTCCACCAGTTCTCTTCACTGACTTAGGGGGTCAACACTGAGCAGTTACAGGACCAATCTTACAGCCTTCTTTGGCAAATAAGGTCACAACAGACAAAAAGCTACTCAGAGTACTGCAGTTTTTTCTTCTTATGTCATCACCTTAATACTCTTGAAACAAAAGCCTGCAAGTAAGCTACAATACCATATAACTCTCCTAGCCAATTTTACAAGGGGAGTCCTGCAGTTCTCTTTGAAACACATTGTTAACAGCAACAATGGAAGTTATTCCATAAAGCTTTGACCTGGCAGAGAAAAGTTTTCCTAAGAACCACAGTTAAGAAAAAAAAAAAAACCTGCTTTGGATTCAAGGCTAAGTCACAATTTTCCTGTAGTGAACAAGTTCACTACAGGGAACTTACTCCACCCCTCAAATAAGCATTTTCATTTGCAGATACTGTGCATTTGATGTGCATCACAGGTACCATATACCTCTAAACTACTAGAATATGCTATAGCAGTTGAATTTGAAGTAAGACCAGGAAGAGGACAAAAGAGACACTGGTTTTACTTAGGGAGCCTCAAATATATGCAAGGAGACTTAAAAACTTGATAGGAGTTTCACTTTCATACACAAGCATGAAACAAAGTAGGTTGTCTCCAGAGCATAGAAGTGGTTTGAGAGACAACATACATATCAGAAGAGAAAAGATGGCTCTTGTCAACTACAGCAAAACCACTTGTTTCATAAGGCAACTGATCGGATTGGAGCATTGCGTCTGGAAATGCCAACTCAGCCAGGCAAATGGCCAGATCCTGACTGTGCACCCCGACTTAACAGTAGCCAGTTTCTTCAGCAAACACAAAGACTACCAGTTCTGCACTTATTGTCTGTGAAAGCAAACTTTTAACAAACTCATTCAGCAAAACATCCCACTTAGGTCCCCTAAAAAGTGTATTAAATGCTCTATCACCTAATAATAGAAGTTTATTAACAACCTTGTGGTTAAGACTTAACTGAAAGCTTCAAAAATAACACTGAACCTAGAGCTACAATGAAATTTAACCTATTTCCATGTTCAATCCAGCAAAAGACAAATGCACGTAACATTACAAACTGAAGGTTTTTGAAAACAAGGGAATCAATTCCTGCATATCTTACACATAACATTTGTTTCCATTGCAGTAACTCCAAATTCAAACAACTGAAAGCATAATACAGCTTTTACACAATGCTGGAGGAAACACCACTAGTGGAACAGGATGTGAACAAAGTTAGGTGTCGAAGTCTAATCGCACTACACCAGCACCTCCACCTCATCTATTTTTACCCATCCTAAAGGGGAGAATAGCACCCATTCATTGTAACTAGCAAAAAAAAAAAAGGCAAATCAAATACTTCACAGTCAGAGATATATTATTTCTTCCAGCAGACATCACAAAAAGACCTTGCCTCTTGAATCATTTGCCATAGCACACAACAGCATGTCCCCCCACCACATATCTATCCATCCATCCATCCACCATGCACTGCTTCCCAGCTCTAAGAACAGCCAGCTAGGAAGAGAGGGAATTGAGTGACATCAGGACGTATTTCCTTGTCAGAACAAAGCAGGTAGACTGGATCCCTAAGTAATGAAAACAAAGACAAGAGCCTACTGGCAACTTAACAAGTCACCAATAAAGTCCACTGAACAAAACAAGTGAACGTTAGTAACAGAAGCATGGAATCCTTCAAGGACAAAAAATTAAACAGTCCAAAGCCACACTGTCCTAGGAAATACTAAGGTGTAATAAACACTAAAGAGATGGAAGAATGTTCCCATGTGGTTCAGTGAAAAGTATAATGAGAAAAGATCAACTAGACAGTGACAAGAACATGAAGGGCTTGCAGAAGACAAGGGGAAAACAGAGAACAACCTCTGTTCTTATATCTGTAGAATTAACAGAAACTTAAAACAAGCCAAAGAGATACCAGTATCAGCATCGTTGGCTATTAGACACATCTGGGAAAGGGAAATAGTCTGATGGTACCGAGAAGGATGCAAAAAGGACTGCCTGTAGATGGGACAGCGATACAGAAAGAAACCTCGGAATAGACAGCACTGGAAAAGGAGATCAAAAAGATGAGAGAACTGGAGGGAGAACGAAGAGGAACACGTGGGCTGGCAGATCCCCGACAAACCGGGGGTTTCTCAGGGCCGGCGGCCGGAGTGCCGGGCGCCGGTTCCCACGGGGCACCGGCAGCCCTGCCCGAAGGATGCTGAGCCCGGCGCCCGGGCAGGGGACGGTCCCCGCCCGGCCGTGGCGACATCCCCCGGCCCGGGCGGGGGCTGTGCCCTGCGGGGGAGCCGCCGGTGCCCCGCGGGCGGCGGGACCGGGCAGCCGGGACGGCCCGCGGGGGCCACGGGCGCCGGCAGCGACGCGCAGACAACGGAGGGGTCGCGGGGAGAGGCTCCGTCCCGGCGGGTCGGGGGTCCCCGTACTCACTTTTTGTGGGGCGCCGAGTGCTTGTCCCTCCGGCCAGCCGCCGCGGACTGCTTGGGCCGCCGCCTGCGGGCCTGCAGGGCCAGCACTGCCGGGAGAAGAGAACAGCCGGGACCCGGCGTGAGCGGCGGCGGCGGCGGCCGCGCAGCCCCCCGCTCCCGCCCTCCCGCCCGGCACAGCGCGGTACCTTTGCGCGAGTTCATCGCCCCGCGCCGCGCGCTGCTCGGCGGGCGCGCCGCTGCCCGGCCCCGCGCCCGGCCCCGCGTCCGGCTCCTCTCCCGGCCCCGCCGCCAGCCGCGACCGCGCGCCGGGCACCGTCCGGCAGCATCGGCACCGCCACCGCCGCCCCGCGCCGCCGCCGCTGCGCAGGCGCGGGCGAGCCGCGGGGCCGCGGCCGGAAAGGCGCGGGCGGGGCGGGGCGGGGCGCGGCAGGTGGCGGCGGGCGGGCGCACCTGAGGCGGGACGGCCCCGCCTGAGGCGGGAGCGGCCCCGCGGCCGAGGTGGGGCTTTGTCGGGCGGTCGAGCCAAAGGGGAATTAATTTTGCCAAGTTTTGGGTCGTGACCGGAGTAGCGGGGTCGTCCGCCCTGTTGCCGTGCCGCGTTGGGAGCTGTGGGAAGGGCAGAGGAGAGAGGAGTCGGGCTCTCTCCACGGCAGCAGCTGGGACGAGATCAGCTTTAGCTTGTCCCGAAACCTGTGTGGGGTGAGATGCCAGAACCAATTATCGTCGTGGCCAAATCCAGGGAAATTAGATTTCCTTAATTCTGATTCTCACTAAGTTGTTTGATTATCATGACGAACAACTCTTGGCAATTGTTTTTTTTCCTGCCAACGGCATCTTGTTGCCCATGGTACCAGACACTGCTCAGATTTGGCATAGTAATGACCCGTCAATGGCCCAGTGAACACCGTCCCTTCTTACTTCAGCTGTGCACAGCATAGCTCAGTGCTTGACAGTGTTATGACTGAAATCTTGTGCCATCTATACCTTAATGCCTGGGGCCCGCTATGATCTGGGTCATATCCAAAGCTCCAGTCTAAGAGTGAGGCTTGTCTGGCTTATCTTCACATGGCAGTGGAATTCCAAGGCATGGTAACTGAAAGGTAACGGGGTATGGTCATTAAATTTTGAGACAGAACTGCCTCCCTAAGTGGCAACACAAGGAATCCGTAAGGATGAAGATCCTGAAAGCAGCTATAGTCAAGGCATTATGAGAGTGAAGGGAACTAGCAGTAATTGCTGGTCTTTAAGTAATTGGATCGAGATTTCATTTAGACAGAAAATTGAATCCATAGGTCTGGTTAGTTCAGCTTAGGAGGGAGAGAGCCACAGAAGCATAAAGCTAGACAGTCCAAAAAGGAGGCACTACACTGTATAATGCTTTTTTGTCTAACTAGAGAGCCTGGTGAACAGAAAACAATAGGACCATGAAGTTTCTAAACTGCAGCTCTCATGAGGCACCCAGCTGCATTTCTAAATCAAAACATTTTCTGTGTCCCATCCTCCATCATAAAAGAACACAGGAAATAAACATTTTTAGTATAAACTGCTACCAGCAATATGCACTACTGGTCGGTTACATTTCTCCCTTACTGTAGTTAATCTTTTAGTTCAGTGTGATAGGTAACCAAAGACTTTATTGAAATTTTGAAGATTTTCTGCCAAGAAAGTTTAGGTGCATGAAAATTAATAATAGCTGAATGTTAAGAAAGCAGATTATGTATTTACTCATTATTTCCAGGCTAATTTTAATTTCACTGGTTAAATGGTGTGTCTGCATGAATACTTCTTCTTGTGTAGTGAATAATAGAGAAGAGCAGCTGATGACGGAGAAAACAATAAGACTTGCTTGTTTTCTTTGTCAGAGCAGTGTTGCATTAAAATTATCTTGTAGCTATGGTTCTAGAGCAGAAACCATACCAGGGTCTTTGTCATCTTTTCAGCAACTTGTGTGCCATTCTATTTGCTTTACCTGGAGTTTTATATGTAGAACTGATTGGACAATTGAGTCTTAGATAAGTACAGGGAGCTTTGCTTACATCAACAGGATTATAAATCCACTAGATCTGGAGTCAGGAAGGAATTTCCCTCATGAGCATAATGTCAGTAACATAATCAGGGCAAGGGAACAATCTGCCAGCACACAGAGAAAGGATTTGTTCGAACCAGGTGGGTGTCTACTACGCACACAATTTCATTCTGTTCTAGTGGAAACATATTTTGGAACTGCATTTTATTGGGGTTTTGTTGTTTTCTTTCTCCGCAACCCTGTCAAGCATAACTCAGAGGATGATCATGCAGAAGTGCATGATCAAAAATCACTGAGACTCTCTATGTATGTATAGAGGATTACCATGTGCAATTAACTGACTGGAGAGTAAATTAAGGTCAGTAGAGACTAAACATATTTCAGAAAATGAAAAAACAAAAACCAACAGCCCCCACCCTATTTCTCAGACTCAAGAGAATAACTCCCTGAGAACACAAATAGCAAATGAAATTCTACAAAATTACAAGAATAATTTTATTTATATGCTTGTTAAGAAGGAGTCTATCCTGTTTATTTGATTTCACTCATTTCAGGGAATTTTTCCATCTTTATTTAAATATACATTTTCTTCAAAAGGAAATGATGAGTCAAGAGAGAAGACAGGCTAAATAGCAAAGTGCAGCTTTTGCAAAATCAGTGTACAACATAAAGGTGGACTGAGCCAGAATATATCTGCCAGTCTCTCTCTGAACACTTTATGGGAACAGGTGTCTGTTTCGTTGCAGGAATTACCATAGAGCTCATTCACTCAGGGGAAAGGCACTGTGAGGTTCAGGTGATATAACCTATGCAGAAGGGAGACACAACAACAGATTTAGGTGATCTTAGCTGCAAACATCAGGAGACAAGAAGAATTAAGTATCAAATTATGGAATGGTATTTTTGCCTGTCTAAAATATAGCTTGGATCTGATACCTAGAGATGTTTGGTTTGTTTCATTTTGACCTAGCTTTGAAATATTCCCTTACATATGAAGACTAACTTTTGTACAGAATAAGAAGTTACCTAGCAGCAGTCCTCTAAACATGATACTGTCATCTATCTGAGAATAACTGAAAGCACTTCCTTCAGCAGAGGGATGTTAGAAAATTTTGCCCTGATTTCTGTACCTCTTCCTTTTAGCACTGCTTTTCCCACTCTGTAGTAGCATGGGCTCATATTCTTATTTCTGTGCTTCTCAGAAATCAGGATATGAGCCAACTTCATGCTGCTCTTGCACAGAATGGAACACACATGAAATAACACATAAGGCAGAGGAAGGAAAAAACCCAACAAAATTATAAGTGGTGGAAAAAGAAAAATGTAGTGAAAGGAAATTCCCAATTACAGGCGAGCTCTCATTAATATGCAAGTCCAGCCTTCTCATCCTCTCGCCTTTCATTGTTGTCTCTTGTTCCTTCAGTTCCCACCCCCACTCTGCATTTCTTTAAGTATGACACACCCAAGTAGGAATACAAACAATGAGTCTGTCCTTCTCTTGCTCATTTTAACAATTTTCTATCTACCAAAGTGTTTTTTCCTTCTCTAGTATGTAAACAAAGCAAAGAGGACAATTCTCAGCTTGGTTTTGAGCAACAGAGACAACAAATTTACAGATAGGAAGGATTAAGCAACAGTAGCTAAGTAGCTGAGTTTCTTGTAAGGTCAAGACTATTGGCTCATCAGTGCCTAAGTATAACCAGTTAATATTAATAGGAGCATTGCACAAGTTAAACAATAAAAGTAGTCTATTATCTCAGTAGTGTAATGAGAAAAAATAGCAGGAAGCATGAGTTGGGATTTCCAAAAAAAACAGGAGGTCAGAAATTCCTCAGTTTAGATTCCTGGCTCATTCACTGATTCATTGTGCCCTTCCTAAAGCAAATTACATGACTCACCTGACTAATTTTCTTCATCTATAAAATAGTACAGTGCATGCCAGCTACATAGAGTTTACATTGGTAGAGAACTCTTGTTTATCAAGTTCATTTGGATTACTAATAAAAGAAGAAAGACATAAAGGACAAAGCAGACCGGTTTAACACCAATTTGACATGAAATTAAAGACTAACCTGTGCCCAGAAATAGCTGCATCAACCCAGATATGTATTAAATGTTGTTTAAAATAGGGCATGAACTGGCATGACTTAGACCTGAAATAGAATTAAAACAGACTGGCAATATTTTTATGAAAATATTTCTTCTAGTGTTGAAGCACACAGGTTTTCAGAATGACTCATTCTAGCTTCCCCCATTACTTCCAGCAGACTCCCAAACACCTCTTCAATTAAACTTCCTCCAGTTTCTTGGGTCCTTGTCTTAAATTTCCTCATTAGACTCCACTCCTGGTTCCCAGCTCTTTACCCAGCTTGCCCTTCTCATCTTGACCTGCATCATCTCCTTTTTCAAATAGATTATCCTTTTTTTTTCATTCTTTTTTAATTGGATGGTTTCTTCCTTCATGTTGATTAGAAGTCAGCAAGGCAAGAAAGGATCACTGAAGGATTAGCAACTGCTCTCAGTTTTCTGTTCAACCTAGACACAAGCATTTATAGCAGAAGTTTCTCAGCAGAAATGCAGTGGTATTTTGGATTCAGTCCTACAACTTCTTTCTGATTGGCAGCTATGCAGTCTGGTCATGCATGTGAGAGATTCATCTGCTAAGTAAGCGTGGAATATTTTCAAACTTAATTATTAAACACTCACATGTCTCCAACATGCGGAAAATGCTGTTTTATGAAGTCTCATAATTCGCCCACATTAAAGCAGATTTTCCTAAGGATTTCAATTGCACATCTTTGATATTCAGGCCTTTTTCCATGAAATCTCAGCCTCCTACTCAAAGGTAGGGATTGCCAACAAACGAGATGAGAATCCATTAGAAATCAGGTGCAGGGCTTACCCTGTTTCCCTTTCTCTTGACTTGGACTACACAAATAGTCACAATGAAAACAATAAGGGACAAGCCATAAGCTTAAACGTAATGTAAGAGGAATCAATGGACTCATTTTCTCTGGAAGAATAAAGCTTCTTTCTTCCCTATAACCTCCCCTGTACTTTTACTTTATACAAGATGTTTTCACAGCCTTCAGAAAAATCAGACACCAGCTGACTAGTAGGATGATGCCATGTTATGTCAGTAGTACCCCAAACGTCCTTTCTTCACACATCCTGCAGTGTGACATCGCTACAACGCCCTCACCAACACCGTTCTGGAAAATTAACAGCCAGTACCCCACTGCTGCTCAGGGAGCACCACAGCTCCTTTACAAACTTCCAGATTACAATGCATTCTGAAATCAACTCCTGTGGGGGGAATGGCCCATAAAGAAACACTGGCCAAACAAGTTAGTCTGGGTACAGTTCCAGAGCTTCATCTTGACAGCAGATTTGTCCTGTTCCATAGGAAGCAACCATTGGTAAAGGATGGCTCAGTTACACTGGCAATGTGCATTAGCAGCTACAGTTATCAGTATACTATTGTTTGCCATTAATGCACAGAACATTGCCTCTTTTGCTTAATTAGTTTTGACTACATACTGAATCCAAAGAACTACTGGGTTAGAGGGGCATTTCTGAGAAGTGGCTGAGGATTCTTTTCATATTATCAAAACAGCATTCTTTTTAAAGTATTAATTATTTCATTACTCAGCATGGGTTATTTCATTCTATATGATTAAAATTTTACAAAGTTAACAGTAACTGGATCTTACAAAGTGAAATCTCAGCCAGCTTCATAGTCATAGACATTACCAGCCTGGTGCATAACTGCTATGAACTAGCCATTCAGTTTCATTCTGTCTGGATAGGTCTATAACATACCATGCAAAACAGCTACAGGAATTTTTCAAATTCCTGAAAATCTTACAGCTAAGTGTTAAAATAAAAGCAGAAATAGTTTAACTTGTTAGCCAACCTTGTTAGCCTTCACAAAGAGCACTCATGAATGAACCTTTTTATTTTCAAAGAACTGGAGAAAGACTGATTATCCACCTCTAGGCATGGGAAATTCCCTGTGCTCCTACTGTAAGATGCAGAACATCAAATCACAGTGAAAATATTATAAACAGTCAGCTATGTTCATTCAAATCACAGAGAAATAATCTACTGCAATTTGGTCTTGTTCATTGTTTCTTAGAAATTAATTCCGTGGGTTTGATTTTTTGGGTTTGATTTAATCATGTTTTACGCCCACTTTACCATTCACTGTAGTAACACAAATGACTGTGGTAGGAAATATTCACATGCTTTTGCCATCAGAGCTGCAAACTATTAAAATAAACATTAAGAATGTAAATATTGTCACCAAAGAGTATGTCTTCATTGCACTGTTTACTCAAGTCAGGCCTTTAAAATCACTACGCTGTTGGAATATATTCACACAAAAATTCTGTATTATTTACAGTAACTTCTAAGCCATGAGGATTTTTACCCTTTTTCCGGAATACTCAGTGCCTTACTAGCTGGGCTGCCCTGGTACAGATAAACCACAAAATTAAAGGATTATGGTTATTTCGGTTCCTATGGTTATTATTATGTTATTTCGTATTTCTTCCTTTTGGGAAGAAATCCACCCTAGGACAATGATTTCTTCTTTCTTAAGTTACCTGACTTTAAATTTTTTTTAAAAGAAGGGGTTTTATTTTCTTCAAACACCAGTTGCAATGAGTATATATGTCCTCCTCCTCTGTCCTAACTTATGCATTATTCTTAAGGTAAGCACAAAATTGCAGAAAACTGTAAAAAAAGCAAAATGGCAAGAACCAATTGCAAAATGGTGATAGAATGTGTATCTGATTTGTTTGATGGTAGGATACATCCAAATCAACATGTTTACCAACATGCTTTGCACTATTTGCATTCATTGGAACAATGCACTGGAGCATTTATATGGGAACAGAAGCAAGAAATGATACTGTGAACGCAATACACTCACAGCATGCCTCTTACTGAAAACTCAGGAGAACAGAGTGCCTTTTCTGTCTCTTCCTTTGAACTGTAGTTGAAATCCATGTGGAAATATGATGATGTTGATGGCTTTTTGTACCCAGCAATTTATCTAAGACTGTTCTGGTTATAACAACAATGGTTGGACTTTGTGATCTTGAAAGTCTTTTCCAACCTAAACAATTCTAAGAGACTGTGATCTTTGCCTGCCCTGATCAAACTTTTGAATAAGGCTCCTTGTCCTTTCTTCTCCCCAAAATAATACATAGTTCAAGATTAAGGATTCTGTTACAAACTAAAGTACTGTATGAAATAGCACTGGGAATTTATCTGCAAATAAAAAAGTATGCAGAAATCTTATTTGCAGTGAAATCAATCTCAACTTCAATGGAAGTCTGCATTGCCAGCATACTGTTATCTTTTTCTCTAGAGTTAGCCTGATCCTCATATAAAAGAATTACATCTATCCAAATAGTCTTTCATTTCATAGATTGGCTATTAGTCTTTAAAATCTGGAATTGCCTAGCCAGCTGAAGAACCTGATTATGGGAAGTACATGTTCCTTATATATCACACACAACCTGGTAAAAATGTGGGTGCTACAGCTTATTGGACATGAGGAGAAAGAGCAACTCAAGAAACTGTTCTTGATTTTATGATATGTATTCTAACTTTCCCGTTGTTCTCTAAACTATTGGCAACTCCTTCTCATCTCCCTTTTCAGAACTCAAGATGCACATTAGGCCCATGTCCAAGGTTTATTTGCAGCAAGTTATCCTTGAATCTTTGTTGGTATTGTTTTGTTGGGGTTTTTTAATTGTTGTTGGATAAGAGTCCTTTTCACCAAATGTGTATCTGATTTGGCCCACAGAGAAAGGAAAGAAAAAAAGTGTCACCCTATAACACTTTGTATCATGCTGAGCCTTAAATTAATATTTTATGTGCTTACTGTGCTTTCATTTAATCTCATTTTTCTGTTCAGAAACAGTTGTATCCCATGCTGCCAGTATGCAGAGCCTATAGTATTTCATATTAATGCATTGTTACAAAGGGACTGTGATGGTTAGGGAGGCCCTTGCTGAGGGATGGGAGCTGTCAGATAAAAAGGATGTTTACCAGTTAAGCTTTCAAACAGCAGTGCTATGAGAATATATTAATCAGCTGGAGATCTCGGACTGGAAGAGGAAACAACTTTTTCCAGTATCTGGTAGAAGACCATTTTAGTCTAGCAGGCAATTAGCCAGCCATTGAATGGAGAGAGATAGTAAGCTGTAGGACAGATACAAGGAGCTCTCTCCAACATTTCACTGACCACTGTGATTTTCCTTATATTTCAGTCATTTTTAAGACCTCATCAAGCAAGAACAAGGAAAATACACAGTTGAACATTAAAAGAATCTTGAATTATAATGCTAAGACTAGCTAAAAATAAATCTGATTCTTATCTTTTTGGCTGGAAGGCATCCTGTGAACTAAAAGAGACAAGAGACCAGAAACAGCAAATACAAAATTATTTCTTCACTTAACACAAATGGGACTTACATGGGCACTCCCTGGAACAGTGCTTTAATGCTAGTACTTGTGTGACACTCACAAAATTCAGGTGTAGATAAAAAGGTAGGCACTTGGTTCTCACTAAGCATCTAATCCCAGCTTTCAGTAAGTTTAATAGATACCAGTTAAATCATGCCTAGAGAAAATCATTAATTGCATAGGTCAATTTTCACCAGTTGGAATTTATATTGGATTCTGTATGCACATACCCAACAGAATAAGGGGAAAAAGGAAACAGAAGTTACAACTGCTGCCCTTAAGCAAATGAACAGCCATACTACACTGTCTGCTATCCCCCACACTAATTAATACCTGCACAGGTTATATTGTGGTGATGCTCTAATTCTATCCATCTTGTGCAGTGGCTGTTTCTGTGTGAGTCTGTCCTTTGATAATATCATGGTGTCTGTACATTTGGTTGTTTTTGAGACCTGCTCCACATCACACTTACCACTTTACTACCTCTGCTGCAGGAATTTCTTACAGTACAGCCCTTTTTGCCCTAGTCTAAAATCTGATACAAACTCTTCTGCCTCAAAAGCTGTCCAATGTGAATAGACATGCAGGTGCAGTTTATTTTCTTTTCCTGATATTGAATGACTGCCTGCTTGATTCTTTTATTATCAGACTTACAAAAAATGTTTATCTGTAACAGTTTGCCACCCTGAATTATGTTTTTTCCTGTGCTAACCCTAGAGGACCACTAGAAGGTTGTGAAAGTCTCCAGCTAGCTCACAGCATGCCCAGGCACAGCTGTCCCAGAAGTCTCCTTTTGCATTGCTTCGATGAAATAGCTGTACAGAAATGGAGAAAGTAATGTGAAAACAGGGACTTCAACTGCTGTATGGCCCCTCATGGAAAATGGCTAAACAGACAGACAAAAATAGAAGTTGTCTTGAAGTGTGCAAGGCCACAGAATAGTATCACACAGTGCACACGTTGCAATTGACGTTCACTCCACTAAATTGGTGGGATGGATACCAAATGACTTTAATTTATCCACTAAGATAGGCAGATAAGACTAGACTCAAGGGACTTCAAGAACATTTCCTAATATGACTTTTTCAGGAAGAGATTGCAAGGTATAAACATATAAGCCATGCTTCCTCTCCTGCCCTATTTTTGGACATCAGTGGCCTTGTGTAACTCTTAACTTTTTCGCTCTCTGGGAAGAAATGCTTCAGAGTTTCATCACAGTAATTTTAGGTTTTGTTGTCAGGAACAAACAAGCCTTCCTGAATTTTCTTAAAAGCCCACTGCAAACGAAGATCCAGGTGCAACTTGCAAAAGCAGGTCTATGTTAGCTCTAAATGAGCTAGTCTGGGTACTATAGCAGCAGCCTGGTATTTGGGACCTGTGGTTACTCTGTGCTAAATTAGTGAATTAATGAACTAGTAACCTAGAAAATTAGCAGGCTACACTGCTGGATAAATGTAAGTCAACTCGTTAAAATTAGCTTAAATTTGTTTGAAAAATCTGTAGTTACTCTACAAAGATGTAGAAAGCTGAGAACTGTATCTGTGATCTTGGACCTTAAATTACACTCTGCCATGTAGCAATGCATTACAGTAGACCACTGAGTCGAAATTCAGGACCCGGAATCCCCAGCTATTTCTCAGCTTCACACTGAAATGAAATCCAGCCAAGCCTGACTTTCTCCAACACCTGGTTTCATGAGAGGAGTAAGAATTGGGCATGAGGCCAGCAAAGAGCAATACTGTGCTCTGGTGTGGTCTCTGATCTGGAGGAACAAAAGAACTAGAGTTTGGTTACACTGAGCAGCAGTTTAGACTGGACTTGAGAAAGTTTAGACTGTTTTAGATTAATAATGTGTTGAATACTGTGTGTATAAAAGCCTTTATTTTTTCCTAAATTTAATGACTGCTTAATCATGCTTCGCCAGCAGACAGTAAAAGAGCATAAACACTTTAGATTCTTCCCCATTTTCCTTAAAATAGTGTACCATTAATTCCCTGTTTCTTAAGAGTTATTTTGTGGAGGTTTCTAGGCTTGACTTCTGGATAATCATCCCTCATTGTACATAGCAACATTTGACCCCATATATTTAAGCACTTAGACTTTAAACATCTCTATTTTTACTACACTCATCTTTTAAGGAAGGTTTAATTTAATTAATGAGGCCATGGTGCCCTAACTCCCAACTTCTGTTTGCAATGTCCAAAAACTTTGCAAAAAAGCTATCTAAAAAGTATCATGTTTGTTGTCATGCTGCATTTATGTTTGTTTCCTAAGCAACACAAACACATCTACAAACAAAGACATCTATTAATGAAGAGCAGACACTCAGTTAACCACAGACACAGTTTTTTAATCAAGTAGCATTTAATTAAATTGGAAAATCACCTTTTGTAGGGCCCAAAATGTGGAACCTAAATAGAGATATATGTCAAACTGCTCTTCTTTGAGTAAGTACTACAGCTTGCAAGACAGTGATTTTAAAATGTCAAGAAACATTAGCACCTTAACATTTGAAATGCCAAAAATTTTTAGTTAAGTTTTTAGTTTTCATGCTAAATAACCTATTCATCTCATAATTCATCTGACCTCTTTCTTAATTTCTTTTTCTGAAGTGGAAAATTATTTGTTTCTACTAAGTGCAAGCAATCCCATACTCTAAGTTAATTAAAACATCTACATGAATGAATCATGAATCCCTACAGCTATCTTAATTGGTTCTTTACTCCTGTTTTAATTTTTAGTGGGATTTCTATTAGTATTCTTTTAGCATATTTTCCAAGAAAACAAGATTTGTATGAAGAGTTGGTCTCCCTCTAATTGCCTGATTTCAAATGAAGCTGGTGGTGGGTTTGTCTGCCAGTTATTAAGTCTCAAAGTTACTGGGAGGACATTAGGGATAGCAACTACTAATGTGTCTCCTGACAGCAAATGAAGGAGAACTGAGAAGCCTTCTACTCTGTTTGGCAGGATTTGAATGAGTCAATCCATTCTCCTACTGTGGTCCCGGCAACAAGCTGGAAAAAGGCAAGCAGAGGGTGTACAAATGATGTACAAATGACTAGAATGAGGTACAAATTACTAGAATTACAAGGTGGGGGGAAGGCATCTGAGATACTGAAGGGAGCTGAGGGCATTGGAAGAAAGTACAGGAAGCAAAGAGAAAGGCTGGAAGAATATTTTGATGGCATCATGGTGGGAAGTTGTAATGAACACAGAGTACAAATTTATTTAGAAACAACCAGCATTGGTTTTACTACTCATGAAACACAGTAGTGGTTTCATAGTTCAGCGCTGTCTTATTTTTGGTGAGAAAAACTGAGATTGCCTTTATCAATATGCTGTTATTGACCATGAGGGGATTCAAGCTACTTGCTCTTGTAATATTTGCAGTTTTTTAAAAAGTTATGAAAAATCCTAAACTAAAATTCTTTTAACTTGGGTACAGCACTGTAAGCTGCTTACCTTGAGCTACCTGGAGCTGATCTAGATACCTGGAGCTAAATGCTTCTGAAAATGTCTGCAGCGTGTTGCAAGATATTTTTTCTCAGTATCAGTTCAATGACAAATACTGTGTGCTGCTAGAGGATGCAGATGCTGTTCACACACTACATAAATGCATTTTTTAAAAATATACACTTAGGAAGGTTTTTTTAAGAGATCTTGTCTTAAATGTATCTAAGAAAGTATGTGATTGAACAGCTCTGTAGAGGGATGCTTCAAATTGCATTAAGAAGCTTTGATGGTTTATTAGACTGTATGGTTGTCAGCAAGAGAGAAAATATTGGAAATACAATGTATTTCTACATGATTATTCACGTTGTAATTGCCACTCTATCCTCAGCTGTATTTCTGTAATGGGAAAAGTAGCACCAAGAAAATGAGTGGAATTATTATTTGTAGATCTGCAGTGGCTAACAGTGGCATGAAAACTTAATGGACCTATGAAAGAACACGGTGTCTGCAGAGGAGTGTGCTGACCACAGGAAAGTCTGCACAGAAACTGCCCACACAGGGCTGCTGTGTGGTGTTACAGTGCAGCAGGGAGCACAGTGTTTCTGTGGAGGCTGTTTGCCTAACTCAGCTATCGGGATTTTCAAGTGAGACTTTCATACTGCACTGGAAAGAGTTTTTCACACTTTCTCAGTTTGTAAAAAACAGTTCCAGACGCTATTGTAAGGAGGTGTATAGAGTCAAATAGCTGCTGATTAATGCCTTCTGCTCTGTGCCTGGAGAATTTTATGGATTACAGGGAATAAAACACTAATCTGTCTCCTAAAACATCTATTGATATAAATGTGATTTCCTGCACTACCTAACTTGGGTTAATGGAGTGTTGCTTCAATGTATTGTGTTTCTGGCATGTTCTGACTGTATCCATAACGTCTTTGTGTGGCCTGAACTTCCTATTCATTACAAATTAGTGAACAGCAATAAGCAGTTCAACAAACAGGTATTTCTTAAGCTGTCAAACTCAAAGCCTGAGTAAACTAAAGAGAAGTGCAATCCGACCTGCCAACTGTAAACAATGAACACTTCTAAAATGCAGAATGGCTTACAAATAAAATAAAACTGAAAAGTTAGGTTGACCTGCAACTCAGCTGTAGTTTATGAAAACATTAATACACAAAAGAATGAAGGCAGCACCAGTGCCTGGTAACAAGTCCCTGCTTTTCTGCTTTTTCTCTGTTGCTTTCATGCACAGTGTAACACACTACAAGCATACAAAAGGAAAGAGCTCCAGGGTTCCTTGAATTGTTCCAGTCAACTCTCTTCATGTTTGACTGCTAACTCCCATGCATAGAGATGAGAAGGACACAGGAATAAACTTTAAAGTCTATGAATAAGCTGAAGCAGCATCAGAGCAAGAAATAAGTGTTCAATGCTCCATGCAGAAGCCTGAAAATGTAAAGTTACTCTCCTTGTTTGGTCCTTCCTTTCACCTTCTCTCTGTAAAAATTTATTCTGAAACGTTTGAGTCTGCACACACTTATACCTGAATTTGAAAAGCTAATGTCAGTTTCTTAATTTTTCCTCCAGAATCTGCATTCTTCCACACTGCTTTATCTGTTCCAGCAGTAGTTTCAGAATTATTTTGGACATAATGTTAAGTGCTGCACATTTCCATTTGATTTTCTGTAGCAGCATTTATTTAGGCTAGACAGGAAAATGCCCAGACTTTCCAAACTGGAGCATCAGACTGCAATGATAGTCTGGTCATATTTTTTTGTGTGTATGTGGTAGAAACAGATCCACCTTGCTTCTATTTCTACAGAATAAAGCCATCAATCCTAAGTCTATCATTGTAGAATTTTTACCTGGATCCACACCCACAGGCAGCAGGCAAATACTAGTCAACAACAGAAAAAACAATCACAATATATTAAGATGTTAATTTAGGTATTATTTTAAAGAAAGGGGTTTATTCTTAGAAAAAGCAGTATGATTGGCAGTGAACCAGTTGTCAGGGAACAGAAAATAAGGAGCTGAGTTTATTAGTCAAGGCTGTCTGTCTTTCATAGCAATTCATCAAAAACATGCATGTGTTGGAAGCCCTAGAAAGATGAAAAGGTATCTTTTCAGTCATGGAAGAGGAGACTGTCCTTTCAAGGATACAATGGTGCTTTTCAAAAGAGCAGTGACTGTGAAACTTGTCCATCAATGGGAGGCTCCTTTCAGAGCAAATCTTGCTCTACTGCTTTAGGTAGCTATTCTCTAACATTCCCAATTGACTAAAATTATTGTTGCATAAAATATCTGTAAATATTACTTATTTGATATGAGTAAGAAATAGGGGAAAACCCAGATAAATTGCTTAAGCAACCACTTTCTGAATGGTGTCTGTTGAACCAGGCTCCTCCCTCACCACAAGCTGAGAAGAAGAAGAAAGAAAACTCTGGACTTCAGTATAGAGGGCATGGTTGTCTGACTTACCCCAGCTCAAACTGTAACTGGCCAACGGGACTCCAGCCAAAAACAATTCACCTCTCACTCTCTTTTCCCTGTTTTTTCTATTCCACTTCAACACACAGTTTCCACAGAAACAGAGCAGCACAAATAGCACAGGTTTTGGGTGCTTTTCTGGAGAAGTAAATGTAACAAAACAGTCTGCATATAATGTCTCATTTTGGTTAAAAGCTTTATTAGATTCAGAAGTTATCTGGATACTAAAAATTATATTTAGAATTTAAAACCTACTTAAACCTTGTGTAGCAACTCCATGGATTATCTGACAAACTGGCAGCAGAAATATTAATATACTCTATTTTATCACTTGGTTTAGGGCTTTTTCAGATTTCTTTCCTCCTTACCATTCATCAGCAACATTGGCAAGTGTCTAACAGAAGGATCAGAATCAGGCAAACCACCGTACCAGCCCACTATCCAGCTTTTGCTGTGCCCCACAGCCAAACTTAGTGTTATCCCTTACACTGCACTTATTTCATAGCTACAGGGTAATTTTGTACACTGAAAAATACAGTGAAGGTGGTTGCTCTCAGAACATATTCTGTGTTCCCATCTGACCACCTAGGGGGTACCTGAGAGGATTCAGGATTCTGCTCCTCATCCTTGCCTATACAGGACACCTTATTTGTGTTCTCCTAGTATGGATGCACTGGCCCAGTGAATGCTCAGATAAAACACACTTATATATTACCTATATATATGTGAAATTACACACTTATATATTACCTATTTCCTATTGGAAATATTTTTTTTTTACTGTACTGCTTCTACAGAGTAGCCTGAAGTCAGTTGTGCTCTTTTTGTCAAGCAGCCAGGACAACCCAGGGATTACTTTTGCCAGTGCTAATCAGTTTGAACAGCTCCATATGTAAATGATGAATGCCAGAGGTCTCCTTCATCTATCCCAGTATCTTCAGACAGCAGGAAAGTGATGGGTGGTAGAAAGGTGAAGGATTACTTGTATTCCGGATTTTATTGTCTACATGCAGAATTAGGCACATAAAGAGGAGTACTACATTGTGGCTATAATCTGGAAGTTAACCAAACTCAGGTACCAGGATTTTCTGTATGGATGATGAGAAATGAGATTTTAAAGTTATTAATAACTCAGAGTAAAAAATACACCAGGTATTCCCATAATCCATTTCAGTTTCACATCTGTGAATCTTTGATATGAATGTTGTGACTTCTAAACAATTTTTAGTGGCCAGATCCAGTTGCACTGAGAAAAACAGGCATTTTACCAGGAGCTTAATAGGGTACAAAACTTCACAGCACTAACAGTGATCAAAGGCAGCTAAAGTAATTCATGGAAAACCCAGTGTGACAGCAGGCACAGGCAGGGCAGGCAGGCATGTAAAGAGCACACTCTGCTACCCTGCAGGGCAGCATTCAAGCAGCATGAGGTGACAGGAGAGCTCATTTTCTCCCTCCACCTTTGTAGCCTTGGCTTTTCCTGCTGCGTGTGAGGCAGCAGCTTTGCAGCATCACTCCCCACCCTCGCCCTTCCTCTCTTCCATGGCCCTCATGCCCTGTGGGCAGCTCACACTTGAGCCTCTGTCCTGTCCCGGCTGTTCCCTCCTCCTCTGCAAATACACAGGAAGGTCTTTTCACCCCTGTAAAGCCTTCTGAGATAATTGTGAATATGGGCAGAAATGCATAATTATTGCTCCAGCACAGATCCCTATTTCATATTGTGTTTGCTCTTTACCATCTTTGCAGAAGCAGAACATTGCCACTCAGATAGTTGATCTGTGGGTGATCGCATCCTGTTTTGTCTGCACTGCTGCAAAGCTTTACAGCACCCCTGAGTCAATTGTCTAATGGTGAAACTAAAGTAAAAAAAGAAAACATATTTCACAGTTACCTCCCAATCCTATGCTTAAGGTTGATTTTCTATAGTCATATGCATTCTTATTTTAAAATCACCCTGTAGAGCATAATAATTTTTTTAGATCTAATAGACCTGGTAGAAAAAAAACCCTCTCTGCCTAAAATCCTCCTTGTCTGTCTAGATAAGATGCTTCTCCTTTCTTCTGTTGTCAACTAATCGACAAAAAGATTTAGAGATGAATTTCAAAAATAAGTAGATTTTTATTTTAAAAAAATTGGTGATGGCCTATTAAAGTGCTATAATTTGTGTTCTCAGAAAACCTTTTTTGGTCATGATTTTGGAAATCTGTATGATTCATTTTGGACTGTTTTCAAATTCCTCAAAGAACCTTTTCACTGAAATTGCATTGTGAATAAAATTCTGTATTTAAAAAAAATCCCTTTTTCATACATTTATATTTTTAAATTTCTTATCACCCCCACTTTTTGCTTCATGCAAGGCCTCAAAATAAGCATGAAAAATTCAAACAATCTACATATGAAAAATACATTAGGCTTTTAATAGCTCTTTGGTTTTAGTTCTCTGTGGTGCTATTAGTGGCAGGTAAAAATCAGGCTAGTTAAGTGCAGCTGGTGCAAAGGGGTGTAAAATTACAACTTATCTGCCTGATTGTCTGTGCCTTTGGGAGGCATAAAACTGAAGAAGAGTGAGAGCAGTTATTGCTGTTCTATTTTATTAGCTTTTTCTATAGACTGGGAACAGCTCAACTTTGTACCTTAAGATTTCCAACGAGCATCTCTGGAGGAGATTGACTCAACATGCTTCTCACTTGCGTTCTCTTCCTAGCCAGATTTATGCTCCCATCTGCTGAGATGTGTTATCCTGATTTCTCCTCCTGGGAAGCCTGAGAGTAGGAAGACATTACTAACTTATTAGAGTTTGCTTATTTTTTTTCCCACAAAACAAATTTCCTTTAGGTTACATTAAACAAAATTTCTGTGGGAATGTACTAATATATTGTAATAGAGATTAAAATAATATTTTAATGATACCACCCAATGGATATATTAGATCATTTACAATAGAAGGGATTTTAATTGTTAAACCAAACAAAGGAAAAAATATCAAGCTCAAGCCATATTATTATTATTTTCTTTTTATATTTTACACTATAACTCTGTATGTAAAAGGAGCACTTGACTAATAGAAAGAGAAAGGGGTCATGACTGAGGTCATGAGCCCTTTGCCAGCTTACACTTGGAAACCATATTAAGGGTAGATCATAACAGAAGGCAATAGAGCAAGCAATCTTCAGTGGTTTCTACTGATGGTCTCTACTTGCCTGGGTGGATCAGTTTTATGTCTGAGGCAGAACTAGCATTTCCCTCTTTCCAGGCCCTGAATCATAGGAAGGGTGACCTCGTGTATTTTGTTTGTAGATTCTCAGACACAGGCAAACCATTCTTTAATATGTCAGAGAATGCTTGTTGGTATGGAGAAAGGAGTAATAAACTTTTCTGACTATATTAGAAGACTTGAGAAACACACAGGAATGATCTTATTAAGCTATGTACCTTTTGGGAGCACCTGCAGGTCCTTCAAGTTGCTGGCTCTTCAGTGTATGAGGTGCCTCATACCACTCCAAATTCTATCTGAGCTGATGGTAGTAGATGATAGATGAACACATAGTCAACAGGGAAAACTAAGAGAAGGGTAATTGCCATACCAAGCACAGTTGTAGGATACAAGCTACTTAATTACTGACAAGGATTTTGAAGACAAGGAAGTACTTAATGTAGGAATTTGGAGGAAGAAAAATAAGTATTTTAGGGAAGCTCTCCTGCACAAGTTAGAAGAAGCAAGAAGTTACTGACAGAAAAAGTTGGACTAATGCATGGTAGAAGTCTTGCTGAAAGTTTCCCCCAGCCAGATATTTTCAGCAAGATGGTTTTGCCCGGGAAAGGTGAAGAAACAACTTTTCAACATACCACAGCCATAGTCAATGGCCAAATGACAGCAGTGTTCAAAGGACACACTCTCTGTGTTGCCCCTAGCACTCAAATAGCCTGGAGTTGGTGATGTCCTAGCACTGGCTTCCTCCTTTGTACTACAGCTGTCAGAAGTGCCATTATCTGCCTTGTCAATCACTAACCTCCATTGCTATTTCCAGTCCACTGTTCACCTCTCCTCAGAGATGCACTGAACCCATTCCTGATATCCCTACTGGTATCTGGTAGGGTTATTAAATACCAAGTGTGAAGGCTGGACAGGGGGGTAAACTAAAGCTCTGTAGAAAAGACAAAGATTTGACCCCTAGGGTTTTATAAAATAGATCTCTATGGATCCATCTCTGTTCAGACCTAAGGACCAGCTGCATCTTTGCTCCTTTCTTTCTTCCTAGATGAGGTTTTATAACGATTATAAGCTAGTCATTAAGGAATTCATGCATACCTGGGATTTTTTAAATCCTGAGCAAAGTACTCCATTGTGTTACTTTCTTATTCTACTCCAAGGGGAAAGGTAAATACAAGAGATGAAAAAATAAGTTACCTATATACATATACCAGGTGTAAGTCTCATCACATAAGACTGTGAATACAATACAGCTAGAGAATAAGAAGTATGAGACACTAAATTATTAATAGCCTGGCTCAGAGGAAGTTTGAGAGAGGCTGGGATTGGGACATGACACGTAAGGCCTTAAAAATAAGGACAAATCTACATGTTGAAGGTAATGAAAATACCTTCCTTGCACCAGTGCTTAAAATAGAAAAGAGGGTAGAAGATGACATTCTGACTATGTCAGAAAGGACTGATAGCACAGATCTGGCCTGGTTTTTAAAGTGATTTTCATAGGTACAGCGTAGGTTTTGAATGGTACTCGAACATTCCCTCGTCCCGGGACTGACGTTCAATTAGCGCCCCGTGTTTCAGATGCCGGGGAGGCTCAGGAAGGCCACCACCTCGTGTACACGATGCCCTGCTTTGGCTACAGCCGCCTTTCGGAAATTGAACTTTTGTCCTACACAGCCGCAGTTCTTCTGTAAAACACGGCCTGCCTACCCGAGCCGCTTCCCAGGGAGCCTGACCCGCCGGGCAGCGGCAGGAGCGGCCGCGCCCAGGTACCACCTCCCGCCCCGCTGCGCCCCGCGCCCCGCCCGGCGTCGGCGCGGCGGGGCCGGCCGGGGGCGGGCGCAGCGCGGGGCCGCCTCCGCACGCGGGGCTGGGACGTGCCCGTTCCGCGCCGCCCCCGCCCGCCGCGCCGACGCCGGGCCGTCCTCCCGTGCCGGCGTGCGGTAAGTGGCTCCCCCTCGGCGGCCCCTGCCTGGCGCGGCCGGAGCCGCACCCTCCCCTGGCAGCCGTGCGGGGCTCCCGCTCCCCGCTCCCCGCCTCGGAGCAACTTCGCCCCCGCCGGGCTTTCCCGTGCCGCTCCCGCGTTGCGCCGCGTGTTGCCGGGACCCCCGCGGCAGAGCCCTTCCTCCTGCCTCGCCCCCGTGCCCCGCCTGCCCCGCGCGTCCTCCCGCCCCGCTCCGGCAGCCTCGGCGCTGGCTGCGGCTCTCCCGGCGCGGCCCGGCCCCCGGAGCGCCGTGGGGCCCGGCCCGGCCCGCGGGCTCCGAGCGCCGCTGCCCTCCCCGCCTGCGCGCTCGGCGCTGCCCCCGCCGCACGGGCTGGCCTCGGGGCGCAGCTGCTGCACCATCGCCCTCTCCTCGGTTGTCTTTTAATCCACGTGCCTCGTCTCACGAGAAGGCGGCTTCGCACCCAGCGCTGCCGCGCTCCGGCTCCGCTCCTCTGCGGCCCCCGCCGTGCCTGCTTGGCAGGTACCGCGCCAGCAGTAATCGCTCGGCGTTTCTTCTTGCGGAGAGCCAAGTGTTCTATTTGTAGTGGTAAACTCAGTTTCCGTTACAACATTGGAATTGCTGCGGAGTTGATGTTTATGCAGATTCTGGCTTTTATGGAAACACCTGTTAGGAAAAGGGCCGAGGCAATTGAGCAGCTGTCAAAAAATAATAGGAGCCTCTCGCTAGCAGTATGCACAAGTGAGGCAGAGTGTGCCCCGCTCGCTTCAACGTGCTCCTTCAAGCAATTAGCCTGCAGAATTTATCCCCGATGATGGCTGCCGTGGGGCACAGGATAGTACGTGAGTCACTGTTCTGCTGTGAGAATAGTCTGTGACAACTTTGGAGTGTTTGTGCCCAACATTGAATTCTTCTAACAATCTGTATAATTCAATAACTAGGTATTACTGTTTTATTTAAGAAGCACAAGATTTCTCTTTTTACTACCTTTGGCAGGCATCTCAGAGGATTTCATTGTGCTGAATGCTATTTTGTTCACTATGTGAAGATACAAGCCATCCAAAAGCCTTCCACTTCAGTGTTTTATAACCCAGCCTCTATAAATTTTGGTACATGGGAAGAGAATCTGGAAACAGCAGTGAATTGCTTCACTTGGCTATGACTTTTACTTATTGCTCCTCTTGAAAAAAAGTATTTTATGAATTTTTATTTGAAGACAGACTAAAACTGGTGCTTTCAGCTTGAAGGTACATAGTTTTGCTAATTGTTCTGCTTTCTTGCATGTGTGTCTTATCACTCTTCACATCATACATACCCTTAATTTTATACATCTCTCATTATTTCCCTTTTGTTAATTTATTTTTGTAGCGTTCATTTTCAGTTCTTCATTTGAGTAAAACATTTCAGATGTTTCTAAAACAGTTGTTCCTGCCTCTTTACCCTAAGCTGGTGATCTCTTCACTGGGATGCCCAGGCCATGAAGTCAGCTGTGGCTAACAGCTAACTGGTAACAATTAGTTACCAACCCAGAATATGCTGATTATCAAGTTAGTTGTGGGACTTCCTTTAAAAACATGCCTTTTAAAATTGGATAAATTATGCTATTTAGTGGCTGGAAAAATAATACAGGGTGATGGATGTAGCTATAAAATACTGCTCCCTTCTTAGATTAATTTCTCAGTAACAGCTGATTCCTATTAATTTAGAAACTTGGTTGTTGTGGACAAAATTGACTTGACATGGGAAATTTAACTAATTACCAGCTGGCTGGTGATAGGCTAAGATGACCACTACTTAAACACAGACTTGGGGAAAACTCCTTTCTTCCCCTTTCTTCCTTGGCCCCTCAGGTTATGCTCTGGCCCTTGGGCAAGGCAGTGGTAGTACAGGAGGTTGGGGTTGGTACATGGAGATTTCTTATGCTCGTTTCTTCTGCTCCTATGTTTTCCTCTCATGGGCCCCTCAAGGATGTGCCTGTACCAGCATGGGCACCTCCACAGGCCACAGTTCCATCGGGGTGTCCCTGCTCCTGTGTGGAGAGTTTCTTTCAAGAGTGCATCTCCAACTGTGTCTGCAGCAGTTGTTCCCTTCTCCATGCTTCCTTTTTGAACACTCCATCATGTGTCTCCTCCTGTTCTTTCTTTTGCCTTTGCTGCCACTGGCAGCTTCTCCCTTTCTCAGATAAACTGGAGCGGGGCCACCGTGTGCTCATCTGATGAGTTGGAGGATGGCAGGCAGTGGTTTTATGGAGCCAGCTGAACTGGCCATGGCCCACACAGGGCAGCTTATGGCCTCCTCTCATGCATCCCCATCTACCAAAACCTGCACCTCATCCCCAGTGCACTCCTGTGCCAGTTGGGGGATGCTGAAAGGATGGTCCTGTCCATGCCTAATCACAGGAGCTCCAGTTTCCTTTTATACACTTAGAAATAAAGCCGAAGTTCTCTCCTGTAGCTTGCTAAATAACAATAATGTGTTGTGGCACTAGGATGGTAGTACTTTTGCAATTATATGTATTAACATGTCTGTCTCAGTCCATATGTGATTACATTCATGTATGTTTTCATAATTTTTTTCATAAAATTTTCTCAAAGAGGTAGTGTTCTTTTTTTCAGACCTGAAGGCAGTGGTTCTGCTGACACAAAGGTGGCAGCTCTGAGCCCTATTCCACCAGTGTGAGTAGTCATATTCTTCTCAGAGGTTGTTTAATTTCCTTGTTTGTCTCACCAAATCAATGATTTTGGTATCTCACCCCCCTCATATCTTTTGGACTGAATTGATGCCACCTTGAATTCTGTGTTGCATTTTGTGTGTTTGAAGCACATAGAAATCAAAGACATGAGATTTCAGGTTTGCAGGAACTCAGCCATTCTCTCTCAGTCTTTGCAAGATGGAATCTTGATAAAAAGGGGAATAATTTAAAGTAGTCATGTGTAAGAGAAGGTTTGGAAACAAACAGTTTCTTAGGCACTAAGCTGCTGTTGACAACATAGGCTGTGTGTACACAGGCCTGCAGGCAGCCATGGTAAGGGTGGGCAAGAGTGATGATGGTGGTAAATGGTCAGTGTAGTCCTGAATCCTGCTGTGCTGCAGTCCACCATGCCTGCTGCCCTCATAATATCTTCCTTTTTTTTTCCTCAAGTACATGTTGTTTCTAGGTGTTCAAAATGTTTACTTGATGTTTAACTTAAATGCAGAAAGTGATGGTTTTCCTGAAGAATTGCAGAGGGCACAGTTCGTGAAGTGCCTATATATTGATATTGCACTTAGCAGACAGAAAGTAAGGCTTTCTTCTTCTTTCTCAGGGCTTCCTATCCTACCCTGTGCCTTAAACATGGAAACTGTAGAGATGAATAGTGTATCCTTGAAACGTCCTCGCTCTGAGGATGATGTGGCCAATGCAGATGAAATTAAAAGACAGAAGATCTTGGAGAAGTCTAAGGCGGGGAACGACTCTGGGCAGAGTATTGAGACTGTAACAGAACAACCCGAGGATGCAAAGAGTGAAATAATCCCCAATGAGGAAAGTGAGGAGCAGGAAGAAGAGGAACTAGAGGATAGTGATGAAGATGGAGATCCAGAGAGCTTTGCAGACATGATGAAGCATGGACTGACAGAAAGCGATGTTGGGATAACTAAATTTGTTAGCTCTCATAAAGGGTTTTCTGGAATCTTAAAAGAGAGGTAACTCTTTGTCTTGTTTCATACTTTAATTCCTTGTGTAGTACAGCTGTAGTTCTCTATTTTCTATTTTGGACTCACAGATTGCAGCTGGATTAAGTGTGGTTCATTACTTTTTTTTACTGCTAAAGAGAGGTTTCATTTAGGACTTTTCTAGATTGTGGGTCAGTTTTTTTGTTGGTTTTTTGTTTGTTTAGGGATTTTTGGGGGGATTTTGTATGTGTTTGGCCTTTTTTGTTTGTTTGTTTGTTTTTGTTGGTTTTTTTTGTCATTTTTGTTTTAAATTTATTTTCCTGTCAAATGGAGCTCTGAAGAAGGAAGCTGTGTATGAGTAGAGATACATGACCTTTGCTGTTTCCTTTGCTCTCTGGTAGCAGCAGAGACTTAAAACCTTATGCAGTACACCCACCATTTGTACCTCTCCTCAGTGCCAATATAAGATGTACTGAAAAATGGCATTGAAACCATCTTTCTTTGGTTCTTTGCTTTGCTCTGACTTTTTTGTCCTAATATCTGTAAACAAGGATAGTTAGGCTTTAAATTATCATCTGCTCACTTAGGCTTTGAATTACTGTATGCTCAGTAATGTCATGTAGATAGAAGGTAGTTCTAAAATTCAGGATGTGGAATTTAGTCTACATATATATTATAAATTTAATAAGATGTCTGGTGTTTAGTAGCTTTTTAAAATGCAACTATTAGCTTTTTAAAATTAAAGACTAGCTTTGAATAAAACAGAATGCAAATACAGGAGCTCACTGAAGTGAGAATCACTCTTTCTCTGACTTAGCAAAGCAGTTAAGGTTGCTTTGTTTACACACTGAAAAGACACTGTGTTTAAATACTGGCTTCATACATAGATAATTTCACATAAAATTATATATACATATTATGTATGTATTTAATCTTGATGAGCAGCATTAAGCAGCTAGTGTAATCCCTCTCTGGGAAACATAGTCTGCTCAACCTTCTTCTGGGAAATCTGCCAATTTTGGTTGGCCAAAGGTAGCCATGTGGTAGAAAATTCATGGGTTTGTGGGTTTTTTTTGGATCCTAGTTTTTAACACCTATTATTAATTCATTCTTGGCATTTTTATGGTACCATCACTAGCATGTCTAGACAGCTACAGATAATACAGGAGAGGACACATAACACTCCTCAGGAAGAAATTCTGACAATATGGTGTATATCTGCACAGAGGGATGACAAAAGGGGGCTTGGGTGAGGTACAGTAGAAAGCTTCCTATGGTGAAGTTTTATTCATCTTTCAACAAGGATAGAATAAGGATTACTTACTTTTTTTTTCCACTTTGCTAGCAAATGCTGCTTAAAAATCATTTGGCAGTTGCAACACAAAGCGACTGTGCTATGTTACAGTTGAGCTGTTTTTATTATTAGACATGAGTGACTGGATTGAAAATGTTGGAGTAAAATTCTTTTTTGCTGTCATAAAGTATGCCGAGTAACTTTATTTGAAAGATGTTCTGTACAACTGAATATATGAACAAGGCTGAATTTGTCCTGCCTTCTGTAGAGTGGCTAAAATGTACTTTATTTTACAGGTTATTTGAAGTGACAGAGATAATGCAATAGTTAATGCATTGCACATTGTGGCAATGCAGTGAGTCTTAATTACCAATAGTGACTGGAATTGAGGATAAGCATTACTGATCTCTTCAAACTAGTGGGAGAATGACTTGAAATAACTACAGCAGGTGTTTGGTGATCTGCAAAGAAGTGTGCTGCATTTGGATATGTGTTCCTGTGATGTCCTTCTTGGGGGAGGGAATAGGTACATCTTTCTCATGGTTGTTAAGTTTGTTTTACCTGAATTGAATTACACTAATTCAGAATTCTTCAGTGAATTCTGCTAGCAAACAGTTTTTAGGAAAGGACGTTATGTGATGTGGGATTTTTATTACAAATGTAATGCATGTTTCTTTTTATCAGATACTCAGACTTTGTTGTCCATGAAATAGGCAAAGATGGACGTGTGAGCCATTTAGATGACTTTTCTGTTCCAGTGGATGATGAGGTAAATTTTGAGGTAGATTTGGTAGTGGCTATGCTTCTTAATGCTCCATAAGCAAGAACATTGAAAGACTGGAAGTTACTCCATGAGGGTTATTGGATGTTTATTTTTTCTCCCCAAATATATATTAGGACCCACCAGAAGAAACATTTACAGTTTTGTCAGATGAAGACAAGCAGCGTTTAGAGGAACTCCAGCTTTTTAAGAATAAGGAAACCAGTGTTGCCATAGAGGTAAAATTATGAAATTATATGGAATTTGGGATGGAGGCAGAGAGAGGCTGAGGGAGGGAGTAGAACGTACACGCTTCCTAATGCATGTAAGGTATAAGAGCAATTTGAACATGATGTGACAGATAACACTGTGTCCAGTTTAGCGATTAATTCTCTAAAGTCTTACAGATATACTTGAATTCATGCATATGTGGGCTGTTACTTTGATTTTGGTGAGACTGTACACAGGAACTTAAATACAGGTTTTAAGTCCTGTGGTGTTAAAACTACCTTGCAGTATTTTGGTTTCCTGTCTAGTATTGTTTTAAAGAATAAGGAGGTTTACATAAAACATCTATCGTGATGGAACACTACTTCCAAAGTCAGTGTTTAGTGATTTAATAGAAAAGAAGATAAATATGCTCTTCTGTAACAAGAAAGATAAGAAAATGACATTAAAACATTGCTATTTTTATACATTAAAATATTGCTCATATTCAAAGAATAACTACTGAGCTAAATTTGGGACATGGCGATGAGTAGGATTATACATGCTAGTTTCAAATAAGATTCACAGACTAAATAATCTTATCTAGCTAATTGTTTTGCCTTTAAGGCACCTTCCCCTTTTATATTTATTTGTTTTCTGCATGTATGTGTATTAACAAAGGTAATTGAAGACACCAAAGAAAAAAGAACCATCATCCATCAGGCTGTGAAGTCCTTGTTTCCAGGACTGGAGACAAAAACAGAAGATAGAGATGGAAAGAAATACATTATTGCTTATCATGCTGCTGGAAAAAAAGCATTGGCAAGTGAGTTTCAGTACCACAGCAGATGGGTAAAGTAAACGCTAAAATTATCCCCAAAGTAAGAATTGTTAGTAAGTACTTCAAGTGAGTGTGCTTCCTAATGCAGTCTTGCTTCATTTTTTCCTTGTTTCAGCTGATGCTGTGCATCTAAAATGATCAGGACCACAAGAAATGCTTTCAATTTAAATTTCTACTTGTTTGTCTTTCCAAATAATTCATCCAGTACAACCATATTAGAAGAGAGAACGTTATCTTCTATTTCAGTGGGAATAGGCAAAACAGAGGCTTTATTTTCGGTATTTTTGAATTTAACTTTCACGATCTTAACTGTGTGTGTAAGTGTGCATTGTGGATGTAAGAAGTTATAGTTAGAAAATGTACATTAGCTTGATAGATGGTGTATCCTGATTGTCTTGAATATTGATGACAAAATTCTCGATGACTTGAGTAGAGCACCTTTTTATTTTCTCAGTTATAGTTTCATATAAACATAGTTTACCATGATCATTACTTCTGCTTCCAAGGCTAATTATGTTTGCAGAAAATGATCTTTATTCATTATAGATCACAGTTAATCTTTCGAAATAGTCAAAGTCATGAAGGGTTTTCAAAATTAAGTGTTAGCCACTTTGATCTAGCAAAATACTGTTTTGGATACTGGGAATAAATTAACATGTTTAACATCTTTTTAATGTTACTAAAAATTTGTTGCTACTCTAAGTTTAGAGGATTATCTACCTGCAGAATGGTACACATTTAATGAAATATACTAAGGTTTGGTTTAAATTGGTTACATTCCTCTGTCATTTCAACCTACTACAAGTGATGCTATGTAAACCTAACCCTTTAATTTTAAAGACAAAGGAGATGGAAGAATGATAAAGAAACAGAGTAATTTAAAATGGGAGATAAAATAATTTCCCCTTTAATGTAGCTGTTTGTTTAAGGCTTGTTATAGGCAAATATGGGAATGTTATATTTTTATTGGTCCAATTATATTGTCTTATTTAGTCATGTTTAGAAAATGTGTATGTTTGCATGCTTCATGCATGGTGTATGTATACTTACCAGCACAGAATTCTCCTCAGCCAGTTTTGTTCAGTTGGTTTATAACAGCTTTTCCTCCACCTTTTCCTTCTGCTGTTGCTATTCTTTAATCACTGTTACAGTCAAGTGGATGTTGTTAAGCTGATTTAAGGGATAATAGATAAAAGAATTGAAGTATTTGAAATATGCTGAAAAGAATTTAGTGGTGTGTCTCTAGGATTAAAACATTGTGGAGCACCATCTTGTGATGCAGGGAAGCATCATCAATTTAAACTTGGATTCCCCAGCTGTGATGCTGCAGGCATCTGTTCATCTGTTGGTGGTGATCTGTCAGTTTCTGTGAGTGTGTGGAAATGCTTATGGATGTAAGAATCAAGTTCTTTTTAGTCAGGATTATAGATATATCTTCCTTGTTTATATAGCCACAAACATGTCCTAGTCATGAAGGGGCTCCACAGGCATGAAATATTCAGAAGTGTAGAATATTGGATTATTAGCTGAGATACCTGATTACTGTTGTTGATAACATAAAACATTACCAAACATGCTTCTTAAAATTTAAAATCAGCAGCTGCTATATTTCTGTAGTCAGTTTATCCTCCAAATACTTAAAATATTGTCTAAATTGTCAGTAAACTGTTGTTTGATCATTGTCCACAAAGTAAGTTTGTTGCATCTCCAATTGAAGCTTTCCATATGTTCACTGTTTGCCTCTGCACGATTCCATTCCATAATTGTCTAAATTGCTGTCATCCACCACCTAGCTGTTGGATGCTCCCCGAAGCATAAACAATCCCATGACCATAAACCTGCATGTTCACCTCTAAAAACCCTTTGACAGTCTAAAAATTAAATGCTACTCTTTTGTACTCTTTATGCTCTGCATTGGGACAGAGGTCAGAACTGCAACAGGTAAGAGACGTTGACATTTCATACTAACAAAAATGAAATGCCAACCATTACGACCTCCTAAACAGTAACAGGACTGGCCAACATTGTAACAATTTCTTAAAAATCCTAACACATAGTATTACTTAAAATGCCCTGAAACAGCCAAGAATTAGGCTTGTTCTACTTCTTTTTCATAGTGCAGTAGAGGCAGTATTAATTTCGTGCAGAGAAAGTCTGCTCGTATTAAGTGATATTAGTTATCAATTTTGACAGTGCTTGTTGACAACTATAGGAAATCTTCCATGGATTTCAGTTATCCAAGCCTTTGCCCTTTGGCCCACATTTCAGACACTACTATCTGTCTTTATACAACTTCAAAGACATTTATCACACACCCTGCGGTTACAAAAGAGCTTCCAAGCCTTGAGTTTTGGCAAAAGACTTGGAAAAAGGGCTTGAAAATACAATTTTATTGTCAAAAATGTAGCATAACTCTGAAACACAGCAGTAAGGACTGTAAATTGTCCCACTTCTCCATCTACCCAGTTGAATGCTTTGCAGTATTGGGTGAGGAATGGTTGAGTATCAGGACTGTGGCTGCAGCCTCCTTTGGATAGGGTCATGGCTGTGATGGCCAAAGCATGAGGAGCCCATTGGTGTGTATTAGCACCTACAGGATCCTTTTAGTGGAGATCCCATTAAAGCTCACTTCTTGAAGCGTGTTGAAATGACTATGTGCAAGATGTATTAGTTAAATACAAAGAATGGTTCCAGCTGGAGAGGATTCTCCTTTGTGAATTGAGCTCTGTCTTATTCTCTTCTAATTGCTGAGATCTTAGTGGAGAACCTTGCACTTCCAGCTGAATGCAGTGTTTCATTGACTGAGTTTAAGGAGTGCTGGCTCAGAAGAAGAGACCAGCAGGAGCACAAGGTCTCCAGTTCAGGTCCAATGAAACTCTGGGAGGGGGTCTGTGCTTAGAATGGTGCAAGGCAAGTGATGCAATAATTCTAAAGTGACTAAAACCTGTATGTATAGTGTTTTATACTGTAGCATCCAAAATTGTCTTTGCAGAAGTCTGTGCATGAATGGCAGCTTCTCACAAACAAGCAAGAATTAAACATACTTATTATCTCTGTTGGATATCTGGACCTTGTAAAACCAGTGTGAAAATAAAGAGCAGTATTTCCCAAGAACTTCCTTCCTGCATTGATGTTTGTATATTGAAATAGGGCTGGCTTTTTCAGTTAGCTTTTCCTGTTACAAAAGATGCTTATGCCTTTTTTTTATACAAAACTAGGTATGTCTGCTTAGTGGCTAGCAAGAGATAAGGGACTTGTTATTTAAAACAAAACAAATTCTTAGTTTTGTTCTTGAATAACAAGGAATTGATAAACGTCAGAATTGAAGGAACCTCACAGCTGGTTGGTAAGCCTTTGTAGAGTCAGTCTCCCTTCCCATTAATGCCATTGACAGTGGATTATTGGAAAGTGAAAGTTTTATCTCTGGTGGGTTTTAGGTGCAAAAAAAGCTTAGCCATTCATTGACAGTTTCTTTCCTTCTATAGAAAATGTCAAATAGTAACACAGAATTACAAATCAGTTGTTAAGTCTGTGGGATCTGAAGTTATTTCAACCTCTGGCCTTCTCTAAGCCTGGCACCATACCTGCCATGGATTGTGTGTTCATGTCTCTCTTTTACCAGATTTCTTGCTCCCGTTGGATTTTAAAAAAAGAACCATCTTAAAACAATGTTTTGAGCATGATTTCTTAGGGTTTTGTAGTGATACGATTCATTCTTTTGTGTGACACACCAAAAAAAATACTACAGAAATGAAGAATATGTCTGTACTGTAAATAATAGTGGTAGTCCTCCCACAAACAGGGCTCCAGTGGTCCTCAACTATTAATTATAAAAGGAGCTAGAAGAAACATGGTGTAGCTTCTATTTCTGAAAGTCAGTATAATTGATAATGTTTTTATGAAATTTAATCAGGTGATACAACAAATTACTAAGCTATATTTTCTGATAATTTCATGACAAGGGAACTGTCACTATTTCATTCAGGATTTTCTAGGTGACAAAACTGATAAAAGAGAAGTTTACAGTCCAGTGGAGGGGGGGGGTTCTTTTTCAATGTGCTCTACAGCTTTTACTATCAGTAATTAATGCTTTCCTTTTCATTTTTTAAAGCAAATGGAAATTAGCAGCAATTGAATGTTGTGTATTTAAAAAAAATGTAGCTGCAATGGCAAATATATTAAATTTTTTAAAAAGTGACACTTTAACCTTTTTGCTTTTAAAGATCCAAGAAAGCACTCTTGGCCAAAATCTAGGGGAAGCTACTGCCATTTTGTACTGTACAAGGAGAACAAGGACACCATGGATGCCATTAATGTCCTATCCAAATTTTTAAGGTAAGGCTGTTGTTTCTGCCATCCTGGCTGGTGTGCAGCCCTCTCCCTCCATGTTTCTTGTTGCTGTAAACATTATGCTTCATAATTATGTAAGAGCAACCCAAGTGATTGCTGTTCTCTAATTTGTAGACAGCTTAAACTGAAAACTTACTTTAGAATATCAAATTTAAAATATTGAAGTTTTGTGAGGAGGTGAGAATGGAACAAAATGAGCCTAAGAAATTTTAAAGACTACTCTCTGCTTCAATGGAAAAAGTCCACAATTGCCATTGGCTGATCTGAGAAAGGCTTGGCAGCTGAAAGCCTCAATGTACGTAACCTGAATTAAAAGCCATTTTTTCCCCAGTGTGTGAATATATGCAAGTGTGTTATGAACCTGTCAAATATTGTTGTGATAATATGCTGATCAGTTCCTAAGCAGTTACAGTTGATAAACTGTTGCTCCATGTATTAATTTCTCCATGGCAACACAGGCTTAGTTCCTTTCACCCCATCAAGTGCAGAAACAAAGATTTGCCAAGGCGTGACATGAGCACAGTGAATTGCAGAGGAAGAGGAGTTTTAAAATTGGGTCAGTTCAGTGATCTACTCAGGGAAACTTCCCCACTTTTCCCTGTGCCCTTCTTGTAAAAAAAAAAAAAAAATTGTAATCTAGACGTTAACCAGTAAACTATTGGTATTGGTACTGAGAACAGAATGGCAAGAGCATAGTTAGGTAGAAGACTGTGTAATGGCAATCCTGCTACCTCCTGGAGCCCTTAAGTGGAATAACTGGAAATACTCCATCTAACACAGGCTGTAAAGTACAAAGTGAAAAGGAAAAGACATTTTCCTCTAAGGGGAAGGAGTGGAACAAATTTTAAATTAACTTCTCATACTCCCTCATCATGTGCAGGCATGGTATTCAAACAGACGCGTTTGAAGTTTAAGGAAGAAGTGGACATTTTTTTTTAGTGAAGTTGGTGGTGGCTGTTCATTTGTGTATTGAGTGAATGTAAATAAAGAAGCACTTCAAAGTTCATATTTTGCAAGCACTGTTAAAAGTGAATTGTCTACATGTAATTAAAACAAAAGTTTCCTTGTGTTTTATATAGTCATGGATGAGATTAGAAAATGTCACACACATGTCAGATTGTAATACAGTTCTGAGGAATGTAGGTATATTTTTCTATTTTTAATTTATAAGATTAATAATTTTAGGCAATTATGCTGAAAATTATGTTTGATCTCCTGCTATTGTAATATACATAATATCTGTTACTGTTGCTTTTAAGAGTGAAGCCAAACATCTTTTCCTACATGGGAACTAAGGATAAAAGGGCTATAACAGTTCAAGAGATCGCTGTTCTCAGGTGAGTAAAAGTACAGTCTGGAGTATTTGCACTTCTGCTGTGGTAGCTTGGCTATCTCCTTAAATACCTAAGAGACTCAGTGACACAAATGGCAGGTACAGGTGCTGACCTTGTAAATCACAGGTGTTAATGAAGATGCCACAATCCTTTTGTGTTCTGTAATTACTGCTGATATTTTCAGTCAGTGCTCTGAGTCACAGGCTGGTTATGTGTACTTGGCCGAGGCAGTGGGACAGATTGCCTGCCTGCTCTTAGGTTGCTTGGATCTCACACAGCAGCAGAAAAACAGAATGACATCGTGAAAATAATGTCCCACTTCCTTCCTAGCTTTTGTTTTCCCCTTTCTATAGCTAGAATCCTATTTTCTTTCTCACTGTACTCTGTGAACATTGCCAGAGAAGGCTAACACTGCCCTTGCTCATCTGTGAGTAGCCAGAAGGGGCAAAAAAATAGTGAGGAGTTTTTCCTGCCCTAACCTACTCCCTTAAGTCATCTTCTAAGAAAAAATAAAATTTACTTTGTCACATTTTAAGATAATTATATGGTTTCTGGGCACTTTAAGTTAGTGTTAGATTCATAACTGAGAATGACAGATGTCTCCCAATCACATATTGCAATATCATTTTAGCTGGCTGGAATATCCTACCTGCACTACTTTTTACAACTTCTTGAAAACAGCACTCCTTGAATGAGGAATTCACAGCTAGAAAGCCAGAGGTTTGATCAAATCCGTCTTAAAAGGAGGGCATCCACTATTGAACTATTCATATATTTCCTCCCAATGTTCTGTATGTGTGTGCTTTAGCACATATAAGAGGAAATACTGATTTGTGAATTGTGAGAAGCCCCAGATTCATGATTCATGCTGCAAGGCATCTTTGCGAAGTGGTAACAGTTAACCAGGTGTGTGGTGTAGCCATCTCAGGTGCTGTTTAACATTATCACATTCAGTGTTGTGTCCAAGAGCTCCAGAGTGCTGTGAATGTTGTGTGGTGTTTGCTCTGTGGTGCCACAGCCCTCGACTCTCCTGCACAAGAGAGGGGATGTTGCCAGCCTGCTCTAAGCTGAGTGTGCCAGCCATGCTGGTTCATAAACTTCACTATACTAGTAAAAATTTAGCAGAAGTGTCCAAGAGCAGCTTGGTGATGCAAAGAACAGGGTATGCTTCCAAAAATACTAGCAACAAAAATGGCAGATATCAGTGACACATTGGATTCCATGTTCCTTCATCTGCACTAGGCATACACAGTAGCTAATTTTACTTAGCTCTGTATTTATAACTGTGCTGATGAGTTGTATGTATTCATGAAATAGTTCCTCAAATAATGCAGAGTTCAGCTTGTGGGTTACAGTATGCATCAATACTGCAATATACTTTTCCTGGAGTACCTGTTTTAACATAGCTGTGAAAAGACAGTTAACAGTCTGTCACAGTATACATTTTCTTTTGTATGAGTACCCTTAAGAATTATGTATTATCTTCCTTTAGCTCTTTCATTAAATTATTTTGAAAAGGCAACAGTAGAAAATTGGGGAAACTGGACTCACTGTTTTTCATTTTGTAATGGCAGCATTTCTGTATTTATCTGCTTTTCTAAGCATAGGTTGGTCACTGTTGTGTATTTCTTTTTAGAATCACTGCACAAAGACTTGCTCATTTGAATAAATGTTTGATGAACTTCAAATTGGGAAATTTCAGTTACAAGAACCATCCATTGAAACTGGGAGAACTGCAAGGGAACCATTTCACTGTTGTTCTCAGGTAGTATGTTAGTAGGTATTTAGATGGCTCTGTTAGATTTTTTTTTCTTTAAATAGATAAGTCATATCAGTGCACCTTGTGTTACAAAAAAATAAGTCTTGTTGGCAGGATACTGTTGAATTTTATGCATTTTATAGTATTGATGTTAAGCTTTAATATGATGGACACATCTCAAAATAGCATAAACCCTTAATCTGTCTATAACTTTTTTTAATGCTAGAAACATAACAGGAACTGATGAGCAGATAGAGCAAGCAATGCATTCACTCAGGGAAATTGGATTCATTAATTACTATGGAATGCAAAGATTTGGAACCACAGCTGTTCCTACTTATCAAATTGGCAGGTATGTGTTGCTTTCATCCTCTCCCCCTCTTTTTTTTTAATTTTACTCTTATCACCATGTATCTTAATGTATTTTTGGGAACATTTTTCTAACATATTGCCTGTACCAGTTTTAAATTTAGATTCAAGAAAGATCTTGTTTCTGAACTTGCTTCAGCAGTTATCTTGCATAATCGCACTACTTTTAATATTGCATAAGTCTAAACACAAATATGTATTTTTTTATAAGTTGGCTAAATCCCTTTAAATAGATTTAGTCAGTTCTTAATACACTTTCCTGTTTGAATCCTAGAGCTATTCTACAGAATAACTGGAATGAAGTAATGGATTTGATATTAAAACCACGACCTGGAGGTGAGAACTGAAAAATGATACATCATGTGTTTCTGCCTCTTCTCCAATAAACATATGTTTAGGAAAAAGTGAAGCCAGTTTAGCAGTGGATAAGCAATCTTCAGACTCTCCCTTTCTGCCTCACTTTGCTTGCTGTGCAGTTTCTTGCAGTGGGGCTAAAAAGGGACCTGAATACTTACAGTGACTGCTCAAGCTCCATGTGAAACCTTCCAGCCTCAACTGTTCTGTGATTCTGTTCATCTCTAATTACCATGATCAAAACTTTAATTTTTCAACTGTTTTAACGAAAGGTGAGATGGATGCTTTTTTTTGGTGTATAGTTAAAATGTTTTTATTTTATATCCTTGTTCTAGCTGAAAAGGGATACTTAGTCAAATGCAGAGAAGAATGGGCAAAGACTAAAGATCCAGCAGCAGCCCTCAAGAAACTGCCTGTAAAAAGGTGCGTGGAAGGACAGCTTCTACGTGGACTCTTAAAGTACGGAATGAAGAACATAATCTCTGCATTTGGCATAGTGAGTGTGAAAGTTGTGTGGTATTTACTTGAATAAACATTCTTTTGATGGTATCAGAATGAATTTAAAATAGACTCATTGATACTTGATGAAAGTTAAGTTTAAAAACCTTTAAATTTATCCTGCCTTTTTGCTGTAAATACTGCTGCATAGTAGCTGATGACATCTTTAATTAATGTATGCATAATGAGCTTTCCAATTTATACAACAATCTCTCTGGTATGTGGGAAGCAATACAGTTATACTTAGTAGCAGTGTGTAATACAGATCTGAGAATTGTGAAAATGTTCAGTTTCAGTGTTTTCCTGTTGGTTTAAAAGTATAAATCGAACTGATGGTGGGCTAATGAATCAGCCTGATATGGAGGTGATGGATCCACTTGTCATTTTCAAATGCTGTAATCAAGTTCAAGTCTTTGGAGAAAATACCTCATCACTAGCAAACTACTGGGCCCATTGTAGGATCTGGGTGATAATTTGTTGTCTATGAAGAAGATAATTAGAATAACACAGTGCTTTCACTGCTGCAGAGTTTACTTAATATTTCAGGAGGCTGAATATTAATTCAATGTTTTATAATAGACCCGTATGTTTGACCTGTAGAATTAAAAATGTTGGGGGTTTTTTTTGTAAATTTAAGCACAGTTCTTTGTGCAGATTTAAAATGTGTAAAAGCATTATTTCTTCACATACCATTTTCTCAAACAAAGAACAAAAACCAAATATATATACCAAGAAATTGTGTATGTCTTTTTGCTGGATAAGGTAATGTTTCAAATATGCTCCTTTTTGGTTATGATTGTCAGAAAAACCAAAGAATATATCTATCTAGTGTTTATTTTTTTTTTGTTTACCTCTAGATACCAAGAAATAATCGATTAATGTATATTCATAGCTACCAGAGTTATGTGTGGAATAATATGGTGAGCAAGAGAATAGAAGAATATGGGCTTAGAGCTGTACCAGGAGATCTCATTCTTAAAGGAGGTAAAAGCAGACAAAGCCAGTGATGCTGTATAGATCAGATTCCTAGGAAAACAAGCCTTGTAGCTATTTGTCTGATACTGCTTACATAGTTTCTTTTCTCTCACCAGTTTTGGCCCAGTGAGATCTGAATCCATTGGCCTGTTTTAGAGAAATTGTGCAAGGAATTGGAAGTTAGGTATTACACTTCCATGAGCTGTTTGTTTGCCTGTTTTTTCAAATAACTGGATAAGGAAGAGAGACTATGGAGGACTGATTATTCTCAGGAATGACCTCAAACATAGTTGAGCTGTGAAGGACTGTGGAAGGACATTATGAAATTTTAATCATATAAGTTTTTGATTGAATTAGTATCTTGTAAAGCAGAAGCTCCACTCAGTTCAAACTTTCTTTACTTGTATTTGTTCTGGCATTGCCTACAGCATTTGTCCCTTATATATGCCTGGTGCATGGAAAGGGGCTGTTCCTCTAGCAGTCCTTACTTCATGTAGCTTTAAGCCACTGGAAGCCAGGCTGTAATTCTGCCTGGCTTCTGTAACTGTGACAGCCTTGGAGGCTGTTACTTCTTTTCTTAGAAATGTTGTCTGTTAAGTGGAGATAAAACATGGTCGTTATCTTTCTCAGAGTAAACTTATTTCAATCAAAGGCTTTATTTTAAATTTAGCTGGTTATTTGTCACAGGCATCTATGCTGGTAATTTCATTTTTCTGTCCTGACTGTAGCCACAGCTGTTCACATTGAAGAAGGAGATGTTGACAACTACACTATCCACGATGTAGTGATGCCATTGCCTGGATTTGATGTCATTTATCCAAAGCATAAAAGTGAGTCTGACTGTTAACTGAAATACCTGAAATACTTACTCTGAAAAGATAAGTTTGCCTTAAGATTGTTCTTAAAAGGAAGAAGTCACTCAACCTTGGTGACTTTTAAAGCAATACATCACTTCAGATCTTTAAAACATTAATGTCAGCTTTCTGTTGCTGCCAGGGTGCTCTGCTCAGTCTCCTTCCCACTGGGAATCCCAGATGACAGCAGAGCAGAATTTCTCACTAACCTGTACCACTACAAGGATTTAATCAGGTACAGGATTTTGTCCTTGATGAATTTCATGAGGTTCCTCTTGGCCCATTCCTCTAGTGTGCCTCAGTCCCTCTGAATGGCAGTCCTCTCCTTGCATGTATTGAATACCACCCCAGCTTGATTTAGCCCACAGATTGGTTGGGGTAAATTCCAGCTCTTCTCCACTATTTCACAGGGCACATCTCTTCCAGCTCTTCTCCACTATTTCACAGGACACATCTCAGTTCCTTGAGGAACTCTGCTTCTAGGTAGAGCTACAGCCAGTAGTGACTATACTTTGAGATGCTGAGCCAGACAGCTGTTACCCACTTACCAGTCCACCGACTGTAATGTTCTCACCTGGGACACAAAGATGCTCTGGGAATACATTGACAGCCTTGCTAAAGGCAAGGCAGGCAACAGTCCCTGCTCTCCCCTCATCCATAGGTGTAATAATTCAATCATAGAAGACACTAAGGTTGGTGGGTGTTTTGCTTTTTCTCTTTTTTTTTTTTTTCCCTCATATTAAAACCACAGTCATTGTATGCCCAGAGAAGATTACATTATTTTTCCCAGCAACCAAAGTGAGCCTGACTGGTCTCTAATTCCCTAATTATCTTTCCTGCTCTTTCTGAAGTTGGGTGCAGCACTTGTTTTCCACATTTGTCTGGGACATCCCTAGATCTGCACAATCTCTGAGGTGATAAGAGAAAAACTTCACCATGACATAAGCCAGCCTGTATCTTTGCCCACTACTGGTAGTCCCTCTTTCTTAACCTTGCCTCTAAGGTGGTCAAGGCCAAGGCAAAAGGGGCACTGAGACCATCAGCCTTATGTCTGTCACTAGACCAGCTGCCCTGTTTAGCACCAGGCCATCACTTTCCTTGTATTCCTTCTGTTGCAGCTGAACTCTTGCTGGTCTTGATGTCATTTGCTGCTTTCAACTGTAGCTGAGCTTTGGCTTTCCTAACACCATTTCTGTGTACCTGGACAATGCTGGTGTAGTCCCTCTTTGTAGCTGCCCCTAGGTTTCACCTGTTCTATGTGTTCTTATAGATTGGGTTAGTCATGAGTTCCATGCACATTTTCCTTAATATTGGATTGAACTGTTCTTGTACTGTCAAATTGTCAACTGATTTCTCTCTGCTGCTTTTTAATGAGAGAGTAATGGGTAGTCTGGCCCTTTTTTTTTCACCATATACCTGAGATTAGTCCTGTGAAGTCTAGAAAATTGGAATGCATGTATGAGATGACATTTAAATGTCAATAAAGTATTTTGTAAATTTTGTTTTCGGCTGAAATTTGATTTGATGTGTTCTTGGTTACTGCCTATGCTAATCAGGGTGTAGAAGTAAACATTTAAACTCTGTGCAGTATTTATCCCATATATGCATATTTAGCATATATGCTAAATTTAAGGGAAGAGAACAATCCATGAAAACAGTCTGCTTAAATTGGTAACACTACTATATTTTCCTCTCTTACAGTTGGTGAGGCCTACAAGGAGATGCTGGTAGCTGACAACCTTGATATCAACAACATGAGGCATAAAATCAGAGATTACTCACTTTCTGGAGCATACAGAAAAATTATCATTCGGCCTCAGAATGTCAATTGGTGAGTTGGAGCATAAAGGAGATTACACTTGCTAGCATAGAGTTTATTTAAATACAAAACAACATGAGACTGATCCATGGAACATCCACACAGACTGAAATATAGGTAGAAAGGAATCTCTCTGCACTTCTCTCATGTTTTTAATGCAGCTGAAGTGGAACTATAGCCTTTTCCTTGGTTCTCTCGTTCTATGGTGGAGTATCAAGACATCTTAGCTAGTTGTTCACTCCTTGCAAGGACTTGCCTGAACACTTCATAGATAATACTTAGGTTGAAACAATGATAGCTAATATTCAAAATAGGGTTTTTTGTAGTCTTGCTATAAAAAAGTTGGTCTCAAATTATCTATCAATCAGAAAAATTTGTGTCACTTCACCCTACTAAATCACTGTTGTTAGAGATATAGCCTAGTTTTCATATGGCAACTGAGTAAATACCTTTTAAACAGGAAACTGTACAAATGTGCAGGAAAACACTATCACTGATGCATAGAATTAAATATAGAGGATTTAGGAGCACAGAAATACAAATATTTATACTTGAAACATCAGCACTAATTAATATTAAGTTTGTCTACTTCCCAGTTAGTTTTTCAGCCTCATGTTTACATATTGGATTTATGTTAAATGAATGGCAGAAACTGTAGAATATCTTAGCCCATTCAAAGTTTGGATAACTATTAAAAGGCTTCACTTGTGCTAGGTACTCTTAGAGTTGACACCAGTCTTCCCTTAATTTCATGAACTATACTTCTTGTGTAGTTGAAAATTCTGACAGCACACAAGGGCAGGCAGATGAGTTATGCAAAGAAGCTTCTCACTAATTGTTTTTTAACAATCTTCATAAAGCCAAGGCAAATCTTCTACATAAAGCTTTACCCATTATTTTGCCTAATTCAATTTCAGTTGTAAATGCCAAACTGCAATAATAATAATAAAAAAATAATATTGTAATAAATACACATTTATATAAAATGTGTTAACCTAAATAATTTTAAATAATAATAAATTTTATGTATGTTATAAAGGGAAGTTGTTGCATATGATGATCCTAAAATCCCATTATTTACTACGGATTTGGATAAACTGGAAGGAAAACCATTACCAGTACTCCCTACAGGTAAGTTGATTTTTCTGCTGGTTTGCTAAATGGGAAGTTTGATCTGGCTGTTGCTTTCAATTGCTGCATAGTCAAATCTCCTTTAAGGAAGAGCTTTCATTTAAATATTGACTGTTAAGTGATGGTAACAACAGGACAGGCATCTAAATAAGGACCCCGATTTCTCAAGGGTGAAAGCCATTCCTCCAGCATCTGTATTGACTGCTACATTTTCTTACAGACATCTGTAAAATCAAGTAAATGCCTAGCAGTAAATGTCTGCAACTAACAAAGGTGGAATTAAGTCACAAATTGTCTATATACTGAGCTTGTATTATTGATGCTGAACACAGATGACTGAAATACTTATCTCTGGTCATAAGGTGTTTTGACACTGCTTTCCAGAAAAGCGAAGACAGGCTAGGAATTGAGTCTGAAAGAATTAATATTTGCTTTTAGAAGAAGAAAACTCTGAAACCACCACTTTGTCCTGAGAGAAAATGTTAAATTGTTTCATTAAAATTTTCACTTGGATTATAAACAGGAATGCGATGGTGGTGGTTGCTTTGCTTTATGGGCTGGGAAAGTTGGTTGTGGAAACTGTTAGTTCAGTTTAGATGGCATCCAGAATAAGCATTATATATGCCCTTAACCACTTGTTCTTGCTTTTTGTCTCTTACACCTGCTGATAGATGGCAAATTCAGGGCACTAAAGATGGAGTTCTCCCTTCCCCCATCCACTTACGCGACCATGGCGATTCGAGAAGTTTTGAAAATGGACACAAGCATAAAAAACCAGACACAACTGAATACTACCTGGTTGCGCTGAGTGAACTGCACAATTACTTGATTTTAACAATGTTTTTCTTATTTACATCTTCTGTACAAATCTTTAAAGAGTCACAGTAAAAAATTTGTATTTTTTTAAGTTTTTTTAGTGCTAGCATTTAACTTCAGTAGTCCTTTGCAAGATGGTGACTGTAATATAATACGGATTTTAGTGACTGGTGCTTTTTACTGAATTAATAACTTGAGGTGTATCTTTAGAATTGTGCTTATAATGGCATCAGACGTGGAAGAATGTTTAGCTTGCTTTCTTTGGGCAAGCACTGAATGTTTTCAGGAGTTCAGCTGCCCGTGAAGTCTTTTCCAATACAATGAATTACACGGGGAGAGATGAATTACAATAAAATTAAGATACTGATGAACATATGTATTGCTGGAGTTTTGCTAGTAGCATTTGCACTGATGCAGTAGCAGATTCTTTTAGCAAGGCTTTTATGTGCTGTAAAGCTGCACAGCTCTTTTAAATATGTCCGACTTTTCATTGAGAAAACACTTGTATTTTCCAGCTAATACCTGTACCAAAGAACAGGTACTACAAATAAACTAACCTGAAACTCTGAGCGTGTATCAGTGAGCGCTTCCTTTGCGCCTGTCGCTTGTTGGCGGGGAATGCCTTGCTGTTGGGGGAAAAAAATCCTGTGGGAGCTGTTCTAAAGAGACGTGGCCTTTTCAGCCAAGCGTTGCTAGTCCTGTCGCCGGCCGTGGCAGAGGCGGCGGGGGAGGCCAAGAGGTGTGAGGCCGTGTCCCGGGAGCGCGGGGCAGAACAGCCCCGGGCCGGCGGGACAGCCTCGGGCCGGCGGGACAGCCTCGGGCCGGGCCGTGTCCCGGGAGCGCGGGGCGGGACAGCCCCGGGCGGGCGGGACAGCCCCGGGCCGGCGGAACGCGGCTCCGGCCGGGCCGTGTCCCGGGAGCGCGGGACAGAACAGCCCCGGGCCGGCGGGACAGCCTCGGGCCGGCGGGACAGCCTCGGGCCGGCGGGACAGCCCCGGGCCGGCGGGACAGCCTCGGGCCGGGCCGTGTCCCGGGAGCGCGGGGCAGAACAGCCCCGGGCCGGCGGGACAGCCTCGGGCCGGGCCGTGTCCCGGGAGCGCGGGGCGGGTCAGCCCCGGGCCGGCGGGACAGCCTCGGGCCGGCGGGACAGGCCTCGGGCCGGCGGGACAGCCCCGGGCGGGCGGGACAGCCCCGGGCCGGGCCGTGTCCCGGGAGCGCGGGGCAGAACAGCCCCGGGCCGGCGGAACGCGGCTCCGGCCGGGCCGTGTCCCGGGAGCGCGGGCCGGGAGCGCCGCGGGGCTCCCGGGAGCGGCGCCGCGCCTGCGCCCCGCGCTCCGCCGGCCGCGGCGCCGCTGACGCGGCGGGGGCGGTGCCGCGGGAGCCGCGGGCGGCTGAGGGCTCCGGGCGGCGGCTGAGGGCTCCGGGCGCCGGCTGAGGGCTCCGGGCGCCGGCTGAGGGCTCCGGGTGCCGGCTGAGGGCTCCGGGCGGCGGCCCCGCGGCGCTCCCGGCCCGGCAGGGAAGCGGCGGCCGTGGCGGCGGAGGAAGGGCTCGCCGAGCGGCGCTGGGCTGAGGGGCTGCCCGGCCGCCCGGCCCGGGCCGCGGCCGGCGGCGCTCCGCTCGCAGCCTGCCGGAGCCCGCGGAGCCTGCAGCCGGCCCTTGGCGGGGCCCGGCCGCTGGCCGAGGTGGGTGCTGGGCCGCGGGGCTGAGCGGGCAGCTGCTGGGAGGGATGCGCCAGAGTCCTGTTCCTGCCTTGTGTAACCAGAGCCTTCCCACTAAGTATGAAAGGAGCACCATTTGGTTGTTTTTTTTCCTGCCGTTTAGTATTTACATTGCTGCAAACAGGAGTATTACTGCTCTGTTTTCTTTTTTCGCTTATTCTTCTGCAGCACCCTTGGTCGCCCAGTTTGTTCTTCCTGGTGCTCTCTATTGTCTCTGCAACTCTGGCTCATCAGCTGCGCCGCTTCCTCGCTCCTGTTGTCAGTTTAGTAGGGGTTTTAATTAAAGCTTGTAGCAGATGAAGTGCAAGTGTATCGGTTTTTATTTTTAAATACTCTTTTGAAAGTGACGCGGAGAAATTGAGGATTGATCTGGCCAAACAGTTGTCACTGTTGCCTTTTCTGTTTCACTGTGGACATCCTCTCAATGTTAGGTTTCTCTGGATGCTGCCAAATGTGTGGATCAGCAAGTGTCTTTTAAGTTATACTGTGTGGGTTTTTTTGGCTAAAAACTTCAGTGATGTATTTACTTTCCAAATTATAATAAGCCCCACATGGATACTTTGCTAGTAATGCAGTAGACATGAGTTGGTATCTCTAAAATTTCCTAAACTTGTGAAAAGGGAAAGTGGAACCTTAGCTTCCTTTTTATTTTACAGTTTTTTTGGTAGTTTTTATTAAGTTTTCTATATTATATATTTAGGAACTACATATTTCTTGAACTATTTTTAATAGAATTTGTGCTTTTGCTGAAGGAAGAAATTATCAGATGTATTTATCTTTAGTAGTTAATATATATAAATCACCAGTTGGTTATGTCAGCAAGGATTTATCAGACCTCAGACTTAAGCCAGTAAATTGTCTCACTTAAAGCAGTATAATTAATGAATATGGTATTTCAGTCTCAGTTTAAATTGAACTGCCCAGCTTTTCATGGAGTTTTGTTCCTCAGTAGATAATATTTGTTTGTGCTGTCTTAGTGTCAGCTAACTAGAAATTGTATACTCAGTATTGCAGAGAAAGAAAACATGGCAAGCATTGCTGTTAGAAAGAAAGAAGTCACTAGAGATCTAGACCACTGTGATATCCCATACTATGTTTCTGAATTTGTGGAAAGAGAACTTGGAAGTGACTATGATTCCCTGGGGAAACTAGACAGCCTGATTGAAAAGCTATCTGAAAACAAAAAGCACTTAGAAGAACAGGTAAGCATCTTTCTGTTTCTTTTCTTTTTTTCTTCTGAACATGCTGTATGACTGATTGAGAATATGAAACTAAATGAAATGTACCAGTATCTCAAATAGTACTGCTCTACACAGTGCAGTGGATTTGTGTCTGCATTGATGCATCTCTGTCAATGCAGGTACTTACAGTTTCGTCAGAAGTCCCTAAAAGAATTCAGAAAGCCTTAAAAAATGCAGAAGATTCCACAAAGTCTCTGAGTCAGCTTCTGGAGGAGGAAACTGTTCTGTCTGAGTCCATCAGTAGCCACTTGCTGAAAGCTCAGCCATGGATGGAGGATCTCGATGTGCTGATAGGTCAGGTAGAAGAGATCGAGCGACACCTGGCCTACCTCGAGTGGATTTCTCGCATAGAGGAGCTCAGGTAGTTTCTGAGTAGTGTGTATGTTCTGAGACTGGTGACCTGGTTTATTATTAAAATATTTTAAATTCAAAAAAGTTTTGTCTTTACTTTTCAATATATAAGTTATTCTTTTCTGTTGTCATTAATGAATATTTGGCCTTGTCTTTTTTTGTGTTTTATAGTGATAGCATTCAGCAATATCTGCTGACCAACAATGTTCCAGAGGCAGCCAGTACTCTAGCATTCATGGCAGAATTGGATATTAAACTTCAGGAGTCATCTTGTTCTCATCTTCTTGCTTTTGTGAGATCCACTGTTAAATTCTGGCATAAAATCCTTAAGGACAAATTGACAAGGTAAGAGAGATACTGTGACTCTCTCATCTTTATGTTGTACTGTCAGTTGATGTCCTGGTGATTATTTTGTGTTGCAGTGACTTTGAGGAGGTGCTGGCACAGCTCCACTGGCCCTTTGTGGGGCCACCTCAGTCCCAGGCATTTGGCCTTGCTGCACCAGCCAATGCTCCTGAGGTGTACAACAGCTTGGAGATGCTGTTCTGTCAGCTTCTGAAACTGCAAACCTCGTATCCTTTTAAATTCTTGCAGTGAATTTTAGCAAAAATAAAAACTGTTAGAGATGTACATTCTCAAGGAGAATTATTTAAAATTTTATTCTCCTTAAAGACAGAATATAATTTATATTACTTTGTATTAACAGTAGAATGTTGTGGGGATTTGTTTTTTTTTTTTTTTGGGTGGGTTTTTTATTTGTTTGTTTGTTTGTTTGGGGTTTTTTTGGCATTTATAAAATGCCAAGTGCCAAAGTTGTCCTTTTTGTCAGTACCAACATTTTAACTCCAAGTCATCAGATCCAGTGCTCTCATGGTAGCTGACAGTTCAGGTTGCATGAGAATGTGGCCTTACACTGTTTGGAACCATTACCCATGCATGTTAATGAAAAAATGGTGATGTGTGTTTTATGAGACACAGTTAATGCTTTTCCTTTTAAAGCCTTTTGTGAAATAAGATTTAACCACTTTAATATGTCCTGTCCCAGAAGGAAAAAAAGGGAAAACTAAACATACCTGTCTTGGAAGGAGAGTTTACAAAAAGGGGAGACTGCAGGAGGATTTCTGTTGTGCAGCAATCATAAGTCTGCCTTTGAGGTTGCTCAGAGGGCACTGCAGCTTATTCTGTCCCTGATTTTTATGAATTAAATAATTCACAAAAAATCAGTTAAAACTCAGGTTTAACTAAGCCTTTGTGTGTGTGTGACTGTGGTTGATGTTTTTCTTTTTTTATTTTAATCACACAGCTGAAAGATGCAAGGCCATTGTACACAATCCTGAGTTGGTTACAATTTTGGTTTGGCAGAGTGGCTCACTTAAATCTATTACATGAAAATGGGAAATCATGTGTTGCATTTATTAATCCCAAGAGTCTTTATCCTCCTTTAACAAATATGAATAACTGTGTCTCTTGGACAGCCACTGTGTTTCTGACAGTGGTGCTTTGCTGGGTTCTTACAAGTTTCCTAAATCAAACAGACTCAAGGGACATGTATTGTCATTGAATAAATAATCCCTAAAGACCTGAGTTATATTTAATATTACATAAAGTGGAATATTTTGAGTATCTTTTACAAGGAATTGTATTGTTTTCATAATACCGCCTTTGGTTAATGGTATAGTACTAAGCAGTGTTCATTTTTATAAGCCCATTCTATTGAAATTATGATGCTGGGGTAATTCAACACTAATGTGCATCCTTGACTGTCAAACTTAGAGATGAGCTGTTAACCAAACCTAAACAATTGCCAGAAAAGTACCCTTTACCCCCTTCACCACCAATCGTCCTTCCCATACAGATCATGCTGAATCCTCTTCAGAAAAGATTCAAATATCATTTCACTGGAAATAAACAAACCAATGTTCTTAACAAGGTATGGGAGAAAGCGGTTTGACATTTTTAAATTGCTTTGTAAACAACCTCTAGATTGCTGTGTTTAAATTGTACAGATTTCACATTTTCCAAAATTAGGATTCGTCAAAACTGTGCAGTTCTTGTGCCTACCTAAGTGTGGACAGACATTGAGATAGCACTTGGAGACCTTTCAGAGACACAGGCATTTTATCTGGGTGAGGCAATATTTTTCCCTTGCCCAGATCCTTCATAAAGCATCATTACAATCTTAGACTGACTCCCATCTGTTCACAGGTTTTGATTAATTTCTTCTGTCTTGTTGCAAATGGTTTTGCACTGTTCTGTATTTCTTGAGCTCAAAGGCTGTGACTTTGATTTTTGGCACTGTGTTTTGCAACCATCATGTAACTGAAAATGTTGGATATGAAATGTAATTAGTCCAAAATATGGTTAAATAGTTCTTTTTTTTAATGGGTTGAATTTTTTGATTTGCATAAAACAAGAGGTGCTGATTTTATCAGTTGGAAACTGACTCACTTTTTCAAAGACTGAGGATTTTTATCTGAGTATTACCATTGGAATGGGTTTCATTGCATTAATGCCACTGCAACATCTGGAGCAGAGTTTGAGAGCTGTCTTGTAGCAGTCCGGTTGCACAAGTCTGCTTACGATCACCATCATGTGTAAATCTAAATACCTTTGCAGTCTTGACAGATGCTACTGCAGAGCTTTTTAAAATACTGTTTTGTATGTTAGTGGGAAAGAGGTATTTTAGATATGAACAAAATTTTTTTGAGAGCAAATGGAAAATTTACATTGAAGACATTGAATTTGCAAACAATAGGTGAACAACCATTTTAAAAAGAAGAACTTGTTAAGAAAAGTTTACAGGGAATCTAGTGTCAGGTCAGAAAGGTATTTCAACAGGGCATTGCTGAAATTTGGGTTGGGTTTTTGGATTAGGTTTTGGGGTTTTATTGTTTAGTAGTTACTTGGATAACACAATAAAGAAAATACAAATGTAAAATATTTAAAAGACAGCAACCTGGACAGGATTAACAGTATTTCAGACACTAAGCGTTCACAGTGACCTTGCCCAGCTGGGGAAGGACTGTCAAAAAAACCCAGCAACCCAAGCATGATAAAATTAATGAGACAAGTGAAAATGAATGCAGAGGTGAGAAACAGACACACAAAATGTGAGTGCACCTCAGCAGAAGGTTCTTTAGCTGTCGGGAGTGAGGAAACTGGAACTGCTTCCAGTTGCACTAACACTGAAAGAAGTGTTCATCAAAACCTGCAGTCCATATATTTAGGTGTGGAAACTTGAAAAAGCTTAAAGGCATTAAAATGTGAAATGAGAAGGTGATAGATTCCCCACTTCTAGGGGGAGGTTAGGTACCATAAGAAAAAGAGCAGAGCTTTTCTCAGGAGCACATCCTTTTTGTTGTACCAAGAAATAAGGGCCACACAGGAGAACAGGAAGAAGCATATGAAGCAGAAACAAGGCTCTCATGAGTGAGAAAGCAGTAAAGAAAGGGGACATGAAAATTGAACTTTTGCTTGATAAACACAATATTTGGTACATTTAAGACAATGAAAATCCAGAAATATTTTTCTGACAATGCTTTTATATAAATGAAAGTTAAGTAAAGCACAGTGAAAGACTTGTGTGACCTGAGATCAAGAGAAGGCAGGGAAAGAGAGTTGTATTTTCAGAAATTTGTCCTAAAATACTAGTAGCACTTGAATAAATGTTTGGATGCATTTAATAATTTATTTTCTTTTTAATATAAGCCTGAGTGGTATTTAACACAAGTACTTATGTGGATTGGAAATCATTCGAAGTTCCTTGATGACAAAATCCAGCCAATACTGGACAAGGCAGGATCTTCAGTGAATGCTGGGGTAAGTAATTAAATGGTTTTTAAATGTGAATGTAAATATCTAAGTCAGCTTCTGATGGATATTTGGCCTATTTCCACTAAAACATGTACGTGGTGCAGTTTCTTGTGTACATATTTGCACATGTCAGTACTTCCTGTCCCTGACATTGACTTCTTTCCATTACAAAGCTTGAATTCTCTCGTGCTCTAGTGATGCTGATTTTGGAGAAGTTGGCTGCTGATATTCCCTGCCTGTTGTATGATGATACACTCTTCTGTCACCTCGTGGATGAGGTACTTCTGTTTGAGAGAGAGTTGTACAGCGTTCATGGTTATCTCAGCAGCTTTCCCAGCTGCATGCATATTCTGTCAGAAGAGTCCTGCTTCCAAAGGTGGCTAACAGTGGAAAAAAAATGTAAGTCTTCCAGTGCCTTTTGTTGGCCTTTATATTGCAGAGTTAGAAAGTACGTGTCTGCTTACACAGCTACCTTTCTTAAATAGACTAAGGCACTTGGACAGGGCTACTACCCAAAACAAACGTATTTTTATGCTCTGTAGTTATTCTGAATAAAAATTGATTTAGCTTCAAAGTGCCTCTGTATTTTGTGTGGCTCTAACCCCTAAGCTGGATGCAATCAAGTGGGCTTGTTTTTAGACAAATGTTATGTGTGTGCAGACAGAGATGGACTTTAAATTTAAATAAGAGCAAGGTATTAGTTTTTGAGAAATGAAGAAGAAATATGTTGCAAAGGAACAAGCCAACTATTATAAACCAAACCAACCCCCAATCAGTTCTGACATTTAACTCTGTTAACAGCGTTGCAAATGCAGATAGATTGAAACTGGTTTTGTATGAAACTAGTTGTCAGTAGTTTTTATAAACTAAAAATGCAGAATTTAACTTACTAGAGATAAGGCCTTTATGTTAGTACATTTTAGAGGGGCTTTTGTTAGATTTTTTTTCAAATTAAAAACTCAACTTACAAGTTTTTTGCATTTCAGTTGCTCTTCAGAAAATGGACTCTATGCTTTCATCAGAGGCTGCATGGATATCACAGTACAAAGATATCACTGATGTAGATGAAATGAAAGTTCCAGACTGTGCTGAAACTTTTATGACTCTCTTGTTAGTTATAACAGGTAATTATACCTATGGGCATTGCTCTTGTTTGTAATGACCAGCAAAAACCCTTCAGCTAACAGATTTCTTTACTAAATAGTTTATTAAATATTCATTGTCAGCAGTAGTCACCAAATAATCTTACAAAGTTGTGATGTTTGCTGTTTAATAGAAACTTCCTGTTCATTTTGCATCTTGGTTACCAACTGATGCATGAATAATCTTGACCTAGTGACATGTTTGCAAAATAATAATTAAAAATATACATTTGATATTTACCATATTCTCTCACACTTGGCAGAATATAATTTGTTGCAATGCAGTAATAAATCCTAATAGTCCTTTTGAATCTATGACAATTCAGAAGCTATTAAGTAACTTCTCTTTTTTTGCAACAGTATGTAAGAGCAAGAATGTTTTCAGGAGACCATTGCATCTTCAATGGCTTTGGCTTTCTCCATGTGAGGACGCTTCAGGGGCCACGCTGGAGGGTGTGGTATTACCACACATTGCTTCAAGTGCTAGAATACAAACTGCTGTGGAATCAGGAGGGGGAAGAAAGTTGTTGCATGTTTAACCTTTACTTGGGCAGTTTCCCTGAAAACACTGAAATATCAGCTGTTTTAAATACTGACATTTAAATACTGACTGTATGATGTTCTCATAGGTGGTGCATGCATGTACCTGATGCCTGTGATGTTTCTTTTTGAAAAGCTTTTATTTAATGTTGGAAAGCCTAAAAACATTTTATTAATGTCTTTCCAGACAGGTATAAGAATCTTCCAACAGCTTCCAGAAAACTCCAGTTCCTGGCCCTACAGAAAGAGTTAGTTGATGATTTCAGGATACGATTAACTCAAGTAATGAAGGAAGAGACAAGAGCTTCCTTAGGATTCCGATACTGTGCAATCCTTAATGCTGTTAACTACATAGCAACAGTGTTGGCAGACTGGGCTGACAATGTAGTAAGTAAATATTCTTCTTTAGGAAAAAAAATATTTTAAAATTGACTTGGGACGTTTGTTTCATAACAAACATTTTATTTTCAGCACTTTTTAGGTATATTCAGGAGAATTACTGAAAAAGCAGAATGAGATATAAATTTGGATTTAGTAAAAGATGTATAAATAAGGACAGGTTTTGAGGCCTAAGCTACCAGTTATAAACTTCCTAGGGAAATGCAGAGAGAGCCTGGGAAATGGAATAATCTGAAGAGATAAAAAAAAACTAGTCTCTTTTACATGCTTTTTATTGTAAAAAAAAAATGTGAATTGGTTTTGGAGATCTCTGAACCAGTGCAGCAGCCTTTGCCTGGTGCTTGAACTCCTCCCATGGCAGGAGATCTTAAACAGATCCCATGTGTGTATCTGTATTGCAACACAATTCAGGTGTGGCCCAGAAAGGCCACTCACTGGTAACTGGGAATTAGTGACTGCTGGACAACAGCCTGGTGCAGCATGGCCTAGGGCAGAATTTCAGCTTTTCTACAGCTACTGCTGCTGAAGGCCAAAAAACCTGTTACACATGGAGTGTGCAGAATAAGGTATTGTGTGGGCTGTGGGCAGCCTCCTAATTCTTACAGTTTTCACAGGTAGGTATGGCTCTAGCAGGGGATAATCTTGACTTGATAGAACAGCAGCCTTCATGTTGTAAAACTGCATCTATTACAGTGTCTTGATCTGCATAAAAGCAAAACCAACGAGCTGTTACCACAATGACGCTTTGATCTCAATAAACTAAATTAATTGCCTTATGATTCAATGAATAATCATTGCTAAACAAATTACAATTAAAGTTTACTTTTGCAAATTATAAAGAGGCCAAGGTAGGGTTTTTTAAAAGCATGCTGCTGTCCATTTGGAAATATCTTTTCAGTGTCTTTATCTATCTGCTTTTTTATCTGAAACATATATCAGTTCCATCACTAGGATTAAACCACCAGGTTTTGTTTTTCATTAAATCAGGACCACAGAGACGGATAAGAAAGTGTTTTTAAAATCTTAAATTTTTAACTTTATAAATGTGCCAGAGGAGAGTGTTTTCTACAAACGCGTCTAAGAAAGTACCAACAAAAAGTTCAAGGAATAAGATTATTTTCTGTGGTGTTTCTCTCTGGTTTTGTTTGGCTAGTTCTTCTTGCAGCTGCAGCAGGCCGAGCTCGAGGTTCGTGCAGAAAGTGGCACCATGAGCCAGCTCCAGCTGGGACAGCTGGCGTCCATGGAGAGCTCTGTCTTTGATGACATGATCAACCTCCTGGAGCGCCTCAAGCACGACATGCTGACACGACAAGTAGATCATGTCTTCAGAGAGGTCAAAGATGCTGCGAAGCTGTACAGAAAAGAGAGGTGATTCTGTTTATTTAATCTCTTTGCATATTACAGTATTATTTCCTGTTAAAAATATTGAGGTAAGTAAAGGCAAGAATAGATAATAGGCAGTATTTTTTTCTGGAGTAGGAAAGCTGCAGGGTAAGAAGTTCTGGAAAATTCCCCTTATGCTTACCTGGGAACAATTGTTATGCTGTGTTTTCTACAGTAGTTCCACGATTAGTGGATCTCTTAGTTAAAAACCCTAGGAAAGATTTGGATCGTTCCAGTTTTCTATTTTGAGCAGGAATTATTTTTTTCATAGTAGTATTGAAGATTTTATGCAAAATGGCCTGTCATGACTGTTCTGTCTTCACAGACTCCTAAGGCTTCTTGAATATTTTCTTCTGAGTAGAATTTCTGAAGTACTTAATAAAAGGAATAGAACTCAATGATTTTCAGATTAGATGGGGCTCTCTAGAATAACACGTTCAGAGATTTATAACTAAAGCATGAGTTTAATATTAAATGAAATTCAAACGCAGCATTAGACTGATAAATTTTAGATTAGAAATGGGAAAGGATTGTCTCTGAAACATTGTAAATGGGTAAGATTTTTTTTAAAGGGTAATTTTAACTTCAGTTGTTGCAATATGAATAATTTCATTCTAATGACTGCAGTGCAATGGTTTCTTTTAGGTGGTTGTCTTTACCCTCCCAAGCCGAGCAAGCAGTGATGTCTTTGTCGAGCTCGGCGTGCCCGATGCTGCAGACACTGCGAGACCGTTTGCTGCAACTGGAGCAGCAACTCTGCCACTCACTGTTTAAAATCTTCTGGCAAATGCTTGCAGAGAAAGTGGATCTGTACATCTATCAGGAAGTGGGTATCAGTGTGCCCCGTGCAGTGCTGTGTAGGTGTCAGTGACTGGCTTAAACAGCAGATTCATCTCTTTGTGTTTGCAGATCATTATGGCAAATCATTTCAATGAAGGAGGAGCAGCACAACTCCAGTTCGACATGAGTCGCAATTTGTTCCCCCTGTTTTCACACTACTGCAAGAGGCCAGAAAATTACTTCAAGCAGTAAGTAGGAAAACTTCTGATCTACTGGAATTTCAAAAGCGTCCAGAAAAATAAGAGCTCTACTTAAACCAAGATTTTTTCACAGTTAGTTTTGATCTACACTTTAAATGTGTGAATCATTTAAATGTGTCTGATATTTTCAATTAGGAACATTGATTCTGCAGCAACAGACTGTGGCATGTGTCTTGGAGTATTTTGTGTAGCCAGGATGTCTAGATAAAATTATGGAAGGAATATTAAGTAGCACAAACCTCTGAAACTGGGGCCTAAGAAATTAGTCAAAGATACAGCTACAACACAACAAATTTTATTGTTAGAAGGACTACTTTAAACTGTTTTCCTCCTCAGGTTGCCTTGTGAGGCAGTCTAGTTGCTGTCAGGGATGAGGTGCTACTTTCTTTTTGGTTAGTCTATTTCACTAGCCCAGAGTGTCCTAAATAGTCCATCATCAAAAACCTCAGCTAATTGGGGCTGATGAAATCTGAATATTTTTAGACCAACATCTTTTGTTACACTTAAATTTGTGCTGCTTACATTAATCCATGTAACTTTTTCTCTAGCATAAAAGAAGCCTGCATTATCCTGAACCTGAATATTGGCTCTGCCTTGCTTCTGAAGGATGTCCTACAGTCAGCTTCAGAAAATGAACCATTAAAGCCAAGCCAGCCATCTGCAACAGCAGCACTGAATGAACTTGGAGTTTATAAACTGGCTCAAAGGGATGTTGAGATTCTTCTCAGTTTGAGAGCTAGTTGGCCAAATACAGGAAAATAAAGACTTCAGAAATGGTTAATAACTTGGTCTAGATTACTTATTCCAGGCAAAAGCAAAGTAAATATCTTGTAATATACTTGTCTGTTTCTTTTCTGTATGCTGAGAGATTGTTTTAATCTAATCTTATGCCTTCTTCTGTACAAAGAAAAAATTCAAAATGCTACCGACTTGGTGTTGAACTGTGCAGATGCTATTTTCCATGGTCACCTTGCCATTGCATCTGGAAGCCAAAACTGTTCATCTCTAATGAACAGTCTGCATCATTCTAAGGAACACAGAGTATTTACAGTGTAAATGCATTTTTGTACAACATGGGCTAATGTTCCCTGTGAACTGATCTACAGTTAAACACAGATGTTTCACATCTCCAAATTCCAGGTAATGGATGTTCTGTATTAAAATGTATATAATCAGTGCAGAAGGAATGAATTTGTCACAGTTTTCTTCATACAAATTAAGGTAGTCTTTTACAGAAAAAACAATCGCCTAATTTTTTAAAAAAAGTTTTCCTTTTAAATTGCATATTGTGTGCTAAGTTTGAAAATATCACTTGGAAGTGTTACCTGCATTTAAATGTGGACATTTATTGTAACTTGTTGAAGTTGTTTTTTTCCTTAAAAATACCCGAAAAACCAAAACACAGCACAAGCCCAAAAACCAACTTAATTTTATTCAGTGCTAATGAGCCAACAGGTAACAATCCTTTACTGTAAACTATAACCTGAAGGAGGAAACGCCAAAATACTATTTCAGTTGCAAAAGAGATCTCTACTCTTTTTTTAACCATCTAATTATACTGAAAACAGCAATTCTTAACTATATTCCTTCCAGTGCCTGCTGGACATCAACACATTCTTGCCACTTGTCCTTTTCCACTTCAGTGGATTGCTCCACTGAAGGGCAGGGAAAATAAGAAAAAGAGGAAAGAGAGTATTGCTTAAAGTCGACTCTTCACAGCTGACAAACCAGAAGAAAAATTGGGGAAGATGCCTGCTTTTAATTATATAGCAGATGACTGGTCAAACTAATACACAGACCAGCTCTCCAGCATCTTCTTCCTCCTAAGACAGAAAAAGAAAATCTCTAGTTAGATAATGAGGATAATTAGTTCATTACCTTCCAGCGATTGCACAGTTACTAAAAAATTGCTCCTAGAACCATACCTTGACTATGAGGAATTATTTGAACTCTGAACCTATTTCATCTACAGCTGTGATACCACCCCTGACAGAGAAGACAACAGGGTTTCACTGTTCCACATTTGTAGATCAGCATTTCAACCCCTGGGCTGCCTGATGACCTTCACTCTGACTCGAGGGGCAGGTACCGGGAGAGATCCTGAAACTGAGGTAGTGGAGGGCATGGAGTTTGGTTCCCCTTACAGCAAGATGAGAAGGTCAGGCACTAAGTGACCTTTTTTTTTAATCTTGCAATGCTAAGTGACACAGTCAAGCTTAAACTAGCCATTAAACTATCTGTTAGTAATGTAGCTTTGTAAATAAAAAATAAATGTGAGTAAAATATTTCCTATGCATATGTACCCCCCTCCCAAAAAAAAAAAAAAAAAGAAGAAACCAAGACCACAATTGAAATTAAACTTACATTCCTTTCTTGAAAACACGCCGTGTGATCTTCACATCATCTGCTAGCTCCAAATCGTCAGTGCTCAGTCCCAGAGTTTTAAGGGCTAAAGTTAACACAAGAGAATTTCTTACGCGAGTCTTTGGAAAGACAAATTTAAATTTAAAGGCGATGATGACAGAAGGTAAACGCGTGTAGCATAGCAACATATAACTTAAACGTAAGAAACTTAACCACATGTAACTTTTACCAACTTTCCAAGTTCCAGCTGTGCGGATAATTTTAAGGCATACAGAGGGGTAACTTTGGAACTGTTCCAGTAACTCTGCACGCAGCTCGGCGCGGACGCACCTTCCCTGTACTGCGCCGGGCGGATGTGGCCCTGGCCCAGGACATCCAGCAGGCTGAACATGGCGTCCACGTTGGCCTCGTCCAGGAGGAACGGGAACTCGCCCTCGGCTCGCCTGCCAGCCCTCACCCGCTCCAGCACCTGGATCAGGAACTCCCGCGGCCGCTCTGCAACGAGGTCAGAGCGCCCGGGGGCGGCGGCGCTCAGCCGGGGCGGAGCCGCGGCCCCGCCGCCCGCTGCCCTGCCCGGGGCCGGGGCTGCGCACCGGGGCGGTGGAAGAGCAGCAGCGCTCCGAGGCGCTGCAGCAGCTCGGGCAGCCGGTGCCGCCGCAGGTACTCGCGGCTCTGCGCCTCGCCCGCCGCCATCCCGCGGGGCCGGCCGGGAGCGGCTCCTGCCGGGGAGGACGGGCTTGGCTGAAATCGTCACGGCAGCGCCGGGACCGCCGCGCCGCGCTGCCCGCCGCTCCTGCGCTGCCTCGTGGGGAAAGCGAATGACGCTGCGCTTTTTAACGGTGTGCAGGTGTTTGGGGCCTGTTAGTGTGGAGGAGAGTAATGCTATCCCTCTCAATGCACGCAAATATCGCAAAGACTGGTGCCGAGAGGATGTGTCAGACTCGTTTCAGTGGTGCCAGCGGCAGGACGGGTAACGCTGGCAACGAAACAAAACAGAAGTTCCACCTCAACACGAGGAGAACTTCCCGCCGAGGGTGGCACGGAACGGGCTGTCCAGGGCGGTGGCGGATTCTCTCTGGACACGTTCCAAACCCGCCTGGGCAGCGGGGATCATCTCCAGGGGTCCCGCCCAGCCCTGAGGGTTCTGTGAGTTGTGTTCTCAGCTCCAGCCACGTCTCCTTCCACCGGCGGTACCACCTTCACCTCCCGCCGTTCCCAGCTTCATCCCCGCGGTGTGAGGGGCTGCCGGGGTGTTCCCAATGTTCTACACCCGTCGGAGATGCAAAACCAGTGGCCAGCAACTGAGAGCAAGAGTTTACATTTTAAAAGCATTATTGAGTCTTGCAACATAGCCAGTGCAGAGAAGAGACATCAAAGAAGCTTTTTACTGTACTACCCACTGCTAATAAGAGAACCATAATCAAATAAAGCATCCCACTGAAAAAAAAATGAAGGAAATCTACAAAGATATAACTATCTGCCATCAAATAAAATCAGACAATGATAAATGAGCATATAGTAAAGAATAGTATTTCTGTGAAAAGTCTAGCACTAAATATATTTAACTATTTGCCAAAACTAAAATATCACAAGTCATTAAGAATTCACCTATTTTTTTCTTAGATAAAGTGGGAGAAAAGCAGCATCCAAAGCTGCAGAGATTGTACAGCCATGTGCTGTCTGTATTCTCTGTTATTTTAAACTGACTAGGTTACCTGTTTTTAGTCTCAATTAGGGCTAGAGAATTAGGTTTCTAACACTTGCCTCTTATGACAGTTGCCAGGCAGTGATGGAAACCTCCTTTTAAAAGTAAAACATTCCATAGTTACTGAATCAATTCCTGCACTTGTCTTTCTATGCTTTTCTGCAGAGTTTGTAAAGCGTTAGCAAAAAAATTTCCTAAAAAAGAGCCATAGGAGAAAGTGTAGATTAAAATGTGGAGAAGTACAAATAGAAGAACAGCTGGTCAGCAGAGAAGAAATAAAGATGTAGAAAATGCATTCTTGAAAATGAGAACCTAAGGATAGGAAAATTGACAGGAAAAGAAGGAGCAAGTGAAATACTCGTGGGTAGGTGGGCAAGTGTTTGGGTCAAGGAAACCAGCATTTGGCAAAGAATGTTTCTCCTTCAGTAGTCAATAAAGATAACCAGTATGAAATGCATATTAGGGCAAAAATTTTAAAACTAAGCACAAGAATTACAGACTTAAGTGTGTCTCTCTGAGGAATGGTTAAAAAAAATCACTAAATAGAGCAAATCCCACTTCGTTTTACAACTAGAAACATATTTTTAAAAATTCTATTTCACTATTAGGGAAGCACAATTTATTTACTTGAAAAAATATTCTGATGATGAATCATGTATTTATTATTTACATAATAAATTATTATCCTCAGTTCATATAATGATAATACCAGATATATGTATGTATCCTAAAAGTATGATATTTCAGGATAATTTGTAAGGAGCTCCCATGGGCTATTGTAAGGGATATTGAACTTCTGGTGGCTGAGAAAAACAGGATTTGACAAACACCTGAAAGTATTCTGGTTCCATTATAGAGATGCTGCTGTTTTAATAAAGGACTAAAGGACCAAATTATTTTCATCTGTTTAAAGTGTCCTGGTTATATAGATTAGATTTCATTAAAAGGCTTAATACCTGTTGTGATAGAAGCTGAGCCTTCTACAGAGTATCACTAGTAATTTAAGCCTTTTATCTAATTTAATAGGGCTAAATAGACTACAATGAGCCTTTAGGAGTTGTAATGAAGAGAAACAGGGACTGCAGGTCAGATATGCAGCTGGTTCCAAAACAACCACTTGTCTTGCAGGGGAAAACAGGCAGATGGACTTGTTCTTTCAAGTGGGAGTGTCAGAGGAGTGAAGTCTAGGGCTATGGGAAAAGACAGGAGCAATATGGACTGGGAAAGATCCCTAGATGTGCCACAGGCTTCCCGTGCACACAGCTGCTGAGAGCAGCTCCTTGGAGGCTTTACTTACCTCTGCTGCTCCCTAGCATGAGATGGGGAAGCTCTCTGCTAGGGAGCAAAGGTGAGCTGCAGGGATTGAATGTGGGATCTGCCATTGCTGTAGCTGCTTTGGAAGAGCTCCACTGCAGCTTCCCTCTGGCTGTCCCCAAGCACTTCCAAGAAACAGGTGAGTTCCTCATCAGGGGATTGTATACTATACATTTACAGAGGAAAGTACTCAGCTATAGAAATATTGAGCTTCTGAGTATTAATTATCCCAACAGCCAGAACCACTTTTTTTGTTGTTTTTACTGTACAAAACAGCAGAATAATTAAATTGAAATTGTCCTCTGGAGATCAAGTGCTCAACTCCCTTTCCTCTTCAAACTGGGCTAATTTCAAGGACCAGCTCACATTGTTCACAGCCCTGTCAAGCTTTTACTGTCTCCAGAATGGAGACTCCACAACATCATGTTCTGTGTTCCAGTGCTCAGCTGCACAGGATTGGTACCAGCCTGTACCCTTGAATCAAGCCCAGCTTTTCCCATATGCTTCTAGAGATGCAGGATAAGCAGTCCTTCACTCAGTCGTCCTGGGGATAGCACCTCACTGCCCAAACCATGCCCAAAGCTCTGAGCACAGATCTCTCCAGTTAAAAACTGAAGCAAAGATAAAATGAGTGTACCTCTGTCCCCTCCCTGTCCTCTGTCACTGGGTTACCTACCACATGTACTGGGGCCCACATTTTACTTACTTTTCCTTCCATGTTAATGTACTGGAAGTGTCCTTCACATTCCTCACTAATTCCAATTCCAGCTGAGCTTTGGCTTTCCTGTTTCTGTTTCAGCACGCCTGGGCAGTGTTTATTCTTCTAGGGCAGTCCACCCCTGCTTCCACAGTCTGTGCACTTGCCTTTTGCCTTAGTCAGGAGCTCTCCATTCAGCCATGCTGGCCTTCTCCCATGTGTGCCCAGCTTCCTGTACTGTTCCTGTGCTTCATCTAGCCCTCCTGGCCCTTTAGGTCAGCCTTCTGTGAGATTCTGCCAACAAAATGTCTGTAGGAGACAAAGTCTGCTCTCCTAAATTCCAGGATTGCAGTTCAACTATTTAATCTTCCTCACTTCCCTCAGAATCATAAGCTTTGCTATATTGTAGTCACTGCTGCCAAGGCTGCCACCAGTGTCAGTGCTCCCAGCAGCCCTTCCTTATGTGTGAGCAGCATGTCTAGCACAGCCCCACTCGGCTTGTTGAGCCCTTCTGTCAAAAAATTGTCCTTGATGTACTACAGAAGTAGCTGGATCACCACTTGTGCCATCCCAGTCCTCTCTGCAAGAACAAGAGCCCATAGTCATCAGTCTAAGCTGTGAATGTTGGCTGTTGGCTTTTTTTTTTCCTTTCCCCAAGTCAGCTGCAAAATAAAGGCTAAACCTGCCATCAGAAATCATGTACTGGGAAAAATAAATCAGGAATTACAAAAATACTTCTTGTTTCTGAGTCAAGGAGAAGAATAAGTCACAACATGCCTAGACTGATATCAGAAGACTTTACTGTAACAGAACTGTTCACTTCTCAGTTGGCTGAAAAGCCACAAAACTGATTTCCTGGCACTATGGTTGGACTCCTGCTGAAGGCAAAGGGGAAAAAAGAAGTTATTTGAGCAGGAGCTTGCATTCTTTGAGATACAGAGTGTATCTTCCTGTGAAAGTGTGGCTCTGAGCACATAGCTCTTCAAAGCACAGATGCTTTTATTCCAGCAATATGTATACAATGAGTTCACACTGCACAGGGTGGGAGAGCTCAGAGGTCCATCTCCATCACCTCAGTGTCTCTGACACCCCACAGTTCAAATAGACATTTTCAGCAACAAAAAGGTGAGCATGCAGTTAGGAAGCAGCAATATGGATTGTGCATCTCCAAAGGTTTGTGTTTCTGAAGAGTAACCCCTGTCTCTTCCTGTACTTGACTGCAAATCCACACACCTACTCTAACTGTGGTCACGTCAGTCAGTACTTTGTAAAAGCAGAGTTACCAGGAAGAGCCCTTGTTGCTGTTACAAACACAAATCCTGAAGAAAAGTAACGTGGAAGGAGTAGCTCAAGGCAAAATTATAAAAAAAAAAACCCCAAATGCCCAAGAAACCACACCACAAAACCCCCCACAGTTGATTATGGTTCAAAATAAAACTAAAGAAAAATGAAGGCAAATAATTGCAATTTAAGAGTGGAGCTGACCAGAGGGGAAGGTTTCTTGTGTAGGCTGTTGAGAACAGCTTAGAACTGAGGCAAGACATATATATATAATATATATATGTATATTCTGCAGCTGTGGTAGAAAAGGCAAAGAGGCTGAACCTGTGTAGTCCCAGTAGTGACCTATCTCACCTGTGCCACAGCATTCCAAATCAGCATTGAGGAAATTTCCCACTGGGAAGGGATGATGTTTTCTCTTCTGCAGTGATGTCCTCTCCATCACCACTTCATCTGCTGCCTCAGTAGGGCCGGGCTGGAAAGGAGCTGACACAGACACAGGACTCCCAGGGCTGCACTCAAGTTCATCAGGCCATTCTTTGTACTTACACCAAAAGGCCTTCACACCTGTGGATGCTGTAAATGCACTTTGTCCATGACAGACAGCTTTTCTGAAAAACTACCCTTGTGGTGTCGAATCAACCATGTTAGCAACTCTTCCAAGTTAATCAAGCCCAGACTGAATTTCAGAGCTCAGTATGTCACATTTGGGAAATCAGCAAAGGGCACAGCTGAAGGTAGTGCCCCATCTCAAATCCCTACTGGTGTCCTTACCCTCAAATCAAGCTCTCCTGGAACCTGATGATTATTGCTGGCAAACTTCTCTTAAAGCTTCTCTTCTCCTTTCCATAGGGACAAGAGATCACAGAGCAGAGCTAAATATTTTTGGGTCAGCCATAAACCACAAAACCTCCACACAAAAGAATCCAGCCTGTGTCATTTGTGGTACCGTACAAAAAGAGCTCAGTACTGCCTGCCATGGAACCCCCAGGCAAAGGGCAGGCTGGCACCCACTGCTCAATGATCAGCTTTAGCTTTCTTCTACTTAGGAAAGTATCTTTTAAAACAGATCTGCATTTGCTTTGAATGGTTGTTTTCAGGAAGTATTCAAGGAGCAAAACAGCATAGAAAGATTTGCATGAAATAAACATTCTTGTGTTCTGAAGTCTGAATGTGTTGTATGACTCTCCTCCAAATATTTCTGGAATCAGTATTTGGCATTTTTTCCAATTGTGAATCCTGACAGATTTGGAAGAATAAAACAGATCCTGGTTGCATACAGCAATGACTTCCTTCTAAAATAAATAGTTGCATGGTAAAAACAGAAGCATAAAAATGAGAGTGCAATGAATAAAGAAGTTACAGTGTGATCTGCTTCCCTCTAAAATGGGTGATATTTAGAGCATATTAGAGAATACGAGCAGGAGAGGACTGCTACAAGTAAAACACTTGTGCATAACCAAAAAAAAAGGAGGGGAAACCCAACTCTGAGAACAGCTTATAGATCATTCCAAGAAACCCACAAAAGCTGAAAAACTACTGATTCATTTTTGGGAAGTCAGTGGTCTTCAACCTTTGCTGGCCACAGTCAATGATGGCAAGCAACTAATATATCAGCCATATTCTGTTTTCTTGGCTGTAGTTTTAGTTTCTAATGGCCTCTAGAAACAGCAAAGCATCTTACGAACACAGAGTTACTCTTTAGCCATACATGGGGACGACTTTTATCAGATGAAACTTCAGCATCTACTACTATTTCATTGTATTATTTTCTTCTGTAGTGGAAAAGATAAACAAAAAAAAAAGCTTTCAGAATGCAAGTATCTGAGATTGAGGTATTAACTGGACAGTACAGAGGAAATTCAGGATTAGCTTTTGTGACAGGAATCAGAAAAGGCTGTTTCCCTAGAAAGTAAAATTTCTCTCCTTCAATTCCCTTTTCCTGCAACGCAGCCCAGCTTCCTATCTCCTCTGCCAGTTCTGAATGTGTGCCTACAAAACGCAGTTTGCAATCTAAATTACTTGCTTTTAAAAAAGGTACTGTAATTGTTAGCATCTTCCCTACAATATCTCCAAGACAGTTTCCAGATACTTCATCACAGGAGCATGAAAATGTACATCTTCCCAAATTTGCAGAGGAGGGTGGCTGCGAGAGAAAAAACTGCAATCCTCTCTGCAGAGCTGTCGAGCCAATGAACAATTTAAGTCTCATTTGATCTGTAATTGGAACAGGCTTTGCACAGAACAAGAATCTTAACGCTTAGATAAGAGCTGCGGGTTGAGTATTAACAATGATAAAAAGACTGGTTATAAATTTGTACTGCCCATTGAAGTGAGAATTCCTAAATCTAGCAGCTCTAACAAAGTTAATTCTTACACTGATAAGGAATGAGAAAATGCATTCAGCTAAGCAAAGGAATTTAAAAATGGTTTATCAGTGCAAAAAACGTCAGCAGCCAATCGCTACACATGTCTTGACATGTAAATACAGAAATATTTTAGACATTAATGCCGAAAATAATCCCAGGGCAACTCAGCCCTGTACGGAAAGCTGGGCAGATCTTTTGAACTACCATGGAATTCTCAGTGCAGGGCATCTGCAAAGTGTATTTCAGCCTCTGGGAAGAGAAAGCAATACACACCATTTTTGCTTTGCAAAGAGAAATAATGACAAACCCCATCTGTTTCTTACAAACATATAAATTATTTTATTTACAAAGCCATGTTACAAAAAAAAAATAATAATAAAGCAAAAAACAAAAAATACAATCGCTCACTAGAGAATATCTCCAGGCCCGGTGTTGAACCATGGCAGTATCAATCAGATACATGTTTGTTCTGGTTTTCCTTTTTTAAACTGTAAGCCATAGAATTTACTATTTACACCTACTTTAGACATTTATTCTGCTTACAATTATCACAAGCATGGAATGAATTCTATTTGATACTGCTAATACATAAAGGTGCAGGACAAAGAATGAAAATACTTAGTGTTACAAAATATGGATTGTAGAAAAGAAATTGGCTGTACAAGTATGGCATTTTTTTTCTTAGAATGATTGGACATGCTTTCTTCAAAAGTCTTCTGGAAAAGGTTCTAAAATCTGTAGTAGGAAAGCACAATATAGCAGGTGCAAATTCATTTCTGTGCAACAACAGTTATTTAATATATCCCATGACTGACCAGCTATGCAAAACCCACAGAGTTTTGTTAAAGTGCCATGGGTCAACAGCATAACAAAATATAAGGTGTAAATAGAAAAATTTCTTTTTTTCTTCTTTTTTTTTAAAACAATAGTTCACTGAGAATCAGCAATAATAGAATATGCTGTATAAACTATTCTCTACAAAGGTCGATCAGCACTATTTACAATTGTTACATCGATACAAAAGAAGGCATACAAGTTATCCAAGTCGCTTTTTATGGCTGACGGGCCTATGCATTGCGGATGTGTAACAACCAAAGCTTCTGAGCCTCTATTGCTGGAAACAAATCACAAGGTTTTCAGGCAAATGGGGAAGAAAAAGAACTACAAGTGAATGCTACACTAAGAATGCATTATAGGCTGGTCCAGTTTGTATCCACTTTTTTTCCAAAAGTTTACTTCCATTTCATTTTGCAGGCTAAAATTTCCGATACATTTAATTAAATAATGATTCTTTAATGGTGAAAGAACACCACGGGATTTTACTTCGTGCTTAACTTTCCTGAAATGCTGTCAGGTGTAAAGCAGTTGAAAATAAAATTTAAGCAGCATTCAAAGGACAGGCTCCATAATTCAGCTTTCCAATTAAAAGATGCATGGAAACAGCTAAAGCTTCCTAAAACTACAAAATTGCTCCTTCAGTCACTGATTAGCATTATTTCTCAGAAGCAACCACTGAATCTCACGACCACTGTTTTCCCTCAACAACTAGAAATAGCAGTTCATTGATTACAGAGGATGACTTTGTTACTGAGATTTTTAAAATCCTGCAGTTTTATAACTAAAAATAAATTAAAAAAAAATCAACATAGTACTGCTCCTAAAACTGAACAAGACAAAAATTGTGCAAAAATAACAAGGATATGTACACATTTTTCAGTCTGAAGAAATGTACAATAAAAACATAATTCAAAGAACATTTTAAAAATATAAACATTGCTTAAACTTTCCTAAGTTTCATACTGTTTCTGAAACTATACCGGTCAGTTAGCTCTGAAGTATAGCAAAACATAAATTATTACAAAATTAACACTATAAAAATTTATTTTAAGAATATTTCTAAACTTTTTTTCAAAGGGTCTAGCCTTGTTTATAATTGCTTAAACATTTTTAGTCTTAAAATTTGCCTTAACCCTTCTTTTTTTAAAAAAGAAAGTAGTAATAATCTCCCTATTTGCAGTCTCTTGCCTTTCACCAAGATGTAAATAAACCAGCATATAAGTGCACTTTTAACACTGTAGAAATAAAAATTAACTCCTCTGTACTATTGTTCCAGTACCTAGTATTGGCTTCCTGATTATAAAATCTATATTTTATTAAAAAATTATTCAGTAATCCTATAAGAAACACTGTCAGTGCAATTCTATTAATGCAAGCCAATCTGCTCAACTCCCATCCTCGCAAACCCAAACTGCTCACTGAAGTTATCAAGTGCTGTGTTCTTAAGGTTCTGGAAATCCCCCAAGATATGGGGGTTTTACACATTGGGCCCCTGATAACAGTAATTACAGTTTGGTGCAAAATTCTGCTATGCATTGATTGAAGTATAGATTCCTTAAGAGCCTGATTCTGGAAGAGGCTGAACACTCAGAGTTCCCACTGAAATTATTAAATGCTGTAGGTACAGAGCACCAATCAGGATTAGTCCCTAAAGTTGCAGTGCCCCAGCTGTTTGCAAATTACTAAGAAATGCACTCAATTTTTATCCATAGGACAAGCTTAAATACAGAATTACTGTAATTTTAATTTAATGAAAAAATTTGGAGATCCTTTAAATAAATTCAAATCATGGTCTGGATTTTTTTTTTTTTTGGAATGTCCATTGTGTTCTGGTTAGGAAACAAAGGGAGCATTGCAACGCTAACAGCTTTAAAAGGCATGAAACGTAATCAAGCAGAATGCACAGATCAGTGGCAAATACAAGTGGAAAAACTAAACAAATCACTATTACAGTTTTTTGTAAATTTAATTTTCATTAAAACCACAAATTCATAAAAGTTTAAATCCATCTGCAGGACATAGAAAAGAAAAACCCTGTGGAGTAGGGCTGCTGAGAGCTAGAGATTATAGGCTGGTTCCTTTTCCTTGTTATGGAAGAGTCCTTATTCTACCAGTCCGGTTTGATGTCTTCTAAAAGAGAAACCAGAGCCAGGTTCAAAATCACACAATGTCTTTTGGTATAAAACACTTCAATAATGTCTGTGGCTGACAGTACTCAAAGCAGGAATTTATTTCAAGTCCCTGAACTAAATTTCCTCCCTGTTTACTGACTACATTAGACCTTTAAGAAAAGGAACTGCTTTGAATAAATGGCATATTTCCTTTTGGGACGGTCTGATTTTAGTAAGCTTTGGTGAATTTCATGTTCTTTAACTTGGTTATCATTACAAATAAAGAGCAGCAATTAGACGACAACTCTGAAGAATCTTTTCCTCTACACAGCATGTTTTCATGCACAAGGAATCCTCACACAGCATACACGTTGTCACCTTCCCTTAATAAAATGATCTAGTTATTCAGTATTTAAAAACCACCGCATACTGAGGTCTTGAAGTGTTAACACTTTCAGGCACCTAAAAGCACTATGAAGACAAAAAGACTTGATTAGTTAAAAACCTAGAACAAGAATAAAATATGGAGAAAACAAACTTTTAATACATACAGGCACAAATAATTTGACTGTAAAACTACCATTCCATTAATTTTTGTTAAAGATCACGTAGTTTTTGTAGGAAAAAGCAGTATTTATTTTACTAAAGCAACAATAATAGTTGGAAAAACAGGCAAGCTTTTATGTATACAATCTCTAATTCAGGTCTCAAAGAGGAGCAGCAATATTAATATTAAACATTAATTGAGAAGAATCTGTTTGAGTTCAGCCTGATGGAGTTTAATGCAATGGGATAGAAGTGACAGGCCCACAACAATTCCCATGATCCACCAATCCCACGGGAGTACCCGAGTGAACTTCAAGACATGGAGCAAATTATCAAAAGCAGCTACTCCTGTGACAGCAAAACAACTGCAGCCACCTTCAGCTCACACCTCAATAATGACAAACACTCAGTTATGGGTGGCAGGTGACTTTCACAGCACTGCCGTGTGTCCTTTCACTTGGGAAGGCCAGCGGGAAACTCTCCCAGCTGGACTGCACCCGGGTGGTCACAGGTGCAAACGAGACTGGGGTGTGGGTCGGGTTTACAGCCCAACACAATTTTCCAAAAGCCACATTCTCACCCAGCCACTCAGCCCTGTGCTGAGTTATGGACCCTCTCCCTTCTCTTGGGAACAACCATCTCCTCCCTTTGGCTCCCCTGCTGCACCAGCAGACAGCTCCGCCAGGTTGCCTGGCCAGGGAACGCAGCGGAGGCAGTCCAGAGGAACTGCTCCATACGCACATTTAGCTCGGCAGCTGCAGCTCCACTTCCAACTGCATTGTTACAAGTCTGTTGTTGTGATGTATTCATGAAAACTTGCCAGATTTTTCCAACTATAAACCCTGGTGTGCAGCAGAGATTGTCTCTGCCTACAAACCTTGCTTCACTTGGACTCCCTGATTATCATGGTATAGTTACACTAACATTCAAAACAAGAGAGCTCAGCTTCCACAGTAATACCTTCACTGACACAGCATATACTTGTAGATCCACTTATTGTTACCTAATTATTAACACCTTTATAATGAAATATTACAGCGTAGTTTAACGCAGACATTTTATTTAGGGACTATTCAATTGCTAGATTGGTGATAAAAGCTGCCAACAAAGCAGCTCAAATTTGACAATGACAAGCATTTATTAAGTAGGGAATCATTATTCATGGTTCCAAATACTAAATCCTGTGTAAGTTTAAAAAAAAAAAAAGTTTAATAAAACTTAGTATCAACTTGATTTTTTTTTTGTATTTGTACTTTGAGCTCCACATTCAACCACCAAATGGACAGAAACGTATTTTTAAAAATAAAGAGTTTATGGGGCTTAAAACAAGCAAACACTTCTATTTTTGATAAAATTATGAAAACAGGCAGCTGAAAAGCTCTGCAGTAATCTCAGTTTACATAGAGCTGACAGAAAATTAATGTTTTGTACTCTGAGGTTTTCCCCATGGGATCTAGGTAACAGATCCCAACAAGTTCTGCTCCTCGGGTAGTGTGTCTGTTATACTAACACAGGAGCAAGATGTTAAAACAAAAACAATTTTGCACTTCAGAACAGTCTGTCACTGGCAGTTGGATGACAGTGTCACACAGGAAAATGCCACTCCACTTTTTTCCCTTCAGAGTAGTCCTTCCATACATATATTGCTTTGCATTCAGCAGTGAGAGAAAAAAAATAAAATGTATTGTTTGGCAGTTCATCTCAAGATATGAACATACAATGGGCATACAATGTGGCTGTGGGTTATCATAACTATTCTTTTCCTGTGTCTACACAGCAGAAACTAAGCAGCACAACCATTTGGAATAACTATTCATGCATAATTTAGCCAGAATATATAACAGAATTCTCAGACACTGGCTGTACAGAAAAGCACTCTGGATTACTTTTGGTTATACCTTGCTGAGGGGAGAAACCTTTTCACACTAAAGAACTTGATATTAAATTCTTGATTAAGTCCTCAATGTGGAGAGTCAAATAGTAGGGGCTATATTAAAACAAACTAGTGTAGCAGTCCTCCAGACAGATGAGGGCTGTATCAAAAAAGCTGAGTTAACAGCATTTATTACCATTATCCAACACAGGCCCTGTTTAAGAAGGACTCACATTACACGTGGGTTGGTTATGCTTTCAGATTAGTTTCTCTGAATAGTCAAGTGCCTCATCTTCTCTTTCCTGTTTCTGCTCTCCCTTTGCTGCTTCACTTCTGGCCTATTTTTAAATGCTGTCCCTCTTGTGCCAGTCTGGGGACTCTGCTGTGCCATCTTGCTCAGCAGAAGTGAGATAAAAAAACAACAGAGATCTGCTGCTGCTATCACCAAAGCAACAGCTAGTGAGAGCAGCACATGAGCCAACCTGAGCAGCAATACAGGTGGTGAAAAACAAGCAAAATTGTGTAACTGATAAGTATTGGAGAGGAAAATTGTTGGAAAAAAATATACGAGAGGAGAAATCTGGTATTAGCTCACCAAAAGGCAGCTTCCATAAAGAACTGGATTCATGAAGAATTTTTATTTGAAGGTTTTATATATATAAAATGTTTCAAAACTGCTTACAGACTACTTAAGTACACTTTTTTAAAAGCAACTTACTTGTCTGTTGTGTACTGGGTTTGATGTACTCGAAGGACTGGATTGTGACAAAGCTACACTGCTATTTTTTCCAATCTGAAAAACATTAATTGAGCAATATTGAGAGGCATATTTGTCAGTTGAATTCAGATGTTGATGATGCCCTTCCCTTCCCTGTGTAACATGGTATCATGTTGCATTTGGAACACAGGTATTTTGCTATTGCAAAAGATAAGCTTCTGATAGAATCATCATTATCTCTCAGAGCCTGTACAATTTAAACAGTCTTAAAAGGCACATAAATACTGTCACAGGTCAGAAAATAACACAAAAAACAGTAGCTGAAGGAATATAAACTGTAACCCCCCCACCTCTCTAGACTGAAATACTGGTTTCTCTAGTTACTGGAGTCACTTAGGGCAGCTATTCAGAGAGCACGGAGTGCTCTGGGTCATGAGATCCTCCCCAGGAGACCTTCACCACTCCTGGGAAGCTTAAACCAAGTGGCCAAGCACCAGAGCATGCCCTAAATTATTAATTTTTTTCCATATATCATTACTCAATAAAGCAAATATTGATCACAAGAATGAAACTCCAGAGGTTCAAATTTGCATTTGTATCCATTTACTACATCAGAGAATTTCTTTGGGAATGAGTGTAAATTATAGTACACATACATACATTTTCAAAGTACTTAGTTATAATACTGTAAATATTCCATCTGCTTGTTTCAATGTTTGTGAGTTCACACCACTCTGCAAGAGCAGCCTGTCATAGGTTTTTCTACAATGACCTGCAGACATGGTGTAGGTATTTCTGTTGATACAAGAAGGGACACAGCTGTTGAGTCAGAGGAGTAGTTCCTCAGGGGTTACGAGACTGATAAAACTTAACCATGGACACCTGTCTGTAAATGGCAGATGACTGCAGTGTGAATAGCTGTTTACAAAGTCACTGACTTCAAGTAACATCACTTTAATCCTTTGATGGAAAGGTAGCAAGGACCTGTCTCCTAAAACGTGAGAAATGCAGTAGCCAGTTTCTTACTGACTTGTTGGGGCTGTGGCATTGGCTGGCAGGGCCTGCCCAAGAGCAGCTTTCTCCTTCCCTTCTGCAGCATCGTTTGTTATTCTGCCATTTCAGGTATAGAGTGAAAGGCAGCCTCTCTCCTGCTCTCCACACCTGTCCTTTCTCACAAAGAGATTGTTTGAAATAGTGTTCTCTGTTCACATTCTGTCCAGGATAAATGTTTAAACCTTTTATTTACAGCTAGTTCTGAAGGTGCTCCCATGGTACATGAAGATGAAAAGGATGGGTCTTTGCCTGTCCTGCTCCCTTCAGCTTATTTTGCCTGTCACAGCTGTTCTCTAGAGGATAACATTCTTCAACTACAAATCTTGACTAAAGATACACAACCTTTTATCTTTTCTGGTCATTCACAACACTGGGACACATGTGCAAATCTTTCTTCTCTACACAGACCATTACAGCATTCATAAACTCCTTCATAATAAATACATGTCCTACTTTTAAATGGACAAGTAGCCACAGAGGCTGAACAGGTGCAGCACTCTGAAAGGAAAGAAAGTTTCCCAGATGTCTTGGGTCTTTAATGATGGGAAACATAATTTCAACAGTGTAAGTGGGAGGCCAAAATTCAAATGCTTTTTTTTCCCAGTGTCCTTTAAAAATAAAGTGTACTTCAAAACCCAATGATTAACACTTCCAGTTACTATATATCCAGGCTAGAGTTGAATTAAATAAGAAAATTATACCTGAGCCTATCACTTGTTGCTGTGTTCTTAGTCTCTTTAATTTCCCCTATTACATGAAGGAACAGGTGCAGGATTTTAAGCCACATTTTTTTTTGTGGGATTTTTAATATAATTGCATTTCTAGAACACATTAAATCAAACAACACAGCTTAAAAGGGAATTTAAGTATTTAAGTATTGTATTCTCCAGAGCTTCAATAAACATATGTACAGTATGTAATATTATTTGACCCATATGCTTAAATGGGTACAAATATAAATATTTTGTATTGCATGGAGTATCCTTGTCACAAAGACAATTAGCTGCCAGCTAGACTTCTGAAATACAATTAACTCCATTTTACCTCCTATTTTAGAGGAAGTCACATGTTTTAATATCTGCATTATATTTAATATCATGTTTTAACATGTTTAAATATCTGTATATTGTAACACTCATCACAAATATTCAACCTCTTACTTAAGAAAAAAATACTAGTCAGAATGACATTTTTACAAATATTCAGCAAAGACCTCTGATTTCTTGTGGTTTATTTACTTCTGTTGCTGTGCAACATGATGAAATACATCACAAATTGAAACAGGAACAGATCTGATCCTGAGGGTGCTCAGGATTTGAACTCAGAATCTCCTCTGTAATATTTCCTCACACTGCGCTAGCTACAGATACAGTCTATGTCCTGTGAAAGGATGATAGAATCCATTTCCTATTTCCCACATTTGTACCAAAGTACCAGTTTGTACTTACTTTTTCTTTCCATTTGACACCTTAAACTTCAGGGCAATTTAATCTTTCTGGGCACACATGTTTCAAAATTCAGATTGTGTGACAGAAAGAAGAATTTACAGCAACCTCTGCTGACTTCAGTTACTCAAAGATCAGTTCTAATTGCAGAACACATTTAAGAGGCTTGCAGTAGGAAAGACAAAATATACCTGCTAGGCCATTATTTGAGACATTCATTCTGTCTCCTATAGCAGCTTTAGGATTCATTTATTCATTTTTTCCTCTACCATTTCTGTCATACTACTTATGGATTGCTTTGCCCTTACCATCTTCTTTTCCAAATTCCACTTGTTTTTATTTGCAATATCCTTAGGAAATGAGAATTTCACAAACAAAAACTGAACCAAACCAAACTTTCCTAAGCTGCCTTTTCTGGATTCTCTGAGCTATCCTATTTTCTATGGCTTTGTCTTCCAGATGCCAGGCCCAAGTGTTGCTTTGTGTGCACTGCACAGCACTGGGCACGGAGCAGAATGAAACAGCAGATCATTATAAAGATCATATTGGCAGTTTTCCCACCAGATCTTACTTCACATATACTTTTGTTCCTATACAGCATCACTGAAAAAGGAGCCAAAGCTCTGTTGCTATCAATGAAGGAAGCGTGTGTAACCTTATCTGTTGCACTGACTTCAATATTCTGTGAACACATGTACACTGAAAAATGTAACCAAATATCCCCTAAAGGTCATCCATTCAGTTAAGAACTTAATTACTCTATTTTTCCAGTTTCAAACGGGGAACAACATCTGTGGTCAGGCACCTCAGACTCTTTCCAGGAGAAAGGTAGATGTGTTTTACAGAAGAGATATGAAGAGACTAACATAACATTAGGAAATGAACCAGCAACAAGTTTGGGAAAAGAAATAAACAGAAATTCTGACTCTCATCTTCCTGTTTCAATAACACAATTTATTTCAGAGAGATGAGAATTACGAAAAGAATTTTTTTCTAAAAATTATTTATCCATTCTGGACATTCACTTTTACTTTCAGAGATACAAATAGCTGCTTTATTAATTGAATAAAAAATCTCATAAAAGTATTTTGAGAAAGTATATATATATATATATATATATATATACACACACACACACACACATATATATATATATATATATATATATATATATAAATTTTTTTAAATTCTCGAAACATCTTTCTATGACTGGTACAAAACAAATACAAATACACTTCTATATTAACCCAGAAAGTAAGTTGTGTGATGAAAACCCATCTGAGGCAAATGTAGTATTTTCTTTTCAGAATGCATGAAATATTTCAAGGAAGTCAGACATGATCTGCAAAAAAATAACTGGAAGAGTCCCTTACCTGACGAGAGATGGAGCTGCTTGTAGGATCTGGCACCGCAGAAATAAGGTTGGCAGTGCTCTTTCTATGAACACTATTCATACCAGGCATTTTAGTGATTTTACAGGCTTTGCTACTAGAACTAGAGTTTTTACGTTTTTTTCCTTCTGATTTGTCAAAAGAAAGGGGTAGAGAAGACACTGCATTATGTGCTCCCAGGGAGTGGTCCCCCGAGTGGTGCACAAGAGAAGATACAGACAGATTAGAAGTGTCAATACTGCTCACTACCATGCTCATGTGTTTCACTGAGTCTGTTGAACTACTTGACAAGGAAGTCCGTCCTGAGGGCTCCGATTTGGCACTGAGTGGGCTTGTTCCATTATTGGTATTGTGCACAGACACACTGTTATAGGAGGATGTCGCCTGATAGGAGTTCAACGTGGAACTGGGGTTCAGGACACAGTTCTTTTTGTGGGACCCTGAAAATGAAGATGAGGAAGATGTCTGCAAAGATAATGACGATGCTGACGACGATGAAGACGACGACTGTGGCTTTTTCTTTTTGTTACTTGAAGACTCATCACTCCGAGATGACAGGTCTTTCACTTTTGAGGATTTGCTGGTTTTTGTTTTGGATGGCTTGTGGGATGGGGAAGGGATGACTGCTGGCACTGGTGACACAGCTGATGGCGCCTTAAAAGTTGAGTCCATGATGCTTAGGCTTGCAGCCACGTGAGGAAAAGCTGTGGTGTGTGACATAATGGAATTTGTCTCTGCCGTTGTCACAAAGGCTGCATTTGATAACATGGCTGATGTCATTATGTAAGAAGAAGTGATTCTTGAACTGATAGGTGTTGAAGGAATATACACCGCACTGGGGTTGCTGAAGGGCTGTAAGACTGATGCTGGAAAAGGAGTGGAGACATGTGCTGCTGGAGAAGGCATGGGACTGTCTGCTGCAGGAGGGATTTTCCTAAACAGAAAAGGAAAAAAAAAAAAAAAGAAGGTACATAAAAAATTCCATCCAACAATGCAGATAGGAAATAATTTCCATTAACTTATTCAAAAAGGCAAACCTAGTTCATTATAATTTTGATTCCTATTCCATTCTATTAATCACATACAGCAATTAAGTGCACAGTATTACAATTTAAACATATTATTACTAATTTAAATTCCTTTTTCCTTCTCTTATTTTAAGAAACAGTTAAAATATGCAAATAAATGCCCAACGGTGGCACCTATACATATCCCAGTCACTATGTTTTATTAATTGCATATGTTTTGCTTCAAAGTCCAAGTTGTGGAACAGTTTCAATATCAACCTAAACTCCTAGGTTAGATTTCATTAAGGTAGTAAATGAACCAGTCTGGGGGGGTTGTGAAGCACTTAATCATTGAGCGCAAAGAGGAAATACCACCACTTTCCAAAAGCAGTGCTATTCCCAATAGCTCATTTGAGAGCTGGTTAGGTCGGATTAAAAAGGCAAATTAATGATTAATTTTCACTAATATTGAAAAATTGACAAAATATTAAACCAAGCTTGTATGAAGCTTTATAAACAGCTGAATACTGTTTTGAGAAGAAAGTATAATAATATTACCTGTAAAATTAGTAGGATGTATTCAAATCCTTTCCATTCAGCCATCACCTATTATTTTATCTAATGTGATGTTATTGAAGAATCAGACCTTCATAATGTCTCTTGCAAAACTATTATGTGAGCTTTTCCCATTATTTAGACTTCTATTTAATTCACAGTTTAATCCTATTTCTCTTTTCTAAGAAGCTGTACAGCCCCATAACTCTGCCTTTGTTACCCTCACTACTGAGAACTTTACCATTTTTAAAGGCTTCCTCTTGCCCTCACAGAAGTACAATAAAAGAGCAGCCCTGGGTGTGCTGTTTTATTATTAATAAAATCCTAATTACAGGTGTTCTCTCCAGGTATTCCTCCTATGGAGACTGTTGGACAGAACTGTTTATGGCACAGTTACACCAGGGATTACATACAATCCATGCTGTCAGAAATGAGGAAGTCCTACTGCCTGCCACTTGAAATGCAAACAAAGCTGCTTATCAGAGCTGTCCTTCAGGTTCCTTTTAAAGGAGGGCCAACAATTCCTACCCACCTTTGCAAAGTACTTTGAGAACTAGTGATAAAAGTACTTTGCTACTGTTACAGTTCTGAGAACATGGCCCTGCATCCCTGTACCTCTGGCCACAGAGCTTCAGAATTGCAGCCTCACACCCAGCTCTGCTTGGGGAGCACAGGGAAAGGTCAGTCCAGAGGAGGGTTGAGGACAGCAGAGGAATAAAAAAGGGGTGAGGCACTGTCAGCTTCCTGTGTTATACAGACAAGTGAGTATGGCTGGAGCTCATTAAGCATTAGAGATTACATAAACAGCTAAAATTTGGGAAAACTTTTAAAATCAGATTTAGTGGGAGCAGGATAAGACCTGTTTACTCCTGGTTTCAAATAACTGCTATAGAGGTATTGTTTTCTGCACTAGTTTGTACTAGTGGTGGTATATGTTTTTTCAGATGCCCAAGCATCTTTTCTCCTGACAAAGCCAATAGGTAACAAATTTTAATCTTCCTATATAAGGAAATGAAAATATTTTTTTTGGAAGGTGACAGACACTAGTTTATGAATTTACAAAGCAGATTGAGCATGATCAGTCTCTGAACAGACATGAAACTGGCCCTTTTATGGCAGAACCAACCATTCCAAACTTCTAACACAATGGCACCATTATCATTAAGTTACCAGGTTAGTCAGACAAGCCAATCTTTAGTGCTTAAAAATATGTATTTAAATAAAAATCAAACCTTGTTTATCTAATGGCTGGCATCCAATGAATATAACACAGTCCTGATAATAAACAGTGACATGAAACACTGCACTTTAGCATCACTACATTGGAAGAAGAATGCATATTTTGTAGCAGAATACCCCCAAAAACTCAATCCTATCTCCAGATGCTATGAACTTTTAATTACTTTTTTTTTAAAAAAAAATTAACATTTATTTTAGAAGTGCAGTCTATTTCAATGGATCTGTGTAGTCAAAGCCTATAGTGCTTGGACCCTGCATATGTAATAGAGAGGTGCTTCAACAGTGAGTAATAATTAGAATTTTAAGAACCCAAAGGCAGTAAGGGCATTATGGATTAAAAACCTATCATATTCCATCTTACACACAGACAGATGTGCACTAAGTTCCCTATCTTACAACTCATGAGTCTTGCACAGCAAAGCCTGAATGGGTGATATGCCTCGATACAGGCTTAAAATTTGAAGCAAAAATCTGGATTCTTAGGGACTAGAAGGAGTCCTAAATCTGGCAGAAATTTACATTGGACTAGGAGATTGTTCTGTTAGGTTGTATATTCCTTAACAGAGAAGATTTGTACACAGGTTACTGCTATACCTTAATAGAGGTAATTAAGAGGTAATTAATTAAGAGGTAATTTTACAAACACTGGCCATGGAATGCTTAATTTAGAAGTTTTACAGAATGAAAAATGTAAATTACCCACCAAGCATAAAAATCCCACTTACTTCCACATCTGTGAGTTCAAGTGTTTTTCTACCATGGAGTTCAGTGCGAATCGAAAATGGTCCCATCTTCTGTCAAAGACATAGTACCCTCTTCCCATTAAGCGACTGCCATATGAACAGAACTGAAAGAAAACGTATTTCAACATTGCTTATAAAAATATTACTACATTATGATATATTTATTGATAGATCAAGGAACACTGTTGTAATTTGTATCATGCATATAAAGCTTCTTTTAAAACGTGGTTTTCATTATCTACAGCATAGTTTTTTTAAGAATTATGAAATATGAGCATAGTATTTCAACTTAATGTAAAGTATATTTCATATTTTATTAACAATTCAGTGCCCAAGAAAGAATGTAACTGCTCAGGTACTTTTAAAGAAAAAATTATTACTGCCTCAGAAAGAGGCGTGTGTTCTGTGTGTCATAAATCCCATAACTCCATGACAGCAATAAAAATATAACTGAAAAGGAAAAGAAGTGCAATGGGAACATCTTTAGTATCTACTTAATAAACAAACCCCTGACATTTCAGTAAACAAGTAAATTATCATACATGGCATCTGTGCTACAACAGAACATGGGATCTACTCTTCACAGTGCATGAAAATCAACTGGAGGAGTAGTGTTTTGAGAATTCTGCAGAGCTCAGGAGTACTTGCACCCCTTCCTCTGCAGAACTTCCTGAAAAAGTCCTACTACACCAAAATGTTACAATCAGGAATCTGGTCTTGTTTTAGCTCAGTCTTACTGGTCTAAATGATGCAAAGAACTGCTACAATGCCTGTTTCTAGGAGAGAAACCTGTTACGAACCATCCTCAAAAAACAAGACAACTCCATCACACAATAGACCCAGACACAGCAACTCTGGCTGGCAGCAGAAGCACTGATGTGGTAGAAGAGCATCCGTTCAAAGTACTCAGCAAGTGGTGACTGCAATTGTTCATTTTGTTTCATGACAAGGTTAAACAGGTTAATTAAAACCATCACCTAAGCTGACAAACTAGCCTCACCTCTCAGTGAGCTACCACTAACATCAAGTACCACCAAGAGGCAATTTAAGTAGCTACTGACTTTCCCCCATATCAATTATTACTACCTGGCCAGGAGAGGGACTCAGTAAGGAAAGCAGTCTTCTTGAATATGAAATTCAGCAGTTTGGCATGATCTGGCGGTGATTTACACTATCTTTTCTGACTCCACACTGATAGAGACTAAGAACTGATTTCACTATCAGTAACTGCTTCAGTTGAGAGATGCTAAGATTTCAGAGAACAGATGAGTCAGTGGGTTTGCCTTGAAACAGAACGAGGACCCTAAACCAAAATGCCTCTTGACAGCCACGCCTCACTGCTGAGGCATGTACGAGAACTGGCTGCACTTAAGATTATTTTTTGAATTGTGTGGGCACCCATGCAGTGAACCTTTAGTTTCTCATTCATAGAGAACCAGTCAGCAACACCAAAGCAGCAGAAAATAGTACCAAGGGAACAGGAGGTTTCTGCATATCATAGTATTATGTGGACTACAGTAATTCTCATTTTCTCTGTAAGAACCAAATACAGGATTTCATCTGACAGTCTTTTAATGTTTGGGTCATACTTTTTTCTGGTGTCTGACAGTGACAAGTTCTCCTTTGCTCTAGGGAATACAAACACTACCAGTTACCACGATGTTTGTTTTATTTTGCATATCATATGGAAAACATGTAAATGCTTGGCTCAATTTTTATGAGAAACAACTCCTAAGAATTTCAAGAGTTCTCCCACTGCTTTTTGGGTTGAACAATGTAAACAAATTCACACTGCAGAGATAATACCACAAAGCAGCTTTTACTATTTACAATGAAATTTCTCACTAACACAGGAGAAAGACAAAACCAGCTGCTCAAACACATACTTGAGTCACCACCAGAGCCCTTCCATTTTGAGATGAATGAAGCAATAAATTCTAAGTCTACATACAGTCACATAAGTGACATTTAATTACTGCTTTAAACCAGTCTACAGAAAACAATAGAGCACTGTACTAGAGCATGCCACCAACTGCAAGGTACAGTTTTGTAGGAACTGCAACAACCAAGAGAGTATCTGCTCATGCCGCATTTAAAGCAATGCAACTTTCGTCAGTTTAGCAGAACTACACCCAATTTGAGGTCTACTGAGAGGACAGTCTAAAAATAGAACTTTTGATTTTCTGCTGCCCATCTTGTCCTATATCAGTGTATCATGTGTACTGACCAGTGGTCTCCTCCTACCTTATCCCATCCTTACCCTTTTCTATTAAATGTATTTTTTCTCTTTAGAACAGTTTTCAGAATGCAAGGTCTTCTTTCTTACCTTCTTATTAAATTACTTTTTTGTTCTCCTCTCCCTAATTACGCAAGAACAATGGCAAAGCATGCCAGAGACTGACACATACCCCAAGAGGTCTGGGATGGTGTCCAGAAAAGTGACAGTCTAATTTCTCAGATTCTTCAGCTCCATCCGCTTCTCCTTCATCACTGGACAATCTGCTTGTGATATCTCCTCCCATGGAAGGCAGTGGCAGTTCTGGTACGTACCCACTGTGGTTTGAAGAACTGTTGCTGTTTATGCTATTTGCAGATGAAGGTCTAGAAGGAGAATATACATTTAAATCAACAGTGTTCAAAGGCTCTATAAACCTACCAGATGGCATCAAGCATCAAAGCAAATGATACCAGAAATGATCAATGTAAACAAGGACAGTAAAAGGCACTGAATAGCTGACATTTCATCTCTTCAGAAATATATTGTGGGGTTGTCATCAAATTAATGTTAACAGAAGCACCCTTCTATTGCCTGAAATTTTAAATTTGTCATGAAGTTGGATTTCAGATCTTGAGAGAGAAAAAGAATATTTAAAAAGAAATAAAAATCAGGTATATAAATTCTTCTTACACTGAACCATTACTCTGGTACTTGATTAATCCAAATGGTCCAGTTACAAAAATACTACTAAAATTAGTGTACTAAATATAAGAGTGTTTAACTGACCCCATCTACAGGTAGATTAGCGAGTGAACTAACTTGGAGAACTCCTCACAGCATGTAGGTTTTCTTTACTTTTGCCTAAAATGCAATAAAACAAAGCAGTCTTTGCACCACAGGGTATGATGGTGTCTTGCCTTTCAAAAGTAGTTTGAAAACAGATTAAATTAGAAGTGGGGGTGGAAAAGGTTCCCAATCACAGTCTGTACAACCAAGTGTGTATTGAGAGCTCTGAGGCTGGAGGAGACGTCCACACTGGGCAAAATCTGTAGATGACCTTCAGCCTCATGAATTCCTGCTGTCAGGACAGAGCAGTCCCCAAGCCTGCAGACAGGAACCCTCTCCTGAAATGCACAGGGATTGCTCACCCACGGCATCAGGGCAGGACAAGCACTGCTCACCCATGGCATCAGCACAGGACAAGCACTGCTCACCCATGGCATCAGGGCAGGACAAGCACTGCTCACCCACGGCATCAGGGCAGGACAAGCGCTGCTCACCCACGGCATCAGGGCAGGACAAGCATTGCTCACCCACAGCATCAGGGCAGGACAAGCATTGCTCACCCACAGCATCAGGGCAGGACGAGCATTGCTCACCCACGGCATCAGGGCAGGACAAGCACTGCTCACCCACAGCATCAGCGCAGGACAAGCACTGCTCACCCATGGCATCAGGGCAGGACAAGCATTGCTCACCCATGGCATCAACGCAGGACAAGCACTGCTCACCCACAGCATCAGCACAGGACAAGCACTGCTCACCCACAGCATCAGGGCAGGACAAGCACTGCTCACCCACGGCATCAGGGCAGGACAAGCGCTGCTGCTGCTGCTGCCAGGCTGAGCCCCGCGCTGGCCCCTGCGGGCTGTGCCACTGGCAGCAGCAGAGCCACAGGCTTGCTGGCCCCACAGAGAAGCCACAAGGCTTCCATGGCTGCCCTGAAACAGGGAGGACAGCCCAAGAGAGGCACTGCAGCAGAAACAGAAATGCAGACTGCACAAACACAATGTCTGACTGCTAAAATCCTCCTTCTCGAGTACTACTACCTCTGCAATTTCTGCAGCTGACTCTCATGGAATTGCACTCTAGTTTTGCTACTTTGACTGTAACATCTACTAAAACTCCATTTCTACCTGCCTGTCTGTGCTCCTCGCTGTGTAAGTTCACTGCTTTTACAAGAATTAGGCAGAGAAGCACCAATTCATTTGTGGGTATTCTTTCATCGTCTTTTCACTCAAATGCTGCAAAGCCCACCTCTGCCACCATAGGAATGAAACTTCATTCAGGCTTGGTGGCCACACAGAAAACATTGGAAAGTAGCAGTCTCTGTAAGACCTGAGATGGCAAATAGAAGAAGCATCTCTTTGAAATATGGACTATCATAGTAGGAAAGTCCCAAAATGAGCACCCAGTTCTGACCAAGGTTTTTGCAAAGAAATGAATGATGAAAAAATATAAATAGGAAAAAAGCCAACTAATTTAGTTCTATGCACTCCAGCCAAAATTAGTACCAAAAAATCCCACAAATAAATAAAACATACAGGAGGTTTTCCAGAGAATAATTAGAATTCAGTAGATCAAATAGCTCACACTGGTTTTTTGCAAAGAATGCCTTCAGAAGTTTTCATTGTCCTTCTGAAGAATGCTTTTGTCCTTTCTAAGAAAAATCTTCAAAAGAAGGGAAGATATGCCATGGACAATTTAATATCAATAGCTTTAAATCAACACTAAATTATACCATAATTGGAAAAGTATTTCTGGAGAAAAATTCTATATAAATGTACAGAATTTTATTACTAATACCTACACTGATTCATGTAAATAGACTTTTCTTCTGTATTGTGACTAAATGATTTGAATATAATCTTTCCTAATTGTAACTACCATTTTTGAAAAAAAAAATGCAGTTAATCTGAGATTCTGAGGCAAAGGTGGACACAATTCCTTCCCTCATTCCCAATTAGATCACAGGCTACCATGGACAGAGTTCGGTTAACATAAGCTACCAGAAATTCTTATATTAGCATGTTTTATTGTGCAATAGCCTAAAGAAGTATTAAATACTTCTAAAACGAGCTGTATGAACATCTAAGAAATTTCTTACAGCACTTTCAGAATTCAACATTCCACACTGCTTACCTTGGAAGTACAGAATTTGGTGGTCTAGATTTTGCAGGAGATGTTACTTTAGATTCTTGCCCAGAGTTCACTGAAGATCCTGACAGAGAGTCTTGTGCTGGTGTGGGCTGGCTCTGATAGCTTTCCCTTGCAGATGGTGGATGCTCTTTGTCTTTTGCGACTTCTTTTTCCCTGGATCGAGCTTTGTGTTCAGCTAGAAGGATGTCAAACTGTTTTTTACGGCCTGGAACTGCTCGTCGATGATTAAGTGAATGAGTCTAAAAATAGGGTGGTTAAAAAGCATTTGTGTGTGCATGACATTGTTTATGAGTCCTCTATACTTCTGATACAACACTACTCTAAAAGATAAAATCTACTTCAAACAACTTTAGCCACAGTTATGGAAATAAAGCTGCTATTCCACATTATCTTTGATAACTTATAAAGTCATTCTTCAGAAATACCAACATCAAGGCTAAAATTACTTTTTGCAACAATTTTTACATAATAGAGACTATTGACTTACCTTTTTCAAGATGGAAAACAGAATTGCAGTAATTTTAAGATATTAAGAAAATCATTGTAGCTTTTAACTTACAATGAAAAACTGATTTCATTGGATTGAAAAACATGAATAGATTTTAAAGCAAATTTAGCTGATGATCTCTACTGACAGGCAGCACATACACATACAAATGTTCATTAGAAATGTCTCACATCGCAGCTACTTTTTGATGCAGGAGTTATTACTATCACAAGGGCAGCCTCAAGTAATTTATTATACAAAAATATGGTAATTTTTTTAAACTAAAAACTGACTATACTTCAACATTGTTGCACACATGAACCAAAAAAGAAGCATTTAAAATAACACTTGGGCTTCTACATGAAACGTTAATGCTTTTTGCATAATAAAATGACATGAAAAAAAATCTTTTTAGAAATATCAGTGGAATAATGCAGATGCTCTTATTCAAAGAAACAGAATTACACAAAAGAATTACCTGAAGACAGCGCCTGAATACCATACCCATTGTCTGTAAGACAGGAGCAGGTATGACCTCTCAAACTACTGTGGTAGGATTTAAACTATAACAAAGCATCTGATATTTTATCTTCTAAGAAAAATACCTTGCAGGTGAGGGATCTTGTGCAAGGTTTCTTTGTTTCAGGATCCAGTACTCCACAGTGCTTATTTGGGTCAAATTCTCTTTCTGTGTATGAAAGAATGGGAAATTAGAGAAAAAACCAGATTATTATAGAAGTTTTAACCAGAGTAGTTTATAATTTTGCCTGTTAGAATTTGGTTTAATCAGGCTCAACCTGAACCACTGATCCCAACCCCAGCATCCCATAACAGTGCAATGTTCATCATCATATAGATGTGTATTTTTTTGCCATTGCATGTTTAAAACCATTTAGAGCATGGTTTCAGCCAAAGAATTCATGGAAATAAGTCTGTTTACAGTGGAGGGGCCCAAACAAAGGACCAAGCCAATTCCCTATAATTTCAGGTCCCTCTCGTAACTCTGCCTGCCTCTGAGGCTATAAAATACAGCATTTGCAGCTCTAGCTCCAGAGCTGGGCTAAGACACAAATGGTATCACAAGTGCTTTAAACAACATTTCTCTGACATACTTAGAAAATCTAGAAAACAACCCATGGCTGATTACTGGTGGCATTTTAAAAATAAAATTTATCTAAGTATGTCTCCTAAATCTTTATAAAAATAACATGTATGTTACGTTTTATTTCCCCATGTGAAGGGAGGGATGGAATTTAAAGTTTGTAGAGATTATGAGAAAAGGCATTTACATGAGTTCTACTCATGATTAACATTAAAAAGGCATTAATATTTAATATGCTGTATCTGTATATTTAATTTCATTAATATTTTAGTATTTCTATACCACAGATAGCATCATCTCCCTTAGGCTATGTTAATATAATTTTAGGGTTTGCATTAAGAACTGCAACAAAACTATGGATATACACTTAGTTTATGCCATCAAAACCCTTTATCACTACCTTCATAGACCTTGACAAATTATGGTGTAATTGGTAGACAGGTTTGCTTTTGTTTGGTAGAGGAGTATAAACTATTTGCCAAATCCTATTTTAACTATACAGTGGTGTTACATTCAGATACAATAAACATCCTATACCCAAACACAAAATTTAATCAGAGGATTTAAAAACTCTTTATAAATAAACACATGGGAGCTAAGAGGAAGACAGTGATTCACAGCTGTGTTACAATACTATGACAGCATCACAGCAAGTAGAACAGCTGGAATAAGAAAAGTAAGGACAAGCACCTCATGTTAGACAGCAACCAGCCTCCAGATATCACAATTTCTAGCAGTTTTATGTATTCTACTATCTAGACTTAAAAATGCTTATGCAAACATTAAATGGTTACAATATTAACCTATTAGCAGAGCCATACAAAAAGGGAGCTTGGAAAAACCAGCTGGCACAGGGTTTTTTTGGGAAATCTAGAAAGGAACTGAAAAACGTTATAGGCAGTTGTAGTTCCTTTGGCATTTACAACACAAGAGAAATACAAAAATAGCTGCATATGACTCAATATAATAACTATTTTTTTCTACTTAATAGATGAAAACACATGTTCATGAACTAAAGGAGTTAGTTTCTCCTGGGGTTTGAGTGTAAGATGTTCCTATTACAGTTTCCTGAATTACCCACCTAAAACCTTCAATGCAAATTGAAAAAACAAATCAAAGACACAATATGGACTAATAAATATGCCTTCAAATGAAAAGTCCCGAAGGTAATTACAAGGCTATGGAATGTGTTTTGAAAATCACAGAGCAAAAACTGTTTTGGACCAACAGGGAAACTCTTCAAAAATCAGAAGTGGTCCAGATTGGTACTTGTCAGTAAGTGGCCCATCCAAGACTTGCTGGACTGATTATAGCAAAGCCAGTTATTAGGAAAGCATATACAGATAAAATCAATATAAGGAGTTATAAGAGGAAAGAGTGGAAGCCTCTGCCATTGACTGAACAACAAAATAATATGGTTTCCCTGAGAAACAGAAAATACTTAACAAACAGGAAACTACTTCTCCTGGCTGAAGCATTTATGGCTGCTCCAGAGAAATCATGAACATCTAATTGCCAGCTATACACATGCCTGGTCTGGGCAACACACTACATGAAACTTATCACCTTCTTATCAATAACAAAGTGCAGCTTCTGCCAGCTGTGTTAGGAAATGTGGAGTGTGGCAAGCCCCAGACACCTGTGCACAGGCACAGCTGGAGAAAGCTGTTTTGCTGGAATGGATTCCACTTCTTCACATACAGTGGACGAAGTGAAGAACATTTGATATAACCTCACCAAGAGAAGACCAAGGGCCAAGACTGAACTGTCATAAACTTCTGCTTGCAACAGAAGTTTTTCTTGGCATAAGATGGGCATATGCACTCTTTAACATCCCAAAGAGAACAAGAACTAAGGAAGACTTAGGGAAAATGTTTTTTTTTTTTTTTCAGTTGCTACAAGGAAACTCCAATCCACTTATGCTGAGCTGCTACAGACTGTCTTTTGTGGTTCCACAAGCTGTTTCCTCTCTCTCAACAAGGACAGTGCTCCTGAAAAAAGGGCTGGTTCATTCATCACATAAACAACCACCAGCTCTCAGCAAAGAAAAAAAAAAAAAAACCAAACTTCAATTAGAGTCAGGGAAATGACTCTGAGAAAGACAGTAGAGGTTGCTAAAAAGGGAAGGAAACAGATACAAACTGGCCAAATTTATTAAGGAGCTTCAAAAATTAACATCCATACAGCTCCAGGGCAGCAGACTGAGGGAAACCTTAATTCCTTAGCTACAGTTTCATCCTTTTAATGTGAAATGAATGAAATTATGGGATAACTCAAATAATAATCTCATTGACCTTCCAAGATCTTTTTCTCAGCCTTTGCATAGTCCTGTGTAATAATGGAGAGGAACACATCATAGTGACATACAATCTACAGGCAATTCATCTCTAGTGGTCTCAGGACTTCTACAATTTGCATAATCCCTAAATTATTGCATGCCTGCATCAATACTCAAGGCAATGGAAGTAAGACTGGACAGATCACAAATCTGATCATGACAGAGGAGCTGTAAAAAAAAAAAATCTCAGTTCTGTGTATTTGTTAACCATATGAAAGTAAACACAAGCCCATTCAGGTGCTCAATCAGTCCTGTGCAGAAATTTCCACTGTGTTCCCTAGCATAGAAGACACTGCAAGTCAGAGCTTTGAGAAAGAACAGTGCCAGAGCCACCTCCACAGCAAAGGCAGCAAGCTGTAGGAAGGCTCTACAGAACTTTATGAATGCCTTTCTGCAAGCACTTGCACAAAAATGTACAAGTATCACCCACAGCCCTGCAGTGGTAAGTGGTGACATGAGGGAAACCACTAACAGTTAAAATTGCTCAAGTTGGAATTTTGAATTGATTAATTTAATTAGCTAATTCAGCATCTAACCCATTACAGGAAATAATAAGTTAAAAGGAAAAAATATTATAAATTAACTGTAAAATATAGAGAGTTTTTATTAGAGTAATATATTGGATCTTAAAAAGTGAAATGTACGGGTTAAAGCCTAATCTTAAGATACTCTCTTGTACCATTTTTTCATGTTGTAAAAAGCTATAAATGAACAGTGGTTCTGTTTTCTTATATGCCACCTTTAACTAGTTAAGAAAGCAATCAGTGTACTGAATCCTTTCAGGCAATGGCATTGTTCCATGCCCCACACAGCCCTAGCAAACACCTCACACTAGTCTGAAATCCAGCCAAGGTAGCAGTACCATAGGCAAACTGCCAAATCTGAGAAAATGAAAAAAATAAACCTGATATTCAGGCAAAAAATAGGACGCACTCATTAACTGGAAATGAAAGCATTTATCATGTACAACTTACACTGGTTCATAACTAGTGCACATTTAGAAATCATGTGAACTAACTTTGTGCCAAAGTGACGATCCAATGCGGATAATGCTGCCATTAGCAAAATTAGCCTTTCAGTACACACAAGAAGTTCCTGCCCGAGTCACAAAGTACTGCCAGCTGATGAATAGACCCTGCACAGCTTCTTCAGCCATAAATTTAAGTCAGTTACTTTTGCCTTAAAAAAACATAAAATAAAAAACCTCAAAATGCTTTGTTTCCTTTCATTCATAGCAAAATCTGTTTTCTGCTTTCGGGGGTAAATTCTCTCCTCTCTGCCCAACAGCTGATATGGGTCACCTCTAAGGAAATCCACCGAAAATAATTCTTCCTCCCAATGGACAGCAACCTTTCTAACAGAGCCTCTGCCCTTCCACAATGTGGTGTTCTGTGCTTTGGTGGCAGGTTTGGACAGGAACCTACATCCTCGAAACTACCCTGCCTAAGGCCATCCAAGGCATTTCCCATTTAATGTCATTTTCTCAATTCCACTGTCCTGTCTTCCTGAGTAAGATAAAGATCGTTATGCTAGAAACATTGCCACTCATATGTGAATTGCAGGGGGAGAGGGGTGAAAGGAAGTGATGACTTTTAACACTTCCCCAGCATTTCCTGTATCTCCTTAAGAATTTTCTTGTATCTAAAACAACAAAAAGAGTATTTAAAAAAATCATGACTTGGAGGATAAACCAATGTCTTAAACCTGTTCAACTTGATCATGACTGAACTAAAGTCACCCAACCAAGGTACATTTTCCTTTGTTGTAAACAGACTCAAATCCCATAATGGCTTAAAGAAGTCTTCTGACTTACTGTTTTAACGAATTTACTTCCTTAAAAATTTGTATTTGGCCTGTTGACCAGGAATTTCAAGCTAAACAGAATGTGTACTTTAAAAATACTTTACACATGCAAAGAGTGTGAAAGCCTAAATTTTCATACATTCAACCCAGCATCTTACAGCAAAAAAATCAAACCAAACCCAGCATTTTATTAGCTGCATTATGAGCTATAGAAGCATTAACAAAGAAAAACAGACGACCACAAAAGGTGAACTACAGCATCACATACCTGAAAGTCTTTTGTAAGGCTTGTTACTGCTTTTAGTGCCATTTTGGTGTTTCTTGTCTATTGATGGAGCTACAATTCCTTTGCCATTCAGAATCTTTTCTGGTGATGGTGGCACTGACTTGGATGTCAAACCAGATTTAACCAAAGTTGGAGCAGGTATGGTGGATGAAGAAGTTGAGGAGGAAGTGATGGTGGTAGTGGTTGCAGAATTCATTTTAACATTGGCACCATCTGCCTTCACTAGGTTAGGAATTTTCTCTAGACTGACTACTGGAACAGGAACACTGCAAGATCAAAGAAAAATATTCATGTGGTATTTTCTGCACCAAAGATTTACAGTTACTTAATCCCTTTCCACAAATACAAACATTTCAATCAATGCAAGAGACAAAGCATCTTAAGACCAGACTAAAATGAAATACTCAGTACCAGTACTATTTTTGTTAAATCAAGTATATATTAAGCCTAGCAATGAAGAGAATTACGAAAATGAACCTTTGTATTTTTTTTAAGATCCAATTCCCTACTATTCATAAGCAAAATCAGTATTTGGCACCAAGCAAAACCTACTTCTTACAAATAAGGTCTCATGCCTTTAACACAAGCACATACCAGACATGTGTATGCTGTACTAAACTCACCATGATAACAAAGCAGTTTGCTAATAATATTAATATTTTTAAACAAACACAAAAATAATTAATTTGCTCAGATGTGTCTAAATGACATATAAGTTCTGGAAATAAGGAGAAAAGAGATTTTAAGCATAGAAATCTTAACAGCTGTCCCTTTAGAAGTACTAAAATCCTTGATGACTTGAGCATTACTACAATGTATTTTAATAAAATCTTAGGGACTTAAGATTAATAAATAAAAATTCTCAATATAATTTTAACTTAGTTGGCCCTTTTCAGAGTAATGTTTGCAGTAACTAACTTACACTAACTTAACTACCACCACTGCATATTTGTGACACTAACAAACGTTACCTTCTCAATTTGGCAGCAAAAAAGACTAAGATAAATTATTTTCAGCTGCAATAGTATTTTAACATTTCTGGGTTCTATTGCCATGAGGAAATATCCAGTGATAGCTTTTTATCTACTCAACAACTCCAAAACTGGATATCTTGTGACTACCAGTTATTAAATACAAATTATATATCCCTCCCAACTGAAACAAACCCAAATAAAAAATATAACATAATGCATGAATAGTTAGGGAAATCCCCCTATTCACAAGTAGCACAATTTCAGTCTTTTGTGTCTGAAAACTGGAACCTTTGCTTCACCTTTCTACAGAAGGAATGGTTTACAGGTGTGGAGTTTTCACAATCAGAAAAAGCTGACTTTGAGATGGCATTCTCCATGGGACACACTTTGGAAACATCAAAAGCAGGGTTCAAAATAACTCAACTCTTGACTTTCCTGGGCTCCCACAAATCTCTGTTTCTCTGTAGCTGTTGAAGATGATAAACCTTATTCTAAGAGTATTTTAACATAGGAAAATGTACCAACATTGATATAAACAATAATTATACACAACGATGAAGAAGATTTGGATACCAAGACATCTTCTGGGGCTGAAATTAAATTATATAAAACTTCTATCTCCTGTGGTACTATAAATGTAGCTGTTTGTCAGAATACAGATGCAACTGTAGTAATGTGTAGAGCACTGGCCAGTAACTAAGCAAAACTAAGCAAAAAATTATTCACAAAATCAGAAATGAATGCAAACATGTAGCTATGAAAGGGATGATTTGATCCTCTCCCTTTTTAAACTGCTCTGAATTTATTAAGTTAAATGGCAGTCAAAAATTATAACATCTCAGCATAGGAATTACTTTGTTTTTGTCTTTGAACAGGTGGCAATTACATTTTCTGAAAATAGGAGAATTTTACTTTAAGTAGTTCTACTATACATAAACTATATAAAAACATATGAGCAAATCTTCATGCCCAGTTTCTAAAAAATATCTTAATTCAAAATATGATATTCAGTGAAAAAATCAGGTGTATATTTCTAGTAGTGCAATACTGTTAATAAAAATGGACAGGGTTTCTCTGTTTTACAGTGTTCAGAATCTCAGATCCTAGGGCACATATGGCTGGATAACTGTGATAATGAAAAATGCCCAGGGGAGGGAATATTTTTGCTTTATTTTGTCACAGATCAACAAGTCAACCTTCATTATGCATTTCATTGTAGTGTAGATGAAAAAAGAAAAATAATCCTGATGCCTTAAGTTTTAGCTTTCATATTTTTTAGATTCTGTACTGCCTTGGTGTGTGACTCTGAACTTTATATGAAGTGTTAGCAAGTTCTCATCACAATTCAGTCAGACAAAACAATCCTTTTCCAGCCTGAGAACCAAGGACACCATTGCAGCTTTGGGCCCAAAAAGTGTAAACAGTGAACTGAGGAGAACAATCTGAGAGGATTTGACTTCATAACCTGAAGCTGTAATTGCACAAATAACCCCAATATTTAAATGGACTAAAGCTTATAAAAGTGTGAAAACTCACAACTGGTCATCCATCTTGGGCAGAGCCATGGCCAGGCTCTTGTAGTGCACAAGGTGTATCCTTTGAAGGCCATTTAATAAACACCTACTTTATTCCTTTAACTCTGGGTAGCCTCTTTAGGCATCATTCCAGTACCTGTGGATTTACACATTCTGTAGGATTTCTGGTACCTATAGTAAATTACTTATGATTTCAGAAGCTACAGATTATAATTTGTCTCTCTCTCTTTTACTGCCTTCAACAGTAAGGACATCTAGTTTAGTCTTAGCATAATATATAAAGATTAATTTATGTCTAAATGGCAAATTGGAAGCTCCACAGGACCAGTGACTGGAGTAAACTACTTAGGTCTTAAAAAGTAACTAAATCACAAATATTTATATTTGATGGTTAGAAAGAATTCTTTTCCCAGAGTTCTTTGAGTAAAAAATTGAGGACTTATTTCAAAAGTTTGTTAGAAAAAGATAACCAAGGTTTTTAATCTTATTTACTGTATTTTAAAAGGAGTTTTTAACAATACGCTTTTAAAGATTTTATTTAAAGACAGCTGTTGAAAGGGACAATTAGAAAAACAACATACAACAAACATAAAATGTGAGGAAAAAAAATCTATTCAGTAAAGACTTTTTTTGACTAAAGAAACTCTAGTAAGAATAGCAGCATCTACCTACTAGGCAAGCAAAGTTACTTCCAAAGCAAACACACCAGAAACATTAATTATTTCTGCTGCACTAAGAAGGAAATAGGATAACTCCCTCCAGTCAGATAAAAATGCTTTTTGATTCCTTCAGTAAGTGCAAAGGGCCAGCTGAAAAATGATGATTGATTTTTTTCTTTTTACATAAGGGAATGTGCATAATATGACAATGGCTTCCAAAAGATTTGGAGCAATATTGGGTCTCAGCATATTAAATTCTAATTGAATCTTGGACTCTTAGAGAAGCTAGCTGAGTGCTGCTCTTTCCTCCATGCTGAAAGCCAAACCCAAGTGTCTTGGGAGAAATATTGGAAAAACTAATAAAAACAAACTGATAAACAATAAGCTGACATAGTTTTGCTGAGGATCAGATTCTGGCAAAGAAATATGGTTTCACTTTTTGATGAAGTTACCAGTTAAGCTGACAAAGATAACTATGAAAATGTTCCAGTTTTTGAAAGGCATTATAAAACACAAATAAAAACGATTTTAAAGCAAATGTTAAACAATATGAAATTCAAATAGTTTTTCTGAGATTTATGATTCATTAGGGGTGTTTTGCTAGGGGCATTTTTAGCCATCATTACCAAGTCTGACATAACCAAAAACTTCATTGGACTTGAGAAATAAAGAAAGATTACTGGTGATAACATGTGCTGATAGAATCAGGATTGACGGGAACTAAATAATGAAGAGACAAAGTGATAGAAAGCAGTATGGAGTGTTTGGTAAAGTTCATTAACTCAAAGAAACATTTTAATACAAATGAATGTAAAGTTACATATTAAATAACAAGCTGTTCAGTCTGCAGTGAAATACAGGGAAACAACATCCTGGAAAACAGTGACAAAAATATTTAGTGGTCACAAGGAATAAGCAATATGGGGTTTTATTGTACTGTTGTGCTTATATCAACAATGCGATATGGCAAGTAAGAAATAGTTTTCACACGTCCCTGGTTATACTGATATTGGAATATGGCTTCTAGTGCTGCTGACCCTGGGTACAATACCAATGTTGATGAATTAGAAAGGAACCCAAGGTTCAAAAATAAGGACTACAAAAAGTGCATGGTCATGACAGGCTTTAGAAACTGATTCTCTTTTCAAATAAGGTAACCTTTCCTTCTGTTTTCTCATGCTTTGTCGGGCAGTGGGACTAGATGATCATTGTAGATCCCTCCCAGCGTGAAAGAAAAATAACTGTAGCATGTCACAACACTTTTCATTCTTGTAGCTCCTCTTACTTCTGTTTTCCTTTCTCTTGGCTTTTAAAAATTATTTCTCCTTCCTGTTACTTAATTTTGCTCAGTTTATGTTTTTGTAATTTGTAATCACATTCATCTAAAAGCTCAGCCACTCAATCAACTCTTCAAATTTGTGAGAAAAGAAATTCATAAACATTTAAAAACATAAAACTTTGCTCTAATCTACATTGGTGGAATTGCCTCTACAATGTACAAAATGTTTGTGATTTAATGTTAGATTATATGGTCCAAGTTAAACCTGCTGAGTTTTGCTTCCATGCTGCAATAGGAAGCAAATATCCTTAAAAATATCCTTAAATCATGACTATCTTCACTTTCTCAGCCAGCCTCAGTATAAACAACTGTAATTCCTTATGGAAATAAAGGCCATGAAATTATTAAAAATACTTCAAAAAGTTACATTATAAATTTTAAAGGATAGCCCACCAGTATACCTTTGTAATTCTTTTTCTGTTTACAGAAAGAGTCAGTTTTCTCTGTGTTGATGAAAACCACATCATTTCCATCTCATTTTTTTCATTTTCAGAACTTCTGGCAAGCTAAACTTTGTGGAAGGAGGCCAAGGAGATCTACTTCAGCTGGTTTCTCAGTACTAGCTTACTTCAACACATTATCCCAATTTTATGCTGGCTTAGGATCATGGATAGGTGGAAATGAACACCCTGTAGTGTCACAGCACCTAAATCCACCATGGCAGCACCCAGAAACTGTGCTGGGGCACAACAAGTGAAGCAGCATCCTTTGGGAAGGTCAGCAGTGAGGAAGAGAGTTCCTGGCTGCAGGAATGCCTTTTATAAAGAGTAAGCATCTGAGCTGTGCTTACTAATTATGATCACTTGTTCATTATTATTATTTTTTTTATCAATTCTTTGCCCTTTTCTCCACAGTTTCTATCCTTCTATTATATCTCTTACCACCCTAACTGCAGGATGCAGAAAACGATGCTTGCATTTATCTGGTGCACAGTGCAGTGGTGCTCCAGCTCTGCTCCATCTCTAAGCACTGCTGTATTAATAGCAACGATGGTAGAGATGCTGGGGGGAAAAATCAGAACTGACAGATACTTCTGGATGATGTATTCACAATAATACTTTATATTCCAACTACAAGAAGGGAGGTATTAAAACAGCAGCTAAAAAATGAAACAGTTCCAGATCTCTTTTATCTGATCATTCCAATCATGATTTTTAAAGCATTAGCCATGGAACCTGAACAACCTGAACCTCTGGAGCACATCTTAGAACAACACAGGACATGAACAAGAGAAGGAGTTACATGGTTAATGAGTAAGATGAAGCCTCAACCAAAATTATAACAAATTTGACAACAGAAGCTGGATCTACAGGAGTGCAGGCACAGCAACAGATCTGCGCTGCTCCAAAATTCTAATTGTAACAAGTAAAATTTAAAGGAGATGCAGTACAAAAGAATCAGGCAAGCAAAGGTTGTTCCAGGTCTGAAAAGCAATCACCAAAGTGATATAATTCCTAAAATAAACTGATTTGACAACTGTCTGGAAGAACTTAGCTCAAATAAATGCTTGGTATGAGATTATAATGTAACAGACAAAAGCATTGAAGACCTGGAAGCTTCTGAGGATGACAAACTACAACACAATTGGATGCACCATGAATCCTATTTGCATTTTTGAGACAAATATTTCTGTGTCAATTCAGTATTTCTTTCTAAAAGCTAAGGCAAGAAATTCTAAGACTTGTGCAGCAGCTAAATGGAAAACAGAATCTTAAAAAATAATACATTTTATTAATAATTTCACCTTAAATCAGATCTGCTGAATATTTTCTAGTATTCTAAATAAATATTATAATCCTCTAATGGAATAGGAACAAACACTTTCTTCTGTAACAACTGCCAGCTCTCTATAAACTGTGATGATTAGCAGACAGATTTTATTCTTTAACAAGTAATATAATCAAAGACACTTAACACTATATTTTGCAAGAGAATTTCATTGATCTTCACTTCAGACTGTTTGTGATTTGCTATGTAGTAATTACAGTATCTTTAACTACTATATACTTAATTTTCCCCCAAAATAAAACAAAACTGCAGTATGATCTCCCAGCACTGCTGCAAGAATGACGTAATTCTTGGTACAACTACTGTCATATTCATGGCCAAACAATCAACAGAGCAGTGCAACACTTTTAAATGGCTGAATCTACCTTGTTAATAATCATCAGTAAATATTAAGGATGTTCCCAATAAAGTGAAAAGGGACTGGTGGAAATGCTCAGTTATTTTGTTCCGTTCCAGCTTTTACTGACTGCCAGAATGACAGCTGTTGCCAGAACGGAAGATATTGTTTATAGATTCAGTGAGTCTCCTGAAATGTGGATATGTAAGTTGCTGTCTGTAACATGATGAGAGATAGGTTTACAGTCAATAGTGTTAATACTCCGAAGTTCTTTCTAATTTTCTTTTAATTAGACTTCTAAAAGAATCCCCTCTTGTACAAAATTCTCCTCCAATATTCAGAAGAAAAAGTCACTATTCAGTCAATAATATTTGGTTTCAAGTAGTAAATGAGGTACTTACACACAGCTGAGACAGAGGCTATTCTGTTATTCTATTTAACATGTGAGTGTAAAGGCTAACCAATCAGATTTCCTATTTTCAGAATATTACACCATAATTACCCTCAATGCTCATTATGCTCAAAAAGATGGTGGGTCCAGATTTATAGGAAGAATATATTTTTCCAGGGCAAGGTAAATTCTACAGCTAGGCAGAAGCTGCTGTCTTTGAAATCATGCCAACTTGTGCATGGTTCAGGCAGCAACGTGAGCAATGCCTTTAAAATAATCTGAGATTATTCTTTGTCTCATGAGTGAATGGTTTCCATTAAATTATTTACTGTTTTAAGGAAGTTGTGTCCAGAAACTCTACCTACAATCATGACCTTCAGATGCTAGGTATTACATATAAAAGGGAAGGATCTATAAAGTAGATAAATCTTAAGAAAAAGGAAGTCTCACTATCTCAAATTTACAGATGGAGAACTGAAGCTGAAGAGACCAAGGCATAACAGAACCAGGAACTGAACCCAGATCTCAAGTCACCAACCTAATGGCCTAATCACAAAGCATCTTTCCTGTAGATAATGAAGACAAAACAGTTTCTTAAGGGATAAAATACTGACCCAGTTCTGCTGTCATATATGTTTTGCAACTCTGCTTCTATCATCATCGTCATGGGAGGATGGGCACAGCAGTCAGTCTCACATACACAATATGTATGTGTACATATATCACAGTACATGATGTAAGACACTCCCAAAATAGTGATTTTTGCAGCCGGAATTTTCTTGTCATCTTATAAGGCATCGAACATTATCAAAACACAGAATGAGCTCCAACAGCAGCTGCTATTGAAGATAATTGACTATAACCAGTAAATTTTCATGAACATCAGTTAAGCCAATATTAAGAATTGCAAAAATTATCCTGTTAAACTGTTGAAAAGCATCAGTATGGAAGACGGACCTTAAAGATAGCAAACTGGGTCAATACCTCACTTGCTATACGCATCTTAGAAAAACACATTTGATGGAACACTGAAAAAGAAATCCAGTCCTTCTTGCACTTCCTATATATAATTTTTTTCTACATTTAAAAATATCCCAGTTTCTTCCCTTAGAAATATAGAGACCTAAATTGTAAACTTAGGTAAAATGTGAATACAGGTTTTTTTTATGATTGTGATTATATATATAGAGATACTTTGAACACCAGCATCTTTGGTATTATTTTGATACTTACCATGGTTTATCCCGTGACACTTTTGAAGGAAAGACTGTGTGCTGTTTGCTACTGGAGGTAAGTAGATTGTCTTTGGGCGTTTTGAATGGCTTTGAGTTGCTGCTGACAGGGTTATGGCCGCTGATACAGGATTTCGGTTTCATCTGTACTAGGGATGTCCTGGAATTACAGGCTGGAGAAGCTGGAGAAGGGGAAGGTTTACACATTGAACTGTGTCTTCGTTCTGTAACAAAAAAGAAATTAATTTTACAACATGTCATAGGCTAAAATTAAAAATACAAGTTGGTAAAAAGGAAATTGTTCTTCTCTGTGCTCGTTACAATAATCTTCATCACTCCAAAGAACACCAGTTCATTATTGTTGTGAATGTAATCAAGTCAAATGATAATTAGACAAAATCAGCTCCATAAAGTGCTCTGAAAAAAATGTAAAATATAGTAAAATAAATGGCAATAATCTACCAGAAAGTTTTATTTGGTGTCTGATGTCTTTCATGCCGAGAAGAAAGAGTACATAACAGCTAACACAACTCAGTAAAATGATCTGTGACAGATATGTGATTGCTCCTAAAATGGTTCATGATGAATTCATCTGACCTGGTTATTGGGCAGTTTACTTTATGACTCTCTTGTTTCAATTTTAATGAGAAACTGTAAGGAAAACAACAGGAAGACTGAAAAGCAGCAAAAGGTCTACTGCTCCTGGCCCTTCCAGAGAAGCGGGCTCTGCCCGGTTCGCTTGGTTATCTCCAAGCACCATTCAAGGTAAAAGTTTGGGGTTTTTTCCACACAGAGCAAATGGCATGTGCAAAAAACCCAGGAAGTTCATGTCAGTAACAAATGTGGCATCTGGAGGTCAGCACTGCTCATGCTCACATCAGAGGCCTCTCAAGCACTGCAAAAAAGCAAGCCCTGGCTGATCCCGCATAAGGCAGACAGGCTTCAGTGAAATTGTTTTGGTTGGGTCATTATTAATATTTTAAAAATATAGATGTCCTGTCCATCATATTTTTAAGTAAAAAGACTGTTTTGACCATTTTTACTAATTATATCTTTCTCCAGGGTAGAAGTGCCAGTGCTTGGCCAGCAAGCTGCATCAGTGTGCAGCAAACAACAGGCTTGTGCTGTGAACTTCAGCACAACTAAAAAATAATACAAGATACAGGAGCTGATCCTTGCTGTAAGATTTCTGAGGGGTGCTCTAAATCTTGAACAGTCCTGTTGGCCCCTTTCCCCAGCCCCAGTGCTCCCCAGCCAAAGGCAGCAGCGGGTGGCACGGACGGGCTGGGGGAAGAGGAATTTTCCGGTCAGCAGGGCCTGGCTCACTGGCACTGACTGCAGCCTGCTGGTGCCCCAACACCAAGAGCCTGGTCGCAGAAGGGATCAGAAAGGTCCCCCCACAAACAACACAACAGTAATCAAATGTAGCAAGCAGAATGTAAGCATAGGCCAAGTACTTCAGACAAGCTGGGGTTTCTCATTCAACACACAGCAATTTTTCCTTGTCTAAAGCCTTCAGCACTTGAAGAATCCAAGTGGGAGCTACTCTTTGAGATTGATCACCATCACCCAGTCAACCAAGGAAGCACCACTGACCTACTAATACATGGGAAGGTTTTGTATTTGCATCATCAAGCCTGCACTTGCTAGTTTGATATTTCAAGGACACCTAAGAAAAATTTTCCCACACAGAATCAAAACATGACAATTTGTCTGGCATCCTCACAAGTAAAAACTTGCCAGTAGCAGAAGGATTCATCCATGATTAACTTGCAATACACAAATACCTCAAGAACAAAGAGAAATGTTTAAAAAAATATTCTAAAATGTTTCTATTAGATCTCAAATGACTAAATAAAGACATTTTTTATTTAAGATCAAGCATTTCCATATCTTCACTTTCACAGCTTTAATTACCAATGCTGGAATTTCCTCCAGGTTCTCTTGCAACTGAAGAGCAAAACAGTCTTAATTTTTTTTCAAATACAAAAATATCTATCCTCACACCAATAACATCCCCTATCATTTGCCAGTTTTCACCCCACCACACACTTCAGTGTGCAGCCTCTGCCTTATGATGCAGTGGATTTACATTAATTTCACCTCACATTTGTGATAACATCTGTGTAAGCTACACATCTAATTCCGAAATGCACAGTTCCATTCATGAACTATTTATTTTATTAAATAATAGTTATTGTTTCAAGATTTACCAATCTTCTCAGCACCTATTTAATCAATGTTAAATAGGCTAATAAAAATAGCAACTTTCCCATTAATTACTGGAGGGCTGATGAAAAGGAAATGCTATGCTACTGTATATAAAGTAAAATTTGGGAGAAAATATGTTTTCCAAACACATACTATATAAACTTAGGATTAATTACTCCAATATTCAATACAGCTACTGGTTTTCTTAAGCCTGACAGCCTTCTAGTAAACTGTGTTATCAATATCAGCCCCCTGGATATGTTTGGAAATGAAATATATTACTCTTATTAAAATTAATCTTCTGGAAAGATGAATATTCAAAATACTGTTTGGTGGTCACTCTTGTGATCAGAATTTCCTTTTACCTCCTCAAACACCCCTCTCCTCCCAAAGCATGGCTATAAAAGTCTTCCACCTTTTAGACAGACACCAATACGCATTTGAGTATCATTAGCATTACCCAGCTTTTCTTCAAATTTCTTAGAATGGAAATAGAAACTGTGACCTCTGTAAAGTCATGCAGGAGAAAGAACATAAATAGTCAGTGCCACACAACCAGAGGTGTTCTGAGACACTGCTTGGACACGTAAAATCCACGCAACTCCTCGCAAAAGTTAATGTCGATTCAATGTCAGCAGAAGATGGCAGGAACACCTTGCAGGTATGGCACAGTAGAGAGCTGGAAGAGTAATTCCCTCCGAAGGGGCAGAAACTCCCATTTGAGCTGCACAAGCATGCTTGCAATAGGCTGTATTTGACAAAGGTGTGAATTCTCAGACAAATCTCAATGTTGAGGGCATAAATGGTAACTAAATATTGGTGCATATTCCTTCTCCAGAACTATCAAGTTGCCTCTCAATTCTTAATTTCTTACAATATATGTGGTAACCAATCACCCTCAGACACTGGTAATATGTTTCAGAGAAATAATGGGAATATATGATAAAGAAAAGGCCATCAGCTGTCAGACCAACTGCTAAAACCAGGGTGGTGGTGGCCTCCTCTACCAAATCGACTTTTATGATCAAATCTGTTTGAAAAATTTTTTACTAATTTGTCTGTTCCTATTTTACGTATATAGAAGGAATGACATATAATGTCCAAATCTACTATTATATAGACTATGCAATGAATTAATGTGCAAATAAAAGACATTTGCACATCAAATAGTTTTGATAACATTAAATATTCACATACTAACATATTCAGGAGACAATCAGCCATCTGTGTAACACTTTCTACACTCATTTGCAGTTCATATGTAGACAGATTAAATCTAGTAGAGCAGGTGAACTTGTATTCACACAGCTGTGGACATGGCTGTCCCTGTTCACATACACCAGTGATACAGACAGTGGACATTGATGAAACTAAAGAAGAATGGAAGTTTTTGCTCCTAGAAATGGTAAAATGCAGCAAGGCAACTAGAAAACCAGTTATCACCACTGATAAGATACTAGCCTAAATTCTGTACACTTTTCAGCAATGCTATGAATATACGCTCCAGTTTAAAAGATATTTTTTTTGATTCATTTAAATACTTCCAAATGGATGTGTACATTTCCCATAAATAACAACATGTGTTGTTTCTAAATACCAGGTGCTGTCAAATCCAAGAGCACAGGAGCACAATCAAAGTTACAATCCTCTTTACCACATTAACTTTCTGCAACCTCTCAGCTGTCTCAGCACAGCCACTGCAAGCAGCAAGCAATATATGACTTCTGCTGTCAAACAGTTAACGTATTCATGGCATTAATCTCAGAGGAAAGTTTAACACTCTCACTGAATTACCTCACTTTCTATAGAATCAATTCCAGATCAATATATTTTACTTTTTCTATTCAGTGGTGAGTGTCTGAAAGCTTGGACTCCTTACAGTTCTAAGGCACGTTGCAAAGTCTGCATCAGTAGCATTGCAAATGATCTTAAACTATTCCAGGAGATTCTTCATGTCCTATGGAAACATGGATAAAGTCCAACTTTCTCAGCCAAATATGAATTGTTTGTAGATGTGAAGTCCTTATGTTGTTGGAGACCTAACAGTCCCTGAATCTCCAGAGCTCCTCTCCTATGCCCTTATACTCCATTTTTAATCCTCCTTCCTGCCTCCTGCACAATGCAACGCCCTGCCTTTCCCCAAATCTCTGCTGCAGCTGCCAAAGTCCTCTAGGTCTGCCTTTAAATCTGTAATTCCACTGGATCCTCTCTGATGGGTCACCAGGGAATACTGGCAGCTGTTTTGCAGGAAACGCCACATCTTCTAATCATATGCAAAAAGAGAAAAGCAATAGAGGGGCAACATGAGCTCCAGAGCCACAAGCATAGCATGTGGGAAAATGAGGCAAAACCACATTCTGAGTAGAAAGTCTCTTCTGAAATTTTTGCCTCGACTCTTATACACAAGATCAAGCACTCACTTAGCTCACAGAAAACCTTACAATGACACTACAGCAAAACTGATGCCAGTAAAATATGTCAAACATTGCAGTTTCCTATCAAAAAACATCTCTATGTGACCCTGAAACTGCAAATTATCTCTTATCTGAAACAAAAACCCATTTCTTAGTATGTCCCACCTGCATTCACGTTCTCACCCAACATGTGCTACTCAAAATTGATCAATTCAAGTGAAAAGTTTTTGCCCAGTTAGGGCCTTCTCAATCAATATGACAGACAATCATGGAGGATAAATGTAAGGATATAATTTGAGCATAGAAAAAGATAGGTCTTTCATCTTTCAGTGCTTTTTTTTTCAGATACTTGAAACAAAACAGGAAAAAAAATCTCCTTCATGTTGTCAGAAGACAGACACTAAAACTTTGTCAGTACGAGTAATTTTGAAACACTACTCTGGTTTAGCATGATCTGACTTCCTGTGCACACAAGGCCTAAAGTAAAAATCAATTTTGGGTAGACCCATGAATAACTCAAAGACCCAGTGTTATGGATTATAGCTTGGTAAAAATTAACAAAATTTAATTGCTAAAACTCAGAAAGGTAAGAAAGTTATTTACTGCTAGTAAACACTTATAGAATAATAAAACTTTTTAAGCTTGTATTCATCACAACATTTGAGTTTATAGTCCTTTTACTTGGAATAGCATTAAGTAACCAATCCAACAGTCCTTAACACAATATGAATACTGTTACTCCCCATTTATAATATTTAAGCAGATGGTAATGAAATTTAGTATCTCATAGTCTTGTTGATGAAGATGTTACTCATGGTAACTCATACATCACCTAAGCCCAAATTACAGTTTTTCTATTTACATTATATCCTGAGGTGCTTTGTTACACAGCCTTTCATAGTGCAAAGTTGAGCAATGTATACTTACAATTTCAATAAAGGGTAAATGAAACCTACCACCTTGTACTGATCCCAGTTCAAAGTTTGCAAATGTACTTGGCATTAATCCTAATAAAACCAAAACAGAAAAAAACCCACACATGCCCAAAAAGCAACAGCCAGCAACCAGAAAATGAACAACCTAGACTCTTGCAGAAATGTGTCATCTTGCAGGAACTGGCAGCTGGTTCATAACAAGAATTCATAAACACCTTGTAAGCACTTTCATTTTGCAGCCACAGTCTGAAAAAACCCCAAGCAAAACCCAGTACATGAGGTTAAACAAAAATAAAATTGTATTTGGTATTAGCAAACTACAGTATAATGTTGCAAGACTGAAGGATAACTTTACCAGCTTTTTTGACAAAACACTATTCCAAGTCCAGCTGAAAAAGTTTGGAAATAATATCCGCAAACCGTTCCACCCTTCTTGCACTGCGCACTGGAAAGGAAATAGCACAGTCGGTTTCATTTTGATACTTCTTGTAAACTGACAAAGGAAATAAACTGCCAGCTTCAAACCCCGGACTGATCTGCTGCATAAAACACTGCTCAACAATCACAAGCTTCATTCCAGGTCAAATGACATAACTGGGAAATTATCAAGTGCTAAAATAACCACCGTTCTGCTGGTGTTTATTTAAAATAAACACAAGCTTCGCTTTCTGACAGAAACCCACTAAAACGATTCTCCATTTCACAAAGTCTACAAGTGAGTAGGATCAGCAAAATTATGCAAAACATCCTGCTAGAAGAAGAAATGTAAACTGAGCCACTTACAGAGAGGAGCAGGCTGCCAACTTAATCTGATTCTACGACGACTGTAAACATGTACTTTTGGAACGTGAAGCGATTCACATTGCCACAGATGCCGTCAGAGAAACACAGCAACGTGATTAGGTATTCTGCACACGGGGGAAAATCCGGCAGATGACCTGCCGCAGCAAATACCAGATCTGTGCTCGCACACACCAACTGTTTTGACTACAGGCACTTGTTAAGCACCAAGTTTCGGTCCTACCAGTTGGACACCAGAACTGAACCTGTGCCAAGAACAACACGAGCTGAAAACGGCTGCAGAGTTGTTTTTTTTTTTTTCCCCTTTTTCTTTTTTGCTTTTTTTTTAATAATTGTTGATACAACTCAAGTAACTGCAGAAATGAACCAAAGTGCAAAATTAAAAGCAGCAAAACCCACAAGTGTATATTTAGAAGAGGGCACTGAATTTAAACTTTTAAACTTCCTTAATCCAGGAAAGAGTGTTTGTGTACAACACAGTAGGATGAACCTGATGTTTTCCTGGAAATTCTTTTATTTATGGGATAACCTGGCATTTGCCAGGATAATTATAAAACACATGAGAAATAATCTCTAAACTACCACTATTTTACATTTATGTGGCCAACTATCTTAAAAATGGCAAAATTCCATAAAGGGCCATACACAGCACTTCCCAGAACACTATTATTCCTCATGAGTAAAAAGCATGAAAAGAAAGAAAGGTCAAATGGAACTCCAAAAAAATGTTTCAATTAGTGCAATTAATTATCCTAAATGTAAACTGAAGCTTCTGGTTACTTGCCTACTTCTTTAATAAGGATTCTGAGATACAAATATGAAGCTCCAAGGTAGCACTGAAGTATCAGACAGACAGGAAAACAATAGAAGTGTGAATACCCTGCACTGGTGACAATGTCAGTCTTTACTCCATTGAGCAGGAAGACCTAGATTTAATGTAGTGTCAAGGCCTGTTTCTACAGCTATAAAAGGAGATATTAATGATTTAGGGTATTAATTTGATTTAAAAAGAAATTGAAGACTTAAGTAGGAATTCATCACTCCTGTAATGACACAATTCTACACCTGTAACCAGAATTTGCCACCTGACACATTGCTACTGCAGAAAAAATGTCAATTTTCAACTCTGTATTTCTCAGCTCAGCAAGGTCAAAAATCCCCAGGCAAAAATGAAGTAACGGAGCAAGCAAATCTTGGGTACACACATTTATGAGTGACAGCCTACGAAAGAAAGCAAGGAAAGCTTATGCACAGAAATTTCACATTCTGCTGGAGGAGATGCTCAGGTAAGTCCAACATGAAACAAGAGTCTGAGCTAAATACTACCTCAAACCTTGTATCCAGCACAGCCCTCACCATCCTTTTGCACGGGTATCTTACCACCTGTTGACCCACATTCCCACTGTTTCTGTACTTGGAGGATGGAAACACATTATCAGCCCTAAACTTAGGACAGACACATCAGGTGAAATGCTAAAATATTTCTAGCAGTAAAGTCACAGTACTCTCAAAGGTAAATACTGCCAACAGATCAGAATTTTGTGGGTGATTTTACATGTGAAGAGAATTTTTTTATTTGGCTAAATGTACAAATTTATAAACAAATCACCTATTCATTTATTCAAACACCTGACAAATAATTACACTTCAGATTGTTGCAAAATAGAGGAAAATTTAGTATTGTCATCCTCTCATGCTTTGTACCATATAATAGACCTGTTCCCTCAGGCAGATCTTTCACATTCATGGTCATCTAATGACACATATTTTTATACTTACGAGGTAAAATATTTCATTGTATCTCTATTTCCCTCTTTAACTATTTTTACATAACAATAACAAAATAAAGTAATTTATGTATATTATTGCTTTAAGAATGAATTAAATGTTTCCCCTTATCTATCATAAACCAGAAATGTTTAATGTTTCTTTAATGTTTTACTTAATCCAAAAATACATAATGCCATTCCTTTTTACTGTTAAGAAAAGATAAGCCATTGCAGAGTGAGATGGGACTACAGAAGTAGTTTGGAAAAAAACAATGCTTTACTATGACTCCAAGAAAACAGGTTATTATTTTTAGGTGACATATTCTTCACCTGGCTCTTTGAAAAACATGACACCAGATTTTATGTAATATCCACATCACATATCATTATCTCATTTTATCATTCAGTACCAATAACTTCTAGAGAAACAGTAACTTCACTGAAATTAGCCCAAAATAACATCTTTGCAGGACTTGCATATAAGCTGTTGTTTAAACCTTCTGGCTTTTTCTGCTACTTGGGATTCAAACCTAGCACCTGGTGAATCAATATATTTCTTAAAAAGCTGTTTTTTAAGCACAGAAATAATGGATTTTTATTTTTTTTCTAAAAATGTGCAGGTTTGAATGGTAAATTGCTCAATCTCTGTTACTCTGAGCTTCTTTGTCCCCCAGCAGCCTCATAATTTCATCCTGTAGCCAGAGTCTTTGTCCTCTCCCCAAGGGATAAACCCTGTTTGGTGTGCAGGTAGACATGTGCCAGCTGTCAGTACAAGCTTCAAATGTGCTACTACCACATGGAACACTGTTCTCTGGGCCACATTATTTTAGCTATCTCCTCTCAGTTGCTGATTTTCAAAAGACTGCTGAAACTTTAAATTTTTGAACCAAATCAGCAAAGAGCTGAGAATTCTCAACAAAAATTACAATCACATAAGGTTTATTGCTATTATTATTTTTATTACTAGTAGAATTATTACAATAATTATAATATTTTAGGAAATCCAAGCTAAAATCTACATATGATTTTTTTTTTTACTTGGTTTTCTGTGTTTTCCACTCCTCATGGGTATTTCAAGGCATCAAATTAATTCCCTTCAAATATTCTGACATAATTTCAAAATCCAGGTAACTATACAGATCTGCCCAGCTATGAATACTTGTTTTGTTTTGAAAATTCAATGAGCTTACATTTAAGTTTCAATTGGCTTTATCAAAACCTGCTACAAAAGCAGCATAACTGTCAGTTCAGAGTATTTCCTCATTCCAGACATTTTAGATAAATCAGTTCACTCATCTTTCAAGCACGTTATTTGCCAGAGATAAGAAAATCTATTATTTAGAATACTGCATGAATAACCACAAGTGATAACCCCTTAAAACACAGCCTCAAAAATGAATGTGGAAAAACAATTCCTGAAGAGGTCACTTATTCATGTTTCCCTCATTACATACAATAGCTCTTACAAACAAGAAACCAAACTCTTAAACTTGTAAAGAAAAAAAACTCAAGAGACAACACTGAAAAACATACCCAAATATAAAAGTGGGTTTGTAGGGCATTTTTAATCTGTTCCTCTCCCTTTAAAAAACTGCATTTACATACAGCTTCTTAATTCTCAAGTTGGTTTTTACTTTAACTTGCATCATTTATGACTTCTAACTGCACGAACTAAAGAAACTCAGACCTAACTGCACATGAATGAAGTAAATGCAAGTTAACCTCTGAGAGTCCAAGTGACAACTACTTCATATTCTGTCTCTTCATGCACCCCTTGAACATTCATCACTGCAATGAACTTCTCATACTACAAATTACTTCTTTTGGATGAACTATTTCTCCATTCCTAATTTAACAATTTTCCTTTCATTGCTTGCTATAAGAGTTTTTTTTGTCTGCTATACCTACACACACACACACACACACACACATATATATATATATATATATATATACACACACACACACATATATGTATGTATGTATGTATGTATATATATCTATAAATAAGATTTTTTCTCAGATAGGTATTTGGTCAGTTTTTTTCAAATTGAGTTTTCTGAAGTTTGTTGAAGTATGGTCAGTGTTTCAGATGCTATGTGAAGAAAGGCATTTGCCAAGGCCACAAAGCCATTAGAGTGCAGATCTTAATTTAAAGCATTCCAAGTTCATTCATCCACTGATGTTGCCTCTGTTTTAAAATAATGTGGCAGGAGTAACTCAGGGGGAAGAGACAGGCGATTTCCAGTAAAACTATCTACCAAGATGCATGAACTGCTGTGAAGCACAGCTGTGCAATTCTGTTTTCCCTTCTCCTACTTCCAATGCCCTGAATAATCTGTCAGATGACTCTAACTTCCCATGGATCTGCTCAGAAGTACACATGTACCATATTTTAGAAAAGCCTTTTGGAAAAAAAAGAAGTGTAGGTGCTCACCAGCTGAAGACACAGGATATTTTTCATATGAAGCATTCTAATTACTTTCTATAATTACTTCTATAAGTTAACAGAAAAACAATATCATTAAAGCAAGGCATAGATCAACTCAGAACAATTCTTGTGAGTTTTAACACTGACAGTAAGCAAACAAACCAAGATGATTAGAAGTCCAACTTGAAGCAAGTCCATACAAATGAATCGGTTTTACCTGAAGACATTTAACTATTATCTAAGTAAAAGGATGTCTCTGAGAAGAAGCATGCAATAACTATCTTTCCAAGATATCAAATGTTTCATATGAATCAGTCATTTTTAGTTTCAACCACAAGAGTCAATTGGAGCATATGTAAAACATTAGGATGATTATTTCCTACTAGGACTTGGCTGGCTTTTTATAGTGCTAGAACCTGGTTTCACCATGCTTGGTGTAACATTTCACTTCAGGTGGGAAGATATGAACAGGACATATGTTTGCCAAGACATGAGAGTAACCCTTGGTCAGCCAAGAAATAACTACAGAGAGTAAGCTTGGAAGCTAACAGGAAGAGAAAACAATTTTAAGACAAGGATTTCAAAGTGGGTTATTTATAGAGTCAACACTCAATTATCCATGGTCAGATTATCTGTACCAGAGATGCAGAAACAAATAAGCTCCAGCTGGGCTCATTAGCAGAGGTGCAGCTGGGTGCAAATGTCCCTACACTTCTAGGGACATTGTAGGTTTAAAAATTACAGTGTCTTCTTTTCGGCATAAGACTGAAGTAATTTTTTTAATATAAAGTGAGTCAGTTTGGTTGTTTCTGTACAGCACTTTCAAAGGCAAGAGAAGACTTCAGACAAAGCCATCACCTGGCAGTGCTACCCCCATGCTCTGGGTCCCAAGAAGTTTTATGAACTCAGGCAGTGTCAAGCCCGAGCTGGCTGTGTGCATTCCTGCACTCTGTGTCAGGGCTGCGGCCTCTGGCAGGGAGCTGGGTGCAGACAAGCACCAGATCCTTGTGACAAGGCAGGAGCCAGGCACCAGCCAGCATGGCAAACAGCAGGCACCTCAAATGCAGCTGGGGTGACCTCTGTGCAGAGGGACTGAGCCGTGAGGTGCCATGAGATTACAATTTAAAGTGAAGTAATTTAAACCAGATATTCTAAATGAGGGAAAAATAAAAACAAGTACTTTTCTAACTTCAAGAAAAACAGAGCTACAGTGATATCAACCCAGCTTGAAGCCGTTTTCCTGGCCACAATGCCAAAAATTTAATTGACAGTGAAATACAAAGGTAGATTTAAAAAAGGGAAGGAAATGGAAAAAAAAAAAATCCAAGATGACATTTCTTACCTAGCAATTGTTTCCTCTGAATCAGACTATCTGTGTTCTTGCTCAAGGACTGAAACCTTTCTCCATCTGTCAGGAGACAGCAAACTCCAGAAAAGACTACAATCTTCTGGAAGTTGTCCCTTCTCAGCAAATTCATGTTCTATAGTTGAAAGAAATTCTACTGTTTAGAGATAACAAATGTACTTCTAAATTGGAAGAATTTGAGATTAAATTTGTTTTTTTCCAGCAATGGGAGTCACTTAATCAAAGAGGGAAAGGACAACAAGCAGGATACTGGCATGATAAATCTCAGCTATAATCAACTGATTCCAGCTTGATTACAGAGGAGGAACTAAACTCTGTATTTGGCAAATGGATCACAGAGCAAGTCTTTTCTAAAGCTTTTTGCTGAGTCTGACAATTGTTAGCTAGACAGTACAGCAGATTTAACCACCAATGGCTAACAAGTGAACCAAAACTAACCATGCCTGAGCTATCATCCCTGGGATTTGCCTACTGTATCTAAGTACTAAGAGAAAAAGGTTTACTTACACTGAACTGCTCAAGTAGTTTCAAATGATAGCTAGAAACAGAGGATCACTGAGTGCAGGATGAGATAGAAGAAGAGGGTTATCTATCCCATCAGAAAATCATTGTAACACTTGAGGAAATCTGCAGGTCCTAAATCTACAACCTTATTACCCTCCTTCCTTTCCTCCTCCCTAGTCCCAAATTCCTTGACTTTCTAAGTTGCTTAGGGTCTGAAAAAAAATAATTCAAGGAAAAAAACAGTTCAAAAGCACATTCACTATGACAGATATTACTTATAAGAGAACTCTGTCAGTTTTATTTGTTGTTATTTCTCCTCTCATCTCCGATCCGTAAATGCCTACTGCATAAAAAGTGATAGTGACGTTTACAAAAGGTCTCCTGCCTGTCTTTGCTGTTTTACCTAAGGACATGAGGTCTATTCTCAGTATTAGGGACTAACATATTTTGGAAGGTGTAACATTCAGCAAACAAAACCGGAGAACAGATCTTCTGCTGTACAGTATTTGCAAGTCTTGTGTATGGTATTTATCTTGGAATACACACTAATGAGTACAGCAGCACAAGCACTACAAGGGAAAAGACTAAATTGCTAACAACTGGGAACAAAAAACTGTTAAACATTCAACAATCACATCAACAGAAGGTTTAGAAGTCTTTACCTCTTGTTTACTGTAACATGATTAGGTCAAGGCTTCCCTCTGCCTCTTAGCCTCATCAAACTAGGGAAGACTATAAAAACAAAACCACTGCACTAACTCGCTCATTCACTGAAAAAACTCACTGCCCTGCTCAAAGTATTGGAAAGATACCAAAGTATTGGGGGCTACTGCCACAATAAATGTCAGCCTGTAACTTCCAGCTAATCAGCTGCATATCTGTCAAGCACATACATGCAAACCACACTTACATAAACTTTCTGCTCCCTTACTGCTCCTCCCACTACAAGATATCAATTCTAGCCAAGAACTTTATTAGCAACAGACTATGAAACACTTTCAGAGAACATCAGAGTGGCACTTACAAAAGGACAGTGAACTTTCATGGCCTGAAGGCTCCAGAGCAAAGTGTGGCAGCTGACACCAGACATTGCATGTTGCAGCTGCAGTCATACCATGAATCAAAAAGAGACGCAATTTCTTTTTCTGCTCTTCTTCCCTTTCAAAACATTCCTGGCACACCTTTGGCTTCAATCTGGTATTAATCCATGGTTGAATTACAGTGTATGGATGGAGACAGGGCACATTGTATAACACAACCTTGAGTCTTTTAGCATTTGCTTCCTAGAATAGACTGCTCTTGCCCTGCAAGAATAGTGTGTATTGTTGTCTCCAGATGTAGCCTCATAGAGTCAATATACTGGAAAAGGCCTGCTGAGCCCTCTTTCACAAGCAATCTTGATCCATCCTTTATCAGGAAACTCTCTCATGTTAGTAATTTTATGTCAGTTTAGGAGTTGCAATTATTACATACTCTCCCACCCCTTCCTGGCTAACTGTAAAATTATTAAACATTACAGTTACATGGACTACTTTTGTAGGACTTCTGTCTTCCTCTTTATAATTACCTGTCAAAATCTGGTACATAGTGAGTTTTAAATAAACCATTCTATGCTGGTTTTGTATTTTAATTAAATATAAAGCAACACTGGTTAGATACCTCGGGATATTTCTCACTTTACAGAAATCAGAGCTCATTTAACAGCCATAGTATTTCACAGACTTAGATAGACCTCTATCAGATAACGCTGTTTTCAAGTAAACAAGTACATTTTGTTTTTTCCCCTGAATAGTCGAATGAAGTTTTCTAGTGTCACTTAAGAGTCATAACCATTTAGAAAAATGCAACAGAGGTATAGAACATTGTTTTTCTCCTTTTAAGTTCATTAAAACAAATAGAGGGAGACTGTAATCCATGCACATAGCAAGTAATCCAGCTGTAATTCATACTGCAGCATAGCAGAGGTAATGCGGTAATGCCAGCATTAAACCTGATACTATTCAGCCCTTAAAGCTTGCAGGTAATCCCTCACTTTCCAAGAACTGCACACTGAGAGAAATCAGATATATTTAAAGAATAATTCAATATCGTGAATGTTTTAAATGAAATTTAATTTTTTCAAATGAAATCATTTAAACTGAGCTTAGACATCTAGAGCCATATTGAGGCTTCCAAAAGCAAACACTCAGCAACTGCCTTGTTCTTCATTTAAAAAGCTCTATGGAATACATATAAAACATAGCATTAAAAAGTTGACGGCTGCCAATTCAAGAGTCAGCAGTTTTGCACTGGCATATTTTGTTTAAACTACTTTGGTAGCACTATCATGTTATTAACCAAATTAAAAAAAACTCTCCATGAGTTATATATTTCTAAAATACTACCATTACCAATGTAATCATAGTTTGTATTATTTTTAACCACATTGCCACATGTGAAATGTACCCAAAAAATGGCAAAACAAAACACAGAACATACAAACACATACTTAAGGAAGAAATCAAGGTGACTTCTTGAAAATATGGGTCTTGCTAAGTTTGAAGTTACTGCATGCATTTCTCTTTAATCTTTCTGAGGCAGCAGTAAATGGAGCTCAGTGTCTGCTCTCAAGCTAAAAATCCTTGCAATAATTTGTGCAGATAAAAATAAAAATCACAGACTATATTAGATTCCAAGACTGTAAGCAACATGAACTATCATATCTGCACAACAGCATGCTGATATAGTTGGGAAAAAAAGTAAAAATAATCACAGTACAGATAACCAAGGGTCAAAGTTCTGGTTATGCATGAAGTTTCAGTATTGGCACTTCCTGTTCTGAGTCTAAAATACTCATAATTAAATCTATTTTCCCCTTCTTTGCTAAAGTAATGAACTACTATTCTCTCCCCTCCTTCATACATCTAGACCTGATCTGCTCACTTACATTACCGTGAACCATTAGGCCGGTTTTAAAAGGTGTTCGGTGCACAGGAGGCATTGCCACACTGAGTCACGCAGGCCAGGGCTGCGCTCAGGCATCCTGCACAAGGCTCAGCCCAGGAGCACCTCCCGCAGCGGAGCGGGGCGGGAGCTGGGCGCCACCCTCGCACCCTGAACAGCTCAGCTACCTCGGACACCGCAGGTGTCCCCGGCAGCCCTTCAACACGTGTCACCTCCCTCCGCACCGCGCAGGTACGTAAGGCTGGGGATGTTTTTCTCCAGCAACCGCTGTGTCCTACAGCCTCGTGCGGCTCCTACACCGGGTTCCTCACGCCGCTCGAGCACAGCAGCAACAAAGCAAGGCAGGATCCGCAGCGACCCTCACTCACAGTCAGCCCGCCGCTGCAAAGCCCACCAGCAGCCCCTTCCCCCGGCGCTGACAGCTCCGCCCGCAGGGCTCCGGGCCGTCCTTCGGCGGGGCCGCCGGGCCGCAGGCGCCGTCAGCGGCCGGAGGCTGCCGGGAGCGGAGCGCCGCGAGGGGAGAGCGGCGGGCCCCGAGCTCCCCCTCCCGGAGCCGCCGCCCGCTCCCGACACCCGTCCTTCGGCTCCGCACCGTCCTGTCCACGCGGCGAGCAGGGAAAGCCCGCCAGCGAAAGGTCAGCATCAGCACTGCAAAACTCCTGCCACTTACCACACGATTTTTCTCCTGAAAACTCGTCAAACTTTTAATTTAGCTCTTGAAGGCTTAGGGAAAGTCAGTCCTTCTTCGATCAACAGTGCCACAGGTTCAGCCACTGCTGGCAAGGATACACACACCGTCCACATTAACTCCAAATTCAGGTTCTGAACTCCACACTATCATGTATGGAAACTGGTAATGAAAAATTAAGCTTCTGAGGATCTGATTATCTTTGATTTTTACACACTGGAGTACAAGCGGACCAAGCAGATTAAGATTCTGTTACAAGTCAGCTGCTGGATAAACACAAGGGTCTTTATCATCTATTTTTCTTCTTACAAGTACTCCATACTCACAAGTATGCAGATATCAGAGCTATGGTGTCACCACCCAAAATAACAAGTTTAGTCAACAAGCTGAGCTTTGCTGTGGCACAGTTCTGCATAGTAAAGCATCCCTCTGCCAAACCTTCAGCCAGCTGACTGCTGCTGGAAATGGTGGGGTCCCTGTTAACCAGAAATAATTCCTTTGACATAACTCTCAAGATTGGAATGACAGCATATTCAAAGTTTAATGATACCATTATAAGTAATTTGTTTAAACTATATTTAAATAGGCAGCCATTCAGCTCTTCTTACATACATGCAACTCCTCTTGCAGTGAAGGAGTTGCTGGCTTGTCCACTAAATCCAGCCAAAACCAAGCAATTTGCAGCAGACCAGCATGGGACCTCAGTTTAAATGCAAATTTATTCTCACAGCTGTGTCCAACATGAAACATACCAACAAATGTCAGCTCACACTGCAAGGTATTTTACAATGTTTCAGGATTAAATTCCACATATTTGAACACATACATGGAATGGTGTTCCCCAGGAAATTAAGCTAGAATTGTTCTCTGGAGTGCTGTGTTCCCTGGCTGCGCACCCTCCTGACTATTCAGGGATCCCAGTGGGGCGGAAGCAGGAATGGCCCCAATTTATTCAGGCTTCTATCTTAATCACAGAATCTTCTGCCTGAGGCCTTGGAAGAAGATGGGGAGTGTGAAAACAGACCCAGAACTCTCAAAGATTACTTAGAGTAAGCTCTTCAGAGGGCGGTGTGGGATTCAAATCACTCCTAGCAGTGGTTTCAATTGGACAGAATTGAAAGACAGAAGAGAGAACTGGATTCAAAATATCCTGACCCACTAGACTCAAAAATGGAGCCCAGAAATTTAGCCAACAGATCTTTGAAGGTGCGTAACCATTTGGTTTGTGGCTTTGTTTGGTTGCTTTGTTTTTATTTAATTTGAACTTGGGACTTGTAGTAAAAAATAAAACACTATGTTTTTGAGGCATAAGCCTAGCTAAACAAAATAGCCCTGAATGCTTCTGGGATTGCTGTTTAGGAAATCATTCATTGCAGTTGTACATGCCTCACAGAAGAGGCAGTCACTGAAGCTAAGGAATAATGAGACACTATAAAATATGGAAGTATAAATAAGCAAAAGAAACAATAATAGGTAAAGAAATAATAGGCAAGTAAAATCAACATGCAAATAAAAAAGATTAATAGGTACAATGTTTAAAACTAACTGGGAAAAAAAGCCAGCAAAAATGTATGCTAGTAAAAAGTTCCAGCTCAGGTGAGAAATAGAAGGTTGAAAGGAACTAGTGGTTGTGTGGTATACCTCCATCACTTTATGCCGAGGACATTACACACTGCTAATACCTATTTGTATATCTCAGATTCATGCCTGTGGAGCAGCTGTCAAAGCATGTTGTAACACATAATCCTGGGGATCCACGGGGCTGCAAGGCTGCTGCAAAGTGAATGGGGATTGCTGCCTCACATCAGCATGTGATAAAGGTCATATCAGAGGTCTTGAACGACCAGTAAGGCATTGAGTGATCATGAATATTTAGAATATAACACAGGGTAGTGTTAAGGGAGAGTTAATTTCTAGAAAGAAACAAAACAATGCACCAGAATTTTGGGGGGGGGGGCAAGTGGGAAATATGCATAGTAACCATGCAACAATCTAACAGAAGTAAATTCAAAGCAATGCTTTCACTATCTGAAAATAAAAATCCATCTTCTGAAAACCAAGGCTGATGTAAGTTTTTTTTAAAAATAAAATCAGGATCTTGACAGTTTTCTGTACCTTAATATTGGGCATTTTAAGTAATCCAGCAATAAATCACCTAAACCAAATGTTTCAGGAAGTGATAACCAATGCTTTAGTTTTCAATCCAAACTGGGAAATTTATCAACCATATTAAGACACATATTTAAATAGGAAAGGACTTCTACAGTTTAGCTGAAGACCACAGGCATTCATCTTATAGATTAACTGCTGTAAATAATTATCTTTATACAATGTGATACTAGCAGAGACAGTTTGTGCTAATTGACAGACAAGTTCTACATTTAATCATATTGAGAAAATACTGCACAGGAAGTAATTATTTTCTAACTCTAGGATCTTAATACAGAAATTTCTGTACAGAACCCACAATCTGCAGAAAGGCTAAGAACAAAACTAGTTAATAGTTAAAAGAATTATTCATTGTAGGTAATATGGGGGAAAGTATTTTTTTATTGGTGGGGGTCACTTTGCTCATCTTGCAAGCTTTAAGTAAGTGTCTATGAGATAAGGAGTAGCTAAGAATGATTATTTTTTAACCTGTTTTCAGGCTATAAATGTGTTTCTGGTTATATATATATATATATATATATATATATATATAAAAAACCATTAATAAGACTGCCTACTTATCAAAGACTATATATAGACATTAACTTGGCTGATGTGAGCATGAAGTTAGGATACCAGGGTGTATTTAGCTTATCTTGAAAAGAAAACATCTAATCTCTGTAGTTAGATTTGGACTGATGAAATTTGGTTTGTGTCTCTTGAAGGAAAAAAGTGATATGCCAGTAGCCCTTTATGGTGACTCTTTTATGCTGTGCATCAGAATACTCCCACAGAATTTTCAACATGAGGCCCAAAATTTAAATATTAAGTGCTTTCCTGATGGACACTGGCATTATCAGACAGCTTGCACATTTAAGCTACTTGAACCCAGGAACATTTCTTAGTACCCAGCACACAGAGACAGCCTAGTCTGGAATGTGTATTGGGACTAAAACTTTAAAATCCAGAAACAAGAGTCCAATCTGTTGGGAGTGCACATGTTTCCTGCTAAAGCTGGGCGGGCCTAAAGCAGTGCTAAAATTAATTTTGTTTCCTTGCACTGCTAGGTAGGTCAACATGCAGGATTTTTTTCCCACCTAGAAACAAGGCTATGGCTTCAGCAATTCAACACCAGCAAAACCAGAAGAGACTTTAGGCAAAAAACTTTAACCCAATAAAACACTAGCCATATATTTGAGTAGCAGTGGTATGAAGCGTTTCAGGTTTTTCTGTATCTGTATGTTAATCTCCCTCTGAACCCCAAATCACGTTTCTTATGTGTCAGTGCCTTGGATATTTCAGCACCAAAGGACAGAAGAAGGGTGTTAGAGAAATGCAAGTCAGAGTGCATGAGAAAGCCAAAATTGTACTGATTTTGCATGTGGAGACTATTTCAGAAGAATCTCTGAATCTCTAGCTGATCATTTCTGCTGACATCTTATCTAAACCACATTTAGCACAAAAGAAGACAGAGGACCCAGATTTCTATGAATTCCAATTACCCTGGCTCAACTCCACCAAGAAATCAAGCACCTGATCCATTTTCAGAACCACACTCCACAGAGCTGTGTTTGTGGCCTATGAGACAATCATTTTACTCTTAAAGCATTATAAACCTTCATAAACAAATCAAACTGTTGCACTGAGGAAAGTACAAAGCTCTGACTAACAAGCAGCATTTGACAGACACTCAGTTATGCTTACATTACATTACAGATGAGATTACTGCCTCAGCAATCCAAACTTTTCACAGCAGCTCCTCCAGAAATCCCATATGATTCCAGAGTCTTGTTTAATGTCTTGGAAAAATGAGGAATACTGGTTTACTTGAGGTGTGCCTTAGTCCTGCACATAACACTCCTAAATCTATGAATTAGACTGATATTTTTGGGAAATCCTAGAAGGACTGACATATATCCACATTCTGAGATAGTGCCTTATTTTTTCTGCTTATCGTCTCCATGTATCAGAATTTGTCCATACTTGAGGCATGGAATTCCACTCCCTTTCACTTGATTTCAGTCAGACATGCATGAAGTTTGCTCCATTCTATTCATACAGAGATTTATGACAAACAGGGCTCTCTCCCTTTTCATGCTCTATCCAGCCAAAAAGTTGTCCATATAGGTGTCAAAACGTATGCAAATCACATTTTAAAATCAGCTCCTAACAGCGTAATAAAAGACAATGTACCCTCTGCTTTCTTAGGAAAACAACATCTTTTCAGAAAATATTTCTTTAATGTCTAGCCCAGAATTTCTTGTTTCTTGGTCAGACCCCCTAGGAGTTGCTAAAGACCAGTTTGTCTTATTAAAGATGAACTATCATAACAACCAAATTAAGAACAAGTTCTGTTTCCATTTTGAGTTGGACACAGTTTTCTTGCTGTAAACCTTCAAAACTAATCTAGGCAAGTTGAAGTACGAAGAAGTGATTCCACTGTCTTTCCAAAATAGCTAGAGTTAATACTGTGCAATCATGTAAAACCCAGTCTTTTTTCTCAGTTGCTTATAAATGACTTCAAACACTTGGGCACCTCACCAGTGCCATGGGTTCAGCAGTACCACTGCAGATGGCTCAGGTACACATCATGTTTAGGTACTTCCAGGATAACCAATGAAACTAACCCAACAAGGAACATACATCCCTCCTCCTACACTTAAACCTGAATTCAGCAAATGAGTTCATGGGCACAATACATCTTCAGTACTTCTGTCATAAAACTTTTTTTACTGCTCTATGTCTCTAAAAGTTTTTGAGTATTTTAAAACAATATTTACTAACATAATTTACTGATAATATTTACTAATTTAAAAAATTTAAATAATACAGAAAGAATTAACGAATTCACAAGTAAAATATGCAAAAATAGTATTTCTTAAAGGAGCAATGCTGCTGTACCTTGAAGTGGTTTCTGAAGTTTATTACTTTTGTCCTCATATACTGCTTCCTTAAGGTGTTACAGGGCCTCAAATGTATCCTTTAACTACCTATAGCAAACAAGAACAAATCTGTTGCTTGATGCATGCAATGCTGCTCACGCCTTCATAAGCACCCTAACATTATACTTCTTAGCTGTGAAATTCCACAATCACAGGTACTAGCTGGTATCTCTTACTGACTTAATTCAACTGATAATAAAGGGTTTATTTCAATTAGTCTCACATTAGAATCAGTGATTTAGATTTAAATTAAATTCACATAATTTTCACGTCCTGTGGGTATGCATGTTTTGACAGTACTGCAAAAACGTGCTGCAAGTTGCATAGAAGTTGATTGAAATCGTCAAACCAGTATTTAATTGCTTGCTGACATGTATCTCAAAAATAGTCCAGAGTGGATTTATCTGAACATACAAAAGCACATGCAGAAAACACATTTTAATGCCATCTCCATGCATTGAAGAAATACAGGTTTTATTGTCAGATCTTTAATTCCTGAATCAAACATAGGTTTTTGCCTGTCATTTGCTGTATGACTGACTACATGTATCACCTCAGACTGAGAATTCTTTTTTCCATATAATACATAGTATAAAATAATACTTCCAAAATTAAGCAAATATTAAAAAGAAGTTTTAAATATAAAATTTTCCTTACTTCTTTTGTTCTGATCCCCTGCCTTTGAACATCTGTAACATTTGTGCAGTCTCATTAAATACATCTGCTCAGATAATGTACAAGAAAGGCAATCCATAAGCAATGTGTAAAGTTCACTAAGTTTTTGCAGAAACTTGTATACAATCTGTCATTTCTTCTCTCCTGAATTTGGTGCTGCAGAAGGCAATATTCTGCACATGTAGTCCAGCAGTCCACACCATTTTTCCCCACTTAAATCTGATTTCCTGTAATTTACAATTTTTATTTCAATCCTAATCAGTCAGTAAAGTCTTAGAGTTCTGCAGTCTTCTAGACTTTCTATGTCTTTTGGTAATTTTAACAGGCTTACTTCACACATTAAAACCTACTCTTCACCACATCCCTCTTTAGGGCTGTGAATTCCTGCTAGCGAAGAGCACTTTTGGGAGAGAGAAAAAAAAAAAGTACGTTGCCACCAATTCTTAGATCATAGAATCACAGAATGGTTTGGGTTGGAAGGACCTTAAAAGTCATCCAGTTCTAGTCACTAGCCATAGGCAGTGACACCTTCCACTAGACCAGGTTGCTCAAAGCCCCACCCAACCTGACCTTGAACACTTCCAGGGATGGGGCAGCCACAGCTTCTCTGGACAACCTGTGCCAGTGTCTCATTGTATAGAATTTCTTCTAAAAGCTAATCTTAACCAGCTCTTTCTCAATTTGAAGCCAATGCCCCCTGTTCTGTCACTACATGATCTTGTAAAAAGTCCCTCTCCAGCTTTCCTGTAGCCCCCCTTGGTACTGGAAGGTGCTCCAAGGTGTTGCCAGAACCTTCTGCTCTCCAGGATGAACAAGCCCAGCTTTCTCAGTCTATCTACACAGCAGAGGTGCCTCAGTCTTTGGCTCATTCTTTGTGGCCCTCCTCTGGATTTGCCCCAACAGGTCCATGTCCTTATGATATTGAGGGCCTCAGATCTGAATGCAGCACTCCAGAGGGTCTCCTGATCTCCTGAGAATGGAGTAGAGGGGGAGAAGCACATTCCTCAACCTGTTGCCTACACTGCTTTTGATGCAGCCAAGGATATGGCTGGCAATATATCAATCTAGTTATGTCAACAGTCTGTAGGTACCAACTTAAAAATAAAAAAACTCAAATCTGAACAGACACAGCCCTGAAAAAGACCATAAATTCAAATGGTAAATCTTTCATCTTCAAGGTCAAGTGTCCTTTTCAAAATATATGCTTTTAAGACAGTAGTTTAGAGAAGACAGGCAGAGCTGAATTAATAATTAATTGTGGCTGCTGTTCTCTGTGCAAGTGCTGCTCTGAACCAAGCATTCTGAACCATTCTTTTTCCTTGCACCATCTCTGGCATTCACCTGCTGCCCTGATGGGTGAGCTTAGCTTGCTAAGCAGAAAACTAACCAAAGAAAGGGAGAAAAGTTGCTAAACCACAAATAAATCCAAGTGAATAGCTTTCTCCTATTATTTGATAATAAGTTGAATAGGGTCACTACAGGGTGAGATGAGCAGCAGGGAAGGATCCCTGGACTGGATAGGAAAGTTGAGGTGTGAAGAGTGTGCTCTGCCCTCTGCAGCAGCATGCCTTCAGACCCATTTGGGACATCCTGCCACAGTGACAGTCAACAGAGCTGTAAAAAGGGCACTGATGTGACCAACAGAGAAAACATCCCAGAGAGATGATCATGTGTTAAAGCTACTGGAGGTTTTGCTGCTGTTGAAACAAGCTCTTGCTTATTTTAAAAGGACCATGGTTGCCACTCGGTTATCAGTCCTTGCTGTAAGAGAGCACTTGCACCTTGTGACCTGGGGCTGCTCTCACAGCTGAGTCTCCAACCCATCTTCTCTTCCTCCAGTCTTTACCAACCGAGGCTTAAGAGTTCATTCTCACAAAACATCACTGACCACTGTCCTATTTCAAACAGCGTTAGTCTGGGAAACAATAGCAAGTGTGGTAGTCTGGAATCAACTATGTGATACTTGTACCACACTGACTGGTCTTAGTTAACCTATCTGCCTGCAGTTATGGCAGCAGAGAGGAAGTGACAAATACAGTAACAACGAGTAACTAATATTTTGAGAAATGTGATGAGGGTTTTGTAAAGAACTGCATAAAAAAAAAATAGAGCAACTTCTTTCATTATCTTTGTGTATCAACAAGAAAAAGCAAACCTCATTTTCAAGAACAAAATACTAGAAAAACTTAGACCCGCTGAGCCCACTGGACACTGCAGACCTACTTCATCGGTGACTTCTGCATATCTCAGAAACAACTATTAGATAATTAATACAGAGTATGAGGAATTTGTCATAACAGTCCTCCATCACCTGGGACTCAACACTATTATAATATTAGTACTTTCCTTAAGAGACTAATAGTTCATTAAAAAAAAAATCTAATCCTGACAATGAAAATTCTCTATATCCTACACTTTAAAATAGAAGCATTTTGCATATTTCATTTGCCCCAAACTTTTAAAATAAAATATGAACTAGAAATACAACTGCTGTACTATTTATTTTCTCTTCAGTTACTTATGCCATATTTTTTTTAGTTAAAATAATTGTTAAAATAAAAGGTTTAAGAAAAATAATATCACTACATTAAAATTAAGTTTTACATTTAAATGAAGTTTCACTATACCAAAATTGACAACATGGAATAAATAAAACATAGGTTGTTCATTAAAAAAAAACAGGGTGCAAGACAGTGTAAAACTGTTAGTAATGTTCATATGCAGCACAATCAAAGTGATTATTGTTGCATTTCTTACAACACTATATGAGTATTTCACACATCAGGAAAAGAAAAGTCACGAAAGCAAGAGACACAGGAAAGTCTTTCAATAACGTAAGAACAGATGGATTACAACGTTAAAAAAACAAACTGCTACAAGATTAGACCTTTTCTGTAAATGGCTAATCCACATTAATAAAACCACTACTAAACATCACTGCAGGTAGCAATTTACTTTAGATTAATATCACCTAAGCCAAAACATATTTTAATGTAACAGCATGGGTTACATTTTAAAACAGTTTAGTCATTTGAGCCATCAGCACAATCCAATGTTTCTAGGAATGCAAGTAATTTTTATTAGGCAGCCAGCTGCAGACATTGCTGGAACTAAAGTTTCACAAAACTGGGAAAATTACCATTCATATGCTTTCAAAAGCTTACCAAACACATGAATGGAAGCTGTGTTTGAATGGCAGAAGTTAAACAATTTGGAAAGTAGATTAAAGGAAATAAGTAGTGATTTATTTGCAGTATATCTTTTCATTCCACATTGAAATGCTTGTGCTTGTTGACCAAGATTTGGTCCATACTTAAAAGATAATACTGCAATAATGTATTATGAAATAATCTTTGAAAAAAAATTAACTAGGAGCAACTGCTTTAAAGAATTACTTTCCTGCACCCAGCATCAGGCAGTGATGACTAATGGGGAGAGGCGCTGCTCGGCCAGCTCAGTCCCACAGTGTGGGGGAGGCACTGCATACCAGGGAACGCTTGCAGGGAATGTGAAGCAGATACTCTTGTATCGCAGGGAGATAAACGGGGCAGTAAGACAAATAAAGCTGGTCAGCCTTCCCTCCTGTAGTATTTAAAAAATATAATTAAAATAAACTGCTGAATTTTAGTGTACTCTTATGAGAATTCCCTTTATTTCCACATGTAAAGCTAATACTGAATGGATTTCTTACACATAGATGTCTATACTGTATTCACCTGAAGAAAATTAAGTCCAGGTCTCCCTGTCCATTACACATGATAAAATCTTAAATTTTGCAATAATACTGATTCTCAAACTCCAACATTCTTCCTTTTTATGTGAAAATCAAACATTTTAGGGCACAGTACAGCTTCCTATACAATAGTTGGAACCTGTCATTCTTCAATTCAAGCAAGTTACTAATTACTGCAGTTTTACCCAGCAACACTTCTCATTAATATTTCTAGATGATGTAAAGAAACTTCTTGTTCTTAGTTAAAAAACCAGAATTTAAGTTATTTTAAATAGGTATACTTTTTAAAACACAACAATAAAAAAGACAGTATTTCAAAACTTCCAAGAATATCTTCAGGTGATCTGAATGAGACACTTAATACATCTTGTTGCTATTTCTAATCACAAAAGCAGTAGAATTAGCTAATGTTAAGTTGACCACACTTTATCCTTTTATATAATATTAGGGAAGTTAGATGAACGTTCTTGGCAGAAACTTTGTAGACTTGGAATCCCCAAGCCATTTCTCCCAAATAAGATCAGTGCACATCCTGCTAACCAAGGGGATCTCGAAGAAGTCAGCTATCCCTGTACAACATAACATGCCTGTGCTATAACCATGGTTCTGCTTCCACTTGGATGGTTCAATTATCTAGGAATAAACTGACATTCCCAAAACTAACCATTAAATGGAATATTGTAAAACACAATTGGGACTAATCTGTGTGGTAAGCTAAGCTTTAAAGAGAAACATATCAGAAAAATGGGTAAAGCAAAGCCTAACAAGTAAAACCAGCTTAGGTCAACAATGATGCTGTTTCATCCAGTGTAAATGACATAGGTGAATTGCACTAAAAAAAAGAATCCTACTTGAAAGGGAAAGAAAGAAAAAAAAAAAAAAAAAAGGTCAGACAGGGTGAAATAGAGCATTGCCTTTAAAAGCCTGGAACAATTTGCAACACAAATGCTGAGGAGCAAGCAGCTTCCTCTTTGAATGAAGCAAGGGTCTGACCCCTTCCTGTGTCACAAGTCCCTACACTTATTATGATTTTCTACTGGCAGTAAAAAACCATCAATTCTATCAGCTTTACAGACATGTGTGCATCAAGAAAGACACCATATTGTATTCCATCCAGTTTTAGAAGAAATAGAAAATGTATTTGAATGAGCACCTTCAAGATCTTTATTGCCTGAACTGCTCCATAACATTACTTGTGATGAAATTGCTCATAACTTAGACCTCATCAATAAGTACTAACTTCAGTTTTTAAAGCAGATTCTATAATAACCTAAGAACACAAAATGACTGCTACAAAATTTACAAGAAAAACACATGAAGATCATGGATAAAATGGTACCTTGCCAACTCATGCAACCCTATAGTATGCCTTATAATGCTGAGTTAAGCTACACTTTATGCACTAATTTCCTTCATAGATATAAAATGCCCAGGTTAGATCTGCAGCTAGCTTACACAGACACCCACAAGTTTCAGATGATTATTTTAATTGAAGTTATGAAGGTTGTAATCCTTTTTCGAAAAATGAGAGGTGCAGTGGACCCCTCAAAATCCTGTCTGGACAGATCTGAGTGAAGCAGTTTGCAATCTGCCACAGCTAAAGAAGAAAAGGCTGCCGCCAAGTGAAGATATGATGTGCTGTGTGCTGCTGTAGCAGAGGAGACAGGTGTGTTAGATCATACACATGTAAAAACACCACCTGTTTTACCTGTTTAACAGTTGATATTATGCAACTCTGACTGCAGAGAGTCAGCTGGCATTCCTATATCCTCTTCCATTAGTCAGAGTTTTCCAAAAAGATAATTCTAAGTGTTAAAGAAAATAATTATATTGTATTTTCTTTTTTTGTGTTATACGTATGTTTTGGGGAAAAGAAAAATGGTCAGTCTAACCCTAAATTAAAGTCTAAAACAACAAAATCAAGACATTAGGCAATTCTAAAATGACATTAAACTAAGTTTAAAAATGGAAAATATTTCTGCTTTATAAAATGTAACTATGGAGCAAAACATCAATGAAACATAAATAGTTAAAACAAAGTCTTGCATTAAACTAGCTGGATTTAAGTGTTCAGTGGAATGAATTTGTTTCTATAGCTTTCCTTTTTAAAGTGTGGTACTTGAAGCTCTATGTATCATTTATTTGAACTTTGTTTCACCTCAGCGATACTATCTTGCTAGAATTGTCACTTTCAAAGGTAAGTGAAAATACAAAATTAAACATAAGTTATCTTCTTTCAGAAGGCTTCTGGTACAAATGCTTACAACAACTTCGCAATTCCTTCATATAACTGCATCACGCGATAAGCAAATAAATAAATAAAACTTGAAATAAAACTGTCCTAGGGATACTGAGTATCTTGGATCCCTCTGCAGATGAAAGCAAAGCAGAGGCTGAAGTTAGCTTTGCCATCTGATCTGAACATGCAAAGAAAGACAATTCACTGCTTCCTACCTGCATTTCCACAATCTACCTTTGTACTTTGACTTTTCATCACACAGAGTGTGAACAGGCCACTCACAAGTTCAAGATGACTGGGCACCCTCAAATTAGGGCAGAAGCAAAAATTCAGCTTTGTTGCCTTATGCCTCCCTCCAGCTATTCACTCTGAGTGCTAAGAGAATCACCATGAGAAGGCAGGAAAGCACATGGATAAACACTGTCGAAGGGGAACAACCTCCGAGCATGCATAGGCAAGTATCTCCATTTGACCTATGCTAACCATTAGATAAAATCTTTTCAACTGTCTGTTTCTAAGAACTCCTCAACTGGAGGATGGTTGAGTAAGTATCACAGTAATCTCAAAACTCCTAATGTCTGTGAGACATGGTAGTTCAGTCTATATGGTTTTGTTTCTCTAATTTATGAAAATAAACTAGAGTGAAAGCCATGAAGGTAACATGGACTAGATATGCAAATATCCTCACCTGTCCCTCTTCCTAGTTCCAACAAAAAACTCCCAAACCCTGCTAAGTGTGTTCCTTGCTGCAGGACTGCCATTGACCTTTCATTCTTGCCCCTTTTCAAATGCAAAGACAGGCTCATTTTGAGTTACTTTATTTCCAGTCTGTCAGATAATGTTTATGGAGCAGTAGGGATCTGGGACATGAAAGAAAAGAAAGGCCAAGATACTCCAGCTCTTCCCATGGCTGTCTAACACTAGTTGAAGTTTTCATGACTCCCAGGACTCCAAGCCAGAACAGGTGAACTCTGATACTGGGATTGTGTGTAACAACTTTAGGTACCTCATCTTTCAGCTTTTGGGAGACAATACAAAGGATTTTTAGTTTTTTGTTGTGGTTTGTTTTTTACCCACCTCCCCACCCCTTCCTCCTCTGCAAGAAAAAGACTCTGACCTCAAAAGGGCAAGAGTTAAAGGGCACCTGTAGTATTACCATGCCATATGTTAGGGAATACTGAACTCAGTGTATGTATAGCCCATAGGTCTCCACTGGACCAACTGGACACGAACAATGTCATGGAATTGTAAGGGAACCCTCAGGTTTTGTCAACCAACTCACTGCTGGTAACTGCTGCTTGAGCATTTGGCCTGTCCTCAAAATCATTTCATATTCACAACTCACCAGAAGTTATCACTGGACCAGTAAACACAGCAGCTGATGTAATATGACTTTTCCCCCTCAAGTATCAATACACAATCCTCTGATGATTTTGTAACTGCCTTTGTTTCTACTTTACAATCAGCTACTTCAGCTTGGTTCAGAGAGTGGATTCATATCCAAAATTCTGACAGAGTAAATAAGTATTTCTAAATATATTTTCTTATTAGAAAGGCACTTTGTGCTAGGTCTTTAAACAAGACAATGTTGGTGAAAGGGAGATCACTATTTCCTTTATTAAAGCACTCACCTTCTTGTAATATGTCTGAATCCAAATCTTCCCCTCTAAAAGATCTTCGACAAGGATAAAGCCTTGTGAAGGGTGTTAAGGACTTGCTCTCTTTCCATCCTGCTGAAATTATTTCAGCCTTTTATAAACACATTTCCTGAACCACAGATTGGATGCCAAGTATCTTACTTGTCAAAGTTAGGGATTAATTCCCTCACTTACTCTGTTCAACTGCTGTTATCTTATGCAAAATAAAAACACCAAAAGGAAAGAAGAAATCAGTGTGGACTGGAACTTGTGTTTTCCAACAGAAGAAGCCCATAGTCTGCAGGTAATTCTGTTCCTCTCAATCAGTTGCATTCCTTTTCCATAGAAAACACGCAACAGAAGAAGCAGGCAAAGCCTCACAAGCAGAATTGTTCCACCACACGCTGGCAGATGAGATACCCCAATTGTCATTAGCATTTCTTTATGGAAAGGAGAAAAAACGCCTATCAACACCAGGTAGCCTGCTTAAGGCTCGATTCAACTCCCCTCAGATTTGGGAAGCAAAGTGTAAAGAGACTGTCCCACATTGCACATTAACTGTTCTAATCACCATACTAGTGGTTAAAGGAACAGAAATAATTTTGCAGACTTAGAATTTAATTTCCTCTGGGTTTTTTTTTCCAGTCTCTTAAAAGAGATTTTACCTTAGGCCAAGTGCAACACTTCACCTCTACGGGCATGGAAATTATTTGGTAAGAAAATGAGAGAAAGATCTGTTACGCTCAAGCCATTTTTTAACGTGAAAAGCCTCTGTGTTTTATTCTTCAGCAAGCTATAGGAAAAATATCCTGTTCTTTTACCTATTGTATCTACTCAGGAAGTGGAAATAAGCCACTCCCTAGCAGTAATTACAGAACTAAGGCTACAACTGCATTTGGGATGCAATGGACAGGTCAGGCAACGTATGTGAATATACAGAGAAATGCATACACACAGACACTTATGCACATATAAAACTTTGTTTTGTTTATAGTTATGACAAAAATTATCTTTATGGTTCAGATGCCCCAAAGGATTTAGAAAACCCTTGGAGATTTAGGAAACCCTTGTTTAGAAAACACTTGGAGATCCAAGTGACTTGACACAAGAGAAATCCAACTGACACAGTCTACTTAAACATCTAAGTGAAACGAGGCCATGTGTACAGATTTCTTAAAGAAAAGATACCTGTTGTTGAGGGAGAATATTGTTGCAACCCTCATCCAAAGGCTACAGAACTACTGACAGGCCAAGGAAAAGAGGGTAAAAATGGTTCTCAAAGAAAGAATCTAGCAATGGTATGCAGCAAGAGCCTGTATTAGTGCCTGAACTATTAAGCATATCCAGAAATTATTGAAAAAAGGTGGTGGTTAGCGAGAGAACAAGATCTTTGGTATATAATTATTCAGAGTACTAAGGAAAATCAACAGATTGCAGAAAGACCTAATACTGACCAGTGTAATAAAATAGTAAATGAAATTCAATGTAGAGAACTGTAAAGTGACAGACATGGAAGAAGAAAGGTATCTTCACTTTATATATAAAATGATGGTCTTTCAATTATAATCACACAGTAACAAAACACTGGTCTTGTAACTGTTCTACGAAATTATCATCTCAAAGATTTGAGGTGGTCACAAAAATCAAACAAATGTTAGGCAAGGAATACAGCATATCATGCCACTGCTTTCCTCCCTTCAAGAATGGTTTAGAAGAGTTAGGCAAGATATAAAAACACATAGGAAAGACATAGAGAGTTTCCACAAGTGACAATTAGACCAATTTGGACTTGTCAAACTGGATGAGTGATGACAGAGGAGGATTACGGTGTACATTTATGATGAGCATGGACAGGAAATGATAATTTGTTGTAAGTTCAAAAACAAATCAAAAAGTGAGGTATTTCTCCAACCAGTGTTCAGCTAAGTTTTAAGAACCCTTTCCAAGGGACCACATAGCTCACAAGTTTCCATTAACTTCAAAAAACCCACTGTGTCAACAGAGTTGTTTAGCAGCACAGTGAAAAATACCAGATTTTTCTTTTCAAGGTTTCTTTTATTTGCTGCACCATTTCTCTACTCATTTAACTAAACATGCAGTTCTGCACTGTGCTCTTCCTCACAGACTTATCTGTCTGGTCTTGACTATGCCTTTCCTGCCCATACAAAAATGCTGAAACTTTTACTGCTCATTTCAGCATTCTTGTTACATACATCTGGTATTAGACAGTGATATAAAGATTTATTTAAACTGCAAACTAATCCTTTGTTGTCCTAGCCAGATTCAAAAGCATTACTTCCACTCATATTTTACAGTCTTCATTTAGCTAGAGTCACAGAATGAGAAACACTTGTATTCAAATTCATTAGAGCAAGCACAATATTTTCACAAGATATTTCCACAGAGAAAGCTTAAAGAACATACAAGGATGCACTGGTCTCCACAATTCTTGAAGTCCTCTCACCATCACACACAAACTAAATCTATCTGAAACATCTATAATCAATGTAGACTTCTACAGTATTGTAGGCCAATTATTGATCCAATGCACAGATGTATTCCTGCTTCAGTATTTTCAGGTAGAAGTGGCACTGAAAAGAGACTCCTCCCTGTCAGTCCTAACCAACTGAATTAAAAAGTGAAATAGATTTTCAATTACCAATCTGAAAGCTAAAACATGAAACTACACTTAATTAAAAAAAAAATTAAAAATCAAACTTATCTAGTTACTCAATTAGTAAAACACAACATCGATGACATACGCATGAAAAGAATACCTTATAAGTCAGAGGGAACAAACTGAAAGTATGTGTATCAAATAATGATACATTAATGGTAGTTTTAAACACAGTTCACACATGAAATGCTTGATATAAGTATGCTATTAGTTATACTTCACTGGTTATAGAGCAGATGCTAAGCATGATAAAAGTATTTCACAGAAACAAGAAGTCCAAAAATGCGACTTGAAAAATATGTTATTTCCCAGAGCACTAGTCAAAGAAAATGCTCCTAGTTAACAGCATCACTAATCTCACAAACATAAATAGTTAATGAAGTAAGTTTTCTAAATTTTATTTAGGCATCTTAACAATAGGTAGATTTTGGTGCAGAAAGCTAAATCAAATATTTGAAAATTTATCATAATGAAAATTATGCATGCATTACAATGAACCAATAGTCCATTATCATTTGTGTAACATTTGAAACATTTCTTCCACTGCATCATGAGTAATATAGGTTTTTAATCTTGCTAAATGAATGCAAAAAATTTTATTATGAAAACAGAAGCCTACAGTGTGTCTAACTACCTGCAGTAATAGAACAAGGCCCAATTCAATATTTTACATTTTAATGTGACAATTACTACATTAATATCACCAGTTAAAGATAATAGTAATAAGCCATTAAGATAATTATATGAATCACTAAAGGAGTATGAAATAGAAAATACAAGGAGCTTCAGATATATTTGAAACTATGAGAACTTTAAATACAGTATTGTATGCCCACAAATAAAATGTTTTGAATAGATTTGACACTAGTCAGGTACCAAGAGGTTGTGTACTATTATTACAAATAAACAAACAGAACTCATTAGATTTTAAACATGGGGATGTGACAACCATGTTTGCATACTAGATGAAAAAATAATATTAAAATAAACAATTAGGAATATTTTTTTCAAATAGCAGGTTTATAAAACCTAGGATAAATGTTACTACTGAAAACTGTGGGAAAAGTAATTTGCAAGCCTTGTACTAGTGAGTTTATCACAGCTGACATTTCTGTCTACCAAAAATAAGAAGTTTTTTTTAAACATCAAATAAAAAATGATTTCTTCATGAAAGACATTTAATGTAACTACTTCCAGCTTGACAAAAAAAGAAAAAAAAAACCAAAAAGCTCTTGAAATACAGCCCAATATTTAATTTAATTGCTCTCCATTACACATCTATGAACAAGGACATAAGACTACCCAGTCATCTGCCTGCATGCCAACGGAATTTTTGTATTCCTCACTACACCCCAAATGGCCTGTAGATGTTAGAAAGGCAACACAAACATTGCTGGAAAGAAGCACTTCAGCCTCTCAGAAGCAGTACTTCCAAAACCTAATCAACTGCCATTCCAGTTTTGGGTCCACTCACCAGTGTGCACAAGCAGGCAGCTGTGAGGGCCACAGCTGTACTCTGGGGCCAGCCAGCCTCCTCCCAGGCCCAGCTCTCCAGCTCTGAAGGAAGCCCTTGAACGCCCAAGACAAGTCACAACTCCAGCCCCACCTGCCACCTCACTTGCAGGCTCAGCAACCACAAGTCATGGCACAGGAGATGTTCAGCTGCCAGAGAAGACACTACCCCAGAAAAGTGCTACCATTTATGCCAGGAAAAGCCCAATAATTAATAGACAGGAATCAACTTGATGAGCCAGCTTACAGAAAAAGTTAATACCAGGACAGTAACAAATTACTAGGCTTGAGATATTCTTTGCAAGAAAATGCTAAATGATAAAACAATAGAAATTGCTACATTCAGAACATTAATTAAACCAAATATATTCAGACAACTACTAAAAGTCATGGTCCATGGGGAGGGCTATATGCAGACATGCCTTCTACAGACTTGGAATGGAACTTAAAATATTTGATAGCGGCTAATTCAAATGTTAATTACCTTCTGTAAAATAAACACTATTGTGTATGTAAAGTGAAACACTATTACCAAAAAATCCTACACCCCACACTATAAAACTCCACCATATCTTCTTTGACTAATCACATGCAGGAAGTACAAAGCAGTAACAGAGACAAGACTTGCCCTTAACACTTCTGTACCTCTGAATGCACTGAAGAAGCAATGACTTCTTATTTGGGTATTTAGAAAATTCAAGTTCCACTTCAAATTTTCTCTCTTTAGAGTACACCACAATGATAGAAGAAGGAATTTGAGTTTTTACTCACCAAAACACCTCCAAACAGTGACTTAAAAAGAACTCTTAAAACTGTTTTGGACTTTATCTAGGAATAGGACCATAAAGTCTTTCAAAAATTATTTTTAAAATCATTCCTTCCCTAAGATGGAAAGCTTACCTTACTCAGTAAGACATGCTTATGGAAGACTTCCAGCCAAATACTACAACTTTTAATTTTGTCAGGTTTTTACAGATTATGACAGAAAATTTTCACTAACTTCTCTCTTCTCTCCCACTATCACAACCCCCATTCCTCCACCAATACAGCAGCCAAAAGACTGATGCACTAAACACAGCCCTGTAAATAATAGTATGTAGGAGATTAAACTTAAGCCTAATGCTACAGTCAACCTTCAACAGCTGAGTTCTATTAATGGACACTCCTTAAAAGAAATCCTTATTGGTTACTATTTAAAACTACAACTCTATTAAAATCTTGACTGAAAGAAATTACATGTGATACATATTGCCCATCACTGCCATGACAACACCACCCAGTTCAAGTATGTATGCATCATTTACCACAATTAATCCAAAGTAAAAAAATACAAAAGGGTTCACTAATCAAATACTATCAATGACTACACAATGTGAAAGAGATGACTTAATTTATAATGGTAGGGATTATGTGTAAACTAGACTTGTAAGACTTCCAGTGCACTGAAAAGCCCAATGCTATTATTTTTTCAATCTCCTTCCTATGTGGATTTATTTAAGATCAGCATTGTAAAATTACAGCATAGTCAAGGCACTGTAAAGAACTTAATAGAAAACATCAAGGGAAAAGACAATTAACTGCTGTTTCACTTCAAGACTTCAATTTCATACACAGGACCAGAAATATGGGGAGGGTGTGTGTGGGGAACGCTGGGCTATCCATCCTTTCCAACAAGTGTGTAGGTTAGTATGCTGAATAGCAACTGCATACATGTGTGGCATTCTGTTCACTGCTGAATGTTTTCTCCTATTGAATACTTACTGCTCACCAAAGCACAGTCCTTTGAAAGTTAACACTCCAAAGTGTTCCTGCTTTCTCATTCAAATAATCTTTTGAATGAAGAAATTTTAAATTATTGACACATTAACGGAAGGCCAAACTATCTATGGGAAGTTGTCAGCTTCACACACACTACTCATTGACCTTGTAACTCTTCATGTATCATATATATTTCTATATCTGAACTTCCCTGTTTTAGGCTCTGTCACTGATGATGCATTAGTAACAAGAAAGAAAACAACTGGAGCAACAGATGATAGTAGAAAATGCAAAAAAAAGCCAACCCTCTCCAATATTATGCTACTTGCTTCTAAGGAAACAGGTCAGCAGGTCTGAATACAGCTCCACTTTTAATTCACATTCTAGACTAAGTAAGGAAAGCATTAATAAACTCCCGCAAGCCTTGTGCAGGTCTCAGCAACCTGTCAGGTGAAGACACATTATGCTGCTGTTGTTCTGAACATCAGATGCACATCTTTCAGTCCCATCACAGTCCTTCCCTTTAATCTAGGTGTTACTCTCTGCATTCAGGTTCACCTTGTCTGATACACCTCTGCTGCAAAAAGCATGTGTTGTTTTGCTTTAGCCTGGGTTATGGTGGGTGTGTTTTCTTCTCTTAGGAGGTGGAAGGTGAGAGAATAGCTCTTAGGTGGTAAGGTTACTAAATCCAAATCTTTTGCTTCCTGGACAAGTATGTACAGAGAAGATAGGCTTTTGTTGTAATTTTTCTTGAATGACATGGTCTTGCCAATATATCTTTCAGTGAAATTATAAAAAAATGCCCAGGACTGTTTGCAGTCCTGAATGAGCACAGTAGCCAATACAGAAGTTACCAACACCCTCACCCATACCAGCAGCTGTGAGGGATTTTTTTTTTATTTTATAATTTGAATCAAGTATTGATTGTCTTTTATGCAGCTAAGTGCTTTTCTGGCCAGACTCTATCAGCAGTTAGCACATAAACATAATAAGATTTTGTTATAGAATAAACAAAGCCAGAAATCTGCATTTTTGTACCTATTCAGAGCCTCAAGAATTGCTGACAGTCTAAAACTGTCACTCCAAGAATATATAAAGAAAAAGATGAATACAAAGAAGTGCTGGTTTAGTTTTGCCTCTTCAAGGGTAATACACACTTGACCTGGTTACGTATGTGTTTAACTACTCTAGGGATGGTGCCAAAGGTGGCTGGTGACCCCAGTCTGCCATTATGCTGGGCTTGGAAATCTTACAAGGACATGGACATGACAGACCCATATGTACCATTGCAAGAATTACAGCTGACATTTTCATCACTGACAGAAGACAAAGGTTTATGCTACTGGCTGTATATTTGTCTTGAAAACAAGATTTGTGACAGAAAGTCTGTAAAGCTACCAAAACTTTAACAAGGGCTTTCCAATTCAGAGCAATGGAAATTAGAGTGCCAGAAAAAATCAGGGTATCCTAGGCAGTCACATAAACAAACATATATATATATATATATATATATATATATATATATATATATATATACAAAAGGTACATAAAACATTCAAATACATCTTTCTTCTGTCCCTACCCCCACCAAAGGAAAAACTTGAATCTTGTTAGTCTAGCTGTTAAGGTTTCCTGTTTGAAAAAGAAGCCATAAGGTCCAGACTAATTTTTATTAATTATTTTATGCTGTGAAACCTAAACATGTGACAAGTAGAAAGTTATTTAATCAATAATGATATCATAGAACAAGTTTTGACAAGACTATGAATAAAGTAAATTGCAGTAACAGGAGAATAACTCAAAATGTCATTGCCTTTTAAGGCACAAAAGTGCCTCCAATAAAAGATCAAATGCAGGGGATAAAGTATTAACAATTACAAATCCCCAAACAGTTGTATTTAGTAAAAAATAAGGTACCGAATAATTGAAAACATACAAACAGAATAATCTGTCAAATGTGACACTGACATCTGCATCAAAATCCCTATGCAAGAAAGGTGGCAACTAGTAATGCTCAAGCTCGTGTTAAAAAAGCCAATCATTCTTATTACTTTAAGTTCAGCCTTCTTGTCTTTAATCATGGTTCATTAAATTGTAGTGCACTACTAGCACAATGTAAAGTAGCTAGTCTGAGTAATTCAAAATATATAGACTCTCTCTGGAAAACACTTATAATATGGAAGACAAAATAATTTATTTCTATTCTTCAGTGCTCCATTACTTTTTAGTTTGCTTTTCATTTAAATGACACACAGCCAAACTGAAGGATAAAAAGGAAATGTCCTTTTGCAACTTTCATGAGGACATGAAGATACCAACCCAAGGATACCTAACTCAGAAACAATGAAAACAAAGTGTAGGTTTTTTCCTTTTTTTAAGGAATAAGAATTTTTAGTCCTTAATTTGAAGCCTGTTAAAATAACCTTATAGGTAGGCAGGGTAGATATCCATGAGTCTCCAGTAAAGAAATTACAAAAAAAAAAAAGAGGTAATTTCTCCTTGATGTACCAAAATTGGTTTCCTCTGGATGCTACAACTTAATCAAATGGGGATCTTAACTATTCAATTCATTAAGATACTATCCACAGCTTTGGAAACTGTTCCGGAGCATGTGTGGAAGTTCTCTTTGATGGTTATACTGCTGCTATTGTTTAACCAAGCTGCATTATTTAGCTTAGCTAATTCACCCCCCCCCACTCCCCCAACTTTTTCTTTTAACACTTTCCCATTATTATTTCCTCACTGTAGAAGCAGAAGTCAAGCTCTCTAAATGTACACTGCTTGATCCTCACTGTTCCAGAGCTACATTTTATGAGAGGTTTTCCTTTTAACCGGGAAAGACCAAAGTTAACAAGACTATTAATGTACATAACATTAAAAAAATAACCAGAACTGTATCTGATGCTCTTTAGTCTAGTAAAGCACAACGCACTATAAGGACATGAAGCTTTAATCTTTCTGGCACCAAAGAAAAATGGAAATGTCTCCTGGGAAATGGTACAGGGTGCCATCTTCACCAGCATTTAACAGTGACACAGAATTAGAGTTAACAGAAGTCAAAGGGACAGAGTTAAGCATAGACTGCCAGCTTAAAAGCCTCCTAGAAAACAGATGGACAAAACCCCTAAACAAACAGTGAGAACATTATCATACTTCAGTATTGCACTATGGCACAATATTTTGATGTTCCAAGAAGTGATCCTCACTGAGGTTGGCATTTGAGAACAAAATAAAAGTTTCTGAAAAATCAAAACTACTATTCCTTACATGCCAAGTACACTTAGGAATGCTACAAGCTCCATACCCAGACTGACTTCTTATTTCAAACTACTTTGTGGAGGAATAAATACAACTACATGTTCGTACATTAGAAAAAAAAAAAAAAAGCAAATCCAAGATACTGTACCACTAGAAGAAGTTACTCAAAAGAAATGGCTTCAGAAGCACTATTTCAACTATTTCAAACACCACTATTTCAACTCTATTGTTGATGACACTATGATATACTATTTTCTAAGTGCAAAATAATACCAAACAACCTCAAGAACTATTTGATTTACATGGTTTATCCAGCAGCCTATAACAGCAAGTCTCTTCCAGGTAGGCTTACATAATATATAAATTAATGGTTTTAATACTTACAAATGGATATGTTTATCCTGCAGATGCAAGGATGTGAAACTGCTCTTAATAACAGCTCAGTATTTCTCTGTCTTAAAGGCTAGAACAGATCTGTTACTTTGCAACACCAAGCTTTATGTAGTGTTCACTACCTATACTTTCAAGCCTAGCAAGTCAGTCCTCTAATTAGCCAGATCTCTTCTTTCACCTTCCTGATTTCTACTGCCTAAGGTTCTATGATGCACTGCCTGCCATGAAAAATAGCTTGAAGCACAACCAGATTCTTTTTCTGCTTGATATTCCAGGAATTAAACACTTAAAACAACATCTGCCTCTATGATATTCACAACTTCGCAGAGCCATCAACAAGGATGGCTGCCACATGTCTGAAATCACAGGCAAATGAAACAGTGGGTCTTCTTACACTCTGGAGAAAGGCAGATGCCAGCAAGGGCTCAAGAGAAGTATTACAAAAACCTCTGCTAAACTAAAGCATTCCAGTGCTGCTCTGAAGCCAAGACCTTCAAGTTACAATGCAGGGAACCCAGAAACATAAAGCATGTGCCTGGCATGGACTTAATTTCTTACTGAGAGGATATGGATTGGATCTTACCAGGGATATTAGCAACAAACCACACTTTGTGGGAGATTCTGGGATAGATCTCTACAAGCCCTTGTCAACAGCAATAAAGACTCCCCATGACACAACCTCCAAGAGCCAAAAAACCAGTAGTGCCTTCTAATGCTTTCTCATTCCATTGTCAGTATTACAGCTTTGAAGCAGCAATTCAATACCTGTGTAATAATGCATTTTGTGGTAACAGTGATAGTCTAAAACACCTCAAAGTGTACTGACAGACATGCCTGGCATCACTGAATTCAAAAGCATTCTGTTGCACCCTCTAATTAAAGAAAGTCTGATCCACCAAAATGAATGTGTCTGAAGGTGATAAAACTCTAAACAGAACAGAAAATTAAATATTCCTGCTTCACAGAAGAGCTCTATGCAGCTGGAATCAATGTCTCAAATGAGGCCTTGTCCAGGCCTTTCTCAATGGACTACTGGGACCATAATACATCCAGCAAAAAATTATTCAACCACAAGTAGCTCATGGTTGTGTTTTCTATCAGAAGATTTCTATAATTTCCTAACCACACAATGCAATTACAGATGAATTAATAATATCTCTGTGTAGGTCTTAGTGAAATTTTACTTATATCTAATGAAAACAATAAATTAGTAGATGCATTTCATGTATATGAGTATTTTTAAGAGATTTTTTAAAAAAAATAAATTATTTTACAATTCATGAGACTTTGAAGAGACCTTCTAAAATTTCTTTTATATTTTAGTACATTGCCTTTACTGTTTCTTCTTTTTAAAAAGTATTTATTTATTTATTTAAAGCCTTTTCACAGGCCTTTCAGTAATATTACAGTATACCTTTCCTGACACAAGTCTGACTAGATTAAGTACAATCTTCCAGACCTCTGGTCAATTATTTTCAGTATTCTTTGGGGTTTTTTTAACACAGTATAGTTTTTTCCCAAGCCTTTACTGACCTTAGGCTTTTAAATCAAGCAATTCATAACTTAACATTTAATCACCCAGTGTAAAATAATTGCTTAAAAGAATGAAGATGAAGTAAAGGGAATAGTAAAAATAATGGAGTAATGGAGAAAAGAGAAAAACCGACAGTAACTCATGGGATCTTTGTAGTTTACATGCATTACACTAACACTGGCAATACATTACTAACAAAGAGCTCAAAAATCCTTTCCAACTCTCACCTAAAAGTAACATTATTCTATGTGCCTATTACCTGAACACAAGACCAGCTTTCACACTGTTTGCCAAACCAGGTTAATGCCCAGGAAAGAGCACAGCTCTGGAAGGCTACAGCAAGGCCTCCCACAGCTCCTTCTGTCCTGAGGCACATTTTATCCATGCACCAGTTCCATGTTTATGTACCCACTGTACCTACAGCCACATGCAGAGAAGCTTTTCTGTTACTGAAACAATCCTAAGATACCTGAAGCCGGGCAGAAAGGAACCATACAAGACTAAGGGTAATAAATACATTTTGAAAAAAAATAGCATGATGGCTTGTTAACACACTAAAACTAACACCTGCCCCCAGTGAATAAGCTCTTTTATAAATGAATAACCCCAGAAAATACTTCTAGACCTTTTCTCATTCACTGGATAGAAAGCTGTATTTCACTATAATAATTTTTTTTACAATTATTTCAATCTAGGTCAAAGCTGGCGGCAAGTCTTAGAACTGCCTCCCAAGGTGAATGCAGTTGCTCCTGGTTTGCTGTTAGCAGTCTATCCATACAAACACAACCCACTATTTTGGTAATATGTCTTTTAAAATAAACTATTTTTCTGTTCATCCCACTTGCATTTTCCATTACTGAGTTGTTTGTTCCCAAAAAGACTAAAACAGGTATACGATTTGCGAAGTTTACTTGTATTTAGACAAGTAAAATCTTGCTGGACTATTCTTTTTCTTAATGTATTTAATGGATTCCATCCTCAGTAGTAGCTGCCTTTCATTATTTTGCAACTATCTTCAAATTATTTTGATTAAACTAGATTTTATTAAACCTCATACAAAGCTAGCTAGTCCAATCACCCTTTGCACACCATAAAAAAATAATAATGCAACAAAAAAATCACCACAGAAACAAATCACTGGACAAATCACAAATAAACCACTAGATAAATAATAAATAATCCAGACCTTGGGATGAAGGTTTTCAGAAATAATTTGAAGTAGTTTGTTAGTCAATACAAAAAATTTCTAACTGGAGTAATTCTGCTTTCCAATAGTCAACATAAAAATCATCACCTTGTTGTCATACTAACTGAGAAATTAATATATGCATGTGCTTCTCAAGACTCTCTTGAAAATGTTAATATAAGAAATGTGCTTCCAAATGCCAATTTTGTAAAAAATTTAAACCTTAGGATAAATATAAAAAGTACCCTATACAGAGATATGCATGAATCCCATCAGAAAACAATCCATAACATCCAACTTCTAGTTAATGTAGATCAGTACCATAGACCTCAGTCTGCAGCTTTAATAAAAGACAATCCAATGTTAGGTCATAATAGTTTTATCCTAGCTAGTCTCTAACTAACAGGATTTATTTGTTGTAACATGTTAATTTAGTGGAACAAGTTGAAAAGCTCAGCTCCCAGAACAACTAATTTAACTTCCTCTACAGGAAATATGCTTATTTGAAGGCATTGCTGGTATTTTCTGTGGAAAGAACACAAGATAACCAGAAAAGTCTATTTGCAATGCCCCTGTTATGATTGTTTGCAATGATTCTTAAGAGAGCCATACGCCAGTTTGGCACTGTAATTCAGGAAAGAAAACATTCACTTACCGCAGTGTGACTGGAAAACCTGTGGCTTGACTACCTGATTGCAGATATTGCACACTACAAGATAGAAATCATCATGAGCTGGATAATGGCCAAATAAGTGCATATCTGTGGGAAAGTTAAAAATATATACAAGAATTAGAAGTTATGCTTTAAATATCTATTAAGAAAAAAAACCTGAAAATACTGTAGGGCCATTACTGTTATAATAATTTACACAAAGCAAATGTATACATTGCTCCGTAAGAGCTTCTTACTATGTTAAAGCGATTTTTTCCCTCTTTTGAGTTTCAAGGTCCTGTACTAATGCTGCAGTCTCATCCCTCAGTCTAAGTAAGAACACAGACTGCAACACCTTTTCTTAACACTCACTGTGAAGAAGTGGAATAAGCATTTCTGTACTGGTCAAATGTTGAAACAGTAAAGGAATATTTTTTAAAAATTTCTGCCTAAAGGTCATTATAGAAAACATGTTGCATGTGTTCTATGTTACAATATTCTAAGCTTGACTATAAGTTGCTTGAAAAAGCTAGTTATAGTAACCAAGGTCAAGGATCCTACAGCTTCAAATACAGCCAGGAATGCCACGCCATATGAAATTTCTGATTCTGTGCAAATGCCCTTCCCTAGTTCTGACACCCTGCTGTTTGTCCCCAACAAATACTGTGGGAAGAGACAAAGTTGGTTAATAAGGTATTTCTTGGTGATGGTATGAGGAATTAAATGAAATCCAAAGACAGGTACAGTCAGATGATGACAGGCACTTGTCCCTCTCAGATGAAACACATAATGCATTACATGCATTCTTAAGCCATTACAAACAGAGTAAAATCGACTTAAATTACTAACTGAAGCCCTCAGAACTCTAACATTACAAGTGAGGTAACCTGTTCTACTCTTCATTGTTATAACTTAAGAACAAGCACACACACTCATCCACCACAGCTTGGAGGACAGAAACTTCAGTCACTTCTATGCATTTCAGTGGGATCATGTCACCATACCCAGTGTTGCTAATGTATGTGTTGCTGTACTAGTAACCCCATGCCAAGCAGTGACTCCACAGATCACACTACTTCTCAGATTATAAAAATAAAAATGTTGTAAATTTCAGTGTTATTCAGAAGCATCTGAAATCTATTACAGAATTTACAAATGTAGACTGAAATATTAATCTGGTGCTTTTTAAACAGGAGGAAAACCAAGAGAACAAACATGTAAAACAACAGCTGTGATTGAAAAACACCAACAACTAAATCCTACTTTTCTAGTAAGTCACGTACTTCTAAAAAATCTTTCAAAAACTGACTCAAGCAGGTACCTCAGTTCATCAGTTCTTTACTAAAGCAATTATTTTGGCCCAAAACTACTTTCATAAGTAATTCTGCCCTGGCCTCTGGCATTGTAGGTAACATCACTGCTTATGATGGCAGTGCTTGGCATGATGAAGTGCAAAATGTCTTCAGCTCCCAAAAGGTCCAGAGGAACAGGGCATCACTCTCATGGTGATACAGGCAGTACCACAAGTAGATCCAAAGAGATTCATTCAAGAACTCTTGGGCACAAACCAGCCCCACCAACCTGCAGGTATTTCATAGTATGACATGATATGCATAGTTCCTTTATCCACTGAAAACTAAAACCCTTTCTTTCTGTTACTGCTTGTACCAGGTTATGAAATCCAGTTGAAAGGTTAACCAGACGCTGACTCCTTTGCAGTGCTGGTCTTGCACTAACCAAGCCTTCAAATGCAGTACAGCCAGATGAATGCAATCAACACATTCAACCTAAATTTAAAAGAATGTTGGTGGTGAGGTATAAACTCCTTTGGTGTAATTAGTGTTAGTACTGGTGAAGCCAGAAGTGCCAAGTTAAGTTCAATCAAATCTTCCTTAATGGTAAAACAGATAAACAAAACCCTAAGCAGGCACTAAAACAGGCCTTTTTATTCTATTATTTTAATATGATAATTCAGTGACCTTAAAAAAATTATTTTACAATAGCAATTCTTATCTGGATCGTTTTGATCACAACTAATAGATTTCCATTAACAGCACTGTAAATTCCACAGAAAGGAATACTTCTTCTGGGTATGATTTGACCCAAAGTCTCAGCCTAAAAACATGCATTTAATTACAGTTATGAAATTTTTTTTAAATGATTAAAACATCTCAAAATATTTTTTTCTGTTGTTTGAAAGGAACAGTGACAATCTTCTTATGAAAACATAGAGACTTTGCCCTTCACAAACAGAAAAGCTACAACTGTTTTCCAGTTTAAATTCCTTAAGTTAATTTAACCTTCACAGGTCTGTATCCTAACCTTTAAAACATGTCCAGCTCTGAGGTGTCTAAAGTTTGGCTGGGTCCGAGTCTGAATTTTTATGATTTCTGGCTGCAGGGAGTAACTTATAAAAAACATAAAGTATTAATACTAGCAAAAAGCATTGAAGGACATAGGTGGGAAAAGGAATCAGGTTAATTCACAGGATCACAAAACCATCTATCTTTTCATCAGGCACTGCCAAGGAGCCAGAGCAATGAAGGAAAAGTCCCGTGAGCTTGCTCCACTCCCCTGGCAAACACCACTGCACCTAACAGGTAAACAGCACCATTTGAGGGGGGTTTTTTCATACTCCATGTGGGTTGATATACAAAGAAACTGCACAGACATGTAGGAGAACACACCAAAATGCTGCTGTGAGACACACAGCATCAAAAGGATGCACAGATGCAGAGTAATGACATCCTGAAGCAGCATTTTGGAAGTTTTTTCATTTTGCAGGTGCCTAGAAATAGCCCAGTGGAGGTGCAGGTGTCCATTGTAAATGTGAATCTTCTGTATGAAGTTATCAGCCCCTTCTCAAAAGTCCACTTAAAATAATCTGAGAATCTCGAGGATACAAGACTGCAGGTTGAAAATAAGATCACAGCATACAAATATACTGTTATTATTGAATCAGAATAGATTAAAAACTTTATTTAAACACTGTATTTCAGGCTTTTAAGATTCCTTAAAACTCTCACTATGCAAGTTTTTAAAAAAATAAAATTCTGTAAGTCCAAGCAGGTTTAACTACCTCTCTTAGTTTATTCATGTTAACCAGATTGGCACAAATTTGGCCTCATGATTAAATTCATTATTTGTAATGATATATAAATTACTTTTCAATTGAAATAGCACAACATATCAATATTGACTCACTACAAAGTCCAACTGGGAATACACTTTATTAGATGCAATAGTACTACAAACGCAATCCAGATCAGAGAATGTACAATGAATAAAGCAAGGAATATTTGAAATTTAAAATAAAGTAGAAAAGATTAACAGCTATCTATCTTTTCACACAGATTTTTCTGTTTTTAATAAGAACAATTCAATGCTACCATGTTCTACTCAAAATAACCAAGACTGAAAGATTACTTTAGACACTGGTATCATTCTTAGATCAGATTGCAGCCATTTGACAAGTTAGACCTTCTGTGTGCAATAAAAAAAGACAATGGCCTCTCCAAACAAAAAACTGTCTTCTAAAGGCAATAATCACATTTTCCTGACTGCTTAGTCAGAAAAAAATTGTTAAAAGCTTTTCAGAAAAGATTACTTTTGGGGAAGAAAACATGTCTCTAAAGTCAGCCCAGGAAAGACTTTTTCATGGAAGAAGAGGCAAGACCACTGAAAAAGACAGGCGATAATAATTGAGTAAGGTGAGAGACTATCAAATGGTACAGAAATAATTATCAAGGTTCAAACAGAAAAAGGAAGGACAGAAAAGCAACTGTAAAGAGTATTTATTTTCTACCAAAAACTGCCTACCCCCTAAAAGTGAAACAAAGTGACCACAGTGTGCACGACTCACCACGCTCTGGCCCAGCCCTCCCACAAGGTAAAAGCACCCCATAGCCCCCATCACAATTGCCCCACTTTACTGGAATATACTTCCAGCAGATTCAAAGTAGACTCTTGATGGCAAGAAGAAGTGGCAACTTACTTTTCAGTACCCACAGACTTTCCAAAACGGCCATGCACACATACCTCACTCCTTGCAGTGCTGAACTGTCATCCCCTCAAAATGAACCACAACTGCCCCTTGATACAATACAATGACAAAAGCCAGCTTGAAAATGAGCTACTGAACTAACAGGATTCAAAAGCGGCCCATATCATGGGAAAGATATTCTATATAGGTAGAAATCTGAGACAGTGAATGCTGCCTGTTCAAAATTACTTTCATAGATTAAAATCTTAAATTATTACTTTGTGTATACTTTGCTATGGCACTCGAAAAATGAATGCAACTTTCTCCTGTAGGTGTTATATTACTAACATTTGCAAATAAAAAGAGAGCTGTAGCCATATGACACAGTTTTGTAAGACATCAATTTGGTGAAATGTGCATTAAGAACACAAATACCATAGAAAAATAGAAAATGTTGTTTCTGCAAATTGTGACACAAACACAAAAATGCAGGTGTCAGGTATGACTTTTTATCTTCTCCAATAACACACAGAAAGGAATTATTTTTAGTAACAATCCAAGGCAGATGACTTACATGAAGCTCCTTCTCTATTATTATATAATTCATAATAATTTACATCCCACTGTATAATAAAACACAAGCTAGAAGTAATCTAAAACATTCTTCCATTGCGGAATTAAGGTTGTCAAACAGTAAGACCTCACAGTATTGCGTGGGAAATCAAGTTTTAATGATGATCTTTTGCTATAAATTATACACACTTTAAACATTCACTTATATATCTGTTGCTCCGCTAAATATACCCACAAAGCCTGCTTTGAAAAATATTAGTGAGGTTTATGTGCCAAGAGAGGAAAGGGGAGTAAGGAGGGGAAGATAAAGCTATTCAAGACACATTGATGACTGGCTTAAAACTAAAAAAGAAAAGCTAAAAAAAAAAAAAGCAATGGCAAAAATGGCAAAGGATAAAACAGAATACATGTGGTTTCTCCAGCTCCTAGAGCTACATATTTTTAAACTCTATGTCTAGAATTGTGCCTAATATTTCCCTCTTGTTCCACAGAAGCGACAAATCTGTACATCATTCAAGAACTGGTGTAAAGTACAAAATCTTTCAGTGCAGCAGATTACTTAAAAAACTAAGTAATTTGAATGGTGAATTGAAACTTGAAACTGAAACAATAAAAAGACAATCTTCAGGGCATTATTCAGACAGCAGTTAAACACACTTGCATAGACAGGTTGGTCTTATCATAGAAATAAATGTCACACTCTTTCCATTTAACATGAGCTTATTCTCCCCCGAGTGCAGTTTTCCTTTCTTACACAAAAACCAGTAAGTCACTTCAGTAATTAGTTCACCAGAATAAATTGCATTTTACCCCTGAAAATGTCAGTCACAGTTGCAAATTAATCCCAGAATGATTTAAGCTGCAAGAGATCACTGGATCTCATTTACTTCAAGATCCTGCTGAAATGGTGGCTAACTTCAGGGTCAGAGCCACAAAGATCATTTTCTGATGGAAAAATGCAGGTCGTGGTTAAAGTAATCATGAAGTTGAGGACAAAATAAAATTAAAATATTCATGACAGAACTAACACAGGACCAAAAACAACTGTCTTAAGTCCTGACTGATGCTCTTCAGGTCCTAATACAAGGAACTTAAGTTTCTGCATGATAAAAAGTCAAATGAGAAAGAAAATCAATGAGAAGAAAACAGAAATACTGGCCTTCTCAGGATCAGCAACAATAAATGAAACATGATCGTCATAAAGGAAAAAAAAGGTAGGGAAAAAGCAGCAAATAGACTTAAGTGTCAGTGTGGTAAAGAGTTAAGGTCATGACACCTTTAAACCAGTCCAGTATGGTTGAATGGTATGCTGCCTCCCAGGTTAGAGCAATCATGAGGACAGTGGCAATCCTGAGGAATGCTGGGAATAGTTTATTAATTATAGTGTAAACAATAAATACCACCCCAGTGACGCAGAAAGACTTTGTACTCCACGGCCTTATCTAGGCATAATGAAATGGTACCAAAGATGGAAATGGTGCCTTCTCTTCCCAAAGAGCCATACTAAAAGAAAAAAACCCAAAAATTCGTAAGTGGGAACCAGTGATCTAAACAAATATTGTGGATTAACCATATTGGCATATCTTTTGTAACAACCATTGTTTGGAAGGGATTACAAAGTAAACCAGGCAACACTGACATTACTGTTTTGCATAAGACTACATATCAATAAAGAGAAGAATGAAATAAGCACAGGAAAATGTGACAATGTTGTTCTTCCATAATTTTGAAGGCTTTTATATAAATTCTATGTAGGCTAAGGTCTAAGGTAATTTGGCAATAGAGGATCAGAATTACCTGGGCTACCAGATTAACATATCACAAGAATACTGGAAAACATAAAACTCATACGTTAAAAAGTATTCTGCATACCTGTGACACCAAAAAAAATCTCCATTTTTCATGTCAGCTTATCAGGGTGAGGACAATAAAACCAATATTTGTAATTTAAATGGACATCACTCAATTACAGTACCTAGTTTTCAGTAAGGTAAGTGTAATCATAATGTAAGAACATGAGGCACTTGTAACAACTCCAGTACCAGCTACAAAATCATTTATTGTTCTTACATTTTTCTTTAATTACTAGATTGTACTTCAGGGTAATTATCTAAAGGAGCTTCTTCCTCAGGAACTTGGATTTTGAATTGCCTTCTATTTTACATACAATAACATATATCAGGTACTGTAGCAACTGCTTATGAAGTTTGTATTATAAAACTGTACAGTCAATACCCAGAAGAAAATCCTGCTATATTGTAAAATAGATATTAAGTAAGCATATTAAGAACCAAAGATATAAACAAATAAAAAAACCAAACAAAAATCCGAAAACAAAATAATTTTTCCACAAATCAGTTACGAAATACCCCTCAAATCTAGGTGAGCAAAATACAAGGAAGAAACAGGCTTTTAATGCATTCAAAATCAAACTAGAAGAGTAATGGAAATGTAAACAGTATCTTCAAACAACAGGTTAACATTTAGATCTATCTGGCTTTTGGGATTTAAGGAGATATGTGCTACCAAATATCTCTATTTTCTCAACCAGATGCACTTAGTCTAATTAAAGGTATCACCTTCAGCTACAAATTTCATCTTGCTTATGTCTGGAAATCTTCAGGACAGCAATAGTATTATCCAATGACAGCAGAAATTAAATTACTGAGGGCAAGGAAAAAAGGACACATTATTTATAAGGATCCAGACCATGTACTTCATATCCAGAAGAAGAGGTGACATTCCATCTATGTAACATATAGTGTAACTGTCATCTGCAACTTAACTACAATAATTCATAGAAATACACAGTGTTTCAGCTTTTGATTTTTCTGCATGAAGATGATTAAGCTTTCTGATACATAGCCAAATAAACTAAACAGGTTTGAAAACATCATTAACATACTGATCCTGCAGAAACAGTAAGATAAAGCTCTGGAGATACCAAATGCTGGTTGACAAAGAATCAAAATAATTTAACAATCCATCTGTAAACTTCACAACAGTATCTTTGTACTACATATCATCTTTAGAGTGAGTCAGAGTGAGTACTAAAGTACTTATTTTTCCCCATTTCCCTCATAGCTTCAATGATTTTATATTAAGTGAACAAATATAAGTGGTCTAAAAAATAAAGTTTGAAAGGAAAATAACTTCTTTGACATTTACTGATATTTTCTTTTGTTTTTTTTTTTAAGGAAATGTTGAATATATCATGTCAGTGACTACTAGTAGTCATATTAGGGATTACTGAATTTGGAGCAAAAAGAAATGTTTTAAATTCAATTATTTTGCAATACTTTTACTAATTCCAACATTTGGAGTGCTAGTAAAGAAATACTACAAGGATAGCTGGTTTTCTTCTTTCATTTTCTTCAATGCACACTAAGAAGATGCACACTACAATGCAGTAAAACAGTCCTAGGAAGAAAAAAACACAAAAACCCCTTCATTCCTATTTCTTCTGTGCAGACTGCCATGAAACAGACTTTAATCCTCCAAGTGGTGTTTCCTTCATAAACACTCAGCAAGACACAACTGGCACTCACACACTCGCCTGCAAAGCTGTATTATCTTCTGCAGAAGAGTGACTCTGGTTTAAGGCAGTACAACTGGACTGAAGGAGAGAGCTGGCTTAATTCCTGGCTCCCAAACAACATTCTTGCATGACCCTGATTAGATTTTTCTGTGCCTCAGTATCCCATCTCTAAAATCAGGATAATATGCTCTTTGTCTGCTCTGCCTGTTTAGATTGCAGCCTTTCAGTATTCTCTTACTATTTGTCCATACACTGGGACCACAATGGGGCCCTTCATTTTGGCTGGGACCTCACTATGACAATAGAACAAGCAACTAATAGGATAACTTGCAGTGTGTTTTAGAAGCACTGTGTGACAATCTTGGCAGAAATTCTGTTTTTTTGATAAAGGACATAAGTTATTAAGAATTAAAGAAAGTCTTATAAAAATGAATTTTTCACACCTTCCTAGGCCACCTCATTAGTAACATTATTATTATTATTGAAAATAAAATAGCATTATCAGAAAAATATCTCTCAGAAAATGACCAATTTTATAGTAGGGAAAATGATGAGTAAATGAGCAAATAAACACTGAGAAAAATAAAATATTTAATCTCACTTATGTAATTTTACAAAATGCTAAGAACTTCATTGATCATCACTTCTCCCTATAAAAAGAGCCAAGGCCAAAAGCATCTTTTAATTTAACTCTCTTCTCACACAAGATAGAAAGTGTCTGCTCATTCTTAATCAACAGTTGCGTATTAAATGGAAATATATTGTCTAAACATACAGTCTAAAAGGACACAAAGCATTCTTATGCCAATTCTCTGAGCTTTCTCAGTATTGCCTCCTACACCTATAACAGCATCTCTTTTCAGGAATATTGCCTCTCATGTAACTCAACTCTCTGAAGAAACTTACTTTCAGATAGATTTTTAGTAACAATCTTTTTTCTACACAGTTTCAAATGAAATTGATTTAGTTCTTTCTTGTAGGCATACAGATCAAGCTACTGCTTTAAGTGTTTAACTGTGGGGTTTTTTCAGTTAGAGGACTTTATGCCAAGGAAAAAATACATGAAAAAAATTATTAATGAATAACAGGAGGTGAAAATATGAATGAGAAACTTTCTAACCAAAGTTCAAACATACAAAATATCTACCCAGGGCCACTTGGACAAAACTGTAAAATAATTCCCACAAATTGAAGAGCAGCCTATAGTTCCACTATCACACAACTCCAGAAAACAGCTCTCATTCTAAAAATTTTTGTCTCAAGGGAATAATTAAGTGCAATCAGTCAAATCAGATTTGTACTGTCTGAAAAAGCATATATACATCAGCTATTACACTGAGATTTATATTATACACTTTCATGCACACCACAAACATTTCCCAGGATAGGAATATGCTCCTATTGGTTCAAGTTGCCTACAAACAGGTCAGGCAATGCAGCACTCTGTGCTGGTACAGCAGTCTTGTCCTTATTGCAGAAGGTAAAAGCACAGTTTTGCTGGACTAACAGCCCATGACAAGAGCCTGCTGCACACCTCAGAGAATGTTCTTACCTCTAACACACACAACCCTTAAAGAATATGGTCATGAAGGGCTCAGGTCAATACAAGTCTGTATGCCACTAAAGTCTCCATCAAGTGTTCACTACAAACACATTAAAGAATATATATACACGGCATTCAGAGGTATTCTATTCCTTCCACCTCCCTCCTTCCTCCAGAAGTGTCACTAACACTTCCTCAAAAGTACAGGATCAACCACAATTTTAAGTCACAAAACAAAGCTTTGCAGTTAAAGTGACCACCCTATAAAGGAGCAAATTCCGCTATCAAGACAAGATAATGAAATTTGCTGCCATTAAATGAAAGTAAAAATCATCAAGCAAAAAAAGGCCTTAAGAAACTTGTGGAGATTTTATCAACTAAAGAATGAGCAGAAGAAACTTTAAGTATTTTCCCTCTGAAACATCAAGATAGCTCTGAAGACCTTAAAAATATTTACAAGGCAAGTCTAAAGTAACCTGCCAATCTAGTAGTACTGAAGAAGCAAAAGAAAGAAATTAAAAGCAATGGAAGACACACTTACTACTTGTATCTGTCATCAACTTGTTATGTTGCACAGTACCTACTCCTGAGACAAATCATTGGTTTAATACTGTCACTCAAAGGCATACATGCTAATATAATAAAAGGTATTACTGGGGGTTCTTTCCTTTTAATGAAAGAAAGAAGCAGTTTATTAGCTCTATCACATTATTGTTGTGTTTCAATTTCTGCTACACTGAATACTGCATATATGCAATACTCACTATCTAACAACAAAAAAAATGCAACAGTTTCATTTTTGTGTTTTCAAACAGAGACTTGGGAAAGCTTCGGATGTCTCTGGAGCTGTTTTGTTTGTTTCCTGGACAGGAGAAAAAGGTGACTTTTGTGAAATAAAACTACTCAAAATATGGAAAGATAACAGTTTTTCCTAATTTTAATCTTAAATACACAACTACTACAAGGAACTTTCCAGCTCACTGTTCTTCACAACAGTAGATCATTTTCCACTACTTGAGAGCAGCAATGACTTACTAGTCTGTACTTGATTGGTACTTCTAGGGGAAAAGTACCACTAAGTAGCATTTCTTCTTCAAATACCATAAAGCAGCATTTCTAAGTCTTGAGAATCCCTTCTCTTTAAAGGAAGACCACTGATGATCAAGCATGAGCAGGCTGAGTTGAGATGCGCTACACTGAGGTAAAAATAAAAATGTATCAGATTCATTTGACCAGGAAGGTAGTGAGGCTCCTTAGTGCAAAGCCTGAGTTACCGGTACACTGCAGCTTCATTGCTGTTGACACCTGACTGAAATTAGGATATGAAAGGCTCAGACATTTTTACTAGGCTGCAAAGAACATCCCAAGAACACAGACAAAGCAAATTTCACCAAGACTGAACAAGCTGCTGAAAATGGCTCTGCTCAGTGACTGTCTCAGGTTCTTGGCACAAATATGTAAATGGTGGGCAAAAGCCTTTGCTGACATGACCAGCTCCTGGAGTGATGCCTTCACCTCCACCCAGCTTCCCGCATCAATCTCACCCACCCAACAGCTCGCTGACACGAGCAGACCACTTAACACCTCTTATGCTGCAGTCTGATGCCTGTCAACTTTGCTTAGAAGCAATCTCCCTTCCAGCATTATACTTTTCTGAGGATTTGGGTGTAGAAAAGCAATTGTTCATTTATTTCTGAGGACTGGGGTGCATGGAAGCAGTTGCTAATTTATGTCATCCAGTACTGAGAGTGTTGTGCTAGCTCTTCAACAACTAAGAAATATCAACCAACAACTACTGTTTACAGTCTGATTCTTCATGTGTTTAGAATCCACATTTTTTTCTTCAAGTTGGCTGTGCCCCCTAGCCCTCCATGATTTATCTAATTGTAGGGTCATTGGAACAAGACGTTTCCTAGATAAAGTTCAAGACACAGCTTTTCAGAGACACTCCATTCTCTGGCACATATCTGGCTTTAGCAGTGCCTTGAATTGACAAAAGAAAAAGGAGATAGAGGAGCAAAAATACACTGCCTTGTCTCATGGATTTCAAGTACACTCCAGCTCATAAAGCAATAAAAAGTCATCACAATGCATGGACAGAGAACACTTTGGAGACTTTCTCACCAAACCCACTTAACAAAAATATCTTCTCCATTATCCTAAGGAACGAAACATACCCCCATTTACTTTAACAGTAAAGGTCCTTGGAGGGCTGTTACTAATTACTGCATAATCCAACAGACTATCCAAACAGGATAGTGGACAAAGAAGGAGCCAAACCCTGCATTCCTTCTTCCCCTATGGGGAAAGCTTTTAGACAAATTTCTTGACTTCTTAGTGTCTTCCCCTGTAAATCAAGAGCAATTACGTACATTTGTAACTTATAATTAAACACTTCCAAATTTAAGAATGAAAAGCATCACACAAGAAAAGAAGTATAACCATTATTATGCACATTTGAATAAATGCTAACAACTCATCTGCAACTTTATGTGATAATTACAATGGCATAAGTGACAGCTAATTCCTAGCACAGCATTTCATCTGGAAAAATACAACTGGTATTACTACTTTTCTAAAAGACTGAATTCAACAAAATTCAGCTTCTGAAAAAAAAAACAAACCCAACTGATAGTAGCCTGAATATGGTACAGCAGCCATGTAAGTGAACACCTGTCCACTAAAAATTATTTGCCTGTTCTCCAAGCTGCAGAGAAGAAGCAAACTCTGGAGCTGCTTGCATGAGCTGAAACTGCTTCAGTGTGAAAAGGTACATGCACATTTTGAGGAATGTAACACATCTCAGCACATGGACTGCACTGTGTATGCTGCTGAAGCACCAGAGCTGTACAAAGTACCAGCCTCAGGAATTTTGCCAGCAGTTTGGTGAGAGATTAATGTGGTGCATGGATTAAAAGAAAGGCAATGAAGGCTAATATAACATGAAACAGAATAATTATTCTAATCAAAAGAGTCTGTGAAATTCTTTGTTAAGGAGTCCAAATACCCGAGTATAGAAAAAACTAACACTGACACTAACTAGCACTAACATGCTACTCAGCACAGCACATAGAAAGACCATATACATCTGTAAAGTGCATTTTTGGAGTATCATTCACAGAACCTCCACATTAGTGATGTGCACTTCAACAATCTTGTCCGGGATAGACATGTGAGCTTTGTTGAACTGTGTGTCTGAATGGCAGACACAACATGTTAATGTAAACTCCCTGTTAATGAAGCTTCTGTGAATAATCTATCCAACTACTCTGCAGTTAAATACCATCCAAGATGATAATAAATATTTTTTCATCATAGAAAGCCTCTGCCTAAGGAGAACTCTTAAGTACCAAATACACTTTCTTCCAGAGTGTTAAAATACAAAGCACCTTCAAAGCCTCTTAAATTAGTTTCATACCACACTTGTTATTTTAAGTCTCCATGTTCAAGTGCAGTATGTTATTTGATATCTAAAATGTGGTCATTTGACTCTGTTTAAAACTTGTCTCTCAATTTCAAGCATTAAAGAGTAAAGAATCCTTGTAGTTTATAAAACTGAACTCTTTTTATTTTGATTATAACAACATGTTTCTGCAATGCAAAAAGCCTGCAAGAACAGTGAGAGAGGAGAAGCACATCCTCTGAGTAAGTTTCTAGAATACATAGTTACTGCATAGTTACATGATGATACAACAGAATTAAGGCAGTATGCACACCTTACATAGACATTTCTTTATTGATTTAGTATCTGAAAAATAATTTTATAGCTTTATTAGTCTACCTATATTTGCAATACTTGAAGGATACTTGCAACAGCATTTTGCAAACTACCAAAAATCTTATAATATTACATTTTTTTCAACATTTTTCATGGTTTCATGTAAGTGAAAAAGGGTTGTCTTTTTCTTCCTGATTCTTTCATCCTAAACTCTTCATAAACACAAATTAAAACTTGCTAATGTCTACTGTGCTATTCTTTCATCATTTAAGTGAAAGCAGTTTATTTTTCTTGCACCACCTGAATTTTACAGCTAACACAGTCATCACCTATTAAATTTAAGAGCAATACACTAATGCTTTCAGTAGAAAACACAGACATAACTAAGATTTAACCCTGGATGCAAAATTTTTGTCTAAATCTCCACATAGTTAAAGTGGGAATACTAAGTTTCATCTCGGAATTATATTTTACAGCAAGGAGAATATTGCAACTATTTACCACTTACAGTTTAAATGCTGACCACTTGGCCATTCACAATTAACTTATTTTGATTTAGTATCAACAGGGTAGCTACCAGAAATTAAGAGATGACTCTTCTTGTCAAAGAAAGGAGAAAAAAAAAAAAGAGCAATCATGAAAAAGAAATTATAATACCATAAAAATCACTAGTAATCATTCATGCACAGTTAATTATCAAAACATGCCCAATTCTTATTAAAATAACACACTCACAGCTAGCTCACAATCAGTGTTTACATTCCAAGTGCTTTACAACTGCATGTTTCAATAACCTTACAAGGACTCATTCATCTGTGCAAACAGAGCATTACAAAATATCAAACTTATTGCAAAACCTCTGATGAAATTGTGTATAAAATCATCTCTACTAAAATTTCACAAAATGATATGCTATATTAAAAAAAAAACAAAACAAACCAAAAAACTAAAGCATTCCTTCCAGGTGAATATTTCTTCATTGCAAAAAAAAGAAAAAAAAAAGGAAAAAAATCAAATAATACAGCACTATTTTTTCCAGTTCTATTGTCAACTGTTATTTCACACACTTGAATTGCATTTCACTTTATTAAAAGTTAGAGAACAAAGTACATTTCAATGACTGGATTACTGTGTTATCACCATGACATCTGCATACAAGAATATAAGGATCTCCTCAGGTCACATGCACGGATTTGTCTGCATGGCTCCCAGTTACATTCAGAAGACTTCAAGATTTTACAAACTCCAGACTTACACAAAAAAGGAATGTTCCCATTTTCAAAACAGTCAATATTCTGAAATATTAAGAAAGATTTGGGACACATAAGGTGAGCAAGATCATTCATGATGGGAGCTGTGCTGCTGTTAATGAAAACTTTGCCCTTTATCTGCCCATACAGAGTGCTGAACACATATACCAAAGGAACTGTAAGCAGTCAGTAGCCCAGACACATCAAAACTCAGGACACTTTAAGCAAACAAAACCTTAATCATTTACCACACTTCTTGACTCCTTCAAACAGATTCTGATGATTTGCAAGCTCCCATCGTCTTCACATTACGCATATCTGAAGCACTAACACAAAGCAAATTAGGCAAGAGGTCACAGTACTAGGCAGGACACAGCCCCTGAAACTTCAGATGATACATTCTCACACACTGCCACTGTACAAATTCCCCCTGGCTCCTCTTGCCCATTCTACTCCATGGTAATTTCCACTCCCCTCTAGCCCCCTCCAACCTTTCATTTGCTCAAATCCCTCTAACTAAAACAAAGCTATGACCAAAAAAAAAAAAAAAAAAAAAAAGCCAGGAGCAACTCAAAACTATGTAAAAGAAGATATTACGTACAACCCAACAAGCAAGTTCCTTGCTGCAACATGTCTCTGAATGAACCAACTCCATAGGAGCACTCTGAGTCAACTTACTTTTTTAAAAAGAAAATAATTAATTAACTGATACCTGTTAAAGAGAATGAAAGTCTCCTTCAAGCTATGTAAGACACAGTAGCATCAAATTGCTACTGCACCAACTCCTTTGATCTAAACACAAATTTTGAAGAAAAAGAACCCCACATTTCAAAGTTATCTGAGGTTTCAGTACACAGGTTACTGGAGTGAAGTACACAGATATTCCTGTATACATTGAATACTCCAAGGCAAGCTTTGCCAGTGCTGTCTGACAAGAGACTTGGATTTTGCTAAGTACCTATATTTGGTTGACTGCAAGAACATCAATTTTTATAAACAATTAAACAAAACAAGAACAATAAGAAATAAAGTACACATATTCTGATGACAAAATCTCTTCTGTAAGACAGTCCTTAAGACAGACACTTTCTGAGGAGACCAAAAAGCAGCTTTCTCTCCTCAGATAAAGGAAAATTAAAACTTAACTTGACAGCACCAAAAGCTGCAAAGCTGTGGCTAGTCAGTCTCCAAATTCCCACATACATGCCTGGTCCTCCATCACCTTTCATAAAAATATCAGTGGTAAGGAGGATGTAGCTCCCATGCAGATACAACTAGCTATGCTGTGTAAATAACAAGATCTATGTCTAAGGTGAATATTGTTGAAAACATGCCATGTGTTGTAATTATATATAGCAATTTATTTATTTTTATTCACCTCAGCCTCACACAATCTCCATATGCATTTAACCACAGTACTCCAGCAACACAACCAGAGATTTATCTTATATATCTGGAGCTAGTCACTTGGCCTCTCCATGTTCCTGTTTCTCCACCTGTGATGCTTCACAGAAAGCTTGAGAGGCTTAGTTTATTATGCAGCCTGCCAAGTGCTTTAGAGAAGCATGTTACTAAAGCATTAAAACTGAATTCTGAAAGAGTAAATACCTTGATTCTGAAAGAGTAAATCATTAACCAAACCAAAATGTAACCAACAATATCCTTAAAAGGTGGCTGCACTTTTAAAATACAGAAGTATCATGCTTACTTTATTTGCCTTTATAGAAAAAAGCCTCCATACTTTTTAGGTATTTTATTACATTAGGACATCAGAAGATCTGATTTTCTTCTGAAATCCCTTTCCATCTATTTACTGTTACACTCCAAAGGAGGTGATAAGCAGAGAGAAGCAAACCATTAATGCCAAATCAAAGTGACATGTGCCCAGCCAGACTCACTGTCCAGAGGCCACAGGGAAACATGTCTACTAAGGAACCAACAATGTTTAACTGACAGCAGATGTCAACTACAGGTCGCCTGCTCAGGGCAGGAAACAGTTCAGATGCTAATAAAGACAAGGACAAACTGTTCCCAACACCTGCAAGACAATATACTAAATACTGACAGTAAACATATTTAAGCCCTAGATGTCTTTCAAACCAGTATCTCATGTGAAAGTTTTGTATCTATATAAACCCCAGGTACTGGCTTTTGCTCTTTTTCAATTGTTGTTTTTACTGCAATATCACTGAAAGGATTCTCAGAAAGCCATTTCTGGCAAGCAAAACAGTTCACTTAAAATATTGACAATGGACAAAGATTGTCTTAAAATACCACCTATATAAAATACAGACACACATCTACCAACTCCCAACCACTAGTTCCACTTAAGGGTTTATAATATATACTTTCATAGCTAAAACCTTATACTTTCATAGTTAAAGAGGCAGCTGGAACAAAGTAAGAAACTCAAAAGAAAAACAAATAACATTATGATTTCTTGTAATTTTAAAAATTATTAAAATATGACTAGCCAAATAAGACAATCTCAAATGTATCACAGATTAAAATCAGTTTTCATTTAGGCAAAAGAGCCCCAGCACATTGTAAAACAGTTGTAGTATTAGATCAAGGAATGTAAGCAATACCTTGAAAGAGGGTAATTTTGAATCACCAGATACTTAACAAAAATCTTGAAACCCAAGAGCAAATATAATTCCAGAAAATTTTCTAGGTATATGAATGTATGTGTATACATATGCATGTATTTTTAAGAAACCTGCCTGCAGATTTTCAGCATATAGCAACACTCCAGAGTCATCCCTCATCTTAGTTCAGCTACCTTTGTTGTGTGCTTTGTCTTTTTCAGACTGCAAATGTATATTTGTACTGCAGTTTGCTGTTAGTGTATCCAGCACACAACTTAAAAGATGGTCTGATGCAACTGTCAGGATTTTGTGCTAGCTCTCTGCATCCTTAAGCTCCCACATCAACTCACACACTTCCACATCCATACTGCAGAACCTATCCTGTCTATAGCATCCTGAGGAGTCACTACAGTAAAAATAACATTTTCTCCTCCTGACAGGTCAGCGTGGCTCTCTCAGCAGGTGACTGGCAGTAAGGAAGTAAAGTTCCAGTTCCATCAAACACAAAGATGGACATACTTCTCTTCTGGAGCCAGCACCTGACCTATGTGCCATATCAAGAATATAGTGTTTAGCAAGTGAGCAAGCTTCTATACATTTCAGGACAGGGACTCTTGTGGAATGACTGCTGCCATTTGTCTCTTGCAGAAGCAAGCAGTGACATTTTGGCAAGGGAAGTGGGGAAGAGAGGATGGGTTTTCTTGTAATCAATAGACATCAGATGGAAACACATGGCTCAAGATGCTTTGCCTTTTTGTAGGTAGGACACTGATAAAAAAAGCTAAGAAAATGCCCTGAATAGTTTAGTGCTATTATGTGCATTATAAGGTTCTGAAGCTCTACATGTCATTTCTTCTGCAGCAAGCATAACTTCAGTAAGATGACAGTCCTAATCCACTTAAAATTTTGATACTGTGGCATGACAATGTAGAGAATGATTTTTTTTCAACAAGTATATTTTGCTTTCCTGTAGAAAGCAAATGAGAACTAAGAACTTCGGTGCTCTTAACTTCCAGCCTGAGTAACAGCCATGAGGAAAAGTATCTCACAGGAAGATGAAGCCTTGAACTTTCTACAGTACCACCGAGGTCCCATACATTTTAAAGATCTTTATCCAACAGCAAGAGTAATATAGATCTGCCTAATACACAGCCTGGCAAACCACTGCCTGGGCTGGACACATCCAGCCAGCAGAGTAACTTTATCTATTTCCCCCAATTTTTAATTAATCTATCCCTCCTGCAGGGTTTCAAGTCTCCTTCTAGAATTCTTGCTTTCATATTAGAAAATACCCTTTTTAATGCCTTGTATCAAAGCAAGTATCATCTTTTGTTGTCATATTTGCCACAGTCTCAAATACAATTTACCTGAATGCAGGTATGGATTAAATGATGCTGGAAAGGTTAAGCAGACCAATCATCTGATTGATCTTAGCACAGCTTTTAATATTCTGCAGCCTTACAGGAGATCCTGACCTAATCCAACATTTGTTGGGTAACAGGATATACCTATTGAGGAAACCATGACAAGGTCCAAACATTCAGTCCAGCTCACTCTACAAGAAATATTAAAGGTGACTCCAAATGTAAACTTCTAAATATTTTGTAATTCCTCAGCCAAAAACTGGTGGATCAGATATCCATCAAGCTGTGCAACGTTGTCACAGGCAACAACAAAGAACTGAGGAAGACCCAGATTTCCTGAACTTTAGAATCTCCTCATGGTATCACTACAAGGTAGCACAGGATATGTGTGACCCTGTACATTCCCAACCAGAAAAAGCCTACATGATGCTTCAAAGTTCACATGGCTCTACAATAGAACACACACTAAGACATATTTGGAGCAAACTTCATTGTCCAATTCACAGTTTGTTTTAGTCCTTCCAACTGCAGCAAAATCAACAACGAAGTCTATTCCACTGTACTGAAATTCTTTAGTTTCTGGCTGTGTAAGCCCCAAATCCCGATAAAATTCAATAATGCCTATTTTCTTTTTTAGAACACCAATTCACACTTTCTTTTTTTACAATTTTTAGAGGCAGCAATACTGGTAAGGGGATGAGGGCAAAGAATTTATAAACTTAAGATGCAGCACATTTGCTCTTCACTTATTTTGTACTTTGTGCTTACAACTGATGTTGGGAAAACCTCTAAAAGCAAGTTAGGTGCTTCCTTTAACCCCACAGACACAACTTTTCCCATCTAAGGTATCTACTTTATATCAGCACTAATTTTTGTTGCTGTCAGAATAACCAAGAAAAAAATGTGACACTTTTGCTCATACTGGTGATGATTTTACAAAAAAAGAGGTGAATTAAATTATACAAATACTAGTATCTTTCAAACAACTCCTATTGTCTCTTTTGCAAAACTAGGATAAAATGAGTTCTTATACAATTAATTAGAAATTAGAGAACCTTTTACTCTACCACAAAGATTGACCTGCTATGTTCTCGTAAATCCACAGCCAAGAAGGCAGCACCAGGGAAAACCTGCTGACAACGACTGTTTTGCTTTGCAAACAAAGTTGAAGAAGGCATTTGAGTCTAGCTGTCAATTACCTGACCTGAAGGCACAAACTATCTGCAATGCTACTGAAAAGGCCAACAATTACATTGGTAAATGATTAAGTTATGCTTAGAATTAATGACTGGAGGGATATCAGTGGTTTTGATTACCAGAAAAACACAAAGCGAGCTTGGAAAGCATTACTTCCTCTTTTACCTGCTGTCAAAGGACAGTCCCTTCTCACTCACCACATTAGAAGGCTTCTTTTTGGTTTTATCACCACATCTTTCACATGAACCTATCTTTTTAACAAAAGCAGCAGTAACAATGTATGAAATTTTAGGGAGTTAGAACAAAAATCTTCCTTATGATCTGTACTGGCTTTCTATGTTAAAATAGGCCATAGAATTTAATCATACTATTTTAGTCTCAAACCCAAGCCTTCTGGATGGCTAAAGCACTGTGTGCTTCCAAGTGAAGGACCAGGGCCTTATGTGAGTATTTTGTGCAACAGTCTACTACACCCCTTGGTAAGCTGTTTCTATTTAATTGTATCATTAGAAAACTGCATCTTATTTCTAGTCTGAACCAATCTAGCTTCAGCTTTCAGCCATGAGAATCCCCTTAATCTACCTGACAAAGAACCATCTAACTGTCAGATACCTTTGCCCTGTCTAAGTACTTAGAGACTTATCAGGTAGCCTCTACTGTCTGCTGATAAACTAAATAGATTGAGCTTCTTAAATCTTCCATTCTAAAGCTGATTATCCAGGCCTTGAATTAATGTATCTTTTTTTCTGAACTCCTTCCAGTTTTTTCAACACCAGATGTGGACATGTGAACTGGGATATAACACTTCAGTAAAGGTGTATAAAATGCAGCAGTATTCACCTCCCCCTACTCTCCCAATCATGCACTTTCAGCCTCCTTCAAGACCACTCTGCAAAAGGAGCAACACTTCAATTAATCAACACTCAAAAGCAATTCTTCCATCTCTGCTTACATTCTACCTAGTTCTTCCAAATACAAAAAATTCAGAATGGACCATGACCAAGTTTACATGTTTATTATAAATAAAAATATATGTATTTTATACCCAAATTGCATAAGGGGCAAGAATGATGAAATGTATAAATTCAGTGCCTGTATTTTACAAGAGAAAAACTGCAGAGAAAGATTACACTGCAATCATGTAATAGTTACCCAGCTTAAAGCTCCTTCTTTAAACTACTATTTAATTCAATAAACTCAACATTCCCAGCCTATTCTGCAATATGGAATTCTGATGCTCACTTATATATTCACCTCTTGAGGTGCTGGGTGGTCACAGCAGGTTTTATTCTCAGCAAAATCTGGTGGGCACAATGAAAATCTGCTTCAGGCTAAAGCCAGTGTTCTTCCAGACAAAAAGCAGAGCTGCAGGCTAGTCATGGAGGATTTGCTAATGTTATAAATCTATCCATGTAGTGAAAATTACTTGCCAGTTATAATCTTCAATTATTACTGTATCACCAGCTAGTTCCCCTTCCTATCCTGGATGAAAAAGAAACACAAGTAAAATCATGAAGTATCTAGGATGACCATTTTCACAACACAACAAAAAGAAAACTGCCCCAAAAATCCAATTAGAGATTATAAGATCATATCCTAGCATATCTGGTAAAATCCATGGTCCTCACTGGTAGAGCGGGTGCAGAAAAGGTAATATTAATGTTTGCACAGCAAAGGAGAAGGAATCTAGCTTTTGGAGCAGCAGCACCAAATTCTGCCTTTAAGTAATTTAAAAATTATTGAAAAGCACCATACTAGAATATGTGGTGACTTGCTAAAATATAGTGAATTACTATGGGTTTTTGTTGCAATAAGAGCTGACCCATTCTTCTAAGTGTGGCTTGGGTAACTGTTCTTTGAGAGAAATATAATCCCCAGCAATGTATTTTGAAGCATGTCAGTCCTTACTTTAATGTAAGTAAATGTAATATAAGTAACATTTGGTAAGTAAGTAATGTAAGCAAAATTTGGTGCCAATGGCAGCATCAACTTTTGAAAAACAGTAAACAGAGTGCTAGTCAATAAAGGCTTCCACAACCTGTCATAGGGAAAGGTAATGTGCTCTAGTATTTTGCTTTTTCTTTTCCCCCCCCATAAATAAATACATTCTATGTACCTGTATTTTCTTTGTAATCTAGAAATAAGGCAATTTCCCTTTCCTTTTGAAATTGTTACACAATAACTTACTTCAGTGAGGACTGGATTATACCCTATCAGTACAGAGTAGGCTTTCAGTGTACTTTCAGTTAATTCCAGTGCAGGTATGATTAGTCTTTCAGCAGCAGCAGCCATGTTTGCTCATCCTCTTTCAGTGAGAAAAAATTTGTACACATAGGTGGTAGGACACCTTGGGCCTCTTTACAGGGAGAGGTGATCTACAAACATCAGTAATCAACGTGTTTCTTCTTGTGACTTCTTCCCATCCACTCACTCCCTCTGCCTTTCCTCACATTGATCTGAATCCTTCCTCTGGATATATCCACATTGTCCTGATTATTACTCAAAGCAGCTTCCATATAATGATTTTGAACACAGGGAAAGTCTCTCTCATAACCTCACACTACTAAAATGAGCAAGCTCTTAAAAGCACTTGTTCTGTGTACCATTTTCATAGCACACTATGCTTGCACATGGTATGTCAGAAAGCTGCCATGGAAAGCCCACATTCAAAGGGTTCTCCTAAAACGAAAAAATCTAAACTTCAGTGAAATTTGGACACAACAGGCTCATTCTAATGTTGATAGTTGATAACAAGAGTCAAAACTATTTAGAATTTTGCATGCCACTTACCTTCCAAGCCTGTAATATACAAACAGGCAGAAAAGAACTAATACAGCAGAAAGAGTGTAAAAGAATGACAAATGTTTTTGAATACACAATGTGTTAGTTTCTCTTCACTTTTTGCCTAATAGAAAAACTGGGGCACTATTCAAGATAACAGATGAGGCTGAAGCCTAATAATAAAGGCAATGTTTAAGTATTTGGAGAATGGAGGTCATGTTTAGGGAACAGAGTTAAGAAAGATTAAGATTTATCTTTCAATATTTATGTTATTTTTGCAGTCTGGCAATTACAATCAGTTTTGCTTTCCAGCTCCGAGACAGTAAGACAATATTAGTAAAACAGGGAGAGTTTATTTTTACAAATGAACTGCTTTCACTAGAAATCTGTTCTGTATGCTACTTTCCTGTGCTATACTATCAGCTTTGATGCCTCCTTCCTCCACATCAACTAATTATTCTCTACCTCCTTCAAATTCCTCCTTAAAATAGCTTACTGCATTAAATTTTTCAACATTCATAGACTGATTTTTGTCTTCACAACATACACTACTTACGGTTTTGTCTGAAACATATTGGAAGCTCTCAGAAATACCAACCATATCATGCTGTTTCAAAGCTAACACGTATATATGTTACATCATTTGAACACATATATGATACATCTCTTTAGAGCTTCTCCAAATACATGCTTAATTACAAGGAATTAAAAAAACCTCAAAACAAATGAAAAGCCTACAAGAACTCCCACAGAGGATACACTTTTACCTTCGAGGAAAGCGATAAAAGTTTACAATACCTTTGATTTGCCAAGGAGCTTGGAAAACAAATAGTCAGAATAGAGACAGGTATCTCAAAAAGCTGGAAACAATAACAAATGCCACAAAATAAAACTCATAGCATTCTCTCCTTGAGCAATGCAGTCAAGAATAATTTTTCTTGATGAGCAAGAAATCCAAAAATATGTAAAGCTGCATTACCTCTTTCAAAATTTAAATACCTAAAAGGCTTGGTAATGTTCACACCCAGTGTGTTGTGAGTTATGAGAGAAGCTTAAGAAAACTTACACCAAGCACAGAATGTTCGAAGACTCTATTAAAAGCACTATACACACAGCTCACCATAATTTCAAGAGCTGAAACATTTTTTCTCCCATTTCTCCTCATGTTTTTCCATTGCCATGCATCCCATTTCTTAATATATTTGCCCAAGGTTCTTCAAGTCTTCTAAAAAGCCAAAAATATAGCAAAAGCATGAGTACAATCAGAACCAAAAAACTTCATGATAGCGCACACAAAAAAAAAAAACACCTGAGAGACCCTGAAGAGAAAATTTGAAGACTTTTTTTTCCCTGTTTTCTCAGCACCTGTGCATGGTGACTTGTATAAGCTGCTGGGATGACTGAACACTGATAATATACAGGGACATGCAGAAAGTTGCTTGGGAAAGGCAGGCAAGGTAATGAATAAAGCCTTCCAAGCCAAAGAATCAGCTCAATGCTCCGCGCATGAAGGAACAAATCTCTCCCACAGCGTTTTCCTCTTCTTTAAATAGTTGTTTAGATCTACTAAAGAGATGTGAAAACCTGAGATTAACTTCTAAGACACTGAATGACATGAATGACAGCCATTTCATCTAACCCCTCTAAAATTACTGTCCTGCTTTCTCAGAGAAAAAAAAATGTGCTGGATCATAAAGCATGCCTGCCTGTAGCATGTAGACAGGAACAAGCTGCTTTGCCCTGCAAGACAAGCAAAAGCCATACAACCATGGTTACTGCAGCACCGCGCCCAAGCTCTCACGATACACCCTGAGCAGTACGACATTACCCGGGGCCCAGTCCACGATAATGCAATCCCGTGGCCTTGTCTCAGCTCTGGAAGCAGGAAGCACAAGTCAGTTTCAGTATGTGACAGATCATGTAGACATAAGACTACTTATGATGCACTGCAGGAAGGAACAGAACTACAACTTTCATGTCCATCATGCTATGTGATAGATATGACCACACACTCTTTTCTCTCCTTGAAGAGCTTTTTTTTTTTGTGATAGTTTGTGCTCTGCTTGCTAATACTAGGTCCAATTTCACCAATCCTGAACTCACGCTTGTCTTAAACATCCATTTTCTTTGCTATATTCGTGCCTGTCCTAGAATTTACAGTGGAAAAGAGAACCAGTCTGAAAATGAGGTTATCGCACATTTTCTCTCTCTCCTGCTGCTTACTAATCTGTGCCATTCCTCCAGTTGAGTTGAACCCACACCTGCAATTTCAGCCTTTTTTCTTCCTACTTTTGACTCACTCCTCAAACCTTTTCTTTTGTATCTATTTCTTTCTCAGCAATAGAATGCAAATATTTATTCCAAGAGAAAGAGAAAAAACATAATAACCATTTCACATTCCACCTTCCCACTCTCTTTCTCTCCCTTATAGCTCTCCCTTCTTCCTCATACAATAGATGTAAAACACATCTGTTGCACTCTCTCCTTGGCTCACACTCATCAGCCCATACCTCACATCAGCCCTTCTCCTCCCGCTCTGATAGACCAGCAGAACAATCACTCATTCCTGTGTTTGGAAAACTACTTCTGACTCCTTGATTCTCTAACTACATTACTCTCCCTGTCCTTCTTTCACATCTAAGATTATTATGCTCTGTTTGATAACAAATTACACTTTTGTCTCTAACTTTAGTGTAAGTTTCCTTCAATACAGTGAAACTATTCTCACTAAAATGTCTAAAAACCTTTAGTTAATCACAAATGAATCATTTCTATCACCCATAACCCTTGTGTGTTCTTCATAAAAATTAAATGCCTTTCTCCTTTTGAAGCTCTGTTTATGACTTCCATTACTCTCCCCTCTCCTACTGACCATCCTTCCTGTACCAATCACTTCAGAGAGTATTGCCAGGCTCTTTATTCTTACATTGTCTTCTAGCAGGTCTCCACTGAGCTGTATCTTTTGCTGCTACTCTTATGTCTGAGAATTTTACATTCAGTTCCTGAAAACAGTCTCAAATACAGTAGATTTACATCTAAACAAAAAATCTCATTCTATCTGATACCTCTTGCCACTGATTTAGCTTCAGCTCAATACAACCAGAACAGAATTTAGATCTCACCACTCTTACCCTCTTTTCTCTACCTCCTCTCTTGATCACCCTGGACAGCATAATCAACTTGTCCATCATTCAGATATAAAATCCTGTGATAAACTACTATGTCATCTTTGCCAGTAGCTTCTCTCTTAAACTGTTCATTCAGGTTACATCCATATTTGAATGATCCTTCCTGGGCATCCCTAGGACAAAGTCTGATGTTTACAGCAGAACTAAAGGTTTGTCTAAACTAAAGGTTTGTCTGAGGCTTCACCTCACATTAGTTATATTTTCTTATTTTTCATGTTGACAAACATTATCTTGCTTGTTCACACTGTTCCAAAAGTTCCTTTTTCTATATTGTCATACTGCTTTACTCTCTGCATCCTTCTATGCACAATCCTCCATTCCAAATTTAAATATTTCCAGGCTCTTCTGTCTTATGTACACTAAACTGTCCACATCCTACTTGCTGTCACACCATTTGCTCACATTTCTAGTTGGTTCACGATGTCAGTATCCATTTACAAAGCTTTCAACAACCAGCCTGTATTTTCACTCAGGCCATTTCCACACCTGAATAAGGATAGCTTGTAAGCTCTTGCAAAATTACTTCATTGCCATCCAAATATCACCATAAAGTTTTCCTTGCTATGGTTCCAAGGAAGTCACTTTAATTTAGGCTAAAGTCAACCATCTATCGCATTGAGCAACTAAGTGCTTTTGTTTGTCAGTATTAAAACTCCGGCTTCGTCATACATTCAAAAATTAGTTCTCTGCAGCACAATTTCACAACATACAAGCACACACCCTTCCTCCCTTTACTGGCACCCCGCAGAGTAGCATCTAGTGCCTGATGGGGCTGCTAGGCATTAGGATCATGCAAATAATAATACTGCTTCCCTAGTCATTGCAGTAACAGATCAATTACTCGTATTCTTCCAGATCATTGTCCACTGACTATCTCCATTATCAGACCCAAACAAATAAGGTTTTGGCTCTGTCAGTGTTTGCTGTGGTGGCATGGGTCCAACAAACTTTTCAGCTGTAAATCATCGTATCATCCTGTCTCAGTAAGACATAACTAAGAGCAGCTTAGAAAAAGAAACTGAATATGCTATCACATGATAATCTACCTAATCTAGACAATGACAAGTGACCACCCTGAAAGTCATCTGAGGACAGGATACTTATCAGAGATTAAAAAGTGAACACACATAATGCTTTACATTTCTTTAAATCTCAGCTTCCATTCTGAGCATTTCAACTCAAAATGATGACAAGCTCACGTTACCTTATTCTGTTACTGGACATGTCCAGTCCCATCCTCCTTTGTCTTGCTAACAAAGAAAATTTTGATCCAGCAAACTTCTCAACAACTACTGATACATTAGCAGTGTTCAATCAAAATATACCTGCCAATTCCAAAACTGTGCCTGCCCACTATGCCTAGTCCCCTGCAGTAGGAAAAGGAAGAGAAAGAATGACTGGACAGAAAACATAAAACACTGTATAACAGAAACAAATATAAACAAAATAAAGAACATAAAGAAGATCACACAATCCAACCCCATGAACTCTTGCCCTTTGCCAGTCATTCTTATGTCTTGATACTACTTCATCAGTCACTCTTCAGTCTCTTCTGCTGAACACCTGCTCCCAGGGAACGGAAAGGGAAGCCAGCCTAACCCCCTGTGTACCATGCACAGCTCTGTCACAATACAACAGCTTCCGTTTTACAGATGGTTCAGGAGGGGCCTGTGGACTAAGTGAAACTGCACTAGACAGATACTGGAACCAGCAGTTGTGCAGAACCTGGAACTTCTGTCAGCAAGTTCTTTGCTACTTCTGGTTGATGCTCTTTCTGATCTGGAAAACTCCCCTTCTTTTTTTGCCAAACAGTACACACTTTGTAAATACACAAAGACAGAAATCAAGAAGCTGGAAGACCAAATAATTGTAAATTATAATTACTGTTAAGAAAACAGACAGACAGGAATAGTCTCGGGCTTAAGCACTGTATTATTAATACAACTTAGTAAAATACAAAATGAAATTACTGAATAATAAGCAAAACATTCAGAAATAAGGAAGACATTTCTCTAAGTACAAGACCAAGAGCAATCAGAAAGCTCACTTCCCCAGCAATATCACTGGCTTTCAGGCACAACCTTTAATAAGCCATACAAACAGCTATGACAAAACCAGTCCCTTAAAATCAGCCATAGAATGGGACACAGAAGAGAAAAAGAGAGAAATTATTCATGCCATAGTTGGTTTTCCTCTGTTCCAGATCAGTTTCAAGTAGCTGTGCTGGATTCTTCCTTCAATTTGAGTCAGCTTAGTCAGCTGCATAGCACTGCGATAAAAAACTGGGCCATTTTTACTCTCATGGCATCTACCCTTCTCATCCAGCAAGAGAACCATCAAAGATTTCTTACTATAGACTTGCTAATAGACCTCTGTCAAACACCCTTACTATGTCACGACAGCATTTGCCAAGGGGTTTTTTTGCATTTTAAATACTTAAGAACACTAAATTCACCTGGCATCCTGCACCATTAACTCTTCAATCAGCTTTTTCGAAGACAAGCTGAAGAACTTCTGCACCAAGTTGAACTTGGAAGACAGAAAGATCCAGTAATTTAATCCATGCCCATACAAACCAAATACCTTTCTTGCTAGTTATTCCAAAATCACTCTAAATAATAAACTTATATTGGAGTTAACTCTTCAATAAACACTCATAGTAACAATTCTATTTTTACTGAAGGTGATCTTTCTTAGTAATGCATTCAGTGACTACCAGAAACTTCCACTCTGACTATCAGAAACTTACACTTTCTGCCTACAGGGCTCCTGTGATTCATAACTTCAAAAGTAATTTGAAATGTTTTCCATAGGATTGTCCACTGCTTTCATCTCATTCATACACCTCAGCCTTGGTTAAATGGCTAGTATTTTTTTTGCCCAAAGGTAAAATAGAACCTGACAATGTCCCTATATTTAATTAACTAGAAAAAAAGGCCTATTTCAAAGAAATTACTCCATTTCACAGTGGAAATGGTTCAGCTCTTGTGTAGTCTCTTTTTAACACACAGAAATCTATATTTCATCTATTATAAACTATTAACTACATATAGAGGCAGATCAAAAAGAAGACACACGTGTTTTTATATCTAAATCAAAATTAGATACACAAAGGCATTTACTTTCTGTAGTGACAACAGGGCTTGGGGTACCCTCTAGTAAACACATAAATTTCCCTCTTTCTCAAGTCTGGTTATAAATTACAACTACTAGAAGGAATGTCAGAGACAGATCCTTAGTGACAGTGCTGTCAGTTGACAGGGAATCACACATGGTTTCCCCACACATAATCAAAAAAAGGTACCTTAAACAACAGGAGATCTAACCTCTTCAGAACAACTGTTGCACAAATAATGCACTTCATCAAGATATGTGCACCTAAATACACCAGATTTTCTAATGAAGTCATTTACAGTACACAGTTTTAGATACATATTCAAAAACATCAAAATCTTGATTCAAAACACAGATCTCTCTGATCAGAGAGCCTTACCATTACTCCACTCCTTTTATCCAGTGTGTGGGATGAAGAACTAAAGGACAGGTTTCAGAAAATAACTATGTAACTATGAAGATAAACTACAATTCTGACTAAATTTTCTGAGCTATCATACATAATGTTTCATTCTTCCTCTGTCATCATTCCTTGAAACACATTAAATGAGGTGACAGCCATAACCAGGAGACACGCCACCCCCTTGCAGAAGCTGTCCATATAAGAAAAAATAAAAACACCAGAGCCAGATATCATATATAGAACTGATCAGTCACATATACACCAGAATTCAATTCCACTGTCATTTCTCATCCTAAACAAAGACCCCATGCAGACCTCTGCTCACTGTTCTTATTCCCAATACAAGGAATGGTAAGAAAAACTTTCTTATCATTGGCAGGCCACAGTTTTGTGCCCTGCCAATTCTCAGCTCTTTCATTCATCAAGCACCACAGAATATTACATCTGCTTAAGAATCGGTATCTCTGGAAGACTATTTTAGCTTCCAGAGAAGAGACAGGAAATTATACAACATTCAACCCTCTCTTTTGCCCACTGCAGAACCAAAACCAACCCCAAATCACCAACTGTGGTGGTATAAATTCAAGAACCTCACTTCCTTCTTTTGGAGTATGTATTTACAACCTTGTTATAAATTTCTTTCCCTCTCAGCCTTTCTAACATTCTCTACTACCACAAAAAGGTGGAAGATGAAGGCAGTAAGTAAACCAAGAATGTTTTTATTCTCTTTTGTTTAGCATGTTTTTAAAGGAGACAAATAGCACCACAGGCAAATCACTAATAAACAAAAAATAAATAATAAATAAAAGTTAGCTCCAATCTCTATGATTACATTAACCAGCTGGTTTTGTCTTCTCTTCTTTCACAATCTCCCCATAATATTTTTTGCTCTTTTCCTCTTGCTTTTCTAATGAAGCCATTTACAGTACATATAAAGTAGAATGTTGTATGTCACATCCTTTTTCCCCTACAGAAGTGTTCCCTACCACCACCTCACCTCCTTAACTTCTTATTTTTCCAAGAAGAACAGTGAAATCATCAAGATATTTTTCTGAAGAATTAAAAAGATAATGAAAGCAAGACTAATCACTATCCCTTTAATTTTGTTCTTATGTTGCTAAAGGATTTATCAAAAAAACTTTCCATCAGATATTTGTGTGGGAAGTCAAAATAGGAAAAAATATACCGTAAACAATTATCCAATAGATTTAAAACTCCATTTTGTACGTGTGATCATAAAGTAAAACAGTCAAGTTTGGGGTGGAACAATAAAATTCTCCTAACATAAAATCAGAAAAGCAATTAGAATTTTTTTACATAACATTCTTAATGTCAAACAATAATGAATCACTATGATTAGTGAAAAGATCATGTAAGACAAAACACACACATCATCAGATTGAAACTTCAATAATACAAACCCACTGAAGTGGGAAACTGAAGTTGACTATGACACCAAGTACCCAGACACAGACCTAAATCCCATAGGTCATATTTAACTCTGCTGTAATTCACAGAGATTCAAAGGATAGCTTTTGCTCCTTTACAGCCTGTGTCTACCTACAAACACTCATAGCAAGCAATGCCTGCACATTACTAAACCAATTATTAATACAGGTTCTGTACGCAAAACCAAAAAAAAATCCCATTCTTCTATTATTTTCTCAGATATTGTAGAAAGTAAAACACAAGCCTCCAAAATTAATCTATAATCATCTACAGGTTATGGCTCATAATAACAGAACACTGCACCTGCCTCAGGCACACAGTAACTGCGATGTTTTACAGAACACAAACTCTCAAATACAGACTTCTTTTACTATGCCTGCTATTTGGAAGAAAATCTTAAATTCTTCAAATATGCCATTCAACCTTTTAAAATTCAACATAAATTCTAAATGCTGCTCTAATTCTGATAACCTCTCTTTTAGCTAAGCTGGTTGCTTGGTAGTGATTTGCCAGATAAGTTACACAATACTGTTTCTGTTTCCTGATTAGATAAGCAGATAAGTTTTGGGGTTTCTTTCTGGCACAAACATTTATGTATACAATTTCTCATTTTCTGTGAACACTTGGAACTTTGTAATCCCCTCTCTATAAATCCACATGCAGTGAAAGTCAACCATGGACAGAATGCATTTGCTATAGGAAAACTCAGAGTAAGTGTCAGCAAGCAAAAAGCAATTCCGTCTAGAAAACTGAACAAATGTTCAGGAAACTTCTCTCCCTGTATGCTGCCTACATACACGCTGCAGAGTAAAGGAAAGCAGTGAGCAATACTTCTGTGTCTTTACTTTTACCCCTAAGAAGGGGCACAGGGGGCACATGGAGTGCATGTCTTGCATTACAGAAATGAACAGCACAGTCAGACTGTGAGCCCTCTGTCCAGGGATGGGCAGGCAGAGACTTGGCAGGCAGTGTCCCTGCCCCCCACCTCCAGGAAATGCTGCCTCCCACGTCCCCTCCTGGGCCAAAGCGAGGAAGAAGAGCAGCCCACCACTCTAAACACACGTGGTACACAACCAGGAAAGAAGCAGCGAAGCAGGGATCAAGCCAACTGGAAGCACTTTTTGCCACCTAACTCCATTGTTTTTCTACAAAACCAAAGTAAAACACCTTGTCATGGTCTGAAAACCAACATATTCCCATCTTAGCTTCCACCATGCTCTGCATACAGTTTCACTCGTCTTAGTTTCTTGCTAAACTGCTTACAAAGGAATGGCTGCATAATCCTGGTCACATCAACTAAAGAAGATGAAGTGCAGACAAATATGAGAAGTAAGTGCAGGGAGATCAGGTTTTATACTATCTTTATCAAATGGGACTGTAATTTTTGATACTTAAAATCCTGTCCGTCTGTTGCCCCTGGTTACTTGACACAAGTAGGTTACAGGTACCATTTGATTTTTCTAAGACACCACTTAAAATCTCCTGGCACCACATATGCCATTAAAAAGGTCTACTCAAGTTGGTAAGATTGTAAAAAAAAAAGGAGTAGGGTTTTGTTTTCAGACCTATCCTAGCCACATCTATGAACAAAGCAGGCAAAAAAATTCAGCGTGTCACACAACATGCAAGCAAGTTCAGAATAAAAGCACAAGCATTTCTGTAATTACATGAGAAATGTTTCCTGCAGACCAATCTAACTCTTGAAATTTTCCCTCACCTTTACTAATAAGGACTGTGGGGCCTAAGAAAGATTTACAGTGGGTGTTCAGACACACAGATGGGTGTGGTGAAAACAGACTGCCTAAGTGACTATAGTAAAAATATTTCGATACATACTAATTTATTCAAACTTCATGGAAGTTCTAAGTGATCTAACACAAGTTACTACTTGAAAGCAGTAACATCCCTAAGGCTTTTTATTTTCTAAATATAACAGTCAATTTTGGGATTTTTTTACACAGTATTATGACATAAGTACTATAAAAGCCAGTAAGTGCTTCACACCTGTCATGATCATAATGTCAGCAATGACATATGCTTTGTTTGGAAGTAGTTTTTCTGGATAGTGAGTTTAAATAGAGCTTCTTTGATGGAGTCTCTGACCCCCCAAAAACCAAACAAGACTAGAACTGAATTTAAACTGAATCTTTCTAGGAAACAATTTGCATATTATGTAGAACTAAGGAGCAGAGATGCTTCAATCTTTATGTCCCATGCTTATAAAAGGAATTTGTGTTCAAGGACTTCTGAGCACAAAATGCTTTATCTCAACAAATTAAGCTCCTTATGAAGGCACGGCTGAAGTAGCAAAATTTTTGCTCAATTATTTCTGAATCAACATTACTGATAGATGTACAGAGCCTTGAACCTTTTACCTATAAATAACTACATGAAAATCCCAGTTCTGCTGCTAACTTATCTTTGGGCTGACAAAATACAGAGGTTCAGGCATGTAAGAATCAAGATAGGAACACAATCAAGCTTGGCTTCTCTGTACAGGTCTTTCAAAAAGAAGTTTTATGGTATTTTAAATAACTTTAATGCATATGCCATGCAATTTTATAGTTAATCACACAACTCTAGTTTACTCATTAATTCATTCTTTTTTCAAGATCTTGTTTAGAAAACATAAGATTCCTTTGAGCTGCCAAGATGCTCAAAATCGATCGCACGTGTAATGACAACTGTAATGTAATGAGAAACTTAACATCATTTCAGAATGTATTTTGTGACATTACAGGTAATAGCGGGATTCCTCTCAGCAGAGTAAGTCGCACCAAAGTTTCACTATGATGGGATCGTTCATTATGAACTGACTTCCCAAGACAGAGAGATTGTGTATGAAAAGCACTTTCTTAACGAAACAGAAACAAACACAAACTACTTGAAAAATCATCCTGTACTATTTCACTAGTTGCACTAGGTGTTACCTCAACATGATGTTAATGACACACATCACAAACAAAATGTTTCTCCTCTTGCAGCTGACAGAGTTGTGACAGGCCGGGCATATTGGCAAATACCGCTAAGCTGGAGTCTGCCTGTTCACACTGATGGTACCAGAAGAACTTATGGCCCAAATGACTAATTTTATTTGTTTTTGCATAATATGCATGGGTTTAGCGCAACCTAAAATAATATTTGATGCGGGCTGCTCAGGTGACTGTAGGTGACACACAGCAGTGCAAACAAAAAAACAAAATGTGATTTGAGCTAAAGTGAATGGACTCAAAGATTGTAACAAACCCTTTCTGCCTGCAAGGGAAAACACCTCCACTAAGTTGCCAATAAAAATATAACGTTTAAAGTTTATATGCTTATCTTCACACGAGCAACTGGAATGTTGCACCAAGGGACAGGGTCCACAGAATAATCCAATATGGCCACTGATGTGTAGCTGTCTTATGCCTCAAAATTGTCTTATCTTTTACCATGTCTGTCAGTTGCACGTATACACCTGTTATCACCTTACTTCAAAAGAAGTTGACACAGTGACAGTCATCTGCATGTATCCAACCCTGAAACGTTCTTTATGGCAGAGAAATACATATGCTATCAGACCACCCTGTCAAGGCCAAACCACAGTCATTCACAACCACCAGGAGACAGACAGGTAGAGAGGTGTGCCAGCACTATCCACTTACCTTCTTTATTAAGCCTCATAACCTCCCTGCTTTTTCCACCCTCCTTTCCAGTCTCTTCCAGATCTACACCTGCAGAAGAGAAGCAGAGTCAGGAAGCGCCGAGGGCCCTAAGGTGTGCATTTATTGTTTGGCGAGGGGAGGAGGAGAGGTGAGGAGGTGAGCAGTGTTTCTATTTGCAACAGCAAAAGCACAATGGTCGGAGCATCTGCCAGGGAGCGGAACCGCCGGGCCCCCCGCGGCAGCACCCTCGCCCCCGCCTCCCCGCCCGCGGCATCCTCCGGCCCCTCCGCGCATCCTCCCCCTCGCCCCCTTCCCCCACCGCGGCGCCGGCCCAGCGCCGCGGGGCAGCGGCACGGCAGGCGCGGCGCGGCGTGCGCCTCCCGCACACATGGCACGGGGGCTCGGCCGAGCGTCAGCTGAGCGCCCGGGGGGGCGGCACCTCCCGGCCCCGGCGGGAGGAGGGAGGGGAGCGGAGGGGGGGGCGGCCCGGCCGGACCCCGGCCCCGCTCCGGGGGCAGCGGCGTGCGGAGCCGGACCGCGGCCGGTCCCTGCCCTTACTGTGCGGGGGGGCGGCGCCGTGCGCGTGCGGGGGGGCGGCCTCCCGCACCCAGGCGGCCCAGGGCTGGCCCAGGAACGCCTCGGGACTGGGCACGGGCCGCTCCAGGGCCGCCATGGCGCCGCGCCTGCTCCTGCCTCCTTGTTGCTTTTCCCGTTTCCTTCGGCGGCGGCGGCGGCGAGCGAGCGAGCGAGACACGGGATTCGAGAACGCCGCACGTCATCCTCGGGACGTTCCGCCGCCCACACGGGGGTAGTGTCAGCCCCTGCTCCCTATCAGATCGGGCTCCCCGCCGCACAGCGCGCATGCCCGCGTCCCCCGCGCCTGCGCCCCGCGCCGCCGGCGGCGGGCCCGCGCCCGCCCCGGGGGGCTCCGGACCCGCGCCGCGCCGCGCTCCGGCACCGGCCCGGCCCGCCCGGCGGAGCGCCGCGGGCCGCCGAGCCCCGCCGGGAGGGCGCAGCCGCCGGCCGCGCGCGCCTCGGGGCTGCGCGCCCCGCAGCGCCCGCAGTAAGTGCCTGGGACGGGCTCTCGGTGGCTGCGGCGCGGCCCCTCCGCGCTCCAGCGCGGCCGCTGCACCCGGAGCGCGGGGCTGGGGCTCCCCCGCTCCCCTACTGCCAGCTGCGCTCCTGTGGATCGCCTATAGCCACAGCCACAGCCATTTTGTTGTCCAGATACTGCCTGATCTGTAGTAGGCTTCGTCTGCTTGCAAATGGGATTTTTCTCGTTTTGGTGTTCTAGGCTACGGTACAGCAGCTCTGAACTCGCAGGTCCGGCTACTCTCAAACAATACCGAGGTTTTCATCTCGCTCTACATAATCTATGGGACGTAAATGCTTTTCATTTAGGATAGTGTCACTTTTGCTTATTTCACCACTGAGGTAAGAATAGAAAATAACCGTTAATATTTTTATACTCAGTATACCTGCTCTAGATTAGGAGTTTCAGCATAAGCCTGTTGCTTCAGCTTATACCTCTTAAGACAAATATAAACGCTCCCAGTGAAGGACTTGGTTTCATTTGAGCAGCCTCACATATCCCTCATGTAGTGTATTTCATACGGCTCTGCAACACCATTAGCAGTGGTGATGACTGAAGTGAATGGTTCAACAGACACTTCTCACATGGTGATATGAGTTTTGCGTGATCCCATCCTTGTCCTGCATCTTTTCCCAGACACTCGTTCACTTTTTGCTGGTTCAAACCATTTTGAGGCAATACTGAAGCAGTACATGGAATTAATGTGGACTCAAAAAAAATCAACAAAACAAAACCAAAACCAGACAAACATAAAACCTACCGAATCATTTCAGGCCTGCTCAAAAGTTGGAGCTGTGGCCAGAGGGGCAGGACAGGAGCTGCTGAAGTCAGCACTGCTGCCTGTCGTAAAGTATATGGTGCTGCACTCCAGAATGGATTTAAATAAATTTCCCACAACTTCATTAAGACTAAGCTCTTTACAGTGCTGAAATGGATAAAGATTTGGGGCAAGGGACAAACACTCTTTGCCTTATGTACACTGTCAACACACTCCACCTCTTCCAAAATAGCTGGAATATACAAGTCCCATCCCTAATACCCAGAGGTGAGCCTCAAAGCTTTCATTCTGTATAGCCTACTAAGAGTGCCTCCAGTCAAGTAAACATTAGCTACAGGAAACTTCAGTACCATTATCAAAGAAGCAGAAATCTCACCAAAATACCCTTCAAATAAAACCAGGCAATCACAGCAGTCTTCTTGGCAGCTATCATGAAGCAGGCATAGGATGCATGACCTTTCGTAGGCTACATAGGGAATTTCCAGAAGCATGAAGGGTAGTTGTGATGTAATACAAAGCCCTGGGAAGATATATTTAGGACTATTATGTGCAGTTCTATCAAAAAAAAAAAAAAAAAAGAAAAAAGAAAAAAAAAAGAAGTGTGGACAGGGTTATGAGAAAGATCCGAGGAATTAAGATTCTGTCATTTGAGGAGAGTTTTACTTAGTCTAACAAAATTCAGCTGGTAGTGAATATGTGTGATGTTTTTAATTATAAGAACACATAATTCCTTTCACATCAATGAGGAAGAAAAAAAGAATAGACATAAATTGCTTATGTTGAGATTGAAAAGTTTGCCCACTATACTGAAAAACTCTTCGGTCAGGAATAGCAAGACAGAATTTGTAGAAGGAATGATAAATAACATGAACTTAAAAATCAACCATGTTTGACACTTGTGTTCAAATTCACTGCAAGATAATTGAGCAAATGTCTCAACAGTGGCTAAATAGTTGCATAATTAGAGAATTTAAACTACACAGCTTATACCATAACGCTGGTGTCATTACCCTAGATGTGGATCTGGAGAGAAGATACAAAAGAAAGGCATGTGAGCGCCCAGGAAATCCCCATCGATGAAAACCAACATTAGATTTCAAGGAAGTATGGATGGCCAAGTATCCAGCTAATATTAAACACTACCACAGGATGCACAACTAGTAAAGCAATTCCTACCTATACAACTGAGGAAAAAGGGGAGGGGTAAAGTATTTAATACAAGCTGCCTCCAACCAAGCAAAAAAAAAAAAAATTTGAAGAAACTTTCCAGCTTTAACACATGGCACTGATCTACATGCTGCCTACCATGACACACTACGGATAGTCTAGGTTCTTAACAGAAACAGACCATATGAAGGAAAATGAGCATAAAATCAAAGATTCAAGATGTACCAATTCCTTCCTAAAAAGAAACAATCCAGTGACTTACAGTTTAAGAGAAACTTTTCCAAAGCCCTCCCCAAGGAATTTCTCGTCCCTACCATATGTACTCAAGAACAACATTATCGTTAAGCAAATGGTTCCACAATCAGGATCATAGGATCATTTAGGTTGCGAAAGACCTTTAAGATTGAGTCCAATCATTAACACTAATTTCATCACTGAAACATGTCCATAACTGGCACATCTACACATATGCCCATCTTTCCTGTGATGAGCATCTTTTGTTTAAAGAGTGTGAGTTCTGCTTTGATTACATCTATGCTGCCTCTATGATCTGCACCAAGAAATAACACCATCCCTAAGCAAACCAGCCTTCCGTTTGTCTCCATTGTCTCGTAGGGTGCAAGTCCTGAAGCTGCAGAAGAGTATCCTCACTTCTGCACCAGGACTTCTCCCCAAGACCTCTTATTTCTCTCCACATTGGTGCCTAATAAACTAGTTTATGTTCTATGGACAGCTGTGATTGTGCTCCATCTTATAGCAAAATAGAAAGAGAGCTGATCCGACATCCTATAAGTTTTCCCATTGTTAAGAATATATGTAGTGCTATTTTGTGAATGTGAACTCAAGCTGCAGCTTTACTGTAGACAGACCATGCAGATGGTTTCTTCTTCCCTTCTCCTGGCATCTGCTTCCACAAGATTCAAAAATTCTTAGAAAGACAAACCTATTTAAGACTTTCATTCCTCTTTCAGATTTGTTTTTATTAATCAGTCGGGCCAAAATTCAGGGGTGGAGAGGGAAAAAAATGAGGGAAAGTCACAAACATGGTCACAAAATTTGTTCCTTAGGAAATCAGTAAAAAAAACACTGCATGTGAAAGTGCAGATTAAACAGCCTCTGTTTTTTTTCCACCTGCTCACCAATACAGAAGTTTAATTCTTCTATGACCTTGAACAAGTCACTCTGCCACAGAAAAATAATTAAGTCAGCCAGGAAAGGTCCTTCTCTCCCTTCCTGGTCCCTGAGGATTCTTTAATTTCAATTGCCAAGCAGAAGCTTCCTTTTTATATGTGATTTTTCAGAATTCAAGGTAATGCAGCCTTGATTTTTGTTGCAGCTTCTAAATACTAGAGTGATCCAATCATAACATGGTATTTAAAAAGTAACTATAAGCAAATTATGGCCTTTAATTAATAAATGGCAAAATACAGATAAAACCTCAACTCTAACCTTTTTATCCTTATATCATTGGTCTTTTACTAAGATGATCTCCAAATGCAAGCTTTTTTACAAGTAACCAAAAGATAAAAATCATATGTTCCTACACCTATTTATTCTAATTATATTTAAAGGCTTGGGCTTTGTAAAAACACAGTAAAAGTTATGACATTAGAAGAGATCCAAAGCTGCATATCGATATTTGGCTTATTTGGAGACCAATCCAATATTTTTATATAATTTTCAGGATCTGAATGTGAAGACATGACAAACTAAAACAGAAATCCTCACATGTGGCTATCAGGAGCATCATATGTAGTCACCATGTACAAATATAAAATGACATGATTTAACTTCAGCTGTACTGTCATACACTGAGAAAACACTATGAGAGTGCTGAGAATGCATGTGTAGTCACAACAACAACAAAATCAGGTATACCTGGCAATACGTGCACCAGATGGCTTTAAACTAGCTACAAAAGTATTATAAAAAACCAGCTGTATAAGGCCTCAATATCATAACAAGATTATAAACATCTGATGCTTGTAACAAAGTCATGATTTAAGCAGTATGGCAGGAGATTCATAAATACTTCCCAGGATCCTGTTGTGCAATGGATTTACCACAATGGTGGTTTTGTTTTATATTGCAGAAATTATGACATAGCAGACAGTTTTAAGAACTCAGGTATCTACTGTGGTGGAAATGGAGCAGTAAATGAATCACAGGACTTTCTTACAGATAGTGAATGATGGAGTTTGCATAAGAAAAGCACCAGCAAAGTAGCTGGCTGTCAGTCACAGGAGTGCAGAAATTTTAATCCTTCAGCATTTTGAAGAGTGCAAAAGTAGCTTTTATGTTTACTTGTGTGCAAGCTATTTCTATGGTGGACTTCTACACTCATGCTAATTTTAAACCTGTAGATTATCTATTTACAGTCATCTATTTGCAGTCTCTCTTTCCACAGTGGATAAATGAAGTTTATTTTTAATGTTACAGCAACACCTCAGGTTGCCAGAAAACTTTGTATTGAGAAGATACAAAATCCACCAAATGGATAGTCCTGCATTTCTCCATTAAAACTGATTCTGAATTTTTTAAAATATAATGTAACATTCTAGTAGTCTGTGTGATAATTAGAGGAGCTGAATTCATTAAATAAACTAGATACTTTAAAAAAAGTCCTATATCTAGATTTCTGCAAAAAGATGTGTACAGGATGCCCATTAAAACAACTCAGGGGTTAGCAAATGTAGAAGCCAGTATGAGCCAGTCGCCCGAGAGCCATTCTGGCCAAAAGTGTGGTCCCTGTACTATTTCTGATCTCTTTGTAATTTCAGAAGGTGTCTCAAACACTGTGTGAGTACCATCATAGCAGACGTCAGCTAGAAAACTGTATTAAATAGACATTTATAGCAGAGAAATCTATTTTTAATGTCCTCTGAAATAACATAAGAAAAAAATCTAAATTATGCTTTCGGTTCCATCTTAGCCAAAGGAACTAGCACTTAAAAAAGAAACAGAAAAAATGGAGAACTGAAAAAGAAATCCAAAGTGAGATACTCTTGTATCCCAACAAAAACATGTTTCTCAAAAAAGGGTTGCAAATTACTTCACACGAAACAAAGCAATGCTTGAAACACTACAGCAACTCTAAACAGATGAAGTGGGAAATCTAAAGAGCGGTGGCCTGCACAGGCTTATGAACAAACAATGCACAATTAGGTAACTTTCTACACTGAGTTCCAGGAAGTTTAAAAAAGAAATTATACCAAAAATAAGGCTATGAACTAGCAATGGAAATCAACAGTTACTGCACATTTCAAACCCCAGAGAGTTATGCAAGCACTGTGAAAAAAATTGCACATCCTTTTGCTCCAGTGCCTAAACAATTTTTCTCACGTGTTGATTGTCATCTAAATGCATTAACCTACTACTGTACTGTCTGTTCAAGAGAAGTTTTCTTCTCTACTTTATTACCATTGCTGGAATGTTTCTGATACCAAAGCTGACAATGGTAACTATCAGTGTAGTGTTGGCCATCTTTGTGCAGTGCTGAGGATTTACCAATTGCTTCAGAGAAGCAAAACATTTTCTTTTTTTTTTGTGCAACTGTTTCAGGTTTCAGCCAGGAGCCTCTGAGAATTCTGTTTCTGACCCATGTCAGTTGCCAGTATTTTCTCTTCCTTGAAAATATTCGTATGTCCTGATCTCCACCAAACATCTGAACACCCACTCTCAGTGCTATAGTATAACCTGTATGAAACATGGATCTCAAACTCCCTTCTTAAAACACATTACCCAGAGTCCCTGGTCTACCACTTCATCAGCTGCTCTTGTGGCAAGAAATTGAGGATTAGATGAGGTCAGAGGAGTGCATTCACTGAAGAAGAGTGACGACAAATGCAAATGTTTTGGAAATTGGAAGACATAAATGACAGGTCAAAGAGTACTTGGCAGGCTAAAATTCAGTTTGCTTGTATTGACAGGTACTCAAGAAAGATCACAGACAAATTGTTTTAAAACATTGTCATGGCATGTTTCATACTGCTACTTAAAATTATTAAACATATCTGGCACTGGTGCAGCAAATCACTTGTGTTATACTTACTAAATATTCATCAGTTTTGTTTGTCATTTGCTTTGTTTTTTTTTTTTTTTTTTTTTTTTTTTTAATTTGAAGGAGTTTTTTTAGTAAATAATAGTAACAATAATATTTACAAAGGCCATATCCAGATTTTAGAGGAATACTCTTAACTGTCCAGTTGGGACAGAAAGGAAGAAATTTGTAGGAGTTCCCTGCATTTTTGGAAGACAGAGCAAAGTTCTTTAGATTTTAAACTATAAAACCTCTTGGGGGTGGAGAAAGTTACCTTGCCTCAGTATGAAGTCTGTTTTCAAATAGCGTGCTGCTTTCCTGTGCTTTGCTCTTCCACAATGCCCGTGTGAATAACCAAAACCACAAAACATGAGTCCCCAAAGATCTTCACACATTTCTCATGAGGTTGGCATAGAAATATTCTTTCATTAAAAATTAAGTTTGCCCTGATGAATAATGTATATTATAACTTTCCATTCACCCGCCCCATTTGTGTGTGTTGGCAGCACACAACAGCAGCTTCCTGCCTTTCCCTCATTGGATTGTAGCCAATTTTCTCCTGTTCCTTTTCAACATAGATGCCATATTTGTCCTGTTTGTATCCTTCCTTCTCCCAAATGCTTCCTTTTTCTGAATTTTGTTCCTGCTTTGCTGTCACGTTACCCTAACCCTGCATGGTGTGTTTTCATCTCCTGCCAGGCTACTGCACTGAAACACCAGTTTGGGGCCTGTTTTTGACTCTTGCCACCCTCCCAGTTGGGCCCAGCTGCCTCACCAGAGGCAACCATGTCTTTTAATATACACTGCCTTGATTTTATCCCCTGCTTTGCAGTTAGGAGACTTTCCTCTCCTTTCCCATGTCTCCCTCAATGGAGGACACATCTCTCCCAGTCCTGAGTTACCTCTCCTCCTCCCACCAGTGAGCTGCCTCTTCCACCACAAAGCTGTTTGGAGTTGCCCTCTTTTCCTCTCTAGACAATTCCTCCTGTCTTGGGGCATGTCCCCTTTCCTTCTCCCCTCCTCTCAGCAGCCAGCTCTCCTCTGCATCTCCCTGGGAAACCATCAGTCCTTCCCAGCCTTCCCCTGGCCCTGCCTGGAGCCCCTTGGCCTCAGTCCAGGGATCTGCCTCCCCTCCCATCATGTTCCACAAGTGCTGATGCCCTGTCTGTCCCCCTCTCTGAGCAGCTCACTGATCCCCACTGTAAACAGGGACTCACCTCTGGCAGGGCCAGGCACCATGTGTGAGTGGGCTGAGGGGAGGCACCCACAGACTGCCAGAAGATCTCAGCCTGCAAGGGATGCCCCTCAGTGTTTGAGAGTCACTCGAGTGTCCTTCAGCCTGGCTGTGAAAGTCTGGGGCCAGCCAGAAAAGAGGTCTGAGTGAGAGTCACACTGCTACACCTTTGGTAAGGTCCACATTTGGTCCTTGGATCAGTGGAGAGTAGAGAGGGCCCAGCCTACTCACATGGCTCCCCAAGTCCTTTCTGCTTCCAGAAGCTGGCTCCAATCACACCTTGCTGGAGGTTCTGAAATGTTTTGACAGTTGTTATGGTATGTCCTACTTCCAGCTCGTACAGGAAGCAGACGTGTTGAAATCACAGAAGAAAGCAAGCCTGTTCATCTTGTATTTCTGGCTGAGGCTGGAAGTGGAGTGCCAGAAATCAATTGTGTCTCATCTATTATAGAGGAAATTCTCTTGTAGGTCTTTGCATCGTTGTGCTAACTTTGCAAGGAGATTTGTCCTAATAAGATTTCTATTACAACCAGGAAGAGTCAAATGTTGTGTCTTCTGAAAGCACTGCAAGTTCTGTACTCAGTCAAAATGGATCTCAAAGGCTTTAGCAGAATTGGAGTGTAGTTAGTGATGTGTTTGACAATGAAATGCACCCAAAGTAAAAACTATGTGTGATGTTTAAGCATTGACTTACATGTGTAAACCTCTCATGGGCCACCCTGAACTTCTGTCATCAGACTTCACCTGACCTTTTACAAAGGCAATGTGGTTGCAGAGACCTGATGTGGATGGACCTCAGTTACAGTCTCACAGATTGAGTGAATTTTTAAATGAGTCCCCAAAGATCTTCACACATTTCTCGTGAGGTCGGCATATCTCCTCTTAATGATAAAAATACATTATCCTTTGCTATTTTTTGGAAACTTGTGGTTTGACTAGTGTTCCTGAGGCACTATTTCCTTTAAGGAATCCAAGTATAAGCATACTACTAATAATACTTGGTGTTTAGATGGAAACCATAGCTGGTAAAGAAAAAAGTTCAGACATTATTAAAAATATCCCATGTTATTTATGAAGGGTGCATATTCTGAAATGCCTATGAGTTAAGACTGCAAATTTGCAGGCTCAGATTATGACAATCTTTGGACATCTATGGCCATCAAACATTTTAATTGGATAATAACATCCAGTGGTACAGATCTGTGCATTTAATCAAATCTTGTTTTGTAGATACTCAGCATGTGACATGTGATATATGCAAAAGTTACGAGGCTGATGAAAAGTGAACAATAGTGGTTTAGGGAAAAATTAACTAAAAGTTATTACAAAATTAGTATTTGTGAATTTTGTAATTCAAGTTCAGATACCCATTTGATCCAAGATTAACAGAACTGGCTGTTGTTTCCCAAATCTTTTAATTGACAAATAAAAAAGTACTTTTTCTTTAGGAGACAGCAGGCATCTGTGGATTCCCCGTCTGCGTTTAATTCTGCCAAATAATATATAACAATAATAATAGATTATTTGAAAATACTCAAATCCAGACCATTAACTAAGCAAAAACTCCTCTTCCTCCCTGTATGAAATTGGAATTTTTTTCTGCATACACTAAATCCAAGTTCTTAAAATTTTATTTGCATTCATGTTGACATTCAAGGATTCTGTAGTAATCCGATAATACAATGGCTGGTTTTCCTTCTGCACTAAGAAGAGTATTGGCACTGCAGCTACTGGTGGCTTCAAAATACTACAAAAATACTTCAAAATACTTCAAAAATAATTGTGGTCTGTGGTACAGGAAAGCTGGCAAAATGAGAATGTTTTATGTATAGTGGGCTGAAAAATTTTGCAGCAGATTATTTGTCTAAGCATATATTGACTGTCAGTTCTCTATAAAAAGAGGTTTCTACTTTTCTATTTACAGAAGCGGAACCCTTTTTCTGTGCACTCACACATAATCATAATTAGCACAATTAATACAACTCACTGAAATCTATTAGTAGCATAAGCAGTGGCATTTTATTGAATTATATATTCATGTCACAGTAGAGTTGGGCACTTCTGAATATTTCTGAAGTTGTTTGTAACCAATGGAGCAAAACTTATGTCATGCTCTTCTAAAAAATACAGTGTTAGAGGTTGTATGGAAACAGAGTGAGTTTTAGTGGTGACAAGACTTAACAACTTGAGTGCCTTGATAAACACAATATATAATAGCAGTACAATAGAAATTGAAATTGAGAGATGAGTCTACATTTGAGGGGTTAGAATTTGTCTTGTATGGAGAACTTAACAGGTGCATAGAGCCATGAACCTGTGTCTTCTGCATTTGTAGAGGGAAAACTTGAAGGACATCTCTGGGTTCTGAAAGTGCTCATATGTGGGTGAATTCCTCCATTTATTCAGGGCTTTATGGTTTTGCCTATGGAAATTTTTACGTCAACTGACAAAACCCCCTCAGTCTGTCTTTGTCGATCTGAATCTTAATGTAGCCAACTGTTCTGTTCTGTTCTCACACTACATTTGTGGTGTAAGAGTCTAAGAGCATGCTGTGTCAGCTATGGAATTATTGGTCCTAGATTTTGCAAAATTTCCCATACACATTTTTGAAACAACAGCAGATAATTATGAGAATTGGCAGATGCCACAGACATAATTGTTTTCAGCAGCTACAATAGATGTTTTAAAAACATTTCCATATTCAAACCTTTAGTTAGTTCAGAGATAGTGAAATACAATTCTTCCTATTGTCTCCTGCCCTCAGGACATCCTCTAGGGATAGCAACCAGCAGGACCTCTCTCTTTCTAGCTCCTCATTGCTTTTCACCTGCCTGGCTCACCTTTTAGGTCATTGCTCTGGATAATTTGCTGGGCTGCCTCTCTGATCTGCTGCTTCTCCAGCTGTCTGGACTTTGCAAAGGCTTCAGAAAAATCATGCCTCAGAATAAGTATTCCATCAAAATGAAACCATATCTGGAAAAATGGAGGAGCTCATCAGGATTTTATTTCTAAAAGTACCATGGGTAAGAAGTTCCATTGGCACCAAAATATTATGTGTTAGTATTTAAGGCATGATGATGATGTAACTGTCACTTTTCTCCTGTCCTTCTCTCAAACTTGACCTGACCTGACCTGGGATTAAACAATCAGAACTGTTGTCACCATAACATGTTTCTCATGCTCAAAGATCACAAGTAGACTAACCTCAGCACAGAGCAGAAAGGGATGGAGTGGCAGAAGGTAAGTGATGGCAAACATACATTTATACCCATGACCTGCCTGCAGCACATGTGGCTACACATTAGTGAGATGATAAAGTTTTCCTTTCTTTTGTATTCTTTCGCTTCCCTACTCTGTTTACCTAAGCAGCAGGAGTCATCCTAACAGTTGTTAGTGAGAAAAGATACAGAATGTAATACATCTTCTTGTCCCTCAGGAAAAACATTTGGTAAATTTGGAATGAGCATCTAATTCTCTCCAGGATGCTCTGAATGTAAATTTGGAAAGAGGAATTTCTCCAAATAATTATAGTTTAGATGCTGAATTCAAAATATATTTATTTTCCTTGCTTTTATGTTGGCGCATGTTGCTCACATGCTGGAAGAGATTTCTTTTTTTTGGTTGCTATGGTAAAAAGCAGTCCCCAGTCCTTTTACTTAAAGCCCATGAACTGCAATTAACTGTTTAATGTTGTAACAGACAACAGCTCTAGTAACACCTTAACAGCTTTGTGCATGATACTCCCATCATCTCAGCAGATGGTGATTTTTGGCATTCTGTGCTTTCAGTTTATTCTTCTCCTTTATAGTCCTTGCCATTATATCTTCTGTCAAATGCTTTTGGACTAACTTACTTGCAATTTGATTATTCTGAGACAGATCTCAGAATCTTTTTGGATTTCTGTTAAAGGTGCTCAATATATGTAAAAAAATTGTGCGTATATCCCTGTCATCAATTATAAACCGGATTTTAAAGTAAGAATATGTTTCTTCTCATCTGTAACCATAAAAATACAGTCTTGAAACATGCTTAGTCTGCATAGGACCCCTACATCTGAACAGAAAAGGAGAAAGAAATGATTCTTTTGTGAAGAAGGAGTAACTCTGAATGTTTGTCAAGAGTCTGAATTAAGTAATAATTACCAAATTCAACTAGTTTTACTACAGGGAGATGCCCTTCATTATTAATTCTGTAGAGATGGAGACTGAATTTCTCATGAATTTTGCTCATTGTTTTAAATATTTATGACTAGCATAAATGCTTTTAATAGAGGAGTTTCAATTAAATTTAGAAAACAATTCAACTTTGCCAAGACATTCTCAAAAGCAATATTGCCTTGTGAAACTATTTTTCCACTACTCTTCCTTTTTCTCCCATATAATTATTGTTGTATCCAGTTTGTAGTGGCAGTTGTATTCCATCTCTAATTTTATTTTTCAGTTAAAAATAAATTCTTTGTAATTAAAATCAGCACTGTTCTCCATGTTGCTCTTTAAAATTATTTTATGTATTTATCAGGCAGAAGGCTTCAGATGTTTCATTCTGTAATAGAGGGACAAATAAAGTCTTTTTAGTACCTTCAGCAGCAGTATTAGCATTTTGTTTTTTAGGAAAAACAAAAACAAGAGGGGAAAAGGAAGATAATAGTTTTCCCAGACCCATAACAAGATAATATTGCAGTTTCAGGTTTTAAAATATGAATGTCTCATTCACAGCTATTTCCTGGCTGACTCCAGGTTTCTATGATTATTATTTATTCAGGGCTGACAGTGTGCTTGACATTGTGCAAATATAGAAAGAGATATTCATGTGGACTATCTGCCAGGATTTCCTAGTTGTTAGTGGCAGTGTTAGCCTCTTTAAGCAAAAGCTTGAGGCTGTCTTTAAAGCAGAGATGCTTATCCATCCTGCCAACATGCAGCTTCATGCATATGACCGTGGGAAACACTGCTCAAATGCACAAGGCTTTGGAAGGATGGACCCAGTGGAGTTTAATTTAATTAGTACAGAAGCAGTGTGTTGTAGCTCTAACTAATCGAACCTTTAAGACCAGTCATGGTAATTTTAAAAGCTGGAAATCTTTTTTTGGAAGGTGACTGGGAAGAATCAATCCTTCTGATTGATACCTAAGGAATCAAAGAAGATTGTTTGCCTGAATATTGCATGGTGTAAAATCCTGTGTCTTTTGTGAAATCCATGAACTGTTTTGTAATTTATTTGTAGGACTTACTGATGGCCTGTGTACTTAATTAACCTGGATAGTGATAGTGTCCCTCGAGTTGTTGCTGCTGCTTGCAGACTACCCATTGCCAGACTGACATCTGCCCCTGGCTTTGTCAGAAACAATGTATTCCAAATTTTAGAACTGAAGGCTTTTGCCCAGGACTAATTTCTTAGGTTAGGGACATTAGGGCCAGGGGACAAAAAAAAAATCTTAGTCTAAATAGGAGGAATGCTTTTCTATTTGTTAGAAATCTATCTTTGGATTTTCTTTCCAAAGGAGTAACTGAAAAAATAATTCTAAGGATCTTTAGTGGCACTTCTTTGACTTAATCCATGAAAGAGTAGGTTTTCTGTCTGCTGTTTAATAGATGAAAAATATTTTTGTCATGATCACTTATAAGCATAGTAAAACGCCCAAAATCCCACCAATAAAACCAACTTGTAGTGAATGAAAAAGTGGAATGCAAAAACTTGTCCGTGTTTTCTCCCTGGCTAGGATAAGCACTTGATGATCCAATTCTTTCACTTAGCCCAGCAGAATGAATGGATGATGACAGTAAGCTAATCTCTTTGTCTGAGGTGGTGATACCACCCAAGCTAACACTGAAAGGCCTTCTTAGAGCAGCACAAATCATATATAGGAGCCAGTATCTAAAAGCTCCACACCCAGAAATGAGCACCTCTGCCATGTATCGTACAGAAGCAGCCAAACCAAAAAGATTAATAAAAAAATAAACAAATCTCTGAGGAGCTTGAAAGCTGAAGACAAATGTCTTGATGTCGATTCAGAACTGCAAAGAAAGTTTAAAATGGATGTATCAAATCTGATACATAAATTACAATTCCTTTATTTGTCATAGTGGATATACCTCACATTTTGTTTGGAAAAGGAAAGACAGTGCTGAGATTTCCTTGCCTCTCCACCCACCTCCTTCAAAGTCTTCCCTTTAGCTTTCAAGCAATTTATTTACACTGAGCAAAATGTCTGGTTTGCACTCACAGGAAAAGTTTTAATTAATTGTCATTTTATAAATCCTCCACAATATTTATTCAAAAGATTGGCAAATGCCAGGAAGTTCACCCATCCCTGAAAAAGTAAGTTTTGTAAACAAATCTGGCAACAATTTATTTTAACAGCAGCAATCCTGCTAATCTGTCAAGATGTAGTTTGTTTCTGGCACTTGATTAAATTCTTTTTCCTTGAGAATAGAAAATAGTTTTATATAAACAAACAATTTAGCTGGGACATGGTGACTGTCCCTCTGCTATTTCACAGAGAATTTAATTCAAAAGAAAAAAGCTAACAGTATAACATTTAGCACTTTTCTTTTAAAACAGAAATAAGGCTAAATTTCTGTAGTTACAAACAACAACATTAGGGGCTTCAGGGCCCTTAAAACCCATTCCTGGTGTATCCCATGAACTGAACCAGCATTACTTCGCATCTCTGAACATAAACAAAGGGCATGTTTCAGGAAATTTTTTTCCCAGACACCTATTTCCTGGCCATTTATTCCTGTACATATCATCCACTTGCTCACTTCTTATCCATCCTCAATTCATGGATCCAGTTCCCTGTGCAGCAACACCAGCACTTGTGCAGGTGCATTAGCCTTAGACAACTCAGGCTGATGTGACACAACTGAGTGGACTGCGCAGCTTTGTCTGGTTTCATCAAGAAAAATGTCCATGACCAGAAAAATGTTTTATGCAAGGAAACAGTCTCAGATGTTTGCAAATATCTGTAAAGCAAAATAGGCAAGCCTTGCCACTTGCCATTAATGTTGTTTGAAACAAGAGATCAGTAGGTGCTGATGTTCAACTTAAATGGACATCACCTTTGTCTGTGTTAAGACTTCATCCAACTGGACTGCTGGGTATGTGGTCATTTTGGGGCGTTCACCTCTTGATTCTTAAAGAGATTTGGCATGTCATCTCACTGCTGCTCCTTAGCACAGGAAAATAATTTGTGAATCTATTTTACATTACAGCTTTGTAACTCTGCATGTGCTGGTGTAAAGGCTCAACTGTGCAAATGTCAGTACTGTCCTGGCAGTTTGTACCAGCAGGTAAAATCTGCCTTCCATCTTTCCTGCCACTTCCCCAACTCCTTCAAACTTTAAAAGACTGATCCAGATCCCAGTGAAGTCAGTGAGAGCTTTCTCTCTGTGCTGGATCCAGCAGTATGCAGCCTCTTAGTTACAGCATTTAAGATATAGCTAATGTTAGTAATCCTTGCCTGCCTGCCTAGAACACCCAAACTGTCTGAGTCAGGCAAAAGCCTGAGGAAATCACTTGGGTTTGTTGCATCTGAAAGGTCAGTCTGTGTCCCCATGGACTAAGAAGTGTTGGGGAGTTGCTGCCAGTTTCTTGCTATTTATTTCTGGAAGCTGTTAGCTTAGATTTTTTTTTTTTTTTTTTTTTTTTAGTTAAACTTAGTTATGGGGAACTGAGAGCAGAAGAGTGAGGGCTTTGGAAAGTCACATTTCTAGGTGATTTAAAAATGTGTTTGTAAATCTACAACCCTTGCTTTTCAGGTTCCTTTTTAGATGGAATTTTAATCCACATTATGGACACTCAGGAGAGTGCATGTATTCTATATCTTTTCTAATACCAAATTCAAGGACTTTGACAAATGAACAAAAGCAAAGAAAATAACCCTAAAAATCCTGTCAGAGTTTGACATCAGGAACTTTATACAGTACTATTATTGTGAGACATTTTATTATCTAAACAAGTCTTCATTTGGAAGAACTTCAGATACACATTTTTGCGGTGTATTTAAAATCAGTGTAGAAAAGGAAAGGATTTATATTTGATGTAGGGATTTATATCTGAGGATGTGAAATAATGGATTTTTAAAATATAAGCATATATACTTATACATATGAAATTAACTTAGCACCCTCTTGCTTATTTGGCACCCATGCTATTTAAAAGAAAAGGGGTAGTGAGTGTCTAAAACTTTCTCATGTTGAAAACCAATATTCTTTTATATTATTGCCTCTGATTCTCTTTGTGATTTAATCCTTTCCTTTATATGGCTAGGGGGCAGGAACAGGGGGAAAGTCACAGCCACAAGTAATAACATGGCAATTAACTCAGAGGTACTGGTGGGATATTTAAGTAATTTTAAATCAATATTTATAAACATGATGTTGCTTGCTTGAAAATCTGGACATTATTTGCAGCTTTGGAAGACTTGATTACTTAACTGATTTTGATTTTCAGATTGTTTTTTGAAAATCAACCACTGGTTTGAATCTGCTCCAGATGGGCAATGACTGAAAATTGTTGTAATCTGGCATGTATTTGGTAGCGTAGGTGAGCTGATGGCCTCATTAAAAGTATCTCAAGCATACGTGCTGATTAAAAATCCCTTCATCTCAGGCCCAGCAGGGTTTTGGCTGAAGGGAACTGAGCTGCTCTGTCACCCCTAAGGGCCCTTTCTGGCATGGCAACAGGAGGAACTTCATCATGCTGCTGCACACAGGTGAATGGGAAACGTGTCATGGCCCAGTGCACCTGCCCAGCAGCAAGTGCACCCTGGTACAGGCCAGCAGGGAGTACGTGTGTCCTCACAACCTGAATGAGCATCACACAACTGAGATCACAGGGTTTAGAAGTCTAAAAGTGGTATTTAGTTTTCCACAAACAGATCCTCAAAATTATTGCCTATCTGGTTAAAAAATGGTCCAGAGAGACAGACAATGAAGGTTCAAAGGCTGTGAACATCAGAACCAGACATCCCAAAGCCCCCTTGTTGTCTCTGCAGAGAAACATGTTTCAAAAGTACATCATTTCCCATCCTAAATGCAACTGCTAAAGCTGGTCACACAGCTTTAGCACACAGTTGTGCCCTAGTAGTTCCTATTTGTTTCCAAAAAAAGCCTAAGGTGACCATAGAACAATGTACATAGAACATGTTCAGGTCTGTGTTTTAGTAAATTTAAGGCAGGCAAGATAAATCCCATTCTGAACAGCATTCCATCATTCTGGCAGCTACTTGCTAAACTGCTAGGAGAATATTTTGCACTTTTTTCACAACCTCTGAACAACTGAACAGGGTCTTTCCTCCGAAGTGTTATGACTCAGCTCCCACAGCAGTCATATTTTTAAAGGAGAAAATGTATCATTTCTAATAACAAGCCTGGCAAAGACGCTGACCAAAGTGATGTCCCTGGCACATAATATCCCTGGGTTCTAGGATGATTTGTAACCATTGCTTGCATGAATTAAATGGCTCTTTTCTGTTTAGACAGCTGGATTCTGTGTGGCACTAGATGGCAATATTCCCTCAGCTCCTGCAATGGTCAGGGAAGCCATACACAGCAAAGGGACACATCCTGACCTTGTTTCCTTGTTATCACTCATGTAACTTATATTAGCCAGGTTTTATGTAGCTAAACTCAATATGGGCTTCAGGGCTTTTTAAAATCTCTGTGTGTTCATCCACCTATCTTTACAGCTTCATAGCTCTCTGTCAAAGCATTTATTGGACACTAGGTTTACTGTGTGGGATCTTCTATTTCATTTAGAAAGCTCTTATGGTCTCAGGCTCTTCCATGATGTTGAAGCTCAAATCTACAGGCAAGAAATATATACATCTGAAATATTGCACTGGTTTCCTGCTGCCTTTTGTGTATTAATATAGTGGCAGATTCAGTCAAGCCATTACTTAGATATAATGTTGCCTCATGTCAATTGTAAGTGGATTATTTCTTTCAGTCATGTTTGTTCTCATATAAAATCAGCATAATCTAAACTCAGCAACTGTAAAAAAGTAATTCTGTGTCTGTACCCAGATGAATTTAACCCTATGCCTGTATGATATTTCTAAAGGTTTTCTCTAGTCAGCCAAGAACAGCAAGGAAAAGGGCCAGCAATAAATATTGTCCATCTCCTTTGTGTGATTAGGATTTTTTTTTTTTTTTTTTTGCCTTGGTACCACTTTATCAAGGTTCAGGTCTACTGATATTGCTTCTTTCAAAATCAGGCTTGTCATTGATTTTTGTGAGACCACAATCATTATAATGATTTTCCAATGATTAAGCACTCTGAAAAAAAAGTGGAGAGTGAAACTTTCCTCCTTACATACCATGCCCCTCTTCTGGTTCCCTGGAAAGCCACAGAGCCCAGCTGAAGATCTCAAAGTTCTTGAAACTGTAAACAAACAAAATTTCACACTGTTAGGAAGTAGTGAATTATTCTCACTTATCTTGTTCAAAGGATGGAGGAACTCACGTGTAAGAACCCATCTATCTCCATGTGAAACTCCCCCACCTGAGCCCTCACCCTGTGCCTAGCCATGCCCTTTTCTGTTAGTTGCACATTTTTCTGTGGGCTGTTTTTTCAAAGTCCCTAGAAAATATTTAATGTGTGCTAAAATGCAAGGGGGGTTTTGCAAAAACAATCAAATGCCTTTTGCTGGTAAAGTAAGGAAGGTTTTTCATGTTTCATTATGCAAAGGTCTGTTTAAGTAATTCTTGATGATATAATAAAATACTTGACCAAATGAAGTGCATCACACTGTGTACACAGAAAGCTTAGAGTTTGTGTACCCATATTTTCCCAGAGCATTCTTTCAGTTGCACTTGCATCTTTTGCTATTCACAGCCTGGTTTATATATTTACCAAACAGCTCAGGTGGCCAAGCAATTACAATAACAAATGTGTAATATACAGTAAATGCTGTATCATGAGGTACAAGGTATTGCTGCATGGGTTCAGGCCCTCATCCAATAACAAGTAAATGCAGAAAGAAGACTTCATTGGCCTCAACACATTTTTCACTGTATCTTTACTGGCACTAGAACTTAGTTTGGAAGACATGATTAAAATTCAAGTATTAAATGTATCTGGTATGGACAAGTGACATAATTTCTTGCAGCCACCAAATGTTCTATTCCACAATACATTATTCATCTCAAATCACAAAACAAAAAATACTTGCTGGTAACATCTACTTTTGCTTGGGTGAATGAATATCAAAACTTGTTATCACTGACTTCCATGTTTTGTTAAGGCAAAAGAAAAAGCAATATCATTAAGCAGCACAAGAACTCCTTAAAGAAAAAAATATTTAGCAGCAATGTGGTTTTTATGTTCATGGTGTCTTACACATGGTTGTCATGATTGAGCTTGGGAGTAGGACTAAGACCTCTGGCATTTCTGGAGTTTCTGTGTGGCCTTGCTGTTGTCACTTGATCTTTACATTGGGAGCATTCGAGTACCTCTGGAGCTTTCTTGAATTCATGTCCTTGTAATCATCTGTCTCCCTCAGATCACACTTGAGTAGATGGAGCAGAGGGAATGGGAAGGATAAGAGCAATCTCTGCTGACTTAATGCCTTTCATATTCCTGGCGGTCCTAAAATAAGTGCTCAAATTCTTTGTTGCAAAAGACAGACTCTAAGGATTCCTTCTTCTCTGGCAATTGCTTTCATCTCTTGAGTGTATAAGTACTGGAGTAATGGGAGGATTTGTTTTCAGCACAGACAACAGCATCATTTTCAGCCTTCTGTGTGTACTCACCCACATTTTAGGCTGTTCTTTACCTAAACCTGGATCCCCCAAAGAGAACTAGTGTGATGGAATCTCTTCTTGTTAACACTTCAAGTTAATTGTCAAGAGAGTGACTAAAGGGGGTTACATGTTTACAAGTCAGTGCTAGAAAAATATCTGCCTGACACATTTTTTCATGATTATATGAGTTACTAACCTAGCTAGGATGGGATTGCATTAGGTGAGATTAAGGTAGCATGGGTAGTATTCTATGACTTTTAGTTTGTCCTTGTCACTCAGAAATGGTACAGAGGAAACTTTTAGCTGAGAAATCTAAGCAAATGGTGCATAAGTTTCTGGTGTAGGATACTAAGGTACTGTTTTAATATTTTAGGAAAGGTTACCAAGGCAGTGGATGGAGAAGCTGTAATGTTTAAATAGAAAGGAAATTAAAATAAAACCTGTCAATCTCAGTAATTTAATTCATGAAACAACAATAATGAGTAATAATAAACTGAGGCTGGATCAGGTGTGCATGAAAATTCTCCTTAGGCTGCTTAATTTTTGGAGAGTAATTACCACAGTGATAGCAAAATGTCTACTTTTTCATGAGTTGGCTAAATAGAAAAGAGCCATTATTCTGACTGAAACGACCATTAATGGGAAAATTATGTCTTGAGTCTCTGATGTGTTTGAAAAGTAGGAGAAAATTTCCTTCATGTTGACAGACTGGAAGTCAATTGAGAATTAAATGCATAGAAAACAATTGAACACCCTGAACCTGCACATTTTGTTATGCAAGTAGACTACTTCTCTGAAGCTGGCCTCTGTTGAAATCTCTCTTACCTGAGAAGAGGTTATTAGAAGTTCACACATCAAGATCTGCTCTTTCCCACCTCATATCCCTCAGTTCCCATGTTCTTTCTCTTTGCATCCCAACCTAAGACCAGTGCATTCTATCATATTCCCATCTGTTGATCTTTTCCTTGGAACCAGGATTCTTTAATCTCTTGAAAGATGTTGCATCTTCCTCATATTCTCCATCTAACCTGATTATCCAGAAGACTTTTTTTTCAGAAGTGCATTTTATTTTGCTCCAAAGCACCCAAATAAACTTGCAAATCATCTTGAAAACCAGAGAATTACAAAAACTTTTTTTTGTCCTCTTCATTTGCACCAAAATTAATCTTCCCTCTATTTTGCCTGAAAACTCCCTAGTTGTATTCTTGCTTGTGGTGCCTTGACCTCTCTTCATCTGGTTGCTTTATATTCCCAGGAAGCTCATTCCTGACCTTCTTACAGTGTGTTGATGTTGCTAGACTTGCCAGTGAGTTTCTGCCTTGCTCACATTTTCCCAATTCACCTGTTCCTAATCAGCTTGTATGCTTTTCTCTACTTGATTTTCAGCCTCTTCTAGGCTCTCTTTTAATTCTGGCTGCCTTTTCACTTCATGCCTCACAGCCTGGCAGGTGGAATCAGAGAACCACGGAAATCCACTTGAAGGAATACAAGAAATGAGGGATCTAAGGAAAGTAATTAGACATACTGGAAGTGACTCAAGGAAGAAGAAAGAGCCAGAACCCTTTCTACTCACCCTTACTCCACCCATATGATCTGCTCTCCACACTCCCCTTCCTGCATGCTTGCTTGACTCTCTTCTCATCTCCATGGTCACCTTTACAGTCTCCTCACAACATCATTGAGCCATGAGGCTTAACAGGAACTACTTGAAAGCCCTGGAGACATATTTAGAGGGAAAGCAGAAATTAACTACTCCATGGGTATTCACTTAGTACCTGAAACAATTACCCATTGCATTTCCAGGTGAAGTTGGGGACAGGCTAGCATTTCAAGCACGTGTGCATTCCTGATGCCTTTCCCATACATGTCTCCTATATCTCTCTATAGTGTCTGTATCATAAATAATATCTGGTTTATGTTTATGGACTTTGAATCCTTGCTGATAGTAGATCTGTGTACACTGTCAGAAGAATGATCAAAACAAAGAAGCTGAGAAATATATTTATAGGAACAAAAACCACCTCAAGACACACTAAACCAAATCCCCTTTCCTCCCCACCAAACCCCAGCTTAAGAAGAAAAGTAAGAAAATAAAGGATAAAATTGTGACCGCTGAGTTCTGGAGAAGGCTTGGCTATCCAGACTATAGGGTGGAATCAGTCCTATCCTTCAAAGAAGATATTAACAAACTTAGAAATGTATCTGAAAGACTTTGAAGCTTATCCCAGATGTTTCTATACTTTTTTTCAAGATTTAAAGAAACAGGCTTATAATTACACATTACAACTGAGTGAATAAAGCTAGCAGCAGTTTTACAGTGCTCTGGTAGAAGATCACTGTACAAGGCATGACATTGTACAAGCCTGATTCATGTCTGTGCACACAGACATCATCTTTTTGAGGTGTTCAGTCAGATCAAAGTTTCTTTGTGAACTCAAGAAATGCATATGAAGGGATGGGCAAAGACCTGGTAGGTAAAGGGATAGGTTAGAATTTTTTGACAATATAAATATATTTACATTATTATCATCATAACTAGGTCATTTGAGAGCGAGATTTTTCCATACACTTTTTTTACAAATGTGAAGTCTAGGCACACATTTCCTGGGATAAAGGAAGATCAGCTTCCTTGGTACTACAGGTTGTGTTCCCAAATGATGCAGTGTGGCCACATCCACTTTAAAACATTGCAGGGTCCTAGAAGGACTTTAAAAATAAATGCAGACTAGCCATGAAATGAGTATTTATAATAATTCCACAAATCAGTATCTGATATTTAGATATGGTTCAGTTCCAATCACTAGGCTTTACTGAGGCATCTTTTCCCAGGTCCATTGTGTTAGCAGAATCTTCTGGGCGACGTAGGTACCATAGTCTGAGGTGTGAATGCAGTAAGCATAGGCAATGCCTGCTCTGGTGTTAATCTGGCTGCTCATGTTCAGCGTGTTCAATGAACACGCTCATGCTACATAAAACACACATGCAAGGGACACAACTTTCTGAGCTACTGCCAGTTTTCAGTGGGACAACCACAGAGGGTCATGCAGAAACATCTAGAGATGCCAGTTTAGATCACAAATCAGTCAGGTTTCTCCACAGCTGTGTTAAATCTGACTCTCAAAATTCTGCCTCTTAGCAGAGCTGCTAAGTTTGTGTGGAGGTGTTGAGAATCAACTAGATGAATCCCTGAGCAACCTGAATTAATTAAGCCTGCTTTGAGCAGGATATTTGATTAGGTGACATCCAGAGGTCCCTTCCAGGCTAAATTATTCAGTGACTCAATTCTAATGCACCTATATTGCACCCAATTCCAGTATTTTTGTCACTTCTTTCCTGTGCTCCATGAAATAACACTAGGACTGTCCTTATTTAAAAAAAAAAAAAAAGTTGGTTGTACTGTGGGCTAGCAAGTTAAATGCCTAATCTAATGCCTAATCTGTGGGGGTCCATGCTATTCCTGAGACAGCTACAGCAAAGCTGCATCATGTAGAAACTTCATCATGTACACATGTCTCACCTCCAAATACTACAGTATGTGTGTTCTGAGTGATTCTCTGGTAGTCAGAAATTTAAAAAACTTCAGGTTCTTGGTTTGGGTTAAAAACATGAGTATTTTTTTCTGGTGAGTGGAAGCAGCACCTCATTGCCAGAGTGGTGAAAGCATCATGGTATTTCCAGATTTAAAACATACTAGATTCTCTTCATAATGCTTCAATGAATAAGATGATTATAGTGAAAGGACAATTAATGACTGTTTTCCCAAGTACAGAACAGGGCTGTGAATGAAGTGTCAGCAAGGAGCAGTTCCCTGACAAGCAAACAAGCTGACAGTGTTTGGAAACTCCCTTAGAGACACGGGCCCTTTGTTTCATTTCTCACTGCACAACATGAAAAAGAGGAAGAATTTTGGTGAAGCTGATGTAAACTGGGGAAAATATACTGTGATCTTCCTTTAGTTTGCATCCTGGGAAGATGAAGGACAGGGTAACAAAGACAATGAAGAACATGCTCCTTTTCATAATTTTGCTGGGAGTAGTATCTGGTAAGAACATGATTTCATTATGCTGCTAAAATTAGAACACTGTTGGCTGTTATGCTTTCTCTAGGGAACTTTATAATACATATTTAGGTATTAGACACAGATGGGAAAAATCAAGTAACAATTAGTTTCCTACTGAAATGGATTGGGCTCTGTGGTTACAGCAGTATAATGAAGAGAATATGACTCTTTGCTAAAACTCTTTTTTGGATGAGGCACTTCATTTCTAATAGCCACTGCTCAGTGTGACAACACTGGAGTGGGAAAGGAGGTCAGCTCTTCAAGAAATAATAACTCATAGTTATACTCCAGTGTCTTCCTTTCATATATTGATAACATTTCTCTTTGATAAAGTAAAACAAGCAACCAAACAGGACCAAACAGAAAGAAAGTTGTGGACAATATTAGTAGTATAATGTTACTAACTTTGATCAGTGTAAATACATGGGAGATTTGCCAATATGAGTATTTGCACATTAGCAACTTAGTAGATCTTCAAACTGTCTGAAGTTTGCATGGCACACAAAGCACTGGTGTTGCTGTAAGCTTCCTGTTCAGGTAACTCTAAGAGTTCTGCCATCCCTCAGGTACCTGTCAGTATTCAGTGGTTTTCCTGATGTTCCCAAAACTGTGATTAGGACACCGCCTGCCACTTTCAGCTTTCTTTGAAAAATAGCATTTTTCTAACCTGCATGGTTGTGGACAGAGAAAATCTTGTGCTTGTTACTCAAGCACAGTCTAAAGACTGACACATCACAGATAAATAAGTTTTAAATATAAATAAACTTCTCCAAAATAATCTCATGATTGCTTTGTCTTAGACTCATAATTTATCAATGATTGTAATGAATTCTGATAATGTGTTAAATTGCTTCAGAAATATTTTGTTCTGCAAAGTAAAGAGGTAGGAATGGATTTGTAAATATGGAAGGCGAGTTTTGGTAAAACTGGTTGGAAAAAGAAGAAGCCATTCAACTTCAGCACCTAAAATTTCAGTTAAAAATAAAGAGCAAGAAGTTAGAACTTTTGATTTAGAAAGACAAATTCTGAATAAGTGGCCAATGCAATCTTTGGACATAATACAAAAATAGCGACTCCTTTCTACACTTCTAAATACTGTAAATTATTTAATTGTTTTTAGAAATGGTTTCCATTAATGAACTGTGGCTTGATGAGTGAGCTGAATTCATTAAGTACAGTCCACAGGAGATTTTATTTGAAGTTCAGCTCCACTTATGCAAATGTAACTCCGGAAGCCCCTCTCAGCCTAGCCTTATTTGCATGGGTGATTTTTGTTGATGATGTTTTCCAGAATCTGTAATACCAGTAACAAAAACTTAGTCCTTCACTGTATCTTGCTCCTGCTGACGTAAATCAGTAACAGCTCAGTTGAACTCAGTCCTACCAGGGTGTCAGATTGGCCTGTTCAGATTAACTCTTTCAGACAGTTCCCACTTCACAGTCTCCCACATCCCACCCTGTACCTGTAGAGTAGCTCCAATGTAGTTTTTTTCCAAAAATGCCAGAATAATCCCAGCTGGATCAGTGACCCATGAACCTGCTGTATCTGCAGTGTGGGATCATCTGAATCTCCATGCAGCTGTGGAGGGGCCCTTGGCTGCAGCTCCAATGGTCTCAGACTAGTTCCTGTAGCAGCTTTTCACCTTGCAACTCTGCAGCAAGAAAAAGACTTCGTGGGGCTTTTGCTAAAGTATTTACTGGTGTATGAAGAGCCTGTCCAGACCTTGAGTGGGCACTATCTGTCTCCCTTTTGGCACAAAGTGTGTAGGAAGCTTGGCTGAACACAGCCAGCTTTCTTGGAGAGTGTTTTGGATGAGCTGGTGAAGCATCCATCCCCAAGCAGCAGTCAGCCCTGCCCTGGTGTGGTGTTGGGGTACATTGCTGGTTCAGGGATGTGAGACTACTGAAGTGTTGTTTCAGGGCATCAAAAGCAGTCCTGATTTAAGTTTTCTAGACACTCTTCATAAAATGAAGCACAACAGCCCTTTGTCAAAAATACCAAAAGCTTGAAGTTAAATGACAGAGAAAGCAAAAAGTTTGTTTGGGGAGTCCAAAGGTCTGGACAAACAAGGAGCTTGTGCAAATCTGTTGGATGCCTCGCCAGTGTGTGCAGCTTCCATGAAGTTTAGAGCCATAATTTTGGTTTTGTGGGCCTGCATCTTCTCCAAAGACTCCAGGTTGCTCTTCCTCGCTCAAAGCAGGAGACATGACAGTAGCACTCCTGAAATTGTTACTAACTCACACTACTCAAGAGCCAGGCTTGCACACAGCTGCCATAGAAAGAATTAGAAGAGAGAAAATGGAGGACATAGGTACTGCAGCTAGTGCAGTCCACAAAAAAAACATTGCTTCTTTAGTATCTGGGTCTGTATGATTTAAGGTACCTCTTGATGTAACAGTGAACAGAGGCACTAATTAGTACAGGGGACAAAATTTTAAAATATAAACATTTTGGGCTTCTTTGCTTCTGCATAAAGACATATATAAAAGCAAATGATGCAGTAAAATAATACTTCAACAATGACCACTCTAGATGAGAACACTATAGGACTGAATTACAGAAAAGATGCATTAATTTGCCATTAACACTGGATTTACTACCACAAGCCCCCATTCATATGTGAAAAGAGAATCAGGGCATTTTGTGTTCCTTAGTGGCAGCTCTGGACAAAAGCTGTGATCTTCTTAGCTCAAGTAATTTTACGTTCATTTGCATCTGCAGGAAGAAGACCCCAGTTGCTTGAGGGCTTACCTGCAACAAGCACTGTTGAAGAAAACTCAGCAGCTGGTGTTACAGTCTACAACTTTAGTGTGAATGCTTCTTCTTCTGAAGGTGTTGCAATTCGTCCTATCATAGTAAAGTCAAATCCGCTCGCAGAAGCTTTTGACATTGAACCAAAAGGAGGTCTTGAATTCAGCGTGAGTTTTAAGTTTAACTTGAGTGATTTTTGGTTGTAGACTGATGTTTCCTGGATTACTGGGGACTGACAGAAAAGAATTTTAAATGTAGACTGTGGTAGTATTCAAAAATGCTGTAATATATATGACAGATGAATAGCAATAGTAATTATGATTTTTAATTGCATCTAGGAAAAATCACTCATCACAATAATTCCATTGATTCTGTGATAGAAAAAAATGTGATTTTTAGAAAATAAGAGGTGAAGAAGAACATGGAGAATCTGCTTCTGTTTTGAGGTTTTAAACAAAGTTTTTCGGCTTAATATGTATGGACTCACTGTGAAATGAAAATGCCTTAGTTAAACTGCATACAGCTTCTGTTTGGCCATTCTCGCCAAGAATTTAAGAATTAAAATTAATTTGTCTCACTTCCAAAATAAATGAAGCTGAATTAGATCAAAGTAATTTTTAATTCTGAACAAAGGCTGTGACACATAAGGACATTATCTTGATGCAGAAGTTACCACCCTTCCACACATCTGAGACCTGTCTTTATCCATTGCATGCTCTTGTCCTATGGCAAATGCAGAGCAATTTCCATTACTTCAGGCTGATTTTCATTGTTGGATATATCAGCAAGTATTAGCTCACATTTGTCACAGACAATGAGTGTTCAGATGCATGATAACTTGTCATCCCATTGCAACTTGCTTGTACAGCTGAGCTTGAACTGTGACACTGAAGGTGGCTTTAATAGATATAGATAGAAATGGTGCAGAGTCTTTAAAAGGTGATTTGAATATCCTTTTCTGAGTGTTTTTAAGCAATTCAGGTTTTCACAGAACTGATACAACAGCTCTTTTCTTGTTCTCTTTGCTGGTGTTTCTGGGAGAAATTTGGAAAAAGTAAGGCTGTGGCCCTGGGTGGTATTGGCTCATGGATTTGATGAGCATGCAGGGAGCTGCTGTGGCTCCCATGCTCCAGCCTCCCAGGAAAGCACACAGCTCATTTGTGCCAACTCAGATGGCTCGTTACTACTCCTCAGCCAGGTCAGTGAAATGGTTTAAAAACTTCTCAAAAAATCCCTCGTTCACCTGTGGAGCATAGGGTGGGACTGTACACATACCTGGACTGGGTCAGCTGAAGAGATCATAGAATCATAGAATTATAGAATATGCTGAGTTGGAAGGGTTCCTTGGTTCTATGTAGGGCACCCCAAGAATCATTCCATGTGCCTGAGAGCATTATCCAATCTTTAGTTCTGCCAGGCTTGGTGCTGTGACCACTGCCCTGGGGAACCTGTTCCGTGTCCAGCCACTTTCTGGGTGAAAAACATTTGCCTGATATCTACCTAAACCTGCCTGAACTCTGCTTCATGCTCCTTCCTTGTTTTCTGTGTAAGAATCAGAAGGAAATAGATACATTCCTAAAACTGGCTTTGTTGACAGAGGACCCATAATGTAGGGACTCCCTTCCTAAGTTTTATTTTGGCATTTTGAATTAAAGTGATCCCTTCTGCTTTCAAAAAAAACTTAGTCCCTTTATATACCTGCTTGCTCCTGTCCCATGCTGTCATTATGTTATGATGCACAAGAATTTATATTGCTTCTTGCTGAGTGGGACTGAAAAATTAATATGGAGGAAAAATAATAGACAAAAAGTCCTTCTTGTTTTTTTTTTATGGCAAGGATGATGGAGAAATTATTGTTCTAGAACAGTGGAGGGTGACACAAGGATGAAAATGGATGGCCAAAAAGCTGGAGACTGGAGACTGCTTCTTCCAAAGCGACAGTTTCTATACATGTCATACCATAGCCACATTACTAGAATGGCCTCTGAACCTTTCTACATTTTGTTTGAACTGTTGCTTTTTTTAACATTTCCTAAGTCACTTGGAGGACTAGAACAAAGAGTTTGAGCCAGTGAATATCAGTCATGAAAAAAGTCACAAAGCAATCTACATACAAATTCTGCAAATTAGCAGAGGAGTTCTAATTGCAACTCATAAAGCAAGGATAAATACATGGGTGTTCTTAGTTAATTTATTTGATGAAGATTGCTACTTTTAATTACTTACACTTGTAGCAGATCTCAACAGTATTTCACAAAAGTGATCTGATCCAAAACCAGACACTTCAGCTCTACCTGCTGCCATTAAATCTTTGCTAAGATGATATAGAAAAAGGCAGTATTTCATGAATTAATTATGAGGTTAGCTAAGAACCTGTTTGAATAGGCTCTTCAGTATTTATGAAGCACATTTAGTCCTGTTGCAGCAGCAGAAAGCAATACCACACTTCTTGGTATATTTTGGGACTTCTGAGAAAGTAAGAGATTCTGAGATCTCAGTCCTGTCCCTTCCTCCTCACCTTACTCCTGTTTGAAGATTCTCAAGAACAGAAGATGTGTGGAATGCATAAAAAACCTGATGTTTCCTGAAACTATCTGGGTGCTCTTAATGGTACTCTCTGAATGTATTGGTGATGGATCAGGGAGCAGTGAAATTCTCATGTGGAATGAGTGATACACAGTTTAGGGGTGACCCCAGATCCCCTTTCATGAAGCCTGCAGTTGCTTCAAGTGTGTGCAGCCTTTATCAGTAAAATCTTTGCTCCTACCTGAAGGAAAGGTAAATTCTGGCTCAGAGCCTACACCAGTGGGCTGAACACAAAAAGGTTCAAAGGCAATCTAGAAAAAGACCATTTAGATTCACATCTTTACTTCCAAGGCCTTTATAAAGGAGGGTGGAAGATGTGTATTTAGGCACAATTAGTCTGGCTGTAGTTACAGAACTAATGAAAATATTTGGCTGTGAACTGGAGGGCTGATATCCAGAGCACATAACTTCTCCTTAGACCTGGACAGTTTAAAATGTTTAATTAATTGTATGTGTTTACAGAACTTAGATCTCCATCAAACATTAATTTTGAACATCAAGCTTTCCACTGTTGTGACAAGATTTTTAGGATGTTTCTTCTGTGTTAGCATCACTTTTATGGGAAACTTGTATCTGTACAGTAAGAGGAGACCATCCAGGACACAGTTATTTTCTCCTGCAGTATTGTAACAAAAAGATCCATGAGGTCCCAGAGAGAAGTTGTTTTATGTACCAAAAGGCACAAAACATTTGTGCTTCTCTTCACTCCCCTCCAACTCTTTGTTATTTGTCTCTATTTTGACTTCTGTCTTCCAACTGTGCTAATATCACTTTTGTGTTTGTCCTCTGACCCACAGCATCTCATCTAAACCCAAGGATTTATTTTGTTGTTCTTTCTGCATGTTCTTCAGCCTCCTTTATTGTGCAGTATTGTAAATACACTGACATGCTACTTGATGCATTCACTCATGAGCCCTAAGAGTTTTCCTTCCCAGTTTCACAGCACCCTGCTACTGTGTTCAAATTTCACAGTTTGTTAGCCACACAAAAAACTAAACTGTCACCTTTTCCTTTCTTGTCCAAAAAAGGAAAGATCTATTGGTTTCAGCAGTGAAGATTGAAGCATACAACTTTCAGCATCCTCCTGTTGCTCAAGGCTCATCCTAAATCCAGAATGATTGCATTTTACTTTTTTTCATGGAATGTCAGATTTGTGCTAGTACATACTCTGTGTTGAGGCAATATGCAGAGCTGGAAGCCTTTGAAATATAATCCCCAAAACAAAGTAAAACAAATTTTTGCCTTATCAATCTTGCAAAACTCAAGGCCTAGGTTATTTTTTCAATTAGTTCAGCATTTTCCCCTAACAATTCTGATGCATCTCGCAGACAATGTACCCATGAAGGTACCTTCTTCTGTGGATTTTGTGTAAGTCTTCTCCCAGATACAGGTTACACAAGGACTATATGGTCTCCTGCCTCCACACTCTTTATTTCAAGTAAAAGATCTTCCTCCTCGTGTTTCTAACTCACAGAAAAAGTGAAACTGCCCTTGTGTCTTGCAAGGCCTCCTCCAAATTCTCAGTCTCATCACACCTTGAACACTCCTGGAGCATGATGTGGAAAGGAAAACCCTTGAAACAGACACATACCTGCAAGATGTAGTCCTGAACGTGAAGACAAAGCTGTGAGGCAGGGCAGCTTCTTCAGGGCTATCTCCTCCTCAAACTGCTCCTCGCACAAAAGATCTTTGAGCTACTCTGTGAAGCCACACAACATTTTGATCTCTTTACTCTGTTTCTGTCACATTTTTGCCACTCATGAGAAATGTGCCAGCAAGTAAAAGATCATCTTAAACACTCACTCTTTACTGATTGAAAGTGTCCCTTTATTTGTATTCTCTCATTTGGACTATAAGTTTCATCTCTTGCATCATGTGCTAATAATAATATTTTATTTTCAGGTTATTACCACTGGAAACCCTGTCCTAGATTATGAAACTATGCCAAAGAGCTTTGATTTGCAGATTTTTGTTGAAGATACAACTGGAAGAACTGACCTTAGCATATTGACTATTCAAGTAACAGATAAAAATGAACATCCTGCATTTCAAGGAAATATGGCAATTCAAAGTAAGATAATGGTAGAATTTGAAAAGAGCAATACTTGAAAAGATGACATGGGCTTTAAAAAAACTGAGCTCATACAGTGCTTGTAGGTAAAGTAGTCTAGAAATTTTCTTTTAGGAAAACAAGGGATAAACAGGACACTCTTTTTATCAGAGCTTTGTTTTACACTAAGAGTTGGTATGCTTCATGTCTGGAAATGCCCTTTTATTTTTCTTGAAATTTTGTTTAAAAAATATTTAATAATTTTGAAGCAGCTGAAGAATTAAAAGAAAAATTATGCTAGTAAATACATATTGTTTTAAATTAGAAAACTGGGGTTTGCTGGGATTATAGCCATTGAGTATGGGTACATATTTTTGTAGTTTGATGAAAACTGAACTGATTTGGCTAAGCAAGTTAAATTTCAACAAGTGCATATTGTATGTGCAAGAATTTCTGTGGGAAAACCATAAAAACCTTCCTTTGCAGATGTTTTATATCTGCATATTGCATTCGCACCTTCATATGAGAAATTAAGTTGAAAATCAGTATTAAGAGTGAGACCTTGGAGATTGTGATCTATGGTGGTACAAATGGAAAGAGGCAGAGAATGATGTCTCCTGCAGGAGGCAGTTGATGTCAACCATGTTGACTTTCAGACCAGGGGTAAAGGTGCGAGGGGGAGGAATGTGCAGTAGCCTTGGGAGGGAGGCTGGAGAGCCTGGACTGCAGCTGTGGCCAGTGCAGGCTTTGCAGGTGTTGCTGCACCTGATGTGAGTGATGCTGCCATTGATAGAGAGGATGGGAAATAACTTCTTTACTCTCTAAGAGTAAAGAGTTGCTTATTTACTAATGACGAAGACCTGCAAAAATGGTACCAGATCAGAATATAATGATTTTTTTATTATATGTTCACATGCAGACAGAACAGTTCAGTTTATTCCATAAAGTACCGTTTGAAGACTTGCTGACCTAATAGCACTGTATGGCCAAGCCTACCTCAACATGCAGTTTTAAAAAATCTGAAAATACTAAATTGTGATCCCTTTGTGGCAGGCATTCAGAGCTGGCTGCAGCCCCCCAGGTCTGCACTGACCACACTGGAGCGGTGAAGCCCAGCTGCAGCCTGACTTTTGCCTGCTGCACAGGGACACGTTCAGAGCAGCCTGCTCATGTTCAGCCCTCCTCACTGATGCCTCCTGAGCACATTGACATCCCTGATTCCATACAATACTTAGTTTGTAAAGCAAATTATCTTCCCCCCAGGGAAGAGGCTGTGTCATCTTCTCAGTATAGCTGGTGTCTTGCATATCATGGGTGCCACTGGAATCTAATAATAATTAAATCTGACACTTGGAGAGATCAACACAGCATGAAATAAACTACGTGGGGACTTGTTACAAATAAAGGCATCAGCTTAACTCTCAGCTAGATCTGCCATAAATTGGTGAGCACAGATGTCTGATCTGTCTAACTGTGTGGCTTTAGTTAACAGTACCCGCCACAATTAGACATTAATTGCGCATTTGCTATTTATGAAAAAGCATCTCCCTCTCATTAAACTTTGTATTCATATTGCTGTCCTCCGGGAACAACTCATTACGCTGCTCTGGGATTCCCACTGCTCTGATGAGGAGCAGCAGTCAGTAGAGGTCACAGTGGAAATTAATAGTCCAGAAAGAGCAGATCCAGCAGACACAAAAGGGCATAAAGCAAATAATGTGATCTGAAGATCTGTCGTCCTGTTAATTGCTCTGCCCAAGGAGAGATGAGCCTGTTGCCAGTGGTCCAGTATAGGATAGCCCAGCTGTGAGAATCCCTGGCATGGAAAAAAACATACCTTGCTCTGAATTATCAGCCTTAGCAAAGCAAAGTGCAGGCCATCCACTGCTTATCTGCTTCACAGGTGTAAAGAAAAAGTGGAAATGAAGAGGAAAGGCTCTCCTGGCAGGGCACAGGGTGTGGACAGGAAGGGGATGATGGTGAAGACCTAGAACAGGACTGTTTTCTTCCCATCTTCATAGTAAAATACCCCACAGACATAACCCAAATGCATTATTTACTCCATAACCTGTGAACAGCTCAAGATAGGCCATAAGGAATGATCAGACTTTCCCTTGGAGGGAAATTCATATTGCAATGGTGGTTGCCTGTTTACAGATACGTAATTGGTTTCTTTTTATCTTTTGAGTATCTGTGATCTTTGTGATGGTTTTGGAATTATACTTGTGAAGTGAGAAGATGCAGCAGGTAGTACTACATCCTGACAGCATCAATGCATCAGTCTCTTTGCTGCTGTGCCCTTTACTTTTACCCAGATAACACTGAGTCTTACATCCCTGCAGCTGTGACAATTTGTGTGATGGAAAGGAAACCTCCAGAACGCATTTACCAAGTTGATGCAGCTGATCCTGAAAATGCTAATCTCAAAGTAAGTTGTATTAAACAAAAAACTCCAGAGATTATATAATCTGCTGTGTCTGAAATGTGAATTACCATCATCTTTCAACAACTTCCTTCCTTATCAGAAACACAGGAAAAGGTTTAATCTGGAAAAAAAAAAAAAAAACAAAAAAACATTCTCAATACTAAACTAAGAAAAAGCTGCCTTAGTGCTTGGACACAAACTATATTTTAAGTCCTCAGCCTTCCAAAATTAAGGGATATTGAAGGCTGAATTTGATATAGTTAATCAGAGAGACAGTAGAAATTGTGAATTTAAAATTTTAAAAAAGCCTTACAAAATGTTTCTTGTAGATAAGAGTCACTAAAGGTAAATAAAATTTTTAATCTTCTGTATCACACCATAAATTCTTTTAAATGAGACAGTAGGGAAATCACAAGATGTATGAATATCAGGTTTTTGACAATTCCAGGACAAACTGTGACCTTATGTTATGAAAATGTATTGGCTGATTTGAAAATACTATTGGTATTCAGAAAAACTTGTGGAATATTATAAGTTGGTATCTCAGGAAAAGTAACTGCATTTAGCTAAGAAATATGTTGTATCTTTGCTTTTATTTAGTTTGGCTTTATAAAATACAGGACATTCAAGAACTGAACCTGAAGATGCGACTTCAATGTTTAGTGTTATTCAAGAAAGCAATTTGCTTGAAGTCTATCCTCAGTCTTTGCCCTGTCAAGCTGAGCTGGTGAGGAGGGAAGCAGACCTGTGGGGGTTTAGCTCTGGGTTGTGTGTGAAAGCAATGGCAGAGAGTTCCTCGTGCCTCCTAACCCCTGCCACATCTGAGGCATAGGAAGTTGCAAATAAAGGAATGCTGTGACACCCTTGGACAGATCTGCTCAGTGGCTTTTGCAGGTTATCTGCGTGGTGCATGACCCTCTGTAACTTTCCCTGTTCTACAAGGCAAGGAATGAATGGCGGGATGTTTAAAGATAAAAAGACTAATTTCTTGTTCTCTTCATTTCAGTATTCACTGCTTCCTGCAACAGCACCATTCTCAATCACGGAAAGTGGAGCCATTTTTTCCATGAAAGAATTTGATTATGAGAAAGATCCACATTGGTGAGAATGTATTTTATTCCATGGCCTATTAGCTTACAGTATTCAGAGAAATGTTTTCTGGCATACACAGAATGATTCTTACTCTGTTTTTCTTATTTAACAGTTACTTTTTAAATGTAACAGTGACAGATCCAGATGGACTCAACTCAACTAGAACAGTGAAGATAAATATAATTAACATCAATGATGAAAGCCCTTACTTTACCACGTGAGTAAAAATTTTCCATTGCACTCAAAATATAGGTGTTTTCTAAGGTTTACTGCTTTGCTACCAGTAGGAGGGTTTAATATAAGGGCAAATAATGATGACAACAAAATACAACTGAAAAAAGTCTTTTAATTTTGCTATGATTCCTATTCTTATACTGGAAAGCTTTGTCCTAATGTCCCTCATTTATTCTTATTTGTATTCTTAGTAGTTACAAGTTTTCCAGGCTCTGCTTTCATGCTAAGAGCAGCCAAACAAGCTTGTTTTCCTTGTTAGCATTTACAGAGGTTAAAGTTATGCAAAGATCTGTGGACAAGTTCAGACAAAGTGATTAATTTCACCCGGTGTGAATACAATCATATAGAGTTTGCTCCTTATGCAGGTGTGCATTTCACCATAATTTTGTTTATTCATGCAGAAATGTCTAGACATATAAAGGTTTCCCTTTTGATCAGTCTTCCTCTTCCCAGACACACTTGTAAACAATCCTGGTGATCTTGAAACATTGTTGTCTCTTACTGTGTCATAAGCAGGAAATTGTGTCATAACACACAAGTCAGAAATAGCTTTTGAAGACTAATGGAGTGAGGATATATTGAGAATTTGGAAAAATTGGCATGAATATGCATGTGCTACAAGCGGACTGTATTGCTGTAGAAAGCACAATGCATGGTTGGTTCTGAAGCAGGAGCTTGACAATTATTACAGTTGATCCATCTCTGTTGTTGATTTATCTGTCTCACTTGCATGAGACACGATGGGATTTAAGGCACTGTCATTGTGTCTCCTGATTGTGAGACTCTACAAGGTCCCTGCTGAGAATATTTCTGATGGCTCCTCTCCTGCTATCTCTGCAAAAGTGGAGACAGGATAGCACCTGGGGCCATGCCAGGAGGTTCCAGACACTTGTTTGGAACAATCTTCTGGGTGTTGTCTTGACCCAGAGCAATGCATGGCTCATGGGCTGAGGCCAATGATTTAGACCTGGATGGATAAAAGGGTGAAGAATGTGAAGAAAAAAAAAAAGAAATTAAATGTTAGAAATAGGCAGGAATTGTTGGGGGTTTTTTTGGGGGTTTTTTTTTTGTTTTTTGTTTTCTTACTTGAACCCTGTGTCTGAAATAAGCAAGACCATTAATAGCTCATTCCATGTTACTATACTTCTGCAAGGGAAGCTACTTGGAGCAGAGGCTAACATGAGTTAAAGGAATAAAGTAGGTATTCATTAAAAGGCCTTCAAAGGATACACCTTGGGCAGTACAGGAGCCTGGCCAAGCCTACCCCAAGATGGACAACTAGTCACAAGTTTTCACACTTTTATAAGTTTTGGTCCATTTACATATTGGGGTTAATTGTCCAATTACAGTTTTGGGTTATGAACTCCCAGATTTCCTTAATTTGCTGGTTTTTATCCTTTTTTGGGTCTAAAGCTACAAAGGTGTCCTTGATTCTCAAGGCGGAAAAGGATTGTTTTATCTAACCACCCTGTGAAGAGAACTTGCTAATACTTAATATGAAGTTCAGAGTGATATACTAATGCAGTATAGGATCTGGAAAAATTGAAAGCTAAACCTTAAGGCATCATACAGAATCTTCTTCCCAGTGCCAATGTCTGCCCTTGTGTTCTAGACTGATTATTCCCTCCTAATGTTGCCATTTCTGTGTATTTATGCTTGTGTCTGGAATGCTAAAAGAGCTCTTTTAAATATTTATCTACTTGTTTGAATTGGTGAAAACTGCAGTGACTTGAGAATCTGTAACACCTAAGTTCTAAGGCTTATATGGCACAAATAGAGTGGTATTTGTTTGAATCTTCTCCCTTTTAGATTGACACTACAGATCAAAAAGAGCATCTCAGTTTGTAAAGAATTTTAGATTAAATTACACTCCATGATCTATCCCTAATATGCACATGTATGGGCTGTCTCCTGCTACAATGGGAGCTGCAAGCTGGGGCTGAGTACTGCTTGACACTGTAATAATTAGTGCTGGGATAAGAGCTGGGGAAACTTGAGGAGTTAGCAAAAACCTCCTTTATTTTACCCCAATCACAGCTGTCAAGAACAGAGTTTCAAAGGGTCTTTTTAATTGTTCCCACAGTATATGCAAACACATCTGGTTTTGGTGTTCACAACACTACATTGGCATTCAGCCTTTTGAAATTGTTGCTGTTAAAATCAATGGAAAACTTGTGGAGTCAGGAAAACAAAGGAGAAGACAAGAAAACAAACATATGCTTCCTTTGCAATTACATTGCAGTGACTAAAAGGTCTGCTTGAACCATCCTGTAAAAATCCACTGGCAGGCGGCAGACAGATGGACAACAGGACATATCCCAGACATAGCTGTGTAGGAAGTGGCCCCAGCTCCTCTCCAGCTGTACTGGTGCTTTGTGTTATGGGGGTGTGCTCAATAATCATATTTATTGATTCCTCACTTCTTCCCAAAATATCTAGTGAGGATGGGATAACGACCACGTTGCCGAAGTGTTGGTAGGGCTGTAAGGGTGGAGCTGTGGTGAGTTTGCTTATCACAGAGAGGCTGGAGCTGGGGTTCCAGTGGGCTTAGGGAGTTTTCTACTTTGGGCCAAAGCCACTTAGAGCTGTAGGAGTGAGTGGGATCTCTTTCTTTCTGCATGACTCTGGAAGAAACTGTAGAACACAGAAGGAAGAGGTTCAATGCCAAGACTAGAAACTTAATAAATAACTGACACAACAAGCTTCATAACCTCTTTGTTTTCTTCTAGCTGTAAGTTAGGTGTTTTTACTGGGAAAACCCTATGTGATTTCTCTTCTGTGTGCCTTCCTCTTTTCACATGAACTGGCAGAACAGTAACCATTTTAAAAATCACAAGTGGAGATCTTGAGGCCTGGGATCTTCTTTTGTGTCTCTGCAGTTCTCTGCTCCCAATAGCTAAGTGCTCCATGATGTGTGTCTTCAGAGAACAGAGGACTCACATCTTCCTGTACTGGGAACTACAGACCAGTCAATTACCTAAGTGGTGGCATAAGATGTTTTAAAAGTGCAAAAAAATATTTAGTCTTGAAACACACTTCTAATGTTTTTTTTTAACTCTCGAGGACCTTAAACTCCCTTTGAGTTCTAAAATCAGGAGATGCATGTGCGTTTGTGTGTGCCTCAGTAATATAAATCAGTCTTCTGAAATGCCTTGCACCATTTTTGTGTCCTGGCCCACGCCTATTTTTGCATGTGGTTCAAGTACTGAAATTGTCCACCTGAGTACCCACGTGAACATCAAACTACAACTACTGTAAGCAATTCTGCACAATTTCCTGCCAGGCCATATCTGACCTATAAAACTCAATTCATGGGAAATGTGGGAGCATTGGCATACCAAACAGTAGCAGTAGAGAACCATTTTCCCAGTGTAAAGTGCATCAGGTAGACAGATGCTGCTGGGAGTTTGAGGCATGTTCATCTATTAGGCACCCAGAAGAGTGCTCCTTCCTGCCTTTGCCTACTGCAGAGACAATTCAGTTTTTCTGTAATACTGTTGCCCCCAAGAAGGTTCCCACATTCATTCCAAAAGATGATTAACTACATTGCTTATTTTAATTTTTGCTTTTCTCTTGCAAAATGAAGGAATTGAAGGAAATGGCTTTATGCGCTGATGGCTCTTCAGGGAGATGGATGTCATGACTTAATGGCCTTCTACCTCTTCAACTTCCATGGTTCTATGCAAGTCAAATTGCTTTTACTGTAGAAAATTTGCAGAGGAAGAACACTTACTTGTGTGGCTGTGTCATGCTTCACGAACACATGCCAGTTCAGCTACTGCTACATGTCCATCTGGCAGAACCAATGACTGGGATATTTATCCAGATGGGTAAATAGTCATCTTTGAGCCCAGCAGCGCCATGGCTCTGCTGATACAATTGGCTTCTCAGCAAAGTCTGTAATCAGCTGCCCTTGCAAACAAGATGCATGCTTTGCTGAATTTTATCTTGTAGAAAACAAAGAATCTACAGGATTCCAGAGGAGCAAAGCCCGGGCACCATTGTTGCCAATATAACAGCTAAAGATCCTGATGATGAAGATTCTCTCAGCAGACTTTTCTACAGCATCCAGCCATCTAACAGACATTTTTCCATAAATCCAGGTCAGACAAACAAAAATATGGTTTCTGACATCTGAAAAAAAAAAATACCGTCTACTTTGGAGAAATTATTTTGCCTTAGATTTAAATAGACTTATTTTATTTAGTGGCTCCCTATAGCAATAAGAAATACTCAGTCCCTTATTAAAGTGAAATTCTTTGGTCAGCTGACCAAGACTTGATAAGATATCTTGAAGAAAATAGACCAAAGGTGATTTCTTGACAAATACTGACTTGTGTCTGGAGGGTGGCAGTTCCTTGGGTGGAATTAAGGTTGCTGACTTATTTTTAATCTTTGAGGACTGTAGTGATCCTTCTGGGGCTCTTGAAACATCTGCAGATAGTTAGACCATGATGTCCTCCCCCCTGTCTGACGTCTCTAGCACTGAGGTGCTCAGCAAATCTACACCTCAAGTTCATTGTTCCATTCATGACCCTCCTCAGGCAAGATCATCCAAAAGAGTCCTCTTTTTCATGGCGATCCTATCTTCTTCATTCTATCTGGAGTCTGTACATCTGTTCCCCAGGGGTTTTTCCTCCAGGGCTGGCATTCAGTGGCAGCTTTGCTCCTTGTCTGCTATTGCTTTAGAACTGTTTATCACAGTTGTTAAGAAGTGCCACATAACACAGTGCTGTGTGGGATCAGGATGATCCATAAATGCTTTGGATTACCTATGACCTTTGGCCTTGTATTGCCACCTTCCTCCTCATTACACTCCAGAATGCAGAGGATGTATGCATTGTTCTTTTAACTCCATTGTGCTCTGGGAATAGTACTGTGCCATAAAAAACTTGTATTTTTGACAGAGGCTAACAGAAGTGAAAAAAAAGTATTAAGTGAGTGGCTGACCAGACCACTTGGCACAGTCTGTCACAGCTCTGTTGATGTGTGAGTAGATTTGGAGGTGCTGATGGATGCTTGAGTGATAAAAATGGAAAGAGAAGCTGTTTTACTGGCTAGGGAGCAAGAACAGCCTAGGCATTTGCAGCTTGTTGTCCTTGATGCTCTGTGAAGGCACTCAACTCTGGCTTGCACTTAGAAGATTGAGAGTAAGGGAAACCAAAATGCTTTACAAACCCTCTGCTGAGGCCTTCTAAAGTGTATTTTTCAGCAACAGTATCTAGGCATTAATCTTACTAGAATGTTCAGAGCCATTTTGCATCACTTAAAGAAAGTAACTAAACCAGCCATGATTTGCACAGAACAGAAGACTTTTTATTCTGCTACCTTTCTGTTGAGCTGCCCTCCCCTCTTGGTGAATGTCTGATTTCTGGCTGCTCTCTGACAGCAACTGGAGTGTTGCAGGTGACTGGGAGAATCGACCGGGATGCGCTTCCGCTGCGGCTCCATCCCAACATCTCACTGATGGTCCGAGTGGAGGACGGCCCCAGCAGCGGCCATGCCAGTGAAATGGAGATCACAATTGTTATTGACGATGTCAATGACAACCCCCCCGAATGCCATCCTTCTGCCTTCAGGTATGGAGTCTCTTCCTTGCCTTGGTGGTGTCTTGCTGCCCCAGACCTGTGTGCAGACTAGGGCACACCCCCAGCCCTAGAGCTGGAGGCTCAAGTGGACATTTATCATTAGCCTGCCCATTGTACAGGGCTGCTGTCCATCACAACACGTGGCTCAGTGTCTGGGCTGCTTCCTCCATGGTTGTCTAGGATTTCACTTAAAAAGTAAATCAATGTTTTGGCCTGTAATATATGAAGAGTTCAAAAGGAGAAATATAATTTGCTTTGACAGGATATGTATTTTTTTTCAACAGGAAAGAAGTAAATGAAAATACAACTCCTGGGACATTTCTTTTTGAGCTTAGAAATTACTGTAAAGATATTGATGCTGATCCATCAAACAACCAATTTATTTTCACTGGATTGTCTGGTTTTGGAAGCAATAACTTTGCTCTGAAGCCCGCTGTGTCTGGAAGACTTGTGGTCAGTCATTTGTGGCTTTATGTTAGATTACCCCATTAGAGAAGTCAACTTATGAAATATTAAAAGGGATTTTTAAAATTTATTGTACAAGAAAAAAATTGCTATAATCCATTTCACAGTAGGTGTGATGTGTAAAATGACTGTTTTGACTGGTTGTGAACTATATACCCCTAGATAGGATGCTTTCTAAGGATTATACAGAATTTAGTGAACAGAGAGAGTTTTCTTCAGTTTTAAATAAATGTGCTAGATACGATTAAAAAAAGTTTTCTTTTTTAGGGAGTGTAAAGCACCAACGTTGATATGGATAAACAGAGAAATTTGATGCCATTTCATACTCATTTACTCACGACAGACTGTGGAAGATCCTTGCTATTCAGCATGAAGAATTTAAATATTTGAGAAATCTCACACTCAGTAACTCAGTAACTGGTCAGAATAGTAAAATCACTTTGAGTAGCAAATTTTCAGGAAAGTGTGCTGGGATTTGCACTTCTGTGATTTTGCATGTCAAAATATGGATTCCTTATGCTGATAGCTGCTGGCAAACTTGCTTTGGCCAGAACCCCACCAGTTCCTGGACATATGCAATGGTGGTTGTTTTTTTGCTTTAAAAAAAAAAAAAACGTGGGCAACTACAGAAAAAGGGAGACAACAGAAAATAGTCATTCTGTGTAAAAGACGAGAGTGCTAAAGGAGCAGTAAAATAATTTTGTATGATTTACTTTAATTTTAGAACTGAGGTTTCCTTGTCAATAAGAACTGCCCTTAGCTGCTTCATCTGCCAACATAAAAAGCATTTTGCTTCCTGCACAGGATAAGATTGTTGTCAGGCCTTTAATCCTGTGAATGTACAGGTATTAAAGGCTTGTAACAGACTACACCAAGTAACCTGTTTTCCTCCAGGAATCTCCCTGAAGAGCAGTGTGTTAGTCCCACTGCCCCAAAGTTTATGAGGCTTCCACAGCAAGATAGAGAGTTCAGAAGACTAGGATTTAAATCTGTGCAAGCCACAATTTGGGCAAACACTCATGGCTGGACCTGATACCTTTTTTTTTAATGTCTGCAGGCATGAGCTCAGGTAGTAGCTCAAGCTATTACTGTTAGCAATCACAAATCCTTGTTGAGCCAAGAAAGGGCAGCATAAATATCCAGCTCATTATACAAGTTTTGAATTGACTAGGTAAAAGGTCAAGACCTTATAATCAAATAATTAAACTTTCTTCTCTAAAGGGGAAGAAATTTTGTTGGCAGAAGTGTAAGCATGTAGAAAAAGCCTGGAATTGCCTATTGGTCTGTGTTATTCTTATAGAACTATTCTATATACCCAAGGGGCAAGTCACACTTACAGAATGCTGAAGAGAGTAATTGTCATCATGTGTACTGTGACTTCATGTATGGAGGTATAAATATGATTCTGTTCCTTTCTGTTTAGATGACTGGAACTGTTGATCTAGAAAACCCAGCTAATCCAGGAGTTCAAGTTTATACTTTTTCTGTCAGGGTGCAAGATACTGCCCATCCTAACTACTCAAGCAAGTATCCCTTTTACATTTCTTTTCATAGTTTTCTGTGCTGTAACAGCATGGAGAGAGGAATACCATATGTATTTTGAATATATGCATGAGAAAATTTCACAGCCATACGTAACTATGATTTAATCTTCTGATTTAATCTTCTGTTATATTTCCAGATATCATCTACATTTACATCAGGATAAAGCCAGTGAATGAATTTTTTCCAGTCTTCCGTAATTTATCTTATGTATTTAGTGTTTCAGAAATTACTAAAGGTACAGTAAGTAGCACCTAAATTATAGAAATAATGTTGCCATGTTGTTAAGTGTCTTTTTGCTCCAAATGAATTTTCATATATGTAGATGAGGCAAATGGCTCAAAGTTCTAGTTCAAATAGGGTCTCCACCACACAACCACCTACTACCCTTAAATAGACTAAGCTGGCAAAAACTCCAGTTGTACAGATGGAAGCTGAGACACAGACAAATTCAGCAATTGCACAAGAAATCTGTGGCAGTGCCAGGAACTGAACTTGGATGACTTGTTTTAGACTCTTTTTCTGCTCGTGCTAAATTAGCCTTTTGGAGGGACTATGGTGGTGCACAGAAACCTTTGCAGACTGACAGACGAGTGAGGACTCCCTTGGCCCAGCCATGGAGCACTTCTGCTGAGCTTCTCTGCACACTCCTGTGTTTTGGTATTTACTGCTAGCAGCAGGGCATACCATACACAGGGGAGCCATAGCACACCATAGAGAAATAGTGCTTATAATACTGATGCTTTAATTTTCTTGTGTGAAAAACTCTAAACCAAATCTTTAGTTCAGTTTCATCTGTACCTTCTGTTACTTTAAATGTTAATGAAATATGGATTTTCTGTCTCTCAGTTGGATCCAGCATTGGAAGAGTGCATGCCATAGACAGGGACTGGCCACCCAATGTCATCACCTACTCCATTGTAGCTGGAGCTGGCACCAGGGATTACACAAATATCTTCTGGATCAGCCCAACAGAAGGAAATGTGAGGATTTTAGCTAGGTTAGACTATGAAACAACTCAGAAACATATTTTCACAGTACAGGCCTCAGACCAAGAGAACTCTACAACAGCATCAGTGAGTAAATTCACTCTACTAATTCACCTTTTCCTACATCTTTCTCTCTTCTTCCTAGCAATAGTAAGACACTGGGCAAAACACTTTCTGTAAAGGGCAAGTGCAACCCTGCCCAGCTATATATTACTCAGATGAAAAAGGTGGTGTTCACTCAGCGTTCGTTTATTTCTCACAAAAAAGATAAATAGTATTTTAATATTTTTAACTGTGGTGTTTGCTTCTCAGACTTTTTTTTTTTTACTTATTTTACCTGGACAGTAAAATTGTTTTCTGTACCCTAGACAATTTAAGTTATTACTTATGACCACAGAGGTTACTAGAAAATAGAAAAAGGACAGGGTCTTGTGGCCAGGTAGCACAATTTAATTGTAGACATGCTTAGTGGTAACTCTTTTGGAGTCTGTGTAGTATCCCTTTGCCCTCAAACATACTTTTGATTTTGTTTGCCTGCAAAGTGTCCATAATAATGTGAGAATTGTGTTGCAGCATATCAGAGCTTTGTGTTTTCATGGGGTGGTACAGAGAGGATGCGGATGGGAGGAGGACTTGGGTGGCCTCTTGTGTTAGTGTCAGAGGGCCAGCCCAGTAGCTGATTCCACTTGGCCTGCTGGAATTGTGCCTTGCCCTGACCATCATCTACTTTTTTCCCCTGACGGTGCTATCTGGCAGGAGCCAAGACCATGCCAGGTACCAAGATAACCTTTAACAGCAGGGTTGGGCTTAGGTTTTCTGCCCAGACCTATTTTATTCAAAAGAAAAAGTATAGATGCTATATCCACAAAGGTATTTTATAGTAACTTCTTTCAAAGAATCTCAGTGTCCTTCACAGATAGGCTCCTTTTGACTTCTTTTCACATTTTCTCCCTCATGACTGCTTTATATTTGATTTTTACACATCTCTTGGGGGTGACACAGGTGCTAGGCTTGCTTTTGATTCCAGCCAAGCACCACCCATGGAGTTGCTATCTAGGAGGTATTTAATCTCTTTATCATCTATAATGCTTCAAGGTGACAATTAATGACAATTTAGCATCAGAAGCTTTTAACAATGTCAAGCTTATCTGTTGCCTGATTAACAGACATTAGTAGAAAGAACTTTGGGAAGGGTAACCTTTTTCTTTCAGCTAACTAACCCCAGATGACATGAAACACATCTGGTTCTACTCAGGGTGCTCCTACCCATGCAGGAGACAATTACCAGCATTTCTCTATCACTGGGAACAGTCTATAAACACTCTTCATTCCATGGATCATACTCTAAATGGTTATCAAATATGCTAAGAAGCATAACTAATGTTTGATTATGAAGCAAACTGAGAATTTTGGAAGGGAGTTTAATGATTAGGAGTTTAATGATTCTGTGATACTATTTCTCATTTTAACTATAACACAATTCAGATTGTTCAAACAGATATATCAACTTGAAAACCCTTCACTTTTGGAAGATGGCTCATGGTATGGAACATGTTCCTGGAAAAACACTGATCACAAGAAGAATTGAAGGACAAATGATCACAGACATTTTCTGGCAGGAGCTAGGTTGGAAGGGGACTTCAGTGCTCTTCAACTGTTGTTGATCAAAAGAACAAAATGAGCAAAACCAAACAGTTTCTGAAATTAACAAAATTCTGTCTCAGCACATTGAAGCAGCTTCATCTTGCTACTGCTCTTTTCTTCCAGGTAACTGTGAATGTTTTGGAAGTAAATGATGAAGAACCAGTTTGTTCACCCAGTTTCTTCTCACTTCAAATCCCAGTCAATTTAGCTGTTGGGACCAATATTAATGGCTTCAGGATTGAATGTCAAGATCGTGATTCTGATCCCAGGTCTTTCCGTTACTTCATTAATGAAGGTACTGTGTTACATTGGGCGAGCTGGGAACAGTGGGAACAATAGTGAATGCTGACAGTTCACTTGTACTTATAAACAAAAATCTAACATAGTTTGTGTGCTGCATTTCATGGTGAGCTAGCTGTGATCCACAAGTTCTGCACATCATTATATTGATCCTCTCCACAAGCTGGCTACTGGTGCTACAGATGCTAGCAGCTAGAGCCACTCCCTTGCAAGGCTGGATTGCCTGCCAGATTAATTAATAAGCCATTAATTACGCATTTTACAAGAACTTCAGAAGAATGAGCTGGAATGGTGTGCAGTGTCAAATTTCCCTTCCAATTACAGCTGAGTAAATCTTGAGAAATGATGGAAAGATTGGTATTTCTGCATAGCTCATGATCACATAGATGCTGGTGCACTGTTCAAAACAACTGCTTGAACCTGCATGTTGTAAGGTCCTTGCTGTATGCAACAAACCCTCATTTTAAAAATCCTTCTTTGAACCTCATGATCAGCTGCATCCACTTCAAGAACTGCAGTGGTATGGGGTGACACTCAGCTTCACAAAAATGGAAACACACTCTCTTGGGGCAATTCCTTCTTTTGTTGCTGAAGTGACTGCTGTGAAGGAGGGAGCAGATTGTCCAGGTGCCAGTAAAAAGCTGTGAACATCAAAAGAGAGAATCTCTGTCCTACTGCAGCCCAATGATGCCATAGAAGGGGCTCTGCAGACATGGTATTGACCCAGGATTCCATACAATGGCTGTGTTAGTAAATCAGTGTCTGACCACAGCCCCAGTCCTGGTAGTACAGACCTGAGCTGTGTCATGCATTGGTCTCTGAGCCACAGAGCAACCCATGGCCCTTTTTGTGCTATAAAACAGTCATGGGTTCCAAGGACATGTCAACTCTTGATCTCTGTGGGGCCACAAGAGCAAAACCAAAGCACATTTGGTGCCTTTTCAAGGCTCTGTCTGTCCAGAACCTAATAGCTGGAGCTGGTCTGCCTGCAGCCTGGGCCATGAGCAGCTCTCCAGTTACAATGGACAGAAAGCAAGGGGTGGAGAGCCAGCATTTCTGAGCTCTCCTCCCTGCCCCCTGGAGCTGACAAAGCACTGGAGGCAATGAGTGTCACAGAGTCATTAACTCTCTTCAAAAGCCACTGCCTCTGGGCAGATGTAGAAGCCATGGAGAGGGTCTGGAACAACACTCCAGGGACACCCCAGTAGCAGAACGAGCCCTGCCACAGTGCAGGGTCCTCACCCCAGCTGGGTGTTGTTGGGTGCTCCCCTGGTTGTAAGTTCAGGTCATTCAGGTGTTCTCTTGTGTGCCCTATGGCTCTGAAGTGTTTCCACAGCCTCCATTCTGCTATGTCTCCACAGAAGCTCTTATTCTAGATAGTAATGCTTTTATGACTGCATTGTTTAAAATTATTTTATATGGTACAAGGAAGATCAAGGAGCCCTTCTTGTCACTGACATTTCACCACACTTCACCACTTGTTACACACATTTACTTTAATGTGGGATTAAAGTAATTTTTTTTGCATTTTGGTGTTACCTTTTTGCAGGCAATGAGAACAATCATTTCACCTTTTCACCAAGTGCTGGCTCCAACATATCTCGTCTGATTCTTGCATCAAAGTTTGACTATGAGAGTGGACTTGACAAAAACTGGATTTACAGTCTGCGTGTCCACATAACAGATGACAATTTGGTATCTGCCAGGGACAAAACTACACACTTAATTAAAACTGGAACAGTGACTTTAAGCATCAGAGTTATCCCAAACCCTACTACTGCCACGACCACTACAGTAAGTTCATTAAAACTTATGTCCAGTTCTGCATTTCTTTTATGGAGTAATCTCCACAGGAGTAAAGAGAAGAGGATAGGTGTATGCAAAAGGAAAGCAAAACCCCAGAGTGCATCTAGTCCTGGGAGGTTCTGAGCCCTTTGCTCTTATGACAAAGGCAGAGGTGGTTGATGTGCTTTGTGTCATGAAGGATTAGTCCCAGGTACAGAGTCATAACATGTGTTTTGTATTTCAGTTTCTAAAACAAAAAGGGCAGGAAGCCAAAGGACCAGGCACACTGCCATTACCATGCAACTGGAAAGTTAAAGATTTTGGCAGCTTTATTAATAAGAAAAGAGCAGGGATTGACCTTTGCCTGGAACCTTAAAATTACCTCATGCATTTTGAACTACCTCTTTTTTTATTCATAACTATTCACTCCCCCAGGTACCTTGCAGTTTTGTGTGCTTCTTTATCATTGGAGCACATTAATCTGTGGCTATCAAAGTTGAAACAGACAATAACAACAATAAATCCTCATCACTTAAACGGGTCTCTTTTCCAGACCTGAAGTCACTCTTGTGTAAAACTTGGAGCAGCATGTCAGGAACTGAAGCAGTTTTGCACAGCCTCAGTGTATTGCAGCTTCAGCAGGTTTCAGACAGCAAATCCCAAGGGGTGGCATGGGTCTTTCCTGAGCTTCATGCCCATGTGATGGTTCATAGCTGAGCTGTGTAAGCCTGCACAGCTTTTGGCAGCCCAGATGGGATCTACCTTGCACAGCCTGTGGAGCTGTGGGCCTGTGTCCCAGCAAAACTCTTCACCCCCCTGCACAGCAATTGAGCTCTGTCTTACCAGTTCAATTTTGAAGCTGATTTCCGTCAGGCTGGTGCAGGATGTGCAGAGAGCTTGCTTTTGTCTTGCCTGTAGATGTGATACAGCCTGAGGGTATGGACCACTCTGTCCCTTTCCTTGTACCAGTCACCCCTTCATGCCTTGCTGCACCATCTTCCATCATCCACAGTCCATCCATTCCCTGCCTGCTTGCAGATGGCATTACCCTTTTCTTTCTTGCATGCAGGAATGAAAATATGAAGTGGTAAAAGAGGCCTTTACTGTAAAATGGTCTAGATCTTCTAGAGGCTTCTGGTAACTGAGCCAGAACCAAAGGATCCTGCAAACAGCACATACAAGTCTGGTTGCTTTGCTATGAACACGCTTAAATCCAAATTTTCAGACTGATTAATAACCCTGTTCTTATCTAATGCTCTTTTGGGACGGATGAAATGATTTTTTCACTACCTTCTACTCCCCCAACTTGATGTGGGAATGAAAAGTTAAGCTTAATAAACTTATTCTGTATTTCTTTCCCATGCTTTACCACAAATATAAACAGTCTCAGCCACATACTACAGCATTAAATCTGTCTCCCCAGAGATATCAGCCTTCCACTTGAAGGCTATTTTCCAGAAAAACACTTCCAATACAGCAAGTTCTCCCATCACTGCTCTTTACATGTGTTCAGTGCAGCAACTCAATGAGTAAGAAACTGGAAAGCTGGTAGTGTAGAAAAGAATCCCCATTATAAAACATCACCTGTGACTTCAGTCCAGGTGAGGATAAAGTGGTGGTGATATTGAGATTATTTGAGTGTTTCTCTAAGGATTGGATGTATTTTTTTTGACAAGACTAAATAGGATATTTTAAAATTATCCTTAAACTGGAAAGAAATAGATATCCTGCTCAATTTCATACTCAATGTGATTACAGATTTCTTACAGAAAATTAAATAAAAATTTCACTAGATGATCAAAACTAATAGTACCACACTAGGTAATGAATTAGGTAGAGTGAATGAGTAATTTCTGAAATTGTGAGGATAGTTTCATGATGGGACCTTAATGAATGAGCTGTTAGCACCAAGTGATGTGCCAACTCAGAGATGTGTCTCCTGACACTCAGGAAGATGTGGGAGATGGCAACTGCTCAGGAAGTGTGGTTTTTCCTTCTGGAACAAGTCACTGGGTAAAAAGAAGGAGTTCCATTTCTTTTTATACAATAACCCAGTTCCTTAGGCTTCAACTACTCTTACAAAGCAGTGTGAATGATCACTGCAGTGAAGATGACCTACTTCCAGTTTTGCCTTAGGTAAAAAGAAAACAGTATCTCAGTAATGACAGTATTCCCTGAACTTGCCCGCCCTCCACCAGTGTGCTTACAGCCTCACAGGCAACCCGAGGCTTTTAAACCTCACCACGACATGCTTTTTTTAATATAAAATATTGAAATATTATCTGGAACCTCCCCTTTTCCTTGTGGGTGGGCTCCATTTCACCTGCCTTTGGTTGCCCCAGGAGCTCAGTGGCCCACCCCAGCCCTCGGAGCTGCCTTGGCAGGCAGCAGGTGGGCACATGGCAGGAGTCACTGCCTCCCTGTGCCCATCACCTGCAGAGCCACGGGGCAAGCTCGGGTGCCTCAGTGCAGAAGTTCAGCCGGATGAAAGGTGACGCTGGTGCCGGTACGCAGCCCTGAGGAACTCTTCCTGTCTTGTTTTACAAGCCTGGCATCACTGTTGTGACGAGGAGGGAGAACCGGTACTCGCCGTCGGCGTGGTACGTGCCATTCGTCGTCACCCTGGGCGGCGCGCTGCTCCTGGGGCTGCTGGCCTACCTGGGGCTCCTGCTGCTGGCACGGCTCCGCAGCCACTGCCCCCCGGCAGGGACAGCACGCAGCACCCCTCTGTGAGTCCCCCAAGAGCTCTGGGAACCCAGCACCACCTGGCAGTGACAGAGCTGGCTCAGGCCTTTCTGCCAGGAGGATATCGGTGTTTTGAATCTCTTCTAGCAGTGTGCCCTGTACTGTAGTAAATGCCAATACCAGGTGCAGCGATATTGGGTGTTAATGATATGAACTGATGGAAATTTGTCTGTGGCATTTTTTTTCGTGGGTTTAGGAACATTAACATTAGCAGAAGGTAGAAGTGGAATTAGGAATTATAATCTCTAAAGGCAGCTATGTTCATGAGGCTCAGTCGGAGCCGGTGCCAGACTGTGCTGACCACAAATATTTTGTTTTGTATTTGACCACCTCTCCAAGGGAGCTCCCATCTAAGTAGTAACTTGATGCATTTTCCTCCCTCTCAGCTACAGATCCCATGAGCAAATATTGGTGCTCATGCCAAATTCATTGTCCTGGCAAAACTTCTGCAGATTTCCTGGAGTTTTACCAAGCCAGTTACAAGGCTCTGGCCCATAAACCTTACCTCTAAGTGTTTGTGCTTGGCAAAAGGCATGGAAGCACCTGGGACCAGCTCTGAGTCACTGTGGGAAGTGGAGAGATCCCTGCTGGCTGCTTTCTCAGTGGGCTGGAGCCAGGCTGTCTCTAAATTGACTTTGTACTTCACAAAACAAAGATAAGCAGTCCTTTAAGTGGCTGGATTAAAAAAAAAAAAAAAAAAAAAAAGTATTTCTACAAGTATTCTCAGGATTTGGACATCAATTTAGAAGTTATATTAAAGGTAAAGAACTACTATATGACTGTGACTATAGTTCAAATCATGTGTGCAAGGCATTAAAAGGTTGTGAGAAAAATTATGAATATAAGATACTGCTATTATTTATTAATTGGGCAAATGATTTATTTGGAACTGGAGTCTCCCATTAAAAAGTAATTTCTATATTTTCAAAACATTTATAACCTTTCAAATATTTTAAAAGGCATTCTCTGAGCACATCAGATCCAAAAACTTGACCTTACTCCCAGGATGGAACAAAATGACAATATCTGAAAATACATTTTTCCAGATTATATAAATCCATTATGCTATTATTAATAAGACTTTATTCTTTTAAGAGCATTCCTTCTTGAAGAAGTGTTAGAGCAATGCTCAGGACTGTTTTCTTGTTTGACAGCAGCATCAAATGATGCAGGTTTTCTGTGAAAGCAAAATCAGAAGCCAAATAAATAAAGCAAATTTTGGAACTCAAGGAAACACATCCTTCTTGCCAAGTGAAAGGGAATAAAAATATATATTTTTTTTTTAGAGAAAACCATAGCATTTGTTAACTATACTCTTAACCATAGCATTTGTTAACTATACTCTTAATCTTCTTTTCATTACAGGATAAAGGCTCCAGGTGTGTACCTCTTTTCTATATTTTAATGCTTCAAAATAAGACCTTGTTTATGATTCCATGTAAAATCTGTAAATTCATTTCTAGATAGAAATTTGACAGAGTAAAAGGGTACCGAGATTAGATAATCCTGGCCAGTTATGGGAGGCATGACAAAGTGATCTCATGGCCTTTTAGTTCTTCAAATGTATTAACTATTAGGCAAAACCCAAGTTCAGAGTAGTCTGATATTCTGGTGTAGATGCTAAAGAATTACTGTATTTTTCACACACAATTTATATGCTATCTGTTAAAAAATAATTCCGGCCATCTATAGCACCTTCAAGAGTCCTCTCCACTCTAATTCCCTGTTCTCTGATCACTTCTCTGATCATGTGCTCCCTTGACACCATTACTTCACATATATAAAGATTTATTTTGAAGTATTGGTGCTTTCAAAGGGGTTTGTATAACTTAGCCGCTAGATAAATCACACATGGAAAAGCATGTTTTTTTAAGCAGTTTTGTACTTTTTAGTCCACCACATTTCTGCTAGAAAGCATTGTTCATATGGGCTGAGTAGTACCCTGCTTTTATAATTCCCCTTTCCTCAGTCATTATCTCCCAACTGGAAAAAAACACAGGACTAACAAACCCCACAAAATTAGCTGTTCTCTTGGTTGCCCAATTTGAGACATTTCAGGGTTGGCTGGTTTCCAAAAAGTGAATGCTTTTTGCTTTCTGAAAAATTGGTTTCCAAATGCTGGGCAGCAAAGGCCAGACAGAACAGGTTTCCCATCAGTGCTCAGGCTGAGATCCAACTGCAGCACTTCAGAGTTTTGCACACCTGGCTGGAAAGCGTATTTGTGGCCAGGCACACTTCTCCCAAGAAAGGCCATTAAACAGATTGGCAAGGAGTGAGAAGAAATCATACCAATTAGTTGGGTACCATCCACAAATCCGTGCTGTTGAGATGCCCATGGCACTGCTGCTGTATTTGTTTGCATGTGGGATGAGCTAATAGTGTGGTAAATTCACACACAACCAAACTGTTCTTCAGTCTGAATTTCACTTGACTGAAAATGCAGCTCTTCCATGTTTTGTCTCCAAGCTGATATTTGATACAAGCTTTGCAACCACAAACATTTGTGTAAAATAATAATATGCATTTCTAGTTCAGATATTCCCAAAGGTGAATTTCTGTATTTGTTCATAGTGTTCAGAAAGGGAAATTTGTTTAATAATGATTTCTATTCATTAATTACTGACTTTTCAAGGCTAGTCTTTTGATTAGTCACTGGCAACTGTGGATTCTCACTCAGCATTTGAAAAGAAACCAGACTAATTTAAGATGTCTCAGCATTGGAGTAGAAAGAATGTCTAATTCTTTGAGGAAATCTTGACTTTAGTGTCTACAGTCATTATCAGAAAATTCTGATCATTGACACTGTGCATTTTCCTTTCTGTAGAAAAGAAGAAGCCTAAGAAAGAAGTAGTGGTAAGTATTTCTGATCTCAAAGAAAAGTCCAGTTTTGCCAGACCCATAATACAATATGACCCTTTCTATGAATGGTGTCTGTTTTCTGAAGAGAAAATAGAAATGATAGGCAAGGAATAAAATGATTGCCCTTAAGTGCAAAACATTTCACTGTCCCAGCTGGTCTCTGTGTTTGGAAGCAACAAGGGGTGTGAGGGGTGTTCACCTGCACTGGGGCCCCTTTGCTTCCAAGTGCCAGAATGCTGTACTTGGGATGTCAAACAGGCTGTGCCCACAACAATGACAGAGACCCTCACTACAGAGGTGGGACAACAAGGGCCCCAGCTTCACTGATGGCAACAGTGCCCTGCTGAGACTCCACTGACATGTGGAGCCATGGTGTGGTTCCTGGAGTGGTCCTTTGCAGGTCCAGGAGCTGGACTGCAGTGACCCTTGTGGATCCCTTCCAATTCAGGATATTATGTGAGTCTATGCAAGGCACTTTGATTAGTGAATTCCCTCTCCCCAAATTTTTCATTGAGGGGATTCCCAAACCTACTCTGGGTGGAGGAGACTCTCTTGTGGTAACACACGTGGAGGCATTTAACATGTCAGAACTTATTAATTCTCCTTTAAATATCTAGTGAGGAAACCCTACACCACAAATGGCTCTTGTTGCCAGTTTAAATTAAACCCAGACTAAGAGAATGCAATATACAAATCACACAAATTCACCTCCATCCATGTTGGTCACCATTTCCAAGTCACTGCTCCTCCTTCTGACTTATTTCACAGGTTTCATTTTAGATTTTGTATTTCTTCACAGACAATGATGAAGCTAAACACTGTCTTTGATGGAGAAGCCAGAGACCCAGGTAATAAAAAGCAATTAACAGAGGATATGAATATTAGGCTGGAAACAAACTAGATTAGTTGATTTAAATATGGTTTGACATTGGCTTTTCATATTTCCAGTTTGCTATTTCCAAGGAGAATGGGAGCTATATCTCAGATAGTGAAAATCAAGACAGTGCCTCAGTAACATTTGTAATGGTAGAATATACTTACAGTCCTTGAAAGCACACATCTGATGGTCAGACTGTTCACTACTCCTCTGCTAAACTGGAATGTATGGATGTGGTACAGGAAAGTGGGAGGGGAGAAGGAATGTGTTGCAAGTCTTCTGCTCTGGTGCTGTTATAGCTCCATGGTCTCACCCATCTCGTGTCTGGGAAATGGCCAGGAGATTAATGTCACTGCAGAAGTGCTGCCTTCATCTCCTAAACTCCCTGGGCAAGTGGGTGGGTGACTTACTGGCTCCTACACAAACCTCCTCCCTTACAGCAACAGTGTGTTGCTGCTGTTTATCCAAGGCTCAGGCATTGCTTGTTGGGGAGAAAAGGGAAGGCCATCAGCTGGCAACAGCTACTGTGCCACCAGGCTCCAGCTGTGCCAACTCTGGCCATATCTGATTAACCAGCTGGGAAAAGCTGCCCAGTTGGATGGGCTAGGGAGCTCATCCAGCTCCCTAAGTGCCAGCCACTGCCCTGCAGCTGGGCTCATTACAGGAAAAATATTTTTGTTTTACTGAGGATTGAGCTGGCTTAGCTCGTTCCCCTGAAACACGGCCCCTGTCTAAACCCCTTACTTTGATTCTTGGCCTGGAATGAGGGTGCCCAGTCCTGTGACTAATGGCTGAGAGCCCCAGCATGGAGATGAGGGGCTGGTAAAATGTGACAATCAGACAAAATAAATTTTTAACAAATAGATCTGAAAATAGGCCTGAAACAATAGGTCTAGAGATCATCCAGAAGAAGGCAGGCTTGTTTCAAGGCTTGGATTCATCTGGCCAATTTCCACCAAAGTGCCTGGAACTTATGTTTCTTATTACTGGCTCAGAGCTGTTGGATGTGTTGAGCTAATGGGAAACACTAGGCATGGAGACTGCAGTACAATTTGGGCAAACAAGTGGGACCCTACTGTGCAATTAAGTCCATCCACAAGGCTGCTCAAGGCCAGTTTGATCCAGGTCCAAGCTCACCTGCTATTTATAAAGAGATCTGGAGAAATGGGCTCCAAAATCTCTGCTTTTTTTCCCTGTGTAACTGCATTTGTAATAGATTAAACATGGGTAGTCTCTAGGCTGCTCCAAGAGCTGCTTTCCAGTCTTCTTGCAGGTCAGCTGGGGCTCCCTTTCTCAACAAACCTGGGCATACTGCACTTAAGGGTGTCTGAGCCAAACAGTCATCCAGAGCCATAGCACTTGTGTCATGCCTGACACAAACATTAAGATCTAACACAACTCTGTGGTGACGACAGGGAAATGTGTGCTCCCCACTCCTCCCCTCTCTTCTCCACAGCTCATTGCAAACCCTAGGTTGCTGGTTTGGAAATGAGATTTAATAATTCCCAGGACATCACCTGTTGAATATGATTAAGAGGGATGGTCAGAAGCTGTTTCCTGATCTGAGCTGCTTTAATATAAGCAGTCAGAAAAAATAACATGTAAAGAGATCCAGTTTCATCTTGAGTTGCTCAAATTGTGCTAATGTGTCATAAACCATTAATCCTGATACAAACTGCAACATGTAGCAACACATAACCACTGTTTCTTTCCAAGCCTTAATGGTCTTTTGTTTGTCTTCTATTGTTTAATTACAGAAAGTGCCATTATAGCTCCTCATTCTCTTTGTAGCAAGATACAGTGAGTTAGACTGTGAGGTGATCACACTTGACACACAGCAATTTTTTCACTTATCTCTAGGTAGCGATGAACTGAAGGAGAAGATATTTACTTTTAATATACAAGTAGAAATTACCCATAAAACCTGAATAGAGACAGAAGTCTTTCTGACAAAGAAAGGTAGCCATGTGTGCTAAAAAGCACAAATTTAAAAATATTTTATCTATATGAGAAAATCATATACTTGTATGAAATACACAGTACTTCATTCTATTAATGGCAAAGTGGACAGCAAGCATGGAAGAAAGCATTTTGTGTAAATGGAGAAGGAACGTGTGCAGCCAAGGCTCACTGGATCTCCAAATCCTGGGTCAGTCCAGATGAGCTGACATGGTGTGGAAGATGTATGTAGCATACTGTGCTCCTAAGCAGGTTTTGCTACCTCTATGACAAAATAGGCACAGATATATACAATGGTCTTGCTCGGTATGGCTGAAGACAGAAGTTTTGTCCTTACGACTATGGATGTGTTTGTTACACTGCCCATGCTGACCCCTGGTAGCCAGAGCTTGGATAGAGTTCTAGGGTGGAAAGAAATTTATTTCTTTTGGAATGGCATTGTTTTAAATATCCTTGTTCCCAACAGCAAAGACAATTCTTATAGTGGCAGAACAGCCAGCACCTCCTCTGAGCAGCCACTGCGATGCCCAGGTCCCCACAGAAATAAGGTTTTCTTTCCTCTCAGGGCTGCCTCCCCAACTCAGCTTAATTCCAAGTGCTTCACATTTCTAATTTCAATTCCATGCTGAGAGCTGCCATGTCTTAATCTGATAAAGCAAGGATGATTTTAATCTGTTGTCTTTTTGTTCTTGCAAGTTACTGGCAGAATGTATGAGTTCAACACACGGTCGGGGGCCCGGAGGTGGAAGAAGAGCAATGAGCCCCCTCAGCCAATGCTGGCTATGCAGGTAATGTCCAGTGTCACAGAAAGTAGTGGCCAAGGGGTGGATAGAGGAGAGGCACCAAGCAAAAAAGAGCCTTCAGAGAAGAGGAAAGAGCTGACTGCAGCAACAAAACCAGCTGCCAAGCCCACAGCAGGGCAATCAGAAACACCAGGCCAAGTTGGGCTGAGATTGCAAAAGAAGAAAGAGGAGTCTGAGGATGGGGGCTTATCCTCACCAGCCCCTTAAGGCAGGAACTGACCTCTTCTCCCAAAATGAACTCTGCTTTGCTATTAGGCTAGAGTGCATGAGACTCCAAGACATGTCTCACTGACCCCTGATCTAGACAGACAAAGAATAAGATGTGATTTTTCTCTATCTCTCAGCTGTAAAACAAAAGGCGGCCATAAGGTGTGTAAACCAGACCCAAAGGCAGATGAATCTGGATGCACCTTTGGCAGGTGAGAAGAAGAAGAAACAAAGCAGAGTCATAGGCAGAAGCATCCAGTGTCCACTGCATCCTACAGACACTGGTAGCTTCCCCCTAGAAAAGTCTGCACCTCTGGCAAGCATGGCCCCATCCTCTGACTGCCTTTGGTAATGGCAGCATACACAGATGTGCTTTTTCAACATTGAATGGGGTCTCCTGTCTCTGCTGAGCAACCAAATGAGTGAAAAGCACATCATGGTAGAAATGTTTGCTGGTAGAAGCTAAAAATATTTTCTTTTCATTCAGTATTTTATTTCAGCCCTTCCCATCTTGCTGTAGAAAAGACCATGGATTGAAAGCAGTTCTGGAGTAGACAAAGCCCACAGCTTCTTGTGGCATCTCAGGCTGTCAACACTTTCAGCTTATTTATCCTTCCTAACACTAAGAGCATTCAATATCTTCACCTTTGGTATTTCCTCTGGCACATTTAATGCTTTACAGGATCAAGTGGAATATACTCAAAAGAATAATGACAGTAAACACATGGGGTGAAATAATCTTTTCTGAGTGTGAGCATGTATAATGTAAGTGCTGTCTAAAAACCTGATATAAAACAAACAAACCTAATAGGATTTTATAAAATTATTTTAATCTGAAGAAAAATAATTATAAATAATGACTTAAAATTCAGTGTCTTGGCTTGTTTTCTTTCCTGATTGTAAAAAGTTTTTTGACAGCAAGGGACAGATATCAGGTGGTAAAAGAAAATTTCAGTTTAAGTTGAGCAGTGGCTGTCAATGAAGATTATATTCAGTCTCTCACATACATTGTTTTTGTCATGCAATAAAGGACCTGGATGGAGAAATACACAGAATTTCACCAAGGATCCTACACTTCACAAAAAAGAAATTGTTATGGTGCTGTAACTCTTTGCTGTGCTCCAAAGGAGTGGCTTGGCTCGGGAGAAACTTCCCTAACAAACACAAACCATCTTCAGTCAAATGTTGTTTCATTGCACAATCAGAAACTCAGTGTGCAATGAACACCACAATGATACAGATAGGAAAGACTGATTTATACTTCCTGAGCACATTATCACTTTACTGTGTCCATGGCAGTTGTCATAACATTGTTTGACACTCCAGCAGCAACAGGGGCAGCTGCACATTCCGTGCTCCAACCCACCATTGTTTGCATGTTTTAGCTGTAAATACAGCACATTCCATTTCTATTCAGGTGGTTTTCCAGTGACATAAAAAACTCTACAGTAGCTGGTCATGCTGCTGTAACTCTGATCTTCCTAGCACTCTGACACCAATCTATCCATTGGCATACCTGGCACCTCCAGAGATTAGATTTTGTTACCTGAAGAAGTTAACTGCATCATTTTCATGACAGGAAAACACACAGATTTACTTTCCTGAGCTTTTCTCTAGGACAGCTATTTTGCTTCCTTGATTATTCTAACTCTACTTCAGTGATTAAGGGATAAATACCTTTTTTTTTTTTAAGGCAAGGGAGAGATAGGCTGTAGTTTCAGCCAGAAAACTGGCAGAAGCAGATGAATACTTGTCTTTCTTTACTACTGCTCCTCCTGCTGCTGAACTGCACAAACTTATTTCCTTCCTTCTTAGGGAAAAAACCACAACAGCAGCATAACCTGTTATCACAACAGGCTCTGAACTCCATGTATGCAAACACAATGTCATGGCCAACACTGCTGGTGCCATGGTCTCCCACAGCTGGGCAACAGCTGGGTGAAAAGCAACTGCTCCTGTACTGGTGCTCTCATACTCAGTCTCAGACAGCTGACAGTTGAACTAAGAGGAACCATGGATATAAGAGATGCCAGATCCAAGCACTAACACTGCCCAGAATGCCTGCACACAGTTGAGGTGGGTTTAGCTGGTGTAACCAGCATTTGCAGGGGCAGGTTTAAGCAAGGTGAAGCATCCTGCAAATCCCATGCAGCTTCTGCATGAGGAAACAAAGAGTGCTGACCACAAAGCACAGCTTCACCCTTCCTGATATGAAATGCTGGTCTCCAGCTCCAACTCATTCTTCATCTTGATCTTTCCTATAAAACCTTATTTTGGACATGCATGGGACTACTTCCCTTGCTTAGGATCTACAAAATCAAGGAATAACAAGGTTTTACATGAGCAGTAGCTTTATGCTGAAGTGGCACCATTTTCCTATCAGCTGCTCCTATTATTATCAGTATTCCTTCCTGTGAAGGAATCAAGAATGAATTCTTGGTCTCATTGAGGCAAAGCACATCCATTCATGTCTCTGGGTTGTCTTTGGTAGGACAAGAGCAGAAAAGGTAGAACTGACTGACCCAGGTGTATGCTTGTTACTTACTGTATTAAACAATGTGGGAAAAGATACTTTGAATATAAAAGGTGCATATACCTTTTCATAAAATAGAGATTATAATACACTGTGCAGTGCAGCTTTAAATGTTAGAAACCTCTTCTAATTGTCAGAGGAGTTTTTTATTAATTTTTATTATTTTTATTTGTGGGGTTTTTATTCATTTTTATTATTTTTATTTGTGGGTTTTTTATTCAGAAGTCTTTTGAGAGCAGAGTCAGTGTCTAGAACTGCCACTAGATGGACTGAGAGCAAAGATTAAGTGCAACTCTACCCAAAGAAAGCATTTGATTATTGGAACAATTAGCCAAGACCATGGGCCCTTTCCATAATTTGAAACCTTCAGAGGTCAGGAGCAGCTGCTGTGTGCTGTAGAGGGTCAGACTAGATGATGAGAGCAGCCTCTCTAGTCTTCAACAGCTCTGATAGTGTGCTTTGGTGCCATTTATTTTAGAGTGATGACACTGATAAGATGAGACTAGAAGAGGAGGAAAGGCACTTGGTGGCTGTGGGCAACAGCTCCTGACCTACAGCTGCTTATTACATGTTATGCAATAATTTTATCTGAAGTCTACAAAAATCAGTGTGAGTTCTGCCACAGCTTTTAATTGCTGTGTCTCCACCTATTACACATCTCTGAAGTGCTTCCAGATCTGTGGATTGACATTGCTCTGAAAGTTTCAAGAGTGGTTAGGAAAGAGCACAGGTCACTTTTCCTGATGGAGTCTAATTCCCCCAAGCAATTTATGTACGATCATGATACTGGGGTTTTTGTGCTTTTCTCCAAAGGCTTTGCTTTCATGCTGGTGGTATAAATAGCACTTGCAATAAGCACCAGAAGTCTCAGCTTCTGGCAGTGTAACTTCATTTATATTAAGGAATATAAGAGTGCTGATGCTACATTTCTTCATGATCTGAAAGAGACCTACACATGAGAACAACTTCAGCTGCAGAGATGGAGGTCTGCCCAGGAGGCTGCCACTTTGTGACTGCTCACTAGGAGCAGGAGATGGTGTTTGGATCCCCTTAGAGATGAGGGTCAGACAAGGGGAGCAATCCTTCTCCTCCTGAGTGAAGAATCTGGCTGCTAGCTTATTTTATGAGAGCCAGATTGCAACACCATAATGTAACTAACATTTGAACAGCAAGCAGCCACAACTGCACATTGCATATGCCCCAGCTGGTTAGTTGTGACACCCCCAGCTACAACAGGCCCTTTGCAAAGTTCCAGCTGAAAGGCTGAGCACAGGCTCGGCCCCCACTGGGCTCCATCTGCACATGCCTTGTCCAGACTAGTCCCTGCAAGCTCCTTATGTTGTCACAGCAGAGAAAGAGACACTGGGGGTGACATTAAAAACCAGACATCTAGAATAGATCAGACGAGCTGTGCCCTGAAAGCAGCTCTTTCTGCATGCCTAAATCAGATGTCAATGACTACAGAGTGCACACAAAGGTAAATCATCTGAGTGTCAGCCCAGGTTGTTCAGGTGAGGGCAGGTCCGTGCCACTGCACCAGTGCCTGAGGAAGCTGAAAATGAGGGAGAAACAGCACAGAGGTCAGCCAGGCTCTGCTGCTGCCTGCTCAGATCCCAGGGGAGATGGAGCACCACCCATGCTTTGTCAGTGCTCCAAGGTCTGCTTTTTGGGACCTGTCGGAATAATTCTGCATCTAGAAACAGATGTCATGAAATGTGCATCAAAGCAGCCCAGTAGAAAAGCATGGGCCTGGCCAGGAGATTAAAGAAGTCAAATACAAGCTTCAGCAAGTTTCTCCAGCAGATGAATACATTTTACTCTGAATTGTATTCAAGAATGGTCCCACTCTGCAGTTCTTTGGTACCACACTTCAGCTGCTGTGGGTCAATAGATGCCTGGGATTTCAGCTGGTGAATGACACGGGCTGGGAGTGGCTTGGTCTGGCCATGCACCTGTGCTTCATTTTTGATTCCTGCTTGTGGATAGCAGCTGGGGACTGCAGCAGCAGTTCTGTGTTTGCACAGGATTGGCTCCTCTGTGGCCAGCACTGCCTGCTGGGCAGCCGTGACAGGCGGCTGCTTCCAGAGGGGCTGTGTGAATCCCGTGCACATGAACCTCACTCAGGGAGGGGTCCCAGCCTGGCTGCAAACCCACAAGCTGCTGTATCTGCACATTTAGGCAGCTCTGGGCACAGCATCCTGTGAGGGGACAGGGTGGAAAGACAAGAAGCTGCTGGAGAGGGCCCAGAAAAGGGCAACAGACACTGAGGGGTCTGGAGCATCTCTCCTATGAGGACAGACTGCAGAAGCTGGGCCTGATTAATCTAGAGAAGACTGAGAGGGAATCTCAGCATAAATATCTCAAAGGCTGATGCCAAGAGGATGTGCTACACTCTTTTCAGTGGTGCCAGCAACAGGATGATGAGCAATGACCATAAAAAACCCCATAAACCCATAAGAAATTCCACCTCAACATTAGGAAGAGCTTTATGTTGAGGGTGGCAGAGCACTGGAACAGCTGCCCAGGGATGTCATAGAGTGTCCCTCTCTGGAGACATTCAAAACCCACCTGGACATGTTCCTATGTAACCTGATTTTAGTGATCCTGCCTTGGCAAGTGACTTGGACTAGATGTTCTCCAAAAGTCCATTCTAATGCTAATATTCTGTGATTCTTTAACAACAGGAGCACCCCTGGCCCCATCGGCTCCAGGCGGAGGGGAAGCCCCAGCACCCCCTTCTCTGGCCTGGTCCCAGTTCTCTCCAGCCATTTCTCCTATTCTGCAGGTACTGAAAGCGATGGCAGAGACCCTTCTCTCCGTGCCGTCTGGTCAGTGGCTGCTCTGCTGAAACTCTCCAGGCGCTGCTGGCAAAGAGGGAGAAGAGATGGACCGCACTTGAGACGGGGAAGCTGAGGCACGGCGTTCTCCCAGGGCACAGGGCTGCGGGGAGCCCGAAGAGCCCGCGGAGCCCTGCTGCTGCTGCTGCTGCCCGGGCTCCGGGAGCCCTGTTCCCCCTGTTCCTGCTGTTCCCGCTGTTCCCGCTGTTCCCGCTGTTCCCGCTGTTCCCCCTGTTCCCGCTGTTCCCCCTGTTCCTGCTGTTCCCGCTGTTCCCGCTGTTCCTGCTGTTCCTGCTGTTCCCCCTGTTCCCGCTGTTCCCGCTGTTCCCGCTGTTCCCGCTGTTCCCGCTGTTCCCCCTGTTCCTGCTGTTCCCCCTGTTCCCGCTGTTCCCGCTGTTCCTGCTGTTCCCCCTGTTCCTGCTGTTCCTGCTGTCCCTGCTGTTCCCGCTGTTCCCCCTGTTCCCGCTGTTCCCGCTGTTCCCGCTGTTCCCGCTGTTCCCCCTGTTCCCGCTGTTCCCCCTGTTCCCGCTGTTCCCGCTGTTCCCGCTGTCCCCGCTGTTCCCGCTGTTCCCCCTGTTCCCGCTGTTCCCCCTGTTCCCGCTGTCCCCGCTGTTCCCGCTGTTCCCGCTGTTCCCCCTGTTCCCGCTGTCCCTGCTGTTCCCGCTGTTCCCGCTGTTCCCGCTGTTCCCGCTGTTCCCGCTGTTCCCCCTGTTCCCGCTGTTCCCCCTGTTCCCGCTGTCCCTGCTGTTCCCGCTGTTCCCGCTGTTCCCGCTGTTCCCGCTGTTCCCGCTGTTCCCCCTGTTCCCGCTGTTCCCGCTGTTCCCGCTGTTCCCGCTGTTCCCCCTGTTCCCGCTGTCCCTGCTGTTCCCGCTGTTCCCGCTGTTCCCGCTGTTCCCGCTGTTCCCCCTGTTCCCGCTGTTCCCCCTGTTCCTGCTGTTCCCCCTGTTCCCGCTGTTCCCGCTGTTCCCCCTGTTCCCGCTGTTCCCGCTGTTCCCGCTGTTCCCCCTGTTCCCGCTGTTCCCGCTGTTCCCGCTGTTCCCCCTGTTCCTGCTGTTCCCGCTGTTCCCGCTGTTCCCCCTGTTCCCGCTGTTCCCGCTGTTCCCCCTGTTCCCGCTGTTCCCGCTGTTCCCCCTGTTCCTGCTGTTCCCCCTGTTCCTGCTGTTCCCCCTGTTCCCGCTGTTCCTGCTGTTCCCGCTGTTCCCGCTGTTCCCGCTGTCCCCGCTGTTCCCGCTGTCCCTGCCGCCCGCGCTCCCGCGGCCCGCGGGGCTCCCGGAGCCCTGTTCCCGCTGTTCCCGCTGTTCCTGCTGTTCCCGCTGTCCCCGCTGTCCCCGCTGTCCCTGCCGCCCGCGCTCCCGCGGCCCGCGGGGCTCCCGGAGCCCTGTTCCTGCTGTTCCCGCTGTTCCTGCTGTTCCCGCTGTTCCTGCTGTTCCCGCTGTTCCTGCTGTTCCCGCTGTTCCCGCTGTTCCCGCTGTTCCCGCTGTTCCCCCTGTTCCCGCTGTTCCCCCTGTTCCTGCTGTTCCCGCTGTTCCCGCTGTTCCCGCTGTCCCTGCCGCCCGCGCTCCCGCGGCCCGCGGGGCTCCCCGGCCCGGAGCGGCGCTGCCGCAGCCTCCCCGCGGTAGCGCCGAGCCAGCGCCCGGCCGGGACAGGCGGCACCGGCCCCGCGGCTCCTCCCGGGCTGCCCGCACACCGCAGCTCCACTCGGGGCCCGAGCACCAGAGGGCCGGCGGCTGCAGGGCCCGTGAGAGAGGGCCAGGCGGAAAGAAAAGTGAATTTGAGAAAAACGAGGGGAAAAGAGCCGCACCGCTAGGCACCATAGCGCTGCAGGCGTGTCCGGAAAGAGATGATCCCCTTACAGAATTTATCCCTTGCAGACCACATTGGGTCACTCCAGGAACGATCAAATGACCTATTTTCTGTTTGCTTTGAGCTCTTCCCTTTGCCACACTGAACTGAACCCGTTCCTTGCTGTTTAGCTGAGACACAGCACGGGTCAGCTCAGTAGATCATCACCTACTCTTTTGTATCCGGATGCAAGTGGCAGGCAGGGAAGGATGCTCTGACAGTTCTCTGCACAGCCGTGGGCACCAAGCAAGAGGAACCATATTCAATCCATTTTCACACTGAATTTCTAAATGCACTTCCCTTCAACATCCAGCCTGATCTCATCATGCAAGCAGTATAACCACACTGACACCTAGAGAGGAGGCTGAGGTTTCACTGTTAACTACCAGCACCAGGGCTAGCTATCTAATAGACTTCGAAATGTCCTTACAGATGTGAAAGCTTGCAGCCTGTGGCAGAAGCATCTATGAGATTAGACACCCCCAAAATTTCAGGGAAAAAAGTAGTTCAGGAAAGTGACAGCATTCAAAGAGATCAAAATTGACACTTTGGCAGTGATCTTCTGCCAAAGGGTATTTCCTAGTCATTATACCAAAATACAGCAATATTTCCTTGTTATGGAATATTAAAAAGCAAGGACTAAAATCTCACCTATTCAGCTACTACCCAGCTATGAAAGTGTCTGAAGAAGTTTGACACCTTGTTCTGTCAGTCACTACCCCAGAAGCCTCTCCAAATATCTGAACACCCCATTTGAGCCTGCCCAGGGAGATCTGAGTCCCACCAACGTCTAACAGCAGCATATCAAGCTCAGTGATATATAAACCTCCGTGAAGAATTTCCCAAGCTATTTTGCCTGATGCCAGGATGTGTTTTGGCATCCTACCAACCCCACTGGTGCTGGAGGCGATGAGAGAGAAGGAGGAAGCGAGCAGAGCATTGGTGTAACTCTGTCTGCACAGGGTGGGTGGTGTCCATGGGACAGCTGACAGCTCCAGAGGGTGACTGCCTATGGCAGGGCACCCTCCAGGGCCAGCAGAGCTGCAGCTTGCACCTCTTTATAGCCTTTTGTCCCCTCCCCACCACTGGTGCACAAGCAGTGAGGGAGCCAGCTTGGAAGATCAACAAAGAACTAACGTAACAGACATTTCAGAGCAGCATCTTAGTGCTGCTCTGACATGAAAGTCAGGACAGGGATTTCCTCATGCACAGCTGGTGTTGAATCAATATCATGCTCTTACATGCTCCTGAAGAGATCCTGCCCCATCATTGAACCAGAAGCTTTTTCCACAGAGTTAAAAGGGTATGAACTTACCCTCTTAAAAAAATAAAGCAGCAGCCAGCCTCAGGGTGCTTCCAGCCAGAACTTGGCTGTAATCACTCTGCTGGCTCTTCTTGCATGAAAGAATCGCTATCCTTTCAGCTTTGTTAGCTGTAGGTCATGACAGGTGGTTGCAACTGAATGGTAGCTCAAGAGATTAATCCAGAAGGGACTGATCCTTTCTGCCCATTTTGGGGCACCAGTACATATGCATGGCCAGTAAAATTCCATCCCTCCAGCTGGAGGCCTGTTGCACTTGCTGTAAATCCATACAAGTAACTGCCCAGCTCATGGAAAAATAAGTTCATGGTCTCTTGCAGAAGAAAGTAGAGATCTTCCAAGTTTGCAGCAGTCCTTCCAGCAAGAAAATGTTGAAAGCTCTGAAGTGGCCACATTTGCCATATATTAAACCAGACAATCAGTGAAGTTCAAAATTAAACTACTTCCTGAATTAAGAGCTTTCAGGTCCTCAGGACAAAAAGGAAATACAGGCCCTTTGGCTTTTTTATTTTAGCAAAGCATTTCTCAAATTAATTTCTTGGTCTACCTTCATTCTCAAGATGCTCTTCAAGGAGCTGAATGCAAAAAACCTCCTGTGCCTGCCAGTCCTTTTTCATTACTTTAGATGCACAGTCTCTGTGGAAACTAAAGCTAAAAATAATCATCCTCATCTCCTCCACTAGCATATACTCTTTAATTCTCTAACCATTATTGCTTGATCTACTCGCATTCATGATCTTCTAGGAAAAGACCTTCCCAGTATCATGCCAATTACTGTATGAGCCCTCTCCAGGGGTACTGCTGGTGCTCTGCCTGGGATCATTACCTGCACACTGTCATAAAGATGCTTTGCATCCACAGTCACTACTGGGAACCTCTGAAAACCCCAAATTCAGCTCTAAGCTGCTGCAGCTTGAAGGACTCAACACCCATTTTTGTCCTTTGGACTCATTATTAGAATATTGTGTCCCCTCCTGCTGCTGATCGGGGACCTTATGTTTGTTGGTCAGCTCACAGTGAAATGCCAGTTGAATTGCAGGCTGTTTTCACAGTGTAAACAGGACCTGTTCCAGGGCAGTAGAAGCACATAATGTCAGTAAAGGGCCCAGAGCCAACAGTGGCCCTTCTGAAGAGAGGGAAAACTCCCAATGCAATACTCCTTGTGTAAGAGTAGGTAAAGTTCAGTCTCAAGGCATCACAGCCTCCTTTTGCTATGTGCAGACTAGGCTGTTGCATGGTACCAGAAAAACCTTTTTAATTAGATAGCCAGCATCTGTCCTTTACAGCTTGCCCAGTCTTTTGTTTCTTTGCTAGACAGCAATCTTTATGTCTCTGCCAGCAGAGACCTCGACAAGCCACTAATGCCACCCAAATGCCAACTGAAAATCTGAGCAATATAAGAGAATCTAAAAAAAAAACACCCTTGAGATCTTCCATGTTACAGCCACCTCTCTGTGGAAGAAGATGTGTGCCATTTCAGTTCATAGGATCAGGCACAATATAGAAATAAGTGTTCTCTAGCTATTTTAGAGTATTATGAAATGAAACCTGAGGATACAATTCCTGTATTAATGTGGCTGTTGGGGGACCAGCTAAAACATTTTGTTCTGCTAGAGCCAGTGTAAAAGCAGAAAATAAGTTCTCTGATCTGAAAGCTGTTTAAAAAGAAAATACTACAAAACTTGAAAAGGAGTACAGTCTAGTGGCTCCTAAAGGTAATACTGAAATATAGTATTTTCAGTTCAGAAAAAGGGAAAGAAAAGCCACAGAAGCATAAAGCAGGAGAATCCAGCAGAAGGGTTAGCATGCACAGTGCAGCCATTCACCCCAGAGCAAAGGAGAGCTCCAAGGGAACCTGATCATATTAAACATGAAGCTAAAATTAGATGTTTGCAAAAACAGATTGGGATGCAAAAATTAAAAATAGCTGCTGTATCTGCAGAAAGTAGTGGAGAATTAGATCTGAAGTCACCAGAGGAAATCCCTTGATTTAGGGGATGTTATATATAAATGAGAAAATAAAAAGGAGTGAGGAAGATCAACACATATAACAACAGATAGAATACCATCCCAAGACAGGGCAGGTGCAGCATATGAAATGACTACTGCTTTACATGACAAGAAATAACCCACGGGATTCATCTGCTGATCTTAGGCCACAGAAGGCAACAACTCTAGATCTGAGTGCAGGCTATCTCAAACTTCAAATTAAATTGAAACCAAACAGGTGAGTTGATTAAAGCTTGTGTTAATACCAGTTTTTACCCAGACTGTGAGTTAAATAACAGCAGACAGCCTCCTCCCAGACTGCATTAAGCCAAAAGGCTGCACAGACAGGTAAGGAGGAAATGCAGCTGGCAGTGATAACATGAAGTCACAAGCCAAAAAAAGACAGAGCAAGTTTTATGAATAAATGAGGAGTTGCTCAGTTTTTGACAGGCTGTAATGGCAAGTACAAACCACCCTTTGCTGATAGGACACAGGTACCTGCAAGCAGCAGGTACAATCTCCTGGCAGCAACAGCAATCAATCAATCAGGTGCCATGGGATTCATGGATTATGAGAACCAGCTGTCCAAAATCACCTCTCCTGTTTACAACAAACATTGATGTAGCAGAATGAGAGGGAACCTACTTCGAGAGTTAGGAGAACACTCTGAGTATTATGGGTTTTGTCCAGGAGGTAAGGGAAAAAAAACCTGAGGGAACATTCCCATGTCAGCCAAGCAGAACTCACAGTGAAACATTAACTGAAAACATGGATAACAGAGAATAAGATTTCCTCAAATATAGAATGAAAGAAAAACATGGTCAGGGTTGGCACATATTGCCTTAGCCCCTCAAGTGCTTGCCCTGAAACAAAGGGCAAAATCTTTGACTGTGGCCGTGTGGCCACAAATTTTAAGGATAGCACCACAGAACTCTATCTTGCTGCGTTCCTATCTCAGGATGAAAAATGAAAGATCCAGACAGGAAGAATGCTACTGAGTACAGGCAAATTTTTGGAAGTCACAACTGAAAATTAAAAGGAAAACTTGTAAAAACACAAGGCTAATATTTTAATTTCTTCTCCCTGCTCTAAATACATAGTTCTGTAGGAAAGCAATGTTTATAAGGGATTCATTTGACATGACAGAAGGGAATTCCACATTTGAGTCAGTCTCTAAAATGCAGCTCTGGAGTGTTGCTAATATACAGGGACTAGATCTTAAATTTGAAGAAAATGCCCTCATTCCCTAATATTTAAGGGATGGGGATGCACTCCTAGCCTGTACCATTCTTTTGACTAATTATTCAGCTTAGTATTTCAAGGTGATTAAGCAGCAAAGTCTTGCTTCTGACTCCGGTCTTTGTGACAACAGTTTTGCTTTAGGCAATACAGCAAATCTGTTTGGAATGAACACACACTAAGTGCTCCCACAAGAAGAGAAGTAGACAATCCATGGTGATCCAGAATAATTGATGTGCTGTCACAACTTGCTCAAGAGTGGGGCCTTTGTAGAAGCATGAGGGACTGTCTTCAGGCAGTTTCCAGGAGTGAGGTACCCTACCAGCTCCCCAGGAGTTTGCAGTAGGGCAGGCAGCCAAACCAGCACAGCATGGCCCCAGCTTTGTGTGCTGCTCAGTTCTAGGCAATCGGGAAAAATGAACAGGCTGCAGCGACCCTGTGTGCATGAGCAGGTGATGAACCCACAGTCTCACAGCTCTTCACATCAAGGTGGCATCTGTCTTCTTTCTTGCCTTCAGTGGCAGCCCCACACCCATGTCTTCCAGTGCTAGCCAAGTGTGCAGCAGAGCCAGAGCCATGAGGAATTCCCCACCCATCACAAGGCACTGTTTGGCTCCAGTACAGTCAATTTTGGCAATGGTGCTGGCATGTCAGCTGGTGTTTCAGTGTCCCAGCCCCAGCCTGTGCTGCAGATGGGTTTGCTTGCTGAGGCGACAGGGCCAAAGTGGTCCAGTCCCCACAGTGATTCCATTCTGCACTTTTGGCACTGGCTCTTGGAGATTTGACATTGCCAGGCCTCTCTTGGATTTAATTTCCTACTGCTTTTCCTGCAGGCTGGTGGCAAAGCTCTCTACCAACACTGACACCATGCCACCTCCCATGGCAGGAACGCTCCCAGGAGTTTGTACAGGCAGAATATACACTGCTCAGCATTGTCACAGAGGCCTGAGCCCCAGATCACTGGTCACAGCAGCCTAAATCACAGTGTACTTGCTTGCTTAAACACCTCCTAATGCTAATGGATTCTATTCTTCACTAAGGAGTTCCCTGTTGTTATCCCATGCTGACCCCTCACAGTTATTTTCCTTCACCATCACCTTACAACCTTTCTCCCCACTGTGGGCTTCTGATGAAAATCCCCTCCCTAGCTTCACACCAGGGATCATACAGCACTTGACTTGCTAGTGCATAACTATAGCCTGCTACCAGAATAATTCCTGCAGTATGAGAGGATTTTTATGAGCTTGCTCCACTGATGGCTGCAAGTATAATTGCTGCCAGCTGAGGATTACAAACCTGTAGAGAGCTGGCAGAGTTCCAGGCTCTTTGTTCCCCGAGTACAGAGGGCTCAAGCACACTGCATCTCCTGATAGCAGTGGTGATTCTTGTGCACTCAAGATAAAGCTGGTAACTCAGACAGCCATCCCCTGCCCCACCACGAGTAAATAAGACACAATGTTTTGGTGCTGCCAGCACAAATATGATGTTAATTCAAAGGCAGAGGCTGCTCAGCCTTTTGTGGGTGTTCAGGGTAAACAAGAGCAGCTGCTTGCCCTTGCTGCATGATGCTTTCCATTTAATCTCAGCTGCAGGACCCCAGCAGCCTTCAAAGCCTGCAGTATTCTGCATCAGTCCCTCCCCCCTGCAAAGGGAAACGAGCTTTATCCTAATGAGCCAGAAGTGCACGTGGTGTTACTTTTCCTTTTTTAAAAATCTTGCTTGCTGTGGATTACATATCACACTTACCTTGGCCTCTTAACAGCAACCTGGCTCTTCACCTAGCTCTGTGGAACAGACACACATGCAGCCCAAATTTGTACAAAACATAATCCCTTATTTGTGAATCTCTATATTACCAGCTATAGTCCTGCCTGTCACATACCATCTCCTTATCTTTTGAAGGAAAGCACTCTGGGGATGGGACACACTTGTTTCTTCTACACAAAGCACAAGATTAAGTTTCAGCCTTAAGGAAACAAGGGATATTTTTTCAGCGAGTATGAAATCTGAGTTTTTGTTGAAACAATCAGTTACTGTGCTAAGTTTTCCAACTCTGTTTCACTTGTTGGCTAGACCTCAGCCATCAATAATATAAGGCCTATACTGATCGAATCCATTACAGCTCTCATGTGTGCAAAAATACTCACTATTGCCATTTTAGTACTAGGCCATGCCAATGACTAACATTGTCACAAAAGACCTCATGTTTGTTGCCAAAGCAGATAAGCACGTAAGAAATAGGCAGGAGCATAGCTCTGTTGAAAATACTAAAGGTTAATAAAATATTTTAGCCACATCATATGTAGCCTTAAATCCCAGATACTGAAAAACTGAATGTATAATTACTGCTTTTTTTCTTGTACAACATGAAAATAGGAGTTTCACAATTTAGGATGAAATACATCTTTTTTAAATAAATAAACCTGCACAGTAATACAAACAAGCAAAAATTGCCCTTATTACCTTTTCCTAAAGGCAATTCAAATGAAATTATGGATAGTTACAAGTTACAAAAGCCCCTGTTCTGAACTGACAGGAAGAAGTGCTGAGCAGCACTAGCCTGCAGGAGTGATACATAGCCCTCTTTGCAAAAAACCCCACAGGGCCCCAGTGTAAAAGCCCCTCCTGCCAAGAGGGGCAGCCACAGCTAAAGCCATGCCCCAGAAGCTCCAAAGCAAATCCATTTGCATCCACTGCTACAGCAGTAAGGACCCAAGGCACGTGCTTTCAGCAGCAGTCATACTGACTTTATTATACTCTTTGACACTACAGTTTACTCTCAGAAGGTCAATAGCTCTGGCACACCAAACAATTACAATTTGCATTATATACACACTAGTATGTCTATTTTAATCACAAATAGTTTAAACAAAAAAGGACTGAACAGCCTTTGTATTAGGTTTGTCAAAACATTTGTTCTGGGCAATTCACAGGGAGTCAGACACATGAATAAAGAAGTCCACATGAGAAGACCCAAATATCATTCCCAAAGAACAAGCTGAACAACATCAGTGAAGAATTTGTCATATTCAGACATCACCCTCTACTTCCTTTCACACACAGACTTCATTCACGCACTCCAAAAGTAATAGACAGAAACCTAAGCAATAGCAGAATATATTGACTTTGATTTCTACAGTATTTGTGTTTTGGGCCATACTTTATTTTTCCTCCCTCCCCCACCTCATTCAAGTGTTTAAATAATCTATTGCACCCATATACAAACTCTCATATTAGTGAGACTAGAAGCTATGAACTCACTGAACAAATTTCCTTGTTTAGAGATTGTCCCAGGCCATTGGGAAGTAACAACATATTAAACATAGAAGTAATGTCCTTCCTGACAGGCCCAGAGCAGATCTGATACAATGATCTGAAAGGAGCATCTGGAAGCCTACACATCTTGGCTGCAACTTTGACAGAGCTGTGAATTCTACTTGGGTGACTTTTGCAAGGTTATCAGTGGTAGGAAGAAACTAAACTGCATTTTCACCTGCCCAGGGTGAATTTACTTCCAATTTTTCAGAGAAGACTTGTCAGAACAAAAGATGCAGTAGTAACCCAGATACAGTTGCTTCTCAGCCATGCCTCCTAGAAGGCTAATTTAAGAACCAGAAAGGGTCAGCATCCAGATAACATCTTCATTTTGCTCTTCAAAAACTGTATATAATATAAAGCTGCATTGTCTTGAAAAGACACAATATATTTCATGATAATTATACATTTCAGTTGGAGTACCCAAGACCTTACATCAAAACATAGTACAAAATAGAAGTTTGTATGAATTATCAGTTATTACTGAAATGAATCCTAATGGCTCCATGCTTCTGGCAGTGTGATGTGAAAGTGGAAGCACTTCAAAATATCAACTTGTTTTTATACTCTTTCAGTGGGACTTTCAGAAATTCTGTTCCATTGGTTGTGCAAGTTGGTCTCCTTGTATACAAGCCAAACATTTCCTGCCCATAAAATCATATTAGTCAAGCCAAACACCTGTATGGTAAAGAAAAAAAAAAAAAGGAGGGGGGGGAGGAAATATACTATTAAATGTGTTGTTTGATTGAGTTTTGTTTTAGTTTTTTTTAAAAACAAGACAAAATATCTTTTCAAGGCAAAACAGTAACAAGCACTATTTTTGGCACCCCTTTCATTTGGGCAAAATATTTCCAAACTCTTCAGAATAACATAAATATTTTAGCTATTTAACAGAGCTCTTTGTAGACCAGATAGTCAAACTTACTCTATACTTTGTACAGAATTAGACAAATTATTTTCAATGACTAAGCACCCCTACATATACACTCATACCAAATGACTGATTATTATTAGGGCAATGAATAACAGCTACAGTTTTGGAAAGTAGGATTCACTAAGAAGATCATACAATAAGCCTCATTTGCTCTGATATGAAGCGTTCTTTGTATGAACATGAGCTTCATGCCATTATGTTACAAGGAACCTCAATCTGATGTGCAAAAATGCTCACAGCTGAGTAAAAAGCTAGGTTCAGTACCAGCACAGCAATTCCTCTTATATCAGCCAAATCACTTGGGTGGTTCACTAAGATATTTTAAGTTGCTCTTGGACAAAGGCATAAATAGACACTCAAATATGTCTAGAAATGCTGCATGTAACAGCTCTATAGGCAGATCCTGCAAGATGTTTCTCTTTATTCCCTTTAGAAGAAAATTTGTTTCCTCCAAGAAATTATTTGCTCAGCATTTTACCACAGTAATAATGGACCTGAATGACAATTAACCCATAAAGAAATCTTAACACAGAGCAACACATGCAATCAGTAGAACAGGACTCTCAGGTACCATTTGTTGTTTTCCAACACATTTATTGTACCCATGTGGTGGAAGGCATACATACCACAGACACATTCAGAACTCCCATGCTGGTCACAGAAAGAAAATGGCAAGTTGTTCCTGGTGCTTTGCAAGATTCAATTCCTGGAACAATGCTGGCTCCTGTGGACACCTTGATGTCAGCAAGTGCCTTTGCCCAAACAAAAGTACTGACCAGCCACAGAAAGGCTGTCAAGACACTGATTGCCAAGTCCTACACAAGAGAAGTACTCATTAACAGGTTAAAAAAAATGGCAGGAATATACATGAGAGCAAGGCAGAGACAGTAGCAGTTATATCACCAAGATGACTGCACCAGTGATAATAATCACAAGTAAATTTAATCATTAACAATGTTATAGTTACAACTCAGTGTTGATAACCAGCCACAAAACTTGTGCTCGATAGATGCAAAAGGCAATCTCAACCCAAGAAATCTGTTTCTAAAATCAGATGTCTAGCACCTATTTTATGATAATTTAAACCCAAGTTAAGTGAGAGTGATGGGTAAGGGCAGAGGATTTAAATCTGGATGGCTGATAGGCTAAAATTTGGTTTGAAAGGTCACTAAGTCCATTTTTAAGCATGTTATGAAAGTTCTCATTCAGAGCTTCAATATTGAAGGCAACTAAAATTCACAATGTAACTATTTCCTCTGCCAATTGCAGCAGGTGCTCTATACAGAGAAATTTTAGATTAACAGTACCATCTATGGAACAATTGTATACTCAATTGCATGATACCAAAGAAGAGTTGTAGTGAAGATAGTGTTTGCCTGAAAAAGTGAAAGGTCATTCCACGTCTTCAATAACTGCATAAGGTGTGATACCACAGATGGCCAAGGGCTTTGGGTCCCCTTTTCTGTTCAAGTGCTGTAGGGACCAGCCTGAGATTCTTGTGTTCACACTCCATTTAACTTTTGTAACTGCTGGACATTCACAAATTATTCTTGCATTAGCAATATTTCTCATCTCTTTACAACTTCAAAGTCAAAGCATTGACATATCTTAGTACTACTTACAGTTAGTGGGAACTTGTTATTTTCCTGATACACATGGTTATATCCAATATATACCACGAGGGCAGCAATACAGTAGAGGAATACCAATGCTGCCAGGGTAACAAAGAACTGTGCAGAAGAGGAGAAGTTGCCCATGAGGTAGGCATCAGTCCAAGTACCACCACAGCCTTTTGGGTCTGGTGCACTAAATGCCACAGTATTCAACCTGTGAAGATTATATCCATGTAGTCAGTTTGCTATACAGTGGGAGCTTAATTTACTTCATTAATTATACTCCATGCTTCACAGCCACAGCACTTCAGCATTCTGACTGTGTAAGTTTACTCTGAAAGATACACTATAAATATATAAATAATCACTTATGCAACACAAAGATTCATTAAGCTATCTGAAGATTGTATCCAATCCTACACTAAGATATACAATAGTGCCTTGAGGAGAAGAACCTAAATTTCATTTTTAGAGTGGTTGAACAAAAAAAAATCCCAATTTAGAAGCAGATTTAGCAACATTGCTTGAGAGACTGGCAGTTGAACAAGGTGATCAGGACTTAAGAGGCATTATAGCTACAAAACCCACTGAAGCTGAATAAAGCTGTGTGACTAGCACTGACCACTCTGTGACCAGCACAGAATTATTTCAGATCCTTACTCTCCCCTCCAAATTCTGTAATAAGACTGGGTTTTGTGACCAAGTTCTAAACTGTTGCAGTGGGTTTTACTGGATGTCCAACGAATTAATTTCTTTATGTTATTACATTTATTGAGCACATATGGAGCATGTGCCATAACTCTTCATAGTTGCGCAGCTGCAAGAGCAAAGAGGAATCCTTCTTCCTCCTGCTCCAGGAAAGGAGCTTGTCTATACAAGAGCACTGCAATGACACCAGAGTATTCAGGTTTTTTGTGTCCAACAGCCTCACCAAAATAATGCTGGAATAAACGGAAAAGAACTTTCCATTCAGTCTTAACAAAAATAGGATAACAGCACTTTCAAAATAATCTTATCTGGACCTCCAAAGCACCTACAAATTGATGAAGAATTAGGCTGTTAAAATGGATTGTGTTTTTTGTCTTACTAATTACTTTCTGTAGCATTCATACACTGCTAGACTAGAGCTTAAAATAGAGTAATACAGAGCATAACAGCCTAATGCCATTTCTACCTACTTCTTTCTATAAGGCACTAACAAATACAGCTCTTTAAATGATTACAACTGAATATTTTATTGCTGCTACAGAGCAAGCCAGAAGTTTCACATCTTCACTCATACAGTAAGCATATGAACATAATGAGGCAGATAGGGAAAAGGGGAATAAAAAGTAATTATCAAGTAGTAACTGAAGAGCTAATGCTCACCTGAATGGATAAGCAAAAGCAGCTGTAACTGTTTTGTTTACCACACTTCCACAGGAAACTAGAAGAGCAGTTTCACCTTGAAAGCCTCCACATGTGGCAAAAGCAAAGATGGCAAGAACCTGTAGGAATTTATACATAGATACATTAGTGCACATCACTAGAGCTCAAAGGAAGTAAACTCAACATTTAGCCGAAATAGCTTAAGACAAGAAATAGCAACAAAGTTAGCAAAGGTAACTAAGTATGAAGTGATGTCAAGAAGAAAATGCTGAGTTTCTAAAATCCAAAAGTGTAAACAATACGGATAACCAAAGCCCATTTAAAAGTGCTTTCTACTTATTTTCTTCTTGGTTACACAAAAATTTTTTTGATGTTTGTATTTTGTGGGTTTTTTTGTACACTAACAGTCAGCATAGTATTTCTTGAAGTTGATAAAAGAAATATTTTATAAGTCTTGCATATCCACAACTATAAATTCAAATAGAAAATACATGCTCAGAGTATCACACATCATCTTTACTCTCTAAATAGCTCTTATGTTCCCTTTTTTCACTATCCGGACCCTAAATCCCCAATCATCAGACCACACAGCACCACAAGCTGCTGAAACACACTCATAATTAACACATCAAGTTTATATATCTGCAGCCCAAGGGCATGGCTGAGGAGCAGCCCAGTGCTGGACACCCAGCACCAGCAACCTGGGGCAGGGTCTGTCGGCCCAGTGGCTCACACCTCCCCATGAGTACCCAACCCAGGCACAGGAGCAAAGCCAGGCTGGGAGCAGCAGAGGAAACAGCCCCCCCAGCTCCACTCACCCATTCAAGGACCTTAATAAAGCCCAGAGGCTCCAGGAGCATGCTGAAGTCCATCCTCAAACCCACAGTCATGGGGAGACCAAGGCAGCCAGCAGGAGCCAAGGCCAGCAGCAGCCAGCTGCTGCAGCATCCCTGGCTCATCCCTATAAGGGCACCCCTTGCCACACCCCCCACCTGGAGATGGGCATGGACCCACCCACAGGCACTCAGCTGGGGCTCTTCAGCCCCAGGCCTCGTCTGGGGGCTGGGGAAATGCTGCAGTGGCTGTCACAAGGGGAAACAGCACTGGCCATTTTGTGCTGTGAGGCAGCAGTGACTTCTTCCTCTTCCTCTCTCCCCACCCAGCACACTTTGGACAGTCATATGTGCTGTACCTTGAGATTGATGATGTGATGGCAAAGAAGGCACAGTCTATGTGCTTGCCAAAATCACGTTGGCTACCATTGATTGTTTAAGCTTTAATTGTTTTCTGTGGCTGCACTTTGTTGCTGATATGTTAATTATCAGTAAAAGTGAAGAGCTAAAACTCATGCTGAAGAAGGTTTGAGGACTGTCAAAGGAGCTGCCCTCTTCCCTCTTCCCTGGCCAGAGACCATGGATAGCCAAGGTGGCCTTGGGCACAGTGCTCACTGCCACATTTTCCTGGCTCTGATTCAAGATCCTGCAGGAGTTTCTTCTGGGGTGGCTGTGGGAGGCTGTGGCTGCTTCCAGCAGGATCCAGCTGATCTGGCATCTTATAGCAAGATCTGCAAGCAGATCCTGGCCAAAGGCCCTGGGTGCCAGCTGAGCGCCATCGCTGCTGCCAGGCAGCCTTGAAGAAGGTGCTGAGGAGATGCCAGTGAAGAGCTGGCTTTGGGTCCAGCTCCTGGGTGCGTTTAGAGGCTGCAGCAGCTTGGGCCAAAGGGGGCCTGCAGCCCCCACAGGGCAGCAGGTGGGTGCTCAGCTGTGGTGGTGCTGGTGTGCTGAATTTTTTCTGTGCAATGACCAAGAGAGGTGCTGACATCTGCCTGCTGCTACAGATCCTGGAGGGAGCACAAGCTAAAGCTGTGAAAAGGATGGCTCTTTCCTGGCTTTCACCGCTTTGTTAAATGGCACATACATCTCACAGAAAATCCACCACTGTCCAGATGAGCAGTGCTGAGGGTTCAAGCCACCTTGGTTAGCTTCACTGCCTGGGTAGCCAGTGCCTTTAAGAAGTAAAATAGGAGTATAAAACCAGGGACAGACAAAGGTGAAATGTCTATTTGCTCATTTTCTTGACATCCTCCATGTTAAATAAAATCTGTTCAATAAAGAAGTGGCATATACAAACTCAGTTCAGTCTAAATGAACCAAGTAAATATGTCCTCTCATCCAATATGCCCCTGTAATTTTTGCTGTCTTCCTTCTTCTACATATTCTACTTAAACCCTATAAGAAATGTATCTCCCTAAAAATACATATAGACATTGATTCAATTACTCTGCTTTTCCACTTATCAATTAAGTAAAATAATTTCATTATTTAAAGCATTTTTCAAAAAGTCTCTCAGTCCTGATTTCTTTGCTTTTTCTTCCTCAAGCCTTCTCAGATGTCAGATGTCCAGTACGGATGCATTCTGAACGATATACAATGTTCTAGCTGTGGGCTCATTAATTTAAAATTGAAAAAGGCTCTTAATTTTTCACTCCATATAACTTATCTTTTCCCTTTTTCTCTGAGTTTAAAAGTATTTTGGAACATTTATGCTTGTGGATTTTATTCTAAAGTGATACCAAACATTTTAAATGCAGGTAGTTCTTCCAAATTGCTAATTTCATAACCTGAAAGCAATTCTGGATCAAGTCTCTGCAAGGAAAGGTTTAGGCAGAAAGACTCTATATTTGGAAGGAGCACTGAAAAAGTTCACAACAACAACAACAAGATTAAGCAGGAACAACCAGTATTGCATTCTGTATTTGGGGAAAAAAGCAGGACTATTAATATGCTAATCATGTAATAAATCCTTCCCACTCCAGCAGGGCTCAGGGGAGTGCTGAGTCACATCTGCTAAAGCTTCTCTCTCAGTTGTCAATACCCAGCAACCCCGGTTTGGACAGGGCTGATAAAGGAGCTCTCTCCATGTGGACAGTGATTGAGGGTCATCTCTGAAACGCTGAGATCAGATGTCTGACTGCTCTGGCAATACAGGCTGTCCATTTGTCTCTGCTCCTAAGCAAAGAGGTAGGGGGACTGATGCAGAACCCTCAGACAGAGAATTAAATTAGAGCAATGCAGTTCATGTCAAGCTGCTGGGTCATTTGGGAGTCAGTTTTTGCCAATCAGCTGATGCTTAGGCTGATCAAAAGACTGGGCTGATAATATATGACACTGCAATGTAGTTTCAGGTTCTGTGAGGTATTTGGCCTGTTGTTTGATGACTCTAGAAGGATATAAAACTCATGTAATAATTTATTTAATTAGAAAACAGGTCCCTGACTGCACTTTAACTGAAAATCAATATTATTAGTGGAAAAAAAATTATTTCTCAGAATACTGAGTGCTATCCCTTGGAGGTTAAAAAAAGGACAAAATCTGTGGCATCTATATGTCTGGTTTCATGGTGTCTGACAAAGCTGTAGGAGAGACCAGTGGGATTCCTGGCTGTCCCAGAGATGTGCGTGCAACAAAGACAGCAAAGTGCTCCCAAGTGAGGAGAGGGGGGCTTCCCCTGAAGCATTGTGCAACAGTCTCATTTACTAATGCCTGTGGAAGATTAATGCAAACTACCTGGATGATTAAGAGTCACAGAGAGCTCATTTTCTAAGACTGAAAGAACTTGGATGGCTTAGCAAAATGAAGGGTAACTAACAGGTATTGCTTCTGGCTTGAAATGCACAAGGGAGTAGATGCAGGGAAGGCAGAGATTTATACTAAGAGACAGTTTTACAAAAAGGATCCTGCATGTAATCAAAGAATATAATTTATAGTGAACATAAAGTGTGAGATTCCAAAAAGTTTCCAGCAGAAGACAAACACTGGAAGTTGTTTTACAGGGAATTCAGAATATTTGCAATAGTGTTGTTTTTGATAGCAGTAGAAAAAAAACCTCTGATGATTCATGGTGTTCTTCACCCATCCAATCCCCTATGCAGTCCAAACAAGGATTAATTCAGGGAAATCCTGAGCTCTGTGTTTACAGATAAAGCCAAAGTGTGTGATTAAGTTAATACTTGTGTGTCAGGGGAGGAACCATTGCCCAGGACTGCTCTGTCCACAGCACTGTCTATTCAGCAGGGCAGAACACTGGGTAAAGAAAGTGCTTTTCTTTCTCCCATAATAAATAAAGTTTACTTGCCATATTACTGTCTGCAGATAGTTCCTTGTCATGTAATGATCTGCATTTTGTTAGTTGTCTGTATGTTTTCAAGTATCTTGTAATTCTATTTTCTTGTACACTCTGATGCTTTAAATTTTTCCTCTTTAGACCTGTAAGTATATTTATTATTTAGTTTATTTCTCTTTGGCTCTCTAATAACAACATTAACTTATATTGTTCCTTTTCCCTGACTTCTGTAGCACACCTCTGCCTTTACTCCAGAACTTTGGGAATCACTGTTTAACGTGTTTGATCTTTGCTGAAAGTCCTTGAGACATATTTCACCCCATGTACCAGTCATCTTTCATATCCAAGCAGGTTTTAAGTTCTGTGGCTAACACAAGTTAGATTTTACAAGATATTGTACCATTAAAAAAAAAATTTAGTAATTTTACACTGCCTCTTTTTCATTTACTCATAGCAGCGTAGTTATTTCTAAACTATTACTGGTATCCCTGCTGCCTTGAATTTAAATTTTCTACTACTGCACATGGAAAAATTCTCATTATTCTCAATACCTGTAGAAGCCACTGAAGTGCAGGTGGTCGTGTCCCCTTCCCCCACATTTCTGTGCACATTTCCAATGGGCAAGAGGGAACACAGCCCTGTCCAGAGAGGCAATGCCTCTTGCCTCCCAGGCAATGCGATTTGCACATGGGATCACAGTTTAAAATGAAATACAAACTAATCCTGTGGCTGAATTTCCATAGTTTGTCACTCCGCAGGTGTTGGGTGCCATGGGACCTCCCCTGGCAATGCTGCTGCGTGCCTCGGAGCGCCCCTGAAACTGCCGCCGACAGTTCCAGAAAACACCAATCCGCTATCAAGGACAAACAATATGATGTATGCAGCTGGAATAAAAAGTCTAAGCGGTACTGCAGAGCTGTGAATCTTCCGGCAGGATTGCTCCGCTGCTTTTTGGAAGGGTTTGGGAGTGCGGGGCGGCTGCGGGAGCGTGCGGGGTCCCGTTCCACCATCCAGCGGCGCCTTCGGACAGCGCGCACCGGGCGGGCGCCTCTGCGCGGGATAAGAAGTCTTCATTCATTTAATAAACTACCACCAATTTATGCTTGTCATTTCTGAAACCCAACAGAATTTCCTGGATGAAGGCAAGTATGAGAGTGCCAGGGATTCCACATGATGATTTCCACACGGTGGAAAGGGGGTGGAAAACATTCTCTGCTGCAGCCAGACCACTGAAGTTCAGCGTGGATCCCCAGTAGCATCTCTGAATATGCACTGGTAGCATACACTGGTCTCACTGGATTTGGTACTACACGTGGTATGTACCTGCAGCAAAGCACAACTCTGGGGTGCGTGGTAAGTACATTTCTCTCCCTCTCAGGATTTTTTATAGAGGTGTACAGAGAGAAATGGAAGAGAAAATAATTTTTATTTTTGCTCTTTGTTTTTTTTTTTTTTTTATGTGGAATGTGTTTGGAGAATTGTTTATTTGGAGTGAGTGCTTGATTGAATTTTGGTGAAGATTGTTTGAGTTTGATGGTCAATCTAATTTACCTGTGTCTGGACTTGAGAGAGAGGGTCACGAGTTGTGTGGGAGTTAGAGTTAGAAAAAGTAGTATGTAGTTTTAGTATCTTCTTTTTATATAGTATATTAATGTATTTTAGCATAGTTATAATAAAGAAATAATCCAGCCTTCTGAATTGAGTCAGACATCGTCATTTCTTCCCACTGGGTTCGCCTGCATTTACAATAGGAGTGCTAATATTAATTTACCTTTTGATGAATCGAGAAATCAGAAAAGCCCTTCCCCTTTTCCTTCTCTTCATTTCTTGAGAGTAATCTCTGAGGACTAATCTAGTAAATTAAGTTTTGACCATATTATGCCACTTTAGAATATATCTGCCCCCCATGCTTCAGCCTACCTGTGGGTTTTGTGGTGTTTCATGTGTTGTTGGGTTGGCACTGACAGTTAAATAAACATGCTCCACTCATGGCTGCACTCTTTTCTGCAGAAGGTTATACTGTCACACATTTGAACTGACCAGGACAAAAAATAAACCTATAAATAGTACTTTTTTTGTACCAAATGGATAAAAAAAAAAAAAAAAAAAAAAAAGCTTGTGCATGTTGTGCATGCACGAAGCAGGTGTTTTGAGGGAACGTCCCAGGAGCATCTGAACACAAAGAACAGAACTCTACTCCCAGCAGAAAATCCAGAGCAGGACAAGATGCCTTTGGAACTCCCAAATGTATCAAACTGGACTCGAGATCAGCTCAGGGCCTGCTGTTGCTGTAGCACACTGACTCTCAGCTCTAAAGAAGGTTTAAAATGTGCCCATTTATTTGATGGATGGATAAAACACAGCATCCACTCTGCTTGCTGAACTACTGCTGCTTTGCTGCTGTGCAGCAAATGCTGCTATAAAATTGTTTGCATTTTTAACCAAACCTCATTACAAGTTTGTGTATAATTAATTATACAACTGAGCTGAATACATTAGGGTTTTTTTTCTATTTATTTTCCTGAAGGTTCCAGATTTCCCAACTGTTGACAAAGTATGTGTTAATGACATCATTATGAAGTTCTGTTGTTTACTGGTTTCTTCAACAAGTAGTAATTTTATTGACTTTGGCAGAGAGATTGGTGTTTTGCATGATTTCAATAGATTTTGTTACACAGAGGCATAATATAAACCAAGATGTTCCAGAATAAACAGGACTATTACTACCAGATGGAAATAGTTGTGAAGCATTATTGGACCTGAAAAAACAAAAACATTTCAGGAAAAACAATCTAGGAGTCAGCTTAATCATTTTGAAAACAATATCTAAGTCAAAAGTACTTTTTTTGGAGGAAACAATGGAAGGATATAAATAGTAATTATTTCAGATCTTGCTACTTTATCATCTATGCACATATTTAGAATATGAGAGTCTTTAAAAGACTTGCCAACACACTTGAGTTAATGTTGTAATTTGAATCTGAAATGAGATATTTTTGATTATGACACAAATCAAGGCAGCTAAAACTCAGAAGACAGTCTGGCAACAAACTTACTGAACTTAGGGACAGGAGATGTTGGCTGATTTTATTTGTAGAGCTGATCACTTGGTTAATTGTGATTTTCAGATGAATTTGAAATTTATCCTAGTAACAATAGCTTATGCAATCAGTGGGTAACAAGCCCTGGCAAATGACGGGTTTATAACTCAAATCCAGGTCATGGATATCAGGCCACAAAATAAAAATTAATCTATTTAACAGTACAAGTATTTCTTATTCTAAATGGTGAGAAAGGAAGTCTGTGGAGCTGGGTGGAATAACTATACATGAATGCAGATTGTCAAACAGGTAATATTTGTCTGCCAAATGAGACACAATAGATATTGTTACAGAGTCTGTTAAGAAATTGAAAACAATGAAATGTACTGGGTAGATCATATATTTTAGGTCATAAATTGCAAAAATACTTACAGGTTAAATAAAATGCAAACAGCTATGAGAAGTAAAATGAAAACTGACACAGAGGATGCAAGAAAATTAAGATGTTGCTTTGTAGTTAATTCAGTTATTATCTGACTGGACTAAACTCTCTAGAAAATTAAATACAAACTCAACAATTCTCAAGCAACCTATGTAAATGAAAAAGCCTTTCTTAATGTCATTAAATACAAATGCTACTCAGTTCATAAATTCTTAGTTCCAAAGTTCATAGTCCTTCAAATGCAAGGGTGTGTGAGCTCTCTTTTGCTGCAAGCCAAGAATTTGGCCAAGGTTATCTTCAGGTAGACAAAGCAAACTGCACTCTTGGCATTGCAATTTGGCAGCTGCATGTTTAACATCTTTCTTTAAGACTGCCTCAGCACCTGACATTTAGCAGAAACAAATTAAACAGGCACACAGTGAACCTGGCCTTTTCTTGCTGCTTTGAGTCAGGGAATAAATTGGGCCACCACAGGTACCTGCCTGTCACACTGCAGTCTTCAACAGGAGCATGACCTCTGGCAAGAAAACTGAGTGAAGAGATATTGCAATGTTGGCAGATTATCCTAGGAAAGCAATATCACAGGGAAAACAAAAGAAAAAAAAATTTTCCTTTATGTGACCTGACGAGTCCAGATTTTAAAGCATTTGGGCTCTAAAAAACTGGACCTCATAGACAGAATTTAGAAATCATGTATAAGAGTTGCTTTAAGACTTTTCAATTTTTAAAAAAGTTTTCTTAACTTTCTAGACCTTATTAATGTGGCATGTGCTAGTATGAATGCAGAGTAAAATGTAATATAAAATGCAGCAGAAAACCTTCATTTCCTAAGTGTTTCAGCTACAGTAACTGAAATGTGGCCAGGGCCTTCCTGAACTCTGAGCCAGCTGACACAGTGTTCTGTGACTTTCTGCTCATAAAGCCTCAGCCTCCAAACCATGGTGGCCCTGTGTCCTGGTTATAACCACCTGTGGACCACTGTCACTCCTGAAATGTGCCTGGGAATTATTTGGGAGCATGTCTATGTGACCAGTTCCTGCCCTGGAGCACCTCACCAATTTGCTGATTGACAGTACTTGAGGGCAGGTGGCTCCTTGTAGCAGGCACATTCTCCTCTCTCTCAAGATTTTTTCATAGAAGAGCACAGAGAGAAGAAAGAGAAAACAATTTCTATTTCTACTCCTTGTTTTTCCCATGTGGAATGTGTTTGGAGAATTGTTTAGCTGGGGTGATTGCTTGATTCTAGTGAAGATTGTTTGAGCCTGATGGCCAATCCAATCCACTTGTGGCTGGGCTCTTGAGAGAGGGTCATGAGTTGTGAGTTAGATATGGTAGTTAGAAAAAGCAAGTATGTAGTTTTTGTATCTCCTTTAACTAGTATATTAATGTATTATAGAATAGTTATAATAAAGAAATCATTCAGCCTTCTGAACTGGAGTCAGACATCATCATATCTTCCCACCGGGTTCGCCTGCATTTACAATAGCTCCCCTTGTCACTCTTGAATTTTTCTCATATCAAAGCAGCATTTTTGTGGGAGGGCTGGAACATCCATACAGGAAGAAGTTGCCTGGGATTTCCTTCTCATTCCCTGTTGCAGAGACTCTCATCGCTCTCCCACCTCTCCAAGCACTTAACAGCTTGTGTCAGTGCCTGCAAGCCTGGTTTCTCCCTTCAGCCATCACCTCCCTCCTTCAGACCGCCTCCGTTTCTCACAGGTCTCTGTCATGTTAATAAATCCTGGGGGAATTTTTCCATCCTCCCGTGATGGGAGATAGAAGGCAGCAGGAGGCTGTCAAGAAGCCAGCCAGGCACTGGAATAATAATAATAATAATAATAATAATAATAATAATAATAATAATAATAATAATAATAATAACAACAATAATAAGAATAAGAACAAGAACAAGAATAAGAATAAGAATAAGAATAAGAATAAGAATAAGAATAAGAATAATGCTGCCTTTTATGCTCCAAATCCATTTTATTGTAAGCATCCTGCTGTACGAGCCATTTCATTAGCCATTCATCATAGTCAAACGCTTTGCTCAGAGAAAATGTTGAAGAACAGAAAGCTGAGAAGGAAGATCTGTTTCTTGTTTATGTGGCACTGTGGGGTCGTTTATACCCGCCGGTGCCACTGCAATGTGTGTTTCAGCAGACACGTGCCTGCCAGCGGTGCCCAGCTGTGGGACGCGCCCCAGCTGTGCCCAGGGCTGTGGGAGGCACCCGGGGCGCTGCCACCTCCCTGGCTCTGGGTGTGACCGGGAGCTCCAACAACCAACCCAGAGCCGGTCCCAGGCACTAACACAGCTCGTGTTTCAGCGCTGGAAATGCTGTGTTTTGACAAGCTTCCCGGGGATTTTTCCAGTAGCTGTTTAATGAGTCCTGCTGGTAGTCTGGCAGCCCCAGGCAGCGTTTCGGAACATAAAGCTGCAACAGCCTCTGAGGGGCACGGGCAGCAAACTGCGAGGCTGTCCCAGCTAGGCTGGCTCTACAAAGCTATAAATCCACGTGTATTTCCTTCCTTCATCCATTCTGTACTGAGCATGCACCAAATTCTTGCCTATACATAGTGCCTAAAATTTCTACCTTCTCCATGCTCTCCTGTTAACATCCAAAACAGATGGTGTGGGTTTTTTAGGATCTTCAAACAGGTATATATAGGCTCGGCATGTAATATATGTGCACATAATCTACACTAAGATACGAATTTCAAGCACCTGATTAAAATGTGTATTGTTAATGGAAGGCAGAATTTAGGCCCTAAAAGTTTTGACAAAATTTTCTGTAAGATAGATTGATTTTTTTTCCCATTAAGTTGCTATAAATTAAAAATAACAAATGGAATAGCAAATGGACTCCCTCACCAAATCCTGTGTGTCACATATCATTTAAGGCTGGGGCAAAAACTTCCATACTTTTAGATATCTTTCCCCTGTTTTTGAGCACTGCCAGAGGATATAAATTTAAAATTCCCCACACCACACTAGTGACACTCTTCTTGCACTCACGGTACATAATTACTCTGTAGCCTCCTTTTTAGCTCGTTTTGCAAATGCCCATTGTCAAGCGAGAGGGTTTAATGGCTTGGCACAAGATTCAAGGGGTGCTGGCAATGTCCTTGCTGAACTGCGACTCTGCACCCTTGGCAGCCAGCCCGCTTGTGATTTTCCAGTGGCACGTGTTCAGAGACGGCTCCGTTGGCTTTGGCAGATGCAAGGAAAACATTTTGGAAACCTGGAAAATTCCCAGTAGTCACACGCTGTCTGACTGGTGTCCGACGGCAGCTCCTGGCTGAGAGCAATCAAGGAGCGAAAACAACAGGAGGGAGCCTTAGGAAGGAAGAAGTGCAAGGAGGGAAGAAGAAAAAAGCAAGAAGCAATTTTTTCCCTCTTCACGAAAATCCCAAATATTCAAAATTTAACAGTTGGTCCTCAAAATTATGCTGGTTTTAAGCTATGCATTTAAAATTCAGGCACTTGATATAGCTGAGATCCCTTTGATTTGTTTTTCTTTTTGACCCATAACCTTATGAAGGTCACATTTGCCAGCTTTTCTCTACAGTCTCATCAACTAAACCCCTACTTTTAATTGTCATGAAAGCTGAGATCCTCACATAATCATATGACTCCAGAAGCTGGAGATAGAAGCACATTGCGTTCCAAGGGACCAGCCATCAGAATGCTGGCAACGCTGCAAAACTTCCCTAGAGGACTCATCCTGCTGTGCTTAATGTCCCAAAAATAATGTACAAAGTCTCAGATGAGATGAAGGAGCAATCTGAAGGGCACATTCAGCCCTTTGCAATTAACCAGCAAAGTCCACAGATCATGCACCTCTCAGGCAGGACCTCTCCATCTGGGTAATGCTGACATTCGTGTTGACCTCAGCACTGGATTGAATTTCCTTCGAGGTGCACTCAGAAGAGCCAACAGCTCTCTTGGTGACTGCAAATGTGAATGGAAACAAAATCTCACATCTAGAAAAGGTTTTGGGGTTTTGGGCTTTGGCTTTTTTTGTTTGTTTGCTTTTGGTTTTGTTTTTGTTTTTGTTTTTCTCTTTTCCTTCTTATGGATTACTTTCTCACCCAAGACTTCTCAGGTGTTGAACAAAAACTATATCTAATTTAGGAAGCATCTTCTGGATTAAAGTAATGGTATGATATATACAGAGAAGAAAAGGTATGAAATATTTTTATTTAGAAACAAGATTTCACTTTCACACGTTTTCTGTTCAAATGCTCTAGTTTTTCCACTGTGGAAACACATTTTATTCTGAAATGTTCCTTATTTAATACAGAGAATAAATTCTAACCTGATCAGACTCAAAACATATCATTTTAGATCTGACAAAACCTTTCAGCTGCCTGTGATAAAAATGAGGTTTATTTCAACATGTTAAGAAAATAAATCCTTGTCACTTGTCTCAAACACTCTGACAATGCTAAAAACTGCCCAGAAGATTGTGGGGAGCCAGGGTGGGAGCAGAACCCCTCGACACATGAAGTCACTAAACGAATTTGCCATTGCAAGAGCTGTCACACTGCACCCAGCTGCTGCCTCCTGCACTTCGCTGGGAGCAGAGATTGTGCAAAAGCTTGGGGGGTGCAGGGGGTGCCCATGGATTCTGCAAGCAGCTGGCAGCGCGTTTTTCTGTATTTCTGTCAGTGTGAAACGCCCGAACGCGCTCGCCCTTAGCCCTCGCATGGACATCAGAGGCACTGCACCCAAGCGGGACGCTTTTAGGATGCTGCTTAATACTTTTGTCTTACTATAAAAATTATTACTACTGAAAGGAAAAAAAAAAGGCAGAAAATATCAGTGAGTTTTTTTCTCCATTATTTACACAGCCAGACAGAAGGTTGCATTATCTCCTGGGTTCTGGAGCAAATTTGGACTGGAAGATGTTGGCTTACTCAGGCAGCAATTAAGCCCCACATGGCCACTTGCTCACCTCCCACTCTTTCATTAGGATGAAGACGAAAATCTGAAAAAAGTAAAGTCTGTGAGTTAAGAACAGTTTAATGACTGAAAGTAAAATTTATTAGCAGCACCAATTACAACAAAAAGGAGAGGTGGAGGGAAAGGAATAAAATCCAAGCGAGAAATAGATGTGATTCCCAACACAATTCTCACCACCCACTGACCGATGTCCAGCCAGTCCCTGAGCAGTGATTGGACCCTCCCAGCCAAGTCCCCCTGATGTTTATAGGCTGGGTATGACATCCTATGGTATGGAATATCCCTTTGTCCAGCTGCCATGGCCATGGCCCCTCCTGGTTTCTTGTGCACCTCTCCCTGGCAGAGCACAAGACTCTGAAAGTCCTTGACTTAGGGGCCAGCACTACTGAGCAACAACTAAACCATCAGTGTGATACCAACATTATTCCCATACTAAATCCCAAACACAGCATTGTACCAGCTACTAAGTAAAAAATGAACTCTCTCCCAGCCAAAACCAGGAGCAGGTTGACAGCTCTGGGAGAAAGTGGCATATGCTGAAAGAACAGTCTTTGGCTATTCCAAAAGTCCACAAAACTCTGCCTTGGCTAGACACTTCTGGAGAAGGCATTTGGCACAAGTACTGAGTGAGCTCTTTGTGTCAGGTTTTACCCCTGTGATGTTTTCCCAGTGCCTTTCCAGTGGCAGGGGATGGGGAAGAGTGCCCCAGCACAGGGTGGGGTGATGTGTCTGGCTTTGGTTCAGCACAAAAATAAAATGCTGAGTGATGGAACACACTCAGACAGGAAATCACTTATTTCCCTGTGCAACTGCTATGACAGCAATGTTGATACTGGATCTTCCCTAGCTGAAAGAAAAAATAGGGCCTGATTTCAGTACAGATGAGTCAATGCCTCACTCTGCAAGCTGGTTTTCTACAGTCCCTGTTCACAGAGTATCAACCACAAGCTGCCAGAGGTGGGTGGCTGTACATTTATCTTCCTTTATCTACAAGATGCATAGCCCTGAGTAAGGAAAAAAAATAGACATTTAATTTTGTTTGGTTGTACCCAGTAAGAAACAATGAAAGATTTTCCAATTGCACTTGAGGTACTTTCATTTCTATTGCCCTTGAGACAGAGATTTATATCCTGTCACTTCAGAAAATCTTCTTGCACTTTTAAATCCTGTGATGTCTTTGGGGAAGAGGCTAATAGTCTTCAGTGACAAAAAATCTCCTCTGGTCATTTCATGTGGGAAAGCTTTGCATTTCCTGACACCAGTGTTGTAATTTTCACTGCAGTCATGATTGCTCTGAAAAAAGATGCTATGAGCTCTGCTGAGCCCACTGGCCAAAAGAGCAAACCTCATCTTGGCAGATATGTATTTGTTTCTTCTTTTTTCCCTCACTATTTGCTCTTCCCATGTTGCCAAGGACAGAAAAGACAAAAAGAGCTATTGTTTCATCTGTCCTTTCTCCAGTGCTGCAGGTGGTTCTTAGCTTTGGAACAAAGTGGGAGCAGGGAGTATTTGAGAAGTCGTGTGGCAGCAATTGACTGTAGGGCAAAATCAGTGCTCCCTATCAAACCAACTCAGCCTCGTGTGCATACCCAGATGTTTTGTTTCCAGATGCTACATTTTGCTCTAGCTCCATTTACAGTTGTCATTGTCAACCTGAGCTCTGTGTTTTACCAGCAAATATTTCATCTTGATTTACACATTAACAAGCTCAGGTTAATTCACTTCCTTTAAAATGTGTGGAAAAGGAGACTTGCACTGAGCTAGGGAATCCTTGTGAAATGGCATATGAGAGTCTGAGAATGGCACTAGTGTCACTCTGTGTCTGATCTGTGTCTGATTTATAGTGATTTGTATGAGAGCAGTCAGGGACAGCCACCCTATGGGTTTTCAGTCCCAGGAGAACAAAGCTGGGGGTTGAGACAGTGCCAACTGTGGTTGCCACGTGCCTTGGACTCACACTCCCGGGCTTGTTTGGCAGCTGCTTTTCAGATCCCTGCCTTGCTCACAGAAGAAAAGGATGACAGTGCACCAGCACCCCAACTCCTCCAGGGTTTCCTATTTTTGTTTTAAAAGTAGCTTTTTCCTTGGGAAAAAAAAAAAATCCTATTTGCACCTCTTTGTCTACATGATATCTCTTTCTCCTTTGCTTGAGCCCTTCTCAAGCATACCTGCACCCACACATTAAACCCATACGTGCCACAGTGGCCTCACAGATTGATGGTCAGTGGCCAAGCTGTGCTGGCTTGTTTTGCATTGGTTCTTGTCCTGGTGGTTCCCTGCCAGCACTGGGAGCCTCATGAAATCCCTCCCTGTGACTGTGCCCAACACAGGTGTGCATCCTGCCACTAAAGGCAAGTCATGGAAAATTTGTTTGTATCCCCATAGAGCTGGGGTAGGTCATAGCAGCCAGGGGCTGCCTGGGCACCTGTGTCTGCTGGAGCAGAGGCACATTCACACATTTCTCACCCACCAGCAGCTAATTCATCTTAGCCTTAGCACATGAAGTTGCTCAGTAAGACTGAGCCATGCATTGACCTTCCCCTGCCTGAAATCACTCCTTTGGAGCTTTAAAGTCCATCTACTCTCATTAAAAAGAATTACAATCAGTGAGAGATCAGCAGTCACACTGCAGCAGGGGTGACAAATGACATGGTGACGTGTGTGACACACAGACTGTCCCGTGCACTTGCTGTCATTGGTGCTGCCACATTCTCTTCAGGGAACCTCTTGGTGAGGATGAGGGTGGAAGTGTCCTTGCCAGCTGACTGCCAGCTGGGGAGCAGCTACTGAGCCTGGGAAGACAGAGGGGGAGACACTACCCCCTACCCTCCCAACAAGAAGTGCCCCAGCACAGGAGTGAGGAGGCAGCTAAGAAATTTGCTTGGACCATAATGGGATGTGGGGAAAGCGCTCACAGAATCAGATGGCTCTTCCTGTAACAGAGGCTGGTGCTGAAGATGCTGATGTTGATTGATATTGGCTTCTCCCAAAGCTCACAATCCCATCACATAGTGAGAAGTTTGACCAGCAGCCTCTCTCCAACACACTGCTGAGCACAGCCGTGATGGCATTTGGTTGTCAGCCTTATGTCAAAACACACAAATGTGCTCTTGTGTCCGTGGGATTACTCCAGCAGATCCCAGCCTCCAGGAAGCAGCACCAGCCTGAGAGTGAGCCCACCACTGGACATGAAGGTTTTGCACCTTTGAAGAGGTACAGGGTGGATATATGTGTCCATCTGTCCACAGTGGTGGGGACATCCTCCTATTTTCCTGTCCTTAGAGGAGGACAAATGCAGTCTCTCACTCCAGGAGATGTCAGCTCTCTCTGTTGGCAAGATGAAGTTCTTGATCCTAACTAGAGTGTTCCTATGTGGGTTTCTACCTAATTTCTTTTATGATTAGTAGAGGTTATGAATCAATTCCCTGTACAAAAACTTGCAGCCCTGTGGAGAGAAAATGCCAAAAAAGGCAAGCAGCATTATGGTCAAGAGGCAAAGCTAGGTGATACATCCTGCCACATCCTGGGCTGCAGCCGAGCACTCTCAGCAAGCCCAGTACTGGTTTCTTGTGCTGAAATCTAAAGCAGCTCAGCCCAAAGCTGTTACCCTGGGGCTGGATAAAAACCAGCATTTTAAATGCTAGCTTGATTGTCAAAATAAACATACTAAATAAATAGCTGAAGTAAAGATGGTCCTGAAAAGAAACCAGTTCCATCTAACAACAGAGGAATTCAGAATGACGGACAGGAATAAGATGAGGACACTGGGCTGTGGTGTGAGCTCAGTGCACAGATAAACTAGTTAACAGGTAAAATGTCTGCTAGAAGGGAACAAGGAATTGCATGATCCAATGACTGATTAGTTAAATATCTATTAAAGGCATCCCTGAATGATGATCTTTGAGCTTGTACTTGATTTACTCCAAAAGTTCCAGGCATTTATAATTTTTATGGCAATGAGTGTTTTATGACTGTTGAATCACCTGTTTCACTGAAATAAGTTCCCAGTTTTCTCTACAGCACAGGCATGAAACTTCAACCCACAGTTTGATCTACACTTGCCTGAAGCTTTCCAGAGCAGCTTTACCTGGCAGGGAGTGAACTTTCCACTCCCCAGAAAGCCACATTTCAAAACTGCTGTGATGATCACAATGTGTTTTGGAATAGGTCAGTTTAGGCATTTTGGATTTAAAGACGGCAAAGAAGGCAAAAATACTTCATTTTAATTTAAATTGTACGTATCTTTTCTACTTTTTAAGTTCTACTTTTTAAAATTGTACCTCTAGATTAGCGTCATATTTGAAGACTTATGCTGACAAATTCAGCCATTCAGCAGCTCAAAAATTTTCTAAGTAGCTATCAAATGGGCAGATTCCCTTAAACCAAGCCTTTCTGCAAACTGTTCTGGTTTTAGCAAACAGGCATTTTTTAAGGAAAAATATGTTACAAGAAGAAACTCCAGTCCTCTTCAGCCAAATTATTGTACAAAGACTTTTACAACACTCAAAGGTCAGTTTGTTTTCTTGGAGAAAGCAAGTTTATATTTTCTTTCACTTTCGTCTTCTAACCCAAAAGGAAATAAAAATAGATAAACAGCCTCCTTTTGGTACTAGGACTGCCATTTTATACTTTTATAATCTCTATAGTAAATGCAATAAAGAAGCTTAAAACTTCTGTGGCTGAACTGGTGAACCTGAATCTGTGGAAACACCACACTGCCAAGGCTGAGGCAATTGTTTCTCACTGGCTCACAGAAGCCAGAGGTGGCCATCAGGCTGCTTGTGAGTACCTCCAGTGTCCTGTGGCTCCATGTGGGGTTTTTGGGTTGCTGTTCAGACATCACTCGTGGAAATCCTGCCAAAGCTCTCAACATGCAAAAATTAGCTGGAACTTGGGGGTCTGCCCAAAAGAAATTTAGCTTTTCTGGCCCCAGGTTTGCCCTTGGGTTTCCAGAGCCAGAATTCATCCTGGCTGGAAACGCTGCTGCTGTGCCAAGGTCTGAAGGTGGTCAGGACTGGGTGTGAGCCATGTGCACATGTCCTGCTGTGAGATGGCCTGGCTGGGGGGACCCTGGGCACAGAGGGTGGTGGTGCTGCCAGTGCCCAGGTGGCCACTGCTGCAGGGACCACAGGAGGGTGGCTGATGTGGCGCAGGTTTGTTGGGGAAGGAGAATAAACTTCTTTTTATAAGGCTTGTTGCAGAGGGAGATAATTTGTCCCATGAGAGAGGTGGGTGTGTGTCCAATGGGGGAGAAAAGGGAGGTAATGGAGAACTCAGGCTGCTACCAAGAAATCACATCCACAGTGTGAAACAAACTTGTTGGGTGGAGCAAGGGGCTATGGCTGTGTCTGAGGTGCCAGGCAGGAGGGTGTGGAGCTGTGGCCAGCAGCCCCACATTCCAGCCCCTGCATTGCCCCAGCAAATCACCTCTTCTGAGCCTGGCCCTGGAGGCAAAAGGATGTCTCTATTTAACACATATTAAGATTCTGCCATCAGTGCAGAAATCAAATTTTAGCACAGTGTGGGCGGTGTTGAGGGAATCCTGCAGGCTTAACGTACAATTAAATCTGTGGTTTATCTCTCAGTCAATTAATTATTGCATTCTTATCCGATGAATGAACAGCAGCACTCCGGGTCAGAGTCTCAGTGCTTTGAGATAAGAGATGCTGTAAAGGCACACTGCAATGGCCCAGGGCAGGCAGGAGGGAGATGATCCAGCTGCCCCTTTGGAAGGCCAGGCCTGCTGATGGTGCCCAGCTGGCAGACACAGGTGCCTGTGGGGACACTGGGAATGGTGCAGGACCTGCAGGATATGGAAATGTGCTGTGAGACCCCTTGCACTGAACCCCCCGAGACACCAAAAGACACGTGCAGGAATTGTATTTCCTGATTTAAGCAAGAGGCTGTTTGCCAGTGAATAGGGCATGGGAGAGGCCATCCAGGCTCACAGGCACACTGCCTGCTTCTGGGGAAGCTGTTGCTCACTGAAGACTGTCTGGACTTTTCCTGGGTATGTGCTCTTTCTCCTGCATCTTGGTAGAACACAAGAGGGCATTTCTCAAACTGCAACAGATGCCCTGGACTGATGATGTTCCAGGGAGGTAAGCTGATCAGAAAATGAGTATTATTTAGTGGGTACACAGGGTCTGCTGGGGCCCTCACTGGAAGCAGAGGGTGTGTGCTCCTCCCACTCACTATGTTCCTAGCAGAAAAGTCCCAAGTCACAAACAACTGAAAATAGCAAAATGATCTCATAGATCAGTTGCTAAAAATACAGAGACTCTACTTACAAACACTGTGGATGTGTGGTGTGTTATTCACGCAGCAGAGGAAGACATCAGGGAATCCCAAATTCTTCCAGTTTTGAAATTATTTTTCCTTCCAGATGTTGTTGCTGCCCATTTCTGACCAGCACCAAGCTGACACTGAGCCCACTGGAGAGGATCTTATCTGGAAGGAAGTGCCAATGAATGAGGCAGGAGTGCAGAGTATCTCCCATGGGCCACGGGCTCTGCCACACCTGCCCAGGGGTGTGCTGTCCTTTTGGAGTCTGAACCAGCCTTTTGGACTCAGCTGATCTGTGACTGGAATCACCCAGGAGCTGTTGGGCTGCAGAAACAGAGGTCCCTCCTGAGAGCAGCATCTGGGTGGTGACTGCTGATGGAAAGGACTTGCTGCAGGGCCCAGGACAGCCTGGCCATGCTGCTGACTGTAGCTTGGCATCCCCTGGGGAGCAGTGTGCTCAAAGTGTGCTCACCCAGCTCCAGTTCATTTCCTTCCTTCCATCTCCATTTGCACAGGTGTGATAGTAAAGACAAAGTGTATTTCAGTAAGTTATAGCCAAGATTTTAGAAGCTGATAGCTATACCTGTGAAAGATATACAGGAAAGCTCAAAAGGATACACAAAGCAGTGTTCATCCCTCTGGCTTTTCTTAGATGCAGACAGAAGATCTGGCATTCTCAGAGCTGGCTCCCTGTAGATCCCTTTGGTCTGCACAACTTTGCTTTGCTCAGTGTCTGTATGTCCTGCACAGGTGCACACATCCCCAGGCAGAGCTCTCTGTTACCCCAGGGGGATCTCATAGGCCCCAGGAAACTGCTTGTGGAGGCTGCAGTGGATGTCTGAGTATTTCTGCAGAAAATGAACACTCCTAACTGGGCAAGTAAGCAGGACTGGAGGAATCAAGGAGGTAACCAGAGGTGTATTATAATACACCTGGGAGGTGTATTATGGTGCATTGTTCCAATGCACTATAGGTAATCCCTAAATACAGCATACATTTGCATTTGAGCTGCTTTAAACCTGCACAGGCTCCTCTCCCAGAGAGGTTTGTTGAGCCACCATGGGTTGTCAGGTCCTGGTTGGAGCAGTTCAGGGTCTGGGGATGGCTGACAAAACAGGCCTGAGCTGTCCCCAGGGTGATGGTCACCCTGCTTCTCCTATGACTTTACCTAACTAATGCACAGATCCTGCTTCTCCTCTGGGGCTGTGTTTTCTCCAGCAAAATATTCCCAACATATTCTTTACCTAAAGACATTATTTTTCATCATTAGGTATTTCAGTAGAAACTAGGATTTGGTCAGCAGCAGGTCCTGCTCAAAGCTAAAAGGAGATGGAGATCCCAAGTTGAGAAAGACGATTGTCCTTAACATTTCAATTCAGAGCATTTTGCTAGCTAGTAGTAAAAAGGGAATGAAATTGGGCTAGTGTTTTCTCTTTTGTTATTTTATTTTTCCTGTTGAATATAGAAAACCATCATAATGCAATGTTAATTCTGCCAAGGCATTACTAGAACACTGCATCTGGTTTTAAAAACTCAAAAAATATATAACTGCCAGGTAATTAACTATATGGATTAAAAACTGGTTCTTTCATTGATTTCAAGATATTGATCATTGCAAGTCACCAATGAGCATGACCCAATTTAGCAGTGATGCCACAGGACTGGGATCACTGGGATTTGTCATAATTCATTTGCTCATTGGTGAGCTAGACAATGACAAACCTTTTGTTGATAAAGTCTGTGGGAGACATGTAACTTGAGGAGTAATAGAGACAAAGACAGGTTATTGTTATGCAAACCTGACTTGCCTGATCACAGTCCCATGACATCCACTGGCAGGTAGCCAAATACCAACTTACACAACACCAGAGACAGACATGCAGGGTCTTGGCAAGAAGCAATTCAGAGACAGAGCTGGGAGTAACCACAGATTATCATTTCAGTTTAAGCTGCCAGTCAGGTGGTGGCTGAAAAGGCTGCTTACACAACCCTTTAATGTATGAAGTTATCAGACAGAAACAGAGCAAGTATGATGCAGGTACACAGAATTTATGAAAGATCATAGCCCATGAACTGTGGCTACCACTAATAGAATGTCCTTAGTATTTATGAATATTTCCTTCTATAGTTAGATTATATACACATTTGTAAACATCTGTCTATTCATATATAGATTTGCATCATTGTGTATAGAAACTGTACATATGTACATATATGTATGTGATCCCTATACAATCATACACAATCATATATACCATATAAAATACCAACTGCCAGTGCTCACTTGATGCTCAACAAACATGACAGAGGCACCCACATTGGAACATGTACCCTTGTATAGTATAGAGGTGACCAGTTTATGCATCTGTCTTTTTGGGACACAAAACATGTCTAAGATGATGTCTGTGGTTTAAAAGAAATGGCTCTTCACTCAAAACTATTCTAGAATCTGGTTTAATCCTGAGTCCCTTGTTGAAGAGAATTTTTTTGGAGTCAAAGGATGAGCACTGTGCAAACTATGTTATCTTTGCCTCTAGCCCACAGTGCTTGGTGGGGCTGTCTCTGTTATGTCCAGCTTTCCTGTTCATGCAAGTCCCTGAGAGGCATCACCAGGTGAAGCCTCCCATAAGTTGGTCTGTTCCTTGGTAATTGTCCCTCTTTGATTCAAACCTGAAGAACAGATTTGTCCCAATGGCTCAATGCTTTTCTATCCAAAGGTACCTCACTGCAGAATCTTGTGCCATTCACCATCAAGCACTGTATTGCAAAAGGACAAAGATAGCATGAGAAAAATAATCCATTTCACAAAATTCTCTGAGTTGTCTGGATTTTCCAAATTTTCAAAAGACTTTTTTGATCTTGTGGACAAAGGCACAGTAAGACTAAGGGAGAAATTACAGTAGAAAGAATGATTTTATGTTCCTGAGGGAGATTCTGATTGATAAATGCAAGAGGAAGTTACCTTCTTTGAAGTCCTTTGAAGGAGTCAATAGGTGTGTGGATATAACCTACTTTAATTTTAAAAAGGCATTCAACAAAATTTATAATAAAGTTTTCAAGGAAGCCAAGAAGTTTTGAGACATGAGGAGAGGTCCTTACATGTACACAGCATTGATCAAAGAAAATAATAGGAAATTACTCAGCTTTCTCAGAGAGTGAAACTCCACTTGGCGATCTGTGCTGGAGCTCCTGCTGCTCAACATGTAAAACAATGTAGAGAAGGGTGGGTAAGGAGGTGACAGCTTGCTGGAGGTGCTGAGTCATGCACTGTAATAAAGGTGGGAGCTGATTGTGAAGAACTGAAAAAAGATTTTATGAAACACTGTGATACAAATTATAATAAGAGATGAAGTTTGGCATAAAACAATGAGCAAACCAATTATTTAGGAGAAAATAATCCTAACCTCACATAAAGTGACATGTTATGATTAATCTACTACCTATGTAATAGAAAGTCCTGGTGTTATAAAAACCAGCTTAATAAAAAGGTCAATAAAAAGTGCAGAAGCACTAAAACCAAACCAAACTCTGGCAATTCAAATGCCAGGCAAGAACAGAGAGTGTGACACAGAAATTTATGCCATTGTAGGAAAATTAAACATGGGTGATTGATGGTAGTGGTATTTCCCAAATTCCCTATGTTTTAAGAGAGTAGTGGACAGAGGAAGTAATTTGGGAAAGAACCAGAGGCCTCAGCTGACTTGCCTTGATTGCCTTGTCTTTGCTGTGATACAGCAACCATCCCAGTGACAGCACTTGTGTCTAATCAACGGACTTGGGAAGGAATTATTATTTACATTCATACCACAACCCCCAGAGTCACTCCCTCCTCTCATGCTGGGTTACAGCACACCACATATTCAATAACCATATGGGTTCTTGTCTCCAAATGCCTTTGGGCAGAACTCTGTTGTAATAGAGAAGAAACTACTGAAACTCTTCCCAGGCCTTGCCTAATCCACAATGGGCTGTGCAAGACAGACCAGGGATTAACCATTTGTGCTCTCTTACAACAAAACAGCCATGGGAATAGTCTGCACAGCTATAACCAGAGCTGGAGCTGAATTAGGCTCAGCAAACCTACCTTTGGTGTTCGGGATGGCAGTGGGACAGGGTATTGCACGTAGTGTTGGATTTTCCCCAGCAGACACAAGACCCAGGATTGTGGTGTCCATGAGCTCAAGAACTTTATCTTTCTACTCCACGTGTCAGTGCAGCCACTGTGTGATGGGATTTCCTGTGAGTAACCCACGACTGTCAAGAAGCACCTGCAGAAACCAAGCTAAAGTGCTTGAGTATTCATCAGTGCTTCACTAATGACAATAAAAGTTCTAAATGTATACTTCAGTATAGGGCTTTTACATGGAAACTAGTTTTCAAGAGAATGTATCCTTATTTTTGCCAGATTCATGTCTGTTAACATTTTCATGGTTACAACTTGGACTCAAAAGGTAATGGTCACCTTTCTCTGCTCTTCATACATTAATCTATTCGCTTTTATTTGAAGGTGTAATGACTGCAAAACCTTGTACAGAGGTGAGCTAATTCTTTTTTTCTTCTGGAGAGCTACAGTAGCAATAAAAACAAATAATGATCTTCAAGCAGCGGTGCTGGAGGTGAGGTTGCAAAACCCACAGTGTGGGGGAAGAACAGCAGCTTTGTGCAGTTTGTCACTGGCATTTGGTCTAAGAAGTAGCTACAAGATACAAGGCTTGGAAAATGGATAAAGGTTAGACTGGGGCACATTAACAGACCACTGCTTTGTAATCACAGGGGCCTGGCAACACTTTGTTTTGGTTGAACAGACTCAAATGTTTTCACAGCAGATTACAGGATAGACTTGAACCTGCTCAGCTGAGACAGAAATGGCAGCCAGGCACCCCCACCAGAGGGAGATTAGTTGTCATGCTCTGACTGACCTTTCTGTGACTTACAGACATATCTGTACCCAAAGCCATTTCACCCAGAGATTATCCTCTTAAATTGCTGGGGTATGTCATCCTTCTGACACATCCAACAATGAGCTGCAATTCCTTATGCTTAAAATAGGGTGACATCTTTTGGAATAGGGAAAACTTCCTTGAAAGGGAAGAGCACACCAGCCTTGTTCTTTACCAGAAAGCTGAGGAAAGCATGTCCCAAAGGCTCATTTCTTCTCCTGTTTGCAGGAAAGGGAAGTAAGCTTGAGGCTGAAGTTCTTCCTTTTATCTTACAAAAGATAAGGTTCAGAGCCCATGCAGTTTGTTTGACACGTGCATTACTTACATTAATATTTTGGTAAGAGTACTCAAGACATTATAAAACAAGTTTCCTAGAAGAGATCATGTGGAAGCTTTAAATAGCTACCTTAATAACCAAAATTAATGACAAAGACGTAAAAATGTCCAGCCCTCAGAACCTTCCACGCATCCTATATCCACCCACTTGAAATTCTTAAGCACTGTAATTATATGAAGATTCTAAAGCCATTTTCAGCAATTTGTAATTACTTGGCTATATGCAGTATGTTTACTTGACATGAGCATTGAATCAACTACCAAGAATCAGATCCTCATATCTTACAAGTTATCAAAGAATCATAAATACATATATAAAAAAATTAGAGAATGCTTATGTAAATCTATCTAGTGATTCTGTGAAGTATCTTGGATTGATTTCTACACAAACTAAACTGCTGGGGATAAAAAGGAGTTATACAACCCAAATGTACTGTTGTTTTTTTTTTTTTTTTTTTCTAAATGGTCAACAAACAATAAACTTGTCCTTGAACTGAGAAGAATTGTGTAAGAGGGAAATAAAAATCTTGCTAGAGGCACAATGGCTCCTTATCTCTCCTTAAAAGACCTCTGCTCCAACCAGAAGCAGGAGAGAAGATTGCCATTCTGGTGCCAGGAAACCCCACCATAACTTGGAAATTCTATAAATTCTGACCAAAAAGCAGTTAGGAGTATTCATGCAAAGATGAGTAAAGAAATTATATGGAACAAAATATGTTACTTGAGAAGAATCCTGCTGACTTCACTCCCATATCTTCTGAATTGCTCTGGGTTGTATTACACCAGACATCAGGGTACCTTTCAACAAAATATGGTGCCACAGCAAAATACTTTTAAGAAATACTCTATTGCTATGTGCTTTTCAGCCCTTTTGATTAATTAAAATCAAATGTCTTCCCGTGAAGTGTGTTTTAAAATCATTACCATCATCAGCTGTGCTGCTAATAAAACTGGAAAACCCCTCCAAGTACATAACACCCATGGTTAGCCACTGTGACTTTAGTAAGCATGACTTTACAAAACATCTTTAATCTCATTATTTCCTTATCACCTGGTAATTTAGAAGGCATATGACTCTCCACATAAGGCCCCCATCCATCAGGTTTAAGAGAATGATCTCTCACTCAGACGTTTACAAATCTGATGGAGATGTACACCCAAAGGACCCTGATGGGACTCTCAGGGAAACCCAAACATTTCCAGGCAGAGATGCAATTACCACCCTCAGTCCCTGCCTCAAGCAGCTTAGCACAGCTATAATTTTAATTGTTACAGTAGGATTGGAAGACATAAATAAGGCTCTTCCTGTGAATCCCTTGCCTTCTGCACAGGCCAAGACCTGGAATGTCCCTGCTGATTGCTTGCAGATGACCTGGGAGCCACCACCACCCACTCACAGCTGGTGAATGACTTAATTTGCATTAAGGCTGATCAGAGTGAGAAAATATGGAGTGCTGTAGCTGGTGGGTTTTAACTCCATGCAAAGGAAGTGGAGGAGCCCACGTGGCACTCGGGCTGTGCATGCTCTCTGTAAATCATGGAACAGAACCTTCAAATTCAAGCATTATTGTGGGCTACTACAGCCTCTTCCTACAGCACAGCAAGAGCTGAAGGGACCAGCAACAAATGGTGATACCATTGCAGGAGGTGCCTTATCCACCCTTGCTGACACATTCCTGCTGGTAAGGCACCTGCTGCAACTTAAAGTCACATAGGTGTTAAAGTGTAACTTCTAGTTACAAAAATCCTGTCCAAAGGACTCTCTTACTATAGAGCTGATGTTATTTTTCACTGCAGCAAACCGAAGGATGCAACACTGATGGTTAATTTACCTTTAAACAAGCATTCTAGTGGCTTTAAAGTTGAAATAATGAAACTTTGAGAAAGGATTATGTCAAATATAGAGGATAATTTCTTAAATTCAAAACCAGGTGCTTTACTTTTCAACACAGAAAAAATGATGAAGCATAGATGGACTCATACACACACACACACAAAAAAAGAACAAAAAAAAAAAAGAGGAAAAAACCCCAAACCCAAACCAAATCCCCAAAACCACTCACACACACACACCCAAACAACAAAAAAAACTCAGTTTGCTTTCTCTTCTCTAAAACTGAGCTGGTTATAAATTTAAGTTCAACTGTCTGCAAGGCAGCTGAGCAGCTCTCCTTAAAGGAATGCAGTGACAGCACAGCCCTGACCTGGCCTGTGCTTGGCAACAAAGAGCCCAGGATGACATCTGATGCCCAACATCAGAACTTGAAGACACAGTCAGATGGCCATGATTTTCACTGCCAGAACTAAACTTTATTTCCATGTGTATTACATACTGGTATTTGATGCCAAGTACATTAAAATTACTTTAGCAGAGGATTTAAGTGAGGAATACTTATTCTTCACTAAACAAGAAGGAATGTAAAAACCTATAAGAAAATAACTGTTTAAGCTTTGTTTAGATTTTGGCAAACCAAACAGTTAAGTACTCTTCTGTTCTCTCCTCAGATCTTTCAAAGTACCAAAAAAGTATCTTTTTTTTTAATAGTCATGCAGCTGAAGGAAAAAAATAGTCTTACAAAATCCATTTCTTACGCTAAATATGGTTACAAATCAGAGTATTAAACACAAAATTCCCAATTCCTATTTTAAAATACAAATACTGTATTATATTATGAAATGGGGATAATTAAAATATATCAATGACTACAAATCTAGTAATTTAAAGCAAACAAGCATGCTGTTTGCTTTCATGTGGAAGAATTAGGATATTGTATGGTTCAAGCACTGCAGTAATTTCTGTCAACTCCTTGATGCCCAGAATGTCAAACTGCCAAACACAAAGAGACAAGTGTTCAGGTCTGAATAGCACCAGGTGTTTTTCCTCACCCCCCACCTTTTAAAGTTATTAACATTTAATAAAATGAGTGACATTACAACTTTCTGAAAGTGACATGCACAAGTACAGAATTTGCTTTGAGTTTCTAATAACTAATAAGCTGAGAAGTTTTAGACAATACTGAACAATTATAATGTATTTCATGGTACACATGAAAACAGTGCTTCCACAGTATATCCTCAGTTCTCAAGTACAAAAATATCAGTTATGGGTAGTCAATAGTTATCAAAATTTTTATTGGTACAGAATGAAAGCAGCATTTACTTTATTGATTTTTAAACCATACATCATAAAATTCCCTAGTACACATGTGGAGGAGTGAAATAGGCTCTGTACTATTTACCTGCTACTGATCCTAAGTCCAGATTCAAAATCTTTCCAGGCCAAAACCAAACAACACAATTAATAGCTAAGGGAAGGCAGTTCCTCAGTGTGAAAGGTCAGCATTTAGAGTTTTACTAAAACACTATTCTTGAAACAATACGTCACTTAAATGTATAATTACATACACTACAAGTGAAAAACAGGTTTTTATTAACAAGAACTATTGAGACTGGGCATAAACATCTTAACCACAAACCCTGGAAATATTATGGATGCCTTGATGTGGCCCTTTTTGGTGAGAGAGTAAGAACAATGAAGTATGGCTTTTCAATCTTCCTTTAAAAGCACATTTTATAAAATTTTGTAGGCTTAAATTATCTTAGGCTTTAACATTTTCCAGTAACATCCATCTACTAATTAGAAACATTAATTACATCAGTATATTAAGCAATTGGCTGATAGCTGATTGCCAGCAAAACAGGAACTGTTCACTTTTGCTGTTGTTTTTTGTTTTTAAGTAAGGGAGGTACCTTTCTAGTGAGAGCCATCCTACAGTACTATCAAATATATCAGAGGTTACTACATAGCTTCTCAAATAAAATCCTCAACAGTTTCATTTTCCAGCAGATACTTAAATCAAGCATATGCAGAGAGCAAATACAATCAAGTGCAGACAGTTCAAAAGTATCTCTCAAACACATGGTTTTACAGTTACCCTCTGCAAAATAAAAGCCCCTTCTCACCCCACACAGATGGGGCAAGAAGGGGAAACAGGTCTGTCATTCATGTAGGAGTTTGGCTAGCATAGTTTTATTAAAGTTGTTAACAAAAATAGTTAAAACATTTTTACAATTTAACATCCAGTCTGACAAAAGGCAAATCAATGAAAAAAATACAAAAAAGTAAAAAAGTGCACTACCCAGTCCAGTATTTTGCTTTAAATTTATGTCACTTACAGTATATGAAAAATAAACCCAGAAGTGTAATTACTTTAAAATACACCGCTTCCGTATTTCAGTATTTTACACATATATTCTATAGTGGAAGAGGAGATATCTTAAAAACTTTACTCTTAAAATATTGAGGTGCATATACCAAGTGGGATAGACTTGGCAAGTTAAATTGCAGTAGAGAATCCTTTCAAATTTGGCATTTCACTTACATACCCTTACTGTGCCAGCAAGGTCAGTAATACCTAAACCTTCTAGAAAGAACAGTAATTTTATGCAGATTTACTAATACAGACAACTACAAGAAATGGTGAGGTCAGCAACTCTATGGGATCTTAAGGAGATACGAGTCCTGATTTAGTTGTCAAATGGAACAATGTCACAACAAACTTTTAAGGCCGTGTTTTATTTGCTGATTAATGGACAAAAGGCAATGGATTCCCCCCCACACTGAATATTTTCTTGAAAGTCTGTGCTCATAAAAATTATGAAAAGTTGGAAAGACTTAATTATTGAAACTTTAAATATATTTTACACAATCTTGTTTGTACAAAAATACAAGTTAAATATAAACATAAAGCAATCATGATAATTTTATGTAAATCCATTTTGTGATATTCTGTTATATATAAAAAAGTTTTGCAGCTCTGTCTCACTTGTGAAAAGATCAATACCAGATTGAATCACTACTGGCAAAGGGCCCTAAAAAGCACACTTCAGCATTAAATATGTTTTACAAGGTAAGTACCATTTCCTGATTTCATCTTCTAAAGACTGGCAAAAGATAGGGCAGTATGTCCATAAACCAACAAATAATTTGGCTACAATGTCATAAAACACAAACACACAAATCTGTACAATAAACCAGTAGCTATGCGGTACGAACTAGTTACACACACATACACAGACATGGAATGGAACTTAGTGAGATGCCGTTTGTAATTCACTGTTCTTCAGCCTGGCATTTTGTCTTACTTCATCAAATGAGTATGACTTCGTTACCTTTCCATTCTTAAATACAGTGTGAAGCAGGTCCTGCAAGAAACACCGCTGGTTTAGCAAGAGTGATTTGGCAAACACAGGTTACACAAACTCAGAAGCAAGCACACAAATCTAGCCTGATAAGGCTGGAACTTTAGACTGTCAGGGTACTAAATCTTTAAAGCTTTTTCTGACACCTTTCCCTAATGGTTACACAGAAGAAAGGGCTTGGGTCATCTGTGCACAGACAGCAACTTTGTGCTGACTAGTCCCTTGAGTGTAGTATCACACCTGGCCAAAGCAAAATACACACTATATACACCTTGCTAGAGCAGCTTGTAAGAAAGGTGACACACAACCAGTCAAACATAATTCAGTTATAGAGGTCTAAATGAAGTATTTTTTCCTCAAAGAAAAAAAAAATTCTTTCTTCACTGTGCCTTTTATTAATGTATGTTGTAAAACAGCATATCAGGATGGGCTTGCACACAGCACACTGGAAGGGCAACAAGCACAGCTGGCAACAAAAGTCATCACAGCAGCAACACTGAGCAGTCCCTGCATTTGGTGACCTACTGCAAGGACCTGTGGCTTTAGAGAAATGGGCCCACAGAAGGGTACATTTCCCTGTCATTTCCAGGGAGCCCCAGAACTGGTACCACACCAATGACCCTCTTTAATTTCCTGGGACCAAAAAAATGTAATTAATAATTTCACCTGACAAAAATGAAGGGACAACATATTGCCTAATTTCAGAGCCAAAGTCTTGTACAGTTTGTATTGAAGAGATTTCTCACCATTAGGTCCCTCCCTTTCTACATATATATGAATGTTCTTAATTAACATATGTACATGAATATTTTCATAGAAAGTTTTAAATTTATGTAAGATCTTTGTGTCCAGAGCACAATATCTTCAGTGTGTGTAACTCAGGTTTTTTTCATCTTGAAATTTCTCAGAGATCCAAGCTTTATGCTTACTGTTATGTAAAGCATTGTGCTTAGTAGTACCCTCTGCCTAGCAGTACAAAAACAGCTTCTGTATACCAGAAAATTTTCAATTTCTGAAAGCAGAAGTGCAATTTGACAACTTATTTTCAGTCCTCTTAACTTGGGAAGAGACTTAACATGCAGTTTAAAGATTTATTGTTGGACACTGAAACACAAGATTGATCAAACTGAAAGCCTGAGATTGACATAAAGTTTGTGCTTGTTTCATGGAAATAGCATTACATATTGCAACTTTAAAGAATTCACAGGGAAGCTGAATTCCTGGTTTAAATTTACATCTTTAAAAACTGTGGAACTACTCTGTGTACAGAGCATTAACTCCTGAAGGAACTACTTAAAAAGAAATCTCAGTGGGGAAGTAAAAACACATTTTAGTTACAGTTGCCCCTGGTTCCACCACCAGCTAGGGTCAATACTCAAATGGTGCAATACTGGCTAAACAAAATTACCTGGCCAGTATATATTCTGCAACACAGACTTTAGTTTTGGGGAAAATGGTAGTGTTTTCAGATTTCTGAAGACAAAAAAAATACAAAGTTCTGTAATTGTAAAGCCTGAACATTCTACTGTCATTATAACATTCTGCTGTTACCGAAGTTGGTATTGAGGCAATTTTTGAGGTAATAAGATAGGAGTTGAACAAAATGACAGATCAGAAATAAATTCTGAAATTAAGTTATAACCATCTTTTTCTCAGTCTATTTTTGCATGAAGAATCATGCAATAGATTTTTAAAATTCATACCTGTCCATACTCTTCAAGATCCCCCTTGCCTTCCTCAAGTGTCACATAATCTCCAGCAGGTGTCCTATGCAACGACAGCCGTCCTTTCTTTGACCTTTTGTTGGGATCGGCTACAGGATCTTTGAAGACATTTATCTAAAATGAAGAGGATTTTTTTAGGAGGAAAGGGCTTTGTGGGACCTAATGCAGATGGTGGTAACATAACAGGAAATGTCAAACAGGTTTTCAAATGGGGAGGCCTCTCCAGAAAGCAGAGTGGTAGAAGTTGTACAGAGACATACCCCAAGGCCGTTGGTCACCACGTAACTACATTTGAAGGAACAGTTTAAGAGGTCTCTGGTTAGTTTCTGCAACAAAGCTCCACCAGATCCAAAGGCAATATTCTCAATACTCCATTTGTTCTTCTTCATTCCCTCCACAATCTAATAAGAAAAAGAAAATTATGATGGAGTATACTTTTAAGCCATGCCATTTTCCCATAAAAATATGATACTACTTAAACAAGATGCTTTTACAGACAATTAAGCCAACTAACATTCAGTTTCCAGGAGATGTACGCAATAATTTGGTCAATACTTGGACCACTGTTTGCATTTTTATTTACAGCTCCAGTGTGGAACTGGAAAGCTTTTGCTGTAACACAATTACCAGGCCAGCACATATACTTCCCAAACTAAGGTGGCACAGTGATGCAATGTCCAGAAAAACAGAGCTCTAAAGGAAATAAAATACTTAATGAGAGTATTTCAGAGCCTTCCAATTTCTCAGAATTATGGCAAGACCTGGAAGCAGAGCCTGTATTCTGAAACGATGTAGTCATCCTGCTCAACTCCAGAAAGTTACTATCCTCTCTGACCAATGACTTGAACACAGCAATTCTCTTGAAAATCTCACTGTTTAGAGTAAGATCAGCAAGTTCAAAGATGGGAAATGAAAATACATAAAACTGCTCAAAGAGTTTGCTTTGCCACCTTCTCCAGCAGGTACAGACCAATGTGAACTGCTATCAACAGTGGAAGTAAAATTTCATTATCATTTCCCTCCACCCTGATTCTACCCTGGCAAATGTGACATCCTCTAGCCTGGAGTAATGGGTGCTCATTTAGTCATGCTCATAAAGGGCCAAAATTTGTTTCCTTGACCTGTTACTCTTATGACAACCTGAAATGATGATTATAGCCCCAGATCAGGAGTTCAAACTCTCTTCTCCTAACACTTTACTATCAAAAGCAGGTGAGAAAACCAGAGTGGGTGATAGAGCAAAGTACCATCCAGTCAGAAAAACAGGAAGGCAAGAATAAGAATGGAAGAACAATCTATGGGGAACAGTGCAGAGTTTCAAAAATCAGCACAGTCAGAAATCTAGTAATATTTTGGGAAATCTTAATGCCCTGCATCAAGAAAAAATACCAGAGTAGCACTGAACAGGACTGTTTCAGCAGCTACTGATGTCAAGCTGCTTTTTTAAAAGACAACTAAGACTCCTAAGGTGGGCGGGGGGGGGGGGGGGGGGGAATGGAAATAATTCCAATCATAGACTGTAACAAACTGGTAGTGTAAACAAAAGAGGACACTAGTATTTTGTTTATGCCCTTAGTCACATACTGACTATCTTCACAGACACTCCCAGTCTGAATGCCTGACAGAGTCCAGCCAACAGGACATGTGGACAGCAGAGTCATCACCTTCTGAGGGCATGCTGGGAACACCTTCCCACAACATTTCTATCAGAGATTTACACAGGAGAAATCTTATCAGTGAGTTTCCATCACTCCAATGGTACCCACTTACTCAGCCTCACTCATCAAATCAAGCAAAATTAATCTCAAGCTCTACCACCGTGACTTCTACTTAAGGAGAACCCTTTGAAAGCTTTGTATCCTGAACAAATGTCCTCTTAAATACATGACAGTTCTGTGGATTTCAGCAGTAGACATCATACTCTCTCAGTAACCAAGAGCAAAAGGAATCTTTATTTTCAGGTGATTAGACTCTCCTCGAAGCAGTTAAAAGAGGTACTCAGGGAAGATAAACAATTGAAATTAATTGAATTCTCCTTTAAGTACCTCAAAAGTAACTAAAGCTGACAAAGGAAGGGTAAGAAATGGTATTTTGTGTAGCTTGTACTTGAGAACAATGCCCAGTAGTGCCTTAAAAATGAGATTAAACTGGGCCTGGATATGAGATCTACTTATCTGTGCTGTCTTTTAGAGTAAATATAGATAAACTTCACGTGGCCTCTGGTTCTAGCCAGACCCTGGGCAAGCCTGAAGCTATGTGGACTGCTGGCCAAGCCTGAGCCAATGTGCTCTGCTCACCTGATGGTGCAGTTGCAAAGGCCAGCAATGACACTGAACTCACTTGAACACGCCTGCAAGGTAACAAGTACCTGGTATAAACAACATCCTACACCAAGGCACGTGATGCTGAGGCCTCGTGTTAATGGATACCTGCAGGTTAACAGCTGTTAGTCCAAGTACAGCATAGCTGGGCCATGGCTGCTTAACCCTCTTGCCTGGGTGAGAAGAAACATGAACCCCCTTTCAGCTCATGTTCTTACTCTCATTTACAGATGGTTTGCTCATCTCATGCTACAGCCACATTGAACTGGCTTCTGGCTTTCCACTGTCTCAAGGGACTTCCTTACTTAGATTGATGTTCGTCTGGTGAGGAGGGGAAGGGAAAGACAGCTCTGACTGTACCAGTGACCCACAGCAAAGGCCCAGATATTACTATTACTTCCTTAGGTATGGAGAAGAGATGGCAAACAGCAGTGGTAACAGGAAAAGAGGGAGATCTGAAACAATTGAAGCCTCTCACAAAGTAAAACAATAAAGAAGATCTTTCTTTTTTGCTTCATACTTTCAAACCTATACAGGAAGAACAATTCAAGTGAGGTGTTAAGGTTTTCACTAGCTTCCTCTGACCATTATGAGCATGATTAATACATGAACTGTGACTCCAGATTAGAGAATTTATTTTGTATAAAAATTTAAAGACATCTGGAAATTGAATGTTCAAAGAAAATCCTTTGAAAGTGTAGTATATTGTGGAGTTAGCAGATTGGAATGATTTTTAAAAGTGAAAATGCAAAGAAAGTCATAAAAGTTCCTTACCTGTTCTACCAGCATCCCCTATTAAAACAAAGAATTTTAAAATCCAGTTTATACTCTGAGTTGTTTTCTACATTGTTGTTTCAGCTACTTTGGATAGCTAAATCAGACTATTGGTTATTACCCATTTTAAATTTTCCTACTGTACCCATTACCTTTCATCTGAACTGTAACAATAAATCACACCTAGAATTGAAAGTTGATACAGAATACTTGGAATAAAAATCTTGCATAGGCTACAAGAGGGGGAAAAAAGATGGCCAGAGCGATACATTTGTATTTGTCTCCTTTTGGAAAAGAATGAATTCTATGTCAGTGTTGGTATGGTTTTGGTGGATTGTTTTATTTTGGGTTTTGGTTGTTGTTTAAGGGATTTTTTTAAATGTTATGCTATTATCCAATTTTCTAAAAGTCAGCACGGTAAAACCTGGGGTTTGCTGACATAAAAAGATGATGGGATTCATGATATTTAAATAAAACTAAAATTAGGTTGCAAAACCATGGTCATTTTGTCCAACATAATTTGCTGCTGTCAAATGAAAAATGTCACTTTCCTTCCTGCCCATTTCTCCCAGCTCAAAACAACAGTTTGTTTTCTTCTGTAAAGTGCTGGCAAGTATTAACCCCTTTTTGGGGTAAACTTAATTCACTAAACCACAAAAGGGATCTCCTTTTGTCTGAATTAGTTTGCTGCTACATGTGTGGTCTACATAGTTTTAACGACTAGTGGTTCAATGACCAAAGCTGACATGAGGCACAGCAAGATTTGAGTCAGAAGAAATGAGAAGGTGCCACTGGGCAGCAGTGATCTGTCTGCTCTGTATGTCTTGGGGAACTGGATCTTCTGCTCTCTTGTATTACATGTTACAGGTAGATATCTCATAATCAATTGCAGCTTCATAAGGAAAATATATAAACAGGCAGATCACCTGAAAAAAGAATTTCTCATTCTGCCTCCCACCCTGCACCATTAGCTGTTGCAATTGTTTTACTGCTCTATTTAGAACTCAGAGAGCAGAGCATTTTTCACTCTGAGTGAAAAGATTTTTAAGTACTTGCTTTAATACTTAATTAGAATCGATGTTATATGACATCCTTGAATTTTGTCCAGTGTCACTTAGAAAAAGCAACCAGAGTTCCTTACAAGAAAGAATAGTTTCTTTCAGTTTCTGTCCTCTCACAAATCATGAAAATCTCAACCATAACATACTTGCCTAACACAGGCATGAGTCCTTTAAGATTGTTGTTCAGAACAAGCAGAAATGTTTTTCTTCTGTGTGGGTTTTGTTCTCTTTGTTAACAGACTGTCTTCCCCTGCTATCTAATGATTAGACTCTGTTTCCAGCTATTAACCTCTCATGCTTATGTTCTGTTAAGCATATTACCATAGCTGTAGACTCCCAAAAAGCCACATGGGACAAAAAAAAACCACCACAGAATTTACTTTAAAGGCTGTTGGAGGGGGAAAAAAACCTGTAGAGCATGACTGCACTACAGTTAAGTCTATCAGATTACAATCTCAGTATTAACTGCTCTCTAAGGATCTGAGTGACAAATCTGAGTTCTGTCACTGAGCTTCACATTATGTGCCCACATCAGACATGCATGTGGCTTCAGACTAACTAAAACCCAAAACTGATACCTCCCTTGCTCATAATTTTCAGAAGCAGCAAAAGTCAGCTTTGTTGAGAGGAACCTAAGGATGTGTCCGTCTAGAAAGCTAAGACAAGTGTCAATAAATTTAAATAAAATTAATCTTTATCCAACTTATTTCTGGTTTTGAACTCTAATACAGATCAAGATTAAAGATTCAGGACAAACCAGACCAAGTCAAGTCCTCTTCCATGCCCTTTGTCCTCTATAGTTACTGCAGTCCATACCTCTTTAGTCATATTGCATTACCTAGTATCTACCTCTAGACAACGGTGAATTTATTACTTATTTCAAGCATGCAGAATTTACTAAATAATTTATGACTTGCTAGAATTGCAATTTTGACTCAGACTATAGCCTAATCTATTACACATATTTTCTGGCTTTTCAACTAATCCTTAGTCCACTACTCCATCAAGGGACTTGCTTTCCTTACACTAGGTTTTAAAAAGTCTCCTTCAAAGCTATACCTTCAATATGTGAGGACAAGCAGATTTCAGATGGTGCATAACTAATGAGCCCAGCCAGTTAATTACTACTACTGCTGGTGCACAGTGATCATGCAGTGTGCCTTAGACATCAATGAAAGGACCAAACACTGCCAGATTTTGATCTCAATGAGACTTGACAAGCATGATGAAAGCAAACAAAAGGGGAGACAGTGGAAAGAAAAAGCTTACAACAGGGGGATTAGAAAATGCCTTTTAGGGTTTTTTTATGCATCTTAATAATTTCCTGTGGAGTTTTAATGAATTTGTTTTATGCATTATGATATCACTGCCAGTGTCTGGAATGAAGGGCAGGGGTGGGGTCAGCAGTCTCTGCTGCAACATTTGACTAGTTGTAACAGAGTCCAGATTAAATATCAACCTCGTCAGTGTCAACCTGACACACAAACAGGATCTCCTACCTCTTGCAACGTGTTGATATCCACACCATCCCCTTGAATAACTCTGAGATACGGTGGCAACAACTTATAGCCTTTTGAATTCTCTGTAATAGGAAACCTCTTCCCCAAGATCTCCAAGACCTATTGAAAAGGGAAAGATAGTTCAAAATGAAAATAAAAACCTGCCATTCCAATAAAGAAACAATTTCCACACTTGAGTCATGCTTTTTCTAAAAAAATTAAAATAAATCCATAAATATACCCACATAAACATGCTCTAAATCTATCCACACACACACAAAAAAAAAGCCAAGCCATTGTGGTGAAAGCCCTTAAAGCAGTCATAGACAATATGATCTTTAAGAACTTGCACCCAAGAGCTAATGAGAACCATGCTTCCACCCTCTCTCTTTGCTTGCTGTGACTTTTTGGTATTAAATATGTCAGCTGAAGATCCTACTCTTCTTTTGACCTCCCTTAAGATGGTGGATGAGGCTTTCGGTTTTTACAATTTGTAAGCCACAAATACTTAATTGAAACATTTCAGCTAGGAGATTTTCTTATCAGCTCTAATAAAGATCATTTAGAGTTACTATTTGTGATATGCCACTTATCCCAAAGGAAAAAAGTTAACTCTGTATAGATCTAATTTGATAGAGTACCAATGAAACTAACATTGCCCCTACCTTCTTACTTGGACAGTGCTGACAGTTACTCAAATTCAGAGGTATCAACAGCTTTTATTATTAAACTGAAACAATCATTATGCTTTCTAAAGAGCAATAAGGCAAGAAGCATTTTTCAATGTGGAGTCAGTGTCACTGACTTAAATGCACATCTTATAAAAGAGAGAAGAGGGCTATTTGTAGCACAAAACAGTGCATTGCATTAACAGGGGATGCCAAGATACCTAAACTTAGTAGTAAGAATTGTTCTTGGCCTGGCATTCACTAGCACTCAAGTGGTTTCCCATTGCATTTGTTAAGCGACAAAGGTTTCTCTTTATAAAAGCATTCCAACATCATCACATCAGCAAAACTGGTAACTTGTAAGAGCTTCAAGAACCATATACACGAATGGGATTGATGAAAAATATGAAACTATTTGGAGAGCAAAAGAGTTCCATATATATACTGAGGTGAAGTAAACATTTACATTTTTCATAGGTCCACATTAGCCATCATCAAGTATATACAACACATACAAATTTAGAGCCTTATATGTTTGCTAGCCAGTCATTACAAAACAAGCCATTGCCCTCCCAATCTTGTATACAAATGGCTTCAAGAAAGAATTACCTTTAGAACAGTGTCAAGGGGATTCCCAGAATCTGGTCTAATAATAAGTGGTGCCTCTGGACTTCGGGCTTCAATTATATGCCTTAGGTCATCACCCCATATTTTTTCACAAGCATTGTAAATGTCGTAGCTGTCACTAACCACAGATACAGGCACTGAAGAAAACTGTGTTACTATGTGTTCAAAAGCATCTTTTTCATGATCCTTCCCCCAAGCTGTTATGGTACTGCAAAGGCAATTGAAAAATTTGTATTAGAATTGCATTTACATGTCATTCTGTATTTCCTACCAGCAATAGTTCAAGACAATGATAAGCAGTATGATTACATGACAACAGAAACTATGTGCTTATCAGCTCTGTGTTGCACGGATTATAAATACACTATATATTAAATAAACAGACTTAATTCAGACAGGGAATTATAGATGCAAGGATAGAACATCTGCTCTGACAGCTTCTTGCTACAAAATGGAAATTTGAGAATGAAGCACCTCACCACGTGTTAGAAACACCTAAAGACGAAAACAGAATTTATTTTCTTTTTTAATAGCGATATAAAATTAATATTCTCACTTATACAAACAGTCCTCCAGAGAAAGCTCAGAACATCACCGTTGGTACAAGGCCACAGGCAAGCACGTAAACCAGAGCTGCTGAGAACAGTAGTATGTTACTGAATGCAGTTGATCTGCAGGAGCTGCTCAGACCAGCTGACATTAAATGACTTTAATAACTTGTGTACAAAGACCTAAACGTGCTTGCATGCACAACACGAGAGTCAGTGGGCATTGAATTTTTACCTTAAAACTCCAAGTCCCAGATCATGGTAGCAGGGAGACTAACAAACTTTATTTCACAGAGCTTGGTGCAGTCTCAGAAGAGCCTGCTGACATGCCAGGAGAAAGCACCGTGCTCACAACACCGCCTCATATTGGAGGTTGTGGAACAGTAAAACAATTCTGTAAAAATGTGGGTCTCTTGTATGAGACCCTTTTTGTGTATTAATTTGGAAAGAGTGACTGCAGTCTGCATTTGGTTGTGCAAACTTTAGGTAGGGCAGTTTAAGCTCTCTTCTCTAATGCCAGCACTTTAATATGCTGTGTTAAAGACACTTGATCTTGACTCCACGTGTTTCCTTTTGCTTTCATTACAAAAAATTTTATAGTAATTTTGGTAATCAGAAGTTTCAGACAAAAACTATCACATCTATTGATCAAGCAGGAGTTCTAGAGTGGCACTACAGCAATGGTACAGAAGTTCCATGAAGCAGTGCTCCTTTAACGATGACCACTACCCTACAAGGGCTAGTCATGTAAACCCTTCCAATATCTGTCTTGCAATTCTAGAGTGAATAATAACTATTTAAAAATCAATAGTAAATATTTAATTGAGTTTCATGCTCAATATGAAACACACAACCAAGCTTGTTTAAGATTCTCATTTCTGTGTGTAGACATGCAACTGAAATTCAAGGATTTGCATTCACTCCCAACCTTGTACAGGATATGGATTTGAAAAAAAGTAAGAGCTCTCTCTCTCAAATGTTTGAGATCAGTTTCCTTATTCTTAAAAACTAATTCACCACTCTTAGTGATACTACAAGGATCTACCATTACTAGTTATACTGATGGGAAGCTTGAGAACAACTGTCTCTTTTGGAGGGAGAACACGAACAATGAGAGTCCAGAACTGCAACTCACAGCTTATCAATTTATGACTTTATATTTAAAACAAAATTTGAAGTTCATAATGTGAATCCTCAATATCTATAGACTATAAACCTTCAAGCTTATTCACTGGTAAGAAGGTTAGAGTTAAAAACATTTAAAATATATTTATTAGCTAAGAAAAATCATGCTACATATGTGCCCCTAGACCATATAGGGGCATCAGTACAGAACTGCAGCTTCAACAGCTGGATCAGTTATGGCAAATACTGTATGGTATATTTCTGGATACAAAGATGGGTAATTTGTTAAGCTACTCTTAGAAAGGCTTAGACTAATATCTTACCTGTGTTCAGCAGCTGGAACAGAATATCCTGGAACTGGATCTTTCGTACCATAGTACTTTTTAATTAATGCAATTCCTGCTACGGTGTCTGTTCCTTTGAAGTTCACCAAGTGAGCTGAAGCTCCTATTCCTGCAGTCTGAAGAAGATGCAACTTTCAGTTTCCATGCCAAATACAGAAGCCTCCAGTCACCACCTAACACTTGTTTATAACATCAAGACTGACTCAATTCCCACTTCACCAATATTCTCTTCATTCACTTACACTGGGAAGACAGAAAACTTCTCCCAGTCCAGTGGTCACAGTTCAGACATTGTACCCACCCCCATGCCAGACCTTCCCCTCCACACTTAGACCAAACACAGTGCTCTGTGCATTCACAATTTCAGAGCTCAACAGGGCTACAGAGGTTAACAGACACATTTACAGCTTTTCATAATTAGAAACAATCAGACTTTTGAAACTGTTAAGCAGTTTTACCTCTTGTGAAGAAACTCCTCTGTAGCCAAAGTCATGCAGTTTATATTCCAGTCCTTCCAAGCTGCCGGAAGTCTCCAGCAAATATTTGGCCAAAATCTTTTTCTGCTCTCTAGAGTTTGTAGCCACTGTGATTGGGTACCATGACTGCACAAGAATAGTCTAAAACAAAATCCATCATAATATTAAGTGCATATTTGTTTAGAGCTTGACAATGCCCACTTGGCATTTAATCAAGCATAAAAAGGTCTATTTATTTTCATTCCCTGTTCAGAAAGTACTGATGCCTCCAACAGTTTGCTTTAGGGTTTAAGTAATTAGTTTTTATAAGGTAGGCAAGGTATTGACCTTCTCAGGAGTTATCACTAGCAAACTACTGACACACAGTTTCCCCCATCCTCCTTTTTGATGGATAAAAGTACTGCTGTGAATTTCCTGTACAACTATTATGATCCCTTGCCAGGTGAGGAAAAAAGGCCTGTGTAAGACAACTACAGAAAAGAATTAAATCAGAAAATGAAAGCTGCCAGAGATTTCCTGTAAAGCAATACAGGATTCACCCTTTAATTTAAGTGCATTAATATTTACTTAGAAAAAACATGTTAAATTTCCAAAACTTACCTCAATCCAATTTGTGAGCCAGTAGCACTCTGGATCTGTGTTTTCTACTGTGAAAAGAACATTTCCTCTGGGAATTACAGAGCCCTCGGGAACAGCCTTTATTTCTATGGGAAGATGGCCATCATATTTCTGTGTAAGAAACAGTAATGTTGTTAGACACCAGGAAAGATTAGGACCAACAGCTCTTATTTAACTGCAATGGATAAAAGGCTATGAGTAGATAAAAGCCTTCTTTTTAATTTCTTCCAACTGTAAAAATAAACCCACCAGTCCAAATAAATGAAAAAAAATCCGTATTTATCAAAAAAGGACACAAATCCCATAATTTAAAAACCAGTCTCTTTATCAAAACAAATTATGGTTATCAGTTGTATTCCTCGGGCAAATAGAACTAGGAAAGCTTAAGCATTCTATAAAAACACCTAAATTCTACCCACAAAACGAGAAATATTTACTACTCATTTTCTTCAATGCTTTCACATGCAGTAAGGTAGAAAAGGTTTAGCTACTATCCAGATTTTTTTAAAAAATCCTCTAGTTTTGCTTAGTATGAATGTGTGCTTTGTTCATTTATTACAGCAGGATCCATTTAATAACTATTTTAGAGAATATTTTCATCTCAATTACTTAAGCTTCTTAAACATGAAGTCTTACATTGGAACGTCACTCTTTTGTCAGTCTTTTATCCCCAAAGGACTAAATATTGTGTAAAATATGCCTTTTGAAAAAGAGTAACCTGCAAATAGCAAGTCTAGAAGACTAATTATAACTTTCTGAAAGAGCTCTGCAAGCTGTATTGGCAATACTGAAAATGTTTTGGATGGTAATGTATTTTGACAGAAAGCTTCCAATGAGATATTCTGTTATAGGCAACAAAAACTGCATTAATTCAGAGAAATTAGAGATTCATAAGCAGCATCAAAACATAATTCTCCAGTACTCAACAGACATCAGAAATCTCTTCTACCTTACAGTTTAAAAGTTTATTCAAAAATGTAATATCCTGAAGCAAACTGTGTTTATATACCACACAGGGTCTAGTTGTTAGATTTGGAGATATATGGATTAACAAAAGACAACAAAGCCTTCAAAGAGGCTCAAAATAATTTATTCATGATTCAATAAAGGTGAAAGTACAGTTAAGTGAGAAAAAGACCAAACAGATTTCAAAGTTGCTGTTGGTGATTTTGCCCATGGAAAAAAGTGATATGATCATGCCATGGCTCTGTATTATAGCACTATGCAAAAATTTTGGATAGACTTGACTTGTACAATTCAGGACTTCCATCTCTATCACTCATCAGCGACTCCTGCCAACTTCCAGCCTTTATACCAGCTCACTGCTCTCCAGGAAATCCTTTTCTTTCTTCTAGCAATTCACACTATCAGTATTTACCCGTTCATTTATGCTCATTACAAACTGAGATGTATACATTTCAAATTCATCCTGGCACTTCACTCACACAGCCACTGCACCCCTCCACTTTACCTACCACACCTGAGGCAACTGAGCTAGGGAGAAACAGTGGCAGGTGTGTGAACAGACACTGGAATTCAGGCAGCAGAAGCAGGGACTCTGGGCATAAAGGGCACACAAAGACTCCAAGAGTACATACACTTCCAATTTGAGAGCCACCAGCATATGAGATCAGGACATGAAAGTCATGTTTGGGTTTTTATATATATATATAAATATACACACACATACATTTTTAATATGAAAACCTGACAATGGAATAGACATACATAGAGGATATGCAGGAATGCTTATTTTGACTAGACCAAAAGCTGAATGGACTTAGTTAAGCCACATTACAACTCAGTGAGGACAGACATGCAACATTAAAAGTGTATTAATTCCGTTTACCCAAAGAGGGATCAAGCTTACTTTAACACACATAAAAGCAGTTCACAGTGCCTAATGTAGCTTAAACACAAATATGGATTGAATTCACATTTGTAGTTACTTTAACTGGATGCAAGTCCTCACAAACCTCTCCATAACTCTCTCAGAAAACTGTGGGTTTATTTACCTTGCTCTCATTTGCAACATTCAGCTGAAAGTCACCTCCTCTTGCACAGCTATGGTCCAGTGTGTGGCAGGATGACATCCAGATACATTAAACAGATGCCACCATAAAAGTACAGACAAGTAGGGTATCCAGGGATATATAAATGCAAAGGCCTAAAAAAGGGGCTTTCAAATGCCAAAAATATTCACTCACCAAAACCCACAATGAAACGAAGCATTTAATTAATCTGCAGAGATTAGTACAGCTCTGATGAATGCTATTAGTCTGAATCTCCTGCTTTTACAGAGAAGTGATGTTTGTAATTACCTGAAGCCCAGCACTTTTTTAAACAAAAGGAGGAAGGGATAACTATGAAAAGACTCAAAATGTTTTGTGTGTCAGAAGTGCTCAAGCCTTGTATTTTATAATAAAATTCAACATTCATATCTCTGAAAAATTTACAACACAACTGAACAAAACGTGTATTTTCTGGAACTATTTATATACCCAAGAAGTTGCAATGCTTTCTGCATTAGAGTAAACACTGCAATGATTAGTTAGAGAAAGAAATATAAATGATGCAGGCAACCACTGAGTGCTGTATCACAGCCTGCCAACAAGCCCACACTCACTCACAGGAGCTGGCTGACGGCAGCCATAAATCCTTATTACCTGCAAAGCCACATTTGGCATCTGAAAGGATGAAAATTACTTTTCTCTAAGGAATTACAATTATATGATTATTCTTTGACAGCTGCTACTCCCTGTATACTAAACATGAAAAGCTATCCAGTCTTTTAAAATTTATCCAGTCTTTGCTATGAAGATTAAAAGAAGAGACTGTCATATTTATTTTACAGTTGATTCAGAAATTGTTCACAATGATGCCCAACTATTTTGCATTTTTTTTTTTTACCTCTAGAATATAGTTCCATCCTTTTTCATTGAAGACATCATCTTGAAAATGCTCCCTATATACTTCTTTGGCTTCCTTGATTTTCTCTTTGGTCACCACTTTACCTGGAGTTTCAGAAACAGATTAAAGCTTAGAAACTTGCAATATTCATCAACTGATAAAATAAATAACAAAAAGGTTCAGGCACAGCAAAGTTACATTGCCTTCAACAAAGATATGAAGAAAATGTCAAACGCAATATGTTTAAACCTAACTTTATTATACAGATTAGAATGCTCAAGAAACCATGAGGGTAAAATACAATTGTGGTTTGCAGATGACTCAGGAAAATTTTGAGATTATTACTCTTTTATGATGGTCAAAAAACAGTCAAGAGGTTTAACAGCAGCGTTTTTCACAGAGGAATGTGTTGATTGTGCAAGTTGGTACATGCAGCAATGACATATCTAGCACAAGGGTTAAGCTGTGCCATTCCAGGGAGAATCCCCATGGAGAGACTTTGCAACCAACCTTTGACTGGCCACTTGTGATAGACTAACCACATTATTTGAATAAGCATGCTACTGCTGTTGGGCCAGTCATCTACCTTAGAGAACCTCCCTCAGACTGCTAAAGACAAAAGAAACAAAATTATAATGTGTTTTGGTTATAATGGAATTTCAATCTTTGGTGGAATTGGCAGAGATGTTTATTGGATCAAGACAAAAATATGTAAGACATATGAATAAAGTTTCCCTTTAAAGCTTGGCAGAAGGCAACACGCACTCAGGTCAGAACATGTGATATTTGTACACAAGGCAAGAAAGCAAAAAAGATCTTAAACAGCAGCAAGAAATTTCCAGATGTTACTCTTAAAATTATCAGTATAAAAACCACAGCTGCCATACTCAATGATCTAAGCTGAGGACCACCCAAAATTTAAGGAAAATTAAAATTTAATTTAAGGAAATTTAAAACCATTATTGGTTCACACAGTAAACAAACCAACAAATGCAAAACTGAAGTTAATGCTGAAAATGCAAAATGTATTTTCCATCAAATCTTCTATCTGCTTGTGACTCTGTGCACAGCTTGGTCTCTTTCCATTGGTTGCAATTTTGCCCACTGAAGTTGCGACATAAACACCTTTTAATTTTTAATACACCATTGGCATAAAGATAGTAGAGAGGTGTCTGGATTAAGAAGTTAATACCATTTTATGAGGGTGGACAACTTTTTTGCACAATCACGTAAATAAGATATTATGCATGCCACTACTTGTGGGGTATCAGGATAACCCGCAATTGTTTCAACTATAAGAATACCAGCTTGAGAAAAAAAATAGATATTTAATTAGAGAAAAGGTTTTAGTAGAATTTGAGAGAGTTACCTTTTAAATATTTATTCAGAATGTACTGCAAGCCATAAAAAACTGTTTCTTCATATTTCACTTTCTTTAATTTGGAATTTTCAGTCTTCTTTTCACGACATTCAAAGTAGGAATATACTTTGCTTGTGTTAGGTGGATATTGCTTGTAGTGTGTAACCTACATCAAGAAAAGCTTCAGTAAGAACTCAAAACATCACTACAAAGCACAAGAGAAATCATATTTTTACATTAAAGCTTAAAAGTAACTCTCAGCTCTTCTGGACTGTGATTATTTATCCATTCACATTCTACACAATTATTTACAGAATTTCCAGGTTTTTAACCTCCTTCAATTTTCAGTTTAAAAGACTCTCTTCCCTTTGTTATTCCTTGCTTCTTTGTCAAGTCTTCTCTCTCAAGTTTAAATTCCCCCTCCCCTGATGCCTTGGCTTTGATTAACTGGGAAAGAGATTGGCTAGGATTTCAGGAGTAGCACTGAACACCAATGTGCCAGGTCTGTTTATTCAGAAATTCACTTTGAGTAATAACAGCATTTGAAACAAGTACATTCTACACACTTAAAACCTTAAACCTGCAAAATGTCATCTCCTAATGTGTAAAAAGCCAACTCCAGGCAAAATCCTTAATTCCATATTAAACAAAAAGAATACATAATGCCAGAAACTTTGCACTATGAATGTTTAAATTACTGAATACACAAATCAAAGTAAAGTATTCCTGAAGTTGAAGGTATCAAAGTTTTCTTAAATTATGATGAGAAGTCTGTGAACAAGTCTATACATTCCATAAGGAAAAACAGTTCCTACAGCTGAGAAAATAATGTACATCAGAACAAAATTCAAATGGTTGGAAACTCATGTCTAAATTTTTTTCAAACTCCCATATTTACAGGTTAGAGTATGAATTCATTATACGTTTCTTGCTGTTACTTACTCCAAATAGCCTTAAAAATTTGTTTCTAATACTACAAGGAATTAGAAAAGGGATAGTTTTAAAAATTCAGGAAAAGAAGGGAGAAGTGGTAAAACTATCTCCAACATTCTCAAAGAAAAAATATTTGAAGGTTGCCCTACCTTTAGTCCTAAAAGTGTGCTTTAAAGAATTTCAAAATGACAGTTTTCCTTCTCCTCTCAAATGTAATTTAAATTTAGTATGTCACTCAGTTTGGACAATGAACTATTCAACTGAATTTTTTGGTTCTCCTATACCAGCACAATGCTGTTATGGTTGTGTTTCCAATGCCACAAGAAAGATCAATTTAAAGATCATTCTATTGTCTTTGCTTGTATGAGGTTTACAAGGCCAATCAAATAAAATCTAAGCTTGTCATTACATGTTTTCTGCCCTGACTTCAGACAAAGCATGGCACCACAAGCATTTAATGGAGCACAAACCTATTCTGTTACAATTCCACAGCCACTCAAAAGCAAAATGCCTAAGAGTAGCAATGTTAGACCCAAAGACAAAACCTGGCTTTTAGAGTTAGTTCAAGCTATTAATAAATGTCTCGCTTCATAAATTATAACATGCCCTTTTCTAGTTCAATGCAGAACTTCCAAGAAGTACATCACACTGCCAGCTCAAAGAAAACTCTCTGCATGATATCATCACATTTAAAGAAAAAAAAAATCCCTACACAAAAGAAAACATACACCATCCTCTCTTCTCTACTACAGAGCAGACAAAAATAGGCTCCATTTGACATGTCTTTCTAACCAGTGGGTATATGAACACACACACAAATATGTATACAAACCCTTTACAAGAAATTGTATAAATGCACTTTAAAAAAAACCTGTAACAAATCCTTAGAATGCTCAAGCACTGTAAAGAGAGTGGAAACTCCCCCCTTTCCTACTCGTGTCACCATGATAAGTTACAGCAATGTCATGAGAAATTTTGTCCTGTTTTACAATTGGTACTGGACTTGAATTTGTGATTTCAGAGTAAAGGCTCAAAACAGAGCTCAGCAGCTGCAAGTGTACACAGCAAATGTCCCAGGACAAATTGTCTAAATGAGTATCTCAATTCCTTGCAGCAAGCTTGAGAACAAACCAAAGCAATGCTGCTGTTGTCATCACAACAGTTCAAACAAAGCAATGAAAACTATTATCTGCATGAGATAGGATACTCAGGTTTCTTTTAAAAAGTTTATACAGCTTACCAATTATGAGCAAGTTACTGAAGCCAACACCTATATCGTAATGAAAATTTGTGTGATCTTTTGCTCACATCTTGAAAATATATTTGATTTTGGCAGTTCAAAGGCATCTCCTCCAGCTATGTGTTCCTCTCTGTCAAAATGGTTACAAGCCCAAATTAACTTAGGGCGTACACTGCACCCACTGGGCTGGTGTCACCTTTTCTTATTGCATTTAAGTACATTCTTTTAGGGATTTATTCTAGCTCTGCTTTGAAGCATGATCACAAAACTCAGTGCTCTGGCTGCAAACCAGAACTTGAGAGCTGAAATCAGGCTGAAATGCTAACAGATTTGTCCTTTATATAGCATACCTGAGGACACAGCTCCTCCTGACCAACTTGCTGACAGTTTCAACCTAAAAAAACCCCACTCAAGTTTCTCAAACATTGCATCGCAGGTTTAGCTATGTTTTCTGACATAAGATTAGATCTTAACCTGAACATACTAGCTAGTGTCCAGACGATAGTTACTTCTTGGGATTAAAACATATATGAAAGTTTCATGTTTAACAGAAATATAATTTTATTGATTAAGCTGCTGTAAGTACTTGAAGGAGATAAGGAACTAACTTTGCAAATCACACATGTAGTATTCAATTATATTCTTCGCACATTAAAATCTATTTAAGCAGTGAAAAATACACATCCCTGGCAATTAAAATACTTACATCTGAGCAAACCTTACAGCTGTAATTTTAAAGACACTTCTTTGACATTCCACAAAGCTGTTAGTTTTACCTACAAAGCTGAGACACCCTTTTAAATATTACTCAATAAAAGTACCACACTTGCTAACCACGGGTTACTTGAAGGAGGCTTATAAAAAATGATGTGGACACACTTTTTAGCAGGGCCTGTAGCAACAGGACAAGGAGTGATAGTTTTAAACTAAAGGAGGGTGGATTTAGACTAGATACAATCAATTTTTTGTGATGAAGGTAGTGAAACACTGGAGCAGGTTGCCCAGAGAGGTGACAGATAACCCATCCCTGGGAACTCTCAAGATCAAGCTGGATGCACCTTTGAGCAAACTGGTCTAGTTGAAGGTGTCCCTGCTCATTGCAAAGGGGCTGGACTAGATGGCCTTTGAAGGTTCCTTTCAACCTAAACTATTCTTTGATTCTATGTTGTATAGGTGTGTAAGAAGTTCAGCACAAGACCTACAACCCCTGCTGAGTTATCTGGCCATCTGTGTTACTCCAAAGTCCTCAGACAGAGCACCACACATATCAGGAATATCTGCCCATAAAATGTCACAGCAGCTGATTGTATTAGCTGTTCTTTCTGGGCTTCCACCCATCTGCCATTGTGGTGGTCAGGAGGTTTGGCATGTAGTGAAATACCTGGTGGTAAAACACAGTGTGAAAAAAAAAAAAATCAAGGTCTAGGAGTGGGAACAGGTCACAAAAGACGCAAAGAATTCAAATGAAAACAACAAACCAACCAACAAGAAAAAACCTGACACAACGCTTGGACAATGAAAACTATGCTTCAAAAAAAGTCTGATCTTGTTTCACGAGGACTTGCATCTTTCTGTATCCTAAAGGAGAGTAAAAAGGACAACCAGAGGTAACGTGCAATATTTGACATTAACTTTTATGTGACTTAAGAGATTAAGGCAGTATTGATAACTATGCTTTCAGTTAGGGGATGACAGAAGCAGGACTTGTAAGATGAGCTTTTGATAAGTAGGAGTGACTATAAATTCAATAGGAAAGCCCTTCTCTTCAGGAAGAAAAAAGCCCCCTAACCAACAAACAGAAAAGCAAACAAAAGCCTCTACTGGGATTAAGAGACCCTTACAAGAAAACAACTCTCCCAAGTATCTTCAAAGGCCTTTTGATGTTTAGTTCAAAGGCTGAGGTTTAGGTTTTGTCTATAAAACATATGACAAACAGCCTTGCCACTACTACCTACAAGATTATGTATTATGACTGAAATAGAGCACTTTTATTCCAGTTGTGATAGCTCCTTATTTAATGTAATGCAAATAAAGGTATATTCCAAACAAAGAATACTTCCAACAAGGACTACATTTATTTAAGTAAATCAAGTTTTTTGAGGGAAGAACCATGAAGTACAAATTGCATTTAGATCATTATCAAAAAAAACACCCCAAACATTAAAATTTTAAGAAAAAGGAATTTACAGATATTCATTATAAAACAGGGATGACCAAGATAAATACTGCATTTTTCTAAGCTAGGTAAGATTTTTGACATAAAAATACAAATATTCTTATAATCTACATGCTTGTTATACAAGACATTGCAACAAACTTACTTTAAAAGGCTATTTAAGCCTATGTAATTCAACCATTTGAAAACATGGGAAAAACAGATGGGATGTGTGAAGTCAGGTGTGGCCAAAATTTCCATTGGTGGCAATTCCTGATGCCCCCCTAGGTCAGATGCCAACATGAACCACCAGACAAGATGCTTCCAAGCCCTGTCTACAGTGAAGATAGCAAATCCCCAAACATTCACCCAGTAGGATTTTGCCTGTACTGTAACTCTCATGTGATAAGACGATACCAGCTCAAGTAAGACAGTATTTGAACTTTCTAGAGCTGTTTTGAAAAATCCTTAGTGCTAGATGGATACAGAACAACCTGGCCCCACCAAACCCATGGTGACACATAGACACAATCATGGAGAATCAGAGGGACAGGTGGCAGGTAAACCAGAAATAGCATGGCCTGGACTCTGGGCCACTTGGCCAGGACACTGCTGGTCTGCAGCCAGGGGCCAAAGCACAGGCTTGGTCACTGTACTGCCAGCCTTGATCTGCAGGAGGTATCTGGGGGTTCCTCACCCTCAGTATGTCTTACTGAGTTAGACAATTTTAGTGCAGTGGTACTGCTGTTATTTACACCAGGGAGACTACTGCAAAGCACCCCAAGACCTCCACGAACTGTGGTATTACATATTATTTACAAACATTATGGAAAGAGGCCATGGGATTAAATACTGCTTTACCTAAACCTTTAGGAGATTTAGCCAACAGAGCAGCTAAAAGCAAAGTTTGCCAACAACCTGCATGGAAAACAACATTATTAGCAACAATAAGGAGATGAACCAGGACTCAGGAGCAAAGAGACTGCTCTATCAGATATACCTCACTGAGATGAGATAATTAACAGCAATGATAAGACATTGTGACCCTCTTCAGGAAAAAACCCAACACAACTGTGACTAACAGTTATATTCAACAGGAATGCTTTGGCAGCATTCAAGCAATTACAGAAGGAATGCACAACCACGACAGAGAAAATGAAAATCAAACAAAAAGCCAGTATGGTTAAATGATAAATTTATTTGAACAAGAGGGCATCCAACAACAGCAGGTAAAGTGCAAGACATTTTTAAGTGTGTTAAAAAAAAAATCTGCATCAAGTAGAATCTTACTATTTTGACTATATGCGCATCAGATTACCATGGAGGGGGAAAAAAGCCTTAGAGAGGCTCCAAGCCCTTTATTAGAATACATGAGATTGAGACAATGTTCAAGAACCAAAGTGAGAATATTGGGAAATATCTGCTCTTATGAGATGAGAGAGATAAGCTAATAGAGGTTATGACTGAATGCTAACCTTGTACCGCTTCTAATGTCTCCATTTTTGAATTCATCCATCATTTCTTATATGTGCATTGAAAAAAAAGAGGACCAGAGGTGAGAAAAAAGAAGTTGAGAGACCAGTCAATACTATGAAAAATAAGGAAAGCACATGCAAGCCACTGAATTCCTATGAAAGCTGCACATTATCAGCAGAGATGTTATACATGACCAGGTCCACATTCATTTAAAGCACAAGGTCAAGTGTAAGCACTAGAACTGAATATGTTCTAAATTCCTCAGACAAAATACAGTGCTTAAAAACAGCAACATTTTGGAGTAGATTACTTTACTACTAAAGATTTTCATGGTTTTTGTTGTAGTTTAACCCCAACTGGAAACCAAGCCCTGAATGCCACTCAGTCACTCCTCTCAGTGGGACCAGGGGAGAGAATCAGAAGGGTAAAAGTCAAAAACTCATGGACTGGGATAAAGACAGGGAAAGCAAAACTTCTCAGCATCTAAGCAAAGCATAATAGGAAATTAATTCATTACTTCCCAGTGGCAGGCAGGTGTTCAGGCATTCCCAGAAAACAGGGCTGCAGCCCTGTAGCAGTTACTGGGGAAGACAAATGCTACTACTCCAAATGTTCCCCCCTTTCCTCCTTCTTCCCCCAGCTTTATACACTAAGCGTGATGTCATGTGGTATGGAATATCCCTTGGGTCAGCTGTCGGCATCCCCTCCCACCTTCTTGTGCAACCCCATGGTTTGGTGTATGGGGCAGAAAAGGCCTTGACTGTGTGCAGGCACTACTCAGCAAAATCAAAAATATCTCTGAATTATCAGCATTGCTTTCAGCACAAATTCAAAACAGTCTCATACCAGCTACTAGGAAGGAAATTAACTCTACCTCAGTCATGCCTGCAGTTTTAAATCCAAGATTATCACCAAAGAGATGACAAAATGCCTTATGTTTACTGTCTACACATTTGTGACTATTCCACTGTATCATGCCACATGCTGCACTAAGTTTCCCATTCCTTAATGAAAAAGGAAAAATATTTACCTTTTCAACAATGAAAGCTGCAGTGGTTCTAAAAGGGTTGCTTCCCATTAATTTAAAAATTGTCTGAATACTGTACACTTGCAGTGCTCCTTTCGAACAATGGTGTCTTGGGGTTTGTAACAGGACCATGTGACTGCAAATCAAAACTTGGAAGATAATGAGGCTAGAGAGCGTGAAGATTGTGTCTTACAAGGACTGTTGAGCCAGACGTTTCCGGTGCTTTCCACTGGCAGAATTACAGGAGATAACACACTCACACTCCCACCACAAAATTATAATTAAGAAAAAAAAATATATATATGGGTTGCTGTAAAGAATATTTTGCAGTCATTAAGTACTAGTCACTTCCAGCAGGCTAAAGAGTACTCAGGTTTCTTCCTCACATACCTCTAGTCTTCTAAATAAAGAATATACAGGCTGTCAGAGCCTAGAATAAACACACTCACGTGAAGTGCTTCAGAACTCAGTGCTCTCCTACATCCACTCAGAGTAAAAGAAGTCATCTGAAGTAACAAATACTTAGAAGTTCAACATGTAAGGCATACAGAATTAAAACATACATTTTGGGTTTCCTTGAAGCATCCAGAAAGAAATTAATTCAGAAACAGATCTCATTTACAGTCTAGATAGCAAGTCAGCTCCTCCTAAGAGGTAATTGCATGGCAGCTTATTATAACTATCAGCTTAATTACAAAACATGCCAAGCAACAGTAATAGATCTCATTGGCAAAAGCAAAATAAGCTATTATTACCCCAGCAAACAAGGTTCAATCAATAGCCTTTCCTCATGGTACATGCAACCCCAGCCTGCTCTGTGCCAGTCACGGCTGTCTTCCCACTGAACAACACAGCTCTACCAAGCTGATCCTCTCAATACAGTTTCAGACTACCTATACTCTGGCATATTTCTTGCCGGTGCAGAAATAAACAAATATAGGCTAAACAGAGCACTGGGAATCAAAGAGAAATAAAATGCAGAGGAAGTGTGTCAGTGATGTCAGACAAATGAGGCACTGAGGAAAGGCAGAGAGTGAACGGAACCCCACTGTCAGAGGGGCAAGACTGATAGAGTACTGTATAATGGATATATAGCTGTATAGATGGAGCTATATAAATTGTGTCTTGCTATAGACACGAGACTAAGACATCATGCAACACAAACAGTGATTTTCAAAGAACCAGCTTATACCCCTCCCAACTTGCAGCTTTCTAACAACACAGACTTTGACTTCAAATACTTCTCCTTTTCAGTAATACCAAGTGACCAGCAGAAAGCTTCACTAATAGAAATGCCATTGCTATGGTGCACATCAAGACATTGAGGTTCTCCAGATAACACTGCATCGATGAATCTCTTGAGAGTCCCATGATCAGAAGAATTAAAAAGACTGCTGTTATTTATCAGCACATTGCACACAACCCATACCATATGCCCATGCCCAGACTCTGCAGGGACGGCATATAATTCCCAGCATACAGGAGGAATTATACTTTTGGGGGATTTGTAAAAGCTTAAGAAAATGGAATAAAGTACAGAAGAAGAATCTAAGCGATGTAAAATAATTTATCTTGTTATTGGGTTTGGAGATAAACTGTATAATTTGAAACCTAGCCTCAAAATCCTGGAGCGCTTGTACAATTGAGTAAGCTCCAGTCTATAATAGAAGTTTGGTACTAGAACCAGTGCATATTCACCTACTGGGAACTACTCCTATCTAGAAATATTCACTTTACTAGCAATCAGCATGATACTCAGCAGTTTTTCAAAAACACTTTGAAGGTTTTGAAACTGAATATTTAGCAATCACTATTAAGAGGAAATGTCCTATGATGCACATGCAGACAGGAAAATGGTGTAGAAGGAAGGGAGGCTGGACTGGCTGTAAACAGACAAATCTCTGCCTACCAGAGTAGTTTGTTTCTGAAATTGTACAGGCACTAAACCAGTAATGAGTTGTTTTTTTACCCCAAATTTCCAACTGCACCGAGAGAACTGGGACACTGGAGCTAGTACTCAAACCAACAAATGGTGACAGCTATGACTCTGAAATGCCACAACTTTTTTCTGACTGACAACTGCCTAATCTAGGGTTGTACCACTGACTATGATCTGCATGTATTTTTTCCTTTACAGGTGTTTATTTCTATGTGATTTTTGTCACCAACATTAGCTTGTATGGACTGGCATCTACTGCAATTGGATCACCATGTAAACTTCTGAGCTGACCTATGTTTTTTATCAGTCTAAATGTTGCGTACAGACAGTTCTGCATACACAAACAGATGCTACAGTTGTGGATGCAGCAGAACCACCTAAACAAAAAAAAAAACAAAACAATGCTCCTACCAACTCTCATTATTGTTTTAATTGCTAACAAGAGTGTTTTATAACTCCTGTAAAAAGCTTGACATTGCAAACTACCAGATATTTTAGTGCAATTTTACTGAAAGTGCTCTCGCTAAGTGTGTTTCATTGATTAGGAAACAACAGTATCATCCAGGGAGGAGATAAGCGATGTTTGCTCACGTTACCTAACAAGATAAAAGCAGCTACTTGTTTAAGCATTGTTCAGAGACACTGGAATTCCTAAGATTTGGAACAAAGCATATGGAAAGACAGACAATTTGAATAGCCCTAACAAAGCAACTGAGGGGGGCAACTGCTCTAAATATAATACAATATGCTCTTAAGCTGCCACAGAAAAAACTCATCCAAATTTGGTTTCAAACTGGGAAAAAAAAAAAAGAAAACACCACCTCAGGCCTTTATTTGACCTCTTTAAGATTTCTACCACTCCTGGAATGTTACCAAGTCATCTATACTATGAAACAGCAAACAGATGCAAACTGGTTTTATGTCATGTCAGTATGCTGCACCACCATCGGTCCTTGAGCACACCCAGAGAATTAAAAAAAGTAGTGTACAAATTAGATTTTAAGTAGATATTGTTTTAACCCAGGCCTGCAGTATTTAATGTGATTAGTCTCAAACAGGGAAAAAAGTGCATCTTCCATATTTGAATAAGTTAGATAACAAACACTTAAATCTAGTTCATAAAGGGCATTGTAGCCAGCTTACACCTGAAATGGAGGCAGCTTTGCAAGCCCTCAGTCGCAGCGTCAGGATGCCCTGCTTGAGCTGCTCCAAGATTTATCAGCATCTCCCCACCTTCCAAAACTCCTTCCCAAAAATAGCAACTATAGCTGTTAACTTTCTTTATATCTTGGTGTAATGTATAATAATAATAATAATGAAAGTAATAGTAATAGCAACAATAATATTACCACAAGTCAGCAACTACTGTACTTTGGAAGTTACTCAGTAACAAGTCCTGGTCGCAACATAGCTTTTGCTTTTTCAATTCCTCTATCCAGAAGTACCCTTACCCCAGAAACTCATCCCAGCATCCCAACGTTCAAAGAGCTAAAACGCAAGAAATGCTTTACAATTGTTACTGTAGTTTTGTTTAGGCCACCAACAACCTCATCGACATTGCAATGCAGCTTCTGGAAGAAATAAGTGAGCCTTCCAGCCTAGGAGAGGCCGGGCACGCGTGTCTGGCCAGGCGGGGGGAGTCCCACGCCGGCTCTGCCCAGGGTCTGGAGGCTGAACGCGGGGCAGGTCCGGGCCCCGTCCGGAGCTGCCGGGTCAGAGCGCACCGGCTCGGAGCGCGGACCGGGCGCCTGCACTTTGTCACTGCTGTCAGCCCCAGCGCTTCCGAGAAACGAAGGGAGCCGGGCAGCGCGACTTTCCCTCTGAACCTACCTCTTGCTTAGCGAATGGGACACCGCAGCGGCCGAGAGCGAAGCACAGGGCTAGAAAACACGGATTTTGCGCCAGCCGGCTCCCGGAGCGCGCTGCATCACCGCGAGGCGCACAACCGCAGGCAGCGGCGGGCGCGAGGGGAGCGGCGCGGGAGGGACGAGGAGGGAGCGAGAGCCCCGCGGCAGCGACCCCGGCCGGGCGGGGGCCGGGCAGCCCGGCGGGGCCGCACGGTGCTGGAGCCGGGCAGCCCGGCGGGGCCGCACGGTGCTGGGGCCGGGCGGGGGCCGGGCAGCCCGGCGGGGCCGCACGGTGCTGGGGCCGGGCAGCCCGGCGGGGCCGCACGGTGCTGGGGCCGGGCGGGGGCCGGGCAGCCCGGTGCTGGGGCCGGGCGGCCCCCGCCTGCCGCGTGCCCGCCATGGCCGCCCCCCACGCCCGGCGGCGGCGGGATGGCGGCGCCCACCCCGCCCGCTTTCACTTTCTTTTCTGGCCCCGCCGCTGCCCCCCGGCTGCGCGGCCCCCGGCACCCCGCGGGGAGCGGCTCGGGGCTGCCGGGGGCGAAAGGGGCAGCCCCGGCCGGGCCTGCACCGTTCCCCCGCACCGCCCGGGTGAGGCCGGGCATCCTCACCGGCGCCCCGGGGGATCTCCCAGCCCCGGCCAGGGGGCCGGTGGCGGCGGGGCCGGCCTGGCTCGGCGTCCCGCGGATGGCGCGCACCGGCGGGTCCGGTGTCCGCAGAGGTGACCCCCCCTCTGCCGCCCGACTGTCCGTGCCCACCTTGTAGGAGTCGGTGGCGAGGAGGATGTTGAACTCGGCTCCCGCCGCAGCGCACTCCATGTCGCCGAGCCCCGGGAGGCGCCGCCGCCCGCACGGACTGGACCGGGCTCCGCCGCCACCGCCGCCGCTTTGAGGGGGGGGCGCGGAGAGGGGGCGGGGCGGAAACACAGGATCGCGGCCTGGGCGGGCGCGCGCGGGGGCGCTGATTGGTTGGGCCGCTCTGCCACCGAGGGCGGTTCCGTGACGTCACCGAACGGGGGGCGGGGCCGGGGCGCCGCGGGGGCTCTGATTGGTCCCGCCGCCGGCCGGTGCAGGGGGAGGGGCGGGCTGGGAGCGTCCCGCGCCGCACGTTCTCTTTCATTGGGGTCGGGGCGGGGCCGGCTCGGTGACGTCACCGCGCGGCCGGCGAGCGCCCTCTGGCTGCGGCCGGGGCGCGCGCTCGGCTGAACGGGCGGCGGGGCCGAGCGGGCGGGGGCGGTGCGCGCGGTGCGCGCGTGCGCGGAGGGGCCGCGGTTTCGGTTCTCGGCGGCCGCGGCTCCGGGAAAGGGGCGGTGGCGCCGGCACAGCCCGACCGCATTCCCGTAACCCAGTCCCGGCCGGACCGAGCTCAGGGCAGCCGCTGAGGTCCCTCTTGCCGGGGCCTGGGGCTGATGCCCGTCGGGAAAGGACCTCCCGGCGTTCCCGAGCACCCACATCTCCATCCACCCCCGCTGCCGACCTACGGCACCGGCTGCCTCCGTGGAAGAACGTGACACTCTGACAGAAAATACTTCTAGCATTCCTTGAATTGCTGTTGATCAGGGATTACATATAAAGTTACACCTGCGTTCCAAAAGCTTTGTTTTATACTCATTGTAACTTTAACCGGTATTCTAATTGGAGTAAATACTTGCGGTTTCCGAACCGTATTTAAAATCTGGTATTTATCGACTGGAGGAGGCAGAGGGGGCTCGGGTGATTCGTCTCTCCACCGGCACCTGACGGGCGGTGTAGCCGGGTGGGCGCCGAGTTCTTCTCGCAGGGCATGGGGGAAAAGTGCGCGGCATCGAGCTGCACGGGGCGGGATCAGGTCGGGCACTGGGGAGGATTCTCCACAGAAACGGGATTAAACATCGGAACGGGCTGCCCAGGGAGGTGGTGGAGTCACCGTCCCTGGAGGAGCTCGAGGACAGACCGGGTGTGGCACTCGGTGCCACGGTCTGGTCGGCACGGTGGCGTTCGGTCAGAGGCTGGGCTTGGTATCTCAAAGGTCTTTTCCAGCCTGATGGGTTCTTTGAGTCCGTGAATTGTTCCGAGGCGAGAGAACACTCTTTTGGTGCAAGTAGTAAATACAGTTCCTGTCACAGCCATGGCTCGTCCACAGCTGGAAGATGGTTGTCTCGCTCTCTGCTAATCAGGCATATGGAAAAATAACTATTAACAGTGCTACTCTAGTGCATTTAAAAAAAAAAAAAAGAAAAAGAAAAAAAAGAAAAAGCTGCTCAGTTAGGCTTTTCTGTAAAACCACTGGTGAATTAAAACTTGAGTTGTTGTTTGATCATATACAAACCCAAAAATTTTATAAACACTGTTTATTAACATGATTCAGGCACACTTGGTTTCACCAGTCAGATTTTAATAGAAATAAGAATGTCCAAAAAAAATTGCAAAGAGTAAGGCTAGGAATGAGATCTAGGTATTTCTGACATCATTCTATATAGATTCTGGTGTATCCATAGCATCCCTGTGAGCCACATTAATTTGATTAACCTTGTGAGTCCCTGTTAACCTCAGCATGCTCTGGTTTTATGCCATTCCATGAGAGAAAAGCACCATTTTTATATATCTAAATATATATACCTTGCCCAGAGAGGCTGTGGGGATTCCCTTGCTGGAGAGATTCAGGAACCATCCAGCCACAATCCTTTGCCATGAGCTCTAGGCTGATCTTGCATGAGCAGGGAGGTTGGACCAGACACCCACTGTGATCCCTTCCAGCTCTACCCATTCTGTGATTCTGGGAAACTACTTTCGTTAGATTTCTCAGGAGGAAAAGGGAACTGGAAAAGGTCTGTGAAGAAGTTGGAAACATTAAGAGACTCCATATATCACGAGTTTCCTGTATGCTTCCCTCTGGCCATCTTGTTTGAGTGCTGGTTTTCAACAAAATCTGCAAATAGCAATGGTAATTGCTGTTATTGCTATTAGCCACAATGAACTTGTACCTAATTATTGTCTTAGACGTTCCATTTGCTTTTCTTCAGTCTCATGGACACAAAGTTATCTTATTATCATAACTTCCTCATCAGAGCAAAAAAAAATTGAAATTTCCATTTTCTTTCTAAGGTTTCTCTGTAACTCTTCCCATTTTTATCTCTGTCTTGTTTGTTGCTGCATAGACAACCCAGTCTGCTCTCTTCCACTGGCAAGACTTATCTAAAAGTGCTTGCTAGTTTAGAAAGCTGCTCTGCTTTTTCCAGATCTCCCTTAAATAAAAAAATATTTTTCTGCAATTTTACAGACTTAACTCTTTTGTAGTTCTTTTTGAGGATTCCTTTTGTGGAGTGTCCCATCAATATGACAACATGATCATGGGATAATTTGAAATTATCTTTATATGCAAATCTCCCCAGTTTTGTCACAAAACTTTCTTCTGTGGTGTCACATCAGAACTTTGCCCCTTAACACATCCTTTATCTGTGTTATTTGTCTTTATCTTTTTCATGGTGAAATCTCTCTGCTGCAAGGGACAAAGCCTAATTTTTTTAAATTCTGCTTCAATATAAAGCTGATTAGTAAAAAGCAAAAGTTATTTTATCAGATCAGTCTTTTATCTAAACTATAGCAAGAAATTGGAAAAGTCAGAAAACTACTACAGGTTTTTTGTTTTGTTTTTGAAGGGCATTTCTCACTACAGAGTTCTGCTGATATATCTTCAAGCCTTCAACAGAATAATTAATGATGATTTGCTTAGACAGAATTTTTGTCAGCATCTTGTTCCTCCTCCTGCTGACTCTTTCTGGCACCTTACATTGTTCCAGATCTTGAATAATGGTTTAATTTAGCTCATATGAACATATCTTAAGCTGTATCTTTACAATAATGAAATATTGTAAAGTTAGGGCATTTCAGAGTATTAATAGAAAATGTTACTATGCTAAAAAGACTACATTAAATCACTATTGGCTAGTGAGGAGAAGATATTTTAATTTGGAAAAAATTAAATACATTTCTTGCTGCTGTAGATGGTGGGAGCACTGTCCCAGTGTTGAAAGAGAAATAATCCTGGGAAACTCAAATGATTTCTGTGCTGTATCTGTCCTCTATTATCTGTAAAACTGACTTTGGACTGTTCAACTGGCTTATTGAAATCAGAATTTTTAATGTGTATGGGGCTTAACTTCTCCCTCCAGAAGGAACCACACCAAGAAATAATGTCCTTCAATTTAAATGCAAGCTCAGCTAAATTGTTTCTCATACCATTTGCCTACAGACAGAGGTGAGGTTCTTCAACGCTTGTCTTCCAGCATTTTTCTTTGGCATGTGAGAGATTTTTAGAGGTACTTGTTTAGATATTTTTAATAAAAAATAAATTCATATTAATCCAGGGACATATTTTGTTCCCCAGGGATTTCTGATAATAAATTATGCTCTGTGTAGCAGAATTCTGCAGTCAGCATTTTATGTATACAAAGTCCATAATGTGGTCCTGTATCTGGAGGAGAACTATCCTGTAAATATGTCCTCAGGTTGATGTCTTAGGAAGTATGCAAGGACAGTCAAATTAAGATGGATATTACACTATATCTTTTCTTCAGTCACTACTGCAAGACTTGTTATTTATTTTTTCTATCTGTGAGAGTCCTGTCACCATTGCACAAGGGATTGCTGTGACTGGAATTTCTGCCCACACCATGATTATGTATAGGGCATTTTCCTCTCTCGTGTTTCTGGTTGTTTTGGTTGTTACTTCTGAGCCTGAACAAATCCCCTGTGCTCCCTTTATCTGGGTGATAATTCCAAGGCATATTGACAGATTCAATGTCAACATTGTTTCTTAATACTGTTGGTTTTCTTTTCAGATATGCTATGCTGGCAAAAGGGCAGAATTTTAAATGTGCTTCTTTGTGCTTTAGGTATTTGTGGTAGTGTTTAAGCTTAAAATTTTTGCAACAGTTCACTTAGTGCCTGATGGCCAGGCTGGTTCAGATGGAGTTTATCAGATATCTGTCACTTGCCACCTTGCTGCGGACAGTTCTTTGCTGTGAAGCTGTAAGGAAAAGAGAGTGGGCCTGTGGACTCTTTCTTCCTCCAAGGCTAAACTCCTTTTATCCTAAAGCTTCTCATCCTACACCATTCTGCAACATCTAGTTGTGTTCTCATAGCATTCCTTCACCTTGGATACCTGTCTGGGACTCCCAAACGAATCAGTGCATAATTGGTTCAAATAATCTCAGCAGATTGAATGTGCTTGAGAATTTCATTCTCATTGCTAAACCATATCCATCAATGTCCTGTTAAATAGTATCCCAATCACAAGGAATCACAAAGAAGTAGATTATTTTTAATAGAAGTGAATAAATAATTCTGGCCTTCACATGTTTGTCAGTTTTTGTGCTTCTGAGCGTGACTCACAGCAAGTCAGCTTTTTTTTGTACCTGCTTAAGAACTACATCTGGCCACTAGGTCTTACCTTTGGAAACCAATGCCTATGTTTCTGCTGGCACCTGGGTTGGTAGACTTCCAGACATGCTGTGAGACTTCTTGCCTTGACTTTTGGAAGAGGTGAATTTTAGATTACGGTGATGGCTTTGTATCACACCACATAAATTGTTATTTCTTGGTATGCATTGCATAACCAGTAATGAGGTGTTTGCATGTTCTTCAAAGAGTAACAGAAGTTCAGTCACTTCATTGCTCAGAGTATTGTAAAGTTGAGATAGCTTGAAATTGCTGTCACACAGATGGGTGAAATGCCACAGGACACCCTGAGGATTCCTGTTACAAATATGCCTTACTGGTTCTGAATTGGCACTGTGGATCCAGCAGTTTACCAGTTTTGGGTGTACTGAGGTGCCCTCTACCAAGAGACACTCAGGTGGACCTGCTGTCTCTTTTTTCCATGCTGGGGTTTCCTCAGGAGTTGGGTGACAAGTAAATGTTGCTCATGGGTATTCGAGTGCATCTGTCTAGCATCAGCTTGGATCAAGAAGCACCCTCCTGAGCAGGAGCTTGCCAAATCACATGTGGCTTTATAAAGTTAACGGTGCAAGTCTTGCATTTCTGGCTGGTTTTTGTTGGTTCAGATATACAGCTGTAAGGCTTGGGTTAGTAAAGATGGTTCTTTATGTCCCAGGTCATATAAAAATGGCAAAACTGCTTCCTGGACTGACACCAGCGACTTGTGGTTTGTGCAGCACTGTACCTGAGCCAGTGAACTTTGTAATTGTAACCTCTGAGCTATACTGAGTGTGTCCCTGACATAATGTGCAACTAAAATAAGCCTCTGCAGCTGGTCAAGTGATGGCTGTGGAGTGTGGGATGCAGTGCAGGAAGGGAGCTGACAGGAATATTAGACTCAGTCACCTGTACTTTGTCCACACACTGAGATTCCCAAACATCCAAACAGCTGAGCTTCTTTTCCTTTTGGATCAAATCAGCACAAAGTATTTTCTCTTCCTCCCAAACCAACTCTCCTCCACTTCATTACAGTGATGAGTATCAGTTTGGTCAAATAGAGTTCATCATAATTAATTCCTCTGGCTTTTATAGGAAAAATAATGAAATATTTCCAATACATTTATTTCAGAATTCAGATATACTTCTAAATTGTTTCTCCAGCAGTGTTTGGCCAATGCAGAACTTGTAATGTTCGTCACAGTGTGAAGATTTTACTGCTGTTCATCTAGAGTTAAGTTTATAATTGAATCCATGTTTACTGCTCTGGAGTAAATGCTGAGTCCTCTGGAGCTGAGACCATTTCTAGTTCTTTGTTTATCACCTGATGTGTGGGCTAATTCCAACCAGAATCCCTGCACTAACACAGTTACAACAGCAACCACAGTGTCTGCAGGGCATAACTGAGCTTCACGTGATGGAGGGATCAGAGACCTGGAGCTAAACTGATCGACTTTTGTTTTGTATTTCACAATACACAGGGTGTATTAGACACGTGAGACAGACACACAGTTGTGTGTCCAGGTGAAAATACAGGGTTTCAACACTTCTGCAGTACATGTAAAGTTCAACCAAGCTGCCACAGTTGTGTTTGAGGATCAAATGCCGCCTGTCCAGTTTATAAATACAGAAGATGACTTTCTAATGATTCAGGCCTCCATTTTCATTCTAGCAAACTGAAGGTTCTATTTTCTTCATTTGATTTGTGAAGAAGAAAAAAACCAACAAAAAATGGAACACCCTAGAAACACCAATTACCCCGAGTTTCTTTTTTTGATGAGTAGACAGCATGGAAGATTATACATATTTACTGATTGCCCAGTTTCTGTAATATTCATGTTGGCTTTTCAGGAGAATACCTGAAGCAAAACAAGATAAATCAACACATTTGTAAAAAGCTCTAGAGGGACAGACTGTGGGCATTTTGCTACAACCCATGAGTTAGAGAAGTTACAGTTTTAAAGTTTATGACATCAACCACTGTCCTCACATGAACTTCACCCTTGAACTGTTTTTTTCCTCTGGGCTTGTGTTAACATGCTCAAACACTTTCTAGTTCAGCCTGATCCTGTAAAATGCAGTGGTACTCTAGTGAGCTGCAACTGAGTTTAGTACACTCAGGATCTTGTGCACTGTGTGTTTAAAGAGAAGGGGGAAAAGAATCTGAATAATTCATTTATGCTCACCAGAAGAATTGAATGGAGGACAAGCTCTACTATACAGACAGTGTTCTGGCCAAAAAAATAACACAAGATTATAAAATTTATATAATTTAAAGAAATGTGATTATTTTCCCCCTGCATCCTTCCTTAAAGGGAACAGTGAGGTTTATCAGGAAAATACCTTGCTCCTGTTGTTCCTGAGGAGAGTGAATATAAATTGAAGAGGATTGGACAGAGCCCCAAGCATTGTCCATTCTCATAACAGTGCACCACAGATTATAGTTTGACTCACAGATAAATCAAGACCATTTCAGTCAACAGGGGTGTTTGTAACGTGTCTGGGGCTGTGATGCTGCATAAGGATGCAGTGCTGTTCTGCTAAGTCATCCCAGCTGCAGGTGAGGAGTCCCAGCACACAGATGCATGATCATTTCTGCTCCTTCAGAGCTGGGGTGTGCAAATTGCTGCTGGACCGAGCCACTCCTTGGGCTCCTTCTGTGCAGAGGGTGAAACACAGTTGTCTAGCAGAGCACTTTTAAAAACAGGGACATCCTCAAGGAAATCTATAGGTTTATATATATATATATATATATATATATATATATATATATATATATATATATATATATATAGTTCCTTATAGCTCCTTAAGGTAAAAATGAAGGGAAAAGGTTTGTCTTTAGAATATTAGCTTAAGCTGATAACAGGCAAAAACTGCCTTGGGTGCTTAAATTTAGGATGTTAGCTGTCTGTTGAATTGAGCAGGATTAAAATTGGTGTGTTTGGTGAGTAATTGCAAAAATGACGAAGTTGTGTCTAAGTAAACTCATTTTCAGAGCTGGAGTCTTTCTCTTTAATGTCTCAAACAAAATTAATCTCTGAAAAAATGTTGCTGGGTTTTTGTAAAGTGGCCTTACACAATATTTGCACTGCGCAGGTCGCTGTGGCTCCCAAGATCTCTGTGGACTGATTTACAGGAAAAGCAGAGTCACTGGAGCAGCGGGCAGTCTCCTAGAGCACTGCCCTGCAATCCTTACGGTGTATGGGGTGTAGGTTTCTTCTCGGCCCCCTTGCAGACCCCCCCACCCTCACGCTCCCCGCAGAGCACGGGCAGCGGGCTGGCAGCAGGGCTGGAGCCCCTCACCGCCCTTTGCTCTGGGGCTGCTGCTCACACACGTGGGCAATTTTCTGCTCCCACTGTCCGCAGGGGGAAAGATTGCAGCTGCATTTTGTGAAGAGCTTAATCCCATTAGTGTGCAAGGAGCGTGGCCTAGGAAAGTGCTCTGGGTGTAAGCAAAGGAACGGGCTGAGGGGAGGCAGGCGCTGGAGCGGCCGGGCTGCGGCCCACACCGAAACAAACGGAGAGGCATCGAGGGCTCCTGGGCTGAACTAACTGGCACCTGAAATGCTGTACAGTTTTCTAGGAATGGCACTTTTGGATTTAGCTCTTTTTCTTTCCATTAAATTCTGGGGCTAAACAAACTGGCTAAACAAACTGGCGCCTGAAATGCGATACAGTGTTTGACTAGCTACGAGAACAATCATATCTATCTATCCTCTGCAACAATACAGTTTTCTAGGAATGGCACTTTTGGATTTAGCTCTTTTTCTTTCCCTTAAATTCGACTTTATGTTGGAATGCATGGAATAGAAACTTCTCTGAGTCCCTCAGAGAGAGAAAGGAATGCAGGGTTTGAATTGGAACCTCTAGAGAAGATTAAATATATTAAGCCACACAGATATGAAATAGAAGTGTAAGTTTTAGTTTTAAGTAAGTAGAAATATATCTTAAGTGCCTTAAGAGACTGTGTTAGCTAGTAAAAGGCCCTAAAACCTAGTTTAAAGGCCAGTAGTGTTATAGATACACATTATAATATTGGCTTTTGCAAATATTAAAATGGATTTTATATGTGTAGTGTTAAAGTAACTTTGTTATAAAAATATAGTTTTTATTTCTGTTGTTGATTAAGCTTAGATGTAGTAGTGAAATAGCTGATATAAGTATGCTTGTGTTAAAATGCCTGCTTGGATGGGATAACATCCAGTGAACATAGGATGAGGACACCTGTACAGATATGCCAACTATCAGCACTCACTGTCTGAAGACAGTGTGGACCAAGGTCCAAAAACTGGAGGTGATAAGAATGGACTAAAACCACAACCAAGGAATAGGCACGCCCTAAAAAGGTAGATCCAAGGAGGAGCCATGCTAAACAATTTTTGGAACTTGTAAACTAGTTTGGGGAAAAGTTTATTATGCATAAAGCTCTATGAATATGCAACAGGCTGATGTAAGGCAAAAGATATTTAAGGGGTATCTCCAAAGGTAACAGTGTGCTCTTGGCTGAGTGCCAAGATGCACCCAGCTGTAATAACCTTTGCATTATGGTCCTTGTCTCCTATTGTCCTTTATTAAACTTTTAACATTTTCTCAGGAGAGTGAACATGTTTCTCACTTTAGCATTGCCTTTCACAAAATTAGCTCCAGACATAACAAAAACATAGCAGAACACTGCTTGCATTTCTAGATAGAGCAGGTAGAACCACTTGTGTAAATAGATAAAATTAGATGTGTAGATTTTCTGTAAGAACTGACATTACTTTTGCACATTAGAATCAAGCCAGGATAGGTTTAGGAAGAATGCTTTAGAATCATGTTTTCAGGTGACTGGCTGATTTATGAATAAAATCTCTGAATTGGGATGCAGAAAAGAAGAAGAGGAAAGAAGAATAAAAAGGTGTGGAAGATACTGCTGGTGCTGCTACTTCTGCTCGGGACTTTGTGCCAGAAAGCTTTAAGTACAGAATTTAATACTCTGAACTCCTTGCCTTCGAGACTGATGTATTCATGCAATAAACAGTTTAGTACAACCAACAACTGCTCTTGTCTCTTTAAAGACCCAAGGCCCATGAAAAACTACAACTTTACTCAAATTTGTCCTAATTTTTATTTAATTCTTTCTAATTAAACATGAAATGGAAACCGTAGATTGGAGCCTACTGTGGCAGGATGAGACAGAGATGAAATTTATACCTCAATTTCAATACAGACAAGACTGATGCATAAATTTAAAAAAAACCCACATTATCTTAAATTATGAGGTTGAAGAGTAGAAAGAAGAGATGCCTGTGCCTATTAGGAGAGAGAGGGCAGCATTCTATGTGACAGCTTGTGCTGCATCAGGAATCAACCTGGCATCCCAGTTTGAGCTATTTGATTTGGATTGCACCTACCTGACAGATACTTGTAGGGTCTGGCTTTGCCCTTTCACTTTGGTGACATTTGGAGAATTTGCTGATATGATAAGTTGCAAATGAACTGAATTACAGCATGGCCCCTGCCCACAGTGTTTCCTCTTTCCCTCACTGATTTACCAAGCTCTCTGACTTCAGTTCCTGCCTGTAGTCTCATTTCTTCAGGATTCTCTTCTCATTTCTCAGCATACTCGAGAAATGAACCAAGTATTGGGACACACCCCTGAAACTCACAGCTGCTTTTAGCTTGTGCTTTCTCTGGATTGTTAGCAGGGTATCTTTTATATTTCTCTCTCTGAAATTTTATGCTGAGATCTCAAAGCTAGGGGAAACAGAAGTGAGATTTTTAGATGGCTTATTTTTAAATGTATAATATTTGTGTCATAACAGCACTAAAACTGGGATAAAACAATAGTCATAGCTAAGTATTACTTCTTAAACAGGAATATGAGATAATCTTCAAGGAAAAAAAAAAGCTGGTATTTATCTTATCAGGTAGCAATTAATAGTCATTCCACAAATATTTGGGGAAATCTGTGGGCCAGTGAACTCATTGAGATAAATAGGTTGTGTCAAATCCTTAGTGTCAGATAAAACATGAACTTTCCATAGCTCTTGTTTATTTTACTATATTGAACCAGGGCCTTCCTTACATTTTAATTTTCCATTCATTTTGTCTTTCTGTTTAATGCATCTATTTTACTGCTGCTGGCAGGAGTTTCTTTCTTCTTGCTGGGGAATCAGACATTATCTGATTTATTTTTCCTGTATATTGGAGGAGATACCTTCTCCAATATTTTACATAGTAATGTTTCCTCTCTATATAAACAGATCATAGTAGTGAAAATTAATGCATATTCCTGTTAAGAGGATTTGTTTCTGTGTCCCTTTATTAGTGTCGATGTATTATCCAGTCACCTAACCTATAATGTCACAAAGAACTGCTATTTTATACCAATTAAAATATTTAAATGTAGAAGACTTTTGAAATTTAAAAAATAATAACTGATAAATATTGTGCAATATTTACTACTCCCAAAAGTCTTTTTTACAGAGAGACTGGAAATCCAACACTGGAAATTTGAGGGGGAAATGTCTGAGTGTATAGTTAAAGCAACAGTGTTCTATTTGATACTGAAATACTGACGAGCCAAACCTTTTCCTCACAAAGGGAAATATTCAGAGGACAATGAGGGTCAACTAACTAGCATGGAGCAATGGAAAAGAGTGGGAGAGAAATGAAAGACTGAAATTTTCCTGAAGACAACAGCAGGGATGTATATGTAGAAGAAATAGTCAGACATCCTTGTTTGTGCAAACGGGGCTGGAGTCATCTTCTGTGCCCTTCCTGTGAGTCACGGCTACAGGCAGGTTTTATGGGGTTCCACTAGATCAGGAAACCCACAGAGGAACTGTGTCCTAATTTATGTGTTGAGGCACACCGTGGCACAGTGGTGTCCTGGCTGTGTTACCCCATTCAGCATCTCTTCTATCACATCAGCTTCCCAATATGACGTGCAAGGCAAGGTTAGGGCAAGGAGAACACCTATGAAGTTCCATATATCCACATCACTCTGAGAGCTCCAGATGCAGTCCGGAGGTGGTATGGCTCCAGATTCAGACTGGGGAATCAGAGGATATTCCTTGAAAGAATGATAGTCTCTAAAAACATAATATTATTTTTAGCTGGTGCACCAGGAAGGGGAAAAGGTGAGCTGAGGTCTTGCAAATCCTGAGTTGATTTATTTTCCAACCATTTCCTGTTGGATCTCAGGTCACTTAAACCATATGTAAACTTATGTAAGAGGCCGGGGGCTAACATAGCAATTTCCATGCAAAATTTGTAATTTACTAATAGAACTTTTTGAGTTTTTGCAGACCCTTTAACTTTTGTTGTTCCTGTCAACCATTTATGGATCTTGGGTACTCCCTTCCTCTTAAGGGTGGGACATCACAAAATTGTTGGAAGGTTTTGCTAAAGGCATAAATGTAGTAAGGTTTTGAAAACATTTTTCTTTAATGAAGACTGATTACATAGATAGATTCCTTGGTAAATGCCTTTTTATGTACTTCACACAGAGTTTTAAAATAGGTTATTATTCCTAGAACTGAAATTTTACATTTTAATATCTCCTATTGTATCCAGATCAGAATTCCAGAGGGAATTGAGATGAAAAGAATTTCTACTCTGTAAGGGTTTTTTATTGTGTTTTTACTATCTTACCAAGCCTTACAGTTTGGGGATTTTTTAAAAAGTAACCATTTTAATCCAGCATTCTGAATAAATTTCCCATCTCTTTATCATAATTGGAACAAAGGTCTTCAGATTATTTTCCACATGTAGTCAAACACTGCTGTATGGCTTTGAAAAATCAATTCAGGCACAATTTCCAAGCATATGAGAAATTTTGATCAATAAGATGGTAATCAAAAAGAATATGTTTTGTACTTCTGTATCTGCCTACCCTCCTAAGATCTTAGAGCTCTTTGAACACTGAAGGAATGAAGAATATAAAATATATTGAGTAGGTAACATTATTTTAATTTAAAAAATTGGGAAGTCAAAGCGTACAAATTTGTAACCATTTTTTAAATGTCCTCTGTGGTTTTTTTAGTCAACAGCTTTGTCCAAGGCTCTGATTCAGAGCAGTTTATAGCCTTTAATTTTGTTTAACCCTTGAATGTTCACGTCCATGTAGTCATCTGGAAGAGTTACTATTTTTTGTTGCTGTGTGTTCCTCATTCTGAGACCCCTCCACTTCGTGTTTCTCCCTGACCTGTGTCATAGCTCAGACAAGGCCCCCAGTCAGCAAGTTTCCTCCAGGGCCCATTGCCATGGGTCCTGCATTTTGCTACTATTTTCTATTATTCTTCCAGGGTGTTTTTGCTATCCTTATTCCTGTTCTTTATCTAGTTTAAGTTTAGGGGATTACTTTTTGTTCTTCCTTATTTTCGAAAAGAGATGTCCCAGACTTCATCCTCCTACAGGAGGAAGATACGGGATTTAGAATTGACATGGTTTATGTGAGGCTGTGCTGAAAGAGGGTCAGGTTTTGCTGCAGTAGTGCTTGAAGGGGGTGCTTGTTAGCAGCATGTTTGTTCAAGATATGGGATACTAAGTCTATGGCTAAGGACTTGTCAGAAATTATCTCACTTCAAATAATCTAGATAAAAGATTTGATCACGAGTTCATGATGGTGCCACAGGTAGTCTGACCTACATGCAAGGCTTGTCATGGTAGAGGGAACCTTGGACTAAGGCTTGGTGTTCCCATCCAAGGTCAAGAACTGTGCTTTAGGTGAAGTCCATCCAATGGAATCAGGAAACTTATTTCTTCCTGCCACCAGCACCCTGCCCTCATGCCATGGTCCTTGGCCACCCAGAAGCCTAACAGTGGTGATTATTTTGCCTTGTGTAGTTGCTTCAACTCTAAGAGAAGGGAGAAGGGGCATGAGTGCAACACTGTGAATGTAAGCATTTCCCAAAGCTGTCCCAGCCACTGTTCCTGCTGTAGGGCAATTACAGGCAGTGGAGTGGGCTAGATTTGTTTAAAGTGGTGTTTCCCTTGTTTGACATCAGCTGGAGAAGACTCCTGCAGAGAAACCAGCTACATCACATCAGTCATTCTGGTTAAGACCATGTTGCAATAATTGTGTTGTGTAGATTATGGTTTCAGTTCTGCAGAAAAGAGCTTGCTCTGAACAGCACCCGCTTTCATTTCCTGTCCCTGGTGTGCTTGGCATCATATTGTTACTGTCAGTGTTATTGCCACTGCATTTATTCTCTGTACATGGGAAAAAACAATACAGCACTGTCTTCCACGTGCTCTTTTTCCTTTTCTAGAGCCTTCTGGGATATAGTGTCCCTTCTCTGTCTTTCACTAACCTTTCCAGGTCACATTGTCATTCTCAAGAGTCCAAGCACTCATCAGCAGAACCTTTCTAAGGGTATGCTGAAAAAAGGGAGAAAGGCTGGAAGAAATAGGTAAAACAAAGCAAGATAGGACCCTCTTAATTCTACACATGAATGAGTTATAGCATGCACAGACAGTTTTAAGTCATCATGAGAGCAGTGTGTGCTGGAGATAACTTCCACTAAAAGCCATTACGACTTACTTTTCCCATCCCTACCAAAACACAGAATCCAAGCGGTGTCACCAGGTCCACGGCGAATGAGGAACAAACTGCAACAGCAATGAGAACTCCACAAAATTTTTATAATTGTAGAATAATTCAGGTTAGAAGGGACCTCAGGAGGACTCAGAGTCATCTATGGGATCAGACTGTGTCCCTCAGGGCTGTATCCAGTTGGGTCTTGAAATCCTCAGAGGACAGAGGCTCCACAACTTCTCTGGACAATCTGTTCTAATGCTTGATTGTTGAGAATTTCTTCATGGTGAAGAAATTTTATCAATGTTCAGACTGATACACCTTTTTAAATTTTAATTTGAGCCCCTTACTTTTTGCTCTTCTGCCATGGATCATTTATACTCTTCTCTTCTCCAGGGAATAGAATCTCAGCCTCTCTAAATGGACCATGAGCAGCAGCTCCTTGATCCTCCTGAACCTACTCCTCATAAGACAATAAGTAAAATCTGCACCAGATCTTTTTCAGCACGTGCCTTGTAACAGGAATACAATCAATCTGGACTCCTTCTACTCCTCAGGTACTAAACAGAGAAGTATTTACACAAGGTTGGACACTCAATCTCATAAAGATTCATTGGGAATGATGGAGATAAGGCTCCATCTGCACTAGTGCTAATTGTTCTTTTATAGCAGGATATTTCTTGCGTGCAGCCATGACAATGCTTTGCTTCCTCTGTGAATGCAGAGGTTCAGGTCCCCTGAAGATGTGGTATGACAGCCTTGTCAGGTAGCAGTCCACAGCTCACAGCTTCTTAACTCACTCCAGGAAAATGCAGTCTCAGACAGATTAAACAGACAGCTGCAGCCCCTCACAAGTTGCACTAACACATTGCCCTTTGCTGCTTCCAAGGCTTTCCAGAAGAATATAATAATTCACATGGACTTTAGCCTAGTCTGTAGGCATACAGTGAAACTAAACAACCCTTCAGTTTCCAGGTTTTATATAAATAATTATGTGCAATGAAGATGTGATTGGGGACTTTAAAGCCAAAAGAAGGTTTAAGGAAAATAAGAAAAAAAGGGAGTGCACAGGGAATGAAGAAGACAGTGTCTATTTAAAATGATCCTTGTGCCATTTTATCTATCAACTTTTGCACAGGAATGCTGAATCAGATTAGATTTTATACAACTACTCCCAAAATAGTTGGATATATGGCAGGTATTTATTGTGTGCCAAAACTCCTGCCAGCCAGTTGTCAGATGTCCTCAAGGAATCTCCACTACCCTGGCCTTGGGACAAGTTGTGCAGCAAAACTTAGCTGTTAAATGTCTGAATTCTGCTTTCATCTGGTGTTTGAGAGGGATGGTTAAAAGCTGAGCATCTTTAAAGGAATTTGAAAAAACAGACATTCATCACTTGGCAGACTGTATCTCAATTTAATGTATCTGACAGACAAATATATCAGCCTGTATCTCAATCTAAAGTATCTGACACACATGGTGTGATAGTAGTTACCCTGGGGTAAACACCAGTAATCTGTGAGTCCCTATGAAAAATCTTTGTGGTGTGATTGTAGAAGTTTGTAACTATCTCGAGTGATGAAATACATATACTATATGTATAAAATATATTTTAAATGCAGTTTTTAAAAAATAAACATATATTGATTCACCTCTCTGTGCCTGAAATAAATTACACATAGGAATTCAGTGGAGCTACTATTGCCATAATAGTAAAAAAGAATGCAGTATGTGGCAAGTTAACTGACCTCTCTATTTTATTTCTGCCTGATGAGGGGGCACAACTTGTGCTAATGATGACATTTTCACAGTCTTCAGCATCTAATATTACAGTAAAATGTATCTATGACTCAAACCCTCTGGCACAGTATATAACTTCCGTTTAACATGAAATGTTTGCCAATGTTTCACTTTCACATTGATATTTATTCTTTTTCCAGGGATGTATCACTCAGATATCCTATGTGTGTGATTAAGGGGATCTTTGGCCATCACATCTGCTGACAGCAGAACTTACTGCCTTAGCAATTGTGTAATAGTACCAGTTTATTTCCACTTTTGATTTACTCAAAGTAGGATTATGGATCAGCATTAAAACAAGTGCCTGGCTACTGTAAACAGTATTCCCTGAGAAGCTGCCATGATTTTCTTCATTTAAAAGCATATTCTGAAAAAAATGTTTTGATTTCGCAGTGCACTTGCTCTGGACAGCAATATCTGAAGGTATTTGAGGGCTTTATAACTGCTACCAGGGTTGACATAATTCTTTATAAATTTAGAGAAATGCAAAAAAAGTTGTCAGAAATTATTTAGATGAATAAATGAGTGAAATGATTTAATTATAGCAATCATTGTGCCTTCATATACATTTGCATTAGTGTGAAAAAAAATTAGGCGTGAGAACTCTCAAGTCAGCCACCAGAAGGAAGAAGGATGGAATACACTCAAATATCCCAGTTTTGCAGGCTGTCCTTACTCACTTAAACCTCTCTTAATCCTCACCCAAAATGGACACAGCTGGTGCAGGCCTTGACAGCTCTTACATGATACAAGGAGATTGCTGTCCCAGCTCAGAGTGTCTCTACACAGAGAAGTTGCTTGAGAAACTTTATGTAGGCTTCGGTGGTCCCAGATTTCTGTTTAAAGAGAGTTGCAGCTACATCAGTCTGACTGTGGGCAGGGCTTTGATATCCATTTGCAATTCTGGCAGATTCCCTGTTACACACACACACACACACACACACACAGCCACACCAGCACTGCAGCACTGAAACTCATCTTAAAGTAAGAATGCTCCTCCACAGGCAGCAAGCTGGCAGGTTTCCTCCTTTGCAATGCTCCCTGAGAGATGGACAGACACACAGCCTCTTTTTAGATCCCCTTCATTTGTCAGAATAAACAAGAAAATGATCTCTGATTATATTTGCCTCTACTTTTGAAGATGCTTGCTACAGTTTCTAAGTGAAGTGAGCCTGCTGCTGCTGGGCAGTTAACCCTCATGTCCATGCTTTTGGGCATGTTCTGTGCTGCTGAGCTGTGCACCTTTCGGATGGAGAGCTATAAAGGTATTTTAGTAACCTTTTCTCATGCAGGCCAATGTTGCAGAGATACTCATTGAGAGAAAGCTTGTTTAAAGTAAAACTTGCAGTCCTGTGCCAACAGGAGTCCCCCACAGAAGTGGCTGTACGAGTCGTGCCACTGTCCTGGTGACCATCCATCCTTGCCACCGTACTGCTGCACTGGGCAGGTGTCACCAGGCTTCATGTGTCACCAATTTGCAGTGTTGGCTTCTCTGGGGTGAGCCCATGCCTTGCTGCCTGCCAAAAATTATTCCAGCCTGCCCTGAAGGAAACCATAGGGTGAGCAAACACACCCGTGAGTGAGCTGTGCCAGAGCAGGGCCATGGGGGGAGAGCAACAAAGGCCATGGCGTGCAGTGGGGTGGAATTGCTCAGGGTGTCAGGAATGACAAGGGCAGCACAGCAGAAACAGAAATGTGGGCTGTCACATGCTCTGCTTCCACCCTCTCACACCACCCATCCCATTGCATGGACTTTTGATGGAACAATTGTGACTGCAGAAAATATGAAGAAGGTGAAACTGGGAAGGAGGAAGGGTGGAGTTTCATATTAAGTGTCTAGATGTTTGTGCTCCTTTTTCTCTTAATATCCAAATCAAGTATCAGAAGCTTGTGTGGTCTGGGAATGATTTAAGTAAAATATCCCAATTCTGGACTGTTTTGTCTGTGACAACTACATACAAAACTGGTTTAAATATCTTAACTGTGTACAAAACACTGTCCTACATGAGTATTTTTTGCATCTGCAGGAACAGTTTGTACTGACTATTTGAGAATGCCATATCTATGTACAACCTGATCACTTCTGCAACCACTAAAGCAGCAGAATCGCATGAGAATGCCAGGGACAATCCACCCGGGATGTTAATCATCACTTACACATTTAGATATAAAAAGGAGATGAGCTGCAGCAGGAGCTACCTGGGGGAATATGTAGAACTGTCAAAAATTCCTATCTGGAGAAGTCCTGAGTGTTGATTACTTAATTATAAAGATGTGTTGAGGAGTTCAGACCTGTTTTCAAGGAAATCTCTTGTCTCAAACCAGCTTTGCTATCTCATCTGTGCTGATGACAAGCTGGGATGTTCCTGGAACACCCAGGGAATTCATTAATTCAGTGTACAGGGTGTGCAGAGGGGCAGAGCCCTGATACCCACCTCTGCCACACTTATAGCTATGGGACAGACTTGAGTTTCACACTTAGAACTTACTCCTGCCACTTCAAGATGTTGTCCTGGTTGTAGGATTTGGAAATCTCTGTTCTTGAATTACTAATTGAAATATTTTTTTCAAATTGAGCACACTTCCAATTCATTCTGGATCATACAACTTCCCCTGAAATATTGCAATATTTTCCAAAGAAATAAATCAATGTTAGCTATTATGTTTTATTTATCCAAACCTATGAATCAGTTCTACTATTTTAGGGGAATAACTAGCCTCTGTCACATTTGTAGCCAGACAGCCTTGTAATGAGTTGTAATTAGGTGTAAATTATTATGGCAACTGTTACATTAACTTTAGGCTTTTCTTCATCTAAGTATTAGTAGATTTCACTGTTTGTATGCAAAATCAGCCAAAGCTGAAAGGGAAAGCAAAGTGGCCTTGCAAAGCCTCTGGATATCACAGTCTGCTAATTTCTTTTGCAAAGGTAAATGATTATTGCCTCGTGACTCTGTTTCTTCTGCTCTCCATGTTCCTAGAGACACTTTATCTTTCCAAAGTGCTGTTTTGCTCCATCCCTAAGAATTGTGCAGGCCTGCCCCAGACCTGCCACATGGTACACTGAGCTGCAGAGGTCCTCCAAACTCTGCTAGACTGTAGTGTTCAGAATCAATAGTTTAAATACAGACCTTGAGAAAGACAGTGGACCTGCCAATATTGCTTCAGGGAGGTGTTTCTGTTACCACACTGCCTTGTGCAGTCTCCCTTTCCTGCAATAAGGAAGAAAAGACTGCCCAAGGGATGAACTCCATGACGGTATCCACAGCAAGTTTAGCCTATGTTTTACTAAATAAACAGCTCTCAAATTGATGCAGGAGGGCTGAATTGGATGATAATGTGACAGGGCATGTTTTAGTACAGAAAAGAGAAGTACAGCCACTCCCAGCAACCCCAACAGTAGAGCTGCAGCAGCTCAGAGGTGCCCTGAAGGGTTGTCCTGCTAGCCAGTGGGTCAGCAGCTGCTGCAATACCTCATCTGGTCTCCTCGAGTTAGGCAGGGAGAAAGAGGAAACCATAGTACTGAGAAAAGGGGTGTGAAACAGTAAGAGAAGTATTTGGTAAAAGCCTGAGGTCAGGGCATCAGTGGGGTTTTCACTTCTGGTTTGAGTTTCTAGGAGCGAAGGTCCGTAACACCCTCTGTGTGTAAGTGAATAGTGCCCAGCTGAGTGTGGCTTCACTCCCAATGAACTCCTGTGAAATACTGATGGATAAATGATATCCAGTTTAATAGCTGGCTGGGAGAATGGAGTGCAGCACTGTTTTGTTTCAACCAGCAATAACCCTGAGCAAATCAGTACCATCTGCTCTCAGCTCAGAGCTTTCCTGATCAGCATAAAATAAAATAAATGCTAAAGTTTCAGAAAATAACAGCTACCCCCAGAATTGTCAGGCTGGCACCATATGTCAGTCTTCCCTTCTAGCAATGCCCCCAGAGCTATGCCCATCATTACTCAGAAGTGACAAGGTCTGGATCTCAGGCCTGAAATGTTCTCACTCACAGCTTTGGTGTTCCAGCAAAAACAGAACAAGAATTTTGTCATGCTATTAAATTATGTTCGGCCTTGCTAACCTCCAGTGATAAATGGCTCCATCTGAATATAATGCTGCCAGCCTCTTTGCATCTATATGAAAAATAGTTATAACATGTCTTAAGGACCTGTCAGGGAAAGAGCTACAGCATTTTTATGCAGGATAACTCCCTGAAGAAGCAGGATGAAATAGAACCACCTCAAAGCTTACAGCAGGAAAAAGCATTAGAGACAGTCCAGTGGAAGATGGGTCCCAGAAGGGCTCAGGGACCCACAGCAAACAAAGAGACTTTGTTTCTGTCACACAGCCATGCCTGCTGAGGGGTGACAAGCCCGTGGAACTGAATCAGGAGCAGGAACAATGAAATGGCATGGAAGAAACCAATTTCTTATTTTTTAAATAGTAACACCCTCTCTCCTACAAGTAAACAGGAGTTGGAGCCAGCCCATGCTGCAGCCACACAGAAACTTGGTGGCGGTGCTGTATTGGGCTTGTGGTCAGTGGGAAGGGGCACCATGGAGCTCAGCATGGGCTGACCTGTCCTGGTAGGAGGCAGGATCATGGAAGCACCTGGGAACCACATGAACTCAGTGGCTGCTGGTTAGACTGACCACAAGCTGTGTCCTCTCCTGGAGCCCTGGGAAATCACAGTCAGAGTTAAGAGTCCATAAGGGTTACACACAAGTTTTTGGGCCTTGAGTCCCTAAGATAGGAATAAATTAAATATTGTTTGAATTCACCAAGAGACACTTCATACTTTTCCTTTACAACAACTCATGGTTTCTCAACACCCTGTTGAGGTTTGTGCTCCACCTGCTCACTTAGGTGATTTGAACATAAAATGGGGCATCTCTTCTTAAAACATATCCTTGCACAAAAGCAAGCTCCAGGCTTGTTCCCTGCCTCTCCCAGAATCTGTCTGCTGGCTGATACTGCTCCTGCCACCAGCTGGGAAACAGAGGGATGTGAGCTGCCATCTCCACATGTGCTTCTGGCTGGCTAGAGCCTGCCCTGGCTGCGTGGACCACGTGCCCACAGGTCTCCCAGCCAGCACAGCCTTTCCCACATTGTCATTCCTGGTGTCCTTCACCAAGCCAGGATGATGCATATTCCAACTGGGAAGGGAGGAGGAATCTGGAGTGTAAAAGAGTGTTCTTTAATGTGCAACCCTACTCAGACACAGTGAGCTGTGTTCAAAGAGGGTATGACATGCTTGTTATTGCAGAATAAATATAATGCTAAGAGGGATTTTCCCCCCAGTAGTCCAATTTTAGATTTTTTTCCTGCACTGTAGGCAGACAACTTTTAAGTGAGAATGATTATTTGTCTCCATGTGATATGGGAAAAAAAGTTGATTTAATCTTGATATAATCCCAGTTCCTTGTCAGGGATCAGTTTCAATCACAAGCACTGGGTTTAGCTGCATGGAGTTTCTGAGTGCCTTCTGATATTCAATAAATCCCCTCATACTGAGCTCAGCACATCAGCAGGAATCCAGTTGGGTTTTACTTCACATCCCAAGAGCACATCCCTTTAAAAGTACACCTTCTCAAAGATGAACTTCTCATTCAGCATTCTACTGTTTCAGTGATCTGAACCCTAAAGTTACATATAATCTTGACATGTCACACTCAGAATCTATTACAATCTGCCAGAGTCTGCCAGTCAGATCTGGGCTGTGTGGTAGCTGGGAGAAGGTGCAGAGGCAGAGATGGCAGAAGGAGGAGCAGCAGCAGAGGTTTGACAGATGATGTGAGGAAAGTCACTGCCTTGCAGCTATGCAAGATTCTCTTCTATGGGAATGAAGGTACTTGTCTCAAAGCAATCCTGAACATAAAACCTGGGTATGCAAAATTAATTGTTGAGGTTTTGGGAGGGTATTTAGACTGCCTTGACTCAATCCTGCAATAAAGTTGCAAAGAATAAGGTCATACTGTCGCTATAGGACACAAGAAAGCACGATGCGAGTAACCTGCTATTTGCAAGGTAAAGAAGAAAGTTTATTTTCTGACTCTAACTTTTATACTTTTCCAAAGGTGACATTGGACTGGAGAGTGAATGGGCCACCTCTCCAAAGACATTGGATAAACTACTAATACATCAAGTTTCTTTACTCCCATAAAGGAATGTAAAACAATATGTTGTGGGAAAGTTTTTTAACAGAATGTAAACTTAGAAAGCTTTAAAAAATCTTAAGAATTAGAGCAACAGTCATACCATATCCATTGCACTTTACTGAAGATATTCTTTTGTGTTTCTTGTTTCTGAGAGTCTGTAGACAATACTTAACACTTTTCTAATGCTGAGGCTACATTTATGCTAGTAGGAAAACCACTGTTCTCTGGCCTGGAGCCCTCCTGGCATGTCCATACAGCCAAACTCCCCACTTGCCAAATCAGAGGCTGCACCCAAACAACCTGCAAGGACCCAGGCTCCTGCCAGCCCGTGCTTTGCTGGGCACATTACAGCCTGTCCAGAGCTCTCCCATGCAGGGGTCTTCCTGATGATTTAGTTGCTGGTGCTCAGGCCTCAGTTCTGGCTCCATTTTTCTCTGGGCTTTAGACTAAAGCCCCAGGTGTTGCATGGAGAAGGCTGCTCTGGTTTGAAAGGAGGTGGTGAGTGGTGGGGTGCCGTGGGGTGGGCTGCCCCCTCTGTGCTCTGCTGTGCTGGCTGCAGCGTGGCCCCTGCTGCCCAGCTGGACTGACAGGCAGGGGAAAGCTGCCTTTGGAGCACCATCACTGCCCCTAAACCACAGCAGGGATGGCAGAGCTTTCCTGGCATAAATGTGTGCAGAGGGAAAATGATTTATGTTAGGAATGGTTTTCCAGGGAGGAAGAGGAAGGATGTGCTGGAGCTGAATGCTTTCTCAATAAAGGCAGAATTGCCCTGAGCTGGACTTCTTACAGGAATTTAGGGAATCATAAGAGAACATGTGGGCATGATGGTGGCAGTATCCCAGCTCAAGTGACTGCACAGACTTGCTCCTTCAGATGGGACAGAGCAGCCACAGACTCCAGTGGCTGGGAGGGAGGAAGGAGAAAGAGAAACCCGTGCAAGGGACTAGATTGTGCAAGGTATTGAAGGTGTCTGTAAAGGAGTATGGAGCAGGACAGGATGGTATGAGGCAGTGTCAGGTTTCAGGAAAGGCAAAAGAAGAGGGTAGATCAAAGGTAATTACTATTTCATCCCCCAACAAAGCTGTATGGTGCTTGGCTCCTTATCTCTGAGTCAAGCCCTACTTCTCCCCTCCCTGTCCTGCCCACTGCTGTCTCCCATTTTTGACTTTTCCTCATCTTCCTCCTCCCCTCATCCAGTCCCTATGCACTGTCTCTATATGTGTTGAGCATTTACTGAATGTGCCAGGCAGTGGCAGCCTGGGGATACCTTGGCAAGAGTGGGGTCTGTAGCCTTCACTAGAGACCACCCAAGCCTTATTTCACTATTGGGCTAATCGTGGTCAGTGTGTGTGCCACGGCATGACACCAGTGCCCTGGAGGAGGATACATAGAATTGGAAGGTCACTGTGCCTGTGCAATGGCCCCCAGCTGGGATTTCCCAGAGTGCCTTCAAGCTTGCAGAGACAAGTGTTTGGCAACTTGTGCTGAGCATGAAAAGGAGCAGGCAGGAGTCAGTTGCAAGGTCTTGACACTTTGGATGTCCTGTGGAGTAATTTGTGAGAGAAGTGGTGGGAATCCATTGTTTAACCATATGCTTCAGACCTCCACTGGGTTTGAGCAAAGCAGCTTTTTTGAAACGGCATAAACTAAAGAGCAATGTCAAAACAAATGGGAACTGTTGAGCATTTTGCAAAGCACTTCCACCAGTGTCATCACCCTTGCTGAGTTCCTTTAGCAGCCACATGCACCCAGTCCTTGCTCTCCCAACTTCTCAGAAAGACCTTACTGATTTTAGAGGTACATGGATGGAAGCCTGCCAAGAGGGTCTTTTTGCCTCATTTTGCAAACCCAGCTTTCAAAATTAGTGGCAGCCACCTTTTAGAGTGTAGAGAAGCTGTGATTAGTTCTCCAACCAGTCAGAGGCTCAGATGAGGGAAGGAAAGCCTTGGGGCCAAGGGGGGCCCATGAATGAACGTATTTCCCAAAATGCATCAAGTTTTGTTTTATCACAGCAAGATTGTGAATTGACATATTTCCCCTCCCAGCACAGAGATGTCTCAAAGGCACACAAAAGGTTTGTGGCAGAAAGTGTTTCTGCTTGGCCATCTGGGCTCCAGTGCCTGAGAGGGGATTTGGCTAACCCTGAGCATGATGCCATCTGCCAGAGCCATCCATTTCTCCTTTGCTATCTGTGTTATACTCTTTTTATGTACCCACAGCAAATGGCAGACCACCTGTGTGTTATATCTTTTTAAAAGAGCCCCCAACTTGTCTGGCTGTGAAATGCAGGATTAGTTGAGAAAAGTTTTCTTCTGGGCAGTGTTATTTTTTAATGACCAAAGCTGAAGTCATACACAGACCCACACCTGTATTTAAATTATGCTGAGGGCATGAACAACTCATACAAGAGCACATGTGACTGATTGTGTATTTTTTTGTAAGCTCAATGTCTGTTTTACTGCAGTACCAAAAACCCACAGTTGAGTTTAGGATGCAATTGTGCTAGGTACTGTATGGATGTGATGAGGGAAAGCTGTTTTACATTGAATACAGCTTGAAAACTGAGGACTGTCTGTAGCTAGAAGTGCCAGTGATTATTCCACTTGGTTCAAATGATTTTGCCTCTCTTTTGAGAATATCTCTCTTTATATTGCAGTGCCAGTCTCATCTCAGCTATCCCAGGCTCCAGAGGGAGATGAAGTGTGTTATTTGTCATGCTGAAGGGAACATAAACTGCATTTCAGCCAAAAGGGCTATTCGAGGGAAATGACACCACCAATAATACACTCTTAGCTGCAGAACAAGCAAACTCACATTGGTACTTGAAATTAAGAGTGAAGCATCTCAAATCACCCAGACTCCTAAGATGGGAGAAACAGCCAAGTCCTGGTTTCTTGCACATGTTTTGCCTGTATCTGTGAGTGAGGACTATCTTTTAGAGTGTTTCCTCTAGAGATAGACAGTTTTGTTTGAAAAAAAAATCAGTGCTTCCAGACATAAATCTTACGTTCATCACAGCTATTGACTGATTCACTTGGTGTGATCGATGGGATAGCAAATGGTGAATGTTTAATGGAGAGCACTCCACAATTGGTCAAGGTGACTGCAAAATATTTAATGTTCTATTGCAATCAAAGTGTTTGGGAACATCCCTTCTTTTGCCCTTGTATTTGTTTTTTCTCCCATCCCTTGCGGTGTGTGTCATAAGAATCTCTATCTGGGCCTTGACCATGGCTTTGGCAGCTCTGATTGTAGTACAGCTTCTCCAGCTATGGGCTTGAATGACAGTAGAATACATATACATTTGGGATTTTTTTCAAGGGAAGGAAAGAAACTAATGATAGTTACTATTGTAATTCAATGTTCCTAGTAACTGGTGCAAAACCATTTTATTCTGTGTCTCTTTAAATGGTAGTAATTGTACTTGTGCAGATGGACTATTTGTATTTATTAAAATGACCCTATCAGAAGAGCAGCTTAAGCACACTTCAGCCATGTGAGCAGAACCATCAAGGTCATGATGAGGCTGTCTTCGGGGAAATACTTCAACCATTCAGAGAAGTCTGCCAAGGAACTTTCACAGCTCTGGAATTGTTTGCCAGCTGCTCATCTGCCTACTCATGTTGTCTTCCTCTCCAGGCCATTGCCCCATACTATCACTTTGTGTCCCTGCCTGCCCAGTGCTTTCCAGAAGTCAGACAACTTCACAGAGAGGGAAGACTCTGTGCCTGCAAGGGAATGGCAGCACTGAGCAAGCCCCAGTGAGTAGTTAGGATATTGTGCAGTCAAGGAGTTGAACTGCCTCTGCCTGCTGAGGAGATGTTATGATATGACATAATTCCCCTCGCCTTGCTGCTTACTTATTAAGCTGTGTTTTGAATCCTGTGGTTTAGACCAGAGACCATATTTTCTAGAGACAGCTGGCTTAGCAAGTAACAAGAAGGTTGGCAAGCTACCATGAGAAGTTGAACAAAAAGGTGATTTTCATTCTCCAAAGGCTGCTGAGCTCACTGCTGATAAGGTGCCAAGCACTTCCTAGCTCATAGATCTGAACTCCAAATTCACAGGCCTCCTGAGGAATTTAGGAGCCACTGTTAAGCCTATTAAATCCCCCTGATGTTTCTAACAACAGCTTAGATTTTACCACTAATAAAATAAAACTCACAGTTCTTCTGGAATTAGTCCATCTTATCTCAACAGCTGAAAGAGAGCTTGGCTAAAAGGATAAAGTCTTTTTTTTCCTCATTCTATCAATGTATTAAGCTATTCTCCTTGCTTCAGTCCAAAATCAGAGTGCTCTGAGGTACTCTTGAGTTCCTGTTTTGGAGTGATTCAGAGAGTTACTGCTGTGGCACTGTGGAACTCATGTCCCAGAGCAGGGGCAGCAGAACTTGTGCAGTGAGGTGCTCGGCCACCCTCTGGGTGTGTTCATGTGAGTGCTGCCACTGGCTCAGGTTAACTGATGAGGGGACAGGGCTCAGGTTAACTGATGAGGGGACAGGCTCCTCTTCAGCTGTTCCCTAGCTGGGAGCTGAGGATTAGAGCAGGCACCTACAAGAGATGTCATAGGAGCGCAGAGTCACAGTATGGATGAGGTTTGAAGGTGCCTCTGAGATAAGTTGGTTCAGCCCTCCTGTTCAGCTCCAGCTGGCATCCCCAAGTCCTTTTCTGTAAAGATACCTTCCAGACAGTTGATCCTCAGCCTGCTCTGCTGCCTAAAGATACTCCTGCTGTGGTGATGGACTTGGTGTCTCATGAAGTTCCTGTCCACCTATTTCTCCAGCCTATGCAGGTCCCTCTGTGTTACAGTGAGCTCATGGGCACTCTATTTCCCCTTCCCCGGGACCCTGTGACTCTGATCAAGATAACCCTGGACCCCTCCTTCCTGCCCCAACGGCGTTGGCAGAGAGCCAGAGAAGCTCCCCCTGTCCAAAGTCTATATAGACCCCTGACATTTCCTGTTCGTCCTCTTTTGCCCCACTCTCCACATGGACATCACAGAATAAAGAGAGCTGAACCAACATATATCGGGGTAAGAGCCTCTTTTGGAAATCTTTGCCTTCTCCTGATATTCCTCCCCTCAAAGCCTCGGATCTCTGGGCTAGCCTGATAATTCAGGGGGCTGAGGGGGGAGAATGTCACCTCTGAATATCAGCAAAATGTCCTGGAGCATCATCCACTTTTCCCAGACTGCTGACAGTGCACTCTTTCCCAACATCCAGGGCATTAATGAAGATATTTGGCAGAATTGACCTCTGGGGTAATCAGCTAGTGAATAGCCTAAGATGGGACTTTGTGCCACTGATCCACACCTCACTGTGCATTTATCTGTCCATACTTCACTGGTTTGTCTAGAAGAGCTTTGGGAGACAGCATCTAAAACCTTGGTAGCATCAAGAAAAACAATGTCCACTTTGCCTTGTTCTTTACTGATGAGATTTGCCATCAAGAACCACAGGCACCAGAGACTTGTGGCAAACACTCTTCCTGACCTGGCAGACACCAATCACAGCATTGCTCACATTGGTCAGCCCTCTAATCCTCACCCATAAACTCTCAGCTGGCTCATTGTACACCCCAGACACAGCTCTATTCAGTGTCCCTGCTCTTTCCCATGAAGGGCAAGACCCCTCCCTGCTTTTCCAGCCTGTCCTTCCTGGAGAGCCAATATCCATCCATGGCAGCACTTCAGGTGGTGAGCTGTCACCATGTCTCACAAATCCTCCTGTGTTATTCCTCCTGTGTGCTCCCCATGCTGTGTGTGCCGGTGTACAGGCACCTCAGAAAGGCAGCCAGTCCTGCTGGTTTCCCAGAAAAGGTGGGAGGTAAATTCCCATAATGCTGCCCTCTCAGTGCTCCCTTATTTCTCTGCATCACTTGTATTACATACTGTATTCCCTGCAGGTTATATGCTGCTGATTGTGAGGTGAGGTCTAGGACTCTTTAAAGACAGCCAGATTTCCTCAGGCTCAAGATTAAATTTCACATTCCCTGGCCCTTAGTCACAGAGGCTGGAGTGGAAGGAGGCTGTGGCATAAGCCATGGGTCTCATCCCAGTGCCATCTTCTGCTGGGGACTGCTCTGCCTGCAGACCATGTTTGCAAAGGCCTGGAGTTATTTCTGACTATGTGTGGTTTCACTGTAATAAACTTCTGTAATGTGATCATATCTGATTGATGCTCTTAGATTGCCTGCCTCATTCTTGGAAGAAATTTTGGCACACTGGTATAGGGGTACCTGAAACTGTCTGAAATTTTGTGACATGTACAGAATGAGGGATGCTCCTGCTGGAAACCAAGTCTGATTTTTGGTAGATAGAAGATGGAGGAGCTGGGTTGTTTCACTGCTCTGCCTTTGGCTTCCTGGTCATGACATTCCTTTACAAGATCAGTGGAGGATAGTAGCAACTTCCTGGGCCCCCACATATGTTGTGAAAAAATATTTACTGAAATCATAATGAGGAGCAATGTGGGATAAGAGTCTAAGAGGAAAATAACCTGTTATGGGTTGTTAAAGTGCAGGAAATAGAACCCTCAAGCAAGAGAGGAAGGATGAGTTTCAACAACAATAGGAACCCTGCCTTGAGGTCAGTTTGAGTCAGAAAAAAAAGTGCTCCCTAGCAAGATGGGATGAAGGATAAAAAGAACTGTTTAAATAAAATTATAAAATATATAAAATAATTGTTCTAGAATAATTGCTGAAATGTGTTTTAGAATAACTTTTTAGCTGACAAGACATGGAGCAGAAATTCAAGGGTTGGCATATGAGAATTCTTCTTTCAGGAGAACTCCTTGTAAAAGTTTCAGAGAAAAATGCATAAAATGTAATTCATGGGATTCTCTGAAAAAAAGTTGGTTTTGCATAAGAGGGTTCAGCTTTTATAATTTTATTTTCCCGTGCTTTGAAAGCTCTAAGCAGTGCTCATTGCAGACAGGTCACTGAAGAGATGTGGGATCACAACAATGGGCTCCACAGCCTGCAGCTATTACAATGGGTTTTTCCTTATTTCCATCCCCAGGAAACAAGATGTTTCTGTTCAATTTTTGCTCCCAAGTCAGTGGATCACTTTGAGGGAATTGCTGCTGCAGATCTCCTGAATAGGAATGTATGCTATGAGACAGTGTTTCATGGGAATGTCTTGGATGTGGGTACAAGATGCATTACTGCACATAAACAGTGTGACTTTGAAGTGTATCAGCTGCTTCTGGGTTACTGTTTATGCCTATAGTCAGCAGTAAAAACAGTAAATTTTGAAGAGTTCTCAGACTCGGTGTCCTTGGAAATGTGAAGCATTAATGTATTATGGAAGTCAGCACTTGTCTTGTCAGGTGAAAAACAGAAACTGAAATTCATTTCTGACCTCTTCTGAGCTATCTTACTGGGTGTATGTGGAAAATCACCTTTATTTCATATTGTTTCCCTGTCCATCATCTCATCGAGGCTTACTGCATGTTAACAGCACATCTGCTGAGAAAGGACACAAAGCTGCTTTTGCAGCAACCAGAGTACAAGAACCTGTGTTTGGTGATCAAGGGCCTTCATTCTACATCTGTATTTAAGAGAGGTAAACACAAAGTGAGCAAATTCTTTGGTGTCTGTTCTGTAGAGCAGAATGTTTCACCAACATCTGGTCTGAGACTGATGGATAGTGGGTATCAATACAGTCACTGTAGACCAACAGATGTATTTTTAATCTCCATAATCTGTCAGACAGAAAGCCCAGTTGAGGACAATAAAAAATGACATGATTACATGAAACTGGACGCACATATTTAATGACAGCAGTAATAAAAATTTTTCTTCTGTTCACTTCCATCCCTTCTCCATCCTCTTCCTAAAAATATGCCAAAGCATTGCCAGTTTTCCATGTGAAATGTTTCCACCAGGAAACCAAATACTGGCTGTCACAGTTTATGTGTTACAAGCTCATCTCCACCAGTTGGTTTAACCAGCATGAGAAATGTCCCTGTTCATGTGGCAAAGGGAAAGTTGCAGGGAACATTGTCTCAGGTAAACTTTCCCCAAACCTACTGTAAAATTAATTTGAAAGGGGTGTGTACATTACATTCTGAGCAGAATTTGACCAACATGAAACACAGAAAAAGCCATAACTGATCAAGATGAATCTCAAGAATGGTTTTCAAACAATACACTGTGATCAGATCAATTTATAAAAATGGAAGCAGAACCTTGGGGACTACAGGAGAGTTTTAATCTTGGTATTTACAGATATTTAGTATTTCTTCCCTAGTTAGAAAGCGGAAAAAACACAGTCATAAAGTACAACAGAAAACCACACTTTCTTTTGGGATTTTGTTTTGCTTTTATTTTTAGAAGTTTGACTGACCTCAAATGTTTTAAGCAAAATGTTGACATGAATATTTTAGGAGCACTGCTTTTTGCTACTGTCAAATCCAGTTGTGCTTCAGGAACTGCAAAGTCATAGGCACCTCTTGCTCTGAAGGAGTAGAGCAGGATTTCATTCCTAGTCTGAGGAACTGGATAACTTATTCTAGCAGCAGTTGGGTAAACAACCTAGGTAATACATAAAGATTATCACAGGCAGAAATGACATGTGGTAAGGCTCTACTAGAGTGTTTGATGGATTCCAGTGTTTCCAAGACTGTTACATTTACATATGCATTATACACTTTTGTACCCATGCAATGTATTCACATGCACACACATGTACTTAGAGACACACAACTCTGCTGTGTTTCCTCTATGCAATACAGATATTTACTTTCTTTGTCTCTGTGCTCCTGGGAGAAGCAACTCCTATGAGAGGAGCTGGTGTTGTTACAGGGTGAATATGTGAATTTTTTGTTAATGTCAATGTAGTAGGGAACTTCTTCTAAATTTCCTTTCCTCTGCTGACCTGTCAGCTGGATAGTTTTCTTGAAAGCTGTGATGTAGCAATTTAACCATCAAGTTATTTACACACAATTGCTAGTATTGAACTGATGACCTTTAAAGGACTATCAGGATGCCTATAAAAGCACATGCACTGAAATTCAGTTGATTATGTAAGCTCTCTTGGGAAATCCTTCATGATTAGTATAAACTCAGCTCACTTCTGATAAAGTCTTACCATCATTTTGGTCCTAAGGAGATCACCCAAACCTTCAATGATGCAGAAAGGTTACAGCCAGTGCTACTTGTAGTTTGAGCTGCTGGATGTGGCTGTTTGAGTCTGCAAAATCCAATTATGAGACCAAAAGAGTAGGGTGGCAAGTACCTCATGATGGCTGCATGGCAGTCCGGGTTGACCATTGGATGCTGTAGTTGTACAAAATACAGTTTTGCACAGATTTCAACAGCAAACCCATTTAGAAAATACTTAATTTTCAACTGATGTTACTCTGAAGATGGTTATGAGCACTTTTTTCCATCCCTGTCACTGTCCCATGTGGAATCTTTCCCCCAGCATGAATAGAGCTTTTACCTACAGCAGTAGCAAAAATTGTATGAAAGTGTGTACATGCAGAAGCAGTTCAAGATCCAATTTCCATGAGGGCTCAAGGACTCACTTGCATTAAGCCAGCTTTGGAACAAAGGCCCTGCAAAACTGCCTTGAAGACTATAAACACAGGATTGTTTTACTTCATACACCTACGTAGCCTCTTAAAGCCAAAGGAATTGCACAGGCTTAAGATCACCATATACACACATAATCTGACAGTCTAGGACCATACAGGGGCTGGTAACCTGATTATGTATTCATACTTGATATAAACATTCAGGAAATCAGACACCTTCTGATCAAGGTCATTTTTCCTGGAGTAGAAATGTGTCATACAATCTCTTCCCTGACCTTACAAAACTCAGTATAGCTCAGTACCAAAGGAGTACCAGGCTTCTGACCCTGGTTTTGAGGGCTTCATGAAGCAGGGGCCTGAATGTGGCCCCTGATTTCTAATTCTCAGAAGAGAAATATTTCAAAATACTTTAAAATCAAATTTTGCTACTTTTTTGTTCATGCACACTGAAATAGCTGAGTCCAAAGCCATATACTACAGGCATGCACATATCCCTCATTATGTTTTCAAATAAATGCACATGCATATGGAAAAGCTAGAGAATAATGCATAAGTAATAGTCATTACATAATGATTTAATCCAGTGATACATCATCGATTGTAGCACACATAGCAAAGTGCTTGGGTTTTCAGTTAATATAACTGAGATAAAATACCTAAGAGCAGTGCTCTTGACATTTGATCAGTGCCATGTTTTGAGTTTCTGGAGAAGCCTTAAAGGTTAGTGCTATATTTCATCCTTCCAAGCTCTGCATTTGAAAGCTCAGTCCCACAAAATATTACCTGGTGCCAAGGAAAGGCAGTCATTTTTAAAATCACATTCTGATATAAGCTGTGTAGAATTCTCGGAATCTTCTTTGCAGACAAACTCATTGTCTTCAAGAATGGCATAAATCAGGGAGGAGAGGAGAGGAGAGGAGAGGAGAGGAGAGGAGAGGAGAGGAGAGGAGAGGAGAGGAGAGGAGAGGAGAGGAGAGGAGAGGAGAGGAGAGGAGAGGAGAGGAGAGGAGAGGAGAGGAGAGGAGAGGAGAGGAGAGGAGAGGAGAGGAGAGGAGAGGAGAGGAGAGGAGAGGAGAGGAGAGGAGAGGAGAGGAGAGGAGAGGAGAGGAGAGGAGAGGAGAGGAGAGGAGAGGAGAGGAGAGGAGAGGAGAGGAGAGGAGAGGAGAGGAGAGGAGAGGAGAGGAGAGGAGAGGAGAGGAGAGGAGAGGAGAGGAGAGGAGAGGAGAGGAGAGGAGAGGAGAAGGAATTTATAAGCCCCGGATTAGAACCTGGCCACCAAAAGAGCAAATGGAAAGAAATCCAACCAGGCAGGGCAGAAGGTGCGGTAAAAGATCATAATTTTCAACCCACAATAATATAGGCTGAGAAGTAGAAAACCAAAACCAAAACCAAACCAAAATACAACAAACAAAACACACACACACAAACCCCCAACAAACAACAAATCAAAACAACAAAGAAAAACAAACCCAAAACACCCAAGGAGATTTAGCATCCCCTGGAGGGAACTCATCGGCTGACTCAAAATATCTGGAGGAGACAGGGACTGGAGGAATAATAGCTTATGGATGAAGGGATACCTGGTTTAAGGCAGCTACTGGGCATTGGGCCAGTGAGGAAACCCTCCTCTGGACCTTGTGTGCACTGTCAGGCCAGCTTCAACCTGGCTGCAGAGGGAAAGATGATGGGAAAGCTGTAAGGGATGTACTCCTTCTCCACACCCTGAGCTGGCCTGGGAAGAGAGCTTAGAGAACAGCACCAAAGTGCAAATAAGCAAACCTGGTCTGCATCCTGGGAAGGGCTAAAAAAAAGAGATTGTGGTGAACAACTGTTGCAGCTGTGGGGTGATTCCTGCCCCAAGCTGGAAGAAACATAAGGGAAGCAGAACAAAAATATCACTTTGGTGATACCTCTAACAGGAAGACTGAGTCCCTGGCCCTAAAACTGAACAGAGTCATGTGAAATGACAGTGGGGGGATATGTGTGTTAGCATCATTTCTGGTGAAACACTGGGGCAAATGGTTCACTAATAGCTGAAGTCTGAGCTGCTGAGAACTGATGGCAAGCCATGTGCTGGCTGGAAACAACAAACTGTCCTACAGGCAACTGTTGTGACTCCTTAGATGACACAGTCCTTGTCCTAAAATGCTGTCCTTCGTGGATTAGAAGAGAACAATACATATGTAGAAATACTAAAAATACCTCTGCCTCCCTCATGCCTGCCTGACAAAAGGACATCTCCAGCAGGTGCACCTACGCAGCAGGCACAGGTCTTGCAGAGAAGACTCTGCTTGCACTGTTCATCCTCACACAGCAAGAGACAGTTAAAAATAGCTTGTACTACACAAACCTCTTAAAACAAGTCAAGGAGGACTTACAAAACCATCTCAGGTGCCTTTTTAAAATATGCAGCTGTGTATGCCTTGTGTTTTGGTCTTTAAACAAGTCAAGAAGTGACTGGAGGACATAATTTATAGTGTGGCTATAAGATACAAAACAAAGCATCAGATGAACCCCAAAACCATGATTCTTAACTCTGCTTCCAAGGTGGATTCAGATAAAAGAGTAGAGATTTTTTGTTTTGTTTTTATTTTATTTTATTTATAAACTTTACCAACTTTATTGCCATCATGTAGTCAATAAATCAAGACAAGGTTCTGAGGCAGTTCACATGTTAATAGTTTTGGGATTTTTTCAAACACAATATAAAATCCTTTGAAGAATAACTCCTGGATTCCATAGAATTGCATTGCAGGAGTAGATATTGCACCCTGCTAAAGAAATCCAAAACAAGGAATGGATGAACATATAAATTTATGAAGATTTAATAGCCTGAGCTGGGAAAGGAAATACTGCTGTATTTGAACATAGAGCCGTAATGAAAGAATAAAGAAGCCAGAAGTCTGTAGAAGCAGCTTGCATTCTCACTGAACCAGACTCTTAATGTCTGTGCCCTTTGAAAGAGGAGTTTCAAGCAATACTGATGACATCTGGTTTGTTCTCATTCCTGAAACTTCTTGCCTGTAACAGCACAGAATAATCAGAAATTCCTTGTGCTCTTGGCTGCTTGCTTTTAAATTAGCATTCCAAGTCAAAATAGAGTTAAACACAGTCACACAGACTGGCAGATTTTTAGTTTTTTGCTCTTCAGTCTAAAATTCTTCAAAGCCTTAGTCTTCTCAAAGGAATAATTAAAAAGAAAAAGTGAGCTTGAAGTGCTAGCAGAGATAGTCCTTGCAGAGGAGAGAAGTCCTGTGTCTGGACTGCTTGTGCAAATCTAGTTCCAAGGTTAGTTTTTAGTCCCAGGAAACCTTGGGATCTTACCACACCAGAAATGCTCCATCCGGGTTAAGCTGCTGTGCACAGAAAGGACAGGATCAAGCAGCTCACAGGACTGCTGACAGCTTTGAACTGGGCAGAATGAGAAGCTTTCATGCCTGAGCTATCAGCTGGGTGTCCTTTAGCAGCTCTGGATTCATACCAGGCTGAAGGTGAAATGTGATGGGCAGGTGTGCAGAGGCTGTACCCTCATACTTGTAGACTCCCTCCTCATACTCACATACATATACATGTGTATGCTTATGTTTGTATAAATACATTGCATTTCTTCACAATTACATTGTTTGTTTATACATGTAATATATAGTATATGTAGTCTGCAGTGTACATGCCTTTTATCTACAGCTCTCCCTATGAGCATGAGTGTCTGTATACACACACACACATAAGCACAGCATTATTTAGTTTTCCAGTTGTACTGGAGTTTCCATGGTCTCACAGGAAGGACACAGTAATGCAGCCAGACATTGTGTGTGCTGCGCAGAACTGCACAGAATCTTCTCAAGAAATGCTTGTTTACAATTTGTCAGGTAAATTATTATGTACAAAGCTGCAAGTACCAGCAGACACAGATTTGGCAGCCCAAGGCAGAAGCAGGTGATAATGACACAGCTTTCTCTTAAAGCAACTCCTGACACATGAGATGCTTCAAAGATTAGAGCATCACATTGTTTTTAATGAAATGAAATGGGAGCATGACGCAACCCACACTGACAAGGGATGAAGCAAAAGAGTGGGTGTGTTCCTTGGCTACTGGCAGTGGGGACTGCACTGATGGCTGGTGCCATGTGCTGGAGCTCAGCACACACAGCCAGATTTGCCAGCCAGCCCTGGGTGCTATTGCTGCCTGCTAGATCTGATCTCTGGTGAGATTCCCATCAAAAAATCACAGTTGGCAGAGTTCCTCCAGGTGAGTGGAGATGACCCTCATGCCAGTTTATGGCCTTCAGCAGCGAGGTTCCAGGCAACCCTTCATCCCAGCTCTACAGCACAGGTGGCTGCCTGCAAATTTACCAGTCATTATTCCCTCTGCAATTCCACTACATAGGCTTTGGGGTTACAATAGTGTTCACAAAGACAAATAAGGAATAGGATTCTATAGTTTATATCTGATATGTTTTAAATACACAATAAAAGTCTGTTCTGTTGCTCAGGTACACACTGAGAGCCACTGAGCCAGCAACGGTGACACAGCAGGTGCCACAAGCACTGGATCTCTCCAGGAGGGACAAGGCTGCCCTGCAGTCACTAGCACAGACTGTGCTCCTCCATAACATTCACCAACATGTTGAACATTGTACAGTATGAAAACATACAGAATTCAGACTTTGAATTTCAGACTTGCATACGTCTGGGCTGTATGATTGCCTCTAACCATCAGGAAGAACAATGAAGGTAATTTCCTTGAGTTTTTACCAAATTCCCTCAAATTAGTCTTTGATTCAGTTCCAGTATCTACAGTTGAATTTGAGGATATCCTTCAGAGAAACATTGATTGGAAACTTCTCCAGGAATGGCAAATGTATGACAAACATAACATCAGCTTCATTGGTGAAAATATTATTTCTTTCTTAAACCTATCTATCAACTCTAAAGTTGTTATATCTTTACCAGTAACATCAAAACCCTTATACAGGGTCTTGTAGACCACTTAGAGAAGAAAATATGTAGACATTGGATCTCCTGTAAGAGGTTCTTCTAGCCTTCAGACAGTATTGGTCGATGCAGAAATTCCTCTGATTTTTTTTATATCTCTCTTGGAGTGTGAAGTCCAGGACTGGACAGCACATTCCAGCTGTACCCATGCCAAATGCAGAGGCAGCAAACCTTACAGAGGTCCTGCTCAGTGGCAAGCAGGGGACTGCATTCAAGAACAGCATTGACCTCAACATCATATTACAATTTCATTACAACTGATTATCTATCAGTAAGTCCTGATCTCTTCCAGAATTACTGCTCTGCCAGACAGAGCACCTTCTTAGGCAAACATGACTTGTGGTTTTCCATTCCTAGATATGTTGTATTGTATTTTACCAAACTGGAATACCTAATATTTTCTTGTGCCAGTATTTTTAACCAATTCCCCCAACATTGTCAAGAACAACTGTTTTCCTCTGGAGCTCTCCTGAAAAGACAAAGATCAAGTGTCAATTTTGTCTTATTTTTTATCTCAGTCTGAATATAAATTAAGATTAAGCAAGCTTCCTTACAAAAATCTAAGTGTATTTCACTAACATAATGTTTATCAACAAAACTTCTCAAACTAATCTATAATTATTTGTAAAATTAAAATGTATTATATTTAATAAACCTAGGTTGCACAACACTAATTCTATTACCTTCCTGTAATTATTTATTAGTGGATCACTCCTTCAGTTCTTCCAATATTGTTGGAGACTCACTGGCTGGTAATTAGGGTACCTGATGCACCAAGCATCCAATAAACTAAGCTCTCACCTAAAGCTCAAAGAAGACACTGCTGAGATTTGAGAAGTGGCACAACTCACACCACATGTGTCAATGTTCTGACCAAGAAAAAAAGTGTAAACTTTTAAGGTCTGGCAGAACTTGTCTGATGCAGCAGGGCAGAACCACAAATTCCCTCTGCAGTGGACAGCAGGAAGGCACCATGGGCTCATTCTTACCAACCCACACTGCCCACAACTCAGAATTCTATTCCAGCCCTCCTCACCATGAAATGCAGCTTTATCCTCCCTCCCTTGCAGACCCCCAAGCCAAAGATCCCATGGCCTGAGATTTCCAAAATCACTGGTTGCATCCTACATACCCTAGGGCTTTTTTCACTGTCAGCCATTCTGGCTAGACTACTGGTCAACCTGGTGGTGTGGCCAGCCACAACCACCACAGCCATTCCTTGCTTTCTCCTACATCCCATAGCCCAGCAGCCACCACTGAAGTTGTAGGCAGAAAAGGCTCCTGGCCTTCCACATGGCCCAGCAAAGAGGCCCCCATGTTCCAGCCACATCCTGGTGGCCTCCCCAGCTTGTGAGACCAGACCTCTGGTCTTGCACGTTCAAAGCTCCTACTGACCAGACTGGGCTGCAGGAGGAGGTCATGGTGATATCCTCACTGTAGGCACACTGCTTTGCACATGTCAATGACTGCAGTCAAATGCCAAGAACCCCGGAACAACTGAGATGCTAATTTTGTCTGACATTGCTTGTTCATACCAAGAATGGTATGGAAATAAAGTAGCAATGGTGGGATGTTGATGCCTCCATTCTGTGTGAGAGAAGTGGTCCCATGGTGATGAGAGGCACAGACTGTGGACCAATGCTCCTTCCTGCTCCCAGGGCAAAGAGCACAGGGTTGAGCAAAGCCCCATGTCTGCCCACTCTGGGTCTCCCTGGCAGAGGAGATCCGTGGGCAGGCTCCATCTGCCACCCAGGCTGTGCTGGGCAGCCCAACATATCCGAGGGTGCATGAAGGAGCAGTGCCATGAGCTGAGGCTGCTCCAACATCTGCATCCCGTGAGCAAGGAGGAGCAGCCTTGGTGGCACTGCACATGGGCATGGAGACAGCAGCAGGGAGGCAAGGACATGGCTCAGTGCAGGACCATGCTGATGAAAGGCAATCCCCACCCATTTTGCTGTCTTTCTCTCTCTCTGTAGGCATACATACCTAAAAGTCAATTAAGAAAAACATATATATGTATATATATTTAGACATATTAAAAAATACCCATATTCATACATAAAAAAAAAAGCACACCCATATTCTTCAGAAACATATACACATGTTCTTTCCCAGAATATAATTGAAATTCTGTTTTCAGTTTTCTGGAACTCCCAGAATTAAATCATGCAGTAAGGGGATAGCATAAAGCTGTAGTCAGAAAGTAGTTTACCTTTTCCATTATTCTTTGATAAATTGAGTGGTGTTTGCTTAAAGGTAATTGTCATTGTTTAACCTCAGCTGGCAACTGATCCCACAAAGCCACTCACACAATCCCTCAGGTGAGATGGGGAAGAGAATTGGAAGAGCAAAACTGAGGAAATTCATGGGTTGAGATATAGACAGTTAATAGGTAAAGCAAAGGTCCTGTGCACTCAAACAAAACAGAGCAAGGAATTAATTCACCACTTCCCATGGGCAGGCAGGCGTTCATCCATTCCCATCATGCATTATAGTAATTGGGGAAGGCAAACAGTATCACTCTTAACATGCCCCTTTCCTGCTTCTTCCCCCAGCTCTACGTGCTGAGCATGCTGCCACATAGTCTGGAATATTCCTTGGATCCATTGGGATCAGCTGTCCTGGCTACATCCCATCAAAACCTTTTGTGCATCCCCAGCCTTCTCGCGGGAGTGGGGGACAGAACAGGCCTTGACTCTAAGTGAGCCCTACTCAGCAATAACAAAGACATCCTCAAATTATCAACAATGTTTCAGGACAAATCTGAAATATAATCTCATACCAGCTATTCTGAAGCAAATTAACTCGACCTCACCCAAAATCAGCACAGTAAGGCTACACCTATTTGCCAAAGAACTAGCTGCAGAAGTGTTGTGAAAAGGTAGAGTCAGAGAAGAGAGTAATAGAAAACTCCCCTTTTCATATTGCTGTGATGCCAGGGAGAATGTTTTCTACCCCACTGCCTTTACTCTGCTTTTAAGAAGTTCTTGGAGCTCAAATAATACTTCTGTGATTTGTACTAGTGTATGAAGGCACCTTGAAGTTCTCTTCTTTGGAGGCTTCATGCTTTTAACTGGAGGGGTGTCCAGGTAGAGGGGGTGGATGCTCTTTGAAGGCATCCCTTAGAACTGAGTGTCCTTGGGTCTGCTCTGACCCTGCAACTCCTCCAGGCCTGAAATAGGAATACAGTCACAGTCCAGAGCAAAAGCAGTCAAATTCTGTATAAGCTGCCAAAAAAATTAACTTGTGATTCTTCTGGGATAATGTCTCTTTGGACTAGAGCTCATTTCCTGAAGAAACTGCCTTCCCTGGGGCCTGGCAAGGAGGATGAGGTGACCAGCTAAACCCTTCACCTGCACAGCACAACACAGCACAGCACAGATGATCCTGGAAATGCTGGGAGAGGATGCCATGGTCCTTGCCTGAAAGGTCTAATCAGGCAGATGACAGACCAGAACCTCAGCAGACTCATGCCAGAAGTCAAACTAAGGGATGTCATGTAGAGGCTGTCCACAGTGTTCAGGCATGGTTTTGGCATGGTCATCCCTGGAGCAGGGAAGCTTTTCTGAGAGGTTTGTGATGTTGGAGGTGAGCTACAGGATCGTTCCTAATGAAAGCCACTCCTTGGCCTATGGTGAGAGCAGTGAGGGTTGCATGTGCATTGGAAATAGGCTTTATGTTCACTTTACAGAATGAAATGTTGTGGTCCTTTTGGTTTCCATTTTCTAGATATTTGCCTTGTCCGTGCCTTTCTCTAATATTGTAGGCACCTTTCTCCAGATAAGCTCTGACGTTGCCTGGGAATTTGATGGGGCTGTGCAGCCCCAGGAAAGCCCCTTCTGGCCAATTTTTCCAACAGGTTGCAGTGGATGAGACAGGGCTACCAGCCCACCAGGGACCCTTCCACTACCGCCTGCTCAGTGCCACACAGATCAACCCAAGCTCCTACACATTGCAGCCAGGCTTGGGAAAGCTTGTCCTTTACTCAGCTGCCCCCAGAAAAATGGCCAATTGATTTGGCCAAGATCTCTTCACCCCAATAACCCTCCTGCTTTTTTGTCTGTACTAACAGGTGGCTTTGCTGGATATAATGCTCAGGGTAAAACACAATTGTATGGGAGGGACCTGGGCCACAAGCAGAAGCACCCCCTTGTGCTCTCCCCTCTTTCCATGGGGGAGCTCAGCTGTCTCTCTCCTGTGCTGCCTCCCCTGCATTCAACATTTTGTGGAAGAAACTGTCTCCTTTGATCTGCTGATCCTTGATCATCTTTGATCATCTAATATAACTAAAGATCCTGAATTAATGCTGCTGTCATCTCACAGGGAGCCCAAGTTCCAGATATTCTGTTTGGTGTGCTGTTGAGATCTCTGATAGCAGCATTTTTGTGACCAGTTAAATACCAACTGTATGTGGAGAGCAGGGTTGATGGGAAGGTGACTGTAGTCCTTGTTGCAAGGATTTGGCTAATTATAGAGGAGCAGCTCCTCTGCTAATGTGAATTGTCACAGCCCTGCTGGAAAGCACAAGCCATGAAAATTCACATCAGCTGAAGACACTTCCCATCACCCAAGAATTTGCTGCAGCTTTGTCTTTCTAATATAAATATTTATGTGGATGGATCTGTCTCCATCTTGCAATTTGACAGTCTATGAATACCTACAGCTTCAGGTCCCCTCCTCACCCCTCTGCCTCATTATAGCTCTTACAGATAGTATTATAAACAGACCTATTGCCTGACTCTAAGATTTTTATTTGAATCTTGATTCCACAACAGGCAAATCATATTTCCATGTGCAACAGTTAACATGTTTCTGAATTGCCTTTGTTATCCTAGTGACTTTTTTTTCAGACATTTTCTGAGGAAGTGCTTGTAAGCATGGATGGGACATGGCATTACAGACCAAGTCAACTAGAGGAATACCTTTGCCCAATATCAGGCTGAGACACACAAATATTGGGGTTTAAATTTTTTGGGGCCTCCAACTGCACTCCCAGTATTCACACAATATATCTAGCATGTACCAAAGGCATTGTGTCTCATTAAATGCAGAAATGCCAAACACCAACCTCTTTTACCTAATTCAGACTTGGTAAATTGAATTCCCTCATGTCCCAAAAGAGGATTTGAAAGTCTATCTTCCAGGAGCCATGTGCTGGCATCTTGTGGGTATATCCTTGTGCTGAAGCTGTCTGATAGCATAACAATGGGTATCAGACATCCCAGGGATGTTAGAGAATCAAGGACACAAGTAGCTGGCACTGATCTGGTGGTCATTGTGCTCCCCCAGGCAGAAGATTCCCAATTTCTTTTCTGTATTTCCCAGGCTGTCCCTCCAAGGTAGCCTATCAAGTTTTGGGATAAAGGAGTAAGAATGGGCAGAAGATGTCAACCCCCCTCTCCCTCCTGGGCAAGCATTTGGACTGGGTCTGGCCAGGATAGAATCAGCTTTCCCCAGAGCAGCCTGTACAGTGTTGTGTTTGATCTGCAGCTAAACCAGTGTTGACAGCCCACCAGGGTTTCAGATATTGCTGAAAATGCTTGCACAGCATCAAGGCTTCCTCATTTCTGCACTCTGCTTTCCCTCAGTGAGTAGGCTGGCAGTGGGCAAGGAGCTGGGAGGGAACAGTGCTAGGACAGCTGGTCTGAACTGATCAAAGGGATATTCCATGCTGTGAAACATTATGCCAGAAACAAAACTGAGGAGGAAGAAGGGGATATTTCAGGTTTCTAAAGGTGCTGTTGCACAGTGAGTGGCTTGACATTGGCCTGTTTGTGGGAGATGGTGAGTGATTTGCTTTGCATTACCTGTGGGGATTTTTATCTTGTTCCTTCACTTATTAAATTGCCTTGATTTCAATCCACAAGTTTTATTGCTTTTGTTTTCCATATTGGAAAGGAACATTTTATGCTGGGATCCATGGGATCCATGGAGTAATGATAAATATTTTCAAGCGCAGGAAAGGACACTTCCAAAGAACAGAAGAACTAAGAGAAAGCAAACCAAGGTCTATGGAAATATGATGTGTTACATTCAAAGTACCATCTAAATTTCCTGCAAAAAGAAATGACAGTGTCATGCATTAAATATAAGTCAGCGCAAAGTAGGAGAGAAAAACAGTGTACAATAGTTCAATTCACTGAATAAAAACATGAAGGCTCAATTTTTATTCTTTATTTCAATGTAATTGTAGAAAGAGAAAATTTATTTTCCTGTGAGAGAAAAAACCCAAACACATTAATGATTCCTTCTTTTCAAAAGGAAGCAGGACAATGCAATGTGACAGGCATAAATGTGTGCAGTGTCTAAGGATTCTAACTTGAAAGATTTCAAAGCAGTGACAACTCAAAACTCACAGTAGTAGTAAAATAACATTCCTGAGATGCTGAGAATAATTGGATTCATATTTAGATTTCAATTAAAATATGACACCAGAGAAACCACTCAGTCAAGAATATCAGTACTTGCCAAGGACAACAACTTCTTTGTCTCATGTGAACATTATCATTTTACCTTAACAGGGCAGGGAGGAAGGGGGTGGTCTGGTGCAAAGGGTGCTAGTATGAAATCTAGATTCAATTCGTCAAAGCTATCCTAGGTGCAGAGTTCTCCTTTGTCCAGACAAGCACTTAAGCTGCAGAACCCAAAAAGCATTTTCTTACCTAAGTCCCTCCAGAACTGCAGTGAGGCCCAGGCAGGAGTCGGGTGCTCCTCACCTGGACACTGAGCAGCTGCCTATCCTCACTCCTTGGTGTTTCCACCTTGGCTAAGCTGCTGGGAAGGCCAGTGCCAGGAAAACCAAGTGTACTCTGGACAGCTGTGAGTTAATCTGAGAGGCTCCTGCTGCTGACATGTCCAGCAGCTACAAGAGCCAAACCATCAGCCCTTGGTTAGACAGCAACCCTGGTATCCCAAGTCACTGGTTGCCTCCAGGGGGTTCCAGCAGTGATGGCTCTGATGGAAGAGAACAACTGGAGCCACCACAACTCATGAGATGACAGGTGACAAACAGCTGAGTTTCCTCAGCACAATCACAGCCAGTCACAGAAAACAGGGTGTCAGCATTTTTTTATTAATTCAAATAAAATTATGTAGTACTGGAGCAGATGTCAGGAAATCAGCTGATCCAACCTCCTGCCCAGTTGCCCTTACAGCACTTCTGAGGAAAAGCTACAGAACATTTTCTTAAATAACTTCCACAAAAGTTACTGTAGGAAGCTCAGTGTGGGCAAGGTGTTTAAAGTGTTGCAGAGAGCAAGAGATCAGGAGTGTGGCTAACTCATGCCCAAGGTGAAGGGGAGATCAACCATTTCAGCCCCCAGGGATGTCCCAGTCACTGACCCACAGCGACATGTGACATGTCAGAAGCTCACCAGTGCAGAGGCAAGCTATGGAGGCATAATAAAAAGTCAGGGAACATGTCACACAAGGACATTCTAGAAAAAGACAACAAAAAGCAGAACTGGGTCCTAGTTGCAGTGCTGCCAGTTATTTCTTGTAATCTTGAGCAGCTCATTCCTATGCTTCAGTTTCTACATCTGCAAACCAAGGCAAATAGCCTCTGCCTACATCAACGTGGACATTTGCCATCATACTGCAAAGAGCTAAGAGTAATTTCATGTCATTAATGTTGTTTAATTCTGTGTTATCCTCAATAACTATGGATTGACAAGATGAGCTCGCAGCCAAAAAACTTTTTTTATATGCTGAATGGCCGTATGTAATAGGACCAGGTGAAATAGCAGCATCTGCTTAACTCACCCTCAACCTTCAGAGGGTGTAAGCTGAACTTTCCTTGTGCAGCATTAAATTGTGGTGCAGTACTGACCACCAATCCCTTTGGGAGCAAATACAGGCCCTGCCTCATCTTGTTAATTAAACTTGGAGCATAGAAACAGCTTCACATGACTTTACCTCCTCCTCTTCTTCAGTCGCCAATAAAAATACCTGCCTGACTTTACTGGTAAAACATTTTCTACCACTGCTGGCAGCCACAAAAGGCTTTTCTCCTTGAATTATAATTGTAATGTACTATTCAAGCATTTAAGCAATGGAGAAAGAGCTAGAAACCTGCAAGAAACCAAATAAAGCCCCACACAGAATACACGACTTTTTATTTTTTTCTTCAAAATTATAAAAGAACTGGCCTAGCCAGTTGGGTTGGCCAAATTATAAATCCCTGTGATATTAAATTACATAGCCATGACACAACTGGATTTGCATAATGGCTTTTTACAAATTTTCAAAACATAGATGATTTTTCCAAATGTAAGCCACAGCAATTTTTTTTTCATGACTAAATTCTTACTCCATAGGAAGGTTGTTCCGCCAAAATACTGGATGTTTCACAGGCAAACACACATCTGGGAGGCTATGGACTATTTTATATTTATGTGCCTAGATATTTTCCCCAACAGATGTGGGATCCCCCTGTGACAAATTTAAGCTTTCTGACAATTGACTTCACTTTTTTTTGCTACTTACCTTGTACCAGTGGGATTTAATGGGCTGCAAGTTGAAAGCTGCTGATTTAAATATCAATCAAATTAATTCTGCAGGAGGATTTTTCATATTGTGAGAGAAAGAGCTCAGCCCCTGCAGATGCAGGGAGGAGGGGAGTGGAGGACTGTGTAGTTATAGTGTAGTTATGGGAGGCTTGTTAGCAGGGTTTCTTTTCCAGAGATCTTCTGGGATGCAAGGCTGAGGGATCACAAGACCCCAAGAGTATCAAATGAAGACTGCACCAGGCAGCCCCAGCCCGACAACAAGCACCCTGCATTAAGCCTTCCTCTGTCCAGGGATTACACCTGAGCTCTGTGGCCACAGGTAGAATTCCCATGTCCCCTATAGACCAGCATCATTCTGCCCATGATTGGACACCTCTGCACCTCTCTTGTGGTGTGTCCTCCTCAGTTGCCCTCTCCTTGCCTCTTGTCCTGGGCACTTTTCCCTTGTCAGAGTGTGAGGAGACAGCCCCCGTCTGCATCTCGTCCCAGCTTAACTCTGGCTCCACAAACAAACCTGCAGTTCGAACTTCATCTGGGATGAAAAATGTGATGTATTGAACACCACTCCCCCATACCACCCCCATGATTTTGCAGATTCTTGGTCTGGGCTGTAACTTTGGGGCAAGTACCACATTAGATGCCTGGCTAGGGGCATGCCCTATATGTGAGGTTTCCAGAAATTAGCTAAATCAAATGGCATACTTGTCCCAAAAAGTGGGACCACTGTCCCCCACTACATCTGGATTTATGCTGGGGCTGCCAAGCAGGAGGTGCAACATGAATGTTCAGTGATAGCTCGTGGGTTTTGACACCAGGGTGGAGCATGGGAGCCACTTCAGGAGAGACCTTCCCTGGGCTGCAGGTCAAAACCACATATTACAGGTTAACAGCTTGAGAGGAGGCCAAAGAATTTGTCTATTCTTCTCTCTGTGTCCCTGTTTCTGCAACTTTTTCTTACATGGTATAGTTCTCAGAGTCCTATATTTCATGCCACAAAAATTTGGGACTGCACAGTTACCAGTCTCTGCAAGTGGGAATTGTATCCTAAAAAAAATTGCCCATGGACCCATATCCTACAGACCGTTAGGCAGCTTAGAAAGCACCAGCCTGCTTGTTGTACAAATTCCAGAAAAGCATTTGGTTGTTGCAGGAAATCTGATTGTTGCACAAATTCCAGGAAAGCATTCCATGAACTAGATACCTTTGGGATTAGCCTATTACAAGTCCTTTCATTGAGGCATGTGATATAAGGCCTGATTTTAGGGTCAGAAGCTTTCAGTCTAAGCTGTACATGCAGTGTTGTGCAAGAGGATCTACAAGGGAAAGAAGCAAACTTCATTGTCAGACACTGACAAGTCTTTTGCTGTCCATTTAATCTGGAAGGTTTTACTTCTGGTTTTGGAATTGTTGCTCAGATCATCTCAAAGATTTTACTAATTTTCTGTGAGCTTTGGTCCTGTAAATATAACTGCTGTCAATTTGTTTGATGTGCCTGTTGCTGCTTAAATCTTTACCTAAATAATGCAGTGTGACTTTTGTTTGGGAGGAGTCACTAAGAACCTTTCAGATCATGCATGATATGAATCACAAGTGAAACCAGAAAATGTGTGGCTGGAGTTAGTTGTGTAACAGCAGAGGGATATTACACAAGTGCCCAAACCTTGGCTGAAGTCAAGCTGGGGACTGGTAAATCAGGAGACACCACTAGCAATGATGGGATGGTCAACAGGTTGTTGTCAGACCTTGCTTACTCATTGACTAAAAGGAGTTGCCAAACTGGTGCAATGCTCTTCCCCTCATCTCAGGCCCTGATTCAGCTGTGGTACAAAGACAAGGACAGGGTTCCAGGCTGTTTTGTTCCACTGTTTGCTGAAGGGCAGTGGCTGGCTGTGGGACAGGGCAGCATTCAGCCATATCTCCTCAGGGGAGTGCCACTGAATCACATCCAACATAATCCTTCACCACTGCTGCAAACTCTTCCTGGAGGCTCTGTCAGCTCAGGCTTGTCTAACCCCCAGGAGAGGCTGCTCCTCCTCAGGCACCCCAAGGCAGTGCTCCCTGCTGTTGGCTGTGTCAGGCTCTGGGATCCCACTTGGGGGACAGCCTGCACACCAGTGCACCCTCCCCACCTCACTGCACACCAGGGCCGGGCTGTGGCACTGAGCCCTGCTGCAGGGCACAGGGATGGGTCAGCCCATGCCAGATGTGCTCTGGGCAAATGTCAGGGCTGGAGGCAGAAGCTCCGGGCACAGTAGTGGAAGCACTTGAGAAGCTCCCTGCTCCCACACCAGAGCCCCACTCAGGCTGCAAGCACCACAACCAAAGGTTTCACCTAGCAGCTATGAGAGACAGTTTAAAATATTATTTTCTTTTAGGTCGTGTCAGCACAGGTTTCTGTGACTCCTGAGGCACTCTATGCTTTGCCACGTGCCTAGGGCAGGAGCCCACCCAGCTGCACCTGCAAGATACATGGATACAGCTCCTTTTTGCTGGGGCTGGCACATCTTCTGCTGTGCTTCCCTTGGGATGAATTGCTTGGAGGCTTTCATTTGTCCCTTTTCACCCCTTGCTGTATGATGTTCAGAGTTTCTATTTTAAGCAGAAGCAGTCCAAATGAATATGTCACAGTTAAGGTGACTCACGCCTCAAGAACGCATTCCTCCAGATTTATAATCTGATTTTTGAAGCCTGAGCAGCCCCACTGCACACTCCAGGCGTGCCTGAGTAACTTGTAATAACCCTCTGTGGAGGTTACGGCAACTTTGTTCAAAGGTATTTCTTTCAGAGCGAGAAAAGTAAAATTGCCCTGGCCAAACAGACATGAGAGCACTGATCAAGGAGGGACAATGCTGCTTTCTGCAAGTAGAGACATTACGGAGCACTGAGCTGAGGCATCTGTGTTTTGCAAGTGCCAGCCCATCAAACACAGTGTGCCAGGGTGCTCCTGGCAGCCCCTGCTGCCTGCCAGCCACCCCCACTATGGGTTTGGGTCTCCATGAACTTCTCAATGTCTCCTTCCACACTGCCATCTTCTACCAGCTTGCACTGAAAGGGTGAGAAAAACTCTACAGCATCCACCAGGTGCTCTGGGAGGTCACTGCCTTAGCCCTGCCATGTCTACCACAGCCTGTTGTCAGTGCTGAAATATTGGTCATCAGCAGGAGGGCTCAGCCTGTGTACACCCTGTGCCTGATTGCAGCAGTGCATCCCAAGTGCTGAGGAGCAGGAGGGCTCCTCTTCTGGTTTGGTAGCCTCTTCCACTTTCTTGGCAGAAGCCTGAGCAATGACAGAGTTGGGTGGCATGACAGGGGATCCAGACCCTATTTTCCTACAACAGCTGCAGAATAATAAAAATGCCAGCATGAATCAGCTGGTGCACAAAGACACTCAGGTCATTTGTGTCAATGAAGCATAACTTTACATCATTTAAAGAATGTCGGCCTAGTGACAACATGCAGGAGTTTGACATCACTGAATTGAATTTCAGTTTTTCCCTGCTAAAGGGCTTTTACAGGTGTCTTAAACCTCCCTTGCAATGTTTGCTGAAAGATGTGCTGAGAAGACAGTGATCTCACAACAAGGGCCAGTGGATCAGCCCATATTCCTGAGCCATAACTCCCACCACTGGGAGCCTGGGGTGTGCCTGTAGGATAACTGGCACATAACATCAGGGCATGGAGCAGGTCTGCAGCCCACAGAGCTGCTGCAGATGCCCTTCGGGAACCTCCCATGTGCAGCCCCCCATGTCCCAGACAGGACAGCTTCTATAAGAGATCAGAGTGCAGGGAAGAATCCTTGTAGAGATCCTGACGGAGGAAACACTGAGCTCAGAAGACTTTGTGACCCATAGAGCACATAGCCTGTGTGTGCACTGGGGCATCCTGCAGCCTCAGGGCAAATTGCACCATCAGGTGTAATACTGTCTGTGGGCATCTCCCATTTGGCACCAGCAATTACATCACCAGCATGGCCTTGCCCTTGTCCAAAAGTGCACCACGAAGTTGTGATGTGAACATTCCACTGTTTGACACAGTAGAAATGAGGAGCAGAGTTGCTATCTTGTAAGAAAATCCTGTAACAGTTCAAATCACCCAATTGATGTAATGCTCTGTGTGGAGGATCTGCACAATGTGCTCCACGTGGGTGCACAGCTTGGGCTCCTGCTGTCTGAAGGAATGTAAGATTTTTATAGTGTTTTCTCCATGTTAGGATTTAACCCCAGCTTAGCTGCATGGCAACTAAGGTAGCATGCGTCTGCTTGCTCCACTTCCCCCTTCATACCCACTTCAGTCTGGTGGAATAGGAGAATCAGAAAAAGGTAAAACTAGTGAGATAAAAACAGTTTAATAATTAAAATAAAACCTAATTATAATAGTGATAAAAAGAGAAAGAAAAAAGAGAAGAAAAGAGAGGAATAAAATCCCAGAAAAAGGAGTGATGAATGTAATTATTCACTACTCCAAGAAGTCATCAGCAGCTCCTGACCAACTCCCACCAATTTATTAACTGATGGGACATGATGTTCTATGATATGGAATATCTCTTTGGCCAGTTCAGATCCCCTGTCCTGGCCACACGTCCTCCCAGCCTCTTGTGCACCTACTCATTGACGCACCATGAGATGCTAAAAAGTCCATGCCTTAGGGCAACACTACTGAGCAACATAAAACATCAGTGTTATCAGCATCATTCTCATACTAAATCTGAAACACAACACTGTACCATATACTAGGAGGAAAACTCTATTGCAGTTGAAACCAAGACACTCTAATAAACAGGATTTTAAATGATACCTTACACAGTCTGCATACCCTTCTTATGGGGTCTGCCATGGACCAGCCCATCCTGGTGCAGAACATCAGGCACTGGCTGTCAGGTTGGTAGGAAGCATCTGCTTTCTTAAATGGTGTTTCCTGGAGTGACAGGCTTTTATATGGAAATTTAACCCAGCATCAGTCATTTTTCCAAGCTGGTGTAGCACTTCTGGTAATAACAGTAGTGTCTGGCATATGCTTGAGCACCATGTTCTGCAGAAATGAAATGAAATGCAGAAATGAAAGTGCCTTTTCTGATTTTCAGGATGGATGAATGTCCTATAGTGACACCAGGTTTTTAAAAAAAGAAAGATGTTATGAGAGGTGATCAATAAAGAAACTCCAGCATTTGGCAAACCACCTTGTTCATAAAGTTTCCAGTGTCCATGTTCTCTACCTTAATGCTGGCCAGGTTATTGCTGATCAATCCCTGTGCTGTTGAATCATTTCCATGCAGAGGTGTTTTATTACTCCACTGCCTACAAAACTCAAAATATGATAAAGCTGATAAATAATAGATGAGATCTTTAGCTGTCATTGGTGATCATTCTCTGGAAGCCAGGAAAGCACTCTGCTGAGTGCCCTTGATTTGTAGCACATAAAAGCTTTGGCTTCAAGGATCTTCAACCAAAATCAGAGCAGCAACTGTAATAATTATGCTCTATGGTTGCTACATTTGCTATCAGCTTCAACTGCTATAATGCAAGAAGTAAGAAAAAACATAATAATATAAAAAAACAAAATGGTCCCTTGAGAATTGTCATTGCACTGAGAATTGTCATTGCACTTGAGAATAGTCATTGCACTGAGATGGTGTAAATGAATTCAAAAAGACACTTCTCTCTGTCAGTTAAGGAGCTTTGTTCCTGACCCTCTAACTAGGACATACTACTCATTGTGCTGTTCATGTTTATAATAGGTCGCCACCATATCGTGGCAGGAGGGAAACAAGGCTGTTGAAAAAAATAACATTGCCAAGTGAAAAAAATTGTTTTACTTCTGTCACTTCTTGCCTGTGCAGTTACAAAACAATTACTCAGAAGACTCTTTCCCTCATTCACCTTGTGTATTGATACAGTGTCAGGACTTAGAGACTATTTCCATTTTCTGTCCCTCTGTGCAGTCAGGGAGTCTACAAGTTTTTCTGGTATCTATCCAGTCCTTCCATCTCATGATAAAGGAAACTCTAAATACAGGGCAGTGTGTGTACCACATTTTGGCAGAGGAACTCAGGACCAGTCAGAGGATCTGGAAGTGACTTTCCTCCTTTTCCTTGTTACTGCTACCCTTTCTGGCACATTGCAACTTTAATCCCCTAAATTTTACAGTAAAATTTTACATCACATATACTAATAAATGTGTGGGAACTAAAAAAGAACAAAATCTCTTAAGGCTGTCCACAGTCTTCATTCCAGAAGAGATGTGTAAGATGTTTCTATGCAGGTTTCAAACATACATGTGTTGGTGCAGCTTTTATTAAAATAATGTTGTTGAGTAATTTCTTAAAGTAAATTTATACAGCAGGTAAGTTAACCGATTCTATATTAGGCAATAGTCATAGCTAAAAAGAGTTGAAAATTTTCTAACAGAATGGTGTGCATGGGTAAACACAGTTGTGTTGAAACCCAGATACCCCAGGAAATAGGATTATTTCAGTGACATTTAATAGGAAAATAATGTAAACACCCTTTTGGATAAGGCTAAAAGTTTTCTTTGGGTGCTGCCAGAATAAAATATTTTTATTTCATAGTCTAATTAAGATATTTCAATAAAAGTGCTCATATTCCAAACATTTTAGCATTCAACATGTAAGATTTTAACACATCAAAATATTTTAAATTGTGTTCTCATTTTGCTTATTTTAATTAGGGTCTTTCCTACCCATAAGACCTGAAGATTCTTGCTCCATGTGCTGAGAGTGAGTTGCCTCTTGTTTGTACCACATAGCTCAACACAGTGCCTGGAAAACTAAGCTGACCCTTTAGTGAGGAACATGCACTAAAAGACTTGAGCTGGAAATTAAACACACATTCATGAGCTGCTTTTTAAAAACCTATCACTGCTTGAGGAACTTCATTCTTTTCCCACAGTCCTAGGCAACATTTCTACTGTAATATCAAAGTGTAAACCCTGGATCAGCCTCTACTTTGCAAAGTTTTACCAGGTAGCTGTTTTGGCTGAGAGTGTAGGAGTGTATCTCAGTCAACATTTTAGAAAATTTTTAGGGGAAAAAGTTGTTGTTTTAGCTGTAAAAAAATTAAAATCCCTTCTGACAGAGTACTGCAGGTGTGTCCTTATTGCTGATTTGGCCTGAGGCCAAACACTGGGGCCCCTCCCTGTCTGTGCCTTACATCACTGAGGCTGGATGAGGACACCAGTTTCTGATGAGGAAATAAGCACTTTCCCGAAGTGGGGCAGAATGACCTTTTCCCAAGGAATCTGAGTGGAACAGTGGTGAGCTCAGCTAAAAGTCTTGGGGAAACTGGTGTTACAGCAGCAGCATAAAAACCCTCTGCTCATATCTGCTGGGGTCTTGGAAACCCAGTGCATGTAGCTAAGACCCTGCAGAGCTGGTCAGATGGGATAAGGCTACAGCCCAGACGTGGGTTTCTGGTCAAACCTTTGTAGTATCCTTCCTTATGATCATCTGTTTTCATGTGACCACTTCTCCAGCCCACTTTGTGTTTCTCCAACTTCATCTAATAGCAACCAGACAGTGGACTCTCTTGCTGTCTAAACTCAATGTGACAATACTGAGAACATTGAGCTCACCATTACATGAAAAAAATGTCAAAAATTTGAAGGCACCAGTCCAGGCAACCAGCCTAAAGCCACAGTGCTACAGAGCTGGGGATATATAACCTCTTCTCCAAGCAAGAGAGGCTGTCCCCAGTTCTTGGAGAGCAGCCAGGCTGCAGAAAAACATGGGTTGAGCTTCTGACAACTGAAGTAAAACCAGGTGGATCTGTTCTCCTCAGCAAGCCCCCTTGGCATGCCTTATCCCATCCTGTTGTGTATGGGCAAGAGGGTGCAGAGCTCCCACCTGAAACCAGGCATGAGCAGGGACTGACTCTTAATCTGTCACTGCCTAGTGAATACTTCTCTGGTTACTTCAAGGCTGTTACAGAGAGGCAAATGATCTCCATGACCTTTCTGCTGAGCAGCAAAGGCCCCAGGAACCTGGGCTCATTCTAAAGTAAATAGCAAACATTTCTGATTTCTCAGATGTCTGTGAAAGTGAAACCATCTCTATTTGGGTGTTCCTCATGGGGGTTTCTTCTCCAAGATCTGTTCCTGGTACAAGAATGTCTCTGTGTCTGTGTGGCTACAGCATGCAGCACCAGCATGTCAAAATCAAATGCAGTTAAGACTAAATCCTTCATTGTGCTTTAATTTACATGAACTTAAATGCCAAGGCCATGCTCATTATCTGACAGGGTCAGAGCAGTAGCTGGGTCCCAGGGAAGCACTTATTGGCAGAGTGAAAAAAGCCCCCCAAAAAAGCCAAAAAAGCCAAAAAGCCAGGGTGCCATAGCACTCTGCAGAAGGGAGGGTGAGGACAATGTGCCTGAACTAAGCAGAGGGCAGGAGACAACAATAATTTGAAACAGGCAGTTTGGGCTCCTTTAGCACCATGTCTCTTCACAGTAAATCCAATGCTACCTCAACCTTTTAATGCATCTTACTGCTAATCAAATAGCACAGTATAGGTCCATCACTGCTCCCACACAACAGAGCTATTTACTTTGAACCAGCAGAAACATAGAGAGCCCCAATGCCCAACTGTTACAGCCTGAATCCTTAGACAAAAGGAGAAAATCAGCCAGAAATTACTGAATAACTTGTTTCTTTGGGGTTTGGTTTTCTTTTTTAAAGTGGCTGGATTGCCTTCATCCTTTCGCTCAGTTCTACAGATTCTTCTGAACTGCAGAGCCAAAAGCCAGCCATGCCAGCCCACATACCACAGGAACAAGAGAGCCACCAAGAGGGTTGTTTTGACAGCAAATCCTGAAATTACAAAAGCAAACACATCAGTTTGCTTTGAAAGGCCCTTAGTGGTGTTTATGCTGAAAAATCAAATGTAGTCAAAACAGCAAGTCTTTCTTAAAACTTCTAAATTGTTCCTTCAGTTATAAGTCACTCAAGGCTTGAAGCAGCAGAAGCATGGATGTCTTGACAGTCCTTGGTAGCTGTGCAAGCTGCAGATGGAAACTGTCCTGCCAATACTACCCAAATATTGGATGGGGCAGAAAAATGAAGGCAGGACACCATTTCCAGAGCTAATGGTGAGTCCCTGTAATTCATAATCAAATTAGGGACTGGGTTGTCTTTGCAAGTGATGGAGTGGGAACATGTCCCTGCCCTCATGTTTCACACATCCAACCTATAGCTTTCATGGGTGATTGGTGGTGGTTGTACAAAGGATGCCCAGTGCACAACAAAAGTGACTCTTTGCCTTTCAAAACACTTCTCTGCCTCCCTCTACCTAGGAACCAGGACTCATTACTAGGTAGAACCTGTATCTTCCTGAGTATAGCCAGGGTTATTTACACTTCCACATTTTTTGTAGAAATACCCTTTATTTTTCACATATTTTACCATACCATTCAATTGGTTCACTCACTAAGTTTTCTGTGTCAAATTGAAATATTCCTGCAGGCTGGATGGCTGGTAGAAAATATCGTTCTCTGCCATGATCAAGCAATCCAGAGGACCAGGATTCAGAGGGTTATTTCCAAACTGGTGTATGCCATCAATACACTGGGAGAATTTAAAAGACTTCTGGGTTGTTACTTGCAAAAATCACTGCAGAAACGTATCAAAAGTTCATTGTAGAAGATGAAACCTATTGAAACAAAGATGTGTTTGCGGCCCATCACTACAAATAAGTAGCCTCAATTAGTCATCTGGGTTTGCATGGGATCTTTTTTGGAGTTTGTTCTACTTGAACATTAAAAAGAAACACACACCACAAGAAAAAAAAAAAAACACAAGAAAATTACCAAATGGTTTACTACCAGGCAGAGAAAACAGAGCTGGGTAACAGCTTCAACACTGCAATAGTATAGAGTGATGGTGGCTTTAAAAAATATATCTGACCATAGTTAAAGGTGCAGTCGGGGAACATCTGTGTAAAAACTTTGTTTAAAGCTGAAAAGACAGCAGAAGGTGACTGGTAACTGTTATAAAGGCTCAGACATGGCCCGCCAGGTGGGTGGGTTACTACATCCCTCCTGGTTCGTACCCCAGGAGGTACCTGTGGAGAACCGTGAACTGAAATATTATGTCCCACAATCCCATTTTTTTTTCTTTCCTTTTTAAAGAAAAAAAAAAAATAAAAAACCACAAACATAAAGAAAACATTGAAAAATCCCCCCAACAAACAGACAAATTAGAGAAGCCACAACTAAACAAAACCCCAGCCGAATAATCAGAACAAACAAGACGCCACACAGCGAGGTGCGTTAGAATGCAGTCACTAGAACTGCGGCTGTTGTGCCCGGGCGCCTGAGGCGGCGACGGCCCCTGCGGCCGCAGGGGGAGCCGGGGGAGCCTTTCCGCCGCCCGCTGCCCGTCTGTGCTGCACCTCACATGCCACCTAGCGGCTTCCCGAGCGGACAGCCCCTGGTTAGGCGGGATTTACGGGATTTACGGGATTTACGGGATTTACGGGATTTACGGGTTACAGGCGCGCCGCCCTGCCGCTGCTCGTACGCCGCAAGCTCGCTGCTGAGGGACGCGGCCCCGGCCAGCGCCGCCTGTCACCCGCCCCTCAGGGCACCCTCGCTCCCCCAGAAATCCCCACCGCCCTGGCCTGTGTTTGCAGCTCTCTCCTGGCTTCTGCCGTGTTCAAAACCCTCACGGAGCCTGCGCCCGTTTGGCTGCTCACCTTACCCCTCTGGGCCACCAAATATCTGGTACAACCTCCTCCTCCAGGAGGTTGTACGTTTAACTTTTAAACATTCGGTGATGACAGACACCGCAAAGTTCATGTTAGTTAAAATCCTAGTTTTAACTAACTAGGGAAAAAAAAAAAGGGGGGGGGAATCAGAAATATTTAAAGAGGTCTTCCTCTTTCTCTCTTTCTAACTTCTTGCAAGGGTCAGGGAGGATTTTATTGTTCAGCTCAGCAGCTGCTCTTTGAGTGCCCTACAGCTGTTTTCCTTCAGACAAAAGGTGTTATACTATAGCCCTTTCAGTTAGGCCATTACTCCAAGAAATGCTAAGTTTTGGTTAAGAGCAATGTTTTGCCTCCAAAAGTGGTAATTTGAATAGTCTCGCTCCTTTCTCAAGGTGGCCTAACCCCTGTGTTAGCTGAATGCCTGTGTCAGCCCCAGCAAAGGGAGACGGTGTCTGCAGAGCAGCTCAGCGGACGCCCCTCAAGGACCAGCACCACGGTCCCTCGGGATAAAGCAAGCTCCAGCCAGGATGCCTGTCAGAGGACACACAGCATGCACTTGCTCTGTGAAAGGAAGAACTTCATCATCACAAAATCAGGGCAATGGCTGTCCAAGTTACTCTGGGCAAAGAAAGGAACTGGACCTGACCCGTGTTATCTCCAGCATTTTCTTTAGGCAGAGGCAGCATTAAAAAAGAAGCTACTTTCCCTAAATATTCTTCCCTAAATATTTCTTGGTTTCCATTTCAAATGCTTGGAAGCAGAATACTTCCTCTTGAAAGTACTTGAAAGTTTTCTCTGCAAGAAATTATTTGATTTTTCTAGGGAAAAAACCCAAACCAAAACAGTTAAAGCAACTCTTTCAACATTTATGAAATGATATACCATTTTTTTTTCTTTCAGACCACTGGAGAAATTACTTTCTTTTGTGAAAGGCCAGTGCTAGGCTTTACCAAAGCCAAAAGTCATTGAGCTATGCTGACACCCCTAAAATAATTTCTCCCCTCATCAGTGTGGTTGGTCCTTATCCTATACATAGTTTAAACCTAAGTGCTGACTTTGGGTGCTATGCATCACCAGACTCTGAGGGCTATGAGACATTGTCCTGCCCTTCAAGCATGGGCTCCTCACCATGGCAAAGGCAATGCAGGTGAAATTACGCCACAAACTGCTGCCCTGTGGTTTGGAGAGCCAGCTTTGCTGTGCAAAAGTCACACAGCTGTCCTTTTCAGTTAATTACCATCCGGGTGATTGTGTCCATGCAGAGGAACCGTGTGGCAAGTACAGCTGGAGCCCCTGGGCATGACAAGGACCATCAGAGCTCCAGAAGCATGAGAGGAGGAAGCAAAACTGACTTTCTGCTGGGTGCTCGAGGAAAGTCAAGGAAATGAGAACAAGGTTGCACTCAGCAGCTAGAGGGCAGGCTCATTTTTCCTTTAAAACTTGGGAATCACTTCCTCACAGCTGCAGTGACTGCCAGAGTATCTAATTGAAGTGGCTAAGGGGTAAGTCAGGCTAATTGGAGAAGTCTTCTTTGTATTAACTAGGGGGAGGGGACACCCAAACTAAAAAAAACCCCAAAAGCACAGATGTACAAACTTGACAGTTGTTTCAAAATGCTTAGCTTCAGCCTGGCAGGCTGATTTCTGACGCAGCAGGGGGAGAGAAATCATGTACAAGACAGGAATATTCCACAGGTGTGGTCTGATTGCAAACACCCCACAAAAAGGACACACTGGCCTTCTAGGCTTCCATAACAGGAAAAAAAATAATTGAAAGGATTTACAAATAGCAGTCATCAAAGCATCCCAGAGAAATAACTTCCTTTTTCTTTTTCTTATTCAGAAAAGGAATGTGAAGCAAGCTAAGAAGTCTCTGCAGAGTATGGTCTCAGGTTAGTTATGTACTCCCTAACACAGATTTTTCCTTTACTTTCTGTGGACATAAGATCTGGGAGCTCAGCCCTTTGCAGGAAATGCAGCTTGAGCAGCTGTCCAGGCACACACCCAGTGCTGCTGGTGTGATGCTGCCACTGTTTAGCACCCACTCAGATGAGCAATTTATATCTTCAAAGGCATTTGAAAAGTCACCTGTCACAGTATTACTGTTTGCATTGGAATCTTCCTTACTGAAGCATAAGGGGAGATTATTACACTCCCTGATGTCACTGATGTCTACCTGTTCATACAAATAAGGACTAGGCCATACTACAGGTGATGCCTGAATATTAACATAATTATGGGGCTTCTGCCAGTGGTGAGATGCCAGGCAGTGCCAGCCTGGTGTGGATGGAGGAGGTAACGCTGTGTTGGACCGGAGGAGGATTTGAAAGCTCCTGGTGGACACCAGCTACCTGCCATTTAGCAGGCAGAAGCTTAAAAAGCAAATATATCTGGAAGCATTGCAGATTTCCCCCCATCTTGCAGCAGTGGTTGCACCTCCCAGTCAAAACCTCATGGGCACCCTTGATGGGCAGCAACATGGGAGAAGCCTACCAGAGAAACAAGGCTTGGTCTGAACCTGAGAACTTCTGTCAGCTGAGCAGCAGCCAGAAAACCAGGAAAGTCCACAGAGGTGGAATCCACTGAAAAATACACCACCCTGTGTGTTTTTGTGCCATGGATGGCTCACTGCATTGGTCTGAAGCATGAGAGCATGGCTTAACATAAACACAGCCCTCAGCAGAGTCTGTTACTGACAAAATGTCTCCTTTCACTGCACTTCCTCCCGCCTATCTCCAAATGCCAAATGCCTAGTGGACATCTGGTGCATAATTTCAATAGAGAAAAGCTTGAAAGATATTTGGATTTGGACAATGAAGGTCCTATAAAGGTCTGAAGAGCCTACATCCTTGGGAACAGAGAAAGCCATGAGAAGTGCTTTGGCTGTTCACCAGCCAAAGGCAGAGGTTTCTCTGAAAATGCACTACTGGAACACAGGAGGAGAAAGAGCTATTTACACACGGCTGTGTCCATGCAGCAGGGATTGGGCAGGCAGAGGTGGAGCTGTCAGGAGACAGCCTGGTGGGAGGGCTGCCCACTGCCCTCTTCTGCCTGCCTTTCTCTTCAGGTTATGCTAATAGCCACATTTCAAGTGACGCTATTAAAAAAAACCCAACCCCCGATGGCAGCAGCCACAGCAGCAGGTTGTGATTCCTTGGCAGGGCTGCACTGACATTTTATCTTCCTCTATGTTGGTATGGCTCAAAGTTGCTTTCCGCCGCCCTCCCCCTTGCCCTTTTTTTTTTTTTTTTTTTTTTCTTTTGAGAGTAGAAAACATTTTCCACATGTGTCATGAAAAGAATGGGAACATTTCATCCTGAATTGAGTGGGAGAAAGAGATGCAAAAGCAGAAGCAGGATTAGAGGGCAGATTTTTCTGCCAGCCATGATAGCCAGCACAAAGCCAGACCTCAGATTTAACAAACACTGTCATTATAAATAGCCCTGGTGCAAGACCACCATGCAGAAACACAGGAAAATTGAGCTAAGCCAGTGCTCAATAAACAAACTTCCAAAATTATGAACCAAATTACAAAAAGTATTATTCTTAAAGGGGAGGGGGTGCAGAGGAGGGAAAACAAAGACATATGAGGGGTTATATTGGTGGGAGAACCTGCCTATGATCTCACCTGGACAATCCCAGTGCCAGCACCTCTGCTCATATTGGCTCTGGGACCCACATAGAGTTAAGCTGCCATGAGAGCTGAGTTGCCTCTTGCTTAAGAGAGGAAATGTTGCATCAACTGCTTCCTTTTCACACATTTACCAAAATCTCTCTTGCCTTGAGTATTATACTCCTTCTTTTGCAGCCTCTCTTGCACAAAGAAGCCCTTGCACAGCCTTTCATATCAGGGACACTGAAACAAGGTTCATGGCTGAAATTTCTGCTATACATTCTCCATTTAATGATATAACTCCGTGCTACCAGAAATACCTCTAACATAGCAGGACACCAGTGCACCTTCCTGTTAGTTCCTCTCTTCTGCCTCACCAGATCTCCATGAAACATCCTCCTTGGTGTGGATCCCACCCCAGGACTGTCCCTCCCTGTGCAGTTGGTAGTGGGGAACAAGGGCTGCTGCCTCTTGGGCACAGGGGGGAGGGTGGGGAGCAACACTGGCAGCAGAAATTATCAGCCCAGAGTGACTGTAAAACTACAACAGAAAATGCATTTACTGTAAATGTACAAATCCGGGAGCAGAAGCTGTGTGTGCTGAAATCTGCTGTTTAAAGGCTGGAATGGTACAAGGGAGAAAGGAACGTGTCTTGTCAAAATGCTTTAAAGCAGCTCCCAAAAAGCCAGCTCCTACATGCAAGTTTATTCATGCCTTTACAACCCAATCTGTCCTTCACCTGCACCAGAAGGAGTACCAGAAGTATCCAGCTCTTGGGCCCTAGAAATTGCTGCCTGGGATCTGCTATTTAAAATGGTCTTCTTTTCTCAACAAAGAGCAAATATGGAATAGCTATTTGCAGTATAAAATCCCATGCAAAGACAAGGTCCTGGTTGTAACCTACTGTAGGGCACATCAGCAAGAGGAGCACCTCCTCTCACTTTCCTCAGCCCAAGCTGAAGGAAATACCCTTCCTGTACTCTTTGCAACATCAGAAGGCCTGCATATAAAATAGCTCTTCTCTACAGCAAAGCCATTCTTGGGAGTGATTCTCACAGTTCCCTCCTACAAACCAAGCTGCTGACAAGTATTTATTAGGATTAATCAATTAACCAGGGCAGATTCAGACCACTATTAAAGGAGACACAAGCCCTCCTTATGTCTCCCACAGCATGTCATCCACAATCTCTCAGCATCCCTCAAAAACACATATCAAATGACAAGAGTAAGACACTCATTTTTAGCAAACTTGTCATTGATTAGCAAAACAATCTTCTGTTCCAAAGGCCTTGGTGGGATTATACATGTAGATCCACAGAAGAGGCATGAGAAAGGTGACAGAGCAATTGCCTTATAATTGTCTCCCAGAAGGCTTAGATGCTGGATGTTTTAGCAAGTCACTGCACAGAATTCCTTATAATAAAGAAGAGGAACTGGTGTCTCCCACAGAGAGGCAGAAGAGGGCCCAGTGGCAGACGCTGGAGTAGACCCATGCTCTCAGTAGCACACTTGTGACCCAGCCTGGCAGGACACCACATGAAAGGAGCTACGTCTTTGTAGTCGGGCTCCTGTTAACAAGAAGCTTCAGAGGCAAAGAGTAAGCTGAGTCCAGCTGAACCACAGTGCCCTGAGACTGTTTACTATTTGTTTAAACCACAGCTCCTTTTAATAAGTCTCGGGCATGTCCTTGCAGGTGACAAATCTCCCGTGGTGGCAGCACACACACAGGTGAAGCACCCTTCAAACCCAGTGCTGTGGAGATTGCTGGGGACATGGCCCGTCTTTGGCTGGGACAGCTGCTCTTACTGCTCATTTCCAGCCATCCTTCACAGTGTACACATATTTCCTCTGTGGTAGGGAGCACTGCTGGGTATGATCAATCATACCCCTGTCTGGCAGGTTGTTAAGGCAGGAAGGTTTTCATTAAGTCAACAAGGGTGTTAATTTATAGCATGTTTGCTACTTCTCTCCAAATACTCTTCCAGATGAGAGCTCACTCCCTCATGCTTGCTGCATGCCGAGGGCAAAGATTAACAAGCATTTTGTTTACCTGAGTGCTTGATGCAGTCCTTCACCTCTCTCACCCTCCACTGTGGGCTCCTAGCCTCTGCTTTTGGGTTTAGCTGCTGCTCAAACTGCAGCAGAAGATTTGTCTGGTTGAAATAAAACATACACATGTGGGGATTTCTCCTAAGAGTTGCTATTTATGCATGTAATGTTGCAAGTGACTCCAAGCATTACAAATGAAAAACCAAATTTTGCAAAAACTCCTGTTTTGACAGTGTGTAAATTATTGCATACCAAGAGCTAATCATTAATGGAATCTGAATCTATGAAAGCAGAACTACTTCTCCACTCACAAATACTGAATTTTGTCAGCTTTTTGGTGCCAAAAACTTTTTCTCAGAGTTGAACAACTAAAGATTTATTATTGGATTAAGGACAAAGTAGTGAATGCAATGAAAAATATATGTATAAATTATCAACACTTGTTTTTTTGGAAACTGCAACCATTTAAATCACATATTCTATAGGAAATTTCAATTAATTGCATCTGATAGGCAAGGTCATTAATTTCTAACAAAGTAGATTGTAGCACAGACTCAATACATTACAAGACATGCTGCATTTTCATATTTGCAGCAAGGACCATGAAAATTATCCAATAAAAGGAGTAGTTTAATCGTAACTCCTTGGCCTGTACTAGTTCAAGTTGGTGGTTTTCTTTTGTAGCATGGTGTCTCTTCATTGTTACAAAACATTAAAGAAAAAATGATACCGCTTAGGTCTGAGATGTATCTCGAGGCTTTTGGACCACAAGAGTCAAAGAGCTGCAAGACAGTGGGGATAGCAGACATAAACAACTTCTGCAGAAAGACTGCATTTCTATGGGCAACATCTCCCCCTCTCTCCTGTTCCCATCAGCTTGGGCCTAGCAACAGGGGATGTACTGAAGAACCATTGGAGAAGCTCATGAGCCTTTGGGGATTTAGCAAAATCACCTTTGGGTGATTTGTGCTCACCTCCGGCTGCACAGAAGATCCTGTCTGACACATGGAACACTCTCTCAGCCTGTGTTAACTCCGAGCTTACACATCTGACATATGCAGAAAGCTGCCCAGGTCTCACTGTTGGGCTCTCACATGGAAAAGGGTCTAATGCACCACACTTTCTGAGCATCTCTGTGTAAGGGAGCCTGGGACACTCTCTTCCTGGACAGACAATTGCTCTTTGAGATGCTGAAGGTGAAGACAAGCCTGAGAAGGAGTAATAACCAAAGTTATTAAAGAGAAAGCTCTCAGCAGCTCTCTGTAGCAGCCCACCAAGCTGCCTATGGGTGTTTAACTCTTGTAAACTTGTAAAATGGTAAATTCATAATCCAAATGCTGACATGCACCAGAACAAGGAAGTAGCTGTGCTGCCATGGAAGGTAGCATGCTGTAACATCACTCACACAACTGGATGATTTCTTTGGTTTTGCTCTTTACTCACACCTTAAACTGAAAATATGGCCTCTCATAAAGTGGAGTTTGAGAAGCAGCATCTGTAACAAGAAAAGCAGCACTGTCTCTAGGGTAAAAGCATTTATGCCCTCTGCAGTGAGAATATGCAGCAGAAGGCTGCTGTTAGAAAGCCCTCTCTGCTCTTTCCTCTGAAGCAGAGCAGAGAGCATGTCTTCCTAAGCAGATAGCTCAGAAAAAACCTGGGCATTGAACAAAAAATGCCTGGATTATGGAAGAGATGCTATCCGTCCTGCTGTGCTATGCAGAGATTGGGAATTGCAGTGGCAGTGCCTCTCTGGTCTGTAAGGTTGTGTTTGAGTGTGGCTATGAGCAGTGATGTCGAGCAACATTCTCAAAATGTGAACAGGCTACAGGAGGTTTGCTCAGACCTACATCACCTCAGATGTTCAGAGATGTGTTCCAAACTGTAGTATGGACCAGTCTGAATGCAGGGAGGAAAATCAGACCAGCCCCATGAGAAAAATCAGTGGAAAAGACCAAGAGATGTTTCTGTATGGAGAAGAAGCAAAGGTTTGCAGCCAGGAACTGAAGTCAGTTGTTGCCACATGCATTTTTTAGAATTTCACAGACCTATTGAAAGTTTTTTATGTAGTGCAGAAAAGATGTAGCAAATTCTGAATGTCATTAAAATTAGCTCAGATTTCCAAATGAACTCTTTGTCTCCCTAACCTTTTCATTAGAGACAGTCCACTTACAAACCTTGAAAACAAGAAAAGATGCAATGTATTACTTTCAACTTTTCAACAGGGAAGCTTGGCCAGGAGGTTAATCTCTGAAAGTCTTGAGCCTGTCTAACATTGCATCCATGGTGGAATTCCATGCTGTTATTACAGCAAGGCTTGACTTTGCTAGGACTTCCAGAGAGTTGAGATGTCTATGGTGTGAAGACTGCATGCCCATACTGTGCTTTTCTGGTGAAAGAAAGCAGTGAAAAAAATGAGAGTTTTCAGGCAGATTATTTCTTACTGAAAAATCAACACAACTGGAAGACCACTGGCTCCTTATGAAGTTCCTTCCATCATAAATCATGCTGAAGTTTGTTGGAAACAGAAGATATTGCAGCCTTATTCACTCTCATTAGGCAATAGGGAAGCACTAACTTCCTTTATGGAATAAACTATCTGGAACAATAGGATACACCATCCAAAAGGAAGGCACATGACACAAGTCTTCTGAGGGAGCCGAGCTGCGCTGGCAAAGCGCTTTGCCGAGTGCTGCCGGGTAGCGCAGACTGCAGGCAGCACTCACTGGAAAAGAGCTTGGAGCTGCAAGCAAAGTGTTTCCTCATGTTAAGCAAAGAAAGCAGTGCCTGTTCTTTGTAAATAAACAGCTAGGTTTTGAAACAATCCAAACTTTCGCTAACCACTAAGATCAAAAAAGGCTAATAAATCCTCTTTTTCCTGTTAACAAAACCCACAAATTTATTTTCTATAACTTTCAAAAAATAAAATGACATCATGAGTAATTTTGGAAATTCTTAAATATTATTTCATTTGCCTGGCAGGAGCATCCAGTCCTCTCTCTCTCTCCCCCTTGCAGCAGAGACAATCTCCCTTCAGACACTGGAGGTTTGGTACAGTCCGCTTTGACATGATTTCAAACACGTGGTAAAGTAGAAATTACAAAAAAAGGAGTATGGCTTTTCTGTATTTTAGGCTGCAGACAACAAATGTGGAGGATGATGGGTCCAAGTGAAAAAATCTGAAGGATATTGTGAGTCTTTGGAGAGATGAAAGAAAGGCAAAGGCAGAGATGTGAGCAGGAGTGGGAAGCCAGAGCAGAGAAATGCAATGTGAGATGAGCAGGGACGTAAAAAACTTATAAAGTACAAATACAAAGTTATTTGTAGGGAATACAAGGGCAGATGGTGATGTCCTCAGGAAGATCTTAAGAGAGAGAATGACCAGCCCAAATAATGGTAAATAAAAGTCTGTGTAGGCAGGTGTAAAGCCATGAATACATTTAAGTAGAAGTAGCTCCATATTCACATATAAATGTTTTCCAAGCTTACTACTGCTAGAAAGGAAGCCTTGGTTGAACTACTGTAGATACTTTCTTGAAAATATAAAATCACTGCTCTGCAATAGTCAAAGAACAAATAAATGTTTGGAATTGCTACATAAGGAAAAGCAAATAAAGTAGAAAGATCACTGTGCTGCTGTATAAATCCATCTTGTATCTGCACCTTGAAAGCTCAGTGCAGTTCTGGGCCCCTGAAAAGGAGAAAGGAGAAGAGATGGAAAAGATTCAGCAAGAGTAACATGTTCAAGGTGAGATTCAAGGTGAGCAAAGGTGTGACAAAACTTCTGTACAAGGAACAGTGCAGGAGAGTAGGACTTCTAAAACTGGAAAATATATGAGATGTGAGACACAGCACAGGGAAAGCTATGATATCATCAATGACACAGAGAGATGGATAGGGATGGAGTGTTGGTTGTGTCTCCAGGGCAGTGAGGGACCAGCTCACAAAGCTGGTAGGAGACAAATTCCAAGCAAACAGAAGGAAGGAGTTTTTCATGCAGCAGGCAGTGGATCTGCTGAGGAGGTCCTTTCCAAAGCACCCTGAGGATGCAAGGACTTACTTGCTCTCTCAAGTGTTTGGAGGGGTCCATGCCACAGGCAAGCCACAGCAGGTTCAGGAAATCCTCTGAGCTGAAAATAGTTGGAAGTAGCAATAACTGATTGATACAAATCTGCTTACAGCCCCTGTTGAAGGCAGAGTAGATGAACGGGTTAGATGATCCAAACCAGCAGAGCTGTTCTTACCTGGAGTGAAAATAGATAACATGGACTCAAAAAAATACAGGGATCCCAAAGGGAGCTAAGGTGGCAGCATGCAGCACAGCAGGAGGTAAAGTCAGGGGTTTAGGTGGAACTAGCACAGTTAAACTGTAGTCCAAAGATGCAGATGAGGAGGCAGAAGAAAAGCTGCAGTTTCAACTTCATCCATGCTTTGACTGAGCCCAGACATGTCCCACTATAATCAGGAGCAAAGCTTCCACTGACTTCAGCAGATCAAGCCCTCGAGACATAAAGACAAGCAGTTAAATGAGGAGTTTCAGGGTCAAAGAATATCTCCAAGATAACAGGAGACGTGGCACAGGTGAGTCTGTACAAGCAGAATGTGCAAATTATCTGTGTTACTTATCTATCAGCCAGATCCAAATAATTTCAGTCCTGATTGAAACCAAGAAAATGTTGAATTCAGAGATATCCCTTTGCAGAGTCTCTGTGATATCCTAAATAATAACTACTATGTAGGTATTGCACACAGCCGTTACTTTTTTCCAAGTCTGATATAATCTAGTAGTGAGATGTTACAGAGTCATGGCCCCAAGGCAAGGTGCAAAGCCCCACAAAAGGCCAAAAGTTACAATTTTCCTTAAGGGTACATGGGTTTAAGAAATATCTAAGTGGAAGGAACCACTATTCATTAGTTACTCAAAGCACTATTCCATCAGCAATAATGAGCAAAATAAATCTGTTTCTTCACAGAACTGAAAACTGTTTCATATTCCAGGGCATATTCCTAAATACCACAATTTTTTTCTCATACAGGCAACACTTATTTGGGTAATGACTTTGAAATAAGCCTCTCCTGTTCTGAGGTTGTGTTTTCCTGAAGGACTGATCTTGATTTGTTTGGTTTACAACTCCTACATGAAGTTTCTCAATAAGTACACACAATGTGGTCAGTATTTTGAGAGAAGAGTCTTTTATTCTTTCAGCTGAAGTAGGCTGCTTTCCTGGAGTGCTGAAAAAAAAAAAAAATTAAGAAGCTGATCTGATTAACTGGGTTAAACTAGAAATGTGCCAAATTGCTCTGCAGACATGGCATAGCTGCTGACCTGCACCGAGACTGGAAATCATTCCAGGCTGTGACATGCCATGTCTGCTCACATCAGCTGTGCACTGGGAAATGCACAATCAAGCAACTTGCTGAAAATGTCCTTCAGCTTAGGGCTCAAAAAAGATTCCTGTAAAACATGTTGCTTATGAGGAAACCAGCCTCTCAGACCCAAGAAATGTAATTTCTCACACAATTTATTAGTATTTCTCAGTTTTCTTCTAGTGTGTCCTGGATAGCATGTACAGATGGACACACAGCCCTTCATGAAGAATTTTACAAATATCTCACCCCACCTGGATCTGTCCTTCAGCTTGATGCCACTAGCCCCCAGCTACTCAAGCTGTTTCTTCTTTGCACTATTGAGATTTTAAAAAGCCACAAACTTGCAGTAGTTTGATTCTGACACTGCAGTTTGACATCTGTGTGTCAACCTTTATATTATGTTTGCTCCCCTGCATGCTTCTCAGACACCCAGTTTGCAAAACTGGGCTTCTCCACATAGACCAGTCCTTGATCCCCTCTATTCAAGGATGCATTTTAGCAGCAGGATTTTACCTCTGTGGATCTCAGCCACCTTTTCAGAATCCATCCTCCTGTTTGTCTTATTTATCATGTCTGCTCCTCTTGCTCATATTCAATAGGGAGGGGAAGCTGGCATGTAAAGACAGATGTTGGAAGAAGAGCAGACCTTCCCCAGTGCAAAGCCTCAGGATTGCTGAAGACATTGCCTAACAGAGCTTTTGTTAACCGTTGGAAGGAGGAGCCTCAGCAGTCATTCAGGCTGCAGCTGGTGAGCATTGTTGGAAGAGTCTCTCCCATCTGTGCCTTCAGTCTATTTTTGTGCTGTCTTCATATCATGCCATCACAACTCAACATGCAGCTGCACCATGGACTGGCCCAGGGAACTGATCTGCCTGAAAACTCACCCAGCTGAAAGGAGGAAAAAAAGGGGAAAACATCTTTTCCAGCCAGCTCAGATCTCTGATCTCATTTGCCACACAGCAGCACTAACATTTGTACCACCACCAGGGAGGTAACCTCTTCCCGCAGCTGTGGTGGCTGCTGCCAAGTCTTCCTCAGGCAGCAACCCAAGCCTTTGCCCTATGGACTTGCTCTTTAGGAATTGAGTTTTCTTAATTTACTCCCACTACTAAGGCAATTCTAGCTTCTATAGACAGGCAGTAACACATGGATGCCCAATATGGGATTTGAAGAGGTCTGGTTAGAAAGCTTACATGGGAAAGGATCTGCAAGAGCTCTCTCCTTGTAAATACAAAGGCAGTAACAGAAAATTTTCTTGGTGTCTTCTTGCTTCACTTTGTGATCTTCTATCCCCTTGGGGAATTTAGGTAAATAGTTTATATAGGCAAAATTTTTTGATAGCTTCCCCCCTCTCCTTCCTCTTCATCAGTGGATGAAAGCAGGATTCCCTCCCTTGAGACCTCTGGTCCCAGGAATTGTTTGACACTACAGTACTTCCCTTCTAGCATGAATTAGAGTGGAAACAAGAAGCTGGTAACATGTGACCCGTTTGCCACACACTTCATCTCTGTTAGCAGATGTGACTTTGTGACTAATACAGTGCTGGGAGGTACTGGGAGGTTGCAGTAAATCCCTCCCTCCAGCATAGTTGTTATCCTCATCAACTCATCACCCATCCAAGTGAGGAAGCCGCAGTTTCAAAGCCTGTCAATTCCTGCAAAATACACAAAATGCTGGACTGGGTCCAGAAATCAGCCACAGGAAGCAGGATTAGTATCAGAAGGTGACAGCAGAAGTCAGACCAGTGCTGCACTGTCCTCATGCCTGGAACTAGGTCCCCATGAAGGTGACAGCCCCCCATAGCCCTTACTGTGCATTCAGCCTTCACCTGTGCCAGGCATCCCATGGCTACAAGACACAGAGCTGGCAGCTGCAATTGCACCATCCCAGTGGTCTGCAGAGCCTTTTCCTGACCTCTGCCCACTGCCTGCAGATAACAAGCCCTGGGCTCCAGCACAGGCAGGATGGCTTCCTATTTGTAGTGTGTGTGTGGATGCCAAGAGCCTTGCAACATCTGAAGTGGCAACTCCCAGTGAAGAAAACTTGTTGCAATCCATTGAAACCACTCTGCTGCTGGTCCAGAGGCCAGGAATTTTTTCCCTCAGGTCTCTGGCCTGGGTGATTCTGTTACAGACTCTCCTGTTGGACACCACAGGCCCTTTACCCTTCTTGCCCCCTCAAACCACCACCAACCCACCAAACATTCTCACGCATAACGCCCCACACGAACACTCCACTCACCAGTCTCTCTCCCTGGGCCTCTTGCCCCTTCCCCAAAACCTGTTCTACCCCTGTCATGCCTCAGCACCATGTCCAGTTCGTGATGATGTGCTTAGCTCAGCTGCCTGGTTGTAGCCACTCTTTAGAGCATTTCTGTTTGCTGTGGCCGTGGGCCAGCACCAGGCTGAGGAAGCACTACAGAGCCCACTTAAAGCTATGGCCCAGTGATCCCTAAAGATAGAAGAAACATATTCAATCATACAGGCATGGAAAAATCAGCAGGCAAGAAAATTAGCAGGCTGTAAATACTGAATTTGGAGCATGTTCTGGGAACTGCATGTGCAACTGGCAGAGGACACACAAGCCTGCAGAAAAAAATAGGGAGATAGGGCTGTACCCTTAGCCTTGAACTTCCAGATAATGCTAATAAGACAAATTTGGAGATAGAAGGAAAAATCCCTACAGGAGAAGTGTGCAGGTGACTGCTTCCTGCTGCAGCACCTGGGCCTCTGGCCACACCCAGCACAGGGACAGCACAGGGCTTAGAGCTATTGCCAACAGCAATAAAATTTTGGTGGGGGTGTACTCCTACCATCCTCACAGTAAAATCTGCCAGTCATCCTGTTTGCTTACCTGTCCTTCCTGCATTTCACTCACAGTGAATTCACTGCCCTTCATTGACTTGTGGCTGTTTTACTGTAGATTTCTTCATTCCTTACTCATCATTGTCATCTTGCAACAACTCTCATGTAATTAGAATGAAAAATCTATGGAAAACTGTAGGTGGAAAGCATACAAACCTTTTAGCTGACAGACTCAAAAGTTAAAAGATACTTATAAAAATTTGAGAAATAAAGATTTTGTCTGAGGATCAGCTTTGTGCTTCTTTCCCATGTGCATGAGAGGGGTATTAGTTTTCCAAAGTTACTGGCTTCTGCTCTGCAAATGTAGCACCCCAGAATTACCTCTGTGTGTGTCCTGTGGGCTCAGCTGGGCTTTCTCCATACTCAACCTGTGCTAGTGCTTCTGCTCTGCTAGCACAGCCTCAGAGCAAACCTGTTCAGATGGTTGATCTGGCTGAAAAATATCTACTGGGTTAAAAACAAAACAAAACAAATAAAAAAACCAAAAACAAAAACAAAAAAAAACCAAGGGAAAAAAACTATGAAAACCTAGCTTTTTGCTGAGTTTCATCCTCTCATCTGATTCAGCACATGGAGAGCAGCTACTTTAGCAGAAGAAGAAAATGCAGGAGCAGCAAAGAGTGATGGAGAGGTGGTGGCAGTGGCCTCACCACTGCCTTTTTCATTGTTGCTGGTGAAGGTGAAGCCACAAGATGGCTCTGGCCCTTGTCAATAGCCTGAGAATGCAATCCAGCTCCTCTCCAAAGCATTGCTTCTTTGTCCTTCCCCTTCCATGCACACTCTCTTGTCCTCCAACAAGTAATCATGAACCAGCATGACCTACATAAATGTTCCTCCTTCATGTGCCTCGCAGCACTGCATGGGATCCTGCTCCCTCCCCTGCCCCTGGGACAGAGGGGCTCCCTCACTCTGTCAGCCAGACATGGGGCTGATGGTTGAGATTCTCTTCTGCTCCCATACATGGGCTGAACAAAGTGGTGAGGCAAGCTGATTCCCCCAGCTCTGCAGGTGGGAAAGGCAGAGATTTTGTGAGTTTCTCTCTGCCCCTGTCTCTCTCCATCTGCCTCTGGGGTCCCACTTTGGGCAGCACCCCTGAACTCATACCCAAGGGATGGAGAACAGAGATGACAGGCAGGGGTAGGAGTTTTCTCTCAGGCAGGGTTGCCTTTGCAAGAGATGTGGTGTTACCTTGGGGATTAGCCAGAGGAACTTGTGCTTCACTAAAGACATGACTAAGAACTTCAGTCATCTCTGAACTCTGTTAACCTCTGAACTTCATCCACCTGCATTCCTAAAGAAAATCTCAGGTCCTTGAGTACCACAGGAATAGTGCTGCAGCCTTCAGTAAGGGCTTATTTCAGCCTTGATTTTGTCTCTATGCAAAACAAGCTTGTGCCACTGCTTCAGGTGTATTAATACACACCACAGCTTTAGGTCACAGATCTACAAACTCCAGCTGGAAATGTGATTTTCCTCTAAAATTAAGACTTCAGCTCCTTTTCTCCAAACAATTCTGTGTATAGCTTTTTGGTTTACAATTAAAATCTCCAGGGGATAGAAAGCCAGGTTCCAAAAGTTTTCCTGAACCACAAACGCACATTTGCCTCATGGAATAAATGTCTTATGCTCTGGCACTGCAAAGACCTCAGTTCCCTCCTCCTGCCATTGTGCTCTGTCTGAGCTATGCAGTGCTGGGTGTGCCACAGTGCTCCTCTCCCGGCAGGAGCTGAGGGAGGCTGCGGGCTCAGTCTGACAAATCAGAGGCTCCATGGGTTGGTTGCTACCTGGAAGGCTTAAGGGAAAGATTATACTGCTCAGCCTAGCACAGGGAGTTGAAACAAAGATGATGAGCAAAGAGTGCCACTGCTGTTAATATTAGTGTTTCATTTGCTCCATTGGACTGTAGTCCCAGGAATGGAGAGGAAGCATCATGCAGTTCTCCTTAGATGAAAGTAAATACAGCCACGATTCAAAACAAACTTAGGGGAAACAAAGTATGTAATGACTGGCAGGAATAAACTTGATAAATGAGCTATTAAAATATTTATTTTATGCAAAGGTCTTTGCCATCCTTGAGCCTTCAGGGTAATTTTTGAGATTATTATTTTAAATGCTAGAGATGAACAAAAATTTCTGGTTGGAGTAGTCTCTTTGTATTATATTCATCAGGCTACATGAGAGCATGATAAAACTGGGTGTTGTCCTTAATGCTGAGCTCCTCCTTTTAGTGCCATTGATGGTTCTCATTATTTGAAGACACTGGAATTTTTTTTTTTTTTTTTTTGGTGGCATATTCAAGGCCAAGGTTTTTCTAAGGGAAATTATCTCCAAAAGTTGAATTATTTTACTATCGAAAATCTTAAGAGTGAGGTCATAGAAAGAGATACTGCTAGCATTTGCACTTTTTTACTGCAAGTCCAAACAGCATTAATTTAGGAATATATCTGTCAGAAATATCATTGTTATGAGATGCAATTTGCTTCTGTAACTCCATTTTTAAACACACACTAATATATTTCAGAATCCATTTTTCTACAGTCTTCAAAAAGATACATTGAAGGGTCCCATACAGCACATTTGACTAGTGTGAGCTACTTTTAAAAGCTCCTGAAACAACATTCCTCCATGATGGATGCTCAGATCCCAGATCTGACCAGGGCCATTCCAGGGTCAATATTAGGATCAAACCATGCTGGCATCACTTCTCCATATTTCCCACAGTTGTTGCTGGACCAGCAGCCATATTTTCACCAGCCTCTAATTCAGGGTATAAGGGAATTCTGGTGTGACAGGCGTGGCACACTTAGCAAGACAGGTCTGGCCAAAGACTCAGAGTATCTGGGGGTGGCTGTGGTGTCAGGGGTGTGACATTATGCTGATAGGATGAAATTGAGAGATAGGTATCTTCCAAACACCCATCTGGAAAGAGATAAAACAGGGTCTCTGCTGAGGAGCCCTGGGCCAGGACACTGAGAACAGCTGCACCCACCCTTCTCACAGTCTTCATGTCTGTCAAAAATCCAAGAGCTGGGACAGCATTTTTGCTCTTGATACTAGTAGTAGTTAAAAAATGCAAGGACATTATGTCAAAACTCTGATGACTGTAACTGGACCTTCTGGAGGTGGGTGGCTGGGAGTTCTTTGGGCTTGCACAGGGATGCACCAGCTATAATCCACATATGGAGGAGCTGGTACAATGCAGACTCCTTCCCACCTCCCAGCTGAGCTGCCAGAACTACAAGGGGTGATGCCCACAGCTTATTCAGCATTTTTTTGAGTTCTCAGGGGTAGGAAGTGCTGAGAGATGAGCCTGTGGGCACAGCTGGCATTTGAGGCAACCAGCCATCACTTTCAGCTTGCCATTCATGTTAAGGAACATCCCACAGGAGTGTACAGAGTGTCTCACACTTGGATCTATGCTGTCTGTGCAAGTATGCTTTCACCAGCTCTCCAGACTTCATCAGAGTTTCACAGTGTTTGCTCTTTCCCTTAAATCTAGTTCATAGAACCACCTGGTGAATATAAACTTCATATAAACATTTTCTGTTTGAAGTAACAAAGGTATAACTCACAGCTCCAACAGCTCTAAAAGGTTAACAATCTCTTGGAAGATATTTTCAGTGCTCATCAGTGTTGTGACAGGTAATTATGGATTTGAAGAGATTTGCAATTTTTTTATAAATACAACTTCAAAAACTTTCTACTGAGACATCTTCAACAAACTGGTCAGCTTCATTTTTAGTTAAGAAATCACATTTACACATGAATTTAAAAGTTTCAAGGAATTACAGGAGGGCTGCCACTACTACTTCAAACATTAAATTTGATAATCTTCTGCCTGAGGAAAAAAGAGGAACTTTGAGGGCTCAGCAAACAGAAAGAGCATATATACTGTCACACTGGCTGTGTTTTATCTCATTCTTTTGAAATTCCTGCCACAAATGTGTTGTTAAATATATTTCTGACTGAGTGGGTCCAAGAACTGGTTTGCCAATCCTGACTGTATGTCAGCTTTTTATCTTAAAATATATAGCCCAATAGTAGCTGATTTAATCTTTTGATATTGTAGTCTGTTGCTGACCAATACATTATCTGATTAGAGAACCTAATAGAGTGTATGTGGAGGACATCCAGTTTACACCTTCTCTTTCTTCTTTCTTTTTTTAAGTACAACAGGCTTTTCAAGATGTACATGTGGTATTTCAGCATACACATTGTGAGAAACAGCTCCAAACCCGGTCTGCCAGCAACACATCCCTCTCTCAGTACCAGCTCCCCTCCCTGTGTGTTCAGGGCAGATTTTTATTTTGAGGAGGCCCCTTCCCAGGCTCAAGTGGGTCAGCATCCTGGGAAGCTTCAGCATAAGTCCTTTCAGGTGTTTCCTGTGAAGGGTGCCATTGCTTTGTCATTGTTATACCAGAGTCTGCTATATATGCTGTATCAGGAATACATTTCATGCCCACTAGGTGATGACTGAAGGTGCTTCCCTTATCAAAATCCACATTTTGTACTGCAGGGTGAATTCCTTCCCACATTCCTTCCTTCCAGATCTGATTTTCAAGGTTAGCCTTCTGCAGAAACGTGAGCTCCACCTTTCCATACGTGCAAAAATGCAGATCCCACAATCACTCATGCAACAGCTCCATTACAGATCTGCACAGATGAGACAGCACCCAGCAACCTCACAGTAAACACAGCTTATTAGACATCCCCAGGACAGCCAGTGCCCTTGTGTCAACTCTGCAAAAGGAGTCCAACTTTAAGGATGTCCAGCTGGAGTACTTTGCACAGAGAAACTATTCAAATCCATGAACACACTGTGCCTGCCTCTTTTGGAAAGCTGGGAACACCCTTTCTACATATGCTGGAGCTGGAAACAGGGATGAACCCAGAACTGCACAACAGTTTCCAACTCCATCAAATATTTTTTCTCTCTTGCATATACATTTTTTTGTGCAAGCCCATATTTCTTCTTCCAAGTTCAAAGAACTTGTATATTCTGCCTTGTCCATGACCATGACTGAATATTCTGCCCTTGACCATGCAGCCTGATTTAAGTTACTTTTAAGTTCAAGTATACATGAGTTTGGAAATCTAGCTCAGATCCTTATCTGGTTAGAAAAACTCCTGACATGAACACATAGTAAAAATTATCTCAGTATATAATAATTATTCTGTGGGCAGATGGGCTTTCCCAGCTGTTGTGCCCCAATCACATTGAGGAGTCCTCCAGAGACCACCTCAAATAACACACAACTCCCTAGTAGGAAAAAAACTCCACAAATGAGGTAGAGGAAGCAATCAAAATTTCCACCTGGACCCCAGCAACCTGCAGCACCCTTAGGGCAGTGCATGGCCACCCGGAGAGCAGCATGCACAGCCTTAGCTGTAACCACTCCTTAGCACAGTTCACATCCCACAGAAAAAGTTACATCCAGTTAGAACAAATGCAAGGGAGAAATTTGGATGTTCTGTAAGGGCAAATTTATGGCTTAACATATAGAACAGGGGATGGATGTCCTGTAAGGGCAAATTTATGGCTTAACATATAGAACAGGGGACTAAAGAGGGCAGCTCAGGGACTGCTGGGTGCTGGCCTTCTCCTTTGCTTCATGGTATTGCTCCATCTGGTTGATAAAAATCCTATTACTCTCAATTAAGTTTGGGGGTTTTTTTTTTGTGGTTTTTTTTTTTTTTGTTTGTTTTTTTTTTTTTCTTTCCCAGTTCTAGGGCCAAAGTCCTGGACACCAGAAAAAGAAACTACTTGAGGTTTTAGGAAAAATTTGTGTCTGTAGCTAACAGAACATTTCAGCACTCAATGGCTACAAGGCCATCCACCCCTGAAAGCTCTGTAAATTCAGCAGGTTTTCTTACCTGCCCACCCCACTAAACTCAGCAGTGTGCCACAGCCCATAATTACAGGGGACAGGTGTTTGGAGGTCAAACAGTGGAGAAAGCCCAGCACAGCAGGGCCTGGGCTATTGGCATGACCGCTGTGTGTGGTGAAAGGCCACTCAACAGAGGGCACACACAGAGAGCACAGATATACTTCTCTCTAGCACTTCCAGACTCTGAAGAGTTTAACATCACAACTTTAATAATGTGCTGGGGCCACTGTTTTTAACCTGAGGGTTGGTTCCTAAGTTTTAAAAGGGAAAAAGCTCATCCTGAAGTCCCATAAATATCATCACACAGCTGGTATCAGGGTGTCAGGAACAGCATCCACAGGCAGTGCTTGCAGCCATCTGAACCCTCTAAAGCATACGTGGCTCTGGGGTTTTTTTCTCACTCAGTATTTCAGGGATACACATTTTTTGACTTATTTTTACCAAGCTTTCACTTCAGACTTTGCTCCTTCCAGCTCTTTCCTTTCTTCTGTCCCTTCCACGCCACCTGTTTCTTTTCCCAGTTTGCTCCTCATCTAGGCAATTCTGTATGCTTAAATAAATCTCCAGGACAAACCTAGGGTTTTACCTGGACCAAATGTTTTAAAATAGACACGTTTCTGGCTCTTTTGACTAAGTCCTGTGTATTGGCATATGGTAAACAGATACTTACCCAACTGTAGCTGAGTTATATTGGATTTGCTCCAGTTAAATCCATATTATCATTTGCTCCTTTACCCTTAGTTTTGCAATGTAATGCTATCTCAGGGAACAACTGAAGCCAGCTGTGGCATTGGAAAGCTGTTATCTCCCAGCCTTGAACTTGGACACTTTGTATTTGGCATCTATCCACACTCACAAGCTACATCCTAGTTCAATTTTCTCACTCTCCACATTAGTTCAGCTTCTAAAATGATTTAGTAACACCCCAGTGTGAACAGTTATAAACCAAGTTCAAAGTGGCTGGTATTGAGTCTGCTTTATATGGGAAAGTATGAACCAAAGTCAGTGTGCTTCCTTATGAGAAAATTTTGTTCATTCATGCAATCAATTTATAAACTCAGCTTGTGTAAGGGGTTGCATTTCTATAGAGCTGTCCTCACATTGGAGAGGAAGAAATGTCAGGTTTCAGGGAAGGATCAGCTGCTGGTCAGACCCATCTTTGCAAATGCAAGCAATCCCCAGCTATGTCTCCATGCTCCAGCCTGGCTGGCAGCTGTTGAGGGGCTTCACCCTTCAGCTTCTTCATTGCAAGGCCACATGTGTCTGTTGAGCCTTGAGTCAGATGAAGCTGCCTAAAACCCACATCAGGGAAGCAAAACATCCCTGGGTAAATTGGGCAGGTTTTTCTGATGTCTTCAGTGGCTGCCAGCCCCTTTCCTTGGGCTTACCCCTTGCTGTTGTGGCCCACTGGTAAAGGGCACAGCAGAGTAAACCTCTGTGCTTGGAGAAGCCTGGTCTCCATGGCAGGAAGGGACTATTCAGAGCCCCGACTGCACTGCCCTACACTCAGGCTTGTGTCTTGCTCCTGTTAGTCCTGATGCTCCTCAGAGCTTAAAAGCAGGGTGCCATATGCTTGAAGAAAATCCATGGGCAGCCTGTAGAAGAACACTCCTGCTTCCCATTAGAGCTGCTTCATAGATTCACCACCCGTCTGCACATTAAGGTTTTGGCTAGTTTTGCTTGTTCCTCCCTGTGAAATGTCATCACTTTGTTTAATTGCAGAAGTAAAGCACTATATTCAAGAGATGAATTATCCTACTGCTGCAAGAAAGTTTGACATTTAGTAGCTGGGAAGATATTTATGACCAAAGTATTTGTTATTCTGAATTATAACATTATTTGTAGAAATTCCCTGTTGGGGAAAGAATAAGCAATGGCACATAGAATGTGCTAAAGCCTCACCAAAATATCATCTTAACTGTTCCTTAAAATGGTGACTTGTACACAAATTATGAAAAACAACTCAGAAACTTACCCAGTTTAGTCCTGGAGCAATGTAAGCCTTTAAAGATAGATTTACAGTGCACTGAAAATCTGATTATGTAAACTATCATAAATGGATTCAGTGTGTTAGAGGCCAACACTAAATCTTCATCTGTTTACTAGAAAAAAAGGCAGTAGGGAGCTATACATTAAAATGAAGATTGATTTCAGAAAGAATAGCAGAAATGAAATATGCTGACATAATGAGTAAGCAGAAAGAAAGAAAGCATAAAATTAACAATCGTCAGCTCTTGCTCCAGGATTGGAACTATAAACTAGAGAATGACATTTATTGTAATGCTAGTCCTTGAGAAGAACTGCAAAAGTTTTGATAGACCTTCTTGAAACTTTTCAGGTACCTGGTTCAAAATCTTTGCTGTAATTATGCCTGGTCATTAAAACTAAAGGAGACATTCCTGCAAAATTCTATGCACAAGCTCCTATCCTTCCTGTCAGGATGCAGCCCCTGGAAGGTATAATGTCAGATGTCAGAAATAAAGATCTGGGGCCTTCTGCTCCACTCTGCTCTTACCTGGCACCTTGGCATTTTTCACCCACAGCCTCAGCCAGCCAGAGTACTTTGTCAGTCTCATCACATTGTAAGACATTATTTTGATGCTATTGGACAGTGCATCATTAGCAGGCAGGGCTGCAGCTTTTCCAAGGTGCAGTGGAGTCAGGAGCAGGGAGGGAAACCCTGTCCTTGGGCACCAGCTGGAGCTGGGAACTTCCACTGTCACTGGGAGGCAAACTGTAGTTCATGGATATCCTTCTGAGACTGTATTCAAAGACTGAGGGACACGTATGAAGGTGAACGACAGTGTCAAGAAGGTTGGATTAAAGAACACCTTGTTCTTAAAGGCCTAGAAGGAATAAAGCCTAAATAAATATGCTTATGAAATGCCACTCAAAAAGATTCATCACAAGTATCTATGATGTAAAAGTAGGTTTTCATGTCCTCTTGCTCAAAGCCAGCATGGCCATAAGTTGGTGGTGTGGCATGGTTCAGAAGTGGAGGCCACTGAGCCTGAGTCTGGCAGTTCTCAGCACAGCAGCATCCACTGGGGTTCACTATGCTTGGGGTACTTTGTTTCATAAATCACATTACATGAGGGTTTTTTGGGTATTCCTCAGTAAATACACCTCCTGTTTGGTTTGGTCCAACTTACAGCAAAGTTACTGTGAATGCTTTTTTACCTAACTGTATAGGCTGTACTTTTATAATGGTATTTAAATTGCCATAATCCTTCTTTATAGTTATTTTCACTGAAATTGATTATAACCCTGAAAGGGTTCATATGTGATTTGATAAATGTTTTTGTTAAAATGTTACGGCTTTTTGTTTGTTGCTAGGCTTTTTTTTCTCTCCCTCTTCCTCCCAAAAGCACTTAATGATATAGTTATATTTTAAAAGTAGCCAGTGGGATTAGAGTTGAGATTAGATACTATCCCTTTACAGGATGTATACATCAAAATAAATAATGGAAAAGAAAACCAGGGAAACCATCCAACAGAGCATTTCAGATCTTGAAAAGAACACATTATCCTGCCTCTTTTCAAACTAGGTCGCTAAAGCTACAGCTTGGCAAATTAGCAATTATTTTTTTGAAAGACCAATCAGTGCTGGTGGGCACCCAGGTACATTGCCTGCAGTGCTGGGCTGCTGCACCAAAGGGGGAATCACATCAAATCAAAAGGTCAAATTAGTCTCCAGTTGGTTTACAGGACAATTTCTGAAGGTTTTCTGACACCTGCTTGTGCTACCTCCTGCCACCACAGAGGACAGCAGACCCTGCCATCTGCAGAACGGGTGTTCCATAGCCCGGGGGGTGCCAGCCTTTTCTGTCCTGGCTCTCCCGGGGTTTTCCCATTGCAGCCTCGGCACTGGAGGACCAGCACAGCTGTATCAGCCCAGAGAACCTGTCCAAAGTGACTGGAGGCTGAAGAGTGTACAGCTTATTCTGATACAAGTATAATTTTTTGACTTTATATTACTTTAGACTAGAAGACTCTTGATTTTAGGGTGGAGCAAAGGGAAAGGCTGCCTAGGGCATCTTATCTCAATGAATGAGATGTTCTTTTATGTGGGTATAAAATAATTTAATTTTGTCCTGTATTTGTCATGCCAATTAATCCAGTGATCTGCTCAAATATTATCTATGCAACAAAAATATAGTAAAAGAGACAGCAATAGTCATGTAGAGAGGGGTAGGAAACAATGTCTGGATAGCAGAGCAGGTTATTATATCACATCTCAAAATGCATATTTCTGACTCACCCGGAGTAGGGTGCATCACCCATCACTGCAGCTTTTCTGCAGCGTAGCCGTCAATGCTAGAGCATGCCTGGCAGGCAGTCTCAGGAGTCAGCAAGGAAACCCACACTTTTACAAAAGGAATCACCTCATGCTAATGCTGATTTTAATCTAGTGAAGGTGAATCAGGCCTGATTTCCTTCCAGTGACTAAAGGAGAGCCCAGAGCAGCCAGCTCTGACACAGATGGGTGCACAGTGGCATCTGCAGTGAGGTGAGATCCTTGGACTGAGCCACTTAATCTGCCTTAAAATGTAATAATGGGATTGATTTTCCCAGATTTTTCTGGATGCACAGAGCAAAATTCAAAGAGGAAGGAAAAAGGAGGAACTAGTGTGAAGAATCTGATGTGACCCGGTACCCCAGAGATTACTCACTCCCATCTCTCTCCCATAGCAAGGAAACAGGCAGATGGGTCACATCACTGTCAGCACATAGACACATCCATTACCTGCAGTGACAAAGTCATGAAACCTCCATTTCTGCTGTAGGTGTATAATTATAGTATGTATAGTATGTGTAATTCAGCCTCCCTTCAGGTATGTGATGAATAAGGTATTAATAAGTGGAAGGACTGGTAAATACTGATCACTCTTCAGTACTGATGAATCAGAAAAGGAAGTTTCTTGGATGTGGCATATAGACAATATGTGGTCTGAAAATGTGAGGGGCAGAATACCAGTGCTGGGTCTTTCAGTGTTTTTTGCTGGAAAACAAGCATGTCTCTTATTACATCCCTACACTTTTAACTGGATTCTTCCAGGCATTGCCTGGAGTTGTAGATTTTCTTCTTTTAAATGTATATCAAAATATCTCAGGGCATGGAAGAACCTGCACAACCTTTTCCAGTCGTATAATTGCTTAGTGTACAAATAGAGTTGTAACAGAAGAATTCTAATGTCTGCATAAATCCAGTTTAGAATTAATCTGATACTTAAAAATACTTTAAGGAGGGTATTAAATTTTCTTTCTTACTCCATTGTAATTAGTGGAAAGGCACAGGGTTGTTAATGGAAGGAAGCAGGTTTGTTTAGATACTTTATTTAAATATTTCTCTCTCCTCATACAGTGTTGTGATTTGGTTAAAACTCTTTTGGTGCTTGTTGTAGTTGTGCAGCAACTGCATATTCTGCCAGCCAAGAACCAGGAGCAGTAAAATGACCCTTTATTTGGGAAAGGCTCATCAGAAAATGTTACTGCTGAATCAAGGATCAGCCAGTGCCGAGTAGAATTTGTGCCATCAAGCCACCTCATTTCCTAGGAAGACACCTGCCATGAGGACCACTCAAGCAGTGAAGCTGGTGACATAATCTCTGCATTTTTAGCAAATGCTGGGAAACACCCATAGCTGGGAGAAAGTAAAGCCACAGTCATAGGCAGGGCTGGATAGAAAGAAATTAAATTGTTTCAGTGTGATTTACTCTTGGCCAATCCCTGTGGGCTGCTATTTTGTATCTGAGTTTTCTTTTCCTCATCACAGTCCAACAGGCAATTTTTTATTCAGCCTTTTAATTACTTTGATCTGATCCATACCAGGTCTTTAAATGTTTACCTCTTTTCCAATCTTCTGCAGCTTCACAAACCCTCCAAGATTACATCAGTACCCCACTAGAGCTTCAGGATGCTGAGACAGTCTGGGTGATGGATACAAGGAACCATGCAGGTCTGTGACAGCACAGAACAGAGATGGTCCAAGGCTTTTTACCAACTTAGCTTGGATCCAGTTAGTCTTAGTAGGAAGTCATATTAGGTGTGGGTTTTTAGATGGACCTAACAAGTTTGAAATTACCCAAACCACCTCCTTTGGGCTGTGCCTAAGCCTGTGATGAATTGTGATGATTCTCCAGGAGCTCAGCAGGGAATATAATGTGGGTACAGGTGTACACAGTTAGCTCACATCCAGATGGGTTTTCAGAAAGAAAACTTTAGCTTTGCCCTGAATGGAAGTAGTTGGACTATTTCCAGACACAACCCAACTCTGGAATATGCAATGCTTTGCATATTCCAGAGTTGCATGTGGTGCTGGTGCTAGTGAGCCATGTCAGACACCAGCTATCTGTGGCCCAGATAGTCTGCAAACTGGGTAATTTAACCACAGATGCCTGAGAGCTGGTTTTTAGCTGCAGACACCTTCATGTTTGCTTCAGCCATGTCCCTAAATACTGTAGAGTGATTTTCATTAGACCCAGTCAAGTTGAAAAAATCTAATTGAAGGAGCATTCCTAATCTCCACCTTATATTCTCATTTCAGTTCTTCCCTTTCAACAGTGCTGTTAATTGCATTAAACATCTGACAGCTGTTAATCATTTAGTGAAGGTGAATGCAGGAAAAAAAGTGATCATGGAAGTCCTGTTAGAATAGGGACTTGCTTTCAAAGGGGTGGTTGTATTGGCCAGATTGTCCAGTCTTACACAGGCAAAAGAAACTGATGTTTGCCTTGAAAACCCTCTGCCTTCTGAATGATTCCTTCTTGGAAAGAGGAAATTTAAACACTGCTCTGCTAAAGCAGTTCAGGACCACGGGACTATCTGTACAAACCATCACTGAAGTCTGAGAAGGAAGGAGGGTACAAAGAAAACAAGAAATGGAACAGCTGTTAAAGCCTGAGCTCACTATTTCCTCAAATTATGCTTTCACCCACAGGTGGAGCAGGAAGCAAAAGCAGCAGACACTAGAAAGAGAAAGCAACTATAAACTCAATGCAAGCTCAATATTTGGTACCTTCCCTGCCTCCCATTCTCTGTCTTTTGTGTCCTGTCTGCTGGTCTTCAGCCCACTCAGCTGTGACAGCACAACAGTTTATAGGACTCTATTTTGAAATAGATTAGGGACCTGATAGAATTTTTAAAAATCCTGCCAAGCAATGTCAGTTGTGTGATGGAAATGAGTGATTGTGAGAAAAACTGAAATGAGCATTGTCCCTGACCACGTGATTTTAAGAAACTGCAGCTCAGCTCCATGACTTGCCAGCTCCACATTGTTCAGATTTACAAAAAGAGCTGCCATTAGAAGCAGGGAATCATCTTTCCTAGGATTTGGTTTTTTAAAATTTGGGTTTTTTAAAATAACTAAGCATAACAACAAATATTGTGGCTATCTTATTCAGTGTTTATGTTTGCCATTTATTGTCATGAAAATGTAATTCAAAGATGGAAAAGGGCTGAGAGGTGAAGGTGCATACATATCAGCAGTTACAGAGTGTAGAACAATAAGGAAGCAAATCACAGCAAAACAAAGCTTTATAAACCAAACAAAGTCATAGGAAAAGCTATACTTTAACAAAAAATAAAAAGCTGCTCTCTGGCAATATACAAAGCTGTACTCCAGAGGAGGTGAGTGCCCGCCCATGTACACGGGCTGTGACTCATGCTAGCAAGACTTTCGGGGCAAATTACACATCTTACGTGTCCTCATGCTCCCAGCCAGGAACCTAAAATGGTGGCACTGCTCCTATTCTTTCTTTTTGTCCGTAGCAGCGGTTGAAATTCTCAGGCTACCTCAATATCACCACCTTTAACAGTACCAAGAACATCCTTCAGCACTCCCTATCCTCCACATCACAAATTTTTAGCACAGACCTTGATGCATTTTGACCAGTGCCAGGTAGCTCTATCCCAACCAGCCTGGGTTGAGTTCAGTACCACTATGGGCCAGGGACTGCTCCCAGAAACAGCTTCCATGTGGCCACCCTATTTTGGAGGGTGAGACAGTTTAATGTTATGGATGCAGGCAGCTCCTTGACAACTGGGCTCAGCATCACCAAATGGCCCCAGGCACATTTAATTTGCTAGTATAGACACAGCTTCAGTTTCTTTGTGCTGCAGTTCCTCTCTCAATCATATTCTAAAACTTTTTTGGTAACATTTTGCTTGTCAGCTGATAGGTATTTTGGACAGCAATTTAAGGACTTAGCAGAATTCCTTGTTGTATTTTCCTAGAATGAGTCCACAGTAAATCTTCAGGTATCCTGAGGCTTTACAGCCACCTCCTACAGAGCTGGAATAGCTACTAGCAACAGACACTCATGCTGAGTATTTTGGTACTGGAAGACACAAATCCTCTGTATTTTTCTTGTCTTGCAAGTACTTGCAAATACTCCTTCTTTTCTTGTACTAAAAGTCCAGAGATTTACCTGAGCTGGCACTTTGATGAAGAAACCAAGCACTTCTTGGCAGCTCAAAGCACAGTGGCAAACCATAATCTTAATTTTCTTATACTCTTCTGTTTTAGGGAGGTGCACTAATGAAACTGTCATTTGGAGACGAGAAACAGGAGTCAGCCCCTAGTGTCCTACAATTTCTGTGTTTATAGGCTCTGCCTGCATTTTGTCCTCAGTGTGTGTATAGCAGTCAGATCTGTTGTATGTTGGAGAGCCAGGCAAATACTAGTGCCCAATTTAACATGCAGCTCATGTGCCTTTAAATAGCAGCGAGAGCCGAGCCAAGCCATCCACTGCAGCAATTTCTGGACATATGTGCAGAGCCCCCCTCCTCCCCTGAGCCCTCCCAGCCTGGAGCTGCGAGCGCACACGAGCTGCGCGGCGAGGCCGGGGATTGGTGCTGCTGCCTGTCACTTCACAGTCACCCCACTGACGTCTCCTCCACACTGTTGACTTGATCCCGTTTCTAGCCAATGTAATTATAACATGGAGAAGCAACAACAGTTAACAATTTAGGTTAAATGTAATTTAATGCCCCGAGATTGCTGCACTTAGATGAGATTTTGCTTCACTTGAACCATGCAGAGAATGTGAAGTGCCTGCATGCTTCTGTTAAAGGAATTCTGGACAAAGGAAAGATTGACACTGCCTTCTTCAGACTCTATTAAATGCTTGAGCGACTTTGGCATGAGTTTCTAATCTGTCATTGCTCTTGGAATTCCACATGTGAGAATGGGACCTGTCTGAAAGCAGAGGTTCCAAATCCATCCTTCTTTGAGGAGGGTGTCCATGTATGTGGATATATTCCCCTTAAAGAAGTAGAGCTCAAAATCCTGTATCATCTCTGAGGGTTTGCTTAGTCCCTTGAAGAGTGTATGCCTAATATTTCACCTGCAGTGCCATTGCATCCATAAACCATGGAAGAGAGCATGAAATATTGCTGTTACAAGGTCTGAAAAATAGTCACATGAGTCTAGAAACTCAAAGAGCCCATCACAGAGTGCTGTTGTGCTACTGGGATGGCTGCCAAGCAAGGCATGCAGATTGCTGTTGCTGAGCTTTTGAAAGATGAGAAAATGACTGTGACTGCTCAGCACAGCAGACGCTCCCCGGAGCACCCAGAGAGGTCAGTCAGCATGGCTGCTACCTTTGGAAGCCAGTTTCTAGGTGAATTGTGCTAGATCCTGGTCTCAGAAGTCAGATCCCCAACATACATTTTAATAGGGATTTCCAGCTCTTTATATCAATCCAAGAGAAGGCTTCCTGACCAGGGATTATAGCTTTAGAGCTCATTTGCCTGCTCTGCAGATGCAGAATGGCCATCATTCTTCCAGCCTTCCAAGCTTCCTCTGCCTGACTAGGAAGTCAAATATTTGTAAGTGAAATTGCCACCTATCCTCTAATTCCTAAGAAACTCAGCAAAAAAATAGCCTCAGCAACCTTTTGTGATTTGGTGACAATGAGCCTTTTGTTAATCTTTAGTACTGAAAGAAAAAGGTTATCATCTGACATGCTCATGTATTTTGATTATTTATGAGCTTGACTTTGTCAGGATCTATTAACTCATATCTCTGTGGTCCTGAGCAGCAGCTTTGATGACAGCACTTGGATATACTGGCGGAAGCTTGTTGGCCTGTTTGCTCACAGCACATTACAAATGGAGAAGCTTCCACCTTCTGGGTCTTAGTGTCAAAAAGTCAGTGCTTACCGTGGTCTCAGTGACTTCTGTAGCTCTCCACGGGCTCAGGAGTAGGTGCATACTGTTTGTAAAGCACTTGGCTCTTGGGTGGCAGGGGACAACTGATTTCCAGGAGCTTGTTGCAAGGGCAGCAGCTCTCCACCATGCTGTCCAAGAGGCTTCAAGACCTGTGGGACTCAGATTCAGTCAAAGAAAGAAACTGAGGATTTCTAGCAGGCAGAGGCCTGGGAAAGAGCTGGAGAAGAATGTAAGTAATTCTTTATCTCTCTTGTTATTCATATTGTTTATAGTTAAGTTCTATCACTGTGTGTCAAGCACTCTGCACCAATGGTTTGAGTTGTTTTCACTTCAGAACCAATGGATTTGGTCCTCACGAAGCTCTGTATAAAAGAGCAGTGTATTGTGAATAAACCGGAGTTTTACTATCAGCAGCCTTCTGGTCAGAGTCTTCTCATTCCCGTCCTGCCTCGACAGTGACAAAGGCCCATTTTTTTGCACCAGCTGGGATCATTACAGTAATTTTCTTGATGGTGTCTTAACAGGAATCTCAGTCTTTGCATGGAGCTTTTTAGCAAAGGGCAGATGCCAGCCTAAGAAACAGCAACTGTAGATGACAATCACAAAAAAGAAGGGTTCTAGCTATAAGTAATAAGTCATGGACTAATCTCACAAAGAAGAAAGCCATTGTGACTGTGACTTAAGGTAAAGATCAGTTTACATGGAGTACTTTCTAGTCTACCCAATCTTTTTTAATTGTCTAGCATTTATAGTCTTCCGAGAGTATCCACAGAAACTTCTCCAGCACTGTCAATAGTTTTCATAGCTCATATAGTTTAATACTTATTAATACTTATCAGTGGGGTTGTACTGCTGTAATATTAGTAAAACCAGAAATGAACATTCAACACTTGGTGATTTACAAATGTCTATCACATTAATACCACTTTTTTTATTCACAGATGTATAAAATTTCATAAACTATATTGTTTGAATGGAGTTCCTGAGTTCATATTTTATGTGTAAAACAGGCAGGTACTTCTGATAGTAGTTCAAAGCAAGAAAGCAAGAAAAATATTACCTTTGAACAAGAGCCTTCTATGTGTCTCTCTGGAAGAACGAGAGTAAACACATTTTATACAATTAGAGCATTTCGTATTTAGATCCATCTCTTTACTCTTAACTGCAGGATTTATAGTGTAGTGACAGATTTAGTGATATAGTTGCACAGATTTAGTGATATGGTTGGATAGGCTATGGAAATGGGTGCTTTTCTGGTTAGAGGTGGTCAGTCAGAGTTGATGGCTCAGTCATGCAATAGGAAGAAAGTATCACAGCACAGCTCCCAACTTCTTCTCTTCAAATGATCTTTCTGTCAAGAAGGACTTGGAATCCCTTTTCAATCACATGGACTAGACCTAGAGACCCATGAGAAACACATTCACGGATATAGCTGAGGATGTGATGGGACTTTCCGAAGAAAGGAAGCAGGAGTGAGTCACTGCAAGCACAAAATCACATAGGGCATAAGGGTAATTCCAACATGGATCATGGACTACTTATATTGTACACTAAATGGATCCCCAGCTGACAAAAGACTGAACCTGGCAATGTAAGGAAGAGAAAAGATCTGGATAATCACATAGGGTGAACTGGACCCTTCCAGCAGCCAGCTACAGTTATAAAGACTCGGCAAGGATAGGAAGTGTACATTCACTCAAGGTGATATAAAGAATGAAACTACAGCAGGGATCAGGGTCTAAAATTCATCTCAAAGGAAAGGAGGAAATCCACCATGACATAATTGCATAAGAAAACACCTGGAGATAAATAATGCTCCTGCGTTATGGAGCTTTGTACAATTATTCTAAACACAAGTCACTAAGTAGATCTGGCTGGTTTCCTTCCCAGAACTTTGTTCATTGGCCATACCTTTATACTACATAATACTAATGAAAAAAAAAAAAATAATAGCAAGTAGTATTACTACACTTCAGTGATTGTAGGAAAGCATTTGACACCAATGGTGTTGTAGCAAGACACCAAAAATTTATGGATTTCTTTGCAAAATTTTTTATATTTTCCAAAACCTTTCTCAGTACACAGATAATCAAATAATTGCTTTGATGTCACTGCCAGCATAGGCAAAGGGACATCATCTCCCTGCAGTGTCTCGTAGTGCTGTGTAACAAATATCTGCACAGAAACTGGAGTCCCAGGGGTGTTTGGCAGTCTTGGTTTGCTGAGGATATCTATTCATCACCAGATGAGATACAACAAAAGACAAACAGCTTAGTCAGAACAGCAAAACAAAAAAGTCTTATAATCAACAGGTCAGAAAACAAAGGCTATGAAAATAAATATGACCTTACGTGGTAGTGCTGTTACAGAAGGAGTAACTGCAAACATTGTTGTCACATTTATTTACGCAGGCATTGTATCTCACAGCCCCTGTGGTGCAGGGCTCAGATGAGCAAGGGAAAGAGTCCTGGTGACAATACAGAGTCTCAATAAATAGTGTTTTCACTGAACTGTAGATGAGGGAGAAGCAAAAGGTTCTTCAAGCACTGTTTGAAAAAATTCCAGTTGGAGATGTATATCAGATGTTCATAATAAAAGCATGGGATAAAGAACAATGACAATTTGAGGTGTTTACAATCACTAGTAGATGACAAAAGTAGAGACAAAGAAGGTAGAATCTGTTGGCTGTATCCTGACCATACTGAACAACAGATTTAGTGATCTGAGGGCCAGGGGAGGCAATGCTGACTTGAGGACAGCTTGCAGGGTGAGAAAGATTAGCAGATGGATAAAATTAAAAGTATTGGTCTATAATAGGATTACTTAGGGGCAACTGACATCTGTGAGGGTTGGATGCTTTGGAGCATCCTTCAGTATGCTGAAGTTTTCTTCATATAGAGACCAAGCATATAGTCTTCCCCCATAGCCAAGACAATGGTTATATTCACAATGTCTACTGTAGGCAACCTGGAGTTTGCTGTTGTGACCAGTTTTTCCTACTTTATGTGCTGCAAGCCTGTAAACCTGCCAATGGTTGCTTTGAATATCTCATTTCCAACCCAACCATGTCTGGTGGTGGGCTGACCCTGGCTGGATGCCAGGTGTCCACCAAGCCAATCAATTACTTTCCCCCTCAGTTGACCAGGGGAGAAAAATAACGAAAGGTTTGTGGGTCAAGATGAGGACAGGGAAAAATCAGTCACTAGTTACTGTCACAGTCAAAACAGACTCAATTTGGCAAATTATTACCAATAAAATCAGAGTAGCATGATGAGAAATAAAACCAGATCTTAAAACATCTTTCCCTTCCATCCCTTCCTTCTTCCTAGGCTTAATTTCTTTCTCAATTTCTCTACCTCCTCTTCCCCCCAGCAGTGCAGGGACAGGGGAAATAGGTGTCAGTACATCACATGTTCTCTCTGTTTTGCTCCTTGTGCTCTTCCCCTGCTCCAGCGTGGGGTCTGTCACATGAGACAATGAGACACAGTCCTGGTCTTTCCCATCGGCTGCAGCTCTTCACGTAGCGCTCCAGCCCTGCGTCCTGTATGGGCTCCTTGTATGGGATGCAGTCCTTCAGGAACAGACTGCTCCAGCAGTTTATGTTTTAGCAACAGAAAAAATTTATTCCTCAAACATTTCAAGGAACTCAGGTCTCTTAGTACTATAACCAAATGGAACCCATTTCCAACAAACAAGAAAGCTTTTTTCTTAACTCATCAAATGTTTACATTGAACTATGTTAAAAGAGTATTCATCATACAAGGATAAAGTCATAGGACAGTAATAGGGATACAGTCACAAGACAGTAATAATTATACCAAGAAGTTTTGCAAGTTCCAGCATGGTTGTTTACATATCTATTTTTAAAAACAAATACCTACTGAAGGTGTGTACATGGTGAGGTATTTATTCCTTCATCTCCTAAGGAATATTAATGTAGACTTTTCTATAGGTACTGTTCAACTCCATTTCAGAGGTGAATCATGGGTCTGGGCCGAAGGCCAATGTACCAGATTCTGTCAGCCTGAGTTCAGTGTGTATTTGCATTTCACCTTTCAGATCTCTATTTCTTGCACTTCCCCAAGAGGAAACATTGTCATTTACATCCCCTCCTACAGCATTTTGGGTCTCTTCTGTTTACTTTGAGCCATGAAAGCAGCCAAATTTTATGATAGCAGAACTTGCCCAGAAGGGGAACTCTGGTCCTGAGGCTCTGATGGATGTGGCCCCTTAGGTTAATACCTTTCTTTTCATTTCACCATGTGTCTGGAAACCTACTGGCACGGGCTGGCCTGCAATAGAGTAGCTATTCTGTGGTTGCTTTTTTGTAATCCCATGGGAATTCAGCAACAGCTTTGTACACTTCCTTTTGGACTACAGATCCGTCCTCATTTACTTTTAGAGATTTCTGCATTGCAATTTGCATATATAATGCACAGTTAATTACTGTTTAAATTAAGCACACAAAAATCAAGATGTGATGATCTGTATTATCAAATCAGGTATAAGATTAACAGCTATTATAAAACAAATAGAATATATAGATAATCTTACCATTCCAGTGGCTCATTTATAGAACCATTAATTCTCTGGGATGCAGAGAACATACGAATGGAGAACAAGTTGCTCATACTAAAAATTCAGTCCTATCCTTTGTCTTCTCTTCCATCAGGCTGCTGCCTAAGCACACTAGAAATTTCCCATTGTTTATGGCAATCTGGTATTTTACACCTAAAATTTTGTCATTTCTTTTGCTTACCTAAATTACTAATAATTTTTAGTAACAATCTTTGCTAGGAAAAAAAATGGGCAAGTCAATAAAAAATTTTAATTTTATTAGCAATTTTTATATTGTTATAGTGTCTGTCTCTCTTTTCTATCCCTGAAGCAAAATAACAGCTAAATAGTACGGTTGTTGTCATATCCTGTCTCCAGCAGGGCTGCAGAAGTCTGTGGTCAGCCCTTTTACATAAATACTTCTCAGGCTGATGCTCAGACCATTCTCTGGGGAAGCAGGGTTTAGGTCCCACATGAAGAAAAGGGGGTTACATGTAAGACTTCTCCTGCCTAAGTAATTACTGATCATAGAGTGTTGTATAAATTGTGGGTACCATCTCTTCAATAAAGAGCCAAAACTACTTGGTACACTTTTCTCATATATACAAATAGTTTGTGAGGAACTAAAACTAAAAGATTTAGGGGCAAATTGGCTATTTGTAGTAAAAAAAGAAAAATTGTGATTTGCAAGCTGCAGCTGTGTCTCGTGTTTTGTATGCCATACTTAGTGATGCATCTGAGAGGAAGTGAAGATATTTTCTAAGAACAAAGTTAATTATTCAGTAGCAGTTCTTAAAGTGATCAAAAAGAAAGGTATAAGAGACTTCAGGGTTTTTTAATACGAAATAGCTGTTCTTTGAGGTACTGATCAAAGTAAAAAGAAAAACAAATTAATTAGGGATTGGTTTCAATACTATGCATAATCTTTTGCTGAGACAGAATGGAATATTTTCCCAAGCAACAGCAGTGCCCATCAAGACAAATTATTTTATTAAAAACAACCCCCATTTGCTTGTTTTAGTATTCAGTATTTTTAAATTTGGGGAAATCCCTAAGTGAATGACCAATTTTTTATCTTTGGGAAGATAAAAACCAAGTGATATCTGAGTGGTTCTTTTATCTAAATGAAATAAGGGTAGGCGCAAGAGTGAAGAAAAAATAAACAAAAAAATAAAGAAAATAATGACAAAAGCAGGAAGCAAGGAAAGGCTTTCAGTAGTATTAATATTATGTGTTTGCTTTGTGTCGACGTTGAAGAGCACAAGCTATGAAGCAATATCCCATTTTATGAGGCACTGTGCAATCACAAAAGAAAAGGATAGGGTGTGCTCCAGGTAACTTACTGTTTAAATATAGAACTGCAGACAACAGGCAAGTATTGAGCAATGGAGGACAAGGACAAGCAGTCCTGCACACCTAATGCCGGATGTGGCTGTACCGAAGGATACTCCAGAGAGACTCAGACAAGGGTTTTGGGGAATTCCCTTGGGCAGTGCTGGCCATGAGCCCACACTAAAAGTTTTTGCTGGAAGATGTGACAAAAGGATGGTGGATAGTGGATGGTGGATGGTGAACATCTTTCAGGCCAGAAGAGAGATGATAAGAAGTGCTGTTTTTGAGGAAGGGCTTGTGAGTGAAGATAAGGTTTATGAAACAGGAAAGGGGGCAATAGAGAGGTCCTAGAAAGGTCATGAGAGCTGGAAACTATTTCTTTGCTCCTGGGTGATGGATGGAGGGCTTACCCAGTTCTGATTCCTTCCTCATGTGAAGGAATATCCATTTTCTTGGGGCGATCAAACAACAAACTTGACATGAAGTTGAAACCTTATTGAAAGGAAGCAAATGGCACAAGAACAGCCATGGATTTTGCTTTCTTGCCAACATATTTGGTCTCTTTCATTCAGCGTAAGACCTGACATTTCCAGTTACCATTCTGTGTATGAACCTGTTACACACAAAGACAGAAATAAAACCAAAATATGGGGCTAACATTGTGCAGCTCCATTTTACATCCAAACAGAAAGAGTTTCCAGGATGAGCTGGCCTCTGGAGCAGTCATCCCATTTGGGATCACTGAGATCCTATTTCTGATCTCCCTCACACCCCACACTGCTCACAGGTCCAGGAATCAGCTCACATGCAAGAGCAGTAGGTTGTCCTTGAGAACTCCTAAAATGAGCACCTCGAAGCTGAAGGCAAGACCTAGCCTGCAGGCTACCTGTTGGGCCTGATTCAGAAGTCCTTTGTGTGGTGTTTTTCCTTCAGAAGGTATTTAGCAAAATTACCTTTACTCTTGTTACATTTATGAAAATGCAGAGGGTGAAAATTTAGGTAATGTGTCCATGTCCACATGGGAATTTCTGGAAGACTTGATAACAGCTCAGTGCTCCCTTGTACCCAGTCCCACCTCTAGAAAATTTCCACAGCAGGTAATCACTTCCAAGAGCAGGAATTGGCTGAACAGCTCTGCTGTCTTGCCTTCAAGTTAGATTTGGATCAACACGGTTATGCCAAAAGAAATTGTTGTCTTTGAAGGCATTCTTTGAAAGGAACATGAAGCAGATGCCTTCATGAAATAGGTCTAATTAATAAAATTATTCAACTGTTTATGTCTGCACATCTCCCTTCAGCTGTGATGGAAAGAAGACCTCAACTGGTAAGTGTTCAGAGTCAATGAGAAGATCAAAGGAGTAGAGGAAAGGTATAACCCCAGGATGGGTCTTCCTACTACCTGTGCTGACATTAATCGTGGTTACGTTTGGCTTTGGCTGGTGCAGTGCTGTCTCCTCTCCCTGTGAGATCTGAGGTGATTGATCTGCTCCTTGGCACTTCAGGTGGGGCAGCCATCCCATGTCCCACCTTGTCAGCTCCCTCTGCAACTGCTAAAGTTTGGAAAGGAAGCATCTGCAGGGCACTGGCATCTCCCTGCTCCAACTCACAAGTAAGTAAACACAAGTGATCAATCCTCCCACTGCTTTAACAGAAAAGGGGTTGCTGCATCTTTCCAGTGCTGGTGTGCAGGAAGACACCAGTTATCTGGTTAAATTGAGCCCAGGGAAGCAGATGGGAAAGAAGGCAGGCAGGAAGGCAGGAAGGCAGGAAGGAAGGCAGGAAGGAAGGCAGGAAGGAAGGCAGGAAGGAAGGAACAGGATATAATTTTGTTTGCAGCCGCCAGGTGGGCTAACTTTAGCTTACATTCATTTTGAGCTATTTTTAGTTGCATATGCATTCTTGGGACAGGGGTGTTCCTAAAACAACTTCACTAAGTATAATAAGAAACCCAGACGGTGAGACACATCAGAGCCCAATGTCTTCTGCTATGTTAGTTCCCTCTCAACCTCTCCCTCTGTCCCCAACCTTCTAAACCCACAACAAAAGCCATTTTTGAGGCTACTCTGCCAGTACTGCAATTTTTCCATGAACAAGGTCACCCTGGTTTATGACTCTGTGTTCGTGTTTCTTTAGACACTGTTCACATGGCATTAACAACCTGGATTTTTTCATGGACTGATAAAAAAAGGTTGAGCCAAGAGCTTCCCTTGGCTGTAGCACCCCTCAGGGTTTGATGCTTGCAGTGAGGCTACATTCTGCATTGCTTTTAAGGTTATCAGAAAATCTCAGGGCTTTCTTCTGCTGTGATTCTTTTAAAGGTTGACAACATTTCCAAGTTTCAGTTGTACAAAAGCCACCCCCCAAGCCAAGGCTGTTGCGAGCGGGCAACATAGCATGTGGAGCGGGTAAAGAAAAGTCTAAGGCAGCATATCAAAGAGCTAATTAAAGGGGACATTGGCCACTAATGAGGTTGTTGTCAAAAGAACAATACATTTATTTGTAGTTTTGTGAAGAATCACCTGTTTAAATTGTTTCATTATAAATGATTATGTACCCCTGTTTACATAGTAATTTTTTTTTCTTAAGACAATCTGCCTTTGAGCAAACAGATAAAACTGTTTTGAGTAATCATAAATCACCCTTCCACCATCCTTCTTTCTCCTATTACAGAGATCCTAACTCTTTCCTCTTTGTTATTAATAGGTTTTTGCTGACTTCTCCCAGTGCCACAGAAATAATAGAGGCATAAAATCCACTGTAAATTACAAAGTCTCTCCCTCGGCCATAAATGGACAATAATCTATTCATGGTAACATCTGTGTAAAGTGGCTTTCAGGAGACTTTTTTTTTTCAGATTCCTCATAATATTTATACATTGAGTGCAGACAAGTATTAAAAAGACCTTGCATCAGCTGTGAGAGTATGCCCTGCTCTAAGCCAGTGCCAGCTGAGTCCCACTGTGGGCAGGCTCAGTGTCAGCCAGGGCAGCAGGAGAGGTGACCCTGAGCTCCACTGATCTGAGAGCCAGGGAGATCAAACCTTCATACCAACAAGTGGAATAACTGGCCAAGAGCTTCTCCCTCTCCAGCCTCCCTGGGTGTGGAGTTTGTAGCTGGGATAAGGGGAGCCTGCAGTAGGTTCAGCAAATGGTGGGAAAGCTTTGGCACTGGGCACATGCACCTAACCCAGGCCAGAAAGGGACAGCAGACACCAAAGCCTCACACATGGTGAGGTGCTTTGCAGGTCTACAGACTCCTGCCCAAAGCAACCCATGGAATGCAACTGTGGGAAATTGTAAAGGTAAGAAGACACTCAAGGGACGTACACCAGCAGTCCTATCCCATTTATGAAAGAGAAAAATAACCATGCCAACACATACACCATGCTTGAAGAGCAATAGCTGTGTTGGGGAACATGGCTGGGTCTTGGAAGGACAGTGCAAGGTCCCTGGTACTGGACAGAGAGACTCCTCAGCAAGCAGGGCTGCTGGTGTGCTCCGTGGGAATTGGAGCCCAGCACCTCTGTGCTGCTGGGAGCCAACAGCCATGGAGAGGAATGAATCCTGTTTCCCTGCTGAGCAGACTGCCTGCTGCCTGTGCAAGGGCTTTCACAGTCTCAGTGCAGAGAGGAAGGCATGGCACAGAGCAAGGTCTAGGATCTCCCTTAATGTCTTCTTTTCTGAAGACCACATTTATACTCAAGCATGTATGTTTGCTGCCCCAAAAGCACCATGAGCTCAGCAAATCACTGACTAATAGAAGTGTTAAGGTTGGAAAAGATCTCTAAGATGATTGACTCCAACTGTTGACCCAGCACCACTAAGTCCACCACTCAACCATGTCCATAAGTGCCATATCTACATGTCTTTTAAATAGCTCCAGCAATGGTGAGTCAACCACTTTTCTGGACAAGGAGAGCTTGACAACCCTTTTGGTGAAGAAATTTTTCCTGCTATCCAATCTAAACTTCCCCTGGCACAACCTGAGGCAGTACCCTCTCATCTTGTCACTTTCTACTTGGGAGAAGAGACCAACACCTACCTTGCTACAACCTCCTTTCTCTTAGTTGTAGAGAGTAATAAGGTCTGCCCTCAGCCTCCTTTTCTCCAGGCAAACACCCCCATCTCCCTGAGCCATTTCTCATCAGACTTGTGCTTTAGAACAAATGAACCAACCCCTGCTGGTAAGAGTTTCTCAGAGGGAGACACCAATCCTCACCAACCAAGTTCTCCCTTAGGCAGTGTCATCTCCTTCAAATATTGCTAACTGCACACTCCAGTCATCTTCCAGCAGCCAGTGGACTTGGTGTGAAAGCTGTGAGGGAGCCCTGTACCTCTCTCATGGTGGCTGCTTATGTTTGATCATCCCAAATAATTAGGCTGCCTTTAAAAAGATCACCCCGTCTAAAATAAACGTCACATGTTTCCCTGGTCTTCAAACTTTACTCCAGTCCTCAGGCCACAAAGCCATTCACCTTATCTCTTTATGCCCCAGCAACTCTTCTGTGGACCACCTTTGGCTATCAGCAGGGAGGGCAGATAACCCCTCATCGCTGCCTGCAGTGTCTGCTTATTTAATTAACAACCACCACCTGCACTGGGCAGCCAGTGGGTGTGAACCTGCCACGTCCCTCCAGAGACAAGAACAGCCCAGGGAGGTGACCCACACCAGTCCCGGGTGATGACACTTTGTGCCTTGTACAAAGAGTGATGGGCAAAGGATTCATCAGCCCAGCCCTTAGGGAGTCACCACGGAGAGGTGGAGTCAAATTCCTGTTGGCAGGAGTGAAATACAGCTCCTTGGAGTGTGGTCTGCGCTCTCCCATGGGGGACAGAGAGAATGCAGTCCTGCTGTAGCAGCAGCAGAAAAAATTCGCCACTTTCTTCCTTGGGCATTCCTTACGAAGACCTGAAATCAGATCTTTTTCTTCACATCAGATGCAGAGAATTTTGTTTCTGCTCTTATTCATTCACCACCAAAGCAAACAGACAAACAAGCAATTTTTTAAAAAGGTAATGGGAAAAGATGAGCTTTGTTTTGGACCACATTGCTTAGGTTTTTTAGGGATTTTTTTAAATTTTGGCCACTGACCCATAAATCAATTTTTCCTATAGCCTCTATATGCTCCTGAGAGCTATGCATCAGCACCCACCCACCACCTGGATAATGAGATCAACTGCTTAATTTAATCAAATTGACAGAAACATGTTCAGACATAACGGGAAGAGGCTTTGTATGAGGATGCATTACCAAACCTCTTTCCTGCTTAATTCCCGCTGCAGTCCACTACTCCAGTTATAATTCTGTAGCTCATGTCCCCACACCCGCCGTGTGCTTCCTCTCAGCTTCTCAGTAACCATTTTTTCCTGGGTTTCTTTCCTTCTCTCTGGGAGCCTAGGAGGAGCTTTAGCAGCCTGCCCAGCTCCACCTCCTTTTCTGCTTGCTGCTTGCTCTCCCTCCTCCCCCTCATCTCCAGGCTTCTCAAAACTCAAGGCTTCTGCTTCCAGTATTTTGATTTCCTTTTCTTCCTCTTATCAGCTTCTCGCTCCATTTGGCATTAAAGCAGCCCCTCCACATCTTTCTTAAGAGCAAGAGTTGCTTTTTCAGTTTTCTCTACTTCTCCCTCACCTTCAACAGCCAAGTGTATCCTTTGCTCAGTGATATTTTCTTCCTGTCTTTTTCCTTTGTCTTCTCCTTTGGTGGAGGTGCTACCCTGCTTCCCTTTTATATCTGCTTATTTACATTCTTTTCTCCAGTTAAAATTATTACATTTGCACCAACAACTGTGAGTGACCAGTCAGACCCACATATTTTCCTTGCTCTCTTCTCCTGCAAGGTCCATGGATATATCAAAAATTAATTAATACTTTTTCCCCTTCCCTTTTTCTTAATGTCTATTAAAATTACTCTAAAATACTTTTCAGTGCCATTTTTAACCATGGTTTTATTTCTGGCTCCTCCACCACCTTGTCTGTCCTCAGACAAAGGCCATTCCATGATTGCAGTAATACTTCTGTAAATTCCTGGTAATTATCATGTTTACTCATCCTCGCTGCTCAGACAGTGTTTCCTTCTTGTTCAGAATAATTGTACATCTTCCTCCCCAACTGCTCGTCTCCCATCTTTGACCACAGCTCTCCTCAGTCAAAATCCTGCCCTGGATTTTGAGTCACTTTCAAGTCATGATCATAGGTGCTGTCCTTGTTTGCAGAGCAGTTCCCACTGCTCTGTGTGCTGCAGCCGCCTGCCAAAGCACTCAGCCCTGGCACAGAGCTGTGCTCAGGGGTCCAAGGATCCCTTTTTGGTATTACAATGCATTTGTAGACAGTCTAGTATAAACACAGGGAAAACTGTGTTTATATTTTCATAAGAAGGTTAAATCTCTCTTTTATCATACCACCTTCTCTTCCATATGTAAATTCAGATAAATGCAGTTTATGGGTTCTTAATTAACACTGAGGTTGAATTTTTATAGTTTTCTCTTTAGGAATTCAGCTGGAAGATAAATCTTCAGATATCAGAGAGGGAGTGTTAGTTTATGTCTCACATCCTTTTATAAACACGGGTTTCACACTGCTTCCTCCAGTTCTCCCAAAGAAGGATACAATACACAGGCTCTGTAACACCAGCAGCCTTAAAGGAGAATGTGTTTTTTTAAACCTTGGATCCCAGAGTCAGACATGCTGCACAGGAGGCAGCACACAGGCAGCAGTACCTCCACTGCTTCAGGGAAAGCTCCTTCCCAGTCTGTGGAGGTGCTCTGGCATTGTCCTGCATCCTTGGGGACCACAGGTTGAAGTGTGAAGGAAGAACTGGTCTTATGCAGCCACAGAACCTGGACCCTTCAGGGGGAGTGAGTTGGCACAATCCACAGCCCAGGCTCCACAAGGGCTCTGGGGAAAGCTGGGGACAAAACTTCCTTAGCTGCCATTTAGACTTGTGAAGAGAAGACAGGAGAAACTGGGAATTACATATAAAAATTAAATTCTAACCTGGAAATACCAAAGCAGAGAGAATTTTTTTCCATTTGTAGCACATGCAGCCAGATATGACAATGTTTTGAGAAGCTAGCTGCCACCTCTGAAAGCCTTGGAAATACTAGTAGTAATTAAAAATGTATTTTAACTATGTCTGTGATTTATAGCTGAATAGCTTCTGAAATGTGGAAAGAACAACAATAAATGTAAGTTTCCCTGCAGGGAAAAGGTCTCTTCATCAAGGGATGATGAGCACATTTGATGTTTAAGCTTCCTTCTTTTAAAATGCCCAGTTGGGAAATTTGCCCAGATTGCTTTGTAAAACCAAAATAGTTCATCCACTTCAGGTAGAATTAATCTAAACACATACTTGAGTATGAGAATAAAATCTAATTTGAAACAAATATATCTCTCTAACCTTTACAGTAATTATAAAGAATGAAAATAGATGGTAATTAATCTTAATAGTTTAGCATGCAAAAACAGAATCATTATGTATCAGAATTTTAAAATATGCATTTTGAAAGCTTACGCATATGCTTACAATAGTACCCACTATCCTCGAGACATTTATTGTCCCCTCCTCCTCTAGAGCTGCCTGGATACTCCGTGTGCCTCGCACCCACTTAACCAGGGTGCCAGTGCTTTTATCTCAACTGGAACAGTATATCAGTGCTCCTCCAGGGACCTCTTACAAGACTGAGGTCTTGATAACTCCCATAACTCTCAATTTACCAGCCTCTCTTTATGCTATTTTACTACCACTTCAGCATAGAAAATGAAGCCTGCTGATATCCTGCGTGAAAGAAACACACTGCTGATCAACACATCAAGAAAGACAAGAGCTACACAGGTGCTTAAGGCAGCCTCTTGGAGTTTAAGTTATGCTGTATTGCTGAAAAAAAAAACCCAAACTAAAATAATCAAAAAATCATGCAAATCTAATCTCATGTGAAATGCAAACCAGTCTTAGATTTTGTACATTTAAATTAGGAGGAGACATCCCACTCCCCTACAATGGATCTTGCATTTGAAAGTACTGCTGGAACACCTGCCTGTGGCACAGTAAGCACTAGAGCCCACAAAACATTGCTGACACCCAGCAGCAAACATACACACTGGAGATGTAGAACCAAAAGCCATAGCCCTAATGAGCCAGAGGAAGTGAGCACAAAGCAGAAAGACATCACCAGCATCCCAAACCCCTGCAATGCTGAACAATGCTCTCTTTGTTATGAGTCTCTGTTTCATCCCTCCTTCCACTCAATTCAGAGGGATTTTCAGTAGGAGAAGAACAGAGTTCTGTGCAGAGCAGAACCAAAATTGTCCTTCTTCTTGCCCAGAGACCACTGCTGTGCTGTGGCTGAGATAACAATTAGAACCTGAAGACAATTAAATACTTGCAAGATGTGCTCAAAACTAGCTCTTGTCCCTAGAAGCAGACAATTTGCTTATGTAGAAGCACAAGAAACCAGGTAGGGGAAAAAACCCAACAAAAAAACAGATCCTGAAAATCTTGTGCTTTATTTAAAGCATATAAAAACTGGAATTGTCTTTTATTTTAAGAGGCTTGAATTCACATACTCTGTGGTTCTAAGGGTTAGGCATGCACTTTCTCGCCTCCCTCTTTTAATGAAACTTGAGTCTCATATAATGATAGAGTTCTTGGTGCTACAATGTGAAAAAAAATACTTTGAGGTGCAAGGTGGTATTATTGGAAGTAGCAACATGACAATCATCTGCACAGAACTGCTCGCTGAAGTTGCTATGTGATTCACTGAAAATGATGAACACCATGTTTTCCTTGGATAACCAGAGTTCCCTGTGATACTTCAAGGAAAGTCTTCCCTCTCTCACCAGTCCCTTGCCACAATTCGGAGTTTGTCAGTATATTACAATTTGAGTTTTGAGTTTCTGTGCTGACCTAATAATAAAAAAAAAAAATATTTTTTACTAAAATGACTAAGAATTTCTCCTGGAATGAAATGCAGGCCCTATTTCCAAGAAATGCACTCTTCTCCAGAAAGAAGAAAGGACCGACTGGGACTTGTTCCAAGAAGTTTTATCCTTTGCACATCCAATTGAAGGATAAAATACCAAAAATACTTCATATTGGAGCCAAATTTGTTTGAAGTATTTTTTTGCCAAAAATACTCAGACTGAGTGCATCCCTTTTATTGTTCTTGGCGCAAAGGGCACTTCCATTCTATTGCTATTGTTATTTGAGCAGTCTGAAGCAAGACATAAAGTAATACCAAGTCTATCTCTGTGTTAATTCTCCTCAGCAATGCTGTTGCCATAGCAAGGTTATACTTGGATTTCAGTGGGCACACAAATGGAAACCTATTGGCTTTTGAAGTCAGTTCAGCATGTTTACAAGTCCTGTGTCTGCCTTCTGCCTTGCAAACTTCAGGAATTTCACAATCTCATCTTCCTCTATAATCAGTGTTTTTCTGATTGTATAAGAAAATAAGATCTTAATTCACTACTTACCTTCTAATAGAGAAAAAAGAGTGAAAATTACAATGTCTAACATCTCGTCAAGTGTGTAAAAAAATCCAAAACCTGATTTTTTTTACCCATTTGTAGCATTAATTTCTTAAAACAGTATGTTATTTTCAGAGACTAGGTACACCATGACTTGTAGTTAGGATATTTGATTAAAGAGGTGCTACAGTCACCACAAATCAAATCTGTCTTTATATACACACATATATCTCTACAGCTATTCATCACCAACTATTTGAGTCAAAACATTTCACACATTACAAGGATTCTACAATGTGTTTTGTTTGTGTGCCGGTATGTGAAGTATATACTTAAGTTTTTAGGCTTTCACTATGTGAAAAATTGCTACTTTTTTGACTTTAAAAATTTTTAGAGAGGGCTTTTTATCCAAATTTTCATGTTTTATAATTAAAAGCTGAAAATATCAAAATAGCAAATGAAAGAATATACATGGTTAGATTTTAGATCATTGTATACTTAAAAAATAAAATCTTGACAAGCTCCTAAAATACTTTTAGGCAATGTGGACTATTAGTGTTTCAACTATAGCAGACTGTGAAAATCTTATTGAAAAAAAAAATTACTAAAAGGTGTTGGGATTTGTAGTCTCTAGTTTATAAATCAAGAAATTCGTTCTTGTTCAACCTTATGTCCAAGCCTCCCACTGCACAATGATTAATTTTCTCTGAAGTTAAGAAAACAGAAGAATTCTCTCATGAACAAAACCAAACATAAATTCTGAAGATAAATCCTATTTCTTTGGAACTTAAGTCTGCAGAGAAAGAACACTATCAATTAGAGGTGAGTGGGAGAGCAATGGCTAGTCCCTTCCTCTCCAAGATTTATGGAGGATATAAACATGGACATGCCATAAATTAAACAAGGTGAGTTTTCACTCCCAGTTCCTGTAATTTTTTTCTTTTAGATTGGAAACCTTTTTCTCATCTTGCTAAGGGATTCCTGAAATGCAGATCACACCACTGTCTGAGTGCCAAATACAATACTGTCTCATAGGATTATCATCATTGGAGCCTGCCTTCCACCACCCTGAGCACTGGCACATACTGTACTGTGGTAGTTGTTTTCCCGTGGATTTTTTTCCCTTGTTCCAAGTTATTGCATCTAAAACCATACTCTTGAAGGGCAGATTTGGCTTTGTCATATCTAGTAATGACTTCCCAGTAAGGCATTACACAGGCAAGGGCCAGTGACCAAGGACACCTTATCTCCAGTGCTCAGGAATTTGGCCTTGAACAGAGGGAGATGATGTGCAGCAGCAGCAGCGGGATCAGACTGCAGAAGTGGACAAGGACTGGGAATCAAAACAGAAAATAATTGTGTTCTTTGACGCCACTATTGCATAAATCCATCATGTGTCTATTTTGTTTAAACTGTTTGAGAAGTGTAGTCAAGTGTTTGGGTGACAGATTATGGGGAAGTACTGCTGTAGCCGTGAACCCTTCCTCACCCCCTCCTTGCCACACCCCCAAACCTCAGAGCTTGTGCAATGGCCACGGTGGCTTCCCCATGTTTAGCTCAGTGATGCAATGAGCACTCAATCAGGTGAACATCTCAATCCTCCTTCCTGAGCCACTGCTACCCCTGGGTGTCACACTGTCATTCGTGTGCAGACAGGAGGCAATGCATCTCACTGAGAGCCCCTAAATTCATTGCAGTTGTGGAAAAGGAAAAGGCACATACAGCACAATATAAGCATGCAAGAAACTGGTACCTACAGTGACAACCAAGGAGGATGCAAGAGCAATGAATCATTCAGTGATACATCTTTTGAAGAATAGTCTTTAGGAGTGTGGCAACACCCAGAAAACCTCCCGAACAAATACCAGTATGAAAGGAGTTTGGCAACTGAAAAACTCAAGACATGGGGACACAAGTGTCAAATCTTGTGGAAACTGATCCACAGGCTCCATTTGATTTTCTCTCTCAGAACCTTTGGAAAGATGGCTCACCAAAACTGCAGTTGCACAGCACGAAATTGAAAACACCAAGATTTTGAATTGTACTGGACAGGATTTTAGGAAAAAAGGAATAGAATGTGGGACATAGTGTCTGTATTGTATTATTCATCCTTCCACCATTGTCCAGATGCAGGGCAGACTAGAGGAAAATATATATCCCAGCAGCTGTTACTAAAATCCCAGGCAATGTAACAGCCTGGAAAAAAGTCTAGGATAGGAGGAAAGCTATTTTTCTGGGAAAGTTCTGTCACCCCAATATAAACATGTTGGTTTTGGATAATATGCAAAGGAATAGCTTTAAGGTGAACCCAAAGGGGACTGGAACTGGCAGTTTAAACCAGGAGGGGCTTTGGAGTGGCCACCATCACATCATCATCTGTGGAGCAGACAGGGATGCTGAGTGACAACCTAATAGTCCAACCTTAATGCAAATTCTGCTCTACACAAGGAAAGCAGAGCAATGACGGAACTGGAGCCTCCAGCTAAGAAGAAAGGATCCCAAGTGAAAGATATCAAGTCACTAAAATGTCCCTTGTTGTTAAGGGTTTGGGATTTAGAGTCACGTTTACTGAATCATTTTGCTTCCAGTCTTGAAGCTAGATGCCATGACTTCAGCTGACACTAGAAGTGAGGTCAGCAAAGATTCAAAATATTTAAGCCTGCTCTTTAAGAAGCAATTTATCCTGTAAAGCTGTCATCCGTGCCATGAGGTGCATCATGTTTGCTTGTCAAGACTAGGGTGGGAGAACATTTGGTTGAGTTCAGAGGGAAAAACCCTCCAAGCATTCTGTGCCCAGCACACTTATATGGGCAGACAGCAGAGGCATGTGGCAATGGAGAAAGAGCTGGGCAAACCTCTGAGCACCTCACCAGACTGAGTCCTCACAGAATTTTTGTAGCAATGTTTTGTACCTTCTGCACAAGACTGAGATGAGCAAAAGTTCATATCCAGCAATCAAAACTTTTATGTATGAGTGCACAATTTTGACAACTAAACTGAATATATCCACAGCTCCCAGTAGCTGACATTGTAGGCTGAAGCAGGAATTATATCACTGCTATGTTTTTAAGTCCTGCTTTAGCTAAGTTTCTCCAGCACTGCTCAGAAACTCAATGTATTCCAACAGCTATCTTTAAAACTTTTGGTTTATTAGAAACAATACCTAAGCAACTGGGCTTCACTTTTCTTGTAGGAGGTATTACGGGAGGCAGGAACTAAAAAGTCTATTGTAGCATGACACCACAGCAGTCTGTGGGAAGCCACACATGAGCATATAATCTCCTCATAACACAGCCTTCCAGCTGTTCTCACGTCACATTAACTGGTGGGTTTTGGTCTTTCTGGACTGTGAACTATAAATGGGACAAAACTTTCTCACAAGATGCCCTATACCCATTGCTTTATGGATGCAAGCCTAGAGGGGTGTGAGTCCTGGGGAAGTACTTGCCTATTTGGACAGAGGCAGAAAAACAACAACAAAAAAGATGGTCAGGAAAAGCCAAAACTGTTGCTCTTTGTTTCTGATAGTTGTATCCACAGACCATCTAGGTATATACAAAGGTAATTGGTTTATCATGGAATTGCACTTCCTTGGTTATTTGTTCTGCTGCTCGGTGCTTTTCTCTTGAGAACATCTCTCTAGGATCTGTCCCTAGAAAACAGCAAGCTATTTTTATCTCTGAGCTAGACAAAATAACTCTGCTGGGGGGAAAAGGGGATGGCTGAGAGGCCACTTAACAGAAGGCAGGAGAGATGGGGCTCACATTGCACATTTGGACAGGCTGTGAGCTCTTCTGTGCTTACAGGAACCAGCTTGGGGAAATGGCAGGTGTCTTGAAAACCCTCTGCACCAGAGGCTGCTGAGGGGATAATTCACTGGCCGTGCTGTGGTCTGCAAAACCAGCAAAGGGGAAAGTGACCTGGGCAGGAATGTAAAGGACACTGGAGCTTCCCAAGCAAACAAGAAACGCTATTTTATCCCTTCCCATTCTTTGAAGAAAAAAAAAAAAATTAGACTAGCAGAAAATGGTTGCCAGTAGTAACAAGGTGTTTTAACGTTCTGGTGGTTTCTGTAGTAGTGAGAGCTGTTGAGCACAGTTTTATGGGGACATATATTCTGTGTGGAATACAGACCTAGCATCAGCCCTGTGGGATTTGTAAAGACAAAGGGAAAGACCATGCCTTTATCACTTTGTGAGACAATTTATATTTATCACCTTCTCCCCCACTGTGAGCTCCATCTCACCAGGAAGGGGAAGGAAGGAAAGGAAGGAGAGGAAGGAAAGGAAGGAAAGGAAGGAAAAGAGAAGCTGAAACAGCAAGGGGTGGATGGTAAAGGAGTGGTGCTGTGGTTGCTCACAGATGTAGAGCATCCAAGAAAGAAGATGACATAGGTGTCTGAGAAGGAACAAAATAGTCACAAAGAACTGAATTCTGGCAGTTGCAAGGAGATCTGAAAATGCAGCAGGTCCCTTGTGCAGCAGGAGACATATTTACAGTATTATGTTACAGTATTGATAACTACACACTGACGTAGGTCACTACACAAACAGCAGCCATTGCCTTTGGGCCCAACTCTGCTATTTGCACTGGCACCAGTGCAGTGAGAGGGTGCAATACAGTGTCAAACCTATCACACCCTCAGATACTGTCTCATCTCCAAGATCAGCCAGCCCTTTCCCTAGGTATGCCTGCACTGTTCATCAGTTCTGGGTCCGAGCTTGTGCTCAGGCCCAGCACCCTCTACCACCCATGCTGGTTTGTGAATGCTGAACTCCAGACCTGCCTGGAATGGTGAATCCTTAAATACTTGCATTATGCTGTCCCATGCTTCCAAATTTTCCTTTACATAGTCTAGACAGACTGACATCAGCTGGATTGAATTAAAGTGGCATGCCATGAGACGTCCTAAAACTTGGGTTTTAGGACAGCCCAGACAATTTATGTCTAAACTGCAGCTACCACGATGAAAAGAAAATGGGTGGCTAATATGGCTGAAACTCTGTAACATGTCCTCAAATTCAAATTACAGATAGTCCCAAAATAATCATTGGTGTATGTGATGGAATTTCTGTGCACAAGAAGCCTAGAGCCAGAAACAGGATGTGCTCTGGGCTTTGCAAACCCATACAATTTAAAATAAATATTTGTAAGCATTCCCAACTTTCATGGAAGTAATAGAAGACTGCTTTGTTACCAAAGGTCATCTCCACTTCCCCACAGGTTCCAACATCTGGGGAATCCTCATCTGACCTAATTTCAATTGCTCAAAACTGTGCATAGAGAAAGGCAAATTGTGTCTTCCTACATTGTCCTGTGTCCTCTCCCTTTCCTATAGCCTTGCTCTTCATCAAAAAAACCCAAAACCCTGACCAAACCACACACCCATTCTCAAACCCTATAACCATGTCAATGAATCCTCTGATATAGATGTTTTTATACATGCAGCAACTCCCTTCCCTCATGTAATTCTATTCTGGGAAGCTGCCTAGCTTTCGTCATGGGATGGGCAAGGTTTGCTGGTTGCAGTTTTGTCAGGAGCCCCCTTTAAATGGAAGCAAGCACCGGTGTTCAGCTCCCATAGCAGCAAAAAGCTGCTTCTCTGCATGACTCTCTCATCTCCTGAGGTGCCTGCTGCCCAGACAGATTCCAGACAACTGTCTCCAGCCTGCTGCTCCTGTTCACAGGCAGGGTCTGGCTCCCTCCCAAGCCTTGTCTTGTCTGACCCATGACTGCCAACTCTGGGATTTTATTGCCAGGATCATGGTATTTGTTGTTTTTCTTACTGTCCATGTTCCTAGACTGAGAAAACTTGTCATTCAAAATTAAAATTAGATTCTGTTATTCCTGAAGGCAAAGAAAATCTTGAAAAGCATGATATTTTATGACTTGTAAAAATTGCAGGTACATATATATATAATTTTTAAATATTTTGATTTTTTGTAAGCCTATCTTGTGATGGTGAAAAGTGAGCAAAATTATTTACACGTTAATTAGCAACACTGCTGACATGAAATACTATGTCCGTGTCTGGCACTCCATTTTGGCAAGGCAGGAGCTGCAATTCTGATGTGGTGGTATTTCACATTCTGTGCCCAAGAAAAAGCTCTACACAATGTAGGAGGGCAACAGCCTTGCAGACCCACATTTCAGGCCACCTTCTCCCAGGGAGGGAGTGCTGTGGGAGAGGGGGAATGCTAAGCATCAGCAGGGAGGATACAGAAATCCTAATATCCTATCATGTGTGCCAGAGTTGTGCCCAACACAAGGACCCTCCTGCCCAACTGACCTGTTCACTTTTCATGATCCCCTTAGGTAGGTACTTAGCCCTGCACTAGACACTACTAGCAAGAAAACCATAGAGATAACAATTAAAAATAAATTATTTCCTGCACTCATTGATATATTGTTCTCCATTTTCAAACACCAAGTTACTCAAATAATGAACAAAAAAGTCTAAGTGGCTTTCACCTCCATTATCTTTTCTGGAATGGAAGCTTTCAAACATTGAGTTTAATGAAGGACTGTTGGCAAAAATAAAAGATGTTTTTATAAAAATGTCAACAAAATAAGTCATGCAAAAACAGGCTGCTTTGTGCTTTCCTTTTAATGGGACATTTTTCATTAAGACAAACTTATTTTTCAAGATCATTTCAGGCAGTTCTCCAGATTCCAGGAGGTTTTGTTTCATTCAAATTGTTTCAAGTAGTCCATGATCCCAGAAATTATGATTTTATTTTTTTAATAGGAAAGGGAGTTTTACATACAGTGAAAATATGGAAGAGAAAGCTGGACGTGAGTTAACAGACAATGATACAAGTGTCAAGTCAAATCAGAAAGGTACAAAAACACCAGAGAATTATTAAGACACCTGGTGTGATAGAAAGGTTTCCACTAGATACTGGACAATGAGGTGAAATTTATGTGCAGATGGAAGTAATTTATGCACATTTGTTACACAAAAGATCATTATTTATTGCTAATAAATGAGCACATTTGATGTATCTAGTCAGCAGTCAAATACTTAATATGTTTTAAGAGCACCTAGGGTATATTCTCTGTAGCACAACTCACTGCACTCAGGAATTCTGTCAAATTACATGGAGCTGCAGTGAAATGTTGGATCATTAAACAAAGGTAGTAGTAAAGTAGATGGAACAATTTTTTTTAAAAATTGACAAAAATTTCCTCTACTTTCTCCTCTACCTCTTTCCACTTGTCCAGAAATCAATATTGGGATGTTTCTGTTCAACATCATTAATTTTATCATACAAGATGAGATGATAAAAAGCTCCAAATGACATTATGGCCACAACGTACAGATTTTACAATATCAAAGATTAGCACCATCTTTTTTTCATTTGGATATCATAGAGTTATAGAATTGCTTGGGTTGGAATGGACCTTAAAGGTCATCTAGTTCAAATCCCCTTGCCATGGAGAGGGACACCTGTCACTAGACCAGGTTGCTCAAAGCCCCATCCAACCTGTCATTGACCACAGCTCTCTGGCTGCATCCATGTGGCCAATTCCTTACTCACCAGTCCACCCCTTCAAATTCACATCTCTCCAATTAAGAGATAAGGATGTCGTGTGGGACTGTGTTGAAAGCATTACAGAATTCTAGGCAGATGCTATTGGTTGGTGTTCCCTTGACCATTGCAGTCACTCCCTCATAGCAGTCACCAGATTGGTCAGGCACGATTTGCCCGTAGTGATCTCTCAGAGCACCTCTCTGTCGTTCGTGCACCTGAACATTGCTTCCATGAGGATCTGCTCCCTGTCCTTTCCAGCCACAGAGAAAAGGCTCACCAGTCTGCAGTTCCTTGGGTCTTCATTTCTCCCCTATTTAAAAATAAGAGTGATGTTTCCTTTCTTCTAGTCTCCAAGAACTTGGCTTGACTGCCATGATTTTTTAAATATGACAGAGTGGTTTGGCAATGCCATCAGCCAGTTCCCTCAGGACCCTGGGATACATTTCCATATGGGAAAATTTGCCCCATTATTGTTTCTAATTAATTCTCTCCCTATTCCTTCTCTTTTTATGAGTAGTTAGGAGGCCTTTAAAACATCTTTTATCTGTGCTTGCTTGTGGAGGATGTTGTTTGACAAAGTTAACCTCTGTAAATCCCTTCCAAGCTGAGTTACTTTGTGTTCCACAGACACAACTTCCTGAGCAATTGATCTGTCTTTGGGAAAAAAAAAATAGGGTGGGCAGCTCTTAAAAGATTTAAACCTTGACTTCTTGAAAGATCTAGGAATGAAAAGAAAATCGGACTATTCCTTAGTATAGCCTAAACTACAAAGTACTGAGAATTTCTATGAAAAACCACACCTGACATTTACAACCACATTAAAGCCAACTCAGAATCAGCACTGCACTGTTTCTGTCTGTTCACAGGATAAGGTGTTCTGTGTTTTTTTCCTGGGAAAAGTACTTAACTGGAAGGCATTTTGTGACTGCACTGTGTGACCCTTCCTGCTGAAGGCCATTCAACAGCAGCAGGAACTGCACTTCAGTATTTCTCCTAAGAAAAAATATTGGGTTTAAGATTTTCTGCCTCTGGTTGCTTCCTCTCTTAAACTATCACTGTGAAAGTAAAAGAAAAATCAGATACCCATTCATCTGGAAGAGCTAAATTTCCCTCACAACCTCACAAGACCACAAGCGCTATGTGAAGATTATACCACAACTTTTTAGTATTAGTGGATTTACCATGAGGCAGAAGTCTACAGAAACCTTACTGGAAAGGGGTTTCTGGATGGGATAACCATTATGAAGTACACAAGGTAAATTCCAGGACAGATTTCTGTGGCCTTGAGAGTTTTGGTGACCCATGAAAATATGGGGCATTTTTAGAATAAATGTGGGACATTTTTAGAAGATATGTTCCAATGGGATTGGACAACTAAAACCTACAAGAGAAGCCTCTGTAGGAGAACTGCTTTGGGGATTGAGTGCATGTGTGCATGAGTACATACATACACTATTATTAATTATAAGCTTCTGTAATTATATGTACTATTTGTAAAATTTAGCCTTTGCTATACATAATTATGTATGTGTAGTTGGGAAGTCATTGCTATCTGGAACCCTACACCAGAGCTTAAGAATGAAGAGTAAGCACAGGATAGAATAGGGGACCATGCCCTAACCCACACTTTCTCCTGTATTTCAAGAAAACTTGCATCACTGGTCCCAAACTGTGGCACTAATTCCCTTTGGCTGAGTAGACACATACCCTTAGAGAGAGAAAATGAATTGTGTCAGCTTTCTATATAATCTGACATGTACAGTTAATTCAGAAATATATGTTCTTTTTTTGCCATTTACCTTACAGAGACATGGGATATGTTCAGTTATAAACTTTAACAGTTCTGGGATGTATAAAGTGGATGGTTGTTATTTCAACCACTCAACTGGAAAGGAAAAAAAAATAATAACATAGTATCTTCATTTTAGAAGTTTTAGGAATTCATGGGGAGATGTAAAGAAACTTCTTTTTTCAACAATACTTTGAAAAGGCATCTTGTATCACACAGACTCAAACCCAGACAAATAAAAGCAGTTCAAGAGAGTGGACTTTGCTATGCCACTATCATCTCATAACTTCAACACTATCAATGCTAATCTTCTATAATCACAAATAAGAGGCTGAAAGAAATACAAAATGGAAGCTTTCTTAAAGCCCAGTCTGTCCCTGTACCACACACTTTTCTGTTTCGCTGCACACCTGTTTGAGTAAAAATGCACAAAAAAAACGTCCACTTCTTCCATCTCCTATAATGTTGAGTACTACTTAGCAGTTTCATGAGGAGTTTTACAGTAAATAAATGGATAAGTAAGACTCTATTCTTGGAATCAACCCTAGAAAACATTTTTTAAATAGTGGCAAGATTTTTTTTGTAATTTTATGAGGATATTTAAGTATTAACACTGATTATGTATATATATGCTTTATTTTTACAGTATGTAAAAATGGCTTTGCCTTGATTAGGGATAAGACATGTTCCAAAATGCTCCTACATAGTCCTACCACCACATATACTGGATGCCTCATTATAGTTGAGGAATAAACCATCAGCAGCACTCCAACATTTGGAGTCACCACCTGAGCAGATTCCCTACCACAGAATACTCTGGGATGGGTTTGCCTCAGTCTTTTTGGTTAAGGCAGTTATGCTCACCTAAAATAAATAGTGGATGAAAAAGCAAGATGCTCCCTAAAAACTGTGATATTCAGTAATCTTTTCTCACTTAGGGAAGTATTTATTGTACAGAGTTAAATGGTCCAAATTCTTATAACATTGTTCTCCATAACACAGAACTTCAAAGTTTACCCTTACAAGTGTGACAAAGGGGGCACTGAAATTTGTGTCTTTGAAGTCTAGGGCTTCTAGGATCTACCTGCTTTCTTGATATGAATTGCCTCATTTCCATGAGGTACTTATATTCACTCTTGTCAATCTAGTCCTTTGCTTCCAGATTGTCTGTGTTTATAGACACAAGCAAAACCTGAGCATTTCAAATCAAACAAAACTCCCTGTTCAAACCCAAATCACTTGTTTTCACTCACACATACAAATCAAAATTTTTGTGTTGGTCCATTGGGCCAAAAGGAAATAGAGATGCTTTCTGTATTACTGGCTTCATAGGCATGCAAACTTTGGGCTTGAAGTACAGCCAACACTTATTACCATAAGTCAACTATTTTAAAGAGCATAAAGAGCCCAGGACTGTGCCCTGCTGAAGAAGCAGTAAGTGAACAATTAGTTGGGATCAATGCTGATATCTTCAAACCAGATTCACTCTGCCTTTTGCTTCTGATAAACAAGGAAATACACATACACACAACATTCCCTACCCCTTCAATGCAAAATCCAAGTAATAGAATTGCCTTCTGCAAATGCAATGATGCTCTGCACAGGGTTTGGGCATATTAAGACTTTTTCTTGTTTAAAGGCCAGCAACAGAGGGTTTCAGAGACCAGTTGTACACTTTGATCCTTTTGATGTGAAGATTTTCATGTAACAATAGAGTTCAGGAGACCTCTTGCACTGCATTCTCCTTTTATTAGCTTAGTCCTGAACAATGTACTTGTGCAATGACTCAGAGGAAGGCACTGCCTCTTGAATGTAAAGACTACACCAGGCAACTTGCTAGACCAGTGGTCATCTCAACTGACATCCAGAGCCATCGTCCAACTCTTTTTGGCACTAAGACATTTTGAAGTTCAGTAAACTTTGAGTGACTGGTTGAAAATCCAGATCTAGTAAAGAAAATAGCCCATATTATATTTTATAAAGGAAGCTCATAAGGGAGGGAACCAGCAACAGAGGCTACCACAAAAACCCTATTTAATATGAGACTACCCATGCTGACTAAAGTAGGATGGGCATTGTACACTGGATTTATTTGGGGCCTGAATTTTGTCAGTCTCAGAATTACCCCCATGTGACAGGATGTTGAAACCACCAAGTTAAATCAAGCATCTCACACTTCTCAGTGTGGGTGCAGGAACAGCTACATGGAGTTAGACCAGAGGTTTGTCTAATCCATTATGCCAACTCCAACACCACACATATATGTAGAGTACAAAAACAGTATCATCCCTTTTCATTTAAAAAAACCTGACTGCTATCGTGTTTAAAATCATCTAACTCAATATTGTGGCAATACTGCACACCCCTTCCCAATCTTCCTCAGATCTGGTCTACAGCTAGAAGACTGAACAGAAGCCAAACCTAAAACTGAAGAATTTTCTGCTTGCTTAGTTTCATCAGGTGAACACAGAGAGGTAGGTGGGAATGGCACCATTGAGAAGGAAAAAGATGGGGGTAAACTAGACCACAGACAATCCTGTCCTGGATTGCTACAAACTGCCATGAATGCAATCATGAAATAAGCTGGTCTAGTTTGCCTGTGACCTGTTGGCTTTCACACCCTGTCCTGTACTCAGAACCTTTGCTGACCTATTTCAGCTCATTACATTGCCAGAAAACCTGACCAAAAATTTCCCATTCTTAACTGACTTCACAAACTGAAATAGCTCAGTTAATAATCTATAAATGCAGCTGTCAGAGGAGCTCAGACATCAGTGAAACTTCAACCCAACATGCTAACGAGGTAACAGCAAAACACATTATACACCCAATAAAGCTCCAACTTCTAAACCAAGAAGTCAAAGCACAACCAAGAGAAAAATAAGCAAGTCTTACTCATAGAGCCCCCAGAGAAAAAGCCACTCAATGGAGTTATAGGTTACTTCACTATATTTTGTTCTTACATAGAACATTTCAGGATATGCCTCCGAACAAGGCAGCACAAATTCAATACTGTGTCTCCCATATCATACCTCTGGCAGCCTTAACTCCCACCCTTGAAATCTGACCTAGTCTGTCCAGGAATTAAGAATCTGCATGAGCCAAATCCTTAATTTTATCATCTTTCTACAGAGCTGAAAATAATACTAAAAAACCCCTCAACCTAACAGTGGGAGCACTGAAATCACCTATACACTTTAAGAACTAGTAACAAAACCCTTGTGTTTCTGCAGTAGAATTCCAAAATTTAAATACCTGGAGCCTCAGCATCTGGTAACTCTGCAGCTTGCCTCAATGGGTTTTAAATCAACCCAATTTTGCTTTTACAGTTAAGCAGGTATTATACCCAGAGGAACAGCACAACAACATGCACCCTTGAACTTTCATTTAATTCACTTCTGAAACGCGACGTGGCACTACTGCAGCCATCAGCAGACGGTCTAACATTATGTAAACAATTTCAAAAGCCAAATGGATGTAGAATAGATTAAGCATTAGTTTGGAAGAATAAGGAGTTTGCAGTTTCACTAAGAAAGAAAAAAACCAACAAAATATACGGGTTTTTAGAAGAAGCTGGCTGCTTTATATTAACACTAGCAAGTTTTTACAAGCATCCCCTACACCATCAAGATGTCTTACTGCCTTTGTTAAAGGCAAGCAACAAGAAGTCAAGAGACATCAGAAATTTTAAATCACCAAATGATTCTATAAGCAAGTTGTGAGGTTGTCCATTCCACCATGAAAACTGGTTAGTCCCATCTGCCAGGATAGTTGGAACATAAGCTGTGTATTACCCAGCATTTCTTAACCCTCTTGCAAACAAAAAAAAATAATGTAAAAAGAGAATAATCAATCACTTTCTCCCTCACACGCACCTTTGCTCCTCACACACCAATTGCAAAGCATAAGAGCTAAAAAAACCTTTAATAAACCAGATTAAGGAGAGACTGCCTATCATATAGAATGACTATGTTATTTTTCAGTCAAAATAAGCTACATAATGACTTTTTCATCAGTCTATTGTGGAACCCATTAAAGGTTTATAAAATTAATTATGTGCAAGTAATTATATTAAGCACGATTATCCATCATTAACCATCTCACAACCAGAGGATGAGTGTTAGTTTGTTATCGAGTGACCAGATATCAAGTCTTACTCTTTCTGCAGAGAGAGGCACTTCAGTGTCGTATCTGAGTCATGGAAGCTGTCAGTACCAATGCTGGATCATAGTTCACCTCCAGACACCTATATATTGCTTTGATAAGCAGTTACATTCTTCTCAAAGCCAGAGCTCACTGACACAGAGCACCTCAGTGGTGGTGTACTCACCAGGAACCCATTCCTGTGCAGTTTCATTGAACTGAAACACCATTTGTTCTTTGACTTTTATTAAGTTCACTTAGGTTGACCAAATGAGCTTCCCTAAAGTAAACAGGGTTATAAAATATCAGGATGATTCTATCTTTAGGTGCTCCATAGAAACAAATACTTAGTTCAACTAGAAAACTTTAAAAATGACTTTAGATACAAAAGTGTAACAATTATACTGCGCGATACATTTTTATATATCACTAAACTCATGAAATTAAAATTTAAAAAGTTTTTGCACCATCAACAACAGCCACAAGTCCTGAACCTCCATTCTTTATGCATCCTTTATCAGAGTAAACTGAAACTTGGGAATGCTTGGGATTCAAAATACCCTGAGCACATACTAGTGCAACACCACAAAGCATACATAATCCATCGGAAAAGGGGAAAGGGGGGGGGAGGGGGAATAAAAAAAGGCAAGAATCAGATGGTGCTTTATTATACAAGCATGAAAGTAAGTTCCTTTGGAAAATAACTTCTTGGGTGGACTTCTGGACCAGTGAGGTAGCCCAATGGGAGAGAAAAAAAAGTGGAAGTGGAACTTGGTCCCCACGCGTGATACCTGTCAGGCGGTCCCAGCCTGGGGCGAGGCCGGGGCCCGGCAGGCCGCCCCCCGTGCGGCGGGGGACCCGGCGCCGCCCGAGCGGGCCGTAAAGTGCAGCAGCAGAACACGATCCAGACAAAAGCAATGTAAACAGGTGACTGATACCGGTCTCTTTGTCCGCACCGCGGCCAAGGTGAGGCGCGGGCAGCGGAGCCCCCGCGGGCTCAGGACGGTGCCACGGGGAAGCGGCGCACCCACACCACGGGGGACAGGTCCACGCCGAGGATCCGCTGCGCCCGCCGCCGCGCCGCCGCCAGGCTCCGCCGGTTCCACATGCTGCCCCGCACACGGATGGTGGGGAACGTGGTGAGCCGAGGGGTAGCCGCCTTCCAGATCTCCTCCAGCGACTTGCCGCCGAACGGCTCCCAGGCGGCCGCCGCCGGGCTGCCCTGCTCGCTGTCCGCCTGCTCGCCCGGCGGCTCCGCCGCCGCCGCCTCGTCCTCCCGGGCGCGGGGGCCACCGGCCGCGGGCCGCTGCCGGCCCCGCTCCCTCCTGCGGCGCCGCCGCCGCCGCCGCCGCTTGGCGCTGCCGCCCGCCGCCCCGGCCCGGCGCTTGGCGTCCGCAGCCGGGAGGCGCCGCTTGCCGGCGCGGCGGCGGGGCCGCTCCGAGGGCGGCGGCGGGTCGGGGACGACGGCGCGGCAGGAGGAGTATCCGTAGACGTCCTTACTGCGGAGGATGACCGGGGAGAACTCGTGCTTGAGGCTGCAGAGGAAGTTCCACAGCTCCGAGTCGGAGCTCATGAACTCCGTGGACTTGGGCATGAAGAGCCTGAGGGCGTCGCCCAGCGCCTTGGTGCCGGCGAAGGAGACCTGCGAGCGCGAGTACACAACTTTCTCCGCCTCCCCCTCCAGCCCCCAGGCGGCGGCCGCCGGTTCGCCGCCGGCTGCCGCTGCCCCTGCTGCCGTCGCCGTCGCCGCCCGGGCTCCCGCGGCCGCCGCCGCGGCGCTCCCCGCCTCTGTGTTCATCTTCCCGGCTCCTCTCTCCAGCGCCGCCTGCTTCCTACAACGGGTCATGGAGGCAGCGGGACGGGGTGGCGGGACAGACGCCGAGAAGGCAGAGCGGAGGCAGCGCCGAAGGCAGGCTCCGGCCGCTGCCGGGCGCCCGCCGGGTGCGAGCGGCGATCGATGTCCTGCGCCCAGCACAAAATGGCGCTTTAAAGTCCCGGGCGGGGCCTGCGCGCGCCCGCCCCCCCTGCGCCGCCCGTTGGCCCGTTCAAAACGCGTCGGGCGGGCCCGGCCCCGCCCCGCCGGAGCCGTGCCGTGAGGGCGGCGGCGGCCGGACCCCTGCCCCCGGAGCCCGCTGCCCCCGGAGCCCCCGGAGGCCCCTGCCCCCGGAGCGTGGTCCGGCGGGCTCCGCCGGCCCGGCCCCCGGCGCCACGCCGAGCCGCGATGCCGCGTCTGCAGCGGGTGCCCCTTCCCTCGGGACGAGGCCCCCGCATGGCGGGGTGAGCGCGTGTCCGCAGCGCGCCTCGCTGAGAGGTGAGGATCCTCACAGGGCGGCTTGTAGTGTGAAATGTCTTGGAGTAAGGATTGGGTTGGGCACTTCGATGGCCAAACTCCCCGAAGGAGCAGCCATGAGAGAACTGAGACAAATAAAAATGGGCCAGCAGATATGATACAGTGAAACGCTTTACATGATATTGAATACATCCATCCTGTTGCAGAGGAATTTTTTAGCATGACCTTGTAGGCTGGTCAGTCAACGACATCATAAGTCATGGAATCACAGAACAGTCGGAGTTAGAATGAACCTCTGAGGTATCTGGCCCAACATGTGTGCTTAATCATAGCCACCTAAACCACGTTACCCAGGACTGTATCTGGATGGATTTTGAATATCTCCAAGGACGGAGGCTCCTCTCTCAGCTGACCACCGATAGTACATGACGAATCAGAATGAATCTGTGCGAGGTGAAGGTCACATTTGATATTAGGAAAAAGTTCTCTGAGAGGGTGATCAGTCACTGAACAGGCTCCCCACTGAAATGGTCACAACACCAACCCTGTCAGAGTTCAACAAGCATCTCAAGGACACTCTTTGTTACATGGTTTAGTTTTAGATATTCCTGTGAGGAGAACAGTTGGACTTGATGATCTTTATGGATGCTTCAAACCTCCCTGGGCAGCCTGTGCCAGTGCTCAGTTACCTTCAGAGTGAAGAGTTTTCTGGTGTTTGGAAGGGACCTCCTGTGCTTCAATTTGTGCCCATTGCCTCTGACTCTGTCAGTGGGCACTTCTGAGAAGAGTCCAGCTCCATCCTCTCTGTGCCCTCCCTTCAGGTACCTGTATAACCTGATGACCCCTGAGCCTCCTCTTCTCCAGGCTGAACAGTCCCAGCTCACTCCGTCTTTCTTTACAGCAGAGGTGCTCCAACCTCTTAATCTTTGCAGCACGTTGTTGGACTCTCTCCAGTGTATCTGGATCATGCTTTCCAATACTTCAGATTGCTGTCACCGGCAGAGTGTCTTGCTATATGTTCCTGGATTGCTGCAATTATACCAGAGCACTTTCCAGCACCCAGAACAAGGTGCCAGCAAGGGCAGAGGTGGTTTAACCTACTGTACAAATCCTATCTGGAGTTTGATTAGACCCCTAACTAATTACTTTCTCTCAGCATGAGTAAAGAGAGAGGAATAACATTTTTCTTCATAGACAGTCTTTGTTCTGTAATTAATCTTTCAGATTAGAATAGGGAAATCTTTTATTCTCAACTCATCAAGAACCTAAATTGAAATGTCTAGAAATCCAGTCAAGTAAGAGGCAGAAATTCTGCATAAGAAATTATTCCTTACTGCCAGTGGAAATGAATTAATTTTCTTCACACAGGATAATTCAACTTGTGTTTGTGAGAAACTCAAGAATATTAATCCAAATAGCCATTTAAAGTGGATATTAACAAAGCTATTTTAAATCTTCATGGGGACAGTCGAGGTGCAGCCATATTCTAAACTAGCTTTGTAAATGACCCATTTTTAAAAAGAAACCTTTCCCAAAATGATGGCATTAGAGCCGTTTTTAATGGGATCCATTTCACAGCGTACTTTAGCATGCAGTTATGTAGCCAGATTGATTTAACTGAAGGAGGTGTCCTATAAAGCAGAGGACTAGAGCCCAGAGCTGGCAGCACCAGGGATAGGCATCTCCTGATCCAGCTGTGTTCATGAAGAGCTGCTGCTGCTGGTCACACTCTGGCTTAGGAGAGGCTCATCACCTGGTGGACCACGGAAGCTGCCCTGGACTCACATTCTCGGTGGAGGCAGCATAATTCAGCAGCTCAGCTGGCAAATGAGCCCTCGTTAATCTGCAGAAACCCAGGTGCCCATTGACCATAATATTTTCCCAAAATTACAAACATTTCTGGCATATGACTCAAAAATCATTGAGGCAGAGGGGAAGAAGCTTCTCAAGAAAGCAGTAAATTAATCACTGCAGCTGCAAGTGAAAAGATCAACACATTTTATCATGTAGTATTTATTAATTATTTTTCTTTTATAGCTTAATGGGTGGACAATACCCTTTTAAGGCATGGGATGTAATCTCACTTTTACAACTTCATTATTAGTTTTCTGCAGCGTAGCACTCTTAATGCCCTAAAAAGTAATCTCCAGAAAACCCATGGTAATTGCCTATCTTTTAGTAATTTCCAATAGCTCAGGACAGTAATAACAATAGTAATAAAATTAATATTACTTTGGAAGTCCATAGCTCTTCATTTCAATCATACTACTTCTTGTAAGTATTAATTATCACTCACAGTAATCTTGAGTTATGTAAGTAAATACTGCCGTTCCTTAATAGATGAATGAAATGAAGGAGTGTATCAAAATGAGTTGACTAAGATGTATAGACTCAATTTTCTGTAGATCTTCTAACAATCATTATTCTAAAAATACAGGAAATGGCCACATTGGAACAAAGAAGAGTAAAAATACCCTGTAATCTTTTTTTCCGGTTATTTGTTGGAATTTCTTTTCTGTATTGAATTCTCAAGAAGGAAGAACAAAGTACCAATTGAGAAAGTGGTACTAATTGCTGCACAATAATGACGCTATTTTCTTTAACGTTGCCTGCCTGGTACCAAAAAACCCCACCGGTAACTGCTAATTATTTTAAATGTTAACAAGCTTATCTGTACAAATGATAACACACTTTTGAGTCTTGTTGGTGAGCCCTTAAGTCCTGGATATTAAGTCACATCACTTCTGCTGACAGGACTTTTCCTTCAACATAGTCAAGCTCATCTACCCAGGTTAGCAAGAGCAGTCTCACTGTCCAATGTCTTCAAAGAGAAATACTCTTTCCTAGTATCTTTACTTTTGCTCTTGAGAGCTTGCATTAACTGGCAAGCTGCTTCAGTTAATTTGGTTCCCAAATGCCTTTAGCATATTTTCATTAAAGTTTGTGTGGCAATGCAAGCATGGCTTCACATTGCATTCACAACTAAACTTCAGATGTTACCCAATAGTCATCAAGTTCTTAGGCCTGAGAAGTGCCCAGACAAATATTGGCAAAATTTCTGAAAATACTTTCAGAGAGAGACAAAAGCAAATAATTTACAATAATTATTTCTCAATCAGTTATAAGGGAGAAAAAAGAATAGTGGAATCACTGTCTGTAGAAATCACAGCTGCAGTAAAAAAGGGAAAGGGTGTTAGGAATCACTATGGAAGGGATAGAAAAAAACCAGAAGACAGCATTCTGCTGAGTGTGATTCCATTGTGCCTCCACAAATCTTAAATACCGTGCATTTCTAGTCTTACCATCTCTAAAAGGAAACATCAATGATACAAAGAAAGGCAACCAGCATGAGCAGAAATATGGAACAGCTTCTCTATGAAAAGAGATTAAATAGGCTAAGACTTTTCATCTTGAAAAAACAGATGGCTGAAGAAGAATATGATAAAGGTTTTAAAAATTGTGATAGTACAAAGAAAGCAGATAAGAAATTTTTATGTCTTAGTTTTCATAATCCAAGAATGACAGGGAAGCACATAAAGCTATAAAACAGAAAACTTTAAATGACCAAAAAGACATGTGTTGGTTTTGGGTTTTTGGTTGGTTTTTTGGGTGTTTTTTTTTTGTTTTGGTTTGGTTTTGGTTTTTTGTTGTTTTTGTTTTTGGTTGGGCTTTTTTTTGGGGGGGGGGTGGTATTTCCCCCTATATGACTCATAATTAGTTTGTGGAGCTCATTTTTCAGCAAAGTTATGGATCTCAAAATGGAAAAATACACCCCCAGTACATTTGCAGTCATTAGAGAACACACTATCCAGAAGTATTAGACATGATTGAAAGAAAATATCCATCAATAGCTCTTGTACGTGAAAACCGTGGGCTCAGAAAGGCTGTAAGCCAAAGGCTAGGAAAGGAAGGAAGGACCAATATAACTGGAGAAGTAAATTATCAGTGTTTGCAAGGTTCTCACACTCTCCCTAACCTTCCTTGGATTCTTGAATATAATTCCAGCATAAGAAATATGTAGCTCAAGAACATGGTTCTCACACATCATAGATCATGTCATTTTGTAGTATTGATTACACTGTTTCCTGAGGCACTCTATTTAAAGTACCATCACTGTTAAAACAAGTGGGAATTTCATTCCCTTGCCTCACACCAGACAATTTTTAAAGCCTACTACCAATTATTTTAAAACCTTATTAATTAAATCTTATTTATTGATATCATGTGGATGAGCGTGTCAATTAATTAATTCTTTTTGTGATACCCTTCAGCCTGTGCTGCCATTTTCCTTCTTACCAGATCTGTGCATTAACAGATGAGCTGACAGGACAAATTCACTCCAGAGCAGAGAGTCACAATTGATTTTTTTTTTTTTTTTTTTTTTTTTTTTTGGGGGGGGGGGTGAACTTGCCACAGGATACAATACAATATTATATTAGAGTCATGTTTTATGCTGGCCTAGGGAGGACACAATACGTGATCCAGTATACCGTCCATGGAGAAAAGTTACCCTTCCAAATGCTTTGAATGAATTAGAGTGAAGGAGTTGATTCTAGCTCAGCTTTGTATGTCATATATGTACGTGGCTTTATACAATAGTTGCAGCAGCTTTACTGTGTCATTGGACTACGTCTTAGTCAGCTTTTTCTTATTTGTTTTCTTTGTCCAAATGAATCTTGCAAAACCTACTGCCCGATGTGTTTGTTTTAATGGAAAGAGACAGAACCAGGGGGATTTTTTTTTTTTTCATGTCGTCTTCGGCACTTTCAGAGGGCAGAGGAGGGAGAGCTTTAGACACTTTAGGTGGAAAAGGTCTTGATCTCTCTGTTTCAGTGAAAGTTGCAAGCAGCCAATTATTATGCAGATTTAGCTGTTAGCATTAACACCTCCTTTTGGATCTCTCTTTTGTTCTCCGAGTTAGGCATGGGCTTCAAACGCCTGGAAGGTTTATCTCCGCCCAGCTCCCTTGCTCCTGGCAAGGGCCCTCTGTCCCCGCCGCCGGGGCTTTGGTGGCCCCTGCGGCTTGGATGCAGCGCTGGGAGCCGGCACAGACCTGGCGTAGGGAGCGGGGAGTCTGCCGCCTTACCTCACATCGCATGAGCTGAGTATCTTTACTACACTGACATCTCGCCCCAAATTACACTTGCTAGAAGTCTGCCATATTAGTTTTAGCGGTGTAATTTTCTTTTCCTTCAAAGTATTTTTTATGTTGTTCAACATAGATTCAATTCAAAACACCTCAAGTGTGATTTATATAAACTTCCCCAAATATTCTAATAATTTATAGTTCCATAGCATTTGGTTCACAGTATTTCTTGTAATAATTTTTAAATTCTTGTGAATTCAGCCAGTACACAATAAATATAAAAACTGGATCATTTGAACACATTAATTATTTTGACCATTTTCGATAACATTATTATAAAGAAAGAATAAAAGTAGATTGATAATACCTTGAGAACTGGGCTTCTAGATTGCACATTTTAAAATCAAAGATTCTCTGTAGCTATAGATACCCTTCATTTTAATACAGGCACAACGACAGATACTAGCTGAGGTTTTGACCCTGCACATGATCTGCATTATTATAAAGGCTCTCTACAAAAGAGGCAAGTTCATTCATCCCCGGTGAACCTGCAATGGCTCCAGGTGGATGAGTAGCTTATTTAGCAGAATTTTAAGGTTATCTTTCAGAAATGCAGTGATGTTTTAATATGTTTGTTTTCACAGAGACATATACAAGCGTTATCAACCAGCAATTGAATTAAATATTTTCCAAAATATACAAGTGACCCAAACTTTCATTTTAAAGTCAAAAAGTAGTCAAAGTTAACTAATCATCTATATTTGATCCCCATTCCCCTCAGCTATCTTTGGAACACTCCTCCAAATAAGAAATAGTAGTGGTTCAATCTTTTACTGACTTAATTAAGCCCATGGTAAGCCCTAGTGTGGTCACTTACTCCAGTTTGTTTGGTTTAGTTTATACAGGCTATTATTCAATTTAAGCTCAGTGAGCCATTGTTGCTCCCATTTAAGAGAATCCACATACGGGTTACTATTGGTTTAATTAAAGCCATATAATTAAACCAGAATTTTCACTGTCTATTAGCATTCTCTTACATCTGCATTTTGAGCCCTAAGCTTTCAACACTGGGAACTCAAAGTTAAAGTCCCAAAGCATTGTCTGGAGGGACCTGTTTAGCGCTCTGCATTTGCAATTCATGGCCTGAGCCATTCATTTTTCCCTTGCAGGCAGTGAGAACTGCAAATGGCCCATCACTTTGGAAAAAAGTGATCATTATTTAGAAGTGTAAATGAAGATGCCAAAGGCTAACCTCAGGTTTTGTCTGAAACAAAGACTGGTGTCTCCGGTCTGTAGCAATGGATTGGACGTGTCATAACAGAGAAATACCACATTTATCCTCCACATTACATGTTACATGCACCAGAATCATCTTCCTTTTAATATTCTTTATATTCTCCATTCCTTTTCTAGCTTCTTCCTAATCCAGATTCTTCCTGGTTGTTCCTTCCTGTCTGAAAGCTGAATCACTGAAATTCCTGTCTGTTTGCTTCCTGCCAAAATGAGATGATATTTCCAAAAGCACCACTTCCTCCCACTGACTAATATAGTACAATATCCTACAATACAGGTTTGCTTTGCTTGCTGTGTGTTCTGTTTTATCCCACAATGTTTGTAGAATTAAACTATTTAGTTACAAAGTGGATAAGATGTAGATCTTGTTATGTACAGGCCACATACAATAGCAAATGAAAAATAAATTAGAAAGCAATAGGGAAAACTGAAAGGCTGAGACTCCAGGACTGATGTAAGAATTATTGATAATAAACCATTGCTGGAGATGGTTGCCAGGCATAATCTCTATTTGCATATAATTTGAACCAACATCAAAATAAAAAGAACAACAACAAAAAAGTCCAGCTCACCAAGGCAGAGATTGTAGAATTACTTTCCCCAGTGACAGGCGTTTCCTAGCAGACTGTTCTTGTGCCAGGAGAGGCATAATCACGTGTAGATGGAGAGATTTCCAGTTTTCCATACAGAAGTGGAAAGATTAGATAGGGATTAAAATATTAAAAGAGTGGATTGCAAGAAAATGCTTCACCTGATGGCAAACTGAATCACATGTATATTAAATCACTGAAGTGTAATGTAGGCTAGCTGTCAGCATAAATATGGGCATTTCACCAATTTATCTCCACTGATTTCAGAAAAATTTTATGCTTAGTTTAGATAGGAATCCTCTTGGAATCCTGATTACAGTGAAATTAAATCTATCACAGTTGTAGATATATTTTCAGACAAAAATTATCATTTCCTTACACCAATCTCTTTTTTAAATTAACCTACTGTTATGTGACATCCAGAACAGAAGTGGGGAGATATGACAAAAACAAATTGGTCATTGTTAAGTCAGTTCAACTCCTATGGGCTATCTTCCAGTACATTAGCTTTCCTATAAGTTACTCACCACTTCATATTTTGAATCAAATCCCTAGTTACTTACACTTCAAACAGCATCTCCAGGTTCTGATCCAAAGATACACCATTTAGTTACTGCTGGTAAAAAGGTATTATTTGCAGCAGTACTTCATGTGCTGATATTAAAGATGAACAAAGCTAGTGAACATAGGTTAAAGAGTTTTCACTGGGAAACCATTTGGCTACAGAGCTACTGGTTATCTGGCACATCCATGGTTGACTTTAACTCTCTCACTATCACTCAACCCACTTGTCTCAAACTATGGCTAATACAATGTAGGATTCCTTTAGTATAATTAATTAACACTACTGCCATCTGTAGAGCTGACTAATCAAGCACTGGTAGAAAAACATCAGCCATAGTCTCCCAAAAGTGTTGTAAGCTGAGCTGTTACTTGCTTTAAATCTATCACCAAAATAACTATATTCTTAAAATTCTGACATCTACATCAATTTTAATTATCAATTTACCAGATAAAGTGTTTTGGAATTTTGAAAATATCTTCAGGAAAAAACCCATCTTTCCTGTCCAGGCTTAGCTGACATAGAGACATACTTCACTAAGCCTAACATTTTCTGCATTTGAAATGCAGAGCTCTGTAAGGTGACAGGAACAATACTGGGAGCAATACAGGCAGGCTGCTCCACCAGGGAAAGCATGGACCACAGGAGCTGAGGGTGACAACACAGGCAGGAGTCCTGCCTCACCCGTGGGTGTCAGGAGGTTGTGTTGGTGAGTCCAGATCAGGAGCAGGTCTGGAGGCAGTGATAAGGGTCAGCCTCAGGCCACTGATCAGCCAGGAGGTCTATCATGATGAATCAGGTCTGAGGCCAAGTCAGAAGTCAAGTCAAACCAGGGTGGCATGGTCCAGGTCAGAAGAAGAAGGTTTGAGAGGAAGTGCAGACTCAGCTTTAACTTAAAAGCAGGTCCCAAGGGAAGGAGAGGCAGGCCTGCTCTCTTCCTTTCCTTTGCAACAGCTTTTACCAGCAGAGAAGCTGAGCTGGACTCAAACAGCCAAAGTTTTTGAGCTGGGAGAAGCACTGAATAAATAGACTGAATAGATTGAAGGTCCATGTGTGATAGTGGCCAGCTGTAGAATTGGCTTCATGCTCTTGGTTTTGCCTTGTAGGCCAGGTACTCTGAATGAACAAGAAGTTGTGCTTCTAGCTGCCTTCTATGTTCTTCTCCTCTAACACTCATGTAAAGAGAGGCAGAAAAAAGAAGAACCAGCACCACTTTGGCAGATTCCATCCCTCTCCCCATCAACAGTGTGAGAATTTACATCAGCAACTTCTAAAGTTTCACTTGATTATTTTTGGGAAGAGACATAGACTGTAACTACTGCTGCACCCAACACCTTAGTACAGCTACCCCCACAAATCATCATCTGAAGAAATTGCTCCCACAATTCTCAAGGGTTGTTGGGGTCATCCTTTTTTCATTATGTGCATCACTACCCTTTTCAGCTATTACTTCTCTCTGTCAAGCTAATGCCTCATTTTTTAACCCAAACAAACCCCATTCATTTTTTATTTCCTCTCCATATAATGTTCCTCTTGCATGCAGTTCCTTCTGATTTCAATCCATTTTCATTTTCTTCTTTGTCCCCTTTTTCACTTTTCTTTCACCTGCCACCAAACCATGTCATTTCTTTCCACCTAGACCTAGAAAAGTTGTGAGTATGAAATTTAACATGGTAAAGAAACAATTTAGCATGGTAAAGAAACAATTTAGCATGGTAAAGAAACAATTCTGTACAAGGATTGAGTGCTTAGACTTCTAGCCTGAGAAAAAACATGCTTATGAGAGGAAAAATGGGGAATGGTTGTCTGCTGTTTCTTGTAATAAAAGATTTAGAAGGCAAAAAATCAAATTCTCAGGTGGCAAGCAAGAGATGATCTTCTATGCAGTGCATAATTGAGCTATGGAAGTAATTACAAGATGCCATAGGTTTCAAAAGCTTACATGATCCAACAAATAATTAGACAAATTCATGGTTAAAAATAATCTAACATGTACTATTAAAAGAAATCCTACCACAGGATCAGGCCTTGGCCTGGATGTGCTAGTGAGAAGCTTGGTTGTCTCCCCAGGATTAAACTTGGAGGATAGCCTGGAGATGCTAATCCTCCTCCAGGTACATAAGTAGCAGTTGCTGTACTTGGGATGATGAAAATAATAATTAACATTACAGGGCTAGATAAAATTATAGTTCTGAAGGATACTTCAACAAGGTGGCCTAGTTTGAGGGTGGGAAGCATGGTGGAGACAGAGGCCCGGAGGTCCCCTCTGGCATGTGAAAACTAAATCCTATAAAGGAACTTGTGATTTTTGTTTACAAACTTTGCATTTATTAATTTTAAGAGGAATAAATACAAAAATACATCTGTCATCACTTATGCAACCCATAAGCAGGCCTCAAAGACTATAATTAGAAAGGGGGGAAAAAGAAGAAAATTAGAATCTTACCATAACCAGTTTCAACAGGGAATATGTTAATATAAGGTGGTACCTGCTGAACAAAGTAGTTTGCCATGAGAAAATAGAAATCTATACAGCTGAGAAATATATCTAATTTGTCCTGTCCTATTGCAGTGAGTGAAGGATGCAATCACATACTATCTAAGTGGGATCTGAAATGCCTATAGAAAATTAATTAATTTCCAGCTAAAGAGAAAAGGGGCATTCTAGTTTCAGATGCTCTGAATTTGTGTTTAAAATACACTAAAGCTGATAGTGTGCATGCTCCAGGATTGCATTCCTGGATTTCTACAGGCACTGACATACATGTGCTCCTCCTCCATTTTCTAAGCATTAAGTGTACTGAGGTGACACAAAGGAATTCTTCTGTATCCACCACAAGCAGAAAAAATATTAAGTGTCAGTAATGAGAGATTAATCACATTTCACCCAAGACAAATGGAGATCACTATCAATATAAAGCAAAGGGAGAACAAGAGACCTACCATTCTGAAGAGGTAGATGTCTGTCACTTCCCTAAAGATTTTTTGACAGAATGTGGGCCAACCATGGGCTGTACAGATGTTCACTCTGGTTACCTGTGGGAAACACAGGAAGATCCTGGAATCAGGCATCCTGTGTGCCAGGACAGGCAGGTGTGTTCCAGACCATTCATCTGTGCACAGTAAACCTCCCTACACTGAGTGTTGCTCTGAAGCTAAGGCTGCTCTTAGGGAAACCATGCTTCACTTAAAGCCAGACAGCTGCAGTGTACATATTTGTATATCACTGTTAGCAGCTGGCTAGCTGTCTGCCTGCAAAGACTCCTGTAATGTCAAGGTTATTTTATTAACACTGAATAACTTAATAAAAGGATTTGGTTATGTGACACGTGGCTGTAGGAGCACATGGAAGGAAGCCAACCCATTGAATACAAACCATAAACAAGCTACCTGTCATAAAACAAACATCACACAAATAGTAATAACACAACTGACTGAAAAGGGATGGGAATATACCTTCTTCATTGCACAGTGCTATATTCCTTCATCATAGTCTAGAAGGTTCTCATCTGAATTCTTATCATTTGTCACCACAAAGCTGTGAGCACAAGATATTCCCTGTCTGTGTTACATCCCTGCCTAGCTCCTGTGAGTCATTTATTTCCTAGATGCCTGTTCTACATCACTAATGCCTTAATCCCAACTCTGTGCATAGATTTCCTCCTTCTCCTGATAGATACTTTGGAGGTCAATGCAAGCATAGCAACAGAGGAGTCATCAGCTTCACTAGTGTAGCAGGCGGAACTCTCCTGCCTTTGGTCCAGCTCTGTGGTCTCCCGTCACTGCAGAGTACAGTAAGACCTGCTGAATACAGTAAGACCTGTTTCCCCACATGGGACAACTCATGTGCCCATGCTGTCCCCATGTCTAGCAGGAGCAGACTGAAGGCAGGAGAATGCCCTTGTGGAAAGTCTGAACATGTCAGCAAGTTACACCACTCCAACCAAACGTCAGATGTTTTCTCTTTCTAAAGGGAAACAACCAGCCTCTCTGTTTTCCTCTCTCTTTCTTTTCTCTAGGAGAAAACAAACTTTACAGCAGACTTTTCTTCACTGTAAGTCCAAGTGAGTGCTGAAGAAACACTTTTCCCAGAAGTTCCTTGTGCTGAGGTTCTTAGTGAGTTCCAGCTCTCCCTGACATAAATAAGTTATTGTGCCCTCAGTGGTATTTGGGGCTTCTTCCTAACCACTGAAGGCCCAAGAGCATCTGCAACTTAGCAAATACAGTCCATCTCCCATGGCCAGTGACTAAGGATGGGAGGCAGGGAGGGCTGTGCCACCACCAGCTTCAAAGGTGAAGAGCTCAGCCTTCTACCTACACACACAAAATTTCTCAAAGACTTTTTATCCAAGGAGGCTTTTTGGGGCATTGGTATTATTCTAAATCTATTTGGAACTTGTTAATAGAGGTCAAACATTTTAAAATTTTATCTTTCAACTTAGAGATAGATGTTCCTTTAAAAATTCAATTCATTCCAGAAAAGCCTAGTATTGAAGGTAACTAGTATTGCTGGCTGCATACCATTTAACTTCATACTATTCATTAGAAACTGTGGCATGTCCTTTTTAAAATATCATTTCCTATAAGTCAGCATGAAATTCTACTGGTATGCTTTTCATTCTTTGTTATGAATATAGTATAACTTGATCATTTTCTCATGTTACTGGAAAAGTATTTATAATGGTTTCATAACAGTTTGATTTTATTTTTTTACTGAACTTCATAATATTTGCTGTATCCCTTTTGCTAATATCTTGACTAGGATCTTTACATCTGAATGTAATAATTTGTCCTAGACTGTGCTTGTCTGTGACAATAAATCCAAGGATAATTATTATCTTATGAGTTTGAATAGAAGCCATCCTGCCAGCAATCTGCTGGTGCTCTGAGGGTGCTGAGTTTTACCATGCTACATGGTGATATTCTGCCAGATAATATTCTGTCATAGATATTCCATTATGTCTAACAACTGAAGTGGCAGTAGATTTCATTTAAGAGTTTTTAAAGACTTTTACCTGAGAAGCTGTGAAGCAAAGGTGGCTGCACAAAAACAGATGGTTTGAAGAAAAAGGCTAGGCTTCCATCTGATGCCCAGCAAGACATATGGCTGGCTCAGTATTCCTGGTATCACTCATGCAGTGTGTGATACCGGTGATGTTTATCTGCTTCACACAGTGGGAGAAATAAAGTTGTTACATTCCTCAAACATAGCCATTGGAGCTGAGAGAAGGGATATTGCAGGGCTTACAGAAAGGTTTGACAAAAGCATGGGTAGTGTCAAGTACAAGGAAACATTTTGCAGAAAATGAAATCAGCAAGATGAAAAAAGTTGAAATTACAAGGGAGTCATCAAGATTCTTATTGCTAGAAGATTATAGAAGCCAGGACATGTGAACCAGCCCCAGCATCAGCAGCCACCCTCTCAAGCAATGCTTATTCCCTCAGGGACAATTTCAGGCCACCCTTGTGTGTAGATGTTAAGTGTCCTGAAGCTGTCAGAAGCTTCATTGGTCCATGTGTCACCCCTGGATAGGTGAGTTTTTCTGGGTACCCCTAACTGTAACCCCCAGCAAGGGCAAGTTTGAAAAGTGTTTGGAGACCCCAGCTCCCATGTGAGCTCCTTAATCCAAGCTGTCTGCTCATCCCTGGCAAAGCCTCAGCTCAAAACCTGGTAGGCAGCTGAGAGGCAGCTCTGGCACAGCACCCTGAGCTCTCTCATGAAGCCTGTCCTCCCTTTCATGTCTTACTCCTCTCTGCCAAGAACTGGATGTCCACAACTGTATTTAGATGTTTACATGACACAACTTACATGGTGAGTTGGTGGGATGTGAAAGCTCTGCTAACACTTGTTTTGGATAAAACACACGTAGTTGAAGCACAGATAAGTCAAAATACAGAAACAAATACAAGACATATCCTAAGGATCTTTAATTGCTTGGCTATTAATGACTGAAACCAGAACTATGCGTTAGGTTAACTATGGGTTAAGGTTACACTGCTGGCTGACGTTTGGGTGACTCTGGTGAGTGACATCATTCTCCACAGCCCATGGGAGAATCAGGGACAGGTGGGGGCAGAAATCCAGAGCCTTGCCCGCTGCGTCGGGACAAAGCCCCGGTGATGCTCCTGCCGGCCCGGCAGGTGTCACCACAGCACCGGGGTCCCCGTGTCCCTGCGCATGACGCAATGCCAGCGCTGCCCGGCGGCCGGTGACGTCACACCCGCGGCCGGTGACGTCACACCCCGGCGGTGACGTCACACCCGCGGGCGGTGACGCAGCCGTGGCCAGCGGGCAGATGCCGCAGGTGGCTCCAGAGAGCGAGAGGTCGGAGGAGCCACTCGGCTTTGTGCCCTTCGGCCCGGCCGCTGCTGCCGTAATTTGCGGCACCGCAGCAGGGCAGCGATGGCGGGGAAGGGTCGGGAACAGGGCACATGCCCAGGAGAGGTCAGCCGCTGAATTGCCCCGGCACAAAACTGGGGGAAAGAGGCATGTCCCTGGCAGGTCAGAGAGGCTAGGTAAAAAAGCTCAGCTACAGTGATGTCATGGAGGGTTGGTGGTCAGCTGAAAGGTCTGGACTCATGCCAGCCAGTGTACTCTCACAGATATACCGCCAAAGGCTGGTCTAAATCCTCCTCCATCGGCTGAATCTGGACTTGTTCTCAGTTTCACTGCCAAAATTTCACGCCAAAAATTGCACATATACTTCTCCAAGCACATAAAATTCAAGACCTTCCCTTCTCCCTGGCCGCAAGGTCTGTGATGGATTTGCATATCTCAAACTCCACAGCGTTTCAATGTACATAATTTGGTTAAATGAGATTATCAGACTAACTCAAACTCAAACAGCTGGTTTCTTCCCTAATCACTAGTGATAAAAATCCTTGCTTTCTTTACTCCTCCTTTCATGGAATTAAAGCTGGAAAACAGGGTAATGCCAAGTTCCTTTGAAGTGACTGCCAACACAAACGCTGCTACCATTGCACATGCACCCTCTGTGCACAAAATCAGATCCTTTCTGGACCGTCAGTGTTCTTGGCTCCACACTTTTCAACCCTTAACTACCTGGAACCCTAAAATATATTTATTCCTTGATGGACCATGCATCATCTAAATAATTCTTTTGTTAAGAATGCATTGCATAGTCATGGGCCTCCATATATTTTATCTACCATGAGTTTCAGTGAGGTTAGTTCATGGTAACTCATGAGGTAAGTTCATTATACCAGAGCATCTCACAAAGTAAATCTGGGATTTCAGATCAATCAGCTTTTGATGTGCTTTCACTCTTAGCAGAGGGACACTCTTCTGAATATCTTGCTGTTTATGCAGGTCAAACTGACTTAATTCAGCCAACACTCTTCTTTCCTGAGCTTTTAACATGCTCAGTCAATTCATGTACTGAACAGTCAAGCCACGGTCTTCTGGGGTGCTCCCCTTCACTAGCAACCTCCTGGGTGCAAACACTTAACTCCAAAACTCCCATCAACATCTTTTCAAATGTCCATTTTATCTACAACCATTGTGATGCCAATTACTTGAAACAGAGGCAAAACCAGGGAAAAGTAAGAATCCAGGTGTGGTTGCCACCTCCAGCGCTCAGCCTGTCAAGACAGCAGAGTCACTAAACTCTTCTGGGCTCCACGTTTTCATAGAAGTCTAAGAAGTCTCATTCACAGGTGTTGGAGCCCAAGGGACCGTGTAGTCCTGTGCCAGCAGGTCACCCTTCCCCAGGATGATCCTCATGAATGATCCTCATTCATAAGGACCAGCTTCCCACCGCATCTGCAGTCACTCCTCAGGGGCAGGTCCTGCAGTGCCTGCAAGACAAATACCAGCAACTTCTCTCCCTAAAACAAGCTCTGCTATGTAGCCTTTTGTAGTCACTGTTCTGAGGGATTTTCAAAATGCAGTCTTTAAAGTCACTCATTCATTTGGGTTTGTTACACATCCCTAATATCAACTATTCCTCTATGGTGTGGTCTTGTCCTCTTCCTCTGGATATAGCAGGACCTTCTACACATTTAATTTTCTTCTCTTTAATGAAATCCAGGAAGAGTCCAAAGCCAATCTGGAGTATTTTAAATCATCTGAGATCAGAAAGGAAATACTATCCTAGGATCCTCCCATGTATCCCTCATCTCTATGCATTTATTTATGGCAATCTACCACACCCTTTTAGGGTATTGTTGCATTTTGGAAAGACTGCAACATTTGTTCTATCCAGGATTAGGCTACTCTCTTCAAGAAGGCAAATCACACCATCTCAGCTAAAACATTTTGTTGTTGGAGACACAATGGGAAAATACTGGGAAAGAACATCAGCTTTCCCAAGAAGAAAAATTGCTCCCTGCTGGGATGAAACACAAGTCTCCTGCATGTCTGCCTCATTATGTGAATTCAGGAAGACTTCCAGTAGCTTCTGAAATGCATCAAAGAAATTCTGAATGTTGTTAATTAAATTATTATCGTGGCCTATGTCTGTTCAGTCGCTGACTGACATCCAGATGAAAAACTATAAAGAGATCCAGCTCAATGCCCTGCCTTTTTTCAGCCACACAGGTGCTGCAGGCAAGCTGGCTTAACTTGACCAACATACTTGGGGTCAGTGTTCTACATGCCCTGGAAAACATGACCTGGCCAATTGACATATTTTAACTTCAGAAATAGGAGATATTAATGGTTCCTTCACACCTAAGTAGTGTAGCAGGTATCCAGCTGATATGTGAGGTAGCGTGACTCCGAGTCATGGTGCAGAGACTGACATTGGTACATTCTCTTTGAGCTTTGAGGTGCAGAACTGCAACCCAAAGTGTAGATCAAGGGAGAATAAGACACATCTTACTTTGTGGAGAGTGTGAAGAGCAGGCTCTGACCTTTGCAGCACTTTGCAGCAGTTACTGCCTTCCACAAATGACTGGGATATGTCCCACCCAAACTGGGCTTAGTTACTATGTCCTCCCCTGCTGAACAGCTCAGGCTTTAAGCTGTGAAATACTGAAGAGACTGGAAAATTTTGCTGGAGATGCCTGGCTTTCCACTGCTAGCAGGAAAATATGCATTTTATAGATAATGCAATATTTGTGACAGTAACTCAGGGAATACTAAAATACATGGGATATCTGGCAATACCACATATTTTATCTGGGCTATGTTTCCATGTTTGTCTTTAACCACCTCTGGCTGACATATAAAATGGACAGCCATCTATACAGACCAGCCTGACACGTGAGGAAGCACTGATCCACAGCATAATGCTGTTCTCATTTTGTGTGTAAGGCTTGACACTTACCATTTGGACGTTTGGTGCACAGCTTTTCTCAGCTTTCTTACTAGGAAGCAAATATACAAAGTTACAGGACTGAAAGTGTCTTTTACTCATCATGGTTGTGCTGGCTGGCCAGGCTTTGATTTGTCTGTAAAGCCAGAAGCTCTATATTCCAATCCAAGGACAGGTATTTATCTAGCAAAGCTACCACTATGATGAGGTACCATCTCCAGTGTATGGAGAGTTGTCACAGATGTGAACCAGCATCCCAACAGGATTCCCAGCTCCCAGACAGGATCCCCATCCTCCTCCTGAAACAGACCTGCCCGCAGGCTTCCTCTACAAGGGATTCAGCAATTTTGAATTAAATCCTGTTATTCAGTCCCCAAAATCACCTCAGATATGGTGATCTGGACACTCTGCTAAGGCCACCTGTTAAAGTTTAAAGCTGTTGGAGAAGATTAAGTGTATGTTTCCAGAAAAGACCAGGCTGGAAAGGAGCTTTCTTTGTAGCTAATTTTGTATTCAGCTAAACTCTGTGGAAAAAATGCATCTCCTTAAATATATTTTCAGTATTCCTGAGTATTATGACAGCTGATCAATTAGCCTATGGGGTGCCTGAAACTCTAGCAAGAAACACATTTCTGTCTAAAGAATATGCTACTTTAATACACAGAGAGAAACAAAGAGGTAATTTAAAGGGAAATAATTTTATATTACTCATTTACGAGAACAAAAATACAGAAATCTTCTAATAAAAATCTAGCTTTACATAACTCCTATGTAATGCAAATATATTTACCTCCTCACAGACTGAAGGTTGCACCAACAAATGAATATACAGCTGAGCAAATGTTTAAAGATTAAGAGCAATAACTATCAGGACAGGAAGATAGCACAGCAACAGAGTTCAGAGAGCTTGTCTAGAGGAACCTCATGATGTATTGGCAAATTAGACTCATTATTTTCTGTGTCAGAAACTTTCAGAGATTGAGGAATTCTTGTCCATACCTTACACTAAAGAGCACTTAACATAATGCTATTAGACTAGAGGCATTGTTGGTATTGGGAACTCCTATTCTTTATTTTTCTATTTCTGACCTCTTTCATTTCCTCTGCCATGTCCCACAAGATGATGCAATATTGCATCACCACCTAATACTGAGACCTCTCTCTGTCAGCAGCCATAAAAACTGGGAGTTTCTCCACCCCTCAAGAATAACCAGTGATCTTAAAGATCTGTTTACACACATTCTGCTACCACAATGACTGCCTCTCTCTCTGACAAACTCATACATGTGTGAAGACAAGAAAAAAAAAAGGATTCAAGCCAGTAAGAGGTATTATGTGAGTTTTACATCTCAGCTGAAGTGTGTATGCATGTGGTACAGAGGAAACAGCTTGCACTCCCACCCCTGTGCTTTAAATACCTATTCTGAAGTATAGCAGCCTAAATCAGTAAAATGGGAGACAAAGTCTTCAGCAGATGTATCTCAGAAGGCTTCTGAACACCTGCTGTTTCCTGTTTGCAAGCTTAAACTGTTTGAAGTGAGGGATTTTGTGCAAAATCTCAATCACCAGGAGCACCAGTCTACTAGGACGAAAGGAAGGATTGGGTATTTCTTGGAGATGGGAAAGAGAGAGGAAAGACTCATCTTTTCCTTGTCAGAGATTTCCTGACTTTGCTCTGCCTATAGAGGTTCACAGCAATCATTTCTGGATCAGGCCACAAAGCTTCTTTCATGCCCAGCAGACCTTAAAAGATTCCTCTGGATCAACTTTCTAGCTGGGAACCAAGTTCACGCAGGAGATATCTCAGAGAGGACTTAACTGCCTACAGAGAGATGCAGAAAGACCCCCTCCTTAATTTGGTCTTCTGGATCCCCCTATTTCCCCAAAGCATTCTCTGGTTTCCCCAAGCACTGACCCAGAACCAGCATTAGTAGAGTTGCCTTTCCCATGACACAAAGCTGTGAATGGAGGACAGATCTGCAGGCAACACTTACCTGTCAGTTACATCCCTTTCACAAACAGTTACCATACCTAGAACATGATGCAAAAGCCAAACTAAAATTCAGCTCACTCCTCCTCTGCTTGTTGGTAAGTTATAGCAGAAGAAAAGTTTATTTTTGATACCAAAGTTACCATGTAATCATGCATATTGACAAATCAATGACAATGATGCTAATACAACTGATCACATATTTGTATCATCCATTTTCACAGCAGAGCTGTAAAATAAAGGTATTCTGTCAATTTATTTTAAATCTTCCCCTGAATGCATCACAAAGAGTTTACAACACAATTAGAAAATTCCAGCTTATTAATTCTCCAAGAAAGGAGAAAGCTCCCTATCATTCCATCAGGATGGACAATGGGGTTTTTTCATTTTCTTTACATAGAGAAGCAATTACAAAACTGAATGTAGCTATTGCTGAATTTAGGCAAGTAGGCTTTGACTTTGTTTTTACAAGACCTACAAAGCTTCTGCGTTTAATTTTTTTTCTCTGCTGGCAATACAGAAAATAAAAACCAACATGAAGTGTTACATACTATTTCCTAAATTGCAATGAATCCAGTTTGTCAATGATAACAGAACATTTACATCCAACATGTGTCAGTATATAAAGTTGTTGCTGAGCATTTAATGTGGCTGTTATTCTTTATTGCTGTTTTTCCACTAAATGACATAAAAACTGATGTTTGACTGCAGTGGATACAAAAGATACCATCTTACATTTTTTCAACCTCCGAATCTCCTATTTAAAATCATGACAGCAATTTCTTGTCATATTTTTATTACAGCTGGTAGATAAAGGAAATAATTGCATTTTGACTGCACCCCACAAGATTATATTAGCAAAATGATTGCTTCTTTGCATGACTAATTTTGATTAAATCAGCTTCATTTAAATATCAAATTGCGTTCTTCACCTTTCTTCATTAAGCTATGGTATTCCTGACTGTTATAAAGTTCTGTTTTTGACATGGTAAAATATGCATTTCAATTTATTGTGCAGGCTGTTCTTGACTAAAAAAAAACAACCAACCAAGAAACCAAATGATAATTTATGGGAAAGGGTTTAAGTCACATATAGAAATGAACAGGAATAAAATAATGTTAAAATGTGTATTTCTAAAGAATATAGAACATTTAAGGAGAGCATTCTCACCCACAGGAAAGTTCATATTACTTGAATTGCCAGAAAAAGCAATAAAGAAAATAAGCTTTATAAAGATGAGCTGAAGATTAACTGCAAAAATGTAATATTTCATTAACATACTAAATCCTGAAGACAGCAAGATTTTCAGTTTACAAACTTCTCTCAAATATAATAATTTATATTATAAATATAATAATTTATTCTTTCATTGCAAATAACACTACATTGACTTATAGCTGTTTTAAATATGTTATACAATTCTGGCTGAAATTAACAAAATACATGTCATTTGCTCTGGCTGTAAAATATCCCCTCTATAATTGTCTTTTGACAAATGACAGTCTTTTTATTGAGCTGCTCAAATCTCCATATGCATCCCCAAATAAAGTCCACGGATCTTAACAGGATTAGTTGCCAAACTGGCTGCACTTGTATTCCTGGAGTGATCCATCTGGGGATCCAGCCAAAAACAACAACAAAAAAGACTTCCTATTTTGATAAAGCTTTTAAATGTCTTTTAAAGCATTCAGAAATGCTGTGCAAAGCTGAACTGCTTTGACAGACATTACCCATTGTACCAGGCAAAACCAAGCATGAAGTGAGTCTTCACTGTGTTTCCCCTATGCTGCACACACATCACATGGAAGTTGTGAAGGTTTTTGCTTTGCTTTCATGTAAAAAGGAACTTGAGGCCTGTACAGTTATTATGATCCCTTACAGACACAGTTCATTGAAATGTATATTCATTTTGAAACAGAAGTTTCTCTTTTCTGCTTCAGGCTGGTATGATTCTTAATACCATGCAAATTATTTTTTTAGTCAAAAGAATCCATCCATACTGTAATAACAATTATCCAACTTTTTATAATAGCATCTGTAAATGTAACATACTAGTTACTTCCTTTTGATATTTTCTTTCTCTGGAGGTTAAGAATGTGTACCTAGAAAAATCATAATAATTTTTAAAGTCTTTGTGGCACCTTATGGTCTTGTGAAGTGTTCCCTGAAGATATAACTGTATGTCAGCATAGCTTTCAGGGCAAGTGTGTGTACTCTGTGCCATACACAGTTCACCTGTTAATCTCATTGCAAGATCTGGGTCAAAAAAAATGTCTCAACATAATCATGGAAAGAGTTTTGCTGTTCAGTCTGAACAAGAGCTGTGGAGACAGAAACGCTCAGCTCCATTCAGAGCCAAACAGACAGCAGCACAAATGGGGAAAGAGTGGTGAGGGGGAGTTGTTTGTTTGTTTGTTTGAATTGAATGGGAATAGTTATGCCTGAGCTGCAGTTGGAGTCTGGCACCGTAAGGCTGATGAATTAATCCTCCTGCTGTGGGCAGCCTTGGCAAGGCCTTAGCTGGAATACTACTATGTCCAGTTTTGAGCAGTGCTTTCTAAAAACAGTGTGGCCCAATTGGCAAGAAACTGGAGGTGAGCTACAGGAATCACAGGAGGAACATGACCTAAAAAGGGAGATCGAGGACTGCCTGTCTGGAGATGGAAAAATAGTAGAAAAACAGTTAACACAGCAAATTCAAAGAAGAAAGTAGCTGGGGGGAGAGGGAGGAAGAAAACCCCCAAACTGAGTAACAGGAATAAGACAAGCAAGGTGCTCCGTCTGTAGGAGAAGAATTTTCATCAGACAGCATGAAAATCTTTGCTAAGCAGAAGACCACCACGCTGGAGTAGGTTGCTATCTCCAGGGTTTTTTAAGGGCAGTTTAAACAAACTAATTTGCCCGTGCCCTGAGGTGTGGGGCCGAAGGAGCTGTCAGGGCTGGCCGGGCAGGCGGGGGTCGCTGCAGGAGTGCCAAGGGCAAGCCGGCTGTGGGGCCCTGGGCAAGGAACACCTCAGGAAGCTGCGCCCAGGGAGGTTCTGCTGCCGGTGCTGACACCAGGACACGTCCCGGTCCCGCGTGCCTTGTGCTGGCGACTAAGCCTCACCGAGTGCCGTCACCCCAGCAGCGGGTCAGTGCGCCCCGGCTGATGCGGCCGGGCCGGGCCCGGCAACCCGCGGCCGCGGCGGGGCCGGGCGGGGCGGGGAGGCCCCGCGGCCGGTTCCCTTTTTGCCCGGCGTGTGATTGGCGGCGGCTCCGGAGCTGCCTCTGCCGCGGGCTATGGAGCCTCCCCGCCGGCCCCCGGCCCGCGCCGCTTCCTGCTGAGGGAAACACCTGTCCGGAGCCGGGGCCGGGGCCGGGGCCGGCGCTGCGGTGAGTAGCTCCGTGCCGGGGGCAGCGGGGTCGCGGCGGATCCCGCCCCGGGCCGGCGCCGCCCGCGGCCCGGGCTCGCAGGTGGCGGCGCGGCTCCGCTCCCCGCCGGCCGCGGGCGGCCCCGGCCCGGCCCCGCGCCCGCCGCAGGGCGCCCCTGGCCCGGCGGGGCGGGCGAGGCTCGGCTCGGCTCGGCTCGCCCCCCGCGGGCGGCGCCGCCGCCATCTCCGGGCCCGGGCGGTGGGCCGGGGGCGGGAGGAAGGAGGGAAGGAGGCGGCCCCGGCCCCGGCCGCTGCTCCCGCCGCCTCCCGTGCGCTGAGCCCCTTCCCGCAGGGGCGTGCGGCTGGCCGGGTCGCCCCGCGGTCCCCGCCGCAGCCGGCACTGCTGAGCCGCCCGTGCTGCCCGGTCTCTCCCGGGCTCGGTCCCGCCTCAGGCATGGCTCGAACAGGAGTAACGAGTTCGGTGCCAAACCCGCTGGGGAAGCTGTTGGAACCTTAAGGATAACAGTAGACAGTTCTCTCGAGTCTTGAGATCAGTGAGTCAGCTCTGCTGCAACGCGGCTTTTAAACAATAAGTAACTATTCCTCATCCAACAAATTTCTTTTGTCTGTCTGATACATGTAGACCATTAAATCTTTCCACACGACAATCCCTCTGAAGTAACAGCTGAGGGCATTCGGGAGTTGGTTGCTGGTGTAGATTAGATCACGCAGTTAACAATTAGTGTTGGAAAACCGGCTCCAAGTTGACAGGCAGTGTCGTGTCTAAGTAGCGAATGTGTCCCGGCAGGAGCTATAGCAGCGATCTCTGGGTTTTAAAACTGCGCGAAGTGTTGGATCCAAGGGGGATTTCTTCGAGATACTGCTAATCTCGAAGAAACCCCAGTTAACTAGAACGTTGCCGAAATTCTTACCTAAATTTATAGAATCGGCTCGATGTTACTGTTTGTTCCAGGAGCCGCAAATAGATAACTCATATAGAATCTAAAGGTGGTGAAGGCAGGGCATCCTGAAAATGCTACAGCTATAATAGCAATCTGATTGACTCCCCAGTCTCCCGACCAAGCTGTATTTGCTGGTTCACATACTTTTGGGTGAGGAATGTGGCTGCATTACCTGTGAAGTTGACTTGCTAATGGGAACCTGCAGTGATTTATTTCCCATTAGAGCTAGTAGCTGTTAGAGGATCTGACAAAGTGATTAAGTCAAGTGGTATTTTGTTGTTGTGCTCACACTCGAAATGTTAGTGTTGTATCTTACCTGTGAAGTTCAGCACTGGATGTAGGTGTAGGGAAGATGTACTCCTGTCCAGCAAGTGTAAAGTCATTTCCTGCTACATAACAGTGTGGGCAAGTAGATGTAGTATGCTGCTTGGAAAACGTTGAGTCTTGTCTTAGTAATTATGTTTTTTAAAATTTATCTTTCAAGTGAACTTTGTCTAAAACTGTGAATGTAAGCTTTAGTGTTGTATTTACATAATGTATGCACAAGGTAATTCTTACTTTGGTAGGGAGTGCTTAGTTTCTTGAAAGTTAAGTTGTCTGGTAATGAGCTCACACTAAAGTGAAAAGAATAAATTTGAAATAAGGTTTTCACACAATGGATTGCAAACAGAAGCAGGAGCTGATATACAATAATAGTAATTGGTAGAATTCTAACATAGTCTTAACAGAGCTGTCAAGATTGACAGCTATCCTAAATTTTTTATAGCCAAATACGTAATAACGTTGTAATACCACATTGTCTTTTTAAAGTACCTTTCAGCCAGTTTTTTCAAATAATTTAACGAATTTACACATTAGTGTATCTCCTAATCCTGCTGTGAATTATGTTACAGTCTCAGTTATACTTAACTGTACTGGCTTCATTCCCTTTCTTTCTCTTCCCTCACTGCCCAGCCACTCCTGTAAGTGTTGAGTCACTAATAAAGGAACTGATCCAGCTGAAAATTAACCAATTTTTTCTTGTTTTGTTATGATCAGATTGCTGGCCTGAGTGATAAGAACACAACTAGAGACAAAGACTGCTTGTCTTAGTTACTTTTACAGGCCCATCTTTTCCTTCTCCATTGGACCCCATCAGGATTTTTAGACCATCATAATACAGTTCTTGTAATACAGGGATATTCAGGGTTGATGAGGCTCATTAGAATTTTAAATAAAACAGAGTGATTTCCCCCCTTTTTTGGGGTGTTGTTGCAGTAGAGTTTGGAGGTGTCAATACTGTAAGTAAAGCTTAGGCATGACAAAGGTTTTAGGAACTTAACATGAAATGATTTTTCAATGTAAACATCAAAGTTCTGTGATTCATGTGTGTGAGGAAATACGGTTTTGCCAACACATGGATTAGCAGGAAATGGATACAATTTGGTGTCACCATAAGAATGGGTCATTGCAGAGACAGATGAGAGACAACTGTCGCTCCCAGAACTGCCTTCTGAAGCTGAGGAAAATGGGTCAGAGCAGAACTGGGGATGGTTATTGGGTTGGAATGGACTAGACACAACAGGTCAGAGCCCAAATGAATGCAGGAGAAAAGACAGCCTTGTATGGGCAAGGCAGCTAGAGAGGTCCCATGCATTTTGTGTTGTGTCTGATGCAGTTTGTGGGGGGATATCTGAACCCACCATAAAGGCATCCACCTGCCTTTATAAGTGGATGAGAGTGTGAAACAATTGCATTAACTGAGATATGTACAGGTTAGTTCTCTGCTGCATGACAGAGAGATGCTGCCTTTGCTTGCTTTGATGGTGTTGATCTATGGAGTAGTGGTAGAAGAGCTGTTGTATGTATATATACAAATATGTTTGAAGAATTAATCCTTAAGTGCATGACTCAAGAAGCAGGTTGAGGACATTTTAAACCAGGAAGCTTTTCTAGATCTGCAGAACCCAATGAAACTGAAATGACTCCAGGTTTAGTTAATGGGGCAGCACAATGACTTTTAGAGGGAGGACTCTACAAAAAATTTATATAGCCTGTTACCATGAAAAAAACCTTCCTGCTAGCTGCTTATGTCTAAATGAAAAGAAATATATGACTACACTGTATTTTAGAATTGAGATGAGAGAGGAGTGCAGTGTATAGTGCTGAGATGCCACAAAGGCTGTGATGAATGTTGACAGGCTGAATGTGGGTGGAGAATGAGTTTTGGAGGTGTCTTGGCCAAGATGGGTAGATTTCATGTCAGTAATAAAATGTTCAGGGTAACTTCACCACTACCTCAAGAAAATTCAAATACCAGCTTTAAAAGACAGAGGCATATGGGACAGAGTGTATTTTCCCCAAACTGACTTCCTGAGAAAAATAGCTGACAAGCAGAATGATGCTAAGAGGGAAGAGGTATGTCAGTGGTGGAGGGTATTTTCTGCTTTTTAATCTTGGCAGAGTGTTAATCAACCTTGGCATGTTGGAGGCAGGTAAGATACTGTCAGTTTTTTTTTCCAATACAGAGGGAGTGGTTGTTTTTAACATTTTTATAAAAATGTGACTTATAAATAGGAAACATGCATATATTAAAATAAAAGGCGCTTCACTGTAGGTAGACAACCTTCCATTTTTTTCATATTTTTTTTCCTCCTTCTTAAGTCGCATCATTTTTACATAATATCTACACCAGTAGGATTTGTACTGCTTGTTGCTCTTTAAAAGATCAGTATTTCACTGGAGAAGTCGTAAGGAAAAAGGATGAAATAGAGGGTTTTCTTTCTGTTTTGGATATGTTTTCCATATTTATTTTTTTTTTCTGTGGGGATTATTTTTTTAGTAAAAGAACAGCACCTTAGGTTGTAGTTAACCACAAGAATTAGGTTTAATTTCTTCCTGAATCTGAAGTCACCATTTCTAGTGTATTTCACTGTGTGTTTGTAATCATAAATGAATGAGTTAAAGATATTTTGGGTAAGGCTGTCCAGTAGTTCTGCTGCTAAGGTTACCATTCAAGATCCTTGGCATATACAATCTCTATGAGATGCCTGTATGGAGACTGGTTTAAAAATCTCTAGTGAATTTAAGTTGGGAGTCCTCAAATGGCTATCACCATCCAAATAAAAATAATGCAACATTGCATATTTAGTTGCATTTTATCTACTATTTGTATTAAATCTTTTGGGAGGTAATCTCTTAAAAATTTGGTTTAAATATCTCATTTGAATTAACTAAATTTATTGCCCAGATTATTCTCTGCTATTTTTAAAAGGTTCTAAACATGTCTTCTATATGCATGTGTTAAATTTATGTACTGTTGGTGTGTTTTTACTGTTGTAACAGGAAAAGCATTCTGACTTCTTTTAAAATGAGCAATCATATGTATAATCAAGTTGGTTAAAACTTCCTTCCTGGTAAGAGCAGCACTTCCTTTGCATCTGGGTATGAGATCAAGCAAGAAAAGCAGAACAGCTTAAACAAAGAAATCTTTTGTATGAATGATCTTCCTTTAAAAAAATAGGAACTACAAAAATTAAACAAATGAATAATCTTCAGCAATTCAGCCTTGGTTTTATAAGCAGGTAATATTTCCTTGTACTTGGTCAATTATGGAGGTGGTGTGTCCACAGTCACTGCTTTCTGTAACTCAGAAGAAGAATTTTAATTAGCATGCTCTGTTGTTTGAATTTAATCTTTTATATTTTTATCTGCTTCTTTTATTATCTGCTAAGGCATCATTACACTGGCTTTACTTTTCTCCAGCAGTTAAGGATTTTGTGTATAGAAAGTGTTGCTTGGAAAAGAAGTTCAGTATGTTGCTGTAACTTGGCTTGTGTGAGTGCACTCAATCAGCACAGAATTTCCACTTCAATATTGGTCAATGGAGATTAACTGAGAAACAATATTTTTTGTTTACTAAATGCTGATAAGGTAGGCTACTCATGTTTAATATTGTTTTACTGGTGTTTTAGGTGTGATTTGATGTATAGGGTAATAAATCAGCATCAACTTGGGAGATTTTTCTTCTGTAACAAACTAATAGTTCATATTGGCAGTGTGTACTTTGAAAATGCATGCATATTGTCAGTCTGGTGAATTGATTTATTTTAAAGAAGAACATCTAAGGACGCTCGCCTTGAATTTAGATGTGTGTTAAATATATCTTCAGAAAGAGCCCCTGACTTTTGCATTCTAAGAGCTTTTTTTTAGGTTGAAGTCCTGATTTCTTATCACTAAAAAGAGAGGCATCGAAAACTGGGAATAGCCTCATGTCTGTCCAGACTGCAAATAAATTTCTTGTTTTGTTACTTTCTGCCATTCCTGGAGCTCAGTAGGATTGCATTCTATTAATATACAGAAGTGTGTCTTTTAATTTTTATGAAAACCCATGTATGTTAACATCAGCAGCATCAAAACAGATGAGGCAACAGAAGAATCAGTACTTGATCAAATAGAAGCAAGAACTAATCAATATGGAGATTGCACATTAAAACTGCTTATCCTCAGTAACATCTGGGCAGGATGTTTAAAACCTGTATTTTAATTACTTAATCACTGGAAAGTTGGTTGGAGGTTTTTTATTTATATTTGGTACTGAATTGAATAGATTACATCTGAAGTGGTTCATGTAAATCAAATATTTGTGACCAGAAATTAAGAAGTGGAAATATAAAAAATGTATCTGAAAAGTTAAAAAGTAAGAGTAAAGATAAATGTAAATAAGAAAGTAATGAAGTAATTGTATGTTTTGTTAGATTTCTTCTGGCATGGAGTTGGGGGATCATGAACAGCCCGTTGTTATGAGAGATGAAAACAAACGAAGGAGAAGAAGAATGAAACCTCATTGTACATCGAGTAGTTTTTCATCAATGGAACTGATATCTATTGAGTTCATTTTACCTACAAGCAATAAACATACTAAAGGCCCAGAGATTATGTTACTTGAAATAGCTGGCAACTGTACAGTTGAGCAAATGAAAGCACAGATTTGGATGCGTGCAATAGAGACAAGTCAAACCACAGACTTCTACCATGCATTCACCCCAGATCAGTTTATTCTGCAGTATCAGAAGAAAGGGCAATGGTATGAAATTTATGATAAACATCAAGTATTGCAGACATTGGACTGCATACTGTACTGGAAGGTGTTACAGAAAAAGGTCGGCAAAATCTATGTTGTCCAGAAACAAAAACCATCCGAAGAAGTTCAGGAATTGCAGCGGCAACTTAATGATTTGATTGGTTATGATGTCACTGATGTAAGCAATGTGCACGATGATGAACTAGAATTTACCCGGCGCAGATTAGTCACTCCACGAATGATAGAGGTAGCCTGCAGAGATCCTAAATTATATGCAATGCACCCATGGACTACATCTAAGCCACTCCCAGAATATTTATTTAAAAAGATCAGTAATAATAATATTTTCATAATCATACATAGAGGAACAACTAGTCAGAAAATTAAAGTGTCAATAGATGACACTCCAGATATGATTCTCCACAGCTTTTTCACAAAAATGGCAAAGAAAAAGTCTTTGATGGACATTCCTGAAGATCACAGCGAATTGGATTTTGTTCTCAGGATTTGTGGCAGAGATGAGTACATTACTGGAGACACACCAATCAAAGATTTTCACTGGATAAGACAGTGCCTTAAGAATGGGGAAGAAATCCACCTTGTCCTTGACAATCCCCCAGACCCGAATGAAGATGAGGTTCAGAAGGAAGAATGGCCCTTGGTGGATGACTGTACAGGAGTTACAGGGTATCATGAACAATTGACAATAGATGGAAAAGATCATGAAAGAGTCTTCACTATCTCTTTGTGGGATTGTAATAGGAAATTTAGAGTGAAAATAATTGGCATTGATATCCCAGTTTTACCAAGAAATACTGATCTCACTGTGTTTGTAGAGGCTAACATTCAACATGGGCAGCAGCTACTTTCACAGAGAAGAACTTCATCAAAGCCGTTTACTGAGGAGGTTCTGTGGAATATTTGGTTGGAATTTGATATAAAAATCAAGGATTTGCCTAAAGGAGCACTTCTCAATCTTCAGATATACTGTGGCAAAGCACAGGGGCCATCTGCAAAGACAAACCTTCAGTCTCATGAATCCTCTAACTCTGATGCAAAATGCAAAACCCAGCTACTATATTATGTAAATCTTTTGTTGATAGATCATCGTTTCTTGCTACGAAGTGGGGAGTATGTACTCCACATGTGGAAAATTCCAGGTAAGGGGGAAGAACAAGGAAGTATAAATGCAGACAAACTCACATCAGCAACTAACCCGGATAAAGAAAACTCAATGGCTATCTCTATTGTGCTGGACAAATATTGTCACCCAATTGCCTTGCCCAAGCACAGGATATCATCAGACCCCCAGGGGGACAGGACTCGAGCTGAAATGCCCAACCAGCTTCGCAAGCAACTTGAAGAGATCATAGCAACTGACCCACTTAATCCACTTTCTCCTGAGGACAAAGAACTGTTATGGCACTTTAGATATGAGAGCATAAAGCACCCCAAGGCATATCCTAAGCTACTTAGCTCTGTGAAATGGGGACAACAAGAAATAGTGGCCAAAACATACCAGTTGCTAGCTAAAAAAGAGGCTTGGGATCAGAGCACTTTAGATGTTGGACTCACAATGCAACTTCTGGACTGTAACTTTTCAGACGAAAATGTCCGAGCAATGGCAGTTCAAAAACTGGAAAGTTTAGATGATGATGATGTTCTTCATTATCTTTTACAGCTTGTGCAGGTAAGGTGTATTTGCATTCTTGAACTCTGCCTTCCAGGAATATATTTGCATTACCCCATAATTTGCATTTCTCATTTTAGTAGGTCTTGTTAATATTCCTTAGTTTTGAAGTCTTCAATGTTTAGTCAAAGCAGTGGTAGTAACCAGATTAATACAAAATACACTTTCCTACATTTTGTCTTTTGCCTTTGTTGATGTTTTTGTGGTACCATTGCCTTGTGTCTTACAATTTGCATCTTGTGTTTACAGTAGTAAGTTTTTCTGAAATTGTTAATGCCAGCACAGCTATGATGGGAGTAAATCCTAACTGTCCTGTCTGTAATCTTGTTCATACTGGGTTGGAATCACATCGCACTGAAGAGTTGTTGACTAACTTTACTGATAGCTTGGAAAGAGTGCAGTAGAAAGAGTGTAGATAGAAAGAAAGTAAATGCAGATGTTGACAGGGGCAAGGCCTGAAGAAATACCTGGAGTTGGGTTTTAGGTCAAGAACACCAGTGTAAACTACACAGTATGTTACAGCAACTTCAGTCTTGCGCTGTTAAGGGAAGCAAATTTATCTAGAACCTCTCTCCCCTAAAATTTTGAAAGTAGCTCAAGAGTTGATAGGACTACATACTAAGATTAAGTAATTCTGGGAACTTGGGTACAAAATTGTGGTTCTAATGACAAGGGATCACTGCTGTATAGATTTGAAGCACTTTGTGTGTGCATCTGCCAGATCAAACATTGGGAAGGTTTATATCAGTTACACAAGAAACTTGGTTTGGTTGCTTTTCTCTCAACTCAATGCCATCAGTTGGCAGTGGCAAAGTCTCACCTGGTGTCAGATGGAAGGTGTAACCTTGTGTTCTTCCTGGTAAATGCAGCCCCTGGAGCCAGGTGGGGCTGCAGGCATCCTATAACTGACAGGGCTCTGTTTTGCATGGAAAGGCTGATATCCTTCAGAGCAGGAAATACTTTTTTCAAAGAATCAGAGGGCAACATTCAAAATTAAAAAAAAAAAACAAACAAAACAACCTGGAACTACTGCAGCTGAGGAAGCGGCTTTTTATTTCTGCAGGTGCAGAGAGAGCTCAGAATCCCAGGAAAATGAAGTTAGTATTTCAGATTTTGCTGCACATTGGTAGTGCTTTAAACAAAGCCTTTCTAGCCTTGTCTTTGCTTGTCTGAAGATTATGCACTTCTGCATTAACCAAAGGAGTCGCTACGGTTACCTCATTGGGCCTCCCACGTAGCTGCTGCTATATATATGCTTGGCTTGTGAGCTTTTGCTGTCTACATGTGGCTCAGCAATTTTATTCACTTTTTCTTTGTATCTAAATTAGGAGTTTTGATGATGATTGGTTGCTATCAAAATGCCTGAGAAAATAGGGGAAATACTGGAGTTGTTTCCATTTTTTAAAAATTGTTTTCAGGAAGTACAAATCTGATGAGTTTTAAAAAGAATAAGCCTTTCTAACAGTTAAATAAAATATTGTAGCACAAAATCATAGTGCCTTAATTTCACTGTGTCATTTTTAGTAAGAGGTGTTGTAAGAAATAACAAGCTTACCATCCTTCAAAGAACATGCTAGATTCCAACTTTTACCTCTCTGCTGCTTTCCTTGTCTTTATTTCTTAGCTAACTATGGAACATAAGCTGTCACGATTCTGCAGCAAAATTTTGGTATGACACTGTATTTAAAATCTATATTTTTCAGAGTATGGATGTTGGCCATTCCTCTGCTCTAGTGGATGCATCTCTTCTGCAAATGGTTGTCACTTTTCAAATGCACACCTTTAGGAAAGCGCTATGGCTTATTTCATTTTGCACTGGATATTCCCATTTTTTCTTCTGTAGAGTTAGAAATCAAGCATTTTATTTCCCCACAGGTTATTTCTAATTGAAGCAGCCACACCATAAATCAACCTATTGAGCTTCCTGTAATGTCTGTTCTTCTGTGTACAGTTGATAAATCATGGATAAGATAGTTACAATGCAACAAAATTCTTTGTAAGATAAACACAGATGGCTGTGCTGCATGTATATGGCAGTGAGCAAAGGCTTCTGAATTGACAAGGAAAAAGTACACACAGGTCAGTACTAGCAGACATTTTTTAATGGCCAGCTTTTATTGTTGCTGTGCAGAAGTTGATATTTGACTTTATGAAGAAAAAAGGGCTGATCTGTTAAAAATAATTATCTAAATCATAAGCTCAATAAGGATAGTCATAATATATTTTTTAATATTGTTTTATGTTAAAATATATTTGCAAGTTCAATAAGGAGGTTTTGTTTTGAAGTGATGGTCGGTTGGCTGTATTTCAGTCTTAACTTGTTTTTCAAGGTTATGTGAACATTAGGCACAGTATATACCAGAGTGAGGTTTTTAATAGGTTTTCTTGGAACTGGAAGAAAATCCATTTGAATTTATGTGATAATTATTGCTTTTGGGCACCTTACTGCAGTGAAAATTAATTTTTATTAAAAACCCCTAAATGCCTCATAATCTCATACACAAAGTAAAAGGATCTATATATTGTTGTATTTGTGAATTCTCATTGTCTTTCCTAAATAAGATGATGTTATTTGGGGATATAAAACAGTACTGCAGAGACAGACAAGACAGTTGTTGCAGAATTATGATACAGGAGAAGGGCAAGTCTGGTGCTTGGCTTTTTTGTCTGTCTGGTGCTTGGCTTTCTTGTCTGTCTGTTAGCCAGAAGCTAGAAAGGATGTGTCTTTCTGATATTTTTATAAGTTGCTTCATTGGAAAGTTGACTTGATTTTTTTTTCTTTTGATTAAATCCACAGTGTGGTTTACATTTCAGAAATTATGTTGATATTTTAATAATAAAAATGCAACTATGTGCCGCAGTACTTGTAAGACTTTATAAAACTATGATTTATCTGATGAATTTAGCAGACCTTTGCTGATGGCTTGGTAGCTTCTTTGCAAGCTGCAGACTGCAGTGATCTTGAAAGAGCCATTATATTCTGTTGAATAACTACTGCTAGAGGTTTGCATACTTTGTTGCTTCTGAAAGCTGAGCATACTACATGCACCCAGTTCTCTGCGCATCCCTTTGTTTTCCTCTAATCTCCCTCCAGGCTGCTTCCTGGCACTCTTATTTCCAGAACCTGAAGCCATTCACCAACCCCCTCAGTCCATGACAAGGATTTTGTGACTGATTCATAGACTGTATGCTTCTTATTTCTCTTTTTTTGCCATGGGATATAAGTGCATACTTTTTGCCACCATTAATCTGAATACAAACTTTCTGTAAGCTTGAATTCCTCAAGCAACATGAAAGAAGCTGCTGGAAAAAATGAGTTGAAGTGAAGAAGTTCCCTGGCACTACCCAGAATCTGGAAGTGTGATGGTTTTCTGGTAGACCAATTCACTTGGTTACTGGGGTGGAGGAGAGAATAAGAGAAAAAAAATTCCAATACAGGCACTTGAAAATAATTATTGACTTTCTCCTCCCACCCCCTTTTTTGGCAGTAGCTTGGAAATGTCTGTGGGCTTGGGTGGAGGGGAACAGCTTTTGAAGGAGAAAAAAATACTTCTGTTTTCGCAGTCAGTAAAAAAAAAGCTCTTGTTAAGTCTTCATCTTAATTGTACTTCATTATTGTAGGATGTATATCAGAGCTTTTTTTCTGTCATTCATTTACAGAATAAAGGCCAGGTAAGTGCTCTGAAAAATTGCTCCTGTATCCTGTTTTTTTGGGGGAACTCACCAGTGAGTCCTTGTGCCCTAGTCTTGAAGTATTGGATGTTAACCAAAACCAGTATTTTATTATTGAAACATTTTTTTAAAGAGCTATTGCAAATACATTATTCCATCTGTCAGTAATCATTTCAAGCATTCTCAGTATCAGTCATACTGCAAACTGGTTTCTGATCTTGCTGATTTTTGCCAAGAATGACATTGCTTTGTGCATATGCTCAGATTGGACCCTCTGGTTAGAGAGTTGTCACATTAATAATAAACCTGAAAAGAACCTGTTGCAAACAAAATGTGCTTCTTGAATCAGACAGAGAACCCTCAAAAAGACCCACTTTGTTACACATTTTCTACTCCTGCAATGATGTATTCTCTAGATGTCACTGGTTAAGTATAAGCAGTGAGATCTTAAATGTGTTAAAATGTCTTTTATGTTTGTATCACTCAGGCTGTGAAATTTGAGCCATATCATGACAGCGCATTAGCCAGATTTTTGCTGAAACGTGGTTTGAGAGTAAGTACTTAAAAATATAGCCAACCTATGCTAAGGTTGCTGGCATTATTAAAACCCTTTGTCAAGAAATGAATGCTAATTTGTAGTGTTTTTCTTTACCTGTAGAACAAAAGAATTGGTCACTTCTTGTTTTGGTTCTTAAGAAGCGAAATTGCCCAGTCCATGCACTACCAACAGAGATTTGCAGTCATCCTTGAAGCGTACCTTAGGGGCTGTGGAAAAGCAATGCTGCACGATTTCATGAAGCAGGTTCAAGTAATTGAATTGCTGCATAAAGTCACAATGGAGATTAAATCAGTTTCTGCAGAAAAGTATGATGTTACTTCTCAAGGTATTTGCTAACAGGCATTTCTTTGTTGTTAATATTTTTTTTCTCTTTGGGTGTGAAAAGCTAGGCAGCAAATTGCACTGTTCATTGAGAAAATTTGTGGATAAATTGTTGTCAAAGGGCATAATTTTTACTTCCTTTAAAATGTGAGTGTAAGTTAATAATGATTGAATCAGTAATAGATTTGTTTACTCATTTCACCCTAAAAGGGCAAGAATATCAATGTTTTAGACACCTAGTATTTTCCTAAGCTTTCACATACCTTCTTGAACCTCATGCCGTGCCAGCTGGGAAACAGATAAGTTCTTGTACAGTAGCTGAATGCCAGTGCTGAAGAAAGACACAAATAACAACTGGAAACTAAAAGTGTCACTTGCCAAGAAATACAGCCTTCCTCTAAACTCTCACTAGAAGATTTTTGGCAGGAAGATCAGGGAGGAGCCCAGTGCAGCCTCTGCTATGCCATGGAAGTTGTTTGTGGATCAGGCGTGAATATACAGGGCATGTCTTTGAGGAGCTCTGTGAGACAGATGTTGTATTGTTATTTCCAGTTCTTGCAAGCACTGCTTTGGAAGCCACAGTAGGGTTATGCAATGCCTCTTTACCTCTGGTTTCTGCCTGCCTTTCCTCCCCACAACTTTCTTAAAATCTTCTTTATCCTCCTTCCTGTTACTTGCTTGGTGTTGGGAATAAGTGTGAGAGGACATATGACAATATTAAAATTCTAAAAGGTGTAGAGAAATCACCTATTCCTGTGTCTTCAGCCTGGTATGCTCCAGGCCAGGAAGTCCTTGGACTGGAAAGCTTTTCCACTCTGGTTATGCAGAAGTGACTGTGGTGGTGTTTCAAAAGAGATTTGAAGGAAATACACATTTGTTCTTCAATATATAGTGTAAAATCCGTTATGTTACCACATAGTGTGAGTTAAGGGACTTACTGAAGTCCCAAATAAAACACTGTTTCTAAACAACTTCCTAATTTTTTCTTTAAATATTCTATAACCAAAATGTATTTGGTCAGAATTGCATATTTTAGAAAGAAACTATACAAACTTGCAGATGTACATGTCTGTAAGAGCAGTGGATTCTATAATACATTATCTTTGGAGGATATGTGGGCAAAGAGAAAAAGCTTCAAGATAAAGCAATCATATTAACACCCACCACATTTTGAAGTTAAAGAATCTTTGGATGTAATGTACAGCAGAACACTGAAAGATGACTTATATAATTGACATTTTCACTGAATAAGGCTTCCTGAAACTGTGGAATCTCCTAATAATGTTATATCTAATGTAATTTATTCTCTGATTATTGAGGACATAATTTTTTTCTACAGGCACCCTCTACTTCTTATATTTTGTAAAATGTATATCCTAAAATTTATTCTGTAGGTTACTACTTCTTTATTGTCCCAACATTTCTAAGTTTATTGTTGTTCATATTTTCAGTCTGAATGTTTTATCCTGTTTAATTTCATTCTGTCATGCAGTCTCATCTTTTTCTTGTATACATGTTTCTCCAGTATTTGTGGATTTTCTGTAAAGAGCAAATTCCATCCTGCTAGGAATTTGTTCCATACTATTTCAGTAGCAGACATGTTGTCAATCTGTTTATTTCACTTTTCACTGTAATCTCTTTGCTTATATTTGAAGATAGTAAGTAATAATAAATAAAATTTTAAGATCATAATATTACATCTTGCATGGGATTATCTGCTTTCATCACCCTCTGAGATAGATTATTTGTTTCCCACGAATGTGTCTATGCAGCTGTTTCATCACTTAAAATGCATAGCACCTTGTTCTTAAGCCAACTTGAAAATTGTTTTAGCAAGTGCCTTTACTTGTGTCTTAAAATCAACTATTCCTAATCTTTTGTAGCTTCATTTGGTTTACTTACAGTTTTCAAATTACACTACATTACGTTACAATGAGGAGACTTACTTAGCTAACAGTAAACTGTAACAGTAAACTGTGAACAGTAACTTTCCTAGATAGTTGTCTAGGAAATCTGTAGTTATAGAAAGCTGTTTCATTATCCAAGTTACTACAACATAGGTGCTTTTGAGGGGACAGGGTGGAATTGTTAGGGTTTGGGTTTTTTTGTTTGATTGATTTGTTTGTTTTAGTGTTATTGTTTGTTTGGGTTTAGGAATCTTGAGGTGGTTTTTTTTGGAAAGTGTCTAATTTTAAAGCCGACTTGTTAGCTCCCCTATATCGCTGCCAGATTTATTTTTTACCAGAAGAGATACCATTTTAGTTACCAGGTACTGCTAGTAGTTATTTTCTAAAACCCTCTAGGACAGATGTAACATTTGTGTTCTGTGAGCTGTCAGCCAATTCTTTTGGCTTGACTTTCTTAATTTGATAGCAGGATTTGAACTGTCCTGATTTTTTGTCTAATGTATGCTAAGATCCCAAAAAGTCTGTGTCCTGGGCTGCATCAAAAATAGCATAGGCAGCAGGTCAAGGGAGATGATTCTGCCCCTCTACACGGCCCCTGTAACACTCCATGTGGAATACTGCATCCAGCTCTGGGCCACTCAGGAGAGGAAGGACATGGCCCTGCTGGAATGAGTCCAGAGGAGATTCACAAAAATGATGACAGGGCTGAAGCACCTCTCCTGTGAGGAAAGGCTGAGAGTGTTGGGATTGTTCAGTCAGGAGAAGGCTCAGAAGACCTAACATCAGCCTTCCAGTGCTTACAGGGAATTTGTAAGAAAGGTGGGGAACAAACTTTTTTGTAGGGCCTGTAGTGATAGGACAAGGGTTAATGGTTTTAAACTAAAGGAGGACAGATTCTGACCACACATAAGGAAGACTTTTTTTTTTTTTTTTTTTTTTTATGATGAGGGTGTTGGCACTGGAACAGTTTGCCTCGGGTGGTAGAAATGCCCCGTGCCTGGAAATATTCAAGGTCAGGTTGGATGAGGTTCTGAACAAGTTGAGTTGAAGATGTCCCTGCTCATTACAGGGGGATTGGACTAGGTAGCCTTTAAAGGTCTTGTCCAACCCAAGCTAATCCATTATTCTGTTTTAAATGTACAGGTCTATGTTTAGCTTTATCAGTATGATTTTTTTTTTCCTCTTTAATTTTTATCTCCAAAATTATTTAACATGTATATACTCCCTCTGCTGTGGAGCTACGGTTTCTTTCAGGACAGTGTACCAGTCTTTGCCCTGATGCAGGGTAATAGCCAGTGTATTGCTTATGCTGCTGACACTACCATCTGAGATGAAAATACATCATGCATTGTATAATCTGTACTATTCTGAGTTGAAGATTCAGGAGCTTGAGGTTTTATTAATTAAGAGATTGCCTTTAGTTATGAACATTAAAATTTTTATTCATATAAATATACAGCAAATTTTCTTCTTACAGGAATGTGAGATTAAGAAGGCTATGTGAATTAAATAATAGTAGTTAAAACTGTGAAACCAGTTTTAGGAGGGTAGGAAATTCAGTGTCTCTGTAGTTTGTCTCCTTATGGTTACAGAGTAATTGATTCCAGGAATTGAAAAGCCACGAGTCTGTCTGCATTTCTTGTCAGTTATGAGTGAAAATATTTTTGGTGTATTCTACTGAGTTTTGTTTTTTAAACAAAAGCTGACATTTTAATGTAAAATCTTACTATGCAGAATTTCTAATACTGCAGAGAAGGCACAAGACTTCTGAGGTGTGTGAAGACTTTACATTTAGGTATCTGAAACAACCCTGGCCATAGAAAGTGCAAGTCAAAGAGTTTTCTTCCATTTCTTGAATCAGGAGATCCAGGAGGAAAGCAATTTAAAATGGCAGCTAAACTGAGCTTTTTAAGCAAGTATAATGCTGAACAAGTTGGATTACCTATAAACTTTTGCCTTCCAATGTGTTTTCTTTGTTTGTAATTATAGTTATTGCACAACTGAGACAAAAGCTTGAAAAATTACAGGGCAGCAAACTTCCAGAAAGTTTTAGAGTTCCATATGATCCTGGACTAAGAGCAGGAGCACTAGTGGTAAGTATATTCTGACTTTCTATAAATAATTTTTTTAAAAAATTATTTGCAATTATGTGTCACTTGGTAAAAAGTTTGTTTATATGTCAAAAAGTCTTATTTTTGTGTGGATACAGCAACATTCCATGGACTCCATAGGTTTTTGTTCCCAGAGCTATTATTATTTTTCTAAATTTAATGACATGCCACCATATGCTAAAAAATTGCAACAACCCATGAAATTCTAGTCATTAAATGGCAATTATATTTTTTCCATTAGTTGAATACAAGATTTAGCCAGGTAGCTGACTCTTTTTTTTGAAATTATATAACTGTATTAAACTTTTATCTGATTCAGGGGCTGTGGGATATTCTTCCAGTTACTTTCTCTGTCTTACCCTGATTCATATCTGTCACTAAGGTTTGGGTCCAGACCTTCATTGTACTGACAAAAATGTCTACCTTAGTTATTTCTGATTTTTCAATATCTCTGTGTTGGTTTTGTTATAAAAGTTCATTATGATTTAATATAATAAGAAACACTTGGGTTTTTCTGTATTGCTGCCTTCAGTTTTGTGGTGAGTTTGCAATTGTGTATGTTGACTCAGAGTTAAAAAAAGATTCATTGACCAGCAGATGTGTAGTGAGAGGAAATTGTATCATGCATCTAAAATGTAATGTGAGGTCTGGGTAAAGAAGCACAGTCAAGATCCTTGGACTCACTTCATGTGCAGCAAGGACCCTACAAGGAAAGAACCCCTTAATTTTCTCCTACTTAAGGACAGACAAACCATCCAGTTTAAGGAGTTGTCAAATGTTCAGGCATTGTCTAGATATGGCCATGTTTCTGTTAAATAAACCTGTGCCCTGGGAGACAGGCTATGAGCTAGTCTGTCTTCAAGATGAGAGAATTAAACACCTCTCAGGTGAGCATGGCTGAAGCACTGTCAGCACAGAAGCCAATTCAGATATTTCTTATTCAGAAAATTTTCTTGTTAGTATTTTGTATATTCTCTTTAGTATATTTTTTTTTGGTACAGAGATCATCAACAGCTTGACAGAAATTAGGTTTTCAAATAAAAAATATTTCTCTGGTTTTCTAGTTTTCCTTCGCTTAGTAAGTATTCAGTACTACCAGGACCTTCCTAGATGAACAAAGCAATAGATTTACAAAGGAAAGTAACTATGTCCAAAAATTGGTGTGTTAGCTTTTCTTTTTCCAAACTATTTATATAAAAATGTTTGGTAAAAAAACTAAGCTTTCATTTAATGTTCATTCTAACAAGTACTATTTGTCCATAATCTTCAAAACCTAAAATTTTTTAAGTCTAAACCAAATATTGAAGCAAAATCAGAGTTTCTAGTAAGTTCAAAGATTTAAAAATTTATTTCATTTTTGAAAATAAGGATGGTAAAAACTATTTTGTTTTAAACTGCAGGTTTTAAACTTTCATCAGTAGATGAAACATGAATATGCTAAAATACTCCTATATCATGAATTCTATCTGCTCTCAAACACTGATTTGCACTTGCTTTTTTGTTTTAATTTTGGATGGCTTTATTGTGCATAGTAATGTTCAACAATGAATCAGGAATTCCAGAATAGAAAGTAAGACATACTACAGTTGTCTTAGCCATAATAACTGAAATAAGCATTTGAAATACTGCAGTTCCAGTTATGAATTTATCAGTATTGGAAATGTAGTAAAACTAAATAGGGAATCTATTGTCTTATGAATTATTACATTAAATTAGTTTCAAAAATGCCATTTCCCCCATGAATTTGAGCAATTTACTAAGGGAATCAAATCAAGCAATCTGGAATGTAGTTGATAGGAGTCAGAAGGGTGTTGTGAAGGCCCATATTTTCCAGTTTTGTCAGAATCTCTATTCCTGTTTTATATTTGTCTGAAGCAGATTTACAAGCTAACTTCAGTTTTGGAGAGTCAAGATACACTTTTTCCTTTTTCATGGACAGTGGTTAAAATTTGTGCAGGTTCAGAAGGCTTTGTGTGGCAACTGAGCTTCATCCTTTACATGCGCTTTCAGTGTGTTGCTTGTGGTATAGCTGAGTGGAGGTTGGTAAACTATTCTGTAGCTGCTGTTAAAAAGGTTTCTTGGGTTGATGCTGGCATACAATGGCTAGCAAGCAGTAAACATGTCTTTCACAGATAGAAAAATGTAAAGTAATGGCATCCAAGAAGAAGCCCCTCTGGCTTGAATTTAAATGTGCAGATCCAACAGCTCTGTCAAATGAAACCATAGGCATCATCTTCAAACATGGAGATGACCTCCGTCAGGACATGCTAATTTTACAGGTATGAGAGCTAAACCTTATAAAGAATAACATTAATATTTTAAAATAATTTTGCTTTTCCAAAGTGTGTATACCCTGTCTTCACTGTCCATATGAAATGCAAGGTTGTCTTTTGTGTTTAAAACTCTCTATGGCAAGGCTGACATCAACACTAGATCATCTTTGTCATAGTACAGCTTCTTAGATTACTGTGTTATGGATCCTGGTGGGATGGAAAAAGAGGAAGAGTAAGAGCAAGAAAACTTGTGTGTTGAGCTAAAGGCTGTTTAATAAGCAAAGGAGAATTGGAAGAACAAAGGAAGAAAGCAAAACAAGTGGTGCTAAGACAGTCACCACATCCCATGGGTGGACCAGTTCCCAGGCAGTTCCTGCACAGAAAATGATTAACCTACATAACCCCTACATAACCCCTTGCTCCCTGGTTTATTGCTGAGCATGACATTGTTCAGCATGGAGTATTTCTTTGGTTGGTTCAGGTCATCTGCCTGGTTGTGTCCCCTCCCAATCTCTTGTGCACCCCAATCTAGTCACAGTGAGGCAGGGTGAGAAACTGGCAGCCTTGGTACTCAGCAGACACTGTTCAGCTGAGACATTGGGACACCAGTACACAGCCCTGCTTTGGTCACCCCCCTAAACCACAGCACAGCACAAGCTGCTCTGAAGAAAAGGAGCTTCATCCCAACCAGACACAGTGCATACTGTTACCCTGGCTTTTCCTGCTGTATGCCATACATATTTCACATTTTGGTATTCTAGAGACAAAATCTTACTTAGTGCATGATGGCCTGTTTCTCTGATTAAGTGATTTTATCATTTATTTATGCAATGGGTGAAGTTAACAAATGAAAAATCAGTTGCTAGTATCACTCTAGTTTCAGACAACTGGCTTGTTAGGGCTTTTAGAAGTATTAATGGGGAAAAGTGGGCATGCTTGTTAACACATTCAATCTCACCTTATGTAGAAATGATGCAATATATTTATTAATACTTTATAGAAGAGTAAAGATTTCCTGGTTGCAGAACAGATGAAGAAGTATAAACACTGATTCCATAACTGATTATCTTGAATGGCTGCACACTTTCTGTATTTATCTCTTAATCAAGTAGCAAAGTAAGTTTAGCCCCATCTTAGAAGTCTGGGTAGTGTTATTTGTACAAGTAATTTGTAATATTCAAATAATTTGAAATAACTTAGCATATTCATTTGTTTTTACTAGATTCTTAGAATTATGGAATCCATTTGGGAAGCAGAATCCTTGGACCTTTGTTTGTTGCCATATGGTTGCATTTCTACAGGGAACAAAATAGGTATGTGATCATAGTTACTGTGATTAGAAATTCAAAATACTGTATTTACAGAAGATGTGTATGGGAGAACTATTCTAGTAAGTGCTGTAGTCCTGAGGTAAATAGCACTTTATTACACTTTTTGTGAGCAGCCTTCAGTTGCATCTTGGCAGTGGTTTTGCCCTTCCTTGAGCTGACCACAGCTGTTTACTGGCTGTGATCCCTGTGCAACGTCTTGGCTTGTGCTGCAAGCTCCTCTTTAATAACAATATTTAGTATGAAACATCAGTGAAAAGGAGTGACTTATTCCAGATGTATTTTAATGTGTTGACAGGAATAAAATAAAGAGTGAAAGATTTATATTTTTTCCTGACCTAAAGCTTCATACCCTATACCACATAGATGCAACAACATTACTTAACAGGATACTCAGGTAATATTTCTCAGTGGGCATTAGTTCTTGCAGCAGAGGTGATCAATTTTTCAGAACTTGTGGTGAAATAAATCAAGTAATAAATCCCAATAAAATTAAGACTCTGTATAACTCTTTAATACACTTATCTAATGTACTTCCTCTCTAAAATCCATTGCCACGTGAAAATTTTTAACATCCTTTTGATTTCAGGATATCTCAGCAATGCAGAAAACCCAATCTCGCTGATAAAATACCTGGTAGCATGACATAAGAGAGTTTATTTTCTCCTAATATAAATGTTTTTAAATTGAATATTTATTGACAGAATTTTAATAATAAATTAAATGGAAAATTGTACATCAAAATGCTAACTAACTATAAATATAAGGAAAGTTAGGGAGTTTCTCTTTTTTAGAGATGTTAAACCTGTTTTTTTAGTGAGCTTTTTAGGATCTTCTGATTTAATTTTGTTCAAAATTATCTCAAGACAATGTAATGTATTGAAAAAACAAAGGAAGAAGGAGAAATTCTGCCAGTGATTCTAGCATGTTCATACTTGAATTACAGATTTCTGTTATTCTTTCATGAATTCTTAATTGAGTCCCCATTCTTCTGTCTCAAGGAAATAATATGTGATTTTCTTATAGGCATGGTAGAGATGTAAGAATTTAGCGTCCTTTTAGCACCACAGTAGGGGCATGGTTGATCATATTAACACTCCTGCTTGGTTTGCTGAGAATACCTGCAGTCTAAATTAGTAATGCCCAATGTGGCACACTTTGATATAGAGCTTATGCTTGTTTGGAACAGAACCAAGGAGTAGTTGCATGCAAATGTTCTTTCACAGTATTGACATGTGGTGGTTTTCTTCCATGCTGCTTCTTCCCTCCCTCTTAATACTTCTATGGAACTTGGGCATTTTCTGTGTATTGAAACAAGGACAGTACCCCACTCTACACTGAGCACAGGGAAACGGGTGGCTTACATCTGGGGCTGGCACCTCCTCCTGCATAGAGCATTCTCATTCTGTTAAAGACATTGCATCCAGTGCAGTTTGTAATTTTGGAAGCATCTGTCCTCTCCATTGCTGCTGCCCAGCAGACCTCTGTAGGATGAACTTTCTCTTCTCTGTATCACTGGTAAAGTCATACCCTGCTCTCAGAGCCATATGTTTCTGGCTCTGTGAGGCAATTATCACTACTTATTGTGCAGCATCACTGCCGAAATTAAGAAGTTCAAGCTGTCTCTTAGAAGAGTCACTACAGAGCCCCAGAAACACATTGCATAGTGCATTTCCTGCTTCATTCCCTCCCAGCTGAATGCAGCCCAGCTGAGAACTGCTATCCTCGTCCCACCTCCTGAGCCAGCTCTGCTCCCCCGCCATCAATGAGCTGTTGGCCGGTAGAGGGAGATTTGTGAGCACAGGCAGGAAAAACTTTTTGAACAGCTGAAATGGGAGCTGGAGTGGGAGCTGGAACTCACGCCCGAGAGTAAAACACCAGCTTGACAAGCAGAGATGAAAATCCAAAGCTTTTTTATTTGGTGGTCTTGGTGGTGGGTTTTGGAGGTCATATTTCCACAAGTTTTATGGCAAACATATCCAGGACATTGTAAAGACAGAAGAAAATACCTCCAGGGGGTATTAAGCCATTAATCCAGTCATGCAGAGAGGGCAGGAAGAGATTGCTGTGTTGTCACTCTATTATGGGAAAATTTGCACATAATTCAGTAATTGCAGAAGGGTAGGATTATGAATATAAAGAAGTGTATCTGGTTCAGACAGAGTTAAATTGAAACCAACTCAGAAGCTGCTTTGAATTGCTTTGGAGAGAAACAAGTATTTTTGTTTACTTGCTTATCTCTGAACTAGAGCTGAAGCTAGAAGACACTATTGAACTTGAACCAGAGGAAAAAAAAAATTCCAATTAGCAAATAAATTTAATTAAAATCTGACTTTCCCTCATATAGTCATGCCCAGTCTGGGCTGGATTTGCTAGTCTTGGCTGCAGTGCAGGGTTGTGTTGCAGCCTCTGTTTCTGCATTTCCCTCTAGCTTCCTCTCTGTCACATGCCATGCTGGCATGAACAGGACAAGGCCCTGTTTCTGCACCATATTGCTGTGATGTGCCAGTGTGCCTTGGCAAGGGTCTGTTCAGTTTAGGGACAGACCCCGTGGCCCTGACAAAACAGAACTTTCCCACTGCAATCACCTTGCAGCACCTTGAGCAATCCCACTGCTGTACCCTTCTGTGCACTGGTATTTCTGAGCTTTCTGTGCACATGCACACTTAAGCTTAAATTGGATTTACTGCAGGAGGGCCAGCTCTATTCCTCTGTCACAGCCTGGCAGCCCTTGCATCCCTAGACTACAGCAAAACAAAAGCTTTTCTTCAGCTCGTCGTATTTATGAACTTGGAGAGAAGCTGAGGAAAATGTGAATTGGGATCAGGACAGGAGTATTTCTTCTCCTTGGGAAAAGCCTTATGCAATGGGTCCCCACTCATCGTGTGATACATCCATTTTAAAAGAGGAGGTATTTTGATGCCAGGCTCTTTATGAACTCTGGCTGGTTTCAGCTGGGAATGAACAGGAACCATTGATCCTTGTCAAATAAATTTCTGCTGACAATCTATGAAGATCTGCAGTTGGTTTTTAAACACAGTTTAAAACTTAATTTTGAGTATTTTTAATATGCTTTGATAAAAATTTAATAACTTCTAACCTTTTCATTAAGGAATGATCGAAATTGTGAAAGATGCTACAACAATTGCCAAAATTCAACAGAGTACAGTTGGGAACACTGGTGCATTTAAGGATGAAATACTAAACCAGTGGCTCAAGGAAAGGTGCATGATTGAAGAGAAGGTGAGTACTCTGAATTTTTAGGTAGTATTTTGAATTGCACCCTACTAATTTAGGAGCACTGAGCCCATATGTTTGTGTTTGTTGCTTGCGGGAGTTTGAAAAATCCATTCATTTTCCCTGCACTCAGCTGCGGGTGTGTGTGAATGAGCCTTTAGCATCCAGCTGGCAGCCAAACTCCTGAGAGACAAGATGCTTCTGAAGTCACTCCTTTATCAATGGAAGTTAGAAGTGATACATGAGGAGCAGGTTGAGAGGACATGTATGAACACTAAAAGGCAATGTGATTTTAGAGGATTCAGGTGCAGCTTTGGGTGCTCACAACTCCTTTGCTTGTCTACATCCACTGACCTACTACAGCTTTCTGCCACATTTTTTTTCTCAGAATGTGTGAGCTGGTCTATGCTGCTTTTCTGTGCTGAGGGATAGAGCCAGCACAGGGGGTGCAGTGCAGAGCTGTGACCTTGATCTCTGCTGTGCAGTGGTGTATTTTGTAAGACAGTTTGCCTGTTGATAGATACATTTCAACAGAAAGGTACATAACTTGGAGAATGATTGCATTTAGTGCCTAGCATTGAAGCATTTAACATATCTAAGATTTATTTTTAGTTTCAGGCAGCTGTGGAAAGATTTGTTTATTCTTGTGCTGGATACTGTGTGGCAACCTTTGTACTTGGAATAGGAGACAGGCACAATGACAACATCATGATTACAGAAACAGGTGGGTTATTTTTTTGAGAATTTCATAGATGTGCAGACATCTATACTTCACTAGATTTATGTTTCATTTTAATAAATAGTGCATTTAACAATCAATGAAGAGACACAAACCAGTTCTGTCAGTGGTGCTTACAAGGTCAAGTCCTCCTGTAGCATTGAAATGTATTTTCACCCCTGTTGTCCCTCATACAGGCTGGAGATTTGTATCATTAATAATGCCCTTATTTTCCAAGGAGCAGTTTGATACAAACTAAGTCATTAGGAATGTAAACCAAATTTTTTTTTACTGTCCACATCTAAGGTCTGAACACCAAAAAACTTTATAAAGCAGGCAGCTGTTCATCTATCTGTTGTGTGGTTGTGGTTCTCACAGTGTTCAGTGCAACTGAATTCTGTCAGAATTCAGACATTGCTGGACTGTTTTCACTTCTGAGGAATGTAATTGCTTTGTGTGCTGTTGTAAAAAATTTTAGGAAATAAGTGTACATGGAGTGTATTTGTTTACCTACTAAAATATGTGGGATGGTTATATCCTCTTGAAGAAACTCACAGTTTTTTTGTACTATAAACTTTGGGAGTTACTTCTGTAGCTGCATTATTTCATCATTAATTTTATTTACCTATGGAAAGAACCCCTGAACAGTCAGTACATAGAGAGGAGTTTTATTTAGTCTAAGGAATTCACTTTTAGTTTCATGATCCTCTCACTTCATAATTAGTCTCTTATCAGAGATGGAAAATAGTTAGAAGGCTAGATATTTATTATTGATTATATGAAAGTTTTATCAGATGAAGGCTAGAGAGAAGTACCCTGAAGGCAGAAATTAGATAATTGAAGACTACAGTAAAAAAGTTCAGCAGAAGCCCTTGAGGAAAAAATTACTAAGAAATGCTTTAATTTCAACATTATATATAATATAATGTGGTGTTATTCCCACTGGCACAATATGAGGCACAGGTCAATAGACAGAGAAACTGAGAAAGAAGTATTGTTCTGTTGTGGTCACGAGCAGATTTGCCTCAGAGTCTTTAACAGGATCTCTCTTGAGCCTCAGGAGCCAGAAGGATCTCAGTCTGAGAGGTCTGCAGAGAGTCAGATTTGGTAGGCTGGGGGAACTTGAAAGATGGTTTAAAATCTGGAACATCTAAGGATATTCCACCTACAGATCACTGTTAAGTATCATCTTACATAATTTGATGTTTTATCTTTTTTTATAATTATGCTACTACTACAAATCTCTGTATTTAAGTAACCATACTCCTGTATCCATTTCCTGAGTGCCAGTGAAAGTAATAAAGTAATGTAGAGTGGGGACTGATGCCTTGCTACTCTCTCAAAGCTATCCAAAGGGTGACAATGCAGACTTCAAACACACAGAGTGGTTTAGAAATCACTAATGAAGGTCTGTGAGGAGAAAGCATGTTCTGGTCAATGACATTTGCCAAGGAGATGAGTACTGCCAGAATCCCATGGGTATTTGAAACAAAACCCTCAAGGCTTTTCCGTGTAGTGATGCTCTGATTGTTACGGGTATGAGGCACAAGCTTTCCTTGGTTGTTTTTTGAAAAGCTGTAAGTGTATATTTGGATAATACAGTAATTCTTACAGACTTTTAACAACTACCAAAAATAAACAAAAAGTAATTTTGCTAAGAGGACAGAATTATGTATTTCCCAAAAAAAGAAAGAAAACAGTCTTTTCCGCTGAACTTAAGAGTGATTAATATATACTGAAAAAAAAGGGGCTGGAGCTACTGTGAATACTCGTAAGTATTCTTAGCAGTTTATTGTATTTGTCTGAATGTGACGACTTCTTCTCTTTATAAAGGTAACCTTTTCCATATTGATTTTGGACATATTCTTGGGAATTATAAAAGCTTCCTTGGAATTAACAAGGAGAGAGTTCCTTTTGTGCTGACTCCAGATTTTCTGTATGTCATGGGAACTTCTGGAAAGAAGACAAGTCTCCATTTCCACAAATTTCAGGTAAAAGGATGGGAATCTAGCTGCAAATCAATTAAGCAATGTTTTTTTTACCCTCTAAAATGGACATTAGTGTCTTGATTTTCAAAGACTTAGGCTCCTGGGTATTATTTTAATAAAATGTGCTGAATTGTAATACAATTACAGGATATTTTAGACCCAACTAAGAGAAAAATTATCTGTAGAATTATGGGAACTAGAATTCAGGCATTCACAAAGGCACATTGAAAAGCTCATTAGCAGCAGACCAGATAAGCAGTTCTTTCTTTGTTTCTTGTCTTGATGGAGAATACTTTGCAGAGAGCTTCAGTGTTTGTGCAATTAGAAGGAACTCATGGCTCTAAGCAGAGCCTCTGTGGAGTATGAGCAGGTGTAAGGCATTCATCAGCTGCCTTGGCCAGTGTTATTCCCTCCTGATTCTGCCCCCAAGTTCTAGGGCTTGGACTGCTGCAGCTGAGTAAAAATCTGTAATGACCCTAAACTATCTCAGATGTTGGTTTGTGAAGTGGATGGATAGATTTAACTCTGAAAGAAATTAAAAATCTATTCTATTGCTTCTATTTAAAATTGCATGCTTTCAAACTAGTTGTGATTGAGCTAGTATAGAACCTGGCCAAAGAGGGAGCTTAGTATGCAGTTCCTGTTTAATGAAATGAATGGGAGTGTGGCTGGTCAACAGTACATGTATGTCTGAGGTCTTCAGAAACTTTGAGTAAAGTGTCTGATTTAGAAAGAAGGTTCCTTATAATTTCAAAAGAAAAATTCTTCTGTAGAGTGAATCAAAGCCAAAGCCTGAATTTCATGTTCCGGATTCCTTGTGGGTGAACTAGTTCCAGTATGGAGTCTGGTTTTCTAGGTACCTAATAAAGGTTCTTCCTGGTGGATGATGACATACATGGAGTTACTTCAGAATTTTGTCTCCATTTGTGGCTGCATCTCAGTGCTTTTACTCACTCATCCAAAAATGAATGTTCCCCATCTTTGAGCTGGGCACATCCTGCAGGCCTCCCTGCCAGGGATGGGGATCCACTTGGATCCTCTTGCAATTCCCACCTTACAGTATTCTCATGTTAGGACAAATCACATGGTCCACAAGAGACAATCAAAAGGGAGAGGACCCATGCAAAGAACCAATGATCTTTGGTTGAAGTCACTGCCCAAATGTCTGAAAATAATTTAAAAACTAGGTGCAATCTTTGAATCTTCATTTTTTCCAGGACTGCTGTTATCACAGTGGAAGTGTTTTGGAGGGGTCTTGCAGATCAAAAGGTGTTAGGGTGGGGTTTGCCATGGGTTAGAACTACTGTGGGAACGGAACTACATGGGAAGGGAATGCTGAACCCATGCTCTCAGGGAAGCCTGTGGGCTGTGCTGTGTACAGCAATGATGCTGTTGCTGCAGCTGTAAGTAATGTGAAGGTGTGGGACTGAAACACCAGTCTGGAGTATGTAATTTCAAAGACCTCCGTTCTGGAAGCAGAAAATAGTTGCAAGTGTGAAAGTGTGCTAATGGAGAATTGAAAAGTGTCTGCAATGAGGTAAAGTTGGTTTCATATATATGGATCATCCAGGTTTTTAGAGAGGATCTGACCTTTACTTCAGCAGCCCAAATACCAAAATCAGTCTGAAGTAAGTTTGGTCACAGCCTCCCTTCAATACATCATGGAGTCCTGGGTTTGACTAAATAAGTTTTTTGTTTCTCTGGTATTAATTTCTAAGTACTGCTGCCATCCCACTAATGCACAGTTTAGGAATGCTGTGATAGCAGCAGTGTCATTTCCATTAGTGTCTTTAGGCAGATAAAAAATGATTAGTGTGCTTTTACTGTTGTGAGCTGTGATGGTGATATGAGACCTGGGCAATTTAAGTGACATGGTTTAGGTACAGACAACAATAAACTGAGAAAAAATGTAAGATATATATATATATATCACTATTACAGTAGTAAATTAAAAGTCTTTTCTGTCTCAAAGACCAAATAAAAAATAAAATACTTCTATGCAAATAAAAGAGTAACACAGAGCAAGATTTGCATCACGTATATTGATATTAAAAAATGTATGTTTTAATTACATGGCCAGAGTTAAAAAAAAATAAAATTGTAGTTTCACTTTTCAGTTAACTTTTTTCATGATATTTCCTGATATTGAGGGATTCATTCAGTCTGCCTGCTGACTCATTAATGTATTAATGGAAAAGTCTCAGCATTTATCCTTCATTAATTTTTAAGAACAACTATCATTATTTTGTACTTCACTACATTAAAACAGTTTGTACTGCAGAAGACTTCTTTGTTTTTTACAGTCTTTGGTGTTTTTATTAACTTAACAATCTAGTTCTATAAAATTTTGTTTCTTTTTTATTCATTGGACATAGTCCATACAGTTGTGTTAGCCAGTGCTCATATTGCATATGCTGGAGAAGGTTAAAGTGACAAATAACTTTGACCAAAGTTCTCTCCAGAGAAGCGAATTTATTTAATTACAAAATCTCATGTATTTGATTGTCAAACAAAGGTGATAGAAAGTAGAAGGGTACCAAATTCATCACTGAGAAATACTTACTTGCAGTATACTGTACATAGGAAGGGATAGCCTGTGTACTTGGCCACTACTTGGACACTTTATACTATAAAAATGCCTGGGTTTTGGGATAATAATAATTAGGACAGTTTCAGGCTTTCAAAATGATAATTCTTTTTTTCCTGTTGGGCAATGGGATTTTGGTTTCTCCTCAGCTCCTCTCATTTTGCCTGTGGCTTTAGATGAGTTAGCAGCTTTCTTCTTAACCCCATGGTAAACAGGTACATACCCTTGATGCATACCTACCTCTGGGCTATCTTTGGTTCTTGCTGCCGCTCTCAGAAGTGTAAAAATTCCTTTGCTTGGAAGATACTAATGCAAAACCACATCCAGTTCCTGTCTGAATAAATAACTGTAACAGGCAGGTGCAGGTTTTTTAAATCTTTTGAATTCCTGAAAGGACTGCCTTTGAGATGCAGTGATACCAGGTTTTTCTTGACTGCATAATTGTTTTTCTGTCTCAGACACCCAAAGCAGTGAGATACATCATCCATACAGAAATGTAAAACCTTCTTTGATATAACTATAAAGACCTTTCATCTCTTTCAAGGGTAACAAAACACAGACTAACTCTTTTGACAAGATTTCTCCGTTTGAAGTTGATAATACATAAGTAAATTTTCTTTTTTTTTTTTTTCTCCTGCTATAATGGAAACTATTCCCTGTGATAAGACAATGGTGTTTTCTATTGTAAATTCTGCTTTGACCATTGCATTTAATCTTTTGCTGTGCTAGAACTAAACCGACACTGGTGTTCATAAGTATGATCTTATTTCAGAACAGAGTTTGTTTGGGAATAGAGTAAAAGATTTAAGTTCCCAGGCAATACTAAAAAAAGAAATTGTACAGACGGATCTTCAATATATCATCTTCCTTCCTTAGTATTTTCCTAACCTGTCTAGTTGGGTGTCCTGGTGTTGCTGATGTAAACAGTGCTAGATGTTAAGATTATTTGTGCACTTCTTCCTGTTTCAGAGGAAGGAAAAAATGCCCTGTGTTCTAGAGGACTGTTGAGATTTGTCGGAAGTTTGCATTAAAATATTTGGACTACCTAAGTATTATTCAAAAGCTTAATATACAGCTGTTGAAAGGTTAAATTGAATATTTTATTGGGTAAAAATCAGCATTGCTTAAGCTGTGGTTTAAATAATAACAACCTTCTTGTAAATATTTTTCATATTTTTACATTACTGCACTGCAGACCTAATTTCTAGTTGATTGATTATTGATGTCTTCGTTGCATGGTTCTTATTTCTGCTAGAAAATTAGTTATAAATTTAATATAAGAAGTAATAATTTCAGTTTATGTATTAATAGCTTAGCAGGAAATAATTATTTTTAAAGCATTGCATGTTTTTTCAAGCTGCAGAAATGTAATTCGTCTAAAAGTTCTATTGTTAAGCACAGATTATTTATACATGGAAATGAAAAGGCTGTAAAAAATGCTTATAGAATCCAGAATGACAGTGCATAGTGATAGAAATCCTCCAGCAAGGCAGTGCCTAAAGACTAGAGCTGACAGCTAGCAAAATTCCTTAGAACACCAAAGCCTGAAAATCTTCCCTGTTAAATAATCCATCACCACTGCACAGTTAATAGACACCTATAGAAAATGAAGAGCAGTCCCCTGGAGGTGCTGCTTTGTTCAGTATCACTTGCCAGCCACAGTCTTTAATGGGAACATCCCAACAGGCAAGGAAGACACTGAATTATTGCTCTCTTTTAACAGCCACAGAAAAAATTTATATGGTAGCGAAATTATTTTGAAATTCTGGTGAGACTAAGGTTTTATGCTTTAGTAATTAATGTAGCATTAGGAGGTGTTAGTTGTACACCCAAACAGTTCTGGTTGCCCCAAGCTGCGATGAATGAAGTTACACTGAGCAGCAGATGCAGAAATTTGCATCATGTTTTGACTCAGTTGAACAGCTTTGTTTGGTCTCCTGTTGCTGACACTTGAGTGATTGAATGGCATTGGTTAATGAGAGTCCTGTGAAATTACTACACCATCCTTCTCAATTCATCTCCTCAATTAACAAAAAACTTTTTTCTCCCACAGGATGTATGTGTGAAGGCTTATTTAGCTCTCCGACACCACACAAACCTGCTGATCATCCTGTTCTCCATGATGCTGATGACTGGAATGCCCCAATTAACCAGCAAAGAAGATATTGAATATATCAGGGATGCACTGACAGTAGGGAAGAGCGAAGAAGATGCCAAAAAGCATTTTCTTGATCAGATAGAGGTTTGCAGAGATAAGGGCTGGACAGTGCAGTTTAACTGGTTTTTGCATCTTGTGCTTGGAATCAAACAAGGAGTAGAAAAGCATTCTGCTTAACATTTTATGTAAATTAACTGTGAGTGTGAATAGGAGGTAAGTGAACCTACATGTGATTTCTGAATTATGAATAAATGAGCAGTCAAAATTGCCTTTACTCTTCTGGCAGCTTAAATGGATCTTGTAAAAAGGCAAGGACTTTACTCTGCCCCTCCAGAAGATCTTCCTGCAGATAAGTTTTTTTTTCCCCATTTCAAATGACACAAAGTTGCTGCATTCTTTTAGTTCCTTTGCTGTTTTGGCTTGGATTTTTTTTTTCTTTCTTTAGCAATAATTTCAGATAAATATGAGGAGGAGGTTGAGTAAGATTATAACCTGCAAACCCCCTATGACCTTAATTGTTCGTGAGGGTCAAGTCCTTCAAAACCAGAAGACCTGATGTAAAATCTATGGTTATAGTGAAATCTCTGTAGACAATCCATATGTGTCTCAGAATGGTTTAGACATGAGTGTTCTTCATCTACGTCCTTCTATTTTGTTCCTTCCTCAGCATTTTGTCCTTTCTGGATTTTTAATGTGTTGTCAGTAGAAAAATGCTGTGGCTCTGCCATTGGAGGAAATTGCCTCACTGTTACTCTAACCTCCTGACACAGACAACCAACTTGACTGCCAGGAGAACTTCAAACTTACTGGGAAGTTCCTCAGACTTGAACATGAACTTCTGAAAGTTTAATTTTGAAAGATTTTTTACTGTACTTTTTAGTGGGTAACATCCATATTATATTACAGATTTATTCTTTGTGTAAAGTTATTAAAATTCCACTATATAGTAAAAGTTTTGTAGAAAAAGCAATGGTACTTCCTTATCCCTCAGAGAAAACTCCTTATCTAAGAGTAATTGACATTTTACCAAATATATGAGAAACCCAAAGTTATTTAGTCCTTGGTGATATATTTTCAGGATATACCTTGAAGGAATTAAATGTAATCTTTGAAGTTGTGTATATTTTGCTATTTATTTTTAAATTCCTGAAGAAACAATACTACTGAAAAGCTATTTATGTAAGAAAAAAACCTCTTGTCTTTAATTTCAATATTTAAACTTAAAATAAAAAAATGGGCAGTGTTAAGTAGAATTTTAACTCTCTACTGTAGATTGCCTGCAAATCAAGTCTGCCTGTGGTAGGAAAGGAAAAAAACATACAGCCTGAATTAGTCTTTGACTTGAATTATTATGGTATGCTTCTTGCTAATTGATTTTTACCAAAGAGAGAAGACGGCTTATGATATTGCTTTTTTGCACTTGTGCCCATGCAATTTCTTCCTTCATTGTATAACATGGGCTTTACATTATATAAAAATGATTAACTGAATTTTAAAATTCTGTTATCATTTGCTTTGATCATTTGACAGAACTGTTATGATTTTAACTATTGTTACTACTGAGTGCATTCTTGAAGGATTTTTAATAAATGTACTGTGATCAGTGTCTCAGTTATGAGATGCAGCCAATCTACTCTTGAAATGTAGATGTTTAATTGTTTACTGTGCACAAATATTTTTGATGTAAATGGTAGACTCCAGTTAAGGAAATCTCTAAGGTTAAAATGTAGACTATTCTGTTATTCTGTTACATTATTATTCTGTGCAAGATAGGCTTTAGATCATACTAAAATATAAACTAAGTGGTGAATATTGTCTGTAAAATGATATTTTTAGATTTCTATTTTATAGATCTGAAATAAATTGATATGTTCTATTAATTTGATTATTATTCATGAATAAGCAGCTTAGCCCAAAATACATGTAAATATTTTATCCAGTTTCTTAAAGAATACCTAATCTCAGTAAGAAATCATATTCAAAGTACCACTCAGAGGAATTGTTTTAGTTCCATATTAATAACTCTGTATGATGTCAGATATATTGAAATTTAATAGTCTATAGTAATAGAATTGCAATTATTGTAATTGTAAAATGTGAATAGAATATTGCCACTTTCAATGAGCACTTTCTCCATTCCTGGTTTGTTCTATGAAGAAAAATCTGAAGATTTTAATAAGTTCCTAGTTTTAAAAAGCAGGTAGATCTAGTGCTAAATTTAACTCTAGCATGAGGAAATAAATGCTAATCACAACTTCAAGGGAAATGGCACTCTTAAAGCAACCTTCATTTGCAGGAAAAGGTCTACAAGAGATCTGCGCCCTGAAGAAAGTAATTTAGTCCTGCTCTAAACTTAGACTGGTGATTTTTATCAGCAGTTTACAATGTGCTATATTGAATTGTGTTTATTGCAGACAGCTGAAACACCTCAGTGCTGAGCAAATTTGCAGACTTTTCAAGGCTTTCCTTGCCTATGTTTGGGCTGGCTGAGCCCTGCTGGGCTGCCTTGTGTCTTCTGGGCCAGCCTGACTCCTGGGAGATCAAAGTAGCTTCCAAATCTCCTCTTTACCTACAGAGTGAGCTGTGGGCACCAGCATCTCCTTACGAACGGCTGCATGATCCTGCAGCTGATTATCGGCTGGATTTTGTGTCCCTCTGGAAACCTCCACCCACCACTGACCTGACTTTGTGGCAAGCCCTGACACAAGGAGAAACAACACAGAGAAATGGTTTGAGGCAGACCAGCCTCGGAGGGGAAAGGAGCTGCTTTTCAGGTGAGGAGGTGCACACAAGGACACATCTGCACGTCCCAGACTGAGCACAGCTGTCCCGTTCTGCAGTGGCATTCCCAAAATTCCCAAGGCCTGCAGAGCTGGAGCTTCAGCACAGATGCCACTGCTGAAGCAGGAGGCTGAACCACAGCTTCCCAAGTCTCCCAGTGCATAAACTCACTGACCCTGCAGAATAACTGTTTTTTAAGGGTTATAAACCAGGAAATGTAAATTAGTCATTTACCACTAACCTTTTTCAGAAGCTCTAACGCAGAATGCAGAAAAAGAAAATGACTAAATTTTCTGAGTGGGTCTCAATTATCATCACTGTCTTAAGATGTCTATTAGTTTTAAGATTCTTTTTTGAAAATTATTTTATGGACTACTTTGTCTTTGAGATTTGTAGTATTTTCTTGGTAGTTTCATTCACGTTATGACTGCACCTAACAGTGGAAATTTGAATCTATTCTTAGAGTCAGTGCCTCAGACTCAGCTGTGACTTGACATCTGCTTTGACCCCAGCAAAGTCATTGAGATGTTGGTTAGCAGTGAGTGTGTCCCCAAGGCCCCATCCTAATTATATTCCAGGACAGGAAGAGAAGTTGAAATGGAGCTCAGGTGTACAGTGTGATTATATTTAGATCTTCATTGAATACACTGGTTGCACTTGAAATAAGTGTTTAATCTATCATTAGCAGAGTATTGAGACTTAACATGTTTAGCAGATTTTTTTTCTAAAATGTTATCAATGATACAGAAATACAGATACGAACAACTTACTTTAGAAAAATATCCATGGAAATTATGATTCTCGCATTTTAATTATAAACCTTTCTCCTGACTACCAGCAGTATTCTGCAAATCCACATGAATCCCAAGGATTATGTAGATTTCAAACTCCATACTAATGACTTTATAATGTAGTTTGCGTAAAGTAGCCTTGAAAATAAAAAATAATTAAAATTTGGGATGCCATCTGCAGGGTCTGGTGGGCTCTTTGAGCATCCCAGGAACACTGAAGTTTCTGCAAAACACTCACAGGTTTTCATGAATCTTCTCGTTGCAACTTACGTTAAAAAATGTGAAAAATAATATTCCAGAAATAATTAATTCTCCTAGAGAGAGGTTAACAGATTCCTGCTGTGCCCATTGCACTCTGCATTTGGAAGCCAGAATTGGCCCAGAAAGGTACCAATATATTTGAAATCTTGTGACACACTGACAGGAAGCAAGATTCATGCTGGAAAAGAAAAAGCAGACAGACGAACTGTTTGTCTGCAGTTACACAAGGAGTGACCAAAGATACAAATGCCATGTGAGGTGTGCACATCTTTATGTCTTTAGAGAAAAGGGACATTGGTGACCCCTTCTAGTCTGCTGGCACAAGGAGACAGGCACAAGGCCATGGCTTCTCCTGACTTTTTGTGCATTACTGGGTCTCATACCCAGCAAGAGAGGCACTGCTGACCTGTCTGTTGATAAAAAACAAGTGGACACTGGGCAGGATCAATTCCTTCCTAGCCCTGGAATGGGGGCTTCTTGTTTCAGAGGGTGCCTGGCAGCACTTGGCACGGCAGGAGCCCTCAGCAGGCTGGGGAAGGCAGCATGTGCCATTGCTCAGGTATTCTCCTGGGGATGCAAAAGAAGAGGCTGTCACTTTGGAAACAGCAGCAGCACTGCCAGGAACACGTGCCAGTTAATTTTAGCTAACAAAAGATTCCTGTGCATGGCAGAAGTGCCATATCTTGTAAGTGCCAGCACATCCCACACCTGGGTGCAGTCACTCTGTTCAGCATTAGCAGTCACCGTGTGCCAGTGCTGGTCACGCTCTCAAAGCTGTCATTGTCCTAGTGCCTATGGTCAGAGTTAGCCACTCTTCCACTTATTAAGTGCTTGAAGAAACAAAAGGAAAATAATACACTGTAGATAACAGCATTTCTTTATAAGATAAACAATGGGTAGATAAAGAAGAAAAGTCTAATGTAACAAAGAATACCCAGAAAAGATCACTCAAAGGAGAAATTGAAAGAAAATAAAAATGTTAATGACCCATAGTACAAAACAGTTTTAAGACTACATCTCTACAGATGTTCCTTTGCCTTTGAATATATCTTTCTTTATCAAAACCAATTCACCCGCAAAAGAGGGCTATGACTGTTTAATAATCTAAGAAATAAACAACCTGAGATTTAAAAAAAAAAAAAAAAAAAAAAAGTAGCCTAGGGCTCCTTCCCCAAATCAACCAGCAAGTGTCTGGGACTGGCAGTAAACTCATCACATGAGGAAGTTATTTCCCATCATGATGGAAATGCATTTTTCTCTGAAGTACTTGGAGCTGGTCCCTGTCAGGGACAGGATACTGGCCTGGACAGACTCTGTCTCTGATGCAAGATGGCAGATCCTCTGCTCAGCTGTCAAATGTCTGCATGAAAAATTCTTGGTGACATAAACAGGTCTCCTCAGGAAATGCTTTCTCTCCAGCAAAGATATTCTTCATTTTGATGACGTTCATGACAGCATCTATGTTTTATAAACCTGTTTCCTTCCCACAGAATATGACGTATTTTCCAAATCTTGTAAAACAGTAATTCTGCCTACCTGGAGAGAAGAAATACCTAGAGATCTCAGTAACTTTAGACACTGAAACCAAAACACTTCAGGCAGGGACCTTTTGATTCAAGGTGATGGTTCATGCAAAGGCAGGCAATTAAAGGGATGTGCTAATTAGCTACACATTAATACTTCAGAAGACAGTCTTTGGGATTCTGTCATTGCAACACCACACCAAAGCGTGGATACACAGTGGTCTCTAACAAGACCAGAGACCTGAAGGTCCTGTGGACATTGATACCAGCTTTGTGGGAAAGAGGTGGCCACTGGGTGCAGCTGCAGCTCCCCCAGGAAAATGGGGACTTAGTGCCAGCAGCTCAGGCAAAAATGGGTGTAGAGTCAGAGTTTAAGTGCCAGGATGAATTGTGTGCTCTGCAGGGTTTAGACCTCAGCAGATAGAGTATGTTACTGAAAGGCCCTTTTATGGGATTCGTGCCACACAGGTAGTGGTGTTATCAGGACTATTCTGTGAGAATAAATAGTTTATAAAACATTTGGTTTACTTTTTTTTTTTTTTAATTGATAGGTAAAACCATAATATGAATTACTGTTTTGCTGTTGCTGCTGCTCCTGCAGCTGCTCAGGATCTTCACATTAATTCCTCATTTCTCTTCTCTTGTTGCTGTTCCTTGGACCTCAGAATCTAAAAGTAGAATAAACTGTCTGCATCTTACAGCCAGGAAATGCATAGCTGAATGTCAGCAAAAGAACCACACGTCAAAAGTACTGGTAGCTGGACATGCTGTCAACACCTGCACTGGGAGAAACTTGCTAAAAATTCTCCTGACTCTGACAAGGAAACAAACAGCAAAATAAATGAGGAAAAGCTGTGTGTATATGCTTCAAGGTGCAAAGCACTTTAAGACTAAGCTTTGCCAGGCTTAATGCTCTATATTCACCCTCCTGACTACTATTATCAATGTCTCAAGGTAGGAAAGGAACTTTATAGTGAATATACATTTGACTGGAAAGTTAAGTGCAACAATAAGAGAAATACAGCCCTTTTTCAGAATATCCAAGACTCAGAATTATTGTGGGACCACTGTCGAGTTGTCCCACCTTGTGTCATGTGTGTATGTTGTCCAACACTGTGATCAGTTTAGCTACTGGCATCAGCAACTGCACTTTCTGAGAAGCAAGTTACTTGCTTTCAGTACTCCCTGTAAAGCTGTGCTTCAGAGAGCACCCTTTGGAATATCATCTTCACAAGGGACAGGCCAATATTCAATGCACCATTTTGTCCAAAAAGGCTTAGAAACCAGAGTATAGCTCATAACAACTTGCCAGGATTTCTTGTAATACAGCAGATGTCACATGGTTCACAGCAAGACCTCCAAAAAAGGACACCACAACCCTTGAAACACAACTTAAACACCATAAGAAGTGAACAACTTTCTGGCACTCTTACAGGGAGAAGCTCCTTGAGTGTAGATGAGGGAACAAACACCCATGGAGCAACATTTCCATTCAAAATGGGAAAATAAATATTTGTAGATGTCAGAAATGTCATGAATCCACAAAGGGAATGATTTAAAAGACATAAAAGTATGGCATGAAAACACAGAAGCCCATAGGGAAAAAATCACAAGAGCTGAAAAAACCCACAGCATTTGCAGAAACCCTAAATCCCCCCAAACTGCTCAGTACCTACTAAAAGATAAAATGAGATCAGGGAGACATTGAATGTTTTAGGACAATCCATCCTTGACGGGGATTTAGTAATTCTGGTTAATTTGTGGAACAACAAAGTATTCTTGGCTACCAAAGAACTGTGGAAGGCAGGAACAGAATTAGCTCTGCACTATGGACTGCAGAAACTGCACCTGGTCATTGCAACCAACACACCTCAATAGCACAGAGAAGGATACCCAGGAGGCCTCTGAGAAGGTACACGCAGGGAGAGTGGGCTGTGCACTTCCCCAGCAAGAAGGGTCAGAAATAGCTACAGACTGCTTTCTTTGTGCAAAAGCACAGAACTGGAACCCGAGGAGCTTGGCAGCAATGCCCAGCACACCCGACAGAGCACAGCAGGAGCTGGAGCTGCTCTTTCTGAACTCAGAGAAACCATTACCTGTGATAGCTGATTGCTATGGTAATTCTTTAAACTCAATCATACAACCTGGGAGCTGGCAATACAGCAAATCAGGCTGTGACAGAGACCCACAAAGCTTGCAGGCTGCGAGGAGAGTGGTGCATAGTGAAGAAACATCAATCTTCAGTGCATTTTCACATCTAGGTATGCCATTTAGACTCTACAAATTGCTAGGAGTTATATGTTTCTCATTAATTTGCCATGTTGTTTTTCCTAATATCTATGGTTTACAAAGCTACATACCCAGCTAAATGGAGGAGTGTGTTTTGCCCTCCAAAATCTACTTTGTGTCTTGCACTTGTCCTAATGTTACTTTATTAGTAGAAAAAGGGCTCTATTGGAAGATGCAAGCAAATATCTCCCTGGCAGATAAATACACTAGAGGGAGTTTATGACCTGAGGAGTGCTCATAGCTGTGAATTACCACATGGCAGTGTTTGCTACCTAAGCGACCTGCAGTGAATTTATTTAATAGTCAACAACAAACATCTGAGGGATTTAACAGGTCTGTACAGGGTGGATGTCCCAGAAATACAAAACCCCCTCTCCAGATTTTTCTTGGCCCAATGGATGGAAAACTGAGAAATATATAAAAATAGTCTACTAAGCACAGCAAATTAGGGTTGTCAAGATCTTCCCCTAGTTTACTTAACTACTGAAAATAAGCAAAAGAGCTGTGATTTGTTTGTAATTCCAAGAATTATTAATCAACATTTGTTCACTGGAAGATAACCTAGAAATTGTAGTATAATAAGAAGTGTCAAATCACTTAAAATTTCCACAAGAAATGTTAGTATTGTGACAAGACTCCTAAGGAGATGATCTGTCCTCACAGTAATTGAATCAGCAAAACAACCTAATTCTTATGCACACAGAAGGGACACACAGGGAAAGAGGATAACACTGTGCTCTTCACTGTGCAATATCCTGCCAGCAATACCAAAACTGCAAATGAAAACACGTGCAGTATTAGCCACACCTGAGAACTTCCTGCATACCACGTAGAAGAGAACAATTCCAGTACAGCCAACCCAAGCCTGGATGATTTTTCATGGTTTGGTTATACTACAACTGCCAAAAGCAACAATTGCTTCAGATGGAAAAGAAGATTTAAATGGCCAAGCAAAGGATTAGGGTACTTTATATGAATATTTTTAAGAATCACTGCAAAATTCCTTTGCTTACAAGAATGTATGTCAAGACATAATTAAATAGTCATATGGATTTTTTAAAGGAGGGGTATGAAATTAGACAATTAGAGTCCTCCTTAATCTTTTTTTCATGTGTCTTGAGCTGAGTTGTGAGCTGAGTTGTGAGCAGAGCATGAGTGTGAAGTATTTTGTTAATAAAAAGACTATTTAGTTTAGTTTATTCCCTATGAATTTCCATTCCTTCACAGAGCCTAAATAAAAGCAATAAAATCACATTTACATTGGGATATTTGCCTTTTTTTTTTTCCTTAAGAGGTAATTTCTTTTACCCTCTTTTTAGCACTGCTATGTATGCAAAGACTAAGTACAGAGTAAATTACCAGTGGAAAATGCAACTTCAGCTTAGTACAAACAGTAGATAACTGAGACCTTCTCGTAGGCATGGCCTTCCAGGAGAATGATCTTCAGGTGTTCTTGTTGAACAGTGAATGCTCCTGTGGCGAATTTGGGGTGTAAATAAGATAAATAAAATGAATAAGTAATAAGATAACCCCATGGTGTTACTCCATTTCTTTAGGAGGTTCCTGATGTTGCTGTTTCACAAGGGAAAGGAACAGAGGAGGTGAAATTCTTGCAGTGAGTGTCAGGGCTCATATTGCCTTCAGTCCCATGAGCTTTTTGAATTGTAGGTAAGCCACGTGCCCAGTGCAGATGAGAGGCACAGAGGGTTCTGTTGGGAACAGCTGCTGCTGCTCTCTGGATCTCTGCTCCCAGCACATCTGGACCACGTTTCCTTTAGGCAGCCAGGACAGCACATGCCACCAGGGGAGCAGGAAGAGCAGCAGCTACAGCCAGGATTCAACAGAACAAGGAGAGCAGAATTTTGGCTACCAAGCTGTATATCTGAATAGCCAGCTTGGTAGGAATTCCACCAATGCCAAGAGTGAATGAACTCAGTTCAAACTGCAACACCACAGGCCTGGGCTTGGGAGCAGGATGTACTGTACCCAGAGAAAATAGAAGCAGCAGGATTCAAAGCTGGAAATTCAAAGCTCACTTCAACCAAGTCTTCTTCAACTCTTGGAAAACAGCCTTGGTAAATCTCTAGTTGTATCATCATGACAATTTTCCCATCTTGTTGGCTAAACAGTACAAGTACTAAATATAGCCCTCTTTGGCATGCCAGCAGGAGCTTGCCAAACATGAAGAAGAGAAATTTGTCCTTCCTGAGAAGACACATGCCACCCTCAGGCATATGGTACCAAGCCAGAAACAATTCACCCCAGAATGGCAAACAGTCCACTACCGGCCTTGGCCTGATGTGTTCCCCCCCTTCCATAGAATCACACTGGATGCTGCAGCATGGAGCAGAACTGGGGCATTCCAGGGCAGTATTTTTCCCACGTAAGAGTCACTGTTGTAACACAACTCACTGAAGTGCAAAGTTAAAAAGTAATACCAGCGTTAAAAAAAAAAACCACAAAAGCAGAGAGTAATCTGATGAATCTTCACACAACGTTTTAAGGTTCTAAACTCACCTATGAGACTGCTCCACCTTCAGCTACTTTTAAGATATAAATTAGTATGTACCAATAGCTCTGTGACAAACATTGTCACAGCTGTCAGAATGAGTCACAAGAAATCAACTGCATTTGAGAGGAAATTGGCTTATCCTTTAAAGAACAGGCCTGCAAATAAACAGTGGTGGGAGACATATTTAATGCAATGTAATACTTAGCTCAGAAAATAATAAGCTAAAAAAGAAAAACCCAACTTATTTGTGGATCTCTTCTGATGGATTATATCCTCATAAAGTCAGACAGACCACTTCCGTTTTTAGTAGGTTAGACACCAACAAGGTCTAAGAACAGCCTTTAAACTGACACAGAAACATGATATTTCCATTTCTTTAGGACCTCTGATCTTTCCCTCCAGAAGGAAACAAATCAGTAGCAGTCCTACACTGGAAATGGGTTATTTATGAAAATGCTTCTGAGCAATAAAATATTAGACCTTCATCCAACAGTGAAAGCTGGCCAAGCACAAAGGTCCATAGGCACACAACTGCTTACAAGATAACAAACAAGAACAACAGAGGAAACACTGAGATCTGGAGAAGGTAATTGCTCTGTTCCTCCAAATTCAACAATTATGCTCAGACACAACCAAAAGTAAGAAAGGAAATTAATTAAAATTAGAACTACCCATACACAGAGTAAAATACTTTCTCCAGAGCTTCCCCTGTAAGAAACTATACTAAATCTGTTCAAATAATCTTTTTTTTTCAAGTTGAAAAGTGTATAAGAAGAAAAATCAAGTGCACTGAAACAACAGAAATGCAACTGTATCACCCATTACATTCTCCATGGGAGAACCACCAAGATATGCTAAGGGCTTTGCACTGGGTAAGTTTTTTCAATTCCAACCTACAGCTGGCGAGTGTCTGCCACAAACAGCAGAGAAGAAAAAGTTAGTAAGTTGTTTAATTACTCATGGGATCATCATCTCTCAGAGGGAAAATCAGAAATATTTTTAAAGGAGCAAAGGGCAACTGAAAAGTTTAAGTGCGTGTTTCCAGGCTGAGAACTACTAGCTTGAATTACATTAGTTGAGATGTTAGAAGAATCAAGAATTATGAACCTTCCACTGTGGTAAATTACTTTTGCTGCAAATGGTTTTGAAACTCCAGGTGTGGCAGAAACCTCCTGCATAGAGGTGCTCAGAATAAGAGAAGGTGGTGGTACAGATAGAAGAGAGCTAGAGAATAGAAGATTTATAGATTTGGGGAATTTTTTCCCCTATACTTGTTGCAATGAAAGAAGAGATAGAGTTCTATGGCCTATTTAATATTCTTTAACTACTCTTGAGCTATGTGAGAAATGTTCCTCTTCAAAACCTTCTTGACATGTACCCTGGTTCTTAACTGAGTGCTCTTTGTGTGGAAAACAGCCATTAGGCACTCACCCTTATGTCAAGAGTCAGACAATCAGTGCTGTGGTGTCATGATGTGTTAATTCTCTTTAGGTTTCATATGAACAAGCTGGATTCCTTGGAATAAAAGTGGCTTTTCTCTCCTGCTGTGTCAGGAAATAAAGACATTTCTAACATATAATACTATTTTTCTAAGGATAAGGTCATCTTACTGGGCCAAGGACACTCTTTTTAAGGCCACAGAATGAAGTAACTCCAAAAATGCACTGATTTTATTTATGTAAACAAATAGTTTTCAAGCTTTCTGTCTAGCCCATGGCATTATTAATATCAACATGAATACATAGTTGGCTTCCAAATAAGCTTGAAATCCATGTAGCTCACCTGCGTTCAATACAAAAACCCTAAAAAAAATCCCAGTTGTTGAAGCATCACTGCAGTCTAACAGCTTAGCAGGAAGTTCTCATCTGTTTTCAAAACTGATTTCCAGTGAGTTTCAGCCCTAGTTGGTTCTTTAAACCTCTCAGTTTTGTACAGCCAGGCTCCTTCTGTTTCATCAGAGAGTGAATAATCTTTTCCTTCTTGGAGTTATTACCATTTTAGTAGCAAAGCTCAGCCTCATTTTGTAATTTCTGCTGGGTGAGTAATTCCTCCTCATCCAAGTAGTGCCATTGAGTTTCCCTGTGAGCAAGAACTTGCAAGATCAGGACCTTTCACCCTCAGCACTGCTCCTTTTTTAGAGCATAACTATTTTTCTTCTCCAGCTTCCAGGCATAGAAATGTTGACATCTAAAATGAAGAATGCCAATGGTTGAGACATAGAAAGAAAATAAAAGCCATCAATTAAATTATTTAGAATGTTTACAAGACATTGCACAATTAAGCAAGTATCTGTTTACACAATGGAGTTATTTTAAAATATCTACATGTTTTAAAAGTCCAAGTCTTGAAATGCTGCACATATTTAAAATCAAATAATGTTTCATGCTTTACTAAGTAGTAGATATTTTAAGATCATGGACATTTCAAAATAAACTCTTAACACTTTTAGTCTGTCTCCAATAAAGTACATCCTTCTATAAACCTTTAGAAGAACTCTTCTTACATCTCTATATACTGATCAGCAGAAATCAAACCCTTCCAGGCACAATATCCTTACCTGTTCCTTTAAGTTGGCTACTGTCACCAGTGACACACCCCAGGGGTCACCCTGTGTTAATGGCTTGGATAATGGGACAGAGGAAAGCCTCAGCAGATTTGCAGAAGGTACAAAACAGGGAGAAGTGGCTGACGCAGGATGTCACTGAGAGCATCTCCATGGCAGAAAGTTCACTACTCTTTGGCTATTAAACATGAAAAATCTCAGTTACTTTGGAACCCCAAATTTCCTTTGCATCTGGGCACATTAGAGCCCAGGACAGGAGTCACTGCAGCTCTGCAGGATGGCCCCTGCTGGGATATGATGCCTTTTTGCCTCGGGAGAGCCACTACGCTGCTGTCTGCTTGCCCTCCTCTGCCCTCCCTCCCTGCTCCTGCCCTCCAGACCTGCCATCCAGCTTGGCCAATGTCAAGCAGGGAACAGTGCTACTGGACCAGATACGTGACACACAGAGGTACAGGCAAAGAAAAGGTCTGCAAGGAGACAGCCCTTCCTCATGGTGTCTTATGGTGCTCCCTTCTCCCTGCATTTGTGTTGAAAGAACAAGAAATGGTGGACATTCACAAAGACCTGTCTCATTTCTGTAAGCACAGAGCAGATTTGCAGAAGTGCTTGATCTGGACATTCCCAGGACAGTCAGGGAGACCAGTGCAACCCCAGCTCGTGTTCCTTCCCTGCCAGCCCAGCTGCAGTGATGACTGGGCTTCTCCATGTATCTTAATCCATGTGAAATTGATGCCATGGAGAGGACCATAAAATTAGGCTAGCACTTTATGGATTAAGTAAAAGATCTCAGCCTGGTGAGTATCACGCTGGAAACTGGCCAGGGAAGTGGTGTGGCACTGATCACATATTGAGAATCTCTCAGTGTTCTCCATAATCATTATCCTATTTTAAAACAAGGATAAGATCAGCTGGGCCTTGCTGCCAGCTCCCACAGGACAATCTGACTCTGTAATGTAAGTAAAGAGTCTATCTGCTGTCTGCATCTTCCTCTTCTATTTCTATTCAGGGTGGAGTATCCATATTGCAGTCTTTCCAGAGAAGAAAAGGATAAAAAGCTGAGGACTTTGAAAGATGACCGGTCCTGTCAGGAAAATGATTGGTCAAGGGGAATTTTCTCACCCAAAGATCCCCACACTTCTGGGTCTGCATTCCTGTTACATTACTTCATCATCACCTTCATAAAAAGAATATCAAAACAAAGACCTAGTTATTACAGATAGCCAGAGGGATGCTTCATGAGTGACTCTTACCTTTCAGAGTGATAGGTCTGGGGCAATTACATTTCCCTTTCTTTCCTATGGGAAGGGCAGATCTGCTGTTTTGAAGTTCTGCCGGTGTTTCTACCCATTAGTGGCCTGTTTCAGGAATACTTCGAATGTTTACAGTGGGGTACCAGAGAAACGTGGATTTTAAACACATGCTCATGAGAAGGCTATTCAGGAAAATGATAAGATATGATTTTGAGAAGCATGCAGATCCATATTGACTTTGTAAGCTGTTCTGTCTGCACAGACCCATATGAGCCCAGGGATCTTAGGATTCCTTATCCAATTGCTCATGACAATCTATAAAAATTGTGAGAAAAAAAAAGAGAATCCAAAACTCATAAATATCTGACAGCCCAGTCATGCTACCAGGGACAAGCCCACAGCCCTTGCATTATTGATTATACTGACTTATTTTTTCTTTTGTTTTTATTTTGGGAGGAAGGATGCATTCTGCAGTTTATGTATAATGTAGATTTATCTTCTTATCAATTGATTTGGTAGATGATCTTCATAAACAATTACTGTGAAGGCTGACGGGAAGGGCAGCAGTGGTGGGAGTCCTTGACCTTTCAGGGAAAGATGCTTTTGTCACAATGAAGTCTGTGGAAGCATCTAGACAGGGAGCTTCTTTTGACACTGCCAGTTTGAGAAGCTCCCCTTCCATGCCACTTCATGGAAATTTGGCCCCTCACAGGTGCCCAATTTCAAAATATTTGTCTCTCCTTCATGAGTTACAGGGCTCTGGAAGGCCTTCTGAGGTTGTCAGAAGGTGACTTTTTGCCAATTAAAAGGCCTAGGCAATGAAAACATTGGAGAACATTTACTAAAGAAAACGTGTAACATTTGTAACCTTGCAGCCTTTCTCCCTGACTCATGGCCACAGCCATGGACCACGGTTTCACGATGCAGCCATGAGCTCAGACCCATGGAGAACCTTCTCACCTTCCTGCGTCTCGGTAGTCCATGTGCCTTGCCAGTTGCTACCAAACCCATCTGCTTCTTGTCCAAGTTCCAGTAGGAGAAAGCTGTGCCACCATCTAGATGGCAGGAGGATGATGAAGAAATCCACAGGGCAGGGAAAGCACCCTGATCCTGGATCCTTGCTATATGTTCACAAGGGGTTACCAACCCTCTCTGCAAGGAGTCAGGCCAAACCTCCAGGAAAAAACTCACATTTGAGCTACCAGGTATAAATTGAGGCAGATATAGCAGAAATAGGAAGGACTACTGACCTCAGTGTCTGACCTCAAGACCACATTTCTTCCTTTCCCTATTTGTTTGAAGTCTATATTGGAGAACACTGTGAGATAAGAGTAGGGCATTTATGCAGATGTTATGGTGCAGGGTCTGTGGTGCTGTACTGAGGATGAGTCAGGGTAGGGGCACATATTAAAGTGTCCTTTAAACAGCACTGCAAGGAAGTTTTGGAGAGGTCTTCTTCTGTGGTGCCCTATTTATATGCAGAAGTGTCTGTGGCACTTTATAAAGGACAGTCCTAGAACTGCAATTGTCTGAACATGACTCCTTGACTAGGTCTTATGGCAATGATCTAATGGGATGGTTTGTAGGGATGTAAAGACATTGTCAAACTGATTTTAACACAAAAAATAGTAAACGAAAGAAAAAACTCTATCAAGTTAAAGTGATCTTAGGACAGGTAATTATACTGACCTGGAAAGCACCATGCAAATTTTAGTGGACATATTGACTAAGGACCACGTCCTTATGGAGGTAAGTTGTCCTTTTGGGGCAGGCTCCATAACCAAATCTATTATCTTGTACATCATCAGCTTGAACCTCTCTGTTGCTCCTTAGGCAATCAGTAGTTGTGTTGTAAATCAGTCTGAAGTTGGATGCATTCTGGCTAGCCCCAGCTCTGCTATGGATTTGGGCAGCCTCCAAATTGTCCTGCCCAAAGAGAGGGATTTCAGCAGGCCATCACCATCTCCACAGCAACCCCTGGGCTCTGATACATGCAGCAGAATCTGAACAAAGCAAGAATTCTGCCCCCAGCTCCCTGCACTCAGGGAGTGAGCATGAATAATGGAAGACCCTGAAACAGGAAGGAGAACCAGCTGTTATGGCCAGTGTGGGGGGCTTTATGTGGCTGCCCTTCCAGCTTCACATATGCAACAATTGTCCTCACCAAATGGGTTCAGTATGAGCAAGGAGTACTTACATGACAAAACATGAAAAACTGCTGTTGCAAAAGCACTTGAATCCAAAAAAAGCGTACTTTGAAATAAATAAGGGGAATTGGGAAATTACATTCTGGCAACTGCACAAAGTGTGTGCATTTCCCATAGAACCGAATAAAAATAGATTGTGTCGAAAACAATGATAAAAAACTCATGGGAATGCATGTCTGGCACAGTTTATATTCCACTCGGGCTAAAGTTGGAATATTGAAAATGTGGTGCAATTAGGAATTTTATTTTAAAAATGTAAATATTTCTGTTTCTTATAAAAGCATAAAAAATAATCACATACTTTCTTTGATGATCCGTAAGTCTACACTAAATAGCCAGTCTTAATTCACTGCAAATCAGCTGTGTTAAGATACTTGCACTGCATTCGTAGACAGATTAATATGATGGGATCTTTAGATTCTGCCAAATTAGAAACAGTAATGTCATATAGAGACAAATGTATGTTTGTTTATTTATACATGCACATACATACACTTATAGAGAGATAAAAATAGTCTTTCTCTTCCAGAATTGGTAAAGGTCATTACATTTTGATTATTTTTTAATCAAATAAAAATCTTGCACATCCACAAGTTTGTATAACCAAATTATCCTGAGACAAATTGGAGGCTTGACACTCCACTGCACAGTTCTGACACATTCACAATTGTCCTTTAAGATCTGTTAGTTTGAATTAAGATTCTTCTCTCAAATGCAGCTGGTCCAACTACAGGCACACGTCTTTCCTTGCATATTAGGCTGTAAGGCACCTGAACCCATCTTGGCTGATGCCTCTGGGACACTAAAGCATCTGTCACACAGTCCAGCAGTACCCACCCAAGCCCAGCTGTGTGTAGGTTGCAGAGACACCCACACTGAGAAACATGTTAGGGTCAGTGTGGTTTTACTCACTAGTGCTATTTTCAGTTTTCAGCAGAACAAAAGTCTGCAGGAACATTACCATTACATTAGGGCTCAAACCAAAGAAAATATTTCAGCTGGTGCCCTCTTTTAACTAATACTTGCATAGAAGCTTTATTCTTCTTGCCAAAAAGAACCAATAATTTCCTCAAGAATATAATGAGTAACAATTAAATCTATCAGAGAAAAAACAAAACAAGACAAAACAACAAAACAGACAAACCAGAACAACACCACACAATAAAATCTAAACCCGCAAAACCAAAAAATAGTCCAAACCAAAAGCCCAACATTTCATGTTCACTGAAAAATGTGCCTCTTCCTTAGAAGATATCACTTCCAGATTCCACAGTTCTGACTCCCTCTTTCTGGAAATTAGGTCCCAAGAAACTGAAGCAAATTCTCTTAATGACTATTTTTAAGAACACTGACAGTTACTGAGAAACTCAAGGCATGGAATTTTAGCATTGCTCTCCATCCAACAGCTATTTCTACTAATTTTCTCATAGTTTTTGCCATAAAGTAGATGATCTGAAGACTTCAGATCTAAGCTCAGGACTAATAGAAGAAGATTTGCAGGGAGGAAGTTCATTTTTCAAAAATTATTGGATTCCCCAGCTCCCTCGAGGAAAATGAAGAAAACTATCCATTCACTATCAATCTTTTTCATTTAAATAAAACCCAAGCATCCATGGCAGTGACCGTAAGTTTTCAAAAACACATATGTATTATGATTTTTTCACTAGTGCTTTGTATTTCAGAACAGCTAAGAATTACTGCATCTTTGGATGTTTGTGTGTTCCTCTAGTGACACGATAGAGTTTGATTTTCCTAGAGAACATGTTGAGCCATCTCTGATAAGCAAGACTGATGTTATTCTTTTCCATAAAGGTGCTACTAGACTATACAGACTCATATCTTTCATCTCTTAGATCATATAAGCCTCTTCTACTGAGCATGGTAACAAGTGGGTAGATAAATGTTGAGAATTCTCCCAGTCTTTTCACCTCAAGATGTTTCCTTCAGCTTGTGGATAATTCCTACGTCTCTTTTCTGCACATCTCCATTTCTCCATATTCTTTTGAATATATGAACACTATATCTGTACTTTTTTTACTGGTCTCAGGAGTGCTTTATTGAGGGAAGATCTCCCACTCCTGTTTTTGATCTCCCTCTTGAAACAAGCAAAAATCTCATTTGTCTACAGAATTACACCAGAAATTGGAGTAAAGCTGTTTTTCCATTCTGATCACTAGACTCTTCTAGAAGCACTGCCTTCCAAGACAGAGTCCTTCTGTTCTGTAGAAATCTCTTTCTTCTGAAGTCAAAGACTTAATAAAGAGCTTGTAGAGTATGATTTTCTTTAAATGGACAAGTCATCCAGATCATCCTATGCTTCCCTGAGCTCAGTGGTATCACTGTTCAACTGGGTTTTGTGTCATCTCGAAGTTACATCAGCAACATTTATACTTGCTCCCATGTGATTGCAGGAGGTGTTGAACAGAAGCAGCCTACAGTCAATTCTTGGGGAACTTCTCCATCTGATGATTATTTTCTGTCATTAGCTACTTGGAGAGATGTCTCTGTTACCCATTTAACAGGTTGTCTTGACAGTGTATAGTGCCATTTTTATAAAAAGTGTAGGGCATCAAACGAAATAAGATCCTCAAAATAGATGAAGTCTACTACATCTACACTTCCATTTTATTTCATTACTCTTAAAATGGGAAGGTTTACTTTTAACGACAAATTCAGTACTCACTATATTGACTTTAGAAACTCTAGGCACATATTTCTGAAATTACAGGTGATTATGAGAGCCCAAACTGAGGCACATCAAAAGGAGCACTTTTCTAAGAGACAGTATCCTGTAGTTTCTGAATATCAAGGATGACAAACAACAGATTTCAATGGCAATCAACAGCTGTTCATTTACTGAATAGTAGCACTTGTAAACAGAACTTGTAACAAATCACAAAGCTCATACTCCCTGGAAAATAGTTTGGGGTTAAAAAGGACTTGGTGAGTGAAAAAGCAAGGGACTTGAGGTTAGAATATGTGATACTCTGCATTTCTTTTGAACATATTATCTCAGTAAATGAGGTGGATGGAACACTTGGATTCAGGACCAACATAAGCCAACTAGAATTTGAATTGCTGATAATGTGATACTCCTCCTCCTGAGCCATGACTTCTGCTCTCTTCTCCCGGAGAGCATGATGATTCATCTCAGCTCTAACAGTCATATAATTTCACTGACTACATAGCACTACAATGCCTAAAAGGTGATACAAGGGAGAGGAAATGAACACTTGTTCCTGGGTTAGCAGGTGACATTTTGTGTGAGAAAACTCCTCAAACTGTGTATGTGGTTAATCTGATTGTGAACTGGTACTGAAAGTGGCAGGGACTCTTTCATTTACACTGCTTTGCTGCTATTCTGTTTCTTCAGGTGGATTCCTTCCACCCAAGTTTCAAACTTGGCCCTTCTGTTTGCTCAGGGAAAACCTTCATTGGCATAAATAGCAATTTTACTTAAGTATGTAAGTGGGTATTGGTTCTTGCCATTCTAGGTTTACAGTAGGCAGTGGAGGAGTTAAGGGGTTTGAATCCACAGAACATAAGCACAGACAGAGTAAAGGGTATGAGATGAAGGAGATTCAATTGAAGGAAGAATCATGGGGAATATGTTAGAACTTGATTCATGCATCACAGGCACTAGTTTCTTATATTGTTTAAAGAACTGAACATTTTTCTGAAAAATGGATTTGGGCTTGGTAATGGATTTTGTAATACAATAATGGTGACATTCGAATGAGAACAGAAAAGTGTGAAACTATGGATCTACACAACTGCAAGTTTTGTTATTGCTGGAAAATTCATTGCTAAGTGATTGCTATTAAAAACAGTTTCAAAATTCTGTGAGCAAGATTTGCCTATTAAGCCAGAAGGACCTGAGAATGAAAAAAAAAAAAAGTCAATACATGTAATATTTTAAAGGTATTTTGGAAGATCAGAAATTGGTACATGATTATTCTTATGAACTGTGGTTGTTGTAAACTCACAAACCAGCTATCGCTCAGTCAAGAGCCAGGAATAAAAAACATTACTGTATAGCTGATGAGATTTTGAAGCAAATATAAAACATGTTGGGATTTGAAGATGCCTTCTGACCAGCAGCTTTTTTGGCATGCAGTATGCAAAGTGTATATTTACTTAAAATTTCAAAAGCCTGGACAAAAGATTTGAGATATCACAAATCAATGATCTTTTAAATATGGGAAATTTAGGGAGTAACATCTCCCAAACACAAACATGAGTCTTTTCCTACTATCCTGCATTAGGCAGAGGGCCTGGCTTTGCCATGTGTTTCTCCAGTACAATATGAACTCTTTCCATGGAGAACCACTGTAGAAATGACTAGATTGCCAAATTGAGAGAGACTGTTACAGATGATGAGATCAGGATCTCTTCTTTCTGGGCTAGCTCTGCAGCAGGTCCAAGGACACAGTAAGAACAATCTCTCTTGCCTGACAGGATGTAACAAAGGGCAGATTTAAAAGCTGGTATTCCACTGGTGTGCTTTCTAAAGTTGCTTTCCTCAGGGGAGAAAGGGCTTTGCCCTGGCTTACACCCTGATGTTAAGTGTACACTTCTGCCCCTCTGAGCACCACCACAGCATCGCAGTTTAGCCAGGGTTCATCGGGAGATGGTTGTTGGAGAGCAGGTCTTGGGAAGCACTGGAGAAAAACATTCTTATCAGGCAAAACATTGAAAGCTGGCAGAAAAAAAAACAGGCTTGTAGTTGGATGCTGGATGGACTTTGTTAGGTCAAGTTTACTAAATTTACTAAATTTGCATCGACCTGGTAAAGACAAAGCCTGAAAGTCTGGCACTCATCTGTTCTGCACTGAGTTAATTGTCCTCCATGTGATCAGAAAATATCTCATCCTCTGAGCTCTGACAAAGTATTCCCAGCCACTGTCTGAAGCATGCTGTCTGGAATTGTCCTGTGGGAGACAACTGCTATTTCTCACCTGTTAGCTCTAATCACCTAGTTTCTCACTGCTGCAAGCCAGGTGAAGGGACAAGAACGACATGCAAAGCAGGTAAGCAGTATGTTATGAAAAGGGCATTTGTTGGCCAGGAGGAAAGGACATAACAAAGTCTTTATGTTATTTCCTTTGGAATTGTGAGGCGAATATTCTGCCTAATCCTTTTTCAGTACAGTAGGATTTCTGTAGGTTGTAAATTCTCTTTCTTTTCAAGAAGATATTTACAGCTGAATGAGATGGCACTCAAAAATTAGTAGTAGCTAATGAAACTCATTGGAGAGGTGTGAACCAATACTCTCACTATCTAACTGTTCACTCTGCTAGACATAACACATATTTTTGGCAGCTGTCTTCCTTACAAGGATTTAAAAGCAATTTAAATATCAATACAAGGTCTTTGGAACAGAAAGCATCTAAGGAAACTAGATGACACCAACTTGAACTACAAAGTTTCCTGCCATCCTTTGAGATACACAAACCTCAAGGTAAGTTTCACTAGACACAAATGTTTTGTGCTGTTTTGAAACCTTTTTTAGAAAGAAGCATTTTTTAGAGTTCTTCCACTTAGGAATCTCTTATTCAAATTATCTGAGTTTTACATAAAAGCATCAAAGGCTGGCTCTTGAGGATGTCTTCAGAGGAGTGATCTCATTTTAAGTCTGGGAGGATGAGAGTCTCTGACAAACTAGGGGAGTCCTTGATTAAATGGCGAAAGACACTATGCTACTGGTAAATTCCTAGAAAAAAAGACTGCCTTGTCTGGGTACAAGAAAACCTCAGGGATGATAACTCTTCTAACCTTGGAAGACTCCATTAAATGGAATATTATATGCTCACAGGACACCTAGTGCTTGGAAGGCACTAATTACTAACACTTCTCTTCCTGGGAGCTTCCTCAAAGCTTAGGTATGTCTCAGCTTGGTCACAAACAGATCAATCCTATCAGTGGTGTGAGAAGGTTTTTAAGCTCCCAAACTTGTGAACGAGGCAATCTGGTATTTCGAGGTAACCCACCCTCCAGACTAAGCTATGCACCTGTACATCATGGACAGGTGCCAGCTCTCCTGCTGCACCTGATTCTCAACCATTTTAATGTGCTACATGCTGCAGCAGCAGGGCTTCCAGCAGGCAGCTGTGGTCAGGGCATGCCAGCACTGCAGCAGGGCATGGAGTGGGGGTGTGCTGGCAGCCCCCTGGACGCTGCAGCAGTTCTTGGAGCCTGACGACAGGGCAAGCTTCTGCAGTCCAGAGAGAACTCGTAGTCTGCCTCCAGACGACTTAGCTTGACTTTGAAGAGGTTCCTCAAGCAGGACGGTGCTAAACAACAGTGAATTTAACTTCAAAAAAGTACTTTATGCCTGCAGTAAATGAAGCCACAAGATGTTGCCTGAAGGTATTCCACAGCTCAACTGGTAGAGATGTCTCCTGCCTGTTACAGGGCAGCAATATCACCCACGCAGGCATGGTTTACTCACTTCACTAATTTACCTGGTCTGTAACACTTTGAAGATCCAATCTGTGAACCAAGCTCCATTTGAAAATACATACACAATCAGAACTGGGTTCCATTTGGAAATTAATTCAACTTAAAACTGGCTTTGATATCCCTGCGTGAAAAGTGTCACAGAGATTACTGTATTTTGCTGTCACCTTATTTTTTCGAGGTCAGGTCTTTCAGTATCTCGCTACTGCAAACTCACACTTGACTGCTTATCTTACCCTAAGCCCTTATGAAGCTCATTGCAAGGCCATTTGAGGAATGCTGAATGTTTAATGAAATCAATTCTCAAACAGCCATGTTGTCACAGCCTTTAGAGGTTTTAGCAGTTAATTTGCTTGATGCATAAAAATAAGACTCTAACAGATCTTTCTGGAACCCCAAAACGTTGGCCAATATTCAGAGGTGATAACAAAGGAGGGGGGGGAATGCAGCTATCAAGCATTCTATGGACTTCACTTTCAAGAAGCAGTTTAGTGAAGCATTGAAAAACATGGCACCCGTAATTGCTACTTACTCTACTTAAAACATTTAAGCTTCCTGGTGATGACAAGCAGCACCCACTTACCACTGTGCTAAGTATCTCTGCAGCATGGCTTGGAAGAGCGTCTATGCTGAGCGTTGGCATTCAGCAGTGTTTAAATTGGACTTCTTCCCCCATTTTTAAACAATTCTTTCTTTTTCCAGCTAAATTTTTCGTGGACCTGAAACAAACAGGATGTTCTTGCTTGCACCACATCACCCCTCCCAAAGTAAATGATACAGATGAATGTAAATCGACAGCACTTGTATGCGTATGAATGATGTGGAGAAGAGCTTTAAGGTGGTGCATGGCCGTGAAAAAGCACAGCAGTGCACTGCGGTCCTTCCCTGAGCGGGGACACGTCCGCTCAGCGGGAATCCCCGCTGGTCGCGGGGCGGATGCCCGGACACCCCCGCAGGGAGACGGCGCTCACGGTTTGGGTCCCCGGCAGCCCGTGGGTGGCGGGGGCCGCGGTGCGCGGCGTGGCCGTGGCCCGGCAGGGCAGCCCGTGCGGGGGCAGAGATGCGGTGCCCTGCCCAGCCCGTGCGGGGGCAGAGATGCGGTGCCCTGCCCTGCCCTGCGCTGCCCGCCGCCCCGCCGGCTCCCGCGGCGGGCGGGCGGGGCGCGGCGGCCGCAGTCCCGGCGGGAGGTTGTCATGGTTTCCCGGGTCACATGCGCGCGGGTTCCCCGGCGCGGGGGGAGGCGCCGCCGCCGAGGCAGCCGGAGCCGCTGCCCCCCGCGGGCCCGCCCCCCGCCCGCTCCCACCTGCGCCGCCGCCCGCCCCTTCCCGCTGCCCACGGGCGAGCTGCCGGGCGCGCCTCGTCCCCCGGGCCGCCGACCCCCGGCCCTGGGCTCTCCCCCCCTCTCCTCCTCCTCCTTCTCCTCCTTCTCCTCTCCCCTTCCCCTCACCCTCCCCCTTCCTGGCCGGGCTGCGCCCCCCCGGCCGGCCCCGGCATGAGCATCTCCATCCCGGCGGGGCTGACGGAGCTGCTGCAGGGCTTCACGGTAGAGGTGCTGCGGAGCCAGCCCGGGGACCTGCTGGAGTTTGCCCTCCAGTACTTCGGGCGCCTCAAGGAGGAGGCGGCGACGGCCAAGGCGGCGGCGGAGAAGGAGCCGAGCGGCCGCCGAGCGGGCACCGGCCATGACAGGGGCACTCAGCCGCCGCGCCGGGGCCCCCCCGACGCCCGCGGGGTCAACTTCGCCGAGGAGCCCATGCAGACCGACTCCGAGAGCGGCGAGGACGAGCAGCCGCCGCCGCCGCCGCCGCCGCAGCAGTTCCCGGGTAAGGCTCCCCCGCCTCGCCGGGCCGGGGGCGGGGGCGCGGGGGGCTCCGCGGCCGCCCGGGCTCGGTGCGCGGCCGCGGGGATGGGCTCGGGGCCGGGCCGCCCGCGGGTGCGGGGCCGCGGGGCCGCGGGGCGCGGGCACGGCAGCGGCGGCACCGCGGGCAGAGACCGCCCGCGCCGACAGCGGAGCCCGCGGGAGGCTCCCCGTATCCCGCGGCAAACTTCAGCCTCCCGGGCTGTCCCCTGGGGCTCGGCGTGCGGGTATCACCGGCTGCGGCGCTGGAAGCGTATGAGCCTGGCATAGTCCAGCGAAGATCTATCCGTGTGTTTCCTTTTTATAGGAGCAGATTAGTGCAAGGGCATGTCTGCCTTAGAAAATACCTCCCGTGGGCATGTTGTTCACGCACTTGATTAAACGTTTTGCGTAGATGTACTTACATGTGTTTTAGAAAGTAGAGCACAATTTAAAACATAATTTCTTCCTGAAAGCCAGAGTTAAATTTTGTGCATTTAGAAGGGCCTGTGGAACAAGTGTTGCTGTGACAGCAAAGGACATTTGCAGTATCTTTGTGTTTGAAGGTAACACCGATCTACACGCAGCTAATGACACCTTATCTTTGTGTGGCTGACAGGTTTTATTTAGGGACTGTGCCAATCCATCTGCTGGTGTGGGTTATGGGACGGGTGGGAGCTGCCTCTGAAGGGTGCACAGTGCTTTGTCTTTGTGTCATGAGCAGGCTGACCGAAGGGACAGTCAGTAAGGTTAGATGGAGAAGAGGAAAGCGTCCGAGCATCTTTATTGTATTTTTTTGAGGATAGCTTGAGGTGTATCTTATCAGATCATCAAAGCAGTCATCCCTCCGAGTCGTGCTGGAGGTAGACTTACTTAGCAGAGTATGGAAGGCAGCTGTTTGCTAGTTGAATTTCAGTGCAGGTTTTGAAATGATGTCTTATGTGCCTTTCATCAGGAAATGTAGATAAACAAGTAGGTGTTTAAGAAATGGGTGAGTTTTCAAAATGCTTTGTGTTACCCCATAAGACAGTCGCCATTCTTCTCATCTGTTCTTTCCAGCTATACCCACATGTATTTAATGAGAAATTGAATCTGTCAATCAAGTTCTGCAATTTTAAACTGTAATGCTGATTCTGTGAGATTGGTAGAAATTTGAAAATTTGCTGTCTTTGAAAACTGAAATAATCATAATGTGGAAGAAAAAAATTATCGCATTTCACTAATACTAGATGTGGCCTTTCAAACATTAATTATTCTAACACCAAATCTCATTGCTAAATGGAAAACTGGAATGTTGTATGGAGGGAAGTACATAAAAGTAGTTTTATTTATTAATATGTATGTGTTACGTACCTGTAACTTTACAGGATGCTCTAAGAAGCTTTCTAAGCTTTTCAAATGAATACCAGTAATTAAGATTCTTTTGACAGTCTTTTTGTTGTGATTGTGAAGAGAAAAAGCTATTATTGCCAATATTCTCATTAAGGGACATGCTAGAATCTCTTAGTTTGACAAATTGATTTACTTGTTTGACAAAAACCCTTTAAAATGCCACATTTTTAAGCCTAATATATTTTGAGCATTTAATTGTATTATGGTTTGTAAATTCTGTCTGTTCAAATAATTGTTAATTAAAAGAAACAAAAAATGAAAATATTTGTGAAGCCATGTGAAGATTAATAAGAAGTAACTCATGGTAAATGATTATTAATAGTGTGCTTGTGTATATGTACATTGTGCAGGAGTGTGTATTTAAAATTCAAATTTTATGTCTGCCCTGAATATATTCTTCTAAGGTAACATAACAATGAATCCATTCAGCCTTTTGTTAATAACTGGAGGCATAAAGGCTTGTACTCAAATATTTGTTTAATGGGTTTAGATACCAATTTCAAAGCATGTTTCTTCTATGCTTTTGCTTTCTGTTTCTAGAAGTAGCAATTTTTAAGAACTGACGCTTGGGAGAAAGTTTTAAATTTTTTTTGCCTTTATGATTTATTAGACGACTTCCGTATAGCAAATTTGCCCTGTTTGCATCCTTAGGAGAGGGCAATAAATTAAAAAAGTGGATAAGCAAATGCAAAATGAAAACCTCTGTTAAGGAGGTCAGGCCTGGTGGTGGTATCTTTCCTTTGCTAAAGCCGTACATTTGAAATCTCAAACTGACAGTGTTCCTTAATTAATTCAATCAGAACATTGTTGAGCTCTCACTGTAAATGCTCCAAACTTTTATTTTCCTACCAAATGTTTTTAAGTACCTACAAGCTCTGCAGTTGAACTCTTTGTCAATATTAGTTTTGTCCTTGAAATGTATTTTGGAAGTGTATCCTGTTTCAGAAATGATGAGCTGAGGCATAAGCTGTGTTAAAAAGAAAAAACCCCTGTACTCAGGATTAAGAGTTATATGTGAACCTTGAATTAAAATCTGTTCAGGTCTTTATTGTGTCCATTACCTCGGCTGCAGAAATCACATAAAGGTAAAAGCAGTTACCTTGTCTGGAGGGAGAACTTTGTTGTATTGGTGTCATAGTTTTGAATTGACACCTGGAGTTAAGGTGACCTCAGAAATGACATTCTTTATGTTCAGAGCATTTAGATTATCCTCTTTGGAACACATGGTTTAATTTGGGAATGTTTTTCAGGTTTTCTAGTTGGTTTGTTTGGTTGGTTTTTTAAAAAAATATTTAATTGTCCTACATGGGTATATTGGCATTAATCAGTTACAACAACTAATTCCTACTCAAATAAATAGCAGACACTAAATTGAACAGGAAATATACATAAAAATGAGCCCTGTTTTAGAAAATATGTCTAACTTTTAGCAGGTCTGAATTGCATATTAAGATTTATTATATTGTGTTAGCAACATTTGAAAATGCTCATTAAATTATTTATTCTTTTTACAGTGACTATACTTTTCTTCTGACTTTACCACTTACATATTGATTTGCAACTTATTTTGATGGGCAATAGCCTATGTAATTTGTAACAGTTGTTTTAAAATGGTTGCCGTAGATAAAAATTTCATCTATCCTTAATATGAATTAGTTGAAGAGTTTTTTGAGGTAACATTGCTGTTCCTTAAAGTCAAAAATTACAGTGCTGCATATATCATTTGGCACACCGTAGCCTCTGTTTACTTGATTTTTCTTTTGTTTTGTTTTACTTCAGTTTGTTTTGGTATCTTTTTCAGATAGTGGTGTATTTTAACAGGAAAATACTACAGCTGTCCCTCTCCTCCCCCGTGTACTTCTGTTGGTGTGTTGGTTGCTTTGGGTTCCTTCTTTGGAAACTTGAGCTAGAAATTGCAAGTCTGTATCTCAGCTTAACCCACTGATTGTGCCTAAATAATATGAGATCACTGTTTAGGTAAAACATACATATTCTACCTTACAATACTAATTTTAAAGGCATGTCTTTATTTTAGTTCATTTATTCAGTCTGAAGTGCTTACAGATGTACTGTTCATAGAAATTTTGAAATAATAGGTAAATTGTAGAAACCAGAAAAAACTTTGCACGCAACTACATTTGTGCCATGTGTACGTAATGGGCAGATCAGAGCAGTGGAAGGGCTCAGGAAGGACAAGGTAGCAATATAAAAATACATACAAGTTATAGTGGGATATCCTTAAATCAGGGGTTGTATAGAAAAGCATGTAATTTTCTTATAAATGTGTATATTCAAACTGAAATCTGTGGTATGATGGATAATGGCTGAAATCACTACCATCTGATATGTACTTAGCCAACATGAGAAATGAAGTTTTAGTAATTTCTACGGTCACTCTTTTGAAATACAGAAAGCAAGCAAGCATTATTTGTATGATTATAAGGACAACCCCAACTGGACCCAGGTTGGGGTGGATGAAATTTAGAAGAGAAGTTTCCAGCCACAGACCAGTCCCTTGGGAGCATGGCATTGTTGGAGCATTCCTTGGCAAGGCTTTGGGCCATATCTCCTTGCAATTTTCTAGACTATGCCTGCTGTCACTCAGAGAATAACGTGTAAATTAAGTGTTCAGGGTGGGTGTTTGAGAAGATGGATTCTGTGAGGGAAAAGAATTCCAGATGCAAAAATTTGGTGCCTTGCTGGTCCAGTGGGCCTTGGTCAGGGGTTGGCTACTGGCTGCTATTCTCTGTTAGTGTACACAGTCACAAAAACATAAAGCTTTCTATCCTTGCTGTAAATCTTAAAAAAAAATTCAGATTTTCAAAATTACAGTTTTCAGTAATTTTGACAGGAGCAAATGAAAATATTTTCTTTCTGCGAACAGTTATTTTAGAGAGTAAACCCAAGCAAATTGGCAGTTGTTTGTGGTTTGTTTGGGTTTTTTTTAATTCCTTAATCTGACACAGGTGTTTTATTCAAGTTGAGAGATTTGTCATCAACAAACTTAGTTTGACAAAATTATAAGCAACTGGAAATGTGAAGTTGTAATATATACCATTTATATACCACTTTTTTGGTAGGATTTTGACTCCCTTTCAGACATGTATCTACTTGTGATTATAGATGAAAGAATGCTTTTGACACAGCCACTTAAAAAACATAGGTATGTTTATATTAATAATTTAGTTGGAATGATAGCAGCCTCCACTCAAAAGTATTTATGCATCCCTGCTCAAAATTAAGCATGCATGAGTGGAAGTGCCTCTGCTGGCTAATATTTTGTTGAAGTTTGGTAAAGTGTATTAAAGAGAAGCAGGAGAAAATTCCAAAGACCTGTGGACAGAAAGGTAGTACAACTATACCAAAAACATTTGAATTTGTCTTCAGCTTCTTTTTCGCTAAAGAATCAACGTGGAGATAATTTTGGCTGACTGTTCAGCTTGGAAAAAGAGAACAGCATTAATTCAGGATGTATAGGAAGACAAAATTTTGCTGGCATGGGTTTGTAGTGATTGCATTATGAATTACAACCTATAAGCAACGTCAGTACTAACATTTGCACAGTGACACTCAATTTCTTGCTTGTATCTGTCCGTTTCAAAGGGAAACTTGTTTCCTCAGGAACTCTCTAGGAATATTGTTTCACTTGCTGACTTCATTTCAGTTTCCCAAAGAAACCTTACATTTTTTGTTCCCTGTGTTTACTCCTGTCTGTGTGTTAAAGTGAATGTAAGAAACCAATTTATTCCCCTGCTTGGTGAAGAGAATAGAGATTAATCTCTGGACATTTAGAGAGTGCATGTTTTTAGAAAGTACTCCTACAGCATAATGACCTAGTGCTTGTAACGTGCACAGAAGTGTTTTGTGCATCTGCCAGGAAGTTAAGCTTGGTTTAATACCTGTATATCTCATATCCCACGTCTGTTATGTAAAAGTATTGCATTATGTTCTCTGGTTCTGTCCAGTTCCCTCAGTCTGCATGAAATGTACCTAAACAGTCAAATCTCTTCAGACTTATTGGCCTTAGGTGCTCCTGTAAATCTGGAACATAGGGTTTGGAAATCACACATTTAGGTCACAAGGTACAGATCAGTCAAGGTACAGGCTGCTGCTGGTTTTCAAATATCAAAGATGACCTCTAGATTGGGAAATTTCATTTGTTGGGACGGTGATGAAAGAAACAAGAAGGCAAGGTGGAAGGCAGGATACGGAGGAAGAAAAGGAGTCAGTGTGTGGTAAGGAAAATACAAAGGTAAAAAACAATGGGGGAGATACAGAACTGAGGTGAGGGGAGAAAGATAAAAGAACAGACAGCACATGTGAGAAGGCACATGAAATTCTCCACCCTTATTTTTCTACCCAGCTATAGCCCTGCTGTCCCAAATTTATGTCCTGAATTTTCTACTGAAATTCTGTTTGGCTTATAAATATGTTTCGGAAGAGCATAAATGTGAGCATAACTAAAATCAGTGGTCAATGCATTGTATGAATGTGAATTTGGTCATCTGATGCTGAGAGATCTATTAAATATTTTGATATGCTCATATCATATTACCATGTCTGTAGCCTCATAACACTTGCATTTTAATGAAAGTTTCAACTCAGGTTTTTTATTGAGGATGCAGATTGGTTTTCAACCATTTTCTGTTTTAAAAAATAATAGTAGTGGTTGTTATGAAGAAGGTCAACAGGCCCATGGGTACAGCTGCCATCTTCATAGCTAAGAGAGCCAAGGTGTCGCTGATGAAGAAATGTTGAACAGTACATAACAGGGTGAAATGTCCCTACTTGTAATGCTTAATACATGTCACAATGGTTATTTCATCAACTATTATTTTAATGGAAATGCCTTAAACTCACGTTGTAGTGTAACTGTTACCAACCTAGGTTTGAACTTCTATTATGAGCTTCAAGTGAATGTAATTATACAGAAGTTCTGTGCTTTAGAAAGGTTAGCAATTTTTAAGAAGTGAACGAAGGAGGGAGAAGAGTTTGAGAAAAAGAGCCATTAAAAATGGCTCAGTGTTCTCTGCTTCTGAAATAGGTCTTGACATACATAAATTGGAAGAAGAAGAGGTGATTCTACCAGGGATGATACATTTATCACACAATTTGTTTGATATTGTTGCTTGTTTTATGGATGTGGGTGCAGAAAAGATGAACTCTGTGTATACATTAATTACTACTTGCTAGATAAACCTGTCAAAAGAAATAAGCTTGTCTATAAGTAGATATTGCCATAAACATCCATCAATTAGGGTATTGTTTGAAAGTATTCCTTTGAGAATTCTAAAGGAAAAATACACTTTTTTCCCCTTTTCTTTGGGACATTGGGTGATGATACTGGTAAGTCTAGATAGCTTTATATTGGGGTTTTATACTGAAACTCCTTATCCTTTCAGGGAACCCTTTTAAGCTAACCCACATGCTGGGTAGGAATGATCACCCATTTACTACATGGAACAGGATGTTTTGACAAGTAATAACAAACTTGGGGTTTAATTAATCTTTTTCTTTATGGAATACATTTTTTGGTCTGTAGGTCAGTTTGCACTCATAGCACTAAACAAGACTTTGCTGGAGAAGGTGAAATTTGGCATTGAGTGTGCTTTGTTTTATCTTCATTTTTCATGTTTCTAATTGACTGTCGTTGTTACACTTTTCCTTGTAGAAAAGCATAATGTTTGTCAATTTGGTTTTTCATTAAAAAATATGAGGAGCTCTGTTTCAATTTTTTGTGCACTTAGTGATAAAAATAGCAGAAGTACTCACAGAGAATTTCTATTTACAGTTTCTAGGCAGTGTACTACACGAATCCAGATTTATATCGATGCAGCAAGTAACACAGAAGACACACAATTTTGGTAAAGATGATGGTAATCAAAAAGATGATGGTAATCAAATGTCCAGTGCCTCATTCAGCATTTCCAGGGATACTATGTCACACAAAAATGTTGTAGCTCTGCAATGAAGGGGGATGGAGACAAGCAAGGGTGCCTGAAGCGCATAGGAGTAAATTGTAGATTGTAGGTACAAGGTATCTTCAGAATGAACTGTACAACAGCTGTATGGCAGTTTGCCATCCTTTCCATAAACGGCATCCTTTTAGCATTGCTGCTCAGAAAAGTAATTTGCGGACCACAGATAAAATAAGGAAATTACAAAGAATAGAACAATAAAAAAGATCCAAATTTTAATTGAATCAGACTTGCCTTATTGTGCTATAACACTCTGGATAATGGAAGGTAGAGTTGTAAAAAGCATGCTGTAACAACAGAAAGTGTTTTTCACTTATGTATTTCACTCTTAAATTGCTTAATGAGATTAAGAAAAAAATCATCAGGGCAAGAACTTGAAGCTGAGAGCTTGAGCAGGTAAAGGCTGATAATGAGAATAGCTGTCTTACACATACAATTTCACTTATGTGACTGAAGTGGTTTCTGTAAAGCTGGGCTAAATGGGACAATTAGTAAATATTATGAAGACTTCCTGAATGGACGGTCTAGAAAATTGCTGTATAAAATAGATTTTTAAAGGAGAAGTAACATGATCTTTCCTGCTCAGTCATTCCAGATACCATCCTGCTTGTATAAAGACTTTTATAACAGTGTCAATTTGTTGTTACATCAATTCCTTCTGAATCCCAGTGATGCAGATGTCAAACATGTTTTTATAAATAGTGGTAGTGTTTTCATATTATACCTTTTTAACAGGACTGTCCATTGTAAAGCATACCAGATATGAAGAAAATAAATCCTTGCCCAACACTGGAAATAAAACATTCCTTGTAAAGCCTCAGCGTAGACTATAAATAAGAGATGTACTGAATTCTTGGTTGGGATGAATACAAGCTGGAACCAAGCATAAGCATTCAGACTTGCCTGCCCAAGCACACAGGCTGAAATTCTTGGTGTGATTTCCCATTTCTGGTTCTGAAAATTCAATGCCATGGGTTGTAAGGGATTTGTAAGTGCTGCAGAATATGGGTTAACTTAAACTCAAGCTGTCCATGACAGCTTTGCTGTGGCCTTTTTTGGATTATCTCACATATGAATATATATGGTCGCTGTACTGATCTGGTTTGTTTGCCATTATTTTTACCCCTGAGTTTGTTTCCCATTATTTCATTATTTTCACCACTGCAATTGTTCCCTTTTAGATCCTCTCTCTGAATCTCTTACACTTTTCATTCATGCTGAAGAACTCCATCTTTGGGCCAGTAATTGCCTTTGCTAAAAAATGCAGACTAATACCACAGGTCCTTGAAACAAGTATTGCTCAATCATTTTTTCTATTTAATATCTTGGAAATTAATATCTAAAATCTAATGAATATGTTTAAGTATTCCTACTGTTTTAACAATGGTTAATATGACAAAAAGTCTGTCTAATAGAGGGCTGGAATTGTCTTGAGATTTCTTGTTCTCTTCCAAAACAATATTTGTGATATTCATCACACTTGCAGTCAGAAACAATTACAATATATACTATAGACGTCTATCAAAATTTTATTAAGACTTCAAATGAAATGTTTTCTAACATTGTAATAAACCCATTTTTTCATCATGAATGAGTTTTGAAAGTTGTATATACTTAATAATTGATGATATTAAAAATAGAGGGAGAGGTTTATTTTTTTGTCCCCAGTTATGCCTAATTTCTACTGAAATTGAGAAATTAGGATCTCGTAGGTTTATCGACCTGTTTTTTCATGAGTCTCTTTAGTACTAGACCCAGTCATCATTTCATCCTTAGTTCTATTTTTGGAGTTTTTATTTTTCAGTTCGGAACGCATAGTGCTTTTTCTTTCCAACCACTTTGTTCAATAACTTTGGATAACATTCAGGCATCTTTCTCTAAAACCCATCTTTTAGCTAATAATTTATCTCTCTTTACTGGTTTTTAATAGGTAGTCTAAACATGAGAAACTTTGATCTAGCCTTAACCACTACAATATTTAAGCATCTGTGAGGTAATTTAAATACGAAGTTAATAGTCTGCCTTCCTTCCTGTTGCTTCAGCCTACAGGAAATATTGTTTAATGACTAATGCACATATTAAAAATTGATTTGAAAGAAGATAGATGGTTATTTATTCTTAGATACTACTAACTTCAATTCGTGTTAAAAATTTTATCTGCAGTATTTTTCTGCATGTCTCCCTTGCTAATGTGTCAGTTTTCCCCTTCTATTGAAATGTAGCTGCTGCTGGCAGTTGAGGTGGGAGTAGATGTAGATTAATTTCCATTATCCACCTTGCGAAAAGAAGTAATTTGTTCTTCTGGTTTTGCCTTCTTAGTATCAGGAATAAAATGGAGTCATTGATTTAAGTGCACCCTAATTTGCTGTCTCTCTGGAATATATTGTCATATGAACATGGCTCATCTGTAATTACTTCAGTTTATGGCCTCAAAAAAATGCAAAAAGAAGAGGAACAATGTCATATTTTCTTCAAGTCCATCCTTCAAATTATTTCATTAAGCATAGATGCAGGGTGTGGGAGGTATAGGGAGACTGGGAAGTCTTGGGAAATCTAATCAAAGAACAGTTTGAGCTTGTAAGAGAAAGCTATTCTTTCCATGCAAATATGTAGGTGTTTGTCCTCTTCTCTGACTTTGTTTTTGGGAATTTGAGGAGCTTCTCAACAAGAACTTCTGTAAATACTGCTAAAAAGACCTGAGTTTCTTGCTACTGCCAAAATTGGATGTCATTGATCCATTTCCACCAAAGAGTTTTCCTGGGAAGGTTATATGGAGCAAAAAGTACAGCACTGTGTTGCAACCTGCTTCTTCCATCTGAATGTTTTTTTGGCTGAAGGATCTTTGTTATGCACTGGAATAAAAAAACAAAAAACCAGTTAACAATGAAAAGAAACAAATGGTAGTAGGAGATGGTAGGAGACAGAAAAATCTCATCCATCTTTTATTGCTGTTAAGAGGATATCAAGTGTTTTGTTTTCTGTTTTCCTTTTGCCATATTTTTTTTTTTTTAGTGAGAGAAATGAAGAACGTTGCTTGGTCTACACTTTATCCAGAAGCTCAGTCAGGGGCTAATATCCATTTCCCTTGTTTTGAGAGAAAATATTATTTACAGTTCTGTTTGAGCATAATGGGAGATAAATCACAGAAATGTGTGTTATCACCCTTCTCAGTTGAAAGGAGGCAGATTAATATTTACAATTGTAGCATGACACTCACTGTCTTCACAGATGTAACACCAGATAATATAAGACCTTCTGGGACTGAACTGATGTTAAGTGCATGTATAGGCCTTTCAGAAGAGGAGACAAGTACTCCTGGATTTCAGATCATTGTAGTCATCTTGGTGTCAGCTTGTACCTCACTAGGTGCTTACTGAAATGTGCTTGTTCATGTTAGAAAAATGTTTTTAGGTCTAACTCTGTAAGAATTCTGCCACTATAGCATCTGGATCCTTGACAGAATTAAAACTAAACATGCAAATGGGCTTCAGAAAGACATCCTCAAGTCCTACAGGTTAAGGAGAGTATTGGTGCTTCTCCCTAATAAAGCAGGCCATTTATTGCCTCTTCTAGCTTGGAGGTGACAGACCCAAGGTCCCTTTTCTGGGAGCTGGCTTGTGGTCCCAGCAGGCACTGCTAAAGGCCCCACTGGCATGGCATCATTCCACTGCCATGGGGTAATTTAACCATTAAGCAAAACTATTTTTGTTCTTATGAGCCCAGAGTTTCCTGTGCTTGTGAAGATGTGTTCAGCTTCTGAGAAAGCAGTTATTATTTGTGGTTGTGGTCAGTATGTTGCCATCTAATGTCTCACCTTTGACATCTATTGCAATGTCTCTTTCTTTTATTTTTTTAAAGTTTTGATATTTAATTTGCTGAAGTTACTATACACATGCTTGTGAAGAGCTAATAACACTGACTACATAGCTTTGAACATACAAACTGGCACAAGCCTTCTTTGTTTCTTTAAATGACAGCATGAATTTATTCCAGCACTGGTTGGCTGGTCTGGTGTCCTGGGGTGACTTTATGGTGCTTGTATCCCCAGTTGTCTCTGTTTATGCTGGATTTTAAGTCCTGCACCTGCAAGGCTGGTTCTGAGAGCGCGGTGGGGAGAAGCAGCGCGCAGTTTGTTTTCAGGAGCTGCACTCGCTCCTCCACGTTCCTGCTCCTGGACTGAGCTGTCTGCAGCACGGACAGACAGCGGGACAGAGCTCTCCTTTGCTTTTAGCCAGGTTTTAGCTGGCTGAGCCAGAGAAGTTCCCTAGGCAGTGGCTTTTGTTTCTGGGACTGTTCAGAGCTGCTCTGGACTGGACACCCAGAAGAGCTCTGGGAGCTCACACCCGGGCCCACCCAGGCCTGGGCTGGGGCATTTCCAGCGCAGGAGGGGCTGAGAAGAGACTGAGTGAGCCAAGCTACAGCCCACGGAAAGGACTCTGAGTTTGCCATCTCTTCAGGACAGTGAGAGGTGTTATTGTTTAATATAATTTCATTTTTTATGCTTGTGAATGCTTTGCTTGTTAAATAAAGAGGTTTTTTTCCACTTTTCTCCAAGGAAGTATTTTCCTGAACCAGTAGGAGGAAGGGCTTGGATTTGATTTCTAGAGGGATTCCATTTGGAGTTTCCTCCCAAATTTTCCCTAAACCAGGACGTACGGGTTCAATTCAGCTGGGGTGAAAACAATCCAGCTTGATGGCCTGAAAGAGGCAGTGGCTATATAGCATGGAGGTGTATAGTACCATTGCAAAGCTGAGTCTGATTCAGGAAGCAGTAAATTCCTAAAGGGCCACTACAGTGTTCAGGTGGAGGAAGCACCTGAGTGTCTGGCTCAGAGCCATCTAGTACCAATATTGATAAAGTCTAGTGTTCATCAGCTGGCCGGCCAAGACTGAATTTATGTGACCTGTCCTTCATGGTAGGTACTAGTTTGGTATCAGATTCTATTTTTCACATATTATTAGAAACTTCTTTTCTTTGAGGCTTTTCTCATTGTTAAGTTCAATTGAAAATGGTAGAGCAAGTTCAGTTTTTTCTTTTGTTAAGGAGTTTGTGTTTCACTTGCAGAATGAAATTGCCCATGCTTGTTTCCAGTGTTTGAATGGCTTCTGCTGAAGCCAATTTAAAATTGACAGGTGAGGTTCTGTGGAACAGCACTCTTTCTTTCTAATTATTAGGAATAGAAATGTAATTGCTGTGACACTTGGAGGAGTTACCTGACTGTGACTGATGCTCAGAAAGTAACAGGAGCCTGGTTATTGCTGAAAATATGTAGATGTGTTGCTGAGATGGTTTTATTTTGTTTTCATTTGGAAAATGTACAAAGGTCAGACTATAAACACATGTGCTGCTTTAAAAATGTAAAGACCGAGCCAATAAGATGTACACATTTATTCCGGAAACCCTACTTTATATTTACTTCTGGCTAGGAACTGACATTGTTTAACTTGTGCACTGCATTCCAGGACAAAACAGTTTATAGAGCTGTAGAACTACTTTTTTTCCAGATGAAGGGATGAATTGAACCTTCCTTTTAGTGATAGCCTTTAATGCAGAACATTTTAGGTATAATTTTTTCCCCTCTAAAGCTAGCCTCATGCCTTCTTGCACAAATTGTTTTAGAGATTGAGCAGTTGCAATGTTTTCTAAGGATAACTTCTTCCTGTGTAGTTATTGTATGTTATTGGTATGGGGTTCTGTGTTCCTAGCATGAGGATCAGATGCATATAACTGATTGTGCTTAAGGGAGTGGAAAGAATTAAGTTTCCTAGTCTGTAGTTGGAAAATTATACAAATTCCAGTCAGTTGAAACTTGGCACTGGATACAAAACTGTCACTATTTTCCTGTTTATATCAAAAGAAATTTTAATCATACTTCTCAGTTTAAAAAAAATACTTTTGGTGATCAGTAGTTTTGATATCTAAGCTAATACATATTGCTTTTATTTGACTGTGTTTTCTGTTGTCAGATCCTACATATTTTATGAAAGTGGTTTGATTTCTAAGTAACTTCTTGTTTTAAAGGCAAAAAGGAGAGCTTTTAACTGGAGTTGTGAAACAAATGAAAGAGGCATGTCTATAGAATTGCTAGCATGTCTTTAAAACTGAATAGTGGTAATCTATAATACTTACAGAAATTTTAAGGTCATGATACAGGAACACCTACTGTGCCTATGAAACTATATGCTATAGGAAGTACATACTTGTCTGTTTTTACTAGACTGGCGTGATGAAACTCTTGTAGTGCATCAAGTTAATGATAAAAACATTTTTAAATTATTATATAGGGTGTAGTATAGTAACTGGGAGTAACTTCCCATATCCTACCAGTCATAAGAGATACTTAAAAATTAGGGGAAAAAATTCATTTTAGTAATCTGTGGGTCTGGATGAAATCCACAAGACAAAGGAATTTGGACTGAAGGCTAACTTTTTGTCTGTTCTAATCTCATCCCTTGATAACTATCCTTTAAGGAAGAAGAATGATCCACAAATTAAAAATAGGGCTCTGAGAGTTAAGACAAATTAGGTTAAATGTTCATATGTGTTACAGACTTGCTGTGTGCCTTTAAGAAGTTTGCACTAGTGCCTGTAAATTGGCAAAATGGAATCATTGCCATTCCCAGCTTGCCAGGATCTTGTAGCAGTATGTATGTGAAGGGCTCACGTGTCATTATTTGCCTACAATACTTAAAGAAATTTCTGTATCACAGAGTCCAGGGTGATGATAGAATTGAAAAAAATTTTATCTGATGTGTCTTTTTTTTTTTCTGGCCAAATATAGGTATTGATGGGTTTATCTTTGATTGAAAGGTGCAGGAAAACTTGAGCAATCAGCAAAGCCCTTGCAAACAGAGGAGACCTGTATTATTTGTTTAGGCTACAAAGATTGCCCTTAAAAGTGTAATAAACCCAAGATTGCATTACTTCATATTCCTAACTCATTTTGTCATTTACCAAATTGTTTATACAAAAGATGCTTGTGGCTGTTAGTATGGGCTCCTGCCATATAACCACTACAGAATCCTACCTTCAACCATGTGCTCTTCAGGTCGCATTTAACATAAAGGTCATGCATTGACTGTGCCTATAAAAGGTGAATAAATCTTTAGTCTTAAGTCACTGTCTTTTCTTAGAAAAAAAAAAAAGTTGTCAATTTTTGTAACTTTATGGTTTTTGGTTTTTTTAAATCCACTATTAGGGCAAAAAGCTTTTTTTTTCTTGCCCAAAATAATTTTAATCTACTTATCTTCTCTTGTAGTAACCTAATATGAATGCTGGGAATGTAACTGAAAAGCAATATTTATCCTGATTTATGAATTGAGTATCCTTTAATTTCAGAAACTTCCTAAATCAGACTCTGTGAGTTTTGGCGCTTTTTTTTTCTTTTTTCTTTTTTTTTTTTTTGAGAAAGCAAGACAGAAATGTTATAAAATTCCAATTTAATTTCCAAAAATGGATTGAGTTTTTTTTTTTTCTGCTGAGGGTTAAATGTAAAGCATGCATCTTCCAGTAAGTTAAAGAAGAAACTCTAGTGTATCTTTGTGGACACTTGAATATCCAGATCACTAGGCCAGTCTGCTTTTTAGTATGCTTGCTTTCACATTGTCTTGACTTCAAGAGAAGAATTTTTAATGCTTGCTCTTGGAATATGGCATAGTCTGGAAAGTAGGGCATTTTTTTTTTTTTTCCAGAGGTGTGGGTTGCTAGTCTGCCATGTACCCAGTCAGGCAGTTTTTTGTTTTCCTTTTTTAATGCACTCTGGACATTTTTTGTTTACCTGCTCTAGAAGAAATAGAATTTCTTGAAAGGCAGTGAAGGTTGTGGGAAGACTATCAGGACAAGTAGCACTTTGTCATACACAGATTAAAGCATTTCTGCCATTTCCCAAAGCAGAGAGTCTGAGCAATATTCTGGATTATCATCATGTGCTAGTCTGCCTTTATTCTGGTTCTGTATATTCCTGTTCAGTACCCAAATCTTAGATCATTTTCCCAGGTAGGTAAGTGTAAATAGACAATGTGAAAATGTGTGTTGGACTTCTTGGATAGGTCTTCAGGAAAGGAGTCTTTGGGTCATGACCCATGACATTTGCTGTGGCTGGTTGTAGCTGTATTTCAGGAAATGGTGTCATGATCACATGTAATTTTTCTATGGAATCTGATACGGAAGCATAGTAGGTTTTGTTTGGGGGTTTTTTTGGGTTTGGTTTTTTTGGGGGGGGTTGTTTTGTTTTGGTTTTTGATTTTGTTTTTGTTTTTTTTTAACCCTCCCTTGGAAGACCAGTATTTTATTCTAAGAATTATTTCGTTGCCTGATGACTAATCAGCGTGTTGGAGAGTTTTGTTGTCAAGAGTCATGGAAAGTTTGGCTCCTGTTGGAAATCTCACAGATAGTTACTGAAGGAAGTCAGGGCAATGTTCTCAAGCATCCCTAGCCAGGGAAAGAGTAAAATGGGTGTGAAAGTGACAGTGATGCTGAAGTTTACTTACAAGAGATGCAACTTTTCAAGTGCTGCCCAAACCATTGAGCAAAATGGAGAAGTGCTGAAAAATCCACTAGTTGCCATTACTAGACATTTCTGAATGTGATCCACAAGAAATGGAGCTGAAAGACATAATGGGATTTAGTTTACATTGTAGAGTGCTTTTAATGTTACTGCAGTACCAAGAAAAGAAATTATAGAAGGTACATCTTTGTACATCAGCTACCCTTTTTCTCAGGGAATGTTGTTCAGGTGCTGCCAGTAATCTCTGTTTCACATGACAGCAGAAGGTACTGAAATAAATTGGTGTCTGTAGTTTCCTTTGCCACTTCTCAGCTCACTTGCATGAGTTGCTTTGTTCAGGACAGAAAAAAACATGTCCTATTAATCTGCCCATAAGGTCTGTTCAGCTGTGGGATCTCTCTGACCTCTCCATTCTCTTGAAAAAATGAGTTATTTGCCCTCAAAGATTCCATAATTGAGGCACAGGTAGGAAGCAGTTTGAGAATAAAGACTAGATATGTAAAGGGGCTCAAGTAGCAATATTTGGCATCATTATGCACAAATTGCACCTTTGGGGCACAAAAATCTACTCACCAAGTCAGGGTATAGTCCTGGGATGTTCTGAGTTGTTACTGTGGAAGAAAAAAACAGTTTAATATGAGTGTAGGCCTGGAAAAAGATGCTAAATGAAGGCATTATGCCATATATGTACTATATTAGCTGCTGTTTGCCTCTTGGCACTGGGACAGTCACAGCAGTTTGGGTCTGGTTTTGATCGTGGTCATATAAATAAATGTATGTATCATGATACAACAAAAATATCATGACTGAGTAAGAGACAGAAACTGGGCTGTGCAACATATTGTGTTGTGAGTTTTGAAACATGTTCTGCATACCTACATTTGTTAGAAGAGAGAGTGAGAACAGGGTAACATGTTTGAAAACTGAGAGCTAACCATTTGAGGGGGAATTTCAGGATCAGGATGGTGTGATCATGGAGATGAAGCCCATGCTCTGTTTGCCCTTTGCTCAGTTGCTAGCCATCACAATGGGCCATCACAAGGGAATGGGTCTAAGTCCTGCCTGCTCACTTGGAAAGTAGCCAACCCAAATTGTCACTATTCTTTACCTGCCCAGTTCAGGGGAGAAAAACTGCTAGCTGTTCAGTTTTGGAAGTGCCATTTGTAAGATCTTCAGTTCATTGTTGGCAGCATGATATATTGATGTGGTGCTCCTTTGTGTCATTCTTTATCAATAGAGAGCACAAAATTTTAAGTTATAGTAGCTCAGTGTTGATGGATTTTTCTTGTTATTTGCAGTCTTTCAGTTGCTCTGGTTGATCTCACAAGTCTTCAGCAACAGCTGATTGCATTGCTGCTGAAGCAATGCCAACAGGCTAGCATGCAGCTAACTCGAGATTAAGCCTGTGAAGATTTGTGGAGTACTTAGGTATCACTGTCACCAGGGATTTTTTGGTGGATTTCTCTGTGCCCTTCCATGGCTCATACAGACATTGATTAAACTCAACCTGAATCACACCTGGGGTCTCTATAATTAGGGCATCATCAGTAGTCTTGTGGGTGTGGATAGTGGTTCTGATTGTTGGAAAGCGAGGTATGTGCTTGTATTATTCAAGTTGAATCTGTATCTCACCTTCTCCTTGGGCTCATGTTGTCCCACACATGTGCAAGGGTAAATGAGAGCAGATACTGCCATGGTACCCAAGGCCTGTGCTGAAGTGAGTGCAGCTGCCAGCACCAGCTGTGCTTCATTCACTTGCCCCTGAGAGCTGTAAAGGCCAAATCACAAAGGGTGCTTTGGCCAGAGGCTTCACTGCAATCCCCAGTAGCTGCTTGCAGTAATGTAGCACTGCATGGATATGGGAAGGGAATGGTGAAATATTTTGGATTTTGTCTTTTCCCTCCTATCTCTTCTAGCTTTGACTCAAACTCTCAGATCTCTACACTAGTTTTTGTAGCCCAGGCTTTTGTTGTTGGTGTTGCCCAGATTGGTAGCCTAAGAGTACAAGCATTAACGAGAAACAGAGAAACAAAACCCAGAAGTATCCCAAACCTGTTCTCAGAAGCCACACTCAGACCTGTGGGATCTGAGCTTTGGGAGCCACCAAGTTAAGTGACTTCAGTAGGTGTGTTCCTAGCTGGTGTGAGGATACTGGGGCTGTTGTCATTTCACTAACTGGTTTGGTTGGCTGGCAGACATTGGACAGTTTGTCTGATGTGGGAATTATGTTGTTTGTAGTCTAACCAGTGGAACATCTGACTAGGAAATGGGTGGTAGGCTCTGCCTGTGGACTGTTAGGTGTTTTGCTGGTCAGCGTACTGGACTCAAGGAAGCCCCATGCTGCCATCAGTATCACTCACAGGCATCCTTTGGGTGGTAGGATTGAGGACAAGATACTTCTTAAGAGCTGCTCTTTTTGGCCATGGCTTTTCTAGTTAGATGCTTATATTTATTTTGTTTGGTTAGGTTTTTTTTTTTTTCAAATTTTTTTTCTGAAACAGCCATTCTTCTCATTGCATTAAAGCAACAACACTTGGGGTTTGGGCTTTTAAATTCTTTTTTTTTTCTTTACAGTCACTGTGCTTTCTGATGAAGTACATCTCTCAGCCTGTCTCTAAAACCAAGTGGAAAATGTGCTTTGCCTCATTATCTGAAAGCTAACAGAATTGTCTATTTTAGATCTGAATAGCTGAGAATGAATTACCATGAATGCAAGAGAAACTCCCTTTAAGTACGTAATGTTCTTAAAATATGCAAACTTTAATATGCATCACATCCAAAATCTTAGATTTCACCAGGAAGTGAATAAGCAGGCAATGCAGATTGCAGATTATACATATTCATATACTTCTTCATCAAGGTATTTTGTACCACACATTTCTGCCAAGGCAGTTCTAGGAACCAAGCAGAGTTTTCGTATAAAATCTTTGCTTTGGAAAGTCTTAATGGTGTTTGCCCATGTAGGATTTGTTGTAATAACCTAATAGCAAAGTGACAAAAACATGAAAAATAGTAGGAAAACCTGAGTCTCAAAATTTTTGAGGCTTTAGATTAAACATGGGTAGTATGAATGTGCATGGGAGAAAGCAGTTATGTTCACCATTGTCAAATGATATAAAATAGATGAGATAATTATAAACTCTACACAAAGGTGCACTCCTTCAGAGAAGAATACTGACATCTTCTCCAGCCCACTTCCATCAGTGAGATTGCAATGTTCTTCCTTTGTAATAAATATATATTGTCAAGAGACAAAAGGCATAGGCCAAAATTTTGTAAAAAATAAACCAATCAAACAAACCAACACCTCCCCCCCCCCAATAAAGGACCTAAAGCACTGTTATGTAATGGCTAAGGGAAGGAAATCAGGAGAACAAGTAATTAATGTAAAATCTTCAGTGTTCTAGTTTTCAGTTTGACAGAAATATTGTTTTGAGGACAGGTACAGATTTTTTATTTTATGAGGTGATGAACCTGAAGCAATTATGCCAATTTGATCCTTTACAGAATCCCAGCTGATCTGGGCATTTCTGGTGGAGCTTTGGCAGAATGATCAGTTTTTGTGTTCTTATAGGGAACATGCATACATTAGTATATATGCTCCAGGCAGCAAAATTAGAAAGCAGAAAAGAACATGAAATGTATTTAAATGCCTATGCAGCACTGTTAGAAAGCAAATAACCACAATATTCTTAAAATAGCTTGTGAAATTTCAAGTGAAAAGAAGCCATTTAGAGATGGTAAGAAGATAAGCATTATTGGCATTTTCTGTCAGATTGGTAGTAACTGTAAGCTATGCTCTGACTATAGCAGAATATCCCTTGGAGATGGTAATAAATTAGCAAAGCAGGATGTTACTGCAAGTGATGTTTGGGATCATGTTAAAAAAAACTCCTTCTAACAAACAAAAAACCCCCAACCCACTCTGCTAGGGCAGAAATAGGCAGTTCAATAAAAACAAAATCTGTGGGTGGTGACCCCTGCTGAAGCAAGGCTGCAGGTCTTGGGTCTTGGCCATTGGGAAGGACTGGGGCTTTTATAGCCCAGGCATTGCCTAGGAAGGCTGACCTCCCTCATACATTTATTCCATTTGTATTTTTAGGCTCAGTTTTGCTTTCAAAAGTTACTGTCTCTGACACTACTACTTTTCATCACATATCCTGAGTAATCCAGGGTTGAGGGCAGCAAGTGCTCCAAACCAAGATCTCCACACATGTACTCATCTTCTGCTTGTACGTAGACAAGTTCTAACACAAATTAACTTTTTTCTCCAGTGGTATTACAGAAGATTAGAAATATTGCTGTAAATTATATATATTTGTTTCCTCTTATCTAGTTCAGATAATGACCAAGTGTACTGGTCACAAGCAATAACAAAGATGAATTTCTAAGGACAAACATGCTAAGTAACAGGATACACATTTAAGAAAGAAAAGCTCATCAACATCTTCACTTTGTTGCTTTAACATAAGAATAGATGTACAAATAAAGAAAAAAAGCCTAAAATCTTGATCAAGCTGTTTGGGTGGGAAAAGATTAGCATTTGATTCCCAATAATGAGCTGTGACAGCCCATTTCACTGTGTTGGGTCATTGGTCTAACATATCAGGCAGCCATTTAATTTTTTTATTTTCAGTGTTTGTAATTACATACAGCATCAATTATTCATAAGAGCTGAAATCTCTTTAACTGATGTAAGTAGGAGAGACTTATTTACATCATTTTCAAGGTTCTGTGTTCTGACAGGTTAAATAAACAACTTGCAGAGTAACTCCAACCAGAGGGTTGGTTTCAGTGGGGACCCAGCTTCACTGTCCCTGTGCAAGCACACGCAGCATGGGGGATAAACAAGAGGAGGCAGAGATGTGCACACACCTGCAGGGCTGTGATCTTGTGTCCTGGGCTGGCTGCTGTGACTGGAGTGCTGGAATGGAAGGACACAGCTCTTTAGCAGGCAGGAGAGATGAGAGGAGGGTGTTACCTGATGCCAGTGAGCAGCTGGAGTGCCTGGAGCAAAGTCTGGGGGGAAAGAGGAGCCAGCGAGAGCTGTGGGTCAGGATTAAAGGGAGGGCAGGGACAGGTGACATTGTAGTGGGGGTCTGCTACAGCTGCCAGGCCATGGAGCACATGGGGTCCCCTATGGGTGTTCTCACGTTCAGAACTCCTGGTGTTCATGAGGGACTTCATCCACCCCAACATCTGCTGGAAGGACAACACAAGGGAGCAAAAGCAATCCAGGAGATTCCTGGCATGCTTTAATGGTAACTCCTCCAAGAGACAGGGGAGCCAACAAGGAGAGGTTCTGTGCTGGCCTTTGTTCTCACTAATAAGTAGGATCTGGGGGGGAATGTGAATCTCCAAAGCAGCCTGGGCTGCAGTGACCATGAAGTGGTGGAGTTTGAGATCCTCAGGGTGGTGATGAGGGTGCACAGCAAGCTCAATACTCTGGACTTCAGCAGAGCAGATTTTGGCCTATTCAGGGATCTGCTTGATAGAGTGCCATGGGACAAAGTCCTGGAGGGAAGAGAAGCCTGAGAAAGGTGGTTAATATTCAAGAATTACCTCCTCCAAACTCAGGAGTGATGTATCCTAACAAAGAGGAAATCAGGTAAAAAGGCTAGGAGGCCTCTATGGATGGACAAAGAGCTCCTGGACAAACTCAAACACAAAAAAGAAGCCTACAGCAGGTGGAAGCAAGGACAGGTAATTAGAGAAGAATACAGAGAGGTTGTCTGAGCAGCCAGGAATCAGGTTAGGAAAGCTAAAGCCCTGAAAGAAGGAAGTCTGATCAGGGATGTCAAGGGCAGCAAGGAAAGCTTCTATAGATATGTTCATGATAAAAGTAAGACCAGGGAAAAGCTGGGCCTTCTCCAGAAGGAAATGGGAGACCTGACTATCTGTATATGAAGAAAGACAAGGTACATAACATTTTTTTGCTTCAATCTTTGCTGGCAAATGCTCCAGCCACAGCACCCAAGTTGCAGAAGACTTCAAGTCCCAGAAGGGACTGAGAGAATGAAGAACCAGCTGCTGTAGGAGGTCAAGTTCAATATATTCTGAGGAACCTGAAAGTGCACAGGTTAATGGGACCTGATGAGATGCATTCATAGATTCCAAGGGAACTGCCCAAGGAAGTGGCTAGGCCACTATCCATCATATTTGAGAAGCCATGGCAGTCAATGAAGTTTCCACTAACTGGAAAAGGGAAAACATAAGCCTGTCTTCTAAAAAGGGGGAAAAAAAGGAAGACCTAGGGAACTACAGGTTAGTCGGTTGTACCTCAGTGTCTGGCAAGATCATGGAGCAGATCCTCCTGGAAATTATGCAAAGGTACATGGAAAGTAAGGAGATGATTGGTGACAGCCACACGGCTTCACTAAAGCCAAATAATTCATGACAAACTTGGTGGTCTTACAACTGGGTTATGGCAGTGGTGGATATGGAAAGAGCAACTGACATCATCCACCTTGATTTGACACTGTCCTGCATCACATCCTTGTCTCTAGACTGGAGAGGCATGGATTTGATTACTTGGTGGATAATGAGTGGATAGATAATAATGGCTGGGTGCACTCAAAGGGCTGTGATCAACAGCTCCATGTCCAAGAGGAGAGCGGTGAGGTTCCTCAGGGGTGGGTGCTGTCTAACACCTCTGTCAGTGACAGGGATGGAGCCCACCCTCGGCATGTTTGCCAACACCACCGAGCTGTGTGGTGCTGTCTCACTGCAGGGAAGGGATCCAGAGGGACCTTGGGAGGCTCAAGAGATGGGTCTGTGAGAACCTTATGGTTCAACACAGCTGAGTGCAAGGTGCTGCACCTGCTTCTGGGCAATCTGAAGCACAAGTACAGGCTGGAAGTGGATAGAAAGCAACCCTGAGAAGGAAGGCTTGGGAGTGTTGGTGTATGAGAAACTCAGCATAACCCCCAGTATGTGCTGGCAGCCCAAAAAGCCAATTGCATTTTAGGACTACAACCTTATGTAAATTTAATTTCTTTTGCATATTAAAAAATTAGGGATAGTGAGATATTCTGGTTTCTGTGTATTTTAATCCTTTATGGATGTATTGATGTCTGCAAAGACAGCAATAATTATGTATGTATTTGTTTTGGTACAGGTGATTTAAAAATCTGTAGATGGCATTTTTAATTTAAAAATAAATAAATTTTAGGACATCCCATGAAATGAAGCCATTTTTTCTTACCAACATCTACTTTTCTCGCAACAGCCGAATTACTGTCTTTTTCTCCCAGTAGCCCATAAATGCTACCACTATAGTGTTGTTTTCTCTCTCATCTTTGGCTTCTCAGTCAAGTCTGCAGGATTCAATGAAAGCCTGTGTTACCTTCATGCCTCCCTACCTGTATTCTGCTCTGTATGTGAATGCCTGTGTCTGTGTGCACTCTATGCCTGGCTATGGAGCAGTCTCAACTCACTTTCTTCTGGAAGTGTGTACTTGCGATGCCTTCCAGCAACACACATCTTTGAGTGGAGCCAGATCCCTCTGTGTGCAGATCCTACCCTCTTAGGAGCTGTGGGTATTCTTCAGCGAGGTTAGTCAGAGTTTTGGAGTGAGCTTCAGACGTTCTTGGGATGTTAAGATTTGTTTTTTGGGAAATTTGATGGCAGTGTTGATGTCTAACCTGTCAGGTTCTTTGGCTGACTGGTACATACAGGAAGCACCTGTGGCTATGATTTACCTTTTTGTGTAAAGGCCAAGCCTATGTGCTGCTGTTCTTTAATTTTGTTTTTAATAAAAAAACCCCAAAATTTCTGAGACTGACGTATTTGGTGAGGGAAATAATATAACATAACTCATGCATTTCATCATTGAAATATTACAATTGCTGTTAAATTTCCAGATTGAAATACAAATATTTTGAAAGCTATGCTTTAACTATTGTATTGCCAGGAGTGTTTGTCTTCCAGATAATAGCTGTGTATTTGCTGTGCTCATCCCTTCTTCTCATGTCTCACAGTTGTCATAGCCTTTCACAGAGAAAAGACAAGAACCATTCTCCATAGACCTGGCAACTTCTTTGTCAGAGTCATTTCTTCAAACTGTCAGTGAGTTTGTCATGCTTTCCTTGAGATTTTGTGAGATTTTATCAGTGTGAAGGTAAATTAACATAAATACATTGTCTTGTGTTGGTCTCAGCCTCTGAAACAATCTTCTACCTGGATTAATCCTGAACTAAAATGAAAGTTTCTTGTGATGGAGGGAAATTAGAAGGGCTCCAAATTACTGCTATTATCTGTGGTGTCCCAGCCTATCATTGTCCTGAGTAATGGGGAGTTAACTCTGTTTCCTCCATTTGGGACATAAAAACATGAATCTAACTAAAGCATGTATTTTAGAGAGGCATTCATTTAGATTTGAATTTGCGTTTGTTCTGATTAGGTCATTCTAATTAATAGTCTGTTTGTGAAAGAAGACAAGTGAATATTAACTAGTGTAATATAGGGATATGATTGCAATAAGCATAATTCAAAATTTTCTGAAAGTTGGGACCCTAGAGAAATAGGTAAGCTTGGAACTGAAAAGGTGGAACATATACTGCCCATGATCCTCATCAGTTAAACTTTAGCCTGGGATTTTGATGTATATAATGAAAGGACCATAGGTAAATCAGGAATAACTCTCCTGAAGACAGTAGAGTTAAATGGAATAAAATCAGTGTCTTGAGAGCAGGTTCTCAGCCTATTGTTTGAATTTGGGCTAGGTTTGACCCACTGACCTTAGTGGTGTCCTTGAGAGCTTTAATACAGTTTTGCCCTCAATAGAATAGAAAAAAAAAGTATTATTTGGATATGACATTTGTTTCCTAAGCTCACCTGGGGCATTTGCACTTTCCATACAAGGAAGACATGCTATGGTGTGGATGTTTGTCTATCCATTAAGCTACATTAGCAGTATTCCTGCTTTGTAAATAAGGATGGGGTTTAGAGTGCTATGGGCTGCCAAACTGAAGAACTTAAACATATAATAGCTTAGTTTAATTTTTGTGGGGTTTTTATTTGTTTATTTTTCTTCTTTTTCAAGGGGGTTTAGTCCTTTGCCATATGAAGAAATTACAGTGGCTAATTGAAAGTGAGGCTTGTGGAAAGTGTTCTAATTTTTACTGACACTGAAGATTAATCACTAATCCCCTGCCAGCCCTTGTCACTTTTAGCAGGCATTTTGGCTTTGTGTGTTTTTCTCTAAAAGAACATTACCTGCAGTTGCTGTAAGTGTGGCAGGAGAGTGAGCAGTGTCCTGTTGGCCTCTGTCCTCCAGAGCAGCTGCAGAGAGTGGGGTGTGCTTGCCCTGGCTTGGGCACACGCAGGGTTTCCTGCACTCTGCAGCACTCCTGGGGATGTGTCTTTGCTGTGGTTTGCAGACCTGCAGGAAGCACCAGTGTACAGGTCTGGTTGTCAGAGAGTGCTCAGGCATGTCCTTAACAGCCCCTGATAGGCAGAGCCTCTTCTTGATCCCAGGCTTACAGTCCCTGACTTCTTAGGAAGGCTGCACATCTAATGTCTGCGATGTCTTCAGCTTCTTGTTCCAGGTGGCATTAATGGCACAAGAATCTCTGGCAGTTTCTGAAGCAAAAACATTTAAATTGTGAGTTTGCAAAAAGAGACATGTCAGGTTATTAGAACAGGCTGACCATCTAGAGGATGCCCAGGTAGGGATCCTTTCATAGCATAATCTTCTTAGGCTTGCTACTCTACAGATCACCCCACAGACTTCCATTTCCTCCTCTACTTACAAAATTATGCTGCTTTTGATCATTTACCAATTATTTATATTTACTTGCTTGATCTGTATTGCCAAGATGTTTTAGAAGCTCTACCTCCATGTGGTTCTCAGAGCAAGGATTTTCAAGCATGAATTTCAGTTGCTAACAAATGACAGATTGTGGAATTCTCTCTTACGTAGTGCTAACAATCAAACTACTGTAACATACCATGTAAGTTTGTGCACTTTCAAATGGTAATTTAATCAAAACTTCATCAGTATACAGACCTCTGTCATTTCTCTCCCACAGACCTACCCCACCCCCTGATAATTTTCACCTATGAAGTTTGTAATAGATTTTGGTTGAAACAAAGTAGAACATGAAGAGTTACATTCAATATTGGAGTGACATCATGCTTGTAAACAAGAGTCTCTGTGCACAGCTGTACATTATGTATTGTGAGGCAGCACTCTTTCTAATACTGAAAAAAATATTAAATGTTGCTGGACATGTTCTGAATTTATCTGTATGTCTGTTTATTTTATTGGGAAAAATCCTCCTTTTGCAATGACGAGGTTTTGCAATCCATGGGTTTTTTTCCTTCTATATTTTGCACAGATTAGTGGGGATGTGTGTAGCACTCGAGTTAGTATTGTGTTTCTAGCAAGTTGAGTTGAATAATTTTGAACAACCAGCCCTTGGCATGATGTCACTATAACCTTTAAGATTAAGTATATTTTTGCTGTAGAGTTAACTTCAATAGCCATGTAGATATTGCCTCATGCCCATTCCCTTCCCACGTTTACTCCTGCTGGAAAACTGGAGCTGTGAACTGGCGCGCATCAGCAGTGTTGCATCTGGCATGGTTTTTGGGATGGGGTAACCCTCCCACAAGGCTGCCTGGGTTTCACATTGGAGGGAGTAGTCCTTGAGCAGCCTGCAGAGCACAAAGCCAGCTGCTGTCTGCTGTGCCTGCAGGCAGGCACTGGGAGTCCTGAGAACCTGTGTGTGGACATGGCAGAGAGGAGAGAGGGGAGCAGAGCGTTGGGTAGCAGCTGGAGCAGCAGTGGGGTGGAAATCACAATGCCTGAGTACCACTTCTACATGTTTGTATCTTGGGGCTGGAAGCTGTGGATTTAAGTACAATATTCCTGTGTCCTGTGAGTGGGATTTCACGGCTGTCCTCATAATTCAACCTGCATGCCAAGATTGTCTCTTGGCATCCCTGTCTCTGTGGGTACCACTTCCACTTGAGCTGTGTGAATCAGGACAGTCATCTCAGTCCAAACCTAAGAGTCAGCCTAACTCAGATCTCAGTAAGGATGGTGGCTAAAAATAGATATCCAGGGAAGGTGGTAATCACAGGCAGAGTAAGTAGTGTTTCTTCCCTGGGAATTTCTCTGCTGTTCCTGATGCTGTGTGGCTCCAGGAGGAGCATTTAATATCCCTCATTGAATATTTCTGCCATTGATTTGTCCACTTGTTTCTGAGCCAAGACTTTCCACTCCTGACACATTTGAAAGATAATTTAGTATTTGTTTTATACCTCAAGGAAAATGCACTATAGGTTTTCTTTTGCCCACCTTACAATGCTTACCCTGCCAGACATGATCTGGTTGACAACTCATCTACTTTGTACTGAAAACACCTAAATTCCTGTAGGGCTGATTATTATCTGAGACTTTCTTGTATGCTTGTATGCTAATGTTTCCACCTTTCTGGACAGCAGAAGTAAATAGTGATTTGCTACCAGAAAAACAGAGAATAGTTCAACTTGCTCCATAGCAAAGAACTGTGGGTTCTGTTTTTAAATCTCCCAGTAACGCATTTGGATGACCTCCATGAAATCCCAGCCTGGGCAGGAAGGCTTTGTGTGGTTGCTGCTGAAACACTGATTATTCACATAAGCTCAAAAATAATTGCTGATCACGGTTCTGACATTCTTGCTATTTTTTTTCTAACAGTAAATAATTTGTAAATTCTGTTGCACAGTAAACTAAGCTGCTTGTAGCCAAATAAATGAGTGAATTTTGAATTATGTAGCTGAAAAATAACTTTTTTCTTTGTTTCAAATTATGTTAGTTTTTTGCTACATGTTCCTTTTTTTTTTTTTAGATGTGCTGAGGTAGCTGTCTAGAGGAGTTAAATCTTCATATCTAGAGATTATATACAGAACTGACAGCCAAAGCCCTCCCTGAGTTTGGGAAAAGCTTCTGAATGGGAGCAAAACATTATTTTATGCTTTCTTGTTAGAAATATGTCAGATTCCGATTTTTTTAAAATACAAGCACATCTGCTGAGACTTGCTGCAAATTTACTTGCTTGAGGAAACAACTCAGCCATCTGATGGTGGCAGTCATGACTGATGTCCTGAAATGAATTTGGCCCAGAACAGTAGTGACAAAATAAACAGTTTTGAGGAATCAAACATCCCCCATATTACAAAACAGCAGTTCCATAAAATATGCTGTCTGTTTTGATAAAAATGTGTCTACATTTTTTTGTCTTTTTATTTAAAGAAAAATTTTTCGGGGGAATTAGAATTCATGTTTCAAGATAACTTGGCTTGTTATGTTATTCTTATGCTCATGTATATATATGTTTGGAGTTTGTAACAGCTTGTTAACCAGAGGTTTCCTTCCTTGTGTCTAGCACTCCAAACCTCTGTAGCTGGGTTTCCCAGTGTATTTTTTTGCCACTTGGACCTGTCACTTCTGTATGTGCTTGTACGAACCACTGTGACTGTGGTTCAGAAATTGTAGCTTTGCTCTGATTTTTTGTCCCCAAAGGAATAAGAAGTCAGTTTGTATCTTAGGCTGTTGTTACTGTCTCTTCTGTTTTCTCAGTAATTTTTTTCTCTTGGCTTAGGTGTTCAAGACATGGTAACGTACATAAATCCCACGTAAAATTTACATAACTCCCATGTAAAATTTAATGGGATAAAATAAAAAGGTTAATATTTCTCATTTTTCAGTTCTGTGTAAACATGAAGAGCAGTTTTTAAAGCTGAATATTAATAAGCGCAGTAAGGGCATACATTTTTAATGTGGCTGCTGCCCACATTTGAAATTAGGTCATTCAGATTTTCTTCTTGCTCTTTATTCCAGCAGTTAATACATCACGTGAAAGTAGAGTTCAATGCCAGTGGTTTTTGCTAATTAGAAATCTGAAGGTTGTATTTGGAAGGCAAAACATAAAACTATTTATCTATTTTATCTCTAGTAACTCTTAAAGAAGCTGCTAAGCCTAGAAATGAAATAGGGGCAAGGCCATGTGTTTTACGTCATATTTTGCAGTCTCTCCCAGTTGGAAACAAGACAGGAGTCTGATTACAAATGTTTGCAGCGTGCAGTTGGAGATGTGCCAGGATGGCACTATAAAACATTTGCACTGGGGTTTTGGTGGGGGTTGGCATTGTTATTGACTTACCTAAGGAGTTTTAAAGGTTAGTCAAAGCAAAAGTTGATCCTTTAATGGGATTACAAATTAATATTTTTCTCTATAGGGCTGTCTTTAGTTACAGATTTCCAATAGGTATATTTTGTAAAAATGAAGTAATTTTTTCACATACCCTGCTTGCATTATTGTTTGCAAGATGCCAATTTCTGTGCACTCAATAAATAAAGAGATGCAGATCTAAATGTTTCACATCCACTCATGAACAGCAGTAAGTAACAGTAACTTTTAGAAAACTGAAAATGGTCTCGAAATCTTTCTAGTTAGAATGTACCATCTCCTGCAAAGCTACTTAAAAGTTAAAGTGAATACGAATGGGTTCCTATAAAGATACAAAAATAATGTTGATCTGGTGTTTGTAGTTGTCACACTTGGAATGAGGTATAACATTGTTATGTTAAAAACAAGTTAGATTACGACAAAAATAATCAAAATGTTGTTTTCTTTCAGCTCCAGCGGTAAACCGATTCACCAGACGTGCATCAGGTAAGCTGAACGAAGTTCCATTTGTCTACATAATAGTTGAAACATTATGCTGACAGTGACTGTCCTGTAAAACGTAATATGATGTTTGTCAGTGTTCTTTAAAGATGCTGGACTTGGGCTAACCTCTAATTTGTTACTTCTTTACTGAAAAAATGTAGCCAAGGTTTCAGGTCATGGAACTTTGCACTAGCCCTTCTTGTTGCTGTGGAATTTATTAAAAACCAAAGCTTTTTTTTAATACACCCCCCCACCACCCTTAAAGAAAATAATTTCAGTTCTAGCAGATCTGAAAGCTGAAAGCAAGAGAAGAATTTAATCTGAAGGTAAGCAGGCTTACCTCGCTTACTTCATAGGCAGCCTGAAACTGCAATTTCGTGATCAGCTATGCATGAAGAAATGTTAAACTGTGCTGGAAACTGTTTTCCAAACCCAGGCTGTTTTGTTTGTTGTGCTGTGCAGAGTTGGCAGATTGGGTCTGGAAGCACTGTTCTCATGCTGGTGGTGGTTGTGTTGGGTGTGCACCTGCCTTGCCTGGTGCTGGTTTGTATATTCTTCAAGTTAACTTAGTTCTTGCTGGCTCAGAGGACTCTTACTTTACTTTATTTAACAGATCCCTCCACATTATGTATCATTAAAAGTTAATATTCTTGGCCTTTCCTTATTGTTCTGCTGTGTCATGTCCTTTAGACTTAATTTTTGAAGACTTTTTTTTAATTGTGAGGCCTAGAATCTGGATCTTATTTGTTTGAAGTACTATGAATCTGAAATGTCATGAGACTCATGGCTGACTTATAAGAGTCAGGCGAGCAGAAGATGTGAGCTATTCCTAGTCATTTTAGTATGCCATATTCAGTATAAAATGCTCTTTGTTTTCAACTTCAGGTCATTTTTAATAAATGTATTTCATAATCCAGTAATTCTATCTAGACTTCTAGTTTTGCTACTTACAACCTCAGTCAGGAAGTCTCTCGTCAATTTAAAAATACTAGTGAAAATCCTCAGGATCACTGAGGAACTGTAGAGAAAAAAGGAAGTTTGCAGGATTGGTGCGTAGCATATAATAGAATCACATAATGGTTTGGGTTGGAAGGAACCTTAAAGATCACCCAGTTCCAACCCCCTGCCACAGGCAGGGACACCTTCCACTATCCCAGGTTCCTCAGAGCCCTGTCCAGCCTGGCCTTGGACACTTCCAGGGATGGGGCATCCACCTCTGGTCTGGGCAACCTGTGCCAGTGCCTGACCACCTTCACATATGCAGCACAAAGTAAGAAAATGTAATTAATTCCAAATATTCTGATGCTTCATGAGGTACTGTAGCTTGAAATGAAAGGAATGATTTGTTAACTAGTGCTCAGCAACAGTGAGCAGGGCTCTATGCAAATCACATTTCATGTTTTAAGGAGAGTTCTACTGTGACTGATTGATAGCTGACAGTAATGAATGCAGTTCTTCTAACAGATGTGTGATAAGCTTTTGCATTCAGAGAGTTTGATTGTTTGAAAAGCTAGTACTTGCACACAAAAAGCCCCCAGTCAGTTATTCTGGATGTTCAAGCTAGAACAAGGAAATGCTGCAGTCCACTATGTGTGCTATTTTATTGTTAGTGGTAGCTTTAATAGTTTTTTTTTCAAAAAGAAAGCCTGTGAGAGGTGATAGTTCTTACTTTTCTTCTTAAATTATGACTGTCAGAGAAGCACAATACATTTAAGAAACTTGATTGTTAAAATATAAAGTTAAAAATATAAATCAGACTATACTGATAATATAAACATTTCACAGGGATGTTTGCAGTCCTAACCGTATTTTTAAATATTGTTTTTTAAATTGAACATTTGTCTGTGTAGATTAAGGCAATCAAGATACCTTGCAAGGGAAAAGCTAGATAGTAGCTGTTGGGTTTGGGGTTTTTTTATGCTTGGTACCTTAACCTTCTGTAGTCAAAGCTGATTCTCATGTTTAGGAAATGCCATATGTATTATGTAGGCAGACCAAATGAAATGTAGGGGTTTTTTTCCTCAAATATGAGCTTCTCCTAATTTTAGGCTGTTTGGCTAAGAGTTATTTTAAAATTTGAAATGTGCAATATTTTAGATTCTTGACTGCTTTTGAAGATTTTCTTCTGGTGAATATTTCTCCAAGCCTAGTGGTGAATATTTGGAGAGTTAGCTGTAGAATGGGGTGTTATGTTACATCTGATTAATGATATTGCAGACTGATTCTGGGAGTGTGTGACTTCAGGGTGCCTTTTGTCATGCCTCTGCCCATAGGTTCTCCCTACTTCTCTTGCACAGACCTAGGGGTTGTGCTGCCTGAGAGTGGATTGATTTAAAATAAAACAGAAATACATGAGATTCTGGTGTGGTGATTTGCATTGGTTTCCAACATTTCCTCACAGAGAACAATAATTCTCTACAGTGGGTATTTTGATGCTTCTTGTAACTCTTTGGGTAATGCCTAGTATTTTCCTTGGTTGCATAAGACATAGTTATTTTTCCTAACTGAGCTAGAAATTAGGCACCCAGAGCTTAATTGCTGAAGCACCTACTGAAAATAATACAGCACAGCATTTATTATTTAACAGCTGTTCCTGTTAACATGCTGAGAATGTATTAATGAACTGTCATTGGTATGTAGAGGAAAAAAACAGAAGTAAGCTGGGATAAATTAGCTGTTCTGGAATTCCAGTTCTTAAAATTTATTGAGCTACCTAATTAGGTATCTCTGATGTGTGTTTATTCATATGTATGTGCATATATGCACTGTGGGCTCTATACATAAAATACACTTACAGTGCTGGTGACAGCTACTCATGGGCTAGCTAATAATGCACTCCATTGTTCTAGGCTATGCACAAAGAATAATAGATATCACACTCTAAAGAGGAGTTTAGTAAGAAGAGGAGATTAAAAATACTTTATAGAGCTAGAATGAACAATGAGACAGCTGCAAGTAGTTAATCCTTTATTTTTCTTTTCAAATCTGATGTCAATAAGATGAAGAGAAAGGAAAACAACTGTTGAGGCGATCAAGAGACTTGCGTGTGGAAAGAAAGGGGAGCATGAAGGACATCCCTTCCTCCTTCAGATAGGATGTGGGAGGTTCTCTGCAGCCTCATACAGGGGAAAATCTGGCACAAGTTTGCCAGAACAATTTATTCTTCTTCGTTGTGTAAGGTGCCGTTAGGAAGAAAGTGACAAAATAAGAGTTTTGGTCTGTAGTATCCTGAGCCCTTGTGTAGACTGGATTAGTCATGCCCATAGTAGCATTTATATTTATTACTTCTGCTTCTCAATTTAATAATTCCTACAGGAAGCATGGCAATGTATTTAAGAAACATGGTGAATTTTACTGCATTTAGACAGGAGTCCTGTTAGTGAAAGGATGGCTAATTGCTTTCTGAAATTACGGAAAAGCATAGGTGATATCAAATTAAATGGTTAAATATAAACGAGTATTTAGGAAGAGCAGATCAACATTGATAGCCAAGAATAGAAAATGTCCCTAGGAACAATATTTCACTTGTGATTTTCAATCAACTCAACTATATTGAGTTTTTCTTAAAAAGATTGGCACCCACTTTCCTGTGGCATATTAAAAATTGTCAGAGAAAGGCAGCATACTTAAATGAAGTGCTATTCCCTTTTATAGAGTAAGGCAGAAGCTGGGGTTGTACCAAAAATAATGGTGTGGAATTAAGTAACTGTAAAGTACCCTTTGAAATGCTCAGGTAGCATGCAGTGTTGTTAGAAGCATATCGAGTGATGAAAGAATGAAGAACTTCATTGATGAACCAGTAATTCCAGTTCTTCAAGAGGGATCACTGGTTCTGCTTCTTGTGAGTGATGAATATTTCCCAAACTGAATTCAAGTGATGTTGGATTCACCTTTGTTCATTGCACATGTGTAGTTAATCCAAAATTTGAAATGTCCAATATGCCACATGTCTGAGATAAGCAAGGACACAGCAGCCATACAGTGGTATCTAATACTAAAACTCAGTTAAGCACTAAGGCTGCCATTGTCATGGTGAGGAAAACCAGGAGAAAATGCTGTCAGAGTTTGAGACAAATCTACATTGCATGAACAGAGTACAGTAAAGAAGGCATATTGTGCCTTGTCAGGGTTCTTATAATTACCATCACTGTAACACCCAAATCCTTTGCTGAATAACAAAAAGGGTGTGGTGCACTGAGCTGTATGCACTTTAAAGCTACTGGATCAGAGAGAGTGCTGTGCTTCAGTCTGGTCCTGGTCCTGCTTAAAACACATATGTTATAGAATATCCTACATTAGCAGGAAAGCACAACTCCTGTCCCACCACAGGACACCCCAAGAGTCACACCATGTGCCCAAGAGCATTGTCCAAATGCTTTTTGAGCTCCATCGGATCTGGTGCCGTGGTCATTTCTCTGGGGAACCTATTCCAGTGCCCAGCCACCCTCTGTGTGAAGAAAGATTTCCTAATGTCCAGCCTGAACCTCCCTGGCACAGCTTCATGCTGTTCTTTGGATCCTATTAATGGTCACCCAAATGAAGAGATCAGTGGCTGCCCCTCCCCTTCCCCTTGTTAGGAAGCTGTAGACAGCTGTGAAGTCTCCTCAGTCTCCTCCAGGCTGAATAAATCAAGTGACCTCATCCACTCCTTGGCTTTCTCCTTCAGACCCTTCACCATCTTCATAGCCCCACCTTTGGAATAATAGCTTTAGATCTTTATTGTGTTGAGGCACCCAAAACTGCACACAGGACTCCAGGAGAGGCCACCCCAGTGCAGAGCAGAGCAGGACAATCCCCTCCCTTGCCCAGCTGGTGTGATGCCCTCAGGACACGCTTGGCCCTCCTTGCTGCCAAGGCACTGCTGACTCTGGCTCTTGGGAATGAAGAACTGCTCTCAGTGATCTGCCTCACAACACTTCTGGGTCTGTGGATAGTTAGTGAAAAAAGCTGTTTCCCATGCAATCCATAATTAATTGATCCAGCTTCCTTTCTTTAGTTCTTCTTGCATAGACTATTTGCTGTGCACTTCCTCTGCAAATGAGGCAGTCACAGAAACGAGTTTAATTTGCTCTTGTTTCCTCTTATATTTTCTGGCAATTTGAGAAAAGTTCCTATAGAAAAATGAAGTATTAATATAGGCCTAGAGATGCTTAAAGAACACACACATTTGCCTCCACTCCTAACCACTGCTTTCATTCAGAATGTTTGATAAATAACATAATGATGTTAAACTGGGGAATGTTTGTTCCTGTCTTGTTGTTACCTTGAGATTTGTTGCTTTTGATGCAGATCTGAAGACAAGCATGTGTGCTTTGAAGCTCTTCTGTCTCCTTCCGGGTTCAGTTGTTTTGGCTGTTCTAGTGACAGATCCTGCCCATGAAACTTTTTCTTCTCTCAGTTGCATTGCGTGTATACAAAAACTATTCTATACTACAGTGTATAATTGGGCTGTAGTAATCTTGTTCAAAAGAAAACAAAATTTAGGCTATTTGCAATACTTAAGGAAGTTTGTAAATGGTCAATATTCAACTTTCATTTATTCCTCTTCCAAAACCTAAAGCATAGATTCTATCAGGTTGTATCAAAGTGTTTTCTTGGATATATGATGAGCAGAGGTTGAATATGAATTTTTCAGAGCCCATTCATGGAGCTGAAATACAGAAATAGGCAAGCTGTTGCAAATCAGTGCAATGCCAGGTTTTAGATACAGCTGTGTTTAAGCTGTTTTTGTCATAACACTGAAGGCTTAATAAAAGAAGAGATTTTGTAGATGCATACTATAAGGCAAAGTTTGAGGTGGTGGAGGAAGGGAGAAAAAAAGGCAAGGAAAGGGAAAGAGGGAGGTGGTAGGAATAAGGATGAGAGCCTTGTGCTCTGTGATAGGTTGCTATAGAGAGGGCTCTCAATATTTGTCCCAAGGAGGTGGCAGGGAATGAAGGAAGTAAACAAACAGCAATTGGCCTAATTTTTACACACACAAATATTTAGGCTATGCCTTGAGCAAAACTCCTGGACTAAATACTTAGTAAAGCAATAGACTAAACTATACAGGAATGTTGCGTTATCTCAGAAGTTTTAAAGAAAAGTAGCACCTTTCTTGAAGGCATAGAGGTGTAATTCATACTGCAGCAGTGTATAGATGATTTTGATAGATGGTTTAGATGATTCATTGAAGTTTCATCTGTATTTCTGTGTTTGTTTAGATGTCTTTGCTATCACATATTTCTTGACTGCATTTATAAACTGACTAAAATATACAGAGCAATCATTTTTAAATTGCACAAGTTAGTAAAGCTAGGTAGCAACTGTTTCTTTAGAAAATAGGGAAATTGTGTTTTGAATTCACAAATTATTGTGTATCCCTTTTCATGGGAAATTGTAGTTTTTCCTGCTGTCCTAGTATAACCTTTGAAAAGCATTCTGCATGTGGTTTTGTATCAATAAAATTAATCCTTGTCGTTTTTTCAGCTATTTGGGCTGGTCTTGTTTCAGACATATGAAACATAAACCAGAGATTGGTCTTGAAATACAAATCAAGTTTGTCTTTAGGGACTGTTGCCCATCCTATTTGAGGAAGAGCTCAGACATCCTAGCAAAGTATCAAATTGTTAGACTGATTGACCAATACCTTTAAACTCATTTTTGTATGTAACTGGTAGATAAAATAGGTATGGGAAAGTGTGTTTATACATCAAGCCCTACCTGCAGCCAGCAGCGTGGCCTCATCCGTACCACTGTTTGGGAATGGTCCTGTTTGGGACTGTGCCAAGGACAGTGCTGGAGCCTGGTCCGGATGAGTGAGTGTGGAGGGATGGGTGTGCTGGCTCCGTTCCAAGTCAGTGCGAGCGCTTGGGGAACACCAGTGCCGAGCCAGAGGGAGCGCTCGGGTAACGCCGGTTCTGAGCCAGAGACAATGGTTGGATAACGCCGGTTCTGGGCCGGAGGGAGCGCTTGGATAACGCCGGTTCTGGGCTGGAGGGAGCGCTTGGATAATGCTGGTTCTGAGCCGGAGGGAGCGCTTGGATAACGCTGGTTCTGGGCTGGAGGGAGCGCTTGGATAATGTTGGTTCTGGGCTGGAGGGAGCTCTTGGATAATGCTGGTTCTGAGCCGGAGGGAGCGCTTGGATAACGCCGGTTCTGGGCTGGGGGGAGTGCTTGGATAACACTGGTTGTGAGCCGGAGGGAGCACTCGGGTAACGCTGGTTCTGAGCTGGCGGCAATGGTCAAGGCAACTGCACGCTGAGTTCCATGCTGAGCACTTTTTGCATGTGATTCACTCCCTCTTTTTCACACACTTCTGTTATTAATATTGTTGTTGTTGTTACTGCTCTTTCCTTATCTTTTTGCTGTCTCCAGTAAATTGCTCTAATCTCAACTCATGATCTTCACTTTTTGTGCCTCTAGTTCTCCTCTCCTGCACGCTGCAGTGGGAAGAGTAATGAGTGAGTGGCACATTGGTTTGGAGAGTCTCAGTGGGAGCACTAAATTCTTAAACCTCAACAGTCATACTGTGTTTTCTGTTTTAACCTGCTTCTAAATTTTCATTCATGATTGATAATGTCAGAGATCCAAGTAACACATGATCAGAGAAGTTGATAATCTTCCAATGCTTTTATCAGGATGCTCATAACTCATGATTTTGAAAGAAATGAAATAATGTTTTTTTTTTTTTTTTTTGAATGAGAATGTATCCAGGTTGCTGAAAGAAAGAGGAAGAATTTTAAAATAAATTTAGAGCAGGTGTGTATTGATAGTCATTATTTAATAGTTCTTATCTTTCTTCTCTAAAATATTTCAGTATGTGTCTATGATAAGCTCCTCGTTGTTTGCTGTGCTGTATTGTTCTACCACCCTTGTATTAGGTTAGGGAGGTATGTTCCCTCCACTCTAATTGATAGAGCATGAATCTGTAGGCTGTTGTATCTGCTTGCCAGTTTTCCAAAACAATTTCATTCCATCTGTGACTTCATGTGGTTTGACCTTCATGCTATAGAAGATTTATTCTGAAGGATAAAAGATGAGTAAGACAAGGCATGTTTTACCTAGCAAGTTGTTCAAAACGGAGTAACAGTATTTGTTGTATTAATGTGAATGCATCCTTAAGAGGTTAAGATGGTGAATAATTCCTTTTCTTGTTCTAATAACAATTTTGTGTGAAAGTGAAAAAGATCGATTTCTGATGTCTTCACAATTATTGTGAAGAATTATAATGAGCATGCCAGAATGAAAAATTTTTGCAATTTTTCTTTGCTACAATGCCATAATCCACTCATGAGGAAAATTGTATGTATTTATTACACAGATTAGGAAACAGAACTCCATGACAACATAAAGAAAAATGAACTTATCAGAGGAAATATTAAATCAAAATGTTAAAGCCTTTAGTTTTCTTGTTAAACCTGAGATTGCATAGAAACACTAACTCTTTCCCCTCTAGATACACAAGAAAATAATGAAAATGTGGATATTCACTTTCAAATAACCAGTCACAGAAGAGGAACCCCCATCAGCCTAAACACAAAGCTTCAGTCAGTCTTTGAAAGCACCTTTCACTCTGAACATCAGCTACACACTGCAACAAAATTGGGAGCTTATATCCTTAACATTGTTTCGTGGGCAGTCTAGTAAGTGATGAGTGCATCTTTTAAGGCATAAATTCAACGCCTACTTGTTAGCCTTTTTCTCTCCTGCTGTCACAGGAGTTTTGGAAATACAGCTTCTGATTGGAGCAGTACTGTAGCAAAACTGTGCTGTCTGAGCTGGGGACTTGGAACACTGAAAGGGGGAAGTCCTAAATAATAATTACTTTCTAGTCTCTCATATTCTTGCCAGTGAGAACAGGAAGAGACATTTTTTTCTGCTAGCATTGATTTGGGGACTACTTTCACCCCTGTTCTCGTTGGAACAGAGCTGAGTACACTTACTCTTTGGTTCACTTATTTTTTTGTCTATCCCATCATGGTAATATATTATGTATAACAATATACCATCATAGTAATATGTTAATATCAAGAACAGTTGTGCAGGACACAATTTAATTTTTTCAGGCATTTTCCTTACTGAGAAGATAAGCACAAATATTATTCTTTATTTTATGCTACTCATTTGGGAGTAAGTTCCTGGGGAATGCCAGCCATCGTGACTTTGGGGTTTAGACTCAAATGGATGAAGTCAAGGAATCAGCCAACAGCAGACAAAATGTGTGTGTATGTATTTATAAAGAACATAGCAGAAATGTCTCCTTGTATAAGGAGACCTACTGTTCTGTAGGATTTTTAGACATATCACAGAATCAATCACATTTTCTCATGGTTCGTGTGAAGGAATGCTTCAAATGCGAAATAGCTAAGGAAGAAAAAGAGAGATACTTACGCCTACTGTGTGGCATAATTACACTGAAAAAGATGAGATCCTAATCTAAAAGATCTTCTTGAGGTGTGCTCCTGGGATCAGTTTGTTCGTGAGTAATTACAGCAGAGAACCTAAATTGTCATTGTGGTTCAGTAGTGCCCAGCGACATGAATATGTTATTATGTTGGTGAAGACTGTACATTTTGTTAATTGAATTTCTTAGCTGTGCAAGTCAAACTGTGTAGGAAGAACCAGTATGGAGTGCCCCATAGTTCATCTTCTTATGTATGAGGCTCATTAGACCAACACAGTTGGCTTCTTTAATATGCCATCCAGGAAACTGGTCTGCTGCAAGAATGAGGAAAGGGAAGTGGTACAGTTTTTATGGGTCAGTTCAAGAAACACAGTCCACTTGCAAAAAAATACCAAAATACTATGGGAGAACTGTGGTTACGCAGCTGTCACAGTAGCAAAGCAGAGGCAGGAGCAACGCAGTGTTACAATAGCTGATGCACTGGGTTAGCAAGGGCCTGGAAGAGAGGAGTAGGAAGCCTATGCTTGATGCAGTCAAAAAGAATAATAAAGTGGGATTTCAAATCCTTTGTGGTACGCCTACCACCAAGTGCCCAGCAGCACTGCTTGCTGGGTGTGAGACACCCTCACTGCCTGCACTGTGCACATTCCCATCTCTGCAGAAAACCTGCCCTGGAAGGGAAGGAAAATTAAAACATGTGATGATACAAAAGCTGTGCTGCATAAAGGAGACAAGGACTGCCTGCTATTAGAGGCTGCTTTGCTGCAGTCTGACACAAATGTTAGCTATGTATATCTCCATGCTAACACTCTGTACCTGCTGATGCAATCGGGCAGCTCATGGTATCCTCACACCTGACTCTGAAGCCAGTTGCTTAAAACCTTCTGCACAGAACTTGACTGTGGAATGGTCAAGAAACTGTAGACTTAAAAGCAACAGGAATACTTTAATTCTTGTAGATGCACTGACCCCCACAACAATGGAATATTACTGTCACCTAACGTAGAACAAAAAGCTATCCTGAGAAATTTACATATAAAGCTCTTAATTGAATGGCACACAACCTTATGGTTTATCTTTTCCAGCTTTTTAAATTAGGTAAATCTAGCAAAATGTAGTGTGTAACTGTTGATGTAGAGAGATGCTTTAAGTGGAACATGATGTTCATGGTTTTGTTAAAAATGGTATTAATTTGGAAAAAATATATGATGGCAGAATCCACTAAGTAATGGTATTTCCTAATGGTATTGCCTAAAAGCCATAAGCCATTTTGTAGCATACTATCTCTCATTTATGTATTCTAACTTTCTAAGTAGAATTTCCTACATGTTTTCTTTCTGAGTAGATGGTGTGCAGACAAAATCTCAGGGGTGTCAACTGGCTTTGTCAGTTGTTGTGATGATTTCCCAAATTATTTTTTAATTTTTATTTTTTATTTTGGTGATCAAGTTAGGGGGAAAAGCAAATGAAATAGTGATGTAGTACACTGACACATGTTTGAAATGCTTGGTTTGAATTGCAAATTTTTCAAGTGTGCCAACTTTTCACAAAAAAAAAAAAATTATCAAGTTACAGAATGTTTTTATTCTATTAAAAAATTCTTTTGTCCTGGCACTGGCAAGGACACACTTGTGTTCAGTTTTGGGCCCCTCACTACAACAAAGACATGGAGGTGCTGGAGTGTGTCCAGAGAAGGGCAACCCAGCTGGGGAAGGGTCTGGAGCACAAGTCTGATGAGGAGCAGCTGAGGGACCTGGGGGTGTCCAGCCTGGAGAAAAGGAGCCCAGGGGAGCCCCTATTGGTTCTACAGCTGCCTGGAGGGAGGCTGTGGCCAGTGCGGGTCAGCATCTTCTCCCAGGTAACAAATGACGAGGAGAAATGACCTTCAGTTACAGCAGGGGAGTTATACATTGGATATTGGGGAAAATGTATTCACCTAAAGAGTGGTGAAGCATTGGAACAGGCTGCCCAGGGAAGGGATGGAGTCCATATCCCTGTAAGTGTTCAAAGAATGGATTGATGTGGGACACTGGTATGTTTAGTGGGTATGGTGGTATTAGGTCAAAGGTTGGACTTGATGGTCTTGGAGGTCTTTTCCGACCTTAATGATTCAATGAATCTCTAGGTACCTGGACTTACATAATTCTGATTACTGAACAATGCCAATAATACCCATAATTCTGGCATATCCATATATTTCTGGCAAATAATTCTTAGGATGTACTATTTTGTGGTTCACCTCTGACCATAATGTCATTTTTATTTGGAATTGGAGAAAGTCTTTTCATTAGCTGTGACATTTTCAAAGCTGAAGCAAAATAATTTTCAGTGTTGAGTGACTTTTAGTTTAAGAACTGTATATGTCACAAAATAGCTTTAAAATTTATCATTAAAAGCTTTGCATAAAGGTTGAATTATTAAGTAGAAAAAACTCCTCTACACCAAAAGTTATAATTGACTGATCATGAGTTACCTTTTCTATAGTGAATGTTTAGACCTTTGTATTTCAGACTAGGCCTTATTTTTTACAAGCACTAAATATGTCCCATCAATTTGAATGAGAAAGGAGGTGCTCAGTTGGCTGGAGGTTGAGGTGGCAAGTGGTTGTACTCTGCAAGGGAGGAAGCAAATTTCAGGGGCATTTCTATTCATTTCACACTTCTCATGCAGGGCTCTTTAATCAAAACACAACATGACTGAGGGATCATTTGCAAAGGCATTATTTATATGAGCAATTGGAATTGTTTCTATTTATAGACTGGCTGCAGTCACATCCAAGGACTGCGTTTCTTAGGGTGTTTATCATACGAGTGGTGCCAACAGGAACTCTGTATTTACTTCCCCATGCTGCCATTTTTAATGAATACTTCTTTTTATGAAACTTCTCTGTTTTTCTTCATGGTGTTTCTTCTTCGTGACTGCAAAGTTAAAACTACCACTGTCCTTCCTTCCTGAGGGTAAAATCAACACACTTTAATGACCGGGTTGTGAAATTGCACAGTGATGCAGGTGGGCACAACGTACGTAAGTGGCTTAATGGAAAGGAATAATGTAACCCTGGGCTGGCTGGATTAATGGACGCAATTTGATACCAGCCATCGGTGATGTGCATGTACACATTTTCTAACAACCAAATTTTTATCATCATAACTTTTGGGGGGTTTTAACCTGCATTTTTATTTTGTGTTCTGCACAAAATGAACTGGGAGTGGCATGACTTCATGTCCTTTTATTTTTGGGGAGGATTGTGTGCAGTGAAGACTTACCATCCTGTTTTCCAGTTGAGTCATTGATCCTTTAGTTGGCACAGACACAGACATGTATTGGGAACTGTCTGTTGTATCTCTTTACCTTCTAACAGAGATACCAGGGGGGGCAGATGCACCAGCATGAGGGAGCAAAGTCTATCTCTGGTATATCTGCCCTTCTCTGTGTCCCACAGGGTACCCATGCTCTCTATACAGTGCTTTTACATGGTGTCTCTAATTCTTTTAGAGTCACATAGTCATTACCAGGCTTCACCCTTATGGGTATATTATGTTAAAAGCATTTAACTTCATGAGAGCTTAAAAATATGCTGGGGGCCTTCTACTGTACTCACTGAAACCTGTTGCAATATTTATGCTTTTTTAGTGAAAGTTTGACTGATTAAAAAAAAATTAGTTTTCAAAGGTGAGTGTATTTTGCTGACAAGTTATTAATGGGTTTATATGATGAGGAAGATCAAAAAATTCAGTGAACTGTTGATGAAATTTTAAATCTTCCCTCTTACACTGAGCATTTTCTTAGGTTTTCAGTGGTAACAGCATAATAAGAAACACTTTATTTTTAACTGTTCTTGAAAAAGAATAAAAGAAAATATGAAAAGCCTGTTTCTTACTAGATGTGTTACAGTAGGAATTCATGCCTGTTTTAGATAGTTTTGTTATCATCAATAAATTATTGTGTTTTTCTGTGGGCAACACTCTGTGACTATTGACAGTGTCTCTATACATGCTCCTCCTTATTTTAGATCACACATTATTTTCCTTTGGCAGTACCTGCAGGGACTCAATACCTGACCCTCTTTCATCCTTGGAGGGAGGAGTGGGTTACAGCACAAGCTGTAACAAGTTCCAAGAGGTGTCAGATCCTGCAGCCACTCTGCAGAGATGAACCACTTTCTGCTTAGGTAGATTTTCTTCTGCATGGTGGATCCTGTTCTTTTTGTTTACAGCAGTAAAGTCTTTATAATTTATGTTTATTGCTGTGAGACTTGAGAATTTTAAATTCCATCTTTGATCCATATGAGAACTATTTTTATTGCTTAGAAAGTGATGCATTCCTGTTGAATGCTCTATTTGCTGTTCTATTGAATTCGGCAAGGGGAGGCATCAAGTGCCTGTGTTGCATGTGAGTGGAGCAGAAAAAGCCACCGAGGCCTCACCTGGTTCAGGTGTCTGAGATTTCAGTGTCCCTCTTGGTCACGGCCAGGGGCAAGCACCACTCTGCACACCTCTGGGACAAAACTGACTGGGATGCTGTTCCTAAGATGACTCCTCAAGTTTTTCCACACTTGTCATGATTAAGACGAGACCAGTGGAGCCCATGGAGCTCCAAGTCTTGTGATGTGGATGAAGCTTCTGTGTTGATACTTTGTAGCACTGGCTTATCAAATCTACACCAAGATATTAAGCATTAAGATATTAAGCAGCTTTCTGTGTTGGGCTCCTCTCTACTCCAGGTGCTGAAGTGTGTCCAGAGAAGGGCAGCGGAGCTGGTGAAGGGTCTGGAGCACAAGTCCTGTGAGGGAGGAGCTGAGGGGGCTGGGGGTGTCCAGCCTGGAGAAAAGGAGGCTCAGGGGAGACCTTATCACTCTTACAACTGCCTGAAAGGAGGCTGTGGCCAGGAAGGGATCAGCCTCTTCTCCCAGGAAGCTAGAAATGAGAAAACAGGACTGTGCCAGTGGGCACAGATTTGTTTGGACATCAGGAGGGATTTATTCACAGAATGAGTTATTAAACACTGGAATGGGCTGCTCAGGGAGGTGGTGGAGTCACCATCCCTGGAGGTGTTCAAGAAAAGAGTGAACAAGGAACTTGGTGCTATGGTCTAGCTGACAAGGTGGTGACCAGTCAGAGGTTAGACTTGATGTTCTCAGAGGTCTTTTCCAACCTAACTGTTTCTGTGAAAATAGTTTCAAATGAGCTACACACAAGTTTTTTTTACCATAAAACAGTAATGAACAGTCCCTCTAATATTGGGGGCATTGGGATGTAAACACCAATAGCATGCTCAGAGCTACAATCAATAGCATTTTTGTCTTTTATGCATCTGGCTCTTTGCAATTCCTGGACCTTTTCCATATTTTGATGATCATTCTTCTGTATATCCCATTATTATCCAGACTTTCCATACTCTTCATATTATTGATTTCTCTTTATGCATGTCTAAGATGGAAAATACTCACCAGACTTGAATCATCTATACACTAGCCATTGTGTACTGTGCAATTTTGAGAGTTTCAACTAGTTGCAAATAACTTTCCCTTTGCTTTAGAGGTTGGCCCACTGAAAGGCCCCTGAGAGTATAAAAAAACCCACACTGATTTTTAAGTGTTTTCATAATTAATTTGTCACAGTATTACAAGCATGATGCTGTTTATTGTCAACACTTGTAGCTTTCAATTTTTATTTCTTTTTATTGTTTTCTATTTCTTTATAATTAGAATAGCTTTATTTAGCATACCAGCAGTGGGTACCTTAACAGCCTGATTCATTCAACTCGTGTGGTTCATTCAGCCAGTATGTTTTTGCTATCTCCTAGCTGGGCTGTTATCTTGGTAACTTTTACACTGAATGATTATTTAATCATTAAAACAGAAATTTGTAGAAGTCTCAAGGGAACTGTATACAAATTAAATCAAGAAGTTCTTTAGCACTGCTGCTTACAGATGGGACGGTTATAAAATAATACAATTTCCTTGGGGTTCTTTCATCTTTCTCTATGGCCTTCATTATTCCCTTAAAGTTTGATCTCTAAATGAACTTTATGTTACAAATAATTATTTTCGCTGAGGAAGCTAGATGCCATTCTGTCTTACACGAAGGGTTCTTTTATTCTTTGATAATTAACAGAGTTGTTGCTGAAAAGCAGCTGTAGGTACTTTTTCTGGGAGAAAAGAACTATAAGCCTGAATTCTAGCACCTGGCAAAGTGCAATGTTAACTCTTTAATTTGTGCTCTAATTCTAGGAGCTTTTGTGAAAAGTGGTTACCTGGGATACAGGATTTCTTAGGATATTAGTTTCAGTAAATGTGAAGTGTTTGGCTCAGGTTAGGATCTTCAGTATTTTGCCCTTTCAAATATAAAGGAATTGTAGCTTACCTCTTTTCTCATGAAGTAAAAACAGAAATAAAAATATTTCCTCCCTTCCATTCAGTAAAAATAATTTCCCGTGTATATTGTGTTCCTGAAAGTGTGGATCTCTTTTGCTTGGACAGCACAGTTTCAAGAGGAAACCAAGTTAGAAGCACATATTTTCTGTTTAGTTTTCAAAATGTCTAGTGCACTTTTTTCAGAGGTTTTCTGATATGGATTCAGTTGCTGAGAAATTTGCTGTATTTGCACTCATGTGCTTTTCCTGTAGTCTTATAGTTTAATTTTCTGGTGAAATGATGTGAGGTTGTGGTTGTGTAGGGGAATGCAAGAGCTGGTTCCAGTGGAGATCCTGCGTATTAAGGCAAGAGACTAGGAATTGAGGTTTGTGTAAGACAAGAAAGTCTGCAGAAAACGGAGACTACTGGAATACAGCAGGAAAATATTTGTGGAGATGTGCTGAGTTTTTTCCAAATAATGTGACATAATTACAAAAATTTCGCTGCAGAAGTCAGTCAGGCTAGTAATGCAATTTAGTAATTTCTTCTTTAGGGGAAAAAGGTCAATCTTTTTTGATCAGCTGCAGGTGGAGAAGGATGCTTTTGTCATCAGTCATTTAGGTGTGGAATAGACTGGGATGTCCAAACCAACTGTTTTGTCAGCCTGATACTGTCTGAGGTCATATTGTCAAGTATTCATCAGTGAACTCCTCCTGCACACATACGTTATTTTCCTGGGATTCATCTTTTCCTCAAGCGCAGAGTGGTTTTAAGTGAATACTGAGAAAATGGAGTTAAGTGATGGTGAACATCATAAAAGAGTAATACACCTTGGAGCATCCTGTGTGTGCTGATGACACCTCACTCAGCATCCTCTTTTAATAGTATCAAACAAGACAGAGGGAAATGACACTGTGGAGATCTGTGAGATCCATAGATAGAAGAAGAAATAAAACTGCTTTCACAATATGCAGGAAAAAGATAGATATGTTTGTATGCTTATCCATTTAGTCTTTTGAAGACAGTCGTATTTAGTTCATAATGGTGCCAAATATGTATGTGTGGGAGGGGTGGAGGGTATTTAGAAAGCTGAAAAAAAAAAAGCCCCTTTTTAAAAAAGTCCTCAGAGTGCACTGTCTGCATTTACTATTGACTAAGGACTTTCTGAGAAATACTAGTTTCAAGTAGTGACAGGTCGTTAGCTGAATGAGTGGAGGCTTGGATTATATTTCTCTCTTAGAAAAAGATTAGTTCTGTGAGATCTTGATGACTTTTTTCTTGTTCTGAGTGGTAAGTAGTCATGCAGCTACAGACAACTTCTGTTATTAAAATATAAGTGTAGTAGTCTGTGTTTTCAAGGTTATTATTGTCCCCATTCTTGGAGTGATAATATTTGTAGCCCATTTTTTTGGCTTGTTTCAGTTGTCTGTCTGGTGTTGCAGATGAAGATGAGCATGTACTGATTGCTATGTGGGACTTGCTTTTTTACCCTGGTGTGTAGTTACCAGTATTATTTCATTACAGCACTTTGTATTTTGACTACAAAAACTTAAAACAGCTTATATATTATTTCATAGTTTTGATTTGTCTTCTGTACTTCCTTTGGCTATTTGAAAAGAATCCTGTCAGCAAAGAGTCTTGACTTTATTTTTTGGAATTGTTGAGAAAACAGATGTTCAAAATCAGCCATTTCAAAACTTGGCAGAAATATTTTCCCTAATGTTTTTTGTCTACCTGTCTTCCTGTTATATCTGGAACCTGTTCAGCAAGTTTGGTTTATCATATTTCTTATAGAGGATTATGTGAGCATCACTTACCCATTCAACCAAAGCCAACATACCTAAAATCAGCATGCTAAATTTCCAGGACACAAGCTCTGTTAGCTTATTCTCATTTCATTTTGCCTAGCAGCCTGGTCCCAGGAGGAATGAGGAGCATCTCATTACAGAGTACTTTGGAATGTAGAATGTAGGGCACTTCTGGAAAATGGGAAAGGTGGGTTTAAGCTTCCTTCCCTTGGTCCCAGAGGGTGAAAACCAAAGGTAACTTTGCTATAGCAACCATTCTTTCAAAAGAACAACTCCATCTCTTTTTTAGGTACCTATTCTCAGCTTGCTGTTTTGAATCCCATATGGCTGAAGGATTTTCTGTGAAGCCTGTTTGAGATTGAATTTTGCACTCCCTTAGCTGCCCAGACCAAATCTTCACTGTCTGTGGGATCACAGGCTTTGACATGTACTTGTGAAGAACTCTTGAATTTATGACTAAGGCATCATTCCAGAGGCTGATAGACATGTTCTAGATTTGGAATTATGTGTACCTTCTCAATTTTGCTGGATGATAGACTGTATTATGTACCATACTATCATACTGCAACACCTACTGTTGGCAGGTTTTTCACCATATCTGTTTAAATAAGTTTTAAATTGGTCAAATCCCCTGGCAGGACACTGAGACAAGCTTGTCAGAGTCAAGTTTTGGCTTTTGTCTCTAGTCTCCCTACAGCCACTCTTTACATGAGTCTTGGAGGTCACCTTCTGTTGTCTCATCTCAATAAAATATTTTTCTGCTTTCTTGAATCTTTTAATATCTTTAAGTCTCCAGTCACCAGTGATTATTTTCTTTGTCACTCCTAACCATTTTCTTCCCGTCACTACATCTTTTTTTAGATACCAAGATCTTGCTTTAGTCTTTAAACACTAGCACATAGAATACCCATAAATGTGTGCTTTCATAGACCAACCATCACCTTTTTGTGTCATTAGTCTTTGTAACTCCTTGCAGATCCTTGACACAGATTTTCTCATGTATTTTCACTCCTGTCTTCCAGTTGCTGTCTACATAGCAGGTTCTTTTCCTTTCTTAAATACGTTTTCTGAGAGGTGCTACCACTGCCCCAGACAGTTTTTGTTTTTAACCTTCTTTAAATGGGCTAACAAAATGGGCAAATATTAGATTGCATTGTTCAGAATGTGTTTTTTTAACAGATGAAATTTATATTTGCTCACATTGTATGTAAGACATGACTCTTCCGGTGGGAAAATAATTTAGTCTTTCTGATATCATCCTAATGACTTCTCAAAAAGAAAAATGTCTGTGATTGAGGTACTAAGTAATCACATTACTGTATGGTTTGATATGAAGTACTAAATATGGCAGGAAGAGCTGGGTGCAATTCTGTTTTCTTTTTCTGTTCTGTAGTATTAGCAAATATAAAGTTGAAATGTATGCAGAGAGCTCTGTGTCTGCTCAGACTTTGTCAAATATTTATGCATATTTTATATATATCCCAAATAACACACTGTAGCATTGTGAACTGCTGGATTTGTATGAGAATGGGAACAGAAGGTTACACAAGTCAACATCAGAGTACAGTATGTTGCTAAATGTTGTGCTGCTCCTTATGCTCTAGTGGGAAAGCTTATGGAGGAAGTACTGTAATGCATGGTATATATTGGCAAACTCTTCTAGTGGAAGTAAATCTACTTTTGTGATGATTTTATTGTTTAATAACTACCTGCAGTGTTCTGGACACTGTAATACATGTTTGTGCTGGTTTTCACTAGCCAGACAGATGAAATCAAGCATTTCCTGAGACACCAAGCAAAACTGTCCCTACCATGAGCCAGAAGCCTGGCTGGGGTCGTTTGTTTCAGCTCCATCATGATAAATTACACAAATATTGAACTGAAATAGGACTGAAAGAGGACTAAGTACTGTGGAAGTCCTTAGGGAAATTCAGTTAAAGCTCCTTTCTGGTGCCCTATTTAAAAATAGAGAATTCTTTCAGCTCCTTGTGCTGAAGTTTGAATAGAGAGTTTCTGGGAAGGAGCCTGCTTAGTGATTCAAACCCCTCTGACTTTAGGGAGTAGTGTGCATCTTTAACCCAGCAATGAGTGTGCTAGCTGTGATCCTGAGTGCTTTGAAACAGAGGAAGGTTCTGTGGTCTAACACATCACGATTATCACTTTTACATACTAGATAATATTAAGACACTTGTGCAAGGGTGTCCACACATTAATAACTCAACTGGAATAAAGTTATCCAAAAATGTCTTCTGGGGGTTCTCATGTTTCTTCAAATGGGCTTTCATAGTGATCAGTAGAATCTTGATGAAACTTTTGCTTCATTGCGAGAATTTTTGAAATATGAATAAACCCCATGTGGACTTTTAAAGAGAATCCTTGGGAGGTTTTATGACTCACTATTGGCATGGACCTCATTCAAGATGCTACATGTTATATTAGATGCTTTTTCAGAAATACTTGAGGAAATAACTTGTCATTCAACACATTAGAAATAGCACTGGTAGCAGATGGCCAAGAGAAAATGCTGTAGAAAATTTGATAGTGTGACACTGATTTCTTGCAAGCGTGTAGAGCAGGCTGAGCAAGGTCTTCCAGCTCTGGCAATATAATGATTTTGCTATTGAGCTGTGTAGCTGAGCACAACCCTGGTATTTGGTAGGTGATCATGACTATGAAGGCAGTGTTTGGAGAACTTGCAGTCTGAGCACTGACAGCAAGAGGAGGAAACTGTCCTTCACGAGCAGCTGATCCTGAAACAGACTGTCTTGGCAGTGCTCCCAAGACTGATTCAGTCAGGTCTTGCCTAATGAACTGAAGACCACCTTCCTGATAATTAAGAAGAAACAAGCTGCCTGGATTTTATCCAGCTTCAGATTTTTATGCTGACATTCTGTGCACTTAGTTATTTGTGCTAGGTGGTTGACTGCTCAAAAGTTGTTATCCCCTAAGTCATGTGGATTGGAAGGGAGATTTCTTTATTTTTGGTTTGTTGCGTATGAGGAAATCTCTACAATATGCATGTCTCTCCGATTGCCAGACCACTTTTTCTGAGTATACATTATTTTATTTCATCTTGGATAGCACCTCTAATGTAAATGTTCTGTGTCTGAAAGAGTAATAACACAGAATTGCAAGGCAATTCTGCAGGCATTCTGTGTATTCACCTAATTATGCCTAGATAACGTTTCAGTTTAGTGACCCCCTCAGGAATAGACACTTCACAGACTTCTTTTTGACAGTATCATGGGAAGTGATAGCCCCAGCAAGCACACTTTGTTCCAAATTAGTTTATATTCAAAGTAATCAAAAATTCTTGAAATAGTTCCAGGGTTTGGCACCAATGGTGGGTCTCAGCAACAGACTTATGTTGGTATTGCCTTATATCATGAGTGGAATTCAGATCAATTTTATCTGTCTAATTTCACTGTATGTTCAGATAGGTGAGAGTTGAGCAACCTTTCTCTGGGCTGTTTTTCAGTTCTTATGTTTACTCACAGCTCTTCAGTGGCATCTTCCATGTGGAAGATCTTTCCAGTCAAAACCACAAAGACAGAAATAATATGGTACTTGATAGCTGTAAGCCTTGAAATTGAGACAGCGCCTGGTTATTTCTCACTGCTATCATCCCCAAAGGGTTGCTTTTATTTGAATAAAAACTACTTATGGAATTAGAGTTTTGGGATGCAGGGCTGTCTTTCTAATCCTTCCTCTAGTGGTAGGAACAGATGAGATGCCAGAAAATAGATTTCCATGTCAGAAACTTTAGAGGTCCAGTAGTATTTGTCTAGTTTAATTTAGAACTACCTGCTCTACAAGGAGTGTCTGTGTACCATATTTCTCATGCAAGAGAAGTAAATCCTGACAAAACAGGAAGAATCTCACACTGTCATTAAGTCACCTTAGCAATTTCCATACAGTTAAACTGGGGAAATGATGTTTTCACTGTATGAGGGAATGGGTATAGCTGCCATAGATAGGGATGTTTATAGGGATGTATGACATGCTGGTGTAGCTACAGCAGCTGGAGATGGTCTGTTTCCATGCTCCAGCCTGATAGTCATACTGGCAAAACTGTAGTCTTGATTTGAATGTGATGAAAAAATGTTTTCACAGCTCTTCATCTCTTGAAAAATTCTTTCTAATACAATTTATGACTTGGGAGTTCTGCAGTTTGGGAAAAATGCACATATATTGATTGGTTTTCCTGCCATGTTTTGAGTAAAATTCATTATTCAGTGACTATATATGAATTTTCACTGATTTCTTTATTGATTGCTTCATTTCCTGATCTGTCACCGGAAAGAGAGAGCATGACTAACATGTTTGCTGATTTTACAATTGCCAAGTGTATGTTGATTTTCATTTTAGAACTTATTTATGACTGGAGTGACTGTACTGCTGATTTTGAATGTAATGCATATTTACCAGGTGAAAACTAGAAAACTGACTTGGAGTGTTGAGTTAGAAATTATCAAAGTTTACCTCTGTCTTGCTGACAAAGCAATCTATCTAGAGTAGTGCACATATTTCAGTGCATGTTTATTTTCATAATACACTGTCTTTTGACAGTTCATTTTTCTTAAAAATACTTGGTCTTGATGTATTTGGATTTGTTGGTGCTTGGATCCATCTTGGGGAACTATATGTGAAACATAACCTCTGCTGGAAAAACAGAAACAAAAAATTAATTTCACTTAGTTGAGCTTGGCAACCAGTGGAGAAGTATGTACCCTGTTTGTACCACTATTTTTTAATGCCACAATTATGTGTGGGTCAAAATATGTCCCTAAGAATAGTAGTAGGACTGCTTTTTGAGCAATGATGTGAATATTGCATTCAGCAGGCACATAGCAAAACATGGCAGGGCATCTGAGCATGGTAAAGCAGCACGTACTGAGTACTGTTGGGATGTGGAATGAGCTAGAGAGGTAAAAAAATAAAATATTGAACACTGTGAGTATTTCAGCCACCAGTGTGCAGTCATTCAGAATAATTAATGTCTGTGGTGGCAGTCATTAGTCATGGTCATGGTGCCTTAGGCAAAAGAGATGGGGGCCACAGACTCTCTCCTTGGAATACATGGAATGAATGCAGAAGGCATGCTATTGCATGAGCAGCCTGTCATCATCATCAGATGATGAATTCCTTTGTTTTCCAGGAAATACATACTAAATGGAGAAGTGGGTGAAACCAATCTTGCAGCTTGTTGTAACTACTAGGACTCATCTCAAAAGGGATAGGAATTGCCTCAACCAATAAACCATCTTTTAAATTAATCTCATTTTAGTCTGGGCATGTAACACAGGTCAGAAGAATCACTTTGTAAAAGTGCCTGTTTCTCTCCACTGACTGTAACTGGAATCCAGATGACTTGTGCAGGTGATGCATGTCTGTGTAAAAGGCATCTCAGTTTTAGATGCTGGGATTCTTGTGTGCCAACCCCCAGTGTTCATGTAATAAAATTCAGAGAACCAGAGTAATGTCAGAACGTTATTTTAAGAACCAAAATAAAATGTGTCAAGTTTTTCCATGAGACATCTAGTGGTATGCACTTAGAAATGAATGTCTTACTGAAACAGGAAATACATTTCATATGTAAAGCAGCAGATTCACAGCACTGGTATTTTCTTTGTGACCCAAATGAAGGTAAAATAAGTACAGATTTGTAAACAGAAGAGTAAATTTCTCATCATAGATGATAAGAATAAATCCATTTGGTGTTCAGGCCTATGGGCACTAGCCAGGAGAAGTTGCAGTTCTTAAATATATTGTCCATAATCACTGATAAACAAGAAATATTTAATGAAGGAACCTGCTGATAGTAGCTGCTGAGACTGACAGAAATGCATTTCTAGCAGAGAAGAGTGATGTGGTGCAGAGACACAAGCTGACCCAGAATAAATACCTCAGGAACATAGTCTCTGGACTGATCCTGCTAAATGAAAGGGATATAAGGTGATTCAGGATGGGCATGGATGAGAAGAATTCAGTTTCTTTTGCGTGTTCTGGAAGACTATTAAATGTTCAGTTAGGCCCTCTGAGACCTGTCAGTTCTGGCATAACAGTATCAAAGCTATTAAATGAAATTCCTGATTTGTTTTAACTCTTTTTACATAGAGGTAAGGACAGGAGGTTCCTGTACCTCAGGTTGAAGCACATTCCATACTCCCAGCAGCACACTGCACTGTAACACAGATTGTTGGCTCCCACCTAAACATACGTGCACTAGGGCACAGCTGAAACAAAATAGAAGTTTACATTATGATGGATTATATAGTGCTTACTTGGCTTGTTATTATTGTTACTCTTTAAAGAAAATCCCCTGAAGTTTATTTCTGAAAAGACTGTAGTAACTGTAGTACCATTAAACAGTCGTTAGGAACGTTTTGTTTATGTAGAATTAAAATATTATAGTTGTTCAAGAGATTGCAGACTTCCTTTTATGGGCATTTGTAATTATTTGGGACCAAATCCAGTTTCCAGTAAACTGGACAGGAATCTCACTCAGTTCCAGAGGGACTTGTGTCAAATTTCTTTAGGTTTTTGAAGATGCCAAGTTTTATAAAATTGAGATTTTAGTTGAGTACTTCATACAGGGGGGATCAAGACTTTGCTTAAGATGTGCAATGATGTACTTTACCATGAAATCTTTTTAATTGGATGTGGTAATGAGGAGGTTGATGGGTCTACCTGGTTACTGGTTCATAAGTTTTTGTATAATAACATAGGAAGTATGGGGAATAAACAAGAGGACACCAAATATTAATTCATGAGCAATACTATGACTGAACTGGCATGGCAAAGATGTGGTGGGAGGACAGGGAGGAGGAAGAGGCTGTTGTATATTTTGGTTCAGATACTTGTTCAGATACAGACCCAGCTGTAGAGGGAGTTGGACATAAAAATGCTCTATGAGTAATAATAATAGGAAAAAGCTCATGGGCTCCAATGTTATGCAGGCATTGCACAGACTAACAAACAGTTGAGGTAGTTGGGGATTTTTTATTGTCAGGGTACAGGTGATGGTGAAAATGAGTGATTTTAATAAACAGTCACCTGCTGGAAGCCAATGAAGGAGAATACCAATGTGCTTTGCCTTGCACTTACGACCAAATTTTGAGGCAGTGGGAAATGTGATCTAAAGGGGAGCTGTTATATTTCATACCAACTCTAAGGGAGAGACTGTTAAATAATTGGGAGAGAAAAGGCAGATTGAATGAGAATTACCCCGCAATGTCAGGCCTTGCTGATTTCAGGAAGGGAAAGATGTAAAAGAATTAGAAAACAGGTTTCAAGGGGATATGAGAGGACAGTGGGCATAACCTCTTTGTAAAAGAGTCTCGACAAAAGAAGTTAAAGAATTGTTTGTTCCCCAAAGAAAAATTATAAAGACAAAAATGCAAATTGAGACAGCACAGGAGAAGGATAAAAAGCATGGTAAAATAAACAAGACTAAAATACAAGAAGCTCATTTATGTCAAGCACAAGAAGGAACCACGTACAAAATTAAAACTAGTTTGGATTATTTAGAACAAATACAAAAGAATAGCAAAAGATGCAGAGAAAAATAAAAAAAGAAACAAAAACACATACAAGAAGCCAAGACTAAAAAATGTGTGTACAAGAAAAGATTGTGTACAGTTAAGTACATGAGAGAGTAAAGAAATGGTTCTGGAAGTATATTTTTGGTAGGAGCATGTTCCAGGAAAGTGTTGCTCCTACTGATTAACAGAAGCACATTGGTCTTCACTAGTGTTATTTTGAGTATATGGAAAAAGGCCTAGAACAGAGAAAGGACAAATCAGACAGTACTTAATGTGTTAGGTGTTCCCAGGTTAGCTGTGCCTCAGATTTGCTATACTTGGAAACTGGAAGAATTTTCTAAATTAGTCTCAGCCCTGTTAGCATTAAGAATCTGAAGAAGTGTGAAAAATAGAAAAACATATCCTTAAAAGCAGGCAGGAGCTATGGATGGAAGAGTCCTGTCACAGATCTGCAGATAATTTTTGCTCCTAGAAAAATTACAGACAAATATTCATTTTGTAAATACCTTGGGAAAAGTAACAAACAGCAATCAACATGGATTTGTTGGAACTACCTAGTAACGTGTAACAAGAGATTAAAATTTGTGGATAAAAGAAAAGGAGCAGATGCCCTACATTTTCATTTTAAGAAACTTCTGAATGCTATTTTACAAGAGTCCCTTATAAACAAGCTAGGGAACATCAAGGAGTATTTATATGTAAATTGCATGGTATATGGTTGCACAACTGGTTGGATAAGGTAAACCCCAAGCAGCTACTGCTGTTTCACTCATGTATTCCACAAGAGTTTATTTTAGACGCTAATATGTTTTTTCAGCAATAATCTGGATTATGTTTTACAGAATATGCTTATTAAATTTGTCACAAAGTTGAGGATGAATTGGAAGGATGCCAGAGAACAAGATTAGAGTTGATGATCTTGAAATGGCTTTGAAAATAAAGTAATATTTAGCAGGTGTCAGGGTATGGTATTATACTTGGGTAGAATAGCTATAGACAGGCACAGGACAGATGGTTAAGCAGTGGGTTTTGAAAATTTTATATGTCATAAATATTACATGAATAGACATAGTCAAGGTATTGTAAAGAAGGCATGAATGGATGAAAAAGATGTAAAACGTAAGGAGTAATTAATCTGATGTACTCAGTAGTCTTCTTGGTTCAAATACTGAGACCAGTTAGAGTATCACATTTCAATAAGGATATAGCTAATTAGAGGGATTTCAGGGAATGGCAATAAAGATAGTTGGGTAAAACTCAGAACTTGTAAGGAAAAAAAATTAAGAACCATAATTATTTAGCCTTGAAAGTAAAGGGTAGGTAGGAATGAAAAGTTTTCAAGTTTGTGAAAAACCCCAACAAAGCACCTTGAGCCACCCAACCAACCATTCAAAGAAACCACCCTAAACCACCTTGAACCTACATAGATGAAGGGAATGATCTAATCTCTGCATCCTGTATGGATAGTTTAAATTGTAAGAGAAAGAATTAATTTAGACATTGAAAAAAAAATCCTGACTGTAAGATGAGAGACTTAGAAAAAATTAGGTGAGAAATTGGTAAGTATATTAGCAGTCTTTCAAAACAGGGTAAGCATATCCAAAAATGATACAAAAGTATAGCTTTGTTTTATCTGCAGTTTGGAGTTGACTTGCTCTGGACCCTCTCAGCAGGATGAATGTGTTACATTACTGTATATTATTGCTGTGCCACACAATGCATTTTCTGTTCTGTAAATCTTGCGAAAAACTACTGTAATTGGAATTAAGATTATCCTTTTTCTTTTATTTCAGTGTGTGCAGAAGCTTACAATCCTGATGAGGAAGAGGATGACGCAGAATCTAGGGTACTTCATGCTTAGAGTCAAATACTTTTTCAGTTCTCAGGCATTAAATTCAGTAGGAAAATTGTAACAGTTTCTTCCCAAAAACATTGTTATTATAATATACCTTAATAATCTCTTGGGAGTTTGTGTTAAGGAACATTTAAAAATTCTCTGTAATAGTCACCCATGTAGGAACTGATATATTATTCTTAATTACCAAACCTATGATACATGGTTAAGGAAACATTTTTGTGCAATTATATTTACCCAGAGAGCACCTGCTTCTAAAAACTCTACTTGGTGTCCTTATAATCTTGCATTAGTTTCCTTTTTCAAAAAAGGAAAGAAAAAAAGCCAGAAAAAAGTTAAACTGTAAAATTGCTAAGATTTTTCAAGGTATAATGTGACAAACAATGAACTACATTTATTTATTTTATTTGTGTCACCACTTAACTTTTAAGATGAAATAGCATGATTTCAAGATAATTTTAATTGTTTATATTCTACCTAATTTTCTGGCTTGTAACACTGTCCAAAAGGTTACCCTGTGGTATTACAGCTATACATAGCATATCTTTTGAAGCATATGAGTTGAACAACTTGATAGATACTGAGATGAACCAGCAGTGGTAATTTAGTAAATCTCAGTGTCAAATCTGTTGTTTACTCTATGAAATTTATGATACAAATTTAACGCAGATACGATTTCACACAATATTCTTTAGGAAGTAGTCATGGCAAATGGCTGAATGTAATAGAGGTGCTTTTTATAAAACATGCATGTTCCAAATATGATTTGAGATGGGTAATGTTTATGTAGCAGTAGTGTGGATAAAGGTGTCCAGAATTGCTTGCAGAAATGAACTGGATTCCACAGGTATAAAGATCTTGTGTGCTTAAATATAGCAGTGTTTCATTTGCTAATGCTGTGGTGACACTATTTTATCATTGAGTGTTTATTGAAATCCTGAAGGTTTTGAAATGAGAGAGTTATGAATCATGGCCAAAATATTGTGTAAAATGCTTAGTTGAATTAGCTCAGTCCTTCAGCTAGTGCTACTGTATGATAATCACTCTAAGAGCTTTTGTATTATATCCCTCAGATTATTCACCCCAAAACAGATGATCAAAGAAACAGACTGCAGGAGGCATGCAAGGACATCCTTCTTTTTAAGAACCTAGACCCGGTAAGAAATTTTTGGTGATGAACAGCATTTAGCAGTGCTGCTAAGAATTGTTTCTTCTGAGCTTTGGAACAGAAATTTACAGATTTTACTTTTGTAACCTCTTACTTATGCTTTCTTCCCCATTCAATAAATTCCAGAAATGTATAGAGTCTTTTGTTTACCATGACAAGTGATAATATTGAAATACATGAATATGGATCTGTACATTAATAAAAATGGATACATTTAATTGTATTAATTATTGTATTTTCTTAAATCATCATTTACACTGATGTCTATAAACACATCAGTTAACTGGAATATTTAATTTTTTCTATTAGTTACTTTTTAGCATCAAAAGGTTCTGAGTGCTCCATCAAAACAGAAGATTACCCCCAAAGCCTTCAGTTTAGCTATGGATGTAATTGAACAAGTGAATTATGAAATAGAGGAAAAGAGAAATGTACCAGTGATGTGTTTATATTATTATTTTGCTTAAAGTATATGGCATAAAAAAGCTTCAGGTAATTTTCTTCCTTGCAAATAATTTCTTTCTGTTTCATATAAACACAACTATGTGTTTTTATACATCTTTACATATCTTTTAAGAAAGCCTAAATGCACTGAATGAATGATCTGGATCAGATAGAAGTGATAATGCTACCAAAAGAGCACACAGGATTGTTTTAGGGAAAAGGTGAGTGTATCAATTAAAACCTGCATACTGAGGTTGGGATGACTCACAGCATCCCAAATGCTTTCTCAGGAGATTTGAGTCAGTGCTGTCAAGGAAGGGAGCATGAGGGGAAGAGAAACAATTATGTAGATTTTTAAGTATGAGAACAGAAAGTTTAAAATTTGATTCAAGGGGGAGCTAATGGAAGGACCAGCCTGCAGCTTTGTTTGGAAGTCAGATGCTATTACAGAAAATGCACATTAATTTGTATTGCAAGTTTCCAGCTCCTGCTTCTGTCTGCACAAAGACTGATCCCTGACCCTGGGTACTGTTCCCTTAGAAGCCCTGAGGAGCAGTGAGCCACAAAGCCTCAGCTTAGCAGAAGCCTGGAGTTGCTGTTGTAGAAGGGCATCAAGTCTCAACATGAGTGCTCATACATGTGTATTCTTGAGACAGTAGGGATCCTGACACAAAAGGTTTCCTTACTCCCTCCCTCATGCTGACTGTTTAATAGGTAGTTAATCAGCTGTTCCACTATACTTGTTTAAGCTAAAGCCATGCACACATCCACCCTTCTGCTCCTGAATTATTTTTCTGAATAGCTTCAGGGAATCAAAGTCATTTGTGGGCATCTGCTCTGGATATGAAACTGCTTTATTATATATTTTCTTTATTGTTGATGTGTCCTGGCTTCCAGTTGGCTGGACTATCATTACATTAGCCTGCCAATGGCATTTTGGCAGACCCCTTTTGGTTAAGCTCTGAGCATTTCTCTCTTATGTGCCCTGCAACATGATGGATTATTGTGTGCTCCTGGAACCTGCTGTGATAGTAATAGTGCTTGCAGCATCAGTCCTCTTATGGGATCTGCTCTACATTACAGCGAGAGCTAGATCTTCTGTCTCAATAGTCATCAGCCACTTGGTCTGCAGGACAGGGGTCTGTTGGCTATATTGTAATGTTATGTAGACATAGAGCATTAAACTGCTCCAGTGTAGGCACTTGATGGACTTTTTCCAAGGATGAATTCTTTCAAAGAATACTGAGGGATTATTTCTTCTGTTTATGAAGCCCTTCTCAGGACTGTGCTTACTGTTTGATACTGGTGTTTTGAGCTATTTTTTTTTAATTCTTCTTTTGAATCACTTACTTGTAATTGCTAATAATTGCCACAATCTGTTCCAAGTATTTAGCAGAAGACTTCTCAGCTGAGTTCTCCCTTTGTGGAGGTCTGCAATCCAAAGCCTTGAAATGTACTCTGGGGATCTCCCAAGTCTTGTTCACTCCCTTTTGCTCCAAATGTCCAGTGGATTAAGAACACTTCCTCCTGCTTGAAATCCTTTACAGGCAGCATTCTGAAAAGTTGAATAAGATAATTTTTGTAAAAGAGTTTTCCATTACAACAATTTTATTAATAAAAGACACTGGAAAGCAACTGAGCTCTGAAGAGAGCAAAAATATTAAAATGTAGCCTTCTTAAGTCTGGCTTGTTCTTTCTGTGGAGCTAGGATCTGTAGTCCCTGGGGAACTTCTCCCGCTCCTTCTTGTTCTGCTTCTGAGCAGCAATTCAAGGGCTCTGCCAGTGTAGTTGCAGTAATTAAATATTCCTATGCCAGCTCTTTTCCTCACCTATGCCTCTCTGTGAGAAACACTGCAGTTTACAGAGTGGTGTATTAGCAAAAACCTTATTAATCTTGAAGAGAGATAATATCTTCTGCTACTAAAGCTCAAGTCTCTGGAACAAAGTCGAGTTTTGTATTGATAGCAGCTTCTGCTACCACTGTTGTGTTTTTTGGTTGTTTTTTTCCTTGTACTGAACTTCACCTTCTTTCTGCTGTAGTTCTGTGTACAAAAGTCACCATTTCAAAGGTCACTTAGAGAGGAGCAGATGTAAAGGGCTTAATGGCTTTTCCCCGATGGCCTTTTAGAGGGTGTCAGATACCATTTTCAAATACAGAATAACATGTTTTACAGTGTGATCAGAACTGCATTCCGTATATGATGCTCAGTGAAGTCCACCTTTTCTTAACACTTTATCCCACCTTAACACACTGTATTTTAATTTGAATGGAAGGATAAGATAAGGCTATCACTAAAGCCAAAGGAGAAGTTGCAGTAGTTGACTGCAGTAGGGAGTAACTTACAGTTCTCTGCTCAGCGTGTTAATTAATGAGACCATTTGAAATTACAAGAGCCATCACATAAAATTAAAACCCAGCAGAAGCATTTGAATGTAAGGCTAAATGAGAGAGGAGAAAAAATAACCTTCAGACTTTGAGACAACTTGGGACTTGCTGCACACACACAACACTCTCGAGCCCTTGTTTAACTATAGTAGTCATTGAATAAGAGATAGGTAAATTTGCACATATATATTTAGAAATGTCAATATTTCACATATTGTCTGTGATTAAAAATATAATGTAAAGAAACACAAGTTCTCATACATTTCCCTGAGCAACATAATTATGTTTTAAAGGCCAGATTTTATAGTCTAACGTCTGTGAAGTTATTGGAATTTTATGGAAATTTCTTTAACTGTGCAGATTGACAAGGATGTGACCAATCAGTGAATATGAGTTTAGCAATGTATTCCTTAGTTAACTCCCTTAAATAAAAAATACTTCTAAAGATTTGACATTTAGAAATTTTTTTTGCCTTTCTGGGGGCTTAATTATTTGCCATCTAGTTGCTGTCACTCAGTATCAGTTTTTCATAGTGTGGTACAGTTTTGGAAAAATTACTCCAAGAGAAGAATATGAATTGAAACATGCATTTGCAACAAGATGAGGGAAGGAGGTTTTGCAGAGTTACTTGGTTACTTTTTAGAGGGCCACATCAGGAAATAATCAGGAGACAGGTCTATTCAGATGTTTGTTTTCTTCTTCCCTTGCTGTATTAGATAAATTCATTCATCTTCTAACGTATCTCTTCTGTTCTTCTTCCCAGGAAAACCTCTTCCTCTTAGAGTATTGTTTACTGTCCTTCTCAGTTGCCTGCCTCCCCATTGCCAGAAACCATAACAGTACAGTTTTGCTCCCAGGATTGTCATGATGTGCCAGACTGGTTACTCTATCTGCACCCTCCTCTGTGCTCCAGGTGCTGGAGGTTACCACAGTGGGCTCTGAAGCTGCTCTCTGTCCCTTCCACTTTCACTTTGTGTAAGCCAGCAAGGAGAAAACAAGATGATGACCAAATGTCTTCAGCCCTTACAGAGAATAAGCCTGAAGTTGCTGTCACTGAAATTTCTCTCTGTTCAGCCTAACAACTGTTTTATCACCAGGAAGAATAGCAGCAGCAGCTCATCTACTGGCCAAGGAAGCATTCTACACTTACTTTTTACAATACAATTCAGAGTTGTTCTTTCGGTTTTGTCTCTTAAGAGGAACATGTGCTGGGGTGATTAACAACAGGCTAATTGGAAATTATGGCCCATAGGGCAGCAGTTAAAAACCCTGATGAACCTTTTATCAGAGCAAGAGGCTGGCTCAGGGGCTGATACCATCAAAGCTGAGCTGTGCCCTTGCACTTATAGTCTGAATCCTTTCTTTGGCAAGAATTCACAAACAGTGTTTGATCATCTATTCTCTTTCAGAGAGGTTTAATATTGGAGAACTTTGCCTTGCTAATGCTTGTACAGAATATATAAAATAGGTCTTGACTCTTTTCTGAAAAGTAATAAGTCATATATATTGTCCACAAATATGTAAAAGCAATTTCTGAGCGTATTGCTACTTATGTACCTGGAGAATTAGTATAAGAGAGCACAAATATTGATTAATCAATTAGAATTTATTAACTTAAGGAAGATGAAGAAGAACATAATATAACTGTTTTATGAATAGTGGAATCTTATACTTAAGGCCAAATCATTCCTTGAAACTACTATCAGAAGGTTCTCATGCTGCTCTCAAGTTCTTAAGAATTCTGGTGAAGAATTAAAACTGCAGATTTTGGAGCAATTAATGAGAATATACACCCTACCCCCCGCACCCATAAATTGTGTATAGTATATATAACTGAGCCCAGAATGCCTGAACATGTTAATACTCTGTCCTCTTAGATGAAACAAAGGTGGTGACATTGAGATGCCCTTCCAGAGAAGGGCAGTGGAGCTGGGGAAGGGTCTGGAGCCTCTGGTCCTTTGAGGAGCAGCTGGGGGAGCTGGGGGTGTTCAGCCTGGAGAAAAAGAGGGCTCAGGGGAGACCTGGTCACTCTTGCACTGCCTGACAGAAGGCTGTGAGCAGGTGGGTGTTCGTCTCTTCTCCCAGGTAACAGGACCAGAGGAAATGGCCTCAAATTGACCCAGGGGAGGTTCAGTTTGGATATTAGGAAAATTTTCTTCACTGAAAGTGTCAAGCTATTGGAAGAGACTGCTCAGGAAAATGTTTGGGTCACCATCCCTGGAGGTATTGAAAAGATGTGCAGTTGTGGCACTTGGGGTAGTTACAAAGTATGAAATGTGTTACTGAGCCTGAGTGATGGGCACATGATATTTGAGAGGCAGAGTACTAATTTATCATGTAACTGTGGATGAAGGTTAAGGTATATTCTCAAGGAAAGTACTATTGCTTAAAAAGATTGATTGTACATTGAAATACAAATTAGAGTCTTTGATGGTGAAGAAATGAATGCCTTCTTATTAGTTTACAAGTGGATATAACACAAGGGAACTAAATATTTTAACTGGATCAATATTGCTGCTAACATTTTTATCAGAGTTTCTCTGGTATATATGTGCATGGTTTTGTTTTGAAAAACAAATGTGGAGAGGTGTAGAGATGAGTTCTGTAATTTATCTTCCTCTACAAGATTCAGAGTTGTTGATTTAAGAAGTGCTTTTCTTCCCATGGTTTCCTTGCCTGTATTTTGCTAATATTTTCTACCTCTGTCCCCCTCCCCACACCCAGCCCCCTTCCTTTTCTGATATTGTTGGCTTCATTGACTTCTTAATATCATGTTGAATATTAATTTGTTGATATTTCAAATTGTACAAAGTGAGGACAAGGTGACCAGCAAGATGCCATTTTAACTGGAGCTCATGTTATGAACTCAGGGACAACAGAAGAACTATGAATTTACTTTGTTCACATGATAATATTCTGATGTTTTTAGAAGTCATATGAGACAGGGAACTACAGGCCAGTCAGTCACGAAGAAAACCCTTCATCCTGATTTTATTTTACATGTATTTTTGAAGGTAGAACTGCTTTAAGGAAGAAGAGCATTTAGACTGCACCATTTTACAAAATACTATAATTAAATCTGTTTATGAAACAGATCTGCTTTTTAATTCTAAAATTACCTATCTTTATATTTTCAAAATAACTTCAGAGGGTGCCATTAAATTGAGCTTCAGTCTGGCAGAGATTCCAGAGGATTCACACAGAGCAAACCGGGCAAGCAAGTTTTGTAATTCTCATGGTAAAAGAAAAAAATATGTTCCTGGTTTGGTTATTGTAGTTCACTTTATCTTAATTTAAAATGGAAAATTTTAGAAAAGGGACCACTTGTTTTTAAGTTAGTTGCAGTTTATTTAGGAAAGTAAAATAAATGTGCAATGCTTCAGCAATTAATACACTACTCTCAGATGTATTAAATATCTTAAAATATTTTAAATATCTTTAAAAGGGAATTACATTTATGAATTCTACTCTGTTGCATTAAAAAATTTGCATATTTACATACTGGAAAAGCTGTGGTTTGATGAGCTTGATTCATAGATATAAGTTGAAAATGTTTTAACCAGAAATCCAAGATGAAGTGCACTGAATAAAGCTTTTAATTATATGTATGACTCCTCCATTACAAGAAATAGCCATCTTTTTGGTTTAATCTTTTTTTTCCTGAGAATTCTTGAAAGTATTTTAAGTTCTGGGGTTTGATACACATATAGTACATTTTTGCATTGCTTGCCCTTAGATGATAACATGTCCTCTAGCCTCCCATGAAGTGGGGAGCATTCTGTGTGTTCTCTTTGAGAGAAACATACATTTTGTATGTTTTCAAAAGGCAGATAAGGATTGTTGGGGAACCACTTTGCCAATTCAGATGTAAAGCCAGAGGAAGGGAAGGTGCTGCTTCAGTTGCCTTAGACAAGCTGATGTTAGGTCAGTTTTGCAGATTCTTTAGGAATTTCTTTTTGTTTACATAGAGAGGACTGAAAAGAATGAAGTAATATTCCCTATTCATTCAAGCATGGAAGTTTTTAAAAGGCAACTCCTGCACATCATTTTCAGTCTCTTCCAATGGCACCCACTCACTCTTTCCTTTCTCTGAAATGAGCTATAACATATTCTCTGATACCTGAAATGATCCATCTTTTTCCAAACACATACCTGTCTATACTAACGAAGGTACTAAGTAGAAACACAGTTAAATGATTCTTTCATGGCCCTGTACTTTACCATCATCAGCTGTACTAAGGATGGATACTGCCATTCTGTTGTTCTTTGTGCCCACACACAGCCAACTCTGAAGGAAAATTTGTATTTAGCTTCCATTTTTCAAAAAGGCTTGGATAACATGGTACTGCTGGTATTTTAAAAAGCTTTCAGGAAGTAAAAAATTCAGCAGCATAAGGATGGAATTCATTACAACTAATTTATCTGTCTAAAAATTGTGTGTAACTGGGAGTTATAGTAGATCTTTCTATTGTCAGAGGAAAGAAAGGGAAATCTCTAGAGAATGGTTCTGAGCTATCTTGTCTATCTTGTGTGGTTATCTCTGTCCATGGGCTGCAGAAGGACTCTACAGGACTGACTTAGACTGGTGTTCCTTGAAAAGGAAAATGCCATCCATCTTTCAGTGGCTGGAAATGCTGTGAATGGAACCACTGCAAAATGCATATTTAGAGGCTTTTTTTACCATGATTTTCACTAGATCTGCTTGTTCCTGTATGATACATACTTAATAAGTTTCAAGAAGTAGAGTATAACATTCTAGGCATATTGCAGGTAAACCAAAAATAAAGTTTAAATTTTTAAGTTAACTTTTTAGGATTCTTAATCCACAATGAGCTGTGTTTGGGTTTTTTTAAATGTGAATAGTCAAATTTATGTCAAATAAGACATATTAAGTAATTAGTGGGTGGTTTTTTTTTTGTTATTTTACAGTCGCAATTCAAATGATCACATTTTGTTAGTCTGTTAACATTTCTCTGTCACCAAAGTAGTTTTGTAGCCATTTGTAAATTCCTTCTTTCCAAAGAATCCAGCATGTGCTTACTCAGCCAAAGAACTGAAGACCTTTATGATTACATCTGGCCCAACATTCTGCAGGCATTGTATAACTTAGACTTTCAATATACCTCACAATCATTTTGAAACTAAATTCTTAAGAAGTTTTAAGGACAAAATCAGATAAATGTATGACTTAGAATAATGGATGTAGGGTTTTTTTTTCAGGAGTATAACATTGCTCAGTTGTGAAGGGTGAAATTCTGTTTTTGGATGGTCATGAGCAATTTATGTTGCAAAGGAGATCTATTTTATCATTTGCAGTGACAAGTGAGAAGCTGTGCTCTGAACACTGGAAAAGCTAACACTGAATACTAAATAGAACTGTCTTTCTTTTATTGATCCACACATTTCTGTAGCATGAATATTTTCCACCATTAACATCTTGTATCTGCATATTGGGAAGCTGGCCAGTTAGTTAATTCAAAGAGTAACATTTTAGAAGCAGATGCTAATTTCTTGGCTTTGTGTTATTTTAAACAGGAACAGATGTCTCAGGTGTTAGATGCAATGTTTGAAAAGATGGTTGAAGGAGGGGAACACGTAATTGATCAAGGGGATGATGGAGACAACTTCTACGTCATTGACAGGTGAATTGCTGTGTCTTATTATAGCACAAAGTGCAAAAGTCCATTGAGAAAAGTCTGTATTCTATGAATTTGTATTTAATGCTGACATTCCAGCTTTTCTTCTGGTATTCAGTGAAAGGATTCATGGGAATGGTTCAAAGCTGTGCCAGTTCAGATTTGACATTAGGAATAATTTCTTTGCCTGAGTGGTCAAGCACTGGACAAGACTTCCTAGAGGCTGATGCCCCAAGCCTGTCTGTGTTTGAGGGTCATTGGGTCAATTCTATTAATAAAATTCTTTCACTTTTGGGCAGCCCTGAAGTGGTCAAGTAGGTGAACAAAATGATTGTTTAGGTCCCTTCTAACTGAACTATTAAATCAGATGATCATAAAAGTGTGTCCAGATTCTGTACTGGAAAGACAATAATTTTTCAGCCTTGTGAGGTTACAGTTTGCCATCTCTTGTCCAAAAGGCTGCAGGGACTTTAAATATTCTGACAGTCTTTTGGATTTTAGGTGCAGGGTATCACCTCTGTGTCCCTTATCAATGAAATAACTGCACAGATTTTTGCTTTACCTTCACATGATTTATCAATGCACACCATAAAAATATTCAGCACACAGGAAAATGATGGCTCACATCAATGGGCTTGGCAAACTTGTGTTTTACAAGATATCAGATTTTACTGCATTCCCAAAGCAAAAAAAAAAGTTATGAAATTATCGATGGAGACAAGAAATGCACAATATATTAGAAAAATGTATGTATTTATTTAATGATTTTACATTGCTTTTCAGATACATTCCTTCTGTCTTCTGCATCTCGGTTGTTTCATTAGAAATTACTCCTTTAAAATGCTTAAAATATTAAATAACTTGTATAATTATTTCAGTGATCCTATCACAGCAATTTTTGCAAAGACTTGACATTTGTGTCTAGTGTGGTTAAAATGAAATTAAGAAACAGATTCTAATCCAAGTAAGATTTTAATTTTTAATAAGTTCTGGTAATAAATAGATCACTGTACATCTTTCTATTTTTATACTGAGTTAATGTAAAACTAATAACCCTATCCTTCCCTTTAAAGAGGGACCACTTTTATTATTTATAGAAGTCATTGAGATGTCTTTACAATGTGTTTAACACCATTTAAGCAAGCAAATATGTATTTCAAATGCTTTATCTTTGGAATTCATGATATAAAAATTATAATGAGAGACTGCTTAGCAAAGGTCAGGGCTGGATTGTACTCACTGTGCTTATGTATTTTATTAACAGAGGTACATATGATATTTATGTAAAATGTGATGGTGTTGGGAGGTGTGTTGGAACCTATGATAACCGAGGATGTTTTGGTGAGTTGGCCTTAATGTACAACACACCCAGAGCAGCTACAATTATAGCAACCTCTCCTGGTTCCATCTGGGGTTTGGTAAGTAGAGTACTTCTTTTAAGCTAGTTTTTTAAAATCTCTATTTTATATAGATTTTACTGGCGTGCTGTATCAGCATTAAAATATTAGATACATAATTTCAGAATGTTTAATTCTAGAAATCCTGAGAAATCCCAGCACAGTGCTATCTTTTACCAGAATCCACAGATAAAAATTGGAGTTTTAATAAAACATTCATTTTTTTTTCTTAAATAATTTTTTAAATTGGAATTTCCCAAATTGAAAATTATTGATAATTGCATATTAACTTTTCCCCACATGCCTTGATTGGAAATGCCTTTGTTTCCAGAGTAAAATTCCAATATGAGGTTATTTACTAGTGTTATAATACCTGGATCTTTGACAAGAGTAATCAAGTTTAACCCAAAAGTAAGCTGAGACGGCCATCATCTTCAGGACATACATATTGATCTAATGACTGATCCCAGGATAGAAATGAAATGTGATTATTCACCAGCTTAATCCATGTGACTTCTGGGATTGTTTAGGATACTGTAAGAATGGCTTTAAATTAAATTGGGTTGTGTTAGCCAGTAAGTCCCCCCTGTGGCAGTGAAGGCTTGCAGTGCATTTTCCCTCTGCTTGTCACCAGGGCACAGCCACACAAAGTTATGAGAAGAAAACACCTCAAGTGTAGTTTTTCCATCTGTCTGGTTCACTTTCATGGCCAAATTTTAAGGATTTTCCAGTTGGCTGTTTAGGGTAGCAGTGAGCCTTGTTCTGCTGAAATAGTAGAAAGTGGACTGTGACCTAAGACCCAGACTCATGATTTTAGTTTTTACAAAACTCTACAAGCCTCTTTGAGTACATACCAATCTGTATGGGACCTCAGCGTAATGAATAAACTTTGTAAATTTAACATTAAATATTGAGGATTTCTTAAATATCCTGAATTGCTCACTCAGTGTTCACTGCTGTAAACTCTGTAGGTGAACTCAGGATGTACCCAGCAGGGATTTTCATGGCGATTTTCAGGGTAACTTTAGGAGCTCCTGATTGACCTGTAGAGGAATCTTTCTCAATTGACAGTATGGAGAGACCAGCTCAGTTGGCAGCTGCACTGAGTGACTAAAATGGAGTAATTTGATCATATACAGCTAGTTCTAAAGTATTTTCTAGCACATATTTTCAGTTAATTAACTGTCTTTTTCTCTTTGTGTTTACAGGATAGGGTAACATTCCGAAGAATCATTGTAAAAAATAATGCCAAAAAGAGAAGAATGTATGAAAGTTTTATTGAGTCATTGCCATTCCTTAAATCTTTAGAAGTAAGATTTCTATTGCATTATTTTAATGGCTGTATTGGAGGTATTGGATAAGATTTTGCTCTTGAAGAATTTAAATTTGGCATTCAAAGTGTCTCCACAATAGAAGTTTGCGTGCTTTTGTTTCAGAGAAAGACTACACTTTAACTTTTTTAAAATTTAGAATAAATTATTATTGTTCATTTTGTGTTTTAAAACTTAAATTAACTTTACTTTCTGTTTCCAAAATCTTAGCTTTACTAGATATTAGCTGACAAAATTAAACTAAATATGACTTGGGAAATCTAAAAGTAGTTTCATTTATCAGCTATATTTTAATATATATTTTTACATTCATGCTTTTCTGAACATAATTTTTGAAGGCTTCTAACAAAAATGGAAACTTATCAGAATAGCTGTTAAAACTGTAATATACCTTCTGGTACACTGTTCAGCAGTTCTTTTTTTAATGGTAATCAAAACAGGAAAATAAAGGTACATTCTTCTTTTGTGCAAAGATTCACAGAAAGAAATATGAAAGGGCTTTCTAAATATGTGCTATCATAATGTTAACCAAATATTTCTTACATTTTCTTTTTTAAATGAAGGTATCTGAGCGTTTAAAAGTGGTTGATGTGATTGGTACCAAAGTGTACAAAGATGGAGAACAAATCATTGCTCAGGTACAGTTTCTTCCTCGTTTTAGTTTTTCTTTCATAATAGGTAACAGTAATCATGTTATTTATAGACAATGCATACTTTTAAACCCTATTTTTCTTTCTCACAGAAACAAAATCAATTAATATTAAATGTAAGAGGGGGTTATTTTATTTCAAAAGCTCACTTTTCACATATGATACTTTCAAGAACAACCCTCTTTGTTGGTATAAATAAAAGAGTCAACATTTTTAGTACACTTTGAAATTCAAACTTGTTAAGTGTGCTTCCAAGGAGGAGCACTGAAGACTCACCTTCATTTTATTGTTAAAATATGGTCAACTTTTTAAGAAGACAAAAGTAAACTCTTCAGGATAGGCAACTGTGATTGCCCCAGGATAATTAGTGGATATCACATAGCCCCTGGAGGCTTTTTATACTGGAAACTTGCTAAGGGAAATAATTTGGGAGGAACATGGAAGTGGATAAATAGTAGTAAGGATCCTAAAAATCTTCCACAACATTGGTTTTCACTGCTTTTTGTGTAAGGCACAGTCAGCTATGTATTTTCATGAAAAGGCCTTGCTGTTAGTTCTGTATAGATATTTTGATTGTTATGTGTCTAGAGTATGGTTTTCAAATTAGAAGTGGTTTCTTTTGCCACAGGTATCAAAAAGAGGAGCTTCAGGTCACTGATTGTAAATATTTTGATGTTACCATGAAACTAAAAGGGAAATTTTACACTTTTTTTACTCACTTTCTTTTTTTTCTTGTGTAGGGTGACTTGGCTGATTCTTTCTTTATTGTGGAATCTGGAGAAGTAAGGATTATAATGACAAGGAAGGTAAACATCCTTAAAACAACAACCTTTTTTTTTTAACCTTTGTGACTAATTTTGCTTATGAAATCCTGAGTTCAGCAAATCTCTTCTCTAATGCTCTTTCTTTATCTCTCTTTCTTTACATGATATTTCAGGGTAAACAAGACCTAGAAGAGAATGGAGCAGTAGAAATAGCTCGATGCTCAAGAGGACAGTATTTTGGTGAACTTGCTCTTGTAACTAACAAACCCCGAGCTGCTTCTGCATTTGCTCTTGGCACTGTCAAATGTTTAGGTATTAGTCAATACCATTCTATATCTAATATAAAATTATATTTAACCTATTTGGTTGTTTCTATTGTGACTGTCTTTCCCCAAAATTTAAAACTGTTTCAGTAATCACCTATTATTGTGCATTACTATTTGCGTTATTTATCTGCAAAAATCACTTAAAATTGATAAATACTATTACACACAATTTCTCCAATATTTCTCTGATTGTATGGGAGTAAAAATTCTTTTAGGACAGTACCGATTATTGCTGCAAACTGCTTATAGCCATCAGATAAATGTCTAATACCCTGCAGAAAGGTGAGATATTTCTTTTCTCAGTAGACTGACTCATCTAAGAAATAATTCTGTTAAAATCCTTTTTATCCCCATGACTTAAGCTCTTAAAAAATTCTTTTGTCTTCACTAGCTGTTAACGTAGTCTCAGGCACAGGAAGAGTGAAGACTGCAGGAGTTGGTGCTCATAGACAAGCCTTTGCATCCATTGTTTTTCATGGTCTGATGTTCAGCTCCTAACTATGGGAAAACTGTAAACTGCAAAGATAGATTTGGCATTCCTGTGTAACCATCCTAACTCAAAATACACAGAGATCATCAGAAAATAGAGATCAAAGATATGACAGATGGGAAAGAAAAACAGGCAGTGGTGAGGAAGAATGTTGTTATCCATTATGGCTGAATAACAAAGCACTGGGACTTCTCAAACAGCAGAGATCTTGAACATTTCTTAGGAGATGAGAGATTACTAGCCAGCAGGTTGGAAGTATATGAAGTTTCCTCCCTGGCCTATTGGTTGAAATTATAGAGGATCACATTACGTGATCAGATAAAGAAAATATTCTGGTTGGCTGTGCACTGACATTGTGTATGAATTGCAGTCTTCAACTTTTTGCACATTTCCTGTGAAAGTAAGTCTTTATTACCATTTTCACTTTGGGTGGAAGCAAGTAAAAAGAGCAAGGCTGTTACAGCCCAAACAGAGCCAACAACTCTTAAGGTTGTGGCTTTTTGAAATCTCATGGGTCTTAAAACTTTATTTTGTGGAGGAATCAGGCCCCTTCAGACTTCTTCACAAGCTCTCAGGTAACATATATCTTAATATGAAAATATTTTCAAAATAAGGAACAGGAAAACTCAAGTTTATTTGTGAAGTTTCAAGACAGCAGTGTGTTGTTTGTTCTTTTGCTAAGGTAAGCAGTTTCCTCCTGTGTGAATAATGTACATGCTTCAGTAGTATTAAAATCTTACACTGGAATATCGTAAATACCAGGGTGAGTGTCTGTTACTGATAAGCACATAATATTCTCTCTTTCTCTCCTTTTTTATCTTAGTTATGGATGTGCAGGCATTTGAAAGGCTTTTGGGACCTTGTATGGAAATTCTGAAAAGAAACATTGCAAACTATGAAGAGCAGCTAGTTGCTCTGTTTGGATCAAATATGGACATTGCCGACACCAGTGCATGAACTAAACATTGGAGCAACAAGATCTGTTATGAGAATATAGCACAGTAGTGGTTAGTCCACTGAAAAATTGTCTCTTTTCCTATAGATGCCAAGCATTTTCTGTGATTTTAAGAATGGGATTGGGTTTTTTTGGTTTGGTTTGCTTTTGGTTGGGTGATTCTTTTGTTTTTGTTTGTTTTGTTGTTTGTTTGTTTTTTTTAATTATGACAGTGGAAATACTAGTAAAGAAAATAACAATTCAATAAATTGAGGGCTTGACTTTTAAAAGTGCTCAGAATTTATGGTTCTCTCTGGTATAAGGATGGTCTGTAGTAGCACAGCACCTTTAAAAAACAAGTCCTTTAAAACAACAGTTACTTAAATAATAGATTTTTAAAAAAACCCTACATGTGATGAACTTGTTAAACCAGCTTCTGTTCTTCGAAAAGGTTACATCTTTTCTGGAAAGACTGTTAGTTTGAATGTGATATGTTGAAAGTATTAGTGCACACAAAGTGTTTATATGTATTACTACAGAAGATATACAGTAGATATTACTTTTTGAGTATTACAGTTGTCATGATTTTATGTTGCATTTATCACAGATGTAGTGAATCACAAGATTAATCATAAGATAAAGCATGACAATGCGTTTTGTGTAACGCACTTGACCCAAATCTGGTTTTTAACATTTCGTAATTGTTTTAAAGTCCTCCTTGTTTAATATGTCATGTTTCAGCACGACATTGTAATATCTTATGCAATTTAGAGGACTTGCATATTTTTGCAATAAACTGCATTTTTTATTAGTTATATGAATTCTGTATATGAGTGAGGACAGCTGACAAATTAACCTTAATGCTTTTAAAGCAAAGGCATGGGTCATTGTCATGTTCTGCCTAATCATACATAGCCTATATTGTTTTCCTTCTCCCTTTATATATGTTTTATATTTATGCATTTTGTCTTTTCTATTTATGCTTGTTCTCTAGTTAATTTTTTTTATATCTCACCTTTTTTATTGTTAAATCTGTTTCAAGTGAAATGATCTCTGTATATCTCTCTTCCTGCAGTCTAATTCAGCTATGAAAGGTTAGAGTCAATTACTGAAATGATTGATATCAAAAGCCATGCTAAACTAAGCTTGTCCTTGAAAAACCTTAACAGGAAGTGCAAAAGCATTTTTGATTTGAACGATCAGTACTTCCAAAGCTTTGCACACATCTGTCATTCTTAAAGCTAACATGTCTTGCTTTCAAGAACCTGTAAGTCATCATGAAATAATATGTTCAGCCATAATAGCCTGGAATACCTTCTGAGACTGAGGAGAGAGAATATCATCTTAATTACGAGCACAGGGCTCATTGCTTACGAGGGTTTGTGCCTGGAAATTTCAGGCACACTCCAATTTCAATCCTGCTTACTGACCTGTCTGCTGATGTTCATGGACAGCCAGTGCATCTGCTGGCAATGGGCAGCTCTGCCAAAATGACACTGCAAGAGTAGTAGGAAGGCCGCTTGTGCCCTGATTCAAACACCTGAATTATACCATCTTTCCTTCTTAGATAATGACTTTTCTAATGCCATATATTTGTGTATGTTGATGTAATCATTATGCTGCAGTTAGTGATATGTTCTGACAATTAATATAATCATACCTGTATATGAAATTATGATTATATAGTGTGATAACAATATATAATTTATATCATATAGTATGGTATAAATTATAAATCAGATTTCTAAAAATATACAATCTGAACAAAATTTACAAATGTATTTTTTTTTTACTTAGAAACATGTTATGAATAATTGCACATATGATAACTTGCCTTTGTACTTTTGATTTATGGGAAAAAGAGAAGCCTGTTATACTAGAAGGAAATATCAGGTAACCAAGATCTACACTCTTGTCATTCTGTATGCTTAATCTCTAAAAGCTACCTATATTTTGCACTGGCTTAATGTGATTAAGAAAAATGCTAGAAATTACTTGTATGGCAGTAAACTACAATCAAGGCCATAAATGCCAGTCATGATATTTTCAATATTGTTGGTTATATTTAAAGTTTCCTTACAATAAACAACACTTTTATATATAAAAATCTGTTTGTTTATATTCTTCTTGTCTTTTAATTCTATTACCATAAAGTTACAAATTACCTATTTATGCTCATTTATTAAAAAACACCTCTCATAATTCTTAACACTTTCATGCTGATTTGCATAAATGACATTATGTGGATGCTCTGTCTACTCAGACAATATTGTTGATGCAGTAATTGTCATAATTACTTTATTTGATGATTTGCTTGTAGTTTATAGCTGGGAAAAAGCTGTGGAGTAACAAATTTAGGATAATCAGAGACTCTGCGTTTTCTGATTCCCAAAATACAGCTTCATGTTGCAGCAGTTTAATTGTGTTGCTCTTGGGCACTGGATGGTTTCTTGAACTTTCTTTGCTGGTAAATTCAGCGGGGCTTAACCAACAGTAACATGTTACCACTTTTTAAGTTTCATCCAAATCATTATATCCTTCATCTATCAGAATTTGGGATTTCTCCTGGATCTCTTCATCTCTTCATAGGTATTTCAAATGTGCCAGGTGTCATGTCATAAATGTGATGAGTGTTAATCCTAAGAATGAAATAATATCAAGTTATTGATTTTTTTTTACAGACCTTTCAATAAAAAGTAGACAATTCTAATAATTTTAAACAACACTGTGTTGGGTTTGCCTTATTAGATTGTGTCCATGCTTAAGTTACCTGATGCTTCTGTTATTAAAGATTTTATTTTTATTGAATTTGCTGAAAATATTCCTCACTTCTCAGAAGAGAGAAAATCCTGAAAGAAATCCTGTGTGAGAGGCATTCATGGACTTACATATTTTACTAACCAGAAGAGAAACCATATAACAGCAAATGGTTTTTATAAATGCCTTAACCATGGGGAAAGTAATCTGATTGCAGCCCTGAAGTTGATCAGAAGACACAAACCCTGAGGCGAGCAAGATTCCTTGATCTTACTGCTGATGCTATCACTTTTTAAATGTCAAATAACATTGTACTACATTAAATTTAATTCATCTGAAATAAACATTCCTGAAATCATTCCCTTCTGGATTTTCTGTTTAAGGTCCAGAAGTGACCAACTGTGGCAATCTTAAGGGAAACCTCTGAAGAGTACTGTGAAACCATTTACAACCTAAACCACTGTCACTCCATTTTTTCCCCTCATGTTGTCTTTTCTCTTCAGTACAGACTATTTTGCTCCTTGCTGGAATGGGGGGTTTAGGTTTTTTATTTTGGTGTTTTGGTTTTGTTTTGCTTGAAATGTTTGGTCCTTCAAGCTTTCTGTAAGGTGACCCTGCAACTGATATGTCATGATTGTACCATCTGGTAGTCCATGGCACACTTGCCATGACAAACATTATTGTTTATTCTGTATCAAGAGTTACCAGATGTGCAAAATCAGTATCTTCTGGTCATCCTCCACAGGCCTGACAATTCTTAGTCTTTTTTTTTTCAGATGCTTACTGCATCTGATAGCATTTGCTTGCTGAAAGTCAATTTGCCACAGCATAGACATTTTTACATGTTCCTGCTAAAGTTTTTATGTTAGTTCAAAGCTCTTTCTGTCCAATCATATATGTGATGATAGGTCTGTATATATATATATATAATTTTTTTTTGTTGTTTCTAAGATACTTTTTCTGTTCTCAACTATTACTCCAGGGAGTAATTGATTCTTTGCATGCTGAGTCCGTACAGATCTGTGCTGTTGACTGTATTAGAAAATTTAGGCTCATTTTCAAATAGTTCTGAGAACTGTATTTCTTCAGTTATATACCAAGGCTTTTTCCAAGTTCTTACTCTACTTTTTGGCTGAGAAAGATGCTTAGCAGGCTGGACAGTCTCACTTCATGGACTGAAAGGAAGCTAAATAATCTTTGTAGGGTATGAAAAGCCCATAGAAAATTAGAGTTTAACATTGTCTCTTCCTCCACACCATTTCTTTCCCTTGAAATGAGCTTTCTCCTGGCAGCCAGGTGAAGAGCCAGTGGCAGTAGGGGGATATAAGGCAAGTGGAGTGACTGGCTGGGTCTGTGCTGGGACACAGTGGCCTGGTTGGCTGGGCAGCCACTCTCCCTTCCTCATCCCCTTTGTCCCACTCCTGCCCTTTCTCTGATGGCAAATCAAAATGAGCTGGAGTGCAGTTCTGGCATTGCCATGGCTGTGTGAATACCCTGTGTTCCTTCCACAGAACTGCTAGATGCCTACAGAGAAAAGACAAAGACCAAACTATTACATAAATGAAGCTGCCCAATCAAGACCATATAAAAACTCTGCCATTAGGTTCTACTAGGTCATTGTGATGGTATCTGCTGATTCAACTTTGTCTTACTGATGTAAAATGAATTAGGATGGTCTAAAAATAACATAATTCATTATATGAATACTTTGTCATGTGTTCTTTGAAGGTATTGTATTATTTCAGCTGAGCAGCTATGAAGTTTTGGGAGAGGATAATGCTCTGTGCAGGTCTCTGGGGATGACTAATTTCCTGGCAGCAGAGTGAGCCTTTGGGACTTGCTCCCTCATATCTCTGACGATGCTGGTAACTCAGTATCTTATCTAGAAAAATCCATCCAACTTACCAAGAAGCTCTGTATTCTTTTGTTGCTTTGTCATTATAGGGTCAGGTGGTGTGCAACCTCAGCTAGACTGTACCATTGTTTTTTTGGCTGCATCTCTATGGCTGTGTCTGTCATAGGAAATTTTTATGTCCCTGAGACTATTTGCTAGTACTGACACACTGAATGGCCAGCATTTTCATCCTGTTTTCCAGGATTTCTCTGGGCTCATTTATAAGCTGTCTAGGAAGCTTTTTTTTTTAGCTTTCCATATGGGGTGGTCATATACAGATGGCCAACTGACAATAGTCCTTGGCCTGTGGTAGTTCCCAAATCGTATATGAAAATTATTAGCTATGGGCCTGTGCAAAATTTGCACAAAGGATATTCTACAATGAATCATATACAGTACACATGATTGTATTCCACTGCCCAAAAACACTTACTGGCATTTTAATATACCAACCAGCATACAGGAAACTTAGAGTTTTTCTGTAATCTTTTCTTGATTTGTTTTTCTGCAAGCTTTGAGCTGGGATGGAGGAGTTTTTTATTTATCCCTCTTCTGGTTTGTTTTGTGATATATGGAACATTTATTTTTTTCCTAATACTATTGCCAGTTTTAGTCTACTTTTATATATAAAAATAGTTTAGCTGAAACTGGAATCTGTGCCATAATGACAGGAAATAAATTTCTCATTGATTCCTGACCTGTCTTGAAAGGGAAAAAATAAAATCCCTGCCCTGTTATTTATTCTGTTTCTCCTCAATTTGAGTCACTTCAGGAGGCAAGTGAAATTTCTAGCACTCAAGAGATAATTTCTTTCCTGGGAACAAGAATGTTTCTTTTCCTTTGCTATTCATTCCCAAGAGCATCTTCTGTGAGGACATGAAATGTGGGATGTCTGTAGGAACGAGGACAGAGCCAACCACCATTGCAGCAAGCCACAAATGGCCACTGGAAGAGGGAATGAGTACAAATAGCTTTAGGAGATGCACAAGTCATTGTGTGAGGAGAAAACCAGACTGAGAGGCAGAATGGCTGCAGAAGAGAGGCTGCCATGTTGGCTGGGAGTAGAAGCTCTGGTGAGTGGAGTTCTGATGTCTGGGGGACTGTTTAGTTAATTACTGACGGTGGATGTCTACACGCTGATGTGAAAGCTCCTGTAGCAGGATTAAAATAATTATATGTTGTATTTCAGAGAGTCAGCAGTAACAGCTGTGTTACAAGGGCAGGACTGACTTGGGGCAGGAGGGATTAAAAGTGGAGATAGGCACAAACCCAATATATAACATATATTTTACTAATACAACTTTTGACTGAGATATTACTAATTTAAAAAAATCTGCTTTGTGTCTTTTTAACTTTGTGCCTGACAATTTTAAGAAGCAAATCGCTAAGATGCAAATGAATCAGTATTATCTAATTGTAGTCTCTCCTGTTTGTTTAGTGCTTCTTGGTAGCCACCTGTAATGTAACAATAACTCAAGACTAACACTTCCCAATACCCCACCTTATTTTCTACCTCTTACAACAGCAGAAGCAACTGAATCAGCAAAGCTACCAAGAGTGCCTGTGTTGATCCATTGATTCATTCTCTGAGCACCCATTCATTTGGGCATGGAGTGAGGTAGGGTGTGTGCAGGGGGAGTAATGATTTAATTAGTGACCAGGCAGTCAGAGCAAGGAGTATGGCATTGACATAATCTTAATTCAGAAATTTATATGATACATACTTGCCTTGAGCCAATGGCGTTAGTGAGTAAGCTTTGCTAATTTTGTGTGTCTTGCTGTCATCTACTGCATGGACTACCTGTCCCTTTACTTATTTTCCTTTACATCCTCACTGAGTAAATGTTAACTTACTGTATGCAAAGGAGAGGTAGATTTGAAAATAATAAAGCTGTTGCATGTCTCTTTTTAGAATTTCAAAACAGTTCAGACATTCATCACTACAAGATTTTAATCTCAGTCTTAGGTAGGATTAATATTTTTGTACTTTCTGGGTATGTCATAGATTCCAGTGTGATATCGAGGTTCTAGTTCAGCAGTGGTATTTACTTGTCTAGACCTGTATCTGGAATCTGGGCCAGGGGATCTCAGAGGACTGGGCTTCACAGCTAACACTCATGCATGAAGCTTTTGTAGAGAACTGTGAATCTTCACAGTAAAGAGCTGTGAAGCTATTTTGTTTTGAGTCCAGAAAGTACGTAGCAGGGTGGAAATGTGCTCCATAAAAAGATTCATATCCTTTAGGCCAACAGACTTCTTCTGAAGAAAGATGGGACTTGAGACTTGATTTTCTATCTTCTGTAGCTGCTTGATCAGGCCTCTGCCATTTCCATCTTCCACACTGTGGCAGAAGAAGCTTTCAGAAAAGAGCACATTGTGAGTTTTATGTGGCAAGGGCTGTACCACAGGCACAGAAGGCAGGCAGTGTGCAGAGTGGAGACATCTGCATGCCCAGGTTTTCTGCCCCGCCTTGATCTGGCTGAAACACATTAAAATGCCCAAGAAGCTTAGATGTCTCTCCAAAGAGCCTAAAGCTGTTTAGATGTGTAAGGGAGATCAAAAGAGAAGGGGAAGAAAAACAGCCTTAAAATTAATTTTATTGTGGAGTGGTGTAAAAAAGACGGTTCCTTGTTTACCAGTTTTCTGTTTATTAAAAGAAATATTTTAGAGATGGGATGTCATAAAAGCTTTCTCATATAAAGATGTATCAGTTATTTAGAAAAAGCCTGAATTGTAAATATAGGGAAAATATGAGCTTGTGGGATGTGGTGTAGACAGCTGATACTACAATAAGCTGTCTAGTCACTTAATATTTGAATCTCAGTATTACTTTTCTTTTCCTCAAGGTACTTCAGATTGGGACTATATAGAGGTCATTAAGCACAGAAGATTTTGAGTTAAATTCCATGGGATTCTCTTTTCTACTTTCCTTTAAAGCTAAACTTGCTTACAGAGAGTAGTAGTTTCCAGTTCAAACTGCAAAAGATATTGGGTGTTTTTTCAGATTAATATCTGTCTTCAAACAGTGCCTACAGATGGCAATGACTTTACCGACAGGCAAACTATTACTTCGTGGAAAAAGCAAATCTCAAACTGATGTGCCAAAAACCTCTGCAAACTGTATTGTGATTCCAAGTACAAATATGGTATAATTTCCTTTTTAATTGTGTTACCTTTGTAGGCCTTGTAGGCCTGTGGGAACAACAATCCAGCATTCCCTCTAGTGGCCACTAACGAAACTGGGAACCAGTTGGCTTTAACTTGTGTTAACTTTGTTTTTTTTTTTTTTCTTCTTTTCATGCAGTGCTGTGTTAACATCTCTGAAAGGCAAAACTGTCGCAGATACCAAATTACAGCAAAGGTTCTGAGACAGGATTTAAGACACGTTCTCATTTGTGCAGTGATGTTGACAACAGGCTAAGAAAGTGCATTTGTTGGAAAAGTCCCAACAGTTGCAAAATATCTTAACTGTCCATCAGTTTCTAAAATATTGTCTGTTTCTGAATTGTGTGTGTACTTGCTTTGTGTCACATCATGCATAATAATTAACCTATTTTGTGACGAAGATGTGGTCTCTGGAGGAGTCTTGTCGCTGATCTCCTGGAGTTAATGGGCAAAAGTGGGAAAATGTCTTAATAGTAATGTTCAACCAAACCACACTGTTATTTTGGCAATAAATGTATGAGACTGTGTGGGAAACACTACTGGACTGTTAAACCTGTATGGATTTAATTTATTTCCTCCTCCCCACCCTAACATGTATTTTGGGCCTAAGCTCCACCGGTGCCTTTTCACTGAGAGAGGCGAGGGGCGAGGCCGGTGCGGAGCGGAGCGCAGCTGCTGACTCACTCACTCCCTGCCTGACCTTCAGCCGCGGCCCTGCCCTGCCCTGCCCGGCGCGGCCCGGCCCTGCCCGCCGCGGGCCCGTCCGCAGAGCGCCGCCGGGCCGGGGCGCGGGGCCGCGCGGGGCGGGGCGGGGCGGGCAGCGGCCGGGCCGGTACACGTGTCCCGCGCCGCTTGTTTACTACCGCGGCGCCGCGCGGGGCATCCTGGGGGCTGTCGTCTTATCACCGACCCGTGGGCAGGCGCGGCCGGCGGTGGTGACTACAGCTCCCAGAGTGCTTCTGCGTGCGCCGGCGGAGGCGTCGGCCAATCGGAGCGCCGCGTGGAGATGATTGATGTGCGGCGCGGTGCAATCCGCTGTGCAGGAGAGTCAAAACATGCCCGCCCTCCGGGAGGAGTCCTGACAGGCAGGCCAGATAGCCAATAGGAAGCGGCTGCGAATTGAGCAACGTCGCCTCTGTCCACTCAGCGCCCGAGCAGCGCCTGAGGGGGGCGGGACCCGCCGAGAGGACGAGGGAGGGGGGCAGCCGAGGGTAGCTCGGTAATGGCGACGGGTTCGGTAAGTGCTACAAAGTTTGGAGCTGCCGCTTTTCGGGGCTGCGAAGCTGCGGCGGGGGATGGGAAGGGTCCGGGAGGTCAGACAGCAGTGGTAGCGGCCGGAGGCCGAGCCGACGAGGCTGCTGGGTTCAGTCTTTTGACGGCGACGGGAACCTCGGACATTGTTTACTGTGCGCCTTCCCTGACCGACCCCGCGGAGCCGCCACCCTGCCGCACCGCGGGGTTGAAACTCACGGGTTGTTCCGGCCCTCTTTGTGCCCTTTCAAACCATGAAAACAAGCGGAATGGGGGGGGTGTCCCTCCCCTTGTTTTCCCCGGGGAGCGGCCGCCCGCCCCGGTCTGTCAGAGCAAGGGCGCTGTGCCCGCCGCGGGAGCGGGGCTGTGCGGGCCGGGGAGCGTTCGGGGTGCCGTGGGTGCGGAGAGCCCCGCGGGGGGAGCGGCGGCCGGGGCGCGGGGGGGGCCCCCCCGGGCCGGTGTTACGCAGTTCGAATGAATGGGGCCGAGCGCGCGTGCGCCGTGCGGCCGCAGCTGTAAACAAGGTCACGTGACGGGCGGGGGAGGCCCTGAGGGGCTGCGCGTGAGGGGGACGGGGGCGCCTCGCGAGGGACGCTGGGGGCTCCTCACGGGGTGCCGGGGCTCCTCACGGGGTGCCGGGGCGCCTCACGGGGTCCCGGGGCTCCTCACGGGGCGCCGCGGCTCCTCACGGGGTGCCGCGGCTCCTCACGGGGTCCCGGGGCGCCTCACGGGGTCCCGGGGCTCCTCACGGGGCGCCGCGGCTCCTCACGGGGTCCCGGGGCTCCTCACGGGGTCCCGGGGCTCCTCACGGGGCGCCGCGGCGCCTCACGGGGTCCCGGGGTTCCGCCGCCCCGGGAGCGCCGTCCGCAGGGCCCCGCCGCGGGGCGGGGGCGGCGGGGGCAGCGCGGCCCGCCCTGCGTCAGCGAGCAGGCCGCCCGGGCTTGGAAAACATGGTGAATCACGCTGTGCCTCGGCTCCGCGCTCTGGCGCGGCCCGGGATGTGCAGCGAGGATTCCTGATCAAAGCGGCTGCGCCAGGAAAAGTCCCTGGTGTAGATCCAGTCTTGCCAGTATGTTGTGTTTTGCTTGGAGAAGCTGTTCTCCAAATTAAACGCCGTCCAGGCGTAGACCTGGCCTGAAACTTCGTCAGTAGGTTGGGGGAAGAAAGGCAAATAGCAGAAGGAAGAAAACCACGGGGAGCACTTCCACCCAGGCATTCCTGCGCAGCGCGGTTTGGGTGGATGCTGCCCAGTTCCTGCTGAACCCTTTCGCAGCCGCAGCCTTTATTTACTTTTTTCCCCAAATTTATTTTTGTCCTTCAGAAATAGACATGGTTTCAATTAATAAAGTCTTTATTAGTAGTGCCATTTGTTTTAGCATGACAACTTACTTTAAAGTCAAAATAATAATGTCATTTAGCCTCCAAAGACAGCTGCAGTAATTACAGTCCTAGCATGGTTCTAGACAACATCTGACACAACAAATTTTCAACATAAAGTTGAATTCAAAAAAATCTTTACAAGCTGGTTAATGACCAATCCCATTCATGTTCAAACCATTGAAAGGCTGAGGAGACGAGAAGGACATGATGTCCAAATTAGGCTTTAATCAAGTAGAATAAAAAAATTGAAAAGTAATGTTGGGCAGTTTGTTTTTCTTTGTAATTCTCTTTCTATTTCATTGTAATTTATTTGTTAGAGGATTTTTTTGGCTTTTGTACACAGATGGCTTTGGTTTGCAGAAATTCTTGGAGGAATAATCCATTTCTCAGACAAGTAGCTTTCCTGTCAGACTAGCATTTTGTATCTGTACCTTATCTCTGACCTTCAGAGTGCTGGGATACCAGGACATGGTCTTTCAAGTCTTGGCACCTGGCAGGAAGGAAGGAGAAGGTAACATTCTAGAAGTAAGTTTGCTTCTTCGTTTTGGCAGGAAAATGGGAAAGGAAGAGAGGAAAAAATAGAACAAAAAATAAAACAAACAACAGGGCAGAACAGGGGAAAGGAAAGATGTAGCTAAGCCAGAAAAACGAAGAGTGACTTTTCAGAGTTGATTAGTTGGCCATAATCTTCAAGGTCCTGACCTGTACTACTGAGGTCTGGTTTTTCTGTTCAGAAACAACTGAGCTATCTGCTCTTGTGGTGTTCTGTAATTTTACTGTCCCTCATGGGTGATTGGGATATAAATTTTGTTAAAGATGTTTTCTGGCTGTGAAAATAATGTCACTGATAGTTTGAGTTGTGTATTCTCATTTCTGTGACCTTTCTTCACCTTAAAATCAGAAAAAGCTGATGTAGCTTTGTAGTAGGGCCATTTGAGTAGAATCAAACATCTTTTTATGTTTATTTAGCATGCAACTTAATATAAGTTTTGCATATATTTGAAAGATTAGGAGATCAGAAGGGTAGAAATTTTCCAGTCAAAACCCTCCTGGACATGATCCTGTGTAACCTGCTGTAGGTGAACCTGCTTTAGAGTAGAGGGGGCTGGGCTAAGTGACCTCCAGAGGTCCCTTCCAACCCAGTCATTCTATGATATGAAAATATTATACTTTTCTTAGCTATTGTTGATATTTCTTTAATGTAGCTTACTCAGTGGACATGCGTAGGGTAGACTTCTCAAGTTTTCTTTCTTACGAGCTGTGTTTTCTGCTCTTTGTGAGAGACTTGTGATTATTGTTTCAAGGACACTTCATTAAAGTACAAGGTAATAACGTTAGGTAGCTTTAATTCATCCTCATCTTAAAAAAAAAAAAAAAGTAGATAACCAAATTACTAAAGATTAGAATAACATTGTTTACCGGGTTTTAGAGACAGTGGTTTTTTAGAAGAAGCACACAATTTTCTGCTGAAGATGATCTAACACAGTGGGTTTGGAGGAAATGAATACTTGACTAGGATCTGGGGAAATGAAACCGAAGTGAAATCTTCCAGTAGAGGCATCTTTATCTTTCCATTTGCAACACAGTGAAGGATGTTAGGAGTTCAGTCTGTTTGAGACTCTTGCTGGAGGCCAGAGATGGGAAGGGTAGTGGAAAAGGCTTCTGCAGAGATGCCAGTGCTGAAAGGGCAACTGGTGAAAATGTGGGCCTGATCATAAATGGCAGAGGAGGCATGATCTCACGAGGCTGAGGACACCATTTTTGCTTTGATCTTCATTTTCCAGGCCTGTTCCTAGGCTGCTCAAGTCCCTGGGGGTAGCAGCTTGCCTCTGAGAGAGCAAGACACTTCTCTGTCTGTGGTAAAAGCAGAGCAAATGAGGGGCAGGCTTGTTCTATGAGGCATCTGTGCATGAGGCAGTGGGACCAGATGGGATCACTCCAAGCCAGTTTCAGTCATTTGTCACAGGTTGTTTTGGGTTTGAAGAGACCTTAAAGGTCATCTGTCCCCAAGCCCCCTGCTGTGGGTGGGGATATATTGTGAGGGTGGTCTCCAAAAAGCAGTGGATTTCATGGCAGGACAGCTCCCAATAACTGGAAGAAAGAAAATGTCACACCAGGCTTCAAGGAGGAAGAAGTGGGGAACTACAGACTGCTCAGCCTTAGCCTTCAGGTATTTTATGGGGCAAATTTTGTCTGACCCATCTGATTGCCTTTTGTGATGGGCTGAGTGGCTCAGGGTACCAAGTGGATGTTGTTTATCTTGACTTGAGTGGTGGTTAACTCCAATCTCTTAAAGGCAGTGGGCACAGGCTGTGGGAAGTTCAAACGTGCATGAGGATCAGCTCTCTACAGCAAGAGTGGTTACTGCAACAGGGGAAGGGCTGGGGAGTCTCCATCCTTCAAGATACTAGAAACTCAAGTGGCCAAGCCCCCAGGTAGCCTCTTGGCTTCAGAGTTAGCTCTGTTTTCTGTAAGGATTGTACAAGATTGTGTCTAGACCTCCCCTAAAATATGCTGTGATACTGAACAGACTAATAGGATTTAGGGCCCTGGTAACGAAGTAGTATATCAGATGCTACTTAAAACAGTTCACATGTATACAAATTTCTAACCTCTCTCTTTCTAAAGTCAGATACTTTGGAGCATCCTAACATGGTGTGGGAAGTGAAGACAAATCAAATGCCTAATGCAGTTCAGAAACTCCTTCTGGTAGTGGACAAGAGAACTTCAGGGATGAACGAGTCACTGGAGTTGCTGAAGTGTAATGAAAACCTGCCCTCTTCTCCTGGATATGCATCCTGTGATGAGCACATGGAACTTGGTAAATAAGACGATTTTTTCAGAGGAAATTGAATTCTGAAGTTTGTTTTAGATTTCCTATACTGAAATTATTGGAAGCTGATTGAATGAAATTGCTGATTTTTAGCTTGAGCAGTAACTTGTGACATCTGAAGGTCTTACTTTGCAGTTACTTTTCCCTTTAACCCATTTCCAGTTCTGACATACTGGCCTGTTGACTCAAATATGTTCTTGAACTCTGAGCCACAAATTTCTGCTTCTAATCCCCAGAGGAGCAGGGTTTTTTGGCACAAGAAAAACAAACAGAAAGCTCAAGAGCTCCTCCTAAAGGAATCATGTTGCTTTAGATCTACTGCAAATAAAGATTTTGGGATAGAGGAAGATTACTTCAGTTCTTACAAATTGGAGAAAAACAGCATATACCTTACAAAGTATCAATATAATCAGTGAAATATTAACACATTTAATTGAAGTTATGGAGTGGCTAAGAATAATGATACTTATTTACATGACAGCACATAGCACAGACTTCTGTTAACAAGATGGGGTCTTTTCTTTAATCTGCATGGGCTAGAAAAGCTGTATATTTTTGATGGGAATTCACCCTACCCAGCTTTCATGATTTATTTAATCTGAGTTATTTAACTTTGGTTCCCTGGTGGAAACCTTTTACCTTGAACATGGTCTGATGTTGAATTTTTTTAGTGTCATACCTTCAAGGATAGATTGTCTTTTGTGGGAAGTTTTAGTATTTTAGTGAAGAATGTTGTTTTTGAATAATACTGCAGTATAGTTTTGTGTAAACTGGTCAATCTAGTAAGAATTTTAAAATCAGAACTACATTTTATTTAGTTACCTATTTTTTTTCTTTAATTTCTTGTATGAATATATAATTGACTGAAGATGTTGCTATTTCTGTGACCATTTTATGACCGGGGTTTGTGAAATGTTGGCAGTTGTCATATGAGAAAATAAAACTACTTTATATTGGTTCCTTTTTTCCCACCAAATTTGCAAGATTTGGTGTCAAATTGAGTAGACAGCAAAGAATTGAGTATAATTATGGTAATTTGTGCATTTGTTTGTAGATGATCTTCCGGAACTACAGGCTGTGCAGACAGATTCTACCCCACCTGCACTTTTTCAGCTTGGTGCTGATGTTTCACATCAGGAATGTTCAAGGCCTTCCTGGAGCCAACATACCTCAAACAGCAATTCAGAAAATGCTTATTCTTGCGAGAATGGGGTGAACTGGTTGACAGAATTAGCAAATATAGCAACAAGTCCTCAGAGTCCTTTGATGCAGTGTGCTTTTTATAACAGGTACTGACACTCAATATAGAGATTTATAATCCTGTCTCCAAATTATTTCCTTAACTCTTTACACCCTCAGACGTTGAACTGGAGCACTATTTTTTTGTGTTTTTATTTGTTCTGTGAAAGTATGCACAGAACTCATCTCAGAGCCTGGTGCAAAAGCTGCTTAATTTCCAGCCGTGAATGACATAGGATGATGTAAAGACATTGCCTAGCCACAGCAGGCTCAGAAATTATGGACATTTACCTCATGTGAAGCAGCAGATAAAATCTAAGAGGAATTTCTTACATTAAATTCTTAAAACTTTCTTGTGCACAGATTTCAGGTTTTTTTTTTTAAACAGTTGGAAATCTAATGCAATGTGTATTTTAGTGATAACTGTCTCAGATTTGTGATTCTGTAAGGCTGTGAGCAGCAAATGTGGGCTCTTGGACATTTCTGGGCTTCAGTTTTTATTGTACAGCTTTTCTTAGGTTTATAATCAGAAAACTCAGTGCAATACTGTTAATAGTAATGTAGTTGAGATTTAATTAAGTAGAGCAGATGTCTTTATATTCTCTTAAAAACAGGATATTTGCTTCAAGATATTTGCAAAACCTTCAGCATTGTGCTAAGGAGATGCCGCTGTGGAAGTGGTATACTGTCATTTGGAACCTATTTAGAACCTATGGAACCTATATTTAGAACCTATGCAGTAGTTAGGCTAACTCAAAGCATTCTCTTTGCCTGAGCTTGTGCCCTTTAATAATCCTGTTGGAATACTGGTGTGAGGGTGGTTTGTTTAGTGTTCAGCTCATGCAAACAGAAATATTTGCAGTAAAAGCATTTTAGAGTAATGGCAGCAAAGTCTCATGTTGTCTTAATCTGAGATATTTTAAAATACATGTTTCTGTTGTAGATCATCTCCTGTTCGCATAATAGCAACAAGCAAAAGTTTACATTCCTATGCACGTCCTCCACCAGGATCTTCAGACAATGATCCTAACTTCTCCAAGAATGATGTGGATGAAACAGCAGTCAGACATGAAAGGGTGAGTTGTTCTGAAACATTTTAAACTAAACATGTATGAGTAATGGGTTAAGGTTTTTTACAAGGGAAACTAGCTTAAAAAAATCTGTTTAGTGTTAATACTATTGCTATTTAAGCTAGATTTTCTGTTACTTCTCTTTTTACCACACAGGGTAGGCTTGTAGTGCTGCTTCATATTTTTTGTGACGAGATCACTTTCTAAGAAAGCTCTGCTTCTATTGTGATTCCTTCTATAGCAAGCTTTAAAAAACGGTTATCTGATTTGATGCCTCAGAAGGAAATACAGATCCCTCTCCTTTGAGATGCACAAAACCTGTCAGTCCTGTGTCTCCTTTTTCCATACATTAATTGGTGTCTGGAGTTTGTTAACAACAGAGAATTTTTTCCAGATTTATCTACAACTGATACAGCTTGAGCCTACAGCTTTCCAGTAACTGGACCATAGAGTAATGTGCTTTAAACAAATCTGTAGATGACTAAGGAATGATGTGGTATAAAATGAACATAAAATAATCTATAGGGATGAAATGAATATCAGAGAATGAAACCCAAGAATGTCAGGATGCATCTCAGAAAAGGAGATTAAAACAATCCATTCACATTTATTACATTCCTATTAGTATTTCAGGCAAAATGATACCGCAAGTGCAAATTAGAGACAGTCTTAAGACATATAAGACCAGCCCTAAAATACTCTGCAGTAAAATACCAACACCATTTTGCTTTTTTTTAATAGGCGAATAGTGAATCAGAATCTGGCATTTTCTGCATGTCATCACTTTCAGATGATGATGATTTAGGATGGTGCCATTCCTGGCCCTCAACTGTCTGGCATTGTTTTCTAAAAGGTAAAATAACATGTGTAATGAAATAAGTATTTGTTTTATCTTGTAATTTTTTTTTCTTGTAGTACAGACTTTTTTACCTACACTAATGTTCTTTTTTCCCTTGAAAAACTCTTGTTAGGCTCTCGTTTGTGCTTTCATAAAGGACGCAATAAAGAATGGCAGGATGTTGAAGAGTTTGCAAGATCTGAAAGCTGTGGAAAAGAGGAAAATCTACCAGCCAGTCCTTACAAGGTAGCCCTTAGTTCTAAAAAATTCACTGCAATACCTGTAGCAAATGCGTTGTTTCTTATGTTACCCCTGTGCCTTTAATTGCTGTCTCAGGACAACAGGTTGGCATTAATGTTGTTTAGAGCTAATCACTGTGCTGTTTGTGGATCTCATGGAAAGGCCCTTGAACTGAATTAATTTATATATGTTTTGGATGTTATGTCATCCTTATTAATTTTTAGCTAGATAGAAACACAAATTATAAGGTTGGGTTTTTTTTAATACAATGTATGATGATGAGTATACACAGGTATATTCTTTTCTTGGGGGAAATTTTTAGAACTGTATGTGTGTTAACAGGACTATGGTTCCAATGGTTTGAAGTTGATTTCTCATGAAGAAAGCATTTCCTGTGGTGAGTCAGTGCTGAAGCTGACTTTTGATCCTGGCACAGTGGAGGATGGCTTGCTTACTGTAGAATGCAGACTCGATCATCCATTTTATGTTAAAAATAAAGGTATGAAATACCTCAAGTACACTTGCTTGCATATTAAAATATTCTCAGAAAGTGATTGCAGATTTTGTTGGCATCCCATACTGTTCATGAATGTAATAAGAGTTGTGGTGTAGAAATAATTTACTGTCTCTGTAAAGAAGTCTGGACTGTGAACCAAAAAAAAAACCTGTAAAGCCATAAAGCTCCAGGAATACTGCCTATCTCACAAGGAAAGATTTCATTGAGTATATCAATGGAGCTCAGGAAAGCAGAAAGACCAGGGTGGGGGGAGATAGGAAAACTGCAAATAAGGGAGGCTTTTCTCATTTGCTAAAAATGGAACTTCAAATGGTAAAAGTCTCCAGGTTTTGATTCCTTTTTTGCTATAATGATATTTTATTTGAGGTAAAAATAAACTTTGCAATAAGAGTTCCCTAAGTAAGAATTTCTGATTTTTCTTTTGTGTGAAAGAAGCTACATCAGAACATTTTTATAAAATTATGTAATTTCAAGATACAGTATTGCTCCAATGAAGAACTGGAGAGATTGTCTGGCCATTTGTCTAATTTAACTCTTTACCACTTCAGGTTGGTCATCTTTTTATCCAAGCTTGACTGTGGTACAGCATGGCATTCCATGCTGTGAAATGCATCTTGGAGATCTGTGTCTACCTCCTGGACACCCTGATGCCATTAACTTTGATGATTCAGGTGTTTTTGATACATTTAAAAGGTAATTTTTGGATAAAGTGGCCTCAGTGGTTCTTGTATTTAATGAGTAGGCACCTTAAGTTTGGAAGCATTATATAGAGGAAAGAGAGAATAGTTTTGGCACTATGAGTTAAATGATAGGGAAAAATGAATACTCAGTACTAGGAAAGCTGTGTAATTATGTGCTCTGCTAAACTGCAAAGTAGTGCCTCAAAGTGAAATAACTTTTTAACCTCTTTTTATGATAGTTTAAGGCAGATTAGATAAAGAAGTAATATATATATATATATATATATAGTCTTTATAAATTCTCCAGGTAAAGTGGATTATGTTTGAAAAACCTAATACAGTTTTCTGACAATAGTACATCTGCCAGCTGTTATCTCATGCTTCATATGCAACAATACATTCGAATTATCTGAGTAGTTTCTTAGTGGTAAATGCATGTGCAGTGGCTCTAGAATACTGTATGTTCATAATCTTACTATTTTTGTGTATTCTGTCTTTTGGCATTCTTTTATATTAGATCAAACTTACCTAACTTCAGAGTTTGATTCACTTTGGGGTTTCCCTGAACTAGAACTTCAGCCAGATAACCTTCACAAGTCTTGTTCAATATAAATTATGCTGTGTCTAAGGAAATAGTAAAGATTTTTCCATACTATTTTGAGATTTTAAGGTTTAGTAAAATTCATCTTTTCCTATGATTTAGTGTCTTTTTAGCATCTGTTTTTAATCCAGTTGCACTTTTAGTTTTTTACAACAGAGAAAAATGAATTTAAGATGCTTTTTGCAGTTCAAGCCCTGGGAGCACTTGTATGATTTCAGTCTGGCATAGAGTGAGTTCAGATTGCTTGGCTTCACTCATTTGCTGTTCTGGCGTTTCTCTTAACTCCTGTTATGAACTGCATATGTACAGAGCTGTTAGAGTTGTGGTAGCTACATCTTACTGAAAAATCTGGATTTCTGGCTCCTTACTAATTTGCAGCCCAGCTGAAAACTGCCTTGTACTTCAAATTGCTTGTCTTTCTGTGTTATGGGAAGATTAGGAATAGGAAGGGTGCTGGCCTGTTGTAGAACCAGAGGTCCTTTCTCCTTATCTTGTGATAGCCTGCAAGATGGTCAGCATTATCCCTTCTTTGTTGCTTTGTATCTTCCTGAGGAATGGTGGAGGCCACTCATCAGGGTCCACTCTCTGTGTGGTTCTGTCCCATGAGAGGAGTAGAGCTGGACTGCCACATGCAGTATTTCTTTTCTAGTAGTTCTACTTGGTATTTGCAAAAAAGCTCTTCAAACCCCTTATTTTGGCCGTAAATCATGCAACTATAGCCACATTGAGCAATAGGTAAGAGGAGCCTTAGCATATATGCATTCTATGTTTATCCTGTGGTGGTAACTTAGTGGTTTAGATCTATGATTGAGTAGCGCCTTTCCAAGAGTGCTTTTCCCACCTGGAGATAGTAACAGTCTGTGGAGAAAAGCTACTTCTTTAGTGATTAGAAGTTAATTGTAGTCATTGGTCAGCTAAGAATTGCAAGAGTTTGTCGTATTTGGAGGTCTGAATTTTACAAACAAATCACCGAAGCTGTGCAATACCTCGAGGAGGAATGTCGCGGTTTAGTCACTAGAGGGCAGGCGTTTGTCGCACAGCCTCAAATAGAGCCACGTCACGGGGCTCTGCAGGGCTTTAACCTCACTGGAAGGTTTGTGTGTAAAATAGTGTGCATTATTTGTACTGAAGTGAATATAATATTATTTATTTCAATATAGTGGTTCCGTATTTGCCGTTAGTATATATTTGCAAGCAAACTCATTGCATGTCTTCCCTTTCTGTACGTGTCATTCTCTGATCAGGTTTGATTTATGGTAAGGACAGAATCAGAAAGAAGAAAGTGTGTTTAAAAAGAGAATGAAGTTTTAAGACACAGTATAGTTAACAGGTACATAACTGAGGAAAGTGCATAGCAAAACATGGAAAGTTGCAGTCTTCATCACAGTGAAGAAAATACTAACTTACCTGCCAAAGTCTTGTAGTTTTTTCTTTTTCACACTGACATCCACATCAAGCACAAATCATTATGTCACACAAAAAAGGGCAAAATACTAGAATTGTAGTAAAATTGAAGAGTGAACAGATATTTAGGGGTTTTACATGAAAATTACTGGATGGCTTTATGATCTGTCTTTTCCCTGTAGTTACGATTTTACCCCGATGGACTCCTCTGCAGTGTATGTGCTCAGCAGCATGGCTCGCCAGCGTCGCGCTTCGCTGTCCTGTGGGGGAGCAAACAATCAGGATGCTGAGAGATCAGAATGCAGTACTAAAAACTGTGCCTCCACTGCATCATCACATCTTTCCTCCAATCCTTTGTACAGCAAAGCTGGCAAAAGCCACAGCTCAGGGACTGCAAGTACTGTGAGTGCCACTTCTCCAAACAAGTGCAAAAGACCAATGAATGCCTTCATGCTTTTTGCCAAAAAATACAGAGTTGAATACACTCAGATGTATCCAGGGAAAGACAACAGGTAATGATACAAACTTTTCTAGTTTTGCTATTACTGGTGAATTGGAAGAATATCTATGTCCCACTTTAAGATTTAAATACCCTAAATGTTGCATTTGAAATAAAATGTGTGTATTGTTTTAAGAACAAGCTTTGAAAGATGTTAACATGAAGGGTGGTTTTATGGGTGGACTGTGAATATTTTCAGTGCTCAGTGAACTTGATGCAAACAATTTTTGGCAAACTTACCAACTGATAGATGTATATGTGTGCAGAGGCACAAATTCAGAACCGTCGTTGTTTACAGTGATGAGGTGCTCTGCTCGTGTGCTGTAATGGAAAAAAGGGACTTTCTGGTTCTTCTAATTAAGTCTTGACATATTATTGCAAATTGATCCTGAAGTTACAAGCATTTATTTCCACTCTGTATATCCTGTTGAAGAATGGAGTGCTGATAAGTTAGGATATCTCAAAGATCATCATCCAGACAGCACATTGCCAAATTCAGCTTGCCCTAAAAGCATTCAGCGATTTGTTAAAACTTGCAGGAAGAATTGTCTGACTGTGGGGGATGGGTCTTTGTTAGTTTGTTCTTTTGTTCTTAATCTCAAGCATGATTGCTTCTAAACATCTTTAATTAAGATTTCCATTACATATGTTTTAAGTAATATTTGGTGCTAATTGTGCATATGTTAATAGAAACCAAAACACACAAACATGGACTGATCTTACCATCAGATTTTTACTGCATGTAATTTTATAAAAACTGTTACTGTAAAAATTGCATTGTGACATAAAAATTCTTGAACTAAATCTGGTAAAAATTAAAGTTGGCAGGGCTTTGAAAAGGGTTTTACTATTTTATAATATTCTAATAAGGACACTATAACTGGTGCTGAAATATAAAATCCTGCCAAACAAATCCCAACCTGTCTTGTGTGTCCTGACAATGATGTTGTGTAACGTTTATAGTAAGTTCAGTGAAGCAGATCTGCTGCCTTCATACTCATTGCAACTATCAATGAGAAATGAAGCAGAATGTCAGCCAGGAAAGTTTATGATGGTTATAAATTTAGTTGAAAATGCTGATTTCAAATGGATGCAATGAACTGGAACTGTGGCTGCATGGATGTGAAAATGAATATTTTAGAGAGCAAGCAGGACAGTGAGCAGGTTTACCTTGAAGGAAAGAGATGACCAAGTTAAAAGTACGATTCAAAATGCACTGCTCACTGTCCTGCTTGGAAGGCAGTGCAGTTTTTGGCTGCTGTTCCATGGCATCCATAAAACACAGGATGGCAGAAATAGCATTAGTATAATTGATACAGGCATTCAGCTACTGTCACTCAAGTGTTGCTGAGGCATTCATTAATTTAGCTGCTGGGAGGCAACTCATGTTTTTTAAATGTAAGTTTGTGTCATTTTCAGATTACTGTGTTGATCTTAAAACATAGCAGCCACTTCTATACAATGGAGTTCTTATGTTTACTGCTGTTATTTCTGTAGCAGAGTAAGAAAGTACAGAACTTGAGGTATTCTGAGTTAAATGGTCTCTTGTGAGACAAAGCAGTTCAAGGCATGTCAGCAAGACAGTGAGCTTGTAAATACTGAAAGCACAAGTCAAGAGTCACACGATACTTAAATGGACTGCAAGATCACGTTTGAAAAACTGGTGTTAGGGCTGCACTTGTTTATTTTCTAGATACTCTTCATTGTAACACTGTGACCATAGACGAACTTGGTTGTGTGTTCAGAAATGCTTTGAGTAGTGGACCTTCTAGAGATGAGGGAAATCATATTTTTGTTTAAAAGATTTCGTGGTGCATTTTTATTTAGGAAGATAATGGCTTTTACAGCAGACTTGCTCTCTCTGGGTCCCCGTGTTCTTTCCTGAGGGTGTGAGTGATCCAGTACAAGCTGGTGGCCCAGAGCAGACAGGTTTCTGGTGATATGCCTCTGGATACTGTCAAAAGATGAACAACCTGCTAATTAAACTAGGTATGTTTGCTTCTGATGATGGACCAAAGATACTGGTTCTCAGTTTGGATAGAAAAACAGAAATTCCACTGCCAGAGAGACAGGCTGTGCAAATGGGTTTGATGGTGATGGGATGTGGTGTTCCCTGGAGGAGTTTGCTTGAAGGAGTCATCAGAGCACATGCAGTGCAGGCTCAAGGGCTGTCTGGGCGCTTTGGGATGAGGTCCCTGAGTGCTCTGCAGCTCATGGAAACATGAACAGCACCACACGGCCTTGCAGGAGTCAAATCTATTTCTTTTCTGTGGTGCAGAGCAGTGTTCAGAATTGCTGTGTGTGCCATGTTACAGAAATAGTTGATGACACTCTAATTGTGATTCTGTTTGAATATCTTCACTGCCAGCAAGGAACTTTATTAACAGCAGAAATAAAAGGACTTAGTTGTGTCCACTTCTTTCTTAGAGCCAGTCACAGAACTCTCATTGCTGTAATCTGAAGCCAAAGAATACAAACCACTTTGTAGCTTTAATAGTGATTGATAAAAGAGCTGTTGTTTAGAGATTTTCATTCAGCAAAAAGACAAGAGTTAAAGCTTTAATGGGATATTGATCCAACATTTGGGAGTGCAGTTAAGTAATATGGCAGGCTAGTACAGGGAAATGTTGTCAAAAGACCTAGAGTTTCTAAGGAAAAGAATTAATTCAGTTTTTGGAAATGATGATAGATGTATTTGAACAAATGGTTCCATTTGCACAGGAATGGGAACTTATCAGTATGTTCCACCCAGGATGGATTAAAGGTAGAAAAACTTACAGATATTGATTAAATAGACATGGGGACTTGCAGTTAATCAAATATTTGGCTGAGGTAATATTCAGTTCATTGCTCTAATTATTAGAGAACATATTTTCAGCAAATCTGTCATATGATCTTCTAGTTTGAAAGTAGAGCAAAACAAATGTGAGTTACCATTTGGTGGTGGTTTTTGTAACATCTCTATTTTGCTGGTTTGTGCCAGTTGCTGTATGTTACACCCGTTGAAACGTTAAAATGTGCATTGACCCATGCTCAGCTAATAAAGAAGTCTCAGCTGTTTAACTACTAAAAGGACTATGAGAAGATAATCACAAATATGATTATTACAATTTTTAACATACAGCTGATTTCTTCCTTGTGTGTTGATTCCACATTTAACTCACATCTATTTTAAAGTGTTCAGATAAAAACAAATAAAACCCCGTAGTATTTCTTAGCACTGTCCTGACTGTACTGTAAACATTTGTCTTGCAGAGCCATAAGTGTGATACTTGGCGACAGGTGGAAGAAAATGAAAAATGAGGAAAGAAGGATGTACACACTAGAAGCCAAGGCCTTGGCAGAGGAGCAGAAGCGTTTAAATCCTGACTGTTGGAAAAGAAAACGAACAAATTCTGTATGTTTGTGAAGCAGTCTTTTTCATCATGCTGTTACATGTGTTCAGATGCATGGCTACAGTGTGTTTTGTTCAGAATAAGCTGCTTTCTTAGTAGCTGAAACCTTAATTTACTCCCCTGTGTTGTGTAACCTGCAGTTAGGCAAGAGACAGATCAGGAGAGGGTCTGTCTGAGTATTGTATGAGAGTTCTGAGGATTCTGTTGTACTGAAAGTGTGCTTGTGAAATGCAAAGGAAGGGCATGTGGTCTTTTGCTTTGAAGTGAGTTCATGAGGTTGTACCTAAACTTTTTTATCTTCTGTAAAAGCTTTTTCTTTACCTTTTTCTAGTTTTCTTTCTGATAATTTATATCAGCATATATGAAGGTACTGAAGGAGCAAAATAATTCTTCCCTGTGAATCTCTTTCATTTATTAGTATGTTCAGTTGTAAAATAAATACAGTAGATAACACTACTTCTGTAGGAAATGAAACTGTTTCCCACTTTATAGAAAGGCATTGATATATTAGTAGGTGGTGGATGTATTAAGAAAGAGAAGGGCTTTAAAGCTGAAACATCATGTAAAGCAAACATCAAAAAAGGGGATTCTGCTTGTCAACTAGAAAAATAGATTGGAAGGAAAGATCTACTAAGGTGCAGCGGGTGCTTGCCAAGTTCTTTCATTTTATGGCTGGGTAGGAGCTTGAAGAGTGGTGTGGACTTCATCTACATGGTTAGTGAAACCATCCATCCATGTGGTATAATATTTCATCCTCAAGTTACACCTTTCCTTTGATGAGTAAATGAGGCTTTTTCTCAAGAGCATATGCAAGTGTTGCTTTAAGACTGAATAAGAAATGCTCCAACACTGAGTTCCTTCTTTCTGCTGCACATACTTTGTGCAGTTTCCAGTCCCTTGTTGCAGAAGGTTCCACCAAATCCCAGCTGCTAGGAACAAGCTGTTTTTCTGTTCACTGCATTCTATTTTAATCAACAGTGACAGCTTCTGTTACATTTCCTTGTGGGTTTAGTTAAAATAATATTATTTATTTATTCTGCTCTTACACTGCTGCAGTTTTGAGCTTTGGGTGGTGAGATCACAGGCTCACCTGTGACCCTTGAGCAACTCAGAAGCGTGTAGTAGTAGAAGTGTGTAGAAGCTGAGTAGTGATGGATTTGCCTCAGTGAGGCTTTCTTTCCCTGCCTTGTAGTAGGATTTTCCTTGTCCCTACAGTCTTCAGGCCAAGAGAACAGGATCTGTAGAACCCATTACCTCAGAGTTACAGCAGGAAATATCCTTTATAATTGTTCCAGTTCAGTGAACTGAGCTGTTAGCAGTCTGGTAACCGTGCTCTGTAATGATAGTGGGCTCCAGGCTGTGGCATAGGAGTTGTGATGGTCTTTTGATGATCAGGGACTAAAACTGCCTGGTTTGGCCTTTTTGTTTTCTCCTGAGTAACTGAGCAATGATTAGAAATACTTGTGGCTTTGAAAACAAGCGTTAGGCCCTTTGCTTGGTAATTGCTAACCTGGTTTTCTATTCTTTCTTCTCAGGGCTCACAACAGCATTAAGCCAGAATTTTCCTGTTAACTCTGTATTTACAAAATGGCTGTTGCTTGATGGCGAGAAGATGCAAGATCAAGGTCTTACTATTTGTTGTGACTTTGTGTGACCATAAAATACTGGCACCATCATGGAATTGATCTGAGTGAAGATTTGCTTTTTACAATAGAACATTAAGTAAGCTAAAAACTATCAGCATTTTAAACCAAATTGCCTTACTTTTCTTCCAAACTTCATTATGTATCAGGTAATATAGGCTTGAAAATGGATATCCTGTGGTGCTAAAGTACTTTAGAAAGAGGCGAAGGAGATATGTATAAATGTTTATTTTTAAAAGAAAATGTACAAAAAGGGGAATTTTAAAATATGTAACAGCTGTTTATATACATTGATTCTTATTGCTGATTAATATGTATTGCACAACTGTATTATTAATTGCAATTCTGGGGCCTGGGATTTTCTGAAATGGCAAAGTGTATTATCAGCTTCCAGCTTCCCAGCCTGCCCTGCTGCCAGCAAGTTACCAGAACGTGTGGGAATGGAGGGTGTGGTGTGATGTAGCGAGGGAGCTGATGCTCGGGATACCACTTAGAAAACTTGTAGCCACAACGGAGATACTTTTGCATCAGCTGGCACTTGTTAGAGCTGTCATTTTGTGGTGGAAACAATGGCCCAGACAGAATGAAACAAATAAATAGCATTATCTCAAGAAAAGTGGTGCTGTTGATATCATCACCATCATAGTTATAACTCTGTGTTTTGTCTTTGCCACATATTCTACAATATTTTATTTTGCCATAAGACATCTTTATGGTGGGGGCAAACTTTGCACTTAACTATATGTGCAACACTTGCACTTTACTTTTTTTTCTCCTCCAACTGTCTAAAATTAGAGCAGCTGCGTTAGGATTACAATTGCTTCTGCTGTGAACATTTACAATCATGGCTTTTCCTGTACTAAACAGCTGTGCGTTGGTTTTTTTTAAGAATCACAACTGTAAATTTCAGTTTATGACACGTCTACATGATGTTGCCCCTAAGATTTTTGCACACTATATTCTTGTATATTATTTCAAATAAATTCATTAAAATTTGGTGTTGTGTATTTTATAAAATAAAGAAGACTAATGATGAAGTCAGCCCTGCAGCAGTGAGCACATTCTGCATGGAAGTCTTTACATGAACCCATCCAAAGTATATTTTAATGCTTTGCCATTAGGAAGCTAGTGAAGAAATTCAAATACTATTTTCAGGATTCGGTAGTTAATATTCTTTATTACAGTTTAACAAGAAGAGTTGAAATCAATATGAATTATTTCTAAGCAAATAGCAGTGCAATAGAGAAGCATTTAGGTTAGTTATAAATATTTTTCCTCGTGTTAAAATTAGTGATTTTTAGATGGAAACTGATGATTCAAACGTTTCAAAAGTACCATTTTCTGAATATGGCTAAAATGTATTCAACTGTTTAAAACTCTACTTGTAGGAAAAGAACTGCTTCCTTATTTGAGATATTCAGCAATTACACTGTAATATTTGAGTTCTAATTTTGTACTTTTCTAAATTCAAAAGGAATGCTTAAGAATGTTTCAATTAGATGTAGACTCACAGCACATAAAAGTTGAACAATTTCCTTACAATATTTCTTTGTAAGTAGGTTCCTGTAATGTGAACATAAAGCAAGAAGACAGAAGCTTCAGCCATGAAGTAGGTAAACATTTCATTGTAAAGCTGATGTACTTGGGGATAATTTACATGAACAGTGAATACCAGTGTGGCACCAAAGCCCCCAGCTGTGTTACCATCCATTCCCTGGTGTGAGAGCATTGTCCAGGTGTGCTCACTGAAGGGCTGACATGGCTTTTTGCAGCAGCTGAACCATAATGGGATAGACTGGTGCAAACTCCTTTCCCTCTCTTGTTCTCACTGATTGAACATAAGCTTCCAGTGCACCACTGAAAAAAAAAAAAAAAAAAAGTAAAGTAGCTAAAGCAATTAAGTACTGTAAATGAAGGATCTGCAACAGAAATTAATTGCCTTCCTCCCTCCTGCAAAATTTTCCTCAGATGGTCCTACTTGTCTGAGGAAGGAAGTGAACAAGGAAAGCCTTGCAAAGCTCTCTATAATTGTTCCATGATCTTTATCTCCTTTCTTGCATGTTTGAGGAGCAAACAAGTTAACATTTAAATAAGCAGCAGCATGTTGCAGATGGCTTGGAATGACAGCTCTGACGCACAGACTCGGGCTCAGTGCTGCACTGGTAACCTTTAGAAAGGGAGAGAATTATCTCCAGCTGCTGCAGACGCTCAGAGTGCAACTTCCAGCAGGAAAGGTGGGGCACTGGTGAACACCCTGGGCCATGCCCTGAGGTGATTCCTGGCACAGCCTTTTGAATTCCTACCTCAGTCCTCGGGAAAGGCCACACTAACCCCAGAGAGGGCTTGGGCAAGGCACGGCCTGGCTCTCTTACACATTGTCACAGGATGTCACACATAGAGTCATCATGTGGGAACTGCACAAATGAAACATTGCAAAGCTAAAAGGGGCAACTGGTGATGCTTTACAACACAGGGTCACCTTTCAGCCAACATTCTAGTACACAGTATTGTTGAGTGACAGCATATTTGTAAAAAACATTTTAAGTGCTCATCTGTTGAGATTCCAACTTACTAATTGATTAAGTAGGCCAAGCTAGCGCTGCCACACTTAAATATAGCTTTGAATTTAATTTTCTTTTCTGCTTCTGTTTCTTCATGTAACTCATACGATCATCTTGGAGTTTCCTTCTGAAGTTCGCTTATATTTGTGCTATTTACAGCAAAACTGTAACATGAAGAAAATGCACAAACCCCATTTCAAGTGGAGACACGGCTGTTCCTTTTCTCATGCAGACTGTAAGCACAGCGCTTCCAGCACTGCGCAGGCACCAGCCCACAGAGCAGCGGGGTCCTGCTGCCGGCGCGGTCACTGAGCAGGGCGTGGTTCTGGGTTTGTCTCATGCATTCCCTTCTGGGAGTGCAGGATGCACCAGCACTGCTGCTCTGCCGGTGAGGGAGCCCGCTGGCTTTTAGTAACATGGCAGGAACATTCCCAATCGCACTGGGAGAAGGCAGATGGTTGTTGTGCTCATCTGGTGAAGGGGTGGGAGGGCACAGGGGTCAAGGGAGATGGTAACACACAGCAACCACAAAGTTGTGCCTATAAATACACAGCCGCTGCTGTAGGATGGTGGGCTGTGGAGGCAGAGCTGTATTTATGTTTGCTGCTCCTTCCAACGAACAAGCCTTTGGTGGTACCCTGCGTTCCTGCATGAAGAGTTCATGGATTTGAAGGCAGCACTGCTCCCTGGTACGTGTCTGCAGGCAGCTGGCAGCAGTAGGCAGTGAATCAGGCAAGGCTTAAGGAAAGCAAAAGTACTGAAGAGTGATACTCAGCCCATGTTTCACACACACAGGCTTCTCCTGATGTAAGAGAGGAGCAGCCGAGATCTCTGTGTGATGCCGCAGCTCTGAGAAGCCTCAGATGAGCCCACCAAACCTGACAAACCAGAGGAGATGGTAGGAAGATGCAGGGTCACAGTACACTTGGGTGCCTGTGAGTAAAGCTGCTGCTACATCAGCAAGGGCTGGGTCCTTCCTCAATAACTTGTGTCAGAGCATGGCTGGGAATTTCCAGCAAAGTTCCTTTATCAGCAAGTGGAAAATGCTCTGAGGCCAGAAGCCTGTGCTCAGTTCTCTGGAGAGAGAAGTCTGAGCTTTGGGTTCTGAGAAGCCAATGACAGCTGTGGCAGCCCGGCCCCACGAGCCGTCCTGGGGCTGCTCCCGCTCCTGCCAGCGCTTCCCAGCCCAGCACCGGAGGCGCTGATCCGTCAGCCGGAGCGCGCCGGCAGCAGCCGCTGTCCCACGTGCAGCCCCTGCTAATGGAGTTTGACAGGCAGAGAGAGCAGCGTGCAACTGTGCAACCAAAGAACCTGAGGCAGCTTCACCTCCGAGCACAGCGTGGGAATGGAACAGCACAGCACGAGGTGATTGCCACCACAGCTCCTGATGTCCCTATGCAGCATTCAGACTTCACAGCCCCTCTTTGCTGAAACCCAGGACATATTGTCTGGGGGGGAGACAAAAGAAGGATGGAATGATTACTGGACAGTTGAGATGCTTCAAAAAAATAAATTTACTGAGCACAGAAACAGTTCCTCATGTTGGCCTTGGTGCACTTGAGAGCTCTTAAATTTCGATAACAACTTCTTGTGAGCTACTGCTGAGGGGTCCACACCAGGTACGAATACAATGTAAGCAATCACTTTGAATTTTTTTCACAGCAGAGAAGCAGAGAAGCAGATACAGGCAGAAAGACAGGGAAAGAAAATTTATTTTAGCTAGCTAAAGTAAACCTGACTTTTTGCACCTGGTCAGCTCCCTGAAAACCTTCAGACTGCTCCTTCCCAATGGTCCCTGAGGAGCAGCACAGGGTCTACAGGGAAAGAAGCAACTAAAACACTGAAAGCAAAGCTACAAAGTGCTTTAGGTGCAGCTCACTTCATTCCCAGCAAAGGCCATGAGCATCAAGAACTGCAGAGAGATTAAGCACATCCACAGGTTTATTTAAAATCCCAAGATTTAGAGAGAAAATGTGAGACTGGGGGAACGGGACAGCAGGAATTTGTGCTTTTTAGATAAACTGGCCTCTTGTAGCAATGAGGGGCCCACATGTGATGAGCAGCAGGTGGGATATGCAGGCAGGGAAGGGTCAAGGATGACATCAAGGATGCCATCCTGATGAGTGGGGATGCTTCAGAAGAGTCAGAAATGTCTCACATTTCCACTCGGGTCAGCACTCAAGTGCTCTGGTCAGCAGTAATTGTTAGACATGTTAGATGTTTGTTAGCTGCCACAGAGAACTGTCCCTTGTATTAAAAATACAGTTGAGAAACTCCTGTGAATTTTCTTACTCTAACTGCCATTTATCTTGATAAATCTCTCCCCTTCCATTCAGCAGCAGTCTTTTCCATCCTATACACTTCTTAAATTTTGTTGTAGGCTCAAATAATTTTTTGAAGTCATCACAAGCTGAAAATAGAAAAAAAACATATTGACCTGCTTAACTTAGGAAGCTCTAACACCTCTTGGTGAAGCTGTGGGTTGGCATCATTATCCAGATGGTAACACTGCTATCCCTTAACTGATTTATCTCCTTGCTTTGAAGAAACCCTTGAAAAAGATTACAGAGATAACCAGATAGATGAAAGGGAGAAGCTTTACCCTAAAAGCAGCACCCAGAACCACTCAATGTGAGCCCTTGATAATCCTTTGCCAGACTGTTACTCCCATCAGATCAAACAAGACGGAATGAGATTTAGGCTATGCTAAGTGCCATACTGCAGTCCTACTGTCACACCTTCTAGCAGCTTTTATCTTTTTTCCTTCCCTTCTGCCCCAAAAGAATCTGATTTAACTCACAAAACCAACTCCATCAGAGGCAGTTTTTGCAGGTCCCTTCCGCTGCACTTGCTCTTTTACTGTGGCTTTGCTTTGCATTGTTTCAAAGAGATGGAGTCAAACTTCACAATATAAGCAACCTGAAGAGCATCACAACTCTTACCCGCTCCAAAGACAAATCAGTAATGTCAATACTGTAAGGTGAATTCTTAGGGATTTTTCTAGAAGAGACCTTTTACAGCTTTACACTAAATAATGAAAGCAAAAGCTTTCTGAATATTCCAACTGCATTTACTATTTTCCTTTGTCCCACACTTGCATCTCCAACAGAAGTATTTAAACATTCTGAAGCTGAATGTTTTAGAAAGCCATTCATAATGAGTAGCTTTACTTGAAACAGTGAAAGAACTGTTTCTGGTAAAGCAAACTGGCCTGGAGAACTCCTGCTCCCTGTTCCCACCCAGGGAAGGCTGGGATCCTGCTCCCACACAGGCAGGGGTAGGAAAGCAGCCAAGGGGAGGATGAAAAGCTGCTGCAGCTGCTAAAGGCTGGTAGCAAAGAGGCAGCCACAGTCACCTGGAGTTCCACACCCTACCAGGTGACAAGGGAATCATGGTCAAGCTCAGAAAACTTTGCATTGCTGCCTGTGGGAATGACACCACAGAGGCAGGCCAGGAAGTGTGTCCATTCCTGGTAAGGAAAAGTCCAGGTAGTAAAATGGCACAAATCATGAATCCACGGAGGAAGATTTTTTGGAGTCCAGAGAATAATGGTGAGGTTGCTCCAGAGTGACAAGGAGGGATGGGCTGGAAGAGTTAACTAAAAGAAGCAATGATCATAGAGTAGACAAGGTTCCAGAAGTTCATTTGGGATGGGAATTTTGTTTTGCTGAAGACAGTCAACAAGTCTTCAGGGGACAGCAGCATACAGGAATATGGACAGTGCAGGAAGTTGCTTATGGCAAAGCAAGATGATTGCTGCTGCATGCAGCCAGACTACAGTGCAGGCTGCCTGAGCTGGGCAACTTGGAGCATCACAGGAGCTGCTGGGAAGCCTACCTGACTCTAATCTGGGGAGATAAATTAATTCAGGGGCTTTGTTAATACTTGAAATGCAGAATTTTCCATGACATTTTGGTAAACTTTAGTAGTCCTAGCTCAAATGAGCTTTTGTTAACTATGCTGACAGTACATGAGTCAATTCAGATGCACCAGTTTACCATTAAAATCTTGTCTTTAGAATTGCAGGCTCACTGCTGTTGAGGACACCAGCGCCAAAGTAGTTACGGAAAAATAAACAGCACTGTGGGTGAAAGCAGTATCATGAAATCTCCAGCACAGAGGAGATCACAGCTGTTGTCATATGAAAAGATGTAATATATAGTTGTATTATTGTTTTTTAAGATGGAAGAAACCCTGCTTATGTAATATACAAAACACACTCTTGAAGGGATTAGACTAAATAATGCCCTAAATTCAGCATATTCTAGTCTAATAAAGGACATAAGACCTGTTCAGCAATCTGTTTCTATTTTAAAAGACAAGCTATGGTATACATTACAAATATTGTTTGTAAAAGAGAGCTATGGAAGGAGGGTTGGTGGGATGTTCTGCATATATTAATGCTTCATTAAAAATGCCATAAGTAAGGAAAAAAAAAAGCCCTAAGTTTAAGATGCCCTCCCACATAAGGAAAAGGATTTTAAAGCACTTATTAAATTACTTCACTTGCATGAGTGAAACCATGAGCTTTCTTGGAAATCAGGACAAGCTGATTATATAAGACCCTGATAGTTCTTCTTTAAAATGTTATTTGAACCCATGAAGATTTATATCTGGAGTTAAAAGGAAAAAAAAAAAAGTATGATTTGGGTTGTGGCTCTTAAGGGATCTTAATATGTATCCCTTAGAATTACTCTAATTAATTAATCTTATATGGAATTGTGAATCCTAGCGCTACCCTCCTGGGCTCTGCCTTTGGTCAGATGGAGTCAGATTTACATGGTAAGCTTCAGAAGAGGCAGGGATCATCTTTCTGCTCAGCACTGGACTGCACCTTGTGCACTCCTGTCCCGATCAATCAGCAGGGCAGACGGAGCACACTGGGGCCAGACTTTTCTTTAGTATTTTGGTAAAAGTCAGTTTGATCTGCAAACTTTAGGGCAAAACAGAAGATGGAAAATCTGCTGTGTAAGAGAAGATCTGTGCGAGACCAGGTCTATTTAATCCAGTGCCATAAAAATTCCTACAAAACCAAACAGTAAAACCTCCAACAGCATCACCTGTAGGAGAAGAGAGGGGCAGGAGACATTTCTGGTTATTCCAGAGGGCATAATGCAGGATCAAAGGGGCTGCGAGCTGCCCGGGCTGTGCGAGGGCCGGCAGCGCTGCAGCCGCCGCTCCCCGCCCCGCCCCGCCGGGCTGAGCCCAGGGCACGGATGGGGCTTTCCCCGAGTGCCACTTGTCCCTGCCCCGGGCAGGTGATGGTCAGAGCAACTCCTCAGCTCAGGACAGCAGCTCCTTATGGAAAGCACCGTTCACTGGGCCTGGCTTTCAACTCTGCTTCAGCAAGGGTGAGCTTGCATAAGGAGAGTTAACACACGCTCTAATGGTAGAGGTAAGAATTTGGCCCTTGAATGGATGAACTGTTCTCCAGGCTGGCTCAAATCCTGTCATATCTAATAGGGTTCCTTTTATGGAAGAAAAGTTGAATTTTCAAGCTTAATTTAAAAAAAAAAAAAAATTGCCCTGGCCACTTAAATAAGTACTCCTTTCAAAACAATCCCCGCTTAGGGAGGACACCTGCAGCAGGGTCATCTCACCCAACTTTAAACGTCTGCAGGACAGCTGGCTGCCTGAGAGAGCTCCTGTGTCCCAGCCCACACTCCATTCACTGAACAGAGAAAATGGGAGCTTTCAGGACACAATGCAGCTGACCTATTTTAGGTACCTGCTTCAGGATGAGATGAATCAGCCCCAGCAGTGCCTGTTTCTCTCTATTGTCTACAAAGGCAGTCTGGCAAATATACCTCTGGCCAGGTATACCACCCCTTGTGCTGAATACAAGCAGAAAGAAATGCACAAAAATGCTCAGAATGGGACTAATCCGTGCCATTCACACCACGTTGTGAGCGAAGCCTTTAAGACCCACGGAGCGGAAGAAGCATTCCAATTAGCTTTAATATGAAGCTAGAATGATCCTGGTAACACAAGGAAATTAATATCTAGGCAGCGAGTCCCTAGAGTAATTGCACAGTTGTTACAAAGGGAAGTTGCACAAAATTACCATTTGCAAGGCTGCAGCAAACAAAATAATATCTTGATGTAGACCAGTGCAGGGATCTGAAGGCTCCAAACATCCAAAGTTGAACTCGCACAGCTGAACAACTACAGGTGGAAAAAGCCTCAAGAGAGTGACTGACAGAAGAGCAAGATGCCTGCAGTCCAACTTGGGTGCATATGACACACACAAAGCTGGCTCAGAAATCTTCCAAAAGAGTATTAAAGAAAATATGAGTGATTCATGGTCATACTAGTGACTGATGTCTGCTTGCCTGCCTCACATATGGATAACCAGCCATGAAAAATGAATAAAGGATTCAATGAAAGAATTGAAAGGAAAAATTAAGTATTCCAGCTTCACTACTTGGTCTAATGGATGACACTGTCTCAGCCTAAAAGCCTCATCCCAAGGTTTGTTCCTTAATACCTCCGTGGTTAGAACAATTTATCAGTGTCTGAACATGACCACCAGCACACCTATTAACTGAATCAGTCTGGATGAAATTTAATTGCAGACAAAGACAAAAATGTGTTGTAGTTTAAGGATGGCATTTTCAAACTTGGGAAAACAAATTGAAGAGAACAAAATCCCACCAGTTCTCAAATGATTTGCATTCCCTGCTTTCCCTACTATATCTGAGATTCAACACTTCCAGTGTTGCTAGCACTATCAGGACAGAATTACAATCAAAATATTCATAGCTGATTACATATAGAGCTCTGTCAGCCCTGTAACTATCACCTATGTCTCTGTAATTCAATGTCATGCCTTGAGATTCAAGAAAAGCTAGTTTCGTAGACAAACCAGACTAATTGCAAGTATGATTTTCAACAAATACACATCTGAAGAGACACAGTTTGTATTTTAATGTTTCAGAAATAAATCCTAGTAACATCTACTGGTGATTAGCTAGTATCTCCTTAACTGGCCCAATCACTACATGGGACTGTGTGGTGCTATCAGCTTCAGGAAGTGTAAATATTTATAGCAGATTCCTCTTGGCTGCTTATGAAGTGTGGACAGAAAACAGTTGACTTTCTGAGGCACAGTCACTGTTGGCTGGAATGTAAAAGTCAGCTTTTATCACTCCAGCAAAAGCTGGCAACATCCATGCATGCTAGTTCAAGGACAGAGCTGGCACCTAGGCCAGATGGAGCCCGGTGCACCTACATGTGACAACCTTTCCCAGGTCACTGGTGTGGGAGACACCAAGGTCACTGAGAAGATGGCTGGAAAGTTTAGGGTTTTAGGAGCCAAATGATCATCTGAGCCTTGAACCCTGAGGATCCCCAGGTTGGTTTTGTCATGTTCATACAAATCTGCTCTCTCCAACATGCTTCAAAACTTAGCTTGATTTGAAAAACAAGACTCTTCATAACTTTTCCTAACATCTCAAGGTGTGAAATAAAATGTAGCTATGAAGTCATCTACCCTAACAAGATTTCAAAAAGCTGATGTAATTATTACTTTCTAGAGATCATGGGCTGATTTCCTGAAGAATAACATTCCAGGTGTGTAACAAGGGTCTTCCAGTTTTAGATTTCTACCTAGGTTTATATTGGTTAAGCTTTCAGAGCTTCTCTTTCCTGATACAGATGACAAGACAGCTGCAGTCTTGACTTTCCAGCAGCTAGGAGAGAAAGGCAGTTTTGCAAAAATTTAAACCATCATTGTGTGTGGTTTACTTCCTTTACGAGAGGATTATGTGCTCCTTCCAAAGGCACTGGAGAGTTTGAGTACAGGGCAGTGGAGGGGAGAGTTCAGTTTGTATTTCTGTCACTTTGCAACTCATCCCACGAGTGGAGAGAAGGTAATGGTATTTATTATACATCTCCTGAGGCACATTGGCACTTTGTTTTTTTTTTTACTTTTCAAGAGTCCTAGTGTGCAGATAAGTTACTGCTCCATTACCATAAATGTAGAGAAGAAAGAAACAGGATTTTTACCGTATGAGAGCGAGCCTGTCCTTTTCAGATGGATGATCATCGAGCCACTGGGAGTAGCGGGCAATGGACCACTCAGCCCTCTGGTACAGAGAAACACAAACACCAATTACACAAAATGCAAAAAGGGAAACAGACACACCAATTTCAGAATCATAGATGACATAAATGAAAGCCACACGAGGTTCTCAATGCTGCAGTGATGCAGAATGAATTAAGAAATCAAAAACAATTAACAGGAATAGCCCAGTATGTTATTTTGGAGCTCAAAGGTAATCTACATCAGCTGTTGGCCCATTTCTGACAGGGTTTTTATGTAGATTTCTTGCATCTTACAAGAGAAGGATCCAGGCAATTTGCAGTCTGGGGAAAGATCTGCAACTTCTACCATGAGCTGACAGAATAATAAAGAATTGAGAGTCTATTTAATATCAGGTTATCATATTCCTACTATTAATAAATCAATCAATTAATTTAGTAAAGCAATTATTATAAAGATTTTGCCACAATAAAAACAAAATAGAAAAATTATATAAAATATTCATTTTAATATTTTTTAACTAAAACAGCTAGAGCAAACTACAATGATCGTTGCACCTTAAGACATCTGAAAATAAAAGACAGGTTGATTTTATTACCTGGAAGGGTGATTTTAGCTCTGGTGGTGCTCTTGTAAATAAGAACTGAAGAATAATGCTGAATGGAATAACCTCTCCCAGAGCTGGGCTACTGGCAATATGCTCACTGGTCTGGAACAGCAGTGGTCTGGAAAAATATAACAATACACCCATTAAATAAAGAAAAAGCTATTTGAATGCATAAGATAAGTGCCTCTATGTGGTGGCAATATTGCGTTAGGATAGAACCATTGAGTTTTTTGCCTCTACTCTGCATCTTGGGTTTCCAACACAGGTCCAGTTTGCAAAAATTTACAGCAGTTGCCTATTGTAATTAAACACCACAGGACTGTTAATTTTGCATTTCAGTGAAAACATTTAAGGTAACTATAGAATTCGCTGTCATACAGAAGATGTACTGAAAGCAACACAGAAAAGTACAATTTGGCCAACATTTGCATGACAAAGATTATTAAATCATAGTTATACTCTGCATAAAATTTAAAAGAACTTTAATCTATTTCTAATTTGCAGGTGGGTGTTGCCAAAAAAGCTCTCAGTTCAATCAGAGCTAACAGGAGGCAATAAATCAGTTCTGAAATACCATTTAGTCATACTGCAACTGCAACTCACCTGAATGACCTCAGCTGTCTGTAAGATTTTCCCAAGTCAGAGACTCGCCGACACAGCGGTGCTACTGCTAACTCCATCTACAAAAGCAAACAATTCCATCTGAATTAGATTCTCCCAAAACGTAACACCTGGTATTGAAGTACCCTGTCCTTAAGCAACAATCCAAACTTGCAGACTAAGTCAGTGACTTCTCTCTGGTGGCTGAATTAAGACAAGAAGCTGTCTTTTCCTTTCACACTGTGTTGCCCAAGCCAAGACTTTTGCCTTATTCTTGGCAAGACAATAAACATTTCGTGACAAATGATAAAGACAGTCTGTGCATAACAACAGAAGGGGCCTTGTGAGCTTTCTGAGACAAAGGCTTTGTTTCTTGCAGCAGGTTTATTTTGTTGGTGATGAGTTTCCTAATGAAGCACTTATGTCAATACCCCAAAAATCTGACCGCAGCCTGGGAAGAAAGCAAATCTAGGCAGGTCTCCACAAACCACTGCTAAAGCAGTAAAACTGCATGCAGACACATTTCAGCTGGGCATCCTTTCCTTTGGTGAAGGACAAGGTTAAAATTACTCTTTCCTGAACAGCGGGCCCCAAATTTTGGGGCACAAAACCTATACAGATTAGATAGAAGGCAGCTGTGATCTATTGCCAAAGGGTCATACAGAATCATGGTTAAAGAGTAAGACCATTATTTTCATACTGTTTGGTTTCTGAGTTAGAGCAGCCATCTTTAAAAACAAACAAGTTAAAACACTTTCTGTTGTTGAAGCATGGGAGTTCTGCTTTTTTGAAGAAGAGCCAGGGTCCACTTGGGTTTTTACATCTAAGTTCTGTCACAGGCTCTTAATTATCTTCATTCAGAGAACACAAAGGTAAGAAAGAACTGTTTCCCTTCTGGATCCTAGACTGAACATGAACATTACACAGCAAAATTTCAGTTAATGTACACACCAATACAAATACCACCACTTAAAAAAAAAAAAACTGGTAATTTTACTCAGACATGGATTAAGTCTTTATTTTTTGCATTCCTGAACTGTCAGCCAAACAACGGATCAAACTTTATTCTCTGTTTTTTAAAATTCCCAACTTGAAAGACTATTCAGACTTTGATTTACATATAATGCACAGTTAAACTAAGTTTCAAAGGATGACAGCTAAAATAAGCAACAAGATCAAAAACCACTATACCACAAGTTTCCCTGTAAGTAATATTGCTGAACGAGTTTCAAAATGTTTGTGATATGACACTATTTACAGTGAAGTCTTTAATACTATTACATTATTCTTTCCAGTTCAGCATTTCCTCAGACATTGCTGGGCCACCAGCTTCACCAAAAACACGTAACTATGCTGGGATTCCAGCATAAAACAAGGAACATGGTGCTGTGAACTATGATGCCATAGTTCAGCTAAACCCAGAAGAAATTAAATTAGTGAATAATGCAAATCAAGGCTATATACTTCAGGGCTATATACTTCCCTCTTTAAAAGCAGGTAGCAGGATAGGAGTCATCTCACCTGCTTCTCAACATCTACAGGTTCTTTTTAAAAGCAGTGGAGAGAAACAGCCACTCTTGGGGGGCGGTGATGCACCTTTCCCCAAGGTGGACACCTAAAACAGGTCAAGCAAATCATGTTTGTAGGAGTGACCCCCTACACAACACTCAGGCAAGGCTGGGAAAGCCACAGGGCCCAACCCAAGCATCTTGGCTTTCCCTGCAGACCAGGAGAGGTGGGCAGCTCTGGAAAGCCCCACAGAGCTTTCCCATGGGCAGTGCACAGCCACTGCCTGAGCCCAGGGACCTCTGTGTACCTGCCCACACCAGGCACTTCTGGACCACTTGAAATCTGCATTTAATGCACATTTCACTCACAGGAGAAAAGAAGTGAATAAAAAAAACAGGACATAAGGAAATAAGGCTCCAGACCTGAGTAACGGCCTAGCTTCTTCTTGCCTGCTGCCCTTTTTGGTCCCCAAATCTTTAGGCTATGAAATGGCCGCCTCTACACCCTGAGGATGAGGTCACCTTTCCTGCAAGCAGGTGGGAAGTCAATGTCCCTGTGGCTCAGGAGCCACCAGCTGCTGAGCTGTGCTGGATCTGCTGGCACAAGGGAGCGAGGGCATGCTCCCAGGGAATGCAGGCTCTGCAGGGAACTGCTGCAGGGAACTGCTCCAACTCCAAGCTGCATTGAAGCTTACAGCAAGCTCAGCATCTTGTTCCCCCAGGAGCACAGGTGGGAGGCAAGAGGCTGGTGTGCCACACAGGATCAGGAGCAAGCAGCCAAAATACGAGCTAACCAAGTATGCTTTGCTGCATTATGATACAAGAACCCTACAGATCCTGAAAAACAAATGGGAGCAAGTCTGATTTCTCCAGAGCTTCGTTTCAGGCGTCAGTATTGGCTGGGGGCAGCTGGAAGCAACTGATATCCTGCAGGAGCCGGTGTCCCAGCTCTGGTGGGAGCTGTGGGCTTGTAGCTGTGAGGGACCAGGGAGAAGATAATTCCTTTAGGTTCTTCAGAGACTTTGATAACAGGCAGCAAACTGCCAGTCTGACTTGGGGAAACAGAGATGCGTAGATCAAACGGTACTCATGAGGGGGAAGAAATAACAGCATAGCAAAATATAATTTTGCTTAATAAGTTTTAAAAGATTGTTTCGCTCCCGGAACATCATATGAAGTAATGAAGTTAAGTGAAACTTTCTACAGCTTAACCAGTTCCTTATTAAAACAAATTTTAATGAATTCTCTTGAATATACTTTGTAGTTTCCAAAAATTATTTTTTTTTGTCTTAAGTACTAAAGAAGAAAAATTACTTTGGAAAATTCTGTTACTTCATCTTCAACCTTTATTCACTGCAGGAAATTATTAGTATTGCTAGAACTAGATAGATATAATGGTGGCAGCAGATGGTGGATTTGTGAAGTAATAGCTGCCAAAGAAAAATATTGTTTTTAAGCTTTGCAGCATACTATACTATCTCACATTGACTCATGAAGAGTGGGAATGAGTGAAAACTAATGTACATAAACCACAGAAACTCTTTTTTTTTTAAACTATAATATTAGTTTTTGTGTTATAACCCAATCTCTTTCCAATAAAAAGTATAATTCACATAATAACGAAGATTGTTTTCTTTCCTTGAATTTTAGATGTTTATCTGAGCCCAGTGACACGGTGGGATGCTATGGCATCCTGCTGTCACAATCATTTCTGAGGCCACTGAGAGGGGTTTAGTGTCTCTGCTGAGCACTGTGCCAGCCCAGGAACAAGTGCTGGGGAGGAACCACTCGGCTGGAACAGCTGCTGTTTTCAAGGTGCTGGAATTGAGCAGAGAACTGAGCGTGCATCACTTCTGGTTGTGTTACCTGTCATCACCTGAAACAGCATCAACTGTTGATTCACACAGTCAGTCCCCCTGCAGCAGCCTCTGCTGTGATACACAGCTGTAGTTTCAAATCTTGTCAGTGAGCTCTTGCATCAGGGAATGGTTTTGGCTGTTGGCAGCCAGTATTTGTATTATGTGTGCAAGGCCTTTCTCTCACCCACGTCCTGTGGACTTTACTTATAAAAGGGTAAATAGTATTTTCTGTTTTTTTCCAGATTTCCCTTCCAAATTATAAATTTGAAAATTCCAACATCCAGATTAAATTCAGTGATAAATCAGGTGTTCAAGCAGTAATTTGCAACCACAGAGGCTTGGTGTGATATTATCATTAACACAGAATCCAAGGGGAGCACTAGGAGATGAATGTACTTGCCAAAAAGCAAGCAGCAGATACAACAAAAGAAGGCCTAATGACTTGTTTCTTTTAGCTTTGTTCAAACCCCATTGCTTTTCCATGACTTATTCATGTTTGTTTGCTATGCTATGCAGGACACAGTGGCAGGTGCCTGCCCAACATATGCTTCTTTTCAGTGGTTAATGTTATCTAAGCCCAAAAAGGCAATATTATCTTTTCTTCTCATATGACTCTGCCGTAGCCCATGGCTAGGTGGTCAATTATTGAACTATTCCCTGGCTGGCCATATTGAAAAAAATACATCACACGCCTGGCTTCTCTAATTGGATTATGTTCAGCAACCCAAGGGTGAAGTTAATACATAGTCTAGATACAGATAATGCATATATATTGAAGAGTGTTTAAAAAAAACCCACAGTGAAGTTGTTTTTTAGTGTCTATTGTGGTATTTTCAAGATCTCTCTTTACTTAAACAGCTGTTTTTTCAGCTGGAAAATATTAACATTAAATTTTTAGCAATTACATTTCCTCTTGGCCAAGATGAATCCCAAGTTTTTAAATGTTACCTCCAAATGCTTTTTTCTAGCCATTCACTAGGACAGAATGCTTTAACAAGCAAGGGAGCAGAAGAGTTGAACTATTATATGAAAGGAGCTGCCCTTGAAGGGATGTGCAATTTGATTTCTCCCTAGTGCAGCAATTCCAAAATGGTTGATGTTTAAGTAAATCCTTCAGCTGTAACACCTCTAAAATAACACACATCAGCAAATAATTCCCTCTTTCCAGGAAGATAATTAGCACTAAACATTAAATGTATTTCAGCTTTAGTAGTTTCTGTCTTGATGACTACAACTGTGATTACAGCATCCTGCTGCTCTCATTTCTCTGTAAGAAACTAGAAAGCAAATTTCAAAGAAAAATTATAAAAAACCCTCTTACACTTGGATCATTGTATTTGTTCAAATGAGTAAATCTGTCTACATTTTTAAAAATCCAAATACCTAATAGTCTTGTTTTTTTTTAATGCCATATAGCCACATATTGAATCAGAAAACCAAGTTTTGACCATAGTTTAGCCAGCAGATAGGAACAGCTCTTCTACATTAGAATTTAGCATTGTAAACTTCTACCATAAAAACAGTTTTCTAGGAAAATTCAATAAAACTCAAATATTTTGCAGTATTTTTTTTTGAGAAAGACTTGAAGAATTAGTGGCAGCATTAACTGTCCTCTATCAAAATGGTCTGAACACAGTACTGAACAATGCCAAAAATCCCAACCATGAATCATGCCTAGACAAGAAATACAGAAAAGCATATAGAGAATAGTATCAACTCTAATGGGACCAATAAAAATTGTTCATTCTTTTTTGCATTTTCCAGCACTTCTATTGGGTTTTAAGAAGGCCTGAACTACAAGCCACAATCCCAAAGTATGCCTAAGTGCTGTAACAACTCTGAACACCAAGCAAATTAAAAGGTCCTCTGGAGAAGAACTTGTACTCCCCAGAAACAGAAGTGTTGAAAGCCATCAGGGCTTGCTGGCTTGCTTGCCTCCAGGAGAACATTTTTTTTTCAGTCTGACAAGTACTGAATTAAAAAGTAAAATCTGGTATTAAATATGTGAATATTGAATTATGGGCACCTTGAAAATATAAAACGAAATAAACCAAGCTGATTCGGGTGTATACAGGACTGAGCTGAACAGCAATCTTGTGCAATTGCTTGCATAAAAACTGAGAGCATGAAAAGAGCTGAACTCAGCCTGGATATGTTTCAAATGAGACTCCCAAGGAACTGTGGCACTGCACTCGATAACAACCTTGCAGTGCTGTGCACATTTCCTAGGGCTTGCAATGTTCCTGTGCTCCTGTAAGCACTGATTTACATGAAATCACATTAATTGTATTCAGGCTTATTTCAAGCCTATCATAGCTCTGTTTGCAGCTGCCACAGTAGCACACACCTAGTCTCACTGCTGAGAAATCTGTAATGCATAGGACAGGCAAATGCCATACTGACACTGCAAACAGGGTAAGACAGAGAATTCAACAGAGCTACAGCAGTAATTCCTAATGTATGAGTAGCTGAGCCTCACTCCAGAAAATTGGCTGTTATGCACCTCAGCAAACACAGCTCTGAATGAAGAGAACCTGAAATGCGTTTTCTCCCTTCTGTGTGGACACCTGTTGTTTTGAGGCAACTTATCAGTGGAACACGTTTTCAGTGCAAAGATTTTCAAATCAGACTCTCAGCCAAAGCTATTCTTGCTGAGTATAAGGCAGCTGTAACTGTGAGTGCCCTGAAAGAATGTGAAGAAGCATGAGATACCCAAAATCTGATGCAATCAAAGGTTACTTGATTCCTTGCAGGTGTGTTTATAATAAGAACTCAAATTAATCAAAGCTTCTGGACAGATTTCTGCCCAGGTCTTTTGCTTGCAAGCAACCCTAAAATACCAGAAGGGGTTTTAGATCTCAAAAGTCAGTTCTGAGCAGGAACATGTAACCCTTTTTCATGTAGAGAAAATCCAAAATTACTTTACAAGACAGAACACAAGGAAAAACAGTTTATAAACAAACCTACTCCTACACACAGTATCTTTCCAGGCAGGTTGTTTCCTTTGGGTTTGGCTTTAGTCCAACAATGCAGTGCCTTTCTGGTACTTATGGCCATTTGGAAAAATTTATCCTTCTGATCAAGCCAGCAGCCCAGCTAAATACTTGCTCCCTGCCCTCCTCAGCCAAAAGCAGCAGCAATCTCTCCTAGTCCTCATTAAAGCTGCATTTACACCAGGACCCCTGGCTGGGTCAGAGCAACAACCAGCTTCTTGCCAGGCTCCCAGGAGCTGGCATCGTGGGCACGTGCACAAAATCTACCAGGTTTTTGGGAGAAGCACACAAGCACACACATCCCAGAAAACATGGTTGCAAAGCAGCATCCACTTAGAAAATGTTTCAAGTCCTTTTCCTTCTATTCTGAGCAAGAGGCTAGAGTGTCCAGGCCGTTTGTGCAGCTTGGGACACCCAGAGGAGCTCTGTGCAGAGATGTTCAAAGGCACAGAGTGAGTGCTGAGTTGGCTCCTGCAGCCAGTCGGACACGGATTTCTTGTCTTAAGCTCATTTTTAAACAAGCCAAGAATACGGTGCAATGTGAAGAAAAGAAAACCACAAGCCCCCAGATGCAGCAACAGTTGAAGGCAGGAGACAAGAATGAATTCAAACCCTTTTTTTTTTTTTTTTGATACTGTGGTACAAAAGAAATCAGAATATTTACTCCATTGAGGAGTTATACTCAGCACAGTGGGGAAAACCATGTAAATTCCTCTACATGCTAGAAAAACATATCTTCATTTTTTACTTGAAAGGTAGTCCATATTAGAATGGATCAGTGTTTAAAAAATTTTAAGCAAGTTATATTTTTAGGTTGTAATAGGTGCTTAGATCAGATACTTTAACTATACAATCAGGCAAAAACATTTTCCAAATTTATATGACTTTAGTTAAAATTAGCATAAATTACAAAAATTATCTCTATTCCTTCCACAGGAAGAGTCAAGAGTCCTTTTTTTTGCTTCCAATTTTATGCCATTGTCTTCAAAACAGAGAAAGGAATGGAACTTTCTTGCTGAAAGCAATTGAAAACTTCCCCTCCATTTCTGTGGTAAAGGGCTGATTTGCTATTTTTGAGTTATGAATAAAAGAATTTTACTCAGGAGTATGTAACTCACAGGCAAATGATACAAAGCAGCCACAAGAAGGAGTGGAGGTGGCAGCAATTCCTCCCTCCCTGCCTTCCTCTCCTACCTCAATTACCTACCAGCTGAAATCAGCACTCAGTATGCAGACGGTGCTAATTCTCTTTTCCACTTGGATAATAATAAATGGCAGCCTCAGATTGATCCGTGGTTGCCTGATTCTTTGGCACATTAACCATACAGTAGTACTGCAGACAAATTAAATTTTAATATACTAGGTAACACAGACAGGTAGTGGATATTAATCTGGCATTTTCTTTTATGGTTTAGTCCTGTATAGGAGTTAGATAAAACTGAGATGTAGGTCAGTCAATTGGGTCATGAAGAGAATCTCAAAAGACAGCTGCCCTTCTGTTTTCTACAGGACAGCTCTTGTCTGGATATTGATATTTCTTTAGCTTGTCTCATTCACTGCAAAGCAGCTGAGCTAGCCATAAACCACTGTGGGCACAGAGTGACTAAGGAAACGACACACCAGATTCCATCAGAAGAGAGAGAAAGAAAGAAGTGAATGAATGGTTGGAAATGACGGACGTGCCACAGAGGTTGGCCAAGTGGGACAACATGCCAAGGTGCAGCCGAATTTAAATGCAACAGTCACCTGGACAGGAAGCTGTCAGACCTCCCTGAATGTGCCTTACAGTGATGAGGGATCTTCAACTACTTAGTGGATGCATTTCTCAGGATCCAGTATCTTATCAGAGAGGATGTTTAGACCTGGAATGCACCAATCTCTACAACTATTTACACTTCAATGGGGACAAAAGTGTTGATACTTTTCAGTGAAATCAGTGAAATGACACTAAAAAGCAGAAATCAGCACTGGGGGTACCTGTGCAAAATCTGCTGCAAGGCGCATCTTCCCACCTTCACCGAGGGGCCGGATTAGGCTGGCATTGCGAATGAAAAGCTCAATTGCTCTTTGAGCCATGGCCTCAGTGTTATCAAAGACAAAGTCAAAACACTCAAAATGTCTGAAGTAGTCACTCATGACTCTTGCAATAAAGCCCTGAAGCTCTTTCATGTAGAGAGAACAAGGGACATCTGGTTTTCCTGAGTTGGATAATGATCTGAAAAAAACAAGAGAAGAAAAATAAATAGGGCTAGCTAAATTCATCTTTAGAACACAACCAAAACCTACTGGATTCTTTTAAACTTTTTCCCTACCCCATCAAGTCATGACATGAATTGTAGACACTCATTTCTACTCAGAATATGGAGCATGTAACTCTCTCTGAAACTATAGTCAGAAGACATCTCTTTATCAGCCATGCCCATGAAGAATTAAAAGATGAAACAAGAAATAACAAGATAAAGGGCAATACCCCACTCCTACCCAACTTGCAGAGCCTCCCTCCTTCAATTTGGAGCCTACACCTGAAATCCAGATCCTAAATTTTAATGTCCCAGTTGTTGATTCAAAAGTGTAATAGTGGCTCATAAAATGTAAACATATGTCACAGAGTTACTAATTGAGCGTATTAATCCCAAACCTGTTCTCTGTATAGAATAAGTCTCTGAGATTCCTCCAAACACAGGATTACGAAGTCAGTATCATAGAAGCAGCACAGAAGCCCCTAGATCCAACCAATCCTTTTTCCCTTTCTTTGACTGACAGTCAGGTCAAAGAGTTCTTCCAAACTTAGAAGAACACACAGGCTATCTAACAAAACTTAGCCTTTGGCTGGAAACTGTTTGCCCACCTACAGAGGCATTGTACTGCTGGTACCAAACGAGGGTAAGAGTAAGATGTTGTTTAAAAAAAAAATTGAAGGGAAAATTCAAAACATCTCTGAAAATACAGTATTTTCAGTTAATTCTCAAGACAGAAACCAGGACAATAGATGATACAAGCAATGTCAGAACAGACATGACAACCAAAATAAAATTTAGGAAGGAAGTCTCAATTATAGATCAGACTCAAGATCTTGGCATGTAAAGAATCCTGGAAATTTTAATGAAAACACACTGGGAAAATAGCATAACACACTGAACCAGAGATTTAAATTTTTTAAAAAGTTAATTTTAACTATTATATCACAGGTGATACGCTTTGATAAACAGGAATACTGACAGTTCTGAAGACTGTCCAAAAAAACCACATTTTGAAAGCAAAAGGGCTTTTTTAAGCACAAAAATGGCCTCTTGTCAACTTTCTTTTTCTAATTGAAATTATTTTTACTCAACAGACATTAATAAAAAAAGGGGGAGGGAGAGAAGACAGATGCTACCTGATTAATTTGTTTCAACAGATAAGTGTAATTCTGCTTCCTGTGTTCATTAACCATAAAGCATCACCTTCCCCTCAACAAACAAGCACTCTTGCTTCAAGGACATTGTGGCAATAACCATCTATTACACACATGCAGGAAATCTTACTAGAGCAATGGTAAATGTAAAAGATATTTCTAGTTACCCAGAAAAATCTTCCTGGTGCATAGTGATGATAATAGCTTCCACTGAATCTCCTACAGAGTTCAGTAGCGGCTGAACAGCGCTACCCATTAGATCATGGACTGCCTAAAATAGAATAAGAAAAAGGCAGAAGTAAGGAAACAAAAACTAAAAGCATTTGCATTTTGACACCTCAAAAATACCTTAGGAAACAGTCCATTTTATCAGTGCTTTTTATTATTTTGCATTAGAAAATGCTAAATAGGAGAACTAAACCTAAAGATAGCATTTCTCTTTAACTGATTTTACCAGAAAAAGTACAGAAATAAGGCTTCTGCTTGCTGCTTCTGTGTAAAGTCTTCCTTCAAAAAGCTGCACAGCAATTTAGCATTCCTGGTTTGTACATGTACATGTTTTGGTACACACTTGGCTCAGTTGTTCATTCCCTAGACACAAGCTGCCCTTCACTCCCTGCACACAAACCCTCCCAGGTCACTGCCCAGCAGAACAGACTTGGAGAGCTGTCAGCCACATCCCCCTCCAGGAAAGTACCAAGTCACATAAAAATTATAATTTGATGTCTCTGTTGTGGGAGGAAGGGGGTGATGAAGGATCCAGCTATTGCTGTGTGAATGCTGCAGAGAAAGACATTTATTTTCACAGCCAGATGACATCTGTGTCCTGACCGTTATGAGAATATTCTGAATACAAGCATGACTCAAGCAGTGATCTGGCACTGGTAACACATATGTAGCTGCAGACACAATAAATTAGAAATGTCAGAATATTTGTATACCTGTTACTAAATATACTGATGTAAAATAATATGTGGAAAATAAGTGCCCATTTTAAGTGTAACAAACAAAGCCAAGCTCAGCCCTATCCCTGAAGCATATGGACATTCAATTACCTTTAAGGCAGTTGTGACTGTTTGCTCAGCAGCTGCTGGAAATGAGCTCTGACTGGTAATAACCTAAAAATTGTAAAGTAATTGTTAATAATCAGCATTCAACAAATGAACAGAATTCATAATATTCATCATCATTTAAAAACACACTCAGTTATCCTTAGCAATGAGTGTTTACAGATAACTATCAAGTGTGCTTCACACAGACAGAATTTTTGGTGCATCATCAATCCTTTGCTCTCAGATTTCCTATGGACTCTGCTTCTGCCTTGGCAAAGAAATGACTCAATGAAGTCAAGCTGAAATTTAGCTGAAAGGCTAACAGAATCAGAATAAAAATAACTGGTGTATTCTCCTACTGCTAAATATAGAATTCATGGAGAACTATACAAACAGCTCTGTGGCAAATATTTGAAGGAATGGTTGCTCTTTCTCACTATTATGACTATTATAGCACTACATGTTAAATAGTTGTTTATGTACAGCTAAAACAATATTAAAATTAAGAGTCAAGGAATAATCTGAAGGACTATTCTACCAATTTCCTTATAGTCTTGAACATGCTACACAATAGTATTTTTAAGCCAGTTAAGTACTGAACTCAAAGACTGAATCATATCAGATCTCCCTCCAACACTAAGACACATGAGGTTCATTACTAAGTACATCAGAAAAAGCAGACTTAAAAGTTGATCTACCATCTGTTTGCAAAATCCAAGGAAATTTTATAGGCTTTTTAGCATTTTTTAAAATTCTTTGAACATACCCAGAGTCAGGAGTACTCATGATCTTTTTTTCTAATCAGGCTAGGATTTAAATAAGATTAACTGCAACTACCAATGTAGCTGTTTGGTTTAGTTTACAAAGACTGTGTAACAACTGGCATCACTAAATCAGTATACTGGAATTATTCATAACTGTGCTTAGTCCTGAAAAATTTCCAGGCCAGACTTTAGTCACAGTAATAATGAATGGAGATATTTGTGAGATACTGCTTTTCTTGATTTTACCCTTTCCTTCCTCTTCTCAGTTTAGACACAATTGTGGGAAAGCATTGAAGCCCTCCTGAAAAATGTAAACTTGGGCTGAAGCAGATGCAGCAAGGGGTTATCAGGCTGATTAGTACAAAGACAGATAAGAAAAAAACAAATAGTTCAATTGTTTATGCTCACAAAGTAACAGCTGTCAGATATGATTATTCTCTAGAAACATATTTTTATTCTTCTACTATTGGAAATTTGTCATATAGTTGTGCTTACAAGGGCCAGCCCAGTCTCAAAGAGCTGTACAAATGCACAGCAAGGTGCAGCTCTTAAGACAAAGTTGGGCTGTATTTGCCAAGAGTTCTCATCCACTGAATGGAGCATATGCACAGGATAGAGCAAGAAGGTAACATTATGGCAAGAAGAGAAATGCCAAAAGAAGCCTACCTTCAGAACTGCCTGGTGCAGTTTGTACAGAGAATTAACCACAGCCACGTTCCTCCTCTGGCCCTCTGTCAGTGGCCCAATCACCTGGCTGGCATCTCCTTGAGTAGACAGCTGCAGTGATCACAAAAATTGTTGATACCAGCTCTTTTAACAGTGTGTCTCCCCAAAGTTAACTTTGACCACAGCAAAAAGCCACAGGCCCTGACTACCCAATGTTCCTCCTATTAACTCTCGTCCATCTTCAGATTAAACAGCCTGAACAACAGCAACAGGAACCTTGTGAGACTGTCTCAGCTCCCAAACCACAGCTCTGAGACCCAGATCTCCCAGCAAAACTTCAACTTTGTAATCTAATAGTCAGGTGAAATCACCTACCTGGTGAAGCCCAAAAAAGTCCCAGCAGCTTTTCTCTATGAGCAGCATACATTTTTCTGTACACCCTCAGTCTGCCCTTCTGACAACTATTCAAACCTCTCCTTCAAAGCTCTGCTTTTTCAAATAGGTGGCTTAGAGTTCTGTATATACTGGAGGCTCATAAGTCAACAGAAAAACAGAACTAAAACTGCTAGACCTGTCATTAAAGAGTTTTATTTATAAATCTTTCAGCAAAATTCAAAGAAATATTTCACATTTAAACTGCACAAAGCATGTATTTTTTATTATTATGACAGAAATTAAAGTTCCATGATGATACATAAATAGCCATTAACTATGGAACAGTCTCATAAGGACACCATCATAGCATATATTTATAATTTAAAACATAATAAAGTGCAATTGATAAACAAACAATTTTTTTTTTTTTTGTGCATTCAAAGCTGCAGAAATACAAAGAACTGAAAAATGGCGATGTGAATTCTGGAAGTACATCTAAACATTAAAGCAAGAATACCTATTAATAGAAGGCTTAACTGAGATATAATTACCCAACTAGTTATCTATGTTTCAGGATACAGAATTATCCTCCAGGAAATCCCTGAAGATATCTAGCTCCAAAAGTCTCTCAGTAAAAATATATTCAACTCACTGAGTAAATGGTAAAGAGACTTTCATGGAATATGTCTAGACACAATTGTAGGTCTTACAGAAAGCTCCTAAACTAAAACTGAGCATACAATAATAATTGTTTAGGAACAAAAGAAACAAACATAATATGAAACTTTTTAACTTATAAGAAACAGTGAGTCTTTACTATTGAAAGACTATTCCCATACTTCCCATAGCTTCCACACAGCAAAAGCACAGACAGCATACAAGCACAGTTATCTAGTATTTTCCAGCACTGCTAATGATGAAGTTTTAGACAGGTTTTTGCAAGCACCCAGGACCTCTGATTTATTCACAGCACTATGGTGACAATATCTGTTCATTTCTCTGTCTTCAAATTTAGGATAAATAGATTTCCAAGGCATTTGTAGAAGGAAAGATCTTTTCCAATGTGCCATCAATTATTTGATATCAAAATGTATCCTTAAACTGGTTGACAAATACATTGTTGTGTCAGCATTTTCCTGCCTCCCTGATAGAACAGCCATGTGGGCAACAACATCCTTGTTTCCTTCTAGATACTTCTATTTGACAGACCTGACTGTTTTTTAGAACTCTGCTATCACATTTACAGCTTCACAGATTAATAAAAGAACAGCTGTGGAAAGAGAGACCCTGTCCACCCTGCTAACCACCCTCCCAGACACAAATAACCTTCTCCTCTATGCTTTTTTAAGTACTGTGCAGACTAATTTATATTTTCACACATTTACAACTATTAAAACATAAAAGATACTATTAAACCAGTAAAATTTTTTCATCCCAGTCACTTAAATTTCAGTTCCTTAGAATTGTAAAGAATTCACAAGTTCTTAGACATTGGACTCCACCTCTCCTGCTGGTGAAAAAGCCTAACTGGTAAGTAAAACTATTAACAAGTACAAACATAACCCTTCTGCAATAACAAGAAATTCTTGCAGTCAGCAATAGTGCACAACAGCTTCACGGGCAAAATCTGAAAATACCTTAAAAACAACTAATCCTTGTAAAACTGTTCACCATATTAGATTTCCTTTAACTAATCCACTTAATTTTGACAGTTAAATGTGCTGATCCCTTGTACATCCTAAAACCAATGGTCTAAAGCAAAGAGACCTGAAAAGCTTGACTCTTGTAACTAACAATTGGAACTAGGCAGCACAGGGCTCTCCAGGACCTTTTTTCCTGAAGGTGTGCCATGAGAACACCTGGAACCTACATGGGCAGGTATGTCCTACCATTTACAGAAGTCTCTCTTGCTGTCAACACAATGGTTTCCCTGACTTTGCCTCAAGGCAAGAATGTTCTGCTCTCTGTCCACTTTGGTTCATGTACCTACACTGTGTCACTGGCAAGAGTCTGGATTTCAGGCAGTTTATCATTACTCCCATATTCTAATGCCTCAGACTGAATTCCTGACACCCCTTATATCCATTATACAGTCATGCATCCAGTTAGGAAAAATGTCATTATTGTGTCTCCCTGGCTCTCAGAAAACAAGCCTTACAGCCCTTTTACTATAGACATAAACAACCCCTTCTATTTCTTTCCCAGCATACAGGGTTTTATCAATGACTCACATTTATCACTCTCCTTTATACAAAAAGTACTTTGAAAGTTCTGTGCTAGACACAGGTTATGCATTTAAACCCAGTGGCAGTGCAACTTATCCTCTGTTATCTGGCCACTGGGGATTGAATTGTGTAAATAGGTTAAGTCAAATAACTGTGAAGCCCATGCACGTCTGCTCAGGCTGCCTGAAAGACACAGTCCACAGGCCTTCTTTTTGATGAGAGTACTGGAGAAAAAATCAGATGCTTTTTTAATCAGTCAGATATATCCTGAAATGCAGAAGGCCAGGAAGGGTGAATTATGCTCAGCAGAAACAGGGGGGACAGAAGGGGTGACTTCATCCCAAATCAGAATTTATTTTGGGTAACAAGTGAAAGACCAAGTGCAGCTGAAGGCCAGATCCCATCTCCAGGGAGCTGTCAGTCAACCTGGGAGTTAGTCTGGTTTAAGCCTGCTAGCAGAAAACAAAGGAAAATAAATGATGTTGAAGCCAGACCTGAATGAGCAGCAGCAACAAGGACTGTGATTGCTCCACATTTCTGTATCTGCCTTAAGCACAGCAATCGATTTCTTACACTCTTCACTTCAGCTGGTTAAATTGTTTCTGCATTACCTCAAGCCTGTCTACTATTTACAGTAATTTCATGGGCAGTAGCACAGGCACCCATTCCCCAGCAAGCATCAATTCTACAAGGGGTGACACATCAGTGTGAGCTCCCTTTGCCAAGAGGAGTAGGAGCACACTGCCAACATGGGATGCTCATGCATGTGAGGAAGAGTAAGGCAGAGAGGTGTCCTACCAGGAAATATTAGCCAGGACTGTTGTGCCACGCATCCAGGCACTGGGACAAAGGCTGAGTCTTGTGGTGACCTAAAAAATGTGAATGTGAGCTTCTGTCCCACGCAGCATTTAAAAGCAGCAAGGGCAGATGTTAAACTGAAATGAGAAAGAAACACTGGGAGACAGCGCCTTTCTGACATATATATGAGTTTTCTCTAAAGTAGGAGGTTGAAATGTGCGGCAGCTGACTAGCTGGAGGAAGCTGCATAGAAGAATTTCGGAGTTTTTTAAATCTAATTCAGCTGAATCTGAGACCTAAGCAGTAGACTGATATCAGGTAGCCTACCAAAAAGGACACCTGTAGAAGCCAATACACAAAAAATGCGTCACAGAGACAAACATGCTGACTTTTATGTCGCCTGACTTACTTCAGCCTGACATGGTCAAGAAGCTGTAAGCCATGACTGGCACTGTGCTCTCACTGACTTCAGAAGTTCTTCCGAAAAATAGTTTCTTTTTAGTTTGTATCCCTCAGTACACCTGCATAATTACACTGCTTCACCTCCAGAGAGAGAAGGTGTCTCACCTTGGGTCAGTCTGCCCAGTGCAGAAAATTTCAGGAATGATTCACCTGACCATATGCAGGAAACCACGAAGCAGAGAAGTAAGAAATTCCTTGAGTAATTCACCTAGGTTATTTTAAAACCCCAGCTTTGGCAAGATGGTGCATGCACCCTGTATGCACCTATTTCCCTTCACTAGCCATAAAGGGAATTTAAAGAAGTAGCTCAGATCCCTAGTAGCCCTGTCAGATACATTCTCACCCTATAAATGTATTTGCACCCCTTTGCATAGACCTACTTTGGAAATATGTCTTGGAAATAACCGGATTGAGTTCTGGATTTGACACTTCTGTGTTTGATGCCTCAGAACAGACATGAAATTTGACAGCATGGATTTGATCTCACATGTTGAGACATGTGCAATGATAAGATTAAATTCTTGTTTTCACCATGAAGCAATGAATGTAGAATTTAGATTAGGCCATGCATCAAATCATCATTTCTCCCTTGGGTTATAAATGAAATGCTAACTGAGTTTGTCTTTTCTTGTAGGAAAGCTCAGACTATTGATACATCTTTTCCTGTAATTTTTTTTAGTGTTTCAAAGTGACTAGCACTCCCCTCTTTCAACAGGTGGCAGCTCAGAAGAGACACTGATTTGTGAGCTCGTTTGTTACTATTTCCTCCATAGACTACGTATCTTGTGAAAAACTTCAGTTTCACACTTGCCAACTAAGATCTCCTGTGCATCCTTATTGCCAGTTTTGGAAAGCTCCATTTATTTGATTTCTCTGAAACAATCTCAGCAAACCCATTTTCTTCAGAGCAGGAAAAATCATCATAATTTAGGAGTATGGAGAAGATCCTAAAACAAGACGAAAGTAGGGCTTATCAACAAACCATTCAATCTAACTCCAGGATCACAAGACTGAAGAGTGTTTTGATAGCACAAACTGAACTCCGGTTGTCAAGCTGATGTTTTCAACAATAAATGCATTCCTAATAGATGCAGCTGATGTTGCCATACCTCTGGCAGAAGGCAATCAATCCATCTGGCACTTGGCCTCCTGCCTGATCATAACAACTTATTATAAAGCACAGAATCCATTTAGAGAGTTTCTGAGTCAATAGGGCTTGGCCCTGGAATTTCTCCCATAAACTACGAATAATTGTGATGATTTACTCTTGGGTTTAATGTTTTCCATACTGCAGAAGGAACTTTTTACAATCTCTTTCCACCTAAAAACCACAAAGGTTTAGTAGAATCAGTTTACTACTTTTTCTATAAAAAGCACCATTTAGCAGAAAAATACAGAAGAATCTGAACTCCATCAGCTATTCCACTTAAATATTAGTTACTTAGAGGATAACTTGAAAGAAGAAGAGACATAAGTTAGAGGTTTAAAGTATAGGATTTGAATGAATGTATCAGTGAAAATAAGATCCTTGACTGATGAGGATAAATTAAAAGAAAACAAACTAAAATTTAAGAATAAATAATAAGTAAGAATTTATTTTCTTGGAGCGGCTTCTTATTTTGCAAAGAAGAAATATTTCAAGACATGGGGAAAGGAATAAGATGTGAGTTCAGGCAATAATTTAAAATGTACATAATAACATGTATATTGCACCTTCAGGACATTCTTGTAACTTCCAGAATATTTTTTTTTTAGCTTTCTCAGAAAAAAAGAAAATGTAATATTCTAGAAATATAGAAAAGGAGGTCTATGGTGGACAAATTAAAAATCTTATAGAAAATATAATTATTACTTTGGAAAGAAAAATTTGAAGGAACTGTTACATCCTTGACCAGGAAAAAGACCAAACATCATGCTCATACTATGAATGTTAAAAGAAGCAGCAATCATTGAACCATTTCCTCAGGCATATTTCTGCTTTGTTTTGCTTTTTCTTCCTTAATATTTTCAAAAGCCAAAGAAATAGAAGAAAAACAGCAAATGGTCTTTCTGTAGGAGAAAAGATAGGATTTATCTCCAAGTCTTTGAATCATCTGAGAATAAAAGCACTGTACAAGTAACCAAAAGTGACTAATGGTTCATGGTGATAATAATGAGCTGCTTTAAAACAACTGTGATATCAGAAAGGGCTTATAAAACCAGTTTATTTAAGGAATCTCAGAGAATCCTAAACCTGAAACACTTGGAATAATTTTTCAACTACATAAAATGATGCACCTTCTATTATCCAGCCAGCCCAAGTCTGAGGAGGATTTCAAGGACAATGTGTGTTGATCTGATACCTCTGACAGTAGTGGTTTATTGCCTTTTTCATGCTTGCCAAATTAATGACTGAATGATTAATCATATTTTATATGTAATCCCATTAGCTCCTGGTTTCAACCAGCTACTGAGAATGCCCCTCCAGAGGTAGAGAGCAGGCACATCCATCCCCAAGACACATGAGAGGTTCAACATGATTGGGTGATATTCACCTACACATAAAAAATACAATCAACTTCTTTAATTGCCATCTGCCTTTTGTAGTATTGAGTTCAGCATTAACAGAGATTAGAATATTACCACCCAACACAAGCTTATAATTGAACCTTACATGGTCCAACTCTCATTAGAGCTGTTCCGAAACTGAAAAATTCCAAATCCTTTACCGCACATTTTATATATATATATATAAAAACATTTAACCAAGTCCTTTTCTGAATCACAGAATTTAATTTGCTATGATATAACTAGGAGCTTACTATAACAAAATATTGTAAGGATTGTGCAATCACATTCTTTTACTATATGCTAGCAAAATAACATACTGGGCTTAAAGAAGTCTTTTAACTAATTTCCTAGCAAGATAAAATGAAGTACACAGTACTCCCAAAAATCAGACTTTTATGTTTAGATTATTTTTTTTCTGGAGTTTAGCCAGTGTATCTTAAAAAAAAAAAAAGTTTAAAAATCACACATTTGTTATGTGAGTCACGATCTAACCAGCAAAAGACAACATGAGAAAAAAGAAAATCCTTCATGAAGTTTTTTAATGTAACTCTCTCCTCCAGATTTTTAATTAGAGTTTTAAAAGTTTAAATGCTTTTTAAAGTGATTTATCAGATAGATATTCCTAAGTATTCTCTGACCAATATAAGTACTTTCTAATGACTGTTTCAACAAAGCTCTTATCATCTTTCCATCAAAAAATAAATTACAAAACCTTACCTGACTTTTGATTATTTTTAAATTAGACCTACTGCCATCTTTAGCTTTTATTACTGTACAGTGAAATAGCAATTATTCTGAAATTAATTTATTATATAATAGCCTCCCACATATTCTATTTAAATACCTATTAATGAATTCTTTTAATGTGCCAAACATTGAATTAGTATTTTTGGGTTCTCTCATTTAAATAGCATGGATACAAGTTGTTCATTGACAGTAATACCATGTCTTCAAGGTACTGGCACAATACAACTAATTCATGTATCTCAAAAGAGAAGTGGGAAAAATATAATCTTTCACATTACTTACACCATTGTTACTGACCCGTTATTTACATAAACCTTTCCTGAGGTGTCATTTCACGACTGTTCCTGACAATTTGTGGGCTTATTAGGTCTCATACTTCCCTCCAAAGTTCACAATATTCGACATTTAGACAGGAGGACGAGATACATTTCCCTGGAACTGTCAGACAAATCTCATTGTTGGAATATGTCCTGACTAGTGATTCACCCACAAATGAAAGCTCACAATTCAATATAACGCCATCTAATAGGAGACACAGATTAATTCTTATAAGATCACATAATAAAAAAGGCAATCAGAAATTCACTTTATGTCATTACAATAAGGACTCATCATGCTTTTCAATTCAAAACCATCACAGGCCTCATAAATTTGATGGGGTTTAAATCTGATGCCAGAATGCCACTGCATTTTTATCCTTCACTGGAAGAACTTGGTTCCAGGAAATCTTTTCTCTCTCCCTCTCCACACTGATCTCTCCTACTTGATTGAATTATTCAGCTAGATGAATTTAACTATGTCACAAAAGAGGATGGGTGGGAAAAAATCCAACACAGCTACCCCAAACCCCACAGTTATGTCAATAAACATCAGTAAACATCCTAACAGACATGCAGCTCATCCATTTTTTTGCTACTCCAGCATATCTCATTTGAGCAATCTCTATAAGTTAACTGGCACAAAAAATGTTTTTGGGTAGTGTAAGGTACATTTCTCCTTGAAATATACATGATTAATGTTAACTTAATAAATGTTTTCCTCCATAAATGAGATCTTTATTATTTTCATTTCCCTCAAAGAAACGAGAATTACAGCCATCTTGTATCAACAATTTTCTTTCTTGCAACATGTTCTGGATATTTGTCTTGCCAGACTAGACAAACTGGGGCAAAACCAATGGAGCACTTGTTTAGTCCAGCTGCTCTCTGCCTTTTCCTAATCAACCACTAAGGACAGACTGAAAGGTTCAGAAAAAAAATCCTATCTCCATGAATACTCAGAGAAAACTAAGAATCAATCCTTTTCATCCAAGTGTTTTCTCATTGCAATATTTTAACTTTTAAATCCCATCCTCCTTTGCGCTTCTACTTTTCATAATTTCACTGATTAAGCCAAGATATTCCAATATAGTCCCTAGATCAGTTAAAATACACTTAGCCTTTTAGATTTTGGACAAAAATATGCCATTCATTTGGCTTATCATCTAAATAACCCCCTTAAAACATCTTATTTAAATCTTCATTGCTGTGGTCAAGCATAACAGACACTTTCTCTTTTACAAATGACAATACAAAAATCCTTTGTAAAGACTGTCTCCTTCTCAGCTTGTTGTTATAAGATGAATTGGTTTTTTATTCCACCTGGCATTCTAGCCTTTTCTTTCCTCATTCTCGTTATTACAACAATGTTTACAAGCCACCAAGGACAAGCATTAATAAAGTACAGATTGTTTTTAACAGTAGTAATATAAACCAAGATCAGAGCATATTGAATTGCATTCTCAGGAAGAGAGATCCTGGAAGATCTGTAAAGCCATGGCATGACAGCATTACACCTTCAAAACTACATCACCAAAAACAAGCAGCAAACTTTCTTCTATTGACTCTAATATATCAGATGCACCATAAATCCACTAAGAAAGAAATTAGGAAAAAATAAATCAAGATTTAACTGCCACAAATAGTTATGATGATGGTATGGATATGCAGAAAGTTGAGATCTATTTTAAACATCAGTGATTACAAACTAGTTTTTAAAAATACTCAAAGGAAAGATGCAGTTTTTTCAGAAAAATTGAAACACAAAAATACTTCTTGTAGAGTGGTGTGACAAGAATATAGTTTGTTTTCTTACAGTCTGCCTCTAAACTCAGAAACTCTCCCCTAGTAACCTACTCCAATGGTTCCTATTTCATTCAAAATGGTTAGCCAGTGAAACCAGCTATATTTAATGAGAAGATAGCATTTCTGAGCATCCACTAAAATTTGAAAATTGAAAATATCATTATGTGTAACTGCAAAAGATGAAGCCACCTGAGCACAAATAAAGAACACAACACTAGCTAGGAATATAAGTAAAACAGAATTTGGACTCTTGCATCTACAAATCACAAGTTCAAATATAAACTGGATTGAAGGACAACGAGAGACAATTTCTCTCAGTTTCAGTCCTGGTGGAAAGTGGGCATTTATTGAAATCTTCATAATGTGCATCTTACTATCTTACTTGAAGCCTCAGGAAGGAGACCTGTGACTGAAAAGGTCTGAGAAAAGATAAAATAAATCTTTTAAAATGTTTCCTACAGAGATGGAACACAATGGCAGGGCAATGCACTGAGCTATACAAGTTTTGTGGGCAATACTAAAAATAATTTAAGAACAACTGCAGCAGAGCTGACTTTCCATTGTATATATTTTGATGCTAATCTTATGTAATACATTTGGTGCTGATCAGCATTACAAAGATCAGTGCTCTAAAAATATCTGAACATGACAGATAGATAGATAGTCTTCAGCCTGTATCTCCATCCATTACATTCACTAAAAATAGAATATTAAATTACAGAAGGGCTTGGTTTTACCGGCATGCAAAAAGGTGTCATCTGAGTTGGCTCAAAGAAATACTTGGCTACTTGAAGAAAGGGCTGAATACTTGAGTGTTAATATCCAAGAGTTTACTTGCACCTATCCAGCAGTATTTTAAGTTGCAAATTAGCCACAATGCCATGGACAACTGTACTCTTTTCAAGGTCTAAAACACTGGTAGAAACACCAAATGCTATACGAAAATAAGTCAAGTACAGCTGACAAGCACTGCAGATAGAAAAAGATGTTGTGGAAAGCATATATTTTGAAGTTCTGGCAATCTAAGAAAATCTTAAGACCAAAAGCAATAAGAAGAAAAACACAACTCCTAACTTTTGCCTTAGAGATTTATTTACAGCAGAAGGAAGTATGAATTCCAGATGCAAGAAAAAAATTACTCCAATCTGTCAGCATTTTAAGCTTCCTCTTCAACAGATTTTGCATCTTGCTTTTGTTCAGTCTCAGTCACATACTGGCTACACCCACAGCTGTAAAGGGTGCCAGGAAAGGTCCCTGGACCTGGCACGTGATTGTCTGCACCGCTAAGCTGGTAGGACACTCATTTGCAAGTTCCTGGCCTGGGCACACAGCTACCTTCCCCAGGCTCCAGCTGCAGCTCAGGAGAGGCAGCCCTGCAGACACCATGGCCAGGAGGGCTCTGGCAGCTGGCACTGCTCTGGGGAAGGGGAGTGGGGAGCCCTCCCCAGCCAGCAGGCACTGCCTGGCCCCACTGGCCACAGTGCCCAGGGGTGCTGTTACCCTCCCACCTCAGAGAGATGTTCACAGCTGGGATGGCAGCTTAAGTCCTGAGTGCCTGTCACAATCCCTCACTGACCTTGTGCTCCCAGGTGAGAGTGGCAGACACTGACACAAACACCACGGTGACAGTGTGGAGCAATTCAATATCAGCCTTTCTGCAGCACAAACAAACACGTCTTGCTGATGCTTGAGAGGAGGCCAACACTGATCGGAACAAGCCTCGATGATACAAATTTGCCTTCACACAGAGGAGACCAAGCTCATCTACTTACATTTACTGTTCTGAGGACAGTTACGTGTTTTTAACACCCATACTGTCTCTGAAAAACAAACCCAGACCATCTGAGGACAAGCAGTCAGTGACTGGGATATGCATGTATGTAGTGTTTGCCTCCAAAAAAGGGGTTGACACAACAATGAATTGGTACACTTTTCTACTTTGGCATTTTTTTTGGTATTTACTTTCTTAAATTATAATGCACTAGAAAATAATCTGTCATCAAGCACATGCTTCTAATCATTATGACAGACAATACTTCACAGTAACATTGTCCTAGTTACACAATCTACTACCAGTTAATTGAAATGTAGATCTCAGTAAATCCTCAGAAGTTTACAAATAATGAATATTAATTTTAATCATATAATTTTTATGTCAGAGTCTCTTTACATTTAAACGTTAAGCCAGTTAAATATTCAGAACTGTTTCACAAGATCTGAAATCCAGTTTCACCATTGTATTCAAAAACAAGTTCAGGCTAAATCAAAGCTTCCCACTTACTTCCCAAGAAACCTTTTGTGCCAACATATTACTGCTCATATACTGTTCCAGTGCTCTGCAACTGATGCACATTCTAGAACCATGCATAAGATTACATAACTCAAATATTTACTTAAGTAAATATAAATAAATCTCAATATACTACTGAGATCCAGGACAGTGAGAAAGAGGCTGCCTACTCTATATCACAGATACCATCAGCTGATGCTGACTTTTCCCTCAAAACAATCCAGAACCTTAACGTCATTCACCCAAATGTTCCACACAAATGTTCTTATGCCTGAAGTGTACATCACTTCATCACTTCAAGTCATCTATCACTTTTGGGATCAGAGTAACAAATTCTCTCTCATTTTGTCTCGTAGCATGTCCGGTAGTAGAGGTCACCAAAAAGTGACTCAATATCCTGCCCTTTGAGGATACGTAACAACTATTTGAACTTTGGTGCAGTGACTCTAATATTTGAGACACTTATGCATTCTCTTTAATCTCAAAATTTGCTTCTGTTCCTGGTTTTTTAGCATTTTAACTTTGAAATAAGAAAAATACACCACGCATTGTCTTATGTTTTCTTAAGAAGACTGGGGAAGAATTCTCCAGAATGCCAGGAAGGACTGCGCTCTCTGCACAGTGCTTAAAAATTTCCAAGGGGCAAACACCACAACCACTGCCCAGGCTAAAATCCTGATGAGAAGCCAAGCCTCTACCATGAGCTATAAAGGACAGTTTTGTAGTTGAGGGCAAAGGTTAGTAGCTCTCCCAGAGCACCGTCCTCAGCCGGTATCTCAAACCTCTGCCTCATTCATCTGCTTTTATGATATATGTGGGATCAGTTCAACCACACTGAGTTAAGAGAATAAAAAAAATTATTCAAATTCCCTATTTCCTTCCTCCCTCATTACACCCACTCTCCATCTCCACATTTTGAGGGCTTCCTCTCCATGACTGCTTACAAGTCTGACAGTGGGAAAGATCTCCATTATATCATCTGCCTGCAGCCTCTTGTCTGCTGGTAAGATCCCTTTTTTTAGATAAATTTATTACTCCATAAAATATAATATTCCATACTTAGGAAACACTCCAATTATACATGATCACAGCTCCCACCAATTTCTGCCTTTTCTACCCCAATTAGGAAAAAAGCTGCCTAGTTTAGTATGGCCATGCAGGTTCTGGCTTTGTCTGTACTACAAGCAGACATGAACTTTCTCTGCTTGTGCTCCAGGCTGAGTGAGTGCTGTGTTCAGCAAGGTGCCACAGCTGAATGGGTCAGCATGGACTGGAATGGAGCTAAAACGTGCTCTGCCATCTGGCAACACAGTAGAGTGAGTTTGTGTCTGCCTAAATCATGTAAGCACACAATATCCTCATATAGAAATGTTTTTAAGACAGTTTAATCCACCAGAATTTGCCAGCATAATCGCCCCCACCCGCTCTGAAAAGTAAGTGGGCAATCTCATTTTTACAATCCTGCCTCTGCAAATGGCTCTTTGCCTGTTTATTGGCCAAAGGATAACGTTGTCTCTGCTGATGTCTCTAGTGATGCCCTGTGGTGGGAGGAGTCAGAAGACACAGCCTCCATCAGACAAGGCAGGAAGGATTGCTCTGGGACTCTGATCAAAATTCATAAAGACAGTCTGACAGGATGACTGTAACTCTTGGGAGGAAACTGGTAGAGGTCTCCAGGTTCACAAAGTAGGAGAATCACACCTTCTCTAAACAACTGCATTTTCATGTTCACAGCACAACACATTTCATCTATGTGCACTTGGTGGGTGTGAGTGTATTTCAATCCACCCACATGACAAGCTGAATAGAAACAGCATAAAAGTAAGAGAACATGCAGTACTTACATTCAGGTAACTGAAATCATCACTCTAAAACCAGAAAGAATGCAACAAAAGTCCTGTGCTGGGAATAGACTAGAGGACCAAAGAGTGCTCTTCCATCTTCAGTCTATATGGACAATGGATCTTACAATTTATTATTCTGCTTGTTGGCAAAATTACATATCTTATAAACTTCCAGAGCTATTAACCCTCAATATTTCATGACTTCTTTATCAACAGCAAACAAAAATATAGTGATTGCGAAGTTACAACAAAGAGATTTTTAATTATAAGAGAAAACACAACATTTCAAGTACATTCGAAATTCAGCTCAGTAAATGAAAAAATTACAGGTAATCAACTGGGAAAACACAGTTTTCTTTCACTTTCAATCACTAGACTACCATTTAAATTTTTCTATAAATAAATGAAAAATCTGATCTAAAGTAGCAAAACTAAACATGAATTCTAAAGATTGCAATCAAGCAGGCATCTTTTCTGAAAATTACCAGACCAAGTCTGTTCCCTTATTATGGAAGATTACTGCAGAGTATTACTTTAGAGCAGTGGTCTTTGAAATGGGGCACATACGCCACAAGGATTAAGCAAAACAAAATTAGGTGCATGACAAAAATATCAAAACTTCAACAGTGCATGTATAAAAGTTAAAACAAACAAGTATACATATAAGGTGCATGCTCCAAAAGTTTATACTGATAGGAATGCATAACCAAAAATGTTAAGATTACTGCACTAGAGGATCCTGCCACACAATTACTACTGCCATGTCAAAGGCATGTAATAAAGATGCTGATGATTTTTAAGTTCTCTTTTACACTTCTCAACTATCAGTTATACAAATGAGTAAAAATATCTCTAGGAAGAAGACTTATGAGCTCCTATCTTTTGTTAAGGAGCATGAATTCTCATAAACACCCCAAATTACTCCACTTTTTTTTTTCTTTTTGTTTTCAGGAAATGCAACTTACTGCTTTCTCACAAATCTTTTCCCTTCACTGTACTTATTGTAATTATTTAATGAAAGAGCTGATTTTCCTGATGTGGCCAGTTAAACAAGAGCACAACATGCTGTATGTATCAATCAAGACAAATGATTAAAGGTTATTTGCAAATGGAAATGGCTGACTCCTTTGGAACTGAATAGAGGAGAAAAGTTAGGGTTCTTTTTCAACTAGGCTACCTCACTTGCAAGAAAAAGTGGCCAGTGAACAAAATCTGGTTCAGTAAACAGACCTTTTGTTAAAATCTATGCACTGGATTACAAGGTGCAAATGCAGAAGAGGAAAATCCTTATCCAAAACATGATGCTCAGATTTGTTAATATCTTTTCCAGTGTGGAATGAGAAGGATGTGGAAATGGTGACTAGACAGAAATCTCGTGGTGTCTGTAATCATTATGAAGATGTCTGGCCTATCTGTTTTAAGGAAACATGAATAAGAAGAAATACAATTATAATGGCATAAAATATACCAAGCACACTTTCTCAGCACCACAAAACACAGGACAGGTGGTGAAGATGAAAGCTAATACTCTTAAATTAACAGAAATATTTTTTTAAATCTAGTGCAATGCCTAATTAGCCCTTCAGACTCTGTATAGTAAGACCATCTGCAATTACACTGAGTGAAATTAGGACAATAATTCTGAATGCTGCATGGCATACACCAACCACACCAAGCATCAGCAAGGGATTGACTAAAGATGCACCCAACAGCAGAATTTATCTACATAGTGCTGCTTCCAGAGATTATTATCTTCTCTGAACCAGTTATTAAAAGAACAGGTCTCAGATGCATCAAGTTTTTGATGTGGGGAAAGTTGAAAAGGGTACAAAGCCATAAGTAACAGAAGTGTTTTGGATTTACAGGAAGAGGCCATTTTTTCTTAGTTGTATTTGCTTTAGGACTGCATGTACAGACTGACAGATGCTGCTTTTGCTCAAAGGTAAAACCTTTGAATCTTGAGTAACATTTTCCTTGTTATTTGTCTATTTAAGGATCCCTGGAGAAACAGTGATGAAATCTCAGTGAATTCCTTGTTTTGTGAAATTGAGTAAATAAAAACCCTGACATCAACATCAGAATGTCTCAACCTTTTTAGAACTGCACATTTCAGTTTTTCACCTTTCAAATTTAGCTGCAATATTACAACATTTAAAAAAAAAAAAACCTTTTAAAGTCTCCCGCCTCCATCTTCCTTCACTGAGAATTCTGAGATTGTTTTGTTTACTTTTAATTTGGAAGAGAACTCAATTTCAAATTCCTCCAGGAAATTAAATGTCCATCTCTAGCACTGCTCAACTGTAGCTATCAGACATGAAGCATCTGAGCGGATATGTTCCATGGTCCCCTTCTCAGCTTTGGAGAGCAGGACTATTGTTGACTCCAAGCTATTGTTGGAGGCTGGATTGCAAGATTGAATTAAGATTGCATTCTTGGCTAAACCACTAAAACATAATGAAACAGTGCTGTCTAACATAGCTCCTGTTCTATATGTGGTGCACATTTCAGGCTCAATCTGTCTGCCCAAAAATAGGCACCAAAAAAAGACTAAGTTGTTCCAGATTATATCCAGAGGGCTGGCAAGCATGGCACAGGACAAGTGGGAGAGCCATGCCCTGCTAGAGAGGCAGCAGGAGGCTAGGAATGATATTTCAGCACTTCAAAGAAGACTCTGACACTTATATCTTGGCAACTGTGTTGAGCACTTCTGGCTTTTAAATTTCTAACGTGTATCAGCAAGGAAAGAAAAGAAGTTTAAAAAAAGGTAGCTGTGCAATATTATTTTACAATTTGTAGGTATGCATCAAGGACATTGATGTTCATCCTGACAGCTTGGCTAATCCCATCACTTAGCTTTTCAGTGTTTCAAGTTCACATTTTCAGTTGTTAAATTCAAGAAGTTCAAGGGCTCACATTCCCTCTTTCCTCCTACATTCTATTGCTTTAGGTTTAGCTAACACAAAGCCACAAATCATATACCAATCAGCTTATTTCTAAGTATCTTGTTTTTTCAGAGTTTCTTAAGACTTTTCCAGCTGTCTGATCACAAAACCGTGTTCACTTCCAAAGAATCCACTGGCCAGACTCTAACAGAGACGATGAGCACAACCCTGCTACTTTCACAGTTACAGCTGAAAGGTCTTTTTTTTTCCAGTTGAATGCCACTATTTGACGCTACTCTCCATGACATATAGGCAACAATGTATTTTTTTTACCTATGATGACTCTCACAACCTAGTAAAAATCCTCATTTCTGTCATAAGCAAATTGCATTCTGAAAACATGAAGCCATTATTTGGTAGCCTTAAAAGCAGACCCAACTTAAGCAGTATGCTTTAAATAGCTAACAAAATTATGCTAACATTTGTTTTAATTTAAAATTTAAAATATTCTTTATGGCCTTCATGACTGCTTCACCTATGTTCCTTTTCCATACACCAAGTCAGCAAACTTCCAATTCATCCAATAGATAAGGTAAACAAAGTATGTTACTGAATTTCAATTTTTTCAAAGCTATTCCAAGATGGCAGAAATGTAAAAGATAAACAGAAACCATACTAACTAAATTGCTGCAATGTTTTGTAACCAACTGGTACAAAAAAAAATATTAGCAAGCATCTTTCTAAATAAAACATATAGTAATTGAATGTTACTGGAATCTGAGTCTGCTGTCAGAATTAATGTTGTTTATTAAGTGAAAATCTTGTTTACAAATACAAGTAGTTAGTCATTTCTGCTGGGTCTGCATATTGCAAAAGTTTATTTTCATCTCTTAATTTAAAAAACTATTATAATTTCAGCAACAGTCCTTAGAAGAAAATTGTTCATCTAAATTTTTTGTTGTATGATGACATTGGCTGTATTATCCACAGGCTTTTTGGAGGCTCTTACCAAAAGGATATGGCTTTGGGGATCCTTCTTCTATTCAGGTTAAAACTAGATACTGCTGCATGGTAAATGATTGGAAACATATGACAAATGCAAACAAATCAAAGGTCACTTAAATATATGTCAAATCATAAATATAGGGGAAAAATACCCAAAATTTCTTGCAAGTAATGAAAAATTTTATTTGAATAGTCTAGATTTTAATACCATAAAGATGCTGTACCATGTAACTGATCTAGTATCAAATGTTGGCTAATAAAGAACTGAATTTAACAGTCTTGATTTTGTTTAATGACAGCTACAATTTTGAGTTTTTGAAAATTAATATGGCAAATTCAATTTGAAGTTATACAGATACATTTTACTGCTATCAATAGACCGACTTTGTCTGAAGGCAAAATTTAATTGATCATGTTCATAAATACAATGGAAAGCTAATTGGAAGGTTTTGTCTATCTAGATTGCTTAACTGTTATGTTATAAATCTACAAAAGCCAGAACACTGCCTATGAAAAAAATTAGTATTTAGTAATTTAAAATGACTTACAAGCTGCTCTGATTTTACACCGTAAAGCTGAATGGTCTTCGCCACATTTTTGGCCACAGCTAAACTCAAGTCTGGATCAACAGCAGCCACATTTAGCTCACTGGAAGCAAAGATTACAAATCTTAATTAACAACTAAAGAGTGCTGTATTGAATGCTGTATTGGATCGATAAAGAATTAACTATGAATACACAGTTACGTGGCACATCAATTTAGAGAGAGTAACACATACAACCAAGTCTTTTCACACACCGTAATTCAGTTTACAATTTAACAAGTCATTTGGGAATTTTATGTGCAGTGTTCCTATTCTAGTAAAAATGAGCAAAGTTTAGGAATGACACTTCAGTATGAAATCACTATTAGTAAGCCATTCAAAAATATTGACAGCAATTAACTACATTCAAGCTTTGGCAGCAGCCTTCAAACATTACAGGTGAATACACAGTCATTCAACTCTAGAATTACATGAGCTGTGCAGAAATACCCAGGGGATGCCTTAGCTTGACACAACTAATAAGCTGTGTTTTAGGCAATCCTTTATAGTAAAAGAGGCCCCCAAGGAATGGCAGGGAACAAATGAAGAAGGAAAAGAATTCTAAATCACTTCCAGTATTTTTTGTTCATTAACGTCCCCAGATCTCCATCGGCTGGGGCTGCATTCAAAACTGCTCTGCTGAAGACAGGTAAGCACAAGAACTATCATGTTGCTGGTGGTGAGTTTAACCTCTCTCAAGAGCTGGAGAATCATTAGGCACCCCAATTTGGAATAATCTTCTCTGAGAATTCTCTAGGGCCCCAAACATCATCAAAAACTCAGCTGACATGTCGAATTTTCATGTTGTTTTCCTTTCTCTTTTGCAAGGAGCAAAATAGTATCAGTAACCACACCAACAGACATGTTCTGAGCATCTGTAACTCCCAGTCACAAGTACTGTGTCAATATTTAATATTTTATACACACACACATATACTGTGAATACTGCCCATCTTTTTTCAGACTTTATTAAACAGAGCAGTCGTTACCAAAACCTTATGAGGGAAAATGCACCATTTCATTGTACAAATTCTACCTAAAGTGATCTTTACCTATCATCTTGCTGTTTTACTCTAACAAAGTATTTATGCCAGGTATTATCACTTCTAACTACCACTTCCTTTGACACAGTCAGGATAATTAAGATACCAGACATTGAGAGTATGTGTAAAGTTTCTCTTCCAGATCTTTTATAAGCTTAAACATTAAAACTTATGTTAAAATTTCATTTATTCCATAAAAACAAAATTGTAAATAATAATAAAGAGGTGCCTGTCTTGCTGTATTTAGCATTAGTGCAGCCTCACCTTGAACACCATGTGTAGTTCAAGGTCCCATAATTTAGGAAGAATGTGGTGTTATCTGAATGTGTCCACAGCAGGGCAACAGATCAGGTGAAAGGACTGGAAGGAATTATCCTGTGAGGGATAGCAAAGAGTGTGGGCTTGTTAAATTTGGAGAAAAGGAGGGGCAGCTTCCTAAGCAGGGGAAGTGGAGAAAGAGGTGCTGAGCACTCCTCCCCAGGATCCAGTGAGAGGAGGTGTGGGAATGGTTCAAAGCTGCATGAGGTGAAGTTCCAACTCAGCATTAAGGAATTACTTCCATAACAAGAGGGTGGTCAAACCCTGAAACAGGCTTCTTAGAGTGGTGGTCGATGCCCCAAGCTTGTCAGTATTTAAGAGGCATTTGGACAATGCCCTTAACATGTTTTAGCTTTTGGCCAGCTCTGAAGTGTTCATGCAGTTGGAATGGATTTATCATTGTAGGTCTCTTCCAATTGAAATATTCTGTTCTATTGTGTGTTACTCTGCTTTATCCCATCCTATCCTATCCTAAACTGACTTGATTTTTGCACTAATCTACTTTATAATTAAAGAGTAATCAACCTTTTACCATTAAGGAAATCTCCTTTCCAGAACTGTAAGTTATGAAAAAATACATGTTGAGTACTACTTTTACAACGCCTTATATGTGCATACCTGGCTATAGTTTTAATGATGCTGTCAAGCTCGTCAGAGGAGGGAGGATTCCGACCTCCGGGAGGAAAGACAAGATTGATGGGGTCAAACAGTCGAGATAAGGATTTTGACAAATAGGCAGCTTCATACTGTTGCAGTGAATCTTTCAAGGCTTTTTCTGGACTTTGCACATAAGAAAAAGTTACTATATTTTAAATTAAAATAGACAACAGTATTAAATCTTTCCAGACATACAAACTGCAATACTGAACCTGTTTTCCCTTTCTGCTTTTTAGACATATGCATATGAAAAACATTTTTCTGATAAGTCTTGCACTGACTGCTCAAGAACAAATTTAAGTCAATACAATTCTCATATAAAATATTCATTTTATCTTACATATATCTAGAAGTCCTAATAGGCTTGATAAGCCTGTTTCAGTTTCATCTTTCTGATATCACTTAGATCATATTTATTCTATGATGTATAAACTAAAAACTGTGAATCATAACAACTGACCATTTGTCACACTCAAATGATTGCAGTGTCATCAGGAGAAAGCTAGTGCTGTAATCACTATGCATACAAAACTGAATTTTCACCATTTTCCTATTTTTTCACCCAAAGAGACAAAAAGATAGAACTTGTTCAAAAGTCAGAGACTTTATGAAACACAAAACAACCCAACATTGTTAATGATATAGCTTAATGAAAAGCCTACAGCTCTAAAATAGCATTAGAGCAGTAACTGCAAGAGGGGAGAAAAGCATTTAAAATTCTCCTGCAGTGACAATTTGAATAATAGTAAGTTTAAAAATATATTCTGTTTTCTTACAGGCTGAAAAGATTTATATATTATAGACATACACTTCATAATACATACTCATAATCTTCATTTTTTTTCATGAATATGTCCTGTGCATCTTCTTCTATTTGTTGTAGTTCAGCAAAAAGATCAGTAGTTCCACTTGTGTTAAAATTCCTCTGAATATTTTGACTATATTGTTGGAGGCGCTTCCACAAGTCATTATAAAGCCTCAGTAATTTAGGGTATTCTCCTTCAAATGCTTGCTTCAAAAACATAGAGGCTGTAAAATAAAGCAGTAAGCAACACACGATGCTAAGTTCAAACTAATTTTTTTATTCCTAAAAACCTCTATCCTTGCATTTATATCAATGTTACACAATATTATCCTGTCTAATATTAATGTAATTAATTAATGTAATATTTATAATTCATTTCAAAGTGACATAACTATAACATTAAATCCACTTGATGAACAATGGAAAGCACCAGCATAAAACCCACAACTGGAAGACTTGATATGAAAAAATTACTTTATTTTGTACAATAAATGTTTGGTATCAAACATTATTATTATTATTATTATTATTCATTTAAGGCCAATGAGTAATTGCAACTCTCTAAATGTAGAGATTTGCTAACAGTATTTTGATGGAGAGTAAGTGTGGGGCTGTGGAACTTTGAAGATAAAACCGTTTAAAACAGACAAGGATAACTCCTATGAACCAAAGTCTTCAGAAATGAGATGAGGGAAGCATATGCTTTTATGCACACTTCTTAAAACAAGGTACTTAATATGCAATTCCTAAACTTGTCAAAGAATGACAAAGCCAGCAGAAAAAGCAGCATTATTTTCAGCCTTGAAAGGCTTGCCTCAAGTAACAGGAAATGAAACAAATGTACAACTGCTTTAGCAATGTTAATCTTCATCTAACATCATTCATATTCTAGAGATTTCCCATTACATTAGGAGATTAACACTGTTCCATTCATTCATAGGTTTTTCAGGTTCCAGACATCTGCCCCAGATCACCCAGCCTGTGCTTTCAACTCAAATATATAATTTTGAATACTGGAGGATTCACATTTGTTATCAAACACAGAGTTATTTTATTAGGTCATGAAGCTATGTTTACAAAGACTGTCCCAACCTCACAAAAGCAGATCGTTATCTAATATCAAACCTTTCAAACTGCCATAAATTTCTATTTTTACACTATTTTTCTGATATCTTGTCTTCCTCTGATCTATCTGATCCAGAACCTCACTGATGTCAGTGCATTCAGTCACCAGAAATTTATGTTAAAAATGAACATTTTCATTTAGATACTTTGCTTAAATGAAAAAATCTGTCTCCCCAAAACTCAGCTATAGCAAAATAAAAACATCAATCTCATCGAACCCCCTCATAAAAAGTTTATATAAAACACATTATTAAAAACTGTAAGTAATAAAATAGTTGTGAATAGCTGTTAGAAAAAGTACAGCTGACAAAATGTAAGAGTTCCCTCAATTCTGCAGCGTTGGTTGATCCCGTTAACTGAAGTCATAAATTTACAATCTTAAATGCGAGCGCTGAGAACAGGCAGCACGTGTTCAGTTTGAGCACAGGAGGCTCGGGGTATGTACATGCTGCTCTTAAAGCAATGCTTAAGGCAAACAGTAAAATTAATATGTTTTAACACAAGATGCATACATCTTCTTTTGGGATCATCTAGTTACTTAGCAACCACTGAGTATGAATCCATCAGCTAGTTCCTCAAAATTATATTGCTGCTATAAAGCCTGGAAGGACCAAATTTTGAAGGGCCAGTGCAATAGCTGAGATCACAAAGATAAATGCACATCTTATGCCCCTCACTTTTTTGTGCAAAAGATTAAATTTAAACACTCTATGCAAACATGAAAGATGTATTTACGAAAGTGCCAAACTCACCTATGATCCAACTGCATGCTGCATTAGCATGTTGTGGTAATAGAACTGTCTTATGTTTACAGATGATTTATATTTAATATTCCGTGATTGTATTGGCTATTTACATATTACACATGTAGAGAAAATTATGTATAGCCAGAACACCAGCTGTTCATCTGTATTTATATGACAATTTTGAACTAAGTAAAATCCTGTTTATAATGGAATCCAAAAAGTGACTGAAATCTGATTTTTACAACCAATCAGCGTTTAACAAAAAAAGACTAAGAATTTATCTTTAAAATCAAATTACTAATTTTGAATTTAGCAAACTCACTTGCTTTAGGGAGTATAATGTACCATTCCAAACATTTTTACCTCCACTCACAGTTAGAAAAATATTTATTGTTATTAGATAACAACTACTTAATGAAACAGAAAATATTTCTTTTTGAAATTTCAACCACATTTTAGGAGGATCCTGTCTGGTTACAAACACAGAAGTTTTAAACATACAGACCTTGTGCTGAGTGAACCACTGCTATAGTACTGGTAGAGGAGATATCGAGCAAAGGACTTACTGAAAAGCAAGTTTCATAATAATTTCAGAACACATTACAAATCATTTATACTGAATACTTACAGTCTGTTGCTGACTGAAACTGAGAGGAAAGTGTCTGGGTTACTGCAGTCCAAAATTTGTACAAAATATCAGACTGGCCATCCTAAGAGCAAGGGACAAAAGGAATACAAGTTTCAAATATGCTCTTTCCAAAGAATCTCAAGCAATGCAAATACTTCCAGTCAAAGCTGCTCCTCATCACTGAGAACAAAAACAAAGTAAGTGAAATCTGAGAAGTTTTCCTCTGATTTAGAGCTAGAAAAAACTACTGGAGAAAACAAAATATAAGCTTCAGTCTTATCTTGAATTAAATATTTTCTTCCAAGCCTGATCAGAAATGCTCCCAGCTCTCCAGGGGTGTGAGTGCAGCCTGAAGCAGCACACCTCAGGAGACGTGTTAGAAAATCTCTTTGCACTGCAGCGACCTTCCCATTCCGTGGGAGTTCTGGTGCTGGCTACACCACAGCAATTATTTACTGCCATTACCACGCGCTGGCAAACTCCAGCCAGGCACCAAACCACTGCTGCTGCATACAGAGCAGCGCTGCTTCCCAAAACCATAAAACACAAAAAAACACAGTGAACCTCACAGCTGACTCTTCACTGCCTGGTGCCAACAGGGCTTGCAGTCAGAAGTGGAAACAAGGGAGCACACCAAAGGGAATGTGCAGGGGCAGCCACTTCCCTACTGCCCCCAACATCTGGCACTTAGGGTCAAGCATTAAAGCATGAGTTTTGATCCCTGTCTGTCTGAGGTAGAAAAAATATTCCAGGAGATGAGGATGGGTATCCTGTCCTGCCTTCTTGTTAAGATACTTGGAAGACTGCTCAGTATTGTCATGGGAAGAGAAACCCCGCTGTGAACAGAAGGGTTTTCTTCCTTGCACGGTGTACATGTCATCCCTTGACCCAACTGCTGCATTTACCAGTTTGACCAGATCACTATAGGAATGATAACCAGAAAAGGAAAAACGTCAGTTTAACTTCTGCACTGCCCAGCTGTACCGCAAAAAGGAGGAGATAATCTATTAAATGTAAAAATCTCATTACTCCAAAATGAATTACTACTACTTAAGATGATAAAGGAAAAATAAAATTGTCTCTTTTCACTAGCAGTGGCAATGCTGGGCAAATCAACAAATGTCTTTACAGCATCATTCATTAACAAGTACTACTGCAATCCTCTTGAAGATCTTGTTCATTGAAAGACTACAAGTTCAAGTTCAAGTTTCAGTTTAAAAAAATCATCTTAAAGAATGAATATAAATTCTGAAAATCAGTCAAAGGTATAGTGATACATCTAAAAGTAATGACAAAAATAGGACTATCATCACAAACTCTGCAATTAGATGAGGAATTAATCCAACTCTACTCCTTATTTCTAAAGATAAAGAAAGGTAAAGTTTATGTGTTAAGAATTGAGAGAGAACATCTTTTATGCTGTTGGACTCATAAAATGTACGATAATTAACACTGAATGCTAAAATAAACTGGGATTACGGAATCTAATTTTTGTCTGCTTGAGGACAATGATGGATTTAGAAATGGAAGTAATTTATTTTATAGCTATGTTTGTATTTTCTGTAAAATTGTACTTGACTTTCATAAATGGGCAAAGTAAAATTAGAATATCAGAAAATCATTCAGAAGGCTCACTGCATAAAATCTCTTTGATAAATTTATTGCGATAGCATAAACGTGAAATTAATTAATTCTTTATTTCACAGTTTCAAATTTAGAATATGAAAACTACTATAAAACAAATGGTCTTTCACATCAAGTATAAATTGATAGGTTTTCATATTCTCTATCCCAGCCTGCAACAATGGTTGCCTGCTGAGACAGGAACAGAGATGTAGACGGAAATTACACCAAAAAAAGAGTTGTTTGAAAATGCTCTCTTACTATTTTTCCACCTCCATTAAATTATTTAGAATTTGAGTTACCATGCTCAATAGGCAACCATTGTTGCAGGCTGATTAAAGGGTCCAGAAAACAAATATGCATGTACCCCTCCCCATCAACATTCCGATCTTCATTGTCAGATTCAACATGGTGACAAGTAACAGTTACATGGGATGACGCCTTATGTTGTTGTGGGAATATGTTACTTTTCCATGTATCTACATCTGTAAGATGTATACATACATATGTTCTCATGCACAAATTTGCATAGGCAGCCACAGCCATACAAATTAGCCTCTGCTCATTAGCTTGTGTCTTCTGACCTGGGTGAATGGTGTACATTAACTGTATCAGAACTTTGCAGGGAAGAAGCCAACTGTATTATGTATGAGGAGAGACAGAAGGGAAAAGCTTTACGAAAAAGTCGAATAACATTTCCTACTGCCTGACTACTCAGTCAAAAATGTTGAGGGGAAAAAACAAATTCCCTGTTTTTGAAGTAACTAAAATCAGTATCTATAGAGTGCTGGTTGCTTCTGTAACATATGACACAAGATTTCAGTTTGTCCAGTGCTGAGATGCGGTCTCTCTGGAGGTGAAATCTAAGGGCTGATTAATAGCACAGAAAAGACCATGTAAGAGTTTGTGGCAGGAACTAGAGAATACTGCTGCCTACACATACACCAGGGGGTATTTAAGTGGGTGGACTGTAGCTACCAAAACTGGAATACAGCAAGGCATTAGCATTAGGTACTCCTGAGGGAACAAAAAATGCCATATGCAACCATGAACATCCAGAAACAATTCAATTCATTTAAATCTGTAATTTCTTTTGCTTACATGTTAATTCAATATATTACTTTTGAAGGCACATTTGAGTCTCTCACTGCTTGTTTTTTAAATTATGTATTCTAATAAAAATTAGATTTATTAGATTTATGAGAATTATATTTAACTGCTTAAAATGTAGCATGCAATTCCATCTGACAATAATCAATACTAGAAAATTAAATGGAAAGGGTAGCAAAAAGAGTGTTTTTCTCCAGAAGAAAATTAAAGGAATGTCCCTTGTACCGGACAACTTCTTCAAGGACTTAAAAAGATAGGCAGGATGGAGCTGGAAAAGGCAGTTCTGCTTCCCTGAAATGTACACAGCAAATCTACTGGCTCATCTTAATGTAATGGAAAGTTCACAAGCCTTCCCCTGTATGCTTCACATACAGCATTGTGAGCAGCAAAGCACAGTATCAGACAGTAACTGCTCTTTTGGGCCTTTTGCTTTCAGAAAACTAAAGTCAGCTAGCTAAAACTACCTTCTCATCTTCCCATCTGTAAATAATGAATATAGTCCTCCTCCACACTTACACCAAATATCCTCAGTGGTAGACAATGTATGGGAGCATTGGGTACATCCACATTAGTGATTTAATGTGTGGATAGGGCTCATTTTGGTCCAAATCTGTCTTGTGTCTAATACTTGTCTTGCAGAACACACTGAAGTGTGCTAGCAGACTAACTTCCACTATTCAAGGAATACACTACCTCATAATTAGTTTAAAAATAACCACTTCTGCAATTAAACAGCTTTTTGCAGCATATCATCATATAGCTCTAAAATAATCCACAAGGATGTACTAATATTTCTATCAATTAATATTCTAAGACTTTAAATCCAAAATTTTCCATTTCTCTTGCTTCTGAAAATGAAATAGAATTGAAAGATGTTAAATTATTTACACCCCCTCCAAAATAAAAATGCTTGCTTTGAAATCTAGTCACAAGCAGATTAACATCTTGTGATACAATCCCTTGTAGCAGGAGCAGCTGACAAGATGAGTAATGAACTGCATCCGATTATCTTTTCAGCTCTGTAGGAATCATTTTCCAACAGCTTCCTATGCCATAACCAACAACACTGGAAAAAGGTCACTGTTCTGTCATACCATCCCCCCACCCAGTGTACGTGTTTAACAACACAGAGAACACATGAACCTTTAGAAGGTAAGAGGTGTTATTACCTGGCACAAAGCTGTTTCAGGTGCATACTGCGCACATAGAAAGCCTACATAAAACATCCATACATAATTGAAAGTCTCCCAGAAGTAAATTATTGCACTTTAGCATAAAATAAAATGTTATTTCCTCTTGTCATGCGATATGTTTTTCCTTCAACAAATGAACCTTAACTGTAATTGATGGTATCTAAAACTCAGGATAGGCAAGACTCAGGTTGACATATACATATTTTCCCCATCATGAAATATACCAAATTAAAACTATTTGGTAAAACTATAGTCTTAAAAGCAATTGTAAGACTATAATGGCAAACCAGAACTTTCCTCCCAAACGAGATCCATTTAACACAGCATTTTTGAATGAATGGTACTGTCTGTTCACAGCTTTATTTTGATCTCACAGCACAGAAAACCTGCACATAAATCATACTTTGGACCCCTACAAAATGGTGGGGAAGTAAGATCAGCCACACACATGAGGCTATTTTCTAATAAAAATCTGTAGTGAAAATGCTCCAATGCCTAAAACACACTTACATAAACTAGTATCTACAAACCCAAACTGTAAATTAAAAATACTGTCACTATTGTTCTTGTGACCAATGACCACTTTATTCCCCAAAACTGAACAGCTGAGCAGGCACTTACATAATTTAGTAGCCCCTATGCAATTCCTTTGGCAGTGCAAGACAGTTTAGATCTGTCCTCCTCTTGTTAATTCTTTATTTTCAGAAATTAACTGAACAACTGCCTACACTAGGGCAACCCTCTGTAATTCTGACCTGCTGGATAGCTGGCCACAACCAGGGAATGGAAAAATATTTTGAAAAATGTATGGACTACTAGCAGTTAGCTACTTTAAACTATATTATTTCTAGGTAATCCCCTTGCATCTGTGTAGAGTAAAATAGAAAAACAGAACAACCAGACTGCACTCTGGCCCAGTCACTGTAGTCTTCCCCCTTTTTCACACTGTTTAAAAATTTGGTACACAGTCACACATACTATTCACAGAGGAATTACTTGCTCATGAAAATTATACCCATAAATCAGACAAAATATGTCCAGCAGGCTAGACCACAAATGGTGATGTATTTTCTCAACAGTGAGGCTCACTATATTGTCTATGTAAATGGGACAAAGTTTATCCTTATCAAAATCATAGATGGAGGTAGTTTGACTTCCATGGTATATATTATTTATGTGAAATTAAAAATGTGCTTAACTGCTTTGCTGAATCAGGGCCATAACCAGCAATCCACTAAAAATATTTTCACTTTGTGTAACTATTTCATTTCAACTATTACTATAAAATCACTATTGTCAATACTCAGCACAAACAGTAATGCTGTGCAACTTTCTCATAAGAGAGCAGGTTTTAGATAAAACATCTAAGGTTGTATAATAGAACCACAGAGTCACAGAATTAACTAGGTTGGAAAAGTCCTTTGAGATCATCAAGTCCACCCTGTGACCTAACACCACCTTGCCAACTAAACCACGGCACTGAGTGGAACATCCAGCCTTTTTTTTAAACACCTCCAGGAATGCTAACTCCAGCACCTACCTGGCAGCCCATTCCAATGGCCAATCACTCTTCCTGTGAAGAACTTTTTCCCAGTGTCCACCCTAAACTTCCCCTGATGCAGCTTAATAACACTGCATAAGGCCAGTGCCAGGAGACATTTGGACAGTGTTAGTTCCTCCTGCTCTCTGCCCCAGAAACTCCATAAGGTTCCTGTCAGACCATTCCTCCTCATTCCTCTAGTCTCTTGAAGTCACTCTTGATGGCAGCATGACTCTCTGGAGCATCAGCCACTACACCCAGTTTTGTGTCATCAGCAAACCTGCTGAGGGTACATTCTGGCCCATCATCCAGACCACTAAAAAAAGTCTTAAAAGAGAACTGGACCGTGTATTGACCCATTGTAGGGGTACATTACTGACCACCTGATAGACTTTGCACCACTGATCACTTTCTGGGCCTGGCCATTCAGCTGTACCATTCATGATTAATCCCACATTGATAAAAAGCTCTCACAGTGCAACTGGGAGAGCCTGCAATCACTCTCTATGCAATGACTGGTGGTAAGGAAAGGATTTAGATCAGTACTCTTTTACTGGTATGGAATGAATGCAGGGGGAGGATTTATACTTGTCTATTATTTTTTTTTTCAGTAGCCCTTTTATCTTTAGTGCATGGTATTAAGGCATCTAAGCAGACTTGCTAATAGTGTGAAGTGACACTATTACTCAGATTGATGCATTGACTGCATAGATTTGAAATTTAGATTCGATGTTGCCTGCTTGCAAGATTATAGAAGAAACTACAGACTGACACGATTCATGTGCTAAACCCCTTCTCACTCACATGAAAATGACTCGTTTTCCCTGTTCAAAAAATATAACCCATTTTCACTAAAAGCTCCTAGTAAGTTAATAAGCCACTGAACATTAGTGGGCTGAGTACCAGCATCATCAAAGGATACACATTAGAACATCTGTATTCACTGGTACTATATAATAATATTAATGCTAAAGCCTGGAAAACTGATTTCAAGTCTCCTCAAACATAAAAATAGCTTACCTTATTTAAAAAACCAATATCAAACTACTAATTAACTTTGCTATTACTGAAATGAAATTAAATCTCTTTAGCTCTGTTCTTATTATAATTATTTAGTATCTGACATTAAATCTAAATTCAAGGAATGAAAATGAAAGTACCCCCCTTCTTCAGTATTAGACAAGAATGTAAGAAGATGCTGAAAGGACATATATTTATTTTTAAAAAGTCTCTTATTTCCTCCACACTGTAAATTTAGAACTTAATGAGTATAATTTTCCATCTGTGAATTATCATATTTGTGTCTGTCTAAAATAGCTATTTTAACATTCAAATAATAAATCTGACCCACTGATTCTAAACTGGCTCCCCCTTCATGACAGCCACTTCCAACTTATTTTTCCCTGTAGAAGTTTTGATACTTTGAGTAGAATGTGAAAAACATCTTTATTGTGACGCCTCTTTGAAATGTAAAACAATATAGTGAATATTAGCATGCAGCTAGTTGCTGCAGCCTCCTGAAATCAGGCTTTGCATACTAACATATACAGTGTTTTCTATCTGTAATCAAACGCTCCGCCATGGAGAAATACAGGACTTGTGAATGTTGCTCTAAAAACAGAAGACGTTTAAAGGACAGTCTAAATATTTTTTCCACCAATAAAGCAACAATGCAAATGATTTAACAATTTCGTATGACAAGATCTTATGGGACAGAAATAAGGAAATCTATTTGCACTATTTCTATAGCAACATAATTGCCCAATGTTAGACTGTGAACAAAAAGCCATCATCATCAGTAGTGCAATTAATCAGTAAAGAAAAGACAAATTCTGAGTGTGTTCTCAATAAGCCTTTTCTATATCCTTAAAGTAGTCAGGATTAAATTTCTTCAAATAAGAGTGAATTTAAATTTTGAATGTTGTTTATATTATACATTACAGGTGCAGAGATGTCAATAAATGACACTGTGATTTTAAAAATGACCTTGTTTTTTGTTTTTTTTTTGTTTTACTGCAGGGCACAGAATTTCATTACACTGTGTTGATCAGTTTATATCCAAGGTGTAATAGTTTCTAGACTTCCAGCAGTAGTGCAACATTTGAAAAAAGGTCTCTTTATGCAGGTGACAAAAGAAACAAAAGCTGGTTTGCTTTATTTCCCAAAAACCTTCTTGACTAGAAAATAAAGACTGTGTGCATTTCATGGAATATTGAAATTCTTAGGTGATTCCACAGAAAAACTAATTTGTAAGGAACCAAAATACCTAGATATTAAACAGTGCCCTATATCTTCAAAACTACTTAAAACATTAATTAATCCTTCCATATTCCTGCAAGATACGCATCAACTGGAAAGAAATGAACTTAGTATTCAAAAGTCAGTAACTACCCCAGGGATTTGACAGCTTTCTTCTATTCAGAGAAGTGATTTAGTATGTACAGCTTCAATTCCAACTATGCTTTCACCTTGACTACTCCATATCCCCTCCAAGGATGAAAGGATGGTTTGTTACCATGTCCACTCAGCTCAGAGCTGTTCAGGTAAGATTGACAAGAATGATGATCAAAAGTGGCACTTCTGGTAAACGTATTTCTTTTCCAATGGCAAACTGATTGAAAACCAACTGACTCAGTAATTTGCAGTCATCACCGATCTGCAACTTGCACAAACACCACCAAACCAGAAGTGAAAAAGAAAAAGTCATTATTACCTACTAACCCACGCAACGTCCACACCATCCCTTTTCTTCACAGCTGCATATTTCTGTCAGAGAAATGGTATTAAAGTTCTACAGAAATCGTAGTGTCATTAGAAAACCACTGCACGGGCTCTGACCTTCCCATGTGAATTAGAATCAAATTACTTTTAGTATGGCTGTCTGGGCACACAGATCCATTCAAAATGAGAGTTGAGACTTTTAACTGGTATGATCTTCTTGGCTCTTTAAAAGTCCTCAAAAATCCCGCAAGTGAATTCAGCAGGGCAATTTGTAGATCTGAAAAAAAAGCTTTTTAATATTTTGGGAACCAAAAACCTGCTCATGCACCTGGGTTTAGATCTTCACAAACTACCTCATTATTGCTTAAATAACAAACAGAAACCACAGTAGAAATGATGTGCAAGTAATCCAATTCTGCTTCTACAAAAGACACTGAAAAATAAATCATATACTTGTAATAATTGGTGAAAAGCATACTATTTCTGAATTCACATAAGACAATAATTAGATTGTTTTTCAATATTTTCCACTTGGGATTATTTTTTAATTGGGTCAACTGAATGTGAATATGTGATGATAGATGTGAATAATTTCAAAGCAGCAGCACTTTTTAACAAGTTTGGATGGGGAGCAGAAATAAGGTGAAATAGAAGTGCACACTGTCAATAAATATCTATATATTCCATTTATTTTCTTTATCTTATGTAATGCTGAGGACATTTCTTTCTGTATCGTTAACACCTCATATTGCCAGTGTTGACAACTCAGGAAAAAAGCCTGCTTACTCACCAAACATTCATCAGCAGAAGCAATGATAAGAGCCCTCCAGAAAGCACATAATAACACTCCCTGGAACTCTCAGCTCACTTTTTACCCGAGGCTTACGTAAACGACAGGGTTTGTGCTGTGCCTTGGTTGCAAACAGGACACCCAAAGGCGAGCAAGGGCAGCTCTGCCTGTACCTTTCTGGCCAGCGGAGAGACCCAGTTCATCCTTTCTACTGACCACCCCAGCCCCCCTTAAAAATTATTTGCTGCTTCTTTTCAGGCTGTTTTTCTCTTGGCAGAACTGTTCCCTGATGCCTATGTAGGAGTGAAGGAGCCAAAATAGATGAGGATCAAAGATCATTTTCAACTCTTTTACAAGGGGCTAAGAGGGACTCTAATTAGGAAGGTGGCTGTCACAGAAAGATATGTTTGGCTGCTATTTACACTGAAGTCAATTGTAGTTTAGGCATTACAACAGCCAAGGAAGGATTAGTCACTACACATTGAAAAAGAGAAGCAATAAAGCAAAATAAACTGAAGTAACCCATTAGCTCTCTGAAGGTGAATTAAGCCATTGAAAGATGTGATATAAGTAACCAGTCACTAGGTGAACAAAAATATCAAACTTACATTATTTAAATCTTATCTGTAATTTAAATTTTTACCCTTAAAATTATGACATTAACCCTATATTTAAAAAAAGTATACAGTGAATTCATTTCACTGTATATATTGAATGTATACATTTCACTGTATACATAAAAAATGCATACAGTGAATGAATACAAAATGTATTCATTTTCTTCAAAACTAGAAATCAGAACTCCATGAGTTCTGAATTCTTTTAGCCCTCTTCAACTAAAATCTAGTCATTAAAGGCCTTTTTTTAATTACATAAAACCCACAAAAATCTCCATTCAATTGTATTTCTCCTTTAAACAGTTAATAGATTTGTTTAAAAATTAAATCTGTAATTTAAATATGTAAAGATTAATAATGATTCTATAGTTCATGACTAGTATGAAATGAAGCTGTTCTTAGAAGGTACTATGAGTGCTTGATTTCTCTTTAGAATTGCATTAATTTCAGATTGCGACACAGGAAAAACACCAAAATCTAGATCTGCAAAGGGAAGGAGTGAAAAAACGTGCAGTGTAAATTTCATGTCCCGATTCTTCCATGGTCCTCGTGTAAGCCTGATACTGTTATTTAACTCTGGGCCACATCTAAAACTGGTAAAAATTGGAAGGGAATTCTGTAGGAGAAACCACAGGGTAGGAAAGATGCAGGTGTTGTCACTGCGTTCTTGCTGAACTGCAGAATTTAAAATTTTCGAAGTTCTGTACCTCAGCTTCTTCATCTGTCAGGTTTTGTTTCCATTTTTTTTTTTTTTTTTGAAAAAAACAGAGTTTTTGTGAATCCTTTAATTAATTATCTAGTGCTTTTAAAACTAAATTTTTGGATAGAACATGACACAACACTACTAAATATTATTATGATAACAGGTAATTAGAAAGCCGGAAAGGACATGTTTGAGATAATATTACAAAATTAGAAAAACTGCAGGCTATGTTATCTGTGAAGAGAAAGACACAAAAAATCCCCAATGGAAAAAGAGAATGATGATTTAAAAAAAAAAAAAAAAAGGCAAGTAGCTTCCTTGCTATTAAAGGACTTGTGCTTTAAAAAGGCTGGATCTCCTCCTCTCTTATGCTTCCTAGGATGATACTTGCACTGCAGTAATCAAAACAAGGAAGCAGATGGACAGGCAAAGTGGTACTGCAGCTGCTGCAGAAGATAACTATAATAATAATGTTGACATCAGTAACAGTAATTAGTGCAGAGACTGTAGAGTGGATGATTCGTTTTCCTATCTTCTGGAGTGGGCATGCAGCTTTAGCAAACGACTACAATGTTAGTACCTTTGGCTTGTTTTGTTCATTTGCTGAGTTTATTAATGAAATTGAATACAATACAGAAAATTCAACTTCTCTCCCTCTACAGAACGCTTGCTGAGGAAAGCATATTTCAGTTCGGTTTAACATGAGATGGAATCTTCATTAGTAAATGGCAAAATACCAATTTCTTATTTATATCTAAAATAATTCATACTCTGCCATACAGCCATCTGTACTTACACTCCTGAATTTCAGCAGCATGCAGTACGTGTCTGGTTTTGTCTGAACAACAGCTCTACTCTTTGGTGTGACCTCACCCATCTGCAGCCTGGTGCCACACCTTTCTCAAGAGACACCAGAACAAATGGTCTAATTGTGAGAATGCCCAAGAAAAACACGATGCTATACTGAACCATTTCAGGCAAGAAGTAAGTCCAGCATCGGTGCCATCAGCAGTACTGTGCCACACTGAGAGAATTCTGCTAGCAGAACATCAGATAAGGATGTACCACTCACTCCACCTCAGCTGCCCCACTGAGAATGACAATGTCCAGCCTGGCACCATACTGTACCAAAACACCGAAGAACAAAGTAATCAGAAGAGTGAAAACTGCAGAAAAATAAACAGATGGATTTTATTTGGAAATAAAACTTTTCACTTAGATGCAATCCTGTAGTATGAACGTTAAGGGGAGGAAGGGTAATCAGAGAAATCATGGAATATGCTTACCATAAGAAAATCCAGTAAGCCTTTATTTTCTAATGAGTTTTTCCTTACCCTGCTTCAACTGAAATTCATTTTCCCTATTTGTTTAGTCTCCAGGATAATAAAATATTTCCATTGGCTTCCCTCTATTATCATCCTCCAAAACTGGAAAAACTCCCTTTTCAGTTGTTGAAAACTTCCTTTTCAAGTGATGCTTTACAAGAGGGAAGAATGAAAGTCAGAAGCACGGGCACAGGGTGGGAGTCACTCATGAACACAAACAGATCATTTACCTAAGCTCCATTTCCATCCAAACTCTTCCTTTCAGCATTTCTGGTCTGTCTCCAGGTTTCTATGTTTCTCCCTAAACATGCTGATCCACTGAAGGGCTGATCCATCCAGGCAGCAACAGATTTTTTTTGCCAGATTAAGCATTTTTAAATTAAGAAAATATGCTAGAATTTTATAAATTTTTGAGGGGGGGTTGTGGATTTTTTATTTTGGTTGAGTTGGGGTTTTTTTTTGTTGTTGTGGTTTGCCTTTGCTTGTTTGTTTGTTTTAACACAGAAAGAGAAGCTTGAAGTGCCTCACAGAAAAGTGATGCTCTGTGCAACATCTTCTGGAGACAGGCTTAAGAGCTAGATAAAGGCTGTATTTAACCTTTAACCTACTATTTGATTTCACTGTTGAGAAGACCACATTTGCATATGAAGAGCTTCCCCAGGTTATTTCAAATATGTAGTCCATGTAAATTAGAAATCCAGTTACACACTTGGAAAGAGATGTCAGCAGGAACATGCCTTTTGTTTTCGCTCTCTTCTACTAACATAGATGAGACAGTTTCAGTAATCCTGTTCCTACCACTGAAGGAGACCATTAATCAAATTATTCCAAATATGAATAAAAAACAATGCAAATGAATGGAAAATAATAGGTATTCAAAAGAACAGCCATGATTATTTTTCAAAGGAGAAATTGTCAAGAAGTGAGAAACAGATGGCTGAAAATGATAGATGAAGACACATTCTCCTATACAAAGAACAGATTTAATTAATTACTCAAATCACATGGAATTATGGAATGACATTAATGATCCATAAAGTGCTGCCTTATCAGCTCCCTTTTAAAGAAAAAAAAAGAAATTACAACAAAATGAACATGTTTACATTCTACAGATATAACCCACAGACCACAAATATATCCTTCAATGTTACTTTGAGTTTCAACACTTTCCCATCAATTTAAGTAAAAAAAAATTATGGAACTGTAAAATGGTAAATAAACTCATTCTCTCATCACATTTTTCTTAAGACATTTACTAAAGCGTATTCAGCTAAATTAAAACTTTACCTTAACTATCTCCTCTATGAAGCAGACATGTGACACAGGATCTCTTTTCTTTGCCAATACTTTCTGCAAATGCTGCACCTGTAAGAGAGAATTTATTGAGAGGGAAAGTGTCATCTAAATTCTTACATCCAAAATTGCACAATGAGACCAACAGGAATTAGATGCAGAGTACCTGTCCGCAGGCAGCACAGATCTGATCCATGAGTTTCTCCATGTTCGTCCACAGAGCTGCTCGAAAAGCTGCTGTGTTCCCAGGTGTTGGCATAGCAGCTCTACCAGGGCCACCTAAATGGTTTTTAAACATACATAGCAGCACATTTCAGCTTCCACAAATGAAAATTAAAATACTGGAAATATAGATCTCTATGCACTTTGACAGATACTTTTCTTTAAGCCAAGGCAGCCTCAAATACGTTCAGAACAGATCTTTGTGAGCGGTCTCAGTTGTTTCAACTGAGAAGTTGACTCAGCTCTGAAGTTCAGTGGGGATACTTCATGCTCATGACTGTTACATGCTCTACCAATTCAGACTTCCACAGAAACACTACAGTAATGCCAATGACCAGTTTTTCAGGATTTAAGAGCAAAGTGAAATAGGAGAGAGAGTAGCTGTGAAAAATACAGCTATTACCAGCTAAGGATTAAATGCATAGACAAACTGCTAAGAAAAAGTAATATTCCAGCTGAAGGGCATGCAGCTGCTAAACAGTCACTTCACTTGAGAAAAGATGCATTTCTGTGTTATTCTGTTGATTGTGTTCTGGACCCCCACCTTGTTGCAAAATTTTTGAAAAAAAAATTAATGTTCTTAACACTAAAATTCAAATTTGCCTGCCCACTCAATTCCTCAGTACTTTTTGGTATCTGAGCTAACTAGGAACTAAATGCTTAATAGTGCAGCATTTCTTCATATTGAATAGTCTGCTTTGAAACAGTTTTCACCTGACAAAAGCATAACAATATACTTGCAGGCTTCTTCCATTGATTGCAAATAATTTCAACCTGTAATTCTCCCACCAATAGAAAGAAAGAAAGAAAGAAGAATTTGGAATCATTGTTCCATGAGAAACAGCTAAGAAAATGCTACAAATTATAACCTAATGAGGACAATTTTCTGGGCAAGTTAGGAAGGAGTGGCAGGGAGGAATAAAGGAAAATCTCCGAGCCAAATATCAGTCAGACCCAATTTTGTCAAATTAAAATTAAATGTTTTCTGAGACATGCCTATTCCCACCCTCTACTGGTCCAAGCAAGCAAGGAAACATTACTAGAACAGGCTTGGATGTGAGAGTTTCTTCCATTTTATAACATACCCTACTCCTATAAAAAATAATCAGTTATTCTCCGTAAAAAAAGTATCACACCTCTTGTGACTGTTTGAGATGGTTGGGTCAACACTTTGATATCCAAAGCATTTTTTATGTTCTCTTCCAGCACTGTGCAGTATCCATCCACCACATTTGCAATGGTATCCTTCAAAGTCCCAAGATTATGGAAAACCTGAAGAGCAGTTCCCACTTGAGTAGGATTCTGAAGAAAGAAGATAAAATAAAAAATAACAATTAATAACTGTACTATTAAGATGTAAACAATAACTGTACTATTAAGATGTTTTATTCAAGATGAGACATCTTTTTAGTGGGTAAATTAATCTTTAAGTTCAGTTTGCTAATTCATTCTGTTTAAGTTATTATTCTGTTTAAGTAAGTTATCCTTACTGCATAACAGAGAACGGAACGAAAACAAAAGGAGAGGACTGATTTCCTCTACTCTCTGAGCAATGCTTTGCTTAGATCCTTTTGGTGCTATCCCCTGAATACAAATAGAAAGAAAGGAACTGGAAGCACTGCTGGGGTGCGTTATCCAGTAATTCTGGGGTTAGTTACAGTACAGCTGTATTCAGCTATGGTATAGTAGTAGTATTGCTTTAACATGCAGTCCTTGTTACACTACTGTCAATTAGTCCTAAATAGTTAATTAAATGTGATACAGGCTTAAAAAAGTACTAATGAAAGATAAGAAGCAAGCAGGTCAAGCCTCTGCTACTGACTACTGCAAAATTTAAGCTTGTATTTCTACATTTCTATTTCTAATGTTGACAATAACTTCATTTTTCCTCACAGCAGAATTAAGATATAAACCAATGCAGTGATTATTTCCTGTGCTTGCCAAAAAAAAAAAAGAAAGAAAAAAAAACCCAAAAAAACAACAACTAAAAAACTACTAAACTACTCATCACAGGGGAGTAAAAACTGTCCAAAACCTGTCCAGGTCCACTGTCTAAGAGACCTCTGATAAAGATTAAATCTGATGATAATTCCACTAAGCAACACTAAACACTGACATGGGTGCTATTTAGCAAGAGAAAAGACTCCAATTATTGCGTTTGGAAACTAAGCACTGTCATCCATACACTAAATACTGCTTTTTTAATTAGCATTTACAGGCAATTAGTGGAGGGGGCAATCAGTTGATCAGACACACATTAGAGATGCTGTCTTTTGTCATTTTTCTTAGTCACTTCTGCCAGCAGAAAAGAACATGGTCTGACAGAAATGCTGGCGGTCAGACTGGACAGAAGCATTTGAGAATTCTGTGATTCTGTGAGACCACCAGCACTCCCCACTGCAAAGCCCAATTTGGCACTGGCCATGGTGCAGCTGCTGTGCTGAGGATGCACTTCTGGTACATCCACCTATGGCACCAGGTTTTCTGATCTGTTGACAAACAATGCTGAAACAATCCAAGGTTTCAGAGGTCACACCCCTACAGCTGCACATTCATGACATTTTTTTCTCGGGTTCCTACAAGATCAAAACCACAGTTAAAGCAAAAAAAGCCAGATCCCATCTTCTTCCACATGAGGAGTAACCAGGTTTATTGGAAAGCAAAGGAATATTAGGCATGTATTATGGTTAGCAGACCTTATACTAACTGTACCAGTTTCTTTTTCCAAACAGCGTGGGAGTTAATGAGCATTCCCAGCATAGTATTACGGGTCTGGGACTTGTAGGTTTAGTTTTTTTGACAACTGGGTATGCTGTAAAATTTCTAAGCATCCTGTGGGTGTGCTTGTGGAGGTGGGAAAGTAAGCCATAAAGACTGGAAGATTAATGGGATGTCAGAAAATGAAGAGTACTATAATGCAAGGAGGGAATTTGGGGACAGAATGAACAAGAGAAAGAAAATATAAATGGGAAGAGAATGGGGAATAGAATGAAAAGACTCTGGCAGAAAGAAAGAGAGTGAAACTGAAAGGAAGGTAGAAAAGACACACCTCATTTACCAGCCTTTCCTAAATTGTTCTAATTTTTACAGAATACCTACATAATTATGAAACCAGGTAGAGTCAGTAATAAAAAATCAATACCTTACTATTACTATAAGAGCACTCAACTAGATTTTAGCCAGGCTCTAATGTTAATATATTAAATAGTAAAAAGACAGAATAGCATCAAAAGGTGAGCTGGGCACTACCCACCCTTAAATAATCAATGGCCAGATACTTATTTTCCTGACAAACAGGCAATACAAGCACAAATAACTGCAGGCAAAAAAATCAATCTTAGAGCTACCACATCACATCTTAGCAAACTAACTCTGTAGCTACTGGGCAAGAAAGACACTAAAACGTACTCCAAGAGAGCCTGAGCTATATTTCAAAATAAATGGTTTTAGCCAGAAGTTTCAAGCCATAATACAAAATCATGGAAACCTTCTATTCACTCAAAGTATCTTCCAAATCTGGCACCAAAATTAAAATCAGAATGGAACAAAGATTATGCAGGTGGCCTATTTCTTATTTGTTTTAAATTGTGGACATGGCCACAGACAGAGGGCTCCTAGCTCATGCATTCATCTTGTATGGAATTAGAGACATATCAAATCCCTGACAAGGTAGAACAAAGTGTATTATTTTATTTGATTTATTTACAGTAATTTTCTCACCTCAGGAAGCACTTATTGTTTCATATGCCCCAGACAGGCTATATAACAGTCCATTGTTGGTTTATGACTAATCCTAAGAGAATGGGAATTTTTATGCACAGCTAGTTTCTAGGTTTAGACAATATGTTAAAACAAAATGAAGCCCTGCCTTGGGACAAAAATTATGTGAAAAGAAAATGCTGAAAAGCAGGACAGAAATGAATTATTATAATTTAAGGCTTGCATATACATCTCAAAATTAAACTGTTTATCATTAATATACAAAAAGTTGAGAGCTAGTATTTCAGAATTTGTTACTACTAATAGATGTTATTAAAATTTTTTTTCACTAATATTTTCCTTCTACTGAGAAAGCTTAAAGCTAAACAGTTCTGAGATTTGAAAAGCTTCCACAATTTTTATCAAGAGGAAAGCATGCATTTGAAAAAGAACTGACTTTAAAAAGAACTGACTACAACAGTGATCTACAAAGGAAAAGGGAATCACATCAGAGAATAATATTCAGAATAGCTATCCAACAGGAACAATATGGAAAATAATATAACTACTGTTGAGATGGAATTTAATGAGTTCATCAGCAGTATTTTATAACCAAATTGTCTGCCACTGCAGGCAACCACACTTAGCAATTTTAAAGTGCTCCCCTTAGAATCTCTGTCCATAAAAAGATTGTACATTTGCCATAAACTTGAAGCTATGGCAATCAAAAGAGTAGGGGGCAAAGAAAACCAGAAGAGCATTTAGTAATATGTTAGCAGCATAGTATAATCTAAGTGCATAAACACAAGCATACACAAGTGAAGTAAAAACATGACCCCACAATGTGTAGGGCAACAACACTACCTACTCAAAAATTAACTACAGCAACCTTCAGATTGCAAAAATGATTATGAATCTGGGAGTTAAGGAAAGATGGCGTTAAGTCCACCAGTAATACCCTTCTCCATTCAAAGCATTCAAAGCATCTGGCAAGTCACATGGAAACTAAATTCCACAAATGTAAGAGTTTAAGAAGACTCTGTGCGTCATCAGTTCAATATATGAAAACAATAAAATAAAAATCAACATGCTCAAAAGTTAGTTCTACTATGAAACAAGTCTCACAAATATTTTAAAATATCAAAGTTTCTCAATATCCATCAGACAGTAGATTAAATAGCTTGGTCAGAAGGTTGATGCCAGTTACCACTTTAAAAGAAGGTATGGGTATTTAAATTTGTGTTTTTGCAAAACAGATACTCATTCAGCAGAAACTATGAAGAGATGCTCACACCAGATGTATTTGCTAATTTTCTCTATGAATGAGAACCATTCATTTTATTGACATAATTTCTGATTAACTTTATCCCATCCCATTCCATTTGGTTCTGCAGATGATTATGGACAAGTAGAAAAATAAATGCCATGCAGTCATTAGAATGAATGTGGGTTTTTTCACAATTACATCGTGTGGTTGTTTTAAATAGCAGGAATAACCTAGCAGATGCTGTCTATGCCAGCATGGCAGCTACAATCATTCTCAGAGCATAACCCCATTTGGTCACTTCCTTTCTCACAAAGATAATAACCCTGTGAAGACTAAACAGAAATGTCATTAAAGACTTAAATAAATATATCTTACATTTCTAATTTGAAAGTATCTCCTAGGATGGAACAAAGCGATTTTGTTTTGTCAGCTGCCCATATTGCGACTATGTTATAACGACCAAGATTATAGTCTTTTATTTTATGATTGCCACTAGTATTATCAGAAAAATCTTCTGAAAGCATGGCTAAGGAAAGAGCAATAATCTTCTTCATCATTAGAAATGCAGTTTGGATGAGCAAACCTGCTCCTCACAAGGGAGAGTGGTGATGACACTGAGCTAATTTGAGGACAGGAAGAATCCTAACATAAGGGTGAACCATAAATAAGAAACCTGTATAACAGGCAAAATTAATGGCTCAAGTGCTTCCAAACTTACACTCCACCTTCTCAGGGTACAGGATTCTCTATATGGATCATTATTCTCTACCTGGTTCTGTCTTAGGGAACTTCACATCATTATTTCTTTATCTGGTACAAATCTGTCCCAAAGATCCCATGCCACAGGATTTTCACCTGTGTGGACTATAAACTTCCTTCTCAAATGAAAATGTATTAATTGGCAAAAATATTTATGGTCAATCTGAGACAATTTATGGTTTATCTGAGACAATTGCTACTACTACTTACACAAAGAAGTAGTGTTACAGAGGCAATTAACTGGTAACTTTCGTGTAGCTAAATTTCACAAGTACCTGCACCACCAGTAATCAGAATAGCTCTCCAAGGAAATGCTCTTTCACAGTACAGTTTAGAAGGATCACATACAGAAAAATCAAATTTGGAGTAGTTGCCCACTTAGAAATCACATTCCATAGCGACTAATGTATAAAAGGACATTTCTATTTTGCTTATTAAAATCAGAACAGTGTCTCTGACTGAAAATCTTTATCATTTTTCAGAGAACAAGTAACCCTGTTCAGGAGAGGCTGTGGCAGGCAGGCAGGCAGATAGATAGACAGATAGCTAGACAGATGATAGATAACTCAACAGCTGTGATTTCAGTGTGCTGTAACATCATTACCTCTTTTGAAAAACATACACCATGTCCCACAAACAAGCAGTAAAAGTGTAACACAGCTCAAAAATAATTACATACATTTCTTAGTTGAAAAATATTTTAAATTACTAATTAGTCCAGGAATCACTTAAACAGAGTGGTCTGACAATGTGGCAAGCAAGGAACACTGTAGTAATTCCCTAATTAGTAAGTCCCTAAACATTCCCTAACCATGAAGAAATAATCAGCACTAAAACACAACAATCCCAAAGCATGATACATACTGAAATAACCAAATTTGTAAACCAATGTATGTTTTCTGACAAGCAATACAAAAGACTATTGTAGTCCTCACAGAGTGAGTGCAAAAACAGTTTCCAGATTATACTTCTGACTATCTTTGACTGACATTTAGTATTAATTAATTTCATTTGATAGAAGATCGACTATATTGGGAGGTATTTCACTTACTTTTTAAAAGTTTACTGCTCCTTTTGTTTGTAGGAGATAGCAGTTGCAAATTCCAACACAAGGTCCAAAAAAGACCCCTTGGAAAGGCTAAAAATCCCCAGCCAGATGTTCCTTTACAGTGTTTGCCCCTTCTCCCCTCTCACTACCATTACAACATGCTGCCTCCTTCCAATAATTTTTGCATAAATAACATTACTATCCCTAATGAGAAGTACTGCTCAAAGACCAAGTGATTAGGGAAGTTTTGCAAACACTTGCAGTTGCCCCATTCTTGGTTATCTCTTACAGACACCAGAAGTCAAAAAACGAAAAGTTACTCTAGGAAAAAATGCAGTTCAATTTAAAGAGCTCAAGCAGGTAAGCAGTGAAGAAAACTTGGCCACCTAAGTCACAGCCAAGGTAAAAAGACTTACTGAGCAGAATTAATAACTTAGTAAGAAGGGTTGGAATTCTTGCTTTGAGGTATTACTCAGCTATTTTAATTGTACAAAAAGTAACAAAAAACTAAAAGTAGAAATTAAATGCCAATGAAATTCAGTTTCAGTCTAAAAACAGTATTTTATTCCATTTCCAAATGTCCATGCCTAAAAAAAAATTAATTGATATATCACTACTCCTAAAAATGAACCTACTTAGGGAAGCTCATGTCTGTTCATTATCATCCCATCTGTCTTTATTCATCTGTAAAACCTGAGCAATAAATGAAAAGGTCAAATTGACAATGTAAAGCCAGGGAATACAGCCTTCTTTCTAATGATACCCCAGATCTTCCTGTTTTGGCCTTTGCAGTGTTGGGAGGAGAGAGAGGTTAAAATATTATGATTTGCTATAGAAATATCATAGGTAATACTGATGTAAACACACTGGCTAGATTAGAAAAGAATATTTTAAGCCTTAAGAGGCAAGAGTCCCAAAGCCAAACATTTAAATATGGTTAGGTTATAACATCTACCTTCTGTGAGCCTATGTTTCAAATATACAATCTCTTTTGACAGAAAGACTTTCACATGAAAGGAGACCTTTTCACCACAAAGCACAGTTATAAACCTCATCATGTCCTCAAACTAGATCAGCCTTTTGTTTCTTAGAATAACAAGAAGGAAATAGCAAGAAGCATTGCACTACAAAGGTTGAGGAGGAAAAAAAAAAAAAGAAACAGTAGCAATAAAATACTAGAAAGCAAAGAAACAAGATTTTTCAACAGAGCTAAATAGCTTGCCAAAACACTTATTCACCATAATAGTGTAATCAAAGCAACAGATGGCTAAGAGCTAATGGGACAGAAAGGCATCAGGAACTGTTGTAAAGAATTATCTCACGAAACATCAAGCAATGTTCCAAAGTTTACCAAGCCTGAGGCTATCAATGTGACAGCAATTTCAAAGAAAGTATCTGGCACCTCTGAGGACTGATCAGCTACATTGACTAGCCCACAACAATTACAAATTTTATCCTACAATGCTCTGTTTGAGTGTAGGAAGAGTATAAAGTCTTTAAAGAGTAGAAATTATACAAAATTTTAAAAATTAGTCAGGCAATACGGAAATGGGAGCCTCTGAGACAAATCAAACTTCTTAAAATGCTTCTCTCACCTCTTACACAATTTGACCAATCTCTAAAGCCCTTACTGATAACAAACCAGTTCACATCTGAATATGTGGTTTCTCTATTAAAAACACAGCTGGTGAAGTTTAGAGAGCAGAAGGTGTGATTGCAGAACCTCTCCTGTCCTTCTGCAACCCTGACTTGCACCTGCTGATTCAAGTCCTATTACTGAAGAACAGAAGTGTAAGGACACAAAATCTCATTACTAATTTTGATATTTGGACAAAAGCTTGTGACCAGATGTTTTCCTCTACCTCAAAATATCATTATGTACGTCCTCACTCTATTAGATGGTTCAACAAAGCCATTAAAAAACAGAAATGTCAAGTTTCACTTTTAACTCAGTCTTAACAATCAACATTAGGAATTAGTTGCTGAAGGGTTTTAACATGTTTTTCTCTCTTTGCAAAAAAAAAAATTAAATTCTATCTCAGAAAAAATATCCTTTAAATGGTATGCTCTGAACGATTTAAATATCTACCACAAGCCATCTGGGTTTTCTTGTTCTCCTGCTAGTTTTTGCAACAAGATAATAATTACCTATGCAAGTGACAACATCTCATTTCTGGAATCTGTGCATATATTGTCAACAGCCCTGAAGTGCCCTCAAGTATTTAAAAGGAATGAACTTAAAGAAGCTATTTAATTTAAAATTCTTTCTGGCTAATGTTTTCATACTCAACTACAGACAGACCTCAGCATGGTCAGATTTGCTGTTGGATAAAATTTTAAAACATTTTTTTTCTTCTTAATACGAAGTTCAAATTCATTGTATCACAAACCTACAGGAAAGCCTGCAGATAATTTGGTGAAGAATTGTAGGTTGCCAGGACTGCTGGAGATGCCCTAATCCACCTGCTAGCTCAAAGGAGGGTTTGCCACACCAGGCTGCTCAGCAATGAGCCAGAAGACACTCTTTCTGCTCCATTTTCCTTTTCTAGTTCTTCTTACAGCTCCCAGAGAATGCAACAATGGCTTTGTGCAGTCATTTTCATCAAGTTTTGCTGAGGCCAGCTTGAAAGAGAGCAAGCCCATGTATACATCCAAACACGTCTTCAGTGCTGACAGTGTTACCCACACCCTGACAGCAGTCTAAGTCTTCCAAGTTCTCTTGTAAATTTGTCCACTGGCATGACAAAACTGAGCTCTTTTTGCTACAGATTCAACATTTATAGAAATACATTTTATATTTCTAGGCTTAAAAAAAAAAAAAAAGCTCACTCTCTTTAAAATCTAATAGGCAAAGCTATATCATACAAAAACTTTACTATGAAGGAAAAGAATCTGAAGTTCTCTGCACAAAAAGAAAGACTGTGCCTATCTTTGCCTGCAATGAACACAGACACTGGGATCCAGTTCAGTCACTGAAAAAAGGCAGTCCTCACCCCTCTCTTCAGCTGTCAGCCAGCAATGCATTCTGAAACCTTCACAGAAATGGGAACTTACTGAGGGTGCTGCCTGCAGAAGGACAGAAGGGAGGTGAAAGAGAAGAATAAGCAGCTGAGTGTACCTCTTCTTCCACACAGTCTACATTATTCATCACCCAAGAACTGCAGTATTTTGATCCAAGATTTCTCTTTTGTAATGCCACATACTGTTCAGTTCCCTATGTCATTTCAAGCTTATCCAAAGCTTTAAATCTTTTTGTTACCATAAATGTAACAATGTACGATAATGCAGAATTTCATGTGGCATTGAGTACCAGATCAAGAACACAATGAAGCATTGATTTTTTTCTGAGAGGATTAAGACAGAGCAGATTTTTAACCTGAGAAAGAGGCAAAATGTATTATATTATCTTATTTAGATGAGTATCATGGTTAGTCGATCATATTTTTCACTCTGTTCTATGCAGATGTGGCTTATTAATGCTTTGTATGTTCTTCTTGGATCACCTAATTGCATTATTGCAGAACCTGTTAACAATCAACAGTCAACAGTACAAACCACAAATAGAATTACAGTCTGGGAGAGGCGTTTAACAATAACATACTATCTTATCTGGAGAGAAAGAACCTCAGTGTAGCTTTCGTTTTGAAGAGACACAGATACACGAAGTAAAAATGTAAAAGGCTGGGATGTATTCTACAGAGACCTAGCCAAAGCCCACATCAGTCTCTGCTCAGTTACATCTTTGGAATTTAGTGGAATTTCATATATGCTGTTTACCTTTCAGTATCTAAAGCTAATGAGAAATATTTTAATCAATTTGGTATAAAACCCTTAAACAGAGTCGGAATTTGGAAGATGACTTTATTTAACCTCATTCTATAAAGATCAGACACATGTGATTAAAATACTGCAATGTCTGATAAAGAAAATCCTTCATGGTTCCTGTTCCAGTCTTACCTGAACTGTTTTCAACAAGATCTAATCTTAGCCTACCTTTCTGCATCTGTATCAATGCAAACACCAGTTCCTTATTTCACTGCTCCACCTTATCCAACCCCCGATCCATCTTCCAGCCCTTCTGCAGTCTTGTTCTCAGAACAGCTCTTTCCATTCATATCTTTCTCTTTGGAGCTACCCTCAAGACCTAAACTTAGTTTCCAGTGCTCCCAGTCTCCTTTATTCTACCCCTACAGTATTGTTTATTTACAAAGCTTTTCACAGCTGAGCACTTCATAGCAGTGACCCAGGCATTTCATCCATCATCATATTTGCATTAATTACCTTAAAAGTACTAAAATTAGATACATTCTTGCCCTTGTAGGTATTATCTAGTCTTAGTGCAGTTTCATTTTCTCACTGTGGTCAGAGTTGTCCAAGACATAATGGTTGACAGTTTTCCAGTCCAGGGGAAACACCTGAACAGATGGACAACCAGAACACAGAAACAGACTATGCAACAGCCTCTAATTTAAAATAATTTCTGTCTGCAAAGAAAGCTGAACTCAATATTATTAAACATTCCTGTGTTTTCATGATGGATATTCTATGAGGAGTAATTTTTTAGTGATGACAAATTACATTTACTAATTGGCATGAAACCAAACTAAGTGTTTAATATTTCAAAATAACTAGCCTCAATTGGGAGATTTAAAACATTTTTAACAGCTTTCTAAGGTATTCTGACTTTTTTCCCCACTCACAAACACACTGCATAGCTAGTAATTCCTTAGAATTGATTAATATCTAAAATTTTTGGAACAGTAATGCCATCTGAATTCTTCAAAAAGCATTATCTAACTCTAAGTTAATATGTATTTTAAACATCATCTACAATGGAAGATTAAGTTTTCATGTTTAGTTGATAACAGGTCAAATTAATTGATATAAATATCCAAAGAAAAGGACCAGAAGTGAATTTAAAAATTATCTAGCTGATTCTCATATGAAATTGTCACTAAACAAAATACAAAGATTTTGGCAAAGAGCTAAGTGGTGATTCATAGCAGAGTGAAGGGATATAAAACATTAATGACTTCTCAAGTTTCACCTATTACTTTACCATAAAAGACAGTTATATAAAAATATTGTTCAGATCAGATGCATTTTCAGGAATACCCATTTACAGAAACTATTTATAAACCACTTTCTTGCACTATCATAAAAACAGAAGCAGAAATGATGAGATTAGCAGGGCCACACAATAATAAATCCTTACAAATAAACACTGGCAAGTGAAGGCTATTTGTTGTGATGCACTGAAACATGCAATAAAGTACTTGCAAATACTCCATTATCCAGTCACAGATTTTTGGTCTAATTCTGCATTTATGAGTCACAAACACCTACACAGATAAAAAAAAAAAAAAGAAAGAAAGAAAAAAAAAACCCAGACACATAATCTGTCAATCCACTTTGATTAACCATTTAGAAAGGCTAGGAGCAGTGAAGAGTTTTACTTTTATAAAAATACCATGTCACAGTTGGACATCAATTGTGTTAGGCTTCCTAAATTACCTCTATATAGGGCAAGTGCACAATGGCAAAGTGATATAAAGCTTTCTACATCACAGAGCAGACAAAGTCTGCACAATCCCATAATCTGTTTCTAATTCAGTATATATCTTTTAATAAATGTGCACAGACTCATCAAAATATGAAAGATCAGGATCTCACAGGACAAAAGAGACTACCACCATGTTTATTATTGTTGAGGCTTCATAACTCTGCAGTAAAGTCGTTAGGTCAAAATGTGAAAATAAAACCTTTGTCAATTAAAAAAACCCCATGTTTTTCTATTTACACACTATGAAAGATTATTTTACTAGTTCAGAATGACTTCTCCACCAAAAAGTCTTTTTCTCCCTTTATAATCCTTTAAGAACAGCAGTAATTTTAAAATTTAAAAAAAAAGTAAGTCTTCCTTATATACTCTCTATTTATCAGATATTGCTTTCCAATACTTCTAGCAGCAACAAACATGACCACCAAACATTATAAAATATGCCCAGGAACTTCAGTGACCACATAAAGACAAAATATTTTAGCATTTCAACTCACTTTTGGAATATCCCCAGGAAGTGCCATATTTAAATTATTAATCACTGGCATTCCAAATATTTATTTTAACCCAAAAACATTCATCTTCATATAGACATATAGATGTATTTACACTATGATGCATCTGCATAGTGCTGAAACTGACCAAAGTGAATCCATCAGTCGTAACATTACTAGCAGTACCAGATTTGTGTCATTTTTTTATCTTTTGCATGCTATACTAGTAGCAACAAAACATTTGATGGTGTGTTCTTTAGCAAGGGCACAGGGAACAAATATCAAGTGACTTGGGATCTAATACATTCACATCATGCTTTGATTTTCCATCTGGAAAATATGCACCAACATCCACAACTGAAATGTATGCTAAAGATATATTTATTTAGTTATTGCTCTCTGCAACACCTTCTTTGAGCTTTGTGAATAATTCATCTGCCTATGTCTTCTTAAAAACAAAACAAACACAAAAAACAAACAGAAACATCTGGAAATACTTACAAGCTAGATTTTATAGCAAACATATATCATCAACCATGAAGGGCAATATTGCTACCACAGCATTATAATCCATTACATAACTGAGAAATTTTAGGTCCCAGATAAGAAGTTCATTGCAGGATATCTAATTGCAAAGCTGAGCCCAGAAATGCATTTTTCCCAAGTGAAAAGCGAGAATATATATATATATATTTTCCCCTCAACACTGCTCTATTCACTTCCTTCCTCTTCAACTCTGACTGCAGAAGAGACACTAGAGTCTGGCAAATACATGGACTTCTTAAGCAGCTAAAGATTCACTTTCATTTGAAACTGTTGTCGTGACAGGTTTCCATAGTACCTTCTTGCAGCAATCATTGCTTCTGCCCTCTATATTTCTATTTTAAAAAATAACTTTGAGTAACAAAAGAAGGGGAGATTAAAAAAAAAAAAAAAGAAAAAAAAGAAAAAAAAAAAAAAAAAAAAAGAAAGCATGGACAAGGGGGAATGCCTAACTAAACTGCCTCGGCATCACAGCCAGAGCAGCAGTAGAAAGGAAATGATACACTAAAAGATGCTGTTTGCTGTTTCTTCTCCCTTTGCAAGTTTAAATCACCAGAGTATGGGAAAGCTTATTTTTAACATCAGTTTCAACCATGTGAATTTCTGGGTAAGAAGTAATAGCAGCACAGTTAAGGAACAGTCTGAAATAGCAGTTCTTGCAATGATTTGAGACTGGTTTTAAGTTATAGGGAGAAAAAAAAATCTACTAGACTTCAGACTCAGCTGTGTAAGACATGATTTTCACCAAGTCACTGAAGCCTAAATTCACAAAATGAGCCAAGAGCAGAACTTCCCAAATACACTGCCCACACCGGATTACAATTATTCTTCCCTTTGCCCCATAAATATCACATCCCTCGAGTCTACACCATCTTTATTATGTAGATACAACCCCTAAGCACAAACTAATTGTCTTGTCTGCACGAGTAAATTTATATAAAAGAACACCCAGTACCATGCCTTAGTCCTGAGCCCCTTGGCAGCCACAGCAATGTGTGACCACCCCAGCCCTGCCTGGTGCTCAAGGGCAGGTCACTCTCTCCCAAATCAGACACAAGGCAAAGCCCTTCAGGCTAAGGATGACCCTGGCCTTCCTTCCAATCCTGCAGTGTTTGAAACACTTCTTCTCCAGCACTTTCATTGTTTTCATCACTTGAGCAGTTAAAAGAAGCAGCCATCCGTAGGGAGCACCGTGCTCCAGGACGGTTTAGATGAATGGAGACAAGAGAACTCTGAAGGCTGCTCTTAGAATATAAGGTTTATTAGGGATGATGAAAGGTCTTGCTTGGAGCTGCCAGACGCAGCACATGGCAAGGCCTGAGGGGATGGGAGAGGGGAGAGACAAGGGGTAGAGAGGGTGCTCTAGGAGAGGGTGGAAGTTCTAAGAGGGGGGAAGATCGAAGAGGGTGTCTGGCCCCTCGGAGACCCCTTATCAGGGGGCTTCAAGGTGGGCTGGAACAAGACTTGGGCCAATGGGGTCACAGACGATGCTTACAGGTGTGGGATGAACCATACATTTTCGGGGTTGAGATGGAACAGTCCGTTTGATTTTTGGACTTATTTGTAGGTAAGGGTATTGTCCAGCCAGTAGGGAGGATTGTTTTCATCCTGGCTGTATTATTGTAAATCTTTTGCCAGGCAATTATATTTATTCATCCTCTCCAACAGCCATCCATGCCTAGAAGGAAGCCTCAGGTACTTATGCTCAGGAAAGGTAGTGGCTGGTGAATCCCAGCAAAACCAGCCCTAGAAGAGCTGTAAAGGTGTGCTGAGGTTTAGTTTTGATACACTGACTGCAAATCACTGCAGCAAATCTCTGCTGCAAATCCCAAATCTTCAGCGCTTAATTCAGCTCACTTGGTCCACCCAGAAGACCGAAGAACTTTTGTAAACCCCACTCCTATACCTCTCACCACACTCCCCACCACCACAACCCATACTGTGCATGGCAAGACCTTGGAGTCAGCCACATCATCAATCTGTGCAAGACCTCTCACTCTCTTGGCTTCTGTTCTTCACCTGCAGAACACTGATGTTGGCACTTCACCTCTGTCACAAAGTGCTGGAGGGGTAACAGCAACAGCAACTGTAAGGAATTCTGGTAACACAGATTATGGAGTCATCTAAAATACAGAAACAGACCAAATTCAGGTAAACTTTTACTGAAAATGTTAGTCCCTCAGCTCAAAACATAAAATACAGAATATTGGAGAACAGCAGCTCCAATTTTTCTATGCACATCTGTGCATAGAAAAACAGTGTGTAGTAAATATGAAACTTGCCACAGGGAATTTCTGGAAGATGCCTAAAAATTTCTCAACCTTGGAAGCTGGTTTCCCTGTATGGGAAACCTGAGCAACATACATTATCAGAAGAGATGCTTAATGATTTATCATTAATACCAAGAATTAATCTGATTAAATGTTGCAATTTAGTACTTTCTCTGAATTAACTGGCCCATTAAAAAACAAGCACATATTTGTAACAGCTTGCAAAAGACTTAAACAAAAGACGACAGCTAAGCGTGTCAGCTAAAAATTGTATTTTCTTAGCTATGTACCAATAAATTAAGTCCCATGGACTGACAAAAAGTAAACACACTAAATGATACATAAAACTATACACAAGGTCTCTGTAGACATTAGGTAAGTTTCATGTAATCTAGATACTCCCTTTTTGAGAAAAATAAATTATTATTTTAGCTTTTACATTATACATACATAATTTAGTACCACTAGTTATCAAGCTAAATATAAAATTGTTGTCTTCATTCTCTGGTCAAACAGACATCCTAAATAAAGAAATGCCATTTAAATTGTGGACTGTTGCCAAAATGTCTAATGGCTGAAATTCGCTAAATTTTTTTTTAACGCACATTCTGAAGAATTCCCTGAAACATATCTTCAGTATGCAACACTGTACTTTATCTGTGTTCAGACAGATTCATACTAGGATCACTAGTATATCATACACAGTTTCAATAATGCTGTCACACACTAAATAAGTTAAGATGAAAACCACACAATTCCAGTTTGAATCTAATGACACTATCTCCAGTGGAGAAAAGGTACAGCTGATAGAAGAGAGAGATGTGGGGGACCAAAGGAAATTATCTACCGTCCCTTTCAGTTTATTAATATAATATGATGCCATGTTACTGCAAGTGCTAAGATCTGCAGTGCACTGCGTTTTTTATGTATAAATTTACATTGTGCCTTACTGCTTAAGTTCTGCAGCTCCACTTAATCGACACAAGTACTGTGTCCATCTTCACTCACCTCAAGTATAACTCATTTTCAAGAAACAATAAATTAAAAAAGTCAAAACTTATTAGGATACATGTGTTAACTATTGTACATTAGTATTATCTATCCATAACATGCATTTAAATTCCTAAGATGTGAGCCATACTCTACCATTTCTTTACATGACTATTATCTCTACATCTGCACGCAAGCTTTTCAATGCAATCTTATATTAAGCAATTGAGTGGGTGCAGTGAGTACAGCACAAATATTTTCAGAGAAATTCCTGACTGGATCCTTTCAAATTATTTGCAGTATCTTAGAAGAACATTACCCCTCAAAAGGCCAACAGAATTAATTTGATTATTTATGACAATGTGTGTAGAGCATTTCTGAGACACACAGAGAGTCCCAGCAAACCACAAACATATGCACTCCATTTCAACCTCATGCTCTAATTTAAAAGCTTTAGTAAATACCAACAGATAGTTTAAGCATACACATTTACATGTGTTTCTGAAGATCTAGTATTATTGAAACATACACTTTTACTTGGGATAAAATGCTATTCAAACTTGGATCTCAACAGCACTCATTGCAGCATCCTTTTCTCAGACACCATTCCTTGTTTCCAAGAGCATAAATTCCTCCCTGCTCTATTTAACAAAAGTAATATTCATTTCGTCTGTCCAACAAGCAGTTATTTCACTATTTGTACTTTCCTATTTGAAACCGGACACTTTTTTCTTCAGCAATTTTTATTATTTTATTATTTATTAATTATTTATAGAAGTTTCTTTGTCTTCTCTTTGACACAAACGTTATTCATTTTTCTTGGAGTTTGCTTATCACAACCAGCCACTGATATCCATGCAGGTAAGAGGGCTCCAGGTAAGAGTTACCTAAAAATGTCATCATTCAGATTTTAGGAATTCTGACAAACCACAAAGATTTCTTCTTTTTTGTCACTTGCAGGCATGCTGCTGGTCTATATACATGGGAGAGCAAACTGCTGGTATTGAATGCCCTTCAATATTATCAAGTAGTGTGCCAATGGATTTACAAACTTATCAGTGTGTGAAATACAGCATTGAATTATCAACAAGGTGATACACTTTGTTTACAGCTGCAAATATTTTCCATTAGTGAAATCTGAAACCCATTAGTAATGTGAGCTTTTAATGTCAACTGTAAATGATAAAGCCAACAGAGGGATGGCCAACCCTTTTGGCTGGGGAGGCCACTTGTCTTTGTGCAGGTGCAAAGAAGGGCCACAGGCCACATTCCCTACCCTGTGAGAAGACTACAGTAAACACACACAAGTGGTGCTGTGTGTGCCAAAGATGTGACACTTGCTGGGGAGTTGGCCCTCAGCTGAGCTCTTATGTGAGCACCCACTGCAATCAGGGTGCTGGATGTTCGGTTCTGGCGTCAGTTCCAGGACACCATGTCTAAAATTCACCACACAAATTGAAAAGATCTTTAAAAGGAGTTAAAGTTTACTTTCCTTCTATAAAACGACAGTCATCTACAGATGAAATACAAATCACCTAGCACAAATTTACCCAAACTGTTATTCCTAAGTCCAGCTTTCATTGCTCCTCACTTGACTACCTCTCAGGTTAGTCCACATCCTTCTTGACATGTTGACTTCACTACTAGGACCCCCAGGGCTGAGTAGAGTATAAAGGTCACTCTACTGAGTATAGATAAGAAATTACTCCAGGTATACTTTTGTTTACACCACACAGTATAATATTTTTCTCCTTTGTATCTACTTGACATGGCTGACATTCAGCTTGTAATCCACTATAATGTTAAAATACCTTTCTGCAGGTCTCCTATCCACACAGCTGTTTCTGGTATAGAGCCATGCTTTTCTTCCCTTGTTCCTTTTCTTCATGCAATACCTTACACTGTTTCTTTATAATAGCATCCTATTTTTTCAAATCAATTTCACAAGATTATTTTAATTCTGTCCTTACAAGACCTCTTAATCCTTCTTAGACAAGTGTAGCCTGCAAATTTAATAAATATATTCTGTATTCCATCATCCAGACCATTAATGCAAGTACTGAATAGTGCTAGCCCTGGGGCAAATCCCTGCAGAACTTCACTGGATACAATTCTTCCATATTGGAAGAGAATCAACACCGTGTACCGTGTGCCAAACTCTTCTGCACTGATCTTGTAACAGTTTAAGATTATCTTTACTTTTATTAAATCTAGATTATCCCTCCTCAGTTTGAATTTGAAAATGCCTCAGGTAAAGAACTTTTACAAACAAAATATCAGACCTCACCTTTCACACCTCCATTCTCTAAACTGAACAGCCTTTAAAAGAAGGAAGATAAGCTAGTCTGACAGAACTCACTCTAAAGAAACCTGTGCTGGTTGTGAGGCTGACCCAGCACATGTGTGGCTATCAGGAAGTGCTGGGATACCAAGAAAGTGTGTGCAGATGCAACAGTTTTAAGGCTGTGCACAGGAATGTGTTGGGGTAGCATCATGGAAGGCTCCTGCCACATGGCCTGGCACGCAGGGAGCTCTCAGAGGCACACACCAGTCTGGGCCAGGGGCTACATGTGGATCACAGACTAAAGGTTGATTGCCACTACAGCACATCATCCTAAGCACAGGTATCAGCTGCTTAAAATGTAACCTGAAGCACTGTGTTGAGGCAAAATATTCTGTAGAAGGAGAACGTTCCCTTTTGAACACTGCATGAAATTACCAGAAAAGTACTTCCCTTTTCCAGGAAAGTTACACACACTCTTTCAGCATCCAATTTTCTTTTTTGAAATCCAAACTAGACAGTCTCTAAATTTTGCCTTTTAAGGATTAAAGGTAGCAGCTGAGAAATTCTAGAAATAATGGTTAACTGTAAATCGGTACAAGTCTTCTTCTAGTCTTACATATTCCTGTGACACATTATCATTTTAAAGTAGTATCTAATGTATTTTAACAGAATTGTTAGAAGGAAAAGTTAAATTCAATCAATACATTTGGAAGCCAAAATATTTGTTACCTCAGAAAGACATTTGCTTTCAGAACTATAAAATATTAATAAAGCATCATGACTAGGAATGCCAAGAGAAGTATCTGTAAGATTCTTTTACCCTTCAAGATGTGTTGCAAAATTACAGGTGCTGTACTTATTCCCAATCAGCCTAACTTCTAATTTCTGACACTTCCCAGAAACATGACTGCTTAGTGATAAAGGAACACTTCAATAGTTGTTTCATTAATATTTTTAGTTTTGGACTTCTGTCACCCATCATCTAATATCACATATTTATGCTAATCACTGTAATAACCCCCACTTTTCAGTTTTTCATCACTGACTTCCTTAATTGATCTTGATTATTCCAAGGAAGATGATTTGCACAAAGATGTAAAAGAATTCAAGAATGCCCACAGTAATAAATTAAAATTGGGCAATTAGTCTCATGTAGGAAGCAGCTGAGCTCTTTTTTTCAGACTGATAGCTTGGTCAGAAAATCAGCTGCTGCTGCTGTGAAACCAGCACCTCCTCCAGCTGACAATCCTGAAAATCCTGCCATTGCGTGTCTATACAGTACCTGTACACAGGTATTGCCCCATATGCATCTACACTTTGTTACATTGACTACAATAGAGAAAAAATTGCTTTGCTATCTGTTGAAACATTAGCATTGCATTTTTCAGGAGCACATTTTCTGCCTTAAAAAAAGCCATCACCTAACAGATACACTAATGGATAAGTTAGTTTATCTTTTTGGGTGTTTTTAATGATTTAAATCAAACTGCATCTCCTCTATCAAAATGTTCATCAGCTCTTAGAGATTATACAATCTTACATAAGAGATTATATGTATGTATTCATACTGATTCTTGAGTCATATATACCCTACTCCCCTTTCACCCTAACATCTACAGTAACTCATAAATCAGTCTTTCTTAAGCAAAACTGTTTGTTAGGTCTGCCAGAATTTACTACTTCTAGTTAAGTAATGTTAGTAATTCTTCATGAAGTCTGTGTCTGGCCCTAAATATTATACAAGGTTTTGAAGAGGTTTTTGCTCTTCACTAGTTTTTAAAAAAAATTTTGTGCAAACATTTTTTAATAAAGCTATACAGCATTTAAAAATACAACAAAACCAAAATACCCTGTCCAATGAGGCATTAAGATGTCCTTAAATGCAACAGAATTTGTCTTCCATACTAGTTCTTATCAAACTCAATTACAGCTGATGTCAAGAGAATTTGTCCTCTGGTAAAATGCAAAAATAAAAACCACACATTTCCAAAAGTTTAGAGAGGGTTGTCCCCTCTTCTCTACAAAGCAAGTGCCTGAAACACTTTGTCTTCCCAAGGTGTTTAAAGCATTTTATCTGTGCCTTTGATATCTTATCTCAGATTCAGATGAATCAGAAATAAGCTAAAAATATTGGTTATCATGGAAAAAAACCATAATACAGTCTTTCATGTTTTAGCATTTCAGAGTAAAAGCCTGAAATAGTATTCCACCCACACTCAAAAATTGAAGATATGAAAAAACTCCCATGTGAAACTTTATTATCTATTATTGAGATGGGAAAATGACAACATTGGCAAAATTTTGCCATTTTTGGTAATAAAGTAGGAAAGCAAATGAATTGGCTTCAGTCCTGAATCTTCTAGTGAACTGCTGGGAAGGAGGAAGCAAACAGCAGCATCCTAAAAGCCAAACTGAAAGAGGTGAGCACGGATTGAGAAAAGGTAAAAAGAATGCCTTACTCTCTCTTTGGCTTGATAGAAAAGGGCAAACCAAAGAAAAACTGATTGAAATAATTGTAATTTATGTAGTAATTCTGATGACATGGTAATGCTTATTACAGGGCTGGATTAACACAACATTAATACTTATCACAAAATTAAATACAAGCTATGTGCTTTATTCCTTGGAAATAAAAATTGGCCTTTTTTCCACTGAAAAGCTTTTTAGAGCTATTCACTATAACCATAGATTATATTCAACTCTATCTTCAGCTATTTTTACCTTCCTTGTCCTCTCTCTCCTCTAGCTTATTTTTACTAATACTCAACCAACAGGTACAAAACAACTCCTAATTATTACAGTGAAAATTAAAGGTAAGTGAAAATTCAAGATTACTTTTTAATTATAGAGTCTTCATTCCTTACCAACATTTCTTCAACAGGGACTGAATTCCAAAGAGAGTGTACTATGAAATACTTCTGAAGTCCATGTAAAAAGTATGCTTCCTGAAAAGTCTATAGCAGTAGTGAATAACAGGTGGGAAGGCCCCAGATGTGAGAAAAAGTACTGTGGTTTTAGTGCATCTTTTTAGCCTTCATGTATGTATATATCTGAAAGTATGTATTTCACAAATCTTCTCTTGCAGATTTTGAGAAAATAGGCATATCGGCTTTGCTTTCTACATCCTCATACCACATGCAGGTCTGTGGTAGAGCAATAGTTAAATCAGTTCTCAAACTCAGGATACTCCTCCTGCAGCAGATCATCAGTAATATTCTTCTCCAATGCACAACTGGGTGGTTTTTTTTGGCCAGAAAGAAACAATCTCAAAGGTGGCCTAAGTGTATTTCTCCAAAGTTAGATCTAACCAAATAATAAGCAAACAGCAGCCAGAGTATTTCCAAGTTGTGTCAAAGTATTACATTTTGGCAGAATTCTAGAGGGAAAGGTTTACACAGAAATCATTGGTAGCTGAATCAAAACAGCTGTTGGCACAGCATGGTTAAGCACAGCCCACTAAAAGGTTTGCTACTGAGTACTGCTTTTGCACAGTTAGTTCTTTGGGGGCGGAAATATGTGGTATATTCATAAATTTCAAACAATTACAAGAAACAATAAAGCACCAGTTGGTCTACTATCAGACCAACTGAGACAAATTCTGAATATTTAAAACACAAGACATTTACTTAAAAGCAACTATCGACAACTATTTAACACCAAAACACAGTCAAAACATTCACACAACAAGCTGTGAGAGGGTCAAGATAGGGAAGACCACTCTACAAGCTATAGAGAACATAGAGAATAAATGAAGTGCAGAAATGTGCATTCCTCAGCAAGCTGTCTTGTAACATCTCATTTTATGCAGAAACATGGAGGTAGCTTTAAGCCAAATTACATACTACATACATACTACAAATAAACAACTACAGTTTAGCTTTCCATGTTTTAAGATTAATGAGCAGATAAAGGTTTCTTTGTTACACAAACACTACACCCCTCTAACCTCTACCTTACAGAGGGCAGTAACACGCTGTAACCATGCCATCATCTGCAATCTCCCACAGCTTCCCAACCACACCAGGTACACCTTCTGAGCCTTTGACAGATTCTAGATGGAGATTCTAGATTTAGATTTAAATCTAAAAATGGGTATCTCTCCTACAGGTCTTCTATCTACTGACTAAGCCTGGAGAAAAATATTACCACGTAATTCACAAACTCAGGACAGGCTCAGAAACAGTAGTTCACTGGTTGGAATAAAATTCTGTATAATTGTTCCTAATGGGCACTTATCAAGAAGGCTTTATTTATTTTGCTTAGTCTTTACCCATCAGACCCTAAACATCCTTACTGACACTGATACAAGTATTAAAGCTCTAGAGGATCAGCTCTTTATCATTGATCTGAACAAAAATTATAGTAATTTAGACTTGCTTTATTTTCTGAATTAGATCCTGGTTCCTGAGCCTCTTCCCTGGAGAGGGTTCTTTTAGCAACATATACTAAAGTGCTGGCATTTCTGTTCACCCCAATGATTTAAAGTGGAGTGTCAGACAAGAATAATTTTTTTAAGGGTTTATTTGAAGAGACAAAAATATACCATTCTAGAATGACAGACTTCAATTTCTTTTTTTTCCCTTTCTCCTTCAAACTGAAGACAGGCTATGACAAGGGTTCTTGTGATCTGAATCCTCCACTGGCTTTACTGACCTGTGCTGCTTCTCTAGAGAGATGATGAATCCTTGTTCACCCTCCTTGTTTGCTGACAAAGAACATAGCAGCATTGCAGAAATTATGGTTTCTTATTGATCATTTGAACTTTGCTTGTTGAATCATTACATCAGTGAAAATGCTTGTGTCTGTCTGCATACAAAATCTCAAGGGCAATAAAATATTCCTTAACCTTCTAAGGGATCAAGAGGTGATTTTATAATGTAAGAACAAATCCTAAAATACATCAGTTTCTTACCCAAGCCCAAGTGTTACACAGTCCTATGCATCCACTCCAAACTGGCAATGAGAAGTGAAGGCCTAACTCTTGTCTTGATCTTGGTAAGGTAAACTGTACTATAAAAAATATCATCTTCCACCCAGCAGGGATGATGATGATTGAACAAATCTTGTAATAAAGGATCTTGATTAGCTCCAGCATCACTAAAGTACTGAATTTCATGAGTAGGTATTAAGATGACTCTCCAAGGAGATGTAATTTAAACATGGATTTACACCCTAAAACATTGGATGCTTTTCACTAAAGAAAACTAAACTCAGCATTTTCAATACTAAGCCTTATCATATATGTCTTAAGTCTTAATATTGTATTTAAAATGGCTCAAGAAGGTACCAAAACCATCTATACCTCATGTAAAAAAAATTGCATTTTTCTGAGTCAGATTCATTCTATTATATGGCTATAGACAAAATAAAACCTACTTGCCTACACTTCATTCTGTCAGATAACCTGTCCCAACAGAAACAATCATCACACTGCATATTTACAACACAGATTTTTGACTCCTGCAGGAATTTCTGACTTCAGAGCTCCAAATGGCTGGGGACAAGCTAAATGAACCCCAGCTTAACCCTATACACATTTTCTTATAATTCCTCAGAACACCTCTGAACTTTGTGGAATTTTTCTGACACCTAATATGATATCACTTCTACAAAAACTCTAGATCAAAAACTTTCTTGGGTGATAAATACTTGTCCAGGTCAATTGCAGGACAAAAGATTGAATTATGTTCAAGTGTTGTTAGCTTGCTTTTTCAAGAAAAAAAAAAAAAAAGAGAGGCAAAAGATTTTGTAATAAAAGGGCATGATCTTTTCAGGGTCTTGTATCAAAATAAACTCAAAGAGGCAGATCAAGTTTGCAAGGATTCCTAAAAGGGAATCATTTTTGGGCTAATAATAGCTATTTCCTGTGACAATGTCATTTGGATAAACATTGTGACATCACTTATACCATATATAAGCACACTGCTGAGGTTAACTTGCAGCAGTCAGCAACCAAGGATGCATTTTACTTATTTGCACACATTTAAGTGTCTTTTAATGCTTGTTTTTAATGTGAACAAATTTGTCAAGAAGATAATGAATTTCAGAACTCAAATTTGAAAACTTAAGAGCTTCTCTATTTATGTGAGTTCAAAATGAGAGTTACTTAAGAAGGAGAGCCTACTTGCAGAATATCATAGAATTACCAAATTACTTACTAAATGTAAGTAACAAACTGTAATCTCTGCACACTTAAGGTACACCCAAAAGTAATTTTTACTGACCTCTTGAAAACATGTATGCCAGACAAGTCTTGACATTATAGATATACTAAAGCATAACAAAGAGTTTTAATTTCAACATAATTCCAGTATTAAAATATGGTTCTTACATAATAAATTGTGTCAGAAGTTAGCAAAGCAGACCTTTATAAACTCCTGATAAAAATCTATTATTTTGCTCCAGCCTAGCTGTCATGTACAAAAATGCCTTCACACTGTTGTAAAGGTCATCAATGCCTATGAAACAGGTAATAAGCACTGAAATATTATTGAAGATCTCCTTGGAAAAAAAAAAAAAAGTAAATTGCAAAATATACAATACTTCCATGCAAATATCTTACCACAATAGCACCACTTGGACTTTATAGACTTCGCTGTTTTCAAGAGACTAAATACATCCTAACACATCCTCTTTCCTAAATTCAGGCACATGCAGTCTAATATTCTCACAAGTAAAGAAGTTGCTAGTGGTTAAGAATTTTTTCTCTAACATTTATTACAAAAATAATGGTAAAGCAATTTTTGCTACTTTCTTTTTTGCATTCTCTGGCATTACTGAGAAAGGAAAGCACATGAGTATCATGACTGAGAGTACTTTATTTTTAAAGCTAACTGTAAAATGATTAACCAAAGCTCCTCATAAGAAGGAGTCTTGAGTCTTGACTGTGTTGTCAAGACTCTACAACACACCAGTGATTTTATATTACCTTCTGTGTGAATTAATGCTGAAAACTGAAAGGAACAAAGTTCCATCTTTCTTCAGAGAGACAGATGCCTGCATCTTTTCTGAGACACAGAGAACTCTTCAGAGATTTCTTAGATTTTAAATGGAAATACTGTCCATAAATGACACACATTGAATTCTTAAAATTTACATTTTAAGTTTGAGTGTTTCAGAGATGTTCTGTATTAGTACCTTCATTGGTCTAAAGTTAATAGTTAACAAATAATTTTTCTTAATGTTGTGACTTCTGTAAGAAAAATGTTGTAGAAACTGTATACTACTCTGAAACCTCTCTGTTGGACAGTAAGTGTGTGACCTGGTTAGAAAACTGCAAAGTCTAAAAGACTCCATTTTCTCTTCTCTGTATCAGTCACTGTCTTATAGACTTACATGTATATTATTGGCACAACTTGTTTACCTTATATACTAAAGAATCCCAGTATTTAAATATTTATTCTTGTGACATTGGGTTTATATTTCTAAAATTTCTTGCGGTCTTTTCTTAAATTCTTCTAAATCCTATTACTGAGGCAGAACGAGCACAACTTAGAGTACTGTCTATCTGGCCATATTCCAAATTTACATAATTACATTAAAATTTTCCACATACTTTTAGTTTGCTTTTTTTGAAAAGCAGACTTATTTTCTCCAACATCTTGGGAGGAGAACAGAGGGGATGAGAGGTAACATGAAACTTTTAGATGCACACACTTTGACATCAAATTTAACAGCTGGTCAAAAACTGTCTTCAACTATGTGACTTTTTTTAAAAGGTTTCAGAGTAGATGATGCTAGTCTCATTTAATCATCTCATTTGGCTGTCAAGAGAATCATCTATAGTAGCCCATAAAAATGTCTCTTCCTACCTCTTAAATGGATGTGTACAGCTACGTACAGAAGTAAAAATCTGGAATAATTAGAATAATAGGCTTTCATAAACATAAGTTTTCATAAGCATAAGTTTTCATAAACTTATTACAGAAGAATTCTGCGACATATTTACAGCTGATGTATGACCCACCTTGGAAAAGGTACTTTAGCTTCAGCATTGTCAAAAACATAATTTTTAAAATCTTTCTGATTTACAGGAGCTGTATATACGTAAGTGTTAATTCTGATCTTAAAATAACTATCAGCAGCGGGGGCTGAAGAAGTAGAAAAGGAGTTCACTGATTCACTGCAAATTATATTAAGGAGTACTATTGTTTTCCATGAATGATACAGGTTGTAAATGTTTTCATTATCCAAGTTGTAGTACTTTAAGAATACATCTACATTTTGATTGCAATTACAGTATGTTGCACTAATTACGTCCAGTAAGTACCTTAATTACCAATCTATGTGAGAAAATTCCCAGAAATTTTAATTGAAATGCAAACAATACATGAAGGAGATTAAAGCTCTCCTATAAAAAAGTAATTAACATTGGAGGTATGTTGCACAGTCTGAAAATGGCATCTCATACATTTCTGTTCTTCAAAACTGGACCATCAAACAGCACAGTAATATTTTAAGTCTTACTGCCACAAAGTAATAACTTGTATACATTTGACTGCACAGCTAAATTACCTTTTGATATGCACAAGGAAATTTTAATATGGTGCTAAATAATAGCCAAGATGGCTTTGTCAGAAACAACTCATGCCAAACCAAAGTAATTTATTTCTGTGACAGAGAAAACGTACCTTTGAATAGGAGATGTAACATGTTTTGATTTGAAGCAAGGCTGTGGCTACTTTAAGTGACTTTCCTATGTAAGCCAAGCAAAAATGCTCTAACGATGAACATAAAGAATAGAGTGGGATAACCCAAGTGTATGACACTCTAAGCTTCTGTCTCTCATTGACTGTCCTAATTCTGGTCAAATTTAACATTCTCATGTTGAATATACCTAAAAAAGGCAGAAAAGAGGATAGCGAATCATCATGGTACACAATTTATACAGGTGGACAGGTCTAGAATTCACAAAGCAAAGACACTGTAGTCTGGACAAACAGAAATCTCATATTAAGGCATAAGGAATATGAATTCCACTCACAATAACCATGTCTCTGGCTCCTACATATTTAAAAAACATCAAAACGCCATCCTTAATTGAAAACATTCATGAAGTTTCTGTATCATAGGTGTATAATTTTACCCCAGCTCAGGGGAATACAAAAAGGCTGCCTCTCAGCAGTACTGGCTGACCATGACAATGTGCCTCATGCTCCAGTCTAAGCTTCAAGTCCGATGCTGCTGCATAATTGGATGCTCTGTAAAGTGTAGCACAGAACAGCTTGGGTTGAAAGGGTTCCTCAATGATACTACTTAGTGCAAAAACTCCCTGTGACTTCAAAACAATAATAATGACAAAATTCAATACATTCTCAGTTGAAATAATATTCTTAGCACATATATACAATTACACACCATGACATGTTTTCATGAATCCTATGTCAAAATCTCTACTTGTATGAACAGCAGATTTTGTCTACAGAAGAGATGAGCTACTTGACATCAAAGAACAATTATGGTCTAATGCACAAGATAAGGACAATAACTAGAATCTTTAATTTAGCCCAGCTTCTCCCCCATCCCAAGAAAGCCACAAACACAGAAGTGAAATGCACACTTAAATTATGAGCAGTATTATCAGCTTTGCTGGAGCTCCTCTGAATACTCAGAGCCAAGGTAAAAACCTTGAGTATATACAAAAGATTCAAAGGGATTGTTGACAGAGATCCTTAACTTAAAGGGCCTTAGGAAAACTATTGCATTGAAGTAATTTCCTCACCATTATTAAAATTCAGCTGTTATACCCCTAGTATTTTCACTTGTATGAATGACACATAAACTGTGAACTTAACTACCATGAAATATAAATAAGTGTGGTACGAAAAATACATTTTTCAGCATGCAAAAGTCTCTTATAGAAACTGGAATACATAATAGTATGATGTGTAAAAACCAAAAGTGCTTCAGAACATTTAGCACTTTTACCTGAGGCATACTTTATTTACTAGTATAGGTTTCAAAGGAAAAAAAGGGAGTGAATCACTTGTTCATAAAAATTATATACAGATGGAATGGAAAAAGTCTTTACAGGAGAAGCTTAATGTGCAAGAGAAATTATATGCAGGTGCAGTTACTTATCAAGATGTAGGATTAAATTTGCTCATCCACATACCATTATCAAGGCACAAAGTATGAGGTACTCTCAGCATAGGGAAAAAATGTTTCAGTTGTGGATTAAAAACTTAATCTGAGATCTAGTTGAAGCCAACTGCCTAACATTTTTTAAAATTCTTATCATTTGTCCTAGAATTAAGACTGAAAGCCTCTGAGCAGAACTAAAAACGATGCTAAAGTTTATCTTTTCTGAAAAGAAAATCCCAAAGATACTCTATAAAATTGTAAGATTTCTAAACTGAATAGAGAATATAAAGTATAAATGTAGACCTCATTTGCATTTTAAAATAATATGCATGAGATCGATTTTCAGATGTCTACAGGCCAAGCCATTACTTCGATGACCCTCTTTATTTTTGTCAGCAGTTTTGCCATGTCAAATCTCAGAGCAAAGATTATCTTATTTACACAGCTATACAATTTAAGATTCAGTGCTGTTCAGTCCAGTGGAAGTTAACTAATTGTTAAATTTCCTGCTTTAGAATATAATTTCCAGCTCATAATACTTGATATTCTTTACATCTTACAGTTCACCATCTGATGAATTTAAGTCTGTGTCCAGCACTATACAAGGCAGACTACACCAGTACAAGGTTTCTTGGCTCACTGTAGAACTATGTGAATTTCTTAATTTCACTATTTTATTTTTCTAACCTGCACTGAAGCAACATATACTTGACACAGTGATGCTTTCCCACCTTGCCATAGCTGAAAACACTGTCAGAGGGTCTCTATGAAGAATGGTATCTTCTATTCTATTGATCTATTCTATTGATCACAAGGTATATTATATTTAATTCTAAGGTGTGGCAAAATGCTAATCCTAAATCAAGGGGAGTGAATCCCCCAAAAGGAGAGAATAATAGGCTGTAGCTGCACAGCAAATGCAAATGTCCTAAGTCTGTGGAAAGGTTGCTTGTATTTATTTGCAGACAACTTTGAAATTCAGATTCCTAGTGAGCTTTTTAAAGAGGGATAAAATAAGAGTCAAGTAGAAAGACAATGAAAAAGCTTCATGCATTAACATCTCCTTAGGCAGAAAAAGCCACAAACCTTCAGCAAAAAGCAACCAACTCTGTCATACCACAAGTTTCTACTGGGTGAAACATACGTGCTTGAGGAATGTGGTTTTCAATATGCAGTACACAAAAACCACAACAGTAATAATAAATACTGACCTAGATCTGAATTAAGGAGAATCCTTCATCTAACATTAATAACAAAGAACAAGGTGTCTCAGGCTTTTCTCAAATAAGTCAATACTTACATCCTAATAAACACAAGGATAGCAACACTAAGCAGGAATAGCCAGATCTTCTGTAATACTGATCAAGTACAAAAGACAACTACATTTTTTGACAATAAATCAATAGGATTTTAGAACAAATCTCCAGGAAAGAGTAAAACCTGCAGTGCAGGAGAACATATGGCACTCTCCCATCCTCCTTGCTGGTAACTCCTACTTCAGCACACATTCCTTCCCAAATGCATATGGATTTTAGCTTTGCTCATATCCAGTGCTGGAGGAGCGAGGGGAAAAGACTGAAAGGAGTTCATCTTCCACCCTCCCCTCCTCCCCAGTCCTGGAGTTGGAGTTGCACAAAGCTCCATCTGAGCTCTGGAGAGGGACTGTGTATGAGCACCCAATAGCCTGTTACACGTGTGCTGTGTGACCAAGAGGAGCAGGATGGGACACGGACACGCTGCCCCTGTCGCCACACTCGTGGTTCCATCAGAGCGACGGAGGCAGAGCAGCAGCACAGCCTCAGCACGGCTCAGCAAACAGTAAAAGGGACAGATTTTGGTATGAACTAATTAGATTAGACAAAACACTCTCATGACTATTTCTACTACTATGTTATTCTCTATTACCTTAAAATATGAGCTTCTAAAAATGTATGCCCAGGTGCTTCCCAAGTAGTCCCATTTTCCCAACAGTATTCACTGAGGAATTCATCACTCCCTCCTCTTTTACAAGACTTTCGTTCTGGAAAGCCCATCCTATATGGAGAAAAACTATGGCTCTGAAAAACAAATGAGCTGGACCTGCATTGCACATCTGGATTTTTGGCATGAGATGTCTCCTAAGACAACTATGTTTTCCTTTCTCCTGCGGTTCCAACATGTTTACCCAGCAGAAATGCTGGGCATGCTTCAAGATGTAAATTACTGATTATTCAAGTAATTGCTCAAACAATCTTTACTGTGCACAAAGAAATATCATGATTGGTTAAAGAGCTTATAAAAGAGTTGCTACCAAAATTTTTCAAAGTCTGTTAACTGAAAACTTGATGAATTTTACAGCATTAAAAACAAGGTTAAACAAGTTAAAAAGATACAGATTTAACTTCATAATTTTAATAAAGGATCACTATCATATAAACTGTTATGAAACCTAAAAACCTGAGCAGCAATACCAATGTCTCCCTTTTTTTGCTCTTTTTGTAACATTAATCTGTATTTTATGCAATTTGTTGCAGCTGTCTGTTTTTTTAAAAAATCAGACTAGCAAACATAAAGCAGTACCTTGTCAGAAGAAAAAGAGTAAAGGAAAAAATGACAGTTTAAATAGCAATGAATTCTCTGGGAAAGGCACTGAAAGAGGTCATGGCATAAAATTATCGTGCAAAATCAGACACAGTTTTAGTTAAAGAAGCCTAGTGACTTTAAGGACCAAATTATTTTCAGCTACATATGTATAACACACATAGCTGTAGTAATATTAAATAATTTACTTAAGATAATTTCATCTTTTCCCAAAGAATTTTAAGATATAAAAGGCAACAACTCCCAAATAGGTATTAAAATTTCAACCAAACCATTTTACTAAACTCTTGTATTACCATATGCTTCACATTAATATTACATGAATTATTGAAGACTGATTAAATATAAGTGTGTCTGTCCAAGCAGGTTTCTCCTCAAAATGCAGTCTCTTGCTTTCTCCTGTTTTCAATATTTGCTTAAAGGCAGTACATTTGAGTCTTTGTCTCATGTCAACTAATTATGAATTCCTTACAGCATGGTGTACTACCTGCCACTGAGGGAAGGAAAAAGTGAATGTTTCATGCTCCATTTGCTGCTGACAACATCTCACTGGGGCTGTCTGCTTTGCAAACTACTCTGTGGAACACGTGTCCAGCAGAACACAATTAATAGTCAGGAGTGCTAACAGATGATCAACAAGAAATATCACACCCTTGGCTGAGCCACCCAAAGCCTGAGCCAACAACTCCCGCAGCTGCAGGGGACACTTACAGCAAAGGAGGTGGCAGCTCCCAGGTCTGCTGTGCTTGCCTGGGCCATGGGTTGCTCTGCAGTAGCATTTCAGATACAAGTAGAGGGCTCTCAGAAGCTGGCGGGCTCAGCTGGGGTCACAGACTGGGCATCAACAGAGGTAATACAGCAAGATGTCCAGTGTGAGAGGACTTCTTAATTTGGATGCTTTGGAAGATATTTTGAAACCTAGGGAAATGGCAGTGTAATGGTATCCAGCTGAAGGATGGAGGAAGGTAGGACAGCTGTATGCCCTAACCATGGACACGTGGGCACTGCAGAGGAAGCTGCTGCCATTGCCAGCACCCCAGTGGAGACAGTCAGGCAATCCAAATCTGGGAAACAATGGCCACTTCATATCTCATTTCTCTGCTTTCATATGATTTGAAGAAAAAAAAAAAAATCCAAAGGACAGGAAGAAAATGTTCTCTAAACTCAAACTAATCAAACTTGAAGGTTCTACAAAACAATAGTTGCTAATCTATTGTAACTCAGAACCTCCCCATACTGCCTCATCACAAAAAAGAAAACCTGTGCATTTTGTTTGACCTATTAATAGACACTTCATAACTTCAATTTCTGGTACATAAAAATCTTTGTTTTTAAGGCCTGAACTTGATCCTGAATATTGCAGGAGATCATCAGAACTGGCTATGGAGTGAAATGCAGGTGAATCTGCTGCACAGCTGCACAGCATGGGACAGCCCAGAGCTGGGGAGGCAGACTCCCAACAAGAGCTGCTAACTGGGAAAGGTGATGGATGGAAGGCAAGGAGCCCTTTCATGCCCAATTAGTGAGTCCCCTGTGCTCACCCCCACATCTGAAAACTTTCTGCTGAACATAAATTAAAGAACTAAAACTTACATTTATTTTACAGGGATTTTTTACTTGACCTGAAAATATTTTAACAAATGAATAACTACCGTTGAAGATATTACTAGGTGAGAAAATAGAAGCTTCCATAATTTAAGAAAAAAATGTTACTTTCATACAGGTGAAAAAAGCATTTTCATAAAACAAGGGCAGTGTTGCCTAATCATTAAAGCACAGAAACTTGCAAACTCAAATACTTGGTAAGAACCTGCCTGTCATTCAGAACTTCTCTGTATTTGCCTGCTTGTGGAATGAGGTTTGCTGATACTTGCCTAAAACACCTACTACACACCCTGTGAGGAATTTTCTAAAGGATGTTGCAAAATAGCAAACTAAATCATTAATGAAAAAGGCTCAATATTCAGAAAGCAACATGTGACAGAGGGTCTCACACAATAACAACAGCAGACAATATTCTAATACTGAACAGGAAAGTTCTAGATCTCACTTTTGTTTTAAAATCCTTCTACTTTCAAAATGTTGCTATTGAACTTGCCCATATGTTTCAATAACTATTCATGAGTCTCCTATATTAACGGTAGTTAAAACAGTCTTGGAATACAGATACTTGAAAAAAGTTACTATTTGAACTATGTTAGCACAGTGCAGCTCCGTTCTCTCTAAACCCTGTTTCACTGAAAAAAGAAACTATCACAACTTATTGCCATTTTGCCTCTTTTTTTTTTTTTTTTTACTTTCAGTACCATCCTAATTTCCCCTTACAAAATGTTCAAGCATCAAGTATCTTAAATGGAGAACATGTTGCACATTAAATGAGGTACAAAAAATGAAAAGAGCCGAATTACTGAACAATCAGTCACACACTATCATTTTTACCTGTATGCACAATGTTTCAGGTTGTGGGCACCCAGATTCCTAATGGTTTGTTAACAAGATCTCCATATTTTCCCTCTATATCAATACTGGAGTTACATACCCATTTATCTCAAAGAGTTAAATAAATAAATATTGCTAATGTTTTTACACTCAAAGCATATCTCCTCTGATTTAGCATGACCTGTTAAAGTGATGTCAAACATCTTATAAAACAGGTACTACTCCAGCTGGCATGTTTCCTTGCCTGTTCTTCAATAATCATTTTTTGCTATAGTCACTTAAATAACATTTAAATTTTGCTGATCTTTTCTTTCTGGCTACATGAAGTTTTCTTGTGTTCTACAAATTATTTCAACCAGAAAAACGCCTAATACAAAGTAACACAGTGAGATTAAACAGTGGCTGGACATGAAATTTAGAGATGACCAACATTACTTTTTTTTTTTTTTTTTGTAAAACATTTAATGAATGAGCCATTAACAGAAAGGAATAATTAACGGTTCTCTTTTCCTATGGAATTGAGAATACCTTTTGCATCTATATAATAAAATACAGAGCTAACACCTGAAGAATTATACATATTAACATCTTATTTTTACTTGCAATACTATTTGTTGTTATTGTTTTTACTACTGCTCCTAAAACCACTTTAATATGTATTATGACAATATTCCACCATCCTTTTTTAATGCACATTTTTAGCCCTTACATGCAGAGGTTGCAAACTGCAAAGTAAAAGTGAACTATATTGAAGTCAGACATTCATTTTAGCTATTCCAAGATTCAAAACATTCTATCATCTGTTCCTATGGAAACTGAAAGGATATTCTAGGTTATATCAGTACCAGCCGATTATGTTGCCGAGAAATCTGTGGTTTATTTTAATCCATAGTTCAGAGGTATAAATTCATGCTTACTGTTTAGCTTGGTGATTTTGAATTACTGAGGCGTGGTTAACACTTCAGTTCCATTAGATCATACTTTAAGATAAAACAAACTCCTTTTAGACCAGAATAGTAAAGGGAAAATGTTATAAGGTTCCGTTAATCCCCATGAAGTTTACCGTTCAGATGGAGGATATAACTAATATACACTTGGAAAATATTTTTTGGTTGTTAGATGAGCCATTCGTTGCTGCACCACATTGTAATAGAACAGTTCAAGGAAAAAATAATTTAGATTTATAGAAAACTCCTTCAGTAGTGCCATGCACCAGATGGCCAGATGAAGAAATCTGATTTAGCAAGTTAACAAGATCATGAAAATCATAACCGTAAGACTAAAGATGAAAAATAAAACTGAATAATGCAACATGAGTATATTCTATGACAAAGAAACCTAAAGGTTAGGATAGAGTAAAACCTGTGAGGACATTTAAACACATTAAGTGAAAATTCTCCATATGTATACAGAGCTACTCTAAAAGAAAGGCTAGAAACAGTATAAGTTAATAGGATTTTAATTAAACAGACTCAAATGCTATAGTGATCTTCCATAACAAAAGCCAATATGACAGCTATAACATATTGGAATAAGTCTTCTCTGTCTACATTAGAATTAGAATAAGCAGTAAAATGGGCGGTGAAAATGAATTTAAAGAAAAAGCTTTGGATTTCATATTCCATTTTCATGAAACAAAACTAGATAATTTAAAGTCAGCTATAGCTACCACCCTCATCTTATGCCAAAAGTAGCAAGCAGGTTCAAATTTTCCTCTTTACAGATAAGACTTCAGTCTTCTTACTCTAGATTCAAATAACTCACTTTAAACTGAATAATCAGGAATGCCTTCTATTTCTATATCATACTGTAGTCAATCACTCTATTACAAAATAACTCTCAGTCTAGGTTCCATCAGGATCTCCTGCAGGGAATCAAGACTGTAGTATAATAAGGAAATATAACAACTACTGCCTAAAGTGTACTATATTGGTTAAACTTTTGACAGTAATGAGGTTAAATTCCAACTACTAGCTTTCAAGATAGAAGTAAATGTCAGAATAAAAATAAAATAAAATAAAAAAGAACCAGTTATTACTTTTTTACTTTAAAAAGCATGCTCTAGTAGCATTTCAACTCTAGTTATTCCAGGCTTTTTAAGAGGGTAACCAACAGTATATGGATAAAAAGAGGAATGGCTATGAGCCAGATTGAAGGGGTTCTTGTCTCTTTTTTTTCTACTTTATTTGCTACTCTAATGATCATTTTGTAATTATGCACACCTATACAGTTATGTACATATACATAACAGCAATCAACCCCCCTGACATGCTGAACGTGCATAACGGCTTGTATTATTTAAAAGATATGACAAAATATGATAGCTAATATGCAAAAGCAGCAAAGGGTAGGCAAAAACATCTGGAGATTAAAATTGTGGTTTTGACTACCACAGTACATCAGTGTGGGTAATGTAATAGATTCTAAGCTAAATGAACTAAAGCTGAACATTAAAAAGGCCCCTACACAACCACAGGGCACACGAAATGACATCCTGCTACAACATTAGACTTTGTTCTGCAGTCAAGTACATCTCCACAGAGCTGACAACTTTAGAAAAGCATATTCATGCACTTGTACAGTCCATTTCACAATGAAGCATTCATCTGAAGATGACACTAAACCAGCAAAAAACAGCAGGCATACTTTGATTTAGATCAAAGTGTTTAAGTATCATGAACTAATCTAGAAAAGAGGATGTTTCAGTGCAACACACTCTCTTGCTAAAGTAGGCAAGATTGAAAGAAACTGAGAAACTCAAAATCACAGGACCCTTCCCAGACAGTCGTGCCCCAAGAGCTGTCCACACTTCTGGCACTAATAATTAGAAGCAATTAGAAAATGCAGTACTATATTGTATTTTTCCATGTTTCATCAAAAAAGTGAAAAATGGAGCCCAATACCAACCATTCTTCATATTTGAATATCTCAAACATCTTGAAGTGCATTTGCACGACTTGAAAATGCTGCCACAGATAATAAGTGCATGTATTGCTTAAGATCCTTGACATTAGATTGAACATTGACCTATGATCGAAATAAGAATAATTTCACCAATCTTGCCATAACCCTGCAAGCTGTGGTAGATAAATACTCAGCTCAGAGTGCAGGTCTCAGATTCAAAGAAAGAAACTGAGAGTTTCTAGCCAGGCAGAGGCTTGGGAAAGAGCTGGGAAAGAATGTAAATAATTCTTTATCTCTCTTGTTTTTCAGATTGTTTATAGTTAAGTTCTATCAATGTGCGTCAAGCACTCTGCACCAATAGTGGTAGGTTGTTTTCACTTCAGAACCAATAGATTTGGTCCTTGCAGAGCTCTGTATAAAAGAGCGGTGCATTTTGAATAAAGAGGAGTTTTACTCTCAACAGCCTTCTGAATCAGAGCCTCTTCATTCCCATGCTGCCTCAACAACAACAGAGAGCGCCCTGAAAAGAAATAAATTATGCAACTTCTTGATGATTGTGTCTAAGTGATGATAACCAGTCAATAATGTCAATAACTTTCCCCTCCAAACCCTTGGGGAATAAGAAACAAGACCTATTAGAGATCTTTGATAAGAGATTAAATGCTGGTCTATGAGAAATCTCAGATTAATTTCACCAATTTTGCCATAACACTGCAAGATGTACTACACAAGCACCTAGCTTAGCAATTGAACTGAGATAAATTGAGCAACTCCTGGATAATCACTTCCACACAACTGGTTAATTATGTGGGCACTTCATTCTCCTATCACTAAACAGCACTAATCAGGAACACTTATGTATATACATCTAGTTAGCAATTTTTAATGTAAAAAAAACTGTACTTGTTCCAGAGACAACAACTGAGAGGAAAGGTTCAGTATGAAAAAGAATGCAAAACAGAATCATTCAGAAAACAAATTCTTCTCTATTAATTACTATATGAAAACTCAAAATGCCCCCAAATACGTCCGAAATAATAACAGTAGAAAGATGCTACACTGTGAATAACTAAGACATTTTTGTTCAGATCATACTGTGTACCTATTTATTCTGTGTATAAAAATCCAGCATTTGAACAAGTGTCATAAGTAGAGTTTAGGATTTATTTCTCTGTTTTATTTTCCCCTCTTCTTTATTCTGTGAGGTTGTAACTAGCGAAGCTGTTCATTTTGGAAAAAAATAAATCTATGTATTTTTAAAAAAAAAGGACACCCAATTTAACAAAGGATACGTATTAGGCTTACGCCTATGTCTTTCTTTCTACGACATGATTAGAACACTTCATTACATGATCACCAAAACAATTTCAATGAATTATCAGTGAATTTGACTCTCTCCAGAACCATGCTAGATAGGTAAGAAGATTTGTCCACACCTTATATACAGGAAACTGGACAATAAAACATAACATAATTTCTCTAAAACCTAAAAAAATTGTAAAAATTAAAAAAAAACCCCAAACCTCACCAACCAACCAAAAAACAAAACAAAAAAAGAAAAACCACACACACACACACAAAAAAATTAAAAAAAACAAAACAAAAAAAAACCAACCAACCCAAACCAAACTAGTGAGACATCTACAGATTCCTCCAGAACACGAGGAATGAAAATTTTTATTCTGTGTTTTATTTTGTAGTCAAATATACAGAATGTTTCTGTAACACACAAAAGGACAAACTGTTTAAAGTGCAAGCCCATCTGAATTCTGCTCTCATCTCTGCACCACATCCTGCTATTCTTTAATGATACCATTGATACCTCACAACCTATATCCTAATTATTACAATTTGTATCAGAAAGGTCACAAGCAAGAACATAGGTTCCTAACATATTTCACACATGCAAAAATCCATCCTCCTTACACAGACACCCACAGCTGCTGCTTAAGGCACTAAGCCTGGCTCAGAACTAGGGCTACCTTTTAAAAGGATGGAGGAGATGGAAATGCAGCTCTTTTCTGCACACACTTGGCCTGGCTCCTAAAGCTACCAATATTGTCATTACCAGGTGGAGCTAAGTTTGCTTATTCCTGGCTGGTGGTGTATCCCACACCAAGCATGGCAACATCCAGCAGGAAGGGTTTGAAGCATGAGCTAAGTTGCAGAGAAAGTTTTCTCATTTTTAAATACAGAAGACACAAGACTGTGTCTGGAAAAACTGCTCTACCTGAAACTGAGCAATGGTAATCTTAACAAATTTCTCTTTTTCTTGGTAGTTTCTTATTATTCAGCTATGCTTTACACAGCATTGCTGTTGAAAACAGGGGTGAAGTGGTATCAGGAGCAAATCTACATTCTTCAGCCTGGGGTCCAGTGGGAGCAAAAGAAATGATGGGGATGTTTCAGGTGGTTGCAAGACGCAGATATATCTCTTTTTTAAAATTTTAAAGCAGAAAACATTGCTGGCCCTTCTGTTAGAAGGGTGGCTTTTAATCAAGTTCTTAATACATGTCTGCTAAAGCAGTCTTTTCTGATTCCTATGCTATCTGCCATTAGCCTGCTTACAGTATGAAGGAAAGCTAGCAAGGACATTAGGACTAGAAATAAAGATGAGGTTAGGATCCATTTTCTTTAAATTGTTCTATGGGTCATGAAAGACTGTCTGTCTGTGCTATGTACACTAGGAGCGCCTAACAAAGCACACAGAACAATAAAAAACCTGCCTGTAGCCACTGACACCCGTGTGCTTGGGTTTGCTATTATTTGTATTACTTTTGTCAACAGTAGCAAAGAGAGCTTTCTCTTTCTAAAAGGATTAGGAAGGCAAGTGTGGTTTGCAGCTCTATGGGAGCCTGCTATGTCTAACACACTGACAGAAACTTCCAGTTTATGCTCAGATGGCAGCTCTAAGATTCCACCAGGAACAGGAGTGGAAGGCTTCACTTCCAAAGCAGTCAATGGCTAATGCCACATTTCCAAAGGGGGAAAAGATTTCATTTTTTCTGAGAAATACATAAACACCATGGTAGTGGACATGCCATAAAAACATGAATTACACTGAACAGAAAAAGGCAATGTATTACTTGGGTATAAGTATCTGTTTTCATGTGCTACTGCTGGACATAATTTGGGAGAAATCTGTGCACAGCTCACTAGCATATGACTTACACATCATTAAATAAACAATAAAAATAACAAAAATTGTCTCTATTCAAATCAAAGTGGATAGATAAAAATTATAAATTGAGCAGTTTAGACTTTTTTGCTCTGTTCTTTTTGTCAGAGTAACTTCTAGCAGTATCTCTGAAAAAAAAGCTGAATTCTAGAAGACATTCACCAAATTCTAATGACTTTTGTTTAAAAATAAATACTTCCAGTCTTATCTTTTAAAATGTATTTCCACTTCCTGCTTCTCTTCTAGGTGGACACTAAAATACTCTAAAATGGAAATATAAGGGTAATTTTTCTCTTAAGGCGTTGCTGAAAAGTGCTACATGAAATATAGAAGTACAGCTTGCTCTTATGTAGGCAACTAATCTCATATTATTTACACAGCAGATGAAAACAAGGGTGGAAACTAAAACTCCATTTGCAAATATGAATATCAAATAACTGAAGAACCACCTGGATAAATACAGATGCACTATTCTCAAAGACAGCCACCAGAATACATACTGGCAGGAAGACAGTTCATCTGAGGAATTCTTTAGTATATAATACAGGAGAAAATATGAAGGTCCCATGTCCTCTTTAAGAAAGTTTCAGGGGTTAGAAAGTATAGATGTACATCAGCTTGTCAGTAAAACATATAACAGGAATCAAAGACTTGCTATTCACTAGTCACATTTCAAATTCCAGATTTCTTGGGCAATGCCTGCACATGTATTTTCTAAAGCTGTTTCTAAACTATTGTTCTCAACATTGAATTCACAAATCATATCCAACAACAAACCTGTGATGCACAACCCAACACCTCCTCATGAAAATATCCCCATTTCTGATATGACTAAGCACTAATAATTTTCTTCCAAATACTCCTCAATTTGTTGCAAACAGGCCCCTGGCTAAAGCACAACAGGCATATACTTTAATAATCTCTTGATTACCTGGAGACAGCCTGGAACACCTAATAAATCTGTCTATTTTTCAGGTGAAGTGGGATTGATTTCCCCAGGGTTTCTTTGTCAGTTCCATTTTAGTACTTAATATGAAGAGAAAATTATCAGAGAAGGTCAAATCTGACATGAAAAACTAGAACGAGTTCATACTGATTAAGACTTTTGCTACATTTAAAATAAATGTCCAGTTGCTTTTTTTTAGGCCCCATCTTCCGTCAATCTTTATTTAATAACCCATATGCTTCATAGCTTGCAAAAAGTGCAATCACAGCTTGGCAACATGTTCAAATAGCCAGAAGTTTCAACACTGGAATAGTAATCAAGTGAAAAATGGGGTGTTTTTTTCCAGCCACTTTGTTATCAGCAAATAGTCAAAGGCATTTACCACAACCATGACTTCTTACTGCAAAAAATTAGTTGAAATTACAGTAAAAGTTTGAGACATACAGAAAAATTTTAATCCTCAATTGTTTAATCAAGCCAATTTATTCAATAGGTTTTCTATTCTGTATACATTCTATTTTCATGTCAATCTACAACAGTATAAATAAATATATAAATGCTATCTTGACTTACAGAGAAGTTTAACACTTGGTAAGAAACAGAATAAAAATGTCTTGTTCAAAGCCTCTTTGTTCACTAAGATCCAAATTTGATAGAAACTTGTACCAGATTTCTCCTCTCACTCTGGAAATGAGGATTTTAAATATTTTTGGTTTTGAAGAATATTAAAAAGTATAATCAAAGAAACATTAGATTTTACAAAGGCAAGAAAATAGCACTAAAGATACTGCAAATAGTTAATAGATGTAGCCAGGTCATGAAGAGATGTCAATAATTACATTTAATATGAATGAATGTAATTATACATATTCATTTTTATTTCCCTACAGTGAATATTTACCTCAAAGCTTAAACTGCTCTTTGAAGTTTTAATGAAAATCTTTCAAATTTTTTCAATGTATTTCTGCATGGCTAAAATGCAGAAATCTTCTTACAGTTTTGAGAAACTGCATTTTTCATATTTCTCTATAACGCTTGGCAACATTGGCAGTGCTGCATATGGTGTTGAATGCATCAAGCTTTTGTGACAGTGTTTACAGTTCATTTACTTTCTTCCAAATTACAGGGTCAGAGCCTGCAACATTTCATTCTTGCAAATACTGTACAAGACCAGTTTTGTCGATTTATTTGAATATAGTCATGTGTGAGAATTTATCACATAGGACTTTTTTTTGTTTAACAAATACTGGGCAGTGCTACACAAAGCAAAAGAAATCAAGCTCAAATTCTTTTACACTTTACCTTTGAAAGGAAGTAAAGAACAAAGTGTATTTTACCTGAGTTTCCACGCCTTGCTCAAGCAACCTTTTAGCCTGGTTTTCCACCTCAAGACGAGCTCTTGCAATAAAAAGCAGGTCATTTTCAATCACCTCTATTCCAGACAGATCTATCCCTTGAGAAAGATAATCTATAAGAGCAACAAAACATTGATAAGCATGACACAGGGTAATGGAATATTTTAAGCATGTTAAAACATTTCAAAGTTACAGTAAGTTCAAAGGGACGTTTTTGTATGCAACACTTGATAATACAGTACATCAAAGTAATGTCTTATACCAGGAGAACTGAAAATCAGAGGATTGTTATTTGAGAAATTTTGGATATTGAATACATTGCATTTACTTCAGCCCACTTTTCTACACCCAGAGACTGCTGAAGAGGTGCAAAACATGAGTTCTAGGAACTGCAGAATCAGAATCACAGGCCAAAAAGGGGCAAGAAGTCATATCCTTGTCCCAAAGAATTACCTAGATCATTAAACTTGTCTAACCACATGTTCGAATAAGCATAATTTGCTCTAAGATCTGAAATTAAAGATACATTAAAAGGCTCAAATTTTACTTCATATATTTAAATTGCACTACTAAACATTTGAGATCAAAAACAAAAGAAAGGCATGAAAAGAAAAGATTTTTTTTTTTCCTTTTTTATTACAGAATCATCACAAAAATTTTTACTATTGTGGAAAGCACTACCAGCCAGGTAGCTAGAGATTACTGGGTTGGACTGGCAACTGCAGCAATGAAATCTATTCAAATTCAGCTTTTCTCAATGATATTTTTTCATCCTTTTTTATCTTTCTGGATTTAAATTTATCTAATTTTTCATGACCAGGTAGCCTAGATCTTTACACTGCTGCTTATTACCAAGATAATGCAGGATTTCTCTCCTTTACACAGTTTTCAACATTTTGTTTAACGAAGCAGGTTTTCCACTGCTTTTTTTTTGAAAGATCAAGTAAAACTAACAAAAAAATGGGCAAGGCATTTCACACAGTATCAGATTCTTCCTTCATAAGATGATGTTCCACTATTTCTATTTATAACCAGTCCTCTGTGACTTCCTAACAAAGTTATCTTCATTTTAGCCCTCACAGTAAGTTTATTAAGGCAAAGACTTAAACATTTTAACTAAGCTAACTGACCTTTTACACCTTTGCCAAATAACCTTTCACTTTAGTAGCCATATTTTTTTGTTTATTCACAATAAACTAATTTAATTCTCAGGTCAATTTCAGCAATCACATGTTCACAATTGAACACAACATTCCAAGTGAATCATTTTACAGCTATATAGAGAACATCCCTGTATACCTGCACATGAAAAATACCATATAAGAAATCAAAACAAAAAGCTTTCTAATATACTGCATAAAGCTTAGTAAAGGCATAAAGGAAATAATCTCTTTTAACAGTATAGCATGTCAAATAGGTTTTAATCTACTAAGAATATGCCTGCAAATGCTTTTCCCTGCATGCATTTGTTTAAAAATTGATCAGAGAGGTCAAAGATCATTTGAGCAGCAGGACAGCGCAGGCAATTCATGAAGCCCTGTATGCTGGTGTGTTTACAGAGCTGCCTCTGCCACAGGCCAGAGCAGCCACACTTACCCCTTATTTCCCTGCAACTCTTTGCTGTGACTAAGCTGCATCTCTGCACCTGGTCTGGCATATGAACCCATTAAAACTAATACTGAGCTCCCAACAAGTTCCAGTGAGCAAGTGTCTTTAATGTGAAGGCTAATCTTCTGACCCCTTTTTTTTTAGCTGCACATAAAAAAAAAAAAAAAAAAAAAAAAAGAGGAAAACACTATCACAGATTCACTCTACTGCTATAGTAAACTCTGAAGAAGTTTTTTTGGCAACATGAGATTAAAAAAGGTGCAAATATTACTAAATATTTAAATATACCACAAATACAAGAACTGCTGTGGAATTCACTTGTGGCATAAAGTCATAATCTGGAAGCCCAGGCTGCCTAAACAAAACAAAATTAAAATATGGTTATGATCTCCTAAATCCACAGAAAAAGATACCATTTCTTCCTGCTGTGTTTTATCTCAAAATCTAAATTAAGTCACTTCACGTGCTAAAAATCTAATCCTTCTGATGGTTTTAAGAAAAGAACAGAAAGACCATGCTGCTTTGGCTTCTCCAAATACCTCCATCTGTGTCTCCGACTGGCAGCCACCTCCTGCCAATCTGTTAAAATCTACAACTTTGCTCCAAATTTTCTGCAATCCTTACAAAATATCTTAGGACAATGCATATCAGGAAGACTTCAATACAGTGGGCCTTCCTGTAGATTCAGTGGCTACCACTGTAGATACTCCTAGTTGCTATTCTAACAGTAAGGAAGCTCTAGAAATTACTCAGTCTTCAGAAGAACAGCAGTTTTCATAAGGACAGCAGGTCTATGTCAGAAACACCTGCAAGTGCTTCCCTGCCATTCTTATGTGATAGCAGAAGCTGTAACACAGGCAGGATATTTGCCTTTTGATAGTTTTTTGTCATCTATACAGATAACGTAATATTAGAAATCTCTACGCTTGTGTGTTCTCAGCATGTCAGCTTTCCATCTGCTTTAACCTTAAAGCTCTGCAGTAAAACTATTACTGTATTAATAGTAAAATAATCAGTGAGCATATATTTATGACTGACATCTCTCCCTTAAGAGATTTTAAAAGTGCATATATAACATTTTGTTATCTTTGGGAAGATTTGTGTTTTTAACAAATTAGAATCGAAGTATCTTGTACCACCATGTGCCAAGGCTGGAGCACCCACCAAGGCTCTCAGCAACACCACAGGCTGCTCCAGCCACTTCTCAGCACAGCCAAGGAGCAAATTAGAGGAGGGAGCTACAGTCCTATAACCATTCCTGTACCTCTCATCCCTCTGATAACTCTACCTCTTTATATAGGTTCAAGAACATAGAGGCAAATCCTTAAATCTCTCATAGGGTGTTGGTATTGCTTCCCTTCTATCACATCTTATTAAACTTGGAAAGCACAGCTGGAACTTACTTTCTAAGAACTTTAAATACAGACTGGCTACTGAATCATTTTCTTGAACAAAAATACTCTATGTCAAGGCAGATACACTCTAAGACCTAGCAATAAGTGACATACATAACCTACTTCTGCCTACCAAAGGGTTAGAACTTTCTATTTTTAATAAAAAAAGTATTTTTGTCACTACAATACAAAATTTTCTTGATTTACTAAACTTGAACAACTTTTCTAACCTACTGTTTAAGATGCTGCTTGAAAAGGCATTTTTTAAAAATAGTATTTCCCTGATAGTTATATAAGAGGAGTTTCATAGACAGAGAAATCCAATATGCAGATAGAACATTAGGCAGAAAAACAGTACTTTGAGCAACACGGTTAGCTTTCCTTAATCTAAATGACTCACCAACACAGATTCTTTCTATTATGTGATCTCATTTTTTAACCTCAAATATTCTTTGTGATAATACAGAATCAAGATTAGAAATTGCAACTTTCTGTAAGCATTGAAATATGTTTTGGAACAGAGATAACTATGACACTAGCACCCTTATGAGCTCCAGAAGAACTGTATTACATTCTTTATATGGACTGAATTGATTCTGAGCTTTTGCTAGAAATTAAAGAATCAACAGAAGACTACTGAGAACAATCAGGTGCAATAACAAAGAGGAAAACAAAAGACAGCAATAAACCAATGTGATTAAGCTGCAGGACTCAAGAGGCTGCTTCAGACAAAGGAGAAACCCTTCTGTGCTCTGAGAAGCAACCTCAGCGACACTAATAAGGAGGTGGAAAAGAGGAAATTAGAACATCCAAAGTGGATTCCCCAGAAGTGAACACCTAAGGTCTGCAGACATGTAACTCCCTTCAAATGCAAGAATCCAATGACAAATTAAGATATGTTCCATGGGAGATTGGGAATGGGGGGAGAGAGTATTAATGGAAAATAGCCCATTCCTGAAATTTTAAATAAAATCACAGAATGATAAAATCACAGACCTTTGTTTCCCTGTTTGAGGAAGGTTTGAGGTGTATTTCTCTTGCGTTGGTCATTTATTTTATTGATTCTGCAGTCTTGCAGATAATGTTGGTAATATCTGTACCTTAAGACTATACTGCTATTTTTCCATAGTGAAGAAAAATTACAGTTTTTGAAGGAATTACTAATTTAAATTCCAAAAAGTCAACAGGTCTAAATGATACCCAAGAGTTCTGCTGGGATTTAAGTATGTAGAAGATGAGAGAGTCCATGATTTATCAAGAACTATTATAGAAGACTCATGTTTGCATTGGTAGAAGATGTTTATGAAGCTGAAGCTAAACTGCTATTGGCAATACTTGTTTCTGTTATCTTCCATGGTCTTAACTGAAATGTTAGTTACAGCAGTAGCTACTGGACAGGAAGGACATCCTGTTTGCCTCACCTGTATCTGAACCAACAACCCAGGATGCTGCTTGGCCAAAATATGGCAATTGGTTTGTTTTGGTCAATGCAGCTAATTTAAAATCAAAGCCTGAGAAGACAGCCTGAGATCCCAATACCTCAGGAGAAGACAAGGGCTCACCCTTTGATGAAAGCAACCTAGGGTTTTCCACTGTATCTCTAGTCTCTAGGTGAAATAAGCAAACACCCTACCTTAAAGAACAGTGCTCTGCTGCTTGGAGACACTTGAATTTGCCACACGATGCATATAGAGCAGGTGGGGAATAGCAAGAGCAGGCAAATTTCTAAGTGTTCGAACTAGAAGCTGATGACTGCAAAAAGAACCTTTGCTTATGTTCTGTTTGAACCAGACTAATTCTCCACTTAATCAGAAATGACTGTCCAACACTCTGCACCAGGCACCAAATACCTGCTGAAGCAAGCCTCACGTTAAGCATTTAAATCAAATGAAAGTGATTCCACTACTGGTACTATTAAACAATATCTTACAGCTATCTTATACAACTTGAACTCTTCAGAAAAGGTGTTAATTCCTATCAAAACGGCATAGATTATAATGCTTTGTAAAGTGTTCAAAATAAGAAATGTAATTGCTCTATACTAGGTGCCATACACAATGTCATGTATTTTGAATATACTTTAAAAATTATTAATTTTGAATAATAGATTATTAATTCTGAGGGGTTTTTCCCTGCAGGTATTATTAATTCATTATTAAAGAAGAAGAAGAAAAAAATTTACTAAAATGCCAGTTAGTTACAAAATTCTTGGTATCTTTCTTTTCCTATATGGCAAAACTCCTGCAAACGTTTCTTCAGTGAAACAACACAGAATAAAGTCTGCCTGTGTCACTGAAGTGCCACTAAGTTCCTATGAAATCTGGTCCTTATTTAAGCAATTTCTACCATCTTAAAAATTAACTACTTGCATGCATAGTACATAAGATTTCAGGTTTTAGCTGTTTGAGCAATATTAAGTGAGTGAAAAGTGTCCTGCTGGAGACAGAAACTGAGTGGGGCCCCTTGGCTCTGTATTTGTTTGTTTTCTCAGACAGCACATTAACACACTCTTTCTGTTTAAGTCCAGAAAAGGAAATATTAGACAACCAGTTATAGTCTCTGCTAGATGTCTCTCGTGAAGGGGAACATGAAAAATAAAAACAGAGCAAAGCACTTCTCATCTCTTAATTTCAATCCAAGACTGGTTTCATTTTAAACAAATCAGCTCAACAGTACCAAAATCAAACTGGTGAAAAGCATACAAGTCAAAGAAAGAAAACTTTAAATGCTCATTTAAACACAGACAGTTATGTTGTACTGTAAAACAGACCTGTCATGTACATTGTATGATTACAAAATGGTTTGGTCAGAAGGAGCCTTTAAGGAATATGTAGTACAACCCCTCTGCATGGGCAGGGGCACCTTCCATGCTGTCATGTTGCTCACAGCCCTGAACACTTCCAGTGATGGAGTATCATCTTACCTGATCAAAGCTTTACTTCAGAAGAACACTGAGAATTCAACACTTGAATTCAGAGACCATGTAAGTATGAAAAATTGAACATTTTCTAGCATGTTAAAACAAAGGGGAAAGTTTTAAGTGTAAAGGTAGGTTAGAATAAGAAAGAATAAATTGTCATCCTGCACTTGGGATCAGCTTTGTTTCCTCCAAAAGATTGTTCCTGTTTTTTTAATAGAATATGGTTTATTTTAAAATATTTACTAGTGCTTTAATAATCATCTATGTCCAATCCTATCTACAGAGGAAGCATGCTGTTTCTTTCCATACTGCATGCAAAAATATAAAAAAACACACCCTGAATTGAGAACAATTATGGGGGAGCAGCGAGGAAGACTGACTAGCTATTTTTAAATTAAATTAAAGCTGCATTTAAGTTGTCTTGATGGAAGAGTTAATTCCTACTGCTCTCTGGGCTGGAAATCAGATGCCACGCAGGATCTGGAACTGATGGAAATGAGTTTGATATCTATTTTTATCATCATCACTGACTTAACAATGAGCACCAAATTTTGGAGACATTCCTGTGAAAATGCCATGATTCAAAAAATAGCTTAACACACCAAGACAAACACTACTTAGGTCTAATCACAAGTTATACCACACGACTCCCACACTCACTTAGGCCTAAAGCAAGAGTTGCTGAACTCCTTTAAGGTTCCCCCTCCCACACACCATTAGATCTCCCCCATCCCTCCCCCTCACCCTTGAATACAGACTCACAACCTCACTTCACCACGACCTACTAAACCTGCTACTTTCTATTGTGCCCTCCAAGGGGAGCAGGCAGCAGCCCCACATCCAGCTGGTGGCTGCTTAATGCCATGATTAGTAACCTGGGTGACAGGGCAGAATTAACCCTCTGTGAGATTATGGGTGACAGCAAGTTGAGGAAGTGCTCGGCACCCTGGAGAGCAGGGCTTCTATTCTGAAGAACCATAGCAACCTTGAGATAAGGACAGAAAAAAAAACATCATGAAGGTCAACAAAAGTGAGTTAAGCCCTGTTCACCTGGGATGGAGCAGCCCTGTCCACACAACCAGGTTGGGTGCTCAATAGTGGAAAGAAGCTTTCAGAAACAGATCCAGTGGATAGAAAATTTAACTTAAACCAGCAGTACATCCCTGTGGTAGAGACTGCCAGCTGTGTACCAGACTGGGTGTACCCCAGCAGGTTGAGGGAAGTCATTATTCTTATTATTTGGCACTTGTAAGGCCACTGTACTCCATGCCTCCTAACAAAAAAGGAGGCATTGACAAATGAGTATAATAGGGAACCATCACAACAGAGGACTGAAGCATGTGAGAGTGAGGAGAGGCTGAGAGAACTGAGTCTGTTAACCTTGAACAGAAATGGTTAAGAAGAGATCTAGCTGCATCTTCTGCTGGCTGACGGACAGACCTTCCTCAGCAGTGCACAAGAGATACAGGCTACAGCATGAGACATTCTAGTAAGACATGGGGGCAGAATACTGTACTTATGGTTCCATACACCTTACCCATGGAGGATATTAATCTGCAGGAATGTACACATTGTATTTTAATATAATTAAAATTGATAAACTGTGAAACATTAGGATCTAGAACTCTAAAAATCACCGTAAGCTTCTTAAAACTGGCTGGTTTGAGAAAACTCCCTCAAGAGCTACCAGAACATTTTCAATAACTAAAACAGCATTTTTTTCTAAATTCTCTGTGATAAAATACTCATGAAGAACTGTAACATCCATGCCATTCATCAATAGTACTTGAGTGGAACTGAAACCAACTTCACCCTCAGTATTGTATTGTAGCTATGACCTAGAAATCAGAAAATATTCAAAAGAAAATTTCAAAATGGACTTTCAAAATTAAATTTATTCTGGCAACAATGCAATAATACCTCTACAAGTCAATACTCCTCTTGGTCTTTTTTTGGAGCAAAGTAAAAATAAAATATGTTGCCAGTAAAAATGTAGTTGTCCTATTTCAGTTTTGAACAGACTTCATAGCATCACAGATGCAAAGCAAATGTACAGCATGTGTGAAAGAGACAAAAACAGAAAGGGGGACAGAAAGGTAAAATATGGAACAGGAGAGAGATGTAGCCCAAGTGGGGCATTACAGAACAAATGAACTTCAGCTTTAGAGAGCTGAGCATAACAGAATGATGAAAAATAACAGACAGAAAATTATGAAGGAATGTAATGAAAAGATATAAATACAGAGTCGTTCATACAATTTGGTTTTATTAATCTGTAAGAGTAATTTAGTGCTATCATATGCTTTCCACCTTGACAACTTCCTCCCCACCTAAGCCCACAGCTTTGCACTGCTTGTTCATTAGCAAAGCCAGTGGTAATACTCATTTCTGCTCATATTTCAGGAGAGCAGCCAAAACTGGAAAACAAAAAGGTGAATAAAGCTTGTTTTTAATAAATTTCATGGAAACAGTAATCAAGATTTTTACTGTCTTGAAAGTATTTCTTGAATTCTCAACAGGTGAACAATAAGCAGTCCTTGAAATGGAGCCTCATATCAGTTTATACAATGAAGGAGGATGAAAAGAATGCACTCTCATATTTATCAGAGATAATTGCATTGAAAATATATTGCAACTGCACCATAAACCCATGTAAAAGAATGATGCCCTTCCAAATGGGAGTGGATGAAGTAAACCATCTCTTTCTGAACTAGGAAATTGAGATAAGGACTCACCTAAATGAAGGTATGTGACTTTGGCTGTCTTTTGTTTGCCTAAGTTAGCATCGCAACTAAAGCCATAAAAGCCAGCAAATCAGTTATGAGCAGAGAGATGCAAAATATAACCTAAATTTACATGTTGGCCTGAAAACAGCAGGCAGCTTTTACATCTTATTAATTCGTTATCATTCAATAGCTAAGTAGAATTCCTCAATATAGAGCATTATGTAAACGTGCGATGATTCAGTTTCCATCAGTACTATCCCATGTAGCAATAGACCACGCCACGATAAAAGAAAATGAAGGAAAATGATGATGTGTCTCAAGAACTTTAGTCAGAAATAACTTCTTTCAAACATCCCACCAGTTGCGGAGAAGGCAAAGATGGCTGACTCTTCACTGAATCACTGCCTTCGAAGGAGGGCAGGGGAGATTTTGGTTCATATGTGAGTTTTAATTAATGATGTCAATGGTCATTGACCTAATTTTTGAATACTTTACACCGGGATAAAGGTATACATGAACAGCTACAGACTTACAGGTCTACAAGTCTACAATTACCATCCTGAACTAGCTAGTCTGCATTCTTTTTTTCTTTTTAGTGAGATATAGCCTACATTTTTTGAGTTTATATAATTATTTTTGCACTAATATAATTCAAAAATGTAGACTGCACATGAAAGAACACAGGTAGTTTCTAACATACACTTATAAATGCCAGGAGACACTTTACAATCAGTAGTGCTACAGAACTATATAATCAAGGTAATAAAAAACTTCATGCTATCTTGGCCCCTGCATAAGGGGGAATACTACTTTTTTTCTTTACTACATACATAAAAGCTGCAAACATTTCTTTCATATTCTTCTCTTCTTATGGGTCTCTCCTGCCTCTTTTCAACACCCACTATTCACCCTTTCATACTTACACCTTCAGGAAAACACTTCTGCAAAAGCAGAACTGAGTTTTCTTTAGTAACAGCTATGTTAACTCCCTCAGTACTCTGAAATATATGTAATTTTTATCTTCAATAAATGCATATTTAATTCCTCCCACCCCTCACTTGTCATATCATCAATAACTTCCTGCAACTGGCTGCAGATTTACCTGTTTTTATCATCTTTAGAGTCAACAGATATTGCACAGATTATAAATCACATGGGTTTTATGTACCTCAGATACTTTGTAGGAGAACAAAGTGAACCTTGTGTGATACAGAGTGTTTTTGTAGACAACTTGAATTTAACAGCAAATTTTTAAAACCTCTTGAAATATATCTTATCTCCTACAGTAAAATCTTTTTTGAAATTTAGAGATCAGCCTATGGCAGAAACCTGCCCAGTCTGCCAGAATTCTTGCCAATTCTTCTAGCAAAAATAAGACTTAGCAACGAAAAATAGGCAAGAGAAGAATGTTGTTTGAAAGCCAAACTGAACCTAACGGTGTTCATATTCTGACACTTTCATTTGAAGTTAGCCTGCACAGATGCCTGTCTCTTGACCGTTCAACTGGAATAGTATTCAGCCACAATACAGACCAATAGCAGTTGCCTCTTATGATTCTTTAATACCTTCTATTTTGTACAATTTGTATAGTGAAATAAAAAAAAAAAGTTTTAAAACCTTCCTTGTCCCCTCTACAACATTCATTGCAATTTGATAAAAAGTTATCTAGATACAAATTGATAAACTATTACTCTCACCCTTAGCACTTACTGTAATGTTTAGCTGTACCTGCTCTAACAAGAACACTGGAAAGCTGAAGGAAATGTCCCATCCCTCCCAACTACCCCACACGAGCTGCTCCACAGCATTCACCACAGCCCCCAATCCCTGCACATCCTGCACTCCAATCACTGCCTGGCTGTAAACACCAGGGGAAGGGAACTGCCCACCTGCACAGCTGCTCCTCAAACACGAACAAAAGGGAACAATCACCTACAGCACACTCCAGGACTACCATTACACAGCGGTAGCACATACCTTTTCTGCTACCTGTAAAAGTTCTTTAGCAACCTAGAAGAATATTATGATCCATCACTATTAGTCTTTCATGTACACTGACCATGATTTTCTACAAAAAACACATAGAGTTAAAATTAGGAATCGCATGTATGAAGGTTTAAAATTACCATAGATTAAGATTTCACAAAAATGTACTTGTCTTCTCAAAATGACTAAATATCAGTGTAAACAGAGAGAGAAGCCATTGTTTTTATTCTATTATTTCGAAATGGATAAAAACGAAAAGTTAAGTCTTCTCTAATACAGTACTGATGACACATTTGAGTTCTACTATCATTAATGTCACAGAGATATAAAATTAAAAATCAGTATCTATTGTAGCTGAGTTCAAAGTAATGAGCTAAATGCTAAAAATACAAATCCCTTTTTCTTTTAAAGTTTGCATATCCAAGGAAGCAAACAATAAGTTCAGGCAAGTCTTTCAGTCATTAAAGGCACAAATTGTTAACAGCTGAGTGAAAACATTTAATTTAGCAAGTAACTGTTATTTAATAAATAATGCGGATATTTTCTTTGTAGAATTCATAATTATCTATGAGCCAATTCTTATTACCTACATCTGTCAGCCAATTGTATCTAATAATTAACACAAAAGAGTTGAATGGACAAAAAAATGTGCTGCTTGAAGAATAAAATATGTTTAGCAATTTAATACTTAAAAATAAAATTGAGAAAACATATAGATGCATTGTATACTCTTATGATTCTATCATAATTTTTATCACAGTCCCAATTTTAAATAATATTTAGTCCAATAACAAATTCTTCTCAAGCCTTACAAAGCATAATTTGTGACATTCACTGCTGTTAGTTATTAGTAATTTCAAGATCAGGAAAGAAAACAGAATCTTCTCTAAAACATTAATACTGTTGAAATTAAACACCTTTTCCTTCAGGAGAAAAAAAAAAAACAAAAAACAGGGAAAAACCAATTTTTCAATAGCATATACTAAATTTTCTAATAGGAACCCAATCCTGAAGATATTATTACACTGCATCACAGTTAAAATTCACATTTTCCCAACATTCAGAAAGTGTGTTTTGCCAAGCAAAAAAAAAAAAAAAAAATTCAAAAATCAAAACCAGAAAATAACTTCAGAAGAACATTAACTGAAGATTATCAAGGATCTTCAAAATTAATGATATTGATAAACTCAAAACTATTCATTATTGAAACTCTGAAAATCAAGAAGCAGCACCAGCAAAGAATATTGACTGGAAACATGACAGCACACACAATTCTAATATGTAAAACTTATTACTGTAAAGCACGTATCTCTGTGGTATCTCAGCAAGCAGTATATAATCTCTATCGACAGATCCTAAGAGATAAGCTGCTAAACGAGCTGCGATCTTGCCTCTTAGCCTCCATGACTTGATTTTGCCCTCAGCTCCTTAGTCAAGCTCCAAGCTCCTTCCAACACAATACATGGACAACTTGTGCTGAGCACAATGCATGGACAACTTGGAAAGCAGATGCTCCACGGAGCAACAGTTCACAGTTCAGTAATGTTATGGGCAACAAGCATTGTGAGCACTATTACGTTCAATAATCCTCACTTGCTGTTTCTTTTCCATGAATTATAAAATAACTCCTGGAACTCCTGAAAGCATTTAGCAATCAGTGCTCCCCATGGCAACTGAAACATGCACTGCATGGGGCAGCAACTTTGGTCTGTGAACCTGCCACCTGACAGTTTCATTAAGCACCTTTTTGGGCTTGTAATGGGAGAGGGTGACTGTTCATTGTGTTCCTTTGCTCCTCCTGCAGCATTCATGATTCCATGTACCTCCATCATAATTGCCCCTCAGCCATTTTAAGCTCATTTATAGGGGGTTGCCACTGACAGCTGACTGACATCTCCACCCTCACACTATCACAGGAGCATTTGCCATGTATTCCTTCACTGGATAATCTTGGGGTTAGCAAGTAATGGATTTACCTAAGACTACATAACTATGTCTCTGGCACAAGAATCCCAACAGAGTTACTGATGAACAGCAGGCACACTCCCTAACCACAGCAGAGCCAGTAACATTGCTGAGCCTGAGCCCGACCCCTCTGAGTACTTAATGACCCCAAACACCATGCAACAGAAAAAGTCCTAAGTTCTATCAAATGACCATTCCATCAAGGAAAACCTTTGATTCACTTAATTAATTTTATGATCTTTGTTATTTTATTTGCAAATTAAGACTATGAAAGAAAGACTTTTTTGTTAGAAAAAAATACACAAGTAAAACACTGCAAGATGAACATCTGTAGAAACTTATGAAATCTTGGGTGCCTTGGGTACAGCTGCAACTTATTTCTGTGTGCTGGACCCTCTAAAAAACAAAAAAAAAAAAACTAAAAGTAACTAAAAAGGCAGGGTAAGCTGACTGAATTTCAGGAGACATTACACAGACCATAATTGCAAATAAAATGGCTTTTTAGGACTGGTTGAAGAAGAGGATCCTGGCAGACGCTCATGTTAGCAGTGACCTTTGAGAGGCAGAGTCAGCCATGAGATCAGCAGCCCTTGTTCCTCCTGTGATGGCCAGCACAGCCACCAGCAGGCTGCTGGGACAGCTCCCATGGACCTCAGCTCCTTCACTCCCCAAAAGCAAGCACTGAAGAGGGAACAAAGCTCTGGGACTACAAGAGTAGAAGTGCTCCAGATTTAAAGAACTTACATTTGATTTACACAAATAATCTGACAATGAAAATGTAGTCTCCGCATGGCACTGACTTCAAAAATCCACATATTTATGCTGTCATGAATGAGAATTCAAAATTAAATGCATTTTATAAGACATCTCAGTAACTGTTTGGAAGCGGCTATTACTTCCTCCTTAAGGAAAAAATATATTTTGATTATGTCATATATGTTAAGAAATAATTTCAGAGGGAAAAGCAAGTAAGGCCTATTTGTCACAAATTGGATGAAAACTGGACTTCAAAATGTCAAACATTCCCAGAAAGCAACATCTCCAAGTTTCATCTTCTAGCTCTCCTGAAGATTCATTTTCAACCACAAAGTTAATTATGTTTGATCTGAATTCAGTGAGCAGTGTTAAGGATCAAGGCAAATTGCTGGAGTAAGGGGAAATCAGACAGGTCTTCAAAGTCATTCTAGGTAAGACAGAGCACTCCTTAGGAGCATAAGGCTTCAATAATAAAATTTTGTATTTGATAACAGGAAATAGGAAAATAATTTCATTGGCTCATTTAGAAAATACCAGTTTTCCATCATGTTATATACAAGTAGTGACTTGTAAGAAGAAAGGAAAATAGGAGTTGATGGGTGGGTATTTAAAAATAATTGCTCAAAGTTCGTACGCTACAAGAAATGATGGCAAAATTCTGTATGAAGTCTGTTGCAAGGGTAAAAATAAGTAGAACATAATTCTCATTTTAGAAATAGAATGAGGCAAAAAACCTGAAACTGAGTATCAAAGGTCCTGCAGCAACTAAGAGAAGGGATGTCAGTGTGGGCTGACAGAGGGAATAATTTAAAGTTAAAAAAAATACACAAACTACCAGAAGTATATTTCTGAGAAAAGAAAAAACAGGAAAAGAAAAAAAATCCCCTTGGTTCTTGATAAAGCAGAATGTTTCAGAATACTTCTACATGCTTCATGTCTTTGAGGAGTCTAAATAACGTTTGAACATATGTTCTTCCTTCTACCTTCACTCTCCAAGTAACCACTCGTGCTGCTGTGTGTCTCAGTCTCCTGAGCCCTTTGCCCCAGGTAAAACTGGAAAATATGGTGCATAGTCAGGAAAGAGGAGGCAGAACTTGGAAAGGGGGAGAGAGGGATCTAACCCCTCTTTCCTTCCCTAGAAAACAACAAAGGGAGGTATCATCAACAATAGAGTTAAGAGCCAGTTAACTGAGTCAGTCCTCAAGAAAACATGGCATAGTTCTGTTTCCAAAAAACATCGCTATGCATGTTTTACTGTTTCTCTGAACGTATTCCTGAACTTGTACAGAACTCTTGCTCTGCACTTCCCAGGTTTACAGTGTCCTGGAAACTAGATGGGATCTATAAAGTTCAGGTTCTCAAACTTTATTGTGATAATAGCATCTAAAAATGGATATACATAAAAGGAAGATGAGATTTTTCAATCCTACATTGCACAAGCCAGCAATACAGTCATGGAGGCATAGTACTGACTTTCCCTTTCCAGAGAACATGCAGCAGCTGAGATAAATATTCAAAGGTATTTTTTGAAATAAGAGGAGCATGGTATGAAGAGTCTGGGCCTGGTAACAAAAGGATATAGTATCCCCACTTTTAAGTGACATGCTTTATGGAGAAAGGTTAAGGAGCTGTTTTTCAGCTACACTTCTCTCACTGCCTCCTCCTGAAAGTGATTGCTGCTGGCTCCCCTCCAGCGAGGGCTTGAGAGGAATCAAACGATTCACTGGTGAGAACTGCACCGAGAGCCTGCAGGCAGAGGTAAGACAGAGAGCATCTTAATGAGGAAAAAACTGCAGATCAGAGATTTCTCTCACGTAAGGTAAACATACTGGAGATACTGAGGAGACTTGAGAATTACTGGACACTGGAGGATTAAATTAAAGGATTCTCCCGTTCCCTTTCACACAGTGAGGACAGGGGAAAAAAGAACCCCAAATCTGCATACGCCTTTTAACCAGCATTCCACCAAATTGCAGATCCAAAAAACTTCCAAACATCTCTTGTTAGAAGGATTCTGCTTTGCAAATGTGTTTAGAAATTTATAACTACCTGACTCATCTCCACCACAGAAAAGCTATTTAATGGTGTATTACTTGTCACCTGTTATCAACAGTGTCCTTTGAACCCAGCTTGAGACTACAGAGCAAAACATAAATCTGCCACAGCTTTTTGGCATTTCCTGCCAAGTACTTGCTCATACTCTGCAAAATTATGCAGACTATTAACCTTACATAAATTTTAAAAGTCTGGGTCTTCCCAAAGAACATGTAGAGGGCAGACTCATAAAAGTTCTTCAGAGCAGTGACCAGGACCAAAACAGACCAGGAAGAACTATTAAACCTCTACCTGAATTCAGGTACAGGAAGGCTGTGCATTTCCTGTACAAGAAAATGTACTGAAAAAAAGTCCATGAAAAACAAAGGGTGCTGCAACACCTTAATAACTCTACACAAGCTCTTCTGGAAGAAGAGACATTAACCTTAAGTCTCTGTGCTCCATCATCATAGCTGAGCATTTACAACAAAGGGGAAGCACAGCTCTTTGTCAATTCAGAAATAAATTTACCAGATAATCCTAAATATTTCAGTATGAAACAGCACATCAACCCTAAGAAATAATTTCTTTATCTAGAGCACAAGGTTCCTAGAAGATACAAAAGTAGTTATTGTAAGATCTATACTAAGTCAAATATTAATGTAAATATTTCTAAGAACTCTTAGTTTCTAGTTCAAATTTAATTATTTTATAGACTTACTTAATATGTTATTGCTTAATGTGCTTAAAATGTTTTGACTAGTTCAGTCAATGTTGAACAGTGAAAAAGGAGTGCAAATGACTTAAGAAAACTGTTCTTCATCTGGAAACGGTTTTCCAACACACAGTGATAGGTTTTCTGCCCATCTGTTAAACCAGCCCTATCAAATTGTTTTGAGGACAAAAAAGGGGGATAGAGAAAAAAAGACTCGCAGTATTCATCATGACTCACCCAGTATTTTTCACTAGCTTTGCTTACTAAAGTGTAACAATGTGGATTCTATATTCTATTCTTAATACATATTAAGTCCAGCTCTAGATAAAGAACTTTTCATAGTGCACCATCCTGGGATGAACTGAAAGGTCTACAGCATTTTTATACCAAAAAAAGCCTAAGTGTGGAAAAGGGCTTTTGCTGGTGCAATGTATCCCATTTCACCCCAGAGTTAACTTAGCCTGACTTGGCAAAAATACATTTACACCATTACAGGTATGCTGAAAGGAGTATCTGGAAGAGCCATGACAGCAAAACTTCTGCGGTGCAGCCCAGAACGAAGCCACCCAGGCACTTGAGCTCCCAAAGAGCACAAGGCCAGGGCACTGCAGCGCGAGGCTCTGCAAGAGGCACTCACTGGGATTTGCAGCCGGCGCCCCGAGCACGGCAGGCACACAGCGAGCTGGGAATTAAGAATGATGCTGCCACACAGCAGAGCACGGGCTGCTGCTCAGCAAAGTCTATTATAAGCAAGCTGATCTTCAGCACTGCTCACACTGCGATCAAGCTGCTCTGCTGTGAACTGGTATTTCCCCAGTTTTCAGAATAAACAAGCAAACAAACAGAAGAAAACCAACAAAACCTCCAAATAAACTACTGAACAATACCTGACACTTTGAGATAGAGATACTGAGTGTGTGCAACTTTCTCAAGGTCAAATCATTTATTAATGGACACTTGGCTATAGTCAGTTGCCTGGTTCTGTAGATGAGCTATTCTTCTCTTAATGGCAGTAACAATACAGATATACAGTAAATTAACCCAGAATGTTAAAAACAATGTCACAGCAAGTGAAAATAATTCAAACACAATTCAAATTACTCCATTAAATGATTGTATAGGTCTCATAAAATGAAAGTACATTAAATGAGTAGAAAAGATCAATAAGACCAAGAAACAACTCCATATTGATCAAGGAACAAAACTGCAGATACTTCACCCCAATTCACTGCTTCTGCTCACACAGGAAGGTTCCTCTCCATGAATCCCTTACACCCTGTCCCAGCAACTATACCAGCTGCCACTCACTTTTGTTAATCTCCTATCCTGTAAGTTTTCAAAATAGCATTAATACTTATATTAGATGTACAGTATTTCTACTGGTTCATGACATTAAGACCTAATTTTAAAATCAAAAAGTAACAATAGGTGCTTGGTGAATGGATGAAGGATGGAATTTCTGACATCTGACAGAAAGGGAATATTTTGTGCTGCTAAAACAGCTAATGAAGCATAAAAGAGTTTTAAAAATACTGAATAAGCAAATCACAGTAAAAATTAGAGGTGTTCAGGGAAAAAAAAATATTAAAATTTGTTCAACATATTATATTCACAGAAGAGTTGCAGGTCAAATATGAAAATGATTGGAAAGCTTAAGTACTCTGCAGATCTTGGGATGGAGAAAAGAAAGATGAAACCATTCTTTTACATGGGAAAGCTGCGTCTGCCATTGACTCTTACCATTCTGGTTGCTCAGAGTTTGTCTTTGGCATTTCACCTTTTACTTGGTTTTTTAAATTAAAATGTATTAAAAGGCCAACAGAATTCAATAGTGTTAACACATTTATGCTTTATCAGACTTGCAACCTTATTTAAAAAATCATCGGAGTTTATCACCTTTTATTAAACACTTTCCATTAGTAGTTACAGGAAATCACTTATAAAGGATGATAAAAAGAATGTGCAAACCTTGCTAGCAAAATGGCTGTGGTCAATTCTTGTCTCAGAGTACATGCAAAATTAATTACTTTAATTTTCTCATCCACTTTTAGAAAAAAAATATTTAAAACCATAACAGATATCATGGCAATCTTGATCCACAGCATGCAAATCACACCAATACCTATGTGCAATGTCAAAGGAATGCCATTACAATAGAGATAAAGCAAAAAAATTCACAAAACTTGTTTCCAGAAGTACTGTTTAGACTTCTGATTGTCCCTTTTACTTTTTATGTCCCATATTCAAAATTATTCTGTCATAAGCAAATACTCAACTGGTCCAGGTTATGAGTCAGTCCATTTACTTATTCTGAGTTCTGCCATAATGTCAGCTTTCTCCTACCCCTCTTTTGCTGAGTCTTCAGGGACCTCCATGGAAAGATAATAATTCAGACACCTCCTGGTATATAACATGACCATACTACAGATTTTAAGAAAGGGAATATACTGATCTGGTACTAGACACCAAGTCTCTTGTGCTTCAGTTCCACATCAGTTTATGCTATCAGTTTTTATTCCAGCTGCCATTGCTCCCTCCCTTCCACATCTCCTGGCCATGCCAACTCCTCCCTACCTGTGCACCCATACAAGCATTCTGCTGAAAATGACCCCAGTAGCTTACAGCCACAGCTCAGCATCAGCTCCTCACTCCTCTGGATACACCTATGCAAGGAACAAGCACCTGTGCATGGCAGAGATGCAAGGAGAAAAGATTTAGAGGAGAACAATTTATATCAGTTAACCAGAGATGGTGATCAGCCTTTAATCCACTGTGTGTGGAAGCTTCACATTAAAGCAATAAAAAAACTGAACTATATCTGAATCTGTAAAGTTTGGGTTTGTACGGACATCCAAGTTTTCACTATCTTACTCAGAATAGACACTCATTAATATCTATTCTGATTTCCATTTACTCAGTAACTCATTAGCACTACTTAGCACATGCCCTCAACATACAAAGAAGTTAATGCACAAATTAGTTGTGGTAAAAGCACTCAAAAATTTCAAAGCAGAAATACAAATTCTTTAGAGAAGAGATCAGAGCAGAGCAACGAATTTGGAAAGAAAAAGTATCAGATTATCTGGTATTGACACAAGTCCCTTCAGTAAGGACAAACTGTTTGTGGCAAAAGTCTTCACATGGCAATTAGACAAGTTCAGATTATTCAGATAATTGGTATCAGCTTTTTTCAAATGTTCAATCACTGCCCTTCCCAAAAGAACAAATGTGGATCCTATGTATATTCACAGTAATTCACTTACTTAATTCAGCTATTTGCTCATGTTTTAGAGGAAGAGGGATTGATTACTTCGCAAAGGAGAGGGATAACAAGAGTGTCCTTACAAGGCAGAGAAGAGCAGTGATCAGTGCGTGCTCCACATCAGGTGAGCCAAGCTTTCACCAGCCTGTGCCCAGTCCCACACTCAGCACTGAGGCTTTGCTTGCCCTGTAGCTGTGCAGGTTATTAAATGATCCAAGTACGCAGATCTCATCAGGATTAAGCCTTCTGTGATCCTAACTGCTCCTAAGAAACTATCCAGTATTGATTCCAAGTATTGATTTGGTACATTTTAGCATGCTGGTTGCAGAGCAGAAACAAAACCCAGCACTATCTCCTTCCCTGGGGAGCTTTTTTTTAATACATGTATAGCTTTAGTTTCTTCAAGCAGATACTGATTAGTAAGAGCTGTGTTTGGTAAATGTAAACATTACAGATAAATATTCTGGTGAAATACACTTCTTAAATCCTATAAAAATATATTATTCAGCCAAAGACTGAATAATAACATCTCCACTCCAATTACACATAACTAATACAGGTGACATTTTTTTTACCCTAGTATTTTACTATGAGGGTGGAAGAGGACAGGTCAAAAAATTTCTAAGGAGAACAGGTCAGGAATAACACTACTGGCCATGAAGGTGAGTGCAAAGGCAAAAGAGCATGACAAACATCAGAACATGGCAAAAAAGGATGAGAAGAACATCAGGTAAATAGCAAGCACTACCACCAAGAAACTGAATATAAAACTTCAAAAATTACGGCAGACGCCCATTATAGAATAATTTTTATGAACTTGCAAAGACAGTATTTCAGACTAATTTAACCAAGGAAAACTAAATGAAATCTCCCCAAAATAAAATAGGCTATACAGATGGAAGTCTAGTACTGTGGGTTTTACCTTTGGGAGTTGCAGCCTGCACAAGATTCTATTCTTTCATTACAAATCTGTTGTGTGGGGGGCGGAGGAGGAGTAACTGTGTTTTATCCCTGTGTTACAGGGATAAAAAGAATAGCACAATTGTTGTAAGAACATCTAGTTTTCTCTATGTATTTCTACCCATCACAATCCATACTGAACTTCACATCTATTTTTTCTGATTACCTTACCCTATACTATGTCAGTAAAGGATATTTTAGTGCTGGGGGGAAGCACTCCATAAATAAAAGTCCCTGAACAGGACATCACAAATTCCTTAGTGAAGATCATTAAACAGCGTTGGTTTTATGTGAACAGAGAAAACAAAGAGAGCTGATCAAGCTCCATCAGGAGAGTGAGGAGGACTGGCAGGAATAGCAGCTGTGCTCGAGCTCAGATTGGATTCGTGTTGGCAGAACTGTGAAATAAAGCCTGCAACATACTGAGCTTTTATGAATCCTGCTTTCCCAATAAAAGGCACCCAAGGAATTTAATGCTTATGTTTTGCCTTTCATAGGCTGTTTTACTAAGGATGGCTTCTATACAACTAAATTTATGAAAGTCCAAGATGCAATTATTTAGACATGCTGCTCCTTCTAATGGTGCCCTCTAACACATACACTAACACAGCCTCATTCATCTGAGTATCTCCAAGTGCTTCATAAATGCCAATTGAACAGATGCCACAAATCTGAAAAACATTACTGCTGGAAAATTTTCTGCTATCTGACTTAGTTAGAATAGTATGTTTTATTATACAGTAGAAAAGGTCAGTGCAAGGAGAAGTGTCTCATTTAAGCTATACATCTAACAGTATTTTCCCTGTATCAATTTTAAGAATATATTTTTCACAGTCAATTATGCAACAGTTGAGTTCCTCCCTTACCAAGAAAAAACCCCACTAAAAACTAAATAAAAAGACTGAAGAGTTTCTTAAAAATGAATTTAAAACCGAAAAATTATGTGACACATATACAAAAACCTAAATTTCAGACAAATACAGAGGTATATGAAAGACACACGAGTAAAAAAAAAATCTTTCTTATTTTCAAAGAAATGTAAAAATATACATTTAGGATTATATTTAATAGAAATTTATGCATATTATATACCCTGGTCAAATGAAAAAACTTAAGCCAGTTTATTTCATTGAATCTCTAATTTCTGGGCATAGAATACAAAAAAGGAGGAAAAATCTAAAGAAAGAAAGGATGGAGAAATGTGTAGGAAGATCTCAAAGTACATAAATATAGTGTTGTTCTTTGTGTTCCCATGCAGAAAGTATGAAAGTAGGTCACCTATCATACATTACAACAGAGTGATATAAACCAACTTCTTCTGACTACCTTGGTAGGGGAAATGTTTTTGAGTATAACATTACATAATACACTGGTGCAACTACCTCAACCTGCTTTAAATAAGTAACACTTCAGAATTTGTGAAACTGATGAACCAAAACTTTCACAGCTCAGACTTTCAAACCTGAAACTGGGGCTAGAAACAGAAGCACAGGTCCATGAACTTCAAGATTTCAATGACTTCTTATTCTCTGTGCAAGAATTCAGAGAACTTCTCTACAAATGGGATCACTGCACTCATGCTTTCTCAAGTGGAATCACTCATGCAGGGAAACCAAGCAGAGTAACTATTTGCCTTCTACAGGTATGTATACCAGTCCTTTTTTTCATTTACCCTCTTTCTGAGCCAACCTCATAACCCTGATTTCTGTGCTACTCTAGAACAGTAAACTATTATTTTATAAATCAAGCTTCAGATCAAAAGAAAGAAGGAAGTGTCATTCACTGCAATTCTGAGGCAGGTGAAAGGGCTGCAGTGTAATGTTCCAAGACAGAATTGCCTTTTCTTTGTGCTTTTCTTAGATTCTGTCTAAGCAAGCTGCCAATTTATTTAATCCATCCATAAATGAAGGTAAAAACGATTTGTCCAAAATGACACATAGTTATAAAGTAGAAACTGTAAAACATCTTTGCCTGTTGAACTCCCTTCAAGACTAAAAATAAACTTCTCCATACTCCAGACATAAAAATGCTCTAAGTGATTCAAAATCCAGCCTGGTCTGTTCAGTCTGAGATCCAGATCACTATACTCAGAGCTCAATACATAACTATTCTAACTGCAAGTGTAGCATAACAGTATGACAGAAACTTTAAATAAACATACAGAAAACCCTACCATCCATATATCTGTTTTATTCACATGTTCAGCAATAACCAGTAAGAAAATACTTACTTCTAATATTTAGTATTTTACTAGAAAGCCAAAATGGTGCTTTGCATTTCACCAAAGATAGATGTGTATGCCTTGGTAATACATATAGGAGCAGTATTTATTACATTCACAATGGAAGAATTATAATTTTGTCTCTTATATTACCATTATCAACTACAAAAACAGGTTTTTTATAATAAGCATTACCTTAATGCAGACATCAATGAAGTCATTCTAGTAGTTGTGGGAACTAGTGCATTAATTAATATTTTTAAATACATCAAAGATTGTATCTAGATTACTAATAGAAAGAAGAGCATAACTTCACCATCATTTCTTCAATAGTGCTTACTTTAATGTAAGTTCAAGTATGGAAATCCTGAAAAGAAGCTGAGAAGATACAATTTTTCAGATAATTTAAAAACTACGCACAACTACACACAATGGTTTACACTCAGAGGTTTCCTTCTTCAAGTATGAGTAAGCTATCACTCTGTAGGCACTGATGAAGGACTATAGTCTATGTTTCAAACAAATTAATATTTAATAAATAATGAAATAAATTTTATGTGTTACATGCACTGTTCATTTTTCCAATCAATTGTAATTGTAAAACATCCTTTGAGCAGTGGCAGTTTTTTCCTTGCTGCCATTTTCTGCACAAAGGTGATGGGGTACCATGGAGACTTGTATATTTTATTATTACTAAGGGAGAATTACTTAAAATTAGTTTTAGCATATTCTGTTTAAATTCTTGTCTTGAAATTGCAGTATTTTGAGTTGATCTAGATTACGTTGTTCAGTAATTTTCCTCTGTTCTTTAAAGCTATCAATATTTACACAGCCAATGATGCTCAGCTTTAAACAGTTAAGGAAAGGAAAATACCATATGCAGATGCAATTGCTACAGCCTGTTTTCATTATATTTAAAAATGCATTTGATGCATGAAGCCTGGAAGCGAAATCAATTTCCCTACTGCTTTTCAATCATCATGCAAGGTTGCAGTTTGTAAAATTGTTTACAAACCATAGAGACTGTATTTTTAAATAATTTTTAGAAGGTAGCACTTGTCTACAGTTCCCATCTTAAGATATCACAACATTTTGGCTACCATTTTAAGCATTTTTATAAAGGGAAGAAGCTGAATACAAAGTAACTTGTCTGAGTAACTTAAACCCACACAAGTCCTGTGACCACACAAGTCCTGTGAACAGTGTTAGAACAGAAATATCATTCTTTGTCTCCTACCTAATACCACCTTAGGATTTTGTCCAATGTTTCATTCATTCCCAGCTGATCAATTATTTTTGCCGCAGTGTTTTTCTTCTCTTTGACTTATTTCTCCCATGAGCAGAAATGGAGAGTTAGGCAATCTACTAAAATGGGAGAAGTGAAGAAAAGAACTTTCTTACACCTTCAACTATAAATCCATAATTTCTTTAAACTTTAGGAACTGGCTTTGTTACACAAAGAAAGATCCAAAATCATGAAGAATTTCTGCACTGAAAAGGTGAACAGGCATTGGAATAGGCTGCCCAAGGAAGTGCTCAAGAAACAGCTGGACATGGCACTTAGTGCTTAGTTGACATGGTGGTATTTGGTCAAAGGTTGAACTTGATGATCTTTGAGGTCTTTCCCAACTTTAATGATTCTATGATTCTATTAAAAATATAAAAGAAGGCAGGAATCCTATTATTTCATTTCTTCACAAATCTAAATTTTATCAGATATTGAGATCTTAAGTAGATCTGTGTCCATCTTTTCTCCTTCCCAATGCCCACACAAACAATACTACTACTTCTGATACTTTAAAGCAGAATAAATGTTGAAAGAAAAACTTTCATTAAATGGAAGAGAAGGGGAAAATTATCTTCACTGTCAAAATTAATAAAACCAGGGTCAAAATGTCCATTCAAACTACAGCTTGAACCAATTTTTCCATTGATATTGCAGCAATGTAAATCCTTGTAAAAAAGGTTATTTTAGAAAGCCTTTGGGCTAAGGGTACATTTCCTCAAATGCACCATTCTTTCTTAGTACCTTTTCAGAAGCAGGATTCCACTTTGAAGAATGCACTATACATTGGAGAATCTCTATTTAAAGAATTCAACAATTACATTGTTTCTGTTGCCAGAAAGAGTGTAATTTGTAGCACTTCAGTGAATCAAGTCATTTTTATAACCATTTTATACTTTTTATACACGTACACACATTCATACAAAATATAACTATGGTATCTCTATCACAGGAGTTATAGAATACTCTGTACATAGTGTTCAGCTGCACATGTCAAGCTCACATCATGCTTGTCATGGCAGTGGTGACAGCAGCTTTAATTGAGTCTAACAATCACAGATTTCCTCAAGATCACCAAGAGCTGTCTTGTGCCAGCTGTGTCAGCACTCCAGAATTCCAGGCTTGGTAGAGGACCTGGAACAGTGCTGAGAATGCCTTGGGTGATGGACACAGCAGGCATTTTGAGTAGCCCTGTATGTATCAGCTAAACTGAACAGCAAAGAGTTGGGTACAGTAATTAAAACTATCTGGATATGATTTTCTTCTCCCAGAAGAAGCATAACAAAATTTTCTCATTTAAAGTTCAAATATCATTCAAATATCAAAACAAATAAATAAATTACTAACTCAGTAGAAATTCAAAAGCCAAAATGCAGTCAAAGGAATAAATTTTTCTGTTCAGAGGGTAAAACATTAGCTGTCTGGCTGCTTTCTTGAGCTTGTCAAAGAACAAGCTGACCTAATCTGTGACCTGCTCACACTGTTCACTGCTTTGATATCTAACAAGCACTTCCTAGACAATAGTAATCAATGGAAACTGGAAGCTATACATTAATCTGTGAATGTGTAATATTTGTCAAGAGAATCCAGCTTCTTGCATTATTTTGCAGGTGCTAAAATTAATTAAAAATAATAAAAGCTCAAGCTGTAAAACTCAGCCACTTTCACATCTATTTCTAACTGCTACTATTATTCCACCATGTCAGTAACCAATAATGCTATCCTAGAGTAGAATATTGCTGCCAATTTTACAAGAAAAAAAAAAAAAGGTTTTTCCAGAATTAAAACTGCATTTCTTTCCATTTATTTATTCATTCATTCAACAGACGCATTAGCCAAGACTCTGCACAAAACCAGAATATTAAATTGTATCAGCTGGATGTATTTCTAAAAAGAATATAAAAATTTAAAAAGATTAGTGATTTGGTGAATTCATTTCTTCAGTATCTACATCTAGCAACTCTCAGCAATCTTCAAACATACTTTGAAAATATAGATGCTTTCAGGCTAGCACAGAAAAACTTTGCATCATAATCAGAGATTTAAACAAAGATTTAAAATTACCGATTAGCAATTTTATGTGGACTCTCTACAATCCACAGTTCCCTCTGCAGCTGCTGGTTCATGGAATTTTTGGGACCAATCCCATTTCCATTCTCATTTCCTTGTGTTGTGGATCAAATCTACTCAAGGCAATTTTGTGCCCAGCTGATCACAGGACTCCATTCAGCCAACTGCCATACATGGCAATCATACCCAACAGAATTATATTGTGGCACCAAAGTGAAGAAATACTGATATTGTTGAAGAATTTTTCAAAACACCCAAAACTTAAAGCAAGGTTAGAAGTCAAGCTCTTAGCAGCTTTGTACAAAAGCAGCCATGAAATTCAACACTCAACATTCTCTGTCTATATATAGCAAAAGATCATTAAGAAAATGAAGAAAGCCTATATAAATAAATCTGAAGAGCAGCTCAGTCACCCTTGCAGCAATTCTCACCATTTCCCTGTCCTTGTGTGTGACTCCTTTGGTTCTCATCAAATATTCATGTGACTAACTCCACGCCTGGCTCATCCTCAATAGGTGTCTTTGCCTCTTCCTTCTGCCACATCACGCACACATAAGGTGGCACTGGGAAGAATGAGAGAAGGGGAAATGCACCAATACAAGGCACCTAATATACTAATGACAATTTCTTTTCAGTATGGCACAATCCAAAGTACCACACATAAAAACATTATGTCCAGTTTGTTCTACTCATAATATTGATTTGGTTAACTGTTGTTAAACTGCATGGTGCTGCTTGTTATAGGTTTTATTTATGAAGCATCTTTAGACTTAATTTAACCTCTTAGCTGGTGTTGGCAGCAACAATTTCTCAATGTCAAATTACAGGTGAAACAGTTTTGCATTTTTGGCCTGTGTTTAATAATCATCTATGCATGTTGCAAGGCATGTTTCCTTAGAGATGGGGGGGTGTTTAATTTTCAAAAGATTGAGGATGAAGTAGAGAGTTCTATAGTGTTTCATCAATATATTTTTTTAAATCTCATTAATTATTTGCATCTTCTGAAGGTTTGTTTTGCTCCCCCACCGCTATTGCAATGCAGTTGAGGGCTTAAAGCAATTTAGATAAAAGTAAAGTTAGTGCAAGAAATAATTTATATTCTGACTTTGCCAATACATTACTTTACTTTAGAAGAAAAAAAATTATGTCTTGAGAGATAGATACATGAACTATTTTTTCCACACAAACCCAAAGTCTCTCTTTATTACTCCAAAGCACGTCTTTGGTTTAACTTTGTCAAGTCTAGTTAGTCATTAAAAATCTGTGCTTAAAGATCTGCAAAGAGAATAAATGTGGAAAATTTCTACAGTTCATGCATTCTTCAAAAAGAAATTGATCTTGTATTACAGAGACTGGACAGATTAATGAAATACAGATAGCCTTTCCAGATCTGTGCTAGGCATCTAGGACATAACCCAACTGTTGTTCTACAAAATACAATAGCGTGAACAGAAACTATGAAGCAGACATAGGATGCTCGGGTATTGTGGTCATGGACATTGCACAAGAAGCTAAAATCCTTAGTTTAAATATTAATCCATACTACCGCTAACTGTCCATATACATTTGCTCTAGATTAAGGATACTGAATACAAACTAAAACTCTGTTTTATTGCCTCCAAGTATATTGTAATAGTTGCTTTGCCTACAGGCTTCAAGATTACTCAAAGTAGGTTTTACACTCTCACAAATGCTATCAATACAGCCTGCAAAATTTATCAAGGTATGCAGTAAACCAACAGTCCAAGAGCCACAGAGTTCTTACACACAGATACCCCCAAACACCACTGGAAAGTCCCTGCTGAAGTATTCTAGCCTAGACCTGTATTGCTTATTGAGATAATGCCAGCTTCAAGATTTTGGAGTGGGAGTATTAAACCGGGTATTAGCAAGAATCCAATAAACAGGTAGATACCTAGAATTTTTTTGATGGTGGCAAACAAAATAGGCTTTTGAAGAGTATATAAAAAATTTGCAGGGAAAAAAATCAACTGCCTGGGGGGACAGAAAGTGCTGAGTTTTTTCCTTTTACTTCAACAGCAAGGCCACAGAAAAGGTATTACAACATAAAGCAACATCAAAGAAAAACATTTCAAGACTAATGACCATCAAGTTTAAAGTAGTAACCACTTTCAAAGGGCAGGCTCTCCTTTCCTTTCATTCTTTCCTCACATTAGAACTAATTTGCTTGATTAATAAGAGAAAATAATGTTCTCCATATCCAGCTGTCTCTCAGGGCAAATAAATTCTCACTGGGCACCATATCTACTTTGGAAAGAATAAGAACTAGAAAAGACCTCTACTTGTGTCAGAACAGCAATTTCGCTTTCAGAAAGACAGCATGGTAACAGGCAGTCAGTGTGTAATAACTCACAAGTTTTTCCTCTTGATAGGTTGTTGCTGTTGTTATTCTTCATCTTCCACATTTCCTGCAGGAGCTCCTAACTCAAGGTATTATTTTGCAGAGCTGCTAGCCTACTAGAAATAGTGAAGCTTCTCACTTTGGAAGGTACCAGAAATAATGCACATAACATTTTCCTCTTTCCCATTACAACTAGCTCCTATTACTGCAACTCATGCTACCTATATGTTTTAATTGATTACGTAGATCATCAGTGAAGGCTGCTGAAGAATTTGACAAGCTTTTTCTCCATAAACCTGTATTTGCTTATCATCCATCAGTGCAATAAAAATGTCTTGAACAACCATTTTAAATTTCTCAAGATTTTATTAGTAAAATAAAACTTAGGCTTCAAGTCTAATGACTGCAAAGCCAGCTCCAGGCATCAACCATATGCAATGCAAAACAGTATTCCCTTCCTCAGACATACCACTGACACTACTGCTCTCAGCCTTCTCCCAAAAAACAGCAAATGAAAGCATTTTTCATACAAGCTGTGGTTTGCTTCAGTGTTACAGTAAGTGATTTCAAAGACAACAATTATGCACTGAGGTTAAAAATACTTTAGAAGACGGAAAAAAACTGAAACTATGGTTTAGTCACAAAAATCCTTGATATTTGAAAGCTTCACAGACAAAATTAGTTCTTCCTGTGCATGCGTATGCATGAATTTTAACTCAGTTTAGGTATTTATTTTAGATTCTACAGCTACAATAGATATGGGGTTTTTTTAAATCCCAGAAAATATGAAGGGGTTTATATTTCTCTTTCATTTATCCACTTAAGAAAGTAAGAGATGTTTTTCAATAATCAATAAAAAATTAAACTATATTATGGATAGAAATTATGAAAATGAATGAACCTAAACAACAGAGGAAGAACAAAAATAAACTGAATATGATACCAACACAAATCTAAATTTAGATCAACATGCACATCAATCAAATGGATATTTTTTAGTAGAGGAAATGCGAAGCCAACACACTGTACTAAATTAGTCCAATTTCCATGTTATTATGCATTTATCATTATAGCTTATTAAACTATTTAAGCTTCTCTCACATGTCTTTTTATGGCACTACATAAACAGATTTTCTATCAGTTTCCCTGAACAACCTTGTAAAAACAACTGAAGAATCAAGGTGGCAAAGAGGGAACAATCGAGTAATTTATCATTTAAAAATCAGACAAGAAAACATACTGCAAACGATTTTTCATATTTTGAGAATTTAATTTTTAGAATATCACCACTGTCAGACTGATGTCATTTGAACCAAACACAGAAGCTGACATTATTTGAACTGCTTATGTCAGGCATTCACAACAAGGGGGGGAATCTAACTACTGTCCTTAGGTTTTATTTTGTTGTCTGAAGAAGGCAAAGTATGTCCCTGTCACATGCAGAGTCACTGAACTTTGATTTTAAGGGTATTTAGCCTAATGGATCCTTTTCACACACTTCCTGTAGTCTTTCCAAGCTGAATCAGCCAAGCAGCTACCTGATCAAGACTGACACATATGAAGTCACCCTTGTGGAAACCTTTACACGGCTGTGTTAGCCTTAAAAAAATTGAAGGGACATGACAGCTGATACCTATTCATGTTGTGTTCACTCTTTATTTACAGGGCAATTAAGATCGTAAGATTTGTCTCTTAATTTCAGCTAGAACAATGTTTGCTACTAGGCACACCATGTGAACACTTTGTCTTAATTAAGAGACAATGGTACCGCCTTTCTAGTTTAAAAAATTACTAGAAACAAAGTCTATCCAAAATCTCTGCTGAATAAACAACTCTAGAGAAAATCTTCCTGTTTTCTCATTTTGTTTTATATTAGCAATTCCACTTAAAGGATATTAAAGCAGGAAGGTTTGTAACCAACTCCTACATCAGGGGATTGTAAGAGGGCAGCTAGCGCTGCTCCTGCTGCTGCCTGTCCTGCATACCTGGCTGCTCATGACTTTCACAACTATCTGACAAAGAGTCCTGAACCAGATCCTGAAGTTTCAACCCTTCATGTTAACTTCAGCTGCCTCTCAATCCAAAGCAACATAATCAGCCAGGCAGAACACATCCTGACAGGGCTACACCGAGGCTGCTGTGCAATGCACAAACACAGATCTGCCAGAGGAGCTGGGACTTGGAGATGCTGGGCAACACAGCCAACCAGCAGTGGGGAACAACACTGAAAACTTCCTCCAACGTACAACACTGAAAACTTCCTCCAACGTACAAAATACCTTCAAGGAAGAAAGGTAAGCAATCCAAAGGGACTGCAAACCACAAGGCAGTATTTTCTCATTCTACAGCCACACAGCGTCAGGACTCCAGCTCCAGAACATTTCAGCTTCTATGCTAACCACTTTGCAACTTTGGGAACAAATGTTCTTTCAGGCACGTTTTCACAAGGCTCACACAATGTGAGCAGGTGCCTTTTTTATTTGTATGTTCAAGGCCCCACAAAAGATATGATGTCAGAATTCCAAAAGCCTTTGCATAATAATGAATATCCTCACTAAAATTCAGTAATAATTACCAACTTAGAACTAAGAATATTTTACAAAAGCAGAAACCTCTCAAGTTCTCAGAATAGTCAAAGTACAATTTTAATTAAGGAGAAACCAAATTCATAGTAATATTACAACTTCTAAAGAAAAGTGGAAAAAAAATCTTTGAATTTATAGTCACTAACTAAAATATACCAAAATCTACTACAACATACAGCACCACTCATTATGAATGTTTATACTAAAGGACAAACCCCCTCCATGGAGAAAAGCCAGAGCAAGACTGATGTTATTTAAATTACTATTAAATTTACCAGCCATACTTTCCTCCTGAGCATAACTGATAGTTTTTTTTCTTTCCACTAAAATGTTTAAATAATTGTGCAATAATGCACTAGGACCATGATTTATCTGTACCATTTAACCAAACTTATTGTTATGATACAAAAAGGATGCCTTCCCTACATATGAGTGATATGCAGCAATGGTTTTGAAATTATTCTTTGGTATCACCTCATTGTGTAAAACTAAAACAAGATACATGTTTGGTATTAATAGCTAAAGGGCATTTTCTAACTTACACATTTCCTCATGAGTACAGAACCTTCCAGTGCTGAAAAGGTCAACAGTTGTTCTAACATGGAATACTACTGAACAAATAACCTATGCCTAATAGTTATACAAACACAAAGGAATCTTATAAAACATTCTTATTCCACTGCAAAAGTAGATAATTTTTCCTTAAGCTGCTATGCTATCAATAACTCTGAATCTTCAAAATTAATATGTACACATTATATATAAAAATACATAAACATGTAAAATATATTTACTATTATAGTATATATATAATTTATAATTTATTCTATGTCTATTTAAAAATACTTGTCTTTGTGCAGCTTCCAAAGGTGTTCATCTTTGTAAACACAAGAGGAAGCACAGTGAAACAACATGCAATTAATCTGGAAAATCCAGATTTTTCCAGGGATGTAATTCTACAGTGGCAGAACAAAGATCAACAATGTCCCATGTGCAGGACTGTTTTCTGCCAAGGGAAACGTGAATGTTAGAAAAGTGGGGAAAAAAAAACCCCTCACAAAACCCAACCTACATAAGTCATTATAAAAATAACAAAACAAAGGAAGATGGCAATCAACAGTAAGGGAGAAGAGGAAATAAATTTTAAGGGTAAGACACTGAATGGAAAATTAATTTTTTGGATGTCAGTCCTTGCTGCAGAAAAGGAATAATAGCCTTAGAATAGTTCTCTATAGATAAAAGAAATGAGAATAAAGTACTTGAGCCAAAAGAAAGAAAAGACCATGTTACCATCCGAGTCACAACGGTACTATCTAGAAATTCTAACAAAATTTTTGTCATCTATTCAGCGTATCACTCTCAAATAATAATAAAAACCTTTATGACTAGATCTTGTATATGGGTCAAGAGTCAACATTTACATAAAAGCATGATCCAGACTAGCAAGCTGTAATTTCAGGATCAGGTAGAAAGCAGAACACATTTACAAATTCAGCATAACAAGGGCACATCAGTACAACTCCCAGACTCAAACAGCTATTTCCATAGCTTCTTTTTCCTTGATACTATAGAAGTTACTGGATTTTGAACAATATTCTAACAAAATTCTCTGCAACTGACTATTGAGGAAACTGAGATACAACAAGGTAAGAAACAATTTTAGATATAGACCACAAACTGCTAGAACAGATACAAATCACAAAACATTCAGAAGAGTTAGGTTAGAATTGAGCACGACACTCCTCAGAGTCGGTAAATGAAAGGTACAGAGGAGCTATCTAGCTGGAATTGTGCAGATGCACCATGTAAATAATGCTGAACAACAATCCCAGGGCAGGATATCCAAAACCACCCAATATTCATTTTCTAAAGCAACTTGAGCTCTAAAGACACTATCTGGCACTAAAAAATTTGTATGAGTTAGGATCTCAAGTCTCTTGCTAATATGAAAACAGATGACATTTTTAGATCCAGATGCAGTAAAATTCTAAATAGTCACTAAAGGAGCAGCAGATTCAGACTAGGAAACAAGATATGCAGTACAAAGAAAGAAAGTGTTGCTGAAGCATTCAGGATGAAAAAAAGAATAATGCAGAGAACAAGGAAAGTGAGCAGAGTCTCACAACTGTGCCAATAAAGATCTTCAAGATCCATGACATCTGGATGTTAAAATAGTCTGCAGTAGGTTTATGTAAAATTAAACATTAAACACATTAAAAGAATTTTAAAGCTCCAAAACCAAGGACTCTGATAGAAAAACATTAGAACTGTGTACTTCATGTGGCCCTGCTACACCTTTTGAGCCTAATGAGTCTTTTTAAATAAACTAAGCTTATTTAAAGCACTGCAGTTCAAGAAACTGATTCAGGGTGATCCTATAAACTCAACAGCAGAGCTTTGACTTTCAGATCTAGAGATGACCTACCACAGTTTGGGAATGCAGTAACAGCCAATGTTGGGACATTACTTCTTTGTGTAGAAAGTTATACAGTAGATAAAAGACAGAAGAGGACCAAAAAATACACTACAACTTGCAAATTTCTGGACTTCCTCCTCACAGCAAACCAGAAAAATATATTCTCACATACAGCTATGACTCCTGAATTGAATTTAGAGGTACTTACAGGGATGTGTGTTATGGCAATTGCAATTATTATTACCTGCACCCAGTGTCCCTTTACATGCACATGCCTCTACAGCCTTGTGCTCCACTCTGATTCAAGCTCCTGCCTCTCTGCATTTCTTTTCCCTCCACATCAGACCCAGCAGTCTCAACCCTTCACAGTCTATTCTCTGTAACCATCTGGATCTCCCTCTCCCCTTGTGTTGCTATTCTCAATCCTAAAACTCCCTGTCATCAGTCTTCTGGTTTAGGATTCCTGCTGTTCCCTGATACTTCTACCTTCTCATTACCTTTTCACCCCACTTTTCACCTCACTTTTCACTACCCTAACAGCCAAAATACCAGTCAAATTCTTTCTCCCATCTGTACTGATATAGAAACAGGTATAAGAACAGCACATTTTCTGTTTATGCTTGGTGCCTGCACATGGCTCCTTTTGCCCACTCTTCCCTATCTACCCTTTGAGGATGAAGTCATCTGTTCACACCATCTTAACTAGCATCTGCACAGCAATGGCTTATAAGCATGTCTATCCATCCACCTACTCCTGATTGCCTCCATATGGTACTGCTTCTTTTCCTGATTTTGTATCCAGAAAACTTAAGCTTAATATATGTTCACAACTCAGCTCCTTATCACTCCTCTCAAACACTTTTTGCAGATAAAACTTCTGCCAGTATCACCTGCTGTCATACAGGTAGTCTTTTGTGACCCCTTTGCTTGAATTTGAACCATATATTCATGGTATACCCAAAATCCCGTTACAATCTTCCTCTGTGTGTACATCTTTTTCCAACAGTACAGCTCATCCAATACCTCCATCTTTGTTCAGGCATACACTGAAGAATTAGAAAAGGAGATGAAGATTCATCTGTTTAAATTTAGACAGGCTTCCTTACTTATCCTTAGTCATACTGAAAGTGAAGCAAGTAAATCTCTTTAATATATTAGTATTTATGCTTTGATTTCAGCAATCCTCTTTATCACATCACCTTTAAGAGCTATGCTGGTATCACTGTTTTCAAGCTCTTGGGAGGCAGATGATACAGAGACAGCTCAAAGGGTTCAATCAGCTGCTACTCAGCATAGCCAGCTGGTAGCTAGTGATCTCTGTTAAAGTTTCTGCAATCTTTATTTACATGGTTTCTGAATGCAAAACAGTATGGAACAGGAAGCATGCTGGATGGATATGAAGCCATTTTTAAAAACAAATAAAGCATGCTGTTACCTAAAGATAAATAATATATTGATAGCTGTCTGAACGAAAAAGTAAAGAAAAGAAATAAAGACATCTGAGTTACACAACTGCATTCTGTATTTGCATTAACAACCTAAAAACAGAGGACACCATCAAAATTTGACCCAAACTACCATCTTAACACAGTTACTTATGTAAGAACTCTACTTTAACATTTAGTACTTTATCACACCTTAAAAAAAACCTTAAAAATCTTTTAAGTCATGGTGAAAAAAAGCCCCACACTAATTTGAGATTATAAATTACCTATAGGACATTTTATACTCAGATATTCTTAAACTATTTGTTTCAGCAAACCAATTTTGGAAAATATTATTTTGGGGTTGATACTGAAATGATTTCCAAGGTTTATTTAGCACCAGTACAAATTAAAACAGGTATTGTGCTACACTTCTCATTAGGTGGTTGTGAGCATTGCTTATACTGATAGAACAGATTTAGAAATAAGTGGTGAAACAAAAAGTGAAAAGAAAGGCATCCCTTGCAAAGTGAAGGTCAAGAACATCATGCAAGAAAGACATCCTTACAAAAACCTGTCAAGTCTCTAGAAAAATTCATGTGAAACATGCAAGTTTTTTTAGAAGTTTACATTTCAATAAAATTAATAACCTCCACAACTATACATACATTGTACATAGTGATGGATCCTAAAAATAATTTTTTTCTGATCATGAATCAACTGAATTATCATGTCTGAATAATTATCAGGGTCTGAATAATCTCAGTGCATCCTAGCATAAATTTTCCTAATATACATGTGGGTATCAAGTTATCCTCAATATAACTTATTGCTACAAAACCTAGATGACCACTTGCATGTAAACATGCATGGTGAAATTCAGCATGGCTTAAAGAGGCAGTACTATTTCAGAATGTTTTTAAGACAAGAAAAATCAACCAACCAAAACAAATAAACAAACAAAAAATTAAAACACCTACAAGGCTCAGAAATTGACAGTAGGTAAATATAGACTGTTGGAAGCTTTTAAAGTAATAACTGTTTAGTCCCCGGGTTTTTTTTCAGGGCCATGTGGTTTCCAGTGTACACAAAGTAAAGAGTGAAAAGGTAAAAATAAAACAGGCATACCCTTAATATATTCCTGAATTCATAAATCATTTGTAAATTTAGTCCTTTTATAAAAGAATCCTTATATAAATTGGGGGGAGGGAGGGCATCAATCCCATATATGAAGCACAATTAAAGCCCAACATCACTGACCAATCAAAATTAGTGAATGCACTGCATCTCTCTGCAGTGAGGAGAAGCGACAAGGTAGGCTGTCATTCTGCAAAAGCTGCCCATCGCAAGCTTTCCTCTCAGAAGCACTGCTCTTCTTTTTTAGAAAGCTTGAATCTCAGTGGTGTCTCTGGAGACAAGAAGCCTTCAGTATGTTAAATTACTTTCATTATGTATTTTCAGATGCTTATTGATTCTACCGTAGGAAGAGTGGGAGACTGCAGCAGCCTGTAAACCAGAACTAAAGCAATTGTATACATGAGCAGTATGCTGAAACAATGGCACAGTACAGGCACAAATTTTCATTAAGGTCATTTTTTGAAGATATGCTTATTACCCTCTTTCCCTTCTACTCTGCTAACAAGTGAACAAAATGAATCCCTCCAACCTGGAACTGCTTCACCTGCATCGAGAATTTACCAAATCTTTAGTAGAGGTAAGACCTGTTCCTTATTATGATATACAGAATAATCAACATTAAACCAAATTAAAAATTGGAGGAAAAAAGGCAAGAGATCAGATTCAACTTATATTAAGCAGTAATATATTGGTATATTTAAGACCAGGAAATATTTAAATGCTATTTCCCCTTCCCCATTAAAAATATAATGATAGCAAAATGTTATTCTGTATGAAAATCTTATAGAATATTAAGAACCTGTTTTGTTCGTACAACATGAAGACAGTACAGTTTAAGCTCATACAGTACTGGGGAAAACAACCACATAAAGCAACTGGGAATATTTTTCCTCCCTCAGCAGTATTTCCAATTATTGGCAGTTAAATATGTTTCAAATTTATTCTGTTACTCTTTGAAGGATCAGATAGTCTGTAATTAGTGCATACTTATTGCTTTATGAAGGTTGGCTCGTATGACTAATCTCTGATTACTTAAGAAATCCCCCTTTTTTGTTGTTTTTTTTTAAAACTTATTTATTTCGTTCTCCTGTACATACAAGCCATTTATTAAAAGCATGGATTTGCTAAACATTTATTTCAAGAAAGGAAAGGATAACAGTGTGCAAATTAAACAAAACCGTATTTTTAAAAGGCTCATTAATGCTGTTCAGTTTCTCATTAAAAAACAAGAGAGTTGTATGTATAAACTACCTGCTCACCAGAGCTATAAAACTACATTTTGTAGCTTTAGTCACAGACAGTCTGCATCCAACTATTGCTTCTAGCCAGGATCTTTTGTAACCTGCACTATCTAGAGAATAGGAAACTTGTCCAAAAAACCTAAATTCATGTAAGCTGACAGAGGAATATGATTTTAATAGCAAGTAGAGAGCAGGCAAACTGTTTTTCTGTGTAATCTATAAGGTCCAATTTTACAGATCCTTTATTCATTAAATAAGTGATATTAGAAAATACATTCTTGCATTACTTTATTTTTGAAATTACAAGCCCTACTTTTAACCTTTTTTTTCCTCCCCTTCACAAGGGCATGCAGCAACTAATTCAGTTTTACTACTGACAATATGAAGAATGCAGTTGACCGGGTATCTTTGTAGCTGTATGACCTACGAGCAGCAGGATGCATCCCTAAAATGTATTCTTAAGACATAAAGGAATTAAAAACAAAACATGGAACACACTTGCATTACCATTTACGTGCATGACACTTCAACAATATACATGGAAGACTAACACATCTGCTCAGATTTTCATTAAAAGAAGAGTGCAATGATTGATTCTTAAAATGGTGAGCATTTCTTAAAGAGGGATTTATAATTTAAAACCAGAATTGTGGAAACTACTGATGCATGAAGAGACAATGAAACATGAAATCCCAAAAGGAGAATATGCATACTTCATCAGCAAGCTGAATAAAGGTTTAACCAAGCTTTTTCTATACTATTCATTAAATAACTTGTCATAATGACTAATGGATATTTTTCTCTCAATTTTATGATGTTATGTATTCTCCTTAAATCAAAATAAACCAAATTAGGTAACCCATGGTTACTCTCAAAGCACATGAACTGGATTTTATGATGTATAGCAACTTCTTTCACTAAGCCATCACTCAAAAGTAATGAGCAGGAATATGACAGAAAGAAATATGCAACCATAAACTAAGGATGTCTACACACTCTCTGAAAACAGAGATCAGAAAATATTATTTTTTAAACCTGGAAAATAAAAACAGGCTTCTACAAAATGCATCAGGGGAAGGAAATTAACATCACTTAAAAGAAGGTTTATTTATTATTGCTGGCTTGAAACTTATAACAGACACACAGAGTATGCCCTGGTCTGTAGAAGTATCCGAGGCAATTAAGAAGTCCCCATGTTTATTCAGAACTTTTTGCTGCTGAACTGCAGGAACCAAAAAAAGGAAAACAAAAAAAACCTGCAAGAAATGAAATCACAGCTCAGCTACCACTTGATTTCCAGGTTACAGTGCATTACAAAAATCTCTCAGTGACACCATGTGTCAGGTTCTGCCAAGCTGCTGCCACGCTGTGCCAGGCCCCTGAGGCACAGAGAGCAGGTAGGTGCCCGGCGCTGCCCGCGCGGCGCTGGGTGAACGAGCTCCTGGCCACACAGCTCTGCCTCCCGAAACCCAGGCAATGCAACAAGGAGGTGATGGTTAATCTATTCACGGTTTCCTAACACATCTGAGGTTTTCCGTTTTCACAAAATCTCGGTTGCTCTAAGGTTAGGGTGAGACTGTAATTTGTTTTAGCAGATCTGCTTTTGATTTCTTCCTGGCTTTTGCTAATACAAAAGAACTTAATTTATCCAGCAATGCATGTAGAATGGTTTCTTGAAACCCATTCACAGCCAGGACAGCATGCAAGAGGAGATCATTTCCCTGAGGGTTAATGTAAGACAGATAGAGGTTGCCTAAATTAGAAATGAAACAAAGCTTTTGAAATATTTCTTGTTTCATTTCACATCTGAGAGTAAAACGTTCTAATTTACATCTTTTTTATTTAAGAGGTACATGTGAAATAACTGTTGAAGAATACCAAGAATTTTCATCATACAATTTGCAATTAATAGTATTGTTCAACTGAGGCTTTTCAGAACTGCCGATGAAATCCATTTGCATACTGTATCCCAAGTGTGCTTAATTCATACTTTCATTTTAAAAGAGCTCAATTTTGTTCACCTTAGTGCTATCCGTTTTAATGTATTCAGAATAGAATAAAGGTAGACATTAAAATTTATTTTCATGCCAAATATTTCCCCTCTTAAATTTAAAAAAACCCTCCAGTATCATAAGAAGAAATTTAGTAACCTTTTATTTATTCAATCAATTACAAACTCAAGAGCTGGCTGACGATAGAAATCATACAAACATCAGGTATTACATGCAGATGCTATATTTAGAACTTACCCACATGTTTAAAACTAAGCAGATGAGACACAAATTAAAAAATCTGCTATATAAAATAAATACCTTTTTGATCCTTACTTATTCCTAAGAGAAACATGGTATGTATGTAAATCTGTTTGGTTTAATTTCAGTTTGTATTAAAAAAAACAAACCCAAAACAAGACCTGAAAGAGATAATTTTCCTTTTAAATATTATTTGCGGAAATTATTTCCTTGCATATATTCTGGAACAAAATTAAATACTCTTCCATTCCCTGTAGGCACAGATTTCTTGAAGAAATTGAAAATTCTAATCAGAAAAAGGAAACGTAGCATTTTATAATAAACTCAATTTCTCAAACCCAAATAAGTTTTGCATTTGAAATTATGTATACTTTTATAAAGCTGTTGTAGTGGCAAGTATCATACACATAGATGCACAGAAGATAAAAATGAATAGAAGGTTTAGACTCTAAAAATCTGGTGAATTACAGAACATCACATTTCAGACCATAGCACTACTGTAAACCTTACAAGAGAGAGGTGGATAAACTGGCATAAATAATTTAAACATCCTTTTTATGGGACATAAGCAACAGTGCTCCATGTTCCTATCACTTATTTTTCCACAAGAGCTTTTTAAAATGATCTTGATCACTAATTTGTTAATACTTAACAACATTCTTCTAAAATGACCCTCAAAGCAATACAAAGGCTATGCACAAAGTATGGTTTATTCAACAAACGAGCCCTTTGTGAAAAACCACATCACTATAAACAAAGGCTTGCCTCCCTAAGTGGAAGCTTTTCACTATTTTTTCTTTTTTCAAACAAATCCTGCTTTCTTTCAAAAAGCAAAGACCTTATTCTAGATCTTCAGGCTTTTGAGTCTATGCCAATTAAAGCTCTAAATATACTGTAAATGAAGAGTTTGGTAACAATATTGCTTTTCCTCCCTCCTCCTTCCCCAGCATTTACCTACAATAAGTGTTTAAAAACAAAATCAAATAGTTCCATATTTTATTTCACCTTTCAGGAGAAAAACCATCGGCAACAAAAGAATGTGTTTGTCCCCCATTCTGGAAGTCAACATGCAGTCCGAATCTAATATTACAGTTCGAGATGCCATTGATGACATCGATACCAACATGTACCAACCACTGTCATATCCATTAAGCTTTCAAGTTTCTCTCACTGGATTTTTGATGTTAGAAATTGTTTTGGGACTTGGCAGCAACCTCACCGTGCTGGTACTTTACTGTATGAAATCCAACTTAATCAATTCTGTCAGTAACATAATTACAATGAACCTTCATGTACTTGATGTAATAATTTGTGTGGGATGTATTCCTCTAACTATAGTTATCCTTCTGCTTTCACTGGAGAGTAACACTGCTCTCATCTGCTGCTTCCATGAGGCTTGTGTCTCTTTTGCAAGCGTTTCAACTGCAATCAACGTCTTCGCTATCACGCTGGACCGATACGACATCTCTGTAAAACCTGCTAATCGAATCCTGACCATGGGAAGGGCTGTGATATTAATGACATCAATATGGATCATTTCACTTTTTTCCTTCCTGATTCCTTTCATTGAAGTAAACTTTTTCAGTCTTCAAAGTGCAAGTACTTGGGAAAATAAGACACTTCTGTGCGTGAGTACAAATGAGTACCACACTGAACTAGGAATGTACTACCACATCCTCGTTCAGATCCCAATATTTTTCTTCACTGTTATAGTAATGCTAATTACATACACCAAAATACTCCAGGCCCTAAATATTCGGATTGGTACAAGATTTACAACGGGACAAAAGAAGAAAAACAGAAAGAAAAAAACTATTTCTTTGACCACACAGCATGAGACTACAGATGTGTCCCACAGCAGTGCAGGAAAAAATGTCGTCTTTGGTGTAAGGACTTCCGTGTCTGTCATAATTGCTCTACGCCGAGCTGTAAAACGGCACCGGGAGCGACGAGAACGGCAAAAGAGAGTCTTCAGAATGTCCCTTCTGATTATCTCAACATTCCTTCTCTGCTGGACACCCATCTCTGTTTTAAACACCACTATCTTATGTTTGGGCCCAAGTGACCTTTTGGTAAAGTTGAGATTATGTTTTCTAGTAATGGCATATGGAACAACTATATTTCACCCTCTACTTTACGCATTCACGAGGCAAAAGTTTCAGAAAGTTCTGAAAAGTAAGATGAAAAAGCGAGTTGTTTCAATAGTGGAAGCAGATCCCATGCCAAATAACGCTGTAATACACAACTCATGGATAGAGCCTAAAAGGAACAAAAAGATTACCTTTGAAGACAGCGAAGTAAGACAGAAATGTTTAGTACCTCAGGTTGTCACTGACTAGGTTTCAGTATTCACCAAAACACATCAAACGGAATATTTGAACAAGTTGTAAAAAAAAATACTGCCAAATAAGAAAAACTTTTTTAACTATTGGCGAGACTGTATATTTTCAATATATATGTTAAATAGAGTAGGTCTTGTATATTCAATTTCTTCATTATGTAAGATATATGTTGCATGGCTGTTTGTTAGCGTAACACCATGTGTATATTTGTCAAAAATATTCAAGTCCTCTTTTTTTAGAAAATAAATAGCCTTAAAGAACTGCAAACTTTTAAAAATATTTGTATGGCTCAATTTCTCTGTAAATATAAAAGAATTTTTAAGCAAAAATTGCACTTGGGAATACTTTTCTATAGCACAAATTCACCATTTTTTACACTATGGTGTTTTTAAATTTAATTCATAAACAATATTGATCAGAGGTATTCTGAATATTATGCAGCTACAACCAGGATGCATTTTGACCTCATATTTAGATATCCCACTTATTTCAATCTTCTCCAGCATGCAACTACTATGCACAGAAAAAGCCATTTACATTATGTCCTTCAGTGAATGGTTCAGAAACTTTTGATATGCGGGAAAAAAAAAATCATGCTGGTCCAAAAATTGAAAATACCCTTAAGAAAAGTAAAGTTTTACATATACAATCTTATATCCACAATTTCTACATGGAAAATACACAACTTTGAATAATTACAAAGGACAGGGCAGGGGTAAAAGGATAAATGAAAGAAAAAAGCACGGGTGAGAAAATTACTTGACTGATGCTAAAAGTCAATCCTGTGCAAAGGTTTAGTTTTTCACACTGACCTCTAGTGTGACACAAGCACCTTTCATACAGGAATTTTTAATTCATACCATTTATCTACATAGATATGACTAGTAAATGCCACAGCTAAAGTAGGAGGTAATTTTTCTTGCCCTTGATAACTTTATTATTTTCCATTGTGTTTAGCTCTAGCCATGAAATTGCCTTGTCACAAACCAATCACCAATACTGCTAGCTACACTATTCCTGCATTTCCTGGGCAGCCACGGCATACCTTTGCTCTACATTGTCTTCTCCAATTTCATCTTAAACCTGCATAGGCATATCAAGAAGCCTTAGGAATTTATCATCACTCACAGCACTTGTAAGCAAGAATTAAGATATTCATACAAACATAAGTTTGTCAAGTTGTTTGCACCGTGCCATGCCTAAAAATTTCTTAATTTCAATGAAACAGTGGCAGGGAGGGGGAAACAAAACAAAAAGCTGCAAAATCAATCAGCATGATTTCACTCCTCTTGTTACATAAACTGATCAGTGTGTCACCAGCTACCAGTATATTTAAAATGCTAATTCTCAATAACTATTATCTTATATAAAAAAGCAGATCATACCCTTGAATATGAGAGCTAGTTTGACTAAAGTATTACATAAAAAATTAGGATTTCTAAAGCACTTTTTTGAAGTTAATAAATAAGTGCACTTATTAACTTTATTAATAAAATTAATAAAATAAGTGCAGTTTTAAGGGAACAAAAAGCTATTTTCCACCACATAGCTAAATTATTAATCATATGTGTATTGCCAAAACTGGTTTTATGCTTAAAAAAAGTACTAGTAATGTATCTGAGTTTACTTGACCTCATGCCTTAGCTGACTAGAACAGAAGACTTAAAATATAATACTACAGCTCCATATTCCACAAAGAATAGCCACTTATAATCAGGTAAATTCTACCTAGAAATGTTATAATTTGATTGATGTGAAATGATGTAAAATTACTGTGTAACATACATTCAGACATACTTTCATATTTTCACTGGCCCAAAAATACCTGCATTCAACTGTACCCATTTAAATCACTTTTTTATCCATGTTATTTCTGATTTCCTACTAGAATGGTAATCCAGTATCTTATTTGAGAGGCTGCAGAGAGGAAGTAAATGCAATAAGCTTTTTTTTTTTAACTCCATGTCCTCCACATTTACCACTTTAAAAAATTCTTTTGGGAATAATTTCTGAAAAGAAACACACCCAAAATATTTAAGCAGAAACTATTATTTTTCTTTTTTGTACCCCTCCTTAATTTCCTTCTCCAGCTACCCTCTGTATTTTGAACAGTAGAAGCAGATGAAGCTGGGATGTGTAGGGTTAATATTATAACATGATTTCAGTGATTACTAATTTTCCAATAAAGCATTCCTAAATGAAAGATACTACTCATTCATTTAAAATGAAGGAAAGGAGAAATGATAATGAACAGATTAATAAGTCTACATCATGTCCTTATCTGAAAAAAGCATTTAGAAAAGCTTTCAGACTTGAAAGGTTTCTTGACAACATAACCTTACTTCTTAAAATTAAATAAAACCTCAAGAATTACACATTTAGTGTTAAAAGCTCATTCATTAGAAAATCAGATGCAATGAAGCAGCACTTCACAGCAGAGGAAGAGTAGCCTAGGAATTGCCTAAAGAGATTAAGCCCAGTTTTAAAGGCTGTGTCAATCACACTCATTGATTGCCTTTACAAATATAAGCAGGTTCATTTTTACTATTCTTCATCTTCATTAAATTTTTAAATAGTGGACTTTTACTACATTGGAGCACACTTTGAGGGCTGCAGCAGAAAATTCTACATACAGCAGGAAGGAATACAAGTAAGAATATGTGCCATCCTACATACACCCAGAAGCCATCATAAAACAAGACAATACAATATCAGTACCACATGACAAATTTAACACAAGACAAAATAAAAAGTAAATTGTGAAGACACACTACATATCCTACAGACACAAGAGGATTTCAGGAGTGATATGATGGTGGTGGGTGCTTGACAGATAGACTAAAACAGAATGCAAAGAGGCAGCATCGCTGAAGAAAAAAGGGCAAATTTATGCCATAGTATTGTACAATAAGAAGCCCACTACATTCTTAAAAATTATCTCACCACAGTGAATCATTAGTTCAATTACATTTCACACCACTCAGCCTAAGGCAAGCAGAATTGTACAGGACTCCAAAAATATTACTTCCAGCAAACATATCGCAGAAACACAAGCAAGCACTGCCAATTTCTACATGTTCTCTGTCTCTAAAGTATTAGCTGGTATCCGACTATGTTGTTTTTTAACTGCAAATGCATTTCCATTCAATTTTACATTATAAAATGAAGTTATTCCACACTAAAATTACCAAAATATGCAGAGTGCAGTGCCAGGATCTATTAGGATATTCAAGAAGCATACCTTCACACACTAGTACACCACAAAGCTGTGAAACAGAAATGTAAATACATCGCAAATATCTAGTTTCTAGTACACAACAACTCTTATGAATTACAAGGCACGTAATCTACACATGGTCAGAAGTTCTGTTTACCTTATTAGTGCAAAGGAAAGAGCAGTCACTTTTGTACTTTCTTAATATATTAGATTAAAAATGTATGCAGTTGGATACACATCAGATCAATTAACCCCTCCTCCTTCGTTGTTACATAAATATACAAATGTATGTCATACATAATCATTATTTATTTGGACACACTAAAAGGTGGGTTTAACATCAGCATCTATTTTTTATTTATATGAAGGAGGTTTGGTAAGAGTATCACTGAACTGGACTGACAGGCACTATGTCCCACCACACATAAATTTAAACATCCTATATTCCCCACCCTTGTTGGATTTTTTTTCATTTTAAATTAAATAATATATTGAAAGGCTACAGAATTTACCCAGACAGGAGAACAAAATTTCTGTTGTGTTAATCATTAAATATACTATATTGCAGTGCACACAGTACTTCTTTTTAAAGCAATGTATTTGCTAATCATCAAAGTTCTTTGATAGTTGAATATTCTAGACTTACGTTTGTTTCCTACGAAAAAAGTTTTAGTTGCCAATTGCCATCAGACTCCTTTGAAAGGAGAGACTACAGCATTCTTTGGCAAAGTTTTGATGCAGTATTAAAAAAATCTAGAATATGCTAAATACTCTTCTGTTGCCTCATTATTCAGACAAAATATCTCCAACATACAGCTAAGAACAATCAGCTTCTGTCTTAAAATTTTCCAGCCTTATAAGAGCTGAATTCTACTCCTACTTCACACATTCTGCCATTATATCACTGAATGTATTTACCTTATACCAAGAGGAAAGAAGAATCTGACTATATAATTACCATCTCCTTTTTCTACTTCACAGAACACTCGTGCAATTCAAGAGGCAAAATGAACTCCAGGGTTTGGGTTTTGTTTTGGTGGGGGAAGGTTAAAAAAAAAAAAAGGAAAAAACCACATACTAACTAACAAGAAAATCAAAATCACTCAGAGCCAACAAGAGTTTAAAGAAGAAGGATGTGAAGAAGGAGAAGAGTACAGGTCCAGCAGAAAATGGCAGAAGGCAGAAGGAAGCACTCTAAGGCAGCTACGGCCATCAGGACCACAGAAAGGCAGAAGGCAACATGCACTTGCTGTGGAAAAAATACTAACCTTATTCTTTAGGTTGTAACAGCAAAAAAAAAAATAAGAACTTGCCTTTGAATCACTGAGTGTGATATGTGGTTGTGCCAAAATTGCTGGGAGGAGAGGGGAGAGCAAGATGAATAGCAGCTCCAGAAAAGGCTTTTGATTTAGCAAAATATACACAGAATAACTGACAAACAAAAAGCATGCACAATTCTATTACCTCTTTTCCTACAGATAAAATACAAAGTACACACAGAGTACAAGCATTACAAGAGAAGACTTGAAAGGTTAAGCATGTGCTCTCAGTGATACATTTTAAAATACGGTATTGAATTTTCCTTTAGTCAGGTAACTTCAGTTCATGTGGATGCTTTGAGTGTTTCACTACAAACGTATATGTTCAACTACTGCTTTTTTATCACAATTTAGTTATTTTTGTAGAGTAATAAATTGAAGGTGATATATCATTAGGCATCTTTATATTCTTTGCTAAAATTACACTTCAGTGATTATTATAAATTTAAACAGAAAGAGAGAAATATCTGCTTGTGTGCTTACTTTATAGATTTATGTATCATCTTGTTTTCCTATTTTACAAAGAAATTCTCACACAATGAAAAGAAATTTACTTGAAATGAAAAACCAGGAGATTTACAGTGAAAGTTCTGTGGTAGGTACACAATCTGAAATTATTAAACCGATTCTTTTTATAGTTTGAATGAACTGTATCCTTTGCATATAAACATTATTCTGATTCCTGACACTGCAGTCAGACAAGCAGGCAGGCTGAGAGCACAAAGCTGTTGGCACACAGAACACTCTTGTTTCCTTTCCAAGATGGTTTTTGGAAATATACTTTTGGTTTCTGCTACCCTGATACGATCTCTAACTCCATACCATATATTGTAACAGTTTAACCTGATACCATATTTAATAAACAAATCAATGTCACTGCTGAAAAAACATTGCTGTGAAATCTGTCACTCTGGCTATGTCAGACTGCTATTAACATAGCTGTATTAGCACAGTTTTACTTTTAACTGTACCAGGAACTCTCACAATCTGTTGTGAGATTTTACTTCAAATGGAACTCAATTTCAACTCAATTAGTAGGGGGAAAAAAGCACAGTAACTGTGGTGCGTCTCTGCACCACAGTTTTCTTTCAAATTTTATTTCAAGATTTTTTTTTTCATAAATCCCTGTCACAGACAGAAGAATGGATAAGGAGGAGAGAAGGACATCTTCCCACATTAATAAGTTGTCACAAATATCAGTGATAATTTGTGTACCAGGCTGCATTTCCAATGGGCTGAAAACACACTTAAGGCAAAAGAAAATGAGAAAGGAACATTATTTGCCATGTATGTATCATCACAAAACAAAAGGTGAGTATGAGCACTGCTGTTGTAAAACACCTTAATAATATTCAGGAAGATTATTACTTCTAAGAGCTCTAACAATGAGCAAGTGAGACCTGTCAACAAACAAGAACAAACAAAACAAAAGATGTGGAAATTGGTTGATGAGAAACTCACTGTGACCCAGAAATGTGCACCTGAAGCCAAGAAAGTCAACTGTATCCTTGGCCCCATCAGCATCAAAGGAATCTGGCCAGCAGGAAGAGGCGGTGATGCTCCCTCTACTCTTCTCTCATGAGACCCCACCTGGACTGCTCCATCCAGCTCTGGGGCCCCAACCCATCAAACATTTTGACCTGTTGGAGCAAGTCCAGAGGGCCATGGAGACATCAGAGGGCTGCAGCAACTCTCCAGTGAAGAGAGCTGAGAGTTGGGGTTGTTCAGCCTGGAGAAGAGAAGGCTCTGAGGAGACCTCAGAGCACCTTCCAGTATCAGTGGGATCTACAAGAAGGCTTTTTTACAAGAGCATGTCATGAAATGACAAAAGGAAATGGCTTCAAACTTAAATAGGACAAGTCTAGATTAGATATTGGGAATTAATTCTTTACTGTGAGGATGGTGAGGCACAGAACAGGCTGCCTAGAGAAGCTGTGGAACCTCCATCCCTGGTTTAGTGTAAGGTGTCTAAGCTTACAGCAAGGGGGTGAAAGTAGATAGTCTTTAAGATCCCCTTCCAAACTAAACCCTTCTGTGATTCTATGAAGAGAATCTGTGAGTAAAGATCATAATATGGACACATAACCTTCCACAGTCAAAATTATTAAAATGGACGTATGCAGCTCATTTGCACTTGCATCAAACAGTGATGAAGTACAGAAAAGTGAACATGAAGACAAATTAAAGGTATCTTTTAAAATATTCATATATTCAGAAGCTTCTAATAAATCTTGCCTCAGTTTTACAGCATACAGTGAAGATTCCAGAGCAGTTTAAAGAAACTAGAATAAAAGTGGAAAACTTTTGATTCTTGTGTTCCGAATTTTCTTCCAGTCAAAAGTTTCTGCAACTCTAGTTTGCTAATCAAGTCTGCTAAAACTGGGCAAGGGAGGAATCTTTGAAATTGTTGACAACCTGGCAGAGAAACAGTATGTTCTCAAAATAATAGGAAGTTCCTTCTTTTAATGAAGTAAGGTTTCCACATTTTTCGTGAGATTACATGAAAAAGGGTATGAGACCCTGCTGGTTTTCAGCTGAAGGAGGTCTAACTTTAAGATAACAAAGCCAGTAATTAGACTTAATGTCTGTGAATAACTGAAGGTTGGACCTGAAAGGTAAAGACATAAGACAACTAGACTATTTGATGTTTCAAACAATAACTGAGCAGAGCTGATAAAATGCTTAAACAATATTTGAAAATTATGTGTATGAGTTGGGTGACGAGAAAAAACTACTCTTGGGAAAACAGCCTATTTTTAAAGCTGTTTCTTATGAAGAATGAAATCTTACTCTACACTTCTCATTACTTTGTGTTACATACAGTAACACCTTCACTGATCTTTTAGGCAAGACAATAGAAACAATAGTTACAGGGATAACTAGTAACAAGAGTTACAGGGATACTGGCTCACATCCAAGGCCTGAACAAAGATTAGTCTTCAGTCTTATTTTTCATAGCTATTTGGTTAGACTTTTTTAACCAGAACTGGCTATACTTTAATTGGAAATTAACAGAATAAAATTGGTTATTATGTTTAAGATTTGAACAACCAGTATTTACTTGAAGAATTACAACAAAATTGTGTATATAATCCAATTTTTCAATTATTTTATACTTCTGAATTTGCCAGGCCTCATTTTCCAGTCCTTAGCTCTTGCCATTTCTTTCCCTACTAATCCAAGAGCCCTTCTGCGGTCCTTTATTTTCTCCCCATGAATGCACCTCTACAGTCTTAATCTTCAAGAAAAAGGGCCCACTTAATCACCCACTGTGACATGTATAATTGCATTTATTCACAGGTAACCACAAAACTGTTTTTATCCGTAGAGCACAATTCTCTACACCATTTGCACAAGTACAGATTTGTTTGACACAGCTCCATGAATGCAAGAACAGAAACAACATTGGTGAAGCAATCCCAGCAAGGAGACACGGTCCAATTCCAAAGCTTTACAGTTTAGTTACCCCTGTTTCGCTCTTCCAGCTCCCCCAGTAACAAAATCATCTACTAAGAATGTAGAGCAACTGTGAGATGAGGAGAATATGGCTTATTTAAATACCTGCTTTGGGGAAAAATAACTTAAAGGGAGATTTAAGCCATCTAAATTTATGCACATAAATCTATAATGCATCTGCACAATTTCTTTAATCAATTCAGTACGTAAAACACACAAATTTGTTTGGTAACACATATTTTCCATAAAAAGGTGATTGACTATCATTAATTCAGCTTTACAGACCTGAATTCTTCTTTCAAATGAATTCAATTTGCCTACTATTTTTTTAGAGTAGCTTTGCATCCACCTGACATTGGTATCAATAGTAATACCATCTCCTTCTGAATGCTAGAACAACACAACCTGGACTTTCTCCTTCCCTATTCAGTAAGGAATTACAAACTAAAGCCTCTGGGAACTTAGCACTCTTGTATAACATCCTTGTTAGTCGTTGGTATCCTTACTCTATGGAAGAACAAACTACCCTGTCTTCAAAGAGAAAACAAGAGCACTTACTAAAATTCCTCCTATTCTCCATCTTCATGAACAATCTGAAAACTAGTATATTAATAAGTCTACTCCATTATAGGTGTCTTTCTGGTTCCAGTCAGTCATGGATTTTTTTTTTTTTTGCAATATTTTAGATTTTTCATACCTATAATCTATATTTGCAATGCATTCAGTGGCATTTATGCATTGTTTTCCAATTGTAGTTGTTGTCTTTGCTTTGCACACTACATTAGAACAGGCCTTCAGCCAGGAGTACCCTCCTTCTTGATTGCTAAAAAGCCAGTATTATTTCACAACCTAATATTGTCTTCTCAGTAAGCTTTCAGCTTTCAAGTTTGGCTAAATACATTTGCCCCACCTACTGAACAGAAGATCCTTCGCAATGGAAAATCAACTCATTTTGAAATGAGACACTGAACACTGGGTCTATCGAGAGTTTGCTCTATGCATCACAACTTTACAGTCTGGCAACAAATGTCTTCCAAATCCAGTAAGTTTGTTTATTATAAGAAAACACAAAATAACATTTCCTGTGTTAGAAATAGGTGACTTTAGAGAACTGGCTGCAGAGGACAAGTAGTCTAGGCTCCCAACATAAATTTCAGAAACATGCAATGATTCAGTTTTTCTGGTTTAATTCAGTGGGTTGTGAAAGTAACCTGGTTTGGGTTTTGTTAGCTGACTTTCAGATCTATATGTATTTACAGTTACTTCTACTGAAACTTCTCTTTCTGCAATCCTTCAATGGAATTTTCTGAAAATTATTTGCTACCACCATTATTTGATCTTCTAGTAATCATTCTAATCCAATGCTCACTTCTTTCCTTGATCACCAGACAACACCTGTCCATTTTATCCATTTCTATTCTCTCTCACTACTGCTGAATCTGTTTGTTCAAAAAGAAATAAAAACCACTCTGTTTTGTCAGACATACACTACTGAAGTGTTATCTCTGAATGAACCATGCTCTTTTGCTGTTCAATCACTGGGTTACACACCAATAAATGCTTCAGTCCCAGCAGAAGGAAAAAGATCAATATTAGAAACTGTTTCTCAGTGTTATTTCTTTGACCACTAAACAACTGATTTCACCATCAGCCATAGAAAAACAAATCTCAGCTACCCTCAGCTAGCATCCCTATAAAAAATATGTGTGACATTTCTCCACACCTTCCCTTGGACAAGTGATTCATCTATTGAACTCAAACAACCAATCTGATCACCTCAGAGATCACTACTCTAATTCTGGGAGAACTAACCTGCAGTTTACTTTGAATCTCCAAGTATATAAATGCTCAGAAAGAGGGAACAGAGAAAGTTATAAATGCCAATTCCTACCAGAGATTCACACAGTGCGTATACATACTTAGCCAGAAACATAAAATTGCAATTTCCTTGCAGAATTCCCACCCAGAGCAGATCAGACAACTGGATCCATATTGTTTCAGATGTATCATTCCAGCTGTGAATGGAATTAGAGAACTAAATTTTTCCATTCTAGTCATTTGTGTCGCCAACCTAAGAGCCCTAGCTCTTCGTTGTTTACTTGAACTTTAATGGCTGTTGAAATAGAGTAAGAATATACCACAAATTTAGAGATGGTATCACTTTTTTTTGCTAATATCCCTGCATTCATTTACTGTTTGGAATTATGTCACTCAACTTTCCTTTCTCTTCATGACCATACACACACAGCTTTTGCATTGTTTATGTAATATGTAAGAGATACTGCAAGTTATTTTCAAAATCTTGCCATCTACTCATGTTCTCTACAATGTATTTATAATTTACAAGTTGCAAAAATATAATCTCTCAAAGATTCACCACTAACCTCTGTGTCCCTTCCATTCTCTCAGTCAAAAGTACTTAAGTACTTTTTTTAATCTTTTTTTTTCATCTTTGGTCTGGTCTTTTTTTTTTTTTTTTAACTTATAGAGTTTTTAAAGTCAGTGCACAAAAACTTACTAGATTTAAAGGCAGATAGAGCTTGCAGACATCTTTTTGTGTTGCTAGGTTTTGTATGTCACCTGGAAACAGAAACCCAGAGCTTTTCTTTCTACTTTTAATTATGTAGTTCTACTGTATACATATGACTTTCCAGTAACAATACTTTGTCTCAAAACTCAAAGATGCCCTAGGATCTGTACTAATTACACAATCATAACTGCTTCAAACCAATTAAAAATAAAAATAATCCTCTGAATTAGTATTTACCCTGTATTTGGCTGAACACAAGCATTCATAGACACAAGCCTATAAGTGTTCCTGGCTCTCTCATATCCTTTCATATCTCCACTCTTATGACACACCTTAGCTAACAAATACAAAAATACAGACTGTTCAAACACTTGAAAAGATCAATGGGCAAAGCAAACACGAGGTCCAAACCTTGTTGCAATGCCATCCTTCTGGAGGGGAATAAATATGCCTTAACAGCAAAACAGAAGCAGGTTTGGTATAATTCCTTACTGCTCTATAGGGATACTTTGAGAAGAGAGAAGGAGAATTTTGTAATTAGAAAAAGAAAATATAAGTACAGTTTTCAGATTTTAAAATTACATGTATAAATTCACTAATTGCAAAATAAATAAACAAAAATTGGGAAAAAAAAAAAACCTATGAGATCTGGCCCTTACATTTTAACCTATTAATGAAAAAAGATAGAATGGTGTAATTGCCAAGATCATCTTCCAAAATTTCCCTTTTCATCACTCCTTCTATTCTTCCTTCCCAATCAATTCTTCTTTCAAAATATCCAAGTTCCTTTATTTCAGCATTAATTGACACTACAAACCCCAGATACATCCTCCAGATCACAAAACCCCAGACCATCTGATGTATTACCAAAGCAAATGGAAAACATTGCAGGCATGGTAATTTTAAGAAATAAGTACTGGCTTAATCTCAAACACTGAACTGAATGTGCTACCAATGCAAACACTATTTGTGCCTTATGACCATAGACAGTTTAAATGCATAATAATTTACCAACTGCATGATGGGTGCAGTTATTCTGCTGTCCTGAGAATAATTAATCTCCAAGCAGAAAACACTTTGTGGCAGTCCATCATGCTCCCCCTCCCCTTCCTTAGTTATTGTCCACTATCATTTCTTTCCCACTGGACTCCTCTGAACTGTTAGAAGTGAATAAAAGAAGAGCTGTCAGGCCCTCTGCACCTGCTGAAGCCTAGCTTAATGTAATACTGGCCTATAACCAAAACTTCTATACGTTAGATCATACAATAAAAGTCACAACTGATCTTAATCATGAAATAGCAGAAATCAGATTTAGGGAACAGATGACAGGGAGCTGGAAAGAGTAAAGCTTTTCAGAAATATAACAAACAAAAGGTATGGACATCTGTAACTGAAAAAGGAAAAACAAAAGACAGAAAATAGACTTTGATAGGCCTGAAATACAGAAAAAACTTTTAGAAATACTCCACATGCTACAGCAAAAGAAACTTGAACACACCGTAATTAACTTCTGACACAGCCTTACTACTGGGCCATCAATAACGTATCACTTAGGAACAGGTTAACACCACAATGGAAAGTGGAATACTAAACCCATTTTAAAACATCTGATACACAGCCCTCCAACGAGGCCTATGTGCTTGAGACTAAAATTATAAAACACTTAATAGTACAGCAAAATCAAATTTTTTGAGTAGTTACCGCTAAAAGATTAATCTCATCAATACCAGAAATCAACTTAATGCTTACATGAAAAAATAGTTTCACTTAATACAGCAAACTTGAAACTTGTTTACGATTTTTTAATGGAAACTAGGCATGAAAAAATCCCAGAATTACAAACATACTTGGATTCTTTCTCTTGAACTGTATGTATAAAATTAAATTTAAAACCCTAAAGGATTTCTTGAAAAACAAAATTGCAACAGCATTTTTTTCTTGCTTCAAACTTAAGCCTTTTCTCTCATGTGCCTGTAATTGTTTAGTGAGTTCTATTGAAATGGTTAGAAGAAGAATGCATGCCAGATATTAGGTAAAACATGTTAAATATTTATGTAAAATGCTTTGTCTAACATCAGGTTTGCAAGCTTGGAATTCTAGTCACAACAAAACATAATTTGATGGTAAAATCTGTATTCTCTGTCTGCCTTGCTCAAAGAAGATGAAGAAGTCTTACACTATTGGCCTCTTAATAATGAAAAACTGTATTAAGTTTTGAAAATCATTCTATTACATGCACATTAATTTGGTATCTTACAGTCAATGGTTCAAATTAATGAACTTGGTACATACTACCAAGAATATACTTTATTTCAAAAGTCAACAAGAAAAAAATTAACCTTCCCACTAGAAAGGGGATTTTTTGATCTGGAATACTACAAAAAATATGCACATCAAATTTTTGTATTATCTTCCATCTTATGGGAACAGAATCTCACAAATATATTAACAAAGCAAAATAAAAACCAACTCAACTGAAAGGAACATGAAATTGAAGAACATGGAGATTGCATTCAGCTACAGAAAGGCACAGTATTTTTTAGTCCATACCATTTTAGTCAAGGTCTGGCAGTGTTACTGTTAACACCACCGGGGACAGAAGAAAAATGTTTTAGCAGGATATATGCACTTCCTATGGATGCAGATGCACCACCTGAAGCAGTGGCACTAATGCAGATGGCTCTGAGCCCGTAATACAATTCAGTCATTCTCAGCAAAACTAATTACCCCAGGCAAAGAGTCAAGCAGTCAAAGCCATATAATTTCTATTAATCAAATCAGTTCACTTACCCCTACAGAACAACGCATTATGCTACAGACATGCTTTGTTATTTTGGGGGACACTAGATATTACACAAGGCAGCAAACTGTAAGGCATCTAAGTCCCTAAGCAAAAGTACCATGAAAACAACATTTCCCTCAAGTTTGATGAGTGTTTATTCTTATGAGAAACTGTGTGCAGCAGTATTAGTATCACCAAATCTGCCTCCTCTTTGTACTAGCAATGAAAGACTTCACTGACATGACAGTAACCAAGTCCATCCTCATTTTAACAGCGGTCAACACAAGATCTAGCCTGGCAATCATACACTGTAAATTATTGCTTGGAACAGGAAAAAAAATGAAGCTCATCACTGAACAGGATATAGGAAGAAGGCGGCAGTAAAAGAGAGCTGCCACAGTATCCATGGCAGGTGTTCAGACAGTTTACCATTGCAAGTTTAGTAATACTTGTGTACAGATACATAACACATATTGAATGTTACTGCAAAAACTGTAGCAGCTAAAATGAAACAGCTTTTAGACAACAATATTTAACCTGAGGAACAAATATTGCAGTCAGCCAATCTGCAGTCACTTCAGAATAAGTCACTGTGTACATACTAGATTATTTATGCTATTTTAAAATGCTATTTTAATAGCACATTTCAAATAATAAGATATACCATTAAAACCACAAGTAAAGTAATTCCACCTAGCAATAGATAGGGCTAACTATAAATATAAATAAACTAGTTTCATATAATATAGTATAAAATAATATAATATAGTATAAAATAAACTAATTTAATACTTACTACTAAAATAACAAATTAAAACAGTTGTTTCCTGAATACTAACTAGTAGTGCTTAGCATTTTGATAAACACATAACAATATTCATCACTCATCCCAAATACTGAAAAACTAAAAGAGAAATAAAGTAACATCTTTCTTAAGAACAGTTGGACAGCTGACCTTCTTTCCCAGCAAAGGGGGGAAAAAAATTAGATACAGGACACTTACATTCACATAGTCAGTATCATCTTCTTTTCCCTGCTCACTGCATTTTTGCAGCACCCAAGTAACACAATGAACTATGTGAAGTTTATGGGACTGTCAGTTAAAACCAGGAGAGAAGTAATTGTGTCAGAGGGTTGAGACGAAGCTCTTTGAGGAGATTTATCTATCTCATCTAAAGGAATGATAAGAACAGGCTGAAGTGATGGCATGAAATTTCCAGTCACACTGTCCTAATAATATTCCCAGCAGTATCTGGGAACAATGCCCAACAAACCAACTTGTAAAGAAAAAAAAAAAAAAAAAAAAAGCAAAACCACCCAAACAAACAAAAATTGTGGGGAAGGAGGCAATATCTCCAAGAGGCACAAAGGACTGAGAGAGCAGATCACCTCACTGAGTCCTCCTACTTCAAGGCAAAACCATCCCTATTTAATTATCCTTGTTTATTGCAGAGGAGTTGAACTAGATCAGCTTTAAAGGGTCTTTCCAACCCAAGCTATTCCATTACTATATGATTTCATTCCTGGTACATGCTTTGTCTAAAACACTTAAACACTTTTAAAAAGCCTTCAAATACTGTTTTACAGCTCCCCTGAAATTATAATTTCTGGCAGAACTCTTTCCTAGCATTTCAGAAAAAAAATTTCCTTTGCTTCATTTCAGGCCCACGTTTAAGTCACTGTGCATATGGAGAGCCATTTAATCCCTTCCCATCTGAAAAACCTTTGTTCATCTGAAGAATATTACTCTCCCTCTCACTCCCCTCTTCTCCAAAACACAGCCACACACTTCCAGTTCCTTCACCCACTGACTATCATCAAGACCTTCAGCCACCATTGCTGCTGTGCTTAGGAATTTCTCCAATTAACATACATCTTCCTTCAATGAGGTGCCTCAAAAGGGACTTGATATTCTGTTTGAAGCATGAACAAAGGATTATTTTCAAGTGCCTTGCACACAACACTCTTATAAATATCAGCACAAACTTAGTTGCCAACAATGTCACACTGCTACAAAATAAATTAACAAGTGGCTTGCACTCCAGTTTGTGAGGAACTATCAACCCTCTCAGCAGAAATGTAATCCATACAGTCATTTCTCCTATTCCCCCTCTTAACTAGAACTATTTATTGTGAGGACTGAGCACTTGTCTGAAAGAGAAATAAAATCAGTCCAGGTAAGACGTATCTCCAATCCGCTAAGAATATTTTTCATTCTAATCCTGTTTCCCAACATACCTCCCATTCTTCTCTGCTTGATTATTGGTAGTAAATTTAATAAGGATATATGCCATATTACATCACTCAAATCATTAATGAAAATACAAGCCAGCTACAGAACATGTTTTAACAACACCCTGCTTGATAATTGCTGGGTAAGTGAACAACAGATGAAGGCTTTTGGGGTACAGCTTTCTCTGAACTTCTGCATTCACTGCATGACATTTTCATCTGGATTCTATTGCCAATCCTGTAGTGTGACACAGTGTCAAGAGCTCTATTTAAATCAATGGTGTCAAGAGCCCTATTTAAATCAAACTACAAGACAGTCATTGATCTCTCTAGTCCCAAGGCCTGTTATGCTGCCAACAAAGAAAATACGGTTGGTTAAACAAGATTCATTCTTGATGAATCTGTGTGTCCTACTATTTAACAGCAATCTTATACAGACTCCAACAAATAGTTTATTTGTTCTAGAGTTCTTATGCTTAAGGAAGTCAGGTCAAAAAAACACTGCTTCTCAGTAAAAGCTACTGTTTCTTGTATTTCTACCTAATACAAATATTTTATTTATTTACCATCACTGCAAAATAAACTTCAATACACAACTAAGTAAAAGTTGTGATTGAACTACCATAGATTAGCTACAGAAATATATATTAAATACATAGCTAAACACACACATTTGTGTCCCCCAAGCAGAGTGTAGCAGTACATTAAAAAAAACTTGACGTTTATCTTAAGATCCTGCACAGAATACCTTAGAAGCAATGGAAGGTATTTTTTGCCATAGCAAGTGCAAAGCTTTCACAGTAATATCACAAGGCTGAGTTTGACAAAGCAGAAATTACTCTGCGTCACACATACAACACAAAGGTAATAAACAATGGAATGATTTTTTTTTCCTTGAACAAGAGATGAAAGGGATCTTCAGGCATACCTGGCTAAAACCACAGATCAGTATTCATCTTGGACATGAAAGCAAGCCTCTGTGACACAAAGGTCCCTGTCCAATACCAGGCTTTCACACCACTCATGTCTACCACCTATTTATTACCATCAGATGTTGGAGTATTTCTCCAGGCCTCCCAAAGCTTTAATATCTCAGCAACTGTACTGCCAGCACCCAGTGCTGCTCCCATACTTACCATCCTCAGAGCACTACATGACATTTCCCATCCTCCTGAAGCATAGCACTCCCACAGCCTCACCCCAAGCCACCACATCCCCAGTGCTCTCCTGCCACACCACACCACCACCACCACACCTCTCTGCTAGAGATCTCCCACCCATCCCAAAGCTTTTCAAGTTCAGAAGCACAGCACAGCATTTCCCCAGCCATATCCCACAGCCCCCTCTCCCTGCGGACACTGCCTTCCCGCTGATTTCACAGCCCTACCCTGACCCACACTGGCCGCAGCCCCCTGAGCCTTCCTCCCCTCGGAACAGAGCTACCCCACACCCAGCATCACTGCCTCTCCACGCAGGACAGACACCTCCAATTCCCTGCACCAGCATCTCCTCGGGGGGGTGTTCCCATCCACTCAGGTGCTGGGAGGCACAGCCAGCTGGGAAGCAGAAGAATACAAACCAGCCAAGGTGGGCAGTAGAGGGTGACAAAGATGCAGATGGAGATGTAAGAGAGAAGAAAGGAAGAAATACCAGGAAAGAAGATTGAGAGAGAAATGACAGTAGACAAGGTATTTTACTTGGCCATAAACCATCCAGAACTAAGGATTAAGGATTAAAGACCATAAGTCTTGGCTAACCCCATGGACTGTAGGATCAAATTCAAAAGGGTCGCCTAAAGGGACACATTTCCCTTCATGTTCAACAATAATTACTCAGACTTTGTTAAGCTTCAGGAAAACACCAAGTATTTGAAAACAAGAAACTCAAAAGACTGGGGCACTTCGACAAAAGAAAGTGCAAGGTTTTTTATTTTAATGGCGAAACAAAAAAAAAGAAGAAAAAGAGTAGTAAAAAGTATTTTCTATCAAAGAAAGAAATCCTAAAAACTACATTAAACATCTCAGATTTTACCTCTAAATTGTATTAATTTGTTTAATAGAATCTAGCACTCAATTTAAACCCACAAGACCTGCAATCCAGGTAGTTAACAGACAGTATTATTTTATATATTCTGAAGATGTAATGGTAGAGTAAAATGGAAAGAAAAGTAAAAACAATCAGAAAAAATATTCTACCTCACATGATACAACTGGCGCTTAAGTGCTCCAGTTAGATATACTAAATAAATATATAAACTTTCTGTTTGCAACACAGCATCTGCCAGTTACAGGACTAAGTCATCGTCTAGTAATTTTTTGATCACACAGTATAAAAAGAGAAGTAGTGACAAATATGCAAAATAAACTTCAGGATGATTCTGAATGTTTGATAGTTCAGCCCTCCCACAACCTATTTTTGGAAGTTGGAATTTCAATACCATTAAATCAGAGGAGAAACAACTGGCAAGATACCATATGCAACACCACCAGCTGATCTCCAAGACTAATGGGATGCTCCTCACTGCATCCTGAAGCACAGTGGGGTATTTCCCAAGCTAGTTCAAGTATAGAAAACATTCTAGCAACGTAACATGAGCCTTCATGAGAACTACCTCATTATTCTTCATAGAAGCCAATAAAATAAAGGGTAAATTAGTCACTACTGCAGAACACTTCCAATATCTGAACTAGGTTAGGTATCTCTATATCATATCACCTATGGCTTTCATAAATTCAACAGTCAGCATCTTTCTTTTAGGACATAAACTGTAATTTAAACTATGCCTTATCACAGTGCAATGTCTCCCAAAAGCTAAATATATATCTGCTGCCTCTGAGGGTGTTTTATAGAAACTTAAGTCAGTAAGAAATTGCTTCACAAAAAAATTGTTGTCCAAAAGAACACAATGTATTATCACAGAATTTTCACGTTATTAAATACCTGTATCTAGAGAAGTCATACGAAAAAAATGTAAAGGACTAATAAGTTCTGTCCATCCCATTTCTCAATTTAAATCAGGAAGTAGAAAGCAAGAACCACAGTAAAAAGTTTTGGGTGATTCTTTAAGTCAGACACTAGTCTGAGTCATGTGAGCACAAGCTAAAAATGTATCTAAAAGTAATTAAGAAAGACTCACCAAGTTCATTGAGGCTCTGGGCAGCTTTTGTTATCTCTCTGCTTCCTCCTTGCAGCTGTCCTTGCAGTCTCTTACTGAGATACAAGATGCGTATTATCCTCCGCAGCAAGTCACAGGCAGCCTGCAGGGAAATTGTGGCATTAGGGGATATTATTAGTACATTACAATCACATAATACCAGCACTCAAATGTGAAAACACCTTAGCCAAAAAAGGAAATGTCAACATGAATAAAAACAAGGAACTTAAGAACACTGAAATCCCTTTTCTCCAAAATTTTTTAATGATTCTATGTTATATAGACGAAGACTTTCAGGTGCTGGTAATTATATTCATGGGGCTACTGAGATTATTCTGTCACTACCCATGCATAAAACAAAGGAAACTCAAAATCCCATGACAGAGGCATGTTCTAATTAGAAATGAGCTTTATTTTACCTTGTGCATCTCTCCTCAATATTCCTCCCCCCTTAAAGCTTTACCAAAGTTAAGAAGTTGGCTTTGCTAATCAAATACTCATCCAAAAGAAGTGGTAGCACTTACTTCAGAAGACAATAAAACTTAAAGACTACATTGTTATTACAGATATTGACTCTTATGGTAGACATAGACATAAAAACTAATTCTCAGCAAAACTTTCAGAAGGCCAGTTACCTTCATTCAGCCACCTGGTAGTTCACATTCTTTCATATGTTTATTAAAATAAATGGCATTCCTGGCTAAAAATTAGGAATATGGACGTATACATCATTTTTTATGAACCATATTCATGTGTGCTTTTATTAGCAGCAAAGTAGAATAACAGGCATTGCTGACATCTGAAAATATAATAGTTCCATAATTTTTCACTCAGTTAATATCTCGAAATACATGCTATGGGAACAGCAACATTCTGGAGTGGGTAACTAAAACAGAATTCAGAAATGCAAGTCAGATTTCAGTACAATCATGGATACAGTCCAAAATCTGCATTCATATTAACAAGCGTGGCAACTGAGAAATTTGGAACAAGTATGATATAGTTGTTTGGAGTTATTTTCCCTGGTACTGAAGGCAAAGTCTTCTAAAGTATTAACCTTACTGATGTCAAAATTAATTTAAAATTACTTTAAAAAAATATTTAGTATCCAACAAGACTGAGAACTTCTTTTCCAGACTGAAGTTCAGTTACTGAAAACTGAAGTTGAAGTGCACATATGAAAAATTATACCAGTGAATAATTTCAACTGCTATCCACAGTAGACTTGTACAGCCTGGCAGTCTCTTCCCTATGCCAGTACAAACTAACAATCCACTAATACTTATAGTTTAATTTTATTAAACATCTACACAAAACAAAATGGAAAAATTAGAAAAAACCCACTGAGGCAAATCAGGGAAAGCCCAATTACTCTCATTGCATTGGGCTCTCTATCACAATCTGAAGTGCAAGTTTTCTACACCTTCTGTGATAACTTAACCACGTGATTTCTATTGCACTTAACGAGAACTGAGGCTTATCCTGCTTTGAGAGATTAATGTATTAATTCATATCTTTAATTAGAAAACTCTTGATCCGCATATCACTTCCATATCTGTGAAGTAAATTTCTGCAAGATTAATCAAAAATAGCTTCTAGTATAGTGCACTATGCTTCACCAAAAGAGAGGGCATAGTATTACTACTTTGCTTTCAAAATTAATTACTCTCTAAGCCAGTTGTATACCTCTGGCTAATGTTTTTCCCTGGGAATTCATTTTCTGTTATTTTCAAACCATCTTTTACTTTACACACCAAAAGAGTATTTATTTTTTGTTGAATTGTTGCTTATTATTTCCTGTCCCAAGAAACAATCTTTTAAAAGAGAGTAAGAGGTGGGAGAAGTTACATTTAGATACAAGAGAGAAAAAATGTTTTAATTTCTAGCTCTGGGAATTAGTAGGAGGAAAAAATCCAAAGGCACTGAAGATGCACTCAAAATTTTGTAGTGACTTCTACTGCATTGTACCCTTGACAAAGATTCTGTTTCACTCAAGTATTTTCATTTATGTGAGCTGTCCAACTTAATAAAACTCCCAGTCACAGCAAAAGAATGCTGTATGTAAGGACATGTAACAGAAATAAAGAAGTGTATCTAATGGTGGAGCTGTTCACAGATGCCAGGTGCTCTAACCTGACTACCCATATAACAAAAGTCTGAATTAATTCAGGAAACATTCCCTCCCTGAGTTGATCAAGTATGCTTTTCTAAAGGAGATGCTTTCATCCAAGAAGGAACAAATTCTACTGTTCAAGAAAGAATTATTTTGGAAAAGGCCAGTGGCTCCAGTTAGTCCAAGTAATTTAAAGTAAACTTAAAAACAAACCCCTTTTTTTTTGAGATTACATATTAGATCTCTCCTGAATTTTAAAACAACAGGCCAACAATAACAAAAATTATTGCTATAATTTGAGCCATCAAAAAGCTTCTTACTTTTGATCTCAAAATCATTTTAAGAAATCACTGAAAGAAGACTTCACTATAAAGAGAGAGTCACTTGAAAAAGTGCCAGTGTGTAGCTCATACATGCAGGTAATTGAATGTATATATTTTGTTGTTTATAAAGCCTGAAGAAAGAAGAGACAGTCCACCATCTTCAGACTATATTTACTATTTATTTACAGTAGCTCACAAAGACATCTGCTACTGGTAAATATTTTAAAGTAATAACTTTAAAATACAGAATTATTTGGGTTTGTTAAAATGTTTAGCTATTATAAAGTTTTTCATACACCAAAGCAATGAAACAAAAGACCATGCAAAAACACTTAGCTAAACAGAGCTGCCCAGAAAAGAATCCTCTGAAGGACAAACTCCCTGTCTACACATTTCAGCTGCTAACCACTCCCGCTTAGCTTGTGATCAAGTACAGAAAGAGTCAGAAGAGGACAGTATGATTTAGAGCAGGAAGTGAGCTTTCCAAGTCTACTGCTGCCTTGGGATGCCATGAAGCTCTAAGAGCAGAGCAAGACAAAATATGCACAAGAACATAGCAGAGATTTAGAATTCAGGACTAGATTTGAAGTTTAACAACAAACTTGCAGTGAGAATGTTTATGAAAAAGCCAGACTATATTAAAAACAATTAAGGATGGCAAAATCTAGCTTTATGCAAGTCATACTTTATTCCTTCAGTTAGTGAGCAGTCCCACAGCAATCACTGCAAAGGTATTAAAATAATACCATCACAAGTACAAGAGGCACTGAAACATCATACATTCCAGCAAAATATACCTGCCAACCCTACAGATTTTGACAAAAGGCAACCTTTTTTACCAGCCATCTATATCTACCAATTGTAGATCAGCTGATAAAATTAGTAAACTTGACAATGTACCAAACCTCAAGTCTTGCATTTAGGAGCAATTTCATGTCATAAGCCCAGCCATCACCAGGAAGTTAATTGTTTGCTGTGCTGTGCCCTTCCTCAACAAATGAGTCCCCCACATAAAGGACACTCCAGCAGTGCATTTTTAGGAGGCTGGAGAGCTGAGATTTTACTCAACTCTCCATAAATTCAACTTCATTTATTAATGCAGATGTCTTGACCCTCAACTCCTCCCAGCAGTGTAGTGTAACATAAAGCACTCACAAAGCATCTGCTAACACAGGAAAGGACAGCAGCTCTTGTGATGAGACTTTGACTCTCACTGGCAGAGAATCTGGAATCATCATTCCTCTTTCTACACTGCTGCTAAAAGAGCAGCCTACCAGGCTCCCACTTACTCTCCACCTCTTTTTCCTGACTAACAACAAAAAAAGTCAGATCTTACAAATGCCCTGGCACAACCTGAATAATGCTGACCCTAGATGGATGCTGCTTTCACACCAGAGAAAAACCCATGTAACCACGTAACAGCCAAGAGGAAGCATCCAAGAAACACTTCCTATGTTCAGGGACTCATTTCTCCTCAGACATCCTTCTGCAGTCTGACTTTGTGTAAGGGCAGGGTAGAAATTATCTTCATCTTTAGCCCCACATTCCCACAACTTTTTCTACAACACAACACACATCAGAGAAAAACAGAAAAATTTGCACCTAATCTGCCACATGGAAGTCATGGGATTTTTGGCCAGTGGCAAAAAGATTAACAGCTGGAGCAGAAAACAACAGTAGCATCTGGCCAAACTGGCTGCACAGAGTGTTAAGAGCTCCCTGCTGAACTTAACTGCTACGGAAAGTAACATAGAAAACAGAAGAGCCAAGAGACAGTGCAGCTGCTGCACCAGTCCCCAGACTAGAAACTGCATGAGTCTGCAGCTTCATCTACTCTACAACAGCAGTCACTTGCAGATGGCAACCTAATAGACTGTATATCCATAGCTCAAAATTCAGGTAAACTTGCAAAGACAAACAGTTCAAGAAATAACTCATTAAACACTTGTAGGGCAGAGCTGTGTTGCATTTCAAACAAAAAACTTAACAGAATGCAGATACATGACTCCTGAAGATCTATGGAAAAGTTTTCAACTACTATAAAATCATCAATGGAAGTGTTTGACACATATCTCACCATCATTGTGATAAGCTCTCTCCCACCCCTATCCTTTAACAGACATCTACATCCTTCTGCAGACACCACTTATATTTAAAAGGCAGGCACAACTATGCATCTGGGCTTACAAAACTCCAGAACCACAAGTAACTCCTTGAGTTGGACCCTGACTGTTGAAGAAGTTTGAAAGAATTAATTCTCAAACGTTTCCTAAACTGCAGCAAAGCCTGCACTAACTTAGGGGCGAAAAGCATCTTCTACACTACAGCACCATAACATTAAATACCAAAATAACACCAACAGTTATGAGAATTTAATTAATCTATGCTCAGAAAACCCTTCTCTCTTCCCTCCATCTCTTCAAAAACTCAATTAGCTAGTGCACAGGTTAATTTACTATTTTTCTGCTAAGCACTTCTCAGTAGCTCTTGAAGAGAAACAAATACCGATTTTCAGAAAAATACTGACAATGAACTACAGGCCACTGGAGTAGAAAAATTGTACTCATGTCTGACAATTGCAAAATAACACATGTGCAAAAAGAATTTTTTTAAAATATGTTTTTCATGCAACTTACTTGAAGTTTTGCTAGCTGAGCTGTGCGAGACACTATTTTGTTGTAGGGGTCAACAATTTTTACTCTAATTCTAAAAACAAGAAGAGAAAATTATTTATAGCAGTGTTAATAAATAGCATTATAGAAGGATTTATACTTTCTAATTGTATAATGAATGTCATACCTATCAACAGTGCTTTGTAGAGCACCAATTCTAGTTTGCATCATTTGGAGGACACCTGCAAAATAAAGTAGATTTTTTTAGACATTTTACATCACTCATCAATTATAGAAACATCAGAAAATTATAGAAAGAGTTTTTCTTCAAATCATAGTAACTACTGCAGACTATTTTAACATAAACCAAAAACATTTCCCCCTTTATAAAAGAGCATCAGAGAAACCAAAATTAGTAAGCATATTGGGAAATAAAATGAGCAGGTCACTTACTGAAGGAAAATGGAAAATGTATTGGTAGAGAACATAAACCTGCATAATAAATATCACTCCAAAATCCATAATTTGTGAAGTTTCAAATAATATTTAGAGGATGCTACTTTCTAAGAGAATGTTGATCAGGACTGCAGTTCAAATTATATAACCTGGTATGAACACCTGAACATGATATATAAAAGTGGCATAACATATTTAACACTATTTATTTAACATAGTGACTAGGACAAAGAGGACTGAGAAGATAAACTATTCTATTCCAAGGTTTTCTTCCTGGGCAAAAGGATCTTGAGCAAAAAGTAAGGTCTCAAAGTCATTGTAAGGTCATCTAATTTAGATTACAAGCAGAGCAAACTAACCTAATCATGTTTGTTCCACATTAGTTTGGCAAAGCAGTACAAGGAAAGCCAACAAGCATGCCTGTTCTTTTCTTGGTAAATTACAAACAAGTAGTAGGCGACAGGAGTCATTTTTGCAATACAGAATCAGCCTGCTGAGAAGTTAATTAAGTTAGACAAACCCAGGCCTATGAAATTATTTTTGTTTCAGTTACTGTTAGCATTCTAAAACATACTACATTTTTGCAATGCCCTGTTTACAAGCATGCCATCAATAAATTAAACTGCAGCATGATACAGTAAGATAGAAGACAAACAAAACTACTACTAATAGTTACATTCAGGTTGTCTTGTACTGTGACCGTATCTCACTCATTTTATATAGATATGTAAATTCTCATCTTTTCCATAATTCAGAACTATTAGCTTAGTGACAGGGTTATGTGTTCAGTTATTTATATATTTGGAATGCAACAGATCATAAGGATGAAGAGATGAGATACAGTGAAAAACTGGCAAAATAGGCTGCATTGTCTACCCTACATCGCAATAATGGGGGAGGGCCAGTGGCACAACGCTGCTGCATCTATGGCTGCAACAGTGCTATTCAGCATACAACAGCCCTCTTCCCAGAGGACAGAATAGGGATGGGTGAAAAGGCACTGTCCCCTCTCCACCTGCTGTGGAAGATACATGATGATACAAGTTAACCTAATCTTAAAATAACAGCTCAAAAAACCTACTGAACTACCTATAGATGGAAACTAATATGTAGACCAGAGCTGTGTACCAATAAAAAAAGGACACAGGCCTAAAAAAAGAAAAGACTCTACAAGCTGGCTGTACCAATTTGAAATGTTTAATGAGATTCACTTTCACACATCCAAATGACTATGCATGCTATGAATTAGCTCCATAATCTTCACTTGCTAACATACTTGATAAATATTCCAACAGCTATGCATTTCTAACTTTACAATTAAAAAATCTGTTGGCATTTATCTTTTCTTTTTCTTATGAATCCTGACTTAGTGTTTCCTTTAAGAGCATAACCCTAAGTAAATTGAAAACTTTCAACAAATTTGAGGTGAATTGAATTTTATTTTTACTTTGTCATATTAGTTGTAAAACATGCATTATTTGCCACACCTGCCTTATAGAAATGTTTCCTAACTGAGTAGTTGTTTTGAAGTACATCATTCTTTCTTCAGAGCAATTTTAGGAAGAAATGCTTTCAGAAACAACCGTCATTTCAGAAAACAGAATTCCACTGAGCACAAATTGCTGAAGATTGTTACCAGGAGGTATTTATCAGTCACAAGATTGACTGCACATTCCTGTCTACTTCTAATTTGGAGAATGACACATATTTCAGTCTTTTATACTTAATTCTCCAACTGTTTAAAAAGTTATTCAGGAGCTACCATTACTAGATTAAATAGCCATTTCTTTAATTTTACAGCTATATGCAAGTACTGACACAAAACAGTGTACCCAAGCAGCTCCAAAGACTAAGGATATAACTATCAGTAACCAGAAACTCTGGTTATGCCAAAACCTGAAAGCAGAAAAAGGAACAAAGATAAATTACTTACAAAGTTACAAAGGGGGTAAGGGGGCATGCTATAGTGATTCTAGCATGTTACAGAGGTAAATATGTGACTGCACAGAAAAACCCATCACAATACCAAACAGTATGACATCCTCAGCAAAGTGACAAAGAGCAGAATGGCAGGTTTAATGAGCTCCTGGCACGAGAACAAATATACTGCAACCATCTTCTATAAGAATCAATGGTTCCTAAGCAAGCCTTTGAAAATCAGAAGTTTATGTTAAAATCCAGGTCTCAAAGAGTGGAATAAAACAAAGGTATGTATTTAATTTAATAGCCCTTCCCTAGTAAAAAATATCTCAACATGGTTTAGATTATGTGTTATAGCCTCTTTGGTTAAGATGTACAAACTATGCAACATATGCATGTGCAACAGAATAATGGTGCTTATGGCAACAGATACCTACCAATGTTGCAACAAAATTAGGCTTATTTAGAAAAATGTATTAAGAGGTAAAAGAAGGCTTTATTGCTGAAGTTGCTCAGAACATTATCAAAGTACATTTTCTGATGAAGAAGCTACTCCTGAGAATTATCAGTCAAATCTTCTCCTTGGAGCTCCATCTACTGACCTAAGGGAAAAAAAAAAAAAAACAACCTGCCACATGTTACTCCTCAGAAATCAGATCTAGAGGGGTCATTAGGGGCCAAAGTTGGCAGTGAAGATGTTCCTGCACAGATCCTAAAAGTGCTTTCTCCACTGTAAGTATAGTCAGCACAATATAACAATATTTACCTTCCAGGGATTCAATTCCAGTTGCTTGGGCCAACAGATCTTCATGTCTTGCAACAACCTTAAAAAAAAACAATACAGAAATCAAAACAGAAAAATGGGGTCATGAGCCTAAAAGAAGTATTAAATATATCACCATCATTCCTACATTAGGCATTTAAGGATCAGCATCCCTACATTAGCCAGATACAGGAAAAAGCAGGAATATCTTACAGGAGAAAGGGTATTAAGAGCACAAGTTGTTTTAACTCACAAAAGCAGCAAGCTCAGAATGATAAGAGGGTCAGTAATTAATCAAGACATGCAGCAGAGCTGACATCTTAATTAAAGCCAGTAGAGCAATCATATTTCAAGACATCTTGATATTTAATAATAATTGTAAATGTGAACTTATTAATCACACCATAATAATGCATATTCTTTTTTTTTTTTCTTTTTATGACCTTTATAAACTAGTTCCCAAAGAACTTATTAAATGGGGCAGGGGGAGGGAGGAAGCAAGTTTTGAAACTACACACAAACTTAGCAAGTGTTCTCATTGCAATGTCTACTGTGGATTTATGATTTCTACACAAAAAAAAGTCCTCTTCTGTATTAACTCAAAAGCCTTTCTGAAGGTGTAGAAGTGTGTCAACATAGCTTATATCTGCCCAGCTAAAGGTAAGTCTTAGGGCTTATGCAGCTCTTCAGCACACAATGTAAGAGTGCAAGCTCTCCCTATCTTCTCACAATGCCATGCTGAAACATGGCCTCAAGTGTTTATAACAGTTGATCCAATCATTTGGAAAGAGTCTTCCTTCTTACAAGGAAGAGTAAAATAGCATACAGTGATAAGACTACAAAAACTGAATCAGTACATGGCTGCCTGGCAGGAGCATTGAGTGTGAGCTTAACTGAGCTGTCAAACTCACTACTAGTTTACCTGCAAGTTGTACTTTTAGTAACTGCTTGCAGATGACACTGGACAATTTCACAAGTTAAAAGTTTGTAAGATTACTAAATTTTTTACTAGTTTATATCAATCATCCCAGAATAACAGGTATACTTTAGACTTACTTGTAAATGCAGCTCTTTGTCCAACTGACTAATACCTTGAGCAAGTTTAGCCAGTTGCTCAGCTATCACAGCCTGATGGATGGACTGGGAAGTGTAAGCTTTCACATCAAAGTCTTCTCTGAAGAAGTCAGCATAACATTCTGAAAAAGGATTTAGGATTTTAGGGTTTTATTTTCACGGTTCAGAAGAATTCAACTGTATTTATAGCCCTATAGTGTACAGATCTCTGACCTTCAATTTCTTCAACATAACAATAAATGTTCTCTACATCACATAGTACAAACGTCAGAAGAGGCCACAATCATGAGAAAGAGGTCTGGAACTGGTAACTGAGGTTTGTGTTTGCTTTGGGTTTTTTTTTTTTTGTTTGGTTTTTTTTTTTGCAAATGGTGATATAGTCACATGTTTCTTTATTCCCCACACCTTTGTCTTGAGCAGAATACACTAAAAAGTATCAATACCTTATTTTCTCAAGCTTTACAGTGTAACCAGGGTGAAGCTGTTGAGCCTATACCCATAACTAGACACACCAGTCAGCTGCCGAAAACTGACACGTAGCTAGAGACAAAACTTCATGAAATCAAACCGGATTTCGACAACGGTGTGAGTTTATAAAACAATTATAAAATGATACAGCAATTATGACTCTGGATCACGCAAGACCAGCGTTCCCAGACAGCTACTCTTAATTCATCTTCGCCTCTCCTGCCAGTGCAATTTTTTTCTTCGGGAGCAAGCGAGCCCCAGCGCACACTCCGCGGTCCCTCCCCGCGCCGGGCACCGCTCCTGCGCCCGAACTTCCCGAGACTCGCGGGCGCGGGGCTCCCCCGCCCGCCCGGCCCAACGCCGCCCTCACAGGGACCCTCCGGGCCGCCGCGGACGGGCCCCGGCGCGGTGCTGGCGGCGGGGGCCGTGCCCGGCGCTGCCCCCCGAGCCCGCGGCCGCGCCTCACCGTCCGCCCGCAGCTCGGCGAGCGCCGGGGCGGGGGCGGCCCCCGCCTCCTCCATGCTGGCGGTGCCGGGGCCCGCGCGTCACGGCCGGACGCGGCGCGCCGCGATGATGGCGAAGGCGCGCGACGGAGCGGGCGGCGGCGGCGGCACGTGGTGAGCGGGGCCGCCGGGAGCCAGTGCGGCCCGGGCCGGGCCGGGCCGTGCCGGGCCGTGTCGTGTCGCGATGGGCCGGGCCGTGCCGTGCCGTGCCGTGTCGTGTCGCGATGGGCCGGGCCGGGCCGGGCCGTGCCGTGTCGTGCCGTGCCGTGCCGTGCCGTGCCGTGCCGTGTCGCGATGAGCCGGGCCGTGCCGGGATGGGCTGTACCGGGATGGGCCGTGCCGAGAGGGCTGCCCCCGGCACACCGCGGGGCAGCAGCTTCTGGCCGGACGTTTCACCAGAACGCAAGTGCCGTGTAGATTGAGCTGCTCTGCAGCACGGCCTGTGAGAAGTAGCCGAACGGCGAACGTTTCAGACGCTGTTTGTTTTTCTAGATGCTGAAAGGACTGTTAATTATACATGAGTGATGACATTATAGAAACTGAAGAATGCCAACGAAAAGATCCCATGGATTTGTTTCATTCTGGGCAAGTTGTAAAAATATGTGCTCCTATGGTCCGCTATTCAAAGTAAGTAACTGTCACGTCAGCTCTGTCATTTTCTCTGTTTAGAAACTCGTTTCTCAAATTTATCGTTACTAAAAATGGGGGATTACTTTCTTCTCTTATATTTAAGACAGATATAGATGTGGGACACGTTTTATTTTACGTATTTTAGTCACAGATCTACACATATCCAACATCCCCACAATACTGCATGTTAGAACAACATTTCAAGGTAGCTAATCAGAAAAGCGCCTTAACTATTTACCTCTTAATTTCCATGTGTCTACAGGTTGGCTTTCAGAACCTTGGTTAGGAAGTACAGTTGTGATTTGTGTTACACACCAATGATAGTGGCAGCTGATTTTGTGAGATCTGCAAAAGCCCGAGACAGCGAATTCACAACAAACAAAGGTATTATTTTAAATAAACCATTGTCTTGTCAGAATGTTTTATGTGGTCATAAGCCGAATTGACCAGGTGAATGAAGTGGGTCACACAATTTGACATCTGTTAACAATTTTGGTATGATTATAAAACCACTGAAATATTCTAAGTGAGAGTAAGCGCAGTTCAGTGATAGTGGGTCAAACGAAATAGGTAAAACCTTGTCTACACCCGAAATCAAGGCCTCCAAAGTGATTTATATCTGTGGGAGTTGACCACACTTAGCTGCTTACTCATTCCTTCATTCTCCCAGTGGCACAGGGCAGAATAGAAAAAGCAAATGCAAGAAAAATTCATTTGTCAAAATAAAGGCAGCTTAATATGTAAAGGAAAGAAAAATGTAAATAAACAAACAAGTTATGCAAAGGCAATCACTTCCTACTAGCAGACCAATGCCCAGCTACTCTCCAAGCAGTAGTGCTCTGGAACAAAAATTCCATGTCCGAACCCACTCTTTTACTTTCTCTGTCATTCCAGTTTACTTGCTGAGCTTGATGTTATACAGTATGGATTACTCCTTGTTCCTGATTGGGTCAGCTGTCATAGCTTTGTCCACTACAAACTTCTTGCCCACCCCAGTCTGTTTGTTGGGGGTAGGAAAAGCACAGTGAAAAAAACAGGAAATTTTGACACTGTGAATGTACTTAGCAACAACAGCCAAAATAACTGTTTTATGAATTATCAACACAGGTCTTATCACAAAATCCAAAATGCAGCACCACACAGGCTACTATAAATGAACTTCAAATAAGTTTGACAAGTAACTCCATCACAGCTAGATCAGGTACAAGATGCAAGATAGCAGTAAGATTCTTTTTCTAGTTGTTTCATGTGTGTTTAAGAGACAAACATTTAACTCATCAGGAAAAGTATTCTAGTCTCTAGCAAGAATAAGAGTGTTACTAAAGGTGAAAAAAGTAATAGACCAGGCATTGATACAGTGGAGTCAAGGACTGACAAAAGAAGGGTTTGTATTAGCCAGACTGGAAGGTGGAAAGGGCTGTTGGTGGATGACTCGAGAAACAAGTGCAAGAAAGCACAAAAGAGACCAGAGGTTTAAGCATGGCTGGAGTTGAGGGAGAGAAGCAAGGCTTCAGGCATGGTGCAGAAGCATAACCAGAACACCTATAAAAAGAAGAAGTATGAGGACTTACACAGGGTTATTGCTGTAAAGAGATTTGAAGTATGTGGGAAGAGGTGACGAAAACGATACAGATCTGTTGGCATGAAGTGGCTGCAGCAGAACAGTGTGACAAGGAATGTATGAGCATAGGCTGCAGCTGAAGGAATGAAAAGCACAGCTAACATGCAAGTAAGATCAGCATGCATGGTCCACAAATTGGGATGATTTAGTCTATTCAGGTCACAGAATTTGGGGTTTCATAAGTGTATATGTAATAGGGAAAGTGTATTTCACTGCTTTAACTTTGTCTGTGTATTATAGTGCATTATTCAAATAGAGCAATTACAGAGAAAATTCGTATTGGAAAGCACAGGTAGACTCTTATGAGTGGAATGCAACTTCAAAAAACATTAATAACTCATCGTAAATAAAAATAAATGAGTAAGAACATAACTGACTCAAATATATATGGTTCAAAGGTCCACAGTTACTAGTTTGCCCACCTTGAATGTACTTAAACTTCTGATCTACACAAAATGCGGTGGCGCTGAAGTTCTATGGATTTCAGATATAGAGTGCATTCTAGGGGGAGCTGGGACAGGGAAAGAGAAGATTAAATATTTTATTGTTGTAAACATCTTTTCCCTACTTAGTTGTTTTATGCTGTCCTTAATTTTACAGGCCTGTAAAACATTCTGCCTCACGCTTTGACCAGATTATAGTATTTACATTATTAGCATTTAAACTTTTTGTGTAGTTTTACGTTTAACTTGCTGGCTGTTTGGGGATTTTGTCTTCTAATTAATGGAGTAGGTTTGAAATTTATGTTTTACATTTTCTTCTGCATTAATGTTTTTTTCTTTTGTATTTCTCAAAGGTAGCTGTTCTTTGTGGCTGCTGCTAAAAAATTTTGTATGCTAGACTCAGTATTTTTATTAATTAATGCTCAACAAAGAGAAACTAGGCATGTGGGCTTATTCTAAAATATTAGGTATAACAATGTAAATCTCCTCAGCTGGACACTGTATTAAAAGGACACTTTTGAACATATATGTGTGAATTTTTTTTGCTTGCTGGATTTTTAGGTGACTTCTATAAATGTCTCAGCTTGATTGAGACTTAACCTTCTTACTTAATCTCCACCATTTCAATAACTAGTTATTTTCTTCTAAAACAGAAAAATGTTCAGAAAGCACTTGTAGTCTCTTTAGTATAAGAAGCACACTTGTTTGTACATTTGTTGGATCATCTCTTTCCATTAGTGCTTAGATACCACACTGCTTCTTCTTAACTACAGCAATTGTTTACATGGAAAGTGAGTGCTGAAACTGCTTGAGATACTTGAGATGCCTTTAATGTAATGCAGTAGCTGTAAAAGAGGAACTCATGTTCCAGATGACCATCTGGCTCTCTGCAGGGGCTTAGTAAATCACAAGTAGTTCAGCAGACCCAAGCTGAGGAGCACTGGCACTTTGGTTTCTCACTAGAGACAAAGCTGCTAGAGCTGCTTGTGCACACGTGTGCTCATTCCAATTCTGCGTGTCACACTGTGGACAAATAACAGCCATGTTGGCACAGAAAAGGAAAATTATAGGCTGGGATGAGGAAGGTGGTGTGTGGCGTTTTAGTTGATTCCTGAAGGATTGCTTCTGTAAGCAAGTTTCCTACCTGGCAGGATAGATAGCCATGTCAGCAAAGAGGCAGCATGCAGACAGGAAGGGGCAAGCTAGGAGGGGAAGCATGAAGGCTGCTGAAAATTAGAGAATACCTAGTTTCATAAATGATCTTTGTGAAAGTTTAGCAACTGACCAGTGTCAGTTAGAAAGTGTGTGCTAAGCCAGCAACTGTGTAGTACATCTATATTTGTCTGAATTCCCACCTCTGTTAATAGACATACTCACATAGTAAGTAAACCCTGACCAGCTACCTTTGTTTATTTGTGATTGAGGGCTTACAGAACCACAAAATAGATGAGCTTGGAAGGACCTTTGTAGGTCCTGTTATCCAGCCACCCTGCTCATGCAGGGTCACCTATACCTGGTTGCCAGGTTCATGGTCAGACAGTTGTACAATATACAAAAATAGCATTCAAAATTTAGAACTCATTCCTTTTATTTTCTGGGCATTTTTAAATTTCTAAATATCTTTTCATTGGCATAGGTGATCACCCACTGATTGTTCAGTTTGCTGCTAAAGAAGCACAGGTTTTGTGTGATGCTGCCCACATCATCTGTCCTTTTGCAGATGGAATAGACCTAAACTGTGGCTGTCCTCAGAGGTAAAGATTTGAAAAAGCTGGGTAAATATGGGGAAATAGTTAAAAGACTAAAGATGCTTGTCTTCCTTTTCATCATAATTTCTATCTTAATCTAAAAATAGATTTCAGGAGAGTAAGAGCTTTTAAACCTGTCAGAAATGTCTGTGTGGTAAGACACTGTTCTGAGTGCTCCCAGATGCCTGTCACTACGGTGAGACTGGGAAAACGATATGTATTTGCCAACTTGCCTTTTTTAATTTCTGAGATACTGAGTGTTGGCTCAGAAATGTCCATCCATTTTCAACTGCTGTTAAATGTGCACTACTAAAAAGAGCTTGCTGCAAATAATTTGCAGAGTATTTTGAATCATGATATTGCAATTTCCAGAATAATGAGGCAAGTCTGCGATGTCTCAAACTTCTGCAAGTGAAGGATAGTCTTTAAAATGAGATTATACAGATAAAGTAGTGAAAATAATTTCTTCCATCTTTTATTAGATTTATAAATATAGTGAATTAGTGATACGCTTAAATTGATAAAGATTTTGTCTTGACAGTGAAACAGAGTGGTAAGATTATTCCTAACTGGTTCAGTTGAGAACCATATATTACATGTGTGTCAGGCAGTCTTTTTCTAATGAAGACATGAAAAATATAGGAAAGTAAAAGATAATATTATGGTGCAAATAAATTTAATTTCTCTATTCTAATTAGGTTTTCTTGACCTAAAACTATAGTATTTGAGAAAGACTTTCTGGAGAGATCTGAGGCTTCTGCATGGAAGTATTGGGGTTTTTTTAAGCTAACTACAGTTAAGTATGTCAAACTGTCTGTTCCTTTTAGGCCAAAAATACATGCTTACATTTGAATCATTTTTTTATTGTGCAAATTAGTTTCAAAATAACAAAAGTTGGTGTAATTTATGTGCCTTTATAAGAAAAAATATTTTTTTAAATGCTGCTGTTAAGTGGAAGCAAAGGTTATTTTTGCCAGTCAAAATAGTGAGACCAGAATACCACTAAAATAATATTCTCACTTGCACTTCAAAAGATCTTCCTTTTCAATATGAAGTTGTCATCTATTTAAAAGAAATCCATGACAAAGGGAAGGGAAACATCAAATTATTTCTTCTATGCATGCACTGGATATTAAATTTGATTCTTATGAGTCCATTCTGTGAACAGAAAGTTGAGCTTAAAGAGATTACTAACTTGTCCAAAGTTCTAGTAGCACAGTGGAGATGGAACCAGGATCTATAAGCTGTACCAAACTGCAAACAGATAATTGATCTACAGGCTGCACTATCTCTGTTCACTTAACCGCACGTTCTGAGGTCATAACGAAAGAAACGGATGTATGTGACTGATACTGATCTGCATTTTTTCAGACGTAGAATATGAACGTTCTTTTTTTTTTAAAGATGGGCGATTTCAGAAGGTTATGGTGCTTGCTTAATAAATAAACCTGAGCTTGTTAAAGATATGGTGAGACATGTACGGAATCAGATCGACAACCCTAAATTTTCAGTATCTATTAAAATAAGGTAGGTCTAACTTAAATGCTATTTGTGGTACATGGAAGAATCCTTTTTTGTTTTTCTTTCTTAAAGAATTTAGTGTAATAGTAATAATATTTATAATTCTGTTAATGCAATACTACACATTATAGTAATTTCATACGTGTGCAGACTGCTGAGATTTTTTGACTCAGATGTCTGGGGCAAGTAATACAAAACTTAGAACCAGTATAGCCTTTGACTACCTACCCAAATAACATACTGCAAGTTAGAGTTCTCTTGCAATCCAAACAACATGAAAGTACAAGTTAAAAGATTAGGGCTTCTATAAAAGAAAAGCAGTGCATAGTCTGTATCATCACAAGTATTTGCTTTTTGAGCTACTAGAGAGCAGAGCCACAGTTGCAGTTGGGTATAAAGGGATGGGTAACAAAACTGGGAGTTGGTTCCATAGCTGCTTTAAGGAATACATTCTGCTTCCCTACATCAGCTTCTAAACTTCTGCAGACTTGCTTTGCATTGCTTTGTGTGCAGCCCAGAGAAGAGATGACTCCAGGGACACCTTACAGCAGCCTTCCAGTACCTAAAGGGAGTCTACAAGAAAGATGGAGACAGACTTTGTACAAGGGCATGGTGTGACAGGACAAGGGAGAATGGCTTCAAACTGAAAGAGGGCAGGTTTAGATTACATATTAGGAAGAAATTCTTTACTGTAGAGGTGATAAAGCCCTGGAACAGGTTGCCCAGAGAAGATGGGCAGAGATGCCCATCCCTGGAAGTTTGTAAGGCCAGGTTGGATGAGCTCTGAGCAGCCTGTCTAGTGGAAGATCCACTGCCTCCCCATAGCAGGGGAATTGGAACTGGATGGTCTTTAAGGTTGCTTCCACCCTGAACCATTCTATGATTCTATGGCCATTCTTGATCCATTATTTAACCATATATCCTATGTGCTTATTGCTATTTGTCATTTAAGTTGCAACTCAGTTTCCAATTCTTCTGGAAAGGGAAACTATTATAAATTGGATTGGGGTTTTATTCCCCACAAAATATGCAAAATCATGTTGCTGATTTTAGATTTTTTTGGGTACCCTTGCTCAATCTCTATAAAATTTACCATGTATATTACCAAGATGTGATATAACTGGGAAATGTTAAAGTAAATACCAGTTTCTATACACTAAACTCATACATCTTTAAAAAAAAAATCAAGCACTGTTTTCCAGGAGTAATATTGTAATTATATGTTATTTATGGAAATCTGTGGTAATTCCTCCTTATGGAGGAGTGCTTTTTATATAGGCCAGGAAATTTACTTTCTACTGCTTTCATTCCTTGCAATTTTAGGATCCATGAGGACTTAAAAAGAACAGTTGACCTGTGTCAAAAAGCTGAAGCAGCTGGAGTTTCATGGATTACAGTACATGGGAGAAGTATAGAAGAAAGGCATCAACCTGTACATTATGATGCAATTAAAATAATTAAACAAAGCATGTCTATACCTATTGTGGCTAATGGAGATATTAAATCTTTAAAAGAAGCTGAAAATGTTCATCACTTAACAGAAGCAGATGGTAAGATTAAACATACTCTATTTTCTAAGTAAACTTACCAGATTTCAAGGTATTTATTTTGAATGTAAGTAGGACATTATTTGAGTGCTTTCTCTCCTTGAAGAGACAAATGAAAGAGGATATTTTAGATGCCTTAAAAAACTCATAAGCAGAATCACTGGTAATCATCAGAACACTAGAGCACTGCTATTCAAAGCCACAAATAATTATTTCCAAGGCAAATTACAAAAGCTCTGTGATTAATTATGCTATCTCATCACTGAGTAGTGGAGTTCAGGGGACCTTCAGACATTCTGTCTCTTTATGGAGCTGATCATCTTTTCAAGAACTGTAAACTTCCACTTGGAAATCTCTATTTCCTGCACATGGGAGCAGATTTCTTACAGTAAAAACACCATGGAAAAGGGATATATTATTAAGCCAGATGGTTAACTTCAAGGACACAGTGAAACATTGCACTTTCATTTCAGTCATAAAATCTGGAGAGTTTTTGCGATTATTTAGTCACAATAGATTCCTGCAACTGTCTGTGTTTTCAAGACGATATGGAAATTGGTTATATATTCTGAAAAGATGATCTGTATCTACAGACTTTGTATCTTCCAGCTAGAGAAAAACAGGAAAGAGAACAGTATATGTGGCAGGTTTCTGCTGACACTATTGCTGTTTAATAGCTACAACAGAAATTGAACTGAACTGCCATGCTGCTTACAGTGACTTTCCCCCCAAATACGGAGCAGGAAGGAAATGCATAACACAAAAAAAATGCTCTTATAGTCCACCTGACCTTCTTCACTACTAAAAATATTAAGCATTCAATTTTTTCTGTCATGGACAATGACAAAATAAAATTTTCATTTTTGATCATCTTATTTTTTAAAAAAACGGAGTGTGATAGATTGTATCTTGATAGTACAGAAAAACAGAATCCCTTAATTACATAAAAATTACAATAAAACTTGTATGAGTTTTTCTGACAGTATTAGATTAGAGTTGCAAATACACTACATGCTTGTTCAGAAAGATTTACTGCAGATCAAGAGTCCTAAAATGTACTTAATTGAGCCATTGAGCTCTTAGTGGAAGAATGACAGTGAATAAATAGACTGAGTTGCACAGAAAACTATTGGTCCTCTTGTGTCTTTCCATCTTTCCAATTTTGTGTTACAAAGGCAATAAATGTGTGTAATTAATAAGAACAAAGTACTAATTAGTTGCAGTTTCAAAAGAAGGGAAGAAATGCTTCTGTGACCTCTGTTTAGTTTCAAAATTTCTGGAACATGTTGATAGGTGTTGTAGATACTCTGAGGTTTGCCTTGTTCAATGGATTTCTCTGATACAGCTGTAACACTCATCCCCATTGTTCTCCCATTACTATCTGTAAGCTTTGGGTGGGTGTCCTAAGGGATGTTGCACAAAACCTACAGGAAGATTATGCATAAAATTCAAACTAGAATGTAACCTATGCTTTAATTTCTGATTTGAAGGTGTAATGGTGGCTAGAGGACTCTTGGCAAATCCAGCTATGTTTGCAGGATATGAAGAGACACCTTTTCAGTGCATCCAGGACTGGGTTGACATTGCTCTTGAGCATGGAACTCCTTTTACGTGTTTTCACCACCACTTAATGTACATGATGGAGCGCATAACTTCAAAACAAGAAAAAAGAGTTTTTAATGTTTTATCAAGTACCTCAGCAGTACTAGATTATCTGAATGACCACTATGGTTTGGGGTAAAGTATGTATGTTAGTCCTATGTAAACTTGTTGATAAACTGTAAAAGTTTTAATTGGGTTTTTACTTTTTAGTCACATTTGTATATTGTGTAAGTATTTTCACCACAGCAAAACATTATCATTTGGATGATACTTTATATTTTTACGTCTCTATTCTTCACTCTAGAGAATATTCAAGATTCTAGAAATGTGGAATTCTATTTACAATCCACTACTATAGAGAGGATCGATTATTGTAAGGCCCCAGCATTATAATTTTTCATCAGATAATTGCTTACAGCAATATGATTGCAAAACTAGGGCCTTTCTTACATTAAACCTCCTAAAATCAGGACTACTTATAATGACAGTAATTTCAGACCAAAAGAATACAAAAGGAACAATTTTAGACATTTTTGCTGTAGATAACATAAGCTTGAAGCCCATCACATTATCCTTTTTTAAATTTCATGTTTCTTTTGCAGCCTAAATCTTTGTAACTTATTTATAACTTAGAAAAATTCCATACCTCTCATAAGAAAAGAAACACAGAATAGATAAACAATTATGGACAGAAGGAAGAAGGAAAATTAAGAGGGAAAGAAGAAAAATGGAAAATGAGGATAAGTACAAACTTAGCTGAATCTAAAGAACAGGACTTTTAAGTTCAATCTAACTAAATTCAGTTTGGTTTATCTACCATAGAATAATTGTATACAAGATTAAATCCCTATCATCTACCAAACCTGAACTTTTTAGGTCAAAGAAAAGCTGACAGATTCTCTCAGTGGGGCTCTTGCAGTCCTTTCTGCCTGCTGGCGTGTTGCTTATCAAAGCATGACAGCCACTTCTCTTTGAATCATTAATAGGAGTGAAATAGTGAAAATTAGAACAAGATAATAACATTACACACCAGCTACATTTGTTCTGCAAGGGAAATTTCACAAAACTGTACAGTACAATTATTTGTAATCAAATCTTTTTCTTTATATGTTTACACAGAAATTCATACCAAAAATTGCCGAGTTTTCTGACTGTGATTGTTCTGTGAATATACATGTGAATAGTTGCAAATTTTCTAAATAAAATTACTTGGTTTTGTATGCAGTTGTAATTTTTTTTTATTATACAGCAATCTGGAGTAGGGAACTTGCTTTTGATGCTACTCTCCAAATCTTGTCATAGTTCAGGTATCTTAAATTATCACCATTTTAATGCAATAGTATAAAATACTTGATTATTTTTCATAATGAATATGCTTGATTTAGGCATATAAATAAAAGTTTGAAAGGCATGACCCAAGTCATCAAGTCCAGTTCACTATTTAAGGCAGCAAAGTTATGTAACTCTTCTGATGTGAGCACCTTCCCGATGTGCTAACAAATGGAAAACTACAGCCATGCTTTGCTATCCTGGGCTAATTGACACAACCTCTGCAACCACTTTTGGTGTGTCTCCCTTCAGACAACTATTTTTTCACTCTTCTGGACTGTAATGTTTTCTTGACATTAGTTGGGCACAGCTCTGTATAGCATTCCAGGTAAATTCCCAGGTGTCTTCTGCAGTTAATACTACTTCTAACGCTTCAATTTTCCTTAACAAATATTTATCATGTAAATTATGAGCTCCCAGTTTTAGAGCAAAGGTTCTTACTTCCCAACTGCATGACTAGGTATTTTGTACTGGCAAATTTCCAATATCAAGTTCATCCACTTACGTTGCAACACTGTTCTTCTCAGTTCTGAAATGCCTCCAGCCTCCTCTGAAGTAAAACTATTGTAGAAGAAAAGGATTTGTGAAAGTATTAACTAAGCCCTTTGTTGCCATTTTCTTAAGAGTTTATGATTTCGCTAGCAACTATTATATGTAGCAAACTCCCGTTAGCCTCAAGAAGCCGAGAAGAATTTTATTATAGATAACCAACACAAAGGCTTTCTTTATTTTTTCTGTAGTAGTGGGAAAATTAAATTTTAGAGGACTGGAAATACCTTGACCTGTTTAGGAACTGAGTACTTAATGATTTTGAAGACACCAGTTGTTGTGCCTGTGTGAGATTAATCACAGAGATTTCTGCCTGAAATACAAGACCTATGTTGCTGCTAATATTGGTAGCAATTATGGAGTGCTTGATCTGGCGTTTTATGTATCGTAAAAATCAATGGAAGTTCATAATCCCTTTTCAAGGGTGAAATCAATTGTTCACCTTCCATTCTGAATTTTGTATGCATCTGAACATACTTCATCTGTGTTTCCATAGAATAAACTGCAAAGTTGGAGTCTTTAAGCCATACTTTGAACACAATACTGTTCCAATATGCATAAATTGCTAAGGATGAGGCTTATTCACCTACCAGTGTTATTTTTAGAATATGGTCATTAAGAATATGGTCATTCTCATTTTAAGACATTTGAATATGGAAAAATACTAATTTCCTGTTTAAAATCACTGGATGTAGTCCTTCCCCTGTATATGTTACTTTCAGCATCACCAGATGATCAGTCCTTCTATTTTCTGGTTTTTAAATGTTGTGACATAAGTACAAAGCAAGTAACATAAGATACAAAGCATTGTTTCCTATTTTAGGTTCTTTGCCTCCTGTAATTGATCCTTTTCTTTATGTTAAAGCACCCTGCACAACAATACCATATTTTCATACCTCTACGCTTTTGCAACTTTTATCTTGCTACAGGAACCCCAGCACTCTCACACAGCCTATACAATTCCATTTTCTCTATTGCCTGTTGTTAAATTTCTTAGGTCTGTTGGGTTTGTGGTTGGGCAAAAGCAGTGTGTGATGATAAGGCTGTCACAGAAGCCAAAATAGAACACAAGTTTAAACTTTCTTTTGTTTCAAAAGAGAATTAGTTGATTTCACTCCTTTAACCAGCTGTTAATATACAGGTATTTCCTATTTCTGTTTCTGAATATTTTGTCACCTCCCTGATGGAAGAGGAAGGTATTTCTTTTAACTGTAATGCTTGAAGGTTTGTGAATTTTTTTCACTAAAGCAGCCAGCCATTTTATATGTGTGTGTGTGTGTGCGTATAGTATGGCATCATATTCATCATATGGTGGTTCAGTACATGAGAGACGGCCTTAGATCAACAACCCAGACTTCTCCAGCTTCAGTTACACTTCCTTCCAGGAGCAGCAGAGTGTACTCAACAGGAGAAGAGAGCTCTCACAGATGTTTGCAGGAGATGTCTCTTTTTCTTCAGATGTCATTTCGGGTTGGTGGGGAACATGCATCAGCTGCAGAGGAAGTGCATAGTGATCACACTCACAGTGGGCCTTTCTGAGACCTTATGGAGCCCCTAAAGTGAAAAAGTGACTCCAAGTCTCTGGCATCAGGGACAAATTAATACAGTCCTATCAGTATGAGGTTATGCTAGTGGGAGAGCAGCTTACACTGCTAGAAAGAGGTGAGTAAGCAGCTCAGAAATGGAAACTGCTCTGTAATTAAAGGAAAGTCTTCATTCACGTTTTAGCGGCTTCAGTGAAGTATAGTTGCTGTAGGCCAATAGCTAAAATGTAATAACCAGAACATTCTAAGCGGTGTTTTGTTTATAGTGCTGATTAAATATGTTTATGAAAATGTGTTGGAAATATTACTTTAACTGGGGCTATTTCTACTGTGTAGATTGGATTGAAATGACTCCCTATATCTCTCTCCAGTATTTGTTGTGCATAAACAATTATTTGGGATGCAACCTTTCATCCAGACATTGCTTTCATCCAGACATGGCAGCAACTGGAAAAACATTGACACACTGGCTCTGCATCCCCAGGCTGCAGACCTGGGAAATTTTAAGTAAACAATTTCAGATTGTGAGCAGCTGCAAACAGCTCTGCTCAAAACAGCTTATGCAAGAACTTCCCACCCCATGTCACTTTCAATGGATTAGAGTAACAAAGAACTACTATTCACAGCATTTTATGTGTCTCATGTTGATGGAACTTAATTGGGAAAGAATTCCCCAAAGCAGGTAGTTGCATCAAAGAGTGCTGGTGATGCCCAGGTAGACAAGATAATCTCTTCCACTGACAGCACCTCAGCATCTGTGAGGATCAAAAGGAAAAAGTGATCAGAGCACATCTTTCTTATGCACAGGCAAAGGAGAGTTGCATGGAAATAACGTGCTTGGAGCCTTAGTCTGCAGATAAAAAGCATTGAACGGGACAGTAGAATAGAACAAGGCTTTCTGAAGGAATACTCTTTTATTCATGAGGCCCAAACAGGCCTGTTTGACACTTGTTCGGTTGTTATTTGTGCTGTCTTTACGAATACTGGACCTGTTTTCCTTGAGAAAACTATTTACTGGGTCTTAATACACTAATGTCGTGTAACACATGCAGGAGGGAATGGATGGACACACGCAGTATTTTAATTGAACTTCAGACACTCATGATATGTTGGAGAGCAGAGCTGAACTCCCCAGTCGATGAAGCTGGAGTCACGGAGCGGTGGGATGACCACAGCAGGATTCCGCACCTAAATGCCTTCAACCATTCCCTAGATAGGAGAAATACTCACTTGAACCCTTCTCCACGCGTTTCCCAAGAGAGGTGCGGCCCCTCGGCCGCTCTCGGCGCCCCGCTCCGCAGGCGGCACCGCACGCGCGCCCGGGCCGGGCCGAGCGCGGCCGCTGCGGCGGGGGAGGCCCGGGCCGGCCTCCGCATCCCTTCCCCGGCCGGGACGGCGGCAGCTCCGCGCCGCCCCCGCCGTGTCACTCGGCCGTGTCACTCGGCCCCGTCCCGGCCCACATCCCCCGGGCAGGGCGGAGGCGGCACCGTGTCGGTACAGACACCGCGTTTCCCCGCCCTGCCCTGTGCCCGCGCTTCCGCAGCCCCGGCCAGTGAGGCCCCGCTGCCGCCACTTGGCCGCCATCAGCTCCGCCGGGTGCCGGCGCTGACGAGGTTCGAAGGCAGGCAGGCCGGGCGGGAGGGAGCGAGAATGAGGCGGCCCCGGGGCCGCGCAGGGGGCGCGGGCAGCGCGGGGGGGCGGGAGGCGGCGGGAGGAGCCCGCGGCCGCCCAGCGGGGCTCTGCCCGCCGCTCTGCCCGCCAGGCCGGCGCGGCCCCGGCTGGCCCGGTCCCCATCTCCCCATCTCCCCATCTCCCCATCTCCCCATCCCGGGTGTCGATCGGGAGAGGAAGTCCGAGCCGCCCGTTCCTCCGCAGGCCGCCGGGACCATGACTTTCCAGTGGACGGCAGTGGCTACCTTCCTGTACGGCGAAATAGGAATAATTCTCGTGCTCTGCGTGCCGTTCATTTCTCCGCTGAGGTAGGAGGACTTAGGTGTGCTGAGCAACGCAGCTTGCTCTTCTCACCAGTTTGGGTTTATTTTACGCCTCTGTTTCATAAACACGGAACTTTGCTGCATCCTAAACTAGTTGTAAACAAAGCCGAAGGAATGCTGTTTGGGACTCGAGTATCAGGAGCTGCAGGAATCGCGAGCCTCTTTAAGGAGCCTTACGTTCTCTATGCAGTGCTGATTCATCCGAGAGCAGCGCTCAGGGTGTCCAGAGCAGCTCCCTGCTTTGCTTCAGCAGGTGGGACGGCTTCTCCCAGAGCTGCGGCGTAGGCAGCGCAGAGAAGGGCATCAGAAATAATATATGAGAAGAGAGTGCGGGTTTTTCAGCAGTTTGTCAGATTTGTGAGGTGCAACTTTATGTTTTGATGTACACTAGGCATTGTGGGTGGTGAACAGATAAGACGTCAGATATTCAAAGCAGGTGGCAGAGTGTAACGGCTGCAAGAAATTTGTGATCACTTGTGTAAAAAGACCTGGAGTTTGAAGCAGAAGGTTCAGGACCACTGGAATAAAGGCCTCTGTAAAACTCATATATAGATTAAGAAAATAGTACTACTTCTAGAACACAACACAAATATTAAGAAAATAATAAATTCTTGTAAAACAAATGCACACAGTAAGGGAAAGAAACAAAATTAATTTATTACCCTTACTGTTTGCAGAGACCTGACTTACAGCATTATCTTGTTTCCTGTAAGTCACTCTTCAAATTTGGTAATGTTATTTCCCTACAGGAAATAAAGCTAGATTCTCTGCAGCAGACAGAGAAACTGACTTCTTAAGAACCAAACCCACAAACGAAGAAGTCTTAAAAGAAGAACCCACAATCCCCCTAAACAAGAAGCAGAACAAAACTTTAAAGCTGTTTCACCAGAGTTCTGTAAAAACTGTTGCATGTTTGTTTCCTGCATTTTTAGATGTATTTAGAATGATGTAGTTTTTACTGTCCTCTTAAGGAGCAAGGGTTATTGTGGAAAATCTGGATTTAACTACTGAAACCTGTGGAGGAGTCTTGTAAAACGACTGGTTCCTCCACACTGATACCAATGATTAGGCATGTTTCCTCAGCTTGAGAAATTGAAACTGTTCTGAAATCTAATTCAGCTTCTGGCTTTTTACAAGTTGGCTTGCAAGGACTTCAGCATTTCAACATAGGCTATTGAGTTGTTGTATTTCTTACTGTTTTCTAAGCAAAAGTGCAACTATGTAAGAGGAGAGGAGTATTATGGGAGTCACAATCATCAGATTACTAATGGCTTATGTGAGGAAACTAGTTGAAAGAATTTCTGCATGCTGATGTCACAAGCAGAATACTTTGGAAATACTGAAATATTTCCACTTATTTTCACTTATGATGCAAACAGAGTCCAGTGTTTGTGACTGAAAAGCAAACTCATAATGTGTAGGTGCAGCTTTACCATAATTTATTCAAACATTAAACACAGTGCTTTTAATTATATGGAAAGGATAGATTTGTGTGCTTTGTTTGGAGCATTCAGCTATTCCTCTGAACAGTGGTTTCTGAAAGAGTGAAATCACTTTATCCCTTATGTGGTATGTGCAATTAACACCTTAACAAAACTTGTAGTAATCTTGTGGAGTTAAAAATTAGATTTAGCTGTTGTGACAGTGCCAGGGACCAGCAGCTCTGCCTGACACATCTTGTTAGCCTGGGAGCTGGTTCTGTCAGCAGTGAGGCATGCATGGTTACTAACAGGTGGGAAACTGCTGTTCTTGGAAGTTTTGATTTACTCAGTTGTCAGTCTTCAAATGGATTATCTCTCTTATGTGTGCATGTTTTTAAATGTTTGGTTTTTTTTTTTCAAATTTCCTAACAAGTTTATATGTTCCTAGGGAACAAGTAAATTGACAGTATAAAAATGCAAATACACAAAAAGACAGATCAGATCTGTTCTACTAGGTATAATTAATCTAAAACGGTAGCTAGTCTTATAGTATGGAAGTTTCATATTTATGACTTTTGTCACCAAAAGGAAGAGGAGTTTTAGTAAATGTGAATGTCGATTCTTGTTGAGGAAAAATAAATGTGAAAATAAAACACAGGGATATCTTCAGTAGAGAGATCCATATTTTTAGCCTGATTATAACTTGGCAGTGTACTGTATCTAAGGTCATACCTCAAAGAATTACTTCTTAAATTAAGGTCAGTATGGAGCTTGGAAAATTGTATGTTTAAAGAGTTAGTCTTTGTTTGAAGTAAGCTTTTCATTTGATAAATGTGGCTGTATAAAGAATTCAGGTTATACTAGAAGACTTAAATGAAGTTTTTGCATGACAATGCAAAAATATTTTAATTCTTTCTGGTGGAGAGCTGGAAAGAGCTATAGGACATGATGCTACAGTTTCATTTAAATTAAATTCTCAGTAGGTTGGAAACCACTGTTAAAAGGCAGATTTTAACAGTCTCTGGTAAGTGTAAATAGTCTTAACAAAAGAAGGAAATTTTACCTTATATTAGGAGATGGTGAACGGTATGTCTGTGTTACATCCCCATGGCATGACTAGGTATTATTTCATTTGTGCACTAGCTCTGATTCTAATGTGCAGCGAACGACAAGTAGGTGATCTCTTGTCGTTTGTTTCAGTTCATTTGAGCACATCAGATGTTTTTTGTTGTGCTGCAAGTGTGACTTCTGCCACAGGCCTTCATGCAGTAATATCAAATAGACAACTAATTATTGTTAAAAAAGTAGTCTACATCACCATTGGCCTCACCAGAAGTCGTTTCTGTAGCCAGCAAATGTATGCTCAGGAAAGAGGTTTTAACCCTTAACAAAATATGAACACAAGACTTGTCTTTTTTGTTGTCATTACAAGTTAGAATGTAATAACAGTCCTTGTATTTCAGAGTTAATTGAGGTATTAGTGGATAAAAAATAAAAATAATGGAAAGTGTTTTACAGTCTTTACCCTATCCCTTGTTATAGTCAGGACTGCATACAAAGTAATGCTAGTCAAAGTATAAGTTAAAATAAAACACATCTGCAGAGTACCTGCTATAATGCAAAAAATTTGCAAGTATTAACAAAAAAAAGAGAAGTTAGATTGCTGGAAAAGTTAACATATACCTAAATTATATTGCAATTAAAGCAACTGTTTAGAGACCTTTTACAAGTCTCTTACCAATAACAAGGCTCTCTTCTGTGGGGTTGTAATGCTTTTCTTTTAGTGTTTAATTATTTTTGAATAACACAATTCTATTTTACAGATGGCAGAAGATTTTTATGTTTCCTCTATGGAGCAAAATGGTAGTGTTTTGGAACAAGATGTTCCTTACAATAATAGTTTTGTTGATCGTCTTGTTTCTTGGTAAGTGTTAGATAATTTCTTAACAAATGGGTAAAAGAAACCTGGTACATTTAGTGTAAGTCAGCTAATTTATTGAAAATTTATACATTGGAATGAAAGAGGAGAGGGATAATGGCTGTATCCACATTGGGAATCCAAATGCAATTGTATTATAATGAGTGAATGAGAAGAAAAAATGGATCTTAGTCTAGGCTGCTGCTTGTTTTCCCTTTCTCACACAGGTAAGTGAACTTAGTTTGACACCAGAATTTGGCTGAGCTGTACCTCATGCAGCAGATGGCACTCTTTCTTTTGGTTGCTGTTGAAATAGAAGACCAGGATATATCAAAGCACTGGGCTGTTTGAATACTTTTTGTTCAGCACAGATAAAAACCAGCCACTGGTTCATTTGTTATGGGTAGATCCTAAGGTCTGTGAAGTAAGAGTAAAGCTTTTTGGTTGCCATTTGCCTGACTGATTTCATTTAATGTCTGTCCTGACTGTTGTGTGGTAGGTATCTCCTGTATTTCAGTGATGAAAGCAGTTCTCCTGTGTTTCAGGAATATTAAGTAGTTCTCCATAGAGAAGTGTTTCCAGTGCCTTAGAATATAAATGCTGCTTAATTCCAGGCTACTTGAAACAGAAACTAGAAATGCCTGGTTTATTTTCTGCTGAGGAAAACATGCAGATGCACTTACATATATAACAATGTCAGACTAGGCTATAGGACTGTATTCTTAATATTTAAAGTACCCAGAAATGCAAATAAACTATTTTAATATTCTTTAAGATTATGTTTAGTATTATTTCTATAAGTAGGTCTTCAGTGAATTGCTTAAGATTGAGAACTAATGTATTTCATTTACTCTGTTCAACTGCTGTTGAAAACTTTGACCAAAGTTTCCTTTTGACTTGGTAATGGTCATTGCTTTTGTGGAAAGATAGAATAGGGCTAAATGGAAGCAGTGATGAGATACCTGCCCCATAGCATGACGTGATAGGTTACTGCAGGCCTAGATTCTTCCTATAGCACAGGGACATGCATTTGTTTGCTCCTAGTCTTCGATGCATCATTTGAAGCTTCACTTCAAGTTTTTTTTTTACATCTAAGTCAGCCATATGAGAGAGACAGTTATTAGTGATGATAGTCACACGTGTTTTTCTTTGGAGTTGATTTTTCCTGTTTAGACAAATGCAGCAACAACATCTGCCAAAATATTCTGTAAGAACATGTAATGAAATGTGTGCATTTATTGATGTGCAGGCGGAGATTTAAGGTGCTGTATTGGTTGTAGGAATGTCTAATGACCTGTTTAAAGATAGTAACATGAACTCTTAACTGGGTTAGGCTTGGGGTTTATGTGGATGTAAGTCCTAATTAATTATTTTGTCCTTTGAAAGATGTTTGCAGTGCACTTGCCCTTTTGCAGAACTATCAGAAGTATGTGATGGATGAAAGGAAGCTGAAAGATGGATGAAAGGCAGATGAAAGAAAGCCGAGTTGTAGCTTTCCTTCTCCATTCTTTTTATGATCTTTTTACAGTTAGTAGTTACTACTGATGTTACTGCTGCTGTGTTGCTACAGTCTTCCTATTTTAATGGATGTTAAAGAAATAATTTTTTCCCTTTATGATTGAGGTATAAAATAGGCCCTTCTGTCATTACTAAAACACATGCTTATCTTTAAAAAACTTTGTGTAAAGTAAATATTTGAGGAAATACTGCTTATTTTTGGTTCTCCTTCTCTTTTCTCACTGTCTGCTGAGGAATTTTATCTCAGTTGTCAGCAGTGACATTTTGACACCATAAGGTCTTTGGTAACATCTGTAGAGTGAGTTGTTTTGGACTGATCCCTCGTGGCTGGATACAGGTGTTTGAAATACCTCTTCAAGCGTATTTTGGGCAATGGTTTGCCATATTTCTGGGAATGTGCTAGAGCACGTCATGATTTATCAAGACCGATTTTTAAAATGTATGGGTAACATAACTGATATCCCTATTTGTCCTATTACTCTTTGTTAAGCAGAAAATCAAAGTACATATTTCTAGTACTAAAGTCTGGTTTAGCATACATGTACACCCACAGATGTGAATAAGAACAGACTGTTTTTGTTTGCAGATGCTATTAGAGAAGTCAAGAAATACTCATCTGTTCATGTGAATGAAAAGGCTGCACATGTCAACAGCAGTGCCTTTGATCATATTCAGATGAAACTCTTTCGGTCGCAAAGAAACCTGTATCTCTCAGGTTTTTCCTTATTTCTTTGGCTGTAAGTATAACATTTTTTGTATGTTTACATAGTATGTGTATTACAGGAACTACTGTACAAAGTAATTGTAAAGTAAAGGTCAGAAGGACAATTTCAGGAGATTAAATAATTAATTGTGACCAGGTTGGCTATGAGACAAGTAAGATCAGGGAAAAATAATACCTTATAACTGTTTGAAGATTGGAAGGATATGTGAGCAACACATGGAAAGAAACAATTTGAGTGCTGGAGAAAACATGTATTTTGCAGAAGTTTCTTTGGGGAATACTCACTCATTTCCTTCCTTAAACTTACACCCTTTGTTTTGCACATGGAAAACTGGAATAAAAAACTGCTCAAAAACTAAGTATTAAAGTACTGTTAAATAGTATTATTACCTAGCAATCTGGTGTCACTGCACCCTGCTGCATTAAGAAGCAAAGCTTGAGCCTGACCTAAGCCACTTCAGCTCAAGCTTGAAGTTAAGACCTGTAGGATAATATTCCAGCTTTGAAGGAAAGTTTCAGTTATATTCCAGATCAAATGCTTTGTGGCAACTTGCCTATTATGGTGTTATGATCTTAAGTCTGGTATCTCTTTCAGGATGTCTGAAAGAGATACCAGATACTTTTCAGCAAAGTTCAGCTACTAAAACAGGGTAGGGGAAAGAGCAGTTCTTTACTGCCCAGCTGTAGCAACCAAGACTACCTGTGAATCAGTAGGTACAACAGCCTGCAGATCTTATCACTTGGGCTGGGAGCACATGAAGTCCCTGGACACAGATAATGTGAAAAAACAGAAACAGACATGTTGGCCTGATTATTTCTGTTTGTACTTTTTTCTGGTGGCTGGACAATGAGTGTTGGTCCTCTTAAGAGTTCCTTCAGTGAGCTGCTTGACATTGCCTCAATACTCAAGGGGAAGACAGAACAAAGAAATCCCAGACTTAAAACAGATTTCTTCCCCTTAGAATGATGTGTGGCCATTTTAGCAGACCAACAAGAAAATCCCAGACTTAAAACAGATTTCTTCCCCTTAGAATGATGTGTGGCCATTTTAGCAGACCATTGAGTATAAAAAGTGTCAAGGAAAAATTAAAATTAATACAAAGCTTGAGCAGAAAAGCTTTGGAAAAAACAATGTGACTGTAGCCTTGCTCAGTAGTGATAGGAATGCATCAAGTTCTTTGTCTTCCTACAGAAAGGTTAAGTGCATATTTATGCACAAATATGTTTTTAATCTCTGCGGCAAGAGGAATAGCTAGATTTGTGTCCTACAAAAGAATTGGAAGCTGATCTCAGGATCCTACTTATATTCAGCTTCCAAAGAGGAAAACTTGTCAAGTGACCTCAGTAGATTATTTTATATGAAAGCTCTGCTGTTGAAGAAGTTTGCTTGAGGTTTTTTTGAGCTGCTGGCCTTTCACCAAGATTTAGGAGAAATAAGCACTCCTCCAGTAGTCAGTAGATCGAAGGACTTTTCTTAGTAGAGCTGTTTTGTTTATCCATGAAAAAGACATAATGTCTGTCAGAGAAGCGAGGGGAGAGTGTTCCTTGGGTTGCCTTACCCTGTACTGCTGTACCATCACCCAAATCATTTGAGACCCCATCTAGTGTGAATGGGTAATTGGATGCTCCTAGTTCATTCCTTGGGTCAGTTTTGATTCATTTTAGCACATCAGCCAGTAGGAGAATTCCACAAGAATGGTATATGGAGATTCATAAAATGGAGGAGGCTGGGAACTTGTCACTTCTGGCAAGACAGCAGCATTTATGGGGTTCAGTGATTGCAGAGCATTGGCTACCAGTGAGGAAAATTACCTGTCGGAGAGGGTTTTGGGGCCAGCTGAGCCCCTCATCTGCAAACTGTGCAGAAAAGAGGAGGGTCATACCCCCTGGAGACTGTCCTCTGGGTGTGACAGACACCCATCTGCTAGTCTGACCTGATCTTCTCTTAGCCCATGCTGAACCAGAGGGGGATAAAAATGGCTGAAAACTACAGAAAACCTCAAGAAAACATGAACCCACTGCTCACTGGTGCTTTCTAGGAGAGTCGGCAGGGTATGTAACATCACCCCAGCAGTGGAAGATGCAGCTAGGGAGTGCATAGGCCAGTTGAGCATATAAAAGTGTGTAGCATCCTAGGATAGCAGAGGGAATTGGCCAGTGTCATTGCAAGGCTTCATTTGAAAGATCACAGTTCTGGGGAGAATCCTGGTGATTGCAAAAAGGCAAACATTGCGCCTGTCTTCAAGAGGGACAAAAAACAGGATGTAAGAAACTAGAGACTGACCTCCCTGGAAAGGTTGTGAAGCAAATCTTACTCAAAGACATCTTCAGGGACATGAAGAACATGATGACTTGGAACAGCTATCACAGATTGACTTAGGGAAGATGATACCTGAACATCCTTGTTGCCTTCTGCAGTGAGATGAATGACTGTGTGGATAAAGAGCAGAATATGCTTTCTGCAAGGCCTTTGATATAGTGTCTTTTAGCATCCTGATAGCCAACTGTGGAGTGACACAGGCTGGAGAAATGGAGAAAAAAGCAGGTGGAAGTTCCCTGCACCTTTGGGCTCAAAGGATAATAACAATATGAATTTCATCTGGTGCTCCTCAGGGGTCAGTACTGGGCTCAATATTGTTTAATATCTTTATTAACAACATGGATGATAGGATTGAGTGTGCTCTCAGCACACTCAGAGTGGTTGACATCTTGGGGAGTGCTGCTGCTTTTTAGAGGGAGCCAGAAAGGTTGAAGAAATGTGCTTACAGAAATCTCATGAAGCTCAACAGAGACAAATGCAACGTCTGAAATTTTATTGGATAATCATATTCAGCATCTAGGCTGGAGACTGGCTGCGTGGGTGGGGAGGAAGCAGTTTTGCAGGAAAAAACCTGGGGATCCTGGTAGAGAGCCAATTGTGTATTGAGCTGTGTTAGCAAGGATGTCGTCAGCAGGTCAAAGAAAGTGGTTGTTCTACTCTGTATGACACATGGAGTGCTGCAGCTGCAGGACTCTGTTTTAATTCCCCAAAATAATGGAGTACTGCAGTGGAGTACAGAGTAAGTTGGAGGCTGAAATACATGACCTGTGAAGAGATGATGAAGGAGTTTTGCTTTTAGCCAAAAGAGACTTTGAAGGGAAAATCCTATTGGTTTCTATATCTATCTAGTAGTAAAAACGATGGATGCAGGTCATCTCAGTGGATGGTAACAGGAACCTGAGATGTTCTGACTTGGGGTAGAACAGTGCTGCTGCTGTCAAAGCAGTTAAGCACTGGAACAAGGACCCTGAAGGATGGTGGAATCTCCCATCACTGGAGATGGTAGGAACTCAACTGAACAAGCCTCTGAGCAATCTGCTTAACCTGTCCTGCTTTTCATGAGACAGAAGCCTCTTTCCACTTACATGATTTGGTGATTCTCTTTTAGTTGTGATATTTAATGACTCCTGCATTTTTAAGTTAATAAGCAATAGTAAATTTGCTAACCTGTAGAAAAGTAGTGACATGGGGACATTAAGTTTTTTATTAACCCCCAAAAAAGTAAGAAAAGGAGCTTTCAATGAAAAAACAAGGAGGCAGAGGGAAGCTTAACTTGAAAAGATCTGTTAATACTCTTCCAGTTATGCAAAGTCCAATTACTTGGATTTTCAAATTTCTTTGAAGAGCAGCTTCATAGTTACATTATAGGCATTAATTTAATTCAGTGTTGTGTTACCTTGATTCAGCAACATTTGAAAGACTTCAGGATGAATAACAAAAATAGTGATGCAAAGAATCAAACAAGGTATTTGCAAAGCTTAGAATTGAGGTGCCATATCAGTGCCGATATCCATACGTGTTCTGACTTAACTGTATTGACAGTATTTGGAAGATTATTATGCTGATACTGCTAATTTTATTATTGCAAGGCTGTTTATGAAGTTGTGTGACTTTTTTTTCACTATACTCATTACCGTAACTTCTTGTTTGGCTCTTGCCCTGGGAGATCAATCATGGTGAAAATACTGGGTCATATAACAGTATTTAAACAGCCCTTAAGCAATCAAGTCTCTGACCCCTTAATGGCTGTGGGTATTTAGGAGGAGGGAGGTTCTGTATCAAGTAAAAATCAGAATGTCAATGGATGAAAATATTTTCTGTCTCTCTTGTTATTACTGTTTGTCATGGATGAGCCTGGATGTTTCCCTCTGCTGGTTTTATTTTTACATCTACTACCAAGAGAGAAAAAGGCTTGTTTTGGTTTATTAGATGTTTTGTTTGGTTTGATTTTCGTGGTTTGGTATTTGCTTGTGATTTGGCTTATTTTGATTGTTTGTGCTGTAAATTACAGTTCTGTTCACTGTTTTTCTTCACCAGTGTATTGAGACGTACTATTACGCTTCTCACTCAGTTGGCAAAAGAGATGGCATCTCATGCAGCTCTGGAAACACAAGTAAATGATGCTACTGAAGCAGCCAAAAAATACATGGCCGAGAATGAAAAGCTGCAGGAGGTATCTTTGAGCTTCTTCAGTAACTTTCTTATACAACAAGTAGTTGTTAGTACAATGTACTCTGAGGATGGTTTGCTACACAATGCTTGTTCATTTTATTCCTTCTGGTTGAAAAAAGAAGAAAATTATTTTTATAATACATAATTCAGAATATTGAAAATAAATTGCAGTAGCATCTTATTAACAAAGAAAACTGAAGTAAACCAAATAAATGAAGTTCTGTCTTTCCAGTACAAATTTCATCAAAGTAGTAATAGATTATAGTAATATCTTTCTGAATTTAGTCATAACAAAGTAGAGGGAGACACTAATTTTATTCCTTTTATCGCAAACAGTTGCCTGTTTAGGTCAAGGCTGTAGCAGTCCAGCATGAAAAAGCCTAATATATAACTGTTTTCATGCTGACTGTTTCTTCTTCATAGTATTTTCCAGTCCTGAATGTATTTTTCTAACTTGTAAAATTAATCTTTTATATTTGATGTTTTTCTGTATTCTTCTATCTTTTTATGATAGGTCAGCCAGTTTCAGAATACTTCTCTTTCTTAGTAGGACACTATTGTAGTATTAATGAGAATACCACCAAAAATTTCTTAGAAAAAATCACCAACAGACTGGAGAGGGATGTTATTTTTATGTGAAGATTGATTAGGCTGTGCTTCAATACGTAACTATTCAGGAAGGAAAGGCATCAAAGATATAATTAATATAAATGTATGAAATCTTTTCTTGCAACTGTTTAGTTTTACTTCTGTGTGAAAAGACTGAACCCTAAGCTGAGTTCAGACATCTAGGAAGGCTTTTACAGTCCAGCACATTGTGAAAACTAAATTCCCTGTGGGTGTGTACAGGTTTCCTTCCAGTTTGTCTAAAGCAGTGTCTATGGTTACTGGCACTGTTAATTTTTTAATAAATCTTCCTATAAAGACTCTGGACAGAAAGTGCTGGAAGGGGGTACAAAAAATCCAGTTGAGAGGTGTAGTAAAACAAGGATCACTAGTCTGTGCTAGGTGTTTCCCAAGTGTAAAATGACTCCAAAATTTTGGGATTTGGTATTTTTGTCAAAATGATCCAAATTCTTCCCTCAGCCATGGAATTTGTCTTTTTACTGCCTACGGGTACGTTTTTTTTCTTCTCTGTCCTGTTGAGGTTTTGCCAAAAGTCCTCTTTTTTGTTCTGCTTTCACATTCTCTTAGCAACACATTCTCTTAGCCACTTTTAAATGATAGCCAGAAATTGGAAACTGTAGTTCTATCTGTTTTTATTTGTGTGCTTAATTGCATGGTTTGCAAAAACACAGGTAGCCACAGGTACAGGCAACATGCTGTGGCTGGATCTCCATTGTGATGGACATGGGAAATGTTCAGGATTGGAATATTGTAATTTTATAGACATCCTAGGGTTTAGGCTTTTCTATGGCTTTCCCCCTGCATTTGTGTTTATTTGCAAGTGTGCTTCATTCCACCACTGGAGAGAAGTGAGAGCAATTGTACATAAGGCACAGGCTGCAAGTATAAATACTGTGAGTTTGCTCTGGTGTGCAAGGTCTGCACTGTCACTTGTTCAGAGGTTCCATGGAGCATAGGACTTAAGGTGAAAGTTTACAGAAATAGTTATTTGCATACCAATAGAAAGAGGTGAGCACAAAGCAGAGAAGACAATTGGCTATGGTTTTGTTACCGGCAGTTAGATGTCATCTCAGCTCTTTGATTAAATAACTTCTGGAAATTTTTTCAGCTCTTTTCCCTGGATTGTTTACCAGTCTTCATAAACAGTTCTTTTTCTTCTTCCTAAAGTAATATTTCCCCTTTACTCCTGCCTGTGCCTGGTAAGCTTTTATATTGCTAGTTCACCTAACAGCTGTTTGTCTCAGTTGTTTTACTTTTCTTTTTCCCATTAAGCATTTACCTCTTTTTGCTATTGCAGAGATGATGTGTGGTTAGACAGTAGAAGCTTTATGAGAAAAAGATCATGTTATGGGATCTAATCTTACACCTTAAGAGGGTGCATAAATATAGTAGTGCCAACATTTTTGGAGTACAGGGAATATATTGCTCTTCTGTCAAGTGTTTACAGGTCTCTTCCTGGATCCTTTCTTATTTTTTGTCCTGAATTTCATTGGAAATCAAATCTGGATATTGGAACTATTCTGAAGATTGAAATAGCTGCAAACTTAACAAGGAGAGAATTAGAGCCAGTTGCACATATACATGGCAGCATTCTGTCACTGACAGTCCCAGTGTGTATCTCCTGAAAAACCTGTTTTATAACCTAAATGAAAGTTGTACATTTGATGCAGACATGAAAAGTACTCGTACACAGGAGATATCACAATTCTATTACAAGTATGCTATTGCCTAACACACTGAGCTTGTTTATTTCTTTTTTTCTCAGTTTGGGAGGATTTTTGTTTAGAATTACTATCTGTCTGTATCAGGTTGACATTTGATAAAATCTAATGCTTTGTAAGATCAGGGCTAACATTCCCTGGATATTTTGCATTAATACCAGACTAATGAAAATAAAATTAATTGTAGCAACTGTGGTTTCTCATAGGCCTTGGGTGGAAAAGGAGATGGTAAAAAGAAAGAGTCAACAGATAGAACTGAGGAAAAATTGAAGGAGGAAGTTGAACATTTGAAAGCAGAGCTACAGAAGACATCAATTGGTGAGTATTAGTTAGGACTTCTTTGCAAAGAAGAAAAAGACTGTTTCAACACTGAATGTTAAAAAAAAAAAATGTTGGTCTAGTGGTCTAGTATGAACTAACTTCATCTGTTTCCAGAACATTTGGCATGGGGTTTCTTTACATTTGACTAGGAACTGATAAAACATGCCATTGCCATCCCAGTATTTTAGTAAATGTGTTCATTATAAAATTATCTAAGGTGTAATTGGAACACCTTAGTTAAGTTGTAGTTATTAACAAGTTGGACTCGTATATTTAAATGGTGTTGACTTGTCTTCATCAATTAAATGACCAGGATATGGAATCATTTGCAGGTTGCTTATAGGCAAAAGTTTGATTTTTCATGTCATACATAGCAGCCAATATCCCTGTATAAAATGGGGGAAGTACTGTGGTTGAGGTTTTTTACTACCATAGGGTTTCTGTCAGACAGCAGAAAAGTCTTTGACTAGTATTTTAAGTTTATATATGTTCTACAGCTGAGGTGTTAAGATGTTAGCTTTTTAATATTTTTTTTGCTAACAAGGAAACATACCTTACCATTTGTAACATAATACTTTGGTTAGCAGCTTCCGTGTTTAAGATTTAGGTTGTCAAAACTGCTTTATAGGCAGCTCAAATTGAGATAGAAGCAGATTTTACCTGTTTGATTCTGTCTTACTGGGATCTCTCAAGGTGTGTGATGCCTGTGAACGCCTGCTGATCTGAAATCAGTGTTTTTAAGATAACACAGCCTGTGATCTTGTAAACACTAATCAGATGTTCAGTCTGTAACAAAAATACAAATTTTTGTGGTACAAGACAGTATGTTATCAAAACATAGCCCCACTTTCGTATTGCCTAGCACTGCTACAACGTTGTAAGAATAAATTTTTCAGAAATGTTTCATGAATTCTTTTTTGCTGTCCACTGGGGATTCAAATAAGAAATGTAAACCGGCTGTTTTCAGCTAGGCTTGAAGCAACAAGGATCTTTAAATAGAGAGTCTCATTAGTTCACATTCTCAGGCATGTTTGATGGTGGGTTTTCCCTCTCCTGCTGTTTTCTTGAAAAAAAAGGGGGGGGAAATGCCTTTGAAGTGACAGGATCAATAGAAAATTTAAATGCTTATGTTTTATTTAAACTAACTGGTGGTATGTAACACTAATATAATGTAGCTTTTCAGTCAGGAGTGCTAGAGAAAGCTAAGGAATAAATAGATTTACCTCCTGCTGCTTCAGCTTCATTCTCCCCATGAGATGTTGTCCATCCAAGAGATGTATAAATTAAGGCATGCTTGAATCTTTTGTTAGGGCAAAAGTGGGAGAGAGGGTCTTTCTAAGGAGTGAATAGGAAAATATTTACAGCCCTTCTCCTAATACCACCCCCCTCATTGCCAGTAATCCCATGGGTGGTATGGGAATTACCATGGGCAGCTAGGTGGTATTGAGGTATGTCTGTCTTACCTTCTTGTAAGCTTTGTTGTGTTATTTTGAGCAAATTGATAGCCAGAAAGCTTGAAGTACTTGATAAGAACAACCACATCTGTAGATGCAGCTTTCCATAGAGTGTTAGAGGACGTGAATGAAATTTACTGTTTTCTTTGGAAATTCTGGCAGCTGAGTAGGTGAATGTTGACTGTCATGTTCACTGAGTGTGAGCAATGTGTTACGCAAAATGAAAGCTGAGATTGGAAAGTTTGTTTTGCCTCTTCTAAGCAGTTTGTTTCATGCTACTGAGCTCAGATGACTAAAGTAACTGTTTCTTTGCGTCTGTAAAGTCCAATCCATGAAATTGCGGGGGGAGAGTGAAGAGTGTAAAGGGTGTCACCTAATCATGAAACAAGACAAAACTAGTATAAAAATGAAAACTTCACTAGTTTTGATTTTTGAGATTTTCTTATTGTTTGTTTTTCAGCTATAGTATTAGTAAGAGTCATAATTTTGGATTTTGTTCTTTGTTTGTTGGGGGTTTATGTTTGGGTGTGTTTTTGTTGCTTGAAAGGAAAAACTTCTAGGTTTTTTTTTTTTAATGCAGTTTCAAATATCCCTTGCTCCAGTCTGGGACACTTACTAAGCTGCTGATGCATGGTAATATATTATTTTAGAGTAGGCCTTGAGTTGAGAGGTCGGTTAAGTCAGTATAGTGGTAGCCAGGAGGAGTCTTAAATGTGTACCTACTTCACATATAAAACAGTTTAGTATCAGATTAGTGCTGTGACTTCAAAGGTCATGCAAATTTCCTGTAAAGTTTTGGATCAGTATTTATGACTGGAAAAGGAAATAGTGTATGTCTCCTTTTCCTGAAATTCTGACTAAAACCATGGTGTAGACATTATTGCAGACTTTCAGGAGACTCATCTCTAGTTCTTCTTTCTACCTTTTACAGAAAACATAGACTACTTTTTTTTCCTTGCTTAACAGTGGAATCCTAAGCTAAGATGACCTTTTTCCTATGGTCTAAACAGGTGGGGAGGAAGTATCAAAATACAAGACTGAGCAGTGACATTAGTAAAATCTGAGGAAAGGTTGGAAATTAATTTTAAGGTTTTGGACCAAAGTTTTTTTCTTTCCAGACTTGACTTTTCTTTTACATTTGATGCCTTTTCTTTTTTGCTTTATTCTGGAAATGAAGCAACTCTATTGCAGACCCACATATTTTTGTCAGGGCTTTGTAGGCACCCAGCAGTGGGGCAAACACTTTGAGAGCCTAAGTCCATTTTCAGCATACCTAGACATGTAATAACATGACTGGTTAGAAACCTTCTAAGATGGTATTGTATTGATATATATTATGAAAATGTCTCAATGATATCTAGAAATAAATGTACATACTTGTGGCAATACCCAGTACAGATGTGAGACATATTTCTAACAAAATAGTGATTCAGATAATTAAAGGTTGTCAATATGGCTACTGGCCTAGGACAAATAGGAATTTTCTGGGGAAAGAAGATATGCCATTATATTGTTTCATTTGATGGTTTGGAAGACTGTTCAAAAAGCCACAACAAAACAAATTACCTGCAACTGGGCATGAGCTTAGACCTGAGAGAAGTTTCATAAAGCCTTTTGTCCTTAGAGTGGTCCTTGTGTTGGGGCAGGAATGGGGCTTCATGAAATCCATACCCATTAAAGTCATTTAGGTGCTTTTGAACTTCAGTTCAACTTTTCCTGAAAATACTCTTTTTATATATTGTTGTCATAGGCATATGGAGGGGCAGGAGGAAATTCTAATGGAACTTTGCATCATTTAAAGAGGTTTGTTTTGTGTACAGACAGACACGAGTGTTCTTTGTTTCATGGTTGCATAGTGTTGTAAGTGACAGGAGGAGAGCAACAATTCATGTGGAGGGCTGGTTTAGGAATAACTTCTAATTGTTGGGTATTCTAGAAAGTATGTGTGTACAGATGTACAGCTCTCACTTCAGTGTGGAGATTACTACATGTTTGAAATGTGTTAAAAAATACAGACATTGAGAATACGTTTCATAAAACTGCTGCAAGGGAGAGTTCTGTTTGGCCTTGGTGTTGCTGGGTAGGCTCGTGCCATGTATGAAAACTACACTGAGCTTCACTGATGCACTCCTGTTTTTAAAAACAAAAAAGTTTAAAGAATTGGACACAATCTTGTTATTTGGCCAGTGGCAGAGGGAAGTTGAGGAACAAGATCTGTCTTACTTTACTTTTTATGAAACTGTGAGATGATAACCAAGGGTGGGAGCCATTGCAGTGTCACATGCAGCAAGAGTTGATATTCACATTTGTTGGTTGGAAGAGATGGCTGCATACAGCAAGCATGGGTTTATTATACAAGGCTTTTTATGCCACCCGATGATGATATAACATCCCTTTTGTAACAAAATTTTGTTTGAGGTAGCAAAAGGTACTTGAAGCAAATTTGTAAATTTTTTGGCCCTGCCTTCTCATTTTAAATTCTCACCATTATATTTTAAGAAGAGAATTCAGAATTAGCTTGGAGTTACTTGACTGGAGTTGTGTTCCCAGCCTTACAGGGTATTTGTTGGCAAATCTCTTGTGCCGTCAGTGCCTAAATTCTTAAATGTGAATAGATCTTTTTTAACTTGAAAACTCTTTTAAGAGAGGGCACTTTTTTACTCTTCAACTAGTCCAAATGATTTGGTTTGTAGGCTTGTATTGTGAGCAATGCTAATGTAAGTTCCAGATCGTTTCCTTAGTAGCAAGCACTCTAAGTCAAGTGATGTAGTCAGACCAGGACTAGTAGTTGTGCAAGGAAATGCCCAAAGAATTTTTAGATATTTTTCTTGCTGTTTGGTTTTAGTGTTAGGTTCTCCATTGTTGTTGAAATGAGAAGATCATAGAAATACTACAGCTACTGGGCTGTGGTAATGTAGCTCCTCAGAGCAGTTTTATTCCTCATTCTTAGAATTCAGAGCAATCTGAAGTAAGCTGTCTCTCCTGGAATAGGATTCAGAGAATGTTGTGAAAGGACATGTTCTCTATTTGGCCCAGACTATACATGTTACATTAATTTATGGACCTTCAGTCACACATAAGTGTAAAGTTTTCCACAAATGTCCTCCATTGAAACTCTGCCCTGGGAATAGTTTGTTGTTTTTTCTTGGTAGGAGACAGAATGGAAAAGAATAGCCTACCTCTTATAGTACTGAGGCTAGATTCTGTGTTTGGAACTACTGATTATTCACCCTCTCGATGGGTGCATTAATGTAGAAGCAGCATCCTCATCTGCCTGCTCATGCATAGACTTGGTGGGAGGTGTCAGCTGTGGGAGCTTGCTTGCTGCCAGTCCAGCTGTTGTGCTCCTGTGAGGCAAAGTTACAGACCAGATGGAAGCCAGAAATAATAACTGAGTGTATTTTGCACACAAAGGATCTCCTGTTTCCTGCTGGATCTGTGTTCATATGATAGGATCCATATGACAAAGAGTGTACCTGATGAACTGGGCTGCACTGCAGTGCTTGTGCTCCCAGCAGAGGAGATGGATGGGCACTGTTGTGTGGACACTCGGGTACTTCACAAGGCATCCAGGGGAATTGATGCACTGACGAATTCACCTTGGCAAAGACATGATGCTCCTTTTAATTGTGTGGTCCCACCAGGAATGAGTCTGGATTTGGTAGTTTATTGATGTTTTGGGATTTTTGTCCATAGCCAACACAGGTGGAAAGGACAATCTGTTCTTTGCTTTTTCTTCTTCTAGGGTTAGGCAAGGTATTTTTGTCATACATCTGTTTTGGTCAAAACATTAAAACAATGCACTTGCTTGTTCGCTTTCTTGACTTGTAGATACTTCTAGATATTTTGTTCATATTTTAAAGATAAAGTAGTTTTTAGTTGCAACTAAAGTACTGTGCTGCTACTTACAATAGTGTTAGATCAATAACATTGAGTTACATCTTCAGAAGTGGAATCCTATTAAATTTTACTATACTATGTACAAGTATGTTCAAACAAAAGCTAGATTTATCTTTCTAATTAGCAGATTCTTGGAGAAGTGAAATAACATATTTTTTTTTGTCTACAACCTTAAATTCAGAAGTCCATGAAATTGTCAAAAGTTTATTTTATTGATATCAAAATTTTACTATTGAAAATGTTAAACAGTTTACTATTTAAAATTTTAAACTGAGATCAGGGAGAAAGTAAATGCACTGGGGTTTGACTTATCCAATGTGTGGAAATCAAAGTTACTCCAAATACCAAAACCTTCAGAAAATCTGTATTGATGCTGTCAAGAATGACTTAAAGGATGAAGGAAAACCGTGTAAGAGTATGGAAATTAAAGAAAGGAGAAAATAAAGAGAAATTACAAGGTTTTAACATCAATAGACTGAAGTGTTATTGACTCTAGTGAATCAGAATTTCAGGGTAGGTAAAAGTCCTGTTGCAGGAAAACCACTTGCAGAGTTCTGAAATGGGAATTATTTTTCAACTGTACATTCAAATTAATTATTTTAAAATAACTGAAATTCTAGGCAAGGGAGTTCTCCTTCTTGCATTGATGTTTCAGGAACTAGCACCCAAAGACAAATCTGGTTCATACCAGACTGCTTGTAACTCAATGCTTAACAAAAGCCACATCTAGCTCCTCATCTTTTCAGAACAGGCTTTTAGAGGTGCTGCAATTCTTGAGTGCAGAGGAGGTCTCTGGGAAAGAAGTCTCTCTCAGGGAGTTCACAGTCAAAGGATAGATTCACACTTTTGGAACAAGGAAATTTGCTGATGTTATTTTTTTATTTGTACCATCAGATTTGGTTGTTTGGGGTTTTTAAATGGCTATGTGAGGCAGCCTTACTAAGTCATTAACAACATTTCTTGTTTTCACATGAACAGATCAAGATTTAGACTATGCTTGTGGCACTGAATCAGAGAAATATAATGATCCCTGAGATACCTATAGCAGTGGAATATGAAAATGTCTAAATGACCTTACATAACAGATTAGGACTAATGGTTTTTTGGCGCTTTTTTATCCTGTGTTGTACAATAGCCCCAGTGGAGTCCTAGGCAGTTTGGTACTGCACCACAGATGTGCTCTCAGTTTGTGTTGAGATGGAGTAAAGTAATAATTTTTTTTCCTCAGGTTAAAAACCTGTTCAGAGTTGTTTATCCACCCACCACCATTTCTGCCTTTTCATATTTAAACCGATGGTGCTAATCAATTAATTCATGTATGGTAAAATTCAGAACAGGGTGGAAAGGTAAGGTCTGTGCTCTTTGATCATGTATCATCTTCCGCCTTACTATATTTTGTAGATGGCCTCGGTTCCTGTGTGACAATCTTGCCCAGTGTTTGAGTTCCCTCCTCTCCTTAAGAGGTCTGTCAGTTTTGATTATGGAGTGGCCAAGTTTTGTTTTTCTAGAACTGTCTCCTGCAATATGACAGAACACTGTAGTCACCACTAAGGGCAGGCCTTTCTTACAGGCCCTTCCTTTTCCTCATGTTGATGTTTCTGAACATTGGCCATTCTCTTTCCACTCCCTGTCCTCATCTTTCAGGTTCCATCTCAATGCTGTGTTTTGAATTCTAAGCTATTTTAGAGTAAGGACTATCTGCTGCAGTGGAGCCCTAATGCACACCTAGGGCTCTGAGGAACTGAAGGAATACAAGTAATAATTAAAACACCAATTCTGGTATTTTACAGCTTTCCACAGGGCGAAAACTGAAGCAGCTGCAGTTAAAAAGCAGTCTGAAGGCCTTAGAAGAGAATATGATCATTTGATGAAAAAATTTGAACAACTTCAGGTAGGTGGCTCTGGATCACCATACAAGCACTGTGTTTTGAAATTGTACCAGCAAAATTCTGTTTGTTGGCATTTATTGTGCAAGAGAATTTACCAAAATAGTAGAATTTTGTTTTGCAAAGTTAGTAGCATTTTATTTTTGTTAGTAGCATTTTTTATTTTTGAGCTTTGGTTGACAAAGCTCAGGTTATCATTAGCTTCAATTTTACAGTTACTTGGAAAATAAGATTCGGATGGTTTGGCATGTGATGATCACTGAAATACTGTAAGAAAACTATTGGAGGGGTGTGTGGTGGGAAGAGTGTATACGCAATTTATAAAAGTAATTTTATTTTATTTGCTCTTAAAACATGCTTTTGCAATCCTGGATTACAAATGTTGCAATACTGTTGATACACATCCAACACACAGCCTAGGGTAAAAACAGGCTACTATAAAATTCAAACTGAAGTACAAAATAACTTTAAAAAACCAAACTGCAATAAGCAAAAGTTCAATTAGCTGTTTGATTGAGTTTCATATGTACATGGCTATAATACTCATAAGATACATTGTAAGTATCAGTTAATGGAACTGGAGTATGTATTTTTAAGCTGTCTGACAGGTGTTCATATGCTCCGTACCTAACATCTGTCTTGAGCAAAAAAGCAAATTATTATTAAAATTATGGTGACTTGCTTTTCAAGAAGAGTTGTTCAGCCCTGTATTAATAAAAAAAAAAGGCAGTTTTGACCTGGTTATTACATTTTTTCCTGTACTCTGTGAAACTACTTACTTATTCCCAGCCTCACCCTGTACTTCTACAGATTGCTCAACTGATCTCTGTGTTCAAGACCACCATGCATAGCCTGTCCTTGTTGTTCTTCCTTGTGTAATGAGCCATAATAGTCCTGCTGCATTTTTAACAGACTTGTGGTCTAAAACACACATCCTTACCATCTTCTGTTTACCTCTGAGTAGAAAGAACAGAAGGTACTGAGCACACAGTAGATGCAGCTCCCAAGGATAAATGAGTTGATAGCAGAAAATGTTTTCTGCTGAGTTTGCTGCACAGCTCAGGTGTAAAACCAGAGGGAGCAGAACTAGGCTGCACAGCCTTGCCTGCTGGCAGCAGAAGCTCAGGTGTTCTGTGGGGTAGTGTTGGTGGGACTACAGCTTAGAAAGGTGTATGATGAACAATTCAGGTGTGACTGCCAAGGGGCAGTCTGGAGTCAGTGGTTTCTGATCTTGCCAAACTGAAATTATTTTTAATCTATCTCTTTTCAGCAAAGTTTAAATAAAGCAGAAGATAAGAAAGACCTGTAAGCGCATCTAAGACGGATGGCATTGCTACAGTTGCTTGAATGAGAAAAGGCTTGTGCTGTTGATGTTCCTGACACATACCTGAAACAAAACTTGATTTTTCTGAAAAGCACATGCATTGCAGGTCACTATTCAGATTCCTCTAATATATTGGTTGCCAAAATGTTCTGTGTTGCAAATAAAATGTTAAGTGGTTTACCAGATTTACCATGGAGCTTGTCACTGCTCTCATGAGGAGAAAGTCAAAAATCTTTCAACTTCACCTGGAGCAACCTGTTTACCAAGCTTTTTCCTCCCATAATGGTAACAGATCACCATAGCTTGTTGCATTTGAGTGAGGTTGTATATCACACTAGATCATAAAAACAATTACTTTAACCTCCTTGCAGTATCTGTTTGGAATCTTAAAAATTCAGTTCTTAGTGGGTTGAAGAAGGCTAAAAGCTTTTTATTGGTGGAAAACTGAATGACAATCAGTCTAAAGAAAATAAAGAAAGAAATGTTGCATTTCTAAATCCACCTCACTAGCTTGTGACTTTCACTTTAGCCACGTGGATTTGAGTGTATTTTAACAAACAATAATTTGCATGCCTCTGGTTTATTTTTCTTTAATTGGGATATTTCAGTTTTGGGTTGGCTGGTATTAGCAGTATTTTTACACTGTTTACATTGGTTTACTCCTTATGTACCACGTAACTTTAGCCTCGCTAAGTAAAAATCTTTTTAAATGTAGATAGTTTGGTTTGTTTTGTTTTGTTTTCATGGATACAATACCTCAAATAAATGTGCACTGTTTTGCATAAGACCTTTTTGGTATTCAGAAAGTTGTTTTGAGTTCATTTGTTAGTTGGTTCCAGTTTATATTTGAAAGTTTGATATGTTTGTTATATTAAAGGGATTGTTTAAGTTCATGGTTTCTGGATTTATTCTTCTAAGTCTCTCCCAGTGTACTGTCTTATCATAGTTAATAGTTATATGCACTAGGAACAGAATATACTTCTAACTTGGTGAAGTTTAACTCTTCTTGAAAATACAGTCTTCATAGTGGTGGTTTTGCTTGCTCTGGAAATACAATTTGTTTAGCTTAGAATTTAAATACAGCTTATCAAGTAGTATAAAGCATAACAACATACTATATTAAATAAGAAGGCATATGTTTTTAAAAAATACTTTATCCTTGCTGAAGTAGTACAGAATGTATTTCAGAGATTCTGTGCCACTCAAGATTTTTTTTTCTTTCCATATAAAAACTTCCAGGAAAAGTTAGAGATTTTTCATGCCTGCATACACATGTTTTGAAGATGTAGTTGAATGCGTCTTTGTTTATTTTTTTTTCCCGCCCCTTTCTGAAATATTTAAAATTGTGGTGGAATGTTATCTCCAGTCAGATCCAAAGGTTGGAAGCCTTGGAGGTATGACAGCAAATGCTGGTTTTAATAACAGAAAAAAACCCTCACATGTGTTTCTTCAAGACACTGAACAAAAGCAAATAACTCTTGCTTATTATTTACTGTTACCTACTCAAATTTCAAACTCTTCTGCTAGTATGTGTAATGGGGTAGAACATTAGAAGCTTATTATGAATGATGTTGTGCACTGTGCTTTTCCTCTTAAAAATTTATCTTAAAAATGGATGGCTGTGAATGCAGTGACAGTACTGATATTTCCCCTTGAGAAGGAACTCTGAATGGTTTACACAGTTTTTTGCTGTAGAGCATAACTGAAGTGTGAAGGAGTACAGGGTGTTATGCACTGTTCCTTTGGAGCTGGATTGAGGCTGGGTATTTTCAGACATGCAGCATGCATTCAGTACACAATAGATACATGCTATACATGCATTACACAGAAAATTTTGATATTGGGCCACAGGATTCCCTGCACTGGAGATTCCTTAAACACAGACTGTTTCACTTACTCTGTCATGGCCATTACTTGGATCCTTCGTCAGGTTTTATGGTCATGTCACAGAGTGTGACCATCATAGTTTTTGTACTTGTCTGTTGTGGATGGTCACACACATTTGACTGAGTTGCATTATCACACTTGCAGTTCTTTGGAGTCCTGGATTTGTTCACAGAAAAATAATCTTCTGTTATTCAGATTAAAATTATTTTGTAGGTTCTGCTATGTAGAACTCTATTCTTGGAAAGAACACGGGTTTTGTAAAATTGTAAGTCTAAATAGTATATCTGGAAATTCTAGTAGATGGCAAATCCTTGTGAATACTTTGCATTTGCATTGTTTTGCATTATATGCTCTAAGGGCTTGTGAGAGTCTGGGTTGTTCAGCTTTAACTACAGTTCTCTCACTGGTAATGTTTTAAGTGATGGTTGATATACAGGGAAAAAATGAGTCAAAATTTCATGCTTTTATCTCCTCATCTTTCAGGCTCTTGGGTCACATTTTGGTCACATGTGCCTTGTGGGAAAGAAGTGGAAAGAAGTTAAATCTCCACTAATACTGGTGGAATCAAAATAACTTTTGTACTCATGTTAGACAGTTAATTTATTCTGAGTATGTCTCCAAAAGTAAGAATTTGGAGCTCTTTATACTCTAAATAATGTTAAAGTAATTGCCTGGTTGTTTCAGAGCCTTTTTATTTCTCTCTTTACAAAAGTAGAAATGTGCATTTTCCATATTTTGGTGAGGGAGAGATTATTCTAAAAATATTTGCACAGGTTTAACTGAAAGTAGCATTCAAAAAAAATTTGAGGGGTGTTTTCATATTTTTTTCATAAACCCCTTTTTCTGCTGAGTCAAGAAAGCAGTGAGGTCATGGTGGGTGCACGAGAGCTGACCTGAATATCAAGAGACCTGGCTGCATGCTTTGATGTTACCTTAAATGAAAGCACCTGTAGCTAGGCAGGATGTTTTTTCCCTGTTTTTATTTTTGCAACAAACATATGACAGTGCATCTTCCTTAATAACAAAAATTGTGCAGAGTCTTTTCTGAAAATGTACCCTTGCATTAGCACTCCATGTGTGTTTGCTGCCACAGTAGTCCCTGGCTACATAGCCTCATTAAAAAGATTGTGCTTTCCTAGCTTCTTGTAAAGGGTGAAAGCTCAGCTTTTCACTCAGCATTGAAATAACATTTGATTTTCCAAATGTGAAGTTACTGTAAAAGTACTATATGACTGCCTCAATTCTCAAGTGTTCCTTGAAATTCTGAATTTATTCTTTGGGACAGAAGCCCTCATTTTGCCTTGCCTTTGGCTGGCAGTGCTTATCCTCCTGACAGCTGTAATCTGTGTCCTGTTACAACCTAATACAAGTCATTTTACAGATAAGTTGGAAAATCAGCTCAGTTATGTCATTCCTGTCCTTCAGTACTCTGTGCTGCCTATTGCTGTGTGCATATAATTGTGGAATGACTGAAAACATAGTTCTAGAACTGAGCAGTTCAGGAATAATGTGGAACGGTTTTATTTTCTATTAGAAAATGTAACACTTGTGATTTGTTTATGAGGTAATGTACAAATAGGGACAAGCATTGCAAGGTGTGTTTGTGAGGAAAACAAATTTTGTGTCTGCTCTGAAATGCAGCTGTAGTCCAAAGGAAGTTTTTCTACCACCTGCAAGGGCAAGTGCCCTGAAAAGATTTTGCTATTATGTCTCTAGCTTTGGGAGACCTAAGCAGAGAGGGAAGCAGACAATACAGCCCAGGACTGTACATGCTAAAAGATTCCTAAAGATGCTAAAAGGACTGTGTGAAGGTGTTCTTGGTCTGCATGAAGCGCATCTGGGATGTTTGGATTCTCAAACATACTTGGGTGCACCAGGGTTTAGCAAGTGGGAACCTCCCCACTATGTTTAGTGATGAGTAGGAGTTAGATATTAGTTGTAGTGTGTCTGTTGGAAGGGAGGAGATGCTAAAACCAACTACCAGGGAACATGAATATGGGAAGGATCTTTCAAATGAAATTTGAAAAACTTCAAATTTTAAATTTCATCTAGAAATTTGACACCAATTACTGCTGTCATAAAAGCATGTCAGCAAGACTCTTGACATAAATAGCTATTGGTTTAACCCTTTATCCTGTTGCTTGAGGTCAGACTGTCTGTATAGCCTGATTTGACTTGTTTTTGAACCAGAAGAGGCAGTAGCTTTGGTGATAATTGTGTTTGCAGACAGTGTAGTAACTTCTCACCTAGTTGATGAGACCATATGCTAAATCTTTCTAAGTATAAGGTTAAAATCCCTGTTCCTGTGACTATGGAAGGTGGTGCTAAACTACTCCTTTTTTTGTGAGTTTAACAGGCTATGGAATGGACAATGTGAGAGGAAGGAAGAGAAGAACTGTTATTCTTGGCTAATAAGCTCAAAATCTTGGGCTTTGATTCTTCTCCAGACAGGACTTGGGCAATAGAGGTCTAAGGAAACAGAGCATACAGTGAAATAGGGGTCTTGGAAACAGGCTGTGTATCTGTCCTAGGTTGTTTGTTTCATACCAAGTACAAAGTGAACATGAACTAACTAGAAAATAATAGCAAATAATAAGGTAAACAAAAGTATTCAAAGGACTAATACAGATTTTAAGATAAAAAATACCTGAACACCCTTCCCCTGAGAAAACAACAAAAGACTGTCCACACAAAAAAAAAAAAAGGCAACAACAACAAAAAAACAACCCCACCCACAAAAAAACCCCAACCAAATAAAAAAAAAGCTAAAGTTGAAAAATGAAAAACTAAGAGCCTGCCCTCTGGCTTGAAAAGTAAAAGGAAGGGAGATGCATCCTGAGTGGGGTCAGCAACATCACAGTTCAGAAACACATTGCATCTGACTTGACACAGATGTGTCTCTGTGTATGGGACCCATTCTGAGCAAGGGTTTACGGTCTTTAGTCTCTTCTCAAATAATTGTCTTTTCAAATTCTGGTAAATGCATTGTGTTACACTGATGGACATTTTTTTTTCCTTGAAACCTCTTGTCCTTGAACTTTCATACTTCTGCTCTGCCAATATTCCTGGTCCTGCAGAGCTCTCATCTATACAACATCTGCAGGTGCTCCTATCACATCTCATCACCTGAGGTGCTGAAGCTTGGAGACTCTTCAGGCAGATGTGCTGCAGGAAACAATTTTACAAGGAGTGTGAGTTACAGTTGATTCAAATTCTTCTGACTGTAGCCTTTCTATGTTAATTATTTGTTCAGTACTATGTCTCTTCCTCATGATATCAAGCAGTTCTCCTCTAAAATCCTAGTTATATAAGGAATAAGATAAATGTAGTTTTGTGGATATTCTAGGAGAAAATAATATGTAATAAACACCCAGTCTTGAAAACTGGGTTTATGTGAAGTGTAAATCTCCAACAACAACATTTTAAAGTTAGTTTTCAAAAGTGCTTTTCATGGTGCTCCATTTTTATCTGGATTGGATTCTAACCTAATACATTACTCAAGTTTGATGCTAGCTCAGTTTTCAGTATGTGCTTTAGAATATGTCTAATATGTCTTTTTTTTCCAATATTATGTCTATTTCCCCATACTGTTATCTGCTGATGAGAAAATCTGAAAGCTTTCCTACCCTGGATTAAGTAACATTTACATCAGACCACTTCGCTTGCTCCTCTGGAACAAGGCAGCTTTTACTGACACGAGTGCTGTGCTTACAGGTTTCTACAAAACACTGGAACTTGTTTTAGGAGGCTGGCTGCTTCACTGCGGGATACAACATTGCTCAGATCAAAACAGTTCAGCAGTAACTCAGATTTCCTTACAGTGCAGCAGAGGGGAAAGCTAGTTGCAGAATTAGGAAACCTGAGGTGTGTTAACCCTACAAAAAATATTTCTGCAAATAGCTTCTTTCCATTTTAGTAAGTTAGGACTGTACTTAATGGCTTTGAAACCAACTTTATGCCTGAGTAGTTCATTGAACAAATATTTTGCTTGATGCTGTACCCTCAATACGTGCCCTCAGCACCTCTTCGGTGTTGGCTGAAACACTGGTACTGATTCTTTAGGAAGAAGTGAGGTGAGCAGGACATGTGCTTTGCTTCACTCCTGAAAGATCTAGGTTGTCTTCCATATGTAAGGTAGAAGAGCTGAAATGTAGCCAGCAGTATTCAGCATGCAGGACTGACTTTTTCAGCCCCAATCCTATCTGTAATCCTAAATTACAGCAGGGCTGCCAAGAAACTCATTCCCTACTAGCCTCCTTCAGCAAACCAGAAGCTGCATCCCTGGGCCACCTTCTTCCCTTTCAGATGTGACGCAAAGAACTTGGGGGGTCTGAGCCACTTCTTCCCACCGAGGCTCCTGCGTGAGCTTGGGACGGTTTAGAGAGCAGGTGCTGTTAATTAGGCATTTATATCTATGCATGGAGACGACACCCAAAACTTGGGTCATGGGATGCAGCAAGGCTTCGGGAGCTGCAAGGATGCTCCTATGCGGGCCAAACAGTGTGTGAGAGTGGCTGGTCCTATCTCGCTCCCTCAGGCTCGCCTTAACAGCGAGCACTTGGGCCGGCCGCCGGCGGGCAGGTGGCTCTGCGGGCAGCTGCTGAGGGCCAGAGGCCATCACCTGTCGGCGGGGTGCGTGTGCGTGCGGCCAGCCCCGCTCCGAGCCCCAGAGTCGTTCCCCGACTCCTGCCCGCGGGCCGCCGCCTTTGAAGTGCAGCCCCCGCCCGAGGGGCCGGGCGCTGTCGGGGCGGGAGCGCCGGCCGGAGCGGGGCTGACCAGGGGGCACCGGGGGGAGGGCGGACGGAGGCGTCGCCCGGGCCGGCCCGGAGCCGGGTCTCTCTGTTTCCCCGTAAATAAAGCGTCGGGCCGTGGGCGGCCGTATAAATGCGGCTGCGGCGGGGCCGGCTCGCCCTGCCCCAGGCCGGGGAGCGGGCGCGGGCAGAGCCGCGGTTCAGGACGCGGACAGCGCTGCGGGCCGCGGGCGCGGCGGGGCCGGCAGGGGGCCGCGCTCGCCGCCCGCCGGCTCAGGCGGGGCCATGGCCGCGGGCGGGCGGGCGAGCGAGCCGCCGGCCGAGCTCAGCCACTACGTGGTGGCGCGGCCCATCTACAGCGAGCCCGGCTTCCAGGAGGAGAACGAGCGGCGGCCGCCGCTGCCGCCCACTCTCCGCGAGCGGGCGCAGGCGGCCTGCAGGTGGGTCCGAGCGGCGGGAGGGAGCCGGGGGCGCCGGAGGGCGCGCCGCAAACTCCACCCGCCGAGGGATGAAGCGCCCCGCACGCCGGACTGCGCGCGGCCACATCCCTGCTCCCTGCGCATCGCCGCTGCCCCGGCGCGCTTCCTCCGGGAGCGCGCTCCTGAACCAGTACGTGCCCCGTCCCCGTCCGGAAGACAGGGCTGTGACAGTCACCGTCCCTTAAATTTAAATGTGCATCAGCTCAGCTCGCTGTCGCTTTGGGGTTCTCGAGGCGCTCCAATTGCAGCTCCGTGGGGTGTGTTCATCACTTGTTTTCTTGCAGATGTTCAAGGAAACGGGCCTTTCAGCTTGCCAAGTCCTTTCTGCCCATCCTGGAGTGGCTGCCCAACTACCGGGTGAAAGAGTGGCTGATCAGCGACATCATCTCGGGGCTGAGCACCGGCCTCGTTGCCACCCTGCAAGGTAAAGCCGGGCACGCCCGCGCTCTGTCCCCAGGACGTCCCTATAAGGGAGCCGGCTGAACACCGGGACGTTATGCAGATGGAATTACAAATCTGAGGCTTGTTATTTAATACTAGATATTAGGTATTATTTTGCAATAAATAATTTATGGTTTTAATTTATTCCTTTTTCTTTCCTTGGCTAGAAGATTTAAATTTCCTGTGATGTGCTATAGAGATGTATTTAACTTTTCTTCCAGGCGTTTTACTCAAAGAGTATTTATTTTGATATTTAACATTTTAATTACATAGTGATAAATCAGATAGGTTGTGTGGTCCTATTTCTCTTTCTTCGTTGTTTAAGTTCTTCTGCAACTGCCTACAAAAATCTACTTACTTGCTCCCTTAAAATAATGCAACTTTGATATCTACTCCTCTTTAAAATTAATCTTATAAAGTTGTTCAGGTCTCTGCAGAAGACAACCCTCAAGGAGGTGATGATGTAGTCACATTTTTTAAAAAATTAAACTTGATGGCTTGCAATATTAAGTTTTCATTACTTCCTTATTCCATTTATTAGTAAAGCTTTCAGTAGATGAACAAATATGAAAGTGTCAGAAATAAGCAGAAATTAGTTCAAATAAGCCACTTAAAGAAGACTTAGAGAGCAGAACCATCCTGCCTGAGGTAGCATCTGTCTGCCACAAGACTGACTATAGCCTTGATACATCCAGTAATTTAACCTCAGTAGAGTTCTTACACTATTTTCACAGTTTTTGGGGACTGCAGCAGGCAATACGAGCTGTGTCAACCCCACATTTTCCTTCAATGGAAATTAAGTGTTTGAGGAAGGGGACAAAGATTTTCATTGGGAACAAAGAAGCAGTTTACGCATTCCTGATTAGACACAAGTATTCCCTCCTGTCTGTTCCCTTGGAGCATTCTAGGAAGGCAGAAACTGGCAGAAAAAAAGCATTACAAATTTCTGCCCCAGGCAGGAGGTGACCTGAGAAATAAAGAAAGTGATTCTTTCCCAAAGAAGAGTGTCAGAGCTGGAAGGTCTTTGCTGAAGGTAGTAGCACAGTTACATGATCCCTGTACTTTTTTAAAATGAACTGGGCTAGACAGACCTTTCATATTATTTATAACAGCTATTGTGCTCATACTATAACTACCTTAAATTTTTTTTCAGTGCCCTGATTTTATCTTAGTTAGAATCCATTTGTAAAACCAATTTATTAAATATACTGTCTGATCTCCCTCCTGTGCATTAAAAAAAAAAAAAAGTAGAAAAAAAGAGAAAAAACCCAAATTAATGTAAATCTATACCTAACTGTAATTTTAAAAAAATTGAAATTTTATAATATTTATTACAGGAAAAATTGGCCAAAATATTTGCAAAAGAAGCTTCTGGGATCTTGAGGTCCCTTAAGTCCCTAATTCCCAGCAACTATATGCATTGCTTGCAATCCTCCAATCAGTCACAGTAGTATGACCAGCACTTCAGTTGTTTGAACTCTGAGAGGTTTTGGAGAATCTTTGAAGGAGAACTCTGGCTAACTGGGATATTATTTTGAAGGCAATTTTTTTATTGCTTGCTGGATTTGACAGCTTGCACAGGTATGCAAAGGAAGAAGAACCAAGATTCTGAAATTTATGTGACTTACTATTGGTAGATTAGATTTTAAACTGCTACTGGGAAAAGAAGTGGCCCTATTTTCATAGGAGCTGAAGATACTGAAGCATGTTTGTTGTGCAATAAATCAGAGTCTTGTGCTTGAAATTCTGCCTGAAACTAGAACCTTCACATATCCTCCTTTTCTCTCAAGAAGCACACACTCTTGCAACAATGTTTTCCAGTTAGATTTCCTATCTCAGCCTGTGTATTGGGCTACCTGTGCAAACATAGGAACATCTTCCAGTACTTACTCACTCAGCTACCAGCATGGGATATACAGTCATTTACAGTCATTGATACTCACATTTGTGCCTGCAACTGATTTACAGACAAACCATTCTAAACTGCATCTGGACCACAGCAGTACATCATTCTGAAAGTCTGTTCTAGATGAGATAGTAGATTGCTGAGAGATTTTAAATGTAATGTTTTGATGATCTATCATTTCAGGTTTGGCATATGCTTTGCTGGTTGCAGTCCCTGTTGGATATGGTCTCTATTCTGCTTTTTTCCCCATCCTGACATACTTTTTCCTGGGAACATCAAGGCACATCTCAGTTGGTAACTGCATGTGTTCAAGTTACAGTGAATTATCTATTACAGTGTTAATCCTTACTGCAGACATTAATATTTCATACAATATAACTACTTTCTGAAACAAATTGGCTATGGTGAATATTAATACTGGTGGATCTCAGGAAATGAAGGCTTATTTCTTCTTTATACAGGCAATTATGCATAATGGCTAACTTCAGGTATGCCAGTGCTTTTTGCTTGAATTTGTGCTGAAGTTTAAATCTTGTCTTTGGCTACACTCTATGCAAGATCAAGGCCTCAGTAGGCAGTATGAATGACAAACATTTTGTCTACCACTTAAAGCTCAAGATGGCTAAAACAGAGCTCTTTAAGTCTTCTCTACAAGCCTTATTTGCTGCATCCTTTCTTCATTACTGTGGACAGTATCTTCTTCTTACCAGTCGTGGAGACCTAGAACTTGTGTATCCACTCCAGCCTCACTCTAGGTCCTCACATCAAGGGTATTGGTAACCCTTGTTGATTCTTTCTGAATACTTTCTTTAAAATATGAGGTTTTTTCCCTGTCAGTTCTCACATTTAAAGTGCTTGTTAACAGCTTGGTCACTGAAGTTCCTTTTTCTTCAATCTAATCTTGTCTTTCCTAGCATGATATCTACCAAGAACACATTTTTTTCCCCTCCCAGAGCTTTGGCATGATACTACATTTTTTCATCAACTTTCTCCTCTGCTGCATCAAAGGCTCTGTATGTTTTCTCAACTTTGTTAGCCACTTCCAACCCTACCAAGCAGCTTACATTTGATATCCAGATCTGACTTGTTTTTTCAACTTATGGTGGCATTCCTACTTTCTAGATTATCAAACACTCCTTTTTTATGCTTTCCCCAATGCTCTTATTCAGTGTGTCCTTTAAGGTATCTATAAAATTAACTTAACCTTCTATAAGACGTTTTGTGACATTTTTCTTTTCTGCATAATTTTAGTAAATAACTGCAAAAAATAATGGTTACTTTTAGATTGTGTTCTGCTGACACAATGATCACTTTCTCTGTATCTTGCCCAAAGTATAGTTTCAGTCATCTTTAGCCAATGTAATAGCACAATACTGCCAAAATATATGCTCCTACCCATTGGATCATGTTCCTGCCACAGCTGTGGTGTTGGGAACCCTGATCATGTGGCACGTTGGATCAGCTGCAAACTAACCATGACAAAGAAACCCAAAAAAAACAACCAACCAAAAAAACACAAGCAAACAAAGAAACCCTAAAACTTAAAGAAATAAATGTTGCTTTCACCTGGATTGGTGATCTGTGTTGTCTGGTTGTGATGCTGATACAAAGGAGATGGTTGGAATGTGTTGAACATGTTGCCCCTTTTGACCTTAAATTGGCTCAAGCAAAGCATGAAACTGCACTTGTATCTGTATGTACAACATAAGTTATTTAAAGAAGGAGCAGTATTTCAAAAAAGTGTATTTTTGTTTCATGTATGCAGTGCCTGTGGCTCTTGGCCCCCTAATACTACCAATGTACCCCAATTACAATATTACATGGTTTTTCTGACCTAGAATTTCTTGTCTAGTCTGATAAATGGTTTTTTTTCAATGTGTGTTAAACTTTAGTGTGTTCTGTTTTTCATTACAGGTCCATTCCCAGTAGTCAGTTTGATGGTGGGATCTGTTGTATTGAGCATGGCCCCTGATGAGAATTTTCTCATAGAAGGCAGTAATACTACAGGGACTAATGTCACAGGGGCACTGATAGACACCGAATCCAGAGACGCACAGAGAGTGCTGATTGCAAGTACTCTCACATTCCTGGTTGGAATTTTACAGGTAAAATAGCTGACTTGGAGACACAAGGTTGATACCACTTTAATGTTAATGGCAGAAAAATATCTAGTAGAGCAATCAGACATTTTCCTGTAGTAAAACACAAAAATCAAGGAAAGTTATGACAGACTTTTAGGACCTTCATATCCTGTGTAGAGTCTCTGCCAGCATGACTGGGAGCACAGAGAGCAGAGCAACCCTGCAATTGCAGACCATAAAACCTGCATGAAACTGAGTAGTAATGGTGCATATCCTGGAGCTTCCTTTCACACACTTCTTCAGGTCTCCTTTATTTCGTTGGATGGACAGTACTAAGCTACACTAGGCTGAAATGGGGGAAATATGGTCCAAAGACTTGCATCAACAAAGAGAGAAAACAAAGCATAAGAAATTTCCAAATAAAAGTATAACTTTTTTTTTTGTATTTAACAAGCTGATAGTCTTCATGATTTTTCCAGGTTATATTTGGAGTTCTCCAGATTGGTTTCATTGTGAGATACCTTGCAGATCCATTAGTTGGGGGATTCACAACTGCGGCTGCTTTTCAAGTGCTTGTGTCACAACTGAAAATAGTTCTGAATGTTTCAACTAAAAATTATAATGGTGTCCTTTCCATAATATATGTAAGTATGCTCTTCTAATCTGCTTTGGTATTATGACAAGTATTTTTATATAATTGCTTGTCTTCTGTTTCCATATCACACAGGGATGGTCCATATATATGGTGGTAAGTATAGGACATTCCTTTAATTCTCACTTTCATGGAGATCTGCAGCTGTTCATTTATAGCTGTGGGGCTCTAAATTGCTGCCTTTGGGGTTCCCCAGACAGAAAGCCTGACTGCCATCTTCAAGCCTTTTTCAGACAGAGCACTTTTTCACATGAAGTTTAAATACCAAGCAAAACAGTTTTTCACTTCTAGAGACTACAGTTCATCCCATCCCTTGCTTTCTCGCTTATTGTGAAGGACATTTGATCATTTATTAACCCTGTCAGGTCATCTCCCAAACCTGGCCAGTCCCAAGGCTCTTTACACTTAAACAGCAGGTCATTCTGGTAAAGGGCATCATTCTCCATCTCACACTGTAGCCATGCATGTGAATTCCTAAAGGTTACAGATTCCCACCCTTTGGCCAGGTACCTTTTGGTTAGCAAATGTGAGGCTGACTGTTACAAATCCATTTGTTGATTTTATAGAAAATGTTCAAATGAGAAATATTTTGGCTGCCTTACAGAAATACTGAATTCCTAGAGGTCTTGTACTACAGAATAGTCTCCTTTCCCAGGAAAATTATTCAGTTGTGTCATTGGCTTCAGCATGAAACTATCCAGGTTCACAGTATTTTAGATGTTGCATAGCAGTTCATATTAGAATAGCAGATTTCTAAAAGAGGCTGTTCTAGGGGAAAAAAAGTACTTGGAGATTTTGCATGCCAGTTCTGGCAACCAGACTAGGAAAAATACAGCAGACATCTAGATTAACAATAATAGGATGAATATAACTATAAACAGCAAGGAAAAAAATTCAAAAAGAGATCTGGAGAATTATTTGTGCAGGTAAAAACTATTACCTTATGGGCCTCTTCAGAACTAATGAAAACTCTTCCCCTCAGAACAAGAAAAGTTAGATGAGACAAACTACTTGTTGTATAATAGACCTTACAGCAGACCTGTCAGAATGAGGGACTTGTTAATCCAGCATTTTTCCATCTGTTTGTTTGTTGAATTAATAGTATTTAGTATAATACACTTTTTGAAAGGACTACGTGGTTCTTCCAGCCCGAGCAAAACTATGTGGGATGCTGACATTTTAGGTTAAAGTTCAAAGCTTCTGTGTTCTTGCAGGTGAGCCAGGCCAGGTGTATGTAGAGCAAAGAAATTGTTATTTCTGGTCTGCTCAACCATGATTTGCTATGCCTGCTTCAGCAAGTTTTGGACTTGCTTCAGTAGTGTTGTTCATCAAACTGCAACACCAGGCTTCCAACCAGCATTAGCAAAATCCGCAACCAAAGTTAGGAAGTTTCCCTGTGAAGTGAAGCAGTGCAAGAGGTGCTCAGCCAGTCTCATGGGATCCGTGGTAAACACTAGAATGGGCAAGAAATGGCTTCAGTCAGCCAAGTCCGATTCAGTGTTTCAGGAAGGCTTCTTTAGCTTAGAAGACATAGCCAGTTTAGCACTTAGATGTTGTGTTTCCAAACCAAAGTCTGTTCAGAAGGGTGGGACTGGTGGTGCTGCTGCAAACCTCCTCTAACGTTTGAACCAAAAGCTCACTACTGGGGGAGCAAACCAGGATGCAAGAAGTCTGTTTCTACCAGATCATTCTGCTACAGCTACTTCACTATGCATGGAATAATTACATTTTCTTGGAGACAGGAGGCAAGTGAGAACTACCCTGATGCTTAGGAGGAGGACAGAGGAGTATTTGTGACTTTTTTGTAATCATCTCTTCATGTTTTCTCTGTACAATAATTTTCTCTGTAATAAACAATATGACCAAGCAAGGGCAGAGGAAGGGTAGAGAATGGTGTGAGTGCTCCAGTCTGGAGCTGAACTCTGCTGGGAGGGTTAATTTACTGTAGAGTGAGGGCTTTCTGTTGCTTTTCTGATGTGCAGGATTCTCCACAGCCTGGTAGGACCTGTGTGTTCACACTCATTCTCTGTCAGCAGTGTAAATAGGAACCATGTAAGGCATAGACCACATGAACTGGGCATGAAGTGAACCAGAGCTTTGCCCATGGGTCTGCTAGCTCTCTTTAGAAAAATGAGGATCTCCCTTGCTGTTTGTCAAAGTGAAGATACTCCAGATCTTCCCTTCCTTGCTCTGATACAGGTAGAGCTAAAACACAGGTAGAGCTCTTTTCACTTTGTATTAATTCACTAAAAATTGGAAAGCAGTAGCCCCCTATGTGGACAATTCTTGCAGTTATGCTTTTCCCATTAAATTCACTATTAAATCAATTTACTGATATCATCTTGACAATACATTTTTCCTCAGGCTTCTCTAGACTTGAATGAAGTTACTTGGCCTTCTCCAAAACTCTGTACATCTGGATCATCTCATAGTATTTGCACATCCTTCAAGTGGACATGAGCATGTTTTATGTTGTCATTTTTCTTTTTCAGACTCTTGTTGAAACATTTGAAAAAATTGGGACCACCAACATTGCAGATCTTATTGCTGGACTCCTCACCATTTTTGTCTGCATGGTTGTTAAAGAAATAAACGATCGGTTCAAACACAAGATACCTATACCTATACCAGTAGAAGTTATTGTGGTAAGCAAAGGGGCATAACAAAAGCTGAAAACAGATAAAATGGATGGGTCTAGCTACATGAAGACAGAAACTCTTTTTAAGTCTTAAAACTGTTGTTTTATTCTATTACAGACAATAGTAGCCACTGGCATTTCATATGCTACCGACTTGGAAAAAAAATACAATGCAGGCATTGTTAAGAGCATTCCAAGAGGGTGAGTGTCTTTGTTTTGTGGGAAAAGGTATTATTTTAATTGGCTAAAAATGTCTGTAGTAAGGGAAAATGCATAAAAGAAACATTGAGAGCTGTAACCTGAGTTTAGAACACAGATCTGGAGATTTTCTGAGTTTTACTTCTGGCTCTATCACCTAAATGTGTTTCTTAGCTTTCCTTCTTCTGTAAAATGGGGTTTGAAATGTCTGTCTATTTAATGAAGTCCATCTGAAAATTAATTGCTTCCAGCTCATGAAATGACTATAGGATTATGGAAAATGGTTTTTAAAAATAAGGATTTTTAATAAAGAAATTCTGCATATATTTAATTTATGTAATCCTGAGTTATCCCACTGTGGTTCATAATCATGCTGCTATTGTTATCCCGATCAACTTTGTCACTTCCATACTCATAGGAGCAAGGATTACACTGGTAGAGACTTCCACTTGAAAGATTCAGAGCACTTCACAGTAGTAACCTTCACATTCCATTTAGTATTCAGGGCTTAATTAATTAAAATTTGTGGAAACACAGTAGGGGATAAAATGCTTCTGAGATTTTATTGAATAAATATTTTAACAATAGTATGAAATGACATTAACATATTTATGTAATTCATAATACTATTCAATAAATTCTTTATTCAATGCTTCAAAAAAAAAGTAGTTTTTCACTTTGCTATCATAAGGCCAAATCTCAGTCATGCTGAGAACAATGGGAACTTTGTTGCTGACTAATAGCATCAGGATTTGGGCTGGGGTGAGCTAGATAAGCGTGTTCTGTATGTCAATGGGCTGTTTCCACCTTTTATTAACTTGAAACATTACACTCCATATTATAAGCAACCTGTATGCCTCTGTTTCAAACTCCTTGACAGTTAGAATAGAATTCAATCAAAGTTGGTAACACCAATATATTTTCTAAATGCTAGATTTTTGCCTCCCGAGCCTCCAAATGTCAGCCTGTTTTCCCAGATGATTGCAGCCTCCTTTTCCATTGCTATTGTTGCTTATGCTATTGCCGTGTCTGTGGGGAAGGTGTATGCAACCAAGTATGACTATGCTATTGATGGAAACCAGGTATGTATAACCAAAATAGTTTATAAACATAGTGAATGTAAAACATGTTGATTTATGTAGCCAAATGAAAGAAACACCATTAACACACATTTTTCGGACAAGCACTGAAGTCTGACAAGATAAATTCTTTCAACTCTTAAAAAAAATATTTTAAATGGCCACATCGAGATGAACCAGATCCAGCTTCACTATGGGCTTTACATACTATTTCATTCCTTCTGTATTGGTTTAGTGACTGCAAGGGCACATTTTGAGGTGGGTATTTTTGCTCTGAAAGGGCTCAGCACTGTATAGGGGAATTTTCTGATGATGTCAAGTTGATATGGCCTAGCAACCTATTTTCCATTTCCACTTGTAAGGCATATTTTGAGGTGGGTTGCTTAGGCAGATGAAGACAATGTCAAGCTAAGAAGCTGCTCTGGACAGCTTTATTTACCTTTAGTCTTCATGCAGGATTTGAATCAGCTGAACTTTACATTTAATAAATTATTGTACTTCTCAGCATGACACCAGTTACATCAATATAACTATACTTGTAACCTAATAGATCAGTCCTGCAGCTTCACAAAAGTTAGTGCCTACAAGTATATGAATGTGCTGGAGTAGCTGTGTGCACTAAATGGCTGAACTGCTTTAAGCATTGGTTTCTAGGGGCACAGAGCTAGAATGTGACATGAGTTGTGCATCACAAGCTCTTACAGGATTCCTGCATTTGTTCAATGTCTTCACCAGGGGTTATGTTGCTTGCCCATGGTGTAGAATTAAAATCTCAGAAAGCTTCCTCATTCTGCATCTATGCTAATTTTTAATTTTATCCTTTGAGCATATTAGAAAATGCCCTCAGTACAAAAAATAGTGTAAGATGAGTACTTTGTTTAAGGAGTCCTTTATTTTAGTACTAATGGATTACATAAAGTTTGACTTTAGAAACACTGTTTTGCAGTATATAAGAAAATTATGCTTCTCTTTGTCAGTTTGCAGTCCTTAAAGGTCATATCTGGTAACACTTGGTCCTAAAGTTGACTAAAATGCACCAACATTCAGTTTAATAAATCTCAAGGAATATTACATAATCCCAGAAATGCTGTTTATGCTGTTCTGTTGTTGAATATATTGTTCTGCCAGTAGTGGTGTGCTTCAAAGATACTGATTAAATATTGTTGTAGAATAATTAGTTTATAAAAGCAGAGTGCCTTCCTTTCAGTACTATCTTATGAATTTTACATGTAGCAAAAGTTAAATGCAGCCCAGGGTGATGGGCAAATAGTTTAGTTGACCTGGACGAGTTAAAATAACATCATAAAAGCAGGTAGTAAAATAATTTTGAAGGACATGTTGATACTGTTATCTACCAGTGTCTATATTGCCTTCATAGATCCAGATCATTAATGCCTAAGAACACTAGGAATTATACCTCTAATATTTTGTCACTGGTCACAGTAGTTACATAGGAATAGGCATGAATAATTTAGGTCTGTTCCTGCTCTTGTGGTTGGAGCTAAATGAAAACTTTACAGGAAATTTAATTATGTACAAAAGAAGGGAGACAGCCAAAATCAAATTTTAAATTATATTTTTAGAAATTTCCAATGAGTGAAAAGCTCTTGCACCTGTGTCAGCTTGGTGAAAACTATATTTCTGTGAATTATATGGGGTTGGTTGCAGACAGCTCCCAAATTCTTTATTTCCCAGCAGAGGAATGGCCCAGATCCCAGGACATAAAGTTTCCAGGGTCCTTGTCACTTGAGCAGAAACACCAGCATCAGTAGGTGCTGATATCTGTGACCCTGGGGCAAATCTATGAGAATTCTGCCTGAGACTAAGCATTAGTTCATCAGGATGCTTAGAGTGGAAAAACTTCTGACTAAGCAAACTAGAACTTTTTAGTGAAATTTTGTTTTATTGCAAAGTTCCTTAATACTTCTACTAATAATATAATGCTTTGCATTAGTTAAAGGCTTGTCTAAACTCAGACTATTGTACTGATCAAAATAATTGGTTTAGCTTATGATACTTGGGAGTTAAATTTATTCTAATACCCTCTTCTTGATGCAATTATTCCAGTGTAATTCTTAGAAATGTTAGGTTTGGTAAGACTGGTGGAAGTAAGCTTTAAACACCTTTGTACTCAGACAAGTATGTCCACTTCAGGGGGCGTACACTAGCTTCTTTGTGTTGGTTTCCAAACAGAGGTAGCTGCACTGGCACAAGAGGCATTTGTGTAAACATTTAACTGCTATTACTAATTCATACTCTTCTTAATATTATTCAACTATTGCAAAAGCACCTGTCTTTCTCCATTGAAAAAATGTCTTCAGGCATCTTTAGTTACAGCATTATCCAATTATCTTTCAGGAATTCATTGCCTTTGGGTTCAGCAACATTTTTTCAGGTGCCTTTTCTTGTTTTGTTGCAACTACTGCTCTTTCACGGACTGCAGTCCAAGAAAGTACTGGTGGAAAGACTCAGGTAATGACCTCTTCTTACTATGGCTGTGCAGAGGTAAATTTAATTTTGTGTAGTGCATATATATCACTGTGAGATGAAAACAGTCCTAAAATCATTGTGTTGCTGGCCCATGGAAAGCCATGTTAGCAGCTCAGCTCTAGTAGTGAATCATTTCTGTAGCTCTGCCAGAAGAGGGCAATCGAGTTTTTACATAGCATGAGTGACCTTAGGGGTTGGAAATATTTTAACTCTAGTTCCCCAGAATTTCATTTCCAATTAGAGGACTGAGTTTATCACAGTAGGATGTGGGAGAAAATCTCTCCCAGCTGGCTATGATATCTTTAAGCTCCTAAGTACTGGCCTGAGCAGCTCTGCCATTTGCCATTCACCATCAGCCATGGAACATCTTCATCATGTTGAGTAAACTACCAAACTATAGCTGTATGGTTCTTAACAGTGAAAAACTACAGGTTATCCAGCAGCTCCTTTTCCAGCTTACGCACAGACTGCTCCATTCATCTGTCTTTGTAACATTACCCCTCAAGAGCTACTACCTTGTGTTTGTTTAGACTTCCTGCTTAATTGAATTCCCTCTGTGTTAGCTGAAGTGCATAATGGTTGCTCACATATGCCTAAACACTTTGGCAGGTCTCCCTGTTCCTAAAGAAATGTAATGTGCAACTGTTTGTAATTTTTTCTTTGTAATCCTAGAAACAGATGATAGACTCGTAGTAAGTTTATTTCCTATAAACATTGTTCTTTGCAGGTTGCTGGTATAATCTCAGCTGGCATCGTTTTGATTTCTATTGTTGCCCTGGGGAAATTGCTAGAGCCCTTACAAAAGGTACTGTACTCTTCTGCAGCACAGCCACATCAGATCCAAATGCTCAACTATGATGGGCAACATTAATATCACTCTTTAAACTGTGGTATCTGATTCCAGACAGGGCTGTGGTTTATAGTGTGTCTTGTTGAGCACTATCTTTTAATATGTATCTTTGCTTCTGAATACCTCTTTTTCATTATTTTTCTTCACAGTCTGTGTTGGCAGCTGTTGTCATAGCTAACTTGAAAGGGATGTTCATGCAAGTGTTTGATGTTCCCCGTCTATGGAGACAGAATAAAGTGGATGCTGTAGGTAACCTTTTTTTTTTTCCTCCTGAATGTTTTTGTCCAGTTTTGGGTTTTTTTACCTTTTAGTGCCATTAAGTTTCGCTTAACTACCATATAAGCAGGATTTTGAAATCTTAACATCGGAAAAGACTTATGTGTATCCTCAAAATGAAAATGCCATGAGGTCAGAAAAAGACTCCCCATTTTTAGGTCAGTATTCTGCTAATCTTCTTTATTCCCTAAACACTATAGTAAGGGTTCTGGCCAGGGTATTTGTGTGCAATAATAACTCCTTCATAGCTATTTCTGTAGTATACAGCAATCTTGTGTTGATATGGCTTGAAAAGCAGATGGCCTGCTGCCACCTTTACCATTCTGATTTTATCTTTTGCACTGTTAAGTGAGTGCAAAAGTGCACATTTAATTCATGTACATATATTTTTGTTGTTACCACATGAACATCCCATTGGCCTGAATAATCTCATAGTCCTCAGAAGAATGTTTTTTTGTTGTGGTAAAATTAATCCAAGCTAGGATGTGGATTCTTTTCGCATGCTAAGGGATGTATGAAGAGCTTTTTCTTATGAACCACTATAACCATATCTCAGGGTATTTGCTCATGTCTCCCACTGTGTATTCTGTGGAACAGACCTTCACTGTAGCTCTTAGAGCAGGAAAAGATCACATGGAAGACATTTTTCCCATTACTTTGCTTAGATTTTACAGTTAGTGTAATTGGGCAGTACATGTCTTAGACAGATCTCAGATATTTTAATCAATCATTTACTGATTTATAGACAAAAGATCCCACTGACTTCAGTGAGAAGTGCAAGCACTCGGCTTTTAAAAAAATTGTCTCTACTGCATGGGCAGTGATGTAGGAAAGAACTGAGGAGTGCACTTCAACTGTTCTGCCTGAATATTCAGTGGAGATCTTAGAGAAGTGCCATCAACCTGTTAATATGAAATACCTCTCTTTGCAACAGTTCTTTCTGATTCTTAAATGTCATTGAGAAATCACCTTTGTTTCCTATATGTCTGCATGGAGGGCATCTTACAGTATTTTACATCTTGGCAAAATAAAATTCTTTCCAATTTTAAGAAAGATTACTGAAGATTGCTCTCATCAGAAATAAATAAACGTAATGTTTAACTATATCTCATTTAATTCCACCAAAGGAATCAAATCCTTAAAAGATATTGTTATGTTGAAAACCCCCTTCTTTCCTAAAAAGGTACCTATGCCTTATAAGATAATGATGGATGAAAGCATCTAGGAGGAAGAAGAAGACTTTTGTCTTGGACAAAAGTCAAGACAGGGTACTTGAAGTCAGGGGATTGCTAGTGTGCTACAATCAGTTTCAAAGCTAAAATATGCTTCTCATATTATCTGGTCTAGTGTTTCTTTAGTGTGACCAGAAGTTATATGCTAAAATACTTTACATTTGTTATTTCTTCTCCAGATGATCTGGGTTTTTACATGTATAGCATCCATCATTCTGGGACTTGATTTGGGATTACTTGCTGGCCTTTTGTTTGGATTGCTGACAGTTGTGCTGAGAGTTCAGTTGTAAGTAATACAGTATCAGAAATAATTCTTAGTTGTATATTATGAAAAAGGAAGATAATATGCTGAAATGCAAGATGATTTGTGGCAGAATATCTGCTTGGGTATACAAAAATTTTGAAATGAAAAAAATCTGTTTCTTTTAGAATAAGACACTCTTAGTATGCTATCATTTAATTACACTGACAAAAGAGAAACTGCATTATTTGATCAGTATTTTAGATTATGTTGGTCACTCTGGTGGTACTTAGCCATGTTTTATATGCACCCAAATAGGTGAGTTCTGAAAAGGGACAGGAACATTCTAGATCAAATATAAACAGATGTAGGGCTTTTGTAGTGAATTGATCATTATAGTAACTCTCAGCAGCTAATATTACTACAGTATATTGCACATGCCAATAACCCTTTAATTTATTGTTTATACAAGTCTGATTGTATGGTTGTAAAAGAAGAGCAAGATAAAGCATGAGAATAAGAAAAAAAAAAATTGTGCTTCTGGCTGATTTATTGCTGCTTAAAGAATATATGGGAGTGGAATGGTGAGAAAAGGTGGATTTGAAAAACCTTATTTGGTCATCTTGTTATTTTTCATTGACCTTTTATTTGAAAATACAATATGACTTCTTCAGCTTGGAGTTCAGAGAGTACTGTAATTAGATTACCAAGGTATAGTTGCACTGTCAGCAAATGCATTAAAATAAAGCCTTGTAAAAATTGTTACACAATAGTAGATTATAATAAAATGAAATTTGAAGAGCCTCAAAAAAGCATTCCCAAATTCAACTAAGATAATGTTACCAAAATATAAAGGGGAGATAAGGCCTTACAAACCTCAAAACTATTTGCTTTGGCTGTTAAATATGTATCTGGAGACTGCAAATCATTTTGGTTTTGTTATTGACTAAAATAAAAATTTAGAAGGTTGGACAAAAAGATTTACATAATCTGAAAATAATGTAAATGAATTTCAGTTGATTTGAAATGAAAAAAAGCCATCAAATCTTTTTTTCAGTGTAAAAAAATTGGTTTTCTAAATTTCAAGACAACTAATCTGCATTTTAAATATTCTTCTGGTTTGGGAAGTGAACAAGTTGTTCACTCAGCTCTTAAATCAAAATGGTGCATTAAGTAGGCTGAGACCAAAGTACCTTGTTTTTATAAAGGCCTGTTCACTACAGTGACGCAAAATAGCTTTTGCAATTCTGTTAGTTTGGCATTAGAAAGCAAACTACAGGAGTCAAAAACACTTCTTATGCAGCAATCCCTTTGATTCTGTGAGTGCCCATGTATGACATTCTCCTTTACTGTCTTTATTTCTGTTAGTCCTTCATGGGGAGGCTTTGGAAACATTCCTGGCACAGACATCTACAAGAAGGTCAAAGACTACAAAAATGTAAGTCATGGCTGAATTGTTTTCCTTGAGTCTACACATCTGTGTAAGAAAAGGTTGTGCCTTGCATATTGTACATAACTTGAATTTGGAAGTGGGGTCTTCAAAGATAACAAATTTCAGCACCCTCTTCATCCAGATGGTTGGTCCATCTTGCATGCTGGGACTGTAAGCTTCTAAAAACAGAATTTCCTCAATCATTAAAAAATACATGCTTTTTTTTTGTTTGTTTTAATTAGAGACGCAATTGAAATACTTAAACTGCTTCTTATTGTCAAAATATGGCTGTTGCTGTTTAACCTTATATTCTTTGGCAACAGGTTATAGAACCAGAAGGTGTGAAGATTCTCAAGTTTTCAAGTCCAATTTTTTATGCCAACATTGATGGACTGAAAAGCAGCCTCAAATCCACTGTAAGCGATAAGTTATGGGTTTGGAAGCTTCTATACTATCCTTGAGATTCCCTCAGAATTATACCTGAGTTAAGTGAAATAATTTTGGTCTGTTTTCTGTAGGTGGGATTTGATGCAGTCAAGGTATATAATAAGAGACTCAAAGCACTGAGGAAAATACAAAAGCTAATCAAGAAGGGAAAATTAAAAGCTACTAAGGTAGGCCTTTTTAAACCTTATTTACATCGATTTTTTCTGAAAGGATTACTGTTGGAGCTTTTTAGTTAAGGTTTTAATTATGAATTACTCTGTATTCATCTTTAAAATAGAGATGAAAAGTGTGACTTACTATATGGTAATACAGTTTATAAGTAGCATACAGAATTTATAATACAACTTAACTTACAGTTTTAATCACCTAGACCCTAACTTAAGAGTTTCTAACTACCTGGACCCCCTGCAGATCAGGTGAGATCTTAATACATGGTTTAATGTAACAATATAACAATCATAATCTAGACTTAAAAATTACATGAAAGAAGTTGAGTCACTAATACTCAGAGAAAACAAAAGACATTGCAGGCATCCCTGGCCCATGGCAGTGTCTCACTGTCAGCAGCAGTTTTGGTCCAAATTTCCCACACAGGACTTATCACAGACAGTGCTCTGTGCACTGTTACACTTTTCTCTGATGGGGTCACCAACTACACCTGGTTGCCCACGTGCCTGGGACCTTCAAGACCAGCAAGGAAAGGAGAGATCAGCCTGGTGCCCAGGAACCTTGAAACTGGTAGGGAGAGGAAGAAGAAATCAGTTTGGTTTGTCTAATAGGTTCACAGGACCTTCAGGGCCTGAGAATGAGGGAAAAGGGAACAAGTACACGACCTGCTCAGCCATAGAGAATGGCTTCTTGCCCTGTAAAATGGCATCAGTTATGCTAACCACAGTACCAGGATTGGGAGCAGAGGATACTGGCCACAAGTGTCTGTCTTGTCAATTCCTTCAACAGGAGGTATCACAGGGTGGTATTTTCTGTAACTCCCAGACTTTCCCCATGATTAAATTCTATATTCCATATATTATCTGTGCATTAGAATGGCATCATCAGTGAGCCTGGTATTAATAATGAAGCTTTTGAGACTGATGAGGAACCTGAAGACAACCCGGATCTTCAAGTTCCCACCAAAGAAGTAGAGATCCAGGTGGACTGGAATTCAGAACTCCCTGTCAAAGTAAACATCCCCAAGGTGCCCATCCACAGTCTCATTCTTGATTTTGGAGCAGTAACCTTCTTGGATATTGTAGCTGTGAGATCAATAAAAACGGTAAGGGCATTTTTTTTCTGATGTTCTATGAAAATGAAACTAGTCAGTAGTATGTAAATCGAGAGCTGTTAGCTGGTTAATTTCTGAGTTTTAAAAAGTATGTTGTTGAAAAATACCATGAAAATATAAATATGAAAAATACCAGCAAGAAGTAGAATATTGGTGGTGTGTGTATTTTAAGTGGGAAAAAATGCATTAGAAGTACAATATGAAGGTTGCATAGTCAAGTACAGAAAATAAGTAACTGCAAAATGTGGTCCCCTTATATGCATATGTTATGAAATATTCTAGTTATATATTTTCTCTCCACATGCCTCCTGCTTTAATCTGGGCACAGGATGATGCTTACTCAACACTGAGGTAGTAAAACTTTCATCTTACCATCCCAGTTCACTTTTTAGCCACAAGATTTATTTAATCATTCCTTCATTTATTCATTCATTTTAGTTATGAAGGAAGAATGATTCATTTATTTATAGTATTTTCTATGGCTAGTATCAAGTGCTTCATCAACAGTCATTAACTAATCTTCACACTCACAGTACACAATAAGGAGATTATATTTCTTCCTGGGAAGAAGGAAATGAGGTGTAAAGATTAAGGCCAAGTATTTCCATTATTTTTTGGTGCCCAGTTAGAAGTGTGTAGGACCAGATTGTTCAGTCTTGATTTTTTTCTGATATTTTGTATGTTCAGATTAATGTTTTCACTAACTTAATTTTGCAGTTGGAACTACTTAGCCTATCTATAAAACCAGATCTTTACTATGACTCAAGTTCATCAATTAATAGAAATAGAATTAACGATCACCTCTGAAAATTAATCTAAGAGACTTGCCTGCCACCAGGGAGCCAGGGGTTGATTCTAGTCTCCAGCCTTTTAACTGAGTGAAACACAAGAGCAGTGTGTGCCTTTCATCAGCCTCCTGCCTAGTTACATGGGAATATGGGGTTCGTTGACATGACTCTCTCCATATGCAGCTTTTTCATCCAAGGACAGGTCCATCTGGTGCACTGCATGAGGGGAACAATCTGTGTAAAAAAATCTGCATGTGCCACTGAATGAGTGTATCATATCACACATACATGAGGGAAATAAAGCTCACTCAGGCCCACGTGGTCTCACTTGGAGAGATGATTATTCAAATTTTGAGAAGAGAATGAACCCTTAATTGGCAGCAATGCTTGTGCATGTAAAATGAGTCATTCCACTAACATAGTTAAAGATATGCCACTTCAGCAACCAGGTACTTAACTAGTGGATCTTTAAGTATAGCAAAGTATAGCAGTACCATAATTACGATGAATAAACAAAATGTACTATGTGGAATGAAGACAAGCAGAAAAAAATGAAGTGTATGTGCCTATACATTACACAGATATACAGACATACATGTATTTTCTCCTTACATACTTTATTTATTGATGTCCTTGTTGCAAACTTTTTTTGTAGATAATTAAAGAGTTTGAGAGAATTGATGTGAGAGTATACTTTGCTTCATATCAAGGTAAATATCCAAGTATTCTTACTTTCATTCATGCAAAAAATAAAACGAAGGTGAGAAGGGATCTCTAGATGTGTCTGTGGTAGCATCTGTACTAATAAATATGTGAACTGTAACACTGATAAGCATTGTTGGCTCCACTGGGACACAAAAAACAGTGGGGTGCAAAGGAAATACGGCAAGTCAAAGTCAAGACTAACCTATAATTGATGGATTCATTTGGTTGTCCACTTAATTTCTGACAGTTGCAACCATGTATTTTAACATTTATTTCTTAAATTACTTCACACTGTATAAACTTGTTACGACTTTCTTTTATTCAGACAACCTTATATCTCAGCTGGAACGGGGTGCCTTCTTTGATGACACTGTCAGAAAAGACATATTTTTCTTGACTGTCCATGATGCTGTACTCTACATACGGAATCAAATGACATACAGTGACAACCAGGATCCCATATTTGAGAAGGTAAGGATATCCAGCAGTACATTTCCCTTCCTTCCATCATCTAGCACTCATTCTTGAAGTTTCTGTGGCACATTTGAAAATTAGACCTAGAACTGCAGTACAAAAAAAAGTGGGAGCATAGTAAATTGGGCAGCTTCTGTAGTACATGAGTATTTTTGTAGATCAAAAGAAGGGTCTGTCAGATCCAGGAGCTTGTTAGTGAAAAGAACATGAGCAATAGCACACTTCATCCTAAGAGACACTTTCTAATTTCTGACTACTGCCATCTTAAGAACCTCATCAGCCATAGGTTGCATTTGGAACATTATATTTAATTGTTACAGATGGAGTTTTCTTCAATGTGTCATAATACTTCTTTTGGAACCTGTAACATTATACTGTGGAGATGGGTTCTCTAATTTTAGATTATATGACAAATATTTCCTGCTTGGTTTAGGCCTGCTGGACTTCTGGATTGTTAGCTGCAATGAATAATCATTCCCTGTTCCCATTCCCAACACTCCATAGACTTCTGATCAAAGCTCTAATCTCACTCTACTTGGCATGGATGTGTATGGAAGCTGTTCCACACTAGTGTTAATTCCTGCCCTTCTCTGTGCATTTTGTCAGTGTATTCTGTTTTTTCAGCACTCAGTAGCATTTAAAGATTTGCTATGATCTGTAGCATTTAAAAGGCCCTCATTAGGAAAATGGTCCTAAAATGTCCTCCTTTCTTTTCACCACAATTCCTTTCCTACAATCACTGTTATAGTATTATGAATAAATAGCAATTAAAATTAATATTACTGATAACTAACTAGGATAGGACTCTTTTATAACTTCTTCATACTAATTTTTATGGTAGACATTAATATTTTCATAATGCTATACAGCAATTTAAATAGATTTTATTATTTTTACAAAGCCATAACTAGCCATGTGAGCAGAGACAGGCCCAAAGGCTCTGCAATTTATAAGTTCTTCTCAGATGAAGTAAATTATAATCTTTGTCAAGGAACAGTAAACAACAGACTGTTCTAAGTTGTGGAAGTTATTTTAAGGTACTTTAGAGTAAAAAAATAAATTTCAATTATATGGACAACATGTAACTCATCATGTTTCTTAATTTATTTCTACCAAGATTTCACTCATGCAGGAGTCCAAAGAACCCATAGAGTTCACAGAAGCCAGCCAGCCTGATGATGAACTTGATGTTCAGGAAGAGGTATGCATTTTAGAACTGAATGTGTCTATCCCTCTGCCTGTAGCCTTCAGTCTTGCTGTGAGAGTATGGCCCTCAACAGGTACCTTCTCCATAAATACATACCCTCTCTGGATACTGCATGTCAGTGCTAAGTGGAGGAAGTCAGATTTTTCTTGAGATATTTTGAGATAGTAGTAGATGATATCTGCTTAAGTATCTCCTCATCTCTCTTGCTTTAGGATTACTTTTGCCTTACACTGGCTTATATTTAAACACAAGCTGGGGGCCTAAAAAGAAGACTTTGTAAGACTTGAGGCACTAGAGTGGAAAATTATGATCAATCTTTCATTCTTCCTTTTAAGACAACAGACAGCTTCTTGCACAATCTGCACAGTTTACAGATGTTCTTTGTACTTTCACTGAGTTTTTAATTTACACAAACATGTAATTTTCCCAGATGCTGCATACTGAGAACTAACCACAGCCTGTTTCTCTCCACCTTTCAAAACCCATTTTTCTAGGCCATGCGCCGACTTGCTTCCTGAAGGACTGCTGGTACCATCCTGCCTGTGAGCACACGGCAATATCCACACACCAGTACTACCCAGACCAGCATTTTCTGCTATTAAACCAATCTTTGCACTTGAAGAAAACCCTGATTGTTTGTCTGAATGATACAGATCTCTACAACTCTCCAAATTTTAGCTAGCATTATCCCAGAAATATTCTGGACCTTGATTCTGCAAGCACTTTCTGCTATGATATATATTAATAAAAAAGAAAATCAGAAGACTATTGTGAAAGATGTACTCAGTTTTGGGACTGAAAAGCTGCTCTGTGGTCTGCCCAGGAGAGTGGAAGAGACCAAAATCTTTGGATGGCAAGCTTTTTGTTCAATATTTCTACAAAGTCTAGTGAAAGGGCTGGAGTTCTTGCTGGCCAAGGCTTTGAATTCTAGAACATTAGTGTGAGAATATGTGCTGACAAGCCTTGAGAAATGTACCATGATCATTTTTTTCAAGCAATTCCTTAAATTGCTGCAGGTAGTTAGATCACTGAAAGAGGTGACAGGTGAAACTGTCACATGAACAGGAAACAGCACTGAACTACAGTAATACTTTAAATAGGAAAAGTTTCTAAAGACCCTTGGATATGGGTTCATTTGTTCTGTATTAGTCCCATTGTAGCAAGTCTTGCACTACTGTTAATGATTGTCCCTTAAATGAAGGACAGACAGAAGATTATTTTGGCTAGGTTACATAATCTTCATCAAGAGGCAGATCATGACATAAATTAAGGAAAACCTTAGTCCCTGAGTACTTAATGAAATCTGTGAAACAGGCTGATACTGAGTGTAAGCAAGAAAGTCAGAATGTGACCTAGTATTGATATTTGGGGTTCTTTTAATGGAATATAGATGTATTTTTTGTTTAATGAATAGTTATATTTTTATAGAGATTTTTTCTTTTAATAGTCTACATCAAACTGCTGCTGTTCTTTTACATATGAAAGTTCATAATGCACAAGTGCAATAATTTACAAAAGATTTGAATAGCAAAACTTTAATCCTAAACTAATGTTCTTAGTTTTCATGAAGAAGAAATGTATTTTGATGGAAAATGGACTGCCACCTTGATTTATTTAGCATTGCATTATTTTTAAAATGGGAAAAACCTCTGCATTGTGAGGAAATTGTTAAAAACTGAAGTGTAAGAAATGTCCAGGTATAAAATGCCTTTAAGTTTAACAATGGTGAAAATTACCTTCAGTATATTTAATTCTTCTTACTTGATTACATGAGAGAAATTTTCTCACATACTGCACAGATTTCTGCTGCAGGTAGCAATGGAAAAGCTAAACACTAAATAAATTATCCAAGTTAACTCTGTTAACATCAGTGAAAAAAAATCCTATAAACTTCAGCCAATGGCACCAAATTAGAATCCCTATTCTCTTGTTACAGCACAGACTTCAGCCTTCACAACAGTGAAGTTTCTCAGTACAGACACTTGAGCTTAGGTGATGTTGGTGCTCCAGTCCAAGCCAGCAAACAGCAGGATTGTATTCACAATGGACATGGGCCTTTTGTCCGTGGGATGGGCATCTCCACCATCTGAGAATGGAGCAAGAGTTCAAGAGGCAAATCAGACCACTCTGCACCTGTTCAGATGGAGCCATTAATTTCTATTGGCACTAATGCTTCAGCCCAGCCTGTGATTTGACAATTCATGCTTTTAACCCCACCTGTCCTCCTTCTGTCTCCTTGCCAGCCTGTCACAGGAGGTTGGCACTTCTGGCCTGAAGACCCCATCAGGCTGTGGCCCCAACTCCTATTAACCTGACTGCTGGAACATTTGCCAGTGCACAAGGCCAGTAACATGTTTTTAGAAGCTGTACTGCTTCTCTGGAACAGATACACATTTTAAGTAAAAAGTAAAATAATCTACCTGGTAAGTGAGCTTTCAGCTAATTGTTGCACGTCTACAGAAAAGATGGTAAAAAATTGTAGCAGTGATTTTTTTTTTTTTTCAAGGCAACATCTGCAATGTGAAGTTTGAGTACAGATTCCTACTTAACAGAGATGTCATGACATTATTTTTTTAAATTTCTCTAGTTCTTGTCTGGACAGGTATTTAAAAAGCAATTAAATACTCAACAGTCTTCCAGTTCTTTTCCAAATATGACATCTGATCTGGGATTAATTGTGATAAAATATGATAAAATGCACTTATTCTTGGCCTGTGTATTTCTTCCAGGCATGGTTGGTCTTAATTTAACAGGCACAAAATATTAAACTTTTCTCTGAAAAACAGCATTTCTCTCAAAGCCTACAGTGGCATAGAAGAGTAAGAGGTAGTATGAAGAATGCATTCAAATGCCTTTCTCATTGGTTATGTGCTTAATTTTCTCTGTATCCCTCAAAATTAAGGATACCAAAATAATGGATTTTGCAATGAAGCTATAATTCTCTACAGTTTTGTACTAATTAATGTATCTTTAAGTAGTGTAACTGGATGTGCTTATCTTTTTCCAGCAGCATGAAGAAGTGGTATTTTTGTATGCATTTTGAGTATTACTGTTCTGTCTTTGCATGTCAGATATCAAATTTGGAGATGTATTTTTTTTTTACACTTTTAAAAAGCTACATTTGAAAATTATACCCATAAACTAGAAAATAAAGTTGTGCATACTGAAAACGTGCTCCTTGTGTCCTTGGGGGTTTCTTGTTTAGTTTCGGGTTTTTTAAGTCTTTTCTTTGTGAATTCCTATTATGGGGAGATAAAGCATATTATGAAGGAATCAGTGTCCCGCTTCCCTTGGTCTCTGAGTATCAACAAACACAAAAGGGAAAACCTGTTCCCTCTGCCTTGTGGGGGTAAGACAAGAAATGTGAGACTTTAATGGTAGCTTTTAAATGTTACGCCTATAAAGATAATGAGAGATACTGTCTGTAGGAGCACAAGATCCCAATCCGGGAGGCTTTTATTGAGACAATTACCAATCTGAAGTGCATGGAGTAGAGTTACCCGTACTTTAGCGTTGTGGTAGGACTGCTCGGGGCCACTTTCTACTTATAACTTATGACTTTGTTGTATTTTTATTTCTTTCCTTTCTCCAGTGCTATTCTTCAGCATCGCACCGAGTTTACAGGAATTAAAAAGTGCTCAATGTAACATTAAGCCCACTCCTGAGCTAGTGAGCTCTGTTGTTGTGAAGCTGCTGAGTGCTCTGGAGATTCAGTGCTCCATCACTTGTACAGCGTGTCAGCAATCTGCCATCTCCATGCTAAACTGGAGGCTGACCAATCTGCCATTTCCATGCTAGAACCTAAGGCTGACCAATCTGCCATTTCCATGCTGGAACTTAAGGCTGACCAATCTGCCATTTCCATGCTAGAACCTAAGGCTGACCAATCTGCCATTTCCATGCTAGAACCTAAGGCTGACCAATCTGCCATTTCCATGCTATAATTTAAGGCTGACCAATCCGCCATTTCCATGCTATAATTTAAGGCTGACCAATCTGCCATTTCCATGCTATAATTTAAGGCTGACCAATCTGCCATTTCCATGCTAGAACCTAAGGCTGACCAATCTGCCATTTCCATGCTATAATTTAAGGCTGACCAATCTGCCATTTCTATGCTATAATTTAAGGCTCACCAATCTGCCATTTCCATGCTGGAACTTAAGGCTGACCAATCTGACATTTCCATGCTATAATTTAAGGCTCACCAATCTGCCATTTCCATGCTGGAATTTAAGGCTGACCAATCTGCCATTTCTATGCTATAATTTAAGGCTCACCAATCTGCCATTTCCATGCTAGAACCTAAGGCTGACCAATCTGCCATTTCTATGCTATAATTTAAGGCTCACCAATCTGCCATTTCCATGCTGAACTTAATGCTGACACCAGCAGCCCAGAGCGCGCTGCGGCGCCGCATCTTCCCAGCGTGTGTGGAGCCTGCGCCGCTCAGGCGGCCGGACGGGGCCTGCACGGCTCCGAACCGAGAGACCGCTCGTGTTTTCACTCCGTCCTTCCCCCAAAGCCCCGGGGGCCGCCTCCCAGCCCCAAGCCGCCGCGGCTCCGCCGGCCCGGAGCGCTGGCGGGGCTCGGGCAGGCGGCCCCGCCGCTTCCGGCCGCGCCCTTCCGCTCCCACAGCGCCGCGCGCCGCATCATGGACCACAATGGTGAGCAGGGGGAGGCCGGGGGCCCGTCCGTGCCCGCCCCGCCGGGCCCGCGCCCGCCGCCGCTCCGGGAGCGGCCCAGCGGGGCCGGGGGGCGCGGGGCGGCGCAGGGGCGGCGGCGCCGGGCCCGGCCCGGCCCCGGAGCGCCGGCGGGGCTCGGGCGCGCCGCGGGGCCTGCTCCTGCTCCTGCTCCTGCTCCTGCCCGGGCAGGCGCCGCGGCCCCGCTGCCGCCTTGGGCCCGGCGCTGCCCCGCCGGGCGGAGCGGCCGCGGGACCCCCGGGCCGGGGGGGCGGCGGGCGCCGGGCGGGCCGGAGCGGCCGGGCCCCGCCGGCTGCGGCCCGCGACTCCCGGAGGCGGGGCACGGACGCTCCTTTGCCCGCGGCGGTCCCGGCGTGCGGCCCACAGTGTGTCTCCTGGTTCCGCGGTCGTGGCCCGAGAGGAAGCTTCCTCCCGTGCCTAAATTCGGTGTGGTGGGTTAAATGTCGTTCGCCGGTGAGCGCGCTGGCGCAGCTGTGATCCTTCGCGAGTTAATGCGCTGGCGTAGTGCAGTGAAGAAATGAATGGACGTGCGCTTTGTGCTAGGGTGGTTTTGGAGGATTTTTTTCCTTTCCCTTACAAAAGATTGCTTTATGACTATTTGTATAAAGTATTTGAGATTTATTTGTGAATTTTAATAAAGCTTGAAATGCAAAAGTAAAACTAAGTTGAAGGTGACATTTCACTAGGTTGCATCACTTCTAATTAGAGCTTTTTTAAGTAGTCTTAACAAGTCTGGTATGTTTGTTGTAGTTTTTTCTGGACATAATCCCACAAGCTATGCTCATGCAGACTGGAATTTATTATCTTTCTGTAAAGCATGAGTGACTAGTAAACTTGGTAGTTTGGATAGTTAAGCAGCTAGCTCATGTAAGTATTCCTGGTACAAAAGGCTATAAGGAGGAAAAGCGACTATGTATTGGCAGTTCAATGGACTAACTAATAAACAAGTGTTTGATTTTTAAAATTCGTTTTAGTTGTCCCTGTTTGCAAATGGACTGAGTTGCAGCAGAGATCTTTGTGGTTTATGGTGCTGTGGTTTTGTGTATTCTGGTAGAAAACAATTTCCCAACACATGGAAAACAAGCAGCTTTACCTCTGATGCCTTGGTCAAGCACTCCCTGCAGAAGCCTGATGATATAGTTGAGTGTTTGCAGGTTCATCTGGACAGCTGAAAGAAACAGCAAATGAAGTAAAAAAAAGCTTTATTGCTTTTGCCTTTAGTGTATTTCCTTTTAGAGTGAAACTGTCAACCATAGTGCTAAGAGGAGTTTGATCAATCTAAGGAAACTGAGGCTTTTGGTTTGGAGGTACAGGACTGCCAGGGCACAGTCCCAGTTTGAAACAGATACATTTCCTGGCTTTGGTCGTAGCTGCTGAAAAACTGAGAGCAATCCCATTTTTTCTTGTTTTTCCTTCTACTTGTTGCATTGTTATGATGCCACTTGTTGTGGTGGTTATAGGCTTTGAGAGACAGCAGTTGGTGAGGCACTGTGCAGAATTGCACTAATGGACCCTAATTTCAGTGTCCTGCACTGCAATCCTTGGGGCCTCTGCAGTCATTCTAGGGCTGGAGTGCCCTACCCTGTGGAACTGCAGGGCTGTAAGTGCTCGGGGCTCACCCCTTCCAGACTGAGTGTGCCCTGCTTTGAAACACCTGTGGCATTTTCAGATAAAATTCCAGTGAGCTGGGAAGATTTGTGAAAGATGTAACTTCATATTTTTTCATGGATGAGATGCTGTGGGGTGGTTTCAGATAAACTCACTGGAGTTTGAGGGAGTTATGCCTCCTCATTTGTGTTGCTTGTTGCATTGCCTGCTCTATGTTATCTCTTGGAGCCTGTACCTGCTTATGCATGTGTCAGGCTATTTCTTGTTTTGTTCACCCTGGTACTTAGATGTAAATCTGATTAAGGAGAATTTTGTATATAGCTGGGAGCAGTAATTTTCAGTTTAGGAAGGATGTAACTATGTATTCCTAAGTACCAGTATTTTTGTGATACTTTTTTATAAATTTCTAAGTAATATGTCAAGATGATGAGTTAATAGAGAAACTAGTTTCCTTCCTACTTTAGTAAACAATACACATAAATTGTAAAAATTATCTTTTCACATAAGAAATTCTGTGTAGTCAAGGTTCTACAAAGAATTGACTCTCCAGTGCTCTTCACGCGGTGAGAAGAGCTGTAAGGTTAATGTTTCTGTTGTGGAGAAATGTGTGACTAGCTAGATTATTTTAATAGCTTTATTTTTAAACTAGATTTCCTAACTTCCTTGCTGTTCCAAATACAGTTTTGTGACGTGGCTTCTTGTATTGTCTGTGAGGGATACCTATTTTCTAGTGATAAAATTTTAATATGTTGTAGGAGTCTTAAGCAAGCTTTAAAAATTAAATGTTTTCTTAAAACATTTCTGTTAATATTTAACCTCTTTAGAGACTATTAAATAAATTTTTATAATGTATACTTTTTACAATTTTCTTTCACAGACAATGATTTGCAAGGAACAAATAGTTCAGGATCTTTGGGTGGTCTTGATGTCCGTAGAAGAATCCCTATAAAGCTTATTTCAAAACAGACCAATAAAACCAAACCTGCACCTCGAACTCCAAGAAATATGAACAGGATGCCTTCGAAGACACAAGCTGGTGATGAAGGTAAATTCATATAAATTCCCTGTAGTAGGGAAATGTATTATTCTACAGGATTTTTCGAGACTTTACTCAGAGACTTAAGAGTCCAGGGTTCTGTCTAAATGCAAAACAAGTTTCAAATCTCCAAGTGCTACTTCACTGTAGGGCTTCAGTAGTGCCCATTTCCAAAACAGGCTGTCTTACTGCTTTGGTTCTACATTTCTGTAGAATGGACTCAGCAGATTGGAGGTGCTGTGGCATTTTTTGATGATTTCAATAAAAATGACCCATGCTCTAAATAGCAGCTGGTGTCAATTTCCAAAGTGTTGTGGTTGGCTCGTGTCTTTCTTCTCTTTCTCCTTTCCACAGAAGAATTTGATTATAACAAGGAGGAGCGATACGAATGTAAAGGAGGTGAAATGTTTGGCAACCAAAGGAGATTTCCTGGACCCATTTTTTGGGATTATAAGGTAAAGATACGAATTTTCACCTGTGTTTCATACCAAACTATAGATAGTCCTGGTAGATACTTTGTTAATTAAAAGTTTTTTTGTTATTTTTGTCTGACTGAAAATACATCCTCTGCTTTCTCCTGTTTGTGGCATTCTTGCTTCCTTTTCAGCCAATTCAGAAATAATGGGTATGTTGATGATAATTGAAATGTGAAGTTTTAGTGATACTGGGGCTTGTTTTCTCACCCTCTTCTCTGTCCCACCAGATAAACTTGTTGGGGGAAAAGGATGATACACCAGTCCATTTCTGTGATAAGTGTGGATTGCCCATCAAAATGTACGGACGCATGGTGAGTGAAATTGCCAGTGGAAGATGCAGCCATGGTTTCCATTTAGATAAAATTAGGTTTTCCTGTGTCTGTATGAAGTTTCTAGAGATTACTGATTTCAACAGACATCTGAACAAACAGCAGAATAGTAAGCAGGATGGAGCTGGAGGCCTTCACTGCTCAAGTGTTTTTGTTCCATCTGTCTGACTGACTTTGCTTTATCATCTGATTCAATAAAGTAAGCCTGAAAATGTTAAACAAAAAACAGGTCACCATCACAAAGGAAAAAAACCTTCAGGTTCTGAGGTTTTGACCTTATACTCCTTAGGTTTGAAAATAAGCTTTTTATCTCAGTTGAAGACTTGCAGTGAAGCTAGAAAATGCTGTTCACTTTTATGTACCTTTAAAAATTCCCAAGATTAATTTAGATTTCTAAGTGTGATGTTTACAGGCTTCAGCATCTGACTTAATGACAGTTAATGCTTTTAAAACTTCCTTCCTTGCCAGCTAGACAAGTGTAATCATATTGCATATGCAGCTTCTGTGAAAGTTCAGTGTTGGTAATGGTGCAAAACTCAAACTTTTGCCAAAGTTTTTTACCAACACTTAACCCCAAACACTACCCAAAAAGCCTCCAAACTCAGCATAAACTGTTCTAGAAGATTTCTGTGCAAAGATGCTGTAACTTGTTAACCACTGCTATGCTTGTTCACCTCATAGGTAACTTAGTTACTTTATATTATTATTATAAACTGTACTCTTCCCACAGTACTGGAGGGAGGAACTGTATTCTGCAGAATGACATAGATATTTATACATGATGTCTTAACAGCAATTTTTTATTTCTAGATACCTTGCAAGCATGTTTTCTGCTATGACTGTGCTATACTACATGAGAAAAAGGGAGATAAGATGTGTCCAGGGTAAGTTATCTCAAGATTTGTTATTAAAGGAAATGTAAGAAAGTAACTTAGATACTCTATTAACATGACTTTTATTTATATACATTTAGCAGTGGCAGTAGAGTACTCAGAACTTTTTAGTTCCTACTCCATATTTTGGGATTCTAAGAGATCAGTGTTTACTTTGTTGGTTTTGGATAGGTAACCTGTTAATGCTGTAATTTGAAAAGGAATTAATAGCAGTTTGATTTACTTAATGAAAATGACCCATATTTTAATGCACAGAAGAATTTGTTTGAGAGATGCTACTTAAAAAAATTTACCTCATGAATTTTCATGTTCTTTCATAGTTACATTTTGAGATTTATAAATTAGGTAAACATCAAAATCACTGAAAAGCTTCTTTCATTGCTACAGTGGGGCAAAATTCTCAAATCTAATTTAGCTAATTTTGTTAACAAGGTAGAATGGGTGTTGAGCTCTCTCTGATGACAATAAATCAATATTCTCTGTTTATTTAGCTGTAACGAACCTGTGCAGCGAATTGAGCAGTGTGTACGAGGGTCTCTCTTCATGTGTAGCATTGTTCAGGGGTGCAAGAGAACTTACCTGTCACAGAGGGACTTACAAGCTCACATCAACCACCGGCACATGAGAGCTGGGAAGCCTGTTACTCGTCCTCCCATCGAACCCGTACATCCTCCTATTGCCCCACCGCCGGCCGAAATTCCCGAGCGTTTCATAATGCCCCCTGAGAAACATCACCTGAGCCACATCCCGCCGAAGCAGCACATCATGATGCCGCCGCCTCCTCTGCAGCACGTGCCGCACGAGCACTACAGCCAGCCCCACGAGGACATCCGTGCTCCTCCTGCAGAGATGTCCATGGCTCCGCCGCCGCCCCGCCCGGTCAGCCAGGACACCTTCCGCATCTCAACGAGGAAACACAGCAACTTAATAACTGTCCCCATTCAGGATGATTCCAGTTCCGGTGCTCGAGAGCCGCCTCCACCAGCACCCGCGCCTGCTCACCATCATCCCGAGTACCAGGGCCAGCCGGTGGTGTCGCACCCCCATCACATCATGCCTCCCCAGCAGCACTACGCGCCGCCCCCGCCGCCGCCGCCGCCCATCAGCCACCCGCTGCAGCACCCTCCGCAGGCGGCGGGCACCCCTCACATGGTGTACAGCCAGGCTCCGCCGCCCCCCATGACCTCTGCCCCTCCGCCCATAACCCCGCCGCCCGGACACATCATTGCCCAGATGCCGCCCTACATGAACCATCCTCCTCCGGGACCTCCCCCTCCTCAGCATGGAGGCCCACCTGTAAATGTAAATGCTCCCCCTCCCCATCACTATAATCCCAACTCCTTGCCACAGTTCAGCGAAGATCAAGGAACTCTTAGTCCCCCTTTCACACAACCTGGGGGAATGAGTCCAGGGATATGGCCGGCTCCAAGGGGGCCGCCTCCACCTCCAAGGATGCAAGGGCCTCCTGCTCAGGCCCCCCTTCCTGGACCACATCACCCTGATCAAGCCAGATACAGACCCTATTACCAATGATATAAGCAGCTATATAAATAGAGAATGCCATGAAGAGGATAAAACTAAATACAGAAGCCTTTTAATTAATTGTTTTGGGGTTATTTTGTTGTGGTTTTTTAAGAATACTGTCATTTTGACTGTAAGACATTTTGAGGTTTGAATCTTAAATGATTTTTAAGCCTTGGCCGTAGGACTCTTAACTTCAAATACTCTGTAGTGCTAAAATAAGTGGCTTAGTAGACCACAGTTGCATTTTAACAGAACTCCTGTTGCTAGTGTGGCTAAATTGTTCTAAGATGATCACCTGTAATATTATTTCCTGGAGAAGATGAACATGTGTTGTACCATTCTGAATATTGTTTTTGTTAAACCCGGTGTTTTTGTTAACCTGTGTACAATAATTAAATTGAAATATGGTTGTAAATGTGGTGAGTTTTTATATGAAGTTAACATACACATAATTTTGGGACACCTTTTCAACACGTATGCCTTCCAAACAGCAGTGTAGTGAAATATTAAAACTTTAATATTTCTCCTACTGCCATTTACCATGGCTCATAAGGATTTCAGGCTGTATGAATTCTTGGCACTAGAAATCAGACATGCAGAATTCTGCATTTACCACATTCCAGCTTTTTTGGATTTTTCTTTATGCATCAAAATGAATCTAGCAAAGATAGGGCATGACATGAAACCATGTATTGTGGGTTTTTTTGATTGAGTTTTTGGAGTTTGTATTAAAGCTAGTTTTGCTTCAGAAGGTTCTGTTTACATGTAAGCTACTGAGTGGAGTTGAATTCAAACTACTGTGTTTGCCTATGGCTGTGTTGGTGTGGAAGTGGCTGTGAACTGGCTTGCCATGTCCCTGAAAAACAGCTTCTTTTAGGCAGGGGAGTCACATTTGCCTTTCTCACTGTATATAATGTGTACAGTAGGAGGACTTTCCATTTGGATAATATGAGAAAAGTGGTCTGAAACCCCGTGTGTAGAAATAAAAAGGTACACATTATTTTTCTCTTGATTTTGTGATACGGGTTTAGTTGAGCAGTCAGTTATTAGGTGTTTTGCTTTTCTCAAAAGCTAGCAATATAAGCAGGCTTTTAGGTCTGTTTTTGTCCAAAATTTTTCTTTTATGAGAATACATTTAAAGAGGAACATAACATAAAATGAGAAGGTTCCTTTTTAGTGCAGCTAGTAGCAGAAGCAGACACAAGACAGTACTGTCTGTTGGTTGGAGTGTTTTATCTTTCCATTTCTTATCAGTATTTGCACTGAACCATTGTTTTTTTCCAAATGCCACATTTCTGACAGTGGTGCTTTTAGATGAAGTCCTTTGGGATCTTCTTAAAAGTTTGTAGTTTCCTACTGTTCTCAAATAATCTGAGCCATCTTAGAGCCTCGGTGTTACTTTTTATTTTGTGAAAATTATTTTCCAGAATCATAAGTGTTAAATTTATGAAAGGAAAATTATTTTCCAGAATCATAAGTGTTAAATTTATGAAAGAGCTGTGCCAGTGCAACATTCCAAATTTTGTACTTTTATGTCTAAACTTCATATTTTTAATTGGTAGAGCAAGGGCTCTTTAAATTTATTCTGTTCTTGACTGCCATTGGTTTCCTTGTGACCACGGCCAAATCTTTTAGACTGCCTTTCAAGTAAATACTTCTTTAGAGACAGGATGCAAATAAATTCTGGGTTATGCAAATGGCCAGTAAGTGTCAACTGCTTGAAAATCTGCTTAGCTGTAACATACTTCTTTCTAAGAGAGAGTTATTTGGTTTGGTTGCTCTGAAAACTAAGTAATTTTAAATAAAATACAGTGGTGAAGAAAAGAGGCTGATTGTGATAGTGTGCTATGAAATGGGCTGGTTGAAAATTTACTGTTTCTATGCATGTGAAAGCAAAAATGGCTCTGCCAGCATTCTTTTCTTTCAGTAACTAACAGACACATGAGGAACTTTTGAGGACCCCTTCTGTCACTGTGAAGTTGACTGGGAGGAGGCACATTTATGTTACAGCACGTGACTTCACCTGGGAGGAAAGCTGCATGTCTGATTCTCGTCCTTGGCCTCTGCCAGGCCAAGCTCAGGCCCAGCACAGCTCCAGCTGCCAGCTCGCTGTGCTGGGACATGAGGGAGGGCCAGCATCTTCACCTGGGTTTGGGAAAATCAGACATTCTGGAATGAGCTATTACCCACAGTCACAGGTGATGAGGAAATGAGGCAACTTTTTCCACTGGGCTGGGTGCAGTCAGGTTGCAAGCTTCAGTTTGTCCTCCCATCTCGACCCAGATGAAGAGTTCAAAATATTTCTGTGTCCAAAGCTATTCTTGAAGTTACTGTTGAGTGCTTTCATGAGAATGCTGAGGCAGTTGAATGGATTAAGGGAAAACAGCAGGTTTTGCTCTATCAAGAAGCTGGGAAGATGAATGTATCTCTATCATTGTCACTGTAGACAGTGCGTGAGAATTTTTTTCTCTGTATTTGAACAAATTTTTTCTCTGTATTTGATATATGTCATAGAGACAATGATGTATTACCCAAAAAATCAGTGAGATCCCTTGAGCTGGTTAATGACCATGGACCAAAAGTCTGTGATAGAGAACTTAGCTGAAAAGTAATCCTATGTAGGCAGGTCTTGGACTTGAGTCAAATTTCTATGTTGTCTTGTAAGAGGAAGACTTAAATATATTTTTTTAATTATTAAATCTGGATTAGATTATATATATAAATCTATTACCTATGTAACTAAGGGCACTGTTGATGTTTCCGTATTTACAAAGTTTAAAAATGCTTCCTCTGCTTGAAACCCTATGTTAACTGTTAACTGTCTTTTCAGTTTGTTTATGGGTTTCATTTATATTTTAGGGTCTTTTTTCTCTTGATTTGTTGGTTGGGTTTGGTTTTTGGTTTTTTTCTAATACCTGGTCATTTTACTGAGAGGTTACAAAATTCATGTTTTGTATTTAGTTGTGTAATTGACAGTGTTAGAAATGGTAAGATGTAATTTCTTTGGATTCGTTCTTACTGTAAAGACAAACAATTTAATTATTTATGTTTATTTTGAATAAACATCCTTGTCTGTGGCAGTGATACCCTTCCCGAAGCATTGCCAAGCAGATCTCAGGTTTTAAAGAGAACTCTGACATTTAAATTTGCCAGCCATTGCATGTTCCTCTACCAATGTCGCATAAGCAATGAAAAAGAGCTCAAAGATGGTTTGTGTTCACCATGGAAAGAATGAAAGGACACCAGCAGGTGGCCTGAAAACATCTGTGCTTTAGATGCTTGTCTCCTTACACTTTATCCTTGATTCTATCTCTAACTTTGCTTAAACAGTTTGCCTGCAGCCATGCATACTTTATAACCAGGGGACTGATTGTGTGAACTATACTTTGTGGTTGTTAACTTAACTGGTTGCCTACATGTGATGTCATATTTTTCTTCTTAAAACTGTGAATTATTTTTTAAAAATCTGATCCACAAGATTTATAAAACCTTACTGGGTTAATTTTCTACTTTTCACTTCCTGCTCTCAAAGACTGTAAAAAAACTGTTACAAACTGAAATGGAAGTAATTCCACTTGAAGTAATAGTAAAGTGTATTGAAGTAATAGTGAAAGTAATAGTAATCCACTATTACCTAACTCTCACTTTTGAATTTGCACACATAGCAAGGGAGAAAAATGTCTTCCCTTTAGTGGAAGTCAGGTGTTCTCAAAAACATGTTTGTGGATATGCTTTCCCTGTGGATCAAGTCTGAACACACGTCTCTCTTCTAAAACTCTTTTCTGCTCCGTAAATCTTGTGTCTGGTTTTGAGTTGTTTCTCTCTGTGTGCATTGTTGGGCTGCTGACAAAGGAAGGCCCAGGTTCACAGCAGAAGGTCCTGTCAAACCTGGGAAACTGGAGGAGCACTGTGGATTGGAGCTGCAGTGGAATATTGAATGTATGGGAAATAAGTCTGGACTTTTTGTATGTATGACACAGAGTCCAGTACAGCAGAGAAATGTACAAGGTTTGGATTAATTTTTATCCTGATTACATTTCTAAAGTAAATATCAGTATTATACAAGTTGGATATTTCCCTTTGTATTTATTTTATGTTGTTAAAAACAATTCTTAGCAATTCATAAATCATCTTGATAAAGCGATTGTCCCTTCACAGTTGTGAGCTTTTGCACTGTGTTCAGATACATTATACTCACGCTAGTGATTCACATTGACCAGTTTGCAAACTGAACTGGCTGAATTTGTTTGGGCAATGTGAGTGAAAATAATGATGTTTAAATCCCCTTTTAGTCTTGACTTAGCTATGAGACACCAAGTTTAGAAACTTTCCCTATTCTAAATGGGATCTCTTTATTCTCTTGAGTATGAGAGATTAATTTGTTGGTGTTTTTTCTTTTTTTTTTTTTTTAATTTCTTTTCAGTGTAGACTCAGTTCATGAGTGCAAGAGATTAAAAGTATTAAAAAATGCAGCATACATCCAGAACTGTGTGGGTGGAATAGCAGCAGGAAGCTGGTAAATTAGCTCAGTCATCATGAAACTTTACTGAGCAATTTTGATAATAACAATTCAAGTGATTCTTAAATGCCAGTAGGACTTACTGTAACACACTTCTGGTAATGGGAAGAGTGGTAATGTCTGCAGGCAGGCAGGAATGTTTCTATTTTTATGTAGTGTTTCACAAAAGAACTTCAGTATAACTGCCTAGGGAAAAACCCCAAATTAGTAACTAAATAGAAGTAAGTATGTGTCAGTCATCAAGGGTTTTCTTCAGTTTTACTTGTGAAAGCCAATGCTTGAACACACCTTCAAGTTAATTTATTATTCATTATTTCCTCCACTAAATAAAATCACGTAATTGCTGATGATTGTTGCTCAACTTGTCCTTTGCCGTTTCTGGGCCAGGTAAATTTTCAGGCATCTTCTTAGGAAGTAGAAGGAAGCAATACATACAGACTGAGAGAACAAATTCTCCACTTTCAGCACAGGGATGAAGAATAGGGAACTGTGAGTAGCATTTCAGTAAATAACTGCTTAAGGATACTTTTTCCTTAATAGGAACTCAGTTTGAAATTGAAAAAAAATAAGGTTTGCTTGTTATAATCCACTCTCCATTGGGCCTAAGACCTTGAATAAACACTTTTAATTTTTTGTTCTGTATTTCACATTGCACCACAAAGTGATAATCAGGCTTGAGAGTAGGCTTGAGCATCACCGACTCTGTGGCTTCTCCATTTTCCATCCGTGTGGCTGGCTGTAAAATTGTTATTTGCAACGTGTCTGTACTGTGCTGAAGAGAGATGGGCTCAGGATATGTGATGAGGAATTAACACAATACTTGTCAGCCCTCCAAAAAGCAGGTAAAGATTAGGGTGATTTAAGAACATGGCAAGTAGCTGGTAGGGATGCGTGACATGGGAGTGCAAAGCTCTCTGACCAAGGCTACGTTCCATGTCCATTTAAGGAATGGTGACTAAGCTTCAGAAGGGGGATTTGTCCTCTGTGGCACTGTGCTGTGTTGGAAGAGTCATTAGTATAGAAAGTAAATGTTCTGAGATGTGCAATTTAGAAAATAATATTTTTTTATTAACCTGAAGCCTGTCAAAAAATCCCATATGGTTTTGAAGTGAAGTATGTGGTATTCCACCAGACACTGCATATATTGCCTTTGATAGGGATGCTTGCCAGGGTCTGTATAGGTGCATGTGAGCACAGGGCTGAAAAGAACAGCTTGAGTCTGACAGTTAGATTACACTGGTATGATTTGTTATCATGATTTCCATGAACATGTTTATGTCTCATCCTAAAAGCAGTTTAGTTTTTTGTTCCTCTTGTTCTAGCTGGAAAGGATCTCACCATAGTAAAAATGAGGAGCCATCTTCTAATGTCTTGTTCATGTTTAAGTTTGGCCAGATCATATCTTCCCCTTACAGGACAATATTATTTTTTTATCTTGCATAACTTTTCCTCTCTCCTAGGTTAAATCCCTGTATCTATTTATCTTTTTGCCAATCCTTAGATACAACTCTCCATTTTACAAAGATCCTCATAACAATTTTCTTCATTTACATTTGAGTTAATCTTTCTTGAAATGGAGAGCTCAGTCCTGAAGTTCAGAGTATTTAGAGTGAAATTTCCCCTGAGCATTGCACAGCATCACAGAATCACAGAATGTGCAGAGTTAGAAGAGACGAGGATCATGAAGTCCAACACTGGCCCTGCACAGCACCATCCCTGCAAATCACCCCATGTGCATGAGAGTATTGTCCAAACACTTCCAGAGCTCTGTCAGGCTGGCTCTGTGACCACTGCCCTGGGGAGCTTGTTCCAGTGCCCAACCACCCTCTGGGGGAAGAACCTTTTTCTAATATCCAATATAAACCTCCCGCAATACAACTTCAGTCCGCTCCCTTGGGTCCTGTCACTGCTCACCACAGAGAGGAGATCAGTGTCTGCCCCTCCTCTTCCTCTCATGAGGAAGTTGTAACTGCAGTGAGGTCTCCCCTCAGTCTCCTCCAGGCTGAAGAGACCAAGTGACCTCAGCTGCTCCTCACACAGCTTCTCCTCAAGGTCCTTCACCATCTTTGTTGCCCTCCTTTGGACACTCTCTAATAGTTCAATGTCTTTTTTATATTGTGGTGACTAAATAACTTTCTTGTTCTGGAAACATCTATTGTGTTATATACATATATTGTGTTTTCAGAAGACTGCATTAGAAGGGCAATTTGGCAGTGTGCTAATTGTACCTGTCTTCAGGTACTGCTATGCTGATTATCTGGCACACGACACGTACTTGGCAGTGGCACACTCTGAAGAGCAGTGGGTTGGTATGAGCAGCTGCTCACCATCCCTCTGGTGTCTGCAGGAAGCAGCATCACCGTGATGCCACCAAGGGCCACTTCTCCCACACTAGGTCAGGCACATGATCCCCCACTGCAGAACCACAGCTGTTATTCATCTGCAAATTCATGAATGTTTCTGGAAAGCTGAACTTGTCTACTTCTATCTTCAAGCCCACCTAATTCTTTCTATGTTCAAAATCTCTTTAATTTCAATACTGAGTTCTGGCTTGGTTCATTAGCAGAGTTCATCACATAACACCAGATTAAAGAAACAACAATAATAATAATAATAAAGATGAAAATATTTAACAGATTTTGGTTTTAACACCTGCATACTCGGAAGATAAAAACTGTAGTTCTGCTTTGCACAGAACACTTTCTCCTTCCATTCAGCCCTTCTTCAAGTACAAATGCACATTTCTGGCCACTCCAGCTTGACTGAAAGTGAAAACTAAGTTTTGAAAACTAAAAACTCTTCTGATTTCAGAGTGCTATTTCTTTCAAATTCCAGGAATGGTTCCACTTTCCTCTAGGCTGAAGATTTTTATACCTCTAGCACTTGTTAGGAGAAATTAAAAGTTTTGTCGCTATGGGCATTGGGTGTTCTTCTCTGAAAATTGTGATGTAGCTTATCTTTAAACATTAGTCTTCCAGCAGGAGTTAATGGACAGCAGTTGTGCAGGGTATCAGAGTAGATTCTTTAAGCTGAAGCCCTCTGCTCATCTGTGCATAGATCCAGGCAATTCAGCCTGGCCACCTGGCACCTCCACACCCACAGCTCCTCTGGCCAAGTTCTGGGGCCAGTGTCTGTCACAGGCTGGTCTCACTGGCTGTGAGCTGCCCTGATGGTGCACAGACAAATGCATCCATAGAGTCACTGAAACCATGGTGGCTCACTCTATATGTATATACAGTGGTTCACTATAAATGTATCCTCCCTTGTGCACTTTTCACAAGCCCAATCCAAATCAATGAATCATGTTTTAATCTGAAAATCCTGTGTCTTTCCTGAACAGTCTTCATAATTAGATATATTAGTCACTATGTACACTGTGCTTATGCTTGTGGTAGTAAGATGAGAGCAAGTTTAAGTCAGTCTACTAAATATCTTACAAACTATCAAGAAAACTTTATTCAAGTTATATACATGCTGAAGATAAAATATCAGTCCTAACTATTATTCTATGGTATCCAACACAAGATTTCAAATATTTATAGATTCTCAAGTAACTGTACAGGTTGTCTACAAACTGCGTTATGAAATAAGAAAATCTGTGTGATTTTAGCCTCTATATATATACAAAAATACATTTATATATACAGAGACACATAAAGACCAAGAAGACCATTCCAAAACCTGGAAGATAACCATATGTAGTAAATCCTTCTTAAGTATTTTAAAGTATCCTTCTGTCTTCATGCTCATCACAGCATCTGCATTCATCTTCTGTGACATTGTGTTGCTGGAGGATATCATACTTGGGAAGATAAGTCTAAAATTTTGTTTCTGTTGGAATCTGTAGGGAATAAAAAAAAATCCACATTCTGTAAGGAATAGCCAGGGTAGGTGTCATCTGATAAATTATGTGTAATTATTTGATCCCCTAAAGCATTTGGGTGGGAAAACTGGGGTCTGACATTTCCTCCTTACAGGGTTGCTCTGTGCTGGATACTGCACTTCTCTCTATGTCTGTACTGAAAGGCTGCATGTGTCCCTTCTTTGTCTCTGTCTCCAGAGTCCCCTTCTGCCTGAGACATTTAGATAAACTGGACTAATGTTGACTTCTCTACCACAGGGCTCTTCTACCAGTGGCTTTATAATGGAGGAGCTGTGGTGGACAGGTGAGGAGAGGCAGACTGGCCAGGCTCAAGAGCCGACCCCACTCCTCTTATCCGGTAAGGCTTTGCTGTAAGTCAAATCCCATCAGAAACTGTCTGGTGGCTTTCTGCCCTGGGCTGACACAAGAGCTATGAAGCAGGTATGAAGATGCTTCAGGTATGAAGATGCTTTTGTTATCTGACCTAGCCATTCCATGAGCAACTTTTTTGGGCTGCATTTTCTACAGCTGGAGGGCCATAGCCAGAGCCTTACTGTGCATTCCTGGCTGCGCAGTCTGTTCCTGGGGATGATGACACAGTCACTGCTTCTACCCTTCTCCTGCAACAAGCACAAGAAGTTGTGGGTTAGGAAATGGATTCCTTTTTTTTTTTTCCCTGTTTATAATTTTTCACATCAAAGAAGGTCTTGATTTTTAAATCTCTGGAACATGCCTGGGATGTTGACATAGAAGAAAGGAAGCTCCCACTTGTCAGGCTTTTATGACCTCCACCGCATCTCTGGGTCAGTGCAGAAGATCTGGACCAGTTCAGTAAAGTGGGATTAGACAGTATCCAATGAGCAGCATTCTGGGTCTGGTACATTTAAGCACATTTATTGTATGCAGGATCCTTTCTTGCTCTTGATTTAAAAACACTCCTAGAAAGGCCATCACCAAATCTGGCAGTACTATTTTATCCACACTACTTTAGCACTCCTTTTGAAGACAGACAGGGCTGGAAAGCCTATATGCAAGCAGCACAAAGTCTGCCTTTCAAGAGCCACTGCAGCAAATTGAGCAGTCTCTGATGGGTGGGTGACCACAGAGGACTGCTGGTAGATGGGCATTGTGTTCTTCCCAAAGAGGTGACTTGAAGTCCACAGCCAGGCCAGCCACCAGTGGGAATTATTCACTCCTTTCCACACAGCTGAACCAGGAGTCATTCTTGTTCTTCAATTTGATTGGAGACCAGCTGAGTTTTAATGATTGTCTTTTTGAAAATGGAGACAGTGTAGCATACACATATAACTGTGCAGGGTGCTGCTAGGAGCCTGGCAACACTGGAAAGGCACTAAAGTAATAAAAGATGAAGACAGTAGTGTTACCTCAGCAAGTTTCAATTTGGGGGAGTTGGCTATGTCCTTCTTCAGCAAAATGTGTAAAACTGCGTCGTGAATGGTGAGGAAAAACATGGATGGCTTTATCTCTTCATCAAAAAATGCACTTCTCTCCAGTTTGTCCAGGAGGCCCTCTGTGAGAGAACAAAATCAAAGCACAAGTGACCTCCAGGCCTTAAAAAGGAAGAAATTGTGTATCCTGATCACACCCACTGTGTGAACATGGGAGTTGCTGGTATAATGCACAGGGGTTTTTTTAGAGCGTATGGCTTTACGTATATCAAGAGAATGGAACATAAGTGCCCGTCAGTAGTTCCCTGCTCTATGCCAGGCAGGAAGGAATTTGAGCCCCTTTTCTTATTTAATGCCTAGACCAGGACGCATGATGGTGGGTCCTGCAGCCCAGAGCTGTACAACTCATCAGTGGCCATAGGTAAAAGGAGCCATCACACATGGTCCCAGCCTGTTGGGGACAGCATGGGAGGGACAACACCTCCACTTAGTGGGACCTGTTTGCTATTCAAGAGTGGAAGGTAAAACTAGTGATCCTCCACAGCCATACTCAGTGGTCAACAGGGGAGGCAGTGGGATGAGGCATCTGTGGTGATGCCAATGCAAAGGCAAGTACTCACCATACGCCCCAGCAACATAAATGTCAATGTCGAGCCGGATAAATTCTTTCAAAGTCTGTTAAACCAGAAAGAGGCACCATTTAGATTCTGTTGGGCTTGCTGATTGCCATTATACTGATTAGCCACAGCAAATATACCAATCACTCTGTGATATTTAAGATCTATGATAATAAATGGATCTAAACTCAAACTCTGTTGCACATAGAGGCAGGACAATCTCTTCACATGGCTGCAGTCAGCAATGGCCAAGCCTTTTGAAAAGAGGCAGTATTGAAAATGTTTGGCTCACAGAGAAGTAGGTGACCTTTCATAAATTGTATGGCTTTGTTGTGCCTACATGATACATGATGAAACTAAAAAAAATACTTCACAGTCTTCTGGGGAAGATTTTTGTAACTGGGAACTTGAGCAGAACTACAGTTCCCACTGTCACAGTGGGCCTTTAATTCCTATGGAAATAGATTTACCCTCTGTGTCTCTAGGCAGTTAACTGTAGCTGCTACTGTTGAAAATGTTGTGTCTTTTGCTTTGTTCAAGGTCATCTGGGCAAGCAAAAGCAGGAGCAGAAATGGAACTCCAATGTTCCAATTCCAATTGGGTGTTTAAAGCTATATTTCATATCTACATTTCTGCAAAGCTTCCCAAAATCTTACCAAGTGAAGAAAGGGTACCACAGCCAATGCTTTAATTCCAAGACAATTTATATTGATTATTTAAACTATTTCCCAGACATCTTCTATACAAAATGTACATTCAAATTCACATAAACTCAAGGTTTGCCACTGGCCTTCCACTCCATGTAGTAATGCATCTAAGAAGCAAACTACAAACACAGAACAGAATCATAGAATGGTTTCAGTTGGAAGGGACTTAAAGATCATCTTGTTCCAACCCCCTGCCCTGGACAGGGACACTTTACACTGGAGCAGGTTGCTCAGAGCATCATCCAACTTGCCATTGAACAGTTTCAGGGATGGAGCACCCACAGCTTCTCTGGGCAACCTCTTCCAGTATTTCACCACCCTCACAGTAAAAGATATCTTCTAATGTGGACCTGCCCTCTTTCATTTTAAATCCATTGCCTCTTGTTCTATCACTGTATACACCTGTAAGAAGTCCCTCTCCATGCTTTTTTATAGGCTCCCTTTAAGTATGGAAAGGCCATACTTAATAGTATAGCTTTCATAGCCTTCTCTTCTCTAGGCTGAACAACTCCAGCTCTCTCAGCCTTTCCCCGTAGGAGAGATGCTCCAGCTCTCTGGTCCTTTCTGTGGCTCTTGTCTAGACCTGTTCTAAGTTTGCCATGTTTTCCCGTGTTGGGGACCCCACAGGTTGTCACCTACCTCAGGTGAGGTCTCATGAAAGTGGAGTGGAATCTCCCATGAGAGTGGGGAAGAATCACCTGCTGGTCACACTTCTTTTTATGCAGCCCAGGATATGATTGGCTTTCTGGCCTGTGAGTGCACATTGCCAGGTCATGTCCAACTTTTCATTCACCAGTATCCCCATCTCCTCCTCTGCAGGACTGTTCTCAATCCATTTATTCCCCAGTCTGTATCGATACTGGGGACTGCCCTGATCCACGTGCAGCACCTCGCACTTGGCCTTGTTGAACTCCATAAGGTTCAGGTGGGCCCACTCCTGTCCAGGTCCCTCTGGGCACCATCCCTTCGCTCATGTGTATCCCTCAAGTGTAACTGCATGTGTAAGTTTTTTCTTTCATATGATCACTATTTGTCTAATCAACTGGGATTACCTTTCGGAGGACTGTCATGGCAGAAAAATCGAGGAAGGACACTGATGAGAAATCCAGAATGATGCTGTGGAGGTTGACCTGGGGTACAGTGATGCCAGGGGGGAGGTCAGTGCCCCAGTTGATCCGAATGGGCAAGTCTGTCATGATGGTGGGCTGGTCCAGCTCCTCTATTTTGTTGTTGTCCAGCTCTTCCTCTGACTCATAAGTAGGATTAGCCATGCAAATCAAGCCCTTCTGTGTTGACATAGAAAAATGTTATAATTAGTTTTTTTCTTTAATATCCAGCCAGGGTAGTGGTACTTCTCACACAAGGGCAAGAGTAATGGCAATGTACAACTGATCTTCCCATGAGACAGAGCAGGACCCACCTGGAAAGTTCTGTCTCTCCCTTGTCTGGAGAAGTATGGAAATTATTTAATCATCATCATAATCACTTAATGATGGCTTTTTAGTGTCTCCTGAAGCCAGTTGCCAGACATATTTTAATTCAGTAATTTTAGAACAAGTCAACAAAAGGCATTCAGGATTTGAGCTGGGACAAAACCAGCTTTATCCTACCATTAATGCAGAAAGATATTAATTTCTTGGTGGATCTGATCCTGCTCTTTGTTGCCAAACAAAGCTCCAGTGGACATGCACAAGCTCTGCCCATGGTAAATCTGTAGGTCTCTAACTGTGAGAGCCATTTAAAATCTTGGTTTTTAAATCTGTTTATGTCATGAAGTAGCAAAGTGGGGAATAGTGTATCTAATTAAGAAGGGAGTCTATGTGGTTCTTCTCTGCCATGTAAAACAGGGATCTTGGTTGCTTAACTCCCCCCTCACCCCAAGGGGTTGCCTTACATACCTGTGTCACTTGCAGCTCTCCTTTCTTCAGCATCTTCCTAATCTTCCTCAGAGCTTTATTGCGTTTCCTCAGGACTCTCAGTGGGTTGAAGCCAACCTGCAAAAACAGCACTTTGAATAATTAAACAAAGAAACACCTCTGTGACACCCAGGGGAAGGACAAAGCATCTCATAAGGTTTTTCATTACAGCCATGATGACCATAGTTTGACCTTGATATTGTCTACCACTTTTCACAAGTTCAAACAAGGGCTCTTTCTAGGTTGGAAGGATGTCTATAGGAATGGCTACAAATGAGGCAGGGCTGTCTGTACTGCTTTAAGATACCAGCATGGACAGCATTATAGCAGTGAGAGTGCTTAGCACAGGCCAGTAACTGCAGCAGGCTGGCACAGTGCTGGCATCTCCTACTCATCTGCAGGTGAGCCACCCAGATGGCCAAGATCTGAGAGTTCATGATTTGTATCTGCTTTGCGCCTCCTGACTGCAGCATGGGTCATTCACCCACTCTTCTTCCTGAAGAAGAAAGCCAGATTTTATCATGTTGCCTGCATATGTCTCTTGAACCTCTGAGCTGGTTTTAACAGAATTAGATGGCAGGTAAATTAGGCTAACAATAAAATTAGGCTAAAATACTAAATTCCTGCAAGTTTTTTGCCTCATCCATCTAGTGTGTAGAGGAGAAAGGTGTTAGAAGTATCTGTATTTGTAGAGAAAGAGTGGTGTGAACATCTGCATTCACAGAAAAAAAGCTTCAGGCTCTTCTGAGGTGAAAGCCAAGCATATGGAGAACCAAATGTGTCAGATTCCTTGATTCCTCTGCCAGTTTCAGTCCCTTATCTGAAGAATGAACTGCTCATTATGAGTGCTCAGGGGAATCACTGCTTATCAACTCCCCACTAAGAGCAGAAGGAAGGGGAAGTTGTGGTGCAAATTGTGTTTGGGCAGGGGATGGTGGACCTCATTCACACAGTGGGGGCTCAGAGGTCCTGGATCTCTGTGCTGGTTATGGAAACACTGGCTGCATTCACCAGTTTGTTATGAAAGATGTTAAGAGCTTTTTGAGGGAATGATTCCATTTGGCATTCTTCTGACTGTTGTGGTTACGTTCTTGGGGTAAAATGAGTAAACTAGAATTTATTGTGTGTAAATAATACAAGAGAAAATAGAATAAAATAAAATACATTTTCCCTTATATTATCTATGTTTACACTCCTTTCTTCATGAAATATGTATTGTTATGGTATAAGTATACATATGGTATAAATATTGCTATGGTGAAAGTTCAGCATGAGTCAGGCTGTACTCTTTCTTAGAGGTGTGTGCATACATGTTATATTACAGTAGTGGCAACAGTATAAAGAAAATTCACCCTTGAACTGTGGAATGACTGCATATATAGTAATTATTGGGAAACTGTATCCATCTTAATGTGTCACACAATTCATATATTCAGAACAGCCCCAGACACTTACAGCAGTGATGAGTTTCTCTCTGAAGAATTCAATATTAGCGAAGAAGATTGGAGAGGAGCATCTGAAAATCTTCACTCCCTCTGGCTCATAGATCTGTAAAATGAATCAAAAGTGTCAGTGGCAATGTTTGCTATAGAAGCACAAGTGCAGCAGGTGATAAAAGAAATTAGATATTTCTTACATCAGTGTAATCCTTCCTGTTTCTGTAGATGTTACTTCTCCCAACATTGGCCAAAACAGTGCAGCTTGGACTGTGAATAAACACACACACAATTATTTGTGTCCTACATTGAAACTTGGGGGATGGGAAGGATCAAATGAAACCATCTTAGCTGGGGTGGCATACTAAGGCGAGCCCCCAGCATCCAAAGTTTGCATTTTTGAAAATTATTTTTCCATGCATGGTTGCTGGACAGACCAAGGCACAGACAGGGTGCCCTTCTCTGTGCAGAGAGAGAAAACTTACAACAGGAGGACCTGGGATATCATTGCATTCAACAAGTACTCACATCTGGGAGCGGATCACGACAGTCAGCAGCTGGAATGCCACAGCTGCTCCTAGTCCAATGTCCAGGCCAAGGAAAATGGCAGCTAAGAAAGTCACCACCCATATAACCTGTAAGGAGACAGTGGATAGCAACATTACAAATATGTCAAGAAACTGGGTCATGAGCTCAGGGTGGGAGCAGGAATAGATCTCAGATCTGGTCCAGGATGTCCATCTGCTTTTAGTGAGGTTTTTTTTCTTGTAAAACAGGGCCAGAGTCGCCAACCAGGGAGTGTTTCTAGGGCCAGCAATTTCTAGACAATAAAGGCTTAAAATGGCATAGGTGGTTCACTAAATGCTAAATGAAAATCCAGCAGAAAGGCAAGATTAGAAGTAAATCAGAAATCTGGTAAAGCTGAGAGTTGTAAATGTGCAAATATAGCTGCTGTGAGTGTACATGACTGATAACTTACTAGATAATACTGAATAACTTTTAGCCACAAAACTCAAAGCATTTTCATGGGACAAATAACTGTGTGATAGCTGGGAAAACTGATGCCTGGAACCACTTGTGAGCCTAAATTTTCTGAGAGGTAATGAGTCCTGCCCTCTAGCCACAAGCTTTACTATTTGGAGCAAACCCTTCAAGTCCCAGTTTTCATTTGTTTGTTGCTGTGTATCTTCCATATGACACATTGTGTGATCGTGAGAAGCGTCCCTGAATGCTTAGTCAATGCAGTAGATATTTGTATATTTTCTGTCATTTTGGCATTTTCTGTAACTGTCTTCTCTATTTGACTTTATATAATGCATTATTTTAATAGATTTTGATGACATGGATGAAAATGAAGTTAAGAGTGAGAATCGACTCAAAATAAATGTGACAAAATGGAAAACATTAACAAGGGATATACCAGTAAAAAAGGCATGCAAATATTGTTCTTTCTGTTTAGTGAACTAAAACAGGAATAAAAAAAGAACATTTCTATGATAGATTACTTTTTCAGAGCATTTAAATTCTGATGCTTGTGAAACTCAACTTACACAGTCATACTTGTCCTTTCTCCAGAGGATGCTTATTTCCTTGAACTGCAGGAGCATTCCTTTCAAATTGCCAAGAGCCAAAGATGCAAGGACTGACTGTTAAAAAGACCAAAACACATGTTCTTTGTTTAAGTAAGCAAAGAAAATGTAAAATATTAGGAATTAAAGGATCATACAGATATGGCTGAAGTGCAGCTGAAAGGCCAGAGAGCTGCTCCTAGAGTACACTGCTGTTGGAAAACCCTCAGCTATGGTGCAGGTGCAGATGTCTGATTGAAGCTGTCTCACTTATTTTTGGAACCTGAAAGTTGGCTTTTCATGTTTGGGTACTTGTGTTCCCTTCATGAAACCAGATGTAGTGGTCCTCTCTGGCATCACATGGGAAGAAGAACCAAGCTTTTCAAGCCTTTTTGGCTCCCACTGAAGTCTATGAACACTCTCAGTGTGCTCATAGAGCAGCCCCATCTTTGGGAAGCAGGAAGAAGCATTACATAAAACCAGTGAATACCTTCTGTAATGGTGCCAGGAGGAACCCAATGGCCAAGATCACAACCAAAACAATGACAGATGAGATAATGCCAGCAATCTGCATGAGAGAACAATTCCACAATGAATAAGTGCCCACAGGCATGATGGTTAGGAATAAAAGAGCTGTCTTTCATTAAATGTCATAATGACTTGTTGTCTTCTGTACCTGTGTTTTGCCTCCTGTGCTCTCCTGCACACCTGATCTTGACAGAGCAGTGCTGGAGGCAAATCCCTTGAATGATCCACCAACTATATTACCCAGCCCAAAAGCAATTAGTTCCTGAAATAAAAATAAAAGAGGTTATTCCTAAGAGCTGCTTTGTGACAGTTATTCACAAGACAAAGCTTCCCTAAAATGACTTACTTCCCATTGATAAATGCAGTATATTGATCTCTGTGCTATTTGCCTACCTGGTTGCCATCTATTGGGTAGTCATGCTTGATGGAATACACTTTAGCCACGGAGAAGGCTACTGCAAACCCAACGATTGCGATGGAAATGCCATCACCAATACACTTCTGGAGGATGCCTGCATCAGGTGCAACAGGTGCATGAAACCTGAAAGACAAAAGACTCAACTCTTTAAAGAGATGCCTAAGGGTCTTTTGCAGATCCTGGAGAGAATTCCTCTCTGGACTACTTCCCCCCCTTTTTTCCAGTGAACTGAAATCTGAAGAAAGGAGACTCATGAGCAGAAATAGCTGTTGCTCTGCAAGCTTCACCTACTAACACCTCTGAGGCTACAGAGATTACCCCAGACTCACTCTGCTGTCCTAGTAAATGTCTTCCTCCCTATTTTTAACTTAACATGTGCCACCTGATTCTTTATGCCAAAATTCTGGCATAGCCAGATGAAGGCTGTATATTCTATATGTGGAGAAATAATCTTTATGTGGATATAATCCTGGATGGGCAAATGTTGAGGCCTCTGGAGGATAATGGTGCTGAAGAGACGCTGATGGCTGGTCATGGGAACAGGCAGGAGAATTGGGCAGGGTCCTGGTGGCTTCCCAGGGCTGGTGCTGGCTGCTGAACTGTGCATGTGCTGTGAGGGAAATGGAGGAGTTCAGGAGTGAATATTTCAATAAAAAGGACAAACATCAACCTCCTGCTCACCAGCTGTCTCAGAAAGTGAAGGACACAATTATTTCATGTCTCAGTGTACTCCTTGATGAATAGGAGATGTGCTCTATCATGTAACTTTTGTGTACTAAAAGTGTGTCATATCATTGAGAGAAAAATGTTTATTTACCTACTGAAAGAAGATGAAGCAGATAATTTTAATCAGCAACATAGCTGAACTCATTTAACCCTGCTGAACTAAAGAGAACGTCTTGCTCTACTGGTGAACTGTAAGTCACTTACCCTTCCTCTAGTTTCCCAACGACAGCTACTTCAAATTTTTCTTCAAAGTTGACAAAATAGGAAATGAGTGCTGCTAAGATTGTCTGTAAGACAATAAACCACACCTCCATTAGGCACATTAAAGCAGGAGTGTGAAGAATCTATTAAATACCACGATCTTCCTTCTCTTGCATACTGTCCAGCCTCATCACTAGGGGCAGAATTACGCCCCAAATTTTCACATCCCTTTGCTGTGCAGATGTCATTCCTTAATGACCTTACAGGTATGGGTTTACATTCATAAATCACACTGATTGTAACAGACTATCTTACTAACAACAGAGATCATCCCACCCGGTAAACCAGGTATGCTCTAACAAGGTGCTGTAACGACCCTGGGGGAAAACAAGTGCTGCTTGAGTCTATACAACATCCTCCAGGATTTTAGGGGCTTGCTGCCACTGTGAAGCTTCCTACACCCCTCTGCTGATCAGAGTGAGCAAAACCTTCTGCTGCTAGAGGACAAAATAATTTTGTGTAGTCATAGATATCCAGGACTTCAGTGGCTGCCTGCAGGTGTGGTACAGAGGGGTCTCAGGTGTGAGACTGCAGCTGGATGGTGTCAGAGCCAATCCTGTCCAAGGAAAAAATTCAAAGTTTATAATACCAAGCTGTTCAGTTAAGAACAGCTATGTGGCAGTAAAACATCTCACAATAGCTCCTGAATGCTGTAAATGTTTCTTTATACGTAGATGGTAGTGCATCATTTAGTGCACAAGAGGAGAAGTGTTACAACTCTGCTTCCTGTGTCATAACATGGAGCAATTGCAAAATCAAAGGAAGTGACTCACCACAAGGAGTTCGATTGGGATGGGAGCTGGTAACTTTTCCTTGTATCGATCGTTCATTTCTTTTACTACAAACACGATAAGTAGGACAACCAGTGATGTGACAAGGTCAGCAATGTTTGCTTTTGTGATCTGGCTGAAAAGGCTCTCCAGAGTCTGCAGAACCAGGAACAAACATGTGGTGCTTAAGAAACAGTTGTGCCCTGGCACAGTAGCACTATCCCTTCCAGAAGAACCTGTATCTGAATGGCTCTAAGGATCGTGCTGTTTGGGATTTATTCCCTGTGGTATGATGTGGACTGAAAGCCCCCCTGAATGTACATGCATCTGCCAAATGACCCATCTGCAAAAGACCCTTTCCACTCACTTGCAACTCTCTCCTCCAGATTTGCCCCTGAGAGAGGGTTGGAACAACAGGCAAGTCAGTGATAGGAAATGTGAGCAATGGCATTGCTGGGCAGGTGCCTTTCTCCACTTGTTCCTTCTTGTTCTTCTTGTCTCTCCTCTCTCATCTAACAGCCCACACAGAGTCAGATGCAAATTAAATATGTATAATATCAGTCCAGTAAAAATTAATAATTAAATCCTTAAGGCAGTGTTGAATGCCTAATTGAAATATGCCAACACAAAATAGTAAATATTATCTGATTATCCCAATGGGGTGTAACTTGGTGCTTGGCAATAAATTTAAATATTTGCCATATGCTAATAACATATTCTTGTTCTTCCTGCTGCTTTGCATTTTTTTTTTTTTTTTTTTTTGCTGAGTTGTTATTACTGTCTTGTGGTATGCAGTCAGAAATACATGACAGGTACATCAATGGCATTAGCAAATAATGAACACCTAGCACTTACATAGATGATGCCAAATGGTTTATTAAATCCAGGGACAGGTAGCTGAAACATGAATTTCAGTTGAGATACCAAAACGTGGATAGCTGCAGCAGTTGTAAAACCACTGATTAATGATTGTGATAGATAAATAACGATGAATCCAAACTGGAAAATTCCCAGAAGCAACTGAAACACAAAATGAGCATAGGTCAGTGGGATGCATTTGTGTTTTTAAACAATCTTTGAAAGAAAGACAACCATATTTAATGAAAGCAAAGACATTCACCTAATTGCATACATCCAGAGATTAAGGAATGTACTGTCACCAGACTTGCAAAAAAAGTTGACATTCAGCAACAGAGAACAAAATACTAGTAAGAGTAACTGCTGCAGCAGTTAAAACCCATTCTTTTTATTTTATAGCTAAAATACACATCATTATTTCTAGGGTTTTCAGTTCCTATATTTTCACATGGTACAAGTATGTCACGAAGAAACAAATATATTAGTATGTTAGGAAGGGAGGAACTGTACTAGGGAGTAAGGATAATTTTTTTTTTTTTTAAACAGATCCAAAAATTTTACTATTGCAAGGCAGAGCTTTTATTCCCCTTGGTGCATCTGCATCATTCACAGATATTTTTTTCCTATCCAGCAGGAATGTTTTTTGCTGTAGGTGTAGGTTGCAGCTGTGTGAACTGTGGGCTCAGGCCTGTGCAAAACCAAGGATTTCACAGCACATGTGAAATCCTTGGTCACTGGAGGGAAGAGATGTCTCCTAATCAGTGAGCCAGGGTCAGTTACATGGAAAGTGAAAGAGGATTACTTTGATGACTACAACAGCAGAAACCAGACAGGAAGGTCAGGCCACCCTCCATCTATTCACATAGGTGTGCACACACATACATTTACTAACCTGAATAACCCCAGAAAGGAAGGTTACAGATGCAGCCACCATCACCCTCTCATCATTTATTGCTGAGGTATTTGTGGAATTGCCATTCCCAGTGCTATTATCTGGGACCAGCCTGGTGACGACTCCTCCCACCATGAGGCTCAGGACAGGGAAGGGACCTGAGCAGCACAAGGCACTTGTTAAAAGATCTGAAGAGGCAGCACGTAGCTCTTTATCAGTGATGAGGGTAAGTGGTGTGCCTGAACTTACCCACTGAGATATGTCTCGATGTGCCAAAGATAAAATAAACCAGGACAGGGAAGAAAGCTGCATAGAGTCCGTAACTGGGGGGAACATTCACCAGCAAAGCAAAGGCCAGACCTGTAAAGACAGAGGTCCAGGGAAGGTGAAGTGTGTGTTGCAGGCTGAAGCCAGCAGTGCCTTGGCACCTGGCTTAGCAGGCTGTCAGGACACACATTTATTTCCCAAAGGTACCTTGCAGCACAGCCACGAGCCCCGTGTTGATGCCAGAGATGATGTCATTCAGGACCCACTCCCTGAAGCGGTATGCTGGCAGCCAGGAAATGACTGGAAACAAACCCAAAGCAAATTTTTTGGCCCTTTGTGGGGAGCAGCTGCAAAGGCACAAGGGGACAAAATTTTGTCAGTGAACAGCTTGGCTGAATTGCAGCCTTTTTCAGAGAGGTGAGGAAAGGGGAAGGATACAGGTTCTGGCTGCCAGAAGCCAAAATCTCACCCGGAGAGATCCCTGATCAACCTGCACTGCCATTTGTGCTTCCAGGTATGTCCAGTGGCCTTCAGAGGTCCTTTCCAAACCAAATTCTCATAGAACCCTAGAATGGCTTGGGTTGGAAAGGAACCTCTGTGGCCATCTAATCCAAACCCCCACCCCAGTAAGCAGGCATGCCACCCACTGGGTCAGAGCCTTGCCCAGTCTAACTTTGAACATTTCCAGGGAGAGGGCATCCACCCATTCACTCTTTGGGCAACCTGTGCCAGTACCTCATCACCCTTATAATAAAAAAATTATTCTTGATATCCAGTCCAAATATACCTTCTTTTTGTTTCAAACCATCATCCATTGTCCTGCTGCAAAAGGCTGGTAAAAAAACTGAGTCTATCTTTCTCACAAGAACTTTTTAAGTACTGAAAGAGTACAGTAAGGTCTTCCTAGAGTCTGTGCTGCCAAGGGCCCAGAAAAAAAGATGCTATCTTCGTTACAGCTGTAGGAAGACTTCTAAAGGTAACAACAGTCAAAATCCATTAGAAAAATCTGACATTGAATATAGTTAATGAATTTTCACTGGCTATGTTGGAATGGGAGATGGACACTGTCAAGATGGAGTTTATGCTGTCCAAGGACTGTTTCTTAGATCTAATTTAAAAAAAAAAAAATCTCCTTACCTAAAATAGAGTTTCAGGTGATCCCAAAAGGTTTTATGGTATCTGTGCAATTTCTCATGCTCTTCATTGAATGCATTCTCTGAGTATACAGGTCTGGCTATAACATAATGGTTACCCACAGGTTCAACCATCTCTCCTGAAATATCAGGATAGGATGGTTACTTGTGTGTGCTCCTCTCTGCTCCAGGCACTTGAAAACCTGAAATGAAGAACAGAGTTAGCTCCTTTTGTACTGTGGGGCAGGTAGCTATAGCATAGCTGAGTGAGCTCCAAACTGAGCGTTACCACCTTTGAAGATCAAAAGAGGGATGGTTCAGACACCCACTTCACTTTGCCAAGGTGATCTCCTGCCCTGCTCCTCCTCCCACTGCTGAGCAGTGTTTCACTGGAGCATGAAGTATTTCTTTCTAAAGATGCAGCCAAAAAGTGGACAAGATGGTTTTTGAGTTAATTTATCTCTCAATCAACCATGTACAATCAAAAACTTCCTCCCTCAAAGGAAATTAATTTCCTAAAGAACAAACAAGGAGATCCCAGTGCTCTTTGTGGCACTGCTGGGAGGGCTGGGAGCTCACTGTAACCCACACATGAGGGGCAAGGCAGAGCCCAGGCAGGGCTCAGCCATCCTCTCTTGGATTCAGAGACAAGGCTGAATGTATTGGGCTGGGTTTGTGTAGCAAGGAGATCAGGCTCAGTAGTAGAAAAGTGTGATATTGCTGCTTGTTATTTGTAAGGTTTATTTCTACAGATTGTCTGGACTGCTTCTCCTCTGCTTCCTGTTCATGAACAGTTGTTGCAATGTCTTACCTGAATGCTATTTTCTGCCTTGTCCCAACCCACATTTGCATGAAGAGAAACTGTCCTAGGTCACTCCAGAAATGACCCTTGGAGCCCACACTACACAAGAGAATGAATCTGCTCATCACTCACTTCAGTCAACACCACTGCAGCAATTTTGCAGCAATTAATAAATGCCATCACTGTGCTGTTCACTGTGCTGTTATGTTTCTCATTATGCCACACATTCTTCCCACATTAAATTCACCTTAAACCTATACTATCTAAAAATATTTCTCTCAGTTGAAGCCACCATTAAATGTTTAATATAGTACTAGCCCCAGACAGAAGCTGTGGAACTTGCTCTTTGTAGCAACAGTTGGACGAGACGACCATTGTAAGATCCTTCCAACTGGAACTAATGTGTTGGATCCTGTTCTATTTTGTTTTGGCTCAGAGATGAAGATGTGCTGTAGGAATCAAGAAGTCTTTTGGGACACTGATAATAGAGTTTTAAAATTTATTTTCTCTCCCTTAATGAAAATGCTCCATGGTGCCTTGGTGCTGGCTGGTGGTCTCTTGACAGATGCCTGACAAGCACCAGTTCCTCACTCATGTCTATCATCTGACTCCTGCTGAAATACCCTACATGCATATCTAATTCAGACCTGGGAGTACTCAACATTTGGAAATGTCACAGCACAGATTTTAATGTAACACAAAGCTGTTTGCATAGTTATGAATAGATGAAAAGCTTTTAATCTATGATAATTTTAGCATTAAAATATAAATCCCATCTTGAAACTTTGCTACAACTCAGAGTCTATTATTGACCTATTTGAAGTGATTTCATTTTAGTTTCCTTGTTGTTCATTCTGTGGAAATTCATAGACATGTGTAGAAGTCCAAACAATGTTGACGAACATCTTAGGTATTTTGTTGACATACTATTCTTGCACAAAGGATTCACTATTTTGGCAATGGGTTCAACATTTTTACTCCTTGTTTTAACATTAAAATTTTGATCTTTAAGCTTTTCCAAAAACTGGCAGGCTGTTATTCTTGCAGGCAAATGTGCAAAATCTAAGCTCACTCAAAACACTGATCCAAAGTAATTTTACAAATTACTGCTGTCCCTCCCTCTGTTGGGATCGTAGTTCCAAAACTGAAGCTGATAAAATTTCTATGCAAAAATTAGTTCTGTTTATTTCCTGATAAATTGTGGTTACTTAGATTTGCAAGTTGTTTTATCTATTAAAGGTTTTTAATTGCTCTGTTTCCTAGTCTGTGTGTCTGCCTTTTAGACTTCATGTCACAGGGGGATATTGCTGAAAGTCCTGTGGAATAGTTTTGTCCATTATATTATAGGGCACCAGATGTACTATTTGTACCCTTTGAAAAGTTCATAATCCATAAAAATAAAAGAAGTGTATGGGTGACTCTTTCATTTCAGATTTTCCCCAGTTCTGTAGCTTTTGAGAGTACTTCAGTTGTCTCTCCTGCCCCTTGCCCAGCCATTCTTTCTTCAGGCCAAATGTACTGCCCCAATCTCAGGGAGCATACCATAGCTTCTTTACAACTCTCTAAACATCCTTTGGTTTATTAGTGTTGGTCTTACTGGAGGTGTAAGTGTTTTGCATGTATTTTTTACCTCCTGAGTGTCCCCCCCACCCCTCCCCCAATTTACAGACTCTTTTGGGGGCTGATGGCTTAGAGCTGCAGGGGGTACCAGGAGTTTTGCCAAGATGAAGTCTGCATTAAACACCACAGTGCTGTGCTTCAGTGAGGTTTAACCAAGCCAGCCCAAGCACCTGCAGTGCAGTGGAAGCTGCCTTCAGCCTGTTCCCTGGCAGGTAAACAGGACCATGTGAGGCAGATACGTGACCACTGCTGCTAGGCAAGCTTCTCCTGCCTCATTCCCTCTTCCAAGGCTCTGTCAGCAGCTGTCAGATACCACGACTGCAGCCAGTATTGCCTTCCTCTTGCTTGCTCTCATTTTCTTCCCATATATCTTTAAAAAGATGGGATGCCCTCAGTATAGGGAGGATTTTTTATCTGTTAGACATTACTTACTTTGTTTTAAAGAAAATGAGGATATTGTGAAAAGTACCAGCATGGTGAATGCCAGTGTCCTTCACAAATTCCTTAAAAGAGAAGTCTGTACTCCAGTGATCCACACTGCCTCTCTAGAGTGCCTTGGGCTCCTTGGGGGACAAGACCAATTCTTCTGATGACTTCTATAATGTGTTCACCCACACATGAGGAAAACCAGCACAGACCAAGCTCACACTGCACAGCTATTGGATGGTTACAACTTTCAGTCACTATTGACTAGATCTGAAATAGAACTCCAGAGACAACATCCTAGTTCAGTTTTAATCCATATAGCCTCTGATCCTTCTCATGTTCAGCAATTAACAGCATTGCCATTTCTCACATGTAAAAATCTCCAATCCCTCAGCTCTGTGAAATCTTGGAAATGTGTATTTTCATGTGTGCCATTTTGTTGAGAGGATTAACAAGAGGATATTTTTTCCCCTTTATTGATTTATCCTAAATATTGACTAAGAAGTACACAAAAATATGTAATTGTAATTAAATAATTAAATATTAACACAGTCCATCTCACTTTTAAATCTGTGCATATCACTCACAAATTGAACTTCTCTGCAATATAAACAATTGAAAAATACAAAGAAATTCCACAAAGAAAATTTTTACATTAAAAAAATAAAACACATGACTAGAAGCATTTCATTGAGAAGCATCACTTCACATATCCCATACCTAAAATGACAATTTTAAGTTGTACCTGGTATATCTTCCAGGAAGCTCTTCAGAAGAAACTACACCAAGATTTTTGGATAAAGATGCCCCTGAAATTTTCACAGGTAGTGCAGGTATCTTGTGTTCTTCTTCACTTCGGAACCTCCCTAAATACTGCCAGCACTTTAATAACTAACTTCAGTTAACTTTTACAAGAAAAGGAAGATTTAACTGTGGCCTTGACCGTTAAGCTTATCCTCAGGAGGGGTGATAAGGAGTAATTTCTTAAAGTTCTCTGGGATATTGCTTATCTTTGTTTGGTGAACTGTTTCTGATTGGTCTGCAGAGGACATATGGGAAAATAGAGATGAATAAGAAGGACAGTCTGTTGCAATCCTGTATTGTTGCTGAGCTGAAGTGGGAAGAGTGGACAGAGCTCAGCTATGACACCCTTCATTTCTGGAGAAGCCTAAGTCATTGATGAGGGAGATGGGCTGCTGGGCATGCCAGCTCTGAGCAAAGCTTGCCTCCCCAGACCTTCCTCCAAAGCATCTTTAATAGTCCTTAAATTGTCTTTCCAAAAGCAAGTTCTGGATCCTCAGATTATTGCCAAAACTAATCTTTACAGGGATTTCCAAAGGGCAGCTGTGACTTGGGGGACCTGGCAGCCATGGCACCCCATGAGAGACAGTGGAAAGGCACAGACCGTGTGCCTGGCCACATGCTGTGGCATGGGTGGGTTGGACTGAACTGCAGGTTCCTGCTGCCCTCCATTGCCCATGGAACAACCAGGGGGGATCATCCTTCCTAGGCCGAAGTGAACCTTTGATAAACATTTCCCTGAGACACCTAAAACCTCCTAAGGAGATACATGAAATGACATTTCGAGGTCCTAGGTTGCAACTTCAGTTCCGGGCGCCTGTGTTCATGATGGCAGTGAGCCTTCAGAGCTGAGGTGCTGAGAACACTCCAGCATTGAAGTGCCCTGATGGAAACGGTCCTTACAACCCTTTACTTAAGCCACACTGACATGAACACCCAGCAATGCTTCAGCTGTTGATACCCATGCTATCATGAAGACCTAGGTTTGCCAGGCTCCATAGGGTACTCCTCTGCTCTGGAAGTCAAAGCTTGACTTAGCCTCTGGGGATTTGAAGTTGCAGATTCTGCCTCCAAAGAAAGTTTTTTTCATCTAGTGAAAGGTCACAATATGAGGCACCCTTCATGCTCTGCAGGATCAGTCACACACATGGATCCAGGAGAAGAGGCAGGAGGAGCTTGGAATTCTCTCCTCAGGTGGTTTCCCCACATTTGAGTCAATTATTAGACCAAGATATGATGAAGCAAGCAGGACCCCAGTATCCAATCTCACAAGGTGTGCCTCTATTAGACCATTCAGCAGGATGTCTTTCTTGTGCTTTAGCCCCCTGAGAGTTGTTAGAGACCTCAGGTTCTTTTGAAAGTTAGAGCTATATTTCTAACCAAGACCATGAGCTTGTCAAGTCAGTAGAGATCCCAGGTCACTTGCCAAACTGTTGTGAGTACCTTCTCCATCAGCAAGACCCTGGTTTGGTATCTGCTGTTGGCTTAAGGGATTAACTGCAGTTTGTGAAACTGGCACGGTTTGGGGTTTTAATTATTACCATTAAAATAACAAACATTTAAAAAGCTGTAGAACCATAAACTATAAAAAGCCCTATAAAAACCATAAAACAGTTTAACAGCTTTTGGTTTCCCTTCTCACATGGTGTGATTATAGAAGTGCTTTAAAATTTTTAGTTCTTTGTGTTCAGGATACATCACAAGAATCTGCAATATAAACCAGAGAACAGCTTTTTAAAGACTAGGTTTAAATGCAGGAGGGACCCTTGGCTCTACAGAAGTCAGTAGGGTCTTGTCCTTGGCTTCATCACATCTACTTGTAAGTGCTTTGTTCTTGGATTATTTCCACTAATTCACTGAAGCAATAAGGTGATACGTGGAGTGACAAAGGGAATAAACACTTTGGCTTTTCTGTTTTCAGCACTAGTGTTAAAAACATGATTTTGCCCTGATGGTGCAGAAGATCTTTCATGCACAGAGGACACACAGGAAGTTGGTTGCCTGTGTCCCATATTGCAGAAGTTCAGCTGTGCAAATTCTTTATGTTCTTTCACCAGATACTCAAAAAACAGCTAAACTAATTAACTGGGAAAGTGAGGCCTTTTCTACCTAGGCAGAACAGAGGAGGAGGAGGAAATGAAAATTCCTGATTGTTCTGTCTCTCAGGTAGCCCCATAAACACAGAGATGTAAATCAGAGATGTAAATCAGTCACAGCCTGATTCTTTGCCAAGCCTCAAGCACTCTCAGCTTCCCTTTGTTTTCATGGAAGCTGAAAACCACCCACAGCTCTTGAATAACACTTGGTGAGCTGAGCTCTGAAGGGCTTTATGTGTGCTGCCTCTCACCCTGGCCAGGATGGAGAGGGAAGAAAAAGTGACTGGAGTGAGATAAAGCAGCAACAAATTCGGTGACTTACTGCATAAAGAAGTTAGTCTTCACAGAGGAAGAAGAAAACAGTTCTGCTGGAGACGCGGGATTTGCCTTGTGAAGAGCTCCACGTCTTTCGTCAGTGTTAGATAAACACCAGTATCGATACTGGGAGATTAGCTGGCTGAGAACATGGATAACAGCATCAGCCCATACAGATTTCTAGTGTTTCCCAATGTTTTCCTTCACCATGTGCTGTATAAAACTTCTGTTCTCTTGTGTAGCTTTCTGGCAACATCCCATCTTCTGGCCAGCTTCTGTCCAAAGCCTTGAAGCAAAGTTTGCTCACAACACCATCTGCTGTGATGCTAGAAGTGCAAAACACCCCAAATTCAAGTTCTTCCAACTACTTCCAACACTGTTCTACTTGGGCAGTTTAACACATAAATATATTTTGCTCAGTGGTAAGTGCAGCAGGCAGTTTGGGCATGCATCTCTTGTCAGTGCCAGTTCCTCTCTCCTTTTTGGAGGAAAGACAGGGATCCACCCTCTGAATGGCATCCTTAGGAAGATTTGAAGCTCCCACTGGGGACATCCAAGAAAGAAGTGGAAAAATGCTTGGCCCTGAGAGGCCTTCATGGAAAGCAGAGGTGTCACTTGTACTCACTAACTCAGGACACTGATGCCAGAAGGAAGCATAATGTCATTTCACTTTCCACATCTTATAGTCTCTAGTACCTTTGGTTTTTTACAGCAAAATTCTTTTATTAGCACCCTGAAGCCCAACGCAAATCAGTCATGTTATTGTGTCAAATTCAGTGGTGACACCTAGAACTAGGATGAGGATGAGTAAGTTTAGTCAAGATGCAAATATCAGGCAAACAATGTAAGAAAGGAAAGGGCAGTGAGGTTAGATGGGAAGAGATGAGTTCCATTAACAATGATATTTCTTTATTGCTCAGGTTTATTGAGACCTGTAGAAAAAGAAGGCTGGAATTTTGCTTACTGCCTCCAGAAGAGCTGACACCCAGCTAAGATGTGAGTCATTGAAAGTTATCACTCTTTTGTACAGAACACACTATGAGCAGGAGCACCCAGTGCAGTTATTGCAGTGTATGGTGACATGGAACTAGAAATTTCCAATAAAAAATTGGTGCCATATTCACATACCTCTCACTTTTTATTCACACTTCTTTTATTATACTTCTGTGATTTTATCATCTTTTTTATGGACTTTACAATTATTGTGTCTGAAAGCCAGCAACCATGACATCAGTATTGGGTGTTTATAGGGTTCCATTACACCATAATGAAGAGTACAAACACAAAGTCCCGCACGTTGCTTTTCAGAACAAGTTTTTACGTCCTTCTCTGCCAACATTAAAAATAGTGGTTGATTCTTCAATACAAAAGTATAATACTTCAATGTTATTTTCCCTCTTTTGCACTTTTTATATTTTACTTAAGATGTACGTAATTTGTTTTCATTTAAAGCTGTCTCTTAACTTCATTAAGAAAATTAATTAAGCATTCTCTCACATCAGAGGCAACCAACCAATTAGACCTGTCAATTCAGCATTTGACTCTACTTTCATAGTTGCTGAACCTAGCAATACATTGAGACTCAACCAGGGAATCACAGGGATGGGAGGAAGCACAGTCACAGAGCTGGTGATGGGTGAGTCATGGAATCTGCAGTGTCACAGCCAGATACTGCTGCAGACACTGGAACAGGGGGACAGCTACACAAGCATGGGGTTGTGCTTAACACAGACGGCAGTGAGTGATCAGATATCTAAAATAAAGCAGAGATGTGGATTGTCTCTTTTTGTGCTGTGCTGGAATGGAGGCTCAGCCTTGCAACTCCACCCTGATGTCCTGTCTGCTGGCTATAGGGACACCTGCCCCAGAGATGCTTGTGGGACCCCCATTTGCAAGGGGTCTTCAGCCATGTGAGAATGTAAAAATATCCTATGTTCCACCAGGCCAAAGGAGAAGCATTGCAGGGTGTCCTGTCCACCTCAGGTTTGCACACAGTGTTCATGTATATTCATCCTCTAGGCATATCCCATCTCTGGGAAGCCAGGGTCAAGATAATGGTCCTTGAAGACCACAACAGCGGTTACTTGAATTTCAATTAATCCCAAAATATTTCTGTTACATAGGAACAAAGTCAAACTGTCATGAAAGCAAAAGCAAAATGAAATTAATTATAAATGGTCAAAATGCTGCCTGGCAGAATATGACAAGAAACTTCCATGAATGGGTGTCAGCACTGTATTTTGCAGGTGAGCCCTGGCCACTGGTTCCAGTTTCTTTCCTAAGGTCCAGCTGAGCACACTTTTACTTGCTTATCCATTTTTAAATAACCTTAAAATAAACTGTTAAAAATAACCTAAACAAATAATATATTTCTAGGTAACTGGTGAAACATTAGAATATATACAAACACTGTCAGAGACATCTAGTAATCATTTATGTTTGTGCTCTAGGTCTCCCTCTGTGATGTACCTTTGCAGATACCACTGCAATAAAATACTCCACTATCTCCAGATACTTTAGACTGTGCCATTCCTTAAACTGTGTGAATTATGCCTGCATCTTCCCTTGGGTAACAGCAACATGGAAAAATGTCTTTCCTAATATTTCACAGGTCTCTTATCAGTTTCTGCATTCCTATCAGTGTCAGCTTGTTTTGCAAGAATGTGCAAAATGAAATTATCTGGGGTTTTGCTCATGGAGCAACATTGGTGTGCTCATCTAGCAGAGAGATTCACCCACCTGCAGGCTCCACAGGTCTGGGGTCTACAATTCCCCACTTCATTGCCAAGTGTTGGTTCCAGAGCTGTCCAGGTGTGCATAAAGCATTTGAAATCACATCTGGATCTAGGAATTTTAAGCTGAACTTACTTTTATTAACTGCCTGCTCTTCCTCTGGAATTGTACAAAACAAGTTGCCATGGGACATGGAGAATTTTGTCTTTTGATCTTACATCAGGATAGTTTCAGATTATTTAAGGACCTTCACTTTTCTGAATATTTTGGTAATTCTTAAGAGTTCCTACATTGCAATGATTTACTGCTGGCATTCTTTGAAATTCTTGTTATTTTTCAACATACTGGTAACATACTTAACTTCTTCCATTTGTGGGCTCGTAAACATTTCCATACAGATTTTTCAAGCATACATTGAAGACTATCATAGAGAAGTCTGTTTTTCTTACTCATGTCACAAAGATAGTTAGAAGTAAAACACTAGGTTCAAAGACCACATGCTGAATATCAGTGGTTAGATTAATCTCCAGATTAATGCTAGCAAACTTTCACTTCTTTACAGTTTGCTTCCCTACGTCATACAGGTACCACATTCTTTAGAACCATATTAAAATACATTAAGCAGTAAATAAAATCTTAAATATATATATATATATATATATATATATATATATATATATATATATATATATATAAATACTATTATAATAAATACAAGTAGGACAAATTAATGGTAAAATTCAAGAACTGAGTTCAGTTGTTAAGAAGTTCAACATATATCTGTTTGTCTTCTTTATTCTTAATCTACAAATGAGATCTCTCTAATGCTGCTAAAAAGCCCCACAGTACCCTCTGTTGCACTCACACCCCTGAATATTCCTCCTATCTGCTTGTTTGCAAATTGACACAGGAAGATGATGAAATCTTTATGCAGATCAGCAGGTGGCCTGACCTGGCATGCTGTCTGCTCAGGAGAAGGCAGAAGTAGGAAAGTGGTTATATATAATATAATCCCAGCTGTAGCACTCCTTATTAACTGTGCTAATTTGAGGATGTTTACGAGTATGACAACTGAAAGATGCAGAGGAAAAAAACAACACAACTAAACAAGCAACTACAAATGCAGCATTTGAATGAATTTTCATTCCCCATTTGTTGAAGCAATGTGAATTTCCGTGCTCACAGTCCCAAACCCACCAGTTCTGGGGCTCCTGGGTTTATCCACAACATCTCTCATTTCAGAACCAGCCTTGACCCCCAGCTTTTTTCTTGCCCCATACAACGATTGTAGCTCATACTTTGGCCTCTGCTTGTATGAGGGGAAACCTTGGTGCTCATGGGGCTTAGCTGAGATTTACATACAGCCAGTGGTTTCAGTCTATTTATTTTTTTATTTGTGCCTTTTTTTTTTTTTTTAAGTAAATAAAGAGGTTTATTTGCTCACTGGGCCAAATCTGAAGGAAATGTGGCCACTTAGAACTGCAATCAGGCTCACAGTTGTCTCTGGTCCCCAGAAAGGTCACAACTGTTGTTTTTACCTACAACATTTTTAATAAAAAGAGCTGCACTTCCTCCAGCTGGGATAAAAAAATGCAAAAGCACAAATCCCAAAGCCAGTTGGGCAAAGTAATTTCTCAAACTGTGGGTAGTAACAGCAATGGGAAAACCCTCCAGTGCTTGGGTGGTGGCACCTTCTCTTGCAGCAGCCTCTGGGGAACAGATCCTAGCCAAAGCACCTGCGGCCAGGGCTGGTGCTCCCTTGGCTCCTCAAAAGGCTGCTTCAGGCTGTAATCATGCCACACCAAAGAAGCCAAAAATACTGTGACTAATCAATTTAGGATAAAGGTTATCTTGGAAAAGATAGCTGCTCCAGGAAATGAGTTCTTTCTCAATAGCTGGCATCATTCCCAGTGAACCACCAACAGGACTCTGAGCACTGGGCTACAGAAGTAAAAAAAAGGGTCCTTTGGATGAAAATAAAGAGGGAATCTCACCCATGCTAAGCTTCATGCAAAACACTTAAAAATAAGGCAATAACAAACTGGTCAGTCTGAAGGGCAGCACTGGGATTGGGGAAAACAACCATAAGCCTGACCACAAGTCCCTTGAAAACAAGCATTTGAGGGATTGGAAGAGGGGAAAGGGGAATTGCCCATTCTTACCAGCCAATTACCAAAGTCTAAGAGGAAGGTAATTTAGAGCAAACAAAAGGAGGATAAAATAAGAACAGGAGGTCTAGTAGGGCTCTTCCTGGAGGGGTGAGGGAGGCAACTGGCTCCTTGAGATGGGAGCCAGCAGCACCTGGCAGTCTCCACAAGCACAGCCGTGTGGTTATCCTGGCTGGAGCAACCAGAGTCTCCTGGGTGGAAACCCGTAGCTGGAGCTCTGGGGGGGTGCTTTTGCAAAGAAAGGACAGACAAGTAAACAGTCCTTATCAAACTCTCCTTTGCATCTCAAAAATGTCTTGCCTGTCTCATTTCTCAAGATGTTTGTATGAAAAAAGTCATGCAGACCATGTATTTGGAGTGAGTGTATTTGGATGATCCAGTCTAGTTGTCAATGGAAGTTTAATAAGGCCATAAAGTTTTGTGTTTCTGGGGCTTAGAGCTCAATCCTGAAACAATATTACAAACTACCACCAAGTCTGAGGATATTCCTGTCATATCCCTTACAAAGGTATTGTAAATTTACGATAATAATTACAACTAACTTTTAAAGCTTTATCATTATAAATACTGTAGTATGCTTTCATATCATAGTGACTTTCACAAAAAATGCTTTCAAATATTCTAGTATTCTTTAAAATATGATTGTGTTCAATTATTCTTTTTATTATCTGCCTTTGTGATAAAAAGTTAATTGTCTTTTACCTATTGGCTGCACTTGCACAATGTAATATTTTCCAAGGTCTTCTGGAAAGGTTTTTTAATTTGTAACTTGGGATGGGCCTAAAATAAAACCTATGTATCTAAGTACATCTAATAAAGGTGAGTTGATTGCAGTCTAAGTCATAATCAGGACAACCCCAATTAAATATGCTCTTTCCTGGAGAAACAACCATGCAAATGTGTGCATTCCTTCTTTCTGTTGAATCATCCTGTTTCATTAGCCAATCCAGCCCTTTATTTACTCAACTGTCTACTCAGAACCTGACTGAAACAGCACTGGGGAGTCAGATTCCAGCTTGTTTTGGACTGGCAGGCTTCACAATCAGGACAAGGTGGACAGGGACTCTCGCCTGAGTTAATGGATGCAAGGTATGGTGCAGCACTGCTGGTCCCATTGGCACAAGCTTCTAATTAACAAGCACAATAAATAAATGATACACACAAAATTTTGCAGACACTCATGATATTCTAAAGTGCTGCATTGCTCCAGTTTGGGTTGCAAAGGCTGCACCACCTAGCCTATCCTGGCTCCCAATCGGCTCTGAGCAGCCCATGGTATGAAGAGACCTCCTGCTATTAGTGCTGGCAAGCCTGAAAAGTATCCTGCCTCATCTCTTGGGTATGAAGTGAGGCTTTGCCGAAAGGATTCCCACTTCCACAAGAACCACTCTGCCTTCTTCATGCACTTTAAGATGTTGTTTAAGTTTCTAGAACAATTTTCTTCCACCTGAAGGTATTAGTTAATTCTAAGCAACTGGGCTTTGTTCCAATGATTAAACTTCAATTCTCTATAGTGAGACATACTAGCAATTGGTGGAAATCATCAGGGTGAAGCAAAGGAGACAGAGAGTGCATGTGGAAATGCCCAGCTGCAGATGGGTTAGATGGCTGAAGTAACCAAGAGACCCAGCTTGCTGGAGAGACTGATACCAGAAAATACAAATTAACCTATGGAGGTCTCACCCTGGCACAGAGGGCTGCCTGTGTTCTCTTGTGGAAGGGTGACCATTCTGCAAGACTCCTTTGGAGGGTTTAGCAATCAGCCTTGATGAGGAAGAGGACCAGGGAGATGTCCCCACCACCCTACTCCTACTCTTTCCCCTTCTCTTATCAACCCATAGGAGAGCAGAAACAGCTGAGCACTTGTTCTGGGCTGGAAAGAGATGATTCTGGGCTTCATTTAGCCTTATGAGCTTAAAAAAAATTCTTCAGGACAGTAGATGTCTTCTCTTGCTACCTGCTTACACATTGGAAAATGAAACTTTGTTGTGTGTACATGAGGCTATTGAAAGGCAAGATTTTTCCAAACTGGTGTAACCCAATTGCGGAACATTGTGCTCAGCCTTGACTGCCTGGTGCACCACAGGGCATTTTGTTAATATTTAAACTCAGTCTTTTGAGTCTTATCCCAAAAGCCATGGTAGGGTCTGGTTTTAGGCACGTTGTGTGAGCAAGACCCTGGTGGGTCTGAGCTGCTGATCGGCAGCACTCGCACACGCTCCTGCCAGCCAGGAGCTCGGGAGGTCAGGGGATGAAGGGACAGCAGGTGAAGGAGGCGTGTCCCAGGCAGCTGCAGTCAGCAGAGTAGTCTGGTGAAGCTGTCACATGAGAACCGACCTTCACAGCCTCCCCAGGAGAGAGAGGAGAGCCTTGCCAGGAAGGAGCACTGGGGTGCAAACAGGAGCCCAGCGCGCTCTGTGCCATGGCTGCAACTTCCTTGTCTTTGTCCCCACAATGAGGGAGCAGTGGGAGTAGCATGGGGAGTAGCACCAGAGACTCAGCTGGGGGTGCAGAGGGGAACAATTTTGATGGAGTGCTAAGGTCACATGTGTGACGTCCTACGCCCTCATGTACCTTGTACTCATAAAAAAGCCCCAAACAACTTGTATTGTTTTAGTATTCTGAAGGCAGGTTGGAGAGCATGATGTCTGCGCCAGAGGAATGAGGTCCCAGAAAAATGTGTAGAAAGGATAAATGACATGTGCAGAGTAGGGGCTGTCTCCTCAAGGCATCAACAAATTCATGTCTAAATTTCCATCAGGTGGGATTGGCACCCTACTCTGATTGATGTAGCTACAAAACCCTGTTTTTCTTAAGAATGAATATATAAAACTCTCCCCTCAGTTCCTGGACACACATGTACCTATGTCTGCCTATAGCAGAGTATTTATGTATATGTGTATGCAAATGAATACCAAAAATAATTCCAAATCGATGATTAAACAAAATTAACAACAATGCAAACATAATGATTAGACTGGCCTGGTCATACAAGAAAATGAGTTGGGGCTTTTGTGACCACTATAAACCATTTTTTTTAATAAAGTGACATTTTATGATAGGGCTATATATATACAGATAGCATTTTCCCCTGACAGTCTAAGAATACAGGATATGAAATGCCATTGAACTCCTTTATTCCTGGTTATTTGAAAACTGATCCAAGATAATTTTTTTACTCAAGCATCATTTGTTAATCTATATCTATGCTGATAACCCTAAGACTCTGTCTTAAGGCAAGGTGTTTGTAAACAAGCCGCTTACTTAATCACTCCAATTTTTGAAGATAATACTTCAACAGTAACTTGAAGGATAATTAATGGTTGCTTAAGTGCCATTTTTAATACTAAAGCCTCACTCTACAGTTAAAAATTACCTGAAGTATCTCACTATTACTGCATTAATTACGTAAAAACACCTGTCACTTTACAGAACCTTCCACTCAAGATTCTTTAATTGCTTTATGACTTTTAGTGCAACTCTTTCTTTAGTAGACAAACATCTGATATTTGCTTTACTAAAAATAAACTGACACATGTAAACTTTACTCAGTGTCATATCAAAGGATGTTGAATTGATAGATATTTTTAAAACTTGCTTTGCAAGGATATCTTGTCCTCTGACAGCCCAATGTAGCTCTTGTTAAAGGCAGATACCACCTCATGGCAATTCTTCATTCTTCATTATTCTGGAATTAAAATGACCTGGGAGAAGCCTTCTGAAAGCCCAACCAAACCTCAAATTATTTCAAGGGGAAAAATAGTGTCCTTGTATTTTCTCTTACTTCTGCTTCAAGTCTGTGGCAGATCCTTGGGACTATTCTTGGTCTTAAAATCTGTGGATTGAAAAGCCTTTACCTAGAAATCTGATCCTGCCTTCAGGCAGGGAAGCAAGCTGTGAAAAGAATGGGGATGTTGCTAGCTCTTGCTGGCCTAAGAGGTGTTGCTCTGGTGTCACAGTCACAGTGGGACTGGGTTCTGACATGATTTTCCATCTTCCTTGTTACCAACCAGCTCAAAATCACCACTGTGTCCCTCATGAGCCCACACTGATTTGCTCCATGACCAACTAGCTGGCACAGGCAGGCAGCCTTGTCCTCGTGTGCGCTGTGCCTCACCTGGGTGACCTGGGAGTTCAGGTCCTATTGTTTGTGTGCTGCTGCTCACAAGGATGTCTTGTCACGTGTCTTCCTTAATTGTTTCCCAACAATGTCTCTTCAATCCATTTTAGTTATTGACTAGGCCACCAGCAAGAATGCCAGAACTTCAAGAACTGTGGTTGACATTGTTTGGGAGGCCTGTGAGGGGCATTGCAGGTGTTGGTTGTTAGCTTGTTAGACATTAATATGACTCTGTTACACAAATATGTTAAGAATGCAGCAAAAAAAAAGACTCAGGTATCTCTGTGCAAAGGACACTTTGAGGAGCAGTTCCTGGTCTCTCAGGCTCTCAATATTAGAAACAAATAAATGCAAATTAAACTGCTAGAGAGAACAAAATTCAAAACCAAAAAGGGAGTCCTTTTTCTCTGAGTGCCCAACATAAAGTGACGTTCCCACCCTACAATGTCATTAAGGCCAGTAGTCCAACAGGAATTTAGCATGCAAATATTGACTACCACACTTCATAGCTGCACTGGTCCATGCTGTGCTGCAGGTCTTTGCAATAAAATCCAATGCATAAAATCTGCTTCAGGATGAACTCTGGGATGGCTTCAAACTAAATGGTTCAGGTATTTCTAAGAGTATGACAAGTTTTTTGTCAGATTTTATGTGTGAAATGTCCACAATTCAACTTACCTCACTTGCTCCATGATGTGAGCCTCAAGGCTGCAGACCTGCTGAGGAGAAACCAAAAAGATTTCTTATCATAACTTTGTGAAAGCACCCAGAAACAAACACTAGTTAAAGCAAACTGTTAAGATTGCAAAAGCATCCCAAATTAGGACATGACAGAATTTGGATGTTTTATGTGCATATTTATTGGATACAGGCAGTAACTGCAGGATCATGTCTGTGCTCCATGGGAGCCTCACCTCTTCCAGATCAAAAGAAGAGCGATTAATTGGCTGGCTCATAGAAGAAAGCTGATGTGGATGCCCATAGCTGAACTGATCACAGTCAACTGTCTTTACAAAACAGATGTCTTTATGAAAAAGTTCCAGGCTCTGAAGAGCCCATCTTCCCATGGTGGTGTCTACTGGAGGTGCCTTGTGAGTATCTGTTACTCCAACTGTCTCCAAAGCCACTCCACTGAAGTCTCACAGATGCAGGTGTTGCCTTTGCAAACATTCAAAGTCCAGTGATTTGACTCCTATTCTTGGTGTGTAATGGTAGGGGCTGCTACTGGGAAGTTTGAAAAGTTTAGAGGGCATCAGAACCAGAAGAAAAATTTCCAGTGTGTGTCTACTTTGGGTTGCAACAGAACACTGTGAATTCTGACACAGTTTTTGCTGAGCTGAAAGTGAGCTCCTAGATCAGCTCAGTTAGGGAAGCTGGGGTGGCCTAAGGGGCTGTGGGGGCCCACAGGGAGGTCCTGCTTCCCCCTCCAGCACCCTGACACCTCTGTTGTGCATTGCATTTCTGTTTTGTGCCTTGCAGCAGAGGTGCTAATGTGTAGCTGGACTGAGGAACTGTTGGAAAAGGAACTGTAAGAGGAGGAGAAATAGTGAGAATTTGGCAATTTCCAGTGAAGACAGACACTGTGGGTCTGCTTTGCAATTTTGCAAGTAAATCTACTAGCTCTCCTCTTCGTGTAGTCAGATCACAGTTTTACAGCATAAATCAGGTTGGAGGAGTAATAGCAAAGCAAAAGTTAGAAATGGATCTATGCAACAAGGCTTCCTCCAAAAGCACTGTACAGGGCGTTTGTGGTGGCAACACAGTGCACATCACATAACCTCACACCTTCCACTGCCTTGGTGCTTTTCAGGGTTTTCAAGTTCTCTCAGCTTCTGCGGGAAGGAGAGAAGTAATTTTAGAGTGAAGTAGAGTAACCATGTTTCAACCACGGGCACAGGCAATCTGGCACTGAGCTACAGCGTAGTTACTCTAAATTTAGTTCTAAATGCAGAGAGACAAGTCATCTTAAAGGCTGCTCCAGCAAGATAAATGGTTGTAGTAATACTTCCAGTGAGCCATGAAAACATCCCTCTAGAACAAATGGGTAGAGAAGGTATCCACCTTCCATTAAAACATGGATTTTAATCCGTGTTTTAACCCATGCTGAATTAATGTCTGAATATTGCCATGTTTATAAGGGCATTAGAGGGAGAAAAAAATATCTCAGAAATAGATTCCTTAAGCCATCGGAAGCAGTAGATCTTGAGCCCTTACATGGTGTTAAGTGTATTTTAGGCTACTGTTTGGTGACATTGGGACATTGAAGCATCTGGTATCCCAGCAGGGCAGTGAGGACAAATCTGCCCAGCAGCTGGCACAGAAGCATTACCTTCCTGGGTAGTGCTTCTTGGATTCTACTTAAAACCAGCCTCAAATATCCTCGAAGACCCTCAGACATTCTCATCCTAAAGAAGCTGAAACTTGCTGAGCTTATCCAGGCATTCCTATCACCCTGAAGATATGTTTAGAAGTATGGCAGCACTTAACTCTCTCTCACGTAGGCATACCAAAACTGGATGAAGAAAACGTCCTTGTGTTATCAGCACAGTTTCAAGCACAAATCCAAAACCTAGCCCCATGTGAGCTACTGTGAAGAAACTCTTTCCCACTAATCTTTATCAATTACAGTTCTTAAAGGGCAAACTGCCTATCAGCATGGGGCGTGCAGTTTGGTTTTCACAGTGTCAGTTAATTTATTGTGCTAGATCAAGATATTCTCCCATCTAGGTGCTGCAAAGTGCCTACAATCTCAATATTGCAGTGAACTAGGGTGCAGAAATTACACTGTGTTTATCACCCTGTTATCACTGAGAAACTTCTAAACTGCACAATATCATTATGCTTCAGTGAGAACTTTGACTTTCATAAAGCGAAGGTGACATAACAATGGGAATGTATTACTTCAGAGATTCTCAGTAGGTGCAAAGAAAATATCACTGGTTTCTGGTGCAAAATTTCCTGCTAGCCACAATTGTCCCTGTTGCTCAGAGGGTCTAAAGGTCAGGTACTGAATTAGGAGAGCAGAGCATGAGGAAACCTAACCCTAAAGGAGAAGTGTACCATTTCTTTGATGTAACACATATTTATTGAAGGTTGTCTGTGAGTGAATTGCGTATCTGACAGAGCTTTTGGGATTGAAGCAAATTAAATACTGCACAGTTGCTGCATTTCTAATGGCCTTGTTTGAAGACAAGTTGAGATTTTAGTTAACATGAAAACTTTTGTGGGAACTTTCCACCTCAGTTTACATTTTCATGTTTTCCAACAATGGAACAAATTGATTTTACAGCTATCTAAGAGATAGAAAATATTTGTAGTTTTTGGTTTGATTTTTATTGCAAAGCTGAAAATGTAACTGGGAGCTTAAAACAAATGAAAGTGGGATGTTTTTGCTTTACATATGAAAATTAACTGGCACTTCATGATCAGCTCTGGTATGAATGCTTATAAAGAACTTTAAATTGGCATGAAATTCAGCACAGAAAAAGGGAAACAATAATCACATATCTTTCTAATTCTCATTGCAAAGACCTTTATTTAGGTCTTTTCAATGAGAATTATAGGCGCTGGGCAATTTTATCCTACAGTGAATAATTTCTTGCATAACCTTATAGAAAGAACACTGACTTTCCCCATGAACAAACCAGGCCTTCGTATACTGCATTGGCCTCATCCATAATCTTCTTTCTAATTAAGTCACAGATTTTCACAAGTGTAATGTGCAGGGAACAGAATTTTACAGGGTACAACAAGTTACTGATATGCAAAACCACCCACTGCTGTTGCAAAATAATTGCTACCCAGAAGAAAGTCACATGGAAGGAAATTGGAGGGAAGGACATCAGACACAGACCTCCCACTGTCTTTCTGTAATATAAACTTTATATATCAAGTTAAGCAAACTGATGACTAAAGGGAGGATCATCTCTGCCTCCTTTGGGGAGCAGCAACACAGTTGTGTCCCACGGATGTCAAGGGCAGGACCCAATCGAACAGCCTGAGATGGCCTGAGTTGTCCAGGCCTCTGGAGGCCCTCCTTCATTAATGAGGTGAACTTTTTTTCTCATCAGCTTTGACTGTATCAAAATTAGATGTTTAGTATAGGTCACCTGTGTCCTCTCTCTGCTTAGCATATTGCAGCACTAGAGCTGGAGGACAATCCTTGACACCCACCCTGGGATAGGATGAGTGATCCTCTCAATTTGCCAATCTTTTTGCATGTCCCAATAGAAGCCCAGAAGGCAAGTTTTCTATTAGTCCTGCTAAACCAGGTGTCCAACCCTGAGAGCTGCAGTATGTCCCACAATGACTGCTCGCTTTCTCTGTGTAGTAAAACCAGAGGCAGGAATCATTGAAGGCCCCAAGGAAGATGGCCTTGGTGAATGCATGTGAAACAAGTAGATAGAATCTCCTGGGTGCTTGTTTTCAAAGACACCTGCTGACCATGAAAGAAATTTGGATACTTGCTTTAGGGGAATGGCGAATGGCTTCTCTAGGTGCCTAACATTTAAATGCAAAGCAGTATGACTCCCTCAGGTGAGGCAGCTGGATTCCACCTGACACACAAACCACTGCCAGGAGCAGGGTGCTGGGTGTTTAACCACAGTATGTGGCGAAGTCTTCAGTATATAATGGTTCAGCTGGGACCAGTGCCCTTTTCTGGGGTCACTAGGTGGTGTGAGAGAAATGTGTCCTGTTACTTGCACCAGCTGTGGTGCCCTTTTAAGGCTCTGCAACTCTGATCTTCTCTTTAGCTTGAAAGTGTTTCAAGCTTCCCAACCCCTTCTTGCCTACGTGTGCTCCTTTAGAGCTCTAACTGGTAGAGGAATGTCCTGACTGTTTAACTCTCCTGCTAGCATCTGGGAGCCACAGATCCTTGTAAACTACCTGCACAACAGAGCAAATACCAGGTCTCCTGATATGCTTTGTCCTGCCTTTTCAATGAATCCAAGGTATGCTGCTATTTTGCATCTGGCCCAGTTGCACTCACCTTCTTTCCTATTTATTCTACATATTTATGCAGAACCTCAAGCAGAGATCATTAACTTGCTGTAGTTTTCTCTGCACTTCTCATCTTGCTTTACTGGTTGAGTGATAGGAAGCTTTTCTATGCAGAGCAGTAAGCTGAGCAGTCTGAAAAGCAGTGCCTTGTGTTGAACAAGGATGCTAAACAAAATGCCATCTGTCTCTTTCTGGATACACTTTGCCTTGCCTCTCACAAAGAGAGAAGTTTACCAAAAGGATTTACCAAAGAGAGGAGGAATAATCTTAAAATGTGTTTTCCTAATAACAGCTTTGCAAGGTACAAGACACTGATGGCCACCATCCAATTCTTGAATGGAATGTGGTAGGTATTTTAGTTCTCTCTAGATTGATAATCTTGATGTGTAAAAATAAACGTGCATAGGTATGTATGCACATAAAATTTCAATGTTTAATGCAAGAAAATATTCAGTAATTCAAAGAAATAGAATGCTCTACTTCTCTCTAACACATCCTTGCAGCTCTGTCAATCTGTGCAGCCATATTGCCCTCTGCTGACTTCAGCCTGTCCTGGCAGCTTTCCTCTGGCTCCAGTCAGAGGTGACTCATATCTCAGAGCAAATAACCATGATGCAGGCTTTTTCTTGACATAGACTTGCATAATGGTTCAGGTTGGAAGGGACCTCTGGAGGTATCTGATCCAACCCTCTTCTCAAGCAGGGCTGCCTAGAGCTGGTGTCCTAGCATCATGTCTGGATGACTTTTGAGAAGCTCCAAGGAGAGAGACTCCACAATGACTCTGGACAGCCTGTACCAGTGTTCAGTCACCTCCAGAGGAAAATAAGTGTTTGGAAGGAGCCTCCTGTGCTTCCCTTCATGCTCACTATCTCTGGTTCTGTCACTGGGCATTGCTGAGAAGAGCCCACCTCCATTCTCTGTGCAGCCTCCCTTCAGGTATCCATATAATTTGATGAGATCCCCTGAGCCTTCTTTTCTTCAGGCTGAACAGTCCCAGCTCACTCAGCTCACTTAGAGCAGAGGTGCTCCAGCCCCTCTGCCATCTCCATGGCTCTTTGCTAGACTGTCCCCAGTACGTCTGTGTCTCCCCTGTAATGGACAGCCCAGAGTTGGACATAGAAACCCAGCTATGTTTCCCCAGTGCTGAGCAGAAGGGAAGAATGGATCACCTGCTTCCTCTTGCTGGCAAGATCCCTCCTCATGCAGCTGGAATCCCAGGAGCCTGCTTTGCTTTGAGGGGACATTTCATGGGTACTCATGGAAAAAAAATGGAAGTGTAAACAGGTAGGGTAACCTCAGTGCTCAAGCAAGGAGTGCCACAACCAAAGCAAGGTGAGGTAGAGTCATGCCAGGAGGAAGGGAACAAAAAGTACTCAGGTGTCCATGGTTTACATGTACCACAGTTCTACAGGCAGTACACTGTCTTTATTACTCACATATTTTTTAATTTATTTTTCTTTTTTTTTTAATCTTTATTACTTATCTTTATTACTCAGAGATGTAAAACATCAAAAAAGAATTTTAACAATCTCTTAACTTCAGCAAGGTACCCAGGAAGGTTCATAATATTTTTCCTCCAAGGGACATGTAGTTAATGGGCAAGGCTGTTCAGAGGTGACTATTCAGGGCTGCGATGAATGGGATGGAGTGATCTAACCCTACATTCCCTGTGTGCCCTTTTGCCTTCCCACTGTCCCCATCCACTAAGATACACTGTAATGCTTCCTGAATTCCCCAGGCCCCCTACACCCTCTTGCCTGGGTGCTGAAGCAATAACCACACAAGCTGCCTTCCCTTTGGTGGCCACAGTAACCATCTGTACTGACCACAGGAGCTGGAGGCATCATTCAGAGCCACCAGTCATTTCTTCTTGCAGGAGATGATCCTGTTCACTGCTTGCACTAAACACATTCTCATGGCATTCAGATTTGTGTCTGTAAAAACCTATAATTTCCCTAGAAATACTCATGTACTGTGCAGTGGGGTGAGCTCCAACATGCACCAAGGCTGGGAGGGCATGGAAAATTGAAACATGTTGGCTGAGTACTTTCAGTTAGCTACAGCTGGAGTTTTATTCTCTTGGTTTTTATTCTCTTTGGTTGGCTCATTAGTGAGGGTGGGAGGAAATGCTGGGGACACTATACTATCCAGGATAACTCTGGGATGCTTTCTCATTAGAATCACAGAATATTCTAAGTTGGAAGGAACCCACAAGGATCATCAAGTTCACCTTGAGTGAATGGCCAATACGGGGATCAAAAACAACTTCGGCATTATTAACAGCATGCTCTAACCGACAGGGGTTTAAATATAAAAATATTGGGCACATACAGTCTCCAGCATTGCTGAAGGGACGATCAGAGAAATCCTTATGGAAAAAGGTGGAAGAGGAGTTCTGTCTGCTGAACAGGGCCTTTTTCCCTGGCTGTGTGGGAAGTAGCAGAACACTGCCCTCTGATGGAAATACGTGTGCAAGAAATGAGTACATCCAGTTAACGTGAGAACTCCTTTTCAATTTCAGGCAAAGTGGGCAACCAACAGTATGATCTATATTGCATATCACTTACCTAAAGCCACATTTAGGTGTTTTTAGCTTAAATTGAACAGAATATTATGTATGTCCTAAATTGGGCAGAATTCACTATAGAAGGAAAATTATCCTGGCCCATTGTTGTTCTCCCACTGACAATGAAGGATTTAAGTTTTAAAATACTGATGTGCTAAAGTGCAAATAACAGAGGAATGTAGGGTGTTCAATGTATTATTCTAGAAGAAAATACAATCTATTTTTCAGAAGAAAATATAAGTTATGTAAAAATATACAGAGTATTAAATTAAACCATGTTAATTATAAAAATGTGTCAATATTCTAGTTCAATTCTTTTCTTGATTAAATAAATTGGAAGCAATTATTCCAATACACTTGAAAATATTTTTTAAATTTAATATTTTCGATTTTATATTTTTGAATGTTTTAAAAATTGAATTTATTTGCATTTCACAGTCATGGAATCACAGAACCGGTCAGATTGGAAGGCACCACAGTGGGTCATCTAGTCCAACCTCCCTGCTCAAGCAAGGTCATCCCATAGCAAATTGCACAAGATTGCATCCAGAAGGTTCTTGAATATCTCCAGTGAGGGAGACTCCAAAACCCCTCTGGGCATTCTGTTACAGTGCTCAGTTACCTACACAGTAAAGATGTTCTTCTTCAGATTGAAGTGGAACTTTTTGTGCATCACTTTATTCCCATTGCCTCTGGTCCTATTGCTTGGCACCAGTGAGCCATTGCCTGGCTCCAATTCCTCTTTAGATATTTGCATACATTGATGAGGTCTTCTCTTAGTCACCCCTTCTTGAGGAGAATTTTCTTCTAGAGAATGTTCTAGCTCGAGAATATGTTCAAGAATATTCTAGTTCAATTTTTCATGATTAAATAAATTGAAAACAAATATTCAAAGTCCTTCCTAAATTACTGTAGATTTTACTTTTTTTTAATGTATAAAGATATATGGGCATTTCACCGTCAATTAGATGGAAGAGGTTTCTGTCTGAAACATGTAATTTCCCTTTCTCTGCTTGTGCCCAGGTGTCGTTCAGATGCAGTCAGTCTGGGACTGAGGGCTGCTTTGCTCACCCCAGGGTTCACTTTGGTGCCAGGTGGGTCAGTGAGCTCCCAAGTAGCAACACAGATTGGGGTGTGACCTACTTGAGAGCAGCTCTGCTGAGAAGGATCCGTGAGTTTTGGTGGGTGACAAGTTGATAATGAACTGGCAGTGTGGCCCTGTGGCCAGGATGACTCAATGGTATCCTGGGGTGCATCAGGAACACTGTAGCCAGCAGGCCCAGGGAAGTGGCAAAAGCAGGGACTTCTTATAATATGAGGGGGTGCTGGGCAGGACAAACGCAGGTCATTCCAATATCGTTAAAGCTACGTTCTCCCTCTATTAGTGAGAAGATGGCAGTTTATATACACTTCCATATAGTTTACAGTTTACAAAGGCACTCTCATTGGCAAGCTAACATTGTTTACCTTTGCCTTAAGGCGGTCAGGCTTTTCACACTGCAGGTCTACCCTAATTCACGCTCTAATAGCTCATTACTTTGTAGTTACCTTAACATAATTTCTAACTGCTAGGCCCCACCAAGGCCGCTTATCAGGGGCCTAGTCTGAAGGGTAGCTCAGTTCTCACTCCAGACATAAATCGTGCCCTCTCTCTCTCAGAAATTCTGCAACAGGTGTCCCTCCTCTTCTCTTGGGCCCTAGCGAGGCCACATCTGGAATGCAGGGTGCAGTGCTGGGATCCTCAGTACAAGCAAGACAAGGAGCTGTTAGAGAGGGTCCAGTGGAAGCCACAAAGATGGTGATGGGACTGCAACACTTGTCCTAAGAGGAGAGGCTGAGGGAGCTGGGCTGGCTTAGTCAAGAGAAGACTGAAAGGGATGTCATCAATACATACAAATGGAAAGTTGAATATTAATTAGCAGTTCCCTGACAGTCAGGAGGGCCAGCCATGTCCTGGAGGGCATCACCAGCTGGGAGGGGATTGTCCCACCCTGCTCTGCACTGGGCTGGTGTCACTTCAAATCCTGGGAATAGTTTTGGGCATCACAATATAAAAAAGACATTGAGTTATTAGAGGCTTCCCAAGGAAGTTGTGGGGATGGTGAAGGGTCTGAAGGAGAAGCCTTATGAGGAGAAGACTTATGCAGACTCATGATGTCACTTGACCTTTTCAGCCTGGAGGAGACTGAGACCACCTTATTGTGGTCTTGAGCTTCCTTATGAGGGGAAGTAGACAGGTGGGTGCCAATCTCTTCATTCTCGTGATCAGTGGAAACATCATGAAGCTGAGTCAGGGGAAGTTTAGACTGGATATTTGAAAATGTTTCTTCACCCAGAGGGTGGCTGGGCACTGGAACAGGGTTCCCAGGGAAGTGGTCATAGCACCAGCCTGACAGAGTTATAGAAGAGTTTGAAAAATGCTCTCAGGCACAGGGTGTGACTCTTGGGGTGTCCTATGCAGGGCCAGGAGCTGGATCCTGATGGGCCCTTCCAACTTAGCATATTCTGTGATTCTCCGATTCTAGAAATATCTCAAAGATTGGTGCCAAGAGGATGTGCCAGATTCTTTTTAGTGGTGCCGGCAACAGGAAGAGGAGCAATGGCCATAAAGTGAAACACAAGAGAGGAGAGCTCCTTCCCGCCGAGGGTGGCACGGAACGGGCTGTCCAGGGCGGTGGCGGATTCTCTCTGGACACGTTCCAAACCCGCCTGGGCGCGCTCCCGCGGCACCGGCAGCAGGGCCAGGGCAGCGGGGCCGCGCCCCGCGCTCGCTCCCGGCGCTGAGGCCCGCGCCGCCCGGCCCCGCCCCGCGGCACTGCGCCTGCGCGCGTCCGCGGAGTCCTTGAGCGGCCGGGGCGCGGCGGCGGGGCCGACATGCAGCGCTGGGGCCGCGTCTCCTGCGCGCTCGCTCGGGTATGGCACCGGCGGGGCGGCGAGGCGAGGCCAAGGGAGGGGGTCAGGGACGGCAGCCGCGCCGAGCAGCTCGAGCCTGGGCTTTCCTCAGAGCCCTCAGCCCGCCGGGGGCGTGCGTGAGGCGGGCGGGGCCGGAGCGGCGCCTGAGGCGGGCGCGGGCCTTGGCCGCGCTCCCTCCCCGCTCCGCTGTCCCCTCGCCTCTCGGCCGGGCGGAGGGGGCGTGGCGGCCCCCAGGGTCCCGGAGCGGCAGGGACCGGCCTCCCGCTGTCGGTGCTGCTCCCGGTGTCCCGGCCCGCGGGAGGCCGCGGCCGTGCTGGCTGCAGAAAGCGCCGCCGGCAGCCGGCCCCGGCGTTGGGGCTGCGGTGCTGCGGACTTCGCAAATGCTTCCAGGGACATCCTCTACTCCAGTTACAGGGTGATCGGCCCTCGATGTGTTTGTAGCGCCTGCTCTGTGCTGTGCCATTACTTTTGCCCTCCTCAGCTTCCTATGAGATACAGCTGCCTTTTCATAGGAAGTGCCTGAAGGGGTTGCTTACAGAACAACACTCTACATAAACTCCCGTGGATATCTAATTTACGTCATTATGTGGTTTGAGAGTTGGAAAGAGTTGAAAGTTTTGTAGTCAGAGGCAGCCTGAGGTGTGACTGACCTGAGAACAGGTGTGATGACAGACTGAGGTGGCAGAACAACTTCTGCCTCTTGTTCCAGTCAGTGCCCACTGTGCTTCAGTCCTGCTGTTCCTGTTTTGGTTAGCTGGTGACAGTAACTGTATGTTCACCTCTGTGTGGCTGAATGTTTATTTTCTCTGAAGAATAGACATAAACTTGTAAAACCAAGGGGTTCTTTTTATTTTTTTACCTTTTAGAGAAGCCATTTTGATCGAATTCATCATGGTCTTCAGGGAGTTTGTGCAGTACCACAAAGGTCCTATGCTGATCAAGGTAATTTCTTGTGAGAAACTTTTTTGGACAAGAAAACCCCACCAACTCCCACAAAAAACAAAACAATACTTCAAACTTCGAAATTAGCCTTCGAGGTGAAATCCATGTCAGGATGGAGATTTAGACGAAAACTGGTTTATTTGCATAATGTGATTTCAAGGTAAAGCTGTAAATACAAGCTGAACTTCACCATCACTGTTCTTATTTTAATTAATGTTCTAAAAGAGATTGTGGTTACAAGATATGAGCTAGGTACAAAGTTCATAGCTGCCACTGCTTTATAATCAATAGCTTCCAGAGATACCTATTGCAGCTGTGTTTTCCCCTTTATAAATTTGTGGTATATAGTAAGCATTTATGTTTGGTGCTAAACATCGATAGAAGCTATGTTGGAAAAAATGTTACAGTGAACTATCAAGACAGCTTGAGTTAAGTTCTTAAAGGCTTTAGAGCAAGAGGGATGGGAAATTCAGTTTCTTGATGTCATTTTACATTATTTTCCTTGTGAAATTTAAGACTGCTTATTTTTCTTGTGGAATGAATACCTTTACACAACCTTTCTCTGTCCAGAAAGTTACTTTCACATATGAGGTGTAGCTTCTTTATCTAATCCTATTTCATTAACTTGCATAATTCTTAAGATGCAGTTATTTTCTGAAAAAACAGTAACTCGGCTGTTCTCTGTTTCAGTTGATGCTGATGTCACAGTTATTGGCTCTGGGCCTGGAGGATATGTTGCTGCTATCAAAGCAGCTCAGCTTGGGTTTAAGGTGAGACCTGACTCAGATAGCAGAATACTCATCCAGGTGAACTTGAAAGGTGTCTGTGTGATGCTGTAATCCTTCTGTCACATCTTGGGCCACCAGATGGTGTAGACATCTTTGCTAATCTTTCCTTACCTTGCTTACCTGCATTATGCAGAATTTGAAATGGAGGTCTGACTATATTACTCTCTATAGCCCTGCTACTGACGGAGCTTACTTTTGGTTGGAACTGATAATTGATGTGAACTTACATTCTTGTGAAAGAGAAGGTGGCAAAACAGTGCTAAGAAGGAATTTTTCTCTCAACAAAGGGAAAAATAAGAAGATCATGACTGACAAAAAGACCAGTGGAAAACTATTCTGAAGAACAGACTGAGGGAACTCAGAAGGGGAAAAAGCCATATTCAACTGATAAGCTTTTTGACTGTGATTAGTGGAATTCTACTGCCATGTGAGAACTTTAGAGGCAAAAATGTGTGTAGAAATACTATAGTATCTTAGTTACATTTATTTGTGTTCATCTCTGTTGTTCTGCCTGTTGTCTTTGAGCACCTTTCAGAAGAGGCAGTTGGTGTCTGATATGTACTAGTGGTGTGTCATTCAATTAAGTATTGTGAGAGTTGTATGTGTATAATATATTTAAAATGTTTTTAAACTTACAAAAATACAGAACGTGACTTCAGGATTTTTTTTGCCTTCACTTTTTAATATGAGACCAACTGACACTCTTGGCACTGCATTCTTGTTCTTGTAATTATCTGGAACTCTGAGAAGGTGGTGCTAGCAGTCTTGGGCATGTTTCTGCTGCTTGGTATGTCACAATGTTTCTGAATTACCCAAAATAGACTTCATGACTGAAGTTAGCTGGTTTGACTACCTGGTAAGGACAAGAACTCCTGGTGATGAGTTCCAGTGAAGCACAGGAATGGGGGGCCCATGCAACATGTAGTCTTCATCTTTCAGTATTTTCAGGGCTTGGCTGTACAAGGCCTTCAGCCACCTGATGCATCATAGAATCACAGAATGGTTTGGTTTGGAAGGAATGTTCAAGCTGGCCTTGTTCCAACTCCCCTGCCATGGACAGGAACACCTTCCACTAGACCATATTACTCAGAGACCCTGAGCATTCAGGAGCACCTTCCACTAGACCATATTACTCGGAGACCTTGAGCATTCAGGAGCTTCTTTGGGCAACCTATTCCTGTGCCTCACCACCCTCACAGTAAAGAATTCCTTCCTAAGAGCTGATCTAAATCTACGCCCTTCAGCTTAAAGCTGTTTCTGTCATTAAATGTCCTTGTGAAAAGTCCTTCTCCAGCCTTCCTGCAAACCCCCTTTAGATGCTGGAATGCTGCTGTAAGGTCTCTCCAGAGCCTTCTCAGCCTGTCTTCATAGGAGGGCTGCTCCAGCACTGTGATCAACTTGGTGGCCTCCTCCAGGCTCAGTCCACCAGGTCCAGATCTGTCTTGTGTTAGGGGACCCAGAGCTGGACACAGGACTCCAGATGGGGTCTCATGAGAACAGAGTAGAGGGGGAGAATCACTTCCCTCAATGTCTTTGATGTTGACTGTGTTTGGAGAAGGAGGTTTGACTAGATGGCCTTCAGAGGAAGTCCCTTCAAACTGTATTTGTCTGTAATTCTGAGTGTTGTCTCTCATTGGTCAGTACTCCCACAACTGGGTGTTAGTAACATCTTTCTGGGTATCTTTTTAGCCTTCTAATATGCAACTGTACCAAAATATAAGTGTTTGAGATTCCATTAAGTTGTACATTGCCTGTGACCTAGTGCAAAATAACTGAATTGTCTCTACACATCCTTGTGAATTACTGTTTTGTCATAGTAAGTACTCTTGTTTCTGGATATATGTGGTTACTTAGCTAGTAACCTAAGAAAAAATGGTGCTCAGTTCTGCAGGTTTTAATTATGATTGTGGCCTTTTGCCATGTGAGTTCATGTTTAATTATTCCAAAGCTGTTTTGTGGCTGGCTATAAAGCAACTTTTCTTGGAACAGTATTGTTCTTGAGTCCTTCATAGTGGTGATTAACAGTAGGATACCATACACAAGGGGGTTTAAAAGTGCCCTGGATTCTGTTTTTCATCATAGTAAAAAATAATTCTGTTACACTGTTTCACAGCTATTTAGAAAGGGGAAAATGCTTGGACATAATTGTGTATGTCACTGTTATCATTGAATAAACATGTAGAATGTTTTTGGTGTCCTTGAGGAATCTAAGGAGATGTCTTTAGTAGACTGGCAAAAAGATTGTACAGTTACACCATCCATGGAAGAACCTGATTCTACTCTACTTAATTACTTAAATTTCAATTTTAGTGCTATTTCTGCTAGCACAAACATTTAGTCTTTGTATCAGCACTACAGCATCCCATGTTATTGCCAATAGTGTTCTCTGGGTTTTGGCTTTCCAGAAGCTTTGCTTGGCCTTGTAAATGAAGTTTATGTAAAGTGGATGAGGCAGAACATCCTTATTGGGTAAAGGTAGGAGTAGTCTGGTACTGTTTGATCCATGGTGCAGCTTTTAAAGCCCTTGTGTTGTGTTTCATGTATTCATGTGCTTAAAACAAGAGGAAGGGGATGTAAGGGATAAGCATGTCTCAAGAGTGCTCCTGTGATTTGATTTGGTGAATTCTGCTCTTCATGTTACCATGACCTATCTTAACACAAAAGCAGCAATTTAAAGAAATTGTGAAAGGCTTTCACCTAGGTAGTTGCCTCTCAGTGGACTGGAACTCTCAATAGTGTAAACCAAGCTTACAATTATTTTGAATATGTGTGTGCCTTCCAAAAAAGGAGATGCCAATTCCTTTGATTTTAAAAAAATTGTTTAGGATACTCTTTCCTTCATTCTCTCTCCCCATGATCTGTTTTTAAATGAAGTTTTGACGGTTGATTTTGTCCTTTGCATATTTAGATGTTGTCAGCTTAATGAGAAGGAGATGAAATATTTTCCGTCCCTATTGTTATTGACCTTATTTTTGTTTGGTTCTGCTGTGCTGCATTTTTGTTTTTTCTTTCTTTATAGGTGTTGGTACAATTTTATAGTAGTGGAAGGAAATGTTGTTTGTGACTTGTGGGTTTTGTTCTGTTTTTTCTTTGAAGAAAAGATTGCTTAATGGGATTTTAATCTATACTAGTTCATTTACTGGTTGTTCTCTTGTTTTTATGAATCTTCACGTGATTTACAAGTTTTGCTTTTAGCAGTTTTTTCTGTAATTGTTAGGGAAACAGCTTTCATTGGACTGAGTCTTGTATTTATTTACTTTGTAGATTTTTATAGTAGGACTACGAAAATACAAGTAGTGCTTTTATGAATGGTGCAGTGGCTGTCATTTGCAGACAGTAAACTGATGCAGTTTGGTAGAGAATTTGGTTGCAAAGAGCTATTTTGTGGGTTTTAAGTTAACCAAAAATGAGGGAAGGGGAACACGAGCCATAAAATAAATCTAGGAATTAAATTAATGGGAGACTTGTAGAGGTAGAATTACTAGACAAGTAGACAAATGTCTTTGTCATCAGTTCTAACTTGTGAGATAGCCTATAAGGAAATGGTGGCAGAGTATTAATAAAAAATTCTTTTTTTTTCCTCAGACTGTCTGTGTAGAAAAAAATGCAACGTTAGGGGGAACCTGTTTGAATGTTGGATGTATTCCATCCAAGGTAAGTGTGCATGTTTGTCATAGCTGCATTAAAAACAGCTGACATGACGTGCTTCACTTGGAAGGAGTTTCTCAAGATGGATGTACATGTAAGAATGGCCTGGAGGGTCAGGCTGGTCGTGCTTATGTGGAGTAATACAGATATGGGGAGAAAGAGCTGAGTCCAACACATGCACTCTGAAAGAAAGGAGAAGCAAGAAGAAATTAATATTTGACATTGCCAATCTAGTTTAAAGTCATTTCAGACCTCGCCCTTTGTAAGAACAGTGCTGTTGCTGGGGAATCTGCCTCAGTAGCACCCAGCAGGTGGAGGAAGACACTGCTAAGGCCAGGTTTGTGATGGCTGTAGTAACAGGCATAATATTCTTAACAAGATCCCTCCTAACTGTGTTGCTGTTTCTAATCCTTTTGTTCAAGAGGTTCCATTAGCATGGAAGGAGAAAATACAGTATAAATACTAAGTTTTGTATTAATTTTTCTAACATTTTAGAAATCATTTTAATGAGGTTCAGAGTGTCTTAATGCATTGAAGCACCACTCAAAAATGTTAATCCACACAGTCTTACCTTGAAAGTTTGAAACTATGCTAGGATCTGTTTAACTTACTTCTCAAGTACCTTTTTATTTTTTTATCCTTTAGATTTCTTATGAAAATACTATTGAACCCATGGCTAAACTTGAAGGATATATGGAATTTGTTTGAATTGCAGTAAACTTAAGAAGAGGATATGTAGGCTGTGTACACCAGGACAATAACAAATGATTCAAATATTCCTTTACAGAAAACCACCCAAAATAATATCTTGGGCATGGATTTTTTTTTTTTTCTTTCTAGTTGCTAAAATCTTAAGCAGTCCTTGCATCTTTTAAGTAATGTGAATGTTACAGATACAGGGTTGTAACAGTTACGTGAAGTAGAGAAATTACTTTTAAAGACAGTTGATAAAAATTATAAAAATGGAATTATCTTATTTTGGTAGTATTAGTTTTACACAAACATACGTAAATAAGGCAAGTATTTCAGAATGCCCTTTGAATCTTTTACTGTGTCTGCTTTAGATTTAAGTCTGTGCAAACTCACACTCTTGCCTTGTTTTCATATTTGGGGTGGCTATAACAAAAGAATCAATTTTCATAGTAAGATCCTGCCTTAACTATATTGTTATTGCTAATCAAAATACAATTATCAAGCTTCTGAATTTGAAGCTACTAATTTATTGCCATCCGTATAAAAACTGTTCTAATTTTATCTGTGAATTTGGAAGATCCATGTACCTGAGCTAGCTCCAAGCCATCCAGCTTCAGCTTGGCTGCCTCTGCAATTACAGAAACTTCAGCACAAAACCTCAAAATTTTACACATATATGTCTACACAGGATAAAATCTTAATAGGCATTTTAGTGCAGATTTTCCTCAGCCAATTTTTCTGTATCTTCTCTTTGGCCATGAGTCACATTTATCTTTCTCTTGTTACTTGGTCTGTTCCTTCTTTTTTGGAGTAATTATCAGTTTCTGTGGTGAAATGAGCAAAAAGGATAGGTGTTTATTTAACTATTTTCTATTTCTATGTCAAGTATGTAACTTTATTGAGTGTTTCAGTAGGAGCTACTATGTACAATTTCTGTGATTGAAATACGGTTTTCCAAATACGTGTATATCAAACAATAGTGAGAAGATTTTGCAAATGGTATAATTCTTTTTCCTTATAATAAATATTCCTGTGAATGTATGTCCGAATTCACATTTTTGTATGTCTGTTTTAGGCCCTTCTGAACAACTCACATCTGTATCACTTGGCCCATGGAAAAGATTTTGCTAATAGAGGAATTGAAAGTGAGTGAAGAGTTCTCAGTGCCTCTTACATAAGTGGTTTCCACCAAGAAGTAAATTTAATCTTTCAAATCTGATTAGTATGGTTTTCTGGTCAGAAGATTTTTAGAGTTATAAATAATATCCTTTATCTGTCACCTTAGGAATGTGTCTGCTCATTGAAGTCTGAATAATGGATAGATAAGGTATAGTTGAAAAGTGCAATATTGATTTTCAGCATAGCAGTTGTAGAATGTAACCTTCAGCATTTATTAGGGCCATTCAACACCTCTTTCTGTGCCAGCTGTTAACTTTATGTTGAGGTTAGCTCTTTTAACATTAACACACTGCAACACTTGATGCAAGTTGTTTTGCTTTAATTTTAGTTACAGGAATCCGTTTGAATCTAGAGAAGATGATGGAACAGAAGAGTAGTGCAGTGAAGGCCTTAACAGGTGGAATTGCTCATTTATTTAAACAAAACAAGGTTAGTTTGGATTATATACTGAGGTATATCCATTTTTCTGATCTAACTTCTTACTTTTTACATTTTCATATTGCCACATAAATTAGAGTGATTGATACGACAAGGGCAGAATTTGGATGCTTCTCTTCTAGAACACTTTTAAATGCTCAGTGCCTTCAGTCTTAATCTGCTTAAAGGAATAGTATACTATTTCTACTAGTATACAGTTACTTTGTGATTTGCACCAGGTAGTGATGCAGAAAGATGTTTAGCAGCATCTCTAAGCATTAGTGAAATTCAGGTGAAATGCAGCCTGACATATATTTGAGCCTGACTTCACTGTATTCTGATTACTAAAGGTTGTACATGTATCTGGGTTTGGAAAAATAACTGGCAAAAACCAAGTCACTGCAACTAAAGAAGATGGCAGCACACAAGTTATCAACACAAAGAACATACTCATAGCCACAGGCTCAGAAGTTGCTCCCTTCCCTGGAATTACTGTACGTATTTGAACTTAATTGTACTTCCTTTTCCGTGTCTCATAGCCACACAATTTAATGTGTAATCATGGTTAGCACCCGATTGCATGTTCTGTTCTGTATATAATTGTAAAAGAGATTGTAAACCTCCCTTTGTGCATTTCTTTGTCATTAGATTGATGAAGATAACATTGTGTCATCCACTGGTGCGCTGTCACTGAAAAAAGTTCCTGAAAAGATGGTTGTGATTGGTGCAGGAGTCATTGGTGTGGAACTGGTGAGAGGATATTTAAACCACTTGACCTTTAATTTGTAAAGGAAAAAGGTGGTGTGGTGTTTTTTTGTTGTTTTTGACTGTTTTGCTGTGATTTAACAGTTCAGTGAGATGTAGTGAATCTGTTCAGACTTCGTAGCCTGCTAGCTCCATTTTTTGCCAGAAAAGCTGGGATAAGTGTTTGTTGGGTCAGTATTTCTGCACCTGGTTAGATAAGCAAAGAAATTAGAGAGGAGAATCCAGGACTTTGTGTATGTATTTTTCTCTTTTGGAGGAGTAGGGATGTGAGGGAATGCCAGAATAATCAGGATGAATTCTTTTGTTTAGTAGTTAATCTTAAGAGATGTTTAATGTGATCTGGTAGGACATATTCTATCAGCCAAAAGTGTGGAGACTGTGTAGTTCATCGTGGTCTGAGTTCTTTTACCTCACACCTGCACATTTCAAAAAGAATTTATATTTGCTGGTCTTGCAGCTGATTGAAGCTGTGCCCATCTGCCAAGCTGTTGCTTAACCTGCTGACCATTAAGCTGGGAAAGAGTAAGCAAAGTGAAATTCTGTATTGCGTGGATGTGGGTAACTGTAGGTAAACAGGGTGTCCATGGGTTTTGTTGGTGAGGCTGATGATGATGGTTAAGGTTTTAAATACAGGACTAGCAGAGGCTGCATTTCGTTGTTTAAAATTTCCTTAATGTGGTATTGTTTTGATTAATTAGTAGTGGTATTAGGGCACCACAAGCAATTCCCTTTGGGTTTTCCTTTCAGATTCTTTGATTTTGAATTTCTTCTATGTGTATAGTATAAAACATACATGAGTTATATTTAGTTATCTCATTGGCTATTTCTTTAAAAGCCTAATTCCTGAATTTGATCATGGAAGTTTTGAGTCTGTAAATAAACAACGATAAACCTTTTCCTGGAAAGGCTGGGGGAAGTTGAACTTGTTTTATTTTACATCATGTTTCTGGAAACTGATCAGTTTGCTGTTACATGTTATCCTGCTTTAGAAGAGTTTCCAGTCTGTTGTAAATATTAGAGTAAAAATATCTGAACTTTTCTTTTTCAAGAACTCTTTTTATCTGTATTGTTGTAACTGCAGGGTTCAGTTTGGCAGCGCCTCGGTGCAGATGTGACAGCTGTTGAGTTCATGGGCCATGTTGGGGGAATGGGAATTGACATGGAGATCTCTAAAAACTTCCAACGTATTCTCCAGAAGCAGGGATTCAAGTTTAAACTGAACACCAAAGTTACTGGTGCTACCAAGAGACCAGATGGAAAAATAGACGTAGCGTAAGTGTTTAACATAAAACTAAAGGAATGCAAAATATATTCTTCTGTCCAATCCATCAAACCTATTTAAAAATATAGTCTGATAGTATTTTTTTAAACAGGAATGAAAATTTTCTTTAGTGCAATTAAATGTTTATCCTTCTTTAACAACTTACAGAGCTCATAATTTTGGGTTTATTAAGTCCTAAGTTGCTTATACAGGAGAGGTTCCATTGATCTGAGTTGAGGGCTCGCTGATATTAAACCACTGTTATAATAAGATCAATAATAAAAACAGAACTCTAAATCATTATTTTCATGGAAGGTATTTGCTTCTGGTATAACTAGCATAAATACCATTATTCATACAGTCATTTCCATGCCATTTTTGCCTACGTACTGGAAGGTCATCTTGTCTTAGGGTAAGCCTGGCAGAGTTATTATTGTTCTTGAATGGAAATAAATGAAACTACCCAAAGAATTTATTTTGATGGTCTTACTCAAGACTTTTGAAGTCTTGGAACAGTTAACATAGAAACATGTAAAGCAAATTTGCTTTGTAAAAGTTCATAAGTATGCACTAGTTCTGTTTGTGTTAATGGATTCTCTATGCAGAAACTTTAGTTTTTAAAAATACTTGATGTTACTTCACAAAAACAAGCTTAAATGTATTTTCTGGGGACTTACTATGGTGACTTTTACTTGCTGTATCACTCTAACTTGGGACAGTCTGTCACTCTAAGGTCCAGGATTTGGGCTTCTTTGCATGCCATGCTGATTGGATCTCTTATGTAGTCTGTTTCTATTTTTACGGTATCATTTTGGTTCAGAGTATTCTTTTGAAACACACTTCCACTTATCCTCATTTCCCATGCTTTGGTTCTTGTGCTCTTAGAGTATGTGAACTGAACTTGTTCTGTGTGCAATTAAAGACAAGATGCACTTGAGGCATGCATGGCAGCTGCTAACAGGTATTTAAGAAGAAAACTTGCTCAGAATACATGGCCCTACCCATCCCAAAGTATATATACAAAGTATATATACTTTGGGTGGCAAGTACTCAGCAGCAATAGCTTTGCTGTATAGATTTGATCCTGTCAGACCATGCTATTTGCTATTGAAAATACACCCTGATTTTCTCTCTGACAATTGTTAAGAAATGTAGTAAGTGGTGTTGCCCCTTCCTCCCTCTTCCACGGCTGAACTCCTGCAAGGAGGAAGCACAAGGCAGGCAAAATGAAGTGCCTTGGGTGCTAGACCCCACCAGGAGATCACCATCTCGGGTCATATTAGTTACTAGCCACAGAGAGATAAGGCTGCAAGTTTACAGCTTAGCATTTTTGCTTCTTGTTTTGCTGTAGTGTTGAAGCTGCTGCTGGTGGCAAGGCAGAAGTAATAACTTGTGATGTGCTCCTAGTTTGCATCGGTAGGCGTCCTTTTACAAAAAATCTAGGTCTTGAGGAAATTGGAATAGAACTTGATAAGAGAGGGAGAATTCCAGTCAACAACAGATTCCAAACAAAGATTCCAAAGTAAGTAAGACTATTTTTTTTTCTTTATTTTAATGCAGAACACTTATTTTTAAAGTTTCATTTTATAAAGCACTTCTGGTTTTTAATAACAGAACGTATTTTCCTCTTCTGAAAAGAAAACTCAATATATATCCTATCTTTTCAGTAGCTAAAAATTTTCATCAGCCTTTGAAGTTTTGTGATCTATTTCCTGTCACTAAGTACCTCTTGAAGTGTGGTCATTCTATGGAAACTGCTAAAATGAAGTATTTTAATCTGTTTTGATTAGAGTTTTCAGTAACATGTTTCAAGCAGACTGTTATGTAAGGTAGCCCAGGTGTGCTAGGATGTTATTAAACAGTCTTTTATTCTGTTTCATTGGTCTGATAGCATCTATGCTATTGGTGATGTAGTTGCTGGACCTATGCTGGCCCACAAAGCTGAAGATGAAGGCATTCTTTGTGTAGAAGGCATGGCTGGGGGAGCAGTTCACATTGACTATAACTGTGTTCCCTCTGTGATCTACACTCACCCTGAAGTGGCCTGGGTGGGCAAGTCAGAAGAGCAGCTGAAAGAAGAGGTACTCTTTTTAGTTTTCTTTTCCAACAAAAGCTGGTTTTCCACCTTGATCTTGGTTTCATTCTCTAGTTGTTTATCTAGCTACTTTTTCCAAATTTCTGCATTTGAATTTATTGCGTAGGGTGTGTGAGTGAAAGATGTTCTTGTGCATGCCACTCTCCCAAGAACCACAGTTCTCTTTAATAACTTGCATTCTGTGACATTAATATTGTTTGTTTGCAAATTAATCTTTTTTTGTACACTCGTACACCTTTTATGGTGATAGTTCATATACATTCCTGTGTCTCCTATTTTAGTTTTGTATTGCTTCTCATGTATGTAACAGTTGGTTGCATTGTTCTTTTTGATCATTAATTCAGCAACACATCTGTTTTGCAGGGTGTAGAATACAAAGTTGGAAAATTTCCATTTGCTGCAAACAGTAGAGCAAAGACAAATGCTGACACAGATGGCATGGTGAAGATACTTAGTCAAAAGTCGACAGACAGGATGTTGGGTGCTCATATTTTAGGCTCAGTAAGTGTCATGAATTGTGCTTTCTTGGCCTTATAACATTCTTTTTATTTAGTGTTGCATAGTTGTTGAGTTAGAAATGGTCTTTGTAAACAGGAAGGTTTGTGTTCACCATACTTTTTTTTTTTATAGTTCTGTTCTGCACCCCTGCCCTTCTTCCCACTTTTTAGTTACTTTGGTGTAACTAAAAAAAAGGCCAGCTTTTTTTTTCTCCCTCTTGAAGTGCTATGGTTATTTATTTAGTTTCTTTGACAAGTTTTGTGTGGTGAGGTTTTTAGTGATGGTATTTGTTGTGGTTTCTTTTTCTCACTTTGTTTCTATGAATACAGCCAAATACTTCAGAGAACAGCAGGAATTGTTGATTCAACTTTTGGAAGTTGATGGAGCAGAAAAGACTGTGACTTTTTCATTGGCATTTTCTTTTTTTCCCCTTCTCTTTAACTAAAGACTTCAGCAAAGGTGATAATCTTATGCTGCAGTCACCAAATATGGGGTCAGTAATTTATGGAACTTAGAGTAAAAAAACCCTTGGGATTTCCCCTGTTTCAGGGGTTTTTGTTTTGTTTTGTTTTGTTTTGTTTAACCAAATTTAGACCCTGATCTTTCTCTGTTTTGTTTCTTAGCTGTAAATTCATTTTTTTCAAAATGTTTGCAGAAACACTTCCATACATTTTTTGTGTACAGCTGTCTTTAAGAGAAACACCAAACTGTTCTCAATAAGATTCTGTGCTGCTTAATTTCTCTTGCAATTGTAGTAATTTAGAAACCAACATGCCTTAAAGTAAGCACAACTTTTTTTGTCTCATGTCAAGAAAACTAATTTTCTTCAGTGGGAAAGGACTGGGAGAAAAATCTTATGGTTGTGGATCTGAGTGTTAAAAATGTAAGAGGAGATTTAACTATTTTTGACTCCTCAAAGATATATTCTCTTAGTAAATATGCATAAATACAGGAAATAAAAATGAGGGTGTATGTGTAGTAACATGCTTTTTTTGAATCTAGTTATCTATTTAACTTTTCAGGGAAGCATTGAAGTTTTGGTCAAGTTTTTGTTTCATGGAAAAATGCTTAGCTTTTGCGCAGCTCTCAGGAATGAGAGAACAAATGCTCTCATTCATGTTTAGATTTATGCTATGTTTGAGCACAATTACCAAATAGATTATATTACTTACATTAGAGCACAAATGAAGTGTTGGTTAAAACATAACTTTTCTTTTTTAGCAGAAAATGCTTATTTATAAGCTGTTACTGATTCAGCAGAACCTGAACAACTGCATAAGAATTTATGCTAATTGCAAGTACCATTAAATTACAGGGTGCTGGCGAAATGGTGAATGAAGCTGCCCTTGCTATGGAATATGGAGCATCATGTGAAGATGTAGCCAGAGTTTGCCATGCCCATCCAGTAAGTATTTGCTCCAGGGGCTGTTGAACACCCTTACACAGACATGCTGTTACTCCATGTAGCTATTAATGACTTGTAACTTTTTGTGTTTGCTCCCTACAGACGGTGTCAGAAGCCTTCAGGGAAGCAAACCTAGCAGCATCCTTTGGCAAAGCTATCAACTTCTAAAATGAAAGAGCAGATCTTTGTACATACATAGTACATCTCTGAAAATGGACTGTGGGCCCTTATGGAAGGCTGAATGAGGATTTTAGGACTGACTTAAGTGAATATCTTAATTTTAAACATCAGATATTTAAACCAGTAGGGTTTGGAACAAGTGGAATTATCCAGTCTTTGTAAATTAAATACTTAAAATTACATGTTTATTTACACAATGAATGTTGAAGAAAATCAGCCTGACAGAACTCTTTCCTTTTTAAAACCAAACATTTTGCTGCTGCATGGGATTATCAGGTATGCTGGTCAGAGCTCTGGATGATTGTCCAGCATACCTTGTATTTTCTTAATTGAAGTATTGCTACAATAAACCAGTTGAATACTGGCACTTAAAATGCCACTGTCACTTCCGCACAAAAATGTGTTTCCTTCTGAAAGGATTAACTTTGGTATTACATATGAGTACCAAAAATTGTTTTGACCTAGTAGTGTTGGGATGTTGGGAGAAGAGGGGCTCATGTAGATCAATTAAAATTCTATTCACTTTTTAAAGAGAAAATAACTGTCTCTGTGATTCTCCACATCAGGTTTTCATATTGAAAACTCTTAAGGGGAAAAACTGAGTGCTGATTGAGAAATGAAAGATTGAAGACAAATTCATTGTACTGCTACCTAATCCTTTTTGGTTTTAAAGCTTCCGTTGTCCAGCTCTCTTAAACTTGAAATACTAAAACTAGGTAGTGAAGCAGTGTTTGCTGTTAAATGCTATGGCATGAGGGTTATTCTGCACCTTCCACACATAAGGGCTGCAGTGTCAGCTCTACACAATTAGATGTACTTTCTTCTCTTCTGTTTTCTATTTTTTTCTCTCTTTCTGTCTCTTCTGTAGCAAGAGAGCTTAATAAATACTTGACATGACTGGAGGGTCTTCTTGGATTTTGTTTGCTGATTGGATCCTTGTAGTGTCTAGGTTGATTATGTGAGCAAACTCACAAAGATGGCATTATTGGATGATCTCTAACATGTATATGGAGCATACCCAAATCCAGTAGTTAAAGCTAATTTCTTTTCCAAGGTACCATTTCTTCTTTTTTTTGCCAGGCTCTTCTGCCTTGAAGAAAATCTTAATACCTGCTGGTATTGTGCATGTCCTTATTCATTATGCCAGTGGAATGAGAAATGTACATTCAGAAGGTGCTGCTACAGCTACTTGGTTTTTTATAGACAAAATGGTTATTATCTTTCTAGCTTGCTTTATAGCTTCTTATTCAAGTATTGATCCATTATCCATAGTGAGTGATAGAGATGGATGCCAGCATTAGCATATCAGTTAGTCAGCAAAACACCAGTGATACTCTTCTTCACTGTGATTTATTTTCTTAACTCCTATTTTAAATGTAGATGGGGTTAAACCATAGCACCTCATTAAGCTCATCATCTGATTCATGGGTGTGCTGGGTTAGTGAATTAATGTGGATCTGCTTTCAGGTGTTAGTAGGAAGCTGCTGAATGGAAAATGAAGGTGAGACACCGAGCAGAAAAGCTTGATTCTTCCAGTAGATCTTGGCATTTCAGAATCACTTCTAGCTTAACAAAGGTAACTGTTAAGTGTTAATCATGTGATTTGAAAGTTCTGCCCAGAAGCTTTGCTCTTTGAGAAGCAGTTTTGTGTCTACCCCTTCATCTCCTGAGTACTTGTAGTAGTCTTACCACAATTCATTCTTGAAGTTCATCAGTTACAAAAGTTTGTATCTCATTTTATGTTAAATGAAGTTTGAAAAGCCAGGGAAACTTGTAACCAATAATACTTCTAAGTTTGTACTGGAGACTATGAGTTTTCCAGACACTTAAAAATCAAGTCCTTAAATTTTTGTTACTTCTCTTACTGTCATTCCCATTCTAGTTAAGCATACAAAAAAAAGTGTAAAAGTAAAATGAGCTGCTCAGCCACCTGTCAATGGTTTCATGGCAGTTAGGCCTGAGTGTTGCCAAGCTGGCACTTTCTAGCAGCTGCTGACTGTACTGGTGGTGAACAGTGTATGATACTGCTGTGATGATCAATTCCTTCAAAGGATTTTTTCCTTGTGCTGCTTGTAACCTCTGGAATTTAGGGGTGATTATTTATTTAACCATAATGCCCTTCAGTTTGCTTAGGTGGTGCTGTATCCTGCTGTAGTTGTCCTGATTTTGATGATGTTAATCAAGGTTAGGTAAGGTGTCAGTCAAAGCATGTATGGACAAATAGAATCCTGGGGTCAGAGTGAGCAGTCAGGATGTGCAAACATTCCAGTTTTGGGTGCTGACTTGTGTAGCTGATGGATATTTGTAGCTGTAAATCAGTTTGTGCCATACTGTACAGCTCTCTGAAGGTGCACTGTAGTACACATAACTTCGAGCTGAAGTTACTGTGAACTGGATGCTACTCTTGCATGTCATTTTTGTCTTAGAGCTGGAGGACTATGAATTGTACAGGATGTGCTCCAGCTGGATCCCTACGTAATCTATGTGGCCTGATGGGATTCAGCCAAGAATCCTCAGGGAGCTGCTGATGGCATCACAAAATGCCTGTTGATTTTTTTTTTTTTAAAGCAGTCTCTGGAATGGAGAGATTTCAGCTGACTGGAAACTGCTGGAAGTTGTCCCTGATTTTCAAGAAAGGAAAGGGGGATCGTGGAAACTGGCAGTCAGTCAGAGGCCTATCAATCTCACTTCAGTGCCTGACAAAATTATGGAGAAGATGTGGGAGGTATCAAAAAACATCTGAAAAACAATGCAGCCATTGGTCACAGCCAGCATGGCTTCATGAGAGACAAGTCCTGCTTATCAAACCTTATTTACCACAAGATAACCCATACAGCTGGTGAGGGAAGCCAGTTGCTGTACCCTTTTCAGATTTCAGCAAAGCTTTTGATACTGTGTCTCATAGGATCATTCTGGACAGAATGTCCAGCACACGGCTGGATCATTGACTCATAGGTTGGGCAAAGGGTTACAGTAAATGGGGTGTCACTAGTGGGATTCCATCTTCAGTGCTCTTCCATCTTCATTAATGACTTGGAGGCAGGTCAGGAAGGGCCATGTTTATAGGTGACACAGAAGAGGGAGGAGCTGTTGACTTCCTGGAAGGCAGGGAGGCCCTGCACAGAGACTTTGACAAATTATAGAACTGGGCAATCACCAACCATTGAAAGTTCAGAAAGGGGAAGTGCCAGATTCTGCACCTGGATGTATGGACAGGTTGGGGAATGAGAAGTTGGAAAGCAACACTGTGGAAAGGGACCTGGGGGTCCTGGTCAAGGGAAAGTTGAACATGAGCCAGCAGTGCCCTGGCAGCCAGGAGGGCCACCTGTGTCCTGGGGGCATCAGGCACAGCATTGCCAGCTGGGCAAGGGAGGGGATTGTCCTGCACTGCTCTGCACTGGGATGGCTTCATCTTGAGTGCTGGGGGCAGTTTTGGGCACCACAATGTAAGAAAGACATTAAACTATTAGAGAGTATCCAAAGGAGGGCAAGAAAGATGGTGAAGGACCTTTAGGAGAAGCTGTGTGAGGAGGAGCTGAGGTCACTTGGTCTGTTCAGCCTGGAGGAGACTGAGGGGAGACCTCACTGAAGTTACAACTTCCTCCTGAGGGGAAGAGGAGGGGCAGACATGGATCTCTCTGGTGACCAGTGCTGAGGGAATGGCCTGAAGTTGTGTCAAGGGGAGATTGATGTTCTTTACCCAGAGGGTGGCTGAGCACTGGAACAGGCTCCCAGGGAAGTGGTCACAGCACCAAACCTGACAGAGTTCAAGGAGTATTTGGACAGTGCTGTCAGGAATGTGGTATGACTCTTGGGATGTCCTGTGCAGGGCCAGGAGTTGAACGTGATGGCCCTTGTGGGGCCCTTCCAACTCTGCTTGTTTTGTGAGTCCAAGCTTGGATTATGATGTAAATTTGGTGCATTCATATTTTCAGTGCTGACCTCTCTGTTTTCACTCTACATATCAAGTGTTTCATAATCAGTGACATGAAAGTAGTCTTAGGCCTAAATGGGTATCATGCAGGGGATACGCAATCCTTTTGGAATGCTGTGGCATAACTACATGTGGATGGTGTTTCTTCATTCACTGGTAATTTGGTCTGAATCACCATATTATGTTTTATAGCAATAGTAACCCTTCTTTAGAATTACACAGTTCATGCCAAGATTTTATTAGATCTGTAACCAGGGTAAGAACAAGACTTGCTAAAGGATTAATTGATGTACCACTGCAGCTACTGAAAATAGGCAGGAACATAATGAGTCATACTAGGTACGTACAGTGATACAAAAGTACTGTTTATTTTCAACATCAAAAAGTTACTTTTCTTTGGTTCTGTGGCTTTAAAGTCAATATAAAACTTGTTCACCTTATCAGGTCTTAGTGTAATGTCAAAAAGAACTAGTATAATACTTGTAAAACCCACCCTGAACACAAGCACTTCCCGCCCCTGTTTATAAGCAAGTGCTATAAACAGCAACCTTCTGGCTGATTGTCTGTAAGAGGGAGCGAACTGTCTCTTCCAGCTCCACCAACTGCTTGGCTTTGTCTTCCAGAACTTTCTGATTGTTTTCATATGTATTTTCCAAATCTGTAGAGAAAGGAAGGCAAAAAAAAACCCAGCTTAATTTGTGGTGTTTTTTATAGTTATGGATAAACTACCATTCAAATTTATTTCTATTGTGGAAGATATTCTTTGGGGAAAAAAAAAAAAAAACCCAAACAAAACCCTCAAAAATCAACAAAAGTTGTAATAGCATCTTTTTGTTTCCTTAACACAGGGATGTAAGTAACAAAGAAGTTATTTTCTAAAGGTGAAAATTCAAAAGTGTATTTTGAGTGTAAAAATAATTGTCATTCTTTGCTCTATGGTGGCTTTTACAGAAAAGTGAAATGTTTTGGCTTGTGATTAAGACTACTCAGCAAGTCACAGTAACTATGCAGGAGTAGCGAAGAGGGGAAGAATAAATTCCTGGCCTGGCAAAACCTGAAGGAAAATTTAATTCTGTCTCTGGTAGCAAGGGGCAGATTGCCTTGTTCTGGCTCAATCAACTCTGTCAACAATAAATGTTAAATTCATCTGTGAAGTGGAATGCCTGTGTCCTGATTAGCTTTTGTTTTATGAGCTTTCCAGGGTGGGGTGAGGGGAGTACTGTTTGGAGATGGGGGTCTTGCTGGAACAGATGAGTCCTTGTCCTGAGCAGTTTTGTTCCTTTCCTGTGGTGCCTCTGGGTACAGTGAGAGGTGCCACATCAGAAGTTTGTGTCTCACTTGTAAGTTTCAGCTTATTCTAAAGAAATCTTTGCTTCAAAAGACTGTATTATGGTCCATAAGAATAAGGAAAGCAGATCACAAAAGTAACAAAAAAGTACCTTTTCTTTTCCCCTTCTGCTGATGAATAGCTGGTTTAACAGCATGAAATTGCTTCATGTTCTAAGGTGCCAAATTACCTCCTCAGAACAGCTTTACCTTTGAGCAGCTGGAGTTTGCTGTTTGCTTGAGCCAACAAGGCTTTAGCTTCGTCTTGCAACACGCCTGCTTTCCTCCTGGCCTCGGCCGACTCCTCTGTCTTCTTGGCAATGAGCTCTTCCACGGTCCTGTACTTGCCGCTCAGCTCGTTGGAGAGGACCTGTTCCGAATTCAAGCACAAGGTGGAGCTCAGGCGAAGCCAATGCAGCGGGAGGTGGCATTTCCTCCAAGCCCTTTACTAATCCGGCTGGAAGGAGAGACTGCGCTGGGAGCTCACTTAACAAAGGCAGAAAAGGTGTCAGGATATTTCCTACTTCTGTCCAACACGAAGAGCTGTGGTGAAGACTCATCAGTTGCTCTTTTGCAAATTTGTGGCTGTTCTACAGCTTCAATACTAGCACTTGGCAGAGATTTATGGCAGGGTTCTGTAACTAATGGAAGCTATGGCCCCTAGAATCACTGGAAAGATACTTCTGGCACTGCTCCTGGCTGAGTGGTTGCATCTGGGGAGGGGTACCCTTGCTACCCTTTCAGCAATAAGAACTGAACTAGCTGCCCAGTTGGTGTTAGTGAAGGTGCTGGGAAAGTAGTGAGGGTGGTTTCTCAGCTGTGCTTTTTGTTGTGGAGTTAAGATTAAGAAGTCCTATGGCCCAACTAAAATCAACCATTGAGCAAGACAACAAACAACAGCAGCACTGGAATTCTCTTGTGTTTACTTGACAGCACCTGAAATACTGCTTAGTGTTTGGATATTCTTGAATTGATGGATAATGCAGCTCTCCTGTCACAAAATGGCTCTCTGGAGACTGGTAAACTAACTACAGACAAGAGATGGGAGCAATGAAACTTCCTTTGGCAGATTGGTCGATTGTTTTGTTAATGAACATTCTTTTGCTATTACAAAAGTGTGTAGCAAACATTGGGAGTAATGCTATATGTTCACAGAGAAAAATCTTGCATCTGATATTTAGCAATTACTTCAGTTTTATGTTAAGATGATTATTTTTCCTGGTGCTTAATTCTGCATATGCCAAATTCAGTTTTGTTTGTCCTGAACCTATCATTGTCATAGAACCATAAATACTCTATATACAAGTGGAAAAAAAAATTCCAGTTCTCCTATGACATATAGCAAAGCTGATGGACAGAAACCTATCTGTGAAAGGCTGACAAGTTTCCTGCAGCTATTTCAGAACCTGAAAACTTCCCAATACATCTCTCTCAGGATCTGATACCAAAGTGAAAAGTTGTGAGCTTTGGTAAGAGCATGAATGTTGGAGTATTTTCTACCCCCAGAACATGAACAATAAATATGATGGATCACATGTATTCATTGATCTCCCTTTAGCCAAACCTGGGGGAGTTTTGCTGGCTTCTCTTTAGGATTGTTCCTGAGCTTCTCACCTTTTTAACTTCTTCAGCATTTTGTTTTGCACTAATAATTTTGTCTTCTATATTTCCCACATTCCCTACATTTGTAGTAGCCTTTTGCCTAAGGTCTTCAACACTCTTCTCTAGCTCAAACAGACGTAAGGTAGCATTGTTCAGTGTTTCTGCAGATGCTGCATTTTCAGATTCAATCTAAGATAAAGAAGAATGAGAGTTAGACTTTCAAAAGAAAATTGATATATAATACTAAACTTTCTCCATAAACTCTGCTCAGCTAACTTGTGTCCATATATCTGAGTTAAAAACAGTGTTTTAATTTTACTAAAAATGGCCCACTGCAGTCAGGGTGAAAAAGTTCAGTGCTTGAGAATGGTACATATGGGGCTGCACAAGCATTAAGGAACATGGTCAAAAAGTATTTGATTGCATTATACATGCAGGAGCTGACTAATCCGTTGACAAAACTTCAGACATTTGACTCCATCATATGATAATGGACTTGTGAAGCTTCTAAACTGGCCAAGCTTCATAAGCATAGATAGCACAGTGGTCTCATGAGGGCTTTGAGGCAAAGTCTGCAAATACTCTATCTGACAAGATTGCAGCATTTGGCACTTCAATCCAGCATTTGTTTATTTTAATCTGGTGCTGCAGTGCTGGATGACACTAAGCACACCAATACACAACCAGAGTGGCTGGCAGGTGTGGCTTGCCAGGGGTCTTGTCAGACCTGCTGGCTTAGAGGGCTACAGTTCTGCTCATTTAACTTGGCTGGTGCAGGATATAGGGTAAGAAAAGCCTTTTGGTGTTTTTTTGTTTTTTGTTTTGTTCTTGTCTGGTTTGGTTTCTTTATGAGAAAACAGTCCCTTAGCATCTGTCCCACTCACTCAAAAGTTGATGTGAAGGCAGGAATGAAGCAGTTTAGATGCATTTTAACTGCAGCCTCTGCTTTGCAGTACCCAAGAGCTTTCCCTAGACAGGCTTACATCAGTTTCTAAGCATCAGACTTGGTGCTGCTTCTATTATCTTAAGAAATACTCATAAAGAACTCACTGAAGTCAGCAGGTCTTGAGTTCCTTTAATATCTTCATCAGCTTGTTTGATGGCTTTTTCAGCTGCATTTTGAGCTTTTTCAGCTTCTTCCAGTGCTGCTTTCACCATGTCTGCAGTGACTTTAACATCTGTTGCACCTTTGCTGTGGAGTGAGATTGTTAATGCTAAAGATGCTCTTACTTTGGAACTGGAAAAAGAAAATAGGCTGCAACATACTGGTTTTGCCCCTTACTGTAGGAATGAAAATTTACATTAGGGAAAGTTAAACTACATTTTCTGATGCAAAGAAATGAAACAGGGCTGCATACCTTGCTCTTTTAGCTTCCTCCAGTAGCATTTCTGCTCTGGCAATGTCTCCAGCGCTCTGCTGCAGAATGACCTCAACATCAGAAAGGCTTTCCACGCGCTCACGAATATCTTCTGTCAGGGCCTGCAGCTGCTGAGGAGTGCTTGGCATCTCCATGTTCAGCACTTCATTAGCCACTGCCTCAATGCTATCCAGGTCAGCACTGTCTTCTAGCAGATGGACACAAATGACAAAGATGTGAGTAAAAGCTTCTCTCTGTCATGTCTTCGCACTCAAATTCTTGTTCAGCTGCTTCCTTAAGAAGGAAAATCATGGGAAAACTTCCTCCCTCAGATTTATGGAAAATCAAGGCATTAAATCTACTTCCCAAGGCGAAACTTCCCTCTCAGAAGAGGCCCAGCAGGTGTACAGACCCTGCTGACACAGCCCTCTTGGAAGCCATTTGAAGATCTTGGTGCTCAGCTGCACCACTCTGGGGAGGACCCAAGCCCACAGGAAATAAAACCAACAGCTGCACGTAGATGTATTTGTGCTCCCAGCATAGTCAGCCCTGAGCAAACAGGCAAGGAATGGGCTGCTGGCAAACAAGGATCTCATTTAACCTTTACTTGCTTTCTTACAGAGAGAGAAATGCAGTTTCTGACTTGCTTCCCCTTTAATACTACTTTGTCTTTCTAGCCACTTACAGACATACTTGGCAAAGTACAGCAGTACAACAGCTTCAGCTGAAATGCACACAAGAACATGTCACAGTTAGCTCTCACTTTCTTATTATCTTGGTTTTCTTTTAGTTTTTCTCATGTTTCCAGATTTCATCATACCATTTTGTCTGTCTAGGGGAGGTGGGGGGAATGATGACAACTGTTGCACTAACTCTTGGAAGATAGTACAGATGTAAAACTAGTTTTCACAAACTCAGAATTAAAATATAATTAAAATGTAACATTCTTACGCATTAGGAAGTCTCTAATCTGTTTAATAAGATTTCTCAGATCTTCATTGCTTCTGTCCACTTGTTCTTTTGTAGCATTGGTTTTAAGCAAAACTGCTTGTGCATTTTGTTTTGCTTCATCTGCTCTCTGTTTTGCCTCAGAAACCTAAAGAAAGAAAATGGAAGGTTTGCTTGCTTATCTTCTTATGCTTTAGGGCTTGTTTTAAAACAATTCATCTGGAGTCAGATGCAATAGTAACAAGGAATGCTTTTTCTCATAAAACTCACAGAACACTTGGAAGCTGGCCCTGATCCATACCACCAGTGCTAGTTTAAACAACTCAGGCTGATGTTTAGTTATCCATGAAGCTTCACTCTAGCAAGCTCCCTTTCTGAAGATATTTACAAGCATTATGAAGTTACACAACCCAAAAGAAGTATTTTCTGCAGAAAACCAGCACATACTTTGTCAATTAATATCTGTGCTGCAACAGACAGATTTGCCTTTTTCTTTTTTATTATCTTAACAATTGATTTGGCATATTACCATTCTGGAGAGTTGCTCAACTTCTGCTAATGCACTGAGGATGTCTCTGTCAAAATCCATAGCCTTCTGCCAGGCATTGTGAGCTACAGTCACCAGCCCGTCGCAGCCGGGGCCTCCACACTTCTTCTTCCCCTCGTCTGTCCGACAGCTCAGCCCCCCGCACTCCGACTCGGCACAGGAGGCCCCCGGAGCAGTGCCACACGTCTGCAAGGACACAAGGGAAGCAGTCACAGCCTGATTTCCATTCCATCGTGTGGGGGCTGGAGTAGGACACCATTTGACCACAAAATTTCAGAGTAAGCTTTTTCTTCAAGAAGAAAAACTATTTGTATCAGCAGCATTGCACTGAGAATTATCCACTACTTGGTCAATTGTTTGGTAATGAAATTAACACAGGAGTCGGTTTAACCAGAGAGAAAATTAGAAAATTGCCTGTTCTCTTTTACCTTTTCACGTCCCTGCCTTTCCCCCTACTCTCTTTTTGCCAAACGATAGTCACTAACTCAGGTTTTACAGCCAAAAAACCTTCCCGGGGAAAACCTGGGGGCTGAGCCAAGTTAGCTGCAGCTGTCTCCTGTGAAGTGTAAATGAGTCCCTCTTACCTGTTTGGCACATAACCCAGCAGTAGCTAGAAAGCAGAAAGGGGTGTGTGGGTGTGGGTCTGTGTGTCTCATGATTACACCCCCAAGCAACTCACTATTTACTGCCTCGATAAACATCTACCCAAGATTTCAGCTCTTGGGCAGGAATGTAGGGGAAGGAACAGTCAGGGCAGGAATGTAGGGGAAGGGAAACTAAACAGAAAGATGTCTCTTTCTTCCCTTCAAAGAAAAAAGGAGGGCTGAGGGGGTGGAAGGGATGACTGGTTGTAAAGGACAAGAGACAATCAGCATGTGAAGAACTCACTCTCTACCACAGGCCTGGCCTGCCCAGGGGAGTTAATGAGTGGTGCACTGCAGCCTGCCTTCACCCGGGGTTGTTCAGGGATTGTTCACTGAATGCAGCTGGCCAACTTCAAAGAGAAACTGAGGAAACACCCAGCCTCTCCCAAGAAAAAGCCATCCTTAATCATATTTACAGATGAGCAGGCACCCTCAACGGAGAAAATGCCCTTTTGACTCCAGCTCCCTGTAAATTCTGCTTTGTCTCAGGCAGGAGGATGAGCCTGGGGGGATGCTGAGGCCCGTGGGTGTGAGCAGAAGCATAGCCTGGCCGGGCACTGCACAGGCACAGAGTGTACCCAATGGAGCTGCAGAAGGGAAGAGGGGAGCCTAGGGAAAGCAAGCACTGAACTCGGGATTGGCTGAAGAGGATGGCTCTCAGCCCAGCAGATTTGCCACACTTTTCTGCATGTAAGAACTCTGTCCCTAGCAAAGAACATCGGATTAGAAGAGGGGGGATGCAAAAACAGGTGCTCTGTTGGGGCTGGGAAGAGTGGGAGGAAGACCAACATGAAAGGCTGGTCTTTGAAAGCCAGTAGTGTCAGAGCCCACCAGTTAACAACCCAGTTGTAGCCCACAAAACAGAGGGGTTGCTCAACCCAGCAAGGTGCATTTTTCATGAACCAACCACACATCTCACATTGTCATGTCCTACAGCTCCTCCCTGCCCATTGCTTCATCACAAACCCGACTCTCTTTCTGCTAGGGGTTTTATCCCAGCAATTCTCAGCTGCATACCTTCTCAGCCACCTCAGAGAGGTCCAGGCTCTGCAGCTTTCCAGCGAGTTCATCCAGAAGGCGTGACTGCTCCTCTTGTTTAGCCTTGAACTGGGCCTCCTTCTCATTGATTAAGTCTTCCACTTCCTGCCGCGTTTGTGCTGACAGCTCCACGGCGCTATCAGGATGAACAGTGGAGGCATTGACCCTCTCCTCTGCCTCCAGGGACATCTGGAAATACTTGGTGATGCTATCCAAGGCTCCTGCAGAAATCAGAGGGAGCTGATGAGAACTCTGCTAAGTAACGCAAAGTAATGTATATTACAGGTGTTAGCAGATGACACATCAGGGTTAGTGATATATCACAGTAAATGAAACACTGGCCTTGGCAGCTGTGCCATTGCAAGATTGACAGAATTTGGCCTCTTGCAGAAAAAAATGTTTGCTTCTTTGCTTGGTGGAGAGTGTCAAGCTGGTCTTTGAAGTTAAGTCTTTCTCTGTCCCTAGTGAATGAATTCTGCTTGTCCTAAGGGCAAAGGGAGATACAGCCTTTGAAGGTTTTTAGGGGAACAGTCTGTTTTCTAAGGATTCCCTTATCCCATTAGTTCTTATTGCTTGCCCTGGGATGTCTGACTTATGGAGTCACTGCTTGGAAACTAGTCAGAGCTTTCCTAAGAAACAACTGCTTGATGAAAGATGCTGATTTGTGGAACTGTTGATTTTGGACAACTCCTGGAGAGGCCTTGTGTGGGTGTGAGGGACCCTATGGGGTGGCTATACTCTGCATTTTGGGGAAGGTTTCCTTTGCAGAATGCCAAAAGTCAGGAACTCCCCTGTTCCACATGCTACTCGCCTCAGTCTGAAAACTCCCATGTTCACTGGAAACCATCTCAGACTTCCTGCAAACCAGGAAATATATAAGAAAAAATAAAAATACTTTCTTTGAAGTCAGCTTTCCAAATAATTTGGTGACATTCCTCTTCCTTCAGCAAATTTTGATTCTTGGCCCATTTCAGTGTGCCAATGGACATGCAAGGCTTGGGTGGCTCAGTTCGACCCTTTACCATGAGCTCTTTTTTTTCAACCAGAAATAGCAATTTAACAGACTGAAGGGAGCAAGGGGAATGTCCACACATATCTTGAAATCTGTGGTGCACTTTCTTCTATTGGGTCTCATCTACAATGTGTTCAGCATGATACCTTAAGATGATTCTGTGCCCCAAGAAATTGAGCCAGCTTTACAATGTGCAGCGGAAGAGAGACAAGATGAGGGGGCAAAAATTCCTGCTGCATCAGCAACTCTGCTAATGCACAGAAAGAACCTGTCCTGAAGGAACTGTGTTTTATTACAAATTAGATGATTAATCTGGTACTTAAACCCATGCACTAATTAAATCTTTGGCCACCCTGCTGCTTTCCTCCCCCTCCCTGTGACACTTACCCCGAACATCAGAGATCTTGATGAACTCTAGCTGCTCTGCGAGTTCCTTCACAACATGGTCGAGACTTTTGGCATCTGTCTCCAGGGCACTCAGGTCTGTGTCTGTGCTATTGCTCTTTGCTGATAAGGCTGAAAGGTTTTCTTCTATGTCAGCTATCTTAACTGTAACATCTGCTGTCAGCTTTCTGTAAAACAGGCACAGGACTCAACATGGGGAGGGAGAAGAGTCATACACCTCGTACTTCACTGGAGCGTGCTGGCTAGAGATGTACCCAGCTTCTCCCATGGCAGGACCTGACCTCCCTTAGTGGAGCTCCAAGTGATTTGTAAGAACATACCTACCTAGAATACTGTTTTGTTTCCTTTATTATACAAACCTACTTTCTAATCTACAGCACATATATAAACCCAAAACACCAAATTGCTCAGAAACAGCTGTGTTGTGTAAGATTAATGGGAGGGAGATTCCAGAGGACTGGAGTAATGCTCTTGTATCTTGGCAACTGCATAGGTCAGAGTTGACTACTATGATCCATACATAATTTGCTTCCCATCCCACACAGCTCAAATGTAGTTTTGATTACTACGAGCTCATTGGGCAGAATTGAACTTCAGGAAGCAGGGAGGGGGGAGCCTTAGTTTTAACACAATGAATTCATTAAACTCTTCTGTAAAGATCCCTCCTCACCAGGGTTTTGGAGGAAAACCTACTGCTCTAAGCATTCACTCAGTGAGCCATGGAGCAGGCTTTAGCTAGTAGGATAACCCTAAAAGGAAAAGCAAGTGAGTATTATATGTCAAGGCTGCTGTGAAACAGAAGTGGGCATAGGAAGCTATTCCCATCCATGGTGATCCCACCAAGTCAAGCATTTCCTCATTCTGAAAGAATCAAGGCAGTATTTAAGCCCTGAGATCAATTTACAGCTCTCTCAATAGCCCAACAGCCTGCTGCTTTCCAGGATTCCTCCAAAGCCCAGTACTTTCTATACCGCCAGAGAGGAGCAAGAACAGATACCCATAAGGTATCTGTCAGGAAAAAGCAGCTCCCCAGCTGCTCTGATCTCCCTCAATACACACAGAGTCCAGAAGCAGCAGCAATCCCCAGCTCTCCAATAGGAGGGAGGGAGCTGTAGGATAGAAACTATCCCTAATTGAGACATTTGTGCTTTAATCCTCACCCCTTCACTTTGTGCAGTTCCCTTCACAATGCACAAGCAAGTTGGAGCAGTTGTAGACAGGGCTAGAAAGCCTCTGTAATCCTACTTTATGTTAGACTGCCCCATCTCCAGACTACCATCTTTTGTATGCTTAGCCCTAAAAGACAATACAAGGCTTCTACTCTGAGAAAAACGGAAACAATCTTTGTTTTAAACCTGGCACTTTCCCCAACACGCGCTCAGAGTGCAGAAAGAAGCTGAAGTTTCCAACTCATCAGCTACAAGGGAAATCCAAGAATTTAATCTCTCCCCCTCTTCATTCTCACATAATAGCAGTGTTTGTCCTTTGCCCTGGGGCAGCACAAGGCAAGCATGAGTGGCTCCGTGGTAATTAGCTGCCTGGAGAGCAGTGGGAGCAGGACAACCCAGCCCAGCACTGGCAGCTGCACTGCTCCTGCCTGTCCCACCAAGTTTCTGCTCCCTGGTTTCTGCCCAGTGGAACGGGAACTCACTGCCAGTGCAGAGCACGGCAAGATGCTCCAGCAGCCCAGGAGCCAGAGCACCCTCACCCAGCCAGAGGAGCCAAGTGCCCTCAGCCCAACATGGGGACATCAGTCACTCACATAAATCCCAGCTGACTGGAACTCCCACTTCTTCCCATGACAGACTTATAAAGGTAACTATAACTTAACTATAACTATACTCACTCTGCTTCCTCGAAGAGATTCCCAATGTTCTTCAGGGGCTCGGCTGCTGGATTTTGAGCGATGATGGTTTTAATTTCAGTGAGCTTCTCCTCCAGAGTGTTGAGCGTCTGCTGGTATGGACCAGTGACTCCAGTGATTTTGAGGGTGTTAGCCCTGTCCAAGAACTGCTGGGTCCTATTAGCCAGCTCGCTGATGATCACATCCCAGAGGGCAAAGCACTGGTGGCACGGAACGCAGTCAGGGAAGAAGCCTGAGTAGCCCCGGGAGCACTTGTCACAGTGCAGCCCCTCCACCCCTTCACTGCAGATGCACTGCCCAGTGGCACGGTCACACTGCGGAGTCTGGATGCCACGAGGGTTGCAGTCACATGCTGGGAGGAGAAAAAAGCACATGTAAAGGCCATGGAGAGGGAAATGACAGTGATGTTGGCAGGGTGGGAAAAAAAATTAGTTATAATAAAGTGGTGAAAAGAATACAGATGTGGGCAGTGTCTCAGTTATAAAAAGCTAGTTATGGATGTATCATTTATGTATGGAGCAAGTGCAAGTGAGACAGGGGAGAGAGATGGGGAAATAACTCAAGAGGAGATCAGGATTTGCACATCTTGGAAACAATAAGAACAATAATGGAGCAAGGATGGACACCACTTGTTGCAATGTTCAGATGTCAGCTAGAGAGAAACTTCATTACAGTTTCTCTCCTGCAACGAAGAGTGAGTAGAGCAAGGCTCTCGGGACAGGAAAAGAAGTGGCAGGCAGGCGCACAGCAGAGGGTTTAAGAGCAAACCATAAGAGAAAAAGGAAAATTGAATTAGGAACAGCCATTTACTGTCTCCTCCAGCAGAGGAGAACAATCAGGTGAGAAATCCTGCAGATCAAAACCCAACCATCTTCCCCTGCACCTCCCACAAACAGCACACTAAAAGGAGATAACTGATTACACAGCACTTGGTTAAGTGGAGGAGCTCTCTTCCATAAGGTGCTGTGGGTGCTAAAAGGGGAATTGGCTTCCAAGAACGGGATAAATCTATGGAGCAAAAGCCCTTGTGTGATCTTCTAGGCAGAGATACAGGGACTGGCTCAGATCATGCTTCTGCCATGGATAGTGGGAAAACATTCACAACACACACTGAGGAGCCTGGCACTGGGCTGACATTTTGGGTATACAGAAAAGCAGAAAAAAATCTGGCAGCGAAAAGTAGAATAGAACAAAGAATGTGGTCATGGGCAGCCCTGTAGTGTTTAAGCTGTTAGGGACCAAGAGCCTACATGCTGTTTGTCACCCTCAATGTCACCATCAGTGGAAATGAGGACACTTAACAGATTTATAATATTTTAAAAAATTATTTCACACTGGGCACAGACTTCAGAGTAAGTATTCACACCTTCATGAAATGCATTTCTTTGGCACTAATGCATTGCAGAGAGAAGTTACTTAAATTAGTGATGCAGTGTCACTGCTGAAAGCACAGACACCCTCTGTACACAATAATGCTATCAGGAGAAGCTGTACATAACAATGCTATCAGGAGAAGCATTTCCATGCAGCGTGGCTGCCACTTGACCTCCTTAACCACACAGGAGGTGGCAGCACCAGAGAACATCACCAACAAGCAAAGCTTTTAATAAAGAGACAGCAGCGAGCAACAAAAAGAGAGGCTTTGAAAATACGCACATCATCTACCTATCATTATGGCAGAGTGCACTCAAACAGGTCAAGCACATGTTCCTCAAACAGAAAAAGGACTGGCATACCTGATAAAACCCCTCACTTACACATCCATTTACCAGGCATTCTTGAAGGAGGTTAAATGGCTCAAAAGGGCCCATATATCAATTCACACACCCAAAGCAAATGCCCCCTTGAAAATAGGGCAAAACACAAAGCTGTTTTCAAGACTGTACATTGTTTGCTTCAATGCCAGAACACAGTGGTGGTCTTCAGTTCAAAAATTAAACAAAGAGCCCCAGCAGAACAAATCACTCCTCAACAAAACGACTTTCTTGTACAATGTGAATATGATAGGCAAGAGACAAAAATAACTTCTGCTGCCTGCACAATTGAGCAAAACGGTCTTTTGTTCTTTGAACTATACCCTGACACAAGAGATTGTTTTTACTTTACATCAAAAGTGCTTAAATAGTCAACTCACCATGGAATATGTTCCCTGCAGGCAAACTGTTGAGTTCCTGTTTGAAGGTCAGTTAACCCTTCTGTCAACTAATAAGGCCCTTGGTATAATGATGAATTGTTCCAATTCCTCCGTATAGAAAGAGGCTAAATGGCATGTGGTTTTTCTCAAAGATCCTGAGGTCCGATCAAGTTACATGAATACTTGCTGCTGGCAAATCAGATCACTATATTTACTTGCAGATTTAAAAGGCTTATGTGAAAAACACCCGTAACCCCATATTGGTAATTCTACTCCTGAATACCTGCATGTTCAGGAAATGCAGATGACATGGCTTTAGTAGCATTTACATGGTAGAGTGGATTCCAAAATCTCTGGAACCAGAAAATACTAAGGAAGAAGAGAAAATAATTTAGGTACTAACATACTGTTTTTTTAAGTGGAAACCTAAACTCCACAACTGTCTGCTGGGGGATGATACGATCAAAGACGCAATGAATTTATTCTAAATGCAGAACAACAGTTAGAAGAATCCAGTCCTACAAAACTCCCAAACCGAGCTTTGCAGGACCATGAGAAAATTGTACAAGGCAGCTAGAAACATTACTATGTCTTATTTCTTAATTTTAAGATGTTTTATCAAGCCCACAAGCAGGCAATTCTGGCTCTGAATTACCTCAGTCCCCTGAATTAAATGTATATAGAATGGCTTTCAAAAGTGCTGGTTTCATACTGCTCTTTCTATTCTTCATTATCTTCCCAAGATATTAACCATATACAGGACCATGCCAGATTTCACCGCAACCATCTCCAACATCTCTAGTGGATGAGTCCTGTACCTTGTGCCCAGGACACCATCACCAGGCATTTTACACCCAGCAAGGAGCACAGTCAAGGCCACTGAAGAAAAACACCTTCCCTTTATGCCATGGTGGGGATCAAACCCTCTATTCACTTCAGTTGCAGCCAGTTCTCAAGAGAAGGAAAGCAAACCCAAACCAAGATCATATAAAGCCTTCTCAGGAGTGAAGAGTACCTTGAACACTGCAGTCCCCCAGGCAAATAGCTCAGTGCCAGCTTTCACCTCTGCCTCAGGCAATGCCTGCCTGCCAAGAACCCACCAATTTCAGTCTCTTTGACTGAAGGGCATCCTAAAGGAACAAAAGCATAGTTACAGTGGCAGGATGTATGTGAAAGGAAAGGAGGCCCTCCGAGCTGGCAAAGACTTGGAAAAAACTGGCATAGGATTGGCAAATAGCTCATGGAAAAACAACTGAGTCACACATCTATCATTCAAGATAGTGCACATACACAAAAAAATTCCTGTGACATTCATAAATTATCACTGCCAATGAACTGGGATGTGAATACCAGAGATACCCTGATTCCTATCACCCACTAGAAACAGAGCAAACACCATGTCAGAATGATCCAGCACAGTGTTTGCCCAAAGTACCCACCATCACTTCTAGCCACAGCAGAGTTCTTGTTCCTCCAACACCTCCTTTGTTATGTCCAACTACTCCTATGGTCATTGTGCAATTCAGAAGCAGTCCTGTACCCAACAGGCTAACTCAAACACGACCTTCAAAGTATTGCTTTGCTAGGAGATTTTGGCTCCAACCAGCACATTCCTAAATCTGATGTGAGACCTGAGTAATACAATACATCCACTGTTAGCGTATATCTAGTTAATCTGAACTTTTTCAAGAACAAGAAACACACAGGCACATCTAGGGATTCAGATGTGCCTGCAGATGTTTCAGATGTGGCTTAGTAGCTACCAATAGCTTTATACTCATATGTGGTATAGAGAAAGACAAAGTCCTGTAAACTCCTTTATTTGGCGTCCCTATGCTTATATGACAAAAAACTGGAAAAGTAGTTCATTTTGCACTGCAAAATCAAACAGATGTTGAGTTTACTTCAAGATACTTGGATGCCTTGAGCACTTTGAGTTGGAAAGGCCTTCAAGACAAATGGTTGATTACTCTCCCTTTAGACAGATGGCCCAAAGCCAAGGTGAAAGGCTGGAAGTTAATGCAGACACGGCTGCTTGCATTGAAGATCAGTGCTAAGACAGGCCTCAAATCTGTAAGCAGAGCAGAACATAGCAGTACCTCCCATGGAAAACACAGTAGAGGAAAAGAAGTCTTTTGAAATCATTGGCCCAAGATTTAAGAATATTCAAAGGAGCATTTACTAAATTAAACAATAGGTCTCTGTTTTGAAATATCATTTTGGAACTGGGCGCATTGTTTTCTTTAATTGAGTGTGTAACTCAATCAGCAATTTGTCTGTGGCATACTTCAACTTCAGGGAAACCATATTTTTGGAAATGTTTTAGTCAAGTTCTTCAGTCAGGATCTGCTGATTAGCAGATTATGAGTATAAAGGATTGTAGCTGTATCTGTTTACAAATGCATGTGCATGTATGTGCATGCACACACTGAATATCCATGGGTACTTTTTTTATCACCTTCATAAGTGCATTTCTCCTCCTTTTTCCTGATCCTAAAGATAGAAAAAACACTCAAACATGTATACCAAATGCAGTCATGTAAAAACCTAAGAGGAGAAATCCAAAAGAAGCAAATAACTAGCTTAAGAGGTTTGCTTTAAGCTCAAAAGGATCTGTGAATTGCTTTATGTTTTACCTACTCTGACAGTTCTACCTTTTCCTCTGATTTTAAACATTTAGAACTCACTTCCATTTAAACTAATGTAATTCAATATACAGTATATTTGCACATTACTTAATTTAAACTCAGGTGTGTCAAAACACTTTATACAACAGCAGAAGTGATAGAATGGATACTGAATGGGCTGTATGAAGACCAATATCAGTGTTCAATTCTTTACTGAGGGATGCCAGGAACAAACAAGTGTTGTACATCACCCTACGCTGAATAGAAATAATTTGTCCAGAAATATTTTTTTTTACTGCTTGAGACTGAGGGTGGTGAGCATCAGATGTTTAACTCCTCCACAGAAAAAAACACTAAGGTTTTGTTCAAACATATTTTCCTGGCATAATTTCCAGTGGTAGTGAGGCACTTTGATAGGAAAACCATTCAACAATTTGTAAGGTTGAAAGTTTTGCAGAGCTAGCAAATTTCTTCTGAATAATCAGCTATTGATTCAAGTTACTCTGAAAGCATAGTGGTAACTCCTCAGCATTAGGGTTTTCAGTAGGAATGTTAAGATAAGATCCCAGCCTAAAATTACTGGAGTTGTGCTACATCTTAACATGCTAGCAGACCATGCCAAAAGGATAATTCTCTGCAAACAGTCAATACACATTGCAATATTTTATGACCCTAGGTCAATTAAAATCATGAAAGTCAAAGTGAAAATTCTATTTTCTTTAGTATAGAATTTGTCTGACTTCCTTTAGGCACTTCTCACAGAAAGAAATAAGAAATAAGAAATCTCTGAACACCAAAAACATCTCCTATAAAAGCAGCCTATGTGACTAGCTTAAGACCCGCGTGTTAAATTTTAAGACTATAAAACTTATTCTTAAATGGCAATAGGGTAATTTTTAGTGAACAGCTGTTCCAGCACCAGCCACATAACAAAGACTAAAAACTTATAAAAACAACATTCTTATCAATGTATGCAGTGTGTATTTGACAAAAAACATTACTTTTTTTTTTCACTGTAGTTCAGTTAAATTCTGTGATTTTACATTAAGCCTTGATACTCATGTCCAACACAGGACATGCTTCTTGTGAAGGGGTTATAGCAACACCACCTAACTCCCAATCTCACACAGTACCTCCTACTAACTGCACTCAGGTCTGCTTATTCAACTTATTACAACAGTAATAACAGTAAAATTGTCATCTCCTTCATATTAGATGAAACATATACTTTAAGTATCTACTGTGCAAAGGCATTGTTTGAGCTGCATCTGCAGCCACTCCACATCTCAGGCTTTCCAGGAGCCTGCAGCCTTCTGCTGGAGACATGCTTTGTGGGTTGAAACTGGTGCAGAACTCAGCATGCCAAGTCCTGCACTTTAGTTGCCAGGCTTTGGAAATGCTCCAGCAGAATGCCTGGGAGCCCTGAATTTGATGAACTCTGTAGTGCTGTTATTTACTGCCTTAGGTAGGATTTTTATGTGCACACACACAGGCTCATGTGGAGCTGCAGCCAGCTTGAGGCTGGAGCAATGGCAGAAGAGTCCTGCCAAGGGGCTGGCACCACCTCCAGAGCAGGCAATGCTCACAGCACAGCTCCTGCCCACTGCAATCCTCCCAGGGACCTGCACAAGGCCAAGAGAGAAATGCTGAGCTCTTCCCCATCCTCTATACCTCTGCTGTGCTTGTTTCAGGCACTATGTTGAATTCAGTGAATGTTGTGCTTTTTCAAAGCACAGGGAGTAAGCAGTCTCTGAAGACCTAGCCACAGGCTCTGTGTGGTGTGCAATCCCCAGTGGACATTTGTGGGTGCTGAAGTGCAGCCAGTGCTGTGGGTTCCCGATGCTGTCCAAATACAGGCACCCACCTCAGCTGGCCCCAGCAGTGTGGTGCCAGTGTGATCTCTGTGGACATGCAGAGCAGACATCAGGTGACACTTTTTGTCCACAGCAGAGGACACAGACTGTAGCACCCAGACCAGGTACAAAAACTTACCTTCCCTTCTCTTTCACCATGTCTGATCTTACCAAGGTTTCTAAAAGAGACATCACAGCTGGCAATGGGGTATCCCATGGAGTGTACTGAGACCCTGGGCCACATCCACAACTCACTGCTGCTGCAAGTGCCTGAGAACCCATGCAGAGCTGCAGCCCCAGCCTATCCTAAGCAGGCCATTTTGCACACCTCCACACAGCTATGTCCAGAGCTTATTTGCAGACACTTGGGATTATTTAGGATTGTAAAGCTTGTCAAAGCAACATGAGCAGTATGGTCCCCATTTCTCATCAGGAGCTTGTGTTTCTTGATGCTAGCAACCTGAAGACCTTTCATGAAGAGATCACACATCACTGTCCTTAGAGTAATTGATTCACGCAAGGTTGGTAGTTTCCAACCTTGAGCAGAACCCACTTGCCCTAGAGAGTGGAGGATCCTGCACTGGAGTCCTTGGGAGCAATGTCCACAACTCTGCATCAGCTTGGTGAAGACTGTGTCCACACTCACATGGTTCAGAGTTTTTGCTCTTCCCCATCCAGATTGGTTTCTATTTTGCTCCTGAATGCAGCACAAAATGTGGCCATACTGGCTGATTGGTCCAGCAAGAACATGCCAGGTGGCAAATGCCGTGGCAGAAGTCCACGTTCCTTGCAACCATCTTTGTGACAAAGCCTTGTCTCAGTTCCAGCTTCACTGGCTGCAGGCCAGATATCCACTGTTTTCCAGGGACACTGCTCAGCAGCTCCGTAAACAGCATGGTTTTCCAGTTCGCTTGCAACCCACTTATCCCTGAGAACTGCTACCTGCCCACGCAGCAGCTGCAGGTCTGCCAGCCTGAACATCACCACTCACTCCCCGGGGCTAAATGAGGGCTGAGAAATCAATTGTCTTCTTGCCAAGGAGAGATAGCAGACAGGCAGGAGGCACTGACCCCAGCACACGGGGAGAGCCAGCAGCACCACCCGGCTGGATGTGTTCCCCGAGCCAGCACACGCTTGGAGCCTGTCCAGAGCATCACACTGCAGGCTGCCACTGCTCAGCCCTGGGCAGCAGCTCTCCCCACCTGCCACAGAGACCTCCTGTTGGATGTAATTATGAAGGAAAATCTGCCTTTCCACCCGAGGGAGTCTTCTCTGCCACTAGGGCACAGAAGGAATGGTGGACTGGGAGTGTAGATCTCACATGGTAAAAATAGGCTCTGAAGATTATATTATATCTTCATAAAAAATAAAACAGGTTTTCACACGTTCAAAAGACAGCAGAAACTCCAGGAGATCAGAAATTATGCTATGCTGCAAAATCCTGCCGCTAAGGTATGCAGATGGACTCCATCAATAAACCCTGATGGAGACAACTGATAGCAAAAGACAATCCCTGCCCTGGAGCCAGCAGGGTCAGCACACCCTTTACCATGTCAGAACATACACAGCCTCTCAAAGGCAGCCTTTCCCCCAAGAAACCCAATATGTACTCAGGAATTGAGACAACTCCCCAGTCCTTTCATCTGCTGCAGTAACCAAGTAGCTGTGACCTGCCTATCTACCAAGACAATGGGCTCTAAGGTATCTCTATTATAAGGGATTTATTAAAGACCACAGCAAGCACATTCCTCCCTGCAGGAAAAAAATACCTTAATCTATTGCAAACCCTCCTGGCAAAGGTTCCTATTTGAACAGATCAGAGATACAAGTTTGTTCTGGTCTGGACAATTTTTGAAGTTTCTTTTCCAGCTAAAAAAGAACAGACTTGTTTATAATGAAAAGACAGAGGCCATCCAGTTTTCTAAACAACCTACTTCATGGTGCTCTGTTTTGCAGCATGTAGCTATGGATAACCCACTGTATGGTCTCTGCTTTCTCCTTTATTCTATCTGAAATATAAGGAAAGTCTCCTAGTAAAAAAAAACCTCCAGTCTCTGTAAGACACAAGAAACAGTGGTCTTCAGCTACACACAATTGAAAGGCAAAGGGAACTGTTTTCCAGAGCAATTCTCAAACTCAAATGCTTGCAATATGTTTTCTTATCATGCTGGCTTACCTGACGGCATTGCAACCTTATCCTTAAGGAAGAGTTGCTTCTAAAAAGTTTTGTTTCTAAATAAAGGTCAGACAAGAAAAACACAGACAAGCACAGGCCTGGGCTCCTACCACATGTCCCATCCTGCATGGCACCAAAACCCCAGGGCAGACCCCACTATGCCCTTTTCCCTCTGTTCCAAGGCTCGAGTGCGCTGTTCCTGGCAGGGGTGTCCCAGTGAACCAGGATGTGATGGTGTGCCCAGCCACACAGACACTTCCAAAAGGAGCAGGTACCAGGGTTGGACTCACCTAAGCACTCCACGCCTGGGTCACCCCAGAAGAGCTCCTGGCACTCCCGGCAGGTCCGGCCTCCGAAACCCGGCATGCAGTGGCACTGGCCTGTGAACTGTCAAAGTCAAAAGGCAAACCCATCAGGAGGTGCGCGCCCCTCAGCAGCTCATCCCTGCAGCAGGCAGGGGCCGAGCCTCGGGCACGCACCCGCGCTGCCTCACCTCGTTGCAGGCGGGGCCGAGGGAGCGCGCGGGGTCGCAGTCGCACTGCTCGCAGCCGGTGCCGCTGGCCAGCCGCCACGTGTGGGGGGCACAGCGGTCGCAGGTCTGCCCCACCACGTTCGGGAGGCACCGGCACTGCCCCGTGGCCGCCTCGCAGCGGCAGCTCTCCGAGCCCTCGCAGTCCTCCCGGACAGTGCCCAGGTAGTTGCAGACGCACTCTGTGAGGGAAAGAGCGCGGCACCTCCACGTCAACCTGCCCCCGCTACCAGACTGCCCCGACTTCACATCTGGTTTATTCTGAGTCTGCAGAGGTGTGGGCAGATGCTGGCACGTCCCAATGCCAGTGGCCAGGCCTGGCTGACCCAACACTGAATGACACCCAGCACTGCTCAAGAGCCCACCTCATGTCCCGCGGCTGGCCGCCTCTACAGCTTCTGCCCCAGCACACAAAAGGCCACAGGAGTCCCTCATTCAACCAGCCCAACCCTCCCTGCTCTTCTCCATTCCGCCCTCTGTACAACCAAAGCTCAGGTCTGCCCAGCTCTCCTCAGTCAGCTGTGGTGACAGATCTGCTTGAAGTGGTGAACTGGCCAACAGCAAGCTGGCCTGCTCAGTGACCCCACCTGTCCTGCTGGGCTGTGCCAGATGCCACAGGAGAGGTGGGTCTGCCTCCCCACCACCATTTCAGCTTCCTATCACAGCCTTCATTCCCACTGCCCAACCACACCTGCAGGGACCTGGTGTACACAAAAGCCAAACCCTCCCCCCAAGATTTTATCTCTGGAGAAGATATAAACAGAGACCAGTATCAAGAGGGTAAGAAGCCCTTCTCCTGCAAAATCCTCCCTCCTTTCAGCAAATGTAAATGCTGCCTCACTCCTCCCTCTCAAATGGGGGCCAGGAGCCCCACCCAGCTGCAGGGCAACTGCAGGCAACTCCAGCTGGAAGTACTAAGGTTTTTCCTCCACCCCAAATGCCCCCAGGTAAAAGCACATAGGTGTTCACTGCTGCTCCTGACAAAGCTGGTGCTGGGGCTGCAGCCGTGTCTCCCACTCACTTCTGCAGTCCTGCTGCAGGGCACTCCCGTAGTAGCCCTCTCTGCAGAGGTGGCAGTTTTCACCCTCGGTGTGATACAGGCACTTCATGCACGCTCCAGTCCTCTTGTCGCAGGCCTCTGGGTCAGTGGTGTCGATGTTGTTGTTGCACTGGCACGGCTGGCAGGCGCCACCAACCTCATCAGGGCTCCCAAAGAAGCCAGACGCACATTCATCACATCGACTGCCTGTTTGAACAAACAGGCACAGTGGGAATGGCCATCACAGCTCCCTAGTGCGCAGCCCCGTAAGGCAATAAAGACCATTACTGGGCGGGCATTAACTGGATCATGTTTAAAGAAACAGAGACAGCACGTGGCGAGACCACAGCAACTTGGCGCAGAGCATGGATAGTACCACCCAGGCCACCAAGGCATGTTGCTCATCCCCTCATTTCCAGCGCTGTCCTGTCAAGCACCACTCATCCCTCATTGCTGCAGATGAGGTTCATGGTCATGGTGCTGGCACCACCCACACAAACCACTCTGCCCTGGCACCTTCCAAGTGAGGCAACCCCCTGCAACAACTCACGGATGCTGGTGCTGTGGTCACATCTAACCCATAGGAACATATCCTCTCCCTGAGAGGTTCAACCTAACCAGCCACCCCTCCACAGTCCCACCAAGTACCTATGTATCCCACGCTACAGACACACACGACTTGCAGTGTGACTGGATCCTGGTAGCAGCCACTGGCAAACTGGCGTCCACTCTCGGGGCCATCAGGGCAAGGGCAGGGGCGGCAGTGGTCACCTGATCCCAGGATGGGGTCTCCATAGTAGCCAGCCTGGCATCTGCACAACAGAGTACACAGCATGCAGGGACTGCAGGTAAACACACTGCAGCCTTGCTGTAAATAAGCTCAGATTTTCTACCACTGTGAAGAAGCAAAGGGCAGAAACATCCTTATGGCTCTCCCTTACCACTCAAACTCCTAACAGCTGTGTCCACAGACACATATTTGCCTGGTTTACACCAGTACAGGAGCAGGAGACCCAAGGCTGCACATCAGCCCTGCCACTGCAAGGCCTCTCAGAAGGCTTGCAATGGCTCGCCAAAGGCCTGGGGTCCCGCAGTGTGCTCTTGGTCACTTATGCAGGCACTGCAGTGACATGCAAGGCTGCAGGCAGGGCAGTGGGGATCCCCACTCCCATCAATCTCCAGGACCACAAGTGCTTCTCTGACTCCCTGGGCCCAGGGACTTTTGCTGCGGTTTAGCACCTGCCTGAGCGCCAGCGCCAGAGAGGAACAGCTGAGCTGCTGTGCCCACCCTGCCGAGGGGAAGGAGAGGGGCCAGGGAAAGGGCACACGGGCCATACCTCTCACAGTTGTGTCCGGCTGTGTGGTCCCTGCAGCTCAGGCACTCCCCAGTGTAGGGGTTGCAGTCGTCAGCGTGGCCATTGCAGTGGCAGGGCTGGCAGCTGGGGAAGCCCCAGAAGCTGGGCAGGCAGCGGTCGCACTGCCGCCCGTACACCCCAGGGAAGCAGTGGCACTGGCCCGTCTCCACGTCGCAGAAGGCGTTGTAAGAGCCTCGGACGTGGCACTCGCACGCTGCAGGGAGAGCAGGAGAACGGATGAGTTTCCATGACAAGCCATAACCTCAGGGCCCCAACCACAGCACAGCCCAGAGCCAAAAGTTTAACATACGTCGGCATCCGCTTGGCCCAAACCCAAAGGTGCCAGGGGCACATCTGTTGCACTGTCTTCCAACAACGTTGGGACGACACTGGCACTGTCCTCCATTGGGGTCACACACTGAACTCAGGGAGCCCTGCGGGTCACACTGGCATGCTGAGCAGAGAAAAACATTGGAGAAAGTGAGCACTGTGGCACAGGACAGGAATTCCCTACCTCATCCCACGTAGACGCCTTCCCCATGCAAACTGCTCTGCCTGCAAGTGCCATCCAGCTCCCAGGCACAGTTTGCCCTACAAGTAGATGGCTACGTACACAACGCAGTCTCATGCAGTAGTGCAGAAATGCTGAATATTATGTTCTTGCAGACATCTGTCATGGGAGTTTTCACAACACTCCTGCTGTTTTCCAAACACCGGTATCTTTGGAAAGTTTCCCAAGCACTGTTTGTGACCACGTCTTCGCCCGAGCCTCCCACTGTGAATATGTCCAGCGATTTGCAGTATGGCATGAGAACAAGCTACAAAACAATTTTACAATGACAAAGTGTCACTACCTATAAATAGCCTCCACCAAAATTGTGAAAATTTAGTATTATCCCAGTTTCTAAACTTTTTTGGCAAAAAAAGCAAACAGACAGAATTTGGAATGACAGTATTTCTCCAGTTTTGGTGGAATACTTCTGGTATCTGACAAATTCTTACCAAATCTACCAAATTCTATCCATTCTAAAGAAGATTAACACTGACATTGATTTTCATGACCTACATGACACACATTAGCCTCCCCAGAGAAACTATAGGTCTGTGAACTAGCTGCAGTACTGCAAAATATCTCAACAGCCTCTTAGCAGGAAAAAAACCTCACATACTTTGAGGAACTTTTGAAAAAACCTATGCTGCCTTACATTGTTCAGTTGAAATCTGACTTCAGCTGTAAGCAACCACACTGCAAAATACTACTTTGAATTTACATAGACACATGCCAGGGGAGATGTCAACTTCCCTGCTTTTAAGAGCATTCCTGAAATAAATTCTGCTCACAGAGTCAATGAGTGTGTACGGGTTCTCAGTCTCCGTATCCACCGAGGAGTACTGGGACAGCTCCAGGCGGATGGTGTAATTCAGCCCCTTCTCGAAGCACACAGGCCGCGGGAGAACAACGTATCTGAATAAGGAACAGGAAACAGTCCTTACTTCAAACGTATGGCACCATAAAACATTTCAGGTGCCCCTATAGAGCAATCAAGATAACAGAAAGCAGCCAAGACCCAACAGAACAAAAGCTGCGATGTGAGAGAGGCAGTTTGGAGGCTTGTGAAAAGTCACAACCGGAAAAAGGTTATCAGCAAGGTAAAGAGTCAAGCCAGTGTTCACTCACAGGCTGTGCAAACACCTCCCCTTCCCTCTACTCAGTGAACAAACCCTATCAGAGTATGAGAATAAACTTAAAAGCTTTGAGTCTACAGACACACTACTAAATGTGGTTTTAATAACCCACCTATTTTCATAGAGGTTACAGCAAACTGAAAACATGACATTATTGTACTTCAATTTTTAAATGTTCTATTTTTTCTCTTCTTTTGTCCATCCAGTTACACCAACCTGGATCCAGGTGACAGTGAAACCACCTGATTATCATCATCAGGAACTGTGTTGCCACAGCGGCTACCTGTAGGAATCTTGCCTGGCCGTGAGACACTGATCACAGCTTTTTCCCACTGATCAGGCAACTAGGGGGGAAAAAAGGCTCATCAGTATCAAGTAATAATCATGAACTCCTGAAAGCATCCAGAGCTCAGGCCTGGAAAAGAATAAGCACAGACAGAATGGTCACGGTGCTTCAGGGGGATGGGGATACAGCTGCAGCATCAATGGGGCATCTACCAGCTGCAGGTGTGGACTGAGAACAAGGAGGAGATGGCCAGCAGCCCCATCTGCATCATGGCATCACCAGGGGGTTTGCTGACCTCTTCTCTCCTCACCTCTAGGTCCTGTATCTGAGTATTCACTGCCGTTAGTTGCTGCCAACAGGCAAGCAGATTGAGGGATTTTTCTCTTTCCAACTGCTTGCAAACTTTTGGCTGCAGACATTCAACATCCAAGATGGGCAATTTGCATCCTAAGGCACACAATGCCCATCTGATCTGGCCAATAACAAATTTGTAGTCTAATCTACCCTCATGGGACTTGTTGCTTTTTAATTTGCTCATTAAACAGGTGCTGAAAAAATGCAATAGTGAAACAAACTCTAAAGCAAATAGTACTAGAAATAGTCAACATAATCTTGGATTTTCACACATCTCAGACATTTAACTGAGCACCTGTCCTTGTCTTTGAGCCCTGATGACTCCTTGAAGTGCCAGGCTCATGTCAGCTGTGCACCAGGACAGCCAGCACCTGCTGGGAGGCAGCAATGCCTACACTCACAAACCCACCTGCGGCTCGTAGCGGATCAGAACATCATACTCCATGGAGTAGGGGATGTTGTCAATGTGGAATTCCAGGTACGCCCCCTCAGGGACTCTCACAAATCCTATGCCTGTCCATGACGGTGTGCGGTCTGGTGTGTACTGGCGCTCTATTATGTTCACTCCCTACAAAACAGGGAACAGGTATTTCAATCCTGGCTTAAGTTATTAGCCTTTGGCTTTGCACAAAGATCAGAGCTCCCCAGAAAGGATGGCAGGCAGGACGTGAGCAAGGGTATGCAGCTGTAGGAGCACAGGGACTTGGCACTGCTGTCAATCCCTACAACTCTGTGCCACTGCATTTTGTCTTGTGTTGGGCCCCTATCTGGGAATTTGAAGTTTTATTCTATCATCAGATTTGTGAGAAAGGTTTTCAATATTGGTGTTTTTAAAGTTTGTTCTCAAGGTTTCAGAAGGCAAACCAGCAGCACATCCCCTTGCTCTTGCTTGGCAGGGTGGATTTTTGTGCTGGGCTTCTCCATCCCTGAGCCTTGGAAGGGCCTCAGGTACCACCTCTCCAGCTGGGTGGACACAAATGCACCAAAAACCCTGTGCCAGCTCATGTGCCCTCTGCTGTGGTACAACTTCTGCTCCCTATATGCAGTTATATGGGAGCAAAAAATCCTCTGCCTTGGCTGAAACTGCAAAGTGGCTGCATTTTGCTCAAAATAAATAAATTAGGGCACCAAGAGCCCTGATTGTAGGCAAGCAAGGATCTGCTTTAGAGAAATCATTATTTCCATCTCCCTGTCTCCTTGCTGGAGGCAAAAGTGATTGATATAATCACCTAGCTGCTGTTAATGAATTGCAAACAAGGCTGTGTAATGAGCAACAGAAAGAGCCAGAGACCCTGTTGTACCACACCAGCAGGCAAAACAAGCTAGAGGCAACCTCACTTACAAAAACAGTTTTTTGCACAACCAATATGATTTTAATCATTAATAAAATATGTTACTGATGTACAGAAACTATAAAACCTGTGGCAATGTGCTTAAACATGTGCTTTGTTCACTCCCAGTGAAGCAGCACCAAAGACAAGAGCCTCTGTGTCTGTGTCCCACCTCTCTTGAGATAAGAGGAGAAATGGATGCGGTGGGGTACAGAGAGGGATGGTGACAGAAAACTAACTGTATAGTCACGATCAAAAACACTGTTTTAAAAAGAAAAATTACAATTCCTCCCCCCTCAATTACTCCATTATTTATTGATACTAAGATTGCAAAGCCACAGGTTAATGGTTTTCTGATACATTTCAGTTTTGTGTTTTCCACATTTTAATTGAAAAACACAAAAGAGTATAAAAGACACTTCCAAGAACCAACTGGTGAACAACTTTCCCACAGCTCTCCAGACACTCCAGACCACTAAAACTGCTACTCACTGGACCCAAGTTGGCTTCCTCTGCCTCGTAGATGTAATGATCAAGTGAAATGAAATAATAGCCAGGCTCCACCTGGTTGCATTGACGTCCAAACATGTGGGGTCGGCATTCACATTGGCCAGATTCACTTGAGCAGCTAAAATGGAAGAGCAATGTTTACAACAGATCCTGGCTATGTTGAGACAGTGATGAAGCTATGACATTTTAAATGACACAGGAGGAGAAGTACTTCTGAACACAGCAGACAGGAGAGGCTCTTGGGCTCTGCAGCTGGGCCACCTGCACTACTGACATGGCAGCACAGTTGCAGGTACAGACCTGATTCAACCCAACTATCACTCTCCAAAACAACATCCAGGCTCAGGCTGGAAGCACGCATGGACCAGGAACATTTCCAGTAGGCAGTCTGCAAGTAGTTTCCTCTGTTTGGATGGCAAGAGGATTTCATGCTATGAATGCAGTGATTTCCTGGGACACAGGCATTCTGGGAGCTTTACTTGCTACCAGGCATCATAGCCAACAGGCACACCTGCCCTGAAGCCGAGGGCAGCCTTTGGCTCCAAGCTTGCAAGCCACAAAGACAGCATATCTGTTTGTATGGTCTTAGACAGAGCAAGAACATGCACGACCCTACATGCCCCCAGGATGCTGAGCTGCTCTCACTTGCTATAAAGCATCCAGACAGGTCACCATCAGCAGCTACACAGGGAGAATACCATCCCTGGCTGCTTTAGAGTAGGACAGACACAACCAGTGACATGGGGCAGTCAGGGCCATCACCAGAAGGTCTGTCCCGAGTGACACACAGATTTCCCATTCTTTCATAATGAGTCATTGTCTTTACTCAATACATCTTTATCCCCAAACTGCCTTCAACTATTTTATTGTCCCTAGAGTGTCTGCCCTGCATCATAAAGAACTCCTGAGCACATTGCAATTTTGCACACACCAAAACATACTTCTTGAAAGGAAGTTTTTTGGTTCACCAAAATGCACTTCTTTAAATTTAAGTGGGACTTAGAAACATTTTCTAAAGGTAAATGCCTCTGGTTTCCATTAACATTCTCCAGACTCCTCAAGCCTCCAGACAAAGAGTAATTTTTAACTTAAACTGTTTTTGAAGTTGCAGAGATTCACTTAAATGTTCACTCTGAGATGCCAGAAGTGCCTTAGCTGTCCCAGAAGAGGAGCAGGGGAGCTTCCCCTTCAGAGAGGCAATAACTCCACCACCTGGGTTACACCACAGGGATGAATTTTGGGTGAGGCACAGGATCCCACATCCTGAGCAGGAGCCAGAAAGCAGCAATTCAGCAGCTGAAGAGAGGAGCCTGAAGGAGAGCAAAGCTCCGCCCTTCCTGATGACGTGAGAGAGCAAAGTCAGGAGCCAGATCTGGGCTTTGTGGTCCTTCTGTGGCTGGAGAAAAGCACAGCTGCTGCCTGTCCGTGCCAGGATGCTGCACATCCCCTCCCCACATGGTTTTGCAATCAGCGGGCTCAATGCATGGGAAACAGGCTGGGCCATGGCTGGGCTGTTACCCCAAAGCCCTGGAAGCAGCTGTGCTGGGAGAGCTGTTGTGAGCTGTGTGGTGTAACCCATCTGTGCACAGGGAGCAAGCACGGGGGAGTAAATAATCCCTAACATCCACATTGCTGTCTGCCAAGGGCTAATAATTCACTCAGGAGCAGACAGGAGAGCCGCCCGAGGGACATTCCCACGGCAATCCCTGATGCAGATGGGGTGTCCATAGGCTGTGACGACCTATGGGAGTCACACCAGGATGAGTCCCACACTCCCCCATTGTGGTCCCATGGGCTTCAGTAGGAAACAGTTCTCTGACCCCCTTGGGAAACTTCTGTGACTAGACAAAAGCTGACATTTAAAGGGTTTGTGGAAGGAAGGGGAGAGGGGAAAATAAAAAAAACCAAAAGAGCATGCGGCTGTTGACAAGCCAGGGGATGGGCACATACCTAGCACACAGAGAACTGCTCTGGTCAGAGGAGCAGGCTGGCTACCCAGCACCCCACCGACAGGGCATCTAAGCCATGACTTTCCATGCTGATACTGATGGATGCATATTCAAAACTTACAATTGTCTCTAAAAAATATCCATCTCCCCAGTGGGCACTTCCAGGTTCACATCCTACTCCATACAGCACCACTGGGGCAACAGAGCAGTAGTGTGCAGCTAGCGTGTTTCCCTTGGCACCAGTAGGCAGTCAGATTGGCCAAAGGGCAAATTGGGAGCAAAGCAAGATCAGCCTGTCCATGTCACTGTCCACATCATGCCCGATTCCTGCTTTCATCCTGTAAGAGCAAAGCTTTGACATGGACCATACTCCGGGTTAGTCAAGGCAGAGCTTAATCCACATCTGGTTCCTACCCTGGCTGACAAAAGCAGAGCTACACTAAAAACAGTTACACATGTTCACTTGCACCAGTGGCACACACAGAGGTTGCTCAGCACAGAAAAGACAGGATGCCCCTGTCACCCTTGCTGCAATCAAGATCTACCACCTTCTGAAGCAGTAAGATGGACATCAAACATCCTCCCAACAGAGCACATTGAGCCCTGCATGCTGGGGTTACAAAAACATGAAGCTGGGTGAACAGGAGAGTAACTGGGCTGAGACTCACTTGTTGCTCAGCGCTCCTCCCTGGTCGCAGTCGCACGGCCGACATCCATCCATGTCATTGCTCAGGCCCCAGTGCTCGGGCTGCAGGGGTAATCACCAACACTGTAACCTGGGGCAGACTTAGTTCCATCTAACCCAAAGGCACATTTTTAAACACTCAGCACAAGCTGTCCCAGACTGCCCCACAACCCATGGATCCTGCTCCCCTGGTTGTGGGTTTACCCCTACAAGCACCAACAGCACTTCCCTACTTGCTCTCCTCCCACCTTGTTGACCATTTCAAGGGCAAGAGAACCACACATGGGGCAGTGGGTGTAGGGCACTGCACTTGCAGGGCTGTTACTCTGTAACTTGCTTGCTGGATAGACAGACAGACAGACTTGTTTGGTTTTTCCATCCAGTTCACTGCTAGATAAGAGCTTCTTTAGTGTTTGTACAAACACATCCAGTTATCTGACAGTGTGTTTCTATAACACTCCAGCAAGCATAAACACTACATGGAAACGTATGGCTTGTTTAGAAAGCAATTTTTTTGGTAACACTGTTTCCCTGACCATTTTGTCTTTCACCCAAGGACTTCAGAACTGCCCTAGATCCCTTATTTTCAGAGCAACCATAGGTATCCTAATGTCTCACTCCTCATGGTCCCAGGAATTAGACTGGATGATCCTGTCTACCTTGACATGCATCCCAGCTCCCCAAAACACAGCACACTTCATCACTCCTGACATATCAAGGTGCCCTTTACAGCCTGAATGTCAGGAGTGAGGCATGGGCTAGCAGGCATGCAGAGACAGTGGCCAGCACCTTGCTCCATGCTTCCCACACTCCAGCCTCCCTCACACCAGTGTCTCCTAGTTTATTTTATGGTGAACTACTTGCCAGACATTGATTGCACTGCTTTCCTGTCACCAGACGCTTACAAAAGCAGTTTCCCATCTCTGAATCACAAGGATTCCCGCCGGGGTGGGTGCCCAGAGGGTTACAGGCACAAGCTACATTGGGAAATACAAACAGGCAGGTCAAAAGCAGGACTGGAGTAGTATTTTAGATAGCATTCAACTTAAATATATACATTAAATTTTCCCCTGAATTCCCCATTATAGAAATTAATTTCAATCTTTGGCCACCACCCATCCCAGTAAAACTTCTCTGAGCTACAGACTAATAACTGAAAAGAAACAAAGGAGGATTATGCTATTTCCACTGAATACACTAGAAGGATCAAATGGCAAACTGCATTTTAAGGGCTCCAAGCTACATCAAATCTACAGTAATGCTTTTCCTTTAGCCAAAAGATGAAAAAAAGGAAAAAAAATCCATCCCACAAACCAACTTCTCCTGGCACTAACAGCTCCTCAAAGAGCTTTTGATCACACATAAAGGAACATATGTTTTTACTCACACTGACAGCCCACTGGGTCATCGGCACTCAGGCCATAGAAACCTTCTTTGCAGAGGTCACAACGCTCCCCCTCGACAAATAATTTACAACGGCACTGTCCGGCAATGAGGCCAGTGGAGAAATCAGTGTAGCGGTCACAGATCCCACCATTCTGGGAGCCAGCTGGGTCACAGTTGCAAGCTAAGAAGGAAGCATCACAGGAGTTTTATTAACTGATACAAAATTAAAGGCCAAGTCTCACACTGAATTACTGAAACTCAGCTGCTGGTTTTGACATAGCATGGGCTGGACACACAAGGACCAGGTAAATTCCCAGATTCTCAAAGAGAAAAAACCCTGCCAGGCTCACCCAAGACCTCCAAGACAGCCACCTTTCCTCAGGGATCCCAAGGCCATTCCCACCCTGTGGAGTGGGGCTGCACTTACGCTCACAGACGTCGGGGTCCCGCAGGTCTCTCTCCGGGTGCTGGAAGTAGAAGGGCTTGCACTGCTCGCAGTTGCGTCCCACGGTGTTGTGCTGGCAGTCATCGCACACTCCCCCGCTGGTGTTCCCCGTTGTCATGTACACAGCCATGTCGAAGTGGCACTGGCTGGAGTGGCCATTGCAGTTGCACTCTGTGACAAGGACAGAAAGCAGAGTAAGAGTCCTGGGGGAAGTGCAGCTCTGCAGAAAAGACACCCCGGTGTCAACCAAAGAACATGAAGGGTTTACACACAAGACCAAGTAAGGTTCATGGCACCCAGTCCTGCATTTTATTCAACTCACTTTTGCATGCATTACTATTGCGACCTTCAGCAGGGCGCCAGGGTAAGTCATGGTAGAAATCCAAACACTGCTCACAGTTTAGTCCTTTGGTATTATGTCTGCACATGCAGTGACCATGAACCTGTAATTGAAAAAACGGGAGAAAAAAAAGAATGAAAAAAGAGTCGTTTATAAATTAAAAAGGAAAAAAACCCAAACCATTCTACAATGAATGCAAAATAAAGCTAGCCAATAATGGACATATACTTTTAGAGACTCTAATCCATGTAACTGCATTTAGAAAAGGCATAAAGGGCCATAGGAATGCCCTTCATCTGCCCAGGTATCCTCATACGAATTTGTCCTTCTTCCCTTACTGGAAAACTAATGCCTGGATAAATGCTTTCAAAATAAACAAGGAGAGCACAGTCCCACCCCAATAATCACAGAAGCCTCTTGGAACTAAAAGTTAGCTGTTTATTAGCTGTCAATTAGCTATTAACATGCATCTATTTATATCAGCAGGTCACTAGCCCAGTGCCCTGTTTCCAGCCCTGCCTTGGTTCTCAGAGCAAAGATAACAGCCAGCTGGGATGGCGTTTATCCATCAGCCCCAGGCTTTGCCTTTGCCTCCTGTACAGAACAAGCATCAAGCAGACCAAGAGTGGTTGTGTGACAGCTGCTGCCATAGACCACTGGTACTACCAGCACTGCAGCCACGATGCTAAAGACAAAGCTTGGGTAGGGACACTGACCACAGGCAGTGGAGTGTACCCCGTTTGACAGCATCCTGCAGCCCTGCACAACCCACACAACTGTCACACATGCTTCCACATCTCCAACCAGTTAATAAGTCACCCATTAACAGGGTGCTAGTATGGATTCTCATGCAAAAACCATGACAAAAGGAAGACCCCAGAAGGGATGTGGCACTTGAGCAGCAGCATACCATGAAGGCAATCAGGGTTTTCCTTCAGGGCTTGTGTTTATTAGGACTACAACCTCAACTTCTCAGCTGGTAATGACTAACAAACACAGGTTATATTTGATTCACAGGTGTTTCAGCCTTTGATGCCTTTATTCCACTTCAATTTTAACATAACTAAGTCAACTTATACATTGGTCTCTGACCTAATAAGGTTACTCTCCCTTTCTTCATTCCTACCTTTCAATTTCATCAGCTTTATAACATAATCAAAAAAGGAGTTTTAAAACAATTATCACCTAATCTGAGATATGTGTTTGATTAATACCAATAATGACAGACGTGTTTGCCAAGGAGGAATAATTGTAACAGTTTTGTTGTTTGAAAATCAAGAGTGCAGAGGTGAGGGACAGAGTGTCATCTTTACAATTTTGTTCAAATCACTTAAAAGAGGCACAGACAAGAAGAGTTTTATGCAGGAAAGTGTGAATATTTACCATTCCTTCCACCTCCTCATCCAAGCCCTCCACCGGTGCACACTCACTGGCGTGTCCGTAGCAGAAGCAGTTCCCACGAACCACCATGTCGTAGATGGCATAGTAGTACTTCTCTCGGATCTCCATCCTGGAGTCCAAGAGGTTATCTCCCAGCGTGTGCAGCTTGACGAATTTGACTCTCAGATTTGTGATCTTTAATAGGTCTGCAGGGGACACACACAAAATACCTAACCAGCAAGCCTGTTTTGGAATTATTTACCAGATAATATTTTGAATGGGAGGAAGCCAGGTGTGACTTCCTAAGCATGCTTCCTATGGGCAAATTAGATCAGACTTAATTTCAGCATCTACACATCACTCCCCAAATTAAAAAAAAAAAGAAATTACATTATTTTACTACAAGTTGATAACTGTGTAGTAAGTTTAAACAAAATTTAAAATAATGGCCTATTTTATTATAGACATGCACGGGCACATACACAAACATTAAAGGCAAGGAGAAAAGCACTATCTAAAAGACACTGTTTCTTTGGGGTTTTAAAATACAGGATGGGTAAGGACTTGATATGAAGAAACTGCTGCCAAGTGGACCAGGAGCCATTAGAGTTATGAGACTTTTGGAAAAAGTCTTAGCTGGAAGCAAAGACAAATAATTCTTTTGTACATGTCCAACTTTCCTAGCAAATGTAATTAGTCACATTTTGTGGTAAGAAGTAACACCCCATCACTGACCACATACAAAGAATTTCTTGACGGATAATTCAAGGGAATACAGTATTGCAGTAATTAATACCATCCACATGTCTACTTTGATATTGTGAACCACATGTCTACTTTGATATTGTGAATCCTATGGAATTTCTTAGAGCCTTGAACTTGACAAAGCACTTCAAGCCCATGAAAGCAGTTTCTCCATTAAAATGTTGAGTAAAGAAAAAAAAAAACAACATTAAACTCATAGCAACGAGCAGACACTCCTCTACTTCACATATTTCCTTTTGCTCAAGGTAGCTTTACACTGAGGGACATGAACCCAACCTGAGAATGCATATTAAATCAGAGGTCAGGTTAAGGCCAAGCACTGCAGTTCCCTCAGGCCAAATGCCCCACAAGGTTTATCTTTAAGCCAGAGAACAGATCTCTCTGAGCAACAGATGTCTCTACCTCTGCATTCATGGATTGCCATGACCATTAACATTGGATTGCACGAACACTACAGCACAACTAAGTTGTAGTTTATGACCAAAGTCACGACTTTGTTCTGAAAAACAAAACATGACCCTATTGATTTTTTCTGGAAATGCACAATGAAGTAAGTACCTTTGTAGCTCTCTTCATTTGTTTTCTGAATACTGTTCAATTAGAGGGTCACATTCCAAGGTTTCTCTTGGCAACTAATGTATTTTGGAGAAAGGGAGTTTTTAATGAAAATAAATTCCTGATCAATTAAGGAAAGGACCAAATCCAAAGAAGTGTGCAAGAGCAATCCCTTGAGTTCACAACACTGATCTTTATTTCCCAGCACATCACTGTCTGAGTCAGGAAAAGGAGCCATACACAAATGTATTCATATGACTTCAAAACTGCTGTCAGGGCTAATGCATGACTTTGTTAGTGGATTACTGGCTTTTGTAAGCAAGTAAGTGCTGAAATGCTCTCAAATCAGCCTGAAAGATAACTGCATACATACTCTGAATCCTTGGACTGTATGGATCTTCAATTCGAAAAGCAGGATCTAGAACACGATATATTACCTGGAGGAAAAATCAAACAACAAAAGATTCAGCTTCAAAAAAAAAAGAGACTCTGAATTTATATACACAATAAACATATTAGAAAAATTGTCTCTGACCTCTCCCTCTGTTGAAGGTTCAATATCAGAGTATCGGGAATCACAGATTATATCATCCACTTTCTTCATGGGTCCAGTTGAAATCCCAGGAAATGAGCTCTCACAGTCATAAGCAAAATACCTGTAAACGTGCCAAGTCTGCCCAAAGTCAGATGATCTTTCAATCAGCATTGCAGCAGGACGAAATGTCTAACAGTAAGAAAAACAAAATATTTCATTTGGTTAATTATTATTTGCATTTATATTAAATTTTATTAGTGTGAGCAGTCCACATGTCTGGATTTTAATCTCTCTCCCTGCATCGACTATTTCCAATATGTGGAAATATTGGAAATACTTTTCTGATGATATCCCACTTTCTTCTCAGAGGCAGATAGATGAAATAACACTCATCAAATCATATACTAACCGTCTTCAAAAGATAGCACTCAATGGCCAAGTGCTTAAACACACTTAAACAAGAAAACTTTTAAGATTTTTTGATTCCAAACCCTTTCTGAAAAGTGGGGGTTAAAGTAGGGCTTTACACAGACAAAAAGATTTTTTTCCCACAGCTTGTGGAAAGCAGAAGAGCCTTCTTCCTTGCTGTACCTCTTCACCTGATCTTTTACAAAGGACCTAATGGGCCTCCTCTCCTACTGTAGGGAGCAGGAGGCCACTGCAGTGCTTCCCATCCAGCTCTGATGCCCAGAAGTTCCTGCTGAGCAGGTACCTCTGATGCTCAGAGAAGCCCCAGCATTTCCTCTCTTTGTCTGGCCACCTGACCTTTTGCAGCATCTCTGACGTTCAGTGCCAGCTGTCCTCTGTGCTGCCTTAAGAAAACCTTCTTTATGGAGATTGAGAGGTTCAGCTTCATCCACTCGTGCTGCATTTGACATCCCAGTCCCCACTGACCTCCTCCAGCTGGCCTTGCCCAGACTCTGGCAGGCTGCATTTGCTTCACACAAACCAGTGTCCTTCTTACCTACATGTATTCAACTCTAGAACAACAAACTAATGAAGTTTTGAAAAGATTTTTAATTCCCTCTGACCCAAATAAAATCATGTTTTTATTTTTGTGCTGCCTTTCAAAAACCAGATATTTATTTAACCCTAGCTTGTACCTACCAAGAAATGCCAACAATCTCTTCCTTATGTATTCAGAGGAGGACCTCCCAGTGCCAAGCACAAAAGTATTTCAGTCACACCTGGAAAGAAATTTTCTTTCTGCTTCCTGGCTGAAAATATCACTCAACTTAGAAACTAGTATCTCACCCAACAAAAAAATTTAGCAACCCAGAAGTAAGGCAGCTCAACTGTCTACCACACAAAGCCCACAACACATCATTAAAACTATCTTTCCCCTGCAGTCTTCCTCCAGACAGCAGACCGAGCCCCAGCCCTGGCATACAATGGCTGCAGTGTCAGGGGTCTTTTGGGGGTCCCTTGCTGCTGGCTTCAGCAGAAATTACCACCTTCCACTTCAACCACCACCTTAAGGCACAGGGGGAAAAACCCTATTTGCTGCCACAGGAAAGAGGAACCAGCTGTCCTAGAAAGCTGATGCGTAAAAATAAAGAGATTAATTTGTCCACATGGGAAGAGCATTTAGAATGTACAGGACATAAGCTACCATTCCAAGACATCTGTTTGTGAAAAAACAAAGACACTTTGTGTACAGATGTTCCTTCTTCCTGAAGACCTTTCCATTTGCCAAAGGAAAACTGGCCAACTTTTTTCAGGAAAAAAATCCTTGCTACTATATGACTTAGCTAACAATCTTCTGGAATACAACCACCAGAGACACACCAACACAAAACCCAGCTTCAGTATGACTCCTTCTGTAGCTTCACTGAAGTTCAAAGACAAATCAGAACTCAGCCTTTCTGCATGACTTCAGCACTGGTTAATGGCTGGCAGCTCTGAAAAATTCAGGCCAAGCAGCTCAGACAAAGCCCAGATCCCAAATATCAAATAGATGTGAAATACTATGAGACCTCTCATTTCCTCATGTTTTAGTGTTTGGGGCTTCCTTACCTTGAAGGTCATAATGAGATGAGTGAAATGAAACTCAGCCTCCAGGTCCAGCTGGATAGTCACATTTTCCAAACCTGCAGCGGCAGAGAAAAGAAGGTGTTAGCAAACAAGGACACACCTGCCAGTCTCTACATCTAAATTTTGCCAAAGCTCTTCACTCTGCTGGCATAAGACTATTTTCTTTACCACATGGCTCTGTTTGGAGAAGGAATATGATGGTTTAATGCATGCCTGAGGTAGAAGGGGAGACACCAAGAACCTGCTGCAGAGTATCTCACATGGGATTCCTGATCAGCGCCAGACACGCTACACCCAGAGTGTGAGCCTGCAGTGCTCTTTGGGACAGAGGTGTGGATGGGACCACCACAAGCTGGGTCCTGGCACCAAAGTCCCCAGTCCAGCTGGGGATGCTGAGCCCAGATCTGTGTGGTGGCTGCACGCTGTTCTCCCACACCCCAGCCTCTCTGGCAGCAGCAGCAGCAAAAGTTTCTGCAGCCCTAATACCCCCAGTCTCACTGATGTCTGGGGGGGAGGGGGGCATTCCCTACCATGTTTCACTCACTCTGAACTTTCCTGTCCAGAGAACAGCTCCTTTATAACCTGGTTTTGAGACACTCCTAAAGCAACTATCACAGCCCTGCTTTGCAGCCTCGAGGGTTAAGAAAATGGTGAGAGGAGAAAGGTCTTCCAAACTGCTGTAACCAAACCTGTGGTCAAGGACTCTACGCAGAAAGGAAGAAAAACAGCTAGAAATATTATTCTGCCTTGTGAAAAGAGCTCTCAAAACAGCTGGATACTAATTATACTGTAGTTAGAAATAAAAAATAAAATCAAGATTTACAGAGAGGAGAAAGGGTAAGAAATGAAAATAATAAAACAATAAGGCACTTAAATTTTTGACCAGCTGTAACCTTCTGTGAAGCATGCAGCAATAGTCCCTTATGCTGTATGCCTGAAAACATGAATTGGACAGAAAGAATCATTTGTTTTTTATTGTTGAAGGACATTTTCATGACCTTATGAGCTAAGAAACTTTTCTGTGTGAATGCTGCCAAGCCTGTTGCAAAAAACATGAATTATCTGGAATGCTGGAAGAGAACTGCTGGTGGCAAGCAGTTGATCTAAATGGTTAGAAAGGATTTAGTAAAAATCTTTCTTTAACAGGCTGCAAAACTGTTACAAATATTACCTATTTTTTGTTTTCATATACAATAAGGCAACTACTGCCAATACATTTGCAGAAGTCCCACCCTGTCTAGCTGGCTTAAAGGTTTCAAGACTGCTGTTTGAGAAACCCTCACTGCCTTTGTGTATGAAGGCATGCCAAAAGCATAACCAGAAAAGTAATACAGGCAGAGGAAGTATTAAAAGAAAAAACAAAAACCCTACCAAACTAATATGCAATTTTTGTTTTTAACGAGCTGGCTTGTTTCTGCAGTTCATTTTACTGTTTGGCAAATGCTACAGAAATTCAGGGAGCTCAGGAGGGAGAAGGCAGCTTGTAGGGTAAGAAATATCCCTGGCTTTACTGTCCTGGGGTAGGAAAAGGAAATTGGAGATCTGCAGGCAGGGCAAGAGCCAGCTCTGCGCCCAAACCCCCTCCTTCCACAGCCTCCAGCCCTTGGCGTGGGGAAGCCCTGGGATATTTACTCCTGGAAGGCTGCTCTGCTCTTGCTGCCCAAATATGAGGGAGATCTGAGGCCAGTGTGGGAAACTCTTCTCTTTAGGAAAGGATTTTTGCAGTGCTTGTACGGCTGTTTCCAGCACTCCTGGAGGACTCGAGGGGTTTTGTTGCAGATTAAGGAGCGCTCCAGGGCACACAAAAGCAGCCAGTTTTACTCATGGCTCCTCACACAGCATGATCCTTCACCGGGCAGTAATCACCAGGCCAGAGATAAGAACAAACCCACAGGTACCCTTAAACAAAAGGAGGGAAAACAGCTCCCAGCCCCGGAAATTGCTCCGGACAAGCCGCATACCATTTTCCGACTGCCACCAGAGCTTCAGGCGATTTGGAGCGAATGTGGTGACGACATTTTCAATGCGGTGACTGTCGGGATTGAGAGTATCGTGGAAGGGATCCTCCGAATCACATATGAAACATTTTTTGTCCTCCTGGAACAACACGATAATCAGCATTACTGATTTTATCCATGGGGCAATAGTTGCTTCCTGCAGATAAGAGTATTTTCCAACCATATCACATTCCACTCATTTTGCCTGCAGGAATCATCAAAGATTTTTTTTTGTTGAAATGCTAAATGCTTTTACCCCTATGAATTAATGCAAATTGCCAAATGGAAAATATGCCCGGAATTCCATAAACCTCATTTTTAGGGGAAGCATGTTTTCAATGAAAATTGCAGTTTCAGGAAATCTCTTCCAGTGCACGTATTCTCCAGCAGAACTCAAAACCAGTGGCAACATCTACAGAAAATTGCTGAATTGCTTCTGTAAAAATGCACACGTGCAAAACTGCATCTTAACAACTTGTGTGAAATAATTGTGGCTTTTGGAAGCTGTCTTGGAGATGCAAGTTGCCTGCATTAGCGATATCTCCCATGAGGCTCAGTGCACATCAAGGGGCCCTCTGTGATTTAGCCCTTTTCTCTGTATTCAGCCTGTCAAACTCCTACCCAAACCCCGTGTCTTCAGCTGGTATTGCAACCCCAAACTGTGTACATAAGGTCCATTTGCACACATTACAAGGTCTGCCCAAGCAAAACCAGCTCGGAACAAGTCTGGGACGTGCTGCTTGGGGAAGCTTCTTCACCAGGGGACAAAACCCCATCATGGCTATTACTACAAACAGTGCTATTTTTGCATTGTCCTTCTGCCTAAAACCACCACTGTCTGATTGCAAGGTAGGGTACAAACTGAACCAGAAGGGAGGGTTCCTGCCCAGACCATCGGAAGGGGCAGATGAGGGAGCAGAGCTCAATGGATGGCAGTGAAGGAGCCCCAGCACACCAACAACTCATCCCTGCCGAAAGCTACACAGGCGTCATTCCTCCAGCACGTTTATGGAGACAAATGCTATTTTTTATCAGCCAAGAACGTGACAGCTGTCAGGTCTGCACCACACAGGCTTTCCATTTCACCAGCTCTGGCTTCAGTGGCTCCTCCCAAGCTCAGGGCTTCACCTTCCATGAGTCCTCGAACACTCCTCCAGCAAAAAGGAACGGCAAGGGCAGGGTCACAGGGAAGACGCTCCCTACTGTCTGCTCCAGGCTTCTCTCCCCCCGCACTTCATGCTGCAACTTGCTCCTTCTCTGACCAAAACTGAATCCTAGAAGACCTAATTCTGCCAAGCACTCAGTGCGGCCATGCCCCATGTTACTAAGAGGATACTGGCAAATTCCACGATTTCTTCAATACCACACACTGTGGTTCACAATAACCAGAGACATCCAAATGCTGAACTGTGGCTGGGAGATCAGGAATATGGGCACATGAGAACTTCTGAAGTCATGTTTTTTACAATGGCACTTCAACATTTTTTGAGACAAGAAAATGTAACAAAGCACCTTTGTTATTTTGTTCTACCAGAGATGCTTACGTTGTTAAAGTCAATCCCAACATACACTGAAAATGTTCAGTAAAGCTAAATCCCACGTCAAATAAAGTATTAACTCTATTAGACAGATCATATACGGTAAAACTAAAGGTGGGGGAAGGATGAAGGGAGATTTGGTAACTTCAGGGCACAAATGAGTCAAGTGCTACAGCCTCTCCTGCTTCCTGTGGTTTTCCTTCCAAGTGCCAGAATCCGGCCCTATTGTCTCCACAGTAATTGGTCCCGAGATTATCCCTTTACTTTCAGTTCAACAGAGTTCCACGTATAACTGGTATACTTCTCCACCATCCCTTCTCTCTCAAAGATTTTAAGTTTGGTGAGCTACTTCTGGCTTTAAAAAGCAAGAGCTCACCAGATGTGCTGAGACAACCTCATTCTCATCCTTTCACTCCGGGACCATACACATATAATTACATTACGGTCTGTGGACAAAACATTGCCGGGCCCTATAGCCCGCTCTCCTTTAGGAAGCTGTCTAGACGGCTCCGAGCGAGCCGGGGAATAAAGCATTAATTGAACTAAACTGCGGCACATTCTTCTTTATTGGCTCGATCAGGAAAGGCGGGTCGGAGCCGAAAGCCGCGGGGGATTCCCTGGACCCAGGGCGCGGGGTCCCGCACGGGGCACGGTGCTGCCCCGCGGGCAGCGCTGCCCGCGCATCCCACCCGCGGGCGGTGGCTTGTCCCGCCGCCCCGGCCGGGCGCTGCCCGCGGGCGCGCAGCCCGCGCACGGGCGCTGCCCGCCCCAGCGCCGGCAGCGCTGCCCCCGCGCCCGGCGCTCACCTGGAGGTGGCTGACGATGCAGTAGGGCTCGGGCTGGCGGAGGCCGCAGGTGGAGGAGGCGGAGAGGCGGGCGGCGCGGCCGATGAGCAGGTCGCCGGTGGCGGGGTAGCAGCTGCCCTCGGCGCAGCCATAGCTGTACTCGGGCTCCTGTGCCGCCGCGGGCCACAGCGCTGCGCGGCCGCGGAGGAGAGAGGGGGACAGAGGGGGACAGAGGGGGACAGAGGTGAGAGAGGGAAGCGGGAGCGCGGCCGGGCTGGGCGCCCCGAGCCGCCCCGGCGGGCGCTGCAGAGGCGCGCCCAGCCCGCCGTGCCCCGACGGCGGCCGGAGCGGAGCGGGAGTTACCGAGGCAGCAGCAGAGGTACAGCGGGAGGCGGCCCATGGCAGGCGGCAGGACGGGACGGGACGGGACACGATGGGACGGGACGGGACGCGGCTGCCGCTCCACGCGCCGCCGAAAGCCGCGGCTCCGGCCGCTCCACGCAGGCGCCGCGTTCCCGACTGCGGCCCCGCGCCGCCGGGCGCCCCCCGGCCCTCCTCCTCCCCCTCCTCCTCCTCCGCCCCTCCGCATCCGCGGGGCTGAGCCGAGCCCCTCCCGCCCGGCCCCCCGCCCTGGGGCAGCCGTGCCCTTAGCCGGGGCAGGGAGCGCAGCCGTCGAGGAAAGGCAGCTCGGTCGGGGTGGGAGGCAAGGAGAGGTCCTGTCCCGCTGTAGCCAGGGAGCCCCGAGCGGGGCACCGGGGACTCCAGCCCCCCGGCCCGCAGGCTGTGCCCTTTCCAGCGTCGGGAGCGGGCTCTGGGCAGGGTGCGATAATTGAAGGGGGTGGCAGATGGCGGGGGGGAAATTACCAGTCCGGTGCCCCCCCCTCCCTGCCCCTGTCAGTGGAGAAGCAAAGAAGGAATGGGATTATTGACCTAATCCTGCCTTTTGCCGGTACGTGGATGAAGCCGGGCCCCTGCAAGGAAAGGATGGATGGATGGATGGATGGATGGATGGATGGATGGATGGATGGATGGATGGATGGACGGACAGTGGTGCATACTTGTGTGGTAAGGTCCAAATCCCAGCAAAGAAGCAGGGAGTTGGCAACTGTTACACACAAGGTTTGGTAGCCCCGCTCTGCCTGGTGCTGTGATGCCAGCACATGTGGCTCAGGAGTGCCGTTCCTGGGGATGGTGGCTGCCATACCTGGTCAGTTCTGGCCCAGACAGAGGCCCAGCAAGGCCAGCAAAGCCACTGCCAGGCTGTGTGGCATTCACTGGGAGCACTGGGGCAGCTGCAGGGAATGAATGACTGTGCTGGAGCTGCCCCTCCACCCCAGCCTCTCACATCAGTGCCCTGGCCTCTGCTGGGGAACATGAGGGCTTCATTGGCTGGTAGCAGAGTTTCCTCAGCACCCGGGAAACATGTTTAGTGTTAAATAATGCCTAGGAGTCTGTATGAAGGATGGCTGTGGCTGGGACAAATGTCTGAGTTTATATACCCAGGTTTTGCTTGTGCATGTGTAACACGTGTACTTGTGTAAATCTTTACCAGGTACCAGCGTCCCCCAAGAACACTTTGCCCTCACTATTTGCAGTGCCAGAATGAAAACACACTATGGTCTGTCTGGCCCAGCAAACCCTGCCGAGGTAGGTAAATATGTTCATTCTCATTTTACAGATGGATAAGCAGAAACAGAGAGATACCAAGTGACTTGCCCTAAAGGTTAAACACCAGGTTTGAAACATAACCCAAGACTCTGAATTAAAGAACTTGTGGAGCTGTTTCATTAAAGAGATCCATAAAATTAAATCATTCTAAACTGACAGGGCAGGAATTGTAATATTCTAAACTTCTTCTGCAATGTGGTTTTCTAAATTCACAAAACAAATTCTGTTTCATAGCCCTGTTATATTTTTTAAGTTTCAGTACACCAAACATTTTTGTTCCCCCACTAACAGAAAATGTTTTACTTTGCTGCTGGTAGAGCCTCCTCTGGCCCATGGCAGATGGGCAGCAGCATCACCCCATGTGCAACTGTTTCATTGCCAGTGGACATTTTCTGTTTTTCCCAACTTTGATTGAAGTTTTCTTCTTTTGTTTTTTTTTTTTGTTTTCATAGCCTTGTAGAAGTCCTATCCTCCCCTATAGGCTCCTTTGTGCCTTGGCATAGAAAGCATGAAAACACACTTTGTTCCAGCCTGGGGGTGACCCTGCCATGCGACATCAGGGATTGAGTTGGAGCTTCAGCCACAGCCTGGGGTTGCCACCATCACCCCTAACCGTGGTATTTTTTCAGAGGTAAGGGAAACCACCACACTCAGTGTGTGAGTAATTAGGAACAGGGGACTTGTGTCCCTCCCTCTCTGCAGTGCTCATGACAAACAGTGAGTGGGAGTATTTTAATTTGATTCTTCAAATGATAAAAATTCAGTTTCGTGTTGTGCCCTCTCCTTGTGGTTGGTGAACCACCTTTGCTGCCCTGGAGTGTCCATTTTTGTGCATGGTTGGAAGTCTCAAAAAACAAAATTTCAGAATTTGACCCCAGTGGGACCCACTTGATCACCCATGTTCTTAAAACACTGCAGTGGTCGAATGCCTGGTAGACAGAGCTGATGATATGATTTTGATTAAATATATCTTTGATTATATGTCAGTTTGGTTGTGTTGCTTGCATTTTGATTAATGCCATTAAAGTAAAAATGCTCTACAGCAGGAAATTTATTTCAGTTATTTTTCAAGAAACAGTTTTCTGAAGCCACTTCTGCCCTCAAGGAGAAGGTCCAGGGGGAACTACAAATAGGTATTTTTTTATCTAGAGACAGCATTTTCCCCACAAATTAACTTTGAAAAAATACTTTGAAAGTTTTTGTGTCATGTCCAGTGGGAAATGCTGCACAGTTGTAAACTTCTGAAGCTGTCACAAAATGGATTTGGAATTCTGTGGCCGCTTTCTTTGTGTGTCTGAGCATGCTTGGAGGCAGGGAGCGGAGGTTAGACTTTGTGCTGAATTTCTTCTTCCTGCTTCCGCTTTCCTTTCAGTGATTTCTGTTTCCCCCCATGGATACATCTCCTCTCCAGGCCTGTTTGACTGCCTTGTGTTTACAGATTTCTTATCAATGCAGCTTGTGGAAAGTCATACAGCAATTCTCATAGTCAACAGTGGATTTTAGGAGGAAGTTCTTTTTCAACTTTTTGCTTGTGAATTCAGATTTTTAAAGCTTATTTTCATACAAACAAAATAATTTTGGTTTATATGCAATTGGGAATTTCTGTCAAAGAGCTTCAGATTGCCTCTTCCAGCTGCAGTACAGCAGAGTTGCATTGAAGCCTGCAGGAAATCCTTCATTACCTAGAGACCTGCATGTGAGCAGCTTGCTATGTGCTCGGAGTAAAATAGAGATGTTTGATTTCATTATGCCAGAGTCAGCCTAAATACAATCATCTGATTACAGCCTAGTAACTTAGAAAGAAGCCTCACACCCCACTTTTTCTGAAGTGCTAAAATTCAGAAGCTAACCCACAAATTCCATGCATTCCTCCGTTCAGGTGGCTGTGTTGGATTATATCAAAATTATAATTTGATTCCATTATTTTCACAATAGAATGTGTTACAGTGTAATGCATGTTGCTCATTGCCCTGGAGCACAGCTGGTTTGAATTAGAGTATCTCTGAAATCTCATCTGCCAGCAATTCCCACCCAAGCCCCCAGCACATACCAATGCTACTAAAGCTCTTGTAAACATAGGGTGATAACTATGCAATGTTTATCTCCGTTGGATCGATAAGGATTGTTTCACGGGTGTTGCTGGCATGGGTAAGTGTTAAGAGCCCTGTGTTCCCGCAGGGCATTCCTGAGTTTTACAGATGTGGTCTGGGCTGCATCCAAGCTCTGAAGCAGCACCGTGCTATGAAGTCCCTCGCTGTGGGACAGTCCGGCCAGGAATTACACGACTGCTTTTGACTGAGGAAGACCCATAATTAGTCTGCTCTGCGACCTGCAGGAGTTTGTATACTAAGGGTGGGAGTTTGAAACTGAGGCATAGCTCACTTCAGTCAAACTCTGGCATGTCTATATCAGTTGCATAAACACAGATTCCTTCTTTATTAATATATTAAAAATTAATTACAGCCTAAAATTTAGGCCAATTCATGTGTTCCTGATGGCTAAAAGAAATTGCTGAGTGAGCCCTGACTTCTGTGAAGTGCTGCATTGTGGGAGAAGAGCTGGAGAAACTGTTTTTCAACATTTCTAGCCCTTTAGGCTCGCAGCTTAAACCGAAGAGCTGGAGTTATTCTCCAGTTGCTGGTTACATTAATGAAAACTGTGAACCCCTTATAAACGTAAGAAAAACGGGCACTGCAGGAGCGCCGTAGCCGGAGAAAAGATGTTGAAGTTGCTCTCGGCGTTCAGCATCTGAGCACTGCCATCCAGCGGGCACCGGGGAAGCGGCTCTGCCGCCCGGCGCTGCAGCAGCTGCTGCCGCCGCATTTCCCGGGAGCACGGCGGGACCCTCGCACGGTCAGGGCTCCTGGCGAGACAGCCCTGCTCTGCCTCAGTGCAGAGATGCGGCTGGAGCAGGGACAGTGCCTGGGTGTGCTGCTGGCTGTGCTGCTGGCTGCTGGAGCCTGCAGGGCTGCATCTGCATCGCCCCAGCTGCGTCCGTGCAGTCCCTTGCAGGGCCATGGCACAGCCACGGTTTTTAGGGGTTGGCAGAAGACACCATGTGTTGGGAGTCTGTCTTTACAGAGACAGCTACCAGCAGCTCTCTGAGCAATCCTCCTTTTGCATTTCCAACCCTCCCAGCACAAGAAGCTTTGCACAGGAGTATATTGTACAGCTCCCTCAAAGACTACACCTGATTACTAAATCAGATGGTTTATTACAAAGAATTTCCTATTTCCATATAAACTCAACTGGGCAAAAGAAGAAAAAGAGAAAAAGATAAAATTGTATTATTCACTAGGCCACTTCAGATATATTTCCAGAGGAGAGTGGCCTGTGCCAGGATTCTCAGGATGTGGTAATCATGGTGATTTCAGCTTCCTTTTACCTGATGGTCTGTTCAGACCCTAACTCTTGCATGTTGCATACTTGCTTTCCTGCTCCATAATTTCATTTTTAATGGCTATCACTTGTTCCTCTAGTTGTCTCAGTTGATCTGCCTTATCTTGTTTGGTTTGATTCAGTTCCTGAAGCTTCTTCTCCAAATCTGGAAGAGCAGAGACATGCAATGATGTTCACATTTGTTGTGTAAGTGAAATCCAGGGATTAGCAGCATTTTTTTCCCATGAACTTTAGAGGCAATAAGCCCATTTTAAATGGGGAATGTTACATATGCAACTGGAGGGAAAAGTCTGGCTTCTGGATAGCAAGAGGAGCATGACAACCTTGAAGAAATTAATATCTCAGCATGTGCTTTTGCCCATCAGCTAGGATGGGACAGGACATGGAGCTCTTAAAGGATGTGGTTTAAGTGGAAACTTGGAGGAACAGTGTGTCCCCTGATGTGTGTAAAGCCTAGACAACTTGGATGTGATGGGCTTAGGTTTCCCTCACTTGTGTAACTGTTTTCTGATGGTTCCCATGAAGCTACACCAATGTAAACATATTGGTGTTGAGTTAAACCCACAGGATTCACTGCCTATTTCTAATACCCTTATTGTCCAGGGATTTGGAGTGACTTGGAGCATCTTAACACCTTTCCTCAAGGTAGGTGCTCAGAATATTTATTTGGATCCTGTCCTGAAGAGTTTTTTCCTGGGATAGAGTTTCTGCTTCAGTTTTGCTGATGTGACATGGTATTTTCTGATACTGAGCCTGGGAGGGCCCTTGGCCTAAGGGTTCCCAGTGGGAATGCTCAGACCTTAACTACAAGGAGAATTGGGTTTCCTGTATGCAGAGACATGAGGTGTGCTCTTCCTTTTTGGTAACTCTCTGAGCCTGTGTGCACAGCGGTGCCAGTACAGCCACAGCAGCCAGGGTCTCCAGTGCCCGTGACCCCTCTGCTGGACAGGCACGGCCCCACAGATTCAGGGCAGGCCAGCTTCGGTCTCCACAAGCTGGTAGTTGTAGCTGGTTTGTCCTGCCATTGCTCAGAGACAATGCCTGAAGGGGAACAAGTGTGGACCGATGGAAAACAGCTGCCCTAGAGCTCTGTCACACACGGCCTCCCCTGGGTGATGTGGGGAAGGACAGAGCGTAGGGGAAGGATCGTAGGTCCAAGTGCCCAAAGCAAAGGCACAATTCAGGGCCTCCAGCCAAGTCTGCAGGCAGGTGTTACACAGGTTTTGCACTTGCCCTGTTTTTAAACGGAAGAAAATCTCTGCAAGTCCCTGTGTGGACAGTTCTTAACCTTTGCTTACAGCAGTGGATTTAAATCAGAAAAAGTACATAAGCCAAATCAATTCAGTTACTTTTAGAATTAGTAGCTTCAGGCAGCGTTTTTCACCAGGTAAATTGTTTTAAACCTAATTTTGGATGAACTTAGTGTGTTAGTGTCTGTGGGCAAGGTCTTCAGCTATGACTACACAGTTCTTACCACTCTGTGGAAGTGAGAACTTCACCTGTTATTCTTTTTATCTTCTTTTCAGTTTCTTCAGCCAGTTTTTCTGCTTCTTCTTTCAACTGCTTCACTTTTTCTCGTGTTACTTTTGGAGGTCCTTGGGATTTTAGCTTTTCTTGAAGAATGGTGTACTTTCTTTTAACATCAGTAAATTCCTGTAACAAAATGCCATTACTTTTAAAGAGCATTTCATAATTAATCTGGTGTACAGAAGGAAGTTTTAATACTTTTTTTAACATCCTCTTTGAACCAAAGTTTGTTTCTCATTCTCTTAAATATTAAAAAATACATCCTTAATTTGTAGACATTGAAAAATATTTTGCAAAACATGATAGACATCAATTAAAACAAACTGCCAGTGGAGTAATCTAAAGGAGAAGGAGGGGCAAGGAAATAAAGAAAATATTTAAGTTTATGGTGGTTTTTCTTCTGTTGATAGGGCTTTTCTGTAAATTTCATTTTACCATGAGGCTTAATTCAAATTTCATGAATTATCTGTAGCAGCATTGGGTTTTTTACATTTTCAATTGCAGAAACATTCACTGGCTAATCTGTTCCCTGCTGATCTAGGTTGCTGTTGAGGCTGCAGTTTAGCTTTTGCCTATGGTTCTTGTAACTTGGAAGTATGGCCATGTTCCAAGCTTGTGCTGAGGGTACTTGGTTCTTGCCATTTTAGCAAATTTCTGGCTGCAGTTTCAAAAAACTGAACTACTGGAAAGCACTGAACCAATCAAAAACCCCAAGTAACTCCCACAGCAATTTTCTCTGAAGGAGAACAACACAGGATGAATTGTCGGGGTGCTTCCATCACTCAGATATTTTAATATCTGGTTTTGTGATTTGTTCTGTTGTGTTTATTAGTGCCCATGGTGACTACAAGTCTTATACACAGTGCAAGAAAAGAATGTCATGAAGTAGCCAGAGAAATGTGTATGTTTTCTGTCATTCAAGCAAACAGAAGTGTATGCCAGAAACCTTAAAATAAAACACAAATTCTTCTTAACAGTGGCATTTTACACTGCATGGCATGAGGAAAATACTAAGTTTTGATGACAGCAATGCTTCTGAAGCAAAAATACTATTAAACATGGAGGAAGTTTTTTTCCCTTAACACATGACAGAAGGGCTTACATTATCAGTTTTCTGGGCTTGCTTGTGAGCTGCTTCTGCCTCTGCTCTTGCCTTTGTAGCTTGATTCTTGTTCATCAGCGTTTTTGCCTGCCATGTGGCACTTTCATCTTCCATCTCAGTCTGTTTAACTGCCAAGTCATTTAGTTTATCGTTTGTCTTGTTCACTTGGTTCTCAGCCTAAAACAGAGCAATTGAAGGCTGTGATTTCTTATGCAACATCCATCCAGCTTGTGGCACGTGGTAATGAGGGACTGGCCATGGATTAAGAGACACTTAAGCAGTATGGAATTGGTGTCATATCTGTGCCACATTCTGGTTTTGTTTATCTTAAGGAAACTTCAGAATGAAGTATCTCTTTCTAATAAATCTAACAAATAAATTAAAATATTTGCAGCAAGATACCTGAGAGATTTGTGTTCTAATGCCTTGTATCTCTTCATTTAACTTTATGATGGTGTTTTTGGAGTGTCCTTGGGACTTCACAATATTTTTTAGTTTATTATTAATTTCATCCACTGGTAGAAGAGCTTTAGCTGCTTTGCTAAAATGGAAAAAAGGAAGTGTATGTAGTATCGTGGTGTGGTAAGCAAAGCAAGAACAAGTTTCAGGAATGGCATACAGGAATGTTTCCTCAAGTCCAACAACAACCATTAAAAATGTGCTAAATTGGTAAAGCAAAACCTCAGAAAAGGACTTTGTGGGGGGGCACCTGAGTTGCTGTACTCAGGGTGAGGTGGATGCTGCTGGCTGCCTGGTGGTGCACAGCTAGTAGGGAAGACTCATGGGTGAACATGTTTTTTTCTCTTGTTGGGTCTTTCTCACCCTTATTCAAACCACCTAGTGAGCCAGATGTAATGCTCTACCAGGTCCAAGGTGGAACTAACTGGCTGCTTTGGCCTCTCTGATTTGGCAGGCAGAGAAACCAAGAGCTGTCAGGAGCTGCTTCCTTTCAGCATGTTGGCTCCTGCAGCCAAGTGGTAATGGCTCCTTCCTGCTGGAGAGACCCTGTGGAAAAGGCAAGGTGAAATCTCCATCTGAACTCCCCTTCCAGTGTTACTGGGATACTGCCAGGGGTATGGAGCAGTCCTACTGTGCACAGTGTCACCCCAGCTGGAGCTGGCAGTATGAAAATACTCTACTTACTCAGCTTCTTGTGCCTCCACCAGCAGTGTCTGAGCATCCTCCCTTTTTGTGTTTCTCTTATTATCTAGTTTGTACTTCTCACAGTGGTTCAAAATGCTTTGGAGTTTGCCAAACATGCCTGTGAGCTCTTGTGGAGTCAGGGGAAGGTTTATTTGCAGAACATAATTTGCCACCTTCTCAATGTCTTCTGGAGGTGCACTCTCATCTGCAACAGAAATGGAGCTGAGAGTATCCTGAAGTAGCTCCTTCCTCCCAGTAAATGGTCATTATGGCTGCCTACCCTTTGAGTTATGTGGGAGAATAAAACTGACAGGCACAGCAAGGGGGTAAGAGAATTATCTCCAACATTTTGTAATTTAATATTATGCTTCCAGATACTGCTGTTAGTGTTGTCAGAACTGGCTGAAATGAGGATTTGAACCCACTTTGAACTGAGTTATTAAAATTCTGATGTAGGACAGAGCCCGTGGAGGGCTTTAAATCAGTGCCCAGCACAGCTAGATGTGTCAGAGCCCATTTCTCCCTTGGCCCACAGATCAAAGAGGTGCTGGTGAGGCTGGGGTGTGAATGGAGATTTCCAAGCTGGCCAGTGGGTGTAATCCCTTCCCTGAAGTTGCCACAATATTGAGAAAGTGGTTCCTTTGCTAGTTAATGAGAAAGGCTAAGCTGCAGAAGGAACTTGGGTCAGACTTGCATAGAATGGGAATTTACAATAGAAAAAAACCCCATGTTTTGACAATTCCCATTACAAATGAGCCTGTCCTAGCTCTTTGCTAAGAGGCAGAGGCACACACAGAGTAGTCAAGCCTTGAGAAGTCACATCATCAGTTTTGTCTTCTGCTCACTTACATTTTTAGACAAGACCTTGTATGATAAAGCACTTGAGATATATTAAATGGGTTGTGTTAATCTCCATAATAAGTCAGCAAGAATTAAATATAAGACATTGTGTGCAAACAGTAGTGTATTTCTAAGACCTATTTTCTGTAGAAATATATTCATCCAGAATCACCATTCAAATCAATGTTGAGTACAGCATAGTTAATATAACTGCATGCTTCTCAGCTGTTCGTGTTCTTAAACTTCAATTAACCAAACAAAGATTTGGAAAAAATTTTTTATAATTGTTAATAAACACTGTGTATCTACTAAGAAACATAAAGAAGAGGGAAAGATGGAATTATCAGTGGCTATCGATAAAAAATCTGAGACTCATAAGAAATTAAATGAACCTAAATCTTCCAATTCAATAAAATAATGCAAATTTTTCTGAACAAAATAAGTCCTCTGTCTTCTACCCTTGCTCCCATTTGGACATAGAGGTATGAATTACTATAATCCACAGAAATTCATGAGATTAAAGAAGATCCTGCCACATTTGAACCCTTTCGTGTACATCTAGTAAAAAAATTTTGGATCTGTTTCCTACAGCATTTTCCTGCAATCCCAAGAGTGGAAAGTTTTTAGAGTATATACGGTTGTTTTGTTATTTTTTTTATGAGAGCTGTGAAGTTCTACCAGAATCCTTTGATTCCTTGTGTTTCAGTTTTATGGAGACGATGGAGTGGGATGTGTCCTAATTCCCACGCTCCCTACCAGGAGCCTCTATTTATGGGCCTGGAAGAAGGGGGTGGAATAACAATTTGAGGATGCATTGGACATTCCTGGCCATTATATATTGTATGAAATTATTTTAGTAGTCCTTTACTCAGATAAACTAGGAACAGAGAGAGTTACTTGAAATTAAACACAGTAATAAAAGATGATAATCGGAATGTCACAGATATATTGTAAAATTGATACAAAGTACTATCACCTGGGAGAAAGAAGCACTAGAAAAAAGGGATTGAAATAATTTGCACAGCTCAGGATGTAGATGAGAAATTTCATGCATACACAGCTAGATCATCTTCTGGCTGTCCATTAGGCTGTATTACACTGGAATATATTTATGAAAAACTAGTCAAAAAGAACATTGCATATTTACCTAACAAGAAGTTTTTCACTTTTTGGATGAACTCCTTAGTGGTCTCTCCATCAGCTTCAATTTGATTCATAGCTGTCACCAGTTGTCCATTAAATCGTGAGCCTTTCAGTTTGCTGTCTTCTGCCATTTTTCTAATGCTTTTAACCTGGAAATATTATTAGAAACAGCAGTGCCATTTTCTGGAGGTTATCTGTCACTGCTTGGCAAGTTGGGCTCTGACACAAAAGTAATTTTGATCCAAGCCTCATCTGGAATCACTTGATGTGGCTTTGAAAAGTAGTAGGAGACCTCTTTGGGGAACTCCAGAAGCTGCTACATCCTGGTCTTCATCTGGCCTCAGAAAAAGCCTAAATCAAGCATTTTATTTTCTCTCTGCAACCACTGCTAAACCACAGCCCCCTTCTGTTTCTAAAAAAAAAGAGTACTGACAGTTATTGTAATACTGTAGCTTGTCAGGGATCAGATTCAGATCTGATTAGAGAAAATATAATTTCATTTGTCATTTCATATTGGACTTGCTGTTAAAAAAAACAGTTAAAGAGGACACAAGTAAGGTAGAGTTCAAGGCTTGTCTTTAAAAGTTACATTTTACCACTGAATTAGTATTCTTGATAATTTAAATGAGAACTTTAGATTAATTACTAAATTCCAACAGTATTTTACTTTGGTAAGGGCTTTGCCTTCAAGAATGGCCCAGGTACATCTGTGGTCTACTGAGGGAAGGGATTTGGTCTTTTCCAATGCAACGAGAAAAATGCTGATGTTTTTATTTCTGAAATGTCTCCAAATAGTTCACTGATATTATCACGGAGGTGCCTGAGGCTTGCGCGCACCAGAGGCGATGTCCCGGCAGCCCGGCTGGCGCTCCCGGCTCGGGGGACGCCTTCGGCTGCCGCCTCTCCGCGTCCTGGGGCCCCAGTTGCACATTTCCCAGCCGGCTGGCCGGGATGCAGCGCCGAGTGCATTTTAAGAAGAGGAAATGGATGCCCAGGCATCCTGCAGGGACAGGACAAAGCCACAGCTGAATGTAATTTCTGCTGGAACTTGTGCTTTGCCTATAACTGTAACAGGCATCATATCTGACTGTTAATAAGAGCAATCTCCTCACTGGTGCTTTGGGATTTGTCTTTTGTTCCCTTGGCATGTGTTGCATTGGCCACACTTCGCTTGAATTATTTTTCACTGCTACTGTGCAGTATAGTCAACTAATTGATGCCCTCCTGAACATTACTGGGGGCTGAAAAGCTTCATCTTGAAATTATTTTAAAAAGTAATTTATTGGCAAACACAAGAGTAGTATAAAGTTGTATAAATAGAGCTTAACGCCATGCACAGCAGTAATCCCATTGCAATAAGCATGTCAGGCTACTGACAAATGGTGCCTTTTGAATCTTTCCCAGTAAAAAATTAGACAATTCTAGCCTGAAACATAGACACAGGGCACCATGACTTTTGAAGTCTTAGCAGCTGTGAGGAAGAAGATCTAGATAAAGACAATCTCTTGGCGGGGCTGGAACCTGGTACTGAATCATGATAGGTCTATGATGCTGGGACAGAGTCCATTACTATGTCACTGCTCTTTGTCCAAAGAGCAGGTGAGTTTTTGTAGATTTGTGACCTCCCAAATCTCTCATCCTCCATCCATTTCACTGAACAAATGTAGGTTTGATATACAGCACCTGATTCCCAGGTTCCTGTAGCTGAGTAGTCAAGTTATTTAGCAACACAGCAGTCTCCTCAGCTTTCCTGAAGGCCTCAGAGGAGAAAGGAAGAGCTCCAGTGCAGTCTGGGCCACCACACTTCCTTAGTCCATGACTGTCCTGGCACAAAGCTCCCCCACAGGCTGCTGTGACACATGGCTGGTCTCCTGGAACACCACAGATCTGCAATAGGGAAGATGCTTATGTCAGGACTCCTCTGAGGGCCTGAGACACACTCCTGAGGGAAGGAAGATGTTTGACATCATCTGAACATTGAATATAGGATAGGATATTTGTAAAGCAACTGGTATTTGTAAAGATGGGTATCACTGCCAGTTACAGGTCCCTCTCCCCTAGTTTGAAGGATGCAACAGCAGCCCATAGCTCTGAGCATCCTCACAGGAGCCATTTGTTAGGCTCCATGTGTTGCACTAAGACCCTTGCTTCACTCTTCTTCAGCAAAAGGGCTGAAAACATTCCCTAGCTATATCCAGCCCATGGGTCAATGGCTTCTTCTAAAGGATCCAGGTAACCTCTAACAGAACAAGGTGCCATCTCTAGTCCTCCATGTATTTTGACACAGATATGGAATCTGTAGTTTTACGTGGATGATTTCTTTCAGATCTGTCATGAATTGGCACTGTCAGGTATTTACTGCTGCCCTGCAGAAGAATAGAAATCACCTTCCTTCCCAGAGGTAACACAAAGGATATGTCCCCATCCACTCCAGGATAAAGTCACTCTGGTTAGTTTAACTTACTCATGGAGGTTTGCCTTCATCTTCCTGAAATTACTTTGATGACCTCTTGAGACTAGAGAGTGCTTAAACAGTTCCTTGTGCTGGGAGCAATGGCTTCCAGAGGGTTGGAAATAACTACAGCTGAGAAGTGTAGTTGTTTTTGATCTGATTGGCTGTGGCAAGGAAGTGCCATTTTCCAATGCATGCATGTAAAATGCTTAAAAATGCATGTAAGCACTCTTTTAATATGAAACTTACTAACAATATCAAAAAAGGGATTTTTTGGTTTTGGGGGTTATTTAGCTTTCGTTCAAAATCCACAGCACCTACCTTTTCATTTAAGTTTTGGATGTCAGGGCTTTTGATCATTCTGAGCTGTTGTAGCACCATGCTTGTGTTTAAGACTTGATGGTCGAACATAGCGAGTGTGTCGCTCCTGGTGTACTCTGAGTGTCTTACAATAGGGGTTGTCCCCCTGGTCATCTGTTCTGCCAGCAGTGATACTTCAGAGTGTTTCCTAATGTTGCTGATGGCCTCTGTACCAACAGAAATAGGGTTGAGTACCAACTGCATTTGGTTGCATTCAGTTTGTGCATTTACTTAAATTCTGGACAATTGCTGAGTGACAGGTGATTCACTGGGTTTGATTTGGGAAGCAGGGAGGAGCAGGAACTGTCTTTTCCTCAGCCAAGCTTTTTAATCCCTTACTTATCCAGTTTCCAAATAGAAATAGTTATCAATGCTCATAAAACCCGCTAAACTAGATGAAAATATGGTGGGTCCTATGTCATCCACAGGATGCCAAGGTGTTGAGAAGGCAACAGAATAGACAGAAGTATGAAGGACATCCCATTATTGACACTTACTGCTACTGATCTGCATTCATCTGTAGCTCAGCCATTGCTGCCATTGTTGATTGGATAAAAGCTCCTGATATTTATTATGTTTTAGGCAGGAAAACTCTTTCTGCTAGTGTTCATGAAATGATCTGCTGCCTGATTGTGAGTCAGGAAAGCAACTGTCCTTTCTGTTCAGCATAGCACCCAAGAGTTAAGTGGCCTGCTGGAGTGAGACCAAAATTTAAATTACAAATGGGACTATATGAGGGCTTTTTTGTCTCTGGAAAATCCAATTTCAGGACTGATGAATTAAAAAAAAAGCACTTCTGTGATAGGCTATTAGGCCAGGCTAAAAATGCTTTCCAGCAAGAGTCATGTTTGGTTAGTGAAAGCTTTTCCTTAAGTAGGCTCAAAAGGGTTGGAGAATATTACATTTTTTGCAGATTAATAGCCTGAGAAAAGGATTCAGGCTCTTTGCAACACACATAATTTAAAGCTGTTACTGCTGCTGTCGAGGTTTCCCAGATCTCTGGAGAGCCAAGATTTGTGCCCACATTCCTAGGCAGAAATATGTCCAGAGCCAGAATTGATGTGTTAGCAGTGAAAAAGCATTAGAGGTGTCTGATTAACACCTCTCTTTGTTCCAGATAACTGACTCAGTTACTAGCTGAAGTCAAAGACAAGACACTCAAGTCCTGTGTGCTTTGATTCAGGCTCTAAAGTCCCTGACTGTGCTTTGATTGAAGCTGAACAATGTTTAGTTATCATGTGGAATCAGGGCTATTTATTTATCTTGTAATTCTTGGAAACAATATACAGTTTAAAGTCAGCTCTTAATACAAAATACCTTGCAAGAGACTGCTATAACTCCTCATCTAAGCCAGAGACTTTTTCTGTGCAACAATTCCATTGCAGGAATATTTCACAGTGGTTCAGCTCTCCATTAAGTGGCCTAAATGCATTTTCCATATTTGGTTTTTGATGCAGCTGTAGAGAGTCCAAGTTCCTTTATATTAAACACAGTGTCTTAGCACAGGCTTGATTTACAACCTAGGAAGCTTTTCTCACTGCATTACTGCATCTCAGTGGCTGCAAAGCCAGGGGCCAGTGCTGGAAAGCCATCATTTAATGAGATCTCATAGACTGCAAACATTCTTTTAAGAGCACTTGCATCTTGGCTTTTTCCAGTGGTTTTAATTTATCATTAGATATTGATGTTTCCAGGTCATCTAGCTGAATGTATGCTTGGCAGGAAGACTCCAACTCTTGATCCTCTGCACAGAGATATAGGCAGGAGCTCATTCTCTGTGTGTGCCTAGGGCACAAGTGCCAGATGTGCCCCAGATGGTGTATCTACCCCAGCAAAAAGGAGAGGAAAAAGCAGACAGAGCCATATATAGGATATGCTGCTGGTCTGAAATGGACTGAGAAGCCAGTCTCTCCCTGGGTATCAGAAAAGCTGTTTATCTTGAGGGAAATGTTACTTTTGTGCTATTATATGCTTGGTAGCAGAACCAATGAATATTTGTGGCCTTGATAGGAAATTAATCTTAAATTCAAGGTCTTCCCCTCCCCACACTCCCATGTGCTTTTTATAGGGCTGTTTATCTGTCTCCAGAGGCCAAAAGATGAAGTGGGTTTGGAATGTGACCAGAGAGCACCATGGATGCTTCAACTTTGTGTCCACTGACCTTCCTGGGATTTATTGTTTCTTTGCCTTTTTGCCTTTCTGTCTGTGCAGGCTCAGTGGAATTGAGAAGTGGAGCCTGGGAGAGCTGTGCTGGCTGCTTGCAGAGGGACCTGAGCCAAGGAACTGCCCCAGGGGGCTGCCAAGTACAACAGGGCACAGGAACCCTAAATCTTAGTTAATCCCTCTTTTCCCCTCTCCCATTTGCCCCACTTTGCATTTTGTTGACTTTTCCTTCTTTTTTTTTTTTTCCTTTGGTTAAAAAAAAACCAAAAAAAAACCCCAAAAAACCACAACAACTTGTCTGGGCCAAGTTTCTCTTGCCTGAATGAAACAGAGGAACTGTAAGTGGGAGAGCATTGCTTGTAGCTTGTGTTTTTTGTGGTGAGCACCCTATCTTCTGGGGGTTCATATTTTGGTAGCCATAGCTTTGGAGAAGAGTCTGCTGACCATCTCCTGCCATTGTGGATGATGTAGCTTCTGTTCAAGATCCCTGCCTGATACATCCCCATTTTTCTCCAGAAACCAGTGTAGGACATCATCACTACAGCTATTAGCAGCTGATGGAGACTATACTTAGCTCAAGCACAGGTGATGTAATTCTTTCAAAAATGCCAAGGAACTCAGTTCTGCTTTCACATTTTTTGATGATGGAGAGCTACTTCTGTCCCACATAAAGTCAAGTATTTTCCCATAGGAACCCTAAGAAGCTGCACTATGACAGTATGCTTTAATTAAATAAACTGTTCCTGTACAAGAGATTCTTTAAGCAAAAAGAGATTCTATGAGCAAACATAGAGATTCTATGAGCAGAAGGAGTCAAACACAGTGGGGAAATCCTTTGCTGTTCTACTGCATGTGAGTCTGTACTGTGAAACTGGGTTTCTTTTACATCCTTATGTAAGCATTTGGATTTATGAGACTTCTGACTGATGTGACCCTGGCACATGCATCTGAAATTTGGGATGCTAGAAATCACAGCATTTTAAGATAAAAGGGAATTTGGAAAGTCAGTAGAAAATGTTAATGTCAACATTTTTGTGCTACCATAGCAAGCTAAAATCTAGGGATCTTTGAAATATTGTATGGTTCAATGATGAGAAAGCATTCCAGTATTTCAGGGAAAATGTCAACCCATTTTAATTCATTGCTGACTTACCTTTGAAGTTCAAGTACTGAAAACTTTGATGCAGATGTATTTTTTGTTGTAGAAGTTCAAACACTAGGTTGGCTTCTTCTACAATATCTTCTATGCTCTTGTTAAGGTCAGGAAACTCAAAGGGCAAACGGGGAGCCATCTGTGCAACTTTTTGTCTGAAAGGGATAAGATAATTATGCAGAAGTCAGACTAGATTGTTCTTAAACTAGAACTGAGTTACACAACATTTTAGAGGGCAAGAGATACATTTATAAATAAGCAAAACCATTTTATTATATGGCTTATTTAGAAAACCCTTAGTATGAAGTGGAAAATTCCAGCATTTAAGTATATGTCTGTATGGGTTAGGCATATATTAAGGATTATTTTGTTCATAGATGTATTGAAAACAGTGGCTTAGTAGATCAGTGTCTGTGTGCTGATCAGAAATGGGACTTGATATGTAGGGATGGCTGGTGGAGTCTGGGGGAAGATAGTTTCTCAGCTAAGGGACTTTTGCAGGAGCAACCTAACCCTTACTGAAGGTAGCCCTGAAAATCCCTGATGACTGAAAAGGCCTCCAGTGAAAGGACAGGATGTCTCAAAACGCGTTCAGTTTCAGAAATGGCATCTTCAAAGGCTTTGAAGCGCATGTCACAGCTGGGCATTCGTCCTCCTTTATCTTCCAGCTTTGCTGCAAACCTCATTAACCCCTGCACACTCCGAGCAAGAGCAGCAATTTCAGTGTCCCACTGATCAAAACAAAGATGACACTGAGTGCAGGAGGGAAAGTCCTTCTGAAAGCCGCGGCTGCACTGGTCGCAGAGCCGGCCGGTGACACCAGCACGGCAGTTACATGCGCCGGTGGCTTTGTCACACGTGGGCTGCCGGGTCCCCTCCAGGTTACACTCACATGCTGCAAGAAAGGAACAGCAGGTTACATCCAGTTGTTCCTTTTCTGTGGGATTAATGCATGAAAAAGGCGCATTTCAAGATCATAAAAGCAAACCAGTGTTTGAGTTAGAGCAAGGTGGACTGCACAGTAGTGGCTCTTCTTCATCTCTGACTTCCATCTTAACCATTGAAATAAAAATATAGATAAATAATATGAACACTTGTCCATCTCATACACACAAACATATGAAAGGCTGTTTCTCTACATGTATGCCCTGTCTCCCCTGTGAATATAAAAGGTAAACAATTATGTTGAGGCAGTTCCTAATCCAGTTGTCCCACATAATAATACTCACAAACACAATGCATCTGGGGATTGCCGAAGTAGTTTTCCTCACATTCATTACAGAATCTTCCACTGTAGCCTGGCTTACATGGACACTGGCCTGTAAGCTGTAAAGACAGATAGGGTTAAATAACTTCCAGCAGAGCCTAGGGCTGGATATACATTATTTCAGCTCTACAAGAGCTGCAGCAGCACTGCTTGCCCACAGCCTTTGAATACCATGGTTTGCACAGTATTGGCCCAGCTTTCCTATCTTCCTCCTGAAGGTCCTGAAAACAAAATGCACTCTGAGAAATGGCTTTACTTTACTAATGTCAGAGATTTTGTATGATCCAGTCTACTGATGCTATTTGCATCCTCTGGCAATGATCTGAGAGGATTCTTTTCCTTTGCAAAACAGTATTATTTTTTTATTTTTTGTTATATCTAAGAACTCATTTTAACATTCAACTTAAATGACACAACATATCAATTGTAATTGAAAACCTTGAGGGTATATTATGCACATTGCCCTAGAATAAATATTTTGTAATTCAGCTATTAAATTTATCTCCAGGAAATTACAACTTTGATAACCACTAGTAGTTCTTTGAAGTCAAGAACTAAATTTGCTATAAAAAATAATAAATCTACTGAATAAACTGGAACAAACAGAGAGCATATTGAAAGAAAAATGTGCAAACACATCAGGAAGATTTTAGGATAAGCTCCTGGTGCTCTGAAGTCAATGGCAAAATTACTGTTGACTCCATGGAACCACAATTTCACCTCTCTATTCTGAAATGCTGTTTAATTTTTTCTACATTCTAGCCCTAAAATGTGCACAGGAATTAAAGATGAGAAAAGGTACTCTAGTAGTATAGATAGATGAGGCTTTATTAATGTAATGGCCACAGCTGCTACTTTATGAAAATAAACACTTAAAAAATACTCATCAGAGTATCAGGGTCCAAGTTTGGATTTCCTTCTTCCCTATATGCATTTTAAGAGGCAGCATTTTCCTGTGGCATCTTTTTATAATGTATTTCTTAGATCCACTTGACAAAGAAACAACCCGCAAAGAGAAATTGCTGACCAAACTGCAAAGCCACATTATCAGAACAATACTTTTAATTGATAATGACTCACAGTGTGATTGCACCAACTACAAGCTTCCAAAGAATTTTTTGTTTGCAGGGAATATGACAAAAAGAAATCTTCATTTATAAGAGGGTCCCCACTTTGCCATGTCAAAATACCTGGAAAACAGTAATTTTCTTACTTGGTTGCACTGGTTGCTTTGGGAGTTTTTTGGATCACAGTCACAGGTCTGACATCCTTTTCCACTAGCCAGGTCCCAGTAGCCAGAGGCACACTGGTCACACGTGGCACCCAGCACATTGGGCAGGCAAGGACAAGCTCCTGTGGCTGGGTCACACAGGCAGGCTGCGTCCCCCCCTGGGCACATGGCAGAGCGAACCCCTGCCAGATTGCACGTGCAGACTGGAAAAAGAAGGACAATTACTACTGCAGACAGTAATACAAACAGCTGATGGACAATCAGAGTTAGATATAAAGCCCACACTGGAGGTTTACTTTTAGTAACCTTTTAGTGACCTTGAACATACACATCTCATACACATTGCCAGTCTTTCTGTAATAACTTATATATGGCTTTGAGAAAACTTACTGTGAATATACAACACTTTTAATACAGGCACAGAAAATGAAGGCTCAGTGAATTTTGAATCTTATTAGAATGCAATGTTAAGTATGTTGGGTAAGTTGATTTACAGTAGGCATTATCCAGTGTGGGAATCCTTAGTAAGCCAAGTAAGATAAGAAGCCTTCCTTGTGAGGAGCCAAAAGTTCTTGCTTAACAATTTCTAACAGACATCTTCCAAGAATGAATGAGGGATGGGCTTGGACTGTATTTTAGAGATTCACAAAAAAATAGTTTCTTAACTATACTTATAGTTATCTTGGCCATAAAAATTAAATCATCAATCAGGCACATCTGTGAAAATGAGTTTAGAGAAAAATTGGGAAGAAGCTTGTGCCTTGCTTTTCCTTACACTCCTACTCTCCTGTTCAAAGTGCTGAGTTACTGACGTGTCCTCATGGAATCTATTAAATTGCCTGAATGCTCTCACTCCAGCCATTTAATGAAAACAACTGGTAAGGCAGGAAGTTCAGCAAGAGATCATCTGGTTAGCTGAGCTCTAACTGAGCTTAGCTGACGTCAGCCAGCAGCATGGATAAACAATTATCACTGATTCCTTTACTTTTGATTCCTTCCTGAATAAGCTGAATGTACATTTATTTTTCTAACAGAGAGTACTGCTTTCATTTCACAAATGCGTATTTCCTAGGAATGATATTCATTATGAGATTTAGCAAGACTTGGATGACAAAGAATTTCATAGATGCCATGTTAAGTTATTTGTATCATTGAAATATTTATATATAGTAAATAGAGAAATATATTTGTGATTCTTATATTTTGCTCTATTTATCTACTTTAGTTTTGTCCTCGCTCCAAGGTCTAGCCTTTCCTTGTAGCCTACTTAAAAAAAAAAATGTTATTGGTAGTAAAGCACAGTTGCAGTGCTGTTACTTACTTTGACAGCTTTGATTGAGGGCTGAGCCAAAATAACCTGGTTTGCAGAACTGGCAGTTTGCTCCATGGGTGTTGTGTAAACACTTGGTGCATTCCCCAGTGACCCTGTTACAGGACTCTGGGTCTGTCAAATTAATGTTGTTATTACAGGGACATGGTGCACAGTCAAGCCCAGGGCTGCTGAGGTTTTTGTAGAACCCACTAGGACATTTGTCACACTGTTTGCCTGTCAGAGAAAGGTAAGAATATTGATGGCTGTTAGGAATTCAAGTGAAACATGTAATTTCTAGTAAAATTATTAAAAGATTCAGACTGTCTGTTCAAATGCATATTTCAATGGAAAATATTCACCTGAGACCATTGCCCTTTAATTCTCTGAACAGTTTAAATTATATCTTCCCCACTGAAATCTGATCAAAAGACACCCTCCTTATCCCAAGTTGTTTATACCAAGGAAGTCCTTTCAGTAAGAGCAATTAAGTGCCCTATCATACATACAACACTCCAAACACCTTTTTGCATCAAAGTCCATTCAATGGCAGTAGTCAGGGTTAGACATATTTGCAGGGTTTTCCTTGGCCCTTCAGTCCAACAGCAGCATTGGAGCGTAAGGGGGTACCCAGGAGTTCTGATGAACTCTGATGCTCTGTCCTTGCTTGCTGGCATTACAACTAGTACTGCATTTCATCTCAATACCTGCCCTGATTTGAGTGCTACCTCTGCGTCTCAGAAACCATTCTGGGCAGACTGGTGTTCTGAAACCACATCCACTGGTTCATCCTCAGCCAAGGACTTTCTCCCTTCACTGTGCTCCTCAGGACCCAGAGCCTTTCTCAATCTCTGACAAAGTGAGACCACTGCTACAAAGGTGAGCAAGAGTCTTGCTGGAAAGGAGCAGGAGCCATAAAATCCAAAACTGAGGAGTGCAGTGATTTGTGAGGACAGAAGTCCCCTGAGTGAACACCAACATGAGTAATTTTGACCCTACTGCAATTACTCAAGCAAAACTATTCTTGACTTATAAAGGAACCTTGCCTAAGTAAAGATGACAGCATTGGTTTAATTTTCAGCAGTGATTCCCATTAAGTTTTACTTCCATCAGACGAGCTCTTTCTAATGCCCAAGGAAAGGGAAATATCTTCAGCTTTCCCTTCAGGAATTCAACCTAAGTCAACAAGAACTTAGGAAATGAGGAATCAGTTTGTTGCAAAAAGATCTGCATTTTAGACAGCTGAGAGTAGAAACCCATTTACTAAAGTGACCATTTGAACCATGAAGCAGTCACTTTAAGGCTTAATGTCAAAGAGTTTCCTCTATATGGAGAAAGACTTTCTCTGATTAGGAAATCTTATCAGCTCTTTTTGCTGCCCTAATCATTCCCATTTGGGCTTGCAATGGGTAACAAGGAACTGCAGTTCTCCCTGCCTCTCCCCACCAGATTAATGTAATGCCTCGGGAAAGGAGGAGATTTCCAGAGAGTGACATCAGAATAATTAATTACTTCACTGTATCTGCATAGGTGAATCCTTTTTTAAAACACTAACTACACAATTCCCATTCTTCCTAGTCAGAACTTAGGCACATCATTTCAGTAAATTTCAATAGTAACTCTTCTTAGATGTTTTATTAGTATTATCTCATTGCTATTTCTGAACACATGACAGGTGGAGGATGATAATTTTTTTTTCTCTTATATTAATTTAAGTAGTATCAAAACCAGTCCTCATTTTGCTTCATACCTGAATATCCCTCGAGACAATTACAGACAAGCTGTGTGGATTGGGAGTCCTGGTAACAGGAATGTGCAAAATACCTATTGCTTGTAGGTGGCCCTGGGCACATGCATGGGTGGCAGGGTTCTCCATCCAGAGGGTTTCCATAATAGCCATCCATGCACCTGCCAAAGCAGTCAACACAAAGCAGGACAAATTGTCAAGTGCTTCATGCAGGTGAATCAATTTACATGTATATATTGAAATTAGTATTCCAGATCATTGTAATGCTATCTCTATCAATTGGTAGAGATATATCAAACTTCAAACATGTTCTAAAATGGAAAATCAGAGCTGTATTCTCAAAATCTGAAGCAAAAAGAATAATACATATGTTTTCCTTTCAAGAAATGTTTGTGAAGACTTTCACCTACTCTGGAACAATTTTAATCTGATCAATTATGATATGGCATATCACATGTACTATGCATAGGCAGCTAAAAGTTGCCATATAAAAATTCTGTATATTTACCTATCAGCACATATATTAATCTATCTCCATCTAGACACACACACAGCAGTAAAAAGTGCTGGCACAGAAAAAAAAGCAATGATTCCTTAAGAGTACTCAGAGAATACTGCATATTTTAGATGCAACATAGGTATTGAGCCATGGTCTGCTTGACACGTTCTGCAAACTTGGGGTAATGGCTCTTTCAAGGTGCTGGTGTCTGTGCTGTTACCCGAACTGGTGTGGGTTTTCGGGGCTCCCTGGGGGCTCAATCACCCTGCACACCCCTGCTGCCTCCACATCCCAGCCTCCCACAGTCCTGCAGCTGTAGCAACAGCAACACAGAGGCCTCTGGAGCATCCTCAGTCTTTGATCTGTTTTACTATGACACATGGGAGCGCAGCTCTCCATATATATACAGGCAAGGCTAAAAAACTTGGCTATCTGATTATCCTCCCCCTGGGGTCTGGAGATCCTGCAAAGCCATAGGGCAAAAAGTGCTTCAGTCTCCCATTTTTAATCTGTTTGCCATCTACAAGTAGAACAACCAAAGACTGTATTGTCTAAAAGCACTGAGGAGAAGCTCAACAGGTTTCATGAGGAAAACCTCTTAAAAATTAATGACAAAGTACAGTTCAGCCAAAACCAAACTAAAAAAATCTTAATTTTGATGTCCATGTTGAACTGTGATACTGCTGCCAGTGTACAAAATAAAAAAGAGGAGCAGTGCTCTGAATGGAGCTGGAAGGTGTGGGAAAACTAATTTGCTGGTGACACAGAACTGATATGACCAGCAAAGAGGGCACATTTACTTAAAATCCTTGAAGATAATTACAGCTATTAAAATGAATATTCAACACAATATTCACCTCTTGGCTAGCCTCATGCTGAATTTTAAATTTGAAAGCTGGCAATTTGGAACCTGGCAGGAGTAATTTTATCCCACAGTGCTTTGTGTGTGTCTCCAAGTACATGGTGCCATGGCATCCATGTCTCAAACGCCTTCTTGCAGGTAGCCCGCTGCAATGCTGGGTGCATGCCCTGCCTGCTGTCCACCCACAGGCATTGCATGCATGTTCCCACATGCAATAGGTAATAGTAATGAAACAGGAACCTGACATTCAGCAGCCAGGCCCAGTTTCATGTTGACATGTCAATGACCTGTTAAGGTCATTGATGCATTTGTAGGCCCCCAGCTGCACAGGTATTTTGGAGACCAGCAGTGTCTGGTGGAGCTCTGCAGCACTGCCCACGAACTGACCTCTCACAGCGGCTCCCAGCAGTAAACCCGCGGCAGTTGAGGCACTCTCCGGTCAGAGGGTCGCACAGCTCCGCGTGGCCATTGCAAGGGCAGGGACGGCAGTGGGGAAACCCAAAGTACCCAGCCAGGCAGCGGCTGCAGCGCTGGCCACCCACCTCCCGGCGGCAGGAGCACTGCCCCGTCACCTGGTCACACAGCGTGCTCAGCGAGCCTTGTGGGTGGCACTCGCACGCTGGAAAACACCAAAAGGAAAGCTGTGTCCTTAAAGCACTCCTGCCAACCCATCTCATCCCTCACGCTGCTCAAAGGCAGCAGGGATGGAAAATTTGTTTCTCATGGGAACATTGTTTATATTGCTTGACACATAACCTGGGATTCAAAGCCCTAAAAAATTGGGGTATTGCTAGTGGTACTGGTAGTGGTGCTGGCTGCAAGGCACTCACCGTAGCAGCCGTGGAAGCCAAAGCCATAGCTGCCTGCAGAGCAGGTGTCACAGCAGCGTCCCACGACGTTGGCTTTGCAATGACACTGGCCCCCCAGTTTACTACAGCTGGCATTCAGCGACCCCTGGGGATTGCACTTGCATGCTGGGAAGGGGAAAGAAAATCAAAACAAGTTTGTTTGTCAACGAATTCTACTACTCTCATCAGCTTCAGGTTTCACATTTTAAAATAGGCAGGAAAGAGCTTGATTATTCTTCTCAGGGATTTGCTAACCTGACAATGGCCATAATTTAGATCATTTGATGGTGTAGCATCAATGGTGATGGTATACCAGGCACCAGCACAAGTCTTGGTGTTGCAGTTGCCACATTCAAGGCACTGCCTTCAGCACACATTTGGGGTAGGACAGAAAGGGTGTGGCAAAGTGTAGATCCAAATAAAGACATCCTGAAGTCTAGAAAGATTTGCTATAAATCTGCATCTAGTTGAAACACTGGTCATAACCTGTAATCTGTATTTAGTCTGCATCTGTGTACTGTTTGTTTCCTTCTGCACACCTTGGACTAACTTGTTGAGTGAAGATGCTCTGCTAACCCACAGAGGATGTTTGTCCAAGGTGCTCTGGAAAGCACTAGAAAACCAAAGTGCATCATACTTCATTAGGAGAATCTTATCACTTTAGGAATCAGGCCAATGGGGAGTTAGCACAGCCCAAGCCTAAATGAGGGGTTCACTGGTTGCACACTGTGACCTCATCACCTGATATTAGAGTGAGGCATCAATCCTTCTAAAAATTGCCCAATCCAAGCAGATGCTATCACTTTGGAGGTATTGCTGCTAGGCTCCCTGAAAGAAGCTGGCCACTGAAGTTACCCAGAAAGGCCCCTCCTGTTACTGGAAGTGCAGAGAAGTTCCATTTGTCTGGGTCAAATCTTTGGGAAATTCCCTGAGCTATTGAGCCCAGCTAATGGTGGGTCCAGGAGGCTGCCTAGGAATTTCAAGCCCCACTTGCCACTGCCTTCTTGCTGGAATATCATCGAGGTTTTCTTGGTGAATCTCTTCCAGTACACTAACTTATGTACCATCATGTCTGGAATCTTACCAAGGCATTCAACTAGCCTACAGCATCTAGAGAGAGGGCTTAGAAACTTATCTGTCATTTAATAGCATCCAGAAAAGAAGGAAAATTACTCCCTTGGCCATATGGTAAAAGCATCTGATTCAAATGCTTTTCAGAAGACACAAAATCACTGCCATGGTCCCTCTCATGGCACTCCATGAAGCCCATCATGAGTGAAGAACTCTGAGATTCATGCCACCAAGAGATATTTGCAGTACACGCAGGGTTCAGTGGTATATACCCTGCACATCCATGGATATCACATGCTGGCCATCTTCACTTCTACATCACTGCAGGCTGAGAGCTCTACAGTCAACATATCCTACAAACTCAAGGGAAAACCAGGAACCACCCAGAAGAGCTGCCTGAGCAGCTGGTCCTTACCGACGGCGCCGTTGTGAATTCGGGCTGACAAGCTCACTATGAGCCGTGCGCACGCTTCGGGCAGGACGTGAGGCCCAACTTCGGATGCAATTTCAATACAGTGATACTTCTGGTACTCATCTAGATCCTTTTCACTGCATAAGTTCTCCACAGAGCCAATTCTGGGAATAAGTCCAAGCTTTGTCGTTAAGAGAGAAAAGAAAATATTTTTGCTTAGATATATTGAAAACCAGAATTTACCACATTCTCTTAATGTGCTTTCCATTGCAACGACAGAGGCCTGGGTTTCCAGATCTGCAGTTGTGCCATTCTGTCATCTATATTCACATTCATTCTGAAGGTCTAAACATTCCATGAGTTGTTCAAATAAGAGAAACTGTGTTTAAAAAATAAAATTAAAATAAGGCCTCTGATACACACTCAGAACTGGTCTTGCTGTGTTAGTGACTCCAAAAGCAGTGTCTGGCCAAAATTTTTACTTTTATTACTGTGATAAAGAAAAATCACTGCCGTGATACCACTGAAGATTCTATATCCAAGTATAGCCAGCCCTTGCTAGGTCCAGTTCTACAGGAATAATTAGAGAGATAGACCTAAAAATAATTTTCTCAAAAGAAGGACCAAAACTAACACCCAGTTCCTAACTTAATGGAAACTTGGGAAATATCTGGACCTGATTCTCAGGAAGTACATTATTAATTTTACTTTTCCAATATAATAATTAAAAATATCCACGATCCCAACAAATTAGAGATATTTTAAAAAACCTAAGTGATGAGGAGCTGTACAAATTTATATTCATAGCTGCAGCATCTTATCAGTACATATATATTTATATGGACTGTGTTCATAATCAAGGACCAACAGATAGACATACATGCAACATATGCGACAAGTATGACTTGCATTGCTCCATGAAATTGTAATCAGATACAAATCTGCCTTTCCATACAAAAATATGCAAACAATGCCAGTGGAGAAAAACAGAAGCTGAATTTCTTTTAAAACATGTTATACATTATTTAAAATATTTCCAATAAGTCTGTAAAAAAAAATCATCACTGTGTATAAATACAACCTCAAGGGACTTGTGACAGAACTACTCACTGAGTCAATCAAGATGAATGATTTTGCATTTTTGTCAGAGGCAGAGAGGTGAGAAAAATACACATCCACAAAATATTCTGTTCCTGGCTCCAGACAGACTGGAGTTTGCAGAATTGCAATCCTGTTTAGCAGAAATGAAGCACAGGTATAGCCAGAATTAAGCACAAGACAAGTTTACTGGATGTTGTGAGCTCTCCCTTCCCTCTGTGCCTGCAAACTGATGCCTGCAGCCTGGAACAAGCCATGCTGCTGTAAGAAACACACCCAGCCCCATGCTTTCAGACTTTGGGAAAGCTGCAGGACTTCCTCCAGATGATTCACTAAGTGCAATTTAATTCTGGGGAGATTAAGCTGAAAATGGCAGGTTTTTAATACTTCTAGCAAGGGGGTATGCAACTCACTGTTCATATTCATCCTTTCCTGTCCCTGTTTGATCAAGACATTGGTCACATCCTCTTAGCTTCTCTCTATTCCCTACACAGGTCCAATCTGAAAAGCTGGTTTTGAAAATAGACTAGGACAGTGAATTTACGACCATATTTCCTTTCTAAACTGAAGCAGCAGAAGTTGAATCTTCACCAGAGCAGCCAATCTCAGCTGGATCTCAGGCTGCTCTCCTGGATTTGGCAAACCTTTGCCAGATTAAGGACTGGGGCATCAGACTCTTCCTTCGACCCTATGTAGTATTGTGGTGTGCCAGCAACAGAAAAAGCCACACATGTGTTTCTGATATTCCCACTATCCCACACATTTGTTGCTCTGCATTGCTTCAGTAAATGATTTGTACACAGAAGATCTACAGCCAAAAAGACAGCAACAGTCAGACCTCTTTGTAGCTGGGAGAGGCAACTCATGTGGTTCATGTGAAAGGACCTTGTTTTTGCAGTGTTGACCTGACAATATACCAGCAGGCTGGATGGCAACACTTGCAAGCCAGTCTTCCAAGAACTATAAACAAAAGACAAAAATTATAGCTATATTTTGTATCTGAAAAACCTGCTTTCTCTTTGCAAGCGTTAATGAAAGCCATGTAAATCACTGCACACTGCAGTGACAAGACAGACTTTTTCTTCTTTACAGCACTGAAAACCAATGTTATTTGTGAATGTGAAAAATTCATTGTATTTGCAACAGCTAATGAAAAGCAGAGACGGAAATGGGACCTTAGCTGATTCAAATGGAAACAGCTCTGTTAGAGTCATTGGAGTTGTTTCTTTTTTTAGCACAGTGTTATTCTGGAGATATCAGTCATTAGCTGCCTTCTCACACATCTAATAAGAAATAGTAAACATAAAAGACTTTGTAGCAAATGTATTTAAACCCCAACTCTTCAATCCTTAGACAGAAAAAGCTGCCTCAAACTAGCCCACTGAAAAATTGTTCCCATGTTTTAAGACATAGGGAGATTGTTTTGCCTCAGAATGCCAGTCAGAGAACAGAACACAATAGACAGCAGGAAAATCTTAAGTTGTGGGACCGTCCCAGAGAATTGCAAAAGAGTAAGGAATATACAAAAGCTGGTACCAATAAAACACTTGGCATGTGTTTTTGAAGACATGGGTAAGGACCTGAGTTTAACCAGATCTGGATTAACAGATTTCTCTAGACATGTCATCATCATTAAGAAATCTTTTCCAGGCAAAAAATAGTAATTTGGCTATTCTCCTACAATTTTCACACATCTCAAAGTCCAGCTGGAACAAATGGGAAGCAGGATGCCAACAAAAGGCCTGGTTAAGTATCTACACAAGTCACTCCTGCCTATACACATTTTCCTGCCCAAAAAAACCCAGCTAGGAATACAGGATGCTTGTCTAAAAAGAACTGCATTTTCCATGTGTTTGATTTTTGAGTAAAAAAGTCCAGTCCAAGTAAAGGTGCCAAAAGAGAAATATTCAGAAGTTGAAATCTTGGTCAATGCTTAGAAACACTTTTAGTGCTGATTTTTCATATTTGAGTGGAAAGGGTTAAGGGAGTCTGTGGAGAACATATTACTTGGTTGGTAAGGCAACTTATTACTGGGTGAAAAGCCGAGCAATTTAAATTTTAGATATAAAGAATAGGACAAGTTGGTCATCTTATTATTCACAAAATAGATCCTGCACTTATCACAACATCACAAGGTATCACAAGTACCTCAGGCTCATAACGAACTGTGATATCAAAGTCCATAGCAAAGGGAACATTGCTGATGGCAAATCTCAGCCCAGCTCCACTGGGAACGCGGGCGAAGCCATGTCCTGTCCATGTGACAGCCCGACCAGCGCTGGGCTGCCGGAACACCACTGCCAAATCCGAGTCCTGTCCAAACTGCATCGCACCCTGCAAACACACATTGACATTTTCAACAACACACAGAGTCAAATTACAACAAAAACAAACTCAGAAAAAAGAAAGGAAATATTTTTGCCACATTGTTTACTTATTTTAGCCATCAGTCTAATTTTCTGAATAAGCTTGAGACTGACAATCTAAGAACTCTCCCAAAGGTAGGATATTTAGGGGCACATGTAAAGTAAAGCAGCAACAGCAATAAGAGGGACTAGAATAATCCACTCACCTCTGAATATTTGGCATCTCCAAACATTCACATTGCAAACCTTAAACAGAGTAAGCCTGATTTCATATATGACTGGACTATTCCATTATAAGCTGGATACATAAATATTAGTACTTACAATGGCTGCATTTAAGTGCAGAATGTACCATGCTAATGTCTTGGTAAACTTCTTGAAAATATCTTGCAACCAAAAAAAAAAAAATTACCTTTCATAAGGACTTTTCCAAAAATTCATGGAACTTGAGTCTACAAAAGCACTGGACATATCAGAGCAAGCCTGTCAGTGTGAATAATAAAATGTCCAACCCAACTGTGTACCAAAAAATTGATTTGTGTCAGGATTGCAATGTCTAAGATGGCAAATCCCATGTACTCAGGCATTTGCTTGCCCTTTGTTACAAAATGAAATTTTATTATTTGGTGTAAACTTAAGTAACTACTCAAGTACTAATTTACCTGTTCCAGTCCAGATTTTCTTGCAGCTCGTTTCTTATTCTTCTGTAACACAATCTTTCCATTTTCAATCATGAACTCATAGCCTTTCTTCTGGAAGTAAATATCACACCTTGGAAGAGTGCTTGGCTGAACCTATGAAGTAATAAAAGAGGAGAAGCACTGTCTCAACAATGTTGAAGGGTGATAAGCAAGTAAATGAAAATCCACATTCTTAAAACAAGATCTATTCTCACTGGGAGAAACTCTAAACTGTAGCCCAGCAGCTGCTGGGAACCTTTTTCCCTTACTTCCTTAAAATTAACTTGCACTTTTTCCTCATAAGCTTTGTCTCAGACATCTGTTTTCCATTCAATTATTGGATTGTAGTATAATTACTAACTGTGATTATAGATAGATATTTGTGGATGTGACCTGCAAATAAACAGGTTTTTTTATTATTTTTATTATTTTCTGTACAACATGCCAGAGAAAAAATGTTAGCAAAAGCATAGACAGAGGAAGGGATGCACTCCAGGCTTGCATTCAGCATGGGTAACAACTACCCCCATGTTGAAGGGCGAAAAAAATTAATTTTTCTAAAAACATTACAGATAGATGCCAAATTCTTGAGGAAATTAGGCTACAATCAATGTCGTTATATAAGGTAGCAGGAATTAGTCCAATGGAGCAGAGAGTAATTTGATTCTTCCCTTGCTGTAGATTCCCAGAAATGAAACATTTCATGAGAGCTATTGGTAACTCAAATACTTTCTTCTAATTTAAATAATTAAATTTATTTCCCTAATTCACACTAGACCAGCCTGCACTTGAGAAGCAGCAAGGGCAGCTTTGCAGGTCATACCACACTGTAGTGACTGTCCCTTTTTAACAGCCACAGTTATGGAATACTCATGTCCATGAAAAACAAAGGCAAATTGATGATGGTCAAGGGACTTGCTTTGTGTTTTCCTGCTAAAGAGCAGCTCCCCAGGCAAAGGCTCTCCTCCTTACCCTCAGTCCATGTCACCACTGCAGTAATCCCCCTCTCAGTACACCTAAAAAGCCAAATACCTACCAAGGGTGCAGAGCCAGAAAGGGGCTTTGCATGCTCAGCTTCATAAATGTAATAGTCCAGGGGTAGAAAGAAGTATCCTGGAGCTGGCTCGTTGCACTGGCGGCTCACGATGTTGGGCAGACACTCGCACTGACCATCCTTCAGTGAGCACCTATGGGAGGAATTGGAAAAGGGAGCACATGAGAGTGGCACAGCTGAGTCCTCCCAGCATGAGGGCAGCTCACACCCACCCTCACTCCACCTTTGCTTAATTTCTCCCATTGCTGGATCACCTCCATTACTAAACTTCTTCGTATCACCCATCTCCTCTGCTTCTGATGCTGGATTTATTCAATGCTACTTTTCCATGACTTGAGTTCACAACCTCCTTTGTCTTTGTTTGTTCCATACTGGAAGCACTGTCCCTTTTGTTTCCTGAGCATCTGTTACTCTCTATTCCTGTATCATTTCTTGTATCTTTTTCTGTAAGAATCACTATATCACAATTCTTAATAATCTTTCACCCACAATTTTGGAGGCAGGACATGAGATCAGAAGGACCTTTGATGTGATATTGAATGTTTTCATAGGCTTACACATATATTTAACACACCAGGTGATTTACCTGCTCACAAGGAGCTGCTCTACATCATGGGACTGTATGCTCCTCTGTCTGAAGCCTAACAGCAGTAGTGAAGACCCCTGCCCAACAGATTTTTGGAGGACCCCAACTGAAACCAACCCTGCTTCTAAAATTCTACATTTTAAATAAGACCCAGAAAAAAAATTATAGGATTTAAGGCAGGAAGCTAAGTTAAAAATCTCACCTCTAACTTCTAATTTCTAATAATATTAGGGCCTCTGGTTCTCTCAAGGCATATGTTTTATATTTAATATTAAATGCATCTAGGGTCAACCTGATTTAAGGCTGGCTTCAAAGGAAATAGGTAAATCTCATTACCACAAATAAATTTCCAAGATGTCCACCCAACTTTACACTGTTTGTATATGATGAAATTCCATCTACCTTCTATTTTCCTATTTGTACTGTGACTGTATTAATCAGAAAATCTATCCTAAGAGTTCATAAAAATTAAAACTATGAAAGAACTTGAAGAACTTTTAACTTACAAGTTATTCTGGGATCCACCAATATCACAGTCGCATGGAGAACAGCCATACAAGTTGTTGCCAAGACCCCAGTATCCTGCCTGGTATAAAAAGAAAGGTTCTTTTATGGGAAATGCTTAAGTATGCAAAGCAAAACAAAACTCGTTCTGCTGGATGAACAATGGAGCACTACTGTGCTTGGCCATGGGAGATTGCTTCTCTTACCGGATAGCAGGGGTGCTCCGCCACTGCAAGAGCCAGATATTTACCCACTTGTACAAGCAATTGCTCTGTAAACAGCTAAGATGGATCAAGGATATAATTTTGCATTTCCTTTCCTTCCTGGGAATGCTCCTCCCCATGCAATTTGATTGCACAAATATTTGGGAGCAGTGAAAGAAAAGCAGACATGTCAAGACAAATTGGGAGCACACAGCTACAAAATTATTTTGAATTTTGACTAATTGTTTACTTTTCTGGCAACGAAAACATGTGGGATGGATGAGGAGATTTCCAAAACCACATGCAGAAGTGAACCCAAAAACTGAGTACGTACAAGGCATTTTTCACAGCGCTGCCCTGTGGTGAACCTCTGGCAGAGGCACTCTCCCGTGGCAGGATTGCAGACGGAGAAGGGCAAGCTGCCCAAGGGATCACAGTTGCAGGCTGCAGGGACAGAAAAGTGCAGTTACCTCTGCAGGCCCCAGTGACAGCTCAGGACTGGCATTTATATTAGATGAGGCATCAGCATGTCAGGCAGACTCCATCCTCCACCCAGACACTCTGCAGATTAATATGCCCTGGCACCCTCCAGCCTTCAGACTGCCCTTGGAAATGGACAATTTCCTCGGTGGGTCCCTCTCTGGGAGGAGCAGAGGCACTTGGCAGAGGTTTGCCAAGTGCTGTGTGCTGATCTGCGCTGCAGTCCTTGTGTGTGGCTGAGCACCTGCTGTGGGCAAAATGTGGTCACAAACCCACAGTGCACCTGGGCAGGGGTGGGATGTCTTTTCACCAAGCCTTTCTCAGGGGAATGGCTGGCTGGAAGTTCTTTTGGCAAGGCAGCAGCTCCTGTCATCTCAATATCCCTTTTCAATTAAGTTGCATATTTAATAACCCTTCTTTTAACAACAGTCTTATCTATTATACTGTGTGTTCTGAAAGTGATCTTGGATGCTGCACCAGAAACCCTGAATTTTGTTGACATTAAATTACAGTAGGCAACTGTGTATTTTGTGACACAAGTCACAAGAGCATTAGTGTGTGGATCTGTGCATTCAGCTACCTCCATGCCTTAAAAACGCTTTGGAAAGGAGACTAGAAGAGGTGGTTTACATACGCTGGCAGCCCAGGGGGTCGCTGCTGCTCAGCCCGTAGTAGTTTGCCTTGCACTTGTCGCAGCGAGCGCCCTCCACGTTCTCCTTGCAGGGGCACCGGCCCGCGACCGTCCCCAGCGTGGGGTCCGTGCGGCTCTCGCACACGCCCTCGTGCAGGGAACCCTCGGGGTCACAGCTGCATGCTGCAGGCAGGGTCAGGGAGACACACAAAACAAGCACGTGTAGAAGTAATCATGAAAATGTAATTACAGAGCTGCTGGTAATCTGCCCTTGGCTCCTTAAGGACTTTTCATGCCAATCAGTTGCTACAATTAAATAACAGAGCATTTTCTCCATCCTATGTTAATAATGAATTTAGGTCATCTTTCAGAAGAAGAGCTTTAATGTCTGAATGATTATTTTTCTTGCATATGGCAGGTATCTGGCAAAAGTTATTTACTCCTCCCATCATTTTGGAGCCTCTTTTGTAATTGCTGAAGGTCACAGAAGCAACAACACTACTGCTATTCATATTTATATTAACCTTGTTCAAGAAAAATGATAGCTTTGCTGGATTTCTAAGCTCTGTTTAGCAAGGAGTTGGAATATGCAGCTCTTTTCACAATGCTGGTTGGAGGATACTGTCATGCAGATACTTAAGGCAGTTTGGATGTTACAGGTTTGGTAACATTTTTACAACCATGTGGACATTTAAGCAGGGGGATGGCCATAGGGCTCAGAGCAAAGGGAACCAGAACAACCCTGTTTTGAGTCATTCTTACAGAAGTTAAAAAGGGAAGCTTACGGAGGCACGGCCAAGGATCTGAGATGTCTTTGAGTGGATCCTGGTAAAAGGAAGGTTTGCACCTGTCACAGTGCTGGCCGGTGGTGTTGTCCTGGCAGTCCTCACAAACGCCGCCGCTGACCCCACCGCTGGCCTGGTACACGGCCATGTCAAAGTGGCATCTGCTGGAGTGGCTGTTGCAGTTACAACCTGAAACCAAAGCAAACAGTGGGGTATGTCACACCATGTAAATGCTGTGGTCTGGCTACATTGCTGTCTACACCTAACACAGGGTTACTGGTTACTTGCATGATTTCAGTGCCCAGCAAGATTATTCGCAGGCCTTGTGTCTTACAGCTGGGGGAAAAAAATTGGAGTCTTCAGTCAAAACTATATCCTAAACCTGGAAATGCAGGTGAATGTGCCTCGTATGCAGTGGGAACACTGCTCTGCTCAAGAAATCTCTAGCTGAATATCTGTTACGGATCCTAATATATTATTCTTGTGTATACTGCATTACTCATTATTGTGGAAATAAATAATTTAGCCTTTTCTAAATTCTTTCACTTGTATGAAAAACACTGTGCAAACCAATGAATGATCTTTTTTGCATTAACTGCTTTCCCCCCTCTTTATTGTTTTGGTTGGTTTTTTGTTTTTTTTTTTTTTTTTTTTTCTGTATGAAAAATAAGAATATAAAATATTCTTAAATATTTTAAATTTCTTAAATATATAAAATATTAAGAAACAGCTCTTCTTCTTGTAGGATAACACAGCACCTGTGGATGCAGGAATCTGTTTTTCTGGATGAGGCATGAAAACACCTCCCTTCCAGAAACCTGGCCATCCCAGTATGAATTTAATGGACTAGGATTGTGCCACACCCACTCCTGGCTATTAAAAAGGAAAATATCATGCTTGAGTTACGTTTGCAAGCATTATCTTGTGTCCCTTCAGCTGGCCTCCAGGGAGCATCATTGTAGAAATCTTTACATCTTTCACAAGAGAAACCTTCAGTGTTATGGTGGCAGATACATCTCCCATGGACCTGTAATTTGGTGAGAACAGAGATAAGGTAAGGTAAGGTAAGGTAAGGTAAGGTAAGGTAAGGTAAGGTGGGGTGAGGAGAGGAGAGGAGAGGAGAGGAGAGGAGAGGAGAGGAGAGGAGAGGAGAGGAGAGGAGAGGAGAGGAGAGGAGAGGAGAGGAGAGGAGAGGAGAGGAGAGGAGAGGAGAGGAGAGGAGAGGAGAGGAGAGGAGAGGAGAGGAGAGGAGAGGAGAGGAGAGGAGAGGAGAGGAGAGGAGAGGAGAGGAGAGGAGAGGAGAGGAGAGGAGAGGAGAGGAGAGGAGAGATTTTCTTAAGGTATGTCAGCAAGATCAGGAAAATTTGAAGCTCTTTGGCTCCCTCAGCTGACATAATTTTCAATTATCTGAGTAAAAGTTCTGGAGAATACCTCCAAACATTGGCCAAATAGTTTTAAAGACACTGAGCAACATTTAGAAAAAATTACTTCTAGAGATGCCAAAGGAGACATCAACTTTTTAAATTATCTCTCTCTCACCCTATATGTCTTCATATTGTGATACATATTTTCCAGAAGAAAAAAACTCTTGTTCCCAGAGGGAAAGAACTTGCAATCATATTCCTGGAATTTTTAATAATCCATTTTTCATGGGTTAGCTTTGCATTCTTTATGCCAATGCCTCCTCTCCCACTGCAGAGCCTCCAAGCCCAGATGGAGTGGGGAATGCACCCAACAAGTGGCCATTCAAGTCTGCACATGCCACAGGCTACTTACTGCATTACATTTGCACCATTACAGCTCTGGAATTTTGCTGCTATTGCCAACACATCTTGTCCCAGTTGTTTTTGAAACACCACAGTAGCGCCAGCAAAGACAGCTTCTGTGCATTCCAACCCCAGGCTTTAAAAGAAGAGTCTGCATTGAAACATTTAACAACTACCAGCTGCAAATGGTCAATCCAAAGATTATCAGAGATCTTCCTTCATCTCCCTCCCTCCATCTCTTCCTTCTTCCAAAGTATCAATTGAGACTCCCCTTTTCAGAGAGAGCACTAAGGACGCACCATCCCAGACTGATGGAAAACATCTCCTCGTAAGTTCTGCATGGAATCACACTGGCTGGCATGGCCATTGCAAAAGCAGCTGCCCTGCACAACCATCTCATAGATGGCATAGTAGTACTTCTCAAGGGGATCACTGTGCCTCCTCCCAAGCAGAGCATCTCCAAGAGTGTGGAGTTTAGTAAAATTGATCCTTAGGTTTGTCAATGTAATGAGATCTGGAAAGAAAGAAGAGAGATCAGGAGCCTGAGTTCAGTATAAAATGAACAGTATAAAATCTTCAGCTTGAATTAGTCATCCAAGAATTTTCCCATAGTGAATAAATAATAAAAATGATCCAATATTGGCCAAGATCAGTAATGCCTACAGTGGCAGTGCAGGAACCCACTCCTGGCACACAGCTGCATAAATGTTAGCATCCTATTTGGTATGGCTCTGCATTTTCCCAGCCACTGTCTTCATGGGTTCATGTGTACCTCTGGGACTGCTCTCAAAATGCAGTGTGGATTAGGCCTGAATTCAGAGGGAAAGACAGTTTAGCTTCATGGATGTGCTCTGCAGAGCTTTGCTGTTTGCCCCCAGGGCTAGAAAACAAGACTGGCCCATTTAATTTTTTAATACAATGTGCCTCTAAGGTCTTTAGGTACCTAATTTTCAACATCATGGAGTTACACTAGCTGGGCTGTTGATCCTTTCAGTGTACAAAACAAAAAATACCAGCAAAGTGTATCTGGACAAAACATGTTGTATCCATACCTTGGATATATGGCACATAGGGATTTTCTATTTCAAAGCTGGGATCCAAAGCTTTTAAAACAACCTGCAAAACAAATCAATAAAACTCTAGAGATGAGATGAGCAGCCACCAAAGGGATCAAAGGACAGGTCTCTGCTTTTAGCAGACACAGACAAGAGACCTTTAGTTCCACAAATGATTTTAACTCATACAAACAGACACTTGAAAGTACCTCGCCTTCAGTGGAGGGCTCAATGTCTGAATATCTTGAATCACAAATAACATCTCCAACACTTTTTGCTGGACCAGAAGAGATGTTGGGGAAAGAAGCTGCACAGTCATGTGCAAAATATCTAAACACTTTCCAGGTCTGACCAAAATCAGTAGAGCGCTCAACCAGCATTGCTGCAGGCCGAAATGTCTGCAAGAAATATTTCAAGAATTCCCTAAGTCGGCATTAACAAGACACCTCAGGGGTTGTTACATTGATATTTCTCTTTGAAGGATGCTAAAATTTTGTATTTGAGAGTTTATAGGTTTGTTAAAGTACTGTAAGTTTACAGGGTCTCTGAAAAAGCTCATTAGAACCTCTCTCTAGAAAAAGGGAAAGATAATATTTCATATAAATGTGTGATTACTTTCTGTGTAAGGAAGTTTACCATAACAATATAGGAATTTAGTACAAAAAGAAATTGTAATCATCTGGATCAGAATAGATACACATGTACTGAACTAAATTGAAAGAGCCACTGCAGTTCAGATATGTCCTACATTTTTGGAGTTTAATTTTGCAAAGTATTTTTTCAGTTTTAACTCTTGGATTTATGGAAAATAGGACCAAAAGGCATAGGAATAGGAAGCTATTCAGTCTATCCTCCTCCCCTAAGGCAGGATCAACTACAATTTAACCATACTTGACAGGTGTTTATCTAATCTGTTCTTACAAACCTCTAAACATGGAGCTTTCATTGCCTCTCCAAGCAATTAATTCCTGTGGTTAAGTAATTAGTGTACAACATTACATAAAAGCTCTGGTAAAAGATGTACCTTAAAGGTCAGGATAAGATGGCTGAATTGGAATAAAGTTTCTAGGTCCAATCTAATGCTGACATGGTCAATGCCTGAAAAGAGAATGAAAATGAAGTGCATAATGTGTACATTGAAGGGGTTGCTTCAAAACATTGAAGTTTTCCCATGGGAGATTTAAAGATGCCTTTTCCAGCAGAACAGCTAGACTCTTTAGGGTATCCCCTGTGCACAAACCTGTTCAGCTGGACCTCTCTCTCTGGGGCAATATGATGTGCTGCCTTCCTGACACTGTCACCAGCAATGCTGGTGACTGAGACTGCAGGAGATGGCTGAAGGTCCTGCTCACGTAATTCAGACTGTAAATGATGGCCATGGTAGGGTTCTGAGTTTGTGTGTTTCTATATCCAGTTAGGTTTATTTTTTTTAAATCCATTTAAATAATTTACTTATTGCTAAGAAAGAAAAAGAGAACTAATAAAATGAGGTGTTTTCTTCATGCAAAACAGAACTGTTAAACCCTTCTAATACTTCCAGATGCGAAATTTGTCATGAGCAGAGCTACTGCATTAGGCATCTTCCAAAACGGCAACAAATATGGAAAAAACTCCATAAGCCACACACTCTCAGTAGAGAGTTCCAGGAGCTCAGCTGATATCCCCATTGTTCACATCTACATGCACCATCTCAGAACTCCTGATGACCAGGCTGTGCATGAGACCTCATCCCAGAAGAAAGATAGAGAGAACAAGGAAAGCTCCTCTCATAGCTGGTCTGCAGCTTTATTGGCAGTGGTGTCCAAAGCCAGTCACAAATCCTTGCTAAACTCCATAAAAAAACAAGGCTTATGGATTTTCAGTTGGATATTCAAAATAGAGGTAACATATTATCTTATTTTTCTATGCCTTAATTTCCAACCAGTCAAATGCTTTTCACATAATCACTGTGTGTCAAATAAGGCAGAGTAAATGTTATTTCTCATAGCATGTCTTCCCAGAGAAGCTGTAAAGATACTATCTTCATCAATTCTGGAATTGGACGTATCCTCAGCAAGTTGCAGAGGACACCAAGCCTAGTGGTGCTGTTGACACATATGAAGGATCAATGACATCCAGAGGGACCTGGAAAAGCTTGAGATGTGGGGCCCTGGGAGTCTGATGAGATTTGTCAAGTGCAAGGTGCTACACCTGGGTTAGGACAATCCCCAGAAACAATACAAGCTGGGGGATAAATGGATCAAGAACAGCCTTGCAGAAAAGGAACTTGGGAATATCAGAATAAGGGAGGTGATAGCCAGACTTTATTTAATTTTTTTCTAAAGTATTATTTCTTTAAAAATAATTTTTAAATGGCTATTTGTGTTTTACAGATTATCTTTACATTACATCTGTAGGCAAATGTATATTTTGCCCCAAATAAATATTCTGTCAGGACAGACACCCTGTGGAAAATATATGGCTTTCATGTATAACCCAACATTGCCAAACATCCTCTGGTCAGCTCTTGGAGGTGCTGAGTTTAAAGCTTGTCCACAGAAACATAGACTTCCTGAAATCTTATCTTGCTACACACAAATGGGTTTAAATCACTCAGTATTAACTAATCAAATAATAGATGCAGTTTTTTTTCATCTCTTCATGAAGGCAATAAAGCAATCCCACAGTAACATTTTGCAGTAATATTTTCTCTAAGGAACTTACCATTTTCTGACTGCCACCACTTCTTTTTCCTTTTGGGCTCAAATGTTGTAATAACATTTTCGACCATGTGACTGTTGTGCTGGGTATACGGATTATATGGGTATCTGGAATCACAGAGAAAGCACTTCTCTTCAGCCTAGAAAACAAAATGAGCAAAATGAAAGCTTAATTTGGATTCTTCACTAAATATTAGGGGGATGTACATATATTTCTGCCATTGCTTGAACCTGTCTTGTTGCTTTGGATGCCTGTGCTTTTAATCACTTGGCTTTTCATAGACCAGCTCAAAGGAACCATTACACGCACGAAGCATACACATAGTAAATGTTGGTCATGGCCTTCCCCAGGTACTTTGTAAAAATTACACTTTTGCAGTTGTGGAGAAAGGATCTCAGTAAGACCAGGTACCAGGTAAGTAGCTGGTTTGGGATGACACCACTACTCTGACAGCTGTCAGTGTCTTTTGAAGCATAGGGAAACTGGGAAACTTTAAAACCAATTCAAAGGAGGAAAATCGGGATACCAATAGGATACAAGGGTCTTATTTGAAAATGTTACAAGCAGAAGATGTAGGTAGTAATGATTAACCGATATCTCAGTTCTGAATGAGAGGCTTTGATAGTGAGGGCAAGGAGTTACTGTTTAAGGGGATAAGATGGGGATTGAGCCGGAGAGCAAGAAGAGGTGACAAGGTTAACATGCTGGGCTGGGAGATGGCCTGTGCTGGGCCATGTGGAAAGCCTGAGCAGCCATCACAGCCAGCAGGGTCCCAGGGAAATGTTCAGCAGGGTGGGCAGGGGTGGACACACTGTGCAGACTGACTCCAGGAGATTTGGGCAGAGTGTAGTGTGAGGATGCAGGAATAAGCCCCAGCAGAAGGTGATGCCCAAGCTGTGTGCCTGGCTGGTGGGGACAGAGGCAGGAGGAAGAGGGGATGACACAGCACCCCAGAGGGAACTGAAGGAGGAGGCATGAGTTCAGTGCCCATGGCTGGGAGGCTGGAATGACCTAGAAGGAGATGGGTGGAGAGGCACTCCACTTAGCACACGTAGGATCCACAAAGAATTGAGAATGGTTTTAACATCTTTGCATTATGTAATCACCTGGGAATTACTTGCATTTAAATAAATTAAGATATATAGATTTACAGGCATAATTAATGTATTTTAAACATGGTAATTATGTATTATATTTAGTCATTCTATACTACACTTGACAAATGTATGAATGCCTATTTTAGAAGATGAAAGAGAAATTTAAGAAAAATACTCTGTCATCTCATTTCACAAAGCTCTGATAAAGAGAGCTCAGGTTGATGAAGCAGTTGGAAGACCGTGCACACTTACATTCTGGTTTATATAGATATACAATATAACACTGGGGCAACTTATGTTGCAGGTTGCTCCATAAAAATCTGCTCCAAAGAACAAGCATGTACACGTCCATTTCTGGCAGATCTCATTTGCTTCTGAATTATGCAGCTTTATACTCTCCTGCTTTTTTCTTTCAAAACATGTGTAAGTAGTAAATCCAATCATTGAGCTAAAATCCACTTAACCTACATTTTAAAAGCAATAAGACATATTAAAGACTAAAAATTATTTGTACTGCTTCTTTCCAAACACAAGGCAGTTGAATTCTACTTCTTCCCCAACTGAATCCCAGCTAAATCTTGGCTTTTGGTAACTTGCCACGTTGACTAATACCCACTTTCATGAGTAAGGTTTGCTGTTATGAAATCTGACAAAGGTCACCAGGAGAGGAACTGGTAGAGAAAGAACTTTGGTTTACAAGATGCAAAACTTCCTGGTCTGCCTCCAGCAAAGAATTTAAAATGTGCTGGTGAGAAAGCAAATTGAAAGTGAAGTGGCACTCTGATGCACTGTAGGTGACAACACATTTAAGGCAAGATAATGGAAAAGAACAAGATGCCAAAGCATCTCTCTCTCTCTCTCAAGCTCTGCAAAGCAGCAGTTTGTAGTTTTCACCCTCTTCAAGAAAGAGCCGCCAGGGGTCAAGATATGTTAAAGCAGCTTTAAATCACAGGGATTATTGCAGAACAGCTGCTCCTTTTCATGAGTCTGTATTTACATGATTTAAAGGATAAGTACCGGCAAGTGAAAATATTAATTTTTTTATTGCTCTTTGATCTCCTCCTAAAAAGCAAGAATAAAAGGCAATCATCCAGCTTTGGGGCAAGAAAGATGATCCAGGCTATTTTAGCAAAGGAAAGAGATATTTATATTTTGCAGAAAACTGTGGATACAATTTCCAGCTTGGAGCAGTGCTTGGTTCCATGTCCATACTTTATTCTGCAAATGTGTCACAACATTAAGCTAGAAGGTCATAAACTGTAATTATTTTCAATTGCTTATAAATTAAGCTGTATTTTAACTTCCTCTTCAGCCTAGGCTGTCATTTAGTGACAATTATTTTATTTGTTAAAATTTATTAGCTCAGTGAGGCCAAGTCCTCCAGGACGTAAAAAAGGAATCCTCATTTCTGCACATCTTTCATACACCCAACCCCTTATCACTGCAGCCAGGGAAGAAGAGGCATCCCTCTGATCAGCCACATTTTGGATCTGCTGACCTACCCACATGGCCAAAGCCTGGACAACATTAGGTCTTCCCTTTTCAGAGGCAGCTTTTTGCTTTCAGTACCATTGGCCTCATTTCAGATCAAAAGAGAGGAGTGTATGATGTGAATCTCTTAACATATGAGGATGCCTAAGGCATATCCTTTACAGGCTGCCTCAGGTCTCAACACCATACGAGGATGTGCTCTGGAGAAGGCCCTGCAGCCTGTGGGTCCCCTGCACTCACACACACAGACCATGGGCTTCATCTCTGGGGCCTGAGTGGGAAGAGGACTTGCAGAGCAAAGCTCCTTCAGAAATCCCTGTGCTCAATCCCTGTGCATCTCAGGGGTGTTTCTCCCCCTTGGGAAGATATGCATCACTGTGGAGGCTGTTTGCTGCCAAACCTTCCATATGTGCAGTGAGGCAGAGCCTTCCACCAGACTTAGTGCCACACTGTCTGATAATTATTCAGATAACTCCCACAGGAACTTCCAAGTCTGGGCAAATTCCCTACACAGATGAGAGTAAGGTTAGTAGGAAGAGCAAGAATATGGTTAGTATGAGAAGTTCATTTAAAAAGTTTATTAAAAGTTTATTAAAAAAGAAAGAGCAAACCAACCTCTAGGTAGCCTATAATGCAGTACTTCTGAGGGCTGTTCATCCCACAGGTTGACGTGGCTGTCAGTTGCTTGCTGCGGCCCTGGAGAAGGTCCCCAAGGGCTGGGTGGCAGGACCCAGCATCACAGTCATGCTGTGCATGCTGGGGTCTTATCAGCACTGAGCATATAAGAAGATCAAAGAAATATTAAATTGTTCTGTATAGCCAGCAATATTCTCCAGACAAAATCAGTTAAATCCCAACACAAGCAGAAAACTTAATTATCCTTTGCCTGTACCCCTTTTATCCTTATTTACACATTTTTTAAAGAACTTCAATAATGAACACATCTGCTGCAAAATAATATAAAAAATATAGCTAGCATATTGCAAATCTATGCTAAAACTTAAATTTTCAGCATGTTACTTTTCAGTAAAAATGCCAGTCTGCCATGAGCAATAATTTATTATGCTTCCCTCCCTGAAATACAGCAATTGCCAGCATTGTCAGCAATCCTACAAAAGAACATTGAGCATTTCTATTGACTATGTGCACAGAGACAGATTTGAATTAATTCCACTTATTTCTGTTGAAATAAGTGTTCCAAGTTATAATGGTGGAAATTAAATCAGGATTGAGATGAGGATTGACATTAGGAGCCCCTCAGATTTTCTTTTAATTTGCAGTAAATTCTTAGTCCAGTGTCAGAGCTCTCTCAGACCCCATGGAGTGGCCACTAATAAATAAGAAGAGTAATTCTGAATTCTTAGAGTAATTGCAGGACTTTGTTTTTCCTGAAACAACTTTCAATATCTTCTCCATTATTTTAAGACTTCCCTTACAGGGATTTTTCTTTTAAACAAGTTCTGTCCTGAAACTCTGCAAAGGAATGGGTACCTTGGAGGCTATATCCATTCAGCTTTACTTGGCTCAACTTGTTAGAAAAGGTGCAGTTAAAAAACCCAAACAACTGACACCCATAGAATACTAGAAATCCAACTACAACAGTAAAAATACAGCATTTTATAGCCAAATTTCAGTCTATGGCTCAAGCTATAATTCAGATGATGAGTGACACTTGACTCTTTAAATGTAAAGCAGTGCCAATGTTTAGTTAGTCTGCTCTTTTTAGTAATACAAATCCATGCTCATTATTCATTAGCAGATGTTGACTGCCCCTTTCAGGACCTGAATCAGACTCAATTGCAACATGTATGTTTTCTTTGAAGACTTTGTATCTCATAGGTCCCTCATTGGCAGAAGAGTGGGGAATAAGGATTCACTGTCAAGTGTTTCTCAATAGCATTTTCTAAAAAAAAGTGCTTTAACAAAATCTTGAAAAGGTGTGTAAATCACATGATAATATTCTAGAATTGGCCTGAGTCACTGTAGCATCTGTACTTACTGAGGTGTAACAGGATGGCCAGTCCCAGCCTCATGCCTCCCCATCAAACTCTGACTGGTACTGCTGCAAGAGAAAAACTGGTCCATCACTTGGTGCTCCCTCTCACCAGGGCACACAGGTGTACCCAGAACCAGCCTTTAGTAAAGTGACAGAGATGTAATAAAAATATAAAGAGTAAAAGGAAACCCTGGTTTTGATTTAGTTGTAGAAAAAACAAATCTCATTATGGAAATTTTGGCACTGAAACTGGGATGAAAGCAGAGGAGCACTTCACAAAGGCTTTCAGAGAAGACTGTGAAAACATATTCATACTTAGTGTAAAATACAAGTAGAATGCTACCAGCTAAAATACTGTAGTATTCAAATTTAAAAAAACCCCTTAATTCTAAGTGGATTCAGCAGAGCTGTTTGCAGAGCTCTAGTTCTTTCTCTGGAGGTTCTAGTTTGTTTTCATTAACTTAAAAAATAGTCATAAATCCTAATGAAGATGCCACTGAGAAATGCTTGATGTCAGGTGCTATGAATTTTGTCACAGATCCAATGTAAGTGCATCTTAATGTGTAGTGAAGAAAACCAGGTTATGTCAGCATCAGTGCAAAAAACTTGCACAGGGGAAATTCAGCATGAGTCCAAGAGAGGCTGATTGTGGTATTAAGGCATCCTTTCTCTTCCTATTTACCTGGAGGAAAGTAAGACTTGCCAACACAAAACTGTTGGAAAAACAAAAGACAACCATGGGTATAAAAGACATCCAGTATCCTGCCACCAAGTAGAACTACCAAACCAAATCTGCCCCTATCTTTGAATCTTCCACCTCTTTCTCCACCTGTGGGAACTAGTGAGGCTGGTGCACCCTAAAACAGTTCCAGCTGCTAGGGCACCCCTGTATGAGCATGCCCCAAGCAGCACTTCCCAGCTGTGTTCTTCTTCCTCACCTTCAAACAGCCATCACTGTACTGAGTGATCTTAAATTAAATACACCCCCAGAGTAGTGGGAACAAAAACAAAAGCACTTCAGATGTTACAGGATCCATATGGGCTTGGTGCACCCAGCTCATTACAGCATATGACACAACAGCTGTACCTAGATGAGTACTTCAGCAACCACAGGCAAAGAAAGCTAGCAAGGTTCACCAGGCTTTCATGCTGCTGCAGCTGCTCTCACCTGCCACAACCACAAAGAGCCTGGCATATGATAGGGGGATGATGCTGGTGAGCATCCATGCAGCTGTGCCTGGCTACAGAGAGACCTGGCCACAGATCTGAGGCAAATTGAGCAAGTATTTTCCTCCTGTGTTGGACTTTAAATTGTATACTCTGTCAGAATAATGGACAGACTCATCTGATGATTTAAGCTGCAACCACTGCAACAGCACTGTAGTGAAATAGAGGTGCCCATGGTGAGCAATCTTGGCAGGTACACATCCAATTCCTACCCTAACACTGTGACATGTAGAATCAGTGATACTCTCTAAACCTTACTCCCTTTAATGGAGAAACAAGGACTAGAAAAACCCCAACATACTTTGGTTCCATGTTTAACATGAAAATTAAATTCTGAAGAGGTCTTACCTGGGTTCCAGGCAGCCAAGTGTCGCAGCTGGGAATGAACAGAGCTGAGTGAGGGAAGCAAGAAAAGGCATACCTATGCACTTCAGCTAGAGAAGACAGCACGTCCCCTGAGGCACCAAGGTGTAGGTGAGAATGAGACCCAGCCTGCAACCTGTCAAAAGCTTGATTTGTGAACTCCTTCTGCTTCTGGCATCAGCAAATATATTCACTGAAAGACAATTGTGACAGGTTAAGTTCATGGCAGAAAAAGTTCATGCAACTGAAAACAGAAGGCTGGGATTCTTAAAGTGCTAGCAGACAACACCTTGTCTGCTGTTTAATTAAAAATCTGTTCAGTTGGTCTGGTTTGAAATCAAACATCAAAATATTTATAACTAGTTAGCATCAGAAGTCTAGTGGCTCTGGATTATCTGAGCAGGGGCTAAAAAAGATAACTCCTCACAGCAGGCATGTGAATGGTCTGGAGGGCTGTTTCGGGCTCTGAGGTGACTGTAAACAAACCTGCCAGACAGCTGTGATTGCACTTGTGTGGACATACTGAGCCAAAGCTGAAACAGTTCAAACTGGATCATCAGTGTGAGCACTAGGTGTTTCTCAGTTTAAAGCTGAAGACAACACGGGCAACTTGAGTCATGGCTTTGCATTTCAGCACAGGTTTTGCCTGTAACTGTCCCCAGCAGCAAGGACAGGACAGGGATTAATGTGTGGGGTACAGCACAGTCATGGGCAACACAGTGATGGAACAGCTCTGAAATAGTGTTCAGCTCTGAAATAGTGTTCAACAGCTCATGCACAGAACTGGCCACTGTTTTCTGGTGTCTTTGTTGAAACGTGTAGCACTGTGATTCCAGTTTTCACAATGGCATGTTGCCTTGATACACAATTTTAAAGGTGACATTTGTCAGCAGTTCTTCTCTGACTGTTTGTAAAGCTTAATTCATGATAGTCTGTCAAGTACCATCACACATCCTTAAAGAGAAGGTTTTCTATATGAGCAAAATATGTTTTATAAATTTATCACTGCCTTTCCTTTTGGTCATTTCTGTTCTTTTGGAAATAAAAAGAAAGGCATTCTCTATAATCCTATTGCAATGCTCAGTACTAAGTGTCCTCTGCCATTGTTATAATTATTAAGTCTAGGCAAAATAATTCTTATACTTAATTTTTTTGAAATTATTTTCCTCAAATGCATGTGAAAATTACTTGTGAGAGACTTTTTTCAGGCTGACTTAATCTGCATTTGGTTTGCACTCATGCATGATTAATTATTGTACAGATGGTTTATACTTAGTGGGTTTTGGTATTAGGAAAAAGACTAAATGATATATTAAGATATTAATTTCACTTTTTATGTGCAAGCAGTATGTCAAATGTTGCCTGAAAGAGGCACATATAACTGAAGAAAGTATTATTACTACAACGCTACTAAATTAGAAAATGGCTGACATTTTATTAACAGAGTTCATGGGGAATTCAGAATTTGTTACAGAGAAGTTATGTGAGAAGTAAATATCAAGGAAGATTTATTTGCAGAATATAGCCAGTCCTCTCTTCTGATTTATGTTGGACCCCGAGAAAGAAAGAGGTTTTAAACTGCTTGAGGCAGGGATTAAGAAATTTCTTTCTTGCTTCTTTAATCTCTGCACTGGTAAAGGATCTGGATTTATAATGCATCACTCGTCCCATGCTGGCTGGAGGGTAGATAGCACTGATGTGTGATTTTTCAAGTCATCACAGGTCTGAGGGTTGTCATTGCTTAGGCCTAAGGCATATCCTCAGTACACATAAAGGATGGGAATTGCTAGCACTGCAGCATATATTTCCTTCACGGACACCAACCAGCAGTGAGGGAAGGGGCAGGAGTAGAGCCACCACTTTAAAATTTCAATAAATTTTTCAATAAATGAAATTATTTGAGGTTAAGATTATTCTTGCTGTGTAAAAAGTACTTAATCTAAACAAATCACTTGGGCTTCACAGGGTACCCTACAGAGTTCATCACACCGCCTTCTTTATCCACTATAAAGGGATAAATCCCCTTTTGGAGGTATCAGCTGCTTTCCTTTGGTTATGAGCAGCCCAGATCCTTAGTTTAGGACAGATGCTTGTATTTTAAGCAACTAAAATGTACTGAGATGAATGTCATCCATGGCCAAAATCCTGAATTAAATCTAATGGTTTGAAAATCAAAATGAAAGTGGACAGGAGTCAGATGATCCTGAGCTCTTGGCAATATAAACAGTAAAACTGATATTTTGGAAATTCTTAATTTTCAGTCCCAAATGACCTTTGATACAAAGGCTTCCAGAGGTATCAATTGGTGGGAGCATGGTGTTGATAATGCCAAGGTTGTGGGTTCAATCTCCATATAGGCCATCCACTTAAAAGCTAGACTTTATGATCCTTCTGGGTCCCTTCCAACTCAGACTATTCTGAGATTCTGTAAAATCTCCCAACATATGCATGCTAATTACCTAAAAGCATGACAGAATGATAGCTGGCTATCAACTGTTTAGTTTTAATTGTGTCTATCCTGTAACATCCGGTACCTGTACAAACACAGGAAGCATCACACAGAATCACACATAAGTGAGAAGAATAATTAGATTTTGTCATGGACCCGTAGCATATAACCAATATAACAGTAGCACAGCCAGAACATTGCATGCTAGTAAGTTGGGCACTGGTGGACAGATTAATATATCTTCCCTGGGATCAAGAATATATAAGCTCTGCTTTCTCTCAAGTATTTAATTATACCAGATGGAAGAAAGCAGGAAAAAATTGTCTTCCCTTTGATGATCTTCTCTTGTCAAATGGAAGGAAAGTGTTGTCACAACCAGGAAGGAGCAGCTGAGTATGATGGAAACCCAGCCAAGCACAGAAAATGCCAGCAGCAAAGCTGGAGTAGAAAATGCCTCTTGCTTTCAAAAGCCATTATTGAGGCAGTTCCCTTTTCTCAGAAGAAGGCAGGAAGCAATCTTTCCCCTGCTGACCACCTATGTGGTGGACATTTCAACAATTGGTTTGCTCATACTTCCTGTGCTTTCTTACCACGTAGTTTGTGACCATTACCCCAAGGTCCTAGCAGCAGGATCAGGGGAGTACGTGTCTGTGAACCCTAAGCCAGAAGGCACTTCAGGGTCTCTGCTATATCTCACAGGGTAAGCAGCCTGAAACAGAAAACAGGAAAGGACCAGAGCTTTGGGGAAGTGAGGATCAATTTGAAACTGAGGAAAGAGAAGACAAGCAGCTGATTCAGGTACCCTGGAAGCAAAAAGATTTAATGTTTTGAAAAGATCCACAGGTAATCATAGAGACATAGACTGGGCAAGGAAGATGTGAAGAGAGCTGGGCAGAAGATCACAGAAAATATGTTCAAAGTTGGAGCTGAAAGTTGTGCTAGCAGTTCATAAAAGAGTATTGCCATGCAGGAACAGAGGCTAAAAATGAAGCAGAGAAATCCACCCACACGGATACAACCGGTCCCCACGGTGGGCAAGTGAGAAATACAGTGGCTGTTTGAAGAGTTAGAAGGCATTGGACCTACTGAGGTCCACAATGAACTGCTCACTTAAGAGTATCCTGATCCCTTCAGGTTGCCCTCCAGAAGTGTCCCAAAAATTAATTGAAACCCTGGTGATTGCCAGATTATGCTTTGGCTAGATAAAGCTTAATAGCAAGTTCTTATTTTTGCAAGGTTTAGTTCTCACCAATCATATTCAAAGCAACAAGCATGATAAAATAAATTTTAAAATCCCTCAGCAATATATGGAGTTCATGTTCTTTATTACTAATATCAAAATCATATTCTTATAAAGCAAAACCTTTGTACCAATTTGTCAAGGGTTCCTTTAAACCAGTTTGGCCTGCTGGAATATCATGGGAAAAACTTAAAAGAAAACTCAAAAGTTTTATTTCTTATATGTTGGAATAAATCAGCCAAGACTCCATTTTCTTCATGCACAAAACAAATTCTTTATTCAAAAACCTATATATAAGAAAATATATATATTTATAGGAAATATCAGAAGGCACTGTGTTCAACCTAATTGGTTAGAAATACAGTAAAACTCCATTCATTGGTCACTAAGGGCTATTATATATGTCTAGCAAATTTTCTATCTCTAGATATGCTTACATTTTTCCTTTGTGGGTTCTCATGGGACAAATCTTATTGTTTACACAGGTGCATTTGTTTTTTACCCCCAGAAGAGATTGTTGTTTTAAATGAACTTCTCATTCTCAACATAGCTTCACATGAGAACTTACATATTGCTTGTTAGCTGCACTTAGAAATGACAGGCCAACTTTGGCAATTTTAGCAGAGTGAGACCTGATTTCATAAGGCCTTTCTTTTATAATCCTACCTATCTACAACACTTACAGAGCCCATACAAATAAATGCACATACTATACAGAGTTTACAATAACTTTGGGGAAATATGCTGATTTCTGTTGGCTAAGCATCACCTTGTATGCATTCTAGTAGTATATAATTCTAACACAGGTGTCACAACAACTTGAATTTTTTTGATAAAATACTAGTAAGACTATGTCACACTATTTATGAATATCCTCGTACCACCATCACCTCACATACAGCTTATCCAGACCTCTCCCAAACCCTGAGAAAGTCTTTAGTGTCTTTAATGCAGTTAACAAATAGCAATGTCTTTCTTCTATCGAGGCAAATGGTTCTTGTTCCTCCACTGTGCCAGCTAACACCAGTCTCAACCAGCTAACCCTGCAGAAGGCCAAATATCTCCTACCATACATGTTTTTAAGACTAATGATATTTTTCAATAATAGGTTTTATACTGGGACTGAGCAAGCTTGTAGCAAAGGAGTAAAATATAGTATATTTGTGAATACAGCTTCAAAGAAATTTTCGGAAACCTGTTTACTAATGGTCATGTGTTTCTTTCAGGGAAACTGTTCCAAAGAACAGAAAATAGAACACTAAAATAAAAGAAATACTGAGGGTCACAACATATGCTAGTGTATCTTTGTCTCCTCATGGCCTTGTGCTATATTTAGATAATTCAAGAACATTATGTGGAAGGATTAGTGTTTTTATGTAGCTTGATCAATTATCAAAATACTTCTGTTTTGTAATCATGATCTAATCACTAAAAATAGCCAAGCAGTAAAAGATCAGGCTTTATTACAAACCTGACATTTGTAATCTGAACAGGAATTCAGTTCAGTGAGTGATGCTCTTTCCTTCCCCACAGATACCATGGAATCTATCAACAACATACAGCAAATCTGTGCTGAATGAAAGACACAGCTTCCAGTACGTTATCTGTCTGCACCAAACCATTTAAACTCTTAGGAAAAGGACAAAAACCCCACTGTAACATTTTTCAACCACAACACAGTGGTTGAACTGTGCAACAGTCCTTACCTCAGGTGCCTTGTGAGCTCCCCATGAGCTTCATGAAACGGCTGTATAAATTGTGTCTTAAACGTTAGCTAAGTCACAGAAATATTCAATATAAGAATTAGGATTAATTTATCTTTAAAATTTTGTAGTGGTAAGTAATTATGTATGAAAACAGTGGCAACTATGTCGAACAAAGCCATTCTGTTTACACTATGAATTCATGGGAAATAAGATTGCTTCAGATTGCCTCAGTGATTTTAACATCGTCCTCCTTTCAGTGAACAGGACTTGTCTTCTTCTGAGACCCTATGACAAGAAATCTTCCCTAGATAACTTAAGAAAGGATCTCTCAGAAGACGGTAAGCCAGGTTGAGCTGGAAAACTGATAGTGAAGATTAGAGAGACCAAGTATTTCATCAACAGCTTATTTTTATTGAGAGCATCGAGACAGACCAAGAAAATGGCAGCCCGTGAGCGAACCCGCGGTACCGCACGGCGGCCCCGCCGCACGGCCGCTTCCTCCCGGCCCCGGCCACCGCAGCGGCGGGCAGCGGCCGTGTCCCGGGCCGCTCCGGGCTGTCCCGGGCCGCTCCGGGCGGGCGGAGCTCGTAGCCGCCTCCTCCCGCGTCCTGCAGCGTGGATCCTCCTCACTGGCCGCGGGCGCTGCCGCCCCACCCCGCTCCAAGGCGCCGGGCCCGCGCCCCTCACGGCGCCCCTCACGGCGCTGCGGCTGCCGCTGTCCGCCCTCGTCGTGCCCAGGCTGCCCCTCCCTGCTGCCATATCCTTTAAATCTTCCCAGCCCTCGCCTCTCAACCGCCAGGACTTTCTTCTCCTCCACCCCCATGCCAGCCACTCCCACCGCTCATCTCCGTATTCGCTCTTTTGCACCTGTTTCCTCTGCCCCTCCTTCTCCTTCCCAAATGCCACCTCGATGCCTCCACGTTGCGGTAAAGCGGCTGCTCTCTTCTCTGCATCCCTGCCTCGCCTCAGCCCCTGCAGGCCGATCCCACTCCTGCTATCCAGCCTCCCTCGCCCTTTCGCTCTAGCAAAATGCTTTTTCAGCTATCATGAGCCACCTGCGCTGGCGACTGTAGCAGCAGTAAACGATGGGGGCTTGTGTTTAGTCTCGACGTGCTTTATTCAGGTTTTTATTTTAGTTTGTGCATCTGCACACTGCTTCCAGCTTTTTAAATAATGCTGAAGTGTGTTGAAGCGAAGGTGGGCGGTATCTGTGCATGTTTACATCTGCTTCAATTGTTTGGTCTACTACGGTCCTCTTTGTTATTATCTTTGATAACAACATTCTTCATACCCCATACTCCTGGGAACTTTTTTTCTGTCCTACATAATTTGTGGTTTGCTAAAGCATACGGATGTGGTTTCCTCACTTTGCACACATTAAGGGATTTAATATATCACCAGTGTTATGAAGTGCTGGGTTTTTTGGGAAGACAGTTGTATTTCTGTATTGGTGGCTGCATTTAAATCTGGGGGTGCTTTGGGATCTTGTTAAATACTTTACTGAAACAAATGTGTAAAGCAGCATCTGAAGGGCAGCCTGTTGGCTTACCTGCATGGTTTGTTCTTGGCAGCTGGATTTCTTCCTCCTCATGAGACTCCCTGAGGTTATTTGGCAGATACTTATAGGCTGCCACGACTTAGGTGTGATCAGGAGAGCAGAAAACACGAGTAAGGAAAGGAGCACAGTTTGAATTGGAGGAGTCTGGTACTTAAAGGGTGCAGTGCAATTACTGTTGTGTCTCTTTAGCACAGTGCAGTCAAATACATAGTGTAACAGACAGTGTTATCACTACATAATGTTTCTCTGATTTTCCTAACATCTGATTTTTTTTTCCCCGTGCTTTCTCTCATAAAATCTCATGGAGACATCTATAGTTACGAGTAAGACTATAGTGGTGCAAAGCTGCAAGCAGTTTTGTCCTGTGCCACTTCTCTGTAAGAGGTGTCTCTGGGTGATGAGCACTAAGGCTGAGCTCATGTTTGTCCATGAGCAGATGAGATTGTTTGCGTGTGAAAACATCTGTTGGGCATCTCTGCTGCACAGCTAATAACCAGATCTATCAGTTTCTCCTTCCAAGCCTCAGTGTTGAGAGGATTTCAAGGGAAAATAGGGTTTAGCCAGAAAAATCCCTGGCTGCTGAATTATACCCTAGGACCTAGCCATGTCAAAGTAAGAGCTTTATGTGCCTAAAGCTGCTTGCTCTTTCTGAGATGAGGGAACAAATGTACAATAAACATATTTTTAGCCTGGTTATTTATCTCTTGTAATATCATACTTCCTCCCTCTTTTTTTCTTTTTGACTGATGCAGTTCTTATTATAGTTCCCAAAATGATGGAAACAGACTGATCACAATTCAGTGAGAACACTGGCATGTTGCTGCATGTTTATTTCCTTCCTTCCTGCATGCCTAAAAAGCAAAAAATGGTCTGAATCCGTTCGTAGTCCTATTTTATTTCAGGCTCCTTTTATTCTGAAATGCTGTAGATACCCAAAGAGTTGTTTAATTCAAATTGTGTATACTTTGGCATGCCATTGAAACTCTTTTGTTATTGATCTACTTTTTCCTCTAAACCATTAAAATGAGCAAATCTGAATCAATGCTGCAAAATTCACTACTATCTGTACCTGTTTCTAGGGTGTGGGTTTTATTTGCTTGCCTCAGTATCAAAAACACTGGCATCTTCAAGCTGTGGGTTTTGTTGTTTTTTTTTTTTTTTTCAGATGTATGAAGAAAAATGTCTGGTATAATTTCTTTTTCTTTTAAAACCTTATATTGAGCAATTTTAAAAAATCATTTTGATATAATCTAGGATCCTATTACTCCATGGAAGATATTGGGAGAGCACCCTTTTTGGCTGGGTCACTTAGTTGTGGGCAGAGCAGCAGTAGCATAATGAGACTTAGAATTGTAGGGAAAAATCTGGAGATAAACTAATGTTGCAGTTACTAAGGCATAAAGCTTGTGGAGAGGCAGTGCCTGTTAGTTAATTCCACTAGCACAGGGAAAAGGACTGAGATTTTGGGTATACGTGAGCCGTTTTGAAATGAAAAAATTAAGACTGGCTTATGAGCTTAAAATATTTCCTTCTCCACTGTTATAGGCCACTGTCTTAAAGCCCTTTCCTTCACAGTTATTCCAAGATGCTGCCTCTTTCCAAACGCTGCCTGCTTCTATACCCATAGCGGCCAAACCACTATTAACACTGCAAGCCGCGTGACACCCCTTAATCAGTTTGGAGGGCACTTGACATCCATGGCTTTAAAAGATCGCTCAATACCTCGCACGGCCACAGATTCTCCGGAGCAGCACGTCGGGGTGGCACTGCCATGCCCGGGAGCCCACGAGGAGGCAGGGAGCTCCCGGATGTGCAGGGAGCCCTGCGAGCGGCCCCGGGGCTCCGCCCGCGCCCGCTGCCGGTCGCTCCGCGCCCGCTCCCGCCCGTCCCGGGCCGCGGCGCCGGCGCATGCCCGGGGGGCCGCGAGCATGCGCGCAGGGGCGGGCGGGGCGCTCCGCCGCTCCCGTCGGCCCGCGGCTCCCGCCGGGCATCGGCGGCGGAGCGAGCCCGCCCGGCCGGCGGTGCCATGCTCAGCGGGGCGGGCGTCGGGCAGCGCGTCGCGGCTCGTCTTCCCCGTCCGGCCTCGCCCGCGGCGCTGGGCAGCGGCGGCAGAAGCGAGAGGTAGGGCAGGGCGGGGGCGCGGCCTGTCCCGTCCCGCGGCTGCCCGTGCGTGGCGGCGGCGGGGAGCGCCCGCGGCCCGCACAGGTGTGCGGCTCCGAGCCGGCGGCCGCGGGCCTCCCTCGTGCCCTGCCCAGCCCCCGGCAGGGGCTCGGTGTGGGTCCGCTCCGCGCCCGTGGAGCGGGTGTTGGGACGCGCCGGTGGCGGCTGCGCTGCCAAGTTCTCTGCCGAAGGGAAAACTGCCTGAGCCCCTCGGCTGGTTGGAGTTGCCGTGGCTTCGAGCGGGCCTCTGGTCTTGAGTGGCATTTGTGCTGTGCTTTGTCCCTTATTTATAGTGAATAATAATACTAATAAGGTTTCTTAACGCAATTGGCTCTTGGAGTCATAATACCTCACTTTCATTGCAATGGACTTCATATTTTTTTGTGTTTGTAGTACATGTGTGGAGATGGGGAAGGGATCAGGTCTCCATCTGGGTTTGTAGCTGAAAGTGAGTCTGTGTGGGATTAAAGAAACCAATGAACAGATTGCATATTTCTAGCCGGATTACAAAAAAAATCCGCGTACTTACCGATACAAGGTGATTTAGAAAGTATTTTAGTAAAGTGCTCTCAAATTCCCTGTGTTTGTCTTGTGCCTCTTTACAGTGTGCTCTTACACATGCAGTAGCAGGGAAGATACTTGGAAAATGGAAGGGGTACTATGTTGGCTTCATTGCTGTATGTGTAAGGATAACAGGCAAGCCCCACTGCTGTTGCTTCTGTGCTAACTAATGTTATGACTTCAGTTGTGTCCAAGCAGCTGCTTTGCCATATCTGTGCTTCCTGATTATTTTTTTAATGTTGTATAACCAAAAGCCTGTTCCAGCACTTATTTTCTCTGCCCACTCTAACTGGGGTTTCTTTGAATCCTGCGCAAAACACACGGTACCATTTTGTTGATCTCTGCACCCTGACCAAGTACAGAGTCTGTGTCTGAAGTCAGTTTGTGTAATGAGAAAGTTGCAGGCATAGATGATGTGTGATCTTTCATAGATGAAAGTGTGAACTTTCATTTCTCATAGAGCCTATTGCTTTGTTTTTACATGGTACAAAGCCTGCTCAGCACCAGGAAGGGGCAGAGCAGGGAGTAGATCTTAAGTAATTTCACTAGGACATGCCAGAGACTTGATGTTCTCTTGAAACAGGGTAGATGAGTTCACAGATTTTTGTACAAGATGATGATGAGAGTTGTCTCATGTGTTGGCAGTGTAGGTTAGCTTGCCCACCTTAGTGTTTAAATAAGGAACAATAAGATGTCACATTCTCAGAATACAGTATGTGCATGATGGCTTTCATAGCTTCAGAAATTCAGGGTGAAGTTCAGCAGTTCCCCAGAAGAAAAACAGCAGTGTCAACTTGTTAAAACTTGCAGTGTATTGGCAGGACATATTTGCATGATTTGGAAATGGTTTTAGACAGTATTTCCAGGGCAAGCTGCTTTTCTCAGCATCCTGCTGCTTCACATGACTCCAAGCAGAGATCATGTCATGTACAGAAATGATTCTGAAGGATGGAGTTAGGATTTGATCCATGACTTGCTTTGGGAAGTATTTTTATAGAAGAAAAGAACAGTCATTTTATGATCATAATATTCTACACCTGTAAAAATGCAAAATGTACCATTTTTTTCCTTTAAGATATAGTTTGTGCCCACACTGGCTGAATGTAGGATCCCAGAGTAGTCTGAATTCCTCTGAAGTTTTTGCAGCCTATTAGATATTTTCTCCTAAGTGAGTGACTTCTGTGACCATCCAGTTGTCTAGCATGTGTTTCTTGAAAATTTATTTCTGGGGTTTGAATAGTCTTATTATTGCTTTATGTTAAAGCCAGTCAATTTGAGCAGTATTGCTTGTGTCTTTTAATCACAATTTATTCTCACTTTAGAGGAAATATATGAAGGAGGAGGTGGAGGAGTGTGCTGAAGATGAGGCGACTGAATCGGAAGAAGACCTTGAATTTGATGAAAGAATTGGATGCCTTCCCAAAGGTTCCTGAAAGCTATGTGGAGACTTCAGCGAGCGGAGGCACAGGTAGGCCTTGTCGAGATGCTGATAGTGATAGAAACTTCAGCATGAGGAAGACAGGCATCTGTGTTCACTTGAAACCAGCCAAAATTGGTTTCTTGAATTCTTTGGTAGTCTGACTGAGCTCATCTCCTTCAAGTAAAGACATAGTAGCTTATGGAAACAGATGCATCCATCACTCATCTGAAGGGAGATTTTTGTATAAAGTTGGTGAGACTGAACATGTAAAAGTTAGAAATAAAAACTTCTAACCAGTTGCAACTAGAAGTGCACTGTGCCAAGGCTGTAATAAAGCTTTCTCATTTGTTGTCTCAGCAACAAATGGTGTCAGGTTTCTGGGTGAGACTGAGTGAGCATGATGGTGGGAATCAACATTATGCTTTTGCAAAAGTAGAAAAATATTCTCCAGAGACAGATATGTTGAGCATCAGGATGAAGAACAGTTTTCTAAAGCTTTTCTCTTGAAGGTGTACTAGATTTTAAGAGTAAGGAAAGCCCTTTGAAGAGCTAAACACTTTTATCCAGAATATATGCTTGTACTGTCCCTATTAGTCACTTCTCTGAAAAAGCTGGAGCTGTAAAAAAGACCATTCTTTATGTACCTGATCATAAAATTGTGTCTTTAAATTGAGTTGAGTTAGAGGTAGCCTGATTTAAAAATAGTGACTTCATTGGAATTATTTGCAGATAGGAAGCTGCTAGCATTTAGAAGTGGAGAACAAAAATCTCTCATGTGTGCTTATGCCTGAAGCTCAGTTGAATAAAAAGTTGAGGAAGCAATTGCAATCTACAGATAAGCCTTTGAAGTTGTTGTGCCAGTTATAGTGTAGAAGTAAATATCAGAAGGTTCTATATTACTTTGCTGTTTTCTCACGTACTCTGTTAATTAAAGGATTCTTGTATATAAAAAAATCTCGAAGAAGTGTCTAAGTAATGTTTGTTTCAGTTCCTGAGGAAACAAGTGTATTGTTTCTATGTTGTAATTTGCATAAAACCACCAAATGCTTAAAGAATCCTTTTTTGCAGTATAGCACCATCCTTCATGAGACTTTTGCTTTGGTGAATGATGCCTTAAGGATTTCTCAACACCAGAAGTTACTTTAACATTCTTTGGTTTTTTCCCAGTAACCTTATAAATGGCAATATAGGATTGTCTTTTTCTGTGCCATTGTGAAATCTGAATATAGGATTCCTGTTTCATTCAGGATTAAATTGTCAGGCTTATTTTCTGATGTGATAGGGATCTAAAACATGCCAGGAGTCTATTCTCAGACTTTCACAGCCTTCAAACCCATTGCAGAAGAAGTACTGGTCTCTAAAACAGGCTGAGATTTCAGCTCTGGGGCTGGGAGACCCCTCAGGAAAGAAAATTCCACAAGACTTTATTTTCCTGTTCAGAGCCACACATATGTTTGCTCAGAATTATCCAGAAAGCAGCTGTGGCTCTTACTGTGATTTGGTGGCTCTGGATAGCTGATATGGCTCCAGCTGTCCTGTTGTTGCCTAGCCAGGGTGAGTCTGGCCTACTAGTTCCAGAAGGAAACTGAGGAGCAGAATAATTAACTGATCAGTGCAGTTGACATAAAGGATTTCATATGCGTGAAATCCTATTGTTTTCAGTTGACACTATTGTTGCATAGTGTCAGCTGAAAGCTAGAACTGGAAATATTGCTAATCCATGCAACAGTCAATAGCTTCTTGTCTGATCCCCAAGGACAGTGCCTTCATTCTCTGCTCCCACCCCTGGCTTGTGGACCACCCTGTAGTGAGTTGAAGCCTATCAACAAGGAGCTTGTTTTTTCTCAGGTTGCCCTTCACGGATTCCACAGAGATATTCCACAGAACGTAAATGAAAAAACCTACAGTGCCAATAAGCTGTACAAATTGCCACTATGCTCCATAATTGAAGTGTTTTCAAGCTTATAAAAGCCATGATTTAATAAAAGGGGTGCTTCTGTGCATTTGTTACTGTGTTTCTGACTGTGCAGCAGGGTGATCTTCCCCTTTCATTGTGCAACTTTGCAAGTGTGATGAGTAGGCTGCCTTGGAGATAAGTGAAGCACATGTACCACTAAAATACACCAATTAGTTTTCATCCTAAAAATAATTGCAAGTTCTTCACTTATTCGTAGAATGGATAGCTGCCTGTTGCTTTTTGCCAGAGGGAGACTTGTTTGAAATATCGGGGTGGGAGTCATGACTGTGCAGCAACACACAAGTAATTTAATGCATCTTATTTCTGTTTTCTGCTAGCTTATTGAGTCTAAAACTTGATATTAAAAAACAGTTACAAAAATTAACTTGCAGACAAGTGGAGGCTTGAAGGGACTTCAAGGTGCATTACCTTCTTCTTTCATGTTGGAAGTTAGTATTGAGTCTTCCTAGACCATCCCTGACAGTGATGTATGTGTGCTTTATATGTAGAGAAAAATCTAGCCTGTTCTTAGATTTTCCATACAGGGATTTCACAACCTTCTAATCATTCCTGTATTTGACTGTACTTTCTTGATGCAAAGTACTTTCTGCCCACTTCTGTCTGAAAACAAGTACTATGAGTATAAAAACAACTCTAAGAGCAGTTTGGGTTTTTAAATCAAAGATACCAGTGTTGTACTGGTAATGTTCAACTTCTGGAATTATTAGAATTTTGTTCTGCTTATGTTTCTGAAAAATATTTCTCACAGTCTGAATTTCTATTTTTTTTTTCCTCTGACCAGTTTCTTTGATAGCATTTACAACGATAGCTTTCCTGACTATAATGGAGTTCATGGTGTACCGGGACACATGGATGAAATATGAATATGAAGTAGATAAGGATTTTACTAGGTAACATTATTTGTTATAATTCTTCTTAAAATGTTAATTGCCTGCATTTCAGGAGGGAATAGATTTAAAATGTTCATGTGACTTGAAAGCAATTTATAATTGAAATTGCAAATTAAATACTACAGGGATTTGATTTTTAATCTGTCGATTGTATTGGGGCTTTTTTTTCTATGTAATCTATGAATAAGATAAATTGAGATTTCTGCAATGAAGAAGTCAAAATAGTGTAAGTTTATTGTTGAAGAACTCCCTTAGGAATTACTTAGTAACAACTCGGAGAACATTGGTAAGATGTAACTCTGCATCAGGTGAATAAACCTGCCCACTTTGGCTCGGGGCTTTCTCCAGTTGATGTGTTTCCTATGTTGCCATTATACTTTGTGCTGCTGGGGGTGAGCCTGAAGCGCTCAGAACTTTGACTGCATTATCTAGAGGTTGCTACTAATTTTGTCTCCAGATACAGCCCCCCAGGGGATGTGTTTGCTCATGGTTTCATGTGCCTGTCAGGACTTGTTTGCCTTTCTTCCCGAGCTGGTCAGGCACCCATGAGTGTCCCTGTGAGCTTAATGCAGATTTCGTGCCCTGAACACCTTTAAATGTTATGTGTTTGTGTCATGGCTTGACACTGGCACTCACAAACTGAACTCACTGAAACTGAACTGAAATAACTTTAAGAGCCATTTGGGTAGTTGCTGTGGTAACAAGCTAAAGATAATTGGATGTCTTGTACATCAGAAATAAAGAAGGTTTCTGTAATGAAAAATAAAACCGGAAAAAATTTAAAGGAGATACATAAAAAAATCAGATTATAGTAGATCCATTCAGACAGTTGGGATTTCACATTTAGATATTTACTAAAATGGATTATATCCCAAGTGAAGCTATCACACGGGAAGGATAGTCTGTTAGTTAAGAGACTGTTATGGGATTTGGACTGTCCTACTACAGATTCCCCAGTTTGATTGTGGGCTAATCACTCAGCTTGTGGCTCTTCACAGTTTGAACCAATGGAGACTGGTATAATTTTAACTGCTTTTCTCCTCTCTACTGACCCTGTCTGACCCAAGTTGAGCCAGTGTTGAATCCCTTCCTTATGTGATTGGCTTGAGGTCAGCCAAATCCCAGAGGAAGCTCCCTGAGAATAGAACCCTGTGACTATAGTGAGGGGGTTATTCCTTATAGTTCAAATTACTTTTGTAAATGAAACTACCATGAAAACCAATAGGAAATTCCCAAAATATTGGAGAATGCCACACAATCAGACTTCTGGTGTGATGGATGTTATCTCTTAAGTTACAAGTGCTTTAACATGCTCTAAAATCCATGTTGCTTCACCCAAATTTTAAATAGCTTTATATTTGTTAGTATACATTTTGATACTTGACTGTATTTCTGCAAGTAGTCTAAACTTTTTTCTTGATACTTGTACTCAGTGTTCCTTAATGGATTTTTGCCTTTTTTTTCTTTCCAGTAAATTAAGGATCAATATTGATATTACAGTTGCCATGAGGTGTCAGTGTAAGTATTCCATCAATGAAGGTCTTTAAACATTTTAAAGCCTCTTCAGAGAGCACACTTGCTCACAATATAGTTGGATATTGTTCAGAATATTTTACGAGTGATCTTAATGGCATGTAGTGATCTTGATGACATATAACTCACTGAAGGAATTAGCAAGAAATGTAAAGAAGAATATCTGTGTCATCTCATTCTCATCTTGCAGAACCTTGCTTTGTCTGTCAGCAGGAGCATCTGTTGTTCAGTTTCTCATTTGCTGAAATATTCTAAAAGCTCATTGTGAGACACAATTCAGCAGCAGGAATTTATAACAGTTTCTATTTATTTATGAACTTGGGATATATTAAGCTGGTCTGCTGTTTAACAGTGCTGAAACCATCATGTAATTTCATCCTCCTTGTGAACATAAGAGGGATGCCTTCCTTATTGAAGGCAATACTTAATATTATTTTGACATCGTTTAGGTAATGAACTTTTATTGTGTTCAGTATGGCTTGTCCTGGACTGAGAGTAGAGAGAATACTACTTCTACCAGGAATGCAAGCAAATTTTCAGGATGCACTTTTGTTGCCTAGCTTAAACCTTGCATTAATTGTAATTAGTGTTAAGTGTAATTAACATTAATTGTACATCAGTGTTTTTTTTTCTTGTTTTTTACAAATAACCAAACTTTTATCCTCTGATTTGACTAGTCTTGGTCTCTGTTCAGTGCTTGTAAAACAGGAGAAAATATTTATGCATAGCAGATCCTAGAAAGCTTGTATATGTGGTTCATACAACTTCTCTGTAGGTGTTAAATCAGCGAGAAAATACTGCAAATCTGAAGAATTTGTGGTCAATGTCCTTCAGCTGAAGGTGAAATAGGTTGAAAGAACAGTAACATATACTGAAGTTTAACACTGTGAAACTTCATTTCAACTGGAATTTTTTTCTTGTCCTTGATCGTCTGTGTGACTTAGTATTTCTCCCTGTTTAAAATAGATGTGGGGGCTGATGTTCTGGATTTAGCAGAAACAATGGTTGCTTCTGCAGATGGGTTAATCTATGAACCAGTAAGTTGCTTCTGACCTTTTTGTTTAAAAATTGAATTCCTCTTCATGCAAAGCACTCCTGGGCTGGTTTGCTTGCTTGTGGTTTTTTCCTCCACCAACCTCTGAGAGGAACATTCTGTAGCTGATCTCTTTTGGCGACAGCATCTGGGTGCATTTGAGCATTAATTGTAATTGAATTTACTGAGTATGTTTGTGTTAACCAATATTTAGGTTTGAACTTGATGAACAGATGTTACTAGTGATCCTGTAATGCTGATGAAGCCTAGCAGGTCTGGTAGCTTGTCTTTAGTGCTTCATGTGGGATGAACTTAGAAATATGTAATCTACGCCTAGACCCTTGTCTTTCAAAGATTGCTCCTTTGCAATTCTGGGTGGGAAGGGACAGAAATGTTTATACTTGAGCACAAAATGTATTATTTAGACTGCAAAGTCCTTTCATAAACTACTCTGTGGTACCAAGTGTGAAGTTGATTATAGCTCTATACCCACACCCCAGTTCTCTTCTGGGTTTCATGGAGGGGATGCATTCTGTGTTTTATTAGATGTGTTATTTTTGTTTCAGGTACCATTTGAGCTCACCCCACAACAAAAAGAATTGCAAAGGTAAAGCACTGAGAGGCACGTTTACAGTTTGTATTATTTGTACTGGAAGTGACTTTGAAGTATGCCAGAGGTACATGACACAACTATGTTTTGAGTCTAATAGCTCCTGCTTGTAATTTAAGAATGCAAACGTGTAAAAAATACTATGTTACTTTGCTTTCCTCACTATTTAAGATCTCTGTTATGGAAAAAAAATTTGGTTTGGATTTAACTGTTCACTGGGGTCATGCTGTTGCAACCCAAGATGTATGGACTCACTCAGCTTCTGTTTCCAAATGAATAGCACAAGTTAAAATCACAGAATCAAATGTGTAAAATTAGTATCTAAATGTCAAAGCTGAGCTGTTGTAACAGATTGGCACATTCTTGCAAAACAAATTAATTATTTCCTATAACTTAATTGACACAATGTTTATCACTTTAATATCTTGGAGCTGTGTGTGCCCGCTATAGTGATAATCTTGTAATAGTACTGAAGCTTACTTGGGGGTCTGGATAGTTTTAGTATTTTGGTAACACACTGCTGTGAATACCTGAGGTTTAAGTTCTGTATAAAATATTATTCCCAAAGTTTATTGTAATGCTTAATTACTGTTATTAACTTTGATAAGTTCCTGATTTGCAACCTGCAATTGAAGCCAATAATGAATTGTGAAGCTAGATTTTGTTTTACTGTTGCATGCTTTCACACTTGTCTCTGATCTTTAGGATGCTGCAATTAATTCAGAGTAGGCTGCAGGAAGAACACTCTCTTCAAGATGTGATATTCAAAAGTGCATTTAAAAGTGCTTCTACAGCACTGCCACGACGGTAAGAAAAACTAGAATTTTGTGCTATTATTCCCCTTTCCTCCAACCCTGTGAATTAGATGTAACATTTTATTGTGGTTATGATTCCAGAAGGCAAGTTTGTAAGAAAAGATCTCACTGCTTTTTAATGAATTTTAAAATAGTGTACTTGATACTTGCTTTGAGGAGTTGTTGTTTTATGAAAATCTCTGGGGTTTCCAAACCAGAGAAGGTTTCCAGGATTTCTGTGTGTGCTTACACATATATATACAGACATGAGTAAATGTATGCACATACCTGTTTATTCCATGTGGTTTGATGCCTCCTCCTTAATGGGAGTTAGTAATGCCAAAGCAATACCAAAGAGTCTTTTTTTAAAACTACCTTTCTGTCCACAGCTTTTCAAAGCAGTGCTGCTATTACCTGTGTCATAATGCTTCATAATTTTTAAAATAATCAACCTTTGAATACAAATGCGTTTTGTTAGTAAATTCCTATGTCTAAGATAACACTGTTAAGATTGTGTGGAGAGAGCTTGCTGTTTTCACTTAATTCCAGCTACTCAGAATTGTTAAGAGATTAGTGCATAGAATGTTTGGTCTGCTGAATCTAAATGCTATGTGATTTTATTTTTTCCCCCCAAGGGAAGAGCACTTTCTACATGAAAGTTGAAATTCTCTCCACTTAGAAACAGCACTAAACAAAAAAAAAACAAAAAAAAACCAAAAAAAAAACCAACTGAATAAAACAAAGCAAACACCAAAGCTGCCATACACATTTCTTGTGTTGTAATCTCCCTTCTGAGAATCAAATATATTCCTCCTTCCTAAGGCAAGCCTGAAGATGGCTCAAAAAATATTTTTTTCTCATTTGCTTGATGTCTTCGGATTAATTAAATCCTTCTGTGCCTTCTGTGTTGCTTGTTAGTGTAGTATCTGAAATGGTATTTATGCTTGAGATGTGTTTAAAAAAACATTGGTTTTCATCTCCCTCTAAAGAGCAGAATTGGAAATAGATTTTGTGGACATCACAAGATGTGTGAGGAGTGGAGGCTTTTGTAAAGAATAAAGTTATTCTTGCTATTTTGCTATTTGTGTGACCAAAATGTATTTGCTTCTGTTCATTGTAGCATTAAAATTTTCCCAAGGAGCCATTTTTGGTAAAAGGAAGTGAAAAATATAAGTCCCTGGGGCAGACATACTTATGGTCAAATGTTCTCTGTTTGTTCAGGTACCATAAGCCAGCCTTGTATGCCAGACCTCCTAATACAAGTATGAAAGCTCATTGGTTTAATCAGCCTGACCTTTACTAGTTTCCCTCCCACCATCTCTGCTATAATTCCAGAAGAATACAATAAGGGCAGGTGGATGATAGTGATGTGTCTTTATCCTAGGAAAATGAGGTCTAACTGTATTGCTGTTATTTCTGCTGGACAGTGAATATTTTCAAGTACTTCCAATGTTGTTTTTATTTAAACAGGGAAGATAATTCCTTACAGTCTCCAGATGCATGCAGAATTCATGGTCATCTCTATGTCAATAAAGTGGCAGGGAACTTTCACATAACTGTGGGCAAGTATGTTCTGTCCAATTCCTGAAAATAAAAAAATCCCTTGACTTCTACATTCTATATAGCGCATGTGTGTATATGTTTGTGTGCTTTTATGCTTCAATTAATGACTGGGTTTTACTGACCTTCCTGTACTCATGCTTGGTATTTTTTCCATGTAATACCTATTCTTGCACTGTTAATTTTCTTCATAAATTTCCAAAACTGTGCAGTGCATTGTTGCATGTAATGTAGTCATCATGAATTTCAGTGTTTTATAGGATGGAAACTCTTGAAAGTTGCTTTGTCAGAGAGCAAATGCAGAGTGTGCAGTTAACTTGCTTACTCATAGAATAAATATGGTCAAACTTTTGTTAGTCACTTGAGCAGTTTGGCAGATTTGAATATTGTAGGACTTGGTGACTCTTCCAAAAGTGTAGTGACTTGATGAGATCTTGATATTTCTAAAAATGCAAGACACTAGTTTTGTGTAAGAAGGTTTTTGTGAGTCCAAGATTCCTGACCTTACTGTTCAGTCTGTACTTGACAGTAATAAAAATGTCATATTTAGGTTTTATATAGATATACACAATAGATATCAGTCTTTAAAACATATATATATGTATGTATGTATACTAAATATACTTAAGCATATATATGTTATGTTATACATATGAGGATATGTACATATTTTATAAACTATTTCTTGAAATAAAGGAGAAAAGGTAATTTTTCTACGTAGTTCTCTCTGGATTCATAAAACATTTGTTGCTTTCTTCAGGGCAATACCACACCCTCGAGGCCATGCACACTTGGCAGCACTTGTAAGCCATGAGTGTAAGTTCCTTCTGTCATCTCCATACCAATGTGGTTCATTTCAGAGTGCTGTCTCCTAGTTGCTGTTTTAAAGATGTTCTAGCTGCGCAATTGCATTGCAAAAAAAAACCAAAAAACTGAAGAATATTCTTTGCAATGATCTGTCTCCTTAACAATTTGCTTTTATACATTTAGCATAATCAGGATTATCTTTAGGTTGCTTCTGTAGTAATGATAACATTGGAATCTCAGATGTACTTTGGTGTAACATAGATAGCATATGAAATTCCTGTATTTCAGTCCAAACTACCTCTTTCCTCAAAGACCTTTTTAAAGGGTTGAAAATTTTAAACTTTTTTCCTTAGAAACCTAATTTTTGGGTTATGAGTCTAGATATTAAATGTGTGTTGCTGCCTTACTTAATGTGAAGCAAAGGTGACATACTGTGAAAAATTAACTTGATTAAACTAGTTACAGTTGGTTAAGCCTCCAAATACCCATGAATTTATGTTAACACAACTTTAATAATTTTATACATCCTAAGTACCTGCCAAATAAGCAGTGTAGTGACTTGGCAGCTGCCTTATACTTCCTCTGTATATTTAATTTACTAAATTTTCATCTTTTTAATGCAACTGCTTACAAAAACGTGAACTGTAGAATAATAGAAATATTTGGCCAACTAGTAATTCTCTGTTATAAAATTATAACTCTGTTTAGCTCCATCATTGATTCAAATATAGTTATGATTTGGTTTAGAAACTTTTCTAGAAAAATTTAGCTTTTTTGTTAAATATTTTGGATTTGAGTTTTCTCTGAAGTGTGGACAGATCCAATGATGTGTACAATAGTGTTTGGTAAATGCATTAATTAGAATATTTCAGTGTCAGAGATAGGTGCATCTTTTTCTCTATGTACAGAATCTCATAGTTTAAAAATGCTTTATTTCTCTATATTGTCTTTCAGCCTATAACTTCTCCCATAGAATAGATCATTTGTCATTTGGAGAGCTTATTCCAGGAATTATTAATCCATTGGATGGAACAGAAAAAATTGCATCAGATCGTAAGTGTTGTGTGTTAAAAAAAAAAAAACCAAAACAACTTGTTTTGTTGAGTTTCCCAATAGTTACATTTAAAGTATTACCATTTCTCATAAATGTTGTGATTGATAAGCAGCATGTCAGGCTAAATTTGGTAGTGAGCAATACCCTACATGACATTTTAAATGGGCATTTCTTTCTAATATCTACATGGCTGTTCTGTGCTGTTTCCTTGGAGGCAATTTGCAGTTTTTTCCTGGATTGTTATGTTGAAGTTACAATATATCTGACCAATTGCAGCAGTATGTTACAGTGAAGGATCATAGATCTGATTGTTGTCATGATGGGGAAAATAAGCCTGATTTGGTTTAAAAAATAGCACCAGAGTCTTAGATTCCATTTCTTTGGTTTGTCCCTTCCGCAGTGTGTTTTGTGATGAAACGGGATGGGTTTGTGTAGCACTTTGTTTGCTCATATACAAATAAAGGAGTAGTAACCTGCCTCATCCCACCACTGGCATTCCCTGTGATAGTGAACCCCAGAGCCTTCTACAGCTGCTGTTGTCTCAAAGCCAGTTGGTTCCTTGGCTCTTACAGCCAGAATGATTTCGTGTAGCTGTAATAAATTGCTTCAGTCTATTGGTGTTTGTTCCCTTAGGGAATTGCACAAAGAGCAAATGCATGAGCATGCTGATGGCTCTAGAAGTGTAATTGAGAGAAAATCTGTAATCAGTTTAGAAGGGCTTCCAGCGCTGTAGATAAAATTCAGTGGTCAAAATCTATTCAAACCACTTTGAGATTTGTATATATCATGAAACATGTGACTGTGAAATTTGGTCTAGAGCCCTGGAAAACACTACCTGTGTGTTTCATTTGAAGCTTTGAGTGGCCTGACATTAGTGAATCTTTTCATTACTTGGGAAAAATGTAAATTTCTATAAATGGGATATATGTATTTTCCAAGGAAACTAACTTTGTGGAGATGGTGCTGAAATAGTTTTGGCAGTGCTGGCATTCTTTGAAGAATGTTCCTAGTGCAAATGGCATAGCTGATTTATTGTTTCTTTGATTTATTTGTGAATATCTCAGATGGCCTTTGACTCTGTTCCTGATTCAACAGTCTTAAGATTTTTTTTTTCCTTCTAGACAATCAGATGTTCCAATATTTTATCACAGTTGTGCCAACCAAACTCCATACATACAAAATTTCAGCAGAAACTCATCAATTTTCAGTGACAGAAAGGGTAAGTAGAATAAAAAAAAAGCCTGTAAAGAGATGAAAAAATCTAAAAAGTGACTGTTCATAACAAAAGTTCAAATGTGAAAATAGTACCATAGTTTTGAAAAGTACTCTAGCATCAAGAGACTATTTGTAGAACATTCTAGTACACTAGATTTATCTGTAAATCATACAGCAATGATGGTGAAATATATATATATACGTATGTGTGTGTGCTTGGTGCCAATGCAAACTTCTCCTATTAATGTTTCACATCTATAGATCTGGAGTCTGATATTAGAATTAATGATAGACAGTAATTTCCACTTCACTGGATGCTAATAGTGGTGGTGGTGAAATCCTCCAAATTTTAGGTCTGTAACCTAGTGTGTAGCTTTACAAATCTTTAATTCACCTTTAGCTTTTTATCCATGTGGGAAGCAAACAAACATGCAGCTTGCTTGAATATCCTGAACTTGGTTGTGGAGTGTAAGAAATTGGAAACAGGTAGTTTGTATGAAAAACTGATTACACAGTAAGTGTCTCAGTTGTCTTGTTTAACCTTTGTTGAACCACCAAATTTAATTACTCTCAAGACTAGAGAGTTCTGTGTTTTGAGAGGCTTTTAATTCTGAATCCATCACAAGGGTAGTCACTGCAGCATAGTATATATCATAAAGTACTAATTTAAAGACTGCTGTGAATAGGAAAAAAGCCTTGCATGTACGGGCTACTTGTCTTATTTCCAGATACTGAGCTCTGTTTTCATCTTTTATTCAAAAACCAAAGGAAAAAAAATCTTTCTGAAAAGTTTAATTAAAAATTACAGATAAAGTGAGAGGTGAGAAGAGAGCCTTGGGTTGAAAGAAAATATGGGTATTAGTAGGATGGCAGCTGTATTACAGATTGTGATGTTCTCCAAGGGAGAATTTTTTATTTCCTCACAATTCCATGTTGTGCTTCTGAAGAATACTGAGGTAGGGGAAGTAGATAGAGGTGATGTCTTTATGCTCAACTTCGGACATGCAGGCCACTGAAGGGAAAGGTTTGCTGCAGAACTCATGAAAGCTGGACTAAGAAGAGAATGAAGAGGAATTTCATAATGCAGTATACACCCACCTCCTGCTGGTTTATCAATCTACTTTGTGTTTTCTCTGCTCAATCTGCAATAACTAAGGCATTCCTTAGACTTCTGTATGGCAGTCAACAGCTTATCTTATGGTTCCTTTTTTTTTTCATCTTGTATTGAGTTTTTCTCTTTTCCTGTGTAAAAGTGGTTTTTTCAATTAACTGTCCAGTCTAAGTTAGCTCTTCAATTTTTAGTGGGGATTGCTACAACCACAGGTTTCTTTGGAGAAGATCCTGTAATTATAGAGATAAAAGTATCCATTATGTACTTGTTTGCTCTTGCTGCCTCAGTAGGCAACCCTGTTGCTTCCAAAGCTTACTGTGTTTACTCTTAGGGAACCAAATACTTCTATTAGATGAGCTGAGAAAGGTTACTAAGAACAACAATTCACTGAGCACCTTAGTGCATTTACTTTGAAAGAGCAGGCACATATGCAGACATGGAAAAAGGTGGTCAGGTAGCCATGGTTCAAACTTGCAGTGAGGTTTAATTGCCAGTGTTGAGCACAGGGGGAAACAGAGTTTGAGAGGTGGGGGCTGAATCTTCTCTACTATTCTTGATGATTGAGTTACTGTAGTTATTTATATTAAAAAGATTTAATTCTAGCAAGGCTTCACTGAGCTATCTGACACAAGATTAGTAATTTTTAGCAGATTTTAGCAAGATTTTTAGAAGTAGCAGTAGAAGCTGGAAGCAAATCAAAAGGCTTTGCAGAAGAATTCTTTTTCTTTTAAGGGTAGAGTTTTGTGTGTTCTATTTAACTTCATATTCTTTTTCTACCATTTGACCTCAAAAGACCAGTAAGGCTTAGGGAAATAACAGAGGAAAAGCAAATGGAAGTAGAGTTTTGTCCTTTGCTAGTGGCAAGGTTCTGTTTAACTACTTTTAGTCTTCTCTTCCTTTTTAATATGACTGATCATCCATTTCCAAATGCTGACAGTTGTCATGCTTTGAAATATGGAAAGCATTTCCCACTGGTTTATTTAACCATTGCAAAGTCTGGGACCTGTTATCATTACTAATACAGTATTTTGGCATCCTTTTAATTTTGGTGTGGTAGCAGTATGGTTTTTAACAGTGTTAGCTAACTGAAGAAGTTGCTTAACCTGCATTTACCAAAGTGGTATTCTGCTTTTTATTTTGTACCATATTCTGCATGTTTTTGAGCACAAACTGTTAAATATAAGGAGAAGTATTGCTTTTCTGTTCAGTCCTGTTTATCTTGTCTTTTTGGTTCTTACTTGCTTAGGCATGGCTGAATTTGTCTTCAGTCCGTTATGTTCTTTTCTGCTGTCCTTACATATTTTAACCAGACTTACCTGGCAGTGCATTTATCAACACCTTTCACTAACAAGAAAATGACAGCAGACTTTTGAAAAAAGCGGTGTTGAGGTGTGTTCTGTCCTGAAACTGTTTTTAAAAAGTATGTATTTATAGCAGCCATACTCTCCTCTTTGGTATCTTTTGGTTTGAGAATTTGGCAAATGAAAAGAAAGTAGAAATTTCTCAGAGTAGGACTGAGGTGCCACATAGTCATAGTGAGTTTGGGGTGTTTATTTATTTATTGAGGTGTGTTTCCTGCTGTGTGACTGTTGTCTGATATGATGTGACAGACAAAAAGTTTGAAAAGAGGCTTTTGCCAATAAAGGTTGGACCAAGTGTTCCTTGAATACCAGGTTGGAAGGTGTTCCTTCCAACCTGGTATTCTATGATTTATATAAATCCTCTGAGGATTCTGCCATTGCTAAGGCTGTTGAGCAACATAAATCTTATTAAGGTCTCATGCTGAGTTAAGTGATTCATAGTGGCTAATAAAGTAGGAAGAGCTGTGGCAGGTATTACACCAGTGCACTGCCCTGAGTTTACAGGCTAGGCCAAGACTGTGGCATTATCCTCATAGGTACCAACACCAATCCAGTTTTAAAAATCCTGTTTAAAGGACCATGTGAGCAAGTCTTGACAGAATATAATAGTGAATACTGATATGCAGCACAACAGACCAGTGACCAGGAAAGTAAACTTTCAGTTTATAATGTTTGACTTCTAGAAGGTACTGATCAAAGTGGCCTTGATACTCCCCAGTCTTCTGTTCATTCCTAACTCTGATTAAATAACTCTTTGTCATCCCATCTTGTAACACTGATTTTCTTGTGACTAATAACGAGTGTGACTAACAAGTGTTTCTGTCTTTTCTTTCAGGAAAGAGTAATTAACCATGCAGCTGGCAGCCATGGGGTTTCAGGAATATTCATGAAATACGACATCAGTTCACTTATGGTGACGGTGACAGAAGAGCACATGCCTTTCTGGCAGTTCTTAGTGAGGCTCTGTGGCATTATTGGTGGAATTTTTTCAACTACAGGTGATAATCAGTGCCTTTCTTCTTAAGTTCTGTCACTTTTTTTTTTTAATCATGGTGCTTGCTGTGGATAAGTTATAGGGAGTCCTCTTAAGAGATTTAAGAAAAAGTGTTCATTTGTGTGCATTGAAATGTGCCATGAAGGCTACTCAGTTTTGGTGTCTCAGTATGGCATTTCTGGTGTTCTGATGGCCTGCTGTTTCCTTTTTGTTAATGATAGCAAAGTTAATTTACTTCTGGAAGAGCAAAGCTATATCGGTCTATAGATATGTAGATACCTATGCATATGTGTGTACACACACATACTGATATTCTGTGTTTGATTTCCTGTTGTTGGGATCCAGTAATTAAATCAGTGACAAAAGTTGAGATAAAACTTCCATCTGAAGTAATTGAGAAGATTTTCCTTATCAAGGTACTGATGGATTTGCTTCATCAAAGAAATTAAATTAAGTTGAAAAGGCACAATTCACTTACTGGTCAAGACATAATAGGGTATCTGGATTACAAGTTATTTCTTTCCTTGGCTCCCGTAGGAAGAGAGCTCAGTAAAGAGGCTTCAAACTAAGAGCTGCTTTTCAAAGTAGATATTTCTGTCCCACACAATGTGTTTTCATCCATGAAAGCAGGCAGAGGGAATTACATTTATTTGGAAGCTTTGCTTTCTTGATGCATTTCAGAATGTTTGAATTCTCCCCTGCCCTGCCGTGCATCCATTCTTCATGTTAATTTCTCAGTGTTTTATGTATGGGTTTACTTCACTGTGTCCTAAGTAAGGTACATAGCTTTGTTGCAATGCTTCCATAAATAATATATTTTTACTACTAGTGACAATTTAAATCTTGTTTGATGTTGCAGGAATTTTACATGGCTTTGGAAGATTTGTAGCAGAAATTATTTTTTGCCGTTTCAGACTGGGCTCTTACAGATCCACATCGGTAAGGAAAACTTCCTCTAAGCATTTCTCTAAGTGTACAGCTAATGATGAATGATAAAGACAACTCTGGGGTTTGATCCCAGGAGAATTTAAGATATTTGCAATAAACCTTCCCCTTGATATGCATATTGGCAGAGATTTAACAGCTTTTAAAAATAGTTGGAAAACCTAAAGTGTAAGGAAGTAAGAGTTCTTTAACAAACTGAATTAATGCAGCTCTGTCCTTACTATATTTTTTTAATTTTCATATTGCTCCAAAAATTACATGTTTCCCAGTCCTGGTTGGTCTCCCTGTCCTGGTTTTGGTTTCACATATCCTTTTGCTTGGCCTGCACACTGAAGAAGAGGCACTGTGTGCTGCAGGGGTTCAGTGCTGTTCCTTATTGCTCTGCAGGCTACTGCCAACCACCATGAAAGAGCTGAGCCTTCACCTTTCCCTTCTTTAGGCAATAAGAGAATTGCTTCTCTAGCAACTACTTGTTTTTATATTACTTTTATTTTTCCCATTTAAGCCTGTTGATACCTTTGAGACCTCTGCCTTTTTCTCAAATTTGGTTGAAGTTTTCCAGCTGGCAAGGTTATGTGAGTGGGGAGAGAGGAAAGGCAACCAAATTTGTTTAATATTTCTATGAGAAGCCAGGTTAAAGGCATCCAGGAAAAGCACAAGGATAAAGAAATGCGTGCTTTTGAGGAGGGAGGGTGAAAATTCTGTTTCAGGTCAAGCCATTAATAACACCTTGTTTTTCTTTCACCAGGTTCCGCTTCCTGATGGCCACACAAGCAACCACTTACCTCTAATTACAGACAATAGTATACATTAGCCTCCTGAGAAAATTTTTTTCTTCCTGCCTGATACAGACTTTTTTATAATAAAGAAAACATTGTGCAATATCCTGAGACAGTGCTGATGGGCAGCAAAAATTGAAGCCTTTACAAAAAAAAAACCTCCAAAAAAACAATTTGTGTAATTTTTTGTCTTTGAGTGCACGTGGAAATTGTGAGATCAGTGAGGTGGATGATCTTCTGGAGAGCAAAGGAGTGTTGCTGCCAATACAGTATTCGTGGTCAAGCTGAACGTCTTTGTTGTGGCTGCTACTGTGACCACTGAAGCATCTTAGCGATGCCTGGGAAGGCTGCAGGCCCCAAGGAGAAAAGTACAAGTGGGATGTGTGGAAGGGCTGGCAGCAGCCACAGAGAGACAGTAACAGAGCTGGAGTTTCTCTTAAGTTTGCAAATGGGGGATTGGCTTTTCTTGGTTTTTTTTTATAATGCTGGGGCTGAGGGCTTTCATACAGCTGGGGAGCAATCCTGGAAAATTCTGAAGAAGATGGGAAACGAGAGTAAGTAAGGAGGAGCCCAAGCCATGATATTGGTCACAACCACTGCCTTTTTGCAGCCCCACCATTCCTTAATGGAAGAAACATGTGGAGCAGAGGAGTTCCTCTGTTTACACACAGCCACTGTGCCAGCAGCGAGTGTTGCTTCTGGCATTGGTTCAGAAGCACCCAAAGGACGCCAAGAATGCATTCCAACCTGGACAGCTTTTGGACTTGGAATAAGAAGCCCTTTTAAATAAGGCATTTGACTGGGTCTTGATAGAAGGCAAGACTCCCTAGTAAAAATGTCAGGAAATCTTTGTATGCCTCTTTCTTGATAAAGAAATTGCTCTAATGGAATCTTTGTTGTAGCTGGGCTGCTAATGTGGGAGCTGTGGGAGCATCCACATCCTGGAAATGGGGAGGGGAAGGGAGAAGGGGGCAAGAAGCTGCCAGTTCAGGCTCGTTGGGAGGTCTGCTAGGCCAGGCATGGAGTGTGGAGCTGGTAGCAGGTGACTTCAGGGAATCTGAATCGTATTGCTGCAGACAGATGATGAGACGGGATCTGCAGAACTAATCCTTGCTGTTCATTAAGGTTTTTGTAAATTAAATGAAGAGAGCAATATTGTGTTGTAAATAGGCTACTGAGAAAGAATGTTATTAATGCAAATGGTGCTTTGAGAAATGGAACATCATGTTACTGCTGAACTGGTGTACACCTGTGGTTGAACAGTTACTCCACCAGTGTAAAAAATTATTAATACGATTCCTTCTCAGCAAAACTGATTCAATAATATTTTAGAAGATTATGCTGATCCTGGCCTTACTCACCATGGAATTAATATTTTAATTAAGAGGACTAATTACAGAAAAATAAAAATCTCTGTGGCGTTGTCAGATTTTGCTGACTTTCATTAATGTACTTTCTAGAACACTTGGACTTTGTTGATGAGCATAGTGTTAATAATACGGCTGATTTGCTATGCAAAGTGAAGGGCTTCCTAAAAAGAAATTAAATAGTAAATAAAATGTGGGAAATAAGGAAAGACTTTTGTTGAATTTGGCTATTGAGAAAAAAGTTAAAGGAAGTTGGATCCATAACAATGACAGCCAGGTTTGGGGTTTTCTCTTCTGTGCTTTGTTTTTTAATATTGATTAATCAAACTCCAGCAGCTTGAGAGACTCTTTGGTTCCCATTTCTCTTTGGCATTTCCTTCTGAGGTTTCTTTCCTACTTCTGCTCAGACTGGTTCTGCTTTGGGCTTTTCCTAACACTTGTTTCTTATCTGCCTGGAACAGACTGTACTGGTGGGAGAGACCGATCTCAGTTGACTTTCTGTAGCAGAACTTTAAATGTTTTCTATTCTCATATAAAAGAGCCAAGCAGCTTGATGTGTCTTAAATCCTTGTGTGGCATATTCATGTTGTTTTATCTAAAAAAAGCTTGTGTGAGGGCTGGTTGCTAATGGAAGAAAATTTATTATCAGATGTGAGGTGCTGCATTGCAAAGTCAATGCAGGATCAGTTTGACTCTGTGCTGTTTGCTTTCTCTCCACAGTAAGTTTGGTAGTTGGAGCAGTACTGCTGACTATGGTACCATGATTTGTCAGCACCTTAACCAGCATGTGCAGGGAAGTCCTGGAGAAAATAATAGTTTATTGCAGAGACTTATTTTGGGTAACATTTATTTGCATTATACGAAAGTGAGTGTAGGATGAAAAAATAGGAGGAGAATGGGTCTCCCAAGGGAAACAGAAGCCCAGATGTTAATGTGATGTGTATTTTCTGAAAGGGGGATAGCAGATGAAAATACCTTTTTTTGGGTTAGGAGAGATTGCCAAAATGATGTATTTTTAGCCTTTGCTCTTACATGATGGTGAAGAGAGAGAGCCCAGGAGAAGACAGTTTTAACCTTTATAAGGTGTGTTCACAGCACACCATTTGCACAGCATTGTCTGGCCAACAACTCTTCCCCACTCCCAGCCAGCAAGGGTTGGAGTGTGTCCTGCTGCTGCCCTGCTCCCCCAGAGCCTGTCACCGTGCCTGCCTTGGAAGCCGGGAGTGCTGTGCCTGGGTGGGGGTGGCCCCTTGAGCCTCACCCCAGTGTTGTGGGAAGCCAGTGCCAGACCCAAGGGATGGGGAGGGGATGGGAACAGATCCTGCTCCAGTGACAGTTTTATGGCTCCAGGGGAAGCACCAATCTGGGTTTATAACAGCAGACCATCTTTGGTCATGTCACCTCCGAGCCAGCACCACACAGCATTGACAAGAAGTTGCTATAAAAACTCTGAGTTGTGATGATGCTTCACTACTGTGTTCCTGGATGTATTTCACAAAAGATGTCTGATGAGAGGAAGGAAAAGGCAAAACTAGCCATTCCTGGCACTGCAGGAGTCCCTCAGTAAGGGGTTGCTGCTTTATGGTACAGCAGAAGGTGGGATGAGATTTCAGTGTGCAGGTAGGCTGTTGGGGCAGGTACCTGCTCTGTGGACAAGGCAGCCAAAGCAAACTGGCAGGGCAGAGACAGGCTGTGATTAAAACCTGTGGCTGTGAGAGAGAACACCAGGGGGAAGATCAACTGTGAGCTGAGAGAAGGGGTAAATTAATGTAACTTATGGTAATAATAGTGCTTCTAGGTGAGTGTGCTGTGCTCTTGAGTTGTGTACGAGGGGCTGCGGTGGGTGTGGGTGGGCAGTGTGATGGGGAGGCTGTGGGAGTCAGGCTGGCATGGATGCCACTGTACTTTATGGCTGCCTTCTTTCTTACCACCTCTGTTTTTTGCATTGGTGCCTATTGCAGAACACATCACAAGAACACAGTGAAGTGGGTATAGGAATGGAAATTTCTTACTTCAGGATCTTTTCATTCTTCTCCCTGACTTTTCTAGCAGATATTTTGGAACTCTTGCTAGTAGAGAGTTGGGGAGGAAATTAGTGTGTCAGTAGCTGGAAAAGGATTAGTTCAAGAGATGTAGCAGGCATTTTTAAAAAAAGCAAACCCAAACTGCTTTCCTCTGAAATTCTCATCCTAGAAATAGGTAAGTAATTTGAAAGAAAATTCACCTCTTTCCCTCTCAAAAGCTCTGTGGTGGGAACCTGTAGTGCAGGTATGGGGCTCAACCTTTCTCTGCAGCCTCCGGCTCTGCCTAGGGTAGCTGTTTGGGGTGATCCATGGCAGTACAGGGACTGTGCTGATGGAATCAGTCCTGCATGGAACTGAACGACTCCTTCCTCCCCTGTGTGGGATCTTTTAAAGCTTTTCAGGGACTGATTTGACAAAGCAAGCCCTAAGTAGAGGGCATAGTTGCTTAGGAAGGGTCAGAGGCAGATTATATTTGATTTATAAATGCAGCTGTGATTAACTGAACAGACAAAACCAAGGTCAGGGAGGCAGCTGTTGCCTTGTCCTTTTGCTATCGAGTTCTCTGTGAGAGGATCTGTTGCTGAGGATGTCTTGTGTAATGATGCAGTGAAACTGAAGGAGGAGGATGTGGTCACCTTGTCACATCTCTGGTGGCACTGATGATACTAAAGCTCTTTGCTCCCTATTTCTTCATAGGCAGCCAAGTGCTGCAGCTTTCTTCTGGGAAGATGGGAAAGGAGAACAGCTTGTTTTGGGATACTTGCTAAGAGCTCTGTTTTTAAAAGGCGCCCCAGAAGTTGGGGGTTATTTACGCCTTCCTTACTCAGAGTGGTGCAAAGATACTTCTTGTTATGGCATTTTTTTTCTGCCAATGCTCAGTGAATGCAAATTGTCTGATATTTGGCCTTGGCAGTGGATTTGCTGGTTAGAGAAAATTCCACACTTGCAATATGAAGTTAATGTTTAGCAATGAATGCTTCAAGAAGCCTTAAGGGACTTCACCTACTGCCTTTTGTGCACTGGCAAGGGTTTGATGGTGCAGCTCTGTCCACCATCTGCCCTTGCACACCGTGCTCGAGCATTGGCATACATTTGAATTGACTTAGTTAAAAGCATGTGAAATACTTAGTTTTTTCCTTCTGCTTTAACTTAGAATAATTTCCAAAGCATTTCTGGTTGCTGCTGGCCCAAGAGAAAGGCAATGTCACCTTCCCCTGCCTTCCAGAGGAGTTTTGTAAGAGCTGATCCATTACTTAATCAAAACATGAACCTTCAAGGCTGGGTAGTGCAGCCTCTCCAGGGTGAGAGCTGAAGGCATGCTCTGAAAACATGTGTCTCTGTGGGGTTTCCACTTAACAAAATTCAAACAAAATCTCTTTGTAGCTTGGTTTGGGTTGGTTTTTTTTGTTTTGTTTTGGTTTGGTTTTTTTTGTTTGTTTGTTTTGTTTGGGGTTGTTTTTTTCTTTTTTTGTTGTTTTTTGGGGGGGGGTTTTGGGTTTTTTTGTTTATTTTGGTGGGTTTTTTTGTTTTGTTTTTCTTTGCGTATATACATAGAAATGTTTATACGCAGAGTTGCAGGACCAGTAATTTGATTTGTGAAAAATTAAACTGAAAGCCAGACTGGTTTGGGGTCAGGAGGACCCTGGTGTGGTCTGGCAAACAGCTGCTGGCCAAGCTGGCCAGCAAAGCAGATTTCAGACTCTTTCAGCAGGACCAGTTGCTCTGAAGCAGCTGCTTCTGAGTCCCTGCAGAGCCCAGGTGTTTGTGTCTCTTGCTGGGTTTAGCTGTAATAGCCATAAAAATGGAACTGAAAGGGTTTGGGGTTGTTGGGTTTTACCCCTTGAAAGTTTTCCTGGAATTACAAGGCAAGAGTGTATTTTGCTGTGAGATTGTTTAGTTGTAGAGTGCTCAGCGCATAGGACTGTTTTGGAAAAGAAAAAAAAAAAGCAGGGGGAGCTGAGTTTTGACTCATGGATAACATTTGAAAATTACTGTTTACCAAAGCTTAATTCCCTGGCTGGTGGTTGGTTATTAAATGTGACTGTGAACAACAGTGGCATTTAAACTGAGCAGGGCCACTGTACAGGGCAAGGTGGCCCTAGCCTTGGGCTCTGCATGCATCAGGTGCTGCTGTTGCTGTGCTTCAGCAGGTAGTGTGGGCTCTAGTGGGTATACCTTTGAAGTTTAGAAATTCACTTTGCAAATTTTGAACTTCACTGGAATAATAGGAAGCTCCTTAAACCTTTACTTATGCATAGGCAGTTTAACAGCATAATTTGAGTTTCACTTGAACCTGATGGTGCTTGACTAATGCAAAGGAATGGTCACTGTAGCAGTCTCTAGAGGCTTGTGGAGAGAGAAAGTACTTTTACACGGCCAGTATCACCTCAGGGGGAATGGACTGGCTTTCAGTCCTCCACCAGCACCACTGAACCCACCCAGTGCAAACTGCAGCCTCTGCTGCTGCTCATCCAAGGGCTCATAGGTTTGAGAGCAGTTCTGCAGCTTTTAAAAAATATTTATTTATTGTGATCTCTGAGGATACTGGTAGGAAGTTGTCAATTCTGGGCCTCAGTCTTAGCTCAGTTGATTTAAAGTCAAAATTTAAAGTCAAAATCCCGGCAGAGCTCAGGAGCCTGGCAGATGATGGTGGGGGGCGGATATTTCTTGTAACTCCACAGAAAGCAGATGTTTTCAAGGCAACTGCAGAGGTGTCGTGACAAGAAAAGGCAGAAGTGAGACTCATCGACCTTACGGTGTATTTATAGTGAAAAGAACAGGTGTTTCTGTCGCTGCTGCAGGGGCCGGTGTCCGTGGGCAGCTCGCTGCCTCCTCACGGCGCGATGGTGCTGGGCTCTGCCGGGAGCCGAGCCGGGCAGGCGGCGGTGCTGGAGCAGCGTGACCCTGCGAGCTGAGGCACGGCTCCCCGGCCCCTGCTGGGGCTCACCCGGCGCCTCTCCCTTCCTGCTGTGACCGCCTGGGGCTCGTCCTTCCCTTAAAACGTGGTAAGGGCTGTGTCCCTTTGCAGCCCCGTTAAGCAGCTCTGCAGAGGCGAGGCGCTGCAGGGCCAGCCTGGCCGGGGCTCCCGGAGCCGGGGCCGGGGCAGGCCGGGCTGCTCTGCGCGGGAGCTGCTGGCACAGGAGGAGCTGGAAGCTCCCGGCGGGATGCAGCCCCATGTCGCTGGAGGGGATTCCAGCCTGCTCGCTCCTGCCCAGGCATCCTTGAGCACCGGGCACCGTTTGGCCGCGTTTTCTGCCCTGGCCTCGCTCCCTGAGGGGATCCGTGAGGCGGCACCGGTGGCACCAGAGCCGGGCCCCGGCCCCGCAGCGCTGCCGGCTGCCGGGCTCTGACGCTGCCAGCTTCTGCTTGTTAGTTCCATATCTCTTTTTCTCCACTCCTGCTTCCTCTCCGCTCCCGCTTTCCTGCAGAATGGTTTCAGTGCTTCTCGGCTGGGTGGCAGCGGTGTCAGTCCCCTCAGCAGAGCCTGCTCCCCTCCCAGACACAGCTCTGCCGTCAGGACCCACGGGAAAGAATGGTTCAGAAAAGGCAAAACACTAAAATGGTCGTAGGAGATGTTAATTTCTTTCCCTTTGTCTATCTGCTTTACCTTTTCAGGTCAGTAACATTAATGGGCTGTGGTGGAAGTGAAGTAAATAATCACATATGCCAAGAAATACCACATTGATTTTTAAGTCTCTCCTCACTAATTAGTGACAACCTTTGTAGGGACTGACAACAAGCACTTAAACCTCTGGCAGCAGGAAGGCAAAGCAACAGAAGTAGAAAGAGAAAAAAGAAAATATCTTTGCTTGTTTTTTGACTTTCATAATGTTTTTACTAGAATCATATTGGTATAGTTTAAAAAACTTCTGTTTTTAAAAATAGATCTATTGGTGTATCATAAATTTTAATAACCTTAAAAAATTAATTCCAGTTTACTGCTCAGTCCAAACAACCCATGTAAAAAGGTGGGTACCAGTCTGCATTGAGGTCACTGCAGTGGAAAAAGTTGTATCACCATCTGGTAATTCTTGTAATTCTGCTACTTAATTGAACAAGGACCAGTGTAAGTATTGAGGAATCTTGCTGACGTGCCTAAAGCTCAAGGCACAGCTGTCCTCACAGTGCCTACACATCTCACAGGTGCAGCAAAGAACATTCCTGAAACTGTTGGAAATTTCACCTGGGTTCACTTCTAAATTTTTGGTAAATGAGGTTTCTCTTTGCTAATACAACAATAACTAATATATCTTGTGGTTTCTTCCTCTTAAAATAATGAATTTTAAAATACAGATATACAATAAGTATGATTCTCTATTTTCATGTGATTATGCTACTCTGTACTTATAAACTAATTGTTGCAAAGGCACATGCCTACCTAACAAAAAAAAATTGGAAAAGTTACCAATAGTATGCTGGCAGTCAGTGAGTTAGACCTGTTCAAAGGCCACAAGGAAGGCTTTATATAAAAGAATGTGCAGGTCAGTACAGTCCTGGGATGAGTTCATAACATGGATGAAGAACTAACTGAGACAGAAATAACAGAATACTTGCAAGTTTTGATCAGTACATTTGGTTCTCTTAAGGCAGGTAAGGAGAGCTCTTTCCAGATATTTTTTTTAAATTAATGACAAAAGCCAAAACATAAGTGAAAAAATTGTTCATATGCTTTTCTACTTGAAAGACTAATAGAAAAATATGACTGTTACTGTCTTTTCCTCATTCCCTGAGACTCATTGTTTTCCCTTGCTGTTGTCTCATGTCTCTGGTATCTGAAGTGTTCATTGTAAAATGGATTATTTGTCTTGCAAATGCCCACATCTGGGGGTTAAGCCACACCTGAGAGGCCTCATCCTCTCTCCTCCCTTATGTGTCCCAGTTTTGCCCCAAGTGGTACATGAAGAAGTAAGAGGCTACTAATATGGGACACTAGAGCCAGTATAAGAGTTCGGAGGAATGCCAGGACATAAAACCAAAAGTGCATTAAATCAGGCTGTGCAAGCTTGTTTACAGTGCAGTTGACAGGAACTGCCTGTAAAAGAAATGAGGTTAAAATTAATGACCAGGTGAATCTGCATATGTAATTTATAAGAGCAAGCAACCAATAAAAAAGAATTACTCTAATTAATGTCAGTAGCACAGGAGGGGAAGGATACTTCTACAAAACGCCAACAGTATCCAATCAAGCATTCAGGTCACTATGTATGTTTAGTGTCCCTTTCTTTAGGTTTAAACCCCAGTACCCTTTAAGGTGCTGAGGGACATGGGGTTATTCACCTGTCCCAGCTCAGGTGTTCAGTCACATCACACCACATGCTTGTTTTCCCATGAGCAAACAGGCTCTTTTCTGAAGTAAGGGTCGTCTGTTTTCACAAGTTGGATGTTATCCAAAGTATGCAAGAAACTATATTTGACAGAACTTGTCCTCTTATATGATCAGTTTCCACTGGTTTTCAAACAGCTCCACTGAAATCAGAGTGAACACAAAGTTACGGATTTTTTTTTCCCCTCTTTCCTTACAGTTTGTCAGTAGAGGTGTTTCTGGGAACAGGCTTCCTTATAGTGCAGGTTTCAATGGTGCTGTTCCTGCCCTTGGTGGCAGGTGCCACCTGGGGAGGGGACGCCAGTCCCTAAGCACTTCTAGCACAAAGCACCAACACAAGATGTTCTCTAAATATTTTCTTGTAGTACTATTTTTAGTATTTGGTGAGGATGCAGTGGGATCAGTGTGCCCTGTATGAATGAGTACAGTATTGCTATACAGTCACAATGGGCTACCACCATTTTTCTCTCCAGCCACAGATAAATCAGCAATGACCAGTTGAGTCGGGGTTGTGATGAGCTCCTGACTCTTTTGGCTGATGTTTCTTTTGTTCTTTGCCCTCCCTGTAATACTGAACACATGACCCAATTCAGTCTATGGATCAATGTTATCCAGAGTCTTGGAGAGGTGAGGAATGACCACAGGGACAATACTCCTTATAGGTCACCTCCCATCTCTGGGAAAGTCTGCAGGAAGACCAAGCAGAAGATAAACAGGGGAAGGGAGAAAGGACTCAAGACATGCACTGCAATAGAGCAGTGTGCAGCTGTGTCAATAATACCTATAGAGCCAGGTTTTTGCATCATTTTGAAAGAACGAAATGCCACAAAAGCTGCAGAGAAAAGCCCTCCTTAAAAATTCAACGATGAAAAAGTAGACATACATTATTAACAAAGCACAGTTTTAATATAAATGTTTAGGCTTACATTTCAAAAGCACTTACAAATAAACTTAATCACAATGCATATATTCTTTTCTTTAAAAAAAACCAACAATATTCATTCTAACATAATACATATTTTCTGAGTTATAAAATCCCATATAAATAGCAAATTCTTCTCAGTACACAGATTACAAGAATTCATAGAAACTGGGATGCATATCTGAAAACCATCCTGAGTATGCATTCCACAACTGGCAAAAAATAGAACAATGCTAGAGTTGGACACAAGAAATGCTGTTGTCCCAGTATGTAATTTTCTAAAAAAAAAAACCAAAAAAAACCAAAAAACAACATCCAAACAAAAAACTGAGAACTTTTTGGTTGCTCAACCATGTTCAGCTCTCTAGACTCAGGAATGGCTCTGGATGCTCACTCCCTGAGATTTTGAGAGCATCCTGTGGATTCTGCTGGTATCAAAAAAAGAAAACGGTGTCTGTCTTCAGGTGGACAGAAATAAGGCACTTCCTTCGAGCAGGTTAGTGTGGGCTGTAAACAGCAGCTTGAACTTACAGCCAGAAAGCAGCAAAAAGTGACTCTTGAATGATGATGTGTGGAAACAAATTTGGAAGAGGCAGCCAGTTCTTACGCTCCTCAAAGTCCCCCTGATTATCCCTCAAAACAACATAAATTCAAACAAGAACGAGTAAGTGGAAACCCTGCATGCTAGAAAAATCAAAGCAAAACTTCCCCTTTTTTAGATTGAGGTAAGCAAACAAGCAAGTCAGACTAAGAGCAAGTCATAGCAGCATTTACATCAGAGCATTCACCCCGTCCTTTCTCTTCTCTCTTCCAGGAGAGCTGCGCAAGAGTTACGTGACTGGGACTGGCAGCGTTCCCATGCTGCGACTGCATCTCCTAGGAGCAGGCAGACTGCAGCGCTGCATGAGGACACCAACATGCAGCAGCCTCACGGTGTGTTTCATTTGGAGCTATTTTATTATAGCAGCACAATGGGGCTTTTTCTGGTCATAATGAAAAAAGAAAGTTCATTATTCATGGAAGAAACACAGACAATTCTGCCTGTTGTTTTCAAAGAGTAATGTAATAATTACATATTCCTTTAAACACTGCTGTTAGATAAAATATGATGTTTTTTCATAGGGTCACAAGCTCTGGCTTTACTAAACCATGAATCATAGGAGTGAACTCATACATACAAACTGCAGTAAACACACAGAGGCTTATATTTTGCTTCTTATTAGAGTGTCAGCTCATAGAGATAATGAAGTAAATTAGAGCCATTTATAGTCTCCTGGCTTATTCCCAATTTAACTGGGATCAAAAACTGGATGAACGATGTCATACTGAAGTTGAGCCATAGCTGCAGAGAGCAGAACTTCACAGGTAAACAACAGATCCACGACACCATTTTAGAATCAGAAATTCCCAACAGTTTTCTGTCCTTTCAAATATTGCAAATAACTTTTTTCTTCTTGACATCCTAAGAATGGGAGTTTTCTTCCTGCTTTAGGTTAAAAACAGGAAGAAGAAGCTGTAAATATTGCACAGTATGGTTTTTTTTATAGTTGCACTAGAAAAAAAATGACACTTGCAGGGTGACTTTTCAGTCCAAAGAAACACTCTTCATTTTTTCTGCTAATTCCTGTCTCATTTCTATGTGTTTTTTCAGGTTTTGCACTTCATGGGGTAGGTTAATGTCCCACACTGACACACAGGATTGTAACTCTGGAGAGAAAAAAAAGAAAATTTGAAAACTGCAACAGAGATGAATTATTGCATAAGTAGAAATTATTTTGCTTATCTGCTTGTTCTCAATTACTCATAAATTTACCCAATGAAACATGATCTTTTGGACCCAGAAGACAAGTTCCATGACACTTTGTGTGTGAGGTGATGCAGTTACGGGTTACAAGCTGTTTGTACTTACACAATGATTTGCATTCTAATTCCTAAATTTAGAGTATCCCATTTAAAGTATTTGAAAAAACATTTCTAGTGCCTGTGGGACTTAAGGAACTGACCTGAGCTGCAGCCAATGCTAACACTGAGGTGCCTGCAAATTTCATCTTTATCTTTCCAAGCAGTTATACCTTAAATGCCTATGAGACTCAAACCCCATTCACTGTACAATAAAAACTGATTTCATAAGCTAGTGAAAATACTGAGAAAAGGTCACTTCTTCAGTCTCCATTCATGCAAACAACTCTTTATTCATGAAGAATTCACACTGTTTTTATTGGAATAGGGACAGTTGAGAACACTTACATGAAATGAGGCTTAAAAACTAAGGCCCCAAGGATTCTGGAGTCTCTGATTCTTTTCTGTAATTAATGTCACTCATAAATAAAATAAAAATGCTAACAAGCCAGTACATGTTCTTATGGTTACAGGAATTGGGGAATACCACAATGTAAACTAAATGCTCTAAAGTTTGACTCAGTCAGCTCATCTACATTTGCCCTCCTTAGCTTTATACTACCATTGCTATATTTTTAGGAGTCACTGAAACTGAGATGAGATGAAGATGAAGGGCATTGATCAGAGCATCAACTTTAACTGTTCTTAGAAAAATCTAAAGATGCAGATTTTCTATCTTCCAGTGCTATGCTATGTTAATTGTCAGGAAGCTTTTACTGATGTCTGACTGAAATCTCCCTTGCTGTAATAGGAACTTGTTAGTGCTTATCCTACCCACAGGGAATATGTAGAAGTCTTTATTCTCTTGCTCTTCATTTACGTAGTTGAAGTCTATTATCATGTCCTTTCTAAGCTTTATTTATATTAACCAATTTAACTCCCTGCAACATTTCCTCACAGGTTGCATTTGTCTCCTCTGGACTATTCCTAATAGTCCAGATCATTAACAATAAATGGTTAAGCTCCACCAACAGAGGCCATATTAGCACCTAGCACAGTCTAAGAACTAGCTCACATCTTACAGACACCACTTTCATGGTGTGAGAGTGGTGTTTGCCTCATCTGCACCCACGTGACATGGCTGATTCATGACCAGCCTCTGATCAATTCTGACCCATTTTTTGCAGCACTGCTGTTTAAGCTGATAATTTCTTCATGCTGGTACAGCAGATTATTCATAATTAAATAAAAGGTCTTGCATTTCTCCTTACAGAACTGTATCCTATTTCCTTCCAGACCATTAGTTCTATTTGTCAAGGTCACTTTGAGTTCTAATCCTGCCCTCCAGTGAGCTTGTCCTAGCTGTGAGCTGTCTGCAAAACTAAAAAGTACATTTACTATTCTTTCATTCATGTCACTCATGAAAACACTGGGGATTCCTGACCTAGCACAGACACCTCTGGAAATCCATTTGATACATTCTCCAATTAGGCAATGACATTTACTCTCCAAATACAGTTCTGCAACAATTTGTATTGTATCCTTCAAACAGTGGCTTCCTCAGATCCACTTTTGGAAGTTACTTTCAGTTTGTATGAGTCCAGATATACAAAAGCAAACAAAAACTATTTAATAGTAATGTTTCAATAAAATTTTGTCAAATGATGATCAACTTTTCACTCTCAGTGAGTAATCAAGCACAATAGTGTCTCCTCCACTAATCATCTAAGTTAGTAAAACACAATTCAGATACCTTTGTGATATTTGCTGTCTTCAGTGTCACTCTTATAGCAATATCCCAAAACAAGGACCACATTCTTGAGACTCCCTTTTTCAAAGAAATGAAATGTCAAATTTTAATTTCAATATGAATTTTGTAATTTAAGGACAGAAAGAGTAGATGGCATCAAGGCATTAGCAGACAGAAAGCAGAGTTCAATCAACCAGACCATTTATTCAAAATCATTAGCCATGAAAACACCAGACACAAAGACAATATAGTTCCCATCTCCATTTAATGTCAGGGTTTATCAGGGTTCCAAGGCATAAGCACAGGATCAGCTGACCAGCCTGCTGAACAAGCCCAAGAACAAAGCACTCTATTATACTGCACAGGCAGAGGTGGTAGGAAGCAGATGTCACAGCAAATGGACAGGCTGTAAGTGAAGTCCCGGTGCACAGCAAAACGTGCCAGTTCAGTTATGAAAAAAACCAAACTAACAAAATATGACAAAAAACTGAGTAAACACTATGAACTAAAAGTTTTAAACTTATGATGGCATATGGGTGGGAAGTAGAAATAGGGGATAGATCACAAGAAGGTGCCTAGCGAATAACACAAAAAAGATGTGGAAGAGAGGAGTGGTTGGATCACAAAAGGATAAACAGAATGTGCCAGTGTTTCAATGTCAACTTCCTACTTATTTCCAACAAGACATGTCTATAAATGTCTTGCAAAGACAGACAGAAGCTGTCACGTGTTCTCCTGCCACAGCAGCTCCCTGTTCCTACTGGCAGCACAATGAGGGTGGAGAGCCCTTGGCTTTCAGCTAGCAGAAGAATACAGGGCCCAGCCCCAGGCCCTGGTGAGGACCAGGCCAGGGAAGGAGCAGCCCCCACTGTGCAGACACCCCACTGCAGCACCATGGCTCACACTGCTTCAAGCACGGGGCCTGATGCTCCCAGGACAAAGATGAGGAGGGGAGCAGTTTCTGGGGCATAAATAGACTGGAGTATGGCCTAACTGTGAAAGCTGTGGTTGGAAAGTTTTTTAACATGCCCCAGGACCTCTGCAAGGTAGAGAGATTCTTCCTGCCCCGGGGAGGTCAGCACTATATTCTCTGAGAGTGATGTAAATCTAGTTATAGTAGATGAGGTATGGTGGGAACCATACACATCCTCCATGCTCAGATTTTTCATAAATTTAACTATTTTCTATAGCCAGTCTTATCCATACTCCTTAAAAAAGTGATAATATTTCTTATTTAGACCTAGATCCTGTCTTACTATATAGAAATCTAAATTTGCACTTGCAAAATAAACTACAGATTTACATCTACATTATTCTCTATGGTAAGTCTCATGCCTATTGAAGATCAATATGTTAGGTGACAGAGTTGGAAAAAGACATTGTATTTCCATATTAATATATGAAGTACAGATAAAATTAATGTCTCTAAGTTTGGCAATATCTTTTTCCTTAAATATTTACCTCTGCTTGGCATTATATGTTTTAACCTTAAATGAAACTATTTCACACAAATATTATAAAAAATATTTCCCTCTATCTTCTTTTATTTCATATAAGCAATGTGGTACTGTTGAAAAACTGCTCAGTAGCCTCAATGCCATTTTCAGAGATTTCAGTAGAAACCAAGTCCTTGAATTTAGGGAAAAAACCTAGCCCTTATAAATAATTGCTGCAAAAAGATGATCAAAAGAAAAAACTACATATCAAACTGCATATATCAATCTTATTTTCTATTAGTGAGATTTGTGCCAATGCAGCTAAACTCCTGAATATTGATTTTTCTATAAATAAAATTTTGATTAAAAATGTTGATGTGACTGAGCCTCAAGGCTTTTTAAATCACACTATTCTATACAATTTATATTCCAAATCAATGACAGCAGCAAGGCAAAAATTATTATGCTTTCATAGCAACTATTCTTTACAAAATGCTGAAAATATTATGTCCCTTTATGTACTAACATTGTAGCTATCATGACTGGCTGGAATGATAATGTTGTGCTATAGCTGGCACCACTAACAGCTGGGCTCTGAACAGACTGTAACACTTGCTGTTTCAGGTAAAAAGGAAAGTCAGAGGTATGTTTGACTCACACAATGTTGCCAGCACTATGACCTGACTGTAGTCTACGGATTCTTCTGGTGCCAGAAAGAAAGAAACAGCCCACAGAATAAGTTCCTGATGGTAAGGAGGAAACATCCACAGCCTGCAACTGTGATATTTGCTAGCAGAATTACAGTGTGCTGCTGAATTCACAGCAGCTTCAGTGTCTGGTTGTTTGATTTTTTTTGGACAGTAAACACACTTTAAATAACACTGACAGGGATTCCAGAGTTTTTTCCAAAACACAGTAGAAAGTGATGGGAATTTGCATATCGTGCCACAAAGTACTTTTTGAATTAATGTGTATTTTGACTGTATTCACCACAGCAGTACCACAAACTTGAGTTTATATGGCCTTTATTACTTTTGGGAGAAGTGCAGGACAATGCACAGGTGAAGGAAATTTCAAAAGCCAAGGAGTGTCCCTTCCTTAGCTGCATTCCTGTGGCTGTTCGTGGTCACCACTGAAACCTCACAACTCCCATCTGCCTACAGCAGCTCAAAACAAGTGTCCCTGATGACAGCAGCAGTACATCTGTACAAGTCCACACCTCACATCCAGGTGTGAAGCACTTTACCAGCTCTGCTGTGAGCTGTCTGTGACCCAAATCTAAAAGAACCATTTCTGAATGAGGATGGGAGAAGAAAACTAGTCAATATGCAGTAAAAGAAAAATTATTAAAATCCAACATGGTCCACAGAGAGAAAAGGCAGAAGTGTAACACTTGAGATGGAGAAAGAACACAGGCAGACACACATAAGAGAAGACAGAGTGACATGTGACAGAGGACAGTGAGAGCTCTGCTGAAGCACAGCACAGGGATGCAGGTAAGGTGGGGACTTCATATGCAGAGCAGTGACAAGCCAAGAAAAACTGCTGATTTATGTGGCCACAGGAATTCAACCTACTGGTGTTCAGTTTACACCCTAGAGTCTGACACTGATGAAAGATGACAGGCGTGGAGTAAGAATGAATGAACAAATCCTGGATAATGCTAATCTGTTCCTGGAACACCATAACAAGCAATACAGAGAAAACCTAAACTTAGCAGTGATTTCAAAGCACTCATCACTCAAATGTTTTACTTACCCAGCTGAGCTGTTATCATGACTCGAACAGAATCACAGAACTTGTCTATAACTCGTACAGGACGACGCGTTGACAAATCAAGCAGCAAGATATGTCCTCCTCCTGTCCCTATCCACAATGCAGTATTTTTCTGCAGACAAATGGTCTTCACTCTTCCAGAATAAGCCAATTTGTGTTTTGATTCCTTATTTAATTTTTCCACTTTGTTCCTGTAAGTATGGAAAGAATTTGCATTGGAATTTGGTGGCACCCTATTCTGGAGCTACTAAAATGCCACTCTGAATAACAGACTTTTAAGCAATCATTCACCAACCCAAACACAAAATTCTCATGCAAACAAACTGGGATGAAAGCTACTGGACTCCAAAGAGCCATCTGGTCTACTTCAGAAGACCTTTAATAGAAGGCAGGAGAACTTCTCAGTTCTCCCCCAGTCTGCAGGAGGTTAATGTCACAGCAAAGCAGGAAAGAGCACACCTACACCTGCTCCTAACCTCACCAGAAAAAATAAATGGATGTGGCATGCTAAGGCAGAGGAACAATTTAAATTAAATGAAAAGGTTGTCGCAGTTAATAAAAATCTGATTTCCTACTGAATTTGTGCACTGAAAAGACGTTCTTGTTCAGAGGATGCAAGAACTGTATTAGCCTTAGTACCTGTAGGACAGAAAAAGACTTTATTCTTTCTTGAGCTAAATGAGTCTTCTTGACATCATAGAGAAATTGGGAAATAGAGTAAGAGTCTTTGAAAAAGTGGGATTCTGCATGGGATATTCTGAAGTTCTGGGCCAAAAAACAGGAGAGAAAATCCACACTTGCCCAACAAACTAGACAAATGCCCTACTTCTGGCAGGTTAGAGTACCATGCTAGAGAAGGCAATCTGATATTCCCCTTCCTATCCACCAGGCCAACAATCTGAAATTAAACACTTACTTAAGAAAATGTGCACAGTCAATTAATTCAGAAAGCTTTTCTGTCTTCTTGTCCCAGATTTCCACAAAATGGCTGTTTTTCTTTGCCAAGTAGATGGATTTGTCTATTGCTATTGAAATAATGTTTGCATCACTGTAAGCATTATGACAGAACCTAGACAAGAGAAGAACTCCAGTTAGATACACAGAAAACACCTGGTAGAAAAACTAGACTACTACGAGTGGGATTAGTTTCTCTCTGACTCTTGCAGAATCATTCAGCCTGAAAATCAAACTAGGCTAAAATACAACTGAAAGACTTTCCTTTAATCTTCCTACAGTTCAAAATAAATTATCACAGTAATAGAGTTAGGCTGATGACATCCTTTGAGGCACATTAATACTCAAAGTCTATTAATAAATCTTTCTCATCAAACACTGTTTTCCCTGCTCAGGAAAAGCTCCCCTTAACTTCAGAGTAGTATCTGTCCATGTGAGAATTACATCAAACACTCCCAAACCCTCAGTCAATAATTTCTAAATAGTGAGAAGTCAGCAATCAGATGTGATTAAATATATATAGGGCAAAGATACGCACACATACCAGACTGACAAACACAAAAGGACAAATACTATGATAAATATGTATGTGTCATTCTAAGTAAAGTAGACAGGGCCTGGACTAGGCCAACTGGAGAAGAAAATTGATCAGTTGCATAGATATTGACTTAATCAATCCTTTATGGAATAAAAATGTATTTCCTTGTTTAAAAGTAGCAACAAATACTTTCAACATTATTCATTGATACTCCATCTGCATTATGGAAAGGAAAAAACAGAAACAAGCAAACTCAAAGAATGTATCAAAGTATGGCCAGAAATCTTTGATGAAAACAAATGAGCCAAATAACATCACTTATAAAAATCAAAAACTTACAGTTGACTTGTCTTTGTTTCAATGAGCTTTTGAACAGAGAAGTCACTGGTTAAGGCAATGATTTTTGTTCCACAGCCTCCCCAGATTACATTTTTTTCAGATAAGCATGAGGATTCATTTAAGCACATCAGGGGTGTGCTAACATTTCCTATAGTCAGTATCTTCAAAGGTGTAGCACCCTTACACTGCAAGAAAACATATACTCTGTATTAGATACAAGCAGGATGCAGACACAGAATCCTGTTAAAACAAGGTCACATAGTCTGCTGAATTAAATTTACACATTCACAATGGTTCAGAACATTTCTAGAATGTTACTGAGTGAAAAGCACCACATTCCCATTATAGATGTCCCATAGGAGACAGCCTGTGAGCAGAAACAGGCCAGAGCAGGGACTGACCCCCTGGCACAAGTCAAGGACTGGCTGGAAAGACACACCTATGTCTTTGAAGATGTCCTACACTGGACCATATTCGAATTCTGAAATGCACTGTAACTCCATAACTACTCTAAATGCATATGGCCAGGAACTAAACCTTCAGGTGCCAGATCATAGAAACAGTTCCCAGCATTCCTTCATCTGTTCTGTGTGCAGAACTCTGATCTACAGAAAACCTAAACAATATTTTATTTTTGAACATAGCTGTTATACAAAAAATTATTAAATGAGAGGAAAAAGGAGCTATTACAGCAATAAATAAAGGAGGTCAAAACTGTTAGACTATTCTTAACAACAATCAATGTCAGTCTCTAGACAGTTTGCCAGGCCTTTCAAAGGAATTTTCCACCTCTTGAATCTTTTGTTTATAGCAGTTATTGTAAAGTGTGCAGTTTCTCTCAGACTGCAACAGAAAATTAATTTTAGTTTTAGAGAAGCAATTAAAAATAAGTGGCATGAAATAAAGCTACTCCTGGTTGCTGCTTTAGATATTACTGATACCACTCTGTAGAACAGACAGCAAAGAACAAGTCTACCTTTACTGCTCTGTCTTCAAAAACTGCCAGTCTGCCATCAGCTGTGCCTACCAAGAAGAAATTCTTCTGTTTGCTGAAAAAAAGTAAAATAATTAATTCTATAAGTGTGTTAATCAGGCAAGAAAAATTAAAATGAGAGTCTTTAGTATTTCAATATTCTCTTAAAGACTAAAAGCAAACACAATCCCTGTGATAATGAATGTAATCCCCAGCTGCATTGGGTGCAAAATTAAGTGCAAACATAGGCTAAACAAGCAGTTGTCAGAACAAAAGTGCAGTATGTACAGATGTAATTTTCTGAACACTTCAGTTTAGCAGTATTTTCAAAATGTAACCCAAAACATTTAAAATTCATTTATACCTTTGCTTTGAAAGAGAATTACAGTATAAACAAGTGATAGAATCTGACATTTTCTGCAGACGATGCCTTCTAGTTTCATCTTCTGTATTAAATGCCCACAGAGAACCAGACTGGGTTCCTGCTACAATCCAGTTTTCCTTCTCAGTAGGAAGAGTCACTAAGGCCAAACTTATAATTTTACTGTCTGCAATATCCTGAGTCAAAAAAAGAAGAAAAAACCAACTTGGTCATTATTTCAGTAACAGTAAATGCTAGTAAATTACTGATGATAAAAATATAGCACAATAGACTTGTGCTGTAGAAAACAGGACTCTGGACAGACCCTTGCCCTAACTTCTCCTTTAAGAAATCTAATTCCCTATTAGCAGAATAGGGGCCACTATCTTCAAAGTGCTTGGAAGGACCTCTCAAACAGTACATAGGAAAATCTTTCAGCTGAATGCTGACAAAAAAAGATACTCTTTTTATCCAATCAAGATCTTGAAGCCATCAGAGAATTGAACAAATAGAACTCTTGCAATACTATTTGCTAACAATGATAATACTGGCCTAATATTTCTTCTTCTCATTTTATTTTTAGAACAACAACCCATATAATTTATACCAAAGCTACCAATTCAGATGTATCATGGTCAACAGATGGCAGATGGAAATAGAACTGAAACAACTTTGATGATTAATCATGCTCAGTTCTGGCACACATGTTCAGCACAGTACATCAGTCCTGGTAAAACCTTTCCCCTTTGCTGATGGGATAGGACTGAGATGTATCAAAATCAAATGAAAAGAGGTGGAGGGCATCGCATCACCAAAGTGGCACAAGGAGATGGCATTTGTGGGAAGTGAGAAGTTGTTAAGAGACAATCTGGATTATTAAAAGGAGGTAGAGATATGAAGGTCAGCCTAACTATTAACTCCTTTCTGTAGTCTTCATGCTAGAAATAGTTTCCATCTCAGTAGAAGAAAGTATTCCAGTAGTAGATAGACAGTATAATGAGAAAGTTCAGGCTGGATAGCAGGAAGAGAGTAAAAAAGCAACTGCTTTTCTACTTCATTCCATGGATACAGTGATGACTCACTTATGAGCAATCTTCGTTCTCTCAAAGCTTAGCTTTCCAGAAGTAATATCCTGCTGTAAAAATGCAATTATTTTTTCTGAAAAACATCTGTCTGCCAGAAAAAATAGAATAAATGTCAACTTTCCCACATACCTCACAAGTATGTCCATCTGTGTTTAGGTTAACAAATGAAAGTTGTGCCTTTTCTGTGTTCCCATTGCCTATCCAGACTCCTGCCTTCTTGCAGCTTTGATTGGCAGCCACCATGCATTCTGCTGTAGATGTGCTAGGTATGGACACATACCTCATCAAACAGATAAGCTCTGCAGAATTCAGGATCTCATAAACCTATAAAGAAAGCCACAGCATGTCCATGCTGACAACAATGGCTTGTACAGCAATAAATAACAAGCAACAGATAACAGCATTTTTTAGATATGGACACAGTATCTCAGCAGCCTGGTCTTTGTACTGCCACAGAACAGTGTGTAACTGCACTGATACTATTTAACAAAGTCTTTTTGCATAGCTCTAATGAAGACCAGGAAGTAATCTGAATTGTGTTTCACTACAGTTGCTACACAGCAATACAGGGGAAAACAGCAAGCTAGAACCCGTGGTTGGTAGATTTCAATTGAACAGTTTTTTTTGGAAGGCAAGAGCAGCTAATATTTCATGGCAGTTTCAATTCCAGAAAAGAACAACAGAAAGAAACCTGTGCTTCTCATTAACTTAATGCCTGATTCCTTTTCAGAAACCACAACTTTGTACTGCCATCTATCATAAAAAAGCAAATAAACTAAGTAATAATACCTGGCAAGATGTTGGTCTTTCCTGAGGGTTTTCCTTCAAACACTTTTTAATTAAATTTTCAACTTCAGGCCAAGGGGAACACCCATATTCTTTGACAGGATCTAGAATGTAAAATTACATAACTTATTAACCAGCATTTACCATAATTCTAACTAACCTTCTTATTTTTAGAATTCATCTAACTTCTTACTGAGCCGCTCTAAGAAATATCACTTTCTTAGGTAAAATGTCAGCGTAAACAGCTTGGAATTGCTCATCTGCCATCATATGCTAGAGCATGAAATGCTACAACTAGAGTCCTTTTAATTAATAGCAGTTAAAGGAAATGGATTTTGCTTTATCTTTTTCTTTGATGTCCCTGTGCCTGGGACTGAATCGCAGATATATGTGGGTTGTGTTTCCATTAATGCTGACCATTCAAGGCTCTGTCACTTCAGTCAACAGTCTTTCAAATTCCTGTAAACACTGTTTTCCACATTTATTCTTCTGAGTATATCGAATACAGATGAACTTCCAAAAAAGATACAGGAAATAGATAAAAAACTCCATATAGCATTTACAAGATATGGAAATTTAAATTCCCACTTAGTGCTTGGAATATATATCTTATGACTATAGCTGCTGAACTCTCTGAGAACAAATCATTCATGATGGTGCCTGTATTGCTTTTTCTTTTTAGTTCATCATAATCCACAGCAAATATTCCAGTCCTACCTCAGACAGAGGTAATATTAGTGATGAATACCTGCAAATGAACATATTCAGTGCAGCAAAAGACAGGCACTGTTTGCTTGTGAGACCAACCAGCCCCTCCTTTCGTGGAAATACAAAAACGATGAGCATAGGTGGAAGGAACTGTACTATCTCCAGAAACAAACACTTCAATTATTCCACAGGGTTTATAATTCAGTCAATACAGTTTCATTTAAGAGATACTTAGTCATCAGTTCCTGGGATATCCTCTTCAGGAAGGGGGTGGAAACTGTCTGAGTTTACAATTGGACTGTTCTCCTTAAGGAGCAGTAAATGTATGAACACTCTGTCTCTCATAATGGAGAAGCTATGCCAGACTGAGTGCCAGTTCTTTCCTAAATGAAGCAAAATATTCCTTAAGGAATGTTTCATGAGTATACCCACTATTTCTGGGCAATAAATAAGAACACCAGACATTCAGCTTGTAGTGCTATAAAAATTCAACAGCTCTCAGCACTGGCAGAAGTTGCCCAAGTTACATTGTCCTGAGTTGTACTGTCCAAATGATTACATCATGTCCAGCCTGATAGCCTGTTTAATCTTCCTTCCAGCAGCCAATAATTATGTATTGTAAGCAGAAGGAATATGAAGAATGTTATATTTTTCTAAGTCTCCTTCTATGATCACTGTTAATTACAACATAACTCATAAGATACGCTGTTTGTGGAGGAGCCAGGACAAAAGCTAAAACTTTTAGAAACAAGGCATACCTGGTAATTTTCCTTGTATTGCTAATTCATCAAATTCATTTGGAAACTTCAAGCCTTCCATTATTCTACCTCCTCCTGTTAAAATGTCATAAAGCAGCAGGCCAAATGAATAAATATCAGCTTGCTGATTGTAAATAACATTTCCTTTGGCAACCTCTGGCGCTCGAAATCCTGCAAATAAATCATTCATTAATAAGTATGCTTCATATCAAGATGAAGCCATCTTTGTACTTCAGAAAGTAAACAATTATTGATAAAAATTACACAGGAAGTGCAAGGAAAAACATCAAACTATTTCTGGGCTGGCAATAGCTTGTACTTGGCAGATGTCCAAAAATATCAGCAGTAAGTATAAAGGAAGGGGATTACAAAGCTCCTGCCCCTTTTAATATAAAATAATTACTTTATCAATGAATGCTGAATATCAAGGGGAAGTCTGCAGTCTTTATTGACGGTCTAACCTTTAACACTTGAAGTGATGCTCCCTAGCACAATTTAAAAGAGCTAAAGGAACTTTTCAAAGTGGTTGAATTGTTCTGGGCTTTAGAATGGATGCTAATAGGTTCTCTCTGAAGTTGGGGAACAGAAGAGATACTTATTGCCTTTAAAAAAATTTAAGACTTATGTCTTAATTAACATACTGGAAATTAAAGTAAAATATTTTAGCAGCATAATTTCAATATCACAATAACCATATTAAAACCAGACCATGAAAAATCATTATGAATGCATGTAATTTAATTTCTTCTTCTTAAACCTTTAATATGCTCCTTGATTCTCCTAAAAGGTGTTAAAACATGAACAGGAGGAATGGCCAAGAGGTACAAATCTGGCATCACAACTTGTAAGATGACTAGGACTCCCTTTTGTGACTTTTGACTAGAATATAGATTTGAGTTACTTCTTAAAGACTACATAAAAAAATATTAGCTATTTTTGGACATAATGGACTTTAAATCAAACCATATTTCCATACCTGGTGTGCCTTCTGAGGTTTTTATTCCCATTCGGCAACAATACTGGGCAATGCCATAGTCAGCTATTTTTGCAATAACAGCTGAATTGGGATATAAGGTAAAGAGCAACACGTTGTGAGGCTTTAAATCGCGGTAGATGATCATTGCTGAATGCAGGTACCTAGTAATCAAAAATATTTACTGAAAGCATTCACAAGTTAGGGATGCATCTGTATACATACGCTGAGTGCATTCAGCTCGTAACAGTAAACTGCTTTCAAACATGAAATATTGTGTTAAAAATGTCAACCATCACCAACATGACGCAGCTTTTCTGGATAATGACTTTAGAATTGTTCTGAAATAGTATTTACTGTTTATTACTTTACACTGCAGTATTTTAGCACCAAGTTTTATCTGAAGAGCCACTGATAGTTTGAAAAATGCATCTTAGAACCTTAAGCTTAACTCTCTTGGCAGGTTTTGTCATTTTAAAGTCACACTGCAATGAGGTGAGGTGATTAATGGACTTTCAGAACTTGAATAAGCACTAAATTAATTTCTATGACGTTTCAGTAAGAAATCAGTAAGACAGCCACATGGAAATTACACCCAGAGACTTGCAATTTCTCTACTGATATGAGCATCATTCATTAACAGGAAAAAAAACCCAGGTAACTAAATACATATGAGCCAATCAACCATAAAAACACAAGCATTTGTCTGACCCAGGAAATATTCTGCTTGAAATGTGAGAGAACAGAAGCTTTTCATTTGCAGAATATAATCTTTGAAGCTATATCCTGTTTTTAAAACCATGCAGAAATCACATTTACCTTAAGCCATCTGCTACATGGAGAGCTATCCTGTGCTGAAGTGTTCTAGTTAAACTTGCATTGTCCTGTTGAAGCAAACGATCAAGAGATCCTTTGAGGGCCAATTCCATCACCAGCATCCGGGGACGGACTGCAGCAGCCAGCAAAGACACCAAACTGGGATGGTGGAGGTGACAAAGCACTGCAAGCTCCTGTAAAATGTAAAATCAGATGAAATAGTGCAGAAAGCATAATCTCTACATCTGAAGTAAACTGAGAATATTTTAGAGTGAGGACTTGCAATTTACTTAAACTTTTAAAACTCTTCACAAGGGTCGTATTCCAAGAGCAGCTCTACAGAAAAAAGGCAGTACTTCTTACTTGTCTTAGGAGCCTGAGGGAAGTATGTTTATTGAAAATCTTCACAGCAACCTCTTCACCACCATAGGATGCACGGTACACAGATCCAAACCCACCATCACCTTTTGAATAATAACATTGAAGAGTATTACTAAAAAAGGGATAACAGCCATTTCTCAAAAACAAGAGCTGAAAGGGTTCAGTTTTAAAATATGTGGATCATCTGGTGTGTTAAGATTCATGATCAGTAAACTAAGCACATAAAAACCAGTGTCCTAATGCACAAATTAATGGAAAATTCAAAACTCAATAACCTGAAATTCAGAATACCTTAAAATAATATATTTCTTCAGAAAATAAATCTCTAAAATGCTTTTTGTATGTTACAGAATTGACATCAATAGATTTGCTTACATAATCTCTATAAAAAAACCCAACCCTACAAAATAATGCTTACCCAAGAGAAATTCAGGAGCTTCATCAAATTCCAGGTCATCATTGTTCAACATAATATTTCTAGGCAAATCAGCCAGTATCAGATCAGGAGCAATCTGAGCAATTGGAATGGTCTGTCTTGGTTGATCTGGATTTACCAAAAGGTCACCTAAGAAAACCAAAAAAGAAAATGAAAAAAAAAAAAAAAGGTATCATTGTAAAAGCACTGACAGGCATGAGGATCTCTGAGAATGCATTAAATCAATGTACCTAAAATTAGATTAATATACGTACTTATACACACACACACACACACACATATATATATGCATGCACACAGACATACATACTAATTGAGTTTGCCACTCAAATTCTTGGCTCTTACATGTTTAATTATTTTCAAGGTTCTATATATGTACCTATCAAATGTGAAAAAAAATTGCTGCAATGTAACACTAACCAAGAGATCGTTTTTCTGTCTGCAAAATGAAAGAATGCTGTTAGTATGTAGAATGCCATACTGAATATTGTCTTTTAAATTACTGTGCTATGTGATCCAACCAAGAGATCAAATATTAGTTTTCCTACCTGCTGGATTCAGTTCCAAGATTGAACCTGCATTATCAGTATTATGACAAAATAATTCTTTCCATTATTGCTATTTTTATATAACCACACAGAGTAGATGCAATCTGCCTCATATTCTATTCTTAAAAATACTAGACAGCTCTGATATAAAAAACCCCAAATTGCTTTTGACTTACATTGTGGTTTTTTCCTTATGAAAATGAAGCATTTTTAAATAACATGAAATACCCAAATGTTATAAAGGGGATGTTGTACAGTATTTGTATACCTCTATATACCTCAAATGACATAAATATATACCTTCTTCAGCCTTTCTAAGCAAGTCATCAAGTAGTATTTTTTGGTGTTCTTCACCATCTTGAAAGCTGTACAGAGCCCATTTCTTCAACAGTGTTTCCCCTTCACCACAAACATCTATTTCCAACAAACCTGGAAACCATTCTTCCATAAGAGAATCTATGTGATCCACAACTTGCCCCAAAAGAATGCACCCTTTAAGAAACAAAAAGAGGGAAATTACAGACCCAATTTGCCATACTTTCAATTGCCAAGATAAACTCTATATTCCAAAGGCAAAAGCACAACAAACCAAAATGCCAAGCTGCAATCAAACTGGAGCAAAATTCAGGCTCAGGAATAATTAACCTTTTCTGCAAGAAGGTGCTGTAATTTTCAAAAAACTGTCTGGGTTGTTGTCAAATACTGCTGATTCCACTAAACAATAAGCTTCAGGGGACCAATTCAAATAGATGCCTTGTCTCCAGTACATTCTGTTAGGACGAAGAGCTCGCTCTAGAAAACACAAAATTAGATTAAAAGTCTGATCTCCAATATGAATGTCAATTTTAAAATATTCAGAATAATTCATGGTACTTCGAATATGTAATTATGATTGTAGGGTTATACTCACCCAAATAACAAACAAAATAAAGGCTACAACCTTGCAGGCAGCACAGCCCCACAAAAACTAAATATATGACAACTTGTGTTCAGTTCTAGAAGGCATCCCCACAAACTATAAGTATCTAACCAGATGGTAAGTCATGCAGCAGGTAGGCATTACAGAAATGCTTAGTTACATTCAGGTTCAAGCACAGAGTATCTCAGGCAAAATATGAAAAAAAAAGCTGTGATTTAAACTTTTCCTGTCACACACTCATGAAAATAGCAGGATGCAACTGGAATTTGATGCTCAGAAGAAGCTCAAATGCCAGGACATCAGGCATTTATAAGGGATACTTGTAGAGTACTACCATGTGAAAGCATGGAATTCTTGGAAAAAAAGTAAAGACACATCCCCTCTTTCTTATAAAAGCAATGCTTTGAAACTTAAATAATGGGATAATTAAATAATGGGAGAATTGCTTAAGAAAAGCAATTTGCTTTTCTGTGTGGAAGACATATCCCTTCCTGTATTCTTTGTGGAAGCAAAGAGCAGTAAGCATAAAGATTTCCCCTGTCTCTAGCATGTGAAGGAAAGAAATGGACCACTTAGAACCTTCACTTTCTTTTGCACACAACTGCAAAATCAGGCACTGTCTGTTCCTGAATACTTCTAAATTACAAAAATGACCACTGTCTTTTTCTTACATTTATGAAGTGTTTAGAATTTAGCAAAAGAAAAACAGTGTTGGAGACTAAAGCTTTAATGTGCAGATGTTGGCATTCGAGGCAAACTTGCACACTATTCCTTTTGAAGATAAATATTTGTTACCTCTTCCTGATAGCATGTAAGGTGATATCTCGAGCAATCTGTTGATGAGCCTGGACCAAAATCCCATAGGGAAATATGGCATCTCATAAAGCCTGATGATAATTTCTGAATTTTCACAGTGGGGAAGTTCTATAACAGGCCTGTGATCAGACAAGCTGAAAGAAGAAAAATATTAACACAGTATTTGATGATGTACTATATCTGAGTTTATGACATATATTATTTGTAATGTAAAATGCATTATTTATTAATGAATGCATGATTCAGATGGTCAGGGAGCTAACATATAGTGTCTGTGTTTATTATGCTTGCTTGTGTCAAAGTGAAGTTCTGACTGTAATTTAAACCCAACAACACCTCACTAATGCATCATTAGATATTTAATGCAAATATGAGAAAAATCTGAGACATACATAAGGCAGGTAAGACATTCAGATAAAATTTTCCTATTCCAGGGTTTTGAAGGACATAAAAATCCTAATCAGTGCAGCCACACAACACTCTCCACTTGGCAATGTAAACATTACTAAACACATTACGGAAATCTGTAACTGAGGCAGAGAAACTAAGTTATCTGCTTCAGATAAAACAAAAATACCACATTCAGAGTCATAACACTTTTTTTGTCGCCACATTAAGTATCTACACTTTTTGAAGGAGATAGTGCCTCTGAGTAACCTGTTGGTGGTTCTCACTTCACACAAATAGGTTATGGAAATATTTTGTTATCCTTTATATTGCAATAAATATCTGTAATGCTGGCACACTACTGTGAAGCTAAATTATAACCTCCTTGCTGTAGTCTTGAAGCATGGTAACTGTAAAAGAAGTACTATCCTCATAAAGTATTCTATCATTTAAAGTTTCCATTTACCCACCATGCTGATACAACATAAGCTTTATCCGCTACAAGATCAGCTTTTCTCTTCTGAAAGCATATAATAAAATGTAATATACAAAGAGTATGTCATGCTTTAATGTACCAAATTGCTCTGATGATCAGTGAAACTAGTTAGCCTGATGGGAGGTTTCAATTTTGATTTATCTCTATTTTGAAAATATTTTGGCTGTCATTTGTGGGTTTAGCTGATTACTTACCTGCTTGGGATTAGTAGTTGGTCCTCTCCTAATGGCAAAGCAATCTGAAACTTTTCCAGAAGCTTAAAGTATTGCGACATATAGATTTTAGGGAACTTGCTCTTCTTCAAAAGGAATTTTTCCACATCTGAACGCTTTACAATTCCCTTAGGGTATTTAGAAGAGCCTTCTACTTTCACCATCAGAATCTTTTGAAAAAAGCAAAACAATTTTAGGTGTTTCTGAATATATACAATAAATTTTTAGAGTGTTTCTAGATCAGCATTTCAATGATGGTCTCACTCAAACAGTCAGTCTGCTCCTTTCCCATTCCATCTTCATCTTCACTCACTTATCTCTGCCATCTGTACCTAGCATACAATTAAAATTCTTTCCCCCTTCTTACAGCCTTTAGCCCAAAGTTGCAGCTTTCATCCCAACCTGTGGCAACATATTGCAGGATTACCTTGCATCCATGGGGCTTTTCTATTCTACATGTATTCTTGTGTCTGTTGCAGTTTAAATTATATCGGACATTGCAATGTAAGAACAGACAAGCAATGACACAGTTGTCCAGAAAGCAATAGAAACAGAAAGAACCAGGTAAAAAAATGTGGTCCTTGAGAAAATTCTAGATCATAAAACAATAAAGAAATGTTGAAAAAGGAACACTGATGAGTTACAGTGCCTTTAGACAGGAGAAAATGTACTGTAAATGTATACACAAAAATTGTTCAGTCTGACCTGTGCCATGATTTTACACAGCCACTTCGGATCTACGAAATACAGATCTCTTAGCTGTAGTGCTGGATCTTGGAAATGAAGGAGAACACCTGCACAAAGAATACTGGAATAAGCAATGCATTACTCAAGATCAATATTAAGCAAAATAAGCACTCCATTCTGGGCTGTTTTTATTATATGACTTGACGTAAACAATTTGAATAATAAGTACAGCTATATTGATGTCAATATCTCAGAACAGTATAGTGCAAGCACAGCATGCTTAGCTTTACCTTTATTTTCAGACTTTTTGTTAGATTTTTAATCTGACTTACTTTTTTGCTAAGATCTGTGTGGTTTATTATTTAATCTTAGGAAGTCAGTACTGCACTGAGATAAGCTGTTATATGTGTTCCTCTAACCACTATTCTATTTGAGTGATTGGAGCAATTGCATCTTTTTTCAGCCATGTACTGCCAAACCAGCAGTAGAATGTTTTCAAGGAGGAGTAAGAGAGAACAACAGATATAAACTGTTACAGTCCTGATCCTTCACGCTGTGGAATTCCCTTCCAAATAATTTGGTTTAACAAACTAATGTTACCTAAGCTTAGACACCTCAGCTTACCATTTTGTGGCAACCTTGTGAAAGACTTAAAAACGTGTACAGATCTGTCAGCTGCAGATTTACAATGAAGTGCTAACAAACACACATTGAAGAGACTATTTTACCTGATTCATTCAGAAAGTGAATTGCATGAGGGAGTTCATTTTCATCCAGTTGTAACTGGCCTTCTTGTACCAGTTCCAGCAAACGTTTCTGATCAATTACAGGAAATTCCACTGGGACATTTTTACGTTCCAGCAAAATTCTCTTTTCCAGCTCCAGGTAGCTGTCAGGAATTAGCTGACCAACCACTGGCTGATCTCTGATCTATAAAATTAGGAATAATCTTAAATGTATTAATTTATTCATGTGAAATGCAGAAAATAAAACTAGGATATAAAGTGTCTGTGCACTCAATAGTAGCAGAAAGGAACAAAACCACTTATTTATTGACTAACATGGCTCCTGAAAGTTAAATGTAAGTAATTATTCTTTCAGAATTGTAATGTCTTTCTATAAATAACTACTCAGAAAATAAAATATTTCCATATTACTTGTACATAAAAAATAATTGAGGTCTCTCAGAAGATGCTGTTTCAAAGAGAAGCTTTGGTTCAAAGTAAAAGGAAAATATCACAATATAAGCAGATTATATTATACATCTTCAGTTAACACAATGCAATAGAAAAATTAATAAAAAAATACTATATTTCTTGTAATATATAATATCTTTAACCATGTCTTTAGGGAAACTGAGGGTAAGAGGGTAGTAGCTCAATTAAAAGTCTCCACTGCTGGCATTTAGTGGACAAGAGTATAGAATGAAATAAATTGAGCCACATGAGTGACACAAACAGGTGCTTTGTGCCTGTTTCCTGAGCCTCCATTCCTTCCTGCAGACACCCTTTGATATTTGGTAATCACTAGTACCCAGTCAGGTTTTCCTTTCTCCATGCATGCTGACCTACTAACTTTTTTGAGGAAATGGGAAACAACTTTCCCAATATTTACAAACTGGCTTCTTAAATGTAATCTTTCGCTCACCAATGTACTGTGATGTTTTTAATGTGTCGAAAATATAATTGGTACCTCGTGCAGATGAAATTAATGCCTTGTGTAATTTCAAAGACTTTGGAGTACTTGATGACAATGCTGAATACTTCACTAAAGTTGTCTAATCTCTAAACAGACACCTTGGAACATTCCTTTCACAAACTACCTATATCATTTATGGTAGCTACCTCATTTCTTTCAGACCACCTTACATCTGTGTAGAAGTTTAAACATCAGTTTAAGTCCTAGTCTCAAGAGATGCAGACATTAAAGGAACAACATTTTTCAAAAAGCAGAACTTCTCTTGGGGTGTTGAGTAAATATGGTGAGACACAGAGCCACATAAAAACACCAGCTCAATTCATGCCTACTGGATGTATGAGAAGAAGAATTAACCCATTTCACTTGAAGAGGGCACCTCCTTGCCATTTAGGACTGGTTAGCTGTTCCTTGCACTGTGGAATGAAGTTTGGGAGATTTTGGATATGGCTAAGATGCTAATTCCTGAGAGAAACAAGAGAGGTGTGTACACCTTAACTCATTAGTAGCACCACTGGTGTGAGGCCAGTCATAAACACATAATTTGCCCTATAAAATCTTCCAAGCAATCATTCAAAAGAAATTTGGGTTCTGTTATGATTTATGAAGCTCTTATTGATTTTTATGGAGCTCTTACTGATTTAAGTAGCACAGAACATCACCTTTTATCTTTAATGTGTTATGACATGTATGAAAAATGTGTTGTTGCATAAATTAAAAGAAAAAGAAGTGCGTTATTTTTGTTACAGATAAGATTCTGCCTTTCTATGAGCTCTGTGCCTGGGCTGGGCTCTTCATTTACACTTATGGCTTCATGCTGTGGCTGAGGATAGAGCAGGGAATGAGTTGGGATGACTTTGGACACAACAGAAATACAAGTGCAGATATGCCAATCTGGGAGGATCACAGTCCACAGGATATTCCCTTCCTGCTTTAATTCACTTTCCTCTTTATAGAAATAGTTTCATGCTATGTAAACTGAAATCAGTAATTGGGAAAACAGTTGGTTTTCACAAACCACAACATGATATTTCCTGTCCCCTGAAATCTTGCAATACTTCCTGATGCCGCCCAAGAAACCAAGGTTTCAATTAAATTTCTTTGTAAGACAAAGATGGCTCATTTTTAATTAAATACTTGATATATGGCCCTAGTGCTTGAAAACAGAACTTAGTTGGTATGTTTATTAAGTTGAATTTTTGGGAAGAAAATCAAATTAAAACAAACCTGGCAATCTTCCTTCATCATTTTGCTGTGTGTAACATTTTATAGAAGGCAAGATGACTTTGCTATCACACAGGAATTTATTTAATTATGTATTAATGTTCAAAAATGTATTCACTTAAGTAAAGCAAGGATATTTTCAACATTAAAACAATATATAGCTTACCTTGAAGTGAAGACTCTCCTTTATGATGATTTTCCGAAGCCTGATAATGGAATCAGATTCTTCTGTAGCATTGACAAAGTGGTAATCCTGGATTGCTGGGAAGCCTCGCTTGTTCAACAGCTCTCTTGTAATTTTACTCATGCAGGCCTTACGTTGCATTTCATCAGAAATATCCAAATGAGTGCCAACAAGAATGACAGGGGATGTTGATGCTCGAGCCTGTTAGTGAGATCCATACTATTGATTAACTCAATAGCAAATGTTGATTTTAGTATTTTATATTCACATAAAATGTGAGCAATTAAGTCAAACATTGAGAGAGCTGTCTCCTTCAAAAGAGAAATATTAAAAAACCCAGCTTTTTCTAAAAGGAAAGAGTGTGCATCTGTATTTCATTCTTTGCAGATTAACACTATTGGCAGTAAAATAGAGAGACATTATTTGTTAAGAACATCCAACAAAATGGAAAAGCCAAAAGAAATGGTACTTTGCTAGCTGTCATTGGAGCAGGGCAGCAGTGAAACATCAGCAGGTACTGCACAGCAAAGGAGAACACATCAGAAGTGATTTTCATCAACACTAAACTGACTGCAGTGCTGTGTCCTATATCACTGCCCAAGGTGAAAAAGTGGAAAAGACAAGAACAGTAAACAAACTCTTTATGTGAGTGTATTTCCCAGTCATGGCTAAGAAGCCTACAAAAAGAAAAGACAAGTAATGCTCACTCATCATGTAATGGCCCCATAAATGGAGATAAATACTTAGAAAAATGACAAACACACAGGCAGATTCTCTAATTCCTATTAATAATAGGATACTAAGCACACACTTAATAGCATGATTGCAAGCCTATATCTAGTCAGTTTTAAATTAGTCTAATTCTAATTTCCCCAAAATTTATACTGGTGTAAAAGAAAAATACAAATTTAACTCATTATTTCTTTAATACTATTCCTTTCTTATTTTTATCAGTAAATTCAAAATATTGCCAAAATATACAAACTATTATTTTGCACATCACTTTGTACAATTTTAAGTCCAAAATAGTGCTGATCATGTCTTTTTGTGTGTAAAATTACTGTCATATCCAATACATGATGTATTTCAGCTCTTGCTTAATATTACTGTTACTTTTTGAAGAATGTTTTTCTTCTTCCCCTATATAAATATTTATGGTTCATTTTCTGTTCATCTACAGCTCCCTGGAAAGGAGAATTCAATTCTGTATGTCTTACCTTGATGTTAAAAAGCCATGGCTTCATAGCATCCACCTCTGCTTGTCCTTTGCTGAGATCATAAACAGCAAGATACAAAGCCCTCTGGGTCATGAAATGAGGATGGGTGCTGTAGAACTCTTCTTGTCCTAATGATCAAAAATTTCCATTATTTAGTACTTCTTTGACTAAACATCTTCAGATCACAAAAAGGCAGAGGAACACATGTCCCCAGACCACAAGTTCACAAGTGAAATTAGTGTTTGCAGAAATTTATATAAATTGTCAGAAAACCATAAAAACTACAAATTTTAAGAAGGCACTCTGTGATAGCTGATTGATTGAAGTTAGTGTTAGAACACATACACTGGTTTTTATATCAAGTGTAAGATTTAACTGGATAAACACAGTTGCTGCATAGACAACTTAAAAGGTTGTGATTCTTTGAATATTTCAATACTGAATTTCTCCCTCACTCTGTCCTTTTACCTTCTTCTTTTCCTTTCTCCTATACTTTCAGCAACTTCAAAATAAATTCACATAATTAAGCACTTAAAATTACAACTAAAGCTGGACACCCAGCTTGAATGATACTGGTCTGTGCTTATGCAATGTGATGGACTGTATTTGACAGAACTGTTCAAAAATAAATTTTCTATAGCCTAAAATAGCCCTGGATTTTAGAAGTGCTTCTGTACTCCCCCAAACTTAGAAAGTTTTCCAGAAACACAAAGTTCAAAGACTTGTCCTAAGTGCTTTGCTGTCTGTTACCTTATAAACCTGTGATACTACAGAGCCTAGAGAGACCCAGACTACAAAATGGAGAAAGAGAGTTGAATGCAAGATTCTTCTGGTGATTACATGCAGTTTCTTCCTATTCTGAAATGATTATTCTAAGTATTATAGTTGAAATGAGTGGTCAAACCACATTTGGTGATAAGAAATTCTTGAGGCCTTATATTAAATTTGAGGGATTAGCTGCTAATTTACAGAATTCACTCATTTGTAAGTGGTCATTGGACTGTTTGTGATTCTATTGTCCCCAGTTTGAATTACCACAGATTGACTCTAAGAATAAGTAATGCATTAAAATGTTAGAAAAGATAATAGTAAAGGAAAATAAACTCAGGAAATACCTCCAAAGTCCCACACATTTAATATAAGTTCCTTCTTAATTTTGCCTTTCCCTTGAATGATCCAGTCTTTTACATCAATGCCTACTGTAGCTTTTGGAGAGCCCAGTTCTGTTCGTTTGCTTCTCATGAGTTGTTGCAGCAGGGTAGTTTTCCCACTCCCAGTGTTTCCAACAATCATCAGCTTCATTCTGTTATAAGGCACAGCCTTCTTCAGTCGCTGTTGAAGAAATCTGGTAGAAAAAAGTTTGCAAAACTCACAGAAGTGTATAACAGAGAAAAAGACCAACAGAACTCAAGAACAAAGAAAAATCGAGAATCATACAATTTTTGTTTCAAATTTTCAGTATCTGTTTGATATTGCTGTTCTACTCTAATTTCTGGTTTGAAAGCTAAAGTTTAATTCAGAATGTGTCTTTTTTTGCTTTGCAATTATCCCAAAATTGAGCTCTGTGCAGTACACTAGGGAACAAAATAAACATATTACAAATAATTGGTAAGCACCATTTATTGCACAGTTTACAGAAGCATCAAATTCAAGAGATAATACTAGTACGGTCTAAACCACTCTATTTTATCTGTGTGTATTGATAGCATAACCTCCCATAGAGCAGCATGCTGGAGTTCATATGACAAGCCAGCATGTCTTTTCAAAACAACATATTATTTTCTCAATAATTCTCTTTAGTACTGTAAATCCCAAGAAAGCAAACCAGGAATATTCAAGAACAATAGGGCAACAAACCTGATAACGTCTCTGGCTTTGCATCCCACATGCTTGAAGTCTAAATTAAGATGGAGTCCTTCCAAAGGAAGATCCCAGACTTTGGACAGTCTTCCCATTTCATCAGGAAAAAATCTCAGATCAGGATTATGACTTACATCCAGAGAAGTCAAGTTCTCTAGGAAGCCAATCTGAGGAGGAATCTAAATAAAAGAACATTAATTGGGCAACTAAATGTTAAAAAAAAAAAAGAGAACTATGAATACATTAATTATTTAACAGAATTGGGTATTATTTTTACTGCTCTAGTTACTTTTTTTAATAAACAGGCCTAATATCCCACAGTAAGAGAGAAAAGACCTTATAAGTAATTCAGTATACAAACTGATTACATGACACATTCCAAGCAGAAATGCTGAATATAATACAGTGATTTTCCATCACAGAGGAAGGAAATATTTACACTTACATACCATTTCACTAGTACAATGCAATGGTATGAAAGGTGACACAAAAATCAAATGAGCATTGAAAAATTGCATTCAACTGAAAAGCAATTAAATTTTCCTTAGGTAGGTAGAATCTGACACTTTACCTCCTTTAACTTGTTGTGGGAGAGGTGTAGCTTTTCTAGCCTAGACCACGCACATGCTTTTTCACTCAAGTCCAAGACATCTATTTGATTATGATTAAATAACAGCTCCCTTAAATTTAGTGATTTCCAGTGCATCGGTCCAGGCAGGCTTGTGATCTTGTTTTGGCTTAAATCTACTGATCGCAAACTAAAAATGAAAATAAAAAAGAGAGAAGTTAGCAAATGAAAAAATAAAACCCAGATTAGCTGGAACCAAAGAAGTATTAATTTTTAATAAATAAGTAGATTATTTGTCAGAAGAGATGATTTTGTAACTGAGATCCAAATCCAAATAGATCTACTTGTATGCAAATACATGTATGTGCAGAAATTACATAGTTCACCTAGACCTATTGGACAAATATGCTGTTTATGTTACTATGAAACATGAAGCACACCAAAATGCATGCAACACCTTCTTGATTTGTCTGAGCTGGGAGATGTAGAACCTGAAAACTATTTTTTTCAACACATTCATTAAATCTGCTGCTGTGAATGTTAGCATGCTGAAAATGTGCAATATCCATGTTAATTTCATTAATATAAATTCCCAAATCTGTGGATCTGCTCTCTCTGTGGTGCCATCAGCACTCACATCTCCCCATACATATTGGATCACCCCTTCCAAGCACTCCCTCCACAACCTCATCCTAGTGATCTGTTAAAAAAGCAAAAGTCCAATTTTCACATAAGTAATGCTTTGAAAGTATAGCAAAATAAATGTCACATGCATCTCCTTCTGGAGGAAGTGCTTTTCTTTGAGAATAAATATCTCATGTTATTTAGGAAGTGAAAAACTAATCTCAGTAGTCTTGTGCAAAAGTCTGCAGAACTCAAAAAAGAAAAATTGGTGATATATTTTTATTGTTGGTTCCCAGGAAATATGAGATTAATCCTAGTATTCTCAGCAAGATTTGTCAGCTTCAGCTGTCAAGGAATATATTTTCAACAACAGCAATTTGAATCTGAGGAACAGAATTTTTCAGAATCATTAAGAAAATGTGACTAATTAGTCTTCAGTTTAAAAGCTAACAAGTTCTGGATTTAACCAGTGAGGATTCCCTGAAAATCACAGAAATTTCTGCATAACAGCAATTTTGTAATCAGATTTTCTTTATCAAGAACTTGACATTAACATCAATGAATAAAAGAATAACTTACTGTGGTAGAAGAAGAATTGCTTCTGGAACATTAGTAAAACAATTCTGGGATAATTTTAAACTTGTTATGCTGGATGACAAGACAGGTATCTTTTCTAGAGCAGAAAAAGGGGTTAATCCTATGATTTTAAGAATAGTTTAAATTATTTTTAAGACTGGAGTTTAGACAGACTAAAAGGTCAGTCTACTATTTTCATACAAAATATCACCTACCAAAGGCAGAGTTCAAATCATATTTCTTAAAGCTTATTAAAAACTAAACTCACAAAATTAATTAATATATTGGTTTTAACAAATTATACATTGTTACCCTTCATCTCCTAGTGGCATTAAACACCAAAATAATCTTACTTACACTTTACTGTACTGCAAGTATACGAAAGATTCTCATGTGACCAAGGATTTGTTGGGTCTTATTCACCCATTCATTCTGATTCATTCTTATAAAAATGAGTCTAATGGTTCAGCTGTGTTTAATGCAATCCTAAGAGTTAATTACCTTCTGAAATAATGTGACAGTAATTTCTGAATGGAAGATTTTATGTCTTGAAAGAATAAATTCTAACAGTAACTTATGAACTCTCACAGTATAAATGAAAATCTAATTTGTATAATTTTTATTTTGCATAAAGTGATTTTGACACCTTTGCAAAAAATATGCTAAGCCACTGACCCACACTCTGGATGGACTCAATTCAGTTCCTTAACACTGGGTTGTAGTGATCTGCCCTGTGCTACCTGAGCTGTCTGTACAAGGCTTAAAGATCAAACACAGGAGCTATGGAAGATCTGTTTTTTCATGATTCAGGGCATCTCAAATGGCACCTGCATGCAGGTGAACCAAACACTCTCTCTTGTTCTGAAGACAATGCTGAATATAGTGTGGTAGATATTTAATCACAGCATCATTTAGGTTGGAAAAGACCTCTAAGACTATTGTGCCCAACCATTAACCCTATACTGCCAAGTCCGCCACTAAAGGCCTAAAGGCCACATTCACATGTCATTTAAATACCTCCAGAGATGCTGACTCAACCATTTCTCTGTGCAGCCTATTCCAGTGCTTCTTACAATGAAGAAATTTTCCCTAGTATCCAATCTAACCTCCCCAGGCACAACTTGAGGGCATTTTCTCCTGTCCTATTGCCTGTTCCTTGGGAGAAGAGGTTGACCCCACCTGGCTGCAGCCTCCTTTCAGGCAGCTGTGGAGACTGCTAAGGTTCCCCTGCAATGCTCCCCATCAGACGTGCTCTAGACCCATCACCACCTCCTCTGCCCTTCTTTGGATTCACTCCAGCACCTCAACATCTTTCTTGCAGTGAGAAGCCCAAAACTGAACACAGGATTTGAGGTGTGGCCTCACCAGGGCTGAGTGCATGGGACAATCCCTGCCCTGGTCCTGCTGGACACCTACTGCTGGTACAGGCCAGAATGCATCTATGTATTACAGTACACTATTAAACCTGTATTAGTACTAGATTTGCAAGCCAAATCTCAATGATTTTCTCTTCTTTGAACCTTCCTCAACAGTGTGTACAATCTCAAGTACACTCAGACATTTTTACAGCATCCACACGAAATGTAGGAACAGGAGGAGTTAGGTGAGTCAGATCCAATGACTGGAAGCATACTCTATGCATCAAATCAAAAGCTGATGCTTAGGAAACTGTATAAACAAAGACTAGTACTTGTGGTACTACTCTTTTCTGTTCCCCCAAGACTCCAAATGTTGGTGGCAGAGGAATTTTATGATTTGGAATAGTTTCTAGAAGATGAATACTGTTTTTGCAGATACTTACCAAGAATATTCATCCTGGCATTGAACTGCTCCAGTTTTGTACAGCCCATGAAGACATCCTCAGAAAGGGATGAAATACTGTTCTTACTAATGTTTAAAATTTTCAGGTCTTTCAAGCATAGGGGTGAACATAAGCATGAAATTTTGTTTCTGTGATAACAATAAGAAAAAAGACAATCCATGTTTTATTTAGGAACTATTAGGTAAAAGGTGAAAGTAGTGTTGATCTGACAAAGTCATCCTTACACCAGTAAAGCAAAAAGAAAACTTTATCTACACTAAGCCCGACCAGTCAGCAAAAACACTAGTACATGTGGCAACGTGGAATAACATAACTGGTATTAAAATAAGTTTAATTAATTTGGAGACCAAGTGTCAGAATGTATTGCAAGGTTTAATTTTTTGATTACATACTGAAGCTCAATCCCATGCAGGGAGGATTCTTGCATTGGTGAGAGGTTCTGTGTACTAAAAATATGTGTTTGCAATATTACAGAATTACTAACAACAACTAATTTTTTTCAAAAAATAATTCCTGTATGGAATGCAAATCAGGATGAGTATATGATTTTACACAATGTATTCTGGGAAGAAAAACACTAGAAAGAGGAAGAGAAAGATCTCAAAAATACAGAAATAAAAGATCCATCCACTGCTATGCCAGGATAGTATCAATAACAGAGTTCACCGTCTCATTTAGCATGAACTGTAGGAAATGAATGAGACAGTCTCTGCAGTTTACAAAGCTATCACCAATTTAAGAATTCCACATGGGCATGAGTTACCTCACTAAGAAATAGGATAATAAGTGCTGGCAAACAATAAGCTACATGTTTTACCTGTTTCTGTCATATAAAACATACCCATACCAACACCTAAAATTACATTACTGCCACTTCCAGAAAAGCTTTTATGCATATGAAATACAGTGAAAACTGTTTTGTGTATACAGAAAACCTAGTTGAATATGTCAGACTACACAGGTCTGTGGATTAATAGTAATGGCAGCAGAAAGAAACTGAAATACAACTTATTTAGTATGTTAATGAAACAGCAACACTATTAGATTCTATCAAGGTCCAAAGTCATTCTCATATCTTGTACTTTGTAATCCAACTACAAAACCTGTAGGAATTTACACATTTGGAAGACAATGTCAGTGTTTCACCAGAGACTAAGCAACCATTAACATGCGATAAAGGGTCATCATCTCTCTGCATGACAAATCTATCATTTCCTACTATGTTTGTTATGCTACAGTCCATTTACTCATGTTACTCACCCTTCCAGCAAGAGCTGTTCCAGATTTTCAGCAACACTTGTAAGAAATTCAGGAGTGCACACCAGCTGATTGTATGAAAGGTTAAGTTGCTTCAGAGTTGGACATCTGAGGCACGGATCCAAAGCCAAGGAAGGTCCAATGTCATTTCGCGAGATGTCGAGATTTGCAATACAATTCATTTTCAGTAAGTAAGTCGGGAAAGAAGTAAATCGGTTACTGTGCAAATCCAGGTAAGTCAAGCATTTCAAGTTCTGAAATAAAAGGGTAATTTGTGGGTAAAAAGTTAAAAGAAAATATGAATTTATATGTTTGCAACTGAATTATATTTTTATACAAATTATTAATTTATTTATATTTATCTCACACAGAAAAGAAGCAGAAAGTAGCAATCATACCAATGTAACCTATAATATTTCTATGAAAAAATAAAGGGCATTATTCAAAAACAATTAGCTCAATTTAATAAAATTTAAGCTATTAATTGCCTGCAGTTCTCTGTTCCACTGCCACTATTATGCTACTTAATATCACACATCTTAAACCAGTTCTCTGCAGTAAATTACTTAAAACAACCCCATGAAAACACTTTTATTTCTAATTAACATGAATCCACTAAATGAAAGTTGAGTAAATGTATGAGGCATGCCAAAATATACACCCATATTCTTGAGTACTATTGCTATGGATACATTATTACAATATATATTGATTACATTATAAGAGATCAACACTTGATTTTAACTAATTTCAACTTGTGTTACATAAAATTATGTAGAATTACTTCACACAGCTGTTCTGGAATGTTTGTAAGAGCATTTTGGTGGAGCTCCAGTTTCTCAAGGTGTTCCAGATGACTCGTTAAGCAGCTGTTCTGGCTGATGGCATCAATATTCTCCAGCTCATTTGATGAAAGATCTAGTGATTTAATATATTCTTTCTCTGAGATCAATGAAGAAAGACTGTCTGATGGTCTTATATTTGATGACAATTTTGAGACTCCTTCTATTAAAACAAAAATGTGAAAATACCATTATTTAATTTATCACAGGTAAAATTACAATAATTTAGCTGGAAGCTAAAGATGCAGAAGAGAGTGAGTGTTTGGATATTGGTTAAGATCCAAATCCAAGAAGTATTCTATTAAGACACAGAAATTTATAAGACAGTAGGGAAGGGGAAGAGGTGAATGTTTATGCACTACGCAACAGAAGGAGCTTTTGAAAGCTAATAAGGGCAGTCATGAAATTCCATTGCCGACATAAATTATTTGTGGAGCCCAAGAAATAAAAATCGCTATATATGCATTATTTGTACTTTATTGTAGTATTTCCAGAATGTATCCTTCTCTTAAAGAAATATATAATATGCCTCAAATCTTTGCATACTATGTTTGTGAAAGCATTAAGGATTCAAAATCTGTTATATACCTCAAATTGTACAGTTTACTTACTAGGGGATTCATCTGAGAGCAAGAATTTCCGTCTTTGCTTCATTAATGGTTCATAATCTGAGCCAGGTCCCTGCAAAATCCAAGAGAAAAAGCATTTAGGAACATATCCATGTTCTGAAATCATCCAAATTCAGTAAAACTCTTTTTATTGTGATTTCTTTTTATCACAATTTCTTTTTATCAGAGCTTATAGGGGGAACACAAAAAAACTATTATACACTTGAACTCAAAATAACAATAGGTCACATCTTTATAAAACATACTGATTCAGGAAATAGGAAAGAATGGTAGATTTAAAGTGCAGTGGAAGTAGTGCATTTCTGGTAACCCAGAATGATTTTCACTAGGGTGCAGTAATAGGGTGGAGCAGAGTATTACAAAATATAACTTTCACCAGGAAAGCCAGTCTCTCCAGTTTCCTTTACAGTCAATGGAAAGAGACAAGCTCCTTCCAAAGGAATCTGACTTCGATTCCACCAATTTGTCCTCTTATGTCTTAGGCCATCAGTCTCCACTGATAATTACTTATGATCAGCTTCACTAGGGGAAGTTAAGTTTTTGTGACTGGGCCCATGATCCTGTATTTTCATTTGAACACCAGATTGGAAATTTGAACACTTCAAAAGGTTGTCTACTTTTTAGTGATCATAATTTTTTGCTGACATAAACTCATCCACACAGGGCACCAGAACAGAAGGAAACACTGAATGGCAACAGTGAGACAAAGCCCATATGGTTACATGACCTTTCCTGTCACTTGACTATTAACAATTTTGGAGTAGTCTACGTAGGTGGACTTAAAAGCCTGGAATGAGCATGGACCTGACTTACCACAGAGTAGGAATGTCGCAGCAAAGTAGGAGAACCTCTCTGACACGCCATTTCCCTACAATATAAATCAGCAACTGCAATGGAATTGGACTTCTTTTTTGTAAAAAGTGGACCTTCACTCCCTTGAACAAAGGAACACAAATAGTAAAAAATGTATTTAAAGATGAGGCTCAGAATTCAACTGTACTATAGATGCTGACATACAAAGAAGAAATGCATTTCAAAATCATCAATACTGGCAAGATCTCACTGGTCAATTCTGTGTGCAACAGGCAAGAATGTTGTCAGTGTTTTTTAGAGCAGAAGGACCATACTCACTTGACATTCTTCAAGTAGGACCTGCAGGTGGGTTGCAGGACCTGCACTGATGATTTTTGATACAAAATTTCCATTGGGTTGGGATCATGCATGTTTCATAGCACATTTTTCTGCTACTTCAGTGTAAATAACTTTTTAAAATAGAAAAGAGTTGTATTTCAATAGATAAATTTGCACTCCCACATTTATTGAGAATGAAACATCAAATACCACTCTGGATTTGGTGATCTATGAGACATTTGGTGTCATTATCTGGAGACATTTGATGTCCCTTTTCTCAAAGCTACTTTTAAAACTTCCAAAATGACTCCTGCATTTTTTTATGATAACAACATTTCTACATGGGGCAACAAATAGACTATAGAAATTAAAAATGGTGCTGAATGATATAAGGAAAAGAACAAAGCAGAATAAAAAATTTCCTTAGGATTCTCTGATTCCAAAATTCAAATTCTTTATCTATGTTGATTTCAAGTAATCAGCTATTCTAAAACAAGAGCAACATTTGGACAACAAAAAAGATACATTAAAAATTAAGGCTAATTTCATTATTAAGTTGCTGGTGTTTATAGACAGAAACGCTGTCTTTCTATAAGTTAAAGGCATTCAAATGTCCTGGTTGCAAAGAATGGTGTTGGGCTGAACATAAACCTGTCATTTAGACTTTCTGATCAATTAGTTATCTTTGGGATAGGGCTTGTTTCACCTACTTTATTTGTTAATAACATAGTCCTCTGTACCAGATCTGCTTTTAAGAACTTTATTTACAGACTACTGAGGAACAGAGAAGTTTCTAGATCACAATACACCTGACTTCATGATGAGACAAATTGGGCTCTTGAAGCTCTTGCTTTTTGTCAGACAAGGCTTTAAAGGCAGCTCAGAAATAGACAGGAAAAGTCAAAATCTAAATTCAGTTGCAAGAATCTTACTCTTTCTCTCTACGAAAAACTGAATGCATGACAAACTAACTCTAAATGTATAACTGTGTAAAATTCTTCAAGGTCTTAGTTTTGTAGATGAAGCACATACTCACCACAAACTATTTTCCAATGCTACCCCAAACAAAATTTTAGATAGAAGATTTTTTTCTTCATAGGAGGTGTTAAATCTCAAATACAAATAAACAATTGATTTATGGCCATAGTCTAACCCTTGTACATTAGATTTGGATTACAAAAAGAAAAAAAGAAAAGAAAACAATTACCTTCACTATCAATATCATCACTCAAAGGAAAAATACTGTCCACTAATGGGTCAGGTATGAAATTCCAGTCATAGTTTCTGTCCACTCCATCTTCAGACAAGCTTGTGTCAGAGGAGGCTCTTGATCTATCCTCTGAAAGGTTCTTCATCTGGAATTTGAGCACCATCCTTGCCAGTGCAGAACCTGCATCTACAGTGTACAAGAAATGGAAAAGATAAAATAATCTCCAATAAATCCAAGTAGCTTCAAAAAAAACAGAAATAACTTGATTTATTTTCAAAGTTTTGCCGAAGTTTCTATAGTAAGCTGAACGCTATGAAGAGATTCTCAACTGAAAGTCTTCACTGAAAGCACATTCATAGTATCATCGAAAGATATTGATATAAAGATATATACTCACTCTGTTTTCTTGTTTGAGTAAGTTTATCTGGGAACAAAGGAATGAGCCAGGAAGGCTCTAATCTGCCAAAACCAAATCCTCCAAGACAAATACTGCTGTTGGTGACATCAAGGCTAAGCTTCTTTAAGAGCAAGCTGATGATGTGGCTATCTCCTCTCTTTATACTGATGGTCAAAGCACTCCGAACATCCTGCTCTCGAGCACCACTGGCTAGTAACAATTCCACCAATTTAGGATTACTTCCTTTCTCACAAACCTAAGAGAGAAAAGCAATTAGAACAAACCAAGAATATGAAGCATTCAAGTAACACCTCAGACTGCATTAAGATGCTTGTCTCAAATTCAGAGTGACTTTATTTTTAGGATTGTGTCTCTCTCAATTATGCAATTCCTTACTCCTTGAAGCATATGCCTGCCTAAGGTGCCTGAGTACCAATTCCAACTTTCATGCAAGCTTTGCCCAAATTTATCAAATGCTTTAGATCTGCAATTGTAATTTTTTGTCATGAGTGCACACAATTTTCAGGCAGAAATGAATGGTAATTTATCTAGTTTGGTTATTGCATGTGGCCTATTGCAACTCCATTTATTTATCTGTTTAGTGGAAAACAGACACTTAGGGGTTACCATCTGGATATTTAATGAACAGGCAACAATAGTCAGTCTCATCAAGCCTTGCCTAATGATAGTGAGCTCAGCTCTACTGGTAGAGATTGGCCACTTCTCCTGGGCAAGAGGCCACTTCTCCTGGGCACTTCTCCAGTGACAAGAGGACACGGCCTCAAGCTGCTCTAGGGTAGGTTTAGGCTGGACATCAGGAAGAGTATCTTCACTGACAGGGTGGTTAAGCATTGAAACCCTAAGTGGTGGAGTCCCCATCCCTGGAAGTGTCCAACAAACAACTGGATGTGGCACTTAGTGCTCTGGCTTAGTTGACAAGGTGGTGTTCAGACAAAATTTGGGCTTCATTATCATGGAAGTCTTTTCCAACCTTTATGTTTCTATGGTTCAGTAAGCTCCTCCCAATCTCCAAGTCTGCATTACTACACAGACCAGTGATTGTGAGTATTAAAAACATTTTCTAGAAATACTTTCAGTTACATCAATATGTCCACTGAGGTTTGCAAGCACTGATTCACACTCTGTGAATCAGTGATGGTCAGTTCCAAACCCAGCTGTGCTTCATCACCCAGAAAGTTCCACCAAGAGAACTGAACACTTCCTAATTCTCTTCAGGCAGTATTGGTGGGGTTCTCTCAGACTATTTAAAACTTTGACACTGAACCAAAATAAAGAAGTGCTTATGCATATCACTTAAAAAAAATTAAATTCAAAGGTGGTCACAATTATCAAGAAGCACTTGTGGGCATGTGGGAGCAGCATCTCTGTTCTCTGTGTTTTGCCAAATAAATATTTACATGACAACACAAAGGAACCCAAAAGCACAAACTTGTAAGCAATAAAATTGTATATATATTTCCATGTATTACCTGATAGATCAAAGAGTTTGTCTTTGTCTTCTTATTAATATCAGCTCCCAGTAGAAGTAAACATTCAGCCATAATACTATTGTACTCCATACATGCTTTTTCCAGCATTGTATTTTTTAACTCATCATTTTCAGCTATTTTAGCAAAACATCTACAACAGAGGCTTTGAAACTGAATGGGAAGACAAACAATAAAAGTTAAGGAAAAAAAGCACCAACATTTTTCAGCTGTGGAACTGTCAGAGAAAGAAGATACCTGTTGATCTCGCTGGTCAGTGAAACACATAGACATCTGGTAGAAAATGACTGTGTCAAATGACTCATTTACCAGCAGCTTTGCAAAACAAGGTGACAAACCAAGAATTGCCAAGATTGCGTGAAATCCCTAAGAACACAATGAGAACATTGAAAGAAGTACAGTGTTAAAAAGTGTCGCTTTAAAACAGGTCATGCAACAAAATCAAAGTTCAACCAAAAGACTTGTGCTTTAATTTTGTTGTCTTACTTTTAAACATGCAATAGTTAACAAATAGGAGAGGTTTGAGAGAGAAGGCAGGAAATAGCAGGTATCTCTGTTTATATAGCTGTAGTTACATGCTTGTTTAGCAGACCCACTTAAACAGATATTAACTGACACTTTGAAAAGTCAGATGTGCACCATAATATCTGACAACATCCTGCCTGGCAGTGACAAATGTCCTTGTGATTTTCTGAAAGTGTAAAGAGGAAACAATCTCCTTCTAATGATATGGAATGAAGATACATCCCCTATTCCAGTGTGTTGCTCTGTAATCCCTGAATTTAAAAAGAACTATTAGACTAAATAAAAAAATTAACAGGTGTATCTAGTAAGTAAGAAGAAATACAAAATTATCCCATGATTCTGCAAGTAAAGTTCACCTAGAAGGATGAACTGGGTAAATTATGGACTCTTTGTCGAAATCCAATTGAAACTAAATCATTTAAAGCAACTTCCTTATTCCAGCATATTTTTTTATTTCTCTCTACGTTGGTTGCTAAGCTAAATGTGGAAAGGCTGGACAAAAAGCAGCAAAGAAGGGAGGCTGTATTTGCAATATTTACATATTCATCTGAAAGAGAAGTATAGAAACTCTCACAGAAAGCTGATATCATGTGCAAACTCTATCCCACTAGAAAAATGAAACTGGTAGCAAACAGGGAAAACTTCTGAAGCAGAGGAAACAGAACTTTACACAAGGATTAAATGTGTGCTTACAGACAAAGAACTCTCCTTCCATATACAGATGTGGGTCCAAAGTCTGACAGTATTCCAGTAATATCTTTTCTTAAATACAGCATTCCTACCCTAAGCTTAATCCTGGTGGCAAGGCTTGGAATGAAGTCATCTTCTATGACTTCTCAAAGAAGGGCAATCAGTACTCTAATAATGGTTACTTCATGAAATGGTTACAGATTTACAGAACAATGGACCACAACTGAGAAATTTGTTCTAGTTTGCAGATCTCAGAAGGTTTAGATAAACAGTTAACCTATCCATTCTGGATTGAATATATGCCTCCAATAAAACAATCTCTACAATAAATGTCTCAGTTTAATTAGAAAGGTTCTAGTAATCTAGTAATTTCAATAAAATCAAACTGAAGTAAGTAAAATAATTAATTATACTTAAATAACTATATTAAAATAATTTTCTATGGTTCTGAGTTTTGTTTTTATCTTCAAAGGCAGAAATAACACATACATGCATTTGGATTTCAGTGACTTCTTTAAATCGTCGCAGAGTAGAAACCAGAACTGCTGACAGGACATGCATGGTTGCAATACACAAACTCTTCCGCGTAATCAAAGAGCGTAGAAGACTCAAACCCAAACACTGTATGTCTAGAAGAAAAATAAATATTATTCAGACACCGATAGTTCAGACATTCTGAGTGGAATAAACCCATGATTGAAGCAGTCTTTTAGTAACATTCCAGAAAATTACTTGTACAAGCTATTATAGGGCCAGGCATAACAACAATGTGGGTGAACCTGAGGACTGTGAAACACTGCAGCCTTCTCTTGCCATACAACCTACATCACATCCAGCACTAAAGGGAGCAACAGATCTGGTACAAACCTCCTACCATGTCATTCTCATTCTGCTGACAAAACACCTTCCCTACCTTGTTCATCTGGATACATCTGTAGGGTGTGAAGCACAGTGTCAGTAGCTCCTTGTTGGGTTAAAATTTCCAGTGCACCAGTGCATTCAGCTACAGAACCAAGTAGTTTTAATCCACACTTCTGAATGCTAGGATTTCCAATAAACTAGTGGAGAAAGGAAGATAAAATCAGATCAAGATTGTTCTGCTTACAATGGCAACAGAGGAGTTGCTTGTTCTTAAAGCTGCTCTACAATAACAAGTGAATGTTGTTCTTAAGTATGTGAAATTACAGGTGATGTGACAGTAAATAACAATCACAATTCCAAAAATATTTTCTTATCAACCATCAGTTTCAGATGCTCATAACTTCCTCAGATTTTGATATTTGCTTCTGAAAATATTCCCTAGCTACTTTCTAATGAAAAATTAGATTTTTTTCCTTCAAATTCTCATTGATAAGTTTACACCATTTTTCTAGGTCAAGCAGCGGGAGAAAATGTACTTCCTTTGTGGTTAAAAAAGAAGAAAACATGGTTTAAATGTGGTTTTTTTGAGAACTGGAACAAGTGATAAACACGCTGGCAACTGAAAAATATTAAAAGAAAAATATATGAAGCAACATACCTATTACTATCCCCCACTTTTAGATGGAACAACCTAGATGAGGCCTAGAACTCTGTCACAGAGAATGTCACAGCCATCACAAATCTGCAAAATCTGCAAAATTATTTCAATGGAGTCATGTCCATCTTCCTCCTCATTCTGTCTCTAGTTTTTAATTTAATTGACACATTTGTGTCAATTTCTAGACCTTCTGGCTGATATTATGGTACTCCAAACCACAAACCAGCTTCACTGAAAAATGCAATCAGGATGATCAGAAAACACTGAAGACCTTCTCAAGCAAAAATTATTTTTACCTCCTTTGTTAACTCGTCTATCTGATACCTTAAGGACAAGATGTCTTTTAGACACTCTAGAACTATTTCACTGATACATTATTTGCTCTGACTTCTACATTAAGAGACATAAATTTCCTTGTCTGAATCTGTTTGGCAAGCATAAAATTACTGAGAGGGACTTCTAAAAATTTAGGAATTGCTATGTTTTGATTGTGGTCATGTGAACCTTGAAAACCTTGTAGAGATTGGATTCTTCTGAAGGCCATGAAATTAAACATTTCCAATCACTAGGATTTAATGTTAATTTGCTGTGCAAAGTTCCCAGTGTTTGCATAGTCTGAAACAGCCCTTCATTTTTCAGCTTCTCTTTCAAGGTACTGTGATCACTGTATTTTACAGGGGCTGGAAAAAGTTGAACAATGAAAAGAATGCAGACAACTGAGTAGTCCACTCAGTTCTATGTGTAGCTGAGGTGTAGGCATGAGGACACTTTTCATATGTACACTAGCCTGTTTTAAGAAAAAAGAAATATCAAATAAACTGTATCCTTGAAAAAAACCTTAGCTTTTTCTTTTTTTTTAATAAATATCCTTTGGAATTACTGTATAAAGAATCATCTAATACATTTCAGAAATGAAAGTAAGAATAAACCCTGGAAGATTCATGAAACTTGGGAGTTAAAAGTAATTCTTAGAGTAAGAGCAAGAGTAAAGAGTAGGGAAATCAATACAGAACTAAAACTCACAAATTATTCACTGTTTTAAGTGTAAAATAATGACAAAATCCATAAGAATAAAGCTTAGACTATACCCTGTTTAAAGCATTAAGCACCAATGAGTGAGTTCCCTCCAACAGACACTGGCTTTTAATGACTTTTCCTGTAAGTGCAAAAGCAGCATCTCCCACATCTCTGGAAGAACCATTCTGGTGTTCATTCTTTGTATCTGCAACAATGGAAAACAGCCTTCCTCAGAACAGCAGATTTCATATGCTCCCCACCATTAACCCAATAATACAGTCTAACAAATGAACATTGAGGTGACTCTGAGAGCATATTTCGTATCTTATGGTACTTTCAGAAGACTGCATTGCAGAGACTGGAATCCCTCCAGATTTACATTGTAATGTGAGTACATTGTGCTTGAAAGGAAAATTTCACCACATATTTGCTCACTGCTTACTATGAAAATACGAAGTCGTGCCAAAGAATCTGTTCTAAGGTACATTGCAATATATTACTTTTTTGAGCTATGGAATTTCCTGACACCTACTTCAGAATGCCTCTTCCTTCTGGTAAGGTGACACTATAGAGAAGCTATAAACTATTTGTTCTTGCTCACTTGGCAGCACATCATACGACAAATTTTACACACAGATGACATTAAGTGGAGTATCAGCATATACAAAAAAAAGGTCTTTCAGATTTACCCTTCTTGTAGCATTTGGCACTTGCAGTCAAGTGACACTACAGATAGTACCCAGAGATCCTTTCAAAGTCACTTCAGCATTCATATTTATTGTGATTATTATTTTTCCCATGAATTAATTTTTTATTCCCTAATTAACCTACAAGTTCCTGCATCCAGTTGGTGCATTCTGTGTTTGATTACACTTTAGAAGGGCCTCACTTCCAGGATACTGGCAAGCAAAGCAGCTCGCCCCCATGTTAGAACACATATATAAAATCTAAATCTTGCTCTTCATTGATAAAGAGGAAAGTATTAGGATTAGAACTCAAACAATAGAAGGAAACAGAAAACCTGCAATCAGTCTGCATATAAACCAGGTTACTATTTTCAGAGTTATTAGTTTTGTAAATGTTCAGCTCATACTGCTGAGAGATACTTGCAAAAAGTTGCTCTGAAAAAAAAATCTGTACTCCTACACTCAATATCAGAGGAAAAACGCAAGATTTATAGCAGTACACTGACAAAAAGAGTTAAAACTTTTCCAAAATTCTAAAGCCATAAAATTAGTGAAGAGCATTTTTTCACCCTCTGGATTGCTGATAAAGAGGTTTGGTTTTTTTTTAAAGGAACTGCTAACTAAACAAGTCAGTTTGATTTCTCCATTTTGATAGAAAATATGTACATATTTTATATCTTTAATAGATCACTGTCCAGTTTTTATGTTCCTTATGTTTGATAGAGGCACTATCAAAACAATTGCATTTTGTGGTACAACAATGTTCATGTCATTATCATGGTTTGCTCTCAATTAAAGGTCTTGATGATGCAAACCACAATGACACTGATAGCTCAATACTCTCTCCATAAATTCCTTAGAAGGAATGGGGCTAACTCTTCACTGCTGAAATCAAGAGGAAATCAGCAGTGATAATTTTGGTCTGTTACCTTCAATACCTCAAATATTTTCTCCCATCTTGTATGTTGCTAAAGACTTATGGCTGTTCTCTGCTATGTACAGAACTGCAATAATTTTTTGCCCATTAAAGACTGTCTCATTAAATAAGAAAGACTAAAACCCAGCTATCTGATTCTATTCTCCGATTTGGTGTATGCTTTTGGATGACTTACTGGGTATCATGAAGTGTAAAAGGACTCGAAGTGCTTCCAGTTGTACAGAGAGTGATTTTTCATGTTTCCTCATGGCTTTTACAACTTCTGATACTGCTACTGTCATTACATCCAGATGAGGGAAACTGAAAATATTGTTTATAAAATAAATAAAAATAATGCATTTCCAAATTTCACATGTATTTTTCCTTAACTAACACTGTATGATAACCCTTTGGAACATTGTAAATCTAAAACATAAATTAAACTGTGGTACTTTTCTTCATCATAGCAAACTATTTTCATGCCATTCAATTAATTCAGTCTGTAAACAATTGCATCCTAGCCAACAAAAAAGTAATATTAACAAAATGGTATTTTAATAATCAGAGGTAATTTTGTGGGAAATTTCTTATCTCTCAATGGAATTCAGTGTGCCTAACAGAAGGGGAGACTACCCAGTAATTGTCTATTTGAATCTCACTGCTCAAGAATCATGAAGGGAAGAACATGCAGCTCCCTACATACACTCCCCACCTGGGCATTTGACTACAGGGCTTACCAAATTCCATGTCTTAAACAGGGCTGTCAGTTTGTGGTCACTGACACTACCGGTCAACAACTTAAATGTAATCACTCTTGGCACAGAATCTCAAAACTCTTCACCATGAAAGTGGACATGCATTTCTAATTTTATTACCTTCCTTCAAAAACATGATTCAGAATCCTGCAGGCACTTTCAACCACTTCAGGAGAATGTGGATGTTTCCTCATTATATCCAAAACATTCATATGTATGCCTTTAGCCAGTAGTGTCTTCCTAATATTTACTAAAACACAAAAGAGCAAGCATCCTATAAGTAAATCTCTTTTTCTGTAGTTCTCAAAACCAACTTTTTTTTTTCAATGTTTTTGCCTCATCAAACAGTCATTATAGTATAAATTAAAATGGGAAATAATTTGAGCTGAAGCTGACTTATGTTTGCATAGCTTAATCAAATGCCTTGTAATTTCCGACTGTCTAGTAAGTTTCTATACATCTGCTACTTTTACTTAGGTAATGTTAACATGGGAAGAAGAATGTATTGTCTCACTTATATTTTCGGAAATGTTCATTCTTAAACCTTTCCCTTGTAATTGCATTTTGTGATCATGTAGTAAAGCTAGAGCTTAAAACTTAAAAAAAACCCTTATAACTTCCAAAATTAAACTTAAAAAATGAACTTATATTTATTAATTCTCTTTACTTTGTTAATTCACTTTTTGCAAATTCAAATATCCAAGCACAAGTTTTAGCTATAACTGTAACTACTAAAAATTAGAACAATATTAAAATTATCATAGTAACTACCACCAAATCTTGTTATTCCCAGTTTAGTACATCCATTGCAGATGGTTAGTTCAAGCAATACTGCATTATGCCAGAAGGTTTTACTGAGCTTCTTTATGTCTATAATTTCTGCTGTAAGCACATTACTTGAGGGGGAAAACAAAAAGAATACTAATTAAAAATAAAAAGAAGAAAAACTTGCTTTAGACTTCCAAAAGGAATCAGAGGCCCAATTGTCAGGAACATGCTATGAGAGTACCTGGTACATGACAATAGTATGCATACATTTATGAGGTCTATTTCTCAGTATAGATACATATTGATCTCACAAATAATTATAAAACCTTTTCAGGTTTTATGTACTTGGATGGCTCAATAAACTGGTGATAAAACAATGCTTTCTCACCTATAGAATGGTAATTAACTGCTAGGATTTTTCTTCCTATCTAGCCAGTGGTTTTCCATGTGAAGTATGCAAATCCCTTGAGGTCCATAACCATTTCAAAGGATTCTGTGAAAGTTATCTAATAAAAGCAGGCCAACTGTCAGTAGGCTAAAATACTCTACTCAGGGGTCCACATCTCCACTGAAAAATTTTGAGGGGGTCTCCAAATTGAAAAAAGTTAGGAAACCATGTTAGGGACATGATCAGGAGTGAAGCAATCTTGAAAACTGTCATGCACATGCTTAAGTTTCTACACAATTTGATCCAGTGAAGTCAACAGGACTGTGTTAAGCAAGAAAGTGGTATTTATTGGGCTGTGTTCCTTATTCATGTGATTTTTCAACAAATGCTCCTCTTGACGAAATTCAAGCATGTGATAAATATTTAAACAAGCATACAAAGAGAGCACAGTTTTTTTCATGTCTCCTACTCCAAAAAGTAGCAATTGCAACACATAAACTGGCAGAGAGCTCTTTATTTCCTCATATTTTTTGATACTAGCCAACAGTAACTTTTTCAAAGCAAGGAATAAACCTCCTACTTATCACAATAACATAATATTTTAATCACAGGGAGTATTGCATTAATTCAACAATACACTAAATTCCCTTTAATATTTTTGCAATAACTTTCTGCTGAATGAGAAAGAAAAGTTAATTAAAGTCCCTTACCATTTTGTTGTGACAAAATTGCCAAGGTACTAGCAGCTGCCTGAAACACTTTTGAAGAGGAGTGCATCAGCATGGAGAGCATCACTTCTCTATCAATTGGAAACCTTTCAGAGAGAAACAAATCACTGCACATTGATTGTATTACAGCAATTACTTCATAATTGAAGTTCAGTTTCTTAAAAAGGTATTACATAATTACAATTTCAGGTGATTGCTCTTGGTTTCTAATATGTTTCCAGAGCAACAGCTGACAGAAAACCCTTTTTAACCTATGCAACTTTGTCTAGTCTGAGTCTCACTGAATTCCTAGGGACCTGAATTTCCAAGGGACCTGAGGTCCAGAAAGGAAACATGAAACCATGTTTCCATGGAAGCCATGAACAGGCTTACAAAAACTGAATGACTAAAATTTTAAGAAACTCTGAGATATAGTTTAAGTAAAAGGAATTTTGTGTCTTATCCATGTCCAGTAAATTCTCCCTAATGAGGCAGCATCCCCTCTACAATGCCTTTTCATCTGTTTTGTGGGAAAATGAGCACTGCTTTTCTACACACCTTACATGCTAGGTATTCTAATCTTCTCTGTTTTCCCAGTTCTTACATTCTTTATCCCTATTGCAACTGAAGACAATATCCTTATGAACTGTAAAAGTTAGCTCTAATAGGCTGTGTTCTGACCCTTTATGAAAACACTAGCAGATTTTCCTGAGTCAAGGTTAGCACACTTTGGAAGAAACTTTCCCAGGTGTGATTGATCATCATGCATTTAATCTACTACAATATTAAAAATAATTGAAAAGTGAAACATTAAATAGCTTAATAACAGACACTCATTTTTTTTCATTTCCAAAAATCTGGGTTAAGACAACACTGACTGATTATCACCATCTCCAATCTTCTCATGAAGGTTGCGTTGATACAGAAACAGATTTTTCAAAGCCCAGCACGCAGCCTCCTAAATATAAGCCAAGACAAAAAGATTAAGAAAATATACCTCTACAAGATAAAAATATATGAAAAAACTTAAATAGTTTGCTTTTCAGTTCACAAAAGAGGTACAAGGCACTTTATGTAGAAATATAACAAAATGTACACTGTAATATTCTTTATAGCTCAGATAGGCCCGAGTTACAAATATGTGTGACAGTCTCATTATTTGATTTACATTTTGATATCTATTTTAGGCCAAGATTAATTCTTCTGCTGACGGGCTTGTGTTTGGCTGTTGTATACAAAAGAGGTATGTAAACAACAGTCTTTGCATGGTCAAAGCTTCAGGTACAAGCTTCATCCTAACTACCTACATTTCATCCGAAGAAGTAACTAAAATCTCTTAGATGAACATAGAAAGGCAGGAAAGGTAAGATTTATTCTAAATCTAGGTCAGACATTAAGGTCTTTTTTTGCCTGAGGATATGGATGAGAAAAGTATGCTTCTAAACATTTTATTCAATACATAATACAGTCTTTCCATATTCCCATCACCCATAATTTCTTACCAGCACATCTGTATTTTTTCGGTGCAGCTCTAATGCTCTGTAACACGCTTCCAACCAGCATAACTTTTCTTCCTCCTCCTCTTCTTTTCTTTCCTCTAAGTCTCGGTTTAAGAATATTGTTTCAGCTTGAAATATAAAATATTTACAATAAATTCTTACTGTGAACCAAAACACCTATGTCTTAACCTTTCTGTAGTCATGGAGGCACTCACACTGGCAATATGTGTGAAAAACAGTGGGAAGATAAGCCTTTTCTGGGAAGGGAGATATCTTTTGATATAAACTCTGAGACAGACTTGAAAAATGTCTTCAAGGTTATAAAAGGAGTGAAAAACTTAAGTGTAGTGTAGTAAACGGGTCACATAGTTACAGATCAGCCTAGGCTTTGGCTCTGAAAAGACCTGCATGTACCTCTTTTTGTTGTGTATTTATGTACAGAATACCACAGACATAAAATATAACTGTGAATCATTTGCATGGAACCACTTATTACAGAGCCATCTACACCTTGAAACAACAGCTATTAAAAAACAAAATGCAAATTGCAGTTGCTAAGAGCGAAATAGCCCAGAAAGTGCAACAGCATTTGAAATATATAATTTTCTACCTGTGATTTTCAGCAATTAAGGGAAAGAAAGAGATACCAACACTGAGCATAATATCTGAGGCATAATGGAATGTGTACTGATATCCAATCTTTGCTATTTTGGGGACTCTTAAACAGCATTTATACTGACTTTTATATTAAACAATTACTAAAGGACAAAGAGGATTAGATTCTTAGTTTTTTTCCCACTAGCTAACTAATTTATGACTGAACTGTATTCAAGAAAAGTTTACATCTTTTAATTGATTTCAGAACTCAAGCTCAAGCATTGGTTTTGTGTTGCTATCAACTGCCACAATATGAGTACTGTCATACCTGGCAAACACAACATCAAATCTGTGTTCTTATCACTGGAGATGTTATGTTACGTAGGGATTATCCAAAATTTGTCTATGAATAAGCAGCTTGCTCTGTTCAGATCTGTGAACATAACTTACCAGCTCTGAACACGGTGCAGATGTTGGGCATATGATATGAACAGTCTTATCATAGTGAAACAGCAAACTGTAATCATGTAGGAAATCCAACTTTGTTGAAATTGTCCTGCCTGAGGCTTTTGTGTTATAGAAATGGAGTTTGAAATTATTATAGGAAATTACTAGAGTGAAAAAGTTAACAAGTAGACAGAGATTTACTCACTTAGAAGAGCCAAGCAACTGAGAGCTGCAGCTTGTAACGTTGCATTTTCAGGATATGTTGTAACAGCCTTCACAATGACTTCTGGAACCTTATGTAATACAAGGATATTGAAAAAATTTCCTGAAACCAGATAAGATATCAAATTAATACAAACACATATCTAGAGCTTTACATGCATTTAATATAAATTTCTCAGCACACAATGCACAAACTTTGTAACAAATGCTGTTTTTCTTACTACAGGGCTTGACACCAAAATTTTATTTCTAGAAATAAGAGGTTAAGGATAAAAAAAAAAAAGGGATCTACATTCTTTGTGTGCCTTTTAATTTTTTTTTACAAGAGGCAGAAGTTTAATGCAAAATGAAACACACACTGTCATCAAAATGAGAAAAATACAATTGGTGTATCACTTGCTAACTTCCTGCCAGGAAGCAATGATTTGATTTATACTCTGACACAAGTAATTTAACCCTAGTTTACTCTCTGGTTTTGCCCTCCTTATTAAATAAATCAAGGCCAGCATAATAAATATAGAATAGATTCCTTCTGGAACAGAAGAAAGCCTTTGGATAATAAATATATTTAAAGCATAACAATTATTATAAGTTGTACAGTATTTTGTATTACAGGCTGAATATAAGGCACTCTCCAAAAAGCAAGCAAATTCAAATACCTTCCTTGTTTGGAAGTATTATGCAAAAAGTAACAGACCAACACTCACTTTGTCAAATATGGTTTGATAGCTATGGCTTCTATTTTGAAATTCAATTTCATTTAAATCTTGATAAGAAAAAATGAGAATCGGAGTAGTAATGTGAAAGATCAGTTGTGTGGTCATCTTATATCAGCATTGCTGTTTCTTTACATATTTTAATGGAAAAGGTATGTTTGTGTGAATGCATTACTTACCTAAAGAAATTAACAAACCTAGGCTATGTGATGAGGAATTCTGTTGGACTTGGGCTGGCCAAACAGGTATCAGCCAGTTAAAATTCCAAAGACAGTCAAATCTAGGATAGCCATTACCAGATTAGCAAGAATGCATGACACTGATTTTGGAAGCTAGTAGATGCTAACTTTACCATTTACTGCCAGTTAACATGGCTTTAGGAAGACAGCACTCATCAGAATAATCTGGGAAGCAACACTGGCTATACTTATGAAAATCTTCCAGACTATTTCCAGGAGCACCTAACAATTTCACATCTGTTCCCATAACTGCAAGGTGCTGTGAACACCTCTTCCATAACTCTACTACAGTAGCTCGTGATTAAGATGAAGGGCTCAAAGAAGAAAAGGATCTTGTGACTGTTCTTCAGCCACTATTCACTGTCGGTCAGCATAAACACATGGCAAACATCTGATTGAAACCAGGCTGGTTGCACTTACAGCAAGATCAAGGCCTGTCAACCAAGCTGCTGTTTCCCCACAAGTGCTTGGTTTCCCTGCCTATCTTCAGTGAGCCTTGCACAGCAAACTGTTCAAGGCTAGCATCACCTCTTGCCAAAACCCCTGCAATTACCACCTCAGCAGCCACTACATTTCCTTAAAAATCTTATCTGGTTTTCTAAAGGGGAATGGAAAATTGCTCTGGGTTGCACTCAGGTCTGATCTGTATTTTCTACCATATCTGCATGAAGAAGTGGAAACAGATGGTGAAAGGACAGCACTGACTTTATTGTGGGGAGTCATGCACTGGTACCAGCATCTGCAGTACCTTCGGAACACCACCTGCAAAAATTGGGAAGTCTAACTCTTGATTAATAAGAACCAGCCATGGAATGAGGGCTGCTCAGGCAGCTGCTCACAGTTGGCTTGCATGCAGCAGGGGGAGAAACATTTATTTTAATTTGAACTTCCTACTACGTGGTTCTTGGCAAGTGCTCAAATGGATTTATTACAGTTTCAAGTGTGAGAACAGAGCTGCTAAGAGGCACAACTTTTTGCCACTGACATAATTTCTCTTGATGTGACACCAGCCCATGTTAGCCAAGACAAGTAAAGCATTTTTGTTCAAGTCAAGGCAAGTCCAGAATCCAGTGATTCATTCACTGCTGCAGCACAGGGGGGGTCAAGACAGGCATCATCGCTGTCAGGAATGCAGCACAGGTCTCTGAAGATAAATGCACTGCAAGGAGGTAAGCTAGAGTTTTAGACAATACTTTTCAACTAATTCTGTAGCACCAGTTGTTTTTCACACATTCACCACTGGCACTTCAAAAAAATGAAATCTCTAAGCAATTTTCTTCTTTTCTATAGTAAGTTTATACAGCATCAGACCTACTGATTTCCCATTCTCCTGTTGTGCTTATCACCCTTTTTTGTCTGATTACTTATCCCTAACTTGAGTCTATGGCAGCTGCTCATTGTTATTTATATTTAACACATAAGGACACCATATTGACTGTGGCCAGGGTTTTGCATCATTAAACACAAGGATCTATGCACCACCCTGAGGATTTACTGGAATAGCAGTTTATGCCTATAAATGCTCCCAGTTAACTTCGACTCTTACACAGTCAGAATAAGCTGACTTTATATAATAAACAACTTTGTGAACTTACCCAATGTAAGCTTGTGCAACAAACAGCAACTCACTTCCTGAACTGTTTCACTACTGGGGAAACTCTTCATCATTTCCACTATAACATTGTAGCAGCGAACATTTCCCGACATGAGCACTTCAACATTGCTGGCTAAAGGAAGAAACAGAAACAAAAACTGCTTAAGAGAGAGGGAAAAAAATAAGTTGACTAGATTCTAATTCAGACTTCAGTTAAATAGATTTATTTAGATAACTGTGACTATATTAGAGATTTTGCCTTGCATCTTGAAAGAAAGGTGCCTTATTTCTTCATATGGTTATAAAAGTCATAAATTACTATGAACATTTGGAAACTATTCATTAAAACAATGTTTTCTTACCTAGGGAATTATAATCAACTGCTAGGAATTTTCTTCCTGTGGGAATCCAGGGCTTCCCTCTGTCTGCCCTGGCAGGCCTGGGACCCTGCAGGGGGTCAGGAACCCCCCTGTACAGAGCCCCGAGAGACACTGTCTGTGATCTCTGTCCATGGAAAAGAGTTTTCAATCTTACAGGATGAATTACAAGCTCTGAGTGTTTGATATAAGTAATAATTAAGTGTGCAAAAGTAAAATTTTAGGATTCTAGATTAGGGGTTCAAAGGGGACAAGATGGAGGAAATTGGGTGTGTCTTGTAAATGGTGTTTCTAGCATGACTGTGATCAAATACACATTTTACAGTAATATTTAAGTAATATTTCAAGGACATAAAATTAATAAAAAATTTAGAATTTATTTTCTCATAAAATTTATTCTGCAGTAATTTATTTGATTTAATAATTAATTTCTGAGTTTTCCTTCTTTTTTAGGGGACAAGTTAGGAACTTATTGTTTTAATACAAATTAGTTCTACTGTACACCTGTTGTGTACTGAGAGTACTGAAATTTTCATCCAATGTTCCTGCAATATTTTGACAGCCATTGCATACCCTGTATTTCACAGAATACAGAAGGTTGATGTTGGAAGGAACAACTAAAAGGTCACTGTGTCCAACCCACGTGTTCAAGCAGAGCTGTCTACAGCAGGTTGTCCAGATGGCTTCTGAGTATTTCCAAGGACAGAAACTTCACAGCTCCTCCAAGAAAACTGTGCCAGAGCTTGATCACTCTCACCCTGTTTACTTTTTATTACTCAGGCCAGATACAGAAACCAACAGGACAATCACGTGAGCCCATACCAAGACAGAATGTATCCATTCCAATTGAGGACAGAGTGATCCCACATATAGTAATTTCAGGCAAAACAGCATCATGGTAGTTAAAACAGAGTGTATGAAAGCATCCCTGTAGTATTTCTATTCAGGGTATGAGACAGAATATGAACCCAAGAAAGCTTGGCCAAAATGCTGGCCCAAATGGATGAAAGGGAGTCCTGTCAGCCTCCAAGGGTGCTAGCAGTACTCTGCTGAGGTCTATAAATTTTCTTAATTGTTCTTTCAACAGCTTGGCTTCCCTGGATACAACATAAGAGAAATATTCATAACTGTATTATTAAAGATAATTACCCTTTTTAAAAGAGCAGCAAATCTTTAAAATAATACATCTCTAAATATTAAATAATGACAACCTACCAGATGAAAAAGCAAGCTCATTTCTGAAGCATTTCTGAAGCACTCTATTTGATAGTGAAGGAATGTACCTTTCACAATGCTTTAATAGGACAGCCATTTATCATGTCATTCTCAACTGAAAACACACATTCCACAAAACAGTATTCCATCACCTCACAGTAAGTTATGATTTCAAAGGTGATGCTTATGAATATAGTAAAATAGACAATTCCAAAATTGATCACTACAGAGACAGCATGATGAACTGCATGTTGAAATCTGCAAGATCCAAGCAATGGCAATCTGCAGCAAGTCACCATATCCCAGAACAAGTTAGAGAAAAAGAGGTGGAACAGATCTCATTTAACCTTAACCACCAAAACTTGGTCATCTAGGTTTCTCTCAACAATTGATGATGAGATCTGAGCACTCTGTATGGTGACTCAACCCAGCTGGTTTAGGGTTAGGTAAATTTCCTCTTGAGGTGACTGTTCCTCCTTGCTAAACAGAGCCCAAGCCTGGCTGGTTCCCTGCGCCTGCCATTTAGACGGGCAACACTCTGTAATCCACCACTCCACACTGGAGGACAGTCAGCAGCAAAGCACTTTTCTCATGCCACAAATACTACTGAGATTAAAGAGCTCTTGTTCACCCTTATCCTACAATTTCTTACAACATGAGCCAGAACCAAGTCTAAGTATGAATTAATGAAAGAAGGCATAGCGAGGTACTCATTCAGAACAGACTTGAACTTCAGGGTATGGGGAGACATTTGTTACTGGATAAGTTATAGTGTGTACTTAACACTGAATTATCTTCTCTGTGGTGGCCCTAGAGGAATATATTTTGTTGAGTTCTTGAGGGATGTCACCAACCAAGAGTATGAACACCAGCTTTGAACATTCATGTGCGAGTAGTTTCTGTTCCTCTGGCTATTTTCAATATTTCATATTAGAAATGAGAGTATTAAATACCTACTTCAGAGCACATCTTTCTCATGCCTTCTCTTGTTACACTTTGTATAGCTATTTACTGTTTTGAAAAGAATTTAAAATCTGGCATCCTCTTCCCTAGAAAACAGCAGTAACTTCTGGGCTAAGGTAAAATTACTTCTGACTCAAGGGATACTAAACTTTTAAAATACAAACTGGAACAGCAATAATTTTGAGAAACAGGAACTAGATAGCTTGGAGTCTGATGAAATGTGGGACACTTCAGTCTAGTTCTTGTTCAGTGGGCGCTCATGGGGCCAGCACAGTTCCTATAGAGCCAGACAGGATGTACAGGCAAGACTTTGTAAGTAAACACATTTGCAGGAGGTACAACATTATGCACCTCATGAAAGACATGGAGAGCAGAACCCTGCTCTATGCTTCCCAAAATTTGTCAGCAGGAAGCTGACAAAACCTGCCCCTGTGTTAACAAGATCAGATTGCTGTCAACAAATTGACACAAATCCTCAAACACATTTCTCAGGATCTGATTTTGCACAGAACAGGGACTGCTGTTACCGGAAGATAAGAGATAAAAAAGACATTTTCTTCCAGTCTTACAGCACACCTGAGGACACTGTAAGACTACCACATCCACAGTGCTACCAATGCTTGCCATTGCAGCCACCACTGAATGACCACAACAAGTGTCTGAACTCAGATTTTTTTCTCCCAGGCCTGGCCACTGAATTTGTATGGGCAATTTTCCTTTGTGTGACAGAATTTGCCAAGAATATTCTTTACCTGTGACCTGAACTCACTGAAGATTTATTTAGTCAATAAATATATCTTATTTTTTCAAGTAATAAAAGATGCCAGGGCAGAGTCTTGAAGTCTTGAAACTTCAGTCTCTACAACCGTGATAAGCATCTTTGCTACCACTCACTCCAACAGGAAGAAAGATTTTTTTTCCGTTATTTAGGAAAGATTTATGCTTTAATGGTTAAATACAAAAAATATCCAGTTTTTAAAATGGGTATTTCCCAAAGAAAACAGGAAGGTGATTTGTCTGGCAATTCCCAGCCAGTTCTCAATGATTTTTTGCAATCACACAAGGATTACTTTTTACAATTAGAGAAAGCAACAGCTGATGCACCCTGTGGGAGAAAAGGAATTGAAAATAACTTCTAATACTTACGTGGACCAGCTAAGGAATGTAATGAATAAAGTGCAGGAAGAATCACCTCTTCTTTCTCTGGAAACTCTTTAAATACTTTCAGTATGATCATATGATCTTTGCTTTCAACAAATTCAGTCAGCTGCTCTTCTGGAACTAAATTGAAAGGCAAGAGATACAGTATGTTTTGAGGAAATAATTCTTATCCTGGTGCATCATGAGAAAAGACAACTGTTTTTATCAACTTTCCTTATATTTATTTTCTGTTTCACAGAAAGCAAAGTACTCTCTACACATATAATCTTCCATGATTATGGCTTTTTTAACTAAAAACTGAGCTATTTTATAAACTCTAAAAACTGAGCTACTTTATAAGCACCTTTTCTAGCTTACACTTTATGTAATTGAGTTCTGACTTTCAAATGCTACTTTGTGAATCTGTGTTTTAGAAGTCTTTTAGCCTTTTTCACAGAACGCTAATCCAAGCCAAATTTCCACATAGTTCAAACAAGACAGTATATAAGTGAGGGAAAGCTAAGCATACAGTGTGAAAAAAAAATTAGTGAATGGGGAATGCCATTTTGCATACTTTGTGTTTTTGGTTTTTTGTTTTTTTTTTTTTTTTTTTTTTTTTAATAATGGACTTTTTTCCCATAAAGCCACACTTTAATAATATCTTACCTTAATGGCTTAAGGTTTTTCCCTTCCTGGCCCCTGTTATTCACACTGACATAACTGTGTGGCTGTGCAATGAAGCACATAAGGGAACTGACCCAGGATGAGAAAGAGCACCTCTTAAATTTCACAAGAAGAATTGTTTTCTGAATCTGGTTGAAGATAAGGTTATGCAAACACTCACATAACAAAAACTGACAAGGTGGCTCACAGGTAGAGAAAACAAGGCAGGAGCATCCTAGGAACTTGTCACATTGATGCTGCCACCAAGAAGAAGGTATGCAGGTCTGTACCTGCAGCCAGATCTGTGAAAATCTGGCACTTACAAAAAACATGCCCAGAAAACATAAGAAGTTTACACTGTTGTGGAGACTGAAGAAAAAATATAGCAGGGCAAAAGTATTTAGGGACAGGAAGAGGAAAAGGAACAGAGAAGTTAATTCCAAGCACTTATTTGGGAGATAAACTTAAAGAAGCAATATAGAATGGTGCCAAAAAGAACCAATCTGAAGAACTGGAGACTACCTTTGAATCAAAAAAGTACAGCAGAGTGATAGCATTTCCCAATATTTATTTTGAATCAAGAAACTCAATTCAAAGCAAAGGGACTACAACAAGGGGACTTCTGGCTGTAAAATGCACAATTCCTGAGGTTTCTGCAAAAATTCAATACAGGATGACTTCAGTTTTCAGCATAAATGGGACTATTGTATGGACATATGATCACCTTTTAGCATTGTCAGATTAAAATGTATTTTTCTAAGGTATAAATATATAAAAGTATTTTTATAAGGTATAAACATTTTGTTTGATTTTAGAACTGTTCACACTACTAAAATTTACCAGTTTTAAATACACAATCCTGGTTTTGAGAATTAAAATCAAATGTCACTATTCTTTATTTCAGTTACTGACCAATGTTAAATCCCATCTATTCAGTTAACCCTGGAGTTAGAAATGAAGGGACATTTTGATTTTTTAAAAGATGTCATATTCATTCTTTTAATTTATAGAATTTGTGATATTGCATGGAAAGTCTGTTTTGTGCCAGCTCATTTAAGAACAGACATAATCCACAAACCAATTTGGAATGCAAAAATTTGTTTATTGCCTTTGAATTAATATCTGTCATCCCTCCCAATCAATACATTTTTTTAATGTCATAAACTACAACTTAAAATACCTTTCTCAAAAAGTTTGTGTAACGCTTTACATCCATGCTGCTGGATCTCTTCATTTTTAGGGAAGGTGTGCATGGCATTAAATACCAAGGAAAAGACATCCACCTCTTCTTCCAAGAGCAGGAAAGCAATTATGTCTGAAGAGCAGAAGAGATTACATGTTGCACTGATTATTTCTCAATATTTTCATTGAAACACCATAAAATCCAAAACTCTTTAATACTGTCCTTAAAGTTTACTCTTACAGTTCAAATCCAGCTTTGTATAACCCATGTCAAAGCTATCTCTTAAGGTTGCATTTTCATTTTATAATAGTACTGATGTTCTAAAACTTTACCACCAAAAGACAGTTCATACCTGCCTGGTAAAAAAAGTTTCAAAATAGCACTCTTATTGGTTTATATACATGTACAAATGACAAGTGAGTAAAACAGAGAGAGTAAAACATAGAGTAAAACAGAGATAAAAATCCAGTCTGCCATGTACAGTCACACACTTTGTATCATCTCTATGTTTTAAAGGCTTAGATGAAATAAGAAAGTAAAGCACACAATACCTGACATGAGAAGAAGATTTAATGCTTTTAGTCCTATTACTGAAAGATTTATATTTCCTTTGTGGACTGTAAGCATTTTAAGAATCTGCCTAAAAATTAAAGACAAAGAAAAGGGAAAAAAGAGTTATAGCTAAAGAAATTTTGACACATACAAATTTTTATCAAACATTTACTTTGAAAACAGTAGTAGTTACAGAAATCAGCAGAATCTTAAAAAGCTCTCAGATAATTAAAAATAATTATTTCAGTTTATATTTTTTCAAGTTACCAATGAAGTAATATTGGAATTTCAAGTATGATCATAGTTAATTAAAATACTGAGGTATAATTTATCCAACTTACTTTAATTTTTAGTCAGTTATATTAACTAATTGTGTGGGATTGTTTAGGAGGTGGTTACCCTCCAGAGAACTGGTCTGTGAAGCACCACATAGTGTGGACAGCACAGTTCTGCTTGCAGCAAGAGCTCAGTTACACTGAACAACAACCAATGGTTTGGTGGAAGAGAAGCAGCAGTTTCCCAGCTGAAGAACTTGAACAGCATCTTGATGAGCTCTACCCTGTTTCAGCCCTAAAGCACTTACATGATGCTGGACAAACCACTAAAAAGAAATATTTCCTAGACTGCCAGTTGCACACCCAGTACTTTCTGTAAGTCTATTCTAACTTGTTAAACAGAGAGAGCCAAACAGTGCCAAGTACTGCAAAATTCAGGTCATGCATCAACCTGGGCACTTAAAAATCAGTAGATATTTTCAACATACTTTACTCAAATTACTATCTGTAAAATAGCGACTAAAAATCTGTAACACCTCTTGAAAAACAAAAATTCTAGAAGCATTGATATCACCATTTGAAAACATAACTGCAGTGTAGTCAAGTTTTGTCTCTCACAGCTGAGAGACAAAAAAAAATGCTTTTTCTAGTTTAATATTCCTATTCTCTCAAAATAGTTACACAAACAAAAGGGAGAATCTCCTGAAAAAAATGACCTTTTCTATTTTAACTGTTTCCTGCCTTGCTGTAAACAGCATGTATTTGTTATGGTGATGATTCACAGCAATTCTAGTACAATCCATGCTCAAGGAACATGAGACATAATTTAGCTGGCTTGCTCTGCCTTTGGCACTGACAGAAATGCCTGGGCCTATTTCCCCACTAAGCCTTTCCCCAGCAAGGAAAACTGTCAACAGGTCAGACAGGGATACAGAGTTGGCTAAAATGATGTTACCGAGAAGGAATCATGTACAGCAATGCTATCATCAGCTCTTTAGTGAAGTTTGAATTTGAAAAGGATGCTTTGTGGTGCTGAAGAGGCTGTAGGAAAGATCAGTCCCAGAAAGTATTTTTTTTTCTGGGACCTGAGAATGAGCAGCAGTATCTCCAGCTCTCAGGATAACTTTCAGTCAACTAAGAAGCTTTTAAGCTACCAAAGAAATTGTAACCAGCAAGTGCAGCTTCAGCTCAGTTATTTCTTGCCAAGCTGAGTTATTTCTTGCCCAGGAAAAGCAACCCAAATCACTTTTGCTTTCCAACAGAAACTGCCAGCACTTTCAGGGGAGTTCATTCCCTACTGACCATGTATTCTAGCCACTATAAAACAAATAAACAAACCCCCACAAAATCGAAATGCATCTTCATGATATTTTTCAACAGCAACTTTCCTAAGAAGGGTGTGGTAAGGACTATGGAGGCAGATTCACGGGATCATAAGGCTTTAAGCGCTTTAAGCGCTTTAAGCGCTGCAGTCATTATCAGCCCTGAAAGCAGCAATCTGCCCAAGAGCGGGAACACCTAACCAAGCTCCCAAACCAACCCCCATGTGCATCATGCCTATATCTACAATTAGCATTTGTGCTACTGGGCAACAATTCAGCCAACCTATGTGGGTGTTCATCCCATCTAACCACAGACATCCAGAAAACACTTGCTTAGGTTTCCTTTGACAGCTCAAGGATGAGAGATGAGTGAGTCCAAATCGCAATTTGCTCCATTTACTAAAAAGATAGAAAAAAGCCATCCCTTCTGCAGGTAATTGTATCCACTGAATTCACAGGTAGTTGAGGAGATCAGTGTAAATACTTACCTTTAGACAATAATGACAGGTGTGACCAAACCTCCTCTTCTTGATTTACACTACTTTAGGCTTGTGGACATCATTCCTCACATTTGGAAAAAACACATGAACATCGAGGTAATACTGCCTCTGTCAGAAAGCTTACTTAGGATTTTTTTATTTTTTTAATGTGTGAGTGGAATTTTATGTATTTCAATTCGGGCCCTTTGCTTCCCATTCTGTCACTGAGTGCCACTAAAAAAGGCCTGGCTCAATCTCCTTTATTTTCTGCACCAGGTATTTAAATACATGGATAAAATCCCTCTTTGTGTGTGCCACATTCTGAAGGTTGAAGAAATGCACAAAAAAGCTGATGTAATAACTTTATGTAATTTCATTGCATATATATATCCTGCCAAAATGACCAAGCTTTCTGGCAGACTCTTTGTATGCAAAATACTTACTGGTGAACTCCCAGTACTTCCCAGTCCTTCCCAACATCCTTAGGAGCTATGTTTTGTAGAGTACTTGGACAAATTTCTATTAATTTACAAAGAAGTGACCAGCCCATCTGTAAAACAAAAATGCAGCTATTTTAGAATAGATATTTTGCTTAGAACTTCTACATTGTCTTTGAATATCCTTGGATTTTGCAAGACAGCTGTTCTGTTACCTAGCTAAATCAGTAAGGGAAAATTAATTAAGACGAGACAAATGGCATGGAAAGTTAAAAGATGGAAGTAAAACATATGCTAATGATTCTGATTGCATTGCTTGCAGGAACACAACACTCTCAATCTGCTTCAACACTGCTTGAGGATAAAGTATGTTATCATTGGCCAGGGAAAATGCCTGCACTATTGAAGGTGTATTTTAATGAAAAATGTGCGTTTGCATAAGAACTTGCTATTTAATTGCAAATTGTAAGGATGAAGTATAGGTTTTTAAAGGCCTTCAATGTTTTAAATGGGAATGAGATACATAAACAATTACCATACATTTCATATTCTTCCCATCAACCCTCAGTAGCGTGTGCTTTCAAAATGTAATGAAGTAGAAGTTTTGAGATCATAAGGAGTGAAAGACAACTAAACCAAATGTATTTGTTCTTAATAACCACCTATTCCATCAAATGCAAATTCTTTAACTTTCAAATATCTGTAAACAATGACAAAAGCTAAAAAAGCTCCTCTTTGATCTTCTGTATTGGAGAAATCTGCTCTCCTATGAATTTTTACAGGCTGATGTGACTGAATAGGCTGCAGTGAGGAAGCAGTAAGCAAAATTTGTAGAAAGAAATGACTGATGAAAGAAAATCCCTCTGTATTGAAAGACAAGTAGTGAACTGTGAAATGTCAAAAGTCAAGATGAAGCAGATTTTACAGACAGGAATTATAATAAGGCATGTGAGTTTCCTCGAGCCTGTAAGTAAATAAAAAGGTGGAAGCAGGTCTCTGTGCTTTAAGAATAGAGTCAAGGCAGAAAATAATATATCACAAAGACTCTATACATAACTGGATCACTTTTTCAAAGAAGAGTTATGCAAAGCAAAGAGGTCAAGATGGGACAGCCAACAACAGAAATGTAAATGGCTACCTCCAAAGAGTTTAGCAGCAAAGTTCATATAAAGTGCATGATCCCTAACCCTGCAATCAGTAAGACTAGAGACATGGAATTAGAAGCCTGGTAGTGTAGAGTCACCCACAGGAACAGCATAAACTTTAATTTAGATAGCCTTCCTGATGGCTTTGTAGAGTGTGCAAAAGGTGATGTAGCTCCCTGGGGACTGGAATGCCACTTTTGTCTTTCACATATTTGGTTGCAGTGTGAGCACAGCCCATATCTGCAGTACTTTTGTTTCTATTTCAGCTCAGATTTGCAGAGACAAACATTTGAAACCAATTACAACCTTAATGGCTGCAGATTGAGCTTGACTATGAGCCAATTTCCATACACTTATTTTCCTTGGATAGCAAGCTGCCTTGCCCTGCATGAGACTACAAATCACTGACTATGGACATTCAGGGTGGTCCATGTAACCGAGTCCTAACTAAATGTAAGTACAATAAATAGTTTTAGGAACTATCAGTTCAAGATGAGGATATATAATTCCCTAATTTTCCATATTCCAAGCAAAATAGAGTTTATTGGTGACAGTCAATTAGGTACAAATTTCAAAAACATTGCAGAGGTGACTATCAACTGATAAACTGCTTATTCCTTAGAAAACATTTTATTTTAGAAGTCCCACTTTATAAGAGCATCCTAACTGTTCTTATAAAATTTAATATCTGATGAAAACTTGTTAATTACTTAAGAAAATTCCTTTCTGTATTAACTGTTTCTGATGAATTTGATATTCCCATTGAACATTTTTATTTGGATTGTTAGGACTCCAAGTATTGACAAACATTTATCAGAACTGTGGATCCAGAGAAGACCAATGGAAACATTCGATCTGCTGATATGTGTTCTATCTAGCTTACAATATTCAAATCACAACCTGAGGTAACAGAGAGCTTATTAGCTGTTTGAAGTTCAAGTAAGAAAGCAAGGGTCTTTTAAAAACCAGAAATCCTAAAGGTTACAAGGAAGGGAAATAAGGAAAAAAAAAAAAAAGTCCTTATAAAGATTTAAACAGGTCCCTATATACAGAACAGTTGGTAGCAGCAATGAAACTCATTATTTTAAAATCTGACCCTTTTTGTTCTAGTACACAATTTATATTACATTAGATCCCACCATCTATGTCAGACAATAAAGCTCTATTGACTGCTCTTTACTCAAGTGCACTCTTATTTTGCTCTAGAGTTTCTAAGCTGCTCCAATCATTGCCAGAGAAATGGCAGAAAACTACCTTATTTACTTAAATATTATAATAAATAGAAATATAAATAAATTATATTCATAAACATATATATACAGGAACTACTGGCTTTCTACACCAGTACCTTCATATTTCTGAAGGAGCTTGCAGGGTTTATGCCTGCAGTCTGACTTGGGCCAGAACCTGCTATATTGATCTACTAGGCAAATTAACTCTGCACAAGTTAGTGGAACAGCAGCAACCCACAATACTTTTAACCAGTTAAGGAGGGGAGGTGAAGAAAATTCTCACTTCAGGTATGTCTCTGACTGTGTTTATTCTCTTATGTAATTTTTTTTATAATGCCAAAAGTAAAAAGGAGGGTGATTAACTTTTAAGTCAATTAAAAAAAATTAAAAGTGCCAAGAGACTGCACTGAAATCAGGACCTCATTACTTTGCCAGCACTGTAAAGTGAGAATTTATTCACAAAGTTTGCAAACAAATAGCAGTGAATGAAGCAATAAGACAGATCTCTACTTACATAGTGTGAATGTTTGTAAACACCAGAACTGAATGTGAAAGGAGAGGTGTACAAGACACTATATGAGGAATGGGATTTGAGCTTTGCACTGGCTATGAATTTCCCACTGCAACACAACATAGTAATGCAAAGGAGGTCCAGAACTTCTAAACTGAAACACTGTATGACTGCAAATGTAGGCAGATAGAATATTAAAATTAATTTTAAAATTCTGCATTAGAATGAAGTATTTTAAGAGAGTTAAAATTGAAGTTAATCACTATCTTCCTTATGCAATTCTGAGAGACTTGTGCTGTCATTTCACACCTACTTCTTGTTATGATTGATGTTTTATTTCCAAGTTCAGACTTCTGGGCAGAGATTTTATAAACTAATGAGCTTTATCTTGAAAATAACTGCTGCTTCATATTCCTACTGCTTAATAATTAAAAAAAAAGAAGCAAGTGAGTTGGACAGAAATCTGGAGCTTATAAACATCCTCTATGCATAGTATAGTCAGATATTTAATATATGCCTGCCAGGAAGGAGCTGTTTTGTATGACAAGTCTGGCAACTGTACCATAAGTACAACATCAAATTGTGGAAGTACCACACCTAGTCCAAATGGGCCAATGTTAAATTACAGGAGAAGGTAGGCAGAACCTTAAATTGCAGAACTTACTCTTAGCTAAAATATTCCCCCTGACTTTAAAAAACTATGCTACCACAAGTCCCAAGGATATAGCTACATATATATGAATTCATAGTATAAAATCGTGCATTTTGGAAGTTTGTCAAACCATGGCAAAATTCAACATGGACACATCAAAATTATATTAGATAACATTATTGGTAATTTAGAACCCTACATTACACAGCATTCACGTGGCTTAATATTTATTTTCTATTCCGCCTCCTTCTGCCGGTAAAAACAGAGACGCAGCCAGTGGCGTCTGCAGTAAGTTAGAACGCTTGTCCCCTTTAAATGCCAGTGGTGACAGCGCCCTTCTACAGCTCGGAGCACTCCATGAAGCGGCCCAGGAGACACAGGGCAAGTTAAGGAGAAATCAACAAGCGGAACAAGAGCTTTTATCCGGGAAGGGCTGCGCGCCCGCTCATCCCGGGAGCGCAGCCGGAGCGGGGCAGCGGCCCCGGCCCGCCCGGCCCTGACCTGCTGCACGCCCGCCGCTCCCGGGTACAGATCCAGCACCAGCAGCAGGGGCACGTGGACGTTTTTGCCGCTGAAGAGCCGGGGAGCTGTGGGGGGACAGAGACAGAGACCGCGTTAGCGACCGGCGGCGGGCGGGACGGGGCACGGCACGGCACGGCACGGCACGGCACGGCAGGGCAGGGCAGGGCAGGGCGCTCACCGCTCTGCCGGGCCGCCAGCTCGAGCAGGTCGCTCAGGGTCTGCACCAGCGTCTCCAGCCGCTTCCTCTCCTGGACGTTTTGGAGCCGGACGACCAGCTTCCTCAGGGCTTGTTCCTCCCCCGCTACCGCCTCCTCCTCCTCGGGGCCGCCGCTGGCCATGGCCGAGCCGCTGCCCTCTCTGTGCCCATCCGCCGGTCGGCGGGACGAGCGCAGGGCCGGGCCGGGCCGGGCCGGGCCGGGCTGGGCGGCGCGGGCCCGTCCCGCTGCTGCAGCCCCGCAGTGCCGCCGCCCGGCCGCCGTCACCCGGCCCTCCCTGCCGCGGCCTGCGGCCCCTCCCACGGCGCTGCTCCACGGACACGGCCAAGGCCCGGCCCCCGCGGGCCCGGTACCCCCGGGAAACGCCCGCGGGCCTCGCGCAAGCGCCCGGCGAGCAGAACGGAGCCGCGGGCAGCCCCCTCACGGTGATTGACGAAAGAGCTGCCCAATAGAGCTGCCGAGCTGGACCCGGGTCCGCCCGGCAGGGCCTCGGTATAAAAGCTGGCCAAGGGTAGTGTGTCACGGGTGGTTTTGGTTTCTGGGTCGTGTGGGGTTTGCGGGGTGGGGATCTGTGAGCCTGTGGGATACCTACACTGAGGTAATCTGTTCCTGAAAGGCTGCACCCTGTGGAAGGGTGTGGAGTTGAGCCTTGGAAGAAGGGAGGGGTGAGGTGAAGGTGTTTTAAGATTTCATTTCCATCTCTAATTGCCTTACTCTAATTTGTTTGGCAATAAACTAATTTCCCCCAGTTGAGTCTGTTTTGCCTGTAATGGTGATTGTGAGTGATCTCTTCCTGTCCTTATCTTGACCCATGAGCTTTTTGCAATGTTTTTTCTCCCTCTCTAGATAAGGAGGTGAGTTCATGGCTTTGCTGAGAAGCTGGTGTCCAGATGGGGTCAACTCAACCACAGTTCTTTTTGGCTCCCACCACATACTCTTGCCTGAAACCAGCTGTCTGAAATTTTCAGTGTGTATCTTCTGTGCACCTTGATAGTAACTGTTGTGTAGTTTAAGTCTCTCTGCTTGTTCCAGCTCACGGCTGCCTTGAAGTCCTGGATCCCTTGTAGCTCTTTCAGTAAATAATTTGTTGCAGTTATAGATTCTGGAGCTAGACAACTTGAGCCTGAGTTAATGTTTCCTCTTCTTTCCACTTATATTGGCAAAGAATAAAAAACTCTGGTAGTGTTTCTGAGGTTCCTGAATAAATACAGCAACTAGATCAGGTGTCTCAAACACTGATCTTCTAACATGTCTACCAAGGTTCATTCCTCTGCAGGTAGCAGTTCCCTGGAGTGCTGGTTGGAGAGGATGCCAGCTTTTGCTAAGTCTCTGAAAGTCTGGTAGAGTTTGACAAAAGTCTTCTGAAGCATATTAATTAGTTAGACAAGAGGAGAATGTAAAGAATGTGGTAGTCTTGGTAAGCATCTATATTGTAGTTTTCCTGGATTTTTCTAGGAAAATCTGATGAAGCTATATTAATGTATCTTCACCAGAATGAATGGGAAAAATGGGTTCAACTTCAAAACCAGTAAGTTTAGGTTGAGTACTAGGGGAAAAGTCTTTACTGTGGAGGTGGTGAAGCACTCTAACAGGCTGCCTGGGGAAGCTGTGGATGCCCCATCCCTGGGGATGCTCAAGGCCAGGTTGGATGGGGCTCTGAGCAACCTGGTCTGGTGGAAAATATCCTGGCCCACAGAAGGAAGGTTGGAACGAAATGGTCTTCAAAGTCCCCTTCCAACCCAAACTATTGTATGATCTGTAGAAGTGATTAGAGGTTGTGACTGAGCTGTCTTGTGTTGAGGTCTGGCAGGAAAATTGAGGTCTGATAGTAAAGTGTCTGAATGTCATTATTATCAGAGTATGAATAAAGGGCAAAGGACTTTACCTCTGGAAAACCTCTTAAATATTTTTCTGCTCTAAAAGTTTCATATATTCTGACCTCTTTCAGTTTCATCAGTGGGTGTGGATGATTTACCATGAAGACCATAACAAAGGGCCCCAGATCTTTAAGTAATTTAAACAATTTGTTCTTTTTCTGTTGGGTCTCAATGTGTTTATTCCATGTCTTCTGTCCTCTGTAAGCTGTAGCGTGTTGTGTTATGCACATAGTTTGAAAAGACTGTACAGAGTCACAGAATTAACTGGGTTGGAGAAGACATTTGGGTTCATTGAGTCCAACCTATGACTAATACCGCCTAGTCAGCTAGACCATGGCACTAAGTGTCACATCAAGTATTTTTATTTTAAACATCTCCAAGGACAGGGACTCCATTTCTGTTTTGGCCGCAGGCTGTAATTCCACAACATACAGTCTTCTGATTTGACATAGCAATTTCCTTGGCCTCATCATCCAATGTATAATGCATATTGTTATATTTTCTTGAAATCAGTGTAATGTTATGTATGAATGGAGGATGCATTGACCTTAGAGAAACTTTCTGAGTGACCAAGATGTTAGATTTGAGTCTACTGTAACTATATTTTGTTTTAGCTCCATGTAGAAGTTGATTGGAATAGGAGCTTCTTTTGGAATAAGGCTTCAAAGGAACAGGCAAGCTGCTAGAAAACACACCAGAAGACCCTCAAGAATTTATTTTGTCCAAGTTATGGCCCATGTCTGGTCCTAAGGCTCATCCCATTCCTAAGATTTGTTTTTGAAATGAAATACAGGTTGGACCTCCAGGTTGATTTGGGTTGTAAAGGGGCCATTTTTGCCTTCTGTTCTTAGTCATCTCTAATGTCTCTTCTAAAAAGAATTTTCTTGTCTTGGGTCCATTTCCCTCTTTTGGCTACACGCATTTTCATGTTTGGAATCACATTTTCTGCTACGTGTTTGAATTCAGTCCGTCCTTGATATTAACCATCTCTGATTGGCTTTTGCCATCAGCTGTGTGGCAGGTCCCTCATTTCTTCACCCTTCCTAGCTTTGGTGTTGACACTGATTTAAATGTTCTATGCTGCTTATAGGGTGAGATATTAGGATGCAGAGAATGATTCTTGGTCAGTTGTAAAAGGATTGTATGTTGCAGTGTATGTTTCAGAACTGAAACTTCATCTTTTTGACAGGAGAGGGAGGCTGTGTGCAAGAAAAGACCGTAAGTTGTTTCTGCATTGCTGGGAAGGAAGGTGTTTTTCTGGAACAGTTCTTTTCCCTGTATCCTTGCTATTTCATTTGGGCTTTTGAGTGGCTGAACTCTCTTTGAATTTTCTTTCTGCTTGGTTTTGTCGGGGGGGGGGGGGAATGTATGTGTGAATGAGTTTGGGTTTTTGTGGGGGAGGTTCTGAATGCTTTTTGTTTGGTTTTGTTTTCTGAGGCTTTTTTGTTGTCTTTTGTTGGTTCCTCCCCCACCCCCTTCTTGCTCTGCCATTATTTTATTTGCAGTGCTTTACACCACCTGGTGAGCCTGCTGAAGCTGTGTTAGGTATTGCCTGGGGACTCTCCTTTGCAAGCTATTTCTGACCAAGAGCAGTGTCAGTCAGATCCATTTTTCCACATTCAGTTTTGTCTCATCATGCTTCCACCACAGAGGAGAATGAAAATTTAATTACACAAGATTTTATAACCACCTTTTTTTTTTTTTTAAATCTGCTTTGAAGAGCCCATGCATATTTATCACTGAAGGCATAATACTCTGAATAAATATTCTTTCCATTGTTACATCCCCATTCTGTGTGTTTTAACCCTGCAGCTGGAGAGGGGATTCTGTTAATTTGAATGACAGAAAGTGCTCAGACAGAGCCTGTTCAGAAGTGATATGACAGTTATTTGATTGACCTCTGGACAAAATGCTGATAAATGGTCCATCTGCTTTTATGTCATAACCAGCAGGGGCTCTGTGGTGTTAATGAATTCATTGCTTCAGAAAACAGTGGCAGAGCAGGTATTCTACCTCAACCTCTTCAGCTCTCATTTTAGCTATCAGGGACTTCAATTTTAAAAATATTTAGTACTGTGCATAGGCCCATACTTGTTCACTGCTCTCTGTATGAGAAGGTGAATCATGTTCACAGCTTCCAAATGGATGGGCTCAGACAGGCAGTCTCTCTGCTGGTAGGGGACTGGCTGATGGCTGGGCCCAGAGAGTGGTGGTGAATGGTGATACATCCAGGTGGTGGCTGGTCACAAGTGATGCTCTCCAAGGGTCAGTATTTGGACCAGCCCTGTCTAATACATTTATCAATGATGTTGACAAGGGGATCACAAGGGGATCAAGTGGTTCCTGTCACTCTGTGACAAGTTGGCACCAAAGTGGAAGTGTTGATCTGCTGGAGGGTGGGAAGGCTGTGCAGAGGACATTGGATGGGATTGATGGACCAAGAATAATTGTGTGAGGTTCCACAAGGTCAAGTGCTGAGTCCTGCACCTTGGTCCCAACAACCTCTCAACAATGGAATGCTGAAGGCTAGGGCAGAGTGTTTGGAGATCTAACCAGTGGAAAAGGACCTGGGTGTGCTGGTCAACAGCAGCTGAACGTGAGCCAATGTGTGGCCAAGAAGGCAAATGACATCCTGGCCTGGATCAGAAATATTGTGGCCAGCAGGACCAGGGCAGTGATTGCCCTGTACTCAGCCCTGGTGAGGCTGCACCTCAAATTCAGTATTCAGTTTGGGGCTTTTCACTGCAAGAAAGACACTGAGGTGCTGGAGCAAGTCCAGAAGGCAGTGAAGCTGGTGGAGGGTCTGGAGCACAAGTCTTAGGAGGAGCAGCTGAGGGAGCTGGGCATGTTTAGCCTGGAGAAAAGGGGGTTCAGGAGAGACCTTATTGGTCTCTACAATTTCCTGAAAGGAGGCTGTAGCCAGGTGGGGATCAGTGTCTTCTCCCAAGTAGCAAGTGATAGAACAAGAGGAAATGTCCTCAAGTTGTGTGAGGGGAGGTTTACCATCTAAGCTAAGAAAAATTTCTTCCTTGAAAGGGTTGTCCATGCCCTGGAACAGGCAGTCCAGGGAAAGGGTTAATTCACCATTCCCGCGGATATTTATAAGACATGTTGTTGTGGCCCTTAGGGCCATGGTTAACGGTGGATTTGGCAGGGCTGGGTTAATGATTGAACTCGATAATTTTAAAAGACTTTTTCACTCTAAATGATTCTATGAAATATACCTTTCTGAAAGCAGGTGCTCCACTTGCCTTTCAAAAATATTTTTGTTATTAAGTATTTAAGTATAACAAAAGTAAATTTTTTTTAAAGAAATGTGTGCATATGTTAAATTGGGCTGACACCTAGTGGTGGGAATACTTCTAGTAGAGTAGTACATGGCCTATGGTTCCTTTGATTATATGAGTATTTTAAGTTAAACAAAGGCAGTTTGAAACTATGTTTTTCTTAGAGGAGGCCAGAGAAGACCTGGATTTCCTCAAAAGAAGGGCTGTCCCTGGAGTTCCTGCCCTTTATCTTTCCTGAAAATCATCTTTCCTCTGCCTGTTTTTCCCTTCTCATCATCCTTTGGGGTACACTGCATTGCTATATACTCGATATGGGCTATATGTTAACAGAGGAGATGAGTGCATCAAAGCCCAAGTAAGCTTCCTGCTGTTTCCTGCTGAATAGCTGATGATGCACTTTGTGATTCTAAATTAGAAACTGAAGGAGATGTTCAGGATGTTTTTCTGCCAGTATCCAGCTGATTAAACAGCTTCTGTTAAAGGGACCAAGCTTTCACTTCATAGAATCATGGAACAGTTTGGGTTGGAAGGAACCTTAAACACCATCAAGTTCTGACCCCCAGCCATGGGCAGGGACACCTTCCACTAGACCAGGTTGCTCAGGGCCTTGTCCGACTTGCACACTTCCAGGGATGTGGCATCCACAGCTTCTCTGGGCACCCTGCTCCAGTGCCTCACCACCCTCACAGAAAATAATTTCTTCCTAATGTCTAATTTAAACCTGCCCTTTTTCAGTTTGAAGCCATTCCCCCTTGTTCTGTCACTATGGAAAAAGTCCCTACACACCTGTAGAACCCCTTCCACTTATCCTTTGCATCCCTTGCCAAGCCCAGCTCCAACTTCACCTTGGCTTTTCCCCCCATCCCTGTACAACTGGATTGTATCACTATACTCTTCCCAGGTTACCTGCTCTTGCCTCCTTTGCTAGTGCATACACTATTTGCCCTTTAGCTTGACCAGCAGGTCCAGATTCAGTGATTCCCATCTCCTGCCTTCCTTGCCAAATTTCTTGTGCCTGGGGATCACTAATTTGTGTGTTCCATGAAGATGCCCTTAAAAATTTACCAGCTCTGTTCTGTTCCCTTGACTCTGCAGAAAGATTCCCAGGGGAATTGTATTGATGAGTTCCTTGAAGAGCTGGTGTTTACTTTCCTGATCAGGCCTTTAAGGGGAAAAAAGCTCCTCAATTGAAAAATTATAAAGTGGATTTGTGTCAGGTTTCTAAGGAGGTGTAGTAGAAAGGCTGAATTTCTGGATTGCTGGCTTCAAGGTTATGTTAAGGAGAGATGCAAGGAGGAGGGTTAGGGGCCACCTGGTCCAGAGTGTGTAGCACTTGGCCATGACAACTAGCAAAGTGATGTAGGTTTAAACAGGAGGCTCCCACAGCTGAGCATAAAACAGCACTGACTGCTTGAAAAAAAGTGTAAAACAATCATCACTTTCAGATTGGCTGAAATGTACGGACCTTGAATATAGTAGGATATATAAGGCCACTGGTTTATGCAGTATGGTGAACTTCATAATGTTAGGTCTACTAGAAAATATACTGCCTCGACTCATGCTACTTCCTTATAGCACGGACACTACAATGCCTACAGAAGTGAATCTGCTTACCAGATAGAGGCCAGCACTGTGTCTGACCTGGGCAACACTGCTCATCTTGGGATTATTTTACTTCTTATTTATTTTTAAAATATTTTCTTAATAACTGTAGGTATTACTATACAGCACCAGTGAGTTTACAGGGCCATGTGTGAGGCATTTTGCTTATGTCTAGGATTTTATGTATATTTTCTAATTTAATTTTTATGGGTCTCTTTCATTGTACCATAATGTCTATCTGTCGTCAGCTCTTATAAAGAGTACAAATAAAGATGGGGATGCAAATGTGTATAAATCCCTGAAGCAGAATTCAAGAATGTGGCACCAAGGTAAATCATAATCCATCAATATAATTCCCCCCCTCTCTGTCTGTTCACTTATTAGTGGATTGATCACACTGGTTTCAGTAAAGAAGGTTCTTGGCTCTTATTCATATGGCTTAATTATTTACTTTGGCAATTTATAGAAAAAAAATCTTATTGGATTTGCCAGTGATAAAATATAAACTTTCTAATTCCTACAAACCTTTTTAGGTTTGCTAGATGTTTTTAGTTCTTCCAGAGAACGCATTGTTGTCCAGTACATGTTTTTGCTCTGGTTAGAAATCAAAATAATTTTCTTTATAAGAATGAAGAGAAGGCTTCAGGGTGACCTAATTGCAATCTTCCAGTACCTGAGGGGAGCTTAAAAAATAGTGGGGGAGAGATTTTTTAAAAGAGTATGTGGTGACAGGGCAAGGGGAAATGGCTGAAAACTGAAATAGAGAATACATTTAAATTAGATATGAGAAGTGAATTTTTTACTGTGAGTGTGGTGAGGCACAGAAATAGGTTACCAGAGAAGCTTTGGATGCCCCATACCTGGAAGTGTTCAAGGCTGGGTTGGATGGGGCTCTGAGGAGCCTGATCTAGTGAAAGTGAAAGCCCACAGCAGGGAGGTTGAAATGAGATGGTCCTTAAGGTCCCTTTCCAACCCAAGCCATTCTTTGATTCTATGATTCTTTATAGCAGCCCATTCCATTAGTTTAAATGTAAAAATTATTCTAAGTTGCACTCATTGGATTTGCAAGTAGCTAAAATGATTGACAACTAGACAATCAGGTAATCAGTGTTCCTATGTCTGTCCAAGCGTTCTGGTGCTGTATCAAGTAACTGACAGATGATCGCTGAGCTACCCCATAGCACTGAAATAGCATAAAACTTCCCATTCCCTTCACCAAGCAGACATTTTTCTGAATTAATTGTTTATCTATTTATTGTCTTTTTCAAACTAGAAAAAAAATCCAATCTACTAACATTCTCAAAGTAACACAAAGGAGTACTAGCTGATAATGTTCTTAATTAGCCAAGTACTTTTCTTAAAATATTAAAATTTGTTTAGCCTTTGTCAACAATCACAGTGGCAAAGCCTGTCCTCATTTTTTCCTCAGTTAAAGTAACAGGACTAGTGTTAACTTTATTGCTTTTCTTGAGAAACTGAGAATTTAAGTGTTTTAAACTTGTTTCTTGTCATTGCAAGAAGCTTCTAATCAATGTTTTCTCTCTTCATAATTGGAACAGCTTTAGTACAAACAAGTTTTACTGCATCCATCTTTTGACAAATTGCCTACTGTATCAAACACAATAATTATTTTTGCAAGGTTTTGTGTACCAGCATGCTGCTCATATTAAGCAATATAATTATTCTAATTTCACAGTAATTCTTAATTTCTATCACCAGTAGCAAATCATGGGTGAAGCAAATAACAGGACTGGAAGGGAACAGTCCTCTGGTTTAACCCTAGTTCATAATTTTCCAAGGATACATTAGCATACCTCTTTTCTTCAAAAGAAGACTCTTCATATTCTCAGTCCTACTTCCAGCAGACTCTCCCATCTTTGTCCTCTACTCCTATTTTTGTCCCTCAAGGACTCTTCTTATTCCCCAAGGCATTTCTTGACTTCGGCATGTTTGTTTCCTGTGGTCCTTCACCAGACTGCTGCAGGCACAAGTGGTGCCTGTCCCAGTGCCGGGACTTACACCAGGCATCCATGTGGCAAGAAAGTCAAGCCCTACTGCAACATCTGGCTGCAGCATCAGTCCCCTCCCTCTTCCTGCTTGGCACAGTGCTTGCCATCCCTGTTGCTACTCCTGATAGTGATTATCTTGAATCTTCCACAATGCTGATACAAAAAAAAAAAAAAAAAAAAATTAATATTGTGCCACTGTCAAATACCTTGATATAGAATTATTAAACTGATTTGAAAAGCATTAAGGTGTATAAACTTCCTAATGGTACAATTCCATCTACTGTGTGTAAATGATTGCAGTATTGAAATTACATTGCAGTTGCTAGAAAACTACTTCAATCACTTCAGTAAATGCATTGCTGTGTGAACAGTATATTGTGATACTCAGGGTGCTGACACTGACACTGAGCATGTAAACAGAGCATGCTTAGGTAGTTCCTTTACTTGTGGTGATGGAGACACTGAGCATGTAAACGGAGCACACTTAGGTAGTTCCTTTACTTGTGGTGATGGACTACAAAGTCTGCTTACACTGGCTGTTCTTATCTTAGCAGTAAGATAAAAACCATGAGCCACAACAAAGTCAGTCGAATATCTCAGTTAATGTTCATTGCAAGTGTGCCAAGTCCTCCATGCTTTTGCCTTTCCAAAGAAGGTTATGTGTATCCAAGTGCTCACGAGAAAGAGTGCTGAGCCTTTGGCACCAAGGGTGCAACACCCAGTAGCACAGCTGCTTGCTGTAATGTGCGTTTATCTTGGTGTTATCAATATTGGCTGTGGTTGGCTTCCTGGCAGGCTTCCTGCCACATCCGTGGGTGATGTTCCAACTCTGGAAATGGAAGGGTACAATTTCATTTCTTTCCCTTGCAGTCTGTTAACAAGAGTACTGAGTACAAAGTCCTTTTTATTTTAGTCAGCATTGCAGTGTAATAAAGCCTCTCTCAGAACTGATTTGGCATTCACTACAGCCACTGAACAGCCCCCTAAGCCTTATCAAGGACTGGTTACCTGTAGCAGTAGTGGGTCTGTCCACCAGCTTCCAGTAGGATCTGCTAGAAAGGGAACTGTGCAATAGGCTCTGCACAATCAAAGGGAACAAAACATTTATTTAGAATAAATGAGTGGTCCCTTTTCAGATGTGTTGTTAAAGGAGAAAAAGCCAGATGTTGACTATGGAAAAGTATTAATTTAAATAAGTTTTGTTCCAGATGACTTTTTAAATAGAAAGGAAAATGAGGCCTTCAGAGTGTTGGTCATTGTCCTGTCCACCTAAGTAGTGATGCCTCAGGAATGACTTCCTGTTCCCAAGCCACTGCTCAAGTCCTGGCCCACGTGATGTGTGTGTGTGGCTGACAAAGAGGCGTATGGGCCAAAGAAGTTTGGCACCATGGAAACTCAGAGGCTTGGCATTGAGGAGAAGGAAGCAGCCCTGACTAGGAGAATGTGATTCCTTTCAGAGCATGGTCAAGTTGAGGGCCTGACATAGAAGCCACATCATCCTTTCAGTCCTGACCTTCAGTAGCAGCAGAAGGCCTTGGACCAGTGGCCATGCACAATCAAATGCTGCTGCATCTCTTTGCAGTTAAACAGCTCATCATAGCAGGGAAAGGCAGCTGACCTTCCTTCCTGGTGTGTTAGTAGCTCACTATTCATTTTTTTGTGTTATGCTGGTTTAGGCTGCAGCACTGGGCTCTGGTGTTCCCTGCCATGGTTGCAGAGACAGGGTCTGCCCCAAAGGTAAGGCTCTTTGCAGTTTGCTAAGTTGATGACTCTGTGGCAGGAAGCAAAGGGTGAATATAGGATGCCCTAGAGTATGGTGTTGAGAGGTTTGTCAGAGTTTGGGAAGTCGCAAATCTATTGGCATAGGCACAGTGATGTTATAGTAGCAAGATCTTGTCCATGCAACCTCTGAAAAGCAATCTCTGCTAGTATCTTACCCCATTCACTCTGGGGTTTCATTCTAGACTGAGCCACTTGAATTTCTGGGGTATTTAATATGTAGATGAGGTGTCTGGCTACTCCCAGGTTTGCTTCTTAGGATTATTTTGTAACATGAATACAGCTTATAAGGACATTTTACTGTTACTTTTGGGAGAATAGTTTAATCAATTGGGTGTTATATGAGTCTTGCAATTGTATGCAAAGTGACTCTCAACTGCTGCTGGCTCAGAAAGTTTGAAGCTGTTCATGTGAGAATCTCATGTGTCTCATTCAAGGTGAATGAGGTTGTGAGTGACAAAGTACCTTGCGGTTATTTTTCTTTTCTTCCCCTAAAGACTAGGAGAAAAGCAGAGCTATTCCTTTCCGCTCCCCTTATCCCTCAAAAGAGCAAGTTTGTATTTGATCTATTTTCTTTTTTTTTCTTTCTTAATGCATAAAACTAGGTCATGAGATCCATCTGTAGACTGCTTGGCAAATTTCTTTTAATTTGTTTGAAGAATCAGCCACAGATTTGATGTAACCAGTGTCTTTAAACACCACTGGTTTTAGAAGGTGTGTGTTGGTATAGACAAATGAAGCATTGCTTTCTCTTGGATAGTCAGCCAATAGTACCACATAAAACAAAGCAGCAGTTAATTTCTCAGTCACAAGTACTGTTTAACAGTATTATTTGAGCTGATCTTGTCTTCTGTTTGCAAGAGTCTAATACTAAAGACTCACAGACTTCTGTTAGTATTCTAAGCATGGAGATTTCCCTAAAGAATTTCTGGGTGGTATTTGATCTTGGTGTTTAACAGTTTCAGGAGGTCTGGCATCCTTGTCCTTCTATGGCAAAAAGTGACTTTGGTTCCTGCAAATATGCTCTGCAATAAGACATTCAGTTTCTTTATAACTTTTTGTAATCAGTGAAGTGGGACTTCCTGTGGCTGTATGGCCTCAAGATTTTGATGAATAATGTCCTGACATGTCTACTGCAAAGCTAAAATTAGGCCATATTTAGATGCATGACTTTGGAGTATAGTGACAGGAGTGACTGTCTGGGTTGTCAATATATTGGCCAGTAGTTGTACTTTCTATAAGATAAATATTCATAAATACTCGCAAATAACTCATTTTTTCTGCACAGAATAATTTGTTCCCAACAAAATCTGTCCAGTGCTGGAGAGAGTCTCATTGAAAGCAGCCACCTCACCATAATCCTCTTCTCTTGCTGCAAAAGTTCTCTTTCCTAAATTGGCTCATTTGCAAAGCCCAAATCTCAAATATATTCTATTAAAAGAGGTCAGTCCCAGCCTCCAGCTGGATAATCTCATCCCTTAGTTGTAGATTAATATTTATTGGTCTTTCATTAATTATTTGCATTTAATTTCTGATCTCTCAGGATTCATGCACAGTAGGGCTCATGTCCAGTCCATGTGCAAAACAGTTTTGTTTCATGAAAAACTGGGATAAAATGGACATGAGGAAAATTTTGAGCCTAGATGATTAGTAATGAATTGTTATTGTTAGGACTTTTTTTAAAGTATCAGTGAAGCAAAAACAGTTCAAGTCTTATAAGCTATTAAAACATTTATGAAAATCACTGAACAAAAAAAAAAAAATTCCTCTTTTACGCTGACTTTGTGTGTATTAGTGGCTGACAAATTTCAGTAAGGCTTAATCTCCATGTATGTTATATTCAAAGATTAAGTATTTCTTCTTCTTTCTTCTGTGTGGTTTTGTGCCAGTCACTTGAATTGCAGGGTCAGCATCCAGACAATAATATCCAAAATCCTGGTCCAATCTTGCTGATTGGTGTTGCTTTTCAATCTGTCAGAGGTTTCCAAATGTGTTGCACTGTCTTTAAGTTGCTCATTTTTTGTTGGAAGACTGTTTTCCTCATTTTTTATCATGTATTTAATTAAATCCTTGTTTTGTGCATCTCCTTGCAGTTGTCTTTTGCTAACCTTTTCCCACAAAATAGTGGCAAGAATGTACAATGTAAATGGATTTGCAATAATTAATAAGCCTTTCAGAGTGAGAGTTCATTTTAATACTCATGAGCTGAAATTATGTCACTCTTATTATAAATATATTTCTTCATGTGACTGTATTGCTTGCTGCACAGAAATAATGTTCAAATTCCTTGTAATAGTACTATAGCTTTATTTTTCTGCCTTTGATCATATTGGTTACAAATGGCTGTAGATGTCTTATTCCTATTTGATCAATTATGTTTTGACTTAGTCTTTTTATTGGTAAAAAAATTGTGCTTTGAGCTATTTTGAAATATGTGCACTGGAAGATTTTGGATTTAACAATTTTTGGCATATCCTATTTTCAGCCTGTCTGGAGATTGTTCAAGGTTTTTACTGTACCATTAATCAGATTTTGACTTGGGACAGAGTCATAAAGAGCGACTGTGAAGTGCTTTGTATCACAGTCAAATTCTCCAAAATATCTGTTACAGAGCTAGTTTAATTTAAGGAACTGTAATTAACTGTCTTTTTCATCATTCCACCACAAATTGAATTTTTTGAAAATTAAGTATATAGGACAAAATATTTGTAGTGGAACATAGATTCCAGAAATACCCAAATCTAGATCGTGGCACAGTAAATATTGATCAATTTCCTGTATCAAAGGCCTTTCAGAAGTCAAGGCAGATACATAAGATGCTTTTCCCTTGTCCATTGATCCAGGCATTCCATTGTAGAAGGCCACTAGATTAGTCATGCATTATTTGCCCTTTATGAAGTCAGAAATCATAGAAAGCAAATATGCTCTAACTTGCTAGGATTAAATCAATATACAACAGATCTCTTTGCTATAAATGAAACTTAGTTAGCAGAGCACCAGTTGTATGTATGACTGGTGGGCTATGGACTAACAGTCTTGATTGTCCAAATCTCTATATCATATAAATACTAAATCTAGTCCTTATCACAAAAAAAAAAAAAAAAAAATACAGTCAGTATTCAAGTATAAGGTTTTTCAAGGTTAGGGCTGCAATAAGTGTTTAGTAGAATCTTTGATGACAGTGATTTCACATTACCATCATCATCTCTGTCAGATTGCTTTTCTATACGAATTAAAAAAAAAGTCTGCTTTTGATGCCAAAATTATTACTGTTACTTCCTTTTTATTTGGTAATTGAAAAATTCACAGATAGGACTTAAATGTGCCATGTTATCATATCCATATTATCCTCTTAGTGCAGAGAGGGTTAACAAAAAGTTCATGCAATTAATCCTCATTCATCAGCCTCACTACACTTTATGAAATAATCCCTGTATTTGGTCTGGTATTTATTGGTCAATCTTGCATTGTTTTTTCATTCCTCTCTAAATATCAGAGGTAAACCTGAAGTTTTATTTTAAGCATGGTTCTGTTTTGAGATCTTAATTTTCTATTCTACTTCTTATCTTAGACCTGGAAATGTTTATTAGGTCAAAAATGCTCACTGTGCACATTGCTTGCAGGAGTTGCTGAAAATAATCAGAGTATTGCTTTGTGAGATTGCTACATAAATATGTTGAACTATCTTTAGTAAATTAAAATCATTGTTTATTTGCAAGAGCTTCCAAGCACCATGTATTTGCTGACAGGTCTTCATTTCCTGCTGATGAATACATCTATGAAAAGTATGAACATGTTTTGGAGATAGTTATTATGAAAATCTAGTGACTGCTGCCATTCCATGCTAACATGATATTTTACAGGCTTCAGTTGCTCTGGCAAACAGTGGAAACATAAAACTGATGAAGGTAGCAGTCTGAAAAGAAAAGAAATGCATACATTTTCTGAGAAGACCTGTTCTCCTGGAGACAGAATAAGCAAAATTTGAGTGGTTGCCAAATTCTAAGCAAACCTAATATTGCTACATACCAAAGTAGCCAGCATTTTTGTGACTGGGACATGCCTGTGTGCTGTGGTAGAGTTGGGGAAGTTTTATTAATGTCTTCACAAAAATCTGAAGCCTTTCTGCCTTCTTGTTTATAAAAGTAAATAATTGGTCTCTTGTTTGATATATTTGCTGATAAAAAAGGACTGTCATAGGTTTTTTTTCCTACACAGAAGACCAACAATTTACTTGGTCTTTGTACGTTCTTATTATACATATAGTTGAAAAATATTGCATGTTTCAGCTATAACTTTTGTTTCTATGATCTTGAACATCAATACTGTGGCTATGACTTACCTCAAATAGTTAAATTCTGTGGATGCTACTTGTTCCTCTCTTTGCAGCTGCTCTTTCTGTCCTTAGAGTCTTCTCACTGCCTTGTGTAGAAATGCTGCGTTTCCCAGGCTTATTCACAGCTCTAAAGCCATCATGCTCCATTGCAAAGCTTAGATGCAATTAACATCATCCTCTCTCAGCAACATCCTCTGCTCATGTTTTTTTCTGTCTTGAACTGTTAATCAGTAAATGGATATATTGCTGTATAAATCTATGGTGTCCTGACATTCTGAACACTTTATAATTTGTCTTGTTATCTCAAGAATATAGTAAAACTGGAAACATTCTATCTAATATGTGTCTGATTTTGTGATCAAGGAATCAAATGATTCCTATATGGTGGACAGTTTGCTGGATCCTCATCCAGGCTCTTTGGTCTCAAAGAGAGAACTAGGTTATGCATGTGTAAAGCTGTGAATGGCACAAACTATATAGGGAACTTCTTCCACTCTCATTCTGTGCAAGAGTTAGTGGGTGTCAAAGCCACATAGACCATGATAGGGTGCAAAATATAATTCATCATCACATGCTATTTAGCTGTGGAACTGGTCATCACAGGATATTGTGGAAACTAAATATGTGTTCCAAAACCAATTGGATTAATTAATAGAAGAAAAATATCTCAATTACTATTAAGTACAAAAATTTGCTTTTCACTCAGAAGTCCCTGAGATGATGATTCCTGGAAGCAGTGCTGAAGCTTGCACTACTCAGATCAAACCTTACCATCTGGCAGGTCTGTTCTTACTCATTTGTGTGATTCTGTAATCTGACACCCAGGGCTCTGGAAATGCTGGGGAGAAATTTGTCCCAAAATGTCAGTGTAGCTGAAGAAATGAAAGGAATCAGCACAATGAGAAAAAGTCCCAATGGCTCAGTGAAGTTGAGGGGGAAGCAATAAATATCACAAAATGGTTGAGATTGGGAGGAACTTCTGGATGTCTTCTGATCCATCCACCTATTCAAGCAGGCCCACTTAGAGCTGGTTGCCCAGCACTATGACCCTGTATCTAAGGAGGGATATTCTAGCACCTCTCCAGGCAACCTGTACCAGTGCTCAGTCATCTTCATAGTGCAAAGTGTTTCCTGATGTTCAAGCAATGTCACCTGTGTTTTAGTTTGTGACCGTTGCCTCTGGTCATGTCAATGAGCACATCTAGAAGAGTTTGACTCTGTCCCCTTTTCACACTCCTTTCAGGTTGTTTTCTGAAAGCTGTTTTCTTAGTTGGGTGTCCTCTGATGTCCTGGTGCATGGGGTTGTCCAGCTGCAGGACTTTGCACTTCTTATTCAACTTCCTGGGGTTCCTGTTGGCCTGTTTCTCCAGTCTGTTAAGCTCCCTTGGGATGACAGCATGGCTCTTTGGCCCCTGCTCTCAGTTTTGTGTCATTTGCAAACTGTCTGAATGTACACTTTGCACCACCACCTAAGGAAGGTGGTAAGCAGGATTAAACCTAGTATTGACCCCTGGGTAACTAATTGCCAGTTACTGGCTTCCAGCTCAACTTCGTGCCACTGATCACCACCCTCTGGGCCTGGCCAATCAGCCAGTTTTTGGTCCACCTTCCTGTCTGCTCATCCAGCCTATACTTCAGAAGCTTCCCTGTGAGAATCTTGTGGAAGAGTGTTGGAAAGCCTTACTAAAGCCTTACTAAATATCCACTGCTCCACCCTTTTCTACCAGGATAGTAATTTCTTCATAGAAGGCTGTCAAGTTTTTCAAGCATTTTGTGAATCCATGCTGACTCTTCCATATGATTCTTGTTTTCATGTGCTTAGAAATGGTTTCCAGGATTAGCTACTCCATCACCTTCCAAGGATGAGTCTGACTGGCCTGTAATCCCCTGGGTCCCCCTGCTTGAAGATAGCATGACATTTGCTTTCTTTTAGTCTTCAGGCACTCCTCCCAATTTTTGTGGTGAGTCAAGGATTATACAGTAGCATTACAATGGCATCAGCCAGTTCCCTTAGGTTCATCATCCACCCCACCCCCCCCCCCCCCATGGAAGAACTCCATGATGTTTGGGCCATCCAATATCTAAAAGGGAAGTCTGGAAGCAGCTCTGTCTTGTAAGTTAAAGCAGGAAATAAGCAACACTGAAGCAAGTCTAAGAAGTGGGAGATTATTGCTAGTGGTTGAAAATTACTGACACATAACAAATGAGTTCAAGCTGGAGTTGGTAAGTGTGATGCTTTTGCTAAAACCACTACTGAAGTTAATAAATAGTATCAAAACTATCAGTAGTTCAGCAGGTAGAATCCCTGGATGTTACTGAAGATATGGGTAGTCAATATAGAAAACTCATTGAACTGGCCTATTTAGCTTGCTTTGTATGCATGAATTGTGTTATTGCCAGCTGCAGCAGGTTTTGGCTTTGAAGAACAGCACAATGACACTGGAGGGAACAGCTACCCTCTTCTGCTCATCAACAAACTTCAAGTGTGGCTCCAGTCTTAAGAGAAAAGATTTTCATACTAGAGTCCCTGTCTAAGCTCTTTAATCTTTATTCCCTGCCTAAACCAAGTTTAAAAGAGTAATCTGTTTGGACAGATGGAAGCAAAGACTGTCATTTTATATAGTTTCATACTGTTGATATTCTGAGTGTTATTCAGTTTGACCTGCCAACAAACAGCTCACTTCATCTTTCCTATTCCTAAATTCCCCCACCTGAAATTCAGTTTTCTCTGGCAGCTCTGACACCACAAAGTTATTCTAATTCCCTTCCTCCAGCTCTTGCTCAGTGTCACAAGAATCCAGTACATCTGCAATATTTCTCAAGAGAAGTATTGCTTCTCTGCTTTCTCAGCTTTACCTTGTGCTACCATAGATGACAGTTCAGCTGACAAAATAAAAATTTGCATCACCCACTGACTGTGCTAACTCCTGACTTCTGGTAATGGCCATGCTATTCCAGATGCTGCAAAAACAGATCTACAAGCGTGAAAGCAGTAGGCTGCAAGAATTGGAGTGTCTCCACTGACTCCAAGGTATGCAAGTGAAGTCTTATTTTGCCTTGGTGTAAAAAGACTAGGCAAATACCTTGTCTTAAAGGACTAACTTCTCCTGTGCATATATCTTCAGGATTATTGAAGGAGTGTCACTTGGGAGAGTGTCTACTGAATATAGTTTAGTTTGAATTTGTCAATATTCACCAGATTAACTACTTTAAGGACTTGTAGCAAAGGAGGAGGAGAATGCTGCCTTGATGCATGACAAGGTGGCATATTAGCAGCTTTTTTTTAGGAATGTTGAGTTTGACAAAGATGCTCAAGCTAGTGGAAGCAGAAGCCATGGTATCTCTGCAGCCTTATCTAGCCAAAGTAGAAACAGATTAGAAAAACACAGAGATGGTATAGAATTGGACAAAATATCTAAGTCACCCATGCATGAGAAGATTCTTTCTGGATACTGAAGGCAGATGCAGATATGAGTTACCTGGTACCAAGATGAAGGTAGAATGCAGAAAAACTGCACTTTTATGTGAATAGCATTTAGTGATCATCAGCTGGAGCCAAGAAAGAAAATGTTTATGTCTTGGGCTTTTGAATGGATACACTGAGAATTACAGTGCCATGGTGGGCACTGACACTGGCATTTCTTTGCACCTGTAAGCTTCTCTTCAATGCAGGATGGAAGGTCTTAGAGCTCATCTTTTGAGGTAGAAGTGACTGAATTTGTGCTTAGAGCTAATCCTTTGAGGTAGAAGTGATTGGAATCTGTGCTGTAAATTCCAATCATGGATGCTACAACTGGAGAGGAGATTCTTTTTCAGAATTAGAGCTATTGGTTAGGATGACCTGTTCAAACTGCATGGGCAGATGCTGGCCTCACTGATCTCTCAGCCTGCCTAGGCAGTCTTTTAAAATTTGGTTTTCTTAACCACAGATCTGTATAGCAATATCTTCTGCCTCTGAATGTAGGCAGAAATATCATCTCCTCAGGACTGCCAGGATTCTCTACAGCTTCCATGGCTGCCAGACTGTTACTAATGCCAGCTGCAGAGTTTTTAATCTTCAAGGTACAAATTATATCTGGAGCTGAGCATCTGAAACTGTTTTTCTCTCCTTGTGACAACTGCTTCTTTCAGCATTAGAGTTGTGTGCAAATGGCTCTTCTCATGGCACTGACCTTTCAATTTGAAATCATAGTAATTTCCTTTGGGAAACTATCCCAGGGACTGCTGCAGAACTTTGCATGTTTGGGAAGTAGATCCCACTCCTGGGACTGGGCCTGTTGGTATTCATCTGGCCCCTTAAGCTTTGCCATCATGCAGTCAGTTGACAAATGCACTAGTCAAGGTACTGAGGTGGGCAAAGCTAGCAAGGGTGCATCAGTAAGTGCTTGTGTGTTTTTATTAAAAGGAGACACACAGTGTCTGCCAAGCCTTAGGGTGATATTTAAACCTTGGGTAGGCTGGTGTGTCTGTGCCTGGGAAAAGGATCTTGGCTTTACCTTTCTGACCTTGGTGTCTCAAGTGCAACTGCTGTATTCATCTTTCTCAGCAGTTTTTCAAGGGTGATGGAGCCTTTGACGTTTATTTCTTGGTAAGAATCTTGTAGGAGATAACAAATAATATTTGTTTCTTGTTCATGGCCCCAAGGCAGCTGAGGGGCCCCTGGGTGGTAGGGCCTGACCAACCTTGTGTTATATATATTTGGGAAACCAACATTCAAATTATTCAGTCTTCCTCACCAGACTTGTTCATTGTGGACATACATGGGTTTCTCTTTCTTTTTTTAGTGATGTCATAGCTCTGAAAAGCAGTATAGTGTCCTGGGAAATGGGGTGTTAGTGCTAAATAGCAAATATTAGGCTCCTTGACATCCAGAAAATTGTGGTCCCACTGTTGTTTGTCCTGTGTGTATACATTAGTCATTTCTATCAGAAACAAAATGGTGGTGGCTCAGGTGAGCTAGCCTACCACAGCAGCACCATATATCTGAAAGGGCAGCTCAGGCCCTTGACCTGGAGTAAAACCTGTGATGTCTGGAGCAATTCTTGTGATCCCATATGCTGGAAAAAAACAGGTCCATAAACTGGAAAGAGAAGACATCAGAGCCCCTCTGAAGAAGTCACAAGGAGCAAATGCAGCGGATGTAGAAGTAAGATCAGTGAGAGCAGATGTCACTGTACACAGTGCTGCAAAAAGGTAGGAGTCATCCTTTAGGTGTCTGTTTCTGTGCCCTGAGCAGGCAGATACATGCAGTGCTCATGCTGTATTAAAGAAGTGTGCAGGTCAGAAGACACCTATGAGCATAGAATAGATACTGAGCACTACAAGTGCAGAGTGAACATGACAGAGCAGATTTGGTCTATATGGTGCTCTTTGGGCTGCAAAGAGGAAATCGATGCCTGGGGACATGTTCGTGTTCATGTAGAAGTAACCTAAGGTAACTGAAATGCAGTTCTTGGTACATAACCATATCCAGCTTAAATATGTGTGTCTAATGAGCTAAAGACATTATTTAAATGTCTGTTTAAAACCAGGTTTCTCCAGAGAGTTGCCTTTTACGTCTGGTCATCATAGTGTTCTTCCAAACAAGAAAAGGTTTTTATATAATATATGTACATTATTATATGCCCACTCAGGCAATCTAACTAGCCTGGTAGCCCAAGTCACCTGTAGCCATCACCATTCAACTTCTGAAGGGAACACATAAAGTATGTGTACAGGATGAACCATGTTAACAGACATAGAGATAAATATGTACAGAGAAAAACCACAGTAACAAACAACATTTGTTCTGAAGGAGGTCTTTTTTAGCTCTGGTAATAAAGTTGCATTTTTGTGCTATGGATGTATTTCAAATATGTTACACAAAATCTGCATTAACAAACCCAATAAACTGGGTCTGCTTTAATAGCTATTAGGTGGAAATTAGTGTCTTTTGGGGAACAATTAGAGCTCCTCCTAGTGCCTTTGGAGTAATATTGTACAGGAGCTGTACCAATAACACTCAAAATATCTTGCAATTTTCACAGAAATAAAAAGTAATTAACAGCTTGCATTAGTGTTCTCATTATGTAACTTCTGAACTGTTTCAAGGCTAGGATTTTAATTGGAAAATTATTGGAAAGCTTTCCCTTAAGAACTATTCCCTTTTTCTTTTTATCTCTCTGTGTTATATAAACAGATTTTAGAGTATTTTTTGTGGTACTGCTGCTGGGGAAAATAATTACATCTTTGGCTTATTAGAAGCAGACAAGACAACTTAGGAGAACTGGATAAACCTGTACATTTTCATGATGAGACTGTTTGAAATTACCCATCAGCATGTATAATTATTTTCTGTTTATCTTATATTTTCAAAACAAATGTATACTCTAGAGGATATTATCTAGCTAATTGTGGGTAGAGTCTAAGTTTTGTATGCCAATAAATCAAACTGGGAGACAATTCTTTTAGCCTATTTTGTTTTTTATTATTCTTCCTGAACTCTGAATTCCTTTGTAAAGAAAAATTTTACTATAGCAAAGACATATAAATGCTAAATAGTACTTTTGTAATAGAATTTACCATAATCTTTATAAATATTTACCATAATCTTTATAAATATAAGGGTTTGTTCAGCCTGGAAAAGGGAAGAGAAGGTTTAGGGATGACTTTATTGTGGCCTTCCAGTACATGAAGGGAGCCTACAAGAAAGATGGAGAGGGACTTTTTACAAGGGCTTGTAGTGACAGGACAAGGGGGAATGGTTCAAACTCAGAGTAGGTCTAGATTAGATATTAGGACAACATTTTTTATGGTGAGGATGGTGAGGCACTGGAGCATGTTGCCCAGAGAAGTTGTGGATATCTGGAACTATTCAAGGCCAGGCTCAACGGAGCTCTGAGGAACCTGGTCTAATGGAAAAGTGTCCCTGTCCACAGCAGAGGGGTTGGAACTAGATGATCTTTTAGGAAATTTCCAATCCAAGTCATTCTTTGATTCTATGAAATATACTACAAATTTATATTACATAGGTGAAGCATAATGACAAATTTAGTCTGAGAAGTTCCACATGTTCTGTGTCAAATGAGGGGACAGGTAGTTACTGACTTTGCTCATATTAAAATCACACTGCTGTCAAAAGACAGCAGCAATGGCTTTAAGACTGATGCAGAATCCTGTTTTAGTGAAGTAACACTGTGGGCTTAAAGCTGGTGAAAGTATTTATATGTTAGCTGAACTGTTCTTGAGCTTGATCAAAAAAACTGGCATTACATTGGGAACTTTGGCAGACAGTGTGACACAACTATCCAGCTTTGGGAAACTGGGATATTTTGGCAACTAAAAGGAGATTAAAAAACCCCACAGACCTGGAAATTTTTTTGCTTTCTGGAAGTGTTGACTATGGTTTTATCTCCTTGTAGGTATAAATTGAGAATGTCTAGTTAATTGAATGTACTGCTCAAACATTTTCACTGTGAATTAATCATCTTGAACCCTGCTTTTATGTTTTCCTCTACTCTTGAGAGAGCAGTTTTAAAAAGGACACAATTATTTTGTTTGAGATAACAGAGGATCCAGGGCTCTTGACAAGACAGTGGATCATTAGGACAATAGTAGATCACACTGAGTGGGGTACCAGTTCTGAAGTGATGCAGCACGTGGTGCTGCAAGTATGCACGGGATAAAGATTGACTTTGATGGTATTTCAGTTCAGTATTAAACCGGTCTCACAGACCACTTGGACAATTTGTGCAGTGCAAGGACTCTGCTTGTGGCACTAAAGCAGGCAACCTGTTTTCAGAGGCTGTGATCCTCCTTGTTGCTGAAGAAGCATTGTACCTACCTAGAAGGCAGCATTGCTAAGTTGCAATGATAAAACATTTGTTATGTAGGGACATAAAGAATGGGAATTTAAGCCTTAGCCTATGTCTTTTTTCTGCCTTTTGAGGCACTGAGTCCTTCCTAGTCTTTGAAAGGAGCCCAAAATTAAACAGAATCACCCAGTCCTGGAAATTTGGTGAGAAGACAAAGCATCTACTTTTCAGGGATGGCACATTAATGTTTAGGGCTATGTATGTCAAGGAGGATTCTTTCACTTGCCAAAACAATCTGTAATGAAATAACATATTTATTATGGGTAGAAGAGTCGACTGTCTAAAAGGCAAGTGGTTTTGTTTGTTAATATGACTTCACTAGGACAGTGAAAACACTTAAGATTCTTCTTAATGGTGTGTTAAAAGGCAGATTGGTGTAGAGCACAGAAGTATACTGCCTTATCAATAAGCTGATGAAAGCATCATCATTATTAATTGTACTATTCGCATAGAGGATATTGTTCAGTTTGGGTGACTGAACTGAGATATTTCTAAACATGTTTGAACATAATTTTTTAAGATGTCATTTGGCTTGCAATAGTCTTATCTGCATCAACAATCACAGCTGAAAATGGAACCATATATCTCCAGCAGACATTGAATTCCTGGATCTTTTGAATCTGAAGCTGTCACCACTCTAAATATCTTTTTAATCTTTCTGTTTGAATTGTAGTTAACTGCTGACATTATAAAAGCAACCACTTCCAAGAAGATGTAATGACAAAATTCCTAAATTTGGTGTCTGCTTCATTACGCTCACCCATATTTGCATTTCTTCAGGACTTTTTCCAGCTCCTATTACCACTTGAAATGTTACTGGTGAATCTGTTCTCATGTGTGACTTTTGACTACTGGTGAATCTGTTCTCATGTGTGACTTTTGACTAAGTGAATGGAAATAAAGTGAAGGATCAACCTTTTACTGTGAAAGACTCTGGTACCTGTGAACATGTTATGTTTGTCATGATGGATTAAGTACTAAAAGGAAAGCTACACTTTTTCATTTGAGGTATTTTGCTCAATTTAAGGCCTAGTTCAGGGGTATTAAAATACAAAAACTAATGGAGCTTTAGTTGCATATATATGATAAAGGACCTCGGATATGGAAGCCTGTACTCTTGCACAAGACTTGTTGGACACAAGATGTTTACCATGCATTAGCACAATATATTCTGAAATACACCTTTCTGTCAGGTAATATTTTGATTGCATGATTTAACTAATAGTCTCCTGCATGCTATGTAAATACTTTCTTTGCCTGGTGAAATTCAAAACATTAATAGTCACATTAATTTTTGATTGTTGCTGTTAGGTTTAGGTGTTATCAATAGATTAATTGTAAATCTTCTAAATGAATTGTATTGCTAGAACATGGAGTGCAGCTGTTGTTATTCCTCAGATTAATCACAAAAAATTATTTTTGTTGATGTACAGGTTACCTTGAACAATCCAATTGGACATTCAATATTCATATTGTCACCCACTTATTGTAGACAGAAAACGACCTATTTTTAGAATTCTGTTCTTGCATTACAAAATATGTTTGACTGAACATAAGAGAAAATATTTTTTTTAAAATGCAATTGAAACCACTGAAATTTAGGTTCTAGTTTTTTCCTTCCTTTCTTCCTCCTCCTTCCTTTCCTATGCAGATGGTTTCTAGTATAAGCTTTGACAGGACTTTACAGTTCCTGTCAAAGCCCTGTGATTTACAGCCATAAAAGCATGGCTTCTGAACTCTTTTCTTCCATCCTAACAGGCAGCATACAGCCCTTATTCTCTTGGTGAATTGCATTTGTTCTGTAATAGATGGAGAGCTGGCAGAAAAATGGCTGGAGTATTTATGAAGGTGTGAAAAAAACCCAGATGAATTATCCTGCCATAATGTGCATTTTATATTCCCTATTCTTTTCTTTCCTTTCAGTTTTGCTACTTTCAGTATTCCTAAACCATTGCATTAAGAAGCACAAGGGCACAAAGATAAGGTGTGACCTTAGACCTATTTCCATTAATGTGTAGCATAATTTTGTTCTATCTTTTCTTTGCTACTGCTGCTGTCAGACTTATTTCTTAATAGCATACTTCAAAGGCTTAAAATTAATCTAAACTATTTGTCAGTGGGAGAAGAAAACCATTAAACAATAGCAAGCAAAAATCTAAGAGGTATCTTCGGCTAAATGTTACCCACATCAATTGGTATACCAGAAACCTGATTTTGAATCATATTGTCCTGATTAGAAAAATATTTTTCCCCCCATTTATTGATCTGGGATGAGGTGGAGGCATAATTTGAGTGCTTAAACTAACTCATGTTATGACTGTGCATTACAGTAGGTAATGAGAGATTCTGGTTTTTGGGTTTCTTAAGTTTGTAATTTTAATTTAAACTTCTGAAAAGCTGATCACCATCTCACCGGGCAACTAGCTGTTTAAAAAGGATTTGCTCTCCTTCATGGCAATTTCTCCTGCTTCAAGTTACTTTTTCATGTCTGATATTCTTAGATGTCATGTGATTAAAATAAAACATAAAATAAAGGCTTTCTCATAGCCAGTTCCTAATATCTGAAAAATTGTATTGAACTGTGTAAATATAAAATAATTGGATTAAGAGAATGTTATTACCAAAAACATCTTGCAGAAGTTGTATCACTTACTGGGTTGGTTTCATAGTATGGAAAGCACACGGGGCTCTAAATATTGAGAACCAGACTGCTTGTAACACCAAGCATTGCTCTGTCAGGACTTGGGTCCATCTCTTGGTTCATGTACTATGAAATTTTAATCATGTTTTTATTAGGCTAGTCAACTGGAGAATTAAACTTCCCTTCTGATGTCCAGCTTAAAGGAAAGAAAGACATATTACTTTAGCAAATACCATATTTAATCTCCACAGTTCCAAGTAGCTCTGAGAATGACTAAGATCACTTGCTTTCATAATGGTTATTGATGTTCACTCCAAAGATGGGTTTGCAGATTGGGCCACCATAGTATCAATAGAAAACAACTTTTTCAGTGAGGACTAATAATATAGGCAAGCTGGGTGGACCTCATGGGCAGTTTGAAATAAATAATAAGATAGAATTAAAGATTTGCATTCTGTGTCTTTAAATTTAATTTGAAACATTAATTTTCCTTTGTCCCTTATTCTATTACCTTTTTTGTTGTGTGTATTTTAGGATATTTATAAAAGATAGTATTAGACAAACATCACAGAAAGTGAGTAAAATATAAATTCAGTTAAATAAAAATACATTTATAATATGCTACATTGTTTATAAACATATTTCACTGACTCTACATTCAGTCAAAAAGCCAGGCAGGTCTCTGGGCACAAAGGAGAGGCCTCAGAGTGTGAACTGTCCTTATAAACATGCAAATATGGTTGAATTAGGCTAAGCTAATCACTGCTGAGGCAAATGAGCACCAGACCTGGAATACTAATAGAGGCTTCTGGCCTCAGCCTGTGATTCATCCAGGGAGACATGTAGCTGGGAGAGGGCTATGAAAAAGCATCATGTCAGGATCAGATGGAAAGGAAGAGTGAAGGAGTTTCTGTAGTGGTACAGACAGCCTAGTTATTTTGAATTGACAAGTCTGGGACCTGTGTCTACCAAGACTGGAAAAGGAGAAACAACTACTAAAAAGCAGAGTAAGAGAAAGAATTTTAAAATAACAAAAAATAAAGCCAAACTAAACCCTACTGGATGATGAAAGAGCAATTGCAGGGCACAGGACTGAGAACATAAGGTTCACATTGTGTCCAAGTCTTTACTTACAACTCCGAAGGAGTAGGCTTGGTTGGAAGATCCTGTCAGCTACTTTCTTAAACAAAAGAGGTGAAAGAGAAACTGGTGCATCAAACAGAGATGAGGAGAAAGCAATGCCAGATAGTATACTTGGGGTGATGTTGCTACTATGTATTTCACAATAGGATTCATATACCTTTCACCATTGATATATCTTGAGCAGAGTAGGCAACCCTGAATGTAATGAGAGTCTGTTTTGTTTGTTTTACAGATGAACTTTCTTGGTATAATAATTCCAAATATTGTTGAGTTTAAGAAAGCCACAAACAGCTATTTGAGGTCTTGCTCTCTGTCCCAATAGAGTATTTTCTCAGGTACTTAAAAACCAAAAAGTAATGTTTTGTAGAACAAGCGCTGGTTTTGGGTGCTGTGTATGTATCAGTTGAAGCCTGTTGCAAATTTCATTGGGTTTCCCAGATTTCAAGAAATGTCCTGTGGTGTGAGACCAATCTCTGATGGTGAAAATTTAAAATGTTGTTTAGGGAGAAAACACAAATTTAGCTGCTTTCTGCCATCCATTCCACTTGTAATCCTCTACTATCCATGTTTATTGTGTGAAGGATGGTGGAGGGGAAAGTTCTGGTCTGTTCCTTCAGCATCTGATACAACACCTACTTGAACCTTTTGCCTCTACAGCTTCCTACAGCAACAGATTCCACAAGTTCACTGCAGCCCATCAGGGAAAAAAGCAGTTTATACATTTTAAATTGATCCCCTTCTATTTTCAGTGAGTGATCTATAGTTCTGATACTTGAAGGATTTGGTGGAAAACTTGTGCATGTAACTTTTCCTCTGCTTTGTGATTTTGTAAGCTTTACTTGTATGCCCTCTCAGCATTTTTAGTTCTCCTTGCAAAGCAGCTGATCTCTCCCTGATATCATTCAAGTTGCCCTTCTGTGCTTCTTCCCTCTCTCTGCTATTTCCTTCCTGATGTGTGGAGAGTGGGGCTACAAATTGTGCTTGAGCTGAGAGCTTGGCAGGGCTTTGCATGGAGGCAGAATGGTGCCCTCTGTCTTGCTCTAGTGCCCTTCTGGGTTCAGAAGACAAACTGCATCATCAGCTGTTCAGTGCTGCAATGTGCAAACCCCTGCCCCAGCCATTTTCCTTTGGCATCTTCCTGATCTTGAGGCCATGTCTTTATGGCACTCCCCAGAAGGGAAATAAACAAAGACCCCTGGAATTCCCTGACTCCAGCACAGGAATTAATGCTCCTTTTGGAAAGGTTCAAATAGGATTTACTCCTGCCAACTAGAGGTAACCACCCTATCTTGAGAAAGGCTTGGTGACCATAATGATTGCCCATGAATTATGTTGCCACAGTCACAGGGGTGCAAGGAAAGATTCCCCAGAATCCTGCTTGTGGTAGCTCTTGCCTGGTATTGTTCACACTGCTGTGTAGGGAGGGAATTTCTTATTTCTGGCAGTGAATATTTGACTGTACATCAAACCTCACCATTTATTTTGATTTCCATATTTTTCTTTAATGAAATGTTTAATTCCTTTACATCATAGGCTGCTTTCTAAATTAGAAATTCACTTTAATATCAATTGTTTTTGAAACTTCTGTATTTTGAAAAGCAATCAATAAGGCTGAAATAGTTTACATGACCAGAAACTGAAGCCTAAAGGTACTCAGTCATTGCTGCAAGATTTTCATTAACATTTATCCACAAATAATTATGAATGTTTTATTCTGAAAAACATTTTATTCCTACAGCTATATTACTGCAAAGCTAGAGTACACACTTCTTTGTACAGACATTTCCAACCCTACATCAAACCAGTCTTTGCTTTCATAGGGTCCCTTCCACAGAAATGCTCCTATTAATATAGCAAATGGCAAAATACCAGGCAGTTTTGGGTCTTGGAGGCTTTATTATAAAGGAAAATCCAGTGGGAGACCCAGGCCCTGAAGCCCAGGGATGGAGATACCTGCCTGATGTACTCCACGTGTCCCCAGCAAGGCCTCCACAGGACATTTGCCTGTAGGGGATCAGCTACTGCTCCCATAAAACCTTCAGGCCATCCCCTCCTCTCACCAGCAGTCTTCCTGGGTTTCCATAAGGCACTTGCATCTTATTGCTTCTATTTCTCTGTGCTCCCAGTGTTCAGGAGATGGGGCACTTAGAAGACAATGTATGATTTTGGGGTGAAATAGACAATCCATATTTTAGTGGGCATACTTAAGAGCAAGCAATGTTCATGAAACTTTCCTTTCAGTGCTTTTCTTCCTTGAAGAAAAATATTAACTTGAAAATGGGAGATGTAAAAAAAAAAAAAAAAAAAAGGCTTTTTTTTTTACACTTGTTTTTTATCTTTGTGTAGTTTAATATTCACAAACTACCAACATGTTACTTGAGAGTCTGTTTTATTTCCTGTGATATTTTTGTAGCTATGTGATGTGAACATTATTTGTGTCTGTCAGAGCCATGCAGAAGGTAGAAATGCCTGCAAAGGCATAAGGAAGCTTCTGGGTGCATAGCAGGTGTTGGGTTTATGCCTAAGGCTGACAAGGACTAATTGTCACTAACACCTGCCTGAAAGAAGCTGAGCAAGGTTACAAAACATGTAAACTGTTAAGTTCAGCAAAGTGCTAGCTCTGAATACCTGGAGAGAATGCAAACCAGACAGAGGGTGTTCCTCTGTGAAGTCACCTTGTTTGAATTGTTTGATAAACCATTCTTCAAAGCAGTGAGTTAGAAATTACCTGCTATAAAAGAGATTGAACAGCAGGTTGCCTTACAAAAGTCCTATGATTTGAAATAGATCCCTCAGCTTGTCTGCAAGAGCCAGATCTCTGCCTTATGAACACACTGTGAAGTCTCCTTTAGGGGGTTAGGAGGAGGATTTATGTACGATGAAGGTGCTTTTGATCCTGTGGGTAATGTTCTCTGGTTTCTGAAAGCTTGCTTCCAGGGAGCCTTTGCTGCAGTTCTGGCTGTAACGAAGATAATCCTAGCAACATCAGTGTAAATGTAATGCTTTGTATGTTCAAACACTGAATGCTTTAAAGCATTTATTAAGGAAGGTGGAGGAAGAAAAGATGGGAAGATCAGTACCAGCAATAGATTTTAAGTTCTAAGGCTGTTTCTCCTTTTCTTTCAGAAACCCTCATAATTCTTCAGTTTGTCACAGGGTTTTGATGTGTCCAGGTGGGGAAATGCACACATTTTCTGCATTCCACAGTATTCTGATAAGCATTTGGGGAACTGTAAGCTGGTAATTGCTATTTCCATTCTTTTCCTATTATTCCTTATGATAATTTTAGCAACTGCATAGGAATGCTGCATTTCACACAAGAGCTCAGCATCCTTTGGTTCTGAGCCCACCAGCCACAACAGCTGTACTGAATGAGGTGAAGGAAAATTACACAGTGTAGTAGGGGTCTTCTTTAAGGGAAAGGGTATAGATCATAGGTGTAGCACCTCCTTCTTAGTCCCAAAGCCAAGTCAAACTTAGAAGTAGTCCCTAAGCCTGTTGTCTGACTGCTCTTGGTCACTGTCTTGAGTCTCACTCCAGCCCCTTGGGGTAGCCAGGGCTCCATACCAAGTCCCTGTGTTAACCAGCCAGCACAGCTGGTTTTGAAGGCAGCTGTGATGGTAGAGATTCAATGCTTCAAATCTTAGTGCTGATTCCTGGTAACAAAAATATTGCCCTGAACTCAGTTGTTTCTTTTTCAGCCTTTCATTGAAAACAACTCTTTTAAATGGTGAAGTGAAGCACACAGGAGAAGGGTGTCAGGTGCCTATTATTGGGCATCACAGTAAGATATTCAGTATCATGAATATGCTCTGTTTTTTTCAATAGGACATTCAAACTGCTGAATAGATACTCAAGAATATGTTTAGGGCTGCTTGATCCTCATGTTTTCACTACTGTACTTCACAGCTAAATATTATTGTTAAATGCTGTTAAATGCTGTTAAATGTACACACCTATTCACAATTTCTTGACTATGCTGCCTCCCAACATGTTTTCAGTGTCATCTTCAGACAGAAATGTAAGTAAAATATTTGTACTTAAGAAATATATCTGTGTGTATAGACTGAAAATTGTGTCATTGCCAGAAATAATTAAAGCTGGAAAAAAGAAAACATTTAAAATAAATCTTTCAATATGAAATGTAAGAAAAGTGATTTCTTCAGCTTTGAAGGTGATTGATAATGTCATATAAATGCTTACATGTGGGAATGAGAAATCATAAACTTCTCAGTGTTTCAGAAAAAAAGCATAATAGCTTGCAGCTGAAGTTTCCAGCTGGAAGCTGTAATCTTGAAAATGAAGATTTCCACATGTGAGGTAAGTTTTCTAACATGCATGCCCTGTCCAAGGACTTAAAATGAGATTAGACAGATTTCTAAAAAACTATTGAATTCTATCAATTTTAAAATTCTTTTGCCTGCTCAGTGCAAGGAAGTCTAAAAGAACAGAATTTACCCCTATGGCATTTGTCTGTATGTTCTGTGACTAAAAATACTCAGTTAACCCACCACACCTGCACATGGCTTCCAGAAATTAAACTTGACTTGAAAGTCATGGGGCTATGCATTACAAATTCATTATGTGTAAATAAAATTTCAGAATTTCATAGTATTTTTTTTAGTTAATTACATCACCTGAAACTTTTTTTTTCATATATTGCCATTTTTAATCAGCTTTAAATGCTTTTTCATTCATCCCAGTATCTGGCATATACTAGGTTAATTTTCTTTTTAAAGTCAGAATGTCTGTATCTCAGATGTTGATAGCAAATAGCAGCTGTAATGCCATATTCTTATATCGAATCAAGAAGGAAAATGCTGTTAAATATTTGTAATACTTAAATGTCAATATTATTAGTCAGAAAGAATGTTACCTCTTACAGGCAAAACTTCCTGACCACCTTTCTGCAAATTGGTGTTGCTGTTCTTCAAGCCTTGAAAGTAATGGATGGTAGCACACAAGGTCTGAAGCAATTTATACATTCAAAATCTCTTATAAAACAGTTTCTAGAACTTAGCTAATAAAACTGCTGGCACACTTTTGTGTTTGTTTTACTAGCCTAGGATGTTGAAGGATAGTTAAGTTTATATTTGGCCTGTATCATTTTGTTCAGGTAAAGCCAGTCCCAAAAGAGATTGACTTTCATTGAGACATAGCCTTTTTTTATTAAAACTAGTGGTAAATTTAATACCACTTGTCACATGAACTTCAGCAATAGATTTTAGTGCAACAGGTAGGTTCAGATACCAGATCATAACATTTAGGTCACCCTGGAGAATCTATCTGATGCCTTTACAGCTGACTTCTGTTAGGAAAAGCCAAAAGGGTCCTAGCACATGCTACAGCTAAAGGAACGTACGCTTGAATTACAAAAAACTATCTCCACTAGTTGCTTCCTTCTCTCTCAGTTGTGGTGCTTTGAGTCCCATCTGAAGGATGTTTGAGTAGCTCTTTTTTCAGTTATATTTGAGAATATATGACAAGTGGGGCATAAAACACACCAGTTACTTTTTTTTTTTTCATCTTGTTCTTTTTGTCAGGCCTTGAGCACCCTCACCACTGCTGGGTTGTCTGCCTGTGCTCAAGTTTGGTGCCTCTGTGTAAGCTTGGTTCAGGTTAATTGTGTTTAGGTGAGTTGTGTGAGAAACTGTGAGCAGCAGGTCCTGCAGTCTGGACCTGCATTTCAGCTCAGGCCCCTGCCCTTGTTTGTGCCTGAGTTATGTCACAGCCACTCCATGTCCCCTGTCACTCTGCACTTCTGGGCATGACCTTGGATCAGCATCGTTATCATGAACTTGTCCAGCTATCAGTGACTCTTGGCTGTCTTGGTTACTGGCTCACTGGAACTGATCCTGATCCTGGCTTGCTGACTTAATAGTCCTACTTAGTCTGGTAGATTGATGCTCTGGACCCTTGGCTGTGGTTACTGTCACTCAAGCTACTTTACTCATCTTGCTCAAGTACTGGGGGACAGCACCCTTGGCTGTGATGTTCCTATGTGTACCTGCCTTGCTCTCTCCCTCCAGTCTGGTCTCCCCTTCCCTGTGGATCTGTTGCTAGAACTTTTCTCACAGAATAAGTATAATGCCTTCATTTCTGGTTTTCTTTGGTGAATGCTTATCTTATAGTAACTTAATACTTTCCTTTAATGTAGTATCTTCTTTGGCCCATTATCATATCCAAATGTATTTCTGAACATTTACAAGCCTTGTTGAAAAGCCCAGGACTTTTTTCCTGCAGGACAGCAGGTATGAGCAAATCTGAACTTTTAAATACATATAAGTAGTAATTGAAGCAATTGTGACTTCTTGGTTGAATTTTTTTAATTATCAGTCCCCAGGATGAATTCCTGTTGCAGAACATACCTGGTGTGGCAGTTCACAGTTATAACACCACTGCTTACAACAGATGGAATCCCCTGTGCAATTGTTTTACTCTGGTTCATCAAATATAGACAATTTGTGGCCACAACATTTCTCATGACTGAATAAAAAGGAATTAATAAATTACTGGCACTGAGAAATTTGAGGATCCACTGTTACTATTTTCAGGCAAATCTTAATGGAAGATATGTTGCTAATCTGAAGTTGGGGTGTGTTGAGTGGCTTACATGAAGTGCCATAAATGGAAGGACACAAGACAAGAACCAGCAGGCTACTAAATATCTAGAGATTCCGTGGTACCTGGGTTGCCTATTCAACCTGCCTTCATTAATGTGGTGTTCAGCACTGCATTGACGAAGCCTCTGTCTGAAAGGCAAATTAGCCTGAGTAAGGCTCTGGCTCAGGTGGCAGGGTGTGCCCTGCTCTAGTTCATATATATGTACTCAAACCTGCAGCATGTGCTGCAGATGTACTCTCACTTCTTCAGATGCCAGTTAAAGCTGCTCAGTGCTGCCCATTGGAAATAAAACATGGCTGTAACTGTTAGATTTCAGTTTGTCATTTGTCTCAGTCTCAATTTTTCCTGAAAATGTCAGTAAATTTTTTCAAAAAGGAAATTATAGAAAAATATGTTGATTTGACCATGTCAGTAAGCACATACCCCATCCCTTAAATCTTAGGATGGAGACCAGCTAGGTCTTTGCTTTGAACTCGGGTGAGATGATCATGGCTGACAGAAAAATCGCACAATCAGATGAGTTGGAATAGACCCTCAAGGATCTTCAAGTCCAGCTCCTGGCCCTGCACAGGACAACCCAAGAGAGTACCTGAGAGCACTGTCCAAACACTTCTAGAACTCTGTCAGGTTTGGTGCTGTGACCACTGCCCTGGGGAACCTGTTCCAGTGCCCAGTCACCCTCTGGGTGAAAAACCTCCTCATATCCAACCTAAACCTTCCCCAACACAACTTCAGGCCAATCAGCTGTCTGTTTTGAGATTTTTTAAAAAGAGACAAAACTTTTCAGAAGGGAAAAGTGATTGAGAAAAAAGTTTTTAATAGAGACTGGTAATCTTCTCAGCTGCTCAGAAGATTAACCTGGTGTGAGTATGCCCTAGTCCAGAAAGTGTGGCCTCAAGCAGGTGTTTGTATTGCTCCTGGGCAACAGGTATGCTTTGGTGCTTTTCATAAATTCGTTTGTTTTCTCAAGGGGTGGGTCAAAGTCTCTCTAGAATGAAGAGTTCACCCCTTTCATCAGTGAAGAGACCTTAAATCAATGGTCCAACACACCATGTGACCAATCAGAAGATACAGCTAGAACAGGGTGTTGACTCTTAATGTTGCATGAGAAAGGGAGGGGGAACAGGGTTCCTAGAGAGCAGTGTACCCACACAGGCATCTCAGCACCTAGACTCATCTCCCAGAAGAGCTCCAGCTGTCCACCCAATGTAATAGGGTATAAAGTCAGGTCCCATCCCAAGTTACCAGTCCTAAACATCTTTCCTCTGAGTCTGAGGCTGACAGTAGTAGATTTGATGGCCACAGACAATGTAATACCTGTGAGGAAAGAACATTGCTTGTTTGAAGTCCTACCCCCAATACAACAAATCAGTGGTCTACTTTAAAAGGTTTATTTTCTTTCATTAGGAATTCTTTTCCTTGAAGATTTCCCGCACCCATGGGGATCCTCTCATCTCCTCTGTTTTCCTAGGTCTCAGATACTTTCTCTCATGTCTGTTGATGAACCCTATTACCCAAATCAGTTATGAGTATTTGATGACTAAACATGAATTTTTTGTCCATTCATGTAACTCCCAAATAACTGATTCAGAAATTTCAAATGACAGGCACTGATGCATTAGTACTACAGAAAGTTCCAGTGTAATTTGCAGTGCTTCAATGCCTCTCTTCCCTGATAATTTTTCATGAATGAATTTGAGGAATCAGCATGCCTGTAAAAAATAATCCATCTCACAGCTTAGAATAGAATTTTCCTTCTATTTCCCTCATGGGGAACAAGGAGTTATGTTTAGCTAACATAACTGCAAACTCCATTTTCCCTATCTCTGTTTTTGCTTAAATGATAAACTTTCAGACCAGGATCTGTTTTCTAATAGTGATATTTTCTCAAAAACCTAACAGTGTTTTGAGGCCCTACTGGTCCCAAAACATAATGTAATACACACAGCAAGCTTATTAAGGAAAATAGAATGATCATTTTGATGCTGAAGTAATATTTCCTGTTCAAATAGAATTTGTCAGCACACTGGTTCATGCAAAATGTGCTGCGTGGAGGTACAGAAGGAATGGCATTGTCAGAGAGATAATTTTTGTGTCGAGAGCTGCAGACAGACCAGTCTGCAGGGACCAAAGTGCATCTGGCTGGAAGGAAGCTGCAGCTGAGGAAAGCCATTTCTCATGAGGAGGCTGATCCCTGTAAAGGAGTCAGAATCCAGCTCACAGCTGTCTTCATCTCTTTGTCCCGTAACAATGGTTGCAGAAACCCAAGCCTGGTTTGGTGGTTCCCTACCCTCTTCCAGCAGCAAGGAAGGGCTGGAAGGGACAAACAGGAGGCCCAGAATAGTGCATCATGTGCACAGGTCAAGTGGGCTGCCCCTTTCCAATGGGCTCTAAACCCTGCACCCACATTAAGGGGTGGTGCAAGGGCATCCAAGTCTTTACCTACAAATGGCCACTGGGATAGTTGATCTACTCCCATGTGCTCTGCATTGGCTCCAAAAAGAAGATGTGGGTGCTGAGCCAGCTTGTATCCTCCAGCAATTTCAGCCTTCAGGCATGGGTTGAACTCTCAAGTTGGGAGGGTACTAATAAATGCTGCTCCTGCTATCTGAGTTGGTGAAGGCTGCTGATGTTCAGAGAAAGAAGGTTCCATTCCCTTGTCCCTGCCTCATAGTGGAGCACAACACTAGAGAGCAAAAGCCAGATGTATTGTGCCTCACAAAGGGCCCAACTCACAGAAAGGCTTGGGAGAAATCCTACTGGAAAATCCCCTGTAGGCCTGGATGTGGGGCTGACACTTGGAGGCAGATCTAAAAACCACCCATCTGGACTGTGTGTCCCTGCAAAGAAACTTAGAAAATATCTGTCCTGTGCTTCAGCAGACTTTCTTAACCAATACCAGCCTGGAAGCTCTTTGATACACAGCTTCACCATCAGATTACAAACACATGGTGTTGAGGTTTTGAAGCAATGTCAATCCCAACAGCAAGAGGGAGTAGAGAGAAGGATTGTACCACAAACAATTGCTTATTTATTCCTCTTCTTTTTCTTCAAATTATCTTCAGAGTTTTTTGCCTCAAGAGCAGCTGCTTGTTGATTGACTCTCTTGATCTAACCCAACTGAGCTGGAATCAGTGTCTAAAACTCAGATTTCTACCTGTTTACTCACCAGATCTTTTTTCTCCTGTCTGTCTTTTTTTCCATCTTCACTACTTTAAAGTTTCCAGAACTATTTGTTTTATTTTGGTTTTTTATTTTTATTCTGACTTCTTCCTACTGTACTTCAAGATTTTTTTTCTTCATCTGCCATTTTTAACCTCTTCTGTTTATTTTTATTTTTTTCCCCTCTCACTCTTACATTATGTTATCTACAATAGTGCTATCAATGCACACTTCTCTAATTGCCAGTTTTGGAGAGATGAATGCAAGACAAATGACGTTACAATGATGGATCTTTCTCACTTGCCATTGGTCCTACGAAGTAACCACCTCATTATTCACAGAACTGTATCTTTGATAACATTGGTAAATATATTCACCAAATTGTGTTCCTTGAACAGTTCTTGTTCATTTAGAGAAGGTCCACCTGTTTATCATTAGAAAAATATAGACCACTTAATTTCCCACTTATTAGGTATTTCCCTCTGAAATCAAATTATCACAAAGATTAGCATACGGGTGCAGATTTGTAACAAAAATGTAAGTTTAATAATCTTCAGTGTTGAGAGTAAGCACACACATTTCAGTATAGCCAAACCTTTCACACTTTCTTCATGTGTTTACATTCTGATGGTCTTGTGAAGAATACCAGTGTCATTGCACAACTCTAGATGCAGTCCTTAGTGTATTCTGTTACTCCCCAAACCTGTACACTTACATGCCTCCCTGTGGGCTGTTTGGCTGTGCTCTCCTAGGACATATCTACTTTCGATTAATAGTGGGTACTTGCCATTTCTGTGTTAGCTGCTCACTTAATGTCAACTATGTGTGTTACTGTCAGAGCTAGAAGTTCCACGTATCCTAAACTGCACTGTCAATGTCTTAGAGGAAACTGAATGCTACACCATCCTTTTTTACCTCATCTATTTCATAGTAACACATTATACAAAAAGTAACTTAGTCTCTATTGACAATACCCTATGTTGCATTCTGTAATTCAATACCTCACATTTATGTTGGTATTGCATGTGGGACTGTGCCCCTCAGGGACATCATTTTCTGTAGTAGATCCTTTAGTACAGGCAGCATGCCCAGTTGCCTACATCAAGGTGGGTATTGACATAGGCAATGTAAGCAGGAGTGTTTGAGGCAGGAGCTACAGCTGCCTACATGGTCAGCAGAGAAGCTCTTCTGCTCTGCTAAACAAAGTAGCACCAGTGAGAGAAGTCACATGCTTATCCATAAAAGGTGTAAGTGCAAAATTGTAGATCACTTCAGTCTCTGTTTTGGAGCAACCAAGAGGACCTGAACCAAATCCTGGGAGTGGCTGGGGATACATTGCTCCTGGGACCATTCCCAGCAGGGAGTATGAACATGGCTGCACCAGTTGTGGCTTCCTATCTCACACCGTCATCCAGTGTAGTCCCAGCACTTCTTGTACCACATTTGCTCTTGGTGATGTACAAACACCTTTTGTACAGAGGGCAAAGCTGTCTTCTTATCCAGCACACCCCTATGCTCCCTCAGGTGAATGTCCCAGGAGTAACAAAGAATGCCCTGTCCAGGAATCATCCAGGACTGACCTACAGTTCCCTGTATCTTGTCTTGCCTTTAAAAAATAAATGTAACATTAACCATCTTGCAGTCAGCAGGGCCTCTCCTGCTTGCAGGATTTTCCATAGATGAGAGACAGTGACCTTGCTGGCCAGCAATGTCAATGCTCTTGAGTGACCACCACCTGATTCCATGGGTTTGAATGCCCACGAGACATCTCAGTGCTCCCTAACTGCTGCTTTCCCACTGCCCTTCTGTTCCCCACCTGCAAAGACCAGACAGCACAATTCACATGTGCCAATTAGTGCAAAAAAAGCTGCTGATTACTTCAACCTTCACTGTATTGTCTCATCCACCTGTCTACCCATGTTATACCAAATCTATCTCTTTTTACCTTACTACCCTTTATGTCCCTCATTAATTTTAGTTCCAGATGGGCTTTAGCTGCTCCGATTTTTCTCCTCAGTGCCTAAGCAATGCTTTTTTTTCCTTCTTCCTGCATATTCCCTCTCTGTATTGTAGTTCACCTGGATGGTCCTTACCTAGCTCATGGGCTGTCAGCTGAAGCATCCATTGTGCTCCTGAAAAATGGTATAGTTCTCTCAGTAGCTCTCAGTAAGTCTTCTCTAAAAACCAGTTAGCTCTTCTGGGGACTTTTCCTCTTCACAGCGGCTTCCCACTGGCTATTTCCTGAATAAGTCAATCTGCTCACCCAGAGTCTTGTGGCTCACCTTCCTGGCTCTGCTACATCTGTCACTTCATGACTGCTGCAGCCTGTGACAAACCACCCACAGCCTGACCAGTGCTGTGACCCCTCTCACCCCCACTTCCCTGCTCCTCAGCAGAAAGCCAAGCCAGCATGAACAAATCAGTCATGACTGCCCTGCTCTTGTGCCAGGAAAATGTTACAATTGCACTCTAAGAACATCCTGGGTTGCCTGCCCAGTGTTGTGCTGCCCTTCCAACAGACAACCAGGAGGCTGAAATCCCAAGTGAGGCTGATTCCCCAGTGAAGGGCTCCAAGCTGGAGGCTTCAGCCCCTGCCTCCCCCGAGTCTGCAGTCTGTAATCCTCATCTACCACAACATCCCCCAGGTTGCTCTTTGCTGTGATCTTGACCCAGAAACTCTCAGCAGGTCTGTCTCCAGCTTGATACCTGGGCACTTGTCAAGGCATTTGTCAAGGAGCTCCTTAATGTAAAGCATAACACCCCCAGCTCTTCTCCACCTGTCCTTCCTAAATACTGTGTATCCATCCATGGGCACATTCCAGCTGTGTGCAGTGCACCACAAAATCTCTGTGTCCCTGACCACAGCCTGTGTAACTGTGCCTGGCAGTGCAGCTGCTCCTCCTGATTGCCAGGCACTGGACATCACTGAGGGCACCTGAGGGAAGATTTGGAGTGCCTGCCTTTAGATGCAAGCAAAAATGGGATGGGCTCAAATCTGCCCTATTTAGGCATATAATTTGTAGCTGTAAAGAGAAGCAGGTGCAGAAATTTTGCGTCATTAGTGAAAACAGCCTGGTACCTTGGAAAGCTGCTAGAAAGAGGTCCTGTGTATTTAACTCCCATTCTTTCACACAGAGCACCGTCAGAAGTACCTCCTACATATATCCAGGGCCATGTGTTGCTAGTGCCATATTAAAAGCAGTGTCCTCACTGAACTTGCAGATGCTTTTTAAAAGTCAGTGGCATTGCTTTGTGATGGGTATTAGTGACTGTTCAACAATTCCTACTGGCAGCCTTAACCTTCCCAGGGGATTAGTACATCCACATATCAAATGCTTTGAAGGGGTCAAAATCACTATTAATGCAATTTTCAAGAGTCTTTAATGTTATATTTAATATTATCACCTTGGCTGCTATGCTGCTTGTCAGGGAATTGTTAAAATTTCTAGAGGATTTTACAGAAAACATTTCACAGAGGATCTATTCTAAAGTGCAGCAGATTTTAATACTTAGAGAAGAACAAAATAGATTTTAAAACCCCATCCAGCTACATTGGTAGAAATAGGACTTTGGAAGTACAGACAGAGAAAGAAATAAGCAAGGAAACAATTACAAATGACAGTGTGCTGCAGCTACATCCTCTTTCCCAACAATGGAAAGTGCTGGTTTTCAACTTCCACATCCCAGTATGATGCCTGGCATGTGACAGTCAACTTTGGGCACCCTCTGAATGTATTTTGCCTTTGTACAGGGAATTTACATGGTACAATTTCCTTCTCAAAGTAGCTCATCTCTCATGGTACAAACCTCTCAGAAAAAATCCCACTAAACAAATTTTGATGGATTCATAGTCTGTCAGATCCAAAGGGTCAACCAACTTAATGAATCAGTAACTGGATTCTTCCTGGTCTGATTCCAGTTCCATTTGCAAACTCGAAAAAGGCACTTCTGTACAGTGTCCTGCTCTGAGGCAATGCAGTATCAGGGCTGACTGCAAAGCCAGCTTTTAACTTGCAGCTTATAGGAAGTTCTTGGAACTTCAATTTGATGGAAATATTTTGCATTGATGAGGTTAGAGTTTATAAAGTAGCGAATTCATGCCAGGTCAGATGCTACTTTTCCAGGGATGGAGAATAGTATTTAGTCATAAATAAGCCTGAAAGCCTTTCTGATTTATTTTTCATTAAAGAATAGACAACTGATGTATATAATCCATGGAAGGATTTGGTTTAGAAGTACTGTCCACCTTTTACAGAAATGGACTCTCATAAATAAAATTTGTTTAGTGAACAATAGAATGAAGGAGGTTTGGACCAAACTTAATGGGTCTGCATGTAGCTCTCTTCTTCCTGTATATGTCTTCCATGTACACCAGATGCTAGGTGTGTGCTGGAATAGAACATTACTCTGATTCCAGAAGTCTGAACTGACTGAGAGATGGCCTGTTGTTGTTCTGGGCTTACCTGCAGCATTGAGGAGGTTTCTGTTTGGCAGACAAACAGCTCTGTGTTGGCATACATCAGTTTGAATATACAGTGTATGAAGAGCATTCCTGGTATTGCTGGAATCTCATGGGTAGTGTTGTGCCAAGTCCTTGATTTTCATGTTGCCAGGCGTTGTAACTAAATAATTATAACTTTCACAGGGTAATAATGACTTCATAAGGATTGTAAACTGGCAAAGCATCTTTGCAAGTACACAAATGTAAAAAATACAAATTGTGCAATGATAAAAGTCTACATCCCCCTCCACCCCACTCCCCATTTTGCACTGCCACTGGCTTTTAGGATGTGCTGGGCCCTAAATTTTAGAGCAATGCATTTAAATGTGTAGCCTGACCCTCACACCTGGACACCTGCACAGAGGTCAGTGCACAGTTCTCTATTTCATGGCCACAGATGCAACCATTGGGGCACACTGAATTTAGCAGCACGTTTTCACATGTGTTGCTGCTGCCTGTACCAGAGACTGTGTTTCAATCAAATCTTGTTAGATCTTCCTTTTGACAGCGAAAGGAAAGCCAGAAAGGAACTCTTCTCCTGCCAAAAACTGAGTCCCTGCTCTAAAGCATAAAAAAGTTTTAGATTTTAAAAATAGAATTTGAAAAATGTGTTTCTTACAATTGCATTTTCAATAGAACTGAAGTGGGTTTGCTGGAATTCATATTTATAGAAAGAAAGAGAGTGAAATTATGCAAAATGTGAGCCCAGATGATTACTCTGGTAAGGTTACCTGGGATTGAAACAGCCTGTGATGTGACGTCTTAGCAAACTTAGCTGTACTGCTGCCAGTCTGTCAGGCAAAGAATGCTTCATCTCCCAGTTTGTCAGCTTCTTTCTGCCATCAGCTATCATCCATACCCTTCTCCAGTGCTAAGGCTGCAACTCTTCCTACTTTTTAAGCAATTTATCTCTTAACACTTGACCAGTAGGATTAAATGCATGGACAGCACGTTCCTTATTAATAAATGATGCTACTTTCATTTTGAAAGGATTTTACAGAGAAGGTCAATAGTGATGTCCCAGTTTACAGTTTCAGATAACTGCAGTAGAAGGTAAATAACAGGCTAAAATAGTCTCACTGCAGACCAGGACACTCAGGAATAGAAGTACTATATAGCAACATCCAGTCACTGAGAGGTTGTGTATATGAGAGGCTACTTCTATTGAGATATTGGAGAAGAATCTAATCAGGATCTGTAAATGAAAACCCAAATCAAACACTGGAAGGATTACAAACAACTAAACTGTATTGAGAGCTCAGAGATAGCACATTCAGATAAATGAATGACTCTGTCAAGATAGAGAAAATGGCTGGAGAAGGACACTATAGAATATATCTTGAAGTGTCTTCTTTCCAAAGAGACCAAAAAACATTGTAGTAAGATGAAGTTTGGAACAAAAGGAAGTCTTATAGCAATGCCCTGCTTATTTCAGATAGTTTCTAAACTCCTATTTTCAGATCTTGTTTTTCTCTTTTAGAGAAATCCTTACAGTCTCAACATTGTTACCCATACATGTATGCAAACTCAACAAAGTGGTGTGATCATGGGTCAGGGTTTGTGTGTTCTCAGAGGAAGAAATACTTCAGTAAAAAGTTGTACCCCACCATGGCACATTGATAATGTAAAATTCTGTGTACAGAAAAGGTTTCTGAACCTTGAGACTACAAGCAAATTTAACTTGTAAGAAAAGGTTCTGTCATTGCTTTTCCAAGGTTTCAGACATTATATAAGCTGCTGTTATAAACTGCATTTGCAGATTTTTTTTTGCATATGCATCTATGGGATTTCACTCAGCCCAGCACAGTAGCATTTCTCAACTCATATAGCAACTCATAACAGTAACAAATAAGAAATTTGTTCACGAACCTAAAAACAAAGGGGGTAGGACACTGTATTGCTGAAAGCCACATGAAGCTAAAGACCTCATGCCCACCCCCACAGCACCAACTGAGATGGGAAGAATTCTTGGTTTGAGGATTTGCTCCTTGTATTACTCTTTTTTTTTTTTTTTTGGTGAAACTAGTTTTAGGCAAATAATATAACCATCATTGATAAAGTTGACCTTCTTTTGCCACAGAATCACACCTTTTCTGCCTCACTGTCTGTCTAGCCCCCTGGCTCTTACATTGTTGTCTGCACATCAACCAAATTTCCCTTAAGAATCCATCTTTTCTCTATTGAACCTATAATCTCTTTGAGAGGTGAGAAAGAGATTTCCTGGGTCCTGAGTCCTGTGCTGAATCAAATCCATTAATCTGGCCTCCTGCTTGCTGGGTGAGGCTACTGACCACCAGGCTATCAACAGACCTACAGCATCTCTCTGTAAATCTTGGCTGGCCTGAAGTCACCAGGAGATTTCAGCACTCATCCAGCTACTTCTGAGTGTCTGCAAAGACAGGAGCTAACTCCCCTGTTCTGGTCTGGCAGAGTTCTGGGCACATGTACAAAGTCCATGGTAATTTTCTGGAAGACATTTTCTGATGTATGCCATGTATCAACAACATAAAAGCAGTAAAATCCTGTGATTATTCTTGCTCTCTATGAAACACAAAACTTTGAGTTTTTGAAAGCTGGACAAGTTCTTTGATCTACTTCACAACATCCCAGCAAACAATTGTGCAAACACACCTTAAAGGAGACAATGAGACAGTGCTGTGAATCTAAACAGTGTTTCAATTAAATATTCAATCTCTTGAAAGCATAACATGATACCTAAAATCCACTCAAATTCTTATTTGAATCTGATGCCCTGTCTTAGGTTACTGATCATATCTACTGCATTTTGAATTAATGTGAAATAAGTCAGCTTTTATAATGAAATGCAGTAGTATAGAGAGATGATCACAATGATGAAAATCTACAAACCAAACAAATCCTCCATCTTTCTTATGAAGTCAGTCTTCAGTGTAATGCATCTCAAAGCCCAACTTTTTGTTGTCTTTCTTCAGGGAATCCTTTTAAGAGAGAAGCTTGACAGCATGATCTGATGAGAAATTATGTCTGTTTGTACTTGTGTTGGGCCATCAATTGAAAAAAATAAAGGCTTTTTGTTAGCTCTCTTGAGTTTCTATTAACTGCAACATACAGAATGCCTCCAGCATCTGCTGTGGCTATTAAAAAGACAGGTTGTTTTTGTGACAGCCAGCTGTTGTGACAGTATTCTGTAAAAGCATTCCTTCTATCTGGCTAGGGAGTTGGTGTGAATGTTTTCTGTTTCATGCACTCTGTCCCACATTTTTATTTGGGGCTTACATAAAAAAAACTAGTGAATGTTATGCTTGTCAGGCAAGTCTGGAGACTTCTGGAAGATTACAGCTTCTCTCCTGCTTGTGCTGTAGAAATGTAAGCCAGTCTGCTCATGGAGAGCCACTGGGCCTGAGGGGACAGTTCCTGGTAGCCCACCTATTTGATCAAGGGAAAATGGTTGATGTAATCTTTTTGGATTTCAGTAAAGTTTTTGATACTGTCTCTCATAGTATCCTTTTGGACAAAATGTCCAGGATTCAGCAGTTCAACCAGGGTCCAGGATTCAGCAGTTCAACCAGGGGAAGTGCCAGATTCTGCATCTTGGGTGGTGCAACCCCGGATGTGTGGACAGACTGGAGAATGAGACTGGAGAGCAGTGCTACAGAAAAGGACCTGGGGGTCCTGGTCAATGGAAAGTTGAACATGAGTCAGCACTGCCTTGGCAGCCAGGTGGGCCACCTGTGTCCTGAGGGCATCAGGCACAGCATTGCCAGCTGGGCAAGGAAGAGGTTTGTCCTGCTCTGCACTGGGGTGGCTTCATCTCGAGTGTTGGGGGCAGTTTTGGGCACTACAATATAAAAAAAGACATTAAACTATTAGAGAGTACCCAAAGATGGTGAAGGGCCTTGAGGAGAAGCTGTATAAGGAATGGCTGAGGTCACTTGGTCTGTTCAGCCTGGAGGAGACCTCACTGCAGTTACAACTTCCTGATGAGGGGAAGAGGAGGGACAGACACAGATCTCCTCTCTGTGGTGACAGTGACAGGACCTAAGGGATTGACCTGAAGTTGTGCTGGGGGGATGTTTTGGTTCAGTATTAGGAAAGGGTTCTTCATCCAGAGGGTGGTTGGGCATTGGAACAAGCTCCCCAGGGCAGTGGTCACAGTGCCAGCCTGACAGAGTTCTAGAAGTGCTGGGACAATGCTCTTAGGCAAACAGTGTGACTCTTGGGAATGGTGCCATGCAGGGCTCGGAGCTGGGCTTCATGATCCTGGTGGGTCCCTCCAAACTCAGCACATTCTGTGATCCTGTGATAACTTCATTCCTGATGCTAGAACCTGGAACTGTTTCTTGGCTTTAGTACTGGCTTGGCCCCTATTGGTCTTTATCAAAATAAGGAATGGCCGGTGCCAATCATACCCTGTTACCCAAATATTGACTAAAAATAACTGAATGTTAACATGCATTTAATTATTATCTAGTTCAGTCTTCTCCCATGCTCAAACATGCAAGCTCACCTATAGTATCTAGAAATCCACCACCACATGTGTCTCTAACTGGATTACCTATATAGACATCATTATACCGTTATTATAATTCATTTTAGTAACTACAGCTCACTATTTTATTAAGTTGATATTATCTGGACCAGCATTAGTATGTCACAGCTTGCTTTGAGGCAGAGGCAAACCACCAAATAGGCTATGTGCAGCTGGCCATGTTGGACTTTGCTCCCTCTTCTAATTTGTAAATTCACATGGCTGTGACTAGTACTGCTCAGAAGGTGTGGGCTGCTAACTGATACAGTTAATTACCAAAATTCTCTGGGTACTGGCTGGCCTCATTATAAGAATCTCTACAGAAGACAGTTAAGTCAGAAGGAAAATTTTGTTTTATCCATATACATGCCAATATACAAGAAGTACGAATTATGTGATATTATGGCGTATCCTTTTCCCCAAAAATGCATTGCATCTGGAAGGACCTTCAATGCACACTAGCAGCAGAGCTTGCCTGGGTCCTCATGGAGCTGGACACCTCTACCTGCTGACAGGATCCGCCAGGCTCTGCATCCCGGCAGAAAAATCCCCAAAAAGACTGTTTAAAGGTGGAATTAGTAAAACACGATGCTCTACCTCAAGCACAAACACGAAAACAAGCTCCAAACTCTGCTTGTACATGGTAAGAAATCTGTCCCCCTCTGAACAACTGCTGGAAATTTCCTTTTTTTTTTTTTTTTTTTTTTTTTTTTTTTTTTTTTTGTAACAGAATCACAAAATTGTTAGGGTTGGGAGGGTCCTCTGGAGATCATTCAAGGGTTACCTAGAGCAGGTTACAGAGGAACACGTCCAGGTGGGCTTTCAGCGTCTCCAGGGAGCGAGACGTCCCTGGGCAGCTTGTTCCAGCGCTCTCGCCACGCTCTGTGGTGGCAGCGCAGCGCCGGCTCCAGCTCCCGGTACAGCTGGCAGGGACGGGGGCGGGCTCGCTCAGAGCCCCCGCAGCGACAGCCAGGGACTGCAAAGCCATCAGGGCTTTTTGGAGCTGTGCAGCCCCAGGGCCCTTCCTGTTCAACGTCCTGAAAAGAGGGAGAGCAGGGGAGGTCGGGACAGTATCAATCGACGCTAACGATCTGAAACCCCGCAACTGAGCTTGGACAAAGAGAGCCGGGAGATCCCAGCAGTGAAAATCTGCTACTTCCGTGCTCGGCAGCAAGCCAGCGTCACCCAGTGCTGCAGAAAACGACAAACGCGGACGCGGAACGCTGTCTCCGTTCAAGCGATCCAGTTATTAAATCAACTGCGATCCTTACGCGTGCCTGGCACCCGGACAGCGCTCCCCAGGCAGCGCGGACACCGCGCAGCGCGCAGGCGGGCAGCCCCGGCCGGCGGCCCCCTGCACCTCATGCAGACGGGGGCTGCCAGCGGGAACAGCTCCGCGGGCTCGGGGACCGGCCCCCGGGCTTGCGTGGCGCCCACCCGCCCAGAGCTTCCTTCCCGGCTTCCACCCCGACTTCCTTCCCGGCCCCAGCGCACACCACCAGCCCCGGCGCCCGCCACTGAGCGCGGCGGGGACGCCCCGTGCGCAGGCGCTCCGGCCGCGCCTGCTCCGTTCCGCGAACGGCGGGGGGGCGGCCGAGCCCGCCCCTGCGCCCGCCGGGCCGCGCTCGGCGCTGTCCCCGCCTGCCTCCGCCTCCAGCTCCGCCCGGGCGCTGGGAGCGGCGGCAACTTCCCCTCAAGTCCGCCCGGCGGCGGGGGGACGATGCGACCCAGCTGAGCGCGGCCCGGGAGGGGCGGGCGCGCTGAGGACGGGCAGCGTCGGCAGCAGCGGCAGCCCCGCCGCCCTAGTCTGAGTAGCCCGGGAGCCGCCCGCCTCAGCCCCCTGCCCTCCCCCGGTCGGGGCGGGAGCCGCCGCGGCCGTCCCATGTCCCGCAAGGCCAGCGATAATGTGGAGTACACGCTGCGGAGCCTGAGCAACCTGATGGGCGAGAAGAGGCGGCGGCAGGCGGACGGGTCCGCCGGCTCGGGCGCGGCGGCGGGCGAGCGGAGCCTCATCGCCGCCGAGTCCTGTTCCAGCCTCAACAGCGCGGCGTCGGGCGGAGAGCTGGAGCGGGCGGCGCGGCGCCAGTTCCAGCAGGACGAGACCCCCGGCTTCGTCTACGTGGTGTCGGTCTTCTCCGCCCTGGGGGGTTTCCTCTTCGGCTACGACACCGGCGTGGTGTCGGGGGCGCTGCTCCTCCTCAAGAGGGAGCTCAACCTGGACGCGCTCTGGCAGGAGCTGCTCGTCTCCAGCACGGTGGGCGCCGCCGCCCTGTCCGCCCTGGCCGGCGGCGTCCTGAACGGGCTGTGCGGCCGCCGGCCCTGCATCCTGCTGGCCAGCGGCCTCTTCACGGCGGGGTCCGGCGTGCTGGCCGCCGCCCGCGACAAGGAGACGCTGCTGGCGGGACGCGTGGTGGTGGGGCTGGGCATCGGTGAGTGCCGCACCGCCCCGCCCGCCCCTCTCCCGCGGGGACCCGGCTCTTGCCCGGCGGGAGCAGCGCTCCCCCGGACAGGTTTAACCGAGCCGGGAATCGCCCGTCCCTGCACGCCCGCAAACCCTTTGCGGTGAAGCAGAAGGCGAAGTAGTCTCGGAGTGCCCGAGGTCGGGGAGCTGGCGAGGGGAACACTTGGCTGAGCGAGGTCCGGGGCGGGTGTCCCATGGCATCGCAGTGCAGTGTGTGTGCTTGCCCTCTTCGATTTTATCACAGGTGGTGTAGTCCTGCCCCGTTGCTGGGGGAGTTGTATTTGTACGAGGAGAATGGTCTCGTATCCTTTCCGCGGTTTCATGTTTAGGGTGGTCTGTCAGTGTCAACCCCGCACGCCGCAGGCTTTGCATTTGAGGGGGTTTGGGAAGTCAGGAGCGAGGAGATCACGCCTGTCTTTCTGAACTCTACTACTGGTAGTTAACACCTCTCTACAGGTTCGCCGCATAGCTTTACTTGGGCACTAAAGGAATGCCTCTGGGGCAAAATGAGGTGGTAATCTCCCTGGTCTGAATAAGTTAACGCTTGCTTTGGAAGGCTTTGGATTTCATTAATGATATACTGAACGTGAATTGCTGCTCTTTATTTGCCTTCCTATATGGGTTGCAAGCAGTGGGTTCTCGTAAAACTTTGTAGTTGTCCCAAGGAATTTGCAGTGATGAGGACTGTTTTCTCTGACCTATGAGACTGTATCCTAAATAGCCCTCAAGCTTGGGTTGCTCTTCAGCTTCAGCTGTCATCCTATCTGTCAGTAATTGAATTATACTCATAATCTTAGATGGACTGTATGAGGCTAATCAGAATTCTTGGACTATAGTAGGTATAATCTTGCATCCCTTTCTAACTGAAAGCACAAGAACAAATTGAGAACTAAAATTGTTTTCGTCTGTATGGCAAAGTTATGTTTCTTAGCCATTGGATAATTTTTTGAGTCCTCGGGCTTGTTATAGACACACTTTCTCTGATGCAAATCCTGGCCTTATTAAGGAAGAAAAGTTAGTGAGTCATAAGGGCTGTCAGAAATAAAATTGTCTCCTTCAATGAAAGGGCTCATGCTGGTTTTCCCATACAGCAACATCGGTTGCAGTTTTCCTACCTCCGTTGGATGGGTTTTGAATGCTATCTTTCTGCATGTTTTTTGTTTTATCAAGACTTCAGACTGCAGAATGGTGATAATATTAGTCATGAAGTTCAGGAAGCAAAACTGAATTTGACTATGAGATTGCACACATAACAGGAATTTTGATGGCAATATGTAGTACATATATTTAGTACTAGATACCAGAAGTACCAAATGTGATGTCTTTTTGTATTTGTAAAGCTTGTCATGTTCCTTTACTGTAACTGGTTACAATGACAACTTCAGGGTCTGTAGAGAAATGAAATGGATGGATGGTTTGTTTGAATCCTGTTTGTGGGTATTTTGTAGAGAGATACATATGCATATTGGTATTGTCTGACAGTAGTGCAAATAAATGATATTCGAGTTGTTGGAGAGATATGAGACCTGGGACTTCATATAATCAATATATAACCAAAAATGAAAACTAGGAGCCCTAGATCTCTTGTGTGCACTGGGGAGAGTGATCTCTCTTTGGCTTCTATCCACATCAGGGGCAGAGGTGGTGGTTCTGCTGGGACTCTGGAGAGCTGAAATGAGAAATGTTCTGAGGATTTTGGAGCACAAAGACAATAATTTGTGTTTTAAAAATGTGATGTTTTCTGGTTTTTTTTTTTTTTTTTTAATCACTTATTGCCTTTCTTTATGTGATGAAGCTCAGGGCCAGAAACAAAGCTTTACCTGAGATTGCTGTGACTGAAGCATGATAAGAGACTTCAGGAATTGCAGAGTCCAATTGTAACACGGTTTGTTTTACAAAAGAAAAAACCTCTTGTGGTTCAGAGCTATTCTCATATAGCAAGCTGGAACAGTCTCTACATTAAATCCCCCACCAGAGGGAGCCTGGATAATTTAATGAAGGCATTAGGAATTGGTGGAAGTTTTTCTTCCCTTTCATTTCTGAGACTTCTGACTATCATTTTACTGCCCAAACTAAGCCAGAGCTTCGAGTGTTGGTATGAGAAATCTATTCAGTAACGTGACACTCCAGCGATAATACAAACTGCTAAAATATGAGGGTGCAGTGGTGTTGTGTTATGAATGCTTTTCTACCTGAAAGCCAGTAAAAAATTCTTAATTGTGCATAATTTTATACATTTCTTAGGTTTCTTTCCTGTAGCTCTCTGCAAATTGCCCATCAAGACATCTACTCCAGATACATGTGGAGTTTTTTGCATTTACTAAGTGAATTACTGTGTTATGATCAGTACTGTGGTGCTGTAAGAGCAGATGTGGTGATGTTCCTTCTGCCCTTGCTGCTTGCCGGGTAGATCAGTGTTAATTTTGTCTGTGTGAGAAAATGGCTATGACTGTGATTTATAAAGGAATAAAGTTAAACTTTCAAGGATGAAAACCAGAGGATATACACTGAAATGAGGAACTTCTCTCATTTGTCTGTCTTGTCCATTTTTTACCATTTTCCTTAGAGCTTTTTTGAAATGGAAAATTTGTCCTTTTTCTACAGCCATTACAGAATGAGATGTTTCTGGAAATAAAAACTTTCTCTCAAGGACAAGGCTAAATCCTCTTTTGTTGTAAATGTTGAATAGATTTTTTATGGTGGAAGCAGTTATGTTCCCTTTCTGCCCTTCTTCCCCTCAGTATTAATACAAAATATAGAGAATGCATAAAAAGGGAAAACATGTTGAGTATGAACTTAGAATATCCTTAGATCTTTTCAGATCTGAATTTTTAAATACATAGTTCATGTCAGGTCCAGGCTAAATGGCTTAAAAACAAGGTTATGGCCATTATTCCTTCCCACATGCCCATTTCCAAACATATCTGGTGTCCTGGACTCTTTAGGAATTTGCCTGAGCCACATGTCAGGAATGCAACACTTGGACAGATACTCATTACAGAAAATGGGGGCAAAATCCAAACATTTAGGAAATTGAATTGCATGTGCTTGGTAACACTTAGTATGAGCTTAGCTAGGTAAAGAAGTCATTGGTACAATATGTGTTTGGACCTTTGGCATCTGATAATGGTGAAGGCCTCCTCCTGTTGTCTTGGCTACTGTAGTTTGGCTATTGTGCTTGACAGGAAAGCCAGGTTCTTCACTTGGCTTGTATTTGGTCTGTCCCAAAGCCTGTGGTTAGGCCAGAACTGAAATATAAAAGCAAAAACAGGGCATGACTGGAGATGAGAATTATTTCTACTGAAAACTTGCTGTCTTGAGAAGGAAGGCAAAGAGTGGGAACAGAAATCACTGGGGCTAAACCAGCAGAGACTAGAAAGGATAAAAATAAACAGACATGTTTGCAAAATCACTTCTTTCTTAGGTTGTGATCAGTCCAATGTCCTAATTTGCCTGAACCCATTGGCCATGGTTTGCTAACAGCTCATCTGTCTGCAATGGGAGTTGTTTATCTTTCTGTCATCTGGGGATGCTGCAGGTTTTAAGCTTACAGCTGGTGTAGGTGGGTGTTGGCATGGTGCTTCAGGTAGTGAGCTGTTCAGGTTACTTTTTCAAGAACCCTTAGATAACACCTGTGGAAGGAAAGCAGTTTGAGCAGAGTTCAGGAAGTGACAGCATTAAGCTTGCTCCTCCATAACTGATCTCTCTCTTGATGTACAGTCATTAGCTGGATAATTAGATACTCCTGTCTTGTTTGGCATGCAGAATGAATGGTGCTCATTTAATGATCAGCCTTTCAGGGTTTTGTTTTCTTGCTGAATGTGTGGCTTAGACTTTACTTAATGCACATATCACCCAAGCTCTCATGAAAACAGAGTTAGGATTATAGTATGTGTATTTTACTGAGTCTGCAGTGCAATGGGGACCTGCTTGGTTAGTGCCTTATCTTCTGCTTTACTCCTGTCTTTCATACATGAGGTTTCTTCTTCAATGCAAGCCTACAGTGCTTGCTTTGTGCTCAAAATGTCTGTAGTATTTTTTTTAAGGCTATATTTGAATCTGGCATATGTAGTGCTCCTGGTAGCATCTTTTCACTACATAAGTAGGTCATTTTCTGAGCAGAGGAAACAAGACTGTACACAGAATTAGGCAGGAGTGAAAAGTTCTGGCATATGGTTGTGGCTCCCCTGGTGGGGCTGGCTTCTTTTGACAATAAGGTTCAATGCCAAATGACAAAAATAACCAAATTTATCCAAAGGACTTGCATCATGTAGTACAAACTCTGTATGATAGTTGAAGTGGTTAAATAAAGGTCTGCCATATAATTTGGACTACTAGATAATGCTTGGAAATACTAGAAAATAACTGGTATGACATGTTGCTTATGAAAGATTAGGATATGTGTGCTAGTTTTTATTACTACTTTTTTTTTTTTTTTTTTTTTAATACAACTGAGCGTTTTCATGTATTTTTCAGTGTATTTTTATCTTGGAGAACCAGATTAATCTTCTCATCCTCCCTCAGCAACCCGATATGGGAAGCTCTGAAGCTTCAGTCTGTTTTTGTAACTGAGTGTTCACTAGCTGTTTTTTAAAGGAGTTTACACCTTGGTACATCTTGGAGTCACCTTCAACCCCAAATATGCTGTGCTGCTTCTGACAGATGCTTGTAATTTTCAGTCCAGAGGTACGTAGGCTATTTTTACCTCTGGAGACAGTGGTTTGTAAGTATAAGCTGGCAGTAGGGATGGATGGGTTGTTGCAATTGGTTCTTGTGCTGTCACTGCCCACAGATGGTCACCCAAGCTTCCAGGATCTAAAGGTACTGACATTACTGTGTGTGCTCAAGATTCAATCTTTGTATTTTAAGAGCTTAATCTATTCTTGTGCAAAAGCATCTGGAAGGATACATTAACTTCTGATTGGAGCTGAAATATTTCAGGGTACCAGGATTAATTTAAGATTAAAAATGGTATCTTTTGAAGTCCTCTAATTTTGTGTGCCTTGGACAGGATACTACGCTCAGTTCTATGCTCAGTTCACTGTCACATCAACAAGCACTGACTCCATTATTGTTTTGTCTGATAGTATAATACAAAAATCAGCAATTTGCACATGGATGTTGCTACCTTATATTTAGTGACCATTTCAGAATAAAATATTAAGTACACAGAGTTATATCTAAAATAATTTTTGATTCTTCTGGACACTCTTTAAAGTCATAAGGGAGGTGTTTTGGCTTTTTTGCTATTGTTTTTATTTAACTTAAAGAAATTAATTCCCATAGTTCATAAACTTTGTATTTGTTTTCTGTCTTTAAAACATGGGAATTTTTCTAAAATAATTTTCCCTGTACTTGGTCAAACTGTTCTATTAAAACATAATCCCTGTTGGATTATAAGTATCTTTGTTTATTCTGGAAAAAAATAGAAAGCACCCATTTCATAGCTGACATAAAATTAAAGTTATGGTCTTCTACTCCTGATAAAAAGGCAACTTGAAGGAAACACAAATGTTTCCTTACCTTGAAAAATTCATGTGGGCACTGTAGGTGCGCTTATTTTCAAAATACTTTGTTTGCTAAAGGAACAGGAGACCAGTGGCATCCACTTACTGTGATGTTAGAGACATCATCATTCAGCTGAAACTCTTGGGTCTGAGTGACTTTTTTGGCTGAAGTTTGCACCAGTCTTGTCAGCAGAGGCACAAGTCAGAGATATTGGAGGACAGTCCAAGCAGCAGATTCAAGGTGCTCACTTCTGTCTCGTACTGTGCACTGTCAGAACTTGCACTTAATTTTTGTTCTGAGCATACTGGTCTGTACTTTGCCAGTTGTAACCTGAGAAGCAATGAAAAATGTGAATCGCTGAAAAGGAGGTGCTGAAAAGGTGGTCTCGGATTCAGTCAAAGAAAGAAACTGGGAGTTTCTAGCCAGGCAGACGCCTGGGAAAGAGCTGGAGAAGAATGTAAATAATTCTTTATCTCTCTTGTTTTTCACATTGTTTATAGTTAAGTTCTATCACTGTGTGTCAAGCACTCTGCACCAATGCTGTGGATTGTTTTCACTTCAGAACCAATAGATTTGGTCCTTGCGAAGCTCTGTGTAAAAGAGCAATGTATTTTGAATAAATCGGAGTTTCTAGTATTACAGTCTTCTGAGTCAGAGTCTCTTCATTCCTGTCCTGCCTCAACAGCGACAAAAAGGTCTTTTAAATTATGTTTTTCCTTATCTCATTATCAGTAGACTTCAAGATTAATTATAGCAGATGTGTGCTCTTAAGTGGAGTTTTTTAGAATACATTTTTAAAAATACATTAATTTCTTTTAAAAGTAGTATTTTAAGAATCTTGAGGATTGTTACATTCAAATATGGTAAGCTTTTGGGTTGCAAGTCCTACAGAAATCCTGAAAATTGGTGATTTCTATTAAGATGGTTGGACTCAATGTGAGAAACTGTGGCTGTGTGGCATGTTGACACCACAGAGGTATAATGGGCCTGATGGATAGCTTTGTTTGCAAAATTGCTTTATGGGTCTTCATCAGTGGGCTTTCACATCTGACCTGTACAATCAGTGTTTCTGGTGTGAAGCTTGTGAAGAGCCTTGGTCTGCACTGAGCTGCTGGAAGCCTGAAACCAGTGACTTATGGACATCAGGAGAGCAGAGTTCTGCCTTTGAGCTTTTCTTTGCAATTATTATGCCTGTGAACAAGTATCAAGAGAAGCAGTTGTTATTTCTGTTGTAGAGATCTTGTGTAACATGGCTCTGGATGAGTCTGGAGCCATCTGATTATTTTAGTTAAACTCTGTAAGTCTTTGATGCAACTTGGGTACAAACTCTTCTAAAATTTATTTTGCACATGATAGTTCTAGAAATTAAGGTTTAAAAGCACACATTCCTGTTCTTACCATTTCTGATCTTCCTCTGACTTGTTGTCAGATTTAGACTGGTTTAGTAAAGGATTTATTCAAAGTAAATGCATTTTCTGAAAGGGATTTTTTCATAGGTGGTTTATTATTTTGGCTGTTTATATACCCAGTCACTGAACTTAGGTTTCTTAGCTCAGACAGTCTGTCCCTCCTTCCTTCACAAGTCCCTTCCAGACATGCTGCTGGCACAGGTAAAATGCCACACTGTGACTCCAGAGCCCTTCCCCACCTATCTAGCTAGCTGTGGATGGGCCACAATACCCTTTCAGCCATTGGGTTGGCCACTGTGTTCCCACCTCTCCCTAGGTTTGGTTTCTTATTCAGCTGAACAGTAAGGGTGTCTGCTTCTTCTGCAGTTGGGGACAGACTTACTTTTGTGTCTTCCTCCCTTTCAAATTGCAGATTCTTGTTTGAAGTCCCCATATGTGCCCTAGGGATTGCACCTGGGTTGACTTTCTTTGGAATTCTGCCATCATTTCATGTGGGTGTGTGCTAGTGAGCTCAGACACTGAAGCAGTTGTGTAAATTTAATAAATAAAAGAAATAAGTGTATATTTATTGATAAATGCAACTTTTTGCCTTTACCTTGGGCTTATTCTTTAGTTGTCACTCAGGGGTTTTCCCCCACTTCTCTGTAGATGAGATTACAAGACACCTGAGTGTCTTGTAATCTCATCTACTCTCCTGAGTTACAAGACACCTTCCAGCCAAAAAACTTTTCCAGGCAGTGTGGAGTACCACAGGAATACCTGATGCTTTTAGCACATGGGCTGTTAGACACTGCAAGGCTGAGCAGTCTTCAGGGAGAACTAAGGAGTCCCTTTCTTCTCCCTGAAGGCCTGTGGCAATTGCTTCAGATGTCAGTTCTAGAACTTTCTGGTCTCTTTTCAACACTGTATTTGAAAAGATCTAAGTTCCACAAGTCTCTTCTCAAGTGGTGGCTTTGAGGAGCTCTCTAATCTAATGGACAGCCAGCCAAGTACAGACAGCTACATGCTTAGTTGTTTCTGAGGCAGGAGTCAAGTGGTTGTCAATCTCCAGATGATAGACACAAAACCAGGAGATGCCAGAAATGGTGGAGAACCTGCTATATAAACAAAAATGTATAGCTAAAATTAGTCCCTTGTCATCACCATATTTTTGTAGTCTAGACAAAATAAAATAGTTCTAGAAACTTGGTACCATAAGTGGGAGCCCTATGGCAAGAGTTTGCAAGCCTTTTCCCAGAAGTGGGAGCTTCTGCCCACTAACCTGCAGAAACAAGAAGTAACAGCCCTTTTGTTTCCCTTTTTATTTGTTTAGAAGCCTCATGTATGTGGTTTTCTGTACTGTAGCTTCCCTTGAAAGGGAAGCAAAACCAGTGATTGTGGTTTTAATGTGTCTATGCGTATAATCACTTCAGAAAAAGATTGTTTTCCAGCAGCTGGAAGTATTCAGGATGTGTTTGTGTTTAGCCACAGCTCTTCTACTTTGCTGCCTTTCTCTGGAAATACAGGGGCATGCATTCTAACTTGGAAAGAGCAGAAAAACCTGCCTGGGGTTACACAGTTTGTATTGCCCATGCTGTGGGGTGTATGGCCTTGTAAATAGGGAATGTGTTCTGGTGAGTGCTGCTCTGAGAAGCATCTACTGAATTGATTGCTGCCATGTGCCAATGGAAGAATCTTTTAATTTCTATTTGCTTATAAGAAATTCTCTCTTTTCTGTGCAAGAACCCTACAAAGACTTGACCAATCTCACTTTCTTAGTAACACTGGATAGTTCTCTAGGTATGTTTTTGTAGTTTCAGCACTCCTACTCTTGGTTCACCAGATAAGAACTTTGAACTTAGGCCCACTCGAAGGTGCCAATAATTTGAACGTTAAATCCATCTTTAAGGAAGTGTTACATGATCCGATGCTGAAGGCAACGAACTTCTGAGTATGTTGCAATTTTTTCTCATGCTGTTGTAGCATAGGTTTCACATTCCAGCTGTAAAAATTGTCAACATTCCAATTGTAAATATTACCAGGCATTATGAAAAGGGGAAAAAAGCTACTATCTTAAAGGTACCTAAAGAAATTCAGAAACAAAACCTCTTTATTGAAGCGAATAAATATACTTAATAAAGTACTTATGAGATTTTTATAGGAAAAGTGGTAGATAATTAAATTATGATGAAAGCCATGACAAGAAGGCTGGAGCAACTTCAGCAATCTAGAAATATAACAAGCACAGGGCCTATATGAGGTGTTGGAGCCAGAGAATATTTTTACTGCCTCTTTGAACATCTTACTGGAGTGCAAGTGGGAACAGGGAGAGCTGGGAGTCTAAATTCTTGTATAGCTGGTAGAGGATGGTGTACCAGAATCCCAAAGTCAGAGACCTCAAGTCATATTTAGTACTCCTTTTTTCAATAGGTGATAGTAGGAAAGAAATACCCATTCTTATGGCATTTTTTGTATGTTTAAGGTTCAAGTCAGTGTGCTTTATTTGCTGTTCCTAGTTGTATGAACACCTACTCTGCCTGTTATTTTGAATTTACTTTTCTGCTTGTAACTGCCTACCTAGGAAGCTTTGTTTATGAGGTTAAGGAGATAAAAATCATAGGGACCCACCACTAATACTCGCTCTCTGATTTGCTTAGTTAATTTTTTTAGGATTGTTGGTTGGAGCTCTGATGGAGAGTGTGGAGAGTCTAACATCTGTGGAAGGCAGTGTGGTAATGGATGAATTGGAGCATGCTGAGCATAGAGGAAATAGTGGATAAATCCAAAGCTGTGTGTACTTTAAGCATGCACTTCAGCAAATGTTTGCATACAAGTGACTTTTTTATTTGTTCACAGGTCCTTGATTATTGAACTGTTGAGGTCAGTAGTAGCTATGTCAGCACAGGAATGGGGAATCTGCCTGAGGGGAAAAGGTAAGACTGGTTTTATTCACTATGGAGTTCAGCTAAGTCTTTTGCCTGGTAGACTCCCTGCTCCTGCATTAATCATAGGTGCTGCTGACCTCACCAGTCCAATTCACATTGGAACAGCTTGGTACAAATGAAATCCAAAGCCACCTGGGCAATTTCAGGATCCTGAAAATAGAGGTGGAAAAGGCTAAAATGTTGCACATAGGCATTCATGATGTTTTATCCCAAAAAATCAATAACTGTGAGAATATTTTGAACTAGTACTTGTGTCTGGTTTTGTGCTGTGTGTTGTTCTTAGGAGGAAAACAACAATTTCTCCTCTTAGGAGGAGAAATAAAGCACAGAACCTTCCTCTTGCAATGATTGACTGGTGTGTTCTTGGAAAAACTAATCGGTGCATTTAACAGAAACGTGGGCACACATTGAGTAGAGCATTATACAAATAATGTTAACTTCTCTTTTAGTGAGTGGGAATGTACTTTACTAAGTTCTTTGACAATTTGGATGAGAAGATACTATTTATCATAAAATCTAACATTGTGTAGGACACAATATTTGTTTGCACCTATGTGATCTATGTGATTTCCTTTTGCATCTTGCCATCCTGCAGGTTTAGGGCTTCACTCTGCTCCTGGCCCCAGTCTGCAGATTTTCTAGCTGGGCTACACAAAATAATATAATGTTCATCAGCCTGTGTGCTTCTGAAAAAACTGGAGTTTCATGGCGTATTTTTTTAGGTCATGCTTTCTTGTTTTACCTTCTGTTGTGTCTCTGATGGTGACTTTAGAATGAGAAGAGATTCTGTTTGTGTTTTGGCTTTGATTCTGCCTACTCTGTTCCCACTTACTCCTTCCCTTCATTCAAAAGCTGTCTGTTCTGTCAGTCTGCAGGCCTCTCCCTGATTCAAAGTTAATTGCTTTTCCTGACATCCGTGTAATATCTGGACTATTAATCATTATCCTCTTAGATGTGGAGTGTTTCCTTGCACAGGAGGAAACAGTGCTCCGAGCTTATTATGCAGAGTGCAGAGAAGGCTTCTCCTCATAGCTCAAAACCAGCAGTTCCTGCCTCCTCTGTAATATCAGTTGGATCTTTAGCAGGATCTGAGCCACCTCTTTAGAACAGTTGTGCTTAATCTTTCAGAAGCTAATTCTCAGTAATTCACCTTGTAGTGGTGAAACTTCTAAGGGACTGTGTGCATGTTTTCTGGTGTTCCTTGTCTAGAATATTAACATATTTCTGACTGACTTAATAAAGCTTCTGCTCATATGTTCCCTTGTGTCTTTGATCCCTGAGTATGGATTTATGTGTGTAACTGTTTCAGATGGGTTGTTGGGACATCAGTCTCTATGGCAGTGTGCTGGTTGGATGAGGGCAAGCCATGCTGCCTGTTAGCCTGCTGTCTCAGGCTTTGGTATTCATTCTGCTTTTCTTCCTGGAGACTCTTCATAGGATACACGGAATGGAGCTGTGCTTGTGTGTTAAGTGTGATGGAGGCTTGTTATGAACTACTTTGCTACAGTCAAACTAGTCAGTTTTCCAGTTTTTGTAGCTACAATGGCTTCTTACCCCCCAAGTTTCTTCAGGGAATTTCATTTAGGCTGGGAGGTAGGGAAATCAGTCCTTGTACTGGTGCATAGAAGGAGGAACTGGAAGTGTGAGTGCTAAAGTGCTATTTGAACTTCAGTAATTCATCTGCCATATTTGTCTTTCCTGGCCCGTGTTGGTGAGAAACAATGTCTGATCCTGGCCTTCTAGACAGCCACGATGGGAAGTGGGAAGGAATGCAGACATCTGGAGAGTCCCACATGTGCGTGTATGCACAGAAAGAATTGAGTAATGAAATAAAATTATATTGCTGAGTATTTTAATTAGGAGTTGATTGTATTTATTTGGTGGGAAAAAAGGAGATTGAAGATAGTTATGCAAGAGGATACTGTAAACCAAGTGTACAGATTTTCAGGATTAGTGTGTTTCAAACAGATTTTGCAGCTGTGCTCTGGAGGACAGAAGATATGAAGAATGGCTTTGGGGCATGGGGCCATTCTTTCTGCTTTTAGTGGCTGATACTGCTAACTAATAGAAACACAAGCCAAAGAACACTCAGAACAGCTGTGAAAAGCAGACAGAGTAAAGCAAACACTTCTCAACCTATTATTGCTTTAGGGATACATGAAAGGTAGATCTCAAGATGATGAGCAGCAGACATTTAAAGTGCTGAAAGTACACACTGCATTGGAAGTATAGTCCATGAGAAGCTTTTCTAGCTGTTACATTAATGCAGTAAGTTACAGGTATTAGGGAGGAGGATTCTGTTATTAAGGAGATTATCTTTGGTGACAAGAAGAGTAGCATTCTGCTATAGCAGTTTATTCCCAACCTCATTGACAAAAGCCTGTCATCAACATGTGTGCTTTGCAATGGATAGTAAAATTTTATGGGGAAAATACTGTGATTTTATTACTTACTTATTATTTTCTTACTATATGCAAGTATAAATAATACTAACTTGGCAGGTAGTGACTAACTTGGGTAGTGACTAATTCAGAGATCCAGTCACCTATGAGCTGTTTTGTGCTTCATTGTAGGTTTCTAGTGCTTTATTAGAAGCTATCACAACTGGTTCCATTCCTACTCACAGTTACTTTATTAGTGCTCAGTTTAATGATTCTTCCCCAATAGGTAATTAATTCTGCTTTCTGATGTTTCTCTCTTGCAGTATTATCAGCAGTCCCTACCTTTTGTTTTGGGAAATAAGAAAGAGGAAATAGGCCAAAAATGTTTTAAAATATAAATAAAGTCATTTTTACTTTTGAGTGGAAATTCAATTATATGTAGCTAGGTTTTACCATAATTGATGTTTCAATTAAATCTTGCTGTATGAAGATTTAATTAAATACTTTCATTAAAAAATCAGGTGAAATGTGATATAGGGAAAATCAAGATGGGAGATAGTAATTATTTGATAGAGTTTCTTTGGAAAGAGTCCTGTGAGGATTCAGATATCCTTCCCTGCTCTGGTCTAAGACTTTTCAGTTATCCTCAAGTATGGAAATTTCTTTATAAATTTTTCTCAGTAAAAGTGGAGTAATGCTGTAATCACAGGGCTTGCAAAATTTGTTTTTCAGAAAGATCCTGGAGTTAGTTATTTTTCTCAGTAGTAGCTCGTGCATGAATCTATTCACTTAAAGCTTGAACCTTAAATGAGAATGTCTTGTCACTTTGAAGGAGAATGTGGATTCATTTTTAACTATAAACTTTTCAGTTTTAAGGATGGAATCCACTTATAAGTGGGAGCAGGTATGAAGGAGTTAAAGTTTACTACTCTCTAGTAGCTGTGCCTCAAGTACAAAAAAGCTGGGTCACTTGGAGGCTGGCAGACAGCAAACTGAAGCAGTGGAGTATTTCATTGCCCAGCTTGTTATCTGACAACTTACACTGATTTATTGCAACTTGTGTAGTGCAAGTTCCAGGAAAAGCAGATTTTATCCTAGAGATAATTGCTGTATCTGTGTTAATTGGAATGGGACTGTCAGATACACTTTTTAAAGATGCAACTCCTAATTTTTCTTAAATTTTCTCATTTTCAATATTCTCTCACTGTATAGGGGCAACACAGCAGACTGACAGATAGGAGAATCAGTGCAGTGTCCTGAGTTGCAGAATGGCACTTCAGATACTCATCTTTATTTCCTCTTTATCTTGAGGTTACCTAAAGTTATCAGAATCTTGTATCACTTAATGAGGTTTTCCAAGAACAATGCAGTGCTTGCCCAGCTTTTTCTGTAGGCTGACCTGGAACTCTGCCTGAATCCTCCCCTGCTACTGTGCCTGGAGAATGAAAATAGGGCAGGAAAGAGCTGCTCTGCAGGGGACCTCAGGAGTTGTGCTTGGTGCTGAGTAAGCAAACGTTGAAGTGAAGCAGCTGTTACAGAATTACATCTGTTGCTTGGAAAATGACTGTCCATCACAATGCATCTAGAGAACTGCAAGTTGTCAAAAATTGAAAGCATGAGAGCAACACTTCCCAGAAAGCTCTTTGGCAGTTCATTTCCCTGACAAAATTTAGCAGTAATTTCTTTCCACCTGCAGCATCCATCCACTCCTGCTTGGTCCCTTAGATGTTGGTAATGGAGTAGTTGATCTGTTCTTTTTTTCCTTTTAGCACTTGACACTACTGTCTTGCTTTTCTCCCCCTCAAGTGCAGCAGCCTCATTCTTCACTTGTACCTTTTTGGTTTTGGTCAGTATGAGCCACTGGTGAAAGTAAATACACATCAAAAGTGTGTAAAGTAACCTTGTATCCCTTGACAGCTGGAATACTACACCATGAATGCTGCAATTGTGACAGTCTAGGAGAGCAGTCACAAATCATTTCCATGTGTAAACCTGTGTGACATGAAGAAGTTGGCTTATCCCTCTGCTAAGAGCACTCTAATGCAAGATCCTGGTGCTTTTAAAACCCTCTCTGAGAATACCACTTTTCTTGAGAGATTTTTACTTGGGATTCCTCCCTAGGATGCTCTTCTATTACAGTTGCATTGCACTGGCACTGAGCAGCTGTTATTGAATTGTTAGCAGGGAAACTCCAGATCATGAGGAGAAGGACACTAGATATCACATTTAAATATCTAGTGGCAGCTAGAGTGAGCTGCTTCTCTTAAAGCAAAGAATGTGCAGCACTGCTTGGCTTAACCCATGTGCACTGGGAAAGGCCTTACTCTCCCTAGCATGCAAAATGTGGGTGCTACAGAAGGTGCCTTGAAGAAGAAATACTGAACTGATTTCTACCACCCTCCAATACTGCAAATATTTTCCCATATTGTCAAAAACAAAGGAATTTTATTATCTCTACACAGATCACTTGTGTTTGTAGACACAAGCTTGGTTGTATATGAATATGCTAGTGTAGAAAGAAACTGAGCATACATTACTGTCATGAGTGCTACTTGCATTATAAAGGCATAATTGAAACTTAGATTTTAAAATCAAGCCTTAGGCTGTAAAAGGCTTAAAAGGCTTTTGTTTAATTTTTAGAGTAATAGTTACAAAACCATATAACTGGTACCTATCTTGCTACCACTCATGCTGTTTTCTGCACAAGTGGATAAATATAGCAATTCCTATAAAAATATAGTTCTGTGTGTTGATGTCTGCAATGTATTTACCCATGGCAAGTACAAAATTACTGGGAATATACATTAGATAGATAGTATTTTTGAATGGCTTTCCTGAATAGGGAATGAAATAATTCAATGTTGCTTTTTCTCTAAAATGTTAGTTTGTATCTCTAAAACACTAAATTTGCAATGAGATTAGTCTTTCTAATTTTTATTTTTCTTTTAATTAATTGGAAGTTGTAGGTAAGAAAATGTGTTCTTCTGCTCATCTTCATCTGAAGCTTCATGTTTGGAGACAGTTGCTAGACTTTAAACCCAGTGAAACCTAAAGCAGTTTACAGAGAAGTTAACCAGTTTCACTGTTTTGAAAGCTGTACTTGTAGAAAGAGGCACTGTTAAAAACAATTTAGGTCTTAGTTGAAGAGTATAACTACAGCTTTCAGGTATAACCTACAGGCATGCTTTTGGCTGAGTTCAGCTTCCAACGCTTGTTCATGTTTATATAGATGTCACTTCTCTTAGAATACTTTTAAGTTGGGTAAAGCATCACTGTAGTAGAAATAGAGAAAAAATGGCATATAAGCAGAAGTGTAAAGTTAGAAAGAAACATTTGTTTTCTGTATAGCTTTCAAACCATTACCCTTGTCCTCTGAAAATAAAATTTTTCTGCACAGAAAATATGTGCTAATCCTTGAATCATTCAGCCGTTTGTTCTGGGGTTTTTGATGTAGGATTGTTTTTTTTTTTTTTTCAACCGTGTAAAGATTGTGTTTATAATGCTGACTTTCTGTCATATATGAATGGCTATGCAGATGAGACCTGACAAATCTTTCTAGGTCATTATAAAACCATACTTCCCTGCTGGAAATTCCAGTTTGTGTGGCTAAGTCAGCAGAAGGAGACAGATTGGCACCTTCAGCCTCTCATTTAGTGCTTATGATGATCTGTGCCTTAGCACAATTCTATGACAGCCACCAGACCAAAAGCCTGCAATGGCCAGTTGGGGTAGCTGAGATGGGGATGCTCATCCAGACCACCTGCCTTGCTGGACAGGGAGCAGCCAGTGGATGGGGAAGCAATTCCACATCTGGCTGGGGCTGCCTCAGGACCTGAGCACCTTCAGTAACTGCTGGTTCTTCCTAGGTGTGAGTAGCACATGCAGTGCAGTCTGCTGGTGCTGTAGAATGTCTGCAGAAAAACACTGCTTATCTCAATTAGTATTTATTTAAACTGAAACCACTCTTGAAGCAGATCAAGTAGTGTTTGACTTACGTGTTCATACAAGCTGTCATAAAGAAAACTACTATGTTGTATTGAAAATTTTCAAGTGAATATAAAAAAAAATGCTCTTATTTTCTCAAGTGAGAAGTTTTTGCCATGTGGTAAAACTAAGTGTTGAGTGGTATAAACATGTAGGCTGCTTTACTCTTTCACAATGAAAGGTCTGCATCTTACATTGCAGTTACAGATTTTTGCAAATAGTTCTTGATCAAAATTAATTCAGAAACAGAACAAATTAGAACTTTTTCATAGTTGTTTTTGGTAGCTTTGACTCACTTCTAGGGTTGATGGTTATTCTAGTATTGCTATAATGATTCAAAAATGCATTTCTCCATGATTTCTTGTATCTTTCTGAAATGAGATCTCACAGATACGAGCTACAGGCACAGATTCCCAGTATGGCATTCTCAGTGGGATACTCAGGGACACAGACAGCTGGGTGGGGTTTGTCTGTGAGTTTCACAGCCTGGATTAATAGGAACAGATGGTAGCCATAAAGAATGACTGAATACAGGTAACAAATTCCAGTTTACTGGGAAGTGTAAATTGACATCTGTAGTGCTAGGTGTGGTCATAGGCTTGGACGGTTGCAAAGAACTTTGCTTCACATTTTCTGGATAATTATCTTGATTATTTTGCCTCTGGTTAATTAAATCCCACTCACTGATTTTGTCACTCAAGATAAATTTCCTCTTCACATTATTTTTTAAATTATTATAACCTTGAATAATCTCAACATAATTTTGAATAGAAAAAGTTATCTGTTTAAGAATATTTTCTTCCCAAAATGAGCTATTCCACAGATAGTGCTAATGTTGGGTTTGAATAGGACCCCAGATTAAGATTAAGATGGTTCTAACACTTAGAATCATAGAATATCCTCAGTATTTTTTAAATAATGGCCTGTTTGTTATTAAAGATTACTACATTATTTTTATAACTCCTAAACTGTTTTCTTTTAATAAACTGAAAAAAACTAAGCTTTATTGTAATAAACTTTCACACTGTAGCCTGTATATGGTTCTTGTCTGTCTTCCCTCAAGTGTCATGGCTCACTTATTTCCATTTCATAACCCCCAGTTTCCAGATGAAAAATATTCCTTGACTTAAAGAATTTCAGTGTAAGAAAACCAGAACCTGATAAATAGTACCTCCTTGAATATGCTTTGTTGAATATTCATGCCTCTTTATTAGATATGATTACCTTAGGCTATTCTTCTGAGATACTGTCCTGGAGATGCCAGAGAAAGGCCTTAACACTTTAATTAGGGAGGAATTGTATTCTGTGTTGGCATGTTCATTTTGTTATGAGCTGGATTTAATTCTGTGTCTTTTGAACAAGGGAGAGCTTGAAAACTTGAAACTACTCTTGTGGAAGGCTAAAGCTATCTTCTTGGGGCATTGCATTTACTATATGACAGCTGTGGTTGTTTCTATTGGATGCAATTTGAGGTTTTCTGAAGTGAAGAAGGATTTTGTGGTTTTGATCCATGCTGATAGCACACAACAGTAAAAAAGCCTTCTTGTGGTCATTAGAAAGAATTATTTATTCAGGCTCATTAAGATATGATTGTTTTATAAATCTGAGACAATATCAACTAGTGAGGAGCTTAATTTGCATTTCTTCATATTGCTTTGGTCCTTGACTCCTTCACAGTTGGATGCCACATAGTAACATAGGATTTTGGTTATAATTGCAATGTTGATCACACAGATTTGGGCTGGTGGCTAGTTAGGGATGTAAAGGTCTGGAATTACTTCATCTATTAGATGCTCAACAGTACAGGTTTTTAGTTATGATGAACCAGCTCTCTACAATTCAGTAAATTAGTGTTCAAGTACCAGACTTAAATGAAGGCTGCTGATGTTGAGCCCCCATTCTAGAAGAGATGGACGTAAGTCTGTCCATTACTGTGATCTGTGTTCTCATGTGATTTTAGTGCTGCTGGTTTGTCCCACTGCCCTTGTGCTTTCAGTGCTCTCCTGTAGCCAAGTACAGATGTGCCACAGCTAAGAAATTGACTTCTACTAATCTGACATAGGGGAGATACTAAATGGGGAAGTGTGCTTCCAGTCATCCTTGAAATAACTTTCAGTAACCAGTTATAAACTGCTGATAATGCCTTTACTAGATATGTGCAATGGGTGGGAAGCCAAGATATTGGAGAGGACTTGAGCTTTCATTGATATTCACACTCAAATACAAGCTGTGCAATGAATATTTTAACTTTATCTGCTAGGGAGATGGTTAGTGTACTAGAACAGCATTCAAATGCACTGCTTTCTCAAGTATTTCCTATTAGCATGTTTAATAAGGCACTCTGTTATCCCCTTAGGTTGGCTGTCATTACTGAAAGCTGAAGTGTTAACTGTAACAGCACAAAAGGACTCTATGAGACTATAAAAAGGCTTAATTTCTGATTAAGCTGAGCACTATAATTGTAATATATTAGAATGGGAGGTGGCTGATTGTTGATAGCTTCTGTATGTGTGTTTGTAAAAGCTTTTAAAATAAGTATCCTTTGCAGTTAAAATGTGTCCCTTTTGTCAGTGATGGGTTTATTTTCTCCACAAACTATGTACATTCATTTTTGTTCGATGTAAATATTATGCAGTTATTGTAGAACTTTTCAGTTTTTTCAGGAAATTAACCAACATGTTGCCCCTGTCCTCCTGAGTTTTGCTACTAAGATGTGAGCAATATTCTAAAATTATCAGTTGGTGAGAATGCTGGTTTTGTCACAGTAAAGCAAAAACCTTAAAGTATAATTTTGTGGGAACACAACTGAAAGAAAATACTCAATTAAAGTCTTCTTGTCTATATAATGTGACATATTTCTGGGGTCAATCCTATTTCCAAGGCACTAAAGTTAGATTGTATGTCCAGTATCCAAGATGTAGGAAAAGTACCAGATTTCCTGCAAAGTTGCTGTGAGAAAACATTAACTCAGCTGTAGGTTGGGAAGTTTCCCCTTGTCACCTTAGGAATTTGCTGTTATTTATACTCCTGTCACACCCCCACAAAAACTCACCTTGACTTTGTATTCAAATTTTTTTATGGCATAGCAACCTCTGCTAATATTTAATTCCTAATTCTCTTTGCCATAAACTTGCTTCTTCATCAGGTTTGCCTCTATAAATCCCCTGTCTGTGGAATCACTTGCTGCTTGGAATCCTTACCATTAACACAAACCATTATGGTTTCTTCTTAATTAAGTGAATTTTAAAGTTCGCAGTATTAAAGTTTAACATTTTAATGAAAATTTGCTCTTGCAAGATATATGAAATATTTTACCTTGGTTAAGTACCTCAGTGCAGCTTTATGTGTTAATGAAGGATGTTCTGAAAGGAAACTTTAGTTTATGCCTGTTCATTTGGAGCTCCTAACAACACAAATTTTTATAATAAGCTGTGTATGTTCTTTGTTTTTAATAGAGATTAATTGCTGAGTTGCTGTACTCTGAAAGAGGATAAGAGATTTCTTTGCACTTTTTTTATGATTCCTTCACATTTTAATTTTGGTTTCCACCTGGACAGTCTGGAGTCCCATGGTGGTTCAGGTTACTCCATTGTCATAACTAGTCCTGCCTGGGGGCCAGTATAGTCATCTTTGTGAACTGTTTAAAGGAGATAAATGGTACAACCCCCTTGAGAGGCAAGTGGATATCCTTCCAGCTGGTTGTAATCCCTGGTTTGCTTCGTTTTCATGCAAAGGGTCAGCACAAGCTGGACAGGAGGGACAGATACAAAGAGATATCAGCTCCTGGATATGCCTCCTTAGCACTTCTAGTTAACTGTCAGTCCTCTTTATTACTAAGCATGAAAGACTAATTGAGTTGCAGTAACAACAAAAGTTTGTCAGAAACCCTTCCCTGTGCTTTTGCTGCTCCTGACACTGGTTATTGGCTGATGCCAGTGAAAAGACTGACATTTACATTTCTACTACCTTAGAGCTCCTTTATTGTGCTAGCAGTAAAAGTGCATCTCATTCAATAGCCTGTCTCCAGATTTTGTTGCTCATCTGTTGTTCTTATGATGCACCTTCCCTCCTATCGGCTGGAGACATGACAGGAGCTGTGGTGGAAAGCCTGATCTGGACAGGGTACATTTGTATCTGTCTGATCTTGCACAAAGAAGTCTTTAAAATTATTCCATTTCCTTAGCATTAATGCTCAAATGCATTTTACAAACAATAACTTGGATTCCTTTTTTTAGTCCTTGTGTTTTCTACTGTAATCCTATTTCTTGAAATATAATTCTAATTATCATAGGAACTCTCCTTCATTGAACTTTTTATTTCTATTGTCAGTTGGTTTGTTGACTTAATTTCTGAACTTTTTAATGAATTCTTTATGATGCTTACATGTTCATATTGGAAATACTTTCTGGATTATAAAGTGACTCTAAGATGTCTTTTCGCACCTCTGGTCTGTTGATTGTCTTAAAATTGTCTCTGCAGACTTGTCTCTGCTTTCTACTGGTAAGTCTTCAGATTATAATAGGAGCCCTAGTAATTAGTCTCCTAAGTGATTTTAGGAGTGGAAAAACATTTAATATGATGTTTTCAGCCCATTGTGCATCTGATGCTTCCCATATAATAATTATATGGATCTTCTGGTCAAAATTTAAGGAACCTTCTGTTACGTTTTTTTTAAGCTTTATCCTTTAATGAGATCAGAAAGTTCATGCCTTGGGTACTCAAATGGATAAAGACTGGACTTCCCTGCTCTCTTTTTTCACATTTCATAGCTGTGGCGCACAATGTAGAGCTTCAGCCTTCTCTGACAGATTTCCAGTTAATTGTTTTAATTTTCTTTTTTTTCATGTCCTGTCACTTATCAGCTCTACTAGTTAGGTAGTAATATACTTGCCTACAGTCAGAATCTTTTATTTGGTATGAGCAATTTAACAGTGAGAGCATATTAAAAAATGTCATCTAAATGAAAGCATTCTCATATGAGGGATTAAGGAAAGATTCAATTTCAGCTATATTTGTTTTGCTAGGAAAGCTGTTCTTTGTTTTCAAATTTCTTTTATATCTGGCTATTAAAATAATTACATAACAAATACTCCTTATGCATTTTAGAGATTTTTATACTTGGCTAGTGCATTGCTTCTGACTATGCCTTTTCAGAAGAACTTACTCTCCTGTGTTCTAGTGTGTCTTAAATGGAAATCAGAGGAGGAAAGTCTGGAGAACATAAACGCATTCTACGGCTGCTAAAAGCAAATGAATAATGCAAATTTGAATTTAAATGCAAACTTGAGAATTTAAAATATTATTTCTTTAAAGTAATGTGATTTTTTTCTCTTATTTTGTTCAGTTTCAGAATAGCCTTTTTTCACTCTTGGTGTTTTTTTCAAGAAGAACGTTGTTTTTGTATATGAATGCTTGCTGTGTGACTGTCAGATGACCGAGGAAGGCTTTCCTAATTGCCTCCTCCTGTTCCCTTAAACCTCCTGCTGTACTTTTTCAGACTCAAAGTAGTAAAGCATATGTTTTGATATTGAAATTATAATTGAAAATATGTAACAAATGTGTCTTCTGAATTGAAATTTTTGCTTGAATGTTTTTAACCTGTAGGTTTTGGGGCACACAGTAGAGGAAGTAAGGTCTGAATAGAAATCCATAAAGGCTGTTTTTAGACAGCAAACATTGTCAACACATTTCTCAGGGCAAGAAAGCTGGCATGGAAGCTGCAGAATTAGAGAGTCATTTTTGGTTGGAAATCCACAAATGACCATCAAGTGTCAATGCCTAACAGAGGATGGTTCTGGGCAGCCTGCTGTATCTGTCCCTGCCCCTGCTTGAGCAGTGGTTAGACTAGATGATCTTCAAATGTTTCTAGCAGTCTAAGCAATTCTATGTGATTTTGAGCTAATACCCTAAATCCTTAGGTTTCCCCGAGAAATCTAGTGCTATTTATTGCAGCTTTGATAATAAATAATTTCAGCTATTGTATTAATGCCAGCTGAATAGCTGATATCACTGGCTAGCTTGTGACAGGACTGTTGGGGTTGTGCAAGCTTCCTTTTCTCTCTTTATTCCTGTAGTCATCAATCTGTGAGAAGAATGCAGCAGAAACAATTAATCTGTTGTCATGATGCCTCTTGCTCAAGTCTTTTTACAAATACATGTTAACTTTTGTATCACCTCTATGTTATGCGACAGGTTTTAGTTTCACCTGTAAGAGGCAAATGTTGTAGCTGTGGCTACTAGTGGTTCTAGCAGTGTCTCAGGGCTCGTGGTGTGCTCTGAACAACAGTGAGAGCTGCTGGTCTGGACAATGGTGTGGCTCTGCTTTTTGGATGCTTGAGAAGCATTTTTCGCTGGTATACTTTGAACAAGATTCCTCTGGAGGTGGTGGTAGAATCAGTATTCATTAAGAGTTGAAAGGGGGTAAAAGGTAGCTTTTTTACAAAGCATATATTGGTTTTGTTTGTGCACATCTTTCTGACTGCTTTATAGTAAAAACCACATATAGGTGTTGCCATCTTTACGTCTCAAATTAGCTTCACTACATCATTATGTGTGTCAAAGACACAACATACAGTCCCAAAGAGCCTATGGGAAGATGGCCACACCACAGTGGGGGAGCAAGCAGGGGCATTGGAGGTGACATGCCCAAGGTAAAGGGTGGCAGGGGGAGCAGGAAGGCTCATCCTCACTAGGCCAGGGCTGCCACAGGTGTAGGGCCCTGCCCCTCTGCTCCAGTGGCCTCACATGAGTCCTCGGTGGCTTTTGTTTGCAGCAAGTGGACTCATGCCCGCGCTTTCCCAAAAAGGATTTGCTGTTATATGTGTGCAGTCTCCATCACTTTAATAATCAGTATTTCAAATACTGACATGAAATATGGAAGATACACCCCTAATGGTGGGCTGGGCTTGAAAATTCACTTCTCTGTCAAATACTATACAAAAGACTATTTGAATGCTTCTTTCCATGGTACATTCTGGTTGCCTTTGAAAATTGTTGAAGAAATTTTTAATGCTCTTTTTTCTTCCCCTGACATTTTTATTTGGGTTTTTTATTCTGTGCTGGTTGCTCAGTTGATAAGAAAAGGAAGCATTGGCATGTCCTGGGAGGATCTGCTGGGAACTGGGTTATCATGCTGAGAGGCTGCTGTGAGTGTTTACCTATCACAACAAAGGGTCTTCTCATGCCATTTTATTATTGAACAATCTGTATTCCTCGCTCGAGCTTTTGGAGGCTCCCAGCAATCCTGCCAGGCTAACCTTGTTGCTAAAGATGATTTTGTGCTCTTAGTTTGGCGAGTCAGCTGGGCAGTGGATGTTAGCTAAAGCCTCTGTCATCCCATGATGAAGCCCTTCTACTGTGACTCAAGTCAGGAACCATAGCTGTGCTTCAAGAGCCATGTGCTTGCTTTTAGGTGACCCTATTTCTTGATGGGGCTCTGACACTGACCCGTGATGGTGTGGGGGTGTCTGTATGGAGCTGGTAGAGCTGCCCCAGGCTGGAAGATGTGTTGTGTCTGATGGTGCTTGGCTGTGCTCACTGTGCTCAAGTTGCATCACAGCTGACTTCAGTCAAAATAGGTTTTTGAGTGGCTGCTGCCAGTGTATTTCTAGTTTTAACTAAAAAAAATCACTGTTGCTTGTTGTAAGGAACTAGGGATTTCAACCACCAAAGCATGTGCCGCACCCAGGTGTGCTCTTCATACACTGTTGTACTGTTTTTACAGTTTGTGTGTGGACATTTCTGTCTTTTGCACAAATGACTCGTTGTCTAGTTAGTAGGAAATAGGACAGAATAAAAAGCAGCTGTGGTTTAGCATTAGTTCTTGATTCCTTATGGTGACAGAGTTTTTTGCATTGAATCACAGAATGGATTGGAAAGAACCTTAAAGATCATCTAGTTCCAATCCTTCTGCATTGTCAGGGAGGCAACTCTCTAGATCAGGTTGCTCAGAGCCCAGCCAGCCTGTACTTGAAACAGCACATGGAATATTTTTAAACTAAGTCAAGAAAGAATTTGTTCTATAACAGTAATGAAATTACACAATAATAATAACAATAATAATAATAATAATAATAATAATAATGCTTGGCCTTGGTTTTGTTTCTTGTTGTGGAAACTATGCTCAAATTCTTTTTAAACAGTTTTGTGAACACCTGATGACTTCAGTTAGTCACTTTGACTTATGTGTGCTTACTTGGAACAAAGCATTTCTTTCTTTTGAAACTATAGTTATATCTATTCTTTTATTTAATTTCAGTGTACACACAATCTGAATTGAATAAATTTATTCTTTGTATCATTACATCCAACCTTGAAATTCCAATACAGCTGCTAGCAACCATTTACTTTTTGTATGCTTCTAGAGTTTGTTAGTTGCATTTTTGTTTTCATCCTTTGAAAGTCAGAAATCAAATTGTCCAGCTTATTTTATTTAAGTGTGTGCAGATTTTGCCTTGAATAGAGTTAATTTTGTAAACGCGAAGTCCTAAGTTTAAATCCAAAATGTAGCCCATACTGGCTGCTATGAGGAATAGTAACTCTACACCAGCTGAAACCAGCACATTCTTCACCCTTATTCTATCTAGATTCAGTTCATTCTTATTACCCAGGAACCCTCTTCCCATTCTTTGATGTAATACACAGATATCATTCCTGTAGTCTGTGGACCACCCCTGTGAAATGTCTGTAAAGTGCCCATAAATGTCCATTGAGTTCCTTTAGTCCATGACTTTGGGCTCCATCTGTTAGGGTGGTCACTCAGGGCAGGAGAGGTTGTGTTTTCTGTGGAGTTACTGGGCACCAAAGCCAGCTCAGTTTGGGTCTCTGCTTGTCATGCCCAGCCTTGGTCAGAAACTCACCCTGTGTAGCTGCTCGCTCACTCCCTGCTGGTAGGGTGGGGGAGAGAACTGGAAGAGTAAAAGCGAGAAAACTCATTGGTTAGAATAAAGACAGTTTAGTAGGTACAGCAAAAGCTATGCACACGAGCAAAGCAAAGCAAGGAATTCATTCACCACTTCCCATGGGCAAGCAGGTGTTGAGCCATTTGCAGGGGAGTAGGGCTCCACCATGTGTTACAGCTGTTGGGGAAGACAGAATCCACAACTCCTAATGTGCCCCCTTTCCTCCTTTGCCCCTAGCTCTGTATGTTGAGCATGATGCCATGTAGTCCGAAATATCCCTTGGATCAGTTGGGGTCAGCTGTCCTGGCTGTGTCCCCTCACATCTACTTGTGTGCCCCCAGCCTCGATGATGGGGTGGGGTGAGAGGCAGAACAGGCCTTGGCTCTGTGTAAGGAATAAAGAAAACACCCCTGAATAGCTAACACTGTTTCCAGTACAAATATGAAACATAGCCCTATACTAGCTACTAGGAAGAAAATAAACTCTGTCTCAGCCAAACCCAAAATAGTACTTTATGATGAAAAAGCAATGTACTATCTCTTTTGATTTAATAACTGTAACTTAATTTATTCTTGTAGGTGTAGCATCTATGACTGTGCCAGTGTACATTGCAGAAGTGGCCCCACCACACTTACGAGGCAGATTGGTCACCATTAACACTCTCTTCATCACTGGAGGGCAGTTTTTCGCAAGCGTCGTCGATGGGATCTTCAGCTACCTCGCGAAGGATGGATGGAGGTGTGTGAGCCTTCCTTGCTAAAAGCAAATTGCCATAGTTGTGATTTGGCTGACAGCTATTATCATTCTTAGTGGTAAAACAGAATTTACATAGGAAGTGATAAAACTGTATAGTAAAATGGAACTTCAGTAATTAAATCTTGCCAATATAGATCCCTACTGCTTTTGCTTAAGCTTAATACTCACATTGTGTGCAGATTTTTTGACTTTGCTAAACTTTAAAGTGGGAGAGTAATAAATATGCATCACAAGCATGAATGATTGTCATGATGTTTATGAAGGTAGCTTGCCTTTTGCATTTACAATAATTACATGCTGATTTTTCAAAAGGCAAATTTCCAGTAAGAAATATGGTATATGTGCAAGATAGAGGTGAAGTATGAATATTCTTAATCTGAGCAGTAGTAATCTCTAAGAATTAAAGGATATTGTAGCATAAATTTAGAGTTAAAAGTTCATGTTATGAAATAATAAAAATCTATTTTCTAGGCAGCACAAACCCAGTTATCTCAGCCTCTTCTATGTCACATGCTTCAGTTGTGCAACCTCTCTTAGTGATCCATTGTTATTCCTGGTTTGTGGCTTTCTCTTGTATTTGTAGTCTTAGTGCAGCACAGTGTGTGAAGTAGAGAAGAGCAATAATTTCTGCAGTCTGCGGGCACGTGCTGGGTGACTTTTGCAGTAATGCTGTGTTTTATGTATGTGACAAATACTGCTCTGTTGGATTGAGTGGAGTGAAGAAACAGGCTACCACCTCAGTGATGAGGTCTCCAAGTATTCCAGCTGCAATGCTGGAGCTGTTAATTGAGTTTACCATCCTCAGCTAGTTTATTGCAACCTAAGGCTGAGCAGGGAAGAGTACAGATGGTCTGTCACCTGAAAAGATTGGCCAGCAAACATGTGGGGAGAAATCACAAGTGTCTACCCCTGAGTCATTGCATATAAGAAGGAACATTGCAGCAATTATTGTATCTCTTACTGACTGAATGGCTTAGCACTGGAGTGCTGTAACAAACAATAAGGAATTTTAATTTTTCTTGGCTCTGCTTATTCTTGGAAATGCTGGATATTAAATTAAAATAAACCAAAGAAAACAAATATTTAACATGACCCTTAGGTTAGCTTTATAAACCCTGCTAATGTTATCGTAATAGTATTGCAGCAGTATGTCAGAGAAGGAGAAATGTTACAGCAGACTTATTAAATTTCATGTTGGATTTTTTCAGGTCTGCTAGACATCTGGCTTCAAACACAACGTCTTGTAATCTGTATAGGAAAGAACTATATTAGATTTCTGAAAGCTGGCTCACTGTGTGAAATGTCTAAAATTGCCTGCTTTTACTCTAAATTGATTATATCAAAATGGCTTGCTCTGAAAAATTTCACCAACTCTAGAACTTGCAATGGATGTTCCCTGTCAACTAAACATTTTCCTTCTGGCCTGTTCTTTTTACTCAGCTTTGACCAGAATTTTGCAAATTGGAAACTAACTTCAGTGAGGGAGCACTGTCTGTATGTTTCTTGTCTTGCCTGTGATAAACAATCCAATAGAGTCCAATGGGTATGAATCAAGCTTTCAGGAGCCTTAATTGATTTTGCCTCCTAAGATGATTGCAGGCACCCAACTGCTTAGTTCTGGAGGCTCTGCTGCATTTAAGTGATTGAAGGACTTTGGAGGAGAAGAAATTTAAGCAACAAGAGTCTGAAGGACTAAATCTGCATACTTAGATGCATGAAAACGTACTTCAGCATGCACTTTGACAGGATACAGCAGTTGTTTTTTAATCTCTATGAGTTTGTTTTATGCTTCATTTGAAATAGAAAAGGCTTTCTAAATATCACTCCAATAAAGATATCAAATCTACAATTTGGTGAGCTTCAATGGTCTATGTATTTTGTGCACAGCTACCAAAATGTTTGTGGAGAAGGAAAAGTGTAGGAATAAATGAGGCCATTATTGAATGAGAGCATTAGTGAATGAGGAAGGAGAACATTAGTGGATTAGTGACAGTTAGATATGTTGACTGAAGACAACTCAGCTAATAAGCCTTCCACCAACTTTATGGTTTGAATTTATTTTCTTTCTTATGCTTTTCTTTTTTAACTAATAGTGAGCTATATAATTTTTTAAAGTGTTATCAAAAAAAAAGAGAGCTGCTAACTGAGCCCTTTCCTAGACCAAGTTTTGCTTGTATGACCTTTGGAAATTTTGACTGTTTTTAAGAAGAACTTGTGGGCTCAGCTGGGGGTGGGAAGACTGGTCTGAATGCTCATTGTCCTGGGATGGCCATCCACTTTGCATTGCCTTTTGGGTATTCTTTTTACCATTCTCCACTTTTTTGCCTGTTGTACTGCCCATGTTTTTCTTTGTTAAATCCACAAATGCCTCTAAGAAGGCATTTATAATGTATTTTTCCTTTTTTACTCAAAATGCATTTGAACTTGACAAATGCATTTGGTTCATTGCCCTAACATAAGGTTTGCAATAATAGTTCTCTCCTTTCTACTCAATTAGCAATCTGATGCATGCTTTATAAAAAGATCTAGGTAAGAGGTTGCAGAACCACCTGTGAAATCATGCATCCTGGGGTGTGGAGAGAGGAGCTAGAGGAGATTAGCAAATCTCCTTAATTTCCTGACTGATGTCAAGGTATGAATTTGTTTATGAGTACAGGCTACTTCTATATTCAGAGGGACTGGTTTCTGGAGGTGTTTAACGATTATATCCACTGATGTGAAAGCTGTGATAACTGCAATAATGTACAGGTGACACCAGCACTGTTTGAAGTCTTTAATGAAAATGAAAATAATCTGGGTGAGTGTAAATGGAAAAAAGTCAGATTTAAAAAGCAGAACAAAATTATACATTGTTCTGCAGTTCTTTTTATCCTTTTATTGTTTTATTGAAGAAATATAAAAATGTGATGTGTATAAACCAGAGCCACCCATGAAAATTTGTGGTGTGCTTGGCTTGCACAGCCTTTTCCCTCACTTTGGATGGAACAAATAACCCTGCTTGAGTGTTGCCACAGATGTCAGTGCAGATCCCTGGGAAGCATAACTGTGCTTTTACCAGTGGTAATTCTCTGTTAAGTAGAGAAATAGCCTTAATGCTGTAAATAGTAACCCTTGGGCATCTAAAATGCAGTTTTGATTTAAAACCTCACACTGCATCTGACTGAAGATTTAAAATCAGTCACTCTGAAAGATCTCCTGTAAATTGCTGTGCTGGTGAAATGAATTTTTTCCAGTGTTTTTGCTTATTGTCAGAAATTTTCAAAATTAAAACTGGCAAATGTGTCTATGTCTATGTACTACTGACCAAATTATGCATTGTTTTCTGGTTGTTTTTTATTGTTGTTGTTTGTTTGTTTTTAATATGTTGATTAAACAGCAGGATTTCAATCTCATCTTTGTCATCAGCAGTACTTGGTTTTCTCCATGCATTTGCTTTTTCTTTCTCTTGATTATTGTCACTGAAGGGTTTATCAGTTTCCAAACCAGTGTAATATATCAGGTTTTTTATTTAGTCTACCTTAGTGTCCTCAGGACCAGTGATACTAGAGTCAGTGGTGGCAGAAGTTACCATGTCCCTGAGATTCCCTGGAAATGAAAGAGAAATCATGTTTTCTAGAATACCTGCAAAATATTATCCTTGGCCCCTTAACTTACAGTGAGAAAGAATACGAGGGGTGGGAGATTTGATCTGTAAATACAGCTTGACTAGCTGTAACTGAATCTTCTAATAGTGTGTTTTTGTAGGCAAATAGTAAATATTTATCTATTTTCTTATTTAATTCCAGGTACATGCTGGGCCTGTCGGCTGTACCAGCAGTTATACAGTTTCTTGGGTTCCTGTTTCTTCCCGAAAGTCCCCGCTGGCTCATTCAGAAAGGCCAGACTCAGAGGGCACGCAGAATTCTGTCTCAAATGCGTGGCAACCAGGCAATTGATGAAGAGTATGACAGCATCAAAAACAACATTGAAGAAGAAGAAAAAGAGGTTGGAGCAGGTATGCTGAATACTTGTTGGCCACTGTATCTATCAATGAGAAGATAAAAATCAGAAGACATGTTGACGTTGTAGCCTGTGGGAGCTTGATGCTTTTATTTATCAGTTTGCTCTTTGAAGTATTTCTTGTACTGATAGCTTCAAAAATGAAGAATTTCTATGATCCTGCACTTTCAAATTAGGTTCTGATTTCTTAAGTGAGGGAAGAGTAAAGTTGTGTAGGATTCTAAATTTATGCCACCTACACTTATGTGAGAATTGTTTTCAGAAAATGGGTAAGTTTAAGAATGCACATCTTCAAGAGTGAAAATAAATAAAATAAAGTTTGGTTTCTTTCATCAGTGGAAAAGGCCAAACAGACACAAGAGAGGTCAGAAGGCATTGTACATGCCTCAATTATCCAGCAAACTGCATTCTAGACAAGAAGCCTTTGAAAAGATGTACAAAACAAGGGCTTAATACAGAGATTCTTTTTCTGTAAAAGCAACTTCTGAAAGTCCTTTTGATCTGTCCTCAAGAGAGTAAGGCACCTAAATCAGATCCTTTTTTTCACTCTTTTGAATCTTTTTGTCATACTTGCTCAAAACTTTGTGTTCATGTGTGTACTTAAAAAACAAGATTACCATTTGATTGACTTTCTCTACTCTGCCTATTTTTTCTGTGCTTTATGTCAAGTAAGACTCTTAAGTAAGAGTTATCCTTGACAGGAAAATACTGTAACTTTTTAGAGCTGGTGGAAAGAAAAATGGATGTTACTTTACATCTGTGTAACCTGAGATTCAGCATCTGATAATACCTATTCTCACTGCCTTATTGAGTTTGTCTTTGAACCTTACAATAAATAATTATGTGTCTGGAAAAAGTTATTTGACATATATAGTTGAAAGGTTTTTAAAATATTCATCACTAGTGTGAAGCACAGCTGGGTTTTTTTCCTTACATTATGTTTTTGAGGCTTTGGATACCTTTTTTTTTCCCAGTTCTTTGGGGTTGGGAAATGAAGTTCATGAAAGCTAATTTGATAAAAAGATGAAGAGGGTATTCATAGAACAGCTTGGGCTTAAGAGTCCTCTGCTTAGGACTTCTTCATTCTAATTAGGGATTGGGCTATTCACTTCTGTGGAAAACCACTTAATGTCTAGTATTAAAGTTTAACACTTTGTAGAAATAAAAGGAGCAGGCATTTGGTCTACTCAATCCCTTGTTTTTCATCACTGGGCTATAGGCTATGACCTTGCTTATTGCTCTTAAATCTTCTGCCATTATGCTTTTTGACAATTATGAATCAAATGTGGTGTTGTAGGTACAGTAGGATTGGCTCCATTGTTAAATAAGTCCTTTATATATTTGTAGTTTTGACTGGGACATTAACTGTGTCATCAATCAATGAGATTGTTGTCAGGGATATGCAGGTCTCTTGGTTTCCCCACACACTTTCCCCAAAACTTAATGTGTTCCTGGAGTTTAGTTAAATCAATCACATTTCTTAGGAGAAAGCTTGGTGACAGACAATCAATGTTTTGCTCTCAGGTAATCTACAGCTTCAGAGTTGTTACCCAAGGGCATTATAAAAATGAGGGTAGTTACAAGTATATGCTGTCCCATTTGTTATAAATTCTTAGCAGTCAGGCATTGGAAAGCTATGGTCACTTTTGATTTTGATTATAATTGTATTTAATCTCATTTAACTCAAGACCTTCATTGTTATAAAGAGGTATGTTGTATGTCAGCATCAAGACATACATTGCTTTTGTTACCTTTCTGTGACTTACAGGTGGTATATACAGGTGGTGTTAAATTGTAATTGCTTTCATTTCTTGAGGAGTTGTCTGGATCCCCAGTATTGAATTTTGCTTGTGTAGTGCAAAAGCAACTTTCTGTTCATGGTTTCATTGGCAGGTTTTCAGGTACTGACAACTTAAACATGTACATCTGCAAAGACTTTGCATTTTATTTTGCTATGGGTATATTGCTATTAGTTTGGGTAAGGTTTTGGGGTTTTTTTGTGTGTGTTTGTAGTTTTTTTGGTTTTTTTTTTTTTTTGGTGGGGGTGCTTATCTATATTAATGTGAAAATTTTTTTATTAATTTTTCCTATTTGTGGCAGACAGTGTTTTAAAGTGCTAATTAATAGCAATGACAGATGACTATAATTCCTATCAGAAATTTTGAACCTCATTCCAGTTTCACAAAAAACTTTAATAAACCTGAACTGGCAGTGTGTGTACATGACATTCAAGGAAAGATGATTTTGCATATTGAAAATCATCTGGCTTGCTTTTAGGTAAAAGTGCCATTTCCTTTGCTGTCTTTTTATTTCTTGAGAAAGGACAGATATTCTTTTTCATTGACTGATGCACAAGCATCTTTGCCAGTTCCTTAGGGCATCACTTTCTAAGTGAAACTAAGGCTGTGTGTACTGCAAGGGAGTAACACAATGCAGCCATAACACATTCTCCAGTCCCACATTGAGGAACTGTAATGCCTCTTGTAACTGTTTATCAACTGTTCTCAATCACTGAGGAGTGAATCGTCAGAAACTTCATCTGTATTGTTTAAGCTATTTTAAAGTTTGGCTTAAATATGTGTCATAAAACTAGAGAACTTAATTGCATTTTTCACATGGTCATCAAGCAGCATCTGTCTTCAAAATGAAAAAAACACCTTCAGCAACAAACTTCTGCTTCAGAAGTCTTCTATACAGTTATGGGATACCTATTCAGTGAATGATTCACATTTCTGTGTCCTTTCCAATACATTCAATCAAATTAATGCTGCTGATACTGATAAGCAGCTTACATTTTTTTCATTTTGAGATTGGCATCAGGAAAATAATGTATCTTTTTGACAAATACTTTCCTCATGACTGGTTATACAAATGACATTTTTTCATTTTTTTTCTGGCAGCCATGGATACTGCTTTTGTGTGCTCTGTTATGTACTTGCAGTATGACTTCTGGTGCTGTACCCTTGCATTTTCTGAAATGGAGGGGAGGGCATTGCATTCTGCAGTAACATTTCAAGACAAGTCAAATCTTTGTCATCATCTAATCATCATCTGTTAACATCAGCTCTCAGATGCTGTACTGCAAAAACCAGGCTGGTGATAGGAAAATTGGAATTAAGAAGATTTTAGAAACAGTGTTCCCGAAGAACTGAGCATAGTAGTTTTAGTAGTTTATAGGTGCAGAGTGACCTTCTCCCTCAGATATGCTGTGAGTCTCACAGATTCCCAGTGCTTGGCTTAAGTTCTGAAGCCTCATGGGGAGAAAAGGGAGAGAATGGTCAGAAGGGGTTTGCAGTTGAGAGAAAGATCAAAGACATTGCTGGGAGAGTATTCTGGCACACCTTTTCCTAGCAAAACAAGTCTGACTGCTGAATTGTAGTTTTTAGTACAGTTAAGGCAGAGTTCTGTAGTGCACTTCAGTTAAAAATAGGCAATCAAATCATAGCAATGCAGCTAAGCACTGGCACAGGGGCTTAATTGCAGAATCAAAGATCATGGCATGGTTAGGGCTGGAAAGGACCTTAAAGAGCATGTAATTCCAATCCCCCTGCCAAGGGCAGGAAACCTTCTACCTGGAGACTCATCCAGCCTGGTCTTGAACACCTTCAGGGATGGGAAATCCAAAACCTCTCTGGGCAGCCTGATCCAGTGCCTGAACACCCCCACAATAAATTATTTCCTTTTAATAGCTAATCCAACTGTACATTCCTTCATCTTATGGCCATTCCTGCCATCCTGTCCCTACATGCCCTTTTAAAAAGTCCTTCTCCAGCCTTCTTGTAAGCCCCCCCAGCTCTAAGAGCTCTCCAGAGCCTTCTCTTTTCCAGGCTGAACAGCCCAAATTCTCTCAGTCTATGTTGACAGGAGAGGTGCACCAGCTGTGTGGTCAACTGATTCTCTCGATTCATTCCAGATCCACATCTGTCTTGTGCTGAGAGCCCCAGAGCTGGCTGCAGAACTCCAGGTAGGGTCTCATGAGAGCAGAGTAGAGGGGGAGAATCACCTCCCTTGACCTGCTGGTCACATCTCTTTGATGCAGCCCAGGATGTGGTTGGCTTTCTGGGCTTCTGGCACACACTGTTGGTTCATGTCCAGCTTTTTTGTCCAGCAGCACTCTCAAGCCCTTCTCTCCAGGGCTGCTTTCAATCCATTCTTCACCCTGTCTTTGTGCTTGAGATTGCTGTGACCCTGCTGCAGCACCTGGCACTTGTTGAACTTCATGAAGTTCTCACACACCCACCTGTAATTCTTGTCAGGATCCCCCTGGATGATATCTCCTTCCTCCAGCATGCCAACTGCACCACACAGCTTGGTGTTGTCAGCAAACTTGCTGAGAGTGCACTTGATCCCACTGTCCATGTTGCTGTCAGAGCTGACGCTGTACTGATCCCTGTGGATTGTCACTCGTCACTTCTGTCCACTTGGACATTGAGCTGTTGACTACAAATCTTTTAATGTGACCATCCAGCCAATTTTTTATCCATTGAGTGGTCCATCCACCAAATCCACATCTCTCCAAGTTTGGACAAGGGTGTAATTCAGGATGACGTCAAATGCTTTACACAAAGTGGATGATAGTTTTTACCCTTCCCTTATCCACCACTACTGTAAGCCCATCATAGAAGGCCACCAGGTTTGTCAGGCTGTGAGGATAGATGAAGTAGCTTGTGTTTTTAAGCAAATTAAAGTGTGGGATTTGTAATGTTAGTTCTAGAGCAAGCACTTAGGTGTGAACTTAATGTGGTGGTTTGTGCATGAAAATAAAGCTGTCTAGCAGACCTTTTGTAAAAGTTTTACTTGTTGCCAGTCTAGTAGTCACTTCTGACTGGAAAGAAATAATTATAGCATCCAAGTTGTGGTGTTTTCAATAGATTGTTAATTTTACATATGCTGGACAGTACTACAAAGTTCAATACAAATTGGAGAAAAGTATCTGTTTGTACTGTCTTTTTGGGTGAAAAGTGTCTGCAAACTGCATGGCTTTTCCTCCCACCCCTGCATGTAGCTGTATTCAGCTGTGATGTGTCAGGATGCATGGATGGTACTTCACACAAAATCAGAAGTGATGTTTGGTACTAACTTAGCATCCTGATGAAATGAATGTCATTTGCATTAAGACTAGACATTTATTTTTGTGTGGATGAAGGCTGTGTAACTGTGAATTGTAATTAGGAGAGCAGTGTTATCTCCCCCAGCCTTATTTTTCCCACATTTCTTTAACCTGTGAATTAGGGTTGAGATTCTTGACCTTATCTGCTCTGCATGTGCACCTTTGCCTTTTGTTATCCGTTGTTATCCATGTACATGTGTCTGCTTCTGATCATGAAGTTGTCTTCTTTGCACATGTTACGCTTACTGATTTTGCCATGTAAAACTGCTGGGGCTCAGCAGTGCATGGAACCATGCTGCTTCTGTGAAATTCAGTGAGACATTTATAAAATTTGTCATTGCAATTGTTTAACCTTCCATTCTGTACCAGAATGTTACATAATGAGCACTGCTTCTAGATTAGGCATTTTCCTGTGCTTTCATTATTTAATGCACTTTTGTTATAGCTGAGCTTTTTTTGTGACACCAAGAAAGATGCCATTCTTTCAGTCTTATAGACTTGACTCACTTAACATTTTTGCTGTATTTCCTATTTCAGCAGTGAGTCAGGCTCCTTTTTAACGTTTTGTATTTCCCTGTTGGAGATAAATGTGTTATGACAGAAAGGTAAAACCACCTCATTGCTTTTGGGTTTCAACTTGTAATTTTATCCATTTAACTGAGAGTTAAAATATGACATTATGAGGCAGGAGATCTGGACCCTCAGTCTTTCCTGGTTCCAGTGTTTCTATTTCTTGCATCTTTTCTTCTTAAGTAATATTTTAACTTGTTATATTCCTGGTTGTGGCTTTGGCTGGAACCATTTTATATGCATCTTTCTAGGGAGATACTTAGAAGTTTGCAGTTTTCATTCTTATTCGTAATTCTTCTCTTGCTTCTGGGAGTCTTTTTTATGCCAAGGCCATTGCCTGACATGCTTGATGTTCAAAAAGTGATAGCCATGCTTATTATTATTGTACATCAGCTGTAATCTTATTTAATGAAACGTGGTAATACTGGAAATGGTGGTTAATGGCCAGTCTGAGAATCACAGATCAGTTGTATGTTTTGGAACAAGCTCTGCTTTGCCTGAATTCCAGACAGATTTCATGTATGGTAGTCCTAAAGGGCAGGAAAAGTAAAACTTCCTCTAGGCATAGGGAAGAACTGAAAGGCAGGACATTTTCAGGTTTAATTTAGTTTAGTTTACTTTTGTTAGATCCACTATGAAATTTCTGGAAATAATACACTTAGCTTTTTATTGACAGCATTAATAAGCTTTTTATTGGGTCACAGCTTCTGAAGCCTACAGAGAATTCAAGCTACAAGTCTGGAAAATAAAATTAAAAATACTTCATCTTTTATCAGTTCAACAATAGATTTGATGATTAATGAATTTGCTTTAAGCCAAATGACATTATTCACAGATTGAATCTGAATTTGCTTGTATTTGTGTAGTTCAGAACTGCTGCTCTTCTAAGCTTGATTGTGGGACTGCATGTCTGGAAACAGTATTGGAATGCAGCACTGAACATTCTGCTGCACCCCATACTTTGTTTAGGAACAGGTATCTGTTTTGGGAAAAAAAAAAGGGTTTCAGAGTGAAAAGATGTTGGAAGAAAAGACTACTAATTAACATCCTTTTATCAGAGACAGTGGTTTTTCTAAATCAAAAATTGTTTAAAGAAGAGGCAGTGAATATAGATAGTGTGTTTCAGTGAAATCCAAGTGAATAGGAATTTGTTATTTGTGCTACAAAACCAAACAAATCCCGATGCTTCCTCCCATTGCCCTTTGGACAATTTAAAATGGAATAGCTTATTTTTCTTTCCTAATATGAGCAGCCAAAATTAGACATTTTCGGCTGGCTCTCAAGTATTAAAATTATCTCTGTTTCATGTTTATTGTCTGTTTGGGATCGCTGCAGAAATTTGTATTTATAGAAAAGTATCTATTTCTTTTAATACAAAAGCTACTTGTTTTTGGACTTAAACAAGTTGTTCCAACTGACTTGACCTGGATGAGCTGCTAGAAGCTAATGGCTACTGGCCCCAATTTCCATGTCTTTTCAGAGCTCAGTTCAGTGCTGGAAAGTGATAAGCTAGACACGTTTTTCGATTTTCTAGAAGTAGTGCTTGGACTGTTATAAAAAATCTTCTATATAATAACATAAATTTCAAACAGTATTTCTTAAATTTACAGTAGTGCCTTCTCAGTCAGAGGAAAACCCCCAAAATAGTGTGGTGTGTGAAATTTTGGAAAAGCTGGACAAAAGATTCCTGCAAAGTTGAACTTGAAGGGCTTGGTGGGGCAGGGGGAATATTCTTGATCAACAAAAAGAAAAGTAGATGTGTATAACATGAGTAATAGTAAAAGAAACAGAAAAAAATTAAAAAGAATCTGCCAGTGTGCTGGAGGGCAGCTTGGGTGTGAACTGGGGTGCCAGCAGTGTGGTAGCTTGGTTGTGTTAGAAATGGGAAACCACGGCTTTGAATTTCCTGCGCACTCTTGTGGGAGAGGTGGGCACACACTGCCTTCACAGTACATTTGTGTTTTGGGGCTTGTTTTTTTTCTGGCATGGTTACACTGATGTACTTGTTTTCCATCTGAAATTGTGCATCTGCTTTTTCTATTTCTGTATATCTTTCTTAAGGAGTAATAAAATTATGGTGCCTCTAGAGCTGCTAATGGCATTCAAAAGCTCAGTTAATTAGAAAAGGGGGAAAAAAAAAGCCCTGGTTCTTCATAATTTCTCTGCTGAATCCAGCATCTGCTCTGAATACACAATTCTAAGTCAAATACTCCTGCCTGAGCCTCCTGTTTACATGCAACAGGGATTCAGACAAAATATACAGTGTTATGTGAAAATGTTAATGGGTATAGGAGGAAATTTTTTTATAGACTGCTGAGGAATATTTTTAACGCTTTGCTACGCTTAGTTCTATGGTTCTTTGAGCTAGCTCTTAGAGCAGGTTCTGTTTCAAAACTTGGAGACAATCTTGCTGCTTCTTTGCTCTCAGACCTTGTGAAGAAACTCTAAAAGAAATTTAAGGATTTTAATAACAATATTGATATGTAAATGCTCCAGACAGGTAGTTGGGCAGTCTTTATCTATTGGTTGCACTTTAGCCTTCTCAGTATAATAATAATTTTTTTTTTTTGTTTTAATAATGTTGTTTTGTAGTGTTGTATGACTCTTCCTCTGCAGCCTTTTATGTGACAGGCTTTGCACAAGGGTGGAGCTTGGTCCACCCAGCCGATGTTAATGATTCTGTAATAGCAGTAGTTTTGTTTTGATTCAGTAGTCAGGTGAACCCAGTGTTTATACAGCCTGTTTAAATTAAAGGATTTTGTTTATAGGAAGAAGGGTTATAAACAGTGTTTGTGCTTACTTCTTTTACATAAGGTCACATTCTGCTCCTACAATATAATAAAGTTTTTTTCTTCCTGGAGACCTTCACCCAAGGTATTGTCTGCCTGATTTTTGTCCATCCTCATTTTTCCCTTTTCTTTTAAAATAATAGCAGTGGGTGTTTTTGTTTTTGTTCTTGTTTGGTTTTTTTTTTTTTTTTTCTCTCTGCTGCTTTCCAGACACTTTGTTCTTCTAGTGAACTTCAAGAGTTTGGTTCAGAATAATCAGCTGTCCTTGCACAATGCTGATAGTTAATGTATTCATTCATTGAACTTTTTGGTAAATCTTGTCAAACAGTGTGACATCTACCATAACTAGCATGCTGCCAGATGTGGATTGTGTTTTGTTTGACAGAAGATGGATTTGAGAAAAAAAAAACAACAAAAGCTTTAATGTTGTTTGTTGCTGTGTATGTTGCTGCTGTGATTTCCAAACGACCTGTGCTTCTTTACACAAATATTTTCAAGCTTTCCTTGGAAAGAAAGCTTTGCCTTTTAAGAAAGCAAGTTGTTGGGATTATTACTTTGAAAAATAATTGAAAAATTGTATGGTACTTCCATGTTGGCTGTTTGACTAGAATCAATGTATATAGGCCTAGTGCTGTCATCTAGGAGAGAAGAAACAGATTCTTTCTTTACATTAATTTTGTTTGACTGTAGTTTTTAGAAATGGTGAACCAGTTCAGAATTTTGTTTTATTCATAACTTTTTGGGCAAGAAAATGTTAGAATTCTGCTTTCCTTTTCGGTTGTGTGCCGTTTGTTTGGGTTTTTTTAAGTCATATCCCATAAGCCATTGTGATGCTCAACAACTGTAGTATGGTAGCCTTGCTCTTGAGCCAAATTCCTAGGAAAGAGCTTCCACTGTGTTTTATTTCACACCAGAACAGGAAGGGTAAGATTAACCTCTTCCTTTTATCATCTGGATGAATGTGTCTGGGGGATTTCTTCTTGTTGTTTTTACTATGAATTCTTTGGAAATCATGGCTTTCACAAATATTGAACTGTATTTCAATCATATTCTAGAAATACCTGCACAAAAAGCTCTGATTAGCTCAGCTAACAATTCAGAAAACAATTAAAGAAAAAAAAAAATCTGTATGACTGGTCCCTCTCCACCCCTATTTTCAGGTTTTCCTTTTCCTGAAAAAAACCAACCTAACTTCTCTGCAACAAAAATCCTACCCCTTCCATCAACAATTCCTTCACCAAAAACCACCGGTCATTTTTTAGCAATCTCTTTTTTCCCCCTCAGGAAACCACTATTCTGTTAAATATCTTTACTATGAGGAGAGGATCACTGTTCCTATAGTGGTCAGTTTGTGTATGTTTTTTTTCCTTTGAGCAGTTAGAGTAGTCAGAGGTAAATATTGCATTTATGGGTAATGGTGGTTTTGAAAATTTTTCTTGTTGAGTATTTCTATTTAAGAAGAAATAATGTTTTCTAAGCTGGTATAATTTAATATCTATGGATATTCAAATATTTTCCAAAAATCAGATGGAAAATGTTGTTATGTAGTCAAATAAGTTATCCTGCAGTGCAGCCATGGTGATTTATTAATTAATATTTTTTAATCCAATATTATGAATTATATTTAGAATTGTTCTGTAACTTAATGTGGGGGAAACTTGAATTTTTTTTTCCTTTTCCCAGCCACACATAGTGAGTATTCTATTCCTCCCTTAGATAGTGGACTTCAGGCCAAAATTTAGCACTTGTAAACCTTACATGCTGTTATTTTTCCCCCACTTTTGTTGCAAGGAGACTGTAGAACTGCTGAGAGCTCAGATTGCTGTATTGCATGTAAGAGCTTAAATATCTCCAGTTGGGCATGCTGGATGTTTACTCTGCCTTTCCTGGTGAAATGACTGGTTCTCCCCTTTCACATTTTATTGTAGAGGTCACAAACCAAGCATCTTGAGCTTGTGCTGGTCCTGGGGGGTCTGTGAGCCCCAGCCTGTGAGCTGGGGCTGGGAGGACTTCAGGAACATCTTTGCCTTGTAGAACAGCACTTCAGTACTTTACAGGAATAGTTTAGAGCTTTCTTTTGGTACTAAAACTGCATTAATATATTTGGGTTTCTATTAGCATTGGATGTCTTTAAATTTTTGGTGTGCATTCTCCTTGGTGTCAGTGGCTTTAAAGAGAACAAAAATACCATTTATTAGTATGGGTTTTGACGTGTTTCCCATCTTTTATTGAACATGGAAAGGTTTAATTACAATTATTTAATAAAATGGCACTTGATTGCTCTGAACATTACATTACTATTGAAGTAAAAGTTGGCAAAAGTATACTTGAAATGGGGTTGATTTAAGAACATTAATAATTTTAAGGTAATTCTGTCCTTTTGAGTTTATATTGAAGTAATCAATTTTAATATAAATGTTCTATAACTATCTTCTCTAACACAAACCACATGTGATTTTTCATAGTAGCTGAGGTGGATGTAGCTTATGTTAAAAGTATGCAAGTATGGATGTGTAAATGAATAAATTATGTCTTCTGTAGTGTATGATATAGAAAGTAGATAATTGAGGCAGAAGACTTCATTTTTAGTTAAAGCAAATATACGTTTCTATGGCAATAAAAAAGCAAATTTAAAATGTAGGTGGTTCTGACTGTTGCTGGTCTAAAATAAAGGTGGCAGTTGCAGAATAGTACATTCCATAGCCAAAAATATCCAAGAAAAGAAAAATACATCTATATTGCCTTAATTAGTTTGCCTTAATTTTTAAAATTTTTTTATTGTAAGCTCATTCCAATATATGTACTTTTCCATCCTTTAATTTTTCCTTTTTTCTACTGTGTGTGGTAAATAAATATATAAGATGTTCATATATGCAAATCTTTTCTCAAATAGATTTTATTAAGTATATTTAAATGGTGATACTACCTTTGCATCTTTCGTAATCTGTCAAGACTTTAAATTTTTAATGCTTGTGAAATGATGATTATTTTTAGTAGTACTCAAGAGATAGGAGGCATGCGATTCTTTTATCAGAATATAAATTAAAGTAGGATTTACCAAAGAACACAACATTGGTGGGGTGGGTAGGGGATAGCAGGTTGCAAATAAATAGGGTAGAACATAATGAGAAGTGATAATCCTACTCTAATTGGAGTTTAGGATAAGAATGGAGACACTATTTCATTCAAGACTAGGTCGTTCAGGGCTTCACATCCATTGAAGCACATTATTAGAACAACCCATTATAGAATACCCAAATATCTCCTATTCATGAGTGAGTTGCCTCAAATTAATCATCCTGTCCTATCTGTCATATGTATATCATTCAAATCCATAGCCTAGACTACAGAGAACTCAAGATTCAGTATATGTGGAATTTTGTCTTTTAAGAAGGGAGTATGGGCAGCCTAATTTGTATATTATAAATTATATTTTGCAGCCAAAATTTCCTATTAAAGGATAGTGTGCATACATAATAAGCAAGTGGTATCTTTTTGGTCACTCATACATTTTGATTTTTTGTGCCATACTCTGACAGAGCTTTACAGGAGCTCAAATTCATTTAGCAGGATAGGAACATGTGGCACTAGTCCAAGGTTGAAACTGGGTCTTTCAGTTGATATAATGTCAGATTTCATAAAGTTTCCTTTTTTAACAACAGTCAAGATTTTCTTAAAGTTATAGCCTGAGAATATTTTGTGTGAAAATATCAACCTAAATTTGCAGAGATTCTGGCATTATCTACTAGGTAGACAGTGATTTCCCTCATCACAGTGGGTGCTCACATGGCTGTCCTTGATAATTCAAATAATTGGTGTTAACTATTCAAATACAAGAAATTAAATAGCTTGAAAAGACATGGGGTTTGTGCTACCTGGTTGCTGCCTGTGGTACTGGGATAGTGGATTTGTGCTCCAGTTCCTATCCAGCAGGAACAATCAAGACCTAAGCAAAGGGCTTTGGATATCTGAGCTGCTGGTAGCCAAGGAAGCTGTTGGTTTTGAATGCTTTATCACAGAAAGACAGCCAGTTTTATATTATATAACTGTGAACAAATTCACCAAATTATGGTTGATGAATAATTCTGTAAGCCTAGAAATAATGTATGTAGTCCAAGGCTGCATCATGGTATGTTGACATGCAGTATTTGATGTAAATCCTAGAAATAAACAGAAAGACATATTTTTAAATGTAGCTTAATTTATTCTATATTTGAATGCAACTGCAGTGTAACCAAGCAGCATTACAGAGGAGATAGAATTTTGTTGTTGTTGTTATTTAATTGCTTTAAGGCAATTTGTGTGTATTTTACAAATTTGAGATTTTATCACACAGTTTAGTGTTCTGTTCTGATCCAGGAAACATTCCCTACTATCTGCAGCCAGGTCTGTTGTGCTGTGAAAGCTTGGCTCAAAACACAAAATATCATCTGGTTTGTCTTTGACAGCTCCTCCCAACTGTGGCTGATGGAGGCCAAGATATTCTCTGTTCAGATGCAGGCAGATACATTAAAAACATGAATTCTGAAAAACCTTCATGGGTCTTTCACGGATTTAGATGCATTTTACTAGACTGCAATTTTTAATGAATATGTTAAGAGACGTGGCATCACAAAAAATATTTTAAAATGAGGTCTTCTAATATGCTTTAATTTTATATTTTTCTTCTTTTCAGCTGTTCAATTTTAGCTCAGCAGTTTCAAAGCAGATTTCTTTTATTGTGACTAGGATAATTTCAAAGTCTTCTTTTCCTCCTCTGGTTCTTCCTACATGTATTAATTTTATTTGGTGATAAAACTTTCCCTTTAAGTTTTAAATGTTTTTGCAAATTTGAATATTGTTTTATGCTAAAATCAACCTTAGAACCACTTTTTGCTTATATTTCATAATAATGATATTGAGATACTAGGGTTATATTAGACAAAATTTGTGAGTTCTAATAGCAAGACATAACAATAGATAACTACTCAGTACTTTTGTGTAAATCCATATGTATGATGTAATATAAAAAGTGTAATATTTTGATGCCATGGTGATAGGCACAGTAGTTTTTTCAAGTTTTTTGTAGCAGCTTGTAATAGTTGAAGTAGCTGCAAAGGAAAAAGTGTTATCTGCAACTTGAGTTCCATTGAGAATATAGGCCTTGAATGACTTACAAACTCCTTTTATAATAGAAGGTGCCTTTAGGGCTTGAATTGAACTAGTGCATCACAGCTAAACTTTACCTGTAGAATAAACTTGGATTTGACATTTAAATTCATTCAGGAAGGTTTTAAATTTATTTGTTCAATTGGAAGAAAAAAATTGCTAGTGGCTTACTTAAAAGATTTAATTACATGGAGTACAGACCCGTGTTTTTCTTTAGGGAGTGTCTGTGTGGGTTTTTTCAGTGATTCATTTTACTGTGTAGTGAGAGCAGAGAATGTTTGGTGTAGCCTATAAGGGCTCTGTATATTTCCCTACGTTATATTTCTTAGTAATAATGTGTAAGAACATCTGTTACTACAGTAACTGCACCACTACTGTGATAATAGATCAGCAAAGTTTTTGTGTTCCATAAAGTAGCCTGTAATTGTGAGCTACTGGTGAGTCTTAGAACCAGATTTTGCCCTTTCTTCTCTCCTTAGAAAAAGCATTTCTTGTTGAACTCTAATGTTGGAAGGCACAGCATGGCACCAAACTCCTTAACAACTTAAGCAAACCACTATTTTGTTCCATTTGGAGTGTTTTGGACAGAGGGTGTGTAAGATGGGCTGGAAATAAAGGCTTCAGTTCCTCTTTTAACTCTTCCTCTGGGTACTGGATAGCCTCTAGGTAGTGGTTCTCACTCAGCTCCCAGTTCATGGGAGATGAAGATCAGCTTACTATTTTACAGGATAAATTGTTGAGGTGTTGTGATTTAATTTCTGGTAGAATTGGGAATAGACTCAAGGTATCAAGTCCTCTGGCTTCCGCACATTTCTGAGACACAATATACTTCACATACTGTAGGTGCCACCTAAGGAATGTGCCTACACCATTTACTATTCCTGTTACATTGCAATAAATGTGCTGCTAGATGACTGTTTTTGTCTCATTTACTACAGATGATGAAGGGACTCAAGTGACTGCAGGCAGATAGTTGCACATTTGGGTTTTCTTAATTAACAAAGTGCATGTGTTGGCAGCATCAAAAGAGCATTCAGAGTAATGTTAGAAGGACATGCAGAAATGAAGTGTTCACATTTTTATGGAAATGAAAGCATTAAACTGTCTGTAATTCTGCTCATGTGTTTGCTTCTGTAGTCCTATTAGCTGTGTCTTGGTTCGGCAGGAGTCAACAGCAAATGTCTAGGAAAGAACAGATCTTGAGCATTAATGGTATTTTAGCTAAGTAAATATCACAGATATATATCTGTATCTATTTCTATTTATCTGTGTACACACACTAGTTTCTGGTGATTTTGGATTTATTATCCATGAAACATTCTGGTCACATGTAAACTTTTAGTACATTATGCCTATTTAAATGCTAGCTGTTGGTTAACTCCAGTATGGAATGTGAATGTTTGATTCTATAACTATTTTTTTTTAATGTGAGGTTTTTTCATCTTTTCATGTGTTCCTATGCATTTAATCTGGTTGGGTTTTTTTAGGGTAATAACTAAGTTTTCCAAAAGTTTACAGGAACTAGTTTGGGTATTTTGAACAGATTTTTTTTTTGTAATTTGTCTTCTGTTAACAAAGTTCTTCAGTCTGCTTCAGAAAAGAAGTATTTATTGTTTTGCAATATGATTAGGAAATGCCTCTATATAAAAATTATGCATCTCTTGATTTCTGAAAGACTGTATTTTCAAAATCCTTCATGCAGTAAATTTCTGCTAATCCCACTTTACAGAGAATGAACAGACAAGGGCCTGGCACCCAAGGAAGTTTCTAAGGATTGCCTGAAGCTTGTGATGGGATTCCCACAAATACCCCTGGCAATACTAAACCATCCTCAAAATTTGAAGCTGAAGTATAGGAGCACGCTGTGTGCACTTTGAGGGGAGGGCAATGGGTATGTGCCAGCCGTGGGTGGAAGCTCTTCAGAAGCTCCAAGCGTGGATGTTGACAGAGCTGGCTTCATACCAACACTTCTGTCAAATGTACCCACGTGGGTGCTGCTAAACTGAGCAGTGTTCAGGCTCTTATTCCATGGTTCTTGAATAGAGTCCCGCTTCATTCAGGGTGACATTCTCTTGTACATCATTGTTTGGAGGCAAGTTTGAGTAATCTCTGTGCAGGTAAAACTACAACAAATTGTCTCTGTGTTGTTGCTGGATCCTAGGTGCTGTGGGGGGGATTTCTCTGTGGTCTGCACATCTCACACAAGTCTGAAACAACCAGAGGGGGTGGGACAGGGGCTGTCTCAGACATCTGCTTCAGCTGGCTTTACTGTTGTGTTTGAAGCTGGTGCTTTGACGTGTGTTCTTTCACAAGCTTAGGGTGCTGTAATGCTGTTCTCAAGTTTTTTAGAAACCCAACACCATCAGTGGAGCCTGTTCCTGTGCTCTCTAGGTGTTAGCTGAGCTGCCATGCAGAGAAACAGTAACACTTACATTCTCTTTAAAAATTAATACTAAACAACACAAAGGGAAAAACTTAAGAAGCAATTGCCAAAAATTGCATTAGATGGCTAACTAGGTCAATGCATCCCCAAAGACAGATGCAGACAATCACTTGCATTACATCTTGACTGGTTCTGAGGTGAAATGTAATTTATGTAAAAGGCTGTCTAGTCAAAACTGGAGTCGCAAATTAATCCCTGTTGCATGTTTGAAATACAGACCTCCTGAATGATGAGTTCTAGGGAATGCTTGTTACCCTGTCACTTTTAGTTGATTCCTATGTCCTGCATTTTTTTAACCCGTTTTTATTACTTCTTGAGATTTTCCATTGGCTTTTCATTTCTTTAAATGTTATGCTACTTTGTCAGGATAGGTATTGCTTGTTTCTTCTGCTGCTTCAGTAACAATGACTAATGAATTGGTATCTGCAAGGCATGATTAGGAAAAATTGAGCTGAGGCTTACTACTCACAACTGCAGGTTTACAAGTTCGGTGGTACCTTAGGGAAATTAGAACTCCAAATTTTGCCCACGCTTACTTTTGGTCCGTATCTGTCATGTCAGCCTACATTAAATGAATTTTCTTTTCTAACTTGTTTACTGGAGGTTAAATCCAGAAGGGTACAGAGTCATGTGCATTAGTCATTGAGAGCAATGTCCTAAACTTTGCCCCCATGTTAGCAGGAGGTAGTGATCACCTCTGTGTTTAGGCTGGTTGTTTGATGCTTTCTGTGATAGCATTGTGCTATCAGGTAACATTTTTGGTGAAATAGTTTCCATTTAGTGGAATGCACCATTTGTGCATGAGTGATGTGGTGGTGAATCTCAGTATCTTACCCTGAGTTAACTTAATTCCCAAAGGATCAGTCTGGGCACTTTGCACATGCTATGACAATGTTCCCATAATAGAAGAAAAAATTTGGACTTATAGAAGCCACAGCTGAAGTTCCCCAATACTCTGAGAGTCTCTGTAGTCACTGAATATGAACAACCAGATTCTGAAAAAGAGCCGGGAGAAGGGAAGTACTTTTTCACATATTAAAAGTGTAGTTTAAATGGCACTGTACTTATTTCCCCTCACAAGGTTAAGTTATTTAATGAATCTTTCTGTTCAAAACATTTTTGGGATATCCATATCCAGAAAGATTTTTTACTTCTGGGACAAGCAAAACCATCAGATGCTCTTCTTTGGTATACATAGGAGGGATGGGTGAAATGTTAATTCTGAGTACATATTTGTATACATTTACAGGTAAAATTTACTTTTTTTCAATTCTTGAAATTTTATATGTGCACTCAATGCAAGGAAAATGCAATTTAAAAAATGCATTTTTATACTGCTTTTAAAATGCAGTATATGGATTTTTTCTTCTTTTATATATAAAATATGAAGTGCACTTCAAGAAGTAACTGAATTATTTGAAAAGTCTTGCATTTACTCAGTTTACTTTTTTCTTTGATGCCAAATCACTGGTATCACAGTGTCGCTCTTTGAGAAAGCAAGAGCAAGTAAAAAAAAAAATTGTGCTCCTCTTATTAACTGAAAAGTTATTATCATGATGGAATTTGTTTTGGTTTTCAGTTCTTTAGTATCTGCATGTCTTTGAGACTTGCCTTCCAGCATGTACCAAATGTGAACAGTGAAAATTCACTTTTTCAGTGACAGATTAATGTCTTTATTACCTTCTTAGATATTTCCTTCCATTCTTGTAAAATAAGGGAAGATCTTGGGGATGCAGATGTTAGATCTGTATCACAGTACTTGAGACTGGAATAACTTACTTTGTTTTTAGTGTAAAGACTTTTCTTGTTTAAAGTTCTACAGTGCATTTGTAGAAAATTTGTAATCTATACAATCTTTGCAGTTGGTCCTTGTAGGGTCATGCCACAGGGAGTTAGTGTCATTGATGAACTTAGAGCTTATAAAGCAAATATCTGGGTTTCTGGAGGAGTTTAGTATACGTAGAGTGTAGTGTTAGGAAGGGCGTTAAGAGACCTGGTTTACATGTTGAAATTGGGTAAGAAATGCTGAGCCAGGATTGTTCTCCTACAGCAGTATGTGTTAGGAGAGCTACCTTGGATGAAGAGTCAGGATGGTTCAGTGTCACCTTGCACAAATGCGAGGGCCCGCTGGCAGTCTGAGATGGTCACTCAAGTGTTGATGTCTCTTTTCTAGACACAACTATATGTTTTTGCTATTATTATGCCATATCAGCTGCTTTTGAGAGCAGCTCTCTACCTGAGGCCTGGGAAGAAGCATGTCACGTAGGTGACATTTGTGATGATTGTCTTTGTCCACTGAGAATAGAAGAACCTCTCATTTTAAATCAGTGTCATTGCAATACCATCTATCAGACGTGAATGGTGAAGTGAAATACTGCTCTTTCAATCACAGAATTGAGTTGCTGTCCTTCAGTGAGCAAGGTCACATGTTTAAAATCTGAATTTTTTTGTTGTAGCACTGGGGGATGACATTACTTCAATTTCTTCTAGGTGTGCTCAGAGGTTAGTTTACAGAGTGAGTTATCTAGAAGAATCAGTGTAAAAAAAGGCTCTCTTCTTATAATAAATAGTATCATGTATCACATCTTTGGAGGCTTGTGCTTCATCCATAAAATTTGCGTTATATGTGGTGGATACTGGTGGAAGGCTTGAGCACACGAGTGAGGCATGTGGCAGGGGGTTGTTGGGTGGTTTTGATGTAAGCACTTGGCAGTGGCACAGGATGACATCTGTAGAAAGCACAGAGGAAAGAGCAGTTGCCTGACTCAGCTGCAAAGCTTCCTAGTGCCGGAGCCAGATCTACCCTTCTGTGTCCTTTTCCAGTAAGGGCAGCATGTGTTGATATCCTTTGTTGGTATGTGTGTGGGATCATGCCTCTGGATCATTCCTCCCCCACAAGCTTCTGCTTCCCCAGATCTTTTTGTTGAGGATCAGGGTTTTTTTTTAAGAGGATTTGTTGTTTTTATGAATTTTAAGTGTTTTTTCTTATCGAATGTTGCTGGATCCCACATCTTTCCACTGTCTCTCTTGTGGGTGGTGACTTATGGCCTAGCCTCAGTACTCATGGCAAACCTTTGTGCTTTTATTTAATAAGTGATATTGGACCACTTCCATTTTCATGTTATTCTAAACAGGTAGAATATATTGTGTTGTATTTCTGCAAAATTCTCCATTCAATCACATGGCTTTCTGTATCTTCTGCATCCCCTTTTCTGGCAGCTGCTGCCCCAAGATGCAGAGTAACTCCAGCTGCTGCTGGGTGCTGCCACATCTGGTCTAGAAGTGAAAGAGCCAGCATGTCACCTTCAAAGGTCTGCAATGCACCTGGAAGCAGCAGCTGTAAATGCCCTGATATGCTTTGAGTCAGTGTGGGAGAATCAGTTGTATTTTTGTGGCACAAGTAAACACTTTCTCTTAATCCCTCTCATGTGACAGCAGCAAACATTTTTCTTCAAAACTGTGGAAAATGCAGATTAAATTATTGGCTCATTGAAAAGATTAAATTGAATACTATATGTGTTATGGTTATTTTGTAATACTTTATTAATCCTTTTTAAGTAGTGTGTTAAATATAGTTTTAGCTTATAACATAATGTTAAAATAGAAACTATGAGATGTAAGATATTTTTTACTAGCTCAAGAAAGGGATAAGATAATCAAGAAACTTTTCACACAGAGATAACAGCAACAGGATACCTGAAGAGTTACAGCCTCCTTATCAGAAAAGACAAACATTCTTCTACTTTCACTCTATCATTATGGAACCACCAGGATTAAGGGGAAGAAGTTGACAAAAACCAGAAAAATTCTTAATTTGCAAGGAATTTATGCATCATGTATGAAATATATGAATAAGCAACAGGCTATTGCTTTTAAGGGTTATCCCTTTGTTCACAAGGCATGTTTTTGGCAGCTTAGTGCTCACAAACATTGGACATCGGTAATTCTTTGCTTTTTATTGTCTCGTAGTGTCCTAATCCTAATTGTCCAAAATTTTATTACTCTAATTTTATTACTCCTTTTATAACTATTTTATTACTAATAAACTTCTAAAATTTTAAAAAACAAGTGATTGGCATTTTTCACTGCTGCTTAAAAGCACAAGTTCCTTCTTTCTGTCCCACTTCAGTGCTGGCTCTTGCTCAGCTGCTTTGGAAGTTTTGAAGGACTATCTTAATACTACAAAGGATTTTTTGCAACATGGAAAAACTAAAAAGAATGTCATCTTCAGTCAGTTGTTAACTGAAGTCATCATTATCTAAAGCCAGTAGAGAGTCCTCTTTCCTGCAGTGTTTGTGACTGGTGAGGGAAGCATGAGAGGCAGAGGAGCGAGGCCTCATGAGCTGCTGTGCAAGGCCAGAGCTCTGCAGGGTGCAGTGGGGAGGGGGCCGGGAGCTGCAGTGATGCTGGGATGCTGCAGGGGACAGTGAGGGTGGGATGCCTGCCTTGAGACTTGTGTTTCAATAGTCAGAAGGTCTATGCTGGTCTGACAGAAGAAAATTTGGTGTTGTCGCTTAGGAGGAAGTAGAATGATTTGTATTTGATGTGAAGGATTGTATCTGAAACTATCACATTTAAAATATATTGCAGTAACATTGATATGCTAATCTCTTCAGTGTTCACATTGCTGTTGGCTTTGTAACAATAATGTGTACCTAAATATGTTTCCATTGGAAAAGTTTTTTTCTTTCAACTGAAAGCATACTTTTGGTTTCCAAAAGCTTTCAGTAGCAACATGGTGAACACTTCTTTAAACCCATTTAAAAAAGTAAAAGCCAATTGACTGAACCTTGCCAGACCTCTTCTGAGCAACCTATACCAAAATTATAATTTTTTTTCCTCTAATAGTATATTGGTTGTCCTTGAAAATCAAGAATGAAAGAAGAGGGCATAGAACATAACCAGCTCTTAAAACTTGTCTTTATTTTTCTGCTGTTGCTAACCCAGCCCTCATGTTTTATATCACTATTTACTAGGCTTGTTTAAAAATATGTACAGCCCTAGTAAGGGGAATAGGACCTTACAATTCTTCTGCAAAAAGAAAAAAAATTGCTCTGCAGAAAAAAAGCATTCTTCTGTTTCTTGTCAAAAGCTACGAACAGTAATGATGAAGGACATGATGTGCTTCTCAGGTTTTATACTGAATATGCAAAACTAATAATAAGGAGGAAACTAAAAAAAGACAGGAAAAAACTCCCAAAACTCAGACCTCTAGGGAGCTGCTGCACGATTGAATACATTGTGCTAATGTTACAAAATACTGAATTAATTTTGTCCTATATTTCTTCCAAATTAATTTTAATTAAAATGTAATAGTTCATATGAGCAGTTTATAATTGCTTTTTTCCTAGTGTGATTTGTACAGAATCATTCTAGCTGCTCTCAGTAGAAGATGCATTGACTGCAGCTGCATTAGCATTTTGCCTTTGAGCAGCAGGAGCTCTGCAGTGAGTCTCTCACATCTCCCATTGCCATCCCCACATAGTTTTTGATAAGATCAAAATGTGGTGTCAATTCCCATGGAGTAACTTCCTCCAGGGAATGTTAAACCACAGTTCTGCTCCAGGGATTCATTCTATGTGCTTGGATTCTGTTGGAGATGTGAAGGTTTAAATCAGTGATAATCTCAGGGCAGCTTCTAACAGTCCATGCACGGCAATATTCTGCTTAGGGGACTGGCCTAAATCTAGTTAGACATAAAACCTAAAAATGACATGTCCTGAACATCTCTGACCTCAGCTTCAAACAGCTTTGACCTGGTGATCCCTGCTACTGCTCTGCCTTACTTGCTGAGATGCACACGGTCATACTGCTTCCTAAACTGTGCAATGCCCAGAGGAATTAATTCTCTTTACAAATGAGTGATCTTCTCTGTTAAAATATATTGTGTTGTTTAGTGTGCAGGCATATTGTTACCTGAAAGATAATTGAGGGCAGGGGTTATGTGTATCCTTCTCTTACCTCTGTCCAACTTAGCACTTCTCCAAGAGTAGGAGGATTTCATAATATTTTCTCTCCCTAAGGGAATTACTTTCTTTTGTGGTGGAATTCATCTCCAAGTTACCAGGCAACAGCCAAACTTTTCTTGTAGCTTGCTTGTAGTTGAGTGTGCCAGATGCAGAGATCAAATCGTGTCTTAGTATTACTCTGCAAGTTTTACTTTATTTGATTTTAAATATCCACCATTCCCTTTAGATGAATGTTAAGGTACTTGAACAGTGATTAATGTATGCATTTGCTGGCTGGTAGTTATCTCTGGCACACTTGCAGAAATGCATTTATGACTGCAGACATATTTTGCTTTTTCCTTCTTCAATGATTGTCTGCTGGTGTCTTTTACCTGGCTGTGTAGGTACAAAGTTCATAAAGCTGTATATAAGTGGAGAATTGAAGTTAATTAGCTTCTCAGATTAGCAGTGGTGATTTGTCTTAGTGACTAAGTGACATCTCAGAGAAAGCCAGCAAACACAAAGTCAGTGAATGGAGGTATTTGGAAATCCAATCTAAAACACTGGTAGCTTGAATTCCACAGCTTTTTTTCAGCTTTGCACTCCCTATATTTTTGTTTACAGTTTTTGTTTACAAGTTACAAGAATTTTTCCTTCAGCCTGCTCAAAAGGCTGGTGGCAGCTGGCAGAAGGCACAGTTAGGCAATGATGCTTTTGCTGAGAAACATGAAAATATTTTCTGTATCCACAGAAAGATGCAGCTGCTTCTTCTATCTGACACTGAAAATTAACTTTAATTGTTTCCTGACCCAATCCAATGCCAACCAGACTGTTGTAACTCACTGGTGATATGAAGCAGATTTGTCTTTTACATTCGTCACTCTCTGCAGCCTCACAAAATCTAAGTTAAGTAATTGCCCTCTCCCTTTTTTAGTTAAACAGGACCTAGGACTTGATTTTTTTTTCCTGTTTATTTTAGTGCTTATCCTTTAAATATCTGTTTTTCATAAGAAGTTGTTTTGCCTCTGGCAAGTGGTTAAACATCCTGGAAAAGTAGCTCCTGTGCATTGTAGGGGATATGCATATCTGAGTAAAATTCTGTCTCTTCTCTGTGCCACAGGTAATCTTTATGGCTGGTCATGGGTGAGAAATCTACAATTTGCCCTGGAACCAAAAAGGTTATCTGAAATTTCAGCTATGCTAGTGGTAGTTTTTCCTTCAAATTTAGACATGTGCTTCTTGGGACACTGAAATGCTATTTGGTAACCACTTGTTGCTGACCACATACTTCCACTTGGATGTTCAAGAGTATTTGATGTTTGTCTGCAGCATGTTTGACTTCAGGTAGTGTAATTTCTTTTAGATAATGGTTAACTTGGAAAGGGTTGAAAAGCAGCATAAAAATCTACTTCACTGAAATTATGAGGAAATATCCCAGAATTCCTGTATCTTCTTGAAAAAATGGGTCTCAGATCTCTAAATAATTTAATACAACCTTTCTGATTGTCCTTTCTATCGAGAACTTGACTATCTCTAAAGGTCCTGTTCCAAACCCCTGCCATAGGCAAGTACACCTTCCCCAAGACCAGGTTGTTCAACCCCACATCTAACCTGTCCTTGAACACTTCTAGGGATGGGTTATCCACAGCTTTTCTGGGCAACCTGTTCCACTGCCTTACCACCCTAATAGTAAACAATTTATTTCTTATATCCAATAGAATTTACACTCTTGTACTTTAAAACAGTCACATCTTGTCCTTTCACTCCAGACCCTGGTACAATGTCTCTCCCCATCTATCTCATAAGCCCCTTTTATAAATTAAAAAGATGAAATACGCTCTCCTTTATTTCTTGGTCATATTTCATACAGTTATGGAAGTCATCAGTTTAGTATTCTACACTTGCTGTTTTCAATATTGATCTGTATCTTCTGCAGAGATTACAAATTCAGGGTAAAAGCTGTCAGTCAAGTGTGACTGACAGGTTCTTGATTAATGAAGCCTAGTACTGAAACTGCAAAACATCAGCTGTTGGCAGTATGGAGATGACTGAGTTTTACAGGATTTGTATGTAATGATGCTTTTCAGTCACTGTTATTTAAGATTACCATGAAAAGTGCCAAACCTACTTTTTCATTAGTACTGGTTGTAATAACTAGTACCATCACAGATCTTAGGAATGATGTATGTTTCATGTACAAATCTTGTGTATGACATCTGAAAGTTCTCTAATCCAATCCTTAATCAAAACAGAATAAATTAGAGCAGATTGTGCAGGAACTTTATCAGTGAAGTTTTTGACCATGACCTGTTTGCATCTCTCTTTCTGTGTTTTTTCATTTCCATGTTACAAAATAAGCAGATTTCACATCTGGGCCAAATTTACTCCATCCCAACTTACCTGTTTCCTTTGTTTTACCCTTGCACACCTCTGAGAAGCCTGGATCTATTTTCTCCTTGCTCCTCTGCTAGGTGTCTGTAGACAGCAGAACCTTTTCCCTTTACATTCTCTTTCAAAGTGGAATGATCCCAACTGCTTCAGCATCTGCTTGTATGTCATGTGTTTCAATCCACCCACCTTGGTGGTTCTGCTCCAGGCTCAGGCAACACTGGGATGTGCTGCTCCTGCTGCAGGGCTTGCAGCTGCAGGGTAGAGAGCAAAAAATGTTTTCTTGACATGCTGACAATGCTCCTGCTCCTCCTCCCAGAATGTGATTGGCCCTCTGTGATGAAAAACGTGGTAATGGTTGCCTTAGAGCCCTGGGTGTTTCTGATATGAGTTGGTTAATACTAAAATGCAATAAATTAACTAGTACCTTGAGGTAAGGTGTGATCTTGGGCTGCAGTTTGGTGAAATATTTAGATGTGTATCTGTCACTCTGTCTTCAGTTGCGGCTTCCGGGGGTCCCTTGTGGCTGTCCCCCGGGACCCTCCGGCTAGCTGTCCCCTCCGGGGCCGGGGTTTTCCGCGGTCCCGCTGCCCTGGGCTCACCAGGCAGGGCTGGGTTAGCACGGTCCGAGCTGCGGCGCTGCCTCAGTCGCCGCTAGGATTTGAGATAAAGAGACCCAGAGAGACCAATGGTATGCTTGTCCAGAGAGATTGTATTGCCTGAAGCGTTGCAGGGACCAAAGGCCCCGGGCTATTGCCCAGATACAGTTTTATACAGCAAAATTAGAGATAAGGTCTAAACAATAGAGACAGTGTTCAGCTAAGGCACATCAGAACCACCCCAGGGGCCAGGTCCAATAGGAACTGCTCAGGGGTGGGGAGAAGGGGGTTCACAGAGAAATGCTGAAGCGAAACAATGGGGCATACATAAGTGTATCTTTTCCTCAGTTTCCCATTCCCAAGGCCTTTCTAAAACCCTTCCTCCACACTACCATGCCAGCATGATAGCAACATTCGGTGAAACTCAGCTATGTGCCCAACTTCAAATGCTTTCCTTAAAATAAAAAAGTTGAAGCAGTTTCTTAAGACGTACTATTTTCAGATACTCACTGTTTTGCTGTGCTGTCTGTTAACTATATATCCATTGATGGTGATGTCCTGTTCTTAGGAAGCCAAAGTTATAGCACTTTAACCTACTGTGACTTTGATTTTTCTCTCTTTTCTCTCTAGGTTTTGGAATTCAGCTGAGCTGTGCTAAAATTGTATTGATTTCAAAGCAGATTTTTACAATCTGTTTAAATGTGGATCTCATCAGTATTTTAACTTTTTTTCTTTTTCTTTTTAATGAAATTCAGATGCTGTTAGCATAAGAGTTTAAAAAAGTGAGAGGATTTTTTTAGGTGCCTGGATAAACTGGGTTTTTACACATTTTTTAAGGCGATGGTCTAAGCTAAATATGCTATTAATAAGGCAAAATATTAGAGTGGACAACTGATTGTATTAATAAATTCCCATGGAGACTTTCAGTGACCTCCAGGCTCCTTTTTCAGTTCTATTAAAATTTCCTTTTTCCCTGTTCCCTCCTGGGAATGGGTTCCTGAGTCTCATTCTTTTGAAGGGCAAGAAGTATAAATATGTTTTTACTGTTAAACTACTGCCTTCAGGCAGAAATAAAGCTATTTCATTTAGAAACAAGGGATAGAGGGGGCAAAATAATATCACTAAACCAAGATTTTTGGCAGAAACAAATTGCAAAAAATGTAAGGCTTGAAGTGTATTGTCCAGAAAATAAAATACAATATCTATATAGGTGTTAATACAGTAACAGCTGGGAAGATAGGCTTGAGAGTAGACTACTGACTAGGGGGGAACTCTTGAGTCATCAGCTTTTTTGGTGCTCTTTTAATTGAAAAGGAATAGCAACAGCAACACACACCCCTAAAAAAATAGCAGTCCTGAAGCTGCCCTGACTGCAGTTTTTTGTTAAGTCCCTTTCCTCAATTTAAAAGGAAAAAAAAAAAGCATTCTAATTCCAGGTTGCTAAATGCTCTGCCCTGTACTTCACTAGTTGATGAGAGAGTGGGGTGGGAAGCCCTTCAGGCTGTTACAACGCTTGGCTTATTTTGGTTGGTGCCTGCGTAATGCTCCTACGTCATCTTATCTTTCCTCCTCTGCTTTCTGCAGCTTTAAGTGAGGGTCACATAACTGTTCCCTGTGTAAGGCAGGAGTTCTGGAGCAGACCCTAAAAAATAAATGCTGATTTACAGACTGCAGCTATACACAAGTCTGCCTTAGTGTTTGCTGCCTTATTTCTAAGGTATTTTCCACAGCCAGAAATAAATCGTAATGTGATCCTTGCTTTTCTCTGTTCCCAGCCCAATTTTCATGTCAGTGAAACAGGAAAACCTTGCCCTGACTCATTCCCCCACTCCACAGGTCTGACAGTATCACAGTGCAGATTCTTGTTGGTCACTGTGGCCACTTCTCTCAGCTCTCTCTGGCATCACATAAATGGCCACTCTTTGTTGTCTGTTTTGTTGTGGTTTCTCTAGTTTTAAAGGACTTAATCACAGCAGATTCTGTTTTCTATAGAGAACAAGTCATACAGACCCAAAACGCAGTCCCTTTTTTTTGCTTCCCTACTTGCTACTGCTTCTTGTTCTATTCAGAGGTGCTATTAATTGCTGCTGCTTTTGTGCAATCACTCAGTCATATAGATTTTCCATCACCAAAGCTTTATATCAAAGAATGTGGTATCAAAGAAAAGATTTTTTCCTTTTACAGATAAAAGAAAATGTCTTTATTTTCAGAACTCCCAAAGACCAACTGAACTTGCTGTCAAAACAAAAAAAAAATCTATATTAGACTTTCTTTTCACAATGTGTGGATTAAAAAAGATCATTTGAAAGAGCATTTATTTGAAATCCAGGTTTCCTGAGCAAACAAAAAAAGCCCTTCCAGTTCATCTAGGCATGGGAAACCTCCTTGCACCACCTAATTTTCTAGAATCTAGGTGGTTATATCTCATTAGCTTTTTTTTCCCCTTTTTGACCAAGCTGTCTGGTTAGAATAGAATCACAGAATGGTTTGAGTTAAAAGGGACTTTAAATATCATCTAGTCCCAACCCCTCTGGCATGGGCAGGGAATCTTCCATAAGACCAGGTTGCTCAAAGCCTCATCCAACCTGGCCTTGCACATTTCCAGGAATGGAGCATCCACAGCTTCTCTGGGCAACCCCATTCCAGTATCTCACCACCCTCACAGTAAAATATTTCTTCCTAATAGCTCATCTAAATCTCTCTCTTTTTAGTTCAAAACCATTCCTCTTAGTCCTACCACTATCTGCTCATGCAAAGAATCCCTCTCCCTCTTTTCTATAAGCCTTTAGGTACTAAAAGGTTGCCATAACATCTCCCCAGAGCTGAACAACCTATTTTTTCTAGGCTGAACAACCCCATCTCTCTTGGCATGTCTTTGTAGGAGAGGTGCTCCAGCTCTCTGGTCATCTTTGTGCCCTGATCCTGCTGCTGCTTTGGACCTGCTGTGCTTCAGTGTTTGTCTCGTGTGGGGACCCGAGAGCTGGACACAGCACTTCTAGTGAGGTCTCATGAGGGTAGGTGGGCAGAATCCCCTCCCTCACCCTGCTCCCACGCTGCTCTGGATGCAGCCCCAGACACTTTTGGCTTTCTGGCCTGTGTGCATATATTGCCAGGTCATTTTTCAGCTTTCCATCCAGGAGAATCCCTAAATCTTTCTTGGCAAGGCTGTTCCAAATGAGTATTTCTTCCAGTCTGTATGCAAACCATTGGATGGTTTTGTTGTGGAAAGCTGAAAAATGCTAAGACTCAGCTGTTAGGCAAGCTGACAGTATTTTTCCCTTCTTGGCTGATGAGAATCTGTGCTGTAAGAAAAAAAGAAGGAAAAAAGTCTCAGGCTTTCTCAAAGGGTTAACAAACTATATGAGGTAGGAATTTTCTTGTAGTGCTGGGAGTGGTTCTTCCAATGTTACTGGAAACATTATTAGATAGTGAGGAAGAGCATGGTACTAAAGTAAAATTGTTTTGTATCTTCACAGGATAATTAATGCAATTTTGATCTTAAAGCTAATTCTATTTTATTTTGATTTGTTCAATTTTACAGAAAGGAAAAATTAATGAAGTTGATACTTCTAGGATATAATAATGTAATAGGCAAGGGGAAGAAAAGTGAACTTTAGTATATTATTCTTATACAGGGAATAATACCTAGCTATAAGTGCTTTAGAGTAGGAGTCATAGGTGAAGAGAGATTCTGCAGGAAGGTTCTGCAGGTGATGCACAGAAAGCTGGGCTGGAAGCTGTCGTTTTGTAAGGAAGGGAAAACCAGAAATAATTCCCATGTTTTTCCTTTGTTATTGAGATCACCAGCCCAAACTTTCTTTCCTGGTCCCTGCTGTAGACCAGTTCCTTGAGTGGAAGAGAGGGCATTTGAATAAGAAAGATCCGGAAAGCTAATCTGAATTTTTAGATTAATTGATGCTAAACTGGTGAGTGGCTGTGTTGTTGCTTGGCTAAGCCTGCCTTTTTTGGAAATGCAAAGAGTACAAAATGCTGGCAGGAGCCCTATAAGGTTTTAAGCTGTTGCTACAAGCTGTTACCTAGATGAGCTGGCAGAAGAATGTTTGAACCTGCAAATGACTTTGGCAGGGCCCAGTCTCTAACCATAGATTTCTGGCTGCGAAATCTGTCCCGTTATTCTACTAATAATTTGAAGGATGGGGAATCACAAGGTTTCCAGGCACCAGATGTCTGCCTGCCTTTGCTGTGGGACTTTTAAGTTGGTTTTATGTCTATACTATAATTTCTTTTTTTCCTGGAAATGATTGCAGTCCTTTTTGAGAAGGAGATATTAAGACTTCATTAATACCAATTTTTCTACTTTTTAGCTTTCATTATATAAGCTCAGTTTAGAACTAGGGTTTTTGTTGTGTTGCCTTTGAAAATCATCTCATCTTTTAGTTGGCTGTGGATCTTACCCAGGCTCTTATAAGTGCCATACAATCCATTTTGCTCATACAGATGAAAATCAAAATGCCTTACCAGGTGATTCATAATTCCCAAGCCTAACTTGGGAATTATGCCTAGTAACAAAGATAACTGCTAAAATATAGGAAGCTGCCATTAAAAGTTTCAGATAACCAGTTATAAAATATAATGTTTGGAGTATCACTCACTTTCAGAAGTAATGTTTTGACAAGAACAGCTTCTCCTTCCCTGTTTAGCTCAGTGTAAGCTAATAAGGGGTTTTTTGGATATGAAGCTAAACTTCCCAATTCTATTTTTGCTTTTTGCTTATAAGGATGAATTCTATTTTGGTAGACAGATTGTGCTATGAAATATGTACTTGGATCACAGCAATCCACTTCGTGTATCACCACTTCAAGCAATGTCACCTTCAGCAGTATCCTTGTTTTTCCATTGCTCTTTATCTCATGTTGTTGTTTTGCATAGAGGAAGGTCCATCTGCCCTTTACTTTAGCATGTTTTGAACCTTTGTAAATATTATGTGTTAAAGAATTTTACCTCAGTTAAAGTAATTACCAGAAACAACAGCACAATAAGTCCAACCAAATCTGTTCTCATTAAATTCATCAAGGCATTAGGAGGTCTCATTATTCTGACTTCATTTTTATTTACAGATTAGAAGAAGGAAAACAGGCATCTTGGTGTTTTCTCAAGTTCAAATCAAGTGATTCTGATGCAGTAATATGTCTAAATATCTTAGATGAAAAGAAAACAACAACAATTAAGGCAGAAGTATCACTAACAAAAACATTGACTTTTTGGAGACAAATACCTATTTTGTTCTTTATAAAAATTGCCAAATATTTTTTTGCTGTGGCATATGTTTAAATAATCTGTTTCCTTCTAGTTCTATGGGCAGTTAAGTTGTTCCATTTTTTATAGGTGTAATGGTTTTATTGTTTAGTGCTATTTTAATCTGTTGTCATAACTAACAGCATATTTAACAGTTATCAGAAACTTCTGAAGTACCATTTAAGTTTTCCGAAGACTTATTTTCAGGAGAAAAATGTATTTAATTTGTTTTGGTTTTCATTTTTTAGTTGAAACCCATTTTCTGTTACTAAAATCCATAGGATGCATAGAGTTGTTTATTTTTAAGAACATGGCAACATATTAACTCAACAATATGGATGGAAGGATTGCTGATAAGAAAATGCAAATATAGTATAGCTGGTTTCAAATCTAGATAGTTTTAATAAAAAGTTTCACTCTCATTTGCTGTTATAAGACCATTTATTTCACAGTCAAAGTCCTTTGGGCTTTTGAGTTTGTGAAGCTCCTTTAATACAGAGATTAGCAGTTTCTTTATTTCTTTCATTCAATTTATTGGTTTGTAAACCTGAAGGCTGTGGATTTTATGAAAGAAAATCCTTTAATTTTGTGTATGCCTATTGGTATGTGGTGGTTGCCATGGTACATATTTGGAGCAAAACTTTTTAAATGCAAAGTTGAGTATTATAGTTTTTAGCATAATTTTTCTGATAAAATTAAACAGAAGTCTGAAAAATTTCAAGTACTTACCAAATTTAGCTTGACTGGATGTTCTAAAGGTCTAATGTGTAAAATTCTGACATAAAGGTCTAAATTTCACCATGTGGTCTCAGCATTTCTGCAGGGCTGCACTTCAGATGCACAAACTGATTTGTGTGATGGAGCTTTTTGAGTTACTTTTTTCCAACTCCTTCTGAATTGCAAACCATTGTCTGAGAGCAGCTGCGGTTTTTTCTCACTCTACATTTTAGTTGCTTCTTCCCAATTGTCTTGCACAATGCTCTATTGTGAATAAAGTTTTATAAACATCTATCAAATAGCTGAGTGGTTCAGGAATTATTAAAATTCTTGCATCATCTCCTTAGGACATTTCTGCCTCCTTTCCTAACAGTCCCTGCTGTAGAGTTCCAGCTTATTCAATGAGCAGGATCATTAATGATGTCAATTGTCTAAAATGTCCCTTGAAAATAAAGATAGATTTTCAGCTCAGTTAAGGACCTTATACAGAGTTTATGAAGAATGAAAGATCTCTCATAGGCATTCAGCTGCCTGGATTTACAACAGATGCTGCAGAATCAGTTGCCAGATAAGTTTTTTAAGTCCAAAGACTTGGTGCTCAGGTGTGATGCAGGGCATGAGAACCTTAGGGCTGTTGTTTGTGAATTAAACTTCATGGGTACATGTATTAGTAAATGTTTTTTCTTTCTGAAATTTGAGCTCTGGAATACTGCTAGCTAGCAGCTGACTTTGGTGCTTTTCCACTGAGGAAATGCCACTTTTGAGTATGGAATCCTTGTCAGCCCACTGAGCTCATGTGTCTTGCCTGAGAATATCATATGAAATCTATGGATTGACTATATCTGTCACTTGATTTTACTTGGAGACTTTTTGAGGTAATGATGTGGCTAAATGGCAGGACATGTGGGACTGTGTGCTGTCTGAATGTTAGTACTACTTCGAAACCAGCTAGAAATTTTTTCAGGCTGTATTCTGATATTAAAGGAACAAAGTTAAATGATGATACAATTAATATATGAATTAGAAATACTATAATTTTAAATGAAAATAAGCTTTTCTTAAGCAGGTCTGATGCTCTTTCAATGAAGAAAATGTTATTTAAACCCTCTTCTTGTCCAACTCTTGAAACTCTTCTTAGCTTACCAGCTATCTGAAGCTGAAATTCTGCAAATAAATTCTTTTTACTAACAGACTCATATAAGGTTTTTTACTAAATCAATAATTCTGATATTATCTGTATATTCAGAAAACACTGAAAATATAAAAATGTCGATCCCCTTCACCTCTCTTTTATTTTTCTTTGATGGCAACTATTTTGACTTATTCATATCGTGATTAGATGTTCTGAGTGAGTATACTAGATGTGACAAGCTGTATAAAACACAGAATTTTTCACCAGACTGTACTAGTGAAAAAGCACTAAAAACACTACTCTAGGCATAGAGAAGTTCAAGTAGATTCTGTGGTCAGGGATTTTAAATTTTTGCTTATTATCCCATAGCCTTCTGTATTATTGTTTTTTTATTATTATTAATAGGATATTTTAAAAGTCTTAGAGTTTAGAGCTTGTTAACCAGAAGTGTTTGTGCGTTTTTTTTTCTTCATTGAATCTTAAATTCAGCCTTATGCCATTGCTACCAAAGGTATAGAATAAATGTAATTAATTTCTGCTCCCTCCACTGGCCTTTGAACTGTGCAGAATAGATCTATCCCGTGCCTTCAAAGTACCCACACCTGCAACTGGTCTGTGGAAATTGGGTCTTTTGGGGACTAAGGAGAACACTTCATCTCCAGTATCTAGACCTGAGCAGTGAGTAATGGCATTTCTGAAATAACCTCTCAATAACTCTGGAAGCTTTTAGAAAGGAAACAAGAGTGATGTTATGTGGTAACTTTTGAGTACATTCAGTTGCAGCTGATGTGTAACCTGTCAGTGTGATATAAGGAGAGCTGTACATTTCACACCAGTAGTAGACACTGTACAAAAATGGTTTCATTTTTTTGCTTGGGCTTCCTGATAATACTCTTTGTAGTACAGTGCAGAAAAGCAGAACTGAAATGACCAAATTGTTCAGAAATAATTGAAATAATACAAATTTGCTTGAAACTAAGGTGCAAAGTCTGCTATGCCTGGCAACATTGTCTTGACAGCGATCACTTAAGAACTATTATGTATTTTTTTTGTTGTTGTCTTGTTTTTTTTTTAAGCTGGACCTGTGATCTGCAGAATGCTAACATACCCTCCAACTCGAAGAGCCTTAATTGTGGGTTGTGGTCTGCAGATGTTTCAACAACTGTCAGGGATTAACACCGTCATGTATGTATTTCCCAATTGCTTCTTTTTATAAAGAATTAGAAAAAAAAAAATCAGTTAGACCATTAGCAGTATAGATGGTCTTCTGGACAAAGTCTGAAAGGTGAAAAATTGAGTGTGAGAGCTGGAATGCTGGTTTGAAATCCAGATGTTGACATATTTGGCATCACAGTAAATGGGTGCAAGAGGATGTTGGTATAGGGTAAACATTTTTATGGACATGAGAATACAAACTATGCTCTGAGAGATGCATTATTGTGTTAGGGTTTATGGTCAAGGCTATGTATATCTGGACAAGAGAGCACATTTATTGTTTGAATATGTGTGCAAATAGATCACAGTAAGGTGAGGGTTAGATTAACCATGTAAATTAGGTGGAACATTACTGTGATGTGCTAAAGGATGCTGAGGGAAGAAACATTTCCTGTTTTTACAGGGTTTTGTTATGTGTATGAGGACTCAGTAAATGTGAAAGTGAAGAATGATGTATTGGGTTTTCTGGCAAGCTGTCAGCACATAACAGGAGTAGCTCTTGACAAATGTGCAATGTGCAAGGCCTTGTTTAAGATGAAATTATTGTTGGGCCACCCTACAGGACTAATCATAATGAATATAGTTGCCATATTGTTTTAAGAGCGAGTGTAAAATATGTTGCCATAACATTTTACAGAGAAAATTATGCCTAAGGGAACATACATGTTAGGAAATTGTTAAAAGAAACAGCTTAAAGGATAAGCTTTTAGTGATATCAAGAGCTACCATATTAAATGTTAGAGTAAACACTGCCATCTGCCATACTGGAAGAAAAAATGCCCCAGACTGAGTGTTATTAAACTGCAAAGGAAGGAAATCTCTAACAGGTAAAGAAAGACTTCATCAAGTAGGAATTGTAGGCCAATGTGGGAAACACTGGGACACAAAACTGCTAAGTTATGTGTGAAAGCCAGAAGAAAGGCACAGAAAGAGCTTTGATAAATTTTTCAGACACATCAGAAGCAAGAAACCTAACAGTCTCCAGGACCAGAAAGGATCAAGACATCAGCAGTACACTAGCAGAGGATAAGTATTTAGCACCAAATCTCACAAAGACCCTTTTTGCATTTGTGTTAATTATAGAGGGTATATGAAGCTTTTTTCACTAGCGTCTACTTAAGATGTCTCAGGTAGTCTGCTTGACACTCAAGTATTAGGGGAAAACGTCTATAGCAAGCTGATTAAAAAATTACAAATTAATCAGGGTACACTCAACAGGTCTCGAGTAATTTGCATCCATAATCACTGAATTTGGAAATGTAGTATAATTTACATGAAGCTACAGCCCAGAAAGTTTTATTTCTGTCTTTGTAAAAATTAATTAAAACTTCATAGAATCAAATAAGCCGTGTGTTAATAAATACAAAAAATGATCTGTACACGTCCAATATAAAACAACAAAGAAGAGCCAGCATGATAGTTGTAGACAGATTACAGCTTGCTTGGATGTGAGTCCGTGGTTGTGTTAGAACTGTAAATCCCACGTGGATTAACCATTTTAAGCAACCATGACAGCTGCAGCCAAAGAACTTACTTGAAGAAATCATATAGTTATAAGTAGGTGAGAAGTCCTGTCAGGTAAATAACAATTTAAGGTAGGAGAAAAAAGGATGAGAATAGAAGATCAGTTATCACAAACCAAGAATAGACTCCTACGAAGATCTATATGAAGATCTTTGCTGCTTTAATAAATCTGTGAAAGCAGCTAAACAACAAAATAGCAGCTTAGATTTATACAGCATTGACAATATAAAGATCCCCCAAATCTGTGAACGTGAAGAGTTGTGAGAAGATAATGCAAGATAGCAAATTAGTGGAATGGCAAGTGCATTAACTATACAATGTTATTCAATAATGCCTGCAGGAGGGAACTGAGTAACTAACATGCATGGCAGTCTAAGTTGTTACTGCTCAAAAAAGAGGGCTTGCAGTTGCATTATTGTTCTATACAAACATCATGACAACATCCATGGTCCAGCTGGAGTAGTGCAAACAGCTGCAGATGTCCTTTCTTTTAATAAGAGCAAACCAGGTTATATGTGGGGAAAGAGATACCTGTGTTTGAACAGGATGATGAGAACTCTGCAGCTTGGAAAAGAAATGAGGTCAGAAGAAATACAAGAGGTATATAAAGCTACCAATGTTATGGACAGGATGGGGAGAGCATGATTACTCATCATTTCTTCTAACACATTTTTGGTTACTCCTAGCTCTTACCCAGCAGTAGGTTTAAAATAAGCATTTTTTCATGCAACACATAATTACATATTGGAACTCATTGCCACAGGATATTACAGATGCCAAATGTAGAAATACATTTAGAAGTTAATTAGGGAAACTTACATAATAAGCGTTATTAAAATGTTACGAAATGTGGTGTGCATGCAATCTCTGGCCAAGGACAGTCATTCTCACAATTTGGATCTTAATACTTTGAGATGCTCTATTAGGCTAGAACAAGAAATGGACAGTTCACAAGGCTTATGGCACTGGTAGGTTGACTGTTTATTTTATACTGACTATGGTTTAAAATCTCAAACTGCTTTCTATATAGGAGGTTTTACAAATAGGTTGGAATTGACCTAATTTGCTTGTGGATGTGTAGGAGGACAGAATTACAACTATAAAATATGGTTAAATCTTAGCTTTAAAATAATAAAATGCCTGTAATAAACACATGAAGGCACTGTTGTTAAAGGACTGGATTGTCAACCATTTGCTATATTCAATTTATTTCAATATTCCAGTATAACAAAATTTTTAGTTATCAGGTATGCAAGACAAACATTCTCCTGCAAAAGGACATTTTTCAAATATAAGTAAGCAGCTGTCTGTTGATGGCTTGCTTGCATAGAAATCAGTAAATGCCTTTTAATGCTGTAATTAGGTGGTACCTTAAGGTACTGTCAGATTGTATTAACTCTCTAAGCACTAGTTTTCTCTTCATAATGTTTAGTTGTGTCCTTCTGGGATTGCTGTTCTCTTGCAGCATGAAAGCAGGCATTGGTTATGGTTGGAGGGTCTAGTATTGTGTGGACTTTCCTTCAGTGGTTTCTCAAAAACAGATATGGAAAGTATTTTGACAGCAGATGTTCAGTGTACCTTTGGTGCTACTGTAAATCCTTGTTTGTTGGCCCTTTTTAGGCCATAGAAGAGGCTGATGACCCCAACTTGCAGTTGCCTGGCTTTCCATGGCAGAGAATTGCCTCTGGTTGCTCTCTGACCACTTAACAGGGCAGCTCCCATGATAGGCCCTGACTTGTTCTAATCTTCTGACTTGAAAGTTCTGCTCTTTCTGCTATTTGTTTAATCTTGTATTTTACTGTAAGAAAAGTGAGGCTATCAGAGTGAATTTGTGTGTGTCTGAAAAGCTCATTTAAACCCCCGTAATCAAATCACAAAAGGACATGAAAACATAAAAAATAACACAATTGTAGAATGATTTAATACTTGCCCAGTTTGTATATGCTTTACTGAGTAACTCATCAATTTTAGTAAACAAAAGCTTGAATCAAAAATTATGGGTGTTACAGGAATTTTGCAGAGGTCTAAAAATAGTCACTGAGTGTACCCAGTAGAAGAAGCGATGCTAAAAAGCTAAAATTACCTGCAAGAAACATATGGTGATAATAAAAATCTAGAGCTTCCATGCTTAATAATTCAGTATTCTGGTATAAATTTTCTGGTTAAAAACTGGATATCAGTATTGAAGCCAGTGAGAGCAATGAAGTCCATGTGTAGGTGGAATTCTCTTCAGGATGGGGAGAGGAAAACCAGAAGAATTGCTGTAAGAATTGTTGAAGGCTATGCTCAGCCTTTTTAATTCTGCAATAAACTGATCTGGTTTTTGCGCAGAAATAGTTTCATATCATATTTGAATCACATTTGTTATACACATGTGTGTGTATAACATCTAGCTGTGAGGAACCAGAAACTAATCAGGAACAGGATGTTACTGAATGGGTGAGAACAGTATGTGGAGCAACCTCTGCATTGAGGACGTAGATCTAAAAGAGAAGCAAAATGTAAAAATAGGCTAAGGAGGTTGTGACTGTCACAGGAAAAAAATCTAGCATGATAAATTTAGTCAGCAAAAGAATAAAGCTTGGTGACCTATAGCTTTGATTCCTTTTTTTCTCCTTAAGAACAAGAGTATTACTGATGTCTGATGCAGTGCCTGACGCAGAACAAATGTTTCCTTTTTGTCCTGGCTTTTGCCAGCTTAACTGACCTCTTAAAGTCATACAATTTTAGACAAGCATCTCTTATCTCTCAGACATGTGTGAGCAGGTCTGAAATGGTTTAACTTCTCAATTTCTTACCATTCTAGTGTTTCCTCATGTCAAAAACAGAAGCTCATTGTTTCAAGCCTGGAGCCCAAGTCTGGTTGGCAGGAGACTGAGAAAAGCCTTGTGAAGAAAGTTATATTCCTTCACAGGGAATGTTCCAGGGGAGTAGTTACTAGAAATTTAATATAGTAATGGTAATATATCCCAGAACTTGGTTAAATCAGTGATGTTAAGATATTTTCAAGCCCAAAGTTGCCCATAGTTAAAACCTGGGGGAAGAGGATCATTTTGAGGTAAAACTTGAAAGTAATTTTTCCGATCAGTTTCTTATTAAAAAAAAAAAAAAAAAGATAAAAAATTGAGGAAGTTCCTTTTTTTTTTTTGGGGGGGGGGGTGGGTAGAAGGAAGAGGGGACTTGAAGGGTTTGAACTGTTTCACATTGTGTAGTGAAAACCATCAATGGATGTTTTATCTCATGTTCCTGCAAAACCAAGACTTCTGAAAACATTTCTGGTAATGTGAAGCTTTGTAGCAGTTAAAATACTTCCAAACCATGGGGAAGAAAGATTTTGGAAAAAATCCCAAGTTATCTTGAATGCTAGGCAGTAATTTAGCCATAATTGGAGGGAGTTCAGTATTGTCTTGACAAAATTGCTTGCAGGTGGTATGACCTGTGCTGGAGATTCTGCTGCTCTTTGAGAGGTTTGTTGTCTGTTCCCAAAGACTGCCTGTGCCCTCAAGACTATAAATCTGAGCTAAGATTGAAGAGACAGCTGTATCATCTTGATTATTCTTACTCTCACAATACTTTAAGTGGACTTGATGAAAGCCAGAGAAAGTACTTTGTTCTGCAGTTGAAACACTAAGTTTGATGTGGTACTAATTTTGTAATTGGCCATTATCTTTTCACATTGTGTTAGAAAAACTTTCTGCAACAGGAAAGTGGTATAATGTGTCAACAGGGAAAGTATATGGCCTTCAGCATTTTTGCTAAGCTATTTTGAAGGTGTATATGATCTGTTATTCCTATTTAATAAAATGTTTTTTTTTTATTTCTGAGATATCTTTGCATCTCCTAAAAGTGAATACACATCTAAAATGTATTGCTGCTTGGATTTGATCCTCAGATGATTTTGAGCTCTACCAGTGTTGCTTTTTTTAATTTATGCAAGCAAACAAAAGACCAGAAAAAAAGGATGATAAAAAGAATAATCTTTTTTCAGCTGGCAAGAAATAGGGAGGGGAATGAAATACTATATGGAGAAGGAAAAAAGCTCAGAATAATGAGAGGGGGAAAAGAAGCTGGATAATAGAAGAAAAAGACAAAAGAAGACAAGAGGAGGTTATGTAACAAGTGGAAATTTAGGGTTTGAAGATAAGAATATTCGAACAATTAATATGAAAAGTGAAAAAATATTGTACTGAATGTGAATGAGAGAATGAAAGAAAATAGGAGTGAGACTGGAAAAGAAGTCAGGATACTTCTGGAGTTGAATAGAGACCAGAGAGGAGTTTAGTGGAAAGCCCATTTCCCATTTAATTGCAAGGTCTGTTGTGCAGCAGTTTGAGAGCTGACACCTGATAACACCTCACTGTAGCCTCAGAACCCGCCGGTGCTTCTGCTTGGCATCAGTGTGCAGCTGAATCCCCAGAGGGGTGGTGAAAGTCAAGACCCAGAAACTCATCTTTAAATTCCAGTTTTTTAACGTCTTCAAAATGAAATACTGAAGAGGGAACTTAGGATAATATCTGACAAATATTATCCTAATATCTTTTCATTTCTTAAAGATCATTGAATAAATACCTTATTTTGTGAATTACTGCACAAGTAGTAGCAGCCTTCTCCACTCTTTCATTATCGGCAGCAATATAGAGATTTATAATTAATTACTAAATGTATTTATCAGTTATGACAGATTTATATAATGATAAGCTGGTCGTTGAAATGAGGTTTTCCTAGAGCATTGGTTGTTTTGAATATTGGAAAGTAGTTGCTGAGATCTGTAAACAGAAGTTCTACTGGCAAAAAGTAATGGTGATTCACATTTTTCTTATTATTTGTATTCAGGCATTGACTTTTAATGTGAAGGTTTCTGTTGTGCTCTCTGACTGTGCATTTTAAACAAAATCCAGAAAGTAGCATACTATATTTAAAAAAAAAAACAACAGACAAAACAAAACCCGAATCTGACACAATGCTAAATGTCATCCAAGTTGCACAGCAGTTACTGAAGGAGAGCATCTTTTACTGTACTCTTGACTTAAATTCAAATTGGGCACAGTAACTCCCAAGCAGACTGCCATGTGGCATTTATTTTTGGATGTCCAGTAACTTGTTGTCTCAGTTTTTCTTGAGTTGTCTCAGACCCAACTGGGCTTTTAAGTTTGACTAAAGGAGGGACTATTGCATTATTCCCAGATACAAACTTTGTAGAATTGTCAGGATAATTGAAAAGATTTGGTAATTGACAAGTCTAATTTTCTTTGATGACTTTATGACATTAAGGCTGCTGCCTGGTTAGGTTTTCATCCTTCAGTATTTTGTTGTGGGTAAACTGTCCAGTTTATATCTTTCTTTTAAATTTTGCATTTTCATCTTAGACTTTAGGATATGTTTAATAAAACAAAAATAAACTCTATGTTGCACATCCACTTGCTTTTCAGATAATAATCCATTAGAGATTTTTTTTATTAGGTTTTCATAAATTCTTCCAATAATTTTTTTTTTTTAGGAATGACCCTTCATTTCATTTCCTTCATATTGCAAGATGTGCAAACTCATCATGTAAAATACTTCAGTGGCATATAGATGCTTTTTATATAGGCTGCAGATATTTTTGGAAGAACAGCTAAACAGAAGTCTAGTCTGGTCAAACATGCTAGGTGAGGTGAATCTCCCATTACACCAGCTGTCTCTGTTGTATGTGCTATACAGAAATAATATGATTAACTTGTAACAATTCTTGAGAAGAACAAATTGTAGTTAATAAGCAAAATAATTTCATATTACTCACTGTAAATCATTCTAAATGGGAGTTTATGGAAACTGCCTATATCAGTTTAATAGTACTTGAAAAGGAAAATGAAACTCTGACTCAGGCTTTTTGAAAGTTTTTCATTTTCAGCAACCACTTTTACATAAACAATATACTGTTATCACAGCTGAGCTTGTTTCTTTTAAGTAAAAGTATAAAATATATTAAAAAAACCCAACTTCAAATATCTGATGGTCACCAAGTTGTACATACTGAACACAAGTTTATTGTGTACAAACAGGCTTATGCAGTATTTTTTCTAAGCCCTGTAATTTAGGTGATAATGATTTTTATTATCATTATTACTAAATTTTAATTCTTTTTCTCCCAGTAAAATTGTAGGTCTGAACTGAACAATTAGTTTGTGAAAATGTGTCCATTAAGTTTGAAAAATTGTCACACAACCTATAGAGGGAAGCAGTGACTTTGGAACTCAGATTTGGAGGTGAAAGTGGCTGGAGGTACAGAGCCCTAGGCTGGGCAGAAGCAGTTCTTGCCAGCAGTTGAGATGCTGGTTGTGTGGGTAACAAGAAATGTAGAATTCCCTTTCATCACATGCTCTCAGCAGGAAGCCTGGGCAGTATTTACAGCAGCTGTGACTTGGCAGAGCCAATCCTCTGCATCCCCTCTTTGTTTGCCTTCACCTCTCCATCAGTGCAGGCCAGGGAGGAGCCCAAACACAGTTTCTCTGGACCTTGCTCTGATGTTCTTCCTTCTTCTCAGTCATTAGTAAATGCTGATGTGGGGAGGGAATACCACCAATAAGGGGAGTGTGCCAGAGTAAATCTGCTAGGCAGTGGCTGAAACACAAATCTGGTCATGACAGGGTGCCAATAGCTTTATCCCTTGCAGGTAGTAGTGACTTGGTATTCAGAGTTACAGAGAGGGATGGGAAGAGAAAACAGCTGGGTCATACTGCTGGGCATCCAAGGTGGCTCTGCAGCTGTGCAAGAACAATGAGCAGTGTAGGGCCTTTGCCTTTGTTCTGCTTCTGTGCTTACCAACAAACTGCACAATTTATTGACCTGGAGGGATGTGGGCTGCAGAAGGCAGCTCAGTAAACTTGAACAGTTTTTAAGGGAGTTATATTGCTAAAGTTTCTGTATCATTTACTGTGTTTTAAAGATAGCTCCTATGATTTAGAATTTTTGTTTAAAAATTGAAGTGTTTTTGTTAAATATTCTTTGTGTGTTTATCGGGTGGCCTGCAAAACCCTGGAAAGCTTAGGGGTTTAATGATTTAGCTCCAAAGGCTGTATTTTATCAGTTGAAATAATTGTAAGAGGGTAGCTAGGGTACAAATAAGAAACTGAACTTGCATTAAAAACAAGTCACCTGTGTGTCAACATTGCTAGCAATAAATCCACACTATGCCAAATTTCTACTAAAATTTTAAAAATGAAACTAAAGGCATTTTTTCCTGTTGTGCTGCCCTGGTGGTTTAAAAGTTAATATGAGTCTGTTTAAAAGTACAGATTTGTAATTTACCATAAAACAAAGAAGTTAAAAGTTGAAATTTTGTTTATTTGGCCAAAGCCATACATCAATCTTCAAGATTCCCTCTTAGGCTGAAGCTACTCACTGCAAATGCCATTTCTCTGTGCATATTGTGTTCTTATTCCTTTTGAAATAGAAAAGGAAAATCACAGCTTTATGCCACTTAAAAGGAAAAAAAGAAAGATGCAAAACAAAGCAGTGAATTGCAATGGAGTTATTAACTAGATTAAAGCTATAAAATACATATCCTGCTTAAGCTGCTTGCCATGTTGATCAAACTAACCAGAGTTTTTGGAGGATAGTTTTTACAGGTACATCCTCGTTCTAACTGTTGGAGATCAAAGGATAGGTAATTCAGGTATAAAAGTTTTGAAGGTTTATTGGAAGATCAAGGAAGTATTTAAAGGTGCTATGTAATGGGACTAATGGGATGAAATTATGTAAAATGTATAGTGATTAGTAGAACATAGTTCAGTGCTTAGAGGTACTGTATTGAGTGTCTCAAGGGAAGTAGGAAACAATTGTAATTTCTAATTGCTTAAACTGTTACAACAATAGAGAAAGTATTAGCAATAACATACTTAGGGGTTTGGTGTTGAGATTAGTGGACAAACAATAACAGATTAATATAAATTTATAAGTAAAGGTTTATTTCCTTTAAATTAAACTTTTATGCCCCACATCTTCTGATAATTCTCATAATCTATCCATTTATTGTTTAAAAAGTAGAAAACGAAACACATCCCCCACCTAAAACCTAAACTTAAAAAATCCTAGACCACCGAAAATATCAAATTATATAGAGGTGGATTTATTTGTATTGTAAATTTTGTCAGGCTAAAAAATAAACAGTGAAAAACCTGAAATTGCACAGGAGGCAGGTTCAGGGTGCTGATGTGAGGTATTGTAATGGGCTTTTAACCATAGGCTCTCATTCTCATTTTTGAAGCACTGGAATTTTTTTTTATTTCATAAATCTTTTAAGTATTACTGATTTTCCTTATTTGGTGCTGAATGTCTGCTTAATTGAGAGAATTTTGTGGTTTTTGGGTTTTTTACCTCCAAATCTGGACCTTTAAATACATGAGTTGAAGAATGACCACATGATATATTTTCCTTATTTACTGTATTTTATGAGTTCTATCCTGGGTTACTGGTTAGAAGAATATGTACTAAATAATGCAATAGCATGAAAGTAAAGTAAGTAAAAGTAAACCTCATCATGTGACATCTGCAAATTATTTGCCACAGTTGGGATCCATCTACTGATGGTTTGGTAATAATTCTTAAAATGCTGCAGGTGTATTAAAAAGGATTTGAGTATTAACTGATACTTCAATTAAAAACAAAAATAAGTCTTCAACAAAACCCTAAATTAAATGCCTTTAATAAATAGGTATTTTTCAGTGTAATGCTTTTACAGAAGTAAATTCCTTGTAAATTTTGTGTTGACTGTTACTAATACAAAGGCTTGTATTATCTTTATTTGGAAATCAAAGTTTATTTTTATAACATGTTCAAAAATACTTATTCAAAGCACTGTATAGGAGTTAACATGCCAAATTACTTTAAAACAAATCCTGCTATCTATTGTCTCATATGGCATGTGTTTTGTTTGTAGTGGTGCCTGATCAGAAGGGACTATATGCAGAAGTGCACAATTTTACCCCCAGGTTTTCATTTATGAAATCTGTTTAAAAGCAGTCAAAAGGTTGAACATTTATTTTAAAACACTGAAAATCAAGCCAGAGTCCTGTTGATTGTACTATTTGTTTTACTTTACTGTGGTTTTCTTATTGGTAAGTGATAATATCTGTTCCTACAACTCTTCAGGCTGCAAAAGCATATTTAAATAAAGACGGTCGCTTTGGATTTAACTGAAAACCAAAGTATTTCTTTAAAGTAGAAATATATTTGAATCCATATTTTCTAACATTTCTTTAGATGTTATTGAAGGATTTGTGTATTTAATAGAAATTTTTCCACATTTTTCTGCTTTTGATTTCTACTCTCCCTTTTGCCTGTAGTGAATTCATAACACTGTTTGATTTCAGTCTGTTGCCTTAGTAATAACTTTCAGGACACAAATGTAGTGTTAATTTCACTGCAGGGCATGCAGGAGAAATTGTGTGAAAATGTCTTTGCCTTACATGTGGTACATACACAGGGTAGCTGTTAAGTCAGATAAACGCATCTCATTTGGTTTATTCATATGTAAGGCCAAGTAATCAAATGAAGTTAGAGCAGTGATGCTGTTTTTAAATCATTCATGAATGATTGCTGAAGGAAGTTCCCTAAATAGCACTACTGGTTTGTTTGTTTTAATGTATTATTTGCCTAAACAGCTCCTGGAGCACAGTTTGGTCTCAACAGTTTTTCTTCTGTAAACATTTCTAAACATCTTGTAAAAATTCCTGTTAATGTTTAATATGCATCAATGTGTTGAACTGTACATTCTTCTTGTCTCTAGCATTTATTTTGAGACCTGTCAGGAAATCGGATACCAACCACTGACCAATTTATTTTTTTTCTATAAAGCACAATAGAATAATAAGGGGAGGGCTTGGTTTATGTTGTAGGTTTGCTCCCTTGGCAAAACCTAGAGGCCACATATTATTCAGATATTGGACTGTATTTGTAGCAATAAGGAAGTGTCTTCTTCTTAGATGAAAGAGAGGGAATACAGAAATGTGAAACAATTCGAAGTTCACAATGTAATCAATCTCGAAAAGACACAAAAGAGTAAAAGGTCACCTGGTTAGGTGCTGCCTGATACAGCAACATGAACAACCTCAGTGAAATGTATTACTGATGCCATTCAAACATAGAGTAAGAGATATGATGCCCTTTAGATCTGTTTGTTCACCTTTACTTTAAGAGCACAGGAACCAGTCCTGTAAATTGGATTCTTTAGAGTCTGTCAATAAGAGTTAAGCTGCCACAGGCTAGTCAATATGCCTTGTGCCACAGATTGGAGACCTGAAAAAAAAAAGAAAGGTTGAAAGGTTATGTGCATTGCAAAGATTTGCTATAAATGAAAATAATCCAGAAATGAACCGTGAATAAAACATGGTGGTGTCTAAAAGTGAATCCAGACCTTGTTACTGGGAGCAATCTGCAAAACAAACAGATGGTTGCGGTGAAAATGGGCCATACAGAAGGTGTGATATGGAGCACAGTCACCAAATTGAAAGAAAATAAGAAATCACTGATGAGACTCTTAATTCCTCAGTGTGGGGAGGAAGAATAATGTCTGTAAGGCCAGCAAGGAGGAGAGTCCAGGGAGGGAAGGGGAACTAAACAACAGCTGGGTTCTCATCTTTTGGAGGGGCTGGTTCTCTCCCAGAGGGTTCCAGCAATCGGGTGGTGTCAGAGCTGGAGGGGGGCCAGTTGAGGCTAAGTCTCTGCAGGTGAGAGGGGTCTCACCTATGACTGCTTAAAATGTTTGGGGATTTTTTTCTCCAGAGTTCTAACAGTCTGGGAGAATGATTCAGAGAAGGATTTTAAAACATTTAAATCAAAGAATAAAATCTCTTTTTGATATTTTATTTCTTTTTATTAGTCACTTGCCCAAAACATGTTTTGCAGACATCTTGAAAATAGGAAAAGAATGTGAGAGCAGATTATTATCAGCAACATTTCATATGTTAGACCAGGGGAAATTGGAACAGAGATGTACTGGACTGCTGATTAAAACTTCTACTTGTTGGAGGCCTCTTCCTCACGTAAACTTGAATCTTTTGGTCAGTTATGAATGGAAGAGGCTTTTTTTTTTTTTTTAGAAGAAAGAAGGAGATCACTGTTAGAAGCCAGGAGAGGAAACAAAAAAAAACAGTTAAGACAATTTGGGCTTTCTTACTCTACTTCCTCGGTTATATAATTTAAATTGTATGTTTATAGACTGGGGAAAGAGAAGAGAAAATGAGCTGCTAAAATTTAATGTTTTCAACTTCAGGTCTTTAAATAATAGATTTAAATGAAAGTACTGAGTTAGTTCTTGAAAACAGGAGTTGACAAAAGCTAAAATTTTCTGTTACTAAAGGAATAGCTATTGTCCTTGCATGTTGGTGAGACAGAGAAGCAGGTAAAAGTACTGAAAAAAAGTGTACTAAATGACTTGTTGGTGCTGTAAGGAACATGCTGGCATGTAAGGAATCAGGTAAGATCTCATTTAAACTTTGACCAATTTGGCTATTTTTAAACAAAGTTTTGAATGTTACTTTTTTAAAATCTCCTCCATTCTACATATGAGCCCTTAATGAAATGTGACGACTGAAACTGTGTACCCATAATTTAATACAGATGACAGAAGAATTTGGCCCAGATGAGATACAAACTAAAATAAATCCTAGCACTACACTAAGCCAGCAGCTCTGTCCCATTTGCACAGGAATGAGGGAAGAAAGGGAAGCTTATCAGAATGAGTAGTGTAAATTATGCTTGTTAGTGATGGCATGTTCCAGGAATTTTAGATTTTTCAACCGTCTTAATATTTGAGAACCAAATTTTGTTTCAGATTGTGACACATGCCTGTAATGTCACTAATTTACAGTGGAAATAAAAGAGAGGATACAATTAATATTTTTCTGGTTCATGTAGGAATGGAGAATGACTTACTAGTGAAATGGAACAGCTCTCAAGGGAAAAATGTATAAATTCCAAGTAATCTTTCTTTCTTTTCTATTTCATATAATAGTAGAGAAATTATGTGTGTTAACACATGTATAGTTTGAATATTATTAAATATATTACAAATCTATTACATCTATTATAGTAGTCCTCTCTATCTTATATGCCTTATTAGAGTTTTGAGTAAGTAAAATTAGTGAAAAACCTCATTGTGTTTTTCAGGGCATATGGTCCTATCTTAAATGCTTTTATATTACTGCAAACCCCAGTTTTTTATGATTCCTGTCACATTGTGGTAAACCAACTCAACCCTGCCATAATTCTGAACAGAAGCAGAATCAGGATGTATCATAGTAAAAGAAAAAACAAAAACAAACCAACCCCCTTTCCCCCCACCAAAATCACAATTGACTTGGAACATAGGCTCTGCAAGATAATGGTCAAGTCTCCACAGATATTGTATCTCACTATATATTGATTTATCATATATGTTAAATTAAACCAGCTAGAAAATAATTTAAACACATGCCCATATTGCCAAATCCCTTCTCTCCTGCAAACTCTTCAATGGTCACCTCTTTAAGCATCTTTGAAAAGGAGGATTTTGCTGCCCTACCCTGTGCTCACTTGAGCAGCTCCAGTGGCTTTTCCTTGCATCAGTGGAGGAGATGCCACCATCTCTGCAAACTCTTCAGTGCAGAAATGCACATTAACCAGGCAATAAATATGGGTAAGCAGTTTGAGATTGTGGACTTCTGTCCAATTTTGGAAATCTTAATTCCCTTAACTGTGTAATGTGCTACTGTTGACAGCTGGTGTTGGAAGACTAGGCAATGCTAGGGAAGCAAATTAAAAAAAGGACGTACAGAAAGAAGAAAAGCTCATCAGCTGGGATGGACAGTGCTTTAAAATGTCCTGTAAAGCCACTGCTGGAAAAATAAATTAATTCCATGGTTAGAAGCTTGGCTTAATTGCCCATCCTCTCAGCAAAATCTAGGAGCCCTGTATAGGTTTTTGCCTTTTGAAAACTGAACAAGCAGCTCTTGGTCATCTGTGACAACACTTGAGTCCTCATTTCTGTTATGTTTTGTTAGGGTATGCTGAAGCAAATGGTTTTGTAAAGAAAAAAGATTATATTGTAGAATTTTTTTTTCCTTTGCAGGTTGCTCTAAAAGCTGTTCTGTTTTCTATTAAAAAAATAATTTTTTGGTTGTTTTTCTGAGGGAATGTTACTCCTGAGACTTACTCAGCTGAGGGACAAATGAAACTAGTAGATTCTGCAAAGAACATGTTATCTTGCCTCCAGTCCTTCTTAAAATTACTTCAAAATCCTTCGCTATACACTTTCAAGAAACTTTAAGCACATTTTCTAATTCAGACTTGCAATTTACTGGCCTTAAGTGACACATTTTAGCTTCCTGTTGTGTGTATATTACAATAGTATTCACACAGAGATACAATTTCATTCTTCTGTATTTTTCTAACTCAAACAAGAGACTTACCTGAACTATTACCTTGGAAAAAAGATTGTGTTTCAGCATCTGTACAGCTCCTGATGATGACTCAGAGGAGTCTCTTGGTGCTCTGAGTATGTGCAGGGTCATGCAGGGTGGCTAGAGCTGTATGGCTGTCACTGGCCTGGGCAGCTCCATGGTCTGTCTTTCATCTTCTCTTCCAATATCAAAGCTGATCTTTTCAATAAATCAGTTTCTGGGTTTTTCTAACAATGTAATCTTGCAGTGATTCCATGCTTGCTGCACTGTAAGCCATCATATACAGGAGCATTGAAATATATTTGCTATACACCTTCTAATATTTTTATTTTTTTAAGTATTTTTGTCTTAGATTCTGTGCATTGGTCTATTGCTTCTTCTCTCTAAATAAAGTTATGAAGAACTTATAAGCAACCAGTATTTATGACACCTCTCTAAACTAGATGTTCTCTGTAGAGAACCCATTTGGGGATTTATTCTGGTTTCATAAAAGACATTTTCCTTTCCTGACAGCAAAATTCTCTGTCTGGAACAAATTAACTGCCATTCAAGGACTAATCTCTTCCTCCATGGCAGAAATTTCTTCCTCTGTGGCACTGCTCTTCAGACTGACTGCTGCAGTCACTGTCATAGATACTCCCCAGAGGTTTCAGACCAGAATCACATCTGCTGCTTTGAGTCACAACTTCATCCTATCTGGTGGGATTTCAGTGTTCATTAGACTAATTAATGATTAGGTGCAGCAATATGACATGGCTTGGCTGTTTTGTCATGTCAATCAGCTTTCTCAAAAATTCACAGTATCAGCTATTTTCTGAATGTTTGGTTTTGTGCAAGATTTTAAATAGGCAGCTTTCTCTTGTTGACACTAAGTTCAGAAGTGCACTGCTGTCTGGTATAATCTCGTTTGGGCTGTTCAGAGGTATCTAAACCAGCAAAACCTACTTTTGTAGAAGGAAACGTTTGGGCAGACGCCCCTCTGAAAGGGGGATCTTTACCTATGTGAAATTAGAGGTATTATGAGGAGAGAGGAGCAAAAGCAGGAGAATAGGAGCAAAATGTAATGCTAAAATTGAATTACTTTCCTCAGAAAAGCAGAACAACACATAGCACTGAATTTGCTGCTGCTTCATTGTGGCCCTGTGGTTTTCCCTCAGAACAGGTTATCCACCTCTGCTTAGGTACTCATACTGTTTTTCCAGGTTTTTAAGAAAAGGTGTTTTGTAATTCTTTTCAGGATAAAAATGCCTAATTATATTGTGTGCATAAGTAATTATTGTTTATGTCTATTATTAATCTGTGGATTGTTGTGGATGAGGTGATTGAATGTGTCCTCAGTAAATTCACAGAGAACATCGAGCTGGGTGGGGATATTATCTGCTGGAGGGTAGGAAGGCTCTGAAGAGGTTCAGGCTGGATGTCATGAGGATTATACATTTAGAAACCACTGTGTGTCTGAGTCAAATAGAAGCCATTGATGGTAGTATGGCACTGTCTTCATTGAAGAAATTAGGGTGATGACCCATCTCAAGGGCAGAGGTTTACTAGCTTTTGGAGAAGATTGAATAACTCTAACCTGGTGGTGAGAAGGCATAGAGCAAATATTTATCTATCCATCAGGTTTTGACCCTGCAGTTTTCTAAACCCATGTTTTCTGCAAATCATGCTTGAAGTCTGACTTGGCTGGGAGAGCGTGACCAAGGCTTCAGGAGATGCCACCTTACCTGCAGGATCAGATTTCCCCAGCAGCATTAAGAAAGGCTTCTTCTGGTTTCTAGTCTTTCTAGACTAGTTTTCCCAACAAAGTCAGCTAATTTTTTTGTGAATTATGCAATAATTAATTTGTTGTTCTTGTGACACAGCTGTTGAGAAAAGTTGTATTCCATGATGTATCTGCAGGTATCTGAAGAACAATGAAGAGTGGCTACAAGGCACAGTTATTTGCTGTGTGCATACTATTACTTAATACAGTTTAAATGTGAAATTTTTGAATTTTGCAGCTCACCTAGACAGGTCTGACAGATAAGTATTATTTAAGGGTTTTTTCAATGTATTTTTAATATATGTAGTCTCTGGTTTTTTTCCATGCCTCCCCATGTGAGAACATGACTAGCAAAAGTTTACATTCTGTCAGTATTCCTTTTTCAGAAGCTACCTTTGTATCACACACTTTTGCCTCTTCTCAAAACAGTGTAAGTTCTGTTTTTCTCTGGTCTCCTCTTATGTGGCACTCTTTATGCCTATAATAAATGCTGACAGCTCCCAGCTCAACAGTTATTTCCATCCAATGCAGACTGTTACGTCACTCAGATTTCTGAGTGCCAGTCTGAGATAAGGACTTGAATGAAAAGGCAGCTGTCATAAGGTTTGTGTCTGAAGAAAATGTTACTGTGTCTGCTAAGGCAGCAGGAGCATCTAAAGCAAGAGCAGCCTTAACCTTCAAGGGGTGTCCAAATCCTCAGCATTCAAGGGCAGAGCACATATTCTTTTGGCTTCTCTCAGTATTCCTAATAAATATTGTTTTGAGAAGGTGAGAGGTGGTGCTTGTTTCTTTCCAACATGAAGATGCCATGATGATCCAAGCTTTCAACACCCACTGCTCCAGTGTATTTTGATTAAGATAAGTATGTTGAGTTTGGGCTTATTCAACATGCAGGTTTCTGCCAGCCAGAGGTGTCCCTGTGGATAGCACAGGTTACTGTAGCCACTGGGCTAGGCATAAAGAGCTCAAAAGCTTTAGGGTTTTTATGTTCTTTGCTTGTTCTCTGTAGAGGACAGAGCTGGCAGGCAGATATGCTGTGCAGTTGTATAATTGACCACTCAGGGAAACTGATGTTTCCTTTCTTTGTAGTAGCAATCCTCCCAATACCAGTTGGGTATTGAGTCATGCCTCTCACCTATGTTATCTACTGAAAGCTCTCAGCCTTTAATTTCCTTTTTCCTTGCAATGGAAGTTCTCTTCCTGAAAGGGGTTCTTAAAAAAAAAGGCACCCTTCTCAGAGCAAAATCTTTGTGAGCAGTAGAGGTTCATGGTATCAATGTGCTGACATGGTCTCAAGTCAGGGTTTAGTGGTGCTTCCTCATTATCTCATCCCTCCCCATCTGTCAGCATCAATTTGGGTTTTTTGCCTTGTGTTTATATTGCCTTTATATTGCCTTGTGTTTATATTTTTGGGAGAGGTGATTTAATTGTTCTGTTTCTGAACAGCACTTAGCACACTGAGTCCTTCCCAGTGCTGGAGACAGATATTTCAGTAATGCAGTCAGCCTTTAGGAATAAAGTTTTGTGATGCACTGCTTCCAACAGTGTAATTTTGCAGACAGTTCTCTTTTAAGTGTAGAATATAATGATCTGATTTCTCCCCTCCTCTTTCCCCATAATTGCTCTGTCTTTATCCAGGCTTTCCTTCCAGAAGGAAGGTCATAGTCTTGCACTGCCAAATGTCACAGACAGCAGCTTCTGCACTGGCTGCAAGAGTCTCATTTCTCTAATAAAATCTTTCCATTTAAAGGAGAAAAAAAAATCCCACATAGTTAATCCTTTGTATTTATTGCAGTGAGAGAAAGGAGCTTTGCTGATGATATGTGACAACATTTTTAATAAACGAAGCTCAGATTTTAAATTCTTTGTGAGAAATAGCTACATGGCCATTTTTTTTGCCAGTGCAAGTAAAGTCTGTCATTTGCAATATCAGTGTTGGTGTTTGAGGGTACAATACATATTAGAATTTTACTTTTTAACCCCAGAATATTTGTATTTGATATTGCAGCATGCTATATTTTACAGTGATATATTTATCTTCTGCAAAGAGTGCTAGGCTCTCCCCTGGTCAGGAGCCATGGGCCTGCTGAAACCCCAGTGGTCATGGAGTTTTGCATGCTCTAGAGAGGTGTGGAGAGTCCAAGGCTGAAGCTTGAGGTCGGTCTGAGAGGAAAAGGTAAAATTCTAGGGAAAAGAATGCACATATAATATGTGTGTTGTAGAACTAGAAAATAAAACTGCAACTTAGCTTTAAGAGATCACTTTTGCAGAAATTTTGTTTCAAGAACTTTGTTAACTTAACTTTTCAGCACATTAAAATGTGGAAAGAAACTACGTTGTTGCAGGTATGTAGTTTATTAGAAATAAGTTAGGAGGAGCAGTGAATCTGCACGTGTGAAGAGTCTTGCTACTGCATATGTACCTATTGTTTTTCTTTTGTCAAGGATCCCCAGACAAACTTCAATTTGAGAAAGTTGGTGTTTTCCTCTTGGACTTGGGTGGATTCTGGGTGTTATTCTTGATGCAGTAAGTAGATCCTGGGAAGGAATTAAGCCCCAGTAAGAAGCCAAGAAGAATGAAGACAAAGGCAGCAGTCAGGAGGAAAAGCCAGACAGAAAGACAGTCAAGAAGCTGGATGAATAGTGGGGTTTTTGTGTGCTTATATATCTATTAACTGTCTCTTATCATGGCCTAGGAAATATTTGAAAATTAAAATTGTATTTTATTAAATGTTTTTTTGTATCAGATAGTAACACACCGTTGATTTTTTTTGTGGGATTGTGTTCTACATTTTTAAAGTCTGGCTTTTTTATTGTGAGCCAGTCACTGTTTGGCTGACCTTGTGTGTGACTAATCCAATGCCATCCATGTGATTGTACCTTTTAAAATCTTGTGAACCCTTACAAATCACAAAAGGTGGGTTATGGCAAAACAACATTCAGATTTAATGGCTGGGAATATAGAGATGACAAAAAGACCCAGATTTCCTATGTGCAGAGGTGCTTTACTCTGAGTGGGAATGAGCAGAACAAAGGCAGTGTCATCCTACTAGTCATTCACAGTCACCTGCTGACAAATTGAGCTGTTTCTGACCTTAAAAAAAGAGAAAGGAAAAAAATAAATGAGAAGCTAAACTACTAGGTCCTAGTCCATGAAACAGGTCTGTTAACTCTTCAATAAATAAATAAAAAAAATTTTATATATATATATATATATATATATATATATATATATATATAAAATAAATAGTTTCATAAGTAATTTGATCCAAACATTTTAGGCCATATCTGAGGAAGTTAATAGGGTCAGAAAAAATAGTGCAAAATATCAAAACAGTCTCCCAGCATTTAGGTGAATTACCTTTATTGAGGACTATTCCCACTAAAAGGGGAAAAGCCTATTCATGGACGGCTTTGCTTGAGGAGGTTTTTTACTCTTCCCTTGCCTCATAGGCCAAGTGTGTCTGCTCAGTGAACTGCTGCTGATTCATATTTTTGTAGATCTCCATCTTCCATTTGTATTTTGTTCTCCTCTTGTAAATGAAATCTTGCTCAGGACTGCCAATTGTAATTTCCTCAGGCAAGAAGATCTTTCTTTTGTGCCAATGAAACTCATAGAAATTTCATATATGTGATGGGTTCTTTCATCTTGGCTTTACTGTTCGTGCTCTTCTGGGATTAATTTATCTTAGCCACTTTGAGAAGAAAAGGATTTTTATTCCAGTGTTATTTCTGGAGTCCTCCTCAGGAGACCAACAAAGCCAGAGCAGTGAGGATACACAGTCAGAGTGCTCAGGTGCCTGATGCAGAATGCTTGCTGAAGCAGTCCATCATCTGTCTTGCATGCTGTGATGGCTCAGTTGTCCTCTGTCACTGAGCTGTCAGGTCAAGATGCTGTTTTTAGCTAAGGTTGCTATTTCTAAAAGGACCTCTTAGAAGAATTGACTGTCTGAAAGCTGATGCCTGTTGCCCTGTAATTGTTACTTCATTAAAATATTTCAGTTACAATCCTTATATGCCCCTAAGTTCTCTAGATACCTGACATGGAAGCTGTCAACTATAAAGTAAAATTTTGTTCAATGTGACATTTTAGAGCAAAATCCCAGTTGTGGGATTTGAGTTAAAGCTGTCAAGAAGACTGGCTTCCTCTTGAGACCTTAACCAACCCATCTATATTCTCACATGAATTTCTATACAGTTCTATACTTCAATCTCAATAAAAATTTCATTCTGATTTCCAAGTAACCTGTCTAATCAGAAGTGAAAGGTATTTGCCAGATTAGCATTTCAGTAGAGCCTACTGGATGAACTGTGAATATAAACTGAAAGGAATTAATAAACATTGCTGCCTAAAAGCACTGAACACATCATCACCATCATCATCATCAAAGACAGAAATTAATTCCAGAAGGAAAAATCAACATTATATTTTGCATTTTTGGTAATACATTTTTGCTGGAGTTTTAGATTATAATCAAAACCAGGTACAATAATTACTCTTTTGAATGCATTAGAGCTGAGTTACCTTCGCCTCAGACAACATTATGCTGTTTTCAACTAACTACATTGTTAATATAAAACCTGTAAGATTGTTCTAAACAAACCTTGCATATGTTGCCATTTATTCTTATGTGCTGAGAGTGGTTGAGTGTTGAAAAATGTGTATAAAAACAATTACTGTGTCAAACACAATCTCACAGATAAGGTAATGGCACAGTCAGTGTGGCAATAGGACTTTTTTCCTGTTTTCTGATTCTATGAATTTGAATATTTGACTTCTCTGGCTTTCTGTATACGTTATGTTGTATTTTATATACTTGCTATTGTTAAATAAAAAAAGGGAAAAAACCCCACAATAACTAGTGTGTTAGAGAAGTCTTGAAAGTGTAACTTTTTTTTCCTCTTCCCCCATTCAGGAGTAGCTGAATCATAGGAAGATTCAGAAAGGGAGACCATTATATCCATTGACAGCAGTAATTACTATTGGCATATGAATACAGAAAAACATAAAGCTGTTTCATTAAATGAAAAATTTTGTGGTAGCTGGCCTCCAGGCTAATAAAATGTATTTGTGTAATTATTGCATTTTAAACCCTTATTTGAAAAGTAGGATAGTGCTGCACTGAGTGATGTAGAAATGTAAAGCAGAATAGGTCTTGGTTCAAGTGATTACAGTTAGAAATTATCAAATACAGGAGTGCAAGCAAAAAGAGAAGAAATATAATTAAAGTGTGAAGAATAATTAGATAAAATAAAATGGGATAAATAAGATACAGTGCATTGATTTTATAAAGAAAAAATCTAGCTGTAGAGCAACCAGATACTTATTCTTTGAACAAGTAAGTGATTTTGATAGAACAAGAAAATGTTGAAAATTTCTTTTATCTAGAAACTTTTGATTTTTTAGTTCAGCTTTAGTTTGAGGATAGGTGGCATTGCTTAAGAACTATAAAATGAGTAAAAGTATAAGAAAAAATGTTGTTACAGAAGGTTGTGAAAAGAAGCTATTGGAAAGACTAATTAACATTATTCATTTCACTGTAGTCCTGTTCATACTTTCACTGAGTTTGATACTATCAGAAATCAGATCTTTCATGTTTTAAAGTTATGTTAGAGCTCAAAGAGGGAAACTTCCTACATAATATGCAGCAGATGACCTTAATATGAAAAGTGTTATTTTCAATACTGTTAAATCTTGGTTTTATTGTAAATATACATATTAAATGTATATGTTGATACATTGAAGTAGTATTAACATAGGAAATTCCAGGGCCTTCTCATCATACTAAGGTGTGTATAATAAATCTTTATTTCAGCAGCATATTTTGCTTAACTCCCAGTGGGGCCCTTTGCTCTGTACCTGGCTGAGAATTGTAGCACCCTGGGTGCTACTGTTTGGTACATTAAATTCATTTCCAATAAGGAAATATATACATCAGTGGGTATGAAACAAATTGTGTAGTGTGGTTATGATTAGATTAATTTTTCACTATGTTGTAGCATTAATATACAACTAAAGAAATGTAATTATTCTTCCTTATTCTTTGTTTCCATTTCTTTAATTAAGTAAGAATACGTTCATTTTTCTTCACTTTGCTCATGTGCTTAGTGTTTGCCAAGTGCAAGGCTTAGTGCTGATGCTATTACTGCAGCCTTTTGAAGCATTTTTCAAGTACTTGTCATTTGAGCACATAAATGCTGAAGTTGTGTTGAGAATTGTTGCATGTTATGTTCAAAGCAGATCCAGTCTGTCAGGTTATTCTTTCCAGAAGAGGCTCCTCATATGGAGAGGAAAATGACCTTGACAACACTTTCTTAATGAGTCTGAAAGGTAGCAAAAGACAATTCTAGCTTCTTAATACTTTAAAAGAAAATATCTGGATTTAATTTTTATTAATTGCCCTGAAGAATAACCTGAATAACCTCTTCATCTCCCCCTTTTGGACATTTCCCCCTGTCCAATTTATTTCTAAACTGTAACACAGACCTCCACAGTGTACTCGTAGTGAGCATAAGGAGAACCGATCAACACCTGCTTTGTCTCCATTTTCTTTTCTGGCTGATTTCAGGTATTATCCACACATGAATCTTCTCATGAGAAGCATGAAAAGGTATTTAAAACTTTGCAGAGAACAAATATGAAGAAATTAAATTACATCTCCAAGGTTACAAAGTCATAGAACTGAGATTAATATTTAGATGTTTTTATCTTGGCATTGAGCTCCCATGATGAATTCTGGAGGACAGAGAATATAAATTTAGTGTAGTCAAGCTGTCCTTCCACATAGAATAATCGGTCTGAATTGGATAAGCTGCCAGGGATTTAAAACTTGGCAGCTTAATTAGTTGCGACAAGGAAATGATAAACATGAAAGCAATCTTTACCTAGAGGTAACAAAGGAAGACTGTGGATGTGCAAAGTATTTGCTCAAAGCAGTTGAACACAAAGACTCTTCTGTATCTATCCTTTATTAGGTGTTTCCTAACAATGATTTGTTTCAGAGAGAAGGTAAAACGTATTTTCAAAAGGGACTCTTAAACTAGCATAGAATCTTTTCAGCTGTTTATTGACTTTGTGTTGAAGTTTTCCTTCAACTTTATCTAAAGTTTTGTTTTATATGTATTTTCTAGTGGCTTCATTAAATTTTAAATGCAAAGTATATATAAATACTACACATAAGACAGCAGTAAATGGTGATAGCAAGTTCTCTCCTATGTGGTTGTCATATACTTAAAGAACAGCGTAAGATGGTCTGTATAAATTTAGAATGGAATTTCCCTGTTGAATAGAAGTATACAGAGTGTAATACACTCCAGGGATTATCAAACAAATCTGATGTGTAGCGTATGGTTCACAGATTAAAAGGTTACTATTCTGCACTGTAGAGAATGTAGCTCTATTACATTAGCCTTTAGCTCTGTATTACATCAGTCTTTGCTCTGCTTTATAAAGCTGTAACAGTTTTGATGTGGTGCTGAATTGCTCTGTTTTGTGCTGAAGAGAAGAGCAATGTGATTGTCCCTTTCAGCAGGTGGTGCATGCACAGCACCTTGCTTTGCTGCCCTTGTGCAGGCTATGCTGAAACATTTCTCACAGCACATTAGAAATGTATTGCAGCCCTCTGCTAGAGTTTTGTTTCGTAGCTGCTTTAATGACAATTGTTCTTACCATTTATGAATGGCAACTGGTGCAGATGTCACCAACTTCACAGCACTGGTGAAATGTTTTTGCACTCACATAACAAATAAGAAAGTGCAAGCTAAAAGCTAAATCCTTGGAGGAGTGAGTAAATTCAGTTTCCTCAGGTAAAATTGCTGAAAGAAGCTCAGCTTCTGCAAGGGGTTCTCTAGTGGTACTAAAAGCTTGTTCTGGGTCTTTACAGCTGATATATTTTCTATTAAGGGTTTTGAACTGGGAATTATAGTGGAATTCTCACCTCTGCTGTAAGCAGAGCATCTCTACAAAGCATAGTCAGGACACAGAGTGAAGCAGCGTGGGTAGAAAGAGGTCTAATGGAATTCTTGGGCTAGAGCATCAAAAATTGAGACTGATGCTTTGTTTATTGGCAGAAAAACAGAAATGCATAGTTGGGATGCTTGCAGATTCATTTTTAGTAAGTGAGAGGGAAAGAATGAGGCTATTCTGATAAGCTTTACTGTTGAAACTGAAGAGGAAGTTTCAAAAGCATCATCCAAATGCTGCATTCAGGTAAATTAATCATTCAGACATCAGAAATTAAATCCTTTGAGTTTTTTGATTGTCATTTATATGCTGTGTTAACATAAATCCTATGTTTTTATCCAACCTGAACATAAAATAAAAAAAATCTGTCTGCATTGGTGATTCCACCATAAGACATTTTTTGGGTATGCTGTGATTTTTTCCTTTCTCTGCTAGAACAGATGAGACAAAGGACAACAAAAAAAAAAAAGTGTAATACAAGCAGACACTGCTGAATTAATATTCACACTGCACATGTTTAAGTTTGCTGTGCAATTGCTTTTGTTTTCTAAGCAAGGCGAATATACAAGTCTGTTGAGATCTAGATGATGTGCAGTGTATGTCTGAAATATATCACAAGGGTAATATTTGGTTATATGAATATTAAAACCTGAGACTTGATTTAGAAATTTCAAATAAATCACCACAAGTGAGTGGCATGGATTTGAAAGACACTGAATACCTGCCATTTCTTAGAATTTGATTCCAGAAAAATCTAAAAATACTAATTCCTGAATGCAGATTTAGAATGGTCAGTTGAGGTTGTCAAAATAAGATATTTTTGCCAAAACTTGTACTCCTGAAAAGGATCTCATCTGCCATCACAAATATGAGCTCAGATGGAGTAACTCCAGAATTATGCTTTTGTGTTTGTTTTGTAAACAGTCCTAAGATGACTTTTGGTAATATGGGTGCATCTGTGCATTTAAGTCCAGGGAAGACTTTTGTGCCAGCTATTTCCCATAAACTTTTTTTTTTTTTTTTTTTTTAACAGAGGACATATGCTTAAAAGTGTTACTAGTAAGGGCATTGTGCCCAGTAGTGACTGCAGCTACAGTGTACTCATGTGCACATATGCATGCTGCCATTGCTCATTGCTCATCGTGGAGTTTTCCCTGAATGAATGTGGGATTGGTGCCAATAGGTTTTAAGGGGTTTTCTCTGTGTGTTTGTGTGTGTGTGTGTGTGTGTTTCTGGTGCTGTAACGGGCTACTTAAGAATGAGATGAAAGTGTATATTTAATGTAACGTTGTTAAAGAAGGCTTCCACCATTTATTCCAACATCGAGTGTCGGTGCTGGGGTCATCACAGGGGCTTTAGGTGCTCCTCCCTACCAGTGGAGCAGTGCCAAAGGCTGCTGTGGCTGCTTGTTCTCTGTTTTGCTCTTTGTTCTTCTACCCCACCCTATGAGCTAGGGCCTTTCCCAGCCTCACCTTGCAGAAGAGTTTTTTCTCACTGAGCCTTTAACTGTTGGCTTTCTCAACTCTCCGGCACTTTGTCCAACCCTGTGTCCCCGTGTCCCTGTGTCTGAGATTGGTTATATTTTTTCCATTTATTTTCTTTTCAGAAGGACAGTTTGTCATCTCAGTATCTTTACTTGTGGTTAAATTACTTTTTTCTGCTTTGCATCCTCTTGCCTTTCCAGAAGTGCAGCCCATTCTCTGGCTTTTCAAGCTGTGCAAGAAAAACATTTTTAATCCAATGTCTTCTAATTAAAATTGAAAAGCATAGAATCCTAGAATGGTTTGGGTTGGAAGAGACCATAAAGACCACCCAGTTCCAGCCCTCCACCATGGGTAGGGACATCCTCCACTAGAGCAGGTTGCTCAAAGCCCCACCCAACATGGCCTTGACCACTTTCAGCTTTCAGGGATGGCATGTCCACAGCTTCTCTGAGAAACTGTTCCAGTGCCACACCACCTTCACAGGAAGGAATTTGATCCTAATATCTAATTTAAACCTACCTTTCAATATCCCATTACTCTAAGCATGCTAGCTCCTGGCTCTTGTGAGACTTTTTCTTTTTTTTTTTTTTTTTTTTTTTCTTTTTTTCTTTTTTTTTTAGTGCTATGTACATTCTGCAGGTCTATTGATTTTAATGAGGACTGATTTCATTTTTTGGGATCCCAGAGAACTTTCAGCAGGCATTAGAATACCCTGGAATATTAAACCTGATTTAAATTTAACTGAAATTGTCAGAATAAATGAATAATTGAACAAGGTATGTTTTGTGAAACACCTGGGGGATTTTCTTTCCCTGCTTTTATACTCAGTAATTTGCAGACAGCACTTATCTGCATTGAGACTCGGAATGTCATTATTCTGCTGCAGGTAGTACTGGTGGATAGCTGTGAATACTCATTCTTCTTCCTCCTCTTTCCCAAAAACCCCAGTGGTCTCCATTTATAAAACAGGGATGACAGTGGTGATTTTCTTTCATAAAGGTTCTGGTGAAGAGTTAGGCACTCATATACTGAGTAAAGGCACTAAAGACAATGTGGAAAAGTTGATATTACTTTGCTCTTTGTTGCAGTGCAAAGCACACAAGTGTTATGGACTCCAACCTATTTTTTCTGTGCTGGAAACTGAATGCTGTTTTAGGAAGAGAAGGAGGATGATAAAGACTTTGTTCCCTCCAGTGCTTTCATTAATCTTCAGCTCTGCCTATTACTTTTCAGTTTACCTCTTCAATAGATTTTAACTGCAGGGTTCTGTCTAAAAAAATTACAGAACATTATTTTGCAGACTGATGGATAGTTTGGTATTATTTTCTTGCCTAATATTTTTTCTTGTCATAAATAGATCCAGCTCTTTGTATTTTATTATTTTTCTATTATGAAGAACAAAACAATTTCTGTCCCCTAAAGTTTCACATGAGACCTGTGAAGGACCCACATGAGTAGGTGAATTAAGTGAGGGTGAAAAGTACACTGACTGTTGGCAAAGAGGTATCTTGTGCAGAGCAAATAAGTTAAAAAAAAAAAAAAAAAAAGTTTGGGTTTTTTTTTCAATCTCACAGTACATACTGCAACAGTATTTTCATCTGACCCAACAGGTGTGTGACAGCACTGTGGTAACTTAAGGAAGTGAATTTCTTTGTGTATCTTGGTGATCTTAATCCTTTAAAACTTTTTAATCCCTGTCAAACACTGGTACACTTATTTTGCTTAAGAGCTATAGAGTTTAGTCTGTTTGGACACTAAAAAAAGTCCTGTGTTTTCTTAATTACCATAATTACTTGGTAATTTTGAAATCATTTTCACATATGTTGTACATGGATAACACATGCTGAATCAAAGAACCTGTTGGATGTATATATTTATCTGTCAAGCAGTACTAAATTTTGAATGTTTGTATTACCATAATATAATTGTATGATTGTAATAAGTGGCATTTACTATGTCATTTCAGTCTGTGCTGAAAGCATTTGTAACACAATACACCATTACTGCCAAACAGGGAATTTGAAGGTTTAACTTAGTTTAAGTGTATAGTGGCAGCTCAGCAGGTTGCCTTCCAGGTAGTGATTCTGAAAAATCCATTATAGAAGTTGAGATGATATGGCAGCCTTTTCCTTGAAAAGCTGCTCAGGTTTCTCTAAAGAGAGATTAGATTTATTCATTACTTTTACAAGAGTTATAAATTCTGTCTAAAAAGGCTGAAATCCTGAGGCAGAAACTTTGTTGGAGTGGACTTAGTACGACAGGTGGAGCAGCATCTTGTGGAAGGTGGGGACACTCAGAGCAGTGATGGCACCTTATCAGCAAACATTGATTTTCCCTGGGAGCTACAAAGCCTGGCAGGGTGGGCAGCTTCCCTGCTGCTGAAGATGCTAAGCTGGGAACCCTGATGCATCCAGAGCTGTCTGTAAGATCTGCTTGAAGGGAGGAAATTATCCTTTTCTTTAAACCTTCAACATTGTACCTTTTAAAAATCCTGACTTATTAAAAGGAAAAAGGGAGGGAAAGTATTTTCGGGTTCTTAATTTCCTTCAATACTTTGCATTTTCAGTATAGTCAAAGGATTACTCTGAAGAGGCTTGAATGTGGATGTGTTTTTGGTTTATTTTTCTTCAATGTACTGCAGCTTTTGATATAACAATTCATAATGTTGAATTTCTTCATAATTTTGACATCCTCAAATATCAACTATATTAAAAATCTTTCTGTGTATGTCCAACTCAGTTACTTTGTGTGGCTTTGTAATTGCATGTATTTATTTACTTTCTAAGATACAGTATTTGCTTTAATATTTCAAGGATTCACATGTTTTAAATTTTCTTTATGTTTTAGAAAATAAGCTAGGATTGCCCAACTTTGTCACTGAAGCTGTATTCCCTGCAGGACTTGCAGTATTAGCTGTGTTTGTATAATACCACAATTTAACCTTTTCCTACCATGTAGGTTTTGTCCCTTGTCAGGAAGAACTTGAAAAGACTGATGTTTTGTTACATTAATATACAGGCAGGACTGCACAGACTTATACAAAAAAATAACCATACTAAAAAAGGTGAACTTGAGCAAATATATTTAGTAGTTGTTATAATCTGTGTAAGTGCCCTTTTAAATTTTGGAAATTTGGTTGCTATGCTGTAATAACTATAAACATCACTGCTCAACAGCTAGGCTTTGGTAGTTTAGCATTTGGATTTGCAGATTCTAAAGTTCCCTGGTTTGTTTACCACAGGAATGAAATATGCTGTTTATTTATGGACGAATAGCAAACTTCTCTTTGAAAATATGTTACCTGTGAGTGCAATAAGCAGTCAGAAGGAATGATGGGGGCAAATGGTACATGTTTGTATGGATTAGGCAGTAGACATCTACATGCTTATATGTGATTCCTTATCCTTTGCACATTTTTTACTGCATAGACAGTACATTTTACATTGTTGTTGACAACTGGCAATTTCTGACTTCCCAGTAGAACTGGGTTTTAAGGAGATTTAGGCATGTTGAGTTAAATTTGTCTTCCTGAAACCTTGTGTGATGGAAGTAAATAGGAGTTTCATAGTAGGTGTCAGCAGGCCAACACTTGACATTTGTTATTTTCCTGCCCTTATGTAGAAAAAGAAACATGTATTGGGAAATCAGAGTCGTTTTGGTGGCTGAAACAGTGCAGGTCTCTGTACCTTTTGACAGTTAGTGATTTAATTTAGGGTGCCTTAGGACATGAGGACACGTTAATGTTTTGATGTCTATTCTTCATTAATCTTCTCTCCCTAAGAATCACAGCCTGGCTGGGTCTCAGGTGTGCAGCTCTTTGACAGGAGCTGAGCCTGCCTGAGTCCCTGCAGTCACCCAGGGGTGGGCAGAGACCAAGCCTGGCTCAAAACCACGTGCAGGGACTGGGTGCTCAGTCCCAGCAGCTCACCTGGAGGCCCTGGTTGTGTAGGCATTGCCTCACATGGCTGCACTGGAGAAGAGGAGCTGGGGAAATCTAAATGGCTTGTGGGTGAGGGGGTAACATCCAGCATAGTCATGGTCAGTTACAGGTGGTACTGTCTTAAATGGCATGTCAGCATATTACCCCATCATGGGTTATTGATGTAAAGCAAACAGCAGAATGTGCTTGGGATAGAGGAATGGGAACTGCTAATATTCCTGAAGCTAGCACATCTGGGTGTTAAGACAACAAGGGAACATAAAGCAAGCTACATATTGACCAGAGACCAAAAAAAAAGAAGTTTTTATATTCTTGATGGTTATTCCTGTGTGATAGCCTGTTGACTGTGAGGTGTAAGAGGGCTGGAGTATTCAGTATTTCAGTCAGCAAAAATTAATACAAGCTGTTCTACAGCACCAACAAAAGTACTTGTGTTTCCTTGGGCATTTTTTTAGCTCTCCCTGAGAACATGGGCACAACGTCTGTGTTCATTTGATTGCTGTGAAAAATGGTAGAAGGCTTCCTCTCTCCTCCCTTTTAATTTTACTCAGTTCAATTTTTTATGAGTTATTGTGTGTGTGGAACAATTGATTCCATTTAGAAAGCAGTAGAACATTCTGTCAAATACTCCTGTTGGGTGCAGATTCGCATCCCTGCAGTGTGGTGCTAAGGCATTTCAAAACAATCATTTTTTGCTTAAAACAAAAGCAATGCCATAGAGAGAGTTTTGTGCTCTTCAGTGGCACTCAAATGAGACTGCAAAATCTAAAACCAGGAAGATGCAAGTGTCAACTTGCAGCATCTTGGATGCTGTAGATTAATTCTGTATGACCTTTAAGAGGACTGAAAAATCTATTTGATTTTGAGCTGTCTTTCCCTAGACAATATACAGACTGCTAAAATCCCAAAAAGAGCATAAAGCAATGGATGAATATGAAAGGCAGATTAATTTAAATTAAAAATGCAAACCCTGTTTCTAGCCGAATATGATTGACCACTGAAAATACAAACAGCCAAGAGAATGGCAGTTCATCTTTTGATATCCTCCAGTCAAAACTTTAGTCAGGTGCAAGTTATGCCTTGGTTACGCTTGATTTCCCAGGGTGATTGTGTGTCAGTCTTTAACTGCATTATTCAAGAGGTCACACTTGATATTTGTTATCATCTTTTTCAAATTGAATCAAAAACTATTACATGAGCCAAATTGAAATTAATGGTGTTCTTATTTGTTTCTCCCTCCCTTCACAGGTACTACAGTGCTACCATTTTGCAGATGTCGGGAGTAGAAGATGACAGGCTTGCAATCTGGCTGGCTGCACTGACAGCATTTATAAATTTTATTTTTACCCTTGTGGGAGTCTGGCTTGTTGAAAGAATGGGTCGCCGGAAACTTACACTTGGTAGCTTAACAGGTGAGTGTCTCATTAGTGTACTGTATTTTCCTCATTGTTATTAATTAAAGGAAAATAAAATTTCAAGTGCAATTTTTTCCAAAGTACTCCTCTTTAAAATTACAGTTTTGATGCCATCTTCTCTCTGAAATCTTACAGGTTTTCAAGTCTATTAGTAAAATACCACAACTAGAGGCTAATTTAAAATTGACAGGTGATTCTTTTTTCAGGTGCTTTTCTTCTTGAAGCCGTGTTTGACAATGTTTTCATTTAGCTTTTTTTTCCAGTTTAAGGAATCAAATGCCTGGAACATCACAGGTGGTTAGTTTTTAAATCTTATATATAATTTTGGGCTTATTAATTGGAATTCAGAACCACTTGATGAAGGTGTACCAGAGAAAGCATATTGCATAGCCATTGCAGCACTTTGTACAAAGTAATGCAATTCTCTGCATAGTTACCTCAGAGACAGTACTGTAAATACCTTGCATACATTAATGTGATTTTAATTCACCTCCTGTATGAGATACAAAAGACAGAATTCTGGGGTTTTTTTTGTCCAAATACTCAAACACCATAACTCATCACATAGTCTTTTCTTAAAAGCATGGAAAGGCAGAGCAAGCAGCCTTCCTATGTTCAGTGTATCCTGTTGTTAGGATGGTAATTCCCTACTTGTTCCTGCCTTATGTGCTTGTTTTTGCTGAAGTGATCTGTGACCAAAACTTGCCTCTGGCTGAATGTCTGGAAGGTTCAGATGTTTCCAAGAACAGAGTTTTGTAAAGAGAAACTCTTCCTGCTCCTCTTGAAATAGTGTTCACAAGTTTTTAGCTGTAAAGGTTTAATGTCTTCATATTTTGTGCTGCTGTTGCTGTCAAGGATCCAAATTTCTAGTTAGTGCAACCCAGCAGAGAGGGATACCAGCTGCCATGTCACTGGATGTGCAATTCCCAGCTCTCAGCCGAGTTAATCTACGCTTGAGTATTTGAATGTGTTTATATATAGGCAGAGCAGCAACAGCACAGAGACAAGAGTTGTTTGGTACACAGTTACTCAAAGCATGTTTCTCACATTTTAAAAATATGAAACAAAATCTCACATTGCTACTTTCAGTCTGTTTCACATCAGTTACAATACATCTCCCCTGTATGTCTTTCTGTGCCTCCAGAATGTTTGTGGTGTGGATCCCTCCAGGCCTTGCACTGACACTTCTGAATCTTGGGTGCTGCCTCTCCTTTAATGCCTATTGAAACAGAGGATTGATTGATTGATTGATTGATTGATTGATTGATTGATTTGTTTGGCCACAGTAATTTCATATGTCTGGCCAGCCCCCTTGAGGAGCTTATTGCTTATTTGGACCCAGCTGTATAGCTGTGGTAACCAACATGGACTTTTCATATTTTCAGAGCTCTTTCCTTTTTGGCTCTGCTTAACATATTCAAAGTTTGTACATACGAAATGTAGATATAAATGTCTCTTACAAAGCATGTTAGTCATGGATCAGAGGAGAATAAGACACAGAATTATAATAATGGAGCATAATGCATTTAAAGAGTTATTTGTTAATGATGTTTGCACACAAAGTAATTGTAAAAATGGTCTTTTTTTTGTGGCTGGTTGCTCGCTGCCTGTCTGCAGTGTCACTTGAGCCAAGCTCTAATGCTTGCTGTGGTTTTATCCTACAGTCCCTCCTTAAAGGATAATATAAATAATGACAGTCAGGAAATCATACATCATCCCTCTATACTAGTTAGAATTTTGTCAAGCAACATTTGATTTAGCTAGTGGTGGATATGATGTGTTTTCCTTAGCAAGGGGGCTGTGTAATAGAATGATTACTATATCTACTGATGGATTTGTTTTCTGTGTTGAGTTTTCCTACAGGGTAAGCATATCTTACTGCTCTACTTTGGTTTGCATTTAAGGACATTACAATTTACACTGAGTTATTACTGGCAGCTTCTCTGGTCTTTGGGGAAGCCAGGTATACCCCAGTCTCCCATTGCATACAATGAAAACAAAACTACTGCTTTTGCCTGCTGCTGCTGCAAGGATGAGGGGCTTTGTTTTTTTAATAAAGGCTAATTGATTAGATGTTTATTAGATAAAAAACTACAAGTATAATCAGAGAGTAACAATAATACTTTGATTAAAAGCTAATATGCTATAATTTAATTTTGTAATCTTGTGCAACTTTTCCTGCTTTCTGAAAACACTTGGCAGAGATGTTTTAGATTTCATTATGTATGTCTTTATCATTCTCAAAATATTAGAAACTTTTGAAAAATGGAAGCTTCCAGACATCATTATGAAAAATTATAGTAAATTTCTGAAAAAAATCCCACTGTTTTAGTTCTCTAATTACTGATTTGTCTCAATTTCCTGTCCATTTTATATCTTTCTTTATATTATCTGTATAATTTCTTTATCTTTCTTCTGCTCTTTTTCTTTCGCTAATTTTTTTTTTTCAAAACTGTTAGTTGGAAAGCATGCAGGAACTCTGACAAGCATATCATTAATTTTATTTGTGTTTTATTCTTTCCCTTCAGAAATTTTCAATTTGAAAGGTACTTGGTCATTGTACAATTTGTATCTCCTTTTGTAACAGAGGGTATCTAAAATATCTTCAGGATATTTCCTTTTTCTTTTTCCCACCTGAGCTAATGATGTACTGTGATTGTTTGGTTCAATTCATCATACAAAAACATCCACAGCATGAAAACATATTAAACTTCATTTTCCAAGTTTACATATTCAGTACTTTTCCAAAGAAACAAGATACTTAGATACTGGAAGTGAGAGTTAGTGTATTTGGTTAACTTAAAAGACAGAGCATATTTAGAATGAATATAAGTAAGATTATAGACCCTGTCTAAATATATTTGCTGTCTGGTTTATGGCATTTTGGAAGTACAGGATATCTAGTGCAATATCCAGCCTGCCCTGGAAACTGAGATTACTAGTGTACCTATCAGCCATAGCTAGAAGAGAGCCAAGTAAGGAATATCTAATGGAAGGTGCTTTCTGCACATATAGTTTGTGATTGAGTTTAAGCTCTTAGTTGCCTCATTTTGTGTGGTCCAGCCATTCCTGCCTGTTGGCTGTGGCTGCTGCACAGCCATATTCACAGATAACATTATTACAGAAATATTGGTACTTCAGATATTTTTATCTCTGAGAAAGGTTTTCACATACTTTGGTGTGTTTTTTCACATACTTTTTTCACATACTTCTGGTGTGTTTGCCAGCTAGGAAACTTTTATGCAACACAGATCTCAATGAGTCATCAAGTGGCAAGAGGTAAAGTTTTATAAGTCTGAGTTTGAGGCAGTTGCAGTAGTATCATGAGTAGTGAGGTTTATCTATCTTCATTAAAATGATACAGTATATTGTGTGTGTGGCAAATAAGGTAGGAAAACTATGAGTTATCTTCCAGTAACTCATAGTGGTTAACTCAAATGGCCTGTTGCACAAAATGTGAATGTTTTTATCATCTTCTTCTTGTCATTTTGTCCAGTTTGTGCACAAGGTATTTATTGGGGGAAACGGAAGCAAAACTATGGAAGGGGATTTTTTGAAACAATATATGTTGCACTTTTTGATGGTGTTGTTATGAAAAGTTGAATTTCTCTAGTTTCACAAAGGGAAGTAGAGTCAATGAAAAAGCTGATGCTACTTTCTGTTTTACAGAAAAGCCTACAAGTCTGGGTGTGGGAGTGGAGAAGAGTATGGTGATTTCAAAGCCACTAATAAATTGCACCTTTACAACATTATTTTCAACACAAATAATAATAATACCTGTTCATTCAAGCAGTCATCACAGATTAAAAGAGTCTCAACCTACTAATTTAATATCTGGACATGAAAGCTGGTGCACTTGACTTTAATATCGAACCTAATTTGGGATGTGGATGTCGCAGAGGGTACTTTTCTTAGGTTCTCAACTCCTTAGGGAATGCTGTATGCATAATATGCATAGTGATGGGGTGCCTTGCTTTCCCAAGCAGAGTTCAGTTCAACAGAGAACTATTTCATGTGCTCTGGAGAAAAGTGTCACATTGTTCTTTATCTGTATTTTTAGGTACTGCTGTAGCACTCATTATCCTAGCTTCGGGATTTTTGCTATCAGCTCAGGTCTCGCCAAGAATCACACTTAATCCAACAGATCCTTCACATCAAAACTCTACCTGCACAAAATACAGGTGAGATTTCATGGTCATTCATCCAATCTTCTTGAAGATTGTTTCCAATTAATTTTTACAACCTAGTGTGAGTAACAGACAGTTATTCACAAAGTCTAATACAAAGAACTAAACTAGACAGCTAAATTTCAAATCCTAACTTCCCTCTGTAGAGAAAATTAGGCTTTTTGATTAAATTCTCTGAGTATTCCTTTGGAATTTCTTGGACAAAGTAAGGTGGTTAAGTGACAAATTCCACATATACCTCTTCTAATATATCATGCCTGCTACAAGCTACAGTGTACACAAAGTCGGGAATATTTTATAAGGAATTTATAAAAATGCTTTCTGTTATTCATCTGCTTGTCATGTATGACAGCTTTAAACACTTCAAGAAGATGTGTTCCTTGCCTGTTGTTTTCCTGAGCAGGAAGAAGTAATGATCAGATAATTGCATACCAATAAACAATTACAAGAAATGTGCAGGTTTTGACCTGTTTTCCATATGCAGTCATGGTTTCAAATAACATTAATTCTGGGGGGGGTCTAAGAATGTGTCATTTTCTATATTTTATATTTTATTCACATGTGAGTGCTCTTATGTTCATTTAGCTGACAGACTAGAAAATTAACCCATTCAGAGAAGACTAGTTCACTGGCTGAAGAAATTATGTTCAAAATCTGTTTTTTGGTAGTAGAAATAAATATCATGAAATGAGAGGTACAGTTCTAGTTCTGTAGTAATATTGGCTAGAAATATGGTTCATGGCTTTTCTTATGCCAGAGCAATGTCTTAGGTGACAGACTGCAAGAATCTGAAGATTTATAGAAAACTATGGAGGGGATGGAAGGTCTTCACTGAGTGTAAATAGTTACAAATAACTGCAACACAGGATATAACGATTCCTATACTGAAAATGTATATTTTTACTTGTTTTCTACCTCAGAGTCAGCTATAATTTGCAATTTTTGAGGTGGTCCTGTCTACAAAATGGCAAGTAGTCTGGTTAAAAGAGGTAAAGGGGGAAGATGCTCTCCTTTTGGAGTCAAATTACATTAAAAGAAAAATCTGAGGAGGACTTGCCTAGTACTTCCGTTAACTGTTTGGAAAGGGTGTCTGGAGAGACGACATGCAGCCTTTCCAGAACTCATAATTCATTATTTAATAAAGCTAAATGGATAATGTAACTTGAAACAGTATAAAATTTATGTACAGGAAATATGGATAGTCCTACTTTAAAAGAATGAAAAATTTTCAACAGAATTTTCATGTTCCAGTTGACCACAGCCAGTCAGGAAGAAAATTTTCATGGCTTTCATGGTGTGCACTTCTGGGCAAAAGCATGAAAAATTAAAGCAGATAGTTCTCAAAAAGGCATGTTGTTTCATGCATTATTGGAATACTTGTAATGTGTTGTGATTTCTGTTTCTGATGTGAAGTGGGCAAAAGTAGATAAGATAAAAATTCAGATGTTCTGGAAAAAGACCAATAAAATCATTTAAATACTTTCATTTGAGAATATTTTGAAATAGAAGGAACTCTCTTTGTTTGAAGATCAAAGATAATGGAGGGGAAAATAATGAGCAACATATGGGAAAGCTTTTTTTTTTCTATTTTAACCTTATGCTAAACTTTAGTAGAGAGATGCAAAAGCCAGGAGAGCTGAAAATAAGAAATGGATGCATTTGCCCACAAAGCACAGAATTAGGCTACAGCATCCAGTATTTAAAAGGATTGTGCAAAAAGGTAGGGATTGGTATGCCTCATAATAACTTTCACACTTGTATACCTAAAACTGTATCAATTTTTATGCTTCAAAACATAATCAAACTGTGATCCAGATGGAGCCAAAAGAATTCCTTCAGCATCATGAATATTAGTATTAATTGTTTCTGAAGAGCATGCCATACAAACATATATTTGACTTGGAAAAGGCTGTTTAAGGTCTGACTGTGCATGCTTTCTATGCACATTGACAATAAACTGAATGAAATATAAAATACTGCTTTTGTCATGAGAAAGTAGATGGTGTTTTTAGCATTCCACTTGGGTTAGAAGCACATCAGTATAACATGCATGGTCTTGCAAGGAAGAGGAGACTGGGGACTGCAAACCAGAGAAAAGCTGAAGGCTGAGCTTTACATTGTGACTCACCTCTCTCTCCTTTTTGGGCTTGGAGGTATTCCCCATGACAAAGTTGAATCATAAAGATTCCCAAACCTGAGGATTTGGAAGTAAAAGTCTGCTCTGTATAACATCAATCTTGCATATTTTCTTTGCTACTCTATAATGGGTATCTTTACTGTACAGATGCCCACTGTGTAGGGCAGCAAGTGTTGCTGTAGAGACAGTTACAAACAGAATATCCAATCAAAGTAAAGGGAAGTAAATTAATGACAGTGGTCCCTTGCTCCTTAACCCATATTTTAGTTAGTTCTAGTAAAACTGCTGGTGTCTCAGATTGCTTAGCATTGTATCTTGCAAATCTTCAAGAGGTCTCAGAAAGTTTGGGAAAAGCAAAAGGCAGCAGGATTTCAGAAGATGAACACATCATGTCATCTCCCTGTAACTGCTTTAAATATTGCCTGCACAAATACAGCTCGTAGTTCTCTTCCTCTTATGGGCCACAGTGCTTCTCTGAGCTGAGGTAAATTTAAAGTCTAAACCTTTGCAGGCTGGGCATTTCAGAGTGTCAGGCTGTTTCCTAAATATAATTTGTGTTTGTCTGTGTCAAAATGTATTTATTAGTTATAAAAACGTATAATTTATTTTGCTGACAGAAGTTTCACTGCTACTGTGCAGAGTAAAAATGCTTTTTATGTTAGTAAATCCATTGGGTTAAAGTGTGAGTGTCCATTAAGGAAGCCTTAGAGCTACTACAAACAGTTTGTTTGCTTGTTGTTCCTTCAGATCCATATTCCTCTGCACAGACTAATTCCTATGCTAGAATAACAATGAAGATAGAAAGACTAGCAGATAAAGAGCACAGTCATTGTCCTAATTCAAAAAAGCACAGAGCTTGAGTACTGTGTTCCCAAACAGCTGTGCCATACAAATGGAGTTACAAGGCACCTGTACATGGCTGCAGAAAACAAACCAGTCAGATATGCTGTGCGTAAAATAAATCAAATAAAGTATTTTCATTTGGTTTAGAAATGTACAATATTATAGTTGAACAGCCAAAAAATAATTCATTAATCTGTGAAAAAAAATTGAATCATGGAAATACCTCAACTTCAGCAGAGCACTCCAAACACTGTAATTTGTTTTGCCTCCTTACAGCTGGAAGTGGGTGTGTACCTCACTGAGGAGAGGCAGGGTTAATGCTCCTCTCTACACCATCCATTAATCAAATTTCATTTTCACACTCGGTTGTATAAGGTTGTGTAGGTATTTGCAGTGTGACCACCTGTTTTATTTGATCTTAATCTCCTCAGCAGCTGTGATTGTACTTATCATCAAGGCCACAGAAATCTCTAAGGTAAATTTAAGAATACAAAGCAACACCATTCCAAAATCTGTCACCTTAGAAGTGAAAAGATGAACTATCCATTCCTATGATTATTCTGACTACTAAAACTCTATAAATGTTGCCACTTTTACTGGGAACTTGGCTGATTTTGGAAGGAGGTTTAGGTTAGGGCATGTGTATTAGCTACCCTCCCACCTTTTCCCAATCTTTAAAGAATCAGTGATGTGACTGTTTTGGACATTGAGCCATTTCTGTAAAATGACTGCAGTCCTGCTGCCCTGGACTCTTGTTTTGTGTCTGTTCGTGTCTTTCTCTGCACTTCTTGAAACTTGGTCTGCTCTAGAAGACATAATGCAAGCCTGTTCTGCCTAAGCAATATTTTTCATGTCAGTTACTATACAAAAATGGCAAATATTGTGTTAAGCTTAGGTCAACTCTCATATCTTAGGGAAATGATACCTGTGCACACAAAGTTTCTCGGAATCCTTCCTGAAGAGATTGTCTTCAGACTGATTAAAATAATACAGGCAGTGCCAGCTGTGCTGGGCACACAAGGACTCTGTTGTTCATTTTTGAATTAGTCACCCTCACATGGTTCATGATATTTTGTACAAATACACACCACCGAGATGAAGGCAACAATATTTAGTACTCCAACATAGCCATTTAGTAAGATAGATAATGCACAGAAATATATATTTTCTTTATGAATGTAGCAGAAGTATGTAATTGTGATCAGTCCTGAAAAACTCAGCTAACCTAGTAATTGAAGCTGGTTTTATTGTATTTAATAGCCTTAGGATGCATATAGTAGGTGTATTAGGTATTGTATTTTATTTTATTGAGAACTCATTGACAATCTGTGATTTATCAGCAAACTAGGCATTGCTATTTTTCATAATGTCACTGTATCATGGAACCAGTATTTGTTAACTGTGATCTCATTTTCTCTTTCTAATGTCAAAGTGCCTGAGCTACTGGTTTTCTGATAACTGAGAATTGCAATAATAAATATAGTAATGTGTTTTGGCCATTGAGGTCAGAAAATTATGAATATATAAAGAGATAAACATGTCGGAGAATGCTTTTGCCAGTTCTTATGAAGTATAGTTAAAATTCTAATAGTTTATGTTGCAGAACTGTGAAATGACCTCAACATAGTCTTGAAATTTATTAAGTAAAACATATAGTGATATATTGCTTAGAAATTATTTTCCCTGTGCTGTCATGTTGGTCTTATCAATCAAAAGTTGTAGTTTAATTTTAAATTATAAAGGATAGGAAGGAATATGTCAGTTCATGTAGTAAGCATCTTTAAAGTGAGTGAAAAACAATTTTTGTCATCAATTTAAAAGATGATGATCTTTTAAAAGACAAAGATCTGAAAAGAAACTTACCTCAACTATAATGCCTGAGTGCAATGCAGTTCCTGTAACCATTGTTAAGTTTTCCACGTGCTTTGACTCAAACTCTGCATTAGTGAGGAAGAAAGGTGTTATTCATATAGTAACCTATTAAGACTTTTAGCACTTCACATCTTGGCTAGTAATTCTAAGACTTTGCTGTTTAACAAAACCCAAAACAATTCTTAGGGGATGATTTTTTTAAATCTTCCAAAGTGATTGTGTTACACTTTACAAGGTCTGCAAATTTTAGTCACACAAGAATGATTTTAATCAAGTTTGAACAGGGCCTTTATCTGATCTACCTGGAAGCTGAAAATATAGTATCTACATGTAGGGTCTCTTTGAAAAATAGTTTTGAAAATAAATTATGCTACAGAGACAACCACTCTGTCCAAAATAAAGGCATGTGTAAGTCAGTTGTTTCTGTTCTTTATTGTCAGTGTTTCTCAGTTCCAGGAATAAATCATGAAGCTTTGTAGTTGGAGGCTCTATAAATTCAGAAAAAATGATCATCAAAGACAAGAAGCAATTGATACCTATAAGAAAATAGACCGGGACACTTCTCATCTGATGTCAGCATTTCAGCAGTCTGCTGCCAAGGTGCTTGTAGCAGAAGGGGGATTGCCCTGATGATCTAAGGACTAGGCAAGGTTTGTAGAGTCATTATGCTCATAGGACTATGATAGGTGAGGAGAATAGATGAACCTTCACATCCTCACCACATCTAAAGCACAACAGCAAACACCAAGAGGATGAGAACAATTTCTGTGGGGCTATGTAAATTATGTTGCATAGTTGAGGAATGGGAGCCTTTGTGAAGAAGGTTTAAAGAATGTTTGAATAAAGCTGATGTATTTATATGTGGCTGGCATATCAGGAAGGGCAAAGATTCAGGGCTGGTCTGAAGTTTTAGGAAGGACACCAAAGAATCATTCCAGTGGAACAGATGGAGCAGGAGCCTGATTTGAAGATGAGAAAGGGTTGATCATTCTTGAGCATAACTGTGATTTAGATCTGTTGGAGTATCTGTGTGGTAAATTTCAGAACTGCAATTAGCATCCAAGTACTGTGATTATAAATTATAGCTTTTCCTTATGGACACCACTAAATAGATAGATGTGTTACCTAGCAGAGTGTTGGTAGAACTTAGCAAATACATTTCTGTTGCTTGGTCTCTGTTAATAGCAGGAAAGTGCTCCTGAAGTCCAACTGGATTTTTCTAATTTTTTGTTAATTAATTTGTTTCCTATGTCCCAGATACAACAGATGGAAGTGGTATCTGCAGTTAGCACACACTTTAGCTGCTAAAAGCATTCTTTATATTCTTGTCCAGTTATATGTAACCTGAATTTAGTGCTTCACTTCTGGAAGCAACACAAGAACCATCAGAAGTATAAAGAAAGGGTTGATTTCATGCCTGAGGTGCAGTGAAGCCTGTGCAAACAACAGAAGCCCTCAGGTGCAACCATCAGGCAATTTTAAACATGGTCCTGATACCTAACTGAGATGAGTTTGTGTATAAAAATGAAGTAAGCCATTTGTCAAAAAATCCCAAAGATCCTTAATTGTATATATGTCTGAAAGTATCAAAATCCTAACGTGTCAACAGAGCTAATAAGTCTACTGCAGTGTTTGTCCAGAATATCTACCTTGGTTAGATATTTTGTTGTTGAGCTCAACACCTTGGCTCTTGGGAGTCAGCAGTTGTCCGTGTCCCTTGGCGAGTCCAGCTGAGCAGGCCTGGCCTGGGCAGTGATACTCAGCTCAGCTGCCTTGGCCGTTTTCTTTTGCTCAAGGCTGGAGGAAGAAGAGAATTGTCTTGTAGATAGAATACAAGAACATAAGCAAGGAAAGCTGGATCCCAGCTTGTTGTTCTGGAGGGAGATGTAAAGGAGCTACGCTGCATGCTAAGGCAGGCAGAGACTGTGTACACAGCCAACCTTGAGAGCAGAGTGAGCTGAGGGTAGGATGTAAAATCCACCTGGCCTAGGGTCATGCTTCCAGCGTGGCAAACAGCAAGCTGGAAATAGGAGAATGCAGCACAAAGTGGCATTCCTTCAGCCTGCAATGATTTGCAGCTTATATTCTCTCTGAGTGGAATGTGCTTATCCTCAGTAGGTACTGCAAAACCCTCCTGGCCCTACATTGAACCTTTCCTGCCTGAGTCAGTTTTTATTGTTCCTGCAGTTCTGTGAGGAAAACCATCTTCAGGAATATGAATATTTGCATCATACAGAGCAGGAGCAGTGGGTTTAAAAAATGCACAACAGTGGAATTTACTCTGTGGACAAGACAGGACATGAGCAAATTGTCTTCAATATAATATCTCAGGTTGGAAGGGACCCATGAGGATCATCAGGTCCAACTAGCATGTAGCAGATCAATCAGATTTTCCCATTAAAAGTCTTTTTCACATACTCAGGCTGATTCTGCAGCATATACTCAGTGTGAATGATGGATCTGAAAGTGGAAAGAGCCTGTCCACAAAAAAAGTCTGTATTTGGGGATGTTTTGATGCTCTGAGAGGCTGTTCTGCTACTCATGCAGTAGAATATTGTGAAATCAGGTGCTACATTCTGTACAGCTACACAGTCCAGAATTCATTATCAGGTTCAGTTTGCATTTCTGTAGCTGGACAATAGGAACATACTGATATATTTTGTAATTGGATAACAGAATATGGAGAGCAAAGTTGAAAGTTCATTAAAATGTGGCAAAACATTAAAATTGATGAATTTTTTTTAATTGAGGTTCAGCTTGAAAAAGTCAACATAGTATGAGAAAAAGAAAAATGGTGCTTGCAGAGCAAAGGCACTGGGCAAAGGTCTTTTATTGCTAAATTACTCAACAAAAAGTGGCAAGGTAAAGCTTGCAGCTCAAATTACAAGACTTCTGAGACTTGTAGGAGAGTCATTACTTATAAGGTCATTTTGCAAATTTAAAGTTCAAAATGTAATGATGAAACAAACATAAATATGGAGTATTCTTAGTGGAGAGGGAAAAACAGTTGCAAACCTTTTATCAGCACCTGCAGAATCACTTTGGCAGGTCAGAGATTTTATTCAATATTTCTAGAGACTGCATTAGAGCCTGGTAAACTGCACTGTTAGGAAGAAAGAAAACAGTAATTTTGGTATCAAGAAAAATGTACACAGCTAGCCAATTAGTAATTCATCCATGTAGTGTAAAACCTCTGTGAGAGAGGATGGCATTGTGGCCTTTGTGATCAACCTCTACCCTCAGGAACAGTTAATAAGGCAGGCTGATCCAGAGCAGAGCATTCTGAAAGTTGCTGCTGCTCACGTTGGCAAGAAATTGCTATCAAAGAACCTCAAAATTGGAGCTGTCAGCCTTTCTGGATATCAGTTTTCCTGATATTCCTGTGGAAAATCAGTTTTCCACAGATTCCTGTGTGGTTGGATGAAGGGAACATATGTTGAGCGTGTTGGCAGAATGAGAGAGGAATCACAGGGGATATCTACTCTGCTGACAGTCTGTCAGCTCCTCAGTAAACATGCTGTGATGTTTCAACAGGAGCCCAGAGATCCCATTCCATGGCAGTTCCCATAAACGGAGAGGCCAGGCTGCTTTGTTCTGCCACTGACCTGCAAAGAAGCTGGGCATTTTTGGGCTTCTGGAGCCTGGTAGTCCTGGTTGTTGTTATTCTGCCTCATGAGCTGCAGCAGCTGAAGTCCAGCCACTTGCCTTCCCTTGGGTTGCCTAGGAGTCCAGCTGGCAAGCAGGGAGTGAAACAGGCTCCTTGTAAAACCTTTCTGCTCTAGTGCTGCCTGGTTTCATCCAAATCAAATAATCTCAATCTTGGGTTGTCAATCTTACCACCAGCCTACCTGGGAATTTTGAACTGGTTTTTCACAGATGAGTTTGTTTTCAAGACACTACCTCATAAACTTAGCACAAATATCAATATTCAGGATAACTAGAGGAAGCATATCTTCTGTTTATAATTGGATGCAAATTTTCTTTCCTACCTAGGCATCTGAGTGTACTCTCATATAGAGCTTTCAAGGCCATAACTGATCTCTGGTGTAGATTTGAAGAATTACCAATATTTTAAAAAATTCATCCTCTGACATATATTTCAATATAAATATGTATTTCAATATATGTATATTAATAGGACTGATAAGGTACTTCTGAGGACAGAAGCTCTGTAGAGATAGTTTCATGTTAATAAGTATTAAATAGTGCATTTCTTTTCCTGGTATATTCTATGTCCTATATTATTTATATCACTATGAGCATATATGTTGGAATAAGTGCTCAATTTCAAATTGTTAAAATAGTTTAGCAGATAATAATGGGGCTAGAGGGAAGAAGAGTATAAACCTGAAACTACTATATATTTTACTTGTAGAGTGAGCAGCCTCAGCACATGGTATCTTTGTTTTTAACTGCTTCTTTAAAAAAAAAATCTTCCTTACTTATTTCATGTTGCATCTTCTGTTATCATTAAACTTAGTAACTGATAGAGGTTTCTTTATTATGTTATTAAACAATTTTAATGTATATATGCTGGGATTTTGGAGGGAAAAAACACTGGTCTTCATCTTGGAAAAAGCGATTACTGTGTACCTCATCAAAGACAACATAAAATTTTATATCAGTGATAAAATAGGGCACAGAAGAATGCTAAATGTTCTGAATAGCAACTGCCTGCTCTTAGTCTGCTGGGAGTTAGATTTGATGTAGCTTTAGGTTTTGTGTGTTAGATTTCTGTTTCCTCTGGCATAAATTAGTCTTGTCTCAGAAGTATGAAGTCAGAGTGAATTTATGGACTCACTATATAGGATGACAGGAAACCCTAGCCCAAACATAAAGGGTTTAGAAAGAGCTGTTATTTAATTGTTCAATCTGAAAGACAAGCTTCAGAAAAAAAAACATAGAAAATAATAATTTTAAGTTATTTAAATTGTTAGGAGTAACTCTGTATAACCTCTGACATTTGGCAAAACATGAACTCCAGCAGCCTTTATTATGTTGAATGCAAACAGGAAGACCAGTTGGATTTGTTGGTGTTAATGGTCCTTTCCAACCTAAATTATTCTACAATATCCAATAAAGCCAGTGGATCAGCTGAACCAGCAGCCATGTAGACAGACACTGGAATCAATACTCAAATCTCTCAATTTTTTTTCTGGATGGGAGGTAGGAATAAGTAAGATATCTTGTGCTTCCCACTCGACTGGTTCCTGATACAGGCACTACCTGAGGTTATGTGGAGTTACCAGCAGGATGGAACAGACAGTGCAAATTCAGCTCTGCTGTTCATCTCTGCATTGATTCTTGTGCAGACGCTGAGGGACACCAGTCCCTGTCCCGTCCTCCACTGGTAGCACCATAAAGATGACCCTAATCACTGTGTCTTTTTAGAAATTCATGTTGCTTACAGGCACTTTGATAGCATCATTTCAGTGAAAAATGTTCTATAGTTTGAAAATCGTATGTCACAATCCTGTTTGATATCATTAGATTCTTTTCAATATAAGAAAATATTTTAATTTTATACATTTTTTGTGTTATTATTGCATACTTGAATACATTTGTGACTTAAAAAACGTTTTCATTCTCTTGCAGTCTACTATTCCTATAAACTCTTGGTTATTGCCCACTGATGTATTAATATCAATGTAACAAAATGCAACTGTCTCATTACTGTAATAGGGATATTGTCCTTGCCTTTGAAAATTGCTAATTGCAGAGTTAGAATTTTCTCATTTATCTTGGCTAGAGAATAAGTGTTTATTACGGTTAGATAAAATTATTGACTTTTATCTGAAAGTTTTGTTTCATCTCCAATGTAAAAATATTTTCTGTAGTCTATATCCCAATTAAGAGCAGATTTAATGCAGCTTTCCTAATTAAAAAACCCCAAACTGTTTAGACTGGAATTTGACCAATCAGTTAAGCAGAGGAAGGTGTGTTAAAATAGATTTATATTCTAAATGTAGACAACATAGAAATTCTGCAGTAATTTAGTAATTTAGAAAGAACACAATAGCAAAGAGCACACTGAAACTTAGGAGAAATAGGAATATTTTCTTAACGCAGTGCAAGCCCTTTCTTTGCCATCTGCCATGTGAGCTGACCTTACAATTATTTTATAAACATTATAATACAGAGTCTGAATAACTAGATGTTAAGCATAGACTGTTACACCTTTTATATCCATAGAATCTGCTTTACTTGAAACTTTGTTATACTGTTACTTCTACTTTTTCTCATAATGATTAAGTAGTTTAAGCAAGATATCCCTTAATTCACAAAGTCCTTCTTACACACTCAGAAAATTATATTTCCTTGTTTTTGTTGTTACAGGACTGTATGTTAAAGCAACTTTGGTCACCTTAATTATATATTTCCATATGTTATATTACAAAGTTGAATTTTATTTTCAAATTTCCAGGCTTGCTCTGTGTTTTACAGTAACTAATTCTTTCTAGTTTTTGTTGCCTAGAGTTATCCCTTAGATATTCAAGGGCTTTACTGGTGAAAATGTGTCTGAATCTAAAATGGCTTGCAGGGAAGATAAATACCTGTGTGGTTTAATCACAGGAGCAATGAGCGAGTGTTTGCAAGGCTTTGTGCCAGCAGCTTTCAGGTAACTTGCACTGCATAGAGAGCTTTGGAATTCCATTGTAACTCACATACCTACATCCCCAGCAGTCAGATTTTAGAGACAGATTTTAGTCTGACTCCTCAGTGAAGTATCTGTAGGGCCCTTGGTGTCTAGGCTGCCAGCAGAGTCAGTGGGGATGTGGTCAGTGCAGCCAAGGGTATCTAGAGAACAGTTTTGCTCTCTAGTCCCTTGAGCAACTAACACAATGGCATTGAGGAAACTTGGCCTCAATGTTAGCATCTCGTGCTTATTGAGGTTCCCAAGGAAATCAGAGACATCTGTACAGAGCTGGCAAGTGTGATGCATGGGAATAATCTGCAAGAGCACTGCACACTCTGCAGTGACAGGTAAGGGGCAGATGGGATATTTTTGGATGCTAAATGCCTGTATGTGAATTGCCTCCACTGACATAATGACTCCTTCCATCAAATGTAGTGGAAATTCAGGTGCCAAGTTTGCTCATGGAGACAGGTGGTATTGTGATCTCTGACTGACTCACATCCATTGATGCTCCAATTCTAGTTTGGTTGTTAGGTATGATGTATGGTAGGACAAGGGGGAATGACTTCAAACCAAAATGGAGTGTTTAGATTAGACATTAGGAAGAAACTTTTTTATTGTGAGGGTGGTAAGCCACTGAAGCAGTTGCCCAGAGAACTTTTGGATGACTCATCTCTGGAACTATTCAAGGTCAGGTTGGATCAGGCTCTGAGCAACCTGGTCTAGTAAAAGGTGTCCCAGCCCATGGCAGGGGGAATTGGAACTTGATGATCTTTAATGTCCCTTCAGTCTCAAGATATGCATTACCAAAATGTGTTACAGAAGAGGTTGAAAGCAATATGTGATGCTTTTTGGAGAACTTATTGGTCTTGTCTCCAACACTGAAAACTTAGCTATGTGCATTGCAAGACTTAGTAAGAAATGCTGTTGGTTTTGACATCCACTAATGAATGAAGTGTTGCTTAAGTTTTTTTCCTCTTTTTGTTCTCTTTCAGTTATTGCAATGGATGTATGTTAGATCCAGATTGTGGTCTCTGCTACAAATTGAATAAATCAAGTGTTGTTGAATCTTCATGCATTCCTGTTGATAAAGATTCTACAATGAAAGCAGCTTGGGGCAGGTATGTCACTTGTTAAGATGTTTTAGCTTTGTGCTCTACAGAGAGTGTATTTTATGCTATTGAGAACAATTTTGCTTTTACAAAAAGTGTTAAATTCTTAAGATGTTCAAGGAAGAAGATAATTTGGCATTGTCAAAAATGGGTGATTACTTCCTAACAATAAATAAAAGCCTTGACCTGATGTGTGCAGACTTTTTGGTGTAATCTGTCACTTAGGAAGCTTGGCAAAAGTACACTAGAAATGAGGAAAATCACCTTTCCTTAATGTTTTTCATTCCCTAGTTATATACTTAAAGCCCTCTGAATTAATTTTATTTTTAAGTGCATTAATTAAACCACACTTTTAATATTGGCCTACCATAGAAACAATTACCTCAGCTGAATTAACTAAAATTAGCAAAACCTGAAAAGTTCAAATTGTCAAAAGCATGGAGTTTAGCCATAGATTTCTGTGATTCTGTGCCTGAAAGGGGTGTCATGCCATACGTTGCACTTGAGTGTAAAAACATGTGCATTCATAGGCACAACTGCAAAATACATCACACCTCTTTCTTGAGCAGCACAAAAACTTCCTGTGAAGTCACAGCAACCTTCAAGTTTTCTAAAGTACTGACTATTCCTAAGGAATAGCTTTTTGAGTTGGAACATTGTCTTGTCGAGGCTTTATGAATATTTTGGTAATGATTAGGGCTTGTATTAGGTTTAGAATGGTTCAGAGGCATGAGGGAATTATGTAATTACTTCTGAGAAAGCCACCTCGACATAATTCATCTCAGCCGCCCACACACCAAGAACATAATTAGGGAATAGGCAAAGGTTTGTGTGGTGGTTTGGGCGTCTTTTTTCTTTTTTTTTTTTTTTTAATTAACTTTCATACCTATTTCTCAGAATTTAAACCAAACTGTCTCAAAGACACCGAGTCATATTGGACAGAGTTCGAAACGTATGAAACTATCTACTCATTGTAGAATCACTAATTTAAAATTACTCTAAAATTGCCCTCATTTTGATTTCAGTACCATTAGGCCTCGTTATTAATTCCGGATGCAGGAAAGAGAAGCTTATATTTTTTGTAATTCTAATTTAAAAGCACTGTGATTATTTTGGGGTTATTACAGTTAATAAATAACTGTGAAAACTACAAAATCTTATCTGACCTGCTTGTTCTGTGAATAACTTTAATGTCACATTATGGAATATACCCCTTGCATATTGCCTGATACCCTGATATGATCTGCAGCATGTGGACTCTCATATTTGTAAGGTAACAGATGTCTCTTTATATTCCAAGTCACCATTCATTTCCTATATGCTGTAGTTTTATGTAGATTGTCACACTAGAATGCAGAAAGATATATATGCAGACAAAAACTTGTTATGAATAGTTGATAGATAAAATTGAACTTTATTTCATTAGCCAGTGCTATTGTTTAGCATAGTAAATGTGGGCACAAGCAATTATTTCATATTCATGGTTCAATCTCACATAGACTCTTTGATGTACAGCCTATTGGAGCAAATTAGATAGGGAAGAATAAATATTTCATTTTCATATTGCAAAATGCAGTCTTTCTGTGTGCAAGAATTCCATACCATGTGGACCCTGCTTGAAATCTTTCAAAAGGAAATGAATCAATTTTATATACGTTATATTGGTAGTCACCACTGTGAAAGTCCTGCCTAAAGATAGAAAACCAATAAAATATCCTGATCCTTCAAGCTGTGCAATGTCAGGTGTCCCCTTCTGTGCCTTCCAAGCCCTGTGGAAGAGGGAAGCATTTTGCCTTCTTTTCCTTCTGCTCCTTCTTTTCAGGTATGCATGTATTTCTGCTTACTGGCCATGGGGAATCCCCATAGGTTTTTGTTTCCAAGGGCTCACATTCACATACCACCCCCCAGCTCCATTTACTCAAATCCTGAATCTGCTTTACAGCAAAATCAGTCCCACAAAGCCATAGGATTTCCCTGCCAGGGGAAGATTACTGCAGGGAAAGTAGCATAGTTCCATCCCCAGCTGAGTCTCAGAGCAGCCAGAGTCATCTGTATCCCCTGGCAGCACAGGGAGAACAAGTGCCTGAGACAAGCTAACAGCACTGCTGAAGGAAATTGCAGCCTTTTCTTTCACAAAGTTACTGTGTCACAAGCTAGACATACAGGGGGTATTATTTTAAAAATACACATGGCATTGTGGTGATCAGAAAATAGTATAATAATTGGAGAGATGATTTTGTGAGTTATGGAGAGCTGATGGCCATAATTACCCGTGGCCTCTTTTGTAACTCTTATGTATCCTGATGGCTTCACGCATCTGGTATTGGATGAATGAGTTTAAATGTCTTAAAACCTCCGGGGTTATGCTTGGCTCATGGAAATCCATTTTGTCATTAATTTTGCTCAGGAGAGAAGAAAGACCTGAGCTATTTGTTTGGGACTTGTTGGAACTCAGATATCTGAGCATTAGAAGAAGCAACAGCTCTCACAACGTTGATGAAGGAGTTAGAGAAACAGCTTCTCCTGGACTCAGGCTGACAGCATTTTACTGCTACTGTGATCCCATCTTGTTTATGATTTCCCTGCTGGAAAGCTGGGTGCTGCAGCCATCTGAACCCCAACTATCCTGACATTTACTCAGGGGCTTATCTATTCCTGGTGGTAACCTACCACCAAGGTGAGAGGTGCTCAAAAGCACTGACAGACAAGGCCTTGTCATGTGTTTTTTAAAGCTCTTTGCAGCCATGCAGACTGACATAGAAAACTTCTGTTTATGTATCTATAGCTTTGCACTGTTTTTCACTGTTGGTCCCAAGGTATTTCGATAGCACTGATGTAGAGGGCGATGCTTTGACTATTACCATAAAATACTGTAATGCATTTTATTTCCAAGACATTTCCCCAGTGCCAGCAAGGTGTAGTGGATACCACCTCCATTGCTAATTGCATTTATTTGGTTATGGTATGTTCTACATTGAGAAGTTCTGGGGAAGGGAGGGAAGAGAGCAGAGATTTCAGTCTCCTGTGGCTGCCAGCAAGACTGTTTATGTTGCTGTGGTTGTCATAGAAACCCAGGGAGACAATTAAAGCATCCACATATTTTTCAAGAAGAATATAGCATTTGGGTTCTGTTGAGCATTGGTAACTCAGTGGCTGGCAGTGGCTCTGGGGGAGAGACTGTGCAAGAATAAATATGACCAAGTCATAGCTTAAGCAGTATGACTAATGTGCAATGGGTGTGCCTGTAAGGATCATGCATGTACCACAAGCAGTAGAGATGTATTTTTCATTATTTAATCAGTTACATAAGCGTGAATAGTATTAGAATAACACAGAGTGGAGCATCTTGCCCAGGGCACCAGCACAGGCAGGTGTTTTGCTGCCCTTGGTATTTCTGAAGCAGTTAACAAAATAGCTGTTGACATGCAAATCTTGCTGCCTCCAGCTGTGTCCAGGGACACATAAAGGATGGTTCTAAGACAGTGAGCAAGAATGTTCTTAAATTATTTACTTTGTAGCAAAAGAAGAAGAGCTGTGTCTCTTCTTTCAGTGTGATCTCACGGTTCTGCTTTGGGATTCTGTTTTCCAAGATTTAGGGAAGTTTTGCACATAGCAGTAGCCACAGAAAGCCTTGCAGTTCTGTTCTTCATGAACATTGAATTATGAAATCCCCATGAATTTAATAAAAAGCATTATCTCACTTGTACAGATGGGGTTGCAACGAGAATGTTCCCATATGCAGTTCAGGTGGCACAACAGAGGTCATGGGCAGAGTACCTCTCTCAGCCAGGACAAAATGTAGAGGTGATTGCTTTCAGGGCTGTGCTTTCTGAACACAACCCAAAATCTAAGGGTTTTCCCCACAGTTACAATTACTCCCACGGTACTCATAGAAATTTCTCTCTTGAAATTTCTCTTTGTGTAATTGCAATCAATTCTCCTAAAGGTCAGCCAAGAATGAAGAAACTTTAAATTGCATTACTACCCTTACAGATGAAAGAATAACTGCAAGGGAAGGAGGTACTTACAGTGCCTTGATGTGACATTAACCTTGACATAAGTATGTTGTCAAGACGACAGCAGGCCCACAACTGAGCTGAAACGCTCTCACGAGCAACTCTGAGCAATCTTCCTCTGGAGAGAATGATGTTGATTTTATACAGTAAACAATTATGAAGAAATAATAACATCATCACCAGATCAGAGACAAGCCTAGAGCTATCCTGTCCACACAATTAGCTGGCAGGTCTCCACAGTCCCCGAAGGAGAATGATTTGGAAGAGAAATCTATAAAGAGAGAGGAGCTGTGTGATTTGCTGTTTTCAGCCGTTTTTATTAACTTTGTTAGAGGAACATCTCTGTGCCAGGGGAGTTTAATGCTTCATGGAGAACCCTGCATTTCTCAATATAAAGAAGCACTCCCCTCTCTAAGGGCAGCCAGTGCAAAGGCGAGAGTGCAGAAGAGCTCTGTCTTTGGGAAGCTCTGTTTTCCTTTAGCCAGTGCTCTCCTGATCATCTTCCTTCCATGTAAAATTAATGGCATGTTTACAGATGCTCAGTAATGCTGTTATGTTTCACTGTGTGCCTGTTGCTCATATCTGCTAGTTTGCTGAGGGGTTTAAATGTGTCTTGGAAACCCGTTTGGGAGAAAAGTGGGTTTGGATTGCCTGTGCAGTGAGAGGAAGCGGGTCAGGCAGGCAGTCAAACCCTCTTTCCCAGCTTCAGGAGTGTGCCTAATGACCTTGGCATCTGAACCTGGATGCTAACTAGATTCCACTGATTAGAAAAAATAAATTCATGGGAGTTCATTAGCTGGATTCTCAGACAACAGATTGGTTTATGTCCAACAGGGGACATGCCAGTGTCTGTCACAGACTTGAGAGTATTCTGGGGAGCTTTACATTCATGCAGTGCTACCTGTTGTCTAATGCATAACAGATGAGACTCTTAAAATTATTAGAATACTTTTCCTTTGTAAGAACATTAGATTCTTCTAAAAATACCATGTTACTTTTCCCTCTTGTAGATAAGGCAGACATATAAGTTTATTACACTCACTTTGCATCATCAGATACATTTGTAAAAGTTCCTGTGACTACTTTACCAGTGCAAAAAGAATGTATGTGCATATTTACACATTTGAAGACTGAGAATCTGTTTTCAGTACATCATGGGAAGCAGCATTACAGACCTCTGCTGTTACCACAGAAAGATTAGCCCTAGAGCAATCTTTCAGGAATTAAATACTCTGGTGTCCATGGGTAGATGTGGCTTGTTTCGTCATGCAGAAAGTATTTCTAGAAGGTTTTATTGCTGAAATGATTATTTGAAGCCTTTCTACAAGGGTCAGCATTGAAAATGTATGCTTAGTAATCAGCAGTAATTAGAAGATAAACTGGTATTTCCCTTACCAAGTAGTCAGATCAATAGATGAAGATTATATATAGGATTATGGTTCTCATATTTACCATGTAAAAATGGTAGTAAAGGGAGTAAATGATTCAGGAAAGTAGCAGGATCAAGAGAATATTCACATCTTCATGTATGTTGGCAGCACTCAGAAGAGTTGTGATAATAACCAGTAGTCTTAGAGAAACTTCTTGATAGACAATATGGTAAATGTTTGCTAAATTGAAATATTCATAACTTCATAAATTCATAAAACACCCCCTCTCTGCCTCAATATTGTTTAGAAAAGAAAATCAAGATATCTGCAGAATTGTATTCTGAGTATCTTCCCCGGTGGTAGTAAATGTGAAAACCTGGAGCAGCTGTGTGGCAGGGCACAATCCTATTTGTCCTGTTTGGGGTATGTACTTCAGCACAATAGTATCAAATATATATTAGTGATTTGTGTGAAAACAGAAATTAAAAGAAGATCTGAAACTGATTACAGTCTTTGTCAACCAAAATTCCAAGGCATGAGGTCTTTCCTGGGAGGAGGTTATCAGACATGCAATCACAGTCTAATGGTTGCATATGCCAGTGTGATTCGTGAAAGGGATGTAGAAGAGGAACTGAAGAAATCTCGTATGCATATTTTAAAGCCATTTCTGCTAACTGGTAAGAGCAAAGAGGAAGAATAGAAGGATAAAGCAATATAGAATACTGTGTCCTTAATCCTTGATGAGACTGTCTTATTGGTAATGCAGGAGTAGGTAGTAAAATAAGGGGAAATGTTATGTTTAGATCCTTCCAGCCATTCTTCCTGCTCAAATCTTTAAAACATCACACAGTAAAATTATTTTAAAAGGAAATTGTTTCATGGTGGAGTTGAAAACCATAATAAGCTCCTTTAAAGCATATATAAAGATGGTGAAATCTTTATATGTACTGAAATATTTTAAAGGGTGTAATTAAATAATTGAGGGTGGAATTTTATTGTAACTTTAATAGAAGATAATCTTGTCTTTTTTTAACTGTTTAACTTGCTGAAGAGGGAGACATTCTTTTAGCTATTGTTATAACATAATTCTATTTTAATTTAATGCCTGTACAAATAAAGTACTTTGTATATTGTAGCTGCATTTTAGGTTTAAAATAATGACCAGAGTAACACAATAATCTAACCTGAAACTGTTTACATTTCTTTCAGATAATTACTTAGAAATTTCTATTAATAGCTCTAGCACAATATTTATACTGAACCAGTGGCAAATTCTGGATGTTTGAAAAGTCCTGGTATGAAGTGAATGTGTTCTGACTAGGAAATGTTTAGTGTTTTATACCAAAGGCAGAATTTATTTGTTGGAGACACCCAGCACAAAATAGGATTTTAAAGCAAGGCTGGTTAGTTTGAAACATTGTCTGTACATTTGTTCTCTACCCATTCCTTTTTATTGCACTTTGCTGCTAAACATGCTTCTGAATCGTACTCCAGGTTACTAGTTAAAAAGCATTCTGGTAGGGATTGCCAACTGCTGTTTGGGTTACTTGGTACAACTACTTCATATGCGTGTAATTAGAATATAAAAAATATAAAAAAGTGGCCCTTGAGTTAAAACACTATCTATCAAATGCTGGTGTCTGGAAAAAATTGTGTTATTTAAATGGAAAAATGTTTGAGTCAGTGTTCTTCGTTTTAGAAGTGGTCCAAAGAAGAAGATTATATGGTGTTCAAATTTAAATATACATCTGCTGAAGAAGCAAGCCTTCAGCTTTTTTCATTCATTCTCTGGTCAGCTGAAGGGGAGCTAAAAGGAAAATATTCTTGTTCCCTGTTGAAAAAGCACGTTTGCTTCCATCTGATGAAGGAGGTAGGAAAGCAAAGGAGAAAAATGCCAGTGTGTACAAGAGAATTGTCAGTCTCTCATCAGTGTGCTTAGTGTATGAGGATAATTCCTGCAGCTTTTCTCTCTCCCTTATGAAATGTACATTAGAGAGTCTTTTACTGCCCATAGGAGCCTGCTGCTCATTAGCTTCTCCAGCTGCTCACCTTTGGGACAGACGAGAGCATCCGTGCCTCCCTCCTGGGGCTGTGCTGGGGCAGGGCAGGGCCCTGCTCTGCTCATCCCTGGGCATGCCACAGGGGCAGAGCAGAGGAAGCCTGCAGGGAGCTACTGTGGCACAGGGATGGGCATTTCCCCTTCTGCCTTGGAGTGAAGAAAGGCCACTCACTCATAGGTGGGAGCATGTGGGGTCTTTTTCCTGAGGGGAGAATTTCCAATAGCTGTTTTTCACATTTCTTTGATTATTGACTCTGAAGTTTGAATTTAAATAAAAATAATTTGTGACGACTGTCTCGTTGGATACCTTTAGGCTTTTACACTGTGAAATGGATTTACTATAATTAAGTTTTCTCTGTTTGGAGGGTGGAAAATATTTTGGAAAGACCTATGTGATAGAGGATTTTTACTGATAAAGAACCATTCAACAGGGCCGAACCCAGACCTCCATACAGCAGCTTGTATCTTTAATTAGCATCGCTAATGCACATCTTACATACCTTTATTCCATACTAAGTAGTTCTCCAATTATCACAACATTGGATACAGTAAAATTTTTGTATCTTCCCTTCTTAAAAGAATTAAGTTTTTAGAGTTTTTTTTTGGGTTTTTTTGGTTTTTTTTTTTTTTGTTTTTTTTTTTTTTTTTACTTTTGAGGGAAAATAAATCAACACATTTCTGCAGTAGGACTGTTGAATAACTCAGTATGTTTGATAAGTTTAAGTCATAGAAGTTACTGTATGTGCTGTTTGTATGTGTGGTTCATTTTTTGAGAATGGAGGCAGGAACATCAATCCCTCACTGACACAAAATGAACTGGAATTATTGATTCCTTTGATTTATTACTTTAACTCAGCTCTTTGGTTAGTGCAGGCTAGGAAGTGGGCAGTCTGTGAGGTGGCAGGTCGTACTTCCCACAGCAGCTCTTTGGGCATTTCTTCCTCCTTGGAGGGTGCATAGTCTTCCTTTTGTCCTGTAGCTTTCCACAGCCGTCAATCAGCTTTGCACAGACAATAGTAAGGGACATGTTTGAGATTCTGCATGATTATTGAGCTCTTCAGACCTGTGATTCAGGTGGGGTGTGTTCCTATTTAGCATATCTTCTTGGAAAAATAACTATCCTTAAAAGCACTTTTTAATGTAAAACTCTTTTTAGATGTCAGAGACCATGAAAGATAGATAATTACTTTGATTTCTGCTGAGTTCTTTGACTGTCACATCCCAGACTATTGAGATGCCTATAACAATGAAGACCTTGGTATGCAAAGTTCATAAATTTCATAAACCAGCAATAATTAAACCACTTACCATATATGTATTTTATAAAATTAATTAAATTAGGCATGGGTTTTGCACCTGCATGCACAAATCAAAGCAGAGCAGCACTCTATGTTAAGTGCTTGCTCTCACAAATCAGGCATGAAATAATTATCTTGTTTTAAGTGTTCTTAGAGCCTTAGGGCTCCATTTTCAGTTGCAACATTAATGATTTGCAGTGAATTTTAGGGCTGACAGCAGAGGAATCTTCTTTGGAGAGCTCTGTTGGGTGATTTAATTCAGAAGCTCCCCGGTACAGCAGGCATGGGTGGGGATGCAGTGCTTCATTCCCCTTCTGAAACAGGTTTGTCTGAGCTTTTTAGGGCAGAGCTGTTGCCATCTACTGGAGTCAGGGAAAAGCTCTGCTTAAATAATACTGTTTCATCATCTATTTAAAACAACAAATGCAAGATCTGAAGTATTGTCTGGCTGGATTTCAGTTGTGATGGCAAATAGTTGCTGGCAGTAGTTAAAATTTAATATTTGTGTCTAAATTGCTGTTACAGAAAATGAGTGTCACAGTTCAGTACTTAGATGGAAGGTTATGATGGTCAAAATGTTATTGTTAGAACTGTTGAAATATAAACTTTATGTGTATGTCAGTAACTAGAAATTAAACAGAGCAGGAAAGTGCTAAAAAGGCATGCTAATGCATGTAATATTGATCTCTATTTTAAACTCCTTGTCTTTATGTGGTCTTTTGTCTCAGATTCAAGAAGAAAAGCAAATTTAGAAAGTTCCCCCTCTGCCACTTACCTTTTGTTTCAGTAAAAATTTCCAAAGGATTGATACTTTATTGTCCTTCATTTCCCACTGAAAAATGTGATTAACTGAGGTTTTAAGGTATTAACAGTGCTATGGAAAATTCTTTCTGCACAGTGCTGCTTTGGCTGGGAGGTACAGGGTCTGCTGCCTGGAATAAGTAAGAAACTGTCTGTAAGCCTCAGCAGTGTGCCTGCAGACACAGAGCAGACCCAGGCTGTGTTGCAGTTGTGTCACCACATCCCATCTGTGGTTTGAGTTTGGGTTTGGGTGGCATTTACTTTGTTTTTCTCAATTGAACTATAAAATCTTGCCATTCCTCACTAACTTCACATACCAGGTTTCAACATGAAAGTACAGTTTTTATGGTGCCTGTGTATGTCTAAAACTTTGGGGTAGTTAAAGCTATACATTTTTTTCTCTTTATTGTTTTCTGAAGTGTTTGGAAGCATTCAGAAAAGAAAAAATATTGTAATATAGAACCTATTGCATTTGGAGGATGTACTTCCAGTGAATTGTTCTGAGTTACCTTGATAGTAAATTATAATAACTGGTTTGATTTCTTTGGTCTTTAATTACCACAGTCTTGAAAATGCTTTTCACAGTTGTAACTCAAGGGATGCTTTTGACATTATGATATTCCTTTGACACTGCCACTGGCATGTGGTGGACAGCACAAGCATCAATAAAGGTTACTTTTATCTTTAAGTAAGAATAGGAAGTCTGGATGGAATTTGTTTCAATCAACTTCAGATTTCTAAAATTGTGACCTTGAGCTGTCTTGTAGTTCCTTGACTAATGAAGTAGAAAATGTTCCTTTTTTTCCTTTGCAGGTGGTCTTTGCCTGTATTTTAGAGAACAGACTTTCTTATGCCATGCCAGCAGTTCTTGCATGCTGTTCTGCTAATATTTCTTCAGTTAATATTAAAATGTTGATACTTATTATTATTGAGCCCTACACTTAGCCCTTCCCACCAGTATTCATTGGAGAAATGTCTTTATTTAGCATTCAAAAGAGGCAACACCTGGGAGAACTGATATTTCTGCAGTGATTAGGCAGCTGGTTGATATTTCTGTTATAGACAAAAGAACTTTGTAAATTATAATTATTAAGAAAATTAAATGTAAATTCAGGTGAAAAAACAAATGAGATTAAATATCAGGTGGATATTTATTTTATGGTAAGCCTGCATGAAATTCCAAAGTGTTGCATTTGACATCATAATCTTTAGACCAGTTTGTTTCAGTAATTTTACTATTAAAAATAATAAAATTGATAATTTTATTATATTGATAATTTATTTATCACTCATTAATTTTAATGAGTGGTGATAAATATTATTATTTATTATATAAATTATTATTTATTATCTCAATTCTGCAATCAGAGAGATTAAAAGCTTTTAAATCTGGAAAGAAGAGCTAGAAGTTCTCCTATCCTATTGCCCCAGTTCTATCAGTAGTTTGATTGCAGCCTGGTGCTCCATCTATAAGCTCTCAAACATGCCAGAGCAGGGATGACCCAGAATTTCCACCAAAAACACAGGAGCAGCAGAGCAGCTGCAGTTCAGGGAAAGACCAGGAGCACCGAGGTACAGCGAGGGGTCTGCACACAAGTGAAATTCTTACTGAGCTAGTCTATCACAGTTGTTCAATGCCAGTGTGTCTTTAACAAAAAATACAAAATTTTAGAAGCATTTTTGTCCTGAAAGAGCTCCAACAGAATGAAGCCTGCCTGCCTGTAGGCAGGAATAGAGTGTCTAAATCTGTCTAGATTTTGCTAGAAAGCCTTGGGCAGCACAAGTTATCTCCAACAGCCCCCAAGGTGACTGATAGACACTTTCCAGTTAGTGCTCATCTCTGAAATTCCCTGAAGGTTTGCCTTTCAGAAGAAATGGCCAAATCATTAATGAGCACTCCCTCCTTTCAGAGGAGTAGGGGAAGCTGGCAATGACTGGATGAAGCCAGACTGGATGTGCACTGCTGAAATGGATTGTTCCAAAAGTGAACTATTTCTGTATAACCACAGAAAAGCCACTAAACAATCTTTAAAGCCCATTCTGGGATCACAGGGAGTCCACAAGTGTTTCTCAACCATGATGGCTGCCAGGAGGGAAATAATAGCTGTTTCCAGAATGTTTCTGTCCTACCTTTTTGCTGGTTGTCATGCAGAGACAGCTTTGTGCTTATATTTTAAATCTGTGAAATGGCATCTACTTCACAAGTAGTTAAATATTCCCAGATGTCATTTCCTACAAGAGTTTGCCACGTGCCTGTGCCCTTACTGTGGCATGAGATGTTTCTTTACAGTTTGATTGCAGTGAACATGGTTAAATGGAGCTTTTGTGGCAGCCATCAAGGTGGTGGGAACAGGAATTCTCATGTCCCACTTGTCACTCTGTGGGCAAGTGATGTCACTGAGCCACAGCCCCATCACACACCTCACATCTCCATCCAGACCTGCACAAGAATATATGAGTATAAAAGTGTTGTAACACCCAAATTGTGAGTCCTTCCCTCTACCACATCATGGAGTTTTTCTCACTCCATCTGGTAGAATGCAGCATGTTTCTTATATTTTTTTTTTATTACTGCTCATGGCAAAGGCTTCAAAATGTTGGGTAGTATCACTTCCATCATATTTACTCAAATTTCTAAACATTCTTTGCTGATCTGGACCTCTGAAAGTTCTTCAAGAGTTGATAGTATCTGAAAGAAATAAATAGTGGGAACTGCAGCATTTAGCTGAAGTCTTTAAGTATGAGAATTAGGACTGAACTAAGCTGTTTCTTTATCTCTTACTGCATCTTTCTTACTCTGAGCATTGGCTGAAATGTTTTAAAAACAGCACTGGAATCTGGGAGGCTTCATGACTTACTGAGGGTGCTCTGCTGGAGCCCACCTTTTATAAAGCATTTTTAAAGTGGTTGGGATTCTCATGCACATCATTAGTTTGGAAGCAACAAGAAATTGTAGGACATGTCTTGAAAGAGAATAAAAGATTTAGGGTTTGTAAAGTTGTTCAAGGACATGAACAAATAAATATTTGTGATGAGAGGTGAAATCTCAGTGGATCACTGAGCACAATTGCTTGTAGAGCCACAAACCTTAGCAACAGCATATGCTGAAGGCACAAACATAAGATTTTTATGCATACTAAGAATATTTCAGTAAGAACTTTCAGACAGTTTAGTGATTGTGAAACACTCTGTGGTTATTTTTAATTTTTTAATCAGTGTATTCTACATATGAAAAATCAGAGAAAGTTACTGCAGATCTCAGTCTTTAAAGTACACAGATATAAGTTTTCTCCAAACCATTGGAGTGTGTCCTTGACAGGGGGAAAAGGGCAAAAATCTTATATTGCTTACTGTTGCCTTCTGAGCCTTACCTGAAATGGTTCATTCTTTAATTGTTACTTTTTAATACACTTTTTTAGCTTGCAAATACATAGAATTATGCTTCAAGTTGCAAAAAATATATTCTTGTGTCTTCTCATGAAAACACTCTGACCTATTATCTAGTGATTGAAGTAGTTGAAATGATGACAGGCAGAAATGCATGAAGGACAGTGACATTCAGCTAAGATGCTTATGCTCAGAACTAATTAAGTTTTTGCATTTTGATCAGCTTTTAATTTGAATTCTGCCCATTAAAATTCTGTACTTATGACTAGGTATTTGTTAAGTGAACAGTTGATTATGTTTCATAGTTGCATGACCTCTCACAAGTTCCTGTGCTATTAATATAATATTCGAATTATTTATGATTATGAAATCATACAATTTTATTATTATTAGTTAATTCTAATTTTTATGGGAGTTAACCAAGTGTGTCCAGTCAGAATCAGAATTAGAATTAGGAAAGGACACTATAGAGCACAGAGACATCAGATGGTTCCTGACACTTTTTGTGACCATCTGATACTTTGGAAGAGTAGGAGAAGGCTTGGAAAGAAAAATATGTCAATCTCTGTGTAGTGTGATGAAGATAATTTTGTCTCCTATAACAAAAACCTGGTATATATGTATTCCTGCTCCCAGTTTTTGAGTGTACTGTCAGCGTGTACTGTCAGCTGCTGTGAGGTCTGAAATGGTTGGGCTTTAACACTGGGTAAGAATTATTCTGCATTTCCCTGGTTTGAATCTATTTCTCAAGGTAAGGAGTGCACAAAAGATGATGGAGAAGCTTGTTGGACAGAGTTCTGGCAGTAGCAGAGATTTGTCTCTCTCTCCCCTCCTGGCAGATATGATGAAGAATGAAGCTTGAAACTCTTGGGGTGTGACAGCAGAGTGGGGAATTGTAGCTGACAGCTTGGAGGTAGCCACAAGGACTTGCAAGGTGCCTGTATAGGATAAAAGAAGTCTGAGGCAAATCCCAAACTGCACAATTTTCCCTGGGAGATTAGAGTTATCTAATCCACCAAAGGTGCTTGCTCAGCCCCACAGCTCAGGGGTGTCCAGCTGGCACTGTCAGACAGTCGAGTTTCTTCCTTTGGCAACAGACACAACAACTGTGTTGTCCACACTTCAGAATCCACTGATAGGTGGCTACAAAAGTGTCCAGATCAGTAAACAGTTAAGAACCCCTTTGATGTCATTCTTTTTGGGCAACTATTTGTCGTGGGGAAAAATTGCTTCTGTTTCCAGGCTGTCGCTCAGTCTATTCAGACTGAATAACAGCTCCAGCAATCAATTTATCAGGCAAATTCAGATGCAGTTGCAAAGCTGAAATTTCTCAGCTTGTAAAAGTGTTTGAATTCAAGCTTAAAGATTCTTATGTAAATAAATAATAATATTAAAAAATTAAAAAATTATGTTCATCTGTGATCAGATAGGACAGAAGTAAATCAGAACAGTGTGCTAGGTTTCTTGCAGGTGTGTGTTCTGACATGACTGAGAATCATGGAATCATTTAGACTGGAAAAGGCTCTTAAGATCATTAAGTCTGTAGTTAAAGTGGATAGATCCTGTATCGGGGGGGTCAGGGTGATAAAGACTTTTTCCATCCCTTGCAGATGCACCAGTCATCTACTGAGGTACAATTTGCTGTCTTTGCTGTGAACTAAACTAATTTTCCAGGTTTTTGAAACATATACTAGTATTTTTTTAATTCTTTGCCAGTTATAGCAAAAGGCTTCACTAAGTGTCCCAAAACTCTGTATGTTATGCAATGGACGTTAAGCAATGTGTGTCTGAATCCCATGAAGTTTTATGGCAATAGGTTTTCAAGGCTGTATCTGTTTGTTCTTTTCTGGTTGTATGGGATTTTGTTGGTTTTTTGTTTTGGGGTTTTTTGTTTGCTTGCTTGCTTGCTTGTTTGTTTGTTTGTTTGTTTTTGGTTCAGGGATTTTTAGGTGGCTTTTTGTTTTTCAGTTGCTATCATCTGGTGTAAGAAGCTTCATCTGTAAATTTTTAGGTAACATCTGGTTTAATGGATGAATTATTTCTTTGTGTAAATGTAAAGTCAAAGTGATAAATGCAAACTTCTTCAGAGAGGTGTGGAGCTTCTGAGGCGTGGACAACAGTAGCTATGGAACTGTGGGAAAGCTTAGAAATTATTGATTCAGATATTAGTCAGGTTTAAAGTAATCTGTTTGCCTGCAGGTTGAGTTTCAGTTCACTGATGCTTTAGACAGTAATCTTACAGTGTGTGTAAAAAAGGAACAAGGATTTTTCCTTAAAACAATATGCTGATTTATAGTGAAATTATTCCTCATGGTTTAACTGGTTCCTATGGGTTGTGCTAATGTAGCTATTTTGGATGTACATGGGTGGATTTGGGAGGCCACTTGATGGACAGGGTAGAGGCGGTTTCCAGAGTTCTCCTCAGTTACGTCTGACTGCCACTAAGTTGTGATACAGTCCATCTGGTACTTGCTAAATTCTGCCCTCAAGGGTAGCTGGGGGTTTGTTCAGACAACTAAATACCTTTTGCAGAAGATGAGGGGCTTGAACTTATGAGAACTAATCCATTTGTTGAGATTCAAATTCTTTTACAGGATGAGTAATTGCTTATGGATAAATAATTTAGTTGTTCCCAAGCATCATCCACAAAAACCTTCATCCATCCAAAGAGCAGCTACTCTAAATTATGTCTCTTTTGTCCTCTGTCATTTCTGTGACAGACTTCAGTTGAAAACATGACTCAAAAAACTTGGCATAAATTTATATTGTTCAGTGGATTGCCATTATATGAAAGTCAGCACTGTAAAAATCCTTGAAGGAGATTTTTAGTAAATCAAATATATTTGTTTTACACTTGAGACTTAAATTGGCAAATTGTTGATTATCATCGTTCTGATAACCCAGGCACAAAAGGCTGGCATAAGAACAGTCCTTAAGTAGTTTTACTTGTGATAGAACAAAGAAATGGGGGATTAGTGAAACTGTGAATTAACTATAAAATCTTTGTGTGCCATCAGCACCTGATGTCAAAGTTTATCTCAGAGCGGAATGTGTAATTTTGAAATATGCTTGTTCTAGCAAGCATTTTATGGAGGTGGATGATCACATTAGTGTTTTTCTTCAAAAATAATTTCCTTTGCCTGACTTGATTTGAATTTTGACATTCTAAGATTTTTGAACTAAATCTATTTAAGATGATTCTGATCGCTTAATAAGTCAGCAGCTTTCATATTAAAAATATATGAACTGTTCACAATTAAACAATTCATGCAAAAGCTGTATCTTTAGGGCTAGTCAGTCCTCATTGTATAGCAAAGCAAAAATTAATGGATATTTGAGAAGAAAATCAAATTGGATTCTGTCTTGTGCCTGTGCTATGTCTTGCCCAGCCATTTCTCACACTGGAGTTTTCAGTGTCGGGCTTCAGAATTACTGTACAGCCAAAATGGCTCGAGTATTACAAAAACTTACATTGATTATCCAGGGAAGTGATTTCATCCTGTTTCATCCTCCTGCTATTCGCAATAATACTTTAGATTCCCCACACTGGCTCTTTTCTTACTTTCTTTTATGTGCCATATGAAGGTAATTAGAGGAAATGGGGAGCAAAACTTTAGTTCTTTTGAGTTTCAGACCATATCTGATAGAGGGTGGATTCTGTGATTTTGAAATAATGCTTGTAATTTGAAAACCTACTGATCTCCTTTATTTTCAATCAGTTGAATTTTTTGCTTCAATTGTTGGTAGGTCAGGCTTTCATTAATTACAACTGATGTGCATCTTAAGTAGCCTGTAGAAAACACTTAGCCAAAGAGACTCAGAGTAAAGGTTTTCAGTGTAGCATTTTCATGTTTTTGAAACATCTGGCAGTAATTTCAGAGGCTATGATGTGGTGTGTCTTCACTGGTTATACCAATGTGACTATTACTCAGCATATTGGTACATACAAACTTTGCACCAGCACCTGACTGCATTTCACTTGTACCATTTACAGGGAATTGCCTGGATGGTCACTCAAAGTGTTGCAGCCAGCAATTTAATGATTGAGTGAGCACCAGTGACAAGTGGCATTCCTCAGGGGTCAGTACTGGAGCTGGTGTTGTTTAAGATCTTTGTTGATGGCAGGGACAGTGGGATTGAGTGCACCCTCAGCAAGTTTGCAGACAACACCAAGCTCTGTGGTGCTGCCAACATGCTAGAGGGAGGGGATGCCATCCAGAGGGGCCTGGACAGGCTTGACAGCTGGGCCCATGTGAACCTTATAGAACCATAGAATCATGAAGGCTGGAAGAGCCCTTTAAGATCGTCTGACATCAGCCCAGCACTACCACTGTAACCACTAAAGTACATCACCCAGCACCAGCCTCTTAAACACCTCCAGGCATGGTGACTCCAACACTCTCTGGGCAACCTGTTCCAATGCCTGACCACCCTAATAGGGAAAAAAACCACTTCTAATATCTAACTTTAATCTCCCCTGTCTCAGCTTAAGGCCATTTCTTCTGGTCCTCCTACTTCAGTCACTGTAGAGAGACCAGCCCTCATCTAACTGCAATCTCTTTTTGGGTAGTTGAAGACAGCGATGAGATTCCCCCTCACTCTCCTCGAGTCTGAACAAACTCAGCTCCCTCAGCCATTACTCATAAGATCTGTTTCCTAAACCATTCATGAGCCTTGTTGCCCTTGGCTGGACATGCTCCAGCACCTCAATGGCCCCTTTAAAGTGCTGATCCCAGAACTGAGCACATGACTCGAGGTGCAGTACAGTGCTGAGTACAGTGGGGTGATAACTGCCCTACTCCTGCTGGCACCAGTATTCTTGATACAGGCCAAGATGCCATTGCCTTTCTTGGCCACCATCAACAGGGATGGTAATAGGCTGTGGAACAGGCTGCCCAGGGAAACTGTGCATGCCTCATCCCTAGAAGTGTTCAGGGACAGTTTAGATAGGGCTCTGAGTAACCTGGTCTAGTGAAGTGTCCCTTTTAATTTTGTCAGTTAATAAACTGTATGCTAATTATAAGTTCTTCAGCAAAATCTTAAAGAAACAGTGGTACAGTAGTAGAATTAGCACAGTAAAAGAGCTTGAACAAACTCCAGCCTGGAAGAAGTGTTATTTTTTTAACATTCCCGGCACTGCAAGATGCCAGCAAATGCAGATGTCTTTGCCTTTACTATGTGTACCATGCTGGTTTACAACTGGAGGATAAGCAAAGCACAGTTTATTACTGCCATCTTCCTATTTAATCTAGTCTCAAGTGCTGTTTTTCCCATTTCACTGCACTGAAACTGCTTTTTTTGCAACACAATTTCCTCTCTGTTAGGGGCAGACAGTGGAGAATTGATGAGTGACTCAGTCACAGGAGGCTTCGGAGGCATCTGGTTTTCCCTTTTATCATTTGTGTTTCAATCTGTCAAAAGCAGGACACAACTGGGGAAAGATGGCAGAGGAAGGAAACACACTGACCTGCCTGCAGCTGTGTCTGCATGAATCAGCATGTTGGTTTGTGCTCAGGGAGATGGATGCAGGATAATAAACCAAGTATGTCTTTGTTTACAGTTTTGTTTGAGAGAAAGCTTGAGGCCCTCTCTGCAGAGCTGCCAATCTGCCTGGGCAGAATGGAGAAATTCATCTCAGCATCAAGATGCTTAAAAATGCTCATCAACTTGTATTCATTACAAACACCTGCAAATGAAATGCGCATAACAGCAAAAGAAGCAAAAGTGATGATGTTGAAGCAGTGTGAAAGTGAGCACTCCTGTGTTCTGCAGTGGGCCAGTCTGTATCCAGGCACAAAGGACTTGTCTTTGAGAGGAATGTTCAGCTGATCTGTTTTCTATGTTTTCCACCTCAAGAGTGAAAATGAATCAATGCCCTGGATAAGATGGCCTTTCCAGGGGAACTCAGCAAGGCAGAGCTGTGGAAGGGTGGAAAGGTGCACACCAGCACTGGCTGCATTGCCAACCCCAAATTAAGGGCTCAGCATTTTGTCACTTGATCGAGTGCTGCTCAAGTGCAAAGTGGAACTGCAAATGTTACAGGTTACTGCCATTAAGGAAGCATTAGGGTTTTACCAAGGTTTCAGACCTGCATTTTTCCAGTATTTGTAGGGTTAACCTCTCTCTTTTAAATATTTTGGAGCTTTGGATTTCCAGCTGTCCTGAAATTGGGTCTGCAACTTCACCATGATATCCTGCTTTAAGTGTTGTCCTTTCATCAGTAATGACAAAGGGAAGATTTCTGTCCCAGGAGTGCTGGTGGGTTGGTCATCAGTGCCTGTGCACTTTGCTGTTCAACTCTGAAGCATTGCAGGGTGGCTGTTACTTCACCATCCACAACTTGTTGCCCACCTATTGCCTGTTGCAGGCATCTTCATTCTGGTTTCCCTACTGTCAAGAGGGTCATATCCTTCACATAAGTCTCAACTGATCTGGAAATCATAACCCAGGCAGATGTTCAGCTCTCTGTGATTTCTTCTTTGCAAGTAAATACCATTGTTTGCATATGAAAGACTAGTGTCTGCTTAAGTCCTCTCTCCCAAAAGTGTAGGGTTTTTCATCTCTAGCAATTGAAGTGGTGGCAGCTGAAAACTTTCACGGTTACATTTATAATTTGTTCCTTTAAACAAATGTTAATTTAAAAAATTATAACAAAAAATAAAGTTGTCAGTATGCCTAAAAAATATTATATTTTTGGAAGTCAGAGGGAAATACCTGATCTTATACTGATTCCTTGAAATACGGAATTACCACACGGTCCTTGGAATAGAGACATATTTTCTTTCAGTAGCTAATTACAAGCACAACCTTCTCCTAAACCATTTCACTGTGTAGGAAGGAAAATTAGCTCTTCTTTTCTTTATAATTGCACTTGACCTTGGAACACTCCACTGACATTGCTGACTACACCTGAAGTGTGCCACATGTAGTTGGTTCAGCAGTGATGCAAGGACTAACTTCCATCTAAACTTAAATCCTTGTGTGCAACATCTTTATCTCAAAGTCCTGCTGCTGCAGCTGGTTTTGCACTGTGTGATATTCCTGTGAATTGGTCTTGATGGCTTTGGGATCACCATTTCTGTAGTAACAACTGGTTGTTTGAAGGAGATCTGTAAATGAAAGGCAAGTGTTTAAATTCAGAGATGTTCTGGTTACTCTTCCTAACACCAGGCTTGAGAAAAAAACACGTTTCTGAGTGTAGAACTTTGCTCAAGGACCTTGATAAATTTACAGGGATTAAAGTTTTTTTAATCTTACATGTATATTAGCCAGCTTCTGTTAAGACATTACTTGCCATGTTTATATAGCAATGTCAACTAGTGCCCTGAAAATTCGTTAATAAAAAGGAGTTTTGTTGATTTTCAGGTGTTCAAACGAAACCGTATTCAAAAAGGAAGATTTATTTTGGGCATACAATTTCTGCCCCACTCCGTATTCTTGGACAGCACTTCTGGGCCTTATTTTGTATTTGGTTTTCTTTGCACCTGGTAAGAAAATAATTGTTTTTGCATAAAGGTTTAAAATGTCAAATAGTGAAATTACATGTTAAATTTCTTTTTGAGTCCAGCCATTAAAGTTGGATTGATATTTTTATTCCTAATTCCTAGGGATGGGTCCTATGCCCTGGACTGTCAATTCTGAAATTTATCCACTTTGGGCTAGAAGTACAGGAAATGCTTGTTCTTCTGGAGTCAACTGGGTTTTCAATGTGCTCGTGTCACTGACATTTCTGCATACAGCTGAATATCTGACATACTATGGTAAGTAACAGTTCGTGTCCACATGTGCAGTACTGCCACTGGCACTGAGATTTTCTCTGGATTCTGGGTCCCTCCACTGGTTTTGCTATGAAGTGTCAAAGCAGTGTTCTCAACCCACTGTGGTTTCCTAAGACTAGAGATCTGCTTGGATCATAGAGTTTGGTCTGGATTTCATAAGAAGCATTTATTTTTGTCCTTAACTGATAACGGAGACAGCTGATTAAAACAGAGAAGCTGGATAAAAAACACTTGTGATTTTGTGAAATATAAAAAACACTTGTGATTTTGTGAAATAATGCTGACTCCCACTTAAGGTGACAGCATCTGCAGTTTTTCACTTTATGGTGACATCCAAGGCCAGTATCAGATGGTACTTGCAGAAATACAGCTGTTGATAAACTGCTGTCTGTGGGACCCTGTGGAGTTTGTCAGGTTACTGCACAGCCACTCCAGTACAAGTAATTTAAATCACATTAATCTGCCAGGGAGCTGATACGACCTTCGCATCCTTACTAGTGCAGAGCCTTTTAACTCTACTTGTTATTCCTTTGAGTCATCAGTGTAGCAACACTAGGTAAAGGTTTGCTGGTCCTTTGCTACCTGCTCTGCCCCTCTAGGTATGGTGGACTGTGGGCAGCGACAAGCTCTTTCTCAGTATTAATTGTCACCACAAAGCAGTTTAAATAATAATTAGGTGTAAAAGTCACAAACATTATTTTAATCCTAACTCATTTCTTTTGCTAGAGCTTTTCATTTTGAGGACTTGTCTTAATGTGTCCTTCACTGTCAAGACAAACCAAGAAAGCTCTTTCCTTTCACATCTGTTTTTTTGGTTTTTTTTTTGTTTTGTTTTGTTTTGTTTTTTGTTTTCTTTTTTTTTTTTTTTTGGCCATGTGATTGTCTAATTGCTGTTTATTTTAAGAGCAGAATTACTTGCCCAGAAAGGATGTGTATTATTTTTCACATGAATTGGAATTGCCTTTGTCAATTTGGAATTTCCTCTTTGGTGAGGAATGAGGCAGTAAAGAGTCCTTCTCCTACACCCCCAGCCCCACAGCTCATTGTTGTAACCCTGCCACTCTAGCCTTTGCTTTCACACTCTCTGTTGAAGCCACAGCCCTGCTGCTCCTGTCACTCCCCCGGCTCTGGCACAGAGGAGGGATGGGAACCTCTGTAACTGACTGTGACAATGGTTTTACATTGCAGGAGCCTTCTTCCTCTACGCAGGGTTTGCTGCCTTGGGACTGGTTTTCATCTATGGCTGCCTTCCTGAGACTAAAGGGAAAAAACTGGAGGAAATTGAATCTTTGTTTGAAAACAAGCTATGTACATGTGGTATGTCAGATTCTGATGAAGGGAGGTATATCGAGTATATTCGGGTGAAGGGAAGTAATTACCATCTTTCTGACAATGATGCTTCTGATGTGGAATAATTTTCAGCTGCTGATGTATTTAATCATTTAAAAGCCTTCTGGGGGAAAAGCAGCTCTCTGATGACCTCACTGCCCTGCTTCTGGTCTGGTTCTCCTTTTTACTGTGTATTTTAAAATGCCTTCATGTTCAAAATGCTCCATTTGGGAGGAAATTCAACATGCTAGCATTTTCTTGATAACTGAAAGCAATGGCTTCCAAAAGAGATTGAATTCCACAATTATGTGACTTTACCAAGTGTGTGTGACACTGCTCTATCCCCAGATGTTTAGTAGGGTGCACTGTACCAGATGAATACAGAAGGCTATCCTGGATGGTCAGAGGCTGTCCTTATCTCCAATACTGACAAAACCTAAAATAATCAAGTGGCTGATGAGAAAGCAGCTGACAGCTGTTGGATCCCCATCCTGTAGGAGCCATGGAAGAAGCTCTTCTGTGCAGTATAACAAAGGATGAATGCATAAGCTGCTGTTACAGTAACCATTTAAAAGGTTTAACTGATCATGAAAATAAATACAAAGACCTGCTGTATCCATTAGAGGGATATTTCCCAAATTTACCCAAAGAGAGAGAACTTCCATTATTTATTTGAGACAGCAAGTAGAGAGCCGTACTCACCTGGCTGGGGGTTCACTAGGGTGGTGTGTGTCTGTGCTACACCAGGGTACACGCTGCAGTTGGGAGTTTATGTTTGTGAGAAAAATGGCCAAATTTAATTACTGACAGCAGGAAAACAGAGCTCAGTACATGGCCACGCGTACAAATGCACTGCTACGTATTGCTAGGTACAACATAGAGGCTTTGGCTTAAAAAAATTATTTTTTTTTTCCTTTTTAGCATATGAACATACTGGTTTGTGCCTAGTTTTGAACACAAAAATACCATTATCTAAAAGAAAGAGAAGAAGGGGAGAGGGTTTGTGCTGCTAAATGCACAGTGGTCATCCCTCCTGCGCCTTTTGCTTGTGAATAATTATTGCCTTCAGTTTATCTCCGTATGTGCCGAGTAAATGACTCCCAGCACATTTTTCTTCAAATTTCCTCAGTCAATTGGTGTCTTGCTGGATCTAAAGAGAAATATTAGCCATGGGCAGAAGCCTGCATCTCATATTAATTGCCTTACTGAAGCATTGCGAACTTGTCAAGAAAATGTCAGGCACAAAACTAACTTGGCTGCCTTTAGCATGGTAATGAAAATATGAATGGTATTTTATTCACTTGCTATGATTACTTGCCTTGGCAAATTGAATTTTATGCAGCTACATAAAAATATTCTTTGTTTTTTCTTTGTCCTGTCCTCGCTGCTTTAAGTCTCCAAAGGTATGAGTTTGAAAGTATCAACAATTCAAATTCTTATCTTTGAAACATTTGCTTCATGAAAGAATGTGGGAAAATTCCTCTGCCTGTGGGCTGATGCCCATTTATTTGGTAAAAAATACATTTATTTTTCCTTGTGTAAAGATTAAAGAAGTCATTAGGTTCATTAGCTTTTATAGATTTGGTTTGTGGGTTTTTCTTGGGTTGAAATATATTTGTAATGCTGGATTGCTATCAAAACCAAGCCTGGACATTTGTTACTAAATTATTTTTATTGGATAACACGAGGTTTTGTTGTTGTAAAGAACTCTGGCATTATGTTATCTTCTATGGGGGGAGTTCTTATCTCCAATTATTGACCTTCAGGGATTGGTTGTATTTTGGTTTATTTTCTTTTTTCTTTTTTGTTAATCAGAGAAATATTTTTGGAAAGAAAACATTTTAAGGAATCCTTCTGTGACTTGACTGGGGCTAAAAGGGAAAAACATAATAGACAGAGGGAATTTCAAATTAATCTTTGCAAAGAGCAGCTCGACCTTGAACGTCTTCTGTGCAGTGAGAGGGCTGGATTCTCATGCCTTCCATCTTGCCTGCCTTTTAAGCGCACAATGTTTTTATGCTTGAAAGCACCAGCTGTAGAAAATGCTGATTTCTCCAGATCCATCTATTGCAAATGCTGAGGTCCTCAGACCTCTCTACAAATGCCCCTGCTGCGGGATGTCTCCCTTTGGCTGTCACCTCCCTGAAGCCTTCACTGAAGGTGCAGTACCTGAAATGAGAAAAAGAGATTCTTGGCACAGAGAAGAATAAAATTGTTTCATGGAGAAATTAACTTTTTTCCAAAACCAAAAAATTGTGTTTGAAGACCCAAACTGGAAGCAGTTTTGTTATGAGAGGAGTGTGTGAATAGGTGTGTAACAGCCAATCTGTGCTTACACAGTTTAAATGGTTTAAGTGAGAACTTTCTGGCTTCAGGGGATGGGGTCTTAGGGTTCTGATGGCTCCAAAAAGCACAAGCCCACACTCACCTTCACACCTCTGAGCATTCCCTTGCTTGGTGTGTCTGGAGCGGGAGCAAGTGGGAGCTGATGTCCCAGCGCCAGCCCCATGCCAGCGCTGACCTCACTTGTCCCACAGGGCGAGGGAAGCTGCAGGGATTGGGCATAACTGAAGGAAGGTCACTGGGAAGGTCACTGGCATGAGGTCAGCAGCCTCTTCTGTTTTGCAGGCAGTGCTGGGGCTTTTTAGCAGCAGAAGATCATCTCTCTCTGCCAGCCTTGTTTCGTGGACCTTCCCAAAGGGGTGCTCAGTCGCCTACAGCACTGGGCTCATTTTCTCACGCAGGTTCAGTCTTACTGAAAACGCTTTTCTGAAGGTTTGTATCCCGTCCTTTCTCCCAAGACAGGGTGCTTGGTCCTGTGCATAGGAATAATGATTGAAAGATGCATTTTATTCCTCACTGCTACTGGACATGAGAGTACAAAATACATTGGCTTCTATATTGTCCCTCCCTGTTCTATACCTACAGAGAGCAGGGTTTAAGTCTTCCTTTTAGGGTTTCTCCACACCAAGAAAGCATTCCATACCTTAAAAACACTGAACATAGTACCAAGCGTCATGAGTATTTAAAAATCAGATCAGATACTTCAAATTAATCTTATGCTGTTAGGGTTTTATTTTTAGAATTTGTGAAAATTTAGAGTTTATTAAGAAAGTTAGAAATATGTTTTTATTTTGCAAATATTTTTTATATTTATGAGTATTTTAAGTTTGAAGAGATTTCTGCTAAAGGTAGACTTAGTAACATTCCAGATAAAATAATAAAAATACAGTGTAACTGAATAATTTCTTATTACAAGAATTTCATTTATGAAGTAGCATAAATAATATGTCTAAGCACAATATTCTTTTGTTGAAAGCTCTTTGCAGAAGATGTGAAATTGTTTCTTCGCAAGGATTGCACACAATTCAGGTATTCTCTGCATCAGGAATGTTAGAGTAATGCTGCTGGTAGAGTTGGGCATATTGATTATACACAACAATTTGAGATATTTTAATTCTGAATTATCCACCGACTCTACATGTTGTGAGCCAACACCAGCTATAAAAGAAACAAGTCCTGATGCAATTTTAATATTTTTAAATTTAATTGATGTTAATTTGCATGCAGTAGTTTGCTCATCATGCTGAGTAATTTGAGATAATTTGGCACTTTATTCTTCCCCTTGTCACTTTGTTGATCAAAATAATCTTTTAACAAGAAAACCAAACCTGTTTTGAAAATAGATAAAGTCAAAGCAAGGCCCAGGAGTCATTTTGAAGGCTGGAGTTTCATTGCTGTGTGGGCACCTTGGATCAGTCACTCTTGTAGGCATTTCCTTGGGAGGTACTGCGACAACGCTGGCAGAAATGTGGGGCAAGAAGGGATAAATCACAAAGGACCATTGTTCCACCACTAGCTTGTTTTTGGATGGGTTGATAGTGCTGCATTTCACTTGTGTATGAGTTAGGGTTGGGAGGGCAGAAGAAGGAAATGATGCATCGGAAGCACCACAAAGTCAAGTTTCAGTAGAGATGGGTATTGTAGCCAGCAGGAGCAGCCTCTGACTTGTCTCCCTTGTGGGGTGAGGATGATGGAGAGAGGGACTTTCCTTGTACTGTGGATAGGAATGGAGGGGCTGTCAGGGGAAGAAGCACTCTAGTGTTGCTCTCCCATGCCTGTGTGTAGGTGAGGACATGCCAGTGGAGTTGGCAAAGTTGTACGTTTTTCCTTGGTGAAATCTCTTTTGCCATTAATAGGGAGAAGTTTTGACCTTCAGGGGCTGCTACAGGCCCTAAGCAAGGGTCTTGCCTTAGGTGGTGGGAGTATTGGGTGCAGTCCCACAGGCATTCAGTGGGCAAAGAAAAGACAGACCCTGTACTTCTCCACTTTTTACCCAGCTTTCTACTTCTTGGTGATGTTTTTCTAACATGGTCATTTTGAAATTTTACTTGCATTGTTGGCTTTGTTGGCTGAACATCACTACTGCAGAAGAGGCAGAATCTTTACAGAAGAGAATGATCTTGGGGTAGAAATCAAGGCAGAAGAGATGATTCTGCAAAGCACTTTAAAGAGTAAGATATGTGTGCACTTTTTTTCTGAAAGAATTAAGATAACCAAACCCATTCCTCTGCACTGGGAGGAAAATCAAGCTTTGTGTACCAGGCCAGAAGCAGATAATGCCACAATATGTGCTTTATGGCAAAATGTGTTTTTATTGCGGGTAACATTTACAGCTTACATGTAGCTGCTGCCTATAAAGTGACTCAATTGTTCTCTGGATTTTAACAAGTCATACTTTTGTGCAAAAATCTTAGTGGTTTTCTATCAATCTTCATCACCTTGTGTACAGTACAGTTAAGCATAATCCACAGTGGTCTAGATTGTGGCAGTGTTTCAAATGTCAGCACAGTAAAATTCTAGGTGAACATTGTTAAAGAAATATTGTTGTTTGTGATACTGGGGGTTAAAATTCCTCAAAGACAACTATATATAGATTTTAAAAGTCTGAAAAAAAAGGCAGTTCTTATCTATTTTGTGTATGTTTTCATATAGAGAAGGAGTTTTTTATGTGCCAATAACCATCACTGTAGTGTTTTGTAAATGGGTGTTAATAGTGTTGCAGAGTTCTGTATATGAGAATATACTTTAGCCACAATGACCTGTTAGTGTGAACCAGTGGCATGTTTTTAATCTTACATCTCTCATCAGAGGTGCTCACTCGTTGGCTTCAGTAGAGCTCACTCATGCCAGGGGAAGTTTGGCAAGAGTCAGGCCTCCACAATACAGACTTCATCTAAATCCCTGCTTTTTCACATTGTCCCTAGACAGTATGTTACATGTGAATGATCTGGCACATGTAATTTTAAAGCTTCAACTCCAGTTCAGTTACTCTCCTTGATTTTGTTGAGAAAATGTTTTTCAGAATTTGCTTTGGCCTTTCATGACATTTATATAAATAAGGAGCATACTGATGAATGATGAATATTGTCCACCTATTTCAAAAGGAACCATCTGTTTCTGAAGTGATAAAATAAAGGCAAATTTCTCTTGCTGCCTTAAACATTACACAGACTTTGGAGAGGACTGAATGTATGACCATCATTGTGACTTCTGCAGGAGAAGCTTCATGGATCCTCAGCAGGTGAGAAACGAGGTGGTTTCATGGTGCTGGGATGCTGCGTTACACTGCGGGCCCTGCCTCGTGCACGCCTGCCATCTGCTTGATTTCAAGTGTTCCAACAGTCCCTGTGAAACTGGTGGGATTATTCATGTGCTTGATATTCTTCATGTGCTCAGTGTCCTGCTGGTCCGGGACGTCACTGGGAAGTGGCACGGGTCATGTCTCTGCTTTCCTTTGTGAATCTCACTCCTCTACAAAACGGTTAACCAGATCTTTGTGTGACAGATGGCATCTAGAATATTTGACACGTGATTAGGGACCAAGTTGATAGTAATAATTCCATGCTGAATAATGTGCACATGGTGCCATCAGGCACACTGTAATCCCTGGGCATGGGTTATGGTATGCAGTACAAAACAGTTTTGGTAAAACAATTTGCTGGGGTTGTCCAAGTCATTTCTTAACCACATCGAAAATGTGCCATTTCCATTTCCAACCGGTCAAGCCTATAATGTATGAAAGTGTTGTACATTTTCTGAAACTTAAGTGATGTAAAATTATTTAATTGACTTATGATTGCTTTAATGAAGTTTGGTCTTTACTTAAAAATAAATATCTTCAAAGAATTGTCAGTGCCAGAAGTGTAAATGAACAAAATAAAAAGTGAGATACTTAATTACAGAATTTTTCTCAAGATTTCATTTGTTTGAGTATTTGGGTCACCTTTTGGAGTGACAACTTCTCATTGCTCAGAAAAATGAGCTCAGATAGGCCATGGGCTTTCCTGAAATAAGGGAAGGGTAAGAACAGCTTTGAATATGCTCTTAATGTGTTTTTCAAATCAGAGAATGGTTCTGTGACACCAGGTAAGTGTCCCTTCCTTTCTGGAGGATTTGTGTGAAGAGCTGAATGCAGCTATGCAGAGCTGCCAACTGTCCCAGTGTGCCACCATGAGTTTGCAATGTCCTCTGCCCAAACAGACTGGTTTCCTTACAGCAATTTGCACTATCAGACTTGATTATGGACTGGGAAAAGAGCAGGAGTTGGTGTTTCCTAATGGGGAATTCTGTGTGTCCTAATTCTGTGTGTTTTATTAAGAAAATTGCTGGAATCAGCTTGAAAAAAGCAGCATGACCATGACTGTGCGCTGTGCTGGGGCTGCCCTGGCTGCACACCCCAGGGTGACAGGAATTGCACCCACAAGAACAAATGGAAGATGGTTCTGTTACATCCACCCACCACAGGTACCACAATTGAATTCTGGTGAGATCCAGAGCTGGCTCTGACAGAGCTGAAGCCTTTTGGTCCAAGTTGCAGAGAGATCACAGCCAATGGGCAGAAGCCTGGTAATTCTGTATCTGTGGTAGTGTATACCTCCAAGAGCGGAGTGAGGCAGCTCAGCACTGTGCACTGGCAGCTTCTGTTTCTAGGTTTCTGGCTGATAGTGCTTATAAAGGTGATGAGTGACTGCAGTTCATATTACTTGTCACCAAAACTACATGGCAGCTTTGTGGGACAATGAAAATCTGGTGGCACTGTTGTTAAACACTCCATTTTTTGCCTTCTACCATTTCTCTATGCTCCAACTACTATTACAAAGCAACTACTGATGGATTGATTTTTGCCAAATGCATTTTCCCTTGTGTAGAACTGAACTGCAGGCAGTTACAGTAGTTGCTCTAAATCTTTGTGAGCATTTTCAGGATCAGGTCTGGGTGATGCTCCATCTGAACTAAAGTCACCCATAGAGTGCTGTGTGGCCTTTGCTTTGTGCAAGGCACAAAGTGCTTCTTTCAAGGCTCCTACAGTTTGTGGGAAGTAAGTGGGGAACTTAAAGGAAAGCTTAAAAAAAAGTCCTTTTTCTCTAATCTCAGTGGTCACCTGCTGAGTTGCTCTGGGCTGGTTGAAGAGACCTGCTGCCAGTTGTCCCCTGAGCTGGTGTCACTCAGTTTACCCCTCATCCACATACTTCCCCTGCAAAATATACTTGGGCACTTCAGCTGCTGCAGTTTCACTTCCACTTGACCCAAAATGAATGACATCTCAGCTCTTCTCCTGATGGACAGTCTAACACATTCAGCCCATCAAGAAACCAGCTGAACTCTGTGGGAACCAGTCACACACACTTGCTATCAGCACTTCCACAGTCTCATCCTGGAGCTGTTTGTTAGCTGGTCTCCAGGGCAGGTTTTCACTCCCTGGTTTAATGTGTGTTACCTACCCCATACCAGCATGTGTGTGTGTGTGTGATTGAGAAGATCTGCATAGACCTGAAGTTGAGAAAGCTTTTGCCTTTTGAGAGCTAACTTCAGAATTACCAGGAATATTCCCTGCATCTTGATTTTGACAGAAAAATCTGGAGGGCGGTATGAGTTTAATTTGGTTGGATACTTTTATAGGAGATGTCAGGATCTGGGTTTCAGAAGGATACAAGGATCCATCTGCTTTTCTGATGTGTGAAACCTTTGCCTTAGCTAGCACACTCTGATTTTGAGTGCTGTGATATCCCATGAAAGCTCAGATAGAATCCTTAATGCCAAACAGAAAAGCAGGGGGTCATACACGGAGCAGTAAGACGTATTTTGTGAAGGAAGAAAGAGAAGCACACATCAAAATGACCCGCACACAGTCTTGTAAAACACTAACAGCGACACCACACGGGAGGCTTAGGTGCCTTTTATTGCAGGCAGAAAAGGGCAGGGAAATGAAAGGCTTCCAAAGCAGCCCTGTTCTGTGGATCATTCTTCAGAAGATGAGAATACACAGATCCTTACAAAGATGCAGGATTTATGCTCAGTGTGAGGAGCATAGAAGCTGCAGTGCACTGATGCCAAGGGAGCGCATCCCTTGAGGGGGCTCAGGTGTGAGAAGGGAAAACAAAGGCCCCCTACTTTCACAAAAGCAGTGAATCACATGTCCATCCCCACTGGAAAGAGAGTTAGTTACATATCATTAAAGGTGGAGAAAGGGGGCTGGAGAAGTGGGGAAGATCCCTGCCTGAAAGAACAGTGAGAGTTTGGGGGCCCATCAGGGAGGCAGTTTGAGATGTATCTGAGCAGTTTGAGGGCAGAGGGGGCTGGATTAGCTAAACTTCATAATCAAGGTGATTTGTGGAATGGAGACTGGATCAGGTTGCTAGGGCAACATGAGCAGGAAAAAACACAAAGCAAATCCTGAGCAGAAGCTGGGGGAAGGAAGTAGGACATAAGGTATGGAGGATGGTTAGTGAAGTGTGAGTGTGGGGACATAGCATCTCTGCCACACCACTGTGTGATGTCAGGGGACAGTGTCAAGCAGTCCTGGGTAGAGGAGGGCAAAGTCAGGAGGCATCACTGGGCTGAGAAGGCAGCTAATTCAAGATCTAAATTTCTCTCAAAAAAACAAGTTTTTTTTTTCCCAGGACTCAGATTCATAGGCTTAGTCTTAATTTTTTAATTTTTTTTTACACTTCTTGAGTGCTGCAGTGCACTTTGTTAATTGCCTAATCTATCAAAATTGCATTTATACAGAGAATTAGTCCCCATTTCCATGGCCAGCTCTCTGTTTCCAGCTGCATCCAGTTCATGCATGGCGGCAAGGCACAGGAACAGGGTGTGCCAAGCCCTGCTCTTCTGGCACATCCTGCTCTTCTCCTTAACATGTGGCATTTTCAGCCTTCCCATCCCCACAGCTTTTCCTTCTCAAAACCATTTGTACAGCTGAGGCTGGTAAGACCCCATGTCCCCATCCAGCTGTCACCAAATCACACATACAGATTTTCCACCTGAAGCCTTCACTCAGGGTCACTCAGCATAGCTGTAGTTGCAAAGGGGAGGCTGTTGGCAGTCATGTAAGGAGCTGTCCTGCGAGTGCCAGATGACTTCCCCATCCCTAAAGTGGCAGTTGTGGCCTGCAGTAGGTGGCCAGGTCCCCACTGGGAAGTGGTGCCTTGGAATAAGCATTGCCATGAAATTGGTACTTGTTCTAATATATTCAGGGTGAGATAGCATCAGAACTGTCTGACTGCTCCCAGTGAGCTCCTTCATTGTCCAGGATGTCTGATCAGTGTGCCCTGTCACTGGTTTATCACAAGATGTGACTGCAGTCAGTCAGTCTCATGCTGTATGGCTTCTCCTGTGCTCTCCTTGGTTGGAGGTATTCATAACCTGGAGGTAGGCTGAGGGGGCTGAGGGAGAGGTAGATGCCCCGTGAAGCTTTGGAACTAAGCTGGAGCTGGTGTCCCTACTGCTCTCCTCTCATGGGCTGCTAAAAATGATGGGAAAAAAGTCATGAGCAAGCAAAGTTTTTGTAAGCTGGGTGAAGGCTAACTGCTACCCCCAGCCTGGTACCAGATGAGCTGGCTTTTGTTTTCTCTCTATGCCAAGCTTTCTTGTGGCTAGTGGGATTCACAGGGATACAGGGGGCATTGGGACCCTCACAGTTCCTGGTGGGAGAGTGATGAGTGCCTGTAGTCAGTGCAGCCCAAGGCTGCAGGGCTGCTGAAGGAGCTCTGTGGCTGTGCACAGACAAGCAAGCTGGTGTTGGGGCGAAACACTGCTGCTCTTCATTGCTGCACAGAAATGTGGGTGAGGAGAGGCAAGAGAGGCAGGAGTTGTGCTCTAAGGAGGTGGAGCAGGGCAGGGCAGCAGCAGCACCCAGCCTCCCTCCCCACACACCTACAGCTCACCTTCCTCCAGCCCCAGGCCCTGCCTTGCTCTCAGCACAAGGAGGAAATGGCTCAGGCAGGGGCTGCCTCCATCTGCTGCAGCTGCTGTGAGCAGGCACCGCTTCCCTGGAGCTCCATACCTGGCAGAGCTTATTCCCCAGCCCCAGGCTGGGTGTCAGTGATAGCAGCTGGCCGTGGCCCAAAGTACCCTGCTCCAGCTGGCCCTGCTATGAGTGGGGCTTGTACTGGGCAAGCTTGGAGATCCCTGCCAGCTTCAGCTGCTTTGGGGTTCTCCAAAAATTCATTTGTTCGCATGGTGTGCAGCTTCTCTGGAGAGCAAAGGTCCTTACAGATCTCCTGTTTCTCAATAATGACTCCAGCCCAGGAAATGAAATAAATCCTCTGCAGTAAGACATGTTGGTTTGTGCTATGTGATCAGCCACAGGTCTGGCTCCTTGGGCCAGGCCAGCACCCATGTGCTGAGTGTGACACTGGCAGTAAATCACAGCACTCTCTCTGCAAACGAGCATAAATAAATTGTTCATTTGGACATGTTTTCTCTCAGCTCTGTTAAATAATTCAACAGGCCTCTTTTGGCCTCCTGCCCTCATCTTGACTCACTCACTCTCCACCCTTCTGTGTTTGGGCCCAAGATCCCCCATCACCTCCCACAGAGCAGCATCGGCACCCTCTGCAGCCGTGCGCTGTGCGAGATCTCACCGCCAGCTGCTCCTGTCGGCTTGCCCGGCCAGAGGGCCGTGGCACAGAGCAAGCACATCAGGGTGTGGAGCCACTGCAGCAGGGCTGGAGAGGGAGCAACATTCAGTATTCAGCTCAGAGAGTCAGGACACCTGGCTGGAGTTCCACAACACCAGCCCTGGAGAAGCAATGTGATGTGGGTAACTGGGATTGTCACCTCTAACCTGTAAGAGGCTGTCAGGGAGAACAGGCTGAAGAAGTGTTGCAGAAAGGACATTGACTTTTCATGAGGACAGAGGAGGCACTGAATGCAGAGGGTTAGTTTTTTTTTTTTTTCAGGGAACATTATCCTCTCAATCTGCTATCTGTTAAAACCCTTAAAAAACCAATTCACAGTTTCTACCAGAGAAATAATTACTAGTATGAAGACTTCAGCCTCTCATTTCCTATAATGATAATCCTTCATGAAAAAGAAATAAAAATTTCTACAAAGTTTGTGGAGGCTATTGGCAGAACATCCAGCAACAAACTGCCCATTAATAACCAAACTTCTTTTTGTGCTTGCCCAGAAAACCTTACCCTGCAAGTTACTAGAGCTGATTTTGGAGGGAAATTAAGTTATGAGCTGCTTATTAAAACTGATTCTGACTGAAGATTATGGTAGTATTTTCAGTGAGAGCCTTTCAATCTCTGCTTAGAAGCACTGATTGCCACCAATTTGCTCTTTTTTTTTGGTTAATTACAGGTACCCTTCTGTCCTTTTCCCCAACAAAAATTCTACATATAATTGATGCTTACCAAACAGTTAAAAATGTGTATTTCCATGGCCTCCCTGGAGGCCCAGCACACTGCCAGTAAGAATGCCATGGATGAAAAAGGGGTGCCTGTGCCTAAGCTGTTGCCTCAGAGAAAGCTGGTGGTGCCTGAGTGCATTTAGTGAGATGACAGCCATTACTGTAGACTACAAATATTAATGGATTAATAGCATCAGCTGCTGAATTATCAGCTGAAGAAAGCAGTTTGAGGTTACTACTTGCTACTAAACCAAACTCAGCTCTTCCCTGAAGTCACAAAAAAATCAAGGGGAAGAAAGCACCCAAGCAGAGGGGCAGACTGGTGCTGAGCTGAGGAGAAAGCACAAGCCTCTTTAATTGCAATAATAGTAATGTAACTTCTTTAGAATATTTGTCTAGTGGCTAAAAAGAGCATGCAGCCTTAGTTGTCATCATTGCCAGCACACAAACCACCACAAAGATAGTTTTCTTTCTTCTGATTGCTTTGCAATTAGAGGTAAAAATGGGAATGTAATTTGAATTTATATACACTCATCCAAAGTTTTTGGAACATGATTATCTACAGTGATTGATATCCCAAGTGGGGAATTACTGCATTAGAGACATATATACAGCTCTTATGTACAGCCAGTCAGAGGATGAGTTTCTGATACTGAGCAGTGGAATTTCAGTGCAGTCCAGGCTGAAACATGGCCGGAACCGGACAGATTGTGAGATCTTCTGTATCAGTGGCTGAAGTGAAAATAAGCAATACACACTGAGAGGCTTTTATAGATGATAAATATGAGCAATAACTTAATAAAGAGCATTTGAAACCCTGCACACATACATCCATATGGTGCAACTGTCCCTCTGATCTGGAGTATCTTCCTGAATGTGGGTAGCTCACTTCAGTGTAAAACTAACCACGGCTTAAAAGTCCCAGCAACAATGCCACCATCAGAGACATCAGGAGCAGAACTTCCACTGCAAGTTAATGGCAATTCATCTCTGAGTCACCAGCACCTCTCTCATCCAGACACCAAAGAACTCTTTGGCCATGAGGCAATTTTACATCTGCTGGGGTAATGAAACCCCTCTAGTCTAAAGCATACAGTGCTGGAGGTTTTAGCTATTATGTGCCACTCTCTGGCCTCTGGCACAGTGTATTGCAGGCTGGCAGGCCAAGTGCCTTGGGGACACATCAGCTGTGGGGGAGGCTGGAAGCTGGACACACACCACTGGAAAGACTGGCAGGTGTGTACCAGGTGTGAGGGACTGTTGGGAAAGCAACATTCAAGCCAGCATGGGCCACTGCTGTCAATCTGAATTGACTTTGTCATACTGAGTGAAAAACTATGCTTTAGAAACCATGGGTAACAGCTGAGCTTTCAGAAAATCATAGCTGTTATTCAAATAAATTATATCTCCTGTGAAGAAGATGAATATTGCAACTTAAAAAAAATTAGGGAGTTTGCTTTGACAACAAATTGAGGCAACCTAAAAAAGAAAATCTGCTTATGTCAAGCCTTAGGAAGTGGGCAGTGAATTGGCTAAGTGATAGTTATATGGTTTAGAAGTCTGGCTGTGCAAACCACTTCCTATGTATGCAATTTATACATATAAAAGACAATACTATTTTCTTCCAAGTACAGAACAGCCCACTGAAATTTATGAGCTGCTATTTTAAAAAATAGCACTGCCATAAACCTACAAACTGTTGAGCAATGTAGACCTTCTTTTAAAAATGGCTCTTAGCTTAAAAAAAAAAGAAAAAAAAAAAAAGGAAAAAAAAAAAAAAAAAAGAGGCAGCAGCAAAATAGCCACTAGTTTGATGATGAGAACAGAGACAGAGAATGGTGACAAGTCTCATCCAGGCTGAGTGCCACTCACCCCTTCTACAAAGCATTAAAAAACCCCTGACCTGGAGGGAATAAGGACAGTGAATCTTTTAACAGCAGATGCCAAGGGGAAAGCACAACATATTAAACTTACAGAGGCAAATCTCCTGTTCTGTTTGAGGAAGTCACATCACAGCTTTTGCTGAAGCCCAGTTTATGAAGAAGAGGAACCCTGCATGCAGCCAGGTGGCTAATGCCAGCACACCATATACACAGCAGCACAGCATATACAGTATGCCAGCACAGCATATACCATAGGTATACGTATATATATGTACACACACAGGTTTATATATATATATATATATATATACATACACATAGTTAAGATAGAGAGATATCTGTATAGAAGTGAAGGTGTATGGAACTGTAAGTAGATGTTGGTATCAGTGAGTTTCCCTGACACCTTTACCAGGAACTTTTTAGAAGGCAAGAATATAACCTAGAAATAGTATTATCTGAAACTTTTATTTGTTGTGATTTGTAGCTTCACACAAATACTGAAATGAAGATGCAAGTAGTTGAGATTTTCAGTTCGCAGGCAGAATACAGAAACACATGGAAGATTTTTTTAGATTAACAGCCAGAAAATAAATGAATGCTGTAGAAAGAAAATTGAGTATTTAAAAAATGTAATAAATTAGCTCTTTTAAAATTACATTCTATTCTATTCTATGTGTGCAGATGTACATTTTCTGTTTCCCATGTTTGTGTTTAGTATGAACACATGACAAAGGCAAGTTTTTCTGTTAAAACAGGTGAGAATCAGACAATGGCTCAGAGCCACACTAAATATTTTTTGAAGTAGAACAACATCTTCCCATTACCTTAAAAGAAATAGTCAATCAATTTAAACTAAAGAATCCTACAGATATATGGTGAGGAAACCAATATAATTCCTAATGTTTTTATTTACCAGGATATTGTAAAATCCTTTGTTAATAGTTGGATATCTATAGAAACCCATACTTTGAAACAGCAGTGGGTAGACAGACACCCCTAATTATTGATAGATAAAGCAAACAAACAGTAAAAGTATATTTTGCCTAACCATGCTAGAAAAATCAGAATATGCTGGGTGAATGAAATACACTGAAGAACAGGATGAAACTATTGTGTTCCTAACATAGCATTACAGTTGATCACTGCTTATCTCTCTCCTTCATTTTATCAATGTAGTTCAGCACCTCTAGAGTCCTCCTGCCAGCCAAACTCAGGTACTCGGTCTCAGAAGAGAAGGCGTCTGTCCCGGCCGCGCGGCCGGAGCCCGCGGGCTGCGGCGCCTCCTGCGCCGGCCGTTCGTGCTCTCCTGCGGGGCCGGCAGAGCGGGGAGGAGAGAGCTCGCCTGGGCTGCGGGCAGCTGGGAGGGCTCCGCCACAGCTGCACACCCCCAGGGTGCCACACTGGGTGCCCACATCCACTTTCTCTACGGTCACAGAGCCCTCGGTCTGCGACCAAGCATCGCACCTGGTGCTGCTAGTGACATGCTCCCTCTTAAAGGCAGGGTGTGATGGGCCCTGAGACAGAGCTGTGTCGGTTTTATTTTCTTCCTCTGTGGCACAAAAATCAGAGTCCTTCTCCTGAAGATTGTTTGCTTCTTTTCTACCCAAAGTACTTCTGGGCTTCATAGCCACACTTTGGGTGTGAGAGCTCTTGGTGGCCTCTCTGCTTGCTGAGGCTGAGAATAGCTTGGTACCATGTGTCTTCAAGGATGGTTCATTCAGATATTCCATCCTTTTGGCTTTGTCTTCCTCTTCAGACTGTTTGAACAGAATTGTGCAATTGTAACTGTTCAAATAGTTCAGTAACTACGGACTAAAGTAATGACTTGCTAATGGCTAAGTGAAATAAACATAAAGGCCAGAACGGTCTGCCTTTGGTTGTTTGCAGATTTTTTCATTCCTTCTCCAAGGATGGCTCTTGGTGAAGAGAAGGTGGCCAATGCAGACCTCCACTCTCACATAAAATTTATAATTATACACCATGGCATTTTTGTGTTCAAGAATGACTGAAAACACAGTGTGTCAAATCATTCTGCTTTACATACAGGAAGCACAGAACATTGCTTAGCCTCTTTCCACAGTCATGCTATGTAATTCCACAAGGCCAGTCATTATCAAGAGAAGAGACCACAAGTCTGTCAAACTACTTATGAAAATTTACAGCTCATAATTTCTTGTCCTCATCACACATGAAGTTATCTCATACAAAACAAAACAAGATTCCAGCTACATCCACTCGGGCACAGAGATATGATTCAAATAAAGCCCTGCCAGCCCACAAGGATTTACTCACTGTGTCAGGACTAGAGCTCAAATAGCTCTCAGTCTGCCTTGGAGCGTAACTGTGAGACTGGCTGCTGAGTGGTGACTCCATATCTTGAAAAATTAGATGGAAAAGAAAGAAAAGGTTACTCACTGAACAATCCCCTAAGATCCAACTCTCAAGTACAGCATATAGAATTAAACATTACTATTTCTGATGCAGTTTTAAGATACTGTATGATGAACAAAATGTTAGCAAGGTCAATCTAGTTCTTAGTGATAATTCTTCTCACATCTTAACAGAGATTGTGAGATGGATCCCCCAAAGCCTCAGCTGTACTGTTAATCAGCTTCAGAACTGTGCTACCCAAAAGGAGGAGGGATTCTAGAGCACAACCTGCAAGAGAGCGCAGCAGACTCCATGTGCACATTGGCTGCCATACAAGTTATCTATTTCTCTCTTGGAGGCCTCTGAAATGCAGCCAGCACAGCTGACCCTACAGCTACTGAGGGAGTAGGAAGGATGTAGGATTGCCTCGCTTACTCCCCTCTCTCTGCCCACGTGTGGAGTGACAGCATACAGTCTAGTGGAAGAGAATATCTCTTCAAGGAAAAGCAAGCACAGCTAATTCTTAGTTACCTGGTAATGCTAGTTGTCTTTTTACAGTGCTGTGTGAATCAGAAATACAAGCCCTTATCAAAGTTAACATCCTAAAAAGTCATTCTCCCTGGCTTTAAAAGTAATTGTTTCAGTTTCACATGTGGAGAAAACATTTTTAAGTGATAATATATAAATAGTACTAACCTATCTCATGAAGATATGAACTCAGTCCAAACTTATACCCTTTCTCTTGTGCTGCTGTGAACTGCTAAAAATAGTAAGTAAAGTAAATAAGTAAAAAATAAAAGGTATTAATAGTGAGGGTTCAGCTGGATCAGCATCTCAGGTTAAGAGAGGAATATTCAGTTTCTGTATTACATAAAGGAGTCACTGCACTGTACCACAAATCATTTTAAGAGGTATTTTTACCCCTGAGTAGCACCATATATGACTTCTATAGGCTTCTACAGGCAAGACATCTGAAACAATTTTTATATGTATACTGGCACAAAGTTCCTTTATAATACTGAAGCATCCTGCAGATAATGTCTGGGCATTGTGCGCAGTACCTGATACTAAGTGTTGATGGGTAACTTACACAATGTCTTTCAGGCATCAGCCAAAGTGTGAATGAGACCATGTGAACTGTGGACCTGTCTATCTGAGACACGTCACTAGCAGCAGTTCTTTCTGAATTCCATATATAAACCATGATGGAAAAGAAGCTTCCATCATAGTTAATTCAGTGAAGCTATATTCAGTTTCTAACTGTTGTGGACAATCCTTCTCCACCTCAAATGAATCATGCAAACAGTGGGTTTAACAAAAAATACGTATTTTTAAAAGTTACCTCTTCAAATACAAAGACATGGTTCTGATTCCAGGCTGTTTCTTTCAAAGACCTTTCATCACTGAGAAATGAAAACACAAGTTCTCTAGTAAGTGATTTTTCCCCAAAATTTTTATTTTCTTTCTGAGTTAAAGTCCTTACTGGTGACTTTTCAATATTTATTCTGTCTTCAGTAGCCATTAAATGCTTCCCACTACTGAGATCACTGGACTTATCTCTGAACCTGAGATTTAACACCAAGAATATGTTTTTCATAAACTTTGTTTCAGTTGAAATGCAAAATGGAATTGAAGCAATGACAGGATATAGTGCTGTTTTGTAAAAGGGAAGGTGCTATGTATCAGTCTTTGAAAAACATGTCTTTAGTAAAACAGAGCACTCACATAGCCCAGTAAGCTGGCTCTGTAGCCAATGGAATGAGACAGAGTATATTAAAGGACAAGCCAGATCAACAGCTTAACTTCAGGATCTTCAAATTTCAAATTTCTGTGTGCTTATTATGGGAGGATACACAGAGGCATAATGGGCTTTTCTGTGCATAGATTTATTCACATTGTATAGTACTATTTTAAATAAGTAAACTTGAGTCCTTGGTAATACTGGTTAGAATGTTGCCTTCTTGTGCTCTTAGCAGGATTTCTCCAATTCAGCAAAGTCTCTGCAGTTATCGCTGATTAATAGATTGGTAATTTCCATGACACTCACCTTTTTTTTCTTGAATAACTCTGCACATTCTCCTTTAAGCTATTCTGCTGATCATGGTGATAAGCAAATACCTCTAAAATTAAAAAAAAAAACCCTTGATTTTGAAATGCAACAGAATAAACACAATTTATATAAAAGTTTCTGTCAAATTTTTAAAATAATTTACATAGTTGGATTTTAAATTATGTGGCTGCATTCTGAATATTCATGATATTTTCAGTTGGGGCAGATACATCTCTGGTTATAAGAACATATGTCTTTAAAAGGAGAAAAAAACCCAGAATATATGTCCTTAAAATACGACACACACCTATTTTTTCAATGTTTGCTCTTCTTTCTTTCTTTTCACAGGGCAGGAAGTAGTGCTGCCCTTCGTGACAGTTCTGCCGGTGTGTTTTATGAAGTGCTCTTGTGTCCTTGTAGCTTGTACTTGACACATTGTTGCTTTTAAAGAAAACCTGTTCTGGAGCTGTGAAAATGCCTTCAAGGGGTCTGTCCACAGAATCTTCTTTTGCATTGATTGCAGGATAAACCCTTCTAGTGTCGCAAGAATTAGTTCTGTTGGTAATTTGATTTTGAACATCAGGAACAGTGAAAAAAATGTCATTATTGCTTTGGTTAAAAAAAGGATAAAAATGCTTTGTAGAAGGATTATTTTGTATTGGCTGACTCTCATCTTCAAATAGTGCCAAAAAGGAAAAACCACTTCCATCTTTCAGTTCTGCAGTTTCTTTTACAGTATCAAATATTGGTTCTTTGATTCCTTCACTGTTTTCTGGTTCATTACTGCCTATTATCACTGGATTTTTTCTAGCAGAATTCAAGTAGTCTGGCCTGGGGGTAGGCAATGAGGTATAATAAGGGTAGAAGAAAAACATTTTGCTGAGTACACAAACAAGCAAAATACTGTTAATAGAACACCTTATGATAATTTGATTATAAAAATAGAAAAAACTTCACTGCTCATTACACTTGATTTTGTCCTAAATATACAGTATTTCAACTGAAAAATTGTGTATTTTATTATGTTTTATATCTGCTTTATGGTAATATTGATTTAAAAGGGGTTCTATTTCTTAATGTCTCCAAATATACAAAGTCATGGAGCACATCCTCCTGGACAGAGAATTGTGATTTATAAAATCAGCCACAGTATGTCACTGCTGCTCCACCAGCTGACCAAAGGCAGCCACATCAGGGAGAAAAAGAGGAAGATAGTTTCTTCCATTCATAAAAGTAGTTTACTTAAGACTATATTTCTCTTCCATACTGAAAGCCCATAACAAGTGACTTTCATTTGTACTTGAAATAAGTAATCCTGATTCAGCACAGAGTTTTTCTGTTCAACTGTCAGGAGGCCAGTCAGACATTTTGTTATGCCACTACTTCCCTACCCCACTTCTGAGAGTAGTTGTTTTGAAGATTTTAGCATGTGAGCATCATGGACATGAAAACCATGACGCTTTCACTTACTTGGCTATTAATCTAGCATTTTCACTGGTTTGTTTTCCAGGCTGGATCTGCTGACTGACCTTTCAGAAAGTCTGAGCAGAAAGTTGAGATTCTTCTGAAGGACAGAGATCTGGCAAAAAAGGCCGTTCAAAAAAAGGCTCTTTCTTTAAAACGTTCTGAGCAAGGCTATCAATAGAACTTGAAACTGAAATGTAGTACAGGAAACTCTTACTGGAGAAAATGCCTGGGGTGTTTTGATCAGCAAACCTGGAATTGGATAAAGATTCTGTGGAACTTAAATGAGAAACTAGTTTTCTCTAATTACAGAAACCTCACCAGGACAGTTTTAGAAGGCTAAACACACTAGAGTTTATTACAGAGGATACTTGGATAGATCTACATGAGGAAGGTAAAACCATTTTGTGAAGCAATTCAGAGAGTCTTTCTCAACTCCAGCTGAATATTTTGTTATGCAAAATAAAATTTAAGAGTAGATGAGGAAATATGACATGAAAGCTTTTAATTAATATTTAATAACTTTGAGGTGCTACAGGTCTCAGAATTATGCACATCGATTACATCAATTACTGATGATTACATCATCAGTATGTTAAATTAAACAATTGTATAAATTGACATCCTACTTTTCACATACAGTGAAAGAAACTCCCTTCACAGAAGAATTGTGATCTCTTGAGGAATAAGAATTTATGACTACAATGGATGAAAACAAAATGAGGACAATACAAAGAAATAGATCTGAAGAACAGCTGGAAAAGAAATGTTGTTAGTGACCCATGAATGGGTAGAAGATGAGAGGATGTGACATAAGCAGATAAGTGCAGGCCTGATAGCTGGTGGAGAAATGAGAGATGTAGATGACATAAGGTTATATAGGGCTCAGTGTAAATATATTATTTGGGAATTCGCTCAGATGTACGGCAAGGTGAATACCATGCTCATTTTAGGTTTTGCTGGAGAAATCCAGGAGAAGTCACAAGAAAAGTAGAAGTTTAAGGGGCTGATGTGTTTAGTTATTATTTGTCCAGTGATTTTAAAGGTCACTTGACTCCCCAAGCAAACAGGCCGCAGACACTTCAGGAACAGCAAAATACTGTATGGCCTTTTTATGTCTCTATCCAGCCTAAGCTAGAGATGGATAGGAACTTTCAGCCAAATGGCAGGCTTATGGAATAGAAGGAGTAAAGTAAGATTAGCTACGTAGGACTTCTGGGTCCAAGGGAGAGCCTCTGGAGAGAAAATTAAATAAAATGTTCAGTACAAATGAGTCTGGTCCTAAACCATCTGTGATTGAAAGATTTTTAATCAGCATATACAAAAAGAAATCTATTCTTGATTTCTATCCATTCTTTTAAAAACAAAGTGTATATTCCCATACAAGTATTATTGAATCAATTATAGGGAAAAAAAGAAAACTAGATCACATATGAAAGAGAAGGAAAAGAAAATGCTTTTTTCCTGGAATCCCTAGTATAAATAATGCAGGTGCAGAGGCTCAATTCTATTGCATCATGATTGTCAGAAAAGCACTTGCAACGCTGCCCGGAACTAATAACACCTGGGGCAGCTGCCCCCTCCTCATGGCCTCTTAGTAAATCTGTGCTATCATTCAGGGTGAATTAAGCAACACTATAATGTCTGTGACATTGCAAAAAATAGATCATGGTTCCAAGTGCCTACCCACAATTCAGATTTTGCTGCTTTTCAGCAAATTTAGATAGCTTTGTATGTTTAGTATTTCCATTTGATTTCAATTTCTATTTGAAAAACTGTCAGTGAAAAAAACAAGTAACAATAAGGTTCCGAGTATTTTAGTATTTTTCTTAATTAAACCTGACTGTTATTTTCCTCATTAATGTAAAATCACTGCCTACCTATTAAATGGCTTGAACAGCTCCTGAGGCACTGTATCAGACTTCCTGAAAATACACTGGCTTGGAGGTTTTGTATTCCAAGGGTCTTGATCGAAGCTGTTGCCTGGCTGAGAAAACAGTAGAAGCTGTCAAACTGTGAATATACATAATTGTTGCAGTCTTTAAAACTTTCAACTTGGGTTTGCAAACAATATACATATTTTCCCACTATTTTTATTTATTTATATTTTTACAGCAGAAGCCCAAACCTCTTTACAGCCCAATTGTTGCCAAACAAAATTTAGCCAACAGAACTAAATTTTGAGCATGACAGTAACAGACAGTTTTTTCTCATCCCATTGTCCATTCATCTGGTTCATAGCTGCCCATTTTGGTTACTAGAATCCCATAGGAAACTTCATCAAAAGCCTTCCTAAAGTCAAGGTAAATAATGCCTGCTGTTCCCTCCAATTCCCAGAGCTACTAATTCCATCACAGAAAGCAATTGTGTTCACCAGGTAGAGTATGACCTTGGAAAATCCGTGGCTGTTTGCAGACACCTTCTTGTTCCTCATGTACCTTGGAATTGCCTCTGGGAGCTTAGCCCCTTAATCCTTCCAGGGACAGAGGTGAGATGATGCTTCCCCCGTTCATGCTTACATTTTTGCACATGGACATAACGTTTGTGTATTTCTTCTCACTGGGAAGCTTCTCTGATTACCACAGCCTTAAATGGTGATAAATATCTGCCTTGCAGTGATGTCATCCAACACCCTGAATATACTAGGTTGAACTCTGTCCAGTCTCATCTATTTCTATATTGTCCAGGTCACAATGGATTCTCTAACTTGCTCCTTCCCTACTGGTTCATTCAACTCCCCGCAACTCCTGACTGCATTTTAAGATGAGCCAGAGAGCAAATCTTGTCTGAAAAACTTGAAGCAAAGTAGTCTTGGAGTACCTCAGGCTTTTCCATGTCATTTTTCACTAGGTCTCAACTCTATTTGGCAGTGGACAGCGTTTTCCTTGATTTCCTTTCTTTGATGACAACTTGCAGAAGTCCTCCTTGCTGTTCTTCTCACCCATTGTGATTCTCAGCTCTGACCATCCTAATGCCATCCCTCCAAGCTGAGGAGATGCTTCTGTCTTCTTCCTGCATTGCCCATCCCTCCTTGCACTCTTCCTCTTTGCATTTGACTTCAGTCAGGGATTCCCTGATTCTGCCAAACTGGCTTCCAGAGTTTAATAATTCTCTTGCACATAGAGGTGGACTGTCCTTGTGTTTTGAAAACATATTTCTTGAGCTTCTTTGTTCTTCAGGTCAGATTCCTGTGAGTTTCAGCCTACTCATTCCCTGAACAACCCAACATCTCCCCTTCTGAAACTCTTAGAGCATTTCTTCCTCGTTTACCTCAAGACTTCAGAATACCACTGAAGACCATTGCTTCTGAGTGGTTTCATAATACCATTGGTGAAACACATTTTTTTTTTTATTATTTCCATTGAATAATATAATTGCTAAAAAAGCATATTATATTTGCTATCACTTTTCTAAGGATGGTTCTTTTAAGAATCACAAAGTTAACAAAACCAAAAAATAGTAATATGCATCAGAACAAATAACTTTCAACTGTTTTTTAAAAGTAAAGAGTTAAACAGCAGAACACTGAAAATACTGTAAGAACTGTGTTAATCACTGAGACATTAAAAGATAAAAAATTAGGTCATGGGATCACCTGGGATCATGCAACACTCAGTTACACTATGTTTAAGAAAGCTGTATTTCTAATTATAATATATTTCAGGTTTCTTTAACCAAATTTATAACCCAGAAACAAAAGAAATCCACTGGTAGGTGATTCTCTATTCTCTTCAGATAACAGCAACACTGAGAGTTCAGTGAACAAAAGCTCAAGTTGAACTTGAGGACAATAAAATAAATATATTTGTATATACATAATATTCACTGCCAACAGCCTACAAAAAATGTTGATCAACCATAATTGCCATCACCATTACACTAGTTTTACACACCAAATAAATGAAATTTAGTTTAAAGTAATTCCATGGTAGCAAAACATTAACCAAACCTGGTTTTGCATCTTCTTTTCAAAGATTTGTTCCCAATTGTTGCCCATTAGCTTTGTGTTGAAATTTTCTTCTGAAAGCTGTGTACAGTTAGAGAGCTGAAAACCAGAGGAGGACAACAGACAAGCACTAAATACTCTTGCCATGTTTTCTTCGTTTTCCATACTAGAATCAACATAGCCTAATTCCATTACTTGTGACAACTAGACAAAACATAACAAAGAGATTTTTTTATTTATCTAAAACTATTTTGATTTAAGCATAAAGTTCACAGTAATCAAGCCATTCCATATTTTTCACATCTCTGCACATAAACCACAAAGAAAAGAAAATTTTCTATATTCTGATATGACTTTTCACTAAAAACTTAAGGCAATAAGGGCTTATTTCAGGGAAACATGTAAGTAATTACATAATTTGAAGCATGCAGACAAATGTTATCCTGATGAGAGATGAATATAAACACATCTTTAGCTTTTTTTCAATTAATATATAAGACGTAGCATGAAAATAGTTTATCAATATAGTCTTAAAGAGCGAGAAGACTCCATGTATTTAATGAGATTTGTCCACTCTTTGAAAAATCACTTAAAAATACAGTAATTACTGCACATTTTTAGTCTTATATCTTAAGAACAATAAACTTACCTTATGCTGGTATTTTACTCTTTCTGAGAGATGCTGTCTTCTGCTGTCCAAAACTTGTTTTTGTAACCTTGTTAAATGAATAAAAACAGCCTATGAAATACAAGATCCAAAAGATTAAAATATTCTGAGTATTAATTTCAAAATAACTTAGGAATATATTTCCACACATCTTAAAACAGCCTGGCTTTTAGGCAGTTATGAGCAGCCTATCTGTGAGTCGGTCACTTTAGGGTGTCCAAAGCTGGATGGGAAAACAGTGTAAGTGGGTAATACTGTTTGAATAACCTGCTTCTTGAGATAAACTTAATATAAGTACCTGACATGAGTACAGACACATAACCTTCTAAAAAAATATCTCAACTTCATGTGCAGTTTTTTATTCAGAATTCATTAATTACTCCTTCACAAAAAGAGTATCACTGGAATAACAGGAGTGGTTGTGAAACTTCCCTGTTTACAATGGTATGTTTTCTTAATACCCCAAATGTTGTGACTATAATGAAATACCTCTCCCAAAACCTCACTATTGCATAACTATTGCCTATTTTATACAAGTACCTGCTCTGAAGATCATCTAAGTTTGATTTATGTTGTGTACGTAGAGGTGACCTGGGGAGCTCTAAGTTATGTCTCTTTATAGTTTTTCTTTCATCTTCAATGATATCAATGTGGACTGGCTTCCTCACGTTCTCTGCAATGAATGTATTTGTTATGTCAATGCTGGGCTTGGAGAAAGTTTTTAGGTTCCTGAATTTTCATTAGAGTACAAAAGCTGTTGTTTTATATTTCTTAATATATTTAAAGCCATATTTGTTTCTTTCTTTGCTACTAACAATACAAAAACTCTATTCTAAATGGCACAATAGTATAAAATTATTGAGTCAGTCACTATGTGTGTACAGTCTCTGTTGCCTTTCCTCAGTCATCTTCTACTCTTCTGAGCATAGCACAAAAAGCATTCCATAATCTGGTTTATGAATATGTCACAGATTACAAGAATCATAGAATCACATTTAGGTTAAAGAAGACCTTTAAGATCGTCAAATTCAGCCATTAAACCAGCACTGCCATGTCCACCATTAAACCATATCCTTAAGTACCACATGTACACTTAAGAGCTAGGACTCAAGTTTTAGTGATGTTTCTTAAGAAGTTTAATAATGGATTTTAAGAAAGATAATCTGGGTAGAACTGACAAGACTATTCCAAATGCTTCCAAAGTTATGAAAAAGGAAATGAATGGGAAATGGACCCACTCAACAGCAAAGCGGAAAATAAGTGAATGTGGGGTTAAATTAATTAATAGAATGGAGAAGGTAGTAAGTGTGTGCTGTGGTTTAGAAACAGTATTCTCCAATTTAGTGTTCCCACTGAAACACTTCAAACCATGTGCCACTTGCTCCTTCTCCTTTCCATCTCCCTCTCCTTTTCCTTCTTCCTCTCCCCATCACTCTGCAGAGTATGGAGAGGAGAATTGGAAGTAAAAAAGGTAGAGATCACGGGTTGAGATAAGAACAACAGCAATGAAATAAGAAATTATATTCATAACAGAGTGATGATTCACAAGCAGGTGTTCACCACAGGAAGCACAACATTCCCCGGCCACTGGCTTCCCAGTGCCCTGCTGGATGGGACTCCTTCCCCTGTGCATGATGTGAGGAGGTGCAGAATCACCTCAGGGTCCTGGCCAGGCCCGTCCTACTGCAAACATTCACCCTGGCCTGGCCTGGAACCAGGACACTGCATAAGGCTTTAAAGGTGAAGTAGGTAGGAGCCAAAGTTCTTTGATTCCTTTTATACCCGGATTCTTTATTCAGCCATCATTTTTGTATTAACATACAATTTTTTACTTTAAAAATAAAACAACATTTACTTGAGGGTTAAGTTGTAAATGGAAGAACAAGAACTAAATAACAGCAGTAATAGCTAAGAATAACTACTTCTGATGTGTCAGAATACCCAAAACTCACCAGTGTTGTCTTTTTTGGTTGATAGCTGGTTAACCACATACAGATTAAGAAGATCCAAACTGACAGCTGAACTTTTAGGAGATGATACTTCCAGGAGCTTCATGTTTGACTTAAGTTTCTTTCTTTCAAAGTATTCCTTAATTTTTTAAAGGACAGAATAACTTTTTGATAGAAGCTTCAACAACACATTACCAGTATAGGTAATTCTTTTGAAATTAGCAAGCAAGACTTAGAAACTATTCCTAATATAAAAGCACACGTTTAAGTATCTCTGAATTCTCACACCTCAGTTGCTCTGAATTTATTTTTATTGCCTTGAAAAATAATGCAAATACAACTTGGTCATATTCAAAATGAATAATTGTTATCTTGATGCCAAAAATTTAGTCCTTAAATGCTCACTTCTCAATTTTGTGTACAACCACTAAAAATATTTCTTAAAATAAAAGATTCCAAATGTGGCAAGGACAAAGTCCTAAAAAAATTGAAAGGGTCTTTTCAGGAAGCATATAAGATAAGCAAATCTTATATTAAGCAAATCAGCAAGATTACATACACTAGATGTGCCATCTATAATGACACAAAGAGTTTATTGTTCTCCAAATTTGGCTCTCTTGACAAAGAAAATAGTCTTCTGACAAAAAAAGAAAAAGGCAGAGGAAAAAGTAAAAAAGAAAGTCTCTACAATTCAAAAAATCCAGAAAGAATTTTTGTTACAAGGAATAAAAAGAGATATGATTGACACTTTAAATATATCAGGATAAGAATACAGGAAACAAGCCTCTCCATTTTGCAGAGACTATTAATAACCATCCTAAAATCATTAAGTATAGCAGATGAATAAATAAACCCAGTAAGATTTTTTTTCTAAACAAAAGAAGGATATTGAAAACTGAAGGCTATGCCAAAACAAAAAATAGCATTGGCTTTTCTTCTGAAATGTAATCCCTGTCATGATAGCAGGTTGCATGTAACTAATATACCTGTTTGGTATGTTATAGCTAACATGTTGGTAACTAACTTTTAGTATAATTTATTATTATCTTTAGCTTCCCAGGATGATATTATCTATGGAAAATATCTGTTCTTCAGTTAAGACTAATATCTTCGGTAAGGTAAAATCATCCTGTATACAAATCAACACTTCAAACTTCATGTTACTTTAGGGTCCACACCCCCAAAATGTAACCAGTTCCCTTCAGTGTTTTTTCCCCAACATCTCTAAATTACTAAATTACTAATAATTGTATAAGGGCAATTAGAAAATTACCACTGTGTTTAGCAATTTAGTACTACATTAATAAAAACAATCCTGTCTTTTCCTGTTTTCCCTCTCCACTGAAACTAATTACATAGTTGTAATATAAATTATGTGCCTTAGGCCAGTAATCCCTGAGAAAACAGAGAGCTCACAGGCCTCCAGGAAACTGGAAAAGCGATGAGGACAAGCTGCTGATTGGTCCCACATTTCCATATATAAATGTTTTAATTTGAGTAATTGTCTCTGTACAGTCAGCCTGCTTTTTCCTCTACCTCTATATGTCTGTGCACCTGCTCTGGGTATTGGAGTTATCAGCTTCAGTTGTGGAGCATCCCTATACAGCTTCATTCTTCCCTGCTGCTGAGGAGGAAACTGACTCCACTTATCACGGTTATAGCCTTTTTCTCTTACTGTTTTCTTTCTCTTTCCTGTTTGAAATCTCTTCTGCTATACCAGGGATATGTTTGATTTCCTTATTTCACTTTCAAATTCAAAATACAAATAAGCTGTCCTCCTTTTGCAAATGCCAGAAGAAGGACTTTAATGAGCCTAACATATTTTTACATGGCCTAGAAGAATCACTGTGTATGTGTGCATTGGGCCATCTGACCACATGTTATCACCTGAGGCTTCAAGCAACCCCTTGTGTCCCCACATACCAACACAACATGGTAACAGAAGTAATCCAGGAGAACTAAAACTGGACACAGGCTAATTCATTCATTCATTCATTCATTCATTCATTCATTCATTCATTCATTCACTCCTTCTCTTCTTGTAATTCAGTTTAATAAATCTAGAATAAGACTTCTCCCCTAAAAGTCAGGGAAACACATTGTAACTCTTTAGCTTCTGTTTTGAATCTCACTCCAAATGCTTTGAAAGTTTTACCTAAGTGAACCCACTAAAGTTTTACGTAACAATACAAAATCCAATATGGCCACAATGGTTTACCTTTTGTTTTCTCCTTTCTTGCTTTAATATGATTCTGCTTCTGTAAAATGCAAATAATTATAATTTTAATTGCAAAAGTATAATCTTGAGTCATGGCTTGAATTAGTCATCAATGGTTCTGAGGTTTTACGATACAATACGTTAATGTTATATATTATGTAATGTTATGTTACATGTTATGCTATGTTATGTTTGTTATGTTCTAGTGGATCAAACCTTCAGGTAGTAAAGTCAACATATGTCTGTTGAAGTAATTTTGACTGATCCCAGTTTACTCCAGTAGGGTTAAGGCCACATACAATATTAGGCTACCAAACACATTTAACATAAAAAAAGAAAACAGAAAAAGCTTTTAGTCATTTGACTTGTAATGCACATTTCATCAATTTGTAATTCCTTAAAACTTAAGGAATTAACTTATATTGTCAATATATTATTTTCTGTTCATTTTCTTTGTCTTGCTGCAACATAGCTACAAAACTGTATTAGCAAACAAAAGGAGCAATATATGAACTTTTATATTTTGGGACTTTCCAGAATATTTGGGACCGTTTGTAAAATAGGAAAGCAAACTAGATTTACACTACAAGTTGCTGTTGTTTGTGCAATACAGGAGACAGTTATACCTCCAACTTCTTGTCTCATCTGTCAAATATAGTCTTATGTGAAATGCCTATAGGACTTGGTGTATAAAACTGGAAGTTGGGGTCACTGTTCAATGAGCAGAGTGAGCCTGGCTGCAGTCGTTAGGTCAGTAAGATTAGGACTACTTGTGAGGGTTAAAAATATGGAATTGCCTTTTGCTTAAAGTTAGAGCAAACTTTCCAAACACATGCATATAACATTCAACCTTGCAGTGGGAGGAACTCAGTGATGAGTAGTTTTTCTGACTTCTAAAATATAAACCCCAGATTCACCCAAGAAACCCTGATAGATATGAACAGCAGCAGCAAGCAGCAGGTTGATTTGTATTTGCTAAATGTGTGCAGTACTCCTATACACTGGGTTTTCTTATAGAGGGTATGGGAGACAGGCATTTAGGACAAAGCTTAGGTTGTTTTTTTGGGCATATTTCCATGTGAAACTCTCCCTTCCTCCTGCTTCACAGAGGCAACATTCAGAAAACTCAATTTGCTGGGAAGACTCTCAGATGGGTAAAGTGTTAGTTTGATTCTGCATAGAGCCTGGATGATTACAAAGCTGTGCTCAGCAATGCTGCTTCCCAATGTCTGACAAAATCTGTAGGGTTTACATTTCTAGTAGATTGGCAGAGGACACAGCACCCAAAGAAAGAGAACATAATCTTTTTTCTTTCTTTATCATTACAACTCAGTTTGTAGTACTTTACTATTTCAGTGAATATCAATACCTGTGCATCCTTTTCCCCAAAGGGTAACCACTGCTTTTTGTGAGGGTGTGAGAAAGCCTCATCCAGCCCCTGTCTGCGAGGGACACTGAGCCCAGACGTGACCCCGCGCCTGGGCGGGGAGGGCAGCCGCGCCGCCTCGCAGCCTGGCTCAGGAGGGGCCTGGGGCTGCCACACACCACGGCCTGCCTGAAACACACACACCGTGGCACTGCTGCTCCACGGAGAGACCACAAACACCACGTTCGGTCACAAACACCACGGCTATGCGCAGTTTGTGAGGGGAAATGAGGCCTGAAACACACCCCATGGCTGTGCTCAGTTTGTGAGGGGACACCGTGGCTGCCACACACAACATGGCAGTGCCTGGTTTGTGAGGGGCCATCAGGGCTGTTAAACACACCATGGCGGCGCCCAGTCTGTGAGGGACACTGACACAGCACGGAGCTGTTTCTGTCGCCTTTGAAGAGTTTCACTTACCGACTGCCACCCACCCAGTTCATGTTGGGCTGCTGAGGAGCAGGGAGGGAGGGCTGCCCTGGGCGCCGCTGGCACTGCGGGTAGAGGCGATGGCTGCCCCTGGGTTCGCAGCCCCCAGCAGGGCCACGGGCCCTTCTGCCGGGCCTCCCGCTCCCTGCGAGCACCAGGACAGCTGCTGTCCGTGCCCCGGCTGGCAGAGGAGGAACTGGTGGTACAGCGATTGGCAGACAAAGGGAAAGGATGCAGAAAGCCAAGCAAGGCAGCTGATGGGGAAGAGGCGATGCTCTGGTTGCTGCTGCCCTTCTTCTACCCCTGGTGTTTCCATATAGGCTGCTGCCAAAGCCATCGCCCTTTCCCAAGGGAGTCACGAACATCTTGTTGTCCCAAGTGAATTGATTTGTCTTTCAGGTCCAGCTCATCTCTGCTACAACCACTGTAATTTTTAGATCAAGAGAGCACTTTCCATCCTGCTCTTTCTCAGGTATTTTAGGGGCAACAGGGGAAGCAATAAGCATTTTCTACAGGCAGATGTTGTTGCCTTTGGTCCCGCTTGATGAGCTGTTGTGTGTAAATGTGACTAACTCTCGAGGAGGGATGGAGAGCCACTTGGGGAATCTCAGCAGCAGCACAGCTCCACTCGCTCCCTTCCCTATAACTCACTTCCATCGTCTCACCAAGTGAAGTGACAAAACATCATAAAAATTCTACATGAATCTTTTCCTGTGGTGTTTCTTTCCTGAGTTATCTTTAGCCTAACATTTTTCAGGGTACTGAAATTTGATTAGCATTAGTACGACAATGTAAGGAGTGTTAAGAGTAGATATTAGGAGTTTAAAATTAAAAATTTGCCAAGATGTTTCTCCTTCTAATACTTATATTTTGGCTAGGCTGTTTATAGAATCTGATAAGTATGCATAATTGTTTCTTGGAACAACACTAGATTAAAATTATCATGATAAATTATATCTATATTTTAAGTCTATGTTTCTTACAGATATGACAGATGACAGAATGAAAATTTATTTAATTTCTTCACTTCAAATAATAATTTTTATTTTCAATTCCATCTAGTGTAAATGTTGAACTTGCTAATATATGTCTAAGATGTAGTTTCATGTAAAACCTAATCAAATCCCTTTAAAATGTTTTTTTTTTTTAATATATATTTTATATGGCACCCTTACTCTTATTTTTTCACAGTATTGTCTATATTTAAAGGAAAAAAAAGTGGGATTTTCTTTGTTTTTGACTTATTTGATATGGAAGTTAGCAGTTATTTGTAGAATCCAGGAGAAGTTACATGGCAGCTTCAATTATTTATTTTTTAATATAATAAATCTTCTCCTCCTCAAATTATTTCTTGCAAATAAACCTAATGACCTTTCAAGCAGTCATAAAATAAAACACCAGTTCCTTTTTGAGGAGGGCGAAGTAAAAAATTAAATAAGAGCTGAGATGCCTATGATTACATTTCCAGTGTTTGCATATTTTGCCTTGACTGTCAACATTTTAAATATTTCAAATAATTTATCTGAATTTCTGAATGATGGCAAAATTTCAAAGAGTTTTATGACATAATTATTAATTTTTAAAAGGTCATGAGAATGAGTTTCATAGAGCTTAGTTGATTCTTTGAGAAGTGAAACAACTATAGAACAAAGAGCCTTCCTCTATTTGTCAGAGACTAAAGTTTAAAGATTTCCCGTTTTTCTAACTTTTATAGCCACTCTTCAGAATAACTATATCTCATGTTCCTTTGTTAAGAAAGTGTTATACAGGATCTTCTTCAGAACAGCTTTCCAACCTTCAGCACCTGAATTTTCCTCTCTGACATACTTCTTCATTATCAGATCAGCTCTAGATATAAGAGATAATTCAAAGCAGCCCAAAGCAGTCTAAGAAAGCATTTCTTCAGGGAGGCTGGTGTTGAAATGTTGACTGTGCAACTTTTGGCACCCACCTTTGAGTAGGTCCTTACAGAACTCCTGTATAATCAAATAAGAGAGATGGAGGTCTTCTGATGGGTGACTCAAGCATTTATGTTATGCCCCTACTCTATGTCCCAACACACCCAGAGAGGAAGCAGCTAATTTAGACAATGAAACCGTGAATTCAAAGTGTGTGCCAACCCTGTCTGCAGCATTATTGCACCCTGAGGGTTTGAAGATGCTTCATTCCCTAAACATGTTCCCTTGAGTGGACAGACACTGCTTATGTAAAATCATACTCACCAGAGACAGCGAGAGAGAAACAGAAGACGCATTTACAAGAAATTTCTTAGAACTAACTGCATATATTTCTCATGTTTCTTAATGAATCTTCCTCTTTCCAGCAACTGTCCTACTCTAGAGCTCATTATAAAGGAATTACTAAAAAGATGAATGTTAAGTAAAAAACCCGAAACAAACCCAAACTAGTGACTCTCACAGTTAAGTTTAAATATTTTACAACATTTGTGATTTTTTAAAATGTTAATTTAACATGCTTTAACCTTGATTTTTTGTTTGATCTTGATTTTTTAAAATGTTAATTTAACATGCTTTAACCTTGATTTTTTGTTTGATCTTGATATCCATCATTAGGTAACTAAATCCATCTGTAGAAAACTGCATAAAAGATATAGGGAAACTAAAATGCTTTCCCATCTCTATCCAGGCTGAGAATTTCTGGCACTTTTAAATACCAGGATACACTTATTTAGATCCTTAAATATTGACCTAATTATTTTATGCTAGGAATGCATGACTAAAAAAAGCTTGACTCTGTTCCAAGTTGAAGAATTTCTATGGCAAATGCAGTGCTTAAACTTTGTTTACAGAGTTGCATGGCTTTCCTCCAGGTCTTCCATCGCCGCCTTCCATACTCAATGCCATTGCCTTCCTTGAGAGATCAGCTTATGGAGAAATAAAGCAATGCTGACCTTGTGGTGTTTTATAGTAACCTGGTTGATGGTTTTGCTCCAAAGAGTACTTTTTAAAAGATGACTGCGAAATTGCAAAATCATGACAGAGTCTGAGGAAGTTCAAAACAGAAGACAAAGCTTTATTTAAAAACAAAGTTTCCCCTTTTAAAAGTAGTTCCTCTTGAAAGACAGATCTCTCTTTCAATTAATTTAATGAAAAGTCCTTCCCCTATTCACCTTTGAAAGGTGGAGAGATAGAAGATTGTAGCGAGGCTAAATAGTTTCCAAACACAGCAAACTGGCCAGTCCAGGGAGAAGCACCTAATCTACCTAGGTCAAAATTCAATGCTCAGCTGGGAAGAACATGGGATTGGATCCATGTGGGAACTACCAGCCAGGACAGCACTACTGACAACAGTAGGTTGACACATTACTATATGAAGCAGATGCCATTCTTAGGTGGTATTATTTGCATGGAATAATTTTTTAATAGAATGAACTCTCAAGACAAAGTGCCAGCCTTGGCTTGATGGAGAACAGTGTATGAGATCTATAACATAGTCTTATGCTGATAAACCTCACTTTACAAAAACAGTATTTCTATAGAGATTAACAAAGACCAAAGGATCCTCTGCAGATGTGCCAAACTCCAGTTAGGGAACAGGGTCAAAAGCAAATAAGGAGAGCGAGATAATTAAATTCTTGTAAGTGACTAGGAAAAAGCTGAAGGATACCAGACTTGACTTAAAGAGACAGTCTTAAGGATAGCAAAAAGATGACAGGGGGGATAACGAACTCAGAGAAAAATACAAATACAACAGGCCAGAAAAAATTGGGAAACAACTAGGCAAAGTAAGCAAACCACTACATATTTTTTCTTCACATCGACTAGGAGCAAAATCTTTCTAAAAAGTCTAAAGGGACAATTGATGGCCAAGGAACAACACAAGCGTTCAGAAGAGACATGGATGTTACGGAAAAGTAAAGTTAGGCTTTTTGCATCAGTATTCATTGATGAGGAAACTGGGGAGAACTTTATGCAGGAATCCTTCCTGGGGAACTCAGTGACAATCTGTCCAAAGTGAAAATAGCAGCAGGCGAGGTCAAAATGATCTTATAAAGGCAGACTGAGGAGCAGCAAAGCACGAGAACTAAATGGTATTCAATGAAGAGCTTGGTAATGCAGCACTGTGGAAAGGACCACTTGAATTTGGAGACATCTTGGAAACCAGAGGATAGCAAATGTAACATAATTTAAAAAATAAGAATTTTGTGGCAATCTGGAAAGCTCACTTCTGCACAAAAGAAAAAAAAAAAAAAAAAAAAAAAAAAGATTTCCATATAGGCCAGAATGTGAAAAGCCAGTGGAACTTCTAAAGACGGAAGGTTGCTGTAGAACACATGTAGAAAAGAGTGATTGCTGCTGTCTTGATGGATTTAATTAAGGCTGTTGACAACATCTGTTATTGAAGGTTTTAAGAAAATAAAGAACTTGTGAAATAATGGGGAAGGTACTGCCATTGAATAAAATGCAAAAGGGAGGGAAGAGACTATCTAGTTCTTATTTTCATGCACTCAAGCACTGGAGACTGATATGGAACAGAGGCTGACAAACTCCTGAATGGTATGGGGAAGTTGTGGGGTGAGGGAAGAGGGGTAGAGAGTGAGCAACAGTGAACTCTGTTGTTGAATGCCTCTTCCACAACAAGCACAGGCAGACATAAAGTGGAGCTTGTGGGAGCCATTGTCAAAGTAAGCAGAAAGGAGTGTTTCTTCACATATTAAACATCAAGTCTGAGGAATGGCCTTGTCAGATGTTCCTATTTATGTAAGTGTTTACAGGATTTCAAAAGAGACTGAACAAGTAATTTTAAGAGTAATTGTAAAGAATGTTTAATAGAAAAACTTCCCAGTCTCACAAAATTCTCACAGCTTAAAATGGCAGAGATCGGGAGAGTTTGAAGCTGCAGCATCTCATTAAATTGCAATTTTTTTCTCTCCTGGGTATCTGCTTAGAGCAATTGCTAGAGACAGAATACTGTGCTGGGTGAAGCACTGGCCTCTTTGTTTTTGGTTTTTTGGGGTTTTTTTTAATATTTAGAAGTCTCCCAAATAAGAGTTAATAAGTAAACTGCAGTAGATGATATTTTTGTTGTCATACTGAGCAGCTGCAAACCCTCAAATAAATCCTTGAGTCAAGACAAAAGGATGGCAGCAGACCCCATGTTTGGGACTAAAATAATGGTTTTTCTGGATTTATTCCTGCCTTCACTTTTACAAAGTAGAAAACTGACTCTGTGGTGGGCAGTGACAGTATCACCATTGTAAAGTGACACCAGCTACATGATTTTACCACTAATGTCTGTATTCTTGCACTTGGCATGTAGCTTGTTTAAAAAATTTACAATGCACTTGAGAAAAGGTTTAATAAGGTAGCATTAGAATTTTCTTCACATGATCTGAGAATATAAAGCTTTGCAGATTTAAAACAAAAGCTGAAAAACATACTTAATGTACTTGAGACTTCTGAAGGCATAAAACACACATCCTGGTTCAGCTGAATTATCTGTATGATAATGTATGTATGTATGGAATAAGTTTAACAAGAAAAAGAAATCTAGATATTTAAGGCTTAGCTATTAAAGCCTAAATATTAAAGTGAAATTCCTTGTCTGAGAACATCACTTGACAGTTTTCCATGCCTGGAGCAGCTGACATTGACCTCCACCCCGCCTTATTTCCCTCTCCCTCTCACTTTGTAAAGGGAAAATAACTTGTTTATATTTCTTTCTAGAGCTGCATTCTCTCTAGAACACCACTGTTCTCAGAAGTCAGAACTGTTAGTGATTGATCTGCTATTGACTGTCCTGTCACAGAGAATATTCAAATCCCTTCTGGATAAATTATTAAAACCTACAAGCCATGCAGGTTTCAAATTTACAGCAGCAAGTGTGTATCTCCCTAAGGACAGAATAAGGGAAAAAGGACTTCTGGTGCAGGAATGCACCCCATTTATAGCATCTTCCTGTTTTCTCTCTCTTCTCTTGTGGTAACACAGCTCTGCCTAGTCTGGGTACCCCTACAGCCTCATTAGAACCAAAAGAGTTAGAATCAACTGCCTGGAAGGATCAGGCCAGTCTCTCCACACTGACACTTCTTCAACAAGCTTCCACATCCATGCCATTAAAACTGAACCACCTGTTTGTCTTAGATCTCCAGATCTTAAAGGATTTACAGTGTCTGGATATTCTACTGAGGTATATGAATACAGTCAATAGCTTCTCTAAACCAGACTAAATAAACAGATAATTTCTGCTGACACAAATTTGAAATCAAAGGTCAGGGTATCTTATCGCCCTTTTCTGATAAAGACATTTAATTTGCCATTGGTGTGCCTTGATGTTGCAAACTAATTCTGTGGGTGTATTTCTGTACTTATGTAAGTGATGACATTAAGGTAAATAGAAAGTTTGGAAGTACTTCAGAGAAAGGCATTTACTTGAATAATGGCTTTTATGTTCATACTCTGTTGAATCTGACTCAAATGAAATCTTACTATTCCCACACCACCAGGCAAACATACAGCTCAAAATTAAAGAAAAAACCAGATGTTCCTAGCTTACCATATTACAGTACATCATATTTTGGACATTATTTATAATTCACTATTAGTAATTGAAAAGAAGCACTGTGTGGATTCATGTTACATGTTTCACATACTCCTCCACATGAAAACCTCTGTGCACTGAATGCATGACCTACACGCATCTCAATCCTAAATAGCAATGATTCAAAACACAAAATTTATATCTATTTTTCAGTACTTTTATTTTTTTTATTTTGTATGTCCTTATGGCACAGTGGATAACTCCATAAGCAGCAAGGAAATTTCAGTTTACTACAGACTGATTTTATAGGTATTGGATCCTCAGTTAGGATCATATAAGACATCAAATAAATGGTCTTTTGCTTAAAAAAATTGCATATAATTTTGCAAACACTAAATCAAATGGTAGAAAAAATTATTAATGATTGATTATTATTATCTCTTGCATAATAACCTGCATGTTCCAATTCCACTACCTTCATCATAACCACAAAGTTATGCAAGGATGTAGTGCTGGTGTGGGCACAAAACAGAAGATAAAAAAGAGGCATCAGCTGTCATGATTACACTCTAGTTCCTGCAGATACAAACATTCATGGACTTTAGTCACCCGGATACTTATTGCTGCCATATATTCTTCCTCTTCAGATATTGATTCCTATAATTTAAAAATGCACACAACTTATTTTAATGCATTTGATGAATTAAAAAACAATAAAAAATTAGTTTCTCCTTAAGAAAGGATAAATCCCCAAATAGTCTGGATCTAATATCAACATCCCTCCAATTCCGCAGCTTCAGTTACTCAAACTTACTTGATTACACACATCTCCAGAAGTTTATTATAAAGTTAGTAGAAAATGTGGAGACTACAGAGCACAGAACACTGCACCAATATTACTGCAGTTCTGGCAGTTATTTTTCCAGTAATATTGGGAAGTGTTATTATGACTAAATGTAGTAAAATTCCTGCCTTCAGCAGTTAAAAAAAAAAAAAATCAAACACCTAAGGCCATACTCCACAAAGAGGAGTTTGTGCATGGATTACTGAGCAGGATTGTGGCACAGTAAAACTCTTGAGACAGCAAGAACAGAAGAAAGAGGGTATTTAAAACAACAGTTCAGTCTTTTCTTCATCCTTTCAAAAGAAGGAAATACATTCCTTTTATTGACTGAAACACTGTGTGGTTAGATTTGCTTCACTTAAATGTTCCCACAGATCTGACTGTGGGGTGTACGTCTGCACTAAGCACCAAATCACCAGAAGTTTCAGTCATCCAGGATCCTGTGAAGTGAAAGGTCAGCAGATACGCAAAACTGAAAGAGATCTGTGAACTTTCCCCTTGGTAAGAAAATGCTAGAGTAATGGAATATTGCAAATAGCTGTGGTTTGGCAAAATCTAAGAGTATGTTGTGCTACACACAAACCAGTAAGGGAAGTATCAAATGGAGATCATGATTAAAAAACTAAGAAGCCATAAGCAAAGCAATTTCTTAGCCAGTGTATCTTATATCTTTCTGCACTGAAAAATGTATTTTACTTACAAAATAATCTGCAGTGAATTCAGGCTTACCTACCAACTGAATCTCTTCTGCACTACACTAGGTTAGATTTTGACATTTTTCTAGCTTTATCTTGAGTTGTGCATTTAGGGAAAAAAAAAAAGAAAAGAAAAAGAAAAAAAAGCTAGAAGAGCCTGTGTCCAATCTCTGGCCTGTGCTCACTGGCAAAAATGTAACGCACTTAAAGATTTCCCTATATCCTCTCTACCTAACTGTCCAGACTACTATGGGCTGAATTTTTGCAACCTCTTGGGAAGAAATGAGAAATAGATCTCCCTTGCTTCCTTCTTGTCCTGCTGGTCTTGGTATACTGGACTTCTTAGAAGGCATCTAGATGTTTTGATAAGTCGTGTCAGATTTTTAAAAGCAAACCTCACTTGCTCTCAAATCAGTTACATCATTCCTTCATCCTGAAGCTTGTGTTGCTATCTAAACATCATCACTGCACTCTGTTCAATGGGGGGGGGGGGGGGGGGGGGGATTGTTTGGGGTTAACAGCAATGTGACTTCTTTAACACAGTATTTGTTGAGTTACTGTGAGGCACATGGCCTCATTCTCCATTTTTAGGGAAAAACGGGTTCTTCACCGCCATAAACGCCTAGCATTACATTTTAAAAACACACTTTTATATACACATTCTAAACAAATGCTTTATCATACACTATCTTATGCAGTTACCGTAGTACTTTATTTTCAAAGTGTAAAAGTACCAGTGTATGTAAGTACTCTGATCCTTGCCCTGCAATTTCAGTACCTTTTCCAAACAAGTGAAGCAACAGAAGTAAGTAATTAAGAAAACAAAAAATAAAGCAACAAGACAACTGCCTTTACTATGGATTTCTTTGTGTGAAATTGGCCGGGCTTTTCTGCAGGGGCCGTGCGACTCTGTCAGGGTTATTTTGGGCTAACAACGCTGCCAGTGCACAATACCGGCTTCCTTTCGGCGAGAGGACAGGAAATAAATTACGCGCAGCGTGCAGGCGCTGTCCCGGAGACGCCGAGCTGCCCGCCTCCCTCCCGCGGCCGCCGGGCCGATTTCCGACCCGGGGCCGCCCGAGGCCACCGGCCCGGCTGCGCCGCCCCGTGCCGGCGTCACAACCCCCCCGGCCCGGGGAGGCCGGGGAGCGCCGGGACTGAGGCGCTGCCCATCCTGCCGGCGCTGCCGCGGGACCCGAGCTCTCTCCGGCGCTGCCGCCCCCCGCCCCGCTCCCCCCTCGCCGCTGCCGAGGCCGTGCCGGAGGCGGAGCCTGCTTCGCGGGGCAGGCGGAAGGAAAGGGCCGGCCGCAGCCGGGGGCGAGCCGGCGCGCTGCAGGGCCGAGCTCCGCGGACCCGCCGAGCGCCGGGGGATCAACGGTGCGGCCGGAGCCGAGCGCCGGGGGACCCGCCGTGAACCCGGAGCCGAGCGCCGGAGGACCGGTGCTGCTGCTGCTGCTGCTGCTGGTGCTGCTGCTGCTGCCGGCGCCGCGGCCGCGCCCCGAGCTATAGCGGTTGTGGCCGGGGCGGCGGCGCTGAGCGGCCGGGCCGCTGCCGCCGCCGGTGCCGCCCCGCGCGGCGCAGCCAATGGTGGTCGGCGGGGCGGGCTGCGCCGCGCGGGGCTGCGTTGTGCAACGCGCCGCGCTTTGAAGGCACCATCACCCCGGGAGGCAGCGCTCACTCGGCATCTGTCACGGCAGGGCGGCCGGCGGCGGGCCGGGCCCAGCGCCCCGATGAAGACCCGGCGGGACCGGCCTTCCCAGCGAGCATGAGCCACCCGCGCTAGGAGCGGCACGTAGCGGTGCCGAGGCGGGCAGGATGGCCCACATGCTGCATGCGGCAGCCCGGCGGGTGCAGTGGAGCAGGGCGGGCGCCGCGAAGAGGGCTGCGTGCCTGCTGGCCGCGGCGTACGGGCTCAAAATCCTCTACCCCATCATCCGCGGGCGTGTAAAGCGGGCGAGCGGCAGAGGCGGCGCGCACGATGAGAGGGGCCGGGCGGTCCCGCACCGCGCCGGCAGCCGGGGCAGAGCCTCTCCGGCCGTGGACGCGGAATTCTTCAAGCAGCTGCTGGAACTCCGTAAATTGTTCTTCCCGAAGCTGGTGAGTGCCGAGCTGGGCTTGCTCTGTCTTCACTCGTTTGCTCTGGTATCCAGGACCTTCCTCTCCATCTATGTGGCCGCCCTCGATGGAAAAATAGTGAAGAGCATTGTGGAGAAAAAGCCCAGGAGCTTCGTCTTCAAGTTAATCAAGTGGCTGATGATCGCAATCCCAGCAACTTTCGTGAACAGCACCATACGGTACCTGGAGTGCAAGCTGGCCCTCGCCTTCCGCACGCGCCTGGTGGATCACGCCTATGAGACCTACTTTGCCAACCAAACTTACTACAAAGTGATCAGCATGGACGGGCGCCTGGCCAACCCTGACCAGTCCCTCACCGAGGACATTACGATGTTCTCACAGTCCGTGGCGCATCTCTACTCCAACCTCACCAAGCCCATCCTGGATGTTGTGCTCACCTCCTACACCCTCATCCGCACAGCACGGTCCCGGGGGGCCAACCCCATCGGGCCCACAGTCCTGGCTGGTCTCGTCGTCTATGCCACGGCCCGCGTGCTCAAAGCCTGCTCGCCCAAGTTTGGCAAACTGGTGGCTGAGGAGGCTCACAAGAAGGGCTATCTGCGCTTCATACATTCACGCATCATTGCCAACGTGGAAGAGATTGCCTTTTACCGAGGGCACAAGGTAAGGAGGAGAGAAATCGGAAGCACTAGGGTCGCTCCTGCATGCCGGGGTGGACTCATGCTTCCCCTAATACCCTTCTTAACATTTTGGGTCCCTCTGACATTTAAACTTGTTTACAGCCTGGCACTTCCCATTTCTTAGGAAGTCTCACAAGCAATGTCTCGGGGGAACAAATCACAGTTCCCTTGAACTCTGACAGTGTTGTGGTTTTGCAGATGGATTTTATGCTTATCTAGAAAACTAATCTACATTGCTGTGTTTTCCCCACCCAGTCCCTTCTGATGAACTTTTCCAGACTTTTTTTTCCAAACATGTGTATGAACCACCATATTTAATTCAGCAGAAACAGCAACCATGGCACACCAGAAACTCTGTGATGGCTCAGAGCATACTACAACCTTTGACACTCTTTCACATAGACAAGCAAAGATGTAGTCACCAGTCTTAAAATAGCATAAGTACAGTACTTCTGCAATCACAGTTACATAAACTAGTAGCTTGTTTTAAAGCCACCTTATTAAGGGACTCTTCATATTTTTATTAGAAGTAAATTTTGGCTGTAATACCTTTCCAACATGATTGGGAAAAAAGTTGTTTCATGCAAGGTGAAAATGAAAGCTGGAAACCAGCCTGAAGTACTACTCTTTCAGTTCAAGCAATGGTTATATAACATCAATGGTTTATTTTTGAAGACAGAATCGTTCTCAAAAGCTGCCTCTAGTAATGTTTTAAGTGCAGCTAAATTAAACATTTTCTCAATTCCCACATATATGGGCTTGAACTGAATACATATCCACTTGCAACTGCCTTTGACTTCTTAAACCTCCTGGGATAGTTCTCTCTTTGCTCAGACTGCTTGCAAAAACAAGCAGCGTTTCAGGAATCAACTCTGCAACTTTAAGTCACTGAAGATAAATGATCCCCAAATGCTTTCCAGTATAATTTTCGGTTGCTGTGAAACTCTACAGCTGCAACTTTATTAAAAGGATGTGAAATCTATCTTATTTTGATTGTTAGAATTAACTGTTGTGACTGCTATGTTGTTCTTGTATGTATTAGAGATCTTAAAAGAGTTGAAAACCTTCCAATGCTCTGTCAAGGGACAACGGTGTAAATGAGAACCAGGTCCACTGATTTCCATAAAGCCGTGCACTTTTGCTGTGAGACTGCAGCACACTGAGTGTAAAGTACCACATGGCAGATGTGATTCAGAAGTGACAACTCTGGGTACCCCATTATTTCACGTACCCATGTGAACATATCTTGTGCTACATGTCCATCTTTGTTTCATTGTATAAATTACTTTATTATTTTAACTGTAGGTAGAATTGAAACAACTGCAAAAAAGCTACAAGGATTTGACAGATCAAATGAATCTCATTTTGTCCAAACGTTTATGGTACATCATGATAGAGCAGTTCCTGATGAAGTATGTCTGGAGTAGCTGTGGTATGATCATGGTCGCTGTGCCCATCATCACCGCAACAGGATTTGCAGATGGTGGTAATAACATCTTTTTTAACATCTGATTTCTAAATGTTTCTTTAAAGTTATGTCCTCAAAAGACCGTAGTTCCCTTGAGTGCTGTTCACATTGGTTTATTTTTCACAGACTTTCTTAAAACATCTGTGTCTTATGTATAAGTTGCAAGCATAGCAAGTCAGCTGAGCAAATGATCCAACTTAGAGTGTGTGATAAATAGCATGAAGTCAGGACTTAGAGGATCCTTGTATCACACAAGATTGTAATGATTATTGCAGTCTCCTTTTTCATTAGTCACTGTTGGAATGGCAGGCTGGTTTTTGCAGTATCTCCTTTTGCAAACGATAATATGAACTTTCCTAGAGTGCTTATCTTCTCCTTCCATAAACCATAGTGTAATTATAGGTAATTATAGGTAATTTTTCTCTTATTGTTGACCTGTTGGAAACCGCTGATTTTCCCTGACTCTCTGGGAGAAGAGAAGGAAAAATTCAGATTCCAGGTTAGGACGGTATAATTTTTGACATCTTATCACAACTTTCCTAGAAGTTAAATGAGACTCAAATAATGTTGTTATTGCAGATGCTGTTAAGGAAAAAAAAAAAAAAAAAAAAAAAAAAAAAAAGGAGAAAACAGGAGAGAGCAAAAAAGAAAGGTATTAAGGAGGGCTGTTGGTTAATTTGGTTTAACAAGCTTCCTCATGAACAATTAGAACTTACTATATTACGAATTTCATAGGATTCCTACAGCATGAATCCTGCAAAGTCTTCAGAATGATCAGTTCTCAATTGTGTACTTTGAATTAGGAATGAGCAAATTCTTCTCTGCACAGTAGTTCTGTTTCTTTCATGGAAGTTACATTCCAAATCAGGACTGTCCAAGTGGACACGCTTGGTGTGAGCTGTAGGATGGCTTTGTGCAGTGCCCACGTGGTTTAGTTGTTTCACTAAAAAGTTGTGCTGGTGCAGGGCTGGGTGCTCAGCTCCCTGAGCTGCTGCCCATCACGTGCCTTAGGAGGGCACTATATCAGCACCCTGGCTGGCATTCTGGGAACAGCTTCCAAAATATCAGGATGTCTTGTTCCAAACTGAAGAGGCTGTACAGAGGCATTTCACCTCACAGTGAAGGTTATCAGCACAACAGAAAAAGTGATAAGAGTCTTTCTGCTGAGATGGGAATGGGTACAATCAAGAAAAGGAGCATTTAACCACATGTTGTAAATAACTCCTTGGTATTAGAGCATGAATAAAAAAGGACTTGTACTCATGCTAAACTAAATAACATTCCTGTTACTCATGTTTATTCTTTTGTTCTCGTAGCTTTTTTTTTTCTCCCACATTTCAAATGTGGGAGCAACCAGCAACCTAAACTATTAAAACACAGGGTTTAGTATTGAGTCTTGGGGCTTACCATAGTGGTGGTTCACAAACATAATACTGGCAGCACTGTCAAGACCAATTTGAGGTACTACAGGTATTCAAAGAATCAAGCACACCAGAAATTACCTGCTTGGGAAAACAGTGCATTTTGCCTCAGCAGATCAGACGCAAATTTGTTAACATCTCAAGGAAGAGGTAGTCGATTTCAAAATAACAATCCTATTGCTTTAGGATGAGTCAAAAAGGACAGGGAAATGTACAAAACTGGTACCATGGCCAATTTGGGATTACAGGTGTAAAGCCATACATTTTGTTCACTTCTTCAGGAAGGAGAAAGAAAAAGTAAAAAAATAATTCTTCAGTAATAAGAAAAAAGAACCTTCTTTGACAGCAATACTTTTAACTGAAATTTAAAAATTATGTTATATATTTCAGTGAAGAATTTAGGTGGCAAAGACAAGATTTCTCTTTGATAACATTTCTCATTCTTTTTGTATTAAATCATATTCCAAATGTTGTGTCTCAGTTTATAGAGAGTATTTGGAGAGTTTGTGGAGACTATTTTTTGAAGTAAGACTTGGATTTCTCTAGACATGGTGAACATTTATTTTTGTTTATAAAATAAGTGTGACTATCAATTAAATAAATGAAGAGGAAAATGGACGTGTTAGCTTCTGTATGAAACAGACTGTCTATCTGTTAAAATGTGACATTTTCAAACACAGGAGGCCAGCCACATGAAATATATTTTGGACAAAAAGTTAAAGAAAAATTATATTGGTGGGTTATATAAGAGTTTGTCTTTTGGGGCTGTGAAATGCTCATAAATTCTATATAATTTCAATTTTTTAAATACCTCTAATCTGACTGATGCAGTGACTTGCAAAGATCCTTAAACTCTTGCTAGATGAGCTGGCCTGGGTGCTGGAAGCAGCCATCAGTACATACTGCATTTACATGAGGGAGGAATGTTGCATTGATGTAGTTAAACCATAACTGATTCCTAGAGGATTATTTGTGGTGGTTCTATATAGCATAGGCTGCATGTGCCATAATCCCAGCAAGATCAGCAAAAATTGATTGTGTCAGAAGTAAACAAATTTCAAAACATCTTTTACTAATGAATTAACTGAATTCTTCTTGGAGTGTATTCTTCTTGGAGTGGAAATAACGTTTTGAAGTGAGAGCCACATCAGTAAGAATTTTGTAATCTCTCCTTTGCAAGAGCTTTTCTGTATTTTTTTTTAAAACATGTCTCTCATTGTGTCTCAGCAAGATGCATACAAGTAGTTGACAGTGTGCTGATATAGAACTGAAGAGAAAAAACATCATAAGTAGAACCAGGAAAAATAACATAGATGTTTTATGTGTTTATACATACACACACACACACACACACACATATATGAAAAGTTATGATATAGCAATTTTTAAGTTTTTCATTCACTATTTCACTGTATTTCAGTGAAATACAGTGAAATAATTAATTCAGTGTAATTATTATTATATTAAATCATTACTCCATTGTCCTTCACTGTAGTAATAATTAAATAAGAAATAATTACTATATAATTAATAATTTGTTAATATATAATTAATTATATATTAAATAATTATTCCAGTGTATTCCACTGTAATACAGTATATTGCAGTGATCTAGTTATGTAGGAATCTTTCATGAATGTGTAAATGAAAACAGAATAACATTTAAATTTAACGAGTAAAGACAGAAAGATGTGTCTGACTTTGGTACTGCCTGTAGATTCTCAGACACCAGATTTCTAGAATCTGATTTGTGAGGGAAGTGAGAGTAAGAAAATGCTGTTTGCTCTACTCTTGCATTGCTTGACTTAGCCTATGAAATTTATGGTTGCATTACACTTGCAAGGAATTCCTCCTAGATTTTCCTGATCATGAGCACTGTGGAAACATGGATGCTAGTAAAAATTGCTAGTACAGGAGTTGCCACAGTGGATCTACTTATTACCCTGCCTAGAATGATTCCTAGCATCAGCTTAGTTTAAAAAAGAAGCTTAAGAAAGACTTTACAAACTTCAGGAAAAAAATAATATCTAGATCCCATTCTGCAAAAGATTTAAGCAATTTATGGAAATACATATAAAGTTATGTGATGCAGAAAACCCTTTAGATCTTTCATTGTAAATTTTATATGTGGAAAATTTTTAAGAGTGGTTTGCTACACTACTGGTTTACTACACCAGTGATTTGTAATTGCAATTATAAACACTGAAACAACATTTAGCTTCCAAATAGTCAGGCACTTCTTTTTAAATCTTGTTTCCTTCGGGAAACAAACTTGCAACTTGAATCTATGAGACCCATGGTAGCAAGATGGTATATGTAGATATGTTAAGTATACTTAGTTCTCATATATCTCCTATAAATTCTGCTGCTGTTTTCTCTTTACCTAATGCTGCTGACATTCTAATGAGTCCTTTCTTTGGAGCAAGAATATTGTTGTTAACAGGATTCAGTTTCATAAATAAAGCCTCACAACTTTGTTGTGAGGCTAGATGAAGAAAGAAACATCATTGTGAGGGAGAGTTATCCTACTGAAACCATGCCTTTGATACCAAGAGAGTTTATTGCTTTCTTACAGAAATGTAATAGTGTTGCCAGATTTACACTGTGAATGTGAATGGTTCCTTCTACACAAAGTCAGTAAATAAGTAAGGTTGAAAATTAATAATCACAAAGACGTTAAAAATTATGTTCAAAATCTGTTTCAGATCATTGCTTAGGTTTCACTTTCTTAATATTTTGAAAAATTCATGTTGTATGATGACACATTAAAAGGAAAATGATCCATGTAGATAAATAGATAAAATAACAGGATGTTTTGCCTAACAAGATTAATTCCATATGCTCCCACTTACTCTTTTTGACTAAGCTATGGTAGTTACATTCATCAGTTCTTTTTGAAAGGTTGTCTTCATAGAGTTAATTTTTTTCTTAAAAAAAGAAAAAAGCTGCTCTATAGTAGCTCACATTGCAACAATAATTTAGTTTGTAGAGATAATTATCAGCAGAATATTTTAACAAAACTTTTTGTTTTTACATTCAGAATTGGAAGATGGGCAGAAACAGGCAATGGTTAGTGAAAGAACAGAAGCTTTTACTACATCACGAAACTTGCTGATCTCCGGAGCAGATGCTATTGAAAGGATTATGTCTTCATACAAAGAGGTACTGTACATCCTGCATGCATGAAACAGAAGAGAAAAAAAAACCCAACTATTTGTATTTAATATAAAATGTTAAAAAAGTAGTGCAGTTTTTAAAGGCAAATTCTATTGCAATTAAATACATGGAGATATTTGAACTGGTAGTTTAATCTTTAGGGTTAAGTTGACATAGAGTCTAAAGTGCGCAGTTGCCTGTATGGTGCAATGTGTAATGTCATTTTTAATACTTGAATTCAAATGTCAGCAGAGAGCATTGAAATTCCTGGAATGTCAGTGATAAAGGTTCAAATTCCTCTTATGTTTGGAGCACAGTCCTGAATTTGGGCTGTCTGCCATTTGTGTACTGGGACTCTTCTGTTAGAACTGTCATAAAAGCATATAATAATTTAGTTGTAAGAGTCTTTAAAGGTCTTCTACTCTTCTACTCTTCTCCTCCAACCCCCACCCCCCATGAACATCTTAAACTATTGTTGGATTGCACGGAGTCCCATCCAACCTGACCTTGAATGTTCCAGAGATGGGATGTTTCCACCGCACTGGGCAACCTGTTTCTGTATGAAAAACAAGGATAATTGAATACTTATTTCTGTGCCACTTGAACTGTAAGGCAGTTTTCAGTATCTTGTGAACCTGTTAAACCTGTGAACCTGTGAGTAATTTTTCAAAATAGAGAAATTTTAGCAAGAAAAAGTTCATCATGGGAGTACAAGTGGTCTAGAAGTACAGAATGTTTATCTAGAAGATCAGAGATGTTGTTTCAGGTCCTTACCCAAATTCCAGTAAAGCTATGCTTTAATCTGTTGTTTCTCTTGTGGATTTCTTTAAATGCCAGCTGTTAAGACAAAGGAAAGTGAGTCAGTGCTGTTAATCTCAACATTTCCTTCTGAATATTTGTTCTTCATATTTTAATTGGTGTTTGCTCGTCCCTTTGGTGGGAACCCCTTTTCCCAGTGCAGTGCGAGGAGGAGCACATTGGCTAGGCAGCTAATCAAAGACTATGGATTCTGCTATTTGGAATCCAGCCATAACAGCTACAGCTTTGTAAATTGTCAGAGGAGGGGTAGTTTGGCACCTTCAGATACAGACTTTGACAAAGCCAGTGTCTGTGCTGTTTTCAAAAGTCCTTCTAATGGGCTGTGATTTTTAACCTATTCTCTTTGAGCTGTTTCCCTGCTTCATCTCTGGTGTCAAGATACTGCCAGATAACCTATCATACACTGATGTAAAACGTGTTTTATTTTCAGCATTTAAGTAATATATATAATGTGCATGAGGACTTAGAAAAAGTTTATTTTTTTTGGCAAAAAAAGTACCCACAAAATAGTAGAGGAAGAACTGAACAAACTCACTTTGTCTATAACATGGTAAGATATTGAGACAGCATGAGACCAAAGAGTGGTTCAATGAATTTCCACCTTAATTTTACATTTATGCTTCTCTTCAAAAGACACTGAGTACTTCAGCCACATTGTCGCTCCCATTTTGTGACTCAGGCAGTTTCCAAAGCACAGTGTACTTCAAACCACGTGAAGTGGTAGTGCAGTTCCAGTTCTTGCCCACTTCCTCCACCAGGGCAGTCTCCTTCAAGTCAGTGTAATTCACTGTGCAGATGGAGTGGGCTCAACTTTTCTTTGCAGTCAATGGTTTAGGTGGTAGTATTTAGTGTTTGAACAAAGTGAGTTTCTACAGTCATGGAATAGAAACTTACTACATGTTATGGTTCTCCTGGGGTACAGCTGGTATGAGTTTCATTTATCACATGCAGGATTCTCTCCATCATCCTGTGGTGAAATAATGGCCCTGTGGCAAGAGCTAGTACTCACTTCTGAGTCTGGCACAAACAGTGAAACTTACAGAAGACTTATGGAATTATTTCCAGTTCTTTCAAATAATCTTAGAATTATGTACACCATAGTGGGTGAACTCAGTCATGGGGTGTACATATTTAACCACAGCAAGCCAAGGATTTTATAATCTTGATCTAATTTTGTGGCTATTCTTGTCCTTTCTTCATTTTGTATAAAAATGTATCCTTTTAAAACCATCTAATAATACTTTTAAAATAAAAGGCCTTGGCTTAATTCTTTACTACCAGCAGATGGAGGCAGTTCTTTGGTAGCTCTTAAAAATCCCATAAATATGGAATTACGAGGTGCAGAGATCTGTTTTTTCTCTCTTCACCAGGTGAAATTTGTGACAAATGGACCAAAAAAAAAAGGAAATGGAGAAAGCCTTTTAAGAGACCTCACCATCTTAAAAATGCCCAGTTCTATTCTGAGGTATCAGATTTAGCATGCAGTTGACAGAAGACTCATTTCTGGTTTGTACTGTATTTTAGGTTAGGGTGGCCTGATGCTGCCTCTTTTACACAGAAAAGCACACTTCTCCCACTGGAGGTTTCAGGAATACAAGCAAGTAAACATAAGGAATTATAGATGCCATTTTTTTCTCACTTCTGTGGACTTCTGTTTTTGCTGGAAAATGCAGAGATTTTTATTTTTTTTTCTTGTGTACCAGCCTCTTTGTTTTCAGATATGTTAGTAGTTGTTCTCATTCATTGAAAATTACAGAAATCAGCCGTCTCTACAACCTCTTCATTTACTTGAGTGTTATCATAGCTTACATGGGCTTAACTCAACTGTCCTGTCTTCTGATTGGTAGGTGCTACAGGTGGCCTATGGGTTAGCACAGAATTTCAGGGAATGAAAATCGATAGGTGTTGATCAGCATTGTTGCTCATGTTGATCTTTGGCCAAACATTTAATTTGTAGAATTTGAGAAGTCTAACTGAAATGAGGCATTTGTTGTTTCTCAGGTCACTGAGCTAGCAGGCTACACTGCCCGTGTCTACAACATGTTTTCAGTCTTTGACGAGGTGAAGAGAGGCATCTACAAAAGAACTGCTGTTATTCAAGGGTCTGTAAGCAACAGCAGGAGTGAAGATAAGGCAGAGTTACACATTGATGGGCCCTTAGAAATCAAAGGTAATTAATTCATATTTGTATGAATTTCCCAGGGGTGGTGGGGGAGGCATGGAGCAGTGGGACAGGAGGTATACAGAGGTTTTTTTTCTGTAACTAATCAGCCTCTCAGCCTTAATGCCCCAGAGGTCATGTTGCCTTTCATTTTAACCCCCTGCTTCCTTATAACTCTCTCCTTATGGTGTGCTTTTCTAATACACAAAATGGCTCTAATGTTTTCTGTAAAAACTTTTAATAAAAAGGCATTTCAGCTATACTATTATATGTGATGGTGATGTTAGTATTCTTACACTGACAGTGTCTGTTTTCCTCAAACTATTCATTGTTTTTCAGAAAAAGCTGAGAGTGTAACATTTTCATCTTCAACCATCACATTATTTCCTTTGAGTAGGAGGAAAAAAGATTGGTTTCCCCAAAAATACTGTGCTTTCCATGTTTAAAGATCAGCCTGTGCTCATTTTTTCATAATTTAGTGGGAATCTTCAACTGAAAATGACAACTTTACCCTTCTCCCCATATCCCAAATGATATGATCAATATATACTTTTTCCCTCCTGACCTGTGTTTTTCTGGTGCCACTGTCTTTCTGTCTCCACCCTCCCTGTAGCCACCCTTCCTGGAGCATTTTCTATGTACATCCATTCCTTATTGTGCCACCTCTCTTTGTCTGTTGCATCCAGCTTCTCTCTGAGGTACTCAAAGGCACCTTTTGCAGTGGGTTTTTCCTCATTTTCCCAACATACCGTTTCTGGTACTGTCCTCTAAGGTGTGGAAAAGCCTTGTTATCTTCCTTTAGCTTTTGAAAAGTTAAGCCTCAGTAGAGTTACAAGCCCCAAAGGGCTCTTTGTGAAATAACTTCTTGCAGCAGTTTCAACAGTGCTGCCCTTCAGCTCATATTTCTCAAAGGTCCTCTGACAGGGTTCATCATTACAAAGTGTGATGCAGCATGGTGGATAGGTATGGAAATAGCTGATGTCTTAATCTTTTGTAGATCTTGGTAATACTTGGCTGATGTTAGAAGAAATGGCATTTTTTAACTGTTTCATTTTGTCATGTGCATGAGAAAAGGTTTGTAGCTCCTGGAGCAATGAAGTAATTTGGGGGCTCTTTTTAGATAACTGTTTAAAACCAAGACCAAATGCAGTTCAGATGTGCAAGTGTGCTCTTCGTGTTCCCTTTAGGTCTGCTATATCTAAACTCCACTCCTCTTTTCTCTGCAACCTTTTCCCAAGATTTCATTCCCCTACAGTCACTTTTCATCCAGTCTGAATTCCTCCTAAGCCATGGTGACTAGCATTTGCTCTTGTGTAGTTGTAGCTCCCAGAGGCAGCTAGCCAAGACCAAGCATTGTGCACAAGGATTTAAAAAGAATTTAGGCCAGATGAATCTAGGCCACAGGCTCCACATTTTTTATGACAAGTGCTACTGTAATACTGGTTTTCCTTCTTTATTTCGGTTGCAATACTTCAGAAATCCCTGAAGAGTGGATTGTGCATGATAAAAGTACATGTGCTCACATACCTGTGTGTGCCTGCGTTGTTAGAAAAGAAAAACCTTAATATTCCGCTTCCCCGATGGCTCTTTGAACATGTAATACTTATTTCCCTTTGAATAATCCAGTATGAGTCTTTGTAACTAAGCAATGTCTGTTTTGTGCCTTGCATTTACTGTTGTCAGTAAGTGTGAAAATATGAAATAATAATAATAATCTTCTACAGATAATAATATTCTCTTATAGCATATTTAATAATTCAGAATTTAAAAAATTTAACAGAATTTTGTACATCTTGTACAAATGCTGTCAAATTGTATTTCTAATTACACATAAATATACTTTAAAAGCATGCTAAAGTTGCAAACAAATGCTGTGAAATAAGGATTAGGAAATGAGAATTAAGTCTACTTAATTCTTACTAGCTTACTATATTTTATCATAGATTTATTTTAACTACAGTGTCTCCACTGTATCAAAGTAATTTCTTTTTAACAGAAAAACACTTCTTTCCTCATAATGTCATGCTGTTTTAAGGAAAATTTATTTTATGAAAAAAGAATGCTTGGACTGATACATGGCATAAAAAATTCTGCCCAGGTTGTTATAGTTTGGCAAAGTTAAAAGCAATAGAACAAAGCCTCTAAAGGAAGACTGTAAGACTAAACTGTGAAGAAAATGCTACAGAGCCTTCTATAATTAACTAACTAACTTGGTCTTTGTTACATTTTTCTTTGTTCAGATTAGTTTAAGTTATAAATAAACAGCTTTCTAATACAAAGAGAAATGTCTTTTCTTTGTATCTTGTCTATAAAGGTAATTTATAATAATTTTCTAGGAATCCAACTGTTTGGGTTCTGTTAGACAAGACCATTAGCAGGTGACTGAGAAGTTAGTTTCATTTTTTTACTCTTTCCAGGACAGTTGATATCAAAGTCCTTGTATTACAGAGTATCTGGATTTCCAATAGAGATTGTATATTTAATTTGCCAGGAGCCCAAATGCCAAGTGTATCTACCTGACTGAAATATTACATGAGTTTCTGCAAATGCTTACAAGACACATTTACAGTGTCTGTGGCATCAAAAAGAGATGGAAGCAAGCCATTAAATGTTTTCTCCTTTGCTCTCATTGCTGGAGGAGACTGAAAGATACTCCAACCTTCATAGCTGGTAGTGAGTCCTAATTAAATCCTCAAAGTTTAACTGGTTTGCCTGTGGCTAAGGCTGTCCTTGAGCTTTTTTACTGCTTGGTATTAAACAGCTATTTAAAACAGAATACAGAAAATACAAGAAGAATTTGAATGAACACATCTTTATCGTGCATCACATATTTATGATGAATAGTGTGCATTGTGTTTAGGATCAAATTTAGGTTTCATTGCACATTCTTGGCTACTGTTGACAGTGCCTTTTGGACTAGCTAAGATTTATTATCCAGATTTTCCATTGGGAAACCTGGAGCACATAAAAGAGCTGTCTCAAACACCAGTCCTTACTTGAAAATATACTTAGTTGTGCACAGAGGTTGTCACAAGTGATTGCTTAATGGAAGGTTTCACAAACTCTAATTTTTTGGTTTTTTTCTTTGTAGGGAAAGTAATTGATGTTGATCAAGGAATTATTTGTGAAAATGTTCCTATAATTACTCCGAATGGCGATGTGGTGGTTTCCAGATTAAACTTCAAAGTAAGATGATATGCAAGAATCTTCTGATTATTGCCATCACATTAACATAAACAGCACAGAATTCTTATACCTTATGTTAAGTACTTGGAGGAGCATATGGATAAAAGGGGAAGTCCAGAAAGGTAGGCATAGTAGCTCAATAGAGGCAGACATATGTAGTTTGTCCTGCTCAGAGAAAGAAAAGAGAGGATTTCTGTTGCTGTTGCCAGGTGAAAAACTGACCTGAGATTTTCAAAGGTGTATATGACAGTATGCATTCACCTTTAGTTAAATTCAATCAAAATGGGGTGCTTTACTCATAAAGGCTCCTTTAAAAGTCTGAGGCCACAGCAACAGTGAAAAAATCAAACCTGTAGTTTTTCCTGATCACCACAAAGAGCAGTTCTAACTAATAGCTGGCAGCATGGTTCACAAGTCCAGTTGGGGAGCATTTACTCAGCAGAAACTTGTATTGTTTTTAAAAACCTACTCCAGACACCTCCTAGTACCTGCTCACAATTTTAATGAGTGACCTTTACTGAATTGATCCCAAATGTATCCTGATCTTACGTTCCAGTGCAGATGTTGTTCTTTTTTAAAAAATTGAAGTCATCAGAAATAAATTTAACCATTCCAGCAGATCTTTTAATTTAGGTAAAGCAGGATTTTTCTTGAATTAGGAACTGGGAGGAAATGGTTCTAGCTATGGCAAAACTTGGAACAAACTCAGTGTAGGAATTTCAGAATTGTAAAATTACAAGAAAATTACAGTGATCTTGCAGACATTTCTATTTATTCATTTGTCTCAAGAGACAGAAACAAAATAAGGAAGTCAGTATATTTCTGTAAAACATAGATAATGACATTATGATTATGCATAAATATGCACTCATATATACACAGGGTAATAGTCAGATGAGTAAAAGAAAAATCACTTGTCATCACAACCAAGTTAACATAGGTAATAAGGTGGGAAATGGCAGTCTGAAGTAAAGTTTACAAATCACTTGATTGGCCTCCCATACCTGCAATTAATATCACAGATAACACAATACTGCTTGAAACACTGTTAACACCTTTGGACCTAATCTGCATTAGAACAATTGATTCTGACTGTGATGTATTGATGCTGTAATGTAATCATATTATATTACATTATGTGTATATAGTAATATATTACTATAAATATTACTGCTATATACTACTGTAAACATTAGTTTATAGAGATATTCAGATATAAAGGAAATTATTTTCATTATCTCAGCCCACATATTTTATCTAATGCTACTGTTTCCAGAATAGTTGCATGAATACATGCAGCTAATCAATGAAATTGGTTGATAATTTTATATAAATGCTTATGTAATCCTTCTTAGGGGTCTTAGAATCTCTTGTGCCAAATACACTATGTCATAATATCTTTGCATTTTCATCCCCTTTGCAGGTCGAGGAGGGGATGAATCTTTTAATCACTGGACCCAATGGCTGCGGAAAGAGTTCGCTCTTCAGAATTTTAAGTGGTTTGTGGCCTGTGTATGAAGGAGTTCTCTACAAGCCCCCTCCACAACACATGTTTTATATACCACAAAGGTATGTGTCTTGGTGAAAGGTGGTGCCTCTTACCTGGTTACAATAATTTTGACCCTTCTTCTCGTATTACTAATCTGTGATATGTAGATCCAAGTTAACAAGTGGTAAGTGCAACCTCAGGTGTATGAAGTGTGTTTATAAGGAGAGATCTTTTCTCATTGGTGATGCAACATGATTAGTCATCTGAAAGGGTTCAGATATACTTGTGTTGAAGCCTGTGTTCCTCAGATGGCTGAAGTCCTGGATAATTGGGATCATGGGAACAGGCTGGAGTCTGAAAGAAATTTGAAGTGGACCTAGTATATCTCAAATCTGATTTCTTTTAAAACAAAGGATTGAAACAAGTGAGAGTCGTTTGATTCTTAAGTATCAAAGTAACCAAAACTTAATTTTCACAATGCAAGACACAATCCTATCCAACAGTAACTGCAGATTGCCTTTTTAATAGTATGTGCTCATTTAACTAATGGAAGCTTTCTTTGTTGTGCTTTCTTTGTACTCTGACATGCTGTTGGACTCTCAGTATATACTCTTATGCAACTGTTTCTAGAATATCTCCTTAGAGACCTCTGACTATGTTGTTTTGCAAAAGCAAAGTCGAACACTGAATCTTTGCCTCCTGTAGTTCATTTCTTCTCATGGGCAAAAGAAGTATTCATGATAACAGTTTGTAGCCTTGTTTAAAAAGTACAAGATATTAAGATGAATGGAATATGCTGAATTGATCAGTAGATTTTCCTTGCATTAGGTGAAGCTAGCAAAGAACACTGCTTTATGATTTTTTCAAATATCTGTATAATTTATTGCTGGCAATTGTCATTTTTCTGATTCACTCAAGATGTTTATTCAGGAATTTGGGGCAAAATACTTTATTAAATGTTTTTAAAAAATCTCTTTCACTTGTAAGGAAACAGATTCTACACGTGTTGGCTCTCATTTCCTTAGTTTGATATAAGTGCCAGCAAATTTGCACACCTACATACCTGCAGGTTACATTGACAACAGCACAGGAATATTCCTCAATATCTCTGCACCCTAAATTGAATAAATCTCTAATTACCACTGAGTTATTGATATAAATGTTTAATAATTTTCTGTCTGCTGTGTCATATTGTCTAATTTGCATGGAGAAATGCCTCCTGCAGTCTCTGTTAGTTCCATAACTTTTGATCATGACTCTTGAGTCTTCCTAGCACAGCACATATCTAAAATGTCCATCAGCATTTTCTCTTTCTTGAGGAGTGATTCCCATAGAGCCTGGAGTAATACACTGTAATTCTTTCTCCTCATCCACTGTCACTGCTCTTTCTCTCCAGCTTGCTTTTACTGTAATTTGGGTTTTTTTGTGAGAGGTGTCATTTTTCAGTAGCATGCATGGTTTATTTGTTATTCTGTGTGCCATTCTAGTAGAAGACCTACCCACTTTCTCAGCAGTCACAGCAATGGTCCAATCCTGTATTCTCTCTCCCTTGCTATTGCTCATTCAAGTAGATCTCTAACATTTCTTTCTTTCAACACCAGGGTTATCAAATGCTACAAGGGTGGCAACCGAAGATAAACTAGTATCAAATGTTGTTTGTTCTTTCATTTAAAATTTATATACCTATGTCTTGCTGCCTTCTTAATAATGCTAGGGCAGTCTAGAATAGAACAGTTTAAAGATTTATCTGGCCCTCCTGAGCTGTTTGGTATTGGATACATCTGCTCTATTTCTGGTATTTTATTTAGGGTTTGTTTACAAGTATTTTCCTATTTGGTATTTTTCTTTCTATATTCTAAAAATATCTTTGGATACAAAACAAAATTGCATCAGCCACAGAGGTATTTTTCCTCTCCTTACCTCTGTTGAGTAATCCAAATGTCTGATGTGATTTGCCTCAGGTAGTCCAAGGATATTCATCATGTGGATGAATGAAGCAAGAATGTTTCAGTTCTAAGTGATGTAAATAACAAAGTGATTAAATAAAAGTAAATTTTACATTATAAGCACGTGAAAATTTGAAGATTATAGTGCAACTAAAATGTTGTTTTAAGCACGAAGTAGTTATTAGTGGCCACTCTCATCCTGAAACAGTTCTTGATTGTGTAAACAATTTAATATTGACAAATTGCTGTGTTTCCCTTTCAGATGTGCTCTATGACATACATATATTTGTGCAAATGGAGTATCTATGTGGTTCTTCTGTATCAGACTACTTTCTTGTTAGTGTGTGGTCTGCTGGAGAAGTAGACTGAACAAAGTGCTGTGCAAATGCACCTCTGCGTGTTCTGTTGCCTCATCTCGTTTAGCTTGGCTCAGATGTCTCTGTCCTGTGTTGTATTTTGTTTTCAGCTAATACTGTTCTGTCTTTAACTATGATTGTTTTAGTTGAGTCAGGTGGAGTTAAGCTGTACTCTGCAGATGCCAACACTGCACCAGTGGTTGCAATTGCCCTTCAGCATTTTGCTGACAGTGCATCACCACACTGACTTGTTCCTTCGATACTTTGCCATTAGTTAATACCATACTGTACAGATACCTGCTCCCTGGCACACTGGATCTGTCTGTGGACTTGCTATTATCAAGTTCGTGATGGTCCTTTTCCATGTGTTTATTTCCAAAGTTCACCACTTATCTGACAAAAGAGAAAAAGGTCTCTGATAGATAAGCATTAACAAAAAACATAACACAACACACTTCATACTGTATGCAATAGTTTGCATACTATTTTGCTATAGACATGGTTTAAAGATTGCCTGCTACTTTGTATCTTATTTTTCCTCTTTTAAGATTAATCAGTTCCAGACAGTTTACCTGAGTTCTGCTGTTAGAAACTGCAGTCTGGCATCTGAGAGGGCTGTCAGGCTCTCTCCTTGTCCAGGGCACAGCTTCTTCCATTTCATCTTTTTGTCATTCCTATAGAAATTCTTGCACTTATCCTTCCTGATTGATGAAAGTTCCATCTTGCCTCATCTAGAACAGAAAAGTTCTTGCCTTGCTGCCCTCTAGGTTGGTGGAACCTTTGCCTGCCAGGATCTCTATGAAACCTCTCCATTTCCACTGAAGGCTCACTCAGAGCTGTAAAGTTTAAATGTTTATTATTAAGTCTGTGTGCTGACTGCTCACAAGTAATGGCAGTACCTCTTGGTAGGACACTTTGTACAAAATTCACCAACCCTGATAGTCAGAGGTGGAAAATGGTTTTGTGGATTAGCTGTTACTCCCCCACAAGCCATGCCAGATGTCTTCTCTACCGTCCAGACACAAGACTCAGCTGATTAAAGCACAGTTTTTAGGTATTTTCTATTATTAAGGAAAGTGTTGCATAAATTCCAGACTGAAGTATAGTCAACTGCTGCACTGGGGCTTGCCTTAGGTTTAAAATATATTTACATAAATCCAACATTTAAGGGCTACTGCTAAACTGATCTTTGTGAAGGACTTCAGCATTCTCCAGGGTTTTGGTCCCTCAGTGCCTTCAGACTGGGGCATATCTGGAGCAAACTGTGGCTATGGGAGATACCAAGAGGACCAAATGTAGGTGAGGAATTGAGACATGTTCATATATACTCAACTTCTACTCCAGTCATCTATGTACCAGACTGTTTATGAAACTTCATTCAAAAGCTAAGAAAAATAAGCTTTGAACTTTTTTTAAGTACATAGTCAGATTAAGCTTGACAAACATTTTGTAATTACAAAGCCATTAATAAGAAGCCATTCAGTAAGAACTGAATACATGGCTGGTGTTTATAGGATCTATCCTGCAAAACAATGACAGTCTGTTTAATCTGTGCTTGTTTCATTTTGCTGATACAAGCAGTTCACAGAATCATAGCATGCCTTGGATTAAAAGGGACCTTTAAGACCATTCCAACCCCCTGCCATGGGCAGGGACACCTTTCACTGGACCAGATCGTGCAAAGGCCTGTCCAGCCTGGCCTTGAACATTTAACTTCTTTTGTGGATAGTAATTTAGTTTTGTTAGTAGTGCCAGGGGAACAAATTCAAAATGTAGTTTTGATAGTAGTACCAGGGGAACAAATTCACCTAGAGGTTAACTGAGGATTTGGTGTAGCTTAGCAGTGGTATAGACAAAGTTGCATGTTAGGGAGTAATATGGTGGTTGCATTTACATGATCTAGTTTCTGCACTAAGCTCCCATTACTCTGTCCAGCTTGAGCAGTTACCTCCAGCTTAATGCACCTGCCCTGAAACTGTGCTATAAAGGATCTGTGACAGATGAACAGAATGGCAACTGTTTATTATTTCAATAATATTTTACGTAGGAGCTTCATAAAGCACGTTTCAAATGCTATATGCATATCAAGTAATGAGAATCAATTTGGTTACCTAACAATGGGAAGCACTGGGAAACATAAACTATGAAATCTGCCTGACATAAAAAGCTTGATATGAAAAGACTAAAAGGATGCTGGCTTTTGTAAGGGAAGAACACCTGAAGGCTCTAATAACAACTGGTATCAACTTCCCTGAGAATAAGTCCTTTCTCCTCCTTCTTACTATAGTTTTCAATCAGAAACTCCATTATGGTGCCCTATGCATTTAAAAATCCAGGTAGTAGACATAGCCAACACCTCCTTCTTGAAGTGAAGGTAGTAATTCTTGCCATGCCCTTTAGGCTTTGCCATTTTCCTGACCCTGTGTCTTGGGATCCAAAACTCCAGGACTCCAAGGTCATTCAGCCTTCTCCCAGCTTCTCCATGGTCTGCTCACTCTGTCACATTTCTGAAGTTCTGTGTTTAACTGCCTGCAGGCTAAACCTGTTTGCCCAAGACCATGTCCAAATAGCTTTTGAATATCTCCAAGGATGGAGACTCCCCAGCCTCTCTGGGTGCTTGATCACCCTCACAGTGAAAAATTGTTTCTAGATGCTCATTTGGCATCTCCTGTTTCAGTTTGTGCCCATTAGCTCTGATCCTGTCACTTGACACCAGCAAGAAAAGCCCAGCTCTGTCCTCTCCACCCTCCTTCAGGTATTTATATAAGTTGATAAGATCCCCTTGAGACTTCTCCAGGCTAAACACTCCCAAGTCTCTTTCATCATAGGAGAGATGCTCCAGTCCCTTCACCAGTTCTGTGGTACTTGAATCCCATCAAGATTCATCCATGCCAGGAACCCAGCACTGTGCAGCATCAGACAGACATCTAGTTACAGCACAGCATATGCTGTGCTTGGGCCCATCTGTGCTAAGGTTCTTTGGCACTGTGCTAAGGTTCTTGAGCACTCTGGTAGGATTTTCTTAGGAGTAAACAATGCCATTTGTTGCTTTTACTGTCAGACCAAAGGATGTTACCATGAGAGCATGCTGCTTCACTTCAAGATAAAGACAAGGACAAGCCAGCGGTGTTATTGCTGGTGTCAGGTGGGAGCTGCTTGCAGGCTCCTCTGTGAAGATCAGCTGACAAAGTTTATCCTGCAGCCAGGAGATAGGTGCAGTGCAGCACAGGCCAAGCTGGATGTACAGCACAGCCCAGCACAGTGCAGCAAAGTACAGCACAGGCCCGTGGCCACTCAAGGCAACTTTTCCACAGATCACCAGTTCTGTAATGCACAACAGTCTTCAGCTGGGGTCACTGCAGCTGCTTGGCCTAGGTCCTAGGACCAGTTCACTGGAGAACACCATAGACTACAAAGAGGGCCAGGGGTAATTAACTCAGACTTACATGAGTGACTTCTAGGTGAGATGAGTCTTTTCTGCTGACAATGCACATTAGTCCCCACAAGACCAGGTTTTCACTTCATTCTTCTTTAGTCATTACTTATGTCATGGTCTCATGGTAGAATGTAGCAGGTGGGATTTTTTTTTCAGTTCATCATGTGTGCACCTACATAGCTTAGATGGGAGTGTGGCTTTTCCAAGAGGGAAAACTTTTCCAGGCTTGGTTACTTGCCTTATATCTTGCATTAATTATACCCTGTCAATCTCAGTTTCTGAGATTACTACAGCTCCCTTGAAGAGCCATGTCACATACCAAAATTTCTTATAAAATGTCTATAATACATGTTCCATGCATCCATATACATGGTGTGTCTCTGTTCTGTCTTGTTCTGTCCTGTGTAATGCAGTGTTTCACAGCAGATAAGACAAGGAAGTCAGTGCAGTGTGTGGCTTCTCATTTGTTAGCAGGTGTTTGACTGCAGACACACTATTGCTCTATGAATACTTGTGTATTCATATCACAGTGCATGGAAAAAGTTATGCCATGGGCAACTAAGTACTGTAGAGACCCAGAGCAAAACCAGCCTTTGCTCTAGAGGCTTTGCTGTCTACAATTCCTCTTCCCTGTGAAATGAGGTGTCACTTCTCATCTACAAAACTGTGAATAATTTGGGATCATTCTAGAAGAGGGAGACTGCCTTGCTCATTGTGTTACACTGCTGTGATAAAACTCAGAAACACCTCTTAGGCTGGAGTAGGCCTGGTGGGACTGGCAGGCTAGAACCTTGTCCAGAACAGCTCATTGTTCTTCAGTTCATTGATCTTCATGATCATCCATCCAGATAATCCTTTTATCATCGGTCCTGTAGTTTAAGAAAAGGACGTATTTTCTCTTCATTTGATTGATTTGTTGTAGGTGGTATAATTATTTCAGAATGCCTTAGCTGCTAAAATTTTGAATTGTTATGTTTTGATTTTAATTATACATGTGTTTTTGTGTTTTCTCTGCCTATCACAAGAGACAAAAAGATTGAACTGAATAATTATGTGAATTGCTCACCTTAAACACTTTTTACTGTCTGACTAGTTCTAGTAATATTCTGTCTATGATCTAAGTAATAGTAAAAAAATCATGAGATGAGATGATACCTGAGTATAAATAGCACTTTTCTCCTAGATTGTTTTCTTGTAGAAATGTGCACAGCTTTGCTGCAAGGAAAGAAAAAAATCCACAGAGTGATTAATGTGATTTTTTTTCAGCCTTTTATGTCAGATTCTAATTATATGCATTGAGAATTCAGATTTTCATACTGTGCATTTCATTTCCTGTTAACTATATTCCTTGGCATTATGGTCTTTAGCACTCTGTAGGATTTTCCAATAGGTAACTGATCTATCTGAAATATTTAGAGGATGTTTGTGGCCACTTCTGTATGAGGAGAGAGCAAAGTTCAGGGTAGGGTAGTTTAGAGACAGATCAATTATTTATATATTTAGAACAGTTACTGAAACTTTAGCTGGCCCTAAAATCCCTTGAACTAGACACAGTGTGATAAACAAACAGCCTGTTGTGGTTTTTAAATTTTCATAAGTATTATTTGTTATTTTTTAACTCATTGATGATAGCACCTTCTGGTCAAGAGCAGTGGATACAACACTATTTAAAAAGAACTTAATTCATGTTCATTCAAGACCTTTTATTTTCTCAAATTTGCAGTAATGGTGCCATCTTTTTTTTGTTTAAGTTTTATTAATGTAATTGAAGAATTAAGAATTCAGTTACTTTAATTACTGGAGGCTTTTGTTTCTTGTTGATCACTGATGATCAATATTTGCTGCTGGTGAAAACTGGAATTTTTACTATTAATCTAAACCAGAAGCATTGCAGTAACTGGAATTTTGTTGAGGTGATTTCAGACAAAATATAGCAGCTTGTAAAATTATGATCTTTATAAGCAAGATTATAGAAAATTCAAATATGGGGGGGATGCCCTAGATGTTCAGGCCTTTGGAAAATGGTCCATAATATCTATGTAGTAGGTAAAGGGAGCCACCTAGAGTTAACCTATAGGAATCTCTTTGTGTAAATGTATGTCTCATCTTCTGCCACTTCCTGCAGCTTAGGTGGCAAACGGAGAGCTAAATGTTAAACCCATGTATCTCTCCTGAAAGCAGGCACTTAAATAAGATTAGAACCTCCTTTAAATGTTTCTACAATGCTATTGAAGGGTTATGATAGTTACTGGATTTTATCTTCGAGAGCATTGGGAAAAAAAAGACTGGTACTAAAGTCTCCCTCCTTCTAGTTGAGGACTCTGACTGTATATACTTTATATATAGATACATACTATTATATACTGGTATAGAATATAATTAAGCTCTTTCCAGTAACTCTCTCTTTGGACACATGATTCCTGCCTCTTAACAGTAGTTTCTTTGTAAGCCATTCTTATTTTCTGCTAGTTAGTAATTGATGGGATTTGTTGCTCCACTGCAAGCTGGGCTTTTCTGTAATTTTTACAAACTAAGGGGGGAGAGGCGTGCTTGGTAGTACCGGTGTGTTTAGCTGCAAGGCCAGAAGGAAAATGCATCTGTGCCAGGAAGCAGTGCTGGTGACTCAGGAAACAGCGTGGCACCAAGTGTCCTGGCACAGTGCGTTTGAGCATCGCTTTTCCTGGTTTGCCATAGGTTAAATCTCAGAGCTGCTAGTCATTATGGGATCATACTTCACAAGAGTAAGGTATTAAACCCCAGGCAAATTATATGATAGGTACTTTGTCCTCCTTGCCCTTAACTGCAGCTTCACCTAAATTACACAGCCTTACTCGCTGATTTAAACCTTTCTGAGCCCAGGTGGAGTTGTTGTTCTGTCCCGGAGGTGGCAGCAGTCTGGAGCAAGTGCAGTGATTTCTACACATGCAAGAAGTCAAGCCCTTTGGGATTTTAGATGGAGAGCATTGTGGATGTGTAATAGCTCATAATTTTATGAAGTTACTTAATGTTTAGAGTTGAGATTTTGCAATATGACAATTAATGTGAGTGGTTCACTGCAGTTGGTGCAGCAGCCCAGAACAGTGCTATTGTCACAATAAGCAGAGAGTAGAACAATGAGCAAAGAGGAGCAAGCAGTGCTTGTATTTGACTTGTGGTTCTGGTTTTGCTCCACCTGGGTGCTTGCCACAATGCAGAGATGACCAAATATTTGCAAAGAGTTCAGAACCCCTGCCCTTCCCATCCTCACCCATTTGGTGGTGAAAGTAGTTTAACCACAGGCGGGTACAGGCAGTTCACCATGGATGTTTGCAGCACTAAAACCAATGCAGCTGATGCCAGCTTGCATGAGAATTTTAGTTTATATGGCAGCTTGAATTCTGTAATTCTTCAATTGTTGCGCTGCGAGTTCCTTCACATTATTCTGTGGTGTATTTTAGGGACTCTCAGAATAACAATGGATAGATCCACCCTTCTGCAGACACCTCCAAGGGAAGGGAAGAAATCTGCTGAGGTATTACACATCTCTGTCAGGCAAAGCCTCTGCATGGCTGAGACCTTCCTACCATGTGGGTCCAGAGCATTTTAGGGAAGAAAACCGACTGCTTTTTAACACACTGTGAAGTTGTTGGAGGCAGTTCTTGGTGGTAAGAGCAAACTGCCTGGAAGCCTCCTCATTGCTGGCCCAGTTTTAACTGCTCCTCTCTATCATAATCCCTGGCACTACAGCTTTAATAAGACTAGTATTGTTTTAGCAGATGAACCCAGAGGGAGTTGTGGAGCACTTGGCGCAGAAAGCAGGACAGAATCTGGAGCCTGACTGTTCTTTGGCTCTGACTTTCCCCTCCAAACTCAAAATCCCACAGACTGTGCCTGAGGTGTTTCCAGTTTCCAAGACCTATCAGCAGTGTCTGTGAGACAGGATGAATATTTGTCCTTCACAATAAATCAATAGACTAGCAAAGGAAATTGTTAAGTAGATGTGTCTTAGGTTGCTTTTGCTGTCTTAACCTGAATGGCTTGATATCTTTTAGAGAGCTGTGAAACTATTCTTTCAGTTTTCTTTCTTTTGAGACTAGGAGGATTTTTGGTTCCTGGGCTGTACCAGAGGCTGGGCACAGCTCATGATATTGTGGCAATTTGCCATAGCCATTCCCCAGCCATGAATTGGGACTCTGGCTTCAAATAGGAGACAGTTTGTTTGAGTAAGATATATGGTTATTACCCGGTCTGAAAATAATGGTGATTAAGAAGCTGCTTCACATACAAGCACAGCCTAGTACTTGGCAAAGGGAGGCTGGTGCTGGGAGGTTTAAGGTGACCAGCTTCTTTATTGTGTGCTACTTTGCAATTCAGAAGTGGTACACTGGCAGCTAAGTTATGCCCAATCCAAATTCTGCACTCCAGAATAATAGAGAAAGAAGGGTTTCAGTGCAGAGGTTTTCAGTGCTCCCCTGTCTGACTTGTGTGTCTCCTGCTGCACCATGGAGTTTTTTACCAGTTTGAGCTGCGATGTTTTTGTTACAACTTGATTTTAATATATGTGCATTTAAATAAATTTCTAAATCTCTTAAGAGTACCAAACCTTGGATACAGGATAACTCTGCTGATTCAAAGGGAAAGCATTCAAAATAGGTTATAAAGTGGATATTTTTGCTGCCTAATGTGTCATTGTGTTTCCATGCTACCTACCCTTGTTGTTACCATGTCATCAACAAAGGTACATTGTCCCTAAGGTAAGTTAAATTGTCCCTTAGGGACAAATTAATTGTCCCTAAGTTAAGTTTAGAAAAACGTTTACTCACAATGCATCCACTGGATAAATTCAGTTTTAGCAACATAGTGTTTTAAAGCTTTAGACTCTGTTCTTAGAACATCAGCAAGATGTGCTCACCTGAAGCCATCCTCAGATTACCAGTTTACTTGTATTGTCCCCCAGGCCCTACATGTCCATTGGAACACTACGAGATCAAGTCATCTATCCAGACTCAGTGGAAGACATGCATGAGAAAGGCTACCAAGATCAAGATCTGGAGTCTATTCTGCATATGGTTCATCTCTACCACATAGTTCAAAGAGAAGGAGGTAAATTGCATATTTTTTTAAAAAACTTGACAAAATCCATTCCTTGCATGTGTGTCTTAGTGTGACTGACCTTTACTAACTGAACCAGCAAAACTGGATTCAGACCTTTGCGGCTGTGGGAGCTGCACAGACAATGGTTGTTGCTCCTGATGCTAACAGAGGGAGAAGAGCTGTGTGCTCCTCCCCTCCCCGGTAAATCTATGCCCAAACTGAAGATCCTCACTATCTTGTGATGGCCAGTCTTTTCCTGGTATTGTGGGATCAGTTACCTTCCTTGATTTTCATAAAAACTGTCTTAAAACATTGTAATATCACTGACTACATCAACTTGAAAGCATGTGAATGAAGGGAGTCAGATCTGCTTTCACCTCCCTAGCTGTGGGATCAGCAGAGCTATGTGCTGTAAAAAGGAGTGTGTGAGGCCACCCCACCAGAGTGAGCAAGTTAAAAATAACCACGCAACACTGGCTGGCAGTAGAATGTTGCCATCTACTGCTTGCTGTTCCAGTTGCCATGTGTTCTCAGAGTTGGGGACAGTGTGTGTGTATATATATATATATATATATACACACACACATATACACATACTATATAAATATCAAGATGCTAAAGGCTTCTTTTGTATCTAAGGCACTGGAGCATTTAATGTTGTTTTTTTTTCCCCCCAAGCACAGCAATTTTTTTTATCTTTTGGTTGCTGTCAGATATTAATCTCTAGTTTCAATTTCCTTCACATCATTATGCTTTTAAAACAGACATAGGACAAAGTTGGTAACCTTTAGAGAGAAGAAAAAGGATCTTCAGACCCCTTAAGGAGGTGTGCTGAATGTACCCTGCCTTTCTCTGCCAGCTGTCAGTGCTGGTTTTGATCAGGTACTTTGCCTTGTGTGTGCTTGGTGAGTCTCAGGATTGTTCTGACAACACGGAGTAGTACCTCAGCCACTGGAAATCCCAAGACAATGTCTAAATTCCCATTCCTGGATGGCAGCCTGCTGTTCTGTAAAAAGGCAGAAGCTGTCTTTTTTTCTAAAGTATGTGTAGATACTTTAGAGTCTTTTCTGCACATTTTAGAGTGGGAAGCAGTAATCATTTACCATAGCAATTGTATACCTAAAGATACTTCTCCACCATGGGTTAATGCTTCTTTATTAAGAATGTAATAATGACTGTTGCAATAGAGAATAAGAATCTGCCATTATTCTGATTCATGCTATTAAAATCTGATCCTATAACACAAGAAAAAGAAGGCAGAGCTAAGCTCAGTGACTAGAACAATTGCAGAGGAGGCCTTTCCTTCCTACACTAACACTACAGCTATTCCTGTTAGTATTCCTGAGTCACTAACTTCGCTAAGTGAGGTGCTCAGATTGCAGAAGAACAAACAGGAATGTTGGAATAGGCAGCTGGAAAAGGAGGAGCAGTTAAATTGTCAGTGGCAAGAAGTCACTGCAGAGGGTGTGCATTTACGGTGTGCTGGTACTTGTGGTTGGATGGCACAACACGTGACTCTTGGCAGCCAAAGCCACCACCCCAGCAGTCTGAGTGCACGCGGTTGTGGTTTCTGACCCTGAAGCTGGAGTGTGTAACTGCTGATGGGGCAGTCACTGTGCTCATGTCCAAGATGCCGTGGCTACAGTCACTGAAACCCCAGATTTCGATCAGTCTTATGCTGCTTTCTGTGCCAAAGAGAGTACTTATTGCTGACCCTGTTCTTCTGCCTGACTGCACATGCACAACACACACAATCTATTGTAAAGGCTGTAGGACACTGTGAATGTTCACTGGTGCTATTTGAAGCTCAGGATAAGGGCATCCTTTGCAGAAGTTTGCACAAACATATGTTGGGCAAAAATGTGTCTTAGGTGCATTGTGATCTAAAGCGACAGAAGAGGGCAAAGCCGGAAAACAGGGAGAGAGATTACCACATACCAGGAAGTTTTTAGGACCATAATATACTTACTTGTTCCCTTTTCTTCTTGGGCATTTACAGGAGACAAGTGCCAAGGTAGGAGCAGAGAGGAAATCTGTGACATATGATTTGACATATTACATGGATTTCAAATGCTTAGATATTTTTTAAAGCTGCCCTGGTCTGGGATAAAGACTCATGTTCTGCAGTTTTTTGAAGCAACAAGACAGAAATACTTGCTGAAAGTGAACAGTTGAAATTTTTAATTTATGTATAGCTTAGTATTTTTTAATTCCAGTTTTTATTCTTTTGTTTAAAATACTATTTTAAACTAAAAATATTTTTATTGAAAATGGAAAGTTTTTCTTTCTGAAATAATGAAAAATCCCATATAAATCTCTTGTGCTTTAACTGATCACAAATGTCACATCTGTATAATCTGATACTTTGCAGTTTTGTGTTGTGCTCCTTGTGGGCAGTTATGAAAAAGCCAGATGAAGCCAGAGGTGCACAACTTTGGCTCAAATTGTTTGTTCTAGAATGATGTTACTGTTTTTAGCTGAGTTACTTCCACATTGCAACAGTACAAGGATTGCCGCATTCCAAGTATTACATCTGATGCTGTTTCTGTTGCTGCCAATGACAGAAATTCCTCTCTTTTTCTGGTATTAAGGTTTGACCCAGTTGTAAATTAGTAAAATAAATAGCCCAATTTGACATTTAGCTTCTCTGCTACCCCCATGAAACATTTTTCAGTTGGTATCAACAGAATACATCAAATCCACCAAAACAACAATCCCCTCCCTGGCACCACTGTTCTGGATGCTCCTGAGCCCAAGCCCTCAAAGAACCCAGTGCAGTGACTGTTGGCAGTAGCCCCCCTTGCTGCTGGAGGTAGAGCTCCCTTTCCACTGAAGCCCACGCTAATGTTTTTCTCACCACCTGGATATTAGACGAATGCTGTTTTGTTACTTTCCTTTTTATTACCTGTAAGGTGCCCCCATCAACACCTCTAAAGTTGTTAGCTCTGCCAGAGCCATAATTTGATACAAAAAGAAGGTTGTATGCACCACGTGTGATGAAAAAGCATGTCCAGAAATGGGGGCTAAAAGCATGGAGATATGCAATACATACACATAAAGTAGGTCCTTCTGACGTGCTTTGAAAGTCAGTGTATATTTAACAAGTGTCAGTGGAGATGCAGCCCTAGGCTGCTGACAGCCTGTCACACCAGAGGAGCCATGAGGCTGTGGAGCTGTGCCGTGCGCGCGTGACTGGGCCTGTCCGATTGGGGCTGACGACATTACTGAACAAGTTCAACCTGTTTATGGTTTCTCAGCACCCCAGATTATAATTATTCCTCATTATTTTGCGCATTTGTCATATCTTTGGGTGTTGTCCAGGGAGCCTTTGTGCTAGGCCATGTATAAACAGACGGACAAGCCCGTTTCCTCTCCCTGAGATTATTTCACCCGATTGCTTTAGCCCTGAATTTGCTTTTGTTACTGGTACCAGCAGGAACTCCTGAGAGCTCTGCCAGCTTTTCCAGTGGCTTTGAAATCCGGAGACACAAATCCCTGCAGCTGAGCTGGGCCTCATGCAATCCATGGTCTCTTTGTTCCTTGCTCAGCTCCGGGTTGTCCTTGCATATTCATCCTGCGCAGCACTGGGCTCTCTTTACATACACTGTGAAAGAGTCTTCCCTGCCCAAAAGCTCGGCAGGGGTGAACTCTCTGGCTGTGAACTGCTGTGTCAGCCTTTCTTCTGTCCTTCAGTCCATGTCTGATAAGGTGCATTGGAATGTAGATCAGAAAAAGGAACTTTCAAGCTCATCTTTTCATGGCAGCTGAATGCTTGTGAAAATGCAAGGATTCACAAGGACATAGGATGCAGAGGGCTATGGATTCCAGGAGTAACCCATTTGGGTTTTGCCAAATACAGTTTGCATTTTCCTTCAGAAAACTGAGATTAAAGGAATTATAAAAGAAGCTGTGCAAGAAAATGAAATGCAGCTATCCTGAGGCTATCACTAGTTTTTGCTGGCAGCTGTATGTATTTCTGCTGCTGTTACCCCAGCACATAAAACATACTCTTTGTCTTACTGGCTGCAAAAGCCATAACAAGAAGGTGGGCAAGGAATTTGGACTCTGAAAGCGAGGATTGTGCTTGCACTTACTGAGAGATCTGTGCTGCATTCATGGGTGAGCTATTTCATTTCTTCATTTCTGAAGTGCATGTAGTTATGGGTGGCCTAAGCCACTGACTTGGCTGATATTTCCATAACATTTAAGTACCTTCACTGACCTACCATATCACATCCTCAGGAAGAAACAAGAGACAAGTAGGTGCACTATTGTTAACAGACAGGGGGGAAGCAGTTTAGTGTGAGTTACAATGCCTAAGTGTTCAGGCAAAATTATTTAGACATCAGAAAATAGTTTTTTAAGGGATAATATAAAATTGCACACTTTCTTATCTGCTGTTTGAGGCATTCCAAGTGGAAAACAGGAGAGTTCAGGGAGGGTGCTAGGCAGGAAGAGACAAGGTGCACGTATCATACTCAGTTAGAAAGTAAATTGAAGTAACCACAGAGATGACCATTGTATCCTGGCAAACAAAGGTTAAGTCTTACACCTTTAGAGTAAATAGAATTATTTTGCTGACAAGAGGATGCTTCTTTTTGAATTTCATTCCTTTTTTGTCGTTTAATAACCCTTTATAAACCAGCTGATCAGGAAGAAACTGTATGAACACAGGCGCTGCTCCTCCACGCACATGTGCACACATGCAACACCTACCCACACCCTAGCTCAGATACAGATCCTGAAGCTCATCTGTATTCTCAGCTTAAAAGTAACAGAACATAAGCAGCACCTTGAGTGTTGTCTTCAGAAGAATAGTTGTTTCTATGGCTTTTGTGAAGAACCATTCCCATCCCTTGTTAGAACCCTTTGCCAAAAGGGAGTGCTCCAGGTGTTCTACAGTGCTTTTTGGAAGCTCAAGGTGTTGGTGGAAGAGCACTCCAGCTCTCTGTGAGGTCCCAGCACTGGGACTGTTCAGCAATAGCAGCCTGTGTGTTTATCTGTTCCCTTTACCAGAGTATATCCAAATGTTGATTCAGTTAATCACTACACAGCTCCATCTTTGTTGGGAGCCTGCTCATAGAAAGCACTCTGTATGCTCCTGGGAGGGTACCCACTGGCATCCTTAAACAAGAATGGAAGGAAAATAGGGAACAACTATAGGATCACTAAAGGTGATGTATTTCTTGCATATGCCTGTTTTTTACATCTAACTTTATAAATATTGATTTAAAAATCATTACATTTTCTAATTTTATGTAGAGCATAATCTTGAAATTTAGTCTTTGTCATTATCAATTACTGGTTTTGGTCTTGCAGCCCCCCATCAGATGTTTCACTGATATTTATTCAGTCCTGTCCTGAGCCCTGTATACCTGTCCTAAGCCCTGGTATAGCACCAAGCACAGCAGAACAGTACCAAGCCTCCTGCACCTTCACAAGCCCCACTTCTCATATTTGTTCAGGTATCAGAAATAACACAGCCCACCCTCCTTGCTTTATCTTATTTATAGTCTTTTCTGGAAAATATTTATTTTAAGTTTGGCAATGACAGAAAAGGGTTTTTGACTGTGTTACTAACTTTTTAGTTTCAGTATTTCTGGGGCTGATCTGAAAAAAATGTTCAATTCCTCTCAGCCCTGCTTCAGCTGCTTGTCTCATGATTAGATGATCTGTTGAGAAAAATGGCTTACCAGATTTTTTGCTACATCCACACTGTTCTTTTTGAAAACTCATCTATTTTGCTACTCTATCCATCTGGATTGTTTGACTAAAAACTTATTTTCAGTAAGGTAATTTGTTACTTTATTTTTTTCAGTAGGAGGAATTAATCATGCTCAAGTACTCACAGAACACCAGTCTGCTGTAAGATCACAGATGAAATGCCTCATGCTCCTGTTGCATGTACCTGAAAGTGATAAAGAAATAAATCTGTTAGAGACCATGCAGAATATTAAATAAGGATGCCCCATGTTATAGCATAGTTGTGGGTTATTTTTAAATACAAGGTAGTAGGAAATTTTTATAGAAGACTCTCCTGTCTGATTGCAGTTTTGCTGTCTGTCTGTGCTCACAGATACATCCCTTTGTCTGCAGTTGTGTTTTGGTTGGGTTTGCTGACCATTTTCTTTGCCTGACTCTGCTCTTTATTTTTTATACTTGATTTATTTTACTTTGCTTTTAAATTTCCACTCATACCTTTCAAGAAAAAATAGAGAATTGTTCCATGAAAGAAATATGACAATAAAATTACTAGTTATATACAGGTCAAAGAGGTTTTTTCAAAGAGATGGTAAGTAAAGTTTTTTGACAATATATATATGACCAAAAAGTCTAAATTCCACTTCAAAATTGTTGTGATATAAGGGACATTTTTCCAGTTGATTGCCAGTGGATAAGCATTGGGGTATTTCAGAAGATGTGATTCAGTAGCTTGAGATGTCTCTTCTGCATTTGAAATGCTCTTTATGATTCTGGTTACAGATTGCAGAGGTGTTGCAAGTGAAGCTGCATTTCCTTCATAAACTTATATTGTCCTGACTCATTTTGTTTGCATTTTTTTTTTTTAAAGGCTGGGATGCTATCATGGATTGGAAAGATGTCTTATCAGGAGGAGAAAAACAAAGGATGGGCATGGCCCGGATGTTTTACCACAAGTAAGTGTTAGGGTTCATTCCTTAAGAAGCATTTGAAAATGAGAAAGAGCTTTGCAGATTTGCTGTTATAGTTTGAGCAGTAGTAGACTATAATCTGCACACAATATTCAACACTGTCTAGCATAGGAACTGCATAAATCTTGTTTATTCATTCAAGCTCTGTCTTTGGTTTGGATAATGCTTCTTAAGCTTTGCTTTTGGCAACATAGCATTACCTTTTTCAGATATTTATTTCTTTGACATCTCAGCTACAAGCATCTTCCCTCCTACAAATGTTGCCAAAGTGTGATGGAAGTGGGTTGCAAGAAGCTCTTGGAGTTTGAAAGTGAAGCTCCTAAACCTTTTGATTTTGGAGACTGCGAGCACATAAAGGCAGCCTAGTCCTTACATAGCAGTGGATAGGAAGCTTCAAGTTGGCTTTAGCTACTGCATAACTTGATGAGTACAAAATAATACTAGGTCAGACTAGGACATAGAAGTTAGATCACTGTGTACTCAAATGGGACAGGAAATAAACTTAATTTTTCCTGGAAGTTATCTTTTCACCTGAATAATGCATGGAAACTTCATGTTGTTTCTAGCCAGCTTCCAGCTGTAAATAAGAGACATCTGTCTGGCAGAAATAGCTCTCTACTTCCTGTTGTTCTTTCAATTAGACCTTGTACATGGGAGTATTGTCCAAAACCTAGAAGAGTAATGTTCTTTATGTGCTTTTAAAAGGCCGAAATATGCATTGCTGGATGAATGTACGAGCGCTGTAAGCATTGATGTCGAAGGAAAGATATTCCAAGCTGCAAAAGCTGCTGGGATATCCCTGCTTTCCATAACACACAGACCTTCCCTTTGGTAAGTATATCCAGGGCTTTGTCATGGTCCTTGCTTTTAGCTCTCTGACAAGCAGTGGATTGGCTTTTGTTCTTTGTACTGGGGCAGTTGTTTAGTCAATATCTACTGTAGTTTCTAAGATAAGTTGTCTACAACAGTAGTGATGTAAATTAATTTAGCATGGATTTTTTTCATTCTTTGAAAGGTATTTATTCATCCTTCTTATTTTTTAATGTGTTTCAGTTATTAATATGCAGAAGTCTAAAAAGTAATTAATTACTCTATGCCACAGCCAAAACATGTATCATCAGATTATTCTGTAAAGGTGACAAGATACATGAGGTGTCCTGGGGGAGTGTACCAATGCAGGGAGAAGATGGGAAACATGACAAGTGGTTAAACTATATTTCTTCCATAGGAATACTATGTCTGTTTTTTAAACAGTTGTGCTCTCTATCTACAGCATTTAGCTTCTTGATTTCTTGGGAGTTTGGTGGGAGAAAAATAGAAGGATGGGTTAAGCATTTGGTATCAAAAAGGATAATATGCAAAAAGGGATGAATATTAGTCTTTTCAGTCCCATGTCATAAGCCACTGAGTTTATTAAAACTCCCACATTCCCTGGATGAGATTTACAGTCAGTGTTTTATGATGCATTTTACCTTCTATAATTTATAGTGATAAATTATGCAGTCATACCAGCAGCTCTGAGGGAACTCTATGCTCTTCCTCTGGCACCTCCTGAAAAATGTTTTGTCAGGTCTTGACAAAGTCCACATGTACACCTTTGAATATTTTCAATGCATGCACCCTGATACTCACTGAAAGATTTGTTACTCCTATACAGACTTTTTTATTTTGGCCTCTTGCAAACTGAACCATGTTTTAGGAATAAAGTTACCTTTAGCCAACCTTATAAGACACAGGGGAGCAAACTGAGGTGTAATTTGAACAAACTTGAGTTTTATCTGTAGGATCAGGTGCATCATTCCTGCCTCACTGTATTTGCTGCTAGGAGATAAGACATCTATGGTAAATGAAAAAAATGGGACTAGAATTCCTGAGGGAGAAATGAACCTTGTCTTATGCTGCTGTTATAGCTCCTGGGGAAAAAGGCATCTGATAAAGTTGTAGTGAAGGGATCTGTAGCCACAATGTTTCTAAGAAGGAGGCATTAAGAGGGGGCCACCATCTTGGCCAGGGGCAGCAGATGATGAGTGGACCTTCCATGGCCCTGCTGCCTACACCTGCCAGCATCCCTGCAGGTGAGGGGCTCAGAGCCTGGCCATGTGGGCTGCAGAGGCAATGACTGCCCTGGCTGGGAGCCCACACCAGTGCTGCTGCTTCCAGCTGGCACCCGCTGAATTCCACTGTTGGCCTGGGGCAGTCCTGGCTTTGAAATCCCTAAATCCCATATGAAAGAGTGTCCTGGGATGACAAGTCATTGAAACAAAAGTGTTACCCAATGATCCAGAACTGGACAGCTCAAATTCCTGAGAGGCACCTTTGAAAAGAGACACATACATCCAAATTTGCATGCAAGAAGGAACCATCTCTTCCGTGAGCCATTACTAATGTTTTAATTTCTGCTGCAGGAAGTACCACACTCACTTGCTGCAGTTTGATGGACAAGGTGGCTGGCGTTTCGAGCAGTTGGACACCGCTATCCGTTTGTCATTGAGTGAGGAAAAACAGAGACTGGAATCCCAGCTTGCAGGAATTCCTAAAATGCAGCAGAGACTGAATGAACTGTGTAAAATCCTGGGAGAAGATTCAGTGCTTAAAACAATGGACAAAGAAGAATAAATAATTTATGGTTTATGTTTTTAAAAGTATTTTTTTAGTTAAAAGCATTACAAATTCAGCCATTATCCTTTGCATGCATTGTGACAGAGGCTTAGAGCATAGCAAAACACAGCCAGCAGAAAATAATGCTCTGAATGCTATGTAAGACTTGAGTGTTTTAGTATTATGGAGGAAAATGGTTGAACTGTGAAAAGAAAATAAGCAAGTGCACAGAGTATAAGATTAGTCATTAAAGCTTATGTTAATTCCTAGTGAAAGCCCAATTCACTGCAAGAAACGACCAACACACTTAGGTTTTATAGGTGAATTTTTGCCTGAGCCTTGGCCAGCAGAATGTGCTCTTGTACTGGGTCACTGTGTGCGTATGACATGCCTGCTATGCAGAGCAACCGGGCAAGACACTCAGGCATGGAGCACAGCAGGGGCAGTATCTGGGTGAGTATGCAGATGTATGCAAAAATCTCATTTGGGTATAAGAAACATTCTCTCAGCCCATGTAAAACAAGACTTCTTTTCTACTACTGAATAATATACATGCCTTTACCTGCATTTCTATAGGAAATAATGTAATAGGCTGACCAGAAGACAACTGTCAGAGCAACCCACTGCCCTCATTACAGAGAAACAGGGATAGAGCTAAACATGTAATATGCTTTATGCCATTACATATAGCTTCAGAGGCTCTTTGCTCTTCGTGATACATCAGTTCCTTTGGGGGATTATTTATGTCCCTTACTCGGTAACCTCTGGTGGTATGGGTGGAGCACTGGGCCTGGCATCAAGTGACTTTGTTTTGGCTTGACTAAATAATTCATATTCTTTATGGGTGCAATCCAGCTGGCATCCATGTCTGACCCAGTTCCTCCATTGGCATAATCACAGTATAGACACTTGTTTGTTCCATGAGACACTTTGTGGTGGGAAGGACTGTAGGAGAAGGAAGTGGCAGTTTCTAACAATATGCTGAATTCTCAGGCATGGCTGTCCTGCCAAATGAAATGCTCAGCACTTATAAAGGTCTGTGAAAAGTTAGAGCATTTGGTAACCACTAATGAATACATCTGCCATATTTTTGGTGGAGTGGCTGAACATTGCCCTCCCTGTGAGCAAATACACTGGTTAACAACCTTGCTTTCACATGCACTCACTGATTGTCCCATCAGCTTTTCAGTTCAGGTCCCCAATCAGTCAGAAGCTGCTTTAACAGAACTGCCTGAGACAGTGCTGGCCTGAGTGTCCTGCTGAATGCAAAAGCTGGGAAATTAGAAATAAAGATGTGAATGTATTTAGGAGGTCCTGTTCTCTCTGACTCCAAGTGCATTGCAAAAGGGCAGCTCAGGAGTGAAGATCAGGAGGGGAAAGAAGCTTTGCAGATGGGCAAATGAGCCTTAGCCAAGATGTAGCAATCCTGAAGTTTGTTGTTTGTTTTTTTTTTTTTTCCTATAATTGTGTGATTCCTTAGAAGATTTCTGTCTGTTCTTAGTCTGAGTGAGACAGCACATAAACTAATAAGAGCTGTTTGGAGAGGGGAAATATATTAGGGGCATTTGCTGAGCTGGAAATGTTTGAGCACCTTAATGTTAGTATTTCTTTTTTTCTGATTGCTTCAAGAAAAAGAAGAAGGTGAATTACCTCTATCTGCCAAATCCCAGTCCAGTGCACTAACCACTAGCCCATATTCCTTCTCAGTGTGCTCAGCTTGCTGCTTGGTATAGCATTAGCACCAGAAAATGGAGCAAGTCTGCTCCCTCCAGTGTCTGCAGCTTGAATGTAACCCTGTAATTTACCCTGGTAACAACAGTTGGTTCCTTTCATTAGTTTTTTTTCTGTAGAGCCCCCAGAGACATCTCACTGATATAGAAAGGAATGCTCCTAGGAACCTTTGAAAGGGCTGAAAAATTAAGGTTCAAGATAATAAAATGTGTCGTAAAGCACAGATGGAGGTCACTGCTGGGGTGGCTGATGTGTATGCATTTTAATTTGCAAATGTCTGTGCTTGTCCCTCTCCCTGAAGGTGAGCTTTCCCCTTTCTCATCTTCAAAGCAAAATTCATAACTACTAAGGAAAAGAAGAAGTCAGCCAAGAATCTGTTCTCAGTGAACATAAACGAGATGACTGATGAGTGTAAAAGCTTGCAGGTTTCTGATGTTTCTGTAAGATGAGATGAATGAGGGCACACCATGTGCATACCCTTGTCCCAGCTGCAGTGCATCCTGCTAGCACAAGGCAGCCTCAAAGCCACCTTTCCACAAGCCTTTCCCAAGCCAGGACCTGAGGTGGAGGAAGGGGCATTGCTGTTTCCCACCTCTCCATTAAGCACTTTAGCATGTGGCTGGGAACTAAACCAGGGTTATCCACTCCCTGAATGAGTGGGATACTGAAAGGTGCTGAAGAATTGGCCCAGTTTAGCACAGCTCCAGATATCCCACCAAAGCTCTGCCCCTGTTCTTTGACTTGCTGGGAGCCATTATGGGCAGCACCTGAAATCTGTTGTATGCCTTACAGAGATCAAAGCTGGATATCCCTTATGGCACAAAACAAATCTCTTCTAAAGAAACCATGTTTAATAGGAGAAAATTTGTTTGCTGTTTGTTTTTTTTTTTTAATGAGATTATGCATAAAACATACAAAATTTATGTTACTGAAATTTTGACGTTACAAATTTTTATGTTGTGAAATTTTGATGAAAACTGCAATCAGACCCGGATCAATCTAATAGTATTTTCTTTGAAGTTCAACATTTATTTCTTGGATCCAGTAATAGACAACCATTCCCATTCAGCTGTGTAGTGTAAAATACCCTAGCATCTCACTCAGCTATTTGTGTTCATGTAGGCATAGCAAGAACATTTGAGGCTGCTATGAGAAGAAACATTTCTCTAAACAAGAGCTTCCTGAGTGATACCTAGGTGGTTTTAGAAGGAATTTCTCTACTAGTGGCTCATTATATTTCAAGTTAGTTTTGTGGCAGGAAGAGAAGCTGCTCTGGAGTTATTTTCTGCCAACTTTCTGTGTTGATTCAAGGGCTCGTTGAGACTGGAGTCTTAGTTTTTGTTTTTGAAGAGTTTGACAGGTCATAGTCCAGCTCATTTTGTGCTGCTTTGGGCCCAGCCTAGCAGAGGTGCATGCTCCCTGCTCAGGAATGGCTCATGGAGGCAGTGTTCTGGAGCTAGGGCATGGGGAGCACATGGCCCTGGCTGTGCAAGAGGGTCAGAGTGGGATGGGATACTTTGGCAGAAGTTTTTTTTTTTTATGGTGCAATGACAGCTGCTTATGAATGTTCATTCCCTTTTTGGTGTTGAGGAGCTGTGGCTCCCCAGGAGGCTGAGGAAGTGACTTTTTGGCCTCCTTTCTGCCTGTCATACCTATCTGGAGCTAGCCAGACCCTGTCACAGTGTCTGTGCATTCAGGGCTGGGCACTGCCCAGAGCTGAGCACACCCAGCCCTGTGAGCACCCTCTCACCCCCCCAGGCTCAGGGCAGACTGGATTGCCTGGGTCTGTTTGCACCTAGAAGAGCACAGGTGATGACCAAAATTCATACCTGCCTCAGGCAGGTATTATCTGTACAACAAAAATACGCGTTCTCCACATCAGTGTGTTCAGAGAATGCAGAGTGTTTTTGCAAGAATCTTCAGAATGAAAGGACACAAATTTTGTGCATGGGATTTCACTATTTTAACCTGTGACAAGTTTTTTTACTTAGTTTTGGGGTCAGACTCATTCCTGGTTTGGACTTGCAAGTCCTCCTTCTGCAGGGACAGAAAACCCCATGTATGTTTCAAAATAATTTTTCAAAAGCAGTGGGATTTGTATTTATAGGGAATGAAGGACTGGGTATTAAATGGGATATTATGGAGAAAATTATATATTAAAGCAAATTAACACATCTGCAGTCCACTCAAACTTATGAATGGTGATAATGCATGTCAAAGTCAAATTTCTGAGCCAATCATATAAAGAAATCCCCCTACTGAGCTGTTCATGAAGCTTAGGAGAACTGAACTGTTAATCAAATGTGTCTTTGTTTTGTTTCTGTTTGATATTAATACCTTTTAAGAGCAGACAATTTATAAAGCAATAAAATATGCTTTACAGTTGTAATTTATTCCAACCTCAAATAAAACATGTTGCATTTACTTCCAGTTTACAGTGTTCCTTATGAGTCATTCACAAAGCAGTCAGGACCTGCCTGCATGTGCTCTGGGAGTCCTTTCCCAACCCTTGTTTCTGTGATGGAGGAGGAAGGCTTGGGGTGGATGCTGTGCATTTTCAAGTTAAAACAAGTCTTTCATTCCCAGGTCAGGCTGGCGTCAAAGGCTGCTGTGAGGTTTCTCATTTTTTGTGCCATCCACTTTGGTGTGTACCTGATTGATGACAGGAAGGTGACAAGAGCTGCCACCCCTTGCTGGGGTTTCTACACCAAGCAGTGGGCCAGAGGACGGTGTCAGCAGTGCAGCATCGGGTGCCTCGGCAGCATCACTCCCAAAGGTTGTAGTTAGGGTCTTTGTAAGACACAGCTATGCACAGAGCATCAGTGCCACAAACAATCAACAAGAGCTCACCATGGCCTAGCAGAGGAGCGAGTTTTTTCTTAGGGGGAGTGTGAGGGCAATGGTTGTCTCCTCAGCAGCCTTGACACAGAGCTGGCTTGTGTCCAGCCCCTTTCCAGCTGTGTAGCAGGGTGTGGTGAGGTAGTGTGTGGTACAGGACCTGGATTATGCAGTTGGAGAGCCAGTGGATCACTTGAGAACTAGATTCTTACGGATGACAGGAATCCAGTACCCCATACCTCCCTTGCAGCCACTGCACCCACTCAGAGAGCACTGTCAGAGAGTGAAGTCCAGGACATGAGCAATGAGAAATTTATTTTTGGGTGTCTCTGGGTGGGCTGTAGGATCAGGCTGGGGCTGATGCATCAAAGTATGTTAGTGGAGAAGGTGAGCTGAAAGCTGAGGTTGCAGTTCAGTTTCACGTTTTTTGACAAGAAATGCTTTAGTGTCCACTCCTTGGAGAGCATTCCTGCTTCCTGATCAGCAGGACTGGTGTCTTGGGTTTGATGTGAAGTGTCATAGTCCTGAGCCTCTGCCCAAGGGTTAGGTATTCACAGAAGAGAGACAACAGCAAGACTCCTAAAGCAGACTCCCCAGCCCTGCTTACAGGGACCTGGGGCTGCCGCTGGGGACAAAGGTCGTGACACGTGCCCCGAGTACAGGGCCGGCACCCTGGCAGGTCACCAGCAGGACCGCCAGCGTAGGCACACACCCAGGCCCAGGCTACAGGCGGGTCACGGTGCCCACGCTACCGCTAAGCTGCTCCGTGCCCTCCTCAGGCGGCAGGGGCAAGGCCGGACGCGTTCTCCACCCGTGCCTGTGTAGGGACCTCCCCTGTGACCGCACAGAGCTCCTCTTTCCCTCCTGGGAAGTCTAGGCTACTCTGCTCTATTGCTAAAGGGGGGCTAAAGGGGGACAAACGCACTTGCTCACTCACACCAGCTGAGGGGAAGGCCGGGGAGGGAAGGAGGGAGGGCAAGGCAGTCCCAGAAGAGGGAGCAAGTTCTGTGCGGGCAACCTGCTCTAGGGAGCCATCCCTACCGTCGAGCGGGAGAGGAAAGCATCCGACCTGCCCCTGCAGCCGCAGGCGGGCGGGGCACAGGAGCCTCGAGGCGCTGAGGCGCTCGGCGAGGGGCACGGGGACGAGGGCGGTGACGCACCCCGAGTACAGGGGGTCACGCTGGCCAGGGGCCAGCAGCTGGCAGAAAGCTGCCGGGGCCGGGCAAAAGGCCCGGCCCTGCTGACAGGGCAGGCGGCTGGGCTGGGGATCGGGAGAGCTCCGTTTCCCCCCTCAGGTGCAGAGACAGGGGCTCTCACCCTCCTTACAGGGTTGCCCCTCTCTCCGGGCAGCCAAAGGAGCGCAACGGCAAAAGGCCAACGTCAGCAAAGACCCAGCCCTGCTTCCAGGGAGGTCGCCCAACGCAAAGCCAGCCGCGGCACCCGGAAGGTGCCCTGGCCGTGCCAGGAAGGCCCTTTGCCCAGAGGGCCTCTCCTGTCCCCTTCTTCAGCTCCCAGCTCGCTCTTGCCTCGCCGTTCCACTCTTGAGCTCGAAGCTGCTGCCACTCTTGCCTCGTCGTCCCGTGGCTTCTGCCAATGGACCACGACACACTCAGGCCGGAGAAGCTCCGGCTCCTGTGCCTGAAGGGAACCGCCACCCAACAGCCCCGTGGCGAGATCCTCAAGCAGCCACCCACAGAGCCCCCTGGGCAGCCCCCAGTCCTCCAACTTCAGCTCCAAGCTGCTGCTCTTACCTTGCCCTTCCACTCTGGGGCTCAAAGCTGCCGGGCCTCTTGCAGGCTCTTGCCTCGCCGTTCCACTCTTGAGCTCGAAGCTGCTGCCGCTCTTGCCTCGTCGTCCCACGGCCTCTGCCGGTGGACCACGACACAACTCAGGCCCCAGAAGCTCCAGCTCCCGAAGGGCACCGTGACCCAACAGCCCCACGGCCAGATCCTCAAGCCGCCACCCACAGAGCCCCCCGGCCTCAGCTGCGCCCAAAAGCCTCCAACTTCAGCTTGACTCACCATCACGACGTCCAGCGCAGTCCCATGCGGTGCGGGGAGCCAGGCCCTCTGGGCAAATGAAGCTGGGCATACGCCAAGCAGCGGCCAAGAGGCTGCATCCCTGCTTACAGGGAGCTCAAGCCGCTGCCTGGACTGCAAAGTGCCCGGGAATCCAGAGCACAGGCCCCGACTTACAGGGCGGCCCCGGCCCCCAAGGCCTACGCAGGCTCCTTCTCTCCGCCGGCTGCCAGCTGAAGGGAGCACAAAGGCTCCCAGACCCGCAGCCTGCTTACAGGCCGGTCCACACCCAGGGAGCCACAGAGCTCGGCCTTTCCCCAGGGCAACAGGAACGAGACTCTACGGTCAGGCTCACGGCCTAAAGCCGAGGGGCCGGGACCCCAGCCCCGGGGCTGGGGGGCACACGCCCGGCCCCATGACTCCTGACCCCACGCCTCTGAAAGGCCGGGGCCAGGGACACCCACCTGGTTACAGGGGGTCCCTCCAACCGCCCGCCGAGGGCAGGGGACGCACACAGCCCCACTTACGGGGCCGTCCCCCGCAGCCCGGCACCCCCCAGCAAGCACCACGGAGCACAGGCCCCGGCCTGCGCCCCGCTCCGGGGCCGGCCGGGGCCCAGCCGCGGCAGCGGCAGCACGGCCACACAGCCGTCTGCAGGAGCCCCTCGGGAGCCTCCTCAACAAGGCACCTGCCCGAAGCCGTGCCAAAGGCGGGACCGCGCCCTGCGGCGCAGCGCTCCTTACACCTGCGCCCTCTCGAGGGCCCGGGAGCGCTCGTTCCTGTCACCTGCCTAAAGCAGACTCCCCAGCCCTGCTTACAGGGACCTGGGGCTGCCGCTGGGGACAAAGGTCGTGACACGTGCCCCGAGTACAGGGCCGGCACCCTGGCAAGTCACCAGCAGGACCGCCAGCGTAGGCACACACCCAGGCCCAGGCTACAGGCGGGTCACGGTGCCCACGCTACCGCTAAGCTGCTCCGTGCCCTCCTCAGGCGGCAGGGGCAAGGCCGGACGCGTTCTCCACCCGTGCCTGTGTAGGGACCTCCCCTGTGACCGCACAGAGCTCCTCTTTCCCTCCTGGGAAGTCTAGGCTACCCTGCTCTATTGCTAAAGGGGGGCTAAAGGGGGACAAACGCACTTGCTCACTCACACCAGCTGAGGGGAAGGCCGGGGAGGGAAGGAGGGAGGGCAAGGCAGTCCCAGAAGAGGGAGCAAGTTCTGTGCGGGCAACCTGCTCTAGGGAGCCATCCCTACCGTCGAGCGGGAGAGGAAAGCATCCGACCTGCCCCTGCAGCCGCAGGCAGGCGGGGCACAGGAGCCTCGAGGCGCTGAGGCGCTCGGCGAGGGGCACGGGGACGAGGGCGGTGACGCACCCCGAGTACAGGGGGTCACGCTGGCCAGGGGCCAGCAGCTGGCAGAAAGCTGCCGGGGCCGGGCAAAAGGCCCGGCCCTGCTGACAGGGCAGGCGGCTGGGCTGGGGATCGGGAGAGCTCCGTTTCCCCCCTCAGGTGCAGAGACAGGGGCTCTCACCCTCCTTACAGGGTTGCCCCTCTCTCCGGGCAGCCAAAGGAGCGCAACGGCAAAAGGCCAACGTCAGCAAAGACCCAGCCCTGCTTCCAGGGAGGTCGCCCAACGCAAAGCCAGCCGCGGCACCCGGAAGGTGTCCTGGCCGTGCCAGGAAGGCCCTTTGCCCAGAGGGCCTCTCCTGTCCCCTTCTTCAGCTCCCAGCTCGCTCTTGCCTCGCCGTTCCACTCTTGAGCTCGAAGCTGCTGCCGCTCTTGCCTCGTCGTCCCGTGGCTTCTGCCAATGGACCACGACACACTCAGGCCGGAGAAGTTCCGGCTCCTGTGCCTGAAGGGAACCGCCACCCAACAGCCCCGTGGCGAGATCCTCAAGCAGCCACCCACAGAGCCCCCTGGGCAGCCCCCAGTCCTCCAACTTCAGCTCCAAGCTGCTGCTCTTACCTTGCCCTTCCACTCTGGGGCTCAAAGCTGCCGGGCCTCTTGCAGGCTCTTGCCTCGCCGTTCCACTCTTGAGCTCGAAGCTGCTGCCGCTCTTGCCTCGTCGTCCCACGGCCTCTGCCGGTGGACCACGACACAACTCAGGCCCCAGAAGCTCCAGCTCCCGAAGGGCACCGTGACCCAACAGCCCCACGGCCAGATCCTCAAGCCGCCACCCACAGAGCCCCCCGGCCTCAGCTGCGCCCAAAAGCCTCCAACTTCAGCTTGACTCACCATCACGACGTCCAGCGCAGTCCCATGCGGTGCGGGGAGCCAGGCCCTCTGGGCAAATGAAGCTGGGCATACGCCAAGCAGCGGCCAAGAGGCTGCATCCCTGCTTACAGGGAGCTCAAGCCGCTGCCTGGACTGCAAAGTGCCCGGGAATCCAGAGCACAGGCCCCGACTTACAGGGCGGCCCCGGCCCCCAAGGCCTACGCAGGCTCCTTCTCTCCGCCGGCTGCCAGCTGAAGGGAGCACAAAGGCTCCCAGACCCGCAGCCTGCTTACAGGCCGGTCCACACCCAGGGAGCCACAGAGCTCGGCCTTTCCCCAGGGCAACAGGAACGAGACTCTACGGTCAGGCTCACGGCCTAAAGCCGAGGGGCCGGGACCCCAGCCCCGGGGCTGGGGGGCACACGCCCGGCCCCATGACTCCTGACCCCACGCCTCTGAAAGGCCGGGGCCAGGGACACCCACCTGGTTACAGGGGGTCCCTCCAACCGCCCGCCGAGGGCAGGGGACGCACACAGCCCCACTTACGGGGCCGTCCCCCGCAGCCCGGCACCCCCCAGCAAGCACCACGGAGCACAGGCCCCGGCCTGCGCCCCGCTCCGGGGCCGGCCGGGGCCCAGCCGCGGCAGCGGCAGCACGGCCACACAGCCGTCTGCAGGAGCCCCTCGAGAGCCTCCTCAACAAGGCACCTGCCCGAAGCCGCGCCAAAGGCGGGACCGCGCCCTGCGGCGCAGCGCTCCTTACACCTGCGCCCTCTCGAGGGCCCGGGAGCGCTCGTTCCTGTCACCTGCCTAAAACAGACTCCCCAGCCCTGCTTACAGGGACCTGGGGCTGCCGCTGGGGACAAAGGTCGTGACACGTGCCCCGAGTACAGGGCCGGCACCCTGGCAGGTCACCAGCAGGACCGCCAGCGTAGGCACACACCCAGGCCCAGGCTACAGGCGGGTCACGGTGCCCACGCTACCGCTAAGCTGCTCCGTGCCCTCCTCAGGCGGCAGGGGCAAGGCCGGACGCGTTCTCCACCCGTGCCTGTGTAGGGACCTCCCCTGTGACCGCACAGAGCTCCTCTTTCCCTCCTGGGAAGTCTAGGCTACTCTGCTCTATTGCTAAAGGGGGGCTAAAGGGGGACAAACGCTCTTGCTCACTCACACCAGCTGAGGGGAAGGCCGGGGAGGGAAGGAGGGAGGGCAAGGCAGTCCCAGAAGAGGGAGCAAGTTCTGTGCGGGCAACCTGCTCTAGGGAGCCATCCCTACCGTCGAGCGGGAGAGGAAAGCATCCGACCTGCCCCTGCAGCCGCAGGCGGGCGGGGCACAGGAGCCTCGAGGCGCTGAGGCGCTCGGCGAGGGGCACGGGGACGAGGGCGGTGATGCACCCCGAGTACAGGGGGTCACGCTGGCCAGGGGCCAGCAGCTGGCAGAAAGCTGCCGGGGCCGGGCAAAAGGCCCGGCCCTGCTGACAGGGCAGGCGGCTGGGCTGGGGATCGGGAGAGCTCCGTTTCCCCCCTCAGGTGCAGAGACAGGGGCTCTCACCCTCCTTACAGGGTTGCCCCTCTCTCCGGGCAGCCAAAGGAGCGCAACGGCAAAAGGCCAACGTCAGCAAAGACCCAGCCCTGCTTCCAGGGAGGTCGCCCAACGCAAAGCCAGCCGCGGCACCCGGAAGGTGCCCTGGCCGTGCCAGGAAGGCCCTTTGCCCAGAGGGCCTCTCCTGTCCCCTTCTTCAGCTCCCAGCTCGCTCTTGCCTCGCCGTTCCACTCTTGAGCTCGAAGCTGCTGCCGCTCTTGCCTCGTCGTCCCGTGGCTTCTGCCAATGGACCACGACACACTCAGGCCGGAGAAGCTCCGGCTCCTGTGCCTGAAGGGAACCGCCACCCAACAGCCCCGTGGCGAGATCCTCAAGCAGCCACCCACAGAGCCCCCTGGGCAGCCCCCAGGCCTCCAACTTCAGCTCCAAGCTGCTGCTCTTACCTTGCCCTTCCACTCTGGGGCTCAAAGCTGCCGGGCCTCTTGCAGGCTCTTGCCTCGCCGTTCCACTCTTGAGCTCGAAGCTGCTGCCGCTCTTGCCTCGTCGTCCCACGGCCTCTGCCGGTGGACCACGACACAACTCAGGCCCCAGAAGCTCCAGCTCCCGAAGGGCACCGTGACCCAACAGCCCCACGGCCAGATCCTCAAGCCGCCACCCACAGAGCCCCCCGGCCTCAGCTGCGCCCAAAAGCCTCCAACTTCAGCTTGACTCACCATCGCGACGTCCAGCGCAGTCCCATGCGGTGCGGGGAGCCAGGCCCTCTGGGCAAATGAAGCTGGGCATACGCCAAGCAGCGGCCAAGAGGCTGCATCCCTGCTTACAGGGAGCTCAAGCCGCTGCCTGGACTGCAAAGTGCCCGGGAATCCAGAGCACAGGCCCCGACTTACAGGGCGGCCCCGGCCCCCAAGGCCTACGCAGGCTCCTTCTCTCCGCCGGCTGCCAGCTGAAGGGAGCACAAAGGCTCCCAGACCCGCAGCCTGCTTACAGGCCGGTCCACACCCAGGGAGCCACAGAGCTCGGCCTTTCCCCAGGGCAACAGGAACGAGACTCTACCGTCAGGCTCACGGCCTAAAGCCGAGGGGCCGGGACCCCAGCCCCGGGGCTGGGGGGCACACGCCCGGCCCCATGACTCCTGACCCCACGCCTCTGAAAGGCCGGGGCCAGGGACACCCACCTGGTTACAGGGGGTCCCTCCAACCGCCCGCCGAGGGCAGGGGACGCACACAACCCCACTTACGGGGCCGTCCCCCGCAGCCCGGCACCCCCCAGCAAGCACCACGGAGCACAGGCCCCGGCCTGCGCCCCGCTCCGGGGCCGGCCGGGGCCCAGCCGCGGCAGCGGCAGCACGGCCACACAGCCGTCTGCAGGAGCCCCTCGGGAGCCTCCTCAACAAGGCACCTGCCCGAAGCCGCGCCAAAGGCGGGACCGCGCCCTGCGGCGCAGCGCTCCTTACACCTGCGCCCTCTCGAGGGCCCGGGAGCGCTCGTTCCTGTCACCTGCCTAAAACAGACTCCCCAGCCCTGCTTACAGGGACCTGGGGCTGCCGCTGGGGACAAAGGTCGTGACACGTGCCCCGAGTACAGGGCCGGCACCCTGGCAGGTCACCAGCAGGACCGCCAGCGTAGGCACACACCCAGGCCCAGGCTACAGGCGGGTCACGGTGCCCACGCTACCGCTAAGCTGCTCCGTGCCCTCCTCAGGCGGCAGGGCCAAGGCCGGACGCGTTCTCCACCCGTGCCTGTGTAGGGACCTCCCCTGTGACCGCACAGAGCTCCTCTTTCCCTCCTGGGAAGTCTAGGCTACTCTGCTCTATTGCTAAAGGGGGGCTAAAGGGGGACAAACGCACTTGCTCACTCACACCAGCTGAGGGGAAGGCCGGGGAGGGAAGGAGGGAGGGCAAGGCAGTCCCAGAAGAGGGAGCAAGTTCTGTGCGGGCAACCTGCTCTAGGGAGCCATCCCTACCGTCGAGCGGGAGAGGAAAGCATCCGACCTGCCCCTGCAGCCGCAGGCGGGCGGGGCACAGGAGCCTCGAGGCGCTGAGGCGCTCGGCGAGGGGCACGGGGACAAGGGCGGTGACGCACCCCGAGTACAGGGGGTCACGCTGGCCAGGGGCCAGCAGCTGGCAGAAAGCTGCCGGGGCCGGGCAAAAGGCCCGGCCCTGCTGACAGGGCAGGCGGCTGGGCTGGGGATCGGGAGAGCTCCGTTTCCCCCCTCAGGTGCAGAGACAGGGGCTCTCACCCTCCTTACAGGGTTGCCCCTCTCTCCGGGCAGCCAAAGGAGCGCAACGGCAAAAGGCCAACGTCAGCAAAGACCCAGCCCTGCTTCCAGGGAGGTCGCCCAACGCAAAGCCAGCCGCGGCACCCGGAAGGTGCCCTGGCCGTGCCAGGAAGGCCCTTTGCCCAGAGGGCCTCTCCTGTCCCCTTCTTCAGCTCCCAGCTCGCTCTTGCCTCGCCGTTCCACTCTTGAGCTCGAAGCTGCTGCCGCTCTTGCCTCGTCGTCCCGTGGCTTCTGCCAATGGACCACGACACACTCAGGCCGGAGAAGCTCCGGCTCCTGTGCCTGAAGGGAACCGCCACCCAACAGCCCCGTGGCGAGATCCTCAAGCAGCCACCCACAGAGCCCCCTGGGCAGCCCCCAGGCCTCCAACTTCAGCTCCAAGCTGCTGCTCTTACCTTGCCCTTCCACTCTGGGGCTCAAAGCTGCCGGGCCTCTTGCAGGCTCTTGCCTCGCCGTTCCACTCTTGAGCTCGAAGCTGCTGCCGCTCTTGCCTCGTCGTCCCACGGCCTCTGCCGGTGGACCACGACACAACTCAGGCCCCAGAAGCTCCAGCTCCCGAAGGGCACCGTGACCCAACAGCCCCACGGCCAGATCCTCAAGCCGCCACCCACAGAGCCCCCCGGCCTCAGCTGCGCCCAAAAGCCTCCAACTTCAGCTTGACTCACCATCACGACGTCCAGCGCAGTCCCATGCGGTGCGGGGAGCCAGGCCCTCTGGGCAAATGAAGCTGGGCATACGCCAAGCAGCGGCCAAGAGGCTGCATCCCTGCTTACAGGGAGCTCAAGCCGCTGCCTGGACTGCAAAGTGCCCGGGAATCCAGAGCACAGGCCCCGACTTACAGGGCGGCCCCGGCCCCCAAGGCCTACGCAGGCTCCTTCTCTCCGCCGGCTGCCAGCTGAAGGGAGCACAAAGGCTCCCAGACCCGCAGCCTGCTTACAGGCCGGTCCACACCCAGGGAGCCACAGAGCTCGGCCTTTCCCCAGGGCAACAGGAACGAGACTCTACCGTCAGGCTCACGGCCTAAAGCCGAGGGGCCGGGACCCCAGCCCCGGGGCTGGGGGGCACACGCCCGGCCCCATGACTCCTGACCCCACGCCTCTGAAAGGCCGGGGCCAGGGACACCCACCTGGTTACAGGGGGTCCCTCCAACCGCCCGCCGAGGGCAGGGGACGCACACAGCCCCACTTACGGGGCCGTCCCCCGCAGCCCGGCACCCCCCAGCAAGCACCACGGAGCACAGGCCCCGGCCTGCGCCCCGCTCCGGGGCCGGCCGGGGCCCAGCCGCGGCAGCGGCAGCACGGCCACACAGCCATCTGCAGGAGCCCCTCGGGAGCCTCCTCAACAAGGCACCTGCCCGAAGCCGCGCCAAAGGCGGGACCGCGCCCTGCGGCGCAGTGCTCCTTACACCTGCGCCCTCTCGAGGGCCCGGGAGCGCTCGTTCCTGTCACCTGCCTAAAACAGACTCCCCAGCCCTGCTTACAGGGACCTGGGGCTGCCGCTGGGGACAAAGGTCGTGACACGTGCCCCGAGTACAGGGCCGGCACCCTGGCAGGTCACCAGCAGGACCGCCAGCGTAGGCACACACCCAGGCCCAGGCTACAGGCGGGTCACGGTGCCCACGCTACCGCTAAGCTGCTCCGTGCCCTCCTCAGGCGGCAGGGCCAAGGCCGGACGCGTTCTCCACCCGTGCCTGTGTAGGGACCTCCCCTGTGACCGCACAGAGCTCCTCTTTCCCTCCTGGGAAGTCTAGGCTACTCTGCTCTATTGCTAAAGGGGGGCTAAAGGGGGACAAACGCACTTGCTCACTCACACCAGCTGAGGGGAAGGCCGGGGAGGGAAGGAGGGAGGGCAAGGCAGTCCCAGAAGAGGGAGCAAGTTCTGTGCGGGCAACCTGCTCTAGGGAGCCATCCCTACCGTCGAGCGGGAGAGGAAAGCATCCGACCTGCCCCTGCAGCCGCAGGCGGGCGGGGCACAGGAGCCTCGAGGCGCTGAGGCGCTCGGCGAGGGGCACGGGGACGAGGGCGGTGACGCACCCCGAGTACAGGGGGTCACGCTGGCCAGGGGCCAGCAGCTGGCAGAAAGCTGCCGGGGCCGGGCAAAAGGCCCGGCCCTGCTGACAGGGCAGGCGGCTGGGCTGGGGATCGGGAGAGCTCCGTTTCCCCCCTCAGGTGCAGAGACAGGGGCTCTCACCCTCCTTACAGGGTTGCCCCTCTCTCCGGGCAGCCAAAGGAGCGCAACGGCAAAAGGCCAACGTCAGCAAAGACCCAGCCCTGCTTCCAGGGAGGTCGCCCAACGCAAAGCCAGCCGCGGCACCCGGAAGGTGCCCTGGCCGTGCCAGGAAGGCCCTTTGCCCAGAGGGCCTCTCCTGTCCCCTTCTTCAGCTCCCAGCTCGCTCTTGCCTCGCCGTTCCACTCTTGAGCTCGAAGCTGCTGCCGCTCTTGCCTCGTCGTCCCGTGGCTTCTGCCAATGGACCACGACACACTCAGGCCGGAGAAGCTCCGGCTCCTGTGCCTGAAGGGAACCGCCACCCAACAGCCCCGTGGCGAGATCCTCAAGCAGCCACCCACAGAGCCCCCTGGGCAGCCCCCAGGCCTCCAACTTCAGCTCCAAGCTGCTGCTCTTACCTTGCCCTTCCACTCTGGGGCTCAAAGCTGCCGGGCCTCTTGCAGGCTCTTGCCTCGCCGTTCCACTCTTGAGCTCGAAGCTGCTGCCGCTCTTGCCTCGTCGTCCCACGGCCTCGGCCGGTGGACCACGACACAACTCAGGCCCCAGAAGCTCCAGCTCCCGAAGGGCACCGTGACCCAACAGCCCCACGGCCAGATCCTCAAGCCGCCACCCACAGAGCCCCCCGGCCTCAGCTGCGCCCAAAAGCCTCCAACTTCAGCTTGACTCACCATCACGACGTCCAGCGCAGTCCCATGCGGTGCGGGGAGCCAGGCCCTCTGGGCAAATGAAGCTGGGCATACGCCAAGCAGCGGCCAAGAGGCTGCATCCCTGCTTACAGGGAGCTCAAGCCGCTGCCTGGACTGCAAAGTGCCCGGGAATCCAGAGCACAGGCCCCGACTTACAGGGCGGCCCCGGCCCCCAAGGCCTACGCAGGCTCCTTCTCTCCGCCGGCTGCCAGCTGAAGGGAGCACAAAGGCTCCCAGACCCGCAGCCTGCTTACAGGCCGGTCCACACCCAGGGAGCCACAGAGCTCGGCCTTTCCCCAGGGCAACAGGAACGAGACTCTACGGTCAGGCTCACGGCCTAAAGCCGAGGGGCCGGGACCCCAGCCCCGGGGCTGGGGGGCACACGCCCGGCCCCATGACTCCTGACCCCACGCCTCTGAAAGGCCGGGGCCAGGGACACCCACCTGGTTACAGGGGGTCCCTCCAACCGCCCGCCGAGGGCAGGGGACGCACACAGCCCCACTTACGGGGCCGTCCCCCGCAGCCCGGCACCCCCCAGCAAGCACCACGGAGCACAGGCCCCGGCCTGCGCCCCGCTCCGGGGCCGGCCGGGGCCCAGCCGCGGCAGCGGCAGCACGGCCACACAGCCGTCTGCAGGAGCCCCTCGGGAGCCTCCTCAACAAGGCACCTGCCCGAAGCCGTGCCAAAGGCGGGACCGCGCCCTGCGGCGCAGCGCTCCTTACACCTGCGCCCTCTCGAGGGCCCGGGAGCGCTCGTTCCTGTCACCTGCCTAAAGCAGACTCCCCAGCCCTGCTTACAGGGACCTGGGGCTGCCGCTGGGGACAAAGGTCGTGACACGTGCCCCGAGTACAGGGCCGGCACCCTGGCAGGTCACCAGCAGGACCGCCAGCGTAGGCACACACCCAGGCCCAGGCTACAGGCGGGTCACGGTGCCCACGCTACCGCTAAGCTGCTCCGTGCCCTCCTCAGGCGGCAGGGGCAAGGCCGGACGCGTTCTCCACCCGTGCCTGTGTAGGGACCTCCCCTGTGACCGCACAGAGCTCCTCTTTCCCTCCTGGGAAGTCTAGGCTACCCTGCTCTATTGCTAAAGGGGGGCTAAAGGGGGACAAACGCACTTGCTCACTCACACCAGCTGAGGGGAAGGCCGGGGAGGGAAGGAGGGAGGGCAAGGCAGTCCCAGAAGAGGGAGCAAGTTCTGTGCGGGCAACCTGCTCTAGGGAGCCATCCCTACCGTCGAGCGGGAGAGGAAAGCATCCGACCTGCCCCTGCAGCCGCAGGCAGGCGGGGCACAGGAGCCTCGAGGCGCTGAGGCGCTCGGCGAGGGGCACGGGGACGAGGGCGGTGACGCACCCCGAGTACAGGGGGTCACGCTGGCCAGGGGCCAGCAGCTGGCAGAAAGCTGCCGGGGCCGGGCAAAAGGCCCGGCCCTGCTGACAGGGCAGGCGGCTGGGCTGGGGATCGGGAGAGCTCCGTTTCCCCCCTCAGGTGCAGAGACAGGGGCTCTCACCCTCCTTACAGGGTTGCCCCTCTCTCCGGGCAGCCAAAGGAGCGCAACGGCAAAAGGCCAACGTCAGCAAAGACCCAGCCCTGCTTCCAGGGAGGTCGCCCAACGCAAAGCCAGCCGCGGCACCCGGAAGGTGTCCTGGCCGTGCCAGGAAGGCCCTTTGCCCAGAGGGCCTCTCCTGTCCCCTTCTTCAGCTCCCAGCTCGCTCTTGCCTCGCCGTTCCACTCTTGAGCTCGAAGCTGCTGCCGCTCTTGCCTCGTCGTCCCGTGGCTTCTGCCAATGGACCACGACACACTCAGGCCGGAGAAGTTCCGGCTCCTGTGCCTGAAGGGAACCGCCACCCAACAGCCCCGTGGCGAGATCCTCAAGCAGCCACCCACAGAGCCCCCTGGGCAGCCCCCAGTCCTCCAACTTCAGCTCCAAGCTGCTGCTCTTACCTTGCCCTTCCACTCTGGGGCTCAAAGCTGCCGGGCCTCTTGCAGGCTCTTGCCTCGCCGTTCCACTCTTGAGCTCGAAGCTGCTGCCGCTCTTGCCTCGTCGTCCCACGGCCTCTGCCGGTGGACCACGACACAACTCAGGCCCCAGAAGCTCCAGCTCCCGAAGGGCACCGTGACCCAACAGCCCCACGGCCAGATCCTCAAGCCGCCACCCACAGAGCCCCCCGGCCTCAGCTGCGCCCAAAAGCCTCCAACTTCAGCTTGACTCACCATCACGACGTCCAGCGCAGTCCCATGCGGTGCGGGGAGCCAGGCCCTCTGGGCAAATGAAGCTGGGCATACGCCAAGCAGCGGCCAAGAGGCTGCATCCCTGCTTACAGGGAGCTCAAGCCGCTGCCTGGACTGCAAAGTGCCCGGGAATCCAGAGCACAGGCCCCGACTTACAGGGCGGCCCCGGCCCCCAAGGCCTACGCAGGCTCCTTCTCTCCGCCGGCTGCCAGCTGAAGGGAGCACAAAGGCTCCCAGACCCGCAGCCTGCTTACAGGCCGGTCCACACCCAGGGAGCCACAGAGCTCGGCCTTTCCCCAGGGCAACAGGAACGAGACTCTACGGTCAGGCTCACGGCCTAAAGCCGAGGGGCCGGGACCCCAGCCCCGGGGCTGGGGGGCACACGCCCGGCCCCATGACTCCTGACCCCACGCCTCTGAAAGGCCGGGGCCAGGGACACCCACCTGGTTACAGGGGGTCCCTCCAACCGCCCGCCGAGGGCAGGGGACGCACACAACCCCACTTACGGGGCCGTCACCCGCAGCCCGGCACCCCCCAGCAAGCACCACGGAGCACAGGCCCCGGCCTGCGCCCCGCTCCGGGGCCGGCCGGGGCCCAGCCGCGGCAGCGGCAGCACGGCCACACAGCCGTCTGCAGGAGCCCCTCGGGAGCCTCCTCAACAAGGCACCTGCCCGAAGCCGCGCCAAAGGCGGGACCGCGCCCTGCGGCGCAGCGCTCCTTACACCTGCGCCCTCTCGAGGGCCCGGGAGCGTTCGTTCCTGTCACCTGCCTAAAGCAGACTCCCCAGCCCTGCTTACAGGGACCTGGGGCTGCCGCTGGGGACACAGGTCGTGACACGTGCCCCGAGTACAGGGCCGGCACCCTGGCAGGTCACCAGCAGGACCGCCAGCGTAGGCACACACCCAGGCCCAGGCTACAGGCGGGTCACGGTGCCCACGCTACCGCTAAGCTGCTCCGTGCCCTCCTCAGGCGGCAGGGGCAAGGCCGGACGCGTTCTCCACCCGTGCCTGTGTAGGGACCTCCCCTGTGACCGCACAGAGCTCCTCTTTCCCTCCTGGGAAGTCTAGGCTACTCTGCTCTATTGCTAAAGGGGGGCTAAAGGGGGACAAACGCTCTTGCTCACTCACACCAGCTGAGGGGAAGGCCGGGGAGGGAAGGAGGGAGGGCAAGGCAGTCCCAGAAGAGGGAGCAAGTTCTGTGCGGGCAACCTGCTCTAGGGAGCCATCCCTACCGTCGAGCGGGAGAGGAAAGCATCCGACCTGCCCCTGCAGCCGCAGGCGGGCGGGGCACAGGAGCCTCGAGGCGCTGAGGCGCTCGGCGAGGGGCACGGGGACGAGGGCGGTGACGCACCCCGAGTACAGGGGGTCACGCTGGCCAGGGGCCAGCAGCTGGCAGAAAGCTGCCGGGGCCGGGCAAAAGGCCCGGCCTGCTGACAGGGCAGGCGGCTGGGCTGGGGATCGGGAGAGCTCCGTTTCCCCCCTCAGGTGCAGAGACAGGGGCTCTCACCCTCCTTACAGGGTTGCCCCTCTCTCCGGGCAGCCAAAGGAGCGCAACGGCAAAAGGCCAACGTCAGCAAAGACCCAGCCCTGCTTCCAGGGAGGTCGCCCAACGCAAAGCCAGCCGCGGCACCCGGAAGGTGTCCTGGCCGTGCCAGGAAGGCCCTTTGCCCAGAGGGCCTCTCCTGTCCCCTTCTTCAGCTCCCAGCTCGCTCTTGCCTCGCCGTTCCACTCTTGAGCTCGAAGCTGCTGCCGCTCTTGCCTCGTCGTCCCGTGGCTTCTGCCAATGGACCACGACACACTCAGGCCGGAGAAGCTCCGGCTCCTGTGCCTGAAGGGAACCGCCACCCAACAGCCCCGTGGCGAGATCCTCAAGCAGCCACCCACAGAGCCCCCTGGGCAGCCCCCAGTCCTCCAACTTCAGCTCCAAGCTGCTGCTCTTACCTTGCCCTTCCACTCTGGGGCTCAAAGCTGCCGGGCCTCTTGCAGGCTCTTGCCTCGCCGTTCCACTCTTGAGCTCGAAGCTGCTGCCGCTCTTGCCTCGTCGTCCCACGGCCTCTGCCGGTGGACCACGACACAACTCAGGCCCCAGAAGCTCCAGCTCCCGAAGGGCACCGTGACCCAACAGCCCCACGGCCAGATCCTCAAGCCGCCACCCACAGAGCCCCCCGGCCTCAGCTGCGCCCAAAAGCCTCCAACTTCAGCTTGACTCACCATCACGACGTCCAGCGCAGTCCCATGCGGTGCGGGGAGCCAGGCCCTCTGGGCAAATGAAGCTGGGCATACGCCAAGCAGCGGCCAAGAGGCTGCATCCCTGCTTACAGGGAGCTCAAGCCGCTGCCTGGACTGCAAAGTGCCCGGGAATCCAGAGCACAGGCCCCGACTTACAGGGCGGCCCCGGCCCCCAAGGCCTACGCAGGCTCCTTCTCTCCGCCGGCTGCCAGCTGAAGGGAGCACAAAGGCTCCCAGACCCGCAGCCTGCTTACAGGCCGGTCCACACCCAGGGAGCCACAGAGCTCGGCCTTTCCCCAGGGCAACAGGAACGAGACTCTACGGTCAGGCTCACGGCCTAAAGCCGAGGGGCCGGGACCCCAGCCCCGGGGCTGGGGGGCACACGCCCGGCCCCATGACTCCTGACCCCACGCCTCTGAAAGGCCGGGGCCAGGGACACCCACCTGGTTACAGGGGGTCCCTCCAACCGCCCGCCGAGGGCAGGGGACGCACACAGCCCCACTTACGGGGCCGTCCCCCGCAGCCCGGCACCCCCCAGCAAGCACCACGGAGCACAGGCCCCGGCCTGCGCCCCGCTCCGGGGCCGGCCGGGGCCCAGCCGCGGCAGCGGCAGCACGGCCACACAGCCGTCTGCAGGAGCCCCTCGGGAGCCTCCTCAACAAGGCACCTGCCCGAAGCCGTGCCAAAGGCGGGACCGCGCCCTGCGGCGCAGCGCTCCTTACACCTGCGCCCTCTCGAGGGCCCGGGAGCGCTCGTTCCTGTCACCTGCCTAAAGCAGACTCCCCAGCCCTGCTTACAGGGACCTGGGGCTGCCGCTGGGGACAAAGGTCGTGACACGTGCCCCGAGTACAGGGCCGGCACCCTGGCAAGTCACCAGCAGGACCGCCAGCGTAGGCACACACCCAGGCCCAGGCTACAGGCGGGTCACGGTGCCCACGCTACCGCTAAGCTGCTCCGTGCCCTCCTCAGGCGGCAGGGGCAAGGCCGGACGCGTTCTCCACCCGTGCCTGTGTAGGGACCTCCCCTGTGACCGCACAGAGCTCCTCTTTCCCTCCTGGGAAGTCTAGGCTACCCTGCTCTATTGCTAAAGGGGGGCTAAAGGGGGACAAACGCACTTGCTCACTCACACCAGCTGAGGGGAAGGCCGGGGAGGGAAGGAGGGAGGGCAAGGCAGTCCCAGAAGAGGGAGCAAGTTCTGTGCGGGCAACCTGCTCTAGGGAGCCATCCCTACCGTCGAGCGGGAGAGGAAAGCATCCGACCTGCCCCTGCAGCCGCAGGCGGGCGGGGCACAGGAGCCTCGAGGCGCTGAGGCGCTCGGCGAGGGGCACGGGGACGAGGGCGGTGATGCACCCCGAGTACAGGGGGTCACGCTGGCCAGGGGCCAGCAGCTGGCAGAAAGCTGCCGGGGCCGGGCAAAAGGCCCGGCCCTGCTGACAGGGCAGGCGGCTGGGCTGGGGATCGGGAGAGCTCCGTTTCCCCCCTCAGGTGCAGAGACAGGGGCTCTCACCCTCCTTACAGGGTTGCCCCTCTCTCCGGGCAGCCAAAGGAGCGCAACGGCAAAAGGCCAACGTCAGCAAAGACCCAGCCCTGCTTCCAGGGAGGTCGCCCAACGCAAAGCCAGCCGCGGCACCCGGAAGGTGCCCTGGCCGTGCCAGGAAGGCCCTTTGCCCAGAGGGCCTCTCCTGTCCCCTTCTTCAGCTCCCAGCTCGCTCTTGCCTCGCCGTTCCACTCTTGAGCTCGAAGCTGCTGCCGCTCTTGCCTCGTCGTCCCGTGGCTTCTGCCAATGGACCACGACACACTCAGGCCGGAGAAGCTCCGGCTCCTGTGCCTGAAGGGAACCGCCACCCAACAGCCCCGTGGCGAGATCCTCAAGCAGCCACCCACAGAGCCCCCTGGGCAGCCCCCAGGCCTCCAACTTCAGCTCCAAGCTGCTGCTCTTACCTTGCCCTTCCACTCTGGGGCTCAAAGCTGCCGGGCCTCTTGCAGGCTCTTGCCTCGCCGTTCCACTCTTGAGCTCGAAGCTGCTGCCGCTCTTGCCTCGTCGTCCCACGGCCTCTGCCGGTGGACCACGACACAACTCAGGCCCCAGAAGCTCCAGCTCCCGAAGGGCACCGTGACCCAACAGCCCCACGGCCAGATCCTCAAGCCGCCACCCACAGAGCCCCCCGGCCTCAGCTGCGCCCAAAAGCCTCCAACTTCAGCTTGACTCACCATCGCGACGTCCAGCGCAGTCCCATGCGGTGCGGGGAGCCAGGCCCTCTGGGCAAATGAAGCTGGGCATACGCCAAGCAGCGGCCAAGAGGCTGCATCCCTGCTTACAGGGAGCTCAAGCCGCTGCCTGGACTGCAAAGTGCCCGGGAATCCAGAGCACAGGCCCCGACTTACAGGGCGGCCCCGGCCCCCAAGGCCTACGCAGGCTCCTTCTCTCCGCCGGCTGCCAGCTGAAGGGAGCACAAAGGCTCCCAGACCCGCAGCCTGCTTACAGGCCGGTCCACACCCAGGGAGCCACAGAGCTCGGCCTTTCCCCAGGGCAACAGGAACGAGACTCTACCGTCAGGCTCACAGCCTAAAGCCGAGGGGCCGGGACCCCAGCCCCGGGGCTGGGGGGCACACGCCCGGCCCCATGACTCCTGACCCCACGCCTCTGAAAGGCCGGGGCCAGGGACACCCACCTGGTTACAGGGGGTCCCTCCAACCGCCCGCCGAGGGCAGGGGACGCACACAACCCCACTTACGGGGCCGTCCCCCGCAGCCCGGCACCCCCCAGCAAGCACCACGGAGCACAGGCCCCGGCCTGCGCCCCGCTCCGGGGCCGGCCGGGGCCCAGCCGCGGCAGCGGCAGCACGGCCACACAGCCGTCTGCAGGAGCCCCTCGGGAGCCTCCTCAACAAGGCACCTGCCCGAAGCCGCGCCAAAGGCGGGACCGCGCCCTGCGGCGCAGCGCTCCTTACACCTGCGCCCTCTCGAGGGCCCGGGAGCGCTCGTTCCTGTCACCTGCCTAAAACAGACTCCCCAGCCCTGCTTACAGGGACCTGGGGCTGCCGCTGGGGACAAAGGTCGTGACACGTGCCCCGAGTACAGGGCCGGCACCCTGGCAGGTCACCAGCAGGACCGCCAGCGTAGGCACACACCCAGGCCCAGGCTACAGGCGGGTCACGGTGCCCACGCTACCGCTAAGCTGCTCCGTGCCCTCCTCAGGCGGCAGGGCCAAGGCCGGACGCGTTCTCCACCCGTGCCTGTGTAGGGACCTCCCCTGTGACCGCACAGAGCTCCTCTTTCCCTCCTGGGAAGTCTAGGCTACTCTGCTCTATTGCTAAAGGGGGGCTAAAGGGGGACAAACGCACTTGCTCACTCACACCAGCTGAGGGGAAGGCCGGGGAGGGAAGGAGGGAGGGCAAGGCAGTCCCAGAAGAGGGAGCAAGTTCTGTGCGGGCAACCTGCTCTAGGGAGCCATCCCTACCGTCGAGCGGGAGAGGAAAGCATCCGACCTGCCCCTGCAGCCGCAGGCGGGCGGGGCACAGGAGCCTCGAGGCGCTGAGGCGCTCGGCGAGGGGCACGGGGACAAGGGCGGTGACGCACCCCGAGTACAGGGGGTCACGCTGGCCAGGGGCCAGCAGCTGGCAGAAAGCTGCCGGGGCCGGGCAAAAGGCCCGGCCCTGCTGACAGGGCAGGCGGCTGGGCTGGGGATCGGGAGAGCTCCGTTTCCCCCCTCAGGTGCAGAGACAGGGGCTCTCACCCTCCTTACAGGGTTGCCCCTCTCTCCGGGCAGCCAAAGGAGCGCAACGGCAAAAGGCCAACGTCAGCAAAGACCCAGCCCTGCTTCCAGGGAGGTCGCCCAACGCAAAGCCAGCCGCGGCACCCGGAAGGTGCCCTGGCCGTGCCAGGAAGGCCCTTTGCCCAGAGGGCCTCTCCTGTCCCCTTCTTCAGCTCCCAGCTCGCTCTTGCCTCGCCGTTCCACTCTTGAGCTCGAAGCTGCTGCCGCTCTTGCCTCGTCGTCCCGTGGCTTCTGCCAATGGACCACGACACACTCAGGCCGGAGAAGCTCCGGCTCCTGTGCCTGAAGGGAACCGCCACCCAACAGCCCCGTGGCGAGATCCTCAAGCAGCCACCCACAGAGCCCCCTGGGCAGCCCCCAGGCCTCCAACTTCAGCTCCAAGCTGCTGCTCTTACCTTGCCCTTCCACTCTGGGGCTCAAAGCTGCCGGGCCTCTTGCAGGCTCTTGCCTCGCCGTTCCACTCTTGAGCTCGAAGCTGCTGCCGCTCTTGCCTCGTCGTCCCACGGCCTCTGCCGGTGGACCACGACACAACTCAGGCCCCAGAAGCTCCAGCTCCCGAAGGGCACCGTGACCCAACAGCCCCACGGCCAGATCCTCAAGCCGCCACCCACAGAGCCCCCCGGCCTCAGCTGCGCCCAAAAGCCTCCAACTTCAGCTTGACTCACCATCACGACGTCCAGCGCAGTCCCATGCGGTGCGGGGAGCCAGGCCCTCTGGGCAAATGAAGCTGGGCATACGCCAAGCAGCGGCCAAGAGGCTGCATCCCTGCTTACAGGGAGCTCAAGCCGCTGCCTGGACTGCAAAGTGCCCGGGAATCCAGAGCACAGGCCCCGACTTACAGGGCGGCCCCGGCCCCCAAGGCCTACGCAGGCTCCTTCTCTCCGCCGGCTGCCAGCTGAAGGGAGCACAAAGGCTCCCAGACCCGCAGCCTGCTTACAGGCCGGTCCACACCCAGGGAGCCACAGAGCTCGGCCTTTCCCCAGGGCAACAGGAACGAGACTCTACCGTCAGGCTCACGGCCTAAAGCCGAGGGGCCGGGACCCCAGCCCCGGGGCTGGGGGGCACACGCCCGGCCCCATGACTCCTGACCCCACGCCTCTGAAAGGCCGGGGCCAGGGACACCCACCTGGTTACAGGGGGTCCCTCCAACCGCCCGCCGAGGGCAGGGGACGCACACAGCCCCACTTACGGGGCCGTCCCCCGCAGCCCGGCACCCCCCAGCAAGCACCACGGAGCACAGGCCCCGGCCTGCGCCCCGCTCCGGGGCCGGCCGGGGCCCAGCCGCGGCAGCGGCAGCACGGCCACACAGCCATCTGCAGGAGCCCCTCGGGAGCCTCCTCAACAAGGCACCTGCCCGAAGCCGCGCCAAAGGCGGGACCGCGCCCTGCGGCGCAGTGCTCCTTACACCTGCGCCCTCTCGAGGGCCCGGGAGCGCTCGTTCCTGTCACCTGCCTAAAACAGACTCCCCAGCCCTGCTTACAGGGACCTGGGGCTGCCGCTGGGGACAAAGGTCGTGACACGTGCCCCGAGTACAGGGCCGGCACCCTGGCAGGTCACCAGCAGGACCGCCAGCGTAGGCACACACCCAGGCCCAGGCTACAGGCGGGTCACGGTGCCCACGCTACCGCTAAGCTGCTCCGTGCCCTCCTCAGGCGGCAGGGCCAAGGCCGGACGCGTTCTCCACCCGTGCCTGTGTAGGGACCTCCCCTGTGACCGCACAGAGCTCCTCTTTCCCTCCTGGGAAGTCTAGGCTACTCTGCTCTATTGCTAAAGGGGGGCTAAAGGGGGACAAACGCACTTGCTCACTCACACCAGCTGAGGGGAAGGCCGGGGAGGGAAGGAGGGAGGGCAAGGCAGTCCCAGAAGAGGGAGCAAGTTCTGTGCGGGCAACCTGCTCTAGGGAGCCATCCCTACCGTCGAGCGGGAGAGGAAAGCATCCGACCTGCCCCTGCAGCCGCAGGCGGGCGGGGCACAGGAGCCTCGAGGCGCTGAGGCGCTCGGCGAGGGGCACGGGGACGAGGGCGGTGACGCACCCCGAGTACAGGGGGTCACGCTGGCCAGGGGCCAGCAGCTGGCAGAAAGCTGCCGGGGCCGGGCAAAAGGCCCGGCCCTGCTGACAGGGCAGGCGGCTGGGCTGGGGATCGGGAGAGCTCCGTTTCCCCCCTCAGGTGCAGAGACAGGGGCTCTCACCCTCCTTACAGGGTTGCCCCTCTCTCCGGGCAGCCAAAGGAGCGCAACGGCAAAAGGCCAACGTCAGCAAAGACCCAGCCCTGCTTCCAGGGAGGTCGCCCAACGCAAAGCCAGCCGCGGCACCCGGAAGGTGCCCTGGCCGTGCCAGGAAGGCCCTTTGCCCAGAGGGCCTCTCCTGTCCCCTTCTTCAGCTCCCAGCTCGCTCTTGCCTCGCCGTTCCACTCTTGAGCTCGAAGCTGCTGCCGCTCTTGCCTCGTCGTCCCGTGGCTTCTGCCAATGGACCACGACACACTCAGGCCGGAGAAGCTCCGGCTCCTGTGCCTGAAGGGAACCGCCACCCAACAGCCCCGTGGCGAGATCCTCAAGCAGCCACCCACAGAGCCCCCTGGGCAGCCCCCAGGCCTCCAACTTCAGCTCCAAGCTGCTGCTCTTACCTTGCCCTTCCACTCTGGGGCTCAAAGCTGCCGGGCCTCTTGCAGGCTCTTGCCTCGCCGTTCCACTCTTGAGCTCGAAGCTGCTGCCGCTCTTGCCTCGTCGTCCCACGGCCTCGGCCGGTGGACCACGACACAACTCAGGCCCCAGAAGCTCCAGCTCCCGAAGGGCACCGTGACCCAACAGCCCCACGGCCAGATCCTCAAGCCGCCACCCACAGAGCCCCCCGGCCTCAGCTGCGCCCAAAAGCCTCCAACTTCAGCTTGACTCACCATCACGACGTCCAGCGCAGTCCCATGCGGTGCGGGGAGCCAGGCCCTCTGGGCAAATGAAGCTGGGCATACGCCAAGCAGCGGCCAAGAGGCTGCATCCCTGCTTACAGGGAGCTCAAGCCGCTGCCTGGACTGCAAAGTGCCCGGGAATCCAGAGCACAGGCCCCGACTTACAGGGCGGCCCCGGCCCCCAAGGCCTACGCAGGCTCCTTCTCTCCGCCGGCTGCCAGCTGAAGGGAGCACAAAGGCTCCCAGACCCGCAGCCTGCTTACAGGCCGGTCCACACCCAGGGAGCCACAGAGCTCGGCCTTTCCCCAGGGCAACAGGAACGAGACTCTACGGTCAGGCTCACGGCCTAAAGCCGAGGGGCCGGGACCCCAGCCCCGGGGCTGGGGGGCACACGCCCGGCCCCATGACTCCTGACCCCACGCCTCTGAAAGGCCGGGGCCAGGGACACCCACCTGGTTACAGGGGGTCCCTCCAACCGCCCGCCGAGGGCAGGGGACGCACACAGCCCCACTTACGGGGCCGTCCCCCGCAGCCCGGCACCCCCCAGCAAGCACCACGGAGCACAGGCCCCGGCCTGCGCCCCGCTCCGGGGCCGGCCGGGGCCCAGCCGCGGCAGCGGCAGCACGGCCACACAGCCGTCTGCAGGAGCCCCTCGGGAGCCTCCTCAACAAGGCACCTGCCCGAAGCCGTGCCAAAGGCGGGACCGCGCCCTGCGGCGCAGCGCTCCTTACACCTGCGCCCTCTCGAGGGCCCGGGAGCGCTCGTTCCTGTCACCTGCCTAAAGCAGACTCCCCAGCCCTGCTTACAGGGACCTGGGGCTGCCGCTGGGGACAAAGGTCGTGACACGTGCCCCGAGTACAGGGCCGGCACCCTGGCAGGTCACCAGCAGGACCGCCAGCGTAGGCACACACCCAGGCCCAGGCTACAGGCGGGTCACGGTGCCCACGCTACCGCTAAGCTGCTCCGTGCCCTCCTCAGGCGGCAGGGGCAAGGCCGGACGCGTTCTCCACCCGTGCCTGTGTAGGGACCTCCCCTGTGACCGCACAGAGCTCCTCTTTCCCTCCTGGGAAGTCTAGGCTACCCTGCTCTATTGCTAAAGGGGGGCTAAAGGGGGACAAACGCACTTGCTCACTCACACCAGCTGAGGGGAAGGCCGGGGAGGGAAGGAGGGAGGGCAAGGCAGTCCCAGAAGAGGGAGCAAGTTCTGTGCGGGCAACCTGCTCTAGGGAGCCATCCCTACCGTCGAGCGGGAGAGGAAAGCATCCGACCTGCCCCTGCAGCCGCAGGCAGGCGGGGCACAGGAGCCTCGAGGCGCTGAGGCGCTCGGCGAGGGGCACGGGGACGAGGGCGGTGACGCACCCCGAGTACAGGGGGTCACGCTGGCCAGGGGCCAGCAGCTGGCAGAAAGCTGCCGGGGCCGGGCAAAAGGCCCGGCCCTGCTGACAGGGCAGGCGGCTGGGCTGGGGATCGGGAGAGCTCCGTTTCCCCCCTCAGGTGCAGAGACAGGGGCTCTCACCCTCCTTACAGGGTTGCCCCTCTCTCCGGGCAGCCAAAGGAGCGCAACGGCAAAAGGCCAACGTCAGCAAAGACCCAGCCCTGCTTCCAGGGAGGTCGCCCAACGCAAAGCCAGCCGCGGCACCCGGAAGGTGTCCTGGCCGTGCCAGGAAGGCCCTTTGCCCAGAGGGCCTCTCCTGTCCCCTTCTTCAGCTCCCAGCTCGCTCTTGCCTCGCCGTTCCACTCTTGAGCTCGAAGCTGCTGCCGCTCTTGCCTCGTCGTCCCGTGGCTTCTGCCAATGGACCACGACACACTCAGGCCGGAGAAGTTCCGGCTCCTGTGCCTGAAGGGAACCGCCACCCAACAGCCCCGTGGCGAGATCCTCAAGCAGCCACCCACAGAGCCCCCTGGGCAGCCCCCAGTCCTCCAACTTCAGCTCCAAGCTGCTGCTCTTACCTTGCCCTTCCACTCTGGGGCTCAAAGCTGCCGGGCCTCTTGCAGGCTCTTGCCTCGCCGTTCCACTCTTGAGCTCGAAGCTGCTGCCGCTCTTGCCTCGTCGTCCCACGGCCTCTGCCGGTGGACCACGACACAACTCAGGCCCCAGAAGCTCCAGCTCCCGAAGGGCACCGTGACCCAACAGCCCCACGGCCAGATCCTCAAGCCGCCACCCACAGAGCCCCCCGGCCTCAGCTGCGCCCAAAAGCCTCCAACTTCAGCTTGACTCACCATCACGACGTCCAGCGCAGTCCCATGCGGTGCGGGGAGCCAGGCCCTCTGGGCAAATGAAGCTGGGCATACGCCAAGCAGCGGCCAAGAGGCTGCATCCCTGCTTACAGGGAGCTCAAGCCGCTGCCTGGACTGCAAAGTGCCCGGGAATCCAGAGCACAGGCCCCGACTTACAGGGCGGCCCCGGCCCCCAAGGCCTACGCAGGCTCCTTCTCTCCGCCGGCTGCCAGCTGAAGGGAGCACAAAGGCTCCCAGACCCGCAGCCTGCTTACAGGCCGGTCCACACCCAGGGAGCCACAGAGCTCGGCCTTTCCCCAGGGCAACAGGAACGAGACTCTACGGTCAGGCTCACGGCCTAAAGCCGAGGGGCCGGGACCCCAGCCCCGGGGCTGGGGGGCACACGCCCGGCCCCATGACTCCTGACCCCACGCCTCTGAAAGGCCGGGGCCAGGGACACCCACCTGGTTACAGGGGGTCCCTCCAACCGCCCGCCGAGGGCAGGGGACGCACACAACCCCACTTACGGGGCCGTCACCCGCAGCCCGGCACCCCCCAGCAAGCACCACGGAGCACAGGCCCCGGCCTGCGCCCCGCTCCGGGGCCGGCCGGGGCCCAGCCGCGGCAGCGGCAGCACGGCCACACAGCCGTCTGCAGGAGCCCCTCGGGAGCCTCCTCAACAAGGCACCTGCCCGAAGCCGCGCCAAAGGCGGGACCGCGCCCTGCGGCGCAGCGCTCCTTACACCTGCGCCCTCTCGAGGGCCCGGGAGCGTTCGTTCCTGTCACCTGCCTAAAGCAGACTCCCCAGCCCTGCTTACAGGGACCTGGGGCTGCCGCTGGGGACACAGGTCGTGACACGTGCCCCGAGTACAGGGCCGGCACCCTGGCAGGTCACCAGCAGGACCGCCAGCGTAGGCACACACCCAGGCCCAGGCTACAGGCGGGTCACGGTGCCCACGCTACCGCTAAGCTGCTCCGTGCCCTCCTCAGGCGGCAGGGGCAAGGCCGGACGCGTTCTCCACCCGTGCCTGTGTAGGGACCTCCCCTGTGACCGCACAGAGCTCCTCTTTCCCTCCTGGGAAGTCTAGGCTACTCTGCTCTATTGCTAAAGGGGGGCTAAAGGGGGACAAACGCTCTTGCTCACTCACACCAGCTGAGGGGAAGGCCGGGGAGGGAAGGAGGGAGGGCAAGGCAGTCCCAGAAGAGGGAGCAAGTTCTGTGCGGGCAACCTGCTCTAGGGAGCCATCCCTACCGTCGAGCGGGAGAGGAAAGCATCCGACCTGCCCCTGCAGCCGCAGGCGGGCGGGGCACAGGAGCCTCGAGGCGCTGAGGCGCTCGGCGAGGGGCACGGGGACGAGGGCGGTGACGCACCCCGAGTACAGGGGGTCACGCTGGCCAGGGGCCAGCAGCTGGCAGAAAGCTGCCGGGGCCGGGCAAAAGGCCCGGCCTGCTGACAGGGCAGGCGGCTGGGCTGGGGATCGGGAGAGCTCCGTTTCCCCCCTCAGGTGCAGAGACAGGGGCTCTCACCCTCCTTACAGGGTTGCCCCTCTCTCCGGGCAGCCAAAGGAGCGCAACGGCAAAAGGCCAACGTCAGCAAAGACCCAGCCCTGCTTCCAGGGAGGTCGCCCAACGCAAAGCCAGCCGCGGCACCCGGAAGGTGTCCTGGCCGTGCCAGGAAGGCCCTTTGCCCAGAGGGCCTCTCCTGTCCCCTTCTTCAGCTCCCAGCTCGCTCTTGCCTCGCCGTTCCACTCTTGAGCTCGAAGCTGCTGCCGCTCTTGCCTCGTCGTCCCGTGGCTTCTGCCAATGGACCACGACACACTCAGGCCGGAGAAGCTCCGGCTCCTGTGCCTGAAGGGAACCGCCACCCAACAGCCCCGTGGCGAGATCCTCAAGCAGCCACCCACAGAGCCCCCTGGGCAGCCCCCAGTCCTCCAACTTCAGCTCCAAGCTGCTGCTCTTACCTTGCCCTTCCACTCTGGGGCTCAAAGCTGCCGGGCCTCTTGCAGGCTCTTGCCTCGCCGTTCCACTCTTGAGCTCGAAGCTGCTGCCGCTCTTGCCTCGTCGTCCCACGGCCTCTGCCGGTGGACCACGACACAACTCAGGCCCCAGAAGCTCCAGCTCCCGAAGGGCACCGTGACCCAACAGCCCCACGGCCAGATCCTCAAGCCGCCACCCACAGAGCCCCCCGGCCTCAGCTGCGCCCAAAAGCCTCCAACTTCAGCTTGACTCACCATCACGACGTCCAGCGCAGTCCCATGCGGTGCGGGGAGCCAGGCCCTCTGGGCAAATGAAGCTGGGCATACGCCAAGCAGCGGCCAAGAGGCTGCATCCCTGCTTACAGGGAGCTCAAGCCGCTGCCTGGACTGCAAAGTGCCCGGGAATCCAGAGCACAGGCCCCGACTTACAGGGCGGCCCCGGCCCCCAAGGCCTACGCAGGCTCCTTCTCTCCGCCGGCTGCCAGCTGAAGGGAGCACAAAGGCTCCCAGACCCGCAGCCTGCTTACAGGCCGGTCCACACCCAGGGAGCCACAGAGCTCGGCCTTTCCCCAGGGCAACAGGAACGAGACTCTACGGTCAGGCTCACGGCCTAAAGCCGAGGGGCCGGGACCCCAGCCCCGGGGCTGGGGGGCACACGCCCGGCCCCATGACTCCTGACCCCACGCCTCTGAAAGGCCGGGGCCAGGGACACCCACCTGGTTACAGGGGGTCCCTCCAACCGCCCGCCGAGGGCAGGGGACGCACACAACCCCACTTACGGGGCCGTCCCCCGCAGCCCGGCACCCCCCAGCAAGCACCACGGAGCACAGGCCCCGGCCTGCGCCCCGCTCCGGGGCCGGCCGGGGCCCAGCCGCGGCAGCGGCAGCACGGCCACACAGCCGTCTGCAGGAGCCCCTCGGGAGCCTCCTCAACAAGGCACCTGCCCGAAGCCGCGCCAAAGGCGGGACCACGCCCTGCGGCGCAGCGCTCCTTACACCTGCGCCCTCTCGAGGGCCCGGGAGCGCTCGTTCCTGTCACCTGCCTAAAGCAGACTCCCCAGCCCTGCTTACAGGGACCTGGGGCTGCCGCTGGGGACAAAGGTCGTGACACGTGCCCCGAGTACAGGGCCGGCACCCTGGCAAGTCACCAGCAGGACCGCCAGCGTAGGCACACACCCAGGCCCAGGCTACAGGCGGGTCACGGTGCCCACGCTACCGCTAAGCTGCTCCGTGCCCTCCTCAGGCGGCAGGGGCAAGGCCGGACGCGTTCTCCACCCGTGCCTGTGTAGGGACCTCCCCTGTGACCGCACAGAGCTCCTCTTTCCCTCCTGGGAAGTCTAGGCTACTCTGCTCTATTGCTAAAGGGGGGCTAAAGGGGGACAAACGCACTTGCTCACTCACACCAGCTGAGGGGAAGGCCGGGGAGGGAAGGAGGGAGGGCAAGGCAGTCCCAGAAGAGGGAGCAAGTTCTGTGCGGGCAACCTGCTCTAGGGAGCCATCCCTACCGTCGAGCGGGAGAGGAAAGCATCCGACCTGCCCCTGCAGCCGCAGGCAGGCGGGGCACAGGAGCCTCGAGGCGCTGAGGCGCTCGGCGAGGGGCACGGGGACGAGGGCGGTGACGCACCCCGAGTACAGGGGGTCACGCTGGCCAGGGGCCAGCAGCTGGCAGAAAGCTGCCGGGGCCGGGCAAAAGGCCCGGCCCTGCTGACAGGACAGGCGGCTGGGCTGGGGATCGGGAGAGCTCCGTTTCCCCCCTCAGGTGCAGAGACAGGGGCTCTCACCCTCCTTACAGGGTTGCCCCTCTCTCCGGGCAGCCAAAGGAGCGCAACGGCAAAAGGCCAACGTCAGCAAAGACCCAGCCCTGCTTCCAGGGAGGTCGCCCAACGCAAAGCCAGCCGCGGCACCCGGAAGGTGTCCTGGCCGTGCCAGGAAGGCCCTTTGCCCAGAGGGCCTCTCCTGTCCCCTTCTTCAGCTCCCAGCTCGCTCTTGCCTCGCCGTTCCACTCTTGAGCTCGAAGCTGCTGCCACTCTTGCCTCGTCGTCCCGTGGCTTCTGCCAATGGACCACGACACACTCAGGCCGGAGAAGTTCCGGCTCCTGTGCCTGAAGGGAACCGCCACCCAACAGCCCCGTGGCGAGATCCTCAAGCAGCCACCCACAGAGCCCCCTGGGCAGCCCCCAGTCCTCCAACTTCAGCTCCAAGCTGCTGCTCTTACCTTGCCCTTCCACTCTGGGGCTCAAAGCTGCCGGGCCTCTTGCAGGCTCTTGCCTCGCCGTTCCACTCTTGAGCTCGAAGCTGCTGCCGCTCTTGCCTCGTCGTCCCACGGCCTCTGCCGGTGGACCACGACACAACTCAGGCCCCAGAAGCTCCAGCTCCCGAAGGGCACCGTGACCCAACAGCCCCACGGCCAGATCCTCAAGCCGCCACCCACAGAGCCCCCCGGCCTCAGCTGCGCCCAAAAGCCTCCAACTTCAGCTTGACTCACCATCACGACGTCCAGCGCAGTCCCATGCGGTGCGGGGAGCCAGGCCCTCTGGGCAAATGAAGCTGGGCATACGCCAAGCAGCGGCCAAGAGGCTGCATCCCTGCTTACAGGGAGCTCAAGCCGCTGCCTGGACTGCAAAGTGCCCGGGAATCCAGAGCACAGGCCCCGACTTACAGGGCGGCCCCGGCCCCCAAGGCCTACGCAGGCTCCTTCTCTCCGCCGGCTGCCAGCTGAAGGGAGCACAAAGGCTCCCAGACCCGCAGCCTGCTTACAGGCCGGTCCACACCCAGGGAGCCACAGAGCTCGGCCTTTCCCCAGGGCAACAGGAACGAGACTCTACGGTCAGGCTCACGGCCTAAAGCCGAGGGGCCGGGACCCCAGCCCCGGGGCTGGGGGGCACACGCCCGGCCCCATGACTCCTGACCCCACGCCTCTGAAAGGCCGGGGCCAGGGACACCCACCTGGTTACAGGGGGTCCCTCCAACCGCCCGCCGAGGGCAGGGGACGCACACAGCCCCACTTACGGGGCCGTCCCCCGCAGCCCGGCACCCCCCAGCAAGCACCACGGAGCACAGGCCCCGGCCTGCGCCCCGCTCCGGGGCCGGCCGGGGCCCAGCCGCGGCAGCGGCAGCACGGCCACACAGCCGTCTGCAGGAGCCCCTCGGGAGCCTCCTCAACAAGGCACCTGCCCGAAGCCGCGCCAAAGGCGGGACCGCGCCCTGCGGCGCAGCGCTCCTTACACCTGCGCCCTCTCGAGGGCCCGGGAGCGCTCGTTCCTGTCACCTGCCTAAAGCAGACTCCCCAGCCCTGCTTACAGGGACCTGGGGCTGCCGCTGGGGACAAAGGTCGTGACACGTGCCCCGAGTACAGGGCCGGCACCCTGGCAAGTCACCAGCAGGACCGCCAGCGTAGGCACACACCCAGGCCCAGGCTACAGGCGGGTCACGGTGCCCACGCTACCGCTAAGCTGCTCCGTGCCCTCCTCAGGCGGCAGGGGCAAGGCCGGACGCGTTCTCCACCCGTGCCTGTGTAGGGACCTCCCCTGTGACCGCACAGAGCTCCTCTTTCCCTCCTGGGAAGTCTAGGCTACTCTGCTCTATTGCTAAAGGGGGGCTAAAGGGGGACAAACGCACTTGCTCACTCACACCAGCTGAGGGGAAGGCCGGGGAGGGAAGGAGGGAGGGCAAGGCAGTCCCAGAAGAGGGAGCAAGTTCTGTGCGGGCAACCTGCTCTAGGGAGCCATCCCTACCGTCGAGCGGGAGAGGAAAGCATCCGACCTGCCCCTGCAGCCGCAGGCAGGCGGGGCACAGGAGCCTCGAGGCGCTGAGGCGCTCGGCGAGGGGCACGGGGACGAGGGCGGTGACGCACCCCGAGTACAGGGGGTCACGCTGGCCAGGGGCCAGCAGCTGGCAGAAAGCTGCCGGGGCCGGGCAAAAGGCCCGGCCCTGCTGACAGGACAGGCGGCTGGGCTGGGGATCGGGAGAGCTCCGTTTCCCCCCTCAGGTGCAGAGACAGGGGCTCTCACCCTCCTTACAGGGTTGCCCCTCTCTCCGGGCAGCCAAAGGAGCGCAACGGCAAAAGGCCAACGTCAGCAAAGACCCAGCCCTGCTTCCAGGGAGGTCGCCCAACGCAAAGCCAGCCGCGGCACCCGGAAGGTGTCCTGGCCGTGCCAGGAAGGCCCTTTGCCCAGAGGGCCTCTCCTGTCCCCTTCTTCAGCTCCCAGCTCGCTCTTGCCTCGCCGTTCCACTCTTGAGCTCGAAGCTGCTGCCACTCTTGCCTCGTCGTCCCGTGGCTTCTGCCAATGGACCACGACACACTCAGGCCGGAGAAGCTCCGGCTCCTGTGCCTGAAGGGAACCGCCACCCAACAGCCCCGTGGCGAGATCCTCAAGCAGCCACCCACAGAGCCCCCTGGGCAGCCCCCAGTCCTCCAACTTCAGCTCCAAGCTGCTGCTCTTACCTTGCCCTTCCACTCTGGGGCTCAAAGCTGCCGGGCCTCTTGCAGGCTCTTGCCTCGCCGTTCCACTCTTGAGCTCGAAGCTGCTGCCGCTCTTGCCTCGTCGTCCCACGGCCTCTGCCGGTGGACCACGACACAACTCAGGCCCCAGAAGCTCCAGCTCCCGAAGGGCACCGTGACCCAACAGCCCCACGGCCAGATCCTCAAGCCGCCACCCACAGAGCCCCCCGGCCTCAGCTGCGCCCAAAAGCCTCCAACTTCAGCTTGACTCACCATCACGACGTCCAGCGCAGTCCCATGCGGTGCGGGGAGCCAGGCCCTCTGGGCAAATGAAGCTGGGCATACGCCAAGCAGCGGCCAAGAGGCTGCATCCCTGCTTACAGGGAGCTCAAGCCGCTGCCTGGACTGCAAAGTGCCCGGGAATCCAGAGCACAGGCCCCGACTTACAGGGCGGCCCTGGTTCCCAAGGCCTACGCAGGCTCCTTCTCTCCGCCGGCTGCCAGCTGAAGGGAGCACAAAGGCTCCCAGACCCGCAGCCTGCTTACAGGCCGGTCCACACCCAGGGAGCCACAGAGCTCGGCCTTTCCCCAGGGCAACAGGAACGAGACTCTACGGTCAGGCTCACGGCCTAAAGCCGAGGGGCCGGGACCCCAGCCCCGGGGCTGGGGGGCACACGCCCGGCCCCATGACTCCTGACCCCACGCCTCTGAAAGGCCGGGGCCAGGGACACCCACCTGGTTACAGGGGGTCCCTCCAACCGCCCGCCGAGGGCAGGGGACGCACACAACCCCACTTACGGGGCCGTCACCCGCAGCCCGGCACCCCCCAGCAAGCACCACGGAGCACAGGCCCCGGCCTGCGCCCCGCTCCGGGGCCGGCCGGGGCCCAGCCGCGGCAGCGGCAGCACGGCCACACAGCCGTCTGCAGGAGCCCCTCGGGAGCCTCCTCAACAAGGCACCTGCCCGAAGCCGCGCCAAAGGCGGGACCGCGCCCTGCGGCGCAGCGCTCCTTACACCTGCGCCCTCTCGAGGGCCCGGGAGCGCTCGTTCCTGTCACCTGCCTAAAGCAGACTCCCCAGCCCTGCTTACAGGGACCTGGGGCTGCCGCTGGGGACAAAGGTCGTGACACGTGCCCCGAGTACAGGGCCGGCACCCTGGCAAGTCACCAGCAGGACCGCCAGCGTAGGCACACACCCAGGCCCAGGCTACAGGCGGGTCACGGTGCCCACGCTACCGCTAAGCTGCTCCGTGCCCTCCTCAGGCGGCAGGGGCAAGGCCGGACGCGTTCTCCACCCGTGCCTGTGTAGGGACCTCCCCTGTGACCGCACAGAGCTCCTCTTTCCCTCCTGGGAAGTCTAGGCTACTCTGCTCTATTGCTAAAGGGGGGCTAAAGGGGGACAAACGCACTTGCTCACTCACACCAGCTGAGGGGAAGGCCGGGGAGGGAAGGAGGGAGGGCAAGGCAGTCCCAGAAGAGGGAGCAAGTTCTGTGCGGGCAACCTGCTCTAGGGAGCCATCCCTACCGTCGAGCGGGAGAGGAAAGCATCCGACCTGCCCCTGCAGCCGCAGGCAGGCGGGGCACAGGAGCCTCGAGGCGCTGAGGCGCTCGGCGAGGGGCACGGGGACGAGGGCGGTGACGCACCCCGAGTACAGGGGGTCACGCTGGCCAGGGGCCAGCAGCTGGCAGAAAGCTGCCGGGGCCGGGCAAAAGGCCCGGCCCTGCTGACAGGACAGGCGGCTGGGCTGGGGATCGGGAGAGCTCCGTTTCCCCCCTCAGGTGCAGAGACAGGGGCTCTCACCCTCCTTACAGGGTTGCCCCTCTCTCCGGGCAGCCAAAGGAGCGCAACGGCAAAAGGCCAACGTCAGCAAAGACCCAGCCCTGCTTCCAGGGAGGTCGCCCAACGCAAAGCCAGCCGCGGCACCCGGAAGGTGTCCTGGCCGTGCCAGGAAGGCCCTTTGCCCAGAGGGCCTCTCCTGTCCCCTTCTTCAGCTCCCAGCTCGCTCTTGCCTCGCCGTTCCACTCTTGAGCTCGAAGCTGCTGCCACTCTTGCCTCGTCGTCCCGTGGCTTCTGCCAATGGACCACGACACACTCAGGCCGGAGAAGTTCCGGCTCCTGTGCCTGAAGGGAACCGCCACCCAACAGCCCCGTGGCGAGATCCTCAAGCAGCCACCCACAGAGCCCCCTGGGCAGCCCCCAGTCCTCCAACTTCAGCTCCAAGCTGCTGCTCTTACCTTGCCCTTCCACTCTGGGGCTCAAAGCTGCCGGGCCTCTTGCAGGCTCTTGCCTCGCCGTTCCACTCTTGAGCTCGAAGCTGCTGCCGCTCTTGCCTCGTCGTCCCACGGCCTCTGCCGGTGGACCACGACACAACTCAGGCCCCAGAAGCTCCAGCTCCCGAAGGGCACCGTGACCCAACAGCCCCACGGCCAGATCCTCAAGCCGCCACCCACAGAGCCCCCCGGCCTCAGCTGCGCCCAAAAGCCTCCAACTTCAGCTTGACTCACCATCACGACGTCCAGCGCAGTCCCATGCGGTGCGGGGAGCCAGGCCCTCTGGGCAAATGAAGCTGGGCATACGCCAAGCAGCGGCCAAGAGGCTGCATCCCTGCTTACAGGGAGCTCAAGCCGCTGCCTGGACTGCAAAGTGCCCGGGAATCCAGAGCACAGGCCCCGACTTACAGGGCGGCCCCGGCCCCCAAGGCCTACGCAGGCTCCTTCTCTCCGCCGGCTGCCAGCTGAAGGGAGCACAAAGGCTCCCAGACCCGCAGCCTGCTTACAGGCCGGTCCACACCCAGGGAGCCACAGAGCTCGGCCTTTCCCCAGGGCAACAGGAACGAGACTCTACGGTCAGGCTCACGGCCTAAAGCCGAGGGGCCGGGACCCCAGCCCCGGGGCTGGGGGGCACACGCCCGGCCCCATGACTCCTGACCCCACGCCTCTGAAAGGCCGGGGCCAGGGACACCCACCTGGTTACAGGGGGTCCCTCCAACCGCCCGCCGAGGGCAGGGGACGCACACAGCCCCACTTACGGGGCCGTCCCCCGCAGCCCGGCACCCCCCAGCAAGCACCACGGAGCACAGGCCCCGGCCTGCGCCCCGCTCCGGGGCCGGCCGGGGCCCAGCCGCGGCAACGGCAGCACGGCCACACAGCCGTCTGCAGGAGCCCCTCGGGAGCCTCCTCAACAAGGCACCTGCCCGAAGCCGTGCCAAAGGCGGGACCGCGCCCTGCGGCGCAGCGCTCCTTACACCTGCGCCCTCTCGAGGGCCCGGGAGCGCTCGTTCCTGTCACCTGCCTAAAGCAGACTCCCCAGCCCTGCTTACAGGGACCTGGGGCTGCCGCTGGGGACAAAGGTCGTGACACGTGCCCCGAGTACAGGGCCGGCACCCTGGCAAGTCACCAGCAGGACCGCCAGCGTAGGCACACACCCAGGCCCAGGCTACAGGCGGGTCACGGTGCCCACGCTACCGCTAAGCTGCTCCGTGCCCTCCTCAGGCGGCAGGGGCAAGGCCGGACGCGTTCTCCACCCGTGCCTGTGTAGGGACCTCCCCTGTGACCGCACAGAGCTCCTCTTTCCCTCCTGGGAAGTCTAGGCTACTCTGCTCTATTGCTAAAGGGGGGCTAAAGGGGGACAAACGCACTTGCTCACTCACACCAGCTGAGGGGAAGGCCGGGGAGGGAAGGAGGGAGGGCAAGGCAGTCCCAGAAGAGGGAGCAAGTTCTGTGCGGGCAACCTGCTCTAGGGAGCCATCCCTACCGTCGAGCGGGAGAGGAAAGCATCCGACCTGCCCCTGCAGCCGCAGGCAGGCGGGGCACAGGAGCCTCGAGGCGCTGGGCGAGGGGCACGGGGACGAGGGCGGTGACGCACCCCGAGTACAGGGGGTCACGCTGGCCAGGGGCCAGCAGCTGGCAGAAAGCTGCCGGGGCCGGGCAAAAGGCCCGGCCCTGCTGACAGGACAGGCGGCTGGGCTGGGGATCGGGAGAGCTCCGTTTCCCCCCTCAGGTGCAGAGACAGGGGCTCTCACCCTCCTTACAGGGTTGCCCCTCTCTCCGGGCAGCCAAAGGAGCGCAACGGCAAAAGGCCAACGTCAGCAAAGACCCAGCCCTGCTTCCAGGGAGGTCGCCCAACGCAAAGCCAGCCGCGGCACCCGGAAGGTGTCCTGGCCGTGCCAGGAAGGCCCTTTGCCCAGAGGGCCTCTCCTGTCCCCTTCTTCAGCTCCCAGCTCGCTCTTGCCTCGCCGTTCCACTCTTGAGCTCGAAGCTGCTGCCACTCTTGCCTCGTCGTCCCGTGGCTTCTGCCAATGGACCACGACACACTCAGGCCGGAGAAGCTCCGGCTCCTGTGCCTGAAGGGAACCGCCACCCAACAGCCCCGTGGCGAGATCCTCAAGCAGCCACCCACAGAGCCCCCTGGGCAGCCCCCAGTCCTCCAACTTCAGCTCCAAGCTGCTGCTCTTACCTTGCCCTTCCACTCTGGGGCTCAAAGCTGCCGGGCCTCTTGCAGGCTCTTGCCTCGCCGTTCCACTCTTGAGCTCGAAGCTGCTGCCGCTCTTGCCTCGTCGTCCCACGGCCTCTGCCGGTGGACCACGACACAACTCAGGCCCCAGAAGCTCCAGCTCCCGAAGGGCACCGTGACCCAACAGCCCCACGGCCAGATCCTCAAGCCGCCACCCACAGAGCCCCCCGGCCTCAGCTGCGCCCAAAAGCCTCCAACTTCAGCTTGACTCACCATCACGACGTCCAGCGCAGTCCCATGCGGTGCGGGGAGCCAGGCCCTCTGGGCAAATGAAGCTGGGCATACGCCAAGCAGCGGCCAAGAGGCTGCATCCCTGCTTACAGGGAGCTCAAGCCGCTGCCTGGACTGCAAAGTGCCCGGGAATCCAGAGCACAGGCCCCGACTTACAGGGCGGCCCCGGCCCCCAAGGCCTACGCAGGCTCCTTCTCTCCGCCGGCTGCCAGCTGAAGGGAGCACAAAGGCTCCCAGACCCGCAGCCTGCTTACAGGCCGGTCCACACCCAGGGAGCCACAGAGCTCGGCCTTTCCCCAGGGCAACAGGAACGAGACTCTACGGTCAGGCTCACGGCCTAAAGCCGAGGGGCCGGGACCCCAGCCCCGGGGCTGGGGGGCACACGCCCGGCCCCATGACTCCTGACCCCACGCCTCTGAAAGGCCGGGGCCAGGGACACCCACCTGGTTACAGGGGGTCCCTCCAACCGCCCGCCGAGGGCAGGGGACGCACACAACCCCACTTACGGGGCCGTCCCCCGCAGCCCGGCACCCCCCAGCAAGCACCACGGAGCACAGGCCCCGGCCTGCGCCCCGCTCCGGGGCCGGCCGGGGCCCAGCCGCGGCAGCACGGCCACACAGCCGTCTGCAGGAGCCCCTCGGGAGCCTCCTCAACAAGGCACCTGCCCGAAGCCGCGCCAAAGGCGGGACCGCGCCCTGCGGCGCAGCGCTCCTTACACCTGCGCCCTCTCGAGGGCCCGGGAGCGCTCGTTCCTGTCACCTGCCTAAAGCAGACTCCCCAGCCCTGCTTACAGGGACCTGGGGCTGCCGCTGGGGACAAAGGTCGTGACACGTGCCCCGAGTACAGGGCCGGCACCCTGGCAAGTCACCAGCAGGACCGCCAGCGTAGGCACACACCCAGGCCCAGGCTACAGGCGGGTCACGGTGCCCACGCTACCGCTAAGCTGCTCCGTGCCCTCCTCAGGCGGCAGGGGCAAGGCCGGACGCGTTCTCCACCCGTGCCTGTGTAGGGACCTCCCCTGTGACCGCACAGAGCTCCTCTTTCCCTCCTGGGAAGTCTAGGCTACTCTGCTCTATTGCTAAAGGGGGGCTAAAGGGGGACAAACGCACTTGCTCACTCACACCAGCTGAGGGGAAGGCCGGGGAGGGAAGGAGGGAGGGCAAGGCAGTCCCAGAAGAGGGAGCAAGTTCTGTGCGGGCAACCTGCTCTAGGGAGCCATCCCTACCGTCGAGCGGGAGAGGAAAGCATCCGACCTGCCCCTGCAGCCGCAGGCAGGCGGGGCACAGGAGCCTCGAGGCGCTGGGCGAGGGGCACGGGGACGAGGGCGGTGACGCACCCCGAGTACAGGGGGTCACGCTGGCCAGGGGCCAGCAGCTGGCAGAAAGCTGCCGGGGCCGGGCAAAAGGCCCGGCCCTGCTGACAGGACAGGCGGCTGGGCTGGGGATCGGGAGAGCTCCGTTTCCCCCCTCAGGTGCAGAGACAGGGGCTCTCACCCTCCTTACAGGGTTGCCCCTCTCTCCGGGCAGCCAAAGGAGCGCAACGGCAAAAGGCCAACGTCAGCAAAGACCCAGCCCTGCTTCCAGGGAGGTCGCCCAACGCAAAGCCAGCCGCGGCACCCGGAAGGTGTCCTGGCCGTGCCAGGAAGGCCCTTTGCCCAGAGGGCCTCTCCTGTCCCCTTCTTCAGCTCCCAGCTCGCTCTTGCCTCGCCGTTCCACTCTTGAGCTCGAAGCTGCTGCCACTCTTGCCTCGTCGTCCCGTGGCTTCTGCCAATGGACCACGACACACTCAGGCCGGAGAAGTTCCGGCTCCTGTGCCTGAAGGGAACCGCCACCCAACAGCCCCGTGGCGAGATCCTCAAGCAGCCACCCACAGAGCCCCCTGGGCAGCCCCCAGGCCTCCAACTTCAGCTCCAAGCTGCTGCTCTTACCTTGCCCTTCCACTCTGGGGCTCAAAGCTGCCGGGCCTCTTGCAGGCTCTTGCCTCGCCGTTCCACTCTTGAGCTCGAAGCTGCTGCCGCTCTTGCCTCGTCGTCCCACGGCCTCTGCCGGTGGACCACGACACAACTCAGGCCCCAGAAGCTCCAGCTCCCGAAGGGCACCGTGACCCAACAGCCCCACGGCCAGATCCTCAAGCCGCCACCCACAGAGCCCCCCGGCCTCAGCTGCGCCCAAAAGCCTCCAACTTCAGCTTGACTCACCATCACGACGTCCAGCGCAGTCCCATGCGGTGCGGGGAGCCAGGCCCTCTGGGCAAATGAAGCTGGGCATACGCCAAGCAGCGGCCAAGAGGCTGCATCCCTGCTTACAGGGAGCTCAAGCCGCTGCCTGGACTGCAAAGTGCCCGGGAATCCAGAGCACAGGCCCCGACTTACAGGGCGGCCCCGGCCCCCAAGGCCTACGCAGGCTCCTTCTCTCCGCCGGCTGCCAGCTGAAGGGAGCACAAAGGCTCCCAGACCCGCAGCCTGCTTACAGGCCGGTCCACACCCAGGGAGCCACAGAGCTCGGCCTTTCCCCAGGGCAACAGGAACGAGACTCTACGGTCAGGCTCACGGCCTAAAGCCGAGGGGCCGGGACCCCAGCCCCGGGGCTGGGGGGCACACGCCCGGCCCCATGACTCCTGACCCCACGCCTCTGAAAGGCCGGGGCCAGGGACACCCACCTGGTTACAGGGGGTCCCTCCAACCGCCCGCCGAGGGCAGGGGACGCACACAGCCCCACTTACGGGGCCGTCCCCCGCAGCCCGGCACCCCCCAGCAAGCACCACGGAGCACAGGCCCCGGCCTGCGCCCCGCTCCGGGGCCGGCTGGGGCCCAGCCGCGGCAACGGCAGCATGGCCACACAGCCGTCTGCAGGAGCCCCTCGGGAGCCTCCTCAACAAGGCACCTGCCCGAAGCCGCGCCAAAGGCGGGACCGCGCCCTGCGGCGCAGCGCTCCTTACACCTGCGCCCTCTCGAGGGCCCGGGAGCGCTCGTTCCTGTCACCTGCCTAAAGCAGACTCCCCAGCCCTGCTTACAGGGACCTGGGGCTGCCGCTGGGGACAAAGGTCGTGACACGTGCCCCGAGTACAGGGCCGGCACCCTGGCAAGTCACCAGCAGGACCGCCAGCGTAGGCACACACCCAGGCCCAGGCTACAGGCGGGTCACGGTGCCCACGCTACCGCTAAGCTGCTCCGTGCCCTCCTCAGGCGGCAGGGGCAAGGCCGGACGCGTTCTCCACCCGTGCCTGTGTAGGGACCTCCCCTGTGACCGCACAGAGCTCCTCTTTCCCTCCTGGGAAGTCTAGGCTACTCTGCTCTATTGCTAAAGGGGGGCTAAAGGGGGACAAACGCACTTGCTCACTCACACCAGCTGAGGGGAAGGCCGGGGAGGGAAGGAGGGAGGGCAAGGCAGTCCCAGAAGAGGGAGCAAGTTCTGTGCGGGCAACCTGCTCTAGGGAGCCATCCCTACCGTCGAGCGGGAGAGGAAAGCATCCGACCTGCCCCTGCAGCCGCAGGCAGGCGGGGCACAGGAGCCTCGAGGCGCTGAGGCGCTCGGCGAGGGGCACGGGGACGAGGGCGGTGACGCACCCCGAGTACAGGGGGTCACGCTGGCCAGGGGCCAGCAGCTGGCAGAAAGCTGCCGGGGCCGGGCAAAAGGCCCGGCCCTGCTGACAGGACAGGCGGCTGGGCTGGGGATCGGGAGAGCTCCGTTTCCCCCCTCAGGTGCAGAGACAGGGGCTCTCACCCTCCTTACAGGGTTGCCCCTCTCTCCGGGCAGCCAAAGGAGCGCAACGGCAAAAGGCCAACGTCAGCAAAGACCCAGCCCTGCTTCCAGGGAGGTCGCCCAACGCAAAGCCAGCCGCGGCACCCGGAAGGTGTCCTGGCCGTGCCAGGAAGGCCCTTTGCCCAGAGGGCCTCTCCTGTCCCCTTCTTCAGCTCCCAGCTCGCTCTTGCCTCGCCGTTCCACTCTTGAGCTCGAAGCTGCTGCCACTCTTGCCTCGTCGTCCCGTGGCTTCTGCCAATGGACCACGACACACTCAGGCCGGAGAAGTTCCGGCTCCTGTGCCTGAAGGGAACCGCCACCCAACAGCCCCGTGGCGAGATCCTCAAGCAGCCACCCACAGAGCCCCCTGGGCAGCCCCCAGTCCTCCAACTTCAGCTCCAAGCTGCTGCTCTTACCTTGCCCTTCCACTCTGGGGCTCAAAGCTGCCGGGCCTCTTGCAGGCTCTTGCCTCGCCGTTCCACTCTTGAGCTCGAAGCTGCTGCCGCTCTTGCCTCGTCATCCCACGGCCTCTGCCGGTGGACCACGACACAACTCAGGCCCCAGAAGCTCCAGCTCCCGAAGGGCACCGTGACCCAACAGCCCCACGGCCAGATCCTCAAGCCGCCACCCACAGAGCCCCCCGGCCTCAGCTGCGCCCAAAAGCCTCCAACTTCAGCTTGACTCACCATCACGACGTCCAGCGCAGTCCCATGCGGTGCGGGGAGCCAGGCCCTCTGGGCAAATGAAGCTGGGCATACGCCAAGCAGCGGCCAAGAGGCTGCATCCCTGCTTACAGGGAGCTCAAGCCGCTGCCTGGACTGCAAAGTGCCCGGGAATCCAGAGCACAGGCCCCGACTTACAGGGCGGCCCCGGCCCCCAAGGCCTACGCAGGCTCCTTCTCTCCGCCGGCTGCCAGCTGAAGGGAGCACAAAGGCTCCCAGACCCGCAGCCTGCTTACAGGCCGGTCCACACCCAGGGAGCCACAGAGCTCGGCCTTTCCCCAGGGCAACAGGAACGAGACTCTACGGTCAGGCTCACGGCCTAAAGCCGAGGGGCCGGGACCCCAGCCCCGGGGCTGGGGGGCACACGCCCGGCCCCATGACTCCTGACCCCACGCCTCTGAAAGGCCGGGGCCAGGGACACCCACCTGGTTACAGGGGGTCCCTCCAACCGCCCGCCGAGGGCAGGGGACGCACACAACCCCACTTACGGGGCCGTCCCCTGCAGCCCGGCACCCCCCAGCAAGCACCACGGAGCACAGGCCCCGGCCTGCGCCCCGCTCCGGGGCCGGCCGGGGCCCAGCCGCGGCAGCGGCAGCACGGCCACACAGCCGTCTGCAGGAGCCCCTCGGGAGCCTCCTCAACAAGGCACCTGCCCGAAGCCGTGCCAAAGGCGGGACCGCGCCCTGCGGCGCAGCGCTCCTTACACCTGCGCCCTCTCGAGGGCCCGGGAGCGCTCGTTCCTGTCACCTGCCTAAAGCAGACTCCCCAGCCCTGCTTACAGGGACCTGGGGCTGCCGCTGGGGACAAAGGTCGTGACACGTGCCCCGAGTACAGGGCCGGCACCCTGGCAGGTCACCAGCAGGACCGCCAGCGTAGGCACACACCCAGGCCCAGGCTACAGGCGGGTCACGGTGCCCACGCTACCGCTAAGCTGCTCCGTGCCCTCCTCAGGCGGCAGGGGCAAGGCCGGACGCGTTCTCCACCCGTGCCTGTGTAGGGACCTCCCCTGTGACCGCACAGAGCTCCTCTTTCCCTCCTGGGAAGTCTAGGCTACTCTGCTCTATTGCTAAAGGGGGGCTAAAGGGGGACAAACGCACTTGCTCACTCACACCAGCTGAGGGGAAGGCCGGGGAGGGAAGGAGGGAGGGCAAGGCAGTCCCAGAAGAGGGAGCAAGTTCTGTGCGGGCAACCTGCTCTAGGGAGCCATCCCTACCGTCGAGCGGGAGAGGAAAGCATCCGACCTGCCCCTGCAGCCGCAGGCGGGCGGGGCACAGGAGCCTCGAGGCGCTGAGGCGCTCGGCGAGGGGCACGGGGACGAGGGCGGTGACGCACCCCGAGTACAGGGGGTCACGCTGGCCAGGGGCCAGCAGCTGGCAGAAAGCTGCCGGGGCCGGGCAAAAGGCCCGGCCCTGCTGACAGGACAGGCGGCTGGGCTGGGGATCGGGAGAGCTCCGTTTCCCCCCTCAGGTGCAGAGACAGGGGCTCTCACCCTCCTTACAGGGTCGCCCCTCTCTCCGGGCACCCAAAGGAGCGCAACGGCAAAAGGCCAACGTCAGCAAAGACCCAGCCCTGCTTCCAGGGAGGTCGCCCAACGCAAAGCCAGCCGCGGCACCCGGAAGGTGCCCTGGCCGTGCCAGGAAGGCCCTTTGCCCAGAGGGCCTCTCCTGTCCCCTTCTTCAGCTCCCAGCTCGTTCTTGCCTCGCCGTTCCACTCTTGAGCTCGAAGCTGCTGCCGCTCTTGCCTCGTCGTCCCGTGGCTTCTGCCAATGGACCATGACACACTCAGGCCGGAGAAGCTCCGGCTCCTGTGCCTGAAGGGAACCGCCACCCAACAGCCCCGTGGCGAGATCCTCAAGCAGCCACCCACAGAGCCCCCTGGGCAGCCCCCAGTCCTCGAACTTCAGCTCCAAGCTGCTGCTCTTACCTTGCCCTTCCACTCTGGGGCTCAAAGCTGCTGGGCCTCTTGCAGGCTCTTGCCTCGCCGTTCCACTCTTGAGCTCGAAGCTGCTGCCGCTCTTGCCTCGTCGTCCCACGGCCTCTGCCGGTGGACCACGACACAACTCAGGCCCCAGAAGCTCCAGCTCCCGAAGGGCACCGTGACCCAACAGCCCCACGGCCAGATCCTCAAGCCGCCACCCACAGAGCCCCCCGGCCTCAGCTGCGCCCAAAAGCCTCCAACTTCAGCTTGACTCACCATCACGACGTCCAGCGCAGTCCCATGCGGTGCGGGGAGCCAGGCCCTCTGGGCAAATGAAGCTGGGCATACGCCAAGCAGCGGCCAAGAGGCTGCATCCCTGCTTACAGGGAGCTCAAGCCGCTGCCTGGACTGCAAAGTGCCCGGGAATCCAGAGCACAGGCCCCGACTTACAGGGCGGCCCCGGCCCCCAAGGCCTACGCAGGCTCCTTCTCTCCGCCGGCTGCCAGCTGAAGGGAGCACAAAGGCTCCCAGACCCGCAGCCTGCTTACAGGCCGGTCCACACCCAGGGAGCCACAGAGCTCGGCCTTTCCCCAGGGCAACAGGAACGAGACTCTACGGTCAGGCTCACGGCCTAAAGCCGAGGGGCCGGGACCCCAGCCCCGGCGCTGGGGGGCACACGCCCGGCCCCATGACTCCTGACCCCACGCCTCTGAAAGGCCGGGGCCAGGGACACCCACCTGGTTACAGGGGGTCCCTCCAACCGCCCGCCGAGGGCAGGGGACGCACACAACCCCACTTACGGGGCCGTCCCCCGCAGCCCGGCACCCCCCAGCAAGCACCACGGAGCACAGGCCCCGGCCTGCGCCCCGCTCCGGGGCCGGCTGGGGCCCAGCCGCGGCAGCGGCAGCACGGCCACACAGCCGTCTGCAGGAGCCCCTCGGGAGCCTCCTCAACAAGGCACCTGCCCGAAGCCGCGCCAAAGGCGGGACCGCGCCCTGCGGCGCAGCGCTCCTTACACCTGCGCCCTCTCGAGGGCCCGGGAGCGCTCGTTCCTGTCACCTGCCTAAAACAGACTCCCCAGCCCTGCTTACAGGGACCTGGGGCTGCCGCTGGGGACAAAGGTCGTGACACGTGCCCCGAGTACAGGGCCGGCACCCTGGCAGGTCACCAGCAGGACCGCCAGCGTAGGCACACACCCAGGCCCAGGCTACAGGCGGGTCACGGTGCCCACGCTACCGCTAAGCTGCTCCGTGCCCTCCTCAGGCGGCAGGGGCAAGGCCAGAAGCGTTCTCCACCCGTGCCTGTGTAGGGACCTCCCCTGTGACCGCACAGAGCTCCTCTTTCCCTCCTGGGAAGTCTAGGCTACTCTGCTCTATTGCTAAAGGGGGGCTAAAGGGGGACAAACGCTCTTGCTCACTCACACCAGCTGAGGGGAAGGCCGGGGAGGGAAGGAGGGAGGGCAAGGCAGTCCCAGAAGAGGGAGCAAGTTCTGTGCGGGCAACCTGCTCTAGGGAGCCATCCCTACCGTCGAGCGGGAGAGGAAAGCATCCGACCTGCCCCTGCAGCCGCAGGCGGGCGGGGCACAGGAGCCTCGAGGCGCTGAGGCGCTCGGCGAGGGGCACGGGGACGAGGGCGGTGACGCACCCCGAGTACAGGGGGTCACGCTGGCCAGGGGCCAGCAGCTGGCAGAAAGCTGCCGGGGCCGGGCAAAAGGCCCGGCCTGCTGACAGGGCAGGCGGCTGGGCTGGGGATCGGGAGAGCTCCGTTTCCCCCCTCAGGTGCAGAGACAGGGGCTCTCACCCTCCTTACAGGGTTGCCCCTCTCTCCGGGCAGCCAAAGGAGCGCAACGGCAAAAGGCCAACGTCAGCAAAGACCCAGCCCTGCTTCCAGGGAGGTCGCCCAACGCAAAGCCAGCCGCGGCACCCGGAAGGTGCCCTGGCCGTGCCAGGAAGGCCCTTTGCCCAGAGGGCCTCTCCTGTCCCCTTCTTCAGCTCCCAGCTCGCTCTTGCCTCGCCGTTCCACTCTTGAGCTCGAAGCTGCTGCCGCTCTTGCCTCGTCGTCCCGTGGCTTCTGCCAATGGACCACGACACACTCAGGCCGGAGAAGCTCCGGCTCCTGTGCCTGAAGGGAACCGCCACCCAACAGCCCCGTGGCGAGATCCTCAAGCAGCCACCCACAGAGCCCCCTGGGCAGCCCCCAGTCCTCGAACTTCAGCTCCAAGCTGCTGCTCTTACCTTGCCCTTCCACTCTGGGGCTCAAAGCTGCCGGGCCTCTTGCAGGCTCTTGCCTCGCCGTTCCACTCTTGAGCTCGAAGCTGCTGCCGCTCTTGCCTCGTCGTCCCACGGCCTCTGCCGGTGGACCACGACACAACTCAGGCCCCAGAAGCTCCAGCTCCCGAAGGGCACCGTGACCCAACAGCCCCACGGCCAGATCCTCAAGCCGCCACCCACAGAGCCCCCCGGCCTCAGCTGCGCCCAAAAGCCTCCAACTTCAGCTTGACTCACCATCACGACGTCCAGCGCAGTCCCATGCGGTGCGGGGAGCCAGGCCCTCTGGGCAAATGAAGCTGGGCATACGCCAAGCAGCGGCCAAGAGGCTGCATCCCTGCTTACAGGGAGCTCAAGCCGCTGCCTGGACTGCAAAGTGCCCGGGAATCCAGAGCACAGGCCCCGACTTACAGGGCGGCCCCGGCCCCCAAGGCCTACGCAGGCTCCTTCTCTCCGCCGGCTGCCAGCTGAAGGGAGCACAAAGGCTCCCAGACCCGCAGCCTGCTTACAGGCCGGTCCACACCCAGGGAGCCACAGAGCTCGGCCTTTCCCCAGGGCAACAGGAACGAGACTCTACGGTCAGGCTCACGGCCTAAAGCCGAGGGGCCGGGACCCCAGCCCCGGGGCTGGGGGGCACACGCCCGGCCCCATGACTCCTGACCCCACGCCTCTGAAAGGCCGGGGCCAGGGACACCCACCTGGTTACAGGGGGTCCCTCCAACCGCCCGCCGAGGGCAGGGGACGCACACAACCCCACTTACGGGGCCGTCCCCCGCAGCCCGGCACCCCCAAGCAAGCACCACGGAGCACAGGCCCCGGCCTGCGCCCCGCTCCGGGGCCGGCCGGGGCCCAGCCGCGGCAGCACGGCCACACAGCCGTCTGCAGGAGCCCCTCGGGAGCCTCCTCAACAAGGCACCTGCCCGAAGCCGCGCCAAAGGCGGGACCGCGCCCTGCGGCGCAGCGCTCCTTACACCTGCGCCCTCTCGAGGGCCCGGGAGCGCTCGTTCCTGTCACCTGCCTAAAGCAGACTCCCCAGCCCTGCTTACAGGGACCTGGGGCTGCCGCTGGGGACAAAGGTCGTGACACGTGCCCCGAGTACAGGGCCGGCACCCTGGCAAGTCACCAGCAGGACCGCCAGCGTAGGCACACACCCAGGCCCAGGCTACAGGCGGGTCACGGTGCCCACGCTACCGCTAAGCTGCTCCGTGCCCTCCTCAGGCGGCAGGGGCAAGGCCGGACGCGTTCTCCACCCGTGCCTGTGTAGGGACCTCCCCTGTGACCGCACAGAGCTCCTCTTTCCCTCCTGGGAAGTCTAGGCTACTCTGCTCTATTGCTAAAGGGGGGCTAAAGGGGGACAAACGCACTTGCTCACTCACACCAGCTGAGGGGAAGGCCGGGGAGGGAAGGAGGGAGGGCAAGGCAGTCCCAGAAGAGGGAGCAAGTTCTGTGCGGGCAACCTGCTCTAGGGAGCCATCCCTACCGTCGAGCGGGAGAGGAAAGCATCCGACCTGCCCCTGCAGCCGCAGGCAGGCGGGGCACAGGAGCCTCGAGGCGCTGAGGCGCTCGGCGAGGGGCACGGGGACGAGGGCGGTGACGCACCCCGAGTACAGGGGGTCACGCTGGCCAGGGGCCAGCAGCTGGCAGAAAGCTGCCGGGGCCGGGCAAAAGGCCCGGCCCTGCTGACAGGACAGGCGGCTGGGCTGGGGATCGGGAGAGCTCCGTTTCCCCCCTCAGGTGCAGAGACAGGGGCTCTCACCCTCCTTACAGGGTTGCCCCTCTCTCCGGGCAGCCAAAGGAGCGCAACGGCAAAAGGCCAACGTCAGCAAAGACCCAGCCCTGCTTCCAGGGAGGTCGCCCAACGCAAAGCCAGCCGCGGCACCCGGAAGGTGTCCTGGCCGTGCCAGGAAGGCCCTTTGCCCAGAGGGCCTCTCCTGTCCCCTTCTTCAGCTCCCAGCTCGCTCTTGCCTCGCCGTTCCACTCTTGAGCTCGAAGCTGCTGCCACTCTTGCCTCGTCGTCCCGTGGCTTCTGCCAATGGACCACGACACACTCAGGCCGGAGAAGTTCCGGCTCCTGTGCCTGAAGGGAACCGCCACCCAACAGCCCCGTGGCGAGATCCTCAAGCAGCCACCCACAGAGCCCCCTGGGCAGCCCCCAGTCCTCCAACTTCAGCTCCAAGCTGCTGCTCTTACCTTGCCCTTCCACTCTGGGGCTCAAAGCTGCCGGGCCTCTTGCAGGCTCTTGCCTCGCCGTTCCACTCTTGAGCTCGAAGCTGCTGCCGCTCTTGCCTCGTCGTCCCACGGCCTCTGCCGGTGGACCACGACACAACTCAGGCCCCAGAAGCTCCAGCTCCCGAAGGGCACCGTGACCCAACAGCCCCACGGCCAGATCCTCAAGCCGCCACCCACAGAGCCCCCCGGCCTCAGCTGCGCCCAAAAGCCTCCAACTTCAGCTTGACTCACCATCACGACGTCCAGCGCAGTCCCATGCGGTGTGGGGAGCCAGGCCCTCTGGGCAAATGAAGCTGGGCATACGCCAAGCAGCGGCCAAGAGGCTGCATCCCTGCTTACAGGGAGCTCAAGCCGCTGCCTGGACTGCAAAGTGCCCGGGAATCCAGAGCACAGGCCCCGACTTACAGGGCGGCCCCGGCCCCCAAGGCCTACGCAGGCTCCTTCTCTCCGCCGGCTGCCAGCTGAAGGGAGCACAAAGGCTCCCAGACCCGCAGCCTGCTTACAGGCCGGTCCACACCCAGGGAGCCACAGAGCTCGGCCTTTCCCCAGGGCAACAGGAACGAGACTCTACGGTCAGGCTCACGGCCTAAAGCCGAGGGGCCGGGACCCCAGCCCCGGGGCTGGGGGGCACACGCCCGGCCCCATGACTCCTGACCCCACGCCTCTGAAAGGCCGGGGCCAGGGACACCCACCTGGTTACAGGGGGTCCCTCCAACCGCCCGCCGAGGGCAGGGGACGCACACAACCCCACTTACGGGGCCGTCCCCCGCATCCCGGCACCCCCCAGCAAGCACCACGGAGCACAGGCCCCGGCCTGCGCCCCGCTCCGGGGCCGGCTGGGGCCCAGCCGCGGCAACGGCAGCATGGCCACACAGCCGTCTGCAGGAGCCCCTCGGGAGCCTCCTCAACAAGGCACCTGCCCGAAGCCGCGCCAAAGGCGGGACCGCGCCCTGCGGCGCAGCGCTCCTTACACCTGCGCCCTCTCGAGGGCCCGGGAGCGCTCGTTCCTGTCACCTGCCTAAAGCAGACTCCCCAGCCCTGCTTACAGGGACCTGGGGCTGCCGCTGGGGACAAAGGTCGTGACACGTGCCCCGAGTACAGGGCCGGCACCCTGGCAAGTCACCAGCAGGACCGCCAGCGTAGGCACACACCCAGGCCCAGGCTACAGGCGGGTCACGGTGCCCACGCTACCGCTAAGCTGCTCCGTGCCCTCCTCAGGCGGCAGGGGCAAGGCCGGACGCGTTCTCCACCCGTGCCTGTGTAGGGACCTCCCCTGTGACCGCACAGAGCTCCTCTTTCCCTCCTGGGAAGTCTAGGCTACTCTGCTCTATTGCTAAAGGGGGGCTAAAGGGGGACAAACGCACTTGCTCACTCACACCAGCTGAGGGGAAGGCCGGGGAGGGAAGGAGGGAGGGCAAGGCAGTCCCAGAAGAGGGAGCAAGTTCTGTGCGGGCAACCTGCTCTAGGGAGCCATCCCTACCGTCGAGCGGGAGAGGAAAGCATCCGACCTGCCCCTGCAGCCGCAGGCAGGCGGGGCACAGGAGCCTCGAGGCGCTGAGGCGCTCGGCGAGGGGCACGGGGACGAGGGCGGTGACGCACCCCGAGTACAGGGGGTCACGCTGGCCAGGGGCCAGCAGCTGGCAGAAAGCTGCCGGGGCCGGGCAAAAGGCCCGGCCCTGCTGACAGGACAGGCGGCTGGGCTGGGGATCGGGAGAGCTCCGTTTCCCCCCTCAGGTGCAGAGACAGGGGCTCTCACCCTCCTTACAGGGTTGCCCCTCTCTCCGGGCAGCCAAAGGAGCGCAACGGCAAAAGGCCAACGTCAGCAAAGACCCAGCCCTGCTTCCAGGGAGGTCGCCCAACGCAAAGCCAGCCGCGGCACCCGGAAGGTGCCCTGGCCGTGCCAGGAAGGCCCTTTGCCCAGAGGGCCTCTCCTGTCCCCTTCTTCAGCTCCCAGCTCGCTCTTGCCTCGCCGTTCCACTCTTGAGCTCGAAGCTGCTGCCGCTCTTGCCTCGTCGTCCCGTGGCTTCTGCCAATGGACCACGACACACTCAGGCCGGAGAAGCTCCGGCTCCTGTGCCTGAAGGGAACCGCCACCCAACAGCCCCGTGGCGAGATCCTCAAGCAGCCACCCACAGAGCCCCCTGGGCAGCCCCCAGTCCTCGAACTTCAGCTCCAAGCTGCTGCTCTTACCTTGCCCTTCCACTCTGGGGCTCAAAGCTGCCGGGCCTCTTGCAGGCTCTTGCCTCGCCGTTCCACTCTTGAGCTCGAAGCTGCTGCCGCTCTTGCCTCGTCGTCCCACGGCCTCTGCCGGTGGACCACGACACAACTCAGGCCCCAGAAGCTCCAGCTCCCGAAGGGCACCGTGACCCAACAGCCCCACGGCCAGATCCTCAAGCCGCCACCCACAGAGCCCCCCGGCCTCAGCTGCGCCCAAAAGCCTCCAACTTCAGCTTGACTCACCATCACGACGTCCAGCGCAGTCCCATGCGGTGCGGGGAGCCAGGCCCTCTGGGCAAATGAAGCTGGGCATACGCCAAGCAGCGGCCAAGAGGCTGCATCCCTGCTTACAGGGAGCTCAAGCCGCTGCCTGGACTGCAAAGTGCCCGGGAATCCAGAGCACAGGCCCCGACTTACAGGGCGGCCCCGGCCCCCAAGGCCTACGCAGGCTCCTTCTCTCCGCCGGCTGCCAGCTGAAGGGAGCACAAAGGCTCCCAGACCCGCAGCCTGCTTACAGGCCGGTCCACACCCAGGGAGCCACAGAGCTCGGCCTTTCCCCAGGGCAACAGGAACGAGACTCTACGGTCAGGCTCACGGCCTAAAGCCGAGGGGCCGGGACCCCAGCCCCGGGGCTGGGGGGCACACGCCCGGCCCCATGACTCCTGACCCCACGCCTCTGAAAGGCCGGGGCCAGGGACACCCACCTGGTTACAGGGGGTCCCTCCAACCGCCCGCCGAGGGCAGGGGACGCACACAGCCCCACTTACGGGGCCGTCCCCCGCAGCCCGGCACCCCCCAGCAAGCACCACGGAGCACAGGCCCCGGCCTGCGCCCCGCTCTGGGGCCGGCCGGGGCCCAGCCGCGGCAGCGGCAGCACGGCCACACAGCCGTCTGCAGGAGCCCCTCGGGAGCCTCCTCAACGAGGCACCTGCCCGAAGCCGCGCCAAAGGCGGGACCGCGCCCTGCGGCGCAGCGCTCCTTACACCTGCGCCCTCTCGAGGGCCCGGGAGCGCTCGTTCCTGTCACCTGCCTAAAACAGACTCCCCAGCCCTGCTTACAGGGACCTGGGGCTGCCGCTGGGGACAAAGGTCGTGACACGTGCCCCGAGTACAGGGCCGGCACCCTGGCAGGTCACCAGCAGGACCGCCAGCGTAGGCACACACCCAGGCCCAGGCTACAGGCGGGTCACGGTGCCCACGCTACCGCTAAGCTGCTCCGTGCCCTCCTCAGGCGGCAGGGGCAAGGCCGGACGCGTTCTCCACCCGTGCCTGTGTAGGGACCTCCCCTGTGACCGCACAGAGCTCCTCTTTCCCTCCTGGGAAGTCTAGGCTACTCTGCTCTATTGCTAAAGGGGGGCTAAAGGGGGACAAACGCACTTGCTCACTCACACCAGCTGAGGGGAAGGCCGGGGAGGGAAGGAGGGAGGGCAAGGCAGTCCCAGAAGAGGGAGCAAGTTCTGTGCGGGCAACCTGCTCTAGGGAGCCATCCCTACCGTCGAGCGGGAGAGGAAAGCATCCGACCTGCCCCTGCAGCCGCAGGCGGGCGGGGCACAGGAGCCTCGAGGCGCTGAGGCGCTCGGCGAGGGGCACGGGGACGAGGGCGGTGACGCACCCCGAGTACAGGGGGTCACGCTGGCCAGGGGCCAGCAGCTGGCAGAAAGCTGCCGGGGCCGGGCAAAAGGCCCGGCCCTGCTGACAGGGCAGGCGGCTGGGCTGGGGATCGGGAGAGCTCCGTTTCCCCCCTCAGGTGCAGAGACAGGGGCTCTCACCCTCCTTACAGGGTTGCCCCTCTCTCCGGGCAGCCAAAGGAGCGCAACGGCAAAAGGCCAACGTCAGCAAAGACCCAGCCCTGCTTCCAGGGAGGTCGCCCAACGCAAAGCCAGCCGCGGCACCCGGAAGGTGCCCTGGCCGTGCCAGTAAGGCCCTTTGCCCAGAGGGCCTCTCCTGTCCCCTTCTTCAGCTCCCAGCTCGCTCTTGCCTCGCCGTTCCACTCTTGAGCTCGAAGCTGCTGCCGCTCTTGCCTCGTCGTCCCGTGGCTTCTGCCAATGGACCATGACACACTCAGGCCGGAGAAGCTCCGGCTCCTGTGCCTGAAGGGAACCGCCACCCAACAGCCCCGTGGCGAGATCCTCAAGCAGCCACCCACAGAGCCCCCTGGGCAGGCCCCAGGCCTCCAACTTCAGCTCCAAGCTGCTGCTCTTACCTTGCCCTTCCACTCTGGGGCTCAAAGCTGCCGGGCCTCTTGCAGGCTCTTGCCTCGCCGTTCCACTCTTGAGCTCGAAGCTGCTGCCGCTCTTGCCTCGTCGTCCCACGGCCTCTGCCGGTGGACCACGACACAACTCAGGCCCCAGAAGCTCCAGCTCCCGAAGGGCACCGTGACCCAACAGCCCCACGGCCAGATCCTCAAGCCGCCACCCACAGAGCCCCCCGGCCTCAGCTGCGCCCAAAAGCCTCCAACTTCAGCTTGACTCACCATCACGACGTCCAGCGCAGTCCCATGCGGTGCGGGGAGCCAGGCCCTCTGGGCAAATGAAGCTGGGCATACGCCAAGCAGCGGCCAAGAGGCTGCATCCCTGCTTACAGGGAGCTCAAGCCGCTGCCTGGACTGCAAAGTGCCCGGGAATCCAGAGCACAGGCCCCGACTTACAGGGCGGCCCCGGCCCCCAAGGCCTACGCAGGCTCCTTCTCTCCGCCGGCTGCCAGCTGAAGGGAGCACAAAGGCTCCCAGACCCGCAGCCTGCTTACAGGCCGGTCCACACCCAGGGAGCCACAGAGCTCGGCCTTTCCCCAGGGCAACAGGAACGAGACTCTACGGTCAGGCTCACGGCCTAAAGCCGAGGGGCCGGGACCCCAGCCCCGGGGCTGGGGGGCACACGCCCGGCCCCATGACTCCTGACCCCACGCCTCTGAAAGGCCGGGGCCAGGGACACCCACCTGGTTACAGGGGGTCCCTCCAACCGCCCGCCGAGGGCAGGGGACGCACACAACCCCACTTACGGGGCCGTCCCCCGCAGCCCGGCACCCCCCAGCAAGCACCACGGAGCACAGGCCCCGGCCTGCGCCCCGCTCCGGGGCCGGCCGGGGCCCAGCCGCGGCAGCGGCAGCACGGCCACACAGCCGTCTGCAGGAGCCCCTCGGGAGCCTCCTCAACAAGGCACCTGCCCGAAGCCGCGCCAAAGGCGGGACCGCGCCCTGCGGCGCAGCGCTCCTTACACCTGCGCCCTCTCGAGGGCCCGGGAGCGCTCGTTCCTGTCACCTGCCTAAAGCAGACTCCCCAGCCCTGCTTACAGGGACCTGGGGCTGCCGCTGGGGACAAAGGTCGTGACACGTGCCCCGAGTACAGGGCCGGCACCCTGGCAGGTCATCAGCAGGACCGCCAGCGTAGGCACACACCCAGGCCCAGGCTACAGGCGGGTCACGGTGCCCACGCTACCGCTAAGCTGCTCCGTGCCCTCCTCAGGCGGCAGGGGCAAGGCCAGACGCGTTCTCCACCCGTGCCTGTGTAGGGACCTCCCCTGTGACCGCACAGAGCTCCTCTTTCCCTCCTGGGAAGTCTAGGCTACTCTGCCCTATTGCTAAAGGGGGGCTAAAGGGGGACAAACGCACTTGCTCACTCACACCAGCTGAGGGGAAGGCCGGGGAGGGAAGGAGGGAGGGCAAGGCAGTCCCAGAAGAGGGAGCAAGTTCTGTGCGGGCAACCTGCTCTAGGGAGCCATCCCTACCGTCGAGCGGGAGAGGAAAGCATCCGACCTGCCCCTGCAGCCGCAGGCGGGCGGGGCACAGGAGCCTCGAGGCGCTGAGGCGCTCGGCACGGGGACGAGGGCGGTGACGCACCCCGAGTACAGGGGGTCACGCTGGCCAGGGGACAGCAGCTGGCAGAAAGCTGCCGGGGCCGGGCAAAAGGCCCGGCCCTGCTGACAGGGCAGGCGGCTGGGCTGGGGATCGGGAGAGCTCCGTTTCCCCCCTCAGGTGCAGAGACAGGGGCTCTCACCCTCCTTACAGGGTTGCCCCTCTCTCCGGGCAGCCAAAGGAGCGCAACGGCAAAAGGCCAACGTCAGCAAAGACCCAGCCCTGCTTCCAGGGAGGTCGCCCAACGCAAAGCCAGCCGCGGCACCCGGAAGGTGCCCTGGCCGTGCCAGGAAGGCCCTTTGCCCAGAGGGCCTCTCCTGTCCCCTTCTTCAGCTCCCAGCTCGCTCTTGCCTCGCCGTTCCACTCTTGAGCTCGAAGCTGCTGCCGCTCTTGCCTCGTCGTCCCGTGGCTTCTGCCAATGGACCACGACACACTCAGGCCGGAGAAGCTCCGGCTCCTGTGCCTGAAGGAAACCGCCACCCAACAGCCCCGTGGCGAGATCCTCAAGCAGCCACCCACAGAGCCCCCTGGGCAGCCCCCAGGCCTCCAACTTCAGCTCCAAGCTGCTGCTCTTACCTTGCCCTTCCACTCTGGGGCTCAAAGCTGCCGGGCCTCTTGCAGGCTCTTGCCTCGCCGTTCCACTCTTGAGCTCGAAGCTGCTGCCGCTCTTGCCTCGTCGTCCCACGGCCTCTGCCGGTGGACCACGACACAACTCAGGCCCCAGAAGCTCCAGCTCCCGAAGGGCACCGTGACCCAACAGCCCCACGGCCAGATCCTCAAGCCGCCACCCACAGAGCCCCCCGGCCTCAGCTGCGCCCAAAAGCCTCCAACTTCAGCTTGACTCACCATCACGACGTCCAGCGCAGTCCCATGCGGTGCGGGGAGCCAGGCCCTCTGGGCAAATGAAGCTGGGCATACGCCAAGCAGCGGCCAAGAGGCTGCATCCCTGCTTACAGGGAGCTCAAGCCGCTGCCTGGACTGCAAAGTGCCCGGGAATCCAGAGCACAGGCCCCGACTTACAGGGCGGCCCCGGCCCCCAAGGCCTACGCAGGCTCCTTCTCTCCGCCGGCTGCCAGCTGAAGGGAGCACAAAGGCTCCCAGACCCGCAGCCTGCTTACAGGCCGGTCCACACCCAGGGAGCCACAGAGCTCGGCCTTTCCCCAGGGCAACAGGAACGAGACTCTACGGTCAGGCTCACGGCCTAAAGCCGAGGGGCCGGGACCCCAGCCCCGGGGCTGGGGGGCACACGCCCGGCCCCATGACTCCTGACCCCACGCCTCTGAAAGGCCGGGGCCAGGGACACCCACCTGGTTACAGGGGGTCCCTCCAACCGCCCGCCGAGGGCAGGGGACGCACACAGCCCCACTTACGGGGCCGTCCCCCGCAGCCCGGCACCCCCCAGCAAGCACCACGGAGCACAGGCCCCGGCCTGCGCCCCACTCCGGGGCCGGCCGGGGCCCAGCCGCGGCAGCGGCAGCACGGCCACACAGCCGTCTGCAGGAGCCCCTCGAGAGCCTCCTCAACAAGGCACCTGCCCGAAGCCGCGCCAAAGGCGGGACCGCGCCCTGCGGCGCAGCGCTCCTTACACCTGCGCCCTCTCGAGGGCCCGGGAGCGCTCGTTCCTGTCACCTGCCTAAAACAGACTCCCCAGCCCTGCTTACAGGGACCTGGGGCTGCCGCTGGGGACAAAGGTCGTGACACGTGCCCCGAGTACAGGGCCGGCACCCTGGCAGGTCACCAGCAGGACCGCCAGCGTAGGCACACACCCAGGCCCAGGCTACAGGCGGGTCACGGTGCCCACGCTACCGCTAAGCTGCTCCGTGCCCTCCTCAGGCGGCAGGGGCAAGGCCGGACGCGTTCTCCACCCGTGCCTGTGTAGGGACCTCCCCTGTGACCGCACAGAGCTCCTCTTTCCCTCCTGGGAAGTCTAGGCTACTCTGCTCTATTGCTAAAGGGGGGCTAAAGGGGGACAAACGCACTTGCTCACTCACACCAGCTGAGGGGAAGGCCGGGGAGGGAAGGAGGGAGGGCAAGGCAGTCCCAGAAGAGGGAGCAAGTTCTGTGCGGGCAACCTGCTCTAGGGAGCCATCCCTACCGTCGAGCGGGAGAGGAAAGCATCCGACCTGCCCCTGCAGCCGCAGGCGGGCGGGGCACAGGAGCCTCGAGGCGCTGAGGCGCTCGGCGAGGGGCACGGGGACGAGGGCGGTGATGCACCCCGAGTACAGGGGGTCACGCTGGCCAGGGGCCAGCAGCTGGCAGAAAGCTGCCGGGGCCGGGCAAAAGGCCCGGCCCTGCTGACAGGGCAGGCGGCTGGGCTGGGGATCGGGAGAGCTCCGTTTCCCCCCTCAGGTGCAGAGACAGGGGCTCTCACCCTCCTTACAGGGTTGCCCCTCTCTCCGGGCAGCCAAAGGAGCGCAACGGCAAAAGGCCAACGTCAGCAAAGACCCAGCCCTGCTTCCAGGGAGGTCGCCCAACGCAAAGCCAGCCGCGGCACCCGGAAGGTGCCCTGGCCGTGCCAGGAAGGCCCTTTGCCCAGAGGGCCTCTCCTGTCCCCTTCTTCAGCTCCCAGCTCGCTCTTGCCTCGCCGTTCCACTCTTGAGCTCGAAGCTGCTGCCGCTCTTGCCTCGTCGTCCCGTGGCTTCTGCCAATGGACCACGACACACTCAGGCCGGAGAAGCTCCGGCTCCTGTGCCTGAAGGGAACCGCCACCCAACAGCCCCGTGGCGAGATCCTCAAGCAGCCACCCACAGAGCCCCCTGGGCAGCCCCCAGTCCTCCAACTTCAGCTCCAAGCTGCTGCTCTTACCTTGCCCTTCCACTCTGGGGCTCAAAGCTGCCGGGCCTCTTGCAGGCTCTTGCCTCGCCGTTCCACTCTTGAGCTCGAAGCTGCTGCCGCTCTTGCCTCGTCGTCCCACGGCCTCTGCCGGTGGACCACGACACAACTCAGGCCCCAGAAGCTCCAGCTCCCGAAGGGCACCGTGACCCAACAGCCCCACGGCCAGATCCTCAAGCCGCCACCCACAGAGCCCCCCGGCCTCAGCTGCGCCCAAAAGCCTCCAACTTCAGCTTGACTCACCATCGCGACGTCCAGCGCAGTCCCATGCGGTGCGGGGAGCCAGGCCCTCTGGGCAAATGAAGCTGGGCATACGCCAAGCAGCGGCCAAGAGGCTGCATCCCTGCTTACAGGGAGCTCAAGCCGCTGCCTGGACTGCAAAGTGCCCGGGAATCCAGAGCACAGGCCCCGACTTACAGGGCGGCCCCGGCCCCCAAGGCCTACGCAGGCTCCTTCTCTCCGCCGGCTGCCAGCTGAAGGGAGCACAAAGGCTCCCAGACCCGCAGCCTGCTTACAGGCCGGTCCACACCCAGGGAGCCACAGAGCTCGGCCTTTCCCCAGGGCAACAGGAACGAGACTCTACCGTCAGGCTCACAGCCTAAAGCCGAGGGGCCGGGACCCCAGCCCCGGGGCTGGGGGGCACACGCCCGGCCCCATGACTCCTGACCCCACGCCTCTGAAAGGCCGGGGCCAGGGACACCCACCTGGTTACAGGGGGTCCCTCCAACCGCCCGCCGAGGGCAGGGGACGCACACAACCCCACTTACGGGGCCGTCCCCCGCAGCCCGGCACCCCCCAGCAAGCACCACGGAGCACAGGCCCCGGCCTGCGCCCCGCTCCGGGGCCGGCCGGGGCCCAGCCGCGGCAGCGGCAGCACGGCCACACAGCCGTCTGCAGGAGCCCCTCGGGAGCCTCCTCAACAAGGCACCTGCCCGAAGCCGCGCCAAAGGCGGGACCGCGCCCTGCGGCGCAGCGCTCCTTACACCTGCGCCCTCTCGAGGGCCCGGGAGCGCTCGTTCCTGTCACCTGCCTAAAACAGACTCCCCAGCCCTGCTTACAGGGACCTGGGGCTGCCGCTGGGGACAAAGGTCGTGACACGTGCCCCGAGTACAGGGCCGGCACCCTGGCAGGTCACCAGCAGGACCGCCAGCGTAGGCACACACCCAGGCCCAGGCTACAGGCGGGTCACGGTGCCCACGCTACCGCTAAGCTGCTCCGTGCCCTCCTCAGGCGGCAGGGCCAAGGCCGGACGCGTTCTCCACCCGTGCCTGTGTAGGGACCTCCCCTGTGACCGCACAGAGCTCCTCTTTCCCTCCTGGGAAGTCTAGGCTACTCTGCTCTATTGCTAAAGGGGGGCTAAAGGGGGACAAACGCACTTGCTCACTCACACCAGCTGAGGGGAAGGCCGGGGAGGGAAGGAGGGAGGGCAAGGCAGTCCCAGAAGAGGGAGCAAGTTCTGTGCGGGCAACCTGCTCTAGGGAGCCATCCCTACCGTCGAGCGGGAGAGGAAAGCATCCGACCTGCCCCTGCAGCCGCAGGCGGGCGGGGCACAGGAGCCTCGAGGCGCTGAGGCGCTCGGCGAGGGGCACGGGGACAAGGGCGGTGACGCACCCCGAGTACAGGGGGTCACGCTGGCCAGGGGCCAGCAGCTGGCAGAAAGCTGCCGGGGCCGGGCAAAAGGCCCGGCCCTGCTGACAGGGCAGGCGGCTGGGCTGGGGATCGGGAGAGCTCCGTTTCCCCCCTCAGGTGCAGAGACAGGGGCTCTCACCCTCCTTACAGGGTTGCCCCTCTCTCCGGGCAGCCAAAGGAGCGCAACGGCAAAAGGCCAACGTCAGCAAAGACCCAGCCCTGCTTCCAGGGAGGTCGCCCAACGCAAAGCCAGCCGCGGCACCCGGAAGGTGCCCTGGCCGTGCCAGGAAGGCCCTTTGCCCAGAGGGCCTCTCCTGTCCCCTTCTTCAGCTCCCAGCTCGCTCTTGCCTCGCCGTTCCACTCTTGAGCTCGAAGCTGCTGCCGCTCTTGCCTCGTCGTCCCGTGGCTTCTGCCAATGGACCACGACACACTCAGGCCGGAGAAGCTCCGGCTCCTGTGCCTGAAGGGAACCGCCACCCAACAGCCCCGTGGCGAGATCCTCAAGCAGCCACCCACAGAGCCCCCTGGGCAGCCCCCAGGCCTCCAACTTCAGCTCCAAGCTGCTGCTCTTACCTTGCCCTTCCACTCTGGGGCTCAAAGCTGCCGGGCCTCTTGCAGGCTCTTGCCTCGCCGTTCCACTCTTGAGCTCGAAGCTGCTGCCGCTCTTGCCTCGTCGTCCCACGGCCTCTGCCGGTGGACCACGACACAACTCAGGCCCCAGAAGCTCCAGCTCCCGAAGGGCACCGTGACCCAACAGCCCCACGGCCAGATCCTCAAGCCGCCACCCACAGAGCCCCCCGGCCTCAGCTGCGCCCAAAAGCCTCCAACTTCAGCTTGACTCACCATCACGACGTCCAGCGCAGTCCCATGCGGTGCGGGGAGCCAGGCCCTCTGGGCAAATGAAGCTGGGCATACGCCAAGCAGCGGCCAAGAGGCTGCATCCCTGCTTACAGGGAGCTCAAGCCGCTGCCTGGACTGCAAAGTGCCCGGGAATCCAGAGCACAGGCCCCGACTTACAGGGCGGCCCCGGCCCCCAAGGCCTACGCAGGCTCCTTCTCTCCGCCGGCTGCCAGCTGAAGGGAGCACAAAGGCTCCCAGACCCGCAGCCTGCTTACAGGCCGGTCCACACCCAGGGAGCCACAGAGCTCGGCCTTTCCCCAGGGCAACAGGAACGAGACTCTACCGTCAGGCTCACGGCCTAAAGCCGAGGGGCCGGGACCCCAGCCCCGGGGCTGGGGGGCACACGCCCGGCCCCATGACTCCTGACCCCACGCCTCTGAAAGGCCGGGGCCAGGGACACCCACCTGGTTACAGGGGGTCCCTCCAACCGCCCGCCGAGGGCAGGGGACGCACACAGCCCCACTTACGGGGCCGTCCCCCGCAGCCCGGCACCCCCCAGCAAGCACCACGGAGCACAGGCCCCGGCCTGCGCCCCGCTCCGGGGCCGGCCGGGGCCCAGCCGCGGCAGCGGCAGCACGGCCACACAGCCATCTGCAGGAGCCCCTCGGGAGCCTCCTCAACAAGGCACCTGCCCGAAGCCGCGCCAAAGGCGGGACCGCGCCCTGCGGCGCAGTGCTCCTTACACCTGCGCCCTCTCGAGGGCCCGGGAGCGCTCGTTCCTGTCACCTGCCTAAAACAGACTCCCCAGCCCTGCTTACAGGGACCTGGGGCTGCCGCTGGGGACAAAGGTCGTGACACGTGCCCCGAGTACAGGGCCGGCACCCTGGCAGGTCACCAGCAGGACCGCCAGCGTAGGCACACACCCAGGCCCAGGCTACAGGCGGGTCACGGTGCCCACGCTACCGCTAAGCTGCTCCGTGCCCTCCTCAGGCGGCAGGGCCAAGGCCGGACGCGTTCTCCACCCGTGCCTGTGTAGGGACCTCCCCTGTGACCGCACAGAGCTCCTCTTTCCCTCCTGGGAAGTCTAGGCTACTCTGCTCTATTGCTAAAGGGGGGCTAAAGGGGGACAAACGCACTTGCTCACTCACACCAGCTGAGGGGAAGGCCGGGGAGGGAAGGAGGGAGGGCAAGGCAGTCCCAGAAGAGGGAGCAAGTTCTGTGCGGGCAACCTGCTCTAGGGAGCCATCCCTACCGTCGAGCGGGAGAGGAAAGCATCCGACCTGCCCCTGCAGCCGCAGGCGGGCGGGGCACAGGAGCCTCGAGGCGCTGAGGCGCTCGGCGAGGGGCACGGGGACGAGGGCGGTGACGCACCCCGAGTACAGGGGGTCACGCTGGCCAGGGGCCAGCAGCTGGCAGAAAGCTGCCGGGGCCGGGCAAAAGGCCCGGCCCTGCTGACAGGGCAGGCGGCTGGGCTGGGGATCGGGAGAGCTCCGTTTCCCCCCTCAGGTGCAGAGACAGGGGCTCTCACCCTCCTTACAGGGTTGCCCCTCTCTCCGGGCAGCCAAAGGAGCGCAACGGCAAAAGGCCAACGTCAGCAAAGACCCAGCCCTGCTTCCAGGGAGGTCGCCCAACGCAAAGCCAGCCGCGGCACCCGGAAGGTGCCCTGGCCGTGCCAGGAAGGCCCTTTGCCCAGAGGGCCTCTCCTGTCCCCTTCTTCAGCTCCCAGCTCGCTCTTGCCTCGCCGTTCCACTCTTGAGCTCGAAGCTGCTGCCGCTCTTGCCTCGTCGTCCCGTGGCTTCTGCCAATGGACCACGACACACTCAGGCCGGAGAAGCTCCGGCTCCTGTGCCTGAAGGGAACCGCCACCCAACAGCCCCGTGGCGAGATCCTCAAGCAGCCACCCACAGAGCCCCCTGGGCAGCCCCCAGGCCTCCAACTTCAGCTCCAAGCTGCTGCTCTTACCTTGCCCTTCCACTCTGGGGCTCAAAGCTGCCGGGCCTCTTGCAGGCTCTTGCCTCGCCGTTCCACTCTTGAGCTCGAAGCTGCTGCCGCTCTTGCCTCGTCGTCCCACGGCCTCGGCCGGTGGACCACGACACAACTCAGGCCCCAGAAGCTCCAGCTCCCGAAGGGCACCGTGACCCAACAGCCCCACGGCCAGATCCTCAAGCCGCCACCCACAGAGCCCCCCGGCCTCAGCTGCGCCCAAAAGCCTCCAACTTCAGCTTGACTCACCATCACGACGTCCAGCGCAGTCCCATGCGGTGCGGGGAGCCAGGCCCTCTGGGCAAATGAAGCTGGGCATACGCCAAGCAGCGGCCAAGAGGCTGCATCCCTGCTTACAGGGAGCTCAAGCCGCTGCCTGGACTGCAAAGTGCCCGGGAATCCAGAGCACAGGCCCCGACTTACAGGGCGGCCCCGGCCCCCAAGGCCTACGCAGGCTCCTTCTCTCCGCCGGCTGCCAGCTGAAGGGAGCACAAAGGCTCCCAGACCCGCAGCCTGCTTACAGGCCGGTCCACACCCAGGGAGCCACAGAGCTCGGCCTTTCCCCAGGGCAACAGGAACGAGACTCTACCGTCAGGCTCACGGCCTAAAGCCGAGGGGCCGGGACCCCAGCCCCGGGGCTGGGGGGCACACGCCCGGCCCCATGACTCCTGACCCCACGCCTCTGAAAGGCCGGGGCCAGGGACACCCACCTGGTTACAGGGGGTCCCTCCAACCGCCCGCCGAGGGCAGGGGACGCACACAGCCCCACTTACGGGGCCGTCCCCCGCAGCCCGGCACCCCCCAGCAAGCACCACGGAGCACAGGCCCCGGCCTGCGCCCCGCTCCGGGGCCGGCCGGGGCCCAGCCGCGGCAGCGGCAGCACGGCCACACAGCCGTCTGCAGGAGCCCCTCGGGAGCCTCCTCAACAAGGCACCTGCCCGAAGCCGCGCCAAAGGCGGGACCGCGCCCTGCGGCGCAGCGCTCCTTACACCTGCGCCCTCTCGAGGGCCCGGGAGCGCTCGTTCCTGTCACCTGCCTAAAACAGACTCCCCAGCCCTGCTTACAGGGACCTGGGGCTGCCGCTGGGGACAAAGGTCGTGACACGTGCCCCGAGTACAGGGCCGGCACCCTGGCAGGTCACCAGCAGGACCGCCAGCGTAGGCACACACCCAGGCCCAGGCTACAGGCGGGTCACGGTGCCCACGCTACCGCTAAGCTGCTCCGTGCCCTCCTCAGGCGGCAGGGCCAAGGCCGGACGCGTTCTCCACCCGTGCCTGTGTAGGGACCTCCCCTGTGACCGCACAGAGCTCCTCTTTCCCTCCTGGGAAGTCTAGGCTACTCTGCTCTATTGCTAAAGGGGGGCTAAAGGGGGACAAACGCACTTGCTCACTCACACCAGCTGAGGGGAAGGCCGGGGAGGGAAGGAGGGAGGGCAAGGCAGTCCCAGAAGAGGGAGCAAGTTCTGTGCGGGCAACCTGCTCTAGGGAGCCATCCCTACCGTCGAGCGGGAGAGGAAAGCATCCGACCTGCCCCTGCAGCCGCAGGCGGGCGGGGCACAGGAGCCTCGAGGCGCTGAGGCGCTCGGCACGGGGACGAGGGCGGTGACGCACCCCGAGTACAGGGGGTCACGCTGGCCAGGGGCCAGCAGCTGGCAGAAAGCTGCCGGGGCCGGGCAAAAGGCCCGGCCCTGCTGACAGGGCAGGCGGCTGGGCTGGGGATCGGGAGAGCTCCGTTTCCCCCCTCAGGTGCAGAGACAGGGGCTCTCACCCTCCTTACAGGGTTGCCCCTCTCTCCGGGCAGCCAAAGGAGCGCAACGGCAAAAGGCCAACGTCAGCAAAGACCCAGCCCTGCTTCCAGGGAGGTCGCCCAACGCAAAGCCAGCCGCGGCACCCGGAAGGTGCCCTGGCCGTGCCAGGAAGGCCCTTTGCCCAGAGGGCCTCTCCTGTCCCCTTCTTCAGCTCCCAGCTCGCTCTTGCCTCGCCGTTCCACTCTTGAGCTCGAAGCTGCTGCCGCTCTTGCCTCGTCGTCCCGTGGCTTCTGCCAATGGACCACGACACACTCAGGCCGGAGAAGCTCCGGCTCCTGTGCCTGAAGGGAACCGCCACCCAACAGCCCCGTGGCGAGATCCTCAAGCAGCCACCCACAGAGCCCCCTGGGCAGCCCCCAGGCCTCCAACTTCAGCTCCAAGCTGCTGCTCTTACCTTGCCCTTCCACTCTGGGGCTCAAAGCTGCCGGGCCTCTTGCAGGCTCTTGCCTCGCCGTTCCACTCTTGAGCTCGAAGCTGCTGCCGCTCTTGCCTCGTCGTCCCACGGCCTCTGCCGGTGGACCACGACACAACTCAGGCCCCAGAAGCTCCAGCTCCCGAAGGGCACCGTGACCCAACAGCCCCACGGCCAGATCCTCAAGCCGCCACCCACAGAGCCCCCCGGCCTCAGCTGCGCCCAAAAGCCTCCAACTTCAGCTTGACTCACCATCACGACGTCCAGCGCAGTCCCATGCGGTGCGGGGAGCCAGGCCCTCTGGGCAAATGAAGCTGGGCATACGCCAAGCAGCGGCCAAGAGGCTGCATCCCTGCTTACAGGGAGCTCAAGCCGCTGCCTGGACTGCAAAGTGCCCGGGAATCCAGAGCACAGGCCCCGACTTACAGGGCGGCCCCGGCCCCCAAGGCCTACGCAGGCTCCTTCTCTCCGCCGGCTGCCAGCTGAAGGGAGCACAAAGGCTCCCAGACCCGCAGCCTGCTTACAGGCCGGTCCACACCCAGGGAGCCACAGAGCTCGGCCTTTCCCCAGGGCAACAGGAACGAGACTCTACCGTCAGGCTCACGGCCTAAAGCCGAGGGGCCGGGACCCCAGCCCCGGGGCTGGGGGGCACACGCCCGGCCCCATGACTCCTGACCCCACGCCTCTGAAAGGCCGGGGCCAGGGACACCCACCTGGTTACAGGGGGTCCCTCCAACCGCCCGCCGAGGGCAGGGGACGCACACAGCCCCACTTACGGGGCCGTCCCCCGCAGCCCGGCACCCCCCAGCAAGCACCACGGAGCACAGGCCCCGGCCTGCGCCCCGCTCCGGGGCCGGCCGGGGCCCAGCCGCGGCAGCGGCAGCACGGCCACACAGCCGTCTGCAGGAGCCCCTCGGGAGCCTCCTCAACAAGGCACCTGCCCGAAGCCGCGCCAAAGGCGGGACCGCGCCCTGCGGCGCAGCGCTCCTTACACCTGCGCCCTCTCGAGGGCCCGGGAGCGCTCGTTCCTGTCACCTGCCTAAAGCAGACTCCCCAGCCCTGCTTACAGGGACCTGGGGCTGCCGCTGGGGACAAAGGTCGTGACACGTGCCCCGAGTACAGGGCCGGCACCCTGGCAGGTCACCAGCAGGACCGCCAGCGTAGGCACACACCCAGGCCCAGGCTACAGGCGGGTCACGGTGCCCACGCTACCGCTAAGCTGCTCCGTGCCCTCCTCAGGCGGCAGGGGCAAGGCCGGACGCGTTCTCCACCCGTGCCTGTGTAGGGACCTCCCCTGTGACCGCACAGAGCTCCTCTTTCCCTCCTGGGAAGTCTAGGCTACTCTGCTCTATTGCTAAAGGGGGGCTAAAGGGGGACAAACGCACTTGCTCACTCACACCAGCTGAGGGGAAGGCCGGGGAGGGAAGGAGGGAGGGCAAGGCAGTCCCAGAAGAGGGAGCAAGTTCTGTGCGGGCAACCTGCTCTAGGGAGCCATCCCTACCGTCGAGCGGGAGAGGAAAGCATCCGACCTGCCCCTGCAGCCGCAGGCGGGCGGGGCACAGGAGCCTCGAGGCGCTGAGGCGCTCGGCACGGGGACGAGGGCGGTGACGCACCCCGAGTACAGGGGGTCACGCTGGCCAGGGGCCAGCAGCTGGCAGAAAGCTGCCGGGGCCGGGCAAAAGGCCCGGCCCTGCTGACAGGGCAGGCGGCTGGGCTGGGGATCGGGAGAGCTCCGTTTCCCCCCTCAGGTGCAGAGACAGGGGCTCTCACCCTCCTTACAGGGTTGCCCCTCTCTCCGGGCAGCCAAAGGAGCGCAACGGCAAAAGGCCAACGTCAGCAAAGACCCAGCCCTGCTTCCAGGGAGGTCGCCCAACGCAAAGCCAGCCGCGGCACCCGGAAGGTGCCCTGGCCGTGCCAGGAAGGCCCTTTGCCCAGAGGGCCTCTCCTGTCCCCTTCTTCAGCTCCCAGCTCGCTCTTGCCTCGCCGTTCCACTCTTGAGCTCGAAGCTGCTGCCGCTCTTGCCTCGTCGTCCCGTGGCTTCTGCCAATGGACCACGACACACTCAGGCCGGAGAAGCTCCGGCTCCTGTGCCTGAAGGGAACCGCCACCCAACAGCCCCGTGGCGAGATCCTCAAGCAGCCACCCACAGAGCCCCCTGGGCAGCCCCCAGGCCTCCAACTTCAGCTCCAAGCTGCTGCTCTTACCTTGCCCTTCCACTCTGGGGCTCAAAGCTGCCGGGCCTCTTGCAGGCTCTTGCCTCGCCGTTCCACTCTTGAGCTCGAAGCTGCTGCCGCTCTTGCCTCGTCGTCCCACGGCCTCTGCCGGTGGACCACGACACAACTCAGGCCCCAGAAGCTCCAGCTCCCGAAGGGCACCGTGACCCAACAGCCCCACGGCCAGATCCTCAAGCCGCCACCCACAGAGCCCCCCGGCCTCAGCTGCGCCCAAAAGCCTCCAACTTCAGCTTGACTCACCATCACGACGTCCAGCGCAGTCCCATGCGGTGCGGGGAGCCAGGCCCTCTGGGCAAATGAAGCTGGGCATACGCCAAGCAGCGGCCAAGAGGCTGCATCCCTGCTTACAGGGAGCTCAAGCCGCTGCCTGGACTGCAAAGTGCCCGGGAATCCAGAGCACAGGCCCCGACTTACAGGGCGGCCCCGGCCCCCAAGGCCTACGCAGGCTCCTTCTCTCCGCCGGCTGCCAGCTGAAGGGAGCACAAAGGCTCCCAGACCCGCAGCCTGCTTACAGGCCGGTCCACACCCAGGGAGCCACAGAGCTCGGCCTTTCCCCAGGGCAACAGGAACGAGACTCTACGGTCAGGCTCACGGCCTAAAGCCGAGGGGCCGGGACCCCAGCCCCGGGGCTGGGGGGCACACGCCCGGCCCCATGACTCCTGACCCCACGCCTCTGAAAGGCCGGGGCCAGGGACACCCACCTGGTTACAGGGGGTCCCTCCAACCGCCCGCCGAGGGCAGGGGACGCACACAGCCCCACTTACGGGGCCGTCCCCCGCAGCCCGGCACCCCCCAGCAAGCACCACGGAGCACAGGCCCCGGCCTGCGCCCCGCTCCGGGGCCGGCCGGGGCCCAGCCGCGGCAGCGGCAGCACGGCCACACAGCCGTCTGCAGGAGCCCCTCGAGAGCCTCCTCAACAAGGCACCTGCCCGAAGCCGCGCCAAAGGCGGGACCGCACCCTGCGGCGCAGCGCTCCTTACACCTGCGCCCTCTCGAGGGCCCGGGAGCGCTCGTTCCTGTCACCTGCCTAAAGCAGACTCCCCAGCCCTGCTTACAGGGACCTGGGGCTGCCGCTGGGGACAAAGGTCGTGACACGTGCCCCGAGTACAGGGCCGGCACCCTGGCAGGTCACCAGCAGGACCGCCAGCGTAGGCACACACCCAGGCCCAGGCTACAGGCGGGTCACGGTGCCCACGCTACCGCTAAGCTGCTCCGTGCCCTCCTCAGGCGGCAGGGCCAAGGCCGGACGCGTTCTCCACCCGTGCCTGTGTAGGGACCTCCCCTGTGACCGCACAGAGCTCCTCTTTCCCTCCTGGGAAGTCTAGGCTACTCTGCTCTATTGCTAAAGGGGGGCTAAAGGGGGACAAACGCACTTGCTCACTCACACCAGCTGAGGGGAAGGCAGGGGAGGGAAAGAGGGAGGGCAAGGCAGTCCCAGAAGAGGGAGCAAGTTCTGTGCGGGCAACCTGCTCTAGGGAGCCATCCCTACCGTCGAGCGGGAGAGGAAAGCATCCGACCTGCCCCTGCAGCCGCAGGCGGGCGGGTCACAGGAGCCTCGAGGCGCTGAGGCGCTCGGCGAGGGGCACGGGGACGAGGGCGGTGACGCACCCCGAGTACAGGGGGTCACGCTGGCCAGGGGCCAGCAGCTGGCAGAAAGCTGCCGGGGCCGGGCAAAAGGCCCGGCCCTGCTGACAGGGCAGGCGGCTGGGCTGGGGATCGGGAGAGCTCCGTTTCCCCCCTCAGGTGCAGAGACAGGGGCTCTCACCCTCCTTACAGGGTTGCCCCTCTCTCCGGGCAGCCAAAGGAGCGCAACGGCAAAAGGCCAACGTCAGCAAAGACCCAGCCCTGCTTCCAGGGAGGTCGCCCAACGCAAAGCCAGCCGCGGCACCCGGAAGGTGCCCTGGCCGTGCCAGGAAGGCCCTTTGCCCAGAGGGCCTCTCCTGTCCCCTTCTTCAGCTCCCAGCTCGCTCTTGCCTCGCCGTTCCACTCTTGAGCTCGAAGCTGCTGCCGCTCTTGCCTCGTCGTCCCGTGGCTTCTGCCAATGGACCACGACACACTCAGGCCGGAGAAGCTCCGGCTCCTGTGCCTGAAGGAAACCGCCACCCAACAGCCCCGTGGCGAGATCCTCAAGCAGCCACCCACAGAGCCCCCTGGGCAGCCCCCAGTCCTCCAACTTCAGCTCCAAGCTGCTGCTCTTACCTTGCCCTTCCACTCTGGGGCTCAAAGCTGCCGGGCCTCTTGCAGGCTCTTGCCTCGCCGTTCCACTCTTGAGCTCGAAGCTGCTGCCGCTCTTGCCTCGTCGTCCCACGGCCTCTGCCGGTGGACCACGACACAACTCAGGCCCCAGAAGCTCCAGCTCCCGAAGGGCACCGTGACCCAACAGCCCCACGGCCAGATCCTCAAGCCGCCACCCACAGAGCCCCCCGGCCTCAGCTGCGCCCAAAAGCCTCCAACTTCAGCTTGACTCACCATCACGACGTCCAGCGCAGTCCCATGCGGTGCGGGGAGCCAGGCCCTCTGGGCAAATGAAGCTGGGCATACGCCAAGCAGCGGCCAAGAGGCTGCATCCCTGCTTACAGGGAGCTCAAGCCGCTGCCTGGACTGCAAAGTGCCCGGGAATCCAGAGCACAGGCCCCGACTTACAGGGCGGCCCCGGCCCCCAAGGCCTACGCAGGCTCCTTCTCTCCGCCGGCTGCCAGCTGAAGGGAGCACAAAGGCTCCCAGACCCGCAGCCTGCTTACAGGCCGGTCCACACCCAGGGAGCCACAGAGCTCGGCCTTTCCCCAGGGCAACAGGAACGAGACTCTACGGTCAGGCTCACGGCCTAAAGCCGAGGGGCCGGGACCCCAGCCCCGGGGCTGGGGGGCACACGCCCGGCCCCATGACTCCTGACCCCACGCCTCTGAAAGGCCGGGGCCAGGGACACCCACCTGGTTACAGGGGGTCCCTCCAACCGCCCGCCGAGGGCAGGGGACGCACACAACCCCACTTACGGGGCCGTCCTCTGCAGCCCGGCGCCCCCCAGCAAGCACCACGGAGCACAGGCCCCGGCCTGCGCCCCGCTCCGGGGCCGGCCGGGGCCCAGCCGCGGCAGCGGCAGCACGGCCACACAGCCGTCTGCAGGAGCCCCTCGAGAGCCTCCTCAACAAGGCACCTGCCCGAAGCCGCGCCAAAGGCGGGACCGCGCCCTGCGGCGCAGCGCTCCTTACACCTGCGCCCTCTCGAGGGCCCGGGAGCGCTCGTTCCTGTCACCTGCCTAAAACAGACTCCCCAGCCCTGCTTACAGGGACCTGGGGCTGCCGCTGGGGACAAAGGTCGTGACACGTGCCCCGAGTACAGGGCCGGCACCCTGGCAGGTCACCAGCAGGACCGCCAGCGTAGGCACACACCCAGGCCCAGGCTACAGGCGGGTCACGGTGCCCACGCTACCGCTAAGCTGCTCCGTGCCGTCCTCAGGCGGCAGGGGCAAGGCCGGACGCGTTCTCCACCCGTGCCTGTGTAGGGACCTCCCCTGTGACCGCACAGAGCTCCTCTTTCCCTCCTGGGAAGTCTAGGCTACTCTGCTCTATTGCTAAAGGGGGGCTAAAGGGGGACAAACGCACTTGCTCACTCACACCAGCTGAGGGGAAGGCCGGGGAGGGAAGGAGGGAGGGCAAGGCAGTCCCAGAAGAGGGAGCAAGTTCTGTGCGGGCAACCTGCTCTAGGGAGCCATCCCTACCGTCGAGCGGGAGAGGAAAGCATCCGACCTGCCCCTGCAGCCGCAGGCGGGCGGGGCACAGGAGCCTCGAGGCGCTGAGGCGCTCGGCGAGGGGCACGGGGACGAGGGCGGTGACGCACCCCGAGTACAGGGGGTCACGCTGGCCAGGGGCCAGCAGCTGGCAGAAAGCTGCCGGGGCCGGGCAAAAGGCCCGGCCCTGCTGACAGGGCAGGCGGCTGGGCTGGGGATCGGGAGAGCTCCGTTTCCCCCCTCAGGTGCAGAGACAGGGGCTCTCACCCTCCTTACAGGGTTGCCCCTCTCTCCGGGCAGCCAAAGGAGCGCAACGGCAAAAGGCCAACGTCAGCAAAGACCCAGCCCTGCTTACAGGGAGGTCGCCCAACGCAAAGCCAGCCGCGGCACCCGGAAGGTGCCCTGGCCGTGCCAGGAAGGCCCTTTGCCCAGAGGGCCTCTCCTGTCCCCTTCTTCAGCTCCCAGCTCGCTCTTGCCTCGCCGTTCCACTCTTGAGCTCGAAGCTGCTGCCGCTCTTGCCTCGTCGTCCCGTGGCTTCTGCCAATGGACCACGACACACTCAGGCCGGAGAAGCTCCGGCTCCTGTGCCTGAAGGGAACCGCCACCCAACAGCCCCGTGGCGAGATCCTCAAGCAGCCACCCACAGAGCCCCCTGGGCAGCCCCCAGGCCTCCAACTTCAGCTCCAAGCTGCTGCTCTTACCTTGCCCTTCCACTCTGGGGCTCAAAGCTGCCGGGCCTCTTGCAGGCTCTTGCCTCGCCGTTCCACTCTTGAGCTCGAAGCTGCTGCCGCTCTTGCCTCGTCGTCCCACGGCCTCGGCCGGTGGACCACGACACAACTCAGGCCCCAGAAGCTCCAGCTCCCGAAGGGCACCGTGACCCAACAGCCCCACGGCCAGATCCTCAAGCCGCCACCCACAGAGCCCCCCGGCCTCAGCTGCGCCCAAAAGCCTCCAACTTCAGCTTGACTCACCATCACGACGTCCAGCGCAGTCCCATGCGGTGCGGGGAGCCAGGCCCTCTGGGCAAATGAAGCTGGGCATACGCCAAGCAGCGGCCAAGAGGCTGCATCCCTGCTTACAGGGAGCTCAAGCCGCTGCCTGGACTGCAAAGTGCCCGGGAATCCAGAGCACAGGCCCCGACTTACAGGGCGGCCCCGGCCCCCAAGGCCTACGCAGGCTCCTTCTCTCCGCCGGCTGCCAGCTGAAGGGAGCACAAAGGCTCCCAGACCCGCAGCCTGCTTACAGGCCGGTCCACACCCAGGGAGCCACAGAGCTCGGCCTTTCCCCAGGGCAACAGGAACGAGACTCTACCGTCAGGCTCACGGCCTAAAGCCGAGGGGCCGGGACCCCAGCCCCGGGGCTGGGGGGCACACGCCCGGCCCCATGACTCCTGACCCCACGCCTCTGAAAGGCCGGGGCCAGGGACACCCACCTGGTTACAGGGGGTCCCTCCAACCGCCCGCCGAGGGCAGGGGACGCACACAGCCCCACTTACGGGGCCGTCCCCCGCAGCCCGGCACCCCCCAGCAAGCACCACGGAGCACAGGCCCCGGCCTGCGCCCCGCTCCGGGGCCGGCCGGGGCCCAGCCGCGGCAGCGGCAGCACGGCCACACAGCCGTCTGCAGGAGCCCCTCGGGAGCCTCCTCAACAAGGCACCTGCCCGAAGCCGCGCCAAAGGCGGGACCGCGCCCTGCGGCGCAGCGCTCCTTACACCTGCGCCCTCTCGAGGGCCCGGGAGCGCTCGTTCCTGTCACCTGCCTAAAGCAGACTCCCCAGCCCTGCTTACAGGGACCTGGGGCTGCCGCTGGGGACAAAGGTCGTGACACGTGCCCCGAGTACAGGGCCGGCACCCTGGCAGGTCACCAGCAGGACCGCCAGCGTAGGCACACACCCAGGCCCAGGCTACAGGCGGGTCACGGTGCCCACGCTACCGCTAAGCTGCTCCGTGCCCTCCTCAGGCGGCAGGGGCAAGGCCGGACGCGTTCTCCACCCGTGCCTGTGTAGGGACCTCCCCTGTGACCGCACAGAGCTCCTCTTTCCCTCCTGGGAAGTCTAGGCTACTCTGCTCTATTGCTAAAGGGGGGCTAAAGGGGGACAAACGCACTTGCTCACTCACACCAGCTGAGGGGAAGGCCGGGGAGGGAAGGAGGGAGGGCAAGGCAGTCCCAGAAGAGGGAGCAAGTTCTGTGCGGGCAACCTGCTCTAGGGAGCCATCCCTACCGTCGAGCGGGAGAGGAAAGCATCCGACCTGCCCCTGCAGCCGCAGGCGGGCGGGGCACAGGAGCCTCGAGGCGCTGAGGCGCTCGGCACGGGGACGAGGGCGGTGACGCACCCCGAGTACAGGGGGTCACGCTGGCCAGGGGCCAGCAGCTGGCAGAAAGCTGCCGGGGCCGGGCAAAAGGCCCGGCCCTGCTGACAGGGCAGGCGGCTGGGCTGGGGATCGGGAGAGCTCCGTTTCCCCCCTCAGGTGCAGAGACAGGGGCTCTCACCCTCCTTACAGGGTTGCCCCTCTCTCCGGGCAGCCAAAGGAGCGCAACGGCAAAAGGCCAACGTCAGCAAAGACCCAGCCCTGCTTACAGGGAGGTCGCCCAACGCAAAGCCAGCCGCGGCACCCGGAAGGTGCCCTGGCCGTGCCAGGAAGGCCCTTTGCCCAGAGGGCCTCTCCTGTCCCCTTCTTCAGCTCCCAGCTCGCTCTTGCCTCGCCGTTCCACTCTTGAGCTCGAAGCTGCTGCCGCTCTTGCCTCGTCGTCCCGTGGCTTCTGCCAATGGACCACGACACACTCAGGCCGGAGAAGCTCCGGCTCCTGTGCCTGAAGGGAACCGCCACCCAACAGCCCCGTGGCGAGATCCTCAAGCAGCCACCCACAGAGCCCCCTGGGCAGCCCCCAGGCCTCCAACTTCAGCTCCAAGCTGCTGCTCTTACCTTGCCCTTCCACTCTGGGGCTCAAAGCTGCCGGGCCTCTTGCAGGCTCTTGCCTCGCCGTTCCACTCTTGAGCTCGAAGCTGCTGCCGCTCTTGCCTCGTCGTCCCACGGCCTCTGCCGGTGGACCACGACACAACTCAGGCCCCAGAAGCTCCAGCTCCCGAAGGGCACCGTGACCCAACAGCCCCACGGCCAGATCCTCAAGCCGCCACCCACAGAGCCCCCCGGCCTCAGCTGCGCCCAAAAGCCTCCAACTTCAGCTTGACTCACCATCACGACGTCCAGCGCAGTCCCATGCGGTGCGGGGAGCCAGGCCCTCTGGGCAAATGAAGCTGGGCATACGCCAAGCAGCGGCCAAGAGGCTGCATCCCTGCTTACAGGGAGCTCAAGCCGCTGCCTGGACTGCAAAGTGCCCGGGAATCCAGAGCACAGGCCCCGACTTACAGGGCGGCCCCGGCCCCCAAGGCCTACGCAGGCTCCTTCTCTCCGCCGGCTGCCAGCTGAAGGGAGCACAAAGGCTCCCAGACCCGCAGCCTGCTTACAGGCCGGTCCACACCCAGGGAGCCACAGAGCTCGGCCTTTCCCCAGGGCAACAGGAACGAGACTCTACGGTCAGGCTCACGGCCTAAAGCCGAGGGGCCGGGACCCCAGCCCCGGGGCTGGGGGGCACACGCCCGGCCCCATGACTCCTGACCCCACGCCTCTGAAAGGCCGGGGCCAGGGACACCCACCTGGTTACAGGGGGTCCCTCCAACCGCCCGCCGAGGGCAGGGGACGCACACAGCCCCACTTACGGGGCCGTCCCCCGCAGCCCGGCACCCCCCAGCAAGCACCACGGAGCACAGGCCCCGGCCTGCGCCCCGCTCCGGGGCCGGCCGGGGCCCAGCCGCGGCAGCGGCAGCAAGGCCACACAGCCGTCTGCAGGAGCCCCTCGGGAGCCTCCTCAACAAGGCACCTGCCCGAAGCCGCGCCAAAGGCGGGACCGCGCCCTGCGGCGCAGCGCTCCTTACACCTGCGCCCTCTCGAGGGCCCGGGAGCGCTCGTTCCTGTCACCTGCCTAAAGCAGACTCCCCAGCCCTGCTTACAGGGACCTGGGGCTGCCGCTGGGGACAAAGGTCGTGACACGTGCCCCGAGTACAGGGCCGGCACCCTGGCAGGTCACCAGCAGGACCGCCAGCGTAGGCACACACCCAGGCCCAGGCTACAGGCGGGTCACGGTGCCCACGCTACCGCTAAGCTGCTCCGTGCCCTCCTCAGGCGGCAGGGCCAAGGCCGGACGCGTTCTCCACCCGTGCCTGTGTAGGGACCTCCCCTGTGACCGCACAGAGCTCCTCTTTCCCTCCTGGGAAGTCTAGGCTACTCTGCTCTATTGCTAAAGGGGGGCTAAAGGGGGACAAACGCACTTGCTCACTCACACCAGCTGAGGGGAAGGCAGGGGAGGGAAAGAGGGAGGGCAAGGCAGTCCCAGAAGAGGGAGCAAGTTCTGTGCGGGCAACCTGCTCTAGGGAGCCATCCCTACCGTCGAGCGGGAGAGGAAAGCATCCGACCTGCCCCTGCAGCCGCAGGCGGGCGGGTCACAGGAGCCTCGAGGCGCTGAGGCGCTCGGCGAGGGGCACGGGGACGAGGGCGGTGACGCACCCCGAGTACAGGGGGTCACGCTGGCCAGGGGCCAGCAGCTGGCAGAAAGCTGCCGGGGCCGGGCAAAAGGCCCGGCCCTGCTGACAGGGCAGGCGGCTGGGCTGGGGATCGGGAGAGCTCCGTTTCCCCCCTCAGGTGCAGAGACAGGGGCTCTCACCCTCCTTACAGGGTTGCCCCTCTCTCCGGGCAGCCAAAGGAGCGCAACGGCAAAAGGCCAACGTCAGCAAAGACCCAGCCCTGCTTCCAGGGAGGTCGCCCAACGCAAAGCCAGCCGCGGCACCCGGAAGGTGCCCTGGCCGTGCCAGGAAGGCCCTTTGCCCAGAGGGCCTCTCCTGTCCCCTTCTTCAGCTCCCAGCTCGCTCTTGCCTCGCCGTTCCACTCTTGAGCTCGAAGCTGCTGCCGCTCTTGCCTCGTCGTCCCGTGGCTTCTGCCAATGGACCACGACACACTCAGGCCGGAGAAGCTCCGGCTCCTGTGCCTGAAGGAAACCGCCACCCAACAGCCCCGTGGCGAGATCCTCAAGCAGCCACCCACAGAGCCCCCTGGGCAGCCCCCAGTCCTCCAACTTCAGCTCCAAGCTGCTGCTCTTACCTTGCCCTTCCACTCTGGGGCTCAAAGCTGCCGGGCCTCTTGCAGGCTCTTGCCTCGCCGTTCCACTCTTGAGCTCGAAGCTGCTGCCGCTCTTGCCTCGTCGTCCCACGGCCTCTGCCGGTGGACCACGACACAACTCAGGCCCCAGAAGCTCCAGCTCCCGAAGGGCACCGTGACCCAACAGCCCCACGGCCAGATCCTCAAGCCGCCACCCACAGAGCCCCCTGGCCTCAGCTGCGCCCAAAAGCCTCCAACTTCAGCTTGACTCACCATCACGACGTCCAGCGCAGTCCCATGCGGTGCGGGGAGCCAGGCCCTCTGGGCAAATGAAGCTGGGCATACGCCAAGCAGCGGCCAAGAGGCTGCATCCCTGCTTACAGGGAGCTCAAGCCGCTGCCTGGACTGCAAAGTGCCCGGGAATCCAGAGCACAGGCCCCGACTTACAGGGCGGCCCCGGCCCCCAAGGCCTACGCAGGCTCCTTCTCTCCGCCGGCTGCCAGCTGAAGGGAGCACAAAGGCTCCCAGACCCGCAGCCTGCTTACAGGCCGGTCCACACCCAGGGAGCCACAGAGCTCGGCCTTTCCCCAGGGCAACAGGAACGAGACTCTACGGTCAGGCTCACGGCCTAAAGCCGAGGGGCCGGGACCCCAGCCCCGGGGCTGGGGGGCACACGCCCGGCCCCATGACTCCTGACCCCACGCCTCTGAAAGGCCGGGGCCAGGGACACCCACCTGGTTACAGGGGGTCCCTCCAACCGCCCGCCGAGGGCAGGGGACGCACACAACCCCACTTACGGGGCCGTCCTCTGCAGCCCGGCGCCCCCCAGCAAGCACCACGGAGCACAGGCCCCGGCCTGCGCCCCGCTCCGGGGCCGGCCGGGGCCCAGCCGCGGCAGCGGCAGCACGGCCACACAGCCGTCTGCAGGAGCCCCTCGAGAGCCTCCTCAACAAGGCACCTGCCCGAAGCCGCGCCAAAGGCGGGACCGCGCCCTGCGGCGCAGCGCTCCTTACACCTGCGCCCTCTCGAGGGCCCGGGAGCGCTCGTTCCTGTCACCTGCCTAAAACAGACTCCCCAGCCCTGCTTACAGGGACCTGGGGCTGCCGCTGGGGACAAAGGTCGTGACACGTGCCCCGAGTACAGGGCCGGCACCCTGGCAGGTCACCAGCAGGACCGCCAGCGTAGGCACACACCCAGGCCCAGGCTACAGGCGGGTCACGGTGCCCACGCTACCGCTAAGCTGCTCCGTGCCGTCCTCAGGCGGCAGGGGCAAGGCCGGACGCGTTCTCCACCCGTGCCTGTGTAGGGACCTCCCCTGTGACCGCACAGAGCTCCTCTTTCCCTCCTGGGAAGTCTAGGCTACTCTGCTCTATTGCTAAAGGGGGGCTAAAGGGGGACAAACGCACTTGCTCACTCACACCAGCTGAGGGGAAGGCCGGGGAGGGAAGGAGGGAGGGCAAGGCAGTCCCAGAAGAGGGAGCAAGTTCTGTGCGGGCAACCTGCTCTAGGGAGCCATCCCTACCGTCGAGCGGGAGAGGAAAGCATCCGACCTGCCCCTGCAGCCGCAGGCGGGCGGGGCACAGGAGCCTCGAGGCGCTGAGGCGCTCGGCGAGGGGCACGGGGACGAGGGCGGTGACGCACCCCGAGTACAGGGGGTCACGCTGGCCAGGGGCCAGCAGCTGGCAGAAAGCTGCCGGGGCCGGGCAAAAGGCCCGGCCCTGCTGACAGGGCAGGCGGCTGGGCTGGGGATCGGGAGAGCTCCGTTTCCCCCCTCAGGTGCAGAGACAGGGGCTCTCACCCTCCTTACAGGGTTGCCCCTCTCTCCGGGCAGCCAAAGGAGCGCAACGGCAAAAGGCCAACGTCAGCAAAGACCCAGCCCTGCTTACAGGGAGGTCGCCCAACGCAAAGCCAGCCGCGGCACCCGGAAGGTGCCCTGGCCGTGCCAGGAAGGCCCTTTGCCCAGAGGGCCTCTCCTGTCCCCTTCTTCAGCTCCCAGCTCGCTCTTGCCTCGCCGTTCCACTCTTGAGCTCGAAGCTGCTGCCGCTCTTGCCTCGTCGTCCCGTGGCTTCTGCCAATGGACCACGACACACTCAGGCCGGAGAAGCTCCGGCTCCTGTGCCTGAAGGGAACCGCCACCCAACAGCCCCGTGGCGAGATCCTCAAGCAGCCACCCACAGAGCCCCCTGGGCAGCCCCCAGGCCTCCAACTTCAGCTCCAAGCTGCTGCTCTTACCTTGCCCTTCCACTCTGGGGCTCAAAGCTGCCGGGCCTCTTGCAGGCTCTTGCCTCGCCGTTCCACTCTTGAGCTCGAAGCTGCTGCCGCTCTTGCCTCGTCGTCCCACGGCCTCTGCCGGTGGACCACGACACAACTCAGGCCCCAGAAGCTCCAGCTCCCGAAGGGCACCGTGACCCAACAGCCCCACGGCCAGATCCTCAAGCCGCCACCCACAGAGCCCCCCGGCCTCAGCTGCGCCCAAAAGCCTCCAACTTCAGCTTGACTCACCATCGCGACGTCCAGCGCAGTCCCATGCGGTGCGGGGAGCCAGGCCCTCTGGGCAAATGAAGCTGGGCATACGCCAAGCAGCGGCCAAGAGGCTGCATCCCTGCTTACAGGGAGCTCAAGCCGCTGCCTGGACTGCAAAGTGCCCGGGAATCCAGAGCACAGGCCCCGACTTACAGGGCGGCCCCGGCCCCCAAGGCCTACGCAGGCTCCTTCTCTCCGCCGGCTGCCAGCTGAAGGGAGCACAAAGGCTCCCAGACCCGCAGCCTGCTTACAGGCCGGTCCACACCCAGGGAGCCACAGAGCTCGGCCTTTCCCCAGGGCAACAGGAACGAGACTCTACCGTCAGGCTCACAGCCTAAAGCCGAGGGGCCGGGACCCCAGCCCCGGGGCTGGGGGGCACACGCCCGGCCCCATGACTCCTGACCCCACGCCTCTGAAAGGCCGGGGCCAGGGACACCCACCTGGTTACAGGGGGTCCCTCCAACCGCCCGCCGAGGGCAGGGGACGCACACAACCCCACTTACGGGGCCGTCCCCCGCAGCCCGGCACCCCCCAGCAAGCACCACGGAGCACAGGCCCCGGCCTGCGCCCCGCTCCGGGGCCGGCCGGGGCCCAGCCGCGGCAGCGGCAGCACGGCCACACAGCCGTCTGCAGGAGCCCCTCGGGAGCCTCCTCAACAAGGCACCTGCCCGAAGCCGCGCCAAAGGCGGGACCGCGCCCTGCGGCGCAGCGCTCCTTACACCTGCGCCCTCTCGAGGGCCCGGGAGCGCTCGTTCCTGTCACCTGCCTAAAACAGACTCCCCAGCCCTGCTTACAGGGACCTGGGGCTGCCGCTGGGGACAAAGGTCGTGACACGTGCCCCGAGTACAGGGCCGGCACCCTGGCAGGTCACCAGCAGGACCGCCAGCGTAGGCACACACCCAGGCCCAGGCTACAGGCGGGTCACGGTGCCCACGCTACCGCTAAGCTGCTCCGTGCCCTCCTCAGGCGGCAGGGGCAAGGCCGGACGCGTTCTCCACCCGTGCCTGTGTAGGGACCTCCCCTGTGACCGCACAGAGCTCCTCTTTCCCTCCTGGGAAGTCTAGGCTACTCTGCTCTATTGCTAAAGGGGGGCTAAAGGGGGACAAACGCACTTGCTCACTCACACCAGCTGAGGGGAAGGCCGGGGAGGGAAGGAGGGAGGGCAAGGCAGTCCCAGAAGAGGGAGCAAGTTCTGTGCGGGCAACCTGCTCTAGGGAGCCATCCCTACCGTCGAGCGGGAGAGGAAAGCATCCGACCTGCCCCTGCAGCCGCAGGCGGGCGGGGCACAGGAGCCTCGAGGCGCTGAGGCGCTCGGCGAGGGGCACGGGGACGAGGGCGGTGACGCACCCCGAGTACAGGGGGTCACGCTGGCCAGGGGCCAGCAGCTGGCAGAAAGCTGCCGGGGCCGGGCAAAAGGCCCGGCCCTGCTGACAGGACAGGCGGCTGGGCTGGGGATCGGGAGAGCTCCGTTTCCCCCCTCAGGTGCAGAGACAGGGGCTCTCACCCTCCTTACAGGGTTGCCCCTCTCTCCGGGCAGCCAAAGGAGCGCAACGGCAAAAGGCCAACGTCAGCAAAGACCCAGCCCTGCTTCCAGGGAGGTCGCCCAACGCAAAGCCAGCCGCGGCACCCGGAAGGTGCCCTGGCCGTGCCAGGAAGGCCCTTTGCCCAGAGGGCCTCTCCTGTCCCCTTCTTCAGCTCCCAGCTCGCTCTTGCCTCGCCGTTCCACTCTTGAGCTCGAAGCTGCTGCCGCTCTTGCCTCGTCGTCCCGTGGCTTCTGCCAATGGACCACGACACACTCAGGCCGGAGAAGCTCCGGCTCCTGTGCCTGAAGGGAACCGCCACCCAACAGCCCCGTGGCGAGATCCTCAAGCAGCCACCCACAGAGCCCCCTGGGCAGCCCCCAGGCCTCCAACTTCAGCTCCAAGCTGCTGCTCTTACCTTGCCCTTCCACTCTGGGGCTCAAAGCTGCCGGGCCTCTTGCAGGCTCTTGCCTCGCCGTTCCGCTCTTCTGCTCCGAGCTGCAGCCGCTCTTGCCTCGTCGTCCCACGGCCTCTGCCGGTGGACCACGACACAACTCAGGCCCCAGAAGCTCCAGCTCCCGAAGGGCACCGTGACCCAACAGCCCCACGGCCAGATCCTCAAGCCGCCACCCACAGAGCCCCCCGGCCTCAGCTGCGCCCAAAAGCCTCCAACTTCAGCTTGACTCACCATCACGACGTCCAGCGCAGTCCCATGCGGTGCGGGGAGCCAGGCCCTCTGGGCAAATGAAGCTGGGCATACGCCAAGCAGCGGCCAAGAGGCTGCATCCCTGCTTACAGGGAGCTCAAGCCGCTGCCTGGACTGCAAAGTGCCCGGGAATCCAGAGCACAGGCCCCGACTTACAGGGCGGCCCCGGCCCCCAAGGCCTACGCAGGCTCCTTCTCTCCGCCGGCTGCCAGCTGAAGGGAGCACAAAGGCTCCCAGACCCGCAGCCTGCTTACAGGCCGGTCCACACCCAGGGAGCCACAGAGCTCGGCCTTTCCCCAGGGCAACAGGAACGAGACTCTACCGTCAGGCTCACGGCCTAAAGCCGAGGGGCCGGGACCCCAGCCCCGGGGCTGGGGGGCACACGCCCGGCCCCATGACTCCTGACCCCACGCCTCTGAAAGGCCGGGGCCAGGGACACCCACCTGGTTACAGGGGGTCCCTCCAACCGCCCGCCGAGGGCAGGGGACGCACACAACCCCACTTACGGGGCCGTCCCCTGCAGCCCGGCACCCCCCAGCAAGCACCACGGAGCACAGGCCCCGGCCTGCGCCCCGCTCCGGGGCCGGCCGGGGCCCAGCCGCGGCAGCGGCAGCACGGCCACACAGCCGTCTGCAGGAGCCCCTCGGGAGCCTCCTCAACAAGGCACCTGCCCGAAGCCGCGCCAAAGGCGGGACCGCGCCCTGCGGCGCAGCGCTCCTTACACCTGCGCCCTCTCGAGGGCCCGGGAGCGCTCGTTCCTGTCACCTGCCTAAAGCAGACTCCCCAGCCCTGCTTACAGGGACCTGGGGCTGCCGCTGGGGACAAAGGTCGTGACACGTGCCCCGAGTACAGGGCCGGCACCCTTGTAGGTCACCAGCAGGACCGCCAGCGTAGGCACACACCCAGGCCCAGGCTACAGGCGGGTCACGGTGCCCACGCTACCGCTAAGCTGCTCCGTGCCCTCCTCAGGCGGCAGGGGCAAGGCCGGACGCGTTCTCCACCCGTGCCTGTGTAGGGACCTCCCCTGTGACCGCACAGAGCTCCTCTTTCCCTCCTGGGAAGTCTAGGCTACTCTGCTCTATTGCTAAAGGGGGGCTAAAGGGGGACAAACGCACTTGCTCACTCACACCAGCTGAGGGGAAGGCCGGGGAGGGAAGGAGGGAGGGCAAGGCAGTCCCAGAAGAGGGAGCAAGTTCTGTGCGGGCAACCTGCTCTAGGGAGCCATCCCTACCGTCGAGCGGGAGAGGAAAGCATCCGACCTGCCCCTGCAGCCGCAGGCGGGCGGGGCACAGGAGCCTCGAGGCGCTGAGGCGCTCGGCGAGGGGCACGGGGACGAGGGCGGTGACGCACCCCGAATACAGGGGGTCACGCTGGCCAGGGGCCAGCAGCTGGCAGAAAGCTGCCGGGGCTGGGCAAAAGGCCCGGCCCTGCTGACAGGGCAGGCGGCTGGGCTGGGGATCGGGAGAGCTCCGTTTCCCCCCTCAGGTGCAGAGACAGGGGCTCTCACCCTCCTTACAGGGTTGCCCCTCTCTCCGGGCAGCCAAAGGAGCGCAACGGCAAAAGGCCAACGTCAGCAAAGACCCAGCCCTGCTTCCAGGGAGGTCGCCCAACGCAAAGCCAGCCGCGGCACCCGGAAGGTGCCCTGGCCGTGCCAGGAAGGCCCTTTGCCCAGAGGGCCTCTCCTGTCCCCTTCTTCAGCTCCCAGCTCGCTCTTGCCTCGCCGTTCCACTCTTGAGCTCGAAGCTGCTGCCGCTCTTGCCTCGTCGTCCCGTGGCTTCTGCCAATGGACCACGACACACTCAGGCCGGAGAAGCTCCGGCTCCTGTGCCTGAAGGGAACCGCCACCCAACAGCCCCGTGGCGAGATCCTCAAGCAGCCACCCACAGAGCCCCCTGGGCAGCCCCCAGGCCTCCAACTTCAGCTCCAAGCTGCTGCTCTTACCTTGCCCTTCCACTCTGGGGCTCAAAGCTGCCGGGCCTCTTGCAGGCTCTTGCCTCGCCGTTCCACTCTTGAGCTCGAAGCTGCTGCCGCTCTTGCCTCGTCGTCCCACGGCCTCGGCCGGTGGACCACGACACAACTCAGGCCCCAGAAGCTCCAGCTCCCGAAGGGCACCGTGACCCAACAGCCCCACGGCCAGATCCTCAAGCCGCCACCCACAGAGCCCCCCGGCCTCAGCTGCGCCCAAAAGCCTCCAACTTCAGCTTGACTCACCATCACGACGTCCAGCGCAGTCCCATGCGGTGCGGGGAGCCAGGCCCTCTGGGCAAATGAAGCTGGGCATACGCCAAGCAGCGGCCAAGAGGCTGCATCCCTGCTTACAGGGAGCTCAAGCCGCTGCCTGGACTGCAAAGTGCCCGGGAATCCAGAGCACAGGCCCCGACTTACAGGGCGGCCCCGGCCCCCAAGGCCTACGCAGGCTCCTTCTCTCCGCCGGCTGCCAGCTGAAGGGAGCACAAAGGCTCCCAGACCCGCAGCCTGCTTACAGGCCGGTCCACACCCAGGGAGCCACAGAGCTCGGCCTTTCCCCAGGGCAACAGGAACGAGACTCTACCGTCAGGCTCACGGCCTAAAGCCGAGGGGCCGGGACCCCAGCCCCGGGGCTGGGGGGCACACGCCCGGCCCCATGACTCCTGACCCCACGCCTCTGAAAGGCCGGGGCCAGGGACACCCACCTGGTTACAGGGGGTCCCTCCAACCGCCCGCCGAGGGCAGGGGACGCACACAGCCCCACTTACGGGGCCGTCCCCCGCAGCCCGGCACCCCCCAGCAAGCACCACGGAGCACAGGCCCCGGCCTGCGCCCCGCTCCGGGGCCGGCCGGGGCCCAGCCGCGGCAGCGGCAGCACGGCCACACAGCCGTCTGCAGGAGCCCCTCGGGAGCCTCCTCAACAAGGCACCTGCCCGAAGCCGCGCCAAAGGCGGGACCGCGCCCTGCGGCGCAGCGCTCCTTACACCTGCGCCCTCTCGAGGGCCCGGGAGCGCTCGTTCCTGTCACCTGCCTAAAACAGACTCCCCAGCCCTGCTTACAGGGACCTGGGGCTGCCGCTGGGGACAAAGGTCGTGACACGTGCCCCGAGTACAGGGCCGGCACCCTGGCAGGTCACCAGCAGGACCGCCAGCGTAGGCACACACCCAGGCCCAGGCTACAGGCGGGTCACGGTGCCCACGCTACCGCTAAGCTGCTCCGTGCCCTCCTCAGGCGGCAGGGGCAAGGCCGGACGCGTTCTCCACCCGTGCCTGTGTAGGGACCTCCCCTGTGACCGCACAGAGCTCCTCTTTCCCTCCTGGGAAGTCTAGGCTACTCTGCTCTATTGCTAAAGGGGGGCTAAAGGGGGACAAACGCACTTGCTCACTCACACCAGCTGAGGGGAAGGCCGGGGAGGGAAGGAGGGAGGGCAAGGCAGTCCCAGAAGAGGGAGCAAGTTCTGTGCGGGCAACCTGCTCTAGGGAGCCATCCCTACCGTCGAGCGGGAGAGGAAAGCATCCGACCTGCCCCTGCAGCCGCAGGCGGGCGGGGCACAGGAGCCTCGAGGCGCTGAGGCGCTCGGCACGGGGACGAGGGCGGTGACGCACCCCGAGTACAGGGGGTCACGCTGGCCAGGGGCCAGCAGCTGGCAGAAAGCTGCCGGGGCCGGGCAAAAGGCCCGGCCCTGCTGACAGGGCAGGCGGCTGGGCTGGGGATCGGGAGAGCTCCGTTTCCCCCCTCAGGTGCAGAGACAGGGGCTCTCACCCTCCTTACAGGGTTGCCCCTCTCTCCGGGCAGCCAAAGGAGCGCAACGGCAAAAGGCCAACGTCAGCAAAGACCCAGCCCTGCTTCCAGGGAGGTCGCCCAACGCAAAGCCAGCCGCGGCACCCGGAAGGTGCCCTGGCCGTGCCAGGAAGGCCCTTTGCCCAGAGGGCCTCTCCTGTCCCCTTCTTCAGCTCCCAGCTCGCTCTTGCCTCGCCGTTCCACTCTTGAGCTCGAAGCTGCTGCCGCTCTTGCCTCGTCGTCCCGTGGCTTCTGCCAATGGACCACGACACACTCAGGCCGGAGAAGCTCCGGCTCCTGTGCCTGAAGGGAACCGCCACCCAACAGCCCCGTGGCGAGATCCTCAAGCAGCCACCCACAGAGCCCCCTGGGCAGCCCCCAGGCCTCCAACTTCAGCTCCAAGCTGCTGCTCTTACCTTGCCCTTCCACTCTGGGGCTCAAAGCTGCCGGGCCTCTTGCAGGCTCTTGCCTCGCCGTTCCACTCTTGAGCTCGAAGCTGCTGCCGCTCTTGCCTCGTCGTCCCACGGCCTCTGCCGGTGGACCACGACACAACTCAGGCCCCAGAAGCTCCAGCTCCCGAAGGGCACCGTGACCCAACAGCCCCACGGCCAGATCCTCAAGCCGCCACCCACAGAGCCCCCCGGCCTCAGCTGCGCCCAAAAGCCTCCAACTTCAGCTTGACTCACCATCGCGACGTCCAGCGCAGTCCCATGCGGTGCGGGGAGCCAGGCCCTCTGGGCAAATGAAGCTGGGCATACGCCAAGCAGCGGCCAAGAGGCTGCATCCCTGCTTACAGGGAGCTCAAGCCGCTGCCTGGACTGCAAAGTGCCCGGGAATCCAGAGCACAGGCCCCGACTTACAGGGCGGCCCCGGCCCCCAAGGCCTACGCAGGCTCCTTCTCTCCGCCGGCTGCCAGCTGAAGGGAGCACAAAGGCTCCCAGACCCGCAGCCTGCTTACAGGCCGGTCCACACCCAGGGAGCCACAGAGCTCGGCCTTTCCCCAGGGCAACAGGAACGAGACTCTACCGTCAGGCTCACGGCCTAAAGCCGAGGGGCCGGGACCCCAGCCCCGGGGCTGGGGGGCACACGCCCGGCCCCATGACTCCTGACCCCACGCCTCTGAAAGGCCGGGGCCAGGGACACCCACCTGGTTACAGGGGGTCCCTCCAACCGCCCGCCGAGGGCAGGGGACGCACACAGCCCCACTTACGGGGCCGTCCCCCGCAGCCCGGCACCCCCCAGCAAGCACCACGGAGCACAGGCCCCGGCCTGCGCCCCGCTCCGGGGCCGGCCGGGGCCCAGCCGCGGCAGCGGCAGCACGGCCACACAGCCGTCTGCAGGAGCCCCTCGGGAGCCTCCTCAACAAGGCACCTGCCCGAAGCCGCGCCAAAGGCGGGACCGCGCCCTGCGGCGCAGCGCTCCTTACACCTGCGCCCTCTCGAGGGCCCGGGAGCGCTCGTTCCTGTCACCTGCCTAAAACAGACTCCCCAGCCCTGCTTACAGGGACCTGGGGCTGCCGCTGGGGACAAAGGTCGTGACACGTGCCCCGAGTACAGGGCCGGCACCCTGGCAGGTCACCAGCAGGACCGCCAGCGTAGGCACACACCCAGGCCCAGGCTACAGGCGGGTCACGGTGCCCACGCTACCGCTAAGCTGCTCCGTGCCCTCCTCAGGCGGCAGGGCCAAGGCCGGACGCGTTCTCCACCCGTGCCTGTGTAGGGACCTCCCCTGTGACCGCACAGAGCTCCTCTTTCCCTCCTGGGAAGTCTAGGCTACTCTGCTCTATTGCTAAAGGGGGGCTAAAGGGGGACAAACGCACTTGCTCACTCACACCAGCTGAGGGGAAGGCCGGGGAGGGAAGGAGGGAGGGCAAGGCAGTCCCAGAAGAGGGAGCAAGTTCTGTGCGGGCAACCTGCTCTAGGGAGCCATCCCTACCGTCGAGCGGGAGAGGAAAGCATCCGACCTGCCCCTGCAGCCGCAGGCGGGCGGGGCACAGGAGCCTCGAGGCGCTGAGGCGCTCGGCACGGGGACGAGGGCGGTGACGCACCCCGAGTACAGGGGGTCACGCTGGCCAGGGGCCAGCAGCTGGCAGAAAGCTGCCGGGGCCGGGCAAAAGGCCCGGCCCTGCTGACAGGGCAGGCGGCTGGGCTGGGGATCGGGAGAGCTCCGTTTCCCCCCTCAGGTGCAGAGACAGGGGCTCTCACCCTCCTTACAGGGTTGCCCCTCTCTCCGGGCAGCCAAAGGAGCGCAACGGCAAAAGGCCAACGTCAGCAAAGACCCAGCCCTGCTTCCAGGGAGGTCGCCCAACGCAAAGCCAGCCGCGGCACCCGGAAGGTGCCCTGGCCGTGCCAGGAAGGCCCTTTGCCCAGAGGGCCTCTCCTGTCCCCTTCTTCAGCTCCCAGCTCGCTCTTGCCTCGCCGTTCCACTCTTGAGCTCGAAGCTGCTGCCGCTCTTGCCTCGTCGTCCCGTGGCTTCTGCCAATGGACCACGACACACTCAGGCCGGAGAAGCTCCGGCTCCTGTGCCTGAAGGGAACCGCCACCCAACAGCCCCGTGGCGAGATCCTCAAGCAGCCACCCACAGAGCCCCCTGGGCAGCCCCCAGGCCTCCAACTTCAGCTCCAAGCTGCTGCTCTTACCTTGCCCTTCCACTCTGGGGCTCAAAGCTGCCGGGCCTCTTGCAGGCTCTTGCCTCGCCGTTCCACTCTTGAGCTCGAAGCTGCTGCCGCTCTTGCCTCGTCGTCCCACGGCCTCTGCCGGTGGACCACGACACAACTCAGGCCCCAGAAGCTCCAGCTCCCGAAGGGCACCGTGACCCAACAGCCCCACGGCCAGATCCTCAAGCCGCCACCCACAGAGCCCCCCGGCCTCAGCTGCGCCCAAAAGCCTCCAACTTCAGCTTGACTCACCATCACGACGTCCAGCGCAGTCCCATGCGGTGCGGGGAGCCAGGCCCTCTGGGCAAATGAAGCTGGGCATACGCCAAGCAGCGGCCAAGAGGCTGCATCCCTGCTTACAGGGAGCTCAAGCCGCTGCCTGGACTGCAAAGTGCCCGGGAATCCAGAGCACAGGCCCCGACTTACAGGGCGGCCCCGGCCCCCAAGGCCTACGCAGGCTCCTTCTCTCCGCCGGCTGCCAGCTGAAGGGAGCACAAAGGCTCCCAGACCCGCAGCCTGCTTACAGGCCGGTCCACACCCAGGGAGCCACAGAGCTCGGCCTTTCCCCAGGGCAACAGGAACGAGACTCTACCGTCAGGCTCACGGCCTAAAGCCGAGGGGCCGGGACCCCAGCCCCGGGGCTGGGGGGCACACGCCCGGCCCCATGACTCCTGACCCCACGCCTCTGAAAGGCCGGGGCCAGGGACACCCACCTGGTTACAGGGGGTCCCTCCAACCGCCCGCCGAGGGCAGGGGACGCACACAGCCCCACTTACGGGGCCGTCCCCCGCAGCCCGGCACCCCCCAGCAAGCACCACGGAGCACAGGCCCCGGCCTGCGCCCCGCTCCGGGGCCGGCCGGGGCCCAGCCGCGGCAGCGGCAGCACGGCCACACAGCCGTCTGCAGGAGCCCCTCGGGAGCCTCCTCAACAAGGCACCTGCCCGAAGCCGCGCCAAAGGCGGGACCGCGCCCTGCGGCGCAGTGCTCCTTACACCTGCGCCCTCTCGAGGGCCCGGGAGCGCTCGTTCCTGTCACCTGCCTAAAACAGACTCCCCAGCCCTGCTTACAGGGACCTGGGGCTGCCGCTGGGGACAAAGGTCGTGACACGTGCCCCGAGTACAGGGCCGGCACCCTGGCAGGTCACCAGCAGGACCGCCAGCGTAGGCACACACCCAGGCCCAGGCTACAGGCGGGTCACGGTGCCCACGCTACCGCTAAGCTGCTCCGTGCCCTCCTCAGGCGGCAGGGGCAAGGCCGGACGCGTTCTCCACCCGTGCCTGTGTAGGGACCTCCCCTGTGACCGCACAGAGCTCCTCTTTCCCTCCTGGGAAGTCTAGGCTACTCTGCTCTATTGCTAAAGGGGGGCTAAAGGGGGACAAACGCACTTGCTCACTCACACCAGCTGAGGGGAAGGCCGGGGAGGGAAGGAGGGAGGGCAAGGCAGTCCCAGAAGAGGGAGCAAGTTCTGTGCGGGCAACCTGCTCTAGGGAGCCATCCCTACCGTCGAGCGGGAGAGGAAAGCATCCGACCTGCCCCTGCAGCCGCAGGCGGGCGGGGCACAGGAGCCTCGAGGCGCTGAGGCGCTCGGCGAGGGGCACGGGGACGAGGGCGGTGACGCACCCCGAGTACAGGGGGTCACGCTGGCCAGGGGCCAGCAGCTGGCAGAAAGCTGCCGGGGCCGGGCAAAAGGCCCGGCCCTGCTGACAGGGCAGGCGGCTGGGCTGGGGATCGGGAGAGCTCCGTTTCCCCCCTCAGGTGCAGAGACAGGGGCTCTCACCCTCCTTACAGGGTTGCCCCTCTCTCCGGGCAGCCAAAGGAGCGCAACGGCAAAAGGCCAACGTCAGCAAAGACCCAGCCCTGCTTCCAGGGAGGTCGCCCAACGCAAAGCCAGCCGCGGCACCCGGAAGGTGCCCTGGCCGTGCCAGGAAGGCCCTTTGCCCAGAGGGCCTCTCCTGTCCCCTTCTTCAGCTCCCAGCTCGCTCTTGCCTCGCCGTTCCACTCTTGAGCTCGAAGCTGCTGCCGCTCTTGCCTCGTCGTCCCGTGGCTTCTGCCAATGGACCACGACACACTCAGGCCGGAGAAGCTCCGGCTCCTGTGCCTGAAGGGAACCGCCACCCAACAGCCCCGTGGCGAGATCCTCAAGCAGCCACCCACAGAGCTCCCTGGGCAGCCCCCAGGCCTCCAACTTCAGCTCCAAGCTGCTGCTCTTACCTTGCCCTTCCACTCTGGGGCTCAAAGCTGCCGGGCCTCTTGCAGGCTCTTGCCTCGCCGTTCCACTCTTGAGCTCGAAGCTGCTGCCGCTCTTGCCTCGTCGTCCCACGGCCTCTGCCGGTGGACCACGACACAACTCAGGCCCCAGAAGCTCCAGCTCCCGAAGGGCACCGTGACCCAACAGCCCCACGGCCAGATCCTCAAGCCGCCACCCACAGAGCCCCCCGGCCTCAGCTGCGCCCAAAAGCCTCCAACTTCAGCTTGACTCACCATCACGACGTCCAGCGCAGTCCCATGCGGTGCGGGGAGCCAGGCCCTCTGGGCAAATGAAGCTGGGCATACGCCAAGCAGCGGCCAAGAGGCTGCATCCCTGCTTACAGGGAGCTCAAGCCGCTGCCTGGACTGCAAAGTGCCCGGGAATCCAGAGCACAGGCCCCGACTTACAGGGCGGCCCCGGCCCCCAAGGCCTACGCAGGCTCCTTCTCTCCGCCGGCTGCCAGCTGAAGGGAGCACAAAGGCTCCCAGACCCGCAGCCTGCTTACAGGCCGGTCCACACCCAGGGAGCCACAGAGCTCGGCCTTTCCCCAGGGCAACAGGAACGAGACTCTACGGTCAGGCTCACGGCCTAAAGCCGAGGGGCCGGGACCCCAGCCCCGGGGCTGGGGGGCACACGCCCGGCCCCATGACTCCTGACCCCACGCCTCTGAAAGGCCGGGGCCAGGGACACCCACCTGGTTACAGGGGGTCCCTCCAACCGCCCGCCGAGGGCAGGGGACGCACACAGCCCCACTTACGGGGCCGTCCCCCGCAGCCCGGCACCCCCCAGCAAGCACCACGGAGCACAGGCCCCGGCCTGCGCCCCGCTCCGGGGCCGGCCGGGGCCCAGCCGCGGCAGCGGCAGCACGGCCACACAGCCGTCTGCAGGAGCCCCTCGGGAGCCTCCTCAACAAGGCACCTGCCCGAAGCCGCGCCAAAGGCGGGACCGCGCCCTGCGGCGCAGCGCTCCTTACACCTGCGCCCTCTCGAGGGCCCGGGAGCGCTCGTTCCTGTCACCTGCCTAAAACAGACTCCCCAGCCCTGCTTACAGGGACCTGGGGCTGCCGCTGGGGACAAAGGTCGTGACACGTGCCCCGAGTACAGGGCCGGCACCCTGGCAGGTCACCAGCAGGACCGCCAGCGTAGGCACACACCCAGGCCCAGGCTACAGGCGGGTCACGGTGCCCACGCTACCGCTAAGCTGCTCCGTGCCCTCCTCAGGCGGCAGGGGCAAGGCCGGACGCGTTCTCCACCCGTGCCTGTGTAGGGACCTCCCCTGTGACCGCACAGAGCTCCTCTTTCCCTCCTGGGAAGTCTAGGCTACTCTGCTCTATTGCTAAAGGGGGGCTAAAGGGGGACAAACGCACTTGCTCACTCACACCAGCTGAGGGGAAGGCCGGGGAGGGAAGGAGGGAGGGCAAGGCAGTCCCAGAAGAGGGAGCAAGTTCTGTGCGGGCAACCTGCTCTAGGGAGCCATCCCTACCGTCGAGCGGGAGAGGAAAGCATCCGACCTGCCCCTGCAGCCGCAGGCGGGCGGGGCACAGGAGCCTCGAGGCGCTGAGGCGCTCGGCGAGGGGCACGGGGACGAGGGCGGTGACGCACCCCGAGTACAGGGGGTCACGCTGGCCAGGGGCCAGCAGCTGGCAGAAAGCTGCCGGGGCCGGGCAAAAGGCCCGGCCCTGCTGACAGGGCAGGCGGCTGGGCTGGGGATCGGGAGAGCTCCGTTTCCCCCCTCAGGTGCAGAGACAGGGGCTCTCACCCTCCTTACAGGGTTGCCCCTCTCTCCGGGCAGCCAAAGGAGCGCAACGGCAAAAGGCCAACGTCAGCAAAGACCCAGCCCTGCTTCCAGGGAGGTCGCCCAACGCAAAGCCAGCCGCGGCACCCGGAAGGTGTCCTGGCCGTGCCAGGAAGGCCCTTTGCCCAGAGGGCCTCTCCTGTCCCCTTCTTCAGCTCCCAGCTCGCTCTTGCCTCGCCGTTCCACTCTTGAGCTCGAAGCTGCTGCCGCTCTTGCCTCGTCGTCCCGTGGCTTCTGCCAATGGACCACGACACACTCAGGCCGGAGAAGCTCCGGCTCCTGTGCCTGAAGGGAACCGCCACCCAACAGCCCCGTGGCGAGATCCTCAAGCAGCCACACACAGAGCCACCTGGGCAGCCCCCAGGCCTCCAACTTCAGCTCCAAGCTGCTGCTCTTACCTTGCCCTTCCACTCTGGGGCTCAAAGCTGCCGGGCCTCTTGCAGGCTCTTGCCTCGCCGTTCCACTCTTGAGCTCGAAGCTGCTGCCGCTCTTGCCTCGTCGTCCCACGGCCTCTGCCGGTGGACCACGACACAACTCAGGCCCCAGAAGCTCCAGCTCCCGAAGGGCACCGTGACCCAACAGCCCCAAGGCCAGATCCTCAAGCCGCCACCCACAGAGCCCCCCGGCCTCAGCTGCGCCCAAAAGCCTCCAACTTCAGCTTGACTCACCATCACGACGTCCAGCGCAGTCCCATGCGGTGCGGGGAGCCAGGCCCTCTGGGCAAATGAAGCTGGGCATACGCCAAGCAGCGGCCAAGAGGCTGCATCCCTGCTTACAGGGAGCTCAAGCCGCTGCCTGGACTGCAAAGTGCCCGGGAATCCAGAGCACAGGCCCCGACTTACAGGGCGGCCCCGGCCCCCAAGGCCTACGCAGGCTCCTTCTCTCCGCCGGCTGCCAGCTGAAGGGAGCACAAAGGCTCCCAGACCCGCAGCCTGCTTACAGGCCGGTCCACACCCAGGGAGCCACAGAGCTCGGCCTTTCCCCAGGGCAACAGGAACGAGACTCTACCGTCAGGCTCACGGCCTAAAGCCGAGGGGCCGGGACCCCAGCCCCGGGGCTGGGGGGCACACGCCCGGCCCCATGACTCCTGACCCCACGCCTCTGAAAGGCCGGGGCCAGGGACACCCACCTGGTTACAGGGGGTCCCTCCAACCGCCCGCCGAGGGCAGGGGACGCACACAACCCCACTTACGGGGCCGTCCCCCGCAGCCCGGCACCCCCCAGCAAGCACCACGGAGCACAGGCCCCGGCCTGCGCCCCGCTCCGGGGCCGGCCGGGGCCCAGCCGCGGCAGCGGCAGCACGGCCACACAGCCGTCTGCAGGAGCCCCTCGGGAGCCTCCTCAACAAGGCACCTGCCCGAAGCCGTGCCAAAGGCGGGACCGCGCCCTGCGGCGCAGAGCTCCTTACACCTGCGCCCTCTCGAGGGCCCGGGAGCGCTCGTTCCTGTCACCTGCCTAAAGCAGACTCCCCAGCCCTGCTTACAGGGACCTGGGGCTGCCGCTGGGGACAAAGGTCGTGACACGTGCCCCGAGTACAGGGCCGGCACCCTGGCAGGTCACCAGCAGGACCGCCAGCGTAGGCACACACCCAGGCCCAGGCTACAGGCGGGTCACGGTGCCCACGCTACCGCTAAGCTGCTCCGTGCCCTCCTCAGGCGGCAGGGGCAAGGCCGGACGCGTTCTCCACCCGTGCCTGTGTAGGGACCTCCCCTGTGACCGCACAGAGCTCCTCTTTCCCTCCTGGGAAGTCTAGGCTACTCTGCTCTATTGCTAAAGGGGGGCTAAAGGGGGACAAACGCACTTGCTCACTCACACCAGCTGAGGGGAAGGCCGGGGAGGGAAGGAGGGAGGGCAAGGCAGTCCCAGAAGAGGGAGCAAGTTCTGTGCGGGCAACCTGCTCTAGGGAGCCATCCCTACCGTCGAGCGGGAGAGGAAAGCATCCGACCTGCCCCTGCAGCCGCAGGCGGGCGGGGCACAGGAGCCTCGAGGCGCTGAGGCGCTCGGCGAGGGGCACGGGGACGAGGGCGGTGACGCACCCCGAGTACAGGGGGTCACGCTGGCCAGGGGCCAGCAGCTGGCAGAAAGCTGCCGGGGCCGGGCAAAAGGCCCGGCCCTGCTGACAGGGCAGGCGGCTGGGCTGGGGATCGGGAGAGCTCCGTTTCCCCCCTCAGGTGCAGAGACAGGGGCTCTCACCCTCCTTACAGGGTTGCCCCTCTCTCCGGGCAGCCAAAGGAGCGCAACGGCAAAAGGCCAACGTCAGCAAAGACCCAGCCCTGCTTCCAGGGAGGTCGCCCAACGCAAAGCCAGCCGCGGCACCCGGAAGGTGCCCTGGCCGTGCCAGGAAGGCCCTTTGCCCAGAGGGCCTCTCCTGTCCCCTTCTTCAGCTCCCAGCTCGCTCTTGCCTCGCCGTTCCACTCTTGAGCTCGAAGCTGCTGCCGCTCTTGCCTCGTCGTCCCGTGGCTTCTGCCAATGGACCACGACACACTCAGGCCGGAGAAGCTCCGGCTCCTGTGCCTGAAGGGAACCGCCACCCAACAGCCCCGTGGCGAGATCCTCAAGCAGCCACCCACAGAGCCCCCTGGGCAGCCCCCAGGCCTCCAACTTCAGCTCCAAGCTGCTGCTCTTACCTTGCCCTTCCACTCTGGGACTCAAAGCTGCCGGGCCTCTTGCAGGCTCTTGCCTCGCCGTTCCACTCTTGAGCTCGAAGCTGCTGCCGCTCTTGCCTCGTCGTCCCACGGCCTCTGCCGGTGGACCACGACACAACTCAGGCCCCAGAAGCTCCAGCTCCCGAAGGGCACCGTGACCCAACAGCCCCACGGCCAGATCCTCAAGCCGCCACCCACAGAGACCCCCGGCCTCAGCTGCGCCCAAAAGCCTCCAACTTCAGCTTGACTCACCATCACGACGTCCAGCGCAGTCCCATGCGGTGCGGGGAGCCAGGCCCTCTGGGCAAATGAAGCTGGGCATACGCCAAGCAGCGGCCAAGAGGCTGCATCCCTGCTTACAGGGAGCTCAAGCCGCTGCCTGGACTGCAAAGTGCCCGGGAATCCAGAGCACAGGCCCCGACTTACAGGGCGGCCCCGGCCCCCAAGGCCTACGCAGGCTCCTTCTCTCCGCCGGCTGCCAGCTGAAGGGAGCACAAAGGCTCCCAGACCCGCAGCCTGCTTACAGGCCGGTCCACACCCAGGGAGCCACAGAGCTCGGCCTTTCCCCAGGGCAACAGGAACGAGACTCTACGGTCAGGCTCACGGCCTAAAGCCGAGGGGCCGGGACCCCAGCCCCGGGGCTGGGGGGCACACGCCCGGCCCCATGACTCCTGACCCCACGCCTCTGAAAGGCCGGGGCCAGGGACACCCACCTGGTTACAGGGGGTCCCTCCAACCGCCCGCCGAGGGCAGGGGACGCACACAACCCCACTTACGGGGCCGTCCTCTGCAGCCCGGCGCCCCCCAGCAAGCACCACGGAGCACAGGCCCCGGCCTGCGCCCCGCTCCGGGGCCGGCCGGGGCCCAGCCGCGGCAGCGGCAGCACGGCCACACAGCCGTCTGCAGGAGCCCCTCGAGAGCCTCCTCAACAAGGCACCTGCCCGAAGCCGCGCCAAAGGCGGGACCGCGCCCTGCGGCGCAGCGCTCCTTACACCTGCGCCCTCTCGAGGGCCCGGGAGCGCTCGTTCCTGTCACCTGCCTAAAACAGACTCCCCAGCCCTGCTTACAGGGACCTGGGGCTGCCGCTGGGGACAAAGGTCGTGACACGTGCCCCGAGTACAGGGCCGGCACCCTGGCAGGTCACCAGCAGGACCGCCAGCGTAGGCACACACCCAGGCCCAGGCTACAGGCGGGTCACGGTGCCCACGCTACCGCTAAGCTGCTCCGTGCCCTCCTCAGGCGGCAGGGGCAAGGCCGGACGCGTTCTCCACCCGTGCCTGTGTAGGGACCTCCCCTGTGACCGCACAGAGCTCCTCTTTCCCTCCTGGGAAGTCTAGGCTACTCTGCTCTATTGCTAAAGGGGGGCTAAAGGGGGACAAACGCACTTGCTCACTCACACCAGCTGAGGGGAAGGCCGGGGAGGGAAGGAGGGAGGGCAAGGCAGTCCCAGAAGAGGGAGCAAGTTCTGTGCGGGCAACCTGCTCTAGGGAGCCATCCCTACCGTCGAGCGGGAGAGGAAAGCATCCGACCTGCCCCTGCAGCCGCAGGCGGGCGGGGCACAGGAGCCTCGAGGCGCTGAGGCGCTCGGCGAGGGGCACGGGGACGAGGGCGGTGACGCACCCCGAGTACAGGGGGTCACGCTGGCCAGGGGCCAGCAGCTGGCAGAAAGCTGCCGGGGCCGGGCAAAAGGCCCGGCCCTGCTGACAGGGCAGGCGGCTGGGCTGGGGATCGGGAGAGCTCCGTTTCCCCCCTCAGGTGCAGAGACAGGGGCTCTCACCCTCCTTACAGGGTTGCCCCTCTCTCCGGGCAGCCAAAGGAGCGCAACGGCAAAAGGCCAACGTCAGCAAAGACCCAGCCCTGCTTCCAGGGAGGTCGCCCAACGCAAAGCCAGCCGCGGCACCCGGAAGGTGCCCTGGCCGTGCCAGGAAGGCCCTTTGCCCAGAGGGCCTCTCCTGTCCCCTTCTTCAGCTCCCAGCTCGCTCTTGCCTCGCCGTTCCACTCTTGAGCTCGAAGCTGCTGCCGCTCTTGCCTCGTCGTCCCGTGGCTTCTGCCAATGGACCACGACACACTCAGGCCGGAGAAGCTCCGGCTCCTGTGCCTGAAGGGAACCGCCACCCAACAGCCCCGTGGCGAGATCCTCAAGCAGCCACCCACAGAGCCCCCTGGGCAGCCCCCAGGCCTCCAACTTCAGCTCCAAGCTGCTGCTCTTACCTTGCCCTTCCACTCTGGGGCTCAAAGCTGCCGGGCCTCTTGCAGGCTCTTGCCTCGCCGTTCCACTCTTGAGCTCGAAGCTGCTGCCGCTCTTGCCTCGTCGTCCCACGGCCTCGGCCGGTGGACCACGACACAACTCAGGCCCCAGAAGCTCCAGCTCCCGAAGGGCACCGTGACCCAACAGCCCCACGGCCAGATCCTCAAGCCGCCACCCACAGAGCCCCCCGGCCTCAGCTGCGCCCAAAAGCCTCCAACTTCAGCTTGACTCACCATCACGACGTCCAGCGCAGTCCCATGCGGTGCGGGGAGCCAGGCCCTCTGGGCAAATGAAGCTGGGCATACGCCAAGCAGCGGCCAAGAGGCTGCATCCCTGCTTACAGGGAGCTCAAGCCGCTGCCTGGACTGCAAAGTGCCCGGGAATCCAGAGCACAGGCCCCGACTTACAGGGCGGCCCCGGCCCCCAAGGCCTACGCAGGCTCCTTCTCTCCGCCGGCTGCCAGCTGAAGGGAGCACAAAGGCTCCCAGACCCGCAGCCTGCTTACAGGCCGGTCCACACCCAGGGAGCCACAGAGCTCGGCCTTTCCCCAGGGCAACAGGAACGAGACTCTACCGTCAGGCTCACGGCCTAAAGCCGAGGGGCCGGGACCCCAGCCCCGGGGCTGGGGGGCACACGCCCGGCCCCATGACTCCTGACCCCACGCCTCTGAAAGGCCGGGGCCAGGGACACCCACCTGGTTACAGGGGGTCCCTCCAACCGCCCGCCGAGGGCAGGGGACGCACACAGCCCCACTTACGGGGCCGTCCCCCGCAGCCCGGCACCCCCCAGCAAGCACCACGGAGCACAGGCCCCGGCCTGCGCCCCGCTCCGGGGCCGGCCGGGGCCCAGCCGCGGCAGCGGCAGCACGGCCACACAGCCGTCTGCAGGAGCCCCTCGGGAGCCTCCTCAACAAGGCACCTGCCCGAAGCCGCGCCAAAGGCGGGACCGTGCCCTGCGGCGCAGCGCTCCTTACACCTGCGCCCTCTCGAGGGCCCGGGAGCGCTCGTTCCTGTCACCTGCCTAAAACAGACTCCCCAGCCCTGCTTACAGGGACCTGGGGCTGCCGCTGGGGACAAAGGTCGTGACACGTGCCCCGAGTACAGGGCCGGCACCCTGGCAGGTCACCAGCAGGACCGCCAGCGTAGGCACACACCCAGGCCCAGGCTACAGGCGGGTCACGGTGCCCACGCTACCGCTAAGCTGCTCCGTGCCCTCCTCAGGCGGCAGGGCCAAGGCCGGACGCGTTCTCCACCCGTGCCTGTGTAGGGACCTCCCCTGTGACCGCACAGAGCTCCTCTTTCCCTCCTGGGAAGTCTAGGCTACTCTGCTCTATTGCTAAAGGGGGGCTAAAGGGGGACAAACGCACTTGCTCACTCACACCAGCTGAGGGGAAGGCCGGGGAGGGAAGGAGGGAGGGCAAGGCAGTCCCAGAAGAGGGAGCAAGTTCTGTGCGGGCAACCTGCTCTAGGGAGCCATCCCTACCGTCGAGCGGGAGAGGAAAGCATCCGACCTGCCCCTGCAGCCGCAGGCGGGCGGGGCACAGGAGCCTCGAGGCGCTGAGGCGCTCGGCGAGGGGACGAGGGCGGTGACGCACCCCGAGTACAGGGGGTCACGCTGGCCAGGGGCCAGCAGCTGGCAGAAAGCTGCCGGGGCCGGGCAAAAGGCCCGGCCCTGCTGACAGGGCAGGCGGCTGGGCTGGGGATCGGGAGAGCTCCGTTTCCCCCCTCAGGTGCAGAGACAGGGGCTCTCACCCTCCTTACAGGGTTGCCCCTCTCTCCGGGCAGCCAAAGGAGCGCAACGGCAAAAGGCCAACGTCAGCAAAGACCCAGCCCTGCTTCCAGGGAGGTCGCCCAACGCAAAGCCAGCCGCGGCACCCGGAAGGTGCCCTGGCCGTGCCAGGAAGGCCCTTTGCCCAGAGGGCCTCTCCTGTCCCCTTCTTCAGCTCCCAGCTCGCTCTTGCCTCGCCGTTCCACTCTTGAGCTCGAAGCTGCTGCCGCTCTTGCCTCGTCGTCCCGTGGCTTCTGCCAATGGACCACGACACACTCAGGCCGGAGAAGCTCCGGCTCCTGTGCCTGAAGGGAACCGCCACCCAACAGCCCCGTGGCGAGATCCTCAAGCAGCCACCCACAGAGCCCCCTGGGCAGCCCCCAGGCCTCCAACTTCAGCTCCAAGCTGCTGCTCTTACCTTGCCCTTCCACTCTGGGGCTCAAAGCTGCCGGGCCTCTTGCAGGCTCTTGCCTCGCCGTTCCACTCTTGAGCTCGAAGCTGCTGCCGCTCTTGCCTCGTCGTCCCACGGCCTCTGCCGGTGGACCACGACACAACTCAGGCCCCAGAAGCTCCAGCTCCCGAAGGGCACCGTGACCCAACAGCCCCACGGCCAGATCCTCAAGCCGCCACCCACAGAGCCCCCCGGCCTCAGCTGCGCCCAAAAGCCTCCAACTTCAGCTTGACTCACCATCACGACGTCCAGCGCAGTCCCATGCGGTGCGGGGAGCCAGGCCCTCTGGGCAAATGAAGCTGGGCATACGCCAAGCAGCGGCCAAGAGGCTGCATCCCTGCTTACAGGGAGCTCAAGCCGCTGCCTGGACTGCAAAGTGCCCGGGAATCCAGAGCACAGGCCCCGACTTACAGGGCGGCCCCGGCCCCCAAGGCCTACGCAGGCTCCTTCTCTCCGCCGGCTGCCAGCTGAAGGGAGCACAAAGGCTCCCAGACCCGCAGCCTGCTTACAGGCCGGTCCACACCCAGGGAGCCACAGAGCTCGGCCTTTCCCCAGGGCAACAGGAACGAGACTCTACGGTCAGGCTCACGGCCTAAAGCCGAGGGGCCGGGACCCCAGCCCCGGGGCTGGGGGGCACACGCCCGGCCCCATGACTCCTGACCCCACGCCTCTGAAAGGCCGGGGCCAGGGACACCCACCTGGTTACAGGGGGTCCCTCCAACCGCCCGCCGAGGGCAGGGGACGCACACAGCCCCACTTACGGGGCCGTCCCCCGCAGCCCGGCACCCCCCAGCAAGCACCACGGAGCACAGGCCCCGGCCTGCGCCCCGCTCCGGGGCCGGCCGGGGCCCAGCCGCGGCAGCGGCAGCACGGCCACACAGCCGTCTGCAGGAGCCCCTCGGGAGCCTCCTCAACAAGGCACCTGCCCGAAGCCGCGCCAAAGGCGGGACCGCGCCCTGCGGCGCAGCGCTCCTTACACCTGCGCCCTCTCGAGGGCCCGGGAGCGCTCGTTCCTGTCACCTGCCTAAAACAGACTCCCCAGCCCTGCTTACAGGGACCTGGGGCTGCCGCTGGGGACAAAGGTCGTGACACGTGCCCCGAGTACAGGGCCGGCACCCTGGCAGGTCACCAGCAGGACCGCCAGCGTAGGCACACACCCAGGCCCAGGCTACAGGCGGGTCACGGTGCCCACGCTACCGCTAAGCTGCTCCGTGCCCTCCTCAGGCGGCAGGGGCAAGGCCGGACGCGTTCTCCACCCGTGCCTGTGTAGGGACCTCCCCTGTGACCGCACAGAGCTCCTCTTTCCCTCCTGGGAAGTCTAGGCTACTCTGCTCTATTGCTAAAGGGGGGCTAAAGGGGGACAAACGCACTTGCTCACTCACACCAGCTGAGGGGAAGGCCGGGGAGGGAAGGAGGGAGGGCAAGGCAGTCCCAGAAGAGGGAGCAAGTTCTGTGCGGGCAACCTGCTCTAGGGAGCCATCCCTACCGTCGAGCGGGAGAGGAAAGCATCCGACCTGCCCCTGCAGCCGCAGGCGGGCGGGGCACAGGAGCCTCGAGGCGCTGAGGCGCTCGGCGAGGGGCACGGGGACGAGGGCGGTGACGCACCCCGAGTACAGGGGGTCACGCTGGCCAGGGGCCAGCAGCTGGCAGAAAGCTGCCGGGGCCGGGCAAAAGGCCCGGCCCTGCTGACAGGGCAGGCGGCTGGGCTGGGGATCGGGAGAGCTCCGTTTCCCCCCTCAGGTGCAGAGACAGGGGCTCTCACCCTCCTTACAGGGTTGCCCCTCTCTCCGGGCAGCCAAAGGAGCGCAACGGCAAAAGGCCAACGTCAGCAAAGACCCAGCCCTGCTTCCAGGGAGGTCGCCCAACGCAAAGCCAGCCGCGGCACCCGGAAGGTGCCCTGGCCGTGCCAGGAAGGCCCTTTGCCCAGAGGGCCTCTCCTGTCCCCTTCTTCAGCTCCCAGCTCGCTCTTGCCTCGCCGTTCCACTCTTGAGCTCGAAGCTGCTGCCGCTCTTGCCTCGTCGTCCCGTGGCTTCTGCCAATGGACCACGACACACTCAGGCCGGAGAAGCTCCGGCTCCTGTGCCTGAAGGAAACCGCCACCCAACAGCCCCGTGGCGAGATCCTCAAGCAGCCACCCACAGAGCCCCCTGGGCAGCCCCCAGGCCTCCAACTTCAGCTCCAAGCTGCTGCTCTTACCTTGCCCTTCCACTCTGGGGCTCAAAGCTGCCGGGCCTTTTGCAGGCTCTTGCCTCGCCGTTCCACTCTTGAGCTCGAAGCTGCTGCCGCTCTTGCCTCGTCGTCCCACGGCCTCTGCCGGTGGACCACGACACAACTCAGGCCCCAGAAGCTCCAGCTCCCGAAGGGCACCGTGACCCAACAGCCCCACGGCCAGATCCTCAAGCCGCCACCCACAGAGCCCCCCGGCCTCAGCTGCGCCCAAAAGCCTCCAACTTCAGCTTGACTCACCATCACGACGTCCAGCGCAGTCCCATGCGGTGCGGGGAGCCAGGCCCTCTGGGCAAATGAAGCTGGGCATACGCCAAGCAGCGGCCAAGAGGCTGCACCCCTGCTTACAGGGAGCTCAAGCCGCTGCCTGGACTGCAAAGTGCCCGGGAATCCAGAGCACAGGCCCCGACTTACAGGGCGGCCCCGGCCCCCAAGGCCTACGCAGGCTCCTTCTCTCCGCCGGCTGCCAGCTGAAGGGAGCACAAAGGCTCCAGACCCGCAGCCTGCTTACAGGCCGGTCCACACCCAGGGAGCCACAGAGCTCGGCCTTTCCCCAGGGCAACAGGAACGAGACTCTACGGTCAGGCTCACGGCCTAAAGCCGAGGGGCCGGGACCCCAGCCCCGGGGCTGGGGGGCACACGCCCGGCCCCATGACTCCTGACCCCACGCCTCTGAAAGGCCGGGGCCAGGGACACCCACCTGGTTACAGGGGGTCCCTCCAACCACCCGCCGAGGGCAGGGGACGCACACAACCCCACTTACGGGGCCGTCCCCTGCAGCCCGGCACCCCCCAGCAAGCACCACGGAGCACAGGCCCCGGCCTGCGCCCCGCTCCGGGGCCGGCCGGGGCCCAGCCGCGGCAGCACGGCCACACAGCCGTCTGCAGGAGCCCCTCGGGAGCCTCCTCAACAAGGCACCTGCCCGAAGCTGCGCCAAAGGCGGGACCGCGCCCTGCGGCACAGCGCTCCTTACACCTGCGCCCTCTCGAGGGCCCGGGAGCGCTCGTTCCTGTCACCTGCCTAAAGCAGACTCCCCAGCCCTGCTTACAGGGACCTGGGGCTGCCGCTGGGGACAAAGGTCGTGACACGTGCCCCGAGTACAGGGCCGGCACCCTGGCAGGTCACCAGCAGGACCGCCAGCGTAGGCACACACCCAGGCCCAGGCTACAGGCGGGTCACGGTGCCCACGCTACCGCTAAGCTGCTCCGTGCCCTCCTCAGGCGGCAGGGGCAAGGCCGGACGCGTTCTCCACCCGTGCCTGTGTAGGGACCTCCCCTGTGACCGCACAGAGCTCCTCTTTCCCTCCTGGGAAGTCTAGGCTACTCTGCTCTATTGCTAAAGGGGGGCTAAAGGGGGACAAACGCACTTGCTCACTCACACCAGCTGAGGGGAAGGCCGGGGAGGGAAGGAGGGAGGGCAAGGCAGTCCCAGAAGAGGGAGCAAGTTCTGTGCGGGCAACCTGCTCTAGGGAGCCATCCCTACCGTCGAGCGGGAGAGGAAAGCATCCGACCTGCCCCTGCAGCCGCAGGCGGGCGGGGCACAGGAGCCTCGAGGCGCTGAGGCGCTCGGCGAGGGGCACGGGGACGAGGGCGGTGACGCACCCCGAGTACAGGGGGTCACGCTGGCCAGGGGCCAGCAGCTGGCAGAAAGCTGCCGGGGCCGGGCAAAAGGCCCGGCCCTGCTGACAGGGCAGGCGGCTGGGCTGGGGATCGGGAGAGCTCCGTTTCCCCCCTCAGGTGCAGAGACAGGGGCTCTCACCCTCCTTACAGGGTTGCCCCTCTCTCCGGGCAGCCAAAGGAGCGCAACGGCAAAAGGCCAACGTCAGCAAAGACCCAGCCCTGCTTCCAGGGAGGTCGCCCAACGCAAAGCCAGCCGCGGCACCCGGAAGGTGCCCTGGCCGTGCCAGGAAGGCCCTTTGCCCAGAGGGCCTCTCCTGTCCCCTTCTTCAGCTCCCAGCTCGCTCTTGCCTCGCCGTTCCACTCTTGAGCTCGAAGCTGCTGCCGCTCTTGCCTCGTCGTCCCGTGGCTTCTGCCAATGGACCACGACACACTCAGGCCGGAGAAGCTCCGGCTCCTGTGCCTGAAGGGAACCGCCACCCAACAGCCCCGTGGCGAGATCCTCAAGCAGCCACCCACAGAGCCCCCTGGGCAGCCCCCAGTCCTCCAACTTCAGCTCCAAGCTGCTGCTCTTACCTTGCCCTTCCACTCTGGGGCTCAAAGCTGCCGGGCCTCTTGCAGGCTCTTGCCTCGCCGTTCCACTCTTGAGCTCGAAGCTGCTGCCGCTCTTGCCTCGTCGTCCCACGGCCTCTGCCGGTGGACCACGACACAACTCAGGCCCCAGAAGCTCCAGCTCCCGAAGGGCACCGTGACCCAACAGCCCCACGGCCAGATCCTCAAGCCGCCACCCACAGAGCCCCCCGGCCTCAGCTGCGCCCAAAAGCCTCCAACTTCAGCTTGACTTACCATCGCGAGGTCCAGCGCAGTCCCATGCGGTGCGGGGAGCCAGGCCCTCTGGGCAAATGAAGCTGGGCATACGCCAAGCAGCGGCCAAGAGGCTGCACCCCTGCTTACAGGGAGCTCAAGCCTCTGCCTGGACTGCAAAGTGCCCGGGAATCCAGAGCACAGGCCCCGACTTACAGGGCGGCCCCGGCCCCCAAGGCCTACGCAGGCTCCTTCTCTCCGCCGGCTGCCAGCTGAAGGGAGCACAAAGGCTCCCAGACCCGCAGCCTGCTTACAGGCCGGTCCACACCCAGGGAGCCACAGAGCTCGGCCTTTCCCCAGGGCAACAGGAACGAGACTCTACCGTCAGGCTCACGGCCTAAAGCCGAGGGGCCGGGACCCCAGCCCCGGGGCTGGGGGGCACACGCCCGGCCCCATGACTCCTGACCCCACGCCTCTGAAAGGCCGGGGCCAGGGACACCCACCTGGTTACAGGGGGTCCCTCCAACCGCCCGCCGAGGGCAGGGGACGCACACAGCCCCACTTACGGGGCCGTCCCCCGCAGCCCGGCACCCCCCAGCAAGCACCACGGAGCACAGGCCCCGGCCTGCGCCCCGCTCCGGGGCCGGCCGGGGCCCAGCCGCGGCAGCACGGCCACACAGCCGTCTGCAGGAGCCCCTCGGGAGCCTCCTCAACAAGGCACCTGCCCGAAGCCGCGCCAAAGGCGGGACCGCGCCCTGCGGCGCAGCGCTCCTTACACCTGCGCCCTCTCGAGGGCCCGGGAGCGCTCGTTCCTGTCACCTGCCTAAAACAGACTCCCCAGCCCTGCTTACAGGGACCTGGGGCTGCCGCTGGGGACAAAGGTCGTGACACGTGCCCCGAGTACAGGGCCGGCACCCTGGCAGGTCACCAGCAGGACCGCCAGCGTAGGCACACACCCAGGCCCAGGCTACAGGCGGGTCACGGTGCCCACGCTACCGCTAAGCTGCTCCGTGCCCTCCTCAGGCGGCAGGGGCAAGGCCGGACGCGTTCTCCACCCGTGCCTGTGTAGGGACCTCCCCTGTGACCGCACAGAGCTCCTCTTTCCCTCCTGGGAAGTCTAGGCTACTCTGCTCTATTGCTAAAGGGGGGCTAAAGGGGGACAAACGCACTTGCTCACTCACACCAGCTGAGGGGAAGGCCGGGGAGGGAAGGAGGGAGGGCAAGGCAGTCCCAGAAGAGGGAGCAAGTTCTGTGCGGGCAACCTGCTCTAGGGAGCCATCCCTACCGTCGAGCGGGAGAGGAAAGCATCCGACCTGCCCCTGCAGCCGCAGGCGGGCGGGGCACAGGAGCCTCGAGGCGCTGAGGCGCTCGGACGAGGGCGGTGACGCACCCCGAGTACAGGGGGTCACGCAGGCCAGGGGCCAGCAGCTGGCAGAAAGCTGCCGGGGCCGGGCAAAAGGCCCGGCCCTGCTGACAGGGCAGGCGGCTGGGCTGGGGATCGGGAGAGCTCCGTTTCCCCCCTCAGGTGCAGAGACAGGGGCTCTCACCCTCCTTACAGGGTTGCCCCTCTCTCCGGGCAGCCAAAGGAGCGCAACGGCAAAAGGCCAACGTCAGCAAAGACCCAGCCCTGCTTACAGGGAGGTCGCCCAACGCAAAGCCAGCCGCGGCACCCGGAAGGTGCCCTGGCCGTGCCAGGAAGGCCCTTTGCCCAGAGGGCCTCTCCTGTCCCCTTCTTCAGCTCCCAGCTCGCTCTTGCCTCGCCGTTCCACTCTTGAGCTCGAAGCTGCTGCCGCTCTTGCCTCGTCGTCCCGTGGCTTCTGCCAATGGACCACGACACACTCAGGCCAGAGAAGCTCCGGCTCCTGTGCCTGAAGGGAACCGCCACCCAACAACCGCATAGGTGCAGCCTCCAGTCAACCCCTTCTACAATATATTTCCCTTCTTTTTTTTGCATGTGTTACTTACATTAACAGCAATGGAATTATTTTTTTGTTTCTTTACATATAATCTTTTCCGTCTGTGATCCTAAAACTGCATTATACTACACTGCTTTTTATAGCACCTGTATTGTGTTTTAACCTGTTTTTATTAGCATACTTTTGTCTAATTATCATTATAATAAAATATATAAATTTACATAAATATGTACGGTTTGCCATCCTTTATCCTGAAGGAAAAGTTTCACTTCTTTAAAATCTTTTAGCTATAAGCCTTTAAGAAATCTGGGGCCGAGTCTGGATTACTCCACAACCAGGTTTCTTTTTGTTGAATTTCTAGGTCAAGAGGGCTGTTTTGGCAGCTCTATTACTGAGCAGGATGGCTTTTCTGACAGATTTTTTCTGCATCTCCTATTCTTCCCATGACAGTAAGCTTTTAAAGTATGAGAAGTTTCAGGTTTTCAGCTAAAAGTATCAACTCTTTGCCTTCTAAGGTATCTTATATTTTCTGTCAAAGATGCCACATCAGAATGCGGTGTTACAACAGGCTCCCTCAGAAATGCTCATTTTTCCTCCCTAAATTACTCTAAAAATCACCCTGCAAGAAATCACTATTTTTTTCATGTGATTTATCTCAAGTTTTCTGACAAGAATCTTACTTTGGACCCCCAAAAGATTACCTCTAATTTTTTCTCTGAAAGGACCCGTAGCCGTACCCTAAAGTATACCTAAGATTTTACCTCAAAACTATTTTCTCCCTTCCCATAGATTACCTGAAGCTTTACCTCAAATATATCCCCTAAAGATTGCCTCACATTCTGCACCCAAAATATCCGTTCTATCCCCAACAGATTTCTTCAGCTTCATTCTTCATTGAGATTACTTTAGATTATGCTCCAAAAATGTTCATAAAAGAGAATAATTCATATTTTCCCATCAGTCATTCCTAAGATTTCCAACCAATTACATTCCTTCAGGCGCTTCAAAATTACGTCACTTTAATCACAAAATATCCTCTGCCTGTTTGTCCCATATTAAGACCTCCGCGTCTCAGACCAGGGGGACTCCGAGGCCGCGTAAAGAGCCCTGCCCGGCGCCTCGCCGGGAGAGGCGGGCACAGCCGGTTCGAGTTCCCGCCGCCGCGGCCGAGGGAGCGGCGGGGCGGGGCCGCCGCCCCTGGGCCGCAAACGCGCCCCTGCGGCGGCCATCACGAGGCGGCGGCCGCGCGGCGCGACCCGCCCGTCCCTCCCGGGGCCCTCCCGGCGCACTCGCACCCCCTCAGCGACCCTCGAGTGCCCGTAGCGACACGAGGCGGATCCGCAGCTCCCTCAGCCATCCGAGCGCCGCCGCAGCGGCACGCAGGGCATCTGCCACCCCCGCAGTTACGTGCAGGGTGTCCCGTACGCCTCCCAGAGACCCTCACGGCCCCTCAGAGACTCTCGGGGCAGCGCCCCCTCAAATCGCCTCTGTGTCCCCTCAGCAACACACCGGGCTTTTGCCACCCCTTCAGTGACCCGCAAATGCCCCCTCAGAGGAACGCGGGGCTCCTGCCTCTCCTCAATTGTCCCTCAGAAGAACACATTGGCATCTCAATCCTAACTCTTAAGTAACAAAAGGTTAACCACCCGTAATACTGTAACAATTTTGCAGGTAATACAAACGAGCTCTCGAAAGGCAGGGAGAGACCAAGCATCATCCAAAGCAAGACAGCAAGTTCTAACTGAACTTCCGAAAAGGCAAAATTAGCTTAAATCAAATTAAACTCAATAAAAAAGGACCAAGCATGCACTGTAGAGGCAAAAGGTTCAAACATGAGGAGTAATATAGAAGTTTTCATCAAAAGGCCACCACAGAAGGAACTGATGACACAGCTTTACACAAATATGAGTTTGCTAACGATATCCTGCAAATGTGATGTTGCACGGAAGGCATTTTAAAATGTATCTGAAGGCTAAAGAAGACGGAGTGAGGTTTTGGCACAGAGATCCACCTCACTCCCAGCACTGAATAAATCTGCTCTCTACCTCTCTCACAACAGAGTTTTCTTTTCTTGCCCAGTTTTGAGCTTCACATTTACCTCCCCTCAGTGACCCTCATGGGCCCTCAGCCTCCCCACGAGACCCTCAGGGGCCCTCAGCAACACACAATTCCAGAAAGGAATCGGCCCTTCCTTCAGGGACCTACTACGCCCTCAGGGATACGCAGGGCACCTGCCACTCCCTCAGGGACCCGCGTCCCCTCAGGGACACTCACATCCCCTCATCGTCACTTCGGGCACCCAACTCTCCCTCAGGACTCGTTCCAGGCCTTACATATTACCTCATACACTTCTTTCAAAATATTCCTTCAGTCCCCTGCAGATGCCCTTCGAAGTTTACCCACAAAAAATGCTCCTTCTTGCCCCTTAAAATGACCTCAGGCTTTATCAGAGAATTTCCTCCACCTATCCTCCCCAAATTACCTCACACTTTTTCCCAAAAACAATTTCCTTCCTTAGGAACCGCCTCAGATTTTCCCGCATATCCTCCACACATGACCGCAGCTTTCGTTCCCATACCGCTCAATTTTAAGGAAAACGTTCATTCCTTGCCCCACAGACGACGCCAAGAAATTCCACCATTCCTCCCCTCTAAAGACCTGGCCGTCCCCTTTATTTTACCTGAACATTTCCTCTCGCAAACTCAAACACCGCGCAGTGCTGTGACGGCCGCCGTCCGTTCCGCCTCCGTGTCTCAGCCCAGGGAGCGCCTCTGGGGGACTCCGAGGCCGCGTAAAGAGCCCTGCCCGGCGCCTCGCCGGGAGAGGCGGGCACAGCCGGTTCGAGTTCCCGCCGCCGCGACCGAGGGAGCGGCGGGGCGGGGCCGCCGCCCCTGGGCCGCAAACGCGCCCCTGCGGCGGCCATCACGAGGCGGCGGCCGCGCGGCGCGACCCGCCCGTCCCTCCCGGGGCCCTCCCGGCGCACTCGCACCCCCTCAGCGACCCTCGAGTGCCCGTAGCGACACGAGGCGGATCCGCAGCTCCCTCAGCCATCCGCACGCAAACGCGCTCCTGCGGCGGCCATAGTAACACATGTGCACATCCCTCCCTTCAGGGGCTTTCCTGACCCCTCAGCAGCACACCGTTAATCGGCCATTCTTTCAGTGACTTGTTACGCCCTCAGTGACACACGGGGCACCTGTCACTCCCTCAGGGACACGTCTCCTCAGTGAGACTCCTATTTCGTCACCGACCCCTAAGTCCTCTCAGCATCACAATGCCTCCCACCTCTCCCTCAGTGTTCACTGTGGTCCCTATAGATTGCCTCAGAGTTTCCCTTCATAATGTCCCCCATCTGCACCTATGCGTTACCTCTCAAGCCTCAAAATGCCACCTACTGATTACCTCTGATTTTACCTCCAAAATGTCTTTTTGTCCCCTACTGATTTCCCTCACATTTTCCCTCACAAAATTTCCCTATTTGTCCCATACGGATTACCTCAGATTTTGCCTCAAATATATTAATTCAGTCTCTTGCAGAATACTTGAGATTTTACCTCATAAATTTCTTTCTGGCCCTTAAAAATTACCTCAGGTTTTGTCACAAATTTTTCTCTGCCTGTCCTCCTCAAGTTTCCTCAGACTTTTCCAGCCTTTTCCCACAAACAATTTTTCCCTCTAGAAATTGCCTCAAATTTTCCTGCCAAAAATATCCTCCTGAGATTACTGCATCTTTTGTTGCCACAGTCCAGTGGGAGTAAATCTCCTGAACTTTACCCCCAAAATGTTCCTTCTGCACCATCCAGGTGATGCCAGAGAATTCCAGCATTCCTCCCGTCTGAATTTCTTGCTGTCACCTCTGAGTTACCTCAGCATTTCCCCTCACAAACTGAAACACCATGCAGTCATGTGATGGTGCAGGCCCATCCATTTTTTACCATAAAATCCCTGTTCTTGGTTTTTCAATTGTTCACAACCGTATCTCCCCAATATGACATTTCTTATAGTTCTTTCTTTCCCATTCCACAGATTTCCAATCCCTGTTTTACGTATCCATTTCAACTGTGTATCACAGTTTTACTTCTCTTCCTACCATCTGTCTTCCCCATTATCCTGTCCTGTTTTCTCCCCTTAGTATTCAAGTAATCTTCTTCCAGCTTGCTCTGTTGTTTCTTATGGACATCCCCAGTCACACCCAAAGCTTTACTTTCCTCTTCTTGAAAATAGAGCACTTAACCCTTCTGGATGCTCTATGGACAAACTCCGTTTGGGAACAGGCTGGTAGCACTTTGTGCGACTGCCTGTAGCACTCACAGGTGACCCCAGAACCATAACCTTAGTGTTCTGCCATTACCAGGACTGGAGATCTCAGTCAATATATTCAGGACATTTAATGACTAAATTACAAATCCATTACAAATGCACAATTATTATTTTTTGTTTAAGGCTGTAAATGTAAACACTTTTGTACAGTATTGGTACACAAAGAGAGTGTCTGTCTGAAGCAAAGCCTACCACATTCTTCCCCCTGATAATTTTTAGCCCTCACTCCAGATTTTAGGAAATTTAGAGACACGTTTACCATAGGGCTTTGAAGACTTTTTTGTACCTCGAGAGCACTGTTTAACAGCCTCACCTCTAGGATGGCTCTCTGCCCAGAGAAACTGCCAGAGAGCCAAGCCCCTTGGAGACAAAGGCAAACCCTCACATAGCTCCAGAGCTGCTGCAAGAGGAGAATCTGATCCATTGACTTGCTTCCCAAATAGCATCTGCTGGAAGGTGCCTGTCTGGCCAATACCTGTGGTGTTTCCATCTCCAACTGAGATGAAGTCTAGTGCCAGGAGTCCTGGGGGGGGCTTCCTTGACAACTGAGATGCACAACTGAGATGCACATGACTTTTCAGGTGCTGTTTTAACTCCTTTGAAACAATGAGCTGCCCCATCAGAACTCAGATAAATAAAACTAAGGTGTACAGCCAAATGGTGAACAGCATTTATGTTCACAGGCAAATTTGAGCTGACCCTGAAATCTGCCATGAAGCAAACCCTCAAGAGAGCAAGTAGGCTGGAAGTATTTCTCCAATTCAATAGGGCAGAGATCTTGCAATATTATCTACTTTGTTATTTAATAGCCTTTAGATTAGAAATTTCAAGGGACATAAGGTATTTCCATGGGATATACAGATAAATCTAACATTGAATTAATTTTAATGTTCTTATTAAATCCAAAGGCTTCTAATTTCAAATTTTATTGCAGACAATGCATGGTTCATCAGAAGCACTAGGTGCATTTATTGAAATCAGAACACATCTTGAAATTATTTTAACAAGACAGTGTGAATTTTAAGCCAAATCTTACAACATCAATAGGAGCAGCAGTATATTATTACTCATTGTCACAAATTTTCTATGGACAGTAAATTCACTGAAAAATTCATATTTTCATCAATTCAAGTTACACTGAAAAGCTTTTTTAGCCCAAAGATGGCAAATACTTTTTTCAAGGAAGAATTCCATTATAAAATATTAAAATACATAAGAATTTCAAAAGGAAATGTTATTTTAGGTTTCATAGTTTTGGCATTTTGACAAATTAGCTACTCTTTAAGGGAAAACTAAAAAAAAAAAAAACTTTAATTAAAAAAAAAGAGAGAGCAAGAGGGAGAGAGAGAGAGAGACCCCCAAGAAGTATCACGTACAATAGATTGACAAGTAGTGTTAAAACCGAAAATATGTTGGGTATTGTAAATGCAGGCGAGTCCAATGGGAAGAAATGATGATGTCTGACTCAGAAGGCTGAATGATTTCTTTATTATAACTATGCTATAATACATTAATATACTACATAAAGGAAGATACTAAAACTACATACTACTTTCTCTAACCACCAAATCTAACTAACAGCTCATGACCCTGTTCTCCAGAGTCCAGACACAGGTGGATCCGATTGGCCATCAGACTCAAACAATCTCACCGGAATCTAATCAAGCAATCACCCCAGGTAAACAATTCTCCAAGCACATTCCACATGAAAAAAACAAGAAGCAGAAATATAAATTGTTTTCTGTTTCTGTCTCTCTGCACCTCTGTGAAAAATCCTGACAGTTGGGGATTTTTTTTGGCTTTTCTTTTTAGCCCTTTTAGATGGAGGACCAAAATATTATTACTCCAGCTGAAGAGTTTTATTTTTCAGTTTAGTAAATAGCCAGAAACATCCATTTCCCTGCTTTGTGCTTGGGAGGAATAAGCGCATATGAGGAAGGCAAGGAGAAACTGAAGGGGGTGCTGTGGATCAAATAAGCAAAGGAGAGGGAATGAAGGAAGGATTTATCAAAGGTGACAAGCCAGATGACAAATGTAAATGTTTTTAAGTTTATCTGCTGACATCAGGATACCTCATAATCATTTCCTTTCAGATCTTTCTGATAACTCTACTCTTTCATTAATTCCTTTTCACTGGCTAGAGGGAGTTGCTTTGTTTAATGATTCTCTAAAGCCATGAAGGCTAAATATCCTAATAATGCAATTGTGTTTCACAAACAATATTACATTCACCAATATAATTAAGTTGTAATGTTTTCTGCAGTAGGCCATGTCCCTAGCAATGGGGTATGCAACATCGTAATCCACAGGCAATTTTGGCAAAATGAACTTGTCCTTTCCCAGAGCTAAATATCACTCACTGGAAAATCATAAAATAGATGGCTTATTCTGAGAGAATATTTAATATCCCAGGAGAAAAAGAGAAGAACCCTGATCACTGACTTCCTCTGGAGTAAAATTCTCCATGCTTGGCGTTTTGCAAGCTTATATCCTTGTTTGATTGTAGGTGCAGCCTCAGGAAAGGAAATAATTCTCAAATTGTCTTCCTCCCAGTCAAAAACGTCCCTTCTTCATGAAAAGAACATCATAGATGCAGACACTGAACCAAGGTGTCAAGGACGACTTCTGCTTAAAAGATAGAACTCACTGATGCAGCATCAGAAAAATCTTGCAAATAACTTAATCAGCTGTTCTTTTACCTACATTTCTTATCACTAATTAAATATTTAATGTAGAAGTCACCTTTAATTTGCTGGTATTCCAGAGGTGTTTTAGGACAAATCAAATTGCTTGTTTAGTCCAGTTTACAGTGGGTTACTGCAGCAGGCAGTGACTCAAACTCTGACAAAGTGCACTGCCACACAACATCCTGAAACAAGCACTGAGAGGTCCCACAAAAACCCTTGCATTTCAATTTCTGTGGATCCCAGTGGTTTAGAGAGAAGTTAGTATGTGCTCTTCTCTCAGAGTTAGGGCCCTTTATTCATTTGCAGAATGAAAGGTTCTCTAAGCTTTTAATGTAGGTCAGACCCAACTCTTCACGGTGTATTCAGGCAAGATGCAGCTGTTAAGCTCGCCTTTAAAATAATCTCATTTCCCTAAACAAGACCTCTGGCTCAGCACTGCAAGTTCCAAAATTAGTGAGTGGTAAATTATCAAAGAAAACACCCATAATTCATTTTTTATTGAGTGAGGTTCAACATTAGATGGGAAAACTAACAAGCACTTTGTGCTTTGAGCTGACTCAAGAAAATACATGGGAAGGGCAATTTTCATTGGATGCACAGCAAGCAGAACTCCCACTCCAAAGGCAAAGATGCTCCTCTTGCGTTATTGTGGCAACTCTGGTGGCTTCAGCTGACAAGGGACCTCTGTCAGATCTCTGCAGGGAGAGACGCTGCAAGTGCAGGCATCAGGTGTTCAGACAACTCAAGTGTCTGGCAGAGACCAAAGAACAATTTCACAGAAACAATAAAACTTCTGTACATTGGAAACTGAAGCATTGTAGCATTTTTTCATTTAAGGCAGCAATTCTTTCATAGTAGAAGAGAAGAATTCAGGCAAAATCTAACAGGGAAAAGCTGGGAAAAGCTGCTGGATGCGATGGAGGCTGTTTCCTAATCCAGAAATGAGATTTCCTCATCTGAAGACCTTCCTTCTTTCACAGTTAACAGGCTTTGTTAAAACAACAAGGGAAACACATTATTTTCATGTTTTCCTTTCTTGCTGCTTGACTGCACTCCTTTGCTTTTATCATGAGCAGTAATTCCCCCGCACACACCCCCTGCTTCAGCCCTCAAGTTTCCACATTACTGTAGTAGGGCTTGAGTGCTGTTAGCATGGAAATGGCATCAGACTACCCATCTTAAAATAATATTTTGCCAGGGTTCAATAATTGTAGTCAAAGATGCTTTATTTGTATATCAGATAGTAAAGTACTATTTTTTCCTCTTTATACTTGAGGGGAATTTTAAAATCCTGGGTTTAGAACAAGCTAAGCTTATGTGTTGCTCAGGAGATCTGAAGTGTGTTTAATAAAAAACGAACATGTAAAATCTTCAAGGGTCCAAGTCGTACCTGTAGTGTCAGAGCTGGGGCTCAGCACACAGAGCAGGAGGCAGCCCATAAAGGAGCCATTGTGTGGGGAGCAGCAGGACACAGTCCTGTATTTATGGAGGATTGACTGTTCTCACTGGTTTTTAAATCAAGCTTTGTCTCATAGCACCACAGTCAAATATCCCAGCCTACCTTTGCCTTTCAAGTGCATCCTTCACTTGATTTTCAGCATAATTCATCCTTCTGTAAAGACACTCAGGCTTTGTTTTGATAATGAGATCACCTTCTCTCCAGTCACACCCTGCTGCCCTGAACTGGGTTGCTTTTTCGAGATACCAGACTGATTTTAGTGCCATTTTAATTCTTAATTTTCTCTTTCTTAGGCTAAGAACAATGACTAAATAAAGCTACATTTTTAAAAAGTTTTGCTTTTGTGTCTTGCCAAATTACCCGTTTCTGGAGACTTGTTGGAACTTAAAAAGAAATAAAAGAAAAAAAGGGAGGTATAATTGTGTTTTTCTTCTCTCCAAGCATTCTTTTTTGTAAGCAAATTTGGGAGAAAAAAATGTGGTGAGAAAGATCTGCTTTCCACAGGTGCTGAGTGCCAAGGTACTCATTACCAAAATTTTTTAAATTTGATTATTTGAAATTGATTTTCAATCCCTTTGCAAATATTCCGTGATTTATGGGCAAATTTTCTATATATTGCTTAATTCCACTGCCTACTTACTCCTTGTATGCTTTTGAAACCACCAATTTCTACAAAAAAACAAATAGTCTCTGCTCAGGTAATGCAGTTCTGCTTCTTGTGTCTTTAACTACAGACAAAAAAAGCAAAAGTTCAGTCATCACATTTGAGAGGGTTGTATCATGGTTTGGGAATGGTATTCTCCAATTTAGTGCTCGCAATAAAACCACTCCTTCCTCCCTAGGGTGGGATGGAGAGGAGAACTGGAGGCACAAAAACTCTCAGGTTTTTGTCTTCAGCTTTGAAGTTAAATTACATTAAATATTATGCTTTTAGTTTCAGCATCAAGAAACCTTAATTAAAAGAATTCTTTAAATTATATTATGAAGATATACAATGATGGCTATGTGTCATTTCTTAACACTCATGGTTTTAATTTATATTATTCACAAAGTTTGCAATGGAAGCATGAAATATTTCCAAAGGGTTCCTCTGCAGTGTGTTTATCAAGGGCCAGCCTCCCTCTCTCATAAATAGACTGTGCCTGGAAACTGGAATTACTTACTTAACACAGCTTTGTTTAAAAGCCTTGCCTTGGCACCCCCATCCTCCCTGACCCTTCCAGCAGGGAGAACAAGGATGTTTTGGCCCTATTTCACTAAAGAATATACCTAATCTCATCACACTCAGCAAAATGCTTAGGCCTATGCTGTGCTTTATCTTTTATTTTCTTTTTAAAGTGGCCTCTTTAACTTTAGCCCTTAACTCCTTTTTCAGAAAGTAGAGAGATTTACAAATTATTTTATATCCCTTAGAGTTCTGTTAAAACAGAAATGAGATTTTTACTTGTCCTGAAAGTGGAAACAACCCAAGCAAAACAAACAACATAAATACACTATTTTTTCTGAGGAGAAAGATTTTCAGGAGATCACAACTTTTCCTAGAGCAGCTGGCACAGCTGGAGAAAAAAACATGGCCAAGGTTTCCAGCCTGCAAACACTTCTTTAATTCCAATACAGAAGCTCTGTAGAGCACAAGGAGTTTTTCAGTTGAGTTTTACTGCACTAAGCATTGAGACAGATCCTGTAATACCTTGGGAGCCCCAGGGTGTTCCATGGACCTGGAGATATTGTGTGTGCAGGAGCTTCAGCCCTTCTCTCCCACTTTACTGGAGCAAATCCTGCGGTTCCTTTTTTTCCTGAGTTTTGGACTTTTTTTTTCCCTTTCCCCCCCTCCCTTTTACTAGAAAGACAGCTTTTATGGCTCAACTTGAATATTTTATAATAATTTTACAAATTTGTACTTGGGGCCAAACTCCTCCTTGCTCCCATTGAAAAAATGAGTCACACTTGGGACAAACAAGCACCTGGTCTCCTTGAGAGAACACAAATTTTAGGTAGCTGCTGCTAATTTCACATCATAAAATGTAACCCTTACCAGATTCAGCTGAAGTAAATCAAGGTGCAAACAGACACTAGGAAACAGTCTTGTTTTGACAGGAACAGGAATATCCTGGAGTGTGATTGTTCCTGAATAAAGCAAAGGTGACTATTGATTGAGTCCAGCTCACTGGGTTGATTCAAATTAAGCATCAGCTTCAGGTCTTGATGTTCAGATCTCAGTCACAGAAACTTCTGAGAGCTTACATGCAAAGCTGCTTGTATTTTTAGCATTCAGGAACACACATAATCATGAGATATAATTATATGTAGGAGTTTTTATTGAGAGCTCTAGGAATCAGGGGTACAGACCCAAATATGACTCTGACATGGCTTTCGAACTGAACATATTTTATATTCTATTGTTATATAACTTACATATTAATTATTAAACTTATATTGTTCTATTGTATACATTGACTTTATTCAAGCACGAGTTTCTTGTGATCTTTCTTAGGCCTCTGACCACAGTTTCTCATGATTATTCCTACGATTAAACAGTAATTATATTTAATTACTAAACAATCACCATATCTAACAATTATATATCATGTACTAGCTACACTGGTGCAATTCTAGCAAGGTGCAAGGCCTTCAGGTACCTAGGGTATTTTTGTATTCAGGGCCTACTAAGCTTAATTTTCCTTTTACCCTAAATCCCCATGATTTTAAAACCCTTTTACTATCAGTATCACTGCAAATAAGCATTTATGGAAGTTTTCTGTTTGTCATAAGAGATAAAGACCTCAGAAACGGCTCAAAGATACAAGTAAAAGCTGTCAAATTTGTGTTTGAAAACAAACATAGAAGCTGTCAATTGTTTGTTTATTTGTTTGCTTACAAGAGGGCAAACAAGGGACAATACAAGCCTGGAATAAGGGTCAGAGAGAAGAGGCTGGGAGAAAAAGGCAATGCAAGGAAACTGAAAAGGGGATTGTTCATAGGAAAAGGCATTTGTAACCCTCAAGGATATTCTTCAGAGCTGAAATAAATCCTGGACTCCTAAAACTCAGCAGACCATTACTATCTGCATGTATTTATTAAACCCAGTGAGAAAGGCACAGTTCATCTCCCTCTAAGGTCTGGGCTTACATCTCTGCTGAGCAGTAAAGACAAAAACCAGAGATTCCTACTTGAGATATGGAGCTGCTAAATAATTAGAACATCTTTATTAGCAAGCATGTCCTCAAGAAGCTTATCAAAAGCCTCAAAAATAACCTAACTTATATTTCTGACTATAAAAATGTCTATTTAAAAAGATATTATTATTCAGGATTGGGTTTTTTTCAGTGTAGGTTAGATACATAACCAAGTACACTGTAAATGGTATCTTCTGTTGAGATATTCTTGCAGCTGTTCCATGATCTGCTGTTCAAAATGCTCCAGATTTCAAAAAGGCTACAGAATCTAAATTTGTAACACTAGCCTTTGTAAGAAAGGTTTGAAATATTGAGGATTTTCAGATATATAATCTGTTTTTTCCACTGTTTCTGTTTGAATTCATAGACTATAAATAACAAGGAACTCTTGCTACTTTTACCTGTTTCTCCCAAAACTTCGATGTGGGGATTTGACACTTAAAGTTAGATCATATGTGAAGAAAGGAAGATATTTTCATGGAGTTTCCCTTCTCAGGAATATAAGAACTATTTTCATTCTAGAAATGACTGACTTATCCCCTTAGAGTGGCAAGTACCAAGTGGAAACCATTATCTTTGGAAAGAGGTTTTCAACTTTAGGATGAGTAAGCATCATCTGTCATTTCATGTCTTTGAGCTGCCTTAACTGAAAAGTTCAATAAGTTAAAGCCAAGAAAAGGGAGGTGGTGGGGGAGGAACCAAACCAAGACCAAGAAAACCCCCAAATTTTATTTATTTCCAGCAAAATGAGTATTTTAGCTTTTTGCTTGCATACAGATATTATGCTTGTGGAACATTTCTATGTAATGCTCTTCTTTTTAGCATCTTCTGAGTTTGTTTGAAGTTTGTCAATGCTCCAGCATTGTGAGGATGAAGTCCAGATGTCATCAATTTGAAGTCCAGGGTAGATGATGGATGATCCTCAACACTGTTTATAAACAGAGGGAAAACACAGAGACAGCATAACAGCCTGGCTTGTCTTTCATTTCTGAAACATTAAAAAAATATAAGAGATATTGGTTCATTCAGAAGAGAGTTCTAGAAATTCCATTTTAAAAATGTATCATTTTACATAAGAAAAAAGCTCCAAATAGTCACACAGAAAGATTTCCCCCACACAAAAAGGAAACGTTTCTTTTTTGATCTTCATACAAAGCATTTCAGCAACAGGTGAACTGCAAAACCTATCACTTCTGTTAGAACAAATAACTAAAAATGGGCTTTTATCTGAATCTTATCCTAACTCCCGGGCAAGCTCCAATCTTGCACTACCTCATTTAAACCCACACAGGCCAAGAAATGCCAGTGGGAAAGAGACCAAGCACAAAAGTGGGATGGATTTTATGAATTCTGATCTGTGATTGAAGCTGTTATTTTACTTAAGTTTTCAAAATACTTGGTCACAATGTATAAAATAAACCTGGCATTTAAAGCACAAGACCCTTCCACATTGCGCAGATTTCCTGAAGATGACATAAGAATATATCTTCTCTCAAATCCAGCCTCTATTTCAAGCCTCTTTTCCTCCCCTATTTCAAGTCACTATTTATATGTTTTTTAATGTAGTATTTAATTTTTAATTGTGGACACTTTAGTGGTTAAAGCTAATTCTGTTGTTTTTCTGCAATATGAGTTGATGCTGATATAATTATATAAAATGTGAGGAACAAAAAAATACCATGAAAAAAAAAATAAGCTGCAGTAAAATGGATGAGGCAAAATAAACATCCATATAAGACAGATTTAACCTTTATCTCCATTGCTGTGATAGCAACATTGGCCATAAATCTCACCTATAAGATTATTAATAAGCTAAATCTTTTGTTGATGGTTTGAGCTAATTAATTAAGGAGTAAGTGAACTGATGAGGGGAATGAAGCACCACTAAAACTAAGCTACAGATCAATTACAGAATAACCATTTGAATTGCTACTTTTCTCTGTGTAATAAAGAGCACCTGACCCTGCCAAGGATTACAACAATAGATGGGTATTATTTCAGATAATGCCAAAATATAGCTGCAACTCAGAGCAGTATGGATGGAAGGTGCTCCAAACTTAAAGAAGGAACTTACAGAGCATTCTTTGCTCAAGGCTGAAACAAAGAATTCTATGAGAAGTCCCATAAAGAATTATAGGAGAATTATATGGGGAAAGAGAACAGAACAGTTCTGGGCCTTTCTACCAGGGAGACCTGGGTCTGTCACTTTGGCACTAATTCAGGCTCTCCAGTGACTTTCTAGAGGTTATGAGAGCTATGGAATCACAGGTGACAATGGTCAGTGTCCTACACCCGTTCCCCCCCCCCCGCCCCCCCCCCATCAATTTTCATCATTTTTACACTTGGTATTTTCACCTGCAAAGGTCAGTAGTTTCAGGAAACAGGCAATAGTCAGTAAGAAGCATCTATAAAAACATCACTTCAGATAAATATAGTCAATGGTTTCTTGGTAACTGATTAGTAGAAAATGAAAAAGGTGTGTAAGATTTTGCTTTAGATAAAGGGGAGATGTTTTAGATATAAAGCACATAGGGATGATGCCAATCTCCTCAGTTTTGATGTCTAGGCTGAAATATTCTTATATACAATGACATCTTCATGATCCAGGGACATATAAGCCTTAAGGGTGGCACTCCCTGAGAGAGGCAATCTTGTGTCTATTGTATTTTCAAGGTTAAACATTTTTCAAAACTAGAGGGAAAAAATCTTCTTTAACCTTTTTTTGTGTTCACAATTAAAATCTATACAGTTTCATTTCTCTCTCTCTTAAAACACTTGAGCTCTGCCATCTTTGCTTAGGATGAAGTGCAGTTGACTTCATTAATAGTGCCAATTATTTTTCTTAGAGCAAAACAGAGGCAAGGCAGATTATACTGCCTCTCCTCAGCTGCACTTTGTACTGCAGCTTTTTTTTCCTCTTTTAAAATTCAAGGGGTGAATGCAAAACAATTGCTGAGTGGGCTGTTTTGTATCCTAACCAAATATAGTGAGTGACAGAGGAGTGTTATGCTATAAAAGGAAAATAAGTAAAAGAAACATGCAGTACTTAGAATGGAAGGAGCTATAGGGAGGCAGAGAAAGGAAATTATCCTTTAGGAATCTGGCACATGGATTGTTATGTTGTTAGTATTTAATAATATTTCTGGGGAGAAAGAAAATTACATTTTTCCAGTCATTTTGCTGGCATCTTGTCTTTCCAATTAAATTTTAATAACAAATGAAGTTCCTTCAATATATTTCAGTCAATTCCATGGGCACATGTCATTCCTGTTTTAAATTCCATGTCCTCTACTAAGCTTTTTAATACATCTACTTATGGGAAATGGAGAGGAACAAGAGCTCAGATAATAAATTTGAATAATTGTCTCATCATCAACTCCAGTGCGATGACAACAATTGACATCACTAGTAGCTGTGTCTATGTTATTAATTACTCCACTCTGTGTGGCTGGGAAAAGGGGATGTTTCCCAATTGACTAATGGCTTTAGTAACCTCCCTTGCATATATATTTTACAAAGTTTCCAGAAGTCTTCAGGGTCAGCTGCCAAAAACTGAAACCAAACTGAAATTATATTCAGGCCCTCTTCCAAGTCTAGCTCCATTTAAATATCTCCTTAGGAAAGGATAAATAAAACAGCTGTAAACAGAGCTGGAGGGAGGATGGTGGAGGACCAGACTCACAAGTGCCAGCTATGGGTACACACTGCAAAAATATTTAGACAAAAATTAGAGACCACCTCTCACTTCTTCCCACCTGGTTAAAAATCTTCCTTTTGCCACTGACATATTAGACAATCCTACAAATTATTGCAATTTCAATTTCCACTGTGTCATTTCTACGGCTGAACATTCAGCCATATAAAATAATTAATCAATCTTAATATTGATGTTATCAAGCACATCTCTCTTTTCAAACATGTTCTTAGTATTGTGGCATTTTCAGACTGATAATATATTAAAATTACATCAATACATAAATATATCAGCAAAGTTTCTTCCTTTCTTAATACAGATTTCCTTCTGAGAATTCAGCATCTATTTCTGGATAAATTTCAGTCATTATCATGCCACCGACTTTAAATATCCTGAATTTTGATCATATGGACATTTTCCCTTGAGGTAGTTGAAGACATTTGTAATTGTGGGGTGGGACGCTGTTATGAATTAAAAAGTGATTAAGTTGTATGAAGAACAGAGGATAAAATGTTCTGTTCTCTGCAACACAGTTTAAAAGTATTAAAGTTCCTTATCAGGATTTTTAAGAGTATACTTTTTACAGAATTTTGCAACATGGAAATAGCTGAGACAAATGTAATATTTAGTGAGTTTTCACGAGTCTGTGATTATTTGTACAAAAGTGAAAGAAATTTAAAAAATATACTTAAAGAATGATGAAAAAAAAAATTCAAACCCAGAAATAAAAGCCAAGTAAGATTTGATGTCTCCTACAATAAAAGACACAGGGTAATTGGATTTTGTAATGAAAGCAACTTACTCTTAACCTGAGAATTCTTTGGTTGTATTTCCAACAGCACTGAAGGACAATATCACGTAAAAATTAGCCAATAAATATATTCTAAATATTAACTGTCAGTGCAATGAGTATGTGGTATCACTGTCATAACAAGATAAAAACATATTAAACTCACATTATCTTATAGCAAAAGACACAAACTCAGTGGAAATATAATCTACAGTTACCGAATGACAGTCACCTAAAAAATCAGACAAAATTATTAGCAAGATACTGGCAGAAATATTGAACTGTGGATAAATAGTCTCATATCTTTTTAGCAAATCCCAAATTTGGAGATTTGTGATTTGATACCAGAAAAAAAAAATGTTTAAATTTCAATTATTAATATTATGAACAGGACATAGGCACCTGTTTATGTAGCCAATAAATACATTTCATCACTATGGTTGCAAAAACAAATGCTGACTAGCAAAATGTGACAAAGTGAAATAAAATGATTAAGAAATAGAATGACACATGATCTGAATTGCATTAGCCTCCAGAGTGTTTGAGCTAAAGTGGATTTAACTGGATGAACTGGTGGTTTGTTGTCTTAACTGCTACAGCAAGATACATTCTATTCTAATTTAAACTGCAGGACCTGGCAGCAATTCCTACTTCCTTGATTAGGGACTTCAGTCCTTACTGCCACATCAGAGTGAGATCTGTTCTGAATTATCCCCCTCCTGGAACTTAATTTCCATTGAAAGAAAACCTAAACATGTGTGCATGAGCTGAACCACAGTTTTATGAAATTAATCTGTCCTTCATTCTGCCCTTCCATTGCTCTTCATTTTTGTTCAGTAAGTCCCTTAACACTCACAGAAAATACCTTACAGTCACATCTAAGTTACTCTATAACTAAAACTGACAAACAGAAAGCCAACTTGTTTAGATGTTGAATGTTTGGACACAGTGCAGTGTTGTCAGATCTTTTTTTGATTTATAGATCCCCTTTTTCCATTGATGGAAAGGACACTGTGCAATAAATCTGATCTACTGACAGTAGACTCTTGTTCCAAATCCACTGGTGGGCCACAGGTGGAACAAAATCTAATTTTTGCATAGCAGGTTCCAGAGTAATTTACAATTAACCTGAGGAGCACACTGGACCTCCACTGCTTGACAGGAATTTCACCATTGCCCGCAGTTTCATGAAGAGTCAGACAGTTTCTTTTGGGGGCAAATAATTCAATAGGAGTCAAGGAAAGTTAAGTTTGAAGAATATGTGTGTTTTGAGTCTGATCCAAAGCACACTGATTGTCAGAGGAAGCATTTGCCCACATATTCCTCTGCTAGCAAAGATAACTTTTATAAGAAGCAACCACTTTAATGACTCAGAGTATAAATGGTTAACATGAGGTCATAAAGGTTCTTCCCTTGCCTCCCCTGCATATCTACAGCTATTGCATGGCACTGCAGTGCGTATTTAGAGCCAGACAGGCTGCTCACAGAGGTGCACTGCCATCATCCATAACCTACAGTGGCAGGACTCAGTTTTATGTGAGATGAGGTCTATTTAATATTAGTAGACGTGTACTGATCCTAAGGCCAGGGAAAATCTCAGCAATCACACAACTTCACAGGAGATGTGATGGGTTCTCTGTCTTGTAGTGACATCACACTCAGGCTGGATTTCACTGTGTAACCTGAGTGATGTAAATATGCACTAAAATTAAAGGCAATGAAGTCTGGTATGTATTTTTTAAAAAAACCTCGTAATTTAAATCAATTATTTAAAATTTAGAAACATCTTGCTGAACGTAGACCCTGAGTTTCTGCTTCCTATAAAATGATGTATTCCCATCCTGATGGAATTAATGATTTTAATTAAATTCAAGAATAAGTGGAGTGTACTGAAAAAAAATTTTTTTTTTTGACTCAGTTTGTGTCTGTGCTATTAGAGGATAAGAGAAGAAAAAGTTATGTAATTCCTTAGGACAGGTAATTGAGCCTTTCCCAGCTCAGGGGTACCTGTATGCTGTGGATCTATTTCCTCAGAGTATATCAGCATCCCAACAAAATTCCATTTCTGTGCAGGGTTTTCAGCCTGTAGTATGAGATCACAGTTTTCTCCTAAATTTAAAATTTGCTTTAAATTACCCACAAGCACCACGGCTGTTTTTTACTGGATGTGTTCATCCCTAAAGAATGTCTAGGAGCTATAAATAACCCTTAACCACCTAATGTTTGAACTGGTGGAATGAGAGCTGGCAGTCAGAAGCCAAATGATTTCACTATACATGGTAAGTATTCTTTTCAGTAAAATAAACTCCAAATATTTCAGGACTCAAGGCACAGAGGGCTCAAAAATTCAATGTCAGGACAGCCCACTTTGGTAAATGATTACATTTTGTAAAAAAGCAGGACAAATTTCATGATGGCCAAAACTGTGTTGACTTTCACAGACATTTTGTGTAAGCAGAGGAGTTACACCATTGGTATCAGAGGGATCTAGACTTGAATATGCCTCAGGGGATGGAGCCACTGTCATTTTTGGTCTTTGGTATCCCACCAGAAGTTGTGAGCAATCCCTGCATTCCCAGAGCCCACTGGAGTAGCAGCTTATGTCAGCAGTTATTGAACAGGTTTAGCTGACCTTGGAAAAACCACAAATCTCATCTGTTTGAGATCAGAGGAGATGATTTTGTCAGCAATTACACAGTGCCTACTTTAGGAGTTTATTCAGACTTTTCAAAGGCCTGACAAATGCAAGGAACAAATTTCAATCCCAATAAATGCAAGGAGGAAAGAGAACTCAAGCTCATAAACCCAGCCTTTCAGGATATTGTATCTGGAAGTATGTATTAGCAATTTAAAGATCCTAAATTTGAACTTTACTCCCCTTTATCCCCAGACTACAGGAGTGCCAAGAGGCCAAGTTAAAGTGTGACTGTGCTCACTGGGAGCTCTACTGGCCCTCAAGCAAACAGGCTCTTGCATTGAAGAGTTAACACCCTGAATTAAAACCAGCAGCAGAACAGAGGCAGCCAGCAAGGCCATGGAAGGACAGATACAAGTTATTTACATAAATCAGCTCTGGAAGGAGTTAGTAAAACCTAAAAACAGAAACATTTTATGTTCCCTGAAAGCAACAGGCAAAGCCAGGTCGTAACCAAAGTGGAATCCACCTTTGTTCAGCACTTTTGAGATCTAAATGAGAGATCTAGAATATGGGGGTTTTTCTTCAGAAAAAAATGAGACTCAGAATCCACAATCAATATTAAAAAATCTGTTATCGCCACCATTCAGAAAAACCCAAATAGTACCAACACCACATCCCCCCAGAAAAGATATTTCCTTTGAAGACAGACAAAATTAGGTTCTTATTACCTTTAAAAGCCGAGTCACACGTGGACAGTTCTGGATTGCAGCAGACCTCTGAAGAATGGGCATCCCTCCCAGCAGAGCTCTGAGATAGGATTTGATGGCTGCTAATGGTAAATAACTTTTTTTGGGGTAGATAAGTAGAGGATGATGTTCAAGTTTATTATTCCATAGCTCATGGATATAAATTTTAGGTAGAATAGCCCTAACTGATTTATAACTGCATATTTGTGTTATCTAATCTTCTATTTCTTTTAGGGGGGATCACATAAATACAAATCTTTCCTTGAAAACAAAAAACTCCTTAGTGGAAAAAAGTGTGGCATTGTCACAGATCCTACATTCACTAAGAAAGTATAAATTTATACCCTTTTAAGAATAATGTTTTATTTCCTAGGTGAGCTTTCCCCTGCTGCTTTAAAAAGGGCAATTGTGAAAAACTTTGATCAGTCATGAAATTTTTCTTGAAGACAAAAAAATCTTACCTGTGAGGGTGGTGAACCCTGGCACAGGTTGTTTAGGGAAGCTGTGGCTGCCCCTGGATATGTCCAAAGCCAGGCTAGACAGAGCTTGGAACAGCCCGGGATAATGGAATGTGTCCCTACCCATGAGGGGAATGAGATGAGCTTTAATAACCAAACCATTCCAACCAAACTATTCCACCCAAACCATTCTGGGATTCTGTGATTTAATGAAAAGACTGAATAATTAACTGATAGCATGATTTTGGAAAGTTTGATGAAACTGCATTTCCCATTTATGCTTTTTCTTCAGCATTTGATGTATTTTAGGAGCCAGAACCTCTGTTAGTTTCATAGGCTTGCAAGAAGTCAGAGATGATGTTTGACAGCAAACTTTCCTCCTAAGGTATTAATGAACTTAAAGAATTCTACCTATCATTTTTTTTCTTCTTTTGCTCCTGCTCGTTCTACAGTCAGGAAGATTAAATATTTTTGCTTGCATTTTTTAGATTAATTTGAAATTCATATTAATTTGAAATATCCACACCTTCTGAAACGAAGCCTTTCTTATTCCAGCCCTGCTCTCTCGCTTGTCTTGCCCTTCCTAAAAGACTAATAAAATGACTGAGTGATGTAGTTTGGCTGCTGTTCAGCTGAACTCAGGACACAGGGAGAGAGTGCAAGTATTCCCAAATGAAAGGAAGAAAAAGTACTTTTAGATTATACAAATAATCACCATTATTTGTGTTTCCTGTCAGCTGCTGGATCCAAAGTATTCTTTCCTCACGAAGGTGAATGAAATTGTGGAAGAACTGGGGACTCTGACAATTCTAACAAGCCAAAATTATTCTAAAATGATTTTGTTCTCATCTTCAGGAAAATGAGGCCCATAAGAGAAATGTTGCTGTGCTGCAGAATATGTTACAACATGCTAACTCCTCCCTTTTGTCTGGAGAAAAATCCTCATCTGCAGTCTCAGAACAGTGGCTGAGATTCTGAGCTGGGGCTTCCATTTTCCTCACCTGTTTGTGAGCTTTGAACCCAAAAACACAGTACATTGTAAAAGTTGTAGATTTGCAAAATCACTGAGGGAGGACTCCATACAAAGCCATTGTGCTGAAAGAGCAAGGCACAGACACATTTTGACAAGCCAAGTGTTCTGTTTGCTAGGTAGGCCATGTCATTTCGCATATTTACCAAGGGCTAGTAGATATAAGCTAATAAGCCTCAAATTCTGAAGAAAAGCAAGTCTGACCACACCAACCTGGAATATGGCCAAAGCCCTAAATGTCATGTTGCTCTCATGAGTCTGTAACCATCTGACCTTTATGAATGCAGGGGCAGTACAACCTTAGTAAGTCCATGGAGCTCTGCCTAACAAATCTGGCCTTTGATTACATTTATTTTCTCACAACCACTGCAAAATTCAAGAACTACTCCATGCAAGTTGATAAGAGATGGAGAAAAAAATCAGGATTTAAATGGTCAGAGCATCAAGTCACAGCTTTCCAGAGGGAAATCCAGCAAGATATTGGCTGGCCAAATCTTGGCTGTGCATGAGATCACACCAGAAAGACTTGTGATGGAGTTTTTAGTTCAACCATTCTTAAGGAAAGCTCAGTTTCCTGTGAATTCCAGCCTGGTTTTTTTAGCCAATGAGATAAAGTGCTTAAATTTACTTCATCCTGGGAATATGGGACATTAACAAGTTTAGTATTCACTTCACACTACTTACAGCTGAGTAGAAGCCTGCTGCTAATAATGTTTTCCTATTTAGACTCCGCTAGGAATTTGAAGATGCCTGGAGGGAAACCTGCTCCTCTGCCACGTTCCTGTTTTGGACAGGAGTAGGAGACCATCAAGAAAAGATATGGGGTGCTGCAGAAACAAGTTTTGACTTGTTAGCTTTGCTCCCTCTCTCTTTACTGGTGCCTCTCTCCTCACACAAACCAGGCTCCATTCCAGTCCCATTTTGTGTTCCACTGCAAACTCTGCAACCACATAAAGCTGCAAAACAGGCTTCCAAATCCCAGTGTAGGTTTTATAAATGATGATAAGGCTGTGGAGTTAATTTTTATTTACATAACATTTCAGGCAACCAACGTAAACATTTGTAAGTTGTATGAAGGAATGTCATGGTGGTTCCAAGGCACGTATGGGCATATGGACAATCCTCCAGACAGATTTAGGGGCACCTGCTGCTACTTGTTCAGAGAAAAGCACAACCTTCTCTCTCCATATTTTCACACGTGCTTGGCTCTCAAGCATGTGAACAGAGTACACAGGCCCAGTGTTTTGTTAAAGGGAAGAGAAAGGGACACGTTCCACTGGGATTTCATGGATTATAATTATTTCCAAACCAAGACTATTTAATTAGGGTGAGAAGGAAAAGAGCAGGAAGAATAAACAACACAAGCAATATAAAAAAAAAAAAAATTACAATAAAATATGTTCACTCCCTTAAGCAATGGCCACCAAGATCAGCCACACTACACAAATATTCCAAGACACAGCAGAAGGGGAAGAGTATATTAAAATAAACATTGGCCACACACCGCTTTTGACAACAGACTTGAAAGAAGAACTAGGGGATCACACCTCACCCCTCTGAGCCATGAGCAGCAACCCCTTGGCCCAGAGAAGCAGGGCAGTAGCAGCAGCAGAGCCTCCCTCTGGCACAGTGCTAAATGCTATAAGGCAGGAATCAAAGTCCAATAAAACAAAATGCCCAACTGGGTAGATCCAGATGAGAGCTCTTCTGGGCCCTGTGTTAGTCTTGGCACCCTTGCCAATGCAACAAAAATGGAGAACTCTTAAAATCATGCTGAGCTCACAGCAGTTTAGACTTAATTTAGCGTAAGCATCTGCCCTACAGACCAGGGAATCACCAAGAGAAGCAGGAGGACAATTCAACTGGATTTGTTCAAGTTTATGAAAGCAGAAGGAATGACAGATTTCCTACAGGGGAAAAAGAGAAAAGGACAGCATGTCTGTATGGGCTCTGGGATCCTCTCCCACTCTGTGGCTCCGAGTTCTCTGCTGATGACAATCCTACGGGGAAGGAAGGGCACATCTCGTCTCCTACAGCTGGTGGAGGGTCTGTAAGAGCATGTGGCGAGCAAAGGAACAGGAGTCAAGAGCACGGTTGGGCCTGTGGAAAGAAGGGAGAGAAAGATTTAAAATACTGAATTTAAGAATGGCTTTGTGTCTGCCTTCGACTAAGCAAATAAACACAATTTTCAATGCATTGGATGTGTATGCCCCAAAACCTACAGATTTTGCCCTCAGTTATCTTTTCCAATACAATTCCATCACTGCTGCCCAGATCACTGCTTCCCATTCAGAGCCTGCTGTGGAAAACTCTCTCTCCTTAGAGTCCAAGTCAGGAAGACATTGGCCTAGAATAAGAACATTTATTTCAATAACTATAAACAATCTGCTACTGACTTTTATCTCTGCAGCCCAGTGTCTCATTCTGGGTAGAATGATGGAGGTGGAAATGCCCTTCCCTCTCTTTCAGTAATGGATTTTTCCCACCAAGTTTCATTGTCTAGAGCCCCAAAACACAGGAGATGATCCTATGAGCACTCCAATCTTTTCTCACCAAGTCATCTGCTATCTATAATCAGATGGTCACTTTGGTCTCAAGATTTTAAAAGTCTTTAAAAGAAGCAGCATAACCTCCTGTTACTCTTCCCTGAGGTCAAGTAACAGCTGACTGGCTTTGCTGGGCTGATGCCCATTAGGTTTTGCCTTTTTTTCTTTTATATGTTCTCTGCACACATGCATTCGTCACACATGTATTTGCACCTCTATAATCTATTGTATAAATGACCAGCTTTCCCAGTACTTTTCCATGGCCTCTCCTTAAGCAGAAATCCAAAAATTTCAGAGCACCAAGCCCCAGGAGATACAAGACTCCATACTATCTTGGTTCTTCCTGGGAACCAAGGCTGATAACAACTCTTCAAGATACATTTTCATGGACAAAGTACAACTAGTGCTAAGGGGAGGCTCCAGAGAAGGGGCTTGACCCAGGGGGGAATTGCATCACCACTTGTCCTCATCATTGGTGTTTCTTATCAATTATACTAGTTTTCTAAAACCTATAAAATGTATTTATATACATGCAGAAATATACATGTATATTTCTGTTTCTGCAGGCTAATTGTTGGTTCAGCATCACAAACTTTTACCAGTCTCAATCCATCCATTAGGGAACTTCCTCCAAAGGATTTTAATCCAGTATTTTCCACTGTTCTGAGAACAGAAATCATTAATTTTACCTCTCTCCCACCTCACCGCAGCAAAATAACCTTTAACAATTAATATCTGTGAAGCTTACTCAATCTGGGGAAAAGGGTGAGCTGAAATAGAGTGGAATATCTAGGAAGCATATGACCAGTTGCTGTAGAGGTTGTTTGGTACTTCACTCCATGGCTGCTGCCGTTTAATAGAAGCACATCCTGGAGGAGACCTAACTATTTTATTCCCCCCAAGAGCCATTCAATGCCTCATACACAGTGTCACAGAATTACAGCTTGGAGTTTATTTTCAAAGTGGCTGGGAGACATATTTCAGCCCTCATCTTTGGAAGACCCAGCCCTGTTTGCAATGAGGGAGCTGGTTCTATCCAGGCAGCTGCCCATTTCTGGAAATAGAGAACCTGGACCACCAATATTGATCACAGACAAGATCCCTCAGCCCCCTCTCCTGACACTAAGTTTCCTGTAAGAATAAAATTCTTCTTATTTGCTGTTGAGTAACCTGCCTGCCACTCTATGCTATAGACTGTTGGAAGAGACCAGTAATGTGATGCAATTCAACAGTAAAGAGCAGCATAAAAAAAACTCAAAAAAAATCCACCAAACACAAACTCCATCACCTCCAGCAAGTCTCAAGTGGGCAGGCAGACATCCACATCCTCTAAGTATTTCCACCTAAAAATTTACGGAAAAGTGCATGTGGATTCACAGCACCCTCTTGCGTCCAAAAAAGGCTTGACAGCAAGCAGAGTTGGATGCTGTTTACAGTCTGCATCCATACTGCTGTAATTACTATTGAACAGAGAACACTGCCTACAACAACAAATTGTCACAAAAGGAAGGAGCTAAGTGCCTATTCCAGAAGCCTTCTTGCAGTGAAAGACAGCAGAGCTCCGGCCTAGGCAGCTACAAGAACTTTACAGCTCTAAAAGCCCAGAAGAGTTAACCACAAACCAAAGTGAGAAAAAAAAAAAAAACCCACAAAAATTAATATTATTTTTCTGCAAGTGAAGGAATCATAGGTTTGACAGAGTGGAATTAGATTTGTTGCAGAAACAGGCCAGATGAGTTCTGAGTATTACTAGGTTAACCAGATATAGGTTCAACTTTAGGATTGCAATTTTACACTGACTGAATCCCAAGAAGAGACAAGGGATAGAGGTTAGTTGAGAAGCTGTGTGTTTGTTTTGGCTGGGATAATTTTCTTCACGGGTTGGGCTGTGTTTTGGATCTATGCTGGAAGCAGTGCTGCTGACAAAGGAATGTTTCAGTTACTGCTGAGCAGGGCTCACACAGCATCAAGGCATTTTGTTTCTCACCCCACCCCAGCAGCTAGTAAGCCAGGGGTGCACAAGAAGCCAGAGGAAACACAGCCAGGACAGCTGAGCCCAGCTGTCCCAGGGATATTCCACAGCACACAGCATCATGCTTATCAGATAAAGCAGAAGGAAGGAGCTAGCTATGATGGAGCCTGCCTGGAGATAGTGGGAGTGATAATTTATTGTTTTGCATTGCTTAAAGATGCAGCTTTTACTTTACCTATTAATTTGTCTTCGTGTCAATCCCCAAGTTTGCTTACTTTCAGTCTTCTCCATCTTTTCCCCATCCCACTGGCTTGAGAGTAAATGGCTGTGTGGGGCTTTGTTAGCAGCTGGGGTGAAACCACAAAAGGCTGTTTGAACTGGATTGTGGGGTTCTTGAACTGTTTACATTTACCCAGACAGGTTTAAGAGCTGTTGTCCTTGTTCCCTTAAGGGAAAAAATTGTAAGAAAGGCCTGTGTTCATATAACAAAGAGATTGCTTGTATCTAGTGTGGACTGCATTAGGCAAGACAAAAGTTTCCCTATAAAAATCACAGCTTGCAACAAGTTTGTAAAGCAGAAAACTTCAGCCTTTCATAGCACACTGGTGGAAGCTTGGCATTACCACTGATACATATGAGAGGAAGAGAGGAAGATCTGCCTTCCACCAGGGAGGCTCTCAGCTCTCACTCAGCTTCTACAGAACCTATGAACAGTCTCATACTTCCACCAAGAGACCCTCCCCTCTTGTTCATGTAGTGAAATGCTGGCCCTGGCTTTAATAGAGTTTGTGTTGATGAATTCATGAACACCAAAATTTTACTCTTTATTTTGTCACATACAGCATCAACTACAGCTTAAAAACATTTATTGGGAAAGTCTACATGTACAGGAAGAGGGAAGACAATTGTCTTTCCTGAACAAAATTTGTTAGGACACTTAGAATTAAGAGGCTTCTCTGGGCATTGCTACCTGACATAATTAGGACAGTCAAATGCCCTGAACCAAAGTCTCTCCTGTATCCTCAGCTTCCAGCAACTTAAATTCCATTTTGAGGGCTGGGGCTTGATCAATAAGCAAGAACAAGGCAGCAGTGTAGGAAACAGCAGAAATTCAGTGATATGGCTGGATAACTTCACATGGCAAGTCCTGGCATTTCTTGCTTAAACCTATAATGATCTTGCTTAAACCTATAATAAGTTGGAGGTATATTTGTTCACTTGGTAAAGCACTTGGTCACTAGCCTCTAATTGCCTTAATCTGATCAACACAACGACAGGAGGCAGCAGGCAAAGTGTTCCACAAGAAGGGCCTCCAGTTAGTATATGCACATGTGTAAACAAGATACTTTACTTTCCAAAACTCACCTTAGCAAGCATGGTTGGTGTTTATGGACATCTGCTAGTTTTCATCTGCTAGTGCTCAGTGTCACACAGCATGACAACTCAGAGAGCTCTGCTGACCCTCTTAAGTCTGAAGGATGACTTGGAGGGCATAGTTAGACCCAGTGTACCCACAGTTCATTCATACAATGGCCAAAAGCCCAGCAAGTTTCCTTAAGCTCAAAACAGCTCTTTTGTGAAAGGTATTAGCAGTCTCTCCTTCAGAGCCACTTGCTTGTAAAGCCAACTTCCCACTTTTCCCTCTTTAGTTTTTTTTTTTTCAATTCTGAACCTCACATACTGCAGTAAACAAGATAAAATAGAGGCCCATTAAGCTACTAATTCTCAGTTTCAGAACAGACATGTAGTGGGCTTTCACAAAAGCTTACATGCAGCTATTAACCCTCAAACAGTTGCACCAGCTCCCAAAGAGAAGATGGCATGGCAAATACAATACTCACTTTGTAACAAAAGCTGAGAGAACTGGGGCCAGGGATTTAGGGAAGTAATCCTGCTGGACTATATGGTTCAAGGTCATAAGAATACCATAGAGGCTTGGTACAGTTTTGATCTTCTCTTCACTCTGACAAACGGACAAGAAATCAGACATCAGAGAACTGGGATTTGATTTAACCCACTGTAATTCACAGCCAAGGAATTCTCTGCAGAATGAAGTGCTCCCACATACTGCAGGATAGAAAGCTGGTCACTAGATTAAGTACAAGACAAAGGTAGCAAATTCCATCGTCTCCCAGCACCTGAAACAATGTATCAAGAACGTTCTAATACTTATCAACTGACAATAGTACTAATTGGGAAAGGGAAGTAGTGAACCTGCAAGTGAAACAGAGCCTCTGAGAAGATTTGGCTGTGTCCAAGTGTTCTCCTGAGGAATTTCACCAGACTTCAGTCCATAAAGAATTCAGTTGCCTTCATAATTTTTCTGTTATTCTGTAGCTCATTTTTATACCACCTCCAGCTCTTTGACAGGCTCCTTCCAGAACCTGATGCAGTGTTCCCAGAACTGGTCTCACAGTTATGTATAAGCTAAAGCCAAAACATCCCCTTGCTTACATGATGCAGAAATTATTTCTTACTCCCAATGTGATGCTACCCTATGTGTCCCAACTCTTACATGGTTTTCATGTATCTTTCTACTGGCATTTCAACAAAATTCATCATTCTGCAGACAGGACCCAGACCTGTGTTCCTGCTGTATGACCTTGGAGTTCACAGTATTAAGAATATCTGTTGCTCACATGCTTCTAGCTACATAGGACTGAAAATGGAGTTCTTACCCACATGTAGGGAACTAGGGATTAATTAAGCACATCACAGATTTGAATCAGCAGGTTGATTCTCCAGGGCTTTATCACCACTTCCTGTCCTGAAAGAATTCTTCAGGAGCACAGGTTGGTGCTTTGTGCCTCATGTATATTGCTATTTTCCACATGGGCAAGAGGTAGGTGGCAGTCCTCAAAACAGGCATTCTGCAGAACCAAATACCACCTTGGGTTCCATTGACTTTCTGGGAAGTGGGAAGCTCACTCAGTGATGGTCCAGTATGCAGTGAATATAGAAAGCGGCTGAAGTGATTTTTAGGAAATTAAGTCATATGCACACATGTCAACGAGGGTCTGAACACCAAGCTGGAGACTACCAGAAGGACATTCACAAACCTGTTTAATAGCAGGCTGCTCTAACAGATTATGGCTTTTCTGTAGTTTAGAATTGTCTTAGTCCAAGCTTATATTCTCAGCTTCCAGGTCTTGAGGCAGTGAGAAACACTAACTTTTGTAGTACAAGCAGGCAAAGGTGTTTAAGGCTTTGCAGAGATAATCTCTCCACAGCCACCTCACTGAAAATAAAGCTACTAACTCTGTGAAAATCACAGGCTTCCTACTGACCCTCCATCTTCTCACAGTAAGTTTATTCCTTGCAACTAATTACTTAACACTAGCATTTGGCAAAGAGTCTCCAAAGCATGATGTTGAATGCCACTGATCTGACATGAGTAGATAATACTAATGTTTGAGATATGCTCTCAAAAATGCCCTAAAGGACCCCAATAACTAATAACATTGACATGGCTTTTATAGTCCAGCAGCAGCATTACTGCCCTACCTGAGCCTTCCTACCTTAAGGGAACGACTGAGAATGCAGAACACATTAAGCAGGAGACTTACAAAAGGCACACATCCTTCATCCTAATGCAACCTTGCAATTTGCAGTTTCTGCTGGACCCAAAGATTTCCATTGTCCCCGGGCATCAGGCATGCACAGGCATCCACCTGCTTCCATGGCAACATAATTACCCAAATTCCTGCCAGTCTGGCCTTCAACAGCCTAAACAGGCCATGAATTAACTCTTTGCTGCTTCCTCACCTTAAGTAGTCCCATGTGGGCCAAGAGGCTTGAGATGAATGCATCTGAATTAAATGTGGCAGAACTGAAGGCTTTTTTCATCAAGGCATCTAAAAAGAGATAAGCACATTAAATTTAATCAACAGAGAATAAAGACATTTATGGATTTTAAGATGAAAATGGATCATACAGAAACTCAGCTGTTAAATTGGTTTTGTGATACAGTATCTTTTAAGATTTCATTTGTCTCTGTAGCTATAAGCTCTGAAACATTAAGACAGGTAAAACCCCTTAAGTAAAAAGGAGAAAAAACAAAATTTAAAACATCCAGCAAAACACACAAAGCCCACATGATAATTCCCACACCCCCAAGCTTCAGATGCAATGCACCCCAGTCCTATGCACCACCAGATGCTCTGCTCAGTGCTTTTGAGTATGCATGCTATGTGGTTGCGTACAAACATGAGCAGATAAAGTAAAGCTCATCAAGATGTAGAGCCTTGACTTCTTAAAGGCCAGCAACAATTCACCTTTCATTTGAAACCACAAAGAATAAGAGAAAACAATGCCAACGTTTGTTCAGTTGTTTTCTGGGCACCCTCAGGACTAATACTATGCCACAAACAATGGGCAAACCAATGCTTTAACCTCTCATGTGTACAAGGTGGCAAGGCAACCCATTTTTGACCTCTGACAATTCTGTTTTCTTAGAACGGGCAGAATTCTCTAGAGTGGCTGTAGAACAGTGCCAGACATTAACCAGGGCCCTCACTGTCAGCTGATGACTGCTTTTATGGAAGGAAAGTAATTGCCAGGTTCTATCTTTCCTGAAGAAGCAGGAATAAAGATAAATATGTAAACAAACACACTTGGGACATCTATAATACCCTTTGTTCCATTTTTTACTGGAGACAATTCATAACAGGCATGAGACAAGGTGCTCTAGCTCAGTGAAGTGCCAAGTGACTATTTTTTCACTGATTCAACCCATAACCAACTGCAGAGAGCTATTGTGTTACTGTTTGTAAAAGATTCACATGTCTATGAATTCCAAACCACTTGAAGTGGTCTTCACAATAATTGATCAAATTCTTTTGCACAGTAATGATGGGTAGCTCACATGTGGGAGAATTGAACTGCTGGGGGATTTGAAAAATGAGAGGCAGTGGTCAGATGCCCAGGATTGTTTGGAAATCACTATTTCCAAGCAAAATCATGAAGGGATATACTAGTAGTCCACACACTAATCAGACCTAACCCAAACTACTATTCCAATATAGTGTGAGAAATGGTCCCTTCTTGGAACACTGGTTTCTGTGTCTTGCCCCATGCTGGAAATCTCCGTTTCTTGAAGAAATTAAAGATAAGAGACATCAACTAGGAGGTCTCTGTTTACAATCTCATAACACTACACTAGGGAGGCTACTTCCTGCAAAACGCTTTTTAAATAAACAGCCTTGGAAAGGTAACTGACCTTAAAACACAGAATTAGTGGCTGTGGACAGCCCAGCATCCAGGAGATGCAGTAAGGGTATCATCAGGAAACTACAACAGTGACAGGCTTTGGCAGCACAAAATATGCCAAGTTCAGAATGAACCTTCCACTCTACACAACAGCAGGGCACAGCTTGACTCTGTTACCTGCCAGGGGCAAAAAGGCCCAATGGCCTGGCTCACAGGGGCCTTGTCCACCTTGCAAAGCTGTCTATGGCACTAAACCAGGTCACACCACAATGTGAAGAAAAGACCAATCACCTGTTGTTTCATGCACTGCTGTTTTCACTGGGGCCTCATCTTTGAAGACTGAGGATATTCTTAGGAGGGTTGCAACTACTTTCTCTACATCAGATGTATCTGTCTGAAAGGGAAAAAAATAGAGATCAGTTAACTGCTAGACAGCTATGAAAAGAATTACAGTCTTCAGCTGACTGACATCAGCTTTGCCTTAGCCATATCACAAGGCACAAGCAACATAAAAAATTATTTTATGTAGAAGCTCTGATACCAGTTTAAGCATTAGCTGCATCATCTGATTCCATAAGGTTCTTTGGGATCACTGAAGATGCAAATCTAGATCAAGTTATCAGCTCTGGCAATTAAACAATTTTGAGAGGAAAATCATGCCCAGATAAGCTCCAGCTCACCTACCTGCTGAGCTATCAGCACAGAGCACTTTGGTCCTAGTCGCAGCAGTTTCTCTGGTGATGGGAAAGCAAGGAAGGTGGCAACATCCACAGGAGGAGATGGCACAGGAGTTGAAGCCTGAAACAGGTGGAATCCATCTCAAGTTTATTCTTGGAAGTAAATAAATTGGTTCAGCAAAAGCAAATGGGACAGGTCAGGGCACAGCTATACCAGGCCAGAATCTGTTCTCTTTGAAAACAGCCTGAAGCTGACCTAAGCCCAGAGCTGAAGTGGTCAGGATATGCTAGCACAAGGGCATGGCACTGCATTGTCCCCACCACTTTCTGAACATGGAAGACTTTTGCTACCCATGTGTTGCTACAACAACTACTCAGCCTTTCCCTCCATGCATGTGTACAACATGCCCACTTCAACAAAACACATTTTTCAACTAATCCATTTTATTTCCTGAATGTTATCTCCCTGGTAAAATAGTGCCAGCCCTTGCAGAAATGTGACTGCCTCTCAGCCCTTCAAGTTCAGACTCCACAATCTCATTTCCTCCTTTACTCTTCTCCAGCCGATGAAACCAAAAATCCAGCTGGCAGTAAGCTTACCTGTGAATCAATTATCTTCTTAGCAGTCAGTAACTCCTGTTCTTCTGTTCCTCTCTCCTTCAGCTGTTGCTGTTCCTCCTCCTCTTCCTCCTCCTCATCATCATCTTCCTCTTCCTCATCATCATCCTCTTCCCCTTCATCATCACTAAAGTCAGAATGTTACATATTCCATTAATTACACACCTGGAATTCCTGTACACTGGAACTCAAACCTTGTCAAGAACAAAAGAGCAGCCTCTCCTCAAAGTCCTACTGCAAGAAGCACATCTCACCTACAACACACTAAGAGGACACTCAGACATCACTCACCCAGAGAACAGCAAGGAAAGATCAACAAACACAATCAATTACTTATGCTGAGGTGAGCCCATCAGTGAAAACAAGACAAGTTTAATACATATTCTTGGCTGTGCTCCACACTCAGATCAACATCCACCAGCAGTGAGAGAGTTATTTTAAAATGAAATAGGCCAATGAAAATGTTGATGAAAATTGTCAGAAAATTTCTGATTTAAACTCTGGTAGCATGCCTACCTCAAAGACCCCAGCACTGATGCCATATTGAAGCTTTCAAGGATCTCATGGAGCTGCTCACACACCTCTTCTCCCAGACAGTTACCTAGATTGACAGAGGAAAGTGGACTTGACAGATGAACACAAGTTTGTTCTTGAGGACTTACCTGTATATTCTTGTCCATCTCTTGTTTCTGAAATGAAAAAGTTACATGCCATTTCTGCACAAGGCCTCTGAGACAGCAACACAAACTGCACTTATCAGACAGAATCAAACACTTGTTAAACAAATTTCAGCAGCATTACACAATGGTTGGAGATAAAAATCCCCTAACACTTCAGGAGTTTGAGAGACTTCCTATTATTTCTCTAGATATCTCTTGTTCTTAGTGATTCTAAAACAAGGGCACAACACAGCATCAGTGAAATCCATTGACCCAAGGTATGAACAGCAAAAGCCAACATACCCACACTCTTCTGCAGAGCTGCACATAAATGTTTTTGTTTTGTATGAAGTATCTGAGATAGCACTGATGAATAATTAGAGTTTTATTGAAAAGAGGTATAGCTATCAGCTTAATCTTTGCACCTTAGCAGGTGCACTAAAAAATGCTTACCAATTAACTGAGTTCATAGTTTAAGAAAACTTTCAGGATCTAACCACTTCCCATCCCAAGGTCATGCAAGTTCAGCTACTGAGTACTGTTTTTTATATGCTGACAATTCCAATAATAGAGTATATGGTTCCATTAACATTCTTCCTAGTGGTTTCTCATTGGAATCAAACTATACATATTTTGATCTAGCAAACCTACATACCATTGAGATCCAACTTCTCCAACTCTGTCTTATCTTCGATAGCTTCAGCAACAGTCAGAGCAGCATCTCGCTTGATCTCACAGAAAGACAAATTCAGTTCCTAAAAATGCAGAAGGACATTTTGTCTGCAGAACTCCTATTAAGATCTATTGTATCCATAAATTTCATGTCCTCACAAGTGTCCTGGAAAGACTAATTTGAAGAGGCTACCAGCAAAAAAAAAAACAAACAAATCCATCAAAAATAAAGTCCAACATACTGCTACCTTATATACTTGAAAGGGGAGTTTTGAAACATACTGGTAGTTATGAGTAGCATTATTAAAGGTGGCAATTTTAAAATACCTACAAATCACTGCTCACTTGAAAGGTAGCAGACATTTCAGTCCTTAGCAGTCAACTGACTGGAGATCTTCACTTATCAAGGGTCTCATGAGCACTCAAACTCACACACACTCCAGTAAGTCTAACAGAAAAAGGGCAGTTACTGTACTAAACAGATAGCACATTTCCTTTGACAACTCAGTTTCAAGTTAAGGCCTTCAAAAAAAAAGCCATGAGTGGTACTACTTCTGACAGATCCAGACAACAGAGAAACCGTGTGGACTAGTAAGAGTCAACTAATTCAACAGCCAGACACCATCCCCCACTATACCACATTATGCTCAATCAATCCCTTCCTGAGAAGGGATTGAATATTAACAGGAGAAGGGAAGCAGACCTTGAACAGAATGAATCAGCTGTAATTGCTCCATGCTACCTTCCTGTAACCATTTCTACTCTGGGAAAAATGATTAAACTTCTGTCTGTTCATATCAATACCCCATTACTTAAGTTTGCTTGGGCGATTCAGACAAGTTTCAGTACAACCAGCAGAAACCCAAGCAAGGCATCACATACCACAAAGAACCTACTCTTTCTATAGGTTCATACACACAAATAGGTATTAGGTTAATTCCCGTCTTTGATTGGAAGATTAGCAATCATATGCTCAGTATCTATCTCAGGGTAGTTATGACTCATGGCAGGTGTTTCTAAAGATCCTAGGTTCGCTTACATTATTAATTTGACTTCAGTCTATCCAGAATGTTGTCAGATTCAAGTCCTGCAAACACTGATGTAGCAGGCTGTGGTATCACCAAAAAACTAAAAATACTTGGACCCTTGCCTGATGCTCTAACAAAGAAAAAGGATCAACTGTATGAGCTATGAAATGCTGAAAAGACAAGCTGCTCATGAAGCCCTCTTTATGTCACGCCCCACTCTTGAAGCTCTGGGAAGTTGCAGGTACTTCCATTATCAGTTTTTTGAGTAGCACTTACTGAGTTGAGCCAACAGCTGCAAAAACATCAAGCAAAGACTAACCAGATCACTGGTACACCTCCACATAGCACAGCCCTCACTGGATGGTGGAGTGCCATTGACCTATATCACTGCTTGCTGCTTCTCCAGTGTGAGCACAGAGCCTGCACCAAATCTTATCTTAAAGTAATCAGCAGTAGTAGGAGAAAGAACAGAACAACATGAAATTGAAAACTTGGCATTTTTAAAAAGAGCTGAACAGCAAGCAGACAATACCTTTAATTTATGAAGCCCTTCTTTAACAGCATCAGCAATAGCAACAGCACCCTTGGAACGGACCAGGCAGTCCCCAAAGTTGATCACTTCAATCTGACGAAGTGCCTTCAGAGTCTGCAGAGAAAGACAGAGATTTGAAAGTGGACATGCAAGTAAGTGAACATTCTGTTACTTCTGGAATGCCATCTTTCCTATTGCAACATGACATGGTTCTACCAACCCTAAGGTGCTAATGCCAACCAGACTTGAGACAAAACCGAAAACAACTGCTTAAAACAACTCACCTCTGCCATTGCCACAGCTCCTTTCTCTGTGAAGGTGTTGTCATTCAAGTTTATAACCTTAAGTAGTGGGTTGATAGCAAAGGCCTGTGCTAGTGCCGTTATGCCAGGATGGTTAATTCCATTCTGTGGCATATGGACCTCTTCCAGAGTCCCAATGATCTGGGAAAGGATGTTGACAAAAAAAGCTTTTAGAAAGCATTCAGTTTCAATTCAACATCAGCTTCAATTCAACGTCAGCTCCCCTCTTAGGAATTGCTTAAAATTGTTTTGAGTTTCAAAACTCCATTGGTTCTTCTAGAGTGAATTATTTACCAACAATTCTGTCACAAATCTAAGTGAAATCACAGATGCATGGCAAATATCAGGTAAGTACAAAACCTTGATTCAAAGAGACAAGTATCATAGTCTTATATGCCTGCTCTAAATAACTTAAGAGTTCTTCGCCTGTGGCTCAAGAACACTGAAGTACACTACACAACATCGCTTGAATTTTCTAATGAAAATCTACTCTTAGCACTGACCACAGAAACAAGCATGTAAGAAACTCAGTACAAATATTGTTTATGGACTAAACAGCATGTCACATAACACAGTAATTAACTCCATTTTGGTAGTGCCATTCAAATTTGATTCTCCACAAATCACACTGTCATACAAATCTAGTATTTAAGAAGTCTTATTTTTGACATCATTACTGATTAATCCAAATGACATCTAGGCAGTTCTTTACAAAAAAAGTCAACCTGTAACCTGCAATATCATTCTCCATATGCATTGTAATTCAGAAGTCATTTCCAGCAACAATTGAAGTACCAAGAGGGAATTAGGTGGCCCCAATCACAGTGAATTGTCTTCTTCCCATAAAAGTGCAAGTGGCCAGTGACAGCTAGAGAAAGCCAGGCAACACTTCAAGCTCTGACTAGATGATCCTAGCAAAAAAAAAAAAACTGGGCTGCTTTTGCCAGATGACTGAGCAAAGCAGGATTCAAGAGAAAAAGCTGGGATACCCACCCCAGTGCCAGTCAACAACCACTAGCATAGAGAGAGGAAAAGGAATAGGACTATTAAATTACTCAGGAGATGACTATTTCTCCCTCAGGTAACTACATTTACATAGTGACTAACTATGTGTTTGGAAATTTAGGTCACTAAAACACTCAGTAACCAAGTCTAACTCCACTTGTTGAAGACTCCAGTTTCAGCAGCAAGAAACATCATGACTTTAGTGAACAGACCACCAGCTCTTGGCTCCAAGCTGAGGCAAACTCTCCATGCATCATCTTTAACACTAGCACTGAATCATACCTTGCTCCAATTTGCTGTCAAAGCAGCTCTGGTTTGGTACTCACCCCAAAGGCTTCAGCCAGGGCAGTGGCACCATCATTCTCCAGGCGATTTCTGCCAGCCACAAATATTTTTAAAGCAAGAGGCTTGCCCTGGGCACTTGATTTCCTGTGACACTCTTTCAGAGCAGATGCCAATATCTAAAGATAAAACAAGCAGCTTATACTCTCCCAGCATATCACTCTACAGGAATCCTAATGTGTTTTGTAGATCCACTTCTTGAGAAATACTTTGGGCATTACTGACAGGTACCTGTTGTTACAACAGGGTATACAATAAAACTGGCTCTACCTGCAACACTTGCACAATGGTCTCAGGCAAGAATTGATAATTTTGCAACACTAAAACACACTGAGCCATCAAGAACATTTTGCTTCTCTTCAGGTAAGCTTATATGGGTAGGAAGTTGACCATGAGCTACCAGTACACCCTTAAAGCAAAAGAATTCTACTAGGCTGCTCTGGGAAAAAGCACTCATACAAGGTCAGATCCTTCTCTACTTATCCCTGTGAAATACATCCAGGCACAGTGTCCAGGCTCCCACATGGATTTACTGGGGCATGTGCAGCAAAGGGTGCCAAGGACAATTGAAGAACTGGAGAATTTTACTCACAAGGATAATAATGACCCCTGAGATTATTAAGGCTGGAGAAGAAAAGGCTCTGGGGGAGATATTATCCATGTGTAAAAAATAGCCAGAATGACAAGGAGAGAAGGTGGTATAAAGAAGGCAGAGAGTCAGACACAACTGCACACAAAATGCAAAGAAAACACCATTTTAACACAAATTCCCATTTTTTACTGTGAAGGCTGTTCAACACTGGGATAGACTATTCACAGAACTTGTGAAGTCTCCAAAGCCTGATGAGACCAAGCTTGAAGAACCCGGTGTACTTCTAGTTGTCTTAAGCAGGGGAGTCGGCAATCACCAAAGATTGCTTCCAACTTCATTCCCAAAGAGGAGACAACCCTTACCTTCCCACCACCAATGCCCATGCCACAGTTATTGAGCTTGAGTTCCTGCAGAGTGTAGCATGCAGGGCTCTTCAGCAGAGCCTCAAAGCCACGCACACCATCTGGCCCAAAGGCATTGTCACTCAGGTCCAACTCCACCAGCTGAGCACCAGCAGCGATGAGTGCATCCCCCAAAGAGATCTGTAAGGAAACAGATGGCAGTGGGAGGGAGGGAATGGATTAACTTTTAGTGACAGCATCACTGCAGTGGCTAGGTATGAGTGATGCTGCAAAAAAAAATTTCCACTTTGAAGACATTCTGCAAAGCTGCATGGGGAAATAAAACTTTACTGCTAAATCCAGAGAGGAAGTTGCACAAATTAAGCTAAAGATAACCATAAAGCAATCACCAAGACATTATCCTATCCCTTTAGGTCAAATATTTTTCAAAGTGAATTTCTTGCTCCACACTGCTGAAAGAAATACTGTTTTCATCAATGCCGAGTTTATGTTCTGGCTTCACAGGACTCAAGAAGATGAGGAGCTCTGTAATGGTCTTAGAAGACATATCTATATGATTTATTTAGAAAGTTTAGATTTCATTTTATCTGCTGGGTCATGAAGATAGTTTTTCCCAGTGAAAAGCTCCTTCACCAGCATGGACTCACATTTAACCTTTGACTCCTCTCCATCTCATACAGGAAGAGCAGAAGAGGACCACTCACCTATTCTGAGACATTTAGTGCTAACAGCACAGAGAAGGATCAGCTCTGTACCAAAATACAAACTCCCACAAAAAGCATGACAGGTAAGAAAAGAAGTTATATTAGTCAGAAGTCTCAGATCTAGTTTTTACTTACCAAAGCAGGAGGGATCTCAGACCTGAGCCTGCCTGTGAACATGTCACTCCAATGACACCTCTAAAATAAGAAGCATACAGATAAAACCCACTAAAATATTTAGGTCAACTCAGCTGTAATAAACATTTACACATACAAGATTCTTTACATCACTGGAGACAGCTTAATGCTATCTCCCTTCCCTTGGGTTGTCATTTGATTGTACTAAAGAGCTACAAGAATCAGTGTTACAATCACTTCACTTGCAAGGACAAAGTAACTGAAATTTACACTATAAACATTATACAAAAATTCTTGTTTGTGTTCAAGCTGGAATTATTTTCTGTTGAGAAAATCGCCATTGAAAAAACCATCAGGAAACAGAAGAATACATTAGCAATGCAGATTTTACTAAGGTATGAAGTGTGACAACCTGAACTTACTTGAAAAGCCACACTTGGGTGATTAATGCGTATCAATCAATACCACTCTCCTTCAAGAGACAGTGTAGTGCCTGAAGTAGCCCAGCATCCCCCTAACATTAGGCTAGAGCAATAGTAGAAAAACATAGCTTGAGCAAAGATGAACCTCCTGTTACATTTCCTTAATTATTTCCTCCCTACTGAGATGTTCTCTGAAGATTCACTCTCCAGAACATTCAACTCAGTTTTTCAGAGAACTTAATCTGAACTTAGTATTTTGTTGCCATGGCTTTGTTTACAGATGCTGGCTTCAGTAAAGGCTCTTCCTCACACAGCTTCCCAGCTTTAAGACTGGAAACCTTCTAAACAGGAAATTAGGAATGCAGAAAGTATTCCCATTATCTTAAAATGTCCAAGGTATGCTGTATTTTCCTAAGATTGCTCTTCCTCCTGGAAGAGCCACCAAGCAAGCTTCAGGGGTAACTCAAGGCAGGTTTCTTCAGGAAGAGTCTAGAGAGGCCTTCAGTATTTCCACATTATATCTTCCCCTTGATTACCCCACAGTTAAGAATCTCACCTTGAGCTCACTTTTCTTCTCCAAGGCTTTGGCAATAACCTTTGCTGCCTCCACACCCACTGTGTTGCCTTCCAGGCGCAAGGCTTCCAGGCCATCAAATTCATCAATTTGCTTGATCACTTCTTCAGCTGCAAGAAGCAGATAATCTAGTTGGTCTTTTAACCATTGACTTGGTTACCACAGTAACCCTGAGATCCAGTAAAAATTGTTCAACCTCTAGCAAAAACAGCTAGAACAACACCTGAAATAGCAATGGGAACAGAGCTGAAGTGTCAGGTCACCAGAAAGAACACACTCCATTCCCTACCCTGCCTTCATAATTCTATTGTTCTATTCTATAGTCATTCTCCTATTTGTAAAAGTAGATTTCTTTACTTCCCAAATAAAATTATTCTGCCATTCAGCACACGCTTTAAAAGCTAGAATGCAAGTCCCTGGAGTGGTGCAGAGACTAAGTTAAAAGCTGATGGGCATTAGTGTCACATCAACAGGAAGAAGTTCCCCCTGACTGACAAGTAATATCGGTTTAGCAAACATGTCAGGGTGGAACAATTTAGCTCTGCAGTAATCCTATGCAAGGCAAAGAAGCAAGTTGCAGTCTCTTCTTCCAATGGGCACTTGCTGTTGTTCCCAAGAGCTAAGGCCTTGCCCCATAGTTCAGTGCCTTTGAACTAATAAACCAATCTATAGAAAAGCTTCGCCTTTGGAATTAGCAAAAAAAAAAGCGCTATATAGCATATATGCTATATATATTATTTGCTCTATACTATAACAAATAACCTCTCTGAAAAACATGCTGTTTTTCTTGGTGTGGCAGAAATGTTGATCTAATACATACATTTTCTCCAGATATTTACATTAGCAGCCACTGTAAGACTTATTGTGAAACACACATACAGCAATAAGAACAGAAAGAAAGGGAATTACTGCAGCAGGCTAACCTATCATCCCATTCCTCTGCACACATTTTGTACCAAGAGCTGCGATATACTTGTTTATTACTCTTGTTAAAAGAAGCACTGACTTCTAATGTCCAGTAACTGTCAAAAGCACTTAGAGATAACACCAAGAATACAACTGCAAACCAGGCACCCAGACCCCAGTTACAGCACTGCCAAGGCACCAGGTCAAAGCAGGGTACCAGAAGGACAGGAAACATCCCTATCAGAAGCACTTGTAGCTGACAGACCCCTGTATGGCAGATATGTTATGACAACTTGTCCATGCGGGATTTGCAGAAAGTTTACCACAAGATTTTACAATTTCAGGAAGATGCTTCCAAAGCACAAGGGTATTTTCTCTTACCATCCTCAGCTGTGTTGAGTTTAAGGCTCTGGCCTTTGAAGCTCAACTGTCCACCACCCACTTTGGTTTTGGCAAGTGACTCTGCAAGCTTAGTGATGTCTTCTGATGCCATTTTCCCGCTTTTTCCAAAAGAACTGTCAATTAAAAGAAATGGTCATCATAAAAACTCTCTAACTACAATACATAATCAATTCAAATAACCGTATTTATTTGAACATTAATGTGGTTTTTGTTAGTCAGATATCTAATTGAGTTTTTAATGTCATAACTACTTTTCCCCAGAGCTCAATTAAGACAGCTAAGCTAGCTTAATACTCCAAAGCCAGTCAGTCAGATGGTGCTGATTCTTCCAACACTGACAATATACTTCATAAATAAACAGTAGGTAAAACTATGGATTAAGGCCACATTAAGACATTACTCTTTGTGCAAGATTAACAATTACAATGCAATATCCCTCTTGTTTCAAGTTCCATCCTTTAATTATATGTGTTGCATGCTTCCCATGCTCTCCAAAGCAAGCTAGAATGAACAGTTGCTTTTCCTTTTCAGTGATATTCCCAGAAGTGCCCTTGTCAGCACAGTTCCAGAACCATCGAGTTGCTGAAAACACTGTGTGCTGCATACAAAACTCTCTCAGCTTCCTGGGTGCTCTCTCCTTTCAGATGTTCCACACAAATTCATCACACGTTAAACAGGATGATCTTACACTTAAAATAAATTAATGAGCATCTAGCCTTGAGGCACAAATTTGAAGCTAGCCATGTCTGGTAGCATCTGCATAGCATTATTTAATGAATATTAATCACTGGCTGAAGGAACTGCCCTCCATCCATTGAGCACAATAACTAGAGTACATTTCTTATCCCACTGTCTCTGCTGAGATAAAAGGCTACACACAACTAATGCTTAGAAACCCCACACTTAGACTTTAGATGTCAGAAGGGATGAAGTTCCATTCCTGCAACAGAAAACTGGTTCCCTTCCATTCCTGTCTGATTAGAAGTGACCCCACACTCTTGTAGCTGCTTGAGGTCAATAGTGCTGGTTTTAAAATATCCTCTATAGGAAAACTGTATATTTTCCTCTGCACACTTTCCTCCTGATACCCATCTGTGAAACCTCCAGCTTCCCCAGAGTATGACTTCTTTTCAGGGGTCTTTAATTTTAATATCACTTTTGGAAACAGGGGGTGAAAATCTCCAAGGCTGAACAACATAATTTTTCTAGGATGACTATCCTCTCAAGTAGGTGCTGCCAGTAGAAAGAAACTGATGCCTACTGTGGCTACCTGAACAGAGGCTAGACAGAGTTAAAGCAATAAAGTAGGTGTTTATTAAAAGGCCTTCAAAAGATAAACCTTGGGCAGTACAGCAGACCAGCCATGACTCCACCCAAGATGGACACCTGATCATGAGGTTTCATATTTTATAAGTTTTGGTCTATTTCCATGTTGGGGTTAATTGTCCAATTACAGCTTCAGGTTATGAAGTCCCATCCTCCCAGATGGCTTTCCTCAATTTGCTGTTGTTCACACTTTTTGGGCATGAAGCTGCAACAGTGTCCTTGGTTCTCAGGCTGGAAAAGGATTGTTTTGTCTACCTGCCCTGTGAAGAGAACTTGCTAACACTTTATATGAAGTTCAGAGTTACACACTAAGGCAGTACAGAACCTGAAAAACATGAAAGCTAAAACTTCAGGCATCAAACCCACATAGCTTATTCCAGTCCTACTAGACACCCAGATACCAAACTTATGGACACGCCCAGCCTCTGCCAATCCAACACTGAGAAGAAAGAGGACATCCTCCAAACCATGAAGGCTTTACCAGATAGGAACATAAGTTACTATCTGCAGAAGTCAGCCTGTCCACCTAGTTTAAGAGTAAAGTTAACAACTTTACTCTTAAAAATCATTTCTAATCTATTATGATCATCTTTCTTACAGATGTTCACATCCTCCTGGCTTCTCTTTCCCTTGAATCACCTTTGTTGTTCTTCACCTTACACATAGACTACCTTCTAATCTCAACATACACATCCTGAAGCATGTTTTATAGCACGTCACCCACACCCACCTGTCAACCTACCAGAGGTCTCGTTACTGTTAATTCTTACGCTGAAAAAGCTTTTGGGAAGGAAGGAAAGAAGGAAAGAAGGAAAGAAGGAAAGAAGGAAAGAAGGAAAGAAGGAAAGAAGGAAAGAAGGAAAGAAGGAAAGAAGGAAAGAAGGAAAGAAGGAAAGAAGGAAAGAAGGAAAGAAGGAAAGAAGGAAAGAAGGAAAGAAGGAAAGAAGGAAAGAAGGAAAGAAGGAAAGAAGGAAAGAAGGAAAGAAGGAAAGAAGGAAAGAAGGAAAGAAGGAAAGAAGGAAGAGGTAGTCCGTTTGGCAAACACAACCAAGATCTGGAAACGCCTAAAGACAGGTTTCCTTTTCACTTAAGGGATGTATGAAACTTTACGTTCCCCTATGATCGAAAAAGTTAGTTCAGACGCATACTTTAGTTACAACACTTCATCTACCCCAACAACCAACGCACCAGCTACGTGCTGCTCGCCCAGCCACGGGGCACCGGGCAGCGCGGGGCGACAGCCCGAGTGCCCGCCCGGCCGGCCGCTGACAGCCCCCAGCGCCGCTCTTGCCCCGCGGGAGCCGCCGAGCGCAGGCCGCACGGCCCCGCCCCACGCGGCCGGAACGCCCCTTGCGCCCCGCGCGGGCAGCGGAGCGCGTGGGGGACCCGCCGCCGGACACGCGCGACGCGAGCGGGGGGCCCCGCCTGCGCGTGGGAGCGCCCCCCGCAGGCGGGGCCGAGGGGCGCGGCAGCCCGCGGGATCGCCCCCCCGCACGCACGGCCCCCTCCGCCGGCCGCTAACGGAGACGGCGGCTGCCGCCTCTGCCCTCACCTCCTCGGGGATTCCGCCACCGGGGAAGGCGCGGGAGCCTCACGCCGCTGCCGCCGCGCCGGGGCCGCTGGGTGAGGGGCGGGCGGGGGAGGCGGAGGATTTGAACGCCGGCAGTTCTGCTCCCCGCTCCGGGATTGGCCGCTGCGTCGCGACGTCACGGGGCGCGCTCCGCTGCCGCACTGCAGCCGGTGTCGCCAGGCTGCGGGGCGCGCGCGGCAGCGGCCGCGGGGCGCGCCGGGGGTTGTAGTCCCGTTCCTGCTCTGCGCTGCGCGGGGCTCTGTCCGCGCCGCGCTCACAACCCCCACTGGCGGAAGTGTCGCTGGAGAAGCGCCCGCAAGCCCGCAGGTGGGACACGAGGACTTTCTGATGTGAAGCCTCGCCTAGATAATGTCCCTGGGGTCTCCTGTTCGTACTCACGTGTTACTGTCAGACCGTTCTGCTAAGGAAGGCATTTCACAGAATCACGGAATCTGTTAGCTTGGAAAAGATCTCTGAGATCGTCGAGTGCAACCTATGATCAAACAACACCTGATCAACTAGACCATGGCACTAACTGCCACATCCAGTCTTAAACACTTCCAGGGACGGTGACAATACCACTTCTCCCCGGGCAGTTCATCCCAATACTCAAACACCCTTTCTGTGATAAAATTCTTCCTAATGGCCAACGTGAACCTCCACTGGTACAGCATATGGCTATGTCCTCTCATCTGTCGCTTTCACCCTGGAGTGCAAAGTCATTCCTGCTTCAGGATGGAAAAAAAGCCTTGGTTGGTGTTATAAATGAGAATTTATTCAGCCAGATTAAAAATAAAAATAATTTTATTAGCGGTCAAATTCTATCTAGCCAGCCACACGGAAAGAACAGAGCCGAGCCCGGGGTCGGCCCTGGGTGTGCAACAAGGAGTCAGCCTCAGCAGAGGTTTTCCCCTATGCCCACACACCTCCATCCTGGCCCGAGTGGTTTTTATAGGGAAAATTCCACCTGAGGCCAAGATTTGAGCAGTTAGTCTTTTCTTCTATTCAGAGTCTATAGGTTAATAAGATTTTCTTTTTTTGGTGATGAGGAGAAATAATTCAATGTCCAGAGTAGTTGAATTCGGAGTAGTTGAATTCTTGATGAGAGTTTACGGGAAGGCTGCATTCACATGGATCTGTCTAAGGATTTCCATGATATCCATCTCAGACGATCAGCACCGATGGTGATGATCAACACCTGGAGCCCAGATATGGCCCATCTCCTGGCCGAGCCACATCCTTTTACTTGTAAATCAGTTTCTAATATACATCCAGTCTCGCCTGTAAAGGGGGGGGGGGAACTAATACGACGGGCATGATTTAACAAATATCCAATATTACATATTTCATACAAGGAATGGCGCGAATTATATTTATTACACATAACATTCTGAAGAGCTAATAAAAATAAACATTGTCTTATCCATGGATAATAGCAATTTTTGGATCAAAACCAATACCTAAAAGTGTGCATTGCAATAAAACATTATGAAGAGCATTAGACAATGTTCTCCAATGTCATAAGCTACCCTATACAAGTCACAGCCTGTATTTCATAAATTATCTGTTTATTGTGTTGACAATGCTGTCAGAAGCCAATCCTACCCAGTATAATAAAGTCTTTCCTTTTCTGATCAATGCATTTTAAATATCAAGCAACTTTAGTACACTTCAGATGTTACCTTCTATCTGCCTTTGAATCTTGGCAGAGTACACAGTTGCAAAGCACAAGCTGACATTCTTGTGGGTCACTGTAAATAGAGAAGTGAGATGCTCAGGAGTAAACATGTCACTGATTAGATTGGGAAAAAGCTGGTGATTTAAGCCAGTGTCAGTCTGGAAATTATTAATCTAATGGTAGACAGAATCCGTTAGGGAGAGGGAAACTGTTCTACCAGGGAGGCTGTACAAGCAGGAAACTCCTTCCAGAGTGTTATTTGCAATTAGTGCAGCTGGGTGGAGATGGGTGACCCTCCAGCTAAGATGGTCTGTGTATCTGGATCTTCACAACTACTGCCCATGGTAGAACACATCCCACCCAACCTCCCTTTCCCACTAGCAGCTCTCTTCCTGGGGCTCTGCTAGCATGGATTACTTGGAGATTCAGTGCACTTTCTGGAAATATTGAGGGATTTGGGATGAAAGCAAGCCAAAAATACGATTCCAAAAAGTGTCTAAATTCACATGTGTATGCATAAACATAAAAATATATATGCATCTACATACATATAATATATATGTAGATTGTATAATACCCAATCATATAAAATTTAATATTAATATGGTTTATTAATGCTGCATATATGCATCTACATATATATAACATATATATGTATATATATATACATGTGTGTATATATATATAAATATGTAGATTGTATAATTCCTAGACATGTAAAATATTATATTATTTGAGATTTAAAAAAAATTCTTTAATTTTTGTGTTTAGTTTTGTTGTTGCTGTTGTTTTGATTTTTGTTTGTTTGTTTTTAAATGCATATTCCTTTCCACCCAAAGATTTATGTTCTCAGATAATCTTATTTACAAGGAACCCCCTCAGCAGTGCAGGGTGGAGTAAGTAAGGTCTGGCTGGAGCAGATAATTGCTCTGCCATCAGCGTTGGCTCTGGCCCCCGTCCAGCGAAGAGAAATGGGTGGGCACAAGGGTCACTGCTTCCCGTATGTGATAATCCCGGGGGGGGTCTCACAATTCACTTCCTCGCCGCGTCCGTGTGCATGCATTCCCTCTGCAGCGGCAGCTTTGCTTTCTCTTGGGGTATTTTTTTTTAATATCAGCAAAGACAACCAGGAAGAAAAAAACGTTGCATTAAAATTAGAACGGAGAGTCGACTGCTGAAGAGCTTTATTTTTTTAGATTTTTGTTTTGTTTTGTTTTTAAATCCTAATTCACCTTAAAGAATCTCAAAACCAGCCTCAAGGGAAAGATTTGTGAATTTCTGTAATGGAAAGCGGTAGCCTCTAGGGCCCAGAGGATATGCAGGGAGGCATTTTCTCTCGCCGGTGCAGCTGAGAGCGAGCGCGAGAGAGCGAGACCTGGAAATGAAAGTAAAGAGATCAGGAGGCACATGGAGGGAGCTGCAGAGGCAGCCGATCCAGAAGCAGAATGCTGCCTTCTATAATTAAATAGCACTTACTATTATTATTACTTCTAGTAATAATACATTAATAATATCTCTAGTAATACAATACCATTTATCAAGGAAAGTTTATGCATAGTGTGGGGGGGAAAACCCGAGGAGAGGTGAGTTCTCTATTATTATTTTGGGGGGGATTATTTTTGTCTTAAATCAGTTCTCTGTGTGTTTGTGTATGTAGAAAAGGGGTGGACTTGAGAAGCAAGAAATTCTGGATGTTGCTTCCTTAGAAAGTAAAGGTTTCAGATAGTAACTGCATAGATGAAAGGTTGTGTAATTGGAAATGTAAAAAAATGTGGTGAAAAATAATACGGGTGAGATTTTGAAGCTAAACCTTCCGCCAAAAATGTGGGGTTTGCAAAAAAAAAAAAAAAAAAATATTGTCAACGATCCTAATCCCACCCCCTGGAAAAAAATGTGGTAGTCTAAAATTGCATAGCTAGGGGGAAAGACCCTTGGTTTATGTGAAAAATTTAGTATTAATCGCGTTTCTGGCTGTTTGTGTTTCGTACGTTCGGGATGTATGTTTTGGTCTGTATTTAGGCTGCATTTTCCCCCTCTTCTTTCCTCCAAACCTCATGAAACGACAGAGAAATAATTTGGAATTGCTTTTTAGATGGACCTTCCGTAGTGTCTTCTAAAGTTTATCAAATAAGAAGACTGTGTTTTTGCGGGTTTGGGTTTTGTTTCGTTTGTTTTTGTTTTAATTCTTTAATGTTTAATACCGTTTCCGGGTAGCAGGGGACGTTATGCGTTTTTGGTTTTTTTGGTTTGGTTGTTTGTTTTTTTTTTTTTTTTTTTTTTTTTTTTTTTTGTTTGGTTTTTTTTTTTTTTTCTCTTAAAGCCGTCTCCCAGACTCTTGGAAATGCGTGATTTTTATTTAAGCGGATGGGGGATGGGGAAGGAGGAAGAGTATGTTTTGGTTTGTTTTCCTTTTCCCGGCAAACCTGGAGGTCTCCTGCCGTGGGAGAGCCCTCCCAGCAGGGCCGCGGTGTCGGGGGTGTCGGGGTGCCGCGGTCGGCAGTCGCGGGAGGCGCCGCCGGCCCCTCTGCGCTCCAGCGGCCGAGGTGGCGCCGCTCCCGGCGGCGGCCTCTACGCAAGGCCGGGGACCGGCGGCCTAGTGCTGGCAGCAGCGGGAGGAAGCGAGAGAGGGTTCCCGCGCGATCCGTGTGCGAACCAGCCCCCGGATTTAGTTTTTCAAATGAGGCACGGGAATGCGAGCTGGGTGGACAGAAACCCAAGAGCAAGTGGCGTAGGGATAGGCAGCATCACCCCGGAGCTCTCTCCTTGTTCCTTGGCTGTGCTGCAGTGGGGGCAGGAGGAAGGGTGGCCTGTGGTACATGAAGGTGTTATGTGTAGAACACAAGGCAGAAGGGAGGGGAAAATTAGGTAATGGGGGCTGATGTGGGCAATTGAGGCTTTAGCCCCCACCACCATCCCCCTCTCAGGGAAACTTAAGAGTCACTGCTTTTATTTTCAGTGGGGGGTGAGCTGGTTGTTGCTACCTTGCTCTGCATTCGCTGGGTGCCGTGAATATTGCTGGGGTGCAGCTGGTGGCCCCAGTGATGCTGCAAAGCAGAACTGGCACTAGCAGGGTGCTGGCATGTGAGATGGTGGCCATGAAAGTTCCTTGGGGTGGCTGGTGTGGGGAGGGACAGAGGAGTCAGCTCTGGTGGGCACAACATAGTGGTGGGGAATCCAAGAGCAGTTTACTCTAAGAAGCAGTGAAACCCAGAGAGTGGGGCATGGCAGAAAGCAGCTGCAGGAGTGAGCAAGACCCCAAGTTTATAGTGAGCTCAGCAGTTTGTCCTTTACTTGATATATGCCCAGTTAGGTATTCTGCTGCACCACTAAGTGGTCAAACAGCAGACAGTGAAAGATTCCCATATTTCAGACCAGTGTATCCTGGAGCCTTTTTTCCTGGGGAGCTCCAGTCTCAGCTCTACAACCTACCACTTGCACCTGAGTGTACTAATTTCTAGCTGAAATGTTACAGTCAATGCCTGAAGGTCAGACAAGTGTCAGTTCATTGCCATCTCAGAAATACAGTATGAAAAACTTTGCCCAAATTCAGCTCTGGCAGGGTTATGAATAAGACCTGTGTCCTTGATAAGATAAATTCAAGTCTTTCCATTCATCTCATCTTTCTACCATCTACCCATCTAGAGGATATCCACCCAGTTTGTGTTTTAGTCACCCAGTTCACTGGCTCAAGCTTCCTTCTGAAGGCAAGAAAACCATTTTGCCTGTCCGTAGCATTTTATTCCTGTCTGGCAAATGGTTTGTAATTTATTGATGAACTGTGAATAAAGTTCTCTCTAGATGCTGGACCAGGGAGGATAAATGTCTCTGGACTGAAAGGATAAGAGCTTTGTAGTGGAGTTGTAAATACTTAGTATTTGAATTTTGCTGATTATTTGAGTGGACAAGTCTGGACAGAGAGATTTGGTGGGGGAGAGAAAAGGGACACTTTGTGCTTCATAAAATGTTTTCTGTTTGTTTCTAAAAATATTTGAAAGCCCAAGAAAACAAAAGCTAAAAACAAGCTTTGCACTTAAAATTAATTATGCAGTGGCTGTGGTATAGTGTGCAGCAGAACTGAAGTGTTGCTCATGTGGGTGGCTCACTGTGTGTTGGGTTTGCTGGTGTAACAAGTGCATGGCTTGGTCTGAATGTTAAATGAAACATGGTGAAGAGGCTGGAATGATGAGAGGAGTCAGAAGTGACTGGGTTTGTTGGTGGGGTGTTGGAGGAGGACGTGTGAGGAGCAAAAAGAGGAGTCTGGCAGCCTCCTGCAGTGGTTGGGGCAGGCAGGACAGATCAGATGAGGGGTCTGCCACACGTGAAGGAGATTGCTGGTCTGGAGCCACATTGAAGGGGAAAGAAAGGTAGTTGTTCCTGAGAGATGTGCAAGAAATTGTTGGGTAGCAGCACATGGTGAGCGCTTTGAAGGTGTTGCAATGAGGGAATGAGTCTTACGTGCAAAGTCGTGACATAAGCTTGGAGGTGTGACAGACCTGTAGCAGAGAAAGCTGGTAACTCACTTGCAGGGGGAGAGGAATGTGGGGTAGCACCAGGGAGCAGCAGTCTATAGGGGAGATCAGGCCTGTGGTTTATGTTTAAAGAAGGCAGTGGAGGGCTTTGGGTTGAAGAATATTCTCTCTGGAAGATGAGGGTAGAACTGCAGAGCATAAACAATGTGCAGGGCACAGAAGGTTGCCTTTTACCAGGATTTTGTAGCAAGGATCAAACTGTAGCTGTGTATTGTGGGACCTACAGAGATGCAATAGACTGGTCAGATGAAGCAAAGGTGGGGATATTCGAATATATGCTGGATGCAGTGGCAATAGTGATGAGGAGAGGAAAAAACCAGAAGGGGAGCTTCAGGATGCAAGAAGAGTTGGGTAACCCTAGGAAGGAGACATTCTGTAGCCATGCCCGGTAGTCCTTTGGCTGCACTCCAGGTTTGGGTCAGTACGTTTGAATACCCTTCTCTGCGGGCAAGCAACGGTAATCAGTTCTCACTGTAACACAGACTCATATCCTGCTGTGTAGGACGTTTTAGCAGCAGGGTCAGGGTAGCTGTGAGAACAGGTACTGATCTCTTCTTCACTCCTTGTGGAGTGTTTTAAAGGCTGATCTCAGGAACAGAAGTAGACCATGTATATCGGAAGCTTTGCAAGGTGGCGATTTGTTTTGAGGATATACACAATTGTAAAGGTGTGCCACAGCATTTTTGGAATGCAGCCGTTGACTTGATGATGACCAGCCAGTGTTCAACTGCCCTCCCCGAAGTCACCAATAATCTCCCTTGTCGTCACATCCGTGGGCTTCTGCTTCACTTCCCTGACTTTTGTTCCCTCAAGCATGACTCAGGGAGCAGCAAGAGCAGGGCTGCACCTCCAGGCAGGGGAAGCGAGTAGCTGAAGGTGATGGCAGTTACCAGCAAGGCACTCACTCACAGGGTACAGTCCCACAACATGTGAACAGTGTAGGCAGAACTAGATGCCAATAGGAGTGATCCATCCACAGTCCCAGAGAAGATGAGATGGTGAATCTGGTCCAGGTCCACCCAGCGAGTCCAGTGGTAGCAGATGATGCCAGAGACGGGACTGGAGACAAGCTGCCTGCAGTGGATGTCCAAGGCTTGTCCCAGAGATAGAACTGAGGACAAGTTCAGCTGCAGCATAGCTCAGACAAGGCAGGACCTGGACCTCCGCTGAAATGGAGCTCCTAGACTATGGACAGAGGGGCATAGGTGGGGGTCCAAGGTGAGGCTTTTTGGAGTGCTTAAAGACTTTTAGTGTATTCAGCTAGAAATTCTTCCTTCCTCACTGTGCAGTCCACATGAGCCTTTGGGAGGATCCACTTGACTCTTTTGCCTCCTCTTCTCCCCCAGTTTCTCTCTTGTCATTTCCTATGGAGACCCTTTCCTCACTCTTGTCTCTGATGGCCCTCACAGTTTCTTACAGTGATCGGGGTGGCTCTGTCCTCTTTCATGTCTTTCACTGTTGCCTTTGTGGAAATGGTTCCTACTGCTCCTCTTCTGCTTCTCTGTTCTCTCTTACTTCCTCTGTCTTTGCAGAATTTCACACAGGGAGAAAAATTAAATTAATTACCTCTCTCCCCTTGTCTACCTCTCCAGTCTGTCTGCCTGTATCATTAGTGATAATATTAACCTTACAATCTCCTTGTTAAATTTCCTTCTTTCTTCCTGATTGCTCATTATCCAGGCTATGTATGAATCAATGCAAGCCTTCTGTTGATGCTGTACTGAAGTATATCAGCTCTTCTCCATCACTTCTGTTTAAAAGCCTTTGTAGACATGCTAATCATCCCTCATCTTGTCTGTTGGCTTTTCCTTTCTTGCTGCACTGCCCATCCTGTTCCAAGTTCATCTGCTTAAAGTCTTCTACCTGCTGCTTGAACCAGATTGCTTCCAAATTTACTGTCTGATGACTTAGAAACTGCAGTGTCACTTTCAAGTTCTTGTTTCCTTCTGCTGCTACTTTCTCTCACTCCAGTCTTTGCTGCTTCCCCCAGGTCTTTTGTTGGTAAAGGGCAAGTTCAATTCTACATTTTGCATGGGATAGAACACAATCAATCAGGGCTTGCTGAGTTGTCAGGATTGATTTTTATGTACCTTAAAGGCCTCTTCAACCTGTTCAGACTGAGTGTGTCATTGATACTGCAAGATGTCTTAGAATGATAGGGATGGTCTTAATGTAAATGGGAGCTGGATGATAATCCTCTCCAAGCTGTTGTAGTATAGAGGTGGAGAATTTACTTTAATACCTTCTCAGAGGCAATCCTGGGTTGGGAAGGAACAGGGTCTTTGTCTCCATCTCATTTCAGTGTTTCTGTACTTACTGCCTTTGTCCCCAAGTTCCTATTCCTCAAATGCTGAGCATTATTTGTGGTCACAGCTGGTTGATGTGAAATTTGCTGTCACCAGCAGCTCCGTTTTGCCATAAAGTGCTGTCCTTCTCACCTTCATTATTCTTTTCTTGTGTGACAGACCTGTGTACCTTGGAGAAAGGTCACTGGGGAACCATTCCAAGATTTGCTTCCAAACAGCAGAGGATGAAGTGCAGATAACTCTTGAGGCTTCATAAGGTGTCGCCCACCCCGGTTTAAAGCACTGCAGGATAGGACTCTGTTTCCTCTCCAAAGAAGTGTTCCCCAGTCTGTGCTGCTCTTGCCTGTTGACTTGCAGTGTGAAATCCCCATTGCATGGATTAGTGCTGTCTTTTTATGTGGACCACAGCAAGCAATTTCATCTCCTTTCTTTGCATCTCCCTTTGTGCTGTACCTTCATAAACCTTATGCAGACAAGGTGTGCTTCATATGCTATGCAGTAAATCAGTTTAAATCTGTCCCAGAAAAATAGTGATCAGAATTGTATATCATAGTAGGGTCTAGGCACAAATTCCTGAAATGACTGCCAGTGCAGGCAAAGATGGTGGTGTTGAGTTTCTTCCCTTTGCTAGAAGGCAGTCTTGATAACGGTTGGTTCCCATTGCTTTATTTACTGGCAGCCTAAGCAGAGAACTCAAATTGAAGTAATTCCTCTTTGCCCCTGAATTCTGTCAGTGGCATGTGAGAAAAAGCAGATACTTGGTAGTGAGCTGCTTGCCATGCTGTATCTGCAGTGTGTATAAATCATGGGCTTCGCTGTTCAGGGCATCTGGTCTGGAACAGTTTGTTAGTAGTAAATTCAGGCACAAACAAAATACTTTGCTGTTTAATTGCCAACGAGACCTAAAATTACTCACTTTGTGTTGTTTCTTTTTCTTCTTCCTCCACAGCAACCATAATGGAGAGGCAGAAGAGAAAACAAGAAATAGAGAAAGGACTTCAGTTCATTCAGTAAGTGGACAACCTCAGTGTTCCCTGTGGATTTGGAGGTGGTCATCTTTCTGCTGAGGATTCCAGGAGCTGAGTTTTTCCTATTCACTGCTTTGGGTTTTCTGCATGGGAAAGAGATACTGTTCTGAGGATTTTGGCTGTGATTTTTTTAGGGTCTTTCTTGTCCTGTTAGAGCTCCCTGAGCTTAAAATTCTGCCATTTTAATTTCCTTTGTTTTTGCCTTCCACTGAAGTTCCAGGATTATCTTTACTATTAGCATAATGCTAATAGTACTTGGACCTTCTACATCATCTTCAGCATGAAGATCTCAAAGTGCTCTCTAAACAAGATTAGGAGGGGAGATAGTGTTTCAGTTCTGTAGGTGGGGAAACAAGGTACATAACTTGTTAGGCACCCTATATGGTGCCTATAGGGAAAATAGATAACCTGGGTGCTTTTAGTTGCCAACCTGTAAGGTAGATGTCTCAGATCACTCTTCTGTGATTATTATGTGACCTTGTAGAGCTTGAGGTTGTTGCTTATGTAGTAGTTACAAATCCTAGTACTTCCTTATAAGATATAGTAGTAGTTCTCCCTCCAATGTTTGACTGAGCAGAGGCCTCAAACTTAGGTCCAGGTTCCATGGTGAGTAAGGATTGTAATCAGATTGGTTTGGGGTTTTTTTAAGTCCTACTTTGTGTCCTGCAATTATTATGCCTGAAATCTGTGCCTCTACAGTAGGAAACCCCCTAGATTTTCCATGTTACATATTTGTATCCTCTAATATGGCCATGATAGTTTCATCTCAGTCTGAGACTAAAGAGGGCTGATAACTGAGTTTTGGAGAGGTAATTGTGAGATTTATATTGGTAGCACTTACAAAAATGCACAAGGTTCTGGAAAAGAAAATAATGTAGAAATATGAGGTGTAGGTCATGCATCTGGGGCATATCTTGCACTCTGAACTAGGAGCATTGTTATATGTTGGTTTGTTTTGATGCGAAAGAAGGAAGTCCAAATATGTAAGCATCATGAATATTTCTTACAAAGCCATGACATTTCCTGTAGTTAGTTTTAAGGAGTGATTAGAGGAAATCTAAAATGTTGGGGAAGATGAAATAAGAAGGCCTTGTAAGTATGATTGCCTAGCGGGGGATTTGGAAAGTGCAGAGAATGTGAGCCAGATTGAGATGAAAATGAGCTTTGAGATGGCAGACCTTGGTTGCTAAGCACTGGTGGACAGTGGTGTAGCTAGTAGAAGGTAACTCCCTTTTTTGACCCACAGACAAATCAAAGGGTCAGATAAAGTGTTCTATCTCGCACCTGTAACCCTCCCCTGAAGTATGATGTATCTGTAATCCCATTGGTCCAAAGTCCTAGTCCGCACCCCTGCTCAGAAATCCCCTTGATAAGGTGCTCCCAGAAGACCAGACTCTCTCTCTCTCCCCTACCCCTCGATCCAGCCCCTTCTCCTACTCTCTTAGACCCTCTTTTGGAACTCTGGCTATCTTGCCCTACCCCCACTCCTTGGGGCCTGCTTCGAGCTGCAGCTGGCAGCTCTGAGCAGGGCCCCACAATAAACTGTATACCCTGAGACCTGACCCCAGAGAGCTTTTGTATCCATCTGTCCCGACTGTCAGACCAGCTCTCGCTACACTAAAAAGCCTTTATTCTGTAACCAATAAGATCATGTATTTACGGTAGGTATGAAAAGCTATGAAAGGTGCTGAGGATTCCTCTAGAGCCTACTGATTTGTCCTTGAAAAGAAACAATAAATATATGTGGGTCAAGCCTGGATGAATTGGGTGATTCAATTAACCTTTCTCTTAAGTCTCAGCGCTGTTGTATGGTAGGTGTTATCCTCACAAGCGCTGCCAGTGTTTATGGTTCAGCCTTGGCCAAGAAAGCTGGAGTCAGATGAGCTGAATTCCTGAACCTGCACTGTTTTCTCCCTTTTGTGAGGTAGGCCTAAAGGCATATGGCTAAGTTAAGGCAGAGAAAATTGATTGCATTTATATCTGTATGTCTCTGGTCTCAAAAAGAATTTGAAGAGGTGTTGGAGTGCCACTCTGGTGCCTCTCCTTAGAGCCAGATGCACATAAAATACACTTGTATTCTTCCTGGCAGTCTCTCTTTATTAAAGATAGGTTTTTTAGGTGACTGTCAGAAGGCACATTACAGAGGATCATGTATGCACAGAAAATAAATGAGAATAAGACTCCTCTAGTCTCAAGTCCCTCTTAGACATGACCATGGCTTGACACCACTGCGACACTGAGCGTAATGCTCCCTAAATGGGTTCTGTTTGCCTCAGCTGCCTTCACAGTGATAAAATGTTCAGTAATTTACTGAGATCACCAGCACAGGACCAGAAAAAGGATTTCTTCATTAGACAAAAGCCCTTATTGGCATGGATGCCTGCTTCATGAGTATTTTCTCTTATTTTTCTTCAGGTCCACATTACCCCTAAGCCAAGAAGATTATGAGGTAATGGAGATTTTGTTTGTTAAAACTGGGAGCCCTCTGGTTAGCAAGATTTGTTCTGTTGCACAGCCATTAGTTTACGTGCCAGAAGTGAAGAATGTGGGATGGTCTGTCACAATTTCCCTGTGACTTAAAGTTTTAAGGTTCTGATGATGACAACTTACAGGGAAAGGAAAAGACACTTAAGCATTCAAGAAGAATGGAAATTTGACTGTATTATTCTCCTCTACCAAAAACCTGATGTTTTACAGGAGAGTATGGATGCAGGAGTATCTTAGTGGGCAAGCAGTTTGCTAAAAGATTCGGAAAGGAATGGAAATTGGGAAGCCTCTCCTGTCTCTGAATATTTACTTGAGTCTGTATGTTCTCTCCTTGCTGCCCAGGCCTTTTTGCAGAAGCTGGTGAGAAACTTGTTTGCAGAGGGCAATGATTTGTTCCGAGAGAAGGATTTCAAGCTTTCCCTGGTCCAGTATGTAGAAGGGCTGAATGTGGCGGATTATGCAGCCTCTGACGAGGTGACCATCCCAAAGGAACTCCTCTGCAAGCTCCATGTCAACCGAGCTGCCTGTTACTTTGCCATGGTGAGCGCTTTCCCAAGTCATCCCCAGGAGCCAGAGTTGCAGTGCTGTGCAGTTGGAAAAGATGTCATGAGGCATTTCAGCTGGTTTTGTCCATTCCCTGTTCAAGCACTGCAGGAGACAACGACATACAGAAAAGTCTGCAATCTCCTCCCAATTGCACTGTGTCTTACAAGACCAGAGGAAGGATGTGTGAGAAGGGGCCAGGCCTAAAGTACTGACAATGCAATTCTGCTCTTCAGCGGTGAAGAATTAGAATAATCCAGTGTCTTCCAGTGTTGAGCAGGAATACTGTTACTGCTCTGGAAGCTCTTGCCTTCTCCTCTAAGACACTGGAAGACAGTAGGAAGGGCTTTGGGTCTTGAAGGAACTTGCAGCATACACATGGAAAAGGATTCTGAAATACCCAGGCATTAAAAGGCTTCATGCTTCCATTTTACTAAGGCATGTAACAGCTTCCCTTAATGGCACAACCCCAGAGCCGGCCCGTCCTGTTTGTAAGGACACTGAGTCTCCTGAAAATTAGCAAGCACTCACATAATTAAAGACTTTCAAGTGCAACATGCTCAGGGTAGAGGGAGAGACAAGATAAGGTTGCTCAAGCAGCCTTAGTTCTGTTATTTCTTGACTTTGAAGTGTTTTGAGTTTTGCAAGATTTAACAAAATGTTCTGTTAACACAGGTGTGTTTGCACGCTGGTCTGTGCATGAGGTAACACACGTACTTCCACCTGCTGCTTGTATTCCTGTTTTCTGCTGAGATAGAGCATTTGTATTCACAGAGAAGGACAAGTTAGCCTGCTGTGCCTCAGCTGACTCCAGGTGGTCTGTTCCCATGCAGGGGTTGTATGAGAAGGCACTGGAGGACAGCGAGAAGGCTTTAAGTCTCGACAAGGAGAACATCCGAGCGCTATTCCGGAAAGCCCGTTCCTTAAATGAACTTGGAAGACACAAAGAAGCATATGAGTGCAACAGCCGATGCTTGCTGTCCCTCCCACATGTAAGTTTTCGACATACAGCTCATCTTGGTTTTTGTGGCTCACAACCTTCCTCTGCTCAACATGCTTAGTGTGAGGCCGGAGGATAGTGGAAAAGAAACTTTGTCTGTTCCCAAGATCATGCTTATGCCCAGAAATTCTGACGCTCTGACTCAAAGATGTTTGTCCTCACATATTTCTTCAGGCCAAATCACCTCTTACAGATAGTGCCAGCCAGAGACACCAGTTAGTGACAGCAGGTTCATGGTCTGTTTGTGAAGAACAAACCCCTACTCTAACAAAAGATGAACTAAAGCCATGAGAATGTTTTAATTGGCTGCTTTTTTATTTCTAATGGAAGTGACTAGGTGCATGGGATAAATGGGAACTGGAGCTCTGAAAGAAAAACATGTATGTTTTTTCTGTGTTGGATACAAATGTCTCACATTTCACTTCCTGATTGCGTTTTATTTCTTGAGGAACATGCAAAGGTGTCCTTGACATCACATGGCATAGTTATTTTTGTGTTCCAGGGTGTGTAAATTTTTGCATGCAGAGAGGACTATCTGCATATACTAGGAACTAAATATTTTCCTGATAGTGCTTTTGAGCATTCTCTTAGGCCAGATATTGATCTGAAAAGCAAACTGTGATTATATGGATTCAGGTAAGCACTTTGCTGATGTTGGTTCTGATCCATCACAGTAATATTATTACAAGAAAAATGCATCCACCTCAGCAGGAGAAGTTAACTTTCCTTTATTATTACTGTTATAGAAGCAATCTTTGAAAGCCTTGTTAGCAGTTAGTTATTCCTTTTGTATAGCTTGTAAATTCTAGCTTCTTTGACTTGGTAGAGCAGGGTGACCAAAACATATTAAAGATATCATATTTGGGGAGTCCCAGGGAACTGTTTTATAAATAAACCCTTTGATTAACAAAAGCATCTAATGTAGGTGTTCTTGCAAAGCTATATGTGGCTATATTTTACATTGTAGTTTAGCCACTTAATTTATATTTTAACTATATAGTTATGTTTACATTATTTATCAAACTTCTCTGTGCCAGGAAAGTTCAGCCTAAAACACCATATTGAGTGATCTGTGTTTCCTATGCTAAACAATTCAGCCTTGTAAATTAACATACCCTGTTGTCTTATTACCTGCTTAACAGAAGTCATAAGCCTTCTCTGCATCAAAAGCAAGTCATGCTATCCATCATTTCACTCTTGTTTCCATTACCCTCTGGAGCACATGGGTACTTCCATCTTCAGATTGCTGTAATTGCTGAGAACTTTGTTGTGGTCAGAACAGAGCCTGTCTTAAAACTTCTGATGATAAAGAATGTGCCACTCATTTAGCTCACTGTCTATCAGAGTTAATTTATTTCTGGGTGCAGATACTCAGTGCTGCTAGTTTGCAGAAGTTCTCAGTATGGTGAAGTTAATACTTCTCTGTGGTACACTTGTGTTTGTATGGCATGGGGTGCTTTAGAAGAAGAAATGGATAAGCTAGATTTTGTTTTCACTGAGTTCAGTGAAGATGGTGCCAAGACTAATGTTGAGGGTGTGGGGGGACACAATCAAAAAAAGACACTCCAGATTGAAGGGAAACAGTTACTGATGTAGTGGGCTGGAAGAACCAGAGGCTTCTCAGCTGTTCAAAGGGAAAGGACTCAAACTGCAGGGAGAAGGAGATTGGAAAGACCAGCATGGCAAGTAGAGAGAAGAGGGCAAGCTTCAAGGTTGGACATGAGGGGGCATATGTTAGCAGATTAAGGAGGGCTATCACAACAGGTTGGGCAGATACATACTTGTTTTCTTCTTTGAAAAAACTGTTGAAGTACTCTGATATTTTTGCAAACGGAGAGAGAGGAAAACAGAAAGAACCAGTTGCTGGTGATATATAAATGTAGAAGACTGTGGCAGGTTGTTAGTCTGGGCAGGAAGCCCATGGTGGTGTGTGAGTGGGAATGGACACTGTGCAGGGAGGATGGTAAAATGCCACACAATGGGGAAAGCTGAAGATTTGCTTGACTAAGCTGAGGCAGTTTAGCTGGAGCTGGAGACAGTCAAAATGCCTTCTAGCCAGTAGGTTGAAAACTGAGACTTGGTTTAAGCTTTAAAAACAAACAAGCAAAACAAGCTAGTGGGTACTGTCTGCATATCAACACTGATGATTAACTCTGCAGCTGGCAGAGAGGGAAGACATTCAGGCTCCTTCTCAGGTATGGCACCTTGCAGAAGCCGTATCAGCAGCCAGCCTTGGCAGATCCTTCAGCCAACTTGCCTGCAGGACTCCTGAACCCTGTTTTTGCAGAGTGGATGCTTTGTTGGAAGCAGATACTTGATTGTGATTTTCTGCAGCATTGAATGAGTGTAGAGCAAAACTCCTGGTGCAACTGCAGCATCTTGGCAGGACTAAATTACAAAAATGCTGAAGTCTATGTGGACTCTCCTAGGGCTGTTCTGGAAATTACCTATCTGCTGCTGTCTGAAGTTGAGGCTTGGTGCAGCCCAATGTGCATAATGCATTCCTCTTATTTCATTCTGTGTGCCACAAAGGCAAAACTGAAATTGTCCCATCAATGGTTTTGTTCCCAGGATGAAAGTGTCACACAGCTGGGACAGGAGCTTGCCCAGAAACTGGGACTGAGGGTTCGAAAAGCATACAAAAGACCTCAGGTATGACTTCTTTTGTCTTAGAGGCTATCCTTTGCTTGTACAAATTTACTTTTGCAGAAGTGGTGAGTGCTGCTCTGTAGTTACAGACATGTGTACACAACCCTGCAAACTCTAGCAGGCTGCTGGCAACTCTCCTTGTCCTGACCCCTTGACTCACTTTGCCTTGATCCATTTCTAACCCCAGTGCTGCTCTGTGTCTACTGCCAGGATGTTTTCTGAGTCCCCAGCTGGTGCTGCAGGAGAAACTTCCAGCATAGTAGATGCCTTTTGTGTTTTTTGCAGGAGAGGAACACCTGATCCCAAAGCAGGTTTTGCATCACAATCCTCTCCCTGTTATGAGATGAGAAGGATGGGATCCTCTGCTGCACTGGAGGCATGACTGGTTTTGTAGTGCAGAGGATCATGAAGGGTTCCTGCCCCATTTCTAGGCATACACTTCTTTGTGGTGGGGGAAAGTCTTGGCTTTGGGAGAACAGTGGGTGCACACCTGGTCAGAAGCTAATTTGACACCAGTGGCTGGATCCATAACTTGGCTCTACAAGGAGGTGCTGTAGGTGATTAAATGCGTACCCTGGGATGGAGCTAGAGGGCGTTAGGCCACTGCTAGCCATAAAGCTGCTCTCCCATAAAGCTGCCTTGGTCGCAGATTTTGTTCTCAGGAACAAAGAACATGAGCTAGTAGTGGAGGCTGACGTTTGTGTTTGCATCCTCGGCCCCAAGCACAGGGGTGTGTTAAACAAACAGCGTGTTCCACCTGCAGAGGGGCACCTCTGTAGCATGAGGGGGGGTGGTTGGTGGGCATCTGATTTGCAGAGAGCTTTTAGGGTAAACCTGGTTGTAACATGTTAATCCTCTCCCCAGCAAACTTAATGTGTGATTTGCCTACCCTAAGAAAACTCCTTGATCCTCACCTCTTCCACACTCCAAAATGTTTCTGTCTCAAAGAAAGGGAAACTTATGTAGAAATACTTCTTGTAGCTGTTCACTGTGTTGGCCTTGCCTTTTTTACCGCTGTCATGTTACTCAGTTGAGATGGGCTTAAACCACCTGTATGTTAGAAATACAAAAATTAAACATCCCAGAATGCTTTTTATTATTTGAAATTCTGTGATTGGTACTTTGTTAACACTTTGTGATCTTTTGTGTCGAGTTCCAGCTTTCACTCCAGTGTGGTAATGCCTTCCCAAAGTAATAATTTCTTAACAAAAAGCAAACCCATCTGTTTCTCAAGGAAGTTTTTTGCCTCCTGGTTATGAGTTGGATGTTCTGAGGTGTACTGAACAATTTTTCAGTCTCTTTTCAGTGTTGACAAACATGTACTCTTGTGTCACAGTGGGGTAACCTTTTGGGGTGGCTTTAATTTTGGGCAGTACTTGGAAGGAAACCATATTTTAACCCAGCTTTACCTAGTTAATGAGCATTCATGGGCTGAATTCTGCTCTAAGACCTCTCTCTTCCTTGCAGCAGGAATTGGAAACATTCTCACTACTCAGTAATGGCACGTCAATCAATTCATCAAACCAGGTAGTGTTTGCATCCTGTGATTGTTACTATTCATGGACTGTGCTACTAGAATGCTTTAAAGTTTTATTTGCATGCAAATTTATAACTGTCTTTTAAGTTTGAACTGTTTTAATTAGTGTTTTTTGCTCTTAAGGGATATATCCCAGAAATTAATTTCTTTGAAAATGTTTCTAATGACATAATTTTTTACGTTGGTAATTAGATCACCAAAGATGGATATTTTTCTTAGTTATTGTGAAAGTTTGCTATCTCTTGCATTTTAAATAAATTTTTGTTTTCAAGTTTTGCATATCTAACAACAATGCTAAGTAAAAGTCAGAAAGTGCAACTGAAGAAGAAACATATAAAATTAAGTCTTGTGGTGTACTGAGCAAGGTACATACATGTATTGCTTGTATTGTCCTGGGAGACGCAGCTGGGCAGGGTAGTGTACAAATATTATGGTAAAATATAAGAAATTGTTGGTTTCCTTTTTTTACCACTGGGCAAAATAACCATCCCAACAGACAAGCACTTGCTGTTTCTACATGCTGTTGGTATTTCACAATGCTCCTTAAAGCAAATAAACAATAAAACTATAAACATTATAATTTTGTACAGCAAACTACTAAAGAACTAGTGTACCTCTCACTGCTCAGTGATTTGGCTTCACATCTTTCTAGGAAGGCCAGTCAACTTTCTTTAATAGTTGTGCCTAGTTTTTAATTTAAAAATCTTTCCCTTTTATAAAAATTGAAAATAGTGCAAAATCCACTGTAGTAGATGCAATATTACAAGACAAATACTTGTGCCTTTTTAAGCTTAATCTGAAGGCACGTGTACTTACCTCTATTTATGTTTCTGCAAAATATGGACTTAATTTATTCCTTGCCTTGAGCTCCAAGTCAGCAGTTGTCTTGGCAGAAACATTTTCCTGTTTTGAATTTGCTGTAGAAGTTTGTGGTTGTTAGATTGCAAAATATGTGAACTAAGAAAAGGAACATTGTGTAAGATCAGGCTAATCAGATCTCCCATGCAGTGGGCTGACCGATTGGTGTGTCCTGGGACTTGGGACACAGCGTTCTCATCCACACATGAAATATCCTATTCTATGTATGGAGTTGCTCACATGGTTGGATATTGTGCAGACATGGTTTTCCTTTGTAGCAAAAGGATTTGTCGGCTGCTGAAGGTAAACATGAATAGGTTCCTTGGATCAATGCCCTCCTAAAGTTCATTGGTTTTACTGTTACAGCACAGAAAGAGGCCATAAAGGAAGAGTCACAAGTTTAGGAGTAGTGAAGAGTCCCATATGTGAAGTGTGGATGTCTATTTAAAGATTAATGTCTCATAATATTTTTTGTCTCCCTTTTCCTACATCCTCTTTGCAGACTACTTCAAATGGATTGGGCTCAATAGATGACATTGAAACAGGTAAAGATATCTCTCTCCTCAGACTTTTGTGGCTTGAGTATGGTATGTGACCAAGCTGGCAGGCTTGAGAGGTTCATCACCTGCATTTGTGTCTCTTCTGCACACTCCTAACTTTGGTAACTGGGAGAAGAAAAATGGTGCAAAGCAGGAGTGTTTTTCTTGCAAACTCATCTTTTTTTCCAGTCCCGGTGAGAGATGAGTCTGGGAGTTAAAAGGGTCTGCTGAGGTACACAGCTCTCTTCAGTTGTGCTTTCTTGAAGCTGCTCTTGGCAAAGCTTCTGAAATTCTGCTCCAAGGCAAAACATTCTCAGATAAAGTGAAGTTAAGGTTGTTTTGCTCTGAGTGCATATGGTCCTCCAAGACTTTGAAGTGGAGGAATTGAAAACAAAGGCGTTTGGAGGGACCCAGGGAGAGCTGAGTTCAGGGTTGGGCACCCAGGAGGAGAAGGAAGATTATCAGAGTTGCTTTTTTCATGCTGGGAAACAAGTGACCTTAACTCTGCCCCTGTAGAAAGGCTTGCTACCTTGTGTGCTGGAGCACCGAACTTCTGCCTCTGAGCACATCAATATTTGTTCCTTTGTATGGTAGTTCTGTGTGCATGAAAGTAAGTGTGAGGATTTACCACCACAAGTAGCAATTGCTTGTTTTATAGAAACAAATTCATTTCATTTTTGGGTGCTTTGGAAAGCATGTTCTGTGTTGTTCTCTGTTGAATACCAATTTAGTATCTGCTTGCTACATGAGATCATGAGACCAGGTTCTGTGAATTAAGGACAGTTTTTCGCATTATCTTGCTGGTCTAAAATTAACTGGACTCCTACTACAGACTAACAAATGACTGCATCCAGTAAGCTCTTTATCTAATCTGGATTTGGTGTAAGAGCAGCATGCCACTTTTACTGCAGATCAGACAGACAGAGCCTTTACTGCTAGGAAATCTTTGCAAAAGCACTGGAATTATGTTATCCAATTGCCCTGAGAGTGGTGTGCCACCAGGACAACTGAGTGCTGGGTACCCTAAGAGTTTCAGATTAGAAGAGTTTTTTTAGTGATTTTTTTTTTGTTTTGTTTTAAAATGCAGACTCTTGAAGCCCTTTCCTCCATGCTTTGCTTGAAGTTATCTGATTAACTCAGCCCAGTCCTGCAGAGAGATCATGGCTCAGATCTGGCTCAGTATGGCCATTGGCTAGCTAATGCACCAGGGAACCACTACTGTTTTGAAGAGCAGAGCTAGAAACAGTGCTTTTAAGAGCTCTGTACTTGCCCTTTGGGGGCAGGCAGGTGTATGGCCAGAGAAGCCACCAGCTGGGGGGCTTGGTATGAGAGACTTGGTTCATAAGTGTGTATGGACAAGACTGTGATATTGACATTCTCTGAATAGAGAGAGACATGATTGTTTCTCCCAGGATTTTTCCTGGGAAGTTGCAAGATGCAGTGAGAAAGCTCAGAGAAAGAAGAAAGCAATTCTTATCTCTATTTGCTTCATCTGTTGTTTGGCACATGTGATATGTGTTACTGCGATTGTTTACCCAAGAGTGATTTGTTAATTGGACACCAGTGATGGTTGTTTGGATTGACTAGCCAGTTGGATGAAAGCTGTGTCGTGACTGTCTGGAGACAGTCACAGGTTTTTCTTTAGTAACTTTTTAGTATGATATAGTTCTAATATAATATAGTATTAATGTAATATAATTTAGCTTAATAAAAGCAATTTATTTAGCCTTCTGCAACATGGAATCAAAGAGTGTTATTCCCTATGCAGGGTGGTTGCACTGCTTCGATACAAGCCCCTTGTTGACTTTTTAATAATGTGTGGGGCTGATTGTGATGGCAGGGGCAGAAATCAGCAGGTATCGGTGAGCTACTCATCAAAAGAAGGCGTTTTATTCTTTTAAGAAAGAGCAAACATTAGGGGAATGCAGATGATGCATGAGCATTCTGTAAGGAGATTATGTGAGATGTGTCACAGCTGGTGAGTGAGGTCAGCAGATCTGGTTTCCTGAGGAAAGCAGGAATGGTAAAAGAGAGATAGGGAAAAAGATTGGACAGAGTAGAGTCCAATCTTTGAGGGAGGAAGTGCCTGAAGGAATGACAGGGTTTGGGTGGTCAGGGTGGGAGAAGTGGTCATCTTCCCTCTTCCACTTGCAAGTAGTGGAACCTGTTGGTCTCTGCTCTTTTCCTTGCCGTTCACATGCACTGAGCTGTGGGGGTCTCATGTTATTGTCTGCCTTTTGGTCATGCATTCAGCATTTCTGGGTTTGGGGCCTCTTAGGGTGTGTGTGGCTTCTTAGGGTGTGTGAGGGCCTCTTTTCTTTGCTTCCCAGTCTGAGTAGAAAATGCAGGGCCTCATTCATTCTTCAGAGAAGGTCTGAATTGCTGGATCCTTTGGGGCCCTGTCATTGTGCATCCTTTTGCTCCCCACTGCACGTGTCCCCATCCCTTCTGGCTTGTTCTGAACTTCTTCTTGTTGGCCTCTGTAGGGATCTTGACAGTGCTCAAGATTTAAACATCTGAAAAATGGGAAGGCACAAGCTATTCCTTTGTACTGCGGGGAATCTGGCCAAGCTTCCAGCCATGAGAAAAGCTGGATATCATGTGGCTCCCTGGTGGCTGGGGTTCTGCACCAAAGAGAGATGAGATGATGAGATAAGTCATTGCAAAGGGGGCATGGGGTTGGAGCCAAGCCTTATTGGTGTGACAGCTGCAAAACTAAGGACATGCATAGCCTGTGGGAAATGCATTCAGCTGCACACCAAAATCCTGTGTTGGATCCCATAAGGTACAATGTGTTTGCCTTCAATGGCATGCTTGAGGATGTGGAGAGAGACCTGTGTCTGTTCCTTGCCACTTCCCCTGCTTCCCTGTCTTTTGTCATGGCTCAGCCTCCAGTGCCTTGCACAGTGACCTTTGAAGCAGTCCATCCATGTGGATCATTCACAACAAATACTGGAGGAAAGGTTGCAGGGGTTGGTGCTGTGCTCTGGGTGGGGTTAGAGATAAGGGGGCATGCCTGTGTTTGTCATCTCTGCTGTTGTTTTGTTCACGACTTGGGGATTTGCTGGAATTGCTAATTTGCTGAGCTCTCTGAGAAGGCACCAGCACATTCCTGGGCCAGAAAACAAGCAGTCTGCAGCCACAACAGGGCTCACTCACCTGGTCCCTGATGCTGAGGGATGGCCAAGTTCTCATGGCAGCTGAGTGAACAGACATGGTACAGACAGGATGCAGCATTTCTTGCTGGATCAAGTTTTGTGTCTCTGAAGCTTGTCTAGTTTCTTTCCCAATTTTATCAGTCTTTCTAATAAAAGCTATTGTCTCTCCTTCCAATTTTTATCTTGCTTTTATGGCCTTACTCTGTTGCAGTTACAGTGCAGCCAATGGGATGTTGATGGAGAAGGTAGCATCTTTGTCTTATTTATTTTCTTTTATTCCAGGACATCTGCACAGGGGCAGAATTAAGGTAGTTTGGGTGCTTGGTTTGAGAATTGCAAATGTAATGCTGCATTTTTCAAATTTCTAACATTTGAACTTTTTTTTAACCTTTCATTTTTCTGAGAACAAAATGCTCTTCTGTGAAGAACATGTGCTTTCAACCATAACTTCACTTTACAGAGGTTTATATTGCATGATGGGAACACCTTGCTACTCCAGTAATGTACTGGAGAGGGGAAGAAACCTTAGGGAAAACCACTGCCTCTTTCCTGCCTCAACCCCACCTCACACAAGTTTCCAAGGGCATGTTTGCTGATCAGATATTGAGGGGGAAAATGAGTAGCAACCTCCCACTTTTGGACATCAGGAAGGACTCAAGAGCAGGGAATTTACTGGGTGAAGATAGCTGAGTGAGTCTGATGGGGATTTTTGGGCCTTGTGTTTTTTGTCTTTGTCCATTTAGGATGCCTGGGTTTTTAGAGAGGGTGTGCAAGTAAGCAAGCTTTCTGCTGGGATATCAAAGCTCCAAGGAGTCGAGAAGGCAGTGATCTCTGCCAAATGCATTAGTGAGGAACATTAAAGAAAACACCAGGTGGTGGGTTATAGAGAAATTGTATTACATGCCCCTGGCCTTTAGTACCGGCTGTAATGAATTTGGTAATGGCTCAACTACAGGTTTTGTGTTGTTCCTGGTTGCTGTATGTGCTTGCCAAATCCTGACAGTCAGACTGGGCACTGGCCCTTAGAATGTATTTCAGCTGTTGGTGAGCCATTGGAGAGTGGGAACAAAAATGAAAGTGCAAGTACTCTTCAGAGTAGAGCCTCTCCTCTCAGAAAATTGGCATACTTGTTTTCTGTGATTTGATGGAGTTGTACAATATTATTTTTGCCATGTTGTGGTCTGTTTGTCTCCTGCAAGAGGTTCTCCTGATGACTGGCTCTGTTTCTCTCTCATCACAGACTGCTCTATGGACCTGCAGTGCCTCCCAGCTCCTGTGGCCACCTCCATCCCTGTGAATGAGGGGCTGGCCCCTTTGCCTTCCGACTCAGATGCAAAGGGCTTGCCCACCTCGCTTCCTGCTGCCAGCTTGATCCCATCTCCAGACTGTGTACCCTTGCCAGTGCCTGAGAATGCAGAGGACTTCACAGATGGGGACATAATTGGGGAAGAACTAGACTCCCTCCTGGATTCCCTTGCTGAAGGGTCACCATACCCTCTAGTAAGAGCGAGTGCTGCTTGTATTGACTGCTTCTTTGTTCCAAATAGGTCCTTGGAAGTCCTTGGAGCATGAGAATGTGCATGCTGCCGCTCATTCTCTTTCTGTAATTATGTTCTCCTATGTCTTCCTCTGGGAAAACTCATTCATTCTTTCCTTTATTTCTGCTACTGAGAGTATATAGAGTCCTCTTCCAAGTGTGCTTTGCTGTGTGCAGCCTCAGGGAGCTTCCTCTCAAAATATACCCAAGGTAGCCCTCCCCTGACATCTCCTTCTACCTGGCCTGTCATATCCGTGAATTTGAAGCAAGTCTGAGAGTAGTAAAAGGAGTGTGGTGAAACAGGAATGATGAATGTATTTTATACAGTGGGCATGCTCTCATCTCATTGTATTTTGTTCAGGTTGCACTCAGCCTAAGCTCTTTGAACAGATCTGGGAGCTGCACAAACATTCATATTCATACTTATGTTGGATTTTTGTTGTCAGCATTGCTTATGTGAGCCACCTTGGGTCTGGAGGCAGTATAGTGATTTTCATGCTGGAAAAGCCCTGATGAGAGGTGCCATGGGTTGTGATCATTACCCTGGCCTGTGCACTGTGTATACTTGGCTGCCTTGTTTCTCAACCTGAGCTGGTTTAAGTGCCCAGCATAGGGCACTGCCTTGCAGACTGATGAACTCAGGTGTCCCAGCACCTCCTCAGGGATCCTGGTCCAGACTATTTGCAGTATAGAAAAATTGAGAGGTTGTGGGAAGTCTGCAGGTGGATTGAGCTGCCAGGTATCCTTTTGCTCCAGCTAGTACAACACACCCACACCCTTCACTGGAAGCCTGTTGTTCTCTGTTATCATGGTTTGACCCCAGTCAGCAACTAGGTACCAGACAGCTGCTCACGTACTTTTTTCCTGCCCCTTCTCTATGCTGAGGAGGATAATTGAAAAAACCCAAACTTGTGGCTTAAGATAAGAACAGTTTAATAATTGAAACAAAGTAAAATAAAATATCAACAATAATAATCATAGTAAAGGAGAGAGAGGGAGGAATAAAACCCAAGAGAAACAGTGATGCCAGTATAGTTGCTCACCACTTGCTGACCAATGTCCAGCCTTCCTTAAGCAGCAGTCAGTGACCCTGACCAACTTCCCTCAGTTTATATCCTGGGAATGATGTTCTATGGTATGGAATATCCCCTTGGCTTGTTCAGATCAGCTGTCCTGTCCATCTCCTTGTGCACCTGCTCACTAGCAGAGCGTGGGAAGTGGAAAATCCTTGACTTAGAGTAAGCATGACTTAGCAATAACCAAAACATCAGTGTGTTACTAACATTATTCTCATGCTAAATCCAAAACATAGCATGGTACCCACTACTAAGAAGAAAATTAACTCTGTGCTGGCCAAAACCAGGACATCTCTTTTCAGTCTTTATTCCTCAATACTAATTCGCTATTTATCTTCCTTCCTGCTCCCCTGAAGTCTCTTGTCCAGGGCACCATTCCTACCAACCTGCCAACAGAGATGCCCCAGTTGATTCCTGTGTTTCCGGGGGGAACTCCGCTGCTGCCTCCAGTTGTGACAGCCAGTATCCCTGTGTCTACTCCTCTGCCACCTGCCTCCTTTGGCCTAGTGATGGATCCCACCAAGCAGCTCTCCTCCTCCTCAGTCCTGGATGCCTTCGAGGCCCCACCAGGAGGAAGTGGCAGCTCCACTTTAGATTCGCTGGATTCCCTGGATCTGCTTCCATACACAGATACACGGCTTGATGCCCTGGACTCGTTTGGGACAAGCAGGGGCTCGCTGGATACCTTGGATTCCTTTGCCATTGGTAGGTGCAGGGTGATGTGGTTTTGTGTTGCCTTAGCTGTGAATGCATGCCAAAATTTTTTCCCTCCGTGCTGAGGACATATGTCTTGTAGCTTTCTCTGCTGGTGTGGCAGAACAGGAATATAAATGTAGAAGAGAGCAGTGAATTGTCTTGGACAGAGTAATGGATAATGTTTAGCTCAAAAGTAATGAGAAAAAGCTGTAGGTATGTAATCCCAGATAACCAGTATCTGCATGGAGTGAAATCTAAAGAGGAGAAAGGAACACAAAGGTGTATAATGATGAATAATGAGATTTAAACTTGGCTTGGTGTCCAGAGCACCTCCCTTGGCACAATTTGCTGGACTGTAGCATGATTCCTCCACCTTCCTCCTCAATGACTCTTTGACATTTTGCTCAAAGTGAGCAAAATGGTGATGACTGTTTTAGATGATACAGGACCTTGTTGTGCTGGCCAGAATGGTAGAGGCCAAGGTAGGTCTTTCCCATCTCTGGATTCAGGGCCATGAGTGTCCTCTTGAATGGGGCTCTGAACTTTCATGGCATAAGGAGTAAAACTGTGGAGGATGGTGGACAAAGGCTTAAGTCACCTCCTGTTCAGGAGGGAAGTGGGCTTCTTCTTGGTTAACTTGTTCCCAGTATTGCAGTATTTTGAGAACAGCAGAGATTGGCCAGTCAGCACTTGAACACTGACATTCACCTCAGCTTTGGGTTGTCACCTTAGTAATGCCAGTTCTCAGCAGCATAGAGTTGGGTTCAGTAGGATTTCTCGGACAAGAAAGCATTTCCTGGAGTTTTTCTGAGTCTAGACAGATGCTTTGGGAAGAAAGTATTAAAACATTTTGAAATAAATGAAGCAAATTAATTTAATAAGCTGTTTGTCCTTTTGTGAGTAGATCACCCTCTGAGAGTGAAATGATTGTTTTTATTTTGTGGGGCTCTTTTCCCCTTCTTTTTCCCAGAAGAAAGTAGCTCTCCAGAACTACGACACCCATCTGGCAGTCAAAAAACAACCCCAGTGGTGAGTGAGCTACTGCCCCGTGCTGATGTCCCAAGATGCTCTGAAGCCAAGGTAGTAGTGGTGGTGACAGTGGTCAGTTGGGTGATGTAGGTAATTTGGGCCCCTCCTCTTACCCTGCCATGGTGCGTGTTGCCTCCCATGTTGTGGCAAGGCAGGTAAAGATTCCCACTTGGTCAGTAGGAAGACTTTTGTTCCATCTTTGTTTTTATCCGTAACTCCACATTGCCAAGGTAAACATGGCGTGACCAGGCGGTATGCCACTGTACCTGGCAGCCACATCATGCTCAAGGATGGGGTAGAGTAAGGCAACTTTGACTTCAGGCTACTGAAGTTCTTTGTTGCTCTCTGCCCCTGTCAGGTGGCTTCTCCAGATGTTCTGCCTCTGTCCTATGTCTCCAGTCTTGCAGAAAAAGGGGAGGATTAGTAAGCTTGGAACAAAAGTTATTCTTGAGTTCCTGTCACCTGCTGGCCCTGTTAACATCAATGTGAATATCCCTGAAGATTGACTGATAAGCTATTTGGGTTTTTTCTTAGCTTGGGATAAGGTTGATTTAAAAGTCTTCCATTGCAAAGTAGATTCTGATGGAAGGAGTGAGGAAGGCATTTTGTTTTGTGGCTCGTGATAGAAAACTGAGGTCTCTTCCCAGTAGGAAAGAGGCCTGTCTCTGAAGTGAACACACCACAGTGTTCATTCTCTTTGAAAAAGTTGCAGTCATCTCTTCTGGAAATGTCACTTCAAATGAGTACATTTTGATGAGAGAGGAAATGAGAAAGGTTTAGAGAGACTTGAGTAGGGCAAGGGGGTTGGAGCGGTCTTCCGCATGTGGTTGCAGAGCTGAACAGAGAGGTGTGTCTGTTTTCTCTCAGGTCAGCCTTGGTGGAGCGAATCACCCAGCTGTGCCCAAGGCCACCGAGCACCTGCTGTCCCAGCCAGAACCAGTAATGCCCAACACGGCTCTACTGGTGAAGAACCCTCTGGCATCTACTCATGTTTTCAAACAAGCCTGTCATATCTGCTACCCCAAAACAGGTGATGCATTTGCTCTGCCACCACAGCACTGGCACAGACTAGGAATTGGCTTTCCCCAGGCTGATGGGGTTATTCTCTCTGGCAGGGCCCAAGGCTGGTGATTACACCTATCGAGAAGGGTTAGAGCACAAGTGCAAGCGGGACATCCTGCTGGGCAGACTGAAGAACTCAGAAGACAAGACCTGGAAGAGGATCCGTCCTCGTCCAACCAAAACCAATTTTGTAGGATCCTATTATCTGTGCAAAGGTGATCTGTGGCAGTTGGTTGCTGGGAAGGGGCTGTGCCAGGGGAGACTGGGAGGGAAATTCTGTTTGATATTGCCTGCTGGCTCTAGGGTGTCCTGTTCTATCAGTAGCCTATGGAGTGGGTGGCTCAGTGCAGTGAAGGGCAATGAGCTGCTATGTTGTAGAGAGCTGGCAGCTTCTAAAGTGGTGGAGCAGAAGAGTTCCAAAGGCTCAGTGAGCTGCTGCGCACAGTTGAGCACTCAGAGCTGCTCTGCTAACATGGGCTTTACTGAGAGCCTACCTCCTGTACATGTGCTCACATTAGTCCCACTCAACCCACCTGGCCCATGGCAGGGCTGTGGTTCTGCCTAGGGAAAAGCATTCTCTGCCTGCTCCTTTGCTCCAGCCCATCCCACAGAGCATGCAGACAGTGTGACCAGACTGGCATCCCGAAGCAGTGTCATTACAAAGTACCTAATCAAGTGGGAAGATTGCAAGAGCCAAGCTAAAATAGCTCTTTACTTCTGGGCCTATGGGAGAACTTAATCTGTATTGGCTTTAAAAGGGGTTAGTTAAGTCATGATCTTTCCCTGGCCAGGCACTGAATTAAAGCTGGTCTCTTGTTTTAAGATGGTTTCCCCTATATCAGCATTACTGGAGATTGTCACCTTTCAGTAGTTTGCATTAACCCTTGAATGTCTTGATATAGGTGAACTTGGGAGGAGATGTCTTTTTCTTTTAGTTCTCTGTTTTCTTGCTTTCAGTTCTATGTGAGGCGTGGGCAGTGGGAGAAGACAAGAGAGAGTTTAGTTTCTGACTGGGCTGCCCTGCCTGTGTGGTGGTGTGTGCTGTTTGTTGCTTTGTAGATATGCTTAACAAGCAGGACTGTAAGTACGGGGATAACTGCACCTTCGCGTACCACCAGGAAGAGATCGACGTGTGGACAGAGGAGAGGAAGGGGACCCTCAACCGTGACCTCCTCTTTGACCCATTAGGTGGGATCAAGCAGAGCAGCCTCACAATTGCCAAGCTCCTCAAGGAACATCAGGGCATCTTCACCTTCCTCTGTGAGGTACAGAACTGGTGGGAGGGGGCAGGCATCCATTATCTCTTCAGTATGTATCTTGACCACTGATATGTTGATAGTTGCCACCATGAAAATACAGTGGGATGACTCTCACAACTGGAGTGCTTGCAATGGATATCTGTACACTCTTCAGGAGGGACAGGTGAGGAAGGAGGGGCAGTGAGGGAGCCCTGTGTGTTAGGGAGTGTTTTTACTGTCTAGAGTTTAATGATGATGAAGGTTGAGTGGGTTGAGTGGTTATGGGTAGGAATTTGGGGAAGGCCAATAAAGCAGGAGTCTGTTACAGACCACCCAACCAGGGTGAAGAGGCAGACAAAATATTCTATAGGCAGATGGGATAAGTCTTGTAATTGTTGGACCTTTTTTTGTGGGGAACTTCAGCAGGTGTCTGTTTTAAGTACACCACAGCAGAGAAGAAACAGTCCAGGAGGTTCCTGGAGTGTGTGGAAGAGAACTCCTGACACAGCTGGTGAGGGTGACGGCTAGGGAAGGCATCCACTGGGTCTGGTGTTTGAGAACAGAGAAGGACTGGTGGGTGATATTATGGTTGGAAGCCGTCTTGGGCACAGCAGTCATGCAATGGTAGAGTTTTCAGTTCTTGGAGAAATAAGAAGAGTCAGAAGAACTGCCTTCTGAAGGGCAGACTTTAGCCTCTTTAGGAGCCTGGTTGACAGGGTACCTTGGGAGGCAGTCTTAAAGGGAAAATGAATCCAGGAATGTTAGACATTCTTCAAGAAGGAAATCTGAAAGGTGCAGGAGTAGGCCACCTGTTACTCTGTGTGTCCCAGCCAGTTCACTGCTTTCAGAAGGACACTGAGCACTGTATGCAGGATTGTGCAGGAGAAAGGAGTTTCCCTCCTTAGCCCTGCAGCTGTACCAGGTGCTTACAGCCTCATGGGATCAACTGTCTCTTCTCCCATCTTGACATATTGCTTTGAATTGTAATTTATCCCCAGTTACTTTAGAAAGCAAAATTCCATAATGCAAAAAATTCCCACTCGATGTCTGTGCAGAGCTACTGAGTTGGTCAGTTGAGAATTGCTTCATATCATCTTAATGCTCTGCAGCACAGAGTTTCCCATGTTGGCGGTGCATGTAAAGGGATGGGTTCTTTGCTGTGAAGTGGCTGTTTTTTTTCTCCCTTGTTCTTGTTTTGTTGGCTAACAGGGAAAGAATATGTGGCTCTGACCAAAATTTTTCCAACCGCAATGGAAAATACTGTGGAGAATACTCCAAAAAATGTTGTCTGGAAGCTTTTCCAGAGATTGACTTGCTTTATTTTAAAACCCTACCACAAAGTTTTCACCACAATTCTTTCTAACTTTGAACATTAGAATAGGCTGGCTCTGATTCTTCTTTCTTCTCTAAGTGAAGTTGCTCTGGTTCACTGCTCTCTAAGATTTTCCCAGTATGCTACTTCTTCTTTTCTCAGATTTGCTTTGACAGCAAACCCCGGATTATCAGCAAAGGGACCAAGGACACACCATCTGTCTGCTCCAACCTTTCTGCAAAACACATTTTCCATGATAACAAGTGAGTGAACATCTTTTTCTCCTGATGGGAACCATGTCTCACAAGTTCAACCAGTTTAACTCCAGGGCTCTGGTCTCTTTCTTCCTTTCCTGCCTATGGGTTCCAATAATAAGACAGCTCAAATGATGGTAAATAGCACTATGGGCTTCACCCTGCATGTTTGCTTCTGGTGCTGAGGGATTTTGGGCATCAGCAAAGCCCTTTGGCATCACTCTGCCAAGTTTTCCATTGACTTAATTTGCCTTTCAGTTTGGCCTTTACAAAAAGGTCAAAACAAAGATCCTCTAGCTCAGGATCCTGCCTCTGACTGTCTGGTAATGAATGTTTAGGAAAACAAGTATAATAAACATGTCAAGTACACAGTCATACAATTCCTTCTGGTTCTTGGCAACCTGAGATGTGGGGAGATGCTGAACCAGAGGAGTTGGTATCTTTGCTGCATAGTTTGAAATTTGTCTGATCTCTGAACTTAAGCAGAGCATCACCCATGTGCTCAGGGTGAAAATAACTACCCAGGCTTGATAGGGTGGGAGGGCAGGGGTTTGCTTTTCTCAGAGGGAATCTGTCTCTCCTGATGTCAATTTTCTTGTGTCCTTTGCCTGCCCAGTCAAATGTCTGGATGTCATATATAAGGAGGAGGTGGTAAGGATTTGATCCTCTGGTGCTTTTTATTTCTCTGCAGGTGTCTGGTCCACATTGTGCGTTCCACCTCCCTGAAATATTCCAAGATCCGTCAGTTCCAGGAGCACTTCCAGTTTGATGTATGCCGACACGAAGTGCGTTACGGCTGCCTGCGTGAGGACAGCTGCCACTTTGCTCACAGTTTCATTGAGCTCAAGGTCTGGTTGCTGCAGCAATATTCAGGTGAGTGTGACTTGGCTGGTGTTGTGTACACCTGAGTTTCTTCCAGTGTGTACCCAGGGCCAGTTCAGGGGGGAAGAAGGTGATTTGGGACTATTGAGAAAGTGTCACTCACTCCTGCATGTTACTTACTCTGCCTCCTGAGGAACACAGAAGAGAGGATCAAGGTGTTCTGTGAGGTGATTTGGCTCTTGTCAATTTACAGGAACAAGGCTATTATAGTTTGCAGACAAAAAGCCTTTCCCTTGGGACCAGCTGAATAAATTTAAATGATAATTAGGTAGATAGTGGTGAATACCAAGAGGTGTTTGGTGCTTAGATCTTCTGCAAATAGCAGTTGGACCCCTAAGTAAACATGCTTTGCACTGAGAATGGCAGCACAGGTGACAAACCAGTTGGTTACATAAAGAAGGCTGTGGATCTGCAGTTTCTCAAAACAAATTCATCAACAGCAGAAAATTGCAGTATATGTGGTGTTTCCCAAAAAGCCTTTGATGATGTACCTCAGGAGAGGGTTTTACAGAGATTATACTCAGGGAAATTGTATAGTGACACTGCCACACCTGGCACTTTCAGTCCTGTCTCTTTGTCTCTGTCTGATACATTGGAGGTTTTCTCCAGCTGCTGTCCTGTTGGCTCTGTAGATATTAGTCTACCCACAATACTACCTTACATGTTTTTTCACCACAGGGTCTCATTTAGTGCAACACCCAGCCTGGTAATGGGAGTACTTCAGAGAGGAAACACATTATGGATGTTTCTCACCATTCTTTGATGTCATAATTGATGTTCAGTGTAGTCTTGACCTTGGCTTCATCTCATGGAGGGACAGTGATGAACAAATAGCACACTGTGGCAAATGTCATCTTTAATCTTTCTGATTGCCCTCATTTACTTGTGGCCTCAGGAAATAAAAAAAATTACAGCTCTAGAGTTTTTAAGATAGCACGTTGCCTGTGAGTCATGGGCCACCATTGCTGCCCTACATGCTTGTGATACTGTTCTAATATTCAAGTACCTTGCTTTTATCCCCATCCCATGGCTGGTTTATTTTAGTTGCTTTGGTCAGGTTTTGGTATTTGAAACATTTATTTGCTCCCTTCTTCCTTCCCTCTGTGTTTTTTTCTCTTCATCCTGCAGAAGAAATAAACTGATTTTTTTCTTCTTTCCTTCTTTATTTGAAGAAATTATTTCAAAGGGAAAGTTGAGGAGATGAAACAAGCCATGAGTTAAGCTGCAGAGTTGATCATTAAGCTTTGTGCTTAATGATCCACCTTTTCCAATAATAGGAGAGACATTATCTTTTGAGGTTTTTCTCTGCAGGGCTGTATATAGGAGCCTGGTTTCCTTGTTAGTTTGCCTTTCTCAAGTGTAGCCTTCATTATGAAAGCCGAGATTAAAGGCAGTTGTTGCCATTCTATGGGAATGCTTTAGCTTTGGAGCAGGAAGTTTCATTTGGGCACTATTTGCTCAGCAAGAATAGGAAGAGGGCAGCTTACATTTGAAACACTTCACAGCCATTTGAGCATTTACAGAGCTTTTGGCTTTGTTCATGGGGATAAAGGATTGTATTGTGGAGTAAAGGATTGTATTGTATTGTATGAGTGGAGCAAAGGTTCCCAAAATCTGAAAATTGGACAGGCAGGACTGTTTTCTTGTTCACAGTGGCTTTTCACAGGCATCTTTTGCCATCTTCTTCTACCAGAGGTAATAAACAGACTCTTTGTCTTCACTAATGATACTGCAGAAGATACCGAAATATTATAAGTAATCAACACCTGGGCTTTTTGGTTCTCAGTCCATTTCTTCGTGACAGTTCATGCTTTGAAAAGCTGGTAGATTGGAAACCATCTTTTCACATTTGTGAGGGTTTTTCATTCCCACTTACCACATTTCTAGACTGTATTGTTGACATAGTTCAGAATTCTAGAACTAGAAGAAGGCAGTCACAAGAACTACATTTGAAATTCAGTCTTCTGACAAGACCTGAATATGCTTCTCCCTTTGGTTTTTCACCTCAAGGACCACAGGTGTGCAGAATAGAGAAGGTGGGAGCTGCTTCAGCCCTTTTCCCACCAGGTCCAGTGCAGCATGTTAATTTTTTGTTGTGGTTTCCCCAGATTTAGAGTTTTTGTCCCCAAAATACAAATTATCATTGCATCTGACCCTGGAATACTTGGACATGGAAGAGGACGTTGCAATTTCTCTAACTACACCATTTCTTCTAGGATTAAGGGTTAAGAGGTAGAATATTCACCAACAGCTGTAATCTGTGAGCAATACCAGTTATGCAGTAGCTGCCATTTTAAAGACCTGAGCAGATGTTCTTGAAGAATGGTCTTCTGAGTGCTTTTCATCCCGTTCAAACCCTGTGCAAATGGCAGTAGTGGTGCCTGATGGGGACATGAACAGCCAAAATCAGAGACAGGAAAACTGAGGTCAGGAATGCTATGACTTACACAAGCTACACACAACCTAAGCTGAGATGAAAACTTTGTTTGGTGGCCCTTAAATTCTGGAATGCACTATCTCCCAGATCAATGATGGCATTTGTGTAATACTCCTGGGGAACACCTCACTTCAGTAATAAAAGATGTAGGCATCAGCAAAGCAATAAAAATTTGCAATGTCTGTGTCCTGGGGATGCTGCATCAAGGCCATCCTCAGCACCCCTCTTGCAATCAGCTGCCTGTGCCAGATATTTGCTTCAGTTTGTTTTGGCAGTTGTCTTGGGTCTTTAGAGCACTTAACATGAATGCCCATCCAGCTGACTGGTGATAACAGAGGCTGTTTCCTCACCACCTGAGCTGGTCAGGAGCTAATTCCTTAGATAAGGTCTGACCAATCCTTTTTCTTGTTGTCTGATGTTGTATTTCTGATATCTGAGACCTTGTAGATCTTTCCTTACTGATTATTTACTAGCAGCTGTTCCTTGGTTCATTTTGCACTGCTGGTCTTTCCTTGCTGTCTTGGTTGTGCTTGGTGTCTATTTGTGTTGAATTTCAACTTCCCTCTTTGCCTATGGGGAGCCTTCTCAATTTGATGGTGTAACAGGCTAATTAATCCCAGCAGGTAATAGGTGAGACTTCTGGGGTCTTGGAGATGCTAGATGTCTTAGTGGGTATCTGTTGTCTTCCAAGCTAGAAGCAAAAATTCCATATACAGTAGATCAATAGTAACAAAGCATTGCTTTTAGGACCTTGGTAGAATCTGCTAATATGGGGGTCAGGGACAGCCTTTGTCAAGCTCTTGACCCTTGAAATACTGGCTTGGAAGCAGTGTCTGGGTCCTTTGCAGACTGCTTGAGCAGAAAGCCAAGTCTGAATAAGCCCAGGAGACTGAACTCTTCTCCTTTGGTTTGGCTTGTGCAGAGAGGAGCTTCCTTAGCAAGGGATTAGACATATTCTGTGGTGGGTTCTGTCACAACTCTGTCCAGACATTACCAGGGGGACTGTTGGGAGCTGTCAGCTACTCCTGGGTTACTAAGCCTAAAATAACAAGTCCTGCAATTCCTCCTTCTCTTCTCTTGGCCAAAGGAGTGTAGCTTAGTTCTGTCTTCTTGTTGTTCCCAGGAATGACCCATGAAGATATCGTGCAGGAGTCCAAGAAGTACTGGCAGCAGGTGGAGGCACATGCCAGCAAACCAGCGAACAGTGTGGTAAGTAAGGTTCTCCTAGGGCTTGGAGACAGATTTTGTTCTCAATGGTTCCAGCCCTTTCTCTCTTTTGCTCCCACTATTGTGCCTGACAGCCCAGGCAGACCAGGTTGGCCACTGAGGTGGAGGAGAGCTGTTGAGCTTTGTGCCATGTTTTGCAGATTTATTATCTGCTCTGTTTCCTGCTAGGGTGAAGCCTCCAGGTCACCGAGGGCAACACACATAAGAATGTTGTTTTGTGTTACACCTTGCTGGTGAAACTGGGAGATTTTGGGGCAGTGGTCATAGAGTGGGGACCAAATATGTCCTGCTGCCCTTTAGTGGCCAAGGGGTGGTAGAGCAGTTTGAATGACTCATGACATATAGAGCTGATCTGAATGCAAGAGTGGGTGGAACTGGCAGCCCAAATGCTGTTGAGGATGACAGAGACCTTAGTGGTGCTTTACCAGGAGGAGGCTGGGAGCTTTGCCTTTTTTTTTTTTCCACCAGTCTCTCAGTGTGGAGGGCTGCACCCTCCAGCACTGCCAAGAGCATACCAGGGTAGTGTGAGAGGGGTTAGAAGCAAAGGGCTTTTCTTTGTTTGCTTTCCTCTGTCTTGTTGGTTATGAGCAGTGCTGTCTTATCCTTTTTTTTTTTTTTATCCCAGAGAGGATTTCTGTACTGTAGGAGCAGAGCCCACCCAGTGAGGACAATTCCCAGCCCAGTCCTGAGTTTGAACAAAAGCAGTTTTTGCCATTGGAACAGGACAATGGTGGGGAATGTGGTGTAAATCCTTTTTGTTCCCATTTGACAGCTTTGCTTAACCTTGGCGAACCTGAGCTTGCCATCCCTTGGCGTGTGCCTTACTGTTCAAGCAAGAGTGTTTCTCCTTTGTGTGGGGTCTGTCACCTAGGAGTTCCTCTGCAGAGACTGCTGCCAGAGCAGTCTGTGAGCACCCTGTAGAGGAGGTCTTTTATAGAAGAGGAATCTGAATCACTCATGTGATGTTTAGCTGCTGTTTTTTGTCTTGGTTGTGTGCAAACAAAAGTGTTCTGAAGGCTGTAGGGTATTGAAGGTTGTAGGGCATCTTCCCAGAGATGCTGGGGAAGCATCTCTGGGAAGGTCTGATGGGTATAGCTTAGCCTAACAGAAAAGATGCAGGTGACTGCACTGATACTTGCAGTGGGCTCTGTGTCCACCTATGCACTGGTTATGCTGCATGTGATGGATTCATCTTCAAGGGGATACTCATCAATAAACCGTGCAGCTGTTGTGGTCTGAAACAGTTGGAGGAGAGGAATGGGAAGCAGCAGTACAGAATAACCAAGGTCTGTAGTTCCCGGAACTGTCTGACTTGCTTAAGGAATATGTTCTAAACTCTCAGGAAGCTGAGCAGGACAAGTTTCTGTGTCCTGTATTATATGAGAAGTGGATGATCTGAATGGTCCCTGCAACCAGAGCTGGTTGTGATCTCTTTCTGCCTGGAGAGGGAACAGAGGCAGTAGCCTGCATTTCCACATGGGAGAACACTAAATGTGAATTTGCAGCAGTTTGTGACAACAGTTGGATTTATATCAGCAATCCTTGCTCCATATATGCCTTACCCCAAAAGAGCACAGTCCAGAGATTCGTTCTGTCCTGCCTGCTGTGAATTTACCTGCATTTCAAGAAAGCTCTGTCTTGCCGTTTTCTGTGTGTAATGAGGGGATTAAAAAAAGATAAATGGATAGCTGTTTTCCTGTAAGCCTTGCAGTTTCAAATTCATCTTTGTGTGGAGGTGCTGCTGCTGGAAGAATAAGCTGTACAGTAGGCATGGTCAGAGAATGTCCTCTGAAGCATGTGGGATCTGGATGCTAAGTGAGGGTTCCATTTCTGGCTTGCAAGGGACCAGATCAGGAAAGAAAATGCCAGAGCCTGCTACATCAGGAAATGGGTAGAGAGCTACAGTTTCTGGGCCCTGTGGGCAGTGCTAGGGCTAATGACTAGTGGCAAAGTCTGGCTGTAGCCCATAAATGCCTGTCACAGAGCTGGACTGCACCCACAACCCTTCCAGGGTGCAGAGGCAAAGCAGCAGCCATGTTGGTACAGTGAAAAAGTGCCTACCAGCAGCACCACCAGCCATCTCTAAGGATTGACAGCCTGGCATGGGCACTGGCACTGTGCAGGGAGGCAGTCAAGTCAGTCAGATGCATGTGTTTACAGCAGCACACCATGGCTTTGGCAACAGCACGTCCTCACCCAGAGGGCTGGGCTTTGGGATGAGATTCAGGCTTGCTGCCAAACACCCTGTGGGCAGGACTAGCTATCTGTTGAGAAATGTTTAATTTGCCATTGTTTTCTCCTGTCCAAGCAGGCTAACATGACTCAGAGTTTTCTCAGTGTCTTTCCAGCTTTCAAAGTTGGCTGCCTGGCAAAGACAACTTTCCAGGAGTGCTGTAAAAACAGACCCCTCCTTCCCATCATCCCGTGTGATCCACTCTCACTCCAGTGCCCTCTGGTCAGCGGAAGCGAAGTCGCTCTGGGGGATTTTGCTGCAGTTTTGTCACAGCTGCTAGCTGGACTCAGCACCCACAGCTGTCCAGTTGTGGAGAAAAGAGGCAGGCAGCATGCAGGGGCCCAGTAACTGTGACAGTGAAGGTCATGATGCTTAGCAAGAAGTGAAAAATGAAGATACACTGCTTGACAAGCACCTGATGGGAGTCTTGCAGTTGGCCCCACAAATTTGGCCTCACAGCAGCTGCTGTAGGAGTAAACCCAGTGGCCACAGATTGAAGAGCCAGTCAGGAAGAGGGGCTGTTGTAGGGAGCTGGGTGTCCTCTCATCACATCCCAGCAAACGGAAGGGTTTTAGCCCTCATTTTTTCTGGTTTTCAAGAACTGTTTTGTTTTTATTCCCCTAGCCAGCACCAGAAACCCCCTGAAAGCTCACCCCAGAATTATCAATCTAAGCATGGAGAGGAAAAAAATGTCTCCATTAAGGAGTACTTGCACCTAAGTACTGTTCACTCAGTTAGCTGGCTGAGTAACCTGGGCTCCTCATATAGTCCCCTGTGGTATGTGGCTCCTCCAGAGAACATTTCAGTATCACTCAGAGGGGTTCCTGAAGCTGGGAGACATGAATGGCTGTGCAGGGTCTGTTGTTTTCTGCAGAGCCTGAACTGGAGAGCGGTCATACCAGAGACTTGTATTTATTTGGTTGCTATGGTGCATAGTTAGCACTGTATTGTCTGGCTTCATAGCAAGGGGTGGTGCCATAGCCCACAGCACTTTTGCCTGGCTTAGTCTGCTAGAGCCTCATGTGATATAATTTCCACACTGTTGGTTATCAGCAGTCTGCCAGGTGTGTTTCTTGCCTTTACAAAAACAGTCATGTAGCATTAACAGGAGCCGCTTTGAATTTTTGCTTGGCTCCTAATCCCCTGGGAGCATACCTGCCCACTGAATTGACCAGCAGTTTGCATGACTCAGATGAAGAAATGCACAGGGCTTCTTTTGGTTAAGAATTTGTGAAAAAGTAGCCCAGATTACCAGAACTACCTGAGAGATATTTTCTTTCTCTCTGATCTCATCTCTTCTGGAGACACTCAGTGTTTAGTTTTGCTGGGTCAGTAGGTTTGAGCAAAGCTTCTTGGCTGTGCTGAGAGATACGTCACCAGGAGGGATAGCATGGGATTGATACAAGGGAATATGCTAGCAGTGCCGTTTTGTTACCATAGGCTGTAGATTTATGGGTCAGTAGTGAGCGGTAGTGGCCTTTGAAGACTAAGTGGAGATTAAAGCTACTGTTCAAAGGCCACATATCTGAGAGGGAGGCACGTTATTGCCTTTCATGGTAGCCCAAATCTCAACTATGCTCATCTCACAGCCTGGTAGAAAATCTCACGTTGATGTGTTCTTGGTGGTCACCAGCACAGGTGACAGCTGACAGCAAGTGATGAACAAGTCATGTGCTGGGAGTCACCAGAAAGGTCATTCTCCCAGACAAGAGATTATCCTCTTTCAAAAGAGATTATCTCTTTCAAAAGAGATGCTGGTTTTCTTTTGCTGGGACATCAGAGAACTGATGGCTTCATGTATGCAGCACAGGTGAGGTCAGCTCCCTACTCAGCTTTTCACAGTGACAGAGAACCCTTTATATGTCACCTCTGATTCTCCAAAAGACTATATCTGGAGGATGCAGAGTGGTAATTGATAGCTGATGTGGTGTCTCCTGGGAAATGCTTTGATTCTGTGCTGCCTGTGCTTGCTGTTTTCCCTTCACAGAGGGATGCAGCCAGGCTCCATGCTGCTGCTAATCATTTGCTGGCAGAAACCTGCTCTTCAGGGACACGGCTTGCATGTCTGGTTCTTGTGAGATGCTCAGGGTTAAAGTCAAGGCATGGCAGGTGGGATGGGCTGCTGATGTGGCTGACAGGCAGAGAATTGTTTTGCTGGTGTGTGACCTTTGTGCTTCATGGCCAGCTCGATGACCAGGGTGTTCTCTTGTACTCTCATACACTCCCATGCCCAGGGCCACTGGCATCTAGTTGGGTTTGCTTTTTGGTTTGGAAATAAACTGGAGATACCAGCCTTATGTTCTTCCAGTGATGATGCAGAATGCAAGTTTTCCAGAGATTTGCTCAGAAAGCATGAGGCAGCAGTGTTATGAGATTGGCTCCTTTTCTTTTTTTCCTTCTCCACAATCTGTTATTCATAATCCCAAACTAGCCTTCTCAGGTAGGGTGGGGGCAGTAAGTGCAATGGCTGAGAGGATATGAAATATGTGCATTGTACCTCTGTTCAGAGACTATGATTTAACTGCTTGTGAAATGCGGTGCAGAGGAACTGTGAGAAGGCTTGGAAGGATATCAACAAGTGGATCCAGCTCTGACTTCATTGTGTGAAATGTTAGGTGTGACACGAGGTTCTTCATCCAAAAGCAGGCGTTTTGTGTCCTGCATTGTGATATGGTCCAGGTTCCTCCCAAGGGGGCTGTCCAAGCTTGGTCCAAGCTGACCAAGCGCTCTCCACAGGCAGAGTGGGACATGGATTGCCCTCCCTGCAGGGAAATGGGGATTAAGCTCTGGGACAAGTCTCATAGAGCTTGTCTGTACACGGAGGTACACTGCAGGGGTTTCACAGCCAGGCCTGGTCAGTGCTGGAAGCTGCCAGGCTGTCTGTGCTTTTGGCCAGATGTCAAAACCCAGGAAATCATGCTGAAGCAAGCGGTGGTTTTGCTCCTGTCTGGTATCTCGTTGGGCCAACAGCTAACGCTGGCAAAGGAGAGCTGATTTAATCTGGCTTGTCGCTGGCACACAGGTGTGCAGGGACAAGCCAGCATCTCTGTGGCAGGTTTGGGGGGTGCATTTTGCCTCTCTTTGCCTGAGGCTGTGATTCTTTTTCCTAGGCTTCTTCCCGGAATCCCACGTCAAGCACCTTTGACCTCCAGATGAAATTTGTGTGTGGCCAGTGCTGGAGGAATGGGCAGCTGGTGGAGCCAGATAAAGACCTCAAGTACTGTAGTGCCAAAGCCCCCCATTGGTGAGCAATTCAACCTTCTCTTTCCTCTACTGCTCTTCAAGGGCAGGAATTTTTCATCCTACCTTCTCCAGGGCTTCATTTGGCATCTTTGGAAGAGGCTGTAAGGTTTCCTAGCAGCCTCTCACTGCTTGTCACTATAGCAAACAGAGGCATTGCAGATAGCTGTTTTCCAGCTTCCTTCTCTCTTTACTGTGTGTATTTGCTGCCAGCATCGTGCAGACTGTTACTGCTGGCACAGGCAGTCCAGCTCCCACAATTCTCTTTTCTCCCAGTTGCTAACAGAGAACTAACAGAGTTCTCCTCTGCACATGTTTATACTCTCAGCTATTTGCAGATGTCATACTCGTCACAATTAGCAATAATTCAAGATACTGTGCTTCCTTTTAAATTAGTTTTCCTTGGCTCTTTCACTGCTTTGGTTGCTCCTCTGTGATGCATGTCATGTCTGTTTGCATCTCTTGATTCCTTGGGGCCTATGAGAATGTGTGGTGTAATAGAAGCATTGAATCCTAGAACAGTTTGGATTGGGAGGGACCTTTAAAGGTTATCTAATCCAGCCATCCTGCAATGAGCAGGCACATCTTCAACTAGATCAGATTGCTCAGCCTGACCTTGAATGTTTCCAGAGATGAGGCATTCACCACTTCTCTGGGTTGTGCCAGTGTTTCAACACCCTCATCATAAAAAATTCCTTCCTTACATATTGTCTAAATCTACCCTCTTTTAGTTTCAAGACACTACCCCTTGTTACAACATTACAGGCCCCACTAAAAAAAATTTTCCCTATCTGTCTTATAAGTCCCCTAGAAGACAAATAGTGGCTGGGAAGTCACTGTTTGGTCATGGAAACTCTGGCCCATCTCACCCAGGCAGCCTGCAGGGATAGGATGGGTTTATAGAACTTCTCTTTCTATAACACAAGCCACAAAGGCAGAGTCCAGCTTCCTATTGTAAGTGTAACACTTCCGTTGAAGAAGAGACAGAAGCAGCAGTTTCTGGAGGAAGTAAGTGGATGAGGATTGCTTCCTGGGATGGGAAAAATAACACGTTTTTGTGCAGCTGCTGAATAGATCTGGGAATTTTGCTCAGGGTATCTCATGGTGATCTGTTGCTGGAGCTGAAGGAGAATAAATACTTCCTGGCACTGTTCATAAGGTAGTGCTTGTAATGACTTGCATTTCTATTGCACCTTTCAAGCAGAAAATATTCCCAAGTGTTCTTCATGGATCTGATTGCACAAGAATTGGTTGTGTCAAAGGATGGAATGCAGTTGTTTAATAATCTGTGGTGATGCCATGCGAGATTTGGGGGAGATTTTTGTGGCTTTTTGAAAAGCGGTATCCCAGGAAATAGGTAATATTTACAGGGAGAAGTCCTCCTTAAACAGTGTTCTTGTGGTTTCTCCATCACAGATGTGCATGTCTAGGAACAGCCACATAGTGCAGGGACAAGCTGGACAGGAGGATCTGTTCATTTTTCAGTATTTAAGGGTCTCTGAGGTTGAACATTTGTTCTGCTCTTTCTTATGTCTCTCTTGATTGATCCTCTCTTCTTCAGCTGGACAAAGGAACGCCGTGTCCTGCTGGTGATGTCCAAAGCTAAGAAGAAGTGGGTGTCAGTCCGACCACTGCCTTCCATCCGTAACTTCCCACAGCAATATGATGTAAGCCCCCACACCCGGCATGGCCAGGTGCCCCATCCCTTTCCCTTTACTTTCCACCGCGGTGCAGTGTTTTGAGGGCTGCTCCCTTGAAGACTTCTCAGGGAGAAAAGCAATGATGGCTGAGATGGGAGGTAAGGACAGACTGACAGCAGCAAAATACATCCAGCAAAAAGATGGAGCAGAAGAAGGAGCAGCACCCATTTAATCCACTCAACACACAAATGCGAGTTTCCAGTGTTGCTGCTGATGCATAACAAGAGTTGTTAATGCATCTCTGTCTGGCACAGGGTTTGGGAATGAAATTTAACACTCCCCTTAGGTCAGGGTTTCTCAATGTGGGTGAGAGGCGAAATGCTTAGGAGAAGCCTGTCCCTGCCTTTGCTGTGACTGTGTACTATAGATTGTGAAACTTGCTCACAATGGGTTTTGAAAGCAAAACTAAGAACTCAGCTAAAAAGCTGAGTTCAGATATCCCGGCTCCAACCCCAGCCCCAAATGTTATGATAGAGAGTTCCTCTCTCCCTCTTCTTTCTTTTTTCCCTGAAAGAAGAAAACTCCTTCCCCCTACCCTATTGTAGGTGCTCCTTTTGTGCCAGAACAGGGGGATGAGAGATGATCAGTAAATACGATGTTTAGAAAGTTTCTCATTTTCTCTGGCAATGATGCTGCTGGTAGCCGTATGTGCACCAGTGTGGTGCAATCTGTAATGCCACTCTTCACCCACTCAGAGATGGCTGGAGAATGAGTCGCTTTTGGGGACCAGCAGCTTCATCAGCAGGAAGCACTGTTGGGTCAATCCAGGATGCTTCCTGCTGTTGCCCTGTGTCTGTACCCAGTCACCTATGGAAATGGCAGCAGGTGCTGAACTGCCTGTGTGTTTATGTCATCAGGAGACTGAGGAAAAGAATCATGAGTTAATGATATATAGTGTCCTGTTGGCAATCTCTCCTGTGCAACTTAATGCCTCAGCTGGCTATCAAACCTACTTTCCCCTCTAGCAAGGACTGATTGTGCAGATGCTAAATTTTTCTCTCTCTTTTAACAGTTATGTATCCATGCACAGAATGGCAGGAAATGCCAGTATGTGGGCAACTGCTCCTTTGCCCACAGCCCTGAGGAAAGAGACATGTGGACCTTCATGAAGGAAAATAAAAGTGAGTGGGGGAAATGTGGGCCAAAGAGTTTGGGGAGAGGGAAGAGGACATTTGGGCATCTAGAGGGTATGTTAAGACATATTCTTGACAACAGAGATGGAGCTGGACAAGGCTGTTGCCATGAGTTTATGTGGGATTATGGGTCAGGTCTGTCTGTAGCTGCTTTTTTCTTAAATGTGCATGTATCTCTTGAGTCCCTTGCTGTGGGACTAGTGCACAATAGTTTTATGTCTTACATTGCTTCACTGCTGCCCTCTCTTTCTGCATCATTTTAGAATCCACCCTGTACTGTCCCTCCTGTTGCCTATAATGTCCCAGGCCTGGCTCTGTATGGAGCTTTGCCAAAGTACCAGTCCTGGCCTGTAGCTGCTCCTGTATCTTTCTTGTCTGTCTTCTTTCTGGTTTGGCTGTCTTACCTATTTCTGCTCATTGGTCTTGGGCTGTGGCCCTCCCTGCTCATGGCATTGTATTCAAAGGGGTGGAGTTGAGATCCTGAATAAGAAAATCGTTGGGTGGTGCCTTTATAGAGGAATTTGTCTGTATTTAATTCTGCAGGCTTACCTTTTGGGCAATAGTTGGGGGGTTGCCCATATCCTGGACAGCCAGCTCTGTGGCAGAAATCTTTGTTTATTCAGATCAACAGGAGGCTGGGGAAAAAGGGCCAGCTGTCCAGGTGCTCACCTGTCTCTGTTGGAGCTGCTGGAAAGCCTGAAGGACTTCAGGCCTATCCTGAATTTTTTTTTGGTTCTGTGGAGGGTCCTTCTCTCTGCTGAGCCAAACTGTTAATTGTTGCAGTTCAAAGCATTTAATTGCTGGGGCCTTTAAAGCACATGAGACAAGTCTGGGTGTGTTTGCTCAAGCACAAAAGTGAATGTTCAAACAACAGTGTTGTCTCAGTTTGGGGGAACTTGCATTCATTATCCCCAGTTACCTCAAGTTCCTCAATTACTCATTTAGCAAGGAGTAAATCACTAATGCATCATACTTAGAGCATCATATCAATATCTGCAAACATTTATGTTTCCATAGCCTCTCTCAGGAGCTGATCTTGCAAAAGCAGATGTCTACTTAAAGCTTCCACATCAAATTTCCCTTCCCAGAAGTATGTTGAGTGGCTTTTAAATCCAAAGCCATGAGAGACATCAGCCTCAGTTCTCTGGGCAGGTTTTGAACTTAGAGCAAGCTATCATTAGGTCTTCCTGCCCTCTGCAGTGCTTCCTGTGGCCAGCTTGCTTAGGGGCTCTCCTCCCTCTCTAGTGCTGAGGGTGAAGCTTGGGCTTAGAGGGAAGAGATGGATCTGAAACTTGCCTTAGCTTCTTGGCTGGATGAGATGTCTTCTAAGAGGTCAAGTAGAATCCGGCCTCTTGGCTAATCATCTTGTGGGGTGAATTCCAAGGAGATCTTGCAGCACGTTGCCACCTTTCTGAAAAGTTTGTGTGGCTCTTGCCCCAGTTGCCCTTCAACTGATAGAAGACACTCCCTCATGCCAGGTGGTGTGGTGTGAATTTGCCTCCTCTCCCCCAAGATCTTATCTGAGGAGGTGACATGGGGCACAAGCCTTCAATCTGGTGCTGCTGCACAGGCAAGGGGAGGGGAGGGAAGGGCTGCCCCAGCATTTGTCCTTTTCTCATAGTTTGTGCAGCAGGTGGGAGGTTGTTGAGTGGCTTAATGTGTTGCCTTTGTGCAGTACTAGATATGCAGCAGACGTATGACATGTGGCTAAAGAAACACAATCCTGGGAAGCCTGGAGAGGGAACACCACTCACGTCACGAGAAGGGGAGAAACAGATCCAGATGCCCACTGATTATGCAGACATCATGGTAATAAGCTGATCTCTTGTCATTCATTCCTTCTCCTTCTTGTCCTCTTCCGTAATGCTGCTAGCCTGCCTCTCTCCTGTGCTTCAGGTGTGGCTAGCAGAGACTGCATTGCTCTAGTGTTAATACAGTTAATACAGAGCCTGTATTAACATAGGTTAAATGGACAGCTTGGAGCAGCACAGAAAGAGCAGCATACCTGAAGTGGGAAGAGATCGACCTGGGGTCAGCAAGGCTCTACAATGGCTTTTCTGTTAATCCCCAAGTCATTACGAGTCTATCTTAGGTTCCCTTTTGCATAGGCTCAGCCTCTCTCCAGGGTTCCTGGGCAAGCTGGCAAAACCATTGCAGGCCTGTCAGAAGGGGAGAAGCTTGGAGAAGAGCTGACACAGAAGCCTTAGAAAACCAGAGGCGGATGTGTTTCCTTATGCTATGGGTGGTACTGATGTAAGGGTCTGTGCTGCTGAAGAGTTCTGCATTGCCTGTGAACCTGGGCACCTTGCAGTGAGACCCCACTGGGGCCATCAACAGGGGCAGGGGGACCATGTCAATGAACTGAGCTGCCCTGTCCCCTAAGCCTGTTTGAGCCATAGATAAACTCTGACAGAGCATCTCCTCTGTTCCCCTTTAGTGTCAGCACAGTGCCCTAAATACAATATAGCAGAGAAACATGGGTAGTCATAGACTGAATGGAGCTTCCAGGATGCTCTGGAAGGAAAGGGGAGAGGGAGTTCCAGCATAGGAAGGCCAATGGATGTGAATGTTATTGCACTGACTGGCCCTTTTCCCTGTCTGCACTGGTTAGATGGGCTACCACTGCTGGCTCTGTGGGAAAAACAGCAACAGCAAGAAGCAATGGCAGCAGCACATCCAGTCAGAGAAGCACAAGGAGAAGGTCTTCACCTCAGACAGTGACTCCAGCTGCTGGAGCTACCGTTTCCCCATGGGCGAATTCCGGCTCTGCGAGAGGTACCATTGTCTCACCTCCCTCCTGTGCCACTGCTGCAGGGACAGGGTAACAGACCCAGGGCCTCTGTCATCCCTCTTCATCCTCTCACCAAGTTCTCAGAGACTTCTTCATGGAGGAGGAGTGGGATGAGATGACAGGTTTGGGTGACAGGCTGCTGTTGGATCACAGAGGTGCTCAGCCATAATACTGAGGGGTAAAAACACATTCCTGAGCATGTGTCTTTAGAAAAGGAGAGCTTCCTATCTGCACCTGTGCTCTTCATAGCCAGGATGCTCTCAACTCTCAGGCTGCTGAACAGTCTCCTTGGCCCAGTGCTTTGGGGAATCCCAGGTGCCTTATTAAATGGTTTGAATGTCTCAAGCCCTCTGAATCAGCACTTTAAGGTGCCTTCAGAAAGTTTGTGATGGTTAAAAATGCCACTTGGGTTAGCAAGAAGGTTATTGTCTTTCATGCTGGTTACCTGGCATTTCCTCTCTTGTGCATTGCTTTTTCCTCATCCCTGTTGGTCCAATTCCAGCTCACATTTTTTTGTGCTCTTGACTAAATCCCCTTGTATACACTTCTCATTTTGCTGCTCTGTGTTTTCCCCAGCCTTGATGTCTTTCCCACCTGCACATGGGTTTGTAGGACAATCAGTTCACCCTTAAAAAGAAGAGTTCACAGCATGTTTCAGTGGGTCCTGATAAAGTACCCCAGAGAGCTCAAGTCCGTGTACTGAGGGTGCCCTCCTGACTGTGCTCCTTGTGCTGGCAGGTTCCAGAAGAACAAGGCCTGTCCTGAGGGAGAGGAGTGTCGCTATGCCCATGGGCAGGACGAGCTGACCGAGTGGCTAGACCGGAGGGAAGTGCTGAAACAGAAACTGGCCAAGGCTCGCAAGGACATGCTGCTCTGCCCCAGGGATGACGACTTCGGGAAATACAACTTCCTATTGCGGGATGACATATAGTATGAGCTGGGGGGAGTCTGTCAGCTGCAGAAACACAGGGTGGGTTTTCCAAGTGGCAGTAGCAGGGAGAGCGAGATCTGTGTCTCGCAAAGAGAATTTTTTCTTTTGTTTTGTTTTAAGATTATGAGACAGTGATTTATTAGTGACTGAATTTGTGAATTTGATTCTTGTTGGCCAGCGACGCCACACTCACTGAGTTTATGATCCATCTTTTCTCTCTTCTTTCCCCTAAATTCTCCTTCTACTTCATCTTTTTGTTTTCACTGTCCTTCAGTCAAAGTAATTAATTCAGTCTGTATTGGGCTGCAAATCAGAGAATTTCTCCTTGTGTCATTCTTCTGCCTTTCAGTTCAGAGTATGACTGCAGAGGTCTAGAGGACAAAGTTGAGAGAGAGGGACAGAAAAGTTGTGGATACCCCATCCCTGGAACTGTTCAAGGCCAGGTTGGATAGAGCTCTGAGCAATGTGGTCTAGTAGAAGATGTCCTTCTAAATGACAGGGGGATTGAAACTAGATTATCTTAAGGTCCCTTCCAGCCCAGACTATTCTATGATTTTATGAAATCTGGTGATAAGGTAACTGTGAATTTCATATGTTCCTTTTATCAGTGCTGCAGACTAAGCTCCACTTACTCTGCTGCAGCCCTCCTGCTCTTCTGGGAGCTTGGTACCAGAAAAAACAGGAATTGTGGTGCAAAGAAGGAAAACCACTAGATTTGGCTTAAAAGATCTAGGCTTATGTTCCAGATGTCTATATTATTTACCCTGAGGCATCAGCTAGTGCTGAGGAGGATAACAGCTGTGTGGTATAAGGAGTGCAAGGTAAAAGTAGTAAAGTTATAAAACTGCTTGCAGCAGCGGGAACTGGGTTGTAGGTGACTTCAAACTTCAGCTGACTGTACTCAGAAAGCAAGCTGGTGACTTCTCATTAGATGTCCTTTTCAGTGTGTGCAAGTGTTCAGGGCCGATAGTAAGGATTTGGTTTTTTTGGCTGGTGTGACTGGTGCAAGTATAACAGAACCCATCTAGGAGGTATAGTGGAGTCTGTGACACACTGTGTGTCACTGAAGTCCACACAGCATTATCAGTCAGGAGGGAGGTGGTCACCAAAAGGAATCTGTATTTCTGTTGCCTTGTGTCCTGAAGAGAGGGAGGGAGGGAGGTAGTGGTGTTCTTTCTTGCTCTTTAAATGGCATGTGTTTCTGGTTACTTAGAGCTGCATTTTTCCCTGCACTGCCAGAAGAACTGGGTGGGGACCCATTTAAAAAGACACCACTGCGAAGCACAGGCACTGTTAAACTAGTGGGAATCCAGCTGGAAGCACTTACCAGTACCAGAGATCCAGCCCCCTCCACCTCAGAGCCAGAGCACAGAGCTTGCGGATGCACAGTGCAACCAGGATGTAACCCAGAGCAGGAACACAGTGGTGGAGAACAAGTGGCACAGCGGGACCCAGCCATGGCCTGTTCTTGTGCTGTCTGATGTGAGCTTTGATGAGGTAACCAGTAATGCTGAATGCTGGGACAGAAGTTTTGCTTTTTTAAGTGGCAGCAGTGAGAAGCACTGCTGCTCTGCATGCCAGCCTTGTCCTCTCTGGCAGTCTCATCCTGTAAGCAGTAAATGTGTCCTTGTTCTGAACTTCCCTCTGCTTCTCCTGTCTGCAGTCCAGCTCTGCTCTGCAGTTTTGCATGCATGGATGGCACCATCCAGTCAAACACAAACACATCTCCCTCCCAGCCTTTGTCAGGGTTGTCTTTTTCACACAGATTCTCCTGGGACAGCAGTCTCAGAGCCCTTGGGGCTGGTAGGGCTGTATCCATGGTGAATACAATCTGGGCAGGAACCTCTTGGTGTTTTAACATTGCTGTGTCCTCCTATTCTTCTCTGCTCCCATATGCTTGGGGTTCAGAGCTTCAGGAGAGATGGGATGTGGAAATCAGGAGATGTGGAAATGGTGTGGGGCAGCTGTCATCTTTGTAAACCAGCCTTCAGGAGGGTACTTCAGCTCCACTGGGATATTTAGGGTCCAATTATGGAGTAGAGTGCTGGAATCTTTCCAGAGACATGGCGTGCTCTAAGTAAATGGAATGCACTTCTGCCCTTAGAATCATTAAGTTGAAAAAGACCTTGAAGATCATCAGGTCCAGTTGTTAACCTGGCACTGCCAAGTCCCAGACTAAACCATGTCCCAAAGTGCCACATCTACATGTATTTTTCAATACCTCTGGGGATGGGGACTCAGCCTCTTTCCTGGACAACTTAGCCACTTTTCTGCTGATCTTTTTTCCCTCTCCCTTAAAATATGGATGTTAGTCTCTGGTTTGCTATGAGCAATACCAGACATGGCAGGTTTTGAGTGGTCAGGGCTGTATTTTCTCCTTGTTCTTTGTGGTAGCTATGGTATCTTCTCCTGGTCATCCTTGTGCTAAAGTGGTCAACTTTAGAGATGGGAGGAGACAGGCATCAGCTCCTGGGTTAACTTGTTCTGCCCTTCTTGGGCAGAGATGCCAAGGAAAGAAATCTGGACTGGGGGACACTGGAATGTGTTTCTTATTTTTAAAACAAACCTGCATCTCTAGTGTGACTCTAGCACTTGCTGAGCCATGATTTCTCATGTAACCTAAACAAGTTACAGAGTGGGTCACTGTCCACTCTCCCTGTCTCTGCAATGAGAGCTGAGCTGCTCAGTGGGGCTTCAGAGGTTTGGGCTGGGGCTGAGATGGGGAGAGGGTGAGGTGATGTGACATAGGCCCATGGTCATGGAGGTTGCATCAAGCATCTCTTTCTTTTCCCTGATATGATAACCTGGTCTGTGGTGTTGCAGTACTTCGTCACCAGACTTGTTTTAGTGTGTATATATGTGACCCTTCCCATGAAGCATATATACACAGGTATTAAATATATTGCTCTATATAATATTATATGTATGTGGTATCGAAAGAATCTTTTAAATGAAGGTAAAGGAAAAGGACTTAGGCCAGGAAACGCAGCATCTCCAGTTTAATTATGAAGCCTTTTATTTGGGATAGGGAAAGGGAACTAACAACAGAGGGGAGGGTTTTATATAGATAGGTATAAACTTTGAGATGGGACAGGTTTCCCTGTTCACATTTTTGAAACCCTTTAGGATGTCCTTGCAGTCCCATCTCAGTGAGAGAGTATTATACTGCTAACTAGTGAGTAAAGTTTAATATAAGGCTTTGCTTATATTATTTAAAGGGATATTGTGAAAGGCAGGAAGTTTCACACTTGATTTCCCAGGCTTGCTTTATCAAGCCAAGAGGGTTTTCTTCAATGCATTATGTGCTCTCAGCAGAAATGCTCAGTGCTCGCAGCTGTACAGCAGATAAACCACAAGTTGTAGGGGCTGCTTTAGTGGTGTTCACAAGACCCTGTGATAACTCTCTCTTCTTTATTTGTGTGAGAGAAGAAAATTCTGCAGCACAAAACCAAATTTGAGGGTTCTTAACAAAGGACATGTTAATGTTTTAATTTTGTAACATTAGAAGAAATTTCATGTCCTGTAAAATAACCACAGACATTCACACAGAGCAGAAACTTACTAAATGCTGAAGGACTTAGTGAAAATCTTTTCCCAAATTCTTAGGTAGGAGCAGGGATTTAGGTGCCCTGGCATTGGAATTAACCAGGCCTTTACAGGGAGAAGTTAAAACAAACAAACAAACAAACAAACAACAAAAAATACCCTACTTAGCTTGCATGAAACTGTATGTCAGAAATTGATGGGTTTTAGCAAGTGAAAGGAAAAGATAGCAAGGGGATGCTGCAGTTCTGAACTGGGTAGTAATGATTTTGAGTCCTTTAATATGTCTTCATATTAATATAATTTAAGAATACCACGCTTTACTATTAAAAAAGAACTTAGTATCTTTCATAAGGTCTAGTATCAGGATAAATATGTAGATGTTTTAACAACATTTTTGTTTTTGTTCTTAAATAAAGAAAGAAAAACCAAACTTGCTTCTTTTAGCCTTTGTAATAGAAAATAAAAGTGTGCACTTTAAATCCTCTCGTGATCCAGAGTGTGTTTGTGTTTTTCAAACAGCCTGCAAAGCATTTTATCTGGCTTTTAGGTTTCCCTGCTGTGAGGAGGGAAGCAAAGGGAGCACATCAAGCATTGGACCACTGTGGCTTTCTCCCATCTTGAAGTATAATCTGTTACTCTTCTTGCTGAGTGGAAAATTGCCTGTGTGCATATTAACAGTTGATGCAGTTCAGACACACAGCTCTAGTGAACTTTAGGTGTATTTAAGATGTTTTGATTCACCCCTAGTGCCAAGAATCCATGTGCTCTGCATTAACACATACTTTCAGGTGTTTGGGTAACCTGTGTTTAGATAACTCCAGTAATCAGGTAAACACCTTCATATAGAGATTCTTCTGTGTAGGCTGCTCTGTTCAACCGGGTTGGCCAGTTCTTCTGCCTGGCTGCTGCACCCTGCTAGGGAACATGTCCTTAGCCCCACTCACTGAGCTGCACACAGCTTGGGTCATGGGAAGCATCTGTGCACTTTCCTCCTAGAGAGGATGCTGTGTGAGGAAAGTGCATTGGGGGAAGAGGTCAGTGTGAAAACATTTATTAATAAACCCAGATTCTTTATTTTTTGAATCTATCATGATGTAGATTAATCTAGAGTCTTGATAAAATCAAAACTGGACATGTGGTGGAGACATGGGGGTCCCATGGATCTGCTCTGTTACTGCTGTATAAACTGGTAGTGACCAGAAGATCATATCCAGTGAGGCCTGAAGAGACAAGATTTGTCACACATCTTGATGTGCCTTCGTACAGACATAAGCACTCATGTCCTTCTGGTTAAAGAAGAGGCCTGCACACATTCTTGTAGTGCAGGAGGGATGAGGACCATGTGCAGTTCCAAGGTGCATCGAGTACATACAATGTGAGGGACATTAGTTTTACATTCCAAAAACAAGGCCATGCTGAGGCATGCTGGCAATGGTTTAGGGTAGCTTTTCCACTACAATTGAAACCAGAATTTTCAAACTGTGAGACAGACAAAGCATCAGGAGAAGAATACCTATTTTCCTTGCAGATTTGAGCCTCAGCTGTAAACTGGCGTTTCTTTACTGAAATAAACTTGTATTTTGGAGAGGAAGAACAAGAGTGGTGATTTCAGTAATCAGATCTTCCTAGGAATTTCAGCAGATACAAAGACAAGGCAGAGAGACCCAGGTCAGCCAGGAAAAACCCAAGTTCTATGGAAGGTTGAGAGGAGCAGGGTAGAAACCCCTAATGCCATCACACAGCAGCCTGGTAGAGGGAGTTTGCTGCAAATGAGAATCCTAAGCAATCCTGTAATGGAGTCTGCCTACCATGCTCTAGAGAAACGTTTCTGGGCAGTGACAGCAGATGATGCAAATGCTGTCTTTTTCTTCACTGTATTTGCTGCTGCCATTGCAACCAGGAACAAGGTTATGTTGTGTTGTGTCCTGTGCACAGCGAGCAGCAGAGAGTTCCTGACATGCATGAGCTGGGGAGATGTGTTGGTCACTGGCTGGGCACAGAGGACATAACTGTAGGGCAGCTGGGGGGAAAAACATGGGGCAGAAAGCAACAAGCTAAATAGTAAAAGAGGCCTAGATGGGAGTGACTAGTTGGAGGGAAGTGGAGGAGGAAGGGCTGTGGGCACACAGGCTGTTTGATATGTGGTGGAGGAAGGCACTAAACAGACTTGGTTGGGTGCTATGGGATGGCTGTAGGCAGAGGTCCTGTGGACACACAGGTATTGGGGCTTCCTGGAAAGCTGCAGACTCTGGTCAGGAGCTGAGCCATGTCTCATTTAGCCTCACCCTTTTCTCCCCAGGATGGGAGTGGACAGGACCTGTCCATTCCACATAATTTCTCTCCCTTCCCAGATTGATTATCACCTCTTGTTTCTTTGTGGTTCCTCCTCCAGGCAAGAGCAGTGTGTCTTGGTGCCACTGGGACAGGAGTGGTTTTTCCTGAAAACAGCTCCAGGTGCAGCAAAGACAAGAGCAGGGACCAAACCGGATGACAGCTCTAGCTGACTCATTTCCCACCACAACAGCCCTGTCCCTGGCAGCTCCCAAGATTGCCCCTTTCAGGAATGCTCATATCTGCACTTTATCTTATGGATGGCAGTGCCCCAGAAAACTACTGCTTGTTCCAGGGAGCCTTAGGAGGCACAAAGAAGGCAGAGAACCTGTAAATAGGGTAATTCATAACCATCTGAATTAATCATCAAAAAAATTACATTTACCCAGGGGTGGGATAGAGGTCTCTAAAGCTAGATGCCAGAGTAGATTTGGATTGCTTTGAATTGGAAAAACACTCGGCTCTGGCATATGCTCTCTGGCATATTTCCTTTAAGCTCAGTGGATTTCCTTCGTCTACCTTAGCTGTGGGCTTCCAATAGTGTTGCAGCCCTCCAGGCAGATGGTTGGGAAGGATGAAGAGCTGCATAGTTTTGCTAATTGAATACCAAGGCATGCGCCCCCATCTGTACCCCAGCAAAGCTCTGAGACAGAGAGGGAAAGTCCTGCTTCCATAGGAGTGAGATGGCCTCCGTTTTTTTCAGGAAAATTGCTTGAAAATAACTGCAACACAGCGAGGCATTGCCCCTGGGAGCTGTGGTGGGGATTCAATACAGCAGCAGTGTTTCAAAAGAACCTCTAGGCAGTCAGGATCCTCTCCTGTTTGAGACCGTTCATGTCTTGGTTTTGGGGCATCAGTGGCAGCCAAACTGTCAAAGCTTTTTTGAGGGTAATTTGTTTTCTTTCAGCTCACATGCCTTCCCCAGGCTCAGATGACTCCTGTACCTTTCTGTCAAGCTCAGACCTCTTGTGCTACAATACTGCAGGATCCCTCCTCTTGCTCAGGACCACGTTGTCCTTAGCAGGTGTAAGTAGGAAGAGATGGCTGACAGAAAACCCAGGTCCTTACAGGCAGCCTTGGTTTTGAGAGAGAAGCAGCCACAGGGATGTGTCTCTTCCTGTCCCACACAATGATCTCCCATGGCCCAACATCACTGGCCTTGGATTTCCCCATCCTGATTTCAACCCCTTGATTTATTGCTGCTCTTGGCACCTCCTGGAGTCTGCCTCCTGCCAAAGCTTGTTCCAAGAGCTCCCAAAGCTGTCTCTGTTCAGGCTTCCAGAATATTTTCAGAGCAGGGAAATGCAAAAAGGCAGCTCTAGGTGTCCTTCCTGCCCAGGACAGTACAACTTCTGGTGATCCCAAGGCCCTCTCTCATGTTTTCTCCCTGCCTAGCACCTAGTTCTCTGGCAAATGGCACTTCACAAGGGAAGGCCATGTGCAGACACGCAGAGCTGTGGTGAGCCCAGCTGCCATGTGAGCACCCAAGAAGGGGGAGATGTCTTGGCGGGGGTGGTGAGGAAGCAAAGCTCATTAACTTTTTGGCACTCGTTCTGGGGAATTAGTTTTTAGAAATTCTTTTGCCTCGGGCGGTAGGTGCAGGCACTTCCTGCCATGGAAGTTCATTGCTTGGTTGGGAGATCCCAGTGCTGCTCCTCCACACAGGGAGACAGGCAGGCACATTTGTATACATACATAGGCACATGCATGCATGCCATACCCTGCTGGGGAAAAAAGCCCTTTCAGAGGTAGGAAGGGAGCTCTCAGGAGTGAGGTGTCTGTGTCACATGTTGCTACCATCAAAAGTACCCAATGGGTTACATGTCCATGTTGTAGGCACCAGGTAGGGTCTTTAACCAACACAGAGCCTGAGTCCCACTTTTTCCTCAGCTGTACAGCCTCCCATGCTGGCTTCATTACTCCTACTCTCAAAGTAATCTGCTTGCCAGAACTCCTCCCTTGGATTAATTGAATACACTTGGCTGTGGAGAGCAGAGATCCCAGATCCCAGATCTCTGCTGACACCTTTGTAGTCTAGCCACAGCCTTCCCTGCTGCTGCCATTCTGGGTATCCCTGAAGCTCCATGGATGTTTGTTGGCACTAGCAGCATCTCAACCCAGAAGAAGACAAGTTTCTGGGATGTGTTGCAAGTGTCCATTCAGAATGGCCATGGTGAAACTCAGCCTCAGACCTCTGCCAAGATGAGAAAAATTCCCTACCAAACCCAATGTACCACACAAATAAATAGTTAAGTCTGGAAGCTGAAAGGGGAATGTAAAATTGTCCTAGGAACTAATACAAGAACAAAAAATTGTAAAGATGTCTGTAAAGAAGCAGTGATTGACCTCTGCAAAGGATTTGCTTGGATAAAAGCAAAGTCCCTTCAGTACTGCTGGCTTCTGTCTGTCCCTTGTCGCTGCCAGTGGGCCCCAGATCATACAGAACAGATAGCCTCCTCAGGTTTTATCTCTGGGGAGGCATTAATTTGACTCTCCTCTTCCTAGCTTATCTTTCAAACAGAATAAGATATTTAAATGTATTTATCACTTTGCCAAGGTGTAGCATGCTCTGGGGATGGATGGATGGATGGATGGATGGATGGATGGATGGATGGATGGATGGACGGAAGGATACATAATAACGTTGCATAAGCTTTGTGTCATTAGAAAATCAGACAAAAAAATTTTATTTTCTAAGAGGACACATTCCATTAGATTACCAAGCCAAACTTTCACTTTATTGGAAGAAGCTGAGATAAAAGCAATTAGTAATAATCACCACTAATGCATTTCTTTGGTCAAATGTCATTGCTGCTGCTGGGTTCCCCATCAGCTGTGCTTTCAGACACACTTGAGAAACAGTTAAATTCCCTTTTTTAGTGGTGGCCTCACAAATCGATAAGCAGCCAGGTGCCACCACCAAGGACAAGACCCATAGCAATAATCTGCAGGAGTTTCTGACTGAGGAGACGCCCAAGTGTGTCACTGGCTCTTGTTTTGGGTCTGAGGGAGGCAGCAAGACACTGGCAGGAGCAGAAACAGAGGAAAGGCCACTGCAGATGTGCTGTGAAAGCGGCCTTGTGGAGGAGTTGAGGGAATACTCCTGGGGCTGAGTGAAAGATGTCAACTTGGACCCATACACAGAGAACCCCCTTACCCGGCTCCTTATAATGAGCATGGTTGTATCAGAGGTCTGAATGTCTGAAAAGATTCTTCAAGGTCTCAAACTGCTAGGAAGGCTGTATCTATGAGTAACACCTCAGCAGTGTTGCTCTACAGTTCACTTTGGACCCAATGGCACACCTCTCTAGAGCCGTTAGAGACAGGAGTAGAATTAGAGGTTTTAAAAGAGACATTTACATGCTTTGGTGCCTGCAGAAGCATCTGAACACTGCAGGAAAGCAAAGAGGTCAGGGGATTGAAGGTACAAGAATTGGTTCCTTAAAAAAAGAACAATTCTGTTGAATAAAATTGTAAAAGGATGGAGAGTATGGACAAGGCAAATGTTGAAGGACCCACAATCCTCTCCTCAGGAATGCTGAACACACTCCTTGGGCAAATGTGCCAAGAGGTTCAGCCAGCACAGCTGGGTGGCGTGGGTAGCTGCTACAAGAGAACTGCAGAAAATACAGTGAAGTTAGCCCTGGTCTATGCCAGTTAAATTTGTGTTCTTGGAGTTTGACCTTTTCCATCACATTAGGTACCTCCTTTTGTGTGCCATCCACTTAGGGCCAGTATAACCGACTATGGCTGGTTGAGTCTGTGAGAAAATGTGCTGTTAAGGGCTGACTGGGTTTCTGAGTGATGGCTGGGGCAGAGCTGCCAGCAACTCCACTAAAATGGGATCACAAAAACAATAAAAACATCTCTGGTCTGACAACAGTGCAGCCAGCACAAGTGATGTAATCTGTGGCCATGCCTGCATCTTTCCAGAGACAATATTTCAACTTCATTCACTAAAGCAGCCCAAATGCTTTGCTCTCCATGGCAGGGATATGGTTGCAGACAGACATTCCCTACTGCTATGACTCTACTCCATAGTATATTTTCTGATTCTCTGGGGCTTGAAGACAGGGTAGTGTTGATGGTTCCAGCTAGTGATATTACCCAAGCTCTTCTGGTGGGCAGGAGCTCACTGTTCTGGGATTCTGAATCAAGAGGGACATACAGTATTGGGAGGAGACTTTGTGGACATGGCAAAAACTAGATGAGATGTAGATTTCATCACTCTCAGATCTCTAGACAAAAAAATTAGAGATGTCCATTGCAGGCAAATAATTAAAACTGCTAAGAGACAATTTAGATGATCTTTAAGGTACTTTCCAACCTAAACCATTCCATGATTCTGTGAATTTTCTCTAAATGAATGTCTTCATTTTCTGCAGCCACAAATGTCAGTCAGTTGCTGTAGCACTGACTTCACAACTGTGAAGTTCTTGGGTACCTCCAGACATGTGGTCAGATGTTTGTTCAGCTTTCATAACAAGTTTGAGCCTCAGACAAAACCAGGAGGTCCAGCTGCACCTGGCACTGGACAGCTACCATGTTCCCACTGACTTTCCCTTGCCAGCCTGTGATAAGAAGCGAAACTAGGCATATATGACAGTAGCTGTCCCAAACATCAATGATGCCTGGCATGACTGAGTGACCCCAGTCTTCCAGAATGGACTGGAAGATTTCAGAAAAGGACATGGATCTCCTGGCTGGCAGGCTGTGCTCCAGGAAGGAGAGATGTGATCATGTCTCTTGCTCACAGGAGCCAGAATGCAGTGACCATCTGCAGACTGCTGGCTCCAGCTTTGGGTGGGTGGAGAACACTGTAACAGCCCACAGTTAGTATAGTACTGTTCTCCCTGAATGGCTTCACCACTGATGGTTATGACTGGCTCAAAATCTGAAGAGGTTGTATCATAATTACAAATTCTACTAAGTTAACTATTGTGTAATTTCTGAGCCTGATTAGATTGGGATCTAGATCACGAATCTTCTCCAACTAAACTCAAATTCTCAACCACCCAACCTGGCTAGGTAATTCTTTCTTTTTGGTTTCTACTTGGTTAAATCAAATTCATTTCCTTATGGAACCAAACACCATGCCTGATTTTGCTGGAGAGTGTCCAATTGCTGTGCCTCACAAACCAGTGTAGGAATACCTGGTTTCTACCAACTTACACTGGCACTGTAAGGCTGAGCCTGGCAAAACAGACAGGAACAAACTGAGAAATGAAGGCACTTCTGTTGAAATACCACACTCAGCAAAAGACCATAGCACACCAAGTTCTGAAAAAGAGGATCAGACTTTTATCCTCCTGTCTCCAGTCCTTTTCTCCATGCTAAGAATTTCACTGAGAGGAGAAGAGGAGCTTTGTGTGCTCAAGATCTTACTTAACCAGCTGTTACCAAGGTATTTGCAGGGTTCATGAACTCTCTTCCCATACATCACTGCTCTAAGAGGAGGCTGTTTGCTTTCTGATAAAATTCTGTGGCACTTCAGAAGAAAAATCCTATATTTTGGGGATGATGTACACTTTCTAAGAAAGAAACGTTATGCTATTATCAATATTAACTTAGGACGGAATGCAGTAATCGTTGCATCACATACAAATAATGTCACTATCTTCATCTGAGCTAAAAAGTTAGCAGGCAGATGCAGGCAGCATATGTATCTCCCTGTAACAGCCTGGAGCTTGGAGCACTGCTTGGAGCTTGTCAGAGCCTCTCAAGAACACATCAGAGGATCCCTCTCTGTTGTGTTTGCGACCAACATGTACCCCTAACAGCACACACTTGTTTTTTTTCCCCCTTCAGACACATGTATTTGTTATAACACCTTGGGAAGGAAAAGGGTGCTGCCTTTGCAAAGTTAGATAACTGGCCCAGTTCTTTGCTGCCGGATTGGCTGGGAGAGGCCCTGTAAAACCATGCTGGCCAGGCGCCCAGCCCAGCCCTGCAAGGCTGCAAGCTATTTCCACAATTGGCCACTTCAGAGTGGGAGAGGGGGAGGTGAAGACAGCCAGGCAAGCTGCATCTCTGCCAGGCTGCTTCCCATTCTCCTTGTTTTTTCTCAGCTAGAGCAGTTCCGCAAACCCGCTCCGGGTGCCCCTGAGCCCATCTCGCAACGCCCAGGATAGTGGGCTGTAAGGCTGGTGGCCAGGCACCTGGCCCTCCCTTTGCTCTGCTGGCACAGTCCCAGGACAGGACATGTCAAGCTGCAACACCCCTGGGGGCCCCACTGCCCTGGACTTTCCGGAAGTCCTGAAGTCCCTACTGGAGTATTCCTTGCCCTGGAACAAGATGACAGGTAGGATTGAAGAAATATGTACTGGGGGTTCTGTTTTGATTTCTCCATCTTCTCCTTCAGTTGAAAGGTGAGAAATGGGCAGATCTTGTTTGCTGCAAGCCCTTCAAGGGTGTGTTTCCCCAAAGTGTCCAAGTCAGACCGGGAGTTCTGGCACTATGCATGTTGTGCAGCTAGGAGGAAAAACAGCAGCAATAGATTGATTATAAAATCATGCTGAGCTGCTGATCCTTTTAATCTCTGAGCTCGGCCACTTCTTGGAAACCCTCAAAGATTCATGCACAGAAAAGGCTTAGGCAGAAATGTTTATGCTCACATAGAAGTGACTTCCAGGATTGCCATTCATTGTTATCCTATGGTTAATAACCACTAAGCTTCCAGACACTGCCTTTTCCCAGACTCAGACTGTCCAGAGAGCCCAGCCTGCATGGGGCAGGCTGACTGTGCAAACTTTGTTTAATTGTTTATTAGTGAAAAACTGGGATAGAGAACACAGCAAATCCTGCATTTTCTTTGCAAGAGCACTTCTGTACTCCTAGGTTTTCTCACTCTCTGTGCAGCATCGTAGAAAACAAATGGAAAGGACCCAGGAGGTTATTTAGTTTGAGCTTTTGCTGTGCTGAACACTTTGCTCATGCTGCACTGATGGCTTCGCTAATGCTGGGTCTGCTCCAAGCAACCATCACCCAGCTTGAGTACTCTCTGGTTTTGGATAGGATGCTACAGACCCTTGACAAGCTGCTTTTTGGTTGTTGTGTTTTAACATTTGCTGCTCAGTGCTGGGGAGGTGTGTGGGAACACCTCGGCTCAACAAGCCTATGTCTGGGCATGAGTGAGTTGAGCTCACAGAAACAAACATGCACAGAGCTTGCTCTTCTCTAGGAAGTTGCAACCAGGACATCCAGGCAGCTCTGCAGTGTTAAGGAGCAACAGAACCCAGGAGCAGAAAAACCAGACACACAGTGTGGAGAAGGACCCTGCTCTCGCTCCAGGGTCACTGGGAGAAAAGGCTGCTCCTGTGACAGTAAAGCATTCATGTAAGGAAAGGCAGCTGCCTACACCTCCTGTAATACAGTGAGCCCTCTGGCACATGCACAGCCCTATGAGCCCTATGCATGTGCTCCCTGTGGAAAAGTGAAATAGGGCAAGGGGAACTGCCCCACCCCTGAGGGGCTCATTTTGTCACTGCTGCCTCCTGTGAGCTCCCTCTCTTCTTTGCTGAGACTGCTAACTAACACATGTGTTTACATACCACATTGTATGAAGTCCCTGTTTGTGTGGACCAGGGCATGTCTCCCCAGCTGACAGTATCCAGGTAGAAAGTGCAACTGCTGGGGAGGAGGCAGTAACAGCCAAGGGCAGCTCATGTCGTGCAGAGCTTTGCTGTGGCTAAGCTAAGTTTGGCTGCTTTTCTGGGTTCTCTGCTCTCCACAGGCAAGTGGATTCAATTAATCCAAGGGAAGAGTGCTGGCAAGACCTATCTGTTTAGAGTAGGGGGTAGAGGAGAGATCAATTATTTGAAGAGAGAATAATTTAGTCTTTACTCAGTGTGACTTATTTGGCAGCTAAGAGTGCTGTTTTGTGGCAGCTTTCTTCTTCAGCTCCAGGACCACCCTGCCTTTCCGCATCACTTCCCGTAGTCCTCAGAACTCTTTATCATGCTGCCTCCCTCTCCAGGCCAGCATTCCCATCATGGCCCTCTTCCCACAGAGCTCAGTTCTCTCCTTCTGGGTCTCCATACTTGGACAGCACTCATCTGGATTTGCTAGTTCCCAGGCCTTTCTCTGAAATTCTCTATTCTGCTATTCAAACCTCCCAGTGGGGCTTGCTGTACATCTCCCCCTCACATCCCGTGCCCAGCAGTGAGCTGGTTATCACTTGCGTCCCTCCCTGCTGCACCCCAGAACTGGGCTATTCTGTATCATCTGGCCCTGACAACACTCCCAGCTGTAACAGCCAAGGCCACTGCATTCTTCTCCTCACAACCTACTGACCTCCACTTTTCCTCCTCAGCTGCAGAGTGAAAGCAAGTGTAAAAATCCCAGGCAGATCCCAGCTTAACCAAGAAGGTAAAGCTTGTGGTACAGTGCCTGCATTCTGTTGACAATTGCTTTGAGCACCTAATCCCCAGAGGCAGTGAGGAAAAGCTCTCAAGGCAGCCTCCCTCCTAGCTGGCAGAGCAGTGCTAATGCTGGAGCAGGGTGATATGAGAAGCAACCCACAGGAATGCTCCTCAGGAACTCCCTCCCTCCTGCCTTTGGGAAGAGCAGCTAATGCTGTGTAGTCTAGACCCTCTCCAAGTAAAGTTACAACTCATGGTGGTACAGAACAAAACTTAGCACAGTGAGCATGGGTGGAAATGTGCTGGAGGAAGAACATGGTCAATCTAACGGGAAAAGCCCTGGAGTAAAAGCTGCTGAGTGGTTTTAATAACCTCCCTTCGTACAGACATTACCCAGCAAAGCAGCTGCCATTGAGCTCTGCAGGGGTGATGTGCACAGATCCTGTTCCTTGAAAGGAGTGTTGTACAGTACTGAGGCACAGCATCATCCTTGGGGCATTGACAACAATGGAACAAAGTGACCATGAGAGCCATAACTGAATGGGAAGCCTACAGCCTGCCCCACTTTGACTGTGTCCACTTGCCTAAAAGCTGCTCCTTTGTGACCTCACTTGGTTGTGTTCTCTATCTACCACCTATCAATAGCTGTTTCCTAGACAAAAGCACCACTGCGGGTTTGCTGCCCCTTGCCAAGCTGTGTGTGCTGCCTCTGTTGTGTGTGGTCTGACATCTGTGTCTCGTTACCCTCTATGAAGTGGCATATCCCTTTCACACATGTGCCTTTTCTTCCTGCCAGCTGAGCTTGGCAAGGCGGAGGAAATCCATGGAGGGCAGGCAGCAGCCCTGGAGCACACTGGGCAGTGGAGCATGACCTGCTCTGTCTGCTTCTCCAAATGGATTTATCAGCCTTGATAAACGATGTGTTAACCTGCGCTGTTCCACCCTATATTAACAGGGTGTCCTTTCCCAAGCTTCCTATTGGGCACCATGTGTGCAGGAGTTGCACTGGAGTCCCAGCCGTTCCCTGTGAAGGAGGGAGGAGACTGGGCCCACGCAAGAGAAGTTGCTGCTGGGTGGGGCAGCTCCGCATCTGCCCAGGTTGGGTGGAAATGGCCTCTGGTCCTCATTGCAGTAAGACAATGGAGGAAAACATCCTGTGCTCTGTGTGACTTCAAATCCATTCCCTTTCCTGGGGCATTTGTGGTTTTTTTTTTTTTGGTTGGTTTTCTGTTTTTGTTTTGTTTTTTGTTTTTTTTTGTTTGTTTGTTTGTTTTTTTGGTCATAAAGACCATCAGGGTTTATTAGTAAGGGTCAGGTAAAATGGTGTTTTGCCAGTTAAATTAAGTGTCTGAGGTTTGTGGGGGGCGAGTTCAACCAAGCAGATGCCCAAGGGCCTACCTGAGAGGAAGATGTCTTTTTTTCTTCTGGCACGTATGGGAATACCTGTGCTCTTGCTCCCTCGTCTCTGTTGGATGCAGGCGGGCCGATCCCAGCAGAACATCCCTCCCTTTCCCGGCTCGCTGCAGCCCATCCTGTCGAGGGAAGAGCAGCCACTGCTGACAGGAGAAGCCTGTGGCTGCAGCATCTGACATTTCTGTGAATTTATTCATTCTGTGGGAGATGCTCCTCAGTATCCACCTGTGCTCTCAGGAACGAACTTGGCAATATGTGCTCCCTTCGTGTGTTCAGCAGCTTAAATCCCAGCATGGCATCCTTGCTGCTAGAGCAAGGGGCCGCTTGGAGAATCGCAAGAATTTCTTGTGATTATGACAATTTGGAAAGGCGGCCTGTCCTCCCTTCCCCCAGCAGCCCGCCCATGCCAGCACTGCAGTGAAGTCCCTCTCCCTGCCCACGTTATGTAGGGCACGCCGCTGCGGGCATCGTGTGGGACGGAGGCAGATTCAATCCAGGGCACGCGCGAAAGGTGATTTCGGGATCCTAAACGAGGATATGCAAAGGCGGGCTGGAGCGCTGGCGCCGGGACAGGACGGGGAGGGGGCTCGCAGGCGTCGCGCTGCCGGGACGGCCCTCACGGACGCCCGGTCGGTCGCGGCCCCCTCAGGCACCGCTGGGCCGCGGGAGCGCGCGCGGCCTCCCGCCGCTTCCTCCGCCCTCCTGACGGTGACGCGGCGCCCGCGGGAGGAGCAGAAGGGGGCGGGGCTGCGGATGCTAATGAGCTCAGTTAAGGCCCCGCCCCTGCACGTGCCCTGGCGGGCGGGGGGCGCGTGCCCGCGCCGGCCGCGGGGAGGGCAGGGCGGGGAAGGCGGGGCCTGTCCGCGCGGAGCCACCCCCCCCGGGGGGCTCGGCCCAATCCCGGGGTGCGGAGAGGCCGGGGCGGGGCGGGGCCCCGGAGCTCATGAATACTGAAGCACGCGCCGGGCGTCAGCCGGCCGCGCCTGCGCCGTTCGCTCCGTGCTCCGCCGCTGCCGCCGCCGGGTCCCGGGGAGCCGCCGCAGCCCCGCGCCGCCGGTGACCGCTGACAGCCCGCCCGCCCGCGGGGAGTATGCCCGGCCGCGCCGCGCACCAGGAGGCGGCGGCGGCGGGAGGACCAGAGCCCACTGCAGCCGGAGGGAGCGCGGGGGCCGCCGCGCAGCAGGAGCGGCGGGGCCTGGCGGGCGCGTTCCCGCTGGTGCTGAAGAAGCTGATGGAGAACCCGCCGCGGGAGGCGCGCCTGGGTGAGCGTGGGGGCGCGCGCGGGGGCAGCGGGAGCGCGCGGCGCCCCCCAGTTATCCACCCCCGCCGCCCCCGGCCCGCCCCGTGGCTCGGAGGGCGGGTCACGGCGGGACTGGCCGCGGGGGGAGCGCCCGCGGGAGAGGCCGCACGCTCGGCTCCCTCCCTCCGCCTCGTCCCTCCCTCCCTCCGCCCCCACGGCCGGCCGAGCCAAGAGCCGGCTGCACGGGATCGCTCCCCGCCTCCCGGGGATTGTCCTCTCCGGAGCGTGTAGGTGCCTGCGCTGGGCAAAACAGAATGCTGCGGGAGCGAAGGGTGGGCAGGAGCCGAGATGTGACACGCTGGTTTTAGTCCCTCGGCTCTCTGCAGCCTCCCCCGCCTGTAGACGCGTAGCGGAGAGCAGCAGTGAGAAGGTTTCGAGTCTTGCTTGACCTTAATTGCTGGGAAGTTGCCCGATGACACGAGTAAACAGCGGATCCCCTGAGATTAGCTTCGGTGATAATCCATAAGGGTATGAGTGACTGCCTGCACATGCAGTCCTGCATGGGCTAGAGCTGCCTCTCTGCTGCTGATGATGTGGACACCAGCTGTGTAAATAGCGGTGCTAGTGCTTATAGTCTTCGGTGCTAATGGCACACTTTTTTTTTTTTTTTCCCCCTTCTCATCTGGCAGTAATTTTGCCTTTCTGAGTATCAGTTTAATTTCGAGGAAGTCTCGGGATTATCTGCACAGCTATAATGCTCAGTGTACTAGAGCATAATAAAAGAAGTCCTTACACCTACGAATTTTGAGGTTAAAAATAATTTTTTGGAACAGTAGACAACATCCAGGGTAAACCACAACATAAGCAAGGTTGGCAAGATCAGTGGGGATCCTACCTACCTTGCATGTCTAATATTGCACAATACCCTGTAAATCCATTTTGTGATTCTGGAGACTTTTTCTCCTTTTTGCTGAAAAAAAAAAAAAAAAAAAAAGCTTGTGCTAAAGGTTTTAGCTGTGTTGCTATGGTGCAGGATGCTGCAGCATACAGAATCTTGAATCTACAAAATAATGGAATTTCTTGAGATATTTCTGCAACCAGTCTTTTATAGACATTAATGCTAGCAGGAACAATTTCAGTTGATGTATGGTTGCTGGTAGGGATTTAGTGGATTTGTCTTGGAGCTGCTTTTTGTGTTCAGAATCATCTGATGTGGCCTATGGAGATGTAAAATTCTGAAATTAATATTATTGTGAGGTAGTGCATTTTTCTAAAATTAGAAACATTTGATACTATTTGATTACTAGATGACCCCATTCCAGCTCGTGAAGGTGTTCAGCTGGAGCCTCTGAAGCTTGCTAGTGAGTCTATTTCATCTTGATTATCTCTCTCCATTCATGGTGTGATAAAGTTCAGGTTGTTCTTGTTCTTAAGATTTCTCCATAAGATTTCCTTTGTTCACCTTGTTCTGTTTCACTTCACACTTTGTGGAACTTGTTGCTCTCTGTTTATTTTGGTCTCTGATACTTTTCTTGTTTGCATGTTCAAGACAAATGAAAGTGCCTTCATTGTAGTAATTCCTAATTTACAAAAGGCCTGTCAGTAGTCTTAAGACTTAACTGACTTCAGAGGGTCCTTGATTATTATCTGTTCTTTTAACAGTGATACACTGAAAATCTTAAAAAATTACTCATTCACTTAATCCACTGGTGCACTTCCAGCAAACTTTTTGAGAAAAGACCCTGTGCTTTTGTCTGGAATGCCTATTGACAAAAACACAATTTTCTGTCTTATTCTATAAGGAATTATATCAGCTAGCTGCAGTATCTGTCCATTTATAGTCTCTGCAAGCTACCTGTGGGTTTTCCAACTGCTGTTGGTAATTTGACTACCCAGTCAAAGCAAGCAGCTTTCTAATCCTTCTGAGCGACAGAGGAGGGAGGTCAGCCAGTTCCAGCAGAATGCCATCCCCTTGAATGCCCTGCCATGGACCAGGTACAGCTCACCAGCCTTGCTGGGAGTTGTTGTTGTGTATGTTGTAAGGATTAAATAAATAAAAATAATGATATTTTTATAAAAAAGGGAAAAGTCATGTGGGTTAAGGGAAGGCAATTAATATTCTGGAGCAGGAGTGCAGGTCTCTCCATTAGTAATGAGCTGCTGCATACTCTCCAAAAGATGCCTTAATCACCAGTTGCATGCTGCTGTGGCAGGAGAAATGCCTCAGTGAACATCACAGTAATGGGCGTTAGGGATAAGGGAAGCCTGCAACCTGCCTTGTTCCGTCCTTATAAGTGGGACTAAAGGTTTATGGAGCAGTCTATATATATTTAGCGTTTTCAGTATAATTTGACAATTTTTTTTTTGGTGAACAAGAAGAAATTTGTCAAATAAATGTTTGTGACTAGGCTAGCTCTTGACAGCCTGGTGGCCGCAATCTTTTGGGTTGGCTTTTGGTGTAGTTGGATTTTTGGTTTTGAGGAAAAGCCAGGACAGGGAATAAATCTCTTTTCATGCTGCTGCTTTTGGTTAAAACAGCAGTATTTCCAACAGTTCAGTAACTGGAATGGTCCACTTAAGTCACGGAGTATAAACTGATGTCCTCACTGTTAACACCAAATGTACAGCCCAGTTAATAGGTCACAGTAGCAGAATGAGGGGGTTAAATTGGACATAAGCCATCATCTGCAGAAATACAGTCCAGATTTACCAGGGTGACCTTGAATTGCTGCAAATGGAGCCTCTTAGGATACTGCAGCTCTACTGTCAGGTAATACCTGTTTACACTATAAATATCTTAAGTGAATTAATCTTTCAGGTCCCTGTGCTGATGTAGGCAGAAACTTCCCCCTCAAGATGCAAGAAGCTAATTAGTGTTTTGTTAGATGTTGTGCACCCAAGCAGGATGTTGTGTGGCAGAAATAAAGAATTGAAAAAATGAATTGAAAAAAGGCCTGTGGGAAAACATCAATGCAAAAATGATCATACAAAGGTTTTACTATGTTATGTATCATTTTTGAAATAGATGAGCCCCCAATATGTGTTAATTTCTGCTATTTTATTTCAGATACTGTTAGAAGTGAGGGAGGATTGAGAGACAGCATAGCTAAACAAAGACAGCACTGGGGGCCTAGTGCTTACTACATTGTCAGCTTGTAGCAAAAGGACAAAAAATTTCAGTTGCTTTTCTTACCTGGAGGAAGGATCTAATCTGATGTGAACCAGGGGCAATCACAAGAGGAAATTGGAGGAACCACAGTGTATCCAGGTTACTGCAGGACAGCAGGATGATCATGCATTTAATGCCTTTTGGATGATCATCCAAAAGGCATTAAAAGATCTGTCAAGAGCCACACATGCCAGTCATGCAGTCTTTTTAGCATCTAACTTCCAAAAATTATTTTTAAGCCTTATATTCAGTCTAACAATCAGTTAATTTTTTTTCTCCTCTCTTGGAGATGTTGTATTAGCTGTTGAAAAACAAAAGCACTGCTGGTTTGTATTAAAACTGGCATAACTTACAATGGTGTACTGTTTTAAAGAGTTAATAATTTTTTTTTTCTTTTTAGTTGACATTTTGACTTAACATTACACAAGTTTTTTATCATACTAATGAAAAATAATTATTTACAAACAATTCATTATGGTTGCTTGGATTTGTTTTGGTGCCATCTTTACTAGGGTATCATCCACAACATCCAGTGCAAATCTGGATTTGGTTGTGTTGGCCACTATGAAGTGTTGGGGAGTACACAGTCTCTATTCACAGGTGAAATGCTAGTTCCAATTTGACAGGGTGTGCTCCTTGTATATAGAGCAGATGCTGATTCTTTACTGCCTTCAAGGAGTAGCTGTTCAGAAACATTCTGGTTATTTACATCATTACTGTTAACCTGCATGTTTGCTTTCCCCAAGCAAAGGGTAGAAAATTGCAAAACTCCCCATGAAAAGGAGTTGATAGCAGGAATAGGAGCTGGAAGATGAAGATGGCAGTTTAGAGGGAGCAGTGTGAAGTGGCAAGGAGAAGGCAAAAAGCTGCAAGGTCCAGGAGCCACTGGTCTGAATTTAATGTGTCCTTTAGGTAGTTGCTCTTGATCCCAAGCTGATGGCTGGTGAATACTTTCTCAGCTGCTTGGTTTAAAATCAGTATCTTCTTTTGTAGAAAATATTCAGAATATGGTAGATAATTTACTTTGTATGGCAGCACTGTTCTTTAAGCCATAAAAAGCTCTTTCAGTCTCAGATCCACACCAGCTAAGGCAACAGCGGAAGGAATGCCACTTTTATCAGAATAGGTTTTATATAAATAGGCTTTTCTGATTTAGAGCCAAGTTTCACCCCCCACTTCCACCCCCGATAAAGAAAAATGCTCCTTTAGCATATTGTACCCAGTCTAGAAAACCCTAATGCCAAAGACTGGTGCATTTTATTGGGCTAATTTCTGTTAATACTGGAGATCCAGACTGGTCCAGTGTATGTCCTTGGAGTCCCTGTTCTATTAAACTGAGTATTTGTTGGCTTCCATGGTAATGCCCAATTTGCAGGTGCTTAGGGCACAACTGGTGACTGTCCCTTCTATTTGACAGCAATGCTGGCTCAGTGCTGGCAGTACGAGCACTGCTTCTGGAATGCCTCCTTCACTGCTGATAGAACTGCATGGAGAACTGGATCAGGAAAATGACTTGGATTTTAATTTTTTCTTTTCTGCCAGCTTATTTTTATCTCTTAAATTATGTAATTATTCCATAACTTGAGTTTTCTGCTTGGATTCTGTCCCAGACAATTGTTAAGATTCAGTAGCTATGGGGAACATAGAAACAGCCATTTTTCTGTAATATGTGCACTGTAGCACAGTAAATGGAGAAAAACTCATCAGTCTCTTGTGACTTGGGGGTGTGATGTGGGAGTGTGCCTTATTAGACATCTCCCCAAAGAGTGAAAATTGTATGTAGGTACTCTGAGCTATCTATAGTGAGCAGTACTTGGAGCTATTGCTTTCTGTGGACATGCTGAGTCATTTCAGAGAGAAATGCTTCTAAAATGCTGAACAATAGGCATCCAGGTCTCTGGTGTCCTATGGACCTTTTGACTGATTTTCAGATGTAATCAGATTTGTATTTAAATTATTGTTCTACACTTTCCTTCTTCATGCATAGAATAAGCTCCTCTGCCTCCTCAGAATTTTCTTAACAGTTTCCCATGTAATCCTGCTTAGGGACACTCACTTTTGGTGTCTTCTGAGATGGGTATGTGAAAACCAGGCTGTTTTGCAGTAACTGGTTAATAAGCTCCATTCAGCATTTCATCTCCCCTTGGTAAGCTATCACAGCAAAGATGCTGATCTGCAAGGCTGCTCAGCTGCCTGTGGTCCAGCCATCGCAGAGGGTTAGAGCATTCTATATGTAAATGTCGCTTTTCAACTGGTTTTCCAGATCATGTCATGAGGCAGAACCATGAGCTTACTGAATTTCCTTTAATGAGGATTTTATTGGACTCTTAAACCTTGAGTCTCTCCTGTGTTTTGGCTTGTATAGTGACCTACTTGTATCTTTCAGATAAAGAGAAGGAGAAAATAAAGCTTGAAGAAGATGAGGCAGCAGCTGCCAGCACTATGGCAGTCTCAGCTTCCCTCATGCCACCCATTTGGGACAAAACAATTCCTTATGATGGCGAGTCTTTCCACCTGGAGTACATGGATCTGGATGAGTTTCTGCTGGAGAATGGAATTCCTTCCAGCCCTACTCACTTGGATTTGAACCAGAACCCACTCTTGCCTGTGGCTGAGCTGGAAGGGAAGGAATCTGACAGTGCTTCCACTGGTTCTCCTGCATCATCCTCTTCCACTGCAGTTTACCAGCAATCTGAAGCAGCCTCCAGCACAGGTAGATGGAATAACATGGGGCTCTGAGGGACTTCTGTTGTTCTCATATTAAAAGGTGTCCATTTAGATCAAAGAGGAGACATGCTAACCTGTCAGTGTTTGCTGTGGCAGGTTAAACAGTCAAACATGTTCAATAGAGAGCTTTAGTTCATGTGTCAGCACATGAAGATGCTGCCTCTTGTTTCTTTACCTCTTCCCGTCCTATGAAGAATGGGTGTCTATCAATGTGCAGCATGTTTGTCTATCAGTGTGCAGTCTGTTTTGCTTTTGAAATTATAAGAGTTGAAATAGCAACATAAAATATTTGCTTTCTTGGTATTGCTAATGTAGTGAGAAGCTGGACAAATTGAGAAAATACTTTCTCAGGTTATTTTACAACAGATTTGATAACTTGTCATAAGTAATTTTTACTACCTTGGTCTGCTTGGGTGAACTTATGTGAACTTAATGTACCTCAAATAACAATGTTAAATAGAAAAACAATGAAGCAATCTTTTTTGTGGTAGCCTGGGAAATGTGAAAATAGACGCTTGGCAAAGGTGTTTTAATGATGCAGTTTGATGTTCTGTGGTGCTTTGAAGTGGCTATGGAGGAACAAACAAACAAAACTGTGCTTAAATGGTACTAGGAAACTTCATTTGTAGTATGAAGATCTCTATTAAAGAATTCAGCTGCTCAGTTTGCCCTGGATTTAGAGTTTAAACATGATAGCCATCATAGTACTATTTTAAGAGCAAGTTTTACAGAAAGCATTTTGCTCTGGACCTCTTTTATGAATCTGTGGTAATGATAACATGGAACTCCTTCTGTAAGTTAAAGAGTGTAGCTTTGTTGTAGGTGGTATATGCAAAACTTAGTTATTGATCACTACTTCACGTTGCAGTGACATGTAGTTTTGCAACTAGTGTACGCAAAGTTTGGAAACAATAGATTAATATGATAAAGCTCATATGAACACTACCAGTGTCAGACATTTCTGTTGGGGCATTTATTTCTATTAGCAAAGAAGAAGAATGCTTTGCATTTGTAGCAAATCCTCCTTTATTTAGTCAGTTGTTTGGAAGTCTACTTATCTGACCTTTGAAGGGACCCAGGGACTGGGGTCTTTGGGCAGGCTCGTTTCTGTAAGGACTTGTATGGTAGAAAACTCAGGCTCATACCAGTTTCGCCCTTCTTATTGCTGCTGAAGGTGCTTTTTGTGTGTGCAAAACATGTAATTTTTGCCAAGGAAGTATTAACGCCTGTCCTGCATCTGTCTGCTCATGTCTGTTATTCTGGCATATGCTCCTAGAGTTATATTACAGACTGGACTGTGAACTCTTTCTCTGTACCAGCAGCAGTGCAGCACCCCCACACCTCAGGGAAGCACCAACTAATTATATTAGCTATTTCTCACCACAGGCCAATGAAGTTGGCTTCTTTGTTAATTCTTGTCATCCTGCTGAATATATTGTAATTTCTCTTGTTGTTGCCAGAGTCCCCACCGCAAAATGAGAGAAATACACCCAGCCCCATTGATCCTGACTGCGTAGAAGTTGAGGTGAATTTTAACCCTGACCCTGCTGATTTAGTGCTGTCCAGTGTGCCTGGTGGTGAGCTCTTCAATCCTCGCAAACACAAGTTTACTGAAGAGGACCTAAAACCACAACCTATGATTAAAAAAGCCAAGAAGGTTTTTGTCCCAGACGAGCAAAAGGTAACAGATTTATTGCTGCAAACTCTTCTAGGCCATGATAAAAGTTTCTGACTCTTTATCCAAACCCTTTGACATACAGAGCTAATGCAGTTTACCTACGTGATTGGGCAGAAGCGTTGCCAAGAATAGCATTGGCAAGCCAACTGCTGTGCTGGCTGGTTTGCAGGTTTTGGTATCATGAGCTAATTACTGGCAAGGAGCAACTGATAATGCTATACACAGAAATTAGAAGAACTATCAAGTCAAATCCTCATCACTTGCATTTTTGAAGGCCATTGTCTATATTTGCCCAGTATTGTGTCTAATCTGGATTTAAGCAGCCTAGACAAGATCAGGTGGTTTTGTGTAAAAGTGTAAAAGTTCGCTCCTGAACTGAAACTAAGTAAAAGAAGCATTTCAGCTGGAAAGCTTCTTAATAACCAAGTCTCTAAATCTCTTTAGTTCTAGCAAACCACTTGGTTAATCCTAGAAGACTTGTGTCAAGATGTAGTCTTACAGTACTGCATGGTCTCCATTTTGATGTCAGAGCCTTGCAAACCTATGGAGCAGTCAGTGTGAATATCATTATGCAATAAAGAGGTGTCTCCGAAACACTTGCCAGTTTGGCTTTGTTTTTTATACAGGATGAAAAATACTGGACAAGGCGAAAGAAGAACAATGTGGCAGCAAAGCGTTCCCGTGATGCTCGGCGATTAAAGGAGAATCAGATCACAATTCGGGCAGCCTTTCTTGAGAAAGAAAATACAGCCCTGAGGACGGAGGTGGCAGAGCTGCGCAAGGAAGTGGGACGATGCAAGAACATTGTTTCTAAATACGAGACCAGATACGGACCCTTGTAAGCACACCCTTTTCCTTGTTAGGGCTCTTTGTTTTAGCCTCTTAGACTTCTCTGCCTTCTGTAGAGACTCCCAGAAATAAAGTTTATGGAGGCTTTGCCATTTTGCATCTACACTAGAAAGAAACCACAAAACACAAACAAACCCTGTTTCTGTTGGCACAACTGGTTCAGGCCCTTTCCTGATCATTCTGTTGTCCAAAATCTTAGTGTCCATATTTAGAACCTTATTCTCAACACTGATAGAACATTTTCTTATGCCATACGATTGAACAGATTCACCTGTCTGGAGGAATAAATGTGAATCCCTCCAGATTGGAAAGAGCTTTTGCTATCTGTTCTAATCTTCATTTTTAAGTGGAGAAAGAGCCTAGGAGACTCTCCTCTCTCTTTCTTTTATTTTTTTTTTTGTTTTGTTCAATTTTCAAACCCTTGCTCTTCTCTCCATTCCACCTCCCCCTCCCAGTAAAAGTGTAAAACATAATTTTAGGATATAAGTAGATGTTGCTGGGCAGCATCATGAAATTGTTTCGTCTCCCATTCAGAGGCACTAGAAAGTATTGTTGTATAGAACTCTGTTCCTCTTGAAGAGGAATAGCAGAACCTGTAGGACAGGAAGACAGGAAAATATTCAATCTCTTGTAAAAACAGAAGTATTGCAATCTATGAATGTTATGCAGAATGGAGTCAGTGCAGTTTTGATTACAATACTGTCTAAATGTCTTGATAGGTTCTAATCCTGGATAACTTGCAGAAACCAAGGATAGAGAACAGTAGTGAATCACTTGCTTTACATATGTGGACAAAATAATTTGATGTGGGTTCTAGACTGTATTTCTACCACCACCCCTCCTTTCTTTCCTTAGAGGGTCTTCCCTCTTGAACTGCCGATAAAGCAGCATGTTGCACTTGACTGAGAAGTAAGGGAGATTTAGAAAAAGAAGTCTGGCTCATTAGGCTGAACCTTGAGTCCCAGCTGTTAAAAAATGGCCAGCACCCTATGCTTTGAAAGAAGGGGCTTTTTTAAAGAAGTAAACAAGCCTCTGTTACTTTACTGCACCTTATCTGTTGTGCAAGAGATTGAGAAAGAGTTTTGGTCCTTTGCCTCATGAACACACTATGGGATAAGCTACACCCACTATAAACACAAACAGTTTACCTCACTATCTCCTGTGCAGCAGTATATCTGGTCTCTCCATGCTTGCTGGTTCTATCTCCAGCATGTTTCCTGATAGAAAATTAGCACACAAGACTTGCCCTCTTGGAAGTAATCCATTCTCAGCACCAAGCACTGCTTCAACAATATATGGTGTTAAAAGAAAAAAATACGCTGTGTTTGATGTTGAGACCTTCTACATGACCTACAACTGCAAGAGCTAGAAGCTTTACCAGAAGTATATGTCTAAAAGTTCTCTTAACAAGAGAAGCTGTCTTAAGATAGTGGCTGTGTCAGAGCTCTTAGGCTATACTTCCTGGGATAATATTTACATTAAGGAGTAAATGTGGGATGGTGATGTTGCGGGTAATTGCAGTTGCTCTATTGAAATCTGAAAATACATTAGAAAAGCATTAGGGTTTATTTTCTATGCTAAAGACTAGCTTGTCTTTTAAACATAATGTGGAAATTATGAGTTTAGAGCAATTTTGTGTTGAATTCTTAAGGAAGTGGAGAAGCAGGCTAATCCACAACACCCAATGTATGCTTTGAGCTTCCTTCCCCCCCCCCGCCTGCTGTTATACTCTTAATTTGACTAGAGTGGCTCTTGATGTGGTGTTGGTCTAATTTCTTTCAAACATACTAAAAATTGTCACCCTTTCAGCAGGGTTTTTTTCTTTCACAGGGTGGTTTGTGGTGGTGATGGTGGGAAGTATGTTATAAATAAATTGTCACACTTAACACTTTGCTTTGTTTAAAGTGACTTATCTGATTCCGAGTGATGCAACTTTAAAGACTTTTAAAAACAAAGAAACTAAAAAGCACACATGAATCGCCAGTCTTCAGAGTGAGCAGTGAAATCTATGAGGTGTCCCAACACAAACAACTGATGATGACCCTGCCTGCCTCCTTGCCTGCAAGTACCCCATCTGACTACCCAGGGCTGGGCATGATGAAAAGTGCAAAGTCTCCTTAATTCTGTATATGGCTTTCTTATCTGTCTTTCTCACTGTAACTATGAACTACAGTAAGCTTACCTACTGGGGTTTTGTCAAGACACTCAAAGTTCATGTCTCAAAGTCTGTTGACAGCCTGTGTGAATAGTGGTTCTTCATTTTGGCACTCGAGTGGAAGAAGAGAGGGAGTTTTAAATGAAAGTGTCTGTATATATAAAGAACTGCTATATTTTAAGACTCTTTTCCCTGCAGTATAATGAATTTTATTTACTACTGCGGTTCACTTCTGGTACAGTATAGCATATTGTGGAGTACTGTGAGTGCAGAACTAAAGACACCAGGAAGACAGCAGCCCGTAATGTGTGAGACTTCAGTGCAGAAGATTACAGCAGATGTACTGAAATAATCCAGAAAGCACCACAGTGTGCCATACAGAGAGTAATAAACCTCTATCAAATGACCCACGTAATAATAAACCACGTCGGTGGCTTTCCTGCTCCACAGCTACACTGCTGTAACCTGCCTTTTCCTTTATTTTGTTTATGAGGCTCTCTTTCTTTTATGGTATCTTGCTGAAAAAGGTTCTATTCTTCTGCTAACGACTTAGCAATCATGGAAAAGGTGCTGTTCTGAGCTGCTGATCTCCAAGTCTTTTGGCAGTCTGAAACTACCAGATGCATATTAGTTCCAGGAAAACAATGACTATTAGTTGCCATATTATCATTTTCTGTCTCTGGACTGCAGGACAGCTGTGGTGCTCCTGCAGTTACAATGGGCGGCTTAAGAGTGAGGACCCTTGTGCTGGTGTGGGAGGGTAGATGAAAGCTTGGACGGATTGCGGAGACGCATATTGTGTTTAGAAGATGGAGGGAGTAGGTGGAAGTTCCGTCGTAAGAATTTCATCAGCATAACAAGAATCTGCTCTTACGTTAAGGGAGCTTGAGAGCTAAATCGATGTGAGAAGAACAAGAGTAATTACTTTCTAGGAAAGAAGTACAGAACCATGCTTGTAGCCAAAATGGAGTTTGTAAGACAGGAGTGTGTTTGTGCCTGGAGATTGATGAATAGCATACACCTCAAAAAAACATAATCTTGAAAGCTTTCTGAAGCACAAGTGCCAAAATTATGAGGCATGACTAGTTACCAGCATAGCTCAGTGCTATCATGTTGAACAATTATTTTGACTTTGTGTTTACCCAAGAGATTCTGCCCCTGATTTCACAGCAGAAACACAGAGAAAAATGTGAGAAGCAGCAGCTAATATTGTAAGCTTAATAAAAAGCAAAAAATTTCAAAAGCCAGAATTCATAACCAGTGTTTGACAACAAAACCTTTGTACAGAGCTTATATATTAAATGTAGATTTTGACCTATCATTTTTAATGGACAATCTACTGAAGTCAAGAAAGTTTTTTTAAGCTGGTTACCAAAGTATACCTATAAGTGTATTGTTATAATTTGGGATTATAAAGCTCTGAGATGATATTGGGATATTTTTATCAAATAGATAAATATCTTGGTTCCATGTGGCTGATATGGCAACCTATATTTCTACCTGTATTGAGTATTGCTGATTTGGACTAATATTTTCTGGTATGTTCTGGTTTTTGCTTTATTTTGGTGATAAAGGCCCAAACCGTGGATTAAGAAAAGCAAACCAGCAACAAAACAAACAAGCATCACAGCATGTAAATGTAGCATTCTTTTTCGTTTATAATTTCTAAATTTTCCATTAGCCCTGGCTGTTCTTAAACCTCATTATTCCTATTTATATCACAAAGCCGAAAGCTAAATAACTGGGCAAAGAGTTGCTTTGGACGCTACTCTGCTTAGGAATATCTTTTAAATACTTACATGTTGTGTAGAGGATTTGGTTTTGCAGTATGTCATGACATTTTAACAGCAAAATATTCAGTCAGTGAGATTAGCATGTGCAAGTCTATTGTTTTATTTCTGTTATTTTAAAAGCTTACACAGTGGAAACTAACAGTGAATGTTCATTAGATCTTTCTTTCAGAGAAGACTGTTAGCAAACATTTGTGCTTCCCTGTAGGACAATGCAGATTTGCACAATCTGTGATTCATGTGTCTACGGGTTGCAAAACTGGAAAATTGCACTTTAGGGTGAGTGCAGCTCAACTTTTGTAGCTGGAGAGTTTGGTGTTGTTGTTTTTAAGAAGCAGTATTTTAAAAGATAGATGAGAAGGTAGTAACTATTTAAAGGAGTGCAGATAGAGCCAGACAGAAAATACTGTGCAATGCTGAATTCTTTTCTCACTTTTTGCAGTCTCAGGAAGTTAAGTTTATTGCTCCAGAGCTCTCTGGTCCTCTCAGAATGATTCACTATATCATTTTGTTTCTTTGACTTGGATGACAATCCTATCTGTAAGTGATAACTTGGGTATGTTTTCTTAGTGATCATAAGAAGACAAATATTCTTTTAGCTCAATTTGAATATTGAAAGATGCTGAATTGACACTGCTAGGGTTTGAAGTTCTCTAGCCTTGGAACATACTCTACAGAGGCCATAAGTTTGCCTGATGCCAACCTACCCCATTCCACAAAGGGACCATCTCCAAGGGGCGAGAATGAAGGGCATGTGCACCTTTCAGCATCACTGCAGGAATTGCCATGAAAGAGAGCAGTTTATGACAGGTGTATAGGAAGAAGATTGACACCACATGGCCATTTCATAGTACTAACTTTGAAAATATATAAACTGTGGATGAAATTTGTGGACAATGAGTGTTGTTTTACTCTACAGAAGACAGCAGCTATGAATAAATTATGTGCAATTTTTAATACAGTATTGCTTTCATACATGATGATCTAATGCACATATAGTGGATTTGTGTCTAAAAATTCCAAGAAGCTTAATCTATCACCCGTTGCCAAGATTTGCTCCCACTGAAGCTAGTAACAAAGATCTCATTAACTCCCACAGGAAAAAGTCTTTACTCTTGTGTGGTTATTGTAAAGTTTTAAGCAAATGCTGGAGTCTGAGCATAGTGGAGAAACTGAAGCATTCTGTGCTGGGATCAAGTGGATACATCTCATATTGCAGGTGTGGTGTTGGTAAACTGGTCCTGATAGTTTTGATACTCAGATAATCTGAACTCTGCTTTTTTTTTTGGTCCTTCATGGACAGAGTGAAAAAGTAGTGTATTATAAACTTGTGTTGGAGAAGAAATGTTTTTGGGTTGTTTGGTTTCTTGCTAAGCATCTTTTTGCAGTAACATTTTATGTCTTTTCTGACAGTTCTCCATTTCCTTGCTGTGCTGTTTGAAAGCCCAAGGTGTTTCTAACCAGAAATCACTTTCAGCATTATCTGCTGTACCAGATCAATTTCAAGTTGGGAGGAGCAGTGGGAGCCCAGCAGCTTTGGGAATACTGTAAGAAAACAAAATCCAGATATGCTTTTGTTAACCCCTTCTAGTTTTAGCTGTTAAGCACAAGATGAGAAATGCAAATTTATCTTAGTGCATAAATCTCATATTTTTGGCAACATACACCTAAATCCATACAGAGCAGAATAATTTGTTAGTGCTAGAATTGTGCCTTTGCAGCACTACAAGACTCAGACTGGCTTTCTAGATGTTCAGATAATTACTCTGGTCTGTATATCTGCCACTGTAACATGGTGATGATAGCTAAACTCACAGTTGAAGACTGGGATAAAGGTAGAAAGAATAAGCTTAACTAAATATCTGTGGAGATGCTAACATAATGCTAATTGAGAAATTACAGTGATTTAACTCATCATAATGCAAATTGACATATGGATGTAATTTGTTAGGTTGATAGTCTGCTATCCCTCGTGAGTCACTTTTGGAATGCAAACTCTTGAAGTTCAGACACAGGGAGAAAGGAATCCTTTGAGCTGATACATACATAGATAGACATAGATACTTGGCAAGGAGAGAATGAAAGAGGAAGAGGAGAGTAATGCAAGAATCTGACCTGAGTGAAATTGCTAAAACTGACACCTCACTGTTTACAATTTTAGGCCAATTTGGATCCCCTCAGTTTAGCATCGTACTGAAGATAAGTACTTGCTTAGGTCTTGGGAATCTCCTTGTCTTGGTCCTACTTCCACAGTCTAGAAAGAAGTAAAAGGAATATACAGATAGGGAAAAGAGTTACTGCAGAAAGGCATGAAAAAATAGCCGTTGCTTCAACTAAGTGTGCTGTTGCGCTGGGACTTGACCTGCCAATGTGACCTGGTCAATGCTGTCTCATGAGGAAACTACTATCTGAGGCCCCAGTCTTTTAAGGCCTCAATTCTGTTGTAATTTCTGCATGGGAAGAACCCTGTATCTATAGAGAACCATGTGGACTTCACAGGATCTGTTATTGAATGTGGAGGTCTGCCCAAGCAGTCAGCTGCAGAATTGTGTCCTTAACACACTGTCCAGTTGTAGTTATAGGGCTGTTGATATTAAGTGTAATCTGGATGCCTGTTATATAGCCAAAACCCTTGTTAGTTCATTTTCCTAACTAAGGCATGAGCAGAAGCCCTTTGCTGTACAACATCTGTAAAAAACTTTAAAATGTACTTCACATACGTCTAGTAAATTAAGGCATGTGATTTTGGTCTGTGGGTCTCAACAAACCTTGCTCGTGTACCTGCCTGAATGTTTTCCTAGATCTGCAGCTACGTTTCAGTGAGAAGGGATGGTGGGATTTGTTTTCTTGAGGGGGCACAATAGCAGCTCTCACCTGTCACACTGGGGTGACCGCTTGCTACTGGCCAGGATCAGGGATGGATGAATCCTCCGCACTTTTATGTTAAGTTGTCTGAAATATGGTGATTAACATGATTATTGGAATACTGTATTTTGTATAACTTAGAACATGTAAATACACTTTTAAAACTAATCTGTTCTATGAAATAATAAATAAGTGCTTCCATTGTAATATCTGAATATTGTTAATGCTTCATGTAGCTTGATTTGGGATTCTTTCTTTCCTAGAGAACTACAGAAATCAAAACAAAGATTGATGTTGTGGAATTCTAGTCTAGTTGTGATGCTTTCTATCAACAAAAATGTTTTAAAAATAATAATGAGCTACTTAAGCAGAGAAACTAAGATTTTGAGGGAACTGATTCTCTTCCAGTCTTTCTTTAACAGTAGTCACGGATTACATTCATTATTGTACCTTTCCCATCCTGTTAGCTGAACAGTTGATTTGTCTGTGAGTTGCATTTGGAAATTAGCAATATTAAATTATTTGTAAACTTTAGTGACTGAGAAAAACTGAAGCTGGGTGGTTTTTGTTGGGTGTGTTTTTTTAGCTATTCTCTCTTTTGGCTCAAACAGATTTGTCTCCACCCTTCAGCCAGACTGCAGCAAGTTGCAGTGTAACAGTGAGTGACTGTTACTGAAGCTCATTTGTGACCTAGATAGTCTACATCTTTATTAGTTCCATTGTGTACATAGATGACACAGGTTTCCTGTTGTGGCATGGAGAGAGAGAGTGAGAGAGAAAGTGATTAATGACTTGTGGTTTTGCTGAGTACATGTTCACTGGATGCTGCACAGCTGGACCTTTCATCAGATTTCATGACCTTTTCTATCTTGTGTTAAACAGAAAAAAAAATAGAAAACAGTGGAATAAGAATCTTAAGTAGTCAGCTAGGAAATCTGAACACTTGGGTTTTGAGGAGGAGGTGAGATTAATCCATCAGCCTTCATGTAAAGAGATTAACCTGTGATGACAATTTCTCCAGCCATAACATAACTTTGTCTTTAATGCTGTACTGGAGCAGTTTCCTCTCTGGTAGCAGCTGTGTCTGCAGTGTTCCATAAATGACAAAGCCACATCTTTTGTAGTGGGCAGAGACAACAGCATCTCTTTTTTTCTTCTATTTTTTCCCTTCTCTCTCAGTGTCTCTAGGCTGTAAAATAACTATGGAACAGCTAAGAAGATGTGTAAGTTATTCTGAAAACTGTTCTTGTAAAGCTTTTTCAGACACATACAGTTTTTAACTGCATAATTTGAGGGAACTCCTATCTGCTATATTCGGCCTGAAATTCTGTTGCCTCTTGGATAAAAGTATTTTTTTGTCTTCAGATGTGACACTGATCTGTTCCATTCATTCAGTGGGATGGATGATAAATCTGCACAGTATTTATATAAGATAAAAATCTGATCTTAGTTTTACTGTCTGTTGTTTAATCTCTTGGATGTCTACTCCTTGAGGTTGTCTATATAATTCCTATATCTGTAGCTGCTTTTTGAAGCAGTCCATCAAAAGCATTTGAGATCATCCTGACTGAAGAATTCCATAGAAGTGATAGAGATAATAAAGCTTGTAAAGCAGTTGGGTAAAACTGTATTGCCATAAATGGTTTTAATTTATATATGAATCTTCTGTCCCAAACTGCTTATTTTGTACATAAACCTAAACACTCCTGGCAGCTGATGGGTGAAAATAAAGGTGCTTAAACAGCAATCTAATGAGGAAAGGGCATTTCACTATTACAGAGTTGGTATTATTTTATATTTCCATTTATTACACTTTTTTAAATGTATAAACCACAGATTTGAATTCTCAAAGTCTTCAGCTTGGATTTTGTGAGTAGTTTAAATCTTCTCACCTCTCTGCTCGTAACTGGTTTTTAAGAAAAAGAAAAGCTTTTGTTTAAAATGTAAAATTTTGACTGTATTAAATTCTGTTAGTACCCTTCCTTTTTAAGAAATAAAATGTATATTCCACTATGCTGAGATCCAGTAATTTTGTTCTCTAGATAGCATACTGTGTGGTGTACAGCTTCACTGCCAGCATTACACCTGCACTTTGCAGTGAAGTTGGTAGACACTAAAGCAGCTGATCGCCTTTTTGGGAGCAGGTTCTTGATATGCATTTCCCATGTGTTAAGGGTGCTGATAACAGCTATACGATTCCCTCCTTTTATTTTCTGGATGAATTGATTTCAAAAGCATTGCAAGGTTTTCTGTTTGTCCTGCAGTGACTCTTCATTGAACTCTCAGGTAGGGGGCAAAATATGAGAACAAGTCACCCATGGTCTCTTGGACCGTGCTTTGTCTGTTACATTTGGGCTGAGAACATCCACAAAATAATCAGAATTTTACTTTTTTTCAAGGAAAATAATTAAGGTTCTGAATTTTTTTTTTTTTAACTAAACCTTGGTTGGTTGGTTGATTGATTTGTTGAGGGTCACTTCAGCATAATCTCTAGATAAACTGCAGTAAGAATCTTTGTTGGATTTTCACTTTTGTAAAATGTTTACTGGATGAGTAGTGATGGAGGGTGGTAGCAAGGAACAAACAAACTGTCAGTGAGTTGTTTTTCTCTGGCTATCTTCCAGAGTCATGTCAGGATTAGTGACCCAGGCAATTTGTTTATGAAAGCAGAAGCCCTTCCTATTTAGAGGGAGGGGCCTGACCTATACTGCATACTAAAGGAGGAGGATTTGACACGGCCAAGCCAAGGATTTGCCCTAGAAACTGAGTGGATGCAAGGCTGTGCTTGATGTATCCTTCTGATGTTACATGGCCTTAACAGAGTGGAGGATATTTGGCATTTTTTCCCTGTTGGGATATCAGCTGGCAGCAGCACCAATGTTTGTTACGCTGCCTTCTTTTCAGGGAGCTTGAATGTTCTCTTGGGTGGGTGGGGAGTGAGTTTATAAATGTACTAACTCTGCCCATTATATTACTAGTTTCCTTTGGGAAATGTTGCAGCTATTAGTGATCTGAAATATGACAGCTGCTTACTCAGCCTTCTTCCTGTTGTGTACTGAAGATCTGCTGATCTTGGGACTTCAGATACATTGGTACTCATTTTTGCTCCTGCTGGCTACACCAGATCCACAGAAGATCAGAAAGGATCTGTCTCCACTTGGTTCTGTAGCACTCAGTAATGTCAGTGGAATGCTGTGGCTGAGAAATGTGCAAAAGAGCTGCATCTGCCAAGCGCCTTGGGGCTTTTTGCTTGTTGGCTGTGGTTGTTGGCTGGACATGACCATTGAGAAAATTGACATGTTTCTGCAGTGTCTCTTAGGCTTCTGAGGAAATGGAGAGCAAACTGACAATGAGAGTCAAGCCAAAAGCTGATGGTATAGCTATGATAGTCTTGTACTTAAGTGGGTGGGGTGTCCCTGAGAAATAATTGCAAAATAGTAATTATGAGACTAACCTTCCTCTCATAAGGAAAGGAGAGGAGGTGAAAGAGGCTGGCTTGGGAGGTGGAATGGAAAGTTATTGGCAGTATTCCAGATGTTGCAAGAGGTGAGTTCACATACCTTATCCCTCTATGTCTGATCACAATTTCTATGATCAAAACTGGTTCTTGTATGCTTTACTCCCGAAATATTTTTCCAGCTTGCAAGAGCAGGCCCAGCACCCGCCCTACCCCCGGGTGAAGGCTGGAGCAGCAAGGCTTTGTGCCAGATCCACGTGCGTGTTCCAAGGGGGCAGTGAGGTGGCAGTAGGGCCCCCTGCCCCAGGCTTGGTGCTGTGGCCGCACCTCGTGCCCTCCTGTGCTGCAGAAGGATGGGGGTGGCTTCCAAGCAGCTGCTGCTTCAGCCTGCGTTGTCTGCCGGTGCATTCATTTTGTCCTGATGATTGCTAATTTGTTCCTAAAGCTTTATAGGGCGTAAAATGTAAAATACATCATTTGAGGAGAAGTAATCTCATCTTCTCCTAAATTCACATACTGCTTCAGTCCATCAAGCCATGCTTGCTCTGGTGTCCTGTTCCTGCACTCTGCTTGCAGCCAGGGATAACTTGCCGTTCCAAATCTTTATCCCGAAGGAAAGGCTGGCTTCATCGAGTCGTACAGCCGGGCGGATGCCGCGCTGTGACACGGTCTGCGGCTCCCGCCGTCCCCGCACGGCCCCGCGGCGCTGCAAATGGCGGCCGAGCCGCGGCCCCCCGCGCCGCCGCGAGGTGGCGCTGCCGCAGCGCGCACCGCCCCGAGCGGGCCCCGCCCGCCGCAGGGCAGCGCCGCGGCGGAGCTCGGCCGGGAAAGGAGCGGCTTCGGCTGCCGGCTGCGGCACCTGCCGGGCCCCCGCGGCTGTCCGAGCCTCCGAGCCGCCTCCCCGCACCCCTCCGAGCCTCCGAGCCGCCTCCCCGCAGCCCTCACGGAGGCTCTCGCGTCAGGGCCCGTGCGCCCTGCAGCCCCAGCGCTGAGGGGGGCCAAAAATAGCGGGTGGCAAAGGCTGAGGGTCTTGTGACAGTGCGGGCTCCGTGCTGCGCTGAAACACAGGGCTGAGGCTCTGGATTCTTTGGGGCCTGCCCAAGTCAAGACGCTTCGGGACTACCCAGAGAATGTCCTGACTGACTAAAGGCAACCTGTCCTTTCCTTTTGCCAAGGCCCACAGAAACGTAAGGATGCAAACAGCAGCTGGAGTGAGTAGTGGGAGAGAGCAAAAGTGTCTCTAGTGTTCCCCAAGGTCCTGCAACAGGGGAAATGCAGCCAAGGAGTCCCAGAAGGGCATTGCCTGCCATCGTGAACGACACCTTAAGGTGCCCAGGTTGCCACAGTACACCAAGCCTGAGGGAAATGCTTCCCTAGCCCTAGAGCTGGCTTTGTCCTGAGCCTGTGAGCAAGGTGAACCAGTACGCCCAAAGCGTGACTAAGAGTAGCAGGAGTGACCCTATTCTCTTCCCTGCCTCACCCCAGCCCCTGGCTACTGTGGCCAGAGAGGTTACAGAAATTAAGGAAATTCATTTCCTAAAAACCCAGAAGGAAAAGAGGTGACCTCTTTCTTGCCTCTTTAAAGATCTGGGAGGACCCTGAAGCATGACACTAATGATATGTAACCAACTTACAGAGGATGCAATACACTGCGGTTTCAGCTCTGTACCAATCCCTCTGGGGACCAGTTTGGGGACATAATTGCAAGCTTCATTTCAGACCTGTGTATGGCTCATTCTAGGCTCCCTCCTCTTCTGCCATGCGGTGACTACCAGCCTGCTGAGTCTCTTACCAAATTAGGCTTCTTCTGCCCACCTTCCAGCCTGACAGGCTGTCACAGAAGTTTATACCATGGCTGGCTAGGAACTTCTTTCTAATTTTAATTCTAAATGTATTTATGATCCATATGAGCTTCTAAGAGAAGAAATTAGACATTTGTCCTAGCATATCTTTTTGATACATGGATGCCATCCCCTCTCAAATTCTCCTGTTTAAGATTAAACAAGCTCCACGCTCAAAATGGCCACTCACAAGCCTGCTCTGTACCTGCTGCAGGTCAGCTCCATCCTTCCTGAGGAGGGGTGTCTAAAGCAGCATCTGCAATGCCAGGTGAAGAGGTACCTTGCACTTGCTGGTCTCTCCAGACAATTCTTTGATGGGCAAATCCTTGAACTGAGTCTTTATTCAGAGCCAAATTGGCAGCACATGGGCAGTGTCCACCCCCTGCATGACTTCTTCCATTGCTCCAACTTGAGGGACGTCTTGTTTACAGCATTCTGGGGTGAAACACTACTGGTTTTGATAACTCTCCCTGTGACTGTCAGAGCCCCTTTCTTAGACAGCTCCTCGCCCACCTTGCCTCTTCCCTCCTGGTTCCTGTGCCAAGAACAGTCAGTGGGAGATGGGACAATTATGCAGGCCCTTGCTCCAGACCATCTGTCTCTTGCCCTCACTCTGAGGGACAGGATGGTGCTGGAGTATCATGTTTCTGCAGTAGAAGGTAGGTTTCCCCCATCTAGATCCCTTCTGCTCTTCTCCAAGGAATTGTGATAACCCTGTGGCTCAAGGAGAAAGGAATGACCTTTCTAAAGTTACAGAGAGAGGCTGAGGGAAAGAAAGGAACACTGCTGGTCCTTGCCAACAAGCAGGGCTCTGAGAGGTGAAGGAAAGAATGTTGGAGGACTGTTGATGGCCAAGGAGGGCTGGAAGAGGACATGTCCTCTGGGTACCACCAGTGCTGTGCTGAGGTGCTGCATGTACCTCTGTGGCAGTACAAAGAACTGCTCAGCAGAACCCAGCAGGACCAGTTGCCCCCACGGGCTGGCCATCCACACAGCCTGGCTGAGGCTGTGGGGAAAAGAGCTGGAGAAGGAGGACAGGGGAAGGTTTAAAAATAGTTCCCCTCTCATTTTTGCAGCTGTCATTCATGGTGCACAAGCCAGCCTGAGGCCTCCCAGCTCCCATCCACATTACGCCTTACATAATGGGAGACACGTGGGCATCGCTTCAGGCCAGGAACAGGCATCAGGCTGGGAACAGGCAGGGACGTGACATTTACGCTACCCTGCCAAAGCCGATGAGCAACTCCAGGGTGTCCAGGCCCTGAAAACAGCCTGTGGGTTGGGGAAGGCAGCTCATGTGGCTGTCAAGGGCAATGCAGCCACAGCCACAGCCTGGAGAGGAGGCAAGGGAGAGCAGGATGCAACCCAAGATGAAGACTGGCCTCCGTATTGGCTGCTGGGAGAAAGCTGGTCCAGCCTGCCAAGCCACTGTGGTGCTTCTGGAGGAAACAGCTGTGGGAAAGGATTGGCAGCTGTGAGGAGGTCTGTGGGAAACACCACAGTAGGTCCTGAGGGGTGACTGCCAGAGGGCAAGATGTAGCCTCAGGCAGCAGACAAGGAAGGAGGAGTGCAGAGGTGGCAGAGAGAAGCAGAGAACAGGGATTGTAGAGCAGCTTTCCAGGGAGGGGAGCTGGAAAAGAAGCACAGGAGGTGTGGGAGGATAGGTCTGGGGAGGAGGAAAGGGACAGCCAATGAAGGATGGAACAGTGTTGAGGGGAACTGGTGTGAGAAGGGGGCTGAGGGGATGAGGAGAGTTTTGAGAGGGAGGCAGGGTGGGAAGGGCAGTTCTGGAACTGTTGGGGGTTAGGGAAATGGAGGATGATTGAAGTGCTAGAGGGAAAGGTGATGGCCCACCAGAACCACAGAACTGCCTATCCTTTTCTGCCACCTTGGTGCTACAGGACAAATGTTGCAAAGGGAAAAAGAGCATTCCATATCTCTCCATGTCAGCCATGCTAGGCTCAGGTGCTGCTCCCGCGTGTTTTTTCCCTACCCTCCTCAAGTCTCCTCAGCTTGGAAAACTGCTAGCTCAGGGAAATTCCAGAGACAAGGGGCTGCGCATGTGGCAGCAGGTCAGGAGGACAGAGCTGGGCAGCACTGGGGAGGCCACTGCTCTACACCTGTGAGCCTCAGCCTCCCAGCCAATCTCATTTAGAAACCCTCCCACCTTCTGGCCAGGAACTGAGCCATATGTCTGCTCACTGTAGGATCCTCTCTTCTTTCAAAGATCACTGGCTTTCATGCTTTATATGCCAGCAGCCAGACTGCCTTGGGTAAGGCATGAGTCACTGTAGTGTGGTTATTTAAAGTGTGTCTCCTTAGCGCCAACCACGTGCCTGTGCTGTGCAGGCTGAGAAGGAACGCGCTGCTGGACCCCAGAGTTTGCATGCAGAGGGCCAGCCGCTGAAAGACAGGCTGAGACTGAGCTGGCTTCTCCCAGAGCTAAGGGAAACCTTGACATTTCTCAGCAGCCCCTGTCAGTGGGGAGAACAATGTGGCCCATCCCAGTCTCAAACCACACCAAGCTATTTCCACATCCACAAAACAATCATACTTTATGGGAGGTGACTGTGTTGCCTGGGTGCTCAGCAGATCTGGGGCTGGTTTGGCAGCCACGCAGTCACCCACTGCAGACGAGGCATGACCTGGACTCGCTAGGATGGTGCTGGGATGGTGCTTGGGTTTTCCTAAGGCTGGAACAGAAGATGGAGTCCAATCCTGAAATTTCAAGCATCTAAGGACTTCTAACAACTGTTGGGGAAATGGATGCCTTAGCTAGTAAATATTTATGGCATATTCTAACTCCTCACTGCTGTTTTCCATTAGGACTGACATCCCAGAGCAGTGAGTAAGTCCTAGTGTATGTCCTCCCTGGCTCTGCATCATTCAGCTGGACCCATTGCAAAGGCTGCTGGCCTGTGAATGAGTCGAGGTTTGTTTTCCCCTGCATCCCACTGGCACCAACTGAGACCCTGAGCACACTATGCTTTGGCTGGGTCTTGCCATTGTGCCCCACTGAGGAGAGGTGGTAAGTAACAGTCAGCCTTGGCAGGAAGTTTGAGGAGCTGCTGTTGACCAAGCTGAGGCAAAACTGGGCATTTGTAGCATATGGAAAAGGAAGTGTCTCTGGTGAGCATTATGTCTGTGTTGGCAAGTCAGCACGAGGAGCTGAGAGAGCAGAGCAGAGTTTTGCAGGGGCACCATGTGCAGGCCAGTTAGACGGAAGATCTCATCTGTGTTTCTTCACACAAGTGATTTTCTCTGGCCCAGAGCAGAGACTGCACCTCTGATCTCCCAGTCTGGGGCAGCAAAAGCTCAAAGCTGTTGTCACTAGTTGCAGGGCACTGAGACGCCAGGATGTATCCGCATCTTTCTCTTCCTTTGCACCAGGCCCCTTGGGATCAAAACAGCCCTTTCCCAAAGACTGGCTGCTTCTGCTGCCTCTTGTGCAGGCCTGGGCCCACATTAGACTTTCAGGTTTTTCTCACCCCTTTTTCCACTGGTGTGAGATGCCTGGTTGGACCCATGCAAGATCACTTTTTCTCTCCTGTAACATAAGTAATTTAGATTCACAGTGTCACAGAATGTATCAGGGAAGGTATTTGTGGCAATTGCTCACTAGGCCTTTCCAGAAGAAGCCAGGCTTATCTCTTCCAAGACAGCAACAGCAGGAGAGAAATGTGCCAGCTATGGGAGCTGTTATCCTTTTCATACCCAGGTCCTTCCTGCCTCCCTTCTCTGACCTCTTGGAAGGCCGCTCTGTCTCTTTGTGTTACCCTTTGCTTTCTCCTTTCTCCATCTCATTTGCTTGACTAGACTTCCCACTAATGATATTGTTGTCCTAATCTTAAGGATGCCACTCTGAACTATGAGTCTGTTTGCAAGCTGAGACACCTTAGGCCTGCCTGGTATTAGGTCAGAAAAAAACTATACTTGTTGGAGTTGTTGAAGTTGGCACCAAACACTTGAGAGCCAGCAGTGGAAGGCTCTGACCCAAAGCCCAGTCTGGATGGTGGGTAGCCTGGAGCTGCGTTCAGGCAGGATGCTACCCTGATACCTTGACAACAATGCGTCCAATTAAGCCCTGTGGTATTTTTGTAATAGCAGAGCTGTGAATTGCAGCTTCCCAGCTAAATTGCACTTGAGTAATGCTCTCATGACTTGACTATCTCTGCAACATTTTAATTAGTCATTTCTGTCTTCCCTACCACGACATGGTATTAGTACAGAATTATTGTTATTAGTACAAAATGGCTGCCGTGATACCCACTGTCACACAGCTCTTTTCAAGATGGAGCTGTGTTTCAGCAGCATTGGGTATTTTTGGAGCCATTGTGTGAAAGAAGCATCAATATTACAAATGCAGACCCAAAAGCAGACTTTTTCCCTTTTTTTCTTTGCAGCCCACTGAGAGCCTGACACCCAAGGGCCATAATGCTCCCACAGAAGTCAGCTCTCATACTGAGTACAGCAGAGGCGGAAACAGGCCCTGGGGAAGGACAGCAAAGACAGGAGCTTGGGATGGAAAAGATTCAGATGATCCATGTATCCTGACTCCTCAAACATAAGCAAGCAGAGCTGGATCTATACTCCTGCTTTATACAGAGCCCTGGAAGGAGCAGTGTGTACTTGTAGGGTAACACAGCATGGTGATCATAAAAACCTGCCTCCCTTTTTGGCTCGAGCAATTAGCCCATACTCAATGTTTCCATTAGTAAGAGAACTGAATGATGGCATTAGGTAGTTTGACATAATCCTGTTTGTCTACAAAGAAGGTACAAACTCCTGCTTCTGTAAGCACAGCAGGAGTCAAACTGCATCAACAGCTTCTTTGGTCATAGCTCTAAGCCTCTTTTTAACCAGTTCTTCAACCTGCTTGGAGAAAACTCCTTAAGCTCTTGCTGCATGCCAAGTTGCACACTCATCACTGCACCGCCTATACACTTCTAGACAGTTTCCACCACTCCTCTCCTCTCCTCTCCTCTCCTCTCCCTCTCCCTCTCCCTCTCCCTCTCCCTCTCCCTCTCCCTCTCCCTCTCCCTCTCCCTCTCCTCTCCTCTCCTCCCCTTCCTTCTCCTCCTCTCAGCTTTGCATTGGGATCAGTAATTCCCAAGTGCCTTGGGCCATTTGTGATAGACACACAGTGCAGGAATTTGGTAATACAGAGCTTCTTTCATCAGACAATGACATTTGTTCCCCTCTATCATCATGTTGCATCAACATGAGCGACACATAAATGCCTTGTTGCCACTTAGCTTCTGATTAACCACCTTTGGGGTTTAATGAGCTTTCCTCCTGCTGTAAACCAGTGGCCACAGCTATGGTCACTGTTGTAATCCCAAAATAATTTTGGACATCCTGGGAGGGGTGGCAGAGCCAAATGCAGCTGCAACATCCTTCAGTGACTGAAAGTTGCTTTGGAGACTTCTGCAAAGCAAGAACACACCGTGCAAAACCCATCATCCCAGCTGGTCTGCAAAGACTGGTCTTAACAAGCTGGTTCAAATGTGCTTCCCTCATCTCTAGCTGTGCTTCTGCAATCCTCACATCTGCCACCTGCTCCATCATTAGCTCTTGGGCTGCAGCCAAAGACTGTGGCAACACCTGAGCTACTAATTGGGCTATTGCAGCAGTGGTAGCAGAGCAGGGACCCGGCTGCCAGCCAAGCCAACTGCTCCAGGATGGGCTGGTGTGCAGCCAGCGCTCCCACTGTGTAACGCAGCCACAGCTCCCGCAGCTACCTGCTGAGGCCAATGGTTTTGGAAATGCTGTTTCTCTGTATGGAGGGCAGCTGTTGCCAGACAGGCAAGGCATATGTGGGAAGTGGAGAAGATCCGGAAGAGCTGTAGAGGGGGAAAAAGAGGAATCAGCTGCTTGCAGGTGAATGGCACAAGGGAGATAGGTACATCAGAAGTCAAAGGGAGAGATAGGGCTGCTCACTGATGGCAGAACTCTCCCTTACACCCTACTGCTGGCTGCTGTTTGCTCCTAGGATCAGGCCCCAGCGTTTAGGGAAAATAATCCCTTGGAGCAAGGAAGATAGAGAGGTGAGGGAGAACAGGATAGGGCTTTGGAGAAAGACGCTTCCCAAGATCCCCAGGTGGATGAGTTCCTATGTGGGGAATGTAGCATCCATAGTGGCATTAGCTGGTGTCATATCCAGAGGGCTGGGAAGCCTTTCCATACCCTTGGGGTCTTCCTGTAGCTTTTGGCAGCATGTGCATGTACCAGCAAACATTACAGAGGTGCAGTCACATCTGTTCACCTTCCTTTCTACTCCACCTGCTGAACAGATCCACAAAGCAGAGCAGACACACTCATCTGTGGGCCAGTTTGAGCATTTAACTCCCTGAGGTCAGACCTGCTTTGCTTAGCAAGGTGTGAAGAGGCCAGCATTCACCCAGCACGAGTGAATGCTTTGGCAGGGCAGGCTCCAGGCAGGAGTGAAGACAGCTGCACCCCTGGGTAAGAGGCTTTTAAATGTTTGTAGGGTGGAAAGCCACAGCCCTGCAGCCTGCTTTGCTGGTGCAAGAGCCTAGAAAGCCAGCCCCTATCACCACAAAGATGAGTAAGATCCTGCCAAGTGCCAATTACAGCTAGGAGGAACAATAACCACTTCCCCCACCAGTATTTGCAGGTTAAGAGAGTGGTCTCATCAGGCACAGGAGCAAAGGAAAAGCTGTCTGTGCATTTGGCTGGCAGGGGAGCAGCACAGCCTGCAGTGGAGACCGCTTTCTGTCTGCAGACCTTGCAGGGAGAGAGGATAACATTAAAGACAGTGAAATTAATGTGTGGGGGGAGGGGGGGAGGCTTGCTAATTATACCTTCCACAACAGAGTTGTGGAAAACAACTAGGAAAAACACTTGGGAAGGGTTTGTTGGGGGGTTTTGTGAGGTCAGATCCAGCTCCCTGTACCCAATTCCGTCAAGGTTAACAAACGTCACTGGATAAAATCATTGGGTTTTTGTCATCCAGGCAAACACAGTGACACCCCTTCCCTTTGCCCTTTTACCTCCTGGCTGTGGAAGCCAAAAGGCACATCCAGCCAATTGTGGAAAGCTTTGTCACACCAGTGAGGTGACACAGTCTTCTCCAGTATAATGCTGTGGTCTGGCTTTTGTGGCTTCCTCTTGGGGCCCACCCCCAACAGCACTTGCAGCCCTATGAGGGCAGAGCAGCTCTGGAGAAGACACTTGTGCAACTTTGTATTACATTCCAGGTATGTTAAAAGAAGATATCCAGCTCAAACCAGTTCTGGACTATGAAGCTCTACTGGCCGGACAAGGCAAGGGTCAGCATACAACTAAGAGAGACCTCCACTTCTAGTCACACTTTGAAGACTACTATTGTCGCCCTCAGATGGCCTCATTCAATCAGTTCATTACACTTTCCAGGAAAGCTCCATCACAGGTAGAGATCAGTCAGGTGCTGCTGGAAAACTCACAGGTCTTAGCAGTTACCCTGTGCACTCAGAGGAGTCACCAGTTCAGTCTAAGGCACCCCACAATACTGGAGTCAAGCTTGGATGAACTATGGTCCTTTCATAGAGTTTTAAGTTGCACACTGGGAAGCCTGGAGTAATTTATTTAAAAATATAAAGTAAAATCTTTTCAGCTGTGATGTTGTCTGTGTGTTCACATAAAACTGTGGTCAGTGGCTTTCTCCTTCAATAAATACTGGCCTTGTATGACTGATGGAGTACATGCTGGTTACAGGCTGTATTATTCTCTGCTGGTGATGGAGCTCTTGTAGCCCCCCACTGTCACCTCTATAACTATTGACTTTGGGAAGGTTTCTACTGAAGTTCTGTGACTGGTCAAAAAAATTACATAACAAGTATTTCCATGAAAGAAAATTTTGAATTTTCAAACAGCACTGTACCTTTGGAGAAGAAAATAATTCCAAGATTAAAAATAAAGCCTTATCAAAACAAAATAATCTTTCTTAGCTGGCTTTGACTGGTTATTCTCAACAGTCAAGTCTCTCATTTGAAGAACCAAGTGATGTCTCTCTTGCATGGTTGATCTGTGGTGTGATTTATAACCCAGACCATAAAAATTTTTCTTTGTTTATGTTTCTAAAAACCAGCAATTTGTGGTTCCCTGTGCTGATGTGTTAGCACTTAGACTGTGGGTTATAGCATCCAATGCCTTGTCCAACAGTGATGGCTTACACTGCACTCCTCAGCAGTGCAGATCACCTTCAGCTCTGCCTTGGGGCATCACAGCCGACCTGTGTTCTTTCTGGTCTTGTTTCATTAGATCTTATTCTGTCTGGATTTGTCAAGCCCTTTCCCTTCCTCAGTGGTGGCTGGCAGCTGGCAGGTGGCATGGCTGCGAGGGATAAGATGCCCTTCCCCAGCTCCTTCCCATTCTTTTGCATCACCTCCTTTCCTACTCAGAGCAGCTCCCAGTGCTGGAGGATCAGTGTGAGGCAGCAGAAGAGACCAATGGTTGCCAGCCCAGTTCTCGTACTCTCTATGAGTGCGGTGAAGCCATGGCCTCCCCCCAAACCTCGGCATCTCCATGTCTGTGCTGGAGGCAACAAAAGCACCGTGACTCATGGCCCCCCGTAAGATCTGGCCAGGTCCCCAGAGGGAAACACTGTGCCAGGACCAGCCCAGATTGAGAGTTGGAGGAGGATCATGTATGAGAGTTCAACAAGCAGGGAGAAAGGTGGGGATGAGGAAGCTCTGCTTGGCTGTGCTCGCAAGGATGAAGGCCCATGCAGTTGCTGTCCATGTTGGGTCACTGGGAACATGCACCTTTTCACCAGGTAGGAATAGGAAGAGGAGAGTTCCTGCTTTCCATGCACCTTTTCACCAGGTAGGGATGGGAAGAGGAGAGTTCCTGCCTTCTCTGCCTCCCCATAACATCAGCACCTGTGTATAAATACCTCAGATGTCCTTGGGGTGCTGTCCTCCTTCCCTCTGCTCTTCAGTCCTTCCTTGGCTCATGTTTGTAGTCTTCCAGACACCACTGCTGCTCTTTTCCCTGTGTTCTCCACTGTGCTGCCAGTGTGTCCCCACAAGGATGTCAACCCCAGTTCTCCCCTGGCAGGTCTCTGTGGTTCCCCCGTTTTTCTGTGTGGCCCTCAGTTGCCCAGCGCATTGTGCGAGCGCTGCCACTTTGGATGTTGTGGGGGACATTCGGAGTGTCCTCCCAGCTGCAGCTCAGCAATGCTGGGCACAGGTAGGGACAGAGGATGACCTTGGTAGATTTTAGAAAGGTGCCCGAGGCCTGCTGTGACGCCACTCATGCCTCTGAGGGAGCCTGCAGCAGCACATGTTGACACTGAACCTGACCGCAGGAATATCAGGAAATGCAAGAATGCCTGTTGCTGAGGGAAGCTGGACTTGGCCCTTTCGTGAATTTGCTGAGCTCTGCAAGTGAAGCCTGTGAAAGAAGCATTTCCTGCTGCAGCAACATCACCCATTGCCTTCCCTACACCTTGTATGGGTCATTTCAGGTTCATTTTTGTCTCATGAAAGCCTCAGCTGCACCTTCTGTGAGCAGTTTCTGTCTGATTCACTTGAAGGAATACTTTGTCCATGGTGGAAACACCCTCCCAAGTGGTAGGGACACACTCCCTCCCGAGGATCTGCTTCCTTCAGCAGTCAAACTGTGCCAGCCATGTGAGGCCAACAAAAATAAGCACAAATGCCCCCTGCCAACTAGGACCCAGCAGCTGCAGAATAACATGGGGACTACTCATGCCTTCTCAGCATTCAGTAAAGAGGAAGAAAGTTCCCCCCGCACTTCCACCTGTACCATTCCCAGCCCCTTCTCAAGGCAAAGAGGCAAAATTAAATCCTGACACTCTCTACCTCGTTCCTGTGCCTTCTGAGGGCTTCTCAGAGAAGAAAAATGAACTCATTCCTTCCTGACATATGCATGTACCATGCTGGAGTCACTTTTGCCACTGGCAATGGCCACACACAAAACTAACCAGTACAACTCAAAATCACCATGTGTGCCAGATGGGGCTTATCCTTCACTGGAGTGTGTTGGGAATGGAGGGTGAAAGGTTCATTCTTCATCAGATTTATAAAAATATCAAGTTTCTGGAGATGACAACACAGGCAGCAGTGGAGGGACACTGGAAGAACAGCTCGGCAAGGCTGGGGGTGAACATGCTTATGGTTGTGTTTGAATTGGAGCCCTGCCACAAAAACTAAATGAAAAAACGCAAGGTTTTGGAGGTGGCTAACCTTGGCCACAGCCTGCAGCTGGGCTGGTGCCTGTGCTCCGGTGGAGGACGCACATGGGGTGGAAAGACCTATCTAGCCCTTTGCAACTGTGGCGTCAATCTTGCCCCTCACACCTGCTGAGGCCATGGCAGTGCTGTGGCTGCAGCCATGTGAGTATGGAGCAGGTGGCATTGGCAGGAAAACTCCTCAGGGATGCCAAGGACTCAGCGGGTCCTGGCCCCCCTCACTAGTGGTGTTTTTCCATCTCTCAGTCCTGGCATGTCGGCAAGTGCTGGGACACGGGGAGGCACCTGCTGTTGGCAGTGCCCATGCCATGTGTTATTCAATCCCAATAATCCCAAGTCTCCAGGAGGCTCTGGTGCAGCAGGAGATCCTCTTCTGTTGAACTAAACTCAAGCTATTTTGCTGGACCTGTATTTTAAACAGAGTCCAGAGAATGGCTTTTCATGCTTGTCTAAGGCTTTCCTCTGGGCACCAGCCCCTTCCTACTCCCCAAACAGCCCAATTCAAGTCAGACACTGCTGCTGTTGCTGTCACAGACTGAAAAGCCCCAGGCTGAAGTGTGGCATTTTCTACCTGACTTGTCTCCTCCTTTCAGGCAGAAGCCCGCCTTCTTGGTGACTCAAGTCGCAAGTTTCCTTCTTAATAATGCAGTCCCCTATGATGAGTGTCTAAACAATACCCCCACACCCCTTGCTTTGGAGGTTTCAGGAGACAAGTCCCATCTTGCTGCCATGCCTTGCTGGAGTAAGCTGCTCAGGGACTGACTCGGTCATTGTCCAAATATCTGGCAAACACTCCCACACCCAGACACCACCCCACACTGGCCCAGCACAGTGCTCTAGCAGCCCCCCTCTGAAGGCTGATGGAAGGCACATCCCTGCACGCTGCACTACATGGGGTTCAGCTCCCTACACTCCTCCTGCTCCCTGAGACAGCACAGTGATAAATACCTCGGGAAGAACAAGGCTATACTAAACCTCTTCCCTAATCCCTGCTCAGGCTGTGCAGCTATCAGCTGTAAACCAACTCCAGGCCCTACCTGTGCCCAAAAAGGGAAAGGCTCCATGCCTCCCTGCGTCACAGCTGAGCAAATTCAGGGCAAGGATCAGGAAGGCACATAGTCACCCTCGATTTTCCATTTCCAAAAACATGTCTAAGGGCAAGCGTTGTGCATGCTTTAGATAAATGATTACAAGGGGTTTGAGACACAAAGGGGAAAAAATAGTTTTGTCGCCTAGTGCAGTGTGACAGTCACGCGGCACATAGTAGGCATGAGCAGCAGCCCAATTCCTGGGGCTCGCAAAACCAAGGGCACAGCAAGCTCTCCCAGGAAGAAATTTAGGCTAGAGGGGCTGAGGAGGCATGGGGGATGCCAGTGGGAGTCAGCTCCAGTTCCTTGTTTGGTTTCCTCAAGGACATTCAGAGCAGCTCCCTTCAACAGCTTTTTAAGGAGGCAGCATGGGGAACTTGAGGCACCTCTCAAGCAGGAGGTAGCAGGAGCATGGTGGGGCTGGGGAAGCTGGGTTACACAGCCAGCAGCACACATGGGGCATGACAGGCATTTCAGCACCTCCCTCAGCCACCTCATCCCCTTTTGCTAAAAAGGAGAAGCTCTTGAACAGAAATTCTGATTGAAACTGAGCAGTGAGAGTTTACAAAGAAAAACAAAATCAGTCCACTATCATTACTGCATGTTCTCACATCCAGCCTCAAGCCCACCCCACTATGGGAAGTCACCTTGGATGAACATTCACAGCAGGGAGGACAGAGCCTGCGTATGTACCTTGATGCTCCCTTTGCTTAGCAAGTACCCCAACCACCTCAGAATAAAAACAAACTGGTTTGTGCAGAGGGGAAGTAAATCAACCCAAAATCAGCACCTCTCTGCATGAAGCACTGCCATGGGGAGCTTCACCTACCCCATGAGTGACACCACAGAGCTTCTAACCTGGCCTCAGAGGTCCCAGTGAGCTGCCACAGAATTTGGGTATTTAGGAACTCTGCTGCTTGACTGCAGGCTCCCAAAGCACCTCACACCAAATGCTCCCTCCTTTCACCCAGAGAGGAGGGCCAGCTCTCCTCCCCCCACTCCAGAGAGCTGAATCATGGCAGGACCGGGGATGGCCAGGCACATCGCCACTTTTTCCTATGTACTGCTATTCTTGGCAGCAGGAGAGGTCACTGAGACAGCTGTCCTGGCCATGTTGCACAATCCTGGGCATCACTGAGCTATTCCTAATGCTGTGAAACCAGGACCTTGCCTGCAAGGCTGACACTGAGCACCACTTCATTCAAAAGCAGTGGTATCCCTCCTTACCCAAAACCAGGCACGTCCAAGGTGTTTTCTCTTCACTGAGCACACATCACACGATAAACAGTTATTATATCATGCTTTTAATACAAACTTAAAAAAATCTGGAACAATAGAAACTGTACAGATTTGATCAACCTTTTTGTGGGGTTTTTTGTTTGTTTTTAACTAAATCTCTAGACACACCAATATCCCGTTCCAAAATATTGCACAACATTCTGAATACAAAACTCTGATTGTATTACTCCTTCGCTAAAGAAAAAAAAAAGAAGGAAAAAAAAAAAAGAAAAAGACAGCAACCCCCTGGTTCCCCCTCTCAGTAGTCCCCTTCTCCAAAAACAACCCAAGCAGAACACACACAGAAATCCTCCACTCGGAGACATACAGACTTCTGTCCTCTTTCACTCCTCTCCCACAAGGCAACTGTTAATTCACTCCTGGAGAGGGGCAGGAGGAAAGGGAGGTTGAGTGGGGAGAAAGGAATCTTCACCACTTCTTTTTTTTTTTAAAGTTTTTTCCTGAAAAAATATTTTTTTCTCTCCTCTTTTTTAAGAAAAAATCTTGAAAAGAAAAAAATTACATTTTTTATGTTAGAAATATACATATATTATATATACCTCTTACATTTTACAAATGTAGCAAATTATTCAATACAAACGGACATCAACAAAAAGAACATAAACCCATAAAAAATAAAAGTTAAAAAAAAAATCTTCTCTCTTCTCTTCCTAAGAAACCAGGTAAATTAGTGCAGGTTTTTAAAAAATAAAATTGAAGCTGAACGCCTACATCCAAGACTAGAAAAGACCTGAAAAGGCCATTAGTTTCCATTGCTGCCTGATGCTGGAGGAACACTTCTGAAGCACACTTTTTTCCTTTTAAGATGCAAAGAGGTTGGTCCCTCTTCTTTTCCTCCTTCCACTCACACCACTATTTTTAAAGCAGGTATAATACGTGTGGCAGAGCAAAGCAGCATCAAAGCTTCACACACACATAAGCAAGTGGACAGGGGACATCCCCACTTCTTCCCTCCCTCCCTGTGCTGGAGGAGAGCACGCCATCTCAAGGCAGTGTCTCGCAGGTGGCTTTGCCAGATGTGGGGACAGTGGGGGGCAACTGGACCAGGTCCTGCCATCAGGGTCTGAACACCCCTCAGAGTCCAGTGCAATACGTAGGGTGGCACCCAGCAGCACCCTGTTTGGGGAGGATTCCATGGCAGTGGTAGCATCTGTTAAAAGCAGTGGGTTCAAAGGAAAGAAAAAAAAGGAAACAACAGCTGGGCCACTCCTTAACAACTTGTCCTAGTCTGGAAACCTGCAGAGTTGAGGTTGTGGACACCAGCTTTGGGGGAACTGGCTGAGCTCTGCTCTCCTCACCCACCTGCTGCATTGGTCATAGCTCAATAGCAAGCAGCCTGCTTGGGAACCCATGCTGGGCACAAGGTCAGGACCATGTGCCCCATCACCCATCGAGGGGAAGGGTACACTGAAAACAACTTGGAGAGCTCTGGGCAGAGATTGTCTACCTGGGACAGCCCCATTACCTTCTGCAAATGCTCAGTGGCAACACAACTACAAAAGGGCTGGAGTGCCTCCCTCTCAGAGAGGGGAGCAGGAAAAGCACATGGTCATGCTCATCTCACCTGAAACAGATTTCTTGAAAGAGCACCTTGGTTCCACAAGTGCAGGAGGAGTGGATTTCAGACTGTGCTCCAAGAAGCATCATTAAAAGAAAACCAAGCCTCAAGTCTGGGAAGCAGCAAAAGCTTATTTTTCATTTAAACTGAGAACTTCAAAGACTGGAGTTTCATCATCTCCATCTCTCTCCTCTTTGTACACTTCCATGCTCACACAGCAGCCTGCAAGGAAACCTCCCTTTCCACCTAAAAAGCCTCCAACCTTCCTCCGCATGAAGCAGTCCTTTGATGTTCTGTGAAGGTGGGTTTTGGAGTCCTCAACACAGAAGGGATCAAACTGAACAGCCACTACTGGCTGACTGCCACCCATCATCTTGGAGAAAGGTGCAGAGTCCTAAATCCCATCCCTGCTGTGAAGAGGCACCATACACTCACAGGCTGAGATGACCATTTCCCTTTGGAGAGCCCATCCCAGCTCTGCCCTGAGCTTGCTACTGTCCATGCTGATGTGATCTGGCTGGAATGAGGAATTTATCATAGGTGCTTCCTTTTCTCCCTGGATCAGCCACCTCCTCGTGCTTCTCCAGAAAGGCAAGGGAAGGGATTTAGTCAGGTACATACCTGGCTGAAAGCATAAACCCTTATGATACCACTCAAGACAGCAGCTTCAACAACATTACCCTATCTTCTTGAAAAGTTGTGCTGCCTCACGAACTAAAAAGGAAGAAATTTCCTCTTTGAGACAAGAAGATGAATTCACAGCAGATAATGAGAACTCTGACCTCAGAGGCCACCCCAAGTGGATGCTGGCCCCTGCTGCTGGGAGGAACGTCTGGGAAGTGGGGGAAGGATCCAAGTGGGGTCCAGCTGGTTCAGTTCCACCTCCCACAAGCCACAGAGCGAGGCAGGTGGTGTTTCTACACCAGAGGGGCTGTCATCCAGACTTACTAGGCAGCCCTGAGAGAACATAAAAAGCCCTCTTGCTCAGGTACAGAAAGGTCCAATAACCAGAGCCACTAAGCTCAAAGCACTAACCCCCCATAGCCACAACTGGAAGTGCAGATGAGGAAGGGAGCAGGAAGAAGCCATTTCACAGTAATGCTCTGCCCTGACTGTGATGTGCTGTGAGATAGTCAAAGAGAAGAGTTAGTGCTTTTCAGCACACAGAACAGCTGATGCCAGCTTGGGCTGGAGCCACAACAGCACAGTGGTCTGCACCCATGGGCACAGGCAATGTTCTCTGTATACACAGAAAAAGCAAGCTCACACACCCATTCTGGCTAGCACACAACAAGACTGTGTGTGTCCCCACCAACACTGACTCATGCTCTTCTTGTCCCTCCTCCAGCATGGTGGTATGAAGACGACATCCCTACACCCAGGCAGAAAGACCCTATGTCCAGTATGGGGCAGGAAGTGGTGCCAGGAATCAGGAGCATTGTGACCTACAGTTGCACCAGTCCTGGGCTGGAGTAGGGGAAGAGGGCACACAAACCAAAAAAAAAAGCCCAAGACTCATTTTAAGGAGTAAAAAAGTGAGTAGGAAAAAAGCACAGGTACTGAGTTAAAAAACAATTCAGTGCTTCAGGAGCGTTACCAGCACAGCGCAACAACACTGAGCTCTCGCTTTTCCCAAGAACCTATATTTGTAAGGTTTTAATATTTTCTGTATATTTCTATTTTTCTTTTCTCTCCCTATTGTTTTTTTTCTCTATTCCCCCCTCCCTCCCTGCCCCAAAATACTCTCCTTCCACTGTATTCAGTTGGCCAGGACAACGGGCTGGAACGACTGGCTAGGATACTGCATGGCATTCAGGTTGTAGCTGAGTCCTTCCACGAAAGGAGACTTCTCCAGAAAGAGGCTATTGGTGCTGCCACTGAAGACCTGAGCCATATCAAAGGTACCACCTGTGCTGGCGTTGAACTGCGATGCTGGTGGGATGCTGCTGGCCTGGCTCTCACTGGCAACACCATCGAAGAAGAGACTGCTGGCTCCTGGCGAGGCGCCACTGTAAACGAACTCCTTGGCATTGGGGGAGAGCTGTGACTGCGGGGCTTGGCTCCCAGTGCTCCCGACGAAGTTCAGAGAGTGCATAGACAGGGAGAGGCCCTTGTGCTTCAGCAGGTTGGTGGTGGGAGACCTGACCATTCTCGGCTGCTGCACAGCCCCTGCTCCACCGCCCCCTCCTCCGGCTCCTCCACCCTTCTTCATCTTGGTTGAGCCGAACTTGGTGGCAGCAAAGGTGGCAGTGGTGAATGTGATGGGTTGAGCAGAGCGAGGGATGAAGGTGGGGCTGGGTGACTGGCCGAAGGAGGGGGATGGAGAGTTGGACAGCGAGTTGTCCTGGCTGCCAATAGGGACAAATACCTGGGCGTCGGGGTTAAAGCTGCTCTTGATTTCTTTGTCCAGCTCTGTGGCACTGCAGCCCTCACTGTCATCTAGGTAGAGAACCTTAACAGAGCCCTTCTCACCGATCTGGTAGGAAACCTCAAAAGGATCAATCCAGACACTCAGCTCTTCTGGCACATTGGCACGCACATCCTCTACAGCCAGCCCACTCCGCTTGGCTGCCAGCTCCACCACCGGATCCACTGTCTCTCCTATATGAACACAGCGATAGCCAGATCCCTTCAGAGGTTTCTCAGGGTACCAGTGACCCTCATACTTCTTCTTCAGCAGGCGCTCTAGCTCCTCACCAAACAGGTCTGCCCGCCTCCGAGGAAGCTTGTTGTACAGGTATGAGATGATGAAGTTAAGAGCAACTTTGATCTCCAGATGCATACTCTCTTCCCAGCAAGCAAGTCAGGGCAGTGTATTAAAAGTGACAAAATGACAGAAACATAGACAAGTTTTGATTCCGAAGAGACCTAGAGAAAGAGAGAAAAGGATGGATGAAGACTAGAAAACACAACTCTCCCAGTTGAAATAAATAACTGTGCATTTTCATGAACAAAGCAGAATGAGCAGTTTGCACAAATACTAACACGAAGTAATGCTCTCTAGGAGAGTCACCACAAATCTACTGATCCTCAACACAGAGGGATGTTGATAGGGAGAACTCTCCCTGCTCCTCTTTCAGAAGAAATAAGGGTGTAGCCACTCTCCGCACACAAGTATGTACATCACACTCTCCTCGCTGCCAAGCACTGCTGCTGTAACCCGGCAGGCCACTGTCTGCTCTGTCAGCAGCATCTAACATGCCTCTCCTGCCCTGGCACTCAGCTGCTTCCAGCACAGCTCACCTGCACCAGCCTCTCCAGAGCACAAGTGCAGCACCTGAACAGCCTCGTGACTCGCTCAGCAGCTTTGTGCAGAGACCTGCTTGCGTTCAGGACAGCAGGGCCAGCCTCTCCTCTGGGAGGCCGGGTGGTTGTGCCGGGTGCCACGTCCTGCTGGCACAAGCGCAGAAGGGACGAGAAGGAGTGAGGGAGGGTGCCGGGGTATCAGCTGCCAGCCCATGTTTACTATCCCCTTGACTAGCAGGCACATATCTTATTAAGTGTACCCAGTTGAGACTCTGCCTAGCTACAAACATAAAATCTCAGTTCAAGTCTGCTGAGCAGGGAACACAAACATGCCAACAGCCTGTCCAATATAGTTCACATCGCTTATCCCTGCACAGAGGGAAGATGAGCTCTGCCAGGATCAGATACCTACTTAATAAAAACTGAAGTTGCTTACCAAAGATTGAAGTAATCCTTTCTCCTCCCTCTCTCTCCCCCTTGTGAGGAAGTCTCCAAAATGGAGAGAACCCACAAAAGCACAATGCAAAACCACAACACTCAACTCTCCCATTATACACAGATTTGCAAACAATGTTTGTCTGGGTACAAAAAACCCAAAACCAGGTATGTCAGCACTACACTTTGTCACTCATCCAAGGAAAATGAATCTCACAGATATTTTAAGAGGAAGCACACTTCCAGTAGCCTCCACACCTCTCCAGGGGAAAGAAGAATATCCAGTTTTTAATTGGCAGCTTAGTCAGAGGCTGCTCTGTCTTCAGCTGCCCTCACCTTGCTCAAAGAGACACACTGTGTTCAACTGTCTTCCTAAAATGGGCTTTAGGGATATTCTTGTACAGCACTCAAGCTAACGTTTATGACGTGTGACAATTATTTGGGGGTGGGGATGAAGTACAAACATACATAGTTAGCATTCCCCTGAAAAAGCCCAGGAGTACAACCAGGTATCCATGCTGGCCTAAGTCAGCAGGAGTTAAAAAACTGACCAGACGTGTTTGCTTGGTCTAGTTTAGTCAACAGAAAGGATCAAAAAATTTTGAAGAAGCCCTCAAATATTTTAAAGCTTTACTGCAAAAAAGGGATGCAGATTCTATGCTTTTTCTGTACTACTCCACATTCACAGAGGTTTAGCTTTAGGAAGATGGTAACCAGAAACAGATCCCACACTTCTGATCTGGCAACAAGGAGGCCAGATCTGGAAAGAACCCCCTTTAGGTTTGACTCGGCAACATAAAACCACACAGGAACAAGGGAGTGGAAAAGAAGTCTTGCCTTTAAAACCAGCTTTAAAGAATTACTGTAATGTAACAAACTTTGGTAGGTCACTGCAACCTGACCAAATGCAAGTAAGAACACATGAACACCGAAGAAATAAGCAACCACAGTTTTTCTAAGAACAGTTAAGAAGAAGCCATTTTCAGAAGGCAAAAGTCTTGGCACAAAGACAAAGCCTTTTCTGGAAAAATTAAGTATGAAACAAACCCCTAAAGAGCATGCCTAAACCCTAACAAGAGCTTGTATAGACTATAGTACCTCAAGGGAGGATTACATGGTGCTCTCTAACTTCTTTGGTTTAAGATGTTCGAAAGGGAGGATACCTTTGGGATTCCAGCAAGTTAAGCAGGAAGAGAACAGCCAGTTTGTAAGTCTTTTATCTTGTAATAAATTCTAGTCTAAATCCAAAATCTATGAAGATATCAGATATTAAAGACTGGGAAAGGAACAGTGGCCAAAATTTGTTACCATCCTATCTGCTATACAAATGTCTCAATATACATTGAGGACCTCAGTTCCTCATCAACTTTTTGCAGAAAGCTGTGGAGGTAAAATTATACATCATCTCCTTTTTTCTTTCCTCTAGTTTACCTAATAAGAGAACACTCTGTACCTTGGTTATGAAAAGGTAAGTTAATTAGCTTAATAACACCAACAGCTGCCAAGGTAGAGGCACACAACTGATACCTGCCGAAAAAAGTCACTGGCTTCTCAGGTTGTTGACATGGCAAGATGAGCTCCAGTAGGATCCCCTCAATCTCTTTCTACTGCACTGAAACGTGATAAAATAATTTAAAAGAAATTTAAGAACCCCCAAACACCCTGAAATCCAGCTGAAGCAGTATGGCTCTAAGAGAAGAAACTACTGAATATCAATTGTAAGAGATATTCTGAGCAATCTTCCATAAAGGCCAGCATTTTCAAACTAAAGGCCTACTGTATATCGAGGTGCTGGCAAGGAACAAAGAGCTGTTTCTCTGCGGAGCTCTTCTCCTGCGGAGGGAAGGCAAAAGCCCCCTCAGACTCCCCGTTTATCGGTATCCTGAAGGGGAGAGGCCAGACCACCACTTACAACAGAGAGGAGCGAACATGGGAACGATTCCCTTTCCTCCCGACTACACCAACACGGTGTGTGACCTTGCGAAGGAGACCCGGCCCTCCGAACAGGCTGGCCGTCGCCTGGGGACTTAAACAGCCGGCTGTCACGGCGGCCTGCGGTCCCACGGCCGGACACACCCGTCTGGAACGAGAGACCCCTTCCCAGCACCCCGCCAAGGGCGGCGGAGAGACTCCTCCCCGCCAGCCGCACGGCCCCGCGGGGACGAGCCCCGCCGCCCCTCCATCCCGGCGCCCGGCACGCCGGGAGCTGTAGTCCTGGCCCCCCTCCCCGCCCCACGACCTACTTCTCCCCGGACTGCGGCTCCCGGCGCGCCCCGCGCCCGGCCCGCGCGTCCCCGGGCGGGGCAGGCCACAAAATTTTCCAGCGCACATGCGCGCTGCGGCCCGCCCGCCCTTCCCGGAGCTGCCCACGGCCGGGAACACGCCCCGCGGCCCAGGACCGCCGGGCAGCCGCCCCCTTCTCCCCTTCCCTTCCCCTCCCTCTCTCTCGGCAGGGATGGGCGGGCGCGTCCTCACCCCGCAGCTGTTTCCCCCCCACGGCTGCGGGATGGAGTCCGGGAGGCCAGAAGCCCAGTAACCTTCTGTCTCTCTCCCCCGCCCCCACGCTTGTCCCCTTCGCCCCAGTGGGGCAGGCGAGGTAGCAAGCAAGGTTCTCAACAGAGCGAGTCGGATGCATGGGGATACGTCAACAAGGGCGAGCTCCTGGCTCCGCACACCCGCGGGGTATCGCAGATCGGGGTGTCCAGGAGAAATGGGGGGGCGACGGGGGGGGTGGGGGCAGCCCAGCCCAACCCCGACAGCGTCTTTGTTGTCGCCGGGCTTACTCCCCCTCGGAGCTCGTCGTGCATGAAAGGGAACACCCCGGCGACATCCCCGTTTCCCGGGAGCCCACCACCGCCCTCGGGCCCAGCCTGCCTTTTTTGGGGCTGTAGGGCTGGGGCTGAGCCGCATCCCGCTCCCGCCCCCGCCCCTCAAAGTAGGCTGTGGAGAACAAAATGGTGAACTGGGGCACTGCAAAGCGTCCCTAACCCAGTGACTTTCACTTCCATTCTTCTCCCTTGAAGCCCCATTAATCCCCCCGGGGACCAGAACCGCACTTTGACTCCGCGGACGGGCAGATCGCTGTCCCTGGTGGGGAGGGGGACGATGAGCCCCCTCAGACCGAGCTCACAAAGAGGACGCGCTCTGGAGAGGTCCCAGCCCAAGAAGGAGTGTGAGGGAGGAAAGCAGCCGCAGCCGCAGCCCCAGCCCCACTTACTTCGTTCTCGGATCCAGGACCAGCGGCTGCTGGCGGCTGTCGCGGGGGCCGAGGGCGCTGCCGGCGGGTCTCGTCTCCGCTTTGCCCCGTCTCGTCCGTCCCCTCCCTCCCTTGTACCCGACGGCGCGGGGCGGGCCCGGTGCCGTGGCGTGGATGCCGCTGCTGCGCCCCCAGAGCCGCCCGCGCCCTGGCCCCGAGTGAGCCAACTCACGGCAAACTTTCACCCTTAGCAACCTCTCGGCGCACGGATCCGCTCCCGCCCCGCGTGATGCGGCCGCGGGGGGCGGGCCGGGACTACTTCCCCCTCCCGTCGCCGTCTGCTGCGCCCCGGAATGGATCGGGGGGGGGACCGGACCGGTGGAGCCTCCTCTGCTCCCCCCTGAGCACCGGGAGTATCCCGGCTCCGAGCTCAAGGGAAGGAGGGAAGGGGCCGCGGCATTAGCGGGGATTGACCGCAGGATTTCCCCAAGTGGCTTAGCCTGAGGCGACGGGGGGGAATGGGGGTGGAATCGAACGGAGCGGGGAGAGACGGAACCGGCCGGTGTGGTGCCCGCCCCCACGCACCATGGATACGGTCAAGCCCCAGCTCAGTAGCAAGGCCAGGCCCGGGACTCCCGAAGGGACAATTCTCTGCACACCCCAAGCACGTCTGCGAATATCCCCGTGGTGGAGCCCCCCCACCCGCGACAGTGGAGGAGCTCGGGGAGACGTGCCCACGAGCAATCCTGGCTCCCTCCATCGTTGCAAAACCCTCGGGATTCCCGGTCTCAGATGCGGGCGGGGTGCTCGGGGGCTGCGAGCACATCTCCCCGGGGAACAACGGGGCAAGGCCAAACCCGGCGGGCTGGTATCACCGCGGGGAGGACAGTAGCAGCACGGCCACCTCCGCGGCCCCGAGACGCAGACAGAGACCCGCCCCCGGCACGCGCTCCCGCCTCCCGGACTATTTCGTCTCTGCACGCCTGTGTCCCTCCGCCTCCAAAAGAGCAGGGCCGGCCCCGCCGCGGCGGAGACGAGAGATCCGCAAGGTGCGCGAGCGCCGGCCGTGCTAAAAATAACTGCAGCGTGTTAGCAACAGCCTTCCCATTGGCTGGCCAGGCCCGGCGGCGCCTTCGGATTGGAGCGCTGCTCCAGCCAGTGAGCCGAAGGGGTGTGCGCGGTGGGCGCTGCCGGGAGATGTAGTCGCGGGGCGGCCGCGGCTTGCCCCCGTCCCGGGTGCTCTGCCCGCACCTCGGGGTGTTCGCGCGTTCGGCAGGGCTCGTTCGTTCAGGCTGCCCTGGGGAAGGACAGCCAAGGTGACGGCCATCCCTAGGGCTATGGGCCGATGGCGGCCAAACGCTGAGCTGCACCACCCACTGGCAAGCTGAAGGCACTCTCAGCCAGCACACAAATGGATCCGCACCCTTTATTTCAAAGCAGTCCCATTACTTGTTCCAGGAAAATGAAGAAAATGCCTACAGGCATCCCCAGGCCGTGTATGTTACAGTACAAAGTCACACCACCTTTCACACACACCATTTGCAAACGCTGCTTGCTGTCCACACTTAAAGCAACTTTTGACCCAAGTAACACTCCAAACTAGTGGAAGGGACACCAAGAACAGTGTTTCCAGGCTCTCCCAGCCACGGGTCCTACATCTTCCTCAGTGTTGACACAAGCAGAGGGTGACACAAGCGTTACCACAGTCCCTGTTGCAGCAGGGTAGCTGGCCTGGCAACCATCTCCCAAGTGCAAAAATACAAAGTTCATCTCTTGTCCCATTTCCACAATAGCCTTCAGCCTTCTTCGGGGTTTGGTTTGTCTTCCTCTCTTATTCAGGAACACTTTACCTCAGGTACTGCCTTTGCCACAGAGAGCATTTCTTTTGAGGCCAGCCAACACTGTGTGTTAAGAAATCCATTAATGTTCCTTCCCAACCACAGCAGCCAGCCTTGCTCATTTTCCCACTGATTACAGAAAAAAAACCCAGTAACTTTTGAAGTTGTTTTTTTAATTTTTTTTCTGCAGGGAAAGAGGAAAGAAAAGAGAAAGATTTGAGAGCTATTATGAGCAGCCTTATTTTCGTCACTCCTATTTTAAAAGGAATTTAGTTAAAAAAGAACACCTTTTGGGTTTGTTTTTTTTTTTTTTTCGATTATTCTCTTTGCTTTGCTGGAAGCAAAATCATACTGTCAGCCAGAGATCAGGAAATTAAAATGACTGAGCTATTTTTAGTATCATTAAACAAAAAAAGACAATTACATTTCTAAAATTCTATTGTTGCTTTAATAAGGTGTTAGTAAGAGGCTGTCACATATTGGGGCTCTTTAAAATACCTGTGCCTTGACCGTGCTCCTTAATTATGGCATCGCCCTTGTACACATGCAAGCAGAGGAATTCTGTCACAGTATCTGCTCCTGCATTCTCAACCATTTGGCTATTAAGTCAAAGCAAGGCTCCCGTGTCACGTGTGCATGGGGATGGGAACAATTGCCTAGCCACTGGGACAGAGCTCATTTGGTTGGGCTATTTAATGCCAAGGAAGGGGAGTCAGGTTATAATTGGACATAATTAATATTGCCATACCCTGAAGCCTTTGTACATTCAATTCACGTGACAACCCCAAGGAAATGAAAAATTCTTTCCTGCTATTGAATGAGGCAAACATCTTCAGCTGATGTCTGTAATGAGAAAATAACAGCTTCTGTGCAGACAAGGTTTCAGAAGTGAGATTTTGTCCATGCAGCTCCCACAGGAAAAGCTCACAGGCAGATTCCAAAACTCCACCTACCTTTTCTTTTTGTTTTGTCTCTTTTTAAAGAGAAAAAATGCCTGGGGCTCTAGGGCTTTGTCAAGACAAGGTCTAGATGGTTCAAGGAAGTGGATGTATGTTACAGAGCTATTTGCTGAGCTCAGCTGTAGTTGTGGCTGGCAGTTGGTCTGAAGGGGTGTGTAACGGGGAACACCTACATTTCAGAACAGAGCAATGCCTTGTTAGTACTGGCAACAGAGGCCAATTTCTTAATAGGCCAAGAGGTCCTACATTCTCTCCTTCAATGTAAATATTTAAAATTGAAGGAGAGGTGTTTTTTTTTTTACTTGTTATGCAACATTTTAATAAAAAAATTATAACACTACCTAGAAAAGTAACGGCAGGAAGATACATTTAGCTCCATGCATTAGGATTTGAAGACAGCACCATGGGGGTTCAGCTGCCAGGTTGATAAAGCTGTCCCTGTCTCTCCCACCCTTCCCTGCTGTTACCATGCAAGTACTTTGCAGCTGGCAGCCAGGGAGCCCCCAAATCTGGCTGCATAAAACTCCATGGATGGATGAAGTCCTTCCAAGACTTGGCCTGCACACAGCAGCAGGACGTGTCTTGGCTCATATTTTCCCTGCGGGGAAGCTTGCCCTTTTAGCATGTGTCCTGGTCTCCAGTACTGCAAGGCAATCTCCTCCTTGACAAGTACTTTAAAATCTATTTAGGTGAAAAATAATGCACTTTTCTAGAGGCCCTGCCTAGGTATCATCTGCTGGTGCACAGAAAACATTACCAAGCAAGCAAGGTCATGTTTTTCTGGGCTACACAAATGTGTCTATTACCCTTGTTGGAATTAGCAGCTTCAGGGCAATGTCCCATCCATGCTCTGAAAGTACCAGAAAGGCAGTGGCACTGAACTGATCTGAGCACCAGCAGCATTTGGCATGCTCCCCAGAGCTGTCTGCGCAAACAAGGCAAAGGGGAAAAAGCCTGTCCCTCCCTCCCTCCACCTGCCCAGTGACTCAGAACAACTAGAAATGGCAGCTTAACTCTCAGAATACAGACAGATATATCCAGCAGTCAGCGTGAGGGCATCAGGAGTGCCAAGAAAGTGAGTATGTTCAGCTGTTTTTGGGGATGGGGGAAGGGACGGGGACACTCGTACCTCTACAGCAAGCCCTGCCTGGCTGATCCTGCTAAATGATTAGGAACAAAGGGTGCTCTAAAATTAGGGTGTATTGGTTCTGAGACAAAAAATAATTCCTTACTTCATTTCCCTCTACTGAAAAACTTTGTCATCTTCCAAATTTCTGGGAAAGGAAAAAAACGCATACAAACCTTCTGCATTCCTAGTGAGATAATTTGGGTGGCCTGACTGAGGGTAAGTGATAAATTCTGGTTGAAGTGATAAAGTTCCAGGTACAACAAATCTGCATGTCATGGCCTGCTTTTAAAGAAACACAGAATTTAAAATGGCCGATATTAGCTCTGACATGGACTTTCTGGTCTGCAGAGGCAGTTGCTTATTCCCACAGAACTGCTTTGGGAGAACAGGTTTGCTGTAACCAATGAGCTAGATTGCTCTGAACATCTTGGCAAATGGCATCCATCAGAAGCTGTGCAGGGAAAAAGACATACCGATACTCTCAGAACTGCAAAAAGCTTGAAGAGAAACTCAAGAGAATAGCTGGGGGCAGGAGAGGGAGGAGCAGCTGGGGTAGCTGTAGGGCCAGTGGCAGCTACAGCCAGTTGCAGCAGGGAAAAATTACTTTTGACGGGAGGAAAATCACAACTTCTGTACTTTTCACTTTTATCCAAATGGTTGGAGCAGGTAGAAGAGGTATTTAAGCCAAGGAGTATTTAGAGGAATTGGTACTAGCCTCAAGCAAATAGCTGAAATCTTGGAAGGGGAACAAAAAAAAAAAAGGTTTTGGGACTCTGCACCCCAAAACTGAACAAAACAACTGTGTTAGTGTAGCACACGCTCTGCTCAGACTACAAGTGCTTGAAGGACTGCAGGGCACACTGAGCCAGGACCCTGATTTAACCATCTGAGGAGTACACACCCATGGGGAACTCAGTTCCGCCTCTGCACAAAGGCGCCTGTTCCCAGATCTCTGCTGAGCCAACAGACTGCTTTTAGCCTCTACTGGTATTTGACAAACAAGCAGCCTCTGGTTTCCAGCACGCACACGGCCAATAGCCCAGAACACAATAGCTGGTTTCCCATTACAGCAGGGAAGGCTTTAACTTATTCACAAGAACAGGATAGCGAGTCAAATAGCTTAGGTTTTAGAAAGGGATTGGATGTTTGCACGGTGAAACAACATCCACAGCCGTATTAGCCGGGGTAAGGGTTACAAGCTCAGCGATCCTCATGCTACGGGACAAAATGATCAGTGGCTGGGATCACAGGCAGACAAAAGCAACAGCCGTTCCCTGAAGCTCCTTGCGGCAAGGTCACGTGGCCATAAGCAGACACTGTCAGAAACCAGATAACCCATTGTGAAGTGCTAGCTGGGCTAATCCTCCCTGTCCCCAGAAAGCTCCAGAGAGGCTAGCACAGAATGAACCAAACAGAAATCCTAGTTGTACCAAAAATAAAAACCCAAAAGAAAAAGCTTTATTGGTGTGCATCCTACAGAAACGGTTACAAGAAATGGCCTTGGATTTATCTGTCAAAGAAAACATGGAACAGCTGTGCTCTCCCTAGGAAGGTACCAGCCATGAGCAGATTCCTTACAAAACAGGGCAGCGTGGAAATATACTGGAGGAAGGGAGGAGGGGAGCAGATTGCCCCAACCATTGGTGTTGAAGAACAAAACACCAATTTCAAACAATTGAGAGGAGGCCCAGTAAGAACAACCTCAAGGTATTTCTCCACACTACAAACAGCACTTTCCATTTTAACATGGCTCCTGCTATGTGTAAGTGCTTGCCCATTCTGCTTTGTATAGAGTTGGGGCAACTACTAGCAGAGCTTCTGCAAAGGCAAGAGACAGTAATCTTCATTTGCCCTCCCTCATCATTGGTTCTCATCAGGTTTCAGTCCCCACTCAGTCTATTATTTCTCCAATCCTAAGTATATTACTGAATTTGTATTGCTTTAGAAAAAAATAATCAGCCAGTTTTCAGTAAGAGTAAAGTCCAGAGATGTTCCAAGACCCTCTTGCCAACCCAAGAGGAGGTAGCCACATATGAATAGGATCACCTCTTCTTGAAGCCATACTTTTTCCTTTCATAGAAAAGATCTGTCTTGGAACTGCCCAGGTTGACGATCTTAGGGCAACCATCTCTCTGTAAGAAAAGAAAATGCAAGTTAGGAAATAGGCAGAAAGAACAACATCATAGTTGTAGTAAGTTCTCAGTTCCCACACACCTCGCCCTGTCCTCAACACATTTCATACACTTGTACAGACAAATTGCTCTCCAGTGCTGGTTACCAGTAAGACAGTGGTCTAAGAGAAGAGGATGGATGTCATTTCAGCATTACTGTAGGACACGGACTCCCTCAGGGCCAAAATGGAAAACAGCTCATATAACATCAGCCATTTAATGAAAAGGATGTGCTGTGCCTCAAGACTGAATTCTTTCTAAATCAGGATATGCAGGACCTCTAGGGCCCAGAGGAATAACCTTTCCCCTCCTTAGCCAAGAAGAATTTTGCTGCTCTAGATGTCACCAAATCATTCTTGTGTTTAGGAACTCCTCAGCAGTGACAGCAGAACTGAATTTCAGATTTCTTCTATCCTGGATCGATTACTGCAGAGGTTGTAGGGTCATCTACTCACAGCAGCTACACAGATTAAGTTCTTGTACCTGAATTCCAGTAGATGGAGAGAAAAAAAGCCTCAAGAAAAGCAAGGAGCATAGGGGAGACCATCCTGAGAGGTGTGGTTGCAAAACCAAATTAGAAACGCCCTCTTGGTATACATGGGAACATTTCCTCATGAGTCACCTGAGCCCAGCATCTGCATAATTCTTTAGGGCAAAGCATTCTGGCTGGCCACAGCAGTTGTGAGGGATCCAGCAGGCAGTGGAACACGTGTCCCAAGTGCATTAGATTTAGAAAGCCCCTGGGCAGACGTCAGATGCTGTAAAATCTGCACCCAAGCTGCCTGGCTCCCATGCCAGAAATGCAATCTGGTGGGGAGGATCTGCATGACAGGAATGACAGGTGAGGTGGGGAACAAAAATCATCCCTCCCTCATACACCTGCCACGACCCATTTCTAGCTACTGTCTCCTTATTTCATTTTGAACCTCAGTAGCAGGACTTTCAAGACTTGCCTCCCACAATCCATGGAGTCTGTTCAAATCTTGACAGCCTTATTGCAGGGCTCTTGTTCATTCTTCCACCTCCTCCAAGGATGCAGCTCATGAGCACCCTCCTTTCTCCAAGAAAAGATTACTATTTGCAACTCACAGATATCCTGGGTGACAAGGTGGGATGCAGGCCCTTATCCACACATTGAAGTGGGCTGAAACAATACTTCATTCCTTCCTCCACCAGAATAAATGAACCAACAGTAACCAGGTCCTTTACTTTGTGCCCAATAGCATTCCATCTCTGCCATCCACTTTATTTGCTTTCTTGCTTCACTATCTTTTCCAGTCTTTCTCTGAAGATGATGAAAGTGCTGTGGCTGAAGCCTTGAACTGTTAAAGCTTCAGGTACAGAGCTCTGCCCATCTGGTTTTCTTATTCACATCAGCACCGGATACCATAATTATGATAGGCAGCAGCATACTTAATTTTGCTCCTTCTGGGCTCCCTACGCTTGTGCCAGCATTTTTCAATCCTGCAACAAATCATGTCAAATCTGCTGCTTCAGATCTGCAATTTCACATCTGCAATAATACATAACATCTGAGTTTTCAGCTATGAAGCAACTTTCTTCACTCACAACAGTATTCACCCAGGTGTCAAAATAGACACCCAGACCTGTTATTCTTCTCTAGCTCTATGTTTTCTATAGTCCTCCCTGACATAGCAGCTGATTATTCCACACCTGAACCAAACATAAAATGTAGGTAATCTCAGGTTGTGAAAAACACTTGTTGGCAATCCCTGTGAATTGATAAAACTAGAATCAAGCCTATTTTACTCATGACTTATAAAGCCAGGCATCTTCATTCCAAAGGCAAGTGAACAAAACTACTGTTTCTCACAGCATTTATAAAGTAGGAGGCAGCACCCCATCAAAGCACTTATATCCATATTTAGATACAGAGAAAGATTATGGTCCTGTTAGATCTAATGACTAAACTCAAAGGAGGACCTGCTCCTGCTCTGGATTTAACTGCAGGCCTCTAGAGAAAACAGGCACTACGGAGAGTTAAAGCAGCAACTCACTCAGCTGAGGACACTCCTGTAAACCACTCCGAACCACTCTCTCAGCACGTTCTTCACGGTCATTAAGGGTGTGTAGGAAACGACATTTGCAAAGTACCAAACTACTTTTAAGAGACACTCTCACAGCTACCAGACCTATATTCTGGGATAGCAGAACTGTAAGCATCATGTTCTTGTTCTCCTGTAAGGTCTTTCTAATGCTTTGTTGCAGTTCATGTCCTGCACTCACTGTTTTGGGTTATTAACAAAAGCCGTATAAGGAATGAACAGCTGCCTCATTTCCCACGTGCAATGGCTTTCAGCACAATATTGTAAAAAGATGATAGCTCTGGCTATAGACAAAAGGGACCATAACACCAAAAGCATTATCTGAAAGAGAAATATCTACAATGCAGACAATTCCAGAAAAGAGTAAGAAAATATAAATTGTATCCCACTGAAATTATACAGGAAGCATCCAACTTGTGAAACACAATTACCAGTGAAGCCACTGGACACAAAGAACCAACTTTACCTTGTTATTCAAAGGAAAATAAAGGTTTTGATTCCACAGGCCTTATAGTACCATATGTACTCTTAATCAGTGGCTCATAATGGACTTCTAGGGAGGAGCTGCTTCTGCCACTGCCTTGCAGTGTCCTGCAATATTTCTGACCCTGGTGAAACCTAGGCTGGAGCTGTAGTAAAATAACCACCTGAAGTGGTAACAAGCAGTGTGTGGAGGAAATGAACTGTGAATGTGCAAAAGAGTCAGAGATCCTTAGAATGAAGAGCATTGCAATACCTCAAAATGCTTTGCAAACACAGAGACCTATCAACAGGGGAATAAAAGTTTCAGATATTGCAAATGAGTGCAGATTGTCCTAGTAGTAATTACAGCAGCTCCAAGCCCCTTAAAGGTAAGCATAACTACTATGTAGCTGGGATGGCAACTTACATCTTTTTCCTGGATGGTGCACTCCTTGCAGTAGTAGGCATCGGACACTCCGGGCCCCCCACAGATGACGCATCGGCCCTGGTAGGAGCCATAGTTACACTCGTCACAGATGCGCACCAGGGTGCAGGGCCGCACGTAGGAGTCACAGATCACACACTTGCCATCACCTGCCAGCACAGCAAAGCCTTTGGTTACAGAATGTCCTTTCTGCCACCTCCACATCAGAGGAAAAGCTTCCTGGTCCAATAACTTCCCTGTGCACTCAAAGTGCTGAACTGCAGAAATGTGCTTGGCAGGCACAGGGCACAACTTTGTACTGCACACAGACTTGAGAGGAACAAGGCCATGGCCCACAATATTTGAGTTTTTTTTTTTTAATTTAGTAATTTGTTCACTGTCAGAGAAGAAACCCAAAATTACTTGGATAACTACTGTGTGATTAGTCAAGACTTGCTTAGATTGTACCACTACTTTTACTCTAAAACTTTTCCTGACTTTCATTTGCAAAGAAAAAAAGCCAGAGTGACAGAACTAGAGTCCTTACCTACACAGAAACTGCAGCGTAAGCTTCTCCACAGTGACAAATCAACAAAAGTCTGGAGTTACTATGCTCAAAGAGATAAGAGATTGTACTCATGGTCCCTTTAATCCTTCATCTGTGACAAGGTCAAAGGAAGGGCAAACTGGCATAAGCAGCCATTTCACAAAAGTTACTCTTACGCTCTCACAAGGAACTGAGTGAAATTCAAGTACTGATATCATACAGGCAAGGAGCCATCAGATGCCAGTAACAGTTTCTGCTGAGCTGGACCTTAACGAAAACACTGACCTACGGATGAAAGGCTTCATATCCTATTACCAGTTCCCAAGGTATCTAATCCTGACTCCCACAAACAGCTTGCCTAACCTGCTCTTAAATCTCTGGCGTGACAGCCCTCAGCTACTACCAATGGGAATCTGTTTCACTGTCAGGTGCTCTTGAAAATTGCTTCTTGCTTTAGACTCTCTTTCTCCCATTTTACTTATTCTCACACTATTTTATTTGAGTCACAAACTACTCCCTCATTTGTTCTGTTCCCCTCAATGATCTAATGACAGATCACAAGGATCTAACAACAGATCATACTCTTTCTTCCCTTTCACAGATAAGCATTTGATTCCATGGGTGTTTTTCCTGCTCTAACTTCTGACATTTGCCCTCCATTTTTTCTTCTCCTAGATGCTAATGGAGACCTTTCTTACAGTATGATGAAGCCAAAACCCAAAAATGCATTTTTCCCCCTCCTTTAAAATGATCAGGATGATATTTTGGTATTACAGATTACAAGGATCCAGCGAAACAGCCACTGTAGCCTCAGCCACTAGAAATGATGGCAGCAGGTACACTACAACTGCATTTGTGTGAGAGTCTGTTTGAGCTTGCAACTTTTTAAGTATTCCTTGAGCTACACTTGCAATGTTACGGTAATTGTTCCCTTTTCAAAGGGTGACATTAAGTTTGGGGTTAAAGCAAAAATAGAATCCAACCTTCAAACCCAAACTACACGCTCTAACCACAACACTACATTCTCAATCAACTAAATGTGGTTGATATACTTACATTTTTCACAGAGTCTTCCGATTGCTGGGGATAAAAAAAGAAAAAAATTATTTGAGGCAAGAGAAAAATCTAATCAAGTACAAGCTTGAATATCAAATTATTATTTTCTGCAATAAGCAGTCCTTAAAAAAAATGAAAGGCTAAACTATAGAAACAGTTTGAGCATAAATAGATACATTCATGATAAACAACATATATCCTCCTGGAGAGATTTACCAGAACCCAAGATGCACTATACATGCACAATGATATCCCTCTGCAGTAAGAAAACCTACATTCATCATTCCATTTCAAACACAGCCGGTGTATCTGACTGAAGAAAATGTACATGAGTCTTGTCACAGCTTTTACACTGGTTTTAGTGGGGGGAAAAAACCAAAATCAAGTGTTTGTTTCAAGCCATCCAAATACCTTCTTTGCTTTAGAACATGAAGGTAGTTAAATGTACCTGAGAAGTCTTCTCACTTGTCTGGGACACTCACAACAATGTTAGGAACTTGGATAAATTTAATAAATATTGAGTTTCAAAGACTAGACGTGCACATCAATGAAGACTAAATACTGATTTGTCTGAAGTCTGAGAGAAAAGGGATTTGTCAGGACGTGACTTTTCAACATAGACAAATGGTTAGAAGCACTGACTATTCTAAAAAGAGATGTGCAGCTGAATGCTTTGCGTTTCTGGATCTTGCAGAAAGCTGCTCGTTAAATGTGCTTTTCCAAGGAGTGACAAAAACCAGGAAGGGATACCTCAACTTCTAATCTTGTATAAGAGTTCTCTGAACCTTGACCCAAATGCTGACTCGGGTGCGACAAGGATAAACCCCGTTATCTGTATTGCAGGAATAACCCGGAAGAGAACTTTTGTCTCGCAGCCAGAAAGATGCTCCCAAGTGCTGCTGGATCCACAACGCACGGCGGGGCATCAAAAATAAAGGAAAATAAAAGGAAAACAAAAGAGGGAGGGAGGAGCGGGTGGCGCGCCGCCCCTCCCCCTCCCCCGCCGGGCCTAACGGCCGCGCGCGTGCCCGACGGCCGGTAAGGCGCGCGCGCCTCCCGCTCGCCCCGCGGCCCGAAAACGGGGGAAGGAGCTCCCCATTCGCATCCTCCCATCCCCCGGGACCCACCGACGCCGGCCTGCTTGCGGCAGAAGATGAGGTCCGGGTGGTGCTTGGCCATGGCGAGGCGACACCCGCCCGGCGCTGCTGCTGCTACTCCTGCGGCCCCGCGGAGCCCTCACCGCCGCGCCACCCCCGGGTCCTGGCCGGGGTGAGCGCAGCGCCTGCCAAAGCGCCTCCCCCGAGCGGGAAAACGCCGAGGGATGCCGAAATAAACCCTCCCCCTAAAGCCACCCCATCTTTAACCTTCCCCCTCCCCGAGCAGCCCCGCGTGGCAGCCGACGACCCTCTCCTGTCGCGGGTGTCTCCCTGCCAGGACCCGCGCGGCCACGCCCCCGCGCGCGCACCGGAGATGTCAAAGGGGCCGCGTGACGCCATCGCGGCGCGACTCCATCTTTGTCAGTGAACAAAATGGCGCCGTACTGCGTGCTGGCGGCTCGGCTCAGGGTGAGCGGCGGTGGCGGGCGGGGCAGGCAGCGGGCGGGACGGGCGCAGGGAATTGCGGCAGGGACAAGATCACTGCCCGCTGGGCGGCCACGAGGGCGGCCGCTCGCCCGTAGCCTCGGGGTCAGGCCGTCCCCGCCTCCGCGTGTAGGTCAGCGTGTCCCCGCTGCGGCCCCACGCCCTGTTTCCATGGCGATGGTGGGGCAGCCGCGGCTTTGGCGGCGGCTGCGTGGCCGCTGCTCGGGCTCGGGTGCAGGACGGCTCCCGCTACCGGGCCCGGCCGGCTGTCAAGGTGAGTGCAAGGTGAACGGGGCGGCGGGGACGCGGCCTGGCGCCGCCGCCTCCCCCGTCTGCCCGGACCCCGCTGTGGTGGACTGCAGCCGCTGTCAAAGCCTCGGGCCTAACAGGGCAGTGAGCCCGAGGGCGCGGGCCCGAACGGTGAAATAAAAGGTCTTTCCCCGGGGCAGGCATTTTTCTTTCCCTCGTCTTGTATTACTTCCCCTATGGGCATGCGGGAGCACAAGGTGACTCCTTATTGTGTGAGTGAACTGTCTTTTGGCTACTTTGCTTCAAAAATACTTCTTTTAATACAAACAGAGGCTCCTGGGTGACAAAGGTGCCAGCCTCTCTGTATGGGGAACTAGGACAGCTGAAGAAGCAGGCAGGTCAGACACATAAATTGCCTTTTTTCCTGGGGCTGTGGTAGAAGCTCTCACAGTCTTGACTGTCATGACCTCTAAAACTCACCTTTGCCAGTAATATGATCTTGTCCCAGAGATTGCCTTCCTTGGAAAAGACTTTGTTGAGTTTAGTGTCTACTCAGTAATAAAGTTTTCATATCTTTTAAAGCCTGTAAGGCAAATACCAGGTGCAGTTTTCTGTTTAGGGCTGCTAAGGGATAAGGAAACCTTTGCTCCCCTCTGATAAAGGCCGGCAGTGGAACTTCTCAGTTTGCCACTTTTGACCTTGGCCAATGTGTTCCCCTTTCCTAGGGAACTGAAGTAAGAATTTGGTTGGCTTTTAGTATTCTAAAAGTATTTTTTGAATCTTAATTACAGTTTGCTTATTAGGTTATTGCTGTCTTGCTTTAGAGGTAGATGTTTTAGAAAAATATAGTAGTTTTTAAATTTAAATGAAAGCTACAGAATTATACCATTTTGGTTAGGTTGGTATATTTGTTCTTACTTAGTTACTTGTTCTTAAATAGTTTTTAGTTTGTACTTTGAACAGAAATGACTGCTCATAAAATGAAGGCAAATCTTTTATTAGGGTAATGAATTGGTTCTTGTTTTATGCTGTGACATTGCATGAGAACAAGCAGTCATTTGCTAAAATTAATATTGTATTATGCAAAACAAAGGCTATGCTGGCATAGTTGGTATGAGAAATTTAGTATTCCAGGAGGTTGTCATCTATTATCAGGCTCAGGGTCCATATTTATTTCCTCCCTGTGAAGGACTAAATCTGTGATGTTAATCAAACAAGTGATGTCTTTAGGAAGCTCCTGTGGAGCAGCCTAGAGGTTAATGAATATGAGCATCATCTTGTAAATTACTGTGATAGGGCCAGTATTGACCATGGCACATATTACTACTATTGGTTCTGCTTGCCTCCTGTCCTGGAACTGTTTTGGAAGTGGAACTGCAGAGAAAGCTTGCCTCTGAAAGAAATAAATTGGAATTAGCCTGATTTGACTGTGCTATTTGTAGTATAGTTCTAAGAGCCTCAAAGAGTCAAGATCTCTTTTCTGCGTACCTGAAATAACACTTTCCAGTAGCATTCCACTTTTTGAGCCATGTTGCTTGAAGATTGACTGAAAGGGAGCACTGTAAAGCTCTAAACTACCTGAAATACCAGGTTTATTGAAGGCTTGTGGGTAAGTACCAAAATTATACATGGACCGCTATGTGTATCTGGCAGAAATGTTGGCCAGGGCTAAACTGATCTTCAGAACCATAATTTTGGTTGCTATTTTGAGGTGGGTCCAGAAAATGAGCTTGCATTTACAATTTTATTATACCACACTACTTTTTTTTTTTTTTTTAGGCTGAATCATTGCGAAAGTTGGAAGCTTGTCCAATGTTCTTAGATCAGGAAAGATGGTATTTTGGGTTTCAGCTGGGATTTCTAGGACAGATTTCCCAGACAGAAGTGTACATAACACAGTTGCTACTCTTTTGAATATGAGCTTTTGCTCGCTGGACTTGTCTGCCGTATCGGCTCCCAAAATGCAAGTTATTTTCTGAATTCAGACTCCCCTTGCACCTGGAACATTCACAGTAGTGAACTAAATGCATGACAGCTACCTTAAAATTTATAAAGAGCAGTGTTAACTTCCTCACAGAGATTTCAGAAATAATGACCCATTTATTTGCTTTCTTCTGTCTTTAAAGGAAATTTTTCACCTCATGAAACACCAATAGGCTTAGGAGTTCTGTAATGATTACTGCCATTCCTTTTACTGAAATTTGAACAAGGACACTGCAAACTGGAATAAGGGATTCAGTGCCAGGTGAGAAGAGGTCATTTGGCAGCTGTTTGGTCAGTTCCTGGATAAAAAGGAAAATTTTTAGATTGGTGGCTGCCTACTTCTCTTGGCTCTTGGACTAAAGGCACTTCTCACTACTTACTGAGAAAACATGGAAGTCCCTGCGAAGCACTTGTAGATTCCCTCTCAGAGAAGTGTGAAAGGGAATGAAACTGGGAACTATCAGGCTTGTGACTTGTCCTTAATCTTGCAGCTCTGCACCCTGTTTCTGAGGATGCAATAGGAGAAGGACAAGCATGGAGAACAGACAGGTGTGATGAGTGATACAGTGTAGATTCTTTGTGAGGAGGGATCAGACTTTTGAACCAGGCAGTTTATACTTGTTGCTTAGTGGTGGGTGGTGGTGGATCCTTAGACTTGCTGGGTGCCAACATGAGAAGAACCATATTGAATCAAATTAATTCCCAACAGAAATAGGGATTAGGTTTATATCCTGGTAAAATGAAGATGGCACGTTTTAATTAGATGCCTTTTAAAATTCTTATGTAGAGAAAAATGCTTGTCTAATCTACTGAAGGTGATTGGCTTAGGCAGTTATTTTTCGTGGGTCATACTGGCCATTACAGAAACAGACCTTCAGTTTTCCAGACTTCTCCAAGTCCAAAGAGAGTCCTTCACCTTAAACACGTTGTCTTCCTGCTTCTGGTAGTGTGAAGCTGTGGTCAGCAGGATTCAATTACTTTGTATTGCTGATCTTGCGATTACCAGCTGAACATTGCCATAGTACTAGAAAAAAATTACATTTCCTTGTGCCATTTCATAAAGTGAAAAGACCCATAGACATGGATGTTCAAACAGAAAATATTTTGTTTGAGAAGTTTTGTTGTACCTCTTTTTGAAGTGCCCTACTTCAGATTTCTGTTTTAATCAGCTTTGGTCCCAGGCAAGAATAAGATGCTATGAAGCCTGTGCTATTACTTTTATTTGCATCTCTGGTCTTCTCTATGATGAATTAGGAAGAAATTACTACATTAAACCACAATACATTTCCTAGCCTGGGAAAGAGATTATTTTTCTATGAACAGTGATTAAATACCTCAGTGGTTTTTTTCCAGCCATTCCAGCAGTTGAAGACTTTCACAAGATGGAATATCTTGTGAGGTTAAAAAAAAAAAAAAAAAAAAAAAGGCTAGAACAAAGCAAACATAAAAGTTACATGGCTACTAGATAAAGAGCAGCTTTGCCTAGTTTGTATATTAAACAATGAGAAGCTGGGTGGTGTTCGTATTGGTGTGGGTGGTTGTTTTGGGTTTGGTTTTTTTTGGGTTTTTTTTTTTTTTTTTTTTTTTTTTGCTGGTGGAAGAAGGAAAGGTCTTAAGTCTGACACTTGTGATAAGTTCTGGAAGTTCTAGGATTAAAGTGCAGCACAGTGAAATTTGATGACTGAGTTTCCCATACAGTCATGGAGGAACAGTGCCCTCTGTACCACCAGGTTCACTTCTCTCAGATATTCTTTCATAATGGTGATGTACAACTGCTGTAAGTCTGTACTGCTTCTACCAAAAGCTCTTTGTATAATGGCTTAGGATAGTTTGGTAAAAATGCAGACTGCATGCTTGTTGCTAGTGCACTGAGTAGTGTGGTCTTGCCTAGCTTTCCCAAAATTTTTGTTGCAAAAGATACTAACAAGTGTTATCAAAAGGACAATAAAACAAGAGATTTTGCTAAAAATTGGTGATGTCTCTTTGATTGTGATTATTTCAGGCAATCTTTTCAATGCTGGTTACAAGAAAGCTGGAAAAAATATTCGCAGGGAAACATTTAAATGCTTGAACAGGTTTAAAGAATTAACTAGGGGTTTTTTTTTGACAATGGTAAAAAAAAACCCCAGTGGTAGGTACAATGATTGTGTACTGAACAAGGAATATTTACAATCACACGTGCAAAAGGGGTGTTTAGTGTAATACTGCTACATTTATTGACCTGTACTTATCAAAACTTTGTAACTCTGAAATAGCGGATGAATAGAAAAAGTGGGATTAAAATTAAGGTGTAGTACCGGAAGAGGAAGAGTTCTGAACTCTTTTCTTCAGTCTGTTTCCAGACTTCTAATGCTGAGGAGTGAGACTTTGAAAGCATGTAAGAAATGTATGTGCCAAATCCTTGGAAGTTTTTGTGGAGGCTGCTGTCTGACTCAGTTTCCAAAGCTGCGTGAGAGCTTTTAGCCCTGGGCACTGACCCGTCTCTTTCAGGTCAGGTGCTGTAAAGGTGCCTCGCCATAGCCTGCCCTTCTCCTGTGTTCCAGGAAACTGTCTCACTCTGGAGGCTGCCAAGTGAAATTTGGCTTTTTTTTCCCCTGGCACTTTCTGCTGATGCATTCAGTTCACAGTGTAGTTCACCTGTCATCTAACTCACCTGTAGGGTAAGTGCAAGGCTTTTCAGAGACAAAAGGTGAGGGTGCCTTTGTGAGAGTGAGGAAAAGAGCACCAGCCAGGCTGGTGGAGCTGGTGAGTTTCTTTCCACATCTTGCTTCTACTTCTCTGTGTTACATTGTAGACCAGACCTGTACAGCAAAGTCTCCTTGTGGGAATTTAATATGTTTTGTAGCAGTATGGAGGGATGCTGCCTAGGAAATTTAGTATGTGATGGTGGAACAGAGGGGTGTCCACTCAGACTGGTGCTGTATTGCCTGCCAATGTCAACTTCAATGTCAACTCTATGCCAGCAAGCAAATACAAACCTAGGAATAGTTTGCTTTAGAAACAGCATTGGTTCTTCATACCATGACTCTGATGTGTCAGGAGTATGGCAAGCAGGTGCTCTCTTGAGAATTGGCTCAGCATTGTCTGAAAGCAGATTTCTCATTTGAAAACATTAAGCCTCTGGTGCAACAAATAAAAATGTGGAATAATTTAATAAATGTTACCTGTGCTGGGTACTTTGGTGTGTCACTGTTTAATATAATATGGGGTATTGTATGATGAAATGGATTTGAGTGCCTTTGCATTCCTCAGTCTGTAAAATCCCAGTAAGAAAAACTGAAAAACATTTTTAATTGATATGTTACAGAAATTTACTCTGCAGGGTTCCAGTTTTAATACTCTCCCTTTTTTCAGCATGCCTTGAATAGTGGGGTACGACGCTACCATGTTGCTCCTGTCCTGTGCCAGCGGGCCAAGGTGGCCATGAGCCACTTTGAACCTAATGAATACATAAATTATGAAAAACTGGAGAAGAACATCAACATTGTCCGTAAGAGGTAAGAGTGGAGAAGGGAAGAAGGAGGAGGTCAGTGTATTGAATTGAGCTCTGCAGTGACAGGAAAGGAAGAAAATAATGTGGGGCCCTGGCACAAGGAATGTTTACCAGGGAAAGCAGCACTGAACAGAGGCAGTTGTAAATATAGTGAAGCATGAGCTGTAGTGTCTCCTCATAGTGGTGGAGCACTGTGGGAAGGGTTGAAGGATATGATGAAGCACTGCAGTGTGCAGAGAACCAGGCCAGTGCAGAGGAGGTGCTAGAAAGGGCTCCATCCTCTTTGTTTAATACCCTCGTTGAGGAGTCTTCACGTTGGCCCTTGTTTTTTTCTGGGGCAGCAGCGTGTGGGTCATGGTTGTTATAGGCTAATGCTTCTGTGTGCTGTGTTCTTCTGTAGGTGTTAGGCATGGAACAAAGGGCTAGGAATTCATAGCATATGTAAACACAGTGACCTTAATCTGCTGATAGAGGCTTGTGTGCCTGCTAATTTGTCATTCCTGCTGCACTTACTGTGGCAGTGGTTTGTATGACTTGTCCTTCAGTCTTTGTGTCCCTTATTAAATGTGGTGACTCTCATTTCAAGTTGTTGTGTTGATTTAGTTACTTCTCAGAAGATCTTGCTACATACATAAATAGATTCCTCAGCTGATACAGCTGCAGGATGAAAGGTCTCAGGTCACGAAGCTCCACTTAGTTGTATTTGCTCTGGGATCTGGTATTTGTGAATTGAGTCTGACCTCTGTCTCACTTCTACATTTGCTCTCTTGAAGTATGGCTCAATAAGTGAGCAGTCAATGTTTTTTTTACAGGAAGATTATGTTTTTTATATGAAGATTAGAAAATATTAGAAAAGAAAGCATAAAATGCCATCAGTTAATATGTTTTTGAACTTTATGAACTGAACCCCTGTTTTAACAATGTGCTAGTTGATATTTTAGTGCTGAAAGAAGAGCATGGAGGTTTCTCTGTGCTAATAGGTCTTAACAGTCTGAGCAATATAGGGAAGCATTCTCTTACATGCTTAAAGGGGCAAAAGTTGAAGTACACAAGATGCAGATACTAAAATTATTCTCCTCAGGCTTGACCGCCCTCTGACCTTGTCCGAGAAGATTGTATATGGACACCTGGATGACCCAGCAAAACAGGAGATTGAGCGCGGCAAGACCTATCTGCGCTTACGGCCAGACCGTGTGGCCATGCAGGATGCCACAGCTCAGATGGCAATGCTTCAGTTCATCAGCAGTGGGCTGCCAAAAGTGGCTGTGCCTTCCACCATCCACTGTGATCACCTCATCGAGGCCCAGTCAGGCGGTGAAAAGGATCTTCAAAGAGCCAAGGTCACTATTGCAGAGATGTAACTTCTGTCTGTTTGAAAATGTCCTTCCAGTTAAAGGATGAGTTTATTTTAAATTTTTTTCCCATAAGGACAGCCAGGAATCAGATGGGGTAACAGATTGCCTGTGATGGTCCGTAGATGCAGTGAAGAAACAGACTAAATGGATTTTTGGGAGTTCTTCACCTCAGATTCATCCATTACATGGTTTAAAGGACCATGAATGTGGGAAAAGCTAGTCTTAAGTTGTTAGTGATGGAAACTGAGATCATGTGTGTTCTAGAGATAGAAGATATTTCAGATAAAGGAGAGAAAAAAAAATATTTCAAAGGGAAAAAAAGAAGTCAGATTACTCTGTGTTGCAGTATGGCAGTGTGAAAAACTTAATGAACATATGTCTGCATTGCACTGGTGTATCCTATGAGGGTGAGACAAGTAGTTACTTTCCCAAACCATTTGCTACAGATTATCTAAGAGCAATAACTGAATCATGTGCAGCTTTCATAGCTCATGGGTATAGTATAAATGTGTGTAAAAGTATGGAGGATGTTGCGTTTTATGTGGGAATTTCAAAGTGTTGTTTGTACAACTGCTGATTCAGTGCAATTTTAAAATTTTCTACTCAACTGTTTTACTGCTTATTTCTCCCCAAATGAGCTTCTGTAATCTATAGACACATTTATCCGTGACCAACATACCACAATGCATCTGCCAAGGAAATCTTGTTACTCTGAGTAGACTTAGCCGAAGTCCACTGTCAGAGCCAGGAGGAATTGCACCTGGAATGTTGATACCAGAGTTTATGAGCAGTGAACAGGGTTCAGCTGCATTTCAAGATTTTAGTTCATAACTATTCTCAGAAACTTGTGGCATTGAAGTATCTGCTTTTGGCTCTAATCAGTGGGCAACAAAAAAGCAACTTGCATGACTCAGGAGTGATTTGGGGAGTTCTCACTCTGCTTGTTTCAGTCCTAAGTTGTGCAATTAACAGTTTGAGACTTAACTAAATCAGACAATTTCTTTTCTCCTGTTCATCTCCTGTTTTCCCCTTTGCCCTATTCCTGCTTTTATTCTCCGTGGTGCAATTATATTTGCTGCAGCCCTGAATTGAGCTGAGTCCCTTCTTTGCCATCCACTCTGAGCAGAGCAAGTAAAGGTCCTGCCTTCTGCTGACTGGCTTCTGCTGCTGCCAGTTGGCACACAATGAATGCTGGCAGGCCAGAGGGTGGTTTGGATTTACTGGGGTAGGGATGCACAAACAGAGTGGAGTGACCCAACTCCCAGTGGAAAACGAGGCTTAAAGAGCTGCTGCTGCCTCTTGGGAAATTTCAGCAAATGTGTGCTGAGACAATTCTTCAATTATCTCGTTTCCCTTTATTCTGAAGCTTAGCTGCATGAGAACAGTCTTTAAGAAATTCTCTCCTTCTAGTGCTTATCTTATCTACTCCAGCACTCTTCTGCCAAGAACTGTTAGGATATAATAGTGTCACACTTCCTTGGCAACCATGGTTTTTCTCACAAGCAATTTTCATGGTGTGACCTCCACCAACAATGGTGACAGTGCAGCAAGAAAGGCAGTATTGTGTGAGTCTTAAAGAGGGGACTTGCTAGAATGACAAATGATACCAACTCCCCTGGCTGTGAACACTTCCAGTTCCATTTCTTAATCTGTAAAAATAAAGCCAGAATGTTTATCTAAGGGATTTGAAATGTCTCGAGAGCATCTGTATAGAAAAAAGAACACCTGGTAGAGAAGGAAGGAGGGGCTAGAATGCGTGAGGCTTTTTAAAAAAGCCCCTAAGAATAGGGAAAGTGAGCACAGCATTTTTAAATGTTTTATTGGCAGGGTTTTCCTTAAATTGTGCTGTTTGGAATTAGAAATTAAAAAACTTTTAGTAGAGCTACAAGTGGGATGAAATTAAATGACCTGTTACAACTGTCTGTCAAGCAGTCTTGACCTTTTGGTTTTAAAAGTCATGTGCACCTCCCTTCAGCTGCTGCAAAACTAGGAAGCAAACTATAGGAGGCATGTGAAAGAAGGGAATGTGTTTGAACAAGATTTTGATGTATGGAAGAACAAAATGTGGTACTAATGCTCTGTGCTTCCCTGTGTGAATAGGAGATAAACCAGGAGGTGTATAACTTTCTATCAACGGCTGGTGCCAAGTATGGAGTGGGATTCTGGAAACCTGGGTCAGGAATCATTCACCAGGTAAAGTGTGTGTCTTTGCAGTCTTTGAACATGCAGTGGGTCTTTTACTTTAGGGTGGAGAGAGAGCTCAAGTACAAATCTTTAGAGAATTTCACTGGTTTAGGGAAACAACTTGCTTTGCTCAAGGCAGGCAAGGTTTCTTACTTGCTCTCTCTCAGTTATCTTGGCAACAGTGTGGGTTTTTTTAAAGGTTATTTTGGTCAAACTGTAACCTGATGTATCATTAGGTAGTGCCAACAGCATGCCATGTGAATTACAGAAGCTTAAAATACCTTAACTGCTTGTGGGTTGGCTCCTCTTAGTGCAATTGTGACAGTAAGGTGAGGCCATGAAGCTGGCTACATAGGGTTAATGTGAATTGCTTTTGGTGGTAAGGAAAGCAACCTTGGAAGCATACTTTTTTAGAACTATTATGTATGCATTTAGTTCTTTAAAACCCAGAAGAGTATATGAGGACACAACAGAGCAGCATACTTCAAGTACTCAGGAGAGGCAACACATAAGGAGTTGCTAGGTGAATTTGAATAAAATGCAAAACAGTTTCCAAGTCTGAGATTCTCTTGTCATTACACTTGGATCTAAAAAAGAATATGACAGTCCCAGGATAATTTACCACTTAATGAGGCTTTTAGTTTTTTAAAACAAACGCTTCTGTCAGGATGTCCCTAACTTGCTTGTGGTTGGTTTGCTTTGAGGGTCCAGTAGTCATTTTTCATTGTTCCTCTGAGTCTCAGGCAGCAAAAGTTGAAGAGCAGCATGAAGGAAAAGGAGTGGAGAGGAGAATGGATGACTGGTAAGCATCCTGTCATCAGGGAACTTGTGACCAGGTGCAGTCAAGAGCTCTCTGCTATGTTTTCTTAGCTACGAAATGAGTTACTAAGGTTACCTTAACTTAATGTGATGCAATAGATGAATGCTTCAAAAGGTTATGGGAACACCTCAGGTCATTTGTGTTCCAAAACCACTTGTAACATCTGTCACGTGGCATCATAGCTCCATGCTGTGGTTACCAGTCTTCCTGTGACTGACTTTCTCTGGGTGGAGGAAACTGGTCCTGTTGTATAGCTTCAGAGTACAACTCTGCCAAAGTGAGGTCTTGAGAGTGACCTTTCTCACAGAAATATGTTGATGTGGCTACATGAATATAAAGCTGAAAGTTCTGAAAGCAAAGCCTTGGTCTTTTTGGTAAAGAACGTACCTTAGTTCTTCTCGAGCTGTTCTGTGATGCGTGTACTGTGAGTTCTGTGCTTCCCAGAAAGGCTGTTCCTGGTGTTGGTGTGGCTCATATGCAGTGAGAAGTTCATTAGCTTGAGTTCTCTACAGTGTTCCTACCACAGAAATCTCTTTTTTTCCATTGAAGAATGGTTTTGTGGTTTTGTTAATAGTTAAAAAGTCTTGCATGGAACTGGTAGCACCAATAAGGGGAGGTCAGTGTCTTGGTGAGAAGTTCGTCTACATAATTGAGTTTTGGCTGGCAGCATGGATTGGAGGAGCCTGTTGGTATTCTACTGCTATGGGAGCACAAAGGCTATGGAAGGTCTTGCTAGCACTGGATAAGTGAACTGACTTGCTCAACTGTTAATTAAGAGTATGGAGATTGTGGAACAGACTTTGAGGTCTAACAAAGGTGGCACCTTACAAAAGCCTAAACTGGAAGGGAAGAAAGGAGATTGTTTTCTAATTTTTTTTTATTATCCTGGGATGAGCAAGGATCCTGGGGCTGAGTCTTGGTGTACCTTGTTTTGTCATTGCATCCTCCACAAGGAGGTTGAAACAAAAGAGAATTTCCAATCCAACCCAAATTCGGTTATTTTCTTGCTACTGAAATCTGCAAATACAAACTGATCTAAACTCTTGTTCTTGTTTTCTTTCTGCTGTCTTCCCCTCCTTTCCTACAAAACAATCAAGCAAACAATCAATTTTATTTTCAGATCATTCTGGAGAACTACTCATACCCTGGAGTTATGCTGATCGGCACAGATTCACACACCCCCAACGGAGGTGGCTTGGGGGGAATCTGCATTGGTGTGGGTGGAGCTGATGCTGTGGATGTCATGGCAGGAATCCCTTGGGAGCTCAAATGCCCGAAGGTAGGAGCAGAAGGAATATGAAGCGTTGATGCCATGGGTGAGATATATGATGTGTAAGGAGCATTGACTTTTCAAGCACTATGTATATAAGGCACTAGATACCATTGCAGTGTGGCAGGAATATACCCCACAGCAGAACTGTTATCTTTCTGACAGGAAGACCGATACTAGTATTTTTTTTTCCTCGTTGATGTTGCTCAGGTTATTGGTGTAAAACTGACTGGCAAGCTCTCAGGCTGGACCTCTCCTAAAGACGTGATCCTGAAAGTGGCTGGCATCCTCACTGTCAAGGGTGGGACAGGCGCCATCATTGAATACCATGGGCCGGGTGTGGATTCAATCTCCTGCACAGGTAGGTCAACACAGATCTCTTATCTGAGTGGACTGTTGGTGGAGCTGGGTGTTGAGCTAGCTGTGGAGGCTGGGAGGAGAACCAAACAAGAAGTACTAAGTGTTGTCCCTTAGCCTGGCTCAGCAGTTTGTACATGGCAAACTGGAAGAGTGGTGTAACAAGGTATCACTCTCTCTCAGTGAAGGTGACCTCTCTCCATTAAATCTTCTTGTGATTTTGAGAACATGGAATGGTTAATTGTGAAGAATCCTGTAAGATGGTGTGTCAGGATAAGAATAAGGGTGGATGTATTCCACTGTAAACTTAGAGGGTGGAGATATCAGGAGTAAAGGCATGACATATTCATTTCAGCCTAAAATAGGCTGTGAACAGAAAAAAGAAACACGTTAATAGGATTATGTGTGTGATAGCTGCTAAACAAAGAGCAGAAGTTCTGAGACCAGAAAGCAGTTTGTAACAGGCAGTTTATACTAGTTAATTTTGGATCTTGGGTGCTGAATTGGAACTAGCAAAAAATTGTAATTCTTTCTAATATGCTAGTTAGGACCAAATTACAAGAAATGTGACTTCCTTTAGCTTGAAGTGCAGCCTTCAAGCTGGATTTCTCCTCTCAAGTTGCATGACTTGGCTACAACTTAGAATACTTGGTTTACAGACAGAGAGCAAATTGGGGTTTTTCTTCTATGAAATCAGAGTAATTTTATATCTGCTTCTAGCTTGTTAAATGTAAAACAGGAGCTTCTACAGCTTGATTGCTGTGTCATTGAAAGGGGTGGTTGATCCCAGTGCTGTGAGCAGATATTTGGGATTTTTTTATTGTGTTTTGTCACTGGAAGCATTTTATTCAGCCCATTAAATTTCTCACAAATGTCTGGCTCCTCAAGTGAAGACAAATGAGATGGTAGGGAGGGACAAGACACTCACTGCAGGTAGCGCAGAGTGCTACTGCTCACTGCTGTAAATTATTTCATGCTCAGTGCAAACAGGAGTTCTTGTTATATCAGTATCTGCAGGTATTAGTGTAACTTTTGGCTCATTCCTTCCACAATAGTCTGATCGCAGGCACTGTATTGATAAGAAACACAGAGGGCTGACCCAGCCATTGTGTTGTCCTCTCAGCTGTGGCTTTAGGTTTCTGTGGCTGATGCCCTGATCTCTCTTAGCTTTGCTGTCTTTTGCATATACTTATTTTTGGAGAATTGGGTGGCCTTGGATTTTCTCATTTGATCCTGTGGTCTCTTCTCCCACTTCTTTAGGAATGGCAACAATCTGTAATATGGGGGCTGAAATCGGAGCTACCACATCCATCTTCCCTTACAATGAACGCATGAAGAAATACTTGGGCAAGACTGGGCGAGCTGGTAAGAGGATCTGGGGATTGAAGTGGGTAGAAGTACGGGTTCAAGTGAAGGTATATTCTGGGAGCAGTATTCTCCTATGGTGTTGTCTGATGAGATTTTTGACCTTGTGTGGTCCTGTAGGTTATCTGTTACAAGTAGGGAGTCTGTAGATGAAGTGGCTCGGGAATTATACAGTTGACCCCCCCTGTGTTTAGTCATTCTAGACTTTTTTTTCTCCCTCATATTTGCTGCATTTTTCAGATCTTCCTTCTTTCTTATTCCAGATATAGCTGCCCTAGCAGATGAATTCAAGCAACACTTGGTACCAGATTCTGGTTGTCAGTATGACCAGGTGATAGAGATCAACCTCAGTGAGGTAAGGCTTCATTTCTTCTTGCCATCTTGAATGCTGTGATGTGACTCTGCTTTGTGTGACTGAAGATCAAACTGGGAGTTTGATGCAGCACTGCAGTGCTGTGCTAGAACATGTAAAATGCATTCCAGTCTGCTTCACTGACAGCTTGTGCTCCAGTTTTCATAGTAGGAGAATCTTAGTTAAACAACTTCCAGATAGAACTGTGAAAGGAATTGATTTGCTGCTGTGTTTCAGGGTTATTCTTTGCTACTGTGATTTCTGACTTTGTCACTGTTTCTTAAAGCTGAAACCACATATCAATGGACCTTTCACACCAGACCTGGCGCACCCTGTGTCAGATATTGGTGCTGTGGCAGAAAAGGAGGGCTGGCCTGTTGATATCAGAGTTGGTGGGTAGCATTTGCTCTTTCCTCTTCCTTCATACTTGTGGCATAAACATGGTTGTCTTGGGATAACCTGTTGGTCATATAGCTTGGGATACTGTTTTTTCACTGCTGCTGTCCTTTGGTGTGGTGTCATCTGTTCATGGCCATATGAATTTTCTGGGAAAAGTAGTGACCACATGGGCCAAGTGTGTAAGATGAGATCCAGGATAATAGAAGGCATTTTAATCTCAAGAGGTAGACCAGGTTTCTTCCATTTTTGAAACATTTGAATGCTTGGATTGACAGGAATATTACTCATTGAAGATCGTTTTTATTAAAAGTCTGTGGTATGGATTTACCTGTTGCAGAGAGTTGTGAGGAGCATGATTGTCAGCACTCCCAGCAGTTGGCTGTTGAACTCTTGGGACTTAGTAAAGTTAGTACTTAACTGTCCTAAAAAGCAGGCTTAAAAATTTATGCTTTTGGGATGGTAACTTGTGGGCTGACTTCTCAACTGTTGCTCATGGAGTGGAGGAAGGAATGGAAATAGATTGTAAAGCTATGTCCCAGATGGGAGGTGTATTATATTATAGTGTTACAAATAGTATTCAGTTACAGCAGTTGTAACTGAGAGAATTTTTATTTTACTGCTTCGCACCAGAATGTTGTCAGGATGGTACAGCATGTCCTTGTGTGGTCTTTGTACTATACCGCAGATGTTTTCTTTTCATAATTTCCTCCATTTCTTGCCATCTTGATTTAAAGCTTTTTCTGTCTTTGTGGAACAATACTTACCTCTTTGGTTATTTGCTTAACCAAAGTGCAAGTAGGTGACACTCAGGTCTTGTAAAACAATAACCTAGTCAGATTAGACTAGTGACTGAGTAGTGTGTTCCGACTGTGCAACCTCCAGAGCTGGACAAGAGACTGCTTGTGACTACAATATATTGCTGGGAGGCTTGGCAGTGTTGGTACCTGAAACCCTTTGAGCTTCCTTATCAACAGAAAAGGTGGTTATCCCTTGTTTGCTCTTCTGGGAGATGGTCAGGGAGAATCTTCCAAGTACCAGTAACCACCACCCTGTTTCTGTCAAACATCACAGGTTTGATTGGCAGCTGCACCAACTCCAGCTATGAGGACATGGGACGCTCTGCAGCGGTGGCAAAACAGGCACTTGTGCATGGATTGAAGTGCAAATCCAAGTTCACAATCACACCAGGGTCAGAACAGATCCGTGCCACCATTGAAAGAGACGGTTATGTGAGTATGGCTGCTCTTTGCACTTCCAAACAGAAAGGGTTAAATTCTTCAGGACAGTACTTGGGGGGCCGAGTTAACTGAACTTAGTCTTCACTTATTGCTGGAGGTGCAATTACTGATGTAATAACTGGTTTTGTGGTACTGTGTCTGTGGGTCCTGCCATCATCTTGACAGTGTTTTGACCTGATATCTTTACTACCTGGGCATGTAAAAACAGGATTAGAACTGAACAAGGCTGAGGCAGTTGTCAGGAACTGGGGTCCTGAGGAGGTAACGGTCTATACAGCAAAGGATAGCTCATGCTCCTGGGATTCTGTAGATGGCCATGGCTGACAAAAGGCTGCAATCCACTTTTATCCCAATATATAAAGAGAACATACCCTTTTGTTGGAAGGTGGTTCCCAATTTAGACCAAACTTCTGGCAAAACTCATATTGGCTTAAAATGAATGTTTCTGTTGAGGAACCATTACCTACTTTCTTCCTTTTTTCTCTGCAGTAAATGTTGTTTTAATTCGCTTTACTATTTAGTAAATCTTAGATGCTGTTAAAGTGAGAATCAAGTCTTTACATATGGATATGTCCAGCCAATGTTTGATGGCTCTTCCAACCAAGTCCTACCTTTCAAGTCATAGGTAGGACTTTCCTTGCCAGCTGCCCCCTTAATTGAGTTGTTTGCTGAGTAGACTGATCAGGCACACATACTTGCCTGTACTGTTGCCAGTTCTCTCCTTACATGGACTGGAAGTCTATAGAATATTACTCAGACCAGACACTGCCCTTCAGTCAAATGACTGTAAGTAGCTGGATTGCTCAAGTTGAAACAGGTAGAGAATGAGAACATCATGGCAAGTCATCTTGTGCTGTGCCCCAGTGTTAACTTAGAGTCTTACTGGGGTCAAACCCCATGTATTTATAAAAGTAACTCAAAACTGAAACAAGGAAGGGAATTTTCTCAGGCTCGGTGCTTCTGGTTAGTGTCTTCTTCCCCAAAAGAGCAACCACAGAAACTCATTCCAGGCATTCTATGGTAACAAAGTTGTTTTCTGTCCCCAGGCAAAAGTTCTTCGAGAAGTTGGAGGGCTGGTTCTTGCTAATGCTTGTGGGCCATGCATCGGCCAGTGGGACAGGTAAAATGAAAGATGGACCTCACTCTAGCTTTGTATCTTTAGCTCCCAAAATGCTTTGTGAAGCCCAATTTGATTGTAAATACAATACACTGGTAATTAAATACTTAAAAACCAACTGGCCATAGCTGCTATGTTCTAGAGGAGGCAAAAAGAAGGACTACAGATTTATATTGAACCTTTAGGTGAATAAAGCTGCAGAATGGACACACATTCTGGAGGCTTTTTGTGGAAGGCAAAGAATGCAGAGAAAGATTTGTTGTCTGTGGGAGGGTGGATTGAAGTTTGTATGGGCCTTTTAAAATAGGAAAAGTGAATTGGTCCAACTTCAGTCATTGGTGTGGCAGGGAGAATAATTCCCAATAGAAGGGGTGGGAGGCACATTTTTATATCACTTTATCACAGCTGACCGTGGGATATCCAAAGGCAATGTGCTTAGTTGATTATTGTTTAGACAGTTCAACAATGAACAACATGAGCTGTGAAAACTACTGTAACAATCAGTGTTTGACTTGGGTTTGCATTCATTCATTTTGAGTCTGTGCTTAAGGGAGGAAAACATACAGGCACCAGCTCATGTTTCTAAGATAGTGATTGCTGCCCAAACCAAGCTGAGGGATTCTAGCAGTGAGACATCTAGAAGCAGTATTCCTTTTGGATCTGGTAAGCATGTTCGCTTCTTTCACAGGAAAGACATCAAGAAAGGAGAGAAAAATACAATAGTTACATCCTACAACCGGAATTTCACAGGTCGCAATGATGCCAATCCAGAGACTCATGCATTTGTGACTTCTCCGGAGGTAAGAAACAGCCAGAGGAGAGACTGTGGAATAGTTCAGGGTGCCTGCAGAAGAGGCCCAGTGTGCCTCATTCAGTAGCTTTTGGTGGATGGCTTTGAGACTTAGATGTAGGACTTCCAGGTGAAATGATGGGAGGTAGAATATGCCTTTAAATATGTCTTTTTTTTTTTTTTTTTTTTTTCTTCCAGATTGTCACAGCCCTGTCCATTGCTGGCACTCTAAAATTTAACCCTGAGACAGATTACCTGACAGGAGCGGATGGGAAGAAGTTTAAACTAGAGGCACCTGATGCAGATGAGCTGCCCAAGCTGGTAACTGCTCTGTCTGGGGGCAGAGGGAAGGAAGACCTGACACTAGCATTGTTTTCTTTATACTGAGGGAATTTACAGGCACTGACCTCTTTATTGACACATGGTGGTAGAGCTAGAATGGGTGCAGTTGCATTACTGCATTATTGTTCTCCACGTGCTGTTGGGGATGGCTGAGGCTGATGATTTTCCTTTCTTCTTTGGAAGGAGTTTGACCCAGGCCAGGACACCTATCAGTACCCTCCCAAGGATGGCAGTGGGCAGCATGTGGATGTGAGCCCCACCAGCCAGCGTCTCCAGCTTCTTGAGCCCTTTGATAAGTGGGATGGCAAAGATCTAGAAGACATGCTGATCCTCATCAAGGTCAGGAACAAAGTAGGGGAGCATCAGCTATGACAGGTCTGCCTGAACAGGGGTTTGTATTGCAACTGCTAGAAGCTTTGGATGTACCTTTGAGATACCCGATTCCCTCCCCTACAACCACATTGTTACAGAAAGGGAAGCAAGGGGTCTTTCTTTCTTCCAGGTGTTTCCTTCTGATACTTCTTTCTGTTATAATTGACTTTTCTCCTTTGGGCTAGTGGTTAGCTAATACATGCAAAAGCAAGCTTGTTATAGCATGTAATATGATCCTGCCCAAACCATGCAATATGTCCCAGTTACAACCTGCAATAGAAAGGTGGAGGGGTTCTTTAATTAGCATCTCTAATACTGACTGTTCTAAGATGTATTTTGTCTGAAATGAGGTCGTTGGGAACTTCTCATCCATCAGTATGCATGTTCTCTTCCCACTTTATAGAAAGAGAAATTACTTCACACTTGTTAAACATTGCAATTTGGTCTTTCAGTGGAGACATGGGTTTCTCCTCACTGCCTGAGGTGAGTTAACAGATGGAAACTTCAGTTGATATGGTGAGGGGTTCTGAAATGTAATCCCTTATAAACTGACCTTTGGGAACATTCCTGATTCTCAGTGACAAAGAGTTGGAGGTACTCCCAGGTACCATACTGCTGTGCAAAAATTTTTGACACAGGCAATTCCTTTATAAGCATTTTAACACTTAGCAGTTGGAAGGTCATTATCTCTGGTTGGGAGTTCTGTTCTTGCAAGCTGAGAAGGCTTATGTGCAGTTTGGAAACTTAGAGGGTAACACTTGGCACCTTGTTGAAGTTCCCCAGCAGGAAGGCTGGGCTGTAGCAGGAAGGGCTAAATTGCTTTTTGTACCTGAACAACCTGCTGTTGAGGGAAGTGAGGACACAGCAGGAGATGTCATAGCTAAGCTAATTTTTGTAATTTACCCTTTGGAAAAGGGATGTTCTTCTTACCCAATATATGCAGAATGACCCCTGTGTTCTGCTTTGGAGTGCCTTGATTCTGTAATTGATGCACTTTTCTGGGGTTTATGCCTTTCAAAAAGAGGTATGATGACCACAGAATGGGTTAGGTTAGAAGGGACCACAGTGGGTCATGTGGTCCAACCTCCCTGCTCAAGCAGGGTCATCCCAGAGCACATGGCATAGAACTGCATCCAAACAGTTCTGGACTACCTCCAGCGAGGGAGACTCCACAACCTCTCTGGGCAATATTCCAATGTGGCCACTACACAGTAAAGAAGTTAAAGAAGTTCTTCCTCATGTTCAGGCGGAACTTCCTGTGCCTCAGTTTCTGCTCCATTGCCTCTTGTCCTATTGCTTGGCACCACTGAGCAGAGCCTGGCTTCACGCTCTTGACACCCTCCCTTCCGATACTTACAGATACTGTAAATGAGAGGTCCCCTCTCATTTGTCTCTTCTTGAGGCTGAACAGGAGATGGTCCAGTCTCTTAACTGCCTTTGTTGCCCTCCCCTGTACCTGCTCTAGGGGCTCCATGTCTCCCTTGTACTGGGGAGCCCAGAACTGGACACAGCACTCCAGCGGTGGCCTCACTAGGGCTGACTAGAGGGATAGGATCACTTCCTTTGACTTGCTGGCAATGCTGTTTCTAATTCACTCCAGAATACCATTGGCTTTCTTGGCCACATGGGCACACTGCTGGCTCATAGTCTGCTTGTTGTCCACCAGGATCCCCAGGTCTTTCTCTGCAGAGCTGCTTTCCAGCAACTCGTGCATGGAGCTACTCTTTCCCAGGTGCAGGACCCTGAACCTGCCCTTACTGAACTTCAGACAGTTCTCTGCCCACCTCTCTAACCTGTTGAGGTCTTTCTGAAGGGCTGCAGAGCCCTCTGGAGTATTGACCGCTCCTCCTAATTAATGCTTCACAGTTAAAAGCATTGAGGAAGGGTCAAGTACATTAGTCCATCCTAAGACATTCTTCTCTTCTGTTACACTTTAGGTAAAAGGGAAATGCACCACTGATCATATTTCTGCAGCTGGACCGTGGCTTAAATTCCGTGGCCATCTGGACAACATCTCCAACAACCTGCTCATTGGTGCCATCAACATCGAAAACGGCAAAGCCAACTCTGTGCGGAACGCGTTAACCCAGGAGTTTGGCCCAGTCCCAGACACAGCCCGTTACTACAAGGTGAGATGTTCCCCTGACACATCTATTTTAAGAGGATGTTTACAGTTTGGGCAGTCTGTGCCAAATACAAGGATCTCACCCTCCTGCTCTCAAGTAACAGCAGCTGCGAATTCATTCATCACTGAGGTATTTTCTCTAATGATTGCAGTTCCTGTAGGAGATTCTGTCCCTACCTGCTGTGGGGAAGAGGGAGATCTCCTGACTCAGAGGGGACCAGAAATCATACATGAAATAGGAAGAATTCCGTTAGGCTCTGCATACCTTACAAGGCATGGGTGTTGTCAGACTAAATCTTGCTTCCTGGAGTGCTTCACCTGTGACTAGTCTAATGTTTAAATAAATTATAGTCTTATTCCCTTTATTCTTTAACACTAGGCTTCAAATCTCAAGAAATGTCCTTTTACCCTCTGGACAACTTGGCAGTTGTTTCTGATTGGCTCTTTCAGTAGAGAGAAGTTAAAATTTTCCATATCCCTCCCAGAAGTAGAGCAGAGGTTATGGCTCATGCAAACACTGGTCTGGCATAGCATGATGGAAGGAGAGGTGGCAGGAAAAGGAAGGAAAAGATTTTCTCTGGATCCCAAAAGCAATCCTCCTTAGCCCTTGTCAGCAAAGATGGCAGTGCGTAACTACTGTGAAGCACTAAACCCCTTTATTTCTCTCCTTCCTCAGAACCCAAGGGAGTATTTTGGGAGGTGTCATAGCATAGCAATGTCAGTAAAGTGCTGAAATTAGATGTGTGGGTGGGTATTTATTGTTAATTCCTCACTTGAGTGGCTGCACAAATATAAATCTGTGTCTTTTGTCACAGAAAATGGGTATCAAATGGGCAGTTGTTGGGGATGAAAACTATGGTGAGGGATCAAGCCGGGAACATGCAGCATTGGAGCCACGTCACTTGGGAGGAAGGGTCATCATCACCAAGAGCTTTGCCAGGATCCATGGTGAGTCAGGCTTCCCCTGTGGTGTTTGTAAACAGGATGTGTTCAGTTTGAGTGGAAGTGATGTTTATACCTTGCCCAGGGCTCAACACCTACAGGCATGAACCTTCCCTGCTGACAGATGGCAAGGTCTCTCCTGTCAGGAGTCCTGTTACACACCTAGTTGGATATGCCACAAACAACGGATATGCTGATTTTGCTGCAAAGATAGTAATCGTTGGAGTAGTACTCTGAGCAGCCAGAAGGTAATATTGCTTCCCTGGAGTGGGATGTTACAAGTGTGGTTGGTGGTTTGTTCTCCACAGAAACCAATCTGAAGAAGCAAGGTCTACTGCCTCTCACTTTTGCTGATCCAGCAGACTATAACAAGATTCATCCTGTGGATAAGCTGAGCATTGTGGGGTTGAAAGACTTTGCACCTGGAAAGGTAACTGTCTGGGTGTCTTGTCATGCACTTGAGGGCAGGAATGTGCCAGGGATCGGTGGTAGTTGTATGCTTGTGAGACAGCACTGGCACTCATGAGCAGTGCAGCTTGCTAGCCAGGTGAGACACAGCAGACTGGGGACACGGGGCAGGTCAGAATCAGTGGTGTTCTGAACAGTTAAGAGAAACCTTTGTACAATACTCTGAATTCTTGGACTTGTTGACTTAAGCATGACTGTTCCCTAGAAGGAACTGTAACCTCACTTTTAAGATCCACCCTGAGCTGCAATTTTCCTTTTCAGCCCTTTAAGACCATGTAGAAATTTTCCCGTGAGAAGCTTCAGATAACCTTGTCCCTTGAAAGAGAAGGGAAAATAAAACTGTCTTCTTCTTTTAGCCTCTGAAATGCATCATCAAGCATCCCAATGGGAGCCAAGAAACAATCATGCTGAACCACACCTTCAATGAGTCGCAGATCGAATGGTTTCAGGCTGGCAGTGCCCTGAACAGAATGAAGGAGCTGCAGCAGAAATCAAGCTAAGTGCACACAATGCCCCAGTGCACTGGACTCGATTCAGCTTTGGCATTTTCATGAAAGTGCAATTCCATGCCTACTCTTGGAATAAATGTCTGATCAAATGTAACCATAGCTTCCTTTTTGTTATGGTACTTCCTCTTCACTGACACTATGAAAAGGGAGTGCAGCTAGGCTTACTTTTGTCTTTTAAATTCCCCAGCTTCCTTTTTCTATTTTGGCTCGATTTCAGTTCTCACAGTTATTTATATTTGGAAATAACCAGCAAAGGTGGGTTTGTCTGCTCAGTTGGTTGTTTTCTGCCCATTCACTTTACTGATGGCTAAGGACTTAAAATTTAAATAAAGAATGTGACCATCTCTTCTGTCATGTATTATTATATTCATCATCCTAATCCCTGTCATTGTTGCTGGGAGGGTGGGAAGAACTTCTTGTAAAACACTGCTATATGGAAAAAAAACCCAAATTGAATAGTTACTCAGTGTGGTAAAAAAAAGGAGCCCTCACAGTTGTCCTGGACTGTTTTGCTCTTGACATTAACCTACTGTGGGCTACATTTGTGATTATGACCATATTCCCCGCTACATTCCTGTGTAGGGCACCACTGCCACTATTACCAAGAACACCTGCTTATCTGATTTCCCAGCACTGCACACTTAGTTTCCTAAAGCATAGCTTAGAGCAAGAGATGGCTGCTGAGTAGTCTCTCATGAGAACAGCACACAAAACCACATTGCCATCGCTTCACTATACTCCTTGGAGCCCTGAACTTGTCCAAAAGGAGCTGAGCAAAACAATTACCTGGAGTAGTTAAACTGTTTTCTTCCCCTTGCCCTGGCACTATCCCAGAACAGCCTGTGTGGAAGCTCCTTGTGTGTTTCACCCAAATTTCCACATATACAAACAGCTGGGAGGTTTCTGCAAACAGTTGTTTCCACCACAGCTAGATGGTTGCATGTGTGAGCACTGCTGCTCTGTAGGTGGCATTCAGTAAGCTTATTGTGGGCACAGATGGACCTCAGTTACTATGTGAACCCAAAGAATTCTAGGCTCCCTTTTAATTAGGGCATTGCACCAGGAATAACAGTTGAGAATTAAGGGGTTCTAACGATGCTGCAGGGAGGGTGCTGATGACTCAGGCTTTGTTTTCACAGTTGGAGGTTAAGCAGACCCACTATCCCAGGGAATTACAGCTCCTTCCTGCCAAATGTGGCTGGCTTTGTAATTATGTGCAACATCACTCTCTTGGCAATGGGCCCTGCATAGATTTTACTCACTGTTTTGTTCCCTCCTTTCCTTGTACTGCTGTCAGGGAGGGTGATGGCAATTGTTTATCATTGGCTGTTAGCATAGAGCAAAGCGTTGGTCTGAACTCTGCCTTGAAATCCAAGTAGCTAAACTGCAGGAGGCAAGTGTTTTCTTCCTGCTAGGCAGGAAGCTAATAGTTTCCCCACAAATTGTACAGGAAGGCAGGCTGTGTGGTTTTTACTATTTATTCCACTTACAGTATTAAAACCCCCACAAACAAGGATTTAGCTTGCTCAAAGCAGCCTTCATCCATTTCAGTCCATAATTTCAGATTTTCAGTCAAACTCCTGCAAAGTTTAGTTTATTCTGCATAAATACAGCCCACCCAAAAAAGTCATTCCATTCAACACAATAAACAGCCTGTAGTTTTCCATACTGGTCATCTTTGCTAAGCCTGAGTTACTTTTGGGTAAACTGTCATTCCTGTTCCTTCTGGCTGACTTCATTCATGGGTGAAGTTCCCAAACTTAGCAGAACATCACCACCACCTCCCCTGCTCTCTCAGCAGTAGCATTTTCCAGGTCTCCAGACTACCACACCTCTACTAACTCAAGTCTTTTGCTGTTTCTTCTTCATTTCCTGTCAAGAGAAGGGCAGGTTTCTGCTCCGAGATCAAGCTCCCAGCCTAAGAGTGGTACTTCTCAATAGGTATTCTCTACTGCCTTTACTCACTAAAGTCAACTCTTTCCTTGATTCAGGCAAGCCAAGACCTCCACAATTTTCCCACCGGGACAGGAGACCAGAGCTCTAGCTGAGTTTGTAGCTGCTGTGCTCAAGGCTTTTTGTGCCTGTAAATTCACTTCTGCACTTCAGTGAAGATACTTCTTGAAAGCAACTGTCTCTCTCTGGCAGCTTGGAAGCTTAAGGGAAAACAGAATGGCAGATCTAATTTCTTACTCAGTTTCAGAAGAGCAATGAGCACCAGCAGGGTCCCATTATCCCCCAAACATCCTTCAGAAAGACTTTCTGTGGAGCAGGCTCTGATGGCAGCTAACTGTTTGTCCACCATGACAGGAGTCCCAGGCCTGGCTCGCTGATTGATCCCTGTTCATAGAGAGAAGATGAGAGCATGCAATTGTAAACTGCATAGAGAATAGAGGAAAATGCCTAAAAAATACATCATCTTTCCCACCTAAGTTACACAACACAGCTGCCACTGGTTCAGATCCACCTTTCTCATGCATTGTACTCAGGTTTTATGCCAGAACACTGCAAGGAAGGACTGTTCAGTTGCTACATAGACCTTGATGTGTTGCTCCCATCTCTACACTCTTCATGCACATGCAGTTTGCTTTAAATCAGCCTCCCAGGGGGAACCACCAACAACCATGAAGTATTCCAGGGAAAACACTCAGAGCAACCACAAGAACAACCTCATTTCTCCCCTTTTCCACTCCTTTCATTTTGTGACTCTGATTCATGGTCAGCTTAAAGCAATCAGTTCCTTGGGAAAGGAGTGCTATTTTAGACTCTGAATAAACCACAACAGTCAAAATGCCATAAGAACTAATGCACATAATTACCACAAGAGTGTAGGGCGCCTCTTTCTTCTGGACCTCTTCTGCAGCATTTGAAGTGGAAGCCTCTGCAGAGCTTGGACCGGTCGGTGACGTATCAACAAACGTCTCATCCACGACTCGGAAGCGGATCTCTTCCCCAATGTCCATGTAAAGGTCATGGGCCCCTTCTTCTGTCTCATATTCCCACACCCACACCTGCTCTGCTTCATCACTGGCCAAGAATTAAGGAGGGAAACAGGATTCTGCTTGACAGATCACTTTCTGACAGTTCTAAGAATAGACTCTATTCAAAGCCTTTTTGCAGTTATTTTCTAAACCACAATGTGCTGTCCCAGGTCACTGTCTGCACAGCCCAGGACCCCCATTCTTATTAGATTTTTCCCCCCAGAAAAACCCAGCAGAAGAAAAGACCCCCAGACAAGCAAAACTCCTCAGACCCACGACAACCTCACCTACCACACTGAAATATATCAGACGCACACGTATGTAGACATTGTACACGATGTGGTAAAACCTGCGCTCTATCTTCAGCAGCAGCCAAGACTAGAGGCAGGGATTACAGCTGGGCAGGGGACACTGCCATTCATTACTATCAGCAGGCACAATGATCCTGCAAAACCTAATGAGCGTGAGGGCCTGTCTAGCTGCGATAACAGTCTGTGGGACTTGCCCGACAGAAGGGCTTAGCTTCTGACGCTGAGCACCTTCATTGTTGCAGTGGTGAATGCCTGTTGGGCCAGCACTGCACAATCTTTTGAAATGAAGTAGTGAAGTTATCAAAGGTGATCAAAGGATACAACTTAGCTGGCTGCTGCAGGGATTCTGGTGGGATGACAATATCATCAAAGAATCCAAGAGAAACTGTGGAGAAAAGAATTTGGTTAAGACTGAAACAATTCTTTGCAAATGATGTTCGACAGTGATTCCTAAAATGCATTTCTAGGCTCATTCTCCTTCCTCTCTCAGGAAGGACATTGAGATTATGCAGGAATTACTCTTTGAGCCACAATGCTCAATTTCAGTTGGCAGCAAAGCAACTATCCAGCTGAAGTACATACAGCAACAGAGGGCACAGTCTTCGTGCCCACTGGGAAAGGAAAAGGTTGTTTGGAGCAGGAATGGAAATGAAAGCGTTCCAAGAAATTAGTCAGATGCTATAGAGGTCTGTGACAAAAAAGAGCTTAGAAATCACAGATGTAGTATGTTAAATAAAGACTGATATAAAGTTAGAACAGCTCCCACATCCACCTTGAGATTTCATGATGTTGAATTTTATCAGGGAATGGACCATGCCCAAATTCAGCAACAAAAGCAGCCAAGGTAACCGTATTGTCCTAATTTAACAACTGAGCAGCAGAGCTCCCTGCATGGAAGACTCCTAGAGGAAAGGAAAGCAGCTCATCAATTATATATTCCATGACTCCGGCTGCACTTTATGCTCACAAAGACATTTCCCTGACATGTTTTTAGGTACAGGAAATGAACACAAATTTGCACAGCACTATAGGGAAAATACATCAGACCAACACAAGCCAATAGTTCCACTTTGAAAAAAACATTCTGTTAAATTCTGTTAACTGAAGCAAGAAAATTAATCCAGTCTACGCTCTAAATGGGTTTGCCTGTTATTCTTGGGCAAAAGGAAAAGGGAGTGCAGACAAAACCATCAAGGTCAAGGGAAGCTGCCAGGCTCAAACTACCAATCACCCTCAGATCACAGCAGCACTAGATGCCAGTAATAGCCATTAACCAGCCCACAGATATCATTACTCCAGCCAAAATCAGTGTCTCAACAGAGCCAAGAACTCTGCAGCTCATGTGTCCCTAATGTCAGAAGGTGCAGTTTACCGTGGACGCCATCCTGACTGCAGCTTTTAATCTGTCCAATCAGAATCTCATCCAGGAAGGGATGGAAGACCACATAGCGGAAATGCACTTAAAAGAAAACAGATCATTAATGTTATGCCCATGTTAGTAAACTATAGTCCTCCCACAGGGTAGCAGCCATTAAAACAAAATCCCACATCCTATATGCCCTCTAAAACACCCAGTTTCTTTTACAACTTCTTCAGAGGCACTGATTAGATAGAAAAATGGGAATAAGAGATCTGGTTCCTAACTGGTTTGTACATATTCTGGCAGCAGCTGGATCAGCAGTGTCCTGTTCCCAGCTCCTCAGTTTTGCAAGAAGTTCACAGAGAGAAAGTGTAAGATGATAAACATGGAGCATGGCTGGCTTCTGATTAAATTATGATGGAAGCACAATGCCTCACAGTCAAGAGTATCAGTTGAAATTATACTTTCTTGTAATACTTCTGCCTTTTATATTTGTCTGCAATGCTGTATTTCCATTAAATTAAATCTTCTAAATCAAGTATTATCAGATTAAACAAGGTTCTCTAACATAACTGGATTTTTCCTCCAAGCTAGATAAAATGTTTCTAACTAAGTACATGGCACTTACTACAAGAATGCTACACTAAGACAATCGCAGTCAAACAATGCTTCTGAGAAATTAAACATAATTTTAGTTGTACCTCCTCAGTGCTCCTCTTTTACATAAAACTAGGCAGTGCATTAAAGAAAGAGTTATTACCAGACACAGCGGGATTTATCAAAGTGTTACACCAGATTCTGAAAGCAGACTTTTTTCCCAAACTCGGATAGAAAAGTTCTCTTCTTTCAGTTCAAGGAGTAATTCTAAGTTGAGAAGCTGAATGGAGATTAAAGCAAGCAGGAAAGCCTATCCTCCTTCAGTATTAGAAAAGCTTTTATTTTTAGGAAATGAGTTCTACTCCCCTTAGACAAGGGGAAGCACATAGAGTCAGTGCAGTTCCCTTCTAACAGGAGATATTTCATGTGTTCAACCTATGATTTCACACTGTAAACTGAAACCAGAAAAATGCATCTCTTACCAGTTTAAACCTTTATTTTAACTTTAAAAAATGAAATTTGCTTTTATGCACTTACTTCCAGTTTTCACTCAGATTTGCCAAGAGTCAAAGTAAAGAAATGAGTAATTTCTTATTAAAAGAAGTCACTAGAAATGTATGATGAACCAATCTAGTTTCTACAAAAGTGTTGTAAAACTCCCAGCTAGTACAAAAGCATTAAATGCTGTGCAAATGCTACATGTAGAAACAGGTTTCTTATCCTAGCTAGGGAATATGCTTCATAAAGAAAAAATATCAGAGAAATGCAAACCAATTATTACAACTTATTTTCTATGTGCAGACTTTCGACCTTCAATTAAATTAACCCTCTTCTTACCCCACACCTATGGCTCTAACTGTAGAACAGAGATGGGCTGCTGGAGAAGGCAAGAAGGACTGGCTATTTAAAGCTGTATTTGTACCCAAAGCAGCAAAGAAAATAAGAGACTTTCACCATGTTCCTCTTGCCCTCCTAACAGGAACAGAGCTAAGGCTGTCAACTTAACGTTGTCACTGTCTCTAACAACTGAACTCATCTTACATTTCCAGATCATTAATTAAGCTTCTGCAACACAATGTAACTGAGGAAAAGCACTTACCCTTGGTATGTGATGCACCATCCCCAGGAAATATGTATGAATCTTCCAGTTTTGTGATATCATACAGACAGATGCAGAGCCCAACATTGTATACAACCTGATAAAAGAAAAAAAAAAAAATCAAGAGCAGTAAATCAAGCAAACCACCAGGTAAAATCAAGCAAACTATGGAATTCATACATTTTGCACACCTTTTCAAAGGGCAGCAATAGAGGGACGGAGGTTATTTTGGAACACTGCCTTCAACACCACCAGCAGCATAGGGAAACCCCAATCCAAGTGTTGTGGGAACACATTTTCACTGGCACTGGAAAAAACGCTGCTACAAAGAGAAACCTTTGGGGAAATTGTCAGCGGTGAGAGAACCTGAGCTGCTAAGACAGTAAAGAACTCCCCATCATTCACCAGCCTCAGTTTGTCCAAATGCTAAACACGCTTTTTGCTAGAGTTGCACTCTCAGAAGCCTCCAGGCTTGCCTTTTATCTTCATTATATCAGCTCTGGGGAGACACAGGGCAAACTCTTGGTTTCTCTGCTACTTCTGAGACAGCTTCACTGTCTATGAAATTTGAGGCATCCACCAGTCATCAGTGGATGAAGGAAGACTTTTGCTTTTCATAACCTAGATCCCTTCAGCTTGCTCTTTTGAGCTCCTTTCACATTTACAGCTGCATTTTTTAGTTTTGCACCTGCTCCATGTTGAAAGCCGTACACTTAGCACAGTCCTGGGACTGCACAGGGAAACTCTGACCTCCAGGGCCACAAGAAAACACTTTTTATATGCTGCATTGAAGACTAATTTCTTATTGCCATCATGTATTTCAATTAATAAGCACAGGCTAAATCAGCTACTAACAGCATCATTTCTCTTCCAGTATTAGTGTTCGACATGTGTTTATATAGTTGTTTTTTTTCTTTAAATTCCCCACTGGATGGATTAGTTTGCACTTGTTTTTCAGGCTGCGTTTTGGATTGCTTCTTTTAACACAAACCAGCAGCTGCTCTCACTTCTCTTCCGTGTTCCTCTGCCCCATCTGGTGCCTCAGTATCTTCCCATTACAACATCAGCCATTAGAAAAATGTCCCCTTTGAGATGATACGTGGCTGTCTCTTTATTTACAGTCGCGGGGGATGGCCTTCACATCCAAACAACTCTGACACCTCACCCGCGCACCTCAGTAGGCACAAACACAAGGAAGGAACGCTCGGGGACGTTGCGATGCCTACATCAACCTATACGTGACCCCTGTTTTACCTTATTGGCCAATTTCTTGTTTAGCTCTTCAGCAATAGATTCGTTCAGTTTCCTTTCAAACTGCCAGGGAGGAATTCTTACAGTGTCAGTCATCTCCACCAGGACAAACATGGTGGCGGGGGGCGAGGAGACGCCAACCTCGGGAATTGGAGCGCTGCGAGGGCCAGGCTGGGAAGGGGAAGGCGCTCCAAGGTGCGGGGCCACTCCGGTGGGGCGGGGTCCCGGCTATCCCGAAGGGATCGGGCGCGGGCCCGGGAGCGGGGCCGGGAGCGGCCCTCAGCCCCGCCGCACGCGGAGCCGCGCCGCGCGCCCCCGCCACTTCCGGCGCCGCCGCAGCCAATCGCGCTCGGCTGGCGGGTCGCGCGCCCTGATTGACAGCCGCAGCCGCCATTTTGTCCCTCCTCGGGCGGGGCGGGCCCGGCTGCCCCCGGAGCGGGGAAGGATCCGAGGATCTCCGGGTTTGGGCTGGTTTTGGCCAATATAAACGCGGAAAGGGGCTCAGCACCCTGGCGTCCTTTGCAGGGATGCTGTGTAGTTCGCTCCTTCCCCTCCACCTCCGGCAGGTGGGTACCTGGGCGCGCTCTCTGTGCCACAGCTAGAACAGTTCTCGACTGCGGCTATTCTGGTTTAATTTATCATTTTCGTAACCTTCAATCCAGATAAGGCAGCAAAGATCACAAAAGCACGGAACAGGTCAGATAGGAAGGGGCCACGGTGGGGCATCTGGTCCAACCTCCCTGCTCAAGCAGGGTTGATAAATAACACAGAGAATAGAAATTTTCAGACAGTCTTCTATGTGCCCTGTGCAGATAAAGAATGCCTGCTTTCTAATGCTTCAGATTGTGCTAGAAAGTGTTTTCCAGACATTTTGATATGGTGTTCATCCCAAAGCACATGGCACAGGAATGGCATCCAGAGGGTTCTTGGGCTCCCTCTCCAGTGAGGGAGACTCCACAGCCTCTCTGGGCGATCTGTTCAGCGGCCGGGCACCTGCACGGTGAAATTGTTCTTCACGGCCAGGTGGAACTCCCTGGGCACCAGTTTCTGCCCCATTGCTTGCTGTGCTATTGTTATGAATGGATTTGATGTCTAAGCTTTTGTCTGCTTACCTCCTCACAGTTTGGAAGTTCCCTTGTTCATGTAGTTGTTAGTTCCACCCCTATGTATTTGCCCTATACCCAGTTTGCATCCCCAGTTAACTCCCGGAGCCTCTGTATCCCTTCCTGCCGTTGACACCTTTGTTAAAATCCCTTATAGAAGAAATCCTACCAGTTTGTTTTGCTGTTTCTAGTAGTTTGAAGCCCCTTCTGTCCCTTACACTGCGTCGGTTAGTTCAGAAGCTGCTCCCAGGAAGTTGCTCCCAGGGAAGATTTCCCGTTTCCCAGAGAGCCTAGTGTCTACTGTATATCAATTTTTGGACTTCAACATAAATCGGAATATAGCCAGACAACAAGCCAAGAGCAGAGACAGCAAAATGATCCACACCTACGTGCAGGGAAAGTTTCCAGGAGCTGGAGAGGACCCGCAGAATTTCTGAAGCAATTGCTGTAAGCAAAGGAGCCAGAGCGAGGTAAAGCCCCTAGATCAACGAGTTGCAAAGTGAATCTTTTGACATATCCTTCAAGGGCAAAGACTCCGATCCGTCACGAACCCCGAGCCCCCACCCCCATAGGCTATCCTTTTAATAAAGGCCTTCTCAAGAAAGGAGCACAAGGTCTCCTGGCCCGTTTATTTACTTCACTATTGCTTGGCACCACCAGGAAGAGTCTGGCTCCAAACTCTTGGCGCCCTTCATGGACATACACATTGATGAGGTCCCCTCTCAGTCTTCCCAAGCCTGAACAGGCCCAGCTCCCTCAGCCTTTCCTTGGAAGAGAAGATCTCCAGTCCCCCCTTACCCTTGTTACCCTCTGCTGGACCTGCTGCAGGAGCTCCATGTCTGTCTTGCACTCAGGAGCCCAAAGATGAAAGTCTCTGCCATTTCTTCAGCTGTTTGCCCACATCTCCAGCAAACCTGGGTGGGTTTATAATCTTTGCACCTGGAAGTCCCTCACAGCTCTGTCTGCCCAATGCTTAGGTCAAGGATTTTTTCAGGGACAAACTGCCACCATACAGAGCTGGCATAATTTGTGAGTGTTAATTGCCAAAGAGAAACCAACCCCCATGGTATAATTTTTGAGGCCTCGGTGTGTTCTGCAGTGAGGGAGAAGCAGCATGAGGGATGGCAGAAAACAAGGGGGGTGCACTAACGTCTAAGGTTTGTCAGGGAAAGTGAAAGGAGGTTGTTTGAAGTGTGCTTAAAAAAAGATCCACCAGGAAAACCAAACATCCCTGGCTGACAGTGAAAACTGCACTGTCAGCATCATGGCTTTGATGCTAAGGCTAAGTGTGTCATCCCCCACGCTCCCCAGCAGCATGTGGTGGGACAGTAAGGAGAGCACTTTAGGTAAGAAATCATTAAACATCGAGTTGTCTGGGAAAGGGAGGGGGAAACAAGGTTGGAAATACCCTAGTTAGGCCTCATTAAGAAGGTACCTGTCTTGGATAAGGAGGTGTTGATTTCTTCTTAATTACTGTGTTTCATTAGGGTCTATTAGGTTGTGGGGATGTTGGTTTTTTTTAAATAAACATGGCTGGTCTGCCCATGTTTGGCATGTTAGTATTAAATAGTGGGCCCAGAAATAAGATTTCCCCTGTCTCCTGGGAAAAGCAGCATTTTTTCTTGGAGCAACATCTACTGTCTCAGCAAGGAGCTTTGCTGCCAGCACAGCAGACACCACTCTATCAGAACACCTCAACCCAAATCCCTAGTGTTTCTTGCTTTTCTTGTCCTACTTCAGGGAGCCTTACAAAGGCTCCTTTCTCCCACACTGCAGTCACAGCTGCACTAATCTCGGCACAGCACAGTTTTGTTGGCACATATGCTGCATCCCTTGCTGTTCTGTCCTGGCCTCATGTAGGTCTGGCAATGCAAGGTTTGACCTTTACCTAGTGCAGCTTTTGCAGGTGTCTATAGCTACTTCACTCAGAAGAGGAAATTGTTCTCAACCCTGTCCTGACAGCAGGGGAAGAAATAGCTTTGGTATCAGACAAAGAGAATTTAGGCACTGCTGGTTTTGGCAAGGTGATCACTCTGGATGCTTGTATATAAGAACTGTAGGGTTAAGTAGGGGCATGAGCTCAGGGAATAGTAGACTGAAATACCTGGGGGAGCATGGGAGATGGAGAGAAGTGGATTTAGACAGAGTCGTATCATGCTTCCATTTCTAGCGCATTCTTGAGCTAATATTTTCCATGCTTCCAATAACCATGCCCCACTGGGGGCTCTTGGGTGCCCAATACAAAGCAGTCACATCTCCCTTCAGCCTTATCCACAGCCCCCAAAAAACAACTGTGTGAGCAGCAGGTCTGCAAGGCTTTGCTTCATACTGTCTTGGGTCCCGTTGGTGAGGTCTTTCGTATGCTATGAAGTGCTGACACCAAGCAAGATGTGCAGGATCTCTCTCCTATATCAGTTCTGTGATTGCCAACAAGGGCTGAATGCTGTGGGCCACTACTCAGTAAGGACAATAACATTCTTCTTCTCTGTGCAGCTGTGTGTTTTGCTGAAACTTGCAGGTACTTTGATTTCATGCTGGGGAAACTGAATTGTGTGCAGAGAAGGCTGGTGATGGCAGTGTCAGATAAGCTTCACTGCCTCCGCTACCAGGCTACAATCACCCCAAAACCAAGTCTGGATTTCAGTGTTTCAGCCTCCACCAGGAACATCCCAGGCTGTGGGAAATGATTTCCAGTCTCACTTTCTTCAGGTAGCCCCTCCCCAATCCCAAGTAGTGCATGCCTGGGCTGCCTATGCATGACAGATGTTGCTCTGTTCCCACCTAGGTTTTCTCCTTGGAGGATTTCCATATTTCACAAGTGCTGTCTTCAATGTAGAAATATAAACAAAAGCCAAATTATGCTCTGTAAAATATGGGTGTTGCCTCAGCTAATGGTAGTGCTCAGAGTTATACTATATTTATAGCTGCTGCTGAAGTGTCTTGCTGCTGGAGATGATGTGAACAGCTTTGTTTTGCTGACTTGTCTCCTCCCAGTACTACTGACGTGGTGAATACCCAGAAATCCACAGAGCCTGTACATACCTGTTTATGCACAGCCATAAAGTCTCTCGACTCTCTTTCAGCAGTATTGGGGCTTTTCCAGTATTTCAGAGCATGGTTCTCAGTTGCTGGGTTGTGGGGGTTTTTTTTTGGTGTTTTTTTTTTTTTAAGCTTTAGCTGCTGGAATCCAGGAGTTGAAGAGTTTTTCTGTCCCTCAGAGAAAATACCAGACATTTCTCATTCTCTTCATTGTACAGAAAACCTGGAAAATAATATTTGAAGTTACCTGGAGGGTTGGAACCTTTGAGGAGAATGAAAGAAGCCCCCAAATTACTTGGTTTAAGATCTCCTCTGTCCCCATATGCCCATGGCTCTTGGAGAAAACTGTCTCAGGGATGGTAGGGGAGGTGAGTGGTAATTTGCATCTCAACAGTTCTAGGCCTCCTTTGATTGACTCCAAAGGAATTATGTATCTTCTCACATAAAAAGTTCTCCTCACTCCTGCCTTTGCTTCCATCTCTGCAGGCATCTCTGGCACCCCCACTCCCACTCTCTGTTTGATCAAAGCTTCCCCTCTTCTCCTTTTATCATTTTTAAATCATGCCTGCTTTAGACTCCCTGCCTCCTCTGCTGCAGCACATGCCCAGTGTCACCTTCCAGCCAAATGTACTTCAAGCTCCTGTGCATTTTCCATCAGCAGCCTTTATGTGGGAGAGCCAAAGTTGTACCTCCAGAAAGGAGAAGCCATCTCAGGAGAAACTCAGAGGGGAGACTGAGAGCTGGCTGGGGCCTCCTCCCCTTGTTTTGCAAAAGTTCTGAAGAGAAGAATGGAGAGATAAGACTTGTGGTATCTGTAGGGCATGAATGTGGCTCCTGTTCTGTCCTGGAAAACTACTTGAAAAGCCACAACAGAGTGTGATGGACAATGGCAGAACCCACTGGCACTTGGAGTTTCAGTGCTTTTTGGTGTCCTTGCCATGGGTTGTTCTCTTCTGCCCATGGAGTTTTTTTCTGCATTATAATTTATTGACAGGAGAGAGACAAGTGCTTTGTGATCTCATCACTCTGTCAAAGCCCTTGGGACAGCCCCATATCAACACTCAGGACTGGCATGGATGGATGGATGGATGGATGGGTGGATGGATGGATGGATGGAGGGATGGATGGAGGGATGGAGGGATGGACGGATGCATGGATATAACCAGGTGGAGCAGTTGTAACCCTCTCTCCTGACTCTCTGCCATGCCTCATGGTTCCCACACAACTTGTGCACCACCCTGCAGCCCTGAGGGTTGTTTCTGGAACAGGTCTATTTGGCATCACCATATTCAGCTACTTAGAATGTATCAAGGAAAGAGTTTAAGGAAACAAAAGCAACCTGCAGCCACCCCATGTCACAGGATGCCCATGACAGCTCCCTGCAGCACTGACACTGCACCATGGTTGTTCGGGGTTGTTGTGAATTTTATTCCAGGATTACAGGGATTTGCTTGGTAAAGTGCTGATATTGACTACCTTTCTTCTCCAAAATGAGGCTGATATCATCTAAATCCCCCTTGAGTTATGCCTACCCAGTCTGTTCTTACCAGCCTCCAGTGATGGAGACCCTGATGCTTGGCTGGGCAATCTACTTGAGTAATTAACTGTCTGTTCTGTGAGAAAGTGTTTCCTAATGTCTAACATCAATCTTACTCTTTGTAATTTAAACCCCATTACTCCTCTCCCTATTCCCCAATGGAATCAGCAAACGATTCTGCCCTCATCCGACTGCCCTACACCCCGACTGAGAAAGTCTCAGGCCAATTTAGAGCATGGCCTCTGCCCGCAGAGGTGGCTCCCCTGAGCACAGTCACACAAGCACAGGGGAAAACAGAAAGAAAAGATCTTCTGGCACAGTGCACTGACAGAAATGAGACCCTTAGAAAGCACACGGGTTTGTGATGGCTGGCTGTGAGCCCCGAGGGAATGGGGCAGTAAGATGGGTTTGCGGCATGTGCCTCCTGTTCTCTCCTACTGCACCGGTGGTGACTGTAGTACCCTGGGGTGCTTGGGCAGGCGGGAAGAGCCGGCTGCAGGCACCAGTGAGACTTGGGGTGACAGGGGAGAGGTTTCACCCCTTGTGAGGGACCCTGTCTGCATCCCTGCCTGCAGTGCACCCCACCCTGCTGTCCCTGCAGCCTGTGGGGCTGCCCCACTGCGTCCGGCTGTGCCACCGATGTGCGTCACTTTGCGCAACCGGAGCGATGCAGCTCCCCGGGGCCGACCCTCGTCACCTCCGGCCCCCCATACAGACTTTCTGCTTTAAGCCTAGCTAGCTCCGAAATGACCAGGCTGATCCCTCCCACCTGCCCGCTCCCCCTGGCCCGGCCCTGACGTCAGGGGAAGGCGTGCGGATGCGTGTGTGTTCGAGGCGCACATCATCCACACATCAGATAGCGCAGATCCATCAGCCGGCAGGAGCCAGCCGACAAAGCCCCCCGGAGCCGGGCTGCAGGCGAGACCGCGGCCCCTCGCAAGGCAGCGGAGGAGCGTCGGGCCCCTCCGAGCACCGATGCTCTGCAGAGCGCAGCTCCAGGGAGCCCGTCGCTGCTAAGGAGGTGAGTAAGGGGAGGCACAATGGCCATGCAACGCGCCAGGGCTATTGTAGCTGGAGATTAAACTTCACGGTCCACGTTTTTCCTTGAAACCTGCTTTTTCCTTTTGACAGTGGAGAGGTGCGAGGATGAAGCGTGACTTCCCTCCGGTTTGGTTATTCTCCACCAGCCTCAGGAACAATAACTCCCCTGGGGGTGGCGGCGGCAATGTTGCACGTCTGCTTTGGCTTGGGGGCAAATAATCCAGGTCTTTGCCACGGAGGGCTGAGCTCAGCTGGGATCCAGCTCTCGGATGCCGGGTGAGCGGGAGGCAATTTGTGAAAAATCTGACTTATTAAAGTGGGCTGATAGTGACAGGGGCTGAAATTGGGATTTCTTTGGACTGGATGCACTATTCCTGCCGATGGCAAGTTAGATCCACAAAGGAGGAAGGAAGGACACAGACGAAGATGTCTGTGCCATGTCTTTGAAAGATGCTATGCTAATTAAAAAAATAAAAACCATCACAAGAAAGTAAACAAATCTCACAAATTTTTTATTTGGGAATGATGATTATGCATACATGCTTAAAAGGTAAAATAAGCCTCCATGATGGTTTCTCCATTTGCTTCTCCTTTGCAGTTGTCAGCCTGCTTGCTTTCCCTCATGGCCTCTCTGAGAACTGGGCAGCCCAGCACTGACTAAGGGAGCTTTTTATAATCAATCCATAAAGGTGACATTCATATTTTAGCGCTAAGCAGGCTGTATCGTAGGCGAGACTATCTCAGCAAAAATCTCTGGAGTTGGGAGTGTGATTGGCTTAGCTGGGGAGGGGATGCTGTCAGTGTGCATTGCCCAAAAACCGCCTAGTTTTATTTTTCCTATAGTAATTTGTCTCATCAAAGGGATTTGTAATAGGCAGGGTAGGTGAGAAAATTGCTTTGCTTGATATTTAACTCTTGACATGATCTGGTGACCAAAACCGGGAGAGGGGGGGAGCTGGGAGGCTTTCATTAGCATCAGACAGAGACAGCATTTATAAAAATCTGCCAGACACCAAGGCTGTGAGCCTTCTCTGAGGAAGGAAGGATGGAGAAACATAACCCAGCCAGCGTTGCACTGGCCCTGCTCGCAGAAACCCCTTCCTGGAGCCATCGTGGTTTCCCAGCTGGTTCCTGCCCTTTATGGCAGCCCCCCTGGGATCTCTGATGGCCAACGTGTTGTTGTTGGGTCCCTCGGCAGGTGAATGTGCCCAGCAGCCGAAAAATTGGATTTTTCGTTTTGCATTGATCTCTGGGGACACGGTCATGCGTCTGGAGGGGTGTAGCTCTTCTCTGTTTCAGCCTGTGTCTAGACAAGCTAAGTCTGGGGGGGCATCAGCCTCCCCGAGAATGGCAGCGGGCCAGAGCATTGCTTTCTGTGCTCCACGGGGTGAGGAGATGGCTGCTGGCAGCTGGCTGTGGAGGTGGGGTGTCTTTTTGACATACAGAGATCTTTTTTTTCTAATGGGGCAGGTTTACTGGGATAGTAAGCCTGACTCCCGAACTGAGGCCACGGGCATTCACAAGGGATGGAGAAAACGTGATGGAGAGTGGCGTGGGAGAGCCCGTGCAGGAGATTGCTGCAAAAGGCAGCAGAGGGAGAATAGCCCCCAGCTCCTTGGCTGGGGCGGGGGGAGCAGTGGCACTCGGGAGAGCCGAGTGTGGTGGCAGGCAGCTTCCGAGCTGGGGATTTACAAAGAGAAGCGGCGCCGTGAAAGAGAACTACCCACAAAGGCTACGGTCTGGCCAGCCGAAGGGTCACGTCCAGAGCCGGAGCGTGAGGGCCGCCAGCAAAGCGGCCACCCATCCGCCAGTCCATGCTGGGCATCCCGGGGGCTCCAGCGGATGGGAAGGAGCACAAAGGAGCGCCGCACAGGAGGGCCGGCTCAGCGAGGGCGATTAAGCTAATTAAATATGTATTTCCCCGCCCGGGCGAGGGAGCGTGAGGGTTTTTTTTTCACTGCCACTAATGAATGGGGAGTGGCAGACAGAGGCTGCTGCCTCTTCAAAAGGCTCTTTTCCCCCCTTCTAGGGGGCCTTGAAAGGCTGTTTAGTTAAACAAGGTCACAGCCAGCACCCAAGTCAATGTGTTTGGCTTTAAAGAAGGGGAGAGAGACAGTGATTTTATTTGATAAACCGCAGACCTTTCAGTCGCTGCTGATGAATGGGGTACTTGGATCTCGAGATAAAAGCTGATGTGTCTACTGCCTGTCTGCCTTAATTGGCCTGGGTTTCCTGCCTCCGCTTGCGAGGGCTCCTGACTGTCAGCTCTGCTTGTTCAGGAGCCTGTCCTCCAAAAAATATAAAAGCAAAGCTGGCTTCTGCTACCAAAGAAGCACCTGTCACCAGAGGGCTCTGGGGTTTGGCTTTGAGATTTTTTTGGGGGAGGGAGAGAAGGTGGACAGGGAAGGAGGTGTTTTTTATAAAGAGCATCCTTTCAGGAAGCCCTGGGCTTGCAGCCACTTGCCTCCTTGGCTTGGAGGACTGTCACCCCGGGAGACCCTCGGAGCAAAGCCACCAAGAGGAGACAGGGAGGAGCAAGGTGGAGGTCCAGCAGTGGCAGTGGAGGGTTACTCTGGAAAGGCTTCCCATGCCCCGCGGCAGAGCCGAGATGCTGCAGTCTCTCCACTTGCTTCCTCAAGTGACCCGGATTTCGTCCCTGCACTGTATACGTGCGTGGGGTGGACATAGTGTCGTGGGGTGGTGTCAGCCAAGCTGGGAGAGACCTGAGGTGGGGAGAAGAGATGCTCTCATGCTCAGAAGAGATTACTGTGACCACAGGAGATTGAGGAGAGGGTGAAAATGCCTCTTGTGCTGAGGTACTCCCTCCTTATCCCCTGCTGGGGCTGCATTGTAGAGAAATGTTTGGGGAGAGGGTGCTGGGGTGGAAAGCAGGGAGGGAAGGAGGACAGCAGAGGTTTTCCCTAATCTTTGTCTGGGCTGGGAGGGGAGGAGACACTGGTGAAGATATGCCTGTGTCCCCACTCTTCTTTCAGCCTGCTTTTGCCCTGAGTTTAATTTCCTCAGTCCCTTTGTTTGCAGCAGGGATTTAAATGAAGTGGGAGGTAGGATGCAGCCCTGGAGTCCTCCATGTGCCAAAGCTCCTATGCAATCTCAGCTTCACCAGCACTGCCAAAGCCAAGAATTCAGCTGCTGGCACCAAGGCTGACTGACAAATCTGGGATTCTTGGTCCAGGTACTGAAGAGGGGCTGAGTGCTGCTGAGCGAGATGGCCTCGGCCTGGCTCCAGGACAGAGATCTCTGCTCCAGGCCCTTCTCCAAGCAGGAGATAGAGCAGGCAGCTCCATGACATGTCCAGGCAGTGCATCCACTAAGGATGGGGATCCTACAGCCTTGCTGTACCCTGTCCCATTGTTTATCCCAGTGAGCTGCCACCCTACACTAGTGCTCCCCTCCAACATCCCCACGGGCCATCCAGAGTGCCTGTGGGGGATTGCACCTCGCTTGTTCTCCCACAAGGAGCAAGCTCAGCTCCTGGGGGCAAACAGCAGCCCAGGAGGGCATCTCTGCTGCTCCCTCAGCTCTCAGGAACAGACTGTCTGCCTCCCCAGCAGTGTCCAGCCTGCTCCCATTCTTCACCACTACTCACCCCCCAAAACAGGGAGCCTTCCAGGGCACCTGGGCCTTGGCTGGTCCCACAGGTGAACCTGGGGCAAACCCATTCTTGGTTGCCACTTCACCAGTGCACACTGTTTTGTCCCTGCAAGCTCCCCCTCCTGTGCACTCCCTTATTTTAATTTTGCCTCTGGGAAACTTCCATTTTTCCAGCCCTCTGTGGATGCCAACCAACTCCTTCAGCATACTAATAGTTTGCTCCAAGCATCCTTATTCAGGTTAAAACCCTCCATTGTCCCTAAACTGGTGGGGGGATGGAAAGGCCTCCTCTGCCAGAGAAAGCCGCACAGAGGAGGTGCACCATTTTCATAGTGACAGCCTCAGGTGGAAGTGGGTGAGGGGAACAGGAATTGCCTAGTCCCTCCTTGGCACTTCAGCTGCTCTAGAAATCTTTTCTCGTGTCCTTGATGCCTGCTAATTTCAGAGTGGAGGTGACCCCCTTTTGCGCTTCCCCCCAGGGCCTTCATGTCTCAAAAGGCCACAGTGAATCAGAAAAGAAATCAAATAATTCTCTATGTTTCCCGGTGTATGCAGGTGTTGTCCCAAAAGATGCTGCATGCCCCAGTGGGGTGGAAAAGGGCTAATGGGGTTGCTGGGGAAGGGGATGGAATACATGGGATATTGGGCTTCTCAGCTCCAGGCAATGGAAACTCCTGAGCCTGAGGAGCAATGGAAGTGGGTGAGCTCCCACCCAGTGCACCCAAAGAGAGGTGCCCTCAAGCAACCCCTGGTGTGGGGCACCCTGGGACAGAGGCACAGTGTCAGATGCAGCAACTGATTGGAATAAAAATCAACAGAGCAAGGACTTTCTGAGCAAGTGGCAGCAGTGCTGATCACACATCAGAGCATCTGGGAGACTTAAAAATGCACAGCGCCTCCAATTTCATGCTGGGGTGCTTTGTCAAGGACAAGAGTGTCCACAATTGTGATTGCTCCATCTGCAGGGTTCCTGTGCCTTAGGGCTTTAACTCCTTGAGAATGGCAGGATGCCTTCAGAAACTGGAGCCTGATGATGGCAGCAGCAGGAGGTTGTGCTTCTGTGGTGGCTGGACTGAGGTGCCTGAGGTGCATGAGGGTTGCTGGCAGCCTCACCACAGTCTCCTGGTGTTCCTTCTTTCTGTGGGAATGTGCCTGGAGGGACAGCAGCTGCTGGCTGGGGTTGGGGTTGTATCCTAAATCCAGCGGGGCTGAAGCAACCTCCTGTGCTGAGAAGACCTCAGACCCCTGACCTTGATGTACTGACCCGTTGTCTCAGCCTTTTTGCTTCACTTTTTAAATCAGAAATCTCAGGATGGGGGAAGTTCTCAGGGTCTGGGACTGGAGGCCCAGGCATGCTGGCACTGCATGGGCATCCTTCCCAAAATGGTCCCTGCCTGTGGCAACCCATGCTCCACTGCTTCTTTTTCCAGGGTGTGCTTTTTAGTGACTTCATCTCTAATATGTGAGATTATCCTGGCAATTGAAAGTTTGAACAAACCAGGTTTTTCTCTTGGGATTGATTTTCTGGAACATCCCAGGTGACTCCAAGCTGGGAAAGGCTTCCTGGGGCAATTCCCAGTGCTGGAGGTTGGTGTCCAACGCTGAAGGCTGGCAGCATGTGGGAGCTCCCTGTGCCCACAAATGGTTGGGAGCCAAGGGACAATTCCTGGCAGTAAATTGTGCCAAAAGCCTCACAGAAGGTCCTGTAACCCCCAGCCCCTTTTGCTCCCCAGGTCACCAGCAGTAGGCCCACACGCCTGGGCATCCTTTCTCCAGCTGCTCACCCATCCGATCCCAAAATGGAGGAGCCCACCGACCCCACCATGTCATCGGACCCCAGCGCCCCGCCAGCAGTGCCACCCCTGCACTCCCCCAAGTCGCCAGTGTGGCCCACCTTCCCCTTCCAGCGGGAGGGCAGCCGCATCTGGGAGCGGGGCAACCTCCTGCTACGGGACCTGCCCAGCCCCCTCCCCACCAAGAGGACCAGGACCTACTCGGCGTAAGTACCTGGTGGGTTTGGGAATGTCCAGTTGAGCCGTGGTCACCTGCAGTGCCTGCAGAACCCTTTGCACCTGGTGCATTTTGCCACCGCGGTGCCCAGCATCTCTGCACACCCCTGCCCAGAGTGCTGTGGGTGGGTGCCATGCATTCGGCCTGGAACTGCCATGGTCGTAGCAAAAATCTCTCCCTGTGCCTCTGCCTGGGCAAGTGCCACCAGTGAAAAGTCTTCTCTTTCCTCCTGTAGGACAGCGCGTGCCTCTGCTGGCCCCATCTTCAAGGGCGTCTGCAAGCAGTTCTCTCGCTCCCAGGGCCACGGGTTTATCACCCCAGAGAATGGCACTGAGGACATTTTCGTGCATGTGTCTGAGTAAGTTCCAGGGCTGTGCAGTGCTGGAAAACTCCAGGGAAGCCATGCCATCAGCATGGAGCTGGAGACTTTTGGGCTGGGGTCTCCATGGGGTGGACACGGGTCTCTGCTTGTCCTGTACCCTCCATCATCATTGGGCTTTCTTTTCCAAGGCACAATTGGTGGGTCAGGTACCCTCCTTCATTCTGGGGGGTCCGGGGCAGGGGTCCATCTCTTGGCTGCAGCAGCAGCACCACCACCTCTCCTTTCCTCTCCTGCAGCATCGAGGGAGAGTATGTCCCAGTGGAGGGGGATGAGGTGACATACAAGGTCTGCCCCATTCCTCCCAAGAACCAGAAGTTCCAGGCAGTGGAGGTGGTCCTCACCAACCTGGCGCCCCACACGAAGCATGAGACATGGTCTGGCCAGATCATCGGCTCCTAGGCACCCAGCGAGGCCGCCAGCCACTCAGCCCCATGGAGCAAGCCTGCCCAGCCGCTCACAAGGGGTGTGGGGGGAGCCGAGGCGGCGGCGGGGCCGGGGCTGCCCCCAAACATGCAGGCGTTTGCGTTCAGTGTCTTTTATAAGGTTACGGTTTCCTTTGTCTGTGTGTGTTTGTAAGTGTCTGTCGAGGGGGACAGGGGAAGCAGATTCCTCCTTGAGTGTCCCCCAGCTCCAGGGGCAGCACCGAGCCCCGTGTTCCATTCCCTGCTCTGGAGGCCATGGGGAATAGAGAAACCAGTCCTATGCCCCAGCCCTCCAGCTCTACTGGGCTGAAGCAGGTGCTGAGAGAACGAGCGGGTGGCTCAGCTCACCCTCCTGAACTCCACTCTGGCAAGATGGGCACCCCACTCAGTCCACAGTGGGACAGCAGCAGTGGGACATGCTCTGGTGCAGGGACAAAACAGGGTGGTGTGGGGTGGCATATCACTGTGCGGGGTCTGGGTGGCTGAGACCCATCCCCATTGCTGGCAGCTCACAGCACCCACCTGAGCCACATCCCTCCATCACAAGATCTCAGGTCAGCAGTGCCACAGGGAGATGACTGGTTTACAGAAAGAAAAAATTTGGTTTTAAGAGGCAGACAGGTGCTGGCAGGTCACCCGGGGCACTTGGTGCTGTGCCTGAGGGGCTGCACCTGGGCATGGGGCATGGGGCACTTGGCACCTCTGTGCTCCCTGCTGCTGCTGGGCAGTAATGCACTTTTCTTGGCTCAGTGCTGACATGGTTTTGGGGAGGCAGACATTTTCTCCTCCTTCCCTTGCCCCCCGGCCCCCTGGGGACCCCCTTCCCATGCGTGTGCGTGCGTGAGAGTGTGTGTGTGTGTGTGTGTGTGTGTACATGTCTGTAGCTTGCTTGGGGTGGTGAGGGGCTGAGGGGTCTAAGCAGCCTCAGTCATGGGGCAAGCACAGCCACCTCCTCCCCAGCCCCTCAGTGTAGGCAGGGTCTTGTATACAAAGCACAAACTTTGGTTTTTTTGTCTTTTTTTGCCATACCCTGGCCAGGTGGGTTCCCACAGCCCCAGGGAGTGACAGGGAAGAGGGCACTGGGACAGGGACAACGTGCACTGGGCTGCTCTTGAGCTCACCCCAGGGAAACAGTGCTCATGCTCCAGGAATTACCAGCATCTTAAGGCATTCAAAGCAGGGTTGGGGACAGTAGGGTGCCACCAAGTCCCCCTGAGCGGGGCAGAAGGGGACAGGCAGCAGCAGGAGCTGCTGGCACTGCTGATGCTCAGCATGGATGGAGAGGGGTGTTTGCCACCTTTTTTGCTGCCTCTGCTGGCGACAGGGCTAAGTGGGGAAAGGAGCAGAGCAAAGCTGGTGCCATGCAGGACAGCTGGGCTCTGTGGATTTGCGAGGACCATCCATGCTGCTGTGGATTACCCCAGGACCCTCTAGCCCATCTCACTGCCAACCCAAAACCTGGTTCTCCCAGAGGCTGTGGCAACTCTGGCTCAGGCTCCAGGCATCCCCAGGACATGCAGTCAGTTTGGCCAAGGCAAACTGCCCGATTTTTTTTTTTTTTTTAAAATAAACTAAAACCCTAGACTCGTTGGTGTTTTTACAACTCTGGTGTGGTTCCCGCCTGTCTGACCATGTGTCAACCTTTGTAACATTGGCAATAAACCATTAAAAGTGACTTTCCCATGAGGCCTGCCCGTCCCGGCTCTTTGTCCTGTGTGCATGTGTCACAGTGACTCTCTCAGATAAAGTACCTGGAGCATCCAGGAATTTATCCAGACATCAGAAAGGACTCACCCACAGTATGTCCCGGAGGGGGCTGGAGATGCTCCACACTGTGGGCCTGGGACAGGAAGCTCTTGCTCACTCCGAGGGGTGACCAGGAGTGGGGCTGGCCCCCCATTGCTGTGGGGACTTTGAAGTGTGTCTTGCATGTTGCCATTCCCACAGCACAGCCTAGCACAAAGCACACACTGCCTCCAGGTGCTGAGTGTTGTGGCTTTAATAGGATTGATTTTAATTTTTAAATATACATATCTATGTATTTAAATATATTTCTCATATAACAGTTGTCATCAGCCAGACAGGAGCTGCCCATCTCACACAGATATGGATCCATACACCAAGACAGTCCCAGGCGTGGGGCCTGCCACGTCTGCTTGCTCACATCCCTGGGAGAAACCCCCACTTACGCTGTGGGCACACACCATGAGAGGAGCATCATAGCAAAGGGGTCTCAGGGACAGGCAGGAAATGCCTTTCACTTCAAAGGTGCAAGTCACCTCATCCCTCAAGGCCACCAGTGCCCTACACCTTCAGGGCCAGACCCTGCTCTTCACTCATCATCAAGCTCACTAGAGGTCCTGCTGGCTATGAATAGACTCACAGGAAAAATAAACTTCCTAAGACTCACACATAACCCGATCCACAGTGAAACAGACACAAAACACAATTCCTCCATGAAGGTTGCAGTGGAGGGCCAAAAAACGTGACCTTTGAAAAGGGTATCCTGCATAGAAGCTTCTCCAACAGGTCCTCTTCTCCCACACAAAAATCTTCCCTGGGTAGAAAGAGGAATTCATGGATTTGCTGAGGATTTCTGGACGCTGGGCAGACTGCTGTGCTCATGCAAATGTGCTGCATCAGAGATCTGATGTGTTGTAGTAAGGAGGTGCAGTCAGGTGAAGGAAACAGCACTTCACCAGCACTGGTCATGCAGTATCCCTGCTCCTGTGGCCAGGCAGCAGTGCCAAGGGCCACCAGGGACTCTGCCCATGGCAATGTGGGAGCCGTGCCCTGGGTCTAAAAGCACCAGTGTCTCTCGCCTGAGGAGAATGGTGGTGCCTTGCCCAGGTGGCAGTAGCCAGCTGAGAAACTCCTCTCTGCAGTCCAGCTGCCAGTGGAAAATGGAGAGCAACGATGAAGAAACTAGGAACAGGGGAGAGAAAACAGGACCAAGAGATGGGGCAGTGCCATAACCAGCAGGGATGGGGTAAGAAAGGTTCCTGGGATGAGCAACAGGGGCCTTCCCTGAGGGAGGGTTTGCAGAAACCTCCAACATTCTCCCAAGTCCACAAACACCAGATCTGTGTACCGTGGGGAGCTACAAGCAGACCATCTCCATGGACGGGATCCCTGAGCTCCTTTTGAGCACCAAGTTGTAACAAGTGTCACCATTGTGGCCACACACCACAATGCAACTGCTGGGAATAAAAGGACAATGTGAGGGAGAAGGTCAAAGGCTGAAGGAAAGATGTGGGTTGCAAACCTACAGAGATCCAGGGAGAGGAACAGGACATATGACAATTGCACTGGACATCCTGTCTCCTAAAGGTGAGCTTGTAAACTGGGTGTGTGGGATGAGATGGGGGGAAGACCAAGCTTGGAGGGCACTGCTGAGCAGGTAACTCCAGTAGCTCTATGAACCAGGTGTTTCAGGTCAACCGGTGTTGACCCCTGCTTAAAATGCCTCTGGCAGCAGGATGGAAAGCTGAGCACTGGGGAGGGAAGGGGACTTGGTCTGTTATGAATGCCATGGGTAAGGTTTTATAAGGACACATTTCTCTTATGAGGACTGTGGGACCTGGGCCTGTTAAGTCCAGAGGAGAGAAGACTGCAAGAGGATCTCATTAATAAATATAAACATCTGAAAGGCAGATGCCAAGAGGATGGTGCCAGATTCTCTTTGATGGTGCCCACCGACAGGATGATGAGCAATGGCCATAAACTAAAACACAAGGCTCCACTTCAACATGAGGTAGAGCTTCTTTACATTGAGGGTGGCAGAGCACTGGAACAGGCTGCCTGGGGAGACTGAGGAGTCTCCCTTTCTGAAGACATTCAAAACCCACCTGGACACATTCCTGTCACCTGCTCAAGGTGATCCTGCTTTGGCAGGAGGGTTGGACTTGATGATTTCCAGAGGACCCTTGCAACCCTAACAATTCTGTGATTCTGTGATGCCCAGTGGATACATTAGTGGGAAGACCACTGGAAATCCTTCTACCCCAAACTGTTCCATATCATGAAGTGCCAGGATTCTCCAGCTGTGCCATGCAAGGTCTGACTTGAAAATAGGGAATAATATAGAAAATAAACCCTAGGTGTTTGTTGTAAGCTAAAGAGAAGAACTGGTTTCTTTATGCACCCGAGCAAAGCTCAGAGCAGCAGCCCAGCCATGTTAAAGCTATCGTTCCCAGGTCATCTGCAGGGAGGGACTGGCACACTATGGCACTGATGGGAAGGACACAGGGACCTCTCCATTAGGAAGAACAACAGTGCAACAAGCTGGGATCTCAGCTACTCCATCCGACCACAGGCTTGGAGCAAACAGCCTTCCTGGCCTCCTGCCTCAGAGCAGTTCTGGTGAATGCCTTGAGCCCCAGCAGCCCCAGCCTCTCTGGCCAAGGTGCAAGGGGGAGAAGAACGTGAGCCACATGTTCCCTCATGCACAAGTGTTACGAGAAAGTGCATGGAAAAGGAGAGAAGAGGAGAGGAGAGGGAGTGCAGGACGGAAACACACTCGCTCTTTGCCTCTTTCAAATGCTTTCTGACCACAAAAGCATCTGCATTACTGCCCACCACAGCTGAAGTGTCAAGAGAGAAGTTTCTCTGGAGGCGAGTAGGGTCTGGTGATCCCCAGCCATACACGGGGAGCACTGAGGGCCTGCTCAGCCAAGGCCCCCTCCTGCCACCTACCACACTCACATGTTACATCCTGACCAGCTCTGTCAAGTGTTTTTTTGATCTATCCTGAGCAGATTCCTCAAATGAAGGTGCTTTTCCATTCTCCGGTGCAGGGAGAGAGTGGGACTGGGGCAGGGCTGCAGGGACCGGGCAGTCAGCACTCATTTGCTCGTTCTGGAAAGAAAATTTCGCGGCATCGCTGGACTGTGTCCTGGGGGGACTGGACACTGTGTCCTACAGTGCGTGGATCATCATAGATTTCATAATCGTTCCCTCCCTGCAGGGGAATAGAAAATAGCGACAGCATTAGCAGAACAACCTCATCCATGAATCCACATTTTGCTCTGTTCCATGGGAAGCTGGGCTGGGAGCCAGAGGCTGGGCAGGCAGGGCTTTGCTGGCCCATGGGGGCAGAAGAGGCTGGGCTGGGAGCTCTGCTTCCTCCCTCTTGTCTCCCTTTTCAGTGCCAGGGGAGGAGCATAGAAAAGATAGGGAAGGTCCCAGATCGGCAAAGTCCAGAAGCCTGGGTTAACCCCTGCCCTGCCTGTGGAGGGGTTAGTGGAAGGTGGGATGGGCACATCTGGGGAGCAGGGGCTGCCAGAATCTGGCAAGACCTGAGTGGATTACCAAGCTGATCTACAGCAGTAAGGAAGCATCATCCTCCACTGCTCTAAAAGTAAAGGGAAGCTAATCCTGCTGTTGAGGAGTCCTCTCCTAAGTGCTGGGGGCTTGTGTTCAGGGTCATGCAGGCCACAGCAGTGGCTGCTGCCTTCCAGAGGGTGCTGGGGCAAGGGAAGCAATGCTGAAGTGGACCTGCTTCCTAGCATAGTGAATCCAAGGTGATTTCCACACAAGCCAGGAGAACCATCATGAGAGTATTGCAAACCCACAGGACAGGGCAGCATCTTCCCCCTTCACACCACTAAAGGTCTGTGTTGGCACCAGTGGGACCATGGGACCCATGATGGAGCAGCAGGAGAGAAAGCAGCCATGTGTGGGGAGAATGGGGCGTACTCACGGGGGTTGTCTCGTTCCCAAAGAAGTGGATGGTGTCAAATCTCTCATCGTCGAGCACATTGAGGCAGTAGCGCTTGTCCCAGCCCTCTGGGAAGACGTCAAAGCTGATCATGCCACCTGCCAGGAGAAGAGAGGGCATCAGGCAACGTTGCTGGGAGCTGGATGTCTGGGGAGAGCCCCCAACCCAAGGGCAGCCACAAACACCAGCTCTGCCTTGGTGTTCCTCTTGGCACATGGCTAGGATAGTGGCAGAGGCTGTTCCTATGGCATCAGGCTGCAGTGACATCAGCATGGCTGGAGTGACATTAGCACAGCTTCCCTGCAGGCAAGCATGAACCAGAGGGTTCTTCCCACAAAAGGCGTCTTTTGGGGGTAGATTTTGGGTCATGCCTTGCAGATACTACCAGCAGGTTCTGTGTCCCAACAGGGGACAATGACCTTGGAGACGGGCACCGAACTCTCTCCTAGGCTCCTGCTAGACATCACTGGCCCTTCTAAAACTACTCTTCTGGTGCTCCTTAACTGTGCAGGGACTGCAGGAGAGCCTGCATGCTGTCTCTGCACACTGATCAAGGACCTTGCCATGGAGGTACCACCAACCCGCTGACATAATCAGGGCACGACCCTGACCTGTGACCTCTTGACACAGGAGTTTAGTGAGAGTTGCTGACATCTGGAGAGGCATCAAGTCACATGTGACCAACATACAGTGGCAAGGGAGCTTTCCCAGAGAACATGTATATGGGCATGGACACCCACAGCAACCAAGGGTTAACAAACTTCCCAGCCCTTGCTCTTACACCAGGCAGGGCTTACCCCAGCACTTTGCTGCTTTTTGGGGGTGCTTGGAGGCAGCACCTTCTGCATCCTCTCAAGTGCCACACTGTGTCCACAGCTGCAGAGAGACCCTTGTCCCAGCACCAAGACAGGAGACATGCTCTTCCCAAAATAAAGCCTGCAACTTAGGGCATATGTATGCTTAGGTCTCAGTCAGAGCCAGAGGTACAGGGATTAGAGCTAGTATGTGCGACCTCATGCCAGTCAGCTTGTCTTCTCCAGGCAACCTACTGGAATATGCATGAGAAATCCTGGAGTGTCACAATCTCCTTCTTAAATGATAAATCTACCTCTCTAAGGAAGAGAGTGAGTAGACAGATAATCACAGGGTCAGCTCCCGCTGAAGAAGAGGCACTGACACCCCAGGTTGCTCAAACATGCAAGTCCTGATGTCATGCACCTCCCCTTCCCAGCTGTTTGGAGTGTCCCTGTTGGTTTGGGGATCCTGAAGCAAGCCTCCTTGGAGCCTGAGAAGATGGGGATGGAGCCTGTATGTCCACCTTGCAGCTGAGAAACTGGACAGGCACTGTGATAAGGATGGGAGTAAGTGCCCTATGAGCTCCTGCTGCAAGCTATGGAGGCTTGCAGCAGGTCCAGCATCAGATTAGGAGCTAAACTTGGTGACATCCTCTTTTTTTTGCATCCAAAGTCATTTACCTGTAAAAACCACTGTTTTTCACTGCATTCTAGCCCTTGAAACAGAGCTGGGCAGCAGGAAGGGGCTCCTGATGTCAGCTGGAGCAGGTAAGAAATCAAAGGGTACCAAGGTGGTGTGAACCAGCCAGCACTGTTACTCCCCTAGGTAGAGCAGGGACCTAGGGGTCTGCAGGGAGACCTCCCACCACCTCTGGGCCTCTAATCCTCCACAGCCAGAAGGTACATAGAGCCAGCCTGGCAGAAGAGTTAAGTTTCTGCATGCCCTTTTTTTAGATGCCTGACCTGAGATACTCCACATTTTCTTTGTGGAGGAGCAGGGGCCCACAGCTCCCCTTCATGTTTTTATACAACAGGCCTGGGCTCTTTGTGGCAGCTTCCCAAAGCCCGAGGAGAAAGGCCCATTGTCCGGCTCTCACACCCTGTGCCTGGGGGCACACAGCAGCAGGGACCTTGTCTTTCTCTGCTCTGACAAATAGTGCATGCCAGTGCTGTGGGCAGCACAGGATGCCTCTGGCAGGATGCTGAAGGCAAGCGAAGGCTCTGAGAGAAAAGCTCTTGGAGCATCAGAGGGCCTGGGGTGTTAGCCACTGCCTCAGCCTCACCACCCCCTTGCCCTTTGGCTGGGCTGCCACATGGAACCTTCTTATCCCACACCCTTGAAGAGGATCCTCTTCAGCATCACCCCCACAACTTACACACCCTCACATTTTTCTCCCTATCCTGGCCAGACACCCAGGATTGCTCAAGCCCCTCCTTCAGCTCCGTACCTCTGGTAAGCTGGCTGTCAGAACCATCCCAAGAAACAGCCCTACAAAAGCCCATGGCAGGGAGCTGCAATCTCCCTGCTTGTCAGATCTCCTTTCAGGAAGAAAGATGTTTCCCTTGAAGCTAACTGTCCCAAGAAAACCCCAGAGCCAAGACATGCATTAGTTTCCTGTCCTATTCCTAGAGAAGAGCGCATGTGCCTGGGGCTCTGCCGGCTGCTCTGCTGCTGATGTTTGAGCCAGAACAGATCTATTGGGCAGCAGTGGGCTCCACCAGCTGAGATTAAGGCAGGGATAATGTCACAGGATGGAATCCTGTCTGTCTGGCTGATTCCCAGGGAGGGAAGTCTGCAGGATGGCTTGCTCTCTGCGTGGATGCAGACGTCATGGATGCAAATGTGACTCCCCTGTGGCAGCTCTCCAGGACTAAAATCTCCTTCTGCTCTTCCCAGGGTTTCCAGACACTCAGAGGGAACAGTTGGGATTCCTGCTCCCTTTAACAGAATTTTATGGGAAACATGATAAAGGTAAAGCCAAGGAAGCCCTCCCTGCTCACCTCGAGAGAAACGCAGGCCCTTGCCAGCAAATTCCCTCTGCAAGGCTGCCACAAACTTCTCCCGTATCCGCTCTTTCTGTGGAGGATAAGGAGGAAAGGGAAGAAAAGCGGGTTGGAATAATTAGAAGTTGACAATTGCCCAGAAACCACCATAATCTGTCTGCTGGGCAACTCTGCTCCCTCCCCACCTGCACTGGGCCCCAGTGCCATGCCATTTAGCCAGGTTCCACTAGTCCTGCCCAGTGTTCAAAAGGCCACCAGCTCACTCCACTGGGAGAAGCAGATCCCAGATCTTCCTTGGCAATGAAATGCAACTGCTTCAGCTTCCCACAGCCCAGCTCATAACCCAAAGCCTCCAGTTTTGCTTAAAAAGTCTTGCAAAGACCAGCCGGTCCCTCAACCCCAAGAAAGCTTCCCCAGGCAGAAACTGGTATGAGCATGGGCCAAATCCTCTAGAGATCTGCCCAGCAGATCTGCCACGGCCCTCCCAATTTGGAAAGCCCATTAGTTCCAGCTCTGTTTGGGCTGGGGAAGTAGGAGAGAGAACACAGCTGCTGAGCCATCTTTGGATACTGTAAATGAGGAAACACGCTGTTAAATAACTGCCTCATTCCCTGGGGCTCTCCCACAGCACAGGGAATCCTGTTGGCCACCCCCTTTCGTTGGCAATCCCTAATAAAATCAAGTTTCTTCCATTCATCTGTATCTTCCCTTGGGTTTCCAGTCCTGTCTCCCCCTTGTTGCATATGCTTGAAGCGGAACCTCCCTTCTCCTTGGGAAGGTGGGGGAGGACACAAGACCTGAGATCTGGGGTCATGCAAAACCAGCCAAGGGGAGGCTGAGCCCAGGTCTGGCCCTTGTACCTTGTCCAGCTCCGAGAACTCGATTCGCTCCTCTGGGGTGCAGCTCCGACCAATGGGGGAGATGTTCAACATTCCATTGCGAAACTCAATGAAGGTCCCTCTGTGGGTGGGCAAAGGCACAAGGTTACTGGGGCAGGGAGAGAAAAACAACCTTTCCAGGAGAATGGCTGCTTAGTGAGGCTCTGCATGAAAATGCAGGAGGAGAGAAGCCATGCCCACTTCCTGAGTGCTTCACAACAGGCACAGATCAGGCGCCAACAACTGCTTAAGGTCCCAGGGAGCTCAAAGTGTTATAAAAAGAGATGGTGAGAGAAGAGAAATAAACAGTCCTTGTGTGCCCTAAGGATAGGCTGGAAGCAATGAACTTAGGGGAGATGACAGCTAACATTTTCTAATGTGATAACTGCAAGGACAGCTATTGCCTGTCCTGGACCAGCTGCCTGATGAGGCTGTGGCACCTCTACCCCATGAGGCTCTTAAGAAATGCTGTGTGGGCTGGGTGAAACTGGCAGTACCTTGGGGCAGTGGGATGGCCCAGGTCAGTGTAACTCTGGCAGCAGGCTGAGGAGCAATCAGGGCCTCCTCAAGGGACACAAATCAGGGTCTTTGTATCTCCCTCTTGACCCCTGCACCTTTGACTGCAGCTCTTATCTAAGTCTGCACAGACAGGATCCAGTTCCTGCTTGCCACCCTCACCTTGTACTGGGGTCATTTCTCTGCCGCTTCCTCGGTGGGGTGATTGAAAGCACTGAGCTGGCAGAAAACTGCTCCCTTCTTTTGTCTCTAGTAAAAACCCAGCTACTTCTGTTTGCTTATTGAGGGGTCAGACAGCTATACTAGCACTGGTGGGGCAGAAACAACAGGGGATGTCCATCCTCCAGTGTGAAAATAGATTGAAATTCTTGTGCTGGAGAGGGAGATCCCCTACTGTGTCCAGCTGAGGACCCCTGAGCTTATTGTCCCTCCCAGCCCTGCCTGCTCTTTCTCTGTGACAAAATGCTTACCACCCTGAGTCTGGAGGAAAAGCTCTCCCCCTCCTCTCTGGGAGAGAGGAACACAGTGAGGAATATCATGGAATGGACACACAGGCAGCCATGCCTGCAGCATCTCTGCGGCACTGTGGGTTTGGTGGCACACACCCCAGCCCAGCACTCAGGAGATGTGGGTTAAAGCCCTTGCTTTGCTAGAAATCCCGTAAGGCTAAATCCAGAGCAATTGTGAGCTGAAACTCCACCAAGGCTGTTGGGTAACCAGACAGCAATGAGGCAACCAAACAGCCTTGAAGGTTCTGGGTCCCAGCCCGTGCTTTTGGGGGCCTGTTCTACCAGCCGTCCTGTTGCAAGGAGCCACCCTAGCCCCTTTCACTGGTCCTTGTACTGCCACATGGTGACTCATATAAAACAACTAATCCAAATCACAGTTTAGCAACTTCTACCACAGTAATTTCACCTGCTTGTGTTCACTGTACAAACACAGGGGGAAAGCAGAAAAGAAATCAGCCATGGCAAGGGGATGGCAGAGCTGCTGCTCCCAAAAGCCCTGGGTGGATCTTGTGTTTTTGAAACTGTGGTTTGAGGTGAGGTTTGACCCTACAACCCAACTGGTTTAACTGCAGGCTGCCTCTGGAAAGACCCTCCTGCTCCCCACTTCCACCTTCATGCCATCAGTTCTCTCTCTCTTTCTCTGCTGACAGAGCGAGCTGATCCAGTGGAAGACTACCCTCTCTTGTCCTGGTAGTGGCCTGGTCTTCCTTCAGCAGGGGTCTACCAACCTAGCTCACCCTCTGGCTGCTGGATCTCAAGGGGAAGAGCATTGAGTAACACAGGGTAGGGATCAGAGCAGGGCCAGCCAGCAACACTGGGTTAGAAACAGTGTGAAAACGTGTGTTCAGGGGCTGGACTTCCCATCTTAAGAGCCATTGTTTGCACGGCTGGGAATATATACTACCAGTGATGGCTGATGCCCTAACAAGCTGGTACCATTGTCCTAAATGAGATACACACACTGGCTACATCCCAGAGAGGAAAATTCAGGCAGCAAAAGAGCAGGCATTATGCTAAAACACAGTGCAGACTCTTCAGAACAAACACACTCCATTATTTGCCCAAGGTGCCCAGCTCAGGGAGACAGTGATCCTACACAGTGCCTCTGGATGCTAAGATAAAACCTGGAGCAAGACAAGCTCTGTAGATCAGCTCTTTTTAGGAGAGATATGGAGCTTAGCTCCATAGAAATCAGTGTCATGACTTCCACTTGTATACGCTTGAGCTGTTACCGTTTCTTGGGCAGCTTCAGCAGCGCCATGTAGTTGAGACAGAAGTTGATCAGATCCTGCAGCAGCTCCTCCCCCAAGTGGTCCTGAATGGCCTGCAGAAAGAGAAGGACAAGTGACGATTCTTGACTTCCCATGAAGCCCACCTGGAAGAGGTATCAGCTGGGGAGAAGAAGCTGCCCATCTACCTTCGTAGGGCAGGTGCTGCTCGCCGTGGTGCACAGGGCAGGAGAGCCATGGCTGCAAAGGCAGCTGGACTTACCTGTTTGGAGACCAGCTGCCCATTCTTGTATTGCACTGTGCCGTTCTCGGCGAAGACGTAGTCAAACTTATCAATAACTAAGAGGGGAAAAAAAAAAAAAGAGGAAACATTACTACTGCTGGGGAAAAGGGGCAAAAAGGACTGGGATCAGGACTGAGTGAACCATCTTCTTGCTTTCTTAGTACTGTGCTTTCCACAGCTCCTGTGCTCTGCAAAGGGCCATCCTATGCTCATTGCTTTCTGCAAAGTGGATGAGGAGATTATCTTCTGCTCACGGCTGGGGAGATGACGCATGCAGGGGGGAACGACCTGACTGAGGTCACGGGCTGAATCAGTTGCAGGACGAAGATAAAGGCTCACAAATATTTGGCTTTCAACTACATACGTGCTACTCTGCTCTCTGCTGTGCAGCACCCACTGCCAGGCTGCTGGGTTGGTGTCGTTGCTGGTTATCTGACTCCAGCCCCCCCTGCAACCGAGACACGCAGCACTGGCGACACAGCAATCAGCCTCAGCCGGGAATTTCTCGGCCTCCCTCCACTAACGAAGTGGGAGGCAGAGCTTGGAGCCCAGTGGCGCTTGTCATCCATGCCGGAGAAGGAGAACACGGTGGGGGAGGCAGGCGCTGCCCCCTTGCCCTCCCACTCCTTACTCTACCCCGTGCTCCCATTGGAACGTGACGAGGAACCCGCGGGGACCCCACCACGGAGTAGCAAGGAGGCGAAAATTGCCTGCGAGGCGTGAAGCTGTCAGAGCTCTGAGGTAGCTCGCACAAAACTGACGCTGGAGCCGGCAGCATGGATTGGAGCATCCCTGCCTGCCCTCCTAATACGGGGAGAGGGAGCCAAGCAGCAGCACGGCCAGCCACCCCAAGGGCAGCCTTGGGGTTGGATTTAGGGCACAGGTGATCCCCGGGAAACCTCGTCCGCCGCGCTCACCTTCGTCCCCTTCCCCCAGCTGCTCGGCTATCTTGGCATAGTCGGAGCCTCCCACCACGCCGATATGCACCCTCTCCCGCAGCTCCCGCAGGAACGCGTCCACCTCCGGCTCGATTTTCTGGCGGGGAAGCAGCGGGTGAGGCCGCAGCCGGCGGGACGAGCTCCGCCTCGCTGGCCTCGCCCCCCAGAGCCCCGCGCCCCGCGCCTCGCTACCTGCCGGGCCGGCGTCAGGGTCCCGTCCACGTCGAAGAGACAGAGCACCCGGCCCCGCGCCGCCGCCATCCCGGCCGGGCTCTGCGGGCGGGGGGCGGGACCGCGGAGCTGATGGCGGCCGCCCGCCCTCCGGGGCCGCGCGGGCGGGACGTGCCGCGGAGCCGGGCAGCCCTCGTCTGCTTCCCCGCGTCTCCGTGGCCCTTACAAGGATACACAAGGTGCGAGTCTTGAACGGCTTCTTCGCTTCGGCTCTTAAATCGTTTCAGAGCCTGGAGTCTGGGGGAGGGTGCGCGTGTGGAGCGTCTCTTCACATTTGCTGTTATTACTGCAGTACCCCCCGGAACTGAGGGGCTGTGTGTGGGTCTGCCTTGTGCTACCTGGTAAGTCTCTGTCCTAGTGAAGGGGACAGGAGCAGCATGCACTTTCCTATTCAGTACCTTTCCCAGTCATTGCTCTTCCAATGGGATAATGTTAATATTTTCACTGGGGAAACGAAAATACCCTCTGCACAAAGCTAGTAGCTTTTGCTTTGACCTGCTTACCATTTACCCCATTTAGGATTTAATTAGACCATCTGGTCAGACCATATTCATACGGCACAGCATTATGCTGGCCTGATGCAGACAGCCAGCCGCATACCCCTCCTCCTCCCCTCCCCAACCCCTGCACCCATCTCTTACAATAATTCTTGAATTATTTTCCAAAATCAAAACTAGCCTAAGTGGAACATCAAATGGTTTCTGCTCAATAGCTAGCTTGCATTCTCACCCCCAACAGTGCTCCTTGTGCTGAGCTAGGTTGGAACTGGGGAGAGATTTATTCTTCTATTATGGTCTGATTGGTTTTTGCCTTGGAATAATTTGCCCCAGGATATTATGCAACCCCTTTTCCGAGTTCTCCACCAGATTCCTCTCAAAAGGAAGCATTCAGGTGGCTTCACAGATTCTGTTTTTTTCTTTTTTCCGGTTTATGATATTCCTGCTCCCACTCAGTGGCAGGGCTATGTACAGAAACAACGTTAATAAATCACCTCTCTGCCATTGCCTTTGACAAAGTTTACCAAAATATCCTTAGCTACTTTCTGGGGGGAGACATTAGTTGAGTACACCAGGACAGCTATTCCCATACTGTTTCTGTGAGCTGCCTCCACAACACAGCAAGTCAGGAAGTCCTGGATGAGTATTACATGTATTACTCACCCCAGCACTGATATTTTTGTATAATCTGGATCAGACCCTGGTTATGGGCTCCCACCTCTGGAAAGGTGGACTCTTTTCTCAGATGCAGGGAAGCTCCCAGAATGGTTTCTTAGCACCCAGCTACTTTGTATGCAGTTGGGTGCATACAAAGTTTTGAGTTGAGTTTAGGGTTATGCTCATTTATAGGACTTGTCGAGGTGTGGTTACACATTTGTCATCAGTTAATGTGTGGACACTTACTCCAGAATAGGAATCCATCCAAGTGTGCCTACCATGCCATGCTGATGGGTGAGTAGAGATGCCTCCCTGGATTTGAACACTTGAGTGCCAGAAGCCAAAGAACTGTTCTTGCATGCAGCAGAGACGTGAGCTAACGCCTAGAACTCTCAATGGACAGACGTGGAGTCAACCACACCGTGACCTCCCGGCGTTTCAGGAATGCAAACCTCCCGTATCTGTGTGGAAGCAGTGTGGACTTAGAAAACCAATTGTAGCAGCACTGGGTTCTGCTGTAGCCCAAGCTTCTCCATGTGTTTGTCTCCTGGCTGCTCCCACCTGCAGCTTTCTTGTCTGGGAGACTTCCCTCATGCCTCTTGCACTGACATTACTATGGGCATCCCAGAAGCCGCAGCTGCCCTCCCCAGGCTCAGGTGCATCCCTGTGCTGCAAGGCAGCAGTGCCACCTTGGGGCACTTTCCAGAATTGGGAGGTCTGCTAAAATAATGGACAGCGTTCCCATTTTCACACTCCTGCAGTACTATCGGGTTTATGCTACCCAGGAGAACTTCTTGAAACCTGAATTACCCACTGTACTTTCTCAGCTTGTTGTGCTGCTTTAGGGAGTCTCTTCATGTCCAAACACCTCTCCCAGGAAGCACCTTGGCAGCCATTTGCTATCAGCTGGTGGGGGCCTAGGACAATCTTGTTTCCCTGGGAACATAAATATGCCTTGTGCTGAAGTGCACAGTTGTCCACAGCTGTGGCTGTTCCCTCAGCCGGGATAGCTCTGAGAACAGGGCCACCATGGCTGTTCTGGTTATTTAATACTTCGCGCTCCAACCACTCCTGATACATTCGCTTGATTGCTGCTCGGATAAGCAGCAGCTGTTGTCAGGAAAAAAATTCTGTTACCAGCAGGAAAAGCCAGGAAATTCTGTTTGAAGTTTAGAAGGCAAGCAACTGTGAGCACTGGCTTACACTCTGTCTAGAGCTGCCATTAAGGTAAAGTTTTCCTTTTAGTTTTAAAATTTAATAAAAAACCCCCAAAAAAACCTGCTTCCAGGTATTTTCTGTGGGGCCAGTTCTAGTGCTTGGTAGCAAACCAGCACATCTGAAGAACGCAGCCAAAATAACCACAATCACACATCTCCGTTACAATCCCCTTCTGTTACAAGACCTCTTCTGTACTGCGCTGATACAGACTGTTACACAAAGCAAACTGTGTGGTTTATCATTTGGATGCTATCAATAAGCACACAGAAGGCTGAACCAAGTAGAATGAATTTCTTCCTCAGAGGCAGATATTTTAGGCAGTGCTATATAATCCTCCCCAATATCCCCTCTGAAGCTCCAGAGGAACCCAGTCATGAAGTCTACTTCTTACTCTACTGCTTTTTTCTGGTTTTTTCCCTTCTGAAAGTAGCATCAAGGCAGTCAGGAAAATACTTTTTTCCATGTTAAAACTCTGTTTGGCCTCTTCTTCAACAGCAGACATTAGACATTTCATACTTGTACACTTAGATGACCAAGGGCTGAACAAAACCTGTGCTGACAGAACATCTTCACTCACCTCATCCAAGCTGTGTCAACCTGCAAGAGTATGGTTTTAAGTACTGGGGTACTTACAGAAGAAAAGATTTTCCAGACTTAAATAAAGGTATTGCCTTTGGCCAGTTCGAACAAAGGGCAGTTGCCACCAATACTTTCAGTAGCAGCACCTGGCACAAACTGCTTGGAAAATTTCTCATGCTGCACTTCCTAGGTGGGACCAGAGTGAAGATAATGACTTCTGGTCAGCTGCACAGGCTGGGCAGCTGTGTGGGCACATGCATTCAATCAGAAAAAGGTGTTGTATTTATTTTTATTGTAATAGAAAAAAACCCACAAGTAAATCAAAACATTACTTTCTGCCTAAAGACATTAACATTTTTTAAATGGCACAGGGGAACCTCAGCAATACAAGACAGAATAGTAAGTGTGGGCAAAAGGGTTCTGTTCCCTTCCAGGATTTCAGTTTCCCTGCCCCTTTGTCCATCAGCTGACTGAAGTTTATCACCTATATACATTTACATACACTTCTCAGTCTAGTTTATTTTCAGTTGGGTGGAACATTGAGGGCACAGTCCTGCAATTTACACATAACAATCTTTGGAGAAAACAGGTTTCCTAAGTGTCCTACAGGGTACAGGGGTCTCATTACCCAGTAAGACCAAGCAAAGTGGATTCCCTCTTACAGTTCTTTTACCACAAAGCACAAGAAAAGGTTCCAAGCCCAGTTCTTTGACTACTGCAAACAACATATGGCTGAGTGAAATTTTACCCAGTGAGCTTAAAGAAGGAGCATTAACTCTGCAAAGGGGCTCTGGAGGAGAAAAGGCAGATTGCAAAATGCATGGGGTGAATGTCTTCCTCTTCTTTCCTGCCCCAAGAAGATGCAAAAAGTCCTGAAGTAGGCAACCAAGCAGAAACTAGGCTCAGGACATCCAAAGTGGTGGACATACAGGGCATATCCTCATTGTGTAAGTGTGTGGGGCAGAAATCATGGCACCAGTGCTTCCATCACAGGCAGCTATGCCTGAAGCGATAGTTTGCTGAAGGGCAAGCAAGCACAGCTGTGCTGCTTGCAGGTACCAAATGAGTACACCAGGATGTTGGGCTGTACTGTGTCAGCTTGAGTGTACCTGCTCGACTGAGGAAGCTCCAAGATCTCTAACATGATCTACAACATTTTGTGGCACAGGTATGTGTGTGTATTAAGATGAAAGGCTGGTTACTTTTCACAAACATGAATGGGAGAAGACTGGAGATAATACATATACTAGTCAGGAAAACTAAGCTATGGCTTAGCAAAACCAAACACCAATCCCTCCTCCAGGAGCATCAAAAGGCATTCATAACTGACTTTCATAGACTATTCTCTACAAACAGGTCATTTGGAGGGGAAAGACTGAAAACTTTTGTATAAAGCTATCTGCAGAAACTGCTACAGTTATCTGCAAGTCCAGTCTGTCAAATTAAATGCTTAAGGAGAAGTTGATGGCACAAGCTGAGAATGACAAGGAAAAGAAGCATCTGGGCTGCAGGGGCCACTGCTGTGCACTGAGAACAGGTAAACATGAAACAGCAGAATGGTCTGACAGTACCCTATTCCCATCTGTGCACTGGCTCCACAAGGTGCAAGACAAAAGAGTATTTGACAGTGACAAAATCGCAGTTTTCCTCTATTCCAACCCCTCAAAAATATGAACTGTTATAGTCCACACAGAGTAACAGTGTGAGAAATTTATCAATCTGCATTATTCTGGGAGAAAGAACCCAGCAGAGGAAAGACATCTCCTTTAGATATATAAGAAGTTTCCACTGCAATAAGTTTGAGATGCAGGATTGAACTTGCAGTAATACTTTTCACATCAAAGCACTGGACAAAGGGCTATACATTTGCATAGATGCTTTCTTGGCAGCATCTGGGATGTGCAATCCCCATTTATGGAGCATCAGCAGTGTTCTGGGGTTTGTCTGATGTCTTTCTTATATTCCTTCCTAAATGTAACTGCTACAAAATTGTTCAGGAAAGTAGGAAAGTAGTGTATATATATATACATGAAAAGAAAACATTGTGCCTATTTTTTCATTCCCCTGTTCTTTCCCACTGCAAGTAAATGCAAAGCTCTAAAAATCTTAAACTAGAAGATGCAGTATTGCTATAATCAAAAGTTAATCTAAGCACAGAACTGCTTCTGCATGTAACCCAAGAAACTCAGTTGTTCCACAGAAAAGTTTAATTTTACTCTTCCTCATTTTCTTTACATTTGGGGAGACATAGCACTTATTTCTCTTAAGGAAAGCCCTGATGTGCTTGACTGCTTTGGAAAGAGCAGCACTTTGTTGGAACTCCTACTGTGTCTGCAATTGGATATTGAAGGCAGATTTGGTCCAACTGGTATTATCATGCAGTTGCCATGCTACTCCTGCCTTACTGTACCGTAACTCTGGCTTTGCAAGGAAAAAAAAAAAACAAGAAAACAGTTCTTATGCATTAACAAGGTTCTGTCTATCTGCTGATAAGATGATGTGTGAGATAAGGAAACATTTCACTTCATTTTACTTTCGCCTGAAATTTGTCTCTACCACTTCTGCTCATGCGATTCTGTTCTTTCAGCCGCTTCTTTCCCATAACTCTTCCATCTTGCATTACAAGGCTCTCGGTAACCTTCAGCTCCAGGTTCCCTCCCACCATAGCAAGTCCCACTGAATTTCAGTTTCTGAGTGTGACCCTGACACATGGTTCAGCTTCATCACCTTTCCCATACACTCGTGCCACTGCAAATATTCTGATCAGATGAGTTCAGCTCTTCCCTTGAGCAAATGTCAGTCAAATATACAGACTAATCCTGGAACACCTTCAATTCCTAGGCTGCCAATACTTGCTCTGCTTTTTTGGCTAGACTTCAGCAAATACCCCCATAATAGATGCAGTGATAAGACAGAGATGCAAGACTGCAAGGGATGGCCAGGACATCCCCTTATTTACTTCAAGTTGTGTAATGGGCTGTTGAATGCTCATGGAATGAATTTCCACTTACCAGCACAGAAGTTACGTAGAAAGTGTCAGCCTACTTGGACAAGACAGCCTTTATAAATTAGTATAATACTATTAGAAATTATGGCAATATTTTTGGTAGCATTGTCTTACATGCACCCTGATAAATTCTCTCCCCAGGAAATTTTAAAACTTGTCTTGTAACTTCTTTAGAGTTAATTCTCATGAGAAATTATAAAATAGAAATCTGGTAGATTCATGTTTAAAAAGGAAGAGGCCTGGTGAGGCTGGGCACGCTGGGTCACTCCTGTTAGCTCTGTCCATTATGTCTGCTGAAGGTATTTCCTCCAGGTGGTTGGATCTGGATGGAGTCCAGGAGAGGCCTTAAAGCTTGTCCAAAAGGTCTGAGAAAGTAAAGAAATAAATATCTCAAATAGTTTACTTGGTCGACAACTCCCATTTACCACTGAAGTACACTCACTTCCTAGAGTGCAATCAAACCAACATTCTAGAAGCAAATCTGAAGAAAAGACTTCCACTACAAACTAAAGCAAACTGATTTAACCTATTAGTTTACTGTTCAATACCTAAGAAACTTAAACATGATTTTATATCATAAAATCATCAGATAAGGTAGTTCTGAGTCCTAACATGCCTAGACTGCTAATGTAACACTGTCTGAAACCAGCTCTCAGTAATTCATTCTACTTAAACGTGCAAACAAAATCCCTGTTATGCAACTGCAGTGTTCCACTAAGTACATCAATATTGAACCTGCCAAAAGAATAGCCTCTGGCTTACTTAAAGGACAATGGTTAAACACTGCCAGAATAATTTCTGTTGCAATCTGTAGCACCTGGTTTGTCTTTCAGTAAGACTCACTCTGTTGATGACTTTACATGATTTTGAGAGATCTGAATTGCTAAGTGTCCAGGGTAGAAGACCCATGTCTCACAAATAATGTGCTGTTATAGAAGTAAGACCTAAATGATGGAGCTCTCATCACCCTACTGGGATCCTCACTAGCTTAGAGTTTAAAAAACCCCAAACAAAAACAACATCTGAATTATCAAGCAGGAAATTCTTAATTTCCTTTTTTTCCATATCCTCTTTTTCCACTCAATCCTAGCTTTAAAACTGCAGCATTTATTTAAAATTGTATCTTCCTTGCCTCTTCACAAGTAAACTGACACCTCTGCAATTATGGTGCTTAGAGAAATGACTTTTAACAGATATTGGCTGTCTAAGAGGGAAAAAAACCCCTCTTGTCCTGTTTTCTGAAACTTTCTAAGCTTGTCTGGTCATATATAAGAGACTATCACAAAAAAGCTAGTTTAAGTTAAAGGCAGAAGAACATCCTTCTCTCTTCTTTGGAACACCAGTGCCAGTTAGCACTTGTCATACAGTGTTGCAAGTGTTGATGTAAAGAAAATTGCATCCTCTCCTTAATCTTATGCTGGTTCTCAGACAGATCCATCAGAAACTGGTACTGCTGGCTCTGTCAAATGTTTAAGCATTAGCATGAAGCAGCTACAGAGAGAGGAGGGGCATCCATACTCACGTGGCAAGAACTTCAGATGGAAGGTCAGTGATATAGGAAGGGATTTTTTTTCCTGTCAGAAATTGTGCCACTTCATTACTGAAGGTGTTGCAGTTATGTTCAAAGAGGTTATAAGACTCTCCTCTGTGCCACAGAAAAGAAATTGAAAAAAAAAACCCCACAAATTCAGCAATAAATCATACAAGCAGAAACACTTAATGAAGAACATCTTTCATTAGCACTTCCTCCCTCCACCCCAAAGAATTCTAAGGCAAATAGGTAAAATACAGACATCAATCCAACCTCAGATTCAATTGAATCAGAGTGGAAAACGACATCTCTCCACATCCCTGACTTTAATGCAACCATTTTTGGAAGAATAGGTGATGTTAGGTTTCTTCAATTAAAACCACAGCAGTAGTAACGAGAATTATTGACACTGAAAGACAGCCAGAACACTAAATGTTGTGGTTTCCTACTCTTGTGAGAAGCAGAGTAGACTCTTAACAGTCAAGACCTTGCTTCTACTCATGTGAAAATTGGCAGCTTTACTACGGTGACTACCTATGACTCAAAGGGCATACTGCTATTTACTGAGAGATTTCATTTTCCCTGATGATTCTCTCAAGAACATTTCAGGCATTATTCAACTTTACAAAAATAAAACAGTGTTAAAGACTTCCCAGAAGAATACTTTCCCAGCCTAGAAGGTAGCTCCTTGTGTGTACGGGTGCATCAGTCCAGTCCATATTTGAAGAGTACCAAATGAGAGAGTAAGCATACAGAAGCTCTGTGAGCTGGACTGGTTTCATAATACTTTCCTCCATTCTGCACCTTTTTGGTATAGAGGTTTTCCAGTACAGGCTGCTACTTACCGGAATGCAGATTCCCCCAAAGAGGAAAGGTATTCCAGAAAAATTTCTTCAGTGACTTCAGTGTTCCCCAGATCAACAACTGTGTCTGGAGGGCCAAGAAGTGTCCCTCCCTGTAAAAATGAACAGCCAGAAGATACTGTCAAATTATCAGGCTGAATTCTCTTGGAGGACTTTACTGAATAAAGCTATTCTGGTTTATCCAGGCACAAAAGAAGGATCTTTTGGTATGTTTATCAAGCAAAAAGCCCTGCTGGCCTCCCTTATTCTGCACTCAAAAGAACGAGAAGGAACATGAAACTTCCACTTCAGCTGGTAAATTTGGCTCTTTGAGCTGAAAGCTTTATGCTATGGCAAAATTCTGCTTTAGAAGCATGGCCCATCCATTTAACCTCTCTAAGAACAGAAAGATCTGAGAAAACATAATGGTTTGGGACTTTTTTTAACTCTCAAAAAGTCTGCATGTAACACTTCATGATACAGAATTGGACAAGGTGTCACTCTGGCAAAGCAGTTGCAAAAGGTGTTCTAGACAGACTGTACCAGAAGAAGCAACCCCCAACATGAATTGAGTTGGGCTCAAACCCACTGTCCATGCTCCCTTTACCCTCAGTACCCTAGGAAACCATGACAAGCAGCTGGCTTCAGCATCTGTCTGAATTTAGAAGTCTTTTGCTGCTTTTCTAAAAGACAGTAACACAAGCAATTCTGATAGATAACCTTACAAAAAATTATCCAAAGATTAAGATTAACTTACAGGTGCACAGCTGGAGATCCCTCCACTGCCATAGAAAAATTCATCTTTATGGACTATTATGGAGGTGTGCCTGCCACAGAGAACAAAAAAAAAAAGTTGAAATAAAGAAAAAAAGTAAATAGCCTAGCACATAAATCACTGATAAATTTATGAGCTCAAGGGCATAATGAAGGGAATATATGAAAGAAAAGGTCAGTGTATTTCTGTGAGTGGGAACAGGATCTGCTGGGACATAAATGGATATGGAAGCAATGATTATCAAGCATACTGTAATTCTGCAAGCACTTAGGAAAGAGCAGGTTTAGCTAAGAGCCCAGGCATGACCCTCTCTCAGCTAACAGGCTGAGGGTGAGGTCAGCCCTCAGAGACAGAACTATCCCTCCTACCACACTGACAGAGACTTCTCACTGGCTGAGAAGCTGGTCAGACAGCCACTGGAGACAGATCAGAGGAGAGGAAAATGGATAGACAAGGGTTTAGGGGTTTTCTTGTCTCTAAAAAAAACAACCAAACAAGCCCTCTTTGTGTGATATCAAAATTCTTGGTATGAATTATAGAAAATTAAGGGCTTTTCTTGGTGACTGTAGATACTGCTCCTATATGACAGAAGACTTGATCCTGTAATACCTTCTTCCCACCTACTCTTTTACTATCATGTTTAGCCATGCCTGGAATTATAAGACAAAGTGCTTGGGACAAGGACACCATCTTACCCTTGAAAAAGTACACAGGTGCACAAAAACACAACAGCTACTAACAATGCCCTTTTCCATGGGGTCCACTGAGCTTTGAACAAAGTGGTTTAACTGGCACCTGACTGTACATCATATTACTGCCAATCTGTATTCAGGAACAAAAAGTGCCTTCCTTCACAAAATGTTCTTAGCCTCTGAAGCATATATAACTGCATATTGAAAATATTTCCTACACCAGTGTTTTACCCACATAATGCAATTTAAATCTAGTCACTTACCAGATGCCATCCAGTTGTTTCCCTGTATCCAGAGAAAAGAAGAGTTATTAGCAATGTATTTTCCAGATTTCAGCCTACTTTCTGTCAATCACTTAGGAACCATGCTTATTATTTCACCATGACAGCAACACCAAAGATTTAATCCAGAGTTCCTTCTAAAAAATCCAGAATATCTTTCAAATTAACTACTCAATCCACACATCCTTTGTACTTCTTCCCTCCTGGTAGGCAGAGGTAGCAATGCCATCCTATCCCGCCGGTGCTTACCTTTCTTAGGTGTTTTTCTTCAGACCAAGAAAGAAAACATTTTCCTAAAATAAGAGTCTTCAATCAGGAGCAGAAGAGTTGAATTTGACACATTTCATAACTGCAGGCAGCTGGCCAGCAGAATGTATTCAGTTCTCTTTTTCAGTAACTGATGACAGTTCTGACTTAAACATATGACCAGTGGTGGTAGCCTCTATAATGTATTCCATGATTTCCTCTTTTCCTTCCCTCCCCCTGCCCTTAAAAATGAGTTTAAGTGGGAACGGAGATAGCAAAGTACAGCACTGAAATTTACACAAGTTACAAAGCTGTGTGTTTTCCAGAACACAGCAGCAAAGATTTGAAAAAGTCCCTTTTAAAATGTGTTTCCAGTTTCCTAGAAGCAGGACACCTAAACTTCTCTGTTGTTCATGGCAGGACCTCAAGATTAAACCTCTTTCTAAAAGGTCATCAGCTCTTACTGTCCTAGGCTCAATTATTTTATCTATCATAACCAACAGGCTTGGTCCCTGGTAGCCTCCCTTTGGGAGCTTGTAGGGAGCCAGTGCATGTTGTGGGAGATGTGCTATAATTTTTTTTCCTGAACAAGGTGTATAACCTCCAAAAAACAGATTTAGAACAGAAAAACTGCGTGCATACCAACATTTGGTATTCTTTGAATCCAAGCACTAGACTGAGTACTACTCTGCCATAAGAAAAAGCAACACATTTTTTTTCACTCAGGACTGAAGCAAAATAGGTACCTGCTTCAGACGAGGGTCATGGAAGAGCAGAGGCAGGGAAAAGGCTGAAGAGAATACACTTAGTTTTGAAGCAGGTGGACTGATCTGTCACTCCCATGGGTCACAGCCAGGTAGCAACCACATTCCCTGTCAACTCATCACACAGACATGTAGGCTTGGAGTGGGTCAAAATCCAAGAGAGAGTGGCAATAATGACAGAACCAGAACACTGTGTTGCAGTATCTTAGAAGCATCTGCCGGCCCTTTGGCATGTCCCACTGTTGTGCTTTGTGATCCTTTGGCCTTTGTTCCATGTGCTCCCCATGAGAGATTTCACCTCACACTCTAGAGCTGCCAGCTCTGCAGCCCATTGGCCATGCAGGCTCAGCACCACAGGTAGCACTGGCCTCTGATTGTCTTTATCCTTTGACTTTGCCCAGTTAGTGTTCTGTGTATCTGTTAACAAATTATTACACATTTGCTCATGATAAATAACTTTTTCACTAGAAGAAACAGGAACTTTATCCTTCAGACCAGAGAAAGAAACCGTTTTAAAGACAGCACATATTAGAATTGTGCCTGTTCTTTGCATGTTAAATTGAAAGAGAACATCTTAGTTTTTACTTTCACACGCACCTGCAGCAAACAGTAACAAAAGACTTTCCAGAAAGTTCCCACCTTATACCTAGATTCTGCATGCAGGTGAAAGAGCTATGGTAGATATTGATCATGTCACAGATACTGCCAGGACCTGCTTGTGCAATTACAACACCTCCCTGAAAAGATCATTGCAGCAAAAGCTCCACAATGGGCTGCTCTAGCAAGGCAGCAGCCCACAGCTCAAGGGAAGTGACTCTGTCCTCCAGTTTGACACTTGTGAGACCACATATAGAGTGCTGTGTCCACTTTTGGATCCCCACAATATAAAAGACACTGACATCTAGGCTGGAGCACTTACTGTACTGAAGAAGAGCTGAGAAAACTGGTGTGTTCATCCTCAAGAAAAGAAAGCCAAGAGTCTGTATTCCTGTATAGAAGTACCCAACAGGTATGGATGGATGAAAGGGGACCCTTGCTCTACTCAGATATGCACAGTGAAAGGTAACAGGTGCTAGCTGGAAAATGGGAAATTCACAATTCGGTAGGAAGCAGGAAAAACATCTATCATGAAGGTGGTCAAACACTGGAGGAGGAGTCCAGAAAGCATAAGGGATTTCAATCCTTGAAGATACTTAGAACTCTGCTGTCCAGGGCCCTGAAGAATTTCCTCTTGTTGCCTCTGCCTTAAGCAGGACTTCTAGAGGTCCCTTTTCACCAAAGTAATTTTCTGACTGTATGTACAAAACCCAAGCAAAATTCAGGAACTGGGACTTTGCTTTGGACTGTAGTCCAACCTTTACTGCTATGCATGAAGTCTGTAGCAGTCCAAAGGCAGTAACTGCCAGGGCAGTAACAGAACAGCTTCTGGCAAGTGAAGCTGCCTATCTTCACAAGGCAGGTCTGTCTGCTGCTGATCAGCTCAGTCAGTTTGTGCCAACACTGATTTGAAAATCTTAAATAAGCTGCAGACCCACTATTTTTTCTTGGCTCCTACAAGTCATTAACCAAGCTGGCATTGTGGAAAACACACACCGGATCTGCAGCATTGCTGACAATAAGACATCTGTGGTAGCTCTCTAGCCTGCTGCAGACAAAATATAATCCCTTTCTTCCACTGATGGACGGTTTCTGGTAAGAGGCAGTGCAAGTGTCTTCAATGACAACACTGCTGGGGGAATCCCATGCCTAAGAAACCTGCCATTATTGGCCACATATGCATCACCCAGAGACGTCCAAGACTGAGAACTTTTGCTAAGCTGCTGCAGTACCCCAGGCTTCACAGCTGGCTGTTGTAATTTCAACTCAAACTGAGCCACAGAGGAATAAATCGATGGCCACCAGTTTCTGAGGAACTCAGGCAGCTCCCTTTCCTGCTGCTCAGCAAGCATCTGTGTTGCTTGTCTGTCATGTAAGAGGTTTTGTATGGACATCCATGGCCACAATCATCTTCCTCCTGAAATTTTGCCTCTGATGGGGACCCTCCTCTATGACTCTTCTTGCCCTTTCTCCCAGACTCAGACACTGCACAGAACAGATGACAGCTCACCACCCTGATAAGCTCAGGTAGAGCAATCAGGGCAGCCTGCACTAAGAAGTTATGTTTTGCCTTCTACTTGACATCGCTCACTGCACACAAAATATTTTGCCCAGAGCCTCTGAAGACTTGATACACACAACAGCCCCCCAACAGCATGACCAACCAAGGCTACAGCATTGCTCTGAGTGCTAAGACACAGGTTGTATCCAGGCCTTGCTTTCCAATAAAGCTGCTTCTGGCAGCACTGTCCAGCTTGAAAGCCAGAAGCTCGCCATGAACCTCCCCAAATAATCCTTCAGTGCAACAGAGCTGACATCCCATAGTCGATTGAATGGACTGTAAGAAGGGATTGCAAACACTAACCAGGATACTGGCAGATATCATCATGTTTCCTGTTCTTCCACTCCTTGCCACAACACTCCAAACTCCTGTGGTCACTGCAATGTGGGTAGAACTGTGTGCTGGTACTGCCACCAAAACCAAGCCATTTACTCATAACCTGAGGCTGTCTATTACTATATAGCAATTCTCCCAGTAATTTCCATCAGAGCTGTAAAAGCCCTTGCTGCATTAAACTGCAGGCATTACCCTTCACTCAGTTATCTACAGTAAAACTAATCCAAAGGATGCACATGCTCATAATCCAGAACAGGAATGTCCTGATGGAATGATGCTCTTTTGGACACTTACTGTATCTGAAGGGAGGGTTATCAAGAGGATGGATACAGGCTCTTCTCAGTGGTGACAAGCAATAGGACAAGAGGCAATGGGCAGAAACTGAGACAAAGAAAGAGCCACCTGAACATGAGGAGGACTTATTTACTGTACAGGTGATGACACACTGGAATCATTGCCCAGAGACGTTGCGGAGCTTCTCTCACTGAAGATACTCAGGAACCATCTGGACACAATCCTGTGGAATGTACCTGAGATGACCCTGCTTGTGCAGGGAGGTTGGACCAGATAACCCACTGTGGTCCCTTCAAACCTTACCTCTTCTGTGATTTTGTTATCCAGGTAAAACAGGGAAATGGCAAGATGCTAACCAGTCAGGGTTAGCATCTTGCTAGGTCAGGGTCAGGGGCTGTTGGACAGGAAAGGTCATTGCAAATTTAGATGTACATATTTGATCACACAACATTTACTGCATATGGCCAGGCTATCAGGTATCAACTCTCCCAGAGAAACTGCCCATGTGCCAGCTCAGACTGAAGTAAATGTGAAGTAAATCAGCTTAGTTTGATCTGCATCCAGTCCAAACTAATGCAAGTCAAGGTACCTTGTTTTTGTCACAGACCAGGGACATGAAAAGCTACTGTGTTATATTTTTGAGAGTTTAGGGAGACAGCCTGTCAGTCTTTGGAAACATGATCACCATGGTTTTTGAGTGGATTTTTGCTTGTTTTTGTCTGGGGATGTTTTTTTTTGTTGTTGTTGTTTATTTATTTTTTTATTTTTCCCTTGCTTCTGTGGCTCTTTCCTGAAAGTACTCACTAGAACCTGGGGGGAGATGCCAGTTCAGTATAAATTGTGTGCTTAAGCATCTCAAAGATTCAATTTGTTTCAATAAGGGAGAGTATCATGTAGCAAGTAAACGAGTTTTTGTATTTGCTGTTTTATTTTCTTTATAACATTCATAGCTCACATACTTTAATGGTGTTTACATGAGCCAGAAACCTATGAGAAAAACATGAACGTAAACAATTCCAGGACCTTCAGCTTAGTCACAGGAACACGGAGAATTAAGTAGTTAGGTTCTTGCCAAATCAATTCAGGAGATTGTAAGTGTTTAGATACAGGAGTATTTTGAAAGAAGAAGAAAGCCCATATAATTTTAGAATACAATCAAACTGGATTACTTCCATGCTTAGATTTGTCTGGAAGGCCAAGCACAAGGGAGATTAGATGCTCACCAATCTTTTTTATCATCACAGTAATTTATTAATCTTGAGGACCAAACAATGTTGATTATTCCCGTGCATTGTAAATATCAAATGAAAGTGGCATCTGTATATTAATCTAAATTATTGTACTGAAGGGCAGAAGAGTTCTGAGACATGAAGGAAGGAATTGTCTGTGCAGATGGGCACTTAGTTTACCTCATGCAGAGTTTAGGCCATCCAACCCTCAGTGCAAGATCTATGCCTGTTTTTGAACTGTAAAGAAATAATAGGAAGCTCAGTACTAACTGAGCTTTAACAACATATCTGTGCTCTGCAATCCCCAGAACACCATAAAAGACTCTAAAAAAAGTAGTGAACTGGTCTCCTGTGGAATCGGAAGTAATACAATTTGGTCAACCAACATGGATGTTTCTAGCAGTACATTGCTTTGCATATTGCTCTAATTTCCCTGGGACAATCCATTATGATTTCTGCCTTTTTTGAATTAAAAATTACTCTAATTAGGCAAGCACTTAGTCAAGCACTCTCTTCTATGTGCTACCAAGTGTGCTCAACCAAAACAAAAATAAAACCTAACGGAGAGGGAGAAGCCTGCTTCAATTCCCTTCTCTTTGAGGTGCCTAGAGAGACCCAGAAGTAGGCTATACTGGGGGAGGGTAATGCATGCCATTTTCATGAAATCCCCAGCAAATGCTGGGAGCAAAGCTGATAGAATATCATGCTGAAGCAATTCAAAACTGTTCAGAACAGATGGAGGAGAAGCAGAGAAATGTGTTGGCCTGGGAGAATGGAAGCGAGCAGAAGGCACCTCCTTTCAGCAGTTACCTTTCGCTCCAATTCCCTCTGGGCTGTTAAATCCCTCCAGCTGAATGCACCACTTAAAAATTTCAACCAAAACATACTCCCAGTCCACTCAATGTTGATTTATACTACACTGAGCCAAAGCTACTGTGGTTAACCAGGCTCCCAGCTCACTCTGTGAGTCACAAAAGCAATCACCTCAGTTACAGGACAGGAGAACTTTGAGCTGGTAGATATTTTTCTTTAAGCCTACGATGCAATAGGGTTTTAATCTTCCTTAAAGACTTCTCTGCCTTTGGATGTCTATTTCAAAATCAGCACTGCAAGCTGAACTATTCTCTTTTTCCTCTTTACCCTCCATAGAATCAGGTGGATTATGTTTTCTGTCTTGGCAACAGAAATCTTATTGCATATTCAGGTCAACATTTCATATTATTGTAATATGTATTTGAACAGACAAATGCAGTCACAGACTGAGAGTGGGGAAGAGAAGACCAACAGTAGCTATCGAGAAGATGCAATGTACAGCAACATAAAAATTAAATGTGCTGCTTCTGATACCAAAAGCAACTGACCTACAATTTTTGGTCATGTATACTTCACAATAGAAATAGTCACTAAATTGCAGGAACCTTACAGAAAAGTAAGAGGAATAAAAGCAGTCTGGGTATAAAAAGAGTAAACTTCCCAAGAAAAACAAAGACTGTCCAAGGGACAAGACTAAGTAACTCTAAAGCCTGCTATGAACTGTGCAAAACATCTCTCCCTTCCAGATTCATCATTAAATGACAACAGAGAGAACTGGTACTGAAAAAGTCAGTATAACATTTGGTAGTGAGAGCTGATCCTTGAAGGCTGTGCTGACACAGTCTGCAGTATCTCTGGACCCTATAGCACAACAGAAGACACAGCGCAGTGATGTTCTTGCAGTGGTCAGTCTCATAAGACAGGATTCATCCCCCTTTGGCCAAGGGACTTAAGCTGCTGTTTTCAAGCCTGACAGAAATTGATTTTAGTACAATCAATTACTGTATTTATTTTTTTCTTTCTAAAACAATGTATTTCAATTCAGGCAATATTATAGGATTATCACTCAAAGCAAAAGAACTGTTTCAAACTTGGCATTGATGAAAAGAATACTGTAAGCAGAGATGCCAAGTGTAAATCCTTTAATAAATACCTTCCTCTTTAATTTCTATTACTTTCCCCAATAACCTAGTTTATGAACATCACTAAGGAAGGAATTTATATTGACCATCTGAGAATTGATATACAGAGAAATAAAAAGAGTTTTTTCTGTTGTTCTTCAGGGAAAAAAGGGTCTATGCATGAGGTAAGAGGAGTATTCTCTCAGTCACTTGGCTCTTGGGGAGGTTTCCAAAATCATCTGAAACAGAGCTGAGTGTGAATGCACAGAAGACACAACTTGAAGGAGGAAGAAAGAAAGAATGAATGATTTGTTTTATGGACAATCATGTCACAGGATCCACACAATCTCAAATGTTCTGCAGTCTGCATTGTCACTGTAACCACGCGGGCCTAGTTGGCCACATTCCATGAACACATCTGAGCACAGTTACCAGGCAGTACTAGCGAGTAGCACTTCCCCTACTACCCAAATGTTCAGGTTTTTAAGCTTTCCTTTTCACTGCTCAGATTCCCAAAATTTACCACCAAACTATATATCACAAGCACAAAGTTTTCAAGATGTTGTCTGAATAGATTAGAAAGCATCAAAATGAAGTAATGCGCTATGTGTTTTTATGTGGAAATTTGGAAAACTACAAAATCCCAAGACTGACTTTGTAGGTAAGAGAGGAACTAAAAAGCCTTTGCTTGATCTATGTGAAGATTGGCATGGAGATAATTATAGTGGCAATCTATCTCTATTACAGTCTTTGCTTGGACTAATACTTTGAAATAAGAGTAGTTAAATTCTACTCAACTCCAACACAGGTAAATCACACACCCATATAATCTCAAGATTTATAACTCTTAGCACATGATAAAACATGGCTATTTCACTTGATAGGTGAAAAGCTACTTCCCCTAAGGGCTACAACAGAAGCAATTCTGACCACATAAAAAGTTTTGAGGTTATCCAGTGTAGGAAACACATCTCCCAAAGTGGTTGCTGCTAAATGACTAACAGAGCACAACACACATGATCTCTGTACTATTTTCTTTTCAACTTTGCAAACCTATCATTTACCTGCATGAAACCTCAGGCTAAGAATTGTCTGGACTTTGATTTTAAGCTTGCAGGAAATCAGAGAATCTCCTCATAGGGCAGATGAGCAAAGTGACTGCCAACAAACTGTAAAACAAGATTACACAGAGCCATCTGTTCAGACACTGAGTCTGTTGAGAAGTCTCATCCCACACAGACCGCTGGTCTGACACAGGTCAGAATCTACTCCTAACAGGTATAAACCACTCTCTTGTTGCATTCCTAATTCATGCTTCTAAAACTTTAAGCAAAACCTGTTTCCACCCCAAATTTCAGGTTTAGTTGGAAACGCACCCAATCTCGACGAGACACACAGCAGACTTCTACAAACTGTGAAGGAGGATGGCTGCACATCACCAACCCAGCCCGACCTCGCCACAACATGGAGCCGTTCGAACTCAATAACCTTGTAAACAGCAGGCGCCTTTCTTCAGCTCAGCTTTCCGGCCGCGGCACCACAGCAGCCGGGGGGCTGAGCTGTCCCTCCCTTCAGGGGCCAAGGAACACTTTTAACCTGACGTTAGTAAATACCACCCCGCATCGGCAACGGGCGGCTGGGGGAGAAGAGGCTGGACCCAGAGCACCTGGATCTGCCGCACTGACAAAGCTCGTCCCGGCGACAGCGGGTCAGGAATCCCGCAGCCAAACCCCGCTGTGTTCCCGAGCACCGAGCCTCCGGGCAAGCCGCGCACATCCCAAGCCGCGCTGCGCCCGCCGGACACCGCCGGCGCCGGTGCGCCCTCAGGGAGCCTTCCTGGGCCGCTCCCTCAGGAGAACGATACCGGGCAGGGATCGCCACCTCCGGGGCAGGAGGCGGCGACTTCAGCCCCGTTTTCCGGCGCAGCAAAGCCAGGCCGCGGTGGTCGGTGGCGGAACGCGATCCCCCGGGAGGCGGGGCTGGCCCCGCGTCCCCCGCCGTGCTCTTACCCAGCATGAGGTGGCTGAGGCGCCGGGCCATGCCCTTGGACAGGTCGTACACATAGAGCTTCACGGGGTGCAGCGCCAGCGGCTCCTCCATGGGGGCGCGGGCGCGGCCGCCGAGCGGCAGCCGGAGCCCCTGCAGACAAGGTTGAACGGCCCTTCCCTCCGGGAGATGGAGGGGAACGGGAGGAAAGGGCGGCTCCGGTGCCGGTCCCCGGCGCAGCGGCACCAGCCGTGAGGTGACAGACGGGAAGGAAGGGACGACGCTGCCCGGGCGCATGCGCGGCCGCCCCGCGCCTGCCGGGCCGCCCCGTCACTGCGCGACGGCGCCGGGGGCGGAGCTACAGCCGGAGGGCGGGGACGGACAAGTCCCGCTGTCATTGGCCGGGGCTCGGAGCCGCGGGAAGCGCGTGCGGCGCTCCCGCCCTTCGCTGCCCACGGCAGCCAATCCGCGCGCGGGGAGGGGCGGCCGCCCCGGGCGGCGCGGGGCGCGGCGCACTGCCGCTCTCGCCATTGGTCAGCGCTGTTGCGGGGCGGGGCGGGGCGAGCGGCGGTTGGCCGAGCGTGGGCGGGACCGTCTGGCGGGAACCGCCCGAGCCATGGCGGGGTGGGGGTCCTTCTACCGGGGCGAGGGGCTGGAGGAGGAGCAGGAGCAGCAGGAAGAGGAGGAAGGGTCTGAGGCGGTCGGTAAGGGCCCCACACCCCCTCACGGAGGGCAGATCGGGGCCCACTGCCTGCTTTCCAGGCTCCACGGGCGGCGGAGGGGCCGCTGCTAAAACTGTTTCCCTCCGTTCCGTAGCGGACCAGAGGGTTTCGGGCCGGGACAGCCTCATCTTCTTGGTGGATGCCTCCAAGGCCATGTTCGAGTCCGACGGAGAGGCAGAGACTCCTTTCGACATGACCATCCAGGTAGGGATGGATAAACTGCTAATGGCTAAGGCAAGACTTTCGCACACAGTCCTTTCTGAAAACTATTTTCTTGTAATTTTGACCTGGATGCGTTTTTTTCAGTGCATCCGGAGTGTGTATACCAGCAAAATTATCAGCAGTGACAGGGACCTGTTAAGTGTTGTATTCTATGGTACAGAAAACAACAAGAATTCGGCAGATTTCAAGCACGTTTATGTTCTCCAGGAGCTGGACAATCCAGGTAAAGTGGTATGAAGATTGTGTAAAAAGAGGGAGCAAGGAAATTGGTGTAGTAACATTGTCAGTAGTTGATCTCTAGAAGATCAGAGAGCTATCAGGTAAGTTCTTACTGAAACATGCTGTTGGTGGTGGGGATAGATTTAGATATTTTTTTAAAGCTTAGAAAATTCATGAGAGCCTAGCGTTTTCTCTTAGAGTTGGTTCAGATCCTTTTCTATTCATTTTCTTATATTTTAATGTGGTGGCTTCACTTGCTGTCTGCTAAAGCTTAGAGTACCTCAACAGAACTGCTGAATGTCCATCAGAAAAGTATGTGTCCATGTTAAGGCACCATGGATTCCAGCTGATGAAGAATATCACCAAATTGCTGAAGTTGGATGGGATTTTGGAGGTCATCTTGTCCAGCCCTCCTGTTCAAGTGGTGTCAGCTAGAACAGGTGGTTCAATGTGGTAGCCTGTTTGGAGTGTTACATCTCTTATTTCTGTAATAAGTTCTGCAATTCTTTAATTTTGCTCTTTTGTTTTCTTAAGATTACATACCATCTGCTTGATAACAAGTGCTGGTTGCTGAATTGGAAAGGCAGTAGGAGAAGTGCAAAGAATACATGCTAGTGGTGACAGATTGTCTTACAGTTGAGAGTCTTCTGGGGGAATTTTGTCTACAACTTTTCATAGCAGCCTTTATCTCTGAGGATGTTTGATTTCATTTTCTTTACTAGGGGTTGCAGGTTTAACGACACAGGGGCTTCTCCTGAAAGAATTGCACCTTGTCAATTTTCAGAATTTATTACAATAGAGACCTGATAGGACTGCCCCTTTTCTGGCAGACCTATTCACTGCCCTATAGGTCTTGCTTTTTCATTTTCCTCCTTCCCTGCTTGTCCTTTCTCTCATGTTAGAGGCAGTAGCCTCGCCATGAGGATAAAAACAGCACAGGTGAAAGGTGGGTGTTGTTCTGATGCCTTGTGAGGCTACCTGGAACAGAGGCTAGACAGTGTTAAAGGAATAAAGTAGGTGTTTATTAAAAGGCCTTCAAAGGATACACCTGGGTCAGTACAAGAGCCTGGCCATGGCTCTACCCAAGATGGATGCCTGATCACGAGGTTTCACACTTTTATAAGTTTTGGTCCATTTCCATGTTGGGGTTAGTTGTCCAATTACAGCTTCAGGTTATGAAGTCCCATCCTCCCAGATGGCTTTCCTCAATTTGCTGTTGTTCACACTTTTGGGCCTGAAGCTGCAATGGTGTCCTTGGTTCTCAGGCTGGAAAAGGATTGTTTTGTCTACCTGTCCTGTGAAGAGAACTTGCTAACACTTTATATGAAATTCAGAGTTATATACCAATGTAGTACAGAAGCTAGAAAATACGAAAGCTAAAACTTAAGGCATCAGTTCAAAAGGAATAGAATTGTGTATTTGCTGCTCCTGGAGAGCAGTCCTCTGGAGAAGAAAGCGATGCTATAGGCGATTTTTATGGAGTATGTAATTATGAACATTCACATTAAAGAACAGATGAAGAGATGAAAATAAAATAGTAGAGGGAGAGGAAAATATTTTCAAATGAAATTTTTAAAATGCTATAGAGCTTAAGTGAAAGACAAAGGAAGAAGCTCTACAGAATGCAGTGGCTGAAAATAAAAGCTTGTCTCCCATTGTAGAGTATCAGAAGAAAACAGAACCTGCTGTTAGGTGGGAAAAGGAGTCCTAGCTGGGTTGAAGTAATCCTCAGAGCTGCAACAAGGCTGTGGACACCTGACCTGAATGTTGCTGTGCTCAGTGTGGTGATCTGTGGGCTTCATCCCACCTTTCTGTGCATTCTCTGTGATGTAAGGGGCAAGGAAGGAGGAGGAGGAGGAGCTCTCCACCTTCCCAGCTTGCTGTGGAGATGCAGGATGCATTTCAGGCTCCTCTTCTGTGGTGGTGCAGCAGTCTGCTGTGCCTCTGCAGCAGGGGCAGTTTGCTGCCTTTGCTGCTGAGCACTTGGCATTCAGTGGAGGAGGTTTGCAATACTTTGATCCCTGTCGTTTTCACTTCCCCACAGAAAGAGCCCACATTGGTGCCAGGGTATTTTGTGTCCTCTTGCCCTAGCAGGTGCTTTCAGTGGTAGCTGGCTTGTGATTTTGCAGATGTTAGGCCATGCTGGACAACTTTCTCAGCCAGGTGGTGGAAGGATGCTGCCACAGAGGTAATTGGGAGCATTCCATGGATGTCAGCTGCAAGGGAGGCCCCGGTGCATAATTAGAAGAGCTCGTGGTACTTCTGTCAGTATTTCTAATGCCTGTGAATGCTGCTGCCCCTCTAGGTGCGAAGCGTGTTCTAGAGCTGGACCAGTACAGGGGAGACGAAGGACGGGCTCTTTTCCGGGAGAGCTTTGGCCACAGCGCTGACTATTCCCTGGGTGAAGCGCTCTGGGCCTGCTCGAACCTCTTCAGTGATGTCCAAGTCAGGCTGAGCCATAAGAGGATCATGCTCTTCACCAACGAGGATGACCCTCATGCCAATGACAGTGCTAAAGCCAAGCTGGCCAGGACCAGAGCTGGTGATCTGAGAGACACAGGTCATTATTTCCACTTTTCATTTTAGACACAATAAACGTGATGAATCTTTGCAGCAGATGTTACCAGCAGAACTGGGCAATGTTTCTGAAAGTTTCTAAGCCAGAAATTTTATATCTGATCTAAATCAGAATATATGTTTTCTGATCTGGTATCCAGTAGCTAGCACTTGTTTTCTAGGATCACTTTCTAGTTTGATAGCATAAATGGGGACATGCCAGGGCCGAGAAAATAAACTTTTTTTTGTTATTGTATCATTTTCCAGGAAGGGAATAATAACACCAAGTTAACACAAAATTACTTTAATGGTTCCATTCTGAATTAGTTGAAGGAATCAGCCTGAGCTCAGAGAGTAGGCAGCATTAGTTCAACTGTGTAGCTGAGGTAACCAGTGTTTTTGGAATTCAGGAGATGTCCTGGATCTAGAAGCTGTGAGGCTTCCTTAATCCATTAGCCCCTATAACTAAAGAAAAGGGGATTTTCTGAACTCCCCTCTATGCCTGAGGTAGGATTATATTTTATAGGAGCTTATCAGAGCCATTTCATATTCAATGCTGTCCAAATTCTTAATTAAACAGGAAACATTTTCTATTCTGCATTGTTTTGATTGAAGTTAAAGAATGTGTTTTGCCTCTTGCCCTAGAATCACCCCTTTCTTTAGAATGTTTCACACCTTGTACAGATGACAATTTGGAGCTTATTCTTACTTAATAATTTGCATAGATAGAGAAATCTGAGAGTGATGAGATACATGCTGATACAAGAAAAAAGTAGTTTCTTATGCTGCTCTGATATCTTCCATTGTTTCTAGGTATCATCTTGGACTTGATGCACTTGAAGAAGCCTGGAGGGTTTGATATATCTCTGTTCTACAGGGATATTATAAATGTAGCAGAGGATGAGGACCTTGGGATCCATCCTGAAGAGTCAGAGAAACTGGAACATCTCATGAAGAAAGTACGAGCAAAGGAGACAAAGAAACGGGCTTTAGTCAGGTTCGTGCCTACTTATGATGCATCATTCAGCAGGGGCACCTGATGTTATTTTCAGACTGCATCTCATTTTCCTCTTCTGGAATGATTGCTCTTTAAAAGCATCAGTACTTATATTCCTCAATCTTAATTCTTTAGTCCAAGATTTGTGTTTCTTCTGTAGTTTCCAAGGATATTTGTGGATAAGAAGAGCAGAGGACCTCTTCTTTCTTCTGTGTGATGTATCCTGTATTGAGCTTGGCCTGAAATGATAATTTGCTAAAAAATTACATAATTGCCAAGTACTTACCTAAAAAGCTGCAACATAAAAAATAGTTTATAGTGAAATCTGATTGAAATTAGGCTTTTCTTGCCAATACTAACTTCAAAAAAATCATCTGAATGTGAATGCTAGGTATTTTTTTCTGTTATTAATAGTTGTATGTTGTATGTATGTCTAGGTACTTGGCATGGATTCACACAGCCTTGATATTTCTAATCTCCTACTAAAAGATTAAAGATACTTAAGAGAGATTACAGGGATCTTGACAAAGCAGATAGAAAGTATTTTTGGAATCACATGCTCTGTAACAGTTGTATTTTTAGGGAGTGAGTTCATAGCAGAATGATGTGGAAGCACAGTAAGGGAATGAACTTCAAGGCCTAATGTTTTTTTTTCCAATAAATATTTATAAAGTATCCCAACCTGAGCTGTTGTCACTGGCATTCTTGTTCCTGCTTGCAGCTTTATTTTCTTTTCTGGGAATGTTCCTCAAGTTTTCTAATAGCTGGGGAGGAAGAATCCCATACCAGTGATACGTTTTACAAGAGAGGAAGTAGTATTTGTAGCAACTCACTGTTCTGCTCTCATAACTTTAAGATTACTTCTATTTTTAAACATTTGCATCTAATTTTTTCTCTAATGTCTGATTTATATTTTTTCTTAACTCTTTGTATTGTTTTTCTTAGTGGGTTTTTTGTGCATAACTGTGCAAACAGTTATGAGAATTCAGAGACATTACAATGAGCATAATTGGGGTACCCAAATGTGGACTTGTCCTGTGCTCTGTTTGAGCATAGCTGCCCTTCAGTGAAAAAAAGGTCAAAGAAATATGGTAAATTACTTATGTTTAGATAACTTTTATGACAAGAAATGATGATACTACAATAATATTTTTATTCAGGAGAGATTATGACTCAAGTGATAATATGTTTCCAAAGATTTGTGATTTTGGGGGAGGAGAACAGGAGAAAGTCAAAGGAAATAACTTACATGAGGAGATGATTTTCTTCTGCAGTAGTAATTTTTCAGGAGTCTCAAGTCTGTATCTGCTTTTTACACAGGCTAAATCTGCATCTGGGCAAAGATGTGGTGCTTTCTGTTGGTGTTTACAACCTTATTCAAAAAGCTTATAAGCCACTTCCAGTGAAGCTTTATCGGGAAACTAATGAACCAGTTAAAATCAAAACAAGGATGTTTAGTGGAAAAACAGGAAGCTTGCTCCTGCCCAGTGACACTAAAAGGGCTCAGGTAACATATTGATTATGTGCCTGCTTTTTCTTGTCTCTGTGATGTGTGATGGGAGATGCCAATTCCTTTGCTGCTTTTGTTAGTATTGCACTTTCAAGATGAGATACAGAAATATTTGCATCTGTATGCACCTGGGACAGGCTGGTCACTTGTGAGCTCTGCAGGGTGAGAATGGGTTGTCTCCCTGGCTTGACTATCATGGGAAGGCATAGCTGCTGGTGGAAATGCTGTCAGGAACACAGGTCATGTCTTTCTGTAAGGCAGGATGAGGTTATCAGAGCCTGACCTTGACTGACCCTGTGCCATTGCTGCTGCTGTCAATTTTTGATTCATTACGAACAGATTTGGTTGATTTTGTTGAACATACAAGTGTGAATCACATTTTCCAAACAAAAGGCATGTTACTGTTGGAGTTTTTGTATAAATTTTTATTTGTTTTGCCTTCCTGCTTGATAGTTTGGCTGATGTAAATTGAGTGTCACATTGTGACCAGGCACAGCTTTATTTCAGAACAGGTTATGTAGTTGCTAGGTATACTGTCACAAGTGTGCTTTGTGTCTTCTTCCATGTTAACAGCTCTTAAAGTTAACATGTCTTAAAATGGAGTATTTAGTCTTTTTATAGATATTAGTTTATTGAAATAAAGTATAGGACATAAACAGAAAGCTGAATATTAAGCCCTGATGATTACCTTCAGCAGCTGAACTATAATAAATCCATAATTTGATTTTGTGATGCATGAGTAGTGCTACACAAACATTGTTTCTCAGTCTCTATTTCTGTCAGGAGCAGGTAGCTGACACACATCTGCTGAAGCAAGTTTACAATTGGACAGGACCTCTGAAAAAGTGGTACAACCCAGCCCAGAGCAAGACTCACAAAACCAGATCAGATTGTTCAGGGCTTTTTTGGGACAGCTCTGAAGAACTCCAGAGATGAGATGTGACAGCCTCTCTATATCAGGGCTTAGCCATTTTCTTAGAAAAGGGAATTTTGCTTATGTTCAGATAGAATTTCCCTTGGGATAATGGTCACAGACTGTCACTTGCCATTTCAGTGTGCACTGCTCATGCAGGTTTACACTGTCTTGTCTGTAACCTTCTTTAAAGTAGTGGAACACAGCAATTGCATCCACTTCCTGCCCTGTCCTGCCTCCTGTTCCTCTTTTTTTTATGCTGGCAGCTCTGTCATCTGCTCTTCCCTGGTTTAGACATACGGAAACCGACAGATTGTGCTGGAGAAAGAGGAGACGGAAGAATTAAAACAGTTTGATTCTCCAGGTTTGTTTCTGATTGGCTTCAAACCACTTTCAATGCTAAAACAGCACCACCATATCAGGCGCTCCCAGTTCATCTATCCTGAGGAGTCCCTGGTGAGAGGTAAGCAAAGATGGCAAGAGAAGATTTATTACCTTGCATTAGTGTAACCTGTTGATTCATCATGTGTTTGAGTGAGGATCATTGAGTTTAAAAGCTTTGTCTAACTTAAAAATTTGCTAATGCTAAGAAGAACTGTATTAACTTTTATTGCCTCTCTCAGCTGCAGATATTTATTGTTTTCTTTTATAACAGAACAGCCAATTGTACTTCATGTTTATCCATCATGACAAGCAACAAATTTAGCCATGCAGATTAGTCACAAAGTACTTGTTTTAGCCATTCATGAAACTGAAGGATCCTAGTGCCTGACAAGAGAGTAAAGATAGTTTAAAAAGCCCAGACAAAACCAATCAATAACAAAAAAAAAAATAACAGCCTAAATCCCAAACCAGGGGAGAGAATTGCTGATTTTAAGTCCATATCAGCTAGGAGTGGAAACATGGTACTCAGGAAGTATAGTTGAATTAACAGCACTTTATAGGCTTGTAAAGAGAGAAGACAAGGACATTTAGAACTGCTTATTTTTTCATTTTTATAGGTGTACATACATCTGTTTATATAGAAATATATCCCAATCTGCAGTAGTAAGAAAAAACCTTTAGCTCTTTGGTCTAGCAGTGGATAAAGAGGGCGGAGTTATGATCAAAGGCTTTGCAGTGTCTGACAAAAGAACCTAATGCTTACTTCTCTAACTGCAGTTTCCTGGCTCATCCATGTTCTTTACATGTCAGTCTTTCCCTGACCACCATGTCTGAGGCAAATGTGTGCCTCAGGAAGAGTACTGAAGTCTGAATTCTTAGTGTGTTACTTCCACAAAAGGTCTATGATGTGCTTCTATTGTGATGCCCCACCAAACAAAAATAGACTTTATAGATAAAATTTCACAGTATTCCATTATTGAGATGGTAGTGGTTTCACTTCTTCCACCAGAACTCTCACTGCTAGTCAGGAGAGACTTGCTAGCATTGACCATTTTGAGTCTTTTCCTTTCCAAAATTTGCTTTTTACCTCCACAATAATGCAAGCATTTCAAATAAATCACAGGTTTTGAAACTGTAATATCTAGGGTTATATTCTAGAACAAAGGAACAAAGCTGTCAGTCTTGACCAATCCACTATTTCCTTTGCAGGCAGTACAACACTGTTTAATGCCCTATTGATCAAGTGCTTGGAGAGGGCGATGATGATGCTGTGCAGATACACCCCTCGCCGGAACATCCCTCCTCGCTTTGTGGCCCTGGTTCCCCAGGAGGAAGAGCTGGATGAGCAGAAAGTGCAGATAGCCCCTCCAGGTATGGGAAGAGAGGCCACCTTTCCCTGTATGGTTGGATGTAATCAGTGTAATGGCGCCCTGTATTGAAGGAAAGTATTCTTAGTGGTGCCCTCCCTTAAAACTAAGGAAAATGCTTTCCAACATTCCTTTTCTTCAGTTTTGTCAGTGTAAGCATCTGATATTGAATCTGTTTTTAAAGCCCCAGTTGCATCAGTGCTTGCTCAGGTATGACCTGGCTAGAGTGTTTTCCCTGCCTTCTGCCTCTTTTTAGCAGATTCAAATAACTGATGTAGAAATGAAAAGCCTTTTTTCCTGTTTGAAGACTAGACAGAATGTCTTTTCTTGAATTATGTTGTATCCTTGAATAGATTGTAAAGTATTAAATAAATAGTTCACATATAGTGAGCCTCATGCCATGTCAGACGAGTGGGGAATGATTAGGGAGCAGATTCTTGCTGTTTTGCATTTTCTCACCTCTTTAAGTGCAAAAACATCTTCCGGGAGGATGTGAAGTAGAGTAGTTACACTGCTTGTGTACTAAATAATATATTTCAGAATAATGTGGGCAATAACTTGATTTTCAAATAAACATTTTTCAAGCTCAGACCTAGTAAGAGGTGGGAAAGATGGAGTAGCTGATGTCCTGCATGTAAAACAAGTCATTGGTATCCAACTTGGAGCTAAGAATTTAGTCTGAATGTCTTTCACAAAGCCATTAGAGATGTTGGTAACAAACAGAGATTGGGATTGAGTGTTGTGCTGTAGGCACTTGGAAGTATAATGGATTGCTGTTAACAACAAAACAAGTTGTTAGTTTGGAGTCATCAGACCTTGATAATAACCATCTTAGTTTTTCTATAAATTATTTTGAGACCATTGTTTTCTCTAAATTATTTTGTGTAACTGTTGTCTTCCTCCCTCTCTTCTGTATAGGTTTCCACTTGATTTTTCTACCCTATGCAGATGACAAACGTAATGTTGATTTTACAGAAAATGTGCCGGCCAGCCAAGAGCAGGTAGACAAAATGAAGGAAATAATTCAGAAGCTGCGGTTCAAATACAGGTACCTGGAGATAAATAGGGTGCAGGGAGTGGCATGGGGGAAAAAGCACAGCCGTTGCTTGCTCTGTTGAATGTGTTGTTCAGCTGTGGTGTTCCTGAGATCAGATTTTCATGTATTTTGATAGAAATTGCTTGTCTTTGCAGTAGCTTTGTCCAAACTTTATTCTTAATCATTCTGGATACCCAGGCACCACAATGCTTTATGTAGCATGTTCTGGAGTTCTTTGTAGAATTGCTCTTGTTCTCCGGGCTGTTGTAATTTGTTGCAGAGGTATCACATTTTATTGTGGTTCTGCCACTCTACAGCAGATCAGACCCAGATAATTTAAATTAGAGCACTTTAGAAAGAAGAGTTAGGCCTTTTTTTCATTATACCTGGAATAAATGCTATGAAGTACTTTCATGGGAGATTTTTTTTTCCTAGCTATGTGAAGCCACAATAACTATACATAAAGTATAATGCCACTACCTCCTTTTGCTTCATACAGCTTTCTGACTCTCAGACAGCTTTCTTATGTGGTTGATGCATGACAGGATAGTGATTCAGCAGGTAAATTGCGAAGAGGAAAAGCAGTTCTGATACGATGGATTGTTGTGTGGCGAAGAGGGAAGTTTTATTCTGACATAAGTTGGTGGTAGATCTTAAGTGTTTTGTCTGTCTTCTTGGCAGCATGCATTGACATTTTGGGGGATTCTTGACAGGGCTGACAGCTTTGAGAACCCAGTTTTGCAGCAGCACTTCAGGAATTTGGAGGCTCTGGCACTGGACATGATGGAACCAGAACAAGCTGAGGATCTTACAAGTGAGAGCTATTGGCGGGTGTGAAGGGAGGCAGGGTAGGGGACTGGTGACTTTGTTGTAAGTCAAATATGTGCTACTACAAACACAAATGTCTTTTAAGAAATATTTCAGTTGTGTGCAGTTTCACTATGTAGGAGTCTGGATGTGTCCATTCTGAAATACTGAAACCTTATTTTCTATTGCTGTCACTTTTAAGGTAAAGAAAAAATGTTCACTTTACCATCCAAAATTAAAATTGAATCACCTTTTTCCTACGGTGAGAAATATTTTCTCTGAAATTCCTCTCTTCAAGATTCCCATTAATATTTCAGTGTGATAAATGGGCTGAATGAAGAGAATTATTCTGCTGGGGGCAGTGCTGACACCTAGTGACTGGGAGAGTTTGTGTGTGTCTTGTATAATCACAGAGTGGGCCAGGAGGGAAGGGACCACAGTGGGTCATCTGGTCCAACCCCCCCTGCTCAAGCAGGATTATCCTACAGCACATTGCACAGGGCTAGTTACAGATAGTTCTTCAATTATTTCTCCTGCGAGTGATACTCTACAACCTCTGTGGGTGACCTGTTTCAGTGGTCAGTCACATTCCCAGTAAAGTTGTTTCTCATGTTTAGATGGCTCTTCCTGTGCTTCAGTTTCTGCCCATTGCCTCTTCCTGTTTCTTGGCAGCACCTGGGAGCCTGGCACTATACTCTTGACACCCTCCCTTCAGTTCCCCTCACAGTCATCTCTTCTGGAGGCTAAACAGTTCCTTCAGACTTTCCTCATAAGGAAGCTGTTTCACTCCTTTAATTATCTTTGTTGTTCTCTGCTGGACCCATTCCAGGAGCTCCATATCTCTCTTGTACTGGGAAGCCCAGAACTGGACACAGCATTCCAGATGTCCAAACTCTTGATAGTATCAAGAGCTGTAAATTTCTCATTTGAGAGTATCGTAACACAAGTATTTGCATTTTTGCATGCTTGCAGGACACTTGTAGACTAGTTATTACAGAAGCACAGTTGTGTCTGGTGATGTTACAGAAAAACAGTCAGACTTGTTAGCACCAATGCAGCTTTGAGGAGCAGGTTTTCTTTATTACAGTGCTGGATGCATGAGGGGATATTTCCACTAAAATTGTGCATCTCTAGAACAGAAGAAGCTGTTTATGTAGGTTTTCTCAGAAGAAACATACATGTGGGTAATAATTTCCCCAAAATCATTAACATGTGTTAGTTCCCCTTTGTGCACACATTATTCTGTCCTGGGGGGGGTCTCTGGTGGTTGTAGTGCTTGATGAACTGGTGTTACATCCCAATACAGAGTGAAGTTGGCATACCTAAGCTAGTTCATATTTTGTGAGTTTCTTCTTGTTGAATGTTTAACATGATCCTACAAAATAAAGTATTGTGTGGTTCCATACACTAGTGGTTTTGTAGAATGAGCACTGTATTTTTCCCCATCAGGTGAGCTGATCTGGCAGTAGGGATGGCCTTGTAGACTTTCGTGTGATCACACTGTTTCTGAGAGAGCAAATCTTTATATTTTGCCAGTGCCAAAGTCTGAGCAGATGAGCCATAGGCTGGGCAACCTGGTGGATGAGTTTAAGCAGCTGGTTTATCCCCCTGACTACAATCCTGATGGGAAGGCTGTAAAGCGAAAACAAGGTAAGTAATGGTGGTGCAAACATAGCATATAATGTCTTTATTCTGTTTAGAAGCTTCTGTGTTTTCAGTTTGTTTCATAGTTTAAAGAAGCTGCTTGTGCAGCAACTGCTGAGCTCCATAATTAAGTATTACATCCAGTATTGATTCTTAGAGAGTAGAGAATATTGTGGTATCCAGTTGGAGAGTTGCTGGAGTGACAAAATGCAGAGTGAAGTATAGGAAGTGATGTGGGTAAATGACTGCAGAATATATAGGTATAGATGTATTGTATATGTATAATTTTAGCAACTTTCTGTTCTACAACGGAATAGCAAAATCACTCATGCTTTCAGTTTGTGTTGGTGAGACTTTTATACATGGGCTGTTTAGCAAGTCTAAGATAGACATCTTAAGGGCTAAATGTGTAAGCAATGATGAAGTCCATGTGTAATTTGGGAATCTACAAAAGACTGCATAAAATGAGTGTCAGCTGAGCTCACTGTGGAATCATTGCATTCTGCTGTCTCAACAAGAATTCCTTAAATTTCATTTGGAGGGTGATGTTTTCATCAGAACACAGTTTCATACTTCAGTTAAGATCACTCCTATCAATGAAATACTGCATGACATACATAGTGATGTCTGTTTCTTAAAAGGAAACATGAAAACTAGGTCTGTGAGTGTGTAGCTGTTAAAGCACCATGTACTAATGGCCATTAACTATGGTGTGTATAAGAAACATTGATGTCTTTCTAGTTTTTAAAATGTTTGTGATTAAAACATATCTTTCTAGCTTTTGATGATCAAACTGAGAAGAAGCCCAAGGTAGAAGTCTCAAGAGACGAGCTGTGGAGTCATGTGCAGAAGGGCACTCTGGGCAAGCTCACCGTATCTGTCCTGAAGGATGCATGTAGGTTCTTGAGGTTGAGGTGTGGAAGCAAGAAGCAGGAGCTTGTGGATGCTTTAACTGAATACTTTAATGAGTGCTAAGCTGGAGAGGAAGGCCCTGGTTTACTTCTGTCTGCTTAGAATCTTGATTGTCTTATGTAAGTGCTGTGTCTATTTAATCTTGCTATGTGCCTTGCTGGGTTCTTAATAAAAGTTTGGACCTTTTCCTTTGCAACACTGACTGTGCTGTCTCTGCATCATAAAGATAGCAGAACTCAGTTCAGGGTAAGAAAACACAAAGATCTGTGTTAATGGCACCACATGAATTTAAGCAGCAGATTGAGCCTGTGTCCTAACAGAGGGTATAAATATGTATTACTCTCCAAAACTGACAGTATCAGTACTAGTAATCAAATTGGGTTATTTTCTGCCATCACTGTTACAAATACTACCAGCAGATCTTAAAAGAAAAAAAATCATTATTGGGAAGTAGTATCCAATCCCTTGGGCAAAGAGCTGGCACTTAACAATTCTGCACATACGTGTCTTCCATTTTTAAATGGTAATAGCAGAAACTGGTTTAAAAATGGAAAACAAATCATGTTCCCCAGAAGGCTGCATTTATCCCAATTAAATTACTGAGATGGCATAGAGCTTTTCCACTTCTCTAAGTGAGTGTGAGTCAGACTATTGTGCAGGCTTATGTACTCAAATATATGCTTTTAAAATAGAAGAATAGCAAGGTATGGAGAGAGCCCTTGTTACATACAGTATTTTTACTTTCTTAGTCATACTTACGAAGGCTGCAGCTGGGTGTTTTGGGTTATAGACTTCCATCCCTGGCATGCCCCACCTCTCTTGCAGTGCAAGATGACTAAAACCAATAAACAGTTGTTGCTTTTGCTTTAGGAAATTACTAATTGTTTAGTGAAAAGCTTAACTTTCTATGAGATGCAAACATTGGATACCCGAGGTGTCCATTTTGGTCTCCATAGTGTTTTTAGTGTCCAGTTTCCTGTGTGTGGCTCACAAACTATCCGCTGACCAGTCTGCAGTGTGGCACATGTGGAGCCAGCTGTGACCACCCTTCTGGCATTGTGACTGTCCTAGGTGTGCCAGCACGCTGCTCACTTCTACCTCTACAATTCCTCCAGAGCGCTGCTAGCCTGCACGGAGCTCTGCAGTACTGAAACTACCCGTTACACTTCCAATCAGCCTGCATTATTTTTAATAAAGATTTGCCTAAGCACTAAATTTATTTTGCCCTTGGGCAATAAAGTTACTGTAAATGCTTGTCTTAGCAAGGCTGGAAGAGTGGAATAGTGAGACTATCCTGTCTGTAATTCTGTGACTTGAATTCTGCAAATACCTTTGTTAATTCCTCTCTTGGCTTGCTGACCCTCAGACACATCATGTTCTAGGCTTTGGACGATTTTAGCATGTTTGTTCTAGGTTATTAGATCTGCCTCCTATTGGTTTTGGGGTTTTTTTTGTTTGTTTTGCTTTGTTCTTTTTAGTAGCAGGCTATCACATTAAGCAGAAGTTTAAAAGGGATGGTGATGGAGTGCTTCAGAGCAGAATAAGACAGTTTTGCTTGCTTAAGTATCCTTTATTTCTGCTCCTTGTGTGCTTTCTCTTGCATAATCTGTCTTGGTACAACAGCACAAATCCTTGGCAAAGCTGTAGTTCTAAACACAACTAGCTCAACAGTCAGCATCAGTAGAAGGGAACCAGGAGCCCTTCTAAACCTCACACAAATGAAAGGATTCTGAAGTATTTGTATCAAGTTCACCTCAGCAAGGATTGCTGGTATCAGCCATTTACAAAAATATACAAACATGATGTCTTCAATCTTTCATGAGCTCACTTCATCTGCTTGGGATGTGCTTATGAAAGGTATGAAGTTAGTGCTTCTGTGGAAACATTACAGGAAAATTTATTTTCCATTCTGCTGTTGCACCTAATGGAGTTTCCATGCTATTTTGCTTTGGCATCCTGCAATACAAAACAAATTTGATATTCCAACACAGGGGTTTAAACTTAACCAATCAGAGCAGAAATGCATTTATTATACAATATGTATTTCACTAAAACTAGGTCCATAAAACCACCACTAATCCGGACTGCTGTTGGTGCCCCATGATGTTTTTCCAGGACATGAGATGATACAGCATTCTCTTCTTCAGACACATACTAATTTATCTGAAAAATTACTTATTCTCTGTTTCCTTGGCCATGACTTAAAAGGGTTCATCTTCAATCTGGTGACTAGAGTGCAGTAGCTAAAAAGCGTGGCACTTTTTATAATTAACAGCTAGATGTAGGGTACTTGTCGGCCACAACAGGCTGCTCTCTGCCCTGTGTTTTGTACTTCTCTAGGAAACCCAACCTCAGTGGTAACAGTCCATGCAAAGGAAGCTGAAAAAGAACAAATTACTGCACTGTAATAACCTTTAGGCAACCTGTGAGCAGTTTAGCTTTACAAGCAGAAACACTCCAGTTAGTTGCAAATATTTCACCAAGGGAATGACAATTCTATGTAGCTTTGCAGCATTTTTTATTTTTTTCTTAAAAAGTCAGTATTTAAAAATAATCAAGGTAAGAGTGTTCCCCTTGCCTACTGCCACAAGTTTTCTGCTCCCAGTGCATCTCTTAACAGAAGTCTCTTGTCTGGTTTCAAGAACAAGGGCTGTGCTGATCTTGGCTCCATCTGCTGCTACACAGTAGCTGCTGCCTGCCTCACACCCACCCGTGCTGCTCCATCACTTACTGACTCCAGCAGCCTGAACACAGGGAACCTTCTCAGTAGCCTAAACCGTTCAGAAACACAAGAGTTATGCACACCTGCTGGAGGCTCAAGCTTAGCAGGAATACTGCTACACAGAGAAAGCTGACAGGTGGGTTAAAAAAGCCCTGAGCAGGCAGTCAGGAAGACAAGAGGGGGACTTTTTTTTCTGTCCTCCTTTTAAACATAAAACAGGAAACAGTTGTACAGTCACTTTTCAAGAAGTAATAATATGAGAATGAATGTGTTGGAGTGGAATAATAGGAAAGCGGGGGGATAGGAGGCAGAAACACTAAGAATTAAGCCATTAATAAACAAAAATGTGGCATTTTGAAATGAAACATTGATATCAAAACTATCATCTCAACTGAAGCTAAACATTAATTTTCCCTAATTTGCACTTTCCTATTTCACACACACACACACACTCATGGGCACTTAGACCAACAGTCTTTCAATAGCTTGCTGTACAGACTGGATCTGAGGCTTTAGCTGTGATCCCTCCTTGATGGTGATGGAGCAGGCGATGACAGGCCGGGAAACGCCGCATGCCCGGCCCAGGGCTTGCTTGGAGCGCACAAACACGTAGGGTACATTCTTGTCCTCGCAGAGAAGAGGGAGGTGCAGGATGATCTCCAAGGGCTCCGCATCTGCTGCCATCACAATGAACTCTGCTATCCCTCTGTTCAGTGTTTTGGTGGCTGTAAAAGAAACTTGAGTCAGTCTAGGTCTTCTTGGAAAGCATATCTAATGTAAAACAACTTCAGGAGACGCTGAAAGTGGCATCAGTGGGAAGATCTAGTACACGGGACATGGGTTCTAAGAGATTACTGAATTTCTACCCTTACGAATTGTGGGTTTTTTACAAGTTTGACTAGGTGAAGTCCCAAGCAACTGTGGAGGAAGATTGTGAACAGGTTACACTAAAGTTACCTTCAAACCCAAATCTTTTATGGTTCCGAACTGGTTAGGCATCTGGTAACCCCAGTGCCACATCACTGAAGTATGCATGATTACAAACCAAGCACCAGGAAGAGTTTGGGACATCCACCAGAACTGCAGATAAATGTCAGTTTATCTGACAGTTACAGTTTAGTTCTGTCCCTGAATATTGGTAAAACAGGAGATAAAGGAGACACACACCTGCAATAGCCAGATCTATATAAAGTTAGCGGTTCACAGCTACAGAGGAAACACATTCTCTTACCCACAGCATCTCTAAATATCCTTGTGACTTGTAGCACACTTTTCAACATACAGGTCTCACCTTCATTGGCTCCCTTGCGTAGCTGCTTATAGTTGCAGGATTGCTGCACAAGATCCAGCAGCGTTTTGGTGAGCTGTGCATCAGCCAATGGGTAAGCTTTGGGATTCACTTCTGCCTCACTCTAAAGGAAACAGTAAAGAATATTACAATAGGAGCAAAGGAAGCTTTGGTCTGATCAACACTGCACAGACATCATGTCCACCACATATACTGATTTCTGAAGTCGTATCTAATCTGCTCTGCTCATATAGAAGAAACACCATTGCATTTTACTTCTAAAAGAGTAAGGATTCTTCTTGTATCAAAGTAAAGGGGAAAAGTAAGAAAGACATCCTTTACACCAAAGTAAAGTGTGTCTCTACTCATAATCTACACCTTACAAACCTGCAGCAGTGCACTTATGGGGCAGTCTTCGGGCGTTTTATACCACAGACTACACAAAATCAAACACTTCAGCGCACCTTAACAGTGCAAATTAACAGACTAACAAAAATTTTGAACAAATCACCAGAAGAGCAGGTATCGGGGTTATTTCTGCAAACCACCGGTAGCTTCTAAACGGTAACATGGGCAGCGGGGTGGCACAGCAGGGAGGTCACAAGCGGTGTTAGGACTGGCGCTGGCAGAACCGCGACCTCTCCGGCTCCCAGCACGGCGCGGGGTGACCCCGGACACGGAGTCCCCCGTTACCGGCGTCCCCAGGCCCGCCAGCCCCCCGGGCCTCCCGCCCCGCAATCGGCCGCAGCCCCGCCCGCCCGCACGGCCTCCACGTGCTGCCCGCCGCGCGGCCTCCTCTCTCCCAGGCTGGCAGCAGCAGGCAGGAGGAAGAAGAGCAGGAAGAGGAGAAGGAAGAATAGGAGAAGAAGAAAGAGGAGGAGGTAGAGGAGGAGGAAGGAGACAGGGGCCCGACGCCACTCACCATGGCCGCGGCGGGGTGGCTGCGGCGGGCCCGAGCGCGCTGCGAGGGAAGAGGCGGGAGCGCGGCCGCGGCCGCCGGAAGGGAGGCGGTGCCGGGAGCGGCCCCGGGGCGGAGCCGCCGTCTCCGCGGCGGGCGGAGCCGCGCGGCGGCCCCGGCAGCGGCCGATGGCGGCGGGGGCGCCGGTGCCGGTGCCGGTGCCGTGCGGCGATCACGGGCCGCGCTGGGCGCTGCCGCTCCGCCCGCCGCTCTGCCTCGCCTGCGCCGTGGAGACCCTGGGCGACGGCAGCGCCTCGGTGGGCAGCGCCTGCCCCGCCGGCCCTCCCGTGTGCGGCTGGGCCGCCGAGCCCCCGCCGGCTGGGCTTGTGCTCTCCGGCGCTCGGTTTGGGTCCGGGGCCCGGCCGGTGTGGCCCTTGGCCGGCCCTGTCGCCTCGGCACCCAGACCCTGGTGGTCCTTTCCCCTCAGGGGGGTGGGAGCAGCTTGGGGCTGGGGCCCAGGGCCTAACGGGGTGCTGTGTTTGATCCCTAGCTGGTGCGCAAGAAGCATGTCCTGTCTCGTCTCCAGGATGCCCTGGCCTGGCAGGCGCTGCCAGTCGTTCAGCTGCTGGCACCAGACGAAAGGGTGTGCATGCACTTGATAGGAACTCTCTTTGGTAAGAGCTTTGCTGAGGCCTGGTGCAACAGCAGGGAGGAGATGGTTACCTTTTGTTGAACACATGTGAAGCTTCCCCACATTTGAAGCCAAAAGAGCAAAAGAACATTGAAGTGCCTACCTCCATACTTTTACAATTCTGTTGTGTAATTACTCCCTGCTGAAAAACAGAAACTGCTTGTCACTGATTTAGAATAGGTTAATTAATTTTCTCATTCCCCAAATTGCAAGATTGGCACGTTTCTAAAGCTCCTGTGATTTTTTTTTTAAGTATCTTGACGTATCTGTAAAGTTCTTCTGGAAATAGAGGATGCCTGGCATCTTACTCTTCCCTGAATGCTTTCCATTCTGGTCTCATGCCTCTGGAGTTAAATGAAGATTCATACAGAAATCAAAGTGTGAGCTTAAAAATGTGTTGAAGAATTTAATATCAAATGTGCAAACCACAAATCTATGTAGTTGGATTTTTTACACCATCACTTACATTTGTAGAAATCTTTGTTGCTGTACAACTAGCTGCTTTCTGGTTAGTCAGCCTCAGCACAATAGTGTTCAGCAGGATGTCAGAAAATGTCTTTCCACTAAATCTCTGTGATCTTGAACTTCCCTTATTGGTTTGTGTTTGCATAGCAGGGAAATGTCTTTGAGACATCTAAAGTCTTGATGGAAAAGAAATAATGGAATGGAAAGACGGAGAGTAGAAATAAGAGTGCCTTCAAAGTGCAAATATACCAGATTACTTCAATTCCACCATCTCATTTGCACATCACAGATAATTCTTGTTCTTTGGAGAAAAGTAACCTACAAGACCCTGTCCCTGCCTTGACACACTGAATTGCTCAAACAGTTGATTGCCCATAAATTGTGTTGGGCATGTTTTGGAAGCAGCTTTGTTAGAAACAGAACTTTATGCAGGTTTTTTTTTTTTTCTTTTAATTGCATATTTTTTCTTAATAGTATGTGCACACATAATCCTTCAGAGTAATGGAAAAAGTGGTGATTGTGGCCAATTGAACCCTATACTGTATGGTCCTATTACAAAATACCTCAGAAGATAGGGATACTGTGCTTGCATTTCAATGCTCTTGACGGCTTTAATAATTCTCTGAAAGGAGAATTCTCTTTATGTTTGGGTGGTTTGAGGACAGCTTTGGGCTTTACTGTGTGGGAGGATGGATTGTAGGAGAATAGAGATAGTGCTGAAGGCAGTCTCGCCCCTGAGAAGTTGCAGCTGTATTAATTACCAAAGAGTAGGAGCAGACCTGCCCTTAATAGGTCACAGCTTATAGGACCAGTGATGGTCCTATAAGGATAGGTATAAAAGAGTGGGTTAGCTGGTTGAGAGAGAGTTGGAGTCAGCTGGCTCTGCTGCTGTGAGGAGTAAGGGTGAAGTGGTTGTGCTAGGGACAGTAAGGGTTAGCATGTGCTGCTAGGGACAGAAAGGGTCAGGTGTTCACGTTAGGGACAGGAAGAAGTCAGCCAGCCTTGTGGAAGAAAGAGAAAAGGAGTCAGTGTTGGGAGGAGCTGCCCACGAGAACTCACAGAGAGAAAGTATAAAAGTCCTACAGTAAGATAATAAACTAATGGTAACACTCAGTTCTCATCCACTGTTGGTTGGTGCCAAGTGCCAACACTAGCAATTGGTGGCCTGTATGAGTATAGATCCTGACAGTACTGTGCTTGGTATAACTCTTAGAGCAGTTGGAATCCCAGCCTAGTCTTGGGGCTACAAACAATGACATTTTCAACAGAGCTTGGATGAAGCAGGGATCATTTGGTGCAAGAGTGTAAGGGGGACCTCCCCAGAAGTTTGGCAGTGCTGTGGAGGAAGTATTAATAGTGAATTCAGGAAAATGCATTTGGAAGAAAGAGGATTAAGAGAGGTGGAGTGTTACTTATGAGGTGGTGTGTTTCAGATAAGCCTGAATTTCATGCAGCTAATATTGTAACATTCAATAATGCTGTATACAAATCTTTTCGAAAGAGTTACTGAGGGTTGGGCAGATGAGGATTGAAATAAGTAATTTCTTCACCTGTTATAACATTGCTTTAGCTGGTCAAAATTCTGAGACATCATGGAGCCTTCAGAGGGGAGGTAGTTTGATTGGATGTATTGAAACAAGTGATTCAGTGTGGCAGAAGTTGGGGGTCCAAACCATATGCCTGATGCTATAGGTTGGAAGGGGCTGGGAGGTGGAGTTTCTTGTCTGCTGGGGTGTATTAGAGTGAGACTGTGCTTTATTTTGATATATCCAGTTGTATGCTGTCATTGTAAAATTAACTTATGAAGTGATGCCTTCAGGTTCAATTTAATGTTGTAATCGTTTCTGGATGATTTAAACCTGGTGTTCTGGTTTGGTTTTAGGGTTTTCAGTACTGTGGAGGGAGGAGGCTGTTCATAGTAACTGGTAAGAATGGAGGACACAAATAACAAAACTCCCAGCTGGGCTTTGACTTTGTCATTCCGGGATGTTGTTTCAGATGTGTTATACTGGATACACACAGTGAGATGTGGTGGTGGCAGCAGCAGTTACATATTCCCTGACATAGGTGGAGCCATTGACTTCAACTATAAAGCACATAAAAAATTTGTGAGAGAACAGAGTGCCTCATGTCCCTGTGTCCTGCTTATGGAGGCACATTTTGCGATACTCCTGGAGAGTATCCACCCTTGTCTGACAAAGTCAGGCTGGTGTTATGTGAAGCAGGGAAAACACTACAATGCTGGAAAAAAAAAATCACCTCATTTTAGCAAGAAGGAATTACAGCACTGGTGATCTGAAGCAGGAGTGAGTTCCATGACATGTTGTGGTTTGTCTTGTAGGGATGTTGCATTCTGTGGAAGACAGCAGTGCCCTGAACCTACTAGTTGAAGGTGAGAAACAAATACCACATCTCTGTTACTGTCAGTTTGTGAAGGGGAGAATCTGTATTGTCTGATACCTGTTGTGGGATGATCAGCCTTGATACAGCTTCAGTGGGGAAGACTATCAATATCCATGCCAGAAAAAAAAAAAGAGTAGTCTGCTCCAATATTGGGGGGCAGGGGAGTGCATGCATTTTTAAATATTTAACATTTCTCTGACAGGACCTGCATGTGTTACGAGTTTAATATCAGAGGGGTGACAGTGCTTCAACTTCGGCATCTTTGTACCTGACCAAATAGTCAAAGCAAATGGAAGTCTATGGGATCTACTGCTTTCTGTACAGGCTGTAGATTCCTCTTTGTGAGCAGTCCCTCATTTGAAAACTGAAGGAAATATCTGCAGGGCTGACAAAGCAATCTCTGCAGTCCAGTTAACCCTGGGTACCTCTGCTGAGTCTAGAGATATCAGCAGTGCAGTGATGCATTTCATGACCAGCCATGAAAGAGCTATTACAAACTTCTTCCAGAGGGATTTTAGTTTCCAGACACTTGCTTGAAATGGGGTTGAAAAGTGGAGAAGTCTTTCTGTCATGTTACTGGTCTGTTGAGAGATGGATGCTCTCTAACAGAGCAATTTTAAATTAGTGTTGCCTTAGTCTTGAAAGTGTTTTAAGTTCCTGAGAGTTTGGGGCAAGAAAGGGCTATTAAACCATCTATAAATCACATCTCAGACATGCTTCTCCTGAGATGCATAGCTCTGTAGCTGAAGCAGGTCTAGTATTGCCTTGGATATACCAAGAAATAGTGAACACAAAAGTCTGATATTTCTTTTTAGAATGCTTTCCTAGGATACAAATCAAAAGTGTAGGTTGTCCAAATGAGTCATGCCATGACAGCAAGCTAAATTGAAGACAGCCTTACCAAATCCTATGTGGAAGTGTGTGCACAGTGTCTCAGTAAAGGGATTCTTGCCAAAATTTTATCATTTGAACACTCATGTCAGTTCTAAAAGTACTGGAAGAGGAGCTTTGCTTTGTGCAACTGGCCTACTGGTATATGTGTGGAGGCACAGGCAGCCTGGCAGCATCAGATAAGTCCCTTGTGATTTTGTTAGGGAAACCCCAGGTAATGCATTGCTGCTGCCTGGAAAACATAATTTCTTGCTGATTCCTCTTATTAGTACAGATCTGGCAGAGTTCTTACAGTATAACAGCACTTGCTTGGGGCTGAGGAGATGAACAGCACCACTCTGGTGACTGGCACTTTGCTTTCTGGTAAGGTGTATGAGACATCTGCACTGGGGGAGGAATGGCTGATAGACTTCACTTATCTTAGGGACAGTAGCAGCTGAAGGAGGAACTCTGAGTGTGAATCTAAGGATCCTCAGCAGTTTCAGTTCTGATCTCTTCTTTGGAAGGATGCATTTTTAAAGGCTAGTTTTCATACAGTAGGAAGCCTAGTCTATGCAATTGCCATAATTTTTTATGCTTTTAAGCTAGATTTTTTTCCCCTTTTGTTCCTGATTCCTTATGTTTACTTCTGTCCTGAGGCTCAGTTTGTTGCTTGCAGCTCATTTCCATGCATGGTTTGTAGTGCAGCTGAAGCAGGATTGCTGGAATGATGCCTCAGAGAGCTTGAGCTGGGCTATCAGAAGTAATAGTGCTGGGAATGCTGCTGTAACTGCTCTCTCAGCATGTCTGTGTTCATTTCATTTCTAAGCTCTTTGCTCACTGGTCTGCTAAAGCCCCATGGAAGATGGATTGTGAGTTCTCTTTTGTGTGTGTTACTGATCCTGTTTTTTCTGCCTAGTTCTGGTGAGGCTTGTTGTGGAGCTGAAGTCAGAACAGTACTTATACTGCATTTTGGATGAAAGTCAGAAGGAGGTCAGTGAAGATGAGTTCTCTTTCCCTTCCTTCCAGTCTTTCAGAGGTTGAGGTATGAGTGGCCCTGCAAGACTGGAATGTAGCAGTGGGATCACAGAATCATAGAACGGTTTGGATCGGAAGGAACCTTAAAAATCATCTCATTCCAACCCTCCTGGCATGGGAAGGGACACCTGCCACTAGACCAGGTTGCTCAAAGCCCCATCCAACCTGACCTTGGATGTCCTAATGCCAGTTCCCCAGCTGTGATGTTGGCAGTGTTAGTTTCTACCATGGAGTTTTTATATTGTTCTCATGATATCTTGCAGCCATAGGGCTTCATTATACACTTATGAAACTGTGTGGTTTCCTCAAATACTTTTTTTCCTACCTTACTCTTCAGTTATATGAGGAGCTTTCCTAGCCTGTGCTGTGGGCTCTACTCTCTTTGTTCCTAAGTTTATGATGGGCCCAAGGGGTACTAAAAAAGGGAAGTAGCAAAGGTGGTGAGAAATTAAACTGCTCATGTAAGAAGTGGAGGGGGGAAAGAGGAAAAGAAATAACAAGCAATTCCTTGAATTCATTTAAAGACATTTTGGAGACTTAGTGTGGTATTTGGGGTTTTCCTGTGGTTTATCCCAAGTGGTGAAGAGGCCCATCTTTGGAAAAGATCCTATTCTGGAAGATTATGCATCACTGAGAACTTGCTGGTTTGGGTGCATTTCTGCCTATGAACTGTGTCCTCATCAGTGAAACATTATCCTTTGTCTCCTCTACAGCTGTGCAAAGCAACTACCATGAGAAGCAGCCTGCCCACATTTTCTCTCTTGGGCAAGCTGGCAGATGCCATCCCAGGCTTTGCTGAAATGCTGGTGGTAAAGCACAGTGAGTAGTATGTCATGTCCCACTCTAGTATGTTATGTCCCACTGTCACCCACTGAAGGGTGGTATCCACAGCTCTAATACACATGTGTGCATGCACTCCCCTGTCCCCCGGACAAGTTCATAAAGGTCACACAAGAAGCCTGTCCAGAAGTCAGAGTGGCATTCAGACCTCCTGGGATACAGGTCAGAACCTTCATAGCAACTTGTTATCACGCATTTAGCCAGACAAAAGCAGCCTCTGTGAACTGGGGTGTGGTTCTGCCTCACAGGCAACATATGTTTAGGTTTTTTTATCTTGATCCAGTGCTTGGGGGTCTGGTGAGCAAGCTGAACTGTTTGTGGAGGGAGCTGGGATGATGGATCTTCATGTGGTAAACAGTGAGCTTTGCTAGCTGTGTATTACTGTATCTCTGCTCAGAGAGACAGATGGTGCTGAGTGCATCACCTGATTGTGGTATTCATTAACCTGCATACACCAGTCTGTCCAGCAGGCTTTTGCAAGTTTTCAAGGGAAATAGGTTGGTGCTTTTAAAATGTCAGTGAATGTTTGCTGTTCCTGTTCCTCATGCTAGATAATTTAGTGGATCATCTGCTGATGGGCTTGACATACCCAAATGAACGTATAAAGGCTGCTGTCTGCTACTTGTATGGCAAGCTGTACTCGTGTGCTGTTGGCACAGAACGGCTCTCAGGACACTTTGAAGAAAGGCTGTGTGGTGTCTTCTTGAATACTCTGGGGTGTGCACAGACAAAGGAGCTGCAGATTAATTGTTTGGGTAAGACATTGCTAAGAGAAACTGCAAGGTGCAAGGGAAGGCTTAGAATGAGGAAGAAATCCTTGGCTAATTTAGATGATGTAATGTTGGTTGTTCTGTAGAGGATCTTTATGCTGCTTGTCCAAAGCTGTCAGTACTTTCTGTTGCTCCAATGAAGTGGTCCAGACCTGCTGCTGAGCACCCCCAGATCCTGTTGTTCCCTGATGCCTTACGTTTTCCCAGCACTAACTAATCTTCAGTCTCTTCCAAGCTTGTGCTATGGCCCGATCATGTCTCAAAATGTCTGAATGCAAATACTGTGCATGGGCAGGTGGGATAGAGTCTAAAAAATACAGTCTTTAGATATGAGGCATCGTGTTAATTAGATATAGAGCTAATGTGGAAGTGGCACTTTCTTGCAGTTATCCTTCCAACTGCATATTTCAGCTGTTGCTGGGGAGCACAATTTCAGCCTTTCTGACATAACTTGTTTGTAAACCACCCAGGGAATTAATTTTTCTAGAAGGAGGCAAGCAGGAACTGAATTGCTCCTCAGCTTATCTATTCAGCTACTAGACATAGATTATTGTTCCTGTGAAAGTAGAATCCTGTAGCTCAGACGATACCCCTGTGAATTTGTACTGATGTGTACTGATGATTTTTATCATTACCTGTAGCAGTGATCTATACTGTTATACTGAGGGAGTTTTTTGAAGTGTGGGTATCCTTTAGCTGAACACAGCTGTTTCTGTAAGAGCCTGTGAAAATAGAAGGGGAAGATAAATGCCTGTTCTCTATGAGGTGTTCTAGAGAAAATGCCATTGTGGGTAACTGACTGCTTGGAGAAGGATGCAGGTCAAGAGCTCTCCCAAGAAACAGTTGAAGATGGGGTTACTAGCAGAAGATAATGCAGGTAGGGAGCTCCTGAGATGCACCCATATACATTCTCTGTGACTGAGAAGGAACAGAGAGCAGATCAGACCAGCAAAAGTATCAGCAACAAGGGATTGCAAGACATGGGGTTCGTGGCAATATGTGGGGACAGAGTGAGAAAAACTTCCCTAAATTGGAGGTGAGGCCCTCCAGCAGAGGGGAGGAAGCTGGCAACAAATCTTAGTCTGGAAATACTTGTATGTTAATATAATGCTCACTGTGCTGCTCAGTATGGTGCTCATTCTTGCTCTTCCCTTGGCAGGTTTGCTAAAGGAGCTGTTGAAATCCGACCATTTTGTATCTATTTTTATGAATAATTTAAAGACAGAGGAGGAGTCTGAGAACACTGACTTCTTAGAAGGCGAAAATCCACTGCCACTTGTTCTCAAAAAGGTGATTGCTGAAGTAGTAGTGAATTGTTAGTACACATCAATAATTTGCTGTCCTGTAATGAACTTTTATCTAAGGCACTGTATATATATAAAAAGCAGAGTGTTCTGTTACCAACACCAGCAATAGAAGCTGCACTGGGAAATGGGGACGCCTCTGTGGATCACCTTTTTGTTCATTCCTGTATCCTGGAATAGGGAAAATTTTACTCCTGGCCTTACTTACACTTGAGGTCTGATACAGCACATAAAGCACCAGCATGACTAATCCTGTGGGCAGAACTATTCTTACTCATGATCTACTCTGTTGTAGTTCTGATGTGCTTTTTTGAATCTCTTTGGTTCAGTGTTTTATCTTACCTTAGCAGGTTTAATAAATGCTGAAGGAGAAAACTTAATTTATGTTTTAAATTGTAAAACGTCGAACAAACTGTTTCCTCCTCACAGCTGCACAGCTGACTTCCTTTCTCCGTTTGACTTTTGCTTCCCAACAGCTCTTGTTGACCAGAGATGAAATGTTACAGGCAGCGAGTTCTCACTGTATGGCTGCAGTGCTGGTTCACTCTCCTAGCAGATATGCTCCTGCTTTTATCCATGCTGATGTCCCAGGTGAACAAATGCAGTAGCATCTTATTTTTCATTCCCCAGTATCAAAGCTGCCTCTGGCTGTTTGGTTTAGGAATGAGGCTGGTTCCATGAAATCCACTGGTGGCATAATGTGGTGGCCATTTTATACCAGGTGATTTTAGGAGTAGAAGGGGAGAGTGTTTTCAACTGAAAGTTTAGAAGCAGGTGTCACCAGCCAGAATGGAGTTTCCACAGAGATAATTTGGCCAAGTACTTGAGGTTAAGATCCTTCTTGCAGGCCCTTAGATACAAGTTGAAATAAACTGGGTTCCATCTCATTCCACTAAATATTGTATGTTTGCTCAGAACCCTAGACTCAGGTCTAGGATTTAGCTTTAGAATGGGAGATGGTTTATTGATTCTCTGTAATCCCAAAAGACAGAAATACTTTCCTGATAAAAGTTCTTTGGGAGATGTAAAAGTTATGAGGAAAAAAAGGCCACTGCATCTGTGGTAAAGCTTGCTTTGTGGCTTTTTATTTGTGCCAAAGGCTAGATCCACAGTTCAGCTCCTTCCTACTGAATTTGTGCTGGGAAATGCTGGCCCATGGGTATCTGCTCTCCAGTCACCTCTTTTTGAAGACTAGCATACCCTTGAGCATCTACTGTGTTCTCCATTCCTGCCATTTCATAGTACAGCCATTCTCCCTGTAGCTGTTGCTATGTTTCCTCCTCCTTCCTCTGCTCTGTTCTAGGAGCAGCTGTGCCATGCTGAGCAGCCTGCCTCTTACTGGGTAACCTTGTTTGTGTGTGTGTTTTCAGAGTTCCTCTTTGAGTGTCTCTTGTGCAAAAGTGAAGTCCTCATCTGGTCAGTGTACTGCTGCCTGCTCCTCCTGACTGAAGAGCGTCTTTTCTTCTCCAAGTGTCATACGGTCTATGGTGAGTCATCAACCTTTCTGGCAGAGTGACTGCAGTAATTCTTGTGCCTCTAGCTGTATTCCAGCACTTTACACACAATCACAATTTCCAGTCAGGATGGATAAAGGACCTAAAATAAGTACCTATCTGATATGTTTGTGATGTCCAACATAGCTTGAATTTATAGTGTCATTATCCTAATGAGTTTCTGATGAACACTAATTCATTATAATAACCAGTTATCATGATAGACTTAATAGTAACTCAGAGAGTGTCATTCTGTGGGTATGTCAAGAGTAGATTTAGGAAGAATGGTTAAATTCTTTGTGTTCTTTGGGACTTATCTCCAGCAGTGAAGGTTGAGGCATGTTACGAGGGAGTTGAGTGAACATTCAACAGTTGTTTCTGTCAGTAGCTCAGAAGAACAATTGTTCAAATCTTTCTTCCTTTTAAAAATTAATTTTGCTTCCATTCTGCAATCTGGAGCATTAAAAGCCTCTCTGTGACTTCTCTTGAATGTGTACAGGCATTGAATCTCTGGTGAGGAGTCTCCAAGGTGTTCTGCTGCTGAACAATGTGGAGTTGCACAAACAAGGACTCCTGCTCTTCACTGAAATACTGAAACGGTAAGGGAGTACCCTGTCAGGCTTGCAGGCAGAGTTTGGTACCCCAAAATGGAGACTGTGGAACTTGTGCTTTTAAGATTTTCTTCCAAGATCAGATATCTACACACAAGAGTTTTTGTGTTTAAAAGATAGTGCTGAACAATCTCATATGCTTTATTCTTGCAAAGAAGGGTCTGATGGTTGTTTCTGAACCTCCCAGCTTGTCCTGTTTGTGCTTACATCCACCACTAAACCTTCCTCTTCTTGCTTCCTTGCCAGTCAGGGAGGTGAAATCTCTTTTCAGCTGTAGACAGAGCAGGAGAGAAGGCCAGGAAGGTCCAGGCATATGTGAGCAGGCCAGCTCCTGCTAAGTGTGCCTCTGACAAAACAAAGCATGCAAATTCCATGGCCTCTGGTCTTCTATCTCATCTGAGCTAAATTCAAACTGCAAAAACAAATTCTAGGCTGAAATATTAATGTCTTCTGTCACTTTTTTCCTCTTGTTTTCTGCTAAGAAATAATATACACTGGCTTGTTTTTCTTCTGTGCTTCCTGCTCTTGCCTCTATGATCTTGTTCCTGTCCTGTCATGCTAGTGACAGAGTCTCGTTCTTGCCACTTAGATCCCCCAAGAGAGCCCTTGAGCAGAATTTTGGAAACGTCACAGTCAATTTTGTAGCAAGTGGAAGGGTAAAAAGGAGAAGAAAAAGTAATAATGCTAGAACAGTGTGGTGATGCCAGTGTGGGATCTGTCAAAAAGAGAAACCAGGATGTGAGGAATACTAATTATAGCGTTTATGCTTGTAAATCAAAGGGAACACTCTGTGCAGTTGTTCTAATTTTCTCGCACACCCATTCTGTTTCTCTGAGCTTTGTTTTAGAAATCACGTTTTGTTTAAAATTATCTCATAGTGGAGAAAGGGATCTTGTGCTGGAACCTCTCATCTTGGTTTTAGCTTGCAGCTGGATTCTCTTGTCTAAGTGAGCCACACATTCTGGTGAGGTCCATTGCAGGACATACTGCTCCCCTTAGTATGTCAGGAATGTTGGGTAGCTCTCCCTGGAGTGACCCTTGTCTCTGCCAGCATAATCAAAGTGTCAGGTGCAGACTGGGGCCCCAAGATGAGAGGTTGCAGGAAGCTGCAAGAGTGCTGCCCTTCACTGTCATTGCAGGCTCCCAGCTGGGTAATAATTAGCATTGACTCTGTGATTCACCGAAGGCTGATCAATCACTTTAGTATACTATACTTATTAAGAAACCCTTTGCTTTTATTGACAGTTACAATACAGGTCGACCTAATTGGTCCTCAAGTCCAAACACCATCGCCATTGGCCAATTAAGAAATCACCCTTTGGTAGACAAATCTCCATAACACATTCCACTTGTTCACAGCAACAGGTGCAGCAAGTGAATATAAGAATTGTTTCTTATTCTTTTCTCTGATCTTCTCATGGCCTTTCCCAGAAAGGCCTGGGAAAGTTGTCAGAGGCTCTGTGTGGCCAGAGAGCTGCTGCCACACTTCACATTTCCCCCCCAGTCCCTGAAGATATCACAGTGCACCATCTTGAAAGTGGGTTTGTGCATCTTGAATGAGTCAGCAATACTCCTCCATCCCTTCTTCCCTGTATGAGTCAGTGAAGACTTTTTTCTTCCTGATGTGTTTTATTTCAGAAGGTCAGAGATTAAAGAAAGGAAATACAGAGGATTCATAGAATCATCCAGTGTGAGTAGAAGCAACTTGGAAGTTCAGTGTATCACTTGTGGCTTGGCTCCAGGTGCCTGAGTTCCACAAGTCCTTTTTCTTGCCATGCCCACCTCACAGCTTTTTCTCACAGCAGAATGTGAGGTGGCTGCAAAGCTGGGTTCCATCCCACTGAGTGACTAAAAAGAGTGGTTCTTCCTCTGTTCCCTTTTAGCCATGTAACTGGGCTAGTAGTGTAATTTCTACTGAGGTAGAAATTGCTTTCCCATTTGTGCTTGAGAGCATGTGCTCCTGGTTTTCTTTAGTCAGGCATGACTATGAAAATTGAATAATAGGGAATAGTTTTGGCTCCCAAATCTGGCTCCTGTCATGCTGTGCTGCTTTTCTTGCTTCACTTTGGAGGGACCCTCTGACAGGCTGTTTGTGCCTCTTGTCTGCGTGTAGCTGCCTGTCTTCCCCCTGCCCTCCCAACTATACCTGACTTGCCAGGAGCCAAACAAGCACACTCTACCATTTACACAGCTCTGTCCAATAATGGGATTAATGGCCTGTTGTCCCTCCATGCTCTCATGCTGAGGTGTTGGGCCACAGATGACCAAAATGCTCACTGTTGAGAAGGATTGTCAAAACAGTTGGACTATGTTTATTGTCCTGATTACTTTTCAAGTTTGTGAAGGTTCCTGTCCTGGCAGCATCTGGAATTAGGAGTGCCATGAGAGAAGCTATTCTCATGGCAATATCCTTATTCTAGGGTGGTGATGTTTGGTTGTATACTTGAAAATATAAGTTGCTAGATGAACTCACAAATGCCAGGGCTGATGGCCTGTACACAGAGTCCTAGGCACAGAGATCCCTATATTTTACAAAGCTTGTTTTTCTTGTGCTTTTCATGGCAGTGTTCTGGAGTAGTCACACAATTATTCAGACTGTGGATGTTTTATCATGGTAGTGCTTTATATTGGATGAAATTTCCTCTTTATAGCAAACCCTCTACCTGCTCAAGTGTGAGAGTACCTCCTGGAGAGCAGCTGGCTCTCAATACTGAAAAACATGGCTGCAATCTCTGGCTTAGCTGTCCATTTGCTGAAATGAGGAAAGGGCACTACAGTTACCTAACTCTGACAACATTCTCCTTGCTTACTTTGTTTCATCTTCACAGGCAACCAGTGGAAATCAAATTATTTACAAACCGAGGTGTATGTATAGAAGCCATTGATGTTTTGATGGAGACGGTGAACTGCCCAGTGCTGGAGGTGGTAGTGGAGGCTGTGAAAGCTGTGGCTGCTTTCCTGAGGTAGGCAGGAGTGTATTTGCAGACTTTTCTTCAGAGAGATCTGTTGATAGCATCTTGGGCTTTGCAGTTCCCCTGTGGCTGTGTGGGTGAATGTGCTCTGCAGTGGGACTTGTGGCTGAGGCAGGTGTGGGTACAGCAGAGCCAGCTTCCCACCCATCTCAGGAAAGCTGCCAGAGCAATGAAGCTGTGGCAGGCAGCAAGTCATTGCAGCAAGGACCTAGTGTTCCAGGCAGGCTTGTACAGCAGTTGCTATAGCTTTGTCACTCTGTGCCCCATCCAGATTGACAAGAATCATAAACACAAGACTCTGGACAGTCATGGGCTTCCTGACTGTAATGGGAGCAGATAGAGCACTGAGGGTGTATTTGGGCTTATGTGTGGGTGAAGGCGCTATTCAGGTATTGTGACCTTACTATGCTCTGCTGGAGAGAAGTGGCAGTGGCATATTTCCATCAGAATAGCAGTTATTTCTGATGGTGTTGTCCTCCTAGTGGAATGTCTCCTGTAGGGACTGTGCATCTTGTCTTTGTCTTCACTTGTTAAGGAAGGACCATCTGAGCTCCCCTCCAGTCCCATATGAAGAACTGCAGAAGCTTCTGGAGGCAGTGCTGAAGCGATATGCTGACCTTTCCCCACCACAGAGTAGTAAGAGGCATGCAGTAAGTCAAAAGTTGTTGCTTATTGGTAGGAACGAGCAGGATAGGGGTGATCTTCCTAGGCCACTATGTGGATGTTTTATACATATTTCATCCCCTTGTTACGTTCTAGTTGCTGTTTGGTTCTCTGCTATTTCTTTTGATCCTCTTGCCTTGAGATGGTACCAGACTTTGAAGTAGATGAAGATGGATGCTGGTGAATGATATCTTTCTAAATCAGTGAAGTTTTGTGGGGCACTACTTGAGCATGTTACTCTCTTTGTGTCCAGTACTCCAAAGTTATTTGAACTTCCCTTTCTTCCTACCCCCACCTTTTAGGCTGCATTGGTTAATCTATTTTTTCAGCAATGAACATATCTTGTTCTACATTCAGATCAAGAGTGCAAGGGAGTTGTTAGCCACTATTTGAACTAGAATTCCTTTCCTGTTCCTGGCATCTGTAGTTAGTGTGGTGTGCTGCTGGGACCTCTGCACTGCTGGGAAGATCCCCAGGTGCAGATGGCTAATGAAAAGACAAGGGCTGTGCCTTCTTGCTCTAGTCTTAGAGCCATGTAGGTTTGGATTGCATGCCAGTAGTGAGAAGAACACCTCAATGCTCAAAGGAGTAGCAGAACTCCAAATTCATGATGAACTAATTTTAGATCCAAGTTCTGTGCTACCAGATATTAGCCTTCTCTGCCTGAAGAAGGCAGAAGTGCTTTCTGTCCCATAGGCAGATGTTGGCCAGTCAGTTTGTACACATACAGAGCTAGAGCTAGATGTCCCTTTCAGAATTAGGAGCTTCACAGGAAGGAAGTTAGATAGGATATGCAGGTTGTGTTTAAAGGGAGAAAAGGGGAAATGATGCCACCTCTGACAAGGTATCTCAGCATGAAATGGAGAAGAGTTGTGAACTGCCAGACACCAATGTGTAGCTGTGCTCTCCTCTGCTATTATAGAGAAGACCACCACAACAGGTTAAGGCTTAAAGGCAGATTTTGAGTTCCAAGTCATTCCCAATTTGGGCAAATCGTTAACTCTGATGCTTCAGTTGGCTTCAGACTTAACTCAGTGGGATGCTGTGTGGGAACAAGAATTAGTACATGGGTGATAGCTGCTTAAAACTCTGAGCCAAAGTAGAAGAACTTCTAAGATTTCATTGCTAAGCAAGGAGAAGAACTATTCTATGTTGTCTGAAGAGTATTTGGAAGAAAAAAATTTTAAAGGTACGAAGTTTTCTCAGAAGGATTTAAAGCTCTGTTAACTGAAATGCTTAAAACTCAGATCAAATAATGGTAATACAGACTCTAAAGACAGGACACTGCAGAATTAATGGCTCTGTAACTCTGTCCTCCCTAGGAAGAGCACACAAGCTGTTTTACTCTGCCCTCTTTGGGGAAAGCATGGTAGTAAAAAAATGGTTGTGTGAAGGAGTGAAGTAAAATCCGTTGTTCATGCTGCTTCTGGTGGTCAAAGGAGAAAGCTATTTTTTTCTGAAAGGGGACATAAAATTAAGACTTCTCTCCTTTAACAGGGTGATCTCCTATTCTCAGTGTCTCAGAGTCACCCAGCAAACAGAAATCTTGGTAGAGCTCCTCAGAGACAGGGTCAGTTCTTGCTCAATACCCTGGAAAGTTTCAGAAATGCTTGCAGGTAAGGACAAGTCGGGAAGGTGTATGGGTGGGTGCTGTGTGTCCATGTCTGTCCATTCTTCTGTCCTCACAACTATGTTCCTCCACCCAGCCCCACCACAGAAATTTCACAGGTGAGTTCAGTGCATAGCATTGGTCAGTGAAACAGCAGAGGCAGGGGTATGTATTAATAGTGAAAATTTTATGACACCTGGGTATGTCTTCCATGAAATTTGTCAGGGACCTATCAGTTTATTTAATGACTTAGGGCTTTGAGAGACTGCTTGGAAATTCACCAAAACTGCTGATAATGTAAGAACTATTGGAAGGTATGTGTGAAACCAGATTCCTGTGCTATGTGGTGCCACTTCCAGAGGGGATTAACCATTTAACAAATGTCTATCTGCTCCAGATGCTGGCCTTGGATTTGCTTGTGTCTGTGACCTGTTACTGGAAGTGGGTTTATAGGCACCAACTGTACCTCTTTTGCTGGATCAGAGCTATCTGGCATCCTTAGCTGCACATCAGGCAGTGGTAGATGAGTTTGAGTATGAATCAGGATCAGGTTTAAGGATTTTCTAGTCAAATTCGTTTTTGCCTTGCATCACTTGAGTTGGCTGAGATAATTCAGTCAGAATCAGACATGTCTTTCTGCACTGACCCAGAGTCTTGGGGTTGTGTTAGAGGGCACTCATGGATTTTATATCAGCTAAATGATCCCTTGGCAGATTTTCACAAGGTTTGCTGTACTGTGCATTAGGCACTCTGGTATGGCTGAAAGCAAGTCTTGCCACACCAGGGCTTCCCACAGCACATGCTTTCTTCACAGAAATTAAGTCTTCCTTTCCCAGTGTGTACTGTTGTGCAACCTTGATGACTTGTAATAGCTTCACTCGAGGTAACAGAATGTGGTTGCCAAATTCCTCTGTTTCCAACTGATTGAGTGTTTGTGGGTCCTTTATTGTGAAAATTGTGATTAAAATGTAGTATCTCCTGGCTTCCTTTACAGAGTGAGGAGGTTTCATCTTTCCTCTGTTATCCACTGTGTGTTTATAGGTTAGCAGTGGAATTCCAGGGTGACTTCATGGCCCAAGAGAATGCTTTCACTGCCCCCAACTCTGAGAGCAAAGGCACACTAAGCAACTTTTCTGAGTTCCTGTTGAGGATTTGTGACAGTCTCTGCATCCCCATGGTCATGGTAGGATTTCTTTTAACTTGGTCTGTTGTATGGGTACCTGGAAAGGTGCTTTCAAGCACTGAGAGTGGGTTACACAAATGTTTTTTGGGGAAGAGGGCATGTCACGCAAATCACGAAGTTTCCATGTGGATGTCAGTGTCTTTCTTCCGACTGTGCAATTCCATAGCTTACCTACCGTGCTGTGGGATCCATTGCAGCTCCAGATGTGTCAGAAAATGAAGTGGAAATGCCTGAACTGTTGTTTCCCCTTCTGCCACTTTTTCAAAACTTGTCTGTGTCCCGGAGAGCTGCCATGGTTTACACCTGCAATTTCGTTTCTGTGCTTCTTCCCAGAAGGTACTGATGAGGCTGCCCAGTCTGCATGGGCAGTATTAAGCATTGTGCCTCAGTAAGGCCTGTGACATGATTTAAAAATACCGGTGGAGACTCATGAGTACTTTAGTGCTCCATACAAGTCTGTCCCTAAGACACTTCAAGCAGAATTGTCAAAACAATGGGACTTTTGTTGTGGTTCCTAACATTTAGTAAAGTTTGCCTGTGCTTTGTGGCAGGTGCAGTTGGATTCTTGCAGTTGTTAGGAGCTTGGAGATGTTTTGGTTGGTGTTTTCCTAACTAATCTCTTGGTAGGCAGCTGCAGTGGCACTGCTGTTCTCCTCCCTGACAGGAGGGTGCAGTGCATGTCCAGTTTGGCAAAGCTGGAGTCAGTGAGCTGTTTCTTGCTCATTGAACTTGGGTAAAAATTAATGGACTGTGAGAAAATTGTCCAGTGACCTTCAACAAGAGTGAGGTGAGTCATTCTGTTCTAAACAGTTCAGGGCTGGATTCTGTAGAGAGCTCAAATGCCTGTGTTTGCCGCTGCGCAGTGAATCACTGAAGCACAGGTGTTAACTGTTGCTGAAGTCAGCTGCACTTAAACATATATCCTGTGTTGTATAGGAGAATTATCCATCTGACCTGTAAAGCAGTAACTTGCAGGGCAATGTGGGCATTAGTGTCAGTCACTGTGCATTAAGGCCTAACTGGCTGCCTGCTGGAATCCAGGAGAAGTTTCTTGTCTGGTACAATGTCTTGCAGAGTTACCAGCACAGCTCATAGTGCTAGCAGGGGGAGTGTTAGTTGAATTCAAAGTACTCTGTGAGCTTCCTCTGCTGCCAGGCATTTTGGTGAAAGAACTGCTGCTCCATTTGTTTGGATTTAGAAACCTGACTTTCTGGGCAGGCAGGAGGCTGGAAGGAAGCTGCTGCCTTCAGTGTTTATAGCAACTTATGCACCTGATGTATTTGTGTTTCCACAGAGCTATCTGGAAAGGGCTGTCAGCCCGTCAGTGACGGAGGTTTTCATCTCAACACTCAATACCCTCTTTGCAGTGGTGCCAAGCATGCGGAATAAGTTCTCCAAGAAGCTGGGTATGAGGGTATTGTGAAATCATGTTCTCTGTGGTCTTAACTGGTAGAACTTGCTGCTACTGCATGTTACTGAGGCAATGAGCCTAACATTTGGACTTTATGTGGAGGATTCTATTACAAGTTTATATGAGTAGAGTGCATAGTCATGCTCAGCAGGATAGAAAAGTTATTTGGTCTAGCAATGATGATGGTACAGGTTTTATTTTGGATAAGAATGTTGTGTCAGATTTATCTTTTCCTCTGGAATAATTCAGAATTGAATTGGCTGTTCCTGTAGACAGGGATTATGCTGGAATTGTTGGTGGGATTTTACTATGTAGAAATCCTAGTTTAGTCTATGTATGCCTTATTCTTCACACATCAGAGAGGTGACATAGACAGTTACTCTGTTCTAAACATGTGAAATGGGCAAATCCTCACTTCTCCTGAGAAAACAAATAAATCTCAGATACTTTCCTCACACCCAAACTTGGAGTAGTTTACTTTCTGAGAGGCAGCCTAATATATGTATTCTTACTTAGGTGGCTTGCCCTCTTCACCAGGCTTATATGATGTGTGGGGGTGGTTATGGGACCTGCCTACTCTTTTTGTCATCATGCATGTTCTGTGGTCCTTTGACATCTGTCTCGCTTTCTGTCTAGCATCTTCGTCCTTCATCCGACTGACACTGGAGCTCAAGGCCAGGTTTTGCTCTGTACAGAGGTATTGTGATGTGTGCATTCTAAGTGAGCCAAAAATTTCCAGATGGAAAAGTAGATCATGCCTTATCTAATACACCTGATTAGGCAAGACAAGAGGCTGAAACACTTAAGAATGGTTGTGTCTTACTGAAAAATGTAAATGATTACTGACAATGGAAGAGCTGGATGTGGGAGAAGGGAGAAGCAGTTTGGTAGGGGATGGATGGATTTACACAGCATTGTGAGAATTCTGTGCTCTGTCGTGTGTTGCACAGATAGAGATAAAGCAGCCTGACTTGGGAGTTGTCATATGAGTGGGAGTTCTGAAGAGAAGTATCAGTAGCATCAGTTCCATCTGAGCTCTGGCTTCATAAGCATTTACTACCACTGTTGTTCCTCATGGTGTGATAATATATTAGAAATGGGGGGAACGAGGGTAACTTCAGTAGCAGGCATTGCAAAAGATCTCCTGTAGTAGAGGCTATGATTTCTAGGTTGAGGAGTATTTGGGGACACTCTCTGAGGGTCTACAGAGATGTCTTATCTCCTCTTTCTTGTGACTGTACCTCATTAAAAAAGTAAACAAAACACACAGCACTCCTAGTCCAGTTTACTAGTGTGGAACTTTGAGTGGGGGATTTTTACCTGTGAATGGTGTGTGGTAGGAGTGGTTTAGGTTTTTGAACAGAGCACTGTGTTGTGCCAAGGATGGTGTGTTACAGATGTCTGCTTATGTCCTGTTCTGCAAGGAAATGGTTGGAGAGAGAGAAATACCTGGAAATAGCTGTTCTCACCCTTTTAGTATTTTGGCATTCTTCAGTGTTCACCCCTGGCAATGTCATTGCTAAAAAATCTAAGTGTTGTTTGCCAGTGGAATCGTGTATGGTAAGCTACCCTTAAGTATACCTCCCATTCTCTGCAGTGTTAGGGGTCCTGTTCTTGCAGGTCTCCCAGTGTAGACAAGGTGTGATGGTTGTGAGAGTACCTCCCTGTATTTACATTGGCCCAAGGTATGAACATGTTCAGTGTTGTTCCTGCACACACCCACCACATCTGTGAGCTGACAGTCCATTGGGAACTCATAATTTACATGGAAGCCAAGGTTGGCTCCTAGAGTCTTCTTGTGATGGGGCAGGTGCTTGTATGTGATCATTCAGTAAAATGAGGTTCTGGCAGACAGTGTGTTCTGGCAGATATGAGAAGTAAGAAGAGAATATTTCTAGCCTCCTTTACTGTATCTTTCTGCTCTTCTTCACAGTAATCCTGTCCTGAATCACACCTGTTCCAGCTTCCTCTGCAACTTATGCCTGAACCTTTACTCAGCCACAGAGAAGATGAGAACTTCTTCTCAGGAGGGCAAGTTTGGGGAAATAGAAAGATTGTTTCATTTAGTTTGAGGCACGGCCACCTTCTGTTTAGGCAACAGGTGGAAAAAAGAATTAGAAAAGGACAAAGGAGAAGGGAAGGGAGGACACACATAGCTTGATGGAGATATTTTTTTCTCCAGCTTATTTTTAAGCTGGTCAGCACAGAAAACACTCAGAAAATGCCTTTTGGGGAGTTTGGAACCCTACCTGAAGGAATGCATTTCATTTGCCTATGGTTTGTTTACACAGCTGCGCATGCTTAATTAAAACAAAATTACTTGCCACAGTGAAGTGGCATATCTGCATATTAAAGTAATTTTTCCCTCTGGTGTACTCTATAAAGCTTTCCTGTCTATACCGTAACTTTGCATAATTGATATGTCCCAAAGAAATGAGATGAAAGTTTCTGCATCAGAAAGGCCACTTTTCCCAGTAGCAGTGGTTGGTCACCATACAGACAGCATCAGCAAAGGGCTCGGAATCTCAAACAGAAGTGTATTTTCATCCTTAAAGCCAGCTCTGTTAAATCAGGTTGCACACCACTACTGATTGCCAAATCATAGAGGTGTGCTTGGTGTATGCAGACTGTGGAGTTGTTCCATAGACATTGCTGATCATTTCCTGCCTGCTTATATTTTTATTTCTAGAGCAGGAGATGTCTGAGCTCCTGCAGAAGGGTCTGCCTCAGTTAAACTACACCATTGCTGAAAGCCTTCTCCTCCTGTCTGAAACTCCTGAGCCATTCTTTTTGGATCAGTCTCTTTGCAGCCACCAGCACTGTTTCCTACTACTCTTATACTTTGCCTACACCTTCGGGGATAGGTAAGCCAAGACTATACAAAGCAAGTGGCCATTATAAACCACATATGTATTGGTGGGTAAAACATATCTGTTGTTACTGTTTCCACTCCAATCTCCTTCAATGCAGGTTTGTTCCAGATGCAGAATTATTTCTAGCTGTAAGAAATTTTCTCCTGTCAGCACAGGATCATGGAGACTGTCCCCCTCCACACATACTCAGAGCTGCACTTTACCTCCTTGCTGTCTGTCAGGACAAAGACAAAGCCCTGGACATGGTAAAAGATTTAATTCCGACCTCTTGGAGCCTTTTTGTTGAAACAAAGGTTTCTCCCCACTCGCATCAACCTTCTTGTAGAAAGTATTTTGGCATAAGTGGTGAGCAGTGAATGAGTGAAGGCTGTGCACTGCCTCTACACTCTGGAAAGTTAACTATGAAAATCCAAAGGGGAATATAGATTTGACAGAATAAACTTGTGCATGTGTGGGAAGTGTAACTGTGTTGGATAGGCTATGAATTCACATACAGAATATAATAAATTTCATAGCTCAGTCTCCCAAATACATCTCCAGCCTCTGCAGCAAGCTTTCTAGTGTTCCCATATGGCTTTTTGCTGCTGCACAGCTTTGAGCTCTGTTTAAAGCCTACAGGTTTCTTAGTCTTTGTGATGCAAATGGGCTTCACAAAATGATGTTTAGCTGATGTGTTTGATTGTCTACTGAAAAGGCAGTATGACTGTTTCTTGCAATAAAGTCTCATCACTTCAGGTGTTTTATATTCAGTATTAGTGATTATTTTGTTCTCTGTTTCACTTCCCCTTTCCTTCTTACCAGAGATCTTTGTCTACCATAAGACGGATCCTGGATAATCTTCCAGATCTGAGCTTGGTCTATGTCCATTGTCCTCTCCTGCTGAAATTCTTCCTGCACTACCCTGAACTCATGGGGAGATGTGGACACCAAGTCCTCCAACTCTGGTTTTCCTGGGAAGACTGCAAGCAGACTGAGGTTGAAGAAGCTGATTTTGGCTCATCTGATCAGCTGACCAGTGCTAACCCATTGCTTCCCATTCTGAAGAGCAATTCCAGCATTTTGCTTATTTTACTGGTATGTGGCTTTCACAAGGACGGGCTGCTATCTTGGCCCTGATTTTGAGGGCTTTTTGGTTCTTAAAGCTTTTAGAGATGTTACGAAACCAAGGGTTTTGATAGGAGGGGCCATGTGTGTATACACAGGCTTTCACCTGCCTGGGAAGCCTTATGTGAAAAATGGGACCTTGTATGTGTGTTATCTCTTTTTCTGTTGTCCGTCTACTGTGACAGGAAGGGATCCTCTGAGAGTTGGCTGGACAGGCATCTGAAGAGTTATGCTGATGTATATGTCATGAAAAATCCTATTCCTTCCTGTATCCAGATACACAGCTGGGTACTTCAGATTCTTCAGTGCCAGCCTTTGAAGAAGCTGTTTTGCAAATTTGAGAGCAAAGCTTTGCTACTCACGGATGAGAAGGGTATAATGAACAAGAACTTTGAAAAAGCAGTGTGCAGAGAACAGTTCTTGAGGGCACAGCTTTCTGTTTGTTTGAGGTTTTCATTTTGTCTCATTTTAACTGGAGACTCTTGTCAGAGAATTTTGAAGTATTCTTGAGTTTTCAGGACTGCAAATAACATGTTTTATTGCTCTTAAAAGATAAAATAAAAGCCTTGTGACAGGGAAAATTAATCAGTGCAGGAGAAAAAGGGGCCTTGAAGTAGCAGGCTAGTGTGTTTGCCTTTAGCTGGTGTAATGAGCTCTGTTAGCCCATGTAATGATGACACAGTCGTGTCCTGATGGCTGCTTAGAGGCCTTTTCTCACTTCCACTGTTCTCACCTTCCCATCACCCCTCCCCATCAGTGGCCTCTTGTCCCATGACTGTTGAGCCAGTCACATAGTAAATAATTGCTAACTTTTCCACAGAGGAACATGACACTTGCCTGTAAGTGCAAAAGCTAAGAGCTGTGATATTTCTCCTCCAGTCTGTTAGAGAAATTAAAACTAACTGCCATTGGGAAGGCAAACCCATGTCAGCAGATGGTAAAGAAGTGAGAGGAAGCAAGGCTTGACTCAGAGTGGGTATGCATTGGGCATTACAGAACATGTTTGCTCTGATGTAAGAGGCTCTAGCTGAATTTCAGTATCTGATGTTACTGAAATGACTGCCAGAAGGACTCTGACATAGGGCAGTTCTTTCTCAGTAGGGATGATATTGCAGAGTAGGTAACAACATCCAGGCATTTGATACCACTGCAGAGCATTAGTAAAAGTGAGCAATGAGTTTACCAATCAGGACAAATTAAGGAGGTGAGGTGTCCCATGAGGCTTGTCCACACTGCTACCTTTGGCAGTAGTTCTTGAACTTATCACTCCATAAACTGAAGCAGGTCTGTCAATAACACATAAATGATATCTCCATTGTAACAAAAGCTAAATGATGTCCATGTTGTAATAAGTCAGGCTTGGACAGTTCACCTTTCAGTTGTGGAAGAGTATAATCAATCTGAATTTAGATGGACTAATAAAACAGTGCAATATGCAGGGATAAATATACTGTCAGATGTAAAGAAAACTTATGAGATTAATAACATCAGCCTCAGAATGCACTAGTGGAGTGGAAGGGCCTCTGCATGGTACAGTGAAACAAAAATGAATGTCCTTCCAAGGATGACTTCTTTGCTTATCTGTTTTAAACAATTGCCTGGATTAGATATAACAGATGGTTAGTGAGTTCATCTGAGACCTTGAGCTTCTGGGTAGGAAGGAACTGATTAACATAATGGTGCATTTGCCAGGACCAGAAAGGCTATGGCCATAGGTTCATGTTATTTTGTGCTCTGTGTGTTCGTCTGGATGTGAATGTAGTCATGATGACATGCTGTCTGACTTGCCTTCTCCATGTTCCAGGTCTGAGGTGTTCTCTCAGAGAACAGAGACGTTAGATTACAATCCTGAATGTCATATGAAGCAGATCTATGTCAGCAGAGATAGCAGAGATGATTGTGCAGACATCTCCCAGCCCTTTATTTATGAAAGTCTCTGCTAGAGGCAGGAATTCAGCTCAGAACTAGAGCTTTTTCTGGCACAGCCAGCATGTTCTTAGCTTATTTGCTTTCCTTGGGTATGGGGTCCCACAGCCATTTTCTCTGCATCATGGGCATCTGGATGCATAACTGCTGTGTGATAGGGGAAGGCAGCTGGGAGAGGCAGCAAGCTGTCCAGGCAGGCTGTAGGCTCAGTTGCTGAGACCAGTTTCCTGTTTACCTCTTCAACTCTACCGTTGCAATGCAGTAGCCAGGACTACTGCTGGAAGAGAAGAAAGGTTGTGCTGACCTAATATGTGTTGAGATGGTCATATTATATCAGCACTACCAGGCATTTTCTGTCTGATATTTAAACAACTGCCTCCTGTACGTGCTGTGCAAGCGAATTTGATGTTATGTACCTCAACATGAAGACTATGCCCAAGTTAAGCCTACTGGCTTGGGATTCAGCTCAGAGACTCCAGACAGAGCCCTGTAGTCAAGCGGCAGGCTTGTGAACTTTGTACATGACTCTCCCCTTCCTGTGATCGATTGCTTGCCCAGCTTATATATGTTTCATGCAGTTTAGTTATGTTACTACTGCATATACAAGGCTGCCAGCCTTTTGAAAGTTAGGAACTATGAACTGACTCATAAGCTTGATTTTAGACAAGCATCTTTAATGTGCAAGCTGATTTTTCAAAAAACAAGGAGAGCAGAGGTGCCAGAGATTCTGTTCTCTTGTTTAGGTCTCCCTTGTCTAAAACTGTGACCTTAAATGTATGATACCCTTACACTTACAGAGCCAAATCATTCTTTAAATGGGATTTTACTCAGAGGTGCCTAACAGACATGAGTCCTTCTGCTTTATTCAGTTCTCTATTTAATGAGGACATACTTAATAGTGCTTTATTAGGCTGTTTCCCAAGGCACCAGATTAGCATAATGGTATTAAATAGCGGTGGCTTCTACCTAATCTGAGTAGAAAGGTAATGTGTTTGTTTCTTCCTGTGCAGGACCTGGTCTGCTCAAGCTCTGTGGAAGTGGCTTGGAAGGTGTTGATGACTCTAAGGACCTTTCTGGAAAGAAATGAGGATGTTCTTGTCTGTGATCTGCTTCGGAGCCGATTTTTACAGATTCTGCAGCAGCTTCTGGTAGAGAGCAGCTCAGCCACCCTACAAGGTGACCTCACCTCTCTGACTTGGTCTTGCTGTAAGATTAACTAGCTGTAGGGACACAGTCTGGGATAAAGTGGTTTTGGACTGCTGATGTAGCTTCAGTACTTACCTGCATAAGGAAATTTATGGACAGAACTGTACTAATTTAGTTCCCTTTTTCAGAGATTCATTTTGAAGTGAGAGCCTTTTTTCTCATTTAGGTTGCTCTGGATTCAAACTGTGATTGCTAAACCAAGGCAAGGTTCTTTTATGCTGATGTCAGTGTTGAAATGGAGATCTGTGCTGGTAAATCTTCCTGCTTGAATAGGGGCCCAAGTGGTGGCTGAAAGATGTCCTCCTTTTTGCCTGTTCTTTGTGTGAAACAGCTGGATGTGCCTGAGTATACACAGTTCCCAGGACACGGAAACCAGGAGCAAGGATTGAATAATTCATTATATTGATCGCCAAACTGGGACTGTGGTATCACCAGATCTTATAACTGTTAAATCTCTCAAAGGGAGCAAGGCTGTGACTGGGGAAATCCCTATTTTCTTTACTACCCCATCTGTTGGGGTACCCGAGAAAGGTGCTATGCAAACCGGTCTGTGAGCTTGAACTGAAAGAGGGAGCAGCACTAGGATGTCCTTGGCTCCTTTAGGATTGGGAGTTAGCACAACTTCTACTTGTTCCTGAGGGGGCCACTGATGCTTTTAACAGCTTTCCTATGTTTCAAGTGTTTTTTTGTGCAGCAGTTGGGATGGAGATAACAAGCAGGAAAGCGTTTTTGCCTTACCTCCAGCAAAGTCAGTAGTCTGGAGGAGGGGCATCAAAAGCAGGAGCATGATAGAGCATGCGGCTACAAGGTTTGCTAGATCTGATCTTGTTTGGAGTTGTGCACATTTGAACTTGTGTGTCCTTTTGCTGCTAATCTAGGGGTGCCAGGAACTGTGGGGAGGCAAAGTATCCATTTCCTGTAGGGAATCAGATGTATTCCTCCAAACCACTCACTGGTGATGGAGGTAGGACACCGAGCTATAGGAGCTTTTGCAAGATTTCAGCCCTTCTGCTGCTGCTAATACAACATAGCTCTTCTTTGTATTGCATCTTGAACTTGTTAAGTGATATCCTGGCAACCCATCCATAAAGTCAAACACCAGATGTACTCTGGAGACAGACTTCCTTTTCTCCCAGCACACAGACAGCTCTCTGTGAGGTCTAGGGTAGTTAAGTCCAGTCCTGCATCCCTATTCAAACAGTAGACTGATTTTAGACAAGAAAGAGGCCCAACAGTGGGACTCCATCAGGAATATGTTAACATTAAAGACACCCATAAATGTTTCCTCCTCAAAAGTGAAGACTCTAGAGCCTTTGTGAAAATGTTCACTGGAGCAACAGATAGTTGCTTGCTGTAGGTATGGCGGTATACAATACAAAACCTTTAACCCTTTACAGCACTGCAAAAAAGTGAATAGTAGGGAGAGAATTGCCCTGGAGTGTTGGTGGTCTAGGTAGCCCCATTTTCCTTACATACAGGCCTGCTGTGTGGGGTTCTCACTTCTGTCTCTGCCCTTCCTTATGGGATAGAATGGATGGAATTTTTCCAGCCTCACAAGATGGAAGAGAACAAATGCTGTGCAGCTGGGCTGCTGTCAAAAGTGTAGCAGTGATGGTCAAGTGGGCAGGAAGGGAGCTGACTAGAAAGGGCTAATGACTTCTAGTTTATTAGCAGTATCATTTTCAAAGTGTAAGGAACATGCTCCCTGCATAGCTCATGATGGGTGTGAATGACCCTAGCCTTTTTTCCCCCCTTCTTTAGTTGCTCCTAAAATGGTGTTGGCGTGATTCAGGTGTGACTCGGGCCAAGCCAGAGTGACAGAAAGGGGACCTGATCCAGAGGGGACTGTAGAGATGAGAATGAAGTTGGGGCTCTATGTGTGTGTCCTTATTCTGGAGCCAGAAAATTAACAATTCCTGGCACGCTTTAAGGTACAACAGTTTGGAGTTCACTGACAAGCTAAGCTGTCTGTGCCCTTCTTAGCTAACAGGAACCTGCCTATTTTGCTGAACCTTCTTTTCCTGGTGCAGCTGCGAAGCAAGGGCATAAGGGAGCTGGACAGCACAGACTTCAAGCTGCTTCACCAGGGTGAGTATGTGCATCCATCTTCTCCCAGGGAAGTATTTGTTAATAGTATTTGTAATAATAGGATTAGGGGTTTGCTCTTTGTCTTTTGAGAGAAGATTGACCTTGCATTATATTAATGTTTGCTTTGAGATGCTTTCATAGCCAGAGCCTTGTAAAGAGTTGTGGTAACTAATTCAGTTAACAAGACCCAGGTTCTCTTCCTCTTGCTTTTACAACACTTTTTTTTTTTGTCTGAAACCTCACAAGGTGGCCAAAGTATTCCCCTGACCATGACATGATTTTGGGGTCAGTGACTGTTGTTGGTTTGGCACATGACTGCATGGCTGGTGTGCTTCCTGAATCACCCTTTCCTGTCCATTCTTGCTATAACAGTCTTCTGGGATTCAGGCCACAGTCTTGTTCTGTTAATCAGCTATGAGAAAACAGCAGTCTAGTGAAAATGGGCTTTCCTTGGAATGTGAATCCAGAGAATATGGCCCCCAACCATCTGCAGGGCTTGCCCACTCTATCCCAAAGATAGAAGAGCAGGCTGTGTTTGTTTGCCATACCATAACCTACTACCTTGTCTGGCAATCCTTACTTGGTGACTTCTGCCTTCTTACTTGGCCGTTGGAGGTTCATATAGGCTGTGAAAAAAGAATAGATACTAGGAGGAAAATTCTGCTGATCCATCCTCTCATCTCTTCCCTGCTCTGACAAATTGGTTTCTCCAGCAGACTTTGAAGGACTATCCCCTTCAGTTTGAAATGTTTCATACCTCAGGTCTGCCTGTGTTGGCCTTGTAAAGAAGCAGTGTTTCTCAGACAGTCATCAGCTGTGGGAACTGGGGGTGTGGAAGAACCATGCCCTCTTGATGCCAGCCTTTTTAGCTGCTGTGATTTTAGAACACAGCTCAGCTTCTCCCAGGAGTCACAAGCCTCTTTGCTCTTGCTTTTTGCTTTGTATTTTTCTGCACAACTCTCTCCCTACCTCAGCCACCCTGTTTATTTGCCCCTTGGCCTCCAGACTGTGTTCTCTAGGGGTGGATATGCAAGACACTCTTCTCTAATGAGGCTTATTAGATGGAAGGGCATGGTGCATGTTTTTTGAGAATTGCTTACTCAAATTGTAAGCTCTCCAAAAGATCTCTGATGGCAGTTTTACTGAGTCCTGCAGTCCTGGGTTTCCCTCCCTAACTCTTACTAAACATTATTGGTAAGTGTTTGGTGGTTACAACAAATATGACATTTTACTCCTAGTGTGAGCAAAGTTGGTGAGAATGGAGGAACACAGCTCTCCATGACTTTCCCCAGTTTGGTCACCATGAGAGAGACAGTCACATTGTTGTTTATACTTGCTCTAGTACTAGAATCAAACTCACATTGTGGAAACAGATAACTCACACTGCAGTTTTTTTCACTGTGGAAACAGATAACCTAAAGTCTGTTGCTCTAGGATTCATTACTGCCTGATGTGATATATGCACTCTAATGCACCTTCTTCAATTCCCCTCCCCACTTTGTACTCATCCTCCAGTGCACTGTCCTGTCTAAAGCAAACACTGTAGCTTTGTCTGTGCTATGCTCTGTTTATTTTCACTTTGTTTGAATTCCCTCCCCACTGAGTGACTTCTTTCATTTGCTGAGGTGCTCTGTTAAGTTGGTGTCCTTGTTACACCTGTCCTTCTGTTTCTAGTCTGTAATCTCTGTGGGAAATGCAAGCCAAGGGACACTGACCTCCTGCAGCCATCCTTGAATTTTCTGTACTGGAGCCTTCATCAGACAACACCTTGCAGTCAACAGAGAGGTGAGGGAAGATTGTATTGATTGCTAAGTTAAATTCAGTGTCATTGTAGCTTAACAATCAGACTGTATTCTAACTGTTTTAGCAGATAAAGTGGATGTTTCCCCATCCAGACACAGCATTATAATTAAAGACCATTTTGTATTTTGGATGAGATTTTTTAGGTTGAGGAGTTTGGTTTTGTTGCCTTCTGATGATTCAAGAATTGGCTGCTGAAAAACAGAATCACTGTATTTTTCTTATTCATAAACACAGCAATGGGCCTTTTCAGCCTAGCTTGAAATATCCTGCTATTGTCATAGTTAAAAAAAAAAATTAAGCAATACTAGGGAAAAGCTCTAACTGACTTTCCTATTGTGTTGTTAGCTGATTAGCTGGCTGAGCAGTTGCTTCTGCTCTGGGAGATGAGTAGCTGGACAGCCTTATTCAGATGAGCTGTGGCAGCTGGGCTACCTTGCTGAAGCAGGGATGTGCTCTGCACTTCTGTTGTGCTTGTCAAGCTGGTTTAACCTGTGCCATCCCATCACCCTCTCTGATTGTTTCTCTCATGCAGCAGTGGCTGTGCTGCTCTCCAATGTGTCCTTGCTAGAACTCCTGCAGAAGGTTTTGGAATGCACCTGGCTGTGGTCCTCTCCTTCCAGACCTGCCTGCCTGTCATCTGAGGATGCCTTGCTGTGCTCTGGATGGCTGTTGGTAGCATCCCTTTTGCTTTATCAGCATCGCTACAATACTGAGGTTAGAACCACTCTAGTGTTCAGAGTCAGCACATGGATAAACCTTAAAAATAAATATGTGTGTGTATATATATATATATATATATATATATATATATGAAAGTATTTTGCTTTGGCCTGTAATCTGATTGTGTTGATTTCTCTTTTGTTATTGTCCACGAGTTAAGTTATTCCCTGCTGCACCTCTCCAGCAGGACTGGAAGCTAGCATGTCCCTGAAGGTCTGAGACACAAATCATTCAAGAGTTAGAGGGGCGCAAATCCTGTAGGAAGAAGTGCATTCCCAGCCTCCCTGATCTAAATCACTTTCCTCTTCAGGACAGAGCAAAATACATTTTAAAACCTTTTTCAAGGGAAGACTGGGGGGTGAAAGGCACAACGCCCATGTTGTAAACAGCTTTTTTTGTTACTAAAATGATCAATAGTGGAATAGAACCTATTATTGGCAAGTAAGTGTTCAATATTAGCAAGCTCTTACGAATGTGGGCAGCTGTCATTGTATTTGGTGCTTTGCAGTCTAATAAGACATCTAAACTGGAGTTGTCAGCTATTAATGGAATTACAACTTTGAAGGAAGCATTTTCCAATGCAAATACAAAGGAAAATACTTCCTTTTGAAGTATCTACCCAGACCTCTCTTGATATGGAGTTATGATTGGCTCTGCACATTTGGAAATGTCTCTGGAAATATCAGAGAGGATGTCATGAGTTGTGAGCTCTGCTGTTGCAGTTATGCCCAGCAGAGTATGCTGTCTGGGAGTTGGTACAGCTGTTTACAGATGATAAAATCACATTAAGGACATGGATACATGTGCACAGAAAAGCAAGAGTTGGATTTCTAATGCTTAGGGAAGATTATTCCAGAAGACCAGCCCAGACCAAGTTTTCACCCATTACTTTGTCAGCCCGCAACCTCTGCTTAGGGCTTAGAGCATGATACTTGTACAGACTGTCAGCTGTGGGAATGCAGCCTGGTCCTGCTCTGTGAGCTGCTAAGTACAGCGTGCCTTCTCAGTTTCTCAGTCAGGGCTGTGTCTGGTGCTGTGCCAGTTCCCAAATGATGTTCTAGTGTCAAATGTCAAGTATTGAGCTTCATCTTCTGGGAGTGATGCTCTCAGCTTGTATTGATCCTTGAAGTACAATCATTTAGCAGCTTATAAGGCTGTTGCTTGGTTTTATCAATACCACTGGCTTGACTTGCTATGATATACAACTCAGAAATGTTTTTGCATCAGAGATGAGGAGAGAAACTACAGATACAGCTGGGAAGTGGAAATGGTTCAAGACTGCTTCAATGTTTCTAATCTTCAGCATTTCTAATTGTCAGTGTTTCTAATCTTCTGCTGAAGGGGAAGAAGCAGAAGAGTCACTTTTGCTTCTTTCTGCTGTTCAGTGTAGCTAGAGCTGAACAAAGTATCCTGGAGACTCTCATAAGAGCAACTTTGTGGCTGTGAATGTGACCTGATGACGGGCTGTCTCCCTGAGCCTGCAGTTTTTTAGAGGAGAGCAGTGGCTTCAAGAAATGGCCACATTCATCTCAGGCTGATGTTAATAGTGAGGATTTGTCTGGCCATAGCCAACTTACATTTTAACTGTGTTACTGCTGGCTTTACCCTGTGAATAAACAGGGCTCATGGATGGCAGGCTATTAGATACTTTGGCTTGTCAGCTCTAAGATGAGTAGCCACTGCCACCATGTTGCAGGAGCTACTTGTAGTTCTCTGTGGAATATTTCTCTCTTCAGAGAGTATTTAAAGGAATCAGCCCTGTGATCCTTATGCCTGCCTTCCTATATCAACTCTCTGTCTTGTTGAGGAGTTCAAACCCTTCTGGTGTTCTCTGAGGCTTCATGCCCTTGCTCTTGAATGGCTGTTCTTTGAAGGAAACAATGTATTGCAGATTTCCCTCTCAAGCTGACCTTTCCTGTTTCGCTTAGTTCCCAAGTCCCTAAACTCCTCTGCCACTTTCACCCATGCAATAGTTCTTATTCCTGGGCTCTTGGCAGGCCCTAGCTCCAGCAGACAAGGGCAGCTTCTGGCCACTGCTGGTTTTTGACTGCCTGGCTCCTCAGTCTTGCTGCCTGGCTCTGTGGCTAAGATAGAGCCACCTTGGTGGTGGCTGTTTCTGCCATTTCATATACTTGGCAGGCTGGCAGCCACATGCCAGAGGTCCTGCAGGGAGCAGTGAGAACAAGACTGTGGTTGGAAGCTGTGCAGCTCAGACTAGTGGTGAGTGAAACATAAGGGTCCAATGATGTAACTCTCCCTTCTGTGTCAGCCTCCTGAAACCCTGTTGCTGTTCCCTCGGTTTTCAGTGGTCATCATAGGGTTCTGTCTAAGAACTAGAAGTACATAATGGAGCTTTCTAGCTGTTCCAAACCAGCACCACTTTTTTTCTTCTATTTAATTCTCTTCTAGGTTCACCAAACCCTCTCTGTAGACCTTACAGAAGTCGTGAATGCAGTCATCTTCAGGAATAAGAAGCCAGTCCTGCTGTTAGGTATTTTGCATCTGTTAGGGGGCTTAGTCTGGAAACAGCCACTAGTACCATGATACAAGCAACAAGGGAGGACTGGTGACTGTGGATTGGGGTGGTGGGGGTGCTAGAGGTAATCTGGAAACTTTGGTCCATATGATTTTGTAAATGTGTAACTGGTGGTGAGAAGGGACAAAGGGGAAGTTCTGTAGTTCTTCTGTGTTTGGACAGATCTTTGGAGGTTGGTAGTGACATCTAGAACTGACTGTGAACTGTGTTAGTGTCTCAAGGAAGAAGAGCAAAGAAACTCATGTTGCCATTCCTCTTTACAGCTGTCAGCAGCTGCCAGGCAACTCTGGTGGGCTATTAAGCTCACATTTTGTCTCGTCACCCTCTCCCATGCTATTGTACAGGCACTGACACACAAGGTAGAGCAGAGAAAAACACTGACACACACTAATAAGCATCTTCCTGTCTAGTGAGCATCATGCAGTTCCTGAGAGCTGTTCTGCGACAGAACTTCTCCTCCTCCCTGCTGGTGATAGCTGGCCAAAACACAGCCCCAAGTGCTACTCAACCACAGCCATCATCACTGCAGGACAGTGCCTTGCACCCCCTTGCCATGCAGCAGGTCTTCTCTCTTGTTGTCAGTCTGCAGAACCTTCTGGTGCATGTCCAGTTGCAGGTATATAAAATATGACTTTTGAAAAAGCAGTAATGTTGGGCTTCAAGCAGTAACATTAACCTGAGGAGAAACCACCCTGCTGCAGAATCAAAGGGGCTGCCTGCTTTTTTTGCCTTCTCCCTGCATTTTCCACCCCTTACAGACCTGTGATGAGGAGGAGGGAAAATGCTCTTGCTGCAGCACAGTGCAGTGAGAAAGAAGGTAAATCAAGCTATGCGGTGCTCCCTGCTGCTCAACTGGGTAGCTGAAATTCTGTGTACTAATGACAATTTCTGTCTTCCCATCTCTTTCTCTGCAGGGATGCCACATCCATAGGGACAGATGTGGGAAATGTATAACAAATCCCAGTCCATCCCCCATGCCCCTGATAAGGTGCTTTTGGGGGTAGTGAGTGCATTAGCATACCTTTAACTTGCTCAAGTGATGCTGGACTCCAGGGGTAGTACATGAGTTTAACTCTTAAACTGTGTTGGGTTCCTATCTTTATTCTTTGGAGGCTGTTACTTACTATTTTTAGTCTCAAAAGAAGTAGTCGTACCTCTGTCTGGCTTCTTGATGTGACAGATAATTTGCAGCACACTGCATTCCTTGAAGGAGATGAAAGGTGTTATTTTCCTGTGCTGCATACTCTTCTGATCCTGACACTTCATGAAATTTCCTCTTGCAATAGATGTTGACTTTTTTTTTCTTGCTGTTCCAGAAAGACTTGCCGCTCTCTCAGGCAGTGGTTGCCTGCCTAGAAACCTTAGTGGAATACCTGTATGTGAAGAACCAGGATGTTGGTAAAGTTTTCATGCTCTTTCTTCTCCTAGTTCCCCTCCTGCAGGGATTTTAAGCTCTTTATTCTCTATCCAGTAGCACTCTAGAGAAAATGTGTAATCAGTTTATGCCAAACAAGAAAAAATATTTGAGTGCCTAAAGTTAATATTAATGCTTTGTGGGAATGCTCCCCTACAGGCATGAACCTTCACTTTGGCTCTCGACACCAAGGTGCTTTCCAAAAGGCAAAAAGTAGTTCTCCAACCCTGTAACAGGGAAAGGTTTGGGAATGGAAGGAGTATAGGAATTGTCTTTGACCTTCAGGCCAATTGTATCAAACCTTTAGACCATAAGCATATGGGATGGAGGCTCTGAATATGATGTGTCTTACAAAAAGGCAGTGTTGGTCATTGTTTGGCCTTGAAGGAAGGGAAGGGAGATCAGGATACTAGGCAGCCTTAGGGAATGGAAGATGGAAATTCTGGATTTCAGGGGGTGAGTTCGGACCTTGGTTTCCAGAGTACATGTCAGACCTAATATATACCAATGTTTTCAGTATAACATAATGTGACTGCATTGTACAGTTGGAGGGGAAGAATAGACCCTTCTGCTTATTGTCAGCCTCCTGCAACAAAGTCCAGGTGCTGGCTCTGTTCTTAAACCAGGAGGTTCTCTGTACCCTGACCTGTTTGCTGCAGTTGTTTAAACACTAATAGAGAAGGGAATGGACTGAATGAACACCAGGCAAAAGGGACACTGGTGGGAGAGAGGAAGTGGCTGGATAAAGATGTAATACTGCAGATGAATGACAGTCAGTAGCTGAAGGGAGGCTTATAAAAGGCTGAATAATAATAATAAAAAAAACGTTATGATTTGGGATTAAACTAATGAAATGCTGCTGCAGGAACAGCTGAACCTGTCACTTTGGCTGCTGTGGTGCTGAAGGTCATAACAGCAATAACAGGAGTCTCTTTATTCCAAGCAGAATGACCGTCATAGCTTTATTTGGCTTAAAAATGCAAGAAGACTGGAAAGAGTCTGTCCTGGCCTCTGCCTCTAGGAGTTGACTCACTTGAGGCTTTCTAAAACCCTCTTTTTGTCCAGAGATATTTCCAAATGTGCAGGCTCATGCACAGTGCTAGTCCTTTCTCATTTTCCCCAGATAAAAGATATTCCCAAAATATTTTACATTATTTTTCAGTGTTGTTTTCCTATAGGAAAAATTCTTGTAGTAGCAATAGGGAGGTTATGTGACTGCCAGTGGAAAAGAGACCTTTTCAATACTCTGAGTTGCTATAGTATAACAAGTTATATCAGTTGATTTATTTGTCCATCTCATGCTCCTAACCTGTAATAAATATAAGGTAATAATGTTTTAATTTAAGCATTCAGTGAAAGACTTCATGCCATCATAGCCTTATGGTCTTACCTAATACATGTTATGTTATTGTGTATGTTCTTTAGTAAGAACATTTTCTCTACTCACTGCATTGCTACCATCAGCCTGGCTGGTCCCCATAGTCCACTGTCTGATGCAGGTCCAGCCTCAGTTTGTTCAGCTTCTGTTATAGGGCTTTCTTCATTACCCAAAGGGTATTCTGCAGCTAAATAAAAACTGAGGTCAGGAGAGATGTCCTCATATTGAAACTGGTATTATTTTTAAAACCCTAGGCTAAAGATATTCTCTCACTGTTTTATGACATATACCCCAGGAGAAGGTTTCTCTTCCTGTACCAGCACAAAGACGGACAATATGTATTTTCTGCTTTAAAAAGCTATTAAGCTTTTGTTCTCTTGACTGAACTCTTGCCCAGAGAGTGACAGATGGAAAAGCAAGTAAGAACAGTGCAAAATATCCCCTTAGTGGTTCACAGTGTGGGGTCTGGGAGAGAAAAGTTGGGGTCAGTATTGAAGACTGTCCTTAGCTGGGTTCAGCCTGTCACTTTGGCAGTTTTTCAGCTGTCTTTGATTGGCTTCTCCTTCTCTTCCAGCTCTGCATGTTGCTTCACAGCCATGGCACCGATTCCTGCTCTTCACACTACTCAGTGGGGGCCAGAAGTCCTTTCTGCAGCCAGAAGTTCTCAGAATGATGACTTTGGTGAGCAGCAGAAGGGTGGGCTGTTCCCCATCTTTCCCAATACGTTGGTACAATGCACATGGGCCGGTTATTGGTAGTTAACCTGCTATGCAGCACAGTCTCCGATACTGCTGTGGCTTTGCCTGGGACTGTATTCCTGCCCTATATTAATAGTGATACTTTCAAGTGAACTTCCACACCCTGCAGAAACTGGCTGCTGTTAGTGAGCACCTCCTGTTCTTCTGATATTGGTAACATTTATTTATATCATCTAGGATCCCTGGGGAGGAGAGGGGAAACTTGCAGAGAACATGCAACTGCTGTTACCAGTCAGGGAGCAAGTTGGCTGCTTGGCATCGCAGCTTGTCTACCATCTTGACCTTACAGACCTGACTTTTCAGGGCAAGGAGTTAATGCAATATTCTACCCTGCTGTATGTGGGGTCCGTGGGCTAGAGGGGGAATGTGATCCTACCCAGTATAAATACTGGATATATAGCCCTCATGGCAGTGAATGAGATGAAGGAGTTATTAAAGTGAACCTTCCCCCTCAAAATATAAGATGGGTCTGTGAGTATTTGCTGTTATTTCAGTTTTAAAAGGCTACCTCATTTATTTTAGTTCCTTCCCAGCTTCAACCAAAATAAGTGTGGCTATGAATCAGAGCACCATCAACATAGATACTTGTACTGGTTCCATTAGAAGTGGTATAAAAATCAGGCCTGTGGTTAAGGTGCTGCAGTAATGGTGCACAGAAGAGGTCTTTGCAAATGATGAGTCATTGTTGCGCTCTGTGGGTCTTCTACTGTTTAATGTCTCTATTTTTTCCTTTGTTCAAGTTTGTGAGATATCAGAGCAGCAATATTATTTCTCAAAAAGAAATTAGCCAGATTATTCAGGAGGCAGCAGAAGCCAATATAGCAGAGCTGCCTGAGGCCACGTCTCATGCTCTTCACCTCTTTCTTTCTCAGGTAAGAGAGCAGTGACTCTTAGGAAAACAGGAATCTCTAGGTGTTTGCTTTGGCCTTTGAAGATCTCATTGGTCTGTGTGGAGATGAGGGAGGGAGTAGAAGGAACAAGCCAACAGTTTTATGTTGTTCTGAAAATCATTCTTTTTTTCTGACCCCTCAGATTCAAAATAGTCATTACCAGGTGGAGCCAGAACAGTCAGGGATCATTCAGACCTTGCTGGATCGCCTCTTGGGACAGAGTACTATGTGTGTAAAGCATCAGAACATTGTGTATCCTTTGATAGCTAATGTGTGTGGCAAGTGTAAAAGAGCTAGAAAGGATACTGAATTTGCTGCTTCTTCTCTTGTTCCAGCTGAAGGGAAAAAAAATTGAAAAACTCTGAAAATTGAAACAATATTGAAAAACTCTACACTTGGCTAATTGTGGGATGAAAGATTTCATCATGTCCTAATCTTGGGACATCTTGGACATGAGGAGACAATTGGGATTAAAGAAGGCTCTGTGTGCTGGGCTTGCATTCATCTATAAAGCAGAGGTGGTCTGATGAAAGGGTAGCAGGCTTGGGAGCCTCTGACTTCAAAGCAGTAACAATCCCTGTATTGATTTCCCTGGAGGATGAGCAATGAGTTAATCTCTGTTTGCGTGCCACCTAGTGCCAGTATGTCCATGAAGTAGTGGAAACTCAAATATGACTCAGGCACTTTCCAAATGCACAGAGCATTTGGGAACCACTGAGTGGAATTACCAGATTTTATTCTGTTTGGCCCTAGAGTCTTCTACTGCAATCTAAATCCTCTTCTCTGGCAATGGAGGCAAAGGCCACTCCCAGATGCCTTGTGGAAAAAGAGGGAACCTGATGCAGTATTTGTTTTTTTCTCAAGCTTTTTTTTGCCTTCCTGTTTTCATCACACTTCATTTCCTCAGACGTGTGGCGGTGATTTCCTGTGGGTGTGGGGACTTCCTTTACTGTAGGGCACTATCATCAGCCATGTGTAGGGTACGTGGTAGATGAGGTGTTTGTCCTGTCAGGAGCAGTTTGTCCACATGCTTACCCGCAATGTGATAGTACTGCTCTGTTGTGGGACACTCAGAGGGAAAGTTGTCCTGGTGGAGGCCATGAAGTCCCTTTCCTGTACAGGGATGAAGGAATTTGGATGGGAGTTTTTGTTACATTCCTGAAGTTACTTTTAATTTCTGACTTATTTAATATATTAAGAAACCTTCAAATTTTGGGGGTTAGGAAGGATTTTAGATGCACTTGAAGTGCAGCAGTGGGGCTATATGAATAAGATAGTCATGGACACAGAAGACAAAATCCACTGGTCAAAATGGAGCTTTGACTTTTCTTCGTGTTTACCTACACAGATGTTTCTCACATATGTTGGGAGTGAGGTTCCATGGCTTGGGGAGGGTTGGTTTAGCAGTGCAAACTTCCTGTCAGTGATACATCAAATGTGGGAGTTCCCGTAGTGTGCATGCCTTTCCTTTGGTTTCCATTCATGCTGTAAATGACAGATGTCTGGGAAGTGTGGCAGTGTCCCTCTCACACATTGGAGATTGAAATGAGAAGATACAGTGCAAAGAGCAGAGGAACAAAGCAAGAATGTAGCAGGAGACCCCATCCTGGATCCCATCCTGCCATTAATTCCCAGTGAGTAGTAGGGAGAAGTTGGACAAAGGAAGTTACTTGTTGCTCATTTTGAGAAAAAGGTTTGTTGAAATTAAAAAGTTCTGTTACTGGAATGGCTCAGTTTCCCCTTCTGTGCGGGATAAGGCTTGGTTGATGCCGGTCATCTGTCAAAATACAGACCTGCCTGGGGAAACGATGTCGTACAGGGATGCTGTGGAAGAGGTGCTCTGCTCACTCCCCTTGGTTCACGGGGCTGAAGGGTGGTCCCTTTGCTCTGGGCTGGAAGGCGCGGCGGGGGCTCAGCCAGGATCGCCGGGGAAGCAGATACACTACGTGTCTCTTAGGGATGAGGAGGCTTTTTCCAGGACACGAGTGACCCCTTCGACTACAGCCCTGGCCGCCGCTGTCCTGCTGCCTCCAGACCCTCCAAGTGCCAGCCGGTGCGTGGCCGGGGCGGGGCGGGGGCTCAGGAAGTGACACAGCGGGGCGGAGCGGCGGAGCGGCGGCGGCAGCAGCAGCAGCAGCATGGCAGCGCGGCGGGCGTGAGCGCCGGCCGGGCACCGGCACCGGCCCGCAGGTGGGGGACCGGCCGCGCCGCCCGGGAGCCATCCCCGCCCCGGGAGGCCCGGCGGGGCCGTGGCGGGGCAGGAGGGAATGGCGGGAGCAGCCCTGGGGCCGCTCCCGGGGCACCGGGGGACGGGGCAGAGGTGCCCGGTGTTCCCTGGGCGAGACCCGGGATGGGCCCCCGCCGGGGCAGCCGGGATGGCCTATGAGCGGGGCGGGCAGTGCGGCTCCGGAGCACCCCTCTGCACCCTGGGTTACAGGGCTGTGCCCGACGGGCTCTGCCTGCCATCGCCGCCGGCTCGCCCCGCGCTGGAGCCGCGGGAGGAGCGGACCGGCCCCCTCGAGGGTTCGCATCCTGCCCTGTGCCGCCTGCTACGTCCACTTGACACGGCTCCGGGTGGGTTTCCCGCAGCGCGGCCGGGGTAGGTTCGGCTAGTCCCCTTTCCACCGTCCTCGTGTGATCGCCTTTACTTTCAGCGGAGCTTGCGGGAGAATCCTCATCTCCTGTGCCAGCGGCCGCCCGAGCCCCACAGGGTGCTTCTTGAACCCCTCCGGCACGACGGGAGGCACGAGGGTGGGCTGGAATGGACCCATTCCTGCTGGAAATCACAGCCGCGATTTCCTAATCGGGGCTGCCAAACCGTGTGGTAGGCGACCTTCTGGGCTTAGTGGTTGGGAGACTTTGGAGACGAGCAGGTGTAAATGGCCAGTACTGTTTCAACTGGAGCAGCTGGTCCCGTAAACCCCATATAGGTATGTCCTCCTAGAGGAGTCTGAGCAGAGGTGTTTCACTTCTGAAGCTTTTGGTTCACCTGTAACAAAAGATTAATCCTCATCTGGTTGTTGGAGGAGCACCTCAGGAATGGATTAATGGGGTAGGGAGTTTTCATTCCTTGTTTTGCCACAGCATGCTCCTGGTGAAGGATGATGCTTTCCCCCGTACATTTCAGTGCCTGCAGAAGAGAAGTAGGGGGGTCATGCAAAAGTTTCTCCTGGGAACCACATCATTGCAGTGTGGCTCTGCCTTGCAAGCTCATTAAGTGAATAAATCTCAGGGATGCTTGGTTCAGATGGGGCTCCTGCAGGAAAATTTATATAGTAATTGAAAACATTTTAATGGGAAGGACTAACCATCTATTACATGGCATCTGTTGTCATGTCTTTGGAAAAACACATCTAAATTAAGAGGTTGGTAGACAGTGAGACAGACTGGTGGGCTTGCTGCTGAAACAGCCAGCTGGCCAGGGCTGCAAGGTGATGCTGGTGGAAACTCCTTTCCATCTGTAGCATCAGGCCAGGCCCTGGTTCCCTGGACCGCTCTGGGAACATCAGGCTGAGCTGTCTCTGGCAGAAATCAATTGAGGGAGGAGCAGGGAGGGAAGAGAGGAGCAGCTCTGCAGTGTTTGTGTCTCATCTCATCCCTCAGCGGGTGTGAAGACATGAGAGAGAGTTTGTGGGGAGGAACATCTGCAAGGAGCTTTGCCATCTCTGCTGTTACATAGTGTGGCCTGGAGAGGAAGGAATGTCCTCTGCTGTTAAAATGGGGTGAAATTGCCAGGGCAGTGAAAGGAAAGAAATCTGAGGTGGTCCCACATGGCATCAGCAGCCCTGAGTTCCTTGTGGGTGAGAGAAACAACAGGGCCCTGCTTCATTCTTCATTTTCACCAGCATGTTTCAGCCCTGTTGGACAATAGCAAATAAATAGCTCTGATGTGAGAATGAGTGCCATCAGCTCAGATTAAAAGGTGATGGGGTTCCAGTATGATGTGGTTCTCCAGTCCTCTACTTCTGACCTGTCCCATGGGACAATCTTTAGGACTGGTGTAGGAGGATCTGAATACATTGACCATCCCTACCCCTGCATCTGCTGTTGTGTCTCTGATGAAGCCCATCACCGTTGCGGGACTCGGAAGCAGCCAGGCAGGCTGGTGGCCCTTGTGCTGCAGCAGCCGCCTGGTTGGCAGCTGTTTCAGCCAAGAGCTGTGCTTTGCTCTGCTGCTGCCTGGAACAGGGTTTTTTGCAGCTCATCTTCCCCCCTCTTGCACCTGTGGAACATCCTATGGCCACCCAACTCCAGTGTTGGAAATGGGGGATACTGAAGCCCCTGTCCTAACCAGGCATGCTGGGACTGCCACAGACAGCATGGCAGAGCTGTTGTGTTCTGCTCTTTGCCTTCCAACCTGGTTTGGAGGCCACTGGCTATCTCCAGTTTCTCTTTCCAGTTCTCCATGAGCATGGCAAATAGCCAGCCAATCCTTATGATGGTATGTGTGATCTGAGGGGCAAAGAAGAGCCTCGTCCCAGGGGAGTCGCTCATTGTGCTTTTGCATTGCTGCACTTCCTCCTCCCTGAGAGCCTGGGAGGTAGTGAGCAGCTGGGGTGCTCTGCAGAGGGGAGACCTGTGCCACCTCACTGAGCCAGGCCCTGGGTCCTTGGGTTATGGTTTTTGGCAGGGTGAAGCAGTCTCTTGGAAGCTGACCAGGCTGGTAGGTCCAACAGAACATCTGTTTGCCTGGGCTGGAGAATTTTCTTTACAGCCTTGGCTTGTTGGTGTGCTTTGTGGCATTCAGGATGGCTGGAATATGGCTTAAGCCTCACACCACAGTGGGAAAAGGGGACAGACCCCAAACTTGGCATGGGGATTTCTGCTGCTGTCCTGGCTCTGCACTGTGTCAGAACAGAAACATGGGGCACATTGCTGAGCCTACACCAGGGGCAGCCATGTCTTCATCAATAATGCTGGTTGTATTTACTCTGGTCTGTTCCAAAGCACAACAGCAAAGTATTTCATAGGGTTTCTCATGTTTGTCTGACACTGTTCTCCTGCCTTTGCCAGGGGTGTGAAGATGCTTGGCTTGACCTCGGCAGGAGGTACATGGTGGGAGCTGCTGCTGATCCTTGCAGGGCTGGGAGAACTGCTGGTGCCTGCTTTACCTCTTTCATGGGCTTGGAGTTGAAATTGTATTTGTTTAAAAAAAGAAAAGCAACAAGAAAAGAACAAGAAGGGATTTGGTTTTGTTTCAGTGTTAGGGCATTACAGAGACAGGTTTGGGCAGGCAAACTTGGACTCAGTGGGTCATAGGGTGAGGTCGGCTCTGGTGGCCTTACACATCTGCTTGTCCTTTGGGGGCAGGAGGTGGGTCAGATGCCTCTGAAGGAGCTGTTGCTTTTGTAATTGCCAGTGGCCTGTGCTCACCTCCATGAAAACCTTCTGCCTGAGGACAGACCACCCTGAGTTCTGCTGCCTGGGGACTGAGCTGTTGCTCTCCTTTTCCAGGTATAGACTGTCCAAGAGGATCCTAATTTTCAAGGACCTTTTCCTCCAGCCATTGACTTTGTCTGAGGGACCTTTGTGGTCAGGAGCAGTTCTGCCCAAGAGCATCCCTGCAAAGCCTCAGATGCTGCCTGGGAAAGGACTTGTTTGGAAGTGGGGGGAAGTTACCACCAGGTCACCCAACTGTTTCTTGGTGTGGGACCTGCAGGTGGCACCCAACTTGTAGTTAAGGAAAGAGTCCAGGTACCAATACCCCAAGTGCTGAGTGGAGGTCACTGAACTGGTTGTGTTGGGACTTGAAGGAGAGATAGACTTCAATCCCTCAGTGATCCTTCTCTTCCTTCCAGACCTTCTGTTGTGGTTGTTGGGCTGCTCTGCCTCACAAACCCAGCAAAAACCTAGCTGTTATTTTTGGAAAAAGGGGTAGGTCTTAAATTTTCTATTGGGTCAGTGCTGGGTCAGATGCCTGGGGCTGGCAGTGCAGACAGGCAGAGAGAAGAGGGAGACCAGGGCTTCACTTGCAGGGGAGAGCAAGCTGGCTGCAGCATCACCATGTGTCTCTGCTCTGGCCACTAGATCCCTCATGGGGACAAGGGAGAGGTGGGCAAGGACCCTGGTGCCAAGAGCAGTGTGCCATCAGTTCCAGGTGGCTTTGTGACTTCTCATTTTGATAAGTCTCCTCACTGATCATTGGTTTTGTTGGTCTGTTTTCTTCCAGGCTGCAAAGGCCAACATGGATTTTCTCATCATCTGCCCCTTTCTACTGGCCTTGCTGCTGTCCCAGGGCAGCTTCACAGACCTGGAGAAACAGAGAGTAGACTCTGGCTTGGAAATCTGTATCCTCTGCAGCCTGCCACCCATTACCACATACGCACTAGTGGCTACAAAGGCTGGAGGGAGCACATGCACAAGGAAGAGGTCAGAGACCATGGAAAGGGGCACAAGGAAGTAGAAAAGAGAGGATCCAGAAGCACTGGGAAGTTGCTGCTTTGTCCTTCTATAGTTGGGCTTTAGCCAAGCTCCTGGGCTTGCTAACCAAGTGCCTGGCTTGGTGCAGGAATAGAAATGGCAGTGATGCCTGGTGTTCTTTCTGCTCCGTTGTGCACATTTCCAGTCTGCTCTTGGAAGTGGCATGGTCAGCCAGAAGGCAGAACACACCTGCACATCTCAGTGCTCTGGGGTCACCAACTGGGATGGTGGAAGGGGATTCTTCTGCTTGTGGCATTTTAGTCTCCTCTGTGCCACAGGCACTTTTTGCCTGTGAGGAGGTGAGCTAATGCAAGCCCTTCTTAGCACACATCTCCTGGTGAACAGGCAAAGTATGAAAAAATGAATATGTGGAGACCCATGGGGAAGGTGCCAGTTGATGTTCCTCCTCCAGCCCATCAGCCAGAGCAGAGACTGGCAAGTAGAAAGCTCCCCACAAGGTCTCAGCATTGTTAAAGGCCCTGCTGGGGTGTTTGGGCAAGGGGTTCACTGGAAATCTGTGTTTTATCCTGGCTCAGGTTCTGCCCCTCAGACACCTCATGGAGAACTGGGGGGCCTGGGATGGTGCCAGGGGCCCTGGGGAGGAGGGGGAGAGCAACAGTGTGGTGGGAGAGTGTCAACAGTGCCCTTGACAGCAGTGCAGATAAGAAGCTGTTTGAGGTGAAGCGCAAGGACCAGATGAATGCTCTGAAGAACTTGATTGAGCTCAATGACGTCAACCAGCAGTACAAAATCATTGACATCATGCTCAAGGGACTCTTCAAAGTAAGCCACAGTGCACTCTGAGCCCACATGGGTGGGCAGAAATGGGAAGGGTTGGGGGCTTCTGTGGAGTGTGTGGCAGGTGAGCTTTTGGACCTGAAGGAAGGATTCCATGGGGTTTCAAAGTGGGGCAGCTGTGGCAGCACCTCCAGGACAAAGCAGTAACCAAGGACTTTGGCAGGTGCTGGAGGACTCCCGTGCTGTCCTCATAGCTGCTGATGTGCCTCCTGATGGGCCCTTCCCTCAGGATGAGAAGATAAAGGATGGTATGTCCTCTCTAGTTTTTACCCCTCTCCTTTTTCTGGTGCTCTGGTGCACCACAGACATTCTTCCTGGGATCAGTGTGGGGTAGGTACAAAACCCCTATGTATCCAGTCCAGACCAGGGCTGGTCCCTGTCTGCTGGGGACCGTATTGCTGCCTCTCTGACCACTTCATGCTGGGGAGCCTATTGGTTTGCCCTCAGTCTCTGCTGATGGAGCTGGTGGCTGTCCCCACAGCATATTCTCACGTGGTGGAGAACACTGCCTTCTTCGGGGACGTCGTCCTGCGCTTCCCCAAGATTGTGCACCATTACTTCGACCGCAACTCCAACTGGAACAGCCTCATCCGCTGGGGCATCGGCTTCTGCAACCTGACGGGTGTGTTCGAGCAGGGACCCCACTCCCAGGTCCTGCGGCTGGTATGGCTCTTCGTCCCCCGTGCCGTGACCCCTCTCTGCTGCTAGGCTGGGGGAGGTGAGGGTTTTGGGGTAAAAGGAAGGCAGGGACCCCACATGTCTGGGGGCTGTCCTTGAGCTGAGGGATGGGGGAAGAGCACAGATGGGACTGGTGGAAGAGAGGATGCAAGTGGGAGGCATCACTCCCCAGTGAGGTTTCCCCTTTGCTTTGCAGATGGCTCAGGAGCTAGGAATCAGTGAGAAATCGCCCGATTACCGCAATCCCTTTAAAACGGACCAGTCAGAGGTAAGATGGCAACCGTGCCAACTTGTCTTGTGGGCCTCCCCATCTGTGTTACAGCTCCAGGCAGCTGGCTGGGGAATGGAATGGGAGGCCTGTGGGAAATGGCCAAAAGACCCTGTCACTGAATAAGCATGGCTGAAACACAAACACTGAATTCCCCATCTGTGCTCTACTTTGGGCACCTGGTGCCCTCTCCTCCCTTCTGTAGCCACCTGCCTCGTGGTTGGCCTCTGTCTGCCTTGTGCTGTATCCATGCTCAAAGCTCCCTGGACTGTGAGGCTTGTGGACTAGCTTTGGTGTGTTTGGAGGGGCTGTGCCTCTGGGAGGCTGTGGGCACTGCCCCGTGCTGACCCTTTGCTATCAACCCACAGTTTTTCCCCAGTGCTGACACCTTTCAGAAGGCGCTGCGGGATGAGGAGAAGAGGAGGAAGAAGGAAGAGAAGCGGAAGGAGATCCGCAAGGGCCCACGCATCTCCCGCTCACAGTCGGAGCTGTAGCATGCTGGGACTTGTGCCTTGCAGTGGAGGTGACACCACTGAGACAGAGTGGCTTGCTCCCTTTTTGGCAGCTTTGGGCCGGTGCCTGGCCATTCCCTTTCCATTTGTGCTGTGGGTTTTGTTTTGTTGCCTTTTGTTTCTGTTCAGTGAAGGTTGCGTGGTGGTGCTAGTTGCCCCGAAGGGGCTAAAGTGAGATACCCCTTCTGCAGAGGTAAAGCACAGACAGGACAACACTGGAGCCATCCCCTGGTCAAGGTGTTGCTGCCTGTGGGGAAGTAGGGTGTGGGGGACACATCTCTGGTGGAGCCCAGGGAACCCTCCTCACTGCAGCACACCCCACACTGAAGATGCCTCCTCCAACACGGGTGGGCTGGGGCGTGCATCACACCAAACAGCCTCATGAGCAATGCTGCTTCTCTCAGTTTTGCTTTTTGTTTCGTTAAACGGGTGATCTCATTGGCACCCCCCACTGGGTTCTACCTGGTCTCTGCACAGCTGCTACCTCTGCCAGATCAGACCTTCCCTTTTCTCAGTGGCTGTTTCACCGAGCAACATGTGTTTCATTGTCCAACGTAGTTGAAAATGTCAATGGCAGCTGTTCCTGGCTGATGGCATGTTGGGGCCTCCGCAAGTCATTCCCACAGAGAGGCAAATGCCCGGTGAATTTTTGGACAGTTTGGAGGAATTTTGGTACTTGGCCTCTTTGCAGCCAGTGGGTGGCTGTAGTGCAAGCAATGCTGATGCTGAAGAGGCTGGGGAGCCAGCCCTGAGCCACTGAGAGCCTGTCCTGCAGCCATCCCTTCTCTTTGGGGCTCATCCTCTCTAAATGAGCCCCCAAAGCCCCTTGTCAGGGGACAGCCAGATGAGGGCATGTGGTGATAGCATGGCCAAAATAGGGAGGGAGCCAACTTGAGTGGCTGCGACCCTCCACCAGGTGTCAGCTGCCATGGGGAACAGAGCACGACCCGACACAGCCACCCTGTGATTTGTCACCTATGCTGATGGCCTCGCACCAGAGCAGGCTCTTGCTTTCCCAAGGAGCTGGTTTGCTGTGTCAGGCTGGCAGCATCACAGCCTTTGAGGAAAGGGAAACGTCCCGGGTTTTTTAACAGCAGAGCCAAGTCCCTCCATTGAGGAGAGGGGGTGGCAATGGGCGCAGTTGGTTTTTCTTGAATAAAATTAACTTTATTATTTTTTTTAAGTAGAAGAATCCTGGCTCTTGCTCCCGTTCCTGGTGGGAGCGGGTGTACGCCAGAAAGCGTCGAGGCTGGCCTCTCCGGAGGTGAGGGTCCGTGGGCGGTGCGGAGGGCAGGACCATCCCCCTGCTCTATCCACCGCCGCCTTGCATCTGGCCTTTCCCCGCGCATCCCGGCGGCATCCCGGGGCGCGTTTCCCGTGGGCGGCGGGGGCGGTGGCGTCAGCCCGCCCCCTCATGAATATTCAGCGCGGAGGGGGCGGGGCGGGCTATGCTAATCGCAGCTGCTGATCGCTGACGCGCCATCACACCACGCGCCGCCGCGGCCGCCGATTGGCCGGGGGCGACCTGGTCTCATTGACAACAAACCGCGGGGGGCGCGCGCGCCGGGGCCGCGGGGGCGGGGCCGCGGGCCGGCCCAAGATGGCGCGGGGTCGGCGGCGCCCGCCGGCAGCGGCAGCAGCCTCCCCCTGAGCGCCCGGGGCCGCGGCGGGCCCTGCGCGATGGAGGGCGGCGAGCTGGCCGCCGAGAGCATGGACACCCTGACTGAGCTGGGCGACGAGCTCACCCTGGGCGACATCGACGGTAGGCGCCGCGGGAAGGAGCGGGGGGGTTGGGTGGGGACGGTGCGCGTGGGCTTCCCACGCATATCAGGGGGAGCGCTCCGGTCTCCCCGCGCGGACCCGCGGCTGCTGGGGTAGGAGGCGGGGGTGGGTGGTCCTTGGATCGTGCCTCTGGAGTGTTCAGGGTGGGGGCGCTTCCCACGCGGTGCGGGCTGCCACGCGCGCGGGGGGAGCGGGCATCCCGCGTCTCGGGTGGGCACGGGCGGGGGAGCGGAGCGCGTCCCGCCGGGCAGCGCTCGCCTGGCGAGCGGACACGCGTGTCTCTCCTGTCACGGGAGCGCTTCTGAGCTGTTTCCGTGGGGCTGCCGCACGCCTGGAGTGGAGGCCGGAGCCGCAGGAGGGCGGTGGGGCTGTGGGGATCCGAGCTGCCGAGCCCACCCTTGCACCGGTGGGGGTCGGGGAAAGCGGTGACCGTGCTCCCTGCTCCTGCCGCACATCCACGGGGCAAGCGGCGGCTGCCCACGTTCCCCTCGCGTTCCCTCGTGGGTCTTTTAAAGTGGGTGCTAAACGATGGCTGAAGCTGTGCCTCCACTGGTGCCCGTGGGAGGCCGAGCCTCCAAGCCCTCCTGCATCGGAACAGCTCTAACTGCTGAAATTTCTCGTTTTCCCTGTCATCCTAAAACTTTACTGCATCGCTGGCACAGCCCAGACCTGTGAGAAACCCCCTGTTTTCCACCGAAGTGCAGCAAGATGAAGCGCCTGCGTGTGTCGCCTATTTTATGTATATTTTTGGCGACACCAGGTAGCCCCTGAAAACCCCATTGAAAGTGATATTTCTCGGTGTAGTCTGTGCTGTAGCCTGGTGGAGATGAGCTCCTGCCTTAGCTCACTGCTCTGCTGGGCTGTAATCCCAAACAGTGCTCAGTTTTGGGGCTGTCTAAAATATCCTTGTTTAGCTGCTGGGAGATAAAATTTTATCAGTACTTTTAGGTCTCTCTTGACACTGATTTGTCACATAGCTTGGGACAAAATTTATATTCCTTTTTTTCTTTTGTTGTAAAAGAAGAATGTGCCATATGCGGGTGCAGTGGGTTTGGTTATTGCTTATAAAGTTTGATAGTGCACATTGAAGGAGGTGTTTGCTGTTGCTTGAGCACCACATAATGAGTTCTCAGGTTCCATACGGAAACTGAGATGCATTTATGAACCCAGCAATGGCTCTGAACTGAGGTGTGATTCAGAGTGATGAGTAACTTAGGAAAACGAGCTTCACTTTCCTCCCCACCTCCAGGGGTGGATTTTCTCAGGGAAGGCAGGGGGAAGATACATGACAATCCTGCTTTTTTTGTGCATCAGCATGGATTCATCTCAGGGTTTGAAATTTTGCAAGGATTTTCATTTGGTTTTTAAGTCGTCTTGTGGGTGTTCCTCTCCTGTTCAGACTGAGGGGGCTCCTCACTGCCTGTTGTGTGGATTTTGACTTCTTTTGGCAGATGTGCTCTGAGATGTTAGTGCTCACTGGATTCATACTTCAAGACAGGGCACAAGGGTGGCCGGGGGGCCCGAGTGCTGAGCCCAAAGGCTTTGCCTCTTGCCCCAGCATAAGCTCCTCCACCAGTCATGGGCATCTTTTGCTGGCAGGGCACTGCTGGGTAACATCAGAGTACGAGGTTTGAGTCAGTGGGAGGTCGAAGCACATCAAGGTTCAGGACAGAGAAGTTGTTTCTGTTGAGGTGGGAGCCACTGCCTGGGAAAGGCAACTGAAACCCAGCCCTTGCCTTTCTGCTAGGTATTCAGGCCCTGGGCTGATGAAAGCAGCAGAAGCCCTTGGTGGGCTTAATTTTGATTTTGTAATACCTTGTTGACATTTTTTAGCCTTGGGTTGGGCTTGGATATTTTTCTACAGTAAGGTCACTGTGCTTCAGGGCCTGAGACCTAGATACCTCTTCGGCACAGAGGGTGCAGGTGCTCTGGTGACACTGATGGCTCCAGAAGCACCTGAGGTTTCTCACAGTCAGTGTGGATATTCTGCTTTCTAGGTAGGCAAAGGTGTTTTAAAAAGCAGAGATTTAGATTTTGGGTGTCAGCTGTTTCTCTTGCTTTTAATTTTTTGTGCGTTGTTATTAGGAAAGCTCTTGAGCCCTTTAAAAGAGGTGGATTTTAATTAAGACTGCCAGACTTCCTGGCAGTCTTAATTCTGAAAAAATTAAGCTTTAGACTTTTTGCATTCAGTCAAATTTAAGTCTGTCATAAGTAGTGATTTAACTTACAAGAGCAGGAGTAGTTTTTTAAATAATCTGTTAAATCTACTGCATTGAACAAAAAATTCTTTAAAGCACAGCAGTTGAAATTTTGTTCTTATGCTGGAATTTACTCTTCCAGAGCAAATCTTATCTGATTTATGTTTATTCCCTACTTGCAGTTGTGCTGTCTGATAGTTAAATAGCAATCAAATGCAGAGTTCAGGAAGTAGTCTGGATTATTAGTTTTATCACGGTGAGGGTTATTCGGGATGGTCTTAGCTGAAGTCAGTTGGAATGTGAAGAGCTATTTAGTATCTATCTAGATGTTGATCTTGAAACAGCCCTCTTTGTTCTGCTAGTGTTTTGTGAAAGCAGTTAAGGCAATGCATTAAAAAAAGAAATCTTTCATTCCTCTAGTGAAAAGTTGAGACAAGGGTTTGGTCCAGCTGGTCTCCAAGGGTGGCTGCTGCCTCATCTTGGGGGAGCTGTGCATCCCCACTTAGTGTCAGGTTGTGAACAGGTCAGGAGGGCTCATCTCCCAGGCTCCTCCCTCCAATAGACTCTCGTTCTTGAGAGCAGTGGTCATGGCCAGTGCTTAAATGTGTGTCAGGGTGTGGAAGGATTGCTATCCAAAGAGAAAAGTAGAAGTATCGCAGAAATGTGTTGGAATGTGTGTTGAAGGACCAAGAGGCTTGCAGGAGGATTCATCCCTTTGCTCTGTTTCAGACAAAGGAGTGTCAGACAAATTAATTGGGTAATGTGTGGGTGGCATTTCAGAAAGCTGAGTAAATTAATAGCCCTCTTATTGCTGGGGCATAATCCATGGAAACTTCTTGTCAAAAGTTTACTGCTTTAAATCTATTTCATAAATCACAGCAGTGACATGCTTTGGGGTTTGTGAATGAGAAAGGTCCTGATGTAAGAAGCCCTTTGGTGTGTTTTTTCCTATAAATCAGAAATCTATTTTTTGCTTCCTGAACCCATATTTATTATTTTGTCATAATCTCTCTTAGATTTGTGGGTCCCCTCTTTTCCTGTTTCCAGAAAAAATATATAGGACTTTCAGAAAACCATGGAAGAGCCAGTGCCTCAGGGGCAGGTCCTGGGGTGGGGAAGAATGTCTGATTCCTCATGCCACTGCCTGCACACAGATCAGGGAAAGCATTCATATGTCTTAAGGTATTAAATTGGATTAGATGGAGGGAAGAGGAAGCTCTGCTTATGAATAATGATCTCTTGGTTGTGAAATGTTCACCTCTAGGGGGAAGGCCTATAGTGTTGCAGTAGGAGCTTCTTGATATGGGTTCATAAAATCTTGGAGAAGGTGGGATGGAGAAAACCTCTTGTCCAGTGATTGCAGGCAGAAAACCAACCAAACCAAGAAAAAGTTGTTCTGATGTTTTAAACACATGCATGGATTGATCATGGTACAGTTCTATAAAGTGGTGTTTCCTTTCATGGTTTTGCCCCTATTTTTGTTACGCTTGTAAGTAAAAGAAAGAGAAGATGAGTTATTACCCTGTCTCTTTCTTTTCCAGATACTCCATGGGGCAATACAGAAGATAGGGGACTTGAAAGCTCCCAAAAGTTAGGTGGGAGAATGGTTCGTGCTGGAATTGTTGAGGTGCTTGGTTTCTTCCTTTTGCAAGGGTTAGACTGAAGGAGTGATGGAACAAGACTCTAATATTTTAGATATGTATTGAAGATGGCTTTAAGGTCTAGTCTGTGCTTGGATCTTGTCTGGAAGGTGTTGTGGGAGGGTCTTACTTTTCACTCTGAACAGCAGCAACAGTGCTTTGCTGCTGGCCACTGGTCTCTCTGGAGGTGTTGCATTGATGTGATGTTCTCTGAAGGTTTTGAAGGACCCAGAGCACCTTCTGTGTACACACATCATAATTCCATGATGTAAATGGCAGGTATCAAAGTATGCAGGTGACGAAATAGTGTTGAACAATTTTTTTTCTGTTTTACAGAGATGCTGCAGTTTGTCAGTAACCAGGCAGGAGACTTTCCAGACCTGTTTTCGGATCCCTTGTGCAGCACCTTCCAGGGCAGCGGCAGCAGTGGCAGCAGCAGCGGGACCCTGGAGCCACAGTTGCAGCGGCCCTACAGCCAGGTGCAGCTCCAAACCTTCCCGGCACCCTCTGCATCCCCCCAGCTCCAGAGCCTGCCCGTGAAAGCAGCACAGACGACTCCTCCAGCCCCTCCACGCTCAGCCCCTGTCCTGCAGCCGCGGCCCTCGGTGCAGCCTCAGCTCCAGCAGCAGGCCGTCATGATCACGCCAACGTTCAGCTCTGCTCCCCAGACCAGGATTATCCAGCAGCCAGTCATCTACCAGAATGCGGCCACAAGCTTCCAAGGTAGTGCTTGCGGTGCTCAGGCTCCAGGTGTGCCTGGTGCACGCGAGATTCCAGGATGTTCGGGCTGTGGATGTGCCCGGTGCACTTGCACTAAATGGCATTAGTGTTCAAACTCCAAGTGTGTTGTCAGCCATGACAAGCCTGATGATCCTTTTCTTGTGATGCTGCCTGTGGGGTGTTCCTTCTCCTACCTGTGTGGCTTTGGAGTTGGGGAGCTTGAGAAATTGTCGGGAATGGGATCTTAAGTATTTTTGTGTGACCTCTTACCATAGTTGTTGTCTTGCTGCTCTCCTCTGGATTGGCCTTCTGCCCTATGGCTCTTGGGAAACTTGTGAAAAGATGTCTTAAAACATTGTTGGCAATCCTGTCCTCCTGCTGATGGGTGCACTGGGTGGATCCAGTCTGTCCCACACAGCAGTCTGGAATGAAGGCACATTTTGTCTACCAAACTCTGGAGCTCAGTACTTGCGCTGAGCAGAGACACCTGTAGGAATATTTGGGACTGCTGGATATCTTGATCCTCTTCAGTAGGTTTTGATTCTTTACATGACAGATAGGATCCTATGGTCCACCAAGACCAGGGGGAGTGGGAAAGTGCAGGTTGGATGTCCTGTATAATGCACTGAAGCAGAGTCCTGTGCTATCAGACTAAGGAGTTTTGGCTCTATTGTCTCTTAGCTGATCCTCTGTGCCTCCTAGAAAGCTGCTATTCTAGGTGCAGTGCCCTGTTGCAGAAGGCACCAAAGCAGCTGGAAGTTTCCCAACATGTGGGATGTGTTAGATGAATGCTCTTCTTCTGATGGGAAGAAGAGGAGTGATGCTAGTAGCATTTCCAGGCTCCAGGAGGGAGGTGTGTGTCTCTCAACCATTTCTGACATCTCTTCTGCTTTTCAGTTCTCCAGCCTCAAGTCCAGAGCCTGGTGACATCCTCCCAGGTTCAGCCAGTGACGATCCAGCAGCAGGTGCAGACGGTGCAGGCCCAGCGAGTGCTGACACAGGCTGCCAACGGCACCATCCAGACCTTAACACCAGCCACGGTCCAGACTGTTGCTGCACCACAGGTTCAGCAAGTTCCAGTAAGTAAAAATGCGGCATGATGGGGGATCCAGCAGAACAGGAAGGTGCTTTCATGGGTCTGGTCCCCTGGCTTGCCTGGGGAGAAGTGGTGAAGCTGTAGGGCTGGTGATCCTGGCTGGGATTGCTTCTGCACAAATGTGAGAAGACCCGAGAGGTTTTAGCCAGCCTGTGTCCCAGAAGCATTTTACTTCATGCAGATCATGTGTGAGAGTCCCTGTTGTGATATGTAATCTGACTTCTTGCCAATGCTCAGCAACTATTTTCAGTAAAACAGTAACTAATTTTAACTTGGTACTGCCAAACCCAGTTGGAAACTTCACTTGAACAGACTTTCTTTGACTTTTGCCTTCTTTGCACGCCCATCACCTCTACCACATCTTATAAGGACTGGTTGGTACTGAAATGTGTTCTTTTAATTCTTCTGTCATTTTTTAAAATTGTTTTACTGTTTTACAGTGCCATGTGATTTTTTTTTTCACTCTTGTGCATCTTTGTATTAAAGAAAAACGTCTGTGAGACTCAGTATGACAAAATTGCTATGGTTCAGTTGTACTATGCCATTTCTGGTGTTCTCAGAGAGTCAACAAGGTATTTGAAAAAAAGAGCAAAATAACTTACAGTGGATTTTGATCTGCTTGATGTTAAAGATACAGATCCTTTCAGTGAAAATGCTGGGAGAAGCTACTATGGGTGTTTGCCAAAGCAGACTATCCTAGCTGTGTTAGACTGAATACTCAGACAGTTAAAGTAGAGAGCTAATTATAGGTGTAACCGGAGAGAGGAAAACAGCTTTTCCATCAGCTCTTTTGTGTTTTTATATACTTGTTTACTTCTGGTGACTGGTTTGAAAACCGCTTTCCTGGTGGTTCCTCTGCCCCACTCTATCCACTGCTGTTCGCACTGTCTCCTGCTCAGAGTTTGCATTGAGGCTGATGGAAAGCATCCAGGTGATGCAGGGTACAAGTCAAAGAAACATTCACCTTGTTCTTTTGTCATCCACTGAGTTAAAGCTATGACAACCATGTCATTGCTTACCTCTGGCTACTGAGATCAGCTGGGAAAGGTGTACCTGCTCTCCTCTTCACCTGTAACTCTTTTCAACCTAGGTTCTCGTCCAGCCTCAGATCATAAAAACAGATTCCCTGGTCTTGACAACCCTGAAAACAGATGGCAATCCTGTTATGGCTGCAGTACAGAATCCAGCACTGACAGCACTCACTGCTCCCATTCAGACCACAGCTCTGCAGGTACCCTATTGCTATCCTTCCATCCCTCTCCTCACTGACGTCTGTTCCTATTAACACAAGGAAGAGATTCATGCTTTGGTGTTCTGCAGTGGCACAGACAAAAAGGGGTTTTGAGGGCTGTTGTACACAGGGCAAGTAATACCCTGTTTCTGTCAAGGGTAAACACACAGATTGTATTGTTTGGCTGCCTTCCCATGGCCAGTAAGCAAAGATCAAGGGCACATTTCTGTTTACATTTTTCTGGTACTACGAGGAGTATGACCTAAAACTTCAGTCTAGATTTTAACTTGCAGCCAAAATCTGACTTACTCAGAGTACCTGTGGAACTTACTTTTGCACATCAGTAGTGTCTAACAGTAGTATATTAAATGTGACAACTAATTAAACAACTTTTCAGAGGGCATTTGCAGGGAGGATTTGTCATAATCGTTGGAGGTGGCAGTTGTGCTTCATGGCCTCCAGTTCTAATCAAGTCTTTGAAATGTATGCCCCCAAATAAATATTTATTATGATCTTGTATGTTCTGAACAGATATCTTGGTATAAATATTTATTGGGGGAGATAAGCTTGTCAGTGTGAACCTAAATTTTGACTTGTTTTGCAATAGCGTGGTAGGCTTCTTACATACTTATTAGCAGCCAGGCTAAAATCTTCAATTAATCTGCTTGCTTTTAGATGATGTTTTCACACAACTTGAGGCTTATGAGGTTCTGTCTATCTGAGATATATTTGAACACACTGAAATTAGGTGGATATTAGGCAAGGAAAGGTATAGGACTTAATTTATTTGTCAAGTTCCAGCTTGAGGTGAAACTGAATTAATTTCTGGTATCCCAATTAGAAGACTATTTCAGTCAAAATTGTTTCTCAAATGACTCATTACTAGTTTGTTCTCATGGCTAGCTGCTCTAGGCTAGTTACTGTGTTTTGTCTTTGACAGAAATAACTCTTACTCTCCAAAGCTACTTGCTTCCCTGATCCTTGGTGTACTTCAGAGAACACATGTACCTTTCTAAAGCTTGCTTTGCTAGATTAAGCAGTCTGAACTTTCTTTCATTACAGCTGTCCTAGGAGTCCTTCTGTGCAGCTTTTCTGGTGGGATTCATAATTTTTTTATTTCTGAGTACATACTTACTGCTTTAGTATGCTTAGATGGTCTGTCCTACATCTAGATGCCCAAGTTTGAGCTTTCCATTCTGCTGTATATCTCTCATTAGTCTTAGTTCCTCATATTAAGGCATTTTTATAGCTTATCGGTTGTGGTTTTTTTTTTTTCCTTTAATGAAATTCAAATCAGTTTGAACTGTGTTCCTCAAGGCAAAGGTTGTTTTTTTCATAGTTGGATCCTTTCCAGCAGTGTCATTACTTGTGAAGTAAGCTGTAGCTGTTTTCATGACTATTTGTCCAAAGAAAAGGTGAATTTTGACACTTGGAGTATAAAGATTGTAGGAACAAGGAGGAACTTTAGTCCCTTTATCTATTTAAGTGGTTGAACAGAGCATAGTATTGGTAGAAATGTTGATGTGCTTGGAGAACAAGAGATGTTCCTATTCCACAGTGACCAGTGTGGGAGCCAGAGTGACAGATTTTTCCTGCGTTGCTGTGCCAATGCTTGTGCCAGCTCAGAAAGATGGAAGGAATTTGGCGTCTCACATTTTCTGAGCAGTACCAACTTGCCCTGATTCATTTTTGTTTACTCCTTCTTCTTTTGTCATCATAAACTTTATATCTAAATTGGCTGATTGCTCTTGACACTTGTTGCATGTGGTCTTTGTAGACCCTCGTTGGGAGCAATGGGACCATTTTGACCACAATGCCGGTGATGGTGGGACAAGAAAAGGTGCCTATCAAACAAGTTCCTGGGGGTGTCAAGCAACCTGAACCACCTAAAGAAGGAGAGAGGAGAACAACTCACAACATCATTGAAAAGCGTTACCGGTCATCCATAAATGACAAAATCATTGAGCTGAAGGACCTCGTCATGGGGACGGATGCCAAGGTGAAGATGGGAAATAAGTGCAAATGTGGTGTCATAAATACTTTGTCTTCAGGTGCTCATTTGCTCTACCAAATGAAGCATTTGGGCACATGCAGCTGTTAGTAGCATGCATATGTGTATTGGTGAGAATCACTTATGCTCAATAATTGTATTCAGGAAGGGTCATCTGCAAAATATTAATTTTACTATGCTAGTGGTACTGTTTCTTGAAAAGAAGCTATACCTTATGCATTTATTCTTACATTAATTAGGTCTAACTTAAAATAGGCCCTCTAGGTAGAATATCCAAGTGGATGCTTTGATAACTCTGCTAAACCAGATTCTTGCTTTAATTAAGTTTCCTTTTCCATGTGAGTGCAGTAAGGATGAGGATTTACAGAGCTTTCCAACTTATTTCCTTTAGACACTGAGCTGTAAAAACTCCTGCTTGCTCAAATACTGCAAGCTTTCTTGTGCCACATATTCAGGGTTTGTTCCTACTCGCTTTACCTCATGCTGGTGAGGCAGGCAGTAGTGTTCTTGATACTTTCTGCGACTACTGCACAAATAAATGCACTAGTGAAGTCACGTCCTATTCCTCTCCATTGGAAGTGGAAGCTTTTAAAAACATGGGTAATGTGCAGTGGCTTCACAGTACTTTTGGCTTATGTTTAGAAGATAAGCTTGCTGCTTTCTGCTGCTGGAAGCAAGGATTGGCATGGAGATGGCCAAGCAAGTAAGGCAAGGAGGGAACTACTTATCTCAGACTTTATCAGTGATCAGGCAGCAGTTTATTCTATCCCAGAATTGATCCACTTCATTTATAAACTGTGGTACTTTCAAAGGACTATTTCTGCCTGAAACCTAGGTGTGAACTCCATTGTAATTTGGATGTTAATCTATTTCTCTGGTACTGTTTTCAAAAGATCTTGGAGAGACCTCATCTTTGTCTTTGATGCGTTGTCCACAGAGCATGCTCTGTTAATGGCTCCATTGCAGTTGCTGAGAGGTCCTTTATACCTTTTTCACCACATGATACAAAGGGTTGTGGTAGTCCTACAGGCAGGAGTGATCCTTTGATACTCTTAATATAAACTGCATTTTGTACATTTAATTCCTTACAGATGCACAAGTCTGGTGTCCTGAGAAAAGCTATTGACTACATTAAATACCTGCAGCAAGCTAACCATAAGCTGAGGCAGGAGAACATGGTTCTGAAGCTGGCTAACCAAAAAAACAGTAAGTTGTGGAGACTCTGTAGCAGATGGGAGGCAGTCAGCATGCATGTAGGATGTATCTTGCAGTTTCTTATCCTTCAGAGAGGTTGTATTGATAGTGGTCAATGTTACTCGAGATGACTGAGCCAATCTGAGAGCTACTGACAGGAGTCAGGATGGAGAAACATGTACATAATGCACTTTGATTTTTTCAGAGCTGTTGAAGGGCATTGACTTGAGCAGTCTGGTTGACAATGATGTAGACGTGAAGATTGAAGACTTCAATCAAAACCTGTTGCTGATGTCTCCTCCAGCCTCTGATTCAGGATCTCCGGCTGGTTTCTCTCCCTATTCCATTGATTCAGAGCCAGGAAGCCCGCTCCTTGATGATGCAAAGGTATTTGTAACTTTACCTGCCAAATTCAAGCTATCTTCTTCAGGATATTTAAGAGCCAGAATTTAAATTCTTATTCTCAAGAGTGGAACCAGAAGACATCTGGCAAGCAGATTTGTAGGGCTTAGAGATCCTCTGTAAGGATGAGGAAGGTGCATGTGTGTGTTTTATCTTTCTTTAAATTATTGAGACTATTTCCTGAGCTGTATTACCTGAGCCCTACCTTAGTTGCTGGAAGAACTGTGCTTATCCTTCAGCCCCTGTACAGTCTCTGTGGACTTAGAGTGCATGTTCATTACCCAAGGAGCCCATGGTTTTTCAGGATATGTATGTCAAGTGAGTAAAGCAGGAGAACTTGGAACTGGATGATGGCATCAGTTGTGGTTTATGAGACCATAAGTAACCAGAGTAACCAAAAGCTGTTAGCTGTCTTTAACTTATGGGGTTTTTTTGTGCATATCACAGAAGTGGTTTTTCTGGGAGATCCTCAAAAGAGTAAGGACAGCAAAGGTTAATCTAACCAGGGATACAGTTACAGTTAATCCTAAAATGACTGGACACAGAAGAAAGTTGAAGGCAGTCAAATATTTCAGCCTCGTCTTACTAAGCTAGGAAAAACTTTACTGGAGTCCTTGCTCTATAGCTCAAAATTTATACATGTTCTGTTTCTCCTTATTCCCTACCCCTTGCTTAGCATAAACATTTTTTGTGCTCCAGAATGGTAAGCATTGTGTTTTTTCTCCTTTTTCTCTCCATTCCTATTCCCTTGAAGGTTAAAGATGAGCCTGACTCCCCTCCTGTGGCACTTGGTATGGTGGATCGCTCTCGAATACTCCTCTGTGCTCTCACATTCCTTTGCCTTTCCTTCAATCCACTGACGTCCCTCCTGGATGCCCGAGGAAGCCCCGAGTCCGACAGCCTGGTGCGCCATGGCTCCGGCAGGAACGTGCTGACCATTGAGTCAGGTAAAGAGCTGGCGTAGCTTGGGCCACAGGGGATGTCCAGCCTTACGTGGTCTCCCTAAAAGCCACCTGCAGCTGTGAAGGCTGCCAGTCACAAAGTGGGTGGTTGCTGTGGTTCAGCAGGATGGGTTTGTGTGTTCAGGGAGTTGTACAGCCTTTGTTTAATGGGTGGGGAGGGCAGTAACTGCAAGGCATGGAAGGAGAGCCAGCTTGGATATGGCTCCAGTTCACATCCAGCGTTCTTCTTGTGTAAAGCCAGCCATGGCTCAGCAGGGTGAGGTTGAAGTGGCGCCTATTTGTAGCCCAGCAGTTTGGGCTTCTGGCATAGACCTTTGAAAAGTAGTTTAGGGTGTAAGGAGTGTCCTTTCCTCACTAGTCTGTGAGGCATGTTCACTTTTGACTTGTTTTTAAGGTAATTGACTGATTTTTGTCACTTAATCATAAAGTATTACTACACTGTTGCTATGGAATCTTGCATCTGGGCTTGTTGATACACTCATTCCATAAAATTCATAGTTAAAAGTACAGTTTAGGAGAGGGTGGGGGATGCTGTAGACATGCAGTTGTTTTCCTGACTGTGATTCCTCAGTGTCACTTTGCAAATTTAACAAAGATTGGAAAATGATACTGGAGTATTGAATACCTGTGGGTGTGTCTTACAGAAAAATCAGAAGACAGCTTTTGGAAAACTAAGTGCTGATTCATTTTTTTATACATCAGTCTTGTAAAAATAATAATTTGGTTGTGAATTTTGAGGGTTGGAGTTTGGATGAAGAGGTGTTTGGTATAGGTGTTTCCTGATTGAATTGCACTCTTTGCAAAAACTGATTAAACGTGTGGCAAGCATAGCAAGACATCCTTCATAGTCCACACTCATTGTATTATCAGGCTTTTGGTGTCCAGGTTAGATTTTAACTTTCCTTTTTGGGATATCCATTGTAGATGCAGCTGGTTGGTTCGGTTGGGTGATGCCCACCCTAATCCTGTGGCTTGTGAATGGAGTGATTGTACTGAGTGTGTTTATAAAGCTCCTTGTGCACGGAGAGCCGGTGACCCGGCTGCACTCAAGGTCCTCAGTCACCTTCTGGAGGCACCGCAAGCAAGCGGACCTGGATTTGGCACGGGTAAAGTTGACTGGTTGTTTTTCATCAAATGCATCTTTTAGATGGGATTGTGGGTAAATGCTTCCCAGTGAGGCAGTGGCGTTACACTTGCAAGATACTGTATTCCTTGATGGATCATCCTGTGTGATTTCAGAGAAGATGTTGCCAGGTTGTTCTGAGCAGATTACTGTCCTACTCAGCCTAAGTTAGAGAGGCATGAAAGGAGTGGAAGAGGCTCCTAATGTCTGTCCTTGTTCCTAGCTACTGCACCTTGTATTAGTTTTTGGCAGCAGCATATTGGGTTTTGTCCAGAATCTGACCTCTGCTGTGTCTGTCTGCTGTCCTCCAGCTTCTTGGAAGTCCTTTTTATTGTTGAGGAAACATTATATTATAATATTATATTATAACATTATATACAACATAATGTTGAGGGAAATTTCCATGGTGTTTGACAAGGCAGGAAGCTCTTGTAGTGCTGACGTGTCTTACAGGGAGCACAGGATCAGAACCATGTGTAGAGAAAGTATATTTAGGGCCAGATTTCAAGCTGGTTTTCAGTTTCTGTGTTGATGTCCCTCTGCTAAAGATCTTGTCCTGACTTGCACATCAGTTTGTCATGCTCCCAGTGCCAAGGAGGTCCCAAAGTGTCTCTCATAGTGATTTTTGTTGCTGAACCTTTCGTTGTGTTATTTGCAGGGTGATTTTGCTGCAGCTGCGTCAAACCTGCAGACTTGCCTGTCAGTGCTCGGACGAGCACTGCCAGCTTCCCGCCTGGACTTGGCCTGCAGTCTGTCCTGGAATGTGATCCGCTATAGCCTGCAGAAGCTGGCGCTGGTGCGGTGGTTGCTGAAGAGGACTTCTCATCAGTGGCGGGCAAGGGAGGCCACTGCAGGATTCGAGGATGAGGCCAAGACCAGCGCTCGGGATGCAGCCCTTGCGTATCACAAGCTCCATCAGCTCCACATAACAGGTGGGGGCAGAGGTGGCAGATCTGCTGTCTGGTTTTCCTGAATGAGGAGACTCAGCTGATCCTGGAGTATACAGGGAGAGGACTACAGCCTCTCTCCTCTGGGAGGACTGCTGTTAGAAATTAGCCTGACAAATTTTAGGAGCCATTTAGTAAAACACAGCAGGTTCATGCAATTAGAGAACTCTATAAGAATAGCTGAAGCAACAGCAGTCTAAGCTTCTCATATCAACAGGTTCTTGTTGTTTCTTTAGGATAGTAGTCCTGCAAATTGTGGTAGTATTTAGTAGCTGGTACTACTGATAAAAATTAACACTTTTCCTTCTCCTGCTGATACAGGTAAACTTCCCTCCAGCTCAGCTTACTCGGGCTTGCACATGGCATTGTGTGCTGTGAATCTGGCTGAGTGTGCAGAAGAAAAAATCCCACCCAGCACGATGGCAGAAATTCACCTGACTGCTGCAGTTGGCTTGAAAACCCGCTGTGGAGGCAAGCTTGGTTTCCTGGCGGTGAGTTATCTTCTCTGATCACACCCTCAAGCAGAGATCTAGGAAAGCCTGGAAGCTGGCATTGCTGCATCTTGGAGAGGGCATCTACTTAGCACTACAATTATAATATGACCTGCAATTATGATATTAACTGTAATTATGATACAATCTTTGTCCTTGGTGGTGCTGCTCTTTCCTTAGATACTGTTCTCAATCTTGTCCTCTTCTTTCACCAGAGCTACTTTCTCAGCCAGGCTCAAAGCCTGTGCAGCTCAGAGCGAAGTGCCATTCCTGACTCGTTGCGCTGGCTGTGCCACCCCCTGGGACAGAAGTTTTTTGTGGAACGAAGCTGGATGGTGAAGTCTGCTGCGAAGGAGAGCCTGTACTGCACGCAAAGGAATCCTGGTGAGAGACGCTCATTTCACAAGTGTGTGGCATCCCAGCACTTTGAGGCAGTCTTTCCACTCTTGTCTGGGACAAAAGTGGGTGTCACGTGTGAGAGTGTGTCCTTTTATCCCACCCTGCTTGTTCTGATCGCTGAGAGGGCACGAGGAGCTGAGACGTCTCCTCAGCCTGCAGGGTCTGGCTTGCCTCCCTTTGTATCCTGTGCTGTGTCACACTGCTTGTCTCTTTATCTGCTGGAACACAGCCCAAAGGTGGCCCTGAATGTCTGGGGAGTGACTTTGGAGTGATCAAGGTTTACCATCTGCAGAGTGGTGTTGTCACTTTTTTTGCTGAGAGGCTGAAGTGCCAGAGGGATCTTCTAAAACTTAGTCTCTAAATCATTCCATTAGTTTCTTGAGAATTTCCCTCTACTGTTTTTCCTCATGCTCTTTCCTACATTTTGATTCTTCTTTCTGAGTGTATTGGGAGGTTTCTAGGGCGATATGCAAGTGAAATGGTTTGGTTTATCCTTCTTCTCTAGCGGATCCCATTGCACAAGTCCATCAGGCATTCTGTGAGAACCTGCTGGAACGAGCAGTGGATTCACTTGTGAAGCCTCAGACTAGGAAGGAGGTAGCGGGACAAGAGGAGGAGGAGTCGTGGTGAGTATGTGTGGCCCACTGGGCAGTGCTGACCACAGCAGCAGGCTCTGAGGCAGAGCTCATAACCACTGACCAAGTGCTGTGGAGCTTGGTTAGTCCTTGTTAAAGGCTTGGAATGACAATGCTGGTCTGACCGCCACTGCTTATTAGCAGAGCAAGCTTTGCCTCTTTGTATTAAAACCTCTCAAGTCAAAGGTGAACCTGGGAGTGGTGGGGATTTCTGGTGTTAGCTGGCATAATACTGGTTGATTGCTCAACTAAATGGGTGGCACTTTCTCTGCTGAGAAAAAGTTTAATGTTCAGACTGAAATTAGAGTGTACCTACCTTTTCTATAGACCAAGACATATGTCCAGGGCTTCTAGAGCATGAAGGTCTGGCAGGTCAGAGAATGAACCCACCAGCTTGCTACTTTGTGCATGAATGTTCTTCTGAGTGTGACATCTACCTGCAGTAAAGAGCCAGATGTGTGGCAAGAGGAGGAAAGATGATGTTAAACATAATGTCATTGTCTCTAAGCTCTTTGACCAAATGAAAGGAGAAAGTAGGTGGGAAACAGCAGCTTTTTGTACTGAACCATGTCCAGCTTTCCCCTGGACTGCATAGGATGCAGGAACCCAGGCTTTGCTAGTAATTTAGCACTGTTTCATGCTGATCTCCAAATATGCTGGTGCCAGGCAAATGTTACATACCTATATGGGAAGCTCTGTAAGAATCCTGTCCACAGAAAGTGTGGGTAAAAGCCTCAGATGGGAAGATAATCCAGTTTCCCTACCTGTGCAGGAAAAATACTCTATAGCTTTGGGTTTTTTTCCCAATCTCATCTGTTTCCTGGCAGAGAAGGAGCAACAGTTTGGTTTAATTGTTCACGATTGGATGCTGCTGTTGAGAGACGGTAGCAGGATTTGTATAAGGGAGGTGGATTTTATACCCAATATCCAATGTATTGTCACTATACTTGTGGGAATCCTGTCTCCTCATGGGAAGGACTAGATCTAGTATAAGAGCAAGCTTTTTTGTCCCACTCTAGGGGTGGGAGCTCAAAATCTTCATCTGTAGCATGTCCCAGTTAAATTAGGTCATTGGTGCATATGCTATTTTCTCTGACCAATGCTGAGAGCTTGCTGTCACTCCCATTCTTACATATTTACATATATGCAAATAATCAAAGAAGTGTAGTTCAGCCTCTTTTGGAGGCAGTTGATTGAAAAGGAGCCTATAATTAACTTGTAACATATGTCTATGTTTGAGGTGAGACTTGAGGTTAAATCTAGTTCTGTGCTGGTGGTCATGAAAGGGGAGATGTGAAGCTGCTCGTCTTGGAGCATTGCTCTGCACTTCTAATCATGGGGTGGTCTCTTCAGTCCACCAGTGTTGTGTTATTTGTAGAGCTTGAACTTTCTGTGGGCTTAATGGGTCAGCACTGTTTAAACATGACTTGTGAACGAGAAGTGCCTTGGTATCTTCTGTTTGACAGCATAGCAAAGATCTGCCTTGTTCGTTGTTTCAGTGAATTCTCAGGTGCCATGGAGTACCTGAAATTGCTCAACTCATTCTTGGACTCAATGGGAAGTGGAGCCCCACCCTTTGCCAGCAATTCTGTCCTCAACTCTGCCCTGGGTAAGTCTGGCAGAACTGAAGCTCTTTCAGATGCAGGATCTACTGCCAATACAAATTCCCTCTCCCTACCACCTCTCAATCTCTAGTTTGAGAGGAGAAATGCAGTTGTTGGAGTGAGGCCTGATTGCATGCCATTGTGGTACCACAGCTCAGACTGGAAGAAAGTGATTAAGAAGGCTTATAAATTTGGCTCTGTATTGTAATGCTGAGTGCCCAGCCAGGGACTCCTGCTATTTGTATTGTTGGGCAACATTTTATTTCCAATCTGAACCCTGTGCCCTTGCCTGAGAGCGTGCTCCTAGCAATGCAAAGTGGGAGGAAGGGTGGAGCATATAAACAAACATAGCAGCATTGCAGTTGAAGTACAGGAGGGTTTTTTTTCCATTTAATTACCTACTGAACTGGGTTGCTCCCACTTTCACGGTGGCTGTCAGATATATTCCTCAATCTCCAGAGACCTGCAGCCTCTGCTGTAAGCAAGCTCTGGGCATATATTGGAAGGGCTTGTTTTGGTCCCTTGGTGTATATTTAGTGGGACAGCAAGGGCAGCAGAATCCTTCTGAGCCATGTGCTCATCTGGGCTGGGTTGGTAACAGGCTGCTGGAGTATTTGTTTAGCTTGGTGTTGGTACAGACAGCACCTGGCAGCTCACTGGGATGCTGGTGCAGCTTTAGACACAGACTAACTGCTGTATCTAAAATGTATAGAGAAAACATAGTATGAAAACTAAATAATTATTTTTTGAAAGGGGAGTCTGTACTTTGGTCAGTATTGCCATAGAATTGAAAAGCAGGTAAGAGTAGCAGAACATATGTCCTTTCTCCCTAAGCAAGCTTTGGGAAGTTTTTGAGGGGATGTTAAATAATGAAGGAAATTCTATAGGGAGCCCAGTGTACTGTCTTTTCATGATGGTGATTGGTGCCAATCATGAATGTATATAAGAGTGGAGAAGTTATTTTGGGGCGGTGAGTGCAGATCATTGTCAGGAAAGAAGTCAACAAATTTGTAGACAAGATGGTGGGATATATTCTTGTTGACAAGATACAAACATGCCATCCAAAACTCTGCTTGCAGTCAGATGTAGGGTGTTTGCATGCTGCCAAGTTCCTTTATGTTCTTGCAGTGCATTTCAGCATTCACATGGGTGGCTGGGTTCCCATAGGTTCAGTTTGGGCTCATTAGCATCAATCCCAGCAGAAAGCACTGGCAAGGGCCTGTGATACCTGTCCATTTCTCCAAGTGTGAGGGAGCCGGGTGTGCTATCCTGGGCTGCAGCCACTGGTTCTGTTTTGCAGGTCCCGACATGGTGTGCCGGTGGTGGTCAGCAGCTGTGGCTATGGCAGTCGCTTGGCTCAGAGGGGATGATGCAGCTGTGAGGTCACATTTTGCAGAAGTGGAGCGCATGCCAAAGTCCCTGGAGATGTCAGAGTGAGTAGACCTCATACACTTTTCAAACTGCTACCCCTTCTAAATGGTGTGACTCCTTCCCCTAATGCTGTCCTGTAGAGTTACACCTACCTGTGCTCCGGAGCTGCAGGTTCTCTTGTGCTCTGCAAGTGCCAGTGTGCTCAGTAGTTAATGTGTAGGTCAAGGCTTGCAGACTGGTAGTAAAGCTGTGGACTGGAAGTCACAGTCATAGTTGCTTTGTTAGGGATGTCTTTTGGCTTTGTTCTAATTGCACAGTCTCCCACCTTCTAAAATCTACTAAAACTCATGTGATGATGGAAAGGATGGTGTCACCATCTCAGTTCCTTTGCACTAAAGAATTTTTGCCAGCTTTCTCTCATTTCTCTGTTCTGTCTGTGTAGGTGAGAAACAATTGCCGTCTTTTTTCTGTCTAAGGAGTGATGATATCTCTTGAAGGTGGGAGAGTGAAAACTGATGCTGTAGCAGCATGACATGGTATTGCTTGAAAGCAACCTGCTTTCTCTTTCAGGAATGCCCTGGTGAAAGCTACCTTCTACATGTGTAAAGCTATGCAGGCCTCTCTGTCTGGGAAGGCGGATGGACAGCAGAGCTCCCTGGGTCACTGTGAGAGGGCCAGCAGTCACTTGTGGAACAGCCTCAACATGAGCAGTGGCATGTCCAGCACTGTCCTCAACAATGTAAGCATTGTAAGCCCTGGGATAACACACGATCTGTCTTGGTTGTAAGGTTGGTCTTGTTGCAGGTGTGCCATTTCTGTTGTAGCTGCATTCTCCATTCACTCTGTGTATCGTGGGATTAGAGGGAGGCTTCTTCCCTATCCTTGAAAAAGGCATTGCCATTGTTCTGTTTCTGCTGTATGGGAGAGCAGAGCCGCAAGTACAGTGTCGTCTCCCTGGGCACAGTGTCAACTCTTGCTTCTCTTGTGCCAGTAGCTATCACCCCTTTCTGGTGCTTTGACCAGTTGAATTTGGCCCTGCATAGATGGAAAGTATCGATCTCTCTCCTCCAGGTCAAGTTGGTGATACCTGTAAAAAACGACATCACTCAGTCAAGTCTGCTCGTTTCAGGCCACACTTATGAATGTTTGAATCCTCTGACACAGAAGTGTGACTGTGCTGTTCTACTCCTGAGTTTGTGTGGGGCTTCTTTTTCTTCTTTCCAGGATTATGTAAAACTGGAGCTTCCCTCCATGGCATATGGGACGTGGTTCTGGTCCCTTTCGTCGTTGCTGGGTGGCAGCTGTAGTGCATTGTAGTTGCATTGCATGTTGTGGCAGTGACTGTGCAATGTTTCTGCAGTGCAGTACAGAGGCACTCTCTGTTCAGCAGCACAGGCAGAGAGCCCTCCCAGAGCCGGGAGCAATGCTAGGGGGCAGCAGCAGATGGGGAAAAGAGGTTTGGCAGCCGCTGTTGGCTGTGCTAAGACTGCCTCTTTTTTCTCTGCAGGTGGCACGGCTATCTTTGCTGTTTTCCACTAGTTAGCGTCACTTTTTGGGCAGGAAAACCTCTGCGGGAGGCTGTGTTTCTGTGGGATCAGTTTGTATTTGTTAGCATTGATCCCAGTGAAAGGTACAGGCAAGGGCATGTAACATTGATGCAATGTGCCCTTGGCACGTTTCCTTGTCTTGTTCGAGAGATGCCACTTGGGGAAAATGCAAAGGCCTGCTCCCTTTGGCGCATTGTAGTAGGGTGACACAGCGGGGAGGTCAGGGGAGCCCCCCAGATGGGCTGGAAGTGCTGTGGCTGCCTTCCCACCAGCAGCTATGTAGCTTGTTACTCACCCAATGCTATGTGTTACTAAAAGTATGTGCCTGAGCATCTTGCCTCTTGCAGATGATCCAGCTGCTGGCCTGTGACTTGCTGCTCTCCCTCCGCACCAGCCTGTGGCAGAAGCAGGCGAACGCCAGCCAGGCGCTGGGTGAGACGTACCACGCGTCGGCCCCCGAGCTCACGGGCTTCCAGCGCGACCTCGGCAGCCTGCGCAAGCTGGCCCACAGCTTCAGACCCGCCTACCGCAAGGTGAGGGCTCGCCTCTGTGCCTGCTCCACCTCCTGCTTATCTAGAGCCCTTCCTGCGGGTGATGGGAAGCTGGTGCCCTTGGGAACATAGGGTGCATCAAAGCTTTTGTGGTTTGTATACTTGGGGTGGGATGCTGTTCCATTACCAGCCTCCATACTTTCTTTTGGTGGGTGATGAAGGAGACTCCTGTGGGAGTTCAGTACATGTGTGAAGTATCCACTTTAGTTTCTGCGTAGAAAACCATCAGCACATGTATATTGCCAAATACCATGGCATCCTGTCTATTAAGGTGGCTTCAGACTGGGTCTGTTCCTCTCGGGAGCGTGGAAGGAATTTTCCTCAGCCATGTTGGCTCTGCTGAGTAGCTGGAGGGTCAAATGCCTTCTGCAGCTGTAGAGCCTCAGGTGCTTTTCTTGGCATTTCCCTGCTTCTCTTCAGTTGATCTAGTTTTAAGCCTCTGTAGAGAAAGTGGAGTCTAATACGTGGACACGAAAATTGTCCTGGTGTTGTCAAAATCTAGATTTCACGGCTTGATGCTGTTACCAAAGCACTGTACTAGCAGGTTGAGAATCCTGGACCACAGTGCCAAAGTTTGCTTTTGGATTTTTCCACCTTATTCCCTGCTCTCAATCCTCCCCCTTTCCAGGCCACTCACAGTTAGGTGTCAATTTTTTTTCCCCTTCCTCATGGTTGCCCTGACCTGCAAATTCCCCAGAGACAGGTGGAAAGATGAGGGAGGAATGTGGAAATGGGTCTCTGTTTTTATCAAGGTGTCAGTGCTCTGCTCTTGAAACGTGGTGGCTGAGAGATGACAGTTCAGCCACAGCATTGTGCTTCTGCCAGCCCACCTCTCATCTTCCATCTTACCTTCCCTTCCAGGTCTTCCTGCACGAGGCCACTGTGCGCCTGATGGCAGGTGCCAGCCCTACCCGCACCCACCAGCTGCTGGAGCACAGCTTGAGGAGGCGCACACCCCAGAGCAGCAAACAAGGTCAGCCTTCAGGCCCAGGCAGTGACCCACTGCATGTGGGACTGGGAGGGGGGCAGTGTTTGGACAAGGTGTAGGGGCATAGATACAACCTGCAGTGTCTTCTGCTGTGTCAGGATAATGAGCTGCCATCAGTCTGTGGCTCAAGGCAATGCTTCTGCCATGTTCTCTACAAGACAGCTAACATGAGCTGCAAGCCCTGGGCTGCAGGTGTCAGCGAACAGACTGGAAAACATGTGCCTTCATGAAGCTACAAGTGCACAAAACTTGGCAGTCTGGGGTTTGGAGCGGTCAGTGCAAAAGGCAGAAGCTGGGGATTCTAAAGGGAAGAGTCAGATGAAGGATGTAAGGGAATGGGAAGCATGCATGCCAATGTTGGGATGAGCCCTAGGAAGTGAACTGAAAGGAACTGCCTCTGTAGAAGACAGGACTTACAGTTTCTACCGAACTCTAGCTTAAGACTGTTCTCTGCTAGCCAAAAGGCCCTCAGGGTGCCCCCTGCTCTTGGCTCAGCCAGGGGATGCCAGCCAGAGAAACCTGTGCTCGGTGGTGGCAGTTCAGGGCCTGTGTGGTGGGGTTTTCTCATGCAGGTGGTAGCTCTGTTATGAGTTTTCTCTCTTCACTGTTTGTCCATAGGTGAACTGGACACGTTGCCAGGCCAAAGGGAGCGGGCCACGGCTATCCTGTTGGCCTGTCGCCATCTCCCCCTCTCCTTCCTGTCCTCGCCAGGCCAGCGAGCAGTGCTGCTGGCCGAGGCTGCCCGCACCCTGGAGAAAGTGGGGGACAAGCGCTCCTGCAATGACTGCCAGCAGATGATCGTCAAGCTCAGTGGGGGCACGGCCATCGCTGCCTCCTAATGCCGGCATGGGTTCCCTTTGTGCAAAGACAGCCTGGTTGAGCATCAGCCTGGACTTCCCTTCTGGACCTTAGAAAAAGTGCTAGGTTAGGGCTGTGCTGGTGGGATCAGGATGGGGTGGGAGAGGGAGGGAAGGGTTTTGGGTTTTTTTCTAAACTTGCCCCAGGTTTAGCTTTACTAGCTTCCTTGCTTGTTCTCAGGCACTGCAGCGGGATTCTGTCTAATTGTGATTTTTGTCACTGTGCCTGGGGCTGTTGAGAAGCACTGCCCCGATATAAATCACCTGTCCCTGCTTGGGACAGAAGCCCACAAGCCCACAGCATAGAGAAGTGGCACATCCCGTGTCTGTCCTCAGGGGTATTTTGTTCCCTTTCCAAACACCTCTGCAGAAAGGAAATCTCTGGGGAGGGCAGAGGATCTGTTCAAGCCTTGTCCCTTGGGACTGCTGGGGCCTAAGGCTGTTTCCAAAAGAGAGGGAAAGGCTATCCTTGAGTTGTGTGTCAGGAAACTGAAGCCCTCTAGACCCAACTTAACCTAGGTGCTCTGGGAGTATTGCTTGGGGCCAGTACTGCCTGGAAAATTTCTCTACAGTTTTTATACAAGTTTTTTAATAGGAATGTTTGTGGCTTTACAAAAACAAGGGGAACAATGCAGCAGATTTCCCTTCCCTTCTGCTTCATGCGTCTTTTCCTGTGATAGCTGCCTCCAGTTTTCAGCAGGGGGTGGATTTGTGGCAGACTGCAACAAGCAGAGCCTGGTAGACCTTGGCATCCCTGGTCATCTGGTGCTGGGTGGCAGCAGAGGTGGGCATGCTGTGCCCTGCACGTAGCACGAAGGGTGAATGCTTCTCTGGTGCCTTTTCGTTGATGCAGAAACAATTTTTAGAAACAGGTTTTTTTATGTTACTCAACTCCCAGTCCTAGAACTTCTCTTCAGGTGTTTCTCCTTGCCTTTTCTAACTGTTCCACAGCTCAAATCCTACAGGATTTGGGAGGCCATGGTTTAGGGTGCAAGTCTCCCAGCTTTGTTGCCGTTGCTATTCCAAGCAGTTTGACTTGCAGGTGTTGAATTGCCTGTGACTTTCCAGGAGTAGGAGGTGGATTTGGGACAGGGAGAGAACGGTTCGCCCTCTTTCTCTCTGCCTTTCCTGTTGCATCTCTCCAAAGAAGTGCAGAGTGGTTGCCCTCTCACATGTGCACATGTGGAAACCAGCCTTTGGCAAGTGGGCATTGCTGTTCCTCCATGTGTACGGCCGGTATGTTCTCCATGCTGGCAGCTCGAAGCATTTAGATACAGGCAGCCATCCAAACCCATCCTGTCTCAATCAAGCCTGTACTGCCCAGCTCCTTCAAACTTGGACTGTTTTGCAAGAAGCTTTATATTTATCCAGCTCTTGCAGAGAAGTGTGAGCTCCTTCAGAATGAGAAGAGAAAGATGAGTGCTTGTGGTTTCCCCTTGCACAGGGTATTTTGGCATCTGGGAGGGCCATTTCATGTGCTCTGCAGTATTTGAACACAGATAATGCTAGTCCTGGCATTGCCCAGCTTCAAGGAGATGAAAACTGGGGCCAGGAGAAACCTGTCTCCCAGACTGTTCCCAGTGAGTGTGGTCTGTAGCTGTGGACAAAAGACTGGGGACCAGAAGGTGTTTGCCTGCCTCCCCCACTTGATTTGGTGAATAGCTGGTGGATGCTCAGCTGCGATAGCCGGTACTGTCCTACTGGCTGGGGTGTCCCTTGCTTCCTGGAGTCGGTGGTTGCAGGTGGAGCTTATTGTTTGAGGGGAAGAGGTTGCTCTCAAGTATCTGATCAGTGTAGGGGAAGCTCTGGTGGCGGCAGCTTAAGCTTTGAGCAGGTACTCTTAAGTGTGCAGAGCAGCTCTTGATTTGTGCACATTTTGATTGCTCATTGCCAAGTTCATGAGCTTATCAGTGATCCTATTTTTTGGGGTAGATTTCCTCTTACTGATTTTTTTTTCCTCTTCTGTGGCTCTCATGCTGTCTTCCTTGTCATGGAGTATTTTTCTTAAAACACAGAAACTCCTTGCCTGTGGCAACCTAAATTACCTTTCATTTCTCCAGGTCTGCGTGCAGCACATGGGCAGTTCTGTGCTTTAGTAAAATGGGAGGTAAAGCTTTGGGAAAGCAGTGATGCTGAGGTTTCAATTTGTCACTAATGGTAGTCTGAGCCCTGGGGGCTGGGCTGCAGGGAGTACTGGCTGGGCCAGGAGCTGGGAGAAGCTGTTGGGCTGAAACCCAGGTACAGAATAGAATGAAGCACCAAGGGTCCTAGCATGGCTGGTATGTCTCTGCCCCCTCCAGAGTGAGGGATCTTTGCCCTGTTTTTTTCTACACAGTTCAAAAATTTGCTGTCCATCTGTCCCTACAACTTTTTTTATATGTGTGTGTATATACTGTAACTTTTTTGGTTTGTGGGTGGGAGGAAATTGTTTTATGGATTATGTGAAGAAAGTCTATTTATCCACATGGAGTTCAGAGTAGGGATGCTTTGTGAAATGAGATGCAACTGGTGGTGGGGAAGTTGCCCAGGGAACATATCTGCTGTCTGAAAACCCTGTTCCAGGGCTTCTGAGCATCTGTTACCTAATAAAGATGAATGTTACCACCACCTCCCACCTGCCCTCTTTCTCTTGGCTCTGTTCATCCCACCCAGCAGCTGCTCGTAAGCAGAGGTGAGCTTGAAAAGTCCTTTAGAAACATAAAACCTCACAGGCACCTTGTGAATCTGTCAGTCCTTTGTCCGGATGACCTAGAGAACAGAACTGTACCGTTTGCAATCAGAGTCCCTTGGAGGAGCAAGTGTGGTGTCTCCATGCTCTTCTGGAAGCAGCTCAAGAGGATGATGGCTCGAGCAGAGCCAAGCAAGGTGGAGCTGGGCCAGAAGCTTGCAATTTTAGGAGCTTCTCTAGGGGAGGAAGGCTGTTACCTGACCTTGCTTTAGAACAATGTCCTTTCGCTCCATCTCTTTGTTTCTCTGCTCCCCCTGGTAAAACTCTGTCAGAACCATTAAACTTCAGACAGAGGAGTTTGGTTTTTGTGCAGCTGCTTGAAGGGTTTTGTAGTTGGCCCTGTAGGCTGTGTTCCCACTGTGTCCCCCATTGAGGGGGGTTCCCCAGGCCCTGTGGGGGAGTGGGCTTTGCACCCTGCTGCCCCGGGGGAAGGTTTTGTGAGCAGTGTTAAATTCCCCAACCAATTCATGCCAAGGCCAGACAGTTTAATGTGTTATTTATTGACAAGGTGGAGGCTGGGGCAGTGGGGAAGGGAGGAGGCTGTGGAGGGAAGGGGCTGCTCGGGCTGTGCTGGCAGCATGGGGGTGATGCTTTGAGTCAATTGCTCTTCCCCGCATCTCCTCCGAGGAGCCAGGTGGGAGTGCCTGGCCCCAGCAGGATCTGTTTCCAGTCTGTCCAGCATTGGCCCCCATCCCCTGAGCAGGGTACGGCTTTGCCAGTGTGTCCCCAGCTCATCCTCTTCAGGACATGGGCTAAGAACGCCTGAAGACTTGTCTGGATGAGTCCCCAAGTGCCTCCTCGATGCTGAAGCGCAGCAGCTGGAAATCCGGGCAGCACATCCCGCTCCGGCCAGCGCTGCAGTTTGTGTAAGTCCTGTGATGCTCTCCTCCGGTGGGCTGCCCCCGATGGCAGCGAGTCCCGCCTGAGGGGCAGCCCCAGCCCCCCATGGCACGGCCGTCAGACGGTGACCTCGGTCTTGCTGTTGGTGGCAAGGTGCCGGGAGTGCTGCCCGTAGAGCGAGGTGGAGGGGCCGAAGGCCTCGGGGGGCCCCTCAGGGCGCAGGGCGGCCAGGCCCGGCCGGCGGGGGCCGCGGTGCGGGGCCCCCTCCCAGCCCCCCGGGAAGGCCAGAGCCCCTGGTACCTTGGGGCCCTTGGGCAGGGGGCAGCCCTCGGCCAGCACCGGGCCCTCGGCTGGGAAGGTCAGTGTGCTGGCGGGGGGTGGCTCCAGGCCCCCGAACCGCCGGTAGAAGTCCTCGGAGGCGCTCTCTGTGGGGACAGGGGTGCAGCGTCATCCCTCCTGGGACACCCCTTCCTGCTGCCACGGCGGGACCAGGGAGGGTGCAGTGGTGGAAATGGCTGGGATGGAGCTGTAGGAGGGATTCTGGGTGCTGGGGGATATTGGCAATGAACTGGCTGGGCAGTGCAGTGTGTCCACGTGGATCCTGAACCCTGATGGGGTGGGCAGTGCTTCGGGTCTGTGTGGGATCCTGGGTGCGTGTTTCACTGGGAAGCACAGTGGATCTGTGGGGGACCCTGGGCACAGACTGGCTGGGCAGCACAGCTGGCTGGTGGAGTGGTGGAGGAGCTGCAGAGTTTCTGCTCTGAGCAGAACATTGGGAACCAGGAATATTGGGAAATTGGGATGCTTTTCCTGCCTATGCCCCTTTTGTGAGCCCCTTGCCCCTCCTCACTTGGTTTCTCGGATCAACAGGGTGCATGCCCCTAGCCACCATCCCATCCCACACAGCAGCAGCACTCACCTCCAACCTTGAGGGTGGTGTAGGAAGTGTAGTCCGGGGCTGAGAGAGCCAAGCTGCTGGCCAGCGGCAGGCGCTTGCCATGGCTGTGCGGCCGCCCCAGTGAGGGGGCAATGGCCACCGCATTGTTCAAGGGTGGCTTGTCTGGAGAGGCAGAGACAGATGGGGGCTCAGCCATAGGCTGCACCCTCCCACTGCCTTAATTCACTCAAGGGAACTTTTTTTTCCCCCACCACACCAGTGCCTTACCTGTGCTGTTTCTGGGGGGCCCCCGGGCCAGCCCCTCACTCAGTGGGACCTGCACACCCCCCATGAGGCTGTCCATGTTCTCAGAGGGGCTGTGGCCTGGCTGCTTCAGCAGATCTGTTAGTGTCCTGGAGAGGGGGTGGAGGGCTGTTAGAACAATATCCTGCTCCCCTGGGATCCCCAATTTGTCCCAGCCCTGAACTCCACTCTGAAGGCAGAGCTAGGCAGCCTGGGGCTAGGAAAGAGCCACTGGGAGCAGTGCACCCAGAGTGCCCCCAGGCTTTTGCTACCTGGGATAACAAGTCTAACAGCTAATTGGGATCTGGCTGGGGCTGAGCCCTCCCAGTGCTAGGAGCATCAGTGGGTAAGAGTAGTGAGGGAGATGCATGGCTTGGAGCAGGCTGCAAGGGTACGATGAACTGAGGCAGAACAAACTGATCTGATGGAAGCTGGAGCAACATCTCTGTGATGCTCTCCTGGAGCAAGACCATGGTGGAACAGGGGAGAGGAAGAAACACCACCACTCAAGTCCCTTCAAAACAGAGAAGACCCCAAGGAAGGGATTAGAGGCCACTTGTGCCCCTTTGGGGAAGGAAATAAACTAGTGGCAGCCTCTGGCGCAGGCGCTGTCTGTGCATAACACCCTTCTTATAAGTAACAGCATTAAACATTAAACACTGTTACATAAGTAGAGCCCTATTTTGTTTAACATTCATGGACAGAGATTCTGCAGTCCCACCACAGTGCGCTGGCAATGCCAGAGTGGGGCACAGCAGCAATGCTGGAGCAGGGCGCACTGGCAGTGCCAGAGGGGGATCACAATGGCAGTGTCAGAGCAGGGCACGCCAGCAATGCTGGAGCAAGGTACACCAATGCTGGCGTTGTCAGAGGAGGTACAACAGCAGTGACAGAGGGACCACGTTGGCAGTGCTGGAGCAGGACCTAGCCATGTGCCCCTGCAGCCTTTGGCAGCAAGTCCCAGAACAGGATGGGATGCTCCTGCTGGCACCGGGCTTTGTGATAAGACACACCACTCCCCCCTGCAGAGACCATGCCTGCATGACTGCAAGAGTGCAGGGGTGTCCACTCAGGGCTTTTTTTGGCTCGCTAATCCCCAGCTCACTGTCAGCATGCCTTGCGCCTTGAAGGCTCTGGCTGGCTCACAGACACACACCGTGAGCTGATGGTTAGCAAGTGGTTGGACAATAAAGCAGCAGATTAAACTCAACATGCATAAATGCAAATTGGAGAGGAAGGGGGGAATAATCCTGACTTGATAGATGTGTCAGCTCACGGCACCAGAGTGCTCAAAAACCTAGCGAACGGGATGCTCGGAATTTCCAGGAAAAGCAGTGAGAACAAGGAAGAAAGCAATGAATTGTTCCTGGGAGATGCTTATGCTTGTGAGGACCTGAGGGAGCCTTTTCCTCCCAGTTTGGAATCAGTCAGCATCACAGGGCAGGGGCAAGAGCACAGCTACAAGGAAAGGTCGCTTGCCCTGTGGGTTAATTTCACATCATTCTTGGGAAGCTTTGTGTAGCAATCCCTCGGGGTCACTTAATCTCCAGATGGGCCAAGAGAGCCCTGATAGAGCTGAAGAAATTGAAACAAGCAAGAAACAAGCCCTGGCAGCTGAGCAGCTGGAAGGCAGCTTGGCAGAAAAGGGCTTGGGGTTCCTGGTGGACACCAAATTGACCATGAGCCAGCAGAGTGCCCTTGGGACAAAAGAGCTGAATGGTTTCCTGGTCTGCATTAGGCAAAGTGTTGCCAGCAGGTCGGAGGAAGGCAATCCTTCCTCTCTGCTCGACACTGGTAAGGCCACACCTCTGGCGTGCTGGCTCCAGCTCAATACAGGAGAAGCATGGATGTACAGGAGAGAGTCCAGGGGAGGGCCACGAAGATGGGACTGGATAATTTTTTATATGAGGAGAAGCTGAGAGAGCTGAGACTGTTCAGCCTGGAGAAGTGAAGGTTTTGGGGGATCTTATCAATGTATGTGAGTATCTGAAGGGAGGGTGCAACAAGGACAGTGTCAAGCTGACAAGAGGTGACAGGTGCAAACAGAAACAGGAAATACTGTTCAAACAGAAAAAACAACTTTTTTTTTTCCCTGCAGGAGAAGTTAAATTCTTGACCCGGCTCCCTCGGGAGACTGTGGCATCTCCATGCTGCAGCTATTCAAAACCTGCACCTTCCCAGGAACCTTCCTGCAACAGACTGACCCAACCAGGGTTCAGGCCGTGGATGGGCAGTCAGAGAATCTCTGGGCACAAGCCTAGGCAGGCAGTGGTCTGTGCCTAGGCAGGGCAGGGGGAGGCGAGTCCTCCGAGGCCATGGGTGTGGGCTGTCAACTCAGGGAGCTGCCGCCCTGTCAACTCCCACCTTCCCTGGGGTGCACTGCTCACCAGCCCCTCCCCACTGGACACTGCCTGCTCTTGCCTGCCCCCGGGGCTAGCGCTCAAACAGGCTTGTTTCAACAGGAAGTTCGATGCGATTTGACCTATTTTTAAAATTATTTTTTTCTTTTCCTCGGGTCTATTTATGAAGCTTGAGCAATCCTTTATCTATGACTTCTCTCCACATAAATCCATCAATGCTCTTTCTCAAAAATGTGCCCTCCGTGCTGACTGCTCGGGGTATGTGGACAATAACGATTAACAACTGCTCAAGCAGCAATTAGTGAGCTGCTTTGCTAAGGTGAGAAGCACGCACGAATCCCCAGCAACAACACTTGGATTCACCCTGCCCTTGAACCACAAGTAGTGCCACTGGCCAGGGCTGCCAGTAGGGCTCTCAGGGACTGCAACCCTTCCCTGGCTCATCCCCAGGTAATGCAGTGCAGGGAAGGTGGACATGGAAGGTGACACTATGGAGGAGCTGTTGTCTCACTGAACATCACCTTGGGGGTTTTGAGCCTCAGTCTGGTCCTGTGGCTGGGGAGCTTGAGGAAGGTCACCTGGTAGTCTGCAGCACCAAGATGGATCTGGAGTCCAGAAGGAGGAAGGGAACAGAGAGTAGATGCAGCTTTAGACCTGCACTGCTCATTTGCAAAAAGTCCTGATGAATGGAACCGCTGAGGCCTCCATCCACACTCTGGCCGTGGATATAGAGAGAACATGAGGCCATGTGTGAGGGTGGCTTGCCACCCAACTTGCCTGAGCGTCAGCTGGGTGGGCATGCAGCTACCTCCATGGCAAGCCTAGTTCTGCTTAAGGGTGTGACAAAGATGCCCCAAACCAGCCTAGTGCGAGACCTGAGACAAAGCACAAAGGCAGATCCAGAAGCAATAATGATGGAGGCCAAGTGATCTTCACAGCAGAAACCATGCATGAAGCACTCATTGCTCCTGATCCATCCCCAGGGGATGTGCTTGTGTGGGAGCAGGATGCTGACCTGGCATGGCAGCTCAGCCCAGGGCCTGATTCAGTATTGGGAAGCCCAGGCCCCATACCTGGTCCAGCAGGAGAGAGTATGCAAGTCCTGGCAAGGGGACAGGGAACAATGTGGGGAGACAGGAGCACAGCCTCCCGGAGAGAGGAGAGATAATGGACTGATGAGGTGAAATGACATTGCCATTAGCTGAACCCTTGGTGGGGACACAGAAGGTGGCAGCCACTGGATGAGTGGGGTGATGAGGTTTGGAGCAGAGGTGCAGCATTGCAGGAGGCACAGAGCATGCTGCAGCCACAGGTGAGCATCCCAACTGCTCGTACCACCTCTGAATGCAGTGAGAGCCTCATCTTCACCTCCCGAGGGAGACATTTCCCACACCTTATAGCATGTCTGCTCAGGGCAGAGGTGCCCATCCATGCAACTGAGCAACACAGGCACTGTGGAACACCTGCCCAGTGGGGCTGGTACACTCAGGGATGCTCAGGAAGGTACGGGGTTATCAAGGTGTCTTTGCAAAATCAAGTTACAGTGGTGGGTATTGGCGTTTGGGCAAAATGGAAATGAGCATCCCCAAACATTACATTCAGTCTAGGGACAGATCTCCAGGTCTCGCTCCCTACTGGAGCTGGATCCTCTTTTGTCCCCCAGAGAGCTAGGGCAGCATGTGATAGCACACCATGCTGCCTGCAAACACGTTTTTTAGGTCTTCACCATGACCTGATGTCCATGGTAATGGACATCAACTGCAGGTCTGGCCCTGTTGAGCATTGCCAGAGAAACACCCAGTACAGCTAGAGGTGCAGTGGGGCCAAATTTGGGGACCCCAAATAGCCTGGGGAGACCCACAGAGTGAAAAGCCAGAGTTGAGCACTCACCTATTGCAGCTGCCCAGGCACCTGCTCCTAATAGGTGTTTTGCCCTTCTCCAGAATCCCCCCTACTCCCTAGGAGGCTGCTCCTTGCCCAGTTCTTCCCACAGGGTTGTTCACACCAGCTGTAAGTTTGCAATTCCCACCCAGGAGGTTTTCTGGGAGAGGTCCGGGGCACGTGCTTGCTCTCAATGTAATGGGCACAGACAGATCCAGGAGGCCCCCAAGGACCCAACGTCCTTGGAGATCCGGGGACTGAATAAAAACACAGACAGGTGTTCCTGACTCAACGCGGGGTTTGGCCAGGCTAAGCGAGTGACGGGGACAGATGCCAAGCATGAGCCGAGCAGGAAGGAGAGGGGATTGCAGGAGCTGCCATAAGGCCCTGCAGGAGGAAGGCGGATGAGGACGGGAGGACAAACCAGGTAGCTGCGATCACTTGAGCACCCACTTCCTTGGGTGAACCAGCAGCCAAATCCATAAGGAGACAAAGACATACTGGAGATGGCCAAGGTATGGAAGTATCACGACAAGCTAGACTCAGACTCAGGTGTGTCCGTCAGAGGGGAGCTAATGGACTTTTTGCACCTGGTCGCTCTTCTTGGGTTTGGACCAGGACCAGAACTATGACAAACAACATCTGGAGGTGCAGACATGGTTGACCCTACCCCCCATGTGAGCAACCTGCGAGCAGCAGTGGTAGGAGCTGTCCAGGGCAGCACAAAGTGCTCCCCAGGAGCGGAAAAACCCTGGCGGGAGGGAGGGACAGGAATGGAAATCAAGACAACTGTGCAACAGGGAGCTGGCCCAAGGCCATGATGCGGTGCCCAAGGAGCAAATGAGAAGCTCCTACCTGAGGCGCCAGAAGAGAAGGAAGGTGGCACTGCCCATGCCTTGGACCATGCCTGGGTACAGTGGCAAGCCAGGTAGAAATAACCAAGACGAAGCATATTCCCCCAGCTGCCCAGGCACTGTGGAATGGAGGTGACAGCATTCCTTTTTGGATGCTGATGCCATGTACCCAGCCTTTGGCACTGCCTCCATTGGCCCAGCACCCAGGAAGTCGTGTCAGCCTGGTGTTTTGCCTGGTTCCTGGGGCTCTGCACCTGATACACCACTCCTGTCCTGTCACCATCCCTGTGGAACCAGAGCTGCTCACAATTTGCACAGAAGGACACAGGGCACAGAAGAGGGCAAGACTTCTCCTAACTTCTGCAGTGATGGAGGTGCCCTTTCTGATTTTGTCCCTCAAAGGTGGATGAGAAAAACTCGTCTTCTCCCAATCTGTATGCTAGTGCCCAAAAGATATGTGGCTTTAGGCAGAACAGGCACCTATCTCTCCAAACTCAGGGGGAAAATTCAGGCTTGCATGAGTTTAGAGGGAGGGGGTACCAGGGGAAACACATGGCTCCAGCAGCACAGAATTGAGGCTACCCAGCCCCTGGTTGAAAAACAGCCCCTGGTGAGTGGCAGCAGTCCCACCAGCATCTGGTGGCGGGAGAAGGCAATACCCAGTGGCAGGGGATGAGGGCATGGGTCTGGGTGTCTCAGAGTCTGACACCTCCGCGAGCACAGTATCTCTTTCCCAGGGGGTGGGGGGATGACCAAAAAAAGACGCGGCGGCAGGCGAGTGGAAGGGGATCAGGAGGCTGGCGGAGGCCGTATTGATCCTGTCAAGGTGCCAGCACTTCCTCAGGCAGCACGGGGGGGAGGCGTGGGCACATAGCAGCACACAGCCAGGCTCCCTGCCAAGGCGGGGGCACAGGATGGATCCCCCCAAAACTGCCTCTTGTGTCTCAGGAGGGTCCTGTGACCCCTCCTCCATGGCTCAGGATGACCCTCCTCCAACCAGGGGTGGTCAGCCTCTGCTCCCCTGGGTGGATCCAAAAAGTAGGATGGGTCTGGATTTGGGGTGCAGCACCCAGTGGCTGCATAAGTCCCAAATGGACAGGGGAAAAAGGGTGATCCAGGGGAAGGAGAGTGTGTTGGTGCTGGGTTTTGCAATCAGGACAGTTGCCTGATCATCCCTATGAAATAATTTCCATCAACCCTGCTTTTCCTTTTTTAAAAGCTAAAATTCCTTAACAAAATGTCATGAAAATGGATTTCTCTCCAGGCTTGATGTCCTCACCGGGAAGATGCAAAGTAGAGCGCCAAAATGGGGAAAGAAGCATGTATTGGAAGCAGGAGGGAGAGGGGAAGATGCAGTGACAGCCACAGCACCAGCACAGGAGTTGGGGGAGAGGCAGGGGGTCTCCAGTGCCTAAGTGTGTCTGACACCTTGACCTCCCTCCTTCCAGCCCTGTGCTCAGCCCCAGGAGTGGGCTGAAAAGCAGGGCTTGGAGCCACAGGGCATGGACTCCAGGAAGAAGCTGCCCAACTTTCCACTGGAGAGTGTGCTCCAGGGGATATAAGAGTGTGGATGCCCCCTGCATGGGTGTCCTAGTGCACAGGGCAGACACCAGAGCACACGTGTGCACACACATACATGTGTGTGTGCGCACATACACACAGAGTTGGCACAGCAGCCATGGTGGGACTGTCATTGCCACCTCGTCTCCCCCAGCACTGCAAGCAAGGCTGAGATCAAGAGGACTGCAGTCCAGACCCGGTCTCACCTTCCTGGGACATTGGGAATCACACATTTGTTGTGGGGGGGAGGCCACGTCCTATAGCTCACATGTCACCCACCCCACTGCCTGGTGGATTGGCACTCCTGAGCCAGGGACATGCCTCCTCAAGAGACAGAGCAGGTCATTTTGAGAGGAGATGGGTGTACAACCACCACTTCTCGTGGAGGCTGTCCTGGCTGCCAGCCCTCCCTACCAGGTTAGTGGACTACAGCCAACCCACCCCCTGGTGCTTCAGCATGCCAGACAGGGATTTTAGGGATCGCCTCACCCTCTTGGCAGTCCCAAGGTGAAGCCAGGGTTCAGTCTACGCAATCGGCTAGGAACATGAGCTGCCACCCTTGGGAAGATGAAGCAGGGAAAGTGGGGGGACTGGACCCCTTTACCTGGAGACGGTCATCTCTGTCTGGGGACCCTGTGCCTTCTCCAGGCCCAGCTTGGTGAAGATGCCCACCAGCACCATGATGGCCACCACACCGCAGATGATGTAGACGATCATGTTGGTCTTGTCACGAGTGGGGTCCTCGGGGGTCTCGTCCACACGGGCAGGCGGCTGGCCCGTGTTGACCCAGTTGGGGGTGTCGTAGTTGGAGCAGCCGCTCTGGTCCAGCCGCCCGGGCTTGAACTGGCAGCAGAAGCGGTACCCGCAGGTCCCGCAGCAGTACTGGTAGATGCCGGCGTTGCAGTTGAACGGCGGGTCCCACTGCCCCATCACGTCGTAGTACCCGCGGCAGCGGTCTCCCCCCGGTGGTGCCGCTCCGGTGGGCGCGGGGACCGTGGTCTCCGGCGGCGGAGCCTGGCTGCTGTTCCCGCTCTCCCCGGACCCCCCGGTGCTGGGCTCGCCGCTCCACACCCGGCCCGGCTCCAGCAGCACCAGGCAGCAGATACCCACGACGTAGCTCGGCTCCATGCGCCCGCGGCTCCGGGGGGCCATCTGGGCGAGGAGACGAGTTAGAGCCGCTCGCCCAGGACCGGCCGCATGGCCGCCGAAGAGTCCCGATGGAGGAGAAACGGGCTGGGGAGAAGGGGGGCGTAATGGAGGGAAGGCAAAAAAGGGAAGAAAAAAAGAAGTGGGTGAAAAATAAAAGTGCGAGGGGACGTACCCCCTCCCCGTTTCTCTCCAGATCGGCCGACAGGCAGAGATTCAGAGCAGGGGGCGAGGCGGGCGGCATGAGAGAGCCGCCGCCTCCCGCCGGCCGGGGAGAGGACGCGGCGGCGGGCGGCGGGAGCGGGCGGGCGGGTCGGGCGCCGGCGGCCGCCCCATCCCCGCGCCTCTGCCCGCGCCTCCCGGCACCGCGCTCCGCCGAGGAGACAGAGAGGAGAGAGAATGGAAAAGCAGCAAAAGCCCTTCGCACCAGGGCGGGAGGAGCAGGAGGAGCAGCAGCAGGAGGAGGAGGAGTGCGGGGGAGAGGGGGAGGGAGCCGGCGCGGCCAGCGAGGCGCAGGGGGCTCGGCTCCCCCGTCGCCTGACAGCCTCCCGAGGAAACCGGAGAAGGTCCTTCACCGAGTCCTCTGCCAGGCTCCCCGCCGCCACCGGGCGGCAAGACACCCGCCCTCCCCGTCGGGCAGCCGCCGCGGGCGGCCGGACACGCGTGGCACCAGTCCCGCGCTGCCCGCCTGCCCCCGAACACCACCAAGCCCCGCCGCCGCAGCCCCGCTCCCCCGGACGGGAGCTGCGGGGCTGCAGGCGGGCACTTACTGGTACAGGAGAGATGTCATCTGGGGGGACAAAGCCCCGGGGGTGGTGGGGTGCCCTTCTGCAGTCTCTCAGCGAGGGGACACTTAGGGAAGGGGGGAGAGCAACAGTCACAGAACCTTGTGAACATCAGAGCATCCTCCAAGGGGAGCTGTCGACGGGGGGCTGTAGGATGAGCAAAGTGGGGCACTACTGGGGCACTCCTAGCAAGTCATCCTCCACAGAGTCGGGATGATTTTTCAACCAGCCGCTGGCTAGCCCTGTGTTTGGACTTCGAAGTTCAGACTCTCTGGGGAATGTGCATCCACTGCTCTGGTCCCAGGCTGATGCCACCCAAAAAGGTGGTATTCGTCGTCACTGCCAGCTCCTCTTCCCAGAAAGGCATGATTTGCTTTTCCTCCTCTGGAGCCATTGTGATAAGAGCAGGATAGGGCAAACTGAGGGGCTGTCGGGCCCCTTGCCCAGCACTAACACATTGCACAGCCTGTAACAAGGGCTGGGGTGAGGGGCAGTGACATATGGGAGCTGAGGCTGCAGCCTCATCACCTCCAGACAGACCTAAATCCTGTAGCAGGGAAGGTCAACAAATCTGGCATCACCACTGTGTTTTTGGGCATCTATTCCCTCCATACTCTGTGAGAGAGAGGATGAATAATGCGTTGTTTTGTCTTGCCTGGTTTATACTCTAACCTGGAGGATGTGGCTGCCCTTGGGCTGCATAGTGCTGGCACAGGAGACCCAAACCCCGGGCAAGTGGTGATATAAAAAGACATTAAAATGATGGAGGTGGGATTAAACAGGTCGTGGAGGCTTATCTCCCTCAGGCCAACACTGAAGCCCCATGGACAGGCCTGTCCTCAGGAGCCATGCCTTAACTGCCACACCACAGGGGGCAAGACTGAGGGTCCCACATGGGATGAAACACTCCTTCATCCATGAAACACTCACATTGCCTGTGCATCATGGCAATCCGATATTTCAGGCTGGAGCTTTGCACAGAAAGCTTCCCACCCCATTGAGGATGAAGCACTCCTGTGTTTTTCTGGGGGATGGATTTAGAGGATAAAATATCCTTTCCCTATTCACCAAGCCTGAGCCCTCCAGGCCCCCGGTTGCTTCCCATCTGGAGTTTGGCAAAAGTCAAAGACATTGCAAGCATGGATGAGGAGAGCAGCTGGAGCCCGGGACGTGTCCATCGGTCCCAAGTGCCTCAGCCTAATAGAGATCCATTAGGTAAGGTAGCTCGTAGCCTCCAGAGCTTCCTGAAAGATATAAAAATCTAGTGAGGCGGAAAAGGCACACTCTCCCTACATCTCGGAGGGCTCTCTGATGAAAGGCCCCATCGTCTGGAAGTTGCAGACATGGGGGTCGTTACCACTAATAGCCGAAAGCAGCATCGGCCTTGAGAGAAGCTGCACAAGCAAAGTTTGCGGCTGCCCAGGTAACGCCAGCAATCGTTTCCCAGGCACCGGCTGATCGCTCCCGACGTGTGTGCGAGCAGAGTCGCCCCGGGGGCCCGGAGAGTTTAACAGACTGTTAACAGGCAGAGCGAAAAACTGGCCAAAATCGGGGAGTTTGCTGGAAAATGGTTGCCTGGCATGACCTGGGAAAACGGGAACGGTTTTAAGGCGGGGGGAGGGTGTTTACTGAGTGAAGCAGCCGATTTAAAGGGTCTCTGGGAGCGAGAAGGAGGGAGGAAGAGCCGCTCGCAGGCGCTATCTGCGTGCATCAGCCCAAAAGGAAGCCAAAGCCAAGGGCATGGTTCGGAGGAGCATCCGCCCGGCACGTCCCCGGCGCGCAGGGCCGGCCGGGGCTGGCTCCGTGCAGTGCTGGCACCAGGGGCTGCAGCTCGCAGCCCCGCTGAGCCGTCAGCTCATCTTTGTCAAATAAGTGACCCAGCCTCTGCCTGCATCCCCAAAGGGAGGGGGTTGTGAGAGGGAAATCCTGTAGCTCGGCACCTACACTCTCACATCACTGGGAAGCAGCGGCAGGACCCGCAGGAAAATTCAGGTCAGCAGGGACCTCCGGAGAAAAAGCAAAGAACATGCTTGCAACATCCACGGACAATTGTAGGGAAGGGGATTTGGGAGAAGAGCTCCGTTAGTCTTTGACCACCAGCCTTGGAGGATGTCACAGAAATATTCCCTGTAGTGACAATGCCACCCGGACTACAGAAGGGTGTCTCTGCGCCTGCAGAAATAGGATATTCGGGCCGCTCAACACCGAGCGGGGAGGGATGCGCTGAGCACTGACACTGTAAACAGATTGTTTCTGGCAGGGCACAGTGATCTGGAGAAGATCCTCTCTGTCACAGCCAGAGAGCCCGACAGACCCAGATCCCCGCTGATCATGGGGGTGCAAGCCTAGCAGAGCTGCCAAGCTCTTGCCCGAGGAACAGGAGGAGGAGGGAGCCATCACCATCATCAGTGTCAAGTAAAGCCCGGGGAACCTCCCTGAATGTGGGAGGATTTGGGGTGCAGTCAACTCCTGAGAAAAGCTGGCAGTCAGTGTTTGGAGCCCCAAAGCTACCCAGCCAGGTCCCTCTCCCTGCTACCCAGGGAATCAGAGACACTTTTCCTTCCCGAAAAAGTGATTTTTACCCATGCAGAACCGAGCTGGACTCAGGGCCAAGGGGTGAATGAGGGAAAGGATGCTGCTGTGGGATGAATGCCCCATCTCGAAGGGCTGTGCTCCAGCACCTCATGTTTGTGTGCTCAGGAGTGGTGCTAGAGTGGGTTTTGCTGTTTGCAAATCAGCAGCTAACACCCGACATCATCATCTAGGAAGAACTGAAGGCGAAGGAAGGCTGTCAGGAAGAGCTTCCAGCATACGCTGTGACACTGTCCCCTGCCTGAGGCAGAGGAGAGGCAGAGCTCCTGCCACTATCCCTGCGGGTACACGGGGCGTGTGCATCCCCCCACACCTCCCACCATTCCCCAGTATACACAGAGAAATTTGTTTCTCTCTGAAACTTGAGCTACTAATGCTGGTTCTGTTCCAGCCAGGGCTAGAGCTAGGGAAGAGTCTCCCCTTGCCTTTGTCTCTGTGAGGGAAATTTCTTTGGCCATCAGCATCCTGTTTGTAAGTTATGTGTTTTCTCAGACTCATTGTCTAGGAGTGGGACAAGTAACCCCTGGACTGTGATTAGGGATCCCTAGGGTCAAGTGCTGGGCTAGTGTGCAGTAAGATGCTACTCCTCACATTATCATAGGCTCAATGGATTAGGGAAACCAAAACAGATCTTGGGTTGCTGGCATTGGAAAACTAAAGCAGGTGAAAGTTAAATGCACTGAGGGAGATACAGAGATGAGGTGGCTGAGCCCAGAGCAACCACCAACCACCCTATTTCCAGCACAATGTGCACAAGGGTTTTATTCTCCTTCCTGTGCTTGATGCTCTGGCTGTAAAATGGCTGTTAAAGAACAACTGTGCCTCATAACGGCTTATAGAGAATACAGAAGCATATGTGCTTTACCATTAACATCATAACTGCAAACATTCAAAAGTTGAGATTTGCTTCCAGCTTTCAGCTTCCCAAACACGACTGGATTCGAATCCAAATGACATCCAGAGGAATGAGGAGAAAATCAGCTCAAAGCAAAGGCTTATTTTTAATTTATGTCACAGTATGGGCAAGCAGGATCTGGGCTGGAATCTTGAGCTCCCTCAGCTGCCACTATTAGAGGGCAGCTTCCACATACAGCACAAAGGTCCATGAGCATCAGCTGTGACCCCCAGGCCCCCAGGCTGTCTGCATATGGACTTTGCATTTAGGATTAAATTGGGAGGCAATGCTGGTAAATGCTTCCCCTTTGCAGACACTTGGTGCCCATCAGCTCGCTAGCCCAGGGGTTTTGCTGGCATAGTCTGGAAGTTGTGTTTGGGATGGCAGAGTCTTTGCAGCCCCGTTTACACTCATCTGAGCTTCAGTGAAGTCAGTGGAACGTTGACCCAAAACTGTCCCCTCACTGGTGCCTACAGGCTGAGCAGGAGCACCCCAGCCTCAAACCTCCTACACTGGGCTTGTGTGGCAGGTCCCTGCTGCTGTCCTGGGTGGAGCCCGAGTATTTTCTCCTTTCCTCTTCAAAGTAAGTTTCTACCAGTTTTTCAAGCATTAAAAAGCCATATAAATACCTGGAAGCAGTAATGCACAACTCAACTTACACAGCAGTGCAGTGGCATGTCTGGCTATGCTCCCTCTCTCTACCCGCTCTGCTCTCACCCCTGACCACTCCTCATGCAATGTGCTGATTCAAACTACAATCATTTAGGGCAAAACACACCCTAAGAGAGAAAGGATGAGAGCAGCCATTGCAATGCAGGGCATCCTTAGGGCTCAGTGTAACAGCTGTGTGTGAAGGGGGTCTGCTGCTGGGAGGATGGGAGGCAGCGGAGCCAGACCCAGGTTGCTTTAGCCAACTGTGGAGCAATAAAAACCGGACCATGGCAGCAAAAGGGACCCAGTGTTTCCCCTCCCATGCTTCCCACTCCTGAAGCAGTGGTGGCAGTGAGCTGTTGGGGTTTGCTGGGATAGGGGATTTAGGGTGCCTGCTCCAGCAGCCGAGGCAGGGTCTGCAGGAGGAGGCCATATGGCCGGGAGCAGCGTGCTGCGTGCTGTCCCGGCGTCAGACCGGCAGCAGCGGGCAGAGCCTCTCCTCGGGAAGGGCGGCCGTGCCAAGCACAGGCTCTGGCACAGGTACCGGCCGGCTGCCAGGTACACTCAGGTGCTGCAGGCGGCTCAGAGCCCGCAGGGCAGCACGGCATGGCCAGCAGGGCAGGATGCCTCTGTGCAAACCAGCTGTCCCTCCTCATCTCCTCATCCCCTGGAAGCAGGGGACATGAAGGGGCTCATGACCCTCACACAGCACAAGTTTGGGCCGGCTGGATGTAACTGTGCATGTGGTTGTGGCAGGGTATGACTGTTGATGAAATCTTTGCTTCTACAAGACCAGCATTTTGACATGGAAACAGAGGATGGCTGGTGGAACATTGGCAGCAGGAGCACATCCATCTCCCCCTCTGTTATCTCTTCCCTGTGCAGGGGGACAGGCTCTTCCAGCAGAGACTTGAAGGGCTCAGCACACTCCTCCTCTCATGATAACTCTTTTCCAGCATAAGTTGGCTCCACAAAAGGCTCCCAGCCCACTGGGCTCCTGCCCTTTCTTGAGATGCTAAGGGGAGAAAAAAATAATGAGTCCTGAGAAAGACGAGCTTTAAGTAGATACCAGGGAAGGCTTGTAAGCAGAACGGGACACAAAATATCCTTAATTAAAACCATGGAAGGGCAGGGAAGGCCCAGAGAATCAGTTTTGCTTTTCCCAGTGGAAGAGAACAAGGGTGAGAAGGTACAGAAAACACAGAGGTGTGGATGTGCAATGTCCATGCACCGCCTCTGCACAGAGCAGCGTGCTGTCTTTGAGACCATCACTTTCCCCTGCCTGCCCTTCCACAGGCACTGGTATGTGCCAAGCTGCCTCTTCCCCTCTGTAGCAGCAAACTGCAGGCTCTCTGTGCCCTTGGCTTCCCAAGAGTGTCCCAGGACGGATGTATTTGCCCTTTGATGTCTCTTTTCACTGGATTACAGAGGAAGGAGAAGGCTTTGCTATCAGAGGGCTGGCTGTGAGCAGAGCTCCCTTGCCCACCGGGAGCCTGTGGGCTTTTGAGCCAGCTTCATTTTGGCATGATCTGCCTTTGCGAGTGAGACCTGCTGAAGATGGCCCAATCCTATTAGTGGCAGGGATTTGCTTCAGGTTTCCTACCATTACCCTGATGACATTTTGTTGTGCAATAAGTCTCTGTCTTTTGGGAGACTAAAAATCAAGTGTACCACTTTCCCACATAGGAATTGTCCCCGTGCAGTGCCGGCAGCAGCCTCGCTGCAGCAATCAGGGGTCACCTTGGTGCTCCTACCAGAGATGTCATTTTCCTTCTGCCTCTGAAATCCCAGCCCAAGGACAGGACAGATGCCACCAGCAGCAGGGATTTAGGTGAAACAAGTCCTGTGTTTTCCACACAGGAAGAGCAAATTAGTGAATAGCTTTGAGACTAATACAAGGACAGTTAGTGGGTGCACCCACCAGTTCCCCTAAGGAGAACAAGGGACCAGGGCACACTGAAAACTCCTAAGACCAGAGATGCAGGAGGATCCATGGCAAATCTTGGGGAAAAGAAGGGAAAAGGAAAAAGGGAAGATATTAGCTCCCGACAAGTAATTTCTGAAGGTCTGTGTGAGATTTGCAAAGTGCTAAGGCTGGATGAGGGGCTCAGTAACTACCTGCAGCTCCACAAAGGACAGTGTAAGGGGAATAATATACAGTGAGGGGAATAGGAGTAAATAAAGCAGAACAGGAGAAAAACTGAAGTCCAGACAGAGAGATACATGTGGCTATAGACAGGCCTCAGACTGGAGCAAGAGAAGCACCATTAAAAACATGCCAAAAGCAGCAGAGAGGGATCAGGGTGGGGGATGTGGCAGGTCTGCTCTCACTTCTGCAGTTGTCTGAGTGCGGCACCAGGATGCAGGTGGAGGGGGCTGTGAAAACTCCTGTGAGTTGCCTGATACTGTGATCAGGGAAGGCGTGTGTTCAAGCCTCCCAGGTACAAATCCTCACTCATCACTCCTCTTGGAGGACCAGTTCACAGTCTCATAGTTCTTGCAGAGGCAGATGTCCCTGATGTCCTCCAACTGGGGCTCTCACTGCTGGACATTCATCTTGTCACAAGAGCCCTTGTGACACGCTGTGCGGTTGCCCTCTGGTGCAGCTCTTGGCCTCATCCTTTGCTTTCTGCCCCTCATACTCTGTTTCAAGATGTACTATCAGACTTTTGCAGTCAGAGAATGATGATGGCCTTACCCTGGCTGGAGATGGGTTGTGGCTGCTGGAGCAAGGGGGTAAATATTGGGATGTGGCTGCCCTGATAATTTTTAAGGTTTAGTTTTTTGGGGTTTTTTTTTGCCAATATTTGTAACAACCAGTGGAGGTAATTGCAAATATGAGGAGAAAAATAAACTCTTGGCATCCACCAGCAGCGGATTTCTCCTCTACCAATGGCAGCATGGAGAGTCCAGCAGGCTTGGGCAATGTCCAAATTAGGTGCAAAAACTCTCATCCACCATCTTTTTTAAGCATGGAGCAGCTGGCAGGCATGGGATAGATAGTCCTGACACTGCTGGAAAAGGGAAGCCATGTGCTGAGCTGGGAGCTGGGAGAAAAGTTTGGCCAGAGGGCCCCTTCCCCAGGGTCCTGCCTGGGGCGTGGGAAGAGGGAACCACACCCTAGGCAGAAACCAAGCTGGCTTAGGAAGCTGCTTCCCAGCCTGCTCCCGGGATTCCATGTTAGCACAGACGTGTCACTGAGCACAGCATGGCCAGAAGATCTCCCAGTTTCTGCTCCCTTGGCATCTAGGAGACTGAGACCAGACCCCGGGCCTCTGAGGCATGAAGGATGCAGAGTGATAAAGATTTGCAAACATGGGAGCTCTCTTACCACAGTTTGTCCCTCTTGAGTGAAGGCTGAAGCCCCTGTTTCTTGGGGAAGACTGACAGCTCAAAGCTGCTCTAGGTAAAATACTTCCAACACTTCAGAAGGAGAAAAGCCCGGGCTCTTGTACCATCCCGCAGTGTGAAGGTAGTATGGCATCAGAGATACCAAATGGCTCTTTGGAGGGGCAGGGCAAGTTTTAGTATTGATCTCACATTTTGATGTTTAGCTCACATTTCCAGATTGTCCTTCAGCTCTGAACAGGAGCTTGCTGGCTGTGTGGTGACAGTGGCCACCACCAGCCCACCCTTATCAGGCAGCAAGACCAGTGGGAGAAGGGGTGGCTATGTTGGTGGTGGCAGGGAAATGTCATGCCTTGCTGAGCAACAGAATTGCTAAGACAAAAAAGCTCAGCCTTGAAAATTAGCAACACCTGAGTGGCCCTTCTGCTGTCTTCCACATCATCGCCAGAGACAGTTCCCTGTTGCACCAGCTTTACCTCAGGGGATGTATGCCACTGCAGGCCATGTTGCTCTCACTGCCACTCCCATGCTACTTTCCCTCCCTGACCTGCCAGGCAGGGTTTGTGGCTTTAGAAATCAAAAGGGCTGGAGCTCCAAAGGCCCTGCCAGGTTCCCCACCTACCAAAGTGCCTGTGGGGCTCTGCCTGCATCAGCAAGGTGTGGGATTCTAGTCACCTTTCTCACAGAGAAAAGACTTGAAAAGGTAAAATGAGTGTAGCCTAGAGGCTCAGGAGCCTGAGATTAAATAAGAAAAGTTCCAAATCTTCACTTTTCCCCTTCTTTCTGTTCTACTCTTACAATCTTTATGCTAGTGTTTGGCTTTCTGTAGGCCTGGCTCCTGCCCTGAGGTGCCTGAGGGTAACACTGTGCCAGAGCCCCCAGAGAGAGCTGCTGGTATTCTGGGAGGGCTTTGCAGTCTCCTCCTGCAGCAAAGATCCTTTCCTCCCGGAGTGGGAGAGATGGGCTGCTGGCACCCACGCCTCTATGTGCTGGGGGTCCCAGGCAGTCTGCCAGCCCCTCACCCTCCATCTGGCTCACACCAGGGTGAGCAATCCCTTCTGCACAGTGTGCCTGGAGCTGTGGCTCCTCTCTGGGACATCTCCCAGTAAGCAGGTCCCCCTCCCTTCGCCTCTTCCCCTGGGCAGCCAAGCCGCGTGGCTCTGTGCAAGTGCAGCAGGAGGACAGATCTGAGGAGACAGGAGGAAAACGAACTCCCTTAAATGTGATGGAGGCGACTGCCTGGTTCTGTCAGCCATTGCCCCCTCTTCCCCCCTCCTCTCTTCACCCAGCTTGTCTCCTGCTGTTTTTCTCTCTCTCTGGGTATAAGATGTCACATGGATTAGGCCCAGATCTCCCTGGGTGCTGCACTCACCCCACACTCATCTCTTGAGGTTGCCTTGAAGTCGACCACTGTCCCCTCTAAACCGGGAGTTGGCCACAAAGGCAATTGCAGTGTAAATCTCACCCTTGAAATGCTGGGTGGAAGCAGATGTGAAGTTCTGTAGTCACCCTTCAGGAACAAACCATTTAAAATGGTTTAAATGGTGACCAGCTAGCATTGCTGCTGGAAGAGGGATCACTGCTCACAGAATCAGCTAGTCTGCACCAGCGCAGTGGGGCTGGACCCAGGGGAGTGCTCAGGCAGAGCCCTGGTTCTAAACCCTTCAAGTTTTGCTACAGTTCCCAAAATGGTCACCAAATGGGAGTTTGTGAACCATGGTGCTGGCACAATGATCACGAGGCACAGATGTGTGAGGCAGTGAGCACTGGGAGTCACGGTAGTGGCTGGCACTGTCCAGGCAGATCACCGTGGTTCTGGGGTCATTGCTGTCCAATGATGTCATCCTGTGTTACATCTGCTCCATGACCTTGCTGGCAGCAGATCAAACCTTATGGAGTTTCCTAGTGAACCTCATCTCCTTCCCAAAATGGCTCAGAGGGGCCATACCTGCCCCCAAAGCCATCCCTGCCACCCTGGACCCATGTATCTGGGGCATGTGAGATGAATGCAGTTTTCCTGCTGCCCCTTTCCCCTGTGCATCTGTCCACCCCAACACACTGCCTCTGCCACCATCAGGGCAGCCACCTGCTTCTCCACTGTCCCAGGACACAGCCCTTGTTGTCCTGGCACCCAGCAGCTCTGCAGTGGGGCTGCCTCACCACTGGCTTTTAATGAGGAGTTAATTGCAGATGACACTGCCTGGGCCAGGGAGTTCTCTCCTGGGTCTCCAAAAACACTTGGCCAGGATGGAGTGCAAAGGGAGGAAGAGTCAGTGCTGCCAGTAAATGTGCTCCAAGACAGACAGCAAGGGAGCAAGGGCTGCTGCATCTTTATTCCCTGTTGACCCATTTAAAGCAAGCACCGGTGACTAAGGGAGCTGGCAGGAGGATAAAAATACCTCCCACATGTTCACTAGGAGTCCAGGGACAGAAATAGGGGTGCCATCACCTCTCTGGTGAGTGGTTGGGGTCACACAGTGTTTTTCAATCCCAAAAGTGGAGTTTCCAGTGTCTCTCACAGCAAACACAACCACAGTGGGGTCTCCTCTGCTCAGAGCATCCTGTCACACACCGTCCCAAGAGTCAGCTCCCTGGCAAGCTCCCTTTCCTTTCTTGGGGCTGAAGGAATCAGGGGAAAAAACAAGCAAATAAACAAGAAAACCCCCAAAAGCAGAGGTTCTCCCTTACTTCCAGCAAAAGGAGGAAAATAACACACAAGAACATCTTCCCTGCAGACCTCAGCCATGCAGGTCACTGCACTGCTGCTGAAATATCTGTGTCACTGCACTGCTCACCCTGTTGGGGTCACATCCCTGTGGAGCTATGTCCCACTGCAGCCAGAGCAGACAGATCCTGGAGTCCTCCTCACCTCCCTGGCGTGAGCTCCTCCAGACACTGTATTGCCACCTCATGGGAAAACACACACAATTTTCTGGGTTGTCAGCAGGGATTCGGTGCTGCCTTCCTGGCTCCTCCACACTGGCACACCTGAGAGCTTTTGCACTTGGAGTGGGCTCAGTACACAGTCTTTTTGCTAGCAAGATTCTGGAGACCAGCAACCACAACTGGTACCTGGTATTTTATGTGGTCTTCTTCAGGTCACACAGCTGCCTGCTGCTTTATTAAACCTTGAAAGACATCTTTTGCAGGCAGAAAAATATTGAATCAACCTGATTTATTAGCAAACCAAAATGTCTTAAACCAAGTGGACTATAGCAGATATCCCATCCACTTGACTGCATTTAACAATTCAGCAAGGAAGAAGAACCCATTCAGGAGAGTGCTGTGCCCAGGCTCACAGAGGGCACCAGATCTCCTCACATGGGATCACAGGGAGGTATCAGCCACCTTCCCTACCTGATGGGCACAAAGCTCACTGGCCAGGCATGGGGACAAGGCTTGGGTATGGGCCAGGCATGGGTTCAAACTTGTGGGGATTGCTAATAATTTGTTCATAAAAAGATGGGAGCTTGGGGTGAGTTACAGCAAGCTCTGGCTTTCTCCCCCTTCACTCATCCCAAATTCCCTGTCAGGGATGGAGAAGGCTTGCAAAGCAACAAGCAAACAAGTCTCTCTTTCCTGTGGGTTTCATGGACTGATATATCCCCAAAATCTGGGTGAGCATTAGCAGGAGACTGAATGTTGAGGCAGAGGTTTATGGGCCAGTTGCACAGCATGCTGAGTGGGCAGCACCAGAACCCAAACATTGCTGTCCCTGAAGGACTTGCTGAATATATCCACCCAGATATATAAGTAGACTGTGTAGGGCAATGCCTTAATGCTAGTGAGGGTGTAAATTGGTCCCCTGTAGAGTTACAGTCATTGGGAGAAGCAGCATATGCTGAAATAGGCAGTCCTGCTTACTAAATCTGTAATTCCAGCTCTGGCTATATTTTCATCTTTCTAATAATATGTGCAAATATAGTAAGGATGAATCACAGGCTGCAGGCTTCAGGGTTTTTTCCCCATCCTTTCTCTGCAAATCTATCATGTGGGGGAGAGGGGCTGATGGAGAAAAGGAGCTCAGACCCAGGGGAGATCCTGTCCCAACCAAGCCTAAATTCATCCTCTTGTGCATCTCTGTGCTGTCAATCCCAGCCAGGAGCAAGCGGTCCCTCCCACTCTGCCTCCATTTCAACCCTGCAGTGTAACATTCCTGCCCAGGAACACTTCCTTCCCAGGACACTCTTGAATCATTCCCAAAATAGTGGACCCATCCCATCCCTGGGCTCGTACATCCCCACATCTGGATTTGCCTGCTGGGAATTGATTGCTTTTTTGCAAGGACCTTTTGCAAATGTTAATGCTTTCCTTGCGCTGGAGAGCTCTTCGGCTGATCTGCCAGAACACATTTCACACGCTTCTCCTAAAATTATGCCCTTTGCTTTTCCCGGCGTTCAAGCTGAAGCAGAGCCCGGTGTGCCAGCGGCATGCAAGGCGAGCAGCGAGTCGGCGGTGCCGGGCTGCGGGGCAGCGGAGCGCGGGGTTAAGCACTGCCCAAGTGAGCGTGTGCTGCGTGCTGGCTCCTGGCCAGAGGGGGACAGCAGGGGTCCGCATGGACTCACCCTGTTGCTTGGGCTTCGTGAGTGGAAGCTGGATCACAGGATCCCTTGAAGCAAGACAGGCTTCAACACTGCTCCTGTGACAGCGCACATGAACCTGGCTTCAAAGCACGTCGCAATTTAGGCATGGGCATTTTAGCTGCTGCGGGCTCTGGATTTGGGCTGAAAGTAAGGGATGAGCTAAAGATAAGCTCCTCTTAATGTCTCCAAGGCCAGCAGTTCCCTACAGTTTTTTTCTGCTGGAGCCCACCCATGCCGGGCTGTACACACTCCCTGCACAGCATTTAGCCATCTCCTGCATTGCCACTGCTGCTCTTTGTGCCAGGAGCAAGAAAACACTGCTCTTTGTGCCCCAGCAGGTCCTGCAGCTGAGGTAGCAGAGGGGATTGGCCATGATGTGAGAGGCAGCAGGTGGAGAGGTCAAGGAGATCTCTCCTGAGCATGGGTTCAGTGCTCGAGTGGCTGCAGTGGACATTCACTGTCAAAGGGAGGGAGTGTTTAGGGGGCTCTTTCACTGCTGCTCCTGTGGCCATTTGGCATCACAGCTGGAATGGGGCTCAGGTGGGCAGGGGAGTGCTGGGGCTTAGGGTCCCCAGCGGCCCTCTGGCACAATCTGCCCATGTAGATGGACATCTCTCTACACGCCCTGCATCCTCCCAGTCCCCTCTATCTTCTTAATCCCTGTGTCTATTGTATTCCTCTGTGTGCTCTGCATCCCTCACCTCTGACCACATACCTCACCTTCTATCACATCCCCCACATTGCTCTGCATCCCTCAAATGCTCCTGCATTCTTTCATCCCCTTCATCCCACCACAGTTTCTATAACTTCCCACATCCTTTACATCCCCCACATCCTCTGCATCACCTCATTCCACCACCCCAGAACATATGAGGCTTACAGGGAGCTTGCAATTACCTTAAACTGTAAATAAGGACATCTAGTATTTACCGTCCACCAGTAGGGTTCTCCCCAAACATCCCTGTTGAGAAATGCCACGAGGGGATCCGGATTCTGTCCTGCCCCTGGCCCGCCCCAGCCAATGCTGGCTGTAAACAGTTAGTCATGACTATTGTCTCTGTGGTTGGAGCTGCTTAAGTGCCTCTTAAATGACTCACTGGGGAATTTTTATTATATTTTTTAATAACTCATGGTGTCACTACAGGGCATGAAGTTTGCTTCACTGAGCTTGTTTTCCTGTTCCCTTGCAGAGACAAATAATTGAGGAGCTGAAAAGCAAACCCAGAGACCACCCCTGGGAAAACACTGGGAAATGTGTCACCCCAGAAGCATTTATAGATTTAATTTTTATATTAGTGGTGAGAGACAGGAAGAAAGACAAAAAGGAAGTTGTCAGGAGGGCATTAAGGGGAAGTTAGGGCTGTGGCTCTGAAAGGAGTTTGGGAGGGAGTTAACAGATCTCTCCTTCCCTTTCATCCCAATCCCCTGCTCCGATTCTTTCTGACTGTCCATGACAGAATTGTCCAGTGCCAAAATGATGCTCCCTCTCATTTGGGGAATGAAGTGTTTTTATTAGCTCACACTGCAAATAAACTAGGGCCACCATAAGGGAAGACAGTGGTGGCCATGAGAGGCCAGCAAAGGTGACCAGCTGCAGCCTCCCTTGTCTGCTCATTCTTCTCCAGGGAAGGAGACAAGATCCCTTCTGTGAGGGTTGAGGTCCTTGTCACAGAATCACCAAATCCACGAGGTTGGAAAAGCTCTCTGGGATCATCGAGTCCAACCTGTGACTGAATACCACCATGTCAGCCAGACTGTGGCACTGAGTGCCACTTACAGTCTTTCCTTAAACACCTCCAGGGATGGTGACTTCACCACCTGCCTGAGCAGCCCATTCCAATGCCTAATTACCTTTTTTTCTGAAGAAATTCCTCCTAATGTCCAACTTAAACTTCCTCTGATGAAGCTTAAGATTGTGTCCTCTTGTTCTGTTGTTGGTTGTGTAGGGGAAGAGATCAATCCTCCCCTGGCCACAGCTTTCTTTCAGGTATTTGAAAAGAGTGATCAGGTCACCCCTGAGCATTCTCCTCTCCAAGCTAAACAACCCCAGCTCCCTCATCTACTCCTCACAGGACTTGTGCTCCAGCCTCTTCTCCAGCTTCACTGCCCTTCCCTGGACATGCTCCAGCATCTCAGCACCATTTTTAAATTCAGGCCCAGAACTGGACACGGGACTCAAGTTATGGCCTAACCAGTGCCAATGACAAGGGAAGAATCACTTCCCTAGTCCTGCTGGCCACACTATTCCTAATACAGGCCAAGATGCCATTGACCTTCTTGGCCACCTAGACATCTGGATATTCAACCAGATGTCAATCAGTACCCCCAGGTCCCTTTCTGCCTGGCTGCTGTCCAGCCATTCTGTCCCCAACCTGTAATGCTGCTACAGGGGGTTGTTGTGGCCAAAGTTCAGGACCCAGCCCTTGGTCTTGTTAAACCTCATATTGTTGGATTCAGCCTCTCTTCCAGTCTGTCCATGTCCCTTTGCAGAGTCCTCCTACCCTCCAGTAGATCGACATTCCTTTCCAACTTTGTATCATCTGCAAATTTGCTAAAGGGAAACTACTGGATATCACTGGAAATGCTAATGGAGAAGGCAAACCTTTTAGTTAAGGAAAGCAGCTTTTGGGTTTTTTTTGTTTAAATTATCCAAAAACTTTTGCAGTGCTGAATTTAAATCACCAGCTTTAAAATTATCCTCACTTCACAAAGAATTAACAGCCTTACCAAATATTATTATTGTCACAGAATAAGAATGGCAATTATTTTTGGCGGAGGAGGAAGGTGATCTTTTGTGTGTCACCCCCACTATAAAACTCTATTTAAATTGCTATCCTGAGCTCAGTCTTGGCCACAGTTTTTGGCTGCAGGTGCCTTCATCCTGGAGTTTTGCCACTCCACAAAATGCCGGCACTTCTCAAATCAGGAAGCGACATCTGGGTAGTGGGACCCAGTCAGACTGCAACCCCTGTAGGGAAAGAAATGAGAAAGACATCTGCATCATTGAAACCTTACAGGACATCAGAGAGGGTGTGTGTGGTGGGGAAGATAGGGGAATCTCCTGAGAAATCCCACCTGCTCTTCCCTGCCTGCAGCCCTCCTCCCAACATGCCTCCCGTGGCTGTCACCCAAACCCCCACACATGCCCATTGATCCAGGCAGGCTCCGAATAGCTTCTGTCAGCAGCCAGGGAGCTGTGGCCAGCTGACTACAGGAGACAGCAGATGGAAGACATGGGGCTCTGTCCCCACAGCACCCCACTGCTGGTGACCTTCTCCCTCTGCACCCCTGCGGCTGCACCTTGGGCTCTTATCACAGCCCCATGCTCAGAAAAAGAGAGAAAAAAGAAGAAATAACATAAGGCAGGAGAGGGAGAGGAAGATGCAATGCAGCTTGGATCAGGGCAGGCTGCACCATGTGCTCTAGCTCTGGCACCAGCCACCTTGCTGCGCAGATTATCGTTTTGTGGGGGTCCAAACCCAGATCCTTACTTTTGGGGAACTTCCACATCCTGTGTCCATTTCCACAGCCCTTTGGGAATGACAGCTTCTCAGCAGGAGGAGAGCCCTGCATTCCTTGGAGGTGTCCCTGGGAGTGAGGGGGGTCAGTCCCTGTCACAGCAGCACCTCGAAAGGAGTGCAGAGGCTCTCCCTGCACAATCTGCCTGTCACCACCAATCACTTCAGGTGTCACATGAGGTTTGTGTCACTTGGCAAGGTTCTACTCACCTCACTAGCTGTGACGAGATGAAGAATGGGTTTAAAATGATCCCACTTGATGTGGAAGAGGGGGAAGTTACCCCCCAAAGCCCAGGGGATGTGCAGGCTTGCCCTGTGCCTGCCTTGGGCCTTTTCTTGGAGCATCCCCTAAATAAGGTCAGGCTGATGCCATAGTACAGGACTGAGCATCCTCTTCCATGAGACTGTGCATATTCCCTACCTAGCATAACCCTGTCCCTGCATCCCCAGGGTGCTCTGGGGGACGAAGGTCCTGGGCATCCTGAGAGCATTTGGGACAGCTGTTAAGGGGCAGGAAGGGGGTTTCCCTCACACCCCTGTATCGTCTCTCTGTCCAGGTGCAGCTGCAGTCTGGCAGGTAGCTCTGGAGGCAGGTGGCATCACCCCAGGACTCGGGTGGAAGGGGCTGTGTGAAAGGGTTTGGAGGGAGTTTTCTGTAGGTGGGGTTTCTCCAGGCAGGTAAAGCTGAGTGCATTGCAGTCCCTGTCCTGGTTGCTGCTCTGGTTGCTGAGGACAAATTTTGGGTGCTCCCTGGAAAACCTAGTGTAGTGTCTTCACTCCACAGTGATGGGAAGAATGTGGGGCTGTCCCTTGGACAGCTCTGTCTGCCAGGAGAGCTTCTGTGTACTCACCACAGCTGCTCAGGTGGTTTTGGGCTGTTCCCCCACTTTATACCCCTGGGAAGCTGCTCACTGATCACAGCCAGCAAAGCCGGGAGCTGTGGGGGTGGCCCCAGGGGAGAGCATCAGCCCACAAGAGCAGTGAGGAAATCCCCTCCGTGCCAGGTACCAAGGCAGGCACTGTGCCCCCTCCTACTGCTCCCTCGGCACTCTGAAATACCAGCGATTCTGCGGGCTGTGTGTGTGCATGAGTGTGTGTGTGTGTGTGTGTGTGTGTGTGTGTGTGTGTGTGTGTGTGTGTGTGCAGATATGGTGTTTGAAAATGACCAGTGCAACATTTCTGCCTCTGCCTGATGTGCCTGTGGACCGAAGTGATCCTGACACTAAGCAAAGGAAAAGGAGGCTGATCGAAGCTGAGTGGAGTTTTGGGGGTTTTTTTCCAATCTTTCTTTAAGTGCGAACACCATCTGTCTCCCCCAACTCCGTCAGCGCTTCCAGTCCCCAGGCAGCTTCGTTCTTCCTAATTACTGTCATTAGGCGCTGGGTAGCAATTAGGGAGGGATGCTGATGAGCAGCATCAGGAAGCCTGTGGTCCCCTGACAGCATCGCACAGGGGGCTGGCCAGCCCTTTCTCTCCGACCCTGGCCTTTTCCACCTGGGAGCTTGGTGGATAACACAGTATTTTCCTTTTGGGCAGAGGCTGACAGGGAGGGGATGGAGAAGGGAGGTGCTGGCTGGCAGGTCCACATCCTGGAGAATGCTCAGAGAGGTCTGACACCACTGGGAATGGGCTGCTCGGGGGAGCGGGAACGATGGCTGAGGTGCTCAGTGCTGCTGGGGGATGGAGCAGCAGCTCTCTGTGCCTCTGGCTGACCCACAGCTGTCCAGTCACCAGCAACCATTTCTCCTGGGCAGCCTAGAGGCCATGGTGATGGGCTGTGTGGTCGGACAGAGTCAGACCCAGCCGTCACCCTTCCATCTGACCCAGGCGGGGCTGGCCGCAAGCCTGCCTGGCTCTCCCCGGTGCCGTGGCAGCCTGAGCAGTGCCGTGCCGGGCCGTGCCGTGCCGTGCCGTGCCGTGCCGTGCCGTGCCGGGCCGTGCCGTGCCGTGCCGTGCCGTGCCGTGCCGTGCCGTGCCGTGCCGTGCCGTGCCGTGCCGGTGTGTGGCGTCAGTGCCACCTCGCGGCAGCGCCCCGGGCTGCTGACCCCCCTTCTCCCGCAGCCTCCCGCTGCTGCTCCCCGGGGATTGCAGGAGCACCCGCGTGTCGCCGTGCCACGGCTGGCCCGGGAAGTGACCGATGGGAAAGGTTCCTGTGGGATGGGATGAGATCCGTGTTCTGCAAGCAGACGATGGGGTGGCCCCACAGCCCCGTCCTTGCAGCAAGTGGGGGGATCAGAGGCTCACTTTGAAATCTGGGGAGCCTATGGGATTGAGAAGGGTTTGGTAGACATGACTGGCAGCTGCAGTGAGGAGGGTTTTAGCCTCAATTGCTTTTTCTTGCCAGGGGTTTCCTCAGACTTTCCCCTGGCTCCCTCTGAAACCCCATGTCCCTGCAGCCAGATGAAGCCCAGCCTTTCTAGGCAGCTGTGCCAGCAGTGGGGTGAGTGCCAGGCTGAGGAGGAAGCACAGCTCCTGCCTCACAGAGGTAGTGAGAAACTACTGTGGAAAGTCAAAGACAGGCAACATCCCCACTTCATCCCCCCATAAAAAGATTTTCCCCAGTCCTTGTCCTAATGGCCAGCTCTTGGCATTGCTGTGGGGAGATGCAGGTGGCCAGGCTTGGCTGATTCTCAGCCATGCAGGTGGCCACGTGTAGGGAATGTGTTGATATTGCCACTGCCAGGGGAGCCTCTCCAACTCAAAGCCCTGCTGTACCCCAAGGACCATCATGCTGGAGACTCCTAAAGCCAGGGAAATGGGGACCCCATTCAGATCTCTGAGCATGCATTGACAATGGATTAATTTTATTCTTTAATTTTTACTGCCATATTTTTCATCTCTATTCCCTTGTCTCTCCATGCAGACAAAATGGACAACCCTTTGCCCTGCACATAAGGATGGAGAAGCACACAGAGCAGATTACAGATGCGTCCTGGGCAGATTGGGCAGAAGGGGAGCACTGCCCCACCACAGCTGGCAGTCGGGCAGACACGATGCAGGGAAGACACCTCACATGCCATGACAGAGAGTAGATCCAAAGGGCACTCACTTGCTGAGGAATACAGTGTGGATCCACTTGCCACTCTGCGTGCTACAAATGCCAGTGGCATTCCGTACAGGGAGGTGTCTGGCTTAAGATCCAGCAGAAATGAGAACAGAAGTCCTTACCTGAACAGAATGAGGAGCTTTATCAATAGGATTTGTATGGGTGTTTCTTTTTCAAATTCCCAGATCATCTGGGGTGGCAGTGCATCCACATGGCTGGGCTGCTGCTGTCACTGGGAGGGAAGTGAAGGTGGCTCCTGATAGCTCTGCTCCATTTCCATATCACCCCCATCTCCCCTGAAACAGGTTGCTCTGTCTCCCAGAAGCAATCCTTTGAGAGACAAAACATCTCCCAACCTGGCTTCAGCTCTTTTCCCCACTCCAGATACACAAAGGTCTTTTGAAGTTACTTCACAGGGTTGGGTGCAGAACATGAGGATGAGGAAATGTCTTGATTCATGCCATGGCAATACTCGCTCTGCAAAGGGCAGCATGGCTGTTGTGAATAGCTGGGACACCAGCCTTTGAGCCTCCAGTCTCTGACACAAGTGTCTGGAGCCCCAGGAAACAGTCACTGGGCATGTAGACCACCTCTTCCACCATCCTCAGCCCCAAGGCTGAGATGGAGATACATCCTAGCCTGGATCATGCAGAGCCTCAGTCAAATGAGGCTTCACCTCTGCCAGTCTGTTAAGGTCTGGGAGAGGAACTGTGGTAATTTTGGCCTTGGCACCTGTGGTTGCCCTTATGGGACAGATGCCATGAGTCTGGCTGCAGTGCAGAAAGGGGAGAAGAGAGGTGGTCACCCTTCAACAGTAGCATCTGTCCTTGCAGCCCCAAAAGGAACTCATGCTTAGGCAGGGAGTCACCTTCCCATCATCAGAGTGCTATCCCCTGCACACAGTGCCTCCAGCTGACCCTACTGGGAATATGGCACTCAGTGGCCCATTAGTGCCTGGTGTCAGCGCCTCCATACCTTGCTTGGCCAGCTCTGTTTAGTGTCCAAAACCTCCCGGATGAGGAAGCCACCTCATCTAAGGAAGAACAGACCTAGAGATGGTGCTTCATGTAAATAACCCCTCAAAGCACTTCTAAGTGACTAATCACCTTTTCCAGGGGCTTCTCACCCAACCAAGGGTCTCTGTTCAGCCAGGGGGCATCACCTGCTGTAATTACTCAGAATCAGCAATTCCACATGAATGAGTTAATTTCCCAAAGAGAGCCCTTCCTGTGCAGTAAAGCCACTTACAGGCGGGTGAAGAAATCCATCTACCGGGAAATGCCTGGGATCAGCAACGCTGGCCAGCTCTGCCACACTGGCAAAGCCTTGAGGACAGTCTCATAAATTAAGTCATCCTGCCTATGCTTACATCACTCCCTGACTGCTTTTGTGCAGTGTGGAAGCATCCATCGCAAGTTGACACACGGTATTTCTGCAGCAACAGTAACCTGAAGTGACGGTTGTCTGGAGCTGTAATGACACGTTCAGGGAGCTCCTCTGGACTAGCTGTCTCCACTGCCTGCCCCTGGTCCTCCCAAACTTCAGGGACTTTGGGTCAGAGCAAGGATAGATTTTTTTTTCCCCTCTTCACTGCCTGGGAAGAGGAACTTTTTCCTATCCCCAGGGCACCTGGCTGTGGAGGAGGTTCCCATGAGTGCTGGTGGATGCCTGCCACTGTGTGAGAGAGCCCAGAGGGTGGAAAGACCTGGGTATCACAGAGTGCAGAAGACAGGGAAGCAGGACTGTAAATGTAGCAGATGCTGGGTGTGCCTTGCTTCATACAGGTCAAGTCTCCTTTTATTGAGATCAGTATCAAAAATCAAGCTACTGCTGTGTGGGATTTGGTCCTAAAGTAACTCCCTGCTTCCTTTTCCCCTGCAGTTTCTGGTGTTCCAGCCCCATGTTCCCAGCAATTACCCATCCAGCAGGAGACCTGTCCAGGCACAACAGCTGCCTTGCAAATGGCACAGCAGTGCCTGTCACACTCCATCCTCACATGTTGTGTCTCCTCTGCCTCCTCCTAATGGTTCAGCCATGGCAGCTGTCAACAGTTCATTGTAACTCAGTATGATCCACTTTGCCTTCCTCCAGCATTTACAGGTATAACTTGGGACTCAGCACAGAAAGGACAGTCATCTTAACAGGCTGATCTTGCTAAAGGCAATACCTGGTCCTCACAGAGCTCATACCCATGGAAGGCTTCACTCATCCCAGGAACAGTCTGTCAGTGTCCACAGGGTTTGGCCAGAGCACTCCTGCTCCATTCCCCTTGCCCTCAGACTCTCTCCTCTCTGGCACAGTTCTGGGTGGTTTTGGTGGTGACCAGCACTGTGGCCCCCAGCTCAGTGGCAGGCAGCGGGAAGCTGTGGTTGCATTCCTCAGTCCGGGGGCACGCAGCAGAGAGCAGAACAATGTCGCCATCAGCATCGCCTTGGCAGCACGGCCTCTGCTTTGCCCTGGCTTTCCTGGGTGGCCCCAGCATCTTCAAGCTCCCAGCAAGATGCAGGCATGGGGCTGGGTTCAGGGCACCATCTCCCTCTGGCATGGCAGAGTCCTGGCTGGGCAGGGGGCTGGCGATGTCTGTGTTTTCTGAGAAGGGACAAGAAAAGGGGGTCACTGGGCTCATGGAGTGGGGTCAGGCAGGTCCCAGGGAGATGGTCCTGTCCCTAGAGGAGAAGATGGATCTGGAACAGGAGGAGTCTGCAAGGTCCCCCATCTCTCCAGCTGCAGAATTTCTCCTGCTTACCACCAATGGGCTTTTCCCCCATTAAAAGGCAAGAGGGAAGGGCTGAAACTTGCACTTCCACTTTGAGTCCTCTCACTCAACCCTGCTGGCAGCAGAAGAGCCCAGCCCGTGGCAGCCTCCCCTCCCCGACTGCCTCTCACTTAAAAATAGACTTGTTTACACACTTCAAACACAGGCGTGTGCCTCCAGCCCCAAGCCTCCTGCCACTTCCCACACATCCAGTGCCGCAGCACTGGGCATGCTGTGGTGCAGCCTTGGGGCACACAGGGGATGTGGACTAGGGTATGCAACAGGAGACTGAGTAGTGTCTCCAACACTCTCCATAACAGCCAGATCTCTCTCACCCCTGGATTTCTCCCTTCCCTTTCACTTTTGGTATTTTTCTTAGGCATGTGCGTCATGGGCAGCCACGGAGTAGAAAGGCCCTGGGTAATGTCCCCCTGGTCTGAGTCACCATCTGGCAGTGCCAGAAGCGTGCAGGCAAGCCAGGGCACAAGAACCAGCTGCCCACTGTGGACACCCACCCGGGTCATGGGGCAGTGGTGAGTGCCAGCATCTCTATGAGGCAGCCCCTCCTGGGGGTCCTGGGAAGCCATACCTCCTACCTGGGAATGGGGAGGGGTGAGGCCAGGCAAGACCACTTCTGAGAAGATTGTTTAAGGCTGAATCAGTGCCAATGCAGGGGCCCCCAAGGCAGGAAAGAGTTGCCCCAACAAAGTGGGCCATCATGGAGTACTGTGGCCTTACTCTCCTGGAAGTACCCTGATAGGAAAAGCTCAGCCCCATTCCTTGAACCCAGCCCTAATTTTGAGGCAACTATCAACGGGGCTGGCCCTGACATCCCACTGGGGTCTTTGGGATGCATGTTGGAGGATGCTGGGCATCCCAAGCACATGAAGCAAGCTGGGCGGTCCACATAGGACCTCTACTGCAGTGCCACAGGGAGAGGCTGCCTCTGGAGCCATCCCAAGGTGTCCACCACTGCCCCCACTCCATCCATGTTCCGTTGGCTAGTGGGGGAGAGGGTTCTCACAAAGCTACTACTCACCAGTGTTCTGTATGTGTCCCCTGTGGAAAGGGCATGGTGCCAGGACCTGCTTTAAGCAAACAAAGGCACAGGGAGACCCAGCAAAGAGAGGGATGGCTCAGCAGGGTTGTGCTGGCAGTCAGGCACAGGCATAGGTTCCCAGGGAATGCAGGACACTGTCACTCAGGCAGTGATTCAGGTGCCCCAAAATGCCATGGGATGCCTGTGGAGCTGATGTTGAGGTGGAGGAGTTAGCCTGGGCTGTGCCTCAGTGGAGCCAGCAGTAAGTGATCCCACCTACCCCAGGGACCTCAGGGCGTTGTGAGAGGGAGAGGAAGAGGTCTCCTACCTTTGTCCTCTTCATCTGCTGCCCTCCTCTTTCTCCTCTGCTTCCCCTCCTTGCAGGCCAGGAAGACACAGATGGCAGCCAGAACCAGGATGAACCCCACCACTACTGGGACCCCGAAGATCAGGAAGGTGCTGGTCACGGTGGGTGCCAGGGTAGGCTCTGCTGTGGGGTGAGATGCTGGTAGTGTCAGGAGGGGGAAAGCTGAAGGAGGAAGGAGGGCAGCAGCATTTTTCACCTGGCTGGCTGGCCTCGGGGCTGCGGTCACAGGGAAGAAGTGTGGCATTTAACTGTGCCCCACCTGCCACCAGCAACAAAATATCCCCCTGCTTGATGAGATCCCTAGGGTGGATCATCCAACTTCTCCCTACACCATGTTCCTCTCACTGGCTGCCCTCTTCCCCTCTGTTTTAGGTGAAGGTGGTGCTCCATCTTCCATAGCCACCTCCATAGCCATCCTCAGGAAAAGGTGCCTTCCACTTGCCCACCCCTGGGGTGCCCCCAGCCTCCTTGGCCCACCACCACCCAGCCCGGGGGAGCTCAGACTCCAGCTTCCCTTGTCCCCTTACTTGTGTTGTCCTGGAACAGGTCGGAGCACTTGATGCAAGACTTGGTCAGGGTATCGAAGCACTCAAAGGAGAGGCAGGAGGGGGCAATGGCAGCTTTTCCTGATGAGGACATGGCAGAGTGGGAGTGAGAGCCCAGCTCTTGCATGGCGTGGCAGTGACAGGGCCGCCGGAGTGTGAAATCGCAGCGCCCCAGGTCCCGTGGCAGAGGGAGATACAGTCTGTCAAGCTGCGTCGTCTCCCTTGGGGCTCACAATCGCTGCTTGGCCTGGGGCGGATCTTCACCAGGGAGGAGGAGAGCAAGCAGCCAAGCCCTACCCCTGCCTGCCTTTGCAATGTGCCCTCAAACTACCCCTCTCCTCCAAAATATGCTCCCGAAATCCGCACAGCCCCTTGTGTGCCTCTGCCACGCAGCACCTCGTACCCAGCCTGACCTCCTTGATTCTCGCTCCTCCCCAGCCCACCTGCATGTTGCCCCCAGCCCAGGCAATGTCCCCCAGCCTGCACCCTCCTTTGCTTACACTGAAAAGCCCCCTCAGCCTCCTCCAGTGTTTACAGGAGACTTTCCTGTACACATATCTTTTACAAGACTACATCCCAGGGGCACAGATCTGTCTTGGATTGAAAATGCAAAAGACTGGAGGAGAAAGGATTGAAAGGGCACTGATGTTTCCCCTTTTAAAAGCTCCTACTGCCCCGAGGACACATCCTGCCAGTGACAGCTCTGCAAGCAGGCCAGCTGTTGTATGTTCTTCATTCTTACTGATGGTGCTCTGCATCACCTCGCTCTCTCCATCCTCTCCAACGCAGACCTAGACCTGCGGCTCCTCAGCACCCTGTATCATTCTCCGGGGTTCAGATCTGGTTCTGCTCAGTAAATGTGCAGTAAATGGGCAAAGCAGGTCACACCAAGCAAGTCTGGTCCTCAAACCATTGGAAGGGATTAAAAAAAAGCTTTAATAGTCTCAGGCATTCCTAATCAGGCGCAGGTGAAATGTTCTGCCACAAATACCCACACATCAAAGCCTGATGCTTGGGACCTGAAGAGATGGATTTCAGTGCTGTAGGTTGATCTGTTCCATTCCTACTGATCAAAAGTCACATACTCTTTTTCTTCACTCCATTGGAAAGAAAGGGGCCAGCTAGACTTGTTGGCTGGCTATCAGCTGAGGGAAGCAACACTAGTGACCTGCCCTACCCAGGAGACTCCTAATAAGGCTTTACTGCTGGAGTCATGTTCTTCCAGCAGCTACAGCATCTGGACTCCTTCTAGTTAGGCCTCTACTGCCCACTGTCCTGGATCAAGGCTGGGAGGGGAGGAGGAAAAAATCCAAAGGGTGCTCTGGCTCAAGGTGACAGAGCCCCTGGTGCCCCCACTTGGCAGCTGAGGTCCTCTGAGACAGGCCTGAGGACCAGGTCCCTGAATGTGCCTGCCCATCACCAGTGACTGTTGGACAAGCTGAGCCCACAAGCTTCACATCCCACTCCTGAAGTTCTGAGTAGGATGCAGTCACCAGCTCCCCATGCTGGATCTCAGCCCACATGCAGTTCTTTGGTACCCCATGCCCTGCAGGGGAGGAGCTGCCCTGCAGCACATCTCCCTCCCTGCCAGCAGCATTTCCAGGGGATAGTTTGCACCATAGCAATGTCAAAGCAGCCCCAACACAGTCCCAGCCCCACCGTGGGCACTGCAGGGCTCCAGGCAAACCAAAGTCTCAAAAAACTCTGGTGACTCCCTACCAGTTCCAAACCTGCCATGATTTCACTTCCCCTTCCAGCCAGTGTGCCCAGGCGCTTGCTCCCTCACCCCTGTGCCATGCCAGCAGGAACGGCTGCCAGAGGGCTGTGGGCTGCACTGAGGGGCTGTGAGACGCCAGCCATTCTTGTGCCTGTGGCTCAGCTATTCCCACTCCATCTTAGTCAAAATAAGACTCCCCAGTCAACTGGGGGCAGGGCAAGCACTTCCCTCTCTCAGCACAGCCCTGAGCCACAAATGGCACAGACAGTTCAGCACCCTCTGCCTCAATGCTTGCCGTGAGCAGGCTGTGCTCGCCCTGTGCTCGCTGGGGCAGCTGGGTCAAACAGCAGCACATCTCTCCATATCCCACTGCAGCTGACCCTCTTCCTCTTGCACACCCCAGGTGAGGACCAGGGCTCAGGTGCAGGCATGGGAGTGGGAGAGTCAGGTGTCCAGCAGCAGGAAGGAATGGAAAGCTGTCATGCAGAGCCATGGCCCACAGCAAGGGGAAAAATACAAGCCAAGGCTCACTCCAGTCCACATCTAAGTTCCACAGCAGAGAGACCTAGCAAGGAGAGGGCACCTGGAATCTTCACTGTCCCCAGTAGGCAGCTCTCAGAAGTGCAAGTGAAGGGTCTAGGGCCAAGAAAATACCTTTTCTTGTGGGCTGGTGGGGCTGAGGACATGCACGTAGGCAGAGGATCCTCACAAAACTTCTGGTGCTCTGTCAGGATACCTATCCTCAAACCACCTCCCTGCTCCAAAGGCTTTGCTGCTCCTCTTGCCCTGGGGTGTTTCCACCTGCTGGTCTCCCTTTCCCGAAGAGGTATGCTTCTCCATCATTCCCATTTGCTTCACCTCTCAAGTGCCCCCACTGTACTTCCTCCATGTCAATCATCTCTCAGGGACCCCCAGCCCTTATTTCTGTGGATCCCACCACAGGACTGTCACCGTGCCCCTCTTCCCCCTGTCTCTCCTCCCTGCTTGGCTTAAAGTGCGGGGTGAGAAGTGGTTCCCAGCATCTGCTGTACCACACTTACAGATTAACTCTGCAAGCCCAGTCAAATATGCACAATGGGGAAAGCCCAAACCAAGTAACCTGCAAAGTGCTTTCAACATGGAGGGCGAGATTTACATTAAAGCTCAGGAGCCAACAGATCCCATTTCAGTACATGGAAAGAAAACTTGAAGAAAACTTGAAGCCCAGGGATGGCAGCTGTCATGATCCCAGGTCCTGTTACATGGAAGGAGATTGCAGCCTCATTGCTGCCACTGACATTACCCTATTCCCCCCATTTACTCATCCCTCTTTATCATGCTCTACAGGTCTTCCCTGCACTCATCCCAACTCGTCTACCTCCTCCTGGGCCAAGAAGATATGTTTGAACTTACACATGATAATGCTTTCTCAAGGAGAAAACCAGTGCTGACTACCCCAGCAGCACTCACATGTGGGCCTGCTCATGGGCACGGCCCAGGTTCTGGGCATCAGTTGTCCCCCTTTTCATCTCCTCCATCTTTGCCTCCTCTACCCTTCATAACTGTGGTTGATCCTTTTTGGAATAGCAAAAGTTAAAGCTTGGTGAGTAGTTTGAGCTGTTTGCATCTCAAAGCTGAATACGCTTGATAATCACACAAATGCATAATTAAAGAGCAGCAAAAATGACTCACTGGATAAGGAAATGCGCTTTTCTTATCTCTTCTGCAGAGAAATGAAAACCCCAGGAGCCTGGGTCTCTGGCTAAGTCCTTTTATTAAACAAATAAACCAGAAAATATATCAAATGAGCGATTTAAGAATTATGTTTTCATCTCGGAGTCAGGCAGCTCGATTTCCAGTGCTGTTTGCTCCTATCCCACACCTGGAGGGCTGGCTTTGGCTGAGGTCAGCTGAGATGCCTGGGATCCCTTTGGGAGACAGGGCAGTGCTGGTGCTCCAGGAGCATGGAGGGTTGGCAGTGGCCTGTGAGGGCTCGTGCACACGAGTGACTGGACTCGTGTGAGCGGTTCCTCTGGTGTCAGGGGCAGGTGAAGTGACTCACGCACGCACTTGTAAAACCTCATGTAGCAGAAAATATCCCCCGAAAGTTCACCTTGTGCTCGTGCACACCGGAAACCCGAAGGCTTGTCGATCAGAGAAGCTGTGAGGTGTTTACTGAGCAAACCCAGTTACCTCAGGACAAACCTTGGCATGATGCACCCAACGCCTCGGGAACATCTCAGCACAGCCTGAAACCTGCCCCACATTCAGATGGTCCAGTAGAATGCCTTGGCTGGAGCCAACCCCTAAAGCCCATTCAGCACCTCATCCCAGCACCCCTTCCCCAGCACCCCTTCCCCAGCACCCCTTCCCCAGCACTCCTTTGCTGGCTGATGGGAAACATCCCTTCACAAAAAGTACCACTATGGCTATTAGGAGCAGATTTCTCACAGCTCCACCTTCTCCTCATGATCCACTGGGATCCTTACTAAAGCCAGGTGGGCTTACAGACAAAATCTGGGAAGATTTTATTAATAATATGGGAAAGCAAGGGTTTCAAGGGATTCACAGTCACTTTAAACCCTAGATCCCTCTGTAGGTGCTCTGCTTCCTATCAATGGGGTTTGTGACACTGCTCAGCCATCTGCATGAGGTGTTTGGTGTGGGGCAGTGCCCCACCCTGTTGAATGGAATTTGTCTCCCTGCTCCTTGTTTATATGTCCCTGGACCTCTGCTTGTCTGCAAGGCTGAAGAGAAAACAGCAGGTGTCCTTGCCTCCCTCTGCAAGGGGACCTTGATAATGCTGAACACCCAAATTAGGCTTCTCCGTGGGCTGCCTGTTGAAGAACCCTGTGGAGTTACAGAAGGGTGAGACAACCCTTCCTGATCTCTGACTCCCTCCGCCCATTCCCCCTCCCTGATCCGTAGAGCCCAAGAGGGACACAGCAGCACAGAGGACATGGGAAAAACCTCCCTTGTCTGATCCAGCCCTGGAGGAGCTGAGTCCCTGATCTCCCCTGATGGGGAGGAGTGGGGGGTGTTTCCACCTGGTGTGCTGGCTGCTTTTGCTGCTCTGCAGAGTGTGGGGGGGACTCAGCGAGGTTTGGGTCTCTGGCTCTTGCAAGCCCCCCCCACATCATGAGCAACACAGTGTTAACTGAGCCTGGCTCTTCTGCCTGAATGTGAACAAACAGTATTCAAACACCCTGCCCACACAGCCTTGCAGCAGGGATGCTGCCCCCACCCCCACCCTGAGGAGAAGTGGCATCTTGTCCTGTCTCCCTTGGGCAACTGGGAGGAAGGGGAAGTGCCCCCCCAGTTTTGCCTGTGGCTGTTCATAGGGAGTGTTCACGTGCCGTGACAGGCCAGGCAGCACGTCCAGCACCAAAACAGAAACCAGTGGCTGAGGGTGATGTGCTGCCACAGGAAAAACCTCAGAACAGGTGAGTTCAGCCAGATCATGCATCCTTGATGCTAGGGCAGAAATCTCCCCCGTACTCACAGTGAGAAGCCCCACCACTGCACTCTCAAGGCATGAATCTCCAGGAGATGACCCCAGACCCAAAAATCAAAGCCACACTTGCCCCACTTTCTCTACAATATCCTCCAGCTTCCCGCAGACCTTTAGGTTCAGCCTGCTGTAAAAAGCCAGAGTGATTTTACTTGCATAGGTGTGAGCGCAGAGTAATGTTATGATTTTCCATGAGTGTATTAAGGATGCAATTTTACAAGAGAACTGACAGGTGGATTTGGCCTGTGCACCTCCTCTCCTGGCTGGTATCTGGGCACAATGTCTTGGCCATCCTGCCAGAGTCCAGAGAAGAGACAGGAGTGCAACACACAGAGTAGGGAAGGAGATAAAGGGGAGGATGAAAATCTGATGCAGCTGCAGGGCTGAGGAGGTGGAGAGTGACTGCCAGCAGCCCTGTGCTGTATTTACCACCCCTGAGGGTGAACTCCAAGGAACCTGTGGCAATGTCCATTGATTCCCTTTCAAGGGGAGAGCCCTCCTCATAGCTCGCAGGCATTCCCTCTGTAACAGCCACACCAGCTTCTGAGCTTTTGGGGATTCGAAGGCTCCAGCTGCAGGAAGGATGAGTTGCTTTGGCACAGGCTGTCACAAGAAGGGACATGCTGTGGGTAGCGAACGGTTCTGCGAAGGCAGGTGGGTAAATAATCCTGCCTCCCAAGATCCCCTTCCCATTTCCTATCACAGTGTGAGCACCTATACGGGAGGTGTTGCCCTTTGCCACAGTCCCCAGGGAAGGCTGCCTGTCCATCCCCCTGGAAGATCTCCTAGCCACACAGGTCGCTTTCCCTTCCACACTGCACCCACAGCCCTGCAGAGGGCTAGACCACCAGAGGATGCAGGCAGGCTTCCGAGGGGCTGTGCAGCACCACAGCGTTTCCCATCACCCAGCCTAAAAATGCACATTAGAGGCTGAGGGCAGGAACAGCTTTATACCCCCTAATAATCTTGTCTCTAAGCTAGATAACTAGGACTGCAAATCCCTGGTGATAATCACAGCCACCATGCCTGCAAGCTCTCCCCCAGACCATTCATCTGGCTTGATGATGCTTTAAAGAGACATCTAATGAGGATAATCTGATTCAAATCCCCTCCTGCTTTTGGGCAGCAGAGCAATTCAGGCCCCCTCAAAGTCCTTCTTCCTCCCTGACTGTCTTTATTTCCCCTTCTTATATGAATCACCGTGGGGTTTCCTTTGCTTTTTGCATTACTATTTTAAATCTTTGATATGACCACTGCAATCAAGATTCAGTCCCTTTAGAACCTAATTAACATGAAATCAGACTCAGTTTTACTCATAGCCTTATAATGGGATGCCGGCCACTGTTTCAGCTCTCATTTTGGGTGCAGGGAACATTGCAGCCTGCTTAAAAAATTCCCTTTTTACCTGATTCAATCAGAACCACTTACAGGAAATATACAAACACATTTCAAGCTCAGCAAGAGAGTCAAGCTTTGGGAAGTGGGGAAGATCTCAATCATGCTCAGCTTTCAGTGCAGAGCAGATGGTGAACATTCCGACTATATAATTTATAGGACACCATCACTATGTATTAGTCCCATACAGTGGCTGAGCTCAGCCAAACCACAGCTCATGCACACTCAGGGGGACTCTCACAGGTGATGCTCCACATGCAACCTGGGTAAAACCCAGGTTTTGAAGAAAGCACATGCTTCATGTTTCATCTCCTTTACAACACAGAGCAGAAATGCACTGCAGCAGTCCTTGTCCCAGGTGGCCTTCCTTCCCCATAGATTGGGCAAATGCTTCCCAACCTGCAAACTTGTGTTTGAACTAGGTCTGCATTACACAACATCTACGTGCAAGCAACTCCCCTTCCCTTCCCTGTGAGCAGCTCACACAGCCGCATGATGGATGCCAGGGCAGCCCAAGGCCAGGTGTAGGGGTTTGTTTGCACTTCTTCAGGGCTGCCAAGCCATGCTGGCACATGCAGCGTGCTGGGGATCACAACGCCCAGGAGGGACGTGCATCACCATCGCAGCTCAATTTCAGCAGTGCCTAAGCCTCCCTGCCCTGCCTTTCACCCAGACACATACACAGTGGGTGCAGTGAAGGACCTGTAGGTCAGGAGGGGGAATTGCTCAGGGTGGCCAAGTTGGGTTGTAATGAAAAGGTAAAAAGGCAACCTCAAAGGGGTAAAAACTACCCCTCCGGTGCAAGGCGACGGCAGCTCCAGCCTTGTCTCTAAGGTTGCAAAGCTTTCAATCTCCTGCATGGCTAAAAAAGTCCTGGAGAAAAGTGTGCAAGACTGAGCCTTGACAGATGCCTGGTGTGCTATCCCAGGGCTTCCCCAGCTCCAGTGCCTTTGATCCTCTGCTGTTCAGCATAACAGTACGAGGCACTGAGTCACCCCTCAGTCCCACAGGGGAATGAGGATTAATTAGTTGATTCTAGCACCTGTCTTTAAAGATACTCCACCACCACATGAGCCATAGGTTTTTACTGAGCTGAGGCAAATACTGGCTTCACGTCTGTGATCTCTGGAAGAGCAAGAAAAAGAAACAGCAGTGGGGAGAAAAATTGAATATCCACAATGGGGCAATGCTGTCAAAACTAGCAGAGTGGCCAGCACAGAGGTTCAGAAGAGCTTTGAGCTGACCAGTGCAGACAATGATAGTGCCTCAAGGACTGCCAGCCCTCAACAAACATCCAAGGTGTTCCAACAGTCTGAGCACAGGGCAGGAGCAAAGCAGGCTCAGTCACAGCACGGCACTGTCACCTTGTCACTGCACGGTGAGCACATAGCAGGACCAGAGAGCTTTCATGGGAAGACAGAAAAGCAATACTCCATACTGACAGAAAATGGGAAAAGCCTCCTTAGCTTGTGTAATGCTGGCTGGGCTTTTTAGTTTTTTCCAGCATGCCTGAGCACAAGTGCTTCAGCTGGCCCCGGCACAGCTTGTAGTGCCAAGAGGGTGCTGGGATGCAGAGGCTAGAGCGGACCCTGCACACCAGGGCCACCTTTCCCAAGGGGAGGTGTTCTCTCTCGTTATTTTTGTCCTTGCCCCACCTCGGTGCTCCTTCCCGCGACACACAGAGCCCACGGGGCTGTCGTACCCAGCCCGCAGCTGCACCTGGGCCGGCGGCGCGGAGCTGCCTGCACGTATGTAAAGCATGGGCCCCCTTGCACACACCGCTGACTTCCCTCGGCACAGGAGGCGGCGGGGCGGGCACACGGGCACGGTGCCTTTCCTGGCTCCTCTCAAAACCCCCAGCACACGGCAAGCTCCGGGGAACGAGGGATGCGACATCGCGGCACGTGGCAGGAGGAGCCTGTGGCAAAGGAAACGTGGCCCAGCACGGGCTGGGAGCCCACGCTGCTCAGCTGCCAAGGAGTCTGAGCAAGTCACGTCACTCCAGAGTCCCCCGTGCCCGACCTCTCCTGCACACCGGTTCTTCACAGCCAACACAGCCCCTCCCGCACAGAGCTGACCCGAGGGGATGCTTTCCTGCCTGCTATCGCCGTGCCGTATTAATATTTAACAGCGAGGAACAGATCCAGAGACTTTGATTTCCCCGCTGGCCAATTCAAGGATAATTGAACTGTGCAGGGAATTTCAGCATTTCAGAGGGTGGTTTCGTTCCAGTTCACACCAAAACCTAACCATGCCGCAATGCCTCATGAGAAGGATCGCAGCCAGTTTCAGGCAGCCTCCCTGCAGTGGAGTCAGGCATGTAAGCGGCACACAACCAGCTGATCTCAGGAGGTGCCCGCTCAGCAGGTCCCACCTAGCCCTCCCCCACTGAACTTAGGTAAAAGTCAGACTCTGCTAAAGAGGAAAAGAATTGTTTTTTCGGAATGTTTCCACTCAATTCCAGATTTGCAACTCCAAAGTAATGTCAATTTGCCCTCGTTAAAAACCCCCAGTGGAGGCAGGGAAGCAAAGCAAGCAAGGCACAGTGAATTTTCACTCGCATGCCCAGGGTCACGCAAGAAATCAGCCACAGAAGTGAAATTAATCCAGTGGTTTTGGCTCCTGCCTCTGGGCTGTACCAGCTATTGCCTTCTCTTGCATATAAATCACTTTTCTCCAGGACAGCTGGCCACTGAATGGAAAGTGGCAGTGGTTCAGCAGCCCACAGCAACACTGCACACGGGCTTAGGGTGGGGAGTGGAGAACACTCAGAATGCAGAGGAGACTGCCAGGGGATCCAGGCCAGCTGAATGGAAACAGAGCAGCTGGAAAACAGCCAGTGCTCCTGCAAAATCAAGACAAGTTAAAAACCCCACAGGAGAAAGCCTCTTCCTTGCTTTTGGCAGCAGAGCAGAGCTGACCTCTGCCACAGCTCTGGCAGTCAGCTCCAGGCAGCAGAGCAGGAGTCTCTCCTTGTCCACCACTGCTGTGAACAGTGGCCGTGATGAGAGCAACCAAGGAGCTCTTGCAGCTTGACCACAGCTGCTAGGCACCACTGCTGACCTAAGCCAGCCACTCTCTTCAAACTACAGGTCTTGGCAAGCAAAGATGCCCAGTTTTAACCAGTCCCCACAGCCAATACCAGAGGTGGCCATGAATCTAAAACTCCACCACCAGTTTCAAGGTTTGGAAGTGACTGATACATACCCAGGGTTGGATTTATTTCTGATCTTTATTCCAGGAACAGAGAGATCTTTTACTACAGGTGCCATTTCAGTATACAGACTTTCTCTTCCATTGGTATAGATTGAACATATCATGTTTTATCATGCTTCAAAGTTGGTCTGATTTAACTGCTGGTGCAGCAGAGTTAGTCTTAGAAAACCTGGCACAGCAGAGAGCTGTAATCCCACCAGGTAATGCCAAGCAAGCTGATTTGTGCTGAAATCTCTCACAGATCACCTCTGTGAGCTGTTCAGCTAGCAGGCTGCGGAGGCAAAATCTTCTTCAAGGGACTGGACTGAAAATGAAATCCAGTGGGTCAGCCTGCCATAGCAGAGGAAACCATATTACAATCTCATTTAGTTCCATCACCCCAAAAAAGCACTCTGAGACCAAAGCTTACACCAGTGCAACTAGTATGAGTTCTTCTATACTAATTAAACTGCTTTTATTCTAATTTTGCTGACATAAATGACAAACAGAAACACATCCACAGACTAAAACAGTCAAACCAGCAATGCTCACAGGTACTTTCACCTCAGAGAGGGGGATTCCTCTTTGAAAATCTCCACAGGGATAGAGAACTGAATCTAGAGAGAAGAGAAAGCAAGTAACTTCAAAATGTTTCTGTTAGTTTAGATTTCAGTCAGCTTGGCAAGCTCTTTAACAAGGTTTGAACACAACAGAACCTGAGTAATTAGCCTTAATTCAACTTCAGGCCTTCTATGCCTCTGATCCAAATCTAAGTGCTACTTTCACAAGACCTTTATCAAACATTAGCCCTGGCTATTCCATCCAGATGAAAGATATCCTCAGCTGCCTTGTCTCCTCTGGTAGTAAGGGCAGTGTTATGGCCTGTCTCAACTAATAGCTGACAGCTCCTAAAGGTATTTACATAGTTGAAGATGTAGCTTTAGATGTGTCCCAACTACTTTGGGTTGTAAAACATGATGGACCTGAGACACAGTGTCATATTCTTAGATACGCTCCGCTTCCCCTGCCAGTTCTAGTAAATACTTTCTCCTAAGAGTAAGAAAAATATTTGCCCCAAGGTGAAGGAAGATGCTGCTCTTAAGGAACTAGATTTTATTATGTACCAGCTGAGATTCAGCCACCTGTAGGAAGTAAAAACAGCATCTTTCTTCTTTGAAAGCAGTAGAAGGAAAGAAAGACCACATCTGAAACATAACAGTGGAAAAAAAAACCCTGCTTGAAGGTGCAGGAGTGGACAGTAGCACATGTGGGTTACTCCAACGCATTCTGGGTGGACCAAAAAGAAGTTTCATTTTCACTAGTTAAAAAAGTGCAGTGAAATTACTCTTGAGGCCAAAGGGATTTAACCCAAGTCTGTGGGTTATTACAGTGAACTGGAGAGCAACCTAGGAGAGGAAAAGTCTCCTTTCCTTATAGGAGTTGCAGAGGACACAAAAGAGTGGCTCATTTTATGCCACTTCCTTTCCTCCCACAGACTGCACCTGCACATCGAGAGCAAATCGAAACCAGCCTATTCTAAGCCATGGTCTCCTTTATTTTGAGGGACTCAAAGCAAGAGCAGGGCTGAGACAGCATAACCAACACAGAAACTTGTTTCTCAGCATGATTTTCCCCTCTCTGGTGGCCCAGTCCTGGTTAGTACCTTCAGGATGGCAAAGCTAGCTGAAAGTAGGGCATGCCCATTAAGCTTCAATCCTCCTTACACAGCCACGACAGTTTGCACATGTCTTTCTCCTTTGGGTTTTAGCCAGAGTCCAGCCCTTTTGGGCATCATAACACAGCTGGATGGTTTAGCTCCTTTTGTTTCAGCTGACAAACACCCTAGCCCTCCCCCATCAGCAACAATACAACTGGAGCTGGGATTTGTGTGTCCTCTGAGCAAGGATACAGGCTTTGTGCCTTGCTGAGCTGTCTTTGCAAGGACTGCCAACACTCACAGCTGATTAAGCCTGCAGTGCTGCTTTCTGCTTTTCCTGCTCACAGACAGATGTCAGAAACAAGCTAACCGAAACAGTGCACACAGCTAGAGCTCTGCACCTAGGAACATTAAAGCAGACTATTAGGGATTAAATAAATTAAACCAGAGGGGAGCTTAACACATTCTCTCTAGGCTTCATTTCTACTTGGCATGTAATTCTGGGTAAGAAACATCCCAGTATTTCAAAAAGCACTGTATTCTGGCAGGTGGCTCAACTTAATGAACAGAAAGGGCTGTATTTGAAAAGCTTTTGCCACCACCACATGGTTGAAGCCACGAGTGCAGCAAAACAACTAACTGGGAGTTAGAGCTGTCAGCAAGGACCAGCCTGCCAGGGCAAACTGGGGCAAGCGTCTGCAGGTTTTAGAGGCTGTGCCACATGACTAACAAAGAGCATAGAACTATTACATATTACTTATTTTATTAAATTATAACTCTCAAACCTTAGAGACTTGTGCAGTATGCATAAGGCACAACTTACAGCTGGTCACAACCTGTTAGTAAAGGGATTATACACAGCACATGCCAAACCAGCTGAGACAACCTGTTTTCTGTGTGCTGCTGTGGTCCTGGCTACTGGGTTTCACCTCTGGTCAGCCCCAGAGGCTGCACTACTGGGGCTGTCTGTGGGCTTTGACAGATGGAGTCTTTTTCTTCAAGGATCTAAAAGAAAGCTAAAGTGCTAGTTCAATTATCTTCTTTAGTCCCTTCCTTCCCAATTAGGTAACTGACATGGAAATAGTGAGCCCTTTGCTGGGCAGATGCTAACACAGCTGGATCATTAACTGCCAGGTGCAATCTATCTAGAAGATCTAGGCAGCCTTCCTTCCCCATTCTTCTCTTGGTGGACAGACAAACCTGGCAGCAAGGTTTCTCATTAGACTAAGGTGCTGCATTTCAACTGAAGGAAGGAGCCTGCTGCCTCTTCTCTGGTACTTTGGAGACAGTAGCCTGTTCTTCTAATATTCTCTCAGAAAAACATGTAGCTCCTGGCCACCGGCCAAGAGGAAAAAATTCAATTTTTATCATGAAATGGGATTCAGATGTAATAATGGATTGGAATCTCCTATTCAAACTGCCCTCCCTATCTGTTATCCACTGAATAGGAATCAAACTTTTATTGAGAGGTAAGCAACTAGGAACAGTTCTGGGTGAATGGTCATGACAAGTCACTCAAAAAAATCTTCCCAATGTGATTTCAACTGCAGCAGCCTGAATGCCTGATGTGAAAAAAAACCTGATGAATGTGTGTGAAGTATCACAATGAGAAGCTAATCATCATCAGACTTCCTCATCAGCGAGACAAAGGACAAGGCAGAAACTCCCGGTATGTGACCAGCACAGATTCTTAACATTCGAACAAGTCGTTGAGCAGTAGCAACTCGAGTGTCTTCCAGCTGGAAACAGAATAGAGAAATTATTTAATCAATAGAAAAGAAGAAAAGCAACGGTAAACTTTGCTAAAAGAAAGAACCAGAGCAGGCATCAAGTGCCTAGCTATAGAAAACCCCAGGCAGGCCCATTCACTTCCCTAATGTTAAGGAAGGTACAGCGTTGCCAGCTGGAAGTGCTGAAGGGCTTGCCAAAGGCACAGATTCTACCTGCTGGTAGGGAAGCAGTCTCTGAGCATGCAGTGACAAGTTACGCAGAAAAGTGAAGTGTCCTGCTGCTGAATAGCAAACTCTCCCTCCAGCTTTTCAGACCAAGCAGGTAATTGGAAAGAGTGGCTTATCAGATGGCAAAATCATCAGTGAAGCCACAAAGTTTGGCTGACACAAAACATTACATGGGCAAGGGAGTTACATAGTAAATAATACTCAGGGGCTCCCAGGAAGAGAAAATGCAGCAAGGAACAAGTGTACCAAGGCTCTGCATATCAGAAATGGTTTTTGTTAGCTTAGGCTTGGCTTCATGAGGTTTTGAAGTAGCACAGGAAGGACCAGATTACTTCAAGACTCATTTCAAGGACAGCCAGACTCCTGTACCTCTGTAGAGGTACTGTTCTTGTAGACAAAGTCTGGTCTCTGACACTTAAGAAGGCCAGCAGGACATGTATTTATTGCTAAAATAATGATGTTTCTAACAATCACAGAGCAGTGGAATTCTTCAGAAATCCCTTGAGATGTCAAATAAGCACCTTACCTCCAGCTCACAGAATAGCATAGGACTGCAGTAGGCTTCTCCTAATTTACAGACAGCATTCATCTCAATGCTGCAAGCATTCACCCTGCCAACTAAAAAAAAAAACATTTTCCCACATTACAAGCTTCATAATCAGCAATCAGTGAAGAAAAGTTTTAGGAAATTCCACATCCACAGAACAATCCAGAGCTAATTTTTAGAGCATAATAGAAGGTAAGGCAACAGCGAGTAGTGCAAACAAAATGGTACAATTTTGGAAACAGAATTAGCACAGAAGTCTTTCATAATACTAACAGCAGGAATAGTACATCACTCTTCATGTAACATTAACATTCTGCATAAGGGATCAGCACACCATCAGCTTCCACTCACCAAAAGTTCTCCTGAGTCATATGGTATCACAGAGTTTTCTGATCTCCAAGGAATTCACTTCATCAAGAGAGCCATAACACCAGACAATGCTAAGACTCCTCTATTTCAGAATTAAGCCTCCTGACCCCCAAACTCCAGGGACACAGCACGTATATTCCAACACTGAGCAGTACAGTCTGGCCCCTCCAGTTCCTCAGAGCTGAAGCAGGGAGGGTACACAGGCAAGCATTGGGAGACAGAAAGATTAGAGGCACAACATGGCCAGACAGTACACAGCAGGGATAGTAGTCTTATATTAAAACTATACTTGATAGCTTTGTAGCTCATCCGTTTAGATTCACTTTATTACCACAGTATCATATGCTTCTCACTGCTCATTAAGGTATCATTAAGTCAGATCTGCAAGAGCAGATAGACCAGTGGAGTGCCACACACACAAAAAAAATCAATAACACAGATCATATTCAGGAATTAGGGACAGAGAAGAGAGGTCTGACTGGCAAAAATAAAAAGGAGAGAGCAAGTGATCATGAGAGAACAGTGTTTTATCTAGGAAAACAATAAAAAAGGCAGAGGAGTTCAGAAATAATTTAAACAAAGTTACAACAAAGCCACTGGTTTCCTTTAGTTTGTTTCAAGTTAAGTCAGTGCCTTTAAGAAAACCAACAGTGAGTTGTGCTGCTTGAAGAGGAGGAAGAGGTGCCATACGTACCCCCAGTGACAAGAAAGCACACCTTCCCCAGGAAGAAGCTGGCATCCACATGAGCTAGGGAACATTCGACCTTCTTCAAGCTGTCAGAAAAGCACAGACAATTCAGTTGGACAGGGAGGTTAAACCAGTGCAGCATAAGGAAAACAGGAATAATTTTCAGAAGCACAATTAGAGAAACAATGATGTTAACATCTGCTGATTTGTGAGCTTGCAAAGTTCTGCTTTATGCTAAAAGCATGACATCAGAGACCTCTGTAATACCCACAGCTGTTTAATAACCCATAACATATCCTTTCTACTCAAGACTCAACAGTTAGAGTTAGTTTGAACAGTGTCCTCCATGATTTACAGACACTAAGCATCTGAATTCATTAATATCCAATGAAACTTCAGCACCACTTCGGCTCTTTCAGGAAGCGCTTGCCCACACATTTCTGCAGCACCATCTGTGCTGTAAGTATGCAGCTGGGCCTGTCATTTTTGGTAAATGAGAGCCCAGGATCATCAGTCACAAGTTAAGTAAGCAATAAAATGCTGACTTCTGTGCCTTAGCAAGTCTTTACTTGTGGCCTGGGGAAACAAGTATCATTTCTACAAAGATACAGAGCACAAGATGATAGAAAAGGGATCAATCCCTGCAGACCTTTCTCTTTCGCCTAGAGATATCTGTAGTGCTGATCCATAGTGTTTGACCAGGATTATCAGCAAACTGAGGACAGACACAGCCACTTGCTGGTTATTGGGCAGCACTGCCCTGCCCAGCACACATCAGACTTCTGCATGTTATAAAACTTCACAGCACTACCAGCACTTCCATCTAATTCTATAGACAGCCTCTTTCCAAAGCTCAGTTGGTATTGTCACACATCCAGATCCAGAAATAAATTCTGCCTTCTCTGCTATGGCAACTTAGTGCACAACAGGCATGTTATTGGACAGAGCAATTCAGTCCTAATCCACTGCTGGAGGCCAGAAAGCCACTGTATATATTACTGAGTTCTTCCACCACAGCAAGTCTTGGTTTTGAAACCCACTATTCAGCAATTCCAATATAGTAAAAATGCAGATTTAGCCATCAAAACAAGAAATAATATTCGTCCCCCCTCTCATCTTTTTTCCCTTCTCTTACCTGTACTTGCTCTTGATGTCAATCATAAACACAATCAGATCTATCCTGGGTCGAAGATGATCCCTCTCTGAAGGTAAGGGGAGGGATGTAGCAAGGTGACTGAAAGATAACAAATTTGCCAGTTTAACCAACTAGCTTGGCAAGACAGTACCCACTTACCCATAATCACACAACCACTGCAGTTCACCCTGTAGCAAGTTACCAGGAAGCCTGCTAATTACTAAATACGTGGGCATTGAAGAAGCACTGTGATTGTTTAAGTGGTACTCTCATATCTTAGGCCCACTCATAGTTGCTGACAGGCACAATGGTAATTGCTAGACAAGGCTGGTTATAATGCGACGCTTATTAGAGCATAACAAGTCTCACAGAAACATTTTCTCCGTGCAGATCTCTACAGCAAGTCATTTCATTTAATTGTTACAAAGAGTCCTTTCTAACAAAGCGAACTCCAATTCTTTACTGGAATATTTTGCTGTAAAGTTTAATCAATGCATCAGTGCTTTTCTGTCACATTCCAGAGATACTGCTCATATGCTCACAAAAGAGAGGTGACCTTGCCAGGTACAGAAAAACCTTAAACTACAAAATTGTCACTACAACAGCTTTATAGATGAAGTTATAACTCAAAAAGAGCTTCTGTTATATCATTACCCTCCCTTTTAATCCTTTTACTTTGTCAGAAGCTACTAGGTTAGTTTAGGTATCCTTCAACATGGTACTAACACTGCTAATTACAGCTGTTGGAAGAAATACAGGGTGGGGATTTTTGCATCTCTGCCCACTAAAAAAGCCAAACAGCCACAAACAACTAACAACAACAAAAACCAAACCAGCATACCAACAAAAAAACTCAACCATAAAAGGTTTCAGCAGTACATAACTGGATCTTCCACAGGGAAGAACATTATCAGCACCACGTTTTTGGAAGATCACCTTAATTTAAACTGGGCAAACAAACATCCCAGACGTTCAGTCGCTCTCACAATCCAGTTCCTCTCTGGAAGCCAAGGAAGAAACATTGATTCTGGTCTTCTTGGGGGAATATTACTTCTAGTATTTCAGTCTCAAGGACTTCACAGTTTTCTGTAGCAGCCACAGACCACGGCACACATTCCCTTCTATTCATCCTATTTAGTTTGTAGTTTTGTTTGCTAGTCTCCAAATAAAGGTATTTTGTTTCTTCTGTTTATGGAAGACATGATTTAACAAAACCATTCTGAAACTAACACAAGAGATGAGCAAAGTGAGCTTGAAAGACAAACTGCTTTATTAATTGAAACACAAACCAACTTATTAATTTAAGGTGAAATTTAGGGAGACTCTTTGATGAAATTATCAGATCACCTTGGGGGAAAGAAAAAAGCGACCCAGAAAAGCACTGCATTGTTTGGAATTCTGTTATGTTTAAACCAACATGACTAGATGATGACAGCAGTCTCCAGATATGCAATGCAGAAGCCTTCCCCCCTCTCCCCCCCCAGCAATAAGAGATACAAAAACCCCAAGCCCTGTAACTCTTCACCCAACAGCTGTACCTGACAGGTAGACCTGTCAGGTTAGATATCATATTTGTTTGTAGTGTGTACAATCCCAAAGTAACACAGTGGGGGAAAGAACCCCACTGGCTTTGCTTTCCTAGCAATATTTACACAGGGATGTATCTTACTGTGTAGCATGAGCACACAGTTCTGTGCCTTTGGGCAGTTACCCAGCTGTAGTACCAGCAGCCATCTAGTTATGGCACTCCACAGCTCAGCAGAGGCTGCAGGTTTCACATAGAAAATGGGGTAATTCATTTACTATTAGTTAGCACAGACATCCAAGATGCCACAATCAGAGCACTACAGTCACTCTAATTAGCCAGCAGAACATTAGCTTGGGCTGCTTTTACTGCACATCCATGGATTACAGCAGAGAAATAACACAAACACCTTCTGAAGAGCTGACTAAACTCATTTGGTCTTGGCAAAAGAGCTGTCAAGGACATTTTATTGTAAAAGGTTGGTTAATCAAGCTTTTAAGACAGGACATGTCATGTGGCTAAAGCTGAAATCCTAAGTGCATCTTGAGGAGGAAAAGCACATGTGTGCATACAAACCAGAAAACAGCTACAAAGAGCATCCAAAGCAATGGACATCTTTTCAGAAACACTTGTTCCTCTGCAAGTACTTGCAAGCATTGTACCTGTCCCATTTTGCCCCAGGATGTTTAATTTCTATCTCTCAGGCGGGGAAAAAAAAACCCGTGTTGCTCTCCCACCTTTCCAATTTAGTAATCAAACACCTCTGCAACATGCAAAAGGCAAAGGTATGTGCACTGTGAACACGAACGTGGGATGCTTCCCCCCCTTCCCGTTTCCAAGCATGCCCAAACTGCCTGCCCTGAGGACAGAGGGGTTTGCCCGCTGCAGATGCGGTCACATCTGGGCAGCGGTGCTCTCTAGCGTTCGCAAGAGCGAAGTCTCTCTCCGAACCGCGCGCTCTACAGCTCCGACTCCTGCCACGGGGGCGGAGCCTGCGCTTTTAACCAGTTTCGGTGCGACAGGAATTGCCGTCACAGACGCCGTTTGCGCCTCCTGGAGCAGGTGGCAGGGGCCCCGGGCCCGCAGGCGCTGCCCATCACTCACATGCTGATGTTGAAGTCCCTCTTCTCCTGCAGGATGGTCTCCGCCAGCTGCTGCCGCAGCGCCTCGTCCGGGCCCACGAGCTGCGCCAGAGGCGAGAGCGCGGTCAGCCACGGCCCGCGCATTGGCATTGCCGCGCCGGGCAAAGGGACGGGGAAGGGACGGCGGGGAAGGGACGGCGGGCGCCACCGCCGGACCTACCAGGAGGGTGCCGGAGTTGAGCGTCGGGAGTTTGTCGAAGGGCCGCAGCACCGCCATGCCCGCCGCCCGCCGGAATTCGAACGGCGGTCGCGTTCCGCCCCGCGCCGACGCCGGGCGGCGGGGCGGGGCGGGGCGGGGCGGGGCGGGCGCGGTTGCCGGTGGGCGGCAGGGGGCGCTGCGGGGCTGGCGGCGAGCCCCTCACCGGCTCTCCCGGCTGGGCGGGACGCGGGGATCGCCGCGTCCGCTCCTGGCCCGGCGCGGGAGTCACACCGCGGGCCCCGGGGGTCACACCGTGTGCCTGACAGCGTCCTCCAAACGCTTCTGAACCCTGTCAGGCTTGGAGCTGTAGCCACTTCCCTGGGGAGCCTGTTGCTGTGACTGAGCATCGTCTGGGTGGAGAAACTTTTTCTAATTGCCAACCTAAATTTCCCCTGACTGCTTCAGGCCATTGTCTCCTTGCTGGTTGCCTGTCCCTGCGCTTTCCCTCACGAGGAAGTTGTGCACTGCAGTGATGCCGGGGTACAGCATGGGGCCCCTCTGAGCGCCGGGGCACTGCGCTGTGTGACGGATCACCAAGGACAGCCAGTCACCATAAAACCCTGCAAAGCAGCACCATTCCTGGGGCATCCAGATATCCCAGGGATGCGTTCGGCCTGAGGCACCCACAGGCAATACTGGAGGGATGCTGAGGGGAGGATACTGTCCTTGCCTTGGCTGTGCAGGGGGATCATGAACAGCCTTTAGCTTCTGAGAAGCAGAGCCCTTTATTCCAGGGCTGTGCTGCTCCCTGGCCCTTGTCATGAGCTGTTGCCCGTTTGCTTACTTAAGACAACAACAGCAAAGGCTTCAGTAAAATTCCACTGCCTCCTTACATTGCAATTTATAATGTGAACTAATACAGGGAATCATAGAATCGTTAGATTGAGAAGATTTCTAAGATCAAGTCCAACCATTAACCCAACACTGCCATGTTCAAAACAGTGATGTCCCCATGTGCCACACCTTTTCAAACACTCCAGGGATGGTAACTCCAACATAGGCTTGGCCAGCCTGTTCCATTTCCTGACCACCCTTTCACTGCAGCAATGTTTCCTAATATCTGGTGGAAACCACCCTTGGAGCAACTTGAAGCTTTTTCCTCTTATCCTATTGCCCATTACTTGGGAATAGAGACCAACCCCCACAGCCTCCCTTCAGGGAGCTGTAAAGAGTGATAAGGCCTCCCCTGAGCCTCGTTTTTCTGGCTAAACCACCCCCAGCTCATAACACTTGTACTCTGGACACTTCATCAGCTCCTTCTCTGCCCTTCTATGGACATGCTCCAGCACCCAATGTCTTTCTTGTAGTGAGGGCCCCAAAACTGAATACAGGATTTGAGCTGTGACCTCACCAGTACCAAGTATGAGAGAAAAATGTTAACATAGTTAATACACTTTTATACTACGAAGACTGCTTGATTATGTAGGGAATTTCCCTAACACTGTGTGGCAGTAGCAACTGGCTTTGCACACTGAAATATTCTGTGTGAGGTTTTGTGGTAGCTCCAGCAGGCTCGACCTCCATCCTGCCCCTTCCTGGGTGCCTTTCCCCTCTACCCCTAATCTGAGAGCCCAGTGCTCCCCTGCCCATGATACAGGCAGGAAGGGGCATGGGCAGAAGCACTGCAGTAACAGAGATGGGCTGAGTTCTTCTCATTCTGAGGTCAGAGCAGGAAGATGACATGCAGTTATGTAAAACCTCAGAGGTCCAGTGTACCTCAGTGGCCTGTGGCCCACATTGCTGCATCTCCTGATCTTTGTCTCAGCCCTGAGTCTGGCTGACCTTAGTGTGGAAGGGGGTCCAGAACCCATTCTGCTGCCTGGTGGTGCTTGCTCTCCCTGCCCTTTCAACCAGGGTACTTCCAAATGGCAGGAGATGTGCCAGGGGAGAAAGAAGGCTGCAGGAGAATGAAGACACATCTTCCTCTCTGTAACAATCTGGAGAGGGGAGGCAAAGGGGAGAGAGACAGGGTTAACAAAAGTTGACATCACATAGCCACTGTAGCGTTTTTGATCTTGACAAAGGCAGACGGTTTCCCTCATTGCCAGCATGAGACAAATTACAGGTGAAGCAGAAGAGATTACAAGATATTTCTGGCTGTTTTTGAGTTTGGTGGGGGGAAGGGAGGATGAATTCAGGGCAGATGTCTTAAAGATGGGAGACAAGCAGATGCAATAAACAAGAGCCAGCTCATCTGGGGGGATGCACAGAGCAAATAGAACAATGTTCCTTTAGCACTGCTGAAGGTGTGGAAATATGTTAAAAGCTCTGGCATCCATCTAAAAGGTGTTTGTCCTCTTTCTGCCTCCTGTTGCCTGCTCTCTGGCCCCACTGAAGGACCTGGGTGGCTTTAGTGTCTGGTCAGGGACATGCTTGCTGTGCCCTGCTACTGCAGGCTTCCATCTTCTCACCATGCTGGTGTCTGTTGATGTTCAGCTGTGGGAACTCAAAATGTCTCTCAGGCATTTTTAGAGGTTCGAGGCCTTGGTCAGAAGCATTCTAGACCCTGGCAGACAACTGAAAAACAGCTGTGATTTTGAGTTTGAGCCATGGAATGAATTACCAACTTTGGAGGTGGAACAAACAATCAGAAAAGGTTAGATAGTATAGTATAAGTAGTTACAAAGTAGAGGGGAAAATTTTTTAGTATTGTACAGCGGGGTTTTAACACATGTACAGGGGGGTTTTCACTTTGTACATGGGGGTCAGAAGTTCTAAGATGGAGGAAAGTGGGCTGATCCTGTTCTTCCTCCTTCTTCTTCCTTACCTCCATGTTCTTGGTGATGTTGTCACTCACAGATTGGTTTAGAGTAGAAAAACACTTGGCAACGTAGGTAGTAGGTATTGGGGAATAATTGTAAACATGTTATACGTAATATATCTTATAAAAGATAGCAGCAGCCCTGGGCGGAGAGAGAGACGAAGAAGACAGCAGATAGAGAGCATGTCAGGGTGTGTGTGTGCCTCTACCCAGGCCACTGATCAAATAGCTGCAGCCCAAGAACATAATCTGTTAGATAACTAGCAATAAACTGCCTTGAGACCGAACAGCTAAGCCTGCGGAGTTTTTCTTTGGAAGCACGGGTTGGAGGAGGAATTTCACCACCACATGAGGCCCCAAAGCAAGGCTGGGGTTCTCACATTCAGCGGATCCAGATGAGCTACCACTCATCCCACAGATAGAAAATTATTTTTCATGGTAGACAACATTGTAAGGAAGTGGAGACTCAGATTGGCAATGTGTCTGCAGCTCTTGCCTAGATCTGTAGGCTGGGAAGGAGAGGAGGGGAGAGGGATGAGATGTGGTTGGTGTTGGAAGTCAGGGTGTATTTTACATATCCCTGTGTGACTGTGTCAGGTTGTTTCATCTCCTGCTACCCCATTTCCAGTTTGCAAAGTGGAAGTAATGAGTTGATCGCTGCTTCAGAGTGGTGCAGGAGAGCTGAGATGGGTGTCACTACACTGGCCCAGAGTGTAAGCAGAAGGGACAAGAGCAGGGCATGATAGGAGAGAGCTCCTGATTTTACTCTGTGGGCCATTGTACATTGCTCTGGTAGCACAAACCATTCCACAGATGGGTAGAAGTGTATTGCAATCAACACAAAGATGTTCTGATGCTGCCAAAAAAACAGAGTTGACATCAGCAAGACTTGGCCTGGCCATCATGAGTGCTCCCTTGGAATGGGGAAGCTACTCCTGCAGCAGAACTGCACCAGCAGCTACAAAAAAAGATTTAAAAAGCACATCTTGTCCTCATGTATCCATGGCCAATTTGCTGTATGATTCATCCAGTGGTTGCATCTCAGGGTATTTTCTCTCTGATTTCTCCCTTGATTCTCTCTGACCAGCCAGAGGAGCAAAGGAGACAGGCTTTGGAGATGGTCTAGAGAGGAGCACTGACCCCAGCATGGTCCCAGTTTTCTCAGCAATGGCTCCCAGGTCCTGACAACCCTATTCAGTATGAGTTCTATGAGATGTCACCCGCTCATGCATTACTGGCTCCAGGCTGACTTCTTGCCATCCCTCCTGGGAAGCCTGTGAAATAGAGCTCGTGTGTATTTGATTGTACTTGTTCTCTCTCTAATAGACAAAAATTATATCATTTGCAGCAAGTGCAGATTATTAGAGAAATTAATGACATTTTCACATATGTTGCTGGCAACTTCTGCTTCCTTTGGCAAAGGCTCTTCACAGCTATTTTTAGACCCGAAGTAAATCAGCTTTTTTCATTCTGCTCTTTAATTTAACTCACTATACAAATTTCCTTAGTTTTTGATCAACTCAGCAAAGCTTCTCTAATGGGCTTTCTTTTTTGAAGTTGCAGTAGCACTCAGAAGGTGGGTAAGTCTGCTTTCCCACCAGACTATCCCCAACTGATGCCCTGCCCATGCATCTCGTGTGCCTTCTGCATCCTGCAGCAGCTCCCTCACCTCCAGCAGCTGAGCAGGGAAACATTTCTGTGACCCTTGCTGAAGTTTTGTCCTCTACTGCAGACATTAGGGAAGGCAAGTTTGATAAACTCCATCTTTTCCCATGCTTCTTCCTACATTGGGAGAATGATATTGGGACATTGGTGTTGCTTTAAAGACAGGCATCGACCTGGGTCTGGTCAACTCAGAAGATGCTGATAAAAGGCTAAAGGACACTAAAGAACAGTGCAAAAACTTGTTAAGAAAGACTGGAATAACACTTAACCATAGCTGACCTTTAGTACATTGTTTATGCTGTGATTTATGGACATGCTACAAGCAGGAAGTATGTGCCTGAGGTTGTCTGACCATATCCTTTTTTTCCAGCCAAGGCTTTTGTCTTTGGTTCTGTGAAGGGTTTCATGATTTCTGCTCTGGCTGGGTGACTCTCTCACATCAAACCTGACTCCATGTTCACCTTAATCATGCAGGTGAATTTGTGGTTGCCCAGAGACATGGAGGGAGCCAGAGGCTTGGTGATAGGCAGGTGTCCTGGGATGAATGGCTTTGAGGAGCTCGGTGTGTGCACAGACATTCAGAGGTTTCCTCCAAGCAAGGTGAAAGGGGCTGGAAGGCCCCAAGGCACCAGGCAGAATGATATGCACAAGCTTATGCCTGGAAGACCTGAGTGGCACACAGCAGCCTCATCTGAGGTAGAAGCTGAACTGCAGCTGAACGTGTTTCCATGCAGACTGAGCTGCACTGGCACATCAATGCCTGGAGCTGTCTTGTGGCTTTAGCTCCTGTTGGAAACCAAAGGATTTGACAGCACCTGAGAGCCCTGTCACAGGCAGCAAACAGCTGCATCAGAGGCACTGGGTCTTCAAGCATGTCCCAGCTCCAGCAGCACAAAGCCCCGTGTTTTTTTCTTGCTGTGTCCAGGGGTGTTTCAGACTCATCTGGGGAGATTCCTGCTTGAAGCAAGAGAGGCTGCCACGTCGTGACCTTGCTCACTTCTGTGGTGGTAGCTGCAGAAAGATGTGATCACCATTCCTTGTCACATCCTCCCAGTGTTTGCATGGCAGGGAAGTGAGCCAGAAGAAAAAATGACCTGGTGAGTCAAAACCATTTCTGTTCTGGGCTTTTGGCTGCACAAGCAGCACACTGGCATTAAGCCTGAGCTTAGATCTGGAATAAGTTGAAGACTGGCAAATACACACTGGCTCTCATGTGCCCCTGAGGTGACCTAGAACTGAGAGCTGGAACAGTTGGCTAGGGAAAATGGGAGGAGCTTACACATTGTGACATGAATATACCTGGCTTGTCAGGCTCTACTGAGTGCCTGCAGCTTCACCATTGACCAGTCACTTGGATAAATGAATAGTCTCCTACCTTGTGCCAGCAACCACTGATCTCCCTCTCATTTTCTTTGCACACCTGGAAAGTGGTTTTCCTTTTACCCTCTCAAATGGACTGTCTTTGCCTGCCCTAAAGGTTTGCTCTGATGATGCAATAAACAATATCCTCCAAAGTTAATTTTAAAAATATTTTTCTCCAAAGCACAGGTTTCTCTCCCAGTATGGTCAAAGCTGTGGGGCTTGTGTTTTCCACCCCCTGCAGTGGGATTAGTGAAGCAGTAACTGTGCTGATGGTCAAGATGTCATGCCCAAACTTCATTGAGGTTAAAATTAAGGCACGATTGCAGGGTCCACTCTGGAAATCATCTGAAGTGCCTACCTTACTGGGATAAACCAAGAAGCAGTTGGCTAAACCTAATGGATCTGATCCTCCATGCAGATTTCTTGCTAGGTACGGAAGGCTTGCAAGACCTATACTCAATGCTTCTAAGCTGTTGTGAAGTTACATCAAGAAAAAGTGAGGCTCAGGAAGACCAAAAGAGGATGAAGAGGAAATCCCAGAGCATACCAGTCAGGTCCCACGGATCCATCACAGCCTCATCTCTGCACTGGTGGATGAAACCCTGGCAGAGACCAGGTGACAGACCCTTACCATGCATTACCCTTGCAGCTGGCAGGTGTGCATGGGCTCTGTCACCATCCACAGCTTGGCTTGGAAAGAGGATGAACTCCTTTGTGCCTGAAACACAACCTACTGGGAATTAAGACCTCAAATCTCACAGCCCCTGGAGTATAGCAGATACAAATTCAGGCCTCATACATTTCAGTGGATACTATTAATCCTGAAAACCTTTACAATAACCCACTGTGGCACATCTGCAGGGCTGTAAGTGTCAAAAACTAAGTGGGTGGAGCTAGACAGCACAGGCAGGAGAGCAGGCAGCTTTTCGGGCCGGAGCCAGTTTGATTTTGCTAAAACTCTTTTGCATTAAACAATTTCTGGGTCGTGGTGAAAATTTCCCTTTTTTAAAAAAAAATTAAAAACAAAACCAAACCAAACAACAAAACAACCTCAATATGAAAAACCAAACCAGTTTGCATGTTCCCATTTTTGTGCTGCTGTAAAGCTGAAAATATTTTAACAAAACATCTCTTCTCATCAGCAGCAATGACAGAACTAGGTATGGATTCAGGAAAAAGGTATTTCACTGAAAGCAAGAATAGTACTTCAGACAGCATTGTATTTCTGTTCCCTGATGGAAGATTCTTTTGGTCAAAGTGTTGATTGTTTTAATTTTATATAAAAGCCCTGAAGGGAGTTCTAACCCCCTTTTGCCTCTAACCCCTCCCTCTCTCTCTGCCTCCCACCCACTGATGAAAAACCACCAGCCCCCAGTGCTCGGGCTGCACACACCAGTAAATCTGTGGAGCCTGAACATTCTGTCCATCTCCATCAGCTCGAGATCACACACGTGTGCCCCAGAGTTTCTCCTCCTCCTGGGCTGCAGCCGGGCTGCGGATGATGCGGGAGGCGGGAGAGCATCCCGCGGCCAGCTCCCTCGTGGCTCTGACCCGGGTACCATGTGCGGGGGAGCTGGGGATGCTCGTTGCTATAGCGACCGCTGCTAAAATGCTCCCCCTCCCCGCGCCGGGATGCAGCCAGTCGTTCTTGCGTTTGTGGGGGAAGGCCGGCGGTAGGGTTCCCCGGAGAGGCTGGAGCGGGGCTGACACTGTCTGGGAGGCGGTGGGGGAAGCCCCCCGGAGTCCCGTTGAGCAATGAGGCCACGCTGCTGGCTGCCTGTCCTTCCCCCGCCCGCCGCAGCTGCTCCCGCCATCCCTCCCTCCCTGCCTGCCTCCCGCCCATCCGCGCCTGTCGCCTCCCGCTCTCACCCAGCTCTCCCGGCGCGGGGTCCCTTCTCCCTGGCACTGCCTGGCCGGGAAAGGAGCCTGACTCATCCCGGCTGGGAGTCGGCAGATGCCGGAGGGAGCAGTGTCATCCCGTCGCCCTGCACCCGTGGAAGAAGGTAGGTGACAGGTGTCAGGGCATGTAGCGGTGCTTGCTGGGGATGCGGTGCATGGGAGCGAGGTCATGTCTGGGTCCCCAGTGATCGGCAGCTCTGTGCCCCAAGCTGCAGCCTGCACCGGGGTGCCCAGGTCTGGGCGAATCTCCTGCGGTCGAGGTGAGCCCACGGCTTGTAACCCTGCAAAACGAGTTGTGCTCCCAGCCATGCGCACGGGAGGGTTCTGTACCCAAATTCTCCTGTAGGAGCATTTTCTGCCGTGCCACTAACAACGTGGCCCCTGGGGCTCCTGTCACAAGTGTAACCACAACATCTCGGGGGCAGTGGGAGGTGGCATGGGGGATCCACGGGTGTCGTTGAAGGCAAGAGGCTGGAGTGAGGTGCAGCATGGGTTTAAAAGGGGTCAGACAGCTTATTTATGTAAGTCATGGGTTTAGATAGAAGACCAAGGACTCTTGTGTCTTTGGGGGGATGTTGATGTCCCATTGCAAAATGAGGTGCTGAAGATCAACTGGTCCAGCAAGGTTAAGGCACATTTTATATCTGCAGAACTGCTCCAGAAAGCTGACATTTTTTAATGAAACACCCTCTTTTCAGTATTTGCAGCCAAAATCTGCTCACCTGCCTGACAAAAGCAAGATGCTTCTCCAGGCCAGCCCTGCAGAGGCTGGAGGGGGGGGCTCTGACACCTCATCCAGCACTCAGCTTGGCCATGATGAGGACCCTTCGTTGAGGGGGAAGGGACGGGTGAGCAGCACGGGGACACAGCAGGATAGGGCTGCATAGCAAGTAGACTGAAGAATAGGTTGCTGGCAAGGAGCTAGGAAATGCTGGCTCTACTAGGAGGGATGAATTGGGAAGTGTGTAGGGCTGCTTTTTATTGCAGTGCTTTTTTTGGATAGCAGCTTCACTCACACATTTGGAAAGTGGATGATCAGGGAAGGGAATGAGTTTATTGGCTTTCCTCCCATCAGCCCATGAGGTCCAAGCTGAACTCACCTTCACAGTGTCCCTAATCCTGCCCATTGCAGTTGACAGCCAGGGACAGATACCAGCTGCAGACACCTCTGAAAAAGGGGTTTGCAGCAGCCTGAGACTCCCAGGATGTCTGCAGATGCAGCTGGGGGGCAAAGGGGGTGCAAAGGAGCTGCTTTCGCAGAGCATGTAGGAAAGCTGTGCTGAGGGGTTTCTGGCCCAGAGTTCAGACCCAGATACTGTTGCAGAAGGGGTTCGTGCCTAATTCCTTACACGGTCCCCTAAGGTGCATTAATGGAAGCCCCACAGCTCCTCACAACATCTCTGTGAGGTTGTTGCAAGTTATGGTGGGAGCTTTCCTCAGGAGTTGCTCACCTGAGGAAGGTACAGGCAGCCATAAAGAGGCAGCAGCAGTGCCCAGATCAGATCCATGCCAATAAGTGGGAGGAAATCAGGTGTTTTCTGCAGTTTCTTGCTTCTGGTAATAAGAATTGCAGCTTGTTTCAGATCTTAACCTGTGACAAAAAACTTACTTTTACAGGCCCTCCTGAGACAAGAGGTATCCAGACGATAAATGCTGCTGGGCACATTGGAAACAGCTGATGGCTGTGGTATTTAAAAAAAAAGCCCAGCCCCTGGTGTGGAAAAGGCATCAACCTTATGGGCCAGGAGCAGGGTAGAAGAAGAAAATGCTCAGAGCTCTCCCCAGCCTCCTATTAACCCACCCTGTGCCAGGAATTTGGGGATATATGGTTATTGCAGAGGGATGACTTGGGCGATGGTCAGACGTGATAGCTTTCATCCGTCTGGAAAATCAGGAGTTTGATGTGGGTGCACTTCATTGTGTCCCCACTGAAGTCAGTGAGCATTTCATCATTCCCACCAAGGGTGAGGGTTATGGAAAGCCCCCTTTCAGGACGGCATTTTTTGTGCCTGAGTCTGGCACCATTGTGCTCTCCCGAGCGTGAGGGTGCCAGGTTTAATCCACCAAAGCCTTTAACAAAGCTTTTTGATCCCCTTTTCTGTCCCTGCATGATCCACACCTTGGCTGTCATTTTCGTGCAGAGCAAGCAGCAGAGCTTAACAGGCTGGACACCGTTGCAGGTTGCAGTGTGGGTTGCTGTCTCCCTCCCAAAGGATGGAGATAAGGGATGGGATCAAATGTGATGCCATTACAGTTTTAAATTATCCTAAGTTAGGGTGCATGCCCTAAGCATGGCATCAGCAGGGCCATAATGGTGGGAAGAGAATGTGCCAGGGAACCAGCAGGTTATGGGGCTGGAACCCCATTTGTTCACCTGTCCAGAAATATTCAGCCCTTACATCTGGACAAGGAGGTGTTTGCTCCTTCCTTCTCTCCCATTTTTAGTGCTGGGCCAACAGCAATCAGACAGTGTGGTGTTGTTTTGTGTTCCCCAGGGCAACGCTGCTCCGGACTCACTGTGCACCTGGCTGGCCAGGGGTTTTTGGCAAAGCAGATCGGCTGCTCCTGGTGAGTGTCCCCCCCTGCACAGTGGCTGATGTTGGGGAGGGATCTCAGGTCTGCTCACAGACTGGTGCTGAACACAGGACCCTGATCCCTGGCAAAGCAGGACCTGAAATAGAGGTGCAGTAAGGGAGGGCTCAGTCCTGAGCCAGGCGAGCTCAGACTAGGAATTCAAAGGGGTAATGGAGTGTCAGGGGAAGCAGATTTTCCCTCAAGCAGGAGGTGAGAAGCAGCTGTATTTACCTACCACCTACCTTTAATCACTGGCAGCAGGGTTGGGGGCAAGCAAGCTCAAGCCCCTCTGTGGGGAGGGAGGAGGATTGACAATCTGTGCAGAGGTGCCAGCAATGACCCAAAAAGCATTGACCTCTCCCAGTGGATGAGGTGCCTTCATGTGCAACCAAGCATGAGCCAGGTGCAGCAGGGCTGTGAGGAGGGACTGGGCACAGCTAATGAGGCAGATGTCTTGTTTTGGTGGAGGTGTGTTTTGGGTGTTCCCACTGCATAAGCTTTCTCTCCTTTTCTCTGGCAGCCATGCCCCACTTCTTGGATTGGTTTGTGCCTGTGTATCTGATGATCTCTATTCTCATCCTGGTGGGCTTTGGAGCTTGCATTTACTACTTTGAACCAGGACTCCAGGAAGCTCATAAGTGGCGAACACAGAGACCAATCATGGAGCGAGACCTTCGGAAGACACTGATGATTCGGGACAACCTGGCCTTTGGGGTGCCTGAGGTCTGACAGGCTGCCCCTTGCAGCCAGAGGAATCTCTCCTGGGTAGGCAGCAGACCACAAGCCTCACTAGGGATGGTAGTCCTGTCCTGATAAAAGTGGGGCTGGTCTTCACTTTGCTCTCTGCTGGTCTGGGTCTCATACTCATCACTCACCATTCTGCCCCTTTGCTTCTTAGTCAAGATTTGTTTGGCTGGGCTTCCCATGTGCTCACAGCTCTTCAGCCAGCCAAGGACTTCGGCTCCTTCCTGTGGCCAAGACTGATGAGCCACTCAAATGAAATATCCCTTGCTAATCACCTGAGTTTGAGCTGCCAGGCATCTTGACAGGATCTTCAGTAGGAAAGGTACCAGGTTTTGCAAAAGGATGCAGAACCTTGTACTCCTATTCCCTAGGTTAAATCTAACACAGTCTGTCTACAGGGGTATTTTGGAGAAAATAAATTTGGTTTCAATACACACTGTTGCTTCAGCTGAGCTCTTCCCAGCACCCACTCTTGATGGTAGAATGGTGAGCTTGCTGAAGCTCTGTGCAGAGGGACCAAGGGCTCAGTGAGCCTCAGAGACTGAATGCCTTTATCCTTGCAAAATGCACACCCCTGCTGTGTCTGTTTGGGAGATGGAGGGCATCCATCCCTACATCCATTCCAGATGCACCACACTGAAATTAAAGGTCTTTTTTAAAGAGGTTGGTTCAAGTCCTGTGTCAAGCTAAGAATGTTCTGCAGCCCTCCATGCAGGGATGCTACCAGACTTACCACATCAGCTGCTTCTAATTTGCCTGACCTTCTGCTCCTCTGTCAAGGAGGGAGATGGGATAGTGTGTGAAGCTACTTGCACTTGTTCAGTCACTTGCACTGCAAAGCTCTACAGCTTTTCTCTTTCTTAACTGTTTCACAATGAAAGCTGTGAAGCATCCCTCAGCCTTTTTTTTCCCCTGCATGTCTCTGACAAGGAACATTGAGCCTGCCACCTAAATGGGCCTATTGTGCCACCTTTGCTTTCTGGACCCAAGCCGTATAAGGTGAGTCTGGCACAAAATCCCATGTTTATAGACTTTCTGCAGTGTCACAGGTATGACCAGCCACCAAAGTGCTCTATGAAGCTGTGACACTGGGGCTGAGAGTGATATCCCCATCCTCTCTCTCTCTGACAGCCCAGTGCAATACCCAGTGTATACAGGGAGGTTTGAGAGAGCAAGGAGCCTGTGGCAGAAAGTTGTCTCTTCTCCTCCTACCCCAACAGGCACCCTTTGCATGCATGTAGGTGCAATGGTGCTATCTATGAATGCTCTGGACACAGAGGGATTCTGTGTGTCCCACTCCTGCATATCCCAGGTATGTCAGCTGGTGCCACCATCCTATGTGCACACATCTGTGCATCCTGTGCCAGCCAGTATATTTGCAACTCATATCTCCAGTGTCCTTCCATTGTTATGGCTCTGTGCTCTAGTCCCCAGTGGCTCCTTTCAGCAGCAGGGGTTCCTCAGGCTAGCTCTGAAAATCTGCCACAGCTCCTGGCTTGTGTCACTCAGCCTCACCTGTGAACCTGGGAGCAGGAAGTTTTCTCCTCCATTCTCAAAGAAAGAAGGAGAGTTCATTGGGCTGCTGTGAGTGGTTTATGGAGGGGAATGCAGTGAGTGGGATTACTCTTCTGCCCAAAGCTTTCTTGCCCTGGCAAGCAAAGGCTCAAAGCACAAGGTGCAGCCTGAAAGTTGGTAATTCTCTGGGGATCCAAGTTAATTTTTAGCTCTAAGGAATGGATCAGGACATCCTGCAGATATCCTGGGTCTTCCTGGGACATTTCATCTACCAGACTGCAATTGCATTACCATTCTTTTCCACACCAAAACCAGGCACACTGGCAGGAGCTTTCTGGCGGTGTTTCAGACAGAGGAAAGTCAAGAGTCCTTTCATTCAGCCAGGTAACAGATACAGTGATGCAAGTCCCCTAACTGGGGAGTCTCACTTAAGAGGGAAATGCAGTGAATAGGATTACTGCTGTGCCCAAAGTTATACTTGCCCAGGCAAGCAAAGACTCAAAAGAGCAGGAGTAGTCTGAAACAGATACATTTTTATAACTTGGGGCTGTGAAATGGAAACGACCAGGGGCTGGGTTGCATGGCATGGTGTGCCACCCTCACCTGCACAGCTCACATTCCCTGCCCTCTGGCACATCACAGCCGTATCTTCAAACACCAACTGGGAAACCTGCTTCCTCACCTCAACTCCCTGATAGGTGGGATTGCCCTGTAAATGGAAACAGCTGAGCTGTGAGGTAGTATAAAAACCTCTCCACTGGAGCTGAGGGGCTTGGAGCAGTCAGGAAGAAGTTAAACTGTAGGGAGGGGAGTCTGCACTCACAGGGGTCCCCTCTCCCCTGCTCTGTGCTCTCCTCTGAGTGCTGCCGTGCCTGTGCTGAGCTCCACTCTGCCCGTGACTCAATGCAGAAACTGAGCAAAAGAAGACAGCAACTGGGTGAGGGCTGGATTAGAGGGAAACTAATTGTTCATCTCCTCTGGCTTACTTTTTGTGCTGTTAGTCCTGACACAATCAGTATTAAGCCAGGTATTTTCCATGGCTATGAAGGACTTTATTGTCAGCAGTGTCAAAGGCTTCCCCAGTGGAAGTGTGTGACAGACCGTGTGGTTGAAGTTTTGTTTTCCTGTTGCTCCCCTGGGAGCTGCCTCCCTTTAGCACTGGGCAGGCAGCAAGGAGCAGTCTGCAGTGAGGTTTCCTTTACAAGAGGGTAGGTCTCCATCCACCTTGCTCCTGTGCCAGCTACACTGCCAGGCTGTCTGGGAATAGTTAAAGGCAAATGCTGCCTGAAAACTGAGATGGTTTCTCCTGTGTGGGATGAGTGCTGCCAGAAAGACCTCAGGGGAGAATGAAATAGTTACAGATACTGAATTAAACTGCATAAAGAATCAGAGAAGGTCATTATTGCTGGAAATACTACAAGTATCAGGTTGGTTTTTTTCATGTTTTCTGTCTCTTTGCCCTTAAGGAAGCAGAGAACTTGCACTGTCCTGAGCTCTGCCTTCCACCAGTATTCCCAGTAATGATGTGGATCATTGGATGGTGATTCCTCTTCCACTTCCCTCAGCCCTGGTCACCTGAAATAATGCAATCTTTGTCCCTGCCACACTGTGGGTGCCTGTCTCTCCTTTTGTTTGCTCTCACTTGCTCATCAAACCATTCATATTCTCATCCCATGCCACCAAAACACCTTTCTTCTTTCCTTCTTGTTTATTATGTTGCCCTTCAAAGTTTCTTACAGTGAGGAAGGTGTAAAGTGGCAAGCTGAATTTCTCTTGACCCTGAAAATGCCACAAAGCTGGCAAAATTAAGAAACAATCATAATAATGATAATAGTGAAGAAGCAAAAGAAAATCAGCATAAGGGAATGAAGTGTCAATTTGGAAGAACATCCAACAAGTGATCACTGAACTTGTGCAGTGGAATATAAATTGTTGCACTGAAATATGCCATTTGAGGGGGGACAAAACTAAGAGAGGAAGGGAAGGCATTTCAAAAATTCAAATATTTATTTATTTTTTTAAATCACACCCAGTGTCCTTGGAAGCAGGCAGCACAGGCCTGACCTGGCAGGTCTGCATCACTCTTCCACCTCCTGCCATAGGAACAGGGCACGGGGTCATGTTGTGGGGCTGCTGGTGGCAGAGGTCAGGAAGGTGCAGGACAAGGGCAGGAGTGGCCATGGCACCCAGCGTGGGAGCCAGCCATGCAGGCCACAAGAGCCCCATTGTCCCAGCTGGAGGCGGGCTGGCCGGACAGGGCTGGAGGTGGGGGCTCAAGCATGTGCATGACGGCAGCCCCAGGAGCCCTGCACCCCGAAACACCCTGACAGCAGGGACCGCCTGGGACCCCGGCCCCTGCCCTGCACCTCTGCTTCCAGCCACAGCTGACCGCCATGGAGGAGGAGATGGGCCTTCACCGCAGCTGCCTGTCCGCCGCAGGGAGCCCCAGCCGCACGCCGGGCCCCGCCGCTGCCCGCCCGAAGCGGAGCTGCCTCTCGGTCACCCTGCGCCGTGCCCCCGGGGCCGCCGGGCCGCTGCCCTGGCAGCGGCTGCGGGGCCCGGCCCCCGTCACCCCAATCCTCCCGCGGCCCCGGCCCGTGGCGGCCGAGGGGCCCCAGCGGCACGGCAGCTCTGACGGGGCCGAGGCCACCCCGGTGGCGAAGATGGGGCTGTCCTGCGCCCCACCATGCTACGGTGGGTCTCCCTGACGGGTTGGGCTGGGCTGGCAGAGGGAGGGTGGGAGGGAGGCACCAAGGGGTCCCTCGGCGATGGCGTGGAGCCCAGCATGGGGCAGGACCCTTCAGAAGAGGTAGGGTGATGAGAGGGAGGATGGGGGCTTCCTTCCCTTAGAGTGATTTCCTCTTGACCCACACCAGAATCATGGGTGGGCAATAGCTGCTGGGAGGACAGCCCTTGTGTTTGTGAGACTGGCAGCCAGCAGGGAGACGGGCAACTGTGGCTGCCATGTCAGGACATTTTCTGGGTGCTGGAGTGCCTGCCTGTCGGAAACCAGTCTGTCCACTGCTCAGCCTAGCCCGGGGTAGCTGCTGACAATTACTTCTAAATGTTCCTGTAACCTGCAGTGGGTGCAGTTTTTGTCCCAGAGCACTTGAAAAAGAGGAACCCCAAACCCTTGCCAAGTCTGCCAGGCATCCCACAGCCTGGCCATCACCCAGGGGTGTTGTCTTGTGGAGGAACACGTGGTGCTCCTGTCATCCCACTGACTGGAGGGTCAGAGCATTCCCATGTGTTGGTGCCCCAGCACAGCATGACAGGGACACAGTGCATGCCGGAGCCAGGGCTCACAGATGTAGGAGAAGGAAATGCAAAGCAGGGAAAAGGCATCCCCATCCAAAGATGCAAGCAGCCAGAGACATCCACACAGCTCTCTAGGCACAGACACATCCACAGGGCACATGGAGGTGCCTGCCAGAGCACACAGGGATATGACCCGTGTACCCCAACATGGTCCAGGTGGCAGGACCTGTCCGTGCTCACCAGACGCAGCCATACACATGTTTGTACACACATGCACGCAGAGGGGACAGCGCTGCCTCTGCCGCTGCGCCTTGGGCTGACAGCCAGGAATCATGGTGCTGGAGGAGAAAAGGTTTCTCACACCTTCACAGCCAAGCTGAAGGGCAAATCTCTTTTGATGAACCAACACATTCTCAATTTCCTCCCTCTGGGAAAGCAAGAGATTTTGCAATCCCCTGATCCTACGAAATACCTAGGGGCAAAGAGCACCGTTTCTTAACCCCGCCGGAACTAAGCTGTGAAGGGTTAAATATGCCCCTCCCTAAACAAGCAGAGATGCTGAAAAGGCTGGGGAATTGGGAGGGAAAAGGGCAGGAAAATGCCTGTGGGGTGTGGGTGTGCAATGAGGGCCCCTCCAGGACATGGGGGCCCCATCGGCAGCGGCCCCTCCGATCCCGAGGCCATGCACCCCCCCGCAAGTCAGGGAGGCTGGGGGGGCCTGGGATGGAGCCGGGGGAGGGTGCGCGGGGGGAGATTTTGCGGAGATGTTTAATATTCAGGTCACATGACGATGGCAGCAGGAGCAGCACCAGCATCCCCGCTCTGCTGAAATAGCCACTGGAGAAGGAAGGGAAGGAGAAAGGGGGAGAAGAGGACACAGGGAAGAAAGACAAAGGTAAAAGCAAGTGGAGCTTTGTAGTTCACCGTGCTGCTTCATCAGCGTCAGGCTAGAAAAGTGGGGGGAGACCCACCCCCTTGGGAGAGGATTCGGAGACAAAGGAAGCTTCATGTTCAAAGGTAGGATGCTCCGGGCTTGGCAGGGCTGGGCAACGCCAGAGGGACACCGCTGGGGCTTTTTGCGCAGGCATCCTCCCCCGTGCCCCCACTCTGCCCAGCTCTGGGCATGGAGGAAGGATAACCCCGGAGGGCAGTGGGGGAAATCGGTCCTAGCTTTGTCTTTCCTCTGTTTTTTTTTTTTTTTTTTTTTTTTGGTTTTTTTTTTTCCTTTTGGTGGCAGCAGTTTTGTATGAAGAAGGAGCAGGGCTGGTTGTGGTGCTGATGCAGAGTAGCTAGAGCCAGGCACTGCTTTGAAAGGAAGGGATAATCCAGCTGGGGAGTGTCCACAAGCTCCTCAGCACCTGGCTTGTCCCTTGCCAGTGACAGGCAGTGGGGATGTCCTGTGCCTCTCTCTCCCTGGGCATCTGCACAGGAGCCAGCAGGCATGTGAGCAGGGGCACAGGCAGCTGTGATGGTGTGGCTACCACGGTCCAGGGGTGCTCAGCATCCTCCTGCCTTGTGATATAGCTGTGCCACTCAAGGGGTGAACTGGGATACAGGACTGTATCTCCAGACTGTAGAGCTGGAGAGCAGCACCAAGGGCATAGCTGGGGCTGTGGTGGCTGGGCTGGGGATGTGTCCAGCTCCTTCACCTCCAGATTTTGCATCTCCAGAGAGTCTTCAGCACATGCTGCCCTAGATTTCACTGCAAGCTGGGCTTTTGCCCAAGCTCTTTGCAGAGTGCTGAGGGGAAGAAAGGTTGCTGTCAGGAAGGCTGCAGCAGCCCAGAGGACTGGGATGATCTTCAAGCCGGGCAAAATGATCTGGTAAGAAGAATGGTTCTGTTCTGTGCTCTGAGGTCAGGCAGTACATCCGGCGGTGGGGCTCAGCTATTGCCCTGCACAGCAGAAAGACATGCCCTGGGGTCATCATAGGAACTGAGTAGGGAAAGGTATTTTTTTAGTGGAGAGATGCTCAGTCCAGCACCTCTGCAGATCTGAAGCAAGGAGCCCATGATGCCCATGAGCTCCAGGGAGGCTGTACTACTGGAGTAGCTGCTTGCTTTCTTTACTAGGAACCTGGCATCCTGGCCCCTTTGAGGGCCTGCTTCTGCCAGTCACCTTCAGATCTGCAGGTTCAGGTTTTGAACTCATCCCTCCTCCCTGTTCCATATCTACAGGGAGCGGGACTGTGGGTCCAGGACCGTATGGGTGGAAGGGGCTGGGGTGAGATGTGTGTGAGGATCACTGCCTCCAGCTGCAGAGGGACAACCTCATGCTACACTGGAGGAGAGCTGCAGCAAGGCCATCCATGTGTTATGTGGGGGTTAAATAGCTTTTCCTTGCTGGAAGCTGGTTTGTGGTGAGCACTGTGTGCAGCTCTCCCTCCCTCTTGCCAGACAAAGGATGGGAAGGCAGGGGGAGGGGATGCGACTGTATCTGGGTTATCAGGACATAGTAGATGTTGGTCCCCACTACCTGAGCCCCCAGGGGTCCTGCAGGGCACCTCTGTCCCCACACAAGTCCTGCGAACATCAGAGCATGAAGGGTGAGCTGCAGTAGTGGTGTCTGCTGCTGGCCACATATGCTGGCCTTCCAGGAAGAGGTTCTGGGGTGGCTCAATGGGTATCAGAAGCAGGAGCTAATTGGGACAATGGGGACCTCTCTGGGCATTCATTCTGGTTCTTCCTGTCCCTTCCTCAAAAGCTATGCCTTCCCTTGATCCAGTCACATGGAGCATCTCCTGTGAGCCAGATATTATTCCCTAAATGCCCAGCCCAGGGCCACCTCATATCGGATCTGGGCAGCAGGGTGGTATCACCAGCTACAGCCCTCTTAAATGAGCTTCTCTTAGCACAGAGAACAAAGCAGCAAGGAAAAGGGAGGCCTTGCAAACAGCAGATGTAAGTGGTTAACCTTTGCTAGCCATACTGGCTGTAGTGCCCTCTAACGCATTCATTACAGGGGACAGCTGCGAGGGCCACGGGATGTGCCCAGGACACAGAATGCCACCCCTTGACCAGCCACTCAGTGTGTCAGGAGCCTTCCTAGCACCATTAGCTTTAGTGCACATAAAACAGAGCCACTCCCAGGAGAAGAGGAAGGCATGTTTCATGTCTCAAGGTGCCTCTTACAGTTCTGGTCCTGGTTTTGCACACCCCAGCACCAGGCTGTTCCACAGCTGGCTCCTTGAATTCACCTGTAGGAGGCAAAAGGTCAAAAGTCATATGCAGAAAGATGAGCCCTGGGAAAATTTCTGCAAAATGGGGACTTCCCTGCCTAAGGCTGTATGGGAAGGAACCCCACACAGAGAAGGCGTCAAGTGGCCTAGAGGAGAAAAGTAGGTGGCTTATCCTGACACCTTGAATGTTCTGATATAAAATCTAGGAAATATATTTAAGGAGACTTTGGGAAATCTTTTCTCCTGGTCTCAGGGTTTTCTATAGCTGCCCAAGAACCTGAATCTGAAACATCTGCCCTAGTCACTGCAAGCTCCTGGCTCCAACAGTGAAGCTTGCAAAGGAATGGTCTTGTATTATGATGTCCACAGCAGTTAGCAACATCTACTGGCTCTGGGCAAGGCTTTCCTTGGTGAGACTGAGGGATGAGTTATGAACCTCTTAGTGAGCCTTGAGGATGACAGAAAATTCCCTCCTTCCTTCTCCCTGTATAAGAACAAATGTTGAAGGAATAAAGGAGACAGTAACAGATTCCCTGAGGAAAAGCTACTACCTAGGCAGTGAAAGGGTCACAGCCCACATGGCCCATGTTCTGCACCCATCCCATGAAGCTGCGCAGCTAGGCTTTCTTCCTATCTTGACCTGTTCCCTTCCACCTTTGGAGTTTATTTGCCCCCATTTCTCCAGTAGCCAAGTGCCTCACTGGGCCCACAGCCCCCTGTCCCTAATTCCCTCATTGTTCCATTTCTCTCTCTCTTCTCCCATTCTTAGGGCTAGGTAGGATCCCAGCAGGGCTGTGTGGGGTGTATATGGAGAATGCTGCAGCAGCATAAGGGACACGGCACAGCCACACAACCATGACACAGTGATGTGGGCAGCCTGGGAGAGGACGAATGAAGGGTAGGGTGCAGAACTGGCTGGCCTGGCCCCCTGTGCTGTACCATAGAGATGGGCTTTCCTGGCTCACATCAGCTTTGATAAATCTGAAAAAAGACAATGGGAACCTCAAGGGATGCTTTGTCAGCAGGAAAGGCACATACTAGTTGTGATGGGTGTGAGAGAGAATTGCAGCTGAGAAGCACTTGGCATGGCAGGCTGCCTCCTCCAGCAGCTGCCTGGCAGCATGAGGTGCTCCAAATTGCCAGTTTAACTCAAGACAATGGTCCATCTCGTGCTCTGCTTCCCCCAGGGTGCTGCTCACTGCTTCAGGAGAGGATGATGATAGTCCAGGGTGCAGTGGGGAAAAGCAGGAGGGGGGGCCGTCCTCCCATGGACCTCTCCTGTGTGGGCAAGGTGGAACAGAGGTGGCACAAGAGCCTTCAGATGTTACCCACATGAGTGAGTACATGAGTGCCTGTGCTACTGTTGTCTCACACAGGGGAAAACTTCTTCTCCCCATTTAATATAAAAGACTTCCCAAGCAGTGAAAAGGAGCTGGGTGGAGGCACCCGTCTCTCTGCCAAGGGTGGCCCTTCCACAAGGTCTTTCCTTAGCCCATAATAGTGGGATATTACAGCTTATAAAAAATGTAAAATCTTCACTGTGTAGAGCAGCCCTTGTGTCAGCACTGGAGCTTTTATGTGGGAGTGCCAGGCAGAGTTCCCTTTCAGCCACCGAGCGTGCTCCAGCCTAACTCTGTCCTTGAACAAAATCTTTCTGACCTCTTCTCAGTCTGTCTCTGCCTGGCTTGACTAAGCTGTCACAGGGACCCCAGACTGGTGCCATCAATCTCACCAGTTTGGTGACTTCTGACTCATTTTCCTTGTGAAGAGGGGCATATGTCACCACCAAATGGCAGTTGCCTGCCTAGCTGCTCATGTCCTTTTCTGCTGCCAGTGGATTCTGATACATGGAGGAAAAAAACTGCCAGAATGATGGAAAGGGATAATTTGGTCTAAGATACTTGAACTGAAGTGGCATCCAAAACAAATGAAGTACTTACCAAGTAAAAATGTATTCTGTATCTGTCCTGGAGAAATAACCTTCTAATGAGACAAAACATGGGAGTCAAGTGGGAGAACCTCTAACTTGCAGCTGGCTTGTATATGAAAGGTATTTGATTCCTATCCCCTTAATCTTCCTTTCCAGATTCATCCCCCATGCCTGCCTTCCCCACCAATTAGAGCTTTTCTTCCATGCCCTGTCCTCTCCCAACCTCCGCTTCCTCCCAGCGGGTGGGAGCTACTCACTAATGAGACAGAGATAAATGGATGAGGTCTGCCCCTAGCAATGTGTGCCATCACCCAAAAAAGGGTCAGGGAGGTTGGAAAGGCCTTCGGGGTTTTCTTTTTACCCAATTGTTTTGCATGGAAGACATGAGGAAGCAGAGATGAGGAGGGAAAGAGGCAGATAATTAATTTTCTGATCATGATGATTAGTTTCTTGAGTTTGACAAAAAACATTGGTCTGTGGGTGGGAGGCAAGCATAGAGATTATGGCCATGCTTTCACTTCCACCACTGTCTTCCTCTGAGGAACTCAGCCAGTGCACCACAGCCAGTAATGCAGCCACCCCTGGCAAGGGCCAACATGCAAGTCCTCGTGGTACATCCCAAACTCTGTTTCAATGCCAGGACTTGACACATAATTTTTTAAAGTCTGTTCCATTGCAAATTTTATGGTGAATTTGGAGGGGCAAAACATTGGTGATCCTGTTGAGAGCTGGGAGACAAATATAAGGAGACAACACCCAGAGCTTTGGGTACCTGATTATCAGCCCAGCCAGCCTTGCTGCCCCTGCTCCTGCTGTTTGGAGGTAGCCATCAATACACTGCATTCTCAGTGAACCCCACTTCACCTCCTCATCTGGAGTGGGACATAGAAGAGTGTGCTAGAAACTCAAGCAGATGTTGCTCCATGATGAGCCTTACCACTAAAATCTTGACTTTCAGTTATTCTCAATAGCCCTTGAAAAGGCTGCCCTCAGCCCCTGTGACAGTTCAGCAAGGAGGCTGTTGTTACACCTCAGTGATGATTTTTCAATCTTTGTCCCCATGCAGGACCAGTGGAGAGCAAAAACGAAGCAGCCATGTCTGAGCTGGTCCCAGAGCCACGACAAAAGCCAGTCGTACCAATGAAGCCCATGGGCATCAACACCAGCTTGCTGGGCTACATTGGTATTGACACCATAATTGAGCAGATGCGCAAGAAAACCATGAAGACAGGTTTCGACTTCAACATCATGGTTGTAGGTAGGCAGAGACCAGCTGAGGGACTGGGAACCATGGCCAGGGACTGTCCCCTGAGACCAGGTGGGAGAGCAAGCCCTGCGGGGAGGGCATGAGGGCGCAGACAAAAGTTGCTCTGAGGGAAAACAGAGCCTGAACAAGGCAAGGAGACACCTCCAGCCCCTTCCCCTGCCAGCCTGGCTCTGTTATTTGGGCCTGCTGTCATCACCAGGCTGTGGCAAATGTCACAAGCTTCCTCTCTGCAATCCTCAGGTCAGAGCGGACTGGGAAAGTCAACACTGGTAAACACCCTCTTCAAATCCCAGGTGAGCCGCAAATCTTCAGGCTGGAACCGGGAGGAGAAGATCCCCAAGACAGTGGAGATCAAAGCTATTGGGCATGGTAAGAGCCAGGCTGCTGGGGTGGAAGCAATACTGATGCCTCAGCATAGTTTTGCAGAAGATTGCAGCAGTCTACACAAATAATTCTTTGGTATAAGGCAGCCCTTTCTCCATAGGAAGCTAAAGGACAGTTTTAGATGGCCTCAGAGACAGCCAAGATTTTTCTTAAACTGGAATGCCTCTGATGCCACAGCCAAAAGTGAGGGGTAGACAAATAGTTAGAGAGATTTCATCACCTAAGACATTAGTCTGCAGTTGTGGATTAAGCCTTGCTGTAAGTAATTTTCATCTGCAGTTACATTTAATAAGCTACACAAGTTGCATTGTTGGGTCCCATCCCAAGCCTGGTAGTGCACAGCTCCTCACAAAGCATCAGCATAACTCCTACAGTGGTGCAGGGTAATGAGCATCATCTCAGATTCAGGATGATGTGTTAGAGGGGAGAAGTTGTGTTACAGTAGGTAATACTGAGCACAAATCCATTTTCCTTTGGCAGAGTGGTGTAAGGTAGCTTTTGTGTAGATATTACCAAAATTTGGAGTCAGACATGGAAATGAGGGTCACAACTGTTGAGGCATGACACAAGCTGGTCTGGTTATGCTTGCTGGGCAGGGATGAGGGCAGAGCTCTCTTGTTCCCTTGTGTGTGGGACACAAAGACATGGTTCATGAGAGAGCAAGTCCCCAGGGAGGAGTATGACTGTTTGCAATTTCTCCCCCAGTCATTGAAGAAGGTGGTGTGAAAATGAAGCTGACAGTGATTGACACACCAGGATTTGGGGACCAGATCAACAATGAGAACTGGTGAGTTTTACAAGGTAAAGGCCTTGTGTCCCAGAAAGGGCCGAAGTTAAGATGGTATATGAGTGATTGTCATCTGCTTGGCCCTTGAAAGCATCTGGGATCTTGTTGCACTTGGGAGCTGGTAATGGAGCCATGGGACAGTGAAACCATGGGTCTGTGTGTGTGATTGGGGGGTATGCACATATTACATGGTGAGTGCACAGGAACTCTTAATCATCTGTGCTGATGGCAAGATGCTTCAGGTGGATTTTTTTTTATGCCTGAGACTGCTTTGCCCTCAGAGATGAGAACACTGTAGGCAGGAACATGAGGAGATTTGTACCTGTCTATTCATCTCTTTCTCCCACTTCAACAGCTGGGAGCCTATTGAGAAATACATCAACGAGCAATATGAAAAGTTTTTGAAAGAGGAGGTGAATATTGCAAGGAAGAAACGAATTCCAGACACACGTGTGCACTGCTGCCTCTACTTCATCTCCCCTACGGGACACTCGTATGTACACAGTCCCTTGTCCTTTCTCCAGCCCTTGGTACCTCTGTGCCAGATATATACCCTACACTGCCACACCTCTGACATGGATCCAGGGATCCTGCCAGCAGGACTGGGCACTGTTTAGCCTAACTTTGGGAGCTGTGAGGTTTGAAAGGGTCTAAGATTAGAAGAGCAGGAGAAATGCCACTGTGTTTTTTGGGAGAGGGCAGAATGGATGGGAGGAAGGAGATGAGAACATGGTGGCAGCAAGCAAGGTATGTACAAGGGAGGGTTCACTGGTGTCCTGATGTTTGGACAGTCATTAGGATTAAAGGCGAGGAGGGTAAAATTGACCCCTTTCATCTTGTTCCTTCTTGGGCTGCAGCTTGCGGCCTTTGGACCTGGAGTTCATGAAACATCTCAGCAAGGTGGTGAACATCATCCCAGTTATTGCTAAGGCTGACACCATGACCTTGGAGGAGAAAACTGAATTCAAACAAAGAGTGAGTATCTCTTCTTCTGAATGAGATCCTTCCCTGCCCTGGCTTGGAGGTGGGAGAAATGAATGGTATCCTTCTTCCTGGGATTGCAGTGCAATTGCACAACCCCAGGGTATGCACAGAGTCCAATGCTGGATTGGTGGGTTAAGTCCTAAAAATGCAGCTGTTTATATCCCTGGGGGCATCTGTTAGAGAAGGAAGGAATGTGTGTATCCTTGTGACATCTTGTGATATGTTCTGTCATGGGAACTGGAGAGCCAGACAAGTAACTGAGGTTGGGAGAAAGACTCACCATTGCTGCCTTGTGTCCTCACTTTACTGTGCACTTCCTTGGGACAATCCCTCCAGCTTCTGCCCACTGGAAGGATGTCCCAGATGTGTTTGCCTGGCCTTGCCAACTGCCTTCCCTTCGGGTTTGTGCTGCTTTGTGCTCCAAAATGTCTCTCTGATTAGGTGCGCAAGGAACTAGAAGTAAATGGGATCGAGTTTTATCCCCAGAAAGAATTTGATGAGGACTTGGAGGATAAAACAGAGAACGACAAAATCAGGGTAGGAAACATTTTATTGTGGGAGGGGAAGGGTGGATGAGGAGGGCATCACATTTTGTTCTGCACTTCAGCATCATTGCCCTCACACATAAGAAATAAACTGCTTTTTAATCTCCATTCCTGTGGTAATTGCAGTCTCTTTCCAGGGATATCTTTAAAGCAGAGTAAACCTAGGAGCATCTGCACAGCCCTATGGATCGCAGTCCTCTGCACTCTGTCCTCTGGAAAAAGATAGTTTCTCCCTGTGCTTAGAGATATGCGAGTCCCCAGTAGCTTCACCTATGGTTCTACTTCCCAGGAAATCTGCACACTTACTCCATTTTTGGCTTTCCTCAGTACAATCTCAGCCATTAAACTTGATGCATGTTCATGTGGCTTATGGGGAAGGATTTTGAGTCCCATCTTTCTATTGTAAAGAACTACGAATATGGCAAGAAATAGTCACCTCGAATTATCCACATGAGCAGATCTGGGCTGACAGACCCTCTGTTGGTTATGCTAAGGTACTTCTATGGTCACCCCCCTCAGAAATGCTTGAGGTAGGTGCAGAAAAGCTCTGCCCCTGCTCTGGAGCCCTTGGCACTGCTGCAAGCTACCCACTAAGTTTGTTGGGGTGCAAGGACACCTGGAAAGCAAGAGCCCAGAATTCTAGGAATAGCACTGAGGGGTGAAAAGGACAGCCAGTGAAGTTTTTTTCTGAAGAATCTGTCCTCTTGGAAAGGGCCTTGTGTTTGTTGAGCTGAGACATGGAAAGGTGGATGGGGAACCATGGTGGTGCTGGTCTCTGGAATGGGTTCAATGGATCTTTCCACGTGTCTCTCCCCAGCAGGAAAGCATGCCCTTTGCAGTAGTGGGCAGTGACAAGGAGTACCAAGTGAATGGCAAAAGAGTCCTGGGCAGGAAAACACCTTGGGGAATCATTGAAGGTAAAAAACCTCTTGCTTATGGGAGCTGAAAGTATTGTCTGCAGATCACAGTAATAGACAAGGGTCCAGGTAGCATGTCCTGTGGCTACCTTCCCATCCCATTTGTGACAAACTGCTTGAAGCCAAGCAAAAGGAGAATTCTCAAATAGCTGTGCCAGGAGGGAACTGCCATGGTCAATATGGTGCCACTGTCACCACCTGGCAGAAGCTGGAGCCACTCTGAACACCATGGTGTGTGAAGCTAAGCTCTGGAGGTTGCCTTGGTTTTCAAATGAAAATTCCTGTGTAATGCTCAGCATCCCTTAGTGTGTCTCCTCTATGCTCGACAGTGTGGCGTTCAGACAACTCTCCTTTCTGAAGTATGCAAGCTCTACCCACTTGGAACCTGCCCCCATGGCAGTGACTTTCCCATGCTCTATAACCACAAAGGAGCTATGGAAAATATCAAATGTAACAATTGCTTGCTTTCTTTTCAGTGGAAAACCTCAATCACTGTGAATTTGCCCTACTTCGAGATTTTGTCATCAGGTAAGGTCATGGTCATGCACCAGTTTGCTCTTGACAAGCTGGGAGTCTTCCTGAGATCCAGTCAGAATGAAATGGCCCATACTAAAAGGGAAATAAAGTAAATTTCAGGCAGTGAAAGCTTATGTGGTGTAGAGTTGGACTGAGTTAAAGGGTAGATATTCTGGTGCCTCTCTTAGTGACATGACCACTATGTCAGGGAGGTGCTAGTTTTCATGTATGAGCTGGATGCCTGGAGAAAAGCAGTATACTACTACCCTCTCAAGGCTGCAAAAACCTGCACTAAGGGAGTTTTTTAAAAAATCCCATTAAGGTTTCAAAAACTTTTATGTGCTGCTGACAATGGGTCAGTAATAAAGAGGTCACTACCACATCCTAGACTGTGTTTCCTTCCAGGTTGAAGGATGTGCTGGAACATATGAGCTAGAAGTGAAAAGCTTCATATTTCATTAGCTTTCATTGTCCTGTGTTATTTCTACTCTGTTTCATGAAGTTGCTTCAGCACAAATTCTGCAGGAGAGCTGTAGATCCAGGGTCATCTCTCTTCCCTACAAAAACAGCACAAAAAATAAGAAAATACCAGAAACACAGTTCAAAACCAAAGCACTTTGACTCGTTCCACTTGTGGGTATGGTGCTATTGAGACATTTGGCCAGGTACAATGCTTTGACATCACCCTACTTTCTTCTTTTTGTTTTGTAATACCTTCTGCAGCAGAGGTGCTTTTCCGAAGTCTTTCAGTAAAAACATCCTACCCAAATGATCATCACAAAGACTATAACAATCCAAGCCCCCAGGCTGTGTATAGAGGTTAGAGATGATGCTCACAGCAATGTTCTGCAGTTTATGATCTGCAGTGAACCTGATACACCTCCTGATGCTTCCTTGCCTCACCGCTGCTTCAGATAAGCCCCAGTCTGCTCTGACACACCAGGATGGCCAGTGGCTGTGCCAGTGGCATAGGTGAGAGAAGGGCAGAGCACTGTCAAGCATAGCCAGGAATTTCAGTCTATGTCCTGCATCCTGCCTGTGTGTTCTCAAATGCTGATACTCTAGCTCTCAGTTGTGTATCATGGCACCCATGCTATCCACCCATGCAGAAAGAGGGCTAACAATAATTAGCTAAACTGACTGACTGAAAAAATCTTCCATTTATTTTGGGGAATAAAACTATCATCAGAAGGATAATACTTACTGTGCTGATATTGGCTAACATATCCTCTTTCCCAACCCACTTTGTACCCTGCAGGACCCACCTTCAGGACCTAAAAGAAGTGACCCACAACATCCACTATGAGACCTACAGGGCCAAAAGGCTGAATGACAATGGAGGGCTGCCCCCCATGACTGTTGAGACAGAGGAAAACCACGAAAGTAACCTGTGAAAGACCTTCCCCCTCCACGGTCTCCTGGTGACTCTGGATAGACAACCCACCCCTGCTACCCTTGACTCAACCATGGGCCTGTCTCTGAAGCATGTGGCACATCCTCCGTGGGAGTGAGAGGATGCAAGTGTGAGTGTGTGCGGGCGTGCATGTGCCTCCCTGTGTGCCAGAGAGGGACAAGGGCATCTCCCCCATCCTTCCCAGAGTGTCCCGTTCTCAGTTTGGTTTTTGCACAGTGGACTGTCCGTCAGCTTCCTTTCTCTCGTTTCTGTGTCTCAGCTCTGTATCTTGCCTGGGGGAAATAGTGCTTGGGGGGAAGGATTTCTAGAGGCATGGATTTTGGAGGGGGGAGGTGTGGGGCATGCTGTAGTCCTGTTTTTATCACTTGGAGACATGGCAAGGAGAGACTCGGAGAAATGGTGGAGTCAATGCATGCATGTTTCAAGAGATGTCAGCAGAGATTTCTCTTGGATCTTCCATGGGTGTAAAGGCAGCTGGTTGGTCTGAGGGCATGGTGGCCTGGCATTTTATCCCCTTTTCTTGCTGCGGCTTCCCAAAGGGAAATGGCAGCTTGGAACAGGGTAGATGAGAGAAGACTGGCACGTTTTGTAGTTCAGAGCAAGTGACTGGTGGGAGGAGACAGAATTAGTTCTTGGCCTATAGCATCTGTTTGAGAAGAATCAAAGTACTTGGGGAAAATGGATATATTTTCCAAAAGAAGTAAAGCCCAGGGGGAAAAAATGTGTTCCTGCTGCAGAGGGTGCATTTGCCCTGCCCAGCACGAAGGTCAAAAGCCATGCTTTTACCTTCAAGCATGCCAGGCATTTGAGTCTGTGCAGATCAGACCAATCTGTGCAGGGGTCACCCCAGCTCATGGAGTCACCCCATCCCCTGCTGCAATCCCCCACTGCAGTGGTCTCTCTCCAGCAGCACTGAGCAGGTCCTGGCCAAACCCTTCCCCACAAGATGGTCCCTCGGCTGTACGAGCACTGGGAAGACAGTGCCACAGGGGTTCCCTGCTGGGACCTCCCCCAGGGACAGCTCCACTTGGCATAGCACCTTGGGCATCTTGGAGGAGTGCAAACAGCCATGGATTGAGAAGCACTGGGCCAGGGTGGGGGCACAAGAGATACCTCTTCCTCATTCTCCTCATTGAAATGGCTGCATTTGCTACTGTAGCAGTGCCGTTCCTCTGCTCTGTTACTGTCCTATGTCCTCCTCCACTCCTGTGCTTTTGTCCTCATTCCCTTTTAGCCCTCCATAGCTTTCTTCCTTCCTTTCTTTCCCTGTCCCACTCTCTCTGTTTTTTATCCTTTAAGTCTCTCCTTCATTTCTCCAAGTATTTGAATATTCCTCTTCTCTAGGCTGTTTCCTCCCTCTCCCAAGCTCTCACGCCTTCTTAACAATGTGCTTTCGTGTCCTGTTGAGAAGCTGTTGTTTTACCTTTCCCTGGAGGGGATGGGGAGGGACGGTAAAGACCTGTGAGCAGAAAGAGGCACAGCTTCACTGAAGACCACATGCTTGTGTTTAGCTGGTGTGTCAGCTGTTTTCTGGGTGTCCCTGAGTGAGGGGACAGTCAGGGCTGTCTGGGCAGAAGGAAGGAGAGGAGAAGCCCAGAGATGTCCTGAGTTCGGCAGTGTCTGCCTGTCTCTGCGTGTCACATGGCTGGCAGGGGCTGTCCCCCTCCAGGAGAGCTGCCATCCGCGCTTAAAACGCATGTGTGGAATGCCATGGCCTGGCATGGCAGCACCATGGGGGAAGTGCAGGGACTTGGGGTGGGGGTTGGAAAGGCTGGCACTGGGGGAAGGAAGAAGAAAACAGCAAACAAGCAGCAGAGGAGGACTCAAGTCAAACTTGATGTTGGTTGACGGAGCTATATGGGGGCCAGGGCTGGCAATAGGGTTCTCCAAGCCTTAGCAAAACTGTCAGGAGCGTATGTCCATCTTGTGGCTTTCTCTGGTGCTGTCACTGCAAAGCAAGGGTTCTCTTCACTCTCATTCCCACCTGTCCACACAAATCAGCCATTCTCAGCACCACTAGGATGTGAGGGCCATACCAGCACTTCCTTTCACCACCCATGTTCACAGCTCCTGGTGTTCCTGTATGCAGTGTGTGCGTGCAGCCTTGCACACCCTTCCCCTGCACTAAGCCTCCTCAGTCCTGCAGGGACCAGGAGCCTTGTCACTGGTGCCAGCAGCCATACCATGGAGCCTTGCCACGCTGGCACCCATCCTGCCACACAACCAGCCCTCCTCTGCCCAAGGACATCAAAGACGTGAACCTCAGCAAAGACACTGCCAGGGTTCTGCTTCTTCACAGCACTGAAGCACGAAGCCAGTCCCATCACCTTCACCCTGGGCTACAGAATAGTAACATTTATGACTTTTGGGCCCAACTAAGGGTTAGGGCAGAGACACAATGCTGCCCTGCTTAAAGAAAGCAAAGCAGACCCATGCAATACAAGAGAGACTTTCCTTTGCCTGTACTGTGGATTTCAAAGACAAGGTTGTGTGTTTTGCCCTATAGGTTTAGGAATTTTTATTTCTTTGTAATAACGTGTTTTTTACACCCTGCTCTGTAATTTCTTGTTGGATCATAGACTACTTCTAAAGGATCCATAAAAGCTTGCTAAGAAAAACAAGCTCAGGTACTCCTCACTGCCATCTGCTCATGCCAATGTCCTATGTCCCGTGTACCTACCAGAAAGTTTACAAAAAAAAAAAAAAATCCCACGTGGCATGACAACGGGACATACTATTGGAAAGAAGTCTCTGTGAATGGATAAGCTGGGGAAAGTCTGAATCCAGCGCCACCAGCTGACTTCCAGGATGACCACAGCAAGTCAGCTCTTCCCCTAAGAGATCCCGAGTGATGCTGCAGAGGGGAAGAGTCTAAACCTTATGCCAGAGATGCCCACCCAGCGCATTCGGAGGCTCAGAAGCTGTTCAGCAGATAAGCCGTCCGCCAGAGAAACTTTGCTAAGCACGGCAAATCCTGGACAACTTCCACTGAGGCAACCACGGCAGCGAACAGGCGTGGTTGCACTGAGCAGAGAGAGCCAGAGGAGCGAGCAGGGCTCCGCGTAGGCACCAGTGTCTGTGGTTCGCTGTGCGGGCCGCCCCTCAGAGCGTCCCTCCGCCGCCGGCGGCCATTAAACCGACCGAGCGCCGCCCGCTTCCGCCTCGCGCCCTCTCACTTCCGCCGCGCGCGCCGCCGGCCGCGAACGCCGCGGGGGGCGGGACCGCGCGGGTGTGACGTCACTACCGTCACCGGTCAGGGGCGGGGCCGCGCGGGGTGTGACGTCACCACCGCAGCCGGTCAGGGGCGGGGCCGGCGGGGCAAAGATGGCGCTGAACAGGAACCATTCGCAGGAGGGCGGTGTCGTCATCCCCAATGCCGAGAGGTACCGGGGGGCCGCGGCGCCGGGCGGGTTGTTCTCTCCCCCTGTGCCCTCATCAGGGCCGGGACGGCGGGGCCCGGTGGTGGGAGGTTCCCGCTGGACCGACGCCCGTCTCCTGCCCGGCCGCGCAGGCCTGGCTCTGCGTTACTGAAGGGCTCCCCGGCAGGGTGGGGACGGGCTGGGGCGGGCAGCGGGAGCAAACTTGGCTGGTTAGAGCTGCCCCCTTCACCGCGGGGTCCTTAAAGCCGCTCCATCGGGCGTCCTGGATGAAGACTGTGGCTGACATCATTTGTACTACAAGTTGAGGAATTGGGTGTTTTTTAAGGTCATACACTTAGTGACTCCAGTGAGGCAGAGACTGTTTAAGGTAGGAGGCTTGATCACTTGAATTGGTAAGTAAGGAACTTGAATTCAAAGTTGCTCTGCGTGGAGAAGCACCTCTTCATGGAAGTACAGCCGGCTGCTCGACGCCCAAGCGGGGATTGACAGACCAGCATAACAGATTTAGGCTTAAGTTTGGTCGTGTTTGGGTGCTCCCAGCATCCTGGCAAGAGAACTCCTAGAAACCCGAGGCCCAGTAAAGGATCGAAGTAAAAGGATCAGAGGAGTTGGTTTGGGTCTGGTGATCAAGAAGAAAATTACACTCGAAAGTTATGCTCCATCTTGTGTTGAGTTTGGAGCTGATTCCTAATACTTCAGTCAGGAAGTGTGGAGACCTCGTTGCAGCCTTCCAGTATCCGAATGGGACCTAGAGGGGCGGCACAGAGGGACCCTTCATCAGGAGCTGCAGTGCTAGGACAAGGAGTAATGGGAACAAGCTGAAAGAAGGGAAATTCAGGCTACACATTAGGAGGACATTCTTTACTCTGAGGGTGGTGAGGCACTGGAACGGGTTGCCCAAGTGAGCTATGGATGCCCCAGCCTGGACAGTGTTCAAAGCTGGATTGGATAATGCCTTGAACAAACTGATCTAGTGGAAGGTGGTCATGGCCATGGCAGGGAGGCTGGGACCAGGTAATCTTTAAAATCCCTTCCAAGCCTTAACACTGGCTTGAGATCATAAAACCATACATTCTTTGAGGTGCTGCTCAGTCACAAGTGAGGGCAGTGTGGCTCCGTAGGGTGCGCAGCCTCCCGTGACAGCCCTGGACAGGCATGCAGGTGCAGACCGGTTCAGCAGCCTAATCACTCTCTGTGGTGGTGGCTGCATGTTATTTGCTTGTGTGAGTAGCTGCAAAGCAGTAAACATTACAATGACTGCATAGGAATTCTTTCCAGTGAGGTAAAATTATGTGAAATGCAGCTACAAGACATGACTGAGGGAGTGTTCTGGTAAGATTAAAGCTGTCAAAATGTTAGTTGTATTTAGCTTAGTATATGTTTCCCCCTTGCATTTTGGAAATGGAAAGAGCTCTGTTGTCTCATAAATCTGTCCCTTCCAGCCAGTCTGAGAATCTCCATCTAGCTCAGCTATGAAGTAGTGTCCCAGTAGAATTTCTTGGTCAGGTTGTTTTTCCTCGTCAAAGCTAGACTTTTCACTAGTCTTCATTCTTGGGTAGCTACGTTTTACATATACATGTACAATGTTCTTCTCTTCCCTAAAGAGCAAACTACCTGAGACTATAGGGCATTTGGTTGTTATTCTGTATGGTGGCCTTGAAGATTCCTCCCTTCCCCAAACAATTGCAGGGTTTCCTGATTTTATTTGACTTCTGCAGTATGCTGAGCAGAATTCATAAGGATTATTTTAGATACAGCCAGTTCAGGCTTGTGTTGGTTTAGGGTTTTGTCACTTTGTTTTTCATGCTCTTGAACGATAAAGCACCTTGGAGTCTTCTGCCACTGTAACACGCTGAAGGTTTATCACCCTCAAGGTTCTTTTGTTTATTCTGCAGATTTTTCTTACTGTGGTATGCTTAGATCTGCACTGTAGACTCGGTGATGTGCTTTCCCAAGATGACTCCTTTTTTTCCGAAAATGTACTTAATTTTTCATGCAACTCTATGCCCCTGACCCTGCAGTGTTCAAAATTCTCATCTGGGTTTGTGTCACTAGGAAACTCTGCTAATGTTCCCATAGATATCCAATAATACCTTTATTGCTGACATTGCTAACTCATTGCTTCATTCCTTAACATGGTACTACTTACTGCAAAAGCTGCTTAAATCACGTGAGGCAGGGTCAGCAGTGAGGGTTTCAGTGCAGCCACTTCCCCAGTTTGCACAGTGGGTGTGGTGTCACAGCTGTGCTATTTTCCAGTGCAGTGGACTTGATTTGAGCATGAACTGGGGAGGGAGGATTGCTCCGAGATTATACCTTGGTATCAAGGGGATGGTTCTGACAGCTCAGCCCTTTCTGTGCCCTGATCTTTGGCCTGAGGGTCTGTGTGTAGAGTGGAATTCCTCAGTCTGACACCTTTGGAGATAGAAACCACCCTGTATATTAAAGCCCTTGTTGAAGGAGGAGCTTGTCTGAGATGAAAGGATGAATTCTTCCAGTCCGCATAAATCATCCCTCTCTGTTTGAAGTCAAAACGGCAGGGGCCCACAGTAAGACTTCAGGATAATATTCAGAGTTTTGCTGTGCTATTCCCTTCCCTGTGTGATGAGGGTATGTGTCAGAGCTGTTACTAAGTTTGTCTCTCCAGTCTCTCTGATTTCTTCCTGCAGTGTCCTCAAACAGTGCAAAGATGTGGAGCTCTCCTTCAGTGACGTGACAGGCAAGCCTGAAATCTTCAAAGGCACCAAAAAAGGAACGCTGTATCTCACCCCTTACAGGGTAAGTCTGATGCTAGCAGGGTTGCTTCTTTATCAAGGGATCTTGTAACTTTAAACCAGAAACCTAGCTGATGACAGAAGGGATTTTTGTTGTGGAAGGGACCACTAACAGCACTATGTAGGGGAGGGAAAGGTGGAAATGGGATAGTTCATACCTATGCCATGATCCCAGTCACCTACAAAGGCACATGTAGTCCTGGAAATCACTGTCTAGAGAATATATTTCATATTATGTGTCAGTCAATTATACATACTTTGCAAACTCTCATAGATTATCCTTAAAAAGCAGAACAGTAAAACTCTGTAAATGAGCAGGTGTGTTTTAAGTGGTTTATTATTTTAGCATGTACATGCCTCAGGTTAGTGAGTCATGTGCTGTCAAATTTGTTGGGGATCCCCAGTGTTAAAGCTGTGAAATAATTCAATGGACACTCATACTAGAGTTTAAGTTACCCTCTTTTTGGATGCTGATAGGATGAGAGCTCTATCATCACTCTATTGAATTCAGGTAATTCAGAAGCATTCCCTACTGTCTTGCAGGTGATCTTTGTGTCCAAGGGCAAGGATCCTATGCTGTCCTTTATGATGCCATTCTATTTGGTGAAAGGATGTTCGATTGAGCAGCCTGTTTTCTCTGCCAATTACATCAAAGGCCAGATCCAGGCTGAGGCTGGAGGTACGTGCCAGTGCTTTGTAGATTGAGCTCTTCCCAGGCGTCACAAGGCCATTTCTGCTGAACACCAGACCAGCTTATGTGTGCAGGAATGGCAGAGTAGCTGTGGTGGTATAGCTGTTGTGTCCACGCTGGGCTAACTCCCCTCTCCTGCACTTTAGGGCACTGCTGCCATGTTACTTCCTGTCCTCAGGCCAGGGACTGACTTTCCCAGGATGACTTTTGTGTAATTCTTTAACTTTTGTCTTGCTTTGTGTATCATGTTTACTCACTTTCTCATTGTGCTTGTTTTCGTCCTTTCTTTGACCTGAAAGGGTTACCCTTTCAGGTGACCAAGGCACCAGTCCATACTATTGATACACAGAATTAGAATTAACAACCACTTTTTGTTTTTGGGAAGTCAGGAGCCCCTTGGGTATGGTTTGCATGGATCTGGGAGTCTGCTGTCCATCATTGATTCAGCTTTGATCCCAATTTGATCATGAAACCACAGTAGCACTTAACAGAAGTGTTTATGACCAAACATGGGGAATTGCAAAAGATAAACACAGATTGGTTCAAATTTCTTCCCTCTTCAGCCCTTTCATGTACATTTTCATGGCACCTGAAGTGTTTATTCTTTTTGTTTTCTGTTTGTAATGATATTTTAAAGTGACTGGGTCATCTGGGGATTGTGGATCAGCCCACTTTCTTGGGCTGAAGACATACTAAGACAGTGATTTTATAGAGGTGAATCTTCAAAGGAATGACTTTATCCATGATGGACTCTTTTGTTATATTTCTATACTTTATTTCTACTTTGTCCCCAAGATACTAGTATCCTCTTGATACTAAATTCATTGTTAGACAAGGAAAACAAATCTTATATTTAAATGACACATATTTTTTTGTTAAAAATGCCAAATCTCAAAGCACCTTCCACCCAAAAAAACACCAAATGCCAAATAGCCCTAGGAAAACAAAGCACTCTTACTTGCCTTGCAAGACATTGCCTACTTGATTTTTTTTCCCCTGGGGAATTGCTATTATACCTCAGCATTTAATAATCTGTCTGAGCTTCTATGTGTCAATGAGATTAAAGATGTTGCATTTGATTTAAATCCTAGCTTGAGTTGCAGATCTGGATCTGTAGTTCACTGAGAATATCAATAAAACCTCATCTGAGGGCTTTCAGTTAATATCCTTAGTGAAATGAATGTTCCATGTTTACATTGTTGTTTATTAGGTTCCATTAAACCTTTCAGAAAAGAACAAAACAGCCTTGTATCTAGAGTAGGCTGCTTCTACATGACTATACCTTTCAAAGGGTAAAAAAATAAATTCCTGATTCTCTTGAGATACTATTTTGGGGGACATCTGATAGCAGTGCCATGACTCTTTCTTCCTGGTAATAGGATGCAAAAGAGTTTTGAAATAAAAAATAAAAAAATAATTGAAGTATAAACATTTTTGCTGTCTTGGATTCAATTCTAATTCTCTCTCCTAGGTGGCTGGGAAGGGCAGGGGACATTTAAACTGACTTTCAACAGTGGAGGAGCCATTGAGTTTGGACAGCTGATGTTGAAAGCTGCTTCTAGTGGTAAGGGATTTTCAGATCCTGTGGTTCCCCCATGGTTGGCTGAGCTAGTAAGCAAATTGTGCTCTTTCTGAACTTCATGGCAAGAGGGGTACTCTAGGCCTTCTTCCATTGCAAAGCTTTATTTTTTTTTCTTTCCGGGGGAACTTTTGGTTTCCCTTTCAATTCTTTTTTCTTTATTTCATCTTAGTTCTTTGTGCAGTCAGAATGTTCTGGGGTTTAGGCTTCTGAGATGGACCACCTTTTTCTATGGAACCTTATTCGTACTAGAAAAAATTGAAATATGTGATGGTGAAAATTGCTTCATTTAGTTACTCTCAGCTCAGTTCTAAAATAGTGCAATAAGATGGGGAAAGCTAGCATGCACATTTGGAGAGGGGAAAAATAGGTTTTAAAAAACAATTTATTTTTAAAATTTTCGAATGGAGGAATAAGAACTTTTTTTCTGATAAGTTTTCTTTTTAAAAAATGTGTGTTTTAAAGGTACTTGTTTTCAGAACAAAAGTACATTAAAAAAAATGAAAACATGCTGTACTGCTACTTGCTTTAGAGTGGTCTTTTCTTCAAGCAGTGGGAGCTCTATGGTGGGACTGGGACCTCTGAGGTTGTATTTTTGCAGCTGGTTTCCTTCAGCACTCTGTGTTAATGTTTTTCAGGCAACTATGCCAGGAGTATATAGTGAATCTACATAAGGGGAAACAGTGGTGCATTAACAAGACTATTTTAATTTTATTCTCTACATTTAGTTTTAAGAAAAGATGTCTGGCTTACTAAACGTGTGTTCCTTAGCTTCCAGTGGCGTTCCTCTGCAGAACCCTGGCTATGGCTACACCCCTGTTCCCGGAGGATATGCACCCGTCCCGCCTGCCCCCGGGGGCTACTCGCCTGTGCCGGGAGGCTACGCTGCGCCTCCGCCCCCAGACGGAACTTATCCCTATGCACCACCTCCAGCGAATGCCTACGGCCCCGCTCCACAGCCCATGGCATATCCGTACCCCCAGACTCCAGGTTTGGAAGTTGTGTAATGATGACTCTGTCTGATGTTAGCTGTGAAGAAATGACAGTGGTGTGGTGAGGGTTACTGTGAGGGTTGCTGTAGTTTTGTCTTCATCAAGGATCCTTGTCCTTGCAGAAGTCAAGTCACATGTTGATTACACCCATGTGTCGCTATATGAAAATGTGGTTTGCAAATTGTGCTGCTGTTTGGTAGAGAATTATTGCCTGCTGACATGACAGGCATTAGCAAATTATCAAATCTCTGCTGTCTGCATCCCTGCCAAGCTTTGAGAGCTTCCCTTACCACCACTCTCATCCCCAGCTAATGTGCTGTCAGGCCTGTGAGCTCTCTGTCCCATGGTCAGTGGTCCAAAGCATCAGCCTGGTGTTGTCTTTTTCAGGTATTTACCCACCACTTCCAAACATGAATCCCGTGTACATGCCACCTCCACCACCCTACTCTGGGGCTCCTCCTGCAGGACCCTCAGCTCCCCCAGCCTGGGTGAGCCCAGGAATGCCAGGTAAATGGGACTGGGTGGTTGCCAGGGTCTGGGTGCAGATCTGGTACCTGGGGGCTTGGGCTGAGGGTGGCATGGGCACAGCATGGCGTGGAGAAGCTGTTGTTGCAAGAGCTCCAAGTCTTCTGTAGGGAGCTGCTCTGCCTTGCCCTGCACAGCTTGTGGTCAGCCCTAGCCAGCTTTCCTGAGCTGCTCTGAGTTCTAACCCAGCTTGCTGCAGTTCCTCTTGGCTCCTTGGGCCTTTGTTGCCTCCTTGGAAGAGGTGAAACTGGGGAGAAGGCTCTGGGGCTAGCACCACTGCCTTAGATATTTAAGGTGGCTTCTTTTCCTTCCTTTCCAGGAGGCAGTAAGGCCATGGAAGCAGCTTCCAGTGCATATTACAATCCTGCCAATCCACACAACGTGTACATGCCCATGGTGAGTACCATGCCTATGGTGAGTACCATGCCTGGTCTTCTTGTGCCTACTCCCTCCTCTGTCACTAGCAGAGATGGTGCTTTGCTTTCTTACAAAGTCTAGTGTACCTACATGTTGAACATGTACAGAAAGTATGCGTTTTTATGGGAGGGAGGCTCCCATGAGGAAGACTGGTGAATTTTTCAGTCAGCAAAGGAGGAAGGCCTTTAAGATTGATCCCTTAATAGCCATTTACTTCCTGTCTTACTCCTAAAGGCATAACAGACTTGCATGGGCACAGAGAAAACACAGAGCTCTGTGCATCCACTGGGCCTGAAAATGAGGAGAGTTAAAGAAGAATAATAGGTCATTTAAGGACAATGGCATGTGGGTTTCTGTTTTGCTTTCTTTCTGGGCTGCATGGAGATAGGGAGGTCTCTTACTGTTCAGTCCGTGGCAGCCACTAGGTTGTCTGTAGCCTCCATCTGGTACATGGCAGTCTGGCTGTGCCCCTCACTGCCTTGCTTGGCTCTGGCAAGCTGGAGACTGATGGAGCAGCAAAGCTGGCCCTCAGCCCAGGGTTTTCTGTCTGCTGGGTCAGAGCTATGAGCTTCAACAGGGACAAAGGCCTGGAAGGGAAGGGAGAATGGCATTTAAAACAGATTAAATGGTCTATTTGCAGTAGACCGTGTTACCTGGTTTTGAGGGGACTTTTCCTAGAAATGTTATGGAGACAGCGTGTGTCATGGAACATAGCTGATACTAGAGGGAATGGTGTGATGAAATGACAGCTTAAACCATAGAACTTGGTTCTGTCTGTAGCTCACCACAGGGCACTCATTTCTGGTGAGCCAAGCCTGGGAATACCTGGGAAGAGCTGGTCATAAAACAAGCATGTTTGTTGACTCTACTGTATCTCTTTCCAGGATCAGCCACCTCCTTATACACCTCCTGAGGATAAGAAGAACAACTAGCAGAAGGAAATTGCAGCCAGCCTCCCACATTCTCTCTCCCTGAAGACAACATGGCTGTTAGTACCCCTCAAGTTAGCGTATCTCTAGATCTCTGTTTCTCTACAATAGATATAGTGCTGGGCAGCTGAGCACCTGCCCTCATTAAACATTGAGTCAGTGGCAATACAAGACAGGACAACAGCACTTTCCTACTTACTTGCTTTATCTCATGGGGTCGAAGGACTAACCTTTTGCCCTGCCATTGGCTTGAGGAGAGAGATGGACTTATTAAACTCTTATCACATGACTAATCTAGGACTAAAATATGAATGCTGTGGGATCTTGTTGGAGTAAAACAACTTGGAATGCCAAACTTTCGACTTCTGAAGCACCATCCAGGTGGAAAGGTGTAGAGAGCTATGAGGTTCCATGCATAGGTCCTCAGGTGCCCTAGAAAAGTGTTAAATTTCCTTAAATTCCAGGGCAGTTCAGTGTGAGATGGGACTTTTGAAATCCTCTATTGTGTTGGAAGTGTGTGGCATTCTGGACTAACAGTTGAGGGGTTGTGACCTTGGGAAGTGCATTCGAAGAGATGCTGAAGCCTTTGGCTTCCCAAGAGGGAAGGGGATGGGTCTCAATCAACCTGTCTTTGTAGCCATTGAACCGAGAAGCAAACAAAGGTGTGCCTCAGGGCAGTGAGCTCATAGACTGGCAGGCCTGAGGATCAGTCTGTCTTTTCCCTGTCGAAGCAGGCCCCATATCTGTGTAATGATCCTATGTAAAGCAGCCGTTCCTCAAGCATAATGGAGTCAAGCGCTGCACAGGAGGCTGCCTGCCTTGGAGCAAATTGTGTTACATTAGGCAGATGACCTGGCACTAGCTTTGTCAGGAGACAAGTCCTACAGCTCTGGCTCCCTCTGCTGAGCAAACTTGTGCTGTGTGCTACCTCCACAGGGGAAAACTGGCCTTCATCTTTTCCTTCAGCTGCTGGAGCCAGGCTGTATGTGCCCACATCTGAGCAGCGTGGGCAGGTGGGCACTGTAATGCCAGAGCTGGTTGCTTACAGGTGCAGTGCCCTCGGCTGGGAACTGCTGTCTGGGTGGGAGTTGCTAATACTTGGCTCTCTTGCAGAGACTCTGGCTGCTCAGCCACACCCTTTTTCCTTAGGACATAGTGCCGTTAAACCTACTCTGAAAAGAGTCTCTAGTCTGGAGGAGACCTTTGTGGTCTTTTACATGTAGGGTGACTCTACTTCCTACAGCCTCCCTACCTTCACAAGGAGGGGGAAGGAGTGTTTCCTCTCTTACTTCCCTGTATGGCAGGGCTCTCCTGCAAGTCAGGTTTGCACAACTTGAAAGTATGAATTCCTAAAGCAGTTTTACATGGGGGGAAGTAAGTTTCCTTATCTATAGACACTTTTTCTGACTTAGAGATATTCTAACAACTCTGTATTTAAAAAAAAATCAACCATGAATGTTTATAACTTTTTGAATTGCACTTTAATACAGGAGTGTTGATATCTTTATCTGCCAGTTCATTGTTGTGTGTGTGTATGTTGTGTTGACCTTAATTCTTGCATACTGCACAGAAGGCTGGAAGGAACTACAACCACTGCTGCTGTTCCCTTGGGTCACCTATGGTATGTGGCTAAGGTGGACCTGGAATCAAGTAACTGGGGGGAGTGAAGAAGGTGGGGCTTATCCCCTTGCTGCCTGGAAGGCTGGCTGGTGCCTGTGGTTATGCCCAGGTATCCAGAAGTGGCACATGTTTATGTCCCATCACTGCATGTAGCAGGGGCCATGTCACCACACTGCTTCTCATTACAGCTGCATTCATAGCACCTCTTCGATGTAGATTACACCAGAGGAGAGGCCTTTAAAGTCTTTGAAAGAAACTCCTCACCAGCAATTTTTTCCAGCAATGGAAAAATAAATATACATAAAGAAAATGGCACTTGGCTGTAGACTGTAAACTCTGTTTCCCCTTGTGCCAAGGAATGCCGCTGCCCTGCTGAACATGAGCTAGCTACTGGAAACCCATTTCCTACTCTGCATCAGTCCAGTTTCTGACAGGAAACCAGTTCTATTTCCTAGGATAGTTGTTCCTGTTTTGAGGTAATGGCCCTGTAATCCTACATTAAACAAGCAGGTATAGCTACCAACACATGCGACAGTCTATGATCTACTTCCCTTTATTTAAATCAGTTTGCCTCAATCACGCCCCAAGAAAAAAGCCAGCTCCTTGTTTTGTTAGCAAGTCCTCCCTTATTAGAACTGCAAGCATTGTGTTCAGTATCTTGACCCTGCACGTCAGAGGAAGTTTGTAGAAGGGTCCAAAATCAACCATTTGGTCCTTCAGGAACCAGAGTGGACAGATGACCAGGAACTCTCCCACATCTGAACAGGAATAGAGATTTTTTTTCCTAATCCAAAATCCTCAGTCCGAGGCTTAATCTTGTGTCTTGTGTCACCTAGAACTCTTCCATGGGTAGTTTGCTTTATGAAGGTGAAGCAGTTGAGGGCTTTAGTGTCCTGACACTCACTTTAGTTTATTAGTGTAGACTCCTCCTCAGGATAGAGCTGGGGATGCAAGGGCCCCTTGGGAGAAGCCTTTCCCTGAGACTCCCTGAGTTTTCAGCCTGCTGAAGTAGGATCTGATCCTCCTTTTAGCAGAAGTTTCCTTCTAGAGAAAGAAGGACACAACTTTCAGCTTGGAGGCACCCATGACCAACTCCTAACCCAAAAGACCACCTCACCTGAGTATCAGCAACTTCCTGCCAGCACTCCTACACAACGTGCTGCGGCTCTGCGGCTTTTGGTGTGTACCACAGCACAGCTCCTAGGGAATGCATGGCTCACAGAGATGTTTGCTCTGCTGTAAACTTCTACCAGAGGGGCTTTGATACAATGCTAGCACGTACACTAAGGTGCAGTAGTGCTGCAAGCAAAGGCTCACTGCACAGGACCATTATGCCTCCAACAGCTCTTGGTCCTGGTGGGAATACATGGGATGCAGCCCAGCTGACAGTTCCTTATTCTATACCAAGCTGATTATAGTAAAAGAAAGAAGGTGACCAAGTCTGATCCGTGAGGTTAATGCCATCACACACCTGGGGGGGTGAGGCTAGGGAAAGAGGGAAAATGGGATGTCACAACCCTAGGAGATACTAAAGCACCCAAAGCCTTTCTGCAGGTGTAGTTCAAACAGCCCCTCCAGCAGCCAGTAGTACCCAGCTCAAAGCAATGATGTTCTCAGGTGTCAGAGCTGACAAACTTCAGTAGTGGTGGACTCTACTTGTATGGCATCTTCCGTAGGAGGATCTCAGAAGGTTTTGCAATCATCAAGGCACTAGGCTCTGCACACCCTTAGGCAGTGAGTAACAAGAATTTCTGGTTTATGCGGATAGAGCAGATATCTTCAAGCTGGTACCAGGGGATGGTCACTGCCCAGAATTATGGGCTCAGCAGCAAAAGGCACTTGTACAGTGAAGAACCACATGCCTTGGGGTCTCACAGCTCACCCTGGCACTGGTCCACACCGCATCCATTGGGCCCTGTCACAGAAGGGCTGGGCGGTAACCCCCACCAGGGGCTTGCTGTCTGACAACATGCCAGGGTTGTACCGGGAGGGCCGTGCGACGGAGATACCACATCACCACCCCCGAGGGGTTAATAACGACTGAGAAGTTGTCTGCTGCTTTTAAGTCTCCAATGATCTTCCCCACATACACGTCTTGTACCTGAAAGAGAGAGATGGAGCTACCAGCAATTCCAGATCTTTCACTTGGGGTCCAGCCGTGGTCATGGACATGAAATAGTGGGAAAGGGCACAGCAGTGGGCAACAGAAGAGTGACCCAGTGGGCAGCTGCCACTTCATTCCAGAGGTATGGAGTGAGAGTACTCCATAGAGTACTAGAACGCATAGAGATGTGGGAAGAGGGGGATCCATGTGCCATGGGACTGCCCTGCTATGCACTGTGTCAGTGGGGCTCACCTCATACACAGCATCCTCGGGGAAGTGGAGCTTGGCCAGGCTGGTGGTGTAGCGGAAGGGCATATCTGTCCTCCGGCTGAAGAACACGAGGGCGCTGGCAGCCTGGGCCAGTGGACGCACAAACACCTCGATGTCATACTTCTCCTAGGGGTGGGGATAGGTGGGTGAGGCAGAGTTGCTAGGAGCAGTGCAACTTCTGACTTTGCCCTGTGGGGCTGCAACACCAGCAGGCCCGCAACACCCACAGGTCTCTTGCTCCTGTTTCTCTGCATCATTTCCCTCTTCCTCCTTATTTTGATGCTCTGTGCTACTTCTGTCTGCTCTCCCAAATGCATCTGCTTTCCCCCTAACCTTGACAATCCTGCGCCCCTGGATTCCCAGGGGATCCTGGTTGATCTGGATCATCAGGCGGTTCTGCAGGATCTCCTTGGCCCCGGGGGAGATGGTGCGGAGATCTGTGGACATGAGGAGTGGAGCTGCCATCACTGTCCACAAAGCCATTTGGGAGCGTGACTGTTCATAGCTAAGGCCGAAGTTTCCAATGATGAGCTGGAGGGGAGACAGCGAAAAGATGGAAGAAGCAGAAAAAGGTTAGAAACTTGTCTGCTTGTCACCCATGGTGATGCTGCTTCCTGCTGGGAGGGAACGCACAAAGGAAACCTCACACACACTCTAGCTTCCCCTTAAGTAGTCCACCACTGCCACCAGAAGATCTCATCCCTGCTAGCAACATACACTCAAATGCAATCATTAACACCCTTTGTTTCACCGTTATTTGCCCTCAGGCTGTGCAGGGAAGGACAAGAACACCTGAAGAACTTGAGAGGTAAATTCAAGTGGTGAAGGGTTCATGGCAACCACTGTGGTTTTTCCCACAGCTTAGCCAAGGATAACACCAGCTTTGCCTCTGCAGCAACAGGGCTCCTGCTCCTGGAGCTCTTCCTTTGCCCTGCCCCTAGAAGAGGATCCCTGGAGATCCCCTGGAGATCCTCATCCCCAGACAGGGTCAAAGCACCCATCACCCAGCCGCACCATGTCTGGGTCATTCCAGTGACCGGGGCCAGCTGCTGGCTGCAGCACATCCTGGTTTGTGAAGAACCAGTCCACGATGGAAAGTACACTGTGCCAGGAGTCCTCGATGTCATCATAGTTACGCCACAGGTTGCAGATCTCTGCCAGGATGGTGTAGTTCACCTGACAAGGAGAACAGTGTCAGGCAGGAGAGGAAAAAGAGCTGTTCTGCAAGGTGGGGCAGGCGGGAGCAGCACTGTTGAATTGTTGGGAGCTGCACTGTCCAGCAAGTATGTAAAAAACAGAGGAATCTGGGGAAGGGTAAGGAGGCAAGACAGAGTCATATCCCACTATGTCTGGGCACACCCCAGTATTATAGGATGTCTGGCAAAACAACCACAAAGGTCATGGGGAAATCTGATAACCTATCAGCTACAAAAATGAGAGCAGGTCAGGACTGACTCAAAAAGTGAAAGAGGAAATATGTGAGAGCAACCAATTCTCAAGAAACATATACTAGGAAGATTATCCTATTTCAAGCACTGAAACTAGACAGGACTGTCTCACAAGAAGACTGTCAGGACCAACCCCACACCATCTGATTAGGGGGGAGAGGATACACTCCAGAGCTTTCTTCCCACAAACTGCCATCACCTAGCCGTATTGGAACCCCCAGGCATCCCCGGGTGCCTGGCAGGAAGGCCACATTACCTCTGGGACCTCCAGCAACATCCAGGGGTGAAAAATTAAGTGGGGTGTAACACCATGCTCCTGGTGCTCCAGCAAGAGCTCCTCCAGGGCACAGGGGACATGGGAACTTGCCAAAAGATAGGAGAACCCATACCTTGGGGGGAAGACCCCCCTGATATGCTGGCCAGCTGCAGGAGTAGACAATGGGACGGCCTGTGGCGTTCAAGGCCCTTGCCATTTCTGGGTATCCTTAGGGAGAGAAGATGACAACCAGTGAAGGGGTGGCTGGCAGCAGCCCATGTCCCAGTAGCAGCCTTTATCCCAGCCCACTCAGCCAAGGGGAATACCAGTCTAGCCTGGGTTCCTTCCTTACACCAGCTCCAGGGCACACAAACTCCTGCCTCTTTTCCCAACAGTTGCAATAGGAGGCACAAGGGAAGAACTGGCTGGCCCAGTGCTGCTGCAGAGGGCCAGATGCCCCAACCCAAGCAGCAGGGAGAAGAATGCCAGAGGCTGGTGAATTTTTACCCTTTGCCTGCTCCTCTGCAGACGAGTAGCACCCATCCAGCTTCAGCATGTCCACACCCCATGCTGCAAAGGTCTGGGCATCCTGCTTCACATTTTCCAACATGGTGCCTGGGTAGCCCCCACAGGTGAAGATGCCCAGGTCACCGTAAATGCCCAGCTTCAGGCCCCTGGCATGGACCTGTGAGGAGAACAGAGCTGCAAGGAGCAAATGAAGAGATCTAGGGTGTCTCCCAGGTACCAGCATCCTCTTTTCCTTCCCAGCTCTCCCACCATTCTGGCATGGGGACAGAGATCCCCAGTGGCTCGCAGCAGGCACTCACATAGTCAGCCAGAGCCTTAATTCCCCTGGGGAATCTCTTGGGGTCTGGAACCAGCTGCCCGGCCGCATCCCGCTGCTTGGCAGCCCAGCAGTCATCAAGGTTGATGTACTCGTAGCCCAGCTCCCTCCAGCCATCCTCTGCAAGCCGGTCTGCCATCTCGAAGAAGAGCTGCTCGCTGTGGATTGAGGAGGCATGGCAGGCTGAGACCCTGCGACCCTTGTGCCTCAGCAGGTGAGGTAGGCAGAGGGATTTGGGGGTTAACTGGGGGCTCTGGAGGGCTGGTCCGGGCCATAGGATAGACTCCCATAGCGCTCCCATTTAAATCCTATCCGTCTTTATTGACCTCACCGAAAGGGAAGCGTTTCCCCGACTGCCTGAAAAACCCGCCCATATCCTTCAGCTCTGGAGGCTCTTCGGCCCAGCAGAGCCTCCCATGCAGCATCCACCCCGGGGTCCCAGGGACGCAGACGGTGCCAGAGCCATCCCGGTCCTCCAGTTCGACCTGACCGCGCCCCATCCACTGACCTGATGCAGTTGCGGGGATCCGCCTGGCAGTCCACGTTGCAGCGGAACCTCTCCCAGGACATCCAGCCCATGGGGGGAGTGCGCGCCAGCCCGTTCTCCAGAGCCACGGAGGGCAGCGCCAGGGCCAGGGCCAGGACGAGCCCGCTCAGCACTGCCGCCTCCATCGCTGCCGCCGCGGCACAGAGCGGCTCCCCCGGCCCGGCCCGGCCCGGCCCCGCTCGGCCCGGCCCCGCTCACATGATGCCGTCTGCATCAGCTGACTGACTGCCCACGCCTCCCGCCCGCCCGCAGACACCGCGCCCCGCCGGCACTGCAGCCCACGGCCGTGCCAGTCCATTAATCTCGCTTCCCCCGCTGCACCCTGTCCGTGCTGCACCCCACTGCTGCTGCACCCCGTAGCCGGTGCCCGTCAGCACTGCGCCCAGCCCGTACTGCTCCCATTGCAGCTGCACCCCGTGCTGGCACCCTGTCACCGCTGTGCCTGCTGCCCCCCAACAGTGATTCTGGGAGCGGGGGGTTTAGGTCCCCCCCCGGTTGCGACCCTGCAGAGGTGTCGGGCTGAGCGAAGGGGTGCGGGAGTACGCGGCTCCGGTCCGGCTGCGGTGTCCCCGGCCCCCCCGCTCCCCCCGGCCGCCGGCGGGGCGGTGCTGCCGGCGCGGCGGGACGGCCCCGGCGGCCGCAGGAGCCTTCCCCCGCCCGGCCGCGGCAGGGCCGCGCTGCCCCGCACCGCCGAGCAGCAGCGGCCGGAGGTGAGCCGGGCCGGGCAGGGGCCGGGGTCCCGCCGTCGCAGGGGAAGAGCTGGGAAAGGGCCGGGGGGCGCCGGGGCCGGGCGGCGGCGGGGCGGGGGCGGCCGCGGGACCGCGAGGGTCGCAGGCAGGCGACGGACTCGCACACGGAGGGGCACAGGCGCACACAAAGACCGGCAGCCCCAGGGCACGGGCGTGCGCCCGCGCACAAAGACACAGAGCCCAGCACGGCACACGTGGGACCCCCACAGCCCCCTCGCCTCAGGCTGTCCGCAGCCTGAGTGTGCCCAGGGCAGAGCACCTCCAGGGAACAGTCTTTCCTTGTGTCTGATCGGGGTCTTGGGCACTTTTCAACTGGGGTCCGTGCCCCCAGGTCCTCAGCTGTGCCGCACAAGCCCTGATGGTAGAGAAGGACTCCGGGAGGGATTCTGGAAGTTGCTCAGCAGTGCTCCTAGTACCCAAGTCTGTCCTGGGAGTGGTGGCTGTGGTTTGTTTTCTGCATGTGCTTGTTTTCTATGTGTGGAGTTTTAGCGGCTGGAAATCCTTTGGCAATTGAACATTCCACAAAGGTTGTGCTGGCTCTGTTCTTCAAGGCTCTGTCGTCCTTGACTTTCCGAGTCGCCTGCCAAAGGGCCTCCACAAATGGGGCAGTGATAGCTTCTGCAGAACATTTATTTTTTTTCCTTTAATAAACACAAAACAAGCCCAGGAGCTAGAAAACAAACCCACAGGAGCACTGGCCTGAGCTGGGATAGGGCTCAGGCTTTGAAGCAAGTGCATGTTCCCCCAGTTTTGCTATCCCAGTTTCCAGTGCAGCTTGCTTGCACTGAGTGAGGATCCTGGATTTCTGAGGTGGGAGTGACACAGCTCTTAGCTCTGTCAGTCCCAAACTGTTCTGGTTCATAACTCCTTCTTCTCTAACAAAGGATGGTGCTCATCACGCTGAAGTCTCAGACACCCTCAGCTAGGGAGCAGCCTGGCCAAGGAAGACAACGAGGGTTTGCAGTCTGACCTGCACAGCTGGTATGTCACCTTGCACCCCACTGCTGGTGAACCTGCTGGAGCTGGGAGTTCTGCTGCCAGGAGGGCTGGTGGGAGTGGGTGGTCCTGCATGGAGACAGGGAGTAGGGAAAGGGGACAGAAATGTAAGTTCCAGAGCCCTTGGGTCTGAAACACTCTCCTTATCCTGCCTTCCAATAGAGAGCAAAATTAGTGCCTTGCAGGCAGAGAGGCAAATTTCTTTGATGTGCCCCATTAAAAAGCAGCAAGGTAGGTCACTTGTGGAATAAGAAATGAAACAGTGGTGTTGGCATTCGCAGGGAAGGCAGGTGTCTGGGTGGTGAGGCTCTGGTAGTGACCTCCTCTTTGCAGCAGTGAGGAACCAGCCTGCCCTTTGTAGGGGTACCTGCTGGGTTAGACACCGCCTTGTGTCAGTGGCTGCTGGAGCAGGGCTGCAGGAGTGACTGCTTTTCCCTGGGAGCAGGATCTGGCCTCCTCTGGTGGGGCCAGTGACATGCTCCTCACACCAAGACAACCTCTTCCCCCTCTCTTCCTCTGCTCCTAGGTGGGGCAATGAAGCTGAATGAGCGGAGCGTGGCCCACTACGCCACCTGTGACTCACCTGCCGACCACACTGGCTTTCTGCGCAAGCGGGTGGAGCGGCACCACCACCACCATGCCCACCACCATGGCACCTCCTACCAGCGCCGCTGGTTCGTCCTCAAGGGCAACCTCCTCTTCTACTTTGAGGAGCGGGAGAGCCGGGAGCCCGTGGGACTGGTGGTCCTGGAGGGCTGCACTGTGGAGCTGTGCGAGGCTGCTGAGGAGTTTGCCTTTGCCATCCGCTTTGATGACGCTGGTGCCAGGGCTTATGTGCTGGTGGCTGATGGGCAGGCTGCCATGGAGGCCTGGGTGAAGGCACTCTCACGGGCCAGTTTCGACTATATGCGGCTGGTGGTAAGGGAGCTGGAGAAGCAGCTGGAGGAGGCCTGCAAGAGCTTGGCTGCTTGCCATAAGTCTCCACAGAGGTCCTCCTCTGGCAGGAAGAGGCATCTCTCCAACCCTGCCTTGCAGCCTCTCCAGGAGAAGCCCACCATCCTGGAGAATGGCTACTCCACATGGAGTAGTGGAGGATGTGTTGCCGGTGGAGCCACCTGCACTGACCATGATGGGGGGCAAACAAAGCCCCCACCCCTGCCTCCACGCAGGCGCTCGGCCGCCAGCAGTGCCACAGGATCCCCAGCACTTGGCCTCTCACCAGCCATGCTGGAGAGCCCAGTGCCACCGGAAACCATCTGCTTCTCCAAGCTGCACAACTGGTACGGGCAGGAGATTGCAGTGCTGAGACGGGAGTGGCAGGAGAGGCAGAAGAGGGGACACCCGTGACTGGGGGCACAGGACACAAGTCACTGGCCTGCTGATACCTGGCAGCCCATTCTGTATGCAGGAAGAGTGAAGTGAGGGATGCTGCTTGCCCCCTGCCCTCATGAGTGACTTAGTGTGTGATGTGTGTATGCTTCACTTGGGAGGGACTCAAATCCCCTCTGAACCTCACATTTAACTTCTATGAGGCTTTATACAGCCGGAGAGCATGTAACCCTCTGAACCTCACATTTAACTTCTATGAGGCTTTATACAGCCGGAGAGCATGTAACACCAGGAGAGCCACCTTTACTTAAACTCTCTCTGCTGAAAATAGGAGCTGCCCAAATCAGCACATATGCAATGAGCCTCAGCCAACAGGCCTGGCCACTTGCTGTCCTGACATGGTGGATGCTCTGGGTGTTTCATCCCCTACCTCTCCTTCACCACTTTTTTGTTTTGTTTTGTTTCTAGTGTGGAAGTTTGCTTTTGGTCAGTGTTTATTACTGTCTGTGGTCTTGTGCCAAAGTCCTTCTGCCTTTGTTCTTTTGCAGTAGATAAGGCTGGGTTCTTATGAAATGCCTCTGACAGGCCATTGGCCGCGGTGTGTGCCTGCAGCCTTGTGCCTTTCTCACTACAGGACATGCGAGCCATTGCAGCTGTTGCTGGCCCAGCAGCTGGGGCTTTTGCATTGTTTTTTTACTTTGATCTGCACTAACCCTTCTTTCAGCTAAATCCTTCAGGATGTGGATATCATGGTCTTGCAACTATCTCTTTGTGTGCTCATACTCAACAGCAAGTCTGAAATGGAGACACAGAGCTTGGCCAGAAGCCCCAGCAAGGACACCAGGGGCTCCCCAGGGCTAATCTGGACTCTGTCAAGCAGTAACCAAGCTTGCTAATATCTCTGGCACAAGGTTTCCCTGTTCCTATACAGGGATGCTACAGCCTCTTTGCCTGGGCAGGAGTAAATTTCTCAGACTTTGCTTAGACCACAGCCCGTGCAAGGTGCCATGTAGGGCTCAGTCAGCTCATCAGGCTGCTAGCCCAAAAGGGCGTTCCTAGCCACACTCCTGCAGGGCCTCTCTCAGTGTTGTGGCTCTGCCCAACTCCTGGCAGTGCTGTGCAGTTGGAGCAGAGGCTTTGAAGGGTGGGGAGGGAGAGAGGCCTAGTCTCAGGAGGAGAAGTGGAGGTGTGGGAGTGAGTTATGGGTGTTTGCGGTGTCTGAGGTTGCCTCTCCAGTGTCAAAGCCATGTTGCTGCCTTCTACCAAGCCTGCACCTGGCCTGCCGGCGCTTCCCTCTGATTTCATGTCAGCATTGCTTGTCTGATCTCTGCTGCACATCCCGTCCTCCCAGCGGGCTGGGAGGGCTGCAGGGAGGGCATGTCTGTCACCTCACTGTGAAAACAGACTTGTCCATCAGTAGGTCAGAAACCTTGGCCACAAGGCACATGGTACAAGTACCATACAAGTAGGTGGGTGCCAAGTCCAGTGACTAGAATACCCTTGGGATAGGGTGTAAAAATCTCCCTTATCTAGTTGCATGCTTCCCATCTAAAAACATTAAACCTGTTTTTATTGTCCTTTTTTTTTAAGAGGTTTACTAGGAAAGCAAAAGCTCATTTCAGATCATGACTGACTGGAACCTTTCTGGTCTTTAACACACTCCTACTTTAAGGACTTTAAGCTTCCTACTTTGCAATAGCCTGTAGAGATAGCCAATGCAGAAATCAAATTAATTCTATTAACTCTTGGTGCCTTTTAAAATAGGTCTCTGGTAGTTTTGGATAATGAGCTTCCTGCCTCCTGCCTAATTATGGCTCGATGGTACATTAGAGGAAATCAGATCTTAAATTAGATCTTACAAATTATTTTGGGCAGTGAGAATGTAACCTTCACTTGTGAGTAACACAATCCAGCCCTCTCCAGTTTGTGGTTGTATTACTTCACAGTAAGTTTGGGAGGATTATTTTTGTTTGGCTTTTGTTAAAATGGTTCAGAAAAATTGGGAGCAGGTGGCCATGGGGCAAGGCCCTGGCTTCATTAGCAGCTTAGCTGGTTGGACATAGGGGCCATTTCTGCCTCCCTACCCTGCTGCTTGAAGAGTTCAGTACTGCAGCATTCCTGGCTGCAAATGCGTCCCTTTTCCCATGCCAGGACAGCAGCACTAGGGGACTGCACTACCTGGTGACTCCTTGCTCTGAGCATCGGTATTTTGGGACCAAGGTCAAATTTGTCAAGCATTTTCCTGTGCTTTTTTTTTTTTTTTCAATGTAATACAGAGAGAATATTCTTGATGTCTCAGATTACCATAAGGCAGTATGAAAGTAAAGACTCAACTTCCAAAACAAATCAAAATATAGTGGCAGTTCCTGCATGAGACCCAAGAACTGGGAGTGACTTGAAAGGGAAGATAAATTAACAAAGCCAGTTCTGTCAGAACTGAAACTGACACAGTGTTATTCATTTAAGGGCAGTTTCACTTTTAAGAAGCTTAGCGTGTTTTAATAAACCAGGATTGTGCTCGTAACACTGCTAAAGAGCTTATATTTAATGCTTTAATCTGTCCCATTCAAACGGCACAATTTCCACGCTACCTACCTTTGCTTAGCCCGTATCCCAACTAAATCCCCAATCCAAATCAGGCACTGCGCTCTGCTTTCCATCTGATCGCGTTTGGAGTAATTTTATGTTTTATTCTGCAGTGCTGACAAGAAAATGCCTGAATCCTGATCCACATTTATGCTCAGCCCAGCCATCCATGCCTGGGCCTTTGCTAGGTCTCCAAAGCACTGTGTGACTTTGGATGTCCTTGATCAGGGTTTCTTCACCATCCCACTGTTGTAGCAGCCGTGTTGGAGCCTTGCCCAAATTTGTATGGGAGTACAGGTATTTTAATGACCACTGCCACTTGCTTCATTAGGTAGGAAGCACCTGAGTCCTGCACTGCCTCCTCACAGATGGAGGCTATCAAGCCAATGCAGCTGAATTGGTTGTGCTGGCAGTGCCTTTGAAGCAGCCTCCAGGCAGGAGGCCAGAATTTCAGCTTCCTGACCTCAGCTTGCTGAGGTTGAACATTCAGCCTGCTAATGGAGCAGCCTGTCTGTCTTTCTGCAGGCAGAGATTGTTACAGGAAAGGCAGAGAGTTTTCACTGCACGTAAAATAAGCAGCAAAATAAGACTGATTGCCACCCAGGGTTTTTTTTCTTAGGTCGTTCAGGTTTGGACTGTTTCACCTCCTGCCTCCACTTTCCCTTTTTATTTTTAAAAATAGAGAATGCCTATCTAAACAGGTTCCTAGGCAAAGGGGGAACTGAACACTGAAGTTGAATGGGTACTTTTCTTAAAAGTACTGAAGTAAGATCCTTTTCCTAAGAGTTTTCTTTAGTGCAGAAGTGATGAGAGGAAGGTGCTAAAATTGAAAATAAATTGGAAAAGGGCAGTTTTGACATAGCCTTTGTGAGCTGTGCCAGAAAGGGTTCCCAATCCTGCTAAAATAGTTGATTAAATACTTATATTTTTCTGAGTCTGACATTTTAGATTTGAGCTTGTGATATATAATTTCTGCACAATTTTTTTTTTTTTTTTTGTAAAACTGTGCTGTTTTCCACTGAGTCCAATTGAAGAGTTACCTGAAGGTTTTACCCTTGACCACTCTTAGCCATGTGGTGGACAATCATGACCAAGATCAGGTATTTTGTGTTGCAGTAGCTACTGCACTAATAGTGCCTGGGGGAGCTACCCCTCAGTGTTACCTCTCTCCGCTGCCTTTGCAGAGAAGCTGAAAAGCCCCACTGAAATGCACGGGGGCATCTTTCACCAGCAGCACAAACTGGTGTTCTCTCCGCACAACAGCCTGGAAAACACTACGAGCGACTCCTGCCTTTCCAAGTGCTTCTGGTTTAGGTAGGGCATGCTCCTTTTTTTAGGAGATGGTTTTGCATGCGCCTTTGTTTTACACGCGGTACTTGTATTATACTAGAGTTTGTTTTACACGCGGAACTTGTATTACGCATCCCATTACATTGTTTAGAGTTTGTATTTTATGCCGCGAAGCCGAATAAACCGGTTTGATTTGTAGCCCGTGCGTTGTTAAAGGAGCCGCGAAGCCCCCTGGCGTGCCTGCAGAGCCTGGCCATTCCCGGCCGGCCCGGGTCTCCCCTCACCGGGAGGAGGCGGGGCCGGCCCGGGGTCCCTCGGTCCCTCTGTCCCTGTGTCCCTCGGTCATTCGGTCCTTCTGTCCCTCTGTCCCTGTATCCCTCGGTCCCCGCGGGGCACCGAGAAACGCCCCCAGGCCCGGGGGGCGCGGTCTCGCCCCGCGCGTGCGCAGTGCCGACCTCACCGCCTGCCCACAAGCCTCGCGAGATCCCAGGTGACGCCTGGGCTGTGCCGCGGTCGGGGCACCGGGACGATGGCAGCGGCAGCCGGGCGGCTCCTGGCGGCGACCCTGGCTCGCTCGGGGCGTGCGGGCTGGGGCGCGTCGGGCCGGGCCCCGGCCGTGCCGCTGGTGCCCTCCCGGGGCGCCACCGTCACCCGCAGCGGCGCCATTTTGCCCAAGCCGGTTAAGGTGAGTGGGGGGCGAGCGGGCGGGGCCGGCAGCCGCGAGCGGCAGCGGCGGCCAATCCGTGTGGACGCAGCTGGTGTGGGCGGGGCGGCAGGTGTGAATGACAGTGCCCGGGACCAATGAGCGGGGAGCTGCGGGCGGGGATGCGGAAGCGCTCGGCAGCGGGAGGGAGGCGGGAGCGGCCCCCGAGCGTGCGGGGCTCGCCGGGCCCGCGTCCCCCGAGCGAGGCCGCGCTGCGCCGTAAGGGGAGATCAGTGCTCGCCTATGCACCGCCCTCTGTCACCGGCGACCGCCATCCCCTCCCTAAGCCACGGGTGTTCGTGCCCCGGGCTGCCCACTGGCTGGCGCGGGAGTGTTTGTAACACTGTAACGCGATAACGAAGACCGGGGCGTGCCACTGGGGACGGAGATCATTCTGCGGGCCGCATCCCGGGCCCCCGCGCGCCTGTGGAGCCGGGAGTGCGCCGGTGCAGCCAACGTGCGACTTGCTTGGATGTAAAGATCCAATTTTTACAATCGACTCCTTGCAGACGCCCTTCGGCCTCCTCAGAGTGTTCAGCGTGGTGATCCCTTTCTTGTATGTTGGTACTCAGATCAGTAAGAACTTCGCAGCCTTACTTGAAGAACATGATATCTTTGTCCCAGAGGATGACGATGACGATGATTAAAGGGTACGTCATAAATTACACCAGCAATCTAATTATTTGTGCTTTCCGTTCGGCTTGAGGCAGGGAGGAGAATCTCAGACAAGGAAATACAGCCAGCAACAGCTTAAAAGATACACTTGCAGTTAAACACATGGTTAGGGATATGCTTTTGGCTATGAACTTTTTTGGTTTGTACCAGACTAGACCAGACTGGTATCTGTGCAGTCTCCACACCATGCATTTCTTAAGAGACTGGAAAAAATGATAGTGTTTTAGATCTTGACAGCTGAATCAGAAATAAAGTATAGTCAATGAGGGTCTATACTGCAGACAACAGAGAGACTTCAGTGTTCCTACATTACACATCCAAAGAAGGATGACAGAGCTGCTAAGGGGTCTGAAGCTCAGCTGTTAGGAGGAGTGGCTGAGGGAACTAGGGCTGCTTAGCCTGGTGAAAAGAAGGCATAGGTGAGGGCTTATCACTCTCTACAACTACCTGAAAGGAGGCTGCAGCCAGGTAGGTTTCAATCTCTTTTCCCAAGTAACAAGCAACAGGACAAGAGCAAATAGCCTCAGGCTGTGCTAGGGGAGGTTTAGACTGGATATTAGGAAACATTTCTTCGGGGAAAGGGTTGTCCAGCATTGGAGCAGGCGGCCCAGAGAAGTGGTGGAGTCACATGCCCTGGAGGTATTTAAACGAGGTGTAGATGAGACACTTCAGGACATGGTTTAGCGGTGTACTTGGCAGTACTGGGTTAACAATTAGGACTCAATGAACTTGAAGGTCATTTCCAACCTAAACGATTCTGTGATTTTGTTCTACTTGTTTACCTGTTTAAAAAGTCTTCTTCTAACTCACGGAATTACTCTTTTAAAACAGAATCATGTACTGTCTGAAATTTTGATAGAGGTGAACAATTTAAGAGCATTCTAGAACCCATCAGAACAAACTGTCTGGTGGGTGTTACAACACTTATCTCTGGCATAGCTGAACCATTCAGACTCATTGCAGAAAGGAAAAACGGAAATAATTAATCTTTATCTGCACTGTGCTACACTTTCTACCATCTTCTGTTATTCTGTTTAGCTGTTATTGTGTAAAGATTTGAGTTTAGGTGTTATTTATATTGAGTTTAGGTGTTATTTCTTCATAGAACAAAGAAACTTTTAGAGAAGTTGTTGTAAATAATGTAGACTTACAGTCAGTTTGGTGGATGTATTCCTGTTGATAAGGGGTTTTCCAGCATGCACTGTGCAGCTAGAAGTCAAGACTTAAGAGATTGCAAAGACTGCACTGGCCTGTTGGAAACTCCCTTTATGTAAACCCCATCTTGTGTAGTTTTGGGAGGAGGATGCAGACTACAGCTCAGTAGTGTATCTGTAACAGCTTGTTTTTCTATTTGCAGCACTGGAACAGAGGAACAGAAGGGAGAAAGCCATTGACAAAACAATGGTTCCAACATCTGTCACCTGTTTTGTCCTTCCTAAAGGGGGCAGGGAGCTTTGTATCCCCTTTTGCCAGTGAGTGTCCTGCACATCTCTGTATGCTGGAAATCTGTAGATCAGGGTTGAAGGAGGTGCTTGACAAGCCCTGCGACCTTGCACACACATGCTCACCTCATCAAAGACTGCTTGGGATGCCTTTAATTAGCAACATGGGAAACAATTAAAGATCAAGCGATTGACATGTGCAACTTTGGTCCTCTGGGTTTGTTTTTTTTCCTGTCTTTTCTATCTCTGCATGTCTGTTCCAGTAGGGAGGCCCTCCTCATGTTTATTTTCTCTTGAGTCCTTTCAGTAACTCAGTACTGATCTACAGGACATAGGGAATCCTAGGGGAAGCAGCAGCCCCACAACACAGCCCTGTTAAATAGTGGAGTGCACACTGACAATGGCACTGTTCAACAACCTAGCAGCTGTATCTGATGGGGACTGTGGCATTAACTTTGCCTCACTGAAGATGAAAGACAGTATTATCATCAGAGTTAAAACTCTGAGTGGCTTTGGTAAAGGTTGAGATCACAAGCTGCAATTGAACTTGCTCACGTGCTTTATAACATTTAATCTGAACACTGGCTCCAAGCATCTAATATTTCCTAGGTAGTTCAGTACTTCCTTCTGAAAGAGCCCTAAGGTGTTTGTTTTCTTCACTGTATGAACTTCAACTCCTTTTTTCATAAAAGTGTTTGCTATTGCACTTAAATTCTTGTATCATAGACTTAAAAGGTCTTCTTTGCTGTTATGGCAGAGGAAGAGTATCTTTAGTCACAGCAGACCAGCTGTTCTCTCAAATCAAACCTTGAGAGGTCGGTAAATTATTTATTTTTCTTAAGCCAGCACTGCCGCAGTGTCTCGTGGTTTCTGGTCACTAGATCTGGCCTCTTGATTGCCCACTTCTTCCTTCCTTATTGGTGTTGCTATTGAACAGGGAGCAGTGAATAGTTCCAACAGCACATTTGTTCCCTTATTCTTTGGCACAGTTTTTACGGTTTGCTCAGTAACTCCCCAGCATGGCTACTGAGAGAAAAGGGATCCTGTAATCTGAGTAACCCCAAGAGCTGTAGCTAAAGGCAGCTGCCAGGTTCTTGAATCACTTGGTATCTGAGTTGCCCCCTCCTTGCCCAAAGCCACCTGAGGAGCAGTTGTTCCAGTTTATCTGCTCTTGGGAGCCAAACACGTACCTGCTTCTGTTTTATATGCTACTAAAATCCTTTTCACTGCTTTGTCCCACAGTCCCTCCTGAGCCCCTCCTGACTTTGTCAACCTGTCCTGAAAAGCATGCCAACCCTGGAGCCCCAAGGTACCTATGTACAGGTCCCTGAGGAGTGTTGTGTTACGGCCCTCATGGGGAAGAAAGCCCCAATACTTAGAGGATAAAAAGATATTTATTTAGGGTGGAAAAAATTAAGCTTGAGTGTATTACAAACATCCAGGGCTGGTCACATCTGGAGGAGCTCCAGCACCAAGTTACTTGCTGAAAACCTGTTCTCTGGTGAAAGAATAAATTGTCCTTATCCCTTTCAAAAGGGAACTAGTAATTCCTGATTCAGTGGATGAGGTGATGGTAGGACACCCATCTCCTGCTAGGCTTCAGAAGCTTTTACAGAGCCTTCCTATTCTAGAAAACAGTACTAAACCCCTTTTCCAGATAATTTAATTTTATAGCAGAGAAATGGATTCTGCTGATGTTTTAATGCACAAGGATTTATTTGCCTACTTGATTTTATATTTTCTCGGCAAGAAATGAAGGAGATTAATGTCAAATAAAAAAACAAGGTCAACAAAGTCATAGGATGAAATTGCAAGACACTGCATGAATACACGTCCCTCGAGCACAAAAATATTTCTGTGAGTACAGTGGTTTTTCTGAAGGGCCACCCTTTTCCTCACAGAGCTAACATCTACAGATGCAGCTGTAGGCTAAGCACAAAGACCCACAGATAGGCTGTGCTGTGGTTATTCAGCAGACACCCTAGGGCAAGTGATGGGATAAGTGCCATCCACTGAAAATCCACACAGGCAAAACTAGGAAATTACAGCTCTTCAAACAGATCACTTGCACATGCTCTGGATTCACCTAGTCATTAGGCTCCTAAGATGCTAGAGAATCTCTTGGTATGGATCTTTTTTATATTGTATAGAACTTTTATTTGTAATATAAGGCAGGAAGACACAGAGTCAGTTTCTCAGGGATTGTGGCCCGCATAGAATTTGGACAGAAAGTCTTTAGGTTGTGGGGTTTCCGTCTCGTGGAAGTACCTCATGACGTGAGTCCTCTGCTTCCAGACATGAATGGTTTCCTGAAGCTCCATTTTTCCCTGCACACACACACAAAAGAATTTTAGACTAGTTGGCAGTTAGAGCCCAAGTCTAACCATGCAGTACTGTTAAAGTTATTTGAATGAACTTTAAAACACCTACAAAAATAACAGCTGCATCAACAGTTCTGTATTCCTACAGCCTGCGTGCATCACCTGCACTGTGACACAAATATACTGTTCCTGCCTTGCAACTTACGTGGATTTCTCTGCAGCAAGCTTCCCAGCCCTGTGAAACAGGCAAGAGACTCTATCCCCTTCTTAAAACCTGCTTTGTTTCTCTCCTGACCAGCACCTCCCGTAACATTCTACACAACATTGCTAACTTTCAAGCACCTCTACTGAATTTGGGTAAACAGCAACATTTTAGCTGTAAAATTAACTGCTGCCAGGTGCCTTGCACCAGTATCTCTGCCACTGAGACATGCAAACTCGTCACTATTTCATCCTTTTATACCGGTTTTATAGGATGGTAGCACAGAGCAAAATGAGACCGTCTGGAATTGTCACCGGCTATGTTATCTAGGATTCTGTTTCCATATTTTTTCATCATATAAAGACAGAGTAATTGTCTTGAAATGCAAGAAACAAAACAGGTGAGCATGGCACCTGAGTTGGAAGCTTTCTAATGCATTAGAACTGCAGAGATCAGTTACTGTTGCTCAGACACATTTTGAAGCCTGTTGTGCTGATCATTGCTTTGAAGCAGACAGGTCTCTCAGGCCTGTAACACCACCAGATGCGTTACAGAGTTGGAGTGTTCTGCCACCCAAACCCAGCTTCCCACCAAGTACTGACACTGCAATATATGTTTCAGAATCAGTGAAGAAAACCATTTTCCAATCCAATGAAGTACTGCAGAGAGCAGATAGTTTGTTTTTAATAGTAAACTTGTGAGCAACACCTATTTTCCCTTTGATTGCTGTTGTTAAAAATAAGCAAGCAAGGAACAAATTTAGTATTTTAATTGCTGCTTTGCTTGACATACGCTTCCTGAATTCTAAAGCCACCTGATCCCTTATCAACAGGTTTGCTGACATAGGTATTACCAATCCAACTGCAAGAAACAACCACTCCATAGACAGTATGGTACAAAGTTGTCCCTCTCCTCCACCACACTCACCACCAATCATCCACATTCTCTGCAGCTTGAACAAATCAGAAGTAACTGTGTGTACCTTAATAACCAGCATGTCTATCACGCGTGGATCCGTAACGTGGGCATTCTTCATGAACATCTCCCGCACCTTGTTCCGCCCCTGTTTCACCGTGATATCCAGCTGGTACAGGTGCACTAAGAGAAACACAACACCTACTGCGGTCATCCACGTCGCTCTGCTATTATCCCACCGGCAACGTGCAACTCAACCCTAAAAATCTCTACACTGTCACTCGTTCATGCGATGCCCGCCGGCTTCACCAATGTCATTTAAGGCCGTTCCGACCTTGAGCCCGCGCGGCAGGCCCCGCCATCCGTCACCCACCCGTGTTGGGCACCTCGCGGTACCAGGCCCGGTACAGCTCCCTGACGCGCCGCTTCGCCTCGCCCAGGTCCCGGCTGAAGATCGGCTTCACGGCGGCCGACACCACTCCCTTGCCCGCCACCGCCATCTTGGCGCCGCCGCCACCTTCCCCACCGCCCCGGGAACGCGCGGGGCACGGCGACTTTCCCTATTGGCCGGCTGAGCTGCCACTCCAGCCTTCCGGGCCGGCCGCCTCCCACCCGATTGGTCAGGAGAAACGCCAATCACCCAATCACCGCGCCGCAAGGGGCGGGGCAGCCGCTGGGCGGGCCCCGCCTCGCGAGGCCGTCGGCCCGCGCCGCCCCCGGAGCCCGCTCCTCCCTCAGGACAGCGCCCGCTGCTCTTCGGTCCCGCCACGGGAAAAGACACTCCCTCCTCTAGCTATACCCACGTTTGTATCCAAATACACGAGTGCCAGGACCTCTCCAAAGTTCAGTTCTCTTTAAGCACACTTGGGTATTGCTGGTCCCTATAAACCCGAACACATGCAGTTCGGTGTCATTGAACAGACCAGAGGAGTAACACTGAAATGATCTTGAAAGACTCAGGTGCTGGGTGTGAGGAGAGAAATCTCAGGAGAGGGGAAAATAAAGATTTCATATCACTTTTATTCTTTCAAGTTATGTTGTAGATGAAAAGCATAAATGTGCAAATGATCAAGTTCAAATCTTAATTATGTTAATAAGTATTTGCATAATTCATTCGCTTTCATAGCTTCCAAAATTACTATTACACAAATTTAATACTGCACATGTGCACTCAATTTCAGATATTTTATTTTTTTTTACTGGTGGTTATACATAGGAGCTCCTTCGTGCTACTGTCTCTTTAGATGTGGTAACATCAACATATCTTTGCATCTTGCAAAACAATTTGTCAGGGATATTGCAGGAAGAAAGGGAAACGTAGCTCTAAAATCTATGGCCATATAGTTTCAAACAGCATAACTCCATCCCTTTGTGAGTTCCAAACCTACCCAAGAGCTGACATTATGTAATGCCAAAAATAAAAAAAAAAAACGTTTTAATTAGAAGAGATAGTAAATCTAAACACCAGGATTTCTCTTTAAATGTATTTATCGAAATTTCTGTATTTCACAAATGACCTTCTTCTGTGCCTGAAACACCACATGGATTATTTATATACTCCTTGGTATTTACTCCTACTGGAGGCATAGTGTGACATAAGGGTTGTCAGGATTAAAACTTACTTTCTCTGAGGCTATAAATTAAGACAATGCAATATTTGTTCAACATACAGAAGTGTGTAATAAACAGGAAGGGATGAAGGGGACATGTATGTCTTGGACAGTAAGATTTTCCAGAAGCACTACTCTGAAACTACATTTTAATGTCACCTTGCTGTGGAAGCTGAAGCTCTCTTGTTTGATTCAAGAACCACAGCTAGAATGAAGCTCCACAAGATATTGGCCTAGATCCTTAAAGACTTGAGCTTGAACCTGGCATGATCCTGCTTAGACCTGCAATGTTCCTGCCAGGGTTTGGGGGAGTGGCGGTCTGTGAGTGAAAGGAGAGTGGTGTGCACCTATCTTGGGAGAGCTTGCAAGAGGTACGGGTGTGGAGATCTCGTGATTGCAAAGTGACCGTCCACCCGTGGCCTGGGCTGGCCCTCAGGGAGCACGAAAGTGAATTTCTGCAGGAGAGTGGTAAAGAAGAGAAAGAGCTCCATCCTGGCCAGCTGTTCTCCCGGACAGGCACGGCGACCTGCAAGAGAGGAAGAGGAAGCGAGGAAGTGTCTGTCAAAGAGGGCGATAATCGATGTTGGAATTGTCACGGGGTGGGGGGGAGCAGATCACCCTCCCGCTGTGTCTCTGACTTGCTGCAGGATCCTCCCCTCAGATTTACCTGCTGAGAAGGGCAGGAAGGCCTCTGGTTTCACAAACTGCCCCTTTGCATCCAGGAAGTGCTCGGGGTAAAACTCGTTTGGTTTCTCCCAGATTGTCTCATCCTTCAGCACGGAAGACAAGTTGGTGATGACTGTCGTCCCCTGCACTCCCCCACAAGAGGAAACGTGAGAACAGCCGCATTGTCTTGGCACAATGGGACAGACCGTGTCTGCCAACTAATAGCACCCATTTCCACTTCTGCATCTTACTTGAAGCAGAGGTAAAGCAGGGCCCTTTTCCAATGGCATACGGTGCTTGCTCTACACTCCGAAGCATCTGAACTTTTGCAATTTGTAGCCTTACAAAGGCTGTTGCATGCAAATGCAGATTTCACGGTTACACAGTGGAAACAGCCTCTGCTTCTCATCCTCCTGGACTGGTTTTATAGCTACAGAGAAAAAGCTGACTGACAGACTTCAAAGCCCAGCTTTCTCAGGGACCATGGAAAATGGCAAAGCTTTCCTGTTTCACATGTCAAGGTTTTAAATGAGAGGAGATACTACACAGCTACAAAAATATACAAAAATATCCCAGGCTTGAATTCTGCCACTCCTGCCAGGACAGCTGCTTGTCACGGCGAAACTGGTCTGAACGCCAATGGCATTTGGATAGCTTCAGAGGCTAGAATTGAACTACTACCATCTCGGAAAAGACAGTAAGTTGATGTTGAGTGCCTTCAGAGAGCCTGTTAGGCTTCTTCTAACCTGCAGTGAGTATCACAGCCCATTGAGAGGAAAGGAACCTTTGCACTGAGCTGCTACTGCAGTTGCATTCCCATACAACCTGTAAGCCTAGAACACAGATATGACCATCTGCCTGAATTTAACATTTCAAAATGTCCTATTTTAGTGCTCAACAGTGACTGTAATTGGGGCTGGAAGTGCAACATTGCAGGGTTGGATGGGATCATCCCTACCCCATGCCTGGCATCTGCACAAGGAGAGGCTGCTGTATTGCTTATCTGGTCACAGTCACCTTGGGAATGAAGAAGCCTTGCAACTCAGTGTCCCGGTACGTCATGTGAGGTACCCCAACAGGAACAATGTCCCCGCAGCGTTGCACTTCATGGATCACAGCATTAGTGTAAGGCATGCTAGCTTGGTCCTTCATGGTGGGGGGTCTCTCTCTGCCAATCACTCTATCAATCTCTTCCTGGACCTTACCTGAAAGCAGGAGAGATAAAGAATTAGAGGACCCTTAGAGAACCAGAAGCAGCTGGTACAAGCTGAAAGACTGGCTGCCTGAGATTGTAGGCACTGTGTGAGAACAGGACAAGTAGAGACAGAAGCAGAAACCAGAGAGGAAGGCCTTTTTCAGTTGACTGGTAACTCTGTGTAACTGTTCTTTGCTCATAGCATTTTTAATAAAGGCCTTGCTGCTTGACATGCTACCTTACCTCCCCTCTATGCAGCTTGAAGAGTACCTGGTCAAGCAGAATTAGAGAATTTAAACCAATCAGTATCTGTTCCAAATACTGGAAGAGGGTACACTGACCACAGCCAATACCCCGGTAAAGCCCTCAAAATGAAGGTAAGAGCAAACTTACCCTTCAAACTCCAGGCTTTTTATCATGGCTACCCCCTGCCAGAACAGCTATTTGGGAAGTGTTTCTCCTGTGTTTCTGCTAGACTGGCAATCACCAAAGCTGTTCTTCTTTGCGAAATCCTTGTGCAAAAATGAGTCTTGAAGGGAAGAGGCTACACCTCTGTAAGTAAGTTTCTGACTTACTCTGTATTTCTGGGTGGAGAAGCATATACAGCAATGCCCACCGGATAGTGGTGGAGGTGGTCTCAGAACCAGCTGTAAACAAGTCCATGGTCACCATACGAAGGTTGTTATAGTGGAAACCATTCTCTTCAGCTGCCTTACCCTGTGGAGAGCAAAAAAGTGGGTGATTGGAGCTGGGGTATTTGCTGGGCAAGAAGAGTACTGCCCAGAGAAGTGCTGAGAAGCACTAGATAAATTTTTTAGCATGTGTTCCTGTTTTTAATTCCAAGAACACAGCACAGCACATGCAACAGTCTGAGCATGACTGATATGCTTTGTAACCCGGTTATGTCCTGTATTTGAAGGTCCTCAACCACCTCCAATATACTCAGAGAAGAATGCTACTTCTGCCTTCAAGAAAACACCTTTTGCTTTCAGCTCAAACAGACAGCAGGCCCTTGCCACTCACTGTAACATCTTCCCTCAAACAGTTACTCAGGTTTGATCAGATGATAAAAGCCACAGAGAGGAGGTTGCATTCATGTGGCAAATGAAAAATCAGCATAATTTTAAGGAGGTTATTTCTAGCTATGCATCACATATTCTCTCTGTTCCTGCCCTGGTATTTTTTTACTATTGAATAAAAAAAAAAAAAAAAAAAAAATCAGAGTTATCAGGTTAAAGGATTATTGCTGCCTGTTAAGTCTGCAATACCATTTTCAGGAAAACTGATCCCTCATACAAATGCTAATTGAGCTCGAATTTGTTAGCATGTGAGATATGGCAAGCTCTCTGCATGAGTTTGTCTTCTTGTCTTTTCTAATCCTCTTTATACTTCCTTTTCCTAGGAATTAGCTTCTGTTAAGTTATTCTGTATATTTAGATGCTGTTGTAATATGGATAGCAATTAATAATGCATTTAAGACTCAACTGTTATTCCAATAAAAGATCTCAGAGAAGGGAGTTTGGGACTGACTTGACCAAAGTTAATTCAGTTATCAGACTGGCTTATCGGGTGATGTTAGTGAACAGAAGAGAGGTGTGACAAGAGGCAGCACCCACCCCTAGGCTGTACTGCTCAGTACAGAGTAATGTGGGTCACGTTGCTCTGCCCATGGGCTGGAGGTGCCTGAGCCCCACAGCATGGCAGGGTGTCATGCAGAGCAGTAGTCCAGCCTGAGGACTTGGATGGTGGAAGTGATTTGCAAGCAGAATCTGCTAATATTGCTCATCTGGCACTTGAAATTTAGTGAATCCATGTGCAGAAACATATGGCAGATGGATGGGCTGACCCAAGTATCTTTGATTTCATACTGTGTGCCTGACCGAATTCGAGGAAAGAGTCCTTTTAATTTCAGTGAAGTTCAGATTTAGGCCTTCCTCTGATATCTAGCAAACTAGTTTTAGCAAGCAATTCAAAAATATATATCCCAAAGGAGACACTAGTTTCAAATCATAACTTGGTTTAAAGACAGGCTATGACACCAAAAAGTCAATTTGTTGCTCCAGTTTTGTGACTGATTTTGAGGCATCAGCCATTGAGGCACTGATATTACATGGAATATTGCATGCCAACTTCTTCCCTGGTGCAACCTTAGGACATTCAGTGAATTCCCAATCATTGCCTTTTAAAAGCCTTCTTTTTTTTTTTTTTTTTTTTTTTTTTTTTTTTTTTGTAGGCTGGAAAGAAGGAAGTTCCTAGATTCTGAAGGAAATATGAAAGCAGAAAATGGAAACAAAAATATCAGCAGATAATACGGTGTCTTAAGACAACAAAAGAGGTTACGACATGAAGAATACCTTTCTTCTCAAGATACAAAGTGGAATGGAAAAGTAGGAAATTAGATTGTAAGAGGTTTTGTGCAGCTCTAGGAGGAAAGTCAGCTTCACAAGCTTGAACAAGGCAAAGAAATTACTTCTGACCCCAGAGGGTCTGCTAGTGTCACTCTACCTTCTCCATTTCCTTTAAAAACACATCCGTCATATCTCGGGTGTAAGCAGGGTCCCAGGTCTTCATATGCTTATCTAAGACCACATCTATGAAGTCCATTAATTCTTTTTGTGCTCGAAAGATTTTCTGTGGCACTCCAGGGATGCGCACCAAAATGGGAACCACGTTAAGAAGCTGGGGTGTGAGAACCAGAGGGAGTGAGAGAGAAGATATTACATGATGCAAAAAAAATAAAAATAAGGAAAACACAATTCTCTCAAGCAATAGAGGGCAGCTTCTTTCAGCTTGTGGTTTACCTGAGGCAGGAATCCCGTTTCTTCATTCAAGGAATTTTGAAATAACTGTGACAGCTTCTTGAATGTCTTATCACCATAGTCAAAACGGTCTCCAAAGACAATGTTGCAGATCATGTTGCAGACAGCATTATTTATGGGAACATGTATATCAAAAGATTTACCTGAAAATGGAAATGGAGACCAAGCCATGAAGCTCAGCAATATCAAACTGCTGGACCTCATCTGTAAGCAATGAGAATACTCAAATGCCACCTTGATGACACCAGGAGAAAAAGCTTCCAGAGCATCACACTAGGAAGTGACGATCACCTCATTCTTACTTATATTTAGTTGCTCTATGTTTAAAGAAGAAAACTCCCAAGAAAAACTGAGCTGCAGGGTTGTTCTGTGACTTGACTGGTAACACTTTGTTCTGTGTCTTGATGACAGGCTGTGAACTCTCAGCTGCACTTTTATTGCATGTGATAATATCAATATGTTCCACTAAACTTCATAAAGTAGAGTTACTGAGCTCTGGGAATAATTCTATTTTACCTCTCTTCTCTATTTCTAATTTCCTATTTGTTTACTGTTTCAAAGGGATTAGTGTTTCGGCAGCCCCACTCTGTAAAGCAAAATGCTCTCCAAGGAGGGCACATAGACTAGAAACACTGTATTTGCATGGGAAGAGAGCACTGCATGCAAACAGGAGTGGCTGTAGCATTACTTCTCTCTGCATCACTGTATTGCCTTTTTCTGTGATTTCCCCATCCTTGTGGATGTCACAAACCTTCTTTAGACTTGATTTCAGAACAAAGAAATCCAGCTTCCTCTACCACTCGCTCCTCCAGGGATTTCTTTCCCATCCCGAAGTTCCTCAGCGTAGAGAGTGTGAATCTCCTTAGCTCCTTCCAGACGTGCCCGTATCTTGCTACAACAATCCCTGGAATTGTGGATGAGCAAGATGTGTCAGATATCTGACTTGTACATCAAGTAAATTTTGCTAGAGAACAACAATCATGAGTCTGGAGGTACAGGTCTGTATAGATAGATAGCCTGACCTTATGCAGGTTGTTCAGACAGCAGTTCTGAAATGGATCACTGCATCTTCTGTGCATGGCTGGCAAAGGTGCAGGGGGATTCAATGGGAGCAACAAGGGCTGCTAAGGAGTCAGCAAACTATTCAGCATTGTTCCACCAGCTTGTGCCACCACACAGGAGCTGAGGATGTAATGTGGGCAGGATGCAGGAAAATACTCTGTCTTGAATGAGAGTCACCATATTTTTTTGCAACAACTTACATGTAACATTTTGCATAAACATTTTGTCTTACATAAGCACCATAAGCACTTATTTGTGGGTGTTTGGACCTGGCAGAAAAGTTGTACATTTTATGGTGTCCTTACACAGCTGAAGAAGTGTGTGCTTGCTGGAGCTGTACTACAACCACTAAGGGTAGCCCCCATTTAATCAAATCCGCGTTTGTTGCTACCAGAGGGTGCCAGACATACAAGGAGGTTGACCAGGGGGACACACAAAGGTGCACCGCACTGAGAAAATCTTGCTTCTACCCAATCCTTCTCATGCTAGTGCAATCAAGGAATGTTCATTTTTATGGGAGCTTGCCTTCAGAATTCTTTCCATAGCCCATGTGCTCATATATTGGAAAGTGTGGCCGGTCAGCAAAGTCCTCCGAATTGTGAACCAGGGCTTCCTTCACTGTTTTATACCCATTCAGCACTACTAGGTTGGTCCAGCAGTTCTGGAGACTGAAGATGTTTCCAAATTTCTTCTGGAGCTGCCAAGATAAAAAAGCATGTCCCTGAAAATGAGCTGAATGCAACACCAGAAATATCACTGTATCCTTGGTTAGGGCATTTACTACTGAGTGAACTTTGAGGTACTTTTATTCAGAGATCTTCAGCTGATCTTTGATCTTGATCTTTGCAGTGCAACAGCTCCAAACAGTGCCAAGCAGCATCTGTAGCAGGGATCAATGCCCTGTAAGTGGAAAAATTTAGAATATGTCTATCCTGGCCAAACTGTTGTCATGAACATTGTGCAAGTACTTTTAATTTTGTCAAGAACCTTTTTAGGGATTTTTAAAGACTGCATGATTGATAATGAATTATTTCCTAATCTTTATATTTATTTTGATTTGAAAGACTAAGTAAGTTCTGAGTTAGTCTACTTCTGCTGAAGGAAATAATAAGGTGATATGTAATTTCTATTAAAATATGCATTTGTACCTAAGGATCTACCCAGAGCCAGGTTTCCAGAAATATGGTTGGGAAAGGCAATTCTACACTGGAGTTTCAGGTCAACTTTCTCCCTAAAATAAGCATGCACATCTAGTATGACTGGTAACAAGCACACACCCTTACAGCTGCTGTGATCTGTAAGACTCATAAAGCTGAATCGGGATGAATGCACAGGTAATCCTCTCAGCCACACACTCACCATGGGAGCTGGCCATGGAGCAAAGCCTTCTCCAGGTAGACAAACCCTTTAACGGGACATGGACTCCTGGGAAGGCAGGTCAAAGCTCCCCAGTTAGGAACACTGAGCAAAGCTCAGAAGCACATTATTTAAAGACAGTGCAATAGTAGCAATACCCCACAGGTTTTTTTTTACTTTTATTTCTGTCCCTTTTGTTTGGTTTAAAGTATAAGATTTTTGATTTCTGCACTGTAGCATTGCAAGGAATGAAGTACTTCATACTGTATTTGCAGTAGGGTTGAAAAGGGAATTAGCACTTCACTTGCAATAGAAATGCATAGTTAAAAATGACTACTGGTCAAGATTGTGGTTAGCATGACCCTGACGTGATATGATTTGAAAACGGTAAGCGTTTGGACTACATGCAAGAAAATAATACAAATGCTGTATTTAGTTTCTCCACTTGGCAGGTTTTGGACAGGCAGCTGAACAGCACTGTCCTAGAAAAAAGGCCTTTAGAGTTTGCAAGCTGAAGCACAAAATACCCATGATTTATCTGCTGCAGGCTGTGAAAGCCCTGCCTTCCCTTTGAGAAAAGCTATGGCCAGACTTTGAATAGGAACACTACTGAGATTTTGGGCATTGCTGCAGAGTCAAATTCCACAAGCTGGTCTCTTTAACTGAAACTGTCACATGCCTGCAGGCATGCTTCAGTAAGACGCAGGGAAGCCTGCCATTCCCAGTCCACAGATATTTGTTTGTCTTCCCTTGTTTGTACCACCTCCTGCTCCTTTGCCTCCAAGCCTGCCCACATGTCAGGCTGGCAGCCAGCTCTACAGCAGCACCTTTCACTGGGGCACAGCAGTGATCTCTCACTGAGCTCATACAGAGAAGGGGAGATAGAGGTTGGGAGGTTCTGGTGAATGATTATCTATTTCTCTGGGCGGGCCAGGTCAGTGTCCTTGAGCAGTGATCTGCTTCATCCTGGACTTTGGAGAGAGCATTGCCCCTCAGCTTTGTGCAGAGCTAGTGATACTGAAGTTGGCCAGAAATAAACTTTCTAAGATAATTTGAAGTATTGTAAAGCAAGTATGCTTTACTGTAGCACTGGACTCCTCTAATAGAATGATTGTCATGAAATACCCTTTACAACCAGGTATTTATTCCATCACGATCATACATATTCATTGCAGCGTGCTTCCCAGCTACCACATAAACATCACTTTTCCGAGGACTTACCTGCACACATCTGCCTGCTACTGGAAGTCCATTCATGGACCTAGAGGGTCATTGAAAGGTGTTTCTGGGAGTCGTACTCGCTGAGTGCTTCAATATTACAGGTGACCTTTCCTTGAACGTTTTCTTTGGTCATGTGTTCTTGTTTCTTGTTACATAACTTGCCAAAACACTCACTATATTCCTCATTATCTGTTTACCCAGTTTCCAGCTTTGTTTACCATCCTGTGTGCATACTTCTACATTTTTATACTTTTACATTTTTATCATTTTTGCTAGTTAGTCTTAAAGCTCTATCTAGCAACTTCAAGGGAAATGAAAGCTCCTGTTCTCTGTGTTATGTATCTATAGCTGATGCCAGAGTGTGACCCACCCCTCCCGGGCCCACGGTGGATTGCATGTGGAGTGTTTTGTTCAGGGGCTGCCACTCACCTGGCCGAAGGAGTGGTGGGGGTTGTGGAAGTTAATGGAGAACATGGTCCCAATGAATGGCAGCGAGGCTGGGCCTGGTGGGTAATGGCTCCACTTCTTTCTGCGCTTCATGAAGTCCAGCAGTAAAGTAAACACTGTAAGAAAAACTCCCAGTATAGAGATGTTGCTCCAGATGGATGACAGCTGGGACCCCAGCCACAGGAGTAATGCCATTTTGTAGCCTGTATACTCCTGCCTCTTTTTACCCAAGACTGTCACTGCCTCCTTTTGCCTTTCCTCTTCTCCTCTCTCTCACTTTCTTGCCCTGTCAGCTGCCCCTTTCTCCCTGCTTCCTCCTCTTCCCCACACTGCCTTTTTTTGCTGCTCCTCTCTCCCTGCACTGGCTGGCTTTGATTGCGAAACTTGGCCCTGCCTATAAGCTCCTCCTCTGCTCGGTTCAGATTTAGGGGAGCGGTGATGAGGGTCATCCCTCCTCCTCCCCCTATTCTTCCTCCAAGGCCGGAGCTCTGAGGTCTCGGTTGCTGCTAAAAGTGGCAGCTGGTGCTAACAATGTCCGTAAGTAGGGCAGGGCTGGGTGAGCCCTGGGTATTTGTGTGCCTTCTCTCACAGACAAAGAGAAGTTCACAAGCAACGAGTCTTGCTGCATTCTCATGGGGCAATTTGGAAAAAGGTTGATTAAATGTGTGTCACCTTCTTGTTAGTACAGGCAAGTCAAGGAAGAAGCAGCTCCTAAACCCAGATCATATAGGCTTATGTTTGCAGGCTAAGGATAGGAACCATTGGAAGTTGAGGAAGTTCAGGTTAGAGCAAACATTCCCTTACAAGAAAGCATGTACTACAGAATTTAGCTTGAAACAGTCCCCATAGATTTTAAAAATAATTTATGTTTCTAGAATTAAAATTTTTTATCAAAATCCAAGTGTCAGTCAGCACAATGACCTCAGCTTTTGTAGAACACAGCTCAGCTATAAGGAAGAAGTCACATGTATTACAAGGTGCCTCAAATATCCAGCCTTTGGGGCAGTAGTAATGCCAACACAATTATGGAGTTAGTCAAAATATTTCCTAAAGCAGCGCAGCTGTGTGCTCCTGGCATTCCTGCAATTGGAAATCAATAAACCTTGCTCTTAGGACAGTCAGCTTGAGATAAAAAGAAGCAGTAAACCCATCACAGCTTAACCTGTGATCTCAGTGTGATCAGAGGAAAAGCTCCTATTGGAACAGTTGCTGCAGCAGTGATGGAGAGCTCAGGCTGCAAGGCAACGCAGCTGCAAATGCTGTGCAGGCAGCGCTGGTGTGCAGCCAGGGCTTCAAGTGCCCTTTCCCCTGCCAGGGGAGGCACCTCCATGCTCAATATCTGTGTGTTGACCTTACCTTGCTGGATTCTCCATAGCAGAATCCTGTTTAGAAAGCATTATAACTCAGGGTTCAGCGTTTGTCTCAAGTAGTTTTAAACAAACATGTAGAACGGGAAACAACTGGGGGAATTACCAGCTCCCACGCCACTGCAGAATTGTGATTTCTTCTGAGTTACACAGACATGCCGGAGTGATTCACACACCTGGAGAGCTGCCACAATGGGCACAGTGTCTTCAGGAAGAAGAGGCTGGACACAGTGAGGAGTGGTTTTGTGCTGTGCAGAGGAGTGCCCAGAACTTGGCCATGGGAGAGGTGATGGGCCATCTGAGTGCCTGTGGACAAGGAGAAGGTGGCAAAGCGCTATGGGCAGTGCTGTGCCAGGCACTCACTACAGACTTCTTGGGAAAGGAGAGAAAGTCAATAGAGCCATCCCACACAATCACAGGCTCTAGGGCTAACTCACAGTGTGCTTTAACTGGAGGGCTGCATGGTCAGGCACAATCTGGGAGGTTTCTTGAGTGTGCTCAAGACAGCTTCATGACACAGGCTGATTGAAAAGACAACAGGAGGAGATGCTGTGCTGAGTTTGCTGTTCACAAAATAGGAAGACTTGGATCAGGATATGATGATCAAGGATGAATTTGCCTGCAGCAACCATGAAACTGGGAAATACTGAATCCTGCAAGGAATCAGCAGTACACACATCATTACTGCCCTTACCTGCAAGACAGCAGGTTTCATTTCATCTATGCATATCCTTTGCAGGATCCCAAAGGGAGCTGCCCTGGAGAGTGAAAGGGCTCAGGAGAGCTGGTTGTTCTTCGAGAGCAAACTCCTCAGAGCATGAGATCAGTGTGTCTCATTTATTTCCTGGGCACCGCAAAGCCTTTAACACCATTTTCTACAGTAACCTTTTGGCTAAATCCATGATACACAGACTGGCAGGGTAGCTGATAAAGTGGGTGGATGATTGTTCAGATTGCTGGGCTGAAATAAGTGGGATCAACAGTACAGAGTCCAGCTGGTTGATGATCACCAGTGACGTCCCTTAGGTGTTTATACTGGGGATGATAAAGTTCAGGTTATTAACAACATGGCTGATGGAACAGAGAGCATTCTTGGCACGTTTGGCCTGGGGCAGCTGCCAGAGCTGAACTCTGTTTGAGGTTTGTTGGCTTTTGAGTACCCTCCATGTTTTAAATAGATTTAGTGTGAGGTCTCAGGAGACAGAGCTGCAACAGTTCCCTACTCAGTGGGCTGGCTTGAGCAGGAGATGGATGAATGATAAAAGGTGATCAAGGGCTTCCTCCCACATTGATTTTCATGATGCATGTGCTCAGATGACAGAAAAAATATGGGAAATGTGGTCCCAAGAATGTCAGTGGACATTTCCTTACCACCCCACCAGTAAAAGGATGTTACCTTGCCTGTTTCACTTTATTTTTAGCTTGATCTTTATGAACTTTGGCTGAAAGATATCCACTAGGTCCTTTCAGTTTTGCTTACCTTGGCTAGAGCCAAAGGCTGTTGGACTCCCATCATTCACCTGTGGGCTCTAACAAGGATGGTTGATCAGAATTCAGGAAGTGGATTTAATTCTAATTAACATCACCCTTCTGATGGGAGGCCACCAGAATAGGAACACTCCAGCTACTCTGCTTCCATAACTCATCCTTGACATAAAGTGACAAAGCTGTAACCTGAGAAATGAATTAGCTTAAGAAAAAAACCTACACTGATACTGACTTCCCAATTGACTCCAAATCTTTCCAAAAGGTCACTTGGTAAATGATCCTTTCCTGCAAACTTGACAGCTCCTCCACTTTTGGCTAGTAGCATGGATGGCCAGTCCTGCAAAGGAGTGGAACAACTGCTATAGCTTCATAATTTCAAAAGAGCAGTTTTCAAAGCCAGCAAAGAAACAATAGACAACAAATCTCTTTCTGACAGAGAGAAAGAGAAAAGGGTCATTTATTCTTCTGAAGAATAAAATATGTTAATTTGCATTTATTTTCAATAAAGTAATATTTTGAGCAATTTTCAAGTCAGGGATAAAACCCTCCAAATACATACATATTAATTTTAGCTAACTGCTGCCCTGCTGTGCTGGCTGCATGTGTTTGACTGTGCACAGTCAATTTAGAGACTGGAGGCCAGTGGGCGAACAGGGAAGGAGTTCATGGCCCTCCCCTGGAGGGAAAACCCCTCAGGTCATAACCTCGCTGTTAGGGTGAGGCAAAAGGCTTCTCCCAGCATGCCTTGCTGTGACATGCAGATTTAATGTATCCCATTGGCCCTTCCCCCTCGTTCCACTCCTTGTGCCCTCATCCCACTGGCCCTGGTGTTCTGCTCCACCCTTGCAATCCCTATCTAACCCCTGCTTTCCCTGCCTCCGTGGCTCTTTGTCCCTGGACCCCTTTGAGGAAGAAGCTCAATAAAGGCTCTCCTTGGAACCCCACAAGAAGACCCCATTTCTCCTTCTGAGTTGCCGCGATCACAGAAGAGCTGAAATCACCGGCGTAGGCACAGACATTCCTGTGCCCCCAAGATGTTGTTTTCAAGACGTTTCTTCAGGCAAACCATGGCATTCTGAACAACACCCGCCACAATAAGAGAGGAGCTAAGTGGAATTACAGAAGTTGCATGCAGACATCACCATTCTTTGAGTGTAGACGTTGAAATACAAGCAGTAAGGCAGCTTTAAGAAAAAGCTTATTAATAGTGGAAAACAAAGCATTCAGAAGCAAGATAATGCAGGAGTTGCCTTTTTTTTTTCTTTTTAAAGGCAATTTTAGTTTGAGCCTTTTTGTCCATAAGATCATATTTAATTATAATTACATGCTATATTTCCTTTTTAAAGGACCCTCTCTTTATTCAGTGTACAGAATAGATGATGATCGCTTACTAATCTGGTTTAATTACAGCATTTGTCTTCAAAGTCTATTTTGACACCTACTGTTCACACCCTGCCCATAAAGGTGGTTTATATAGGCTTTTCCACAGTGGTCATAGTGCCTGCATGGGTGAGGAGCAGATAGTCATTTGTCCCTAAAGCATTCCTCTGAGATGCCACCAATGGAGGCAAATGACCTTCTAAGTGTTGGAACTGAGAGTAAAAATCTAGAAGGTGCCACACACAGCTGTCCATGGCACATGCCCAGCTCCCAGCTGAGGCTGCAAGCAGCTTCTGCAGATCTTCCTGCAAGATCACAGCTTTGGTACCCTGGACATGGAGGTCACAGATTAATGCCTGTTTATAAAATTTACTGTTTCAGTAATTACCCAGCATCACATACGTCTCTCTCCACAACAGTGGGGTGAAACCCTTCCAATAGCAAAGAAATGCTCCTCTTTCCCTCCCTCTTTGCTTCAAGTGTGGAGCCAACCAGGAAACACTGGTCACATAGCATGAATATTTCCATGAGCTTTCAGAAATTTTTCAGAAATCCCAGCAGGCTGACTGCTTTCCCCTTAACACCTCAGATGTAAATGGACACAAACCCCAGCAATTTTTCATTCTGGAAGAGGAAAGCCTCTTGGAACAACATTGGTCAGTGTGAAGCCTGCTTCTCTCATTCCCTGGCTATTCATCTCAGGCTACAGCAAAGCTGGGGCTGGTGAAGATCCCAGAAACCTTTCCTCTTTGGTGGCCTCTTCTAAGGCAAAAAAACACATGGTCTCCCACCGAGTCCCAGACTTTTTTTCTGATCCTTCCTGCACCTCCTTTTGCCAGCACACAATCTCTCCTTTGCCTGTTATGCCTTCACTCAGATGGCTTTCCCTCCTGACCCTTTTGGTGCTGGAAGGGGCAAGGGGTGCATGGCAGAGACCAGCTTCACACTTGTCATTCACCCTTAGCAGACCCTGGCAGCCAGCAATAACCACCACCTGCTCCACGCAGACATCTCAGGGGAATTTTAGATGAAAAACTGAGAGCTCTTTCAGGTGCACGCAAACTGAGTTTTCAAGTGCTTGTAGCATAGCCAAGTTTGAGCACTGCTTTAGAGAGCTGGTGCAATGTGTCTTCCTAACAGAAAGCTGCCTCCTGCCAAATTTTGTGTGTAATGCTTCGAGGCATTAAACTGAGAAAGGGAAATAGCACCAGAAATTTTTCTAATGGGTTAGGAGAAGGTCAGATAAACAATGGATTTCTAAGAACGATGTCAGCTGTTAAAAAGGCATGAAAAAACTTTTGGCTGAATGTTCCCAAACAAATTTAGCCTGAAGCACAACCCCAACTCTGAAAATTTTAGTCTCAGCTGGTTCTTTGTGACTTTCTTGGCCTTCAGATGCGGGTTTTAAACATTAGAAGTACTTCTACAGCCTTAAGATGGACTGTGCTAACAGCTTGTTCACAATAAAGCAGTCAGCAGAACTGAAATAGCCAAGTCTTTCATAGTTACTGTTACTATGACTTACTGCCAGCCTTCCCACATTGCAAAGAAATCTGTTCTTCAGGCTTTTTTTCCTTAAATTCTCCACGGTTTCCTACCCTTTTTCCTGTATCAGTCACACCAGTACACTTCTCAGCAAAGTGAGTTGTAGTTGAACTTTACTTATTTCACCCATCCCTGCCCATACCAGTACCCCTCATGCCATCCCAACCCCATAGATGTTCCTTGCCCTGCAAGAGCAATGACTCTGAACTTGGTACCAATAGCAATGCATGTCCTAGGCCCCATCTTTCACCTCAGAGAGACAACTCTGTGCTGGTGATGGAAGATGTCAGACGGGCTCCAGTGATGCTGTGAGCAGCTTGGCAGAGTGAGCTGTGCAGTTGCTCCAAGCGTCAACATCTGGACAAATAAAGCAGCCACTGAGATGAACTCACCCCTAGAAAATCTTGGACAGTAAGGGCTGAAAAATCAAACTGATAAGAGCAGAATGGCTTTATTTTGACTTGCCATTTCACAGAGCTTGAGGACCGAGCTTACACGTAACACTGCCCAGCAATTGTTTTACCAGCTCAGGAAGCCCAAAGCTGTGGTTATGGGACCTAACCAAGCATCCTCATCATGTTAACTGAAGTTAAACAGAGATCAAAGCAAGCTGACTTGGTTTTAATTGCCACATTCAGGTTCTCTCACACGCTAAAATGTTCCCACTGTTACTTCAATCTGAGTTGGCCAAACAGAGCTCAGCATGTGCAATTTCTAAGCCCAGCGCAGGGAGGTAACGAATCAAGGTGCTGCTTTGCACAGTCTGTGATTCCAGCACTGGCCCAAAATGCCTCCTGAAGATTCCATTAAACCTCTGTGATGTATCTGAGCTTTGGGAAGATGCCTGCTCATTCGGAAAATGACTGGCAGCAGTTGCCTTTACTCACACTCTCTTGTGAAACTGTCAGAGAAACATGGCTTACGCCCCCAATACCATAGACTGTTGATTTCTCTCAGCTGCTGGTTTTGGTTTCCTGCTTTTTAAGTTTCTTAGGAGCTGTGAATATATTGCTATACTTTTCATTTTTGGTTTAATACTGGTACCTTGGGTTTTTTTTTTGCTGTAATGAGAGCATCTTGGGGAATTTTTGACACAGCAACTGGATAAAACCCTGTTATTAACTTTCTTTCCATAAGAGATGCATTTAAGTCCATCCAGGAAAACTCATCCTACTTTCCTAAAGTGTGAAAACAATTAACACCTTTGGAAATAATGGTGTAATTATATCCATGTTTTGGAAGCTGGACAGACAAAAGCATCTTGGTTTAGTTTCTGACATTGGTTTGCCCTGTGACACTGAGCTATGATGCTGCTTAGTTCAGATTAATTTAATTTGCTTATATTTTTCCTAAACTTCTTGAGTTGGAGATACCCTGGCTGTGGTTTGTGCATATTTCAATTGTGTCATTTAGTACCAGACTATAGTAAACTTTCAACAGCTTTCCTATCTATGAATTTGTACATGAAGCCTAAAAAATAATGTATGTAACGGAAAATGCAGACAGCAATATAAAACTTGTTTTGCAAACCAGCAGGCTGCTGTTGGAACATGCTTTCTCTGAGACCTGGATCAATACAGAATGCATTTTAAGATTATTTTTCTGTGTTTTCTATGGCTTCAATTAGCATGGCAGAAATAAATTCCTATTCCATGAATGCAATCCTGTATGACTCTTCTGTTTAAGGGAAGTTGCCAGGAAAACAACGTGGCACAGAGCTGGGCTTTCTGATAACTGTCTGGGAAATATTGAATACCTGGTTTAAATATTATATTTTTTTAAGGAAAGAGCAGGATGTATCCTAGCACTAACTTTCCCACAGCAATGTTCATGAACCCAACATGCAGAAGATGGAAAAAGGCTAATACTTCTACTATATACATTTCTGGGACCATGGACAGGAGAGAATGGCTGTTCTGTCAGATAATTTTCCTGGTTTTAGGATTTTCTTTGCACTCAGATACCATAACGATAAATGTAACTACATTTCTCTAAACATTAGATTATATAGCTGGTTTATATGTCCATTCTCAAATGAAAGGTATCATAACTTAGCAATGCTGAATTTTTTTTTTCCAGTAAAGCTGTTATTTAATAAATTGTTCTTCTGTTTAAACTTTTCAAGCAAATAATTGAGACTAGCTTCCAGTTAAATTCTTCTAGTTTTGATGTGCACTCAGTGCTTTATATATTAAAAGTAACGACACTCTGCTTTTAAGATTTGTTTCCTAAGTACAATCAGAAATGTAATATAAGGAGTTTGTCTTGCCTCGTAGTGGCTTAATACACTAATTTAGTTTTAGAAAACATTACCATTTGAGAATGGAATAACATTTGTCATTCTGTATCCATGTGAATAAACAAAAGAATGTTATATGAAATGTCTTGTGGCAGGTCCAATAGAAACCCAGAATGGAAGTTGGGTGCAGAGATCAAAAGTTTTAAGTCTGGAGGCATAACTGATTATCTGCTTAGCAGGTAAGCATATACTTGGTTCTCCATTGTACTTTAAATATGTTTCTTTTTATTGTCTCAGATTCCAGGTACTCTGAATGTTAATATGGACAAAGTAATTTTAATAATTATTTCATGCTTGGTCTGTTCAATATCTAGAGACTGGACTTCACTGTATTTCACTCTTCAGAAAGGTGTACTATGTTAGGAAGCTTCAGACCATGAGTGAAATGAAGGCTGATATAAGAACCTTGTGAGGTTTGGTAACAGCTATTGCTTTTTAAAAAAGATATAGAAAGAAGAGGCTCTGCCCCACTTTTTCTATAAAGCCTGAGTAGATAGTGAACCTTCCCCCAAGTCAGAATACACAGTTGTAAGAATTCCTCAGCATGACGGAGAATCAAACTAGAGCCTCCATCTGTTAGGACTGTGGCCTAGCTACCAGATTTTGGCTGTATAGTTTTATAAGATGTATTAACTATGCTTTTGAAGTAGTACCACTGTAACAGGAAAGAAAAAGTGCTCCACTGAAATAGTGATAGAATAGATCTGTCTGCATGGCCCTGCAGTCCCACAGCCTCCATTGGCCTGATGCTGGGTAAATTTACAGTTTCACAAATGAGAGCTTGTTATCCAAAGAACTCAACACGGGCTACAGTCATGCTCTTTCTTGTTCTCCCTGTCTCTTGTGCCTTTTCAGTTCTTGAAAGAGTGGCAAAGCAAAATGGTGGAAAAAAAATGTGCTATACTTTCACGATTACGGCATTTGGTGGGGAAATCAAAGCTTCCTTCAATCAGAAGAGGAGCTTGAACCTGTATATTCCAGTTTGTGGAGAGTTTTGGGGGCATAAAGAGAAGGGGAGAAAACAATAAAAGAAAAACCTCCCTAAAAGGAAAGAATAACCTGTGCTCTGTTCTTTAAAAGAACTGGGATAGAAGGAGCCTCTGTTTCCCAGCAGGCAGAGATATTTTCTATCAAATATGGGTGATTCAAATAAGCTGGGAAACAGCTGCTGGCTGACTATAATTTCTTTTTTACTCTGTATGCTTCATGGCTTGGAGTCTATTTGAATTATGGGACTGCTCCATGAACCCTATGTGTCGCAAGACTCCTAGCATAGAAATTAAATGTGTAACTTTTAGGTTTCTAAGTCAATTATTGGCTATAACTCAGAAATTTTGTACTTGAAAAGGGAGCTAATTCTTTATTTAATCTCTGGTTTACAGTCCTAGTCACAACATCTGTAGTTATAACCTGAAGAAGGTTCCTGCATTAGTAAATCTTTATACAGATAAATTTACTTAGGCAAAAACCCACTAAACACCTTCTCAAACGCCTACTCAAAATGTATTATACATTATAGAAAAATTAAGGGTGAGATATCAGAAAAATACTAAGTAAAGCCAGAGATGCACTTCTTGTTCTTTGTAAAGCTTATTGTAAATAAGTTTCCATAAATATTTTATTCATCGATGATCAAGGAACTTCTGGCAAAATTCAAATATAAAAAGGGAGTTTGTAGAGGGTGGAAGCAGGGATGGTTAACCTGAGAGGAGTAGTGAGCCAATATTTGGCATGCAAAGATATGTTTAGGAAAGCCAAAGTCCACTTGCAGTTGAACCTGAGAAATTATGTCAAAAACAGCAAGATAAAATTCTTGAGTACACAAGTAGCAAAAGCAAGAGTAGGGGAAATGTGAACATGCTGCTGAATGGACAAGTCATCCCATTCACTTTTATTGTGTTCACTTTGTTTCAGAATTTTCTCCTTTTTTTAGCATTTAATTTCTTCAATATCTTCCCCTGCATCTTTGTTTACCTTTCTTCCCTGATTTCAGGATTTCAGTGGGAATAATTTTGGCAAGTTTCAGTGTTTCCACTGCACCTCAATTCATCTCAGTACATTTGGTTGTAGTCACTCAATTTGCCAATTTTCTGGCTTTTTTTTTCAATTGCATTTTATTTCATCATCTCTCCTGTCCTGAGCATTTGTTAGACTTTGTTCTCTGGTTTCAAGGTTTCAATGAGGATCGATAGGGCAAGCTTCACTCCATTTCCCTGCACTTCAGGTCATCCCAGTCACTTTTCTTGCTTTCAATTTGTTTCAGAATTTTCTTTTATTCAGCATTTCATTCCTTCAATTTCTTCTCCTGTCTCCTTGTTTACCTTTTTTCCCTGATTTTGGGAAATGAGGTGCAGTGTAAGAAGCAAAACCTGCCAAAATTATACTCATTGAAAATGATACAGATTGAAACCCTGAAATCAGAGGACAACATGAATGGACAGGAGAAGAAAAGGATGAAATGAAATGCTATAAAATGAAAGAGAATTCTGAAACAAAGTGAAAACAATAAAATGGTCTGGGATGATGTGAAATGCATGGAAATAGACCAAACCTTGCTGAATTGCTACTCATGGACATCTTGAAATCTGAGAATAAAGTGAAACAATCTGAGTCCAGTAGACTTATAATAAAATGAAATTCAATTTAAAGAAATAAAATTCTGAAATGAAGTGAATGCAATCAACTGTAATGAGATGACATGAAGTACTCCACCTTGCATGCATCTGGAGTTGAAACATCCCTGAAGGCCTGGGCTTGTGGTTTTCTCAAGCCTAACCTGAAGCGTAAGCCCAAACGTAAGCAGTTGTGCCTTAGAGGGTAGCACTGGCTGGCTGCTAGCTCCATTTCCTCGCTTGCATAATGTGTTTAATGGAGCTGTTCACTCAGCTGTGATAAAGAATCTACAAACCCTGGTGCAAAGGGCTTTCCTGGCACTGATACCAGAATGGTTACAAAGCAAAAATGTATGTTGCTAACAATCTCAAATAGAGATTAAAATAGATAAAGAGCTAATCTGAAGACTCTCTTTTGTTCCAGGAAGTGTCCAGCTAGGATCCTTTTCTTCTAGCAGAGGGAGTTTTTCACAGGAAGCATTTTGCTGCTGTTTCCATGCCTTGGAAGGATAGTCAGGGATGTTGCTTTTTCATAGTTAGGTCCTCAATTTAGTAATTTATGAATTAAAACAAAAATAAAAAGGAAGCTAATCTGGCTAAAAAGGAAACTACATTTTTCTCCTGTACTTATTGCTCTCAGGAGCAGGCAGAATAACCTTGGGGGATTCTGTCTCCCCATAGGAAAGTAATATTTCAGGTTTCAGCAATAATTTTCTGCCTTTTCATGCATTAATCATTAATATCAGATGATATTAATGCACTAAACTGAAAATATTCAAACCTACAATTTTGATTATCTAAACCCTCTGCTAATAATTTCTGAGAGAATAGTATGCTTGCTAGAGTACAGAGTTTACTATTTTCCTATTTTCATAAATAATGCAGCGTCAAGCTCTCATTAACAATTTTTCATGGTTTTATCTGCATTTTTTTCTGTCAGGATAAACAGTTACTTGAATACCAGTCAGCATTTAGAAGTTTTTCTCAGTGTGCTGGAAATAGAAGATTGCTGTGTATTACTATGACAGTGAAATATATTTGATTTTAGTGTGATGCTCCCAATGATAGTTTATGCTCCACAAATTCAAATGTGCATTGGAACTCAGAATGTGAATATTTTTGTAGGAATAGAAAACCCTCAAATAACTTTCAATTTGAAATATTGGCACAGTTGTGCTCACAGATGAATTAGTAACAGTGGGAGCATATGGAGTGAAATAGAAATTAGAAATTATGGAATTGCATGCAAGACCTTAATACTGGGCTTTCAGTTTATCAGTTACCTTTGGAGCTCCAAATATCTGCAGGTTACTTTTGCCAACAGTACTTGCCACACTCTCACAGCAACCACACGTAACAAGCTTAATTTTCTGTGCTCATTTGTAATTGTGTTTTAGTGTCAACAAAAATGCTCATACTCTTTTAGTCAGGAGGTATCCACAGGAAGAAGAAAGGATCAAAGATGGTGGCTGCAAGGGAAACTGAGAAGGAAAGTATTTTTGTGATTTTTAAGCTGACCAAAAGACCAGGTTGATGCTGAAAGAAATGACAATGCCATGCAGCAGGTGAGTGGTAAGGAAGTGCCCTGGGAGGTGTTGGGGCCTGCTCCTTTCCTTCTGATGGCAAAACAGCAAACTCCTTGACATAACCAGCTTCCCCACCTGCACAGAAGCAGCAGCTTCCTAAACCCTGGGAATGGCTGCGTGGCCCAGCACTTGCAGCTCAGAATGAGGTATCCCTGAGCACCAGCAACATGCAGGGCTGAGCTAGATATGAAAAATGAATGCTTTTGAGGTAGTAATTATTTAAAACTTTCTGTTGGGTTGCTTAAAAAAACCACAAAACCCTGAAAATTTTCAAAGCCATGCCTCAGATAGAGATGACAAACCTTCTCCTATGGCCTGAACACAGGCACTATGTATGTGAGTTAAAGCCTTTTTGCAGCTCCTTTCTCATTTGTGTTACTCCAGAATAAAACATTGGCTCATATCCAGAAAGAGGGAAAGGCCTAATAAAAATCCTCAATTGCTTTATTTACTTAATGACGCTTTATTGCCTATTTCAAAACCAAAAGCTTTTTGATTTGTGTTCACTTTGTTTTGACCTAAGGCCTAATACCTGGGATAACTGCACTCAGAATTAAAAATCAGCAACTATTTCTAATGCAACCTGTTTTCCTGTGCAAGTCTTTTGATAGTGAAGGGCACCTCCTGTGCTGACAGCTTTGTGGCAGATGGATCACACCACTTGCATGCACCTGTGGAAACAGAATCTGCATAGGTTCCTACAAGCACACCTTGCTGCTTGTGCTGCTGGAGGGAACAGCAGTAGAGGGAAAAGCTGCCAGCCGCAGCCAAGCTGACTTCCAGGGTCTCTGCTGTGAGTGTCAGAGCTGCCACTGATCTCTGCTGTCTCCCCCTGGCTGGTTGCTCTCTAAAAATGGCTTCAGACAGACCCTCAGGTCAGAGGTGCCCCCTCTCAGTGTCACACAGCACAGGAATTTTCAGCCAGAAACACAATGGGAATGGAAAAGCTGCAGATCACAAAGTAAGCCAAATAAGAAAATTTGCCACCAAAAAGCATTCAAAGTGCAAATACATCCACATGCCTAATTTGCCTCAAGCCCTCTCTCTCCCCACAGGGGCGGCAGGCAGGCAGCAGCACTGCCATCCCTGCCAGAAAGGCAGGCTGTAAAAACCTCCTCTGAAACTTCCATCTGCGCCGACTCTGCCCTACAGATTACAAAGGATGGTTTCTCACAAGGCGCAAAAGCTCTCGCGAAACCCCGCTATACTTTCCCATGAGAGCCGGTGGGGGAGGCAGCGGGCTCAGCGAGAGCAGGGTGAGGGCTCTGTGTCATCGCCCAGCCGCTACAGACGGCCTCCGGCAGTCCTCAGCTCCCCACCCGCTGTGCAGGGAGGAGGGCGCGGGTTTTGCTGGAGTGCGAATTTAGAGCCTTAAGGAGGCAGCACCAGGCAGCCCTCAGGGCCGCAGCTCCGAGCCGGCCAGGGGCTCGGCAAGGACAGAACCAGCGAGGCTGCGAGGCCACTGAGGAGGGCTCAAGTGAGCAGGGAGGCAGAGGAGGGTGCGAAAAGCTCGGGGCTGTAAGAAGGAAAGGGGTTTCGGCGCTGCTTCCCTCAAGCAGGCTAGGCTTGGCTGGAGTCAGGATGAAGACCTCTGGTCTTAACCTGAACGTCAGGTTTGCAGGAAAGCAGGAAAAAAGCAAGCAGGGAACTAGCAGGGAATTGCAGTGGGAAGAAATAAAACTTTGAAGACTCTAGTCTTTGAGCTCTGGTAGCTCTTTCCCAAAGGCTTCAGAAGGCAGGCAGTGATCTACACTCCCCTCTCCTCCTGGCTGTGGAGGGAGGGATTGAGGCACAGCTTCCTGCAGGAACTGGATCTCGAATAAATACCCACTGCTGCCCCAGTTTCCTAAACTACTCAGGATAGTTGCACCAAAGCCCTGCAGGTGTGCTGGATTTTGGGATTAAAACCACTGCTAAATATTTTCAGGGACTCAAGCAGCCTGACTGTCCTAACCTGTCATACCACCATAAACTGCTGATTTATAGCCAGAGTGGAGTCAAATTCTTCTCCAAATGGCACAGTGACAGGGCAAGAGGCAAATCACAAGCTGCAACAATCAGAACTGTGACTAGAAACAAAGAATTGCTGCTCCAAGAGGACAGCTCAGCACAGGAGCAGGGGCCCAGAGATGGTCTGGAGTCTACCCTGAAGGTTTTCAAAACTTGACTATCCAAAGCTTTGAGCAGGCTGGTATAGGTCTGGGGCTGACCTTCATAAGCCATCGGGTTGGACCAGAGACCTTGAGAAGCGTCTTCCAGTCTGTTCTATAACAGGATTTCTGGAGAGCTTTAAAACATGAATGCGGATGATGACAAGTAAAAATTTCATGTTCATCCTGTTTGTAATAGTCATGGCTGCTGGATGGGATTCCTGATTATACAGCTTGAATTCTTTTTTTTTTTTTTGGTTTTTTTTTTGGTTTAGAGAAGGTATACCTTTTCAAACACTGCAGAAAATTTATTGTTTTGGAAAACAACAAACCAAAGTTTTAAGAGTCTGAAATAAATGTTCTAATTCTGCAAAAGTGTAAAAGAACATGAAAGAAGAGAGAGGAGAGAGAGAGAGAGAGAGAGAGAGAGAGAGAGAGAGAGAGAGGCAGGCAGAATTTCAGGACTTCAGACCTGCCTGGATGATGAGAACATGTGATAGGCCAAAAATCCAGCTGGAGAAGTGGGTGAAGTGTAACACCACTGCAATAGACACCAGATACTAAGGCAGTAACTTCTGCATGAGCCTAGAGGTACTGAGGCACTCTGTGCTGCCTGAGGGACAGGGACCAGCTACAGGTACCCTTGATCCCACATCCTACAGAGGGAGGGCTCCTGCTTGAGCTACAACTCCAAAACAGAACCCCTGAGTTACCCCACAACAAATTTGACACACAAGTTGAGTTACCTGCGAGCAACACAGACATGCAATACATGCATTACACAGTAATGTGAAAGATGGAGAAATGCAATGACAATCTTACAGATGCCCAGAATCAGTGGAAATGAGAATGGAAGTGTCTCCACCTGCTCGCACCTGTTATGAACTGTTGGGGGTTCTTTAAATCAGAGTGCCACAAAGCTTTTCAGAATGACTGGAGATAGTAGGGTGCTCTGGTAATTGCAACAGGCTGCAGCAGAAATAAAGCACAAACACTTGCTATCAGTTGAGGCAGAAGTGAAAGCAAAGTGGAGATACAGGAGTTGCTGTGTTGTGTGGCTGTGAGCAGCTCATTTCAAGGATGAGCACGTTGGAAGCTGTGGCCTGAAGCTACAAAGCCTGCTAACTCCATGGAAAGATAACTTTCTTCTTTTATGTACATGGCCTGTTTGCCAGACAGGGGCACAGTGCCTTGTGGGACACTTTGTGACATTTTAATTGCTGAAGTGCCCCCTGAACTTGTGACAGACCTTACCTGTGGGCTTTACCACTCCCACCCAAGGCTGTACAAACTGGTCAATGAAAATTTTTTCTCCACTTCTGAACTCTTATGTATTTCCAGACACATGTACAGGCTTACATATCAAAAAGGTAAGGACATATGCTTTTAAAAACTAGAAATTGGTATATTCTTAATGCACCTAGTGAAGAAAAGGGTAGGCCAAAAAAGGGCTAAAGGGCTCTGGCTTTTTTGTAGGGGGATGTGGCTAACAGACATTAAAAGGCTGCTCAGGCAAGCCCCTGACTTGTTCTTCCTCTTGCATTGAAAGGAACATGAAGTTCCACCAAGCCCTGCATTGCACACTTAGCTGCAGACTAGGAAATGTTGTTCAGGTTTTTGATCAGCTACTCCTGAAGTCCAAATAAGTCAAATAAATACTAAAAATAAGGGACAAATCTCATTCTCTCTGTTTCTCTCTCAGCAAAAATGGTAAATACAGGTTGCAAAGACTGTCTCAAGCAACTCTTTCAAAGAGGTCAAATGAAACCCTATAAAATGAACATCGGCTGTTGTATTCCAGTTTCTGTGGCATGCCGCAGACTAAAGGAAGAAGACCAAGATGAGGCATTTATGAAGAGGGACCAACCAACCCCAGTGACCTGGCCAACAGTCCCTCTTGAAGCACAACAAAGACTACCTCCTATAAGGAACAACCATTTGCAACTGGGATGCAAGAAGGGTTTTCTATGTTAAAGTGTAAATTTCAGGACTTGCTGCTCTGTAGTCTAATAAATGGCACAGAATGGATTTGGTAACGTACCTACCTGGAGTGTTCTTCCAAAACTCACACAGAGCCTCCCACAGAAAAGGTCATCAGCAACAGCCACCTCCACCAGTGATGCCCTCAAGTGCTTTTCCAGTGATTTCAGGGCTCCTCTCGTGGCACAGCATTCCCTAGAAGAAACCTCAGGAAAAAGTCCTCCCAGATTTCTACTTACCTGTTATTTCTCCATGACCCTTTCACATGACAGGGCCACTTGTAAAAGGTTTTCTCACCTCTCCTTATTTTCAAGAGGAACTTGGATCATAGAACTGCTGTGCTCAGCTCAGGGGAGAACCCATCCAATGTAGGTGGTGGGCAGTGGTTGAGGCCAAAGGGCCGTGCTCCAAAGCAGAATTTTTCCCAGTTACTGGCAGTCTTACAGTCACTGCTGTTGATTAGCAGTTTTCCTAATAATACTTTGTACATCTGCTGGTCCATTAATCTTCTAGACAGCAACAAGTCTGTGCAATTAAAAAGATGCACCTTCTTTCCCTCTTCTGAAGCAGCAGACCACAAATTTGATGTTTGCTAAGTCCATCTTTCACATCTGTCATAAGGAATGTTTACACTTCCACTGTAACACCATCTTTTCCAAGTCTTTTGTGTTCCTGTGGAAACATGATGCTGTTGGTTTTAAAAGAAATGAGCGGTGCAGCTGGAGTCAGTCATGAGGCCTGTGAACCTTGATGTCCTCTTTAAGGCTGCAAATGCCCACTTCCATCTCACAGCTCTGGAAACTGTTTCTTCTCCTGGTACACTTTCCTGTCGTGTAAAGACAAGAATGTTTCCCACTTGGAGCAGAGTCAAACACAACCCTGGAAATTTGCTTAGATGCTACAAAATTGGGCCATTCTGTATGGCCTCTGCTTTTGGTTGCTGAAAAAGTCTCCATCAGCAGTATTTATTTTACTGGCTTATTTTCTTGCAGAGTGCAGCTCTTTGGCTTCATTCCCAAATGGGCAGTTGCGTTTTTGCCATCTATCACCTGTACAGGCAGCGATTCCTCCTCAGAAGTTTCAGCCACAGCAAGGACACCAGGTGAATGGAGAGACTGCAACATCCACTTTATACAGTGACTTCCTCACCTTGGTTTCCAAAGCAGCAAAATATTACAAAACCCAGGAGTGTTACATTACATCAGTCCTTGTTCAGCTTACAGAACGGTGCTTTCTTGCCTCTTTGAAATCCATTGCCACCTGCCAATTCTGAATTTCATAGTACAACACTAAGAAGTAATTTGTTCGCTCTTCTGTATTTCTTCTGACTACAAATGTGAACCGTGAGATCTGTCTTACGTGCAAGTTACTTCAAATCCAAAGTGATGAAAAAGTGCACAAGAAGAAGTAGGCATTGTTATGCCCCATAATCCAGGTTGTTGTAATTCCAACAGCCTTCAAAGTAACATCCTCAAAATAATCTACAATTTGTACTAATCTAATAATTCCAGCTCTCTTCTGAAAGGAAACTCAGTTCCAGTGGGCAAGAACTTGGGTGAAAGTCCAATTAAGTTTTTATCATACAAATGCTGTGAAGTGTGCAGACTTTCATTTTTTACTAAAACCACGAGAAGTGGTGACATTGCTTTGATGAACTGGCTTTACCTCAGAGGACTCTCACTACACAATGCAAATTTATCCTTACACCACCATTTTTATTTTTAGTGTAAATACCTCCCAGCTCTTTCCCCAACAATTTCTCTGCCATTCTTTGCTGCCCCCCATTAAAAGATGTGGCACTGAAAATAAACAATTTCAATAAAACTCAGAAAACTATTGCCATGCTGTATCTCAAAGCCAGGGAGCACCAACCTCCAAAACTGCGATCTCCAAGTTTGGGAGAGGTAGCTACAACCCAAAAGCCCCCAGTGCAATACAGGTGGTATTTGCAGGTAACCTGGCCATACTCATGTTCAGTAACACAAGCGGTTTTTATCATGCAGAGGAGAACATGTCAGCATGACTCCTGAAGCCCAGCTAGAGTGGAACAGTTTTTTCACAGGGGGTTTGCTATGAGCTAGAAGACTATTCTTCTTTTTCAAATTATTGGATGGGAGTTAAGTCTCTCTGGGGCTGCTAAGAAATATCAGCATTTCTAAAGCTGGCCAGGTAAGGTCAAAACCTTGAAACCGCAGCATTAAAACTGAGTTAAGCAATAAATTGCAATAAACCTCTGGAGGATGAAGGGGGAAGAGAAGCAATCTCAGCTCCCAGTATTACCCTGTGGAAGAAGCCAGCAAACAAGCGATGCTTTCCTTCCAGTTCAGGCTAAACATGTTTAACAGGAAAACACACTAAACAGGAAGTGGGATCCACTTAAGAAATCAAATCCTACAAAAATATTCTGTAAGCAGCACTCTCTTCACTTTCCAGGTGGATGACAGAGTAAACCTTTTGGATTCCACTACAAGTACAGGAAGAGCAAACAATTAATCACATCCAGGGAAAATGACAGCAACTATTTCACTGACCTTTGCACTCCAAGGAAAAACCTCATAATCTCCTTCAGAGCTTTACATAATAATTCCTGGCTGAATACCACAGCTCAGGTAGGGAGCTCGTGGTGCAAAATATCCATATGGAGCCAATTTTTCAGTGATGTGCATTAGCCAAGCTTTCACTGGTCTGTAGCAATGCCAAGATAAAGTACCAGTGTTACCAGCCTCCCACAATTTTCTAATAATCACTTTTGTCCTCTATCTTTATTGACTAAATTCTCTGACTCATAATATGCTGCCAGAGTTCCATCTTAAAAACCCCGAAACAAACGATAAACTAAACCCTGACCTAAACTTGTTTGTTGGAATTTCACAGCCAAACAAGAATCTCGTCCTGTTTCGCAAGAGGGATTTCTAACCCAAAGCCAAGATTGCCAACTACTCTTCCAGCATCTCATATCAAAGTCAGTAAAACCGTATCTTTGTGTTTTCTAGATCTGTAACTGAACCTGGATTATGTGTACTCTGTTCTATTTCATGTAACTTTTAATAATTTAAAAAAAAAAAATCCAGAGCAATGGTGAATTATTCATCCTCAACCATCTAAATATTCTGTTCCACTTCCAAAAATATGGTATTTACATTTAATTTTCTACATTTTGAGATAGAGGACTGCTTTTTTCAGTCATTCTGGCAGGTCAGGGACTAGATCAGACAAACCAATGCTGTACCCCTCTACCAAATATTTCTATCATGTCTAGGACACCCACTGCACTCGGGACAGCACAGGTAATTCCTTATGTCATAACTCAGTTAGTAGACATGATAATTTATAAAGTCTATATCCAAGTCAGCCCCCAAATGTTCCCTTTGTAACTGTACCAGTTAAAAGTATTATCTTTCCTAATACACATTTTTATGTACATTACTGCACATTAGTCAAAATTCCAGAGCTGCCATTCAATTACCCATATCTCAACAAACTTCCGGGTTTTTTTACATGCATGTCCCACCAAAAATATATTTCTTTAGCTTGCCATTAGCTGGACTCCATGAACTAGATGTGCAACATACTTTAGCAGATCCTGCACCCTGAACCTCTGAATATTTTTTATTTCAATATTATTGAACATCATTAGTTTGTCTTGTTCTAAGCAATTCAAAAAGTTCAAAAATGTCACAACCCCAAATAAAACTCCCTTGCATACCTCTGTGGTACAGATCAGTGAGGTTGATCACAGCCCTTGGCAGGGGCAGCTGAAATGGCTTTCTCCTGTGCTGCACGATCCACAGTGGTCTGTGCCTCAGGTTTCCAAGCATGGATTTCAGATGCAATACATATAAACAACAAATGTATCAATGGGCAGCTTCTGGTATTGGAATCTGCTCTGTATACATCCCATGGCTTCCCCCAGCTCCTGCAGCACTCCCTTTATCCTTGTCATATGAACAAACACCCTTTGCACATTGAATCCATTCGCTATTCTTGATGTGAAAGCATCTTTTTCTTCGACCCCACGCAGCAGTGCTGACTCAATCTGGTTAGCTTGGAAACGCTGCTAAACCATCACACTCAATTCCAGCACATTGGTATAAGTCTCTTTCAAGAGATCCCGATGGGAGTCAGCACGGAGAAATGCTTTGAAAATGAGCTGCCTTATCCAAGCTCTTGTTAGTTCATTCCTCATTTGAGCAGGTAATTCCTAAACAGATGCCATTCTCATCTATACACAATCTCTTTTAAGGTTTTAAGGTTCTGCTGCAGGTCATTTCTGCTCCACAAATTCTAAATTAGCCAAGACTTTCCAGTTTGGGTATCCACGATGACAAACTGTTAATTGCTCTTGCAGGATGAAGCAGGTAAACATTCTGCACAACAGCTTTCAAAATCCACTCAGCACTTTGTATTTTCTCAGCAAAGGAAATTTTTATTTCCAACAGGATTTTATGACTCTTCTGGATAATTTCCAAGTTCTCCCAGGAAGCCATTACACATTGTTTTAATTCCTCCTGGCTCGGTTTCAGAATCATGACAGCTGTTTCTGTAAGGGTTTCTGTAAAGACTTGACCACCAAGCACAATCCTGCTCTACTGGAGAGCACCCCTCACCTCTGACCACAGCACTGGGGGGATTAAGCCACAGCTGAGTTGAAGGATTTTAAGCACTTTCCACTGCAAAATACTTCCCATAGAAATGACTGGTACCAGTTCTTTATTTGCTCTACACAACTGCCACTACCTTCCAGCCACGGTGCACGACAAAATATTGAATCTCCATACTTGCCACAAGCTCCCACATGGAAAACTTCCAAGGCTCCCTCCCAGCTACCCAAAACCCTTCTGCCTCTGCTGACACCACCCTGAAGAGCCAAAGTGAAAGTGTCAAATTCAACAGTTCCAGGACACACTGTTCTGCTGTCACAATGCTACATACAGAGTTGACTCTTCACCAACATAAAATCAATGCAATAACAGGAACTTTTTTTTTTTGAGTATGTAGAATAGAACAGACACTATGAAAAAAAAAACAATTTTTATTCAGTTGAAAAGAAGTCATTTACTCAATCACATTAACTATGCTAAAAATGACTTTTTTCTGACTACACCAGCAGTTAAATATTTTCAGCACCAATTCATGACACATTAGTGACATTTATCACAACAGGTCTATTTCTTAATGTAAAGGACATACTAACTTCAGTAGCTGCTACTGGGAAAGAAGTAAGCAGAAGGCTGCCTTTTCTTTCCAAATATTTATGAGTGAGAGTAGCAACTTATAGAAATAAATAACTGCCAAATTATCTCCCAAATCTTTAAATCGATCTTTTAAAAATAGAGTTAAAATAGATATCTTAATATGAGCTATCATAGATTTTATTTTTATGTGCTGAATACTCCAAAATGTGAATAGCTGAGCAAGCATCCAGTACATAACTTTTAAAACAGTTCTTCCCTCCCCACAATATCAACCCCATTTTTTCATCCATGTCATGCTGGTTAGATCCCTATCTCTAGTGACTTCCCAGTAAACAACACGCTGTTTGATATCGCTAGGATACGCTACCATCCTATGAGTGAAAGAAGTCAGTGACCTGGTGAAATATCACCAACTCACACAAACAGAAAATTCATCCAGTCATTGGTTTGTTAACTCTGAACATCAAACAAATCCTAAGCTTTAGTTTTTCAAAGCCTTTGTGGTCTTCCTCTTGCTGGGCCAGTTCAGAAAGTCATCACTGAAGGCAGAACCGATGAAGGCAAAGAAACCAAAAAAGCAGCAGATAGTACTGTCTCTGTCCTTTTAAACAAATCAAGTTCGCACAAAACAAAAGGAGACAAGGTTAAAATGAAGTTTATTAGTTTTTTTGGTTTTTTTAAGCTTTTTTTATATAAAACTGTTTGTGAAACAGCTATTTTTATTCCCATGGCAGAGTGACCCCTGAAAGATGCACTAACCCCTTTCTTAAGGCCTTAACAAGAAAAAAAATGATTTTTTTTCTTTTTTGTTCCTAAAACCCAAATGTTTTAAAATTACATAATTTACCAAAAAAAAAAAAAACAAAACCCAAAAAAAGAATAAAAAAGAAAAAAACGGGAAAAAAAAGGAAAACAACGACCCCGCATAACCATATAGTGTAGGTTGTTACACTGACATTCCCTCTTCCTTCCTTAGGAAAAGCAAAAATATAAAAATAAAAGAGGGCCAAGTGAATTTACCCCAGTAAGTTTGAAGATTGACTCCACCAACATTCAGACTTCCTCTTTTTCCCCCATCTGGCAGGTAAACCATGTCTTCCTCTCACCTGCCTTCCAAACTGAAGGCAGCTTCTTGGAATGATCTGGGGGGTCACATTGTTGCACACAGGGCAGATCCTCCCTTCCCCTGTGTGGTACAGGTGTTCCCACACCAATGAGGTGTATGGGACCTAGCAAGCAGCAGCAACCTCTTACTTCATGAGTCTCATGACCCAACAATCTGCAGATGTTGTTCAAGCTTACATTGTTAATAGTGTTTCTCAAAAATGAAAACCTCCCTACCCCTCAGACACAACTACTGATACCAAATTACCTGCAATCATCCAAGCCTTCCTCCCACATCCTACAAACAATTTATCAGTATTTGAGTTGGCTTTCAAAATTGAATTTCATCAGATGTTGTGAGAAAGAGAGCAAGAGGAAGAGAGACAAGTCCTGTTTGGAGTACTCCCAGTTTTGCTAATCTTTCCCACAAAATGTTAGGCTCCACATGCCTGGCTTTAATTTTGGATTTAATATTTACTTTAGCTATAGGTTTCTTTTTTAATTTATATGGGGTTTTAAAAATCTTAATCAAAAGCATCAAAAGGGATATAGCGCACCTTTCATTTAAAACAAAGTCTTTCAAGACTAAAAAATAGATCTTTATATATATATATATTTATCCCTCCCTCTTTAGTTCCCCCCACCTGTTTCCTTTTTCCCCCTCCCCTCCCCACTGTCACTATGGAGATTGTGTCCATGGAAACAGCTGGTTCAGACTCCTTGGTCAGATTCTGTGATGTCATCAGTCTTGAGTGTGATGTAAGAATTTATGAAGGAAGTGCTGGCATTGGCAGGCACGTCGAGAGGGGGCATGGCTGCACAGTGGGAGAGATTCCATTCAGTCACGAATGTCCACCGCTTTTTATCTCAACAGCCTAACCTGAAAAACAAAGTCAAAATAATATTGGAATGGTTCTTTCCCTCCATTTGCAAACAGGTCTCTCAGGCTTTGGAAAAACCCACTCAGCAGCCTACCACAGCAGCAACACCAAGAGCTCTTTAGCTTTGTGGATTGAAAACAGATAAACACAACGGCGCATAGTTCATGAAAACTAATCCATGTGATAAAAGCCCTTAGTTTAACAACCAGCAAAAAAAAAATTAAACAAGCCCTGTTCTGAAGGAAGTCTGGGATGACAGGATGACCCGTGCCACAATGGCACGGCACTCTTATAGAACCTCTACCTTCAGCAGCCAGGCAGGAGCCCCCTCATCTCATGTCTGCTCCTCACATTGACTAAGAGATTGGGAAAGAGAGAGGCCAAGCATGTCCCTACATGGCAACAGCTCCTGGGATGCCATGAGGGACTGCACCCAAATGTTCCCCTATGGACCATGATGCTACCATCCAATGGTGGTTTCCAGTGAATATGCAGCATATAGTGAAACTAGTATCAAAATTACAGGAGTCCAGGAACCAAACTGGGAAGTTGCCAGATTTCACCAGCTAAAGGTAAAGCTGCATATAGTTTAACTAATTGAAGGGCAGGTGACATTTCTTTCTGCTTTTTTGATCTAATTTGCACATTACAGAGACAGTTCATAGAAGGACTAGGCTTGTGATGCCTTTCAAGACAAATGTGGAAACGTCCAAGTGCTTGGCACATGTTCTCCCTGTCCAGAAATTCTCTGAGGTGAGAAAATGAACTTCAGGAGTTTACTAGGTTAGTGGAGCCTCAGCTCAAAAGAGAAACCACAAAGTTAAAATTTAATTTCTCTGAGTTACAGTTCTCATTCTTACTCTGCATAGAGACAGAGAAGCTTGAAATAATGTATTCCTTCCTTTCTTATCCTGTAACACAAGTGAGCCCAACAGTTATTTATTTAGTAAGGTTACTCAAGTATGACTTAGATAAATCCTTTCCTACCAGCTAGTGAGCCTGGGAAAAGAACTTGCACCAGAAGTGATGCATATGGAAAGCAGTTTACAGAGTTAGAGGTGTGCCTGGGAGCAAAGTAACATCCATGTTTGTTCATAGCTGGCAATTAAGCTCCAGGAACCCTAACTAAGTGTGATGCAGAAGTCAATACTGCTCTGATCACCAGCACACCAATTAGATTACATCCCAGCAAGCCCAACTCTTGGCTGCAGATATCCCGCATCCAGGGGTGCCAGGCTGAGAGTGAGTAAAGAGTCAGGCAAGCACATACAAAAACCAGACGGGCAAGGTTATGGAGCAGCAGCTGAAGAGGAAAGGGGGAGGGGTTCCCAGAGAGTTCAGGCAGCTACCCTTTGTGGTTTCATTACTGCGCAACTGCAAGCCTTCACTGAAGGAGTGTCAAGGCCGTGTTGCTGTCTCTGGCTCCTGTACAACTGCAGCTTGCCCATGCCTGGAATTGGTCCAGAGCATTAGGCACTGGCTCAGGGAAGAAACAGGCTCAACACACAGAGTCCTGCTTCATTCCTGGACAAGATCCAGGGCACCAGACTTGCTCTCACAGTCACTCTCCAGATCTGGACTTTATCCAAATGTTCTAGAGGCAACTGGCTCAGGGAGAGAGAAGCAACGAAGACAGAATACACTGACTTGCCTGGATGTAATCCAACATGCAGGATTTTTCTTAACTTGCTAGGCCTGGGAGTGAATCGGGACTAAAATAGCCCAATAATCTCACAATTGAGTATCCATTGTATCTTACGCTAAGGCCAGCAGAAGGACAGTTCCAGTATTACCTGGACTGTTACAGAATTCCCCTGAAGTTCTTTAATTATCACAGTAATACTACAATTTTTTTTTGTCATAAAGATATTTTAGATTTGCATGGATTTTATTTTGGAATGCAAGATCAGGTTGGAATTGGAGAACCTAATTTTTAAGGCATTCTAAACATTGAAAGGGGTGGCCAAATAGGACCTTCTGGTATGAATTACTTGAGGCAAAAGTGGATTTGAAAGAGATGATGCCTTAAGAGAGATATCTAGAACATACAATGAATACAGTACAGAGATTACAGAGCCTGCAAGGTCTTAAGTCAAGACATTCCTATGATATATAAAAAAAGAGCTAGCACTGGAAAATAACAAAGGGAACAAAGCTTTGTAAAGGTCTCTGGGACACAGTAATGCTTGCCAGTACCTTAAAGGAATGGCCCAAAAATCACCAGACTTCCCTAGTGTTAAATAGCCAGAAGAGGCACTTTGGCTGTGGGACTCTGGTCCTGCTTTAACATTATGAATTACATTGCCTGTTAAATTTTAAAGAAAAGAGAAAAGCTTAAAAGAATCCCAGTGACCTTTACCATGGAAGGAGAAAGCTACTCAAACACTGAATACTGTTAAATACTGTTTATGTGGTAACTGTTAAAACAACACTCCAAAGCCAAGAATGAATGCTATTAAACATGGAGAGTCACAGAACACAGCTGAGCTAAAGCAAGTCAGCAGTCAGTCTACAAAAAGTGTTTATATGGGACACCACCTGTCTTCTGCTACTGCACCAAAACCCCGCAATCTTCCAATTAAATCTCTCATCCTTCACACAGAACACCATTAGAAGTACTTCACAATTACTTTACTTGAAGAACAGGAAAGATTTTAAGTCAGGGAGGTGCCTGGGAAACAAGGGAATGGCAATGAAGGAAGGGGATTACCATGAGCAGTTCCAAGAACTGACACGAACGAGCAACTCCCCCTGCATGATTGCAAGAAAAAGAAGCAAATAGCTTGAGTAAGAAATGCAAATAGTGAGTAGTGAATGAAATGAAGGCAAGAGACCTTCTTGAGCTGCAGTTTCATGGACAGGGTGCCAACAAGTATTAGTTTGAAACCGAAGACTTATTTCATTTTAATCCACCCTGTTGCCTTTGAACTGCGATGCACTTGCAAATGAGTAAGAAATCAGAAATCCCAACCACATCCCATTCCCTGTGTGCTAACTCCCACCTCAGTGCTACTCCCTCCTTGTGCCAGGGTATTTTCCCAGCTACACAGTGAACCAGATTAGGAAAATGACCCAGCTCTGATGCTAACATGGCAAAAAGCTGTTTCAGACAACTTGAATTCCCAACCAAGTTCTCACCTGGCTGTATGAATGCTGGGCCTAGACAAAGGAGGAGGCAGGAAGGAAGTGCAGTGAGGAACTTGGGCACATTACAAAGTTACAGAAGTGTGACCACTTCTGAATACAGTTCTACCTTCTATGCTCCATGTCTGTTTTCAAAATAAAGAAAAAAGCTGGGCTAAAAGAAACACAGTGGGGTCCTGCTGAAACTGATTTACTTATCCCTGGATTTAACTACATTTCCAGAAAACAGGAATCCTGGGTTACAATAATCCTGAACTCATCAATATTATTTAATCCTTACATACAGAATTTAAGATACTTTGATTTTATTTATATAGAAACTTACTAACTACTCTGAGACTCACAGAAAAAACCCTTCAGAGCCTAATGGACATGATACAAAAGGAAATTTCTGCCACTCGTTTAGCTGAGAGAGCAATCAGGTAGCTGGTAACAGCTAACAAGCTTTGCCTTTCATTGTTTAACAGAAGGAACTGCTCCAGAAATACCAAAAAATGAACAGAATGGTAGTAGAGAAAAAAAACATTACAAATTTTCTGAATATATACAAAAGCACCTTGATTTCTCACAGAAATGGGTAAGGCACTGGATGTAAGACAGCAGGTGGAACTGGAAGCTCTCCCCCACTCACCTGTGCTTGCTTTTATATCCATTCCCAGGAGTACACTTCCCCCCTCACCCCCGCTCCGACTGCTCTGTGCTGAGGCTGCCTTTCACCATCTTGTTCTGCAAGGAGGGAAGAGAGCAAGGAAGGAGGGGCTGACAAACCAGCAAGCCAAACAGAGGAGCAAAAACAAAATGAGGGAGAAACAGAAGACAGGGGTAGGGAAAGGAAACATACAGAAAGTGAGAGAGAGAGAAAGAAAGAGAGAGAAAAAGAAGTCAGTATTGGAGTTAGAAATAGACTTTTCAGACAGAGTTTTCCCCAGACAAATGCAGGTAATTCCATAAAAGTAGAGTCTGAGATACGAAAGCCTGGTTAATTTTAAGAAACACAGAATTTAACACAAAAAGGTAGAAGAAGCTGAGAAGCATCACTTGAAAATTGCCCAAACAGTTGGCTTAAGACAATCTAAGATGGCTGAGCCACCAAAAAGTGAGGTATCCCATCCCCTTTATAGCCTCTCCATGGCTCAGCATCCTCAGCAGGTCTGTTGCAACCTCACTTGCTGTGATGCAGATAGAGCTGGTTGGATCTGTGAGAGGAACCCCTCAAAAGATGACAGTTTTCAGACAGCATTTTCCCTGTGATAAAACCTGCTATTTTGCATAACTAGCACATTCAGGACATAGATGGTTGAAGCATCAATCCTGACAGAAGGAAATGGAAAAGCTCACTGGGGAGCACATGGAAAGGCAGGACCAGTCCCCTCTGGACTCAGCTTGCTTATGCCCTAAGTGTCAAGCACAGTTAATGAGGCAAGAAGCACCTTTGCTCTCCAGGAGCTGCTTACCGTGATGAAGTGTATTTACTGGTGTGAGGCACGGACTGTCAAAGGGTAAGAGGCCCTGTACTGGGGGACTTAACGCTGGAGATTTATAAAGTTAGCTCCTCCAACCATTAGCTACAGAACAGCAGAGTGAGCTATGAGACAGTTACTAATTTGCTAATAGTGCTAAACTGGTGTTACCTTAAAAGCATCACTTTCAACAGACTGATTCAAAGTCTTTCTTCCTTTCAATTGCTCATACTCATATCAGGTAAAAAAATTGATGCAATTTGTTCTCCAATCATTCTAAAGCAATGGCTTTCAGCCTTCCTGTTCCTGCATTGTCACTGTCTGGAATTCCCCTTTCCAGCCACTACAATGGAAGGAAGAGTGAGCTTATATTCTGCCCTGCAGAAGGATTTGGAACAAACCAGTAATGATTAGTGAAACACACAGTGAGGGCAGAGACAGAAAGCAAAGAAAACTCTACTTGGCTTTAAAGAAATTATTTGTCTTTACTAAGCAAAAGTCAACAAACTTCAGTGTCAAATAAAGGCTGCTGGTGTTGAATTTTTGTTTTTGACGCAATAAAGAAAGTAATGTGCAGTGGGATAGTTCTGAATAGAATTCAAAATTTTATTGTCTCATGAAGAACCATTATGAACTTAATTGGTAGCTATCCCACTCCCATCCTGCAAGATTACTTCAGAAATCTATGTATCTTCTCAGAATTTTCTCTGAAAAGCTGGATTCTTTGCCTGAATCTAAACCAGTTCTTTCCTTTCATGGTTTGAGCACCATCACTGCAAAGTGCTCACATACAGCAGCAGTGACCCAAGCCATCTATGTAACACTAGATTTCCCTGGAATACTTCAGGCAACTTCAGGCAGCAAAAAGAAAAGAGCCTTTAAATACACAACCCTGTGCAATGGTTTAACCCCAGCTGGTAACTAAGTACCAAGAAGTAAATAATTATCCCATCAAACCCAGGACACACTCCAATTATCTCTAGTCAAGTATCCAAAGTTGAGCAGAGGGTGGCACTTAGGCAGTCACATTACACAGAAAGGGGAGCTCATCCTTCCCGCTTTTGTTTGGCAAGATCTCCAGGTTCTTGTAGCATTAATGCATTAATTTAAGTTTGCTGTACATTGTCAACATTATTCCAAAGTTGTGGAGAATAACTTATTTTCTTTTATATAATGAAAAATAGGCCAATTCTGGATAAGAGCCTGAATGTGCACTGAATCTTCCAGTGCATTTTAAATACATCCAGGTAGGAACATCCAGAAAGGAAACATGAGGCTAATTCCTATATGTTTACAGAAGACAGATTAAGAATAAGCTGTGAAAACAAAAGACCACCAGATGTCAGTCTAATTCTAGGCAGGAATCTGCAGACAAGAACTAGATGGAGACTAATCCCTGCTAGAAAGCAACAAAATTCTTGCCGATTATCATTTCCTTTTCAGCACAAGCCATCCAAACTCTTGCCCAATTCCTGCTGTATTCAACTGGCAACAAGAACAGTTGTTTTTTTATGGAAACTCTCTGACCATTTAAAACTGGAAGACTGGTGTCCACAACCTCCCAGGGATGTATCCTCCCTTAAGGGCTGGGAGGGGTATTCCCAGCACTGTATCTCACTACTTATGGGTACAAGAGAGTATGTATTGTCTACCTCCTCGTCCCCTCTTGCCATGCAGACAGCTCTTTGCACCACTGTGTCTGTAGGCTCTGGGGACAATCATTAAGGATGCCCAGACCCTGGGCAGAAGCAGCATAGGGGTCTTCTGATGAGCCGTAAGATGTACAGAACAACCCCAGAGACCCACTGAAGGCTGAGTGGTTGGACTCAGTCCAGTTACTACTGATAAACTAGAACAAGATGTTTCCAAAAACAAGAAGAACTTTTTCATAATTTTTCTTCTTCCTTGCATCCTCAGTAAATCCAAGGAGAAAACCTGACAGTTCAATGCAATATTCAAATGGGAATAGTGAGCAACATACTGATTCTATCACAGAATTCAGGAAATTAAACTGAGCTTTCTGAAGAGACATCAAGGATCTAAAGAAATACTGAGCAGATGGAACAAAAATTTTGTCTTCTTAAACTTGGTAGTCTTCTTGAGTTGATGTTTGCCCCCAGAACATACCACAAGCATGTATCACAGAATAACTGAACTAAAAGCATCTCTGACTACAGACATTATCCAGGTAAAAAAATTACTAATCCAAATTTAGAAACCAGAAGAGGGCAACAAGAAACTCAGGTATAATTTAGGAGAGGATTCTTACCTTGTGCTTGGGGCACCTCACTGAGAAATTCTCTTCGTTTAGTAAACAATCTAAAGGAGAAAAAGACAGCAATGTATTATTTTTTTAATGAAAACCAACTTGAATAATACATCACACGTGTTAATCTTGTCTCACAGGTACACATTTTTCATTCAAAGATCTCTCACAGGAATACTTTGTTATTAGCAGGTTCATTCCTTTCACCCCCAAAGTTTTAGCAAAGTAACTAAACACCCCAAATGACAATGTTCCTCGAATTACCAAGCAACCTTGGTTTTCCCAATGATCTGTATACGCTAAGAATGACAACAGCAAGCCTACAAATCCTGTATCCCAACTCCCTTCTCAGCTATTCCAGCCTTCTTTGCTTTAGCACACAGAAGATGGACACATTCATCCCATGTGAACAGACAATCCCTGCATTTCATAGTACAAATGCTGCCTCTCACCCTTACCCCAAGGCCCTGCCAGCATCAGGGAGAGAAGGGGGATGTGTCTCTAGGTATGGGTGTGTACAGTTGACTTGCAATCGGAATTCCTGATAGTAAGTTTACACTGTGACACCATGTCTGGTAGTCTGGTCACTCATGCTACTCTTGGATCTGCTTTCATGAATCTTACATATGAAACTTCTATGATCTAAAAATAATTTCTTTAATTATTTAAACATATTACGTACAGTGAGGCACCTATATGGAACTCCTTATTTAGGAACAAATTAAGCAATACTGCCATTTGCAGAGCACTTATTTAGCAGCACTGCCAGAGTATGGATTGCTTCTTCTCACACCCCCCTTCCCAGACTATGCCTTCTAAGAGATGCAAGTCAGCAGCTCCCAGAACTTCAGCCACAGGAAAAAGCAGTACTCCCCTCCAGAACACTCAGCTGCCTCCCCATGGCACCCTGAATTGCAGGGTCACCTCTCAACCTGCCCAGATGCCTGATATCACTCGGTTCCAATTGCCTCTTGCTTCAGAGGCTGACACCAGGCTATCACTGTCACCTCATGACCAGGACCAAGCACCCATCCATACCTCAGCATGACTGATCAACACCACCCTGGAGAATTGAGCGAGGTGCTTATGACCTCCTGCCTATTCTAACACACCCCAAGAGCTCACAAGTAGAGAAGTGCAATAGTAACTAAGATGTGCTAATTTAAAACGCTCTTAAGTATGTAGCATAACCAGTGCTACCTGCTGTTTCAATCTGCTGGAAGAGTTTAGAAGACAGCAGGAGACTGGAACTAAAGCTTGAGGGAAAAGCTTTCTAGATACCCAAGCTTTGGCAGAGCATCCCTCTGCTACGGAATGCTTAATGTTTCAACATGAATGCCTCTGGCCTGAATCAAAGAGAAAACAGCATGCAAGAGGCTAAGTAACTTGAGAGATTTTAGCAAAGGGGAGTAAAACCCTTAATCCTGCCACAGATAATTTCAAATGCAACATTAGCAAATCACAGGAAATAAATAAAATGTCTTCTCAATATAAGGGCAGGAATCATACATTTAGACTACAGCATGAATTATCACTGCATAATACCGCAATCATCAAAAATATACAGAGCAATCATCAAAAACATACACAGTATGTTAGAACAGAATGGAGTTTTCTTCTTTGTTGGAAAACCAATATGGGTAATGAATGCAGTTCTTTAGCTAGTACATCAGAAAGGAAGACTGTACAAGGATCAGGAAGAAGTGCCAGAAACCTTCTACCTAATGCCTGATCTGTGTATGGAGCTCGATTTCTTACTAAGGTCAGCATTTTTATTGCAAATACTAATAGCAGATCCAATTAATAGGTTTTTTTTTTTTTTTTGGGTTTCTGTTAAAGGACAACTATGAAAAATGTCATCAGCACACTGTAGAAAATCAGCTGAATACCAATAAGGCAGAAATTGTTCATCATTACAAAGCTGGCCTGGATTTTGGTTAGCAGTTCCAAGTATTTTATATAACAGATTACGATTTGTCATGAAGTCAGCAGACACGGAGCTATGATCAGCTCATTGTGGCAGAAAGGGAAAAGAACTGAGACTTGTCCTTGTTTCCACATATTTTTCTCCATAAAGTAGTCAGGGAAAACCTAAAACACTTCTAATAGAAGCAATTATTCTTCTGTAAGCTTCATACTTTTGTCTCACCCTCTGTGTTCTGCCTGTTACTCATCTTTAATGATACCTGTGAAGACACAGGATTTCTGTTCCCTGAAAATTCATTTTATTTTCCTGTTAATATTTTCCTAATTTACAGTCAAAAATCTTCTGTAAGTGCAACTGCCTGCGATATATGTTGTAGGGACAAGTGTGCTTCAACCATCAGGATCTGACTCCAGGTGGGGAGGAACAAGCAGAGGGAGAGGATATAAAATTTCAGAAAACAAAGATCCTGTTTCCATGGAGACATCCCTAGGACTAAGTTATCTTGAGACATCAGAGGCTCTTCATAAATTTGGACAGATGAAAGCCAAACACAGACAATGTTAACCACAGTCATTTCCATACAAAAATTACTTAAGTAGCACTACTGATCTTGATTTTTATATAAATGGCTAAGAAATGTTCAGCTCTCTTACGCCCTATATTGCCAAAGACTATTTTCTATGAAAGGAAATTAAAAGACAGCCTGAATTATGCTATATAAAAGCATCCATATGTACAAACTGGCAGCGCATGATGCTACGTGCCTTGCACAGCACTCAATTAGCAACAGCGGGGCAAAGCCTGGCTCCTCACTGGGGGGCTGGACACCGACCATTGGCGCAGAAGCCAGAGCCCAGGTCCCACCCCAGGGCTGCCTTCAGGGCTGCAAGGAACTGAAGCCATTTGACATATTCCAGCCTCCACCCCCAGCCCTTTCCCAAAAACCTACTGCCTTTCATGAGGCACAGTAACTGACAGGGATCAACTTCTAACCCACATGGGTGCAAAGGCAAAACGCTTCTGATCACACTGCAACTGCTTCAAAATACAACATGGGCACTTCATCTCAAGGCATGGGCACTTCCAGGAATTCAGACAACTCAACATACCCTAAAAAACACTCTAGCAAGTGTTTTCTGTTTGGCTTTATTTCTCTGAGATACAAAACCAGTCATACATATTCCAAAATCCTGAAAGCCCTTGTAAATATTAACACACACTTCTGAGGATTCAGAACAGATCTGTGACAGATCCTAAATAAAGCAAGGTGGCACCATCCTTCAGAGCAGGATGGTTGATTTCAAAATGGAACTACCACTGAGCTCAAGGAAGCTGAGAAGCACCTGTATAGTTCCACTACAGAAACATAGTAGAACTGCAAAACCAATAAAAAGAGTTTACAGGCTGAGCAAAAAGAAATAATGTTGATTTATTTCCCAAGGAAGCCTACATTTTCTGCTTGGTCATAAATGAAAACCAGATCTTATGCCATATAGCTTGCTTATTTCTTTTATGCAGATTTATTGTAAGAGTGTCTATAGATTAAGACAGCTTGATTACACCCACAGATAAAACAACTGCAAACAAGGTCTTTACTGTCACACCATCAGGCTGAAATCTTAAATGCTGAGAATCTGCTTCAAGCTGGGGCTTTTTTATTTATTTTGGTTGAAAACTTCAGCTGAAGCAGCCCAACGATTTCCTTAAAACTCTTTCTTGGAAAAAAGTTATTCCACCCATGATAAACATCCCAGGACTTTTTCTATGAAAAGCTCCACAATATTCAGATTTTCAGTAGGACCTGGACTTTAGCTAAGGCATGCCCTTGCCAGCTACCACAAAACCAGCAAACAGAACTCGTTGACAAGCAATATGGGGGTTTTCATGTGCACATCCTCAGAAGAGGCCTATTAGATTTTAGTAGCTAGATACTTTTAAAAATCCCACCAAATATACTTCTGTCGGGGGATGATCAGGCCTTTCCTGTAAATGAACCTCTGCCATCAGATTCTGGCACCAAACCCAAAAGTAGTGAAGCTGTCAGGGGACATTTCTAAGACTCAAGCAACCCAAAAGAAGAAAGTGACCAATTCCAAACTGCAAAATGGGAAGCACTAGTCCAGCAGGCAGAAGTGAAAACAGTACTGAGAAAGGCGATCAAGATACAGAAAGAATGGAGGCTAATAGGAGGGAGGAGACCAGTGCTACTAGAAGTCAGAAGCAGGGAATTAAGGAAGAGTGCCAGCAGGAGGCTAAGACAAAGAACTGATTGGAAAAAGGCATAGAAAGGTGAAACAGAGAATATAAAGGACAATACACGATAACAAACCAGCACTAGCAGGGTGGGGTGTAACAAGGAGCTGAGTTAGGAGAATCAGCTGGCAGTAACAAAGCCCAGAGAGAAAAAAGAACTAGAAACAAGAAAGGAGAGAAGGGGGTGAAGTAAGAGCAGAGAGGAAGAAGCCAGAGTGAGAACTAGAAAACCGGAAAAAGGCAAAGACAGAAAGAATTAAGAGGAATTGGGTCTTAGAAAGAGACTGGAGTGAGAAATTTGTAAAGAGGGGCCTGAGACCAACTAGATAGAAGACCTGTGGTTGGTATGAGAAGCCAAAGAGAAGAACACATCAGACATACATACAAAAAGGAAGAAACAGATAGGAAAATGTATTTTTAAAAGCAACAATTAAGTATTTTGTTCTCACTAAACCATACTCTTCCTGATGTGAAACCAGAGACTCACCAGTTTTACCAACTCCTCCACTATTTTTTAAATGTTTGTGAAATTCACAGTCCAAGTATCCCATCTCCATGCAGCTCTTGGAATTTATTACTGCCGTATTACTCAAAGGAGGGAAATTAGCTTGGAGTTGTGCACTCCAACAGATGGCCACATGACAACATGATGTCTCATAACAAAATTAAAAGAAGTAAGCGTAGCCTTGGAACTTGAAAAACAAAAAGCTACTCTAAATTAATCTCACAGGCTGAAAAGTCAAGACAAAAGTGAAAAAAAGCCAAATTTAATCTAACCCAGGTTGACACATTATATAGCAGAAATGTTACATTTAAAATGGACTAAATAGTATGATTATATACTGGTTTTTATACATGATGCTGCCTCTTCCATACATGACACAGAACTGCTCTTGGGAATCAGTCATGATTGTTCAGTACATTTCTCATTTTGGAGAATCCTACGTTTGCTGAAGTGGAGTAGAGTTAACAAGTGGAGTAGAGTTAATATAGCTAAAGAAAAAGATAAGTACCTGAAATTTGATATCTGAATTTAGGACCCAAAAAATGCTACATACTGTATCTAGTAAAACATGAATTTAAATTAAGCCCTCAAATTATTTGGAACATTCACCATAATTATTTTTTTGTGGTATTGAAAAGGACAAGTCACAAACCAGAAACAACACAAATGTGAATCTGATTGGTGATTCAGTGTCTCAAACACACTGTACCAAAGCAAGTTTATTAATGTTCATGAAACTCTCAGGCATGACAGAGATGATCATCATAGGAAATTTCCCAGTTCTTCTTTCAGAACAGAGAAGGAATCATCTGCAGTATGACACAGATCCAGCAAGGATAGCATATGTTCATGAATGAGTACCCCTCCATCCTACAGGCTGAGGTTGGGCCTTATGAAAAGACTTATCAGCCTTTAATTGGGTGATTACTAGAAGATAGATTCATAAAAGACCAAAATTACACTTACATGGACACCCTTATTTCTGGTATTTTTTGAGTATGTGATTTTTGCAACCTTAATAAGCTTTCTTTCATGTGAAATCAAGGATTTCCTCTGCTAGTAGTCTGATGGTACTAGAATATTCCACTGCAATATTAATTAAAAAGTAACATTCTTATTAGAATAAAATGCACATCTCCAATAGGGTGGGACTTTACAGTGAGAGGTGCAATACAGTCATATAAAAATGAGCATTCCTATTTCAAATACTCTAACATTTGGAAAACAGCATAAAATGGGTGGTAAACAAATGGGTTGCTGTGGAATTGGAATAGCAAACAGGAAGCTTGCAATTATTTTCCAGTCTAGAGCTGAAATCTTGAATCCTTTCCTGCTTGTTATCAGACAAAGTTTTGTATGACAGAAGTGAGTTATAGGGGACTGGAAAAGTGGGGTATTATTTACTCTGAGGTTGAATTTTTTTTTACCCAAGAACAAAGTTTATCTCCATGAAAAACTGTCATTACTGCACAAAACCCACCAAACTCACACGCCCAGGCTCATAGCTGGAAATAGCATCATCCAAACAATTAGTTTGTCTAAGGATGAAAATTGGACCTACTCAAGAGACTGGCCGAACTGCTTCTTAGGAGGGAGCAGGATGGTTGTGCTGCAAATGGTACTGATGACTCTACAAACATAAACACTTGAAATCTTTTCTAGGACCAACCATAGGAGTATAACCCTGAAAGAAGAAACCCCTTGCTGCTTACTTACATCCTTTTAACAGAGAGTTTCTATTTTTTGCAAGGAAAGAGTGATCAGTTCTCACAGTGCAGCCAAATTTCAGTCACTGCAGCTGCACTCCCCCAAACCAAGCCTTTTCTGCTCCTTCAGGTAGATTAGTTTTCATTACAAGCTCCATCTTGTCCCAACATGTTACTGTACGCTGTTTATCACATGCTGTTTCTCACCATTTTTATTACTTTATCTTCAAAGCAGGAGAAAAACTGAGAGGCAGTAACTTGTAAAGCATCTCAGAATTATTTGGTGTTGTATACTTTGAGTAATCATGGAATACAGTTAAGATGTCATTTGTTCCTACCTGCATCGATGGCACATGGGTAATGGTATCGGAAGGAGCAGCCTTTGTTGTAGCAGCCTAAGGTGGCTCCTGGTTCCTGGCAATGGGAACATTTCTGAAAGGGAAAACAAAAAACAGTAATGAAGATTGCAGCCATTTTTCTGAATACCTGTATTTTCCTGGGAATTTTATCAAGCACATTCCAGCACAATTTTTTTGACAAATCATCTTAAACGCTATCTTTCTACACCATACAAATAAAGGCCTTTCAAACAAGTAACAACATAAGCTCTTTCAAACTAACACTTTTCAGTTACACTAAGCAGGCAAGAGATACAAACGTTCAGCCATCCAGAAAGAATTTGAAATACTTCTCAAATCTGTTTCACTGGCCCATGTTTCAGTACATGACAATGACATCACTATTAAAATAGGAGGAAAAAGAGTGTTCTTGAGCCTACAGCAGCTTTAAAAGGAGAACTAGCATGACAAATAATGATTTAGAAGACACCACCATAAAAGTAATTTGATTACATAATTCTCATCACTAACAGTTGAAGAAGATCATGGTCAAGTTCAATGTTTTTTCACAGGTGATCAAGAAGGGTTTATTTGGAGCAGGAGAATATGCCATCATGGGAAAACACCTCATCATCACAGAAATGGCACATGTCCAAAAAACCACACTTGCAGTGCAACAAGGATGCTCATACAATTATTGTCAAAATAGCTCACATTCATCTGATGACCATGTTCAATTTTCATTAGTTAAATCCTAGTAGCTCAACTAGACCATAATATCAGACAATTATGAAAGCAGAAAAAAAGTCTCACCCATTTACTTCATCCTGAATGACTTAAGAAATGACCTAAGTAATTCTAGAGCACTTCTCATTCAGACAGCCATTTTGTTTCTTGAATGTATACACTAAGTGATTTTTGCTAACTAATCTGATTCTGATGAAAGCTGATTTCTGACAGGCTGACATTTCTCCCTTAAAAAAAGATGTAGCCATACCTGGCAGAATTCACTAAATGCTAGGAGACTGCTACTATTTTAAGAATTAAAAAGCTAATTAACTACTGGCAGAAAACAAAGAGAGGAACTACTATAATTTTTGAATCACACTTTAAATTTAAAGACAGGAATTTTGTTTATTCCACTAAATACAACCAAGACCATAATAAAGCCCTGCATAATTGGTACAATTCACTTGAATTCAGGCTGTGAGAAGTTGCCTTTGGTCCCTGCCCGCACACAGGGATGATGACATGATCTAAAATCACTGCTGCTACTGGAAAAGCCGGTGTCAAACTACACTGCTCTGCTGCTGCTACCAGCGAGCTGCACCTGTACCGCACACGAACAGCTGTGCTCAAGCCAGCTGCGCACCTGGCACCGGACACGAGCTCGCCTGTCCCACCATTCGGGGACGCTCGTTTGCCAACATGGCCACATCCCCTGGACCACACGTGTTCAATCCCTGATCAGCACATGCTGCTGTGGAGATCTGCAGAACAGACACGGCCAAAGCTAACAGCTACAGGAAAGTTGCTCACTCTGCATAGTAAACAGGGGGTTAATTACAGTATTTCCAAACCCTCTGGAATAGCTGGCAATTATTGTTCTTCCTACTATTCTGTGGTATGCAGAGATGACTATAGTTCGCATTTAAATGCCTGAATGAAGATGAAAGCAAAACTAGCTTCAGCCATAAACCAGGGGGCCCTCTTCAAATCAAAGCAGATGCAACTAACAGAAAAGCTTGTGAGACGTCAGTTCTTGTGACATCTACAACTGCAGTTTTGAGTAACACCTTCTCTTTATGGGTATGCCAAAGCATCCTGAGCCTGATCTTCAGTGCTTTCTACTAAATCGTGTCTATATTCTAAGCATGACAAACTACTGCAGTATTTATGATGCAAGGGAAGTGTCCCTGAGGCCTAGAGACACACAAGCAGCTTATTATTGCCTGTCAGAACATCAATACAAGTTTCCAAAGATTATAAAAAGAGGCTAAACCAATATTGAAATTCACACCAAAATATATGGACCACTAGCCAAACTGCAATGTAATTCACTCTCCCATGGGAGTAAAACCAAACTTCATAGACAGAAAATGTCTTTTCCTGGCTCTGAAGTCAACTCTAGAAAGGTATTATATACTGGCAACAGTCCCAGATTCACCTATGCCAAGTACTTACAAAGTGCAGCTTGAGGAGTTCTGAAACAGAGCTCTTTACCTGTGTACTTTATTCTTGCTTTTAGATGTGGCTGACCAGGATTAGTTATTCTAACAGGAGAGAACCTAAATTGACTATTCTTTTTGAATGCAGATATGAATTTCTAGTCTTGTTCCTCAGAGGCATTCTGCCCTCCTCACTTTATCTCATCTTTTACATACTATCACACTGTTGAAACAGAAGGTCATTCTCCCCTGGAACACTGCGTCCTGTGAAGAGCAGTCAATAAGAGCATAAGAACTACAGCAGCAGAGATTGAACTGCAGCTATATAAAATACTTCTTAACACTAAAAAGGCGTGTCTTAAAAGAGTATGCTGTGTGATACAACAGAAAACAAGACCCCTAGCAACATTTTTGATACTTTTCCAAAAGGTAATTTATTTTTTGAACTTACTCTTTGCTACATCTAGCATGGTTCACGTTGCTATTCTGAAACATGACAGGCATTTTGACAAATTTTCAGCTGAGAATGGGGAAGAAATGCTTTAAAATAATTTGTGATTTTAGGAGTGATTAGACAGTAGAAGTGAATAGTTAAGATACCTATGCATGTGCATCAAGCCTTCACTGCCCCTTTATTAAAGTCTGGCAGACAAACAGATTTTTACCAAGGTTACCTGTGCTGCACCCACAGCAGCAATTCCCCAGTGGATGACTATGCCACTGACAGCTCAAGGCAAAGATCATCTGCTGCTGCTGGCTCCCCTGCTGCTGAACAAGTCTCCATTCTGGCAGATGCTTCTGCTTTTCACAAGCCACTGACAGTCTAATGGCCCCATTTCTTCTACCTCCCGGGACCCCCAACCATCTGCTTCTTTCAGCGGAAGCTGAGGGAACCACATAAACAATAACTACTCTTTTTTTCGAGTTCTTCCTTCTTGGCATACCTGAGTGACTGAACAAAGCAGATGCCCTACAAAGCTGTGTGGTTCTGAAACAACTTCAGAGTCTATCACCTTATCTTTGAAAGAGACTATCATCATGTCGTGCCACATGGCTTCCAAACACAACCAGGTGCTCCCATGAAGACAAAAAAAGGTGCTTTAAAAATTTTATGGATGGTCTCATTCTTCTTTTCCAGGACATTGCTGCTGTGCCTTAAAAGGTAAAAAGATGCCCTGTTCCTGCTGGTACTTTCTGTGGCTTTTGTTAGAACTCTCATTTCACGTATTTATGCTTCAAAACAAAAAATACGTACACTACAACTAGGAAATGTTCTAACACCAAAATAAAATCACAGAGCTTCTTACAAGGAAATGTGTAAATTCAGCATAATGACGACTAATTGCTCTCTTGATCCATGAGCAAATTTTCACCCAAACTCCACCATCCTGCAGCCATTCGTCAGCAGATGGTAGCAGCCTGCTTGTCACTTGTAAAGGAATTATAGCATTCTTAGCCAGGGAAACAGCACTCCAGCTCTCCTGGGAAGAGAAATTCCTTTTGCTCAGTAAGCAGCCTGCTTAACCTCCTCTGCTTGAAAGAGTTGAAGGCTGGTACTTGGAGTGTGCTCCCAATGGGAAGTGCCAATGGATAGTAATCATTGCCAGGCATCTAATCAACTCTTGGTTTAAATAAAATAAAATAAAATAAAATAAAATAAAATAAAAAGGAAAAAAGAGACTACACAGCAAAGATTGATTCATAGGTCCTATCTCCACAATTCATCTCTGGCACAAGTCACATATATCTCACTTAGGATAGGCTGGAGAGACTGAAAAGTGCCATTTAGAAGAGACACTCCATCCCACGAACTAAATTATCAATAGTATTAAAGCCAGATACATTGTCTCTACCTCTCCATGCTATTAGCAGCCCATTTCTTCCTTGCTACAGCTCATCATTCTGTGTCTACCAAAATGAAGTAACAGCCAACCTGGAAGTGTGAACAGCTGGGGGACAGCTACCAGAGCAGCAGCAAAAAGGCTCTGATTAATTTAAAATGCTACAGCACCTACCAACTGTATTTCTTTTGCTTTATGCTTGACTCTTTACCCCCTTGCAATCTGTATTCTTTCACTCTTCTGAGACCACACTGCTATATGTAATAAATAAGAGTATGCTTTTGAGTACCTTTTTTTGCTTCCCTCAGATGTGTACCCAACTCCACATAAGTGCTATAACAAAGATGTCCTGAGCTACCTACCTTCCTCCTCCCGAACAAGCACAAAGCTCTTGGCCTTGTGAAAAGCAGTGCCCCAAGCTGCTCAAGTAAAGCACTCACCTGCTCACTTTGGCTCTGCACTGACAGAGATAGTATCTTTGTCCCTAGGATTCTTAGTACTAGAATCCTACAGTGGACATGTTTCGTTGGTGGAAGAACGGAAGCTGCTGACTAGCCCTTCCAAAATATTCTGGACAGGAGCAGGAACAGTTGCTTACAAGCAGAAATTAATTGCTTCTAACACTAATGTAAGGTGTTTTCAGACAACTCCTCCGCTATCTTCCTTGATGAACAATTACTAAACCAGCAGGAACATATTTTCTGCTGTCTGTAATACAAAGCATCCTTTCTTGATCACCAGTTACATACCCTATACTCAGACCTCTTGACTTCCTCTCTTCCACTGACCAGTTTGTCCTTTGGTTTGTTTTCTTTCTTTTTCCTTTGCTTTGCTTTCTAGGCATCTCCTTGTTTTGCCCCTTCTCACATACCAGTGTCAAGAATGCATAAAAGGAGTAAAATTGAAAGCAACTACTGAAGGTTACTAACAAAGCAAAGCAAGCAAAAAGTTAAATATACGTGGCATTAATTATACAGGTACAAGTCTTTGCTTTACATGTTATATGTATTTTTCATACTCTTTCCTTCTCCTGTTTAAATTATAAGCTTTTAGGAAAATAATTGCTTCTGTATAATTGCACTGCACAAATGCAGATGTAAGATAATGAGGACTTCAGAGTCAGCTGCAGTATTAGGAAGGAGGGCCTTCTGACTATTTCTGATTAAACAGTTGGCAGGCTCGGCAGAGGCTCAGATTTAATATCCAGGCGAAAGGGCAACACAAACAGCAGGCAGCCACATTCTCTTTCCTGGAAAGTGGGATGCAGAGAGACCACTTATTCCAAAAAGCTACAAGAAAAAATAAAAATAAGTGTGTGTGTATACATCTATATACTACTTACTACAAGAGAAAGAAATAAAGTGAGTTTGGAAGACTTCTGCAAAAAGGGACCAGATGAAAAAAGCAAGGTGGGAAGACATTTTTAGGAAACACGAGAGGAAAAGAGTACTTCCACTCTGATGTGCAGATACTGGTTAATGAAAAAAATTGTTTATTTGACTGGGGCTAGAGATAACAACTGGTACTGAAGGACACAGAACTATTAGTTTACTATTCCTGACAAACAATTTTAACTTATCAAAAAAACCAGGCACAGAATATCAGTAAAATGAATCCTACAATTAAAAAGATAAAAATCTTTAAACCTGCATCACAAAAAGGCATCTCTTGCCAATGATGGTATCTTCCTGTAGCAAGGAAATCAAATAAATAATGAACTATAACAGTCCAGAAGTAAAACCGGACAGCTGTCTTCAAGTCAAGAAACTAAGGAAAAATTTAGATTCCAAGATTTCAGCAAACAGACAAATCAATGATCTGGAAGATGCTATACTAATGAAGCTGCATTCGGAAACAAAAAGTTAGAACTGCAGTGCTGCACAGGCTGCTGAAGCACAAAGGGAAGCTGCAGCTCAAAATGGATGGCATAGAAAAAAAAAAAAAAACAACAAAAAAACCACAAGAAATCCAAGAGCTGGAAAATGTCTTAAAAATGGAAAATCCTATTCAATACATGCAAAACTGATTATGCTAGAACAGAAGCACTTGAAAGTAAAAGCAGAGCATTGTATTACCCTCAACTAGAAGGAAAAATAGAATGCAACAAGAACAGAAATAAACATTTAGTTTTAACAAAGAATGGTTTGCTAGCAATAATTTTAAGGTCCTATGCAGACACATAAGCTATTCAACTGCACTTACAGAGACTCTCAAGAAGGGGGGTGAACAATAAGATGTGAAAACTTGAGAAGTTTGTAAAATTATCCAGGATAGCCAGACCTCAAACTGATAGTAAAAAGCTGCAAAACCATCTCACAACCATGGATAATTGTATGATAAAATGGAGATGAAAAATACTATTGTTAAGTGCAAAGTGATGTATGTGGTAAAAATATTTTCACCTATGCATATATTATGATGACAGATTCTAAATTAGCTTTTACTACTCACAGGAAGGTATTAATAGTCATCCTAGACAGAAACATCATGCAGTCCCCACAAGCACAAAAAAGGATAGTCAAAATGTAAGCAGTTATTTAGGAAAGAAATCCATAATGAAACTCAAATGTCCATCATGTCTGTCTGTTACTCTTGCAGTAGCCTGATGTTGTAATATTTTGTGTGGTTCTGATGACCCTCTTAAGAGAGGAGTACAACTGATCATGATGAAACAAAAATGGACAGACCACAGAGATAACTAGGAATGTAAAGAACTTGTATATAATAGAAGTCTAAGTATTTTGGAAAAGAGAGAACTGAAGGGGGATTGAACCTACAAAATCCAATATGATGCACATAAGGGAATAATTCTTAGCCATTTCCAAGAAGGAAGAGCAGGTTTAAATGTAGCATAAACCTGTTTTTTTTTCACTCAGTAACTAAAAGTCATTGCTAAATAATGCTGCACTAGAAAAAAGATAAGCAAGTTCAAAAACAGATTAGACAAGTTCATCAAGGATAGGTATGCCTCTGCTTGGTAAACACAGGGATACCACAGCTACAAGTCTAAAGCAGTAGTTGCTGAAAGGAGGGAAAAATATGCAACTATCATTCTGCACATGCCTAGTTTTCTACAAATCTCTGAATACATGCAGTGAAGTGGTAAATACATGGCCATTGCTGGAGAAAGGATACCACAACAAAAGGTACTTTTGCACCTGTCTGGAAAGGCAGTTCTTGTGAAGACCAAGAGATATGATTGTGAAATTCCAAAATGAACAACAAAAAACACCCCATGATTATCAAAAAGAATGCAGGCACCTGTAAATTGTTGGGTTACAAGTTTTTAAGACTCTTTAATTTTACGTCTCCAACAGGAGAGCTAAACTGTAACACTATATAAAAGACTGAGATTCAACCTAAGTGATAAAGTCATGTTCACTGCTCCTTACAAGCCTGTTTCATTCACTGGTGAAGTGATCAAAGGCTTAAATGTGCATGAATACAGGAGACGGCTGAAGAGCCAAGGAAGACTTGAAGGAGGATGAACCCTTCCTGCCTCTTCCACACAATGAAATGAGAAAAAACTCAAATGAAAAAGATCCAGTGTAACTGAACCAGAATAGAGGGTTAGGTCCTTCAAGAGCCAACCAGTGGTTAACTAAAACAGATTAACAAAACCAGTAATTTTAAATGGTGCTGCAAAGCATGTTTAATTTCCGTTAAACAGGCTAAGTACATACCTACGTAGCCATTTCATATTTTAAAAGGAATATTAAAATAATATATAGAATACCAAGTCAAAGAAGCCAAGAAATTTGAAAATCTTGTTTCCTTTAATTCAAAGAGCCACCCTGAATGAAACATTTTAGAAAGCCACGTGTAAGTACAGGGATTTGAATTTGCCAAAGAATGCAAGTCTAGCAGAAAAAATAATACAGTTTATGTTATCTTGACTATTCATCTGGGGAATTAAACATGCAATAGTGCAATTTAGTTACAAAAAGGTTTGAAAGATAGAAAAGCAGACTTAAAAGAAGAAAAAGAAATACAAATTTTCAAGCAGTGATTATGTGATAAGGACATACAGAGTTGTGGGAACAGCATGGTCAGCAAGAGAGCATTTACTCCGGCTGAATTTTCTACCAGTACTAGATTTATTTCCCAGCCATCTTGGATACTGATTACAGGAAATATCCCATATACTGTGAATTTCTATTTAATGCGAGACCTACCATGTTGAGCATAAAAAACCAGCATGCAGTTACCTTAAAAGAAAGCAACATCTCCATCGTAATCAAAGAGATTTTGGATAAATTAATTACCAGAAAAGCAATAGGTTTGAGTATCAATGTCTGGAGTGATATAAGAAAGGAAAAAAACCTGACAGAAAGAAGAAAATGCAATAAACTCAAGGTTTTCAAGAGGCAAATTGCATAACAGAGCCAGCTTTTTTCTAATGAAAGAAAAAAAAAGAGATTATGCTGAGTATTTACTAAAAGGCTCAAAACAAACAAACAAAAGGATTGGTTCATTAAAGACAATCACTATGTTATTAGGAGCAGTGGATACAACAGAAACAAAATCTTTATAAAGGCTTAAAAGTAAGGAAATACTTTTCATAAAAGCAAACTGTAAATGCAAAAAATTTTGACAAGATATTACATATCTGCGTAACCTGACATGAAAAAGGGTGCAGCACAAACCCTTCCCATCAATGACTCAAAGATCCATGACACTGGACAGAAATACACCGTTTGTCATTACTTGTAATAATCTGTGCAAGCCTTCATCATAAACAGAGTCCCACTGTGCAAGAACACTTTGGTAAAAGAGAACAAAGCGTTGGGGGATGCAAAGGGATGAAATAGGAACGGTGAGACTGAGCCAGCAGCGTTGGGCAGAGTCCATCTCAGCAGCAGGCTAAGCATATCCAATTATTCAGCACAAATCCCAGACAAGAAGGGCTTTGAAGAAATGCATGAAGAAAAACAAAGGTAAATGTGCAGGGTTTTGAAAGTGAAGCACTTAATTTAGGAAATTATAAAATTAGACAGGGTGTACTGATTAGAAGTAAATTTTGAGTTCTTGAAACTGAAAGAAGAAAAAGCAGCAGGATAAAGGCAGATAAAATAATGACGATTACCTTATGCTTGAGGCTAAGAAAATAGGAGGTGGGCAGATGAATGTGACAGAAGTAGGAAAGTGAAAATGACCATTTAGAACAACAAATGTTTGTGATAGCACTCCGCTAAGAATACCAATACACTTAGCACTAAGAATGCCAATTCTTAAATGGAGGTCTGAAGAATGACTCCTGCACAGTCAAAAAACATTTCACTGCAAGGATAGGTGAATAAAGTACAATGTTTATCTTACTGGAAAATAAATAACTTGTCTCTAGAAAAAAGGTAGCAAAGAAAACTACCAGTCAATACCATTAAAGAAAGAAGAAGACAGCTTCCGCAGAAAGCCACAGAAGCAGTGGTTGGCAGCAGAGCTCCAATAACGAGTAATGAAGGGCACACCAGTATTCCCGAGGTCACTGGTGGCTGTTGCTACCACTGAGGAAAAGCAGCAGAAGGTGAATCCAACAGGAGAGGTAAAGGTGCAATGCTTTGCAGAAAGGGAAATGCCTGCAAGTCAGTCGATCTCTCTTTAGTGATGAGCTGTCAAGTAAAGTATCAGTATTTTTAAAAAAATAAATTACAATCTTATGAAACACAGCAAATAAATCATCAATCACAATTGAGGTCAAGTAGACAATTAGCATGTATTGATGAAATGTCCTCAGAGAGACAGAAAGTGCTCTATGTAAAGTAATATTTGCTGGCCAAAAATTTGAATGGGTTTAGAGAGGAATAAGTTATTCCATTATTCAATAATAATCAGAAAAAAAACCCCTACTAGCCATAGTAATATATGTACTGCTTAAACTGCCCATTGTAATAATAGGTACTGTTTATGAATTCTAAACTCTATTTATACAAGAATATGCAATGTCTGTAGGCTTGTCACAGACACGACACAAGAAAACATGGTATGAGCTAGCAGCACTTTAGAAGAAGCAGAAAATATAAATAGCAGCAGTCCAAGCCTGAATGGCATTCCAGCTGGAAATTACACAGCAGCTGAGGTAGTATCAGTAGTTTCTTTAAAGGACAGACATAATGTGGCTCTCCTGAAAGAACAACTTCTTCCATCTAAAGATTAGATGGGGTTCTCCTCAGATCTGAAGGGAAAGGACTAATGCAGATCTTCTGGGTTCAGAACACTGCAGAATCATGATAAAGGCAATAATGTCATCCATTTGCAAGCCACACCTTCAGTTTTATAAATCTAGATCAATCTATGCTATGAAAAAAAGGCTGGGATGAGCCATAGATTACTAGAAATAAATTACTTGACAAGATCAAAGAGAAATGTCAACCTTTTTTTCACCTGGGATAGAAATCAAAGGGTACAGTAATTTTTGTTTTGTTTTTATTTTACATAAACACACCCTCTTCTTACTTGGAAATCCTTCATCTTCTGAAGGCTCTAGCCCAAAAGCAGAAGAACAAGTCAACATTAAAGTCTTCTTTGTTAAGACAGCTTCAGAATAGACAATTCTTCTTTTGGCATTAACCTTATAGCTATTTGTCCAGGAAACTGAATTTATTGGTAGCTATTCATAAGTCCTGTTCCTCAGGAACTGCCTCTGAAATTTTCTGCTTCAAGTGGTACCATGTGCCATCACTAAAGAATCCTTATACCTCCCAAGGATAAACTGTAACACTTCGAAGGAAGAATAATTAAATTTAAGTACAGGACTTAAGACTGCATAAAAAACACTGTAAGAGAGTTTTATGTATCTATAATGTATTGGATTTTTCTAAACAATTTCCTAAAGTTAACATTAAAAAAATAATAATAATGTTGGCTTTCTGGAAAGCACCAGTTATGAACTGTGTCAACTCTGAAATTTTAGTGATTAAATTTAACTCGGAGAGTTACTCCCCAAGAAAAATCTTAACAATTATACATAACAATGAATTTACATATGAGTTCAGTACATTGCTATTAATATTTTCAGCATTTTAACTTTTTACAAGAAAAGAGAAAGCTAACAGCAAATGAACACATTACAAAGATTTTTTATTATCTTTCTGGACCTGACTCTAAATGATACATGAACAAACTTAAATTTCTCTTCCTGCCACTACTAAATCTATGCAACCAAACCATGAAACCTTGTATCAGCTCCCTGATCTTCCAATTTAATTGAGAACATCTGACAACTTAAACACATACAGTACTTTCAAAGCACCCTACCAATTTGCCTTAATGGCTATAAAATAAGTGATCTTAAAGCCTACTTTACAGAATAATTAGATGACTTGTCAAAGGCCATGCAGGCAATTTCTGACAGCACAGGCATGATGTCAGAAAAGTTCACAGCTCTCATACCTGAACTCCTGTACATGAACTTACTTTTCCCTCCCATTCCCACCCACCTTTTTTATTTTCCTTTTAAGCTTCACATTGAGCAGCAGTATCTTTCAGAGTAAGTCCCCATTTCAGAGATTCATGCCAGGATGCCCTCCTCCTCCTTCCCCTCCCCTAGCAGTAAGTCTTTTATAAAGCTGGTCAGTCGCCTTTAATCATCAATAACTTTCTGAAACTTAGCAAGTGTGAGATCTCAGTAAGAATAAAGGATTTGGAAGCACAAGAAAAACTGCAATTAACAGCAGTCTAGTGCAAAGTAACAACAAAACCATGCTGTGAAATGAGTAGCCACAGCTAAGTCTCCTAGCTGTAAGCACAAATCAAAAGAAAATATGCAAGAAGATGGAAATGGGAGAAAAAAATCACTAGTAAATGAAGACTGCACAACCAGTTTTTAACATGAACTTCTAACATTTTCTCAAACAGAAGGAATGTTTATGACCCAGGCAACAATCGGCTGGCTAAGACCTGACGGCGCTCATGCTACAATCAGTTGTAAAGCACACCTCACAAAGGCATATGCAATCTATTTTTACCACCAGCAGCTCAGGTGGTGACAAACAGTGCAGTTGCATCACCCAGAGCCCTGGGAAAGCTTTGCCACTCAGCACTGTCTGGTGCCTTGGGCTGGAATTTAAGACCAAGTCCTACACTGGCATTTCTCCTCCTATGGCAAGTCTGAAGACAACTTAAGTAGATCTACACCATTAAAATCATACATTGAGCAGCATCATAATTTCTCAAAAGAAAGTGTAGCTACCTGAAACCTTTTAACTGGAAGGAAATGTCTGGTTTACGCTCCTCCAGCTGGCAAATTAGGCCAGGGTAGGGAAGGGAGCATCCAGTCCCTAGTGCTTCTGAATTATGGGATCATTGTAACAAAGAAAACCCCTTATCTTTTCCTATGTCTAGACAAGAAGATGGATGTACTTGGCATCAGTAATAAATACATACATTTGAGAACCACCTTAGACAATCTTTAAACAGTTCCCTTTTTTTAAAATTTACTACTTTGCATAATTAGTAATATCATTTTGGAAGAACTTTCCATCTGAAGTCATGATCTTGATCAGGCTCCCCACCTCCAAATCATTTTAAGACCCGAGTTTGTTCTTGCATAGCCTGCAGCCCCCTCCTATGCCTAGCATTTCTCTGTATCAGTATTGACACTGAAAGTCAAGAAAGCTAGTCCAGCCAAAAATTAGCCTGATTAAAATGGGAATGGGGTGAGGGAAGGATTTGCTGGCTAGATCTCCCACCTGACTCGCTGCAGTCACAGAGCACTACTTCTGGCAGAAGGGGAGGTGTGGACAAGAAGAATGGCTTCTAACAACCCTAATTTAGCCTAGATGAAATTACCACCATATTTCATCTTCACAATAGATTCCTCAGTGAAGCAGAAATGGTTTACATGGGGCACTCTTCACTCATTTGTACCTCTAACAGCAAAGAAGCCTTGACCTTTTGCTACACTCCTACCTCCCTCTGCCCTCATCCGTTTCACTTCCCCCAGCCCTTGCCCTGCACTCATCTTTGTCCTAATTTACCCCACAGTGACACAAAATAATCAAGGGCTGCTATCAAAATAAAAAAGGGAATTTCACTAAATCAGAGGGGAATTCTGAAAAAGGAGTTTTAGTTGTGGCAAGGAGAGGGACAAGTCTATGAAAATTGACATTACTGTGAGAGCAACTCAGAACTTCAAAGGGCCTTTTCAGGATGATGATTACTTTGTTAACTCCCTACACTAGGGCTAATCAGTCTCTGTGCCCAATGTGCAGGCTGTGCTCTTCTGGACATTTGCTCCATTCCCCACTCCCATCCACCCTCCTGGCTTGATGCTGCAGTAGGAACAAGCTGATGAAGTCAGCTAACCGCAAAATTCTTATTCCCATATTCCAAATAGCTCTGTGCCCACATCTCCAGCTACAGACCTTCTCCCTCAACATGGCTCTAGCCACTTATGCTTACCCATAGCTTTAGCAATACAAGACTGCTGTTGAATGCTAATTGCTTACTAATGAAAACTAATCATCATGCAATTAAACTTTAATCACTAAGCAGCTGGCTGGGTTCCAATCCATAACAATAAAGGCTTATTAATAACTTTTTGCCAAAGTGCTCTACCCATGAAGGCTATCCTCTACACAGAGTCCAGCTAAGTGTATAAAATTGTTTGGAAAATATTTCCTCTGCCAACAAACCAGCCAGAGCACAATAGGGTAACAGCAGAATAGTATAAATTAGCTAAGAAGGATGGGTTTAAGATCCAGGGAACCCAAACTACTCTTCTGGTTCCTTCCATAACCTCAGGCACAATGTGCTACACAGAAAAAACTTCTTTTCTCCAGTTCTTGTCTCTGCAGAGTAACATTCTTTAAGGCAAAAAACTAGTTATAATTTTGCTGTAGTTTCTAAAATTATTACATGAATACTCATCATACTTCAGTTTTATTTTTACTCATCTTTCTAAATCTAGGGAAATTAATCTAACCTCTTCCAGAACATATTTCTCTAATTAAAAAATATATTGAGGTTATATAACTAGGTTTATAATGGACAGATTAAAATCTACTTTTGAAAAGAAGAAAGTTTAAAACCTGCTTTCTGCAAAGCCACAAAGATGATGAGATGGCAGGAGCACCTTTGTTATGAAGACAGAGAGCTGGGGTTGTTCAGCCTGGAGAGAAGGCTTCCAGACAGACCCTTCCAGTATGTAAAGGAGCTTATAAAAATGATAGAGAGCAACTTTCAACATGAGCAATAGTGACGGAACAGTGGGGAATGGTTTTAAACTAAGAAAGGTTTAAATTAGGTATTAGGAGGAAATTCTTTACTGCAAGGATGAAGCACTGGATGGCTGTAAAGTGAAGCTGTGGATGCCCCACATCCCTGGAAGTCTTCAAGGCCAAGTTGGATGTAGCTTTGAACAGCCTGATCTCATGGAAGTGTTGCTATAAGACCTCTTCCAACCCAAACCATCCTGTGAATTCATGATTTTTAAAGTAATTTCATACCACCATCAGTAAGTTTTGCCTGCAGAATTCCTATCCCAATCTGGCATAAAGCCTTATGTGTAAATAACTTTTTATGAACTTGGTTTGCATTGCCATGTTTGGAGAGCTTTCCTTTATTATGAATAGTAGAACACGAGTATAATCGAAGCATTATTCTTGCTTATTCAGTGATCAAAGAATTCAATATAATGCTTATTTTAAAATAAAATAGAAAAATTGTAGATTTTTTTTTATTTAAAAAGGTCTTACAAAAGATAGTAACACCTTTCTAATAATCTACTAAATATTATATAAAAGAAAGTAATGAATTCTTACCTTCAAAAATTCAAAGGTTATCTCATTTCAAAGTCAGTAAGACAGATGAAAGATGAAAAAATAATTTTTTTTTCCCCCCAAAAATCAGGAAAAATACTTTTAAGTCTACATTTTTGCCTAATTGTAATCAAATATACACCATTTAAAATACAGAGGCATGGAGCAGAATAAACTTATTTCCTAGTAATGTTGTTCGAACAAAGCTAAAGGAATACAGCTGAAATGACAACCATCTGGAATTAGTCTAAGTTTAAAAAATTGGTTCATTTTAAGTTAACAAAACACCAACAACACAACTCTCCTCCAAAATGTTGGGGAATCTTAACAAGCTTTTTACCAGCACAACTTAAAAAGATTCAAGCTAAAATGACACAAAAATAGATCGTATTCACTCACTATTGAAAATTTAATAAGAGTTTGGCATCCCTATGGTAACAGGCAATTGAAATCTTACAAAAAAAAAAAAAATAAATACTGTGTGAGCTTGTGGGTAAGTCAGACAAAAAGCTCTAAACCTTTCTCTAGGAACCTCCTGCACAGAGAAGGCCCCATTCACATGTAGAAGAGCTTCCTCAAAATTAATTTACTTAAATGTATTTTTAAATTAAAACTGTACAGAGATTATGAGGATCTCTGATGCTTTACAGAAAGGCAACTGTGGAATGAGCAAGCTGCTTTTTTGCATACAAGTTTCCAGTGCTCTTGGCTACAACTCATGTAAGTGGGCAAACATCCTATTCTTTCCCAATACTCCATTGTCAGTAAATCTATTTTCCACTTTCCTCACTCCACATGCAAGACAAACAGTAAAATATAAAACCACATGCAAGCACAGACATAATGCCTGTACTTTGGGATAAACTAATGTGCAAAGGAGTCTGCTAATAAAGATGCACAGAAAGTACTTCCTGCATCTTCTCTTCCCCATTACGAAGGGGTCAATACTGGACTCTTTCCTCTTACCAGCATCATCTTTATGCTTGAGATCTCAACTAAAATGTGCTAAAATGTGCTTCCTATCACCTGCAGTCCATAATCACCAAAAGGCTGCACCAAATTCACCTCACTTCTACTCACAGCAAAGCCAAAGAAAACCAATTTCATTTCACAAATGTAATACTAGCTTCTGATAATTTAAGATATTGAAACATTTGCATCGGACATGTACATGTGGATTCTGTCTGCTCAGCTCTTTCTAAGGTTTGTGGTACCAATGCACAGAGCTGCTGTGAGCCACCAAGTGCTGCAGCAGTAGTGATTCACACTTCCAGGTCCCCAAGAGAGGAAGGCAGTGAACTGAGATACAACAGGGGCTCCTCCGAGGTTCTCCTCCCTGTGGAGGATTACTCTTACACACCAGGAGTCATGATAGCAGAGTTCCAGTGGCACAGCAGATGGCATTGCCTTTCTGAGAAAACCAAATCTGAAGTTCATAATTCAGCTGTCTTTCAGAATTTCTCCTCCACCCAAAATTTCATGCTTTCTTATTTTTGTAATACTGCAGAAGAATATTAAAGATGCTGCCATTTCCTGAGGAATGAAAACTAGTATCATGCTAGTGTGCACATTTCCAGCTCAGACAACTAGGTATTTGGGCATAGTCTGTCAGTGAAAACCAGGAATTCAGCCACTTTAGGGGTAACTGTAGAAACTGCCTCAAGGTTCTGTGGCAATCCTCAGTTGAAGGGCTAAAGCATACTAAAAGCTGTTTCCAGAGATAAAAACAAGCAATGTTCTTAATACACCCCTTTTCCAATCACTGCTGGCAGTGATTTTAAATCTGCCACTGGTTTCCCTTTCCTCACAGTAAAAAATTAAAAAGCTCCACTGTCACTTCTTCCTACTCTTGAAATGTGTCCCTACTAACAGAGCTCTAGGTGTAGAAATACAACTGTTACTTCCTGTGTGTTGTCAGGCATGTTATTTTTGAAGCAGCAGATTATTATTTCAGTTGAACCCCGACCTAACACAGAACTCCACTTGAGGGTTGTTGTTTTTTTTTTTTTTTTCTTTCATGCTTTGGTTTGGAGGGGAGGGGGGGTGAGGGTGGGTTTGGGGGAGAAAAAATTACTAGGTTCTGTATGTTCTTCTCTACAAAGAAAGATGATGAATAAAGAGTTAACATTCTTCTCCTAACACAATTAAATAGTAGTACCATAGACCTGAAACCCTTTCAAATGCTTGTGGCACCTGGGCACAATTTTATGTTACAGCTAAATTGATCTAATAGTTATCATTACCAGTGGAAAGGACATCCTTCCGAGATGCAGCAAGCATGGTTCAGGGGGTAAGCAGAGTCAGATGGCTGATCTGGCATGAAGATCTCCCTCCCCAGGCTAGTCTTCTAATGGATTATCTGGCTACATATCAACCCACTGTGCAAATGCAGAGGTGGAAGATCTAGTGCAAGTGAAGTAGTGGAAGCAAACCACTTGCAAAGAGGATAAAGTAGGATCACTCCTCATGACAGCAACTCCCTCCTGGTCTGGCTTAGGGGTGAGAGAGCCACCTGTGCCAAAGGAGACATCCAGAATGAACTGACACCTTTATACTTGTATGGTACTACAGTAGTCAGGTTTCTGGGCCTAGAAACTGTTTTGCTTTGTTTTGACAAAGGCAGCTAACCTTCCACAATTTTCCCAGTTCATACCAATTTTCTGGCTTAGACACTTGATTAGCTATGCAGCAAGGAATCTTTTATAAGTAATTACTTAGAGAGCATGGGAGCTTTTTTGTTAGACTTTGACTTCCCAAATTTGAGAATATAAATAGCTTAAATCCTAGTGATGGCTCCAGGCACCTTTCTTTACCCAATTTACAGCTAGGGTCCAGAATGGTAGAGGTAAACAAAAGAAAATGGTTCTATGAAAGCATCAGAGTAGAACGGCCATTTTCTCCAAATAAGATACTGTGGAAGATCAACTATCAGGAGTCTTAAGTCAATAACAACTTACCTGTGCAAAACCAGGAGCTGGGTAACATGCAAGCCTACCTCTAACACTACCACTAACAAAGACATACTCACAACATGAGGCACAAGGCTGCCACTGCCCAACAGTCATGAAAAATTCAAGTATCTAGTATCAAGCTGAAGAGAAAGAGACTTCAGGCATTTAGGTTCTAAATTTCTCATCACTAAAGTCTACCAGACCTACAAAACAGGCCTGTTAAGAGCCCTGAAGCATGTAGATTTCTCGACTTTGCATGAAGAGCAGGTTTTGAAAAGAATCCATGGAGAGCTGGACAAAATTACAGTCTGGTGACAGAAAACACAGTATCTTCTGCTACACTTTAGATCATGGACAGGTTTCACCCTCCACCATTTGTTACCCTAAAGTTCACCTGACTGAAACTCAAGATGATCTCTTCAATAAGGAGCAACAAAGGAAACAGGTTCCAAGGACTCCTTTCCACGTATAAGGATTTAAACATTTCTAAAGCTGGGAGAGATGCAGAGATTGATGAGAAAAGCATTACATTTCTTAGACCTTTTAAAAGAGATCTTTGAAAACAAACTTTCCTTTCACAGAACACTCTCAGCAGGAACACAAGCTACATTTATCTTCAGCAAGGTCAATTCAGATAAGAGTAGGAGTAGAAGAAAAAAAAATGCAAACAAACAAGAAAACTCATCCTTACCAGAAGTAATACATGTGCTGGGGCAGAGCCTCTGCCTTGGGAAAAAACATATCTTATAAAAAAGCTCTGTAAGAAACAGCATACCACCTACTAGTGAACAGCTTTTTAGAAAACAATAGCTGAACTATCTTTAATTCAACTTAACACAAAGAATGTTCTCTGCATTGTTCTTCTCTTCATTTACAGCTTCATATATTTAATACTGAGAATAAAGACCATAAATTCTTCTGAACATTAAAACTGCTGACAACTACCAAAGTGACTCCATAGTTGTTGTTTCAAAGGTAACCAATAGTTCATCTTACATGGAAATGAACTTCTCATTAATAGAAAAATGGTGAAAAAATAGACAAGACAGCAAACTTTCTAGCCACCTACAGTATTTGAAAGAAAACATTTTACAAACAATAGGATCACCTAGCACTAAGGAGATGGCATTTTTTCAGTTTAAGATTTCATCAGCATTGGAACAAAAAAAGCCTAACTGCAAGAAGGCCACTTAGCACCATTACTATGCATTAACAGTTTATGACGGAGACAGACTCCTTGGCAGTTAGACTCATCTGCTGGGGTATCTAATTTGAGCCTCAAAATAAGGAGAAGGATTAAGTCATTCTGCATCTGAAGCAGCCCAATTAATTGGATCACATTCTCAGAATCCAAAAACCATAGCAGAGTGACCAGAGTAAAAGAAACATCTTTTTGCCTTCAAGAAAGGCAGATTCTAGCACTTTGAAAACCACCTGAATTGCTGCTTAGCAGATAATACACAGCATTTTCAGTCCAGAGTGAAAACAGACTTTAAGGAAAGCTCAGATCTCAGGAGAGTCACTTCGGAATTTGATAAACCTTTGTAAGATAACACCTTCTCAAAAATTCTTCTTGAGCATCTGGTACAATTTGATCTTTGAGCACCTTCACATTCATAAAAATCCTTTCTTGAGATTGACTGTGGGACAGTTGACAAAAAAACTGCAGTAAGACAGACATTTATTCATATGAGAAACTATTTAGCAAGAAAAATTATTTTCTGATCTTGGAAAGCATGTGAGAAACAGGTGTTCAGGGGAAAAATTCTATATTGAGCTTTCACGTGATGAAAAATAGGTGAACTTGTGTCAGAAGAAACACGGGACGGATTACTTGTATCACTACCTACATCAATAGCCTTTGACTAGAGGTTTAAGTTTCCCATTTCTATACTAGAGTGCTGCATAAACAACAGCAACTGAGCCAGGTGTCTAAATAAAGTATTTCAACTCACTTAAATGGTATGGATTCAGTTTAAATTGGTGCATAGTTACTCTACTGGTACCACAGACAGTTTATGTAATTTTTAGTTATGGGACTATTTAATTTGCACAGAATGAGTTACATACATGAATTATACACTTCCAGGATCATGACCCTTCAAATACCATAAGCTAATGTCCTTCCTTACCCGTAGACAAAATCCAAGAGCTACATTCCTCTGCACACATCTCTCTACTTGTTCCTGGTAGGAAGCAGCTACTTGATTTGCACATCTGCTTTTCTATGACAGCAACACTAACGAACTGCATGTCAGAGGAAAAAAGAGAAAATGCACTTGCAAACCATAGAGAAGGTAAAGAAAAAGCATATGCAACAAGCATAGGAAATCAGCTGTGTGAGCCAGAAGGCTTTCCTCAGGCAGCGGGGGCAGGACAGTTGAGCTCTACAGAGCCTTTCCACTGCCTGGGGATGGCTTCTGGCAGGCAGACCTCCGAATACCCCATGGCCATCTCAGTGCTGCACAAAACCCTCTGAGAGCTGAAGGGATGACGATACACTGCTTCCACAGGAGAACCCAGCACAACAGCTTGCTACAATAGGAAAAGAAAAATGCTAGAAGAAAACCTTTTCCATTATTTGTCACAGGGGTGATAAACAGATTACTCTTATGGATCTCATATAAAGGAGCCCAGCATCATGTTAGGATACTGTGTTTGTATGAGACACAATACAGAGCTTTAAACTCTGATTTGGGAGGGGGACAGTATTAGGCTTGTCCTTGGCAAGCTGTGGGATGAGATGCAAAGGCTAGAGGAACAGGGTGCTAGTGAGGGCACACTTAAGAGTCTTACAGAGGTGAGCCAGGGACTCCTGAGGTAACAGGGATACCATGCCAACAGGGATACCAGCAGGAAAATATCTCAAAGGAATTAAGGGCTGTTCCTCTGGGAAGGTGATGCAGTGAACAGTCTGGCCAAGATGCCTTTACACCAAAGCACAGAGGATGGGCAACAAACCAAAGGAGGGGCATGATGCCACCGTGCTGCTGGAAAGTTGTGATCCTGCTGCCATTACTGAAACTTGGTGGGACAAATTGTGTGACTGGATTGTGACTATCAATGGGCTGTTCAGAAGAGACAGAAAGGAGGGAGAGGTGGAGGGGCTGCCCTCTATGTCAAGAGGTGCATTGAGTGTGAAGAGCTGTCTCTGAAGAACAGCCATGAGCAGCTTGAAAGACTGTGGTTAAAAATCAGACTCTGAGGCAACAAAAGGAACCTTGTGGCCAGGGTCTGCTACAGCTGCCTGACCAAGGGGAGCCTATCCTCAGCCTTCTTGCCCCAATTACAGGAGGCATCGTGCTCACAAGCTCCAGTCCTGTTGGGGGACTTCAGCCACCTTGACATCTACGGGGAAAGTAGCAAGGTAAACTGCAGGCAATCCAGGAGACTCCTGCATGGAAGATGGCTTCTTGAGCCAGGTAAAAGCCCTACCAGAGGGAACCTGATACTGCATTTGATGATCACCAGTGTAAATTTGGGATATCAAGATAGGAGGCAGTCTGGGTTGGAGTGATCGTGCATGGGTGGATTTTGCAGTCCTGAGGGATATAGGTCAGGCAAGGAGTAAAGTTAAGCCCCTGAACTTCAGGAAAGCAAACTTCCAGCTCTTCAAGGAGATAGTCAATAGGGTACCCTGGGAGACTGCCCTCAGGGACACAGGAGCAGAACTGAGCTGGCAGATTTTTACTGAAATCTTCCACAGAGTTCAAGAGCTAGCAATTTCAAGGAGCAAGAGACTGAGCAAGGAAGGCAAGAGACTGGATGGCTGAGTAGGGAACTTCTGGTCAAACCAAAGGGAAAGAACTAAAGACACAGGCAGTGGAAACAAGGACAGGTAACATGGGAAGAATATAGGGGTGAAGTTCAGTTGTACAGGGATAGTTTCGGGAAGGCCAAGGCAAAGCTGGAACTGAAAAGAAATGCAAGGAATAACAGGAAAGTCTTCTATAGGTAGGTTAACCAGAAAAGCGAGGACTAAGAAGGTGTACTCCCCACCATAAACAGTGCTAGCAAACAGTGGATGAAGAGAAGGCTGAGGTACTCAACTTTTTTGTCTCAGTCTTCAATGACAACATCTCTTCCCCACACCTCTCAAGTGGATGGATGACAGGATGGGGACTGGGGTAGGAGAGTGTCCCTCAAACTGTATGCAAAGATCAGGTTCACAAACACTTGAGGAACCTGAATGTACACAAGTCTATGGGATCTGAAAAGATGTATCTAGGATTTCTGAGACAGTTTGCTGATGTAATTTCTAAACCATGCACCATGGTATTTGAAAAGTTGGTAGTCAGGTGAAACCCCAGGTGAGTTGAAAAAGGGAAACATTGTACACATGTGTAAAAAGGGCAGAAAGGAGGACCCTGGGAATTACCAACCTGTCAGCCTCACCTCTGTGCCTGGGAAGATCATGGATCCTCCTAGAAGCTGCACTAAGGCACACAGGGGACAGGGAGGTGATTCAGGACAGCCAGCAAGACTTCACCAAAGGGCAAATCCTGCCTGACCAACCTAGTGGCTTTCTATGATGGAGTGACTCCTGCCTCCCTGGGAAAGGGTGAGGATCTAATTTATATGTAATGCTTTTGAAATGTAAGGCTTTTGACAGTCCCACACAACACCCTTCTTTCCAAACTGGAGAGTGATGGATTTGACGGATCAGATGGATTAGGAATTGGTTGGACAATTCCATCAAGAGGGTAGAGATCAACAGCTCAGAGTCCCAGTGAGCATCACTGACCAGTGGTGTCCCTCAGGGGTCTGTATTGGGACCAGAGTTATTTATTATCTTCATTAATGACACACATGAAAGGATCAAGTGCACCCTCAGCAAGCTTGCACATAGCACCAAGATGAGTGATGCTCTTCTAAACAGACTCAAAAGTGAGCACATGGGAGTCTCACGAGATTTAACAAGACCCAGTGCAAGGTGCTATACCTGGGTTGGGGCAACCTCCAGTATCAACACCAGCTGGGGGATGAAGGGATCAAGGTCAGCCTTGCCAAGAAGGACTTGGGAGTGCAGGTGGACAAGAGGCTGGACATGACCCAGCAATGGCACTCACAGCATAGAAAGCCAGTTGTACCCTGTAACCCAATTTGGGTTGCATCCAAAGGAGTGTGGGCAGCAGGATGAAGGAGGGGATTCTGCCCCTTTGCTCTGCTCTGGTGAGACCCCACTTGCAGTGCTGCATCCAGCTCTGGGGTCCTCTGCACAAAAAAGGATAGACCTGTTACAGCAGTTCCAGAGGAGGCCACCAAAATGATTAAAGGGACAGAGCACCTCTCCTTACAAGGAAAGGCTGAGAGAACTGGGAATGTTCAGCCTGGAAAAGAGAAGCCTTCAGGGTGACTTAATTGTGGCCTTCCAGTACTTGAAGGGAACATACCAGAGAGAGGCTATTTACAAGATGTAGTGACAGGACAAGGTTGAATGGTTTCAAACTGAGAGTTGGTTTAACATAGGTATTAGGGAGAAATTCTTTACTGTGAGAGTGAGGCACTGGAACAAGTTATCCAGAGCAGTTGTGGATAGCCCATTCCTTGAAGTGTTTAAGGCCAGACTGGATGGGGCTCTAAGCAGCCTGGTCTAGTGGGAAGTGTCCCTCCTGACAGCAGAGGTTTGATCTTTAAGATTTATTCCTATTCAAGTAATTCTATGATTCTATAACAAAACAAAATGTACACACAAGACAGTGGTCCCTGACTCTGAAAGTTCAGTCTTATAAACAGATAAAAAAATTGATCTAGACAGAACAGTGGAGAGCACTGAAAAACTACATATTACTTATCATAAACCAAAAGTAAGCAGTATTCCTTGCAGCCTTAAATAGAAGGATTGGGAGGAAATAATTTTAAAATCAAATGAGATTGTGAATCTGAGCGACATGAAAATCAGAATAAAATGACAGACAATCGATTAAGGATGATGTAGATTAAAAGCCATGTTTTAAAGTGAGATTTTGAAAACTCACTATGAATTCAAGAATAATTTTTGAGTTTGTGCTGGAAGAACATGAATCTGGAGAAGAAAGGAAGCTCTACAGGACTCTGGAAGAAAGTGACTGAGTTACCAAAAGCTACTCAAAAGCATCCTATTCCAGGATATAAAACAAAAGCATAAGCAAACTTTAGTGAGCCCCACAGAAAAAACATGAAGTAATGAAAAACAGTCTGAAGAACACAGTGGAAAGCAAGAAGGTAATCAAAAGACACAGGCAGGTGGAACATCATTTCAAGAGTAGCACAGCTGATAGTCATAATGTAGTCGACAGAAAAATGGAAAATTAGGCACTGGATCTGAACCTTAACTGGCAAAAAATCATCATAAACACTGATTACAACTGCAGTAGAGCACAACTGAAGCCACAGTGGAGGACAAGAGCCCCAGACAATGCACTCAAAGAACTTAGAGATTAAAAAAGAAAACTGAAATTAAGAGGTAGTTGCAAAGGCAAGAGAGGCCAACAAGCATTTTGTACACTCTTTTCTAAAAATAAAAGAGGAACATTTATTTCTAGTGGCATTATGAGGGAAAAGACAGAGGAGTTCAGGATTGAGGGAAAGAGGTAGAGGAAGAAAACACAAAGTTCAAGAGAGATAAGGAGATATATTTGTAAGGTGACATAAAGGTAGATGAAACGGTTCAGAAGAGGAAAAAAAAAATTCACTTGTAAGGAAGAGATGATTTTAACAGTTGGAAGAAAGTGCCAAAGAGTAAGCCATAGCACATTCAATCAGAAAGTCATGAAGATTCCATGCAGAGAAAGAACTAGACGTCAAACAACATGCACAAACCCACATAAAAATGTGGATAATGGGCTGCTATTATTGAACTAGTTTGACTAGAGCTTCTCAACACAGCATGTTTTAGCACAGCTGGGCTTATGTCCTTTGCACAAACAGGAACAAAAAGGATCATTGGATGATAACTCAAGCAGTTCAAGAACTTGTAAAAAAGGCATTTGTTATTGGGAAAACCAGAATCCTAAGTAAAAGAAACACCCTACACACAGTAAAAAGAGAAAATCAGGCTGGAGAGATACAAATTCAAAATGCTGGTGAACTACCAGACAAATGAAAGCATGGCCACATTGCGAGTAGAATCCAAATGGTGGTGGAGAACCTGAAAGAAACCTTGCAATTATCAGAGATAAGAAATTGAGCAGTTGCATCAGAACAAGTACGCAGGCATGGCTCTATGAAAACCAAATGAAATTAACTGACTATGTTTAATGAGAGACTAGAAACAAGAATGCAAGCCAAATCAAGTTAGGGCAGAGAAGCATGTAATTACTGTCAAAGAACAGTTGAGTGAAAATTTAGAACAAGCCAAGAATCAAACTTGCAGATAAACTCATGGGGAGGAAACAAGCACACTGTATGTAACAATACAGAGGAAAGAAGATAAAAACTGGATCCCAACACTGTTTAGAAAAGGAAGAATCTGAAGGCAACAGAGAAAAAGTAGTTCTATGCCTCTTCCATGGGCTGACCCATGACAGAGAACAATGCAAAAGAAAAAATGACCATAAAAAAAGCAATGCAGGATACTGATGATGGCAAAGCAAGGCACATAACTGTGGTTTTAAAGCATCAGCTTCTGCCTCAGGAAATCAAGAACAGCAAGTGTGTCCATCCACAATCAGGCAGTTGTAAATAAAGTTCTTCCTTTGTCCCTGCTTTAGTTTTACCTATTTCTTCTCACTCATTGTATACTCACGCTCTGGAGAAAGTAAATTACCAGTGTCATTTGTGAATGCTGAACTCATCAGTATTAAACCCACACATATTTTACTCAATGCTTACAGACCTTTGTGCAATTCTGCTCTATCCACCTTATTTTGTAAGGACTGCAAATTCTCCTACAGTTGTATAATATGCATTATAATGTAGAGTAACTCACACTGGAAGGAGCCCCTGCTGAAAGGAGAGCCAACTTTGAAGGCAGATCCACCCTGAGATGTAAAGATGCTTAGGGTTCTGCCCAGAATCAAATTCTGTATCTCCAAAACCAGGGCATTCCACACCTTTTCTGTCATTTCCCCTCCCTCAATCCAATGTCTGATTACCCTTAATGAAATTTTTTGCCAATTGAACTAGAATTTTCATTGCTGCAATTTGTATCTGCTACCACTTCTCCTTTCACTCTATGACTCTAGAGCCCTAGAGAAAACGAAGTATCTAACATATATAAGATAGAAGGGCAAAGAGATCACTGTAGTAATGAGAAAGCCTTTGGACATCCAGAACTTTTACTCAGGTAATAAGCACCCAGCTTTTTCATGTCCAAAAACTCTTATCTGATCAGGTGTGGCAGAGATCTAAATGATGCCATCAAAAGGACATCACTTTTATTAAGAGTTTTATTAAAGATAAAAAATGTCTGTTTAAGACATGAGAAAAGAAAAAGGTAAAACAGTAGTCCAAGTGGTATGTATTTGCTAAAGAAAATAATTTTGTATAGAAAGGTTAGGTACTCACCATCTCTCTCGCAATCTCCACAGCTTCCTGCAGCCCATAGAGCCTGCCACAGACCAGGTAGATCCCATTGGCCCAGAGAATACAACCCTCATGGACCCAAAATTCATTGCTGTCAAGAGGTAGTTCAGGAATTTGTAACTCCAGCTCAGTGCCACCTTCTGAAGTGGGCATAGACGGTTTTGAGTCCAAAGGAGTCTTTTCACCACCACTGCCACCATCAGTGGTTGCTTTTTTACAAGAAGCTCCCCTTGAAAGTGACCGAGAGGCTCCGCTACAGTCCTCAGAGCGGTGCCGTCTCTTAAAGCGGGGATGAGCAGCCAGGCTTCTTTGTTCCTTCTGTTGTTGCTGTTCCTCCTCCTCTTCAGTATCTGTCTTGGAACCATTAGAAGCACTTTTGTGCCGTACCTTGACCTTGCTCTGCATTTCTGTGGCCCTCTTTGGAGGCGGATTCTTGGGCAAGGTAGCTGCATAATCCTGGGGGTAGAAAGGACCAAAGAGGTCACCCATGTTACGATAGCTGGCCCATTTGCCACACAGGCAGCAAACCAGATGCCCCAAGACAGAAGACTCCGTTACTACAGGGCCTTGCAGCATGAAAGTTGAGGTGGGCAGCACTTTGCTCTCCGCATTGCTAGGAGGGGGCGTTGAAGACCTCTGTCCTTTCCGACCCCTCACCAATTTGTTCTGCTCCTCTTCCTCCGCATTTATGATTGTGCACACAGCGCCTAATTCACACTTGTTTACCACATGAATATAAGGGAAAAAGGACTTATTCTTGGAGTCAGTTTTATCTACAGACTGGGTAGCATATTTAAGCTTGATCTCTGGTTCTTGAGGCTCCACGATTGGAGCAGCCCGTCTCGGCTTCCGCTTCCGTGGCTGTGCTGCAGGTTTTCGCCTCTCCCTCCTTTGCCTCTTGGGCTTTGGCTCACCAGCACCCACTGCTTCTGCAGGCTGTGATGGTGCTGGTGGGGGAGGCGGGGGCACAGGTAGCTGCTGCTGTTGCTGCTGCTTCTTCTGCTTGTTCACACTCCCAATTGGCCTCCCTTTCTTCTTTCCAGAGGGGAAATATCCCTTTGGAGGGAAACCATCTGGCTTGGGTGAAATGTTTGTCACATCTCCATCTTTTTCCTCAGACTTTGGATTTGGTTCAGAAATGAACACACTGGAAGGGGAAATTGTATTTGAGTCAGAAAAGGTCAGAGTTCCAGCTCCACTTACAGATCCATCAGACCTTCCCTGACCACTTGACTTCTGAGAAGGTGGTGGTGCTGCACTGGATCCTGCTCCCTCTTTGCCAATACTGGTGGTTTCAGGGACCTCTTTTTTGTTTTTATCATCCTCGCTGCTTTGCCACTCTTCTGAAGATCTTGGAACAGTTTTTTCACCTGTTGTATCCTGGCTTGCTGGCCCCACTTGATCTGATATCTCTCCTTTTCTTTTCTCAGCCTCTGGTCCATGTCCAGCCACATTTCCTCCTTCAGGCCCACTCTTGAGGGACAGGATGTCATCAAGAGTGACAGTATCTGGACCAGTTTCAGCACTGTTGGCAGAAACACTTCTCCTGATATTGGGAGATGTAATTTTCTGAACAATAGCTTCCAGTTTTAATCCTCGCCCCTTTCTTGGGGGAAGTATTTTGGTCTTCGCTGGGCTTGTGAGGGACACGGCAGGACAATTCCTATTATCAGGACTTGGCAGGTCCTTGAAGGAATCTCCCTTTGCAACTGACTTGCCAGCATCTTGGCTTTGAGATGAATGGGCATAGGAGTTGTATGCTTTATCAGCTCCTTCTTTTGCTGAAGTCATCAGTCGCCCTTTATCTTCACTGCCGCTGTTCTTCATATCATGTCTTTTGGTAGGGATAGGAGAGATGAAAGAACGGACCCTCCTCCTCATAATTAATGGGTTTTGCGGAGACTGGTCCTCCTGGCCAGGGAGCCTAAGCATAGCATTACTAGGCTTGGGCAAATCTGTAGATTCCTCTCGTCGATGCCCATCGCTTTCTTGAGGGCAAAATCTTTTTTGGTTGGCTGCTCCAAGAGGGCCACTGCTTTTGGCAGGGGAAGTTTGCCGAGAGAGGTCCCAACCAGATTCATGATGCTGCAATTTCTGGCTGCCATGTTTCAGTTCGGTGCATTTGCTCTGAGTACTGTCACTCCCCATGACACAGCGCCCAGCTTCCTGGCTTCCAGTATCATGGTAAGAGCTACCTTGAAGGTACATCATTCCATCCTTGTCATTTTTTAAGGGACTCCTTACTCTTTCCAGAAACTGCTGTTGTCTTGGGCTCTTCCTTGCTCCTTCCTGCCTGTGCTGAGCTGCAGCAATCACACCCTGAGCAGCGCTGCTTGCCCAATCTTTGTATTCTTCTTGCTGTTGCTGGTATATCTGTCTCTTGTAATGATACTGGGAATTCAGACTCTGGCTGGGGTCACCAAAAGCATGAGGCCTAGCATTTGTGTGATATGCTGAAGCCAGAGATGGGCCTTCCGAATTCTGAGGGTAGACAGAATGCAAGGAACCCCTGCTAACTCTTTCAGATAGTGTCATGTGTGGGTTCATGTGATGCAGATCTGCCCCTGGACCTCTGCTTCTGCCGGGTGACATTTTCAGCTTATCAGCAAGATCCTGATATTGAGAGGGTGATTTACCCCTTCCAGTTCTGCCAGGTCCTCGTCTCATCTGTGTCGATCTGTTGTCCTGCTGGGGCATGTAGTCTGGAGCAGCATCAGAGACTGCAGCTCCAGGGCTGGCATTGCCTCGAAAAGATTCATGCTTGATGCCAGCAGGATGACAATGGTCTCCTGTTTTTTTATTGTTGAGACTAGCTGAGCTCTTTGATTGTTCAAAATCTTCTTCCTTTATTTGCCCACTGTGAGTTTTCATCTTTGTTTCCATGGATACTAAACCACCAGGGAGTATTACTGACTGGCTCAAGCCAGGGGCAAGACGTTCACTCCTTCCGCTTCTGGCCTCGGGACCCATGTGCCCTATGGGGTGAGGGCCAGGATCTCTTACAAGTTGCCTTAATGGAGATATGTCACAGATCACTGATCTCCTCTCTGAGAGTGCTCCTGCCTCATGGGCAGCAGACTGAGACTCCACATCGAACTTTCTAGCAATAGGGTAATCAGCTAAATTTATCTGCTTCATGTCTGGAGCTACACTGCTAGACTTCCTATCCCAGGGACCCCAGTGAGGGCCTTCCAGGAGAGACCCCATGCTTTTGTTCAAGAGGCCTCTATTGGTCAATTCATTGGTTTGACTAATTAAAACATTGGGTCTCATGGCTCCCTCCAAACTCCCCGCCATCCCAGAATGCTCCTGCGCATTCCTAGAATACCTTCTGTCTGGATGATGGTGGTACCCCTGTAAAACCTCCTGTAGGAGGCTAGGAAACTTCTCATTACGGCCTTTGCGCTCACTATGCCCTGGAAAATCCCCCTTTTCTTGACCAGATGGATACTGTGGAAAGCCACCAATACTTCTCTGTATACCAGGTGCTATATTATCCTTGTAGCTGTATCTTAAACTGCCAGGAGACTTGGAAGATTCTGTTCTTGCAGGAAAATTTGGCCCAACAACTGCATGACCAGGCTGGCTGTTCCCCTCCCCATTATGGTTAGTGTTATCGCCACTTTTGCTCCCTTTACCTCCTCCTTGAGTTTCTTGCTGAGTCCCCGCATGCCCAGCTTCTTTTGCTCCACTAGTGCTAGCTGGTGCCTGAGGGGCTGTGGAAGCATCATCTTGTGCAGGTTTATCTTGTCCACCTGACTTTTCTACTCTTCCTGTCATGGCTTCCCGGGAGACAATCACCCCAACAGCCTTTTCATTAACTTTTGGGGCATTTTCCACAGCCACCACAGCTTCCTTCCCATCAGGGGAGGCCACATCTTCCCTAGCTGCAGGACTGCTGTTGAGTTTTGATGGCTCATTCTGAGAGCCTTGTGCTGGTGAGGAGTTGGGTCTCTCTAAATTACCCCCTTTGTAAGTGGTGTCTGAACTGGTGCTCTGGCCACTCAGCTGTCTCACCCTTTCCCCATGATCCTCTGAACTACTGGAACAGCCACCATCCAGAGACTCTGCCAAGGGAGACTTGAGTTGCTCTTCTGCCTGGGAGGAGCCTTCTGAGTTGGTGCAGCTGTCAGCCTTCTTGGAAGAGGATGATCTTTTGGAACTTTTTTTCTGAGGTGCCAAGGCATCCGAGAGCAGCATGTGCTGGACTGTGTTGGGAAGATTGGCAACTTGAGAACTTAGAGCACTCAGGCTGCTCAGTCCTGGATCTGTGAGCCTTTTTTCCTGCAGTCCTTCCAGTCCAAACCCCTTGAATCCACCCGCATGAGCATTGGGGCTTGGCATCATAGATGGTGTAGGACTAAGTTGAGGCATCATCTGCAGGATCCGGTTTCGAGAACCCATGGACATGTTGCCTTGCCCACACTGGAGATTTTCTCCACCTGGCATGAGAGGAGATGGGGTAGAGCTGCAGCTTGGAGACTGAACCACAGATGCAGCAGGCGATGGATTGGAGATTGGACTGAAGTTTTGGTGGAACTGCATCGGTGACCTTACAGGAACTTCAGTCTGGCTATACTGTCCCACTTGACTTTGAAGAGAGAGTTTGGTGGCAGCATTTGAATACTGCATTACATGCTGAGGTGGGTGCTGTTGCTGCTGCCCCTGCTGCCCACTTTGGGGCAGCTTAGATTGCTCAAAGCTTTTCATCGGTTGAGTTTGAAAGCTGTAGTTTGACTGGGTCCCATAGGCCTGCGCATTGGAACCCACAGCATGGCCTTCATATTGCGACCCAGAATTCACATTGTAGCTTCCATCATAATTCTGTCCTGACTGGCCAAAACGCTGTGGGGAAGGGAAAGAGGAGGAGGAGGATGACGAAGGTGGCTGATAATGTTGGCTGAACTGACCCACTCGTAACTGGTAGCCTGAAGCAGAGGAAGGCAGGGTGGATGGACGCTGCATTGGCTGCAAGTGTGAGGTGCTAGAAGCAGACTGGCTGGAAGCCTGGGGTAAAGGCTGATGAGATTGATAGATCTGCTGTCTCAGCTGCTGCACCTGCTGCTGCTGGCTAGAAGCCTGCTGCTGATACTGGGCACTCCCTGGAGAAAAAGGACCAGTATAATCCTGTTGATAGTGGGATACACCCCCAAGGGTCGAGTGTTGTGTTTGGAACTGGCCCACATGTCCCTCACTCCCATACTGACTCCCAAAGCTACTCCCTTGAGGGGGCCCATAGCTCTGTACTGGTCCAGAAGGCCTGCGCTGAGGCGGCTGCTGCCCTCCTGACACCACTGGATCTTTGTTGGCAGCCATATAGTAAAACTCTCCTGCTTCTTTTCTGAAACCTTGGTAGCTCTGATGGCCAGAGCTCTCACCAGGCATTGCTGTAGAGGCTCCTGTTGCTCCACGACGTCCACTGCCAGCACTTCCTCCAAAGCTCTGGAACATCTGGGCCTGCTGGCGGGGGCTGAACTCTTCCAGTCGGGATGAAGTATGCACTTCCTGCGGGTAGCTCTGCTGGTTTCCGTGATAACTACTTTGCTCCCGAAAGGACTGCATGCTGTTCAGCAGCAGAGCAGTAGCTCGAAAGCCCTCCTAAATATGGAGAAAAAGAGAGGGGAAAAAAAAGGTATAATATGTTTCCCAGTCGCACCAATACCCCACTCAATTTCCCAGCTTCAACAACAATTAAAATTTAGTATTTCTCTTCTACTTCCTGGTACATCAATGTTTAACCCCTTGTCTTGCAACCTGCCAATCTTCCAGGTAATGCAGGCCAGTAGCCTACTACCAGCTGGAGTGCATTTCCAGCATTAATATTTCCCATCATCATTTACTAATGTGCTTTTGTGCCCCTGAAGAGAGAAACTTCCAACAATATTTGCAAAGCAGAGTAATCCTCACCATCCAGCTATTCCCTATAGCTAATACTGGGAGTAATCCAAGTATTTTGCTATCATGCTTAAAGACGTGACAAGAACCCTGCAATGCTTTCAAACCACCCTTGGATTTACCACAGGAATGATAGCCAAGATCCATGTTTCACACTGGGAAGATCTCTATAAGCAAACACTCAAGATACAATTGCCCAAAGCTCAAACCAAGATAACCCAATGACAGGATCTACGTGAGCGTGTGAAAGAGCTGGCACCAGCATACTCAATGCTCAGATCCCGAGTAATTCCAGTGACACTCCTAAGTGAAAACCAACACAAGTCAACACATTGCATTTTCTCCCCCAGCCATCTGCTTTGTTTTACAGGATGGAAAGTTGAAACAAGTTCACTCTATTTGAGCAAAACAATCTACAACTTCATTCCTCAGGACTTTTATCTTACCTTGAATGAAACAAAACTGATAACATTTGCCAGTCAGAATATCTATTTTGGAATACCATGCATGATCATCTACACTTATATAAGCAACTCATAAGTAAACAAACTCCAGGAAAGCTCTTCTCTGTATTTCAACATCTTATTCAGTATGTGGAATTATGACTCACCCTCAAAGACTGGACCACAACTTCTGAATTGTTTGGGGACCCTGACTAGTCCCTCTACAAAAGCCTGCCACATTACAAGATGAATTAAGAAAAGTACAGAAATTCACAAGTATGTGCCTTTAAACACCAAAACCAAAGAAAATAAACAAAACCAACCAAACAAAATAAAACTCCCAAGCTAACAGATGACATAAGCATTTCATGTCTGAAACACCTTGTGGTTTTCTCTTCCTGAAAAAAAAATATGGATAAAGCCACCTGAAAAGACTCCTTCCTTGAAAGAATGTTTAGACAATGCTCACACTTTTCCAGGAAACAGAACTCCAACTCCTTAGATTGGAGACTTCCTGGAAAACTTGCCTGCGTTACGTTTTCATATTAAGCCATGCTTTGTGTTTGCCATGTTCAGCTGAACCAATTTAGAATGAATTTCTAGCTTTGTACTTAAATTTTGTTCAAGTAGATCACCAAACTCATAAGAAAACCCCGGCACAAAATGAGATGCAGGCAAGATTTGGCATTCAGTTCTTTTCCCATCTGCCTATCAAAGTTATTTTTTTTACTAACATGTATGTTATCTACAGAAGACTCCATCACTGGAGTCTTTAATTTTCTACTATCTGTGTGTGTAGGCTACAGAATACACAGGCACAAAACCACCCCATAGTACTGCTATCTCTTCAGGCCCTTTCCTCTAACTCAAAGGCCTCTTTGTGTTGCAGCTTTGGTTCATGCAGATTGATGCACATAATAATATTACTAGAATCAAAAGGGAACTGTCAAATTGTTAATAATGCAAATTCTGTCTCTCTTCTTCTAGGAAGTCAATTTTACTGCTGTTTTAATCTTATATTTTGAGTGTCATAAGAGAGATCTGCTGTTCTGCTGAACTTCCACTTTTTTAGCATTTTAAAGACTACATATATCACATGAATAACACTTCTATGAATGCCACATTGTGCCAATCTGTCCAGTTCAGGCTTATTATGGATAAACTCCTTTTTCTGAATCATTGCTTTTGATGTTTCCTTAGTTTGAAGCTCTAGCCCTTTTGGGGTAGGACTAAAATTGGGGATACCTAAGGCAAGTTTCTTTATTTTTTTGTGACTTGCTGTTAAGGCAAAAAAAAAATGAGGGAGGAAAAAAAGGAAAAAAACATACATAGAAGAAAGTTATCAAGCTAAATGTAAGAGAACATCTATTGCAACTGGCAGATGTTAAAAGCAGCTTCTCTAGATAAGCAGTGTGGGGCTCTGCAATCAGCAATGGTGACATGCCATGGAGACTGCGTGCACACCCTGGCTACCACATGCTCGGCATCCATCCTCTTTTCATGAAAGCAACATTTCCATCCTCTCACAGGCTCAGTCTCCCACAGAATCTCAGGCTCAATTTTTAAATATGACTTTACCAAAGCTTACTTTGCATAGTCTGGAAAAGATCTCAGGAAGCCTCTTCTGCATTACATAATACAAAAACTTTAATCTCTGAATGATATTCCTTCTTTGTAATGCTACCAACAGGCTTGAAAAACTGCTATGTTTTCAAGCTAATGTATGTTAACAATGCTGGCAAACATTCTTAAGACTTGTTCACTATTAGAAAAGAGTAATTCTAATTATATAATTAATAGAAATAGTACAAGATGCTGTAAAATGCTCTTAAGAACAGAGATACAGTAAAGGTCAACCAAGGCACAAATTCTTACTCTCCAAAATCTCATGTAATCATTTAACATTTATTTAGTCCAGAAGCTATATATGCTAACTCAAAACAGGGAGAACGTATTTTTCTGCTTCAATTTATTTTATTTTTTCCAATCTTGGAATTTACCCTGACAAACAAATAAGAAGTTTTTATCAGGACAACACTTGCTTTCAGTATTTCACAAGGAGCCTAACTTGAGTAACATATTCAGTAAAATAGCTCCCTAAAAGAAAAAAGGCATTTCATTAATAACAGGAGTAAAAAAGGGACGTGCTCTGACCCATTACATCACTGATAACTTGAGACATATTAGCACATTTCCTGTCATTAACGTGCTAAAAATACAGAACTATTACAATTACTACTGAAATAGCCTTTCTTAATAGTAACAGCCCTGTAAAGTGCTTTTAAGTGCTACACTCTGAGCAAAACCACTGAGAATAATCCCCTGGACAAGTCTTGTTAATAAAATACATTCAGATAGATAAGGCCTTCAAAGTCTACCCCCATCCACATGCAAAAAAAGGGTCTATTTTATTATTTTTTTACTAGAAGGCTTTAAAGAAAACACTTTCAGCTGCTATATACTCCCGCTCATGCATGATCTCAAGAGGACAAAGCAGCATTGCCAACTATAGACTACAACATAATCATATAAAACTCTGTAATGCCGGTGGTACACACCCATAATGCCATCCCCAGCAGAAGGGTCACAGTCCTGCCTCCATACAAGTGTTTTGTTAACAGCCACAAATTACACACATTTACAGTTCTTTCCAACACACACAATATGCAAAGTCTTCGTTTATTCAAAGGGAAGGTAAGAGCCTGGCATAGCTTTAACTACTCCAGTATCACACCTACACTCTTGCTACACGTGCATGCAGCTCCCTCAATAAAGCTGCATGACTTTCAAGTACTTATAGCCTGTAGCTGTAGAGCCATCTAAGCACATCCATCTAGACGCTGCAGACTACACTCACCAGGCTAAGCGGTTTCACTTTGCTCCAACACATTCATTTCTCCCCCAACAGCCCAGTAATCAAAATTTGCCTTCAACCTGGCAGGAACAAAGGAAGCATATTACAAGCTTGTGTGGCTGATAAAAAACAGCCTCACTTACGGAATCACTGCACAGAAGTCTTGACTAGAAAGAAGCCATAAGTCCTCTTACTCAAATTTCAGACTTATTTGTGAACTATATGAAGTTACTTCAAGCACTATATCAATTTAACTTCTTCATGTGAACTTACTTTTAAGCACAATGCAGATTTTCTATCCTGTTTGATCATGTGAAACAGCCTCACAGAACTTTGTTAACATAGGAGTTCCTCAAAATGCAAAGCTACCTTGCTGTGCGCAAGATTATCCAATGCTAGTCAATGTAAGCATCTTTCAATGCTGTGTGTGTATCAGTGCCCCCAACCAGTGCTGATTAGCAGAACTCATCAGTAATCCCGCATCAAGATTACTCTGTGAAATGATCTTCTGCAATATACCATGCTAGGCTTTAAATCTTTACAACTCTTTTTGTCCTGATTATCAAAGACTGGACAAATAACAGGACAGCTGCCCGGATCTCCCCACATAACACTGATGACAACATAGTAATGCATCACTACAGACAGCTCACAACAAGTGAACTAAAAACCAAAATACTGTGCGGACACACCTAATTCTTGACTATAAGCCTGTAAAGGAGCAAATGAAACCACCATCAGCCCATTCAGTAGGACATAAGTGAGGTCTTTCCGCTTTGTTAAATTTTCTTTAGATTTGGGTTGACTACCATCATCCATCTGTGCAGAGAAGTCTCAGGCAGCAGTCAAATGCAACGTATCTTTAGTGCTCTGTCAAAAGCCTCTCACTTCCTAGCATGCTTATCAGGAAATAAAAAGCATTTACAGGCAGGCGATGAACAGTAAGACCATGTTTTCCATAGGTCAAAATATACAATAAGAAGTTGGGAGGGTTATAGAGCATCCACGTTTCTGATTAAAATGGACTCACTTGCTAAATGCTGTGCAAGTGACAGAGATATATGTAAGTTTGCAGCCATTTCTTGCCACAACTCATACAAAATGCAAAAATCACTACTTTTTGTCCTTCCTTATTCTATCTTCTTAAACTAGCAGAGAACACACATAACCAAAGCAATCTCAAAAGCCAGAACCTGAGTATGAGCAACTCAGGAGTATATTTTGTAAGAAATAATGTCCATGCTCCAAATTCAGCTAGAAATAAAGGAAAATAGGATTTCCAAGTACTGAGTACCATTTCTATTGTCAAGGCCAAGTTGCTAACACCCATTTCTGCAGGTACAGAGTTATTATCTGCACACCTGATCAATGGCTGGGAATAGAATGACCTTGGTTCAGTTTTGGAGGAACACTGCTGCTTTTAAGAAAAGGCATATCAGCCACCTATGCTACAAGAAGATGAATTCAAAGATCAAACTTAAGACTACATTTAACATAGTAACAGATATAACTCATTTCTTCTACATTTGATGCCTTTTTAAAAGAAAAAGGAGAATAATTAAGACTTGTTTTCAACATCAGGTGTGCTATAGAAGTAAACCAAGACGGTCAGCCCTTCAAACAGTCACCAGTTTGTCCATGCAGTAACATTCACTGCTCAGTTCTTTCAGAAAGTCATGTTTCTGATATTACTCACCACCACATTTCTAGAGAAAACTGAAGTCAGATCTGGCTCTCACCAAGCCATCATGATATACTTTGTCAAACAAACCTTACACCACTCAAAGCTGAAACAGGATACAGGTAATTACCACGGAGAGCGCCAGACCCTATGGAAGTAGCTAAACTGAAGTATCTTGTGAAGTAGACAAAAATGAAATTAAACCCAGAATACTGCACTAATAGAAACCGAATTTTATAATTCTAAAAAATCACAGCATGTCTTAGAAACCGTTATGTAGTGGTTACACATGCTTAAGTGCCTATTAATAACACATGTTAGCAACATGTCTTGCAAATCAGTGGTAATACTGGTCTTGACAAAAAAAAAACTACACCAAAACTTAATTTTGTCATTCCTAGTGAAAACTTTTATCAAAAAATTCCTCAAATGAACTACAGCTTGGCCAAGTGTAACTAGCTTCTATCATCTCACAGATACGCTATGCCTTCTTTATCAAAATGTCTGTACAGCTTTTCAGAAAGTCAGTATGTATGAGCTTAAATCCAAACAATTAAGGAAATGGTTCTCACAGAATGGGTGAGGAACAGATGAGCGTGGCAGAAGGAGCACAGTGAGCTTTGTCAGTTGAGAGGGGAATGCTCTGGAGATTACTGTGCTAGATAAAATCTACATTCACATCTTTTTCATATATTTCTTTAAGTGACCATAGAAAAAGTCCAACCACAATAAGCCTGAGTCAGTGTACCTTCCTGTCTCACAGGGGAGATGTGAGCAGACATATTCAGAGCATTCATCTGCTATAATAAAAGACATCATGTAAACAGACCACAACAAAAAATAATCAAATTTTGCATGTGGCTATTACTTGGCTGCTGCTTTCTTCCCTCATATCCAAAATATTTTTGTAAAAAAAACATTTGTATAACACAAAATCAGAAATACACAGATTTTTTTGCATCTGCAAGTTTTCCTTACTCACTAAATGAAAAAAAACTAAAATGCCATTACCAGTTTAGCTTTGCACTTTCAGTGTACTGTTAAATACATATTCCTAAACATGAAGAAAGAAAAATTTGACAAGAACAACTTCTGTTGTAAGCCAGTATTTAAGTTGTAGTACTATGAAAACATGTATTTCTAGAAATATAACAAATGATCAAAGTTCAGCAGAATTTTGGCTGATGGTATGTATCTGATTTTATTATTATGCCATTGGTTCTCAGTCTCAATCAACAGCACAGATGCACTTAAATAGCTTACAAAAAAATCTACCAACCTCTTGTTGAAAGTTATCCATCCAAATTTTTAACAGACACTGCTATTTTAATAAGAATCTATGCCAATCAGTCAGATTCCATTTTATGTCAAAGACTAAAACAACAATTTCGGATCAACGTATAGGGTCAGTCTTCTCTAGCCCAGTTGAAGAGATCCAGCCATCTCTATGGTGCTAACACAGCCAAGTCAGATCAGGAAAGTGATACGGTCAAGAAAATTCTGTGAGGGAGAAAAGCCATTTCTGACCTGACAGATCCATTCACTGTATCATTACACAAACATCTGTACCAGCAAAACAGACACAGCAGGAACTGTTTTAAGTGGCATGGCTACTGAAGGGCACTTGAAATCAGGAGCTCGTATTTAAAAGGCTCTTGGTCTTTACACTGTAGTTGAACTACCCTTCCTAATACCAAAATAAAAATAATACTGAACCCTCAGCTCATCTCTTTTTTTTTTTTTCTCTAAGCTGCAGATCACCTGATTGCACATCCTAATCCACCTCACTGGTCCTCCAAAAATTCTGGCAATTCATCACTTCATTACATACCTCTTATTGCAAATTGACCTGTGTCCATACCCCCTACATCTTCAAGCAGTCAAACACGGTATCTGCTCTGGCAGTACAGCAAAATCTGAACATCCACTTCAAGAACCACTTCTGATCTGCTCCTCCTCAGACATGCAAGACAGGAAGCTCAGCAGAGGCATCACAGCTCTCACTAAACCTTCACCTTTCAGTTACAAAACAATGAAAAGGAGATGTCAATTATTAATTGCAAGAGGAAAACAGTAAAGTGCAAGCAGTGTTGTCAGGTTCTATCTGCCCAAGCTCCCACTTTCTGTGCAGAAATTTACCTAGTATCTAAAACACTCAGAACTACACAGTGGAGGAAATAAAAGCCCACCATCCTAACACATTATTTTTAATTAACTTCTATCATTTTTCATACTAAGCTGTAGCCCCAGCCTTGATGACAAGTTGCTAAGATGAATACTTATAAGGGTCATATTAAATAGTACATGTAAAGTGTCTGTCTTTTCTATTCAACATAGTCTATACAATTAAATATTTTTATTCTTTTTTTACAAAGTCTGGTGCAATGAGCCCGTAACTAACTCTTGGGAACTCCTGAAGGCAAATGAAGTAAATTGACATAAAACCTGTATCAGTTATGTGCAAGTATTATTACAATAGAGGCTATGCATTGTACACAAGATTTATATCCATTGATTAGGGTAAAACCATTGTTGAAGATAATACCACCTATTTACATTGTAGACAGTAACATTAAAATCAGGTAGAAACAGAACCTTAATCCATCTAAACTAACAAATGAAAGAATTACTGTTCAATTGCAGAAAAGCTGTACTCAAATTTATTGATAAGTTTTGTTCCTCTAAGGTAAGACAAAAATTTTAGCTTTAACACTTTCAATTTTCACTAGCCAAGGTTATCATTCTTCCTATTAATTCAGCACTTCACATCCCTAAACCAATGCAGATTTAAGAGGAATTTGAGTGTGGAAGATCTACAACTACTACTGCTATGGCACACTTTAAAAGAAAATACAGTGAGGATCATGTCAAGTTTACCGATTAAAAAAAAAATTGAGAGAAACCTTATTTTTCCCAAACATAAGAACTGTTTGAACTTGTCTCAAATTTAAAAAAAAAAAAAAATCAAAGCATTTGTAAAATTTTCACACTAGAAGAACAAGAATTTTTTCTCTGCCTAACATTTCTCCTTGTCTCCTACAACCTATGTCCTCTAAATTCTTTGCTCATTTCTCCATACTTTAGATTCCACAGCATCTGTCTCATGTTGAAGCCACAAACTGAAGCAGATACATCCTTACAGTAAGCTTTGTCTTCTGAGACTAACAGGGAGTGACTAAGACTACAGCCATACTTACTTGGAGACAGGAAAAACAGTTCAGATTAATACAAAATAACTTTATACATTTAAATAATTCAACAAAGAGACTACTTCAGAGATAGGACTATTTTAAGGAGGACTTACCCCTTCCCATCTACCCATCCCCACCCTGCAGGCTTTCTTTGAAATTTTCAGATTGGACCAGTTTCTTGAACTACCTCATCATGGATTCCCACTGTAGCTCCACTGGCATAACCAACAGACAGATGAGAAGATGTGGGAGAAGGCAGCACAAAACAATGTTGGAGCAAACAGCTCAGAACTCACTCCTGAGGGCTATACTTAGCCTTGGCCTAAAGCACTTAAATTGGCTCGCTCTCACCAGCTCCCCCACTGAGTCAAAACCTTTCAGAAGCAATCTTTCTATGTCAACTTTATGCAGTAAAAAAGTTATTAAACTCCTAACACACCTCAGTTAGAAGTCTGAAAAATCTAGGTTTTAAACTCAAGCCATTGTAACCAACAAAATGCACACTTCCAAGTTTTGTTGCCACAGCCAAAGGCAAGGAATGCCAACAGCACTCAGACCACACCACAGGTACAAAATTAACTCTAATGAGCATAAGGAGTTCAGAGAAATTAACAACCTACAATTAGAGAACTTCTCACAACCAGGCTTTAAAGCCTTCTCCTTCCCTAGAGGATTTCTGTATCACCACAGTGATAAGTGTCAGGGGTGTTCGAAGCTGGAAAGCTGACAAAGCTCCCACTGCATGTATTCCATGTCATAACCTAGAGGGTATACTCTTAAGGAAGTCAGCAGTTGAAAGAGAAGGGACGAATCCAAAACCGGAGCAGAAAAAAAAGTCTCTGTAAATACTGATTAGTGGAGAATAACAAGGATACTGCACTCGGAGCATACGTTTTGGAAATGCTAGAGTTAACATTTGAAAGTTAAGAGGTAGTTTAGATGGTTCACTACTCTCAGAATCAGTCCCATCATTCTCTTAAACTTAAGTTCTCAAGCTCCTGCAGTCATTCATCTTGTACACCAGGGAGGAGAGAAAAAACAAAACCAGAAGACTCCATTGTTTCTGTCTCCACCTATCTCCTCTCACAAGGAGGCTAAATAAAGAGGTACAATTAACATAAACCATACACGATGGATAACCTATAACCATTTCACTTGCCAACTTCACCATTTCATTTGCCAGCTTCTAATGCTAATGTAGTCCTAGCGCTCTAGTACAAGAAAAGGAGGACTAGATCTCTTTTCACCCCTGCTCTAAAACATCCCAACTTTCTGTGAAAAATGAAGTTTGCTACCTTGTTTCAGCCAGAAAGATGGCAACTAAATGACTTTCACCTTAAGAATTGTTCCTGATTTAATTCTTCAAGTCCTGTTAACCAACTGACCAAAAGGACCTTACTCCTTAGCTTAATCCATTAAGGAAATTTACACACAGAGCCAAAATTCAGTGAGTAAACACAGACCAACAAAGTCTTTATAAACATTACAGTTCTGTGGATAAGCAAAGAAGTTTATTTCCTAATTCCTCCTCCTCCCTTCTACTTTTAGGAATTCCCTAATGCTGTTTCTCATTGAGCTAAGAGATGTGCTTTCACTGGTAAGTTTGACCCAGGTTTACAGAAGTTTTCTTCTTCCACCAGCTTTAACAGGGTTTTGACTATGCTGCAAAGTATACATATAATTAACCTCTTCTCCTCTCCTTGCTATTTTCAGTAGCTCTGTTATATATACACTCCCATTTGGTTTTCCATAAATTCTACCTTTCAAACATAAAACAAGCTGTATTCATGCAAGGCAAAAAGACAAGGAAACAAAATGAACACGCAACAAGTAAAATTTCTATATCCTAATTGCAGGATACTACCATCATTGAAATAAAAATCTACTCAACCAAGCAACTCGCAAGCAAGAACAGTTTTGTCTCCGATAACCAGAATACGAGAAATATCTAAAACAGAAAAGGTGAAAGACACCAAATGTAGAAAAGTACACAGAACAAAAGGAAAAAAGGCCAGAATGCAAGAATCCCTTCTCTCCAAAGTAAAAATTATATTAGTTGAAGTCAGAACTGCAAAGGTGCAGAATACCACACTGCAATGGACCCCCTACTCACCACCAAAACCAGTATCCTACCATAGCTAGCAAAAAAACAATTCTGCAGCAGAGTTCTCTTTATGCACTCTCAGAGTAATATGGGATGAAATGTTTTTCATTAAAATGCAGTGATTTAGAAGGAAGGGAGATAACAGCACAGTTCAGTTTTCTCGTGCAAAATAAAAAGTGTCACTTTGGAGCAATTCTCAGTTATGCGCCTGCTACTTCCACTCTCCAACACTACAGAAAAGAATCTGCCACTCACTCAGCAATGCCCTGCAATACAAAGACAATATGCTACCTCCTTCTGTAACAATTTTACCCAACTCATTTAATTTACTGCCTGCTAAGTATCTATTATTATTTTATTTATCAAGACCTAGCCGAAAGACTAGTGTAGTAGTAGTACTATGTAGTAGTACACACAAGGTATGGTCAGGATCAAGAGTATCAGAAAATTAGATGTACACATCTCATGATAAAATGCTGGAGAAGGGAGAAGAAAAACCTCCCCAGTCTCCACATATGAAGTGAAATAGAGGAAACTTATAGTGGGCAAACCAACTTACACAACATGACAGAACACTGTTGAATTCATTCTTTTTCCCCTGAATGCAAGATGAGAAACAAAAGGGAAAGACATGGTTTATAGTAACATGGAATTTACTGGGTTGTAAAAGACCTTTAAGATTACCAAATCCAACGCCTCTAATAGAACTGACAAAGCCACCATAAAACCATGTCCTTAACCACAACATCTACACATATTTTTAAATACCTCCAGAGATGGCGACTCTACCACATTGCTGGAGAACCTGTTCAAATGTTTGACTTCTTCAGATAAAATGTACTTCTTAATATTAAATCTAAACGTTCCCTGGCACAATTGAGGCCATGTCCTCCTGTCCTATTGCTTGTTACTTGGGAGAAGAGACTGAACTATACTTGGCTACAGCCTCCTTTCAGGTAGTGTAGAGAGTGATAAGGTCTTCCCCAAGTCTCCTTTTCTCCAGGTTAAACAATCCCAGCTTCCTCAGCTGCTCCTCCTAAGATCTGTGCTCCAGACCCTTCACCAGCTCCATTGCCTTCCTCTGGATGTGCTGCAGTGCCTCCCTGTCCTTTTTGTAATGAGGGGCTCAAAGCTGGACACAGGATTCAAGGTGCCTCACAAGTGTACAGGGGCTGGCCACACTATATCTGATAGGAGCCATATTGCCACTTGCCTTTTTGGCCACCTGGGCACACACACTGGCTCGTGCTCAACTGCTGTCAATCCACTGGGCCGCTTTCCAGCCACTCCACCCCCAGTCTGCAGCACTCCATAGGTTCTGCTGCAACCTAAGTGCAGGACCTGTCACTTGGCCTTGCTGAACCTCATACCACTGGCCTTGGTCCACCAACCCAGTCTGACCAAATCCCCCTGCAGAGCTTTCCTGTGCTCTACCAGATCAACACTCGTGCGCAGCTTGGTGTCATCTGCAAACTGACTGAGGGGGCACTCAGTTCCCTCACCCAGATCATCAGTAAAGACATTAAACAGGATTGCCTCCAGCACAGAGCCCTGGGGAACACAACTCGTGACTGGCTGCTAGCTGGATACAACTCTATTCCTCACCACTCTGAGACTGGCCATTCAGACAACCTTCACCCAGCAAACAGGGTGCAGCCCAGGAGCAGACAGTTTGTCCAGAAGAATGCCAGGGAAACACTATCAAAAGCTTCACTAAGGCTCAGCTAGGCAATATCCACAGCCTTTCCTTCATTTACTAAGCAGGTTACCTTGTTGCAGAAGGGGATCAGTTGGTCAAGTAGGACTTGACCTTCCAAAACACAAGCTCACTAGACCTGGTTGAACCATAAGTGCCACATGGCACTTAAGGTCTGTTCCATGACATTCCTTGGTGGCACAGAGGTCAGGCTGACAGACCTGTAGACCCCTAGATCCTTCCAGTCCTTACTGTAGATGGCCACCAGATTTGCCAGCTTCTAATCACCTGGGACCTCCCCAGGTAGCTGGGACTACTGATGGAAAGCAGCTCAGGGAACACTTCTGCCAAGTCCATCAGTACCCATAAGTGGTGTAGCAGGGTCACTGACCATTTTCCTTTGGATTACAGGAGCTTCTTTCTTCTCTTCATCCTTGTCTTCCAACTCTGGGGACTGGATGCCCTGGGAACAACTGGTCTTACTATTATACATACTGAGGCAAAAAAGGCATTAAGCACCTCAGTAATGTCCTCATTCTTTGTCACTTTGTTTCCCTGCACATCCAATAAAGGATTCTCTTTGGCCCTCCTTCATGTTGTAGAAACATTTTTATTGTCTTTCATGGCAGCAACCAGACTATATTCTAGTTAGGTTTTGGACTTCTAATTTTCTTTCTGTGTAGCCTCCCAACATCCTTGTAATCATCATTGTTTAATGCCCCTTGTTTCAAAGGTTGTCTCTTTTTTATTTTCCCCAAGTTCCAGCCAAAGCTCTCTGTTCAGACAAACCAGTGTTCCCTGCTGGCTTATCTGAATTTCAGCACATGGTGACAGCCTACTCCTGCACTTGTAATATTTCCTTCTTAAAGAAGTCCAACCTTTGCCCTCCAGGAATGCCTTCCAAGGGGCTCTGTCAACCAGGCTCCTGAACAGGCCAGACTCCCTGCTCTCTGGAAGCCTGACATGGAAGCTCTGCTGACTCTCCTCCTTACTTCCCCAAGAACTGAAAACTATCCTTGCATGATCACTCTGCCCAGGATGTTCTCTGACCATCACATCACCCAACAATCCTTCTCTGTTCACAAACCACAGGTCCAGCAGGTGCCTTCCCTAGTTTTCCACCTCATCATTTGTGTCAGGGGACACTCTCCAGGAACCTCCCAGACTGTTTCTGCCCTGATGTTTTGTATTTCCAGCAGAAAACATAATGCTAATCACACTGCATGCCCTACATTTATCATATAACCATTTATGTTAATTTTTTTAAAATCACATATAGCACTTCCACTATTCCAGAACACATAGAAAACACTGTTAAATCCCAGGGAAATTCAAGTGTATCCAGTGACATGACCAAAGGTAACAGCACACTGCAGATATCTAACTGAATGCTGATTAACAACATTTCATTATGGTGTACGAAGGTTTATGCCTATTCTGGCAAGTATGACAGCACATATTTTTCTTTCAGCTACTAAGTTTTAGGTATGTTTTTCCCAGTCATTAGTGATGCTGTATATGGGCACAAGTCACCCAGCTCTGCTAATACCAAGTCTTCAGATCAGTTAAAAGCTATTAAAAGGACACTTTACAGCATCTAATTTTACAAGGGAAGTGATATGAACAACACTTCCAATAAACTGTAGTAAAACTTCTAGCATAGCAGCTCCCTATACAATTTCTAGCTAAGTACTGAGCTCTTACCAGAGCTTATCAGAGGGTTCTGTTTAGGATTTGCAATTTACTAGCAATTAGATGACTGAGTTCATACTAGTAAAATACTACAAAATAAGTCATCATATTCCAGCACAGAATATGCAATGAATTCCATACACAGTTATAGGTATGAATGCAGGCATGCTGTGTGTTTGTAATGAAGAGGTAGGGGAAAAGAAAACTATTTTCCTAGCTTTTTTTCTATTTGTTGCATCACAATTCAGGCAAGAAATAACAGCCTTCCCAAAGAGAGAACAGGTCAAATCTCAAGGGACTCAACCCAGGGCTCCTCGACAAAGAACCTGGTAACACTTTTTCCCCTCTTCCAATATCACCACAGGTTACAAAGACCGTGCTAAAAGAGAAATACAAAAGCACTGGAAAAAACACAAGCTTATTCACTGTCACCAGGCTGAACTGAAAAGAGGATGCTTGCACTTTTGGCTACCACTGCTTAGCTCCATTCTTGAGGAATCACTGGTAAGGGGCAAGAAGAAACAGGAGTCTTACTGCAAGATCACCACTCTGTTGTAACCAAAACTGGAAATTTGACTGCTTGTGCTGCTGTTCGTGAAGGCAGCAAGAAGTTCAAGAGTTGGTAAAATGCAATTATACTTTTTTGTCTTCAAAGGCAAACAGGCAGCAAAGCACAGAACATCCAGAGCAGATCTTATCCTCCAACAGGGCCAAACAGAATCCACTGCTGACTACATGTCAGTCTTGATTTTTGAGTCTTTGGGTCTTGCTTTTTATTTTTGTCCTTTTCTGTTCTTAAAATGAAAGGAAACTCATGTACATGCATAATAAAGAATGCCAGATGCTTTGCCAATTGACGCCAAGCAAATGAATATATATCTTAGTGGTAAGCACCACTGGAAAGGCTTAGCTGAAGCAATCAAGGAGTGGTGCAGCCAGACACCAGTGCGATACAGATGCACAGTAGTGCTGTACTTGGCTGAAGACATCTTCAATTTTCCCAGTTCAATCAAGACTCGTCAGGAATGGGACCCGGGCAATAAGAGTAACTGAACCACCTGTTTTTTTTCCTTTTTATAAGTAAGAAAGGTTTGATAGGAAGATAATTGTACATCAGGATCCCATTACAAGAATAGCCTCTCCTGCATTATTTTAGAGAAGTATACACCTCTGCTTACACTATGTTTGTGTTCTTTTTCAGTAACACTAAATGCTTTTCTATAATAAAGAAAATACTACATAGTATATCAACACTATGAGAAGTGGGTTTAAACACTTAAGACTGCCTCTATTTTTGATTTTAGAAGTCCAAAACTAAACCAAAAATTAAAATGTTATTTTGAAAGCGATTTCACCAAAAGCAGTCAATAAAAAAATCTTTTGATATCAAACTGCAGTTTTAATTTCTTGAATGGGAAGAGTTGATTGGTCTCAGTCCAGTCTCCACCAAGAAATCAGTTAGTTGGCTCTTCAGAAACTGCCATACATAATGTTTCCCATTTCAGAGGCCAACCATGGGATTAAGTAATACAAATTCTCACACAGCCAGTTAAGGTACACTCTGAAGTCTGAGAAGCCAGCACTGCCAAAACCGCTACTAAATCTTTGTAACTTATAAGAATTCAGGTTCCCAAAACATGAGTGTAATACCTTTTTTAAGTACAAAACATAACTGAACAAGGTATGAAAAAATAAACACATGCTTTAATTAAAAAGCTATCCCACTCAAATGAAGATCTGGCATGCCCTGTGTCAAAAGGCAAGATATGCATAAACCAGCTATAAACTCTTAAATATCCTTATCTCAAATTATAGAGAAGCCAAGGAAGCAGCATGAAATTATTCAAGTTCATTACATATTATGCCCTCACTCCAGATAGCAGCATGCCAAGCTGGTAGAATAGCAACAGGACATGTGCACTGCAACTCTTAGGAAGGAACCCTTCCAAGAGCAGCATTATTGCCATTTCACTGTGCCCAATGGGTGGGTGAGTTAAACGTGACCTAAAGAGGGACAAAAGAGGTGTGCAATTATTTTATTTTTAACATTGTCTTAAGAGCCCAAAAAGGTTGTCTTTGCACACATTTCCACAACAGGAAGTGGGAGAGGGAAAAAAACCTCAAAATACTATACATTCCACTCTTTGTCCTACAAACTTCATACATGTATCAATCATAGACAGAACCATTAAAATTGTTATTACTTACACTCTGAGTACCCTTTAAAACATAGCGAGCAGGTTACTAACAGACTATTTCTTCAGCTGGAGATTAAGGAAGCTTCTGACAATAAAAAGAGGTCTCCTTTACAACTAATACACAAATAAGTTTTCTTCCATTTAAATAACCTTCATTTCTTACTTATGTATTATACAAACAGATTTACCCCTTTAATAAAAATTCACTTCAGGCTATTTTTACATAGCATTAATAACGAAGAAAAAAAACTACAACGAAACCAAAATTCCTGATCTCCTATCAAAGTCACAAATGATGAAGCTGCCCCTACAGCTTTCATGTAGGGAACCATGCTTAACCTGCTCCAGGCTGCAAAGGTATATGAAAGTATACATTTCAGCAAAAACCCATGTTTCATCAAGCCCAAAACCTCCGAAAACTGATTTCTAGGTCAAAATGCACACAATTCTACTAGAAAGGATGCTAACAGACTTAAAGCCAAGTAGTCCGAAGAATACCAAACCAGCAAAAAAAGTCCAGGAATTTCCCCCTAGAAATTTAAACCTAACAATACAAAGCCCAAAAGCTATCCCAAAACGACAAGATTTAAGAGAGTACAACAGGAAAGCAGCATTTTTTATATAAAAAGTGTTGTCATACTTTCACTCAAATGGCACAGTAACTTGCTTGTTAATTTAACCAGAATACACAATATGCATTTCATGCACCAGCAATTTACAGAAATGAGGAATGACTATCCTCCTCTCCTTGTAGCATTAACAAAGTTTAGGCAACAGACGACTGAGCAAATAAATCTTTTTCCTTTTCTTAATAGTAATTCTCTCTGCAGTATACTAATGCAGCTGCCTTTTTAAATGCCAGTAGAACCTAGTATTAAAATTAAATAATACAGCTTCAAACAACTCAAAATGAAATAACATGGAATCCTATTTAAAGATATGGATTTAAAGGAAAAAAAAATAATCAAACAAAAACCCAATCAGAAAAATTTCAGCCAAATTAAAACTCAAATAACGGTGCTAAAAATTGCCTATCACATACACTTAACCAAATGCACTTGGTTAGGCTACATAATACCCATCGATAAGCCTCAAAAACAAGCTAATCTGACAAATGAAGTTAGAAAATGTGCAAAATAAATCAGCTCTTCTTGAACTGAGTTCAGCCAATGTGCTACAAACCTAATCCAGAAGCTGCTGCATCTCCATCATCCAGTCACTTCACTGTTCTAGAAAATCTGAGTAGAGGTGATCCAGCTGCTCCATGCACATCTATTGGTCAGGAAGCACTCTAAAAAATCATACTCTCCAAAGAATTACCCATGCACACAGCAACAGATGGCAACAAGTGACACAGACATGAGTAGCTTTCAAAATGCTAACCTAAACACAGAAAGCTCTGAAACTCAATCCCCTCACAGGTGTACCTCTTATTTTTCTTTTGTTTTCAAAGGAAGACTTAAGAAACACAAAATGATACAGAAAGCAATGCTGCAACTTAATCAAACTATCTGTCCTTTTAAGGAAGGAAAAGACAGCATATACAAGAAGTAAAGGATTCTGGTGGAGCCAAATCTACCCATAGAGACAATCACTTGTTGATTGAAACACAAATGCGCTCGTATTTTCAGGTTAGTAACAGAGCTCCACTACCATTAGGCAGCTCTGATACATAGGCTAGAACACTCATGTTACATAACTTTCTCTTACTCCTTCCCTCAAGGCAGGAAAAATAACTTCCAACTGCAACCCTAAACACAACTTCCAGCAAGGTAAGCACCATTAAGAAAAAACAAACTGATCTTCATAGCAGCCCGAACGCATTATATCCTGATAAGCGACGGCTACGTTGAACCTCCAAAAAGCAGAGAGGCACTACAAACCTCAAGCATTCCCAACACAGCCTGCCTACCGACTACAATCTGAGCACTGTGCATCCATCTTCTCCAGCAGTTCGAATCGTTTATCTCTTCAACGAAAACACCAAATCCCACAAAAACTTCTCAATTCTTGTAAAAAAACACTCTTCCCGGACAGGAAAACAGGTGGGCACCCCACCAGGTAGCACGAGGGCGTCTTCGAACACACGTAAACAAACATTTTTTTCTTTAAAGAAAAAATTATTTTAAAAGGGGGGAGGGGGAAGGAGAAGGTTAAACTTCCCAGGAGCCCTTTCACAAGCCCCCTCGTACCCAGCGCTCGCCCTCCAACTCACGGCTGAGACCCTCACATCCCCTCCCACACGCCCAGGCGACCTCGGCTTCCCCCGCCAGGAGCTCACACTCCCTCCCCAGGCCTCCCACACACGCCGACACAGCCCGGGCGAGCACGGCCTCCCCTTACCTGAGACCCCCCCCGCCGCCGTGCCCGGCGCCCTCCGCCGCGGCGGGCGGGGCGGGCGGGGCGGGGGCGGCTCAGCAGCCGGGGCGGCGGGGCCGGGGGGCGGGCGGGGGCGCGGGGGCGTCCGGCGCCATCCTCCTCCCCTCACTCACACCTCACACACACACACAGGAAATAACACGGGGTCACCTGACCCCCGGCAGCCAATGGCGGCGGGCGGCGGTGGAGCCAGCGCGCGCGCCAGCGGGAACGGCGGCGCGAGGCGGCGGGTCCCGGCCGCGAGAGGGAGGGATGGAGGGGAGGGGGAGCGCGTGCGCGCGCGCCCCCGCGAGCAGGGACGTGCCTTCGCGCGCCCGCGCGCGGAGGTGGGCGGGGGGGGGGGGGGGGGGGGGCGCGTGAGGGAGCCACCGCCCCTCCCACCACCACGCTCCCGCTTAAAGGAGCCGCGCGCCAGCACCCCCCCTCCACGTCCCGCGCGCTCGGAGCACGTGGGCGAGGCGCGCCCGGGGCGCGTGCTGCACCGCCCCGCCCCTGCGCCGGGCACCGGGACTCCCGGCCGCGGCTCCGCGCCCCCCTCCGCCCCTCTGGGCAGGCACCGGGGCAGCTCACGTTTCCCTCTCCTCGTAAATCAATACCGCCTCTCTCCACCCCCCCGCCACCCTCACCCCCCCCTCAAGTCATTTTAAGAACCGGCTTTGCTCCGTTTGCCCACTTGTCTCCGCCCGGCCTCCCCGCCAGGCACAGCGCGTACGGCCCGGAGCCCTGGAGCACACCTCGAGGCGGCACTCGGACCGTACGCCGGGGCTGGGCGGGCCCCGTATCGGAGGTGCCTCGGCGGAGGCGCGGGGATCTCAGGAAACAACATGGAGGCGGCAGTGCCCGGGCTCTTCTGCCCCCTCAGCCCCCCTGGCCGCGCACCGCCAGCCCAGAGCCTCTCGGAACATCAGAAGTTGGCACTGCCAGCCCTCCGAGTCCCCCCGGCTTTGTATTTGGGAGTCTGGGGTGTCTAGTTGCACTTTTGTGCTGGAGAGATAATTCAGCTTTTTTCAGATCATTCACTAGTTTTTGGGTTTGAGAGCAAGAGGGCAAGGAGGCTGGTGGATGGGGCAGCTGTAGAGCAAGGATGCAGTGCCTGTCAAATCATCACCTCCTTCATTTAAGTCCGTATGCCAGCAAAGGAAGCTCTATATGACATTACAGTTTCCTCCATCTGCCACTCAGAACATTTCACATGAAAACACAGTCTGTAAAGCTCAAGTGCTGGGCAGAGAAAGCTCAGGCAGGATTTAAAATTTGCTTTGCCAGGAACTTAACTGAGCAGATATGACACTTGCAATAACTGCCCTGTTTCCCAAGCTTTGTTTCCCAGATCCTCAGCAAGGCGTACTCCAAGAGAAGGCCTCTGCTCAGAGCTCATCCAAAAGGCAATGAACTGCTGAGAAGGACTGTGTTGTAAGCATAGCCAGTTGACAGCTTCACTGATGGCTCCTCCACAGGTGACTTGCTTTTTATGAAAAATAAATACAAACCACCACATCTCATACCATGCATTATCTGTCAAAAAGAATTTGGAGGCTGGCTGAAATTCCACCTAGATAAGCCTAAAATTATGCCAGCAGTCTGGGGAAAACAACCAGAGCAGACAACAATTACATGTGCTTCTACCATTTGTCTTTCAAGTTAACAATTTGTGGGTGTTAGGGACTCCCCAGCTGCTGGTCAGGCAATCGTGCATCCGGAGCATCTAGGAAAGACTTGCCTGCTCCTCTGCTCACTCGTCTTAGAACTTGAGAGGCACTGGCTCCTTTCTGAGGCGAGTCTACTGCTGTGATCTATGCCTTGTCTCCTTCAGATGAGAATGCTGCGATGTGCTCCGCATCAGCTCCCTGGAAATTGCAGCTGGAGCACACAGGCGCTGCCTTATTGCGAACTCTGGTTGTACTGTGCACCCTTCTCTCCTCGGCACTGGCTGCCCATTCACAGGTGGTGTTTCGAGCACAGTGCTTTGCTCACACGAGGTGGAGGTCATCACTTCCTTCACCCGGAGAAGAGGCTCCGAAAGCACATTCACCGTGACAAACCGCGAGGTTGCTCTCCTCAGAAACAGCCTTAATCTTGTTGACTGCCATGGCATGCTAAGAGCTTGGTTAGAGCAGCGTTCCCCCTGGGGATCCAGGACTGAAATAAAAGCTGTAATGGGGTGGGGGAACTCGATAAGATTTTTATAATTTGGTTTTCCATTATCTGTTTTCTGATTTTGAAGTGAAGTATCAATTGAGGTCAATCCTTTATGTAGATTTATAAGGTAGGAGTGCTTAGAGCACTCTAACTTAAGCTAAACTTGAACTTACCTTAAAGTAAAACCCTTTGGTATATATAAAAACATGTCAGCATGGCTTATCTAGATAAGCTTGTTATAACAAGATATTTTTTACCTAATGTCTAAAATGAAGTTGCAGCATAAATAGCAGAAGTTTTGTAAAATGCTCAAAAATGCGTATAAAAATATAAGGACAGCAACCACTCCCAAGTCAAACACTTCTCAAAGGACCAAAAATAAATTAATTCACAGAGTTAAATATCTGAATCTCTAGTCTGCTGCAGAGCAGCATTTCCCATCTCCGTTATGACTACTCTGTAGGTGTTACAAGGGAAATAAAACAGCATTTTCTTTTTAAAATATTTAGAAGCTTGAAAACTATATGGCTGATTTTGAAGGATGAAGTTTTAAAAGAGCTCATGATACAAATGCAGGCAATTGTCACACCGTTGTCAGCTGTTGCATTACAGTAGGCATCACTGGTAATACATAGGTCAAGTTAAGTGCAGAATGTAAACAAAATTATCAAAACTATATTAGTTAAATATCACACAAGTAGAGACGCCATATCCTTTGCAGCTTTCCAAGTGATATATCAGGGCTTCAACGTACAACCCCACTGAGCTTAATGGATAATTTAATTCTCTCAGAAACTAATTTTTGGCTGTCTGCAGACTCCAGATGAAAAACCACTGTCATTAGTACACCTTGTTCACATTGCCAAGTTCTCCTTTGCCACTGAACATTTCATTTTCTTTCTAGGAGAAAGAAATTCAACCTTCTGACTTGGCCATTCAGTGACATCTACCTTCTTGACCACTGTCAGTTCCACAAAAAAAAAATTGTTATATATAAAACATTACCAGGACTAATGACAAAAGTAACCTCATCATATTAGGGCTACAAATCACACACACACGATCAGGGTGGAAATCTAACACCCATGCAAGCCTTCCTACTTCAGGGTAAAGTACCCAGTTGCATCATATGCTCTCACCCTTCAATTCTGAAAAGAAGAAAAAACCCTGAGGATTTAAAGCCAAAAATGGTTACCAAAAAAAAACAACCAAAACCAAAACAATAAAAAAGTCCCAACCACAAAAAAAATTAAAAATCACCTAAAAACAATTTTAAAAACCCATAAAGGATCAATTTTACAATCAATACAACAAACAGGTTTGAATGTAAATTTCCAGCAAATACATTCCATCATCCAAGAGTAAGTGCTATAAATTCAGCAGATGTGCTACACTACCGTTGTAAGAAAGATTGAAGTCTCTGCTTTTAGTGTAAGAAAATCAGCTTGGCCATAATCGTACAGAGCCACCATGGTACTACCACAGCAGAAACTTTCCAAATCCTACCCACTTTCTCCCTGAAATCCTCCCTGCCGTCTCCTAATCAAAATGCTTTTGAGGCTAGAGGCACAAATAAGGCAGGAAAATGGCCTCAAGACTTGGCACCCGCTTCTATGATGGATGGGCGATTCTGAGCAGAATAAAATCCCCTGAGTAGCCTTCTGGGTTAGTGCCACTGCTCCCACCGGTGCTGCTGTCATTACACACATGCAAGCAACGCTGCATCTTACTGCACATGAACACTGCAATGGCTAAAGCAAACGTTCTTCCCTGTTATGCCTTAATGTAAGGCTTATCTTGCACTTCCCTTTCCCCCCACTCACAGATCCCAGCGAAAAATTGTCCTTCTGACCCCAAGGGGACTGACAAATGGAGATGGAGAGTCTCCTTCTGTCTTTGAGGTCACCACTTCTGATCTAGCCATAATTCAGTAATTACTCAGTTCGTGTGGCTCTCCAGAAGCATACATTAGCAGCTTGGAGGGGGAACAGAAGGATGACACCACTCCTGACCTCAACCACCTCTCATCTTCACACGCTCCCTGAGCTCCCTCTGCCTGGAAGGGGGGAGGACAGTAAGTGATGCAGGAGGGGAATTGAGAACAAATTTGCAGGTAACATAGGCTGGAAAGGCTCTGAGCACCCGCCCCAGTGTTTGTTAGAGCAAACATGATTTCTGAATGCAGCTGGTGCAGTCCTCTGAGAGACCTCTTCTTTACAAAAGGTTTCACTGTTGATGCAGCACTAGGAAGGTGAAGCCTCCACGGAGTCAGGCACACAGATTTCTCACAGCCATGGCACCCGTCCCCTCGAAGTATTACCCTTATCCTAATCTCTTCCCCTGCTACACAATTTCATGTAATGCACAGGCTCACCACTGCACTTTTACAGCTTTCATCTAGAGGCTCTTAGATGCTATGGGAATGGGCATTAGTGACTACCTTGAAGATAGATAATACAAAACATGACAGCAAGATTGGGCACCTACAGGTCACGCAACCCGGGACTGAAACTGGTATTAACGGTGAGACAGCTACATCTTTAAGCAAGTGTAAAGCAAGGGCAGCTCACCTGTTTCTCTTTCTCTAGGAACAACATCAGCATGGCTACATTCATTAACATTTCCTACCTCTCTTCCTACCCAGGCCAAGGATTTCCCATACCTTCCTCCTATTTTTTTAACACTTAACTTCAGATAAAAGTGTTACATCTGAACCTACACAAGGGAGAAGCAGTATCAGACATCTCCCAAGAAACTGCAGCAAAGACAGAGAGGGCTCTCCTCTCATTAATTCAGTGATATTTAACTTTTCCTCTTAAGACTATTGAAGGATCTGTGCTTGCTGGAAAATATTTTTGACAAGCATAGATTTTTCAGTAAACTGGTGGTCATGTCTTGGGTGCATCACTTGGAAGTTGCTCTTCTCCAGACACTGGGAATGTCTCCATAAGCAATAGTGTTAAGTCCTACAGCCCCTTCCTGCAATAGAACAACTGGATTGAAAGACTTTGGAGCATCTCAGAGGAAGGAAAATGATAAAGCAGCTAAAGGTAGGTAGTGTGAATCATAGCAGGAAAAAAATTAAAACACTGCAACACTTCTGCCTTTTCATCTTCCCATTACAAAGAGCTGATTCATGAAAATAAGATCTTTGTACCTTAAGACCTCCTCTGCCTCTTCTGCTTCTTCCTTTTGCTTCCTGCCAAAAAGCTGCTTCTGGCAGAATAGAATTAGTTGCTGTGAAAGTGATCTTGATGCTGCAGACAAAAGAATCTGAGTCCAGCAGAAAAAGCGAGAAACAACAGAAGCTGAACTTTTAAGGAAAAGCCAATCAAATTTCCATGCAGATGCCCAGAGTAATAAAGGTGGAAATTAAAACAGAAAGCCATACAAATGTGATTCTCCAGCAAGACTGTCTCCAACAAGGCAGAAAAGTCCATCAATAAATCTTCATTATCTGAATTGCTAAGCATATCTAAATAAAAGTAGAAATTCAAATATTAGAACTTGTCTTTTTAAATTATCTTACATAAAACCAGCTCTGCCTTGCCTGAACATGTTTTACAGAAAGGGATTTTTTTTCTCTCTTATTTCTGCTAGCCCTTTACAGAGGTTTCATTTGCTGGGGTGGCTTTTTCTGCCTATGGGGAAGTGGGAATTTCTGGGCTTAACAAGCGCAAATCCCCATGACATATAGTTCCAAATTTTAGAGGCAACTAAGGTTTTGATTCTTACTTTGCTCCCTGTTGGCTTCCTCCCTGATGTATGTAATAGCTGTTGGATCTCAGCTGTTCCAACAGGAGAGGAAAAAAAGGTCCCTGAAGGAACAGCTTTAGTTCTTCCAGTCACCTTGCTGCTACCACACTCCAGAATTCCAGGCACATGAAACACCACATAAGAACAGCTTGCAGCAACAAGAGGCCAATGCAGAAAGCATCGGACTGGATCAAAACCAAGAGAGTCTTCTACATTCATCTGGTAAGAAGTCTGTACTTATATTGGGTAGTAGAAACCTAAGGGTCCACTGAAGATAGACATTGCAAGAAATCTCATTAACTTCTTGTCATAGAGATCAACTTCTGTGCTTTTTTTTTTTTGTTGTTATTCTCTGGTCCTGATTCATCTGAGAGATTGGTTTATTGAAAATATTTTTAAGGTTCCACCACAGTTTACTTACATATCTCCTCTTGCTAACAAAACATGAGGGGAAAAAAACCTACTTCAAACACAACCACTTTAATTACTTTGTATCTTGAGACTCACTGAGGTTTATTCAATGCTCAAACATTCTAATTCTACATTTTAAAAGTTATTCATGTCTTATTCTAGTGCCCTGCATTAGTTTAAAGTTGCACTCAAAACCAAATCAGGATAGGGCACATGAGAAGATATAGAATTTACAACTTTTAATGCAACATATTCCACTATTTATGAATGCTACGGACACATTTGGGGATGGGGAACAGCAGCATATTTTCATTCACATTACCTAACCCAGGTGATGAAAATGCTTTAAAAGCAATTAGGTAACAAACACAAAGACACAACGGTCCTCAGCTAAGAAATGAGTCCTTAATTTTTAAAGGCTGGACAAATCTATCTTTAGAGAGTCCAAGCCATGTAGTAAAATCTTAAGTAACTTGGTTTTGTTTCAAGATTTGAGATATTCTTCCAGTTGCCTAATTAAGTGCAGGTTTAAACTAACAAAACCTCTGCTTACATATCATGGCTTTCATCATTCCTCTTGAAATTATCTTCTGCAGATGGGAATCCTGCTGGCACTCACATTTGTCCTGAGAGATGATTAGGACTGAAGGTCTCGCATTTAACTTCTGTAAATGTGCTGTGAGTAATTAGACCTAAACAAAATAGTATCAGTTCCATTAGGGCTCGGAAAATAAGGTAAGCACTTCTTAGGACAGCAGAGGCAAGAACAGATACCTCAGCAAGCACAGTTCATGTCTACCTACCGACTCAGTAAGTCTGCACTGGTTTTAGCAAGTTCAGGAAATAGCCCAAACTTCCAACTAAGAAACAAAATATCCCAACACTGACACTTTCAATGAGAAGCACCAGCATTTGGCGGGGGGTTTGGGCTGCAGTACTCAATGCTATCCTCCTGACAACCGGGGCGGAACCTAGGTTTCACGATGAGGCACTGGTTACATTGGTGGAGAGAAAGTATTTCACCGGGATTAAATTTCACACACCCTGGGGTACCCACCCCCAGCTCAAGGATCCCCTCATCAGGGCCAAGCCTTTTCATAGCAGGGTGTATAATGTGAGAGAAGAAATTACTACTCTTCCCCAAAAGTAACAACTCTTGCAGTGTGATTCATTCCACAGGCTAAAGATCAAGGCGTCGGCTTACTCCTAATACTGATGAAAAAGGGCAGTCAGCCTATTTATAATCAGCTAGCATTATCTCCTCTCGAGAAACAGTAACTCAGCAGCTAGCCTCAGGTGATAAGTAGGGGGTTTCCTTAACAGTCCTTTTCATTGGGACACTAGTTTAAAAAAAAAAAAAAAAAAAAAAACCACACACACACACAAAAAAAAACATGTAGAAAAGAAAGACAAAAAGCAGTTGTGGTTACAAGAAAGGGAACATCTTAACAGAAGCAGGGGCAGAGGGAACTAATTAACGCTTTCAGCTCGTGCCCCTTCACCACTGCATGGATATTCTTTTCTGATACACACATTGCCTGCCTAGGGCTTTTTGAGAGACCCTTGCACACATCCTCACTGATTACTTCCCCTACTCAGGGAGACAGACTGTCCTTTACCCTAAATGCTTTTATCCTCTTGATGAGGTCTCTTACCCAGCTGGATCCTGCTTCCTTCTCCCACTGCAATCTCTGAACCTAAGAGAAGACACCTGGGGACCTTCCACTTTGCTTAGGGAAGAGATTTAATTCTTTCATGTCCTAGCATGGGGCTGAAGTGATGCACATCTCCCCCCAACCTGAACACCTACAGTTACAGTCCTGGGTGACGGATGTCTCCAGCTGAAGAAAAATCAAAGGAAAGGGTTTTCTCCACTATTTGCTGCTCTTTTAAAAGCAGGTGTAGATAAAGAATTGAGGAAAGCCCCGTAGGGGATAATGCTGCCATACCCAGATTTTAATGAGGCTTAAAATCTCTTCTGTATCTAACCTTAGCTAAATCACATCCCCAATGTCCTCTGCCCTCAGTTTTGCAGGGTGCATTTCACTCATTGCTCCCCACCTCCCAGACTCACACGCAGTGTCCAGTGCCACTTGGTCACCCCCACTTCTGCTCTCGCTAACGCCAGAGGTCCGAAGGAGGATGCCTCAATGGTTCTTCTGACTAAATTCTCCAAGTGGCCTGTGGAAGGATTCTATATTTCATTTCCCAGGCAAGCTAGGTAGTGACTCAGACAAGCCAAGAGACAGTACTCTGCACAGACAACAATTTTTATCTTCAAAGTGCTTTACAAACTTGTAAATCCTTACTTCCCCCCTGAGAGAAAAAAAAGAAGGGGGGAAAAAAAATCCCTAAACATCATCATTGTGATGGAAAAGAGATGCAAAAATGCCTAAAAGTTCTTTCCTGTTGGAGCAGAGGCAGAGGAGTCCTGGGGTGCAGCAGCACTTTGGGTTTGACGCTGTTTGTGGCTTTTACACCAAAGACCTGGATTCAAATCCTGTTTCACATCATTCCAGTAGGACAGAGACTCTTAAGCTGTGGCCAGCAGGTCCCGTCCCCAAGGGCCGTGGAGCTGGAGCTCTGAGAAGCAGGTGGCAGTATATGGGTGTCTTCCAAGAATCCACTTGCCTGTTCAGACTGCAAAAGTGCTGCACAATTAATTATACATCTGTGCTACAAAAGATCAACTCTATAACTGCAGGGGGTGCTATTCATCAGCCTTGAAACGTATTGGCAGAGGACAGCCAGGGTCCAGTAGTTGAAATAAAGAAATAAATAACTACAAAAGCAGGAGGTGCTCTGGGTCTTTAGGAGTGAAGTGCAGCAGCAGGACCCAAGTGACCCGGGAACGGAGAGAAGCCTGGCCCTGAAGACAGTCGGGATGCAGCGCTTTTCACAGGAGCTTCAGGAATCAGAGCAGCAGAGAAGCCACCGGTCATCGGGGTGATCAGGGTGACATACGTAGGCAGAGCGGTGGCAGCAAGGAGCCTGCCTGACACCTGCCCTTTTCGTTTCTCAGCCCTCCCCTTTCATGGAGGCAACAAAACACCACATTCCCAGTAGTGAGAATCCAGTCCGAAGTGGCTTCACCAAAGGGTGAATTCAGAAGGACCCTCTTTCGCTAATCCCTTTCTTTTGAAGCCCTCCTTTCCTGGAGCAGGCATTTAGCAAGTACAAATACACCACAACATCAGGCATCCTTCCACTGTCACTCTCCACTATCCTTCCTCCTCCAGACACGCACACTAACACAAAATGACGGCTTCCTCAACAGACTGAATGAGCAAAGCCCTCGCACTGATCCTTAATTGTCTGCACTTTACTCTCTTGCTCCAGTCATATTATATCACAAAACTCAAAGCAGCCCACCCACTGCCCCCGTCTTTGTCCAAAATCTCAAGTGAACAGTAAATTTGACACAGGGAAAAAAATTACCAAAGAAGGGAGGGGCAAGCTAACCCCCCACTTCCCCCCCATTTTCCTCCTCCCCTTTTTTTTTTTTTAATTTTTATTTTTTAAAAATATTTTTTAGGTTGCTGTTTGCTGGTGCACCCACATTGCTATTGTGCAGCTGTCAGTTAAAAAAACAACAATCACCAACACCACCACCCCCCCCCAAAAATAATTAAGACATTAAAGAAGAAATCATATCTCACAGCCCTTGAGAATGTGACCCTGAGGCCTTGCCCTTCTCCCTCCTGATGCACCCACATATCACGGGGGAATGGCAGGCCCCCTCCCTATCCACCCCCGTGCTACTCTGAGCCTGCAGAGCAAGGGAAGAAAAAAAAAAAAACAAAAAAAACCAAAAAGCCAACCACATCCAAAACCAAAACAAAATAAATGTTTAAAAAAATCATCAACGAGAAATACATGGGGAAGAAAATAGGGAGGGGGACACCTCTCCCCCCGGCATATGCATAAACCCCATAACCCATTTATGTCGGTCTCGCAGGAGCCAGACTGCAGCGAGCAGCCAACAGCTGGGGCCTTTGAAAAGGGACAAGGCGAGCGGCTCGCCGTGCCCAGCCACGCCGGGCTCCGGCTGCCCCCGCCGCCCCCGCCCCCCGCCCGCAGCCCCCCACCCGCCGCGGGCACCCGGGTGGGCACGGCGGCGTCGCGGGGGCGGGTGACACGCACGGGGCGCCGCAGACACACGGCCGCCACCGCCGCCGCCGCGCGTGGTCGGCGAGAGCTGGCCTCTGCAGGGCAATTTTCCACTCTCAACTTTCAGGGAGAGGGAGAGAGAGATAAAGCCCATTTACTGTACCTTTCTGGCATCTTTCTCAGCTTTCCCTGCTGCTTCTCCCCACCCCCTTCCGATTTATCTCAGCTACTGGTTTTATAAACCGAGAGGGTGGAGGGGGGGAGGGAAGAGGAGAGGAGGGGGCTTTTTTTCTCTTCTCTCAGCCTCGTCTGCACCTTCTGCTTTGAGCCCGCCGGTGAAGTCACAAGACCGAGTCTCTGACATCACACAGAGCCCACAAACGCCGGATTGTGACTTCACTGCAGGGTAGAACAGGGAGGAATAGGAGAGGGGAGGGGAAAAGGCTCTTATTCAAACACATATCTGCAGTAGTAACAAAGGGAACTCAGGAAATGGCTGGCCAAGAAAATGGCTTTTTTTTTTTTTTTTTTAATAAATCATACTCCTTTTTTTGTTGTGGGTTTGGGTTTTTTTTTGGTGGCTTTTCTTCACAAATAAACTTTGTGACCACAGTGGAAATACCTTCTAAAAGTGGCCTGGGCAGGACAGACAGCAAGCGCCAGTCCAGGCGCCATCCTCCAGCGCAGCACAGGCACCAGCAGCCCTTCTGGGACAGTGCACCTGCCATGGCCCCTCTGGACCTGCTGGGACTGGAGCAGGATGAGGTGCTGCGGTGAAGATCAAGGGGTGGCAGCGGCCACAGGAGAGGCTCAGGGGGCACAGTAGAGGGGATGGCACAGTAAGGACAGAAAGAGGCAGATGCTCTGGGTTGTGCCCGAGACACACAGGGAAGGCAGCACTGAGAGCCACCGGGCAAGCAGGGCCACGCAGAGTGAACACAACTCTGTGCCAGAGCCCTGGGAGCTGTGGGCCGGGCAGAGGTAAGGCTCAGCAGTGGGCACTTGGGGTTTCTTCCCCACACCTGAGGATCTGAAATCACTACTAAACTACAATTTGAGAAAAAGCAGTCAGAGTAAAGGTAACAGAGTTGTATGTAAGGCCTAAGCAAGGCAATAGGGAAAAGAGTAGAGTTTTTGATCCCCTAGTGTATTTTTAGGTTTTAGGTGCCCTGGGGAGGGGAAGACAGACTGGGGTAGATGAAAGAAAGGCCAGGAGACTTTGATGTACTCCCAATACAATGCAATGCTCGGATGTTGCTCTGGGAGCAAAAGCTGATGATATAAGACTTCTGCAGTCATTTCTGAAATGGAGCCTAGAAGAAAAAAAAGGCTTATTAAGTAGCTATTAGCTTAATGTGACCTGGAAAGTTGTAAGATTTGGGGCTTTTTTTTAATTGTTTATTCAGCTGGTATATTTTTTTAACATCAATTTCTCAAAATTTAACACCACCTCAAACATGTCAGTAAATAAGCCCAAAAAAAAATAAATCTGTTCTTTGTGTTTAAAATGTGTTGGTTTTTTTTTTTTTTTTCACCTTTTGAAGCAAGGCAGCTCAAACACACTGTGCTAATCATGCTGGAAGGCCAGGAATTCAGAGGAATAAGTCAAGGGCACAGCCAAGAGAAATTAAAAATAAATTTTAAAAAATTAAACTGTGCTAATTGCAGATGCTATATTTATGAAGTTACTGGAACTGCAGAGCCAAAAGGAAGACAGCTTGTGATCCACACAGTGTGTCCAGTCCTCTCTCCAACCTCCATCCATGCCCTCATCAAGAGCTACAAACTAATTCCCATCACCATGTCGACCTGGAAGGGAGGAGAAAACAGCACTACCATGGTAGCTTGCCCCTTTCCACAACCTGCCAGTGAGGCAGGAGGGAAATCTGTATGTGGAGCGAGTGAGAAGTGAGGAGGAAGAAATCCAGATCCCTGCCATGAACCAGCTGGCAAGTACATTCCCAACTTGCTACTGCTGGATGGTGGGAGCACCCATGAGTGCCTGTGGTGCCCCAGAGGGCTGGCACCAGCACTGGAAACCCAAGACACTTGTCAGAAACTTTTGTACCCCAGCAGCTCTATGTGCTTCCAGCATAAAATCCAGGCATCCAGAAGATGGTCTTCCAGGTTGGAGTTGCTCCACGGCCAAAGCCTCTGTTCCCACATCAGCTCTGAATCCCAGTGCCTTAGGGCATCATCCCAGCCCTGGCACAGCCACTGTGTTAGGGAAGATTTCCCCTGTTGTTTTACAGTGTCTCCATGCCAGTACAGCAATAAACCAGGTTGAAATGGATGGAATAAACTCTCCTGCCTCTGCTCGTGAGAGGGAGGGAAAAGGTATGAATTGCAAGCAGGGAGGTCCCCATCCAATCTTATATCTTTCAGCACGTCTTGCTCCTTGTATGGCCATAACTTTACTACCATTTTTATATCAACTCCTTTAATTTTTTTATCTACTTTTTCCCACCCTGCTGACTGCATGAGAGGAAACCTCCATGTTTATCCCACTCTTCCTCTCTTGGGGAATCTCACTCAACCTACCTGTGGCAGGGAGGCAACATGGCTGCCAACATGCCAGAATGCAAGGTGAGGAGGTGAATGGGGGAGAAAGGGAGGCACAGGCATTTGCTGGGAAGAGGAGAAAAGAAGGGGGAAAGAGCAAGGAATCTAACACATACACACCGACTAGCATGGGCTTGCTCCAGCTTGGCCCACGATGCAATTACCTGACTTGGAGGCTGGCCAAGCCTCCCAGGTTAAGTCCCTCTGCTCTTGTGCAAAATGCTGTCAGAGCTGTCGGGACTGTGAATACTCAGGGCTCCGGCAGCATGCCTCAACCGAAAAGGAAAAAGGGAAAAAAAAAAAGAACAGAGACAGGGCAGGGACTGAATGGGCTTATTTTCACACAACTGCAATTGTTTTGTTGATGCGGAAAGGTAATTAAAAAAAGTTCTGATTTCAAACGTGCCACAGAATTCCCAGAGCCCGGAGGCTGCTGCTTAGAGGCAGATTAATCACACTGAATTCTCCATCTAGATATTGCATGCACTCCAAACTCCCACCGCTAATAGCTCTAATATTCTCCTCAGCGTGTGCATGCTGCTGGTGTTATGTTCCAGGAATATTAATTCCCCAACTCGAGCTCCTTTTGCTTGCGCATGTACCCTAAAGGCTTGCTGCCGGGCACTGGGAGATTATGGAAAAGAGAAAACAGGGCTAGAGGAGAACCAGGGTGCAAAGGTACTGGCTGCAACTCCTCAAGGAAAGTCATTAATGTTCTTTGGATAAGCAAGCCATCCAAATAAAATCTACCTGAAGGCCAAGTTCTTTAAACAAAGACAGCTAACTACACACACACAAGATGGTTGAAATTAAAATGAGCTCCCAGTGCTGGCTTTGTGTTACCCGTTCCCACTACCCTGAGACTTGCTCAGAATCTCAGTCCTGTTAACTGTGAGCTCTGAACTAGCAGTTTCTTCTTCTGGTGTCTTCCCCCAGCCCCCTTACACCTAAGCAAGATTTCATGCATCTAAAACTCTTGCTGCCACACAGCAGTAAGAGTGAAAATATAGCAGGTTGTAGCACTTTACACAACAAGTCCCCTCTATCCCTAGCAAAACTGACAGGCCAGGGGGTCTATGGTCCAGCTTAAGGCATCCCCAAGATCCTCATTCCACACAGAAAACAGGAAAGGAGAAGGCGAAGGCAGGAGGGAAAATATTTTTTCTCTGCATTCAACTAACTGCCATTCCTGATAAGCAAGCCAGAGTTGTGTGTGATCTATATATATGGCCAAAAGGCCAGCTGCTAAGCTTTAAAACCAATGCACGCTTGCGAAGTACATTTAAGATGCCTATGATGTAATTTTCAAAGCTGCTAAATGCCCAATGCTTCTAGTGCTGTTCAGCAAAGACTGCAGGTAGTCACCAGATTAAAACAGTTCCATAAAATTGGCTATACCAGGACTCTGGAAATTACCAGAAGAGACCTCAAAAACGGATGGTGCTGGTCATGCTTCCATTTAGTAGGATTACTTGCTTGACAAAAAGCTGTCATCGGCATGATTTTCTTTGTCAAGCAGTCAAAATATGTATCTCCATGTAATATAAATTATGTCAGTCCTGGAAAATCAAAAGGGGTTTGTCCCTTTTGTTGCCAGTGTTTCTGATAAGCGAACCAGCATGATTTCTGAGTCACAGGTTAAACTGGATGTTCAGACCATCCCATCAGCTGTTCTCACAGCTGAGAACACCTTACCTAGTCTCTGGACTAAAATCTGTAACACCACAGGTGCACAGGCATAGGTGGTGGCCCTCTCCATAATCATGGCAGGTCAAAAAGAAAAGTCATATCTTTATGGCTAAATATTTCACAGAGGGCTGTTGTTGCTTGGAGAGAAAAGGATAGCAATGCTTTTGAAGCTTATTTTTCTTGCTATCTGTACCACGCAGGTCTACAATCATACGTGCACCTTGAACTCTCAGCCAATTCCTTAAACTTGGCTTCTGCTGCAGGGAGAGAAAGGACAGGACTCCAACTGAGGCACTGTCTGTGTAGGCCCTTGGGACTTAACTCTGCTGTAGTGGGCAGGGAGAAGCATGGGCTTCCTCCACTGTGATAAACCAAGGCACTGCCAACACTCTGTGTAGCTTAGGTGCAAATCTGTGATCCTCTTTCTCTCTTTATGCACAAAGAATGAAATTGATAGCAAAGCTGACATCTAAATCCTCAATATTGCACACCTGAGATAACCCCAGGTGGTTTTGTTTTTCAAACTCAAATATACAAGACCGGAGAAAGACAGAAGGATTTCAACCCTTGTCAAACCCTGTCGCCAGCTCCCTGAGTTACAGATCTGTGAACTCTTACACAGGATGAGGGCTCTTAGCTTTTATCTCCCTGTGCAGTGTGTGTCCTCAGCCCTTTGCAAACAGATGTTTTGCCCTCTGAAAAGGAATAGACGGGGGAAAAGAGCACGAGCACAGGGGAAAGAGAGAGAGAGAGAGAGAGAGAGAGCGCACGAGCAAGAATGCTGTCTGCAGATGTCAATCAGGACTTCAGTCTAGGTCTAGCCTGCCAGTCCTGCAAAAGGAGGATACATGAATTTTCTAGTTGGATAGTCAGTGTTATCAAACAAGAAAATTGTGAGGTTTAGATTGTAATGCAGTCTCACATTCAGTAAAAAGGCCTTGCTACGTGGAGATGATGTGGGACTGAGGAGCCTATTCCTAGCACCTTAAAAATTATAATTTCACTACAAATAACCCAAATGCAATGGTCAAAAATAGTACAGCATTTCAGACCATTTTTGTAGAGCATGGTAGTATTTGGCAAAGGGAAAGTGATTGTAGGTAGAATACTGTCAGGTTTGGGGAAAGCTTTCTCTGCATTTAAAAAATTATATGAAGGAAAATATTCTTGGGAATGAAGCCTAATGATTACATGTATATAGAGTGTCATCTCTATCTTGGCATTTAACAAAAATCAACTCCCCCATGCCAACACCCTCCCCTCCAGCCACCCACCCTGATATTCTTCTTCACCACTTCCCACCCATTAACCCAGTACCTGCAGTGCAGTGTTCAAGTGGGACTGGCGGAGCTGCTGCCGCTGTCATCTCCTCGGAGCTGGCAGTCACCTGCCAATCTCGCCCCCACTTCCTCCTCCCTCCTGCTCCCCCCCACCCCTCGTCAGTGCAGCTTTCCCTGGGGATAGATCTCTCTCCCCCCCACTCCAGCAGCCTCACAAATAACTACTGTTAACTCAGTAATATCCCTCTCCATGGTTTTTTAATTACCAGCCTTCCACAGGGCACGAGACTCACACGTACAGGGAGAAACGGGCCAGAGAGGCAGGCTAGCAACAGGGCGTCGGAGAGTTTGGGCTGATGTGGGCTTCAGCCGAGAGATGGCTCCTTGTGCTGGAGGAGGCTGGCACAGGCAGCGTGCAAACCCCGCGGGACACTGCCACCCTGGGCACGGACACACGTCATGTGCCACTGTGCTTAGGGAGAGGGGGACTTGGTCCTGGCAAGGGCCGGTGTGGAAAGCTGCTCCTACAGGACAAGGGGATGTGCTGCAACACCAGCTGAGGAAGCATCATCCAGGACATATTTGTTTATACAGTATTTTAAATGGGAACCAGAAAAAGCGGGGGAGGGGAGAAAAGAATAAAAAAAATCAGGTGCATTTCTGTCTGTGAATCTTCACCAAATACGTCTCTCTTTTCACATATGAAAAGGCCTTTCTTTCCCCTTTGCAAGACAATAATGTTATTTCACCTTTTTTTGTGTGAAAATTCATCACTCTGTGGCCTGAGGCTTTTTCTTAGCCTTTTATTAAATGGACACGGCTTACTGAACTTTCAGACAACCTCTCCACCTAGTATTTGTTTGTTCACACCCATTTACACTCTCTTGATTTTTAACACGTCTGAATAAGGTTTATTTTTTTAAACACTCGTTAATGAAGTTTTATCTGAATAGTCATAAGCCTATTAGTGCACAAGTTGTGCATCAAATTCCCCCTCCCCCCTAGAGGTTAAACAAGACCAGAAATCCTTTTGTATTTGAAATAACACGCTGAGAAGAAAAGAAGCAAAGAAGGATAAAAAAGCCCAAGCCCCCCATTAGATCCCTTTTAATTCAAAAAGAGACACCAGAAAAGGGGCATAATGCAAGGCACTTTCCCCCTTTTCCCCTCTTCATTCTTCTCCTCCCTCCTTTGTAGGTCACCTTTACTGTGATTACATTGATGCTTCAAGTCTTCATTTGCTTAAATAAAGGAGTAAGTTCAACACCCCAATCAGGTAACCACTGTACTCCAGGCAGGCAGTGAACGGGGAGGGACATGCAGGAAGGGAGGCACCCTGCCTAAGGTGAGCACTGGGTCCTCAACACACAAGTGGGACTGGGGGGTGTTCCCTGGGAAAAAGCAGGTGCTTTTGGAAGAGAACAAGTTTGACAGCATGGCACCGAAAACGAGTGGAAGGGGAGGAGACAGACATGCACTGCTGAGGGATGGACCTGATGCTGGCCTCTGCACCCTGAGAAGGGCTGAGGGCAGCAGTCGAGGGGAAGAGCATGGCACTCGTGGCCTAGAAGTCCTTTGGCAGCTGCCCCTCCATCCCAGCAAAGCATCCTGGCAGACGAGAGAGCCCCTGCTCCCCCGAAATAAACAGCAGCCTTCCCAATGCTTCATTAAACTAACACAGCTTCCCGCCATTGCCCCGGCAACCGACACAGGCCTCCTGTTTGCCAGCTGGGGGAATTAAAGGAAGCCTGGCAGCCAGCCCCTGGCTCCTCCAAAAGCTCCCCTTACACAGTCAGAAAGCATCCCCTGGCAGGGGAGGGGACCAGGTGGCTCCCAAGGTGCCAGCTGAGATGGGGGAGTCCTGCCCACCCCCACTCTTGCAAGCTACAGTCCCCAGAGGGCCAAGGACCCTGCCACTGCCACCAGCACTGCTGCTGGAAGGCAACACAAAGCTGGAGGGTTGCCAATATGGTCCCCGAACTGGAAAAGGACTGAATAACCTCTGGATGGTCCAATAGCGCAAAGGTGGACACTACTCCCCTCCACAGCATCACTTCTGTCCAAATGTGATCAATAGTTCACATTAATTAGCAACACATTCCTCTTGCTGCCCAACCACCAGCTGAGTGAAAAAAAATGCATCCTCTTGTCCCTGTTTTTTCTTAAACTACATATACTGTGGGATAAGCCTTAGCATGACCCCCACTCCCTTCAGTCGCTTGGTGGATGCAGAAGGCGCCACAGACCACCAGCTGCCCCACCCTTTGCTGCTCACCCTTAGAGAAAGAGTTTCAGGAAAAGTTCCAAATGGAGCTGAATTGTACCAGCCTGTGAATGCCCTCCTGCTCTTCTACCTGTTCTCAATCCATCCGTTCAAAACAAGTAGATGGGCCCTTCAGCCAAGGCAGAGACACCTCTCCACACATCCTCAGCAAAAGAGCTCTGCCCAGATCCCAAAATCAGACCTGCTGGGCTGGCATAGATGCAATATACCAGCTGCTTCCAGCACCTTCTTCCCACCACTGTTTCAGGCCACTGAAACCAAAAAAGAAGCTTGGCAGATTGGTGAGGAGAGGAAAACATCTCACTTCAAAACAGCAATGAATGAAGCACTACTATTCACTTGCTTGGGCATTCACATCTGTTTTCTCCTGTTTTCCATGACTACTGGCTGTGAGCAGAGGTCTCACAGGGAGGAGCATTAAGTATTTATTTCAGCTCTTGGTTTGTTAGCTTCTGATGCCACCAATGTGTTTGATTCTGCTTGAAAAACTACACTGCTTTTTTTATTTTTAATCCAGGGATCCCAAAACAACCATACAAAGGTACCTCCAATCTCCCCAACAACAGCCTAGCTTTCTGTAGCTCTGCAGCACACATTTCATAACAAACTTCACTCTGTCTGGAGAGACCCATTTCAGTCCCACGTCTGAACAATCTATGCCCTACTCCTCTCTTATTTTGTGATGATATTTAGCTTTGTGAAATACTACTTAGCTACATTTAGAACAATTAAGGGGAAAAAGGAGGAAAATAAAGAAATTAGTACATTCCAGATTCTGGCCACAGCTCTGCATCGCATGAGGAAGTGGGATGTGGAAAATGTGGAGCTGTTTAAAAGCATTCAATAACACTCTCTAGCAATCTTGCAGGGGCAAACATAAAGGTAGTGAGTCCAAGCAGCCTTAGAAAAATTAGCTCAGTGATTTCACCTCACTGACAGAAGACAGCACTGTAGTTAAAGGTGTCTGAGCAAATCTTGAGCAGAGGGAAACAGGGGTAGGATAATACAATCAAACACCTTCCTTCAGTGCAAAGCTCTCAAAAAGAAGTGTTACAGACTGTGAAAGGGGCATCTTTAAGGTTAAAGGGACTGTAAATTATAGGGAGGAATACTGCCTTATCTTTGATGAGGGATGTAGAGAAAAGGGGACACTTTCCCCTGCTTGCAGGAGAAATTAAAAGGGGAAGATGTGAGTGCAGACCACTGCAGGTAATAGCCATTGGACTGAGGAGCCTGGTAAAAAGTTATAGGCCTGCCAGTGGTCCTGGTTTAGCCCTGTCTCCTTCTCTGGAAGTTTTTGATATTCTCAGCTGGTATGGGGCTCTGACCTCACAAAAAATCTCATACATACACACAGAAAAAAAAGGCAGGTTCCTATTTCTTAAGCTTTTCTTTACAGCAATAAAAGTCATATCCTGGAGATTTAAAACCAAATGCTTTCCCCAAACGTTTTCCCCAAGAGAAAGCCAAATTATATTTTTATTTGTTTGGGTTTTTTTTCCCTTTCGGGTATTGCTGAGGTGTGGAAGGAGAGGTGGCTGACAAGTCCTGAGGCAAAGAGAGACCTGCAACAACAATCGGGACTGGTCCATGCCCTGTCCCCATCTCAACTGGGAAGCACTTGCAGCCTGCTGTTGCCAAACCTACCTTTATTCTTTCCATTCTCCTCACTAATTAAACCTTCAGACAGGTCTGTCTCTCCTCCCACCTGGACTAGTTCAACTCTCTGCTTTCACATTTTTTTTCATTCTTCTCCAGACCCAGGAGATTTAAGTTTCTCAAGTCTTAAAATTCCCGGAGGATGGGGTGGGTAAGGAGCGGTCTCTTGGCTCAGGCGAAACACGGTCCCCCCCTGGCTGCCCTCCTCTGGGACTGGTTTTCCGAGCAGAAGAGATCGCTGTCAGCCAGCCAAAGGCGCGCAGGGCTAGGGGAGGTGCTGGTCTCCGTGTGCACACCGCGTCCTCCTTCCTCACTGCTGCCATACATGATTAATCATCCCTGAGACACGCCTGCTGCTTTCCTCTGGCTCTCCAACAACCACAACAGCGGCGGCGGCAGCAGCTGAGAGCACAGAGACCTCCTCAGGTTCCCGGCCCCAGCCCAGCGAGCGTTTCCCAGCGGGGACCTCTGATCCTCGTACTCATCTCTCCCGCACATGCCGGTCCTGCCTCACGGCCTCGCAATCAATCGTTCCCCTCCCCCCATTTTCAAACTCGGCTCATCTCCCACCCCTCCCCCCCCCCCTCCATCTGTGTCTAATTGCATTTCATCTGTAGTCATTCTCTGGAAAACTCACCGGGAAGGTGTCCAGGAGACTAGCACAAGCTTAAACACGCGCTTGACACGGGGAGCCGGGGAGCAGCCCGCCGCTCCGCTGGGCTGGATCGGGGGCCCGAGGGAGCTGGTCCTCTCAGCAGCCCACCCCTCTCCTCCCTGCTCCCGGCCCCGGCAGGGGATGCGGTGCCTGCCAGCGGGCGGGGGGCTGGCAGCTGGAGAGAGGCGGCAGGCAGCCAGGAAGGGTCGGTGAGAGCCAGTGGGGCAGAGGTGAGGCTGCTCAGATGCCAGCTCCTGCTCCCCTCCTTCCTCCGCCGAGCACCGTCGGCCTCCCCGTGGGCTCTGCCAAGGCAGCGTGGGGCAAAGGCAGGGGAGAGGCGAGGTCCCACCGGTACGACCTGCCCCAGCGTGATCCGGAGGCTCCCCTGGCTTCTGGCTCTGCAGAACGATGTCCCCATCCCCACACAGGCTCTCTCCGCTTCCATCACCGATGCTCCTGCCTTGACCGGGGCACACTTAAGCCCGACACGTCCCAGCTGTGTCTGCTATGGCACGTGCATCCCTGCTGGTCTCACAGCCCCACAGTCCCACCCCATCACCTTGCTGCTGCTCTGATCCTGCACGGCCTCCTGTAAAATCCAAACATTTCCCGAGGCTTGCTCACCCTGGGAAGGGAGCGATAAGCTGGGTTCTGAGCGGATGGCACACTGGGCACTGCACACTGACTCATGCTGTAGCCACTCTTATTCAACACTGCCAGAGGAAGCAGCTCAGCTCTTAACTGCATATGAAAAATGCCCACACAGAAGAGTCAAGAACAGCGGGGGAGCCATAAACTCACACCCCAGCGTACTGCATGCCAACTTCCTTGCATCAGCAAGCGTAAGTGCCAGTGGTTTTACATTGAAAGCAAGGTTTCCTCCTGGAGAGGGGGACCCTGAATGTAGGCTATTTTAAGGTTTTAGACCTTAGAGAGAAGATCTACAGTCCAAGGGCTGGGTACAGACCACAAGTTCATTTCACATAGGCCGGAGCCACCTGACTTCACACATCACTATTGGATAATGTGAAGCTGTGGACTGATGCCCAAAAGCCCAGCTTGGTTCTCACCAAGGGGAAAGCTCGCTACCTTTTCCACAAAGAGTCAGTCCTCCAGCTGTGGGAGGATAGGGAATAAAATACTAACCTATATAACACCACCTTCAGCTTTGTCCATTTGCAGCCAAAACTCTAAATATAAAAATTCACAGTTCAGATGAGGGTGACAGATTTATTGCAGTAGGACAGTAACATAGATGCAGACTAAACTTTTCCCATTTCTTTCTGCCATCAGCTCAACAAGCAGATCTGCTTCTTTCCAGACTATTCAGAGAATAGTGATTACATCCAGGTAAATCCCAGGCTTTTCCTTTCACTTGCCTTCCATTGACAATGGTTATCCACCAAAATCAATTTAAGAGCTATCAACACAGAAATAAGCAATTGAGTTACCACAATTAACAAGTTACCATTTGCCAGCTGAGTCACAGTAACACTGAATCAAGCAACCTCCTGATAGCTTAGGCAAACATTTTAGTACTTACTGCAATGAAGAAAGATCACAGAGTCAAACTACTATAGCCCAAGTGATAATTTATAATCTTATTGTGGTAAATAAACTTGCTGGCGATCGTCTGTTCATATGTTTTGCTCTGCCATTATCACACAAAGTAAAATCTCGATTCCACCACATGCCACAAGCCAAGTGAAATCCTGCAGTACAATTGCAATACAGTTTGCAGTGAAGATGCAAAAAACCCCCTACATTTCTATCCTTCTAAACCCCTTCTCAAGACAATTATCCTAATGAAAAATGAAGCTGTTCACCTCCGCAGGCCAATTCAACACAAAAATATGTAAATGTATCTTTAAATAAGCACAAAAATCATCCTGCCTTTTTCCTCATTCTTCCTGAGTATTGGACACTGAACCAAGAATCTGAGAAGCCTGGATTTACTTCCCAGTTTTAATACAGACTTTCTGCACCATCTCAAACTGCACAACACAGTTCTTTATTAAGCTATAAAATGGGGGTGCTACTACTTTGGACACAAAGCAAGGTGAAATACATGCACCAGTACTTGTAAAAAGCTCTATATAAAAAACAAGGGTTGCACAAATAACCAAACAGAAATATACACATCAGATTTACCTCTGTCCCAGAACTCTAACTCTGTAAGGTAGTCTACAGAGAAGGGTATTTCCCTGATACTTTCCCATCTAAAGCAAATGAATACCTGAGAGAGAACAGACAGCACTCCATCTGCAAATGAATTTTACCTGCTTTCAATGCCAGTTCAGAGACAGAGTATGCTGGGAATAAATAAAATCCATTACAAGACGACAATTTATGACAAATGAGATCAACACATGGACTGAGGACCATTGAATAGGTTCCACCATACACAGCAAGATGACAGAAGCTACCATCACCCTTACAAACTCTTGCAGAGGTCAGTTGGGCAAGACAGAAACTTACCTGTTCTCCCACTGCAAGTGGCACTCTGCTCCCTGTCAACACACATCCTCCCCACTGGCAGAGGAAGTTTTTACTGGCACTGTCTGAACTGTATAGCCACAGTGCAATGCCTGTCAACCCTGTCTCATCAGCACAGTTCTCCTTATCAGAGAAGGGATGCACAATAGGGAAGGAGAATTACGTACACATAAGCAGTGTTTCTCTGACGCTCAGCATAAAAATCTAATCAAAATTGTACCAGAATGGTGATGTGAAAAGCACCCTGCCAAGTCAGTAATAAATATAAAATTCATATCTTACATTTTCACAATGTATCACCTCTCATTCCACAGTACTTTATGCATTGTTGGGACTCAGATGAATCCCCAAATCAGAACAGATTTGTATTGGAATCTCACATTTTTGTTGGCTTCACATTCATTCAAATTACAGCCCTAAGCAAGAGGAGGATAACAGACACTTAAAATGGCCCCTTGAATGCGGCAGCAGCCATTTTAAATGGGCCCCATCTCCTTCCAGCCACCAGACTGGTTCCTGAAGATCATCTTCCACCCACCCCTCACTCCTCCATGAGGTCCTGTTTCCCCTTCCATCCACTCTGTGGCAGAGGAAAGACAAAGTGGTTACTTCAGCATGCATACACAGCAGTTTCTCCCCAGTAGGCCCAATTGAGAATATCCTAAATCCAAACACAAACCATCTAATTTTGGAGATTGCAGCCACCAAAACCTGAGTGAGCCTCAGGCTTAAAGACAATAAACCCTTATCTTCTTGGTTTTCACCCTTCCCAAGCAATACCACTGCACGGGTATTACACACAGCATCACACAGATCAAGAACTCTGGAAGAGTTAACCAATCAGCAGTAATAACAGCTTTTCCTTTTTCTGAAGACTTTGTGAACTGGGAGAAAAGTAGAGATCCCAAAGAGTGAAAAGTCATAATCTACCTCCCTGTGGCTCATTATCTTAACACACATTACTAAATCCTTCCTGACAGATGCATTTGCCAACTACTCTGATGGGAACACTGAACAGTGCCATTCTTTCTTGTCCTATCAATATGGCTATACGACAAAACGGCTCTGATTTTTGTCCCAAGGTTTCACTTTCTGAAAGACAGATGCATAAAAGACAGAAGGTGTTAGAAAACGTGAGGAACACCACCAGTGTTAATAGCAGTAGGTACCTTAAGACATAAATGCTGATTGTAGTCCTTCAGGCATACCATACATAATCACTGCATGTCTAAGTAGGAAAAGCATCTTCTAAATGCTCAGCTAAGACTAAGGTGTCTAAACAAAGCTTAGGTTTTCATGACTGTTCAAAAGCCTTGAGCACTAGCTGTTCAGTTCTAAATTCTGATGTTGCCTCTATCAAGCCACAGGTGATCTCAAACTCCTCTGCCTCATCACTAGTGGTAGCACAGCTAACTCAAGACAGCTGCAGTGGAATGCCTTGTAAGGTTTCCCTTCTATCAGTAAGGTTTTGGAGATCTTAATATTTTTCATAGTCATATCTATTCACTTCTTGGGGCACTGACTACAAACCAAGTTGGAAGGAAAAACCCCTTGGAAGCCATAATAATATGAATGGCTTAAAGTCCATTAAAGCAAGAAAAAAGGAGCTAGTAATACTTGGAGATGCTTCCAAAAAGCATTACATAATAAAGGTAGGAGTCTTCTGTAGCTCCAATTACATTTATCTGCATCTACAGTGATGAAATCAGGACAGTTATTTCACCTCTGGCAGCAGCAACACAGCTGCAACACACACAAGAATCGGCTCCTGACATTAAAAAACACCCTCACCCTTCCACAATGCCATTTAGCTTTACAACAAAACGATAAACTATGCATCATTTGTCTTCCTTTTTCTAGTACAGATAAGGCCCTAGAACAGCATCACCTAAACTGTGGTCCATAGGTCACTGATGGCCTGTGAAGCAGAATAGGCAGTCAGTGCAGTGCCCTGTCTGCAAGCAACACTCTCTAAGCCACAGCACCCAGTAAAACTGCCTGTGCATTGCCCTGTGCCATTTTTCTCCTTATAAACTTTGCATGTTTTTATGCTTGCATGACAGATAAGCATTTACATCTACATGTAAACCATTGTCCAGAGGACATCTGTTTTTACAGGGCAAGGGGAAGAGATAGTATGAGACCCTTCCTGAGAGAACCAGCCATCACACCTGAACCATCAGCATTTGGTACTCAGAGCCATTGCAGTGACACAGGCACAGGAGATGCAGGATGCAGTCTCCTGAAGAAAACTGTTGTGACAGAGCTACTTCTGGGTACAGGTGGACACTGCTGGAAGCAAATAGCTGCACTTGCTGCATGTGCTTACTGTATTATTAGCAGTTTCTAGAGCTGACAATCCTCAAATTATTTTGGTTGCAACCATACCAGAAAGCTAGTATTTAACTCTGGGCTAAACCTGCTCAATAAAACCTCATGACAAAATAAAGGTTGCAGAAGAGCAACAAGTGCATTATCAAGAAGCAGAAATTATTTACAAACACAAAGACTAAATAAGAGATCTCGCTAAGCAATGGCCAATGAGCCAGGACCCAAACTGCCTACAGAGCTCTGAGAAGCACAAACTAAAAAGAGGGTCATTCAGTGCCACCTGAGTATTCAACACAACCTGACTGTTGCTGCATGGAGAAAAGAGGACAAATCACCTTAACAGGAGACATAGTCTTGTCTTCTCAGGAAAACATTGAGAATGCAATCACTCAGGACAGCTAAAACGAAATTGAACGCAAACACCAGAAAACACATGGAAGGAACTATCACATCTACTGGATTTTGATCATGCGTGGAGCTAGGTAATCAGATTAGTGGGGTGAGGGGGGTGTTGTTGCTGGCTAAAGGATATTTAATTCCACAGCTAAACTGAAACTTACTCTTCACATCCACCTCGCTTGTGTCTAACCAGGCTCCAGTGTGGGTCAGTCCCTGTCACACAGGACTGTGACACTCCTGTACCTACAGTGGAGTGAAAGAGGCTTCAGGTAGAACCTCCATTCTTGACTCTGCCAGGATAATCAAATAACCCTGCTAAATCAGACTAGTTGTTTGTTTTGCTTAATTACTTCAACAAGTAATTAGTATTTTAAGTAGAAAAGGTCTTTGTTAAAGATTCACCACAATCGCCCCTTTCATTAACATTTTAAACATTCACATTCATAGATTCATTTACACCTCCCACTTGTCCTTCAGCAATGCCAGAAAAGATCAGAGTTTACATTCCTGGCTTCTCAAAGATAAAAGATAAAGGGAAAATAAAACCAAATCCTCCAGAAAACAGCAAAATCAAAACCTACATCACCCAAATTACCAAAAAAACCCAAACCAAACCAAAACCAAACCTAAACCTACCAGGTCTTCTATCCATCTCCAGAAAGAAGAAATGGTGTCCGAGCTGTTTAGAAATCTCTCCCCTCTCACATGCAATACTGCAGCTGTAGGATGAATTAGAGGAACAGCTTGGGTAACTGGGGCATCACCAGCCACTGGAGAAGACCCAGCTCCGCAAGCTGGACATGGGGCTGAAGTCTCACACTGCAGCTCTGCATCCCAGTGTGGCCAATGCAGAGAGGTGTGGGGTGGGGGGTCTGATCCCCCTCAGTACCTGCAAGAGGGCCCAGATACTTCTGCTGTGCCCACAGTGAACTCCATGTACCCTAATGACAGACAGGTACCACCAGCATGGCAGGGATATTTGCGTATGCTAGTCGCAATGTCAAGGTGTTTGTGCCTGCCACACTCACTTCTTCAGGAGGAAACAGCAACGACAGGATTCGGATCTACCTGTGCCTGCTGGTGACGTCACAGGCAGCTATTTCCAGCCCTGTTGCCATGGAAACCACCAGGCCTCAGCACCAGTTAGCAGTTCAATATATAATTTACTTATTCTTTTTCACCTAAGTGATTACGACTCAAAATACAGAAGCATCTCACACACCCTCAAATCGTCTGATTGTTTCATAGGAATTTCTCAAAGGCAAAAACCAGCCTGAAACAGTGAGCTGGGCACTCTCCAGGGGGAAAAAACCCAGGCAAACAAAAGCCTAAACAAGATTTGAAAAAAAACACAATCTTCTTCTCCACTTCTTCCCCTGCTGTCCCAACTTTCAAGGAAACGTTGTGGCTCTTGAAAGATTTCACACTGCTGTCACCATCTGAAGGAGACGAGCCCACAGTGAAGGAGGAGATAAAAGCTTAACAGGAGCTGCCACATCTGGCAGCATCTTTGGTCCATCCCGCCCAGGACCACTCCCCTGTCCTCCAATGCCAGTGACAGAGCAGGGCACCTGCCCCATTGTGTGCCAGTGGTCATGGGCCACACCCGGACACCCAGCAAGTCTCCCCTGGCTCCCATGAGTGATGATTGTGCATGAAGGAACAAGTCTCTCCTCCTTATGAATCTTAGCAGGAGTGGTTATGGGTGCTGCTAGTCAATGCAACACCTACCAAAGCCCTGGGGAGGCAGCTGCTCCATCTCCACTTCTTCTTACAATTCAGGATTGCAGTGGTTGCCCATATTTTCCACAACTTTCTTAACTAGTGCTGGGGTCAGAGGTGAGGCGATTTCTCTGCTTTTTCACTGCCTAATTAGTCACTGCAGAAGCTTATTCGAGACCCAAGGTTACACTTTAACCTACTGTTTCATTGAGAGAAAATAGAAATATTTTTACTGGGAGAATTTTCAAGTGATCCATCTGCCTTCAGGTAGTTTTGAAGTATCAATCTTAATGGTTTTTATTGTGCTTCATTATATTTTAAACCAGTATTTTTCAAAATGGGAAATTTTAAACATTAATTTTGAGAACCAGCTGCTTTGTGGCTGAATCACACAGTCGGGCAGAACAATAGGAACAGCAGCACTCCCCAGCCCTCCCCCCCCGTTTCAACCCTGCATGGGCCATCCCGCTCTTATTTCCCAAAATAAGTCACCACAAACCATCCCTGCTGCATCCCTTCTCACCAGTCCTTCCTCACACACAGACTTGGCAGCAGGGAAAAGGGAACAACTACCACCGAGAACAACCAAACAAAGCCAAAGGCATTATTTGGCACAGTTTTAAATCAGGCACATTACTCTCTAAACAGTAAAGGAAGACAAAAAATCCACAGACTCAAACTTTCTGTAGCTACTTTTTGATGATGTTTTAAATGCTTTACATGTTAGAAGTTGTCCTCTACAACACAGGACAATAATTTAAAAACCAGCAGGACAAATTGGCAAGGGACTGTGCCAAGCCATTAACACAATGGTTTGAGGGACTATTTTCTAGGGAAAGGAGGGTGCTATCAGACACCATTGTGACCTTGAAGATCAAACTTTAAAGATCTTCCTACTCCAAATTATTTAATATGATAATCTAGAGTGTTCAGATGCTTAAAAAAAAAAAAAAAAAGCCAGCATCATTTTGCCCTAAGTTTAGAAACATAAGGCTAATGTCTGAAAAGTGCAAATCAGATAAACTACAAAGGTAAGTGAACTGAACATACCCTTTTCCTAATTCCATCCCCTTGCTTTCTTCCAGCTCCTTGACTTAACCCACCTTTCTCCAAATTGCTGCTTTCATTTGCGCTCCACTTCCTTTCCTTGTTTGATCTGCAGCATCTCCTTTCCTCTCACTTTTTGAAGAATTCTTCCCATTTCTGCAGCTCAACACCAGCCTCCTGCCAGTACCTCTCAGTCTAAACTTCCCTTTTTTTCTGTCACTTGTCCCTTTCTGCCCCCTCATGCTCTTCATCCTAAATCTGCTAGGTCACCAGGTGTGTCCCCTCTTCTCTAATATTAAGACTCTTCTACTAATATCAACTATATTAAACAAGCATGAGCTATCTTGATTTCAAAGATAATGGAAATAAAAGATAAATTTACAAGTGACTGAGCAAAGGCCACATGGCAAGTCAGTAGTATCGTACAAAATAAAATGCAGAATCAGGCTGATCTGTACCTGGGCCACTTCATAGTCTGAAGTAGATCACAGCACTGACCAATTGAAACAGATTTATGTCAAGCCTAAACCAGAAACAGCCACTGGGGAAAAAAAAAAAAAGTTGTTTGGCTGTACATTGAAGCTATGATTAAAGAGATTATTAAATGTTTCTATCTTGGACCAAAAAAAAAAAAAAAAAAAAAAAAAAAAAAAAAAAAAACAAAAAAAAACAAAAAAAACACCAAAAACAAACCACCACAACAACCACAAAAAGAAACCTCAACCCAAACAACAAAGAATGTCTCAAAGAATGTCTTTAAAACCCTTTTGCTACAGTAACTCATTTCACACAGGGAACAAGGCAAGAAAAACATGTTGCAGTGACTTTAGCAATGGGAAAATGACTGATACTTCAGACTGAGCTGACATCTGACTTAAAAGTCATCATTAGGGCTAACGTCTTCCTTCTCCCCATAGCATCAGTGGTCTGGCATGTCTCAAAACTTGAAGGAAAAAGAAAGCCCTGCTGATTTCATAGGGAAGTAGCCAAAGAGCCTGTTTGGAGGATGAAGTCAACTACATATGGTTCTATTTATTTGTTTGTTTTGGGGTGGGGAGAGGGAGTCAGTGGCAAATTCTCAGCCCTAACAACCAGCTCACAATATAAGCTTATGAAGTCAAGAGTTCCTCAAGGAAAAGCAGCACTCTTAAAGTTTGTGTTTATTACATAAATGCCAACATATTTGCAAGATTCCAAAACTCAGGCAGCATCCAGCTTGAATGATTAAAGAGTATTTCTCCTTGAGGATTTGAATCCAGCACAGATAAACTGTAATCCAAAACTGCCTTTGGATACCAGGTCAATACAATCTACACAAAACCCTCTGTATACAGAGATGATACAAAACAGGTACACTAGGTCATGTCCTAATGCATGCTTAGACCTCTACACCACAAACCAAACTCAGCTGCACTTAAATGCATGACAAAAGTTTTCTGCATTTTCTTTTAGTAGGGAGAAGAAAAAATCTCCCTAGGAAACAAAAATACCCCTTTCTCTGTGCTTTATGAATGGGAATTGACATTAAAAAAGGCAGGAAATGAGGTAAGGTTGCTTTTTCCCTCATTTTTTGTATTATGACCATGATGCATTCATACATTTCTACCTTTAAGAACATAACCATATACTCATATATAGCTGCACCTCATCCAAGCACTGGTCACTTGGGAAAACTTAGAAATTCAATAATTCTGCGACTCTGATCCTACAACCAGTACCAGTTGGGAGCTAACATACATTTCTTTTTTTGTTCATCCTGAAGCTTTGAATTATAATTTGCTCATTAGCCTAATAAATATCTCATCCTTGTGTGGCTCATAACAGCAGAAAGAGTAGTTATTGTAGCAGTTCCCCACTGCAGCAGAGGAAGCTTGTCTGACCTCAGCATCCCTCAGCACGTTAAGAAAATATGGATCCAGTATAGCCACGGTCCTCATGGAGCTTTCCTGCTAACCCAGGCACAGGAAAGCAAGAGGTGTGACTCTTCTTTCTCCAGAGTGCAGAGAGACTTTTTTCCAGTCACAAGAGAAAATCCCATCCCTAGGGATTTTCTCCATCTGCTCCGGGTAAGAGAAAATTAACAGTCTGTGGCACAGGGGCAACATGTGCTGTAAAAAAGGTTCACTAGCTCAAGTGCTTTGGTTGTGCTGAACATTTCAGTTGTGAGCAACATCATTTACTGTCATTCCACTTTTCCCAAGTTACCTCTACATCTGTCCTGAATCTATATGAAACCCCTGATTATACTTGCGTAAGAAACTAAGAGATATTAACAGTAAAAAGATTTTTATTTATTTCTAAAAATCTTTTCAATGAATGACCCCAAAAAATGAGTCTGGTTTGGAGAATTTTTTTTTGGTTGACAGGGTTTTTGTTTCTGTTCTTTTCTCCTTTTTTTTTCCCCCAGGTTTTTCTTTTTTTAGTTGTTGGTGGGTTTTTTTGGTTTTTTTTTTGTTTTGTTTTGTGTGGTTTTTGGTGGTTTTTTGTTTTTTGTTTTTTTAAGAAAGCTGAGATTGTGATTTTGATTCTGTTGAAAACTCCCCTGGCCCATTCCCAAAACATATGCCTGATGAGCAGAACGATGACTCTCCCAAATGTACTAAATGGGGCAATTTTGGGACCTCTTCCAAAATCTCTTTCCATCTGTCCATCTTCTGCCCAGCAATTCATCATCTCCCCCAAATCTCTAACTCCACTGCATGCATTCTTCAGCCCTGGCATCGACATTTTTCTCTGTCCCACATTAATCCAGTCACATCCCACCTCTGAGCAACACCTTTGCTCTTCCTGGAGCTGTTTCCTTTCACCGACATGACACCAGCTAAATCCTCCAGTTTACCATTCCCAAAGCCAGGTGTCTCTGGGGCAGAACCCACTGCTGGCAAAAGAAAAAGGGATAATAATTCTATGTCATAGATCTTTGTCTTCTGCTGCAAAAACAGGCATCATTCCAAAAAGAAGAGGTACCAAGTTCTGCCTCTTCTATGCCAGCTCACACTAGCTCCAGTAGTCCACTTTTCCGTTTTTTCTTTGCGATTCCTTTATAAGCAAGGCTGAACCCTCTAGCACCGTTATCTGACCTAATCCTGCCCTGCTGAAATCCCATCATTTGCCTGCACAAAACATGGAAAGAACGAGCACTGATCTTAGACTCCCGACTATCAATGGTCCCTGTACACAAGAGAGTTAAGTACTGATATTGCATATACCCAGAAGAGGTGGCAGACTCTTCTGCCTGCAGCAGGTGAGAGACCTACAATTTTCCTGGGAATTGGGCTTTTTCCTTTAGCCTTCTGATTTACAGAGCAATCAATAGGTTCCTGCCCATTGCTGCCGCCCCCTTTAGTTTCAGAATTGATGGGCGGCAGCGCTCCAGTGCTATTGTGTTACAGACAAACTGCGAAATGCCACCGAGGCAGTGCTCGGCTGAGTCACGCACAGTCAGCACAACACAACGGGCCGGCAGGGTTGGAAAGCTCTGCACGGACCTGACCGTGCCAAGGCATCCCGTTCCCACCTGTCAGCAGCCTTGCCAATGCCATTTCTTGCCCCGCAGAGGTTTTGACAGCAGAAATTATTCTTAGGTCTCTCTCCCTCTCGCACATGTATACACATACACGCGTTTCATCGGATCACTTCTCAGCCTGCAATAGTCTTATCACACCCTCATAAAGCTGGGAAGTACTATTAAATGGGGATAACAGGAGAGGGCAACGGCAGGAAGCAGACGAGTTAGCTAAATGAGCTGAAAACAGGTTGTCAGATAACACGTCAAGACAATCCAAGTCCTTACTTCTGCTGAGGGGGCAAAGAAGCCCCTCCTGCCTCTTTTCCCCCAACACATTTCCCTGACTAGATCTGGTTGAAAAACGTTGTCTTTACTTGGCTACTTTACCACAGCATACTTGCAGCAGTAACAAGGAATGCGGGAGACAACTGGGACCGTTCCATTTGGTAACTGTGCTGATCTCTATCTACATCAGCCTATCCCAAAGCCATGCCTTTATGAACAACATGACCCCTGCATCCCAAATGTTAATATTGCTCCATCTCCGGGCCATGGATTTCAACTCCAAATGGTGCACAGCACCGGGTAAGTGCAAGCCTGCTTTAATTCAGGTTTTTCCATCTGCTTCCCTTTCCCAGCTCAGTCAAAAGGGTTTCAAGCCTAATTCCTGCCTTCCTCATCAGATACCCACAGCCAGAGCTTACAAAGGGAAGCCCCTCCTCCAGCATCCTCTTCTGGATGTGCAGAGAAGCTAAATGTCATCAGCAGATGCAGGCTTGGGTTTCAAGCATGGCAAGTCGAGTCCTCATCCAGCACCTTCCCTCCAGTGGGATGGCCTATCTTCTCCCCTTTCCCTGAACTGCACATGTCCTAAGCCATACTGCAGCCACAGCACTGCCAGGACCACATAATACAAACTTGCAGCTTGAGAAACAACTTTTTAGTCATCATATCAACAAGTACCTGATCGATAACTTGACACCCAATCCCACCCATTCACCTTCCAACACCTTTTGAAGGCATTTTCCGGAACAACTTACAGCTTTCAACCAGCTTTCAAAGTCTAACAGACATAAGAATACCTAAATTACACTGCAGCAGGTGACACACCTTTTCAAAGCTTTAAGGAAACACAACATAAACCAAAACAAGCTTCTCCTCCCAGTCCTCACAGAACAACATGAAGGAGTCTTTCAGAGAAGCTTCTCCTCTACATCCTCACAGCAGGATCCTGGCTGCTGATGAGAAAGCCAGTTTCCAAAGCCATTTCCCCACTTGCTGTCTCTGGGTGTGACTGGGAAGCAGGATCCATTTCATAGAAGAGCTATGAAAAAACCACTCTGCCCACCACCCTATCCCATCAGGAGCAAAAGCTTTGCTCTAGCTCAGAGGACAGCCTTTGTGCTGGCAGGCTAGGGGATATTCTGGGCAGCCAGACAACACCACATTCCTTTCCCTGTGAAACTTGTAAGAAATGCTGCATCTTAGACAGACACTAGTGTTTAAACTATCACTTTCCAAAAGAGAAAAAAAAAACACATTTAATATTCCCAACTGGCTCAAGTGCTCATATCTACAATGCAAGAAGAAGAGAAACACTAAGAGAAGCAAAGAGAAGGGAAAGGGAGTGTTTTCAGATTAAATGAGACGCATGAGAGAGAAATGACAGAATGGTCAGCAAGTGCCTTCCAAAGTCACACAGCTGTACAGGAGCTTTTTGTAACAGAGAAAAGATCCTATAGCAAGCCAGAAAATATGCTGCTGTCTCCAAAGGGAGTGCAAGGTATAGTGTGAAGAGAAAGTAAAGGAAAAGGGAAGCTCAAGCTGCTCGAGCAGCTGTAATGCTTTGACTGGAACCAGCAGATGATAAGCTGTAAAGCACATTAGCTGGATGTACAGGGTAAGTATGAACAGAGGGATCCCGCATTTTTGTCTCCAGCGCCTCCAGTTTTGACAGGAGGCTCCCTGGATACTTGGACATGGAGGACAAGTGAAATTTCTTAGATGCAGGCATCGCCCAGGAGGAGGAGGTATTGCCAAATTGCAGTCTCTGCAGCCACAGGATAGAAGCACATGCAGAAGATAGACCGGCCAATATCTAAATTCAGTTAGACTTTTGCAAAGATAACAAAAATATCCACAGTGGTATCAGGCACAAAATCAGTTATAAACTAGTGCAGACCCTCACGTTTTGAAGTGTGTGAAAGCAAACTGACAGAGACATAAAGAAGCAGCTTCTCTCTTAGGGTCATTGCTCCAAATTACCCACACTGGAGTAGTTCTTCACTTTCCAAGGATACCTGGCATCAGCTCTGGCATCACAGCTAGCTCCAGTGCCCCAGACAGGGTATCAGCCTGAATGGGTCAGCGGGTCCAACAGTGGGGCATCATCTCTAGCACTTTACCATGGGCATAAAGCAAACCACAGAGCAACACATGAACCATGACACCCACACAATGATGATCCAGCAAGATGCCATGGTAAGAGGCTTGGAAGAACCACTGACAGTAGACATGGTCTATCCAGCCAACACCTCACTTATTTTCATCTATCATTTATAGTTATCTTATGTAACCAAAATAATGAAAAATCCAGCTCTGTGGTATTTGACATTGAACTTTGTGCTACCCCATTATATCAGCCTGCAACCTAGGTCTCAGATGCATAAAAGTCCTACAAGAAACAGGAATAACCTACAAATATCAGGAAAGTAGATGCCCCTACCCAATAAGGATTAAAGATCAACAGTTCTCTGGGGCAGAAATGTGGCTTACAACAAAAACTCAGGGGAGGGGACTAAGAAGGAAGATTGAAATATAAGGCTACATTTAACATAAAGCTCTTCTAGAGAATGACACTTCTATTGTGCAAAACCCAGCATGGCCCATCTTTACCTGAACAGCCCACCCATGGGGTCTGATCAACAAAAGTGCACATTCCACTGCTGAGGGACAGACCAGACAGGCAAAGACAGGTGAAACAGAGGGGCTCTGTGAGACCTCTGTGACCTCTACTCTCCCAAGGCACAAGCTGGAAGTCATTGCTCCTAAAAAGTAATGAAAAATTGAGAAGTCTGGAGTGGGGGAAGTTCAGATGCTATATTTGAGATTCCAGGAGCTGAAAGGGAATAAAAAGCTGGTTGAAGCCTAGCTCTGCTAAAAACCCTATGTGTAGACATAGAAACAATGCTCATTTTACATTAGAAACTGGGAAACAAGGCAGAAGGAGAATGCAAGACAGCACTGTGTTTCTGCATTAGGGTTTTTAAGTACACTGCAGGATTTCTGTCTCAGAGTACTCATTGAGTTACATCAGACTGTAATGGCCTGTTGATTTTGAGAGATTATGGCAGTGCTGCTGAAGCAGGGGGAGAGGACATGGAAGGAGAGAGAGGATGTGATGCATCAGCCAGCGTGCACACACATTTCAGATGATTGCCCTACACTCCTGTGTGAGAAAGACAGCAGATTCACAGCAGGACCAGGACCAGTAGCAGACCATGCACGAAACACCGTTAGCAGCCAGCACAGACACAGCAGGCAGGCTTTTGCCTCTCTAGGGCAGCAGATGCCAAAAGCAACATTTCTGCAGGAGCCCCATCCAAGGCTGGCAGGACCAGAGCCACATGGCATGGCATGGCAAACATAATGGAGGTCAATCCCATGTTCAAGGTGCGCAACGTGTTCCTGAGATGGATTCAATCTCACTCTGTCAGGCTGACAACTTTGCTTGCCTGCCTATTTCTCTCTCCTGTATTTCACAGAAAAGATGGTATCCTTTCCTTTTCCTTTCTTTGCTCCCGGGCACAAGCAATCAAGAACAAAGGATGAAAGAAAAATGCAGGGGGGGATGGTGGGGGGAGTGAGGCGGGGGAGGGACATTTGAGAGTTAGGGAGCAATCTTTAGCAGAGAGAAGATAATTTAAAAAAAAAAAAAGCAAAAAGGAGATGCAGAGGCTTGGAAAAAAAAAACACACAATATGCAAATGAAGCAGAACAAAAATCAGAGCTGGGAAAAAAAATAAAATCACACTAAACCAACCCGTGTCTCCATAAGCTCTCCATCTCTCAGACAAGGGGATGCTATTGGGGTGAGGGTTCCCAAACCTTTCTACCACCCTCCACCTCCAGCAGACATCTGTGGCTCACTGCAGGCAGGCAATCTACCCTCTGGGGCATAGCAAAGGAAGGGAAGAGGAAAGAGTAAAGCAATTCTGGAGCAGTGAAAATCCTTGTTTTCTCTCTGAGGTAGGGAGCTGTGGGGCAAACAGAACCAGCCAGGTGCTTCTAACACGATGTCTGTCAAACAATCTGATTTCAAGCTTCACTGGAGGAGTCCTTCAGCAGCTGCTTTAATCTACTGCAGCACTTTTCCCCCACAGCAGGCTGCATTCCCCTTGTGCTTCCTCCACTCTTCTACCAGGACAGAGGTCCCACAGGAGCAGAGACCTCCATCTCAGCTGGCAGCAGGTTGCCTCACAGACTGAAACACCTCAGGCCATACCACAAGCTAAGGAGGAATCAGACGTGAACTGGAGTTTTCCAAAGGGCATCCAGCTGCACAAGGAAAAGCAGGATTTTGCTCCTGCAGATGACATCCTATTCTTGATGCAGAGCCCTCACACTGCTCAGAGGTGGGTGTCAGCAAAGGTGGCTTCTTTCCTCCAGACCATGGAGTAAATAACTCATCCATCAGCTTGAACATTAGCGACACCGTAGCTGGTGGTGTGTTATGACACACCATAGTGCGGTTACCCTTCTACTCATCATCATTTATTTCTTCTGCTTCCAAAGTATGGCAAAACATCAGTGCATGCTCCTCAGCTGGGAACAGTGAGAGCTGTAAAAAGGAGCTAGGAAGCAGCAGGATTCCTGGCTTTTAGACAAAGTCTGGGGCTGACTCACCTGAAATACCACTTTTTAGTGGCAGGAGTGCTCTCCTTTTCATGTAAACAGCAGCTCCTCTGCTCCAGCCTTCTGTTCTCCTTCCTGTCCATGTTTCTATTTGAACCATTATCTGTTTGTCCAGTTCTGCCTGTGAACACCTGAAGCTAGTATGGGTTGGTCCTAACAAAATATATATTTTTTTAATCTATCAATATCAGAAACATAGCATTACTTTTACTTATTACTAAGGAGCATCAACTTAACTTAGTAAATACTAACTGACTAGAAGTACAAGTCACAGTTGTGTTGCAAAGGCTAGTTAAAAAGCAATTTCAAGAAGCTGACAAATTCCACACCAAAGGTGCCTAAGCTCTGGTGGCATGTGTGAAAGCAAAAGCTAAGACTTACACCATATTTTACAAAGGACTGTGGATATCAAGGTAAAGCAAACACAGGAAGTTGTGCTGGTATTGAAGGCAGTCAGATATCTAAGAGGAAAACACCAAGAGAACAAAAATACAGCAGTGAGAGGACAGGGAGAAGAGAACAGTAAGCTTTAGCAGAGATTCCTGCCATGCAGATTGGTAACTCCAATCAACTGCAATGGTCACTTGCACTTCCAGAAACCAGAGTGGCTGCAGGCACTGGCTGTATTTCCCAGGAGTTCCCTTGCTCCCAAGTGTGACTTCCCCACCCTAGAGACCCACAGGGAGGCAAAGTGAGAAGATGTATGATGTCTCAGTTCACATCTTAGCCAGGTCTGTGTCCCCATCAGTAAGAACTGCCACCACAACTGACACTAATTTGTTCTCTTGTCATGCTGCAGAGGTGACACAGACCACATGGGTACAGACAGGAAGCTTCCCTCTCCCTGGTCCCCTCAGGTCACAGCTAGGTACCCTGGTAGCACAGTGTGCATGCAGAGCTGGTGTTGCCACAATGTGTGATGCCTTCTCGGTGAAAAAAGAGCATCACTATCTGGAGCTGTTGAGCCTGCGTCACTCACTGCAAGAAGCGGGGGGGGGGGGAGACAACTACCAGCTTAAACCAGATTTTACTGGTAGGAGCATCACCAGAATCCAGGCTCTCAGGGACTTTACAAGGGATCCTGAAACATTACCAGCTGCAGTTGCAACCTCCATATCCTCTGTCAGCCTGGAAAAACAACAATTAGCACACATGTGCATTAGTGCATGCATGTGTTTGCATGAGCCTGCGGTGAAAACATACACAATAAACAGTATGAGGAAGAAAGAGATTGTTGTTTGAAGCTCAAAGAAGCTATTTGTAAAAATCTGTGTGCAACTGAGAATGAAAAAAAGGCAAAAAATTACTTTCATCTTTCTGTGAGGTAGAGGAGGCAGGGAATTAAGCACACACACCCCCCAAAGCAATGCCCAGGAAAAATTATGCTGCTCGTGATAAATGCACTTTTCTGGTTCTGTGAAAAATCTGACATAATGAAAGTACCTTGAATGCAATTACTGGCACTTGTTTAGCATGGCAGGGCATTGCACTGCCACTGGGCTCGCTCCTCTCTGCTCCCAATTAGCATGCCAAGTACTCCAGCCACACACATGGGCTCACGGGTCAGGGATTGGCGCGGAGGAGCAGCAAACAGCTACCCGCCCACCAATGAGGGAGCGAGAGATGTGCTGGAAAGCTCCAGCTTCCTTCATTTTACATCCTCCCATCCCTATCACACTCTTTTCCTCCGCTCCTCCAGGGTCTCTGGAGGCAGTGATAAAAACCGCAAGCTCTCCCCCTCCTCTGTCAGCTGGTCTCATTCACGGCTCATGGCAGACCCGGTTTCCTCTGGGGACTCACTAATGAAGACGGCCAACGTTAATCTCTTTCCCCCTCCCTGACGGGTCGATTTATAGTTCCACGGAGAGTCCTGGACTGCAGCCAGAGGGCTTGACACATTCTTCTTGTTCCAAGACGAAAGGGGAGGAGGGGGAAGAGACAGGCTTGCGCGCATATACACACACTTGTGATTTGGATTCAGCTGGAAGATGCAGCTGGAAAACCTGTTTACCTGTTCCGAAACGGCAGCTGAAGGGAACAGTAGCCAACAGTGCCTTTGTATATATGTGTACACGCCAAACATCTTTGTGTTTCCATAGCACCTCTTCCAGCCCAAAGACCCCAAACCACAGGGATCACTCCCTCATCACCAGGATGAAATAAAGCATCAGTTGTGTGCCAGCAGCATTACCTGTGAGTCATTAGGAGAGGAAGCAAATGATAACTTCTCCAGGATAAACGGCAGGGGGAGGGAAAGGGGAAATTTTAGACAGGCAGAATATAATGAACTGGAATTTGGCCAGGACACTGAGGTACTGTCCCCTCATCTCATGAGAAGTGGAGTGGGATCTTTAACAATCGATTTATCAAGACCTCGTCTCTACCTCTCATCTGTAAGAATTTCCAGTACTCTTTGCAGCTTCTTCAAGAGCAATGCTGGTGCATGGGCTCAGCTGTGGCTCAGAGAGAAATGCTCCCCTCTGGTACCCCCACCTGCCCTTCTACAGCACTGCAAGGCACTGCCTGTACTGGAACTCCTCAGACCTGTCACTCCCACAGCTGCACCTTCAAATGAACCAAAGAGAAGGAGAGACTCAGCTATTTTTTTACAGCTGAGCTCTGAGGGAGCATCCCTTCCTTTCCCCATGTGGCAGTCTCTGCCGTAGCCTTGTCGGAGCCCCTAACTTGGTGCTATTTGTTCAGCTCAGCTCCCTGTGCACACAGCGGACTGGCCTGCGCTGACAGCACAGCTCTGCTAATAGGGTCAGTCAGTGAGCTACTGCTGCAGAGCCGCAGGGGAGCACAAAACACTGGCTTTATTCCTGTAAGACCTATACATTACGTTCTCACCCCCGCCCCCTCAGGAACCAAGTGGTGGATTTAAAAGGAGCACTGTCAACTCATTTAGGCCCATTATTTTGCACTAGAAGAAATGGCCTTTACAAATCTCAGTGAGCACACTCTCATTTCATCTTTAGGTAATCTTGAAGGTTTCAATTGCAGGGCTGTAAACCACAATGCAAAAAAGCACAGACAAATAGATCAGTTCAGATATGAGACTGCCCAGACACAGAGTTCCCTTGCCAAGCTGACTGCAGAGCAAAAATAGAAATGAACACTGCACATAATTATAGTATTTTACATTTCCACTGCACTTTCCATCCTGAACAATCCCCAAATGCACACACATGTGCATGTGTGTGCATACAGAGGTAGGACATTGGGAAAATTCACTTATTTCACTAAAACCAAGAAATTGTAGTCTAGTGGTAACAGCTTGTACTGAACCAAAAGCCTTCATTAGCACAAACACACACACACAAGCTCACAGAAAATCATTATAATGTGAAACAAGACTAAGCCAAGCCACAGCAATCTGTAGATCAGCAGCTCCAGCACTTCTGCTGCTGCTCAGCATTTCTCCCAAAACAGAAGATTAGAAACTGATCTTTTATTACCTCTCACCCTCTTGTTTCCCAGAGAAGCCCAAGGTGCCAATTTCACTTTGCTACTGCAGGGCAGGGGCAGCTCTGCAGCTGTCAATCCACGGACTTCTTTCTCCTGCTGCCGAGTGCTTTGCAGTCTGTAAGCAGGCACATCCCCCAGCCCCGTGGGCTGCAACAGCCCCATTTTGCAGACAGCAGAGCATCTGAACACGGGAACCAAAGCTAGGGACAGTGCCCAAACCACAGTGCTTCTCTTTCCCTCCTGACAAAAGAGCCCATACCAGGAACAAAGGCCTGTTCTCTATTTTGTGCCACCCAAGATGCTCTGAGCAAGGATGAAAAGGGCCAGGAAAGAACACTTGAAGATAAGCAAGAGTAGAGACCTGATGCTCTAGCAGAAACCTTCGACTTTCTCAGGAGGCTAAGAGGCAGGGGAGAGAAGATCACACACATCAGCCTGGGATGCTGGGTCACTCTTTTCTCCTTCCTACGTGTCTGTGGCAAGTCAGTCTTGTCTTCCACATATTAAATATCTCACAGTAGTTTTAAACTCCCATCTGAGCACACAGGCATTTCAATGCTGGTATGTGGTCAAGCACATGAAGAATGGAGGTAGGAAGTTCAAGAGAAGACAGAGAAGGAAGCAGGTTTGAAGCACTACAAAAATGAACTAATAGGTCAGAAGCAGGGAAGGAAACAGTCTGAGGTTATGAAATGATATAACAACTGGCTTGAGAATGCTAGGGTTTTTTTTTTGTTTTTTTTTGTTTTTTTAAAGAAAACCAGGAATCTCACCAACAAAACAACGTAATAAAGTACAGTACCCAACTACCTGTTCAAGGAAGAGCCTTAGTCCTTACATGAGCATGAGGCCAATATCTGCCTTTGATGCTCCTCAGAACAATCTGTTCACTCAGCAACATGCTGCAGTAATGTCTAAAGCTCAGTGAATGATTGGCCCATGCTTGAATGACTTGGCAGATATTCTGGGGCAGAAAGATATTTTGTCAAGAACAGCACAACAACACCCTCCCCAATACTTAAGGAAACAGCCATGGGATTGCCATCATCCAGAGAGGACTCCAGGTTTTAATAAGGTCACATCTGAAAGAGCCCCACCTAATAAGCTGCATGAAAGTCAATTTATCGACCTCAGCACATGAAGTTGCGGTTGCAGGGTGCGTAGGTAATTCATACCTGATGCTCAAGGCCATTCCCTCCGGCTAAAAATGGGAGACCAATGCGATTTCTTACATTTAATTTAATTTAGTAATCCAGTGCTTCATTCAGAAATGCAAGGAAGAGTCTGGTTAAAACAAGATTTTTATTTTGACAATGTCACTTTAAAAACAAATAGCTGGCTGCTCAGTTCCCTTAGCAGGAGACAGCAGGTGCTCAGCTGGCTGATTTAGCAGCAGCCACAACTGCCACCACGAGCTGCTGGGTGCAGTTCACAGGCTGTAATTCCCAATTCCCCTGACGCAGATTCCCAAGGAGGGGGAAGGGCTAAGGAAGTGAGAGGAAAGGCAAGGGGGTGAGTTTAGGGTGAAGTGTTACTGAATTAATGAACAAACCTCACTGACACTTCCCTGGGGCATCCTCATTAGCCTGACGGGCACCTAGGTCAGCTGCCTTCCTCCAGCCTTGTGTGCACAGCTTCCTGCATAGGAGAATTAAAGTCTTTTCACCCCTCCTTGCGTCTCAGGAAATAACATGCCCACTTTTTACATACATGCAATGCCAGCAAGATCCTCCGTGATCTTCAGAGACCTTCTCCAACGGCCTCACTTTATGGAAACCAGTGTCCTCAGTAAACAACCAGAAAGCAGGGAGACCATGTTGTACGCCTCATGCCTACAGAAAATCAGGGCTATGGAAATGCATCTTAGAAGAGGATATGGTACAGTTAGAGGCCTGTGGCAGAGATTATTAGAGACCACCTTACAATCATCTTTAAAATTAGAAATAGATATCTGCATGTGACTTCATGGTTTGGTGTTTGTTGCAGTTTGGCAATTGTATTTTTTAAAGCATACAATATACAAATGTCAAGACAAAAATTCTTGCTATTTCCTTTACCTCACCTATCTTGCCCATTCAGCAATGAAAGCTTTTTCTAGGCTGAAAGACTATGAGAATCGGTGGGCCAAGAAAATGGTATCTTCCCGAACAGCTGAGAAACTGAAAGCTGTGTTGTTAAATGGGAATGGGATTTTACTCAGCTCACAATAAATTCTGGATGGTCTTCACTTGATTTTGCTACTGTCTATACCAAGACTTGTATTTATTGAGTTGTTTTAAGCTGCAGAAAGGCAAAATTCTCGTACCTACAATTAAAGTATTAGAGCTCACAAAAACATCCATTATACCCCAGTAGCAGTTCTCTAAGGCCTCTAAAAAATTAAAACACAGAGCACACATTACTCTTTATTGCAGCCTTAGCTATATCAAGCTTGATGACAGTACCATTTTTTAAATCCATTGTGATGGGGTGAATGGGGGAGATAAACTGGTACAAGCCTAGTTTAGAACAAACATTCCCTTTGGGTCATCTGTAAAACTAATCTAGACCTAACACTAGAAAGCACGCTCAAGGACAGAAACAAAATCCTTCCACTTTTTTTGTAAGCATACTATCAGAGGAAGAGGTTTGAGTAAAAATAATAATATATCAGTGTGTTAGCCGACTGTTATTGTTGGCTACTCAAGCAAAGTAGGATGTCAACAACCCAGAATTTACAAGGCTGGGAGCCTGGTGGGTCCCTGGTTTTTATTTTGTGCCAATTCGCATTCATTCGTGCTCCTGGGTAAGTGATGATGCCGTCAGCAACTTCAGCCCAGCTGGAAAAGTGGGTTAAGAAAGCAGTGGACACTCATCAAAAACTAGGTCTTGCCTGCAGAGGGGCACACAGGAGAGGCAAGCTGAAACACTTAAATGTAAAATGACATAAAACATCTGTATGGACAGATTTATACAGAATGCAAATGTACCCCTGATTTGCCTGCTTCACTACTAAACCTATTTTTACTAAATCAGCTGAAAGTTAATTTCAATCTAAATAAGGGTATGGTCAGATTAGCCAAGCAATTGGGTCAGGGCAGACTAACAAGTTGCTGTCCTTTCAGATAGATATCAGTAACTCACCATATGTGCTTCCTGTCTTCTACAACACAAAGAAACTTACAGTATCCTCAGAGAAATTACCCACAAACTGTTTTTGTGAGACTTAAAAATCAGAGGGGCCAGTTTGGCTGGGAGTCAGCAATCTGGTATGTTGGCAGGGGCAGGCTACAAAGGATATCCCAAAAGTTGCCAGTCTAGCACTACTTCTTGGCTCCACAATTAAATAGACATCAAATTCTTAATTTTCCCAAAAAAATACAGCTTTGACCCTGTAGGAATGCTGCCTCGGGAACACCCAGAGAAGTTGCCACCAAGAAGAGGCCTGTCTGCTGTGGGACATTTTCCAGCCACTCAGAAACAAGAAGCCAGGCAAGGGCTGTTGCCAATTCACACACGCTACTCCAGGACTGGGCAGTGACTCAAGAAAATTGCTTCCTGACATCCTCCCAGCAGCGACCCCAGCCATGCACCTGCCTCAAGAGATGCTAGCATGCCTTTATGGCTTTGACAAGAGATGCCTCACATGTACTGGCTTCTTTACTTGGAGAAGGGCCCACCAAGCCACCTGGGTTCAACACTGGGTGGACAGATCTCATGTAAGTGGACACTGAGAGATGAGCTTGTCATTGAATATGGGGAAATACAGAGCTGGCACAGTAGCTGTTTCTTGAGGAACAACAAGTTGCTGGCTGCAGGGAAAACCCTAAGTTGGTGTCCACCTGATTTTCAGTCCTTCCTACCCCAGGGTTACATCACCTTTGCGATTTTGTAAGAATGAGAAAACAAGGACAGAGAGAGAGATGTCACTGCTCCCCCAACCCTCCTGCACCAGGAGCTGGCTGGGTGTGGACTCAATCCATTGTATCTGACCATACCAAAACCCTTCCAGCCAATCTGCCAGCTTGTCATGAGCACCATTCTCTCCTGGCAGTTCCATCTATCAGCACACACAAAGTGCCAGGGTTGCTCACTGTTTGCTCTCTCCCCCTCACCAGGGCTATGCAGCATTAATGTTTCACCGGCAGCTCTTGCTCTTCTCACAGCCCCATCAAGCACATCTCTGCTCTGACTTACTGCCCCAGGCAGCTGGCTCCTGACCCCCAGAACCCACAGCTGCCCCAACCTAGCTGCCCTTCAACCCCAGCTGTGCTCTGCATGCCTTTGGAACAGGAAAGCAGCAATACCCCTCACTGCCCCAGGCAGACAGCTTGGACCACCAGATTCATCCTGCCTCCAGCTTAACTGACATATTAAAGCTGGAAGGGGAAAATGCCCAGCACCCGCCCTGCATCCCTGCCAGCCCCCTCCCTTCCCCTGCTTGCCACCATAGCGTAAACCCTTTTGTTTCTCAAAAATATTTCTCTGCAGAAATACAGCAATTATTTCAGAAAAATCTCGCCCCTCACCACTGGTATAAATACCACAGTCTGAGACAGTAGCTCTCTTGATGATTGCAGACAGTGGAATATTCCAGAAAAAAAGGAAGATTTGGGAAGGGGGAGGGGAGGAGGTATCTGGGATCCAATCTTTCTCTCCCTGCCAATCCCCTCCATCTCTAGCAGATTTCATTTTTATCAACAGGATTTCTGTGAAATTTTCACTCAATCCTCCCTCTCTCCCACTTCAACTCCCAGATAAGCTCAAAGGTGCACAAGAATAACATGCTGCTACCCTTTTCTTGCAGGCTGGACAAATAAGTCCTCAGCTAGCCACATGGAAGCCATTAAAAATATATTAACATACCCAGCAGGGTCTGTCACTTTTTCTTTTCCTCCTCCCCCCCCCCCTTCTTCTTAAACACAGAGAAGGAAGAAATCTTGCCACAGTAACAAGAGGTTTTCATCAAGTCTCATTACCTCAAGCGCAGCCGCGCACCACAGCCCCCACAGAGAACAGCCTTCGGTTCCCGCTGTCATTAAAGGAACAAAGATCTTAAACAAAAATTAAACCCTGGACAGCATGAAGTTGGGAGCACATGAACAGATCAGGCAGGGAAGGGTATGAGAAAGCCAAGGGGATGAGCAGGAGCAGAGCTACCAGACAGGGCTCCACTCCAGCAGCTCGGGAGGGATGGGGCAGGTTAAATGTATCCCACAGAGAAGGGCAGAGGGAAGCATTTTCAACATTTTGAGCCAGCATCAAGGTATTTCCCACACTTAGTGACACAGCAACATCCTGGAACATTAATAAGGCTCTGGGTGAAGCCAGTCCAGCAATAATGATAAAAAAGCTTTGTCTCAGTCTGTGATGTTCCATGAAAGGATGATTTTGCACACTTTGACACATGTCCATTTTTACTCCAGGGGGTCCTCATCCCTTCCAAACAGTATCATGTCCCATGCATCCTGGAGCGAGTGCACAGCACATCTTAACCCGCAGCAGCTGCTCTAAGCCTGAAGCAGGTGTCCGGTGGTCTTTAATAGCTCGGGAGGAGGGTTTGAAGGGTGGAGGCAGCAACTCTACGTTTAAACAAGAGATTTCTATACCAGAGTGTTGTTAGTCAAAGGGCTATCAAGTCAAAGTGCTCTTAAACTGTAGTTTTTCAAGTATTTCTTTGAGCAAATCGCTGGGTTAAGCAGCTTTCCTCTCCACCTTGGCTACTTTAATCCTGATCAATTCCCTGATCCAGTTCAATGTGCAGCAGCAGGTTCAGCTGCACTGGCACAGCTGAGAAGCAGCAGCAGGAACTGCTGAATATAACCCTCATAAAATGACACCCTTGGATTCAACAGGCATGACACTTAGACCCAGGGGAGCAAGACACTGCATGCAAGCCCTATGAAAACAAAGGGGAGAGGGATACTTCATATATGGTTAACAGGGAAGGGATGAGCTGAGTGAAAGAGGACACAAACTAACCAAAAATCTGGTGACAGTGTGGCCATGTTTTATGCACCTCTAGACAAGACAGAAGTTTTATTTGTCCCATGGGAGTGGAGAAAAGCAAAAAGCTCTCCTTTGTGAAGTAGGCAGTGCAGTCAGGAAAGGCAGAGCTTGCAGAAGAACCAACAGCAGCAAAGCACCATTTGGAAAGGTGAACAAAAACCTCTGAGGATCAAGGAGTTTAGGAATCCACAGATGGTGAGGAGTAAAAACTGGGTGGGGATACCAGAGAAATAACTCACTTGCAGAGCGGTGAGGAGCAGAAGGGAGCGAGGACATGAACTGGAGGACAAAGAGGCAAGATGAGGATATAGAGGGTCCATGCTGGATACAGAGGAGGAGATCAGGAGAAACACTAAGAAAGCTACTTCACATCTCTGTGTCACAACCATTCTGGTTGTGAACAGTTCAATGGGTCATTGTCCAAACAGTTCACACACCCCCTGGTTCTGGAGTAATTACATCCATTCTTTAAAAAGACATCACATAACAAGGTCTACCAAAATTATAGAAGCAGATAGGAGTACTGACTGCACTAGAAACCAACTAGAAAATAGTGTCAATTTCATAATGATATGATGCAAGTCAAAGATACATTTGTCTCTACAGCACTGAAACGTGCTCTACTCATCCCACCTTGAAAAGGGAATGCAAGAAATTGCAGAGGTTCAGCAACAAAGAAAAGAGACCTGAAAAGTATCAAATATTTTCATGAAGTCCACATGGGCAAAACAACAGCCATGTGCTGTGGAGTGAAGTCTTCTATTGCCTCTTTACTACAGCACATACCAGGGCTGTGACACCAAGGTGCGTGCTGTTCTCCCCAGGAAACCTGTCCATCTGCTCACAGCCAGCCACCACAACCTGGCCTAATTGCCACCAGCCTAGGAAAAGCCACTCTTTGAGGAGCTAGCAAGGCAGACTCTTCACCCACAACTGCCAAATTGGATACACTGCATACAGTCTACATTGCTGAGCCTCATGGTTGGTATTTCCACAGCCTCACAGACGAACAGCTTGGCTGGGTTGCTCTTCCTTGCTGCTTCAAGAACACAGACATTACAAACTCTGTCATGTAAAAGAAATCAAAAGCCCTGCTTTAAACTGATTGCAGGAAAACACTGGAGTCTTACCCACACTTTTGGATTTGACAGCAACACAACTAGGTCATGGGATAGCTGTGCTGTAACAGATTCCTTGGACTTGGCTCTATCCAAGGTAGAGACACACACAAATGCTGCTTCAGCGTGCATTTCCTTACTTGCAGCAGCCTGGATTCCTGAAAACGGACTAAGATGACGAGTCTATCTCGGATCACAATTCAGGCCTTTGAAGTGGGCTCTCAGAGCTCAACTTCTGCAACAGTCTCCAACAGCAGTGCTAAGGACAGTGGAGTCTGAGACAAGGGGCAGCTGCCTACAGTTGAAACAGGTCTATAATAAATGTCAGAGGAGAAGAAGGAGCAGGCTCTAGGCAGCACATACAAGGAAGGCACTGGTATTGATGCAGGCTAAGGTCATCCCAGGGACCAGCACTCTGACACTCATGGTTAAAGTCCAATTAAGAAACATTTCCTGACAGAAAAGTCTATTAGGCTGTGGAACAGGCTCCCACAGGAAGTGGAAGAATCCTCATCCCACTTCTCTGTAAGGAGTGATGCGACAGACAGTAGGGCATCAAGCCCTAAGACTGGTGTGATTGATACAGAAAGTCGCATAAGATGCCTCAGGAGTAACACAAACTTTAGAAATTTCCTCTGCCCCTCCTGCAAAACATCTCCTCCACAGTTCTGCTGATACTGCTGCTTGCAAGGCAGAACCATGAACTACACTGTAGCCTGGGTCATTTCACCTATTTGGAGGAATGGGGCTTCTAACCCACAGCAGGTAACTAATGTATGCTACAGCACAGTCCTGCCAAGGGCTGCACCCTCAAAACCAATGGGATGATGTTGGCAGTACAGCAATGAGATGTGAGGAATTAAGAATTTCTTAGGCCATGCTACAAGCATCTTTATATTAACTCAGTCTGCATGAAATAATGCAAAGAAAGGCAGTGGAGGATGTAACTAGGATGGAGGGTGTTTATTAAATTATGATTGAGTATGGTCAGACTTGTGTAATAGGATATGGCCTAACATATGTGGAGATTATCTTAATCTACAGCAGACAATGTCCCTGTTGATAATATATACAGTATCAAGTAAGTTTCTGACACACTGGACTGGCACTAACTTAAGTGTTTGAGGTCTGAAAGACTGTCTCAGTTTATACTTTATTTAATGTTTCATTGCACCCCTTAGATATTTCCCTTTTTCTATTTATTTAATGCAAAAATATCAACTTGGTTTTGAACTGTGCAGATCAATAGGAATCCTTACTTTATCATATTTAATGCTAGCAGATGCCCATCTCCTATTTGGTTTGTGGTTTTGTTGTTGTTATGATTTTTGAGGGGTTTTTTCTCTTTGGGGATGTGGGGAAAAAAAGTGTTAAGGGTTCAAAAATTAACGTTTCACAAAGTTCAAAATTAATGTCTCAACTTGCAACACACTTCCCCTCTCCCACAACACTGGTTACAGAAGCTACCCAGGGCTGACACCACTCATGAAGCTCCATATGGCTCTGCTTCTCCTCATTTCTCCTCAGTCTAACAAACTTTGGCACCGCTCAGATTTTCCTGGTCCTGAAGAAACAGGAGAGATTCCAGCAATTACAGTTTCTCCTTCCTTTGCTTTTACATAGCTTCCATGGTGCTGAGAAAAATCTATTGTAATGGCAAAGCATAAAGGCAAACTTGTCTCAACACCATTGGCACTGTAGAGTTTTTCATACTGCATTCATTATTGGTAACAATTACTTATATTGCATTAGAGTTGAAGGACTTCAGTAACATCAGGGCACTTCAAGCTCAGCACAACTTACACATACACCAACAAATGTCTGTGCCTGACTAACAGGCTAGTAAAGTCTTTTAAGGTAGAAAGGCTTCAAAACAGATTGCCATTTTAAAGCACCCATGAGTTGACAACAGTTTGTACAATTATCACAAACCACTCAAAAAAGGCTTCCAGTACACCTGGGAAGCGACCATGTACAGAGTAAGTACCCTGCATGCACCATAACTCAGCAAGTGCTTTTTGCAGCTCCCTTCTACACTCAGTCATGAAGGATATAGATCATTACAGCCTCCAGCTATAGAGCTTTAGCTCAGAGAGTAGCAGCTCACACTTTCAGCTCTGGAGATCCCCAGTTCAATCTGCTGCATGTCAGCCAAGAGGGCAGCTGTCATATAATTACAGCCACAACTTTGCATGTGAAAAAGTAGGGAGAATGAACAGAGATCTTATTATAGAATTCTAGTTGCAACCTGCTGAACAGCTCCCTATTTAAAGTAACTTCTTGTAAAGAAGAGGGAGAGGGGGCAAAAAAAACCAAAACAAACAAACAAACAAAAAAAACAACAACAAAAAACAAAGGAAAGAATCTTTCAACTCAGCTTCCTAATTCCCTCTGTTTTGCAGAACAAACCAGTCCTGCTTTGCAGTCTTTTGTTCCAAATGCATATGTACACTAGATGAAGCACACAAGTGCAGAGTCAGGAATAAGGCTCCTGGTTTATCAGTCCAAAGAGGAGAAAAAAGAAAAAAAAAAAAAAATTCTCATTCTGCAACTGAGGCATCCGAAGTCCAACAAGGCATCATAGTTTCTTCCTGAACTATAACCATCCCACAGCAGGCAACTCACTTAGATATTCAATTTAAGTATTAAAATTTAAGATCAAGAAATCTTAAGTCAGTTGCATCCTGTTTTCTTCAAGCTGTACATACAAGCTCTTAGGAAGATTTAACAGAACAAAGAATCCAAGAAAATAGTATGTTTGAAATACAAAGGTATAAAGCATAGTGGAAAAATGCACTCTCAAATTAGAAGTTATTTTAGTGAGTTCAACATAAAACAGTAAGACCAATTTTCTTCTTATCCATTCACTTTCTGCAGATCCTTCTGCACACAGAATAATTTTTGAGTCAAACTTTCTTCCAAGCCAAGATAGTCAAAACCTACATTTGAAGCAACATAATCCAGTTTTGAAGAAACTGGGAAAAAAAAATCAGTTTTCCCGCAAAAACAATTCTAGAAACCTGTTTGAAGCTTAAGATACAGATTCCTTGCAGAACATTGTTTTCTCCTTGACAGTTCCATCCATCCATGACCCAGAAGTACAAAACTTGTGGGTCTCCCACTGCATGAGGTGAATCAACCATTTTGGACCTCAAGTAATAAATGGGAGCTAACTCCAACTTCCTGCAAACTACTTACCTGCTTGCTAAATACCACTTAAGTGGACTAATGTGATTCAAACTGTTCAGTACCTGCCTGCAAGAACACAGGCTTGCTGAAACACCTCAACTAGTTCATGCATTCTACACCACTGGCCCTCCAAAGCTCCCTGAAACACACTGCCATGCTTCCAACAAGATTTGAAGAAGTACCTGGTCTCCAGCCAAGCTGGAAGGTGTTCAGGTAAATGCTAATGCCAAGCACAAACCTGCAACAGTAAACTCCAGAACAGAATTCAGCAACACTTTGTATTTAAACCGGCTGAGTTCTCTGGTGACATCCTCTCACCAGCCTTGTTTCTGAAGACCCATTCTCATTTGGCTCTGCTTCTCCCTTCAAGCAAGACCTACCAGGAAACACACAAACTAGCTGACCATCTCCCTTCCTTAAGAAGAGAGTAAGGGACAAAATAAAGGACACGAAGCCCAGTTTTGAAGACAGTTACATGTAGCTTCAGCAGCACAGATGCATTTAGGGTTGATTATGGACATGAAGCAAAACCCTGGCTGGGGCTCGTCCCACAGGAGAACCCATAAAAAAAATTCACCTTCCACTCACCTCCTGCAACTAAGGAAAGCTCACAAACATCTGAGCCACACTTGTCCAACAAAAGCAGTACAACCCTATGCAGAGATGACTGAAAGGAAACACCATTATGCTATTTTCTGGTATTTCTTCTGTGAATTCAGCACAGCTAAAAGGTCCCAGATAGACATGCTCTGAAGACCCAAATTCTCTGCCTGCCTTGAGAACACATGCAGAGGGAACAGCAGCAAAACTTATACATACTTTTCTCATCTCTTCTAGCTTCCCAAGGCTGAAATGACTGACAAAGGTCCAAAATGAGGAACACACATAAATTACTAACAGTGCACTAGTAGTCTCACTGTTGCTGTAACAGTCTAAAGACTTAACAGAGTCAGGCTCTGCGGGGAAATACTACTTTACTTCAAAATCATTCATTCAGGAAACATACAGAGGAAAAAAGAATCACTCTGCAGCGCATTCTGTCAAACCCCTCAGCTTTAAGACCCTTCATTTTTAAAGCAAAAGCAATTTTAACAAGAACAGGAAATTGATGTGAAGCATAAGAAGCTTCAGATTTCAAGTAAGCAACACTGGAACAGCATTACTTCCGGACACAAATCCCAACACACACATCTTCTCACGCCTGATCTGGAAAGCCCATCCCACTTCTGAGAGCCAGGTAAATGTTCTGTTTCTGCAGCCTCTGCTGGAACAACAAAGTGGCAAGCCAGAGAGAAGACAATGGGGAGCCATGCTCTACCATTTGGAAGAGAGCCAAAAAGCCACTTCAGTTTGTTTCTTGGATTGCAACCTGAGCTTTACACCCAGGCAAGAATCCAGATTCACATTCCCACCAAACTTTTATTTCATTCTAGGTTTCATGCAGTACCTGCTGCCACAGACGCAGCTTCCTACTGACATATTAGCCTCCGCTCCCTTATTGCAAGGGGAACAGTTTATGCAGGGGTATTGGTCTGTTTTACATTAATTTCAAGAATTAGAACAAATAACCTGAATTTTGATATTTCTGGAAAAAAGTTAAATTATTTTCATCTTTCTTAGTAATCAGAATAGGTCGACTTTGCATTTGAAACACAAAATTTCCCTCATAAAATAGCTGAAGTAGTTATTGAAATGTTTTCTTTACCAAAGTCTGCAAAGCCTCTACACTATTAATAACATTTTGAATATAAAGAGGCATAACTTTGCTCCATACCAACAAAAAAAAAAAAAACAGTCAAGTTTTCACACAATGAAACAATTAATTTTTAAACTAGTACTTTCTATTAAAAGTTCTCACATTTAAAAACCCAGAAAGGCTTCCAGTAACTCTAGACACCAATGGAGGCAAAGAAAAAAGACCCTACCCCCAGCTGGATGGCATTCCTCTCTTTGGGTGCAATGTGGCAACATTTGATTGACGCATCTGATCCATTCCAAAACTCCAGGCGTTGTTTTAATCATCAATGGGTAGAATCCTATTAATTTTCAGGGAAAAAAAAAAAGAAAACCAGAGTAGAATATGGATACAGGACACAGAGCACCTCATGTTTGTCTAGCAGATCCAGCTGATTTAGCTAGATCCACAATAATCAACAGATTGAAGACCAAGTTGATGACAGAAACTCACATCTACCAGCATAAGCCCCTTTTCCCCTTCCACCCTCTTTCAGTCATCTCAGCTCAACCCAGTCTCTCAATACAACCTGGAACATTAGTCCTATACCAAAGGAAATGAAATAGGAACAGGGAAAGGAGTGGGAAGTGATAAACCAGGGTAAATAGGGATAGCATGAAAAGCCTATTGGCATGCAACCAAGAGCCTACACAGGCCCTTGCTACAGAAGAAAACAGGAGAACAAGCACGTATGAGGAGACAGCGGGAGAACAGATGTGGGAAGAAGGTTCAAGTGTCCCTGGGCTCAGGGGGTAAGAAATGGCAGCAGAGCACAACAGTGAGCCCCAGCACACACAGTGATCTCAGCCTTCAGCAGCAGCACCAGGTGACCCACTGGCTTGGTGTCTGCCATCATAGGCATTTTCAGTGTATCAATATTGATATTTCATGGTACGAGCAATGTCATGTGAACCTTCCACATCAACTAAGGCTTCCCAGTCTATCCATAAATTTATTTGGCTATCAGCCAAACCCAGATCCACCAATACTAACCATTTTTGCTCTGAAATAAGCCTCCACTTACACTCTTGCAACAAACAGTCACTGTTGTTTCATTTCAGCACTGATGAGAACTGCAAGCCCTAAGGACCCACAAACATAAGAGGCCGCACAATTCTAAAGGAATTTACCCATTCCAGAAGCAGACAGAAGGTGAGCATCTGACCCTTCCGCCTGGCCAACTGACACATCAGACCAGCCCACATCCCATTCAATCGAACCTGGAGACCAGTACCTTCCCACTAGAAGTAGAAACCTGGCTAAATGGTCAGCAGGACATCAGGAAAATACTCCTGGTCTAGCTGACCAGCTACCTGTTTGGGAACACAAACTGCATGAAGGTCTTCGGATTCCCTGCTGTTCCTTGGTTGTTCCTTTTATCTGTTCTGTGTTCCCAAGTCTCAAGAGGATTACCAGCAGAGAAGTTCTGGGTGAGGAAAAGTAGAGAAGGCAAGAACAAGCTGATGTACTGCAAAGGGAAGGAAGTAGCAGGTTGAAGATGGGATTTTACAGTAGGAAAACTGGTTGCTAGAGTGTAAAGCACAATCTGGGGGGAACTGAAGGTGCTGGTCACAGAAAAGAGGCAGGCAAAGGCTTGCTACTACAGGGAACAGGAAAGGCCTGTAGCCCTGGGCTGATAAATCAGGTATTATTGCCAAAGTCTCACACCAGTCCCTGAAGCCTCTGGCATTGACTGGGGGGCTCAGCAACAAGCAGAATCTGCCACAAGCATGTCCACCCAACAGCTTCAGGTAGTCAGTTTAGAGTATCTCAGGCCCAGACCATTAAGTGCCCTGATGATATGGACACAGACCTTGAATTCCACATGACAGGTCACGTGGAACTCACACAATGAGAAGGATTCACTGCTTTGCCCAGCCTACACAAGGACCACACAGCTGCAGCTCATGCCTCCCTTAGGCTCCTCAGAGCCAGCGGCTGCATTCCCAGCCAGCCTGCCTTTGTAACCAACCCCCTGCCCGCCAGGAGGGCCTGAACCCTGCACCATCAGCAGTGAAAGCACAAACCTCCACCTCATGCTCTAAATAATTAAACTCTGTGGGAGCATCAACAGACTCATAAAACTCTTACACAGACCAAGCCAGTCATTAATGGGGGTCAAAGATGAGTGCTCTATTTTTTTTAAGAGTGCTTTGATGCGTGGAGAGAGTGGTGAGAGGAGATCTTCATTACCCTTCTCTGATAAATTTTTCCTTTCCTGGCTATCAACACCTCCTACTTCCACCCAAACCCCAAACTGCTGGCAATTATCCGGACAGCCAGAGACAATTGTTAAGTTGTGTTTGGACGACATCTGTGCTAGCTGGTCACCTGCAAGTAGGGAAGCAGAGGGCCTTGCCGAGCAAAGCCAGGCTCTACCAGAGGCTCAGCTGGTGCTTATTTTGAGTATAGGTTTCCCCAGGGCCAGTGCAATGCTTAAAGTCATGCAAAGCACAACCACACACACCGTCTCCCCAACAGCAAGGCACGGAGCAGAGCACAAGGCAGTAAAATATGTCAGGATTATTAGCTTGGGCTCAGAGCCAGAGCTGGGAACTGCCACAAGGGTAGAGAGGCTGCCTGCAGCCCTGCAGGTCAGCAGGAAGGAAGTGGAAGTCCCCTGACAGGCAAGGAGAGGCAGAACACAGGAAAGGCAAGCCATGGCTGAGAAAAGGTCACAGAAACACTAGTTTGACCCACCCCTTCTAGCCTTACAAACGTGTATATATATATATATATATGTATACACACACATACAAATGTGAGCTTCTTGCTCCTGTGCTTTGTTCAGATATTTAAGGAGAGGTCTGCTCTTCCCATTCTATCTATATTCCCCTGGTCCATACCAACTTTGGAGATGGTTTCTTAGACTTTCCATTAATGAAAGCCTTAGGTGGAAAGAAGGAAAAACAGGCAGTTTTGGAGAAAGGATCACCACAAGCCAGAAACGCCCCAAGCAGCAGGCACAGGTGCACAGATGCTGTGTTAGCAGCTCCAATTCCACCTTGCACCAGCCTAGCCTCCGCTTGCTTTCTCTGCTGTATTTGCTTTGTGTGGAAGAGAGGCCCCAGACTGGAAGTGGCTCCAGGATCTCTGCTACTCTGCCAAAAATGACTGGTATAGCAAGGCCAGCTTCTGTTTTTTAATTATAAGTAGAACTGAGAGATGCCCATTTTTTCAGGTCACTAGAAACCTTCTCCCAACAAGTTCCAATACTTGGACATTCAGAGGGAAGTCAGGAGATTTACACATAACATTAGTGCTCATCTTTTCAGGAACAAAAGCAGCAGCTGTTACTTCACTTATTCTTGGAAATAAGGGGGGAAATAGCTAGGACTCTTGAGCCTTGGCACCTCTTCCCTCTCACCCTTTGGCTACCAGAGCTCCTGTGACTATTCAGGGCAGAAGTGCTCCACAGGGCACACATTCCAGGGGGCTGAGCCATCCCACGTGGCCAGGCTCAAAATGGCAGACAGCGATGAATAGGATAATTAGAAAGTACAACAGCAACCGCAACATAAAAACAAGCAGCTTCTATTACAAGAAACAGTTCTATGGCATGGTTAGATCCATCACCCCATATGCTGGGTTGTGGTGGTGCCTCAGGAGCCTGCTGCTATTATCTGCTTGCAATCACATTTCAGCCCGTCTTTCTGCTTAATGCTTGAAAAGCAAAGCTAATAAGATGCGCTCTCTCTGCTTAATGTCTCCAGTTCTCAAGCATGCTCTGTACTGCTTCAACTGATGTTCAAGTAACACTGGCCAGGAGGATGCAGTGCAAACAAAAAGTAAATAAAATGGAATTACCTATTAATTTTAGTCCTTCTTTGCACCTGTTTTGTCTAAAATTTCTTCTACGCTTGATCTTTGCAAACAAAAGTCAGGAAATTCCCATTTCCCCCCTCTACACCACACCCGGCTCCCATATGAGTTCCCTTCTTCAAACTGCTCCTCCAATGGTATTTGGACGATTAATTATAGCTCAGACCTCTCAGGCTTCCCTCTTACTGTCTGGAATAGGTTTTGAAAATATTTGCTGGCTAGGAACCTCCAGATTAGGATGTCTTCCGCTGGCACAGTAATAGCCCCTCTTTGTTAATCTATCTGAAATGACCATCACATGCTCCGCTTCTCCCTCTCCCTCCAGTACTATTTAATTACTACAGTCCTACATGGGAACTCTAACGTGCTCTCAGCATTTCAGATCTGAGGACAAACAGGACCCCAAAACAGCTGCTTTTTTACTGCATTCCTTTGCACACCAAAGGGCAGCTGGAGCATTGCTGGAGTCAGCTACAATACCTGGATCTTTATTAGAGCAACCATCACAAGAGCAGATAAGCTGTCCCCAGACAGGGCAGATTGCATGAAAATTCAGCAAAGTGATCCAGGAAGAGACTGGCTTACAGGAACACCCATCATCATGAGGAGAAAAGTCACCCATTACAAGCACAGCAGAAGATTTGCCAGAAAAACAACAATTAAAAAAAAAAATAAATACATCGGCAAGTATTTACATGAGAAGAGAAAGAGATGTAGGTGGAAGACAAATCTGCCAAGATATATATCTCTATCCAGGAGCAGGGAAAAAAAGAGAGACTGCAGAGATGAAACCCCAGACAGCCCATCAGCGTGCATCTGTACACACTCCCCAGCTAATACCCACTACACCAATCAGAATAATGGCAGCTCCAGAGAAGACCCCGATTATCCAAGCTCCTTCACTAACATCTTCCCCAGAGGCTGCATGCATGTGCAAAGGAATGGAAAAAAACCCATACCTCTCAATGAGAATACTTCCATCATTTTCTATATTGCTCCCACTCTTACAAATGTATCTTTAAAAAAAATATTGCAGCTGGCTTATAAATGTGTCAGTTTTTAAAAAACCCAAACATAGCCTTGAAAACAAAGACACTTTGTAGTCACCGTATCCAGTGGCACAATTATTTAATATCAATGCACTGATTCTTTCCTTTATTCACTCCATCCTTGGAACACAAAACCACTGTAACAGCCACCCAGTATATAATCTTACCATTCAACACGACACAACCCTACAGTAGCCTTTCTTTTGCCATGTCTTAGGCTACCAATGAGAAGAATTTAGGTTTAAGTGTTTCAAAAACCCAACCCAACTACAGTACAGCATGAAACAAATCTCTAATTCAAAGCTGGAGCAAATTCTCTCATCCCTCCCTATGACTTTCCCTATTTGAAAATGGCTGCACAAACATTTCTAATTTGTGTGCCACACCAATTGCAACCTGCCCCTCCTGCCAAGTACAGCTGCTGGGTCAGTCCACACATGCACAGGCTCAGTGCATCTGCTGCCTCTGGCACACTGCTCTTCACTGACATCATCTCCACCTTCATGCTGTAGAAAATTCACCAGACAGGCACTGTTTATGTTCCTTTAGCCATAAGGCAATTACTGTAGGCCAACAGATGCCTCCATCTCATCTCCAAATGCACACTCCAACCAGCACTGTGCCCCTGCTAAGCAGATACTTGGGCATGTGTCTCATTGGACACACGTCCTCCCCGCAGCCAGCACAGGCTAGTGCAGATACACCAAAACATCAGTGGCACAGCCAAGGCAGAAACACCACCCCTGCCAGTCAGCAGAAGCCTTGGCCAGTTCCCATGGAGCCTGAGCTTCATCTCACCCTGGGCTTCACTGCAAGACAGCACTATTCTACAACACCACAGCAATGTCCTGCAAGGCCTTCCCAATTTCTGCTAGTGTCTGAAAACTAGTTAGGCAGTAACACCTGGAAAAACTGCAAGCCACAGCTCAGAGAAGGAGAGACTTCCTCCTGGTGCCATGGTACCCAGCTCCAGTCCCAGCTCACCACAGCATGCAGAAAACTCTCCAGAGGTTTCCTCTCCTTGTCATTTACTCCAGACCACCTGGTCCCACCAGCTCCAGGGTCTCAGTCCAAACAGCTGCCATCACCAGGTTTGGGGAAGAAGCTCTTTTACAAACTTGACCTACAGCTATCCCACCAGGCAGTTTCCTTTTGCCCCCTCATAAAGAATGATTACAGCTACTATTTTCTGAGCCTGTTAATAATAATATATGAGCCAATAATAATAATTCTTAGGCTCACAGGAACTACAGTGTGTCTCCAATTGTAGAGGCTGTGAAACTCAACCTTTTCTCCTCACCCCCCCCCCCCCCTTCTGAAAATACTGCTTGGGAATAAAGTCGGCATCTGGAGGCACAGGAGTATATCTGAGGGACAGAAGAGGTGCAGGAGGGAACGGAGGGATCTGAAAATGAAAGATGAGGGTGAGGCTTCACATTACAACTGAACCAGGGTAATAGGTCACTGCTGCCAAAAAAAGGGGGGGCCCATTTTCACCTTTCTTTCATTCCTTACCTTTCACTGCTGGCAAAACAAATCTCGCCCCTCCTTAGTGGCAGCTCTGATACGAGCTTGAACCTGGTGAACAGGTTCAGCTCTCTGTCCTAGGAGAAAACAATTAACTTTTTTATGATTTTGGGCAAGTCAGCTTTCCAAAAGCCGAAGAAGCTGTATCCACAAGGCAAGAACTATGGCCACAGAGCCAGGGGCAAGGAATGATCACCTCTCCTAGGAGGAGCAAGTGGTTAGATTGGGTCAGCCACAGCAAGAAAATCCATCCCAATGCACATGAAACTGCAGTTTCATCTAACAAGGTGACTGGTCAACACAAAACAAGTGACCTAGCTGAAAAGCCTGTAATAAAGGTGTTTGCTGATACTCTTAAAACAGGTAGCTTTACCTATTATCAAGGTGTCCACACCAGTAGCATTTATGAAGGAAGCCATGCAGATGAAAAACAACACTAAAACTGAACAGACACAAACTAGACAGAAATACAAGAGGTACTGCAGGATTTCCAGTAATAATTTTCTCTATTTCTAAATTGGACTTTGTTATTATCAAACAAGATGGCTGCCTTCATTACTATGTTAAAGAAATGTCTGTTTTCATTACAAACTTAACAGTTAATTTCAGGGTGAATTTTTCTTTTCCCATTAGCTTCTACATCATCAGATGAACAAAAATTATGCTTTTCTTTTATTAAAAAAAAAAAACAAGCCTATATTAACTCCACTGTCTTTATTTCTCTCCACCTCCTCTGCTCAATTACTAGAAGCAATTTACAGACAATAAATGTTAACTTCACAGCTGCCTGTATGAAGTATTCCCTTCATTTTATAGATGAAGTTACAGGCTATACAGAAATTAATATCAGCAAGGTCTACTTCAAAGCTGGATAAGCAAGAGGAACAGATGCACTCTTAGAGAATATAGATCATGACTATACTCTAGTAAAACTAATAATAAAGGATTAAGAATGTTGCCAATTGGATGTAAATTCTTTGAATGTATCTGCTTAAACACAGTAATAAACAAAAGCTTGCTTTGAGGTTTTGCTTGGGTTTATTCTGTTATTATTAGGAACAGCCTTATGAGATTTCAGATATACTGCTCACAGACCAAACATTCTTGCTTTACTAGTAAACATTGCTTAACTGCTCACCTCAGGACTCAGAGAGGGGTCTCTTCCCAGTTGGTGCATGGTCACCAGGAATCTACAGCTGGAAACTCTGTACATAATTTTAATCGATACAGATAAGCAAACCAGGAGAGAGTCCAGTGTTATCTGACACAGCCTCATGGGCTTTGTCAGAGCTAGGAGGAGCAAGAACCAGTGTCTGTTGTTGCCAGCTGCCAGCCATGACTGTGAAAAAGCATTGGGAGTAGCAACACTAAAGGGGAAAAAAGAAATCCAAAGGTGCAGTTTTATGCAGGCACTCTTCTGATGATAACTGCTCCTTAAGGCTTCATAAAAATGCACAGCCAACTTGTCTTCTTCCACACATTATCAGAGCTCAGAAATAGCACCTGAGTCTAGTTATACAATTCAGCAGGCACAGCTTCTCCTAGGAAGCAACCACCACTGGCATGCAGGTACTCCAAAGGCTGAGTCATCTCAATAGGCCCTTCAAGGGAAAATAATCCTATTAAGAATTGGTGTGCTGGTTTTGAAAGAAAAAAGGAGTGTTAATTTTGGCAGTTAATTACACTGCTTCCACTCCATCCATTTTCTACCAAACCTAAAACCTGAACATTAGTAAATTTACCATGTTCCTCTATCCACCCCCAAGGTCCTTTCTTGACCCTAATTCCCTCTTTAGCCAGCAACTGCCTGTCATTGCCCATTTTTCCTTATCCCTGACTAACACAAATTAGTATTTGTACAATCGCAGAGCTTGAAAAACGAATTTATGGCTTAGGCCTTCATTTCTAACCTGCATATAAATTCCTTCACCTGAGGACAGGTTATAGCACTGCCCCTCTCCCAAACTCTTCCAAAGGGGTGGACTGAGAAAGAAACCAGTGGCTTAGGTCAAGAATTTTACTTTTTAGACTGGTAGATCCGTTGTGGATACTGATTCACTGATATTTTTCTAATATAAGAAACATATAAAGCCTAGAATTTGATATCTGCTTTTTAATTAAACTGAAATAAGTAAATCACAGCCTGTTGCCATGGAGAATGAACAGACACGGCCTCTTGACTCCAGGGCAGGATCAAGCAGGAGAGGCAGACAAGGCTGTTAAATTAAAAACACCTATTTTAAAGCAAATGGTCTTGATAATTAGCAAAAAAATGTGGCATAGGGAAATAATATAACCATATGGCAGGAAGTGGTTTTCAAGGTGAACTACAAAGCCATTTTAAATAAATTAATAAACTGCTGGAGCTGCTGGGTCATCCACAGAATCACATATGCAGGATTAAATGTGATTTTTAAAATATAACAAAAAATAGTGATTACCTCTTCTTTCACTTTCCTACCTATAGCCTGCATCTGTATCTGTTCTTATTTTTAAGGACATTTTTCAAGCAATTAATGCTTGCACCTATTTGCAGTTACCAGAGAATCATCAAATTCAGACATTTTCAAAAGCCTTGCAGTTTATCCTGAAGCTAGAACCAAGTTTATGGGACATAAAACGTTTTATCTATACTCAGTGTCATCACACAATCCTGGTAAGGTCATCAGGCACTAATAATCATTCCTGAATCTGTGCATCCTTGTTATCACTTCACAACAAAGTGACTTTGGAGAGAATTTGCCCTCCACACACCATGTGCCTGATCCTGTGCTACACTTCTCAAGAAGCACAGCTCAGAGAGAGTCAAAAAGTAACTCTGGTTTATCAGTGGGAGGCTGACAGCATATCCATGCTTGGCTGGTGGACAAGAGCCTTGCACATTCCCTTCCCAGTTTGTCTGGAGCACAGGCCATCAAAATATTCCACCTCTTTTAAGATACTTCTGCCCTGCTCAGATCTAAAAGAGCTGCAGCAAGGAAACCCCCTCATCACCTTTTTGAGCCCAATCAGGGCAAATCTGAGCAAGACTGCCTAACAAGTTCCAGTAAGCATGTGGCCAAAGTGCATCAAATTCATAACAGCTTAAAATACTTGAAATAAACTGAACCTGATGACTCAGTTTCAAAAATGTACTGTACATTCTTTTAAAGGGAAGGGACAGATGAACTAACTTTCATTTCAAACCTCCCATCAACGCTAGAGAAAAAGCCAACCTTTTCTCCTATCCCATGAAGACCAGGTGTCAGCCACAATCATTTGGTCTTCCACAGCAGCTAATGACCCACATGAAATGAACGCTCAGGGTCTCAGATCAGACCCCTGTGACACAGCTAGTTGGTTATATTAAAAACCAGTCACGTTCTCAGCCCTCAGCAGCCCAACTTGAACCAGCTATTGACAACTTGCCTTCTGTTTTCCACTATGACCAAGAAACACCCACAAAGTGAATAGAGTTGGGACAGAAATCTTGGGAACAGCAGGAGTTGCGGGAAAATGCACAATTAAAATTAGTATTCTCTGTTTTCACAGTTTTGCCCAGTCTTGGAACATTTGCTGCTTTAACTAAAGTCACACTGCTTAAGATGTTTGGCTTCCATTAAAAATAAACTCCAGGTCCAAGTCAGCATGAAGATAGGCATAAACTTGAAAATCTGGTTCACCCTGAAGGACACCAAATCCTTAAAAATGCTAGGATGGGGGCAGCACATGTGGGCTAATTCATAGTTTTTGAACAGTCAAGGCTAACAGCAGTATCTGCCCAACTTCTTTTGTCATGCACCCCATTTCTTCCCAAACCCTGCAGCAAGAGGAGCAGTGAAATACCTCAGGACACATCAGCTAGAAGGTGCTACACGCCCTTGGCTTCCTCACCGCCCAGCACCTTCCCTGGCATGCCAACAGTTTCCTACTGCTTGAACCACAGTTCTGCAATACCACCCAAACACAAATGGCTTTGCCAGAAACTGTTTCTGCCCTCACTGGTACTTGGCACATAGAGGGCAGCAGGTGGCTTTGTAGTTCGACTTGCATTTAAGTTTGACTTGAAGAGATTTAACACAATTGTAAAGGCTGCCCAAGCATCTCCCTTTGAAAGGCAACTGTGTTTTCTTCTCCATCCACACAAGCCAAAATAACCACACAGAGGAAAACTCCTTCCCAGGGATACTCCCAGTTGGACAAAGACAGGGTTTAGGGGCACCTCCATTAAAACATAAGCCAGTGGTCACTTGCCATATGAAGGAAGATCCTAAGCATGCCCAGGAGAGATTATTTTCAAATCACAGCATACTGGGTCACAAGCCAATAATATTTTTTTAAAAAAAACAACAACAACAAAAACCATGACAACAACAACAACAAAAACATTTAAACAACCAAAACCAGACAAAAAAACCCCACACAGTGTGATCAGCAGCATCACACTGAACCACACACACGAAAGAGGGGCTAAGAACCCTGCCCAGGCTGCCCACAGCTCCTCATTCCCATCACCAGTGCCACCGTGCCATCTCCATGCAAGCCCCACCTGCACCCCCAGCAAACATCCCCAGGGCCGCCTTCGCCCACCCACAAGCTTTGCCTGACATCTGTGCCCCCGGGAGCACTTCAAGCCCCACCAGCCAGGTAGCAGGCTTCCCAAACAAGCAGAAGCTTCAGCGGCCAGCCTTGCTGGGGTATTTTTGCCTCGGCAGTGCGGCTGCCCGGGCTCCCAGCGGGAGTTTCCAGCCCTAACCCTCGAGGAGCGTGTGGCACACGTGCGCGCCCGCCGCTGTCAACAACTTCCAGCCACCGACCCAGTGGGCAGGTCCCGGGGGGCTGGCCAGATCACCACCCCAGCACTGATCTGGCCTGGACGCTCGTAAACAGGACAGCGCTTTAACAAAAATAGAGATCACCTTAATATTATCCTTAACAGCCAGAAAGGTCACGACGTGGAGGTCCGTATCGGGGGAGGGGAGGGAGATGGGTAAGGGAAGGAGGGGGGTGGCAACGCACAAACCCCCAGGGTTTTAACTGTTTGACTGCCGTAAAAAATGAAATAACATGAAGTAACTGCAGACTAACGAGACGGACAGACCCCCATGCGCGGGGACTGCCCGGCTGCCCGAGCCGCGCTCACACGAGGGAAGGCGGCGGAGGGACCCGCGGGAGGGCGGGTGTGGAAAGCAAATAACACCCCCAGCAAGCGCCACACACGCCGGGGTCCCACATACACACACCCCTCGCCGCCGCTTACCTGTGCGGGCCGGCGGCCCTCAGTGTCCCATGGCAGCCCCGTCCCGCCCCGCCCCGCCCCGTCCCGCGGCGGGCACAGGAGCTCCCGAGCCTTTGTTGCGCGGAGGGGAACGGGAGCGGGTCCGGGTCCGGGTCCTGTCAGCTCATGTGACGCGCGGGCTCGGTCTCCGCTGCCCCTCCTTGCCGCTCTCCCCTGCCCGCCCTCGGCCGGCGCTCGGCGCAGGCCCCGCAGCCCGGAGCGGGTCTCGGGCCCGACTGGCTGCTGGCGGAGCGGCGGCGGGGAGGAGGAGCCGGCGGCGGGGCGGGCTCGGCGGCGGGGCCGGCGCGGAGGAAGGCGAGGAGCGCTCTGGCGGCGGAGCGCTGCCGGCCTGGGGCGGGGGCGGCGGGCGCTGCCCGGAGGGCCGTCCTGCCCCCCGCGCCGGGAGCGGTAATGTGGAGCCCCGAGCCGGGGTTTGTTCCCCTCCTGAGGCTGCTGGCGATGCGCTTGGGGCCCTGATGCACAGGCCCGGGCCTGCCGCTGCAGTCAGGAAAGTAAATAAAAACGTAATTATGCGCTTTCTAGTTGGGGCTCGCAACGAAAGAGAGGAAAAACCCTCGTTTTCTCCAGAAGAGATCTGAGAAATAGCAGTGCTGGATCAGATCAGCATCCTGCCTTTGAGGCCACAAACCCTAGGAGTCGGCTACAAGAAACAGCCCACGACACTGCCCCAGAAGACTATGACCATGATCCTGTGGTCAGGCACTTACCAATAGCTGGGGTCTTCATATTTAACAGCTCCCAAAGGATTTTTTTTTAAAAATACATTCAGTATTTTTGGTTTTGAACCATTTGAAATGTTTTTGTCTGCTCCACCATGCAGCAATCATCCAGCCCTCTTCTAAAGAGAGCATTTAATCCTTTTGTTTGCCAAACTCTAAGTAGGGGGCAGAGATTCCTGCAGGTCTTTAAAACCCCAATATGCCATTTTTCTTCACAATCCAAGACTGAAAGACAACACCACCAAGCCAGGACTTGTAGAGGAGACACAGGTGACATTTCTATCAAAAATGCAGACAGCTCAGAAAACCTCAGATTCCCTCATCAAACACAACCACCAATTCAATGAGCAGCTTCCCTGCCATCCCAAGATTGCTATTCCACGGGCATCAGTTTCCTAGACATCACAGCTGACATTAAAAATGGCACCCCAAAAGCCAGCACATACACAAGAACCTACAGACCATCAAACTTCCTCTATAAAGCAGATGCAATAAGATCAGCAGCCATTCACAGCACAACAAAAGGCTGTGAAATTCAGCCAGTCATACAGATAACTTTACACCTGCTCTGAGGAGAACCGGTGATCTGCTTTATACACGAAAGTCACCCTTCCATAAAACAGATACAAATTTGCTACAATAAAGGTACACTAGCAACAATAGCAATTTTGGAAAATAGGTTTTCAAGGAATCAAGGTTTATTTGGTGTTTGTCTAATGCTACCAAAATTAACAGGGATTGGAAAAGTCTCTAGCCACATTAGCTTTCTGACAATCTGTTTTTATGGTTTTTATTTTAGTCTCTGCTGTAGCATTCTCCCCTGCAAACACATGCTCCTGCTGATGATAATACTCCATACTAAAATCCACTCATAAAATAATCTCTTAAACTACTGGCTCTGAAAGGGTGTTTTTCCCCCATGTCTCTCCTGCTAACCTTCAGGCTCTTCCTTTTGCAACTCATTATAGGAAGCAAATCCATAGATGCAAACATAAGGAATAGAACCAGATACCACCAGAGCATCAAATATGAAATACGTCAGTACCACCTCACAGACAGAACAATCAACGCCTTTCCTCCCATAGCAAATCCACTGAAATTCTTTGTTCTTGCATGTACTTGCCTCAAATCACTACAGTTCATCACTTCATCCAGCACATGAAATACCCCACAGAAACAACGTGAATGAAACAAAATAATTGCTGTCTTACAACAAGCACATACAGTCAGCCAGTAATGGACATTAGGAGAGTATTTGTGAGACAGCAACAACATGAACGCCTCAATCCTTACCCCAAAGGAGACCAAAACCTTCCCAAAAGCTAAAGCTTGGCATTAAAACTTATAATCCCTTGATACTAAAGCAATGGATTTAAGGGAGATGTTGCCTGCCTAGCCTGCTACAGCCTCCCCGCTGACCTCTCCTTTGTCACCAGCACAAACAGCCCTTTTTCGCTAGAGGTCCATGAGAAAACCAGCAGCCTGTCAGTCACTGCTGTTTACACCCCTTTCCACTTCATAGGTGCTCCTTTTTTTTTTTTCTCAAGTGGTCCAATTGATTAATCTAATTAGATTAAACTAAGAGCAATTGCATCTAACCTGTAGCTAGCTTGAATATTGCTGCTTTCTGTCAGATCTGATAAAAAGACCCTGAGCCCAATAGCTGTTTGCTTTTTCTAGCTCTATCAGTTGATCTAATACAAGATATTACCTTTCACCACAAACCTTGCTTCCCTAGGATATTTAGACCATCATGGCTAAAATACCATTTTAATGTTTTACCTTAACTGATTCCTCCATATTCTCTTATCTATGAAGTAGAATATGATAAAATGTATTCCCTTCTGTATCACTTCTTTCACTGTTTTCATAAACATAATATCCAAGTACCTTCTCAGACTGCATTAGCTGTCTACCTTCTGTCATATGAAGGGTTTTTTTTGGTTTGGTTTGGTTTGGTTTTTTTTGGTTGGTTTTTTGGTGAGGGGGGGGGTTGGGTTTTTTTTTGTTTTGTTTTTGTTTTGTTCTCTCCTCAGGAAGAAAATTATGCATGGAACAAAGTTTTGGTTTTGTGATGGTTTCTGCCCTCTATTCATGTTGCTTTGTGTTTATACCATAGAAAATGAGGACAATGGCAGTTTATGTGATAGATAGACCTTACTTCCCAAGGAAGCTAATTTCAGAGTGTTGTGCCACCCATAGAAACATTCTCCCGCACAAAGCAACATTTTACTATGTTATTCCCCACCAAAGAAAAGCTAATCCATATTCTTGACATTTGGGACAGAAACTTCATAAGGCAAGAACAGCATTTTCCTTTCTCCAGAAAAAGAGTTTCAACCTGTGATCCTCAGTATGCAACGTTCAAACAGATTGTGGCAGATTATTAACATACAGGCCAGCGCTCTATACAGTTATAAATAGGAAAATCTGGAAACCAAAAGGAGTAACATGCCTTTTAATTGCACTGAGGCAGACTATCATAGGACAGCCTGGAAGGGAAATGGTGGAGACAGATTATTTAATACTAAAAAAAGAGAGGGAATTTACTTATGTGTAAGGAATCACACTGCTGTTCCTCAAAGAGGAACCCTGAAAGATCCCACGTGTCTACAAAGGCAGTAGGTACAACATACAAGCTACTGAAAGACAGAAACTGAGGTGAAGAGAGGAATCATCTGTGCTCAAGCACTAAAAGCAGAAATGCCAGAAGACCTCAGGGAGACAGTAGACAGCAGATTTAATATGTTTTTGCAATGTGATATGGCAGAAAAAATCATGCAGTTAATTTAATTTGGGGTTGTAAAGGCAGAGACCTCTTCTCAGAGATACAGGCAATAGTCCCATTTTTTAATATAGTAGTGAGACCACAGCTCGAAGACATGTTTAGTTCTGGACAACGCGGTGCTAGCTACATGTCAACAACTTGGAGGGAAATAAAACAAGAGGAACATAAAAAGATGGAAGAGATTACAGCATGTGTAGGTTGGCCAAATAACAACTGTGAGGAGCATCACGGGAATTGCAGATGAGAACTTCAGGGGCACAGAAGCACCAGGGAGCAAGAAAGAATGTTTAGGGTTGTCTGAGTGAGTATAAATGGTATAAATATAAAGTAAATTAAGTAAAGGAAAGATTAATCTACAAGACTGCAAGATAGCATCCCACAGGCGCTCCCATCACCTGATTCACACAAGACTATGGAGCGAAGCACATAAGAAAGCACTAAAGAAACCCTGACTGCAGGAAAGGATTACATGAGGACAATATGCCTTTGGGACCATTTTACTGCTCATTTACTGGGACATCTGCAGAGGAATAGGTCCCAGTCCAGTACGTGGAAATCTCCCTTCTCCACACCATTGCTGGAGGCACTAGTAGACCAAAATAACCACGCGGGTAACCATAGATGGAATCTTGTATTCAGAGGGACTGTTGGGAGGAAGGTCTATTGTCAGAATTTTTCTCTTTTAGCACTATGACATCCTTGAGATGTCACTGGCTCACCATCTGCAAAAAACCAGCAGTGGTGTTTTAATAAACATTCATTTGGATTACAAAGACTTTTGAATATATGTCTTGGACAGCACTAACCTCTCCCAAGGTCTGTGGCAGATACAGTAGTTAATTAGAATGAAAAAAAATCTTTACTATTCCATAGTTAGAGGGATGAAACCAAGATAGGATGTAAAAGATGTAACATAGGAAAGCTTGCACCCATAACACCTTTGCATCACATTGTGCCATTGTATTTTCTAGCCTGTTATACAGAATAGAAGACCTGACAGTTTAATAATTTTCTTCAAAGCAAAGGCTGATACACTATATTGCTGTTAAGCCCAGATGTGCCACACACTCATTGCTGGGGGAAGAAAAAACAGGGTGGGGAAAAAAAAAGCCAAAACAATTTTATAAATGTTCTGCAGGGAGCCTGAATGTCTTTTGGTTTTAATTTGGTCTATATTTTTTTAACACCACCCTTTAGGGAGGCATGTGCAGTGATCATTATCAGTTCATCCATACACAAAGCACACGAAGGTATAGTCCCCCATAAGTGTTGACCTTAAATTGTCTTTCTCTACATAGAAATGTCATGATCTTCATGAAGGAAACCTTTCTGCTTATTTGTGTAAATGAAAAACATGGCCTAACACACACAAATATACAGCAAATATAAGTGTACTAATATTTGACATAATCTTGTAAGGAAATGCTGAAGCATATGCTAAAATTAATTCATCAACCCCCCTAGCTTATCACAAACCTGTGACTGCTTCATTTGCACTCTGCTTAATGGTCCATCTTTCTCAGGACAACATGTTACAAATCTCTGTAATTTCATGCTCTTACCTTGCAGACCATGCTTAAAGAAAAGGATAAAATTAGAAAAAAGAAGCATTTTCTCCTTTCTTTTAAATGTAGCTCTTATCTAAGTGCTCAGACAGGCACTGTCAGCTCTGAAAATTCAAGATTAATCAAGCAATTAAGAATTGATATCTAGTGACTTATCATGACTGGAAATGAGAGATGCTGCATTCATTTTAGTTCTGCAAGAACCCAAAATAGCTAACCTGATTTTTGTGGACAGCAAGATCTTAAATCTTATGGGGAGAACAGTTACAATTCCTTCTATTAAAGTGGCTCCTTTAGAACCCCCATCTGTGTTCTGCACATTCCTTAGCAAAGGGCCAGTCTGTACAGAGGGCCACGCTGGAAGAGCTGCACACTTCAGATTCACACCCTGCCTTTACCTAAATGAGTCTGAAAGTGTACGGAAATCCCAAGAGAGCCATGATGAAGTTTTGCTTTCTCTCCCCCATGTGCCAGCACAGCATTGCACTGCACTGCTTGAATGAATAACCCAACTGAGCAGGAATTACATCACTTCAAAACTGTGGCTTCCTTTAAACATTAAAAAGAATGGCAAGCATTTCCATTCACCTAATTATCAGCATTATCACCTCTCCTCACACCTCCTTCTCCAACATCTAATTGTTATGATGGTAGGGACTTCCCTGCTTCCTTCCTTGGGAGTGGAGAGAGCCTTTGCAACTCAGCTGCAGTAATTTGCTTTCCAGGAGCTCAGGAACTTCTTCAGCAATCAGAAAGACTTCATGGGTTGGATGAGCAACAACTCAGCACATTCCCTCTGTAAACATGTATTTGGAGAATTACGGCATATGTATTTGGGCTTTCTCTGGTAATTTGGATATGATGAGCTTTCCTTATTGTCAAAATTATGGATGCCTCTATAAAAGAGGGAAGTAACTTCTGTAGCTTTGCTACCTCAACTAGGCAGATGCAGGTCTCATTGATACCTGCATGAGAAATCAAAAATGAAAAGCAAAGTGCAACAGAACCCATCAGGAAGAAACTTTATTTTTCCCAAAAAACTATAAGTAGCTCAGCAGCTCTTATGTAGCCAGCTACTGGCTTCTTCCTGGACAACCTGATAGAATTAAGAACACAGAAACCTGAATTCTGTTCCAAACTTCACCTCTGATGCTCTGTAGTCTTGGAAATGTCATTTAAATTCCTGAGTCTCCATTTTTTCCACGCATGAAGCTGAAATGACATACTGAGCCTCGCAAGAACTTCTGAAACCTCTGATTTTAATAGTACATGTCAGTGCCAAAAGCACCATTATGGGCATTACGGCACTAATTCTCTCACAAGGGAGGGAAGCTCACTGTGTCACAGGTATTTTGGATACAATTATTACTCATGGAAGTGCTCAGATATCATTGCACAAAATTGTAGGCAGATGAATCTTTCAGATGGGATAGAAAGCAGAGGCCCTGACAGGTTATTAAAAGACATAACGTTTTGAAGAAGCCCATATGTTAGCTTTTTCATGTTCACCCTGTTCCAATTTGGATAATTACGTTCTAACTCTTTAAAGCAGGGTGGCTGACCTGCCTGGCCCTACCAGCTGTATATCCAAATCTTCATGTGGCCCAGAGTGATACAACACAACCCACATATTTCAAGAAGCTGAAGGAAAAGAGGAGCTCTAGGAGAGGTTCATCAGCTAGCGAGAAAGATTTCTTCCTGGAACAGGAGCCCTCCCCTCCCGCTGAAACAGTCCTTCCTTGAGAAGCAGCTTCTCTGTGTCACTTCCCACAGGAACCTGCCTGGTACTGTCAGGGCACTATCACACTTTGTCCCCAGGCAGCTGCATAGTGGCAGCTCTGTAATGCACAGATGCTGTGAACATTGAAGATTCGCAGCTCGCAACACATTCCAGCAGTTTACAGGCCTAGTTATTAATAGTGAAGGACCTAGTGACATACTAGTTACTAATAGTAATCTGCATTTCTACTTTATCATTAAGAAAGAAATACATTTCATCCCTCACAGTAAGTGAAGCCTGGCTTGCCCAAGAATCAAGCAAGAGAAGAAACTTATGGTTTTCATTCTTCTCTTGGAGATCGCTGGTGCTCTCTGAGCTGCTCCTTTTTTCTTTATAAACTCTCGATGATAATTCACTGTGCATTGCACATCTTGACCACCACAGAATCCCAAAACACAGCAATATCTGAGCCTTCATCAGTTTCCTGACATAGTAAAGAAGAGAAGCAGCATTTGGTGCAAAGGATTTTTTTTCATCACAGACACACAGTAAATTTTCCCAAACCCAAGATAAGATTCTTCCAAATGGTGAAAGTAGTGTCAATTCCAAGCAACCCCAAACATGTGGCTAATTTTGCCTTTCAGATGCCGCTCTTGACCCAGTGATGGTGTCAGCAGCCACTCTCCTGTCCCTCACATGGGCAGTCCTGTGCCAAGACATTGGTTTCTGATGGAGCAATTGCTCCAGACGGCATGGATGCAAAAGAGGGGAGCCTGTCCTGTCCCCATCTCTTCACAGGTGCTGGTGGCACCTGGGCCATGGCGCAGACCTTTGAGGAGTGTCAGAGTCACCAGCCCCAGAGGTAGAAGACAATCATGACTGGGGATGTTCTATGTGGCTGTAGCTGCCCACCCCGGGGAGTCTGTGGTCTGAAGGTTACCAGGGAAGCTGGCTGGGGCATGTGGGCACACAGGGGACAGGAAAGAGACCAGAGAGGACCTAGGGCACCATCTGGTGGCTTCACTCACTGTTTTCCCTAAATCCTTGCCTCACAGGGTCATAATATGGCATGGCCAAGGGCTGAAAGAACACAAAGTCTTCCCAATAGACAGCCCACCTGGAACAAGAGACCCCTGCCCTTGGCCCAGACTCGCACACCTGTAGGGTAGGACAGCAGTGCAAACCAGAGCCATAGTAACCATTTTTCTTGGGTGCTGTTCAGTCAAGCACTTCCCTCAATAAAGAGCCAGCCCTAGCTGGGTATTTAGAGATGATTTGCAGTAGAGACACCCCTGAGAAGGCTAAAGAAGAGAAGTCAGAAGTAATGAAGGAGAACACTTTGGACATGTGTTTCACTGCCATTATCAACCACAGTAAGGTCTTGTCTGCAGATAAAGGCAAAATATAGTTTGCACTGTTTCATATGACAAACCAGTACCCACGCAAGAACTTGTCCTCTGCAGAAAAAGACCAAATCAACAAACCTCTCAAGTGCACCCTGGCTTTTGCCTTCTCAAATAAGGATTTGCTGTAAAGCATTATGAAGGAGTCAATTTAAAGGGAATAGATGACCTCAGTGTCACCAACACCCTTTGTAGCAATGCACTCTCAAGACCAAAGGCTCATGTCTGGTGAAGAGGGCAAAGGATCCTAGTCGTAACACAGCACCTCCTTTAGAAGAAGGTAGGCAGTGCATTTCCACCTCACACCACTGCTTACCTTAATAACAGGTCTCCACTTCCCTGAAATCCTGTCAATAGAAAAGGATAAATCAATACCTGGGAATCAAATGTTATATCACTACCAGGGAGCCTGCTCTGTGCATAACAGCACCATGCTGGGGGAAGCAAGTGAAGCTGAGGCCCTTAGAGACACAGTTTTAAACAGGAATCCATTCTCAGCATTCAGTTTAAAGCAAAATGTATAGGGTGAACACAATAAGCCAGTCACTGCTTCTCACATTTGTGAAGCTGGGGAAACTGATCCATAATTTCTTTTTTTTTTTTTTTTTCCCAATTGCCTAACACTTAGAAATGAACACATTTCCTCTTGCTAGTAGCACTCATTTTTTGCACCTATTCTCATGGGCCACAGAGCCAGGTAAGACAAAAAGACCAAATGACAACAAAAAGATCAAGTGACTGCCTTTTCCCTGAACAAATCTCGGCTACGGAGTAGCTATACCAATATTATACGAATTATATTTCATAGTCTCTCCTACCTGTGCCTTCAGGCATTTCCTCGTACCACCCTGGAAAACTCCATACCATTTAAAACCATCCCTGCTCTCACAGCCTTCTGCTTTATGCTTTTCTCTCTCACACAGGCTGTGGTTGCCCATGACACATAATACTAAAGAAGTGATTTGAGACTGTGGCTTCATAGATTCAAACTTCCTTTTTCTCATGCAGCAGCCTTTTAGCCTTCCTCACAGGGCCAACCTAAAAGCCATTGAAATCAACACAGCAACCCACACCCCAATTTAGACAAAGTTTGGCACACAGCCCAAATCCTCACATTTGCCAGTGTTTCTTAGAAATTTTTACTTTTCATTTTATTGATCAAATCTGGTATGATTCTTTCATTACTTTAGCACTGACTGTTCTAGAATAGCATTTTCAATTCCAAATACTGTTCTTTCTCTCATGGTTTATTTTAAACAGCTTCAGCTTTTTTAATATATAGAATTGTTCAGGCATAAATGTAAGAAACACACTACTTAAAAAGGTACCAGAAACTCAAGACAAATCAGCTCACTGCAAAAAGAGATCCTTGCCAGGAAATTTCCAGTAGCATCCAGTATTTTTAACATCTATAAAATTTAAAAAACAAAACACAAAGCCTAAGCATCATTGTTTTGAAAGTTTTTACTTTTCATCTAATCCACCAGCATCTGCTAAATATTTTATTGCCATACTGCAACATATTTATAATTCATCTCATCATTTCTTCAAATTTGTTATGGAAAGAAATTATTATACCTGTACAATCCTCTGTAAATTCTTCTGTGAACACAAATTTTTCCTGGTCATATTAGTAAAATGTAAAACTTTTTACTTCAAAAATATTTATAATTGTTGTGATCACTTAACAAATTATAAATGGATCTAATAAGACACACTGTCCATCCATTGCATTTTCTGAAATGAATTCCTCAGTGCTGGGAAGAGAAAAAGCATTTTTCTGTGGTTAAAGAAAGTCCAAATTGCATGTTTGAAATCTTTTCTAATAAAAAGAGCAAAGCAATAAGCGGATTATCTCTTTAAACATAGTATAGGAAGGTTGGAGGCCCCGGAGACATTTTCCACAGCCTCTATCTCTGATACATAGCAACATTATCTTCAGCTAGAGAGGGTCCTATGACCCTGGAGCTCAATTTTAATTTGATCTTCTTCTTTAAAGAAGTTTCTACAATTCCTCTCAAGTTATCCTGCATATTCTTATTTTGGGTTGGTTTTATTTGGTTGTTATTTCGTTGTTGTTTTTTAATATGAGATAAAACAGCCTCAGCTTTTTGATCTGCTGGTTTGATCATCTTATACAGCTATTTAATGTAACTTCTTTCCTATCAGAACCAGAATATGCATCAGCACAAATGGTAGGCAAGTTCCAGCTGACAAGGGAGAAAGAACTTGGTTAGTAAATTCACTTCTAAGGCCTCCCTCCTCCTACCCCCTTTCAGAACTGATCTCCTTGGCCAATAATGTATGGCGGGGGGGGGGGGGGGGCGGGTAAAGGAGCTTTATAATCTCTACAACAGCCAGCTGAAACAAAGGCAAACCGATTTTTTTTGGTGGGGCAGAGGTACCATGCCTGCTCCCACAGAGGCTCAAAATCCCAAGCGATAACAATGCCCACTGCCAAGAAGAAAAGGAAACTGGTGAGCTCCCTCTGGACTTCTGCATGCTGGAGCCTGGCCCCAGACCCGCCTGGCTTTATGCAGCCCCAGCAAGGGAGCTTCCTCACATTCCCACCTCCTTGTTCCTCTTTCCTGTTCTGGAATGGGCGCTGTCACTGAGACAGGTTGTCAGGAAGGGATATTTCTCTGTGTTCCTTTTCTCCACCTTTATCTCGGTCAGCGCATCCAGCCCTTACAGTGTACTGCTGATATTGCTGAAGAGGAAGCATTTTCTTAGAGGCACTGATTTGAGTCACCCGAGGAAGGTCGCAGTAGGCATCTGTGACTACTTGATGGGATTAGCAGATTATCAGAAAGCCTGTCTGCTCTGGGGTTCCTGAGAAAGGGAAATGGGCAGCTGGATGCTTGGATCTGATTAAACTATGCATGAAGTCCTGTTGGCCATTTCGGCAAAGCCGCAAGCACAGAGTCAGATGGGCGGCTGCAGGTCAGGATCGGAACATCAAACCAGCAAGCAGGGAAATCTCTGGATTGTCCTGCCACTTGCAGAGGATCAACAGTAAAGTATTTCAGCTGAGGCAGGTGAGAGAAACCTTCACAGATTGCCCATTCCCAGAATAAGTGCTTGACAAAAGCAGCTTTTCTTTTGCATCAAACAACTTTGCTGCAAAATAGCCTTGTTGCATCAATGCAGACTGAGCCCCGAGGGATTTTAACAGATATATTCTGTTGTTAATGAAGGGCAGTTTAGAAGGGACAAGGGGCTCACAATTCCCTCGTGGTTGTGCTCTGAAGTCAGTGTGGATCTCTCCATGTATCTGCATCTCATCAGGGATGTAAAAGAGTAGCTCTGCCATACAGAAAGATGTCTGGTCCACATAGGGTCAGGAATCTTCCCTGTTAGATATTCTCATACAATGTATCAGAGGATTCTTCTAGAGTTTCTTGCTTCTTAGGTGTCTGCAGAATGATGAAAAGGAGAAAAAAGAAATGAAGGGAAATTATTCAAAAGATGATTAATTAATTCTTAATAAGCAGACGTTCTGTTAGAAATGGCTATAAGTGATCTGCTGAAACAGAAGCCACTACAGTGAGAAATGCTGCTCCACCAGAGACTAAAGTGACTAATCCAGCCCAAGGGATAAAGATGCCTCCTTTACTAGTCACTCTTCCCCAAAAAAACTGTCAGACAGGGAGGGGAGGGGAAATTGGACTCAGTAAGAAAATAAATCACTTGGGATTCTGTGAAGGAGGAATTCCCTGACCTCCTCAATCCTGTTTCTTCAACAGTCGAGTCTATTCCTCACGACCGTTCCTTGTGTAGACAAGGCGCTGACAGACTGATATTTTAAGTGCTGTGTGGCACAGGCCTGCTGTAAGCAAGGTTACACAGCAAGCAGCTAAAATGCCACCGGCTGAACTAAGCCCTACCTACACTAGCATTTTCTCTGTTGCCACCACCAAAGGGAAACACTACAAAAGTGCTGAGTGGAGGCACCCCCAAAGCATGCGGGATTAACCCCTTGCTATCCAAACTGGGCTAGAGTGACAGCATGCAAATGCTTTTTTCCTGAGGCTTTCTGCCCTACTTCCCTTTACAGCTTCCCCTCAATTGTGCAGCCTCCCGCAGCAAGAGTTGGGCTGGACCCTCTGAAGCACACTGAGTTCAGCAATCTCAGCTCCCACTCACAGGCCAAACCCACTGACCCATAAGTCTCACTCTTACGGAAAACATCCTCCTATATTCTGGCAAAGACAGCTGGAGGATAAGTATCTCAAGTGGTCACAGCCCAGGATGACTGAGGAAAGCTGATCAAACTGCTTCCAACCATAGTAGATAGTGCAAACTCTCCAGTGCTGAGCTCATGGGATCCATGCCACTGACACTTCCCTTCCTCCAGACCAGCACAAGAACTGAGGACACTTGCTGTCTGCTCACAGTGTGAGGGTTCATCCCATCCCCTCTCTGCTTTCTTCTCCTCTCTTTCTCCCATCTCTGCTTTGACCTCTACTCCACCCTGGCCAAGGCTGACAGTGCCAGACCCATTCACACACAGATGTTCCTCTGCTGTTGCTTTGTTGCTGCTCTGTTTTACAGACCCTCTGTCCCTCCAAGCAGCAGTTGAATGGTGTGGGCCACACACAAGTAAATCAGCACAGCCTAGACAGCTCTCTTGTAGGGAAAAACCCCACACATACTTCATCTTACCATCCAGACTGAATCATTTCAGAGGGAGCAGCTGGTAAAGGTATACAGAAAAACAAACAGGATCAGAAAGAGAGCCCCTATCCAAATAATTCAAAATGCAGCAAAACACAAATGCAGGGATGCTGTCTTTTCCAGTGCACCATATAAGACAAGCCCAAATAGATCAACCCATCCTTCCCCTCAATAATCAGGAACCTGCCACTGCTATTGCTACTACTGCCATGGTGGTGACACAGCAGTAACTGCAGGAGGCCAGTGGCCATTGGGACCAGATAACACAACAAATAGCTCTGACACAAAGGGGGCTGCTTGATTTTAGACCACCTTTTCCTAAAATGTGGGAGTTGTGAAAACATCTCGGACACATGTCCTTCATGAAAGAGAAGGCTGGTGCAACCGAGGAAACTCTCCCCAACAGAACATTAATAGGAGAGAGCAGCAGATGTTTTCCAGGAACATCTACTAGCATTGGAAGAGGATATATTTTTTTAAGCAGATAACAGGTCTTGAGAAGAAAAGAAAAATTAGGTTCTGAGGACAGGAAGGAAATGTTTCCTGGGGTGCCTGGTGCAAGTTTTATCCATATGAAAGAGCTGATGCCTACCAAAGGCAGGGTAGAAGGCTGTGTGAGCCTCTGATCTGCTTCATGTGGCCCCCACAACTGATTTACACCTGCATATTCCTAGTTGCTTCCATTTTCACTATGAGGGAATTTAGTTCCTTGTCTCTCATCATTCTCAGCCCAACAAGAAGATCCAAGTCCACAAAATACCCACAACTGCCTTTTCTTGAGCACCAGAGCTGACAGCAGAGATTGTACAAGCCCAGCCTCTGCCCAAACCATCTTAGCTTCTGCTACCATGAAATGGCTCTCAGGTGCTTAATGCTGGTGAGAGGAAAGTTGTGTTCAGGGTTTGCTGTTGGTGCACAGTTTCCTTCAGCCCAGAGAATGTCTCAGCTGCCTAAATAATCTGGAAGGGGCAATAACAGGACCAGCACCTTCCCAACTTTCCATGAATGCCCATCTTGTTCAGAGGGAGCAGTGATGCCAAACCCCTCAGTGCCTTTCAGCACACGTCATACAGCAAAACATCTGCACAAAACTGTGAGCGCCAAAAGTGGTAGAGCTGCAGGGGCCAGGGTTCTGCTGAAAGAGAGAAGAGAGGCTACATGTGCAGCCCAGCTTCTGAGTGCATGCCACATCTCATTTTCCCCTTTTGGTGGGACTGCAAACACATTTACTGCCTGCTAGGTCGTGAGACTATGTGGGGTTTCTTCCCCCAGGTGCCCAGGGCATATGGGAACTTTCCAAGAACATGACCCTGGCCCTTACCTTCCTTGGAGGATTCTTTCTGTGTGATGGGTTGTTTGTGTTGTTCTCGAGGCTAGAATAGACATCAACTTGCTGCACATCCAGGCTCTGCACAGAGAGAGAGAGAAGGCGTCAAATCAAATACTTAGGTTTAAAAAAACTAATTACCCACTGGGTTGCTCCCCATATCATGCCTGACATTTTTTAGGGACCCCTGCCATCTCTAAAATTTTTAAGTTCCTGACCTTAACTTGGGCAAACTTGGGCAAAAGAAAATCCTTTTCCCCTGAAGTCCCTACAGTGCAGCTGCATCATCGTTTTTTCAGGCTTACAGAGACAGGCCTTGATGTGGCCTACCCTGTGTAAGGCAGTGGAGAAGAATGCCAATGACCCTGCCTTCCTCTGCTCCAAAATTGTGCCAGAATGTAAAGTTGTGCACCAGGGTGACCACAGGTAAGAGGCAGTGCTCTGCACCACCCAAGACTGTTTAGGTGCCTGACAACCACAAGTTCTTGTTCATGATTATTCTGGGGACAAAGGTGAGACAACAGGAGACGCTGGGGGTCCTGAAGCACAGAAGCTGTCGAAAATGAACACAATATCTGCTTATTGTGTTTAAATGAACACAATTCTGTTTATAGTTTGTTGGGTTTTTTTTCAAGCCAGAACTCTCCTTTCTTCTTTGAGTAAACAAAGAATAATAAAAAAAATCCATATGCTCCCAGGCCCTCAAACATGGTCCCACTCAGCTACAGAGAAACACACACACCCCCTGCATGTATATGCACTCGTTGTCCCCCAAGTAATTGTGTCACAGGAGATGCATGTCAGTTTGAGTGATATTCCAGATCTGCCTGAAGGATCAAACATAACAATCATGAGGACTTTTCCATGTGTGTTTCAAGGATGACAGCAGGTTGCCAAGGTGGCTGTTTCTCTGGCAACAGGAAGATGGGAGGAGCTCTGGCAGCAAGAGGGGCAGATGGTATTAGTGGAGAGAGCAAGACACCCTGTAATGCAGTGAGAAGGATGAGTAAAACATGGAGGCTTCATTGGGGGCTGCCAATTACTTGAACCCTCATAATTTCATGCAGAGTTGCAAACTCTCAGCCATGGCCAGCAGGACAGTGCTTTGAACAGGGACAGAAGATACAGAAGCAGCACTGGGGAGTGAGTCTTAGAATAAACAGGCACTACGACATGAGTTGGCCACAGTGAATGGCTCTCACATTCCCACTGCTACTCTGGAAAAAGCCAGATTATTTCACCTGTCTGCTTCCTGCTCCCAAAAACCTGCTTTGCCTACTCAGACTCCCACCATTTGCACATGCACATGTGCACACAGAAAATTCTACTTCCCCACACTCATTTTCAATTCCCTTTGTGATACTCACAGTGAGGACATAGTCTTGTGTGCTGAGCTTCCAGAAGCCTGGCTCCATATCCCCTTGGCAGGACAGGCAGCCTCTTTCTCTACTCCACTCTGAAGCTACTTGCAAGTAAGGTGTTTAACTGACAGAAAAGATTCCCTTCCTTCCACATGCCTTCTTCCCATGCAGGCTGTTAACAATGCTGGTCTTTTTCTGGTCAGTTGGAGAGCTGGTGTCTCCAGCCACCATTTGCAAGTTAATTACTTTTACTTGGTCACTGATCACCTGCTACAGTCACAGTGAAGGCACACAGGCCACTTTCTTCCCTGCTGACAGATGCTTTCCTATCCCTGAGCAGCCTCCTGTCTCCCTCACACCTGGAAAATCTCCTGTGCTCTGGAACCTAACTGCACCTGCACTGCAGGAGCTCTGTTTGCTGCTTAAAAAGGCTTGTTTGAAGTGTAAACCAGATGAGGCAAGTCCCTCAGATTGTTATTTCCAAGCTGCTCATTAACTGAGCAGCTAAGCTGGAAGTCAGAGGATATACAGGTTTGGTTCTGGGCAGTGCAGTGAGGTAGAGCTACTCTACAACTGTAGGAGGACAGAGAGGTCAAGGAAGGCAGTGTAGAGAGAACAAAGTGGGTTCCCAGCTGCCCCCTTATTACCAGCCTTTTTGCTACCTTGTATGCTTTTCACTGCATACCCCCCACCAGGGACCACAAAATACATAGTGGCACATGGAAGAGCCACTGGGGAAGGTATTTTCTCCTAGAAATGTTCAGTAGGACAGCTTTGCAGAAGGCGTGTTAGGACTCTTCCCACACCAGTGATAAGCCTTGCTACCATGTAGGATAACACAGAGCATTTAATGAGTTGTGCCAGCCAGTTCCAACAGCATCTGTTACTTTGATGTCCAGTGCTGCGTCCTCTTGCTTCTGCTCCCAGCTTCAGACCTGCAAGGACACTGCACTTCTCTAGCCTCACCTTTCTCCAAACTCCAACCTCTTGCTTTCCTGACCAGATAGCATAGCTAGCATGTGCTGCCCTCCTGTCTAGCCCCTGATCTCTGACTTCCTTCTTTATGTCATCACTGGGAGTTACTTCTCACTTGTTCTTCCTTTTTTTCCTTGCCTTAGATTACCCCAATGCTGATCAAAGATTTTTCCCATCCCCATGAATTAAGCACTGAGTTCAACACCCACCAATAGATTTTCACAACTCAGTTTCAAACAGTTTGCAGGGCTGATTTTACACCATGCAGAGTCCCAACAAAATTGAGCTGTGGGGCACCAGATTTATTATTCAAAAGAAATAAGGTTTGTCAACTTTCTATCCCCTTCATCTGTCCTGAGGGCCCATCCAATGCAAGTTTCAATCCCAGGGCTCCCACCCTCTCTCCTCCTGTGCCCATTATGCCTTGCAAGGCTGTGCTCGCTGCTTTCCACATCACAGCCCTGCTCTCAACAACAGGAAACTCCCATGGGCAGACTCATACACCCCAGCATGCAGGAGATGGTCCCAGGCTCTTTGCAGCCCTGCCAAAGAGGGCCAAGCCACCTGCCCTGCACACCGGGCTGGCCAGGAGCCCTGAACAGCTGGTGTGTGGTTAACAGGCTTCACAGGAAGGCGTCTTGGGCCAGGTCCATAGGGCTCCTGCAAGCACAGGGGCTCAGCCAGCTCCTGGGATTGCCTGTGCCTAAGGCTGGCTCTGCTGGCTTGCTGTAAGTGGAGCCTGAACAGAATAACATGATGAAACATGTAATTAAGATGGAGCTAAGGATGCATGACGAGGCCGACTGAGCGAGAAATGGATTTGATTTTTTTTTTGTCTCCTTGCAGAAATCATCCACTTCAGCAGGAAACTACCCATTCGGATTTTTATAAGCCTGAATTAGAAAGAAATTACTTGATACAAATGAAAAGGTTTATAACCTACAACCTCCTTTACCAAAGCATTGCCTTTTGCCCAGAATAAACATATCACATACAATACACAGTGCTCTCTTTTAAACTGCAACTCCAAAAATTAAAGGGGCACAAAATGGTGCCCCCCTCCCCACCCAGAGTAAGAATGAGAAGGGGCAGGCCCATCCTCTTGTAGGTATCTGCCACTGATCAGGTCTCCTGCCTCCCTGGCAGAACTTTGCTCCTCTCTGTAGTACATTCTTCAGAGCTTCACTTTGTTTAGTCTAAATGATTTAGTTTTAATGCAGCAAAGCTCACAGGTTGTCCTTGGAGAGACTTTTCCAGCCCTTATAGACCTCACAGACAGAAACGTTTCCTAATATTCAGTCAACATCCTTCTCTACTAATTTCATTTTATTCTTCCTCGTTGGTCCCACAGGTCACAAATAAAAAAACAAAAACAACAAACCCTTCCCTTAGTGGAGCAGCCATCCCATGGGAGTAAAAAGAGAGAAAGGAATCCATATAAAATGGAGCTGGACAACAGGTTGTAAATGGGATTAGGAATCATGGTTACTTGAGGTAGCTGAGGTCTAGGTCTGACATTTCAGGGAAGTCACTTCAATCCTACTACCTATGACACTGCAGCTACTGGACTCAAGGAGTGGGAGCAGTTTGGGAAATGGAAAAGGAGATCCTATACAATGAAAAGAGAAATGCTTAAAAAAATAAACTCTTTACTTTCTTCTTGCCCATTTCCCCCTGCTAGCTAGTGTGTCTGCTCAGGACTTCACTGGTCTGTGACACTGACACCAGTGAAGGTGACACAGCAGAGATGAAAACAGCTGGGGTTGGTCAGGGCATCATGTCTCTGCCCCTTTCCTGAGGCATCATTCTCCAGATGGGAAGGGCATGCCCTCATGACACTCTGCAGTACAAAGTGGGGCTGAGAGTCCTTCTTCCTTCCTGACTTTTGGAGACCCTTCTACCTCTTCCACCAGGAACCCTCCCTGGCCCCACACTTGCTGCTCTGTGCCACCGGCAGAGGGAAAGGTGCTGCTCAGCAGGTCATGGGGCAAGGCTTGGGCACTGAGGAGGCCGTGACTGGGACTGGGATGGAGACACACCGAGTCCTGAGAAAAGCTAAGCAGGGCAAGGTCACCAAGACCAGGCTGGTATGAAGGTATTGCTTATGATTCACATCATGACATTGTCTCTACTATGGCAGGGAAAGGAAGGGTTGTACCGTGATGTGGAAGAAGAGATGAAGGGTGATTCTGGTACTCACATCATAGACAGGAGGTGGTAGTGGTGGTGGGCTGGCTGAAGGGAGCTGTGTTTCCACCTTCTGTCTCAGGATATTTGGCTGGTTCCTTCTAGGGCACAACACCTGCTCAGTACAAGACACCAAATGACACATTTGGAGAAAACCACATGTCCCTCCCCAAAGCTAAAATTAATATCAATGTCATATTGAAGCCAGCTGTTTGCACACCTCCTGAATCCTTCCACAAGGAAGAGTGTTGGCAGTGTTTGTACAACACGTGCTGGTTACTTTCCTCACTACATGGTTAAGTGTAGAATCTAGTGACTTACACTGGAAAGGAGAACTGGGCTTTGTGTGTACATATAAAGAACTTTCACCACAGAAACCTTACTAGCTGAAAGGTGTAAATATTGAGCAGCACAAAACAATGCTAAAGCAGGGCACTGGTCATAGTGCAGAGAGGAATTTCAGAGAGGCAAAATGCAATTACTTTTATCAGGATTTGGCAAGTAAGCTTTTCCTAATACAGAGAGTCTACAGAAGATCATCAAACAACCATTAATGGTGACATCTAGTAAGTGATGAACAAGTCCAGCATAGAGTTGAAAGAAGAAGGTCCTTTCGTCTGAATGTTTCTTGCATCAGATGAGTTGTCCTTGAACACATTCCATTCACACACATACGGGTTAGCCCTGCTCAGCAAGCAAGAGAAGAGGCAGAAAAAGCAGAAGGCTTTGCTAAGTATCTCTGTTCTAATTCAGAAAGAAGTGGGATGATTATATTCACATCACATGAAAACGACAAACTGCTTTCCAGTCCATTAGTAACTAAGGAGGATGCTAAATAGCTTCTCTTAAAGATAAACATTTTTAAACCAGCAGGTCTGAGCAAGCTGTGGTGAGAAATATGGGCTGTGTTCTGCAGGAGGGCAAATGTAATGACTGCACAATCTCTTCAGACCCCAAGGAGAGGCCATAAGTCTGAGATTCACTGGCCCACCTCAAAACCCAGAGATGCCAATTGGTGAGTCATGACAGTGCCTCCCCATCTCACCCCCACAGAGACACTCTAGGCAGAGATGGGGGCCTGTCTCTAGCTGACTCCCTTTGCCTCTTACACTCCTTCCCCCACATCAGACTGCCTGCAAGGTAAGTCTCACGAGATTAGCCAGGCTGCCAACTGCTGCTGTTCTGTTTTCAGCCTCATGATCTCTGACTGTGTGTGCTGAAACCTGATCCTCTTCGGAGTCGAAGGACTGTACACGCAGCACAGCCTCCACATAAAAGAGCATGCAGAGAGTCTGCTGTTGTGGTGGCGGAGAGCAGCTTCAAGGAATTATGGGGCATACTCTACCTAGAAACCAACAATCCCAAATTCCATTCTAGAAGATGTAAGGGTATTTTTAAGCCAGTCTGGAGATCTCTGGAAGAATGCAGATTATGCTATTGGAACATCTGAGGGGTGGCAGTACTAGAAGCAGTTGTTTTCCCCAAACAACAGGGATTCCAGTATCATTACTACAGATGGTTTCTCCATAGGGTCCATCTCATCCAGATCTTCTAGCTCTGCTTTTGGCTTTTCTTCTCTCACTCTTCAAATCCTTTCTTCCCCTCTTTTGGCATCCCCTTTGCTCTCAGCTTCCTAGATTCCCCTTCCTTACCCAGGAAGTCCCAACCTGGGACACTAGTCTGCTCACCCAAGGGGCTCTGGCTATCCAGTCTTAACACCCTTCTAGTGCTTCTTCACTCCAGATTCCAGTCCCAGTTTCTCCCCAGACGCTCATTCTTCCAGCCTCACAGAACCACTGATAATGGAAGGTGTCCCTGAGATTGTATAGTCCAATCCTTGTCCCTTTATCTTTTTTTCTTTTTTTTTTTTTCCCTAGTTTTTTGTAATTTTCACACAGGATTCTTTGCGATTCCTGTCCTGACCTTCCCCTCTCACTCTGTCTCTTAATGTTTTCTCTGCCAAACAGATGTCCAAGGCTTTGGTCCCCATCCCCATCACAGTACAGAGTTTTTTTGCTGTGGTACCCAAGCTCAGGAATGCAGCTGCAGTTTCTTTGATAGAGTAACCTCCATCTTGAAAGAGGATTAGAAATAGGGAAAGTCCTATCAGGGTTGTAAAAGATTTGCTTGAGTGCACAGGACATTACTTGTCTAACTGGCCCCTTAACAGGGGTTTTAGACAATTGAACTGGTAAATTGACATAAGGCATGACTGAGTATGCGCAGACTGCAATTTTCCAAAATCCCAGCACAAGGCCACATCTCCTTGAATATTTTCACAGCCAGCACACTGCTAGTGTGCCTTCTTACCCTGTGTCAAATCCTTGCCCTAAAGCAGAGCATGGTGTAGTCAAAATGATTGCCAGAATTTCTTTAATGGGCAAATCACTTACTGGTTTTGTCTTTCCTATCATCTTTTCTTCTCAGAAAAACTGAACTTAAGAAAATAAACTGCATCAGACACCCAGCATGGAGACTTCCAATTCAGCTCAGTTAGAAGTAAATGGAATTAATTCCTAGAATACATCAGGTATTACTTTTTATTTGGTTATTACTTGCCTTTCTTTTCCACAGAAGCAAAGCTGTTGCAGTGATGCTCAATACAGCAAGAAGAACAGTAAGGGTAATGAGGATTTCCCACTCATAAGAGGTATTTATATATCCCGTATCTGTAAGAAAGAAGGCAAAAAGTTCACAGTGTGAGTGGAAACTACAGCCCTGCTGTATTTTTAATCCTGGAAAAAGCCTTGAGAAAACTAAAATACAGGAGATACAGAATATGGTGGCAGAAATGCACACACCCTTCAAAACATACTCTGAACAGAGAGCAGGGTGCAGCTGCAGAATCACACAGAAGATGCAAGGTATAAGCAGCTCCACTTCATAGATAGAGGTGATATGAGACAAGAAATTTGGTAGATAGAGGCTGGCAAAGGTCTTTTGTGATAGGAGCAAAAAGACAGATGTTGGAATGCACACAGGTCACACGAACTGGGAGGATGAGTACTCTAGGCATCCTCTGACCAGTGTCACAAAGTTACTTCATCACAGCTCTTTGCATTTACATTAACAATTTCTTGATATCCAACAGTCATTAATGCACATCCAGCCAGTCAGCAGCATGCACATCCTTATCACTTTTCTTTAACATTCCTCTTACATTGCATCAAGCTTTCCAGTGCTTTCTAGTGTGCTCATTAACAGACCAACCAACTCCCTGTACCAAATGGAAAAGAGGGAGGCATGTCAGTGAGGCCATAACCTGTTTGTGAGTCCCTAAAACTGAGAATGCTGAACCTGTACATGTGATAACAGCAAGCACCCTTATCAGCTGCCTCTGTCACACCGCTGAAACCACGCTGTCTCCTGAACACTGACACCTAAAAGCACTGTCTGACCCAGTGCCCAGGCTCCCTGAATAGATCCAGATTCCCATGTGGCAGGGCAGATATAAATTACTGCCTCTTCATGTTCCCATCTATACATTGGGAACAACAGAACACCTGTGCCAAGTGCATTTCAACTCTGATGGCAATTAGTATTAGGCATAAAGCATTATTCCTACCTCACTTCACAGCATGTGTGGATAGAGAAAAAGAGCAAAGATCAGGTTTCCATAGCCAGATACAGCTGATTTTTAACCTCCTGACCTTCCTTTCTGGTTGTTCACTTACCTCTAATAAGGACAAACACTCCCTTTCCCATTTTTTGGATATCATTCCATATGACCTTGCAGTAATACGTGCCAGTAGAAGAGGTGTTTTCAAGTGGCATGATTCTGTAGTCATAAGATAAGGCAGCAGTCTTATTCTCTTCTCCAGAAGGAATGACTACGTTTTCCAACCTACTATAGATAGATGTCTTCTGATCCAGTGAATTAATCCAGTAATAGGAGATTGAAAATTTGGTGTACTTCGGCATGTAAGGGAAGATGACTTTACAGGGAATGGATATTCCTTCCTTGAGCAAGGCAACCTGGATTGGAGGTTTCTGCTGTACATCGACATTTCCTCCTGTAAGGGTAATAACTGTTAGCAGAAACCTAACCTCACTTTTAGTAAGGAGAGGACAGCTGCCCCAAAGACAGGATCACTCTGAAAATAACCATACACCAGGAAGCATGCCTGTAGCATGCAGTGTTGGCCCTTGTCAGAAGCTGAGTGATTCAGAGCATGTGCCCTGTGTGATCTGCCACCTCTCTTGGGTAATTGCTGTCTGATCCATGATAGCCTGCTGCATTCACAGGCTTCCCCTTTTCTCTTGTGAGCTCCTCCATACAACAGCAGCACACAGAAAGACAGGAAATTAAGCAGGAAGTGAACTGATTTTGCAGTGGTGTATGGACATATTTACAGCAGGTGAATAGAAAGCAATTTTCCAAGATAAATGCTAGCTGGACATCTCCTGAGTATAAACCTTGGGAATCTACATGGGGCTGTGTGATGGCTCTGGGGCAGCGAAGGTGTTGTATGCAAGCAAGTGTTATCAGTGGGACTGTATATTTCTGAAAAGCAAGTGAGGAAGGAGGTGGCATATTCCACATAGGGGCCAGCACCAAGGCCGTGAGAAATAAATAAATCACTCCAAACCTTTGCTGCTCTAAAATGGGAGCAAAGCACAAACCTCAATGTTAGTTACAGGAACTATCTGCAGATCTTAAGTGTTCATACATAACAGTATCTTAGGCAGAGATGAGAGCAGGCCCTTCATATGCTTCCTCCTAATACATACATGGCAGTTTAAAGTGATCTATCAGTGTAACTCAATAGACAATTATATCAGAAGTTAAAAGAAGGGACAAATAAGATGAGGAACCACACCACAGTTCACTCGCTGTTTTGTTTAATAAGAAGAAAAGAACATAAGAGTCAGCCACAGGCTAGTAAGGAAGCTGGGGTACAGGACTTCTTTGGTTCCCAGCCAAATCTGGGTTTGATATCAGGCAGTCTCTGGATCTATTTATTTGTCAGCTGATATAACACCACATATAAAGCAACTTAAGAGGAGGCTCTTTGAGAAAGGGAACTGGAAACTTATAAGTCTACTCACAAAATGAAGGATTCTTTCAGAGACATGAAAAGAGAAGAGGGAAAAAAGGCTAGAGAGAGAAAGTAGGGGATGGGCAGGCTTTTCCATTTATGCTTTTGATGGGATTCCCTGGAGTTCTGCATCTATGAACAGGCTCATAACAAGGTATTAAAGCTGTCCCAGAGCACAGCCAGGCTTGCTTTTCTGTCACCATGGACTAACGCTGCATCACAACGGCAGCGTCACCTCAGCACAGCGGGAGCTGGCATTGGAAAAGTCAATTCAGGCTTAGCACTGCTGAGTGCTGAGCGCTGAGGATTTGTGGTGGGGGACAACAATGGAGAGGGGGCACAGCTACTGCCCAGAAAAGACTGCTGGGAAGTACCATATGTTAAGAAAAATTCTCTACAGATCACATAGCCAGGGACAACAGCTTGACAATAAAGAAGAGCTTAGGTTACAATGCCAGAGAAAGGTTCTTGGCTGTAAAAGCAACTGAGATACAGTACAGTCCTCAGGGACATGCTCAGGCCTGTGTACACTAGTTACAATATTATGGAAAGGTAGTAACAAAATCCTGCAGACACTGTGGGAGTGATAACTCAAGTGTTTTATTCTGGGCCATATTTTTCAAATCATTCATCATCCTTCTCGTCATCTCTACATAGTGGAACACACATGAATATAATTTCTATATAAGATACAGCTAAGCACTACTGTAACAAAAGAGAGGAGAGATCCATCTTCTCATATTATCCCAGAAGCCACTAGGTTGAAAAGAACATACCAAGGAAAAAGCTAAGACATTTTATTTAGGTTATCTAACCCTTCTCCCATGTTCCCCCTTTCTTGAGAATTCACTCTCTTAGCTTTGAAATGCTTAAAAGACAGAAATAGCAGCAGCGTGCAAATTCCTAGAGGGGATCTCTGGAAATTAGCAAAAGATAGCAGCTGGAACTGCTCTAATATGCAAAACATGAGAGTAAACAAAAGGAATTAAAAAGAAAATATTTGTTTACCTCCATACTGAAGCAACCAAAGAAACAGGAAGATGACTTTTAGATTTGGGATCATGATGGGGGGGTCAAAGGCTGTAAGAATCCAACCAGAAACAAAGATCCCAAAGGCAAAGGAGGTGGGGGTTTGTCAGGTATTGTCATGCCAAGGCAGCTGGTTGATCGCCTCCTGTTTGCGAAGCGACAGGCGAGTTGTACACACACTGCATTTGGCAAGCAGTTCCTGGCAGACACAACCTCTTCTGCTTTTTGGTCAGACTCCTCCCCACACCAGGGTTGACTTCTCTGTACAACAACGATGGTGTTAGACCCACTAGCGGGTGTCCAAAGACTAAACCAGAAGCACTTCAACACACAGAGTTTGCTTCCTGATGACTGTAAAATATCACATGCATTTGCAGCAAACTGTCACCTTCCACAAAGCATGGGATCACCTGTTTTGCCTTCAACACAGAAAACCAGTACACGTATGAATAGTTGTACAGAGCAAAGGCTCTACTGTACCCCTGACTCCACAAAACAGCCCTCTACAGCCAACTTCTCCAGTAGGTCCCTTGAGAGGAAGGCACTCGCATCCACAAAGTGAGAACAGCCAGACAGCGAATTCATCCCAACAGCTGGACCGTTTCAGATCTACACCATGCTGGCTCTGAATCAGCTTCACAATGTAGGCAAGCTTTAAGTAATCTATTGTAGGCAAATCTAAGGAGAGCCCTTTGAAAAAGAAAAACCACGTTTTGTGGGAGGCTCCTGCCGCCTATACTCATGAAGAGTCTTTGATTTTCAATGAAAAGCTAAGACATCTGCAATGCAACAGCTGAGCAGCATCTGACTCATAAAAACTTCAGTGGGTGAGAGGTCTTCACTTCTCTTTAGACAGCTTCCTCCTTTCACACTTCTTGCACTGTCCACAAGAAAGCACTTTACTGCAACTTCAAGGGTGCCTATTCACATGGGGTGCTGTGCTGCAGAGGTGGGGGATGGTCATGTGGGGAAAGACCTAAGGCAGCAGATGAACCTGTAAGCTTCACGTATTCAAAAGCACTATCAGGTGTTTTATGCCTCTAGACTTTGTAGGAATGAGGTTTACTCCGAACAACATTTGGTTTACAGCATTTTTCCTCCTGTTCAACCTGGGACAGGCCCCCAGGAGGAAGGGGTCTTGACACAGGGGGAGGCATGTAGCTGCATGACACCCAGGGATGACTCCAGTACCTCTCTGAGAGCCCTGACAGATGGGGAGAGGAGAAAGTGGTTTTGTGCGGCTCTGCAAGGCTGGTGCAGCAGCTGCACTCCTCCAGGGAAGGTTTAGCTCAGATTAGCCAAAACCAACTCCTCTCCCCAAGACATGCTGATGTGAGCTGCACGGGGCTGGTCTCAGCTGGAAATCACTCCTCACAGGTCTTAATGCTGAGCAGCAAGGACAATCAAAAGCAGTAACAAGACACTTGGGGCCCACTTGGTATTTCAGATATGGAGGCACAGATCAGGCAGTTGTGGCTCTGGGGTCACAATGGTATTCAGAAGCCTTTCTCAGGCCTGAACGGCATCTCAAGGTACTTGGGGCAGGGAGAGAGAAGGAAGCAGAGGCTCACTACCTTCCTGTGGAAGAACTCCACTGAATAGTGAAGGCTTCCTCAGCTCCTATATCATGCTCATCCCCATGGTAGCACACAGCTTTGTAATTTCCAGTATTGATGTATTTCTAGAGGACAGAACATGCTGCTCCTGCCAGTGATGTGTTTTAACTGTTATCAGCATTTATCTGCTTCAGGAATTCAGGGTGATAAGTGGATTAAGTGTGGTAGGTTTGTAGGGCTGCTAGGTCAACATCATCCTTCCCTCCTTTCTGTTCTCTTCCTATAAACAATCCTGTTGCCACTCAAAATACCAAGTCCTAGAAATATCGCTGTCTGGAATTAAAAAAAAAAAAAATTCTAGTATTTCAAAAGAGATCACACATAAAACTCAGCTGTGGGATTAAAGGCACAGCCAGGCCAGAAATACATTCACTGCTGGGATTTGCTATGGTAGAGCTCACTGAAAAGAAATGGCTTTGAAACGACTACCCAGCAGCTATTAACTGCGAGACAGGATGACATTCTGTTCCTTAGAGCCTAAAGGGAGCCTGAATCTTTGAATGTTAAATTCTAATTCAATTTGGTCTGGGGATTCTGAACTGAGTTTTAACCCTGGAGACATAAATGGAAGAAAGATGAGGAAAAGCTGGGGAGCTGCTATTACCAGCCAGTAGCAGGACTGAATGGATCACCCCAAAACTTAGGTGGAACTAACCAGGATACCTGTGCCAAAGGAAATAAATTAAGAAGCTCCAAAGGAATGGGTCATTGTATGACCTTCATTCATGCATTATACAGTACATTGGTGCATGTGAGCCAGTCCCTACAGTATGATGAGAACAGCCTGGCCAGTTGTAAACTCACCACCCAGGACCTGTATGGCTTGGTCCTTCTTTTGATGCAGTGAATGCTGACACTTCCTGAAATTAAATAGAGGATTGGGTAGATTCAAGGCAGTTTCTGCTTGTAATTGAAAAGTGGATATTAATTTCACTCAAGCACTTTAAAAAGCCCACAATAGTGGCCAGTATTCCCAACAGTGAGGAAAAGCACGTTGTTCCGGAAGGCTTGAACAACAACTTCGGGCAAGTACTGCACCTACCAGAAGTGCCGGTTCACAGCTGTGTCCAATGTACACCCACAAGTCAAGGCACACACACACACAAGCCCACACATGCCCCCACAGCCAACTCCAGGGAAAGCATTAATTCAAACAAAAAGGCTGCTGCTAGCCAAGGCAAAAGCAATGCTGCAGAGACCACAACAAAGCCTCTTTATTGCTGAAGCGTTTAACACCACAACCATCCAAAAGAGAAACACCACTTGGCACACAGAAAAGCTGCAGCAGCTCAGCGAGCCTGATTGCACAGAGCGCTTCAGAGCATTCCCCAGCACAGCAGCTCTGGGTTTGCTGCCTTGTCAGAGCTCAAACCCCCATGGCTGGAAAGCCAGCCAGTGGCAACACGTGCACCTCTGAGGATTCACAATCTCTTTGACTCATCTAACCCCAGACTCCAAGGCGTAGAGTTTCTCCCTGTCTGGCAGCAGGAGCGATAGCACAGCCAGCATGAGCAGGACCGTACCCCTGCCAGCATTTTTACTGCTGTTGTGTGGAGTGCCTCTCAGCAGGGCTGGATGATGCTGAGGTAAAAGCTGCCAATGCCCTCACTACATTTCTACCACTGAAATGCTGTAGGGAAGATAATTATCAGTGACTTGATGGGAAAACAGAAAATTAGAGGTGTTGACACCACCATGGGGAATGGAGGGGACAGTTCTCTAAATCCTTTTCATCAGCAAAACAAGTCTGCCTCAGAAATCACCTACTCCTGCTTTTTTCTCTGCTCACCTGCTGGAAGGATTCCCAGGGACTAAGTTACCACCACAGGCCTGACGCACTCTCAGAGCCGTGCCTCGGCCTCGCGGCGAATCCCACCCGTTCTCCTTCACTGGCTCCTGCGGCCAGCGGGAATTCGCCTGGTGGGAGAGCTTTGCCTGCTCAGGGTGACGCCTCCCAGAAGAGCATCCACCTGGCCGGGCCTGGGGCTGACGCGAGGCCAGGGCGGAGCGGGTCACGTCAGGGGTTAGCTCTTGTCCCGTCAGCCCTGCCCGGCCCCTGCGGGCGGCCGAGCCGGGCACCGCGGGCCCGGTCCGGCGGGGCGGGCAGGCACGGGCGGCGGCCGCGCCCTCGCCCACAAGATGGCGCCGCCGCCCCGGCCGCCCCCTCCCTCCTTCCGCGCCCGCCCGCCCACCCACCACGGGCCCAGGGCACCGGGGGGCCGGAGGAGATGGAGAAAACGAGCACAACTGGGATCCACTTAAGGCAAAATTAATGCTAATTAACCGTAATCAACAGCTCGAGGAACAACTTTTACTCGGCAAGCAGCAGATACTGCAGTTCGCCCGACATGCACGGGCAGCAGACGGCAGCAGTCGGGGTGTGGAGAAGGAAAAGGAACCGCTGTGCCCAGGGTGTAACCCAGCCCCGCTGTGTCCTGCCCTCGGCGCCGCTCCCTGCGCCAGAGGCCACTGTCCCGCAGCAGCCCAGCCCAGCCCAGCCATCCCCGCACGCCTCTCGCCCCACCGCCGGACACTCCCCTCGCAGCCTCGAGTCCCTTCTGCTGAGCACAGGGAGCTGCCGGCGGCATTGCCTCCAGCCCTGGCACCGCCTCCGCCCTCACAAGCCGTCCCTTCTATGCCCAGGGTGCTCTGGAAACTCCTGCCAGTGCTAGTGAGGAGCAGTTTTATTATCAATGACAATTGTCAGCTTGCAGAGGCCTCTTGGTACCACACGTGGGTGCTTGCCGCCGCAAGCAAAGCCCACATACCTATTTCATGTCACTGACCAGTGATGCTGCATTAGTTAAGGGGCATTAGTTATTGAATTCCAGGATGCTGCATTAGTTGATGGTGTTCAGCTTGCTGTGGTTGCCTCAGCAGGAGCAGGCTCAAAGGAGTGTCCCCACAAACAGCCACAGACTCACACACCTCGACAGCCCCCATGGGAGCATGAGTACGGGAGTAGCAGGCCCACAGCCCTCCCACGGTCACAGGATATGTCACCAGCCCCTCAATGCCACAACCCGAACAGCCCAAACTTTCTCACGTTAGCAGCAAAAATGCTGGGGGTGGGATGCTGGGTAGGAGCAGGGCATGCTGCCAGCAGTGCTCTCCTAAAACAGGAGTCCCTGGGCCCCTGCTTGCCAGCTGCATGCCTTGAGGTGTGCACATCAGGCTCCGAAACTGCTGAGTGCAGGGCTGTGCATCCCCCCTGCTGGGGGTGAAGGGAGGCGGGTGTGCAAGTTTGGCAGGTGCTGGGTCCTGTGCAGGGCACACACAGGGAGGATCATGTTGGACAAGATGGCAGCAGTTGCAAGGGAGCTGCAGGACTAGTTCCTGCCAGCAATGGCCTCGCCAGATGGCCCTTCTGGTCTTGTCTGTGCAGGAAAACTCCTTGGGCCTCAGCCCTGCTTCGAGCCAGCCAGCTGTGCCAACCCCAGCTCCCTGCAGCCTGGCAACAGTTTCTGACTGCCCCCAGGTGCCCAAGCCTGCCCCACAGCTGACTCCAACTCTAAGCTCCTTCCCTCTGAGCTTGTTAGAGTCCCTGCACTCCCTTTCACCCAAACCACCTCATTCCCTTCCCTGCTCTTTCTCTCCCTTTTTTCTGGCTTTTGTTTTTTATTTCTTTTTCCTTGTAACGCCTTCCCCTTTTTTGGTTTCTTTTTGGGACCTTTTCTTCAGCCTGCAGGAGCTTTTCAGCTCAGGACATTGGGAAGTAGAACAGGCAGCACAGCTGCAGTGACCCTAGGAACCAGCATGGACTCCCACAGCAGACACTTGAGTGCACTCACACCCCGCTTTAGATTGGCACAGCTTTCCTCGTGCACTCCAGGCTTCTGCCAGCTCCCAGGAGGAAAGCTGGGAAAGGATTAAGTAGCTAAGTATCTCATTGGCAAGTGAATATATTGTTTTTTCTTTCTATTAATTCCTGAACTTTGCTTTGATTGTGGACTGTGGAGAATATGCAGGCTGATACAGCTGTAATAGCACACCCTCCTAGGGTGGAAAAACATCATTTTGCCACCAGGCCCTATTATGGCTATGAAAACTAAATAAAGGATCCTGGCAAAAACATGTGCTGGAAGAACCACATCTCTGCTAGGATTTTTGCCAATACAGAAATGTGTTTCATTCTGTTTTTCTCCCTAGCTCTGAATTTCCCACCTGCTGTCTACATTCCTGGCTGACAGAACTACAGGACAAGGATTTGTAGTTTTGACCTAATGCAAGAGAAACATCATTGGGTTTTGTTTTTCAAACCCTTACAGACCACTGCTGAGCACATTGGGAGCATCCAAGGCTGCTGCAGGCCATGGGGAGACCTGGGAGGGGTTTTGTGAACCTCCCTGTGGGCCTGGAGGTAAGGCACTGAGCCTGAACCCACTCCAATCCCTCCAATGGAAGGAGGTCTCCTGTGAGAAGATTATGCAACAGTCTCCTTTCCCTGGAGAAGTGCATGATGACAGATGTGGGTCCCACAGGGATGAGAAATGCAAAAAACCCTGGAGTATAAGAGGAAGCATATCCTGTCTGCATGGAGACACAAACCTCAGCGGGAGCAAGTGCATGGAGCTGAGACTACATAGATACCATAGCAGGGTTCAGACACCTTCTTCTGTGACTTATTGTATCTCCACTTGCTCTTTATATATATATATATATGTATACACATGTACCCACATTTTATACCTAGCTACTAATATTGCTGAGGTTTCCCAAAGGCACCCACTCTGTGTCCCTCTACAGCCCAAGCAGCCATGCTGAGCCCCTCTACCACAGCTGGGCCCGTGGTTTCTCCTGCAGACCACTCTCTCCTCACTCTGTACACTCTGGGGAAATCCTTCCCCACCCCAGTACTGCTTCCTTTATTATCTCTGCCCAGCTGTGGTTTATAAGTTGTTTAAATCTTTTCTAGGAACAGATAAAGATCACAGCTACCCAGAATCCAAAAACACAGACAACTTGAAATGTGGTTAGACTCTGCCCTACTTTCATTGGGTTGAGAGCAAGGCTCTCCCAAGGTGCTCAGGGGAGACGAGAAGAGAAAGATCCATTTCAGTAAATTACCCCTTCCCCCCAGTCCAAGAAATAAACCTAATGCATCCCCTCCAAAACTGCTGCATCTGTTAAAACCACATCACCTCACCTCCTTGTTTGCCCAGGATTCGCAGGTGAGCAGGGCATGGAGCCATGGAGCCTGGGAGAGATGCTGTCCTGCACTGCAACACTTGGCACAGGGTACAGGTGCAGGTACGTCCCCAAGCTGAGAGAGGTGTGAGGGATTCACTAAATCAGGGCCATGAGGATGGGAATGCAGGGTGTGCTGCAGATTAAGAACAAGATGCGTTGGTAGAGTTTTTACCATCCACATGCTCACCGACAGCTTTTCTCCATAGCAAGTTGCTCCCTAAGCTGGGGGAGCTGCAGAAGTGGAAGTGCTGCCTGGGACTTCCCTCCTGTGAAAAATCCCCTCCCTGGGAAGTCCACGCTGGGTTTCAGACCTGCTGTGTGGCTGTGTCTCCAAGGTGAGTTGGCTCCCTTGCACTGTCAGGCTCCTCTTAAAGCAGTATGTCCAGAGATCTGCAGTGATCTAGAAAGGGATACTGCTGAATAAATGCCAGGGTTTTTTTCCTTCTCTTGAGTGGTGCCAGCCCACAGGACCAACCTGCAGACAGGGATGTGTGTTTCTCTCACCCATTTTGCCTGTGGTCTGATTCTGATGCTTTTCTCACAAGCACTGCTGGTGTTCAGAGGAGACGGGACTTGGGCAGGGGAGAATACCTTGCAAATATATACCTCCAGCTCTGTGACTTTCTCCAAAGTAGAGAATGTCTGCTGAATGATTCCACCTATATTCCCGGTGGAATACATGGAGCAGTACACAGACTAGCCACTTGCAGACACTAATATTTCATTTCAAGGGTATTACTTAACTCTGCTTGGAAGGGCTTGTATCAAGCCAAGGATCAGAGCAGCACAAGGTTATTTTTGCTGGTGCTCTTATTAGAGGTAGCAACAGTAAGGTGTTTCTGGAGAAGGGTTTGCTGCAGTCAAGGCCATTAAGTGATGCTGAAGAAGGCTTCATCTGAAAGATAGTACAGGTCATTATGATATTTAATAACGCCACTTACAGGAGCTGACTTGAACAGTCTTGGAAGGAAAAATGAAAAAATCCGTCCTAATGTGTTTGTGCCAGCAAACACATTAGGATCTCCTGCAAGAAGTTTTTCCATCCTATTGAAAAGCTTTGTTAGAAAGAATGATGAGAACGGTATTAATAAGGCACTATAATTATACCTGATCCTTCTATAATCTTTCTCTCTGCAGAGTTCGGGAGCACTTTACTGCTATTATTGGATTTGAACAGTCCCATCTGGATAACATACGACTGATTTGTTTGCATTGCTTATTTTAGACTTGCCTTCATATCTGGTTGATTCCCTGCACAGTCTGGAAGAGCAGTAAAAGATCTGCAACTCATGTTCTCCACCACCCCATTCTCCCATCCCAATGCCTAGGAGAGCTACTTACAGAAGACCAAGGATAAAAGGAACCATCCAGTTCTTCCTAACTCAGTACTGCAGAATGTACAACTGTAGTACTGAAGCACACAGAACATGGAGGCTGGATACTACCAGGAATGCCTGGATTTGCACATTATTCTAGGCTTGAGATTCCATGGATTCCAAAACAACTCAAGATGCACTGAAAGTCTGGCAGCGAGGATCTGGCAAACACCTCATGCTCTGTGATCAGAATAGGCTACCTGAACCTTTTAAACAAAGGGATGAACTGCATGTTTCCAGCAGACACAGAACCAGGGAAAGTGTGAGGGGAGGGTGCTCACGGGTTTCTGGATTTAGCATTCCTTGCAACACCATCTCAGTTATAGAGACACTGCTGCAGTCTGGCCACAACTCCCATTCACCATGTCATTAAATGAGAGACTATCAGTGTCATGAAACTCGTTGTCCCCTTGCAGGAGCTCTTGAGTGTGAAGCTGGGCACTTGCTACTTCACTCTGACAGGGCCAGGAGAAATGAGACATAGTTGAAAATAATTCATCCCATACTTAAAAGCCCTATATAAAAATGAGATTTAAAAAAATTAAAAGCACAATACAAAAACTATGGTTTATGTGACTTGGACAGTTTTCAGTCTGAAAATCACAGCAATTTGTCACTAGTTTGCAGTTTGAGGAGGGAATGTCCCTTTCAGACTGAATCGCCATAAAATAAGCACATGTTGCCTGATCTTTTTGTTCCTCTCACCACTTTTTAGGAATTTTTTTTGTCCTGTGAACTGAAGAAGGGCTTTCTCCTGCATCTCTTACATATCCCACCTGGCTTCGTTCACAAGGACAGATGAGGTTTCTAATGTCTGCCCATCCCTAAGGCTGTGGGACATCTTGTTGAAGAGTTTAAGAGGACCCATTAGCCCTGTCTAGTCTTTCCCTACTTAATTTTTGGTGTATTATATCCAGTCTCCTCACTTTCATTCTCCTAGATTCTTCAGAGCTGTCTCTGTCAATTTGTTTACTTCTAGTTTATTTTTAAAAGACAAACCCCCAATGGACATAAGCTCTCAAGTCCCTTTTGAAAATGCTGTCTTCTCCATAAGTGCTTTGTTTGTGATCCTCTCCAATCCTTTAGGCTATTGTTTACAAGCTGGAAGGCATCTGCACTTGGGCTAATCACGCCGAATGCCAGCAATTCCCCCAGCATGATTTGTTGCACAAGCCAGTGGGAGCAGGGTTTGTTTTGATTACGTTTAGTGTGGAAAACCCACATTTTGCTCACATCAGCCTGACAAAACAGGGAGGCCTAATCCAAAATCTTCAGAGAAGAACAATAATCTGCTCATTGATTTCAGTGGCATTTGGGACCAGCTCAAAGACTGAGGGCTCTGATGGCAAAGGTGGTGTCTTAGGAAAGCAGGTAGCTCAGGAGGCAAGTCATTTGCTCTGGGATGGATAAACCTGGCAGCCTGCCTAGTGCTTTGCTTCTCAAAGCTCTGCGGCTCCTTTCTGACATGCAGTTAGTCAGGCTGGGAGCCCCCAGCTCTGCCCCCACCAGCCATCACCTCGGGCTGATGCTGGCCTCCCCCAGTGCCCTCAGCTGACAATTCAGACTCCTTCACTCATTCTGAATGATGGCAATGTTTTTATGCTCAGCCTGTGCTGACGCTTGCCTCCAGGCATCAGATGGGTGTCCTAATTTTTCTCCTTGTGAAAGCTGGGAAGAAGCGCCCGAGGGCTGCTCCCTTTGGGGCTCCCTTTTCTGCTGGGGCACGCAACTGCACTGCAGGGGTGGGTGTACAGGTCTGCCAGGTGCAGACCCCTCTGTCTCCAGAGGCTCAGCACAGTTCTGGGAGCTCAGCACAGCTGTCCCTCACCAAGCCACTGGCTCAGCTGGCCTGGGCTGCCCCCTGTGCTGCTGAGCCTCAGGCTGAGCCTAGGCTGGCTTGTTCCTACACTCCTGCCATAGCAGAGGTCTGCTCTACAAGGCACAGAACTCAAAAGATCCACCTGGATCCTGCCTCTCCCCTATTTTCGGACGCTGCTTTTCCTCCTCCAGAGGTGCTCCATCAATCACCATTAATCCCTTTTTGTACCCACAGAGGTTAGCCTTGCTGGTGGCCTGTGGCAGAGATTTCCACAGCTTAAACTACTATATGTCACATGAAGAAATGTCTCCTTTTGAGTCTTGAAGTATTTAATCAGACTTCTCCCTGGATTTTTAAGAAAACACATGGTCACCTACTCCATGGCATTTAGGCTTTACTGATCTCTGTCTCAGACCTCAGCCATCTCTTTTCTGGCTGAAGAGTCCTACTATCGAGCCAGCCCTTGCACATGAAGTGTTTGGAAGTACTTTGCTTTCCCTGAATCAAAACCGCAGCTCCGCCAGCCCCAGCTGAGATCAGAAGGCAGCAGGAGCCTGCCAAAACCCAGGCAGCTCTGCAGGGAGGCATCGGGAGTTTCACAGCAACTCTGCCACATCTCCCTCTCCCTCTGACACCTGCTTTCTCTCTGAAGGCTGCCCTCAATAGCCCGGCCTTTGCACCAGGGAATGACACAGGGCAGACAGAAAGTTCCAGTGTGTGCAGTTTTAACTGTACAGATGCCAAACATCTAAGGAGCTGGGGCAAAACTAACTCAGTAAGACAAAGCCATTCCCCTAAGCAAGGTGTGCTGTAAATTAAGGGATTTTGCACAACAATGACACAAATCCACATTTTCAGAGGGACATCAGGGTAAGGGTCAAAACTGAGATCCTGTGTGTATACAGCCTTTATTTTGAAGCCTGACTACTTAAGAGTTCATTTCCCAATCTCTGAAGATGACAAAATAAATTTTTAAAGTGTTTTTGTGCAAACTTATGTCTTTTGGTGAATCCTCATCCCTAACGACATACAGACCCGTATGTCAGAGGTAATCAAGTATTATTACAAGAGCTGATGGCTGTGGGGCCCCTCCTAAGCACATACATGGGTACATATGGAAGTTATTAGCAAGTTCCAGTGAAGAATTTTGGGAAATTAACCCTTGGGGCCCCAGAACACTACCAACAGACAGCTAGTTGGGAGCAGACAAAGAGCAGTTTCCTGCTGAATGCTTGCAGCATACTGGGACTGAGATCCAGGCCCTTCACAGCATGGTAGAGGAAGCCCCTCTTGCAAGCACTAAACTTTTCAACTTCTGCTGTTAGGAAGAACACTTGAAAAAAACCATCTGCAAAGCTTGTGTAAGTTTCCTCGACAAAGTGAAATGAGTCAGCTGGAGAAATGTATAACATAACATATAAAAATGCAAACAATTTTCTTCTAGTCCCCAAATGGTGCTCAAGAGGTTGTGAGGAAGTTTGCAATTTCTTTTTAAGTTCCCTTAGGAGCCATCAAAAGAAACATTTGGATACAGACCACCAGGAGCTACTCCTACGTGACAGAGGAACCCATTCAGAGGCAGGGTCATTAAAGTGAACATCTCCCACTCTAATGAAAGCAGCAGGATAGTGTTACCCCATAGAAATAAATTCTTACCCTTTTGTTTTGTACATCTTTTTTCTCAAGACCTGAAAGAAAAAGGTTTCTCTTCCAACATCCAAGCAGAGAATGAAGGATTCTAATGCTTGCCTCAGCCAATGCACTTTTCACTTTCCTGTTCTTTCTACATTGATTTCCTTTCTTGCACCAATCCTGATCTGCAGAGTGACCTCTCCTTGGGAATAATGAGGATACTCACACATGATGTGCTTTCAACTTCCACAATATAACAATGCTTGGCAGTAATTCACTGCTTTTCATCCACAGATCTCAAATCAATTCGCTGCAGCCCTGCATGGAATTGACTTACTTGTAAGACTGAGACAAGTGCTTGCTGTGCAATTAAAAAAAAAAAAAAAAAAAAGAGGAACAAAATAAAGTAGACTTTATTAAAATCCAAACTATTTCCTTCTCCCATGGTGTGATTTTCCTAAAGCACAATCCAGGGCACAAATATGGCTCCTCTGCAGCTCCCAGCTAAACAACCCAAGATGCTCATATGCGGCCAAATGAGAACAGTTCACAGCCAGGTCAGAGCAATACCATCAGAAAGCTCTTCCCTCAGTGAGGTATAACTGTGGCCAGAAAACAGAAGCATTCCTGTGCTCAGTTCTAAACATGGAAGAAATTATACTGCTCCTTCACCCCCCTGCTTTCTGAAGGGAAGGCAGGAAGGGAGCCAAGGCACCTCAGCAGATACCTTCAAGAAAGCAAAGGATCAAGGGGTGGACATGATGCCTCGGCCAATAGATCCAGTCCCACTCTTCCATGGCAGACAGGGAGGGCAGCTGTGTGGCTGACCCTGCTGAGGCAGGGGCTTCACCCAAGAGCCCAGGAATGGTCCCAGAGGTGCCCAGAGCCACCTGAGATGCTGACAGCAAGCAACACTATGCCCACATGTCAGCCACCCCAGTGCACACACCCTGTGGGAAGGAACAATCCCAGCTCCTGCTTTTGCACTGGGCTGAGAGACGCAGTAGCTGCAGGGCCACCAAGCTGCCTCTGGCCTCCCTGCAGCTGGAAGGAGCATGCAGCAAGGACAAGATCACCACTTCCCTGACATTTACCTAACTACTCTAGTTGATAAGCCAATGCCCTGAGACAGGCAGCCAGACACCTCACCACCAGCAGAGCAACAAAGCCCTCCACAGAATAATTCAGAGCGCCTAAACTCGGCTCCTGTGATGAATCACAGCCTGTATCTCCCTCTGTGCTGACCACACACTTCAGTTCCTCAGATAAAACAGCTGAAGACAATAGAGCAAATTCAGTGTACTCTCTTCCCCTGTTCAGCTTTGAACAGGTCTGAAGAGGAAAGTCAGCATGAGCAAAGCAGGCTGCCTGCCCAGCTATGGATCTTTAGCAGCAGTTTGGCTCAAATTTTAGAGTATCTGAATTTCTTCTTTCATGTAGCTTTTTTCAATCACTTATTTTGAAGACATCATATTGACTATCCCTGAAATGAACCATGACCTTATTTAAGCCAACTGTGTTCCTCCCATTTGTACTAATACTCACCAGTTAAGTTCACTGATGCTGTGCCCTGTTCCAAGATCTTGAATTACTAATTTTTTTTCAAACACTCAGTACAAACTTTAAGGTACTAAAAAAACTTCCTAAAAATGTAGGGCTGAGATTTGCAGAAGTATTCTCTGTTTAGAAAATTCTTCACTACATTACACTACCAGATAAATTTAAGTTTAATGTTCCCAGCTAGGACCACTCATTTATGCTCTGCTTTTATTCTTGATGAGAAATTCCTTTATTCCGTTTCAGTTTGATTGCCAAGCCTGGGCACTAAACTAACTGGGCTTCCAACATTACAAGGGAATGAAGTTATCACCATGTATTCACTGACTTTTAAAAATCAATATAAAAATTTTATTAAAATTTTAGAAGTTTTATATAAAAAAATTCCTTGCCTTTCAGAGGCAAAAACAAAACATCTTCTGATGCTCGACAGATGGCAGCAGCACACTATCACATGAGCTTAAGAAAGGGTGCAGGATCCCATCTCTTCACACCCTCCCAGGGCAGATACAACTCTCCAGGGTTATCTCTGCAGGAATGCCATGCCCTTAAGAACAGCATAACCCCATCTTCACTCTCAAAAATCCAATCAAATAAAGCAATGCAAAAGCCAGTGAAGCTGCATGTATTGTACATGGCTGCAATGGTTTCACTTGGTGCAAACACCGGCCTCTGAAGTGACAGGCATCACATTCGTGCTTCAAGGAGTGAAATGTGCTCTTGCTCCACCACAGCTTCGTGGGTCAGCACAAGGGTCATGCCCATCGATGTCCAAGCTGCACTGCTGTGGGACTGGACTCAGCTGCATTCCACCGGGCAGATTTGAGGCAGAAATGAGCTCAAGCACTTTGGGGTACAAGAGAACACAGGGTTGACCTGGGAGGATGGGCAGCTCACCTTTTTCTGAAGCTTTTAAGTTATAAATGGAGCAAAGAGCAGGACTTGGCAACAGTGGCAATGCTTGCTCTTTAGGTCTGGCTTTATCCCAGGCATGTCTGGGAAAGTAACACTCACTGTGTATGTATGAGGACACATCTGTCACAGCCACTGGATTCAAGCTCTGCTCCCTCTGCCCTCCCCCTTCCTCTCCCAGCAGCCAGTTCAGCATCACTGGTGTGGCACACACCCCACCAGCACAGACATAAAAGAGGAATCTCCTTTCATCTCCCATATGCATGGCATCATCTCCTAGCCCAGGACAGAGAGGGGCTGGGGCCAATGCTCCCCTCTGACCCTCCCCTTTCATCCAGGGGCGAGAACACCTCTTCCCTCAGACACATTCCCAAGGAGCCCTCCAGCCTTGCTCTGTCTTCTGTCGTGGCACTGGCAGGGAGGCTCCGGCAGCACAATTCCCGCAGCGTGGGCACTGCCCGGCGGCTCCGGCACAAGGGCTCAGAGAAGATCAGGGGAGTTCCACCCATCTCATCAAAGTGCAAGGGGTTGTTCCGGGTCCCTGCCACCACCAGCTCCAGCAGCCGGACCACACAGTCTGAAAACCAGTTCTTGAGGCGGAAATAGCCCTCCTGGAAAGAGATTCGAAGGCTGACGGGCCCCGTGGGCATCCGCACGCTCAGGCTGAACAAGCAGTTCCCCTGTGAGCTGTCCCGCACCAAGTAGGTGCCTACAGGCTCTCGCTGGAGCTTGGCGTGAGCCTCCCCCACAGACAAGGGGCCCCAGTAGAAGTCACTGGCCTGGAGGATATTGAGGGATCGCTCCAGGACTTCCCACTCGCAGCTGCGAAACATCCGGAAACGATCGGGCAAGCCGGGTGGCGCGGGGCTGGGGAGAACGCTCCGATGCCGCCTTTGCAGACGAGAAACAGTGGTGTGTGTGTTGTGCAGGTCATCTGGCCTCCCTCTGATCATCTCTCAAAGAGCCCATGAATCCTGGAAAGATGCTGCCTTTACCATGCTTCCTCCTTTGCATCCAGCCTGTGGGACAGAAGGAGAGTGAGGCAAACCCAATAACTTCTTCAACCTGGGCAAGACGCTTCCCAAGGGAGAAAGACCAGCAAGAGTACCACAGAGGGCACCAAGGAGCTATTGCATGTCACCAACCCCCAGCTGCAGTGGAAACCAAGGATATATGTGTGGAAAGGGCTCCAGCTGGGTCCCCACCAGCAGAAGGTGGCACTTTACAGAGCTCTGCATACCTTGGGGTTCTGTGATTCACAGCCAGAGGCTCCTGCACACCCTCCAGCAGGCTACTTTGAACCCAGCAGATCTCAACATTTAAAGATTTCCCTCTGCCAGACATTTGGGACTTTTCAGAGTGGCCTTGAGATTGGAAAGGTGAAACTACACCACATATCAAAAGGGAAAGATTTCTTAAAGGAGGAAAGTATCATTTATTTTGTCATTCAGTGAAAGTTAGAAAGGTTTCCTCACACTTCTCCAACCCTTTATCCAATAAAAAGATTGACAACAGGACTTAGCAAAAGCAGAAGACAGGTATGAGCCTTTCTCACCAAATCCCAGGAACCACTCCCTTATCCCAAGACATGCCTGTTTCACTATGTCAGGAGAAAGCAAAGGTCTCGGATCAAGCCCCCTTCAAGAAATGTCACACCAACTTCAAGGCTGAGGCTACATTGAATGAGTTCACTTAACACTGGTACCAGGCACTGCTGATGCCGTTCCAGACTCTTAACTTCTGTTTCTTCCAGAAGGACAACTCCCCCTGCCTGCAGACAATGATGCCCTCTCCTAGTCACCATCCTCTAATGTACTGTCATGACCCTGCTCATCTCCTCCACCTTGTGTTATCACCCGGCTATTCTTAGAAATGCAAATTTCTGAATCCAGCGTTGCCATCAGCCATCCAAGTCACTTCAATCATATTAAAAAAATACATATTCTAAATGTGTGTGTCTGTATAGGCACAAATTAAAAAACTAAAGCCCTAAGCCAGAGGCTCATTCTGTGTGAGAAGCTGAGCTGTAACATACCACTTCCCCAGGCCTGACAAGTCAGTAGCTTGCTGCCAAATGCTGCCCTCGCTCCCTTGACATACTCCATTAACCCAGTCATACTCACTCACAGCACAGCCATGTTTAGAGCAGAACAGAGTGCTGGCACAGCCTGCAGCAGAGGAAGAGACACATTTCATCTCCAGCAGTCTCCCTCCACCACCCCCACCACACACTTGCCAGAGCATCAAGGCTCAGGGCTCGTATCGGGCAGGCAGCCCCCCAGGGAATGTGCAGGGACCCATGCTGGGCTTGCTCTGCAGGGAGAGCTTCAAGTTAAGCTTAGCTCCTTGCAAGGCTCCTCTGTCTCACACCCTTTGCCAGCTATTCAAAAACCTCACATTGCTTTTGGTGCTCATGCCAGCTGGGTGGCCATGCTGGTGGCCACACTCTGTGCCCCGGGAGAGGACAAACATCTTTCCTTCACAGGGGCACAGTAGTTAGGGAGAGTAGGCACAGGCCTGGCATTGCCTTACTACAATTATCTTTTCTAGTCTAACATCTCTCTCAATACTTAACAGTAATAATGTAGCTGCCAGGCACTTTTCATATATGAAGCCATAAGCATCCTTTCCAAGAGCAGCCTGGGAACCCTGTAATTTGCAGTCCACAACCTGCTAATGTCCCTGGTACTGTTCTCAGTGCTGTTGATTCTGCCCTCTAGGTAGTTTCATAGTAGGAGGGAAATTCCATGCTTAGAGAAAGGTGGGAGGGGTAGGAAGGAGTTAATCAAGTTGGGTTTTTTCTTTTCCATTAAAAAAAAAAAAAAAAGGCAGCAGTTGAAAGCTGCTCAGACCATTCAGCAAGTCAGAATAAATCTTAGGTGAAGGTGATTTAGCAAGCAGGATGCAAACAAACACAGCAACAAGGGCCATCTATCACCACTGAAAACTCAGCACAGAAGGCACCACAGGGAGTTGCAGCATCTCTGTCCCTCTGCTTCTCTCTGCTGGGTGAGGAAGCTATAGGGCTCTCTGACATTAGCTCCTATAGAAAACAAAGGTAATCTGCCAGGTGCCTCCACGGCTGTGGCTAAAACTTAAAAAGGAATGATAAAGACCCTTTTTAAACAGCAATTTTTCTTGGGTCCAAATGGAAATGTTGCTAATTTCATGGGTCGAGGTTGGAAATTTAATTCAAGCACAAAAACAGAAGCAGGCAGCTGTCTTTCAATTCCAGTTTAGTTTTAAAAATAACAACAAATATATAATTTGTTTAAGGCTGCAGATTCTATTTGACAGAAAAAAAAACCCAAACTGGTTTGTCCCAGTTTTCAACCTTTAGTCATTCACCCGAGTCCTTTAAGAAAAATCCACTGCTACTAGAAATCTGACTGACTAAGAACTGAGACTGTCATAATGTCAAATTCAAAGTAAATGCAAAAATAGCACCTTGACAATTTGTTCACTTGGTTTGAAATCTACATATAGGTCAGAGCCTCAGACAAGGTGGGGGGGTGTATTTGTTTAGCTTCAGTGACCCACTTCCAAGAGGTAAGTGCCTGGCCTGCAGCACAGCATTAGTTACAGTAATATTAGCCCTAGAAGTGCTTCCTGATACTACCTTTAAGGTTCACTTTAAATGGGTCAACAGGTCCTAGGCATACATGGCCTCCCACATCAAGGAGGATGTACATACCCAGGATTAGGAATAAACCAAGTCAGGGCATGGCTTGGTTTTGACACATGCATAATTAGTTCTGCTGACTTGTCACACCATGATTTGCTTTCCCTCTTTTCCCCTCCAAAAAAACCCAAAAAACCCCAACGCCCAAACAAGTTACTACCTCCCTACTGCAAGTCAGAACAATGCTTGCAGCCAAAGCAACATACCCTAAAAAGCTGGTGTCCTGCTAATTAAAAGGCTGGATAAGTTTCCCCAGAATTTCTGATTTACTGCAAGTTCAAGAGCTTTTCAAAAGAAGTGCTCTTGACACAGGGCATTCTGCTTTTCTCCTCACTCACGACCCAGACAAGGCAGTGTGTTTTATATAAGGAGACAATTCTAGTTCACCAGGGGACTGGACAGTGTGTGGTGTCAGCCAAGCCAGCACTGCACCCTGGGGCTTGACAAATCTGGCATGTTCAACATCTGCCTAAAGTACTCAGCTACGATGTAGCCTCACACTCTTCTTCTAGGACACTAGAAAAAGCTTACCTCTTTGTCTTTGCCACCCATGGGGATGAGTTTCTGAATGTCAGGACTGGAAGTGGTCCAAATTCAAAAGCTCTGATGCAGCGCTTCCCAGTTTTTGCACAGCTTTACTTAAGAGCAAATCCATCCTTTGAAAAGACAAAGACGTTCATCAAGCAGATGACTAAGCCCATTAGTTTGCTGCAATGTGGATCTAAAATACAACAAATCTGGGGACAGGTTGTTTGTCTCTATCTCTTTGATCTGTGTTACTGTAGAAACATATATACAGCACTTCAGATAGCAACAGAGACAGCAGATTGTTGCTGTTGTTGTTATTATTGCTATTTACAAAGCCATGAGCTGATTTGGTCCAGGCAGCTCACAGGTGGCCCAAGGACAAGTGGAAAGTTCATAAAGTTGCCATCATCTTCTGGACACAGGAACCATAAAACCCAAATGTTAAGAGATGATGGCAACAGAAATAAACCTAAGGATTCAGAACAGCAAAGTCCCAACTTCTACTGAATACAAACCACAACATTTGGAGTATCTAATTTGACACCACACAGGTATCCAGTCACTGTAACCCAATTGTGACCCAATCTGTTCTGGCCCACAGTCTTCTGCCCTGCTTCCCAAGCTCTCATGACTTTTCCTCCTCACCTTGCAGATGGAAAGGTAAACCCACTGACCTGACGGACCAGCAGACCACCACATGTGCAATCACGTGTCTGTCCGTGGATTCATCAGCAGCTGAAAAGACGATCCCATCTTTCTGCATGCCTTTCAGAGGCAGGCCCTGCACAGCTTCACTTGTACCCACATAACATCACTTCTCTGCATCCTCCCCAGCCCAGTCCGAAGTGGGCACACACCCCACAAGCTACACTGACTTGTCACTAGCAAAACTGCAGGTCGATCCATTATTACACTATCCCATAAATGCTCCATTTGGCTTTGACATCTCCCAGATATCAACCCTGCAGTTCCTAGAGCAGTTAGATGGAGGCTGGGATAATTAGGAAAAGCTCTCCCTAATGTACCCTGCAGGACTTTGCAACAGTGTCCCTACTCCAGGCAGCAGAGCCGGAGCAGACATCGCTTGTTTGCACGTCTGCATCCCACAGAAATGTGCTGCCTACTGATTTGTGGCTGGGAAAGCTGTTTCAAAGGAAAGCTTGAGCAAAGGGCTGGAAGAAACCTCCCTGCTAAGAGCCAAGCACGCAGCACTGGGTTTTAATGGCAGGCCAGCCTGGTTCTCAGGCCGCCACCGCCTGCCACACACCAGCACTGGTTTGAATTGCGCCGCTGCCACCAGGGCACGGTCACACCAAAGCCCCTTGCCATGAGCACCCTGCACAGCCAAGGAGACCAGGGCTGATCCACAAAGGGATCACAGAAGGGGAAGGGAAAGGAGATGCACAGACAGACATACCAAAGAGGACTGAGGGAGCTGTGGTTAGAGGAGGAATGTGGCCCAGCTCAGCCAAGAGAACCAGTGTTAATCACAGCCAATTTCTCCAGCACAAAGCAGACCTCGGAGACATTGCTGTTCCCTCTATCTTTTTATGCCATGGCAGTTTGATGTGAGGGTGCCATTATGTCTGACACATGAGAGAATATGTAGGAAAAAAACCAAACCACACCACACATACATACCCCAAACCAAAACTGCATTTCCCCATACAATCAGCATCCAAGGATGCAACATTTAATAAAATAAGCTGAGGCAGCACACACACTGTGGAAGTTCATATTTTGCACAGCAGAGACAGTGCAGGAAGATCCTGCATGCAGGCTATGGGAATCAGCAGCTGGACACCTTGCAAGAACACTTGTCTTATCAAACACCTCCTGACATTCGGAGTCTGGAGAACATATTTCAAAACTCACAAATAACTTCATTATTAATTAATTTTAATCTGATATTGTTTGGTATTTTTTTAACCCACCAATAACTTTATTATTAATTAATTTTAATCTGATATTAATGTTTGGTAATTTTTAACATATTTTTCTATTATGTGTTTTCTGAATTAACATGGTACTTTGCTGATGGGGTTGAATAGTTTTTACTCCAAGAAAACCTACAAGACAGTGTGATGTGTGCCAAATACTCTTCAAGGCAATGAAGTCTGCAAGCACTTTGGTTTCTCCATAACACACATTAATAAAAACCCATCAAGGTGGCAGTTTAAAGGAAAAACTAATTGTCTTTACTGGAGTAATTGAAGGAGCTGAAAGAAAGACATCCATTTTTAGGGTCCTCTCTTCAAGCCTTGCTAATACTATGCACTTTCAGAAATACTTTCAAAAAAAAGAGCCTTTTCCTCATCTAAATAGCCCAATGTGAAACTGTAATCCTGCCATTTCAGAACAGAGAAGGCTCATCACTTCCCTGAACGTAGAGGCTGCTCTGCAGTAGCCACAAGCAACTACAGCTTATTTCACAGCAAGTAAAACTACCAAAACTACCATCTGATTTCTGCCAAAGACATCTTCTACCAAAGATTGAATTATTTCTGCTTTCTCCTGTAACTGGGGAAACAAGAAGGAATAAAAAATAGAAAAAGGAAATCAGGAGGAGTTACTACTAAGTTCCAAAGCTGCAGCTGAGCCTATCCTGCTATGGCTTAAGCAAAGAGAGTTGTTGCTTGACTCTGGCCAACAGCATTTTTGGTAAGTGAGGGAAGCCCAGTCGCGTTGCTCCTGACCTTTGCAGCTTCACAGCGAGCAGCCATTCCTGTGAATGTTAGTGCTGCACAGCTACACAAAACTTCAGCCCTGTGCTTGGTCAGGGAACACAAAATCTGTGCTGCTGCTTTGCCATCCCTCCCTCCACACCACACACCAGCTCAGGAAGCAGCCCTCTGGAAAGGTGGCTGGAGCTCTCCCCACTTTGGAGCAGAAACAAGGAGACAGGGAGAGGGCACAAGGAGGAAGAAGAAAGAAGCCAAGATAACAGCAGTCCCTCATGTCTCCCTGCTTGAAATGCTCTGTCCCATCTCCCTGCTGAGAGAGGGATCAGTGGGAAGGGGGTAGCGCTGCCCAGGGCTGCCTCCAACCCATCATGGCTCCTCAGCATTACCAGCTTCCCCCACCCCCAGAGCAGCAGCACAGGTACATTTCCTCTGCCTCTCTCTACTAAACTGACTTTGTTCCAGAACCCCGTTTGAGGAAATGAGTAAATCCTGAGACACAAAGGCCACCAGTGGTCCCTGTGACAACCACGGCTTTTTATCAAAACCATCACACTGAGCCGGAAAGGAATTCAAAGAAGCAGCTAACTCTGAGAAATTAGCAGTGTCTGCAGCTAAAGCTGGTTCAGAATCCTTACCAGAACTATGCTGCTAGAGGAGTCCCAGATGATTAACCAACAGGAGCACAGGGGGACAAGGAAAACACCCTGCCTTGAGTCTTCAGGAGGACCAGCTTCAAAAGATGTGAGGGGCCATTATGCAGCACCAGTTACTGTGCCTTCAGAGCAAAGGGCAAGGGTCAGAAAGCACAGACACACCACAACACTAAGTTTTATAGCGGGGGATTTCCAGCACACAAAATAAAGAAACTAGTCCTGAGAGTCAAAAGTAAAAAGAATTTTAAAAAAAATTAAGTCATGAAAAGTTATTTAGGAAATCTTAAGTGACAGAGTGTGCAGACCTCCTACAAATGACAGCACAGAGATGCTGCCTGGCTAAGAGGACAGGCCTGGGGGACAACTGCAGGCATCAGCTGTAGGTGCAACTGCTGGCAAGGGCTTCTGCTGTGGATCAGAGACATCAAATACACATACTACAAAACCACAGTCCCCATTCAAATATCTCTACAACCTCAATAATCCTTCAGAAAATGAAAAAATAATCCTGGAGGAGCCAATATAAAGGAATATAAATTATTGACAGTAGGGAACAAATTTATATGAGGACAGCTGTCATGAAATGGGGACAGTAGGTGGCCAAGATAAACTAAACAAAACCCAGAAAACATATGGCATTTTCAGTTTTATCAAAAACAGAAAACCTCGGGGGGAATAATTTAGTTGAATAGAATACCAACTAGTGGGGACAGGGACACTGCAGAAAAGTTATACAAGCAAGCAGGTATTATTTTTTTCTTGCACAGGATGTTGAAATTTCCCAGTATTTAATGCCGATTAACCTGAAAGGAAAAAAGAGGGTGCTCTATCAGAAGAGACAGGGAAAGGTTCATTAAAGCAGAAAGCCAGCTGGGCACAGCGGACTGTACCTGGAGATTTGGAATTGGAAATGGACAGCTGAGATACAAAGAGAGGTGTTCTCTCAAGCACATCAGCTACACTAGCAATTGCCAGAAGGCTGCAAGTATTGAAAGGAACTTCTTTTGACTTGTGCTGCTAAGGCAGGAGCGGCACAAGGCTACCTGGTGTGGGGGAGAGCCAACCCCCAGGCAGAGTTTCCCATCAGGCAGATGGCACCTGAAGAAGCAACAGATGAGAGGACACACTTTGTGCTTCCCCAAAGCAAGTCAAAAAGCAAGACATGGTACACAAGCTAAAGAGCCAGAGCATGCCAGGACCTGTAACAGCAGATGGGCAGAAGACATGGAGCAGTCATGCCACAGGGTGAATGGGAGATGGAAGAGGGGTGGCCAGAGGAAACCAAGGCATTTCAGCCCCTGCACATCTGGTCACCTCTCTGCCACCCTCCCAGCCACTACATCTTCCCTCTGGTTTGATTCAGCCCACTTTGCAGAGCATCCCACCTCACTGTTCAACAGGCTGGTGGGTACAAACAGCCCAAAGGCTCCCCCATCTGTTACACAAGCAGCTCCCTCCCCCCTGACTGTGCAAACTTACATGTTGACCCAGGTCTCTTCCTAGAATTGTCTCTCCATCTTCAAGCTGTCATTACCCACAACACCTCAAACCCCCATGGCCTAACCTTGCTCCCCAGCAGGCAGCTCACAGCCTCGTGGTACGTAAATCTAGGCAGCCAACTCAAAACACAGTGAGCCCTCTCCATCGTCTTCCCAGGGTAAACAGTGACAAAATCACTTCACTCCCCGCATGACAGAGAAGTCAGAGGTCATTCAAAATTCATCAGCAGGAAAGCAGCAGGAGGTCAGGCAACACTCTGTCCTGACACACGCAAATGCACGCAGGCTTGTAGAAAAACCAGCTGGGTCTATATTTTCAAGAGCAATAAATTAAGTGGTGCAGCTGACCAATGAGCCGAGTAACTGTGCTGAGGGTTCATTAAGGAAAGCTCCAGCTCCGAATGCAAAAGCAGTCATTGAAAAACCAAGAGGCAAGCGGGACTGGGAGGATGCAAAATGGATGGGAACATAACAGTAATGTTGCCACCTGAGAGAATACAGTCAGTTCTAGTTACCTGAAATAAAAGCATACAGAGCTGAAACAAAGAGGGTAGGCCTAAAGATGGGTAATAAGAAGCAAAATGTAACTGTACAGAGAGAGACTGGAGAAATTCCTTGCTCAGTTTAGAGAATAGATATATATACAAGAGGATGCCAGAGAAAATATACGGTACAATCAGGACATTATTTTTGTATTCTTTCAGAAAACCTGATGAGAGGAAGTTCAAAGGTGACCAAGATTGAAAAGTAACTAATTTTAAAACTCATAAAAGGAAAAACTCCAATCATGTAGACTGGGGAAAGTGAGAGAGCTGATCTGAGGAGATTCATTTCTCTTCTCTCAAATGCCTTTGCTTTGTTTCTACGCTGTATCCATCACGTCATGCTTTAGCAGACCTTAGGCAGAGGAATCCAGCAGCAAAGGGCTGGGTTTTTGAGCAACACATTTTTAAGTCATCTCTTAACCATTTAAACCTGACATAACACTAAGGGGAGCCCAGCACAAGGCATAAATGTCCTTTGTGCAAAACTGAAGTAGTAAACAAGGACATATGAAGTCAATATGAGGAATCAACTATGGACCTGCTACAGATAGTTCTGTCCATGTTGTCTTCATTCTTTGATGACTAAAAAGAACAGCACCTCTTCTTTGGATCTGCTGACTTGAATATCAGCGCGCACCCTACACAAACAGCAGATTTCAGTCTTTACTGCTAAAGCAGTAAGTGTTCATCCAGCTCCGACTTCTCTCCTTCCACACCACAAAATCTCACCAGAAAATGAGGAGGAACTAAAATATGGATAAAGAACAACACTGCTGGTCTGTCAAAAGCATAAACAAACCATTCCTACACAATCAAACCTGTGCTCATCACCACTGGTGTGCCAACTGAGGCAAACTTATGCTGAATCCCCTTAGCTTCAGCAAGGCACCTTCAGCAGGATGTGCAGAAGTTCAGCTACACAGTACAGATTGCAGATCTCTGGCATTTTCCACCTGGTAACAGCCACACTCATTTTCTTAGCTTTAGCCTAAGTTTCCAAATAAACTTTGCTACTGAGGAAGTACGAAAGTAGATCCATACTGTTTCTGAACTGCAGAATCACGTACACACAAAAAACTCCCTTGTTGCACAAGTCACTGTCTGAAGTCAAAAATTTTTTTTCAGCATTTGCAGGGAGTGAGGGGAAAAACAAAAGCCCTCTGCAACAAAGGCAACCAAATGCTGCCAGCTTAACCCAATTTTGCCAGCCACTGCTCCAGTACAAAGCTAAAGGAGCCCATCTGCAAACTTAACAGTGCCACTATTTGATTCTTCCCCTCAACTTTGCATGTGTTTGTGAACAAGAAATAGCACACAAAGTGCAGGAGGAGCAGGAAGGGAGAAGGCAAGAGAGAATGTGCATTATCAAAATACCTTGAGAGCAGTTCTTGGAAATGTGCAGCCTGCAAGCCTGTATCAGACACTCATTTCCTGTGAACTGCACACAGGCCTTTTCATTTCTCCACTGAAGAGGATGAAAATAAGGGGCAGCTCTGAAATCTCCAAAGACCACATAAACCAGCATTTAGCCATTTTGCTAAAACTGAATTTACATCTTTACACTATTAAATACCTATTGAACAGAAGCATTGAGTTCCAGAAGTTTAAAAAGCAGGATTTTCTACACTTCTCACTTCTAAATGTTAACTTGGAACCTTGCACTTGGTGAGGGGCAAGGGGGAGAAATTCTACTTGTCATTTTGATCACTCACTAACATAAAGCCACCAAATCCTACTACATCTCAAACAGCACTGCACCTTTTTTTTTTTTAACGCTGAGACTGATTTCAGCAAAATTTCAGCAAAATGGTGAGCTAATAAATATCTTACTGAGGCAGAAAGATGCAAGATATGCACAAATGCAAACCAGAAGAGTAGGCTGTAACAAAATAGACTGACAGGATAAAAGGGGATAAGTTGCTATCATACCTACCTCTACTTACACATAATCAAGGATCTAATTAATGTAACATTTAATTGCATTATTTTAAATAAATAGGCCTCCTAATGACATACATGCTTAACACCTTTACTCTCTAAAGATATGGTCCCTGTATGGCTTACTCAGTTCTCACAACATCCACATCTTAAGTTACAGAGATGCATATGCCCTCCTCTCCCATCTTGTGAGCTTTTGGCAAGCACCACTAGCTGAGGTCTGCAGTGGCCTGGAATAACAGCTCAGGAACACACCACCTCCCCACAGCTTTTATTAATCTAACCACAGCATCAACCCGAAACAAATGATGTCATATTTAAGTATTGGCATTATCTCTTTAATACTGACCAAACCAAGGCTGGAGAAATCAGGACAGAGAAGGCTGTGGGTGGCAAGGGGAGAGCGAGTGGTAAGGAGCTGCCGGGAAAAACTAGGAGAAAAGAGCAAAACATTCCTAGTGGGGACAGAGAAAAAGAGAAACACGGGAAAAAACACAGCTCTAAAGGCACATTTTCTCCTTTGTTTCTCAGCAATGCAACCACAGTATTAGTGACAGCAATTAAGAATTTACACCACCCAACCCCAGCTCTATCCTTGCGCAAACCGACCACCAACTTCACAGAAATCCCAGCTGGACTGGGGAGGGTAAGAGCACTTGGCTGCATGCTTGAAGTTGTTATCTGGAAACTGAATTTGGTCCTCTCCGAGCAGGCACAGTGGGGACAGAGACACACACCTGGGAGGATCTGAAGAAGCTCAGTCTCTCTCCAGTACTCCTCTATACCCATTTTTGGGGACCCTAGTACAGTTTACCTGTGCTTTCCAACACAATCTTACAGCAAACCCCTGTGTTGCCACTCAACCCCACTACATTTAAGTAAGTGATAAGCCAGGTTATTAAAGGACATGCAACATAGAGAACATTAACAAGGAGCACAGAAATAACAAAGGCCCAGATCCCAGTTTAACTCAGGAAAAGAGGAACCTGTGTAGGAGGTTGGCATCCCAGTAATCCTGCGGGTTTGTGCCCAAGAGCCTTCCCCTCTGGAGGGAACAAGAATCCATACTTCAACAAGTTCTAAATCACATACCCAGCAGCATCACTCATGAACACAGAAACAAAGCTTGGTTTCATCTGCAGCAACTGGCCATATTTTGTTGTAACTTGATTCAACTAAAAGCAACATTATGTGATAATGCAGCCTCAGTCTCACAAACTTCTGTGCCATGTGCATGATTTTAAAGCACATGACCATTGCCCTGCTGTGACTGAATGGGCCATTTGACATTCACACAGCATCTGAATTGCAATTGCAGTTGTTTGGAGAAAGAAGATATCCTTGCATACCTTCTTAAGGACACAGTCAATAGAGAATAAAACATCAGGAAACTAATTATTTCTGATTCCACCCCATTTTGCAGAGTTGAGTATGGTCAACATGTGACTGAGTTTTTCACTTTAATTCTCTGAGAGCTGCAAGGACTAGAACTAGTAAATGGCACTGTCTGGACCACATAGTCCTAAATAGCAGCTTGCTAACAATACTCTTTACCCTCAACTTTCCAGAACAATGGTCAAGCCACATCCCCCTTCTTCACCATGCAGGAGAAGAAAAAAGCCAGGGACATTAACTTACCACTCTTGAGTTCCTATCAGCTACCTCTGGGATTCATCCAGATCTTGTTTCCAAGCTACTATTAAGCAAGAAGTAACATACATTTAAACCAAGCTTTTAGAAAAGGAAGAAAAAAAAAAAAAGAAGGAAAAAAAAAAAGAAACCTAAGAGTAGCATGAGCTGAGGTTTTTACATGGTAACCATTCCAAAATTCTCAGTAACAGCGCGTGCGTTTGTGGGAAAAAGTGAGTAGCAGATCCTGCATGGCTGTGAGCACCATGACTCAGATTGCATAAAGAAGGAGGATTTTAGCGATAACCTTTGCGATGAGACTTTTCATGGGCATGCAGCACTGATCTTCTGAGAAATGGCAGGTGTGAGGCTGCGTTCTGACTGTGCCAGGTCTGGAGGATGGCGAGTTTCTCTGCTCTCCAAGGCAACCCCAAACGGGCATGTACACCCCCAGTTCACAGTTACTCCTCTTCCCTGTAACGCCTTCACTTCTGGCAGGCAGCTTCCTTTTCCAGCTAAGACTAAGTGTAACACTCTGAGCATCGCTTCTCCAGTGCTTTTATGTGAAAGAAATGTTTTGAAGACCAAGTTACTCAGACCTGTGCGGCTTCTTCCCTACAGACCTAAGACATTACATAATTTGCAGGTTTCACTGTAAAAGAAGCATCTCCCTGCCCTGCCGCTGAGAAGAACACCTTGACAGCAGGACAGTCCCCATGGAGCCTCCCAGGCTACTCTCAGAACCTCGCCGTCACCCCAACGCAGCACATGGCTCCCTTCAAGACGGGCAGTGAGGTGCCAGCACCCCAAATCTCCCTCGACTCCTCGGGAAAAGCCCCCCAAGCCCCAACACCCTCCTTCTTCCCAGCCAAGAACGGCCCCAACGACCCCAGGAGCCAAATCAGCGGGGGCTGCACCCCCTCGCAAGCCAAGGGGGGATCGGAGCAGAGAGGCAGATGGACAGACAGACAGACTCCTCGCAGCCCGCCCCCCAAAAAGGCCGTTTCCAGTTAACGCAGCACAACTTACTGTCGGCACCTCCGGGGCCACGGGCGGGCGGCGCTGCCTCCCGTGCGAGCGAGCACCCAGTGCCGGGACGACAGCGGCGCTGCCTGGCCCGGCCCCCGCCGCTCTCCCGCCCCGAAGCCAAACGCAGGCGGCCCCGCTCCCCGCCGCGCTCCGCATCCCCCCCCGGCCCTCTGCTCACAAAGGGGCCGGTGCGCGGCTTACCGCGGGCGGCGCGGCTGCCCCGCCGGGCCCTCCTCGGCCGCGGGGCGGGCGGGCGCCGCGGCGGCGGCTTCGGCTCCGGGGAGCGGAGCGGCACAGAAGGGAGGGGAGGGGTAGGAGGGGAGGAAACCCCCAAAATGTTTCTTTTTCCGAGGAAGAAGCCACGGGGGGAGGGGAAGGGGAGGGGTTTCTCCCTCCTCCACCACGCCGTCTTTCCACGGCGTGGCTCTTGCAAGGGGAAAAAAAAAAAAAGAAAAAAGAAAAAGAAAAAGTAAAGAAGAAAAAAGTTTGGGTTTTTGTAAAAGAAAACTTGGACGGATAGGGGAGAGAGAAAGGAATAAAAGAAAGGGGGGAAAAAAGATGCTGTAAAAGCCCCTCCGCCGCAGACTGGCAGAGGAACCCCACCGGGACGGCACCGCAGCATCCACCAGCCCCAGGACCCGCCGGAGCCACGTGTCGCCCCGGGGAGGCGGTGGCCCGTCCCGGGTTCTGCCCCTCCTCCCGGCCACCATCAGCTACCCTGCAGCACAGGGCTGGGGCATCGGGGCTCGCAAGCACCGGGGAAGGGGCAATTGTCCAGGGCCGAGGTGGGGCAGGAAGGGGGGGCGCAGAGGGCTCTTTACACCAGCGGAAAACAGAGAGCCTGGCCCGACCTTCCCTGCCGGAGTTCTCCCACCTCCTGTAGGGCACTGCAGGAGCTCTCCAGAAGGACACCGGCCACCCTGGAAGGACAGCGTATGTGGCAGGGTAATACGCACTTAAAGAGCGTGCCCCAAAACGCACGCTGTTGCCTTGATGAGTCAAATTAAAATACTGGAAATAATGTAAAAAGTTACAAATGTAGATGAAATGAACAGGGTCTATGTCTTTATTAGTGTTCAGCTCTTCATTAAAAAGTCAGCTCGGCAGGGGGGGTGTTGTAGCTTCTTCCGGTAGCCGAAGGGTGAGAAGGCGTGCAGAGTCTGTCCCTGGAGTCTCCGAGGCACGCTGGTAGCCGGAGGTGAAAAGGTGTGCAGTCTGTACCTGAAATCCCGATCAGCAGACCATCCTCTCTCCTTTCCTCCTGGCACACTGGTAGCCGCAGGGTGGGGGGATGTGCAGAGCCTGCTGCCGAGATCCAGCAACAGCTATCCATCTCCAGCCCTCCTGGTAACACCTGGTAAAGTGTCTGATTCCTTGTGCCTGCTTCCCACAGCCTAGTCCAATCTGATCCTCTGCAGGTTATAGTGACAGGTTAAACACAGACTAGGGATGGGGTTCCCTTTTCCGCAACCAGCACACTCATCCAGCCCCCTCCACTGTGCCCCTCTTTTTCATTTTGGGGTGTTTTTCATCCCCAAAACCCCCTCCCATGATTCCACTGGCTTATTTTGCATCCTAGTCCTAGTTTGGGTGGGGGTGTAGGTGATTCCCAGGAGCGATTAGCTAATTAACATTTCAGTGTCAGTACTTAGGTCGAGCCAAGTGTCCCAGCCAGGCTGTTTTGTTCATAACAGCAGAGAAACGTTATGATATGAAATATAAATAGTGCACCACATACTGCTGCTCAGAGAGAACAGATATAACAGAAGAAATTATAAACTTTGGAATTCAGTACAAACCTCACAGTTTAAAGGCCTAGCCTGTAATGAAACTATGATTTAATTGCATCATCTCAGCTCTCATTCACTTACATACTTTCTTTAGATGCTGCACACATTCCCTAGTGTGTGCATACCAGGTGACTTGCCCTGTTGAAAAAGCTCTATACAAACCCCAAACACAGATGTGCTCTGGCTGCTCTGTACCAGCCTAGTGATGCAAAGCAGCTGTAATTCCAGCTTGAGTAGCAGACTAAAAGCTTTACAGCTGGCATTGCTAGGGAGCATAGAGCAGCCAGAAATGCCGCTGAATATGATCCTCAGCCTTGCCAGAAGTTCCACTGAGTGTTGAGACATCAGTTCTTGTTTTTTCTTTCAACCAAGCATGAAGATGTTGCTGACCACAGAAGAATTTCTGAACTTCCATAAGAATCTGGGCAAAGCACTTTATTCTTTTTCAGAGAGGCTTCAGTGGGAGGACCTGCCGCTGGAGCTCTAAATCACAGCAGGGATGAAGTGCTCATCTGTTCCATTTTTAAGTAGGCTTGTCACACTTTTCTTTGTATTTTTGGATGGCAGCTTCAAAAATATCCTGTGGTTTGCTTTACAGTTGCCTAGTAGGGAGTCTGTTTTCCTCTGTGGATATTTATAACATTTATTGGGTGACTTCATAGACTCTTCCAGCCACCTTGCCTTAATGTTAAATGGCCTGGTCTAATTCTACCTTTTATTCTTCTTCTTCATCTTTGCCTGTGAAAAGTTAACATCCAGATTCTCTGCTCTGAGATTGTCTGAGGGTCTTGCTCATGCTTCTCTCATCCACTTGAAACTGTGACCTGGCAGCAGTTACAGCTGAAGGGTATTGCAGCAGTCATCTTCAGCTATAAAAAACAGTGAGATATGTCACAATGGCACCGTTGACCACAGCTTGCCAAAGCTCAGATTTGAACCACAGGGTCCAAGATGCCTTCAGGATCAAAGTACAGAGCTCTGAGGTGGCTTCATTATAGGTGGAAAACACAAGGATGCTGAAATAGCTTGTGTCCTGTGCCATGAAGGAGAAGGCAACCACCTTAAAGGCTTTGTGTAATTACAGTGAGAATACTGGCAGGCTAATTTGAACACTGCACACTGCTGCATCTCTGGAGAAAGCTGGATCCATCCTAAAGACAGTTTTGGAGATGCCCACGATGCTGATGACAAGGAATGACAAGCATGACAAGGAATAGCTCCCAAGAAGGTGCCAGGATTTGTTCTTAGAATTTACAGATTTTATCCTATCCCTCATTTTTTCCCCTGCACATGGATAAATATACCCTCACTATCACTGATACTAAAACTTTAAACCACATTAAACATGAAAGCATTAATTGGTAGAGCTGCTGACAGAATTAACCATTTCCAGAGAGTTTTGTCTGAAGGCCTGCTGCTGAGAGCAGTAGGTCTGAGTTCATTCTACCTTTGATCATAGTCCTACTTTGTGATGTTTCTCTGCTTGTTCATCAGCAACGTTCCAGTCTGGTAAGTTCCAAGATGTTGATATTCAGCAGCCCAAGAACCAGTAACACCCTAACACCTTCACTCCTCAGCATGCAGATTCCTCACATCTTGCATAAGGTAGAAGGAGCCACAGTCTGTCTATTTACTCCTGTCACTTTGGGAGGTGTGGGAAAAAGAACAGTATTTTGGGGCAGGTCATTGCAAACTACTGAATAAATATGGTTTTCTGGGAAAGCAAAAGGCAAACATTGCCTCAGAGGAAGGGAGAGGATAATATGATGAGTAGAAAGAACTGGAGATAATTAAATGCTGAAAATCTGCAGAAGAATGGAAACAAAGATACCAAAAAAACAAAGGAAAAGAGCATGGAGGGCAGAGAGGAGGGAAGATGAGTGACCACATTAGATCACCCAGTACTGACTTACCCTTCAGCTTTGCAGACCTGTGTGTGGAAGCTCACCGGGGCTGGAGCAGCAATTCCATATCACAGATGACCAATTACTTAGGATCTCTGTGCCTTACTGAGCTCCTAGCCAGACCCAAACATGCTGTTGCCCACTGGTGTGGACACTGACTTTCTGGATGGGATGTGAATAGGATATGAAACTGCCCTGACAATGTAGCTGACCAAGTGTCCCAGCCATAAGCTGGGGAGTTCCAGCCAGGTGGTTAAATGGGAAGGAAAGGGAGAGAAGAAAACAAGGGGAAAGCCTGGGTACCCTGGGTTGAGAGGTGATGCAGGCAGAGCCTGAGTACAGACATGAGGATGGAAGGATGCTTGTGGGGTGGATAGGAAATGACCATCTCCCGATGTGCTACAAGTCCAACCTGCAAAGAATACAAAATGTACAATGTTTGCTTGCATTCAGTCTTAGGTAGTTTTCCCTTTTGAGTTTTCCTCCCCTTTTGAGATGGTCTCTCTCTTAACTTGCTAAAAGCCTCCTTTTAGGAGGTGCTAACAGCAAAGCATTAAGAAGAAGGAAAAAACCCCAATACCACAAAAAGAGAAAGCCAGGAGGACTAAACCAACACACAAAATTCCCCCAGTCCTGTTCCTCTGCTCCCCCAGAAAAACAAACAAACAAACAAACACACACAAAAACCCAACCAAACTAAAACAAACAAACACCTTCAGTGGTTCAGAGCGAGCAGAGGCTAGTTTTGTTCCACTCTTATGAGAAAAATTAGCCCAAGTAGTGGCCTCTTTGCATGAAGCGGTGGCAAGGCCCCTCCTTCCTCTACCAGAGCGGGGCTCTTCTCAGTAACGAGGAGAAATTACTTTCCAGGAAAGCGAAGGTACAGGGGCTGCCCGGAGCGCGGTGACCCAGCGCGGCTGCGGGAGCCGGGTGCCGCGGCTTGCGGGCTGCCAGCCCGGCCCGGAGCGGCTGCGCTGCCGCGCCCGGCGGTGCCGCGCGTCCCGGAGCGCGGACGGAGCGGGGCGAGCCAGAGCCGGCCGCGCAGGGGGCACGCCGGGCACCGCGGCCGGTGCGCCTTCACGCCGGTCTGCAACACCCTCTGCTGTCGCGGCTTTCCCCACGGCCGCCGCAGAACGCGAGCTCTCACTCCTTGCCTGTCCATGCCCCTGGGTCACTTGAGGGAGGAATACCCGGCAGACAGCGACTTTCTGCGTTTTCAAACAAAGCATCAGGCTGCATAATCTGGAAGGTATTTAGGTCAGATTTAAGCAGCTGCAGTCTTTTATAACTGTACAGCAAACCACTCCCTCACCTCTGAATCTTGCCTGCATGTCAAACACCCTGGAGCAGTAGAGGCCAATCCGGGACAGGGGAAACGAGATACCAGCCTTCCACACCACTGGACTCGGGTGTGAGCTCCTTGGCTCTGTGGCCACATAAATCCACGACCACCCCAGGTGCCTTCTCCCAACATTCCTGCCCAACAGACATGGAGGTGGAAGCTCAGTTAAGAATTTCGTTGTATCCTTTAGGTCTATTGCCTCTCCTTGTTATCCCACATTTTCAGGAGGTGTTACTGGAGGCTGAAATGGATAGATCTTGCCCAAATGCCTTTGCTCAGAATCCTTCAGTTGGAACATGTAGCCTCAGTCTTGCCCATGCTTTCCCAGATTTGTCCTCCCCACACTGAGTTGGGTGGTGATGCGAGCCCCACTCACAGGACACAGAGTGCACTCACTTCAGGCATTTCTCCAAAGCAGACAAAAGCAGGTGGGAGAGGCTGTTTGCAGGGAGCAATCCAAGACAGAGACCCCATAGCAGAAAGGTCCTAAGTCATTGTTGGACCTAGAAACAGGGGCTTCCTCAGCTGAGGATGCCAAACCCCTAAATAAAGTAAAACAATGTAAAATGCAAGGAGTATAGCTATGGACTATAATTTTGGGAGCGGCTGTAGCAAAAGCATTGCAGGTTGGTCCCATTTGACTGCAGTGTCTATTGCAGTAGACTAATTTCCAGACCACTCTGCTTTCCAGATGATCACAGGACAAAGAACTCTGTCACATTAATCATTGTTGTTTTGTTAAACATCTTCATTAAAAAACTGCCAATGGTTGGAAAGCTGCCAGCACCCTAAGTAAACCCCTGAAGTATTTAACTCCTTTCTCCATTATCGAAAGTATACCTCGTCTCTAGACTGTTTTTGTCTTGTGCCATTGTTAGGCAGTGTGACAATCAGAGGAGCAAAAATGCAATGCTACATAGATATACTAAGGCTTTGATAATATTGGTCCTAAATGCTTCTCTCTCATAAAATGTCTTCCAACTCCTTAACAGGCCTTAAAGCTCTGCCAGGAAGCCTCTCCAACTTGTTCCCTTCCTCATTGAATCATAGCTGTCAGAACTGGGAATTCTTTCGCACCAGTTATCAGCCCCATGGAATTAGCAGACACAACATAATCTCCTGCCATATAATCTCATTACACCTGTTCCACATTCCCTGTTTATACATGGGAGAATGGAATTAGTCTTTCTGACTGCACTGGGAACTCACACTCAGCTGCTGCTCTGCTGTGAGTCAGTCCTTCACCAGAGTCACTTCTTCCACAAACAGCATGGCCATATCAAAAGTGTGGCCCGGGTAGAGTAATTTACCATTGGACTGTTTCAAAAACCCCCCTTACATGCTTGTATCAACTTTAATATTTTGACACTTGCTACCTAGTCAATCCTCAGTCCAATTACTACAAAATGGGTTAATTTGGTATCATCCCAGTATTTTAAAAATCAAAACACAGTATAAGACTGTATCAGTTTCCTTGCTGGAGAGCTATTTGTTCAACAATTTTTACTTTTGTCAGCCAAATCCATAACCTAAGTCTATAACTTACATCTCCAAAAGTTCCCAAGCAGTCTTATAGATTCTTTTCCATAAACACACAAGGCTTAGGGTTAACTAGAACTTTTTTCTTGTTTTTAAATTATCCTAGTACGTGCTACTTCCTTATTCTGTCTGAGGTCAATAAGGAGCTGGTAGGCCTGTAATTACAAGTGTCAGATTACTTATGGTTTTCACTATTATTTCATCTCAGCCTATGGGGAATCTGCCAGATTTTCCAAGTGAAAGATGGTTAAATCTAGACAAGAGCTGGACAGAAACTTCTCTTCTTCCCCTGCCACTTCATACATTAAAATAGGTGCATGCTCTAAAGGTGGGTATGGGTTTTGTAGAGATCTGGAGAGTAGTTCACCTCATAAGTTAATCTAAACAGGCCCAAGGGATGAGAACCAGCAGAGACTCCTGAATCTGTCCCAAATATAATAGACTTTCTGATTAAGGAGGAAATGGAAAGCTGAGACTGGAAAGAGTTTATTTGTATGATGGGTGCTCATATATAATTTATATGCAATAAATGTTTCTAGCCATTTCATTAGCTGCAAATAAAGCGATACAAATGTGCACCACTTGGACCTGATGCATGGTGTGTGCCTGGGGCTGCTTCCAGCTGAATGGTGGTGGTTCATGTGGGAATGATTTAACACCCCAGCAGCCCCACTATCCAAATTACGCTGCAGGTGAATCCCTGAAGTAGATGCACTCCACTTTTTCAACTACTCATTGCTTGGCTTAAAACAAAGATTTCCATTTAAATTATCATATTGGCCTCAGACTGTGGTGGGTAAAGAGCCAGCATCTCTTTGTCTCTCCCACCTTCTGCACAGCTGGAGAGCTCTGGAAAAACTGAGTTTAGCTCAGTTGGTTACAGCATGATGCCAATAAACAAGGAACATAACAGATCTGGAGTAAGGGAGAGAAACCAATCTAAGCCATCACAGCTTTTTTTTTTTTTTTTTTTTTTTTCCACTTAATATGTAAGCAACTTTTTCAATAGGAAATTAGGAAAAAAACAAAGAAAAAGTACACCACATGAGGTACCTGGATGAGTCTGTTGCTGTCGAGCAGAGCCCAGAGATTGTGGGATGATATCCTACCCCAAGTCTTCCCACCTGGGGAGCTCATTTAAACTCTTGAGACTTCCTGGGACCATCTCCAAGGTAAGCAAGATTAGTAGATGAAGCTCAGACTAAAGTCTGTGAGCCAGCATATTGGAGCTTCTTGCATGATAACATGCTTGCCTCTGATCACTTTTATTTTCCTGTCTACTATAGATTGCAGCATATGCTCACAATATGGGGCTTTATATAGAGGTGTGTCCCCTACATATCCTCTGAAAAAAATCAGTTAAGCTAGCAATAGCATGGGTTTTTTTTATTTGTATAACTACACAAGAGAAGTTGGGGTACAGGACTATTACTAATAAATCAACATAAATAGATCAATATGTCAGTACTTCAGCGCTTGAATCCAACCAGCTATGGGGAATTTATCCCCTGGTAGCAATCAATCTGCTGTACTTAAAGTTTCCCCACCAGATCTGCAGCTAGCACAAACTGATCAATGCTGTTCCAAGTCAGTGGAGCATAACAGTTTTGCATGTCCCAGTGTTCACCCTTACAGGTCTCCTGCTCCTTTGCAAGGACACAGAGGTTAAATTACCCTTTACTAAGCACATGGGATATCTCACACTAACTCACAGTTCTTCATTCAAAACCAGCCTTTCTTACCACCAGTACAGTGTAGCACACCAAACACCTCAGCACCTTCCAGGTGGAGTCTAGTTTGGTCCTCCACAAGCAGCAATTCCACTGCAGTGGCCTGTGACACTTACTAGAAGTAGATACAGCAAAATTAATTCTGTGAGCCATCCAAATTCTGCTGTGCATCCTGCATTGGGTCCTCCCCCTGGGGGGTTTTCCAGGCTGTGCTGGGGGAGATGCACAGTCTTGTAAGATGTTGGGATGCTCTCTTAGAGGGGTGAGTAGCATTGCTAGAGAAGGTATGAGGGACCTGGAGGACAGCTCAACAATCTGGCTTTTGCTAGTAGGGGAGGCTACAGAGCACATCCCAGGGCAATCTCCTCCACTTGGAGCTCTATTGAAATCACTTACTTCCCATCATTTTGGTGAGGAATTCTTCCTTTCCCAACAGGCAGCTGCTGATGGAGCCTCTTACCAGAAGTGATTTAGGATGCGGGTCACGTGAGCCCAATGTCACTAGAGAATGCACTATTCCCACATGAGTCCCAGAATAATCTCTGTGACCCAAAGCAATGAGAGCCCATCTCCTACTGGCTGCTGGAATGGGGGAGAGAGACCAGTGTGGTGGTCCAAGACCTGTGGGTGGTGATGCATATACTGCCAGGGCAAGCATTTACAGCAGGATCCCAGGATTATCCAGAACAAGGCTTGTGCCCAAAAACTGGTATTAGGTAGAGGTCAGGTAGAGCTCCAGCATGTAGCTCTCAGGGGATGTTGCTTGTGGGTACAAATTCTTGGAGGTGAAGCCCCCCATGCCCCAAGCACAGGTGGTAGACAAGGCCTGAGGATAATCTGTGCTGTGATTGCATGGCTGGCTGGACAATGCCACCACCTTCAGTGGGCTCATGTCACTGCTCCCCAGAAGTGGGTCTGGCTCATGAGTGGCAACGGATTTTCCTGGCCACAACCCATTGTCCCACCAACCACTGGAGTGTGTGCCAACAGTCCACATAACTTCTCACGGCACAGGGAAGTCATGCCACAGGCTGAAGTCTTCCTCATAAGTCATGCCATAGACTGAAGAACCACAAGCCTAGCAGCAGCCACTGCCTAACAATTACACTGCCTAACAATTACACTGCCGTCTAGTGGCTTCTTTAGGAGGAATTCCGGGAATTCACAGGAGGACCCTGCCCTCCCTTAGCAGCAGCCGCTATTTGATTATTGTTTATTATTATTGAGCGCATTTTACAAATCTGTTCTGCCAAGCTGTCTCTCGCTCTTCACCTTTTGTAATCAGCCACCTACATCTGAGAGTTGTAGGAGAGAAGCTGTAGAAGTTACTGTGGCCTCTCTCCTTCTGCAAGGCTCCCCAGTCCTTGTAGCCTGCTTTCCTTGTTCCTTAAGTATGGAGGCCTAAGAAAAAGCAAAGCACTGGACACTTTGCAAACCTGCAAAAAACTCATGTTCTGATTTCCTTTCTAATGGTTCACATGGAAAGGAGGTTGTGAGCTACACAGTGCTGTTGTTTCTTCTCAGTGATGGGTCCCCAAGGTTATGTTTCAACTGCTGTGGTGTAGAGCCCATTTTGCTAGGGTGAGTTAGAGCTAGGCAGGAGAAATAGGGCTCTAAGCTTCTGCACTGGTTTCTTTCAAGCTTTTTAGGCTGTTGTGAAAATATATTGTGTAATTTAGGAGACTGATGTGCTGAACTGAGCATAAGGCTTCCAGTTACCACTATAAAAATGATTCCCTAAGAACATGCATTCATTCTGCCTCCTCCAGCTGTTCCAGCAAGGGGTCCCACTGCTCACAGTGTGATTTGACTTTGTTTCCTCTGACTGCAGAGTCCTTGACTGAAGAGGAATGGTTGTGGTCTGCATTAGGTTTAACAGACTGATTGCTGGATGGAATGAGAGGCACCAGCAAGAAACCATACTTGGGTATTGGCTTCCTTGAAATTTGGTCTATGCAGACATCACCTTTTTGGGCAATTAATGAGGCAAACCGTATAGAAATCTCTCCATCTGAGAGGGGTCTGTTTTCGCAGAAGAGGAGTGGAGTGGCTGAGGCAGTGCTGTCCGCTGTGTATCTGTGGCAGCTTGGCCCTGTAGTAGAGTCAGCTCATTGCGATGGGTCACAGTATGGGAGGGTGACTCTTGTCCCTGAAGCAACACGATTCCAGCAAGTGTTAGGAGTTCAGAAGAGTCTCTGTATCAGAGACTGACAGAAGTTCAGTGTCAGTGTCAAGCACTGGGCCCGTTTGATGTCAATATGAAGCTCCTGGGTCACAGTTAAAACATCTCACACTGTGTCACCACAGAACAGGCAGTTTCCATCGTCAGTAACGCGTCTTCTGGACGTAGTCAAGGATGCAGCCATACCTCCATGATTTCGACTCCGTAAAGATTCCCATCACGCCCAGGAGGGTGTCCGCAGCTCCAGACGCCACAGCCCCCGTTACATTCCCGTTGCTCTTAGCGAGCCCGGAGCAGGCAGGGGCGGGCAGCGGGCGCCCCGGGAGGCGGGCGGCGGGGCGGAGCAGCCGCCCGGCCCGGCCCGGCCCGGCCCGGCCCCGCCGCCTCTGCTCAGCCGGCCCGGCCGCAGGAGCGGTAGGAGGGGGCCGGGGCGCCGCGGGAGGGCGGCGAGGGGAGAGGGGCCGGGTCGGCCGTGGCGCCCCGGGGGCTGCTCTGCGCGCCGGGCGGGGTCGGTCCGCTACAGCCCTCCCGGGGCCGGGAGCAGGACCGAGGCGAAGGCCCGGGGGCAGCGGCGCCTCCTGCCCGCCCAGGGAGGCCTCACCCGGGGCCGGGGGATCGCAGCGCCCGAGCCCCGCTGGGTCAGGCGGGACTGCCTGGGCAGCTGGGATCAGGCTCTGCCAGAAGCCCAGGCCCTCGGGAAGGGCAGGTGCATGGTCACACTATGGAAAGTCAGCCCACGGTTGTTTGTCAGGATCCGGCCCGGCGAGGGCAGCTGGGATCAGGCACAGCCCCGTGATCCGCAGGCAGCGCCACGGTTCCTGGGAAGGGGGTGTTGCTGATGGAGACCGGCACTCCGGCAGCACTGCTGGTCCTGGGCCGAGCTTAAACACACTCACGGGGAGCCCCAGGCTTGGCTGATTGGGACCATCAGGGCCCTGATGGCAGCCTACGCCCTCTGTCCTCACTCCTTAGGGAGGTATGGGCTCAGGACAGACTTCATGTAGCGTGATTTAATTGCTGTGCGGTCTCAGAGGGCTATTTAAGGGAGCAGATATGCAAGACAAGGCACTTGGGAAGGGGATGTGATATGAGAGACTTGGAGATGGTTGCCCGTGCCTTAGGGGTGGAAGGGCAATGTTTAAACCACCATTGGAAGGTCGCCAGAGGCTGGGTTCACTCAGGAGCTGGCGCTTGAGCATGGGTCAGTGATTGGCAGATAGATGAGATGGTTTGAGGTCGAGCAAGTGCCTAGCAAGGTCCTAGTTGTGGACCCATATCCCACGTAAAAGTCCCTGGCCCTAAGGGGTGCACAGGCAGTGGCAGCAGTGACCCGCTGTCTGCTCTAGCAAATGTGCCAACCAGTGGTGCACAAGAGAAGCACCAAGGTAAAAGAGGGCAAGGTGGTAACAGTCTAATGCTGGAGGCAGCATCCTTATTCCCCAAACTGTCTTTTGGCCCAGGACAGGTGCTTGGCTGACTGCAGCTAGCTGGGGAAATTCTGCATGGTTCCCTCTTGCCAGACGTCCTGTGCCTTTTGGTCAGGTTGCAGCTGCTGCAGAGACACAGAGAAGGCTTTCTCCTCCTGTGTAGGGAAAGCTTATTTCTTCCTAGGAGCATAGCTAGTACGTGCTGGGAGGAGGATTCCCCAAACAGGCAGTCAGGAATGGCAGCTTGGGATGTTGAATGGGGAGCTATAAATCATCAAGCTGCTAATTAAGACCACAGGAGACTGGTGAGTTACTAAAGACCTGTATTATTCTTTTCAGAGCTCTAGACCATTAACAAGACCCCTGGGACCTACTCCAAGTACGTGACTCTCCAAGGACATCACCCTGTTTTGGGCATGTTCTTAGAGCTGAAATTCCCTGTGCCCTGGGGACATGTGGCAGCCAAGGCCTGGGGACCTTCAGAGGGACACCCTGTGCTGTGTTTGCATGGCTGGTTGGACAATGCCAACACCTTTGACAAGCTCATTCCACTGCTCCCTAGAGGTAGGTCTGGCTCATCAGGATGGCTTTGGTTGTGTGGCCAGGCTGCACATCTGATACGCTTTCCCTTTCAGGTTGTTACTATGTGGCAATGGATTTTTCTGGACATGGTTTGTCCTCCCACCGACCTGCAGGCTGCCCCTACCATTTCCTAGATTATGTGACTGATGTGCGCCGGGTGGCAGCAGGTGGGTAGCTGAAGGAACCCCCGAGGGGGTGCTTGTGCAGGGGGTGCTGTATGGGTCCTGCTCTTTCCAACAAGCAAGTAGCATTTTCTGCCAGGAGAGGAATCAGTTCCCCCTGCTTCTCAGTTTGATCTTAGCCAGCACTTTGTGACTGAGTAAGCATCCCTCTTTCTCACTGTTTGGGAAAAGGAAGAAACTTAAAACCCTGGAAGTTTTTGTAGTGTTCCTATACTAAAAAAGCTGTAGTGGTGAAGTGGTGGATGCAACTAAATGGTTTTGCCAGACTGGCTTTTTGTAAGCAGTCAGTAACCCCTAACCAGTGTTATGTGTAATAAATTGGAAGCTTCTGGTTCTCCCTGATGACAGTTTGCTACTTGCTTTAGTATCATGCAGAGAAATCAGAAAGTCAAAGTGTCTTGTACTCCTAATAACTCCTGATATAACTGTCCATCTGTATATTTGGCATGTGTGGTTTTACATTCCCCATTCAGTATACAAGAGCCTCTAGAAGCTCTCAGATGTTCCAGAGGGTAAATGCCATCTTTCAGTGAGGTATATTTCAGATGGGCAGCACTGATAAAGCTGTATTTTCCTATACATCTCCCAGAGTGCCCTAAAAATGGACTGAAGAGCCTGATGTGCTAAATGGTGCAGAAAGCTTTCACTTGGAATCATACTTCCCTCAATGCAGCAGACCTGGCTCTGTGTCCTTACATGTCTTGCAGAATGCCCTGCAGCAGGATGCTCTGTAAAGGTTTCTCTCTTCCACCAGATGCTACGCAGTCAGGCTCTTCTGCTTCTTGCCAGTCTCATATCTGGCAGTGAATGGGACTTTGCTGATGTTTGTTTGACATACAGAGAGAGCTTGAGAGCTGTATGACATAAATACCATGGAAATGAGGTGGTAAATGCTCATTTTTCTTTAAAATCAGCCTACTTAGCTGCTTGGTTTCTGGATTAAGAAGCAAATGTGGCAGTACAAAAGCCCCCCTGGGAGAAAGGACCCATGTCAGTGGAGAAGCAGCAAGATGTTGCTGCTCTGGTTTCTAATGTAGCACTGTCTGTTTTTCTCTGTTGCCATTTAGCCTTGCAGTGGAGACGGTTCACACTGATGGGTCACAGTATGGGTAAGTAGCTCTAGTCCTTGTAAACTGTGAGATTAATAGAAAGCAGTAGGTAATTAACATCCAAGACATGCTGCTAGGAGCCAGGTTGGAATATTTATTATGCCAAGTGCCAGGTTCCTGCTTGAGTGACTCAAAAATCTGTGCCTGTGTTTGAAATGCCTGTTTTCAAGACCCTGCTGCAGAGAGAGTGGTAACTCTTGCTGTGAGCATTTCTCCCACAGGACAGAACAGTGACTGGCAAAGAGGGGTGGAATATGCAGGAGAATTCACAGCAGCAGGCCTTCCTGCCTGGTCCCCACAAAGCCTGGGAACAGCCCTATTTGGTGGGCTGTAAAGCTGCCTGAGGACACCAGGATCCATCCCTTTGGGCATGGAATATGATTTGATTTTGCCATAATTTGGAGTTTGCTTCCCAGAGCCACTCTAGTCACAGCTAACAGGACCTACACACCAAGACAAGCCATTTTAAAGAGTAACTCTGCCTTGGCCTTTGCTGTCTGAGGGAAGTGGGAATGGCACAAGATGGGGAACAGAGCAGGTCAACAGCCTTTGTCTCTGCCTGCATGTTGTGGGCTGGGAGAGTTCTCCTCTGCACTGGGATTTTGTCCCAAAGTACAATGCACACTTTTATTTCTGAGGCAGCTCCTGCTGTGGGGAAGGTGAATTTCTGTTACCAGGGACTGTTCTGTGCATGAGCACCCTTTTCTTCTTTGCAGGTGGGGCTGTGGCAGGAATGGTAAGTAAACCATCATTTCTTCATGGGGTTGTGATTTCTGCAGCTGCAACAACAAATGGGAGAGGAATGAAGGGACAGATCTGGATCTCAGGGGAGGAGAGGGCCTTCCCTGACCCCTCTCCCATGCAGCAGGATAAAGACATCACTCAGTGCTCAGCTTTTCATTTTCTTATTGCTTCATTTCTCCTCAGTTCTGTTTCCTTTATCCCGAGATGGTGGACAAGCTGATCCTGCTGGAAAGTCTTGGCTTTCTTCTAGCTCCAGAGGTTAGAGCTCATGTGTCCTTCCCTTCACTTTTTTAGAACACAAAAATAGATGGTTTTTTTCTTTCCTTCACTTGTTCAGAGAAAGCACTGATGTGACCACTTCCTGGCAAGTCCTAGGGCACTTCCTTTTGGCAGGCACTGATCGGCTCCTTGTTGCAGACTGAAGTCCATCCTTAGGGTGGCCCTTGGGGCACACTTGTAGAGCTCCACATCCTGCAGTCCCTTAGCACTGAAATTTGCCTGTCTGTGCCAAGCCCTTGTACACAGGAAACTGGAACCTCTATCCAGGCAACTGCCAGCTGAGGTTATCTTTTTGCCAGCAGCTTGTTGGGTGACCTGTGTACAAGACTGGTAGATTTTTTTCTGTTCCTGGCAGTTCATAAAGCTACATTTCCAACTTGCCATCATTGCTACCAGATGCTGGAGCTTTCGCTGGCAGTAGTGGGACAGAAGCCCTAGGTCAGAGAGACAAAAAATACCAAACTTTGGAGAGCTGGCCTCAACTCAGAAGTGAGATAGGAAGGGTTAGAAAAGATAAAAAGTTATTAAGTTCATTACAGCAGTATTGATGGTCCCTTTCCCCCAGCATTTTTATTAAGATACCCATAACTGGTACCAGTTCTGAGGGATGTTGAAGAGTGAAATTCCCTCTTCCACTGTCCAATAAGGGGTAAAATCAGTAAGAAAAGGGTTACTCCTCTTCCCTACCTCTCTGTGTTTCAGGACACTGAGGCGTGGCTGAAATCAAAACGGAGGGTGATCGACAGACTACTGAGTCTGGAGGCAAAGCAGCAAACTCCCAAAGCACGGAGTCCTGAAGCAGCATTGCAGAGGTAGGTTCCCATCCATCCTCTTCATTTACTGCCTGCCCTCACCTTGACAGAGTTAGAGCTGCACAAATGAGAAAGGAAAACCATCCCTGCAAGTCCTTTTCTGGAATCCCAGCAAGACCTTTTGCTTCTGCTGCCAGAAGTGCTGTTTCTTCCTGCTCCTTTCTGAAGCAGCCTGAGAGCTCACTGTCACCTTGTCATGGCATTTTTGCTTCACTTCCTCCCTTTTTCCAGCATCACAATCTCTCTGCCATGTCTCCCTCAGGCTTTTAGAAGCCAACAGCCATCTGACAGCAGAGGGTGGGGCAATCCTGCTGCAGCGAGGAGCAACTGAGACACCCGCTGGTAAGGGGCTGTGTGCTGCTGGGCCACTGCTGGGTGTGGGAAGGAACTGGTGCCAACAGCCATTGTCTTCTGCAGGGTACAGGGTGCCCTAGCTACACATCTACACAGCCTGAATGGGATCAATTAAGTCTGGAGGCAGAGTTCTCCATTCCCAGCAACTGGGTTTGGTGCTCAAATCCTAGAACAGCTGAAAAAAAAAAAAATTTAAAAAAGGAGAAATCTGAATTAATCCTATTCCTCCCATCTCAGAAAGTCTTGGGCAGACCCCAAGAGTGAGTTAAAACAGAACAACTGCTGCTTCTATGAAACATGAAAATCTTCGGCTTTTGTTTTCTAGGGCTGGTGTATAACAGAGACATGAGAGCCCGTACGGTGAGCACTGCTCTTCTGACATGCCCCCTGCTACTTCAGAGCCCTGAGCTTACAGAACACTCAGATAGAGGATGCCTGCTCACAGAGCTAGGGCCTCCCTCCACCCAGCTGCTTACTTTCTGCTTTCCTAATTCCCACATGTCCTTTAAATGCTGCTTTTAAAAGAGCCTGCACTTGATCATTGATTCAGCTTACAGAGTGACTGGAAAATGTTACCATTTGTTTTTTTTAAAAAGTTCCTCTGCCCCAGGGCTTCCTGGCCACATTTTCCTGCTGTTTTAAATCTTCAGGCAGCAGATGGATGGATGCTTTCTGTCAGCTTCTTTGTCAGATGACCTGAATAAGAAGGGGAGTGGAGCAAAGTCCTTAGGTTTGGTATTTTGATAGTTTTGTGCCACTTTGAGCAATTAGGGCCTCCTCTATCTGTGCTACTGTCAGGATATGGAAGCCAGGGTAATGTACTCTCCTTTTTAGTAAAAGGATTTTTAAAGCTTTTCTCTATGAGATCATTCCCGTATGTGCTGCAGCCCAGCAGGCAATGCTGTTGGCAGCCCTGAAACACAGCTGGACAGGAGGAGTCTTTGCAGAGCCATCTACTCCTGTGTGCAGCCTGGATGCATGTCATGTCCCAGCATGGAAGCTTCAGGGCCACAGTCACTTCTACCTTCAGAGCCACTTGTGCAGGAGGGCTTGGGGACACCCTCTGCCCCAGATGCTGTCCCTGAACTTTGACACTTTCCCTCTCTTTGCACCTGCAGCAGAGTCGAGAGTTCTTCACAGTGGAGCAGTGTGTAAAGCTCTTGCAGAAGATCCAGGACCGTGTTCTCATCATTGTGTGAGTGAGGCACAAACCATACCAACCTCTGCTGTTTCCCTCAGTAGAAGGAATGAAGGCTAGGAAGGAGTCCTCCATTACCCCTTCTCCTACACTAGTCATTCAGACTTCTGGCCAGCTGATGTAACAGTATAGCTTCACATGTGAGAAGTATTTCCCAGTTCCCCACCACTGCCCTGGGTTGGGCAGGCTCCTAGAGAAGGCAGATAGCAACTGGAACATCCTCCCAGCCTTGCACTCTACTTTCAGGCTGGGACTCTCTGGTGCAAGGAATTCACTGAGGAAACATTAGTCCTGCCCCATCTTTCCCATACTCTTGGCTTCACAATCCCACCTCACAACTTTCCATTCCTTGGCACTGCAGCAAGGGGCCATCCTGGCAAATATGTGACTCTCCACAGCACCACACCTACTTGCTGTCCTCCTGACCTGACTCTACCACAGTGAGAAACCCGGCCTGCCCCCTTTCACCAGGCCCCAAAACCTCTTGCTTGAGCTAACAGGTGAAACTACAGCAATTTCCATCTCTTCCAGCTGCTCCTGAAGCCCCTGGTCTGTGCTCCTGCACGCTCTCTCCTGTGGCACCTGGGACAAGCAGCTCTGGGGACATGGCCAGTAGCTTGCCAAGCTCTTAAGCTGTCTGGGTGCACAGCTTGTTCTGCCAGTCATCCTCCGCCTTTTCCCATCTCCTTTGAGGGCAAGGTGTGCAGGGCTCTGGCTACCTAGGCTGGTGGGGTGCTGTTAAATGATTTATCTAGAAAACAAGAAGTGCTAGCAGTTGAGAAAAGAGGTGCAGCTTTGGCTTCCCTGATCTGTTTTAGTATCATAACAGGTTCAGGCTATTTCTGCTTGTCCAGAAATGTAACACTGTGCTGAGATCCAGTCCTCTGCACCATAGAAATGCCTGGGATATTCCCTTGTCCCATCACCAGCACAGTAAGAGACAGCATGATCTTATCTCTGCAGGAGGTCAAATGCTGACTTCTCCAGGGCAATTGCCCTGGTAGCTCCCTCTCTGAGCAGGCCATAACCTGGTTAAATAAGCAGCAAAGAGAGGCAGAAGGGACTGAGGGGAGATGTGGAAACTCTTAAGGAAAGAAGTTAAAGAGTAGAAGGCAGAGCAGGGGCAGAGAATTATGCTTTCAGACCAGTTCCAGAGCCAGCCCTGCAAGGACAATATTTAGCCAGTCTCCACTCCGATACCACCAAGCAGTCATCCAAGGTTTTACACCTTTTAGTTTGATAGAAAATAGCTGCTTAGCCAAGATGGGTGGTGCAATCTGACCCTGTCACCTGCTGTTTACAAACAGCCTGGAAAGAACACATGGGTTTGTCATCCTACTGTACTGGGGACATTGATCCTGCTGAGGACAGCCACAAAGACAAATGGAAGCACACTGGGTGCTGTACTAAGCCTCACTGTTGTTTTTCAGATCACAAGATGGACTCTTGGTACCACACAACCTACCCAGCAGAAATAATTTTGTGAAAGCCCTGCAGGAGGCATTTGAGTCTACCCTCAAAGAGGTGAGAGCAAACATAATCCTTGCATCTCAATTTGTCACCAATCTGGGAGCAGCAGCTGGGACACAGCTGACCTTGGTGGACACCCTCCACTAGGTGATTGTCCTGAACAGCACAGCCCTCACACGGGGAAGTGGGGGGTGGAGTCAGGGGTGGAAGTCAACTTTGTCCCTACTGCCCAAGTCCCAAATTAGTATTGCCCTCTGGACCCAGCTCTTCTCTGGTCCTTCCATCTCTGTCCTACCTCACTTGCTCTGTCCCTTCCCACGAGTGTCACACAGCAAGCAGTGTGTGCTTGAGGGAACACTTTCGTAGACCACATCTTGTATCCTTTCCCTCCAGCACATCCAGCTAGCAGAAGTGCCTGGGAGTCATTTTGTGCATCTGAATGAGCCCGAGGTGGTATCTGGGATCATCAGCAACTTCCTGACAGCACAGAACACCAGGGCCAGACTCTAGGAAGCCCTCAGAGCTGCAGCTGTCTGGGAGAACTGGGAGCTAACAAGCAAGCTCCAGAATTGTCACCATTTCTACCTCACATCCAACATTAGATTCTGATAATCTTTCCTGTGCTTAGCTGACTGCAGGGTGGAAGCAGGTCTGCCGGGGGTACTCTGAAGGGGAGCTGAGCAAAGTATCTCATTTTCCAAAGGTTGATGGAATCTTTGCTCTACTTCCAGCTCTGTGAGTACAGGGATAGAGGCCCAAAGTGGCCTTCCCCTTGGCTTACTCCAAACTTGCACACTGAAACAGAGCAGAATATAAGGCAGAGGCATCCTCTGTGACAGCAGCCAGCACCACCAGCTTTGGCACTGCAATAGAGGTGGCTCATCTTGCCTCCTCCCTGAGGATCCCAGGATTTAACCTGCTGAAAAACAAGGAAAGTGTTCTGCTTCTCTGCTTACTTGCATAGATGCCTGAGCTCAGAGGGCCTCAGTGTCTCTGTTCCACTGTGAGAGGTGCTGTTTAAGAATCAGCTTGTGTAAGAGCTCACCTGTGCAGAGAAGGCCATTTTAATGAACACTAGAGAATCCCTAATCCTCTAGCTGAAGCAGCTGGGAGAACTACAAATTATGGAAAAACTGGCAGAGACAATTTCTGTTCTAAATAAAGATTAATGTTCTAATGTTAAATCTGTCTTCTTGACTCTATAGGAGAACAAACCTCCTTTCTCTTGCAGGCTGCTCACCCAAGCAGCTAAAATGCATCTTGGGAGGCAACAATTTTTACACACTGTCTGCCTTAGGTAGGCCTTATTAAGGATCTGCCTCCCAGTTAAATTGATGCAAAAGCCCACTGAAGCAGGCAGGCCTGTCAATCTGCAAGCAATGCAAACTGTATTTGCAGTCAGTTTTTTAGGAGAGGGTAAATCCATTTTATCTCAGCTCTCTGGAATTTACAACTTTCACCTTACATTCATGGTCACATCTCTAGCAAGGATGCAGATAGTAAAATAAATGTGTAAAATCCTGGGGCTGTGTGAGTTACTTCAATCACAGACCTACCACTACTCCAGAGCTGCAAAAATTCTATAGGAGCAGTACAAAACCATTGCCCCACACCTAAACATGCCTGCTGCCATCCTTACCTGCCTTCTGTGAGCTGGGGACAGGTTAAGTGGAAACAGGGCCTGGAGTTTGGTTTCTCCTTCCAAACCAGGCTGCTCAAAGTGGCATTGGTTCTTGCAACAGTGCTGGCTATCAAGAATTTCCCATGGCCTAGACATGGTTGCAGAGCTCCATGCACAGCTGGATGACTGGGCATCACAACACTTGGCCAGAGAGGAATCACCAAGAGAAGGGGTAGGGCTCTGTACCAAACCACTGATCTCTGCTTGTGGCAACAAGTCACAGTTAGGTTTTTCCTTAAGTCACTTCCCTCCTCAATCCTTCAATAAAATTTGCAAAGAAGCATCAGATTACAAGCTATAATTTTTACCACCACCCCAGCACACAGGAAGCTGTTTCCTACAGGAGACCCAGGAGGGGAGGAGGGAGAGAGAAGGATTCCCATGTTCTGAAAACAGTAGCAGCAGTTTATTTACAGTTCTTCAGCCATCCCCTGCCCCTGCAGAGGCTGTGCTAGGTCAATCACAGTTCTCACCAAGCTTTAGGTGTGGTTTCAGGTGGCAGGGAGATACATGTTGTCACAGGATGTGCCCCTTGACCTGAGCACCCTGAGAAGCGATGACATGGGGCTGAATGACAGAAGAGCAGGATACTGATACAAGTAAAGGGAACTCTCCTCCAGCAGCAGTTGCTGGGATCTCCCGTTTCAGATCCAAGGGTAAAGGCAATGCAAAGCTGCCTCAATTCCTCAAAATCCTTTGGCAAATGGAGTCAGTAGGCATCTCTCCTACCCTCTCCAGCACAAGCACCTGAAGAACAGCTCAGTAACAACTTAGTATGGCCGAAACTTGCGCTGGGCTCGCATCAGTGCAATCCTCTGCTTGTCCTCCTCAAATTTCTTCCTCAACTGGGCAATGTCTAAAACACAGAGAAGAAGAAAGAACAGCTCACTTGGGAGCAGCAGATCTCCCTCTCCTGGGAGCTTCACTTCCACACACCGGAGAGGCTCAGTCCCAACAGCCACAAACACATGTTTCCCAAAGCAGGTCCTTTTACACCACAGGTGAATGGCACGCTGGGGCTCCAGCTGTTCATCTCCGGTGGTGCTGCAGCTCCCTCTTGGGGAGGAATTGGCTAGTTTCCCCTTTCAATCACTGCCTTTGTGCAGACTGAATAAGCACCTCTTGGAAAACCACACCCTCCCACAAAATATTCCAGCAACCCTTGCTAGAACAGGTGGTGGCAAGAGGCCATTCAGATCCAGCCAGCCAGTTGCTTAGTGGCAGCTGGATGTAGCCTCCCCTGAAGGCAGAAGGATGCTCTTTGGGCCACAGTGTGAGAGACAAGAGACCCAGACAGGGGTAGGAGGAGACTTGCACACTCACGCTCTCTCTTGGTCTCACGATGCTGCCAGGCATAGAAGTTGAGCAGCTCTTTGCGGGCCCTTTTCTGTTTCTCCTTCTCCAGCATGCGCAAGTTGGCAGCCTCTGTCCGGGGCAGGCCCGGCTTCCGGCCCTTCCGGGTCACCTTCACCCAGCCCTCCTCATCTGGAACACCCTCCTCCTTGGCTGCTTTGGCTTCTTCCTGTAAGGACAGGAGGGTGAGGCAGCCCAGTGCAGATGCACAGCCTATGCACAGCTCCCCACAGCCCTCCCTTAAACAGAGGCAAAGTTACAGCTCCTGCTTCCACACAAGATTTAAAGGAAGGCATGGGATCAGGGCTGCAGGCATTCTACTCTCAGTCACAACATTGCATGCCAGCCATAAACCAATTTATTTGTGGATATCTGTTGTAAGCCCTAGGGGGTCAGATGCTGCAGACCAAACCTGTGTCTGACTGCCCAACAGCAGGGAGTAAAAAAACTCTGTCAAACAGAGAGACCCTCAGCCCTTTCCACTATGGCTGAACCACTGAGAAATCTCTCTTCTTTCTCTCCTCCCCAAGAAAACTGCTTAGTTGGGTTCTGTCCCTAGCTTGGCCTCACCTCTGCCATCTTTTTATCATAGTCTTCCATGTAGGCATCCACCTCAGCCTTCAGCTCCTTCGGATCCACGATGGAGGCCTCATAGCTGGCGATCCACTCTGAGACAGAGAGGGCACAATTCAGCAGTAGCTGCTATTAGAAGCAGGCTAGTGTGGTGCTTTTGGGCAGCTCTAGAGTGAACTCTAGCATGGGGGACGGACATATTGATCCCATTTGTGGTCACCTTCCCCCTGACACAGCTCAAACTGACTTGGCTGAGAGCACAATCAATATGCCATGGGAAGAGTTTGCAATTTGCCCAAGCAGAAGTGGGTTAGACTGAAGCCTAAGGGGCACAACATTCAGGGCTGTGCTTCTGTCAAGCAATTATATGTGAAGTGCTGTCAACCTGACAGACATTTGAGGCCTGTTGCATGAGTCTGGTGTCCATTTTGAGGACAAGATGTAGATGGTATCTCTGAATAATACTGAAAAAATGTCTGGAAAAAAGGACTGTTCCCCACTCTCCCAAAGGGTCACCGGACCAGACCTAAACTTCTGGTTCAGTAAGACTACCACACTGTGAATAATAAAAGAACAGAAAACACTAGACATATCCCCAGCTTTAGAACAAAATGGGACATGCAGGGTAGAATTCAGCAAACAATGAGTATAGCTCTTCCCCAGCATTAGCCCTCAGAAAGACAGCCAGAGCTGACATACTGCTAATGCCGGTTTTCACAGGGTGGCTCTCTGTTGATATTATCAGGGGACCTTTCTGTGATAGAGCCTTGGCTGCCTGGACAGCTGCTGGTTTCCTGAACACCACATATGCTACTTGAAATCCCTGAAAGAAAAAAACCACCGAGGTGAGTCAGATATGTAAGCGAAATTGGTGATGGAGCAAGAAAGTACTAAAGTAAGTGATCATGTCACCCAATGCCCCATGTGGTTTCCTTGTGCCTCATGCTCTGCAGAGAATCATTCAGTATTTGCCATCTTTCCCCACTGAAGTATTCCTCTCCCCCGCCCAAGCTTTACCTTTAGAGTTTTCTGGTCAAAGAATTTGGACGCCAGTTTATCTTTTTTCTCTCCTGGCCCTGGCTTGTCACAGATGTCCACAGACTGCACATGCCCGCAGCGAGAGAACAGCCTAGACAAAGAGTCCTTAACACGGAGAGTGAGAGAAAACACGCGGTACAGCAAAGCAGGAGCGATGCCTCCCTCGAACAGGCGGCAGAGCTCTCCGGGCGGCCCCAGCCCGGAGCAGCCCCAGGCACACCGGCCCCCGGGCCCCCGCCCAGCGCTCGGCCCCGCCACCCCCACTCACCGGGCCGCAGTACGGGGGCACGTTGAGGACGAAGAGGGTGCGGCGAGGCGGGTGCGCGGCGTCGGCCCCTTCCCGCACCTGGTGCTCCTTCACCAACAGGCAGTGGTGCGAGCGCTGCCGCTCCGCGAACTTCACCGCCAGAGCTGCGAGGGACCCATCGCTCTAAGACGCCGCTGCCGCCCCGCTCCCGGTCCCCGCGCCGCCCCTCACCCGTGTACCCCGCCGGCGCCGCTCCCGTTCCCCGCGCCGCCCCTCACCCGTGTACCCCGCCGGCGCCGCTCCCGTTCCCTTCGCCGCCCCTCACCCGTGTACCCCGCCGGCGCCGCTGCCGGTCCCCGCGCCGCCCCTCACCCGTGTACCCCGCCGGCGCCGCTCCCGGTCCCCGCGCCGCCCCTCACCCGTGTACCCCGCCGGCGCCGCTCCCGCCGCACACCCCGTGGCGGCCGCCATCTTCTCTGCGCGCGCGGCGCGGGGGCTGCCGGGAGTTGTAGTTCCCCGGGCGCCCCGCGGCCCCGATAATGGCGGCGGCCAGACTGAGTTTGTTTTTGTAAAAGCAGTGCAAAACTCACGCACTGCCCTTAATCTGAGAGAGGCAAGTAAATCTTAAAGAGATGTAGAAACATTCAAATGCAATGGTTTTTAAAGGCTCCTGTTGATTTAAAAAACCCACAAAACCTTTACAGACGAATTTGTAATGGAAGACAGAACCATTTTGAAAATACTGAAGCAAGACTAATGTAGGAGGTGACAAAATATGACATGATATGGAGAATTGATCCAACAAAAAATCAAGTTAAATAAGCATTATTGGAAGGTACATGCAAAAGCCATGAAAATATACCAAACTTACACATTGTGGCATAATTTCAGAAGTCCTCACACTTTTGAAATAAACCCAAAAGAAACAAAAAAACCCCCACCATTACTAATTACCTACCACCTGTTTTGGCCAGCCATTTAATTTAATATCTAAATTAATGCACATTCATTCAGAGTGCAGGCAATTAGTATTGCATACTCAAATTCATAATTTCTACCAGCCCAGGAAAAAAAAAAAAAAAAAAAAAAAAAAAAAACCCACAAAACCAAAAACCACCAAAACAACACAAAAATACAACCATGTTGCCTGAGGATAAATGTAGACAGAAGGTGGTAGGTTCGAAATCATAATTAGCATGACAATTGCAGGATGTCCAGGAGAAACTAGAGAGCCAAGGTGAACTACCTGAAAGGGACTGGGAATCATCTGGTAAGAACTGGGAATAAATAGTTACTTTTTGTTTCAGTGCCCAACAGAAGAAGCCATGCAATGGTGCATTAAAGAGCTGACCAAAACCAGAACATCAATGTACACCAAGACACTGCTGTAAGACGAGCCATGGAGTGGTGTTTGGACACCCACACAATTCACCAATTTGTAAAAAATAAGAATATGCTGCCATAGACCACGGAATTATGGAACAGAGCAGTTAGTACTTCTTCCAAGGAAGTATGTCAACGCCATCATAAACTCATGTAACTTAAACATAAGGCAAAGTTTAACAGTAAGTTAAAATGCATCTTGCTACTTGGCTTCTCAAAAGGACACAGACCTATTAATCTAAAAAATCCTTGAGCTTCTCCATTCTTTCAGAAGAGGCAAGAGATGCACTCCTAATACACGTTTCACACTTACACAGCCTTCTGTCCAGCTGGTAATGAAAGTATCCCACTTCACCTAGAACAGATCTCAGAGCTGTTTTTGCTATAAAACTATTTTTAAATGACTAGGCTGTCAGTAACAAAGGCTTCTTTTTTTTTTCTGTAAAAAGAGAATTGGAAGTACATGGACACAAATGGCTCCAATTTAGTAGCAAGAGTCAGCTGCTACTTTGTATGATGGTAGATGAGTAACAATTCTCTCACCCATAAGCTCCTCTTGCTCTTCATCACTTTGGAAATTTCTACATTCACTTAGAAAGCACGATTGACTCAATGCTGGAACACCACCACTTATCTCTTGTTGCTTCATAGCATCTACAAAGGCTTAGAAAGGCTTACTCTCTGTGTAACAAACGTTTATTCAGAAACAGGTAATACATTATCTTTTCCAACCCCTAATGTTTCCTCCCCTCCCTCCCCCCCTTTTTTTTTTTATTAAAACACAGGTATTTGGTGGGCAATCTAAAAAAAGGAGAACAATAGCTGTCTTAGGTCCCCTCCCCTACAAACATCTGATGTTCACATGAAGCACCCCACCAATCATGGTGTCACTGGCCTTCAAACCAAAGAGAGTACTCCAGAAAAACAAGTCCTGTCAAGTCCTTATTATTTCCATGGCTAAAAGGGATACAGTGAGATTAAGGAATGGTCTGCACAAGCTAGATAGAAGAAAGTTCATACAGAACAAGAAAGCAAAAGAAACACAGGGGGTTGTCCAAGAAACGGAATCTGGACTTACAGGAGCTACTCAGCAGAGCTGAACAGAATGGATAAGGTTAGTCTCCCAGCTAGTAGGATCAAGTTCAAACCCTAACCCGATTCTGGAAGTTGCTCTCAGCCTTCCTCTCTTCCAATACAGTTTGAACAAACACAAACGAGTGGAGCTACTGGGACTTTCATCATCCAGGGCGCCAGTGCGGTACAAGCGATGGGAAGTCCTGGAAGTGCCACCTAGTGGCTTGTCACACACACGCGCTGGCCCACGCCACGTCCTCGCCGCCTGCACGGGATTTGACACTCCTCTCCCGAGTTCCTTACACAGTGCCAACTGCCCGCTGCTCCTAAACCTCTCCCTGAAGCCACGCTGCAGCCATCATCCTCCAAATCCGGGCATGCCAGCAGCATAACTGCACAGCAGCCAAACAAACAGCATCCCTCAAAGAAACAAGTTCTCAGACACAAGACTTGGTGTGTATTACGATCTGAAAAGGGTCTCAAGTCCTTCCTTTTTATAGGAGACTGGCTGAGTTAGAAGCCAAGAAACTCATGTCCGTGCATCAGCAGGAGGAGGCAATGCAATCTAATGGGAGTCAAACAATTGGGTTTCTTCTAGCTCTGACCATGACTGGTTCTTAATTTTTCAGTCCAGAAAGAGGAGAGCAGCTGAGCCTGACCCTCCAGAGCAAATACAATCCTTGTACGACTGCCAGAACAACTCTCCAGCACTACCAGAGCTGAAACACCCCTGCCCAGAGCACAATGGCCAGTGCACTTGCGCATACGTCCCTTCTGCCTCATGTCTCTGTTGGCTCACCGCGGGCAGCTCAACTTCTCCCGCTTCTTTTCAATGTCCCAGCTGCCGAGCAGGAAAGTGTCCAACAGCCAGAAGGAAGAGTTATGCCACCGAATGCACACAAGTCCTTTCTGGATAGAGCCCAACCTGCCTTTGTACCCAGTGCAGCAACTTCAGAAACAACGTGGTGCGTACCCAGTGCAGCAACTTCAGAAACAACGTGGTGCTCTTGCCTGTGGACAATCAAGGGGATGCACCCTTTAGTTAAAGGTCAGTCAGAAGAAAACAGAAGGAGATCACCACTCCTTCCCTCAAAGTCTATGTGCATTTTTAATGGCCACTGGGGGCTTTGGAGTAAAGGATGGAGTTACATGGTATATGCTTGGTAATACATTACTGGCAGAAGGGAAAGGTTATTCTCTTGGGAAAAAAAAAAATCATGGAAGAAAACTCCAACTATGAAAACAGAAAGTACACACACAAGAGGAAACACTATTGTACAGTAAGGTAGCGATCATAGAAAACAAAAAACTTCAGGACAGGCAAATGCAAGTAACATCTGCACTCCTGCACTTTCCTCATCCCCCAGCTTATATGAGTTTTCCAGTCCACTGCTTGCTCCCCCCCTCTCAGAGTTTAATTTTGAATTCTGTGGGCTGCACAGAGGCAGAGACCCCTGAGGATTTGAAGAGTGCCTTCAAGATAGTTTCAGGGTCCACTTCAGCTGGGGGATTTGAGGAGGCGCTTGCACTTGACCGGCGTGGTTCCCCTTCCTTCTTGACTGAAGGAGTATCACTCAATCGGCTGGAGGATTAAAAAAAAAATTTAAAAGGCAGTATTTAACCTCTCTTTATGATAAATAAATTTTACCACTGTGTCTGCATTTACTGTTACCAGTGTATCCCCCTTACCTATATCAGAGATAAAAGTTTTAAATATGCTTTTCTCACAAGAAAATATCCTCATCTCAGATTATTTTTGAGCCTCAGGGCTGAGAACACTATGTAGTCAAGCTACATTGCACTCCACTCAACATATTGTGGCACAGAAGGGGAGAGAAAGAAAATTCATGAGACAACAATTCTCAAAATAGAACCTGCAAAAGCCTTTGGACCTTTTCCCCACTGAAGGACACTTACAGCAATATAGGCTGGTCTGAGGTGATGACATTCCCATTCATATGAAGATTGCACTTCATTGGCTGACCTAAATAAAAACAAAACACAAAATCCATTCTATCAGAAGTGGAGTAGGGCAAGATCCTTGAAACATCACGCAACAGCGCAAGCAGTAGAGTTCGACATGCTGGGGAAATAGAATAAACAGCTGATAAATCTTTTGTTGCAGAATCATAGCAATAGAAGAGCCACTGAAACACTCAGTACCATATGAAGGATCATACTAAATAACAAGTTACACAGAAGTATGAAGCCTTCAGCAGGGACACAAGAGGATCTCCCATTCTCAGCTGTCTGCTCCTCATCTGACATCCATAACATAGCACTCATCTAAAGAAAGAAAAAGCATCTATTTCCAGCTAAAAATTAACAGTTCAACAACAATTTCAGTTTAACATGGTTAAAAAATAAAATTGCATTATTCAAAGTTTATGAAGCATCTGATACTATTTTACAAGTCCAATTCAAAATGTTTCTAAGTACGCCCTGAAACTATTGCAAATACAAATTTTACTTGTATTTTGCAAGCAGTTCTGTAAGCAGGTAAAGCCTTCCTAAGGACTTTCTGTGGAAGAGTAAAGTTTTACAACAATTTCTGTGAGCTCGAGACAAGTCTGATAAGAGGCTCCATGTTTACCCCTGAAAGAATTTTCTACCAAGGTTGTTGACATAGAAACCAAGAAAGAAAGAAGGATAAATACGAGAAACCTAAAACTGCCTATTCTAATAAGCACTTTGCTTGTCTTTTGTGACCAATGAGTAACATGTAAACTTATGAGTTCTGTAAGAATGTGTAAAAAGGCATGCATGCTACAATAAACAGTCTGAAGCCTTCTGAAAATGAAGTGTGTTGCTTTGTATTGTCTCCATCTCAACTACGACAGCTTTACAGCTCTCAGTACCTAATTAGAAACACAAGGAATTTAATCTGAAAGTTAGACTACGAGACTCATCAGGACCCTGCCCCCAGCTCTGAATGTGCTTTTTCCAGGAAAATGTGGGTAGGGCTCTTTATTGCATTTAAATAAACTGTGTATATATTCAGCTAGTTACACAGCAATTATTATCTTATCTAGCTCTTGAACTGATTTTCTAGTATTTCTCTCCTGCTACCATATTAACATCTAAGATACTTTTAAACCTTCCTCTCAGGTGGAAAAGTAATTCTTTTTTTTTTACACTACATGCAACTCTGGCATCAAACTTACCATCTAAACACCTGTTGTTGTACTTCTTATATGCTGTGATAGCATCTTCTTTCTTCACAAATACTACCTCAGCCACGCCAGGGTGCACCAGCCGGGCTCGCTTCAGAGCGCCACACACACAGAATAACTCCTGAGGACAGAGAGTCAGTCATGACCATGGTCACATCAAAGGCACTGCATGAGAAGGGTTTACTAGCTTCATCACACCACCCATCCTGCTTATTAAATACCTGACAGGATCTGGACACTTGTCTTACAGTGTTTGTTACGGTTTAAGTACTTGGCACTAGTAATAGAGAGTACACAAGCAGGGAAGTTCAAGGCCAGTAACCCAGTAATGTTTTTCCCACAGGAAGTCTAGATTTAATTCTCAGCCCCGTGAGAATGGAAGCCCCTAGATAATTTGGATGGAGGCATAAGTTTGGGTAGAAGAATTATTTGGTGTGAACTCTTCTTCTAAGTGATGTCAGGTATCTCAAAATACTCTGTGGGATTTTGTCCCATGTTCTTAAGTACACACTTTTTTTAAAAAGTGCAAACAACCCCCAAACAATCAGGACCCCTCTAAGTTTTTGCACAGACAGTAAACCCACATCACACCTCTCTTCACTGCATTCACCATAGATCAAGTGATTTATCAGAAAAGGTAGGACATGGAAAGGAAATGTCACTCATGCACAGTCTGGCAGAAAGCAACACTCACAACAATATCTTCTTCTGTGACTCGAGGATGCAGATTATTTACGGTCATCTTTGTGCCTTCCAAAGGACTGAATGCCAGCTGCCAACACAAAAAAATGCATCACAGAAATATGGCACACAATACAGCACAGCAGAGAAAGCAATAAAAAGTCACTAAGGATCTATCTAGGAATGTCTGTACACACACACAAAGGAGAGCTACTGCTAAGTAATGGGAAATATCAATGTTTACTAAAGCCCAGTTCATCTGATGGCAAAAAGGAGCTTCTTTTCCATGCTAGTTTTTCTCTGAAGTAACTTTTCACTTATTCCCAAGAATAACATTAACTTAATCTGCATACATGGTACTCTGGTCATGCCCACACTTTTAATAGCCTGTCTCTGTTGTACTCTACACCAGCCAGCGAACCCCAAAATACAGCTCCAGCCTCTCAAGAGCATGCTGAAGTCAGCACACCTAGGAACACCTGATGGGTTACCTGTACCCAACATCAGACAGTTTGGCAAAGCAATTCCAGGCAGGCTGTCTACAAATTGCCTGGGAGGTCTCATGTGTACATTTGGAAGAACTCCTTTTTTTCCTTGCTAGCTGTAGGGGACATAAAACGTATGAAATAGTGTTAAAACACTACTCCTAGGGACATGAAAGCCACCAAGGAGCGTCCAAGCAATTACCACCTTCCTGTAATATGGATTCCTCCAGGATCATGCACAGGGAAGGGATGTTTAGACAGGTTTCAAATTCTTGGAACATGGACTGCAGTTATCAGAATAACCTTGATGATGTCCCAGAACTAATGGTGGAAGGCAGGCACAAATGAGCTGTTCACATGTCCAATGAACAAGTTTCAAATGTTTCAGAGACTTCTATAAAGAGCATTTTCCCCTTCCCTGAGCTCACCTCAACAGGTGCTGGCTCTTTTGGAGGCACTTCCTTTGTCACTAAGGTCCGGGACACGTTTGCCAAGGCCTTTGTCCGTATAGGAGGGGCAGTTGCAGGTGGAGCTGTGTATGTATCGTTCTGGACCACTTTAGTCAGGGGAACAGTCTTGGACAGAGAGAATTTATTGCTGCTCAGACCAGTCTACAGGAAGAAAAAAGAAAGCATCTCAGAGCTACAGCATACAAAAGCCATCACTCTTCTTCAAGCACCACCACCAGAGTATTACTAGTATGCACTGCATGTCCTTCCCAGTGTCAAAACCACTGCAGTGCTGAAGACTATCAAAAGCCTCAGAGAAAAAAAATCAGTGCAAGTTTCTGCGCATAAACATAGAAAGGTATACTTATCCAGAAAGAGCACTTCCCTCATAAGCACTTTTTGGCTTCATACTTTTCATAAATGAACTCTAACAATGTGATCTGAATTGGAAAAGCTCCTTTCATCTGCAGACTTTCAAGTACTTTATAAAGAGTTCACAAAGATTGCTCATTAACAGTAAGATTGAAAATTCATGGAACAAAAAGCAGTAATTCCTCAGAATTGCCAAGCTAGGGCACACAAAGACATTGAACTTAAGCTGAAATACCTGAGTTTAAAGCCAGACAAAACTTGTGCTTGGAAGCTGATGTGAACTGGAAAGAACAAATTTACTTCTGAAAAAAAAAAACAACTCAAAAAACCCTCAAAAGATTATTTGAGAATCACAAATCGCCTAAGATCTATTCTGAATACCCACATAAGGAAATAAATTCCTGGGGTAATCACAGTACTACAGTGCCTGCATGATGGTAAAACCACATGAATTTGCTTTCCAAGACCAGAGAGTAACTTAGCCCAAACCTGTGCCCAACTCCCATGTCTGAAACAGGGCTAACTTCAAACACACGAGGTTGGTAAGGGCCTTATCCAGCTAAGCACTGAATATTCAAGAATGACGACCACAGAGCCTCTCTTGGTCTCTGTGCCAGATGCTAATCAATACTGTGAGAATTTCACCAACTAGAATTTCTTTTGCTGCAGCACATTTACTGGTTTGTCTTCTCCATGATCACTCCTATAAAGGACCTTTCGCATGCAGTGAGTGGACAGATCTCACTACAGCCTTCTCAGCCTTGAGACACTGCTCTCTCACCTTCTCCTCATGCATAATACAGTACAGCCCTCTGACCACCCTGTTAACTGGTTTCAGTCATGTCTTTCTTGTATTGCAGAGCCCCAAGATAGGCACAGAATTCTGGATACATTCTCAAAATGTAGAACAGCAATAATTACCTTCCTTGCTTAATTACCTACAGTTGGCTTTTGCTGCTGCAAGGATGCACTACTCGCTCATTCTTAGCAGATCACACAGCAGGACCCCTAGGCTCCTTCCTACAAAGCTGCTGCTGCTTTCTAGCCAGTCAGTTCTCAGTTTAAGCTGCAGAGGGCCATCCCATGCCAAAAGCAGGACCTTGCGTTTTTCTGTACTGAAATTCCATTTTCTCCAGAGCAACAGTCCTCCCCAACAAAATGCCTACTAAGATTTTTGCACTGCAGGAAATTTCCTGCTTTGATGCCCAATCTCCAGAAGCAGCAGAAAGCTTTCCTTGCTGGTTTACTCAAACAGTAACAAGACAGGTTCAGTGCACTTTCTCAACAAGAAGAAAGAGCCAGGATGCAGCAACCTGCCAGCAGGGCAGAAAGCACACATTCTGGCTGCTGAGAGCCCATAAAACCAGTTACTTAAAAAAACTATGTTCCAAAAATAACAGTAGAAGCATTGGCACAAAGTAAGGGTGGGGTGAAGAGCAAATATTTGAGGAGAAAACAATTTACAGACTTTAAAAGAACTTAAATCCTTTTAAGACACAGCCACTGTGTCCACGCAATGTGAGCACAGCATGGTGGGGAATGTTCAGATAACCCTTTACCGAGTTGTGCAGGAAACTGTTTGTGGTGGTGATTTTCATCTGTTTGCTAGGAAGGGGAGAGACACTTTCATCATCGTCTTCCGTGTCATACAGGCCCTGAAGTAAAGAAGGTAATAGTTTACATGCAGGTAGATTTCATTGAGACATTTCAAAAACAAGTAGTTTTCTCCTGCCTTCAACCATCTTCAGTTAATGAACACAATTACACTGGATTTTAGTTTCAGGTATATAAGTCCATGTCAAAACATCAGTATAAAAACTACTGGACTTTCTTTCCAAAAATACCACAGTAAAACTGTTTCCCTAGATATACTGAAATCACAGAGATTCCTCTACTCCTGGACTTCATTAGGACTGTTGAAGCTACATTATTGCAATAAAGCCTCAGGGTCTTTTTAGCACTTTCCTACCTTTACAGTTGAAACCTGTTCATGTGATTTTTAAATTAGTTTGGGAGCGTATGGTGGGTGCTTTTGTTTGTTTGTTTGGTGGTTTTCGTTGATTTTTTTTAAATTAAACAAATGCCCACTGAATACATGTAAATGGAACATTCCTTCTGAATAGCCTACTTTCCTTAGCACAGGACAGACCCATTTGGCCCTAGAAAACACTGCACTAAGACCTTTACTGAATGAATTATTAATTTTCCAGTTCAAATTAACACTCACAGCCTTGCCTTAAAATACTGAAATGAGCTCCTACACAAGTATTTTTTCGATTCACCCTAAATAACGTTAAGAAAAATTCTAGACACATATAGGAATACCTAATACATAAATCACAACTGCAAGCAGCTTCCCATTAATTCAGTAAAAAGGTAAAGAAAAATGGAGGGATTAGCAATAAGAGCTTGCAAAATCAGTGGGCTGTCCATAGTCGGCAAAATTCTGGTTTACAAACAGGGAAGTTGTTCCAGTCACAGAAATGTTATGAAGTAAAAAAAAAAAAACCAAAATGGACAGAGAACAGAGGAGAATTGTGCAGAAAATAAAAGAGCTAGGAAACACACTAGGCATCAGGATAAAGGACTTGAGTTGGAGACAAAATGAAATGGATTCCACATTTACAACGATGAGGTTGGAATAATGAAGACACTTCCTTAAACAACAGCATCTGGGATAGGTGAGGGTAGCAGACCAGCATAAAGGTAACATACAAAAATAGATAAAATTACTATAATCATGGCAAAAAAAATCACATGACATGATACTGTGAATATCAGATTTCCAGTACTTCATGCAATACTTCATGTACACACACAAAATAACATAAATAATAAAAATATCCAATTCTTCTCTGAAAGCACCTACAGTAGTAAGATGGCTGAATGGCTGGGGGCTGTGATGAAATCTGTTAAAACTGATGCCAGAAAGACAATGCTCTAAGGTCTTTCTCAAAATCTGCTTGAAAAGGGTTTTGGGAACTCTGGAAGTTCATCAGAATACTAGTTAACATCACGTTAACAATCTCTATCAGGATTCCAGCAGTGGCCCACAGCTGGGATTTCACAGAAAGGTTATACCCTCTCCCACCTCACTGCAGTATATTTGATCATGTACAATCACATCCTCTCTCTGAAGAGGCTGGCAGCATGGTGAATCAAAACAACCAACAACTTGATCTGATGTGGTGTCATAAGAAATTTATACAGAAACATCAGAGCTAGAGGTCTGCCTCTAGGGAAAAAAATAGACCATTAGCATACAGATAAAACTGGGAATATCTACTTCTCATTCCAGTATCTCATGCACTAAGAATCAAGATAAATTTTACTAAATGAAAGCCTCAATTACCACAAAACTATCTTAACCGTGCAAGACACAGTAGCTAAGCTGATGGAGAAGTTTCAAATGTTTTCTTTCCTACTTAAAGAGTTTTCTTTGCACCTGCCAATGTTTATGGACACATTTTCTTCCCTGTTAAAGGCAACAGAGAGTACAGAGCAGGTACACACCTGTTTATGTGTATGGTTGTTCACCACATTGATCCTCATTCCTGCTGGATGAGAGTGTCCAGGAACTGGAGCCTTCTGCTACAGTTAGAGATAAAGCACCAAAGCATTAAGCATTGCAGTCCATCAGGTTAAGTTCAGAAGATCAAAGCTTTACTTGAATACCCTGAGATCACTTAAATTAAACTTACCTTCCCTGCTTTGAAATATATTACCACAATATGCTCTTAGGTAACACTTGTATTTCCTGTGATATGTTCAATATTGAGATAGCTTCACTTAAATTAAAATCTAAAGACCACATGAAGAAAAGGATTCAAATTACTCAGGGTTTAGTGCAAGATTACTGGGAAGTTAATGTCAGTCCTGTCAGGACTGACTAGATCTACATTTCTGCCAATACAAAACCATGAATGGGGTAAGTCACAAAATGTCTCTTCTTTCATGCTACTGGAAACTAAACATACATATCTCCATCAAACAAAAGGAGAATATACACTGCCCCTTAGCACTGGAGCTGGAATAAAATGATGCACAGGGTAGTGTGCAGCCCATTATGCCATGAAACAGGGAAACCACAACAGAAGGAGGTAGGGAATGTACCTGTACTAATCAATAACTGAAATCATGCAGCAACATCCATAAAAATGCCCTTCTGTTTTTTGCAAAAGCTGGAATCTGTCCATTAAAGGATAATTATTCTTACAAAAATAGTCCACACATGTAATAAAATCTTCAGATTTGCATTTTCTCTAGACTGCAACTTATATCATAGCACCTCATGTTTCAATTTGCTGATCAAAGAAACAAGGACACCCATCCTACAGAAACAGCAGCAGACCTACTATCATTTTTTGGTTTCAAGGTTTTTTCCTTCCTTTATGATAAACAAGACCTCAGGACAGCACATTTAGAGCTGTGTGCTGTACCTTGGATCAAGATACACTAGTTTGATTCCACTTCCATGTTCTGGCAAATAGGAGGGTCAGAGGCAATTTGGAATTTCAATACAAACATTTTTTTAAATTTTTAGATAATTGCAAGATTCTGTCTAGAGACTGAATCACCATGATACCCTATGTATTAATTATATGTTCCCTTGCACTATGTTGTCTAACAAGCAGAAAATACTATTGGTCAAAAGAAGTAAAACAAAAAGCCCACAAAACACCAGGTCAGAACAAACAGCTACTGCACCAAGTCTCTGGAAATTACTTTAACTCCTAGAAACTTCGTAGATGATGTTCAATTCCTCATGGCTGATGCTGGTGATTTGGCTTAGAAGGACAGTAAGAGTGCTAATCACCCTCCTAATTAACAACTGCTGAACAGACTGCTCTACCATTAGCCCTTCTTACTACCTCAAGAGTCCTTTCTCCTTCTTACATCAGCCTGCCAGGAAACCTGCAGAGTAGTGGGAAACTTCCTAGGCCAATTTGCAGAAGAAACTTGTTTGATGTTTCTCTTCAGCAAAACCCAGAGTCTGCTGAACTGCACGCTCATCTAGGCTTTCAAACTCATGACAACAGATTTCTGGGTATGAGTAAGCACACTGCTGATTTTTGGGAGGTTGAAAATGGAAGAGCTAGACTAGGAACTTCAGTTACATGCTTGTACAGGTAAGGAGCAAAACCACTCAAACAATAATCCCAACAGTCTGTAAATTTCTCTTCTGACTCTACACATTGGATCTAATAGACACGGTTCTAGAGCAGTTGTTTCTCAGAGAAACTGGCTAAGAATCAAGTTGCTATGCACGCAGCAAAATGAAATAAGAAAACCCAAGGAAATCAGCAGGTCAGGGTGATCAACTGATTATAATACAATTGAAAAAAATCTTGAGCCTCAGCAGGAATGCTTCATGTGATCAGGCAAATCCCTGGAAACCAGACAAGTATAAAAAAATTGTAGAATGGCTCATTGAATTTTAAATTTTCTTAGATACAAACACAGCTGCATATTCTAAACTGCTATTCCACCACTAGGATAAACCAGTTATCTATACAGGACAATCCACCACATCAGACTTGCAAAGAGGAGCAGTATAATAATACCAAAAAATCCGCATCATTTTGTTTGCATTCAGGTAGGAAAGAGACTACTTAACCATTAAGACATCTCCTTTAATGCTGACAGGAGCTCTATCTTAGTCTTTTTGGTCCCAAAATTAAAATGAAAATTTAAAAGAAAGGTGTGATTCCACAAAAATCCCAAGAAGCTGCAAGGACACACAAAAGGATCAGAATCCCACCCCATAGGCTGGAATGAACTGTATCATTGTTGCTTCTCTTGTAACCATATGAACATACTAATGTATTATCCTGTCTACTGAACTGCTGTAGAGTAGCAGCAGTTCAGTAGAGCAGAGGGGCTCAGGGGCGACTCATTTACCTACTTGGATAGTTTTGGTGATTTTCATGGCTGGATTTACTGTCCCCATAGCTGGGCTGATAGCAGCTGGAGTGCTCCTTTTTAAGCTGATCTTCTCTCTGGCATCCACCACTTTGGTCACCTTTTCAGCAGCAACACTTTGCTGCTTACGGGAATTCAACATCTCTCGAGCATCCTGCACCTTCCCTTTGATTTTGAACCGAGCGTCCTTTTGAACCAGTTTTTCTCGGGCATCTTTAACCCCCAGTTTGTGCCGGGCATCAGCGAGTCCAATCTTCTGTCGGGCATCGAAAGTCTGCTGAAAGCTCACAGCTGGTGATCTATTCAGAAGATTTTGTTGGATCCCAATGCGAGATCTTACACCCCCAAACACTGGCCTTGTGTTAAGTCTGAGGAGAGGGAAAAAAAAAAAAAAAAGAAAGTAAGTTTTGGGCATTATATTTGTGCTGCTGCAAACAAAAGTTCATTATTACTGCACAGAAGTTCACTCCAGTTGGATGTCTAAATACAACAGCAGAACTCCTAAGCTCTTTCATGCTGGATTTTTTTTCTACAGAATCAGCTAAGGAACTGATTTCCAAAATCCATCCTTAAGTTCACATTTACAAACTAAAGGGTCTGACTTCAGCTGTGCTAAGTACATACTACATTTAAACAAAATTCAACAACGTGGGTACTTTGGGGAAACCTCTGAAGACAAAGAGGAACAGGAACAGACTGTCTAGCTTTAGGAGTGAACAAGTCTGCTAAAGCATCCTCTGTAATACAATAATACATCCTGATATGAAGGAAACATACAACTACACATGATTTCAAGAAATCTGGGCAGCAAGTTCAAATTTGTGGGAGCACAGCAACTTGAATTTTAGTATGTACAAGCACCAGTAACAATTCCAGTTCAAAGCCACCAGTTTCAAGGTTGATTAGCTTCCAGCAAGAATAGTCATTAGTCAAATTACTTTCTAAAATAACTGCCTCTTCTTTAATCTACTAAAAGAACTACTGCACTTGATGGCCTTTACTTTTTAAGCACAACATTATCACAATACTAAGCACAGAAAGACAACAGCTCACAAAAACGACAGCATTTGTTCTTGTAGACAAACATTCATAAAAAGCAGCACAATACAGGGTAAAAACTAGAACTACCTTCTTATTACAGGTCTGATGCACTTTTTCAAAATCTGCCCTAAGAACAAAACCAGTTTATCTAAATGGAGTCTCTCTGATGAGTATTTTTAAAGTTTTTTATTTCACAGGGCTTTTTCGTACTAAAAAAAAAAAAAAAAAAAAAGTAGAGAGAAAAAATACTCTTGCTGTTGACTTTCTAAAAGTCAAAATAGAGGGCTAAAAAGTTAATCTGCTTTCAGAAATGTGTTGCCCAGTATTATAAAGTGTAAAAGTAGATACCTGGAATTCGTTGTAATAAAAGAGTAGTATTGCAAAATCAAATTATGATGCTATTTCCATTCTTCATGGACCTTTACATTACTATTTCCTGATCTAACTCCACAACCTTTACCTTATTTACAGTCATGTATTTTCAATGAAGAGATCTTTCAAAACAAAACCCCAAACAATCAAACAATGAAAGACTTAACCTCTGCTTCTGCCTCTCTCATTCTTGTGTCTCAATGTCTGGAAAGCTGGGACTGGAGTCCCATTTTATCACCTATCTAAGAGTCCTATGGCTGCTCTCTCATACAGCCAAAGCAAACCAGCTAAAAGAAACAGGAGGATTATTAAGACTACCTATGAAAATATACACAGAACACAGGAGACTAACAGTACCCATAAAGCAACAGCCACGGAGCAAGACCTTCCTTGCAATTTTAAAAAGCATTTATTTAGCAATGTTGAAAGCATTCAGCAGGAGCACTGCAAAGGGCTGGATGAGTGGCTCATGAGAGAGGTCAAAGTACAACCAAAAATGTATGTATCAACATTTAAACTAGAATTAGTTAATACTGTTGATGACAAAACCCAGTGAAATAGGTTAAGAAACTGTACTGAAGATTACACCGTTTCTGAAAAGTTGTCTTTACCCTAATAATCAACTCTCTTTCACAGATAATTGCCTACCCTACAAGAACATTAACTGCTGAGGTATTTGTGCCACAGCACCTGAAATAAAAGCAGATCTCAAAGATCTAATTCACTTTCTACGATTCTAAGCTCTGGCTTAAATATGTTAGGGACCAGTACATTTTATTAGTGAAATTTTTTCTATTATTTCATCTAGGCTACTGAGCAGCATGGATATAATGATTTAAGTTTATCCAGACTTCACAAAGCCAAGTTTGCTACCTCAGGAATTTATAAAGTGAGCTAAACAAACACACAAGAAGAGTGTGGGGCACAACAATTCTTACAGTGCTGCAGATGGATTATTGTTCAGAAAAAAAAAAAAAAAAAAAAAAAAAAAAAAAAAGGCAGGAAGAATTCCTGGAAGAAATGAGAGTTAAAGAGGGATTAAGGAGGTACTTGGGGCATAGTAAGCAGCCTAAGACTCTTCCAAATATGCAGGACAACATGAATGAAAGCGCAAAGCTAAGGCTTTGTCTAGACTAGGATTTAAATATGTTGGAATGTTTTGGAAGTATATGTCAGCCAGGCAACGCAGAATATTACTCTAGACATGTAAGTGTATACACATTCAGAGTCAAAACCGAAAAATAATAAATTAAAAAAAAAAAAACAAAAACAGAAAAAAAGGAACCAACAAAGCAAGAGCACACAGAGCTAACAGAGATTGGGGACAAGTTCTTCAAAACCATTGCGAGACTACGGCAAAAGCGAAAATGAAAAGGTACCGAAGGAGAATCCAGGTAAGAACTGCCAACCGTGGCAGTAAATGGCCCAGCTTAGGCTGGAGACTTCTGCCACGCAAAGAAATAACCTGACCTTGCAGCTCCGATCTGCAACATGCTCCACGTCCCCTCAACTACTTCGGACAACCAGGCGGAGCACCAGTGACCACGCTAGAGGGACGACGCCTTCCGCAGCCCGGGCGGCGCTGCGGCCGAAGCCCCGGCAGCCCGGTCCGCGCGGGCGCCCGGCGGCCCCGGGCGTTACGGCCCCCGAGCGCCCGCAGCCCTCCCACAATGCACCGAGCCGCTCCCGGGAGCGCGCGGCACTGCCGGGTGACACCGCAGCCCGGGTACCCGCGGCGTTCGGGGCGCCCGCCCCGTTACGGGGAGCAGCGCTGCGTTAATCGGTGGGGACAAGCAGGAGGCAGCGTGGGCAGGGCGAGTCGGAGGGCTCGGTGAGACATGGGACGACGCCAGGAATCCCGAGGAGACCGAGAGGGGACGGGCCGGCAGCGCTCCTGCCCCACCGGGGCAGCGCCAGGCACAGGGGCCGCGGTGGGGCCCGACCCCCGCCCCGGCCCTGAGTGACAGCCGCCGCCGCCAATCGCATGGCAGCGCGGACCCGCAGGCCCGCGGCTCAGCCAATGGAAACGCGAGGGCGGGAGCAGGGCCGGGCCGCGCCGAGACAGCCGCGGCCCGCAGCCCCCGGAGCGGAGCCACCCGAGGAGCGGCCGGGGGCCGCCGGCCCGAGGCGCTGCGTCGCCGTCCCGGCCGCTCACCTCCCCTTCACCGTCACACCGCGTTTCCGTATGAGCTCGTCCAGAGACAGGTCCGCCATCTTGTCGCGGCCCCAACGATGAGACGCAGCGAGAGAGTCCCGGAGGTGACACCGTGCGGCTTCCGCTCCTCGCCCCGCCCCCAGAAGTACGGCGGGCCCCGCCCCGGCTCCGCCCGCTGTGACGGGCCGCCCCACAACTCCCCGCGGTCCCCGGGCCTCTCATTTGCATACGGCGCGGCACGGCGCGGCTCGGTTCGGGCTCGGTTCGGCCCGCGGCGGCGGTTCCGCGGCGCGAAACGGGGCAGGAGCCGGGCGCAGCGGTGAGGACGCTGCAGAGCGGCCAGAAGCCGCGCCGGCGGCGCTCGCCCTGACCTGTGGAGCCAGTGCGGAGCGGCGTCCCGGCGGCGCGGCGGGCTCTAGGTTATGCCTTAAACTTATGAGTAAGGAAAATAACGACCCGGGGTGACGCCCGGGTCCTCACTCGGAATGTGAGAGGAATTTTTGCGCGGGTACAGGTCGCCCCTGGGTGCCCCGCTTACTTCGCGGGATGCCCGGGTGCCGTGATCTGCCCGACCCTCCGTGGCCCGGGTGCCAAGGACAGAACTGCTGCGGCGCGCCGCCCCCGGGGCGGCACACAGCCGGGCCCACGCGGGCCAACGCCAGCAGAAATTCCGACCGCACTGGAGATCGGAAATTCCTTTAAATAAACCACCAGCCTTGCCTAATAAATACTTCGCGTGTCTGCAGGACGCAATTCCTTTTCCGTTCTTCTGAGGGAGCAGTTCCACCGTTTAAAATCACGCGAAGAGTGAAAGCGGAACGGTGCCTTGTGCAGCTGGGGCAGCGGTGAGCTGCCGGGTCCCTGCGGCTCTCCGTGCGGGCCGAGGCGTGCTGCCGCCCTCAACGCGCCGCTTCGCAGCACGGCACAGCCTCGGCTTCCCCCAAATGCGGCTTGGCTCCCGCCGCAGCTCTGTCACGAGCTTCGCTTCTGACCCCTTCGCACCCCGCTGTTCCCTTCTGCTTCCCCAGCTGAGCTGCACTAACCCTGGGGCTTTTTTATTTCACTTCTTCTATTCCATAATAGATATTTCCAATAAAGGTATTTTACGGTCAGTTTCTCAGAATACGCCAGTTTTCTTGCACACACCTGGATCCCAGGTCATGTTGTCAGTGACCTGCTGCATGCTTAGGGAATACTAAATTCCTGAGAGAAGCAGAGCAATTTGCTTGCAGAGAGCTGCACAGAAATTTGCCTTTCTTTCTGGGGGCCCATTGAGAAAATCCCAGGGAGTTTGTGCAGCCAAGGAAACTGATGGATTAGAAAGAAAAACTGGAGAAAAGGATTTGGCAGGTGTTGAGTTATAAGGGTCTTGGGTCTTCAAAGAGATAGGAGTAGTTGTTGGTTGTTGTAAAGTTGTTTATTGTATGAATACATCAGTATTGAAGGTGAAGAGTTTAAAGTTTGTGCTAAATGCTTTCTGGTATAAAGTCTTGATGTTTTGAGTAGAAGCAGTAGTAGTTAGTAGGAGCAATTATCACCTTTTTTGTACCCCATTGTAGGGGTAAATACATAAATTTATACATAAATAATCTAATCAGCTAAAAACAGGATTCTAAAACATTCTTCCTACACCTATCTGAGCTTCATTCTAATGTGTGAAAGTAGTGTTAGTTTTTACACAAAATCTACGCATATAGTTCTATCTGTTCTATTTAGAAATGTAAGCAATGTTCTGGTATGTTTTTGTTATGTCTGGAGCTAAGTTAATTTTGTGAAGGGTAGCTCTACTTAACTTTAAACTAGGCTTTAGGTTTATATACCAGCTAGTGCAGTTTCTTAAGGCACTTAAGATCTATTTCTACTTACTTAAAACTAAAACTTACAGTCCTACTTCATGTCTGTGTGGTTTAATATGTTTTAGTTTCTCTAAAGCTTCCAATTAAATCCCTGTATTCCTTTCTTTATCTGAGGGACTCGGAGAGGCTTCCATTCCATGCATTCCAACAGCAGGCACACAGCAGAATTTAAAGTATTTTTTATTTGGTAATTCTCAAGTTGCTCACAGAATACTGTGTCACACCAAATCACATAAACATGCATTTGCCTCATTGCATCCCCATTATGCCATGGAATACAACTTTTAGAGTTTTTTGGTCCAGTGCTGTGGCATGTGTGTAGCTGAAGGACTTTGGGAGAGGTAAATTGTACAGATGTGGGAAAGCAGGGGAGTGCTAACAGGCAGGTGGCCTTTGTGAGGAGACAATTGGAATAGCTGCAATTTTTAATACAGGTTTGTTAATGATGATTTATCCTAGATGTCCCATGTGGGGGATGTCTAACTTACTAGCTCTGAAAAGTAGGCAATTCATGGGAGAAAGAAAAGCAGAGTATCACATAGCAGCTGTTTCATCTTCTTATGGCTAAGTAAGTAATTAGCCTGACTCTCAAGTCATTTTCCTTTGATCCCAGACTACACCTTTCACAATAATTTCTTCCCCACGTTTCATTATGGGCCACAGAAGTGATACTTTTTTCCAGTGCACTTCATCTTTCTTGTCCACGTGCTCTAAATGGTTTCTGTTCATCCTCCACTCAGCTTTAACTGGTGGGTCCTGAAGAAGCAGTAGACAATAAATTTGACAGCACTGCAGCAGGAACTGTGTTTCATTTTCAGTTCTTATGTGAATGGCAGCTTCCTGAAAATGAAATGAGAACAGTTTGCATTATGCTGATGTATTGTTATATTGCCTCCCTGCTCTCATTCTGTTCAGCTGCTCCACAGGAGCTAAGCACTCAAGAACTCGTCAAAGCTGCTGGTACTGTTTGAGTGAGGAATGCAGGGGTGCCAGGGTCACTTTAAAGGTTCTTTTATTTATGAAGTCCTGACTTCTAGATTGTGCCAGTGTCCAGCACTTGTCTCCATTTCCTCACAGAGAGATCTGCAAGGGGTTTGGAAAGATCAAGCTCTTGGAAAAACCCAGCAAGCTGCAAAAGGAGGAAGCTCCTTTTTGGAAGTTTCATATATCTGTGATATGTATGTCATCTCTTCCACAGAAAAAGCCCACTAGAGACTTGTCCATGTGGATAGCAGGTGTCAGGGCTCTGTGCACATCAACAGCCTCTGCATGCTTTCCTCTGCCTTCCCAGGGGTTTGGCTGCATGTGTTCAAGGTCAGCTCAGATTTAGCATGACCATATAACCTTGTATTCAGCTCCTGCAATAACAGCCAAGCTGGCAGAAAGGGTGGTGTGAGAAGGGGTTATGAGAAGCTTCATCTTCACCCACAGACTGGCCACCAGTTGACCCAGGAGTTGAGTGGTGGCTGGGTGCTTGACTGAGCTGTGGTGTTGGGATGCCTGTGCCCAGTCTTGCTGGTCCTGACCCACAGACCAACTTCACAGCTTGGTCTTGACCTGGCTGGTCACTGTGAGCTTGCCCAGCTGGTCACTGGTTTGTGGCTGACCCTGATCACCACCACTGGCCCTTTGCTCTTTGCTCCTTGCTTAGGACCAGTAGGGCTGTGCCTTTGTTGGTAGGGGCATCACCCTGCCTGTCCTGCTGTACTTCCCTTACAAGGTTACATGTACTTGAGAATATTTTGGGAGTATATGGGCTGGAAGAACCTAGCCACAAGTGGAAAACAACCTCATGCAGAAGGGAGACCTATCATGTTTTAAATAACAAGCTGCACAGACAATTAAGCATTGTCCCAGTTCCTGGGCTGTGTCTTTACTCACTTGAACAATTTTCTTGTAAACCATTGAGTTTTGGTGATATTGTTGCCTGAGCAGCTTCAGTATGTCTTGCATCATCACCTACAGAACAATCATATCACAAAGCAGGCTGTTACCATGTGGTAAGGCAAATACGGGGAATTTTTGTTTCTCATATTGGGTCAATCAGTAATGGAGAAGTCATTCATTTCAGGCTTTGGAGGAAGGTCCCATAAAAGCAACACAGGGCTGGAAAATGCTTTCTGCACTCATATATGTGATTCATCCAGCTGGACAATTCAGATATGCAAGTGTTGGGCTTTGGGATCATGTATCCCAATTTGTATAGTGGGACACAGAGTAATTTAATTTTGGAAGGCTCCCACAAGAATCCTCAAGTCCAGGTCCCTGCTTCTCCGTGGAACAGCTTGACTCTTAGAGTGAAATACCTGGGTTTTATCCAGTGCTGCTGTCATACCTAGGGTTGTTAGAGCTTGGCCCCAGACCTCTCAGTTCAGAAGTTATCCCCAGTGTCATTGCTGACAGATTTTGAGCAGCATCCATAGCAGAAACAAACTTCTAAATGAAATCACAAGTGCCAATGGCCCTTTTACAGGCCTTTTACAGAAACATAAAATACCTTGGTCAAAGGTATTTTTACCTTGTTTGAAGGTGGAATGTCAAGAACTTTAAGTATGTCATCTGCTCTCTTCTGTATATCTTTTTCACAGGCATCAAACACCCTCTGCAGTGTAAAAATAACAACTGATTACAGCATCAATCACAGTGAAACCACAGGTGTAGTGTGCAAAGCTGAGAAAACATCTGCATTAGAGTTAATCGTAGGGCTGCTAATTGATTGAAATACAGTCTTCAATAGCTGTCAAACTGCTTCATCAAGCTGCTTGCTATTGGAGCCCATTCTTCAGCATCTCTGGGGTCTTATCATCACAGTCAATGCTAATAATGGCCTCAGTTCAGTCTTGTCCTTTAAGGGAATATCACTTTGCTATTTTCCTTTACATCTCTCCAGCATCACAGCAGTGAGTCAGACATCAAAACGAGGTCTCCCAGCTATCAGTTCAAGCACTAACATAAGGAAAGTGGATTGTTTTCCCACTTGTGCTTAACACATGTGAGACATGGGACTAGTATTTGAGTGTGCCCTTCTGAAAGGCAGGAGGAAGAAGGTCACTGTCAGTTTGGTCTCAACAGCATTCCACAAGCCCTGTTAGGCTGGAAAATCAGAGACCCAAACTGAGGCCCCAACCCTATCTGGTTCTGAAATACAAATACTCAAAGGCTGCTATATGGCTACACCATAATTGATGGACAAGAATCAAATGGAGCAAATGGACTTGAACAAACCCTAATGGCGCGACTGCCTTCTTCATACGTCCAACGGTAGGGCATGGAGCTCCTGACTTTCTCCCATTCCTGTAGCCGGAGCATCTCGTATCTCTCCAGCACTGCAGACAAACGTGAAGGGTCACTGATGTCCTCAGAGTGTTGGTGCATGGCCATTGCTTTAGCCAACAGCTCTTGCATTCTAGGTCAAGGAGGATATTAAAAAACGTATCTAAGTCAAGATGAAATAATGAGCAAATGTAAATATTTTACTTATGAAACTGTTTAACGAATCCCATGTTTTCTACAATGCACTTCTCATTTATATTATATAGCTGGCAAGCAGCTTTTTTTGTGGAAAATAGTGCTTTCTCAGCTCAGTTTTGCATGATCATAGTAGAATCTGATCAGAGTGGCATCTTGACAATATCATTGCAGACTGGCTTCCTTTACTCTTTATTTAACTGGTTCCCTTCGCAGAGCAACCCAAACCATCTTCCAGATGTCAGTTATAAAGAGATGCTGGTAGGTTGTAAGTATGGAGAGAAGGTGTCTGGGCTGTCTGGTCAGAAACTGAGTCCCCAAGGACTGGAGGAAGCAAGAAGTATGTGGCTTTTCAGTGTAGAAACATAACTATGTCTGAAGTATGAATAAATACCTTACCTTTCCTCTAGCTTTTTTGTCTTCTCTTTCAGCATCTCATTTTCCTCTTTCTCCTTACACAGTATTTGGATTACCCTTCCAGGAAGTTCTCTGAAACAGATTTGGGAGATCTCTTTATTTGTACTTGGACACTGGCACAACAGTGGACATTCCCCCATTGAATAGCCTGTATTCAAGGATAAAAGCTCTGAGGTGGGAAAGCGCAAGAGCATCCAGGAAAACTCCAGGGGAGCTGAACACTTACCCTAAAAGCTTCCACCCAGAATTTATGCTCAAATCAAGTGGGAAGCTATTTACATCAGAAGAAATGGAGGTGTGGTTGTGAGCATCATAATGATTTCCCCCTCTTACACTGATTATTAATGTAAAGAATCACATTACCTGTTGTAACTATCCAGAAGGTTCAGTAGATACTGAATAGTGTTAGACAAAATTCTGTTCTCATTGTCCATCCATCCATCCATAAAGGAAAGAAAGAAACAATAAACCACATTGCAATCAGTGGGCAAGTATGCAATAAAGTCTTAAAAAATGCACAAGCTAAACTTCCTCCCTCCAATTTCTGATCAATCCATAGGGAAAAGAAATTTAGAGACCAAAACTCGTCAAGGCTGTTCTTTGCCAGATGCGTGGTTTGTGATTCTGTAAGTCAATACCAACAGTGCAAATAAAATACCCAAGGTGCAAGATCTGCACATTACATGGTGCAAATCCCACAGCTTCTGTAAATTGGCTCTGGGTTCCCGGTATAGCCTGAGCAAAGTTTGTTGCTAATGCAGAGCCCTCCCTGTGTCTGGCTCATTTTCTGTCCCACCCGCCCTAGTGTGCACCAGCTACATTTCATTGTCAGAGGCCACACTTAACAGTGCAATTTTTGGTCACCGGACTCTCACGTTATTTTTTGGTCCATATTCTTCATCATTTCGATTATTTCCTTTGTGTTCTTGCTGTCCATCTCTTTCATTATTTCAAACATTTCCTTTGTTTTTTTGTTGTCCATCTCTTTTACCATTGTGAACATTTCCTGTGTTTTTTTATTGTCCATCTCTTTTATCATTTCGAACACTTGCTTCATCTTTTTATTGTCGATCTCTTTTATCATTTCAAACATTTCCTTCGTTTTTTTGTTGTCCATCTCTTTCATCATTTCTAACATTTCCTTCATGTTAGAAGTCTGGTCTCCACAGGCTGGTGGCTGCTGTGAGGTGTCAGATGTATGTCTGAGGAAAAGAAGAAAAGGGAATTCCTGTAATGAAGCAGGGTAAGCACACATCCTCGAAAAAAGTACTTTATCATTGCCAGTCCTGTGAACAGAGGCTTCATGGCTACATCCATGCCAGCAAACGGATCAGAGACAGGACAAAGGGCACACGGGTGCAGATTTGGCACAAGTGAGTTAGCACTCTCCCAGATAGTGCCTGATAGAGCTCAGAGGACTCCACAGGCTATCTTTGCCAAGCCTAAAACTCAAGCTATTTTTTCATGTCCTTGCTTGCTGTACTATTGTAACTTTTTCTACTTTAAGACTTTGCAGCTGCAGCTAGGTCTAAGTTTTCTGTTCTTCCTGTTTCTAAGGCCTGCTTTTAAAGCTTTCTAGAAATATTCTTACTTTTACTATTTCCCATACCAGGGTATGCTGAAACCAGGAGGGTTTGACTAATCATTAGGTCTGGATAAAGTGGGCAAGCTACAAGGACAGCTCCTGAAAAACAAACTCAGCCCAGACCTGCAGAGAGTGGGAGAACAGCAAATGCAGGTGACCGTTCTGCTAAAACCAACTTTGCAATGTACAGGTTTTTTTAACAGAGGACTGCAAAGATCTGTGTTCTCAAGCTAATTTATTTGTACAACTACTCTGTGTCCTGTTTCCTCACAAGGATCCCAAATATCAACTATTATTAGAGAAACAGTCTCAGATTAAGGTGCTCCTGCAGCTTGGATCCAGGTGGAACAGAGAGCAAGCTCATCCCCACAACCAGATGTCAGAGCAAGCCTCAGCATGAGGCCTTACCTTTCATTTATACCAACAGAAGGCTGCACAGCTGCTGCACGGGACACTGCTGCCCCTCTCAGTATTACTCCTGCCCACTGAAGCACATTTTGCTTTTGTTTACTTGGGTTGATTCCTTTCCAGTTAAATCACTTCACTTTCAGTCTTTCACTGAAGACACAATCTTTTTCTTTAAGCTAAACAATACAGTAAAAATTTTATATTTTAGCCCACGCATCCCTGCAAAATTGATGAGCTCAGAGTCAGAGCCATGAAATCCCAGATCTTGTCACACTCTTTATACTGATCTTTCTAGTTTCTCTTTCTCTTGCACCAATTTAAGATCTGCCTCCCACTTTGGAGTTGAGCTGAATTTGGGGACAGTAACCATCTCTGTGATGGCTAAAAAAGTTAGGAAGTAGAAAACAGAGCTCTTACTGAATATTTCACAGTCAGAAAATGTTTGCAATTCAGCACTCATGCAACCCTCCAAGAAACTTTGTAGAAATATTCAGACCTAGGAAGATTAAATAAGATTATCTAGAGACACCCTTGTGTAACCTACCTGCTGCCTTCTGCAGTTGTCTTTCTGAGATCAGTGTCCTCACACTGTCTTTCCAGTGCCTTTCTTCTTCTGTTGCCAGAAACATCGCGTGTATGCCATGATTCTCTTCCTCTGGAGCCAGAAATGTTGGATGGACACCACACTTCTCTGCTAGAGCCAGAACCATTGGGTATAACCCACTCTTCTTCTTTGCTGGAGGCAGAAGTATCAGGCATATCCGACATTTCTGGTTTTTTGTGGGCAAAAAAGTTGGCCACAACCCACATTTTCCTTTTGCTGGAGCCAGAAGGTTTCCGTGTATTCATGCAGCAGCAGAAAATGTTTGTTGAAATGTATGTGGAGCCCTGAGGACTGTTGATGCTGCTGGGAGTGCAGAAAGCTACTGATAAGACAGTTCCCTAACAAAGGCACTTTGCTACTAGAAAAAGCAGAAGAAAGCTCTGTTTCTTTACAGGAAAAGGCACAATTTACAGGATGTCTAGAGTTACATCTCTCTCCAGCCAATAAAATCAGGGGAGAGTGACCTTCTCTCTGCAGTATCAGTCCTTTCAGTTTCAGTTCAGACCCATTTGTCTGCTCCTCTCTGCTCCCAGAGCGGCACACCTCTGCACGGCAGTGGCCATGGCCAGCCAGTCAGTCTTTGTCGTTGCTATAGATTTTGGCACATCCTACAGCGGGTACTGTTTTTCTCTTGCTTCAGGTACAGACCAAATCCGCCAGGTTTACTGGGGAGCAGAGCATGGGTTAAAGACCCCAAAGATGCCTACGAGCATCTTGTTCAACCAGAAGCAGGAGTTCAAATATTTTGGTTATGATGCTGTGATGAAGTACAAGAGTCTGCCCTCCAGCCAAGCTGACAGTTGGTACTTCTTCCAGAACTTCAAGATGCAGCTGTACAACACGGTAGGTGGAAGAGTTACTACTAATGGGGGTCAGGGCTAATAATTTATTTGAGGGGTGGGGGTTAGAGAATCCATGAAGAGGGCTAAGTCTGGTTGATGAGAATGAATAAACACAAGTATTTTGATGAACAAAAGGAGAAAATTTTTTTTAATTGCCAAAAGCTACCTTTATGATGTTTTTTGTCTAAAGACAATAAAACATGACTGCATACATGGGTGAAGGCAAGTACCTATTTCTAACACAAAGCTGTCCTGTTCCCAAGGTTGACAGAGAAACTGGTCTCCCTCTCTGACTCCCTACCTTAGTCCTCAAAAAGAAACAGGGATCAAGTGAAATTTCCTATAAATCAAAGGATATGGGCAGTCTCGGGATTACCTAAGATCTCATCCCATGTTATACAGCTCCCCCTTGTCTCTCCCTCTCTTGAAATGTTATGCTGAAGCGAATGTAAGGGTGTCCAGCTGTCCTTGAAGCCTGCAGTGTGTTTATCAAATTTCTCTCTGAAGGCTCTGTGCTGGTTTGGAATAGTTCACAGCTTTATCTTGTTTGCTTATTCAGCCAAACACCAGGCTACCTTAGGGCCGTCCTGTCTGCTCCAGGGTCCCACGGGACTCTCAAGCACAGAATAAGGCAGAACACAAGGCCAGTCCCAGGAAAAATCTCAGGTCCTTTCTTTGGTGGATGGGAGGCCTCTTTGAAGATTTTCCTCCCCAGGACAGCTGGGAATGATGTGGTCTGTCACAGTGTCACCTCTGGAGTGGTTGGTTCTCATTCACTTTCAGCAGGGGCTGGAGAGAGCTTTTAGTTCAGAACTATTTCTCTGGAAATAGTTTTTCTTCACCAGTTGCTCAGGAGCAACTGATGAAGAAAAATTTCATTACAGAACCACTCCCTACTGGCTCTTCAGGAATCTATAGAATCTACAGGGTCTTTACAAAATTTGCCTAGGAGAAACAGCTGAAATATCAAGCCCATTGACATTTTGCATACTGAATCACAGGTGTGGTGGGTAAGCAGTTTGGTAGCTGACCTGTGGCACTTAGACTCAGCCACAGCAGTGAAGCCAGTGCTGGGAGTTTGGTTTGGAGACAGGGGTGTCTGGGTGCCTTATGTGGTGCAGTGCTCGGTGTGAAGGGGACAGGTCTCATACTGACACTGCACCATGTGACCCTGGGCCTTTTTTTCAGTAGAATGTCACACTTGGCATGAAGCTGAAAGCCACCAATGGAAAGTTCCTTCCTGCCTTGACAGTCTTTTCTGAAAGCCTGCGCTACATGAAGGATCATGCTTTGAACACCATTAAGGAGGCCTCTTTCCAAACCGTCTACAGTGAGGAGGAGATCACCTGGGTCATTACTGTCCCAGCCATATGGAACGCTGCTGCCAAGCAGTTCATGCGTCTGGCAGCAAAAGAGGTAAAAGCAGGGGTTACCCCATTTCCTCAAATTACCTTTGAAGGTTTCTTTGTCCAATTGAGCCACAGGAATGCCTCAATATCTAAACGACGATTATTTCAAATTTCAGTCGTTGGGCAGAGAAATCTTCTACACTGAGGGTGGTAAGGGAGAGTATGTCCCCAAATGGCAGTACAATGGCTCTGCCCTTTCTCCCCACCAGGTAGAAATGAGCCCCACAGAGACCAGTGGTGCGAGAACCATCACCCCTGCATGATCTGCTGGGGTGAGAACAGTCTCTTTAGCAGGTGATGTTCATGCAGCAGTTATCTCACCCCTTTCCTTGACCTGACTCCTCTCTTTTGTCATTTTAGGCAGGAATTATCTCTGACATGCTCTCTAGGAACCTGATCATTGCCTTGGAGCCAGAAGCTGCATCATTGTGGTGCAAGCAGCTTCCACATGAAGGGTTTATGGCAGACAGCAGTGACAAGAAGAAGTTTGAAGACTCCCCTGGGATCCAGTATATTGTCGTTGACTGTGGAGGTAAAATTTTCCCTGTTTAACAGGTACCATCTTTGTTGGGTGTGGTGCATGGTTATTTTACAGTATGGCCAAAGATCCCAGAGCTTGGACTCCACTGCTGTGCTTGTCATGTTTATTTTTAGTGTTATTTCTCACCTAATGAGATGCTGTGAGCAGGAAGAAAAATAGGAGGAAAGAAAAGGATTGTGTCTCACACTGCAGTACTCTTCAGGCCAGACAGTCACAACACGAGGCCCTGCCTGAAACACGGATAAAAATTAAACCTCACAGTTTTAATAAAGATTTGTAGGGAATGGGTATGTTTATTCACAGCGCTGTGAACGCATGTCAGGACTCATTGCCCTTTAATGTACATGTGTACCTCTGAGAACGCTTGATCCTTTTTTATTACTCTTACTAATTTCTATATGTATAGAATTTCACAATAGGTTAATGCATATTCATTCTGCTGATTTTACATTACACTTCCAGCTAGTTACACTTATACTCAGTTTTTGTTAGAAAGTACAGAAAGGACTCTTGGGTCACTCTGCCCTGTCTGTTTTAAAGTCTAAGGAGTCTTTCTTATCTCTTATATTTTAGTGTGGAAATTTGCATTCTTTCTCCTTAGTAGGGGTAGTTCTGCTAGGGCTGCAGTCACCAGACTGAACAGCATATTTTGCAAGCTTAAAGTGGCACATTTTACCTAAATCCAAATGGATTTTTACCCTGTTAAATTTTTACTCTGTCTCATGCCTTTGCACCAGATCAGCTGGCACAGTGTTCCAGCATCAGCCACCGGCATGCACCACGTGCTTTTGTGTAGCCTCAGCTCGTAGCCTCCTCTCCAGAAGCAATTGTAGTTAGTGCCCAGCGAAGTGACCAAAGAGAAGAGCTAGCAGGCACTGGAGAGAAAATCATTAAGAATATTTGATGAAGCACTTCTCAGTAATATCTCTAGATTCCTTAGGTTTTTTGGTGTGATGTGAATTTTCTGCCAAGAGCAGTCTGGTGGTTGTGAACAAATACTGAAAAGGCATCAAGAGGACCGCAAGTTCCTGAGAGTCTTCTCACCACTGCTCAGGATTCAATCACCTATGTGAGGAGCCCAGGCTTAGTTTGTGATCAGACAGGAGATTGGCTTGTTCAGTGAGCAAGCCGGAGCATCCAGCTCAGTTATTATACAGAAATAACTGTAGGAAACTTGTGAGACCAGACTTTTCAACAAAAGTGCATAAATTTAAGAAATCTAGGGAAGTACAGGCAATAGCAGAAGAGTGAGGATAAGGAAAGAAAGTGGCAGAAAAGCACATATGTCAGTCAGGATTCAGCAGATAAGATTAAATTCTGTGGAAGCTCACGCACTTTGAAGCAAACAGCACAATTAATTTCAGTCTCTATTTCTGTGTGTGTGTTTGCATGTGTAGGTGGCACTGTAGACATCACAGTACACGAGATCCAACAAAACCATTACCTAAAGGAGCTACATAAGGCAACTGGAGGTGGATGGGGAGGCAACAGAGTGGATGAAAACTTTATTAATTTCCTCAAGGAAATATTCAGTGATGGCATATGGGATGAATATGCAAAGAAGCACCCTACTGAATTACAAAATATGATGTACAACTTCAGCCTACAGAAATGCTCTGCTAGCAGGGAGGCAGTCTACATACATTGCTACTACAACCTGACCAGAGTGGCAGGGTCCAAGAAGGACATCTCCCAGTTCTTTGAAAACGTAGCAGGAACTGTGTGGTGTGATGGGACAATCATGATTACATATGAGAAAATGAAGAGCTTCTTTGACTACAGTATCAACAATATCATTTGTGCTTTGAGGGAAATTCTTTGCAAACCCGAGATGGACAAAGTCCAGTACATTTTACTTGTGGGAGGCTTTGCATCCAGCATCATCCTGAGAGATGCAGTCAGGCAGGCCTTTAGCAACAAGTATCATATCCTTTGTCCCATGGAGGCCCAGGCAGCCATTGTAAAAGGGGCTGTTTTATTTGGAGTTAATCCACACATCATTACCTCAAGAATCAGCTGTAGGACATACGGCTTGTGTGTATGTGAGAAATTTGATAGTGCTATCCATGATGCCCGTAAACGGAGGGTCTCAAAAACTGGTGACTTTATTTATTGCACAGATCTCTTTGAGAAACTGGTGGAAATTGGGGAGTCAGTGAACATACATGAAGCTGCCCACTATGATTTCTTTCCAATAGAACCAGATCAAACAAAGGTAATCTTTGCTTTCTATTGTACAACAAAACAGAATGCTCAGTATGTGGATGAGGAAGGGATGGAACAGCTTGGTTCCTGTGTAGTGCCGTCACCAGACACATCGCTGGGGAAAAATCGCAGGCTGAAGGTAGAGATTAGATTTGGGCTCACTGAATTTAAAGCCACGTGTACTGATGTTACTTCCCAAGAAAGTCGAACAGTTATAATGGATTTCTTATCTTATAATTACTCATCATATTGAACACATCTTAGATGTCTTTTCCAACCATTATAGTTCTAATAGTTCTATGACTTCTGCAGTAGAGGAGACAATTGGACCAATAAGTCCATCATTCAAATTTCTGTTTACACAGGAAAACTACTGGTCTGATTCTCTGGTTCCTTCCATTCTTCACCAACCACCCTTTCAGTCCAACACCTCATTTTCTCTTGTATCTGACAGCAGGTTTTTCTCCCGCTTTATCTCATGCCCTTTTAGCTTGCATCTTTGAACACAGTAGTCCATACCACCAATACAATCATCTGTGATCTACCTGTCACAGCTGGAAAGCCCCTGGACTGGTCTCTAACTTACACATAAAGCAGCCCATAGCTGTTTATTTTAGCCTGATGTCTTCTTGCAGCTACATCTTCTCTTTCTCTGACATCAGGTCACTTTATCTGAAGTCCAGGTTTAATTCTGCTAGGGGTGACATTCAGTGGATTTTTATTTTCTTCAGAATGTAATTTCTGTAAACTCTATGTAATTAAAGCTCCAGTGTCCCAGACAAGGGAGTTGAGTGAAGTCTAGGGGCTTGTGTCCAAACCTGTGGGAATGCTGTTTCCATTAAATGATTGGGTGGTTCAGTCTCATTAATTGGGCAGATATGAATGTCAGATTGTAGCGTTAGACATGAATGGTGTATACGCTGCTGCCTGATGCCTCTGTCCAGCTCTGGATACTTTGCATCTCTGATTTGGGCATGATATTTTCTATATCTCTAAAAGCTGATTTCTTTACTCCTGCCTGCAGCACCTGTGCAAAAGTTGAGCACTGTGAAGGCTTCATAAGCTTAAATTTGTCCACGAAAAGGCTGCAGTCCTGCAGTGTGCTGGGTCTGGCTGAGGTGGAGTTAACGTTCTTCATTGAAACCCTTATGTTGGTGGGTGGTTTGGGTCCACGCTGATGGTTCAGGGTGGGGTGGGGTTTGTGGAGTTGGCTTTCTTCCACTTTACTAAGGATATAAAGTTTCTCTGCTGAACACCAGCCTCCACCAATGCAAATTCTTGGTTAGCTGGATCAAGTGCAAGAAAACTCAGCACTGTCATCCTTATTAGTTGAATGATCACATTAGAGTCACTGCTGGCCATATACTGAATGTTGTTAATCATGAGAGCAGCATTCAGAGGACTAACCTGCATATATGCTATGCCCTATGATATACAAAAGTGGAATGATTTTGAAATTTCTATCTTTGCTTTCACATTTAAAATGTTAAGCATGCAATAAAAATATTCACAACAGACACCTGTGTGCATTTCTACTATGTTGGGTGGTACCACTCTGTACTCTTCATAAGGGCTATTCTGGGGGCTAGGTCCCAAGAAGCTGAGTAATCCTGCTTTTTTCTTATCCTCTACATTTGGTATTTTCACCAGTGGAAAGCCCAACACGGCTCCACCAGAGCTCACCAAGGCCCTGGAATGGGAAGAGAAGTACAGTCTGGGAAAGTGGCAGCGGGGAAAGCCTTTCCCACCCATGTGCTAGGTGGGCTTTGGGATTCAGACAGTGACACTGACAGTGGTGACTGCAGCTCCTGGTTTTGCTTGTTTTGATGAACTGATTATGTTGATAACCTCAGACACTGAGCATGAGCAGATGCAGGTGTGTGTCCTTTCTGTGAAAGCAGCACTGAGTGTCAGGGTCCTGGGCTAAGCATCCCTGAAACCTGGCAATATGGGGGGCTCTACCCTCAGCCTGACACTACCACAGGTGTTGGGAAAATAAGAGTTACACCTGCTGAGCCCCTTGCAGCCATCCTCTGAGACAGCTGTGTCTGCTGAAGTGGGGATTAACCCCACTGAACAACAAATAGGGTGTTTATGCTAAAAATCACAGAATCACAGATCTCAAGGATAAGGAAAAACACTGAGGTTTGCAGTGCCTGTAACCAGGACATCAATGAGCTCTAGAGATGTGATGGCTGGTGGATCCTAAATGGCTGGGTGAGTAGAAGGTGCTACCCATTTCTGTGGCTGGATCTTTCCAGCTGCCTTCTGCCTAAAGCATGTGATTTCTCGGAAACTGAGAGAAAGCAACCTCCACTCTGCAGTGCTGACACCATTTCCTGGCAGCTAAGTTGGAGGCACATCCTCTTCTCGCCTGGCTGGGGATAGAGAAAGGAACAGCTTTGCCACAGCCCAAACACCACGGCTGTGCTTTCTGCTCTAGATTTCCCAGTGTCATGTGGCTCACCCTGCTTGCTTGATGTGAGAGAAAATTAAAGATTCACAAAAAATTCACAGTAACTATAAGTTAGCCTTGAAACCATGACAGTGGGGTGCTGGAGCAATGGAACCATGAAGAACAGAACAGAACAGAATGCTACAAATTCTTGTCTTTGACAAGTAATGGTTCAAATAGATTCAAGCAGAAACTGCAACAGAGGTTTAACAACATAAGATTAGATTAAACAATAACTTAGCAACAGGTGATAAGATATAAAGACAACCTCAAGTTACCTTAGATAATTATAATGTTAAAGAACACATCCCCAAGGGAATTTGTATGTGGAAATGACAGGATAATGAACCGGACTGAGATCAGCACATGCACATTAAAAATTTTGTTACACAAGCATGAGTGACCAGTATCCTGTTTCTGTATGATTCTTTTTTGGTTACCTTTTTGTAAAAAAGACTCTGCTTGTTTTCCAGAAGGTTGGAAAAGGCCTTGCTTGGCACCCTATTCTTCAGATTTGTAATAAAATCATATCTTGACTCAATGTGTTGATTTGCTCTTACACACAAGGATTCCTTTCTTTAAGGATAACATTCAGAGGAGCTTCACCCCTGTTAGAAAATACGTCTCTTCATGCAATAGAAATTATGCTAGAGAGGATTCACTTCCTTTGGCATAATAAACAAAGCAAACCAAGGGAGAGGAAAAAGAAATAAACCAAGCACTCATCCTCTTGCCCACATGTGGGGAGGTGTCAGCAATGACTTCATGATTAAACAGCACATTTTTATAGCTTTTCCATTTCCAGGCCAAAATAAACGTGTTTCTGGAGCTTTGTTGTTTCAATTGCTAGAGATTGCCGAGATGTAGCATAAACGTATATAGCCCTGTTAGAGATGTCAAAACTTTATGAGTAAAACTTCATTTTACAAGGACTTGGCAAATCATGCAGGGGGAAAATAGAAGATAATTTTCCAAAACAGTAAAAGTAGCACCAGAGGATGGAAGAATAGAAAAGCATGTCAGAGAGAGAGCATGGTGACATGCTTCAGGGAAGATGTCATTGTTTTGTCTGGTCAGGGAGTGCTCTGTGCTGCTGACACCTGGCTTGGTTGCAGACAAAATTGTCACACTGCACCCCAGAACTGGGCCAACCAAGTAAGATTAGTGTGCCTTCATGGAAACATGTTTAAGAAAGGGCAGGGAACACTGAAAAGGAAGAGACAAGTTCAGGGCAGGTACAGCATCCAACAGGATGATAACCAGTGGAAGAGCCCATGCTGGAGCAGTTGAGTAGTACACAAAAAGGAAGGGACTCTCACACACCAACCGCAGCTCCTGCACCACCACCCATGGTCTCACCAAAAGATCTGGCTATAACCTGCAGCATAGGGTGGGGAAACAGGACAAGGAGCAGTGAGGTATCTAAGTGTTGGTTGGCTGGTTTGTTACTTGGCAATAAAGTAATTGGATTGAAATTTCTCTACTCAAAATAGGTATTTTTTGGCCCATGACAGGATGTCTGACTATGCATGAAGGGATGGAGCATATTTATCCTGCAGTGTCCCAGAGGAGAATGAGGGAGAGCAGAGAAGAAGTCTCCTAGGGAATAATAGAACATTTTGGATTGGAAGGGACTTGAATGATCATCTAGTTTCAACCCCTCTGCCATGGGCAGGGACACCTTCCACTAGACCAAGTAGCTCAAAGCCCCATTTAGCCTGGCCTTGAACTCTTTCAGGGATGAGGAACCCACAACTGCTTTGCAGCTTTCTATCAGACTGCTCTTTGCTGTGTGGTAAAACGGAAGAGGGAGGCAAGAGGGGACAGATTTCAGTGAAGTTATCTGGGGCCTCCCTCAGCAGCAGTGGGACACAACCCCACCAAGACCAGTCAGTCTCTGTGAGTTTGCAGCCAGTACTTTTCCTTCTGCTCTGGGGTATCAGGCTGGTTTTTCTTGACATGCTGTGTATTTTCCCCTCACACCTGTTCCTTCTCTCCTCTAAACCATCGAAGCAAATATGAAGTTTTTTCTGCCCTCAGCATCCAGTGGCAGTTTCTCAAGCCACTTAACCCTTATTTTGCGTGCGTGCCCTGGACTTAAACAAGAACATTCCTGCCAGAGGTTAAGCCCAGGCATTGCACGGATAATCCATGAAAACGTTTTGCCTCCAGTTCCAAGTGACCGTGACTATAACAAATACAGAGATGCTGGAGATGCTGTCTGCAGCTCCACCCTGGCCCTTCTTCCACCCCTTATCTCTCTCCCAGGCAGTCAGAGCTCAGAGATAGGACAGAGATCCCAGCTGCAAGCCAAGAGGGTTAGGAAAGTGAAATGCCTGCACTCCTGGCCTGGCTGTGCTGCACCCTTTACCTCCAGTGCTAAAATGAAGTGGCTTTGCAGGGCACTATGGCCAAGGATGCTGTGCCACGCTGCCAATCACCATCCCTGCAATGCTGTCAGTTTGGGCTGGCAGAGCATCCTACCCTCATGGGACCAAGGCTGGGAGCAGCTGTGGGGTGAGCCCCTGTCAAACCAGAGCTGCGGGGAAAGCAGAGACTGGCACGAAGGCAGGACTGGAGAGGATTGCTGGAGCTAGAAACAGGATCTTTGACTGAAAGACCGAAGAGTGCCAGGGAGAAGGGAGGGCAGGGCACCACAGTGCCCTCAGCACAGCAGAACTCTTGGGAGAAAACCAGGAAAATTAGTGCTCAGGCAAAGATCACCTTCAGGAAAAGAAGCCAAGCACTGGCTTTGGCAGGGATGAGAGGGGAAGAGAATTGATCTTTTTTTTCTCCACTGAAAACTGCCTTTTCTCCTTTCTCTCCTCAGACAGTGAGACCTTTGCTTTGGCCCCTGACCTAAGAGTACAGAGCTAGTCCTTCTCCTCATGTGGTTGGTTTCTTTCCTGATTAAAAGTGATTAGGTAGCTCTAAAACCTGCAGAAATGTTACTGAGGGTAACAGAGACAAAGAGACCCTTCAAGATCTCTTAAATCCCCAGGGCAGTATTTAGAGAGCCCTGAGGAGAGAACTGGAGCAGAAAGACCCTGCCAGGACCTCCCTGTCCTTCTCCCTCCTGCTGCACCCTCTGTTGCCAAGATCTCCTCCACCATGTCACTTTCTGAAGCAGAGGTGCAAAGTGCCCGTGGTGCCTGGGAGAAGATATATGTGGATGCTGAGGACAATGGGACAGCTGTGCTGGTCAGGTAAGAGCCCATCCAACTGCTGCCCCAGAGGGGTGAAGGAGGAACAGCAAGAAGCATGCCATGATGTTTTTCATGCAGCCCTTGCTGGGGAAGAAGAGCAATCCACACAAGGAAAAATAAAAAGAAAAGGGGTAAGGGGGTGGGAAAAGAAGAAAAGCCAAGAACAATATCTTCACCCATGTAAGTTAAAGAAAAGAAAGTGTGGTATGAAAGAGAAGGGGAACAAAACATGGGCAGGATTTCCCTCTTCCTCTTTACCTCTAAACTCTTTAAATGCTTTTTTTAAACTCAGTATTTTACTTCTGATTCTCCTTCAGCCTCAGTCCATGTGTTTCACTGTATTATACCCTTTCTGTGGACTTTCTTCTCTTAGTTTCCATCCTGTTTCCCTCTCCTTTGTTTACCTTTCACATATTCATCTGGGACTTACATCACCTCCAGAAGCATGGATTGGTTCAAATACTATTTCTAGTTATCAGACATTTACCCCTCCCTCCAGCTTTCTTGTATATCACATTTTGTTCCTGGATTATCCTCATGAAGCCTTACATGCTGCTCTTACCTTCTGCAGGCAACACAATCTGAAGACAGGGTCAGAAATGTAGCCATAAAATGTTAGTAGCATCCAGTAGCTTGTCTCCCTGGGTAATTTACTCTAGAAGGTTTTGCTTTAGTGTCCTGCAGCCCCAGACCTGCCTATAGAGAGTTCGGGGCTTCCCAAGATGAGAGACATGGCCATTATGGAAAGAGTCCAACAAAGGGCCAGGAAGATGATGAGGGGACTGTAGTACCTCTCCTATAAAGAAAGGCAGAGAAAGCTATGACTGTTCAGCCTGGAGAAGAGAAAGCTCAGGGGAATCTTGTCAATGTGTACATTAAAACCTGAAGGGAGAGTGCAAAGAAGGCAGAGCCAGGCTCGTCTCACTGGTGCCATGAGACAGGACCAGAGTCAATGGGCCCAAACTGAAACACCGGAGGTTCCCTTGAACATCTGGAAAGATTTTTTTTTTTTACTTCTGAGTGCAACTGAGCACTGGCACAAATTGCCCAAAGAAGTTGTTGAGTCTCCATACATGGAGATACTCAAAAGCCATCTGAACATGGTCCTGGGCAACTGGCTTGACCAGTGGTATTGACCCAGATGACCTCCAGAGGTTCCTTCAAGCCCAACCATTTTGTGACTCTGTGAAATGCAATGTGGAATTTGCTATGGATATTTCAGGTGGATAACCCGTTTACCCAAAGGAGTAAACTGTTTTTTTTAAAACAGTTTGACCAAGATGACTGTAATTGATCCAAGGTAATTTCAAACACACTGAATTGTGTTACTTTTGAATAAATTGAATGAGCAGTACCCCATAGTTAAACAACTATCCATCACAGGCAGTAAGAAAGCTTTGCAGTGGACTACAGGAAGGGGTTAATTACAAAACCAATAGTAGGGCTTCTCTATGAAAACACCCACCGGTACCACAGTGGTCGTATCTGCTGTCCAGAACATCTTTGGGAATATTAAACTGTCACAACCACCCCATGTGAATGTGCTCCCATTTCTTTGTGAAAGTAACACTGAGAAAATATTATCTTTGGAAGGAATGGAAAAAGTTCATTATATGTCTTAAGGTGGAACGAACAAAGTAAATGCTCTGGGGAGAGGCAAGGGAGAGATGACTGGCTGCTATGTGCATGGGAGTTATGCACAGGCACAAAAGGCAAAGGAGAAACAAGGAATGCAGAAGTGTCTGTTCTCATAAAGAGAAGGGGAAAAGGGACATAAATGCGGAAGGCAAGGCCTGGAATGAGTGGCTATGTCTGCACTGATACCTTGGTCCACAAGTCAGGATGTCTCTCATTGCTCAACAGGATGTTTACTGAGCACCCAGACACCAAGTCCTACTTCGCACATTTCAAAGGCATGGACTCTGCTGAAGAGATGAAACAGTCAGATCAAGTCAGGGGCCATGGCAAGAAGGTTTTTGGTGCCATCAATGACATGGTGCAACACCTGGACAACTCTGAGGCTTTTCTTGGGATAGTGACCCCACTTGGCAAGAAACATGCCACCCAGCTGAAGATTGACCCCAAAAACTTTAGGGTGAGTGAGCAGCCCTCTTCCCAAAGGGTATAATTGTGAGGAGGGCATGTTTTCCCCTTTGAGGGGTACAACTGAGGAACATAGGCCTTGTATGTAGGAATACATATATATGCCTCAGAGAATGGAGGTGGTGGAAGGTGAGATGGTTGATGGTGGAAGATGGAAGGAGTAAGAGATCTGGCATCAGTGGGGAAGATGGCTGTACAGCTGATGTGGTGCAGACAGGTGATAGCTGTGGTGGGAGCTGCACAGCTGCCCATGAGCTGTAGAGGGTTTTCTCGGTGCAAAACGATTCCCACACCTGCCATTTACTAACAAGATACAGAAAAGTAATTTAGCACTGGACTTCAGTCCCTGATGTATTTTTTATCTTGTAACAGGAGCTGAACTTTTCCAGGACAACTAAACTGTTTTCCTGCTGTTATTGAGCAACAATGACAACAGCATTGTCATAATTAAACAAACTCAAATAATAAATACAGGATCAAATTACTTACCCAGATCCATCTAAGGTCACTAGCAGAGTGCATTTATAACTATTTTGTCTGCTTCACACAGGAAAAAGGGGCACCTTCTGGCAAAGATTATTTCCAAACAAAGGTGATTTCAAAAGCAGTGGGCCCAAGTTTCAATGAGTGGGGAAAATAAGGGATGATTTCTGGCTGAAAATACTTTTTCAGGGTAAAAATGCACACAAAACAATAAATGCTGCACAGGAAAGGAGTGGCATTTCAAAGTATACCACCTACCTGACTGTAAGAACTCTGCTACAGAGTGCTGGATAACTAATGAGCAGGAAAGATCAAGGAAAAACCTACTTCCTAAGACATGTATTCCATAGGTGTCCAACAAAGGGCTCATCATGGCCTCTAAATATTTGGGACACTCTCCTGCCTGGAGAAGGATTGCAGTGGATGGATAAAGCACATCAGTCCTATACAGACATCCTTAAGTTATAGATGCAGTCAATATTAACTAGGGTTTTTTGTGAATTCTATAATGCAGCTTATTTTCCACTGTTGCAAGCTCTGCAGGTCATGTGCTGTGAATTGTTCTTGTACCCCTTTCTGCCCTCCAAGAATCTCAACTAAAGATATGTAAGTTCTTATGCCTCTAATATGGAAAGAAGTTCATACTGGTTGTTTCTTCCCTTCTCTTTGTTTAGATTATCTGTGACATTATCTTACAACTGATGGAGGAGAAATTTGGTGGAGACTGCAAAGCTTCCTTTGAGAAGGTGACCAATGAAATCTGTACCCACCTGAACAATATCTACAAAGAGGAGGGTTGGTGAGGATGTGCACCCTCCAGGCTTTTCAAACAACTTACCAGCACTGATTTGCTGCTTTTGGGCCCCCAGCCACAGCTGGAAAAATTAAAAGTAAAAAAAGGCAAGAAAAAAGGCTTATATAATAGAGATATCAATGTCAATAATCTCCTTAGCAAACTGAGTTTCTACAGCTAAACAAAACCTGCAGTACATCAAAGTCAACCAATAAATCCTGATACACTTTGCAGTTCCAGTGTTTCAGGTGGATTCCTCTGGCCACTGTCCTTGAAGACTACATTTTAAGATGGTGACTTTAAGCTTTCTATTCCTAAAAGACTTGCTACTGCCAGCAGCACAGCAGCTCTTTGGCTCACCTACCACCTCTCTATCCTCATGAATGACAGGAAAGAGACCATTTTGAAGCATCTCCAGAATCTTGGTAGAGGTCATTACTTAAGCCTGAGTATTGTTTTGTGTTTGAACTTAAACAAGGGGGAAGTGGTGTATGGGAATAACATCTGTGAGAGACATGAGGAAAGTCCCATCTTGCATAAACCAGAAGAGTCACCCAACCTTGGTTTCTCAGAACAGCTTTCAGCACAAGGGATGACAACACTGAGTGTGGTCACTACTGGACCCCTGTGAGCAGGGATGAACATCTTTGGTATGGATTTCACTGTGTTATGCCCAGGAAGTTACTTGGGTTGAGTTCCCACATTAAGCAAGAGCTCAGCTCACTGGCTCATGTGCACTCAAAAAGCACCCAGCTGATGCAGACTGCTGCCTTGCTGTGTGGGTGGCACAGCGGTCCAGTCACACAGCATGAGCCTACCTTCAGTACTAACTGGCTTCTGACCTATTGAATTGCTTTTGTTTATATCCCTTAGACTTGGTGAAATAATCAGCTAATAACTGCAAATAACCACATGCTGCTTTGCTTCAGTGTAATGCAATAAACACAGAGAAAGCAGATGTGCCCTCTCATTTGATTCACAGAAAAGGTGATGTGCAGCAGTTGCAGCTGGTTTCAGTGCAGTTACTGGTGGTACTGGGGGATTTCCAAAACCAGCTCAAGCTCCCACCCAGGCACTCATCACACGTGTGGCAGTCAGGCTGCTCATGGTTTTCACTTAACCATGATGCAACAGTTTTGTAAACAAGTAAAAATGCAGAGTTGTCCTTCATTCAGCATGTAGTTTTCCTCACCCACTGCACTTGGCAAAGGATGCTAAATCCCCTAAGTCCAGAAGAGGATGGGGCAGAGGCTGCTTTATGTGCTTCAGTTTTCTGTTCAGCTTGGGGAGAAAGGGAAGCGTATCACACAGCATTGCCAAGGACTGTAAAAAAGAACAAAACGTGTAAAAGAACATTTATAGTCTCAAATCCCTCTGAAGGAGTACAAGTAGTTAAAGCTCTGAAAAGAGGTGGTGCAGTTCTTTACTACCATTGCTCTGCTGCAAACCAGTTTGAGCTTCGGAAGATTTGAAGGCAGCACTTAGAAAAGTTACAGTGGTTACAAAGCAAAGCCCCCACCCACTTACCACATTCCAGAGATGGAGACAGAGGTTTGAGCCGGGCTGAAGGCGCCTGAGGGCCAGTGCTGTAAAAGTGTCTCCTTTGCAGCCTCTCTGAGCCAGCACCTGCAACGATTTCTAGCCCTTGTGCACTTAACTGAGCATCACCATCAATACTTTACCACAGTCAGCACTTGTCAGATAATTTCAGCCTGGGAAAGGGCTGTACAGCCACGGCAGCTCCTGCTGCTCTCAGGCCCTTTGTGACCTTGCTAGTGTCCAGCCCTGCTTTGCTGCTAGTTACTCCTCCTTTCTGATGGTGCATTTCCTAGAACTCTGGTTGCCTGCAGTGCTCTGGCAGCACCACTGAGCCTAGGGGAAGGGATTTGGGACTGCAGTTTCCCCAGCAACAGGAAGTGAAAAGCCAGAGTCAGGAGAGGTAAGTCATGAGAGACTCACCAATTGCCCGCTGACTCCATTATATGCCCACAGAGGAGAAAGCAGGGAGAGCCAGGGCTAGAAGCAAACATTTCTTCCTCTTTCCTGCTGCTGATACAACTTCTGCCCAGCAGTCTGCTGCTTCCCAGTTTTGCAAACTGCAGGGAAAGACAGATGTCAGGTCTTACTGAAAAGAATAAATAATTACATACGTAGCAGCAGTGCAAGAATTTATTAAGCAAGTGGAAAAAAGTGATCAAAGCAAAAAACCAAAGAGCAAGAACCATCATGCAGGACTGGATGAAGAGTGCATTAACATTTTTATAAGCCCCTACATCAGAAGAAACTAATCTCTACTGCCTTGGAATAAAGGAAAATGATACTGATGAAGGTGACATGTGAAATATGGGACAGAGAACAGTAAACTGGAGAGGTTATCAGGTGCTGCACACATCTACACAACACTGCACACTGCCACTGAAGCATGGCTCAGTCTGCATTTATACTTAAGTTTAATGCTGACTGCAACCCCCATTTTCTGTGTCCCTACAGCTAAACCAATCTGCTTGGATGTAGCCACCTTGGCTGCCTTGCACCGGTCCCAGGGGTCTGAAGTCTTGCTACTATTCTCTCTTCAGCTACATAGATAATCCCTGCTTCAAGGCTATTTAACATTTGCTCAATCATCACTTTGCATTGGCTTAGAGAGCTGGTTTACTTATTTTCTCCCATTGCCCTTGGGGATGGGTGGTGCAAGACAGCTGGACAGAGAGAGGGGCTCCAGGGCAGGGCTATCTTTGAAGTAACAGGATGGTAACTCCCAGATTCAATAGCTGATGGAAGCCAAGGGGACAGAGGAACAGCCTCCTGTGGCAGCTCCACTGCCAAGTTTTATGTTGGGTAATGGGATACAGTGGCACTGGGCCAAGCACCTCTGCTTGGAAATGTCACCATTTTACCATGTGGTTCCTCCTGTTGCAGTGGGAAAAGCAACACACAGGCTGTGGTGGCACTGGGCCAGACTGCCCAGGGAAGTGGCTGAGTTGCCATCCATGGGGGTACTTAGAAGGCATGAAGATGTGGCACTTGGGGACGTGATTTAGTGGTGGGCTGGGCAGTGCTGGGTTAATAGGTGGATTTAACGTTCGTGATAGGCTTTTTCAAGGTAACCAGTTCTACAATTCCATGTTCAGGAGAGGACCATTCTTGGTAATGTGCCATTCTCCAGCTCCTTATCTTTTTGTTTTGCACTCCCGTGACTAATCTGGACTGATTATGAGATATGGGAATGATGCTTGCAGGTTCACTGCAGTTCAAATGCTTTAAATCAGTTAAGTAATTTACTTTTTCTGCTCATTTTATCAAGTTGAAAATGTACAAAAACTGCTATGGAGCTACAACTGCATCAGAAAAATTTCCATGATCTCAAAAGCTGATGCTCAGCTACAGCACCTTGAGGTTCCTTCAAGAGCTCCATTTCATAATCTATTTAAGCATGAAGACTAAGGTTAGTCCATACCACTCTTCAGCTGTCCAGCAGGAAATTTACAGGTGATGAATACCTCAATTTTGCACTCCTGGAAATTAAGGTCATTGGGTTCTGCTGAGTGGAAGATCCGTATTTAGGCACAACTCTCCTCTTCTGATAGATGCTCCAAATATTTTGCATCCTAAGTGTGTTTCATCAGCCATCCTAATTATTTTCTTCCCAAATGCACTTCAGTCCTGTATTTCCACAAGTAATTCAGGTTATTTTATGAGGGAATCAGAGATACCTTCTTGCTTAAAATTTAGTGTGGTACTTCCTCTACATAAGGAAAGGCCCAAACCCAATCCCCCTTTTGTAATTAAATTTAAAAGCCATTTGTAAAATGGATAGCATATAATCCAGAATTTGCTAGTGTGGAGTCTAGGCACTGTTTTATCACAGTATGCAAATTTCACCCACCTTCCCTTCCTCCCCCTTTATACAATACAAAATTTCTAGTTGCTGGCAGCAGAGGGAGTCAGGTCCTTAGTATTTCTGGAATATAATTCCAGAAGGGAATTCCACAGGAATCACTGGCACTTGAGCTATGTAAGATATATCTAGAAATGACCGGTCACCTTTTGTCACACCACTAGAATTCCATTAACAACTATGTGATGATAGGTATCTTCAAGCACTTGTACTCTGGCTGTAGCAGATGGACAAACACTGGTAACTTCCATTCATCAACCACCTGGACCATCCAGAAATGAAATCAAGAAACTGTCCCAGGAAGCAAACTCATGCTCAGAATTCCAATGGATAAATAAAAAAAAGGGTTAAGTAGTTAATCATCATCGCTTTGGCAGCTTAAAATGATGTGAATTCAAAGTGGAATGTGCAATGCTGGATCCAAGTCCTTGCAGAGGTGTAAAGGTCCTGTTACAGCTTTTACTGCCAGTCAATACACTGCTAAATTATCTTCAGAGTTAGAATTATTACCCATGCACTCTGACCATATGGAAGATGCTACAGAAACAACACTGAGTATGAATGCACAGAGTGAATGGTATTACACACTGATGTTAGCAGGCCTTCATAGGCACTTGCACAAGGCAGAGACAGAGGCTGCAGAACCTGGTGGAAATGCCAACAAATCATTGCAAACACTGCTCTTAAGCATCAGTATTATATAACTCAGTGGTGTGATCACAAGGAGGAAAATTTACCAATATCTAAATTCTTCTGTGTAGGAGTAGGGCATATCCGAGTAGTTTAAATACCCCAAAAGCACTTTTAATCCAACAGAATGGACACCAACCCCTTTAGACCAAGGGCACCCTCAGCAAGTTGGTGCAGTCAATGCACTGGAGGAAAGGGATACCATCCACAGGGACCTCAACAGGCTTGAGGGGTGGGTCTGTATGAAGCTCAAGAAGTTCCACAAGGCCAAATGCAACGTGATACACCTGGGTCAGGGCAATCCCAAGCACAGATCCAGGTTTAAGGATGAACAGATGGAGAGCAGCCCTGATGAGGACTTGGGGGTGAATTAGGGGTGGATATGACCCAGCAATGTGCATTCACAACTCAGAAAGCCAAATGTGCCCTGAACTACACCCAAAGTAGTGTGGACAAGAGGGTGAGAGAAGGGATTCTGCCCCTCTGCTTTGCTCTGGTGGGACCCCCACTGACCCCACTTGCAATGCTGCATCCAGCTCTGGGATCCTCAGCACAGGAAGGACATGGACCTACAGGAGTGGGCCCACAGGAGGCCATAAAGATGATCAGAGGGATTAAGCACTTCTCCTATGAGGGAAGGCTGACAGTTCAGGTTGTTCAGCCTGAAGAAAAGACTCTAGAGAGATCTTACAGCATGTTCTAGTACTTAAAGGGAGCCTACAGATGGAGAAGGACTTTTTACAAGGGCATGTAGTATTAGGACAAGGGGGAATGGCTTTAAATTGAAAGAGGGTAGATTTTAGACTGCGTATTAGGAATCAATTCTTTGCAGTGAGGGTGGTGTAGGGTTGCCCCCAGAAACTGTGGATGCCCCACCCTTGAAACTGTTCAAAGCCAGGCTGGATGGGGCTCTGAGCAACCTGGACTAGAGAAAGGTGTCCCTGACCACAGCAAGAGGGTTGGAACTGGATGATCTTTAAGGTCCCTTCCAACCCAAACTGTTCTATGATTCTGACTCCATATGTTTCTGCTTTTGAAGATTTTAGTATAATCAGATTGTAAGCAGAATGACTGCTTCTCCTAGCACGCATCTGTATGTTAAAAACTCTAATAATAAGGTATTTTTAAAAATACTGAACTGCTAGTTTACCACCTTAACAGACCAGTATATCCTTGTTAAGTTATTGGACAATATGGTTTCTTTTTAATTTTTTTTATTTCTTTTGTTCTTAATTTTTGTTTGTTGTTGCTGGTTTGTTTTGTTTGTTTTAATACAATTAAAGATGTACTCCACAAGAAAAAGCAGAAAGAGTCCTTCTGGAAAAAAACAAATATATTGAACACATACCAATCAAATGGTACAGATATGGGACTGGCTTTGATTTCAAAATTTAAGTAGAAATAAAAAAGATGTAATGCAACAGCTGTTCAATTTCCAAGTCTAAATAGGCACTGTAAAAAGACATTTCCGCTTTCTCCAGCACACGTTCCTGTCTAAATGCTCCCACTGTAATCAACTCCTAGGATCCCAAACAAAAATAAAACCCAGCACTGGGAACATAATCTTAGAGTAAAAGTTAATATCCATCCACCCACCCTCTTACAAAAAAGCAAACAAAAAAAAAATCCCCCCAAATACAACCTTTCAATGCTGCTGTTTTGACTGGAGCAGAATTGGAGAATTTATAAAGGTTCAAAAGCACCCAAGGCAAGTAGTACAATATAATTTGTTCACTAACTTGTATTGGAAAGGAGATTAAAAACATTGAGATCTGCATCTTGGTACATAAAACTGTTGTCCTGAATAAAGAGAAATCTTTCAGAAAAGTTTTACAACTTGGTGGAAGTCCAGGACCCAGCTTTAGGCACCATTAATTCATGGGGTTTAATTCTGACTTTGTTATAACCACTTTTATATACTGTACATCTACCCTAGTTGTATCAGTGTTGGAACTGCTCACTGGTGTCCCTTTGAACAACTGTAAACTAAACCAAAGTATGCAACTCCATAGGAAGCTAGAGATCAGGTGAATATACAGCCAGTTATATCTCCCCTGCTTCACGCTCCTCTGAGCTCCTTGGCTCTTCTGATCGGCCGTTAGCGCTTTCGTACGAACGTTTCTTGTCCTTGAAATCCCGCGGTGACCTCTCCCTCGAGCTTCTGTCTTTGTCACGAGATGTTCTATCGCGATCTCTTGAACGCTCTTTGTCTCTGGAAGATCTTTCTTTAGAGGATCTGAAAAGTGCAATGCATTTGAGAATTCAAGTTTGACATGAATTGGTAGCTATCAAACAGCACTTAGATTTTATATTTTCCTTTTTCCAACCCAGCTTTAGATTTATATAAACAGAAGCTTATGAGAAGACACCAAATCATTCTACCCGTCTCCCTTTCCTACTTCAAAAGACAAGTACTTTGAGGTAATATTTAATCTATATTTATTACAGAGCCCAGTTTAAGTTCAAAGTGCTTCAGTACATCTCTTACTTTCAACCTCCACCTCCAAGTTTACATTAACTAGAGTTGAGTGGAAATTTCTTATCTGCAGTCTCTAGTTTAAGAACAGTGTCTAGCCTTTCTCGGACTATAAGTTACAAACTTAAAAAACACATTTAAAAACAGGAATTTGCTTAAAAGTAGCAGGAAATTAACTTTCATTATTCTGGAAGGGAAGCTCTATTTGACAAATATGAAGCAAATCTGGAATCTGTTCTACAACCGTAATTTGTTTTAAGAATTAACCCTGGTATGACTTTTAAAGGTTGGGGTAGTTATCTTTTTAGATATTTTACTCTGATAAACAGGCATTTTCAAAACCTTTATGATGGAGACAGAAAAGGCCTGTTTTGTTAAACAAACTAAGTAGTTTTAAACTAAATTAGATACCTGTATGGGAGAAAAATGCATTAGACACCCTCCTCCATATTCCCTTACAGATGGACTTAGATCTCTTTTTGAAAAACATTCCATCTGTATTTTACCATATACTGCAATCACAAAATATTCTAATACAGATTTTTACAGAAAAATTTTAACAGCTCACCCATCATTTCCAAGTTGAAAAATTGGTACTCTGGACCGTAAGACTGTACTCTCTCCATTTACATAAAGTTACTGTCACTTAACCTCCAAACTTCAAAACTAAGGTCTGCAAAATGCTCCTCTACTAATTTCCTTTTGCAAACTTACAAAGAAGTGACCTTTCACATTAGCTGCTCATCTGAAAAGATTACTTTCCTTACCATGCAGTCAGTGTTTTGCAAGACTTAGTACTTTAAAATCACTGGGATCCACAGGCATTACCCTATTCCACAAACTACAAGTCACAGAAGAAGAGAAGCTACAAGCCAAATAGAGCTTCATCCTGGAATTAGTACAACTGTTCATAAAGTACCTTATGCCCAAGTCCCCTGCAGAAGTAACTATGATTTAACTCCTGAAATAATTTGAACTATAAGCCCTGCCTGTGTGGCCACTTCAAAACCTGACCTTTTATCTTCTTGTAGGTCAACAGTCTCAGGGTTTTAAGACTGGGCACCCTTTCACTGTACTGCTCTCCAAGCATGCCACAGTGGGTAACCTATACAAGAAAGGAATCCTGTTTATGAGCAGACCTCCCTACCAAATGCCTCATTGTGCACTCCCAACTCTTATAAGTTATGCTCTCCTCATTAATGTAAACAAGCCAGCCAATCCTCAGGGAGCAGATAGCAACTGAATCATTCAAAAGCAACAGCCCCAGCCTGCCCCCTGCAGTAATCTTTCCATGAGAGATCCTTGCAAAGCACAATTTTCAGATGCACTGCAAAAAGTTTACTTTCAGGCATACCTAAACCTACTCTTATCTGGTGCAGTTCACAACAGATAGGCTCTGATGTTGGGAATAAGAGCCCAAAGGAAAACCTGAATGCATTGACAGTAAGAGGACTGTTGCTATCCCTGGGCTCAAATGAAAATCAGCCGTTTCACTTTCTATGCTGCATGAAACTAGTATCAACTTGACCCTAATACTCTGTAGCACTCATCCAAAACAGATATAATATATAACCCTGTTATTGTTATTGGTGTGCCAAATCATAAATATGCTGAAGTTGTAACTGAAATATGAGACAGATTCAAAATGTGTTGAAATTATTAAGTGGGAAGCACAAACTTAATTTAGTGTGAAAATTCTCACTGTGTGTTGGGAAAAGCCATTTACTTCTAGGGCAACATTCACCTCTTTTTGGAGCTGCGTTCTCGGCTCCTCTCCCTGGAGCTGTGCCTGCTTCTATGATGGCTGCGGCTCCGGCTGCGGCTGGTGGAGCGAGACCTGTGGCGGTGGCGCTTCTCACGGGACTTGGAGCGAGTCCTTCTCTTCCGTTCCCGTGAGGCTGAGCGAGAGCGGTGTCGGCGGCGGTCTCGGGACCTAGACCTAGGAACAGAGAGGGCTTACAGCACACACTGCTCTCACCAGAGTGCTATGAACATGATGCACTCTATGTGTAAGTGCATCTGTACAGAGAATGGCCTGCAGTGTTCAGAGCCATTGCAGTGTCTGATTCACAGGCAAACAAACAGACAGGGGAAAGCAACATTAGAAAGCCTACAAATTCCTTTTTGACTAATGCAGACAATTTTATAGTTAATTCATGACTGTATGGCTACAGCATAGCCAATTCACTATCCTGAAAGCAAACAAAATAGGAAAAAAATCTACTTCTTTACATTTTACACTACTGTCTTTATCAGGCAAAGAAGAACTTCATAATGCAGTGACAGGGATCATCTGCCAGCATCTATGAGTTATCATGTTCTTTAAAAACTGGACTATATTGTTCCCCATAGATACAACAACAAAACTAATCTGGAAGGTTCTAAACACTATACAAATTTGGCATTTTCTTTTCCCCCCCAAATCGCTTTGCAATCATACCTCACTGGTGACCTTCAAGTGTGTAGAGCTGAAAGTATACACATACTATTAATGGGTGATCTGATGAGTTAACCTGGTGCTTAGGGATTTTGAAAACATGGGTTATCACCAAAAGGTATTTGCCAGAAGCTTTTGTAAAGAAAAAGCAATTCTCTGTGTTTTATGTATTACGTGGAATAGGAAGCTGCATTGTAATAGCCACAAAATAGATGTAGATGTAAAAACTCAGTAGCATGGTGATAGTGTACAAACACACAGAGAGATGACTATGTAACAGAAAGCTTTGTTTGTAAAGATGGACATTTTAAACTAACAGTGCCAGACAGTCTTAAAAAGTTCCAGCTTGTGAAAGGCTAACTTCACCGCTGGTATTCCTTGTCTGCAGATTTATATACCTTTTGGCATGCTTGCTGTGGGATCTGGACCTGAAATAAATGGAAAATAGTAATTTTTTTTAAGAGAATCTCACTATCAAACAAAGTGCAATTTAGTAATAATAAACCAGACTAGCTGACCTATTGTTGTATTTCTTGCTTTAGTAGCAAGTATTTAAAGGCCTTTTATTTGATGTCAACATCTTTGTAACATGTTTATTAGGAAACACATCCCTGTTTCGTGTTGGTTGGGTTTTTTAAAATTTATTTTTCAGACTACTCTACTAGAAGCCCAGAAGATTATCTAACCAGTTTTTTAACTTACATCCCTCCCACAGAAAAAAAGCTTACAGGGGAAGTCAGTATTTCCTGATTTCCTGACATGCAAGTAGTACCAAACTGCAATAGATTTCAGAAATTCACGCTGTTAACCTCTGAAACTTAACATGCCAAGAGAAGCGCAGCTCAGGTTCCATTCCACTCTAGCTCCACCAGGCCTGGAAGCTACTATGCCATAGAAGAACAGGGAACTGCTTTCCTTAATCATACATTCAACTACTTCCAATACGGAAAATTTCTAATATCTCTGGAGAAAATTGCTAAGAGATGTAAGGAGCTTGTATGTGTGTAAGCTCACATCTTTCAGGTCTCAAAACAAGGTACATGCCTGAAAATTATCTCAAAGGCCCTTTGATCAAGTATGTAGAGACAAAACTATCAGTAGTTTTTAAAAAGGCTTTTTATGAGAACAATTCCATGTTTTAAGATTTAGAATAAAATTCCATCTCAATCCTTCTAAGTTTCCAAGAAATGCAAATTATTGTAATTCTGAGTATTTAGAAATGTGTATGAACTATATCAGAGTTTTCTTATTAAACATAAATAGGTCATAATGCACATGCAATTAAAACAGATTCCTACCTCCTTAGTTTCTCCCTTTCTTCTCTTTCCCTCTCCTCTCTACGTTTCAGACGCTCCTGATTTCGTTTCTCCTGTTTATCAGCCACAATCCTCTGAAAGCAAAAGAATATATTAAGCTATATTAAAAATTTTCTCACATGAAGGTGCCATAAAAATAATCTAGACAGTTAACATTCAGTTCTTTCCCTCAGGCATATCCCCTTTCCCTTGTGTATATTATTCCCACTCTCTTCCTCAGTATATATACATATATTTTATTTTTTTTCTTGAAGAAACAGAAGTTATTGCAGAAGAGCTGCACATGGGTGTTACACGAAGACCTGAAATATGCAGATTTAAATATTAAGTTTTTAATAAAGGGGAATTCAGAACAGTAAGTCATGCCTTTAATGTGAGAGCTTCCATGCCAATCCTATCATATTTTTGACAGTGGGAAAAGGCAGAAAGGAATCAGAACCAGGATAGTTAATTGCTTCTTAAAGGACTTGGTTGGGCCAACACCTAAGTTTTGATGCTACTTGTTTCTGTACTGTGACTGTGGGATAAAATTAGAGCAGATGCTTCAGCTGATAGCCCCCAGGGTGAACTCACTACTACTGGGGACAAGGCACGCTCAGTAGAGGGCCCTCAGGTGTGGAACTCACAACTGGAGATCTGGCCAAACCCAAGTCTTGCCACCTTCTGGACATGATGCAAGAAATTCAACTCTTTGTAAAGACCTTCTTCTGAGAGGTGGAATTGCCCCAGCAGCATCTTGATTAGATCTCTGAGGAGAGCTCTGAGGAAGGAGGGGATAGTTATTGTTTTCTTTCTTTATTAGCAAAGCACTTTGAAAGATTAATTTACTGATGTTTTGGGAATGTGAAATAGTTATCCATGCATATTTTGTTCCAAATTATATAATTAATTAGTTATTTCAACCCTTTTCGTCAAATGATATCTGTATTGTACATCAACAATAGCAAGGTTTCTTTTTCAAGTGACTCTGCATAATTTCATGGAGGGATGAGAGAAAGTACACATGACCTGTTCTAGGCATCTAAGATTTAAGTTACACCAGCCTAAATTGGCAACATCAACAGGAAGAGCTGGCTCTCCAAAGGGTAAGTCACAGTACCCATGCAAGGCAGCTGGAATATTACAGAACATAAACCAAGTCAATTTATTCAAATTCAGTAGCAGCAATTTCTGCTCTTAGGAATTCAACCAATTTAGCTACTGTCTTTAGTGACTTCTAGGGTTAAAACGCTTAATTGAGCTGTGAACTCCACAATTTGTACATTAAGGCCATAAATGGCATCAGTGTTCAAATCCATCCTCTTGAAAATTAGAAGTCCACAATATCATTCCATTAAGTATTTCTTCTGGCATATGATTTCTGGTCAAGGTAGGTTCTAATATTCCAACTAGATTTCAAATGTTCAAGTTATAGAGAACATGCAACCTCCCCATAACAATTATTTCTGACTTCAAGATATACATAATTTGGTGTTCCTACTTTGGATAGCTACAGCCTTGAGTTGTTTGATTCTATTCAAAATAATTTCCTAATCTTTGTCCAGGTAAAATAAACAAATTGAGTTTTAGTCATTCACCATACAGCAGGTTGTTTGAGTTCCAAGGATTTCTTTACATTTTTTGGAAAAGTTTTCCAAGTGTTATCATCCTCCTTACTACATGCTCTTGTCAAGAGTCTCCTCATTACTTTTAGTCAATCATCTGGCTAAAAGCAAAGGTCATTTAGCTATCTCTTAGGACTGCTATGTTTCAATATCGCTGTTGTTCATTCAAAATACAGTTCTCAATTTTGAAAGGAGATTTCAAGTTCTTAGTTACCAAGATGCATTACTTTGGATGTGTGTTTTAATTTACCTCAGTGCAAAATAGGTCATCTTAAAAATCTATCCAGGTAATTGATGCTAAACTAGAATGTTTAGTCTTCTTAGGTTCATGAAATCCAAGTTTAAGGTGATATGAAAAAAATTCACATACACAGGAAGAAATATTCCAGGGTTGCATGGAATATTCCAAGGCTGCCTGGCAAATAATTAAGTAGGAGCACACACAAAAAATGGAAGAATGATTTACCCTGAGTTCCTCAAGCTTCTCTCTAATTTCAATAAATCCCAAATGTAGTTTTCCTCCAAAGTGATCAGCAAGTCGTCGGTCATTGTCATGAAGACCAAGATAAGCTGAGCACACTTCACAAACCCGTAGCTTCTGCTGTTGAAAGCTTGAGGCAGGCATGGAATTCCTGTATACTTCCTAGAAAAGGAAAACATTTGCTGTTACTTCAAAATGCACATAAACACAAGGATGACACTTCACTGAAAATACACCACAAATAACCAAGTTCAATGTACACCAGAACACCCTTTAATTAATTCACACTATTCATGCTTCAACTGTATCACTAAGATACAGGGCATGTTTCCTTATTCTGAAAGCTGAACATATTTAAAAGCAGGACATCAGCAACTGTTTTTGTAAATTAAAATTTAAAAAAGTTGGGTAATTCCTACCTTAAGATTATATTACACAGAACGATGATGTACTTTTTCATGTACAACAATGAATACACATTAACACTGCAATCACTATGTTGACGTATTATGAAAATATGACACCAGTTTTAATTCTGAACCCCATTTAAAACAGTATTAGTTTCCTAAGAAATCTATCTGCTTTTTAGAAACTAATTAAACACATCATCAGAGCAAAATTTACCTAAAGACATTCAGATGATAGACCAGCAAGACTGCCAGCAATCCTACTGGTACTACTGAAACAACTGCAGATACTGATTTCTAGAAATTTCAGTATCTTTGTGTAATATAATACGGAAAAGCTCTTAGGGAGTTCTGTCACCTTAACATTATAAGGATAATTTTGACTTTCCTGATACACAAGACATGAACTCTTTTAGTGAAGACAATGGATCACTTCACCGAAGCTTTCCACCACGAGCTTACAACAGGGTTGCCACAGTAAAAGCCATGATACCAAACCATCTAAGTCAGTGCAACCATCACAGCCACAAAGGTAGTGTCCACAGATACAACTGACCAACACAGCCAAACTAAGATAAATGCATCATTTGTGGAAGGAAGTACAATTTTAATGGTAGAGGAGTGTACTGAAGGGTAGAAACTTTAACTGTACACAATGCCAAAAAGCAATTTCTTTAGTTTTATGTGAAGCAATTAGCTAAGGAATTGACAGAGATAAGACATCTTGCACTACACACAGAGGCCAAGCAATCTAATATTTGACCCTGTCCTTTCCATTCCCCAATCCTTACACAATCGACTTACTTCTGCTTCTCTCTTCTTCACCCGAGCCTTCTCCACTTCATCCATTACTTTTTGAGATTCTTCCACATTCCCATCAGCTCCGAGCTGCTCTACTTTGGCCAACAGTTTCCCAATTTCTTCATTCAATTCATGAACTCTTTCAGCCTTGAAAGACATGGAAAGGCTTAACACAGGAAATACTCTTAATTATGGAGAACAATCTGAACTACTACTGAGTTATGATATGCAAAATTAAAAGAAACACACAGAGAGAAGTTCTCTAGTTGGAAGTGAAACAGAAAATGCCTCTGCAAAAAACACAGACAAAGGCTAAATTACCAAGTCTATGTAAAATTCTGGAAAAGGATTTTGTTCAGAAAACTTCAAATAATTCATGCTGTTATCTGTATCAGTCTTGAAAAATTAGTATTTGTACAACCATTGCTCCTAGCATTTACATATATGTGCAGAAACATTACAGGATTTTTGTTCAAAAAAGACCTAGAGAAAAGGACAAAGATTTTGTTTACTTTATAGATGAAATCTGGATCAAAGTGTAAGAATTACTAACATTTCTATAGCATGAATTCAGAGTCAAGTTTCCTGAGGTCAAAAATATCAGAGAGGTCTCTTCCCTCTGTTCTCTTCTGTGCCTTAAAGGCAGTTTTAGGAAGGATAGAGAAAATTAATTACATTTCCCCCCTCTTCAGTAGGAATTCTCAGAGTTGATATATTTTCAAAACTTGAAACTGGCTCCTTAGAAAAACTGGCCTCCAAAAAGACAGCAGTAACTCATCTGCCATACTTACTTTAGCTGCAACTTCAGCACTGATCTCTTCTTGGGTTTCTGCTAGTCTTTTCTTAGCCACTTCTGTTCGCCGGTCGCAGTCGGCAATAAATGACTGCAGGTGGTCCATTGCCTAAAACATCAGTAAGAACAAGGATCAATGCTGACAAGAATATAAATATTTAATAAGATGTAAGGCTTCTTTAGTTTATTAAGGCTTCACTTCCACAAGTTTTTATTAGTGAATAGTGAAACAATAATCTACCGGTTCATGCTGACTAACCACACCTATTAATACAAATTATTAAAAAAATTATAGCCTACACATTGTCATAGTTTCTAAGTATTTGCAGAAATTTGGAAGTGAATATGTCTTACAACAGAAGAAGTAGTAATGAGTATTTCTAGTGGCATTAAAATTCTTGGAAGGCTATTCAGTATCACTTCATCCATGAATCCACTTCATCCATGACACAAAATACTGAAACTTTTTTCACTAGGGTTTAAGTAGGTATATTAACCATCCCTCCAAATAACAATTAAAAAAAAAGAAACCCTTTTTATCCTAGCAAATACTAACTTCCTAGTTGGGAGTTCAAAACAAACTATAGTGTATGGAGACACAGTATATGATTTGTTATCTGACTACCAAATTTCTTTCCTAAGTGAAGAATTTAAAACTCTCTTCAAAGCATGCATACACAGCTTTAACAATTGCTTGCTATTTGACAACACTAAGAGAGAACTCAGGTTTATCATACTCTGAGAGGCTGTTAACAGTTCTACCTAGAGATGACTACCAACACAAATTAGCACACAAACATGAAGAGGCAAGTATCTTTCATGTAGCTGTGCCAAGAGTTTCTCTGCCTCTTTATAAAATCACTTTTCAAAAGTCTTCCTTCAGTCTGTAACAAAACTTAACATCTGTTGCTCAATTTATCCACCCAAGTACACAAATTAATGCTTTCTCTCCACCATTAAGACAAAATACATACATCAAGTTCAAAGAAGAAATCTTGATCTTTGGATGCTATTTCATAGTCTGCCCTTAATGCCAGGTCATGCACTTTCAGGCATTCTCCAAGGTCCATTCTCTGAAAAGAAAAAGGCAATGTGGTTTAACTTTTCAGAAGTGTTACAAGGAATAAGGTTAGCATTATTTTCTTTAACTGTCAAATATTCTGAAGCAAGTCATCTCCTCTCTGGTAATGAGAGTTTAACAAAGCTATAAGACAACACCAGGCCTTTGACAGACATGCACGAAACAATAAATAGTAACAGCAGAGAGAATGAACAGCTTATCATGATGGCTGTTTGCATTACAAAGTATCACTGATGTCCTGCAAAAATGCTGTTTTACCAGAAGTCCAAAAAAGTGACTGAAGTGTAGTATCATGTAATTGAACTTAAAACAGTTTAGTAGAGCCAAGTCCCACAAAAATAACTGGCAATTAAATGGTCAAATTCTTGACCTGAACTTGTCTGCACACTCTATGATAATGTGTTTCCATTATATTCATCACCTGAAAGAGCTACAAGCACAGCACCATTGTAAGTGCTGCTTAAAAAACAATCTTTAAGCATTTCAAGTAACACAACCAAAAATAAATCCCTGCAAAACATTTTGCAAATGGGGGAAGATGAGCTGAATGTTGGACTATATTCAAAAACCAGGGAAGAAAAAGTACAGATATTTCATTTGTAACCTAAAACCGTTCTAGAAGGGGCAGGAAGGAAGCATGGATGTAAAAAAGTAAGTAGGCTGCATCACTTATCTTGCATACAATCCCACTGAGGACAGTGCCCAGAATCTTACTGGGTAACAACTACTGTTACTGTTTTTAAATTGAATTTTGCATAGGAGACAACATAAAAAAATTCTAATTCAGTCTGCTCACAGCATGTCTGGTGACCAAGACAAAGCAATGTGCACTTGACAAAAAACAAACTGAAAAACTCCGTGCACAACCACCAAAAAACCCCAAACCAAAATCACTATAACCAACCAATTTGTAATGGAAATAAAACTGAATGAACTCAAAGTAGCCTCTCTGCAACAGCACAGGTTGATGTAGAATCATTGGAAGTGATTATTATTTACAGCACTTAAAACCAGCACAGTTTTAGTTAAGTCTGCTCTTAAGGCATTGTTCACTTAATATTAAGAAGAATTAATCCTTTCTTAACAATGAAAGCACATGACAAAAATTGAACTCTGATGGAAAAAAGTTGTTACTGTTGAAACTACTGCTGTAGTTAAATAACAATTTAACTACAATATATATTGTAGTATAACTGTATAAATAACTATTCCCCAGTGAGAGGGAAAAGAAGGATTTTGGGGGAGGAAAGCTTGTGGATCATGTGAAGGAAGAGGAAGACATATCTGGAGAATTTGTAGATGTTTCTAATCCACAAGGTTATCTCCAAATCCACAACGATTCCCGTAAGTATGGGCAGGAACAGGGCACCAGGCACTGGTATTTCCCCTCTCAACACCCAAATCTGATTCATAGTGTCATCAGATCTGAGTAAAATCCCTGGCAAATCGAACTTGGGACATCTCAGCATGAACCTTGGCACCCTCAAACCATCTGAGCATCAACACAAACCCCTTAAATACAAACCTAGAATAATTAATAACTTGCATTGAGAGTTTTGTAAAGTTTCTATTCACTGACAGAAGATCAATGTTAACTCAGAACATGCTGCAAGCCAAATGTGTGAGGGTTTTGTTAGGTTTTTGTTTGCTTATTTTTAATAAAATACTTGGATTTAAGTAAACAATCAAAGCTTCATAAGTATAGTAAAATAAACCCCAATTATTTTAGTCTTCTCTAATTTTTTTACTTAGACTTCCAATGAAACCATTAAAGTAACTTTTATGGAAGCTGTTGGTTTATTTCATACAGAAGTTTCAGATAGAGGAAAAGACCCACATCAGTAAAATAAAGTATTTTGAACTTAGAAAGGTTTTTTATAAACTGTAGTTATTTTAATCCCCTTCAGCCACCATAAATCTGTTTTCCGGAAAACATTTGATTGCAATAGGGAACATCTGACTGCAATGATAAAGGAAAAGATTAGCTTTTCCTTTTGCAACTATACAGGACCTCAGCAATTTTGTTAACTGATGCAAATCCACAAAGACTTTGAAGCTTAGCAATGTATTATGGAGGTCTCTTTTCAAGTCATACTGACATTATTTAAACTGAAGTATTTTTTCAGTTAAGTACTTCAATACTGGGAGAACAATGTGGAAGAACTTTAAAAAAGTTATCTTAAAATTAGACACTTGAAACTTATCCTAAAATTGTGAAAAGATTGACTTTATGTTGATTCATCTCTTGTACAGAATAAGGTCTTTAAGGCTAAAAGTGTAAAACTCAAGGCCAATTCTGTTTGAAGTGAAGCATTTGAGTTATAAATGCACAGATAAGGTTAGTGACACACTTCAATAGGTCTGAATACAGTGACAAAAAGCCTGAAACACATCCAGCACGCACAAATGCCCCACACTATTCTAAGATGCAATCTGCATACACTTTGAATAAATGCATGAAATAAAATTCCATCATACACTAAAAACCCTCATAATTCATGTAACCACGACATGCTGCTCACTTTACATGTTTTATGCTTCTTTCTCTCTATTTGGGATGGATTCAACCTCCACAAAACAGTGCATTTTCTGATTTCTTTGCCTCTTACTGGGAATTGTAAATCTAAAGCCTGAAAGGATGGTAATTAGTCTGAACCAGCATTACTACTGAGAAACATTCTGTCCTCTCCTTATCCCTGTGCTGTGCCACTCTATGCTGGCACATCTGCCTGTGCTGTTGAACACAATCTGGGCAGTGACTGGGTAAAACATATCTTAGCAAACCAAATACAGAAGCTAATTTTTCAGCAGCGTACCTTTGTCCAACTTGTTGGGCAGCCATATAAACAATGTGCTGAGATTATGTAGGGAACAACATAGTAGTGGACTTAAGAAGCTGGAGTCTCTTACAGCATTAAGATAGCAAATTCAAAAGCTTTTGAAAACCTTCAGTAATATTAGTGGAAATTTTGGAGCATAAGGAGTATGTTATGATTTCTTTTTGTTAGATAACTCAATCACAACAGAATAAATCTTGGCTCCCCTTCCCCCTTTTGACCCAACAGGGCAGCCTGATAAATACTTAGGCATAACAGGCAGCAAGAACAATCAGGTGCAAGAGAAAAGGATTCTTTATCAGTACTTTTGCTGCTGAAGAAATTACATCATTGTTGGAACTGCTCCTTAACACAGCCTATAGTAGTCCTGGGTAATCATTTGAAAGTCTTCACAGAAACATTACTACAAAATATCTTTCATAAAAGTTCCATTAGCAAACCACAGTGTAAAGAGAGCTTAAAAACCCAGCACATTTAAAACTCTTAAATAAGTTTGCATATTAAACACAAAAACAGGCTAAAAAGCACTTCTGCTGGTGTGAGTTATGCAACATCAGGGAAAGACAACTCATCTTGGGAATGATTCATTACTGTCAAAAGTCTATGCTGGATCATGACTGCCAAGAACCTTAACAAGCACAGAGCAGCTTGCAGTATAATCTGGCTCATATGGATAGCTGTAAAAGAGATGAATAGCAGATGAAAATGGACAGAAGATACAGTAAGACACATTTCTTTCCTTTTCCACAAGCCCACCTTGCAATTTGGTGCCAAGACATGCTCTCCCTCCAGAGGCAAAAAATAAGCATTGGTAGTCTGCCATTTAAAGATCAATCACATTTGAAACAGAGATGGCTAAGAGGGAGACTTACGCTCAGACACTGAGTTAATGGAAGGCTTAAAAAGAACAAACACTGTTTTTCACTGTCAATACACTGACTTTTAGACAGACTTACACTACCTAAAATTGATTTACAGAGCAGTTCAGATGAACAACACAAATAAAGAAAGGTGAAATCATCCAAGTCCCCAGGCTAGACGTAACTTTAGTTCATTGAGTGAGCTAAGCCATGCTTTGGGTCATTCTGCAGTTTTCTGCACTTTTACTGAGATTAAAAGACGAAGAAAAGCCTATATATTTGGAGATTCTTCATTGCAAATGAAAGTTATTGCTGAAGATAAGTCTAGGTAACCACACACATAAAAGCAGAATATCAGGAGTCCTTTAGTTATTGCTGAAATCTACTTAAGAAACTAATGCATTCTAACACTTGCTGACCACTTTCTACAATACTTTTTTTATTTCTTAGCATTAGATGGGCAATTAAAGCAGATTCATTTCCCATTGCTAAGGTTTAAGAAAACTGGTCTTTCACAAAAGAAAACGTTTGTATTGAAATGATTTAATAATAATTTTTGTCATCCCATCCACAAAATAGATATAATGTTTTTGGTATAATAAAGAAATATAGATTACATTTTGTTTGCATAGTGCTGCTTCAATCAAATTAGGTAAAAAAAAATTGCATTAATTAATTATGAGTTGACAAGGAAGAGCTAGCCAAGGATCTGGCAGCAGAGACTCTGCAGAGTTTATTTGCAAAATAAATGTGCACTCTGAGTAGCTGACAAGTAACTGAACAGGAAACTAAACTCTGATGTGATGCTGTTTCTGGAACATGAAATTAAGGTGGAGTTTTTCCACCCCTTTTCCTTTTCAGCTTTTGAGCTACCTACCTACAGCAAAATTCTCATTTTGCACTTCTGCAATTGCTACAAGTTCCTTTGATATCAGAAATTTGATTACTGAATATACTCTATACAGACTGCAAAAAGAGCATAGAAAAGCTAAAGGTACTTAAAACACAAAGGGCAGACATTGAGCCAAATAACACACTAGCACAAACTATCAAATGCTTCTAAAAACAGCAGGGTTCTTTTAGAGGTTTTTCAAAGAAGATACTCTGGGCAGTGTTTATGTAGATATTTTCTTTTTAGATATAAAGATACCAAATTAGTCCACATTCAGTGAGAAAATAATTTTTTGTTTGTTTGCTTAGAAAGATCTGACATTGCTGAAAAATTGATATTGGGGGAACCAGATCTCTTCCTTTAACAAACTGCCAAGGCACTACTAGGGTCAGTATGAGAACATTTACTACTGATAAAAAGAAGCTGAAGACAGACTCTTTGCTGAAATCTTGCTTATTATGGAACTCATTCTTCAGCTGCACTACCAATTTTATTTTGAACAAATTTCTAGACTTGTGATAAAACCCATCTTTTCTTGTAGGCAACACATATTTAGAAGGGGATTTAAGTTCTCTCACTCCACTAACAGTTTTAACCTTTGTAGGATTTCACTAGCAGAAAAGAAATGCTGAGCAAAAAAGATGCAGAAATTATTAGGTTGAAGTCCTTAGTAACCACTGAATTCCAGCTATCTTCTGAAGTATAATATTTTTTAAAAGACATTTCTCCATGTAACCATATTCTCATTTCCAAAGACTTCAACTTCTTAGAATAAATCATCACTACCAAAACTAGCAGCAGTCTTTCTTATTATTGAGATATTTCAGTGTTTACATAGTATTTGTTCTTCTAGCCTGACTATAGACTGTATTAACACTGAGATTGATAACCGTGCAGAAAGTAACAACGCCCCCTCCACCTCAATAAATGAAACCCATTAAAATGGAATGTGGTACAATCAGTTCACTTTCCTGGTGCTGGCCAAAGAAACTAAGAATACATTTCAGAGACTGACATGATCACTTGAGAGGACAACAGTGCACTTCACAATTCATCACCACTGGGTTGAAGGCTTCAAACTGAGCTAGCTTATGCAAGCCTAATTTAATTTGATTTGATTTGCTAAGCTGAAGCAGTTCACATGATCAAATCAGTCCTAAACTGAAAAGCTGATACCCTCAGACACAATGCCTTCTAATGCTTTTTCTAGAAGTACAGCATAAAGTCATAGTCACACCCCAAACCACAAGTTTTAAGCATAAAAATATCTCCAGAACCAGTGGGACTACTGGCAAATCAATAAATTACAGATTAAAACTCCTTACTAACATCTATCTGCACTATGTGTGAACTCTCCAAACGTACACGGTAAAAGAAGATATAGACAGTACATTCAGTGAGCCTAAATGGATTCAGCCCACTGTGAGAGGGATACCCATGGGCAGGCAAACTCCATCTTTTTCTAGGCTCCACTGCAAGAAACCTTCTGACTTCAGTGCAAGCTTCAACACCCTGCTCCTCAGCTAAAATCTAAATTTAGATGTCTTAATCTGGGGCTGAATTCCACTCCTAATAAGATTAAAGTTAGCAATGTATTCAAGTATATTGCTAAACCAAGGTCTTGATTAATGTGGTTTTTAGTCAGTAAGAGTCCTGAAGAGCTGCATGCAATAAATTTAGGAACATCTAAAGATATCTTTAACTGCAGGACAAGCCAATAGAGCCTATTTTCAGGTCTGGATTAAATAAAATGCAAGAAATATTTTTTTCGCAATAAATACACAGAAATACAAAGTTAATTCATTGAGCAGATAAGAGTTTCTGGAACCATCATTTGCAAGACCATATATAATATTTGTGAAACTTTTTTCATCAGGGAAGCACCATCAAGTTGGTAAGAAAGCCAGATTAATGCGGAAGTGTTGGGATTTTCAAAAACAGCTACTGGGTTACAACCATTCAGGACATTGCTACTTAATAATACCCTTATTAAAGGTATTAGTTTTAAATCTTCCTACCTTGTGACTTTCATTAGTACTCTGCTATTCATTCAGAAACATACAAAGATAGGGAAAACACACACATCTTATAAAACCTGCAGGAGACAGCGGAGACCTTACTTATATCCAGAGAACACTGCTTAACTGGTTCATACCATTATGGGGGAAGTAATCTGACTCCTACATATGCAGCTTCAGTCCCCAGTCTCATAAAATGGATAAACAAATATTTTTGTAAAGGAAAAACCCAAACACCCACAAACAAAAACCCACCCAAACCAAAACAACCAAAATCATTAAGGGTAAAAGTGTTAACTCTGTAAGGCAAAAAAAAAAAAAAAAAAAAATCACTAGCAGTAAGTAGGAAAATTATTCACTGTCTCATTAGCCAGGGTTTACAGTCTTACTAATTTCTCACTGTAAAATTTTCAGCTCAAAATGAATGAACAAGCTCTTAAACCACTGACTTATATATGCAAACTGGTGTCCAAGTGATCGTTAACACAAAAGCACCTTCACCAGACATAGACACTTCTGACAGCTTGACTTGACATTTCCCAGTCTAAAACCCAGAAACTTAACTAGCACAAAAAACATGTCCATAAAGAAAATCCCTAAAAAAAAAAGTATAGACACACTATACCTTTACCAACACATACTGCAACCTGAGGAACACAGGTTTTTATTGTCAAGGGAAATCAAAGCCTTTGCAGTGTTTTGAGAATTTGGCCATTAAGGGAAAGAACACACCAAAATAACAGAGCCTACTCATATGAGTCCCTCTGTTTGTCTTATGTTATCGGTGAATGTCTTCCTGGAGTGGTTTGAAAGAGTGGATGGACTAGAGATGTACAGAAGTCTGCATTTTGCAGACAGGAACAGTAATAAACAGTACCTAGGAATTATAGATAATCTTGTGACACACAAAAACCCAGGCAATTCATATCCAATATTTTACTCATAATCTAGTCAATATAAAGATTTGACCTCATAAAATGTCCCCAGACAACTTACTGTTCCAGAAGCACTCAGGGACTTGAATTAAAAAAAAAAGTCACTCAGCTTTTGTTACTATAGTTCTTGAATGCAAAGATTTATTAGGAACATCTTGATACAACTGAAGAAAACTTCACTCATTTTCTAAATCAGTGACAAACTGTTCAGTAAGACTCCATGCTTCCTGACCTTTTAAAAACTACTGTTAAAGAAAGAAGGTCCATTCCCGTAGATCTATGACCAGGTAAACAGCAGATCACATGGCCCAGGTAAAGCTTGTCTCTTTTGAGTCTCCTTTCTACTACTCCCACTAAAAGCATTAAACTAGTCACTGCTTTTCTGCACCCAGATTTACATTGTGGAACACATCTTCTGGTACTGACTAGCTGCATGAGGAAGGAAAAGACTGATAGTCTCTAAAGAAGCAGTTTCATTTAGTATTCCAAGAACTGCAACAAAATGTGGTATGAGGCTGAAGAAAACTTCTAGTGAGGACTTAAACTGTGTCACCTGCCTCAGCCTACATGACTGACCTGAAGTGTAAAAGATGCTACTGCATGATACCTATGGCTTTTATAGTTCTGAAGATAAACATTTCTTTACTTACAGATATTATAGAAATCTTTGTTTACAGAAATTGGACCACAATGAAAAGTTGTCAAACGAATCTTTGACAAGTTTCTTCTTGTGGATTATGATCAATGCCTTTGTATGTTTTGATAGCATACCAGGATGTCCCTAGCAGGAGTTATTTTGCTCACCACATAACCAAAGCTTCATCCAATCAAACAGATGGGTGAAAAGAAACACAATGTTTTCCCTTTCCCCCAATTTTTTTTTTTTTTTTGTGGGCAGCAATGCACAAAACAGTTCAAAATAAAACTATATATACATTGATACACAGTACTACTTCAAATAATCCCTCAGACAGATTTTCCAGTACTTATTTTCCCTGATGCCAAAGGACAATAAAATGTGCCAACATCAGTGAAAAAAGCAACCCTAGCAGCATCAAGAATAATAGGCACGTGGGACTCTGTATCATCATACTGTATCCACCATTAATTATTCTAACCATCAAACATTAGATTAAATAACCAATAAAACATTACTCACCTGCCTTTCACAAAAAATAAGCTACCTTAAACATGGATCACAAGGTAAAGCACAAGCACACTTACAAAGCAAAGCTACTGGCCTGTGTCAAAGCCCCTTGTTTCCTATGCTCACAAAGTGGAACTTCTACTACAGATGCACAAAATTCCAAGTCAAACAAGTTACTAATATGCCATAAATGGAAATTCAAAAATTGCTTTAGCATTTATAACAATGGCACAGTAACTGGATATTGTATAGTAAGTGCCACTATCATATTAAACATCTCTCAACTTTTAGAAATTTAATTACTTGAACTTTCAATTATTTTTATTAAAATATTTCTGAAGAGAGAAAAATCTCTGTACTTCTCTATACAAATACATCTGTGTAATACCTTCCCACTACAACATACATTTTTAAGAAAGCAACTTCATAACTTACACATATGATATATTTTATTTCTTTCTATTACTTGCAACTGTACCACTGTAAGGCCACTCTGTTACAGCAAATTTACATCCATAACATTCCGTGGCTTTTCATGTAAACAATGAAATTTAGGTAATAATTAGCATACAAAACAGAAGAATTCTAAAAATTAACTTCAGAACCCATAAATTAATTGTTTATGAAAGTTCCTCTGAACTACCAGAGAGTGCTAGATAGTCACTGAAAACCATGAAATTGAAGGAAATACTACAAAGAACAGATATAATTCAATTTCTCCACTTATCTAAATAAACCATGAAAATTAGCTACTTACAGTTCCAGAGAGCACATCGTGAGGGCAGCAGTTGAGAAGGTGGCTCTTGCACACTCGGTCATCACTGAATTTGATTCGCTGGCGGGTCGTGTCACCTGCAATATAGAAATCAGCACATTCCAGGTCAGAACTCTGCGGCAGTCAGACACATCCTGCAGGTTACATGCAAAGCGTTAAGTGCCCTGTCAATACTGAAGGTCTATGGAAACTAGAACTCAAAACACTCTATGCTTCTTTGTCAAACAACACCAAAGCCACAAATGTGTGTTTTAATGCTCTAGAATGCTATTTTTAAATTCTCTCACACTTCCCCTTCAAAAATGCAGCAGGAAAAGTGCTTGAAACCAGAAAGCCAGTATTAGCTTAAAAACATTTTGATACAATAGCATTTGTTAAATGAGCTATATAATGCTCTGTTCAGACTTTGCATGAAATAGTGACGTATTTCTATGCAAGAATTAGCATATCAAAGCAGCCTCATAAACACAAAATGAATCACGTAAGAGTCTTCACCAAATCCCACCTGATACTCATTTTATGATTTTGCTTTTGGATGCAATGCAACCTTTAAAATCTGATGGGAGTAGCATAAAGAGTTGGCAGAAGAATGATTTTAAATGCTTACAAACCTGAAAAAAAAAAATCAAACATATGGGCATAGCCTATATGCAAAATAGTTTATAGGTGTTTGCATATCTCCATATGATAAACCTTTTTTCTTCTACATGCTGTTTGTTGGGCTGGAACATCTTAATTATATCTTCATTGTGGCAGGTTGCAGCTCTTGCATCAGCAGAAGCATCAACCTGCCCAGACACTGAGGTCTAATTGCGAGGCTGAAGAACCCCTTCCCGGAGCAAGACCTGAAGTCTTCAGAACAAAGTAATCAGCTGGTATTCTGGGGATGAGGGCTGAACATGTTTCCCTTTGAGTAAAATAATTGTCACTGTTTGAAATTCAGAAGAGAGATCACTGCAATGGTTCTCTTCTTGTTAAGACACAGGCATGATAAAACACCTCAATCTCTCTGAGGATGCAGCCTTTTTTTTTTTTAAGAACATAATTTGATATGATTTCTTATAACTGAAAACCTACTGGTGAATTACTGAAGCAAAGAGCTGCTGGGAGAAAAAGTGACATACTCTTTCTCAGTATGTGAGCTCAGACAGCAGCCTCTTCCATTTCATCAAATATTTTTAGAGAGTTTAGATATATTTTGCAGTTATTCAGTTTTTTTTTATGGCTTCATGATTTGAAACTCTGAACTTCTAGATTTGAATATCTTAAATAATTCAAGAAGCCATATTCTTTACTGAGGTTAACTACAACAGAGAGGAATAAAAAAACCCATATTGTTTTAGTCAAACCTTTCTTACTATTATGTAATCCGATTTTTAAATATTTGTTCTATGTATAGGATACTAATATATAACATTTTCAGATGGGCCATGTTTTGGATTATTTAGTAAACAAAAGCTTTCATGAAAAACACATGCTTAATTTGCCTGCAGGATACAACAGGTAAAACCTGTAACCCACACACTACAGAGCTTCAAAGCAGTTCAACAATAGGTTTTCTAGAGGGCAACCTTACTGCTTGGTTATACTTACAGTACTAAAAATTCAGAGTAATCCCTTTATAATCATGCCTACTACTGCAGTGAAAAGTTCTAAGAGTTCTGCTCTTTTTTTTTTCCTTTTAGGAGGTGGATCTTTATTTTTTTTAACACATAACTGCGTTTGTTCCACATTCATTAACACATCTGAAAAGTTATTGATAACTCACGGCTCGGCGAATGCGGGGCCTTTCTGACACTCCCTTGCAGATTGATGTAGGCAGGCAAAGATACATTGAACCTTTATAAATAAAACAAGGGGCCAGATTGTTCAGTTTGTATAGAATAATAGACTCTGCCAGCAATTTTAACACAGCATCTAGAAATACATGTTGACCGTAAAGATTCTTCTATATAAAGACACATCAACAAAATAAAGAAAAGTATTTAAAAAAAACCCCAAAGCTGATGGCCTAAAAGCACTAACCTATCAGGAGTCAAGGAGTTACCAAGACCAGGAAATTGCTGAAAGACTCAGGTTCCTTAAGTAAAGTTGGCAATTAGTATTTTCTCAGACATTACCTCCAAATACCTTTTTTCATACCTCTACCACAACTAGGTACTGATACTACAGCTGAAATGCAGTCATTTTTCATCAAAGTGGCTACCATGATAATCACAATTACCAACCTGAGGAAGACAGCATGGGTGAAAAAAAAGTGGCAGAAACTGATCAACAACAGCCTTAAGAGTACTTTACGCATTTGTATTTTAAACTTTTTCTGCGCTGTGCCTTTATTCAAGCATTTACAAAAAGTTTAGAAAGGTTCCCTTACAAATATGATTGGGGTATTTACATTTTCTTTTCTACAAATAGCGATTTTGTACATTTGCATTTCTTATTAATATATGCTGTTTCAGAAGGAGAATATAGAAGATTTATTCTGCTGCTGACCTACTGGTGAATCATCCTGAGAGGGTAATGGCCTGAGATCTACATAGGTTGCTGGAGAGGGATGGAAGAATAAAATCTGTGGATCCACTATGCACCTGACATTCTGACTACAACAGCAAATGAGATTTATGCAGATGCCTTCTAAGAACTAAAACAACACAAACAGATGTGGTCTTAAGACAAGGACTTTTGCAAGATGCTACTTCTGCTTGTCAAACTGTAGGGAAGTTGATACCTTCTTTGTATGGTCAAACAAACAAGTGAATGCTAAATCTAAATAAAAGAGTATTTAAAAAAAAACCACCAAAAACCAAAAACAAAAAAACAAAGCTTTATATATTCTGTAATAAAAAAGTAATACACCCAGGCAACAAGTAGCTGCAGTCATCTAAGTTTTAGAAGTATTCTTGAACATCTATAAAGAGGACATGATCACTTCAGACCTTATTACAAGTTCTTTTATAACAAGTAAATAATTAAATCAGCTCAGAACAGCAGTTTATTTAACCCTGCCTCTGAAGAACAGCACCGTATTCAACTACTTGATCTTTAAGACTCATGCTCATTAGAGAAATGAAAGTATTTTACCAGGGCATTACAGGAGTCAATATCTATTACTGTAAGCCATCCCCGTTTCCAATTAGACTTTTTTCCAGTAAAAGAAAAATCATATGGTTGCTAAAATTTACATGAAGAAATTTTGTCCAAGAAGCATCAGCTTTAGTTTTACTTAAAGTACATGTCCCAAACTACATTTCTCTAAGGGATTACTTTCCCAGTAAACAGAGAACTTTGAAACAGAACCGAAAAGTAAAAAAGCAAAACATCAAGGAAACTTCTATACTTGCACATTTCATTTCCTTTACAAGCATAAGGAAACTGTACACGGGATACAGAAATATTGAAGAGATTATGGCAGTAATGTAAACTTTCTAAAGGAAGTTTTCTATTTTGTATAAAACATACTGACTACAAAATTAACATCAATATTTAAGACCAGTGCATACTGCTGATTAAGGAACATCCAGAGGTTAAGCTTACAATGCGCACTTGTAATACACAATTCACTTTGAATTCGCAAGTCTAATCTATTAGCAAGCCACCACAATGTCATTCCTGTTCAGCATATTTTAATCACAAACCAGCAGAATAACACTTACGCATCAACATCACTTAGCATAGTAACATGCTCATAACAATGACTTCTTTCATCCAGCATCTCTTACTATTCTGATGTACCCTAATACTGTCAACAATCCCAAAGCACTGATGAGAACTACCCTTTATAATCCAACTGTAACCTCTAATTGCAAACCAGGGGTGCAATCCATGCAAAGGAAACAAAGTGAATTTTCATTTTCACGCTGTTGACTTCCTGAATTAAGATACATTAACAGAAAATGGTTAACTTTCCACTCAAATTTTTGAAGCATGACTCCCAACATGTTGGCAAGGGACTCTGAAAGCTTTATTCGAGAACTAACTGGGTGGAGTATGTGTTTAAAAACTGTGTATCAAATTCCACCCGCAAAGCAATCCCTGACTAACCAGTATCCAACAGCATTATTTAACTGAGGCTTATGCAGGCACAGAAGATCCTGCTCCTGCTGCACAGTGAATGGGCAGCTAATTCTGACACTCATGTCACTAACACTGGACATGTGCTGATCCTAACACTTTTAGAATAATACATATTTCTAACCAAGACTGCTTTTGTTTTACACCATCATGTAAGCAACATGAATGCAGAATATAATGAGATCATCCTTTAGCTAATGCACTACAAGTTGAACAAATACAGGAATGGTTTTCCTTGAGGCATGAATATGCCCATTTGCTTCTTCATAAATGCCATTTTAGACAGCACCCCAAACAGAGAATAATTCCTCAAGTGCTTCACTGTTTTTAAGGCCTAAACTATCAGAACTTTATAACAAAGCCAGAAAATACACACAATTCACTAAACACAGACATGGCTCTTAAAACCTGATCACTCCTGATTGACAAATTGTCCTGAACACAAATAAAGCACCTTTTCATTAAGTCCATGTGCTGTGACTACTTTCAGATTTCTGAGCTGATTTCAGTTCAACATTTTGGGAACGTTTTGCAGAAATTCCTGTACATGAGATATTTTTCTCTGCCTTGCTGCTGAAGGCTCTTGGCTCCCTAGCCTGGCTCTCAGCCTGGAGCTACCCAAAATGGCTACAAAATCCTCAGCAATGATCTGTCAAAGTTTAAACACACATACCACCTTCTACCTCCAAGCATGAAGCAAAGTGGAAACCAAAATCTACCTAACCCTGCAAACACCAAAACAAACCCTCCACCCATTGTTAAGTACACAGAAATTCTTCAATAATCCCATACTAAAACAAAGAAACTAAAAAAATGGGTTACAAGTTCTAGATTACATCTCTCTTATTGTATAAAATGTGCCACCAAACAAAGGATGGGTAAAATAAGCACAGGAGAGTCACTTCAATTCCTTCCAAGCAATGAGGACAGAAAAGTCATACATTACTAACCTCTACTAAGGATAACTGAAGCATAACCCAGAAAAAACAGCTAGAATGTGAACAGATGCAAAAGGGCTATTATAAGCTTCAAAGGCAGAAGATGATGATCTACAACAAGAAAAGTAGTTTGCTAGTAACAGCTGAAGAATTGAGTTGAAGACTTCAAACATGGCAGCTCAGCTCCAAAAGCTATCAGGTGAAGCAAAAGGAAGTGCTGACTGGCACTTCATACATAAGCTACTGTCTAAAGGCTCCGGAGATTTTTCTGCTAGTCACATAGCACAGTGTTTGTTAAAATGCTTGGGAGAACCTTTTCACAACCACATGCAAGTCTCAGAAGCATGCACAAATTCACAAGTCTCTTAAGAGAATCTAATTAACTTTGCTAGATTTTTGTATTTCTAGACTGTAGTCTAGATTATAAATTTTGAAGTGGTGGCAACTATTTTAGAAACACAAACCACCATCACATTTCTTTGCAACAGTCAAGTCTTAGCAGCTTCAAGATGTTGTGTGACACCAGGGCCACTGGGATCTGCTGTGTCTGCACTGCTGTCACAAGTAATGATCCTGCTTTACCCTCTGCTTCCAACCACCTCCTCATGATGACTCCAGCACTCACCCCTGCAGCAAGGCAGAGCACATAACTGACCTGGTGGAAAATGAAACATTTGGGCAAGATAAGCTGATTCAAGATCACATGGAATCTTCGCCATCAGGCTTTTTACAGAAAACTTTATAGTTATGATCCTATCTGTAAGGCTCATTCCTGTTTTCTGGAGAACAGGGATGGCAAAAGCAGGGTTTACCTAAGTGTACTATTAAAGTTTAATTTTTAAAAATATTATTTTTGAACTGTAAAGTTGAGTAAAGTCATACTCTTCTATGCGCTGTGTATTCCTAAATGACAAGTTCATGCAGCTCTGGTCAACAACAAAAAAATTCAAATTGAACTAACATTTTAACTATTGACACGTGGAATAAAAACTCCTTTAGTTTAAGTGCTAACAGTAAAAAAAACCAAAAAACCAAAAAACAACAAACTAAAACCATTCATACATAATCACATAAGATTAGCACCTGGTTTTCAGCACTACTTATTTCTCAATATTTGGAAAACCCATATTATATATTCAGTAATTTATATTTAAAGCTCTCTAGGTATGGCAGATTATCAGTACTTGGAATGCCATTTCAGAGATTTTTTTTCAGCCTGCAGTCATAACTATATTAAAAAAACCCAGCTTTTTACTAGCATCAAAATCAATTATACTTTTAATTTTTGTTTAATTTTGGCACATTACACATCCAATTCAGCTTTCCACTTGTCAGAGAAATGTGCAAGAGAAGGTTAACCTAGGCAATATGCAATGTATTTAAAAAAACCCACGTCCTTTTAAATAATAATTAATAAAAGTTTTTCCCAAGTGTGTAAAAGAACCACTCCTGCCATTCTGACATTACTTTGCATTGACATCACCAACACAACTGCTTTTCAGATACCCCAGCTGTATTCTAAGAACTGCAACTCACTGGCAAGTCCTGAGAAGCACCAGGCAAGTCCCCTCAGCTCCACTCTCTGTCAGGTGTCTGTCACATGAGCGAAGGCAGGCACGGAGCAGGGAGCACTGGGCACAGCAGCTGCCAAGAGCCTGCCGAGCCCCACACCCTGGCAGGCACCAGCCAGCCAGCCGTGCCCTGTGACTGCAAGTGCCTCCATCCTGCTGCCCAAACTCAGCCAAGGGAGGCAGCAGCTGCCAAAGGGGTCGGGAAGCTCTGTGCTGTCCCTGCCCACAAGCACAGGGTCCTCTGGGAAAGGGACAGCCAGGACCCGGCCTGGAGCAGCACACCTGCTTCTGGACAGCCGCACGCTGAGCAGGCCTGTTTGACAAGAGACGTCTCCTCTCTAACGCAGATTGTTTCTCTTTAATATTCTTACAGCGTAGTGGCTATTTTTTGAATCACTGTGATCAATACAGAACTGTGCTTTCTAGGTGTTCTTGGAGCTTAACAGCAAATCTATAAAAACACTTAATCACTGCATCTTCCAGGCTTTTCCACCCTGGCCCTAGGGACACCAGTCATAATGAGTATGCACATTGTCCCACAAATTACAATCTACAGCTTATCTCCTAAAACCATGTTTGAGCATCTGCTTGTGGCATTTTCAAAATAATTTTCAGAGCATGTTCCTATTTTCTACACAAGATACTATAACCTAAAGGGGAAAAAAAAAAACCTATATATATTCAGGCACGGCCGCTGGTTTTAAATTTACCTCTGATTTTTTTCTATTACCACAGATGAGATCGAATGTTTAATCTACCTTTTCTAAAACAGATAAGATTTTTAAGCCTTCATATTCTAGGCTTCTCGAAAGACCCTGAACAACACAAAAAGACTAGCTAGACTTTGTAAAGTATAAAACTAAGAAGCACTTCGGTAATATTGAACAGTATAAAACAAAAACATTGCCCAAGAAAGATTATTATTTCAGAAACTCTACTGCATATTAAATTCTAATGTGTTGCTAGGGAGAGCAAAATCAAAGACAATGGGGAGAAGTGGTGAAATTAAAGTTCTGATCTACAAAGAAATTAAAAATTGACACATTCTAATGAAAAGCTGCAATTTGCATGTTAACAGAAATAGACTTTGTCAAAGGTAACAGGAATATAAAAAAACTTACGACCCCAAACCCCACTATTCTCAAGGTTAGCAATATTTAAATGACCTTGAGCCTGGCCTTGGATTTATTAAGTACCAACTCTGCAAAAAAAAGGTTCCTTTTCAATCCCCGTGTACAATTCAGTATAATTGATGCTGATGCTCCAGCTCCACTGGACTTTTTTTTTTTTTAAACTAGAATGGTGTTACACAGAGATCATGGAAGCGAGTTTTACACATGGTCTTTTCTCCTTATCCTTCTCCATCCTGCCCATTTTGTTTAAATGCTTCCTTTTTAGCCAGTTAGTTTCTGAACAGTTCAGCACATGTGGTTTAGGAATTACAGGGCGAGTGGGACAGAGGGAATACAATTATCAACACAATAACTGCGTTCTCACAAAGCCAGAGAAAATAGAGCCTGAAATGGCTTTTCTTGGTTTAGATTTTAGTTCCTTAACGTTTTTGGGCAGCTGTCTCAAGTAAATCACACTCTTTTTCCACCATCCAACAGAAAATACCTTCAGAAACTGAAGCACCTTCTCCACCCCCCTTAAACCTTCTGTGGTAGTGTTAGGGTAGCACTGTGACAGCGATCTAGGTGCCAACACTGGGAAGACTTGAGTTCCACAAGGACAATGTTACTTTGCCAAGCACTTAGACATACGCAGCCACAACAGGAAGAAGTATTGGAAAATCTTCTGGAGCAAGAGAAAACCACCCCAAATTAGATCCTGCATGATGACAACTCACTTAACAGCCTTACTCTGGAAGACAATCTTCGCAGAACAGTAATTTAGAACTCAGCAGAAAGCATTCACGACACAAGGAGCATGTGTAAACCAATTACATTTTTTGAAATTCTAGATTATACAAAAAAAAAGTTGTCATATCACATTAGCCCAGTACCAAGACATGATCAGGAAATACAAAGTACATCCCAGTTCCCACATCCTACTCGGTGCTTGGGGAAACAGGTAACTGTTAATTCAACACGAAGCTTCCACAAGCGTAACACGTCTGCAAGATTGAGTACAGACTGAGTGTAAGTACCACATGCAGAACATTTAAATTAGCTCTAATTGCTGCCTACCCTCGGGTGCAGAATTCTCCTGTTGCCAAGTTCAGAGCTGCACAGCATAAGTGGAACTGCTCTTTTCCAGCAGCCCCCCACAACTATCTGGATTTATGGGCGAGTGCCGGTTCAGACTTTCAAGGCAATCACCATGCACCGGGAAGCTTTTTGCAGCAATACGCTTGCCTGTGTGACCACAGAGGCAATCTGAAACCTGACCGTACTTCTCGTATCTCCCTCTGGGTATGACTGCCTCCGGATGTTAAGCTTTTACTTGGCTGTTTAGGGCGCTTGTTTTTAAAAGAGTTTGTCCACTTCGGTTAATCCCACATTGCCTTTCAGAAAGCAACAGCCATACCTGACTGCTGATTAACACGATGTCTCGGGCCAGACTTTAGACAAATCTATAACGACACAACACCCCACCCTGCTCTACTGAAGGGGCTGCTGGCCTGGGGGTTGTTTTTTGTTTCGCTATGTCCTCCCTTGATGATGAGACTCTCGAAAGCGTGTGTGCCCATCTCCGGTTGCCGGGCAGAAAGGCTGCGCGCCGCGGACACCGCCAGGAGCGGGTCTCCAACAGCAGCAGCGCGGCCAGCGCCGGCAGCTCCGCGGGGGGAGGCGGTGCCCGGCTACCCCCACCCCGCCGCTGACGGTCCCGGCAGCCCCGCCCCGCGGGGGGTGCGGGCAACGGGCCTCGGGCCTGCCAATCACGGCGAACACCGCCCGACCCGCCCGGTACCGCCGTGACCTCGGGGGCTGCGGCGGCTCCGCCCCCTCCTCGCCGCCCCACCATGGCCGAGGAGGCACTTACCGTCCCGGGACGTGCCCATGAGCTGGTCCAGCATGGCGCGCATCTGGGCCTGCGCCGACATCTTGAGCGCGGGGGGGGCCGGCGCGGCCCGGCCGAGTCACGCCGACAGCGGCCTACAAGGCCCGAGGCGCGGCGGGCGCTCGGCCCTGCCCCTCGCGTCACGGGCGGGGCCGCTCCCCCGCCGCCGCGGAGGGAGGAGGGAGCGGGTGCTGCTCCCGGCCGGCTTTCCCGGCGGGAAGCGGAGCGGGAAGCTCGCTCGCTGCAGGCCCGGTGCCGCCGCACACCGCCTTACTCCGCTCCCTCCCGCCCGCCACGCGCGCGCGCCGGCGGGAACGGAAACACACGCGCACGCGCCTTGCGCCGCTTCGCCCGCTCCGCGACGTCAGCACGGACGGGCCTCGGCGCTCGCCCATTGGCCACGGCCTGCGCCGCTCGGCCGGTGACGCACCGCGCGGCGAGGCTCCTGATTGGGCCGCCGGGCAAGGCCCTTTGGGCGCGCTGATTGGCCAGGAAGGCGCGCGTGGCCGCTGTGACGCCACGGTCTCCGGGCCAGCGGCGGCGCCGGACGGGGCCCGGGCGGTCCCGGGAAGGCAGCGGGGGCGCAGCTCCCGTTTGGGGACCGCTCCGTTTGGGCACAGCTCCCGTTTGGAGACCGCTCCGTTTGGGCACAGCTCCCGTTTGGGGACCGCTCCGTTTGGCCACAGCTCCCGTTTGGAGACCGCTCCGTTTGGCCACAGCTCCCGTTTGGGGACCGCTCCGTTTGGGCACAGCTCCCGTTTGGGGACCGCTCCGTTTGGCCACAGCTCCCGTTTGGGGACCGCTCCGTTTGGCCACAGCTCCCGTTTGGGGACCGCTCCGTTTGGGCACAGCTCCCGTTTGGAGACCGCTCCGTTTGGGCACAGCTCCCGTCTGGGGACAGCTCCCCTTTGGGCACAGCTCCCTCTCGGACTGACGTGCAGCACCACTGCAATGGCCCTGGCTTCTCTCTAGTGCCGGGTATGGTCCTGCTGAGACAAGTTACTGTAATACCCTGCTAACTGGAGAACCTCTCTTAAAATTGAGGCTACCGGAATGTGTGGCTGATAATTCAATTTAACAGGGCACCAAGATCCAGTAAATTAAAACAAACAAACAAACAAAACAAAACAAACCCGAAACCAAAAACCCAACGAATGTGACCCATTCTAACCCCTGTATTTTGTGACTCTTCCTTTGTCAACCGTCGTGTTGCCATCTAGTGCCCAAAACCTGTCACAAAGATCAGTTCTAATCGTCCACAAGGGTTGTCGTGTGCAAGGTTAGCTCCATACGAGTGTGCAAGGTTAGCTCCCCTAACAATAACCCACTCACCCCAATTATCTGTATTTCAGAAGGACTTGCAGAGAAGATGCTCTTCTGTAACACATTTAGGAAAAGATTCCCTACGCAGTGCTCTTCTGCTAATTAGAATATGTCCTAGCTTTAATTTTTCTTTAAAATCTAAATTTACTTTTGTTAGTCATGATGTTGGATTGAAGGGGAAGTAAATGGAAGAGACACCAATGCTTACTAGGACTGTCTGTTTAGTACCTCGGTATGCTTAGGGGAAATTGAGGAATTTTAGTGACTATTTACACTAACATCATACACACTTTAGTTCCTTCTACTCTTTAAAGAGCATCTGTGTCTGGCCAAATTATTGCTTTTTAAAATTTCTTTTTATTTTCTTATTTCCCTTCTCAAGCAATATACTATAGAATGCAGCAGTTTTCATTACATAATCCTGAACAAGAAGTGTGTCACAGCTATTCCCAGTGAGTGGTGACATCCCACAACTCTGATCTACTGAACTGATAATAGGTTGATACTTTTCCACCTGTTATATCAAGGCTTTTTAAAAAAAAAACACCATTTAACTAGTGAGACATTGTGAGACTTGCAAACTGGAATTCTGGTCAACAGAACCCTAAAACTTGTAGTTCACATCACCTTGCCTTAACTAAGCAGACCAAATTTTCCCCATTTTAAGGATCTGTTGTACCACTCCACTATACTGTGGGGATTAAACCAACCCCAAGTTTTAAATACAGGGGAAGGAAGAAGCAGACTTAGATGAGCTGATTCTCTTTGCAAAGTTTTTCTGACAGAACACTTTGTTTTCCCGGTCAGTAAAAAAACCCCAACAAACACACTCTAATTTTCTTAGAGTTGTTTCAGTCTTCTCCCCAGGTAAACCTCACATTTTTAGCCATTTAAAGTAATTGTTGTTATAAATTTCTTACTTATCTTGCACACAATTCAACACTCTCCTGTGAACAGCAACAACTCAAGATCTTTTATAGAAAGAAAGTCGTCACTTCAGATTTGTGAGATGAGGGAGAAAACGCAGTCCTGTTTGTGTACCTCGTGTGACTGGCTACAGTCAGTTCTCAGCTTTTCTGAGGTTCAGAGGGTGAGGGCAGCACAGGAAGCTGGCTGTGAAGTCGATTTCTCAAGGACATAGAGAAACATGTAACTCAGTAACAATTAATCTCTCTGAATCACTACTGCTCACTCACCGCCACGGTAAAAACCAAAACCATCTTTAAGGTAGAAGGGGTTTGTTCTACTGCAGTCTTCGTCAGAATCCACAGATGCTCCACAGAAGACAGCTTTGTTCTTGGGAGAGTAGGGAATGCCACATACACAGAATGCGGCTGGAAAATGCGTCAGTAAACACTGGACAAATTCTCTCACCTACAGCTTTTGAATCACGTGGGGGAACCACGAACCCCTGCGACCCCACAGTTCATCAGTGAAGGCTGAGATGTTTTTCCACTACAACCACCCCTCTCTGTCAACCCCTGGAAGGGTTGCCATCTAACACACATTCACAAGGACGGGATGGGTGTCTGGGAAGCCTGATAAAGGGAGAGGGGGTTGGTTGTCTCCAATTACGGCTTTCACACCATAACCTAAAAATGACAAAAGGCACCTGCTAGAGAATCAGGCCCATTCCAGTAGCTCTAGGATATTTATTTATTGAGGAATAACCATGGGACACAGCAGTCCGGTCTCAGCCCTTCCCTCCCGGCTGCTGAGGCAGTCTGAAGCCCACCAGCCCGGCGACCTCCTGGGGCGAGCGCTCGCCCCTGCCGTGGTACTCGCGGTGCAGGGCCTCGTGCTCCCGGACGCTGCGCAGCAGGCACAGGTAGGTGGCGGCCTGGAAGTGCAGCTCCTGCTGGGCCCGGCACAGCTTCTCGCTGGTCACCTGCGGGGAGCGGCGGTCAGGGCGGCCCCGAGGCCTCGCCGAGCCCCGGGGGCTGCCGGGGCGGGACGGGGGAGGCGGCGCGTACCCGGTGCGCGCGGAAGGCCGCGAGCACGTGCCGATAGGCGGGGCTGTCGCGATAGGAGCGGCCGGCGGCGCGCCGCAGCTCGCGCAGGAGCGCGCGCAGGGTGCGCAGCGGGGCTCCCGGGGCCGCCATCTTCCGAGCCGCGCGCGGGCGCGCCGGCCAATCGAGCGCCGCCGCCGGGCCTCGCCCTCGCGCCCCGGCAGTGCGGGCAGTCGAGCGCCGAGCGAACGATCGCCTCCTTCTGCTCTCCGCCGCCCTCCCCCGCCACCGTAAGCGGCGCGGGTCCAGTGTCGGGGGTCGAGCGCCGAGACCGGGGCGGGCCCGCTGCGCGTCTCGAGCTGGGCTCTACGCGTCGTAGCCGGCCTGTGGTAACGGAGCGTGACCACAGGAGCCGCCCGAGAGGCAGGAAACTGGCTTGGGCCGCGGGCGCGTCCCTGCCAGTTTCTGGGGTATCCGGTTCAAAAGGCGCTTCGGGTCCCGCTGGAGCCAGAAGGGGACGCCCAAGACGAAGCGCAGGACCGCAGACCCACCGCAGACGGCGGGTTACAGGATTGTGTGAGACGGCGCGGCTCGAGTGCGGAAGAAAAAAAATACCCACCCCAGATGGGACTCGAACCCACAATCCCTGGCTTAGGAGGCCAATGCCTTATCCATTAGGCCACTGGGGCTGCCGCGAGGAGTCGCAGTCGATGTGCTTACTTATCTGCTGTCCCCGCCCCTTTCTTTCACAGCGCGTTTCGGAGGTCGGTGATTGGACAGCGCCGCCCAGCGCGGCTGCCGCGCGGTCCCCTGGGAGCCGGGCCAGGCGGGGCCGCGAGCCCTTAATGGCGTTCGAGGCTGCACATCGGAAAAACGCGGTGTTCCCACAGGGAAGCGCTCCCTTCCATACTGACCCTTTACCGGTTTCTAAACTCTGGTGGTTACACACAGTGTTACCCTTGCTCGGCAGGTTCCCCTGGCTGAAGGAGGAAATAACCCGGCCAAAAGTCCCAAGAGGGCCAGCCCTTCAAGTGAAACCTTTTCCCATTTTTATTTTTGTGAGAAATCAAAACAGACATAAGGCTAGTATGTACATTCCTCTTTATTTAATACAGCACAGACACGTGACACATAAAAAAACAGAAAAGTACACTCATGAAAAAGCCTGTCGCAGTCAGGGACAGGGAACAGCTACGCCAAATTGAGTAAGGCTCCTACTGCAGAACAGGGGTCTGCCGGCAAGGGTAGATCCCAGAGCAAAGTCTGCTGCCAAAAAAAGCTTGCGCTCCTTTCAGGAAAGCAGAAAAGGGCAAGCCCCTTCTGAACAGGTGAAGGCAGCGTTACCCACAAGGTTTGCAGGATACGAACCCCATGACTGTGTTTGAATCAGAGCACTGATAAAATGAAATGCTCTCCAGTTACTCTCACAGAGAGCCAGTAGTCCTGACCTCTGAAAGCATTGGACTGCTCAGGGATAGGAAACCTGAGTACCTGGAAGGAGTGAAAACGTCAAGTAGTCACACAGAAGAGAGTTAAAATTAGCCTCCCTGACAGGGCTCTGCTAGCCACAACTGGGAATGTGCAGGGAACTAACCAGCTTCCCAACTAACAAAAGACTAACAGTCATTAAACTGTCCCATATACACACTGGAACTGACGCAGGCTTTCGAGGCAGCAGCTTCTTCCTGTTCCTGCTTCAGTTCAGGATGGAGATAAAGCAGGCACCAGTTCCTCTGGCAAAGAGCCTTACACACTTTTAAAAAATTAAAATACAAAAAAGGGAGACAGGTGTATTTACAAAATCCATGGCTGGTACAGTACATCATTTTTAAGACACACTAAATGCTACAATCTTTCAGGTCCTGAGATTATTACAAAGAAAAAAAATCCAAAACAAAACAAAAACAAACCCCAACGACTCAAAAGTTGTGTTCAGGTCCAGTTTTATAAGGAGAGAGGAAAGAAACCACATATTTAAAACACAGTATCCCTTGAAGTTATTGGAACACACCTCCCTAAAAAAATCCAAATGAAAGTGGTGCTTACCACCCAAATGTAGCTGCATTTTGTTGCTCAGGCTTGTTGTCACAAGAGGGGAGCATTTCATGGGGCAGTTTCTCAGAAGAGCTCATCAGGTAAGCACAAGGCTGTTGGGATCCTCTCTCCATCGCTAAGCCCTATGACCTGGAATGCGTGAGTGTCAAAGGAGGAAGGTGACTTTGTACAAATTCATGCTGGACTGAGGACAGCAGCACAGGAATCACCAACTCAAACACGTTTGCCGTCTCATAATAACTCTGCATTCCTTTGTTTGAAGCCAAAGAATGCAAAGAATTCTAGCTGTGATTTAACATGTGTTAATTTAAAAAAAAAAAAAAATCCTCCAGCTTTTTGTTCTGAGCTCCTCAGTGAAAGGCAGCAAAAGAGTTTCTCAGCCCTTCATTGTCTGGGGGATCACAGCAAGTCAGAGTTAAACTGGTTATATCTAAACTTGCTAATATATATTGTATATATGTTAAAAGTTACACCAAAGGATATGGAGGCCAAACTGCTGTTGAGGGGATATTCTCCACTGCCATTAGCTGTGCAGGGCATTCTTCACTGACCCTCTTTTAACAGGCAGGCCTAAAGGGACTTGCACCCTCACCTTTTTTTTTCCCCCCAGTGAAGTATTCTGAACATAGAGATTTTGTATCATCAGCAGATATCATCACAGATGCCTTTTTATTATAAGCACTTGACCTTAAGCTAGAGAATGGCAACTTTTTAAGGATTACTCATTAAATGCTTCTAACTCTCAGTAAAAGACTACAAGAGACAAATCACATTAACAAGGATACTAGTTTAACTGCTAAAATATAGCGCTCCTCAGTAGACTTTTTGGGGGTAAAAAGTAGTAATTTTGTTGGTTTTTTTTAAACAGTAGTCCAAAAATAAAATTTTTCCATCTATTTCCAGTACAGATCTTGATAACTATGCAAGAACATGGTACTAATTGCTACATGATGGAATCACCGGCAATAAAACACATACTACAATTCTCACCTCTGAGCTAAATTGTTATTTGTAGTCACATACAACAAGACTAAAAGACCAGTGAGAAATACCTGGGGACTGGGATTTAGTTTTTATTTAGCTGGTAACTCCCCTTGTTTAGAAGCAACTTCATATCAGTGAGAAATTAATTTAATTCACTTCACATGCTGGAAAGAAACCTGGGATGTCTCAAGAGTTTCTTCCCAAATCCAACCTGTACATTAAAAAACATTTCTCCAACTTCTAAATCCATATGTGAGAGCTGAATATTCTATAAAACTCTCAGACTAAAACCTGTCACAAAAAGTGATTTTAGCTTCCCTCTCAAGCAACTTTTTGACACTTGACATTACATGTTGCATCAGTGAAAGGGTTTCTTTTTTAAAATACAGGGTTTTTTTCATGTTAGCAAAAAGTTCTGCATTACAGACATTAAAAAATACTCAATTTTCTTTGGGTAAAATTTCAATATTAGCTGGGGTAGCTGGGGAAAGGAATGCATGTAACACTGAAACACGTAAATACTTATCTGCATAGTTGATATTAGTGACTAATAATCAAACTAAGGCCTTAGCTGGAAAAAGCTGAGAACACAAAAAAGTTTCTTCCCTCACTCTGGTGAAATCTGCTAAGTCTCAATTAAGCTCTACCTCAGCAACTGCTCAGTTTGGTCTATGATAGTGGCATTTTCTGACTGGTTTTGGTTGATTCTCCCACTCTTTTGCTCTTGGTACTAGACAATAGCAAGTATGACTATTTATTGATAAAATGCATCTGCACACATTGCTAGGAAGAAACAAAAACCCTTTTAGTATTGCACATGATAGGAGCCAAATACAGTGTATATTGCTTGGTTGGGATTACTTCACCATAAAGAACAACTTAGTAGTGAATGGTTGTTTTTTAAGTAGGAGATGACAGCAATGGCAGAGACTGATACACGCTTCTAAATACAAAACATGGTGATGGTTGGGGTAGAACTACAGCTGTCAAAAATGGCTACAAAAGACAGACCTATATCTGTGACTACTGACAATATTAGCAGTTTTACTTATGAGTGTGCAAAAACAGTTGCAGGGAATTTTTATACTTCCCCAGTTTTGGGCCAATTCCAGGCCATGTTGATCTCTCAGCATAACTCACAGCAGCACCAGGGCTTTCTAGAGCCCCAAAAGGCTATTACAGCAGCAAGGGATCACTGCATGACAGAAAAAGGATGATGAACCCTCACCAGAAGTTTCCACAAACAAAGTATTCCCCTACACAACAGTTATTTTCCCAGTAGCCCAGTAAGCATACTTCTGGCTGCTTATTTTGGCAGTGATTTCTTAAGCAGTAGACAGACACAGACTTTTTACAACAGCTGCATTTGTTAGAGACTGCAACAGTCAGCCATCATCACCAGCTGTAGATTCCTCATCCCACATATCAGCCCAAGATGAAGAGCATGTGTGTTCAAAAGGAATTAAACAATGTAATTGGTAAATGTGGTAAACTTCACTGAAGTAACTTCACTGATGCACCTAAGACAGATGAAGGAGTACCCTCTACCACTCCAACTGGCTGAGCTACCAGAAATAGTCCTATCTTTGATTGGCACCATTAGATTGGTAGGAAAAATCCACTTACGGCATAGTTTGCGTAACAGGTTAACTCAAACATGTGAAGACGAGCCAAGAACTGAGGCTATTCTCTGCCAGGAATGTATTTGGTACCATATTTTCTGGTTTCCACACTGGTTCTCCACCCATGAAGGACTCATCATTCCATTCCAACTCTGCAACATAAATGCTTCCTTTCCATATTGCAACTCAAAATTAGATCTTCCCTAGGGGAAGCACATCACAGAACTAGAACAGTCTAGTGATGCATATGCATGTTACCTTAAGTTTAGCACTTGGTCCACAAGTGAATTGCTAATTTCAGGTATTCATGCTTATAATAATCATAAGTTAGATAGAGATCCTCAGCACAAAGCTGTTAAAATCAGTAGATCATCTATTGCAGATAGCCAATTTTGTCTGAGGAGGAAACAAGCACAGATACTATATTATGAGGGTTTATCTGCAGCTAAGAACACATGAACTTACTGTTCATTATAGTAAGAGAAGAAACCACTAATGAAATCTCAACAAACTAAGTAGTACAACTTGAAAAGTATGCTATGACGTCATGGTGACTTAGGCAGCATGTGAACCACAGCAAGCTTTAAACTCCATTAGCAGCTGCACTCTTGCAGGTTTTGCCTTATTCTTTCTTACATAGGATGCATGGTGGAAAGTGACAACTTTGATAAATGTGAGAATCCTTGCAGTAACTGGTAGTGACCAGCTGCACACAAGATTCTTGCGGTTAATCTCAATTCAAATATGTTGCTAGCTGCTATTTTAACTTTATTTACCTCCCAGCTCCTTGGGGCTGTCAGCCACACATCTCTGCCTCAGACTCAGTGATTGTGTGACGCAGTCCAGTAATTAAGGTTGCCAAACAGGGCCCATAATATTTTACTTGTGATCTAATTAAGAAACCAATTCAAAACCTTCAGAGAAAAATGCAACAAGTTTCATTCCTGTTAGCCACTTCCTTTCTCTCATGCACATTTACACACACTCATGCACACACTCTTTTATTGTACTGTCGTCTTTGCACAAATGTTCAACCTTGAAGTTGTATTTAACAGAGCCAGGAGAATGGAGAAGGATGAACAGGTTTCAGGAATATTGCTTGTGTGTGTGTGTGTGTGCATGTGTGTGTGTGAGAGAGAGAATGCACAAGCACACAGAACCAATGCCACAGTACAGCAGCTATGAAGTTACATACAATACACACATGGTTTTGTTTTTTTTTTCCTTTACAAAAGGGAGAAAAACCCCAGTTTAACAGCATAATGCCATCTTGGCAAACTTAAGATTTTCCTCCAAAATGCTTTCCAGCACTTCAGGATCGCTGAGAAAAGTTTAAAGAGGGTAGGAAAATAAAATTTAAAAAAAAAAAAAAAAAGGCACTTAAACAAAGGACAAAGGCCTGAATCAAGTAAGTCATGAAGGGTAACAGCCACTTCACCAGAGCTTGGACAAATCAAAGTCTAGCAACCTTCTTAAAAATTTCTATAAAATTAAAATTGCGTAAAGTGTTAATGAATCAGTTGTTTGCCTAATGCTTTAAATTTCTGGTTCATTTTATGGAAAAAAAAACAAAAAACAAAACAACTAACAAGCCCAAACAAAAAACCCAAGTGTCCCTTTAATGATTTTCCCCCCAGTTCAGCAAAAGATGAAAGTTAGGTATGGGGAAAAGCCTTCCTCAGTTTGGTTTGGCTGTAGATTTTCCCTGCAATGCCATCTTCAAAAAAAATCCAGAACAAAAGCAGAAGAGGAACCACTGTGCTTTCACCAATTCACACAAAAAGAAACAAACAAAAAAATTGAAATAAAAAACCCATCAACCCAAACACCCGAATGCTTCTAATCCAACTGTGGGCAAAAGCTAATCAAAAGAAAACAAAAAAACCCCCTGTAAACTAGATTAAAATTTGCTAATAAATACAGCCAAAAGTTCATTTTACAAATGTAGCAGCAAATGTGATAAAGTTAGTTGGAGTCCAAGGTGACTCCCAGAGGGTTACTGGTTCGCACAACTGATGGCAGCTTGGGAGAGTTGCAGATTTCTCTGTTTTCATGTCCTCAAGGGTCTTGCACCAAGTGGAGAAGGAGTGTGGAGGAAGGGTCAGGTGATGGGACTGAAGGAAGGAACAGGCTTTTAGCACCTGTCCCACCCCTAAATCCATGCGTAAGACAATTTTTATCAGATTCAAACACAAAGCAGAACCCAAGTAATTAAAAGTTTCTTCTGATTAGCAGAAAACAGATGTGAAACCCACAGCATCTGCACTTGTGACCCAGTTGATCAGTATTTAGACATGTTTCTTAAATCAACAGAGAAGGCTGGACAGAGTGACTTAGGCCATTTGTGTCTTGGAATGGGAGAACACTGCAGTTATAGTCCAAGGTATCAGGAAACTCTGCAGCCTGTTTTTCATCTAGCCTGCCCTCTTTCTTTGCAAGAGTCTCAAATAATTTAAAAGAGCTACCATGGTTTTTGGGACTTTGGGTCATGTAGCAGGGAATACTACCCAGACAGTGTCAACATCTAAAACCTATGTTTGAAGTTATTGCTTGCATTTGTTTGGGGCTTTCAGAGAGCTTGACACGCTAGCTCGTATACAGTCCCCAAACCAAGTTCAGCCCTGCTGCCTGAAAAGACAGCTCTACTTGGCTTTCTTATTGCTTGTGAATACTGAGGGTTTATTTAGTATGTACAACTACAGTTTATTTATTAACAAAGGCCCTTAAAAAGTAGTAAAAACTTGGGGGGGGGGGGGGGGGGGAAATGTCTTCAGAAGAGCTGCTGTGCAGAAAATACTAAAACATTACCCTAATTTTGCATTCAAATGTTGCAGTAATCTTTCCCATTCTGTCTATGTTTCCTGCAAAGGTCTCTGGGAACCACCCTATTATTTCCTTTGATTTGGCCTTGCTAGGTTTAACCAAGGACAATAGAAAACAGCAAGTAAAAGGTTCCCATCCCCAATGCCATTCATTGAAAAGATGCTCAGGAGCATAATGACTAACAGGAGTATAATGACTGAAAAGAGTTACCTGCTGGGGGGGGTTGTTTGAACTGATGTCACAAACAATGTATGGTCATCTTTATTTTCATCATCCTAGTATCTATTTCCACAATAAGTATTAGTTTACTTGTTTCCCAAGACTGAGAAGCTCAACAGGACACAGAGGCAGGACTACTCCTACCCTTAACATTTAGAGAGGATATTCTTCACCTGAAGATGAAGCATACTTCCAGGAAGAAAGGAATGTTGAAAGGGAATTTGTGCTGTAGTCATAAAGGGCTCCAAGTCTCCCAGTCTAAAATTTCAGTAAGTATGAAGACAAAAGATGACAATTTGAATGGGATGCCTTGATGAGGAAAACACAGAAGAGGTAGAACTCTCTTAGGACAGGGTCCTTTAAATATATTGCTGCCCAATGGCTCACTGCCACAACTCCCCTAGCTATATGCATTGTTCAGGTTTGACACAGTTCAGAGCATTAACATCCTATCAGAACTGTTGGGCCTCAAAAAACAAAAGTTGGCTTCCTTCAACCCTTCCTGGAGAAAAGAAAAAAATATCAGATGAAGCTTGCACTCTAAATAATTGATGGTATTTTGAAAGAATTTGTGCAGTATTAATGCCAGGGTCTACACAGTGTTTGTGTTTCAACTCTAAACCTCAATGGAGATGCAAGCTTGTCTGATCAACACGTCACATACAAAACATTAGCACCAGCTAAAAAGCATTTAACTGGCAGATGCTGTGGAGTGAAACTAATGAACTAATGCATCTTAATTCAATCTGTCTTTCACAGAAGTGTTGTGCAAAAACATTTATTGCTGAGCTCAACCCAACATTTTTATACTAAATACACAATATATATTATTTTAAATTTATGTATATATATTTATATAAAATTAAAATGAGCTCTAAATAGAAAAGAAATTGTTGTCTGATCTAAGAAAAATAAATCACATGTAAAAGAAACCTGCAAGCTCTAAGTAATCTAGCAAAATACACTGAAGAGCCATTGTTCAGGGGTCAAAGTCTCTCTAAAGGTGTGAGATAACCAGTAGTGTCTGGTTCAGTCTCATGTCAAACTACCAGAAAAACTATCTGCTAAGAATTTCAGCATCTCTGGTCAAAGGAATGTTTCAGGTTTGAAGAAGAAGGGCATCATACCGATTTATTTGCTCCTTTTCCCTATGACATATTTTAGTTTCTGCCATTCTCACCTTTCATCTGACAGCTCAAGGGACTCAACAGCAAACTTCTGTGCTAGTGACAAAAGTGCAACATGCGCTGGATGCTTCCTAATCTTACATGTGAACCAGTTGATGTTTTTATTATCAAAGAAAAAAAACCCAACAAAGCAAGCTCTGAAGTCTTGTCCTGCCATATAAGAAAGAGTTCAGGTCAAACTCCCCAGGCCAGCAGGGGCTGGAAATGCTGGAGACAACCCATTCAGCCTCCAGAAGAGAAGGCACCTCTGGTCGCTTTTGAACGACTCCTCTTTGGCTAATGCCTGAAGCAATATTAATCTGACTGGAATAGGTCACAATCAGCTTACTTTACCTAGCAAATCAATATAATGATGGCTTCTGGGAGGAGTTAGATAAAAGATGAAGCCTTAGAATGAGAAAAGAACTGGTTGTGGTTTATGAAAGACATGAAGAGAGTATCTTTCCAGTAGCAAATAAGCACAAGGTAAAGAAAGTTTAACAAATGGAAATACCGAAACATTAGCGTGATTAAAAAAGAAAGTGGGAAAATGCTAGTCTGACCAATAAAATGTGGGTTTCTTTTCATGTTAATGAATTTCTATCCCCTTCCTCCCTTAAAGAAGAACTTTTGTACTTATAAAAACCCTGAAAATAAATCAAATAGTCTGTGTCTTACATTTTGATGTACCAGGAGATCTCTGTTTGAAGACAACTCTCTATTGAGACTGCATACATCTGTAGGCTCCCTAAAGTGAAACAGCCTTCTAAAGCTGGATAAATACCCATTATCAGAAACTGCTTTTGTCTAAAGGTTTAATTGTAATGCAAAGTATCCCAGCACCATCTCTATTCAACATAAACTTTGGTCCACAACCATATAGTACACTCAGGACCTACACATACTGGGCACTTTGGGCACTAAGGAAGTGGATGATTCCACTTTATGCAATGAATGGAGAAACCTATTCTAGCACCTTTCACCATTTCCACTTTCCATTGTACTTCATCCAGAAATAAAATGTTGGTGCTGCTGTGGGTTTGACGATCAATTTCTTTTACGAGCCAATCAGAGCAGATACAAAAGGTTGTTTCTTTAGGCAATACCAAACTATGACCAGTCTGCATGACCAGGAGGACCAGTCCTCCTTTTCCTTCTCTCTTTGATCAAGTATTGTTTTATTTTTCTTCTTCCTCTCACCACAGTGCTTAGGATCAGAATATGTAAACATTGACAGAAACAGCAGCCCTGTGACAATAAGCACTTTCCCAACTGGGCAGATTCTGTCAGCCAACCAGAACTGCTTCAGCTCCCTTGCTTGTCCAGAAGTCACTGGTTTTTCCGCTGTAACTTAGTGTCCCCTTTACTTTGGCCTCCATCTGTAGTTGAGAGACAGAAACAAAAGGGAAGAATAAAAGCATGAGTGAACTTTTGTTTTTGTAACTTACAGGAGGAGAGACAGGAATTTGGCAGGTTCAGCTTTAGCATTACCAAAAAGTACATTGTCTTTACCAAGCAAAGACTTTGCATCTTTTCTGTAGTTCATTTATTAGAAATAGCATTGGTGAAACCTGATATATCAAGCTTCATACCAAAACACTGCCCAGTTTTTTGGTACTGAGAACTCTCAAATAATGAATGAAGAATGCCCACCAACCTGCTGCCACCCTTCCCATTCCTTCTCCTGGCCCCCAGAAAACACAGACAGGTGACAAAGAAAGGTGTACACTCTAAACTGCACCTTCTAAAGCTTTCTGAAAATTTTCCCGCTCTAAGCCTTACAAACAGAAAAAGAAAGTGCTCTGCTTCAAGTTTCTCTTATTAAAATATCTCCTATCAAGCATAAAAATCCTAAGGAAAGCAGACATTATATTAAGAAACCATCCCACCATTCACACATGAATATAGTCTTATAAGAAACATGAAGAAAGCTTTTAGCTAGAAGGTCAGTTTCTCCTTCAAAGGGGAAAGGAAAATTCTTAGTGGAAAAAAACTTTATACAGCCTATAAACAATCATGTTAGTGTCCAGTAAGTACTATTCCTTTTTCCCCACTAGTTGAATTTGTACACTTCAGTTTCTAGAATTGTTGCACCAAAGTAGTGGATTTTTTTACTTTCTTTTTTGTTCCTGACATTGAAGAGAAGTAGGGAAAAAGAAATCATTCAGGTTCCAAAAACACTGCTACAATAGAATAAGTTCTGCCAGCTGCTCCCAAAGTTTGTCCCTGTGTTGTGTCTTCTCTAAACTAAATACTGGTGTACATTATATTTCAGTCGAAGGATATATTATGTCTTTACCTGTGTAAGCTTGCTGCAAGTGAGCAGGCAGAGGTGAGTGAGACAGTGTTGCTGCATGCTGAGCACCTGGCTGTAAACCCTTCAGTAAGTCTGGGGGAAAAAAAGGGAGAGCAAAGATAAAAAATAGACCTTGAGGAGAGAGGCAGTGTCTGTGAAATAAATTTTTGTTTTTATAGTGTAGCTGTAGTAGCAGGCTTATCTTCACAACAAAGAATAAATACCTGATAGCATTCTGATGGCTGGAATAAGTCAACAAAGACAAACCTATGCAAATATAGTTAGTCAAAAGCCAGAGCAAGGACCATGCCTTACTACTGGGATGCAACTCTTCAAATAATTTGGTTTGGCAGAAAGACCAACATTTTATATGGATTAAGAACATAAATAGCTTCTTTATAAACAATCAGAAAAAGTAAATGCCATCTTAGTTGATAGTTCTTCATAAGAGAGCTGTGTGATTTCTGAGATTGAGTCAAGGCTACTTTGAAGAATCACCATATTAAGTCTTATTTGAACATTTGAAGACATTTAAACTACCTTTCTAAAAATAAGGTATTAGAATTTAACCCAAAAAAAGTACGTTCAAAACTAAACATATACCATGAATATAATAAAAAAAATAAGCTTATCAAAGGTGATTTATAACACTTTGGTAAAAACTTTCTTTACATAATACCTGTGAAGAAATCCCATTTACTCTCCTCTAGGTATTTTCATGAGCCAAATCTGAGTGTCTCAGGACTTTACTGCTTCCGTACTCAATTTCCATTTTAAGGATGCATCTTTCCTTACAGCACAATGTCATAATTCCACTCACTCTGAGTTAGGCTGTGGTGGAAAGCCGCTGAGGTAGATCCCGAGGTGGTTGTCACTCCAGCTGTGTCTGTCCCAAAGCCAAGCAGCTCCAAGGGAAACTGGAAGGGCACAGTCACAGGAACAAGGCCACCCAGCATCCCAAAAGGAGCTAATGGTGCAGATGTCACGTTCTGACTGGTCACAGACAGGGGTGATGCCATGAGAGTCAGAGGTGAGGCATTAGCCAGTAACGATGCTCCTGCTGTTGACTATGCAAAAAAAAAAAAAAAAAAAAAAAAAAAGAAAAAAAAAAGAAAAGAAAAATAAAAGCAGTGCTTCAAGATTTTTAAAGATCTGAACTGTATTCTTTAGGGGTATAAAAATCAAGTATTCCCTGTTAAGTGTTCCTCTGTTGAGAAGTATATTGAACTATTAATGAATATCCACTTATATACCCAGGAAGTCTTCCCAGTGTTCATTTGCTAAGCAAGCACAATTATATTGCAGATTCAGACATAAAAGTATGGCTCATCTGTCATGTTTTTCTCATCAGCCTTACAGGTACTTTCCTTCATCTCCTTTCTAATTATGCACTGGGTCTACATTCACAATATAATGCAATATCTTCTATTAGATTAATAATATGAAATTGTCCACCACAGATCTGAAGTTCTTTAGAAGTACAGTGTTACACCCCTCTCCTTTCCAAATCTGTGTCTTAACAGAACATTATTTCTAAAGAGGCTGCAGAGAAACAATGAATTCTGAAAATTAAGATTAATATGTAAGAATCCCCAAACTTAAGAAGCTAGGTTAGCAAAATGCATACATACATATCTATGTAGAGGTGTGTATGCACATGTCAGAGGAAAAGGCAAAGGAAAATAATCTCTCCACTATAAACGTCAAAATGAAGTTAAATTCACTGAGCTTTAAAATAAAAATGCAAGATTAGCAAGAACATTTTATCTACATTTTATCTAACTGCTTCCAAATCACATTAATTCCTCTAATATTAGATCAGCTCATTCTTGTTTAACAATCTTTCCTTCACTGCATATACAGTAATTTCATATGCTAATGTTCAGTCTTCTAAGCATCTACTATAAAACAGTTAGTACAAAAAGCATTTTGAATCAGACTCCAACTCAGATAGTGTAGCTATTTGAATTAAAAAGACTCAGATGAAATAGGATTTCAAATCTGTGCATTTTTACAAGTAAGTGTCAGCTAAACCCAAAATTTAAAACAATTTTAACGAACACATGAGCTTAAAATGAAAATGACATTTCACTGAGTTCTGTAATAACTCACAGAGAAAGCAAAGTCATGAAATCTCCTAGCATGGATAATTTTTTATTACCAGTTTTGGTCTTAAGATATTTCAATGAAAGCAGCTAAAGAACAGACAGTTTTTTCTTATGAGAAAACACACTATTTTAAAACAGTGGCCCTGTAAAAGGAATTTACCTACAGGTGATGTTCCTAGCAAGTGTTTATAATGGTCATCTTAAAGGTACCAAATTCTACAACATATTCTATCCCACAAGCAGAAAAAAAAGAATGAAAAGTATCAACACACTGTTATTCTCTTTTGCCTTTAAAAGTACTAATTTCACAATAAGCTTATATACAAAAAAATCGACAACTGTTCATTGTCCATGCAATCTAGTAAAGGGCAACAAAATAAAAGCCATACAGTAATGTTTTGCAACTGTGAATTTGTAAAATGCCTGAAAACGAAGTTTGTAAAGTGCTCTGCCAAGACCTTGCTTACTCGTTAAAAAAGGAGAGAAGTACAGTGAAGGAAAGAGGTACAGAGCATGCTCTAAAGGAACTGCAGTTCAGATGTTTCTATTTAACTCATATACAATAGCTCTTAAAAGGGTGCATCCTGGTCCCACAGATACCTTAGAAGTATAAGCCATTCTGCTCAAGAGTACTAATGGTAGGTAGCACTTTTAAAGGAAATCCCACATGTACTCTTTGGCTTTGTGTCCTTAAGATGGAACTTTCTGTGAGGCTTCAGTAGGTATATACTTGTGTTCTGGTAAATAATTGTGTCAATCAGAAGTGGAAAATAGGGAAATGCTTCTTGGAAGCTTCCTAGTTAAGTACACCTTTATTATTACACAAAATAATCTAGTTTCATCTTTAATGTAAGCAGACCAGAATATTATAATGAGCAATGCAGATACCATTCTCATCTTCTAACAGCATCTCAAATAGGAATTAAATCCTAAGGCCTTAAAAGAAAGGAGATTCAGTTTTATGTGAAGTTTTGAGAGGAGTAAATAAGTCCTTTGTACATTGTTCCTAACAACTAGTCTGGAATTGATGTTGGTTCAGCAGCCAGCCATTACACCTTTATAGCTAAATAAAAACCTCTGTTATCACACATCTCTTCCCCTTTAATGTACTTGAACTACGAGGCAATTTAATTCTAATCTTTCCTTGAATGTACTCCACTGACTAAGCTTCACAGTGCACAGCAGTAATAGCCTATTCCATGGTTTATCTTCTTGGATTTCATACTGTTCTTCTAAACCATTTTTAGGTTATGAAAGTAATTTCTGAAGTGTCAAGAAGCCCACATTAAAGGTCTCAATAATTATTTTACTGATAACATATGCTGCTCAGTACCTCCAGCTGATTTACCCCTTTCTATATATCAACACACCTTATTTTGCTGTTTTATAGTATGGACTCATGTTACTTGATTATTCACCACACACCCCCACACCTCAGTGCTCTTCAGAAGGACTGTGGCCAAAATGGATTTCATTACTCGGGTGATCTTTGTTTGTAACCAAAAATTTTACTTGCCTTCAACTACAGGAGGGTTTGCCTGAATTCATATCATCATCCAGCACAACACTGCTTGCTTCCCTTCTCTGTCACCTTTAAGCACTACCACACCCATTTACCATTTTGTTATACATCACAGCCATTGCATCCACTGAATTCTGCTGACTGCACCATAAAGAAACAATTCTCTTCCCAGTCCATTCATTGTAGCCCTTTTTGTCTCCTCCAGGCACCTTCAAGCGTACTCAAACTGCACTGAACTTGGTTCAGCTTTTCTCCAGACCCTATGTGGTACCTCGATGGCCTGTACACAGCACAGTCTGGGGATCTTTTTGCCATTCAAAGTACCCAGTGTAAGTGAATGCTGTGTCAGAGCCTGTCAGACTTTTATTGCTGACTGTTCCAGTACAGTAGGATGAAAGACCATGGAAGTGTCCTGCAAAAATCATCTTCCTCCTGGTATTCAGCTGTATTAAGAACAATTTGATGGCAAACTAAAAGATTATAAAATTTTGCCAGAAGTCAAATATACATCACTCCCATGCAACTGCACTGTTCAGAATAATACTATGTGCATTGTTCAGAATAGTACTAAGTTTTTCATTTGCTGTACACCAAGAATATAATTTAAAACAATACTAATTTTCTTAAGTATTGATGACTTCAGCATAGAAAGCACTAGAGAGAGGAAAACATCAAATCATATCAGTAATTAAGGATTCTCAGTAAAAAGAGCACAGCTTGGGAAAGCAGGTTGTCTTCTGGGTAAACAATAGGTTCGTATGTTTTAGAATAACGGTATTTTAAAAATATTTGTTTTGTTTGATTTTCGTTGTCTCTAGTGATAGTATAAGCTTTCAGTTTCTAGGGTATTTATACATTAATGGGGCATCTCATTCAGTTTGACTAGATCTTATAAAATAAAATACATAGTCACAAACACAAATGAAAAGCCCTTGGAAGTGTTAATTACAGGTCTTGAATTACACTCAGCCACAGGCAACTGACTCTGGTTTTGACGCTAATCACGAAGCCTTACAACAAATGAATGAAGACACCTTTTGTATGACCATCATTAGAAATTTGTAAATATGAGAGAATACACAAATCAACTAATCCAAGTACATACCACATCCCCTGAAAATATGGTCACACAAAGCTTACCTTTTCTAGTGCTGTTAAAAGAAAAAAGTGAATTCTTTTCTACAGTATAGACCAAGAAACAGTTTACAGTGAGCATTTGTTCCACACTGATCCTTGCATTTCACATCAGCTGGAAATACATATTCTTTAGTGTAAAATAGTTTAATCAGTATCAGCATTATGCTTAGAAAGGTAAAACAATAAATTTATGACATTTACAAATCAAGATAGAATACACTAAGAATGTTTACAAAATAAATGTGATAAACATTAATGTAAGGCTCAAATGTGAGCTTATTCAATGCATACCTGCACGCTGGCTGCTACAACTGGAGACCCTGAGGCAGAAGACGGTCTGTGTGGAGTTGACAATTGTTTAGTAGCACCCTGTGTTCCACTTCCTGCTCCCCCAGACAGACTAGTCCTACTAGCTCCACTTGAGTTAAGGTTACTGCCTCTGCTGGCAGGTACATTCATTCCAACTCCACCCAGATTATTTTTACCAACAGTTCCAGAAGGAGAAGAGTTTGGTAATTTTGAAGAAGCCTGAGGGTTTTTTGCAGGCTGAAGGCCTGAGGTGCGATTAGAGGACAGCAAATTCACTGTAGGAGACTGCCTGCTGATATTTACACCACCGGCCTGTTTATGAAGGGAGTTGTTGCTGGAGTGACTACTCTGGGAAACTAGTGCACTTGAACTGGAAGAACTGGGTGTTGTTGCAGGCCTGGGGGATGAGGTGGACTTGGATGAAAATTTAGGTGATGCATTGGGCTTCGGTGTCACAGAGGGCTTAGATGAAGTGGGCTTGGGAGAGGCAGCAGGTTTGGGAGAGACAGCCATGGAGAAGGGAGGTTTGAAACCCTGGGAAGAAGCTTGTGACACCATAGCCTTAGCTAAATAGTTACTAGAGGTAGAGGTGCTGGATGTTGTCCGAGAAACCAGTGGGTGAGACACTTGAGAGCCACTTCCGGATGAGGGATTAGACAAAGGCAGGCGATACACTACAGATTTATCTTGAGCCTTGATGACTGGTGATGAGCAAGAGAGTTTGGGATTACTACTCAATTTCACCACAGGATTGGTCTGCGATTTACTAATAGTTGCTTGTAAGGGAGATACGTATTTCTGTTGTACAGCTGAATGCTGGTGCACCTTTGTCACTTGTGATGTTGAGGAAGTACCACCTTGAGCCTCAGCAGATGATACCAAGATATCCTTGGTTCTTTGAGAGGAGGTGGAAATAGCTGCTTGAGTCTTAGAGGAAGAAATGTGAGTCTGAGAAGAGGAGGAAGCAGCTTGGATCTGACTTGACCTCTGTAGTCCTTGTTGAAGTAGTTTGGCTGGCAAAGGCTCTAAGGAAACCTTGGGATTTTGAATTGAAGATCCAGCAATAAGGCCTGAAGAGATACCAGTGTGAACTAAGTCCTGGGGTTTCTTTGGTACTGGCCCTGTGTGACCAGCAATAAGACTTGATGAATGGGATGTTTGACTGGGCTCTACTTTCTTTGAAGTTGCCAGAGGCAACTTACTCATAATGCTTGCTAGTTTCTCCTCCCTCAGCCCAGGGCGAGGTCTGGATGTTGGTGTGTCTATGGTAGACCCAAGAGGTGATCCCTTGGCACCATTATTGATAACTGCCAGAGCATCAGAAACAGAGTCCAGTGAGGGTGGGTGGAAAGAGAGGTCTTCATCCAGCGAGTCATCCAAGCAGATCGTCTCCGGAGCTGCTGTGCAGCTAGAGCTAGCTGGGGTGCACACAGCTACACTTGAACTCAGTACAGAAGCACAACCTGAATTGACTGAAGACATACAGGTTTTCTGTTCTTTTTTTGGACTGGAGTCCTGAAAATGAAGGGATAAGAAACATCAGGTTTAATAGTCTTTCTGAAATTGATTTAAGGTGATCTTTAGTGTAATACTTTCATTCAGTAAATTCAGACAAACCACAGATCTACTACTGAAATTTTCATATTAAGATACTTATGATACCTAGGTGCTGGAACCCCATGTGCTAATTCAATATTTGGATTTAAAAATCTAGCGTTGTTGCTCCACATAACTGAAAGTGTCCAACACAGTGAAGAACAACTAGTATTATGAAGAATAGGGTAGCTAATCTGATCACTTAGTAAAACTGCTACTGAATTCAGACAACACCTGGTCACGTCAGATGAGGACCTCTATACTATGGTATCCTTCCAACCGTACTGGTTTCCAGTGTTGCCAAGTTTAACACATACTGAAAACACACAAAGCACACATTCAAAAATGTGAAACATCACTGGAACTAGTACCTTTTCATAGTCAATTTTCAAAAAACTAATACAGATTAAAGTAGCAAAGCTATACAGAGGTATTTTATACTACATTCTTGAAAGTAATCCACCACCAAGTCAATAAGCACTGCCTGACAAACCTTCTGCAAGAATTTTTCAGGATCAGAGGCAGAAACAGGTTGTATCAAATGGTCACATTGGACCATTAACTGGATATTCAGACATCTTAATAGGCTCTTACCTTCACTTTGGGTTTAGGGGCCAGAATCACCTTCTTCTTTGCCCTAAAACAGAAGGGATAAAATGTGCATCAAGACTAAAAAAAAAAGAAAATTACTGACATTTTAAGTGTTACCCTGATTACACCCCAATGAACTAGAATGATGGCTACAGGAGTCCAGCTTTAATAATAAGACGTCCTTGAAATGGAACATGGTTTAAAATATAGGGGGGAAGGAAAAATAACACACTATCAGTTCATTTTTCTGATCATGCATCCCTATGTAAATAGTTGCAAAGTCAACTGAATTGATGATATAACCTGACATATAGATCAGGGTCTATCCAGAGAGCTGGTTTTATTTTTCTGATTTAGAAGAACTTCAAAATTATCAATTAATTTCAGCCTCTTAATATTATGAGTTTGTCTACTTAGTGCAGCTTAGTCTATACTGAAGTCTTCTAGAATAGCAATATAATTTCACTTTTTACATTGACATTTTTGTCCCTGAGGAGAATGCTTCCTATTCTCATTTATTTCAAACCAGATAAAAACAGTTGTTTCTTTCCCCCACAAAAGTGGTTTGTTGCTTATCAACTATTAAAACAGTTGTATCTGATTTGTTTGTTGCAAGAAGTAATTTAGCAAACTGTCAGATTTTCTTCTGCAAGTATGCAAACTGCAGTTATGCAAGTAAGGACAGTATTAAGGCTCATTAGTTATCGGCTTCAACTTATAGGTTCAGCATTTCACACTTTATTTCTTCGAGGGTAATCAGCAGATTTACATCTTGTAGGCAATTCTTGATCCTTTCCTAAGCAACTAGAAATACACCTGGTTAAAAAAAGACTTTACTGTAGGTGGACCATGACTCAGTTTTGATGTTATGTAGAAAAATACCCTATGCTAATCACATTTATCACAAAAGTTGCAACTGGGGTTTTATTTAAAGTTGTAGCAATTTATTTGAATCCTGTCTGAATATGGACAGCTCCTGAGAGGCACACAGTGTTGTCTGAAAATAAAGAAGATAAAATCCCAATAAGATACACAGACTTCTGTGATTAGGGATATTTTTGAGGAAAAGAAAAAAGCAGGAAGTACTGCAGTCCAAGTTCAGTTTAATAGGCTGAATGTCAAAAACTAGGCAGTGTGTAATGCTTTGAGTAAAAGGTATTAATTCAAGCATTAATACCCCTGGAGTTATCTAGACACTTTTCAAGTGAGTTAAAATTTAATGCCACAAGAACGTTACAGTTATATGCCTAAATTAGAGGCATTAAAGAAGATTATAAGTATCTTCAAACAAATCCCAAAGTACCTCCCTTTCCTTCCCTCTGTCTAAAATAGGTAGCAGGAAGATGAGAAAAGATGCTCTGCACAACCTAAAGATCTTGTAAAGCATGTTGTCCCTGTTATACTCACGGAGCAGAAGTGAGGTGATTGTGAACACTTCGGCTTTCTTTAAAAAGCATCCTAAAAGAGTGGTGAGAAAAGAAACATGAAATTATTCTACAAAGACAAACAGCATAGGACCACTAAATATCCAAATATCCTTTGGTTTTCAGAACCAGCCTTTGATTATCTGTCCCCAAGGGAACTAATGATTACTTTGCCATGCTGTCATGGTATAGGTCTTGGCATCCATGAACAGAAGATCTAAAAAATTGTAATAATTTGCATTTATGCTCAAAATACCTCAGTAAATGACCAAGCAAAAATCAACACAAGAGAATATTACTTCCTTCAACAGGACAGAAGAAATACACTTCGAATGCTCTCTCCTCAAAGATGAATGAAATAGTTAAAATATAAAATAAAAGATTATTGTAAACTCTTCATCCAACACAATGATCCCTAGGCTTGGATTTGTAGTTATTAATCTCTTGTGGGGTTTTTTAAAAGCACAGAAGATAAAAGGCCAAACACAGTAGCCAAGCTTGCTTCTAGCTTTCTTCAGTACTTTTAGTACTGAAAAAACTTTAGTAAAAGGTTTTGAAATTTTAATAAAATAAAAACTTTAGGCTATTTTGTATCACTTCTCTAACTCTAGTTACACTGGACTTACACATACATATTACTACAGAGCCAAGGAATGGCAGGAGCCAGTGTGACCAATCTCAAAACTTGCCATGCTTTTATTCAATGTTTTCAGCTCCTTACTTGCCAAGTCGAAAGTGAAAATTATTGCTGACCTGTATCTACCCTACAGTTTACTATTCAAATGCAGCTATGAATAGACAGTGAAAACTTGGGTCATCTTCCTTGTTTCCAGATAGGCAAACTAGGACAGACAACATTTTCTTACAGCACTGCCATCACATTGACACTGACCACATCATGAACAGCTGTCTAAACAAGTGCTTTTCACCACTGATAATACAGCCTGCAGAGCTACAATAATTACAAAATATCTGAGTAACCAAAAATCTCATGCCATCTGGTAAGAAAACACTGATCCTCTCACTACAGTTCAGTGCCTTACTTCTCAGATTCTATTTCCAGCTCCATGTTCACATTTTCTTCACCACACTAACCTCCAAATCTGTATTGCATTGTTCCATCAGAGACTACTGAACGCCTATGAAGAACATCATGGAGCAAAATCAATATTCCTCATTAAATGTTTAATGTGCCACCTCCCAACCTATACAGCTTCTCCAGAGTATTTCCCTTCCCACCTCCTTCTTGGTGCTTTATCCATTCCTTAATCTTTTCAGTTTGGAAATGAAAATTCAAAATTAATCACAGGCCCCAGTAATTTGTAGCATCAGCCTTCAAGATTAAAAACAAAATTTTAAGTACTAGAGAAGTACAGAAATCAGACATACAAAGAAAATACAGGGTAGTATATGAGGTCCCTTGCACCTTTAACAATCCTTTGATTCTGTTATTTCCAGTTATGATCAATACCTTACCTCTTCATTCCTTATGAAGTTACAAGAAACATTAAATACAATTAACTTTGAAAGTGCAAGAAATTTTTCTTTTAAGCTTCACCCAGAAAGTTCTGGTACCATACACTATTCTGATTAGTAAGAATTCCTTAAAAATACATGGTCAGTAGATCAGTTTAAGCATTAAATACCTAATTTTTTTCCCCAAGTTTATATAGGTCCTTCTCACTTGAGGCCACATATAAAAACGAAAAAATTATAAGCCTTCAGCATAATCCCTAACATAACATCCCAACAAAATGAGCATTCAGAATACAAATTATGTGCTGTATTAGGAATTACCACTACCAGACTCCAAGAAATACTTTATTTTCCTCTTTCTATGCAAACCTGTTTGCCTACAAATTACATTACACCACTTCCTTAACAGAAGGCAGGAAAGTGCCACCCAGTAGATACAGGACAATTTGTAAATCATTATGGTACTAAAACCACCCCATTAGTAAATTAAATCTTGCTGGTTGACAGGAAGTTATGATCTGTCACCTGTTGGGGTTTGTTTGGTCTGTTGGTGGTTTTGGGGGGCACTTTGGTTTTTTGTTTAGTTTTTGTCTTTTGTTGTTGAAGCCAATTTTATGGATAGTTTAAAAGCTCAGAAAAATTTTCAGTGGACTTATCAAATGGAAAGGAGAGAACTGTATGTTTTATGGCTTTCCAATACAAAATTTTAACATGCTTCACTTCTATATATTTTTGAATCACCTCATACTATCTCTTGACTATTTCTCCACTATCATCAGTGATCTGTCTTATCTTCCATTCTTAAACTAAACTGGGATTCTCTGTCTCATCTAATTCAATAAAATCTCCATAACAGACAACATCTCAGTCATTAGCATACTTACACAAAAAACTAAAAAATTGGACAAAAATAAGTCAGCTGTATGCCAGGAAGTATAAAACTTCATTTGTTTGTTTTGTTACTATTTGACCAGATATTTCTACACTGACTGATCTCAGAAATATCTAGTACAGTTATTTTTACAGCTTGATATAGATTTGATTAAACTAAAATTCAGGTATTCATGAGCAAGGTGAGTAGTTGTATCATTTAGCTTTTACAATCAGGTTGAGGCTTAATGAAATTATCTTTTGCAGTGGTTGCTAAAGAGAGAAAGAACTCAGGCCAAACCATACTTGCTCCTCTTTCACTCCAAACCATTAGAAATCGCTGCCAAACCTGTGTTTCAAAGCAGTTTACTATTGCTCCCATTTTATTTCTCCCTCTCTTATGTATGGTTGTTTCTTCTTACATCTGTAAGAAGCAAGTATAGAAGCTGGTGTATTTTTAACTACTGTAAAACAGGGCATCCCAAGTGCAAACAAGAAATAGACAGCAAAAACCTTAAGTCTGTTGTGAACACTGCTATTGAAATTCTAGCTTGTAATTTTAAAGCCTGTGTGAGCAGTCTGATAATGCAGTGTTCCAACATACAGGCAAAACTGATTTCTAGATCATTATCACTTCCTCTATCACATAAAGAACTTTCCAAGCTGTTACCCTCCCACCTCATACTTCTCCTGAAATGAAGCATCATGCTTCATGCTGTGTTAGAAGTGGCAGCAAATTCAGTCTCTAGGAGATGATAAAAGCAAATAGCTGTCCAAGGAAAACAGAGGGTTTTTTCAGTATCAGGCTTAAAAACACAACAGAAAATTAATTTTAGAAAAATATTTGCTCTTCTAAACTATTCCAGCTTCATAAACACACGCCTAAGTTCCAACCAATATCAATAGTACATGGTTGAGTAAAATGTAAGACAATAAAGAGGAACCAGAGAAATAATTTACACCAAAATGACTAGATATCCAAAGCAGTTATCTCACCTTGCCTGCATCCAGCCTTTAGGCCAAAGTGGTTTCACTTCTGTTTCCATGAAGGTTTTGAGGTAATCTTCAGCAGACTGACTTCTATTTGGCTCTAGCTCGTAACATCCCAGCTTGATCTTGACAAGATTACACAACAGAGACCTGCAAAAAGAAGCAAAAGAAATACATTTTGAAAGACACAAAGTCCTTTCAAAAGCTCAGCAGAAAAATGTTAAGAAATTGAAGCTGTCTACTGATAGTTGTAGGAAGTGCTCAGTTCCAGGTGTTTTTTGGAAGTTTATACTGCACAAACCATTGCTACTACAAACTGGTATACTGTACCATTGTCACTTTTCCATTTCCAACAGACTCTTACTCTTATTTTCATCCTATCATTTTGTAATTTGTTTTACATTTTCTTTGTGGTTTTCTCACAGTTGGAACATCTCCTTTCACTCTGCTCATAGTGACCTCTGATTTGTCTGAAAGGAAGTGAAATCCATTCTACACTGAGTACTTCTACAGAGGATTCTTTCTGACAGGGATTTTGTCTTTTGTTCTTAAAAATATAAAAGTGCACAATTAAGTAACATCATCCTTACAGAGTCTCTTGAACAAAAAAAGCAACAGATTTAAGTATCTCCCTCCCCTCCAGTTCAGTCCAAGCTATACTGCTTGTACATATTTCATTAAGCTTTCTTCCCTATTGTCTTCATATACTTAAAAGACTTGTTGAGGGAAGTCCACCAGCCCCTTTTAGTAATACATACATATATATACACACACACTTGTACTAAAATTATCTTAGATCTTTCATGAGAAATTACTAATTTAGAAAGATGTGCTTGCTTAAAAGTCTAGATTATTTAAGTAATAGTCATCTCAGTTTTCAGAAAAATCTGTTCTAGGAAACCAAACTCTAGTATCGGATCACTTCAGTAAGAATCTGTGCTACTGTCCAGAGATAAAGAACTTGTGTTCAGAGGGAACAGAAGGGGTTAAGATGATTTCATTGTTCTAGTTGTTGCTGGACTGGGAGGCTTGCCAAAATCCTTATCAACAGTTTTGATGGTCTGTCCTCCTATGGCAGAAATCTCTAGTGCTTGTTGGTGTTTTGTAATTTATTCCTAGAAAGGTGGGAAGCAGTTATAACACTGCTTACACACCTGTTCTTTACCTAAAGAGGCTCAAAGTCCTGGAGTCAGAAAATTATCATCTATTTGGATAAAGCAAAAAAACAAGCAGTGAAACTGGAAAGGGCTGGACACAGGATGATTTTCCTTTCGAGTTAAAGATGAAGATGTTTTACCATTACAGAATTCCAGTTTGCCTATTTAACACCAACAGCCTTCAAAACTTCTCCAAGGTGTACTTCTGGGAAAAATTATTTATTCAACTGTATCATGTAATGTCATCCTCTTGGAGATCACTTTATAAAGTTAGTGAAAATTCTTGGTGGAAAAGGTAGTTTTGTCTTACCTCACTGTGTCATCCCAGTGAAACTTCTTTCTGGGTCCAACAACCCTCTTTCCAGGTTTCTCGTCATCATCTTCCTCTGATCCATTTTTCTCTCGTTCATCTTCTGCTTGCAACCTACAGTTGGAACAATTATTTTCTTCAGAATTATACTACACAGACAAAATATGTAATTGAAAAATGATTGTCATTCTAGGTGTTGGGGGAAAAAATAACCCGCAGAGGACCTGTTTAAGATTTTTTGCCATACTTCCTTATTAGATAAACAGTTTTATCTCCCTCACCCCAATGCCTTATGGGTCTCAGCCAAGTGAAAAGGACACACTGTACAGGTGCTTTCACTGATGAGCTTCAAGCAATGTCTCTACTGGGAAGTGGCAGGATACTTATTAAACTATTAATACCGCTCCGAGTCTAAAATTAGTTAACTATAATCCAAACAATAACAATGAACAAGGACAAAGTATATCAGTAATCTCAACACACTATACTCCTCCATTAATCCACCATTTTAGGAATTAACCAGTTATCTTTCAGATTATTTTTTCTATCAAGACCTATCTCACTCAGTTTATGGAATTTCTCTCTGATGTCTGACAATAATACTTACAGAAAATTAAGTATTTTGTACAATTAAAAAAAAGATACCCTTAAACTGGAGCTGAGTGATTTTCTGAGCTAAGGAAGTAACAACATGGATACAAACTTCCAGCTGGGTTCTAAATAGGCTTGTACAGCCTCCAGAATAACCTACTTGGCATTCTTGGCTTGATTGCGGGCCTGACAGTCCTCTTGATACTTGCATAACTGCTCAGGCATGACATTACTGACAGCCAGTTTCAGCTTCTGCAATGGCTCTCTCAAGCGGTCATCCTGTGAAAAGAGGAGTACCAAAATAATCCCATTAGATGTAAAATAAAGAGCATTTCAAATAGTCTCATGAAAATTTCTGGATCACTCCCAAGGTAACATTCCCAGTACTATTTATGGACTGGGACAGACATTTCTACATGGCACTTGAATCCTGTTAGGTGCAACAGCATTATATAAATGCATGCAAGTCTTGAGATCAGAAACAACAAAGCACAGTCACAAATAAATGTGTCATGAACATTCTAAGACATTATGGCATGCTCTCTTTAAATAATGATTTTAAATTAAAATAGGGAAGGGAAAAAAACTTAAGGGGGAAAAAGTGAAATAAACTGACCAATCAATATCTCACCACTTACAAATAAATAGCCTATTAATCAGGTTTCCAAAAATTGTGGTATAAAAACATCCTAGATAATGAATACAGTATGAGTATGTATTATATTATCCAAGTAGTGGATTGTTATTACATGCAATTTATGTACCTGAAAAGTAAGGACTATGTATTTAAAACATTAATAAAAATATTAGAAATTTCAAACATTAAGGTAAAATATTATACACTTTGCTACATGTTTTAAATTCACTTTCTACATCTTCTGACTTTACATTATTAATTTTAATTGCTTATTGAAAAGAACTAGAATATTCTTTTATGTTTACCTGCCTAGAAATAGTGTTTGAATCTGTTTGCCTTATTAGCAAGCACTGAGATCTCTACATTCACCTTCAGATCCTCTGCAAGACTTAGCCCTGGATTTTATCTAAAGAATCTGGTCAGGGTAGTTTAGATCACAGATAACTTTTCTATTCAACAGGAAAACAATCTTCAAAAGCAAAATAACTAAAAATGGCATACAAAGTATTTGCAAGACCTAGCCACAAAAGGAAATTTGAACAAATAATACAGGCTGGATCATCTACTATCCATGTAGCCTTCCTTCTTTCTTGACACAAAAGTGAAAACAAAAGTATGAATTTTTAGCCTATCATAATCATTATTACTGTGGCTTTCTAATTCTGCTGCTTTGATATGTACCCTGTGACTACAGTAATACTTAATGATGACAGCAGAAACATTCCTTAATAGCCTGTATCCAGCTTTCAAGATGAAAGCACTTCATTCTCAAACAAAGACTCTGAAATACTTAAAATACTTGTTCCTAACGTAGTGACAATATCACCTATATGGAAAGAAGCTTTTAAACTTATCTAGCAACTGATACAAAATATTTTTCTTGATTTGAGGCTGTGTGGCTACTGCTCTACTCTGCTGCAGTCCTCCTTGCTGTCACATAATTGACTCCTGCTGGAGCTCCTCTCCCCATCATTACCTGGACATTGAGGTGTAACTTCTTCAGGCGCTTTATCAGCGTGTCCTTATTGCACGGCACGAAAGCCTCCAGGTGTGAGTACACTCCATTGCGGATGGCAGGATTCACCTCCTGTAACTGCAGCTCAATACTGACAAACAAACAGGAGACACTCAGAGGCACACTCCAAGGTAAAGATGACATCTGAACAAAAACCTAAGGAAGCTTTAGAAACATAGCATATTCTGTCTATGCATACGAAAAATAGCAGCTTGGGATACTTTCAGATAAGCTTTTTTAGAAAAGGAAGAAGTCCTAATCAATGGCAAGAAACCATTCATGTATGTACTTGTCCAGCAATGTTGAACACTCATTCAAATTAATTTACACCCACCACTGTGAATCAAAATTGATACATTTTGACTGTTATAGTCCTCTAAAGATTACTCTTATTTCTTAGAATATCAACATAGAACCTCCTATATTAAACCTTAATTGAAGATTACAAAGAAAAAAATCTGGTGTTTGCCCTCATGAAAGCTGAGATCCTTTGAGTACCAGAAGTGGGAGACAGGAGTAAATAAAGGCAATTTTGTTGAATTTTACACATGAAGTCAAGGACCAGGGTACTACAAAACATTCTACACTGGATAAAGACAGACAAACATGACAGGAATTGTATGCATATATAATTCTCTTCAGCTAATAACTAGCTTAGACTGATCTACCTTCATTGACTTCTATGGGATTTGTTGGAACAACCTCAATAATACTTCCTCTTCTGTATTTTTCCTTTCACCCCCTTTCCAAAATGGGGAAGGTTCTACAGATAAGCACTTACTCCAGAAGAATATTATTCATGTCTTGTGTGAAAAACTTCTTCCTGCCTTCTTCATCAAACATCTTGGCAGCCTGGAAATACAATTAAAGAAAAGCATTCAAGTTCATAGAGCATTTTGAACCAACAGTCTTTGTATGTTTACTTTCACAGCCACATCATACTCTTATTTCCCAGAAAATGTTACTTGGAAAAAAAATAAAGAAAACCAAGCTATTCTCAGCTGCTTAGAAAAAAACTGATGATTATTATTGTTATACTCAAATATACACACCTTGCTCTAGGGCAGACAATCATTCTGTTTAGGATCTGCCTGGATCACTGATGTAAACACATTCATCTTTTGAATAACCATTAAGATAATGGTAGATGCTTTATCACCATCACCACCACCAACATTCTAGTATCTCTGTTTTAAAAAGAGAAGCATTGTTTGACAGATCAAGAAGGCAAGAGCATTAACTAACACATTTCTACTCCATCTTTTTCTACCTGTTATGTGCTTCATCCAGTTACATCTTTCCAGCTTTCTTAGAGCTCTCTCAAACCTTTGCTGCAATTTCTACAATGGGATTATAGGTACTAGAGGAATGCCTCATCACTCTTTTCTGCTGCTGTCTAGCATTCTTGCCATCTTTAGACTGTATCTTTAGTATTTTTGCCTGGTATTTTTGTTCTTTTTCTCAGAAATTTTTATTGATCTCCCAGCAATTCCCATGCAGAATCCTTTTATTTTTGTTCTTATCACCTAGATCTCTTCTTTTTTTTTTTTTTCCCCACAAGGAATGACAGTTTATAGGACAAAGCCAATTCCCTGTACCATTCCACAAAAATCAGTAAGAACCTTTCTCTAGTGTACATCTACTCTAGAGAAATTTAGAAGTCAATAAAAAAAGAGTCCTTAAAAAAACCCAAAGAATGGTGACTTGCAATTACATACCTAAAAATGACAAATAAGTCCAGGTGTTAACATAATTCATTTATTACTATTAAATACTTACTGTTCTTGCTCTTATAACTGACCCATCAAAATTTGAAAGAAAACTTTTCTAAAAATCGTGAACTCTACCTCTCTTCCTGTGTGAACTGCACAGAAAAAGAGTGTGACACTGTCTAAGCCATAAGATAGGCCATTGTCTGAATGCTTTATCGCTTCAGTCATGAACACTGATATTGGAGTTAAAAGTTCCTGCAAGCATTGCATTCCACCCATTGTTTTCTACCATAAATACAGCTGCTGAGGGAATGCTACTACCTGTTTAAGAACACTGAAGCATTTGTCCTGCTAAAAAAATTAGAACAATTATAGATGCTTGCAAGTGATAGGGTACCAAAAAGACAAGTCAGAAAGTCTTAAAACTAGTGCCATTATGACTAATTAACACAAGGATTAGAGTCATCATCTGGTCTATATAAAGCAGAAAGAAAAAGCTTTAATATTTTGGTCCCAGGTAGACCTTGAAAGGCAATTTCAGCATTATATTATTATGCTGAATAGCATTGCTGGCTTTTAAAGAGAGCAACACTGGCAGATTCATAAACTTCATCACTATTACTAACTATGGTTGGGTTTTATTTCCAGAGTGATTATCTTGACAGTGACCTTCAAAATAGAGAAAAACCCCTTTTATTTACTTTCCTTCTCATATACAATAATGCCTTCTGTCATGGTAGTACAGAATAACCCACTCAGGGAACTAGAACACATCCATCTATCAAAGGAAGTTGGGAAGTTTTTATTGCCTTTAGTCAGTGGCTTTCTAATCTTACTTTTTTAATCTTGATATACTATATCCATCCATAGAGCATAGGCTTCTTCCTACAGCTTTACAAACTTTTCTTTGTGCTAAAGAGATCTAAAGCTGTGAGAGTCTGGTAAATATTTAACAAGATTCTTTCATTTTTAGTGCTTTTTAGAAGATGTCTGATTGCAATTTAGAGAAGGTATGGAAGTAGCAATCTTTAAGACAACATACAGTCTAGTGATTCTCCAAGTATAAACTTCTCTGCTTAGCCAGGAAGCTTTCAGAAGACACTGTCAAAAATAGAAGAGTTCCCAAATGGTCTAGAGGAAGGTATCCCTGCCCACAGCAGGGGGATTGGAGAGGATGATCTTAAAGGGCCCTTCCAACACAAAGCACTTTATGATTCTATGAGGAGTTATGTTTTCCAAGAGCCACTGAATTAAAGATGCCTCCCCACTGGTTTGGGATTGTTATACAGAGAAGCAATGTCAAAAAACTTGGGGTAGGTCACTAACGCTTCATGAATTTTGACCTAATCGATTTCTGCACTTTTGCTAGAAGCTTATTGTTGATTCATAGCAAAATTAACCTGCATACTGAAAGGCAGACAGAAGCTCCTTCACTTCAGTAAATATTAATTCCTTGGCTGTATTTAGCTTGGTATGTTTAAAAGTAAGAAAACTAGAAGACACTTCTACAGTTAAGAGCAAAGCAAGCTCAGCAATTGTTTAAATTATTTTCTTTTTGTCCAAAAAAGGAAGTAAGTTTTGAAAAAGCAGTTAACTACGAGTAAAGAAAAGCTACACTTCATACTAAATAAGGAAAAGCTGCACTTTATTCTAAGTAGGGAAAAGCTTTAATATCATAATCTTAACAAGCAACAGATTTATTCTCAACTTAGGATAACATCCATAACGGAAACAAGGAATATGTAATACCTTAATAGCTCTGATCCCTTTCAATAACTTACTGGAATATTTATAACTTGTTAACTTAACATCTTTCATCCAATTTTTGAGGATCTCAGATTCCATTCTAACCTTCCAGAAGAACAAGTTCAGTTTTGTGGTTGGTTGGTTTTTGTCTTGTAGTTTGGTGGTGGTTTCTGGTTTTGGTGGATTTTTTCACTTGGGTTTTTTTTGTTTGGTTTTTTTTTTGTTTGTTTGTTTTTCTTTTTTTGTTTGTTTTTTTTTTGTTTTTTTTTAACTGGCAAGTTAAAGTCAAAAAACCAATACATGGATTTTTAAGCTGCAGTCATATTTCAGGTAACCTCCTCCAAAGTAAGAAAACACCCATTCAATTTCATAATTCATGTTAAAATAACACTGATATTTCCATTATGGAGAAAAACCCATAAATAAATGAACATTACAAGTTACTGTACACAGAAGATTTAGAAAACCCTGCTTCCACTGTGAAAGAAACACTGCTAAAATAATTGATCTGCATAATTTCTGTCCGTTTTCATCTGAATATAAACACAGCCTTTAAGATTGCCATTAACATCAATTCTTCATTTCTAAAGTTTCAGCCAGCAATTCAAAGATGACACTCAAGGTCCTAATTGTTCTTCCTTGTTCTCTCAGGTTCTTGAATGTAATCCACTACCAGTGAATTCATACTTACTGTTCGAAGGTCTCCAATGCGTTTTTCAAGTAGCATAGGCAGACCTTCTGGGAGGGCAGGCACCTGCTTGGGTGTCATGACCTGAGAGGTGTAGGTTGCCTGAGTGACATTTCCATTCTCTCCTGACAGTTCAGACCCTGGGCTGCCATCAGAAGTGCCATCAAGCAACTTGTCAAAGTCAATATCTCCCAGCATCTCCAGGGCACTTTCAGTTTCTTGCAGGAGCTCAGGTTCATTTGTGCTACCAAAAATGGAGAGGACAGGATCATTGATCCTAAGATTCAAGTCAGAGATATCATTTCCTGCACTGAGAGAGGAGGAAGGAATTTTACTAGGGGTAGAGGTTGCAACAGTCACTGGAGGTTTTGGACTAGGTTCCTTCTTCCTCATGGCTTCCTTCTCTTTTTGAAATTTACGGATCATGGCAGCCAGAGAGAGTGAATCTTTATATAATTTCTTTTTCTTCTTCTCAGACTTGTGTGAATTTAAGGCCATTACTCTGTAGAGGAAAGAAATCTTCCGTTAGCATGTGACTTTTGAGGCCTTAGTAACCTTTAACAACACACCTCAAAGATTAGTACAATTAAAATTTATCAGGGGGAAGAAGCAAGTACTTCCTGCTTGCATCTTCAGACCATTTTATCAATTACCGTAAACCTTAGGCAGTCGTGGTTACACGTTCTCCAACTGATTTGTTACATTTTATACACATTAAGGCAAAGGTTATTTCATTTTGACTTCTCAATTTAATTATGGAGAAGTTGGGACAAGTGTTAAGACTCACAGCAGATTTACAATACTAAAATACTTAAATTTGCCTCTCAAGACTGCTTAATGGTGACAGGGTGCCTGCACAGCATATACATTAAAATTCTTTTCATTGTTAAAAAAATTTAAATGCAGGCTCAAAATCTGTATTTTACTTAGTTTAAACTGAGAATTTTCTACTAATTTGTCACCTTGATGAAAAATGAGGTCAATAAGTTTTCAATATTCAATGTGAATATTCACAGTGAGACAGCCTCCATCCTCTGAACAATAGTTTTCTAGTAGCCACCTAATCTAGTCCCACACTCTTAATCTTTCTATGCTAGCCTCAGAATTCAGTACAAGGTCAGTAAGAAATATGTAGAATAATTAAACTGTATTTACAGCCTTACAGATGGGAAACAGCGATAATAAGAACATTATTTTTCATTAGAAGATGCAATTCCTAGTGCTAGTTTAGATGTTGGATAAGACAATAATGCTTTATGCTATTCATAATACTCAAAATTTATTTTCTGTGATTTGTCTTTCCTTAGTATTCCTTGTTCAAAGTTTCAGGGGATAAAAATTTAGTCTGTAGGACTGAGTCATACAAAAGTCCCATACAAATTCTGGAACAAAATCTGTAAGCTATTAATTACAGTACAAAAGCACAATATTCAAAAGAGCTGTAATGATCTTGCTATTGCACACAACCTCAAAGCCAAGCCTCAAATATAATTCAAGAGTTCTTACCAAGAAAAAGAAACCTACCCCAACTGCTTAGGAACTTTCATTTTCCGAGGCTTCTTCTCCTTTTCTGTCCCTTCATCTTTTCGCTTGCGTTTCTTCATTCCACGATCTTCACTTTCTTTCAACTTTGCTATCTAGAAAAGGGAACAAATCAAGGACAATGATTCTTCCACCCTAAAATGCTTCTACAGCAAGAAACATTCAGTTTTCTTTACTCTTTCCAATTCAGGGCCAGGAAAAACACCTCAATGTGTGTAAAGGCAAATGGTATCATGGATTCCCAGCAGCAACTGAAGTTACTGACAAGTGTTAATCATGAATTGTTTTCAAACAGTTAGGAAATTTAGAGTTTTCAGTAAGAGAAATAGTCTAAGGTACATGCACACTGCTGCCCAGCCAGTATGGCCAATGGCTACCTTGGAAGATGGAATTCCTGCACCTTCTTGGGCTACCAAAGTTTCACTGCTGACAGTGAAGCTACCCACTATGAAACATCTTTGCTGCTCAATACAGACCACCTGCCTCCCCTCCCCTGCTGATCCTTATATTATCTGAGAGTGCAGGGCAGGGAAACAGAAAGCCTTCAGATTGTACAAGCATTAGCCAGCAACAAGAAACTTCTGTAGTTATCAACATCATTTTAGTCACAAATCTAAACCATAACATCATACAGGCTGCTAGAAAGAACATTATCTGCATCCCAGTGAGAGTCAATACAAGAACCTTAAAATTAAGAGTTATAGAGCAGGAAAGGACACCAGGAAGAACTAAGTTCTCAGAAACGGCATGCAACTTGTGCATGCCATAGTGCAATTATGTTTGCATTGACTGTAACTTGTCGAAGTTTATAGAATAGCATGCTGTTTGGAAAAATTGTCTATATAATTTTAATATAGCTATTCTTATCAACTGAGTTTATTTTAACAGGTATTTTGATTTAAAATATGATTGGTTTAAAATTCTCACAATTAGGAACAATTTCAAATCACGAAAACTTTTGCAAAATCATTAAGAGCAATACTGATGAGTTTAAGGTCTCATCTTGTATAATAAAATTCTTAGAGAATTACAAAATCATCTGTCAGTTCAAGATAGGTGGACACAACTTGTCAGGCTGCCTAAACAGATGCTTAGTCTTACAAGACTGGACAGCCTGCAGACATTCTGAGTTAGTTACTGAATGTTAGTTCATGAACCACAAAACAGAAGATGCAATAAAACAGTACCATGCATTATTCTGCTTTTGGACTCTATATCTGAGCCATTCTAAGTGTATGAAATATTTCAAATGTCCACCTAGCTTCTATTTCTGTATAAAAGCCTTAATTAAAATCACTCACTTTAGGTGGTCTATGCTTTTTGTCTTCTGCAAAGTCTTCATCCTCTGATTCAGATGCCTGGCGAAACTGCAGCGTGCCAGTGTTGATATAAAACCCTCCATATTTGGTTGTTAGGGATGCAGGAACCAATTCATCATACTGGGTAGGAAAAGGAAGAAGAACTTATTAGCATTTCTTAATAAACTAAACATGTATTTCATTCACCAGTCCCTATACATAAAAATATATATACCAATTTGCAGCACAGCTTGCTAGAATAGAAACAGAATAGCAATTCTATAGAAAATTAACTCGCTGAAGCACAGAACATTAATATTACAGAGTATCCTTTCAACAAAATGCCCTTTTTTTTAAACAAAAAGGCAGCATTACAGCATTAAAACCTACTGCTTTCTCAAGGCAACTTGACCACAGTGCCCTGCTCAAAACGCTACTTCTTTTAAAAAGTTCTGAAATTTGCTTTCATAAAAATTCTATCACAGACATGACAAACTTAATCCACAGTGTCTGCAACCTTATTTCCAATTTTAGATGTTTAATACAACATTGCCTCTTAAACAAATATCACAATACCAGGACTTTCTTCATTTGAAGGCAAACATTCTCACTTTGTTCAGACAATTTTAGAACTACAAGATGTTTCAAACTCTATCAATAGTTTATTTTGAAAAGTACTCAGTATTTATGAAGAAATTTCCAAGTTAGCATTATAAAGCTGAATCTCAAAAATATTGGAATCCAAAGACATAGAAAAAGTGGTCAATAATCAGTATAGAGGATGACAATATGCATTGTATTATTACATACAACCTCCTTGCCATATAAAATATACTGAAGATAAAATGGTTTAAGAACTGAAAAGTCTAGGCTACCAGAGACTTTTAGATAGGAAGAGGAGTTATTAAGGAAAGTAAAACAGTAAATATGTACTTCAACAAGGAAGCTGAGAAAAGAGCCTGAACTGGAGGCCTACCCAGGGATTTAATCTGAGTAAGTAGTTAGAAACATCCCTGACTCATCACCTTTTATCTTCCTAGAACAGAGAACTTCACGAGCAGTACAAAAAGACAAAATGGGAAAAAAATGGTGACAGCATTTATAAAGTACCCTGAGATGATTTGAAATGCTAGTGCAAGAAAGTGAGAGAATCTATTAACTGAACAAAATGAAAGTGAAGTGGCTTAATAGTGGACTTGTCATTCATCTTAGAAGACCAGAGTACCATGCAAAATAAAATAGAAAGCGAAGGTTGTAGAAGAATTTCAGAAAACTCATGCTTTTTCCACAGCTCTCAGAACCAACTTCATTAGGTGCAAGGAAAATAAAAGTAAGGAAATTATTATCCACAGTGCATAACAGACACAACAGACATTTCCCATTTGAGCTGACAGGGTGTGAACTGAATTCGCATGGGTGGGGCTGTAAAGGATCAAAACTGAAGAACCCAGTAGTTGCCAGGTTAGAAGGAAAAAGCAGTCAGTCAAAGCTGGTACTATTATCATAGGAAGCAAAAGCCAACACAGAAAAGACTGAGATGCAGACCAGTACAGGAAGGCCTCGGTAACACACAAGTAAGGATTAAAGACAGTCCACAAATGAGGAATCATGAATCACATGAATCACAGCAAATTAGCTGAATTATCAACCTGCTGTGTGGCACACATCCACTGGAACAAGGCAACAAGAAAGGCAGAATTAAATTAATATACAGAGTGAATGTGTTCCATAACAGTCAACAGACAAGTCAGATCAGCAAGATGTGGATGTAATAACTAAGCAGTTGAGGCTTCAACAGATTCTGTTAAGGACTATGAATTTAGTCAGATCTTCAAAGACCTTTCTGATATTCAGTTCTTCTTAACCCTTGAGTAAGACTACTTTTCTTTACCAAAATCTGTTTTAGTCCTGAACCTACTGAACAAGGTATAACTTTTAATTCAATGTTGTATTTTAGACATAGGGGTCTGCAGACTTCAGTGTAGCTAGTACACCCCCCTTTGAGCTAAGCTTACTATTTTCTAGTGCCCTAACTAAACAGAAAATGAGTATGCTTAAGGTATTAGTAAAAGAGATTAGGCATAATTTTGAAGTGCTTCCAGAACTCTCAGTTAAAGGAAACATGGCTCTTGCAAATTCTAAACCTTCTTTCAAATTGTTTTCAAGACCTTTGCTTTAAACTATTTTTTCTGTGTATGAAATCGCACAATTTATTTTACAAACAAAAATAAGTTTAAAGCCCTTTACAGTGTTCTGCTCTTCCTTACACATTTCAAGGGTGAATCAAAAAATCTCAGACATACCAAGAGACAGGGCTTGACTGACTCCTGTGAGCACAGGTTTGTTCTAAGACTGATTATGGAATAATCATGTAGGTAACAAAATAAGACTGACAGACTGTCTGACCATCTAAAAAGCAGGTTCATATGTAAGTTATTTTAAGCTATTGTCCTTGAGCTAAATTACTACACTTTTAGTGCCATTAATCTAATTAAATGCTTTGGTATGAAAAAAATTAGTTCCTTAACAAGTAAGTTAACTGGTTTCAACTTCATCACTATACCAAGAACAGTGAATTTTTATGGATTATACCAATTTAGTTCTTAAATCCAGACCCACAGCAGTATATTATATTAATACTGTCTACTCCTGAGTCACACATTTTGACCACAATCCTCAGATATTCTACTATGATCCTTCTCCTCATTCACCTCCCTTCCCACACAATAACCTCCAAAGGTACACAAATGAAAAAGTTTTTAAAGACTTCTGTACTAAGTCTTGGAAATGAGATTTAGTGCAAACATGTCTAAATGGTTTAACAAAAGCAGCTTGTTATTATTTGTTGTGTAACAGATAATACTCAGCTAAAACATAAGCAGGGATAATTTTTGTACCTTGCTTAGTTTCTTTTTGAGGTAGGTCTAACCAGCATGGGGTAGAAGGAACTGTTTAGTTGGTATTGATCATCAGTAGCCCACTGAATAAAGGCCAAACTACTGAAATTATGTCAAATACTGTTCCTTCAGTGAAATGGACTAAATATCTACACAGCTCACTACACACTTCAGATACTTCAAAAAGAGAGTTGCTTGATCTCTGTGCTTCTTCAAGATGCAAAGAACTGAAATGTACTCTTTGGCTTTGCCATCCTTTAAGGCTAAGTTTTCAAAATAACCCACATAATTATCTTTCCAAATTGCAGTATAACAGAACCTACACGGAAATCTTGGACAAGGTTAAGGGGAATCAATGCATTGCTTTGCTAATCCAAGGAGACATCATAAAGCAAGCACAAAGAGCTTTCCTGTGATAAAGAAGATTTCTTTTCCAAAATGCACAGGTAAGTTGGCAGGTTGGCTTGTTTTTCTTTTAACCCTGGGGAAAAGGACAGTCAGCAGAGCACAGATGAAAAGAGCATAAGAGATTATAAAAGATATAATACTTGGCCCAGGGTAGTCTCATAGAAGAATCTTAGTTTAGTAGTCAGGATATCATAAGCCATCAGCCCACTGAAGCACCTTGAGAGAAGTACCAACACACATCTATTCTCCTGTTTTGTTCCCATCTCGCCCAACACCTTTTATACCTTTCTACCAGCCACCAGAGCTAGGCTATTGGTTTAAGTGACCTTCACTTCACAGAGATTACATTCTTATCACCTTGAAAACTTTTTAGCTGAAGTTATAAAATGTATGACCAGTCATGTGATCACTTATCTGTACAACTCAATTCTTTCAGAGCTTGAGCTCTGACCTGACCCACAATGAAAATCTAGTTCAGTGTTAATAATTATGTAATGTATTACTTAATCTTTCCAGGTTTAACGTTACAGAACTACTAGAAGATTCTGCAGAAAAATACTTATACTTTCATTTTCCCCTCATTTAACATGAAGAGCAGATTTTCCATATATGACACTTAAGACAAATGCTCTTAGCAAAGATCTTTCATGCTGGCATGTTATAAACCTCCCTTTGCATGACATTAGTAATCATATTGTTTGTGTATTTTTTGGGAAACACTTAGGTTCATTGTACTGCCTAAACAAATTAATCTTCTCAAAGAATAGCTGATCCTAGGCCATGATCTACCCCTCTAGTAGCTCAGATTACTTTGAAAAGTGATTCTATGCTCTTCAAAAAATTAAATTGAGCAAAATATAGGATGTTGCTACAACCATTATTATTATTTCCTTCTTCTACAAATTTAAAGAGTAGTACTACATAGGCCAGATACAAGTCTCAGGTGTTTTCAAGAACCTATGCAGGTGCTAAATATTTAGTTTATTCAGTTTATTCTTATTCTCTCCTAAAGAAGGGTATGCCTTTTTTGCAGAAGAAGCACAAAAACATTACTATTGCTTTAACAAACAAACAAACGTGTTCTGCAAATTCAACTACCTTTGTTCCTCTAGCCATTTTGGTTCTTGTATCTGCTTAGCTCTTGCATCTGTATCTATTGGTTTGATACTCCACGTTATACTTCGACTTATTTTGGAGTGAGGAAGATAAAAAATGAAGAATCTACAAATTTAAACTTGTCTTTGTACTCACTTGAATGCATAGGCTATGTCAGGGGCCAGCTGTCAGGCATCCCCTGAAGACACGCAGGAAGCGTGCACGACGCATTATTAAAGGTGACACGGTGTGCTCGGCTAAGTGAGCACTATTCCCCAAACACACAACTTCCAAGCCTGGGCAAAGTGACAATGAACAAGGAAGACAGTACTAATATAAATACACCAATCCAGAGCCAATGAAACAGCTGGCAAGTCAACCTCTTAAAAATAGAAGCTTTAATGCACCCTCATGTATTCAGTGTGGATGAGGTTTGGAACTGAGGTCTGCAAAGGCAGCCTTTTCCAGATGAAAAATGCCAGTGTTCAACTTCTCTCAATACACCATGAAAATATTTTTAATAATGGATCCTATGGAGTGTTCCTCTGTAAAAGCCTCTAACATTCTCAGGTTGATAACTTGATTGCTTTGTTAGGCTTTTCTTAAGAGACGGTCATCTTTTTAAAACAACAACACTCCTTTCCATAGATAGCACAAAAACTCTTTAGAGTAGGAATGAGAGAACAGTACCAAGTTGGCCTGGAACTACATCTGGCCCAGAATCTCACAAAAATGGTAAGATTTCCATTAACACACTGAACTGCCATTCCCTGAAGAGATACTATCCTTGCTAGGAAAAAGTTTCTTAGCTATTCAAGAGTTTTGTCCAAGATAATATTACTGATAACCCATCAGCTTCAGGTTTTAGAGGCAAGCCAAGGTAGGAGAAAACAGGATATTAAATCTAGCATACCTTTAAGTCTGGAGAATACAATAGGAGGACAAATTTATCCTGTAAACATGTGAAAACTGTATTTCATGACACAGAATTTTTGCAGAGACCAAGTCCTTAAATTATGGAAAGTATTCTACAGGACGCAGATAGAAACAGAGCAATGCTTTTAACAGTGTGTCCAGAATTACTAAAACAAACACAAAATCTTTGAAAGGTTTTCTTTAAAGATGATCTAAGCTCTTGAGGCAAGATGTAGCTAAAGAAAAAGTAAGATCTTCCTTTTAGCTGAAGTACCTGTTTTGGAGAAAATTTCCATGTATGAGAAACCATTGATATGCTGGTATTCTTTAGTGACCAGCACAGGACTTTTACGTCAGTGTTTGTAAGGCTACTATGGAACTATGAATATAACAGACTAGATCAAATATTTACACAGGGCCTGGGTGTCTGAAGAACTGAACTGCCTGCTTCCCACTGCTCTTGGCGTTCACATTTAGCTTCAATTCCTGCCAGTATGGGTACCTAGTATCACTGCTTCAAAAAAACGCTGCTTATAGATTTGTAGGTCAACACTTCTTTTTCTACATTCATCTACTTGAAATAAAGGAAGTTTTTGGTTTGGATATCCAAGCCTTGTTACCTTCAAATAAGAGAAAACAGCATACATTTTCATTAACTCCATGTATTACTTTAAATTCCCTCTTCTGCATTGCATAACAGAAAACCCAGAAAGCACTGTGTTTCCTTGCAGTCTCTACCTATATAAAGCTTACATTGACAGGAAAGTATTCAACCAACCAAATAATCAGAGGTCATCACAAGAGCAAGTAATCAGTCGCATCTGGGTGGACATTTATGTGTGTGCAGAAAAAATAGACTGGGTGAAAAATTCTACAGGAATTCCACTCCATAAAGAATGCAGTTCTGGGCAGCTTACACTACAGCAAAACCTATTTTCAACATCAAAGCATGGAAACACTGACTAGGGGCAGCTTTCTCTGCAGGTTATAGATATTTTGTATAGGTCCATTAAGATGAGCGAAGATTAGGACTTGCCACCAGGCTAACCCCTATAGAGCAGTTAGAAACAATAGTAAGCTGGTTGTGATTTACTCTTTTACTGGAATTATCACAATCCACTGACTACAGTCAAAATGCTCAACCCAAGAACAGCTGCTCACATAGATTACCTGCATGCCTGCGAATGCATTTACCTCAGTTTTTAAAAGGAAAGTATCTCTAAAGCTATGGAATAAATCTATTTCAGTGCCAAAGAGCTCAGTATTTCTTTCACAATTGCGACATAAAAAAGGACTAAAATTCTGAGAAAGCTTTCAAAATTTTTTTTCAAGCTAATCCTGGAGCAATTCAAGAAGCACTCATTCACTTTTCAAGTGCTTGTGCTCAGGATATTACACCTTTTTATGTGTAAGAAAGTGTATCTTCTAAGAAGTAGTCCAGGGCCTGGCTCTAACACATCTCAGGGTACATGGCAATTTTATAGCTGGCCATACAGAAGATGAGCAAGCCAGACACGTAGATTTTCTTTCTGAACACTTCTCTTGTATACAAGGCAGAATGATGGAATTAGAGGTTTTGTTGAACTTCAACTCCTACATTACAGAACCCTTAAGCTCTACAACAATGTGGATTGCAGCTGGCCCACTATATATTTTTCTTCTTTTCTATATTAAAACAGGGATAAAAGCAAAATAAAGATGGTCTCTCACTAGTCCGTATTTGTAACACAGACACAAGGCATAATGATTTGTTGAGGAGAGCCATCTTTAGAGAATACACCCTTACTCCCCAATGGCTTCTACAGCTAGGACACGATGCAACCATCTGGTTGTCCAACAACTGCCTTTTGTACATTTTGCAAGGACTCTGGCAAGAGATAGAAGTAAATGCTCCTGCAAATCTACCAGATCTGCTGCTGGAACACCACCAGTGTGGAAAGAGGCACAGTATGCTAAGTATTAATACAGCAGACTTGTTCTTTGATGGAGACCTGTGCTATGAGTATTGCCAGTGCTCCAAATCTCCTAACAGATCTGTGATAGGTCACAGCAAATCCAGGAAAACCTAGCTAGAACTTGGGTTGGGTATCATAACATTTTAAAAGTAAAGATGATGAATTAAGCAACAGTGAGAAACCAGATAAACCTATAGGCTCAAGTGGTTTCTCAGCAGAAATGAAGCACATTTGTTCCTACCAAGCTGGAGACCAGAATCTGATCTCTGGAAAAGACATATGAAGGCTTAGATCCAAAAATTGTTCCAGCAGCAAAACCAGAAGTTGTGAGATAATGATAGAACAGTTCAATATTGGCAGGTTCAAGTTTCTAGACAAAGAAAAATGACAAACTAATATAAGTTACAGTAAGCACCTTACAGCAAGCTCTCTCTCCACAAAACTTCAGTCCTGCTTCAAAAACTACCAATGCACACAGATAAGCTCAGCCTGCTATGCACTGTGGTTTACTGCTCAGCTTCTGCTGAAAAGGGTATCAGCTCTGCAGACACTTTCTGTGCACCTCACACAGGTCACAGGACCACTCATTACAACAATGACATGTTTAAAACTTCACAGCTCTTTACTGTAAAGTTTTAGAATTTAAATAAAATCTTGATATAATGTATGCCAAGGAATGCACTTATGTGGTTTTCTTACTCTTTTCTTGTAACTCCTTTTCATAATCTTTCCTCTCCCACTCAGAATTCTAGCCCACTCCTTCTCACAGCAGATCACTGCTGTTTTGTCCAGTGTCGCTCAGCACTGGAAGAAATTGAAGGCTGGCAAGTGACAGCTCTTTTCTTTTTTTTTTTTTACTTGACTAAACTGTACACATACTTCTGACATTTAATAAGGAAGAATTATAGGAGGTTTCTGAGCTTTTAGATAATCCACTTTTTTCTCAGGCTTTTTTCCCATTTTCATAATTTCATGTATCACCTCCAAGATATCTTCAAATGCCCTCTTATAAACCTTCTCATATCTCTAATACTGCCTGCACCAAACTAATACCTTTTTCTTATACCTCAAGATGTACTTTCATTTCTAAAAGATATTCTAAGTAAGCAGTAATACTCTGCTGTTTAACCTGTTTTATCTCAAATGTTTCAGACATATTCAATGTTTAGAATAACCATCCTATTTTTACTGGTTTTTAAGAGGAGAATAGCTTCCTGATTTAATGTAGGAAATTTAAAGCCAGTAACCCACTAATAATCCAGAAAGCTAGTACAAGAAACAAAACAAGCCAGTGTAATTTCAGTCAACAGGAAATGAAGCATACAAATAAAAATATTTTAATTTCTATAGCTGGAAAACTATTTGATCTAGGAGTAGCTTTCTTAATTCTTTGGTGCATAATATCTTGAGTAAGACTACAAATACAGTAATTCATTGGTCTCCCAAAACAGTATGCCCTTTGCATTCGCGTCAGTTATAGACAGGTACAAAGTATTTTCCCCTTACCTTTCTTCTGTAGTGGAAAGATAAAGCACTGCCTCATGATTTCTTGCTGCTGTGCTGAAGCTTACTTACCGCTTCAGAATTATCAATGAAAGGGTCCGTCTCGTCGTAGCCGTAACCTATATCGATCAGATCCTGCAGGCGATCTTTCCGATGTTTGTGGGGCTTGCCACCCTGAAGACAAAGCAAGTGTTACATCACTTAGGAAACAAGAAAGCAATGTACTGAAGCCTATAAAACATAAGGCATTGTAGGAATAGTAATTCAAGGAATTAGCAGTTCTGCTTTCTCAAATGCTTCCTTGAAGATGGTCTAGACAACTAATGAAAATTTCCACACACATGCATTCTGGCAAATGCGCCTCACCAGAATCACCCCTGAAAGGCGGTCACTAGCTACCTTTTTCTGCAAGACCAAGATCTTCCTAACATTTCCTTTGTAGAGATGTTTTCTTGTACTATGATTTTAAAGTATAGTGATTGGACTGCTAATGATAGAAGGGCTGGGATAGTTTAGAAAGTGTTGAGTTTTTCAGTATGTCACAGTGTCATTACAAATGAAAATAATAATAGCCTAGAGTTCATTAAAGTGTCTCCCTACACAAGATGGATTAATTCTCTGTAGTATATAAAAAGTTGAGTCTTAAAACATAAAATGTTACTTGAAATATTACTCAAAACCATAAGCTGCATCAAAAACTATGGATGGGTTCACTTATCTCCAGGAGACAGTAAAATTAATTTTAATCTGCAAGTATTCTTTTCATGTGGAAATTTCATTGTTAAGTCAAGTAAAGACTCACAGCCAGCTCAAATATTCAGGAAATCTAAACTTAAAGTTACACAAAAATCTTCTTAGGATCTAAGACCTAGTTTCCTAGTTTTCTAGCTCACATATATTGTCAAAATCATCAATAAAAGTCTTAAAAGATAAAATTCTTGAAAAAGCACTACCCTTATTACAATGGTAACTTTCATGAATTCAAGACTTGCTGCTGAAACTTCTCTGCCTGCACCCTACAGTTCTGATCATTCTTAGAGCAAGTCAGTCTTTCTAGCTGTGACACCCAAGTATCACAGTCCACTAGTTACTATAAGAATGCAGACACTGTTCAAAGGCAGTTTCACCCCTGCTCTTTTATGAGAGGTGTAAGCATCTCAACACCTCCATTTTAACAACATTTTGAGAATGTGCAAGTTTGTGACAAAGTAAAGCATGTGCTCTTGCAAGCAAACAGGAATCGCTCACATATACTTAAATAAACAAATGCAATAGTCCTAGGAGAAAAACCTCAAAAGTAAATTCAGCTTTTAATTCACATTTCCAAGTTACATTTGAAGCTAAGTATTCCTATCAGTCCTATAATTTCCTACAATCACTCATCTGGAAATACATCTCAATGACTGCACATTTCCTAAACATGTACTTAAAAAAAAGTTTGCATGAGATCGATGAGAGAAGAAAAAGTAAGTAAGAAAAGGTAGCACTTAAGAATTCTGATTAAACTCCAGTGCAAAAGCTTATATAACCCATGATTCTGACTTAGGTGTCAGCAGGCTAAGAATGCTTCATAAACCATACTTCACCTGTACTGATCTTACTAATATGTAATGCAATCCATCTCTGTACTACATATATCTTGCTACTAACCATCAACATTCTTGTTTGCCAGCCTAAAATCTTTTTGCAGAAATGGTTATCCTCTGATTCTATGATTTCAGTATAATAAAAGGGCAATAAAAAAATTTTAAATTTCCAATACATTCTGACAACCTGATAGTCAGAAAACCAGATATGGAACAAAAGTAGCAACAAAAGTCTTATAATAGCTGAATGAACAAAAGCAGTCTTCAAATAGTACCTGTACTCAGACATATGAAAATATCTGAAAATAAACACACACAACACTGTGTGTATAATTAAGAGATTTTCCTTCAGGCCTGGCTCTAACCAGTTCTGTTTAAGGAACTGTGTTGAGATTTCATATGATCAAGATGTTAAAGATGCAAGAGTGCAGCAGAAGAACGAAGGGATTATCTGTGTCAGTATCCACCATACAGCACCTCAGGGAAATTTTATGACTGCAGCTTTCCTCCAACCTTTTTGTCCCAGAACATAAGTAGTCACAATACTAGAGCACATTAAGGAGCCTAGTTCCTGAAGCTGTAAATACTACTCATGCAAGTATCCAAAAAAGCCAAAGATGACTTTAAGATATTAACTGAGCCATTCAACCTTGTATTTAAACAACCTTTGTCCACCAGGACTAAAAGGTAGGTGGCAAATAAAATGCCAGTACCTGAAGAATCTTGGAGAGAAGAATCTATAAACCAATCAACCAGGTCTTTATGGTGGGTAAGTTAATAAAAGCCATAAACAACAGAATCAACAGGCACAAGAATATACAGAGCAAGAAGAAATGTTGGTAGAAGAAAGTATTTGAAATTCTTTTAAAATGTTCCAAACATCTTTAAAAACAAGAAACTGTAATGAAATAAGGAATATCCACTTAAACTGATGTCTGATCTACAGCTAGGAAAGAAAAGGTAAGAATAGGTATCTCATTCTGGCAAAGAGTGATCAGTAAAATTATTATGGAGAGCAGGTAAAGAGTTGGGGAAGGACAGGGGTCTAAGATGACAACTCATTGAGGGAAGTAAAGGAAAAAGAAAATAACTGAAGAATCACTGAAAGACCTTACAGTTGCTCTGAAATTAGTATGATAAATGGGCAGTTAAATTCAGCATCGATAGAGCAAGGTAATCCACATAAACTAAGTACAACCTAAGTCAAAAAAAAAAAAAAAAAACCACCAAAAAACCAGCATGCTGCAAATTTGTTATGCTGCTCAGGAACCAGAGGAGTTGTTAGGCACAGTTCAGACATCTGCTTAATCATGAATGGTCAAAAAAAAAAAAAGAGTTGGGACTTATTAAAAAAAAAGGAACAGAGAACCACAGCAGAAATAATCATTATAGCACTGACAAATAGGGGTATCATACCATTAATATCCTTTCATTAAAAAAAAACTATTAGAACAAAAAAAGAGAACAGTAAGCCAACAAATATGTTTAAATGTAAAAAACATCACTTCCATACAATAACAATGTTAAGACACTACAGCTGGAGAACTAAGGGGCTGGATTTAGAAGATAACTTCAAAATTGCATGCAATGTGCAGAAGAACTGGAAATGTTTCTTTGTTTCTTGCAATACAGAAACTATGGAGCACTACAGGAACTCATCAGATTTAAACACTCTGCTTTTATATGACAGTCACCATGATACTCCAGTGCTGGAGAACACAAATACGGCAATGATGTGGTAGATTCCAGGCAGAAAGCTTTAAAAATATTAAACATGTGACCTTTGCCTTTGAGAGAAATTAAGAAACAACAGACACTGCCAGACAGGCACAGTGAAGTAATATCAATGAACACTTGCTCTATTATACTTTCAAGGATGGGGTTCCACTTGTGTCAGTAACTATGGTATCATCCGTTAGATGGACCTTTGTTTTGATCCAAGAAAAGCTCTTGCACATGTACAATATTGTCCAAGGTTCAGTATCATGTGTTCACAACAGCATTTGATTTTATCTAGAGAGTAACAGCAATCAAAAACAATGAAAATGGGAACCCTTCAGAGCAGATTTTTTATGCTGATGTTTAGTATGTGCAGCAATTACAGAAGAGTTCTGAATAATCAAGTAAACAAATGGTACGTTATGCATTTCATTTTACAAAAATATACTTTTTCATAGGTTTTCCTTAGTATTTGCAAAATATACCAAAGAGTGTACTGATTCGGTTATGAGTACAGAAATTTATCTGAAAATAAGTAAAAAGTCTTGTTAAAGGCAGTCTGCTCTTCATGCATCAAATCTTCCAGAAGTACGGCCCCATGTTATGATTAAAACCAACGTTTGACTATTTTAAACAGATACCTTAGATAAGTCATACCTAATTAAAGGAGGATATAGTACTTCCTGCAAACCTTTTGCAGGAAGAAAAAAAAAAAACCCTTTATAAAACCTTTATTTTTTTCTCATACAACCACTGATTACAGTTACTGCAAAGCACTGTTCTGGAGTGTTACAGTGTAACTCCAGCTAAGAACAGTATCCTGCAGCTGGTCATTCACTTGAGGAGAAAGGGTATCTACCACACTGGATCCCTGCTCCACTTCAAGCTATGCAGTGAATGTCTCACCACAAGAGGCAGAAGATGACTGGATGCTGTCAGAATATGAGCAATTGTACTGGGTCAGCATTCAGAGATGTGATTCTTCTGAGCATGCATGGCAAGTAGAGACTGATGGTTCTTACACTGGAAGAGAAAGGATAGGGAGTTTCTAACACAAGGAATCTTAATCCCTCATCACCCTTCATGCTTAGTGGTTCTAACCTAGTAAGTGGTTCTTTATATAGAAGACATTCCCTTTCACGGGGGTGGAAGGGACAAAAGGCAAATCAGAGAATGAAAGGGAAAGAATCAGAAGTGCAAGTAGTAATGAAGATGCAAGTGCACCACAAATTTAAACTGTTAAAAATTGCAATTTTTTGTTACCTACTGCTTTCTAATGGCTAAAAGCATCTATTTGCCCCTTTCTGTGACCACTGAACATTGAACTGTGGTTTTCTTAAGTCTAGTAGCATTTTTTTGTCCATAAATGTACAGGTTCAGCTTTGATGGATGCATAAACGTATATGTAAAATTGGACTGCTTCCACTACCACTCCCTCCTACATATATTGCTTTACATACTTCCATTGACTTTCATCAGCTGTAGTTAAGCAACTTGTTTCAGACATTATAAAATCCTTACCATTTTAATAGCAGAAATGAGTTTTCTAAAATAGTGTGATTGGAACATTTTTCTCTCACATTCAAAAAATTATCTCTAATTCAAATTAAAAGCAAACAGCATTTTGGAACAGCCTTCTCAATTCATATTGGATTCTCTCAATCTCTCCAAAAGATGAGAATGATTATTTTCAGTTTAAGAGTTGATTTCATTATGTATCACAGCTAACATACCTTGAAATAATACATAGACTGAGCACTTGGAAAAATATACCCTTGCCAAAAAAAAAAACCACCACCACAACCAAATAAGTCAGACAAAAAAGATTTTAGTATGTATATTAATAGCAGAAGACATAAATGACTACTCTTGTTTTCCTTCTTTATTATTGAGGTGTTCTATTAGTAATCCAGAATATCAACATGCCTCAGCATGATGATGAGCTCTGATTGCCAGCTCAGACTTAATCACCCAACCCTACCCGTATGAATTCTTAAAGACCTGTTTGGGTGTGGTTTTTGTCAACATTTTCTGATTTCTACCTTCATTTACTAGTGAAAGGCTCTTTATGTTGCTAGCTAGTGTTGTTCAAGTCACTCACACTACAGTTTCAGAAGCCAGTAGAGTATCTTTAGGCAACTGGCAGCTACCAGACATTCATTGAGCAATGATTTAGTATTTAACAAATAACTTCCTGTGGAAACATTCCAACTAGTCAGGACATCGAGATTCATCAGTATTTAGCCCAAAGTGAAGACCTGTTCAATAGTGCACAACAGCATTGCATAAATTTTTTTTCCTCCAGCACAGCATGGAGCATGAATATTGACCTGCATCTATTTCCAAGATTACCAAGACTATTCTTTTCCAAGAATAGCTTCACAAGCTATAACATCTATAGACAAATCTATTTAGCAGACTTGTCTGATATGCTTGTGGCAGCTTCAGGGTACTTAAAGGAAATACTGTGAGACAATCATCACTGAAACATACAGAAGTCATTTGACACTACATTAGCAATCCTATTCAGGAAAAAAAACCCAACAACATTATCTGTTATCACTATTAAATAATTGTATTTTTAACAAAGTGCAGTAACTCACATATTTTGCCTCAAACTTCTTGGCAAGCATTTCTACTTCATGTCGCTCACGTTGTTCATCATTATATGGATCCTCTAAATGAACCGATTTCTTCTGAAAAATGCAAAAGTTACATGTTCATTCCATAAGAAAGAGTGCATCTCAAAACCTATTAAATGTCAAAAAACAATACTCTGATGACTAAGTAGTCAGAATTTACACTTAATCTCTAAAAATTACTTTGATCATTGAATTACCATCTAGCTACTTTTCTTCTGATGACAACAAAACCAGAAGAATTAAGATAAATACTCAGATTTGTATTTTCCCAAGCATTCCACAACAACCTCAACTAAAAGTCTAAGCATAAGAGAGAATTATGGCCATTTGAGGTTAGAAGAAACTCTCTAATCACAACTCCTTTTCACCTCTGCTTCCACTTGCTGGCCCCTCTAACAGCTGTTATGATTCTTCTAGATACAACAGACAGGATGTACATGGTATGTTAAGCAGGAAGGAAGCAGCCAGACTAAAAAGCTCCTTAATTAAAATAAGTCTTTTATTTAAAGAAAAAAATTATAGTGCAAGAGTTAATTTCAGTACTCATAACTACGTTAACCACAAAAGAGACTTAATATTCCAGCTATACATACAAGGAGGGAGTAGCCCCTTACTTTTTTTTGCTGTTTTTTAGAAAAGTGGTTTTCACTGAGATAAAGTCAACAAACAGGGTATACATAGTGCTTTTACTTCTTTCAATAAATGATGGCAGGAAAATAGGGCTGCCCTCCTTCAAACTGGAGTTCACATAAATACAGTAGTTGCTAGAAGGGGGAAGGTACTAGGATGCTAAAACACAGTGGAATGGAATTCCATTTTTCAGCACTTTATGGATGGCAACTAATTTTACTGCACATGGACTACTCACCAATGAATAAATGAAGATTTATGAAGAATAAAAAAACCTTAGCTCAGAAAAGCAGGATCCTTCCTCTATAATATAAAAAGCCAATATATTGACTAAATGATGACCAAACCAGCTCATTAGCATCAAGACCAATGTAATGAGGAAGGTAAGCTAAGCAAAACTGCAAACACCACATAATTATAATACATTTTCCAGACTGAGTATTTGGAAAAAAAAATTAATAGAGGCTATAGTTACTCCTAAAACATAAATTAAAGCCACTTACTTATTTCCTGCAGGCATAATTAAATATAAAATACTGCTCAATTCATGAAACACCATTTTCTTTACTTTTAGCAGGGAAGATGTATTCCTCATCTCTGCTAGGCATATATGGCTTTTTTTCTAACTGTGAAAGGAGAAAAGGTTGAGCCTAAAGATCAATAAAACTTAGTACTTAAGTGTTAATTTGCCTTTCTCCATCAAACACTCAAAGGCAACTATCAATTTGTTAAGTGTACTGCAAACTCAAATTCAATCAAATTTTAGTTTTAACTGTTGCTAAGGGATAGATGGCTCTCAAACTAAGACATTACTACTTCAGCACCTTTGGAGCCTGTTTGACAAGCCAACTTGAGCTTCTGGCTCATCCACTTCGACTTGGGTTTCATGCACCAAACCTCAGTCACCCCAAAAGAAATGGGAGCACACTTTCACTTCCACCAGCATTTAAGAGGCAAATAAATCCTTCAACTACACACACTTATTAGTCACATTCAAAACTTTACATAATTCTTCGCAGAAGATGAACTCTACAAACAACCCTATCAAAGGATGTTGTCTTTATCAAGGCAAGAAAGGACAAGGACAGCACAAGTTTTTAAAATAAATATTTCCACTAGCTTTTGAAACAGCATAGGAACCTAAATTTGGAATTTAAAAAAACCACAGAAGTTGCACTGCCAAATCAGTTTTGGGATTCTCTATAATTTCATTATTATATAACCACTATTATCACGGCCTGTTAAAGGCATATTTGAAGTTATGCCTGTGCATCAGTGCTTGCCTTCCTTTGGAGAACTTTTCTTGGTTGCTACAGTTCCAAGAATACTACAAGATAGAAAGACGAGCTCCTGACTTTGTAATGTTAAATTTTAATGGGAAATGTTATAAAAAAGTTGAGTAACTTCTTATAAGGGAGAAGTCAACAATAGCTTTCAAAAAACCAAATCAATCTTCACCCCTACAAAAAATCTGCATAGTAAAGTAACTGAACTGTTAATTTTAAATCAAAACATTACTAAAACAACAAATGTTGAAATCTAAAACTCCACTTAAAACCACAAAATTAACAACCAATTAGTTACTACCTACTTGGAAAAAGCAAATCTCAAGATTTCCAATCTTCCCTAATATTAGAGTAGCTTTTCTAGGTTCTACCATATAACAAGCAAGAAATTTAACTGACAGGCTTAGTATACATCAGGTTTTAAACATGAGTAAAAGTCCAGAATCACTTTAAAAGGATCCTAATTTATGACACTCTTTTACACAGTAAATCACCTGATTATTCCACAACCCAGTAAAGAAGTGCCATTATGATCCATTCATTTTAATTTGGACTCTACAGGGCTGAAAAATATACAAAGTTTCTTATAAAGCATTACTATCACTGTCTCTACCATAAAAGCAGTTTCTGATCCCAGTTGTACCAAAATTCCCTAAATCAATGCTCTCCCACCCCAGAAGACATGGAATTTGCATCAGAACTACATCAGAAAGAGCCCGTTTTCCCTGAGTATGTGATTAAGATATTGGCAACCTTCAGAATAAAAGGCAGTTATGGAACTGGGAGCTGCCAAAGGGAAAAGCTGGCCTTCAAGTACTGAACCACTTCTAAACACTAACACAATTTTCACCTTCACGGAACTGCTCAGAAAGATTGCACTTCAGAGACAAGCATGATTATGCTACACTAATTCTGAGGAGTCATAACTGGCACTGTTTGCCCACAACAGCTGTAGGACAGGATGAACAGAAGGAACTTTTTAACTTGCATGACAAGATCTGAGGGATTAAAATCAGTCACTGATTTTTCTGCCTTCCACATTTGAACACAACCCAGTGTGTATATCTCTCCTACAGCAGAAAAAGTGAGCAGTCTGCTAAGTATAGTTACAGCACCACCATCGCCTACAAATGCTTTGGTTCAGAAGAAAAGTTTCAACCGTATTCAAGTTTGTGCTAGATATAAAAATTCCATGGCAGTACCAGTACTGGTATTTGATACTTGCTTTTATCACCAGATCTACCACAACCTTCTAAGTAGTAGTTACTCACTTGCCCTCTGCCTCTTCCAGTAAGAGACAAGCTTTCTCTATAACTGTGTACTGGATTAAAGAGAAGCCACAACTATTTAAATCAAGTACTAAGAATGAGCAGCTCAAGTGTAACAGGCTTAAGGACATGCGTCTCTCCTTCCTACTTTGAAGAGTGGGCCCTGTTGATTGACTAACGCTGCTAAAGTTGTCTGCAGAGTTTGCAGGAGTTTTATCCTTAAGAAAACAAGGTAATTCAAGCATCAAACACTTTCTGCTTGGGAGAAATAAGCAAAGAAAGAACACTTTGGTTTTTTTCCTTGAATTACGTTCTCAACACTTACAGGTGTGGTTACTGGTTCAACATTAACTCTCATTTACCGCTGTCCCCTCCAAGACTACAAAAACTCCTCTCCAAGTCTGCTAACGATCACGTACTGCTTGTCGAGGCTTATAGCAGAGCCGGGCTTTCTTTATTTACCTGCACACAGCCTAGGGACAACCCGGAATACAGACCGGCGTGCTCAGTTTCGTCCAGCTGCCAGCAAAGATCTCCCAGGATGGGAGGATGAAACACCTCTCCGGGCAGGGAAAGGGAACGGCAAGGAGGTGAGCCGGGGTAAACGGGACACAAGACAGTGTAACTCCTCCGCCACAGCCTGCAGCAAAGGCCAGGAGCCCTTGGCCAGCTCAGGGACAAGTGGGAAGCCTCCCCTTCCCCCCACGGGCACAGGCGCAGCCTCAGCACCAGGAGCCCGCAGCGACGGCAAGGCAGCCGGACTTCCCTCCAGGACGCCGCCCCTCCCGCCGTACCGGGACCACCCTGGAGCAGCAAGGGGTAACAGATAACACTATCGGCAAGGTCGGGGCCGCCGGCAGCCCAGAGGAGGAGGAAGCGCGGCGGGTCCCGTGCCGGCGGGAGGAGAGGAAAGAAGGGGAAGGGGAGGTCCCGTACCCGCGAGTCCCCGCACAGCAGCAGCTCCGGGTAGCTGAACTCCACGCAGCCCTCCTCGGTGGGGTCCTTCAGCACCACCTCCAGGCGGACCGTCTGGCGGAGCGGGAGCGCCTCCCGCGGCGGCGGCGGCTCCTGCCGCCCGCTCTGGCGCGGCGGTGGCGGCAGCGGCGGCGGCTCGGGCCGCGGGGGCTCCCGCTGCGGCGGCTGCTCGGGCCGGCCGGGGTCGCGGGGCGGCTCCGGGCGGGCAGCTCTGTCGCTGGGCGGCTCGTGCGGCGGCGGTTCCGGCGATGGCGCCTCACGGCCCGCCGGAGGTGGCTCCGGGTCGCGGCCCGCCGGCTCTCGCTCCAGCGCCGGGCTCTCGCCCTCGCGGCGCCGCACGGGTGACAGGCTAATGAACGGCACCCGGCGCGGCTCCGCCATCCTCCGCCCCCCCCCCCCCCCCCCGCCCGCCCGCCGTCCGCCGGCCCCCGCCTCGCACGTTCGGTGACACCGCTCTCCCTCCCACCGGCCCCGGCTCCTCCCTCTCCCTCCTCCCCGCTCCGCCGCCCGGTCGGAGCTACCCCTACGTTCTCCTCGCCGCCCCCGCCATCTTGGCGCCCCCCCACATAAATAGAGCAGCCCCGCAGCCCGCGCAGGCGCAGCCCGGCCCGTGTCGCTGCTGTTATTGCTCAGCTTCCCCCGGACGTCAGCGCGGCCGCCGCCGCCCACGCGCCGCGGGCGCCGGGCCCGCCCCCGGTTGCCGGGGCGATGCGCACGCCGCGACCGCCGCCGCCTGCAGCCGCGGGGGCTGCGCAGCGCCGTCCTCCTGGGGCAGCGCCGGCCCGCTAGCGGGGAGGTCCGCCGAGGTCCGCCGAGGTCCTTAGGAGCCGGCTGCGGGTCAGTCACCAGAGAAAAGCCACCCGTGCGGGGAGAGCGGCCGTTCCCAGCCTGAACGCACCGTGTCTCGGTAGCATCAGCCCACGCCGAGTGGAACAGCGGAGGACGTCGGGGTTTTACAAAACCGTGCCGTATGGCGGTGCTGATCGCAACTTGTTCCTACAGAAAAGCAGCCGCTGCCCGGGGTGCCGGTCTGCCCTCGGCGGCAGGGAGCTTGTTCAGCGGCCATGCCTGGTCTATAGAGCACCAGCTCTGGCTGCAGGCAGCAGTTGTGTCTTGTTGGGAAAGAGCTGTGAGAGAGAGAGAGGAGACGACGCGAGGAAGGCAGGGTTTGAGCAACAGCGAGACTTCCCTCATGAGCAGGAGCCGCCTGCAAGTGTTTCAGTCTGTCACCACCTACTTTGACAGACTGATGGCTGGTATTTCCAGCTGGAGGTATGCCACCAAGGCAATATGAAGTTTCAGGAAGCTTATGAACATCATGAGTATTGTATCCTCTAGCTTCATGGAAGCAGTGAAAAAGACATTACCATTTTTGGGGCATTTTTTAGTCTCGGAAATAGTAGGTAGAAGTAAGTCTATTATATTTTTTTAAAAAGTACTCATGCAAAGCAAGCAATTTACAGCTATTATTTTGCATAACGATAAAAGACTTCTGTGCATCACATTACTCCACTTTTCAAACTACATCCATCACTGTGCTTGATGTTTCCCTATCATTGCACAGGAAGCCTTTTTACTTGACTTTTTAATTTCATCTAGGCTCCAGAGAAGATTCGTGACACTAGAACAGTGTTACTGAAAGTTATCATAACAGGGAGTGATGGGCATCCCAGAATACTGCTTGCAGTGGCAAGTCACTGGAATGACTGAGCCAATCTGAGAAATGTAAACTTTGAGGCTTGAAACTTTATTGAGCTTTATAGTCTAAAGGACTTGTTTTATCTTGAAGCCTTGCATGTTGTGGTGCGACTAGCAAACTTAGTAGAGGTGGATGTATTCCTCAAATATGTTTTGGCTTTCAGCATCATAATAACATAATTTGGTAGTTGCACTTGTTCTCTGTTGAGAATTTCATACAGCTATCAGCTGATGCACAAAGTAGGAAATGTATTTCTAGATTCAAATTGATTGAGCATCCCTAAGCTCCAGACCTGTGGAACCTGCCAGGAAGATTCTGATTCTCATCAAAGTTTCTGTGTCATCTATGCCATGAAATCCTGTGATGGTAAAAAGGGGCCTTTCCTCAGAAAGAGAGCAGTTTATTGCATATCAAACAGAAATCTTATGTGAAAGTCACAGGCTCTTCTGCAGCTCTGCTGAACCTTGTTTTCAATTACCAGATGGGAGACTAGACCTTGAAATAAGTACAATAAGAATACAACAGGTAGTTTGTTCACAGACAATACTTGAATATATCCATGGAAAGTGATAAACTAAGTATTTTAAGTATGTAATGTAAAACTCCATTCTGTCTTTAAGTCTCCTAACTAAAATATAGGGAACTATATTCATAAGTAATCCATGTAGGGCATGGCGGAAGAAAATCAGCTCTACGAGTATCTGAATCCAGTGCTTCATATTGTCTTGTAGTGTAGATATACGTAGAACCACATCTTGGTCAGATTTTTACATGCTTTTAAAGTAGGAAAAAAAAGCTGGAAAGAAACAATCATCATTCAACTCATGGCAGGGTTACAGAGAAACCAGAAGTAGTTCTTGGAAATAGTTTCAGGTGACCATTTGTTCTGAAATTGCCAACCTTGATATTAGAAGCAGCCTTTCACATGTGAGGTAACTATGAAATAGTAATTTATATGCCCCCTCTTTCTTTCTCCTAGGAGTTTAATTAGACAAGTAAACCCTCGTATTTCTGTATTATCTAACCTCTAAGCATCTTGGCATGCACATAACATTTTTATAAGGCTTAGTATATATTTATGCAACTAGACAAACAGCAGTTCTGGATGTCTGCATTTTAAGTGAAGTCATTAAAAACAATTTGCTCTGAGTACCTGAACTAAATCAAAAAGAACCTTGGAAGCAGATTTAAGCATAGTAGTTACTGGAATATGTTAATGTTACATTTGGTCTAAGTTACTAGAGCAACTCAGAAAAGAGATTGACTAGATCATAAGCTCTCAAGGAATTTGGTTTTGAATACACCAAAGAGTTCAAGGTTTGTACAATTTTGATTTGTAATTTATCCACACTATTTATTCTGTTTTGATACCTGTTTTGTTCTTTGTCATTAAGCTCCATCTCAGGTATTGTCTGTACATAGTATAATGTCCTGCCCTTGTCAGTACAACACAAAATTTAACAAGTGTCATTTTAAAAAAGTAATTGGAGATGTGCTGCCAGTTATCTTGCTTTCTCTCAGGATATGGCCATGCTAAAATAGTCCAACATTGAATACAGATTCCTTCTCTTTGTATGTTAACTGAAGGACACAGAGAGGCACATTAAGAGTTTAAAATAATTCAACAACTACACAAAGAGAGTAATTTTTAGGTGATAGTGAAACTGCTTTTTATTTCACTGGTGAAAACCAGTATGAGAAGATCAGAATAAGTAGATGCTTGGAACTACAGATGGTACAGCCACATCAGTGAGTGGCAGTTTGTTGACCTGACTCAGTTTCAAATACAGAAAACAGAGACAGACCAGCAAATTGCAGAGGCCTCTACTTTGGTGGAGGTGGAATCCTCCTGCTCTGCTTTGGACTGTCTTCTCTGTAGCACTCTCATGCTTTTGGGCTGTTTGTGTTGGTTGTGGTAGAGTACCATGTTTCATTACAAACCGGTGGTCACTGCTATCCTGGACCTCATGGAACCCCTTGGGTAGCTTCCTCTGGGCTGGACACTCCACAGCAGCAGGCCCAGGGTCCTAGCAGAAAGCAGGGCTCTCCTTATCATCATATATATTTGTCTCCAGAGAGCTTGTTTTCAGCTTCAAAGGCTATTACTTTACTTCTATGAGCTATGAGCCTCTTGCCCTTGGATGGGAATGCTCTGCTTGTGTAATAATATTACATAATAAGCTTAGGTGGCATGGCAGTTTATTCTTTCCTTTCCTTAAGGGGAACACTGGGATCTATAGTAGAGATAGGAGCTGTAGTGGCAGCCAGCTCATACTAGTGGCAGTCACATCTCCACTGCTCAGAAGTCTTCAAGACAGAGAATATCCTCATTGACCATCAGCTGCTTCCTCACTATATCCTTGGTTTCTTATGGTCCAACCACACATCTTGTTGATCGTTGTGGTCCTTTCACTGGAACTGCTGGCACAGCAGCTGCAGCTTCCATTGCTGTGTCAGATGATACAACTGCAGGTAGATTGGTGTTTATGAGCTTTTACTAGAACTGCTGCTGCATCACAAGAATCCACTGCACCAACAACATGGCTAGCATTGCTGGTTTTCTGTTTAATAAGGATTTCTGAATTCCAGTGTGCTTTTTTTTTTTTTTAATTTCTCTTTTCTCTTACAGCTTTACTAAATTGCTCTCTCTTAGGCCCAGAATCAAGAAATAAACCACCTGCTTTCTTTCCAAAATGAACACCAGTGCCTTTCATACCATTTAGAAAACTGATTCCTCCCCCTCATATTTTTGATATTGTTTTCTTTGAAGTAAAAATACTGTTTCCTGAAGAATATACCTCTAGCTTTCTTTACTCAGGCACATGTATTTAAGAACTGTTATCAGCAGCTCTGCCACAGCCTTGAGAAGTCTGAAGTACACTTTTCAGTGAAGTAAACTGTTTGAAAAGACTGTAGGCAGGTAAAGAAATACCAAACTCATTCTAGAAAGGCTGTGTGCCTTAGCTTCAAATAATTGGATCTCCTTTGGCAGAGCAGTAATATTAATTTGTGACAATTTCAAAGCAGAGGAACTGTGATAATGAACTTTATCCCTTGTGTTTTTATTTGCTCCCTGTGAAGTGCTCAGGCCTCACTTACTGGAGAATTTGAGCCCAAGAGACAGTGACCTCCTCTCCAGAGCTTTAAAGAAATGCTTTGAACAAATCTGACCAGAAGTGCAAGGTTTCAATGGCAGTAGGAAGTTTTAAGAATGGTAACAATTTTTATGCAAAAAGTAGTTACTGCTCCTGTAACTGGAAGCGCTTTTTACCCCTAGAAGTAGATTTAGGTGCATCTTCTGCTCACTTGCTGAGATGAGGAGTGGTATTCCAACACAAAATAAATGGCATGACTGTGTATGTCAGAGGTAGCTGATGAAAACAAAATGTTGGCTTTTATCTCATGTAAGCTAGAAATCAGGGCAAGCCTTCATGTGAAAGAAGTCAAGGGATTTACAGGAAGGGATATGTCATGGTAGTGTGAGTTCTTCAACCAAAGGTAGGGGTGTTATAATCCCTGCTGTTCAGAAGAATTTTCTCAATGAGAAATTTAAAGCTGACATAAATTCTGAATGACTGGTGGTCTTTTAAGGCTTTCAGAATATTGCAGCATTCTTTAAGCTAATATATAAGACTGTTGACTTAGAGGAACCTCAGAGAAAATTCAAAGCCTCAAGAGCTCCATTTAGATGGAGTTCCAAGTTAGGAAGAAAAAGCAGAGAGAGCATTCTTGCCAAGGAAGAGCATGCTGCTTGGAGTTATTGTGGGAACATCTTCTGAGCCTGGAGAGAAGATGAAACATTAAGACATTAAACATCAGCTCTCAAGTAGGTGCACTTACCACGTGGAATATGGGTCATTTGTTCCTTTGGGTAACAGTAGCAAAATCAATTGTAACTAACAAGATAAGAACACTTTTCTAGTTCCATATTATTTTTTACTTAATTATTTCTGCTTCTAGTGTTAAGATTTCTTGCTGGAGGAAGCATGCAACTTTTGTCCTTAAGCTTTCCTAGTGCTAAGGGTGAACTCAGTATACTGCATTTGACAAATAAGCTGTAAACTTCTATAGTAGTAATGATTCCAGGTGGTGTGTGGACTCTGTCTTAAATGACATTAATTTGGGGATGTCAGCCCTTGAGAAGCTTTGTCTGACAAGCAGTGAATCCCTAGGAAATTCCTCTTTGCAGGTTTACTCTTTACTTTTCTAAGAAGGAAGGAAAAACAGGGGGGAAAATTTAGTTACCTTCTAAGTGATGACAAGAAAATTAAAGCCACTGAATTATCAAAATAACAAGCAATAGGACAAGATAAAGTTACCTCAAATTGCACCAAAGGGGGTTTCAACTGGATATTAGGAAAAATTTCTTCATCAAAAAGGTTGTCAAGCAATGGAACAGGCCACCCAGGGAAGTGGTTGACTCACACTCCCTGGGGATATTTAAGGCCTGTGTAGCTGTGGCATTTAGGGACATGGCTTAGTGGTGGCTAGGGTACTGCTGAGCAAATAGTTGAGTTCAATGAACTTAAAGTTGTATTTTTCAACCTTAACAATTCAATGGTTCTTTAAAATAACCTTGTAGTTGAAATCCTGGACTTTTTTTGTTGTTTGTTTGTTTGGTTTGTTTTTGTAGATAGGAAGAATACCAAGAAAAATCATCAGAAATTAACACAGAAAGGATTTTGTAGAGGAGTACCTAGTTATTTGTGTGAGCACACGCATGCGCGCTGCATACCCATACACACACACACACACACACACACACACTTTTTTCCTTAAAAATACAAGTATATAGAAAGGGAGCAGACTTCAGTGAACTGGCAAAAAAACTTAAACTGAGGAGCATCTGCCTGTTACATGTTGATTGTGACAATCACTTAAACCATACCTAAGCAGAATTTAAAACTGAAGAGGAGCTGTAATTGAAAATAATGGACTTCCTTAATGGTAGCTCTTTTATGATTCACACTTGCTCCTTTGAAAGTGTAAAAACACCTAGATGTTTAAAGAGATTGAGAGGGATTATGCGCTCTGGGGAGTTGTCCCTCACTTTTTTCCTTATTTGCACCATTTCTTTAAAGATCCTTGTGGCATGGGATGCTTATCTCCGATGAAAAGCCTGTTCTATCAGGCCAGCACCCCTGGAGGCAGCCAAAGATTACCAGGCTGTCTGAAACTTTGGAGTCAGGTTATTGTTTTATCTCTGCATTGTTGTCTGCTGGTTTTATTCTCCCAATAACAGTGAAAGCCACACAAGAATATGAGTCATGATTTCCTGTAGCTCTGCCACCCTTCTGTAACATGAGTAAGAAGGACTAGTCAGGTAGGGAGTTCTGTTTGAATTGCAGTTTCTACACTAAAAGCAGTAGTAATGCTGTTTGATGAGGTAAAAGGGTCTGGAAGTAACTCTCAGAAGCACAAAAGATAATGTGCCACAGATTTGCCCTCTCAGGGTTTCCCTTGTGGGTGCTGACCTAGGAGAAGACAAACACTCTCGGTCTCCTTGAGAGTGGACTTGGGCAGACTGCTGGCTCGAGGAGCCTTGGTCACTTGCCACGATGATATTTCCTAGTTTTTAACAAAATATAAATATTGTGGTAATTATAGGAAACCTATTTTTATTAAATACTGTAATATGTTTAAAATTATTATAGTTACTGTTCAGACAACACCTATCATGCAATGATCATCCTCCCAAAAAGGAGATTTTCATGTAATACATACATGGTAGATGGCAAAGCAACCTTCTAAAAGTTATTAAGACATACAACATAATATTTGCTGTGACCTTGAAGAAATATTTTTCTTTTTTGTTCCTCCTTTCACTTTCAGGCTGGTTTTACCAAAACTCCAATTTCCTAACCAAGTTTTTTAATGCCTCTCAGCACTTTGGAAACTGCTTTTACTGATGCAAGTTCCACACCTAGGTAAGTGCACATTATCACAGACAGATGAGAGTGACTGCATAAACAAATTACCACATTTTTAACATTCATACAAACTTATGATCAGAATAGTCAGAAGCATACTTTGCATGTGCAGTTCAGCATTTTCATACTTCCATGATTTTATTTCCAAGCCAAACTGCCTTCAAAAAAGCAAAGCACATATTTATCACTGAGAATTAACTACATACTGAAAATGCAGATTCAACACAAAGTTGCGTTTGATTTGCCACAGCATTAAAAATAGCATCTGAAAAATTATATATGAAAAACGATTTTTCATACATGAGTAATTTAAATAAACAAATGAAATTCTTTAAAACTATTTTCTTTCCACTTCAAGTTGGATTTTCAGAAGACATGACATGAAGTTTTTTGAGCATATTAAAACAAGTGTAGAATAGCAGCAATAGAAGTAATAATTTTAAGAATATACATACCTAAAATGCTTGTGAAGATAAGCAACATTTTCTGTAAAACAGTTCTATTTCAGATGTCATTTTTCTGACCTTGAAAGAATTACCCCAGACATTGGTAAGTAATAGTACAGTACTCTTATCTGAACGCTTCCTCACTGTTTTAAGAGACTGAGTTATTCTTAGTGTCATGCTGCTTTCTAGTCTTCCACAGGACCTAGTGTTTTACAAATCTGAAAATATCTTGCCTTGAATGCTTGTGAAGTGGGAGTGAGGCAAGTCATGCTCAGAGGTGGTGCAAGTGGAGGAATTGAGAAGTGGAAAACAGCAGTACTTCAGCAGTAGTCTGGTAATCCTGTAAGGCCCATCACATTAATGGGGAGACAGGAAGGGAAAACAGTAGGGAATGAGAATGTGCAGAATGAAAAGGTGACAGAGTGATAAAGCCTGCTTGAGAACAACTGGCTAAACTGAGTCAGGAGTCTTGTAAAGCTTGCCTCAGAAATTACTTTGATGTGACCAGAAAATAGCTCTTCTGCCTTTAAATGGTGGGGAAAACCACCACAATTTTATATAGACAGCTTCTCAGTTTGTTCACTAATGACTAAGTTCAGCACATGTGGCATCATGAATAAGTCAGACAAAAGACTGAACTGGTAGAATGAAAACAATAAGGATAATCATCAGTATGGGAATATACCAGGCAGGTTATGACTTAGTTTATCAGGTTTTGTAATTTAATATTTGTAACATTTTCTTAGAGACAGCTTTCACACACAGATGCATGAGACACAATGACATCATGTGATATGAGTAGTTCACCAGCTCTGCAAATAGGATACTGAGTTTTGTCACATAATGGCTCCCCATATAATGGCCTCATCCATTAATGTAAGGCAACAAAAAGAGTACAAGTAGCTTTAGAGTACAGATGCATAATGATCCCATCATGCTTAAGAAGGACAAAATCATCCAAGAAAATTGTAGCTGTTAAAATGAGCAATGCAGCTGTTGGAATTGGAGCATGGTTCTTTACTACATGATGTAAACAATGTCAACATTATTACATGTGTTCTTAAAATGTTACCTTTTATAATTCTGCACTGTTGTGTTTTTTTCACAGAACTGACCACATAGAAGTTGCTTACAGTGATCAAGGTGGAGTCTAAGGTTCATTACTAGTCTCCAGTTAAAGGCCAGCTTAAAGTGTGGTTTAAGGACTGCAAAAAACTCAATGCAATCCCTAGGCTCATGGAACAGCACACATAGTATCCCACTTTTTAGTTTGATTCAGCTGTATCTGAGAATCACCACAAACTATGAGACAGCATATTTCCTGTTCAAATAAATAAAGACCCATGGTCTTGAAGGTCTATCATAAAAACATATTAAATACCATTATTTATTTTACTGCATTATTTAAAACTCTTCTAAAGAATTACTAAGAATAATACAATGTGAAACAACTAAGCACAATTTAAGCATGTAAGCATGAATTGAAACAGTTGTTCTCTTTTTATTTGAAGAATACACTGTATCACTGTCTTCTCAAAAGTCACAGATCTTACTAAATAGAGACATTACTTTTATTTTTAAATCTACAAATAGATGCTAGTGTAATTCATCAATTAAGCAAGACCTATAAGGAATTTAGGAGCTGTCCCATGCCCAGAGATGTGAAATGCCTGCTTTATTTGTTTCAAATGAAAGCTTAAACTCTACAAAGTCAAAGGTAACCTTTGTGTGTGTGGCTAAATGTGATTGCCGGGCCAAAAGAAGAGTTGTTACAAATTATGCAAAAGGACTTGAGCAACTGGACTCTATCAGCATCTTCAGCATCTCTGGGATGCTGAAAGGCTCATTTAATAAAGAATGAATGGGAAGTATCTCCTATGACATGGATCTTTTATAAGTTTAGTTGAATGTAACAGCGCTGCAGTTCCTTCAACTGCAATGCATACATTTCTGGTGTCATAAACCTAATTTAAAAGCATAGCACAATACCATATCTGAAAGGTACATGTTAAATAAATTGAGAATGATAAATTATGAAAAGCAGCCATCAGCCATCAATAACAAGGTTGATCCTGGAAATATGGAGGATCCAAAATAGCCCTTGATGACCCAGATATAGCTGTAAAACTGTGCTAATAAATAGCTACAGAGAAACAAACTAGTAATTAGTTGAGATAAGTAGTCATGCAGAGATACCTGCATTAGCTGGAAAACTGAGCCAATCTGAACAAAATGTATTTTTGTAGAACAAAAGGTAGGCAGTCTCTTTCAGAGGACAGACTATATTCTGAAAAATACCAATTCTAGAAAAATCTTAGATATCATGTCCCAGCCAAGAACCAGTTTAATGCAAGGTTCTCCCATGATAATGTGGCAAAAAGGGTGAATGCAGTCTTTGAGTACCCATGCAGAAGAATAGCAAGCAGCACTATGGAGAAGCATATTCCAATGTTACATACAGAGATAAATTATGCCCAGTGCTAAGCAGCCATATTTAAAAAAAAAAAAAAATCTGTTGGCAAACCAACTGCCAGTGTTCCAGCCAGCAAAACACCTTTACAGGGGAAGCTGTCTTTCATATAAACAAGAACTCACTTGCTGCACTCTAAAAGATGAAAACAAAACCTCCAAAGAAAACCACAAAAAAACCAAACCAAAAATGCCAGGCTTTAATGGTTAACAGCTATGATGAACATTGGAAGAACTGAATATTAGAAAACAAGGCTAAACAAGTTGAATTTAGAACTAAGGTACAATTTCCTAAAAAGGAAATATGATTTAATAATTTGAATAAATTTCAAAATAAAATTATGGATTTTTCATTATCCATCTTCAAATTAACACTCTTAAGTTTTTCTGGCAAATATTTTATGATAAGTCGAATTAGTTATTAGATTCAATACTGGTGAAATCTACCATCTTGCACTACATAGTGTCAGGCCAGCTTATCTATCAGTTGATTAATCACTTGATTTTAATGTTACTGGTAACACTTTCATGCAATTGTCTAGTTATTCAATCACCATGTCATAGACTGAAAGGGAAGAGGGAAATTTGGAAATGAAACTTCAAAAAGAGTGAGTGGAAGTCATTTCTGGAGAAATACAGAGGAAAAATGGTCAAAGAGTAAACCAGTAGGCAAAATCTAGATGTTTTCTTCAATGTATGTATAGCTCCCATATAGTGAAGCTACAGGTAGCAACAGTCATATAGGTAATTGTTTACTTTGTGTCTGACTACCTAATAGTCAAGTTCCTCATTCATGCTCAGCTTTCTTATGAAGATCTATGAGCCAGCTTCCAGCTGAGGGAACCACATAAGCCTAAATGCCTGCTACAGTCCAGAGCTATGATGTAACATGACTTTTCTTTCACAGTGAATTTGTCACCTCCAGTTTAATTCACTTTGATGTTACTGTCATAGCTGTTGTTCAGGTATTAACAAGTTTAATTCAAAGTTGACTTTCTTATCCATCAGGAATGGGTCAGCACTCAACTAAAAGCAGTTACATGCTGTTTGGGGTTTGGCTTTCTCCACTAGTCACTATTAATGCTATGATTGCTAGCACAGTCCTTCTGTGCATTATCTGTAGCTTATTTTTCCAGAATCAGATGCTTATTCAGAGTAGAAGAAATAACTTTAATTTCCATATTCTTCCTTGAAATTATAATGATGCATCAATTTCTTTCTGCTTTACTTTTCCTTTCATTACATTATCTGAAATGCCACTGTTTCAATTTTATATTCACTTACTCTTGACCCAGTAAATGTATTGATTTCCCTGACTCTGCACATGCATTCTTCACTGCCTGCTTGCTTAATAGGTCATCTGCCTTCACTTCTAGCCATCCTATTTAGAGTACCTTGACTCCTTAAATTTCCAGTTTAGGGAAATATGGAAATGGACAGGGATAAAATTTTATCTATTCTCTAGTACCTTTAATTTCTGTATCAGCTAAGGCAACTTCTCATCTCTGTTCTTTGAATATGACCTCAGATTAAACAATGGAACACCCATTCTAGATGTATTTCTAAGGTAAAACAAACAGCAGTATTTCAGTAGTCTTCTTGTTCTGCATTTTAATAGTACCTACATATCTGTTCTATTACCAAGACCTAAATGCTAAGACAATATGTAAAATACCTTATTTCATCACTGCTCAAGGCAAAACCTTACAGTCCCCTGTTTTATCTTAAATGACAAAAGCTTTATTGCCAGTCAATAAAATGCACTGTGCTAAACCCCATGTTATTTAGCATATCAAATATGGTATTATGCTACAATAAATGAAGGTGAGTTTAAAAAAAAATTCTTCCCTTCTGCATGAAAACTTCTTGACACAGACAAGAGAAGATAAAATTGGCCCCCAAGCCCTTATGCTGCAAAGCCATCACACTTATTTCAGAAGGTTCAACCAACATATAAAATGGTCTGTAATGGATTTGGATGCTCTTCAGCTCTCCTGCAGGTTAAGCTTCAATAAAAGGAGTAATTAGATGCATTTAACATCTGCTACAAAGCCACCAATATGATTTTTTGAAGCTTTGTACCAAGATTCATAATTATATTCCCAATCTGTTTCCAAGTTAATTAAACTGAGATGAAAAAGAAAAATGCTGTTCATGAGTGAAGTGTTTTGTAACTACTTTCAGAGAAAATACTGCTCCTTTCACACCTCTTTGGCATGAGTGTAACATTGACCGTGCTGAAAAGCTTATTGTTGCTAGTGTGATGGATCAGTTTCTAGATTTAAGTACAAGTAACCACAACTATCAATGTACTTCAAGACACATGAACAATGATACCCACATTTTTTGCTTAAAGCAGTAAAACCAGACACATTGTATGGCAGAAAGGTGTGCACGTTCTACATACACCCAGCTGCCTTAGTTTCAGCAAACTGCTATAAGATCAGGACCAAGGCCATTGGCTTACCTTTGACTGATTAATAAACATGCACTTAACAATCAGCCACAAACCTGCCCTCTTCCACAGCAAAATGAATATACTATTTCAACTTCTGCAGTATGAAGCAACACAGACCAATCAGACATTCAACTGTATATTCAAATAAAAAAGCTTTAATCAATGCACAGAGAATGTGGTTCTGAATTCCCCTCAAAAGATTAAAAAATACTTCTTAGGTATTTTACAAATTAAAAAATGTAAAGTTTTCTTTTACAAATAATATACAAATGTTTTTTACTATCAAATGTATAAGACATTTTTATGTTACAGCTGTTGTCTTCTCCTAGTATTATGTATTCCCTGAACTGTTCTCCTTAAAAAAACAGGACAGCATAATAAATCCAAAAGTATAATGAATATATTGCTCACAACAGTGGTAAATGCTGAAGAAAATAATTCAAAAGATCTTTTTATCAATCAGATCGCGAAAGTTCTCATGGGAACTGTATTGACATGAATAAATGTCCTGAGTGTTAAATTTCAAAGTGAGATTGAACAATACCATCAGTCAAGTAAGTCTCCATGCACTGAAAAAGATGATAAGAGAGAAAACAATCCTTACAGACAAAAAAAACCCCAAATTAAGGTATTGATAATTGAAATTCATCCAGAAAAGTATACTCCTCAGAATATGGTTTGTATTTTACCCCAGATAGGTAATCTCTAAAAGTCCTGAAGAAAAGAGACTTTTCACAAGGGCATGTAGTGACAGGACAAGAGGGAATGGTTTCGAACTGAGATTATGTTTAACTTAGGTATCAGGAAGAAATTCTTTACTATAAGGGTGGTGAGGCACCGGAACAAGTTACCCAGAGCAGTTGTAGATGGCCCACCCCTTGAACTGTTCAAGGCCAGGTAGGAGAAAGCGTTGAGGAACCTGAGCAGCTCTGAGTAAAAAAAAAGCTGTCTGAAAGCTGTACCTGCCCATGGCAGGTTGGAACTAGGTGATCTTTAATGTCCCTTCCAACCCAAGCCATTTTATGATCATATGATTCTATGTTAAGCCTTTTGTATTATCTGATACTCTAGTACTGCCTAGTGGTATCACTGTCACCATCTCCATTTGCCACATTCCATCACTTGCTGAAGTAGGTTTGTTTGAGTCATGTAACAAATGATTCTTCTCCAGATGCTGGAAAAAAAAAACCCACCATGCAGTTCAGTAACTTTTGTGGAGGAATCTGGAGAACATTTGAGGAGCACCTTGATTTTGTACACAGTTGAAACTACTCTTAAGAAAAAATCTTTGAGGAATAGAGTGGTGCAACAGAAAAAGTACCAATGAAGTTTTAATTTAAAAAAGAAAGCAAAAAAAACCCCAAAAAAAACCAATTTGCTGTATGTTTTGAATCTCACTGCAGGACATTCTTTCTCAGCTGAGTCAACCTGCTTGAATGCCTAAAGTCCTGCAAGGAAGGAGATACCCAGAATGCATAGGAGAAACCAAGACTCTTGTCTTGCAGCCAGACATACAGTAGCAACTGACCTGGTTCATTCTGTGACACTGACTCAAACAGGGACTCTGTTCTCCTTGGCCCACTTTTTCATGACGCGAACAATGTACTCTACTTGAGAATTACCAGTGCTCTTCAGAAGGTGCAGTACTTCCCGCAGAGTCTCTCTACAAAGGTGAAAAGCAAAGATTTCAGTGAAGGTTAGACCCACTTGACACAATAAACTGCTCACATCAAACTATTTCACAAAACATGGATCCTCTGAGACAGAGAGGTCAAGTCATCTACAGTGCTGGAAAGATTAAAATGCACACTAGATAAGCCCAGAGACAAAAAAAAGCAACCAATGAAAATGTCTTGTATTCAACTGTAAAGAAATGGTAAGTTAATAAAATCACCAAAATGTAATTAGTGTGTGCATATGTAAGAATTTGTATATATACCCTCACTCCTGCAAAATTGTTCCCCAGAACAAACCAAACTTCAAAAAAAATCTTTAATGTTATTTGCTAGTCTTTAGTATGGCAACATCTAGCTCAATGCTGCTGAAGCACTTTACACATAACACAATACACATAAACACAAATAACAAGGAAATCAACATTCCTAATAGAATAAACCTATTATTATTAAGCATATATAAATCCTGCTGCAGTTTGCCAGTTAGTTTACAGTAAGAACTTAATTGCATATTTTGAAAAACAGGCAAGTTATGTGTATTTTACTGCATCTGCTGTAGTGATTGCTAAAAGGACACTTGAAAGTTATAGTAGTTAATGAGATTATTCCAGCAGAGAAGTGAAAAGAAGGAAGGTGTAGAAGCCAAGATACACACCTACCAGTCATCTAGGAAATAGCAACTTTGGCCAGAAGACAATGGGCATCTGGCATCACAGCAGTATATTCACAAGGGAGCAGTTCTTAAATACAGCTTCACTACTCTCTCTCATTCCCCCATCCAGTGAAATGGGCCGAAAACAAAATTATCAGTAACACAGATGATTTCCTTTAAGCTTTCATCAAGTAAGTATAATTGCATGACACGGTCAATGTCTTCAGAAGGCAAATTTTAATGAAAGTACAGTCTTATCTACTCTTTGTTTAGAAAAATCATGTCCTTCCTACAGTGTTGAGTAAATGTTTCCTTAGTTCTGTTCTATGCATTTTAAAATGTCATGTTATAGTTTTCCATTCTTACACCATCAACATGAAATGATCTTGGTTTCCCCCAGTAAATGAACATACTATTACACTTATAACCTAGCTTTTCCTAGTGATGATGACTAAAGTATTTTGGTATTTTATAGTCCACAGTACTTGCTCATAAATTATTTTCTACCATATATTCTATAACTGTTGGTGTGGAAGATACACTTTCAGCCGAAAACTGCATATGGAGCTTCTGGATGGAGTGTCTATTCTCTGAAAGGTCAATAAAAGATTGGAAGATGATATGTAGTCCTAAGGCTGAGGTTATGATTCTGGCTTACAGCTAGCTGAAAATAGGAGAAGAGCAAAATAAATTCAGATACAACACAGAATACTCACTTTGCTTCTCGACCAGCTAAGATCATTTGAAATACACCCACACAAGCACCTCTCTTGCCTTCCCAGTATTCAGGATTATTGTCCAGTCTCTCCAGAACATCAAAGGCTTTGGCTGAATAGTAAAACTGACGCATCTGCACAGAAAGTGAAACATTATTCCTGACCACCTTTCAGAAGGGCATTAAAAACACTGAGCCCAGTTTTCTGAAATCAGCAGTAAACTGTAGAAGCAATGTGCATTTTCCTGTTTTTCTGTAGGCAGCAAGTGACACAGAACAGGGACACTGCAGTTAGAGAAATGGGAAACAGGTCGTATTACAACATCTTTTTTTGAGGTGCACTTATCTAGTGTTGTACCAACCCAAAACTCTTGACAGAATATCAACTTCCAACTAGTCCAGACATGTGAAAATGAAACCACATTTCCTCATGTAGACATGGCCACATAAATTTGTTTATCTTCTGGGTTTAACTTAATATTTTTTCTTCGCTGTTACAATATTGTACAAAAGAAGATTCAGTGACTCTATAATCCAAAATTTTCCCTAGCTTAGGAAAATCCAGTGTGTACCCTATCTTTTCTGCCTTAGGTTCTCTACTTGTAATTAGGAACCAGGAGAAAGTTGCTTGGCAAGTCAATGCAAAAGGAGTGACCAGATTAACTGTGGCTTTTGAAGTCAGCATAGCACATCTCATGTGGGCTGTATGAGTGCTCTCCACTTGAGCAAGCCTGAAGGACAATGCTGTTTGTGACTAGCATCTTCCCATGAGCGATCACAGAAGGTAGATTGAGCATAACCTCCTGTCCTTTGGTAGCTAGAAGCCTGCAGAAAAAAAAAAAAGCAGGCTGTGGGAGCTACATTTGGAAACCTTAGTCAGAGAAACACTGGTACTACAGGATGAGTAATAATTCCCTTTTCTTCACATAAATGTTGATTTTAACCACTGGGGACTGGCAAAAATGTATGGGAATAAAAATAGTTAGTATTGACACTATCAGATGTGTCAGCTAAAAAGAAAAATTAGAATACTGATCTATCCAAATTAGTATCTGATCTAGTTCCACTAATCAGGTACAGGTTTAATTTTCTCCTTCTATCTGACATAAATCTAGGAAATACTTCACCCCAAGTCATGCGCTGTTCCCCATATGGACAAGATGGGCTATTTCATAAAAAGCATCAAGAAATTAGCATGAAATCCTGCATGCCAACTTCCTCACTGAACAATTTTTATCAGCACAGCAATGAGGCATCCAGCTACACCACCTCTCAGGACACTGCTGACCTTGTTCCATTCATGCTCATTCTGTTTTCTGTTGAGCAAAGCCTAATGCAACTGCCTTCCTAAGTTACATCTCTGGTGCTGTCTGTGGAACTCCAATATAATGTAATGTTTCAGAAACAACTGAAAAATGCCATATAAAATCAAACAACATGGACCTTGCCATTTCGTTCAAGAGGTACAATGGCTCCTCGTGTAGAAAGACAAATTATATTACTAAAGTAACAATTTTGGAGCAGTCATTTATGGCCATATGTAGACACATAATTAGGCTGAAAAATTTAGTTCTATAAATGCAGCTTTTAAGAGCTCTAGAAAATTCAAAATGTGCACCTACTTCTCCTCTTCAAGACAAGAAGCTTTTGAAAAGAATTAAGATAAAGCAATCAACTGATTTAAGTGAGACTTTAAATTATCCAGGGAGAGATTTTACATGAGGTCTGATTTTCAACCTGCTTTCACAAATTGCATCTATGGGAAACACCAGAGGCATAGTCACTTGTTTGAGCAACTAGACTTTTAAGGGTAAGATGGTAACTTAGTACTTGAAAGATGTACAAGGGATAATTCTTTCAGTTTTAGAATACTACTTTTGAGATCACAAGGAGTATCTCCCATTACAAACTTTAAGGAAAACACTATACTGTCCTGGAAAAAAAAAAAAAAAGAATGAGGTATCTTGCTAAATCTATGCTAGATTTTTTTTCCTTTAAAGTTTTTTGTCCTTTCTACCCATAGTAGGATTCTCATAGTAGGAGAAACAACTGTTATTATTGTAGCTCAACTATGCAGTAATTTACCAACATTTTAATGAGTTCTCTACCAAGAAGGCCTGTAGGTACTTATGATACTAATACTGACTAATCCTTGCCAACTCATCCACATTATTAGACATCCTGTCATTATTAAAGAAAATTCACTAGTGATGACAATGATAAAAAGTATATTAAAAAAATTGTTGGTACAATCACTGAATTAACATGTCATACACCAAGCTCTAAAGAGAAAACTCACTTTGTAACAATCATTTGCAATGAGCTGCAATAGGTTAAAGGAGTCCCCTGATGTTTCCATCTTCAGATAGAGCTTCCAGGCTAGCTGTGGTTTCTTATTCATAATATCTGCAATAACAAGAAAAAGCTGGAATTGTGAAAAGAATATGCTATGCACAATATTCAGTGGCAGGTGGAACAGATATTTCTGTATTTCTTTTCCTCAGCCGTGAGCATGAGGCTGGGAAGGGGCTTATCCTTATCTTCTGCCTTACTAGTGATAACAGCCGATTCAGCAGAGAATACCAGTGTCAAAAGGAATAATTACAGTGTTTACATATTAATTTATATTAATAAACAATAAACAGATAAGCAATAAGAACAACTCTCATGATTTAATTTAATCCGTGATTAAGGGACCGAATGGAAAGCATCAGAGAAGTTTTTTATGCAGGACAATGAACGATGGCAAGCCATTTATATGGTAGGATTTAGGATTGTGTGTTCTTATACACAAAAAAAATTTGAATTGCCACCAAATTGAGGTCTTTAATACTTGGTGCCCATGTCAGTCCAAACATTATATTCCCATGATTCACAACAAATCAAAAGGAGAGGGCAGAGGTTGAAGCCCCTCCAAGCATAACAAAACTTGTCATTACTACAAAAAAATGTTTCTAAATTCCTGAGATGCCATGCTGGTTTTAAATTTGTGTATAAGACTAGAATTTTTCATTGGTCTTCAACTTTAAACATCACTGGTATACACAATTAGAAATAAATTAATCTGAATCTTCTGTCTCAATGAGTAGAAATTCTACTAGGGTGTTTAAACACAAAGGTTCTATTTCTTGGTGATAAAAAGCCATTATCTTGAATCTATGGTTGGTATTCATAATTCCAGGTTCATTCAAACACTGGGAGAAAAGAAAATGAAAGTAAGTTTTCCTTTCTTTTTCAAGCCTTAACAGCTGCTCTGAGAGTACCTGGCTATTCACATAAGGATCAGTCTTGTGCTTTTTCAAAAGAGGGACTGTTTAGCTTGTTATTTCTGTGTCCACTGTGTCTATACTAATATTGCAGGTAGAATGGATGGTAATCAACAATAAACACGTAACACCAAATCACAGAATTTATAGACTCTTCTCATTTAGGAGGCAGCAAGACGTCAAGTTTGATTTATTGCTCATCAGTTCCAAATACCATATACAGTGGTAAACAGCCAGTTCTCAATTTCTAACACCAATCTACCTATAGTAATGTAGTTCTGTGCTAACCCAATGTTTTTTGACCTTCTCTTCAAGAATTTGGTATAAATAGTATTGAGGTACTAAACAAAAAATTACATTGTTATGCAAAAGGATGCATTTCTGGTACTTTTTGCCCCTTGGAAATATTTCAGCATTGAATTGTTTACTACTCAATCCCTAATTGTACTCTGACATTAATGTATTATAATGTGATCTGTTAGTAATTTACATACTTGACACAAAAAGATAACTATATTAATCATTCCCATAAAAATTCAAATAAAACATTCATACATAAAACACTCAAACACAATCTGGTACTGCAGCTTAATTAGAAAGGAAATAAACTGACACATCCTAAAACAGAGTCATAAATAGGCATCCCTATGGGTGATGTGACTGTCTGGAAAGATCATGTTAGGAGATGTTTACTCCATTTGCAATACGGCATAACATCCCAAAGCATACACATTTACATTTCAGGTAAAACTGCTGAAAATAGTTTGATAAGAAAACATTTTCATATTGAGGCACTGTAAGGAAAATGAATTGGCCTAAGGAGTCTCAGACTCGAGTCCTTAGAAAAGCCCACTTCTATACTATTTTGTATGTGGCACTGCAGATGTCTGTGTACTGAGGTGTACTCTGCAGTGTTTTAAAAACTGGTAAATAACAGTAAATAAGATTTGCCATACAATATTAAACACAGCAAAAGTTTCCTAGATTCAAGGAAATTCAAGGAAAGAACTCTTATAAGAGTTTTTGGAAGAAAAACACATGCTGGAGATTATAATATCCCTCAGGCACAGGAGTTTTGACAACATATAAAGTAACATGGTAGGAAGAAAAAATACTGTGTGTGCTTGCCTGATTCCTCTCTTCCCTAGACATCTGACAGTGGCTAACCTTGAAGGCAGACAGACCCTTGAGCCTGACCCAGTATGAATGCTTCTATTTTGTGTTTTACTCTGAACATTTTAGAATTGCAACTCAGTCTTTTAAGACAGAAAGTCTTCACTCAAGCAATTGAGTTGACAATTGAGAAGAAAAAGGGTCACTGGTCAGGACAAAGCTGCATTGACAGTACTATAACAGCACTGCACTGAAGCAGTAATTGCTTATAAAAGCCAGAGGTATGAAAAGTGCAATAATCACCCACACTATAACTAGTGCAATCAGCTTTTCACTTTCATAGTCCTGAAACCACCTACAACCTTAAATTCAATTAGGAGAGTGGATTGCCAAGACTGACGCAAGAGAGGAGGATCTGTATTCTGCAATGCTGAAAGTAAAGTGACTCACAGCAGCGAGCCAGCCAGCTAAGGTAAACAAAATCACTTTTTATCTTCTCACTCTGGATCAAAAGGAACACCTGCAGGAAGAAGGAAAATAAAAGATTATACACGCATATACTTTTACACAAACAGAAGGCAAACCTTCCTCATTTCAACACACAGATAAGGTTTAAGTCACACAAACAAGTGCTCATGAGAAGAGTATGGGTATGCAATTGCAGTGTAGGGGGCATCCCTCTGTTTGGAGTAGGTGGAGGATTCACACAGTGCCCTGTTTATCATGGGACTTGTGCAGCTTTGGAACACCAAGCTGTGCAGAGGGTGCGGCCTGCCCTGAACAAGTGCCAGTGGCGGCCATGCAACACAAACAGCACAAAGGAACACTGGGTCTGTGGGAAAAGCTATTTGGAATGTGTTTGTTTAGAAAGCAATACAAGCAATTGTATTAGCATCTTCTTGAAATACTACAAGTTTCACATATAGATGAGACTTTCCTTCCATACATGTCAGATCATTCTAGGTCTGCAATAAGCCATTTCTAACCATTTTGGTTTCAGTAAGATTTTTCAAGCAAAGCATCCATCTTTCGTACCTTCTCTACAAATACAGGTTTGTTACATTCTGCATAAAAAGGGATGTGTGGGGGAAGTTATAAATTTTAAAATGTACTCTGGCTTTGCTCAAAGGAAAAAAAAGCTATTTATGCCTCTCCCAAGTATATTTGCAACTATACTGGATGCTACTGGCAAAAATCAAAATACCTTTATAGGAATAGATGTATGTACTGGAACAGTGAGTTACACAAATTACTGACATTTGTATTGCTTAAACATTGCTGATCCCCTAATTTAGAGGGGGAGGAGAAGGAGTAATAGTCAAGAAATAAAAAGAAAGCAGCATTATCACTGTAAGTAGCACTTTATCATATGTTTTATTTTATTATGTCCAGGGAGGTATGCTTTTAAATAACTTAGTAAGTGCTGTATGTAGATGTTTTACAAGTTTGTGAGACACTGGGGAAGACTGAGCTTCTTATGGAACTGCCATCATGACCCAAAATCAGACATGAGGCTAGATGAATCAATGTAATTATATAATTCTGGTATTTAAATGCATCACCTATATAACACAAGTTTCTATAGAACAGCTTCTAAAAAACATAAGAGGAAAAATGTAGATTAATGGGAGTTTACAAATTTGTGTTTCTTTGTTGCCTAGTTGCTGCTAAAACTTACTTATAGTATTATCATTTTTATGGAGTTTCAGGAATCAGCATAGCCTGCTAGCATAGTTTTGAAAGATTTTCCTGAAGCTAAGTGAATTGAAAACTTGTTGAATTGAAATATATATCCACCTTCCTTACAGTCTTGGATATTTTTCTTAAAGAGAGGTGCAATTTTGGGTCATAAAAATGAAAGGGTAAGGGTGCTTGATGGGAGGGTAGAGATGAGGGGGGGAGAAAAGTTGTAAAGCCAGGGGGGCTCTATTGTTGACAAACGTGGATAGTTAAAAAGTTAGAAAGACTGGAAAAACAAAATAAAATATAAACCCCAAACCAACCAAACCTATACGATTCACTTTAGACTATGTGGTGTAGGATTTTTTTTTTTTTTTTGTGGCTTGCCTTCTTTTCTGGTCTTGTGGAAAATGTTGCTTCCACATTCATAATAGCTATTTGCTTTTGCATATTTTAGTTGTAATTAAGTTTCTGCTGCACACAGACATAAAAAAAGTACTGGGTGTAGAAGTTAATCTCTTCCAGCTGCATAGTAATACTGCTGAATAAGATAGTGAGCACTTCCTCTTTTCCTCCCACATATCCCAGAGGAAGATTTTTCTTAAAACACAAATTTCTAGGGACACCTAGAAGCTCTTAACTATTCAGTGTCTTTTACTTAGCACGCCCTACTCAGTCTGAACAAAAAGAGTGCCCGGGATGCCAGACAAAGCTTAGAAAATCTGATTAAGAGGCCATTCTTTGATCAATTGGAGGTAGCTGCAAGTACTGTTGTGATGCACCACAAGCAACATGACTCCCTGTATACCTCACATTACAAGATTAGCAAGATAATCTTTTCTGAATAGTGCTCACTGAGAGTTTCAGTTCTCCTAAGAAGAGGAAGATGTTCCACAGAACCTGCTTAGTTTCAACCAACATGAAGATCTGGGTTGAAGAAAAGGAAGGAAAGAGGGGAATATGGGGGAAATGTTTTCATTGCTTTTTTTTTCAAAGAAAATAAATACATACCTCTTCAGCTTCACTAAAATTGCCCATTGCAGCTTTGGCTTGGGCATAGTTGAAGTTAAAAGTATCATTGTTGTAGAAGTAACTCTGAAAAATATGGACAAACCCCAAATAAATACAACAAAAAAATCTCCTCCCATGATAAAGCAACATTAAAAATACATTCCCCCGTCTCAATCTGAGTCAAACCATATAAAGAAGACAATGGGAAGGAAAAGAAAATCCCACATTAGGAACATATGCTATTTATAAACAGTGGGCAGAAGAATTATGGACTAGCTTTTCCATCCTACATTCATGACTACAAACACTGCTGAAACATTCCACAATATGAACTATGAGAGATCTGGAAAATGTTCCAAGCTTAAAATTGCAGTGGCAGCTTTTGTGGGTATAATTTTCACTTGGGGCAAGTGAAGACATGCTGTGCTGCCATGGTCTCTCACTTTCCAAGCACTTATTTCACCCCTAGGGTGGGTAAATAGGCAGTTGACTTCCTTGAGTCTTAAAGGCAGTTTAAGACAAACAAAACAGTTTGTTCTTCCAAGACTTGTCAAGTTTTGTCAAGAGATCCTGTACATCTGGTTATGTGATGGATGCTAATCTGACAAACTGAGTCTCGTGATGGAGGTGAGGCCACACTACTGGGCTGTAGCAGGCAGCACACCAGGTAATAGCACTACTGTAAGCAAGCCTTGCTTTAAGGTACCCTTCTCTGTAGCTGAAGTGCAACACTGAGTTTTTCCCTCCCATAACACTAGATATGAAACATCTGGTTTAGGATATATCAGATTCAACTAGCTGTATCTTCTCTGAAAAGATACATGGGTCAAAGCAGTAAATGTAACTCAAGGTACAGGTTAGGCTGATATTTGGGGTTGACCTGATCACAGCCAGATTGAAGTATAACTCAGATGACCAAAAGTCAGCTGTGTTTTACATTCAGCACTGTCCCACACTGCTGGACCAGTAGAGCTGGCAGAGGTAAGATAGAACATGATACCAGCTGTAAGCATGAATGGGATTGAGGATCCCTGCCCAGCAGCCATGCACTGCTTATGAGAAAGCATGGAAAAATAGGTGGTTTATCCAATATAGTTACTGCAAGAAAGCACCTCTGTGTGCATAACGGAAAGGTGTAGGGAAGAGAAATGTTTTTCCTTATACAACATTTATAAAGGAAGATCAGACTTTTGGTTTTTTTCCCCTCTTTAGAGTGAGGAGGAGGTAAAAAGCATAGTTGGGACTGCACAAAAGGTAAACAAAGCAAGGCACAAATCCCTTTCCCAGTAGTATCTTCTTTCATGATATAGGGACACTGAGGAACAACTTCCTTTCACTGTCATAGGCAGTCTACAAAGGGTACTGATTTAGTTCTCCCACACACATCAAGCTAGTGCCTTGAAAGGAAAGGTGAGGGATTGCCACTATTTGCCAGAAGTGCAGGTCTCACCCTAATAGTCTATTGTAGCATGCACAAGACAGCAAATACAGCAAGCCGTGTGACAGCATGAGGATGAACCGATTGGGGTGAACCTTAAGCTCAGTTTGTGAAAACATTTCAGTGCCCTTATGGTGAACTAACTAGGGGTTTCACCATATAAGGATTACGACATTTTATTGCATTCTTTCTCAACAGTAGTTTCATGTGAATCAGCACAAGTTCCAGGTTAAGCAAAGCTGGTGAGCCATATGCTACTTTTACTGCATTAATGCTTTCTTCTGTTCAAGTAGATCCCATTGTATTTTTTAATTAAAATGGAGAAGAACTTTCTTCAACAACCAAACTCAAAAAATGTGCCATTCTGTTCTGGCCATATTAAGTGTTAGAGATCAAGCCTACTGCAAAGCAAAATGAGGAGAAATTAACAAGTGCTGCTGATAATACAACACATTTACAGCAGCTAACTTTTTTTTTTTTTTTAAACCACCTTGTACGTACTGGACTCTACTCTTTTGTTGTTTTTAGAGATCTTCAATGTTTTCATAAAGCCAACTGTCTTCTGAGTGATGCCCATTTCAATGAGATACTAAGATACCCAGCGTAAAAATTAAGAATTCCCATTGTGGCCACAACTCAGCAGAGCCGGAATCAGGTTGTTTTTCACTCAGTTAATCCCTGACAGTGTTGTAATGTCACCCTCAGGGCAGCTGGCAATACATTTATGTCCTCTGAGGCTTTCTTATTCCTAAAGCAGTTTTAGTTGATCATGGATGAAAGCAGTGTTTCTTGAGAGAATACCAAGCAAATAATCTTCATAGAAGTCAGCTCCATTTTAAGAGCTGCAGAGATTCAACTGAAGTTTATTCCTGTGAATGAAACACGAAAGTAAATCCATGTATACACCTTGCCTATAACATAGTACAGAAATAATTATTTCTGCATTCTTGTGACCTATAGAGAAGAGAAATTACTTAAGTAAATTTGAGCATGGCTAGTCTCAGCTGAAAAATTATGAGAATGATCAATTACTTCAAAAGGAACAAGATAGAAAATTTGTAGTAGGCAGTAAATTTTTGTCCCATATACCTTGGAGGTGGTTTGTAATCACATTTAACTTTGACCTTTTCAGTTTAGAACTAGTTGTTTAAGAACCTTTTCAAGGAAATAGAAAGAGCTGAGCTTATCTGTGGAGGAGTTAATTGCACTATAAATGTAAGGAATACATAGAATTAATTCTCTGGAAATTACCATCTATACCCATTGGCAATAAACTGAGACCAGATGACCAGCTCTAACTAGAAATCCAACTTTTAGATGGCTCAAGTAAGGCAAAGCAATTCTTACTGTTAATTTCCTTTTTTTCAATTACACACATACTCCAGTTTGGAGTGGTGGTGGTGTATCTCTTCATTCCACTACACTGGAGCCATTCCAGTGGCTAAAGCCACTGGGATTTCTTCAAAAGTCTCCTTCCAAACAAAGTTTAAAATCACTACACCTTCACTATTTTTCACTCATCAGCTGCTTTTGGGCACCATTACAACAATGTTTTTCTTTAGATCTCATACTCCTTATAACATTGTAGTTATAAGGAATGTATCTCATCTTGCGTATCTCCCAGTTCTTTTAATAATTTCTTTTAAAATTCTTATTCCTCTTCCTACTAAACACAGAGTTGTCTCAACTCTAGTTTCAAACCACTGGAACAAGACTGCAATCATTTAATGCATAACCACACTCCAGCCTCCCTATTTCTTCACATCTGACTAACTGTGTAAGTTATACCCATTCTATTCAATGATCTGATAATACTGGATGTTGACTTCAAGCTTCTCTTATTTTGAAAAATGCAACATTGTCTGCAGGGTACTCATATAACTTCTGCAAAAATAACATTCCTAACTTATTTTTATTACTTACTGCTTTGGTAATACTGCCCTATTTTAGCCCTTCAGTGACTGCTTTCCCTGTAAAATGTAAATGTTATTCCTTTCAGAGTTTTTCGTGTCCTACCTTCCTTACACACTCTTATTCACTAAAATGTTGTCTGCAATTATTAACCAGTGCCAATAATCTCTATCACTCACTTGATAAGTCTTATCATTTGGGTTTTTTTCCTCTATGCTGCCCGCCCCATAAATATACACTTTTGTTAAAATTGTCTTCCTTTAATTATATTTCTTACCTTCTGTGATGCCACCAGAAAGCCTGATAATGATTAGATTACAAGCATGCCCACCATGCTGCATGGTACTATTTTCTAAACTGCCTCTTTACATTTTAATCCAATTACTGTACTGAGCACTTCTGTCCCGCTATCACTCCTGTGCTTTATTTTTACTGATTTGTTTCTGTATCTTTTTATGTTTCCATTGTGTCTCACATAGTACAGTCTAAAAGTAGTGATTCCATACAGTACTACCAACACTAAATAACAATACTAACCTTGATTGAGTTGAGGTAAATTAGGACATTAGGAAATTGTCTAAGAAGAAAGAAGCAGGAGGACATGCACTGTCTCCCTGGAATGGTATCTAAAATTCAAAAGAGAAATGCAAATTTGTAGACTTTGAAAACACATGGTAATGGCAATCACTGCCAAGATTGCTGGCACCTCTGAAAGCAGCTAGTTTCTAAAAATAGTGTAGCTTGCCTTTTCAGGCAAAGGACCATACTGAAGGTTAAAAAAATTCCATTTGTTCATCTTGTCAACTCTCTCTACAGCATCCAATAACTTTTGCAAGACTTTGTTCAACAGCAAACTCTACAGAGACAAATAACAATTTTACCTAACAGGCCTTTTCCATGACACAATTTACATAGTAAAATTTTACCATGAATTATTCTTACTCTTAGGAACTGACCCTGTACACAAAGCCTGAGTTTGTTATTCTTACACCATTAGCCTTCTTTCTTTAAAATTATGTTTTTCAGTTATCCTTGACAAAGAAAATACATATTTTAATTTTAGTTTGAGTTAGAGAGTAAACTTGCTATACTGAAAATATTGTTATAAAAAAGAATTAATGCAGGAACAGGTAAAATACTAAGTGATATCAGATAGTATGGAAATTAATGTTCATGCATGTGGATTACCACATTGCTCACAAGAGGTAAAGCCATAAATAAGTTACACATATCAGTTTGAATGAGCATCACTCCACTTTGCTGCTCCCAATGTCATCATAACTTTGTTGCAACCATATTATGCTGTCACCTACTCTAACATTGCAAGCTGTGTTACTGAAAGCTATCGCAAAGCTGTTTTAAATATTCTGAAGTAAGCCTACTACAACTAATTTTGATAAGACCCAGCTAGCAGACATGGATGTATCCAGGTAGCAGCTGGGAAGGCCTAAATGGAAGAGATATCAAATCACTACTATTCCACTACATCAAGTGATCATTAGAGAGGATGCTGCTCTGTGCAGTTTGGAAAGGTGACAGAGATACGATTTTAAGGCCACCAATATCCCAAAGGTAATCTGCTTCTGACTATTGATTACCATCAATCTATCCACATAAAAAAATTAAAATAACTTCTCTATATGAAGAAATTTCATGTAACAAAAGATCAGTATTTTGACTCCATACCACCACACAAAATTAAGCATTCAACTGGAAAACAGTATATTCTCCTTTAAATATAATAAGTAGTAATTATTCCTGGAAAGCACTATATAAGATGTCAAAATACATTTCAAAGGAAAGCAAAATAGTCTCATTTTTTATCTTTTAGGACTAGGCTATACTGAGCTTGGATGTCCTATCATTTCTATATAGAGACAATCAATCCTTATCTATGTCTGAACCATACCATTCAGTTCTCCAACTTCAGAAGATTATTTGGTTATTTGTGAAATAACCTGTTCACTTGGGAGCAGAAACTGGCCTGTATATTTATCTGTCTTTTTTTACATGCAGGTATAGTTTTCATGACAAATATATGCCTTTACCAGACAATAACAGAAACAGTTTTATAAAAAAGAGCCAAGAAACATTGATTAACAAGACTAGAGACAAGTCAAAAATGCCCCTTTTCTCTGAAATTTAATTTCTGAAGTTCATAAAATGACAATTTATTTGAACAAAATTTTTAAAATTCAAAACATGCAAAGTAGACTTAAAACTGAGGGTGCTTTTTTAGTAAAAATGAATCACAGTAATAAAATATTAGAAACACAATATTCCCATAAACAAATTGAGTGTTTCTAAATTTTAGTATTTATTCTTATGTTCACATTTTGGCAGAAAGTTTTATTATCCCAGCACACCATCCCCCATATATTTTACTGAAAGATTCAGTTTAAAAAATCAAACAAGTAAAACATCTGTGTATCTTAAACAACTCAGCAATGAATACTACCTAGTGACAGAAAAACTAGAATTTTCTAATTCACTCCATGTGGCTTGTGCAGAAACAGGAAAAAATTGAAAAAATTCACTTGAAAAAATTACTTAGGGTGACTTAAGAGAACTTCAAAGAAAAGACTGCATGAAGTTCAGAAGAAATGTTTCATTCCTCTCACTCAACATCAAACATGCCTGAGTTGGTCCTAAAAGAAGACCATTGAAAACAAATGGGATGCTCTTTTTCACTATACTTGCAGTGGTTTTGGGTAGTTTGTGAGACTTATGCTAAGCACCAGAAACATTGCATTTATTGGGAATATTAATTTGTTTTCACTGATGTTCCTCTTGCCCCATTTCCTCCTTAAAAGAAATCTGATCTCTTTAATTTCCCATCCAGATGAGACCCTAATAGAAGAGAATGAGAACTAGCTATAAAAATCTACTTATATCCTCCTTCATAATGTCTGTTCCATTTCACGTCATTAGAATTAAGAATTTTTATCAAGCGTAAAAAAACCTCAAACTGTTCTTCCGGTGGTATGTCTGCTGCTAGAGAATGAATATTGACTCCTACACCCTTAGTGCTTCTTGGATGTTTTTTAGTTTTTATTTTGTCTGTCCCCTATTAAAGTATCCAACATAAGATAAAATGTGTATATTTAATGGAAATTACTTGCACATTAATTCAGTTTAGTCCATGTTCCTTGAACCTCCAAGGCAGAGATCTAATTAAGAAAAGCAAAGGGCTTAATTGATGACTACAAATGACTTTACAAATAAATGACGCTGTCTTCTTCCTAATCTCCTGTTGCTGCTTTTCATAATGCAGTCAATGGGATTTCTACAGTTAATAAAAGCAAGTCAGAAAAAATATTCCACATCTTCATTTTAATCCATTATTTTTTGATAACCCACATTAAAAGAAGTCTTGTAGATTGTTGTGGTTTAACCCCAGCTGGCAACTAAGTACCACTCAGCTGCTTGTTCACTCCAACCTCCTGCCCCCTAAAAAAAGTAAAGCTTGTGAGTTGAGATAAGAATAGTTTGATAATTGAAATAAGATATTATTAATAATAATAGTAATGAAAAGGGGACAGAAAGAGAGAAAGGAATAAAACTCAGGAGAAACAAATAACCCAGAATACAATTGCTCACCACCAACCCAGCCCCTCCCCAGACTACAGTAAGCCCCTCCCAGCCAACTCCCCATGGTTCATGTACTGGGCATGGTTTTCTATGGTATGAAATAACCCTTTGGCTCATTCAGATCAGCTGTCTGGGCCATGCTCCCTCCCAACTTCTTATCCAGCTCCTCACTGGCACAGCATGGGAAATCAGAAAGTCCTTGACTTTGCAAATCTAAAACATCACTGTGTTACTAACTTTATTCTCATACTACATTCAAAATGCAGCACTATACCATTCTCTAAGAAAAAAATTAAGTCTATCCCAGGCAAAACTGGAACATAGGCCCAGCAGTTGCAAGAAAAGACACAGCAAACGATTTCCTTACTCTAGAAAAAAACTACCTACTTCTGTATTGTAAATCTGCAATGCAGTTAAGCAACTTGATGAGGATCTTAAAGGTCCTTGGAAGGACTAGCTTGATGGGAAGTGCTGAAGCATGACCTACACACTTGAACAGCATGGCTGGCTACTTAGGAAAAGCCCAAGTATAAAACCAGCAAGAATTCCATTCTCTGTTCTAAATCCAGCAAAACAAATAACCACAAGTATTCAACACAGTGACTAATAGTCTAAGTTACCTAAAAACAGAATAACTACTATATTGGATCCAAGGTTTGTCTAGTTCAGAGTTTGCTGGGTAAGAATATACAGCTATAGAAAGAAGGTATTCTAATTTCACATATAATACATACTGTGTGTGATGGCATTTCTGCTGAAGTTCATCCCAGCTTTCAACAACACTGAGGACTTAATCACTGCTGAAAAATTTGTGTTAAATAGCCAATTGCCTTTAAATCTACAACTTCTTTTATACATTCTGGTTCTCACAAGTTTCTCTATTAAATAAGTTGTGTTATGTGAAAAAGTAGTTAATGCTGCTTATTTAATTGTCTTAAGTGATAATTTATGTCAATTTTCTTTGATTTTTGTATTGTACAGTAAATAATTCTTCTCTATTTCTCTTTTCCTTGTAATTTATGATGTACATAATCAAACTTAGTCATCATTTTTTAAACCAGGTATTCTGCTTTACTTAATCTCTCCTTTTCACTTACTTAAAGAATCTATCTCCTTTCTTTGTTCATCCTTGCTGTATTTATTGTATCCTTTCTTGAGCTACTATTTTTAAAAGAAATATAAGGACCAGAACTGTAGACAGTATTCAAGGAAAAGAATCACGTCTATATACAATGACAGTAATTATTTTTGTTTTCTCTGTCCTCATCAATTCTTAAGATCCTCTTCAACTTTTCTGCTAATTTTGCTAAATTTAATTTACATATTATTACCCAGTATTAAATAGTCTTTCACATCTTTCTTCATTGTGGAGGTTTTTATTTGTACTAGTATGGGTAATTTTGTACCATTGGCAAACCCACTTGTGTCATTATTTGTCTCCTATAGCTCATTAATTATGAATACAAGCCCTTTCTTTAGAGAAATAAAAGGTTCTTTCCAGTGTTTGTATCAGGTGCATTTTATCCTTTTCACTGCTATTTCCCTGTAAATTTTCTAATTTTCTGCTAGAAATTAGAAAGGTTATTACATAGCTTCTCTTAGGATTAGTACAGTAGGCATTTTTGAGGTATTTGCTAACATGCAGATTTTGAATTTGATTATATTCAGATGACTGTAGTACAATTGTCATTTCAAAATAAAATTTCAACTCAGATCCTATGTAATTCAATATTAGTCCAGAGTTACCTGTTAATTTGTGCTTTTTCTAAGAAAGATAGAAACAAAAAGTTCATGCTCTTTATTATGCCATGTAATTGCATTTATTAGGTAAATCTGGGCAGAACTAAACTCTCCAAGTATTATTTATCTTCCTATATAAAATCTGTAACCTGTTTAAAATGCCACTGTTCCTGTCCAGGCTGGCTGGTGAATAATTTAGCTTCAATATGGGGAGTTGCCTATCTAAACATATAATTGAAAAAAATATTATTTTACTCACTGATAAAGATTTTTTTTTTTGAGAGAAGTTTTCTATAATATTTAGAACCAGTTTTCCACTGGCATAATCTATTTATCTATATTTATGTACAACTTGTGTTTATTTAATGTACAATTCCTATTGTACATTAAATAGGAACAACATCCTACATGTTACCTTCCTCCTATCACATTAAAAAAATATTTTAGTTTTTAGCTTCCTCTTCTAAAATCAGGCATTCCACTTGACCCAACTTGTTTAAAAACATCTAATATTTGTATAAAAACCAACTTGTTTAAAAACATCTAATATTTGTATAAAAACACTTACATACTTGAGCTTCATGTCCTTGGTTTTTTGTTATATCCTACCTAGACAGAACTGTGCCTCTTCTATTTCCTCTGTACTGTTTCATGGTCTCAATCTGTTATTCATTTGAGGTTAAACAAAACCCCTCACACTATTTTACCTTTAAAGGTAAACTCTGCACACCCTGAACTGTGTGCTCTTTGCTATGGCAGCTTCTTCCCACGAACTTTTAAGAGGACGACAAAACAGTTCTTACATGAAGTACCATGAGGGTAGGATGCTCACAGTACTGATGCTTCCTTTTACCTCTGATTGGAACCAATCCTTCCCATAGGCTCGTTTTTTTCAAGTAATCCACCTCCCTAAGTGTACTACATTTCTGTTGCCATTTCCCCTGCCCCAGCCATTGAAAGGCTGAAGTCTCAGCCTGTCTATCTGCATTTTGCATATGAATTCAAAAGTATTTCACAGTAAAATTCAGACTTTTGGCTTCCTAACAATTTCAATTCTGGGATATATCTTCACAAGAAATCCTTCCCTGACTATGTCTGTATTATTTTTATCCATTTGTGCTCTTGTCACTCATCACACCTGCATGACTGTTACAGGCATTAAGATACTGGGTTCAACTAAGAATACAGCTCTGTTGTGCGCAGCCTTGATTTTGGGAAATGGACCATTACTGTGCAAGTAAAAGCCCCCTTACAACTATAGCTACCTGGTTGTCTGCCTGGTGTGGCTTTCATCCCTCAGACTTGCTAGCTCAGATTCTCATATAGTTTGTCCTGAAGCCATTTCAGTTAAAATGAGCTAGATCAGATTAAATAGTTTTAATAAATGGTATTTTCTAATCCCATCACACTTTGGCTGCCATGAGTTCCCGCTAACCGAGTTCTCCACTGCTACAGTTCATATTGTTTCTTCCTGTTTGCTGAGATCCCAGCTCTGAAGAGATACCTTCAATGCAAAAGGAATGAGTTAGGGGAATCTCATTTATGGAACCACTTCCAGCCTTACAACATTAAATTCTCTGATGCATGACCTCAATAGTACCAGGGCTGCAAGGGGAACAGAATAGAATGGCTCAACAGTATTTCTGAGTATTCTTTCACCAGTGATGCCACTCTGTCTCTGAAGCTTCTTCTCTTTAGTCACCATGGACACAGAAAACAGCATCCACTCTCTGAGGACCATGAGCTGTCTGTGCATAAACATGCACAAGTTACCCACCTAAAGAAACAATATTCACTGAAAATGCCTACGGAAGAAACTAGAAAGCCCCATTTAGTCTTAATTTCTATGTTACAAATACTGACTTTTTTTCATTTGGGATTTTTGCTTTTGGTAAAGAGGAGAGAAAAGAAGAACTTGGTTTGGTCTATTATTCAGTAAATAAAACTAAATATTGAAACTGTACTGGTTGGGGGCATGGTGGAGGGTGGGTTATAAAGCCTTTTTTTTTATCTCTTATTCAAGCAAGAAGTTAGTCTCAGAGCTTCCATTTAACCCTGTAGCCAAAGTCTTCTTTACATTTTTATAACCCTCAGTTTCAGAGCACCCTCAGTGCTAGGACTCTATGTACTTGACAGGCTTTCATTAGTGGTCCTGCATTTGTACCTGTGTATCTCTGCCTGTGAGGTTTCAGCTGCTCACTTAATCTAATTAATTACGTTGGTGTCTTCTGTTTCTCTAATGGGATTATTAGGCAAAGGCAAGCTGCTACGGAGTCTCTCATGAAGACTTGCAGTTTGCACTACAGCCTCTTTTCCAGATGAAGTCATACAGTAAGGTTTGGAATCGAGACTTCTAATTTAAACTTTCAAATTTGTTTTAGACTTTTTGAAACTCAGCCTATAGAAACAAAAGCCTAGCAATATTCCTGCTAACAGTCAGCAGCTAGACACAGATATGATGGTATATATTTGGATATTTTAAGATGGCTTACTTAATGGAAAAAGAACATTTTGAACATACCACATTCACTGGCTGATTCCCCCACCAACTGGAAGAACTGTTGAGCAATTTTCAGATGATCTCTCTGGAAGATGAGTAAAAAAGAAATCCAAGATGAGTTACACGGTTGATGCTACAATACACAATGAAAATATGCTCTAAGGAACACTTAGGGACCAACTAACAGATAAACCAGGGCTGAAGCAAAACCAGACAAGGTAAATGTGCCATTCTATGTGTCTAGATAAAGAAGAACACTGTAAAAATCAAACAGGGATTTTGGAAACAGGATAGAGAAGTTAAATTCATCTTGATTTACTATCAAGACCAGCAACAGAAATTTGCATTTCACTAATTCTGGACTGATTATTGTACAGGAGGTTCAACAAGAGACTCAGAGATCCTGCAATCTAAATAAGAAATGACTGCCTCTTTCACTCCATTCCAGTTTCTACAGATCTGTTCACATTGTGTTGTTGGAGAAGCTGGAGAACCTCATGGGCTTTACTCACCGAGCCCATTTCTTGTCCAAGTGCTGCATTTACCACCCCTTTGAGGATGTACTCCTGGAAAAAAAAAGGTAAAAGGGATCAGAGACACTCTTTTGTCTTACCCAAATCTTATAATTAAGACTTATATAAATAAATCTGTTTTAGTAGGTACTCCTGATAAACCAGGAGGGCCCTGTTACAGAGGTTAACACAGAAGAAGAGAGACATCTTTCAAGAGATCAATAACAGAATGTAAAGAAATACTCTGAGAATACTAGTCAGGATAGTAAGTACCAACTGTCTTACAGAGACCAAATTATTATCTTACAGGCATCGCGACAAAGAAGAAACTTGAGATGTACTCAAGGAGGTTTTACAAATATTAGCAGGGAGTTCTTTAAAAGTGTGAGTGAGAAATGGAAAACAAAAAAGCACAAAGAGTCTCATTTCAAAATGGGATCAAGAATTATTAGCCAAGTATATTGGGACAATATTTTACAATAGGAACAAAAGCTGCAGAAAACCATTCAAGTAAGTTCTGCTATTCTGAAAAATGCAAGAAGTGTAAAGCGACATCAGAAGACACTCGTCACTCCTCAGCACAGAATCACCGGATCTGTGTTTTTGAGGTTTTCCTTTTCCCTCCTTCCCTCCCTCCCTCCCTCTTTCCATCTAATTTCTTCCATACACTCATTAAAGGTCTCTTTTATGCCCAGCTGTTTGACCTTTGGAAAATAAGCAGCAAAGAGGAATAAATCAGAAACTAAAGATGCTGGAACAGCCACAGAAGAAAACTACAGCAGTAGCCAAGGGACACTAGTCTTCACTCATGGCAGCCAAAGTATGATGGGATTAGAAAATACCATTTATTAAAACTGTTTAATCTGATCTAGCTCATTTTAACTGAAATGGCTTCAGGACAAACTATATGAGAATCTGAGCTAGCAAGTCTGAGGGATGAAAGCCACACCAGGCAGACAACCAGGTAGCTATAGTTGTAAGGGGGCTTTTACTTGCACAGTAATGGTCCATTTCCCAAAATCAAGGCTGCGCACAACAGAGCTGTATTCTTAGTTGAACGCAGGTGGTACAGTAATTAACAGGCTAAAGTACTCATATAGGCACATATATAATACTTCATGCATGCACATTAAATTTATTGTTGATGAAGAGCTGAAAACACAAGAGTTTTAAGAGTAGAAATGGGGCAAGCTGTCCTCAGGATATTATCAGTTTATAACCTCTGTCTTTATGTGTCATGACATCATTTTCCAATTACCTGTGGAGCTGTAGGTTCCAGGTCCTTAATCAGGTTATAAGCCTCCTGCACATCATCTGAAATGCCAGACATCAGAATGCATGACAACCCATAGCACACTGTATTAGAACAAGTCACTCATCCTCTACAACATTCCCCAATAGTCATAGACTAAGAAATAAACCATTTAGACAGGAGGAGAAAGGGAACTATAAATCATTGTACATTTCTATCACAATGGTGATAGTTTTCTAGAACTCAAATAACAAACACAGAGTGAGTGATAGCTTCTTTATTACTACAGTTTTCCTAGCAGAGATGGTTTGGCCCCTTTGTTCATAATCCAGTGGCTGCCTTCTTAACAGCATAAGGTCAAAATAATAAATCCATCATCCTCCTGTATTTTGTTTTCGCATATTTATTTAGCCCTCAAAGAGAGCAGGGTAACATGATGCTGTAGGGAAACTTCATCTTTTCCTTAGCAAAATTTCAGCATCTGTCCAGCAGATCCTAATTAAAAAGGAAAAAGCACTACTAGTATCAAAGTTTAAATGTGAAGTTTGAAATCTATAAATAACTTCATTTCCATACAGGAATTATATAAACTGAATAGATCCTAAACTTTCACTGAATTAAAAAATATGTTGGCACTATGGCTTTGTAAATCAACCTAGTGAAGATACTCTGTTACTGGCAAAATTTTGTTAATACAGCATTACACCAACTGCCCACACAAATAAGCCTTATCAATGAAAAATTTTCTTTCACTAGAACATACAATCCATGCAACCACTTAAGGCAATATGCACTGGAGCTGCCAGGCTCCCACCCATCACCTCTGCTTTCTCACCTACTTCCTTGACTCCCTTGAACAGTCACATAATAAGACAGCATTACCTTTGCTTTTCTTTTTATCGTTTTTTCTTTTTTTTAATATTTTTGGCTAGCTCAGGCTACCACCACCAAAAAAAAAAAAAAAAAAAAAAAGAAAGACTGTAATCCTTATTTTTATCAACACAGTGTAGACCATCAACAGAGACCTATGCTCTTCAGGCTCCAACAGAAGCAACTAGCAAATCTCACAGCAGCAGATTACATCAGGATACAGATGACCTCAAACCCTCTTAGAAGTCACTATGCTGAAGAGTTGAAAAAACAGGATGAATGTTTGTGCTTCAATCATTCCAGTTCAGAGCATATATCATCAGCACAACCCTACATTTATCAGAGACCTTTTAAGTTTTGGAGAGACAGCTGTAGTTATTAGAAGTAAGAATTTCTCACTTTCCTGACCAATGTTGTTACCCTAACAAGACTTAAAAATGAAAACTTAGCCAAACCAGAAAACAGGTTTTAGTCCAAATTCCCCTTGATCTTTGTCTGTACACAAGTCATTTGTATATCACAGTAAAGTGAAGAACCTAACTAATGAAAATTACTACAAAATTAACAGCATATAAGTAAACAAGACTGATTTTTAACTGATGTATGAGATGCACTTTGTTTCCACGTAAGTAGAACTTAATTTGACACATATATTATCATCAGCAATATTGTTGTGCAAGATAATTGGTAATAGTATCAATATTGCCTATAGTGACACTGGCAACAATAATACTGGACAGAAAGGTGTCTGGGGACAGCAGACATGGATTTACCAATGCCAAAATGTAGTCAATAATTCGTTAAGTGTGACTGGTTGTATGAATAAGGAGATAAAGGTTGATGCTGTATACCTTGACTTTAGCATTGTCTTTGAAATAGTCTTTCATACAAACTTGAAAGATAGGACTGACTAACTAAGACTATAAGGGGATGGAAAACTAGCTAGACTACCAAAGGACAGTGACCAGTTGTACAAAATCCAACAGATGGCTCATCACTAATCAAATGCCCCAGGGACTGATACTGTTGAACAACTTATTTTTATTAATGATCCTGATCATAGCACAGAGTACTCTGAGCAAGTCTGTAAATGATAAAAGATTGTGAAGAAAGCTCCCAGATATTGAGAAGCAGCTCAGTAGGCTGAACAAGTAGGCTGAAGGAAATCTGATGAAGTTCAATGGAGGCAAAATGCAAGTCTTGCTTGGTTTGAAACATGCCTGAGCAAGTCTACTGTTTAAAAGGCAATCTGGCAGACAGAGCAGCCTTGCATCAAAGGAGGCACACTGGATCATATTAGCATGAATGAAGCCATCACAGCAAGGGAAGGAATTCTTTATTTGGCACTTGTGAGGTTGCACATGAGTACTGTGTTCAGGCTTCGGATCTGAGGATCAAGACAGACATTGAAACACTGGAGTGAGCCCACCTGAGGGCTCCCAAGACAGGAAGAGGGCTGAGGAGAAACTGAGAGAATTGAGTTTGCCTAGCTTTCAAAGAAGGAAGGATCTCAGGGGAGATCTTATCACTGTCTACAATTAACTGATAAGAGGGTATAGAGTAGATGAAAACAGGTTTCACAGAGTGAGAGAAAGGTAGGGGACTCATTGTAAAACAGAGGAAGTTCTAACTGGATGCTTGTCTGGACAAGGCTTTATCTAATTGGACCTGCCATGAATCACACAGCCAGTCAACCCACTGCTGAATAAAAGAACACAATGGGAGAATATGAATAGCTCTGAAAAACTCAGATATTATTTAAAGCTGGCAAACACAGGAGATATACAAGTAAAAAATCCTTACCAACTGATTCTGGCTGCCTATCTGCATTCTTCAGGAATGGTAAAGTAGATTTTAACGAAATATCTTGTTCACAGTCACTTTGGTTCATATTTTGTTTGTGCTGTATTTACAGAAATGGTTGTCCTTGCCTTTACAGGACATATGCCTACAATTCTCACATATTCAGACAGAGGAGAGGTCTCCTCACTAGAAACAAATAAACACTACCATCTCCAAAGCCATCTCCTGCAGCCCAAAAATTCCAATACTCTGCTGAAGTAGGTTTTTTTGAGTGCACAGTATTATAGCCCTTCCCTGCAAGCCATGGGAACTTTCACTTCCCTATTTTACAGAGGAACAGAAAGTGAAATAAATTACACTTTACTGCAAAGAAAAAGAAAACATTGAATAAGTTGAGATAAGATGAATTAATGTTATTCCTGAAGCTATGAAAGAGCCAGAGGAGGGTGTATTTACCTTGCTGGAGATAGTAAATCACAAGATTCAGTCTTGCCTCAGGAATAACATCAACCAGAGGAGGCAGGACTTGCAAAGCCCCTTCACCTCCTCGGAAAACCACCTGCAGAGAAAAGCAGCACATTGATAATCATGTATCAGAATCTTTTCTATGATAAATTAATTCAAGGAAATTAATGCTTAAATTCCTGCATAAACAGTACGAAAAGGTCAGTGACTCTGTCGTTAGTTTAATTCCTGCTTTAATGTAGCTGTAGAATTATACAGTGTGACAATCTTTACTCTGAAGAATATAAGTATTTAATGCATATCTAAAGATTAACTTATTTCAGCTTTTAGCAGCTCAAAAGAGTGATACATTATATATCAAGGATTAAAAAGAATAACATAGTCGAGTGAAGGGAACACATATAAAACTATAAACTGCTGCTGATGTTTTCATACGAAAAACATTAGGCTAATACCTCCACATTTATTTAGAATGACACAGGATCCTAAAATGATCAGGAGCAGATGGTTATACTCCACTTTCACAAAACAGTTCCTCCAACAAGATCTAATGTACTTATTCAATAAAGCACTGGCAAAAATACCAACATACAAAGTAAACAACATTAATTTACAAAAGTCCAGTTTCAAAGCAGTTTTAACTCTTTGAGAAAGAAGTGTTAACTTGTGATGACTGCTCTTGAAAAACGGCAAAGCAAGTAACTGCCTGTCATTAAACATGAGCAATCTACTGTTACCAGTTGTTCAGCAAAACAATAATACCACCGAAAGGAAAATTAACCATTAGTTACTCTTAGTGACTCTTTTATTGTGGAACACAAAAGTATTTTGGTTTTATGAGCATCTTTTTTCCTAGAATTCTCTGCTTAGTAATTTTGGGATGAAGGCCATTTTCACAAGCTATCTTTATTCCAGTCAAATTGTTCTGGTACTAAATAGAGTTCAGGTCATCCTGTCCTGTAGACACTCATATACAGTGTCTTTATTGAGTGGGCTCCACAAAATATCTTGCATAGGTACTCTTGCACAACATACATTATTTTAATATGCCTTCACAACTAAAAGCAACAGTATTATTATTTTCTTGACACAGTCTCAAACTGTCAAGGAAAAATTCCAGGAAAAAAAGTAAATACACTTGATAGCACATTCATTATAATGGTAGGATTCCTGGATTAGGACTTTATATGGCAGCAGAGACTCAATTAAGTCTGCAATTTTTCAAAATATTCCATTTTATGAATTATTATTAAAAGCTCTACATGTGACTGCTGTTCATATTAAATCCTAGAAATTAATTACTTACCAGATTGTGCTTAATGAGCTCCTTGCCAAACTCAAAAGATGATGAAGAACTGTCTGTCAAGTTCTTGAGTTCTGCCTGGAATTACATACATTCCAAAATTTTAATATAAAACCAAAAAAGCACAGAAGCCTAAGGGGAGCTTCAAATGAGCTTCAAAGCTCACAGCAAGAAATCTCCATTGGTGTTGGAGGACTAGAAGATTTTGCCTTTCCACTTCTATCTAATTATTTTAGCAATTGGGTAATACATATAAACACAAGAGCAAAAGGATACTGGGAAAATGGAAAGACCACTATGCACATATGTGGACAGATGGGTTAATGGCAGGGGAACTGAAATAGGTGACAATCCTGTAAAAACATGGTGACAACGTAAAGGCCATTATCAACATTACTGATTAAGACAAAGGAAAAGAAACATGTATGGAATCTTAAACTAAAATAAAGGTGAGCTGAAGGACTGTCCAATAGATACCTCTGCAGCCTTTCCATTGTAAAGTCGAAAATGGTTACAAGCCTTAAGGTTAAGGGCAATGGTGCTGTCAGGAACTTGCTGAAGATAAACAGCTAGCACTTCCTGTGATACATCATAGTAATCCAGTTTGTAATAGCACAGGGCCACATATACATTCAGAGCCAGGTATTCCCTGCAGGAAAGAGGATTAAAGAGAGCCTTTAAATCCCACCAGATAGTTTAACATTTTCCCATTACAGCACATTAAAATAAAAGAAAGCTCTCACATTTATACATATTTTACAAACACATCAAAACTGGGGCTTCTGAGAAATGCTTAGGGCTTCTCTAGTTTGTCAGCTAGGACATATTCACAGTATTTTTTTCCACAGCAGCTACTGCAGCTTTTAAGAATTACCAACAAGTTATGGTTTGCAAGTCTGGGAAATAGTAACAACTTCACACCGAGGAAACGTGCAGAACATGAGCACGATAATTGGCCTGGCAGAAAATGATTTTCTAAGCAATACACTCAAAGACATTTAATGTGCACATAAAAGTTTGTACCAAGTACAATTATTTCAAAAATTCCATGTTATTACAAGCAGTCAAGCCAGAAGAACTGGACAGAAAGACAAGCATTTGTGAAAACTCTAAGTAAAAGGGTAATTGTTATGACGGTTACTCATTTAGTTTTGAGTGATTGTTTCTGCAGGACTTGGAGGCTAAAATCTCTTTCCCAAGCATTACATGATATATGCATTATAATGGATTTCTCTGAAACAGTCAAGAGAAGATAGTGTCAAAAGACAGCAGTATTCTGGGACAGCAGTTTCTATTTTATGAAAAATGCTTCCAGCCACTTAGGAATTCAATTTGTTCCTTGTTAAATTCTGAGCTAAAAATTTGCAGAACATGATAGAAAAACCCGACAAGTGTCACAGAGGATACAGAGAAGGAACGAGTTTCAGACTTAAAGGAATGCAAAGGAACTCTACATAAAACCCAAGAACTGAACCCTTCTAAGGAAGACTAAGAGGTGAAGGAGAAGTCAATAATTCAAGCAAAGTCCCAAGATTGGCTATCAGAGGGAAAAAAAAAAAAAAGACAAAGCAGGTGCATAACCATATATCATTTCAGAAGAAATAACTAACAAAATAAAAAAGATATCAGAATGAATTAACAAACAATTTCGCAAAAAAAGAAAACAAGAGAGAGCAGATTTCTTTTTAAATGTGGGGTTTTCAATAATACTTTATATGAACAAAATTGAGGAGCTGCAACTGGTGCACATTCTGTGATGGGAAAGGGACATAGCAGTTATGTAAAATGTCTATTTTCAGAAACCAAGCAACTATTTGGAATTTAAATGGCACCGATAACATAGATGCTCCAGTAGGGTTTAGAGATGCGCACCGATTTTCCAGCAGAATGCGCTTGTAGATATCAATAGCTTCTTGGTAGTGGGACCGCATGTAGTGGATAGATGCTAGGCTGAGCTGATCTTCTGTAACATCTTGCAGGTTCTGGTGAGAGCTCATCAGCTTCTTTTCATCACTGAACTAAAAAGAGTGGGACATATTCTCAGAAGAGTTCAACAAGAAAAGCTTTTTAATTAACCAGGTTAATTTAGTCCTTGCTGGTAAACACCATTAAAAATCTGGAAAACTGCTGTTACTTTAAAGTTAATTTGACCACTGGAAAAACACAAACATTAAAGAAGCAGATGAGTTCAAACTGGATAAATGTTAGGCTAAAACTAATCACACATTCTCCTTTAAGGTGTGATTTAGATATAATTACATGCCATGTGCTTTGATGGATAAGAGGGAAAGAGCTGAATTAATTATTTTATAAACAAAATTTTGCAACACAAAATTTCATTGCAATTATTCAAGCCAGCAAAAATTTTGCTGCTTGTAGATCCAAATCTAATGTCTCATGCACAGCAGAAAAACACAAGATTTGCAAACACACAAGCCCTAATTTTACTAGTCTTTTTTACAGCATTAACAAGTTCACTTTCACCAGGCTTCAATTTCTATTTTCTTTAAGTAAATTATTTATTCTTAAAAGCATTGCTGAATAGCACATTTAACACACACACAGAAGGCTAAAAACAAAGAACAGAGTTAAACATACCCACAACATTTGTATTACATTAGTGAAGTTGAGACCTATTTACCTAATAGGTTTGCTCAAATCACTTATTCCACTGCTTCCCTTTGCTGGTTTTGCTGATTCAACAGTAATTATGAATTTCTCTTAGTCATAAACTGTAATATTATATATTTGTTTTTCCACCTATCTGCTAGTTTTCTTCAAATCCTTCTCCTCCCTCTTTGAGCCAATCACAAAGTTAAAAGGTGAGATAAGTTGCTTAACAGAACTAAAGGAAATGGGCTTCGTAGTTTTGGTAAAACTGTTTATTTCCAGTGATTAACTAGGTAAAGAGAAGTTGCATAATTCCTAGCTCATCACAGACATCTGTAAGTGCCAATACCACTGTAAAAAGGCTTTAAGATTTCTCTCTTAAAACTAACAAATATTTAAGTAAAGAGCATCTGATATCAAAGCTAACATTCAAGATTTATACTTCCTTTTAAGTCTGTATCTTTAGTAGCAGAATGCTTCTCATATATTCTGGTACAGGATGGTACAAAACGTAATTTAAGGGAAGATCGCTATGTCTAGTAAGTGAAATAAGCACTTAATTGTTGTTGAAATTAAATTAAATTTCATGCTATTAACAATATTATTTCCTGGATACTGAACTACTTAAGAGGACCAGTACAGCATATACACCACTTTGGTCAAATTGCTACATATAAAAGAGCTGCAAGTTAGGAAAACTTACTACATTTAGAAAAAAAAAAAAGTAAAATAGTGCATTCTACATTTCTGATTCTATTAAGGTTTCATTCTCCTCATGATCAAAAATACCATTACATTCCTATTGTACAACTTATGTGAAGTGTATTGGTAATACTTTCCTTAGAAACATGCTGAGAGCATCTATTCTGAGATCACATTTTCATACTTGCTTTCTCTTCCACATTTTAATACAGTAGGGTGGTTATGAAAAATATTTGTTCTTCTGCCACCACAGGCATTTTAATTATTCTGCCAGGTTGCCAGCATAAATTACACATTAGTAAATTGAAAAGAAAACAAACAAAGCAGGAGTGAAGAAAAGACATGATACCTTATGTGCCAGATGAAAGAGTAAACGGTTCTGGAGACCACTCTTAGGTGCTGAAAGGGAAATCCAGTAAGGATTATTGTAATGAACTACTCACAGGGTATCTCTTCATATTTTTAACTTTCTTTCTCAATAGACATGAATGCACCCCTATTCTTTCATTAACTAGCCCAAGTACCGTTTTTCACTGAGAACCCTTTGCAGGTCATGCCTTAGGGTAGGTTCTACCAATTTTAGAGTAGTTTAGAGGTCTTTCTCATTCCTATCTTCATTCCCTGACTATTTCTTTTTAAATCCCTGTTGCAAATAATTTTTCATTGGCCTCTACCTTTAATGAACCTTAAAACTTCTATGAATTGCATTATCATTTCCCTACAGCGATTTCTCAATAATTCTCTGTGGTTTTTTATTTGTGACACCTAAGCATAGCACTTTTTCAAAATAAAAAGCAGCAACATACAAACTCAAGGCTACTTCTATATGTGTCACATTTGAAATAAGTTTTGATTTATAATTCCAGGAGTCTTGACAACTTCTAGTGTATTGAAAAACCCAGTGCTGCTACCATTTTGTTAGTCACGCACATTATATTATACCTCTAATATTTCTGTCCTTAGGAATGAAAGGCACACAAAAAAGTTCTACAGCCAGAGCAGATAAGATTCAAACTAAGATATAGCAAGAAATTTAAGACGGATATTTTCTTACTAGAGCCAGTAATGTTAATGAAATTTCTTGCTCCAGCAGGATTAGGAATTCCATTGATTTCACTCCATATGACACAAATTGTAAACGGCAGAGTTTTAAGTCACTAGAGCCTCTTGCTTCACCAAGAGCAACAAATGTCCTGATCATACAGAGCTATTAGTTTCTTTTGCAAGCAATCTTCCAAAATGCCTTCCCTTGTTTTCTGTACTTTTCCTAGCCTAATGAGCACTCTCAGTCTTGCTCAGACCAACCAGCTGGCAAACCATGTTCCACAGAAGGGGTGTACATGGACTCTTTACAAAAAGCAGAATTATTTACTGTGTTTATAAGGCCACAAAAGTGCAGAGTTAGCACAGCAATAGCCTGCAACACAAGGCTGTAATTCTTCTGACATCCTAAACCATAAAAGGGCTCAAACCACCAATCCTTCTTCTCCACCACCCCCTGAAGATGGAATTTATTTTTTTAAACAATTTAGCAAGAGATTTCCAGGTTTCTTATTCTTTCTCTACATAGTAAGTACACTTTGTAACACAGTGGATAGTGCCTAAACCCAGACCATTCTAGAAAGATTGGCAGCACAAGCCTGCCCACGTACTTCTAGTAAGTACAGCAACTATTACTTCCCTTTTTTTCCTTAGCAAACTGTGTTATTTAACCATGTTCCTAGAAAAATTAGGACAGTTGATTGTATCTTTAAAGAACTATTAGAATAAAAGTCAAAAATAAAAAAGTGGTTTGAAAGCACTCTCACAAGACCACATCATCTTGTAAGATACTTTTAACAGAGCATCAAGTTGTTAAGAAGCAAAATTGTCTTCAGTCTAGGATATATGTGGGAATTAGGCTCTTTATTAAGTAACAGAAAGTTTCTCATCTACAACAAATATTGCATAGGCAGCTGTAGTAGTATAACTGACACAATAGCATACATATTTCAGCAACTGAGTTAGAAAGTGAGCGTACTTTAATTTAAATGCATGCTCTTCACTCTACATATTCCCCAGCATTAATTGATAGGTTTTAATATCAAAGTTTAGAAGGGTTGCACATGGACCATACATGTGCTTTTGTGAGAAACTTCAACCACAGCTATCCTTCACAATTCAAAACATTTGGTCATCAAAGACTCCAAAAATACAAGCAGGACAGATTGTGGGATTTATACTGAAAATAACATATTGTATAATCACAGTACTATGGGTAAAGACACCAATGTTCCTTTTTTGAGTAGGATTTCATTTTTTTTTCCGCTTTTGAGTGTGTTTTAGCATTAATTTCACTGTGAAAATTGTGACTTACAAGCAATACTGTCAAGAATCTAAACCAAGGAATTTTTGTTTCACTGGTCAGCCAGTGAGTGCAGGATACCCTTGCAAACCTGGCATCTGATCTGACATCAAAATTGTTATTTACTTCTTGGCAAAAGCTGGAATGTTAGCCCACATTATTTAACACTTAAAAAGAGGCAAAAGATGAAATCTGAGTTTTGATGGTGTGCATATATGGAGGGTGGAAAAGTGTCCTGCTTTGTAAGATATTATATGATACCAGCTATCTGATATTCTTGAAAATAAGTTGCTTAAAACCTCACGCAAATATAGCCCTGTCAATATGGTAAGCAGAAATATGGAAACATTCAGAATCAGCAGTTTATTTTCTTTTGCTGCCAAATACATTCTTTAAGGAAGATAAAGAAACAGATAAACAAGGTCAGATTTGTTTTCAGAAATAATGGGGTCATGAATATGGGATAATCACTGGAGCAGGAAGTGATACAACTGCCTCATCAGAGCCAATGATTTTTAAGTTTGTTTTTTATTATTTTCTGCTGCTACTGAATTTCACTGTCACTGATCTATGAATGCTACCAGGAAGCACAGTCTCCCTTTCCTGTTCTCCTTTTTCAAGACAATAACTCTACTCTTTTTTTTTTTTTTTTAAATCAGTACAAAGCAATCTTGGGATCCTAAGGTACATGACAACAATGCTGCATGCAAACAAACTGGACCCTGCTTCAGGTCTAGTATTGGCCTTGTACTCAAGCACTGAAGTAGGTGGACAAGATATATTTCCACCTAGGAAACGCATTGATATTCCTTTTCCAGAATTTTTGTCATGATCACTGCTGTTTTCCAGGCATTTCTGTCATAGCTGTCATAGATCTTAAAAGTGTTCTGTATATTTTTATGTGCTGACACTGACAGGCACCTACTGAAGTATTTTAAAAATATAATAAGTAACTACAGTCAGAACAGAAGACATTGCTGAAGATCTCTTCACTAGTTATTAAACAAAACGTCAAACTCACTAGAAATGGCAGCTCAGATTCTTGGTGGGTTCCATATTGCTGTCTCAGGCAGTAAAAAAATTATTAAATAGAGTCATGGACAATCTGGCATTTGTGCCCTCTCATAAGAGTGCGAGGCACTGCTAGTCATGCATCCAGCATTAACAAATCCCATCTAGCACATAATGTATATTCTATAGCAGCACTTCACACATCAACAGGCATAGAACACACGTTAAACACACCTAGAAGGGGCTGGTAGGGGGGGAGCAGGGCTTAGAAGGCTCCATCCAGACAGCAGAAAATATGACCAGAGGAAACCTTATTCTCCTTGTTCCTGAGAAACAATGCTCTGCTCAGTTGAACATAGTAGCAGAATGAAGCCCTCTGTGTCTCAAAACCAAAGTTTCACTGGTGGAGGGGAAAATGAAAGGGAATGGGAAAAGTATTTTAAAAAACCCATGGGCCAGTAGTGAGGTTTACCCATTTGAACAACTCAACTGTTCAGAATTTTCTTGAATTAAATTTACAGACGATATTCACTGAAATTTTTCATTCCCACAAAATTTAAATGGCAGTTCAGCTATGTTCAGTTACATGCCATACACACACATTTAATTTCAGTCATACTAAGCATAAAGTAAATTAAAAATCATCAAATTAATTACTCCTGGGCTGTAGCTTCTACTATAATTAAAAAACAAAACAAGAAAATAAGGTTAGTAGCCTTTAGAGTTTAAACATGTGATATTTTCACTTGTGCATTTTTAAAGTTCCACATATGAAACAGCTGGTTGAATACCTCAGTTAAAATGCACAAAAAATTACTATTGTTCTCAAGACAGAGGGTACACACAACAAAGCAGATAAAATCATGTAGGTGAACATGCAATCTTAAGAAAAGGAAAACCCAGTAACTGTTCTGTGCCTGCTTGTAACTGAACATTTTCACTGGTGGCAACTACTTCACATATGAACAACATTATTACACAAATAAGCAAAACTGATGTGGAAATGGTCATTGTTCTTACTAACCCATATCTGTTCTGCTTTTGTACAATATTGCTCATTTCAATAAAGCCTGTAAAATGAGTTCTCTGTTAAGTTAAACCACATTCAGATCTGACACATGCAGAGATGTGAAGAAGCAAAGTAATTACAGAGCTTTTCCCATCAAAAATTGAAAGGGGTAAAAAAAATCCCCCAACTTTAATGAATGGTTCAGCAATACAACCCTGTCTGTGCATGAATCTTAAATCGAATTCTAAGATTCCATTTATCCTGAAAAGACTGTTTTTCATAATAGACTTAACTGTAGCACCACTTATGTGCACATTTTGTGGTTTAAAAGAACAACTTTAGTTCTTATTCTTTAGTTCTTAGTTTCTTAATGCAAGCCAACAGCTTCTGAAAGCACTATGCCAGCTTCTAACCACTCAGACCAGTTGTCAGGATCACAGTCCAAGTGTGCCAGGTTGAGTTTCTGTTCTTTGGTCTTTGCAAAGCAAAGAACTGTGAATGCAACATAAGACTATTAGTTTTTATAATAAAATCCAGTAACTTCTTGTTATTATTATATACTAAATCAAGATCAATAGTTTAAGCCTCATCCTCTCAAGACAAGATTGGCTACTCACAGCACAGAGAACATGTTCAGCCAATGTACGTGTACACAGATGCAAAAGGAGTCAGCAAAGCATCACTTGGCCGCTTCACTACGGGATGGCTACAAAACAACAGTAGCTGACTTGGAAGTAACTCTACCATCACCTCAGAACCAGAAACATTAGTAACTGCAGCATGAGCAGACAACAGGGAAAAGGAGAAGCCAGAAACATCTGAAAGGAATTTGGAAGAAAGCCTAGAGGAGGTAAAATACAATTGTAATGAAAAACCTTCAAGGAGGGATTTTCCTTTATTGCCTTTTTGCTTTACTTCTTAGGTTATATTTGCAGTAATTCTTTTTTATATGACTTTTGATATTCAGACTTATTCTTTCCTGAGAGACTTACAGAATGGCTTAGATTGGAAGGGACCTTAAAGATATCTAATTCCAACTCCTCTGTCGTAGCCATGAACACCTTCCAACTAGACCAGTTTGCTCAAGGCCCTGTTCAGCCTGGCTTTGAACATTTCCAGGGATAGAACTTCTCTGAGCAACCCCTCACCACCTTCACAGTAAAGAATTTCTTCCTTGTATCTAATCTAAGTTTACCCTCTTTCAGTTAAAAACCATTCCTCCTTGTCCTATCACTACATGCCTGCCTGTGTTAATGGTCCTTCTTCAGCTCTCTTTTAAGTCTTGTCTAGGTACTGGAAAGCCTCAATGAGGTCTCCTTGAACCCTTTTGTTCTCCAAGCTGAAAAATCCAATTCTCTTTGCCTTTCCTAGTAGGAAAGGTGCTCCACGCCTCTCATCATTTTAGTGGCCTACTTCGGACTTGTTCCAGCAGGTCCATGTCCTTCCTATGCTGGGGACCCCAGAGCTGGATACAGCACTGCAAGTGGGGTCTCACCAGAGCAGAGCAAAGGGGCAGAATCCCCTTCTTTATCCTGCTGCCCACACTTCTTTGGATGCAGCCCAGGATACAATTGGCTTTCTGTGCTGTGAGTGCCATTGCTGGGTCATGTCCAGCCTCTTGTCCACCTGCACTCCCAAGTCCTTCTTGGCAAGGCTGACCTTGATCCCTTCATCCCCCAGCTGGTGTTGATACCGGGGGTTGCCCCAACCCAGGTGCAGCACCTTGCACTCGGTCATGCTGAACTTCTTGAGGTTCTCACAGATCGACCCCTCAAGCCTGTCTGGCATCCCATCCTTCAGATGAATGAAGAGCACTAGTCATCTTGGTGCTATCTGCAAACGTGCTGAAGGTGCACTTGATCCTGTCATCTGTGTCATTAATGAAGATATCAGATAGCACTGGTCCTAGTGCAGACCCCTAAGGGACACCACTGGTCACTGATGCCCATTGGGACTCTAAGCTGTTGATCTCTACCCTCTGGATCTGACTGTCTGACCAATTCCTAATCCACCTAACAGTCTACCCATCAAAAACATATCTATATAATTTTGAGAGAAGAATGTTATGAAGAACTGTGTCACAAGCTTTACAGAAGTCCAGATAAATGACATCCACAGCCCTTCCCTTGCCCACTTATGGAGTCACTCCATCATAGAAAGCTACTAAATTCGTCAGGCAGAACTTGCCCTTGGTGAAACCATGCTGGCAGTCCTTAATGACCTCCCCATCCCCTCTATTCTATGAAGTTTGAATTAAATAACAACAATCCAAGAGATCAATTCAGGTCTATTATAAAATAAAGATAAAACCTTGCTCAACAAGAGATTGTGGACTATGTATCTGTATGAATATATTAATTACCTCATGGCTTTTAATGATAGTTTCTTAAATTTTGAGTATCCTGCAAATTTTTCCTCATTAATGGAATGATGGTTAACAATTTCCTTAAGCAACAACAACAGTATATGGCAAGAAAGAACTTGATTTGGTTTCAAGATATTTACATGTTTGTGTGGAAAACCTATTCCAGAAAGCTAGCTGATATTTATACTCCCTTTCACACAGAGATTGTGTCACTGTAGAAATTTAGAACTATAGCTGAAACTAAATTAATTTCCCTTCATTTGTTTTAGTAGTATGTTACTTTCAGGGGTTTAGCATAACTGCAGCAATAAACAGCACGCACTATATAAGAATTAAGGCAAAATAATCCCAAAATAGCAATGGTAAAGGGCCTAATATTCACACTACCTATCATTTTTTCAGTGATATTCAAGGAAGTATTGGATAAATGGTGTTCTTCTAAAGACTTTTCCTCTTCAAAGGAAGTATTTTTATTTTTTTTCAAGGTCTTTACAAAACCATGGAGGAAAGCAAAAGATGGTATGTCTTCAGCTGTCAATACTATATTGCAAACAGCCACCACGGATACAATCCTGAATTGTTAAAAAAACCTAAAAGAGGATCTGACTTAAGTAAAAATAAAAAGGTTTAAACTCAATATAAGAAAGACTGAAAGCGGAATATACTGCACTTGCAAGCTTTCAATGGAGAAAGGACAAGCATTACAAATCCTCAGATGTGACTGCTTCCCCACCAAGTTTAAGTATCCAGAAATCACCAGGATTACAGTACTCACAAGGAAGGTTTAGTACCTCATTATAAAAACTGGCATGCTGTCCTTCTTAAACAATTATGTAAAATCAGGAACTGATCAGGAACTCAACAAATGTGACCCTCCATTATTTTCTGTTCCCTCCCTCAGCTACACTCCCTGCTGTTCTTGCTTTCTTAATATTCCTACCCTTACCTCCAGCACCCAAGTACCATTAGCTGTACCCTTTACTTTGCCACTCACCATACTAGTGGTAACTAATCTGAAGGGGCATGACAAACACTAACCTTCCCTCCCCTCCAGCTCAGTTAATAAATGTGCATGCCAGCTGTGTATCTGTCTTCTCTAGAATGGATTACTGTAACTTACAAGATGTGAAGCTGATGACAATGGCTCCTACTGGTACAGGATGCAGCTGCTTGCTTCCATGCTCTAGGCCACAGTGACATCTCAAAGCTCTATTGCCCATTTATTTTTAGATTCACTTCAAGCTCTAGGTTGCAGTCTCCAAATCTCAAATTTGTGGTACGTTAAAGTTTTAAAATTATTTGTGAATATTAGAAATTTACACTCCTCTTGAACAATACAAATCACAAAGCTCTACATGAGACTGTTTTACAATTGAAAATAAAAAAAACATTTCCAGTTATGGGATTCAACCTCAGCATGATCTTTCTGAGGATTTTAAAGGGATACAAGAATCTAATGATTTTTTTTTTATAAATGCTACAAAATTGTCCTTTTGGAAGGCACTCTTCCACAGCAGAAGAAAGCACACTATTATTTTCTTCCTACTCTATTTTGCAGCTAAAGACAAGAAGACTAATGAAAGAAAGGAGAAAACCTGTCCTTCAATAAGAGTTTTATCCTAAGAAGGCAAGAGTCAGAAGTTGAGTGGGATATCACTACTATTAATTCTACTTAAAAAGCACTGAGATACTATGGTTATAGAAAACAATATAAATCACTAAGATATATAAAAAATTATGGGCAACAAAGTTAAACTACAGAAACATTTTTAGACAGCAAAAATGCCTCTGGAATCTAATTTTCATTCCTTCTTTTTAAATGATCCCATGCATGTTCAGATTAAAGTAGAACTGTAATAATATCACTTGAATTCCATGCCTTGAAGAATCAGATACCTAACATCTGACTTATACGGCAATAAGACCACCTACTACGTCAAACTACGTAAACAGAGCTCTTGTCTTCACCAGGGAGAATGCTTAGTTCTCTCAGATGCTTATTTTTTTTATAATTTCACTGGTTTAATTTGCTTCATCTGCACTGGCTCAAGGACACAGAATCAGTCAAAAGAAAAGTAACGTTTTGTTGCTGGTTGGCATATACTGGGTTTTGTATTTAGAAATTAATAAGAGAAATTATTTTCCAGGTGCTTATTTTAGTTCCAGCTGCTCCACATGCCCAAGGTATTTTAGGAAGAAAACTGCATCATAATTCTCCCGTTAAATGAAAGTTAAAATTAACTAATCCCCCAAAAAAACCCCAAACACAAAAAAATTTGCTCTAAATTATCCTTTATTGCATATTTTGCCTGGAAATTACATTAAGTGTTCAAATCAATATGCAGTCTTTTCCAATAGAGCCATACATCTTACCTTGCAAGGCTGCTTGTTCTGCTTGTGTGTACATCCCCAGAAAGAAGTACGTACAGGCAAGGTTCACCCAAACATCTGGATTGCAAGTTGCTTGCTTGGTTAAAGCCTCATATTCCTGTAACAAAAGAGAGGGTTGATTTTTAAAAAATGCGTAATAGCACATATTTGTATTAAATATAATTCTTTCTTCCACAATTTTACAATGTATCATTGAATTACTGAGATCAAACAATTTATTCTGATGTTCACTGCAGTCCTTACAACAAAACTATTATTTTATGTCCCTACTTTTTTGTTTACAACACTATAACAGACCACAGGGACAAGCAGTGCCATAAATCATCACATATAAGCAAGATTTCTGTCAATATTGAAGTTCCAGAGATATAAAACATATTCATATTGTAAATATATTATAACAAAAATATTATTTACATATATAAGCCCCAATATATATATTATATAAAAGCATAAATATAAACAACTTCGGTTGCTTTCCTAAGTTCTCCTCTAGTCAAAGCTTGGGAGCCTAGGAGCCATAATCACCAGGGAAATCTCTTTGTGAATACTTACTGGAGCAAGTGTCAAATGTGTTTTTGTAAACCTGTAGGTAGTGTCTTAGTCTTTATTAAACCTGCGGAAATGTGTGTTAAGTCTGAGGTTATGCAATATAATAAGTGCAGGAATAATTTTTTTTGTACTACTAATAACTAAAATAAGTATTTTTAATTTGTGTTTAATTTTATCACATCCTTTTTTTAGTTCCTATTTTTGTGTATGTTTTATAATTATATATTAGTACAGTGGTACATGTATATAATTAATAAATGTATAGACATGTATAATGTGTATATAATTTGGGGGTGTGTACTCAAAAATTTCTTACTAATAGGGGTATAGCAAAATTTGAGATCACTGCATTAAAATGCAAGCCTATAAATCAGTATTGGGCAAATTCAAGATCTCCTTATAGATGAAGATTAGTAATTTGTAGTTAATATTAATAATCTGTTCCTGACTTTACCATTTCCCATTTTAAGATTTACAGCCAACAGCTATAGAAAGGCTCTAGAAAGCATATTCTGATATTTCTTACACATCCACATTGATTACATATCCTTTAATTCTGCCACACAAACTGCTTAATTTCTTGTTATCTGTGAAACAGCAAAAACTTAACAGATTAATCTTTCATTCTACTTCTTTTAAACAAAAAAACTTTGCAGCCACTAAATTATATTCCCGAAGATAAACATCTTTTCTCAGAGTAACAACAGGTACGAAAACCAGAGGTGGAGATCTCTAAATACCATTTTTTCCTGTGTCACAGTTCTGATAAACTCCTAGGAAGGGCCATCCCAATGGAAGTGCCTGCTGCTGGTGCTCCTGATCTCCATCCAGCCATGGAGGCAGGAAGCATAAGGCAAAGCAGGCAACGTCACTCAAGGTTCTCACAAGATCTGCTGAAGGAATGTCATCCATGTACTCCAGATCACTGCAAGCTGGTCATCCCTCCCAGCAAAACACACCCTCGACTCCATACTTGTTCCCCAAACATGAATTGGAAGTCCCCTCTACCTAGGGAGCGTTTAGAGATTGAGCCTCTGTGGGTGGGAGACTTCTTACCTCTCGAGAAAAGGACAGATATATATTTATACAGAATGAGATAAAATAAGCCATGCCAAAGGACAGCAAATCCCAGGAGTGCAAACATGCTGACAAAAATAAAATTTAGAGTTTGCAAGCATAAAAAAATTAATTTTTTTGTTGCCAAATAAAAGCAAGCTGCACTCCCAAACAGAGAAGATACTGATCCTACCAGTATCTTAAAAGCACCCTTAAAAGCCAGCTCAGTCTTGCTAGTAATTCAGGGACTAGCTGTCCAACAATATTTACAATAAATAAATAGAAAGTCATAAATATAATAATGATTAATATTTTTTAAAATAAAACATTTACATAGAGGCCAACCTTTTCTACCGAGGCCAGTTTGATCTTGACGTAGGCCCATTATGGAGCTCTGAGATACAGACCATTGCTGTTTATTGGGACCATCTGGAACCTTTCAAAATTCATTCAGATTAAATGCACCCAAAGGTCTCTTTTGAATAGGGCTTCAGGCAGATTAATTAGAAAAGACAAAGTGCATAAACACAAGTCACGTTCTGGCTTGGCCATTCCACGTAAGCACTATATAAAGAGTGTTCTAGCAGTACCAATGTGAATCTATGGAAACAGTAAATAAAAATTAGGACTATTAGTGCTCCTTATCCTGTAGTTCTGGGCCACGTGTCTGGACTATGTGCTATTGCCCCTTTCCTCACTGAAAGCCATTCAACATAAGCCTCTCAAAGACTACTTCACAAGAACTTCTCCCCCTTCTTTCTAAATAAACCAACAAACCCAAACAAAATAAGTACTCTCAAACTTGTCCTAGGACTCAACCTGCGGCATACTTTTGCCATCCAGCAGCATTAACAACTCCTTGCTATTTTACTCTCCTCCTCCTCCTCATGCCTCTATCACTAGATACATGCAGTTTTCCTCAAAAGCAGGCTGCCATGTTGATTGTCTACAACTATGGACACGTACTAACAATGCAGAGGGCCAACTCAGTGCCCTTATTACTTGTCTGGATTCTTCAAGCCCATAAAAACAGATGCTGAAAAGCCAATAAACAAGCAACATATATGGCTGCTAAAATGAGATACTTATTACAACCTGGCTATAGTCATCATAGAGAGGCCTAGAGAACTTCCAGAGCTAAAAAATCCCCTTTTTACTTTCTGTTTTCAGCTATCAGGAACTAGAGTGTACCTGTATTCTCACACTTCTCACAGAATTACTCAAGCATGAACAGATACTGCTCTTGGATGAACAATTACCTTAGTATAGCCCTTGTCCTTCCCCAATTTACTATTTGACTAAAATTATCCTGAGTCAAGCTGGCAGTGAAGTGGTAGAATAGCTCCTACTTCTCTGCCAGGACAGAGGTAGCAGATTGGAGAGACTGCTGCTGGGTGGTTATAGGATTTTGACAGAAACAATGCATTGAAGGCTCTAGCCTAGGGATCATTCTTTGCTCTCATGTGTGCAGTTGATGAGCCAAAATGGCATTACCAAGTCCAGCAGCTGCACCATGCCAGTGTCCTGTATGCCTAGGAGCAGAGAGTGCAGACTGTAAGCTTGAAACTTGTTCTTGAATCCAACCAAGAAGTGCACCTGCCCATGGCAATTTGTCTAGTAATTTGTTTTTAATATACGTATATAGATATAGGCACAGATATATAAAAAAAAAAGCAACTCCTTTTTTTAAGGCCCCAGCCAATTCAATTTATAAGACCAAGCAGCTCAGAAAAAGAATATCGGCCTGATGCTCTAATTCTGGTACTTGGGTGACACTGGGAAATTTTTCAGAAGATTTTAGATTAGAGCTATGAACAAGTGGCAGCAGCTGAAGAAAGACAGATGGGTTTTTCTCCATTATGGACATTAGATGTGGAAGATTCCAGAAAACTAATTAGATGTCATCATATACTAGGGAAGCTCTGGCTACCATATGATGCCAGAAAGACATGAGCTACTCAGTAAAAATAAATTTGTCCATGAAGGAAGCTAGTCAGTCCCCCAGGAAGAACTGCACCATGACTGCTGGAAGAGTCAAGCCCATTGCAATATCATTTGTAAACTGGGGTACAGCAGAAGGGATGACCCCACCAGACCAGAGGCAATGGCATAACCTTTGAGAAAGGCATCTGTTGTTAAGAAGGGGAAAGTATGACCCTAGTGAGGCTAAGTGCTCCACCTAGAGGATACCTAACTCTTGTTGATGTGCCTGTGATAAGAGAATGCGAGTTCTCTCACATAAATGTGACAGAGATTTTGCTGTCATTCTCTCTGAAAATATTCCTGGAGCTGGAATGGAGGTCTGTGTGTTTTTCACTTCTTCCCCATTTCTCCCAGTGGTGCATGATGGCCACAATTCCCAAGCTTCCCCAAAAGTTGCCATGCAGCCAACACGACTGGCTCATTATGAAAGTATCATCATTAATAAAAGCATTGAACAGTGTGATTTCTGAAGACCCTCATCAGGTACATGGAATACCAACCATAAGCTGTTAATACACTGACACACACTATGTGGTGTCACTTGCAGGAACACATAGCAGTGTGAATCATTTAGATTATGTGCAATGTCATGCTGGATAATTCAGCAGAATCTTTGACCCACAGTATTTTATTTACAGTGCTTTTGGCACTCCCAAAAGCGTGCTCCAAGATCTCAAGGGTATAAATTATCAAGGAATTTCTCCTTGAGAATATAGCAACAACACCTCTGCAACATAGCAGATGAGATAACAGGACTTTACATTTCAAGATGGAAGCTGATAACTGAAAGGCAGTTCAGCCTCCACAGTGGAATGAGACCTACAGCCTTAGAAATTAAAACTAGAGTGTTCTGTCCCCGAAGAAACGAGGTTGAGAGGCACAGGCTAATTTCCCACCTATCACCACAAAATGACAAAGCTATCAGGACTTATAACTGTGCAAAAAAAAACAGTATTAAATCCGGGAAGACAAGGCCTGTGATCTCTCACTTAAAAATTACACGATCACTCAAACTACAGATCGGTCATACAAATCTTTTATTGTCCCTCCTTGGGCAGAAAACCAGTAAAAAAGATGACGATGTTGCCGTTTTGAATAGCCTGAATCAAGAGCATCACCTAGTGGTGAATCAAACACCAAATGCAAAACCAATTAGGAAAATTCAAAAAAACCCAGTTGCCTTTTTGTTGAAGGAAACACATTAAATCTACTCTGGCTATAAAAGCATCTACTGGGTATTTCAAAAAGCAGAATTTATTTCAAATTTATTTTCAAATTATTTCTTATTTCAAAGAAATAGCAATTAACTTTTCATTTGTATATGAACATTTTTCTTTTTTTAAACTTTTGCTCCCTATTAACACCTAATGCCTACATGTAAATTAAATACTGCAACTGACTGTTGTATTCATATCTAAATTCCACCAGTCTAAACATGAATATTAATTTACCATTTTGCCCTGTACATTGTACATTCTATACTGTTTACCATCCATTTGATTCACTGAGCATTTCTAGTATCTCCAACAGAGATACTATTTTTTATACAATTTTTTAAAGGGCAGAGTGCCTTGTGCCGTTCTTACTTAGAAGCTTTAGAGTTTTCACCTCATGTATGCATCTTGTGCAAGCGACCATTTATCTAAGACAGAAAATATCATAATTGTTCTATAATCCATTTATTTTCTTTTTATTATGTTTTGTTAATACTTTAACATGTGTTTTTAATATTGATTCTGGGGAAAGCAAGTTGAAAGACTGCAAAAACAGCTATACTTTCAGTTACACTTCACAGTGAAGGGACACAACAGAACTGTAAGAGGCAAACATTAAAATGTATATATTTGAACAATTAACATATATTTTAGTGACTTAAAGCTTTTAGAAAAAAAAGACTGCCTCATTTAATTGAATTACCTAATAAAAGAAAATGCAAAGAAGAGCAATAAAGGACATTAAATAATCAGGGGTATCAACCTCTAAAGAAAGAATTTTTTCATACCTATCACAGAAATGCTACACAATGAAGACAGAAATATTATTAAACCTGAAAAATGAAACTGTGAAAACCCAGCTGCAAAAAAGGAATGATGGATTTAGATATGAACAATGACATTCAACAGAACAAATAAAGCTACTGAGCCTAGTATGAAAGAAGTCAGCGTATAACAATTAAAAAGTTCTATTTTCATAGGCAAAATACATTTTTTTTCCCAATCCAAACTGCTTCCCACAGCATCTGGCTTATTACTGTACATTTGTACCTTAACTGGCTAGCAGGGCTGTTCCCTATTACAGACCATCTTCCTCCTGTTGTCACTGCTTTATCACAACATCCCAATTTCCAAACTCGGGAAGCAAGATTTCCCCACCTTACCTCTAGAGCTCTCTTGTAATCACCCAAATGAAATGCACAGTATCCAATCCAAAGGTTGCCATCCTCCTCCTCCTCACCCACGTTCTGTTTAAACTTTGCAGAGAATAAAGAATGTAAGAATTTTGTCAGCTGACATAGTTTCTAAAGCCCCACAGATAACCATAGCAACACTAGACGATCATATATCGGGGATGGTTTGACAGCTGCGCATGCTGCTGGGGTGGAGCGGCTTTCACGTTTCGAAGGGCAGCAGGAGGCAGCCCTGGCAGGCCAAACCCGGCTCTGTGAAGCGGGGAGCAACAGGCGCCGCTGCAGGGAGCGGGAGGCTCACAAGGCAGGGGAAGGGGTGCTCTCGCCCCGCAGCCCTGAGGGCACAGGGCTGGCAGCGACGATTCCGCTCTCCCGAGGGGAGCCCGTCACCTCCAGCAAGGCGATCGCGCCGGTGAAGTCCCTCTGGGCCAAGAGTTCTTCCAACTGTGGCGCCTCCTTCCCTTTCTTCCTCCGCCTGTCTCCCGGCGGCGGGGTACCCCCCACGGCCGGCTTGGCCCGCGAGAGCATCTGGGCACAGAGCAAAGCGGAGCCGGGTCAGAGCGGGCCCTCCCTCGGCCGTGCCTGCCCCGCCGCGTCCCCCATCCTGCCGCCCCGCGCCATCCCGCGCTCCCTCACCGCCCCGCGCCATCCCGCGCTCCCTCACCGCCCCGCGCCATCCCGCGCTCCCCCGCGCCATCCCGCGCTCCCTCACCGCCCCTCACCATCCTGCGGCCGGGCCCGGGCTCCGCGTTGCGCCGGCGGCGCCGTTGCCGGGGTAACGGCGGGACGGCGGAAGGCCGCGGCGAAAGGGCGCCGGCTGACGAGCGGCGCCGTCCCCAGGGTTCCGCCTCCCGCGTGGCGGACGGCGCTCTCCGCGGCGGCCGCCTCGGTCAGGACCGCGCTGGTTCCTCTCCCGAACCCCGCGGCTCTTCCTCTGCTCGCCTTTGGCCCCTGGCCTGGACATCCGGGTGCCGCACTTGGGTAGCAATAGCGCCACGGATCTGGGACGGAGTGGCTGGAAAGGACCCGTGGGCGCTGGTTGACAGCGTGAGTCCAGGTGGCCGAGAAGGCAAATGGCATCGTGTCATAAAATGTGGCCAGCCCCTGTACACTCGTGAGGCCACGACAAAAACGACATTGAGGGGCTGGAGTATGTCCAAAGGAAGGCACCAAAGCTGCTGAGGGGTCCGAAGCACAAATCGAGTTGTCCCAAAACAGTTTTTTTTTTTCACCCGGTGTTCAAGAGGCTAATCCACATGCAGAGTCAAGGTCTTAGATGTATTTTCAGTTCTGCACAGAAAGGATGCTGGGTGGCAAACACACAAGCCAGCATGACAACTATGAAAACTTTTCATTGTTTATACATTTTAGTAAACAAAGGCATTAAGGTCCATTGTCTGAAAGTTACATAGTTCCCTTAATCAGTATTCTGTCATCTATTGATCAATGATTCTCTCACTTTTCATGCTGATTAGCCCACACAGTCAGTCTTTTGGGTCAGTGGCCGTGAGTGGTCACAATTTACCCACTGCTGATAACTTTTTACCCAGCTGGGGCTGATTCAGCAGAGTTGTGGAGTTGTCTTTATTAGTTTCTTCCTTGACTTGGGGGTTCTGCCAAATGCCCTTGTAGCCTGTAAATTTTATATTCCTTTTGTTCACTATCACTGGTACAACCTTATTCCCAAGCTTTGTTAGCCTCCATTTTGGTCTGAGATCACTGAAACATGTCAAGCCCTAAACCTTAACAAGGCAGCTCTACCAACACCTAATTTATCTTTCTAATGCCTGGACATTACTGAGAGCTTGCTCGTTAGCTGCGCCCTGTTTCACAGATTAAATCTCTTTTTGATTGGTCTTGAAAGTATACAAAGATAAACATCAAAGAACATTTTTACTTAAGACTAATAACATAATGATGAGCGGCTGAAGGAGCTGGAGTTGTTTAGCCTGGAGAAAAGGAGGCTCGTGGTAAGATGTGCTTGCTTTCTACAGTTACCTGAAAAGGTAACTGAAAACGGGTTTTAGCAAGGTGAAGGTTCATCTCTTCTCTCAAGTGACAAGTGGAAAAAACTTCAAGTTATGCTGTTGAAGGTTTAGACTGGGCATTAGGAAAAAATTATTCACTGAAAGGATGGTCAAGCATTGGAACAAGTTCTCCAGGGAAGTGATGGAATCACCATCCCTGGAGTGTTCAAAAGGCATGCAGATGTGGCACTCGGGGAACTGACAGACCTGCAGTGTTAGGTTGATGCCTGAACTCAAGGACCACAGAGATATTTTCCAGCCTTCTATGATTAGAAATGTCAGTGCAGAGGATTAAAACATTACACTACTGCTGACAACTAACTCAAAAACACATTCATGGACAGGACTGATAAAGTATCTGTAGGCAATATTCTTTCTGTTTTTTAAGAAAAAGTAACTGAAAATTTAATTTTACTACATTGCTTTCTTCTGTTTGTTTTTTTTTTTTTTACAGAGATTCTTTCAGAAGACCCCGTTGTTCTAAGGATCAGCATAAATACAAATAAATTATCGACTCAAATGAAAGAGAGCTCTCAGCTGCTCCACTGGTTTCTCCCATTTCCAAGTGGCTCCTGAATTTGTATGTGGTGGATCCAAAGCTGGGCAATGCACAAGAGCTAACAGATGCACAGTGCCAGTGGGTTAGTTGTGGGCACAAGAACGACAGTGTCAACTGTGATAAAAAGTGATAGCAGCATCAAATTGACCAAAACATTTTTAGCATGTCTGGTGTAGACATTTTTACTAAGACACAATATAAAGTATGTGGACATATTATAATTTTTCCTCATATGAAACACTAAGATGACAATTCATAAATTAAAGACCAGTCAAGAAGTTTGTCTACTCTAGAACAATACTGGAGAACTGCTGCAATTCTTATCTCCACTATTCTTTTAGCCAGTGCCATTATCCTGAGTCTGTGAGCTGTAAAGTTATTAATGATCATGTTTATTTCCACACAAATTGCTGGCAGAATGGAAATTTACTTACACTAATGGCAGCACCAGGGAAATAATGCACCCATGACTAAACACCAAGGTAATCATCAGAGGGTGCAATGAATGTTTATATAAAAAATCAGAGACTGGAAAGTGAGATCTAAGAAAGGGAGAGGAAGGAGGGAAAGAAAATTTTAAAAAAGGAAAGAAAGAAAAAGCAAGAAGTAGAAAAACCCTCATTGTAATATAAACTAAAGCAAGAGGCTAGGACATGACCTTTGCATCACCAACAATCATGTGCTTCAATTTCCACAATATCTGAGTAAGATCATGTTCTTTCAGTAATGATGTTTTGCCATGTTCTGCATTTTGTTCCTTTGAAAATGCACCTGACAACATCTGACATCTCAAGATAAATGATACACAAAAGTGAGAGCAATGCTCACTTTGTAGCTGCTACAGCTACAAAGGCAATCCCTTGAGATGAGAAAATGGGAAATGACCCCTTTAAAAGCAAGGAACTTGAACAATACTTGTTTATTTTTGTTTATGGTATCAGCAACTGCTGAGTCTCATGATGAGAGAAGCTGAAACACCTAAGTTGATGGATCATGTGCCAGCTCCATCAACTATTACCCAGCTCAGGAAGGCAAACAACAGCCATGTCAGTTAAAGACCTCCAAATAGTGACATGAACATTCATCATTATGATCTTTATTTGGAAAGGGGAAACTTTAGTTTTCACTTGTGTTTATGTCTGTGATTTTTAGGGGTCTGTGGGAAATGCACCTTCAGAATTTTTGTGATATTTCCAGCATGTACTTGTCGTTAAGATTCAGTCAAGATAATAAAAAAACTGTTCTTGTATTTGGTTTTAGCATTGTATTTAGGTAAGTTTTTAGAAGTTTATGTATGTAGAACCGAAGGAGAGGAGGCAAGACAATCCACTGGTCCAGTGTGAGTCAGTGATAGAACTGAAAATGGAATGCATGGTTAGCTATATCTGCACTAACTTATCCAAGCCAGAAAGCCACATCACTGCAGGTGCTATGTCCCAAAGAATGCAGTCGTACTGGCTCAGGACATGTGCTGACATATTTGTACAGTGTTCCACTGCCACTTGGATTTACAAGATCAAGTGTACACTAGCTTGAAAATCTCATAACTCCATCCCAGCACATAATATAAACATGTGTCATGTTTAATAGAAAGAGGTTAATGAAACTTAAGTATATGTCCAGGACATAAATTATTACACATTCAAGGCATTTATCTTTGTAAAGATAAACAGAACAGTTGTTTGCCCATTAAGGATAGCTTACATTTTTTTCTTGACAGAGGTGTATCCTGCTGAGCATATAAAAGAGGCAAACCAGTATGCTGAAAAGGTGAATGTGTCCTGTCACTCTGGAAACAAAGTCCTTTAGAGAAAGAAAACAGTAGTTAAGAGGAAAGACTTCCTACTATTTATTTTTGTAGTATACAAGTTAGGTGGATAAATAATATTCACATCAAAATGTATATGTGTTGGGAAAGAGTTAACAGGAAGGAGAATTTCTTAATGGAGCTAGATGTTTATGACACATAACATATTTAGCTTCATTTTCTGGTATGTGGCAACATAATAGATCAATAGGAAGATGGGGCCACCACCCAAGCTGTTGGTAATATGATGCAATTCCACTTTTCTTATCCTTGTCTGTACTGTTCCTCTTACTGGATTGGTAACTGCTGATGAGAACAGTCAGTGCTTTGCAGTATAATTTCATTCTAATCTGTGTCAGCAACTAAATTATGGCAGGAACCTGAACTCTCAATAACCCATGGGAATGGCTATATTATCATGCTGTACTATCAGGATCGTGCATCACATGACCCACATGTTTTTATGTTGGTTTACAGGCTTGTTGCTTATCAGTTGCTGGTTCCAAAGGATAGCGTTTGCAAAATCTTTCTTTATGTTCTTTTGTAGTAAATGAAAAAGAAAAAAAGATCAGTTCTGAAAAGTAAATATAGCTGCTATGCAGCTGCTATATATGTATACTGTATCTATGTGTACAGCTGCTGTATATGTACACTATACAGCTAAATTCATAATAATTAACATTACTGTCCTCTAAGTCTAGATAGTAGAAGTATTGTAAAAATAATTAAAAAGGTGGGAAACAATATTTCATATCACTGGTCTACTCTCTAATACTGAAAGTTAAAGAAGACATCTTTTTATTCTCCAGTTGACACCAGTAAGTTATTGACTTTAAATAAACACAGATGTTACACTGCTGTATTTTTTTTCTTTTCTGTCTGTAACCGTATTTGTGATTCCAACTTCTAACAAAACTGAGAAAAAGGAAACGGAAACATTTATATTTTATTTTTCTTTAATCTGATTTTTGAAATCTTTTTAAAGACAGAGTAGAAGCTGCTAAAGTCCCAGACAATCAATATAATTTGGAATCAGACTTAGTAATACTGGGTAGAACTTGAAAACAACATAGATGTTTTTCAGCATTTATCCTATTGGCTAAATATGATCAACAATACAACATATAATGTCTTATGCATACTTATTAAAAAAATCTGTATTTTATGGAAACAATGTTGACAGCTTTGCTTATTCAAAAACATAGACATGATAGATTTCGTGCCACTGAAATCAAGGAAACTTGTTTTCAGAGTTAGTGAGAATTAAGAACTTAAGTGCAGCTATTTTTATTTATAATACTTTCAGATTTTTTTCTCTCCCTTTTTCACATTTTTCAGTTCTGCAATGCTGAAGACTTGGAGCATATCTTTTATTTTAATGGAATGTCATATTCTTGTGTACTGTCAAAATTCCTGGCTCTGGAGTAAATAAAAAATAATGTGCAATTGTAAAAATCGTTAACTTATCACAACAATTGTAATTAAATTACATTGAGAAATAATTGTAGCAAATATTCAGGGAAAAATTCAATTTTAAAGTACACTGTCAAAACATGTTGTTCTGCAAAATAAGATGATTGTATCACAATGCATGCTTCTTTAGAAACTAGTGGCTTGAAAAATGCTACCTTGGTTGTCTTTGGTACCAAAGAAATTGAAAATAAGCTGGCAATATGTTTGTGTTATTTTCAGACTTACTAAGACTATTGTTACTAACTACCACAAGTAGCAGTTTGACTGACTGCAGGTACTCGATACCTTCACCTAATTCTTTGGTTCTTCTGAGATTTCTGGAATTTTCATTCCATGTATTTTTCCTGTTTTCTCCTCTATGAGTGGTCAAGTGGAAATAGTGATTTGTAACTAAGTAAAAAATAAATTAGGCTGCATGCCAGAGTAAGATCCTAAAAATACCCATAGTAAAGGTGTTGAAGATAGTGCATCTCCAACAATCTCGACAGTTGCAATATATTGTGAGCTGATAGGCAAAGGAACTCTGTGGTGCCCAGGCTGGCCTATCATTCCCATTTTTCAGGACTTTCAGACTCTGCACAAAAAAAAAAAAAAGAGAAGCCACTGAAATGAGGAAGACCCTGTCACATGCAGCATTAAAAAAAAAAGAGTGGAAAATGTTCTATAGATCATAACCTTTCCTTGGCTGACAGAGGAACAAGTCTTTGCAATTTTTTGCTCTTCTTTTTCTCTGACTGTCCTTGAATTTTCCAGAAGACAGAACTTTTCAGAGTAGTTATAGATCAGGAAGTCAGTGCTGATTATCAGTTGCAAATATACCCTACAATATCTAGTTGTTTATTATTCAGTAAATCCTCGGGCAGAAGAAATACAGTGCTTTAAAGTGCTGTAAAACTAGGCACTGAAAGTCACTTTTAACTAAAACAAATGATGCAGTTCTCTGGTGAGTTAATTTGAGGTGGTATTTCTAACCTAACACTGACTATAAGATCACCTGATGAGAACTATTATGATGTTTTGTAGCCATACAATATATGGACAGATAATGTTGGTGAGGAACTGAATTTTTTTCTTCAGACAAATAAATACAGGTCCTGCCTATATGAATCTGAATCATCCCTGTGCTGCTGAAGCCAAAATAAGTGATAAACTACAGTGATTCAAGGGGAGACCTCCACAAGCTGTTAATCATTCTAGGATTACAAAGATGAGGGTCTCAAGCTGATGTTCACCTAACAACTGACTTCTTGGATAGACACTTGCATGTAGTGAAGATATGTAATACTGAGATCTTTTTTACTTTTCTTCCAAGATTATAGCAGTAGCTGATGCCTAGAAGCAACAGCTAAAAACAATGCACTGCGGATGTCAGATGCCATTTTTTAGCACCTTATTCCTTAGACAGTGATTAAATCTCAGCACTGTTAAGGGAGAAAAATAGTTCTAGAAGATGTGCTTTAAGGTTTTGTGGGTTGTCAGGAGAGGTTACCTTAGGCAGGATATTGCTGGTGTTTGAATTTCTTGCTCTGTTTCTCCACTCATGAGAGACACTTTCAGAGGAAGGCAGAGTTATTTGCATTTGCTTTCAGGATGCTCCCTACCTGTAGTTCTGTTGTAAGCCAGAATTTCTAGTTAAAGCTGCAGTCACCTACAGGAGTCAAAAAAGCTTTCTTTTTGCTTCCAACACATTATTTGTCTTCTGAGTTTCTGAACTGTATCCTTCGCTGACTAATCTTGGAAGTGTGAGAGCTGGCTCATGGTTGGAGAAAGGTTACTGAGATAGTGGAGAGAGTGCTCTAGAGAGATATGGAAGGTTTTTTTGAGTAGCTGCCTGGTTTGTATCACTGTTAACCTCTTGGGTTTATAAACTGTTAGATTGGACCTTATGAAGGAATTAGATGAGGTTGGCTCCTTGGGACCTTAGCTGTGTTCTGCAGCCAGGACACTATGAATGAACTGGTATTTGTGTCTCATCTATTTCTCAGGTCTAAAAATGCCTTAAGCAGAGGCTGCAACAAGGACAAAAATACAGAAGCTTCTGCTTTGCTTGTGAAAAACCTATCAGAGTTTGTACTTTACACATCTGACTCATTTATTTGCTTTTGCTTCTCTCCACCCTCATGAACATCTGTAGTATCAGTAACTGTCATATTTACAGTGCAGTGACACAGCTTTTCTTTGTCTCTCTTATGCCATCAGGCAGATGTTACTGATCAGTCTGCCAGGCAACTGTGTTTGATGTCCAAAGCCCCAGGGTACAAGGGAAAAGTATGGTGTTTGGCAGATTTCATGGAGATCTTGTTTCATCCTAGCTGCTGCCTCCCTGCTGCTCTATGTCACCAGATTCTTCTGTCATGGGAATTCATTGAGAGACTACACACACACCAAGCAATTAAAAAGTTGATAAGTCAACAATTAATTTATATCATATTCTGTCTGGGGCTGTGGCTTGTGACTGTAGGACAAGGGAGAGAGTAAAAAGAAATGCTGTGATAAGCCTATAGTTGATTTTACTTTTGTTTTTAAAGGATAGTTTCAACCTGCTAAGAAAAGTAAATAAAAACATTAGTAGATCCAAAGCCAGGGAGACTTCAGTGCCATTACATACAGCCTGTGGGATCAGCTGTGTAAAATACTCAGTTTTAGTTGCATTATCCATGCTGACTGTTTCTCCCAGATAGGCTAAGAAGAGTATAGAAATGCAAATCCTGCTCTGCTGAAGTTAATGATAAATCTCTTATTGACTTATATGGGATAAGTTTCAAGGACATTGGAAATGCCTATAAAATGAGCCAGTGATGAGCAGATGATCTCCACATGAAAAGCCGTGTTCCATTCTCAGTCTGTGGCTCTAGCCAGCCATACTAGTCCACATGTTTACATGACAGACTGTTAATTTAGAATTACTGTATTATTAATTACAAATGTTAGATTAAATATGCAGAGATGTTTATGAAGTACTTTTAAATGCTGGGTCATGGTCTTATCTGGGTATTAGAAAGATACAAGCAATAGTTATTTGGTATTAAAATAGAATCACATAAAAAGGTCTGTGCAAATATATCTGAGGTGTATTCAATACCTTCTAAATATAGGTTTTGAAAAATGACATGAAATTGCAGTCTTGTTTTATGCTACAAGCCCTGTTACTTACATTGTTTCTGATTATTTTCATTATTTGTCTTAAAACTATTTCAGGAAGGTAATAAAAGTTAATTGATTTATTATCTGACAGCCTCAGTGTAGGTTTCAGTAGAAAAACAGAACCTATTGTATGTGTGCATAAACAGCCCGTATTCAGCAAAAGCACACTCTATACTTTATTTAAATTTGTTTCCTTTGTGCCTAGAGTGCCTAGAATTTTCCATAAGGCTTGTGGGTTGGCGGGTTTGTTTGTTGTTTGTTGTTATTTTGTGGGTTTTTTTAATGATTTTTTTAACTTTGGTCCTGCAGGTCTGAAAGACCTTCAGCTTTGCTAATCCTTATCTGATGCAAGAGGTTCATCACATAAAGTATGAATATCTAGGGCCCCCATTTGAGGAGGTGGGAAAGGGTGATGAGAGCAGCTCCCCAGTGTGTCTAGGGCAGACCCAGGTGCTTTGGTGCACAGTGCTGGGTGAGAATGAGTGGACAAGCCTTGCACTGACTCTGTAAGAAGAAAGAAAGGCTTTGGTCTGAAGGACTGCAAGTGGGACACTTTTGCCAACACAAAAAGTATTTCACTGTTATAAGCTAAAGGAATGAAATTGGTAACTTATCACAGAAGAAAATACACCCTCAATTTATGAGCTCAATCAGCAGAGATGGTGTGGCAGTGTAATCAAGAGATGTAGGGCAATGCAAACATGAAGTAACCATCTGTTTTCCTATAGGCTTTAACTGACCTTATATTCTATTTCCATTTTGAAGAGTTGTCTTTATGGTTCATTTGTCCCTCCCTCTTCTCTCAGCTTATGCATGTGATGAAGAGTTAGTGCACTTATCATCAAGGTTTCTGGCAATGTTTCAGTTTATAGCCTCAGCCTTTCCATGAGCAAACATTCTCAGCAACCTTTAGCCTCTCTCTTTTCCTGAGTTTTGCTGCTGCTAGTTTTTCACCTTGAAGTGCCACCTAGTACACTGGAGGGACGGGCAGAGGTGAAGGCAGGGAAGGGGATAGGGAAGTCCAGGAGAGAAGGATCACACAGCCCGTCTTTGAATCTACAGAGTGGAAATATCTTTCTTTCTTTCTTCCTATCCAGGAACAAAATCAATGTAGGGTATCTGAAAGAAAGAGAGTTAGAAGACAAAAAGAAGTGGGAGGGCACAAACAATGGGTCTAAACTGAGCAAGGATGAAGGAACTGGTATTGGTGCTGGCCGTTTGGCCTTTGTTTTCCTCACTGCAGCTGCTGAAGAAAGTGGCTTCAAATCGGTGTAGCAACAACAGTTATGTGATCAATGTGATGCTCATGAATTACTCGGATTTCCCATTAAGTACTGATAGTTTGAAGTTAGCTGTGAAACAAGCCTTGGACAGGGTACAAAAGGAATTCCAGATGACAGGTAAGCCAATGGGTGTTGGTTGCCCCTCTATTCCTCTGATTTCTTGTCACACTTTGTGTCACAGTTTTATACTCATCTGATCTTTAGCAAGGTGCTTCTCAGACAGACTCCTTGCTTGCCTACCTTATGTAGATCTTATGGAAATAATGACCTCTCTTTGTATAAATAGAAGTGCTCTACAAATGGGCAGAACCATATATATTTTCATGGTGTTTGGGCAGACTCTTCCTGCATGCTTCTCTGGAAATGTTCAGCTGGGTTTGGTAATGTGGAAATTATTGAACTGGATCAGACAAGACCAGTGATCCATCTTGTGCAGTAATTGGATTGTTCTTGCTTCTTCTCCTGATTGGATTAACCTCTACTTCTGAAAATAATTTTCCTCTTGACCTTATCTGTTGATCAGATCATGATCTGAAGTGTGAAGAATTTACAGTTCATATTTTCCTTCATTTAGAATTATATTGCTTTCATTTATTTTGATATCTTGTGTCTTTCAACATCACCAATCTACTGTCACTCTCTAGAATATCATGGGAAAAAGAGATTCCAAGGAAATAATAAAATAAATAGTATCTATTCCCTATCTGCCCTCTAGTTTAAGACATTTTGTCCAATTTTATTGGAAAGAGGTCTCTCAGTTACTTCTTACAGAGCCTTAAAAAAATTGTCTAGTAATGGTCAACACTGGAAGTACTTTTTACTAAAAGTACAAACACTCAACATAAATCAGCAGTCCACCTTGGAGCAGACTTCACAGTCACATCCATCATAGTGGGGGTTAGGTTGTAGGTAGACTTTGCAGAAGCCGAGTATAAGGCTGCTCAGCCCTGTGTCAGGAGAGGAATAATAGCGTATTAGTAGTTACCTGCAATTCATTATGCTGTTTGCTTTTACTTTTGTGTTACAGGAGAAAATGTTACAGTGGATGCCATCTTCCACCCCTTTACTTCATCATTCTATGTCTCACAAGCCTGCCGTACTAGCACCTGTGAAGGTGTGGAGCTCATCAAAACCATTTATGTGAGTAGCAGACTTCTTTCCATCTGCCTGGGTGTGCATGTGTCTCTGTCTTTCCTTCTTAACCTTTGATCCTGCTATTCAGTTCCAAAGAAATTTGACATGGAAATGAAGTTTTTAAAGAGGTGTTCCTGTATGTTTTGTGAAAAGAATTAGGCAAATACTGGAGAGAGGTTCTATGAATGCTTCCCAGAGAGTGCTTTCAGCTTTTGTCTCCTTTTCCTGTGCTTAAGTTACCTCCTTTTTATATCTGCACAACTCTTTGTGCAGTCAGATAGCCAAAGCAATCCATTTTAAAAAAACCCAAATAACAATTGACAATCAAACACTTGAAACAGCCTGAGCAGAGCAAAAAGGTCAATCTCCAACTGAATCAGATCCTGATCTGGTTCGAGATCAGTTTACACAATACACAAAAGAAAGAGCTGTGGTGAGGATGGGGACATGGGCAGAGAAATCATTAGGCTGTCACTGTTACAAATGAAATGGTATGGAACTATGCCCAAAGGGCAAAGATGAAGTGCTTACTTCTCACTAGAAGTCACAGAAGTCACGTGAGAGAAACTATGTGAATACTTTAATATGAGGAAAAGCTTTAGTTAAAATCAGTGCATTACAAGTACCTGAGTTTCTGAGGATTTTCACACCTCTGGTCAATCCAATGGAAATTTTCAAGTCTACTAATCTATGACCATGCTCTTAGGCTTTGTTAAGAAATTGTCCCTCATGACACACAAAGATACAGGTCAGGTCTCATTTGATGGTCATGGAAGGATTTTTTAAAATAGTAGTTTCATATGCACTTATTTAATAATTTTTCTGATACACAGGACCTTGTAATAGCAACCACCCTGTCTTCATCAAGTGCAAACTCTTCTGGGGTGCAATTTCAAATGCACAACTGTAATAATATTTTAATCCTTACTTGCTGTCTGTGTCTTAACAAATGGTGTACTCTATCTTTTTTTGTCTTTCTGTGGTATTTTTTCCTCCTCTCCTTTATGTTTGTTCTTTTAAACTTTAAACTTTTTTTTTCTTCTCTTGCTTTTGCTAGGTAAAATCTGTGACTCCTCATATCCTACAATTTTCTTCATTCTCCCATCCTCCTCTCTCTGCCACTCCTCTGCTTTATCCCAAATAACCCTTTTTGATTCCTTGCAGGATTCTGGCACACTTGGCTGTGCTGTCATAGGACCAGCTTGCACTTATGCCACCTACCAAATGGTCTCGTAAGTACCAATTCTTCCCCCTTATATTGTGATGTTAAAGATGTCAGCTGCTGAATGAAGTTGTTTTGTGAGCAGCAAACCTGCAGAGACACTGGTGTTTAGAGTACAGGAGACACCTCGAGGTCTACAGTCAAGGCAGTAAGACTTTTATTCATAGCCACTCTGTTTGGTAGGTGGAAAAAAATCCCCTTCCAAAGCCCATGGATAAAGCTTTAGTAGGGAAACTTCTAATTCCTGACAATAAGTTGAATGATTGATTGAGGAGCAGCTGGAGAGCAGCCTTGCAGAAAGGGATCTGGGGGGTGCTGGTTGGCACCCCCAGAGTCAGCAGTGTGCCCAGGCAGCACAGAGGGCAAACCCTACCCAGGGGTGCATCAGGCACAGCATCACCAGCTGGTCAGGAGAGGGGATTATCCCACCGTACTCAGCAGTGGTGTGGCCTCACTGTGAGCACTGTGTGTAGTTCTGGGACCCACAGTTCCAGAAAGATGTGAAGGTCTTTGAATGCTTATAAAGCTGGTGAAAGGGCTGTAAGGCTTGTCCTGTGAGGAGCTGAGGGCACTGGGTTTATCTAGTTTGGAGAAAAGGAGATTGAGGGGAGAACTTGTTGCTTTCTACAGCTTCCTGAGATGGCAAGTATAGAGGGAGGTGCTGATCTCTTCTTCCTAGGATTCAGCAACAAGACAAGTGGGAATGATTCAAAGCTGTGTGTATAGGTTGGACATTAGGAAACGTGTTTTTAGCAGAAGCATGGCCAAACACTGGCACAGGCTTCCTCAAGAGATGAATCATACCTTAAGCTTGTCATGTTTAAAAGGCATTTGGACAATGCAGTTAGTAAGTGCTCTAGTGGAAGATGTCCCTGTCCATGGCAGGGGGTTTGTAATGAGATGATCTTTAAGGACCCTTCCAACTCAAACCATGCTATGTTTCTATGAATAACATGCTGTAGCTTTTGGTCAGTCCTGAAGTAGTCAGGACTGTATGATTTTTGTAGGTCCCTTTTAACTGAAATAATCTATTCTCTTCTAAGTTTGTCAGAAAAAAAAAAAAAAGCCTGTTTAATTAGAGAAATACTCTCCCTGTCATTTTTTATTACATCATCTATTTCTATTACATCATCTGTTTCTATTGCAATAAGTAAAACCCCTGTAATTGGGGAAGTGAACGTTACCTGGAAAATAAAATTTTGTCACAATAATGCAAAAAACTCTTACTGCCATAGTTTTTGCAGACAAAATTCTCTGTGATAAGAAAACAACATACAAGAGCAAGAACATTTTGAGTTTAGTCTGATAACATCGCAGCATCCAAGAATATACTTTTGTCCTTAAAAGCTTACTGTCTCTGTGTATAAAATGATCTTTGTTTTACAAATACCTTGTCAGCAAAGGGTTGCCTTAATTTTTTCTCCCTGACTGCTGCTATTGCACAGGTCCTAAAATACTCTTTTGTTAAACAAAAAAGATTTTTCCTTTGAATTGTAGAAGTAAAGCTTTTTTGATGGCAAGAAGCTGTCACCCTGCAGCGCTGTCTCAATAAAGTGATTAAATCCATCCCATGGTAATGGCAGCCAGGTAGCAGAAGCCTGTCTTGAGCCTTTGGACTCCTGTCACAACCCTTGGGACTGAAATGGTGTGTGGTACCCAAAAGGGCAGGGGTAACGGGGACTGTGTGAGAAGATGCCTAGAGCAGTTCAACTGGGTTTTTGGTACCAATACAGACTTGAAATTTGCTTGTGTTCTTGAGGAGCCTTCTAGTTCAGGTTCAAATTGTGTTAAACTAACTCAGGGCACAAGAGGAGAGGGAGGTGAGGATGGAAATCAGTAGCTGCCTTGGTGCAACAGCAATCTGTTCAGACTTGTCTCTTATCTCTTTCTTCAGACTTGAAACAATACTGAGCCTGCCTCTGATCTCTGTAGGGAGTTTTGGTCTGTCCTGTGACTACAAAGAAAACCTAACCCGCCTTCTGACCCCAGCCAGGAAACTGAACCAATTCTTCTATCATTTTTGGAGACATTCTGGGCTGCCATTCAAAACCACGACCTGGGAATCTGTCTACATTTACAAGAGAACTGAAACCTCAGAGGCCTGCCTCTGGTAAGATCTGGATCCACCTCTGACCCAGCTCTTGATAAATGCAGTCTCCACCCTCAGACATGATTTCTGCAAAGTATTCTCTCAGTCCTACACTTTAGGAGGTGCCTTACTATTACCAAGGAATGAGAGAAGGAAAAGATGAATTGTAGCTTTCAGTTGTAGCACTTACCTGACTGTTTCTCTCAGTCTATTTTAAATATTTGCAAGCCTTTGCTTTTCCTTTGGACAACATAGCCCACATGTCATCTGTGATGAAAATACTTGTTTACAGCCTTCTTAATATAAATAGTGTGACATGAGAGGCTCCTCCACAGGCTCCCTATAAATGCCTTTTTAGGGCAGGGGTCTTACTAAACTCTTAAAATGTTTCTCTGCATTAATGGCTTCAATCTGTAGGCACTATTTCCAAAGCTCAAACTTTATATTTCTTCAAAATTACCCCAGTGATTGCAGAGTTTAAGCTATATTCTCATTAGTTTGGAGCAAAGGAGACAGCTTTCATTTTGTGACCTGAAACATCAGGTTGTGTTTTATTCTCAGAAATGCTGGGTTTTCTCCTTGCCTGAAAACAAAGGCTGCTTTTAGACAAATAGACTCTTCAATATACCAGTATTTAGAATTATTTTTCTATTTTTTAGTCTTATTTAACTTTCAGCTCATGTGTGTGTGTCTGCTGCTTTGATTTTTTTTTTCCAACTTTGGGATATAAAAAGCTGATTAATTAAAAAAAATCTAATTTCTCCTACTAATTTTGTAAACGTAGCAGAGAGGTAGCAAAGAGTTCATGGAAATAACAATTATATGTATTTCTAATTCATAACCTGAGAGACTTGCAGAATTCTAAGCGAAATTTATGACTGCATTTGCTTCAGATTGATAGAAGCATATACTTATGGAATATTTTGGATACAGAATTAAAAGAATTTTTTCTGAATTAGGAGACCTAAAACCTGATCTCCATTTAACTCTTCTGTAGGTATTTATGGAATTTTATTTTTTCCTTCTTCTTTCTCAGTATAGATAGCAACTTGATCACATGATGTAATTGCTATGATCACCTCTCTTTGATGTTTTTAAATATCAGTGCACTTGGTTCATTTCTTATTACAATTCCTACACCTCCATGTTTGCAGCTGTAATTGCCAATTCACTACACACACTTCAGCTAAATCCCTTTAATTCTGCAGGTTTCATACCTTTCAGTGAAATAATTGCATGGAAGTTATTTCTGACCTTTCCAAGTGTTTCTTATTTCACTTTTTTTAATGCTTCTGACCAGGACCTTATTTATGATTTCAGAATTGTTAAAGTCCCTTTATTATTGAATTAACAACAAAAAAAATTAATTTTGTATCTCTGCCCACTTTTCATCCTAATTTAGTTGGAACCATGCATCTCATCTTGCCTTAATAGAAACTGTCAACATGAAGGTTTTTGAAGTATAATTTAAAAAGATCCATTTTCTCTAAAGCACAAGTATTACTGCATGAGCTAATTGGTTTTCCCCATATACATATAAAAATAAATTAATACCCACAGTGATAGCAAAATCAGGTTATGTTTCAAATATGCATATGTTTCTGTAAATTAGCGGTTAATGATTCTGTTCCTGAAGGAAAAAAAAAAAAAAAAAAGGAAGCAAAAGTTATTTAGTAGCTCATAGGACTGAGATCTCAGTGCTGGTAGATCAAAGGTTACGTAGTTTGAAAACAAAGAAAGTTCTTTTGGTTTCCCCTCTGCATTACCTTTATTTCAGATAGAATATCTCTTCTCAGAAATACCATATTGAAGCAAGAGTAAAATTCAGGAGATGACTGTTTTTCCTTAATCTTTTAACAAAGTTTACTTGCTTGCTTTTTTTGCTAAGCTCATTTTTCCCTTCTAGTTTTAAGTGATTCTGTTTATGTTTTTTTGTTGCTGCTTTTCTTCCTTTACTTCTCTCACAGTCAAGGTACATGTGTTGTTTTTATCTCAGTTCTTTCTGTAGTTCCTCTTTAGTCCTTTGAACCTTCACATGTTCCTTCTTACATTACCACTGATATCTTAAATAGCAGAGTGTCCTGGCTCTGCCTCCTGTGAGTCTCACTTCCTGCCGTTTCCTCATATCTCTGACTTTTTTTTTCTTAGTTGTCTTATTAGATCATTGCATTGTCCAAATCCACTCTTTCTATAACCATGCTCAAATACCTGTGGTTGACTTTCCAAGCATTTCTGCATCTTTTGTGACATGTATTGATTCTTTCACTTTTATTGTTGCAGAAAAGTTTTCATACAAGCTTATAAACACTCTTGTGTGCTCTGAACAGCCCATCTTGCACTGTAGTTGATTTAGGAAAATGTGAGGAGTAAGCAATTTCCTGACAGTATCTTTGCTCCCTTGTGCCAGGTACATGAATGCTTTAGATGCTGGAATCACAGAGTTCTCTGAAAAACTCAAGTTCAAGGATATTTTAAGAACTCCAGAGCTGCTTAAAAAAACTGTGAAAAATCCAAACCGGAAAAGCAATGGTAAGGAGGGGTTGAGGCTGCACTGTCCCTACAAGTGAGTTAGTTTTCCAAGGAACTCAAACCCATCCCTTAGTTAGGTTTTATGGAAAGCCTTTCACCAGAGATGGTGTAAACAAAGATATACCATTTTTCATGGATGTAAAGATAAAATGGCACAAAGTTCCTAGATTCCTCTTTTCATCCTCATAAAATATGGGGGAATATCCTGATTCCTGAGAGCTTTTGGGGTATATTATCCCATCTAGGCACAAGCTCTTTTTTGTGAGTGATTAAGAAATCCAGGGATCACAACTTCTCTAAGAAGGGCTTTAAATTCTACAAGAATATAGATACTGCAAGCTCTCTACCATTCATGTGTTTGCAGCCCTGGTACATTTATGGACCTCATTTTGACATCAAGGGGCACTTCTGGAAATGATTCATCTAAACTAGAAAAATGAATGAATAAATACTTTATCTTCTCCTAAGACTAAGCACCTGGCATCAGCAGGCCAAGTGAGTGTGAGACAAAGCAAGCTAATGGAATCATTACTTGAAGACCATTTAACCTAGAAATGTTTATATTGAGTAGCTGTTACGGCACCACAACTCCTAATGCTTATTTGAGTGAGATAATGGTAGTGCTCTGGTGCAGTCAGGCAGAAAATGGTGCAGGTGTTGAAGGACCTTTTACCACTTCCCCTCAGATATCCTGGTTTTACTGCAGAGAGGCTGGAGTTCTATGCCTGGGCCCCAGTACAGCACAGATAATGTGTCTTAACCCAGAATTGCTCTACTGCCTGCTGCTCAAATATGGGGGAGCAGGCAAACATCTTCTTCTTGTCTTTAAATCTCACCTATCTGTTTCCATTTTTGCCCATTCTGTAGTGATCATCATGTGTGGCTCTCCAGAGGACATCGGCTCAGACCTAGGGACGGAGAAGGTGGATAATGACATCGTTATCATCTTGATAGATCTCTTCAAGTAAAGTATCACCTTTGCTTTTCTTCTTTTCTCTGCAATTTGCTGGTGGATATAGGTAATGGAAATAATCTGAGTGGAACTGATTTGTTGAAATGGTCTTTCACAAAATGTTTTCTATTGCCATCTTTCCTCATGTCTTGCCATTTAAATAGTGCGCATAGTATTTAATTCATGGCACATCCTCTACAAAATCCCTTTTGGTTCGTATAATATTTTTCTGAGGCAGCAACAGAGCAGGTAGGTTTCATGTCTTCCTCTGGGCTCCTCAGTACAGGAAACCATGAAAGAAGCACAGAGTCCAAAGTCAAAATGGTCATGAAATATGGTCTATTTGAGATACGGTACATTTTTCATACACTCTGCCCAACCAGACAATTATGTAAATAGGACTTATGGTTTATTTTTCTAGACTCCATTTATTCAATTTTTAAATTATTTATGTGATATAACTGTTCTCCCAGTTTATAACTCTTGCACTTTATAACCATCTCTTCAACATCTTTATAACCACAGAAACATAACTTCTCAGAGAAGTTTCTTAACAAATCTAAGTTTTCTATTGTTTAATTTCCTCTTAACAAAACTCTTTATCAAAGATGTCTGACATAAATTTGCTTTACCAATGGTATCCTCGAAAGCCTTGGCTGTATATGAGGACTGAGAGCTCATCTCTGGCCCTAAACTTAAGTGACATAGCAGAGATTACATGGGTACAGCTAAATAGATACCTAAACTGGGTATAGTCCCAGTTGACATAGCAAGTCACAGTAAGGGAGGAAGATAATTGCCTGAGGCAGTGCTGGTGGGATGGATGGATGGATGGATGGATGGATGGATGGATGGATGGATGGATGATTGCAAGGCAAATGTGTGTTCCCATGCCTTGATGTTATTGCACTGTTGGTGTAGCAAAAAGATTCCATTAACTTCTAGGGCCAGTGGGACTTCCCAGCTCTTGTGCCTAAAGCTGACCATAGCAGGTCAGTTCTGAGAAACTCTGGGTTAATGATTTCAGCGATTTAACCTTTGGTTTCAAACTGGATCCTGTTCAGGTTTTAACAGGATCTTCTCCATCCTGTACATTTTCAGGTTCACCATATCTATTTTTCAGAAGTGCCTCTAGGAACTTTCACATTCCACGGTTTTATCCAGGCACTAGGAATCCCCATTTGCTTTTCCTGAGGCAACTGGCCTCAGCTCCTGTTTCTTTGCAAATGCACAATGGGAACTGGGTATGTGAGTTCTTTAACACTGGTGTTGTAGGTATAATTGTTGCAATACAATATGTGAGGGTGATTAGGAGAGTCTTTGCTGTGATATCCATCCTTCTGATATACCCACCTGCCACAGGCTTTTTTATATGCTGGCCTTCTTAAACTTTCTATAGACCCCTTATTTTGCTGAGTATCTTAAATCACATTATTCTTCTTTAAAAAACTCAAAGTACAGACAGATGTATTAGATGAAAACTCAAGCTGTAGGAGGGAGAATAGGCAAAGTCCCATACTTCTCCAGGAGTAAAGTGTCTCTGAAAAAATTATAAGATTTAAATTTTCTTCAGCTCTGAGCTGTCTGGCAAGCAGGACACAAACACAGTCTTTGAGCCTTCCTCAAGAGGGGTGAGATGTTGGAGGATTATCCAGTCTGGTGGAGTTTAGTGAGGCTTCCTTTTCAACTGGCTAATTCAGTCCAAGCCTGGATGAAAAAAAATGAAAATTTTGAAATTCTTTAGGGTGAAAAGTGCATTGTAAAAGTCAGAAGGTTCAGAGAAAGGGCAGGGACAGGGCTCTGGTGTAAGAATCCAATCAGAGCGCCATGGAGCAGAGTCTATGGTCTCCAAAAAGTCAGTACTGATTGTCAGTCAGTATTGACTGACAAAATAAAAGGATGATCAAGCATGAATAATGAGAGAAGGCTCTCACAATTATTTTCTATCAATCTAGCCATAGTCACTGACAGATCCTGCCAGCTGACACTAATATCTATTCCTAAATTCTTCTTTAACATATGAATCTGGTCGTGGCCAGTCTGTGAAGCACTTCTATCTGGCTCGTGAGGGTGATGAAACCAAAGACACCTGAAAACTACAACATCTTCTGCTTGTTTTAGCAGACTTTTCAAGTTGACACAGTTTTCTTTAATTTTCCTATCTCACTGAATTAAACAAATGAATCAATAATCTGCTCTCTGCGCCTCTGTGATTGTTTCATTTCCTCCTGTTAAATGCTTTTAGTGCAACTCCTGCTGTGCTCAATTCTAGCAGGAAATATCAAAATTAGCAGAACAAGCAAAAAAAGTGCAGAAGAGCTCAGAAACAGGCACAGTAACATGAAGAAACTACGATTGCAGTGTTGTGGATTCCAAGGAGAAACTGAGTTTTAGTAAACATAAACTCTGCTTGAAAAAAAAAAGAGGAAATAAACAGGGCAGAAAACAAGCAGTTACAATAATCATAGTTCACAACAACCTTTGAGTGTCATATTGACAGATCTCCTTGATATTACCTTTTAATATATTTAGGCACAAAAGCTAGCATCAGGGAATGAATAATATAAAGAGTTGTGTGCATGATGAAATTTTATTTTTAGAACTACTATTTTAACCTGTTAAATAACACTGCTGTTTGGAACAAGTGAGTGATTGTTATGGATACCACAGTCCCTGTTGTTCAGTGTTGATGGGGTTCTTGTGCTTTGTTTTGCAGTAACGTGTACTTCAAGAAGAACATCTCAGCTGATTACATGCACAATGTGCTTGTCCTGACTCTGCCACCAGCTAATTACAGCTATAATACTGTAATTAAAGACTACATAGAGATGGAGGACAACATCCTGGTAAGAATGCTGTTCTATATATGATTATTGCATTTGGTTTGTTCCTGTTCATGTGTGAGGAAACAAAAACTAAAAATGCAGCTGTAATCATCCCCATCATGCTTCTAAGCTGGTACCTCTTTATATTATTGCAGGATGGTATTTTGTCCTGATGTAATGATGTCAAAATATAATATCATAAGGCAAATCTGCAGGATGTCATATTCCTGCTTTGTGAAGTTCAACTCAAACTTTTAATTTGTTCTTCAAGTCTCCTATTCACGGGAGGGAGGGAGACTTACTGGCACATGCTTTTCCCACTCCATATCTGAGTGACTGACACTCTTACACATAGCTGCAAGGCATCACTCAAGAAAGATCTATATGTGTAATTGAGATGTAAGCATGGAAAGTTCAGAACTAATATTTTTTGGCTAATTTGTCTGTGCAGATATATCTAAGAGATGACTTCCATTACAGTTTCTTTCCAGTGGCTTTCCAGATAAGCTACAAAATCAGGAACCTTTTTGTTTTCCATAGGAAATAATTTTTTTTTTTTTTTTTTTTTTTTTTTTTTTAATTTCCAGAAAAGCAGAACCTATGGAAATGCTGTATTTGTTTAGTGAAACTGATACTCCTGCCATCTGCCCAGGAACCAGGTCCTTTATGTAGAGTTTCTCCCAGGATTTGTGGCTTTGAGCTCCGGCTCTCCAGCAGGAAGCCTGAAGCTTCTGGCTGGGTTTATAGGGCTTCTAGATCCCCCAGCCTGGGACTCAATGCTTTTTGGGTGCCAGGTCTTTGGCAGGCTGCTGGAAATTCTGGCACAGCTCCTTGCCCCTGAGCTGTGACCACTGGGAAGCCCAAACTTTCTGGCACCACACTGAATCATCTGCACAGAAACTCTAATCCAATGCCAGGATCTTTGGGACATTCTGAGCAAAGCAGAACTGCCAAGAACCTACCATGTAGGATTTCTTGAATCCTTTGCACCAGACTTTTACATTGGCCTCTTTTAAGTTTTCAGCACCTTCCTGTCTTCATACATCAAAAATATATTTTCTTTACCTTTCTTTTTTGAAATGAGAACACTCATGTGGCACTGGCCATCTACTCACTCAGTGTTCAGCAGATTCTGGTGTTCTATGCTGGAGTTTCTGCCAAATGGAGCCAATCAAAGTTATTATAGCTTTATGGCAGAAACATGAACTCTCAGCCATTTTTTATTTTCTTTTGTTCTAGATGGAAGATGACTTTCTTGCTGGCTATTTTAATGCAGTGTTGCTGTTTGGCTATAGTGTCAAGAAATTTGTTGTCTCACAGAGCCCAATGTCACCTTTCAATTTAATCCATGAATTCCGAAATACCACTTTTGAAGGTAAAAAAAAGTACCATCCTTTGCAGTGTTCACTGAATTGATGACGGGAAAGAAATTTGATTTTAAACACTCTTAGGACAAGTCACCTCTACACTAAACAAGTCCAAGCCTTTCAATGAGTTTTATTCCCAGACTTTTTTCTTTCTATATAATTTTTACAAGGATGTTATTTTCAGTATTTGATGTTCAAAATTACTCTGAAGTCACTTGGCTGAGCTTTAATGAAGTAGTTTCAACCTTTTCGAGTTTACAAAGCCATATAGGCCTGGGTGCCTGCAGTGTGGGTGTGTAGGCCAGCTGACAGTGGGTTGGCTCTTCTTAGTCAACTTTCTTGTTCCTCTCACAAGTTGTCTAGCACTGGTGGACTTTTGTTTTGTAGGCCATGGGCTTAAAATCACAAAATTCAGTCATTAGGAAAAGACAGAGGCAAAACCTATGCAAAGAAGTGAAAACATTATCTCCCTGGGAGTATAGTCCAGTTGTTCATATCAGAGATCTGTACCAAAGTGATGACTGAAAGCTATATGCCCCACCTACATTCAGCAAGTATGTGTGTGGAAGTTTACCAGATTTTCCTAAGATGGGAAAGGTTGCAGGCTTATCTTTGCTATAATCATGGTATCCAATACCTAACAAAATATAATTTACTAATTCCTCCTGGAGACAGCATCCATTTCTGAATGTCAGTAAACTCATCATGTCTGTTAAAATTTGAAAGTTAAGTTGCACAGAAATTTTTACTAATCCAAAATACAGCACTGTAATGCTCATCATAATTTATAGGTTTAGTTAAAAAAAAAATTCTGAAAGTGATAGGTGTTGAATCATCTTCATTATTTTCTTGTGATGGAGTCTGGTACAGTAGGGATTTCATAGAATAATTGTTTTGATATTAAAGAGGTGGACCATGAAAAGGTTAGCATCAGTTTATGAGGTGAAAAGGAAGAAGGGAATTGCTGAATTAAAATAATGCTGACAGTGAACTTAGGAGAAATAAAACAAGTCATCATCAACAACAGCAAAAGCACAATCTGAAACTGATCAAAAAATCCCCTTATAAAAAAAGTGGAAAATGAAGGCAAGACTTTTAGGAGTGGTGGATATTGGCTAAGCTTGTGCTCATGTTGAAGCAACTGATTTCATGGAAGCAAAATCAAGCTGTGCTGAGGGATTTGGGAAGTTCCACCTTAAAATACTTGTAATGTGCTACACAGGCAGTTCTCAATTGTTCAAGTGCACGTTTGCTGACTACAGAGGGAGGAGGCTAAAGGCAAAAATAATGTGCTTAAAACATTATTACTAGAGCTTTCAAAAGAATAAAGGGAATGAAAGTATCCTTGTATTTCCTTTACTGCTGATAGATTCAAACTGCAGGTGGAAACAGACTATTTTCTTCTCACTTCCAAAATGGCGAGGGAGGCGATTCTGACATTCTTGGTATGCTGAAGAAATCTGACAAATATATTTTGTTGTAGCTAGAGGGAGACTTTCCTCTTCAGTGCTGTCAGTTCAACACTTTTTATTGGATTTTGTAGATAAAGTGTAGTGCGGTATTAAAAGAAAAGTTAAAAGCACCACACTGAGCTGATACGTATCTAGCACAGACATGAAGAAGTATCCTAAGTCTCAGAAATCCTTTTACTTATCTCATCCTTCCTGCCCCATATTTGTGTTTCTGAAAATGCAAGCTCTCTAATTCCTTTTGTCTGCAGGTGTAGTGGGTCCTGTGACTCTAGATGAATTTGGAGACATTGATACCAATCTGACTGTGCTGTATACATCACAGACTGCAAATTATGTACGTATGTGTAGGGTGCAACTGTTTGACCTTATATATGAAAGGAGAAACAGAATGCCCTGTACTATTGCATAAGAATGATGAAAATAGCTGCAGCGGGAGTGGTGGAGTGCCAAGGCATTCTGTGAGTGCCAGAAGGGGGGTCATGTGAGGTGTGCGGGAGACTGACAGGATTGATGCAGGATTGATGTAATCTGGTGATTCAGTAAGTGAAGTGCAGCTGGTATTTTGTGGGATTGGTAAATTTATTTTCAGAGAGAGGGGAGGAATGAGAAAGAATATAGCAGCCAAAGATATGGCTACACTGAGAAATGCACCACTGTAGCAGGAAAATTAATTTGAATTTGGGCAATACATTTATTAAGGGTAGTCTGAAGCAAGGGACAAAAGAGAGGAGAACACAGCTGCTGACTGCATTTCTTCCCTCCTCCCATTCGTAGTTCAAACCTCTTCTGTATTTCAACACTCAAAGCAATGACACATGCAAGGCGACTAACAGTCCGGATTTTATTTGGAAGAACCACAAGCTGCCCAGTGATACTCCAGGCACTGGTGAGACATCCATTACACCTACCACCTACCTCTTTGAAGACAAGTCACACAGTCCTGAGACCCACCTGCTGTGTGAGCCAGCATGCTACCTTCACACTGCCTCCTGCCAGTGATACTTGGAGCTGGGTGCAGAACAGCATCTTTCCTTCTCCTGCCTCATTCCCTCCATGTTCTCTACCTCCAGTCCAGTTCAAAACCTTTATTTCTGTTTTGGTGCTGATACTAAGTCTCTTGAAAACTCAGTAGTGTACCAGTGATCATGGGAAATACCATGGGGTATTTTGGAAGAAGTCACCCCCAAATGAATAATCTTCACTAGAAAATGGTAGTTGTGCGAACTGCTTGAAACACTGTTTAGGAAAGGCTGCAGAATTAAGGTTATGATGAGTTATCTGACTCTGCATTTCTGTATCTGATGGAGCATGATGGCTTCTGCTTGCCACTTTATCCTTGTAGGGAACTGGGGAGAGGACACAGCACTGTGCAAATTCAGGGGGCTTTGAGAAGAGCTGACTCTTTGAAGAAAGACCATGAGAAACTAGGTTATGGCTCTATTTACACCCAAACTTTAAATCCAATATCTCAGAAATCACCACCTTCTTTACTATTGAGGTTTTGGTGACTCCTGGATAGAATAGATGAAGTCCCTTGTTATTTAGCATAACAGAGTACAGCCTTGGCAGTCTGATCAGACTGAGATTATTTCCCCCTTTAAGACTGCTGCCACATGGTGATTGGCAATGAAAGGGCATATACTTCAGGGTATGATATGCAGAATAAAAATTATTGCAGTGGCAGTAATTGCAAGGGTTAGTGCACAGTGGATTAGTGTTCACCTGAGTCATTCCATCAGTGAGAATCCAGAGATGCTGCTGTTAAGTCTCTGCTAAAGGTGTCCCATTAATTTGCTGTATTGCTTGTCTCCATTAGGGAATAGGCAAAGCATAACTGGAGAGATAAAAACTTTCTGCTAACTGAGTCTATTCACAATAAGGTGGTAAAATTTAAACATTTTATCCAGCAGTAAAGTAAATCAGATGCCCTCAAATTAGGCTTTATCACTCATGAGAGGCAGAGTAGTGGCTTATTGCCAGGAACCTATGGGAATTATCAGGAGGAGGGAGGCAGCAGCTTTGATAAGACTCAAGTTAGTTCTGAGAAAAGCAGAGGGATTTCAGTGGAGCTTTCATTTTTCTTCTCTGGTCAAATCTCTGGTCTCCCTTGGAATGACCATGAATGCTGTCTGTGCAGAGACGGCAACACTGCACACATCAGCCACAAGGTCTCCCTGTACCAGCTCCATGAGCTTTGTGCTTTCTGGCTGCTGTCTTCTTGATGTTGCTCCAGTCCCATTCTCATCCATCCCTTGGGCCCCATAACACGCTGTGTTGTCAGTGGATCTGAAATTGTCCTTGTTTGAAGCTGCTGCACAAGGGGGAAAGAGAATTGCAGAAAGCCAATGTCTACAAATGTCAGTAGCTTAACATCTAGTGCTTAACTAAAGCCTGACACTGTGGCCAAGCCATATTAAACTAAAGTGAAACTGCCACACAAAGGCACTTGATTATTTTGTTTTCACATTTAAAAAAAAACCACCTTCCTTCACTGTGATTCTAAATAAATATATTCCCCCAAAAAGGAGAATGGTCAAAGTTTAAGTAATCACTGTGCCTTGCTAAAGCCAGTCAAAACTTTCCATCCTGGAATATATATTTTTCCTCTAGGTAGGTGAACAGCACAGACAACCAGAGCCCTGCTTCTTCCTAAGCTGTAACTGAGAACAGCTGACCCAATTCTGCTGCCTACCTTCCTCCTAGTATTCGGTGAAAAAAAGGGGCTTATCCATATTTTCCCCTTATTCAGTTAGTTTTAACCCTCATTCTAAACATGGATAAGATCATTCTTCAATAGACAAACCTTTCTGGTTTCAGAGGAGCAGTTAATGTCTCTCTCTGCCTGTTGTAAAACTAAGAGCCAGAAGATGGCAACAGAACCTCAGGAAAGGAAAATTATGGCCCCGCAGCACTTCCATGGGAAACTGTAATCTGTTTATTGAAGCTGCATGCCACAATTCACAAATCTGAAGTTTCAGACAATTTTAATGCAAAATTTCTTTGCCCATTCTCATTTATCTCTCATTTTATAGTGGTGACTTAACTATAGTGGTGTGGAGGAGAACGATAGTATTGATGGTTTTCATCAGAGAGCATCAGACAAATACTAAATTACCGTGAGGTCCTTAGACATAATGAAAGAGGCCCTACTGAACATTCTGAAAGAAGATGGGGAGATGTGATACCCAGAACAGGAAAAATCAAAGCAGAAATCTGGGTCCAAAATCCAGAGGAGTTCATAAACTGAATCCAATGTCAGATGCAGGCACAAAAATCGGTATGTTAAAAATCCTTCCTCAACTGCAGCTTGGTTCTGAGGGCAACTAGTATGTGTAAATTTGATTCTTATTTATTTACTAATTTTTACACTTGACCATTTTTCTGGTTTTTTCTGTCTGTGTCCACAAACAGAAATATATTAGCCTTAGTAAGGCTGAATATTTCAGCTCTTTTACTGTCCTTAATCAACGTGGCAATCTGCAAAACGGGATTGTCCTTGGCCTTTTTTGCCTGAGACACTTGTTCAATAAAGTAGGTTCACTCTGGACATGTGACCACCAGCTGAAGCTCTGTGATAATGACCTGTTATTCTTCAAAGGAAGTTGGTGGCTGCCAACTTTCCTTCCCAGGACCCCTGAGTTCCAAGAACAGACACGAGAGAGGCTTCAGTTTGCTTTTGCGCAGTAAGACAATCAACACTAAAACCTTAGTCAGTTCCCAGCCTTGTTCATCCTGTCTACCTGCTCAGGATTAGAACCCTTGTTTGCTCTCTGGTTTTTGGATCTAAGTCCTCAGATGCCTGAACAACATGATTTTCAAACTGTTTGGCTCCTGGCAGCTTCCAAGGACACTTTACTGGCTTTGTGCTTCCACCAGATAAATTTCCCTCTATAGGATATTTATTTCTTACTGAAGAGTACAGGCCATACAGTAGCATCATTGCCTGGGTGTCCGCACAGATTGCCCATGCCTCAGGTGGGGATGGAAGACTGCACTTCTCTGGGTCATGCTTCATCCCACATAGAAAGAGGAAAGTGTCATCTCAAGGCAGTGCTGGACTTTATCAAAGCCTCTCAATTTGGATGTGACCAAAAAGTATCCTTGGTCAGCTACTGTGATTTGCATATGTGTGTGAGAGTAATTTCTTAAATACAATATTGTTTTTCAGCATCCTCTATGAAATTGTTTATCTTTCATTTTTTCTTTTCTGCAGGCCCACACATCTTGACTATTGCTGTCTTTACACTGACGGGAATTGTGATTCTAGTTCTGATCATCTCTTTGCTGATTCTAAGGTACCAACCCCTTTGGCTTTCTGTTTGTTTGTCTTTGAAGAGTTTTCCCACTAGGACAATGCCTTTGATCTCTCCTTGAAAAGCCATTCATTAGCTTAGCTTACAGACCTGTGTGGTTTCCCTAGTGTTAACTCTGGTATATGCCAAGTAGTGCTTGCATCCATGGTGTTGTTATGACAGGTTAATAATCAAGGGAGAAGATGCAGCAAGGATCAGTGTTCTTGCATCTGCTAAAAAGCTCTGACTCCTATACATACACAGAAATATAAGTCTCAGACCAGTCTTCAGAATACTTCCACTTTACTACCCATCTTTGGCTTTTTTGGGATTCACTTACATTTCTTGAATGTATTGGTGACATGAAAGTTCAGTCTAGAATGTGGTATTTCTCTTGAGACACTGTAGGAGTCAAAATACCGTAAGGTTTTGATGTTTTCATTGCATGGACCCATTCCTTCAACTCAGTCCAACATCCTGCATAAAATTTTTTCTAACAGCTTGGAATTTCATGCAGCATTTAAAGTCCAGCTCTATCATTATGGAAAAGGCAGAAACATAAATCATTGATGCCTCCTTTTGATGGAAGAAATCCCACCACAGTTCCAAAGTATAGGATTTTCTTTAATCTTAAAAAAAAAAAAAATCTTACCTGTGCCTCCATTTTCAATCTATATCTTTGTTATATATCAGAGAACTTCAGAAAAAGCAAGAAAATTGGATCTTAAGAAAAGTTTATTAGAAACAGATGCTACTCAGGCTTTCTTTTTTTGAGTAGACCAATCTGCCTTGCTAACTAAAACAGGGGAAAAAACAAAGATACACAACTCTTACACATCCAATTGTACCAAAGATATGTAGGAGTTAATAATTGTCACATCTGAGCACTAACATATAAACAGACAGTGAAGTTTGCAATGCCTATGAAAATTAATAAACAAATGTATGGACTTACAAAAGATTTTTCTATACTTCTCCATATTTGCAGATGCGTAAAATCTAAAGATTCTCTTTAGATTATTAGATTATTATTGTATACATATCATTGTGATATTCCCAAGCATCAAATACAGAAGAATTTTGTGAGAATTTTTTAGAATAAAACTTTCACTTTTAGTGTCAAAATAATAGTAAACTTCTCAAATATAATTGCTACCAAAGATTGTCCCCTAACAAGCAAAGAAGAAAAATTCCTATGAAAATCAACAAAATTCCTCATTATTTGTTCTTTATCTCCTAAGTTTCTAGGACACTTGAACTATTCCACAGCTACCTGTGAAGTTCTGACTGCAAAGTAAAAACTCCAAGTCCTGAAAAACATGTAACTAAATATTGGACCTAGTAGATTTTAATTCAGTTTGATATATTCTTAATCACCAGCTGATACCAGTTTGAACTGTAGTGCATCCTAATGACATGCAGACAGACTTTACAAGGTAGAACAGAGAAAAACAGCTTTTACTGCAATTGTTGATCTTCCTTTTCTTATGCAAATATATATGCTAACAAATGTAGTGAACAAGGGAATATTTGTGTTGTTAGTCAGTAGTATGGGTTCTACCATTTGGAGCATTTGCCAGCACTTATCAGCGTGTTAGGATTCTCCTGCAAACTCCCCAGTCAGTCCTGTGGAGTTTTTTAGTAGAGGAAAGACATGCACAAGTAAGGAGATAATTTGATGAGCACTAGCTATCTTGTAGGTTTTCTCTAAGACAATACTTGCTCTGAATTTTTGCAGGGGAGACAGCAGTTTCTTTCTCCCATTTCCAAGAACTTGTCCGTCATTTTTACAAAATATGCAGAATACAAGGGTCACCCACAAAAAGGCACCTCATCACTCAGCACCTCCTGTCCTGGCATTGTATTCACAGCAGTTCTTACTATCCACTGTTGATAGCAGGACTTCCTTTGGTATGCATTTGTTTGTGGGACCTCTCTTCCAAGTATATTTAATAACATGGAGGAGAAAACTATATAAAATCCAGATGGTCCTTTATGTTTTAAATTCTTCTGACCACCCCTGAGACTCTGGCAATTGCCTAGCAGTTGTTCTGCTAGATTTGTTCTGTTCTGCTACAGAATGAATGAGCATTTAGGCTTTCCCAAAGCTAGAAGAATTAAAGAGTATCCTCAAACTGGAAAACTGGATGGGAGCCACAGGGCTTGTTCTCAAGTCTCATCAGCCTGTCACACCATCCTTGTGTTACACTAGAGGCTTCCCTGTCCTAATCTTCTGTTGTGGATTTTGGCTAACTGGGAGGATATCTCAAAGGACATCTCTTGTTTTAGGAAGTACAGGAGAGATAATGAGCGCCGGTGGAAAAAATGGTCCCATATACCACCTGAGGAAATCTTGCCTCTAGAGACCAATGAGACAAGTCAAATTAGTTTGAAGGTAAGAGAAGCACAGTGTCCAAAGATGGATCTTGGATTCTGTCTACTAATGACAATCAATGCTAGAGTTTTGAAATGTTCTGACTACAGCACCCTTTGGCTCTGGTAGGACTAGGACCTGTTACCTTTTGTTTTGTTTTGTTTTGTTTTGGTTTTGTTTTGTTTTGTTTTACCCACACTTGTTGTATTGAAGAAAGAGAGATTATTCCCCATCTATTGCTTCCTAATAGAATACACCCGTTCCCATCAGTAAAGCTCAACTTATGATGGGGGAATGGGCTGGGTATTGACTTCCAGTCTCTGTTACAAATTATTTCCCCGTGCTTTGTTATGCCTCTGTAATAGCATGAAAACAGCAGGTGGAGGGCCTGGGAGTGGCATAGATATCCCACAATTTCTGCGGCATGTAGTGACCCTCCCTAGAGAGAGAGGTTTATGCTTCTCTGTGTGGCACACACAGACATTACTAATCTCTCTGGACCTGTCAAGTGAGGACTAGGTGATAATTGCAAGTTAATTATTCTTCTTTGTTCTCAGATTGATGAAGATAAGAGACGTGACACCACCCAGAGACTGCGCCAGGGCAAGTATGACAAGAAGGTAACCTGACTGCAGTGTCCATGCTCCCTTCCTCACCTTTAGGAGGGCACTTTTTGGAGGAGGTCGTTCTACTTCCCCTGACCTTGCAAAATGGTTAGTCCTTATGGAAGGAGTAAGCTGTTTGTTCCCTATCAGCTGCTATGTATTTTGTTTTCTGACAGAAGGCTAAATATTAGACTACATGAACCCCTAGCCCAGGAGTACAGAAGCATAAACATAGGGACCAGAAATCTGCTACATTTTGGTACTGAAGAGGTGAATATGCTAATGGAGGACAGGCCATTTACATGGCAATTCTTGTGCATTCAGTAGAGCTATCTGCCTGATTGAGGTATATTCTTGTTGAGTTAAAATCTGCACAATTGATGGATTTAAATCCCTTGAAGAAAATATAGCTCCAGTATTTATTAGCTGATTAACTGAAACTCTAACAGTGAAGCAGTAGGCAGGTGTTCCTGAAGTTATTTCTTTGTATGGACATTTATTGGAAAAGAAAGATGAATTGCTGTTGTACTAAACCTATGATTTTTTCCCCACTGGTATTTTTCCTTCAGGTGGTGATCCTAAAGGATCTCAAAAACAGTGATGGTAATTTCTCAGAGAAGCAAAAAATAGAACTGAACAAGGTAACTGTTGCACATAGGAACTGGACACACCAGGGTGGGATGGAGTCTGTGAGTGAAGTCATTGCTTTCCACTGTCAACTCCAACAGCCATATGCTTGTGCATGTTTGTGAGGTGGACAGGTAATGAGTTCCTCAAAGGATATTGCTTGATGAACTTTATCTTTGTTATGTGATCTCATCACCACTTCAGAGTCTGAATTGTGTGCCAGCCAAGCTGAGGATGAATGAAGTAATTAATGTGCTGTCATATGGCCTTACTTAATAAATTTTTATAGCTGATGCTAAACGGCACTGTACTCTTTTGGCTCATATCATACAAATTCATCAGTAGTGGAATGCTGCAGTTAAATCTTATTATTGAATGCCAAGTGCAGCTCTTTAAATATAAGTTACTCTCTGCTGCCACACAGACTCTTTCAACATGGGAGATTAATTTGGCTGCAGTACTGCATCTTTTTTTGAATGGTTTTCCTATTACACAACACTGCTATATTGTGAATTCAATAAAGTCTAAAAATACCTCAAAGTAAACGACAGTTGTCTATTTAAATGAACAAACTCCATAATATCATGCAGCATCATTAAATTTTTATTACTTTCTCATTTACTGAATGATTCACATCATTCTGTCACTCATAATGGCTATTCTGGTCAGCTGGGAGCTTTGATAGAGAGGCAATAATAGATACTGCAGTGGGCTCTGGAATTTACTTGCAGTATCCAACAGCAGCCACTCTTATCTCCCCAGTCCAGAAGATTCTGGAATGACAAATGTCTTCAAGTACTTCACTCAGTGCCTTAGTACACTCTGGTTTAAGGGAAACTCATACATTTTATCAGGGCCTGAGATAAAAAGCCATGTCACACAAATATCCATGTCCTATGTTTCCATACTAAAAATGACTGCTTTTAAAAACAGATTAAATGTCTCTGCTCCAGCTCCTACAGATTGATTATTACAACCTGACCAAGTTCTATGGCACTGTGAAGATAGACACCATGATCTTTGGCGTGATTGAATACTGCGAAAGAGGTTCTCTGCGGGTAAAGGATTTTAAGGGTCTCTTTCTATCCCCAAATTAGCAAATTTCAAAGTAAGAAAAGAAATCCCCACCTCTGTGTCTTTGACCCTCATGCAGCAGCCATGGACTGAGCAAGAGGTGGCAGGTTTCTGAATCTAAGTTTCCTCTCTCTTGCTTGGCCCTCTCCATCCCTGCCCAGGTTCTGCTGTGTCACTTTGAAGCTTCTCAGCAGCAAGAGGATGAGGTGTGGGGGAGCCAAAGAAAAGTAAAGGCCCAGGCCACAGTAACAGACTGTATTTGTATTGTGTCCCCTATTGGAAGCATATAGGATATAACTTTTTCTTCATTTCCCAATCTGTAGCTGTTGTCTCTGTTGATGTTTTTGTGTACCACAGAGTTTGCAAGGACAGAAAAAATAATATATTCTATATTAGTATTGGAGGAAAATGGCAAAATCTGCATTATAAGGGAAAACAACACAATTTTTGTTTATAAAAAGAAATAGTAAATTGATGCTGGCAAAAGTTGCAGCATCAACCTTTTGATGGAAAGATTTATAGTTTGTTGCTACCAATATTATTTCAGTGCTAATCATGAAGTGATAATCATCAGCTCTTCTGAGGGCATATATTGTCTCTTGATCATACAAAGACTATCATGAGTAGCACTGGTTTCTGGAACAAACTCACAGCAAGGCAGCAAAATAATTGTTCTCTAAGTTATTTTCTGGTAAACTGGCATACTCATGGAAGTTTACCTTTATCAATGGATGTCATTGTGGCTGAAAGAACTGTAAATGACTGTCAGGCAAAGATAAAACAACAGTTTACTTTGAACTTGTAAGGCTAGGAGCAAATTGGTAGGAAATGGACTGTGAGCATAAAACATGGCAAATCCCCTCCTTTCCTCTTGCACAACTTGACCATTTGTTTCTCAGCTATTTTGTGTTATTAAAAATTTGTTTTGAAAATCAACTTCACAATCTATTTTTAATTGCAGAAACTCTTCTGTAGTCCCCACTTTTCTAGCTCTGTGTAAACTTAATATATATTTAATATTCCCTATTTTTAAAGTCAACTTCTGTTCTAGTGCATGTACTCTCTACAAAAAACAAAGTTGCTGTTTGAAAGGCATGTAATTTGTATACCCATATCTCATCTTCTGCTTTTTCCCTGAAAAACTTTTATTTTCTTGACAGGATGTTTTAAATGATAAAATATCCTACCCTGATGGCACATTCATGGACTGGGAATTTAAAATCTCCGTCATGTATGATATTGCCAAGGTAAGTGAACTGCTGACAGTGCAATGTAAATCAACCTGTCCTGCCTGCAAAACTGATCCTCTGAGGCTCACAGCTCTCAAGGTCTTCTATCCTAGAGCTGTATGCCCTTCCAGTCTGCTCTCCTCTGGGGACAGATATCCAAGGCAGGAGAAGCCAGTGGCTTTCAGACTGCAGGAGGAAATAGGGGCCAGAACTGGCCTGGGGCTACTTATAAATAAACAAATGAACTATACCCCAAAGAAATGTGGACCAAAGATCAGAGAGTTACAATCTGCTGACCAGTGGCTCTGATAAGTAGGGCTTATGCAGTCATAAGCTCTGCAAAACACACTGCTTTGTCGCCTCAGGTAAAGCTTACAGAGCAAAACTGTATTTTTTCAAGTCATAGAAATATTCTAATATATATCCAGAGAGGGGATCAACTTTTTCTAAACAAACTGTTTATGTACCATCCTGATTTTCTCACTAGCGTGAGACACACTCATTTCTCACTACAGCTATTCATTTCAAGCAGTTTGAGAGGGGAAAAAAATTAATCTTGTACATAAACCAAGGCTGATTTTCAGTAGCTTTCAACAGATCTTTGCTTTTTAGATCCTTGTGGTAGGAAAAATGAATATGCACAGTAAAGGAAATTCTGGAACTTCTTCATTAGAGACTTATAACTGTTTAGCTAGTAGGTAAGGACCTTTTGTAATTTACTGGTATAATAATTCATTATACCTCTACAGACAGTGTTGAGAATCCCCTCTGTCTTTTTGCTAGTGCTCAGCTGCTCTCCTCTTCCTATTGGTGGTTTGCAGTTGGATGGTCCTCCTGTTTCCCTATATGCACCAGTTCAGATTTGGTCTTCACAATGAATGACTCCACTGTGTCTGTTCTAAAGAGATATTGAAAATCTTGTGCTTTATTAGAGCCCCCTTAATCCAAATTGTCATAGTTTGTTGGCCTTGTTAATGATTTCAAGTTCAGTTAATGTTCAGTTAATTTCATTTAAAATAGCAACTGAGGAGTTTCCCTTCCTCCTCAAAACCCAGGGTATTTTTTAACCCTTTACACCTTCAGATCACCTTCAGATGTTTCCTTAGAAAATAATGATTAGTGCTGTCTCCTTTTATGAGGAAAGAGAAATCCCAGTCCCTCTGAAGGGAGTGACCAAATGCCCAATGACTGCATTCATACTGAGACTGCACAGCCAGTAATTTGCTGCACCATTGGTAAAGGGGACATGGCAACTGAGGATGGATTGGCACATAGCATCCATGGCATGGCTCCTGAGCATTATTAGCTGTGTCAGTAGAGATGGTTCACAAACTCTTCATGAAAACGTATACGTACCTAGGAACATCAGGAAAATTACTGTCGTTTGGATGATCTGACAACCTCTCCTATTCCTTGACTTGATACTATGCTGAAGCTTCTGGGACCTACACATTTCCATGAAATTCTAGCATTGCTTTTTCCAAACCCTATCTTCTAAACCTTCAAGCACCCTGTCCATATTTACTTGAATGGCTTCTCTTTTTAAAGAAGTAATTTCATGGCTTCTCAACTCCAGTTCCTCTCATCTCAGTATCTATCCTTTCAAGTCCAGCTGCAGCTCTCCAGGCTATAAAAATACTTATGACCAGGTGTAGCAGTTCCTTTGCCTTCCTTTTGAAGATGCTTCTCCCTTTCCACACCACCACTTTCATAAACTCTGTTTTTACCATGGCCCAAACACTCTTTGTACTATGCTTTCACAAGAAGCTGCTGCATCTGTTTCTGAACAAAGGTTGGGTCACCTGTATTCCCTAGAGCAAACAGCCAAGTGATGACTATTCTTGGAGCAGTCTCTAGTTCAACAGAGAAGGTGGGGTGGCCAAAGAGGAAACCCTAAATATTCTCTGTTCACTTCCCGACCCTCCATTTTTTTCTTTCCTTTTTGCTATTGTAGCTGCCTCTTGGATTGATGGGACCACCTCGTAACTACATGGATTTGGCCATGTGACAAAAGAGTTCTGATGAAAGGTCACTGAGAGGGAATTGCAGTAATCAAGCCTTGTAGTTATTAGTGCATACACTGTTGTTGCAATACTGTTTATTAAATAAGTGACTGCTGTAGGATATTGTGCAAGGGGTTGTAATATTCTTGCATTGTGCCAGGAAAAGGTTTGTCAGTAGGAACTAAAGCTGCAGAGCTCCAGAGCAAAGGTTACAAGAATGCACAAATATTTGGAACTATTGTACTGAAAGTCATTATAAATTTTGAAAATCACATTGTGCGTTTTTAGTAAGTTCTATGTTTTCAGGTAGGTGCATAGGATAGTGGGGAGGAAAGAGGGAAATTTTATCAGGTACATTTACAAGACCTTTGCCTCCAGAATTGTTAACAAGAAAGCCTTGGGGTAAGGAAATCTAAATTACCTCTGCCTGTCATTTGATGCTGATACTAATTGAGAATTCTGCTGCAGTAATGGGAATATTTTGTGGCTAATGAAAGCAGGAGCTGTAAGAAGGAGTTGCTAGAGGAAACAGGGCCTAAATCAGGCAAAACATCTGGGTAGTGTCATCAGGGCTGAATGCTAAAAGGCTGCTTAATCAAGAAGTGTGTTCCTTGGTATAGTGTGCACACAATCTTTGTAAATTTGGCATGGTCTAGATAGGTCCAGGATAACCAGTCCAACAACATTCTCCAGAGACTGCATCTTTTGCAGGCTGCTTGTGTCTCAAACATATATCTGCTCTGCCCAAAACTCAGCTTGTATCTCAGTGATCTCTTGTAGCATTTGCTGATCCATTCCCAATTATGAGTAACCCCGTATTTGAAAAGAAAACACAACAATTCATACAGTGTATCATGACCACATGAGCCATGGTAACCCTGATGAGATTCTATCTACCAGTTATACAAAAGGATGAGCTATACATGTAGGAGCCTAAGTGGAAGATCATTCAGAGAAGAAAGTGAACAGATATGACATATATGTTCTAGCATCCACAGGATATAGAGGTTGCACTTCATATACCAAGCACGAAGAAAAGAGGACTATAGGAAGAAGAACAACCAGCAGTAGGTTATAAGTAGGTGTGAGTTTAAGTTGTTCAGAAGAGTGAGATGAAACAGAATAAATAATAGAAAGAGGGTACAAATTAGCATAACTACTCCCTTCTTCAGTTGACACCCACTTAATAATGTTCTTTTCCTGCTGTGCCTCAGTGCTAGGCCCTTCTCATGTATTGCACCGTATTTGAGTGTCTTAGACTAGATCAGATAATTTACAGGCAATGAGTAAAAAGGGGCAAGATACACACCTCTGTATGCCTCTGTGTGTTCTGAGTCAGGAGTCTGAATCTCAGGAAATAAAGACGAAACTGCATTGGCCAGGCCTCATGCTTGCTTCAAGTTTTGCTCATTGACAGCTGGCATGTATTGTCTTCTACAGAGAAAACCATAAACAGTCAGGTCAGCAGAGACCTTTATGTCTGTCTAGTCTGATCCTCTGTCTGATCTAACCCCTAATGCATCATCTGACACTCTCTGCATTGACTGCTCTGGAGCCCTCTGCTTTGCAGTTAGAGGATCTGCTGCAATGTTTCAGAAAACATTTCTGGTGTATGGTAATCTTCAAAGACAATACAGACATAAAGAGCAATTCCTCTCACACTTCTTGTGTCTGTTGGATGAAAGTGTAATTGGAAGCACTTCTTTGTGTGACATTCCAATAAATCTATATTAAATTTACCAAAAAACATTTATTGCAAGTGAAATGAAAAATTTTGTGGGAAGAAATAAATTTCCTTAATTACTTAAGGAAATATTGTTCCAATATTGACAAAACCAAGATGCTATGTCAGATTGTTGTTAACTAAGAGTAAGAATGGCCTCCCATGACATCACCCACTTCCTCATTTTTTAATATTGACTGTTCCTAAGACCTTGGAAAGTCTCCTTTGTAAAATAATAATATGACAGGGAATTGTGATTTATGCATATCCATTGCAGATGAAGTCCATCTAATTACTTGCACAGCTAATATTCACGTTCTTGTTTGAGTCCGGTAACATCTGAGTGTCTCCTATGTCATTGTGTTTTCTGTCTCTTTTATTCTCAACCACAGGGGATGTCTTACCTGCACTCAAGCAAAACTGAAGTCATTGTGCTTTCTGTCTCTTTTATTCTCAACCACAGGGGATGTCTTACCTGCACTCAAGCAAAACTGAAGTCCATGGTCGACTCAAATCCACAAACTGTGTAGTAGACAATCGCATGGTTGTGAAGATCACTGATTTTGGCTGTAATTCAATTCTGCCTCCAAGGAAAGGTAAAAAAAATGCCCAACTGGACTCTCCTTCACTGTTTCCAACCCAATGGAATTTTCTTATCTTCATAGACCAGTAGGGTCTAATTACATCTTGTACACAGTACAAAACAATGCAACTTTGATTCATATTATAGCAGCAATTATATCCTTTTAACTTCAATAACACAATGGAAGAATTACTAGCAGGCAGTGTGAGAACGAAGGAAAGATGAATATTCAGCTTTTAGTTTAGATACAGAGATTTCCTTGTGGTTGAGATGTAAGAAACATTTTCAGTATCCAATTCCTTCATGCAGACAGCTCTTTTCAGCAGTAGTACTGCTGAAAAGAAAAAAATTAGTTAATTTACCATAAATCTTGTAATTGATTAGATATGTGTTACCACAGTGCTCTGTAATATAATTTAAAACAGTAACATACATGACTTTGATAATCATTGAAAAAAGCCATATTGATATGCAATGAGAACTCTGTTTCTTATCCCTTAGTTAGAAATTTCATAATATATGCTCAACCAGATTGAAATAATATTAATAGCTTTTCTCTACATTTGCTATTCACCTCACATTAATAAAATATTTATGTAAAATAGAACACTCCTTTCTACTCATCTTTTCCTTCTTACTTGATCTGGAATAAAAAGATGAGCCCGTCTGAAATTATTTCATATGACTCTATAGAGTAGTGTTTGGGGTATAATAAGCTCAGCACTGTCCTATAACTGCAGCATATGACCTGAAAAGAAACTGGTTGCAACCAGTTTGAAGAAACTTTTTATACATTAAGACACAAACATACTGAAGAGTAGCAATAAGAACATAAAAAAGAATGAGGAAAAGCTCACTGAACATAAATGTTCTATTCATTCTTCATTTTACAAATTTAAAATTATTATTATTATTATTATTATTACTACTACTACTACTACTACATTGTCATGTATTTCTCTTATTTTATTGCTTGTAAGCAGACTCAAAATTTCTCAGCATATGTCCTTGATGAAAACTCAGTGTTTCACAAGAGATCCACAGATTCATTGTAGCTGGATGTTACAGCCTAATATCATAACACTGTCTTCAGGGTCACTGTGTTCAGGTCTCTGTTATGGTATGTCACCAGCATGTCACAGCTGTTGTACCATGGCAGCATTCTGGTTTTGAGGTACAATGGTGCTCATTGTACTAGAAATACAGATTAATAATTTCTGTAGAAAGCAAGTAGTTAGGAGCAGGTAATATTATGTCAGGCTCAAAAGAACTTGAAAATTATTTCATCAGCTTCATGACATCAAGGTCATTGGGAAATATTGCAATCTTCTTATCAGACACTGTGTATAAAACTCCTTGCATCTCCTAGCTCAATATCTGTGGCTCAGGGTTTTTTTAGTATAGCACTGGCATTCCTTGGTCTGATCCAGATACATAGGCTATTTCTAAGAAGCCTTTGAAACGTAGCTAAGAAAAGCAAGTTCATTGCCAATAAACATAACTTTTCTGAAGGTGGAAGAGTCTGCAACTACAATGGAAAGTAGCAGGGTCAACAAATCCCAGAAAATTAAAAACTATATCAGAGGTTTATCTAACGTATATTGATGTCAGCTTCTCTATAAAAATGCTAAAGTAGGAAATACCAATGAGCTCTGGATTGGATATGAAAAGAGTAAAAGAAACATCATTATAGACAGCGGATGGTCTGAGAAGCACCACCCTTTTTGCAATTACTTCTCTCCTTTCTCCTTTACATCATCCCACATTGCATCTGTATCTTCAGACCTGTGGACAGCTCCTGAGCATCTCCGGCATGCTGATGTATCTCAGAAGGGTGATGTATATGGCTATGGGATCATTGCCCAAGAAATCATCCTACGCAGAGAAACGTTCTACACCAAACACTGCTGGGACAACAGAGGTAATTCCACAGATTTCTCCTCTATTTCATCCCTTCTGGGATGGTTGTAGCTGTAACTGGCCTATTCTCCTTATTTTATGAAAGGTACTGTCTCTGATAACTGTTTGAACAGCTGCTCCTTTCTCTGTGTGGTGAATGAAGAACCTTTTTGAAGGATCTCACTGTGGGGACAAGTGTCCCTATTTCTTCTGTAAATAAAGTTTGCATTGAGTTTTCTTGGCCTTTCTCTTCCCTTCTCACCTGGAGCACAGCATTACAGAAGTTAACATTATACAGTGCTGTCCAGACTTACTGTAACATTTAAAGGCCTCAAAGATTTTTCTATTTTGACTTGTAAACAACATGTAATATGCCATTTATTTTAGGCAGCATAAATCAGCATTGTCAACACAGAAAAACAAAAACTCAGCTGCATGACACAAGAACAGTTGGAATTTAAAAACTGGCAATTCAGACTTCATTCAAGCTGGTTATAATTAACTTTAGCAATTTAACTTCAGTCAGAAAAATCATCTTCTCCCGTAGTGCATCTATTAAACCCTGTATTGTGCATTTTGTGACATTGTTTTTGAGTAGCTTTTGTGGTTTTAAGCCCAGCTTGGAATTAAGTACCATGCAGCTGCTTGCTCAACCCCCACTCTCTACTGTCCTTCCCCTTGGTGGAATCAGGAGGAGAATCAAAGTAAAACTTATATGTTGAGATAAGAACAGTTAAATAACTGAAAATAAGGTAAAATACAATACTGATGATAAATTATAGTACTAATGATAATAAAAAGGGAAAAACAAGTGATGAACAATGAAATTGCTCAGTACCTGGTGACTGATACCAGACTCCCCTTCCTGAACACAGATAATCCTCCCTTCCAGGTAAATTCCCCCAGTTTATATGCCAGGTGTGATGTTCTTTGGTGTGGAATATCCCTTTGGTTAGTCTGGGTCACCTGTCCCATCTATGCTGTCTCCTAGTTTCTTTAGTGTAGCTCCTCACTGGACCTGAAACAAGTTTAAAAAAATGGTCCTTGATTTAGGATAAATACAGCTTAGCAAAATACCAAAAGATCAGTGTGTTACCATTCTTATTCCAAAATAAAAATACAACATGCTAACAGTTTCTGAGAAGAAATTAACTACCCTAGCTAAAACTGGCACAATATTCACCCTATCCAGCCCAATACCCAGAATCCAGGCATTATGATATCCTAAAACTGCCAGAGAAATGTGTGGGTTTGGGATTTTCCTAGTGACTAACAACAGTTACTAACAACAAATTTAGACATAGCCTTTACCTCTGAGTCATTCTTTTAGATCTGCCTCACATTTGTTAAAACATGCAGAGCAGCAGCTCGACAGACTAATAGCCCTTTTACTGAATCACATTTGAGAATAATTTCTGGGGCATGTTCATTACCCTACATTATAACAAATCTGTGTTCATATTTGGGGAAACTCAGTTTTTGACATTACCAACTCTATAATATAAATGTAGATCTAATGGAGATTAGAAATGGCTGTTCTCCTTAAACCAAACTTTTCAGTATTCCATGCTTAATTAAAGATAGAGAAAATAAAGCCTTTCTATTCCTATTTCTTGGGAAGTGGCTGGCACAATTCTTATGAATGCAAGAATTTTACAAATAGTGCCAACATGGAGAAAGTGTAATGCCCTACCTTGCACATTTTGACTTGTAAAGCAAATCCATAGCAAACTACATTCTTTTAATGGCTTGTTGAGCATTTGCAGTCTTTCTGTGTTGTGTTAATGGCATTAAGTTAGCCTCAGACATAGTGTTTCTTTGCTTTTCTGAGATGTGGTGGCATCCTCACTGCTCTGTCTTTGGCCCTGGCTGTCATAGCCAGAACCTGGCTCCTTGTTTTATCTTTGACCTGTATCTTAATGCTGTATTCTGTCCTTTTGGAAAGACTGTCTCTTTCAAGAGAGTAATCTTGTCTTGAAAGATTAACAGCAAGAGGGTAATCCATAGAATTTAAAGATTTTGTAGCACGTAAGCAAGGTACCTAACAGCACTTAAGTGATGTTGCTGGAGATGGTTATATATTAGCACATGAGGTAAGACTACAATAAATTTACTAGGTGTGAAATCTCTTTGTTAAGTCTAGGTCCACTGTAACTTAAAAAAATAATATGCTGTGTAAATTTCGGATGAAATTTTACATTTTCCATTCACTGAGAGGATTGTTTTCTCCACAAAACCTTTTTTTCATAAAAGCATTATTAGATGTCTGAGATACATATTGCTGGTCTAATGGCTTCTGGTATTGTTCTTGACTTTTGGTTATGAAAGTTGAGTAAAATGTGTTCATCAGTTCATCAAATTTCATGTAACAGAAAGGAATTAGTTTTATTATGTATTGCTGAAGTGCCTCCTCATTTAAATGTCTGGTTAATTCATTAGCCAAGATGAGCAAGACAGTGAACCATGCTTATTCAAACACTTCTGCATTTTGCTTGTGGCATCATCTAACTTTGGAAGACAGTAGCTTAACCTTGAGGTGACAAATGTCCAAGATAAAAAGAGGGGAAAAAGTACCAAATTAGAGTTAGTGGTAGTGGACGAAGAAATGTCCGTATTGTATGTTAGATTCATTTGGTTTTTAAGTCACGAGAGAAACTATTTCAATGGCTAGGCTATCAGAAGTTTGCAAATTAGAAGACATGATATTGATATTTCAGGATAACTGATATAACTGCTTCTCCAGGCTTAAATGACAGCAGCAAAGACCATGTTCAGACTTTAAAAGACACATTTAAAAAACCCCATACCTAGGCTTCATCCACCAACTTAGAAAAATTAAAATCTTCTTTCAGTTACTCAGTGAGCCCATTTTCTGAACATGAAAATATGTATCAATCAACTTAATGTACAATAATACTGCTGCTAATGAGAGAGAAGAAGTCCCATGACAGGTACACAGAACCGGATTTCTAATGTATAGAAGTAAGTAGGTCATAGTCCTCTTCACTGACATCTCTGCAAGAAGCTGTTCCCCATCTGGTTACTCCACTCTTCTGCAGAAACACCTCATTCACTGCTCAAGACTGTGAAATTTTGCCACGTACCAACGCTCAATTAAGCTGCCTCCTTGTTCCACTACTTTCTGTCACTGACTAATTGCAGTATTGCTAATAGGTGCTGTTACTTCCTCGCTCAGGTGTGTGTCCAAGCATAGAAATCCAGCACATTCCTCCTGCATACATGAACCCTACACAGATTTTCTTGTTTCTTAGCCAACAGAAGACTTCACAGCAGTTTCTCCACTCAAGTTTCCTGCTCCTTCTCTAGTCTGTAATTTCTGTACCTAAAAGTTGGAGGCTGTTATATCATTTTGAGGTGATCATGCACACTGGGGATGTTTAGGCATCTGTAGCTGCCCTTGACCAGTGTAATTACAAATCTTCATTATATTCTTCCTTCAGTAAAATTATATCCCAAATATAATCAGATATTAATATAAATAATCTGTTCTGATTCACATATCCCTTTCAATTTCCCTTTAGAGATAAAAAATTACTTCTCTTTTTTAAACACCTCCCTTCCCTGTAATTCTTGAAGTCTGCAGGAGAAAGACAAAGGCAAATCTTTATCTCTCTCTTACTGTGCTTAAATTGAGTTGTGCAAATGCAGCCTGATTTTGATGTGTTCAGAGTCCAAAAACTTTCATAGAATGGGTTTAATGATGAGGAGAGCAAATGAGTTAACAAATGCAATGCTTTTAACCCATTTATATTAATAGTTTAGTTTTAAGGAAGTTAAGCATCTGCAGGATGATTTGAACTGTTTTAATGACCAGCATATGTCTCCACACTTTTGATCAAGTTGCAATGGTCTTTTTACATTGTTTTTTACTATAATTATACTTCATGCTGAGAGGCACACTAATAATTCCCAACATTCATTTGGGAAGATGCCATAACTGTGTCTACTGTGACCAGTAAATACTTATGTACAATTCTATTTGTTTTGCTTTTAGAGACCTTCAAGCCAACTTGTTTTGGCCTTGTGCCATATATTTAGAAAAGCTCCAAAGTTGAAATTCACATCAAAATGAGGGAACTGTTGTCAAGACTTCTGTTTGTACAGTATCTTGTAGCATCATAGACTGTTGTAGACAATAAATGTCCTTCTTATGCTTTTTTGTCTAAAACGTTGATCTTTTTCATGTACTAGAGAAACTCTACAGAGTGGAGAGAGGCAAAGGAGTAAAGCCTTTCCGACCAGACCTGACCTTGGAAATAGTGGGAGAAAAACAGATGGAAGTAAGCTAATAATTAATTAAGCTATTTTCTGGGTGAAGAGTGAAGTCCTGGCCAAACTAAAACCTATGATCATGGGAAGATGAAAGCTATGCATTTTATGCCAAATGCCCTAATTTGTGGAAAGAAATTGCATTCTATAGTTCTTAGTAGAAATTTGAAATACAAGTCACAGAAATTATTTCACTGCAAAGAAACAGACACTTGTGGTGCCACTCTTCTGACCTATTTTAGATATCCTTGAGATAGGATTAATTGCTCCTCAAGTATACCTTTCTTCACTGGTATAGCCCCCATGGATTCTTGCATGGGTGAAAATGTCTGTATTGTAGATATTCACATATTCAGCAATCATCCCCATTATTTTTGGCTGAATCACCAGTTTCAGAAAAATCCCAAACATGGGATATTGGAAATATAATTACCACAGCATTTACCACCATGTCAGTAACTGTGTCTGACATCAGTCTGCAAGACTGGATCCATTTACTTGCCTTTCATTTCTGTATTGCAAATTCAAGTTAAGATCATGTCACTAGTCATCACAGAGCTGAGATGCCTGCAATGAGTGTTCTAACCATCGGTTCAAGACAGTTAGTCACACAATTTAATATGTTGCTAGTCAAGAGTAACCAGAAATTCCCTAATGAACTAGTGCTGTTTGGCACTACTCTATATCCATTATGTCTATATCCATTACTCAGGTAGACTTTTCCTTAAATTTTTGTTTGAAGGTATATACACTAGTGAAAAGCTGCTGGGAGGAAGATCCAGAGAAAAGGCCTGACTTTAAGAAAATTGAGAGTACTCTGGCTAAAATATTCAGGTGAGTAGCAGGTGCTTTTTTTTAAGATGCTCCAAACTCCTCCTCTATTAGAAAGCGCATATTTTTAAGTATGTAAATTGATGTGATTATGATTCAGTCAGTGGAAAATTCTAGTGTCTTCACTTTGGTCCTCTTTTATTCTTTTGCAGAAAAGTAGGTGAGCATGTGCATATGTTACGTATACATACACCTGTGTGTATTTTCCTAGCTGAGCGAGGGTGAGATGATCACCATACTTCAGATTGGTACATTATGAAAGTAGCAAGCTGGATAATTAGGGATTTAAACCAATCAAGTTATTCCCTCCCTGTCTCTAGTCAAGAGTTGGATAGTGACTCATGTCATCTCAGTTCTAGTAAATGAATGCACATAGATGTTTGAATGATGATTTGAAAGTTTGGACGGTCCCAAATTAAGCTGACTAGAAATGCTGAGTTGTAATTCACAAGAAGTATTAATTACAGGGCTTTGATTGTAAAATGTTGTGGGAAAATAATAAGGGCCATAGCTGGATAAACCCTGTGGGGTTACACAGGCCTTTCACCTGGACAATGCTTCATTGTTCCTGAAGAATTTGGACTGAATTAATTATTCCAATGACCAAGCCCTGAGCTTTTAATCACTTCTCCTGGGACATTGCTCCCTAGTTTTTAAGGCTCTCCCAATCAACAAACCCCAACAGCACCATTTTGCACTTTACATGGGCAGAACAGCTGTACTATGCATAACCATGGATCAGCTGAATAACCTTTCTGCAGCTGAATATAAAGGTTCAGCTCCTAAGCCTCCATCCTGCAAAAGCAAAGAGGTTGCCTCTTGTCACATGCAATATGGGTGGGTCTAAGATGATGAATCCCTGATACAAAATTTGTTTAAAGTAGGAGTGATTTTGAAGTCCTGTTGGATACAATACTAATCTGACCCTTCCAGTCAGACTGGTCTCAATTACTTTCAGCCTGCTTTGGTGAGTGCAGGCTGCCCAGACAAACAGGGGTTTGAGTGGCTCATGTTACCACACTTCTTCTTCCAGGGGTTAGTAGGCTTGAGTCAGCAGGATTTTGTGAATAAAATTAGCCCTGGGGCTGTTAATTGTTCCACTGTATTCTTCAGTCTTCTAAACAGACAGCCCCAAATTGTCTTAATTCTTCTGCTGAAGTCCCCATCTAAACATTATGTGCCATTTTCTGCCTACTATTTTTAGCTTTCTCTCAGAATCTGAACTTCTCAGTTACTTTTAATAAATGAATACTCCTGGGTTACCTAAGGTAATCTGGAATTGACAATATTAGCAGGGTTAGGTGATTGAAGGGTGCTTTAAGAATTACCAGTTACAACTGACAAGTGTGGACTACAGATATTTAATTCATCTATGTAAAACCTCCAAGCAAGCAAAAGAATTACGCACTTGAGGCAATTTGCATTTTAACTACAGGAAAGTCAAACACTAGAGAAATTTTCTGCTGCTGCTTTTTAGCCTCCTTTTAGCTTCTCTCAACAATGTCTGTCTATCAGTCTTTCTTCTTGACTCCTGTGTAATTCTGTTATTTGCAGTAATTTCCATGGCCAGACCAATGAAAGCTACATGGATACCCTGATCCGGCGTTTACAGCTGTACTCACGGAACTTGGAACACCTGGTGGAGGAAAGGACAGAGCTGTACAAAGCAGAGAGAGACAGAGCAGATAGGCTTAATTTCATGTTACTTCCAAGGTAACTGGCCAAGAGGATTTTCGCTGGCATTTTATTTACATACACCCGATTTTTGCAGAGTAGGGGATGGGATTAATGTTTATATTCTATTTTCTTCCAATCTAATCTAATCCTCTGAGGAAAGAAAGAAGAAACAGCTGTCCCTGAGTTTTCCACCCTATGGTAGAGTTTCAATCCAAGGTGGTATTGGGATCCATTATCTTGCTCAACATTTCTTCATGCACAGGATCCCCCTTTCCAGCACAAGCCTCTCTTTCACTGCCTTCCAGGGATCACAGATCTACAGTAATCCCACATCACAGAGCTCTGCTCTGCTCCAGCACTTTACTGGTTAGAAGGAGTGTCTTCAGCTGAAGAGTGGAATCTAACTTCAGGCTGGGATTTAGCAATGCAAGAGATGGGCTGAGGTTGGCCTGGCCATACTGGGTTAGATGGATTCTTCAGAATATGCTATAGGAAAAGTATTATTGACATTCTAATATTGGCAATACCAGTAATTTTGGTATTGCACATATTTGGAATAGTAAAACTATCCTGGTATGTCATTACTAGTTTCAAGGGTATTTCAGTAGTCAGGTTATTGATTTTATGACTCACCACAAAAAAAAAAAAAAAAAGAAAAAAAAAAGGGGAAAAAAAAAAGAAAAATAAAGTGTGTGTTCAGTCCAGTTTTGGGGAAAATCAAGATTGATCTGGCTGTATAGACAGTGCAACAAGGAATTCATGTCACCTTCCACTCTCTGTTGTTCCTACCACTCTGTTACCATTTCATTGTAGATAGAACACAGCATTGTGCAAAACCTATAATTTTCTGGGTCTCTTTCAGTTCTTCTCTTTTAATATAACCACTAGGAACAGATAGTTCCCTGGATTTAGAATTGCAAGAAAAAGAAGGTCCCTCTTGAATAGACATTGACTATCATGGTATTGAATTTTTCTTCCATAAATTACCAGACTAAGATACCTCATCTGAAATCAGGATGAGTTGATGTAATTATTGTAATGAAATTACTTCTGTGCTGGGAAAACAGAAAAATATGTCTGTTCTTACTTATTGTAGGGGTAGAATGTAGGTCTACATGTCAAGAAGTTCAGAATTTCAGTTTTAAATTTGACTCAGTATCCCTGTTTCCAACTTTAACCAAGAAGCTCAGTTGCCTGTGTTGCAGTTTCCTCTTTAATTACCATTAGTAAGTGCTTTGAGGCCCCTGGCTTAAAGGCATTATGGCATCTAAAATGTGATTGCAATGGCAGTTTTTGGCAAACTATTTAATGTTTCCTACACAGAAAGCAATACTACGATTGGGTTGCATGAAAATATACCTTTAATAGTAAACCCTAGTCATCTGTATTCCTGCCTTCTCTATTTCCACAGGCCAGTAGTAAAGTCTTTGAAGGAGACTGGCCTGGTAGAGCCAGAGCTGTTTGAAGAAGTCACTATCTACTTCAGTGACATTGTTGGCTTCACCACGCTCTGCAAATACAGCACCCCTATGGAGGTGGTAGATATGCTCAACGATATCTACAAGAACTTTGACCACATTCTTGACCATCATGATGTTTACAAGGTGATTAGCTCTGTACTTCTGCTCATTTACAACCAGTGGACACACAAATCAAATTGCATGATGTAGTGGATTTGGGAATCTGCCTTCTAAGCAAAGCAAAAGAGAGAAAAATAGGTCAGAATTACTTCATTTAGATATGCTTTCACTGTGCCTACTTATACCAAATTTCCTACAGCAGGTGGTCAGACATTCATTAATTGGAATGCTGGGTATAAACACTCATATACCCAAATGATGTCAGCTACCTTAAACTAAAAAAATCCTGTTCTCAGGGGAAGAAATGTTTAGTCAGGAACAAGAGGATCTAATAAAATCTTTCTGCTTTTAACTAAAGATGTACTTTTCTATGTCTGGAAATAGTGAGTTCTGATTTTATTTCCATAGGTGGAGACCATTGGTGATGCTTACATGGTGGTGAGTGGTTTACCAAAGAGGAATGGCAACCGGCATGCAGTGGACATCTCCATGATGGCTCTGGACATCCTCAGCTTCATGGGATCTTTTGAACTGAGACATCTGCCAGGGCTGCCTGTTTGGATTCGCATTGGAATTCACTCTGGTACACAGTAATGCTAGATCAACACTGACAATTTCGTTGCCTGGTTTTGCACAGAATTAAGACCCGTGCAAGGTCTGGAAATACACCATGCACAATTGCCCTCCTCATGAAGAATCAGGTTGAAAAAAATGTTCAGAGGAAGAGTAACAGAAGTAAATAAGTCACTGTTCTGCTCCTGCTGCAGTGAAATAGCCCATACCCATTAATTGACAGCCTAAGTCAGTAGCTAGCATGAGCAACAGCACTGTTCCTGGTGTGATTAAACCAGTTGTATCAAATAAGTCTTCACAGATTATTTCTCTCTGACTGAAGCAGAGATCAGTCATGGCCAGCTACGCTTATCTAGGCAAAAAATGCAAGCCTCTATTTTTTGCTTTTGGAGGCAAAACTTTTTTTGAGTCTGTGTGGGACTTAATGTTTTAATTTATCTATAAAAACACTTTTTTGTCAAAGGGGAACTCCAGATAGTGCAACAACTTTGGGAAATTCCTCAACCACATCAACACCAGCCGCCAGGGGAGGAACACATCAGAGAAAGTGACAGAGGCACTGGGCAGCTTCTTGAGGCACTACTATTCACACTTGCATAATGAAGCTTACTCTATTTTTCTCTTGCTTCCAAACCTGACAGTTAATAAATGTACTTCTTTTTGTCTGCACAGGAATTCCACATAAATACAATTAACACTGTGCAGCTGTGTCCTTTTTTTATTATATTATTGGATTATGCAAGAATAACGGAGCGAGGCTTTGTTTGTAGTGGGAGACCACAAGATACTGTGGGAAGTGAGGTAGAAAGTATTGCCATTGGTGAGGAATGCAGAGTTCCCCCAGGCACTGCACTGCTTTGCAGCAATAAGACACCTGCCAAATAAATCAAGTTTCTTGATTCACCCTTTTACCTCTCTGCCTCCCATTTCCAGGTCCATGTGCAGCTGGTGTGGTTGGAATAAAAATGCCTCGTTACTGTTTGTTTGGAGATACAGTAAACACAGCTTCGCGGATGGAATCCACAGGCTTGCGTAAGGATTTAATTTTAGCTGTCAGTATAACAGGACCAAAAGCTGTCGGTTAGTTTGTGACTGAAGTGTCTGTTTTCAGCTGAGAACCATATATTATCAGCTTGCAGAAGTTTTAAAGAAGCTGTGTTTGTTTTGATTACCAATTATTTAATTATCCAAAGTGACAGTGGGCACTTCACTGGGCAATGAAGAGTTGTTTCCTGTTCATGCTTCAGTGCTGGTAACAGGGAGTTTTAGGCTGGTTCATTGCCCGAGTTCCTCTGGAAGATATGATACATATTTGTCTGGAATTTAATTTTATTCTATGAACCATAGATTTTAGTTTGACCTAGAATTGAAATACAGCTTTGTTGTGTAAATATACTGACTCTCTATTTTAAGTTGAAACAATTATGTCATCAACTTCACCATTAGGGAACTGTGGCAAGAGCCAGCTTTCCTCCTTCTGGCCAGTGTCTTCACATGAACATTCTCTATATAGGTCACTCACAATTATTCTTTTCCCTTTTGACATCTAACTACTACAGATACCATTGTCACCTGTATTTCAGATCAAGGGCTGTACCAGCTATTCCTGCCTGGATACACTCTGTAGTGCAGTCAGAGTTTTCACACAGCAGTGTAATTGCTTCTCATTTAATTTGGCTCTCAGATTTATGATGATAGCAATTGAAGGACCTTGTGTTATAGCACCAGTTTTCACATATGCTTAGTGTATGTGAGATGTTTCCAGGCTGAGATTTCATCGTCTCTTTATTTTTTTAGCTTTAAGGATTCATGTAAGTGGTTCCACAATTAACATCCTGAAAAGAACAGACTGCCAATTCCATTATGAAGAGAGAGGAGAAACGTACTTGAAGGTAACCCTTACTGTGTGCAAACATGAACACAGAGAAGAGGAATCATAAAAAGCATTGTATAACTGAGAGTAGCCCAGAACTTAATTAACAGCTGGGGAACAAGGATCACTGATCAAAACTGGTATCACAGTCTCTAGTGGTGTTAAGACAATGCAGGCAATGAAGAGCTCCCTAATTCATACATTAAAGCAATATAAAGATGTGGAGAATAAATGAAGCATATTATGTGGAACAGAAGATTGTAAAGTGAAGTCATCTGCTGAAAGGGAAGCTGAATCTAGTATTAATTTGTTAATGCTCCAATATCTACCAATCCATTAATTTCAATCTATTCTACTTGTCTGTCCTTGGGAGTTGATGGCAGGCAGCATAGCTCACTTCTCCCACGACTTGTGTTTCAGGTCATGGAACAAGGAAGTGAGTGTGCAGCTGCATCTTGCCCCATTCTTCTTGTTCTCACATCTAATTTCTAATCCTTTGCTGTCAGCATCAGTTACTGAAAATAAGCAAAGGCAAACATGGCAATGTGCAAGAGAGTATTATTTAAGTAAATTAACTACAGGAAAGTAATTCTAATCCCAAAACTGTGCTTTCTCTTCTTTGTCATATATATTTAGGGCAGAGGAACAGAAATTACCTACTGGTTGACGGGTACTGAGGACAAGAAATACAATCTCCCAACACCTCCTTCTGTGTAAGATGTTCTTTTTATGTGGAGAGGGAGGAGAAATTCCCATTCTTTGCACTTTAGCCTTTATTATTCCTCCTCAGCACTTGTGGATTTTTTTTATACCATTAAATTTCCCTTCAGTTGCTAGAGGCTTGATAGTGTATGTGCATATAAACATGTAAATATTCATTACATGGGACTGTGTGTGTGCTGAAAGTTGTCTATATAAATGTTTAGCAGGTTCTTTGCCTTGAAAAGGTTGTAAGACTTACCGGACAAGTTGCTGATGTGATAAGAGTAAGGGATGGACAGGAAAATGAAAAACATTAATATCACCACAAGTTTAGTCCTAGTGGCACCTGTGTGTCACACTACAGGAAGAGGATAACCACAACTGGGTGTGCAGCTCTGTTGTGCCTGTGAAATCTTGTGGAGGAATTTGTTAGAGGAATGAAACTTGCAGAATTTCAAGCACTATTCTGCTACAAGAGGTGGACAAAGTTACTTTAGTACTGCACAGGAATAAAGCCTTTAAAAATTAAACAAGAGCTTACTTTCTAACATTTAGAGAAGTTAACAGTAAAAAAAAAAATTGAGTTTGATGTTCTGGAACCAAGCCATCATTTTGCATTAGAACTGAATAAAATATAGCAACAGTGGTGAAGAACTATGCAAAATTAAAGTCATGATAACTTGTTGCATTTTTTAGTGTATATTTTGACATGAGTACCTCTTTATTTCTTGCAAACTCACTAAATGTGGAAGTTCCTCACTTTCTGCTCTAAACATCTGTGTACAGTCGCTCTTCACTAAGTGGGAATTTGTTGCCATCTGCTTTAAAATGACAGTGTTTCATTACAAATTGAAGCAATGATATTGCAAATTGGTGTTTGCCAGATACATGGGGATCCCTTGTCCTGAAACACATAAGTAAATGTTACAGCTTGCTTCTACTCTAAGTTTTGAGTCTTACAGTGTGTCCTTTGCACAAATAAAATTCTCTGTCCATTTATTCCCTAAGAGAAAAGAGGAGATTAAGTGAAATATGAGGGTTTTCTCAGGGCATTTGCAAAACAGAAATATAATCAAATTTTTAATCTGCTAAAGAATCTCATGAGCTTTGTTATTTTTAAAATGGAAAGTACAAGAGTTTGGGCTGAGCAGAAAATGCTGTCAAGATTATGTCCTGATACATCTCTTTTGTAAACTCAGAACTCCTTTTTTGAAATTAATATGATCTGTTGAGACTACCATAATTATTGAATTGGCAATCTTCTGGAATTCAACTATTGAAAGTACCTGTTGATCTGGATCACAGTGATGTTTTCGTTTTTGCTTCGTCATATACGATTGCCCTTTAAAAATTGTCATATGTGGGGTGCTCCAGCAAAAGTCAAATAAACTGAAGAAATTTCTGAAACAATGGCAACTCTATTACTGAAGGCCACCTGAAGTTGAATATTTAAAGTCCTGGTGCTAGTAATGGTGTTGAGAGCTACAAACTATTTTAGGATTGAATCTGTGTCTTCCTTTTTGTGCAAGTGATCATGACTTTTTCAGGTCAATAATGACACAGCTACAGACCTCTTGTGCAATGATACTGATCCATGCTATCTGGAAAACTCACATGAAAAGCCTGACTTCTGTTCCTAAATTCAGAACTGGAATTTGTCTTGCCCACACTTTTTATCAGTAGCGTGTGAATGTCATTAAGATAAACATGGGATAGAAATGTTTAAAAATCTCTAGGGACCTGAGGATCACCAAAAACATGTGAATCACTGAATTTTTTTCCCATCCTGTTGATTTTAGGGAGAATCAGCAGCGGTTACATGATGACTTAGCAGAGATGATAACCAATAGTCTTCAGAAAAGGGAAAATGAAGGATCCAAGGCACAGGAGCTTTCGCGGGTAGGTAGCCAGCGATCAGGTACCCTGGAATACCTGCAACTGGTCAGCACAGAGAATTTTACCACATATGTTTAAAACTGGATGTCTAGTATGACTCAAAAAGCTGCAACAGCTCTCTGGACAACTTCATGTGGAGGCTGGAGGCTTGTAGACACAATTAGAGGAAAGAGAAAATACCTTTTCCATCCTTTTTACCATCCAACCTGCATCAGTAAATCAAACCTCTCTTCACTGTAACATTGAAATTGTTGTATGACTTTGTTAGGACACATGCAGCATAAATTGAGGTAAATGAAAATGTTTGCACATGAGTCTGGAAAATAGTGGGGGGTTTTGTTTTAGTTAGGTTTTTTTAAACTCTGATATCCTGTTCAATAATCCACTTCTGAAAATATTCACAGCAAAACTTTAATTTGCCATGATCTTTAGATGTTGTATTTAATTTGTAATTTTTATTTGAAGAAAGATTTGGTGTAATATATTTGAAAACATAATTAAATATATCATATGTAAAAACTGGATATGTTGGTATTATTTTTTTCTTCTGCTGTTTTCCTGTGTTTCACAAGTTTCCTTGAATCAAGCTGACTTTGTTCAAGAGACAACACTTCTGTTATTTACACTGCGAGATTATTCCAGAAGTATGATTTGTAAAGTTTAGCTGAATCTCCTGGGTCTGAAAAATGAAACTGATTCATGCAAAACAAGACACTTTCATATCTTTTCACCACTTCTGCTTCTGCCCCCAAACCAGAAGTGAAACAGAAATTAAGGAAATAAAATTATCTGTATTTCTTAACCTCAGACCTTTTCAAAACTTTTGGATGCAGTTTTACAGTCAAGCAGGTTTTACTCAGATGACTCATTCTTCAACTGATACCATGGCAGTGGTATTAATAAACAGCTTTAAAAAGCAACAAAAACACAGGGGCTTCATGTGAAAGAAAATCAGCATTCACATGAAGAAATAACTTCTAGTGAGTGAAGAACATCTGCTTTTGCAAGGTCCTTTTGTCCATTGTTGGCATTCAAAGCAGAACTACTTTCACCGTTGTCAAATATTGGTCAGTATTCAAACAATAAAACTGCAAAATCATTATTTTATAGTTTTGAACAGCATTTTTGCTCAACTAAACAACATTGAAAGAAAGCAACCCAGTTGCCTCTGTTTTTTCTTTCTAAGAGAAGCTGGCTTAGTAAGAACAAACACACATTAAAAGAACAATGTAGATGTAAATAGATCTGAAGTGCAAAGATTACTGAAAAAAATCAATCATGAGATCCTGTAGGGCTTATACTCTTACCTAATAAATCTAAATTCCTACACTCAAGAATATGATACAAATAGCAGAAAATGTGTACCCAACAGCCACAGCTTTCACATGATATATAACTGATCTGAAACTCAAACTGGCATTAATACTATACCATCCTCTGTGTCCTAACGGAAACATTCATTGGGATGAGGATAAAAAAAACCCAAAAATCAAACCCTGATGTGCTAAAACTGGTACGTATTAAAAAGAGTATAAGTACAATAAAAATATAAAAGTCTGCTATTTCCTACCTCATGGTGCCAGTCCACAAGCTTTGTCTCTGCGTCTGTGTTCCTGGGTGTGACTGCTGCACTACTGGGCACTGCTGGGCTATTCTGGTTTCTGTGGCTGAAACACTCAGCAAGTGTAGCTGTAATGTAGTGACAAGTGCTGGACTTGTCAAGCCTGAAGATGACCACTATGATTACCTCAAGCAGATCGGTTCTGATCTTTGAAGTGATACAAGTGACCTAACTCCTCTTTTTAAAGAAGAGTTTTTTGGGTTCCTTGACACCCCTGAGATACAAATTATTTTAGAGCGCATGTCTGCTGACATTGATTGAGAAAATTACTTCAAAAGAAGTGCTTACTTTTCAGCAGTCCTTCTCTTTCCAGTGTTCTTCAGATAAAAAAAAAAAATATATAATTTTGTGAAGAGAAATGTTACCTTAGCAATAAGTTGATGGACCCATCCTCTGGTAGATTTCTTTTTCACATGGTTCTGTCCCTGCATGTATCTGTTACCCACACACCACAATAAAATCAACATTGACAATTTTTTTTTTTTTTTTTTTTTTTAGTCCTGGTTTCTGGTTTGAAAGTCTGTTTTTTCCTTCTCTCTATGTGAAAAGTAGCCCAGAACAAGGCGGTGATAGGTATGGAAGGATCCCTGAAGCCTAGTGACACAGTGCTCTTATCCAGGGCTTGGGGCCAAGGCTTGGTCTGAACTGGTTGGCATGTGATCTTGTTATATGAGGCTATTACAGGCACCGGTATCAAATTCAAACTGTCTTAACCAATTACTGAAACACAAAGTCCAAATAATGGCCCTTTTCGGATAATGGCAGAATACCTAACACTGGGTGAGACAAGAACGCAGTGCCTCACAACGGTCTGAATCACGGGTGCAAAGGAAAACCCCAAGGAAAGTTGTCTCTATCCGTAAACCTAGGAAACGTCCTATCCCTCATTTCTTTTGCTGGGACACAAAAAGCAGTTGCTGGTCCCAACAGGACTGAAAGCTGCCCTTCCTGTGATGCAAAACTCATATTTTGACAAGGCATCGCCCAACTCTTCTCGTGTCTTTTCGCAGGCCGTTCTTGGTAAACCTTCACCCCTTTAAGGTTAATCACGCTCGGGAAGTCCAGGGACGCCACAGGCACCTGCCTGCGGACCCGCCTTCACTACCTTGCGAGGCCAGACCTCGTCCAGGAGTGATTCCCACACACCAGCCAGTCCTTGGGGTCTCAAAAACCCGTACCGGGGTAGGAAAGCTGCCGCCGCTCCCGGGGCACATCCCGGCGGCCGGCGCGGGGAACAACCGTCCCCGGCAGGGCCCCCGCCAGCGCGGGGCGCCGCGGCCGGGGCGGGCGCCGGAGGAGGCGGGGGCAGCGGCGGGACCTGCCCTGAGCGAGGGAACTTTACTTAAGGTCCCGCCGCCTCCTGGCGCTCGGAGGAGTCGCGGGGCAGCGGCGGCATGGCCCGGGCGGGCGGCGGTGTGCGCCGCTGCTGCTGCTGGGCGCTCGTCCTCCTGTGGGCGGCGGCGGGCGGCCGCGCAGGTGAGGCGAGCGGGGGCGCGGGGGGTGGCCGGCCAAAGCTCCCTCGCCGAGGTGGGGGGGACGAAAGGAGGCAGCGGGGCTGCCCCGCCAGTGCCCCAGCCGCGGGGCTGCCAGGCGGTCGGGAGGGGTAGCCCGGCCCGGGCAGCGCGGCTCTGCCGGGGTGCCGCCGGGCTCCGCGGCTTCGCCCCGTGCTGCCTGGGACGCGGGTGCGAGGCCGCCGGGCCCCCGCTCCCCGCCGCGGGACCCCCGGGCTGGCTCCGGCCCCCTCAGGGGCTGCTCCGGGAGCGCCTCGCGCCCGGCGGCCGGGCCGGCGCGGCCGTGTGCCTCGTGCGAGTTCGGTGCCGGCGCTGGCTAAACATCCTCCCGCTCCCCCGAAGGGGCGCGGGGAATCAAACTGAGGATCCAACAAGTGGGAGATTGCCTTGAGCTCCCAGCCGAGCTGGTTTTCAATGTCATATGCAGGCACGGGAATCGTTCGGGATGAAGACTTCGTTGTGGTGCTGTGGCCCACGGCAGGCTGCAACTTGTGACTAACAGGAGTTTTAGTGCTGCCTTGTGGGGTGTAGGTCACAGTCTGTGCTTCAGAACTCATACTGAATCCCAAATGGTTTGAGTTGGAAGGGACCTTACAGATCATCTTGTTCCAACCACGCTGCCTAGGGCAAGGACACAGTATCTTGCTCTTGTGCTGCTTTCAATAAATTCTGAAGGTTTTAAGGGCTGGATTCGGTACTTGTCTTCCAGGATTTTCCCAGTTGGTGTATGAAGTGCCACAAGTCAAGGAGAAATTGTTGCTTCATGTGTGCAAAATATTATGAGCATGTCATTTTGTAGGCAGTCCTATCTCATCTTGCAGACATACTTCCAAAACTTTACCAGCATAAACTTCAGTTAGGAGGACAGAAGGAAGGGTCAGCTGTAAATTGTCTAGAGGAAATGAAAGGAAGTTTAGGGTATGAGGTAGTTTCACCTAATGCCCAACTGATTTCTAACATCATAATTTATTTGCTTGTAGAAAACTACAAAGGAGCAAATAGAAATACCTTTAGGCTATTTAATAGACTAAATGGCTTTCAACATTGTGAATAGTCTGGATTCTGTTGTTTGGGTTTTTTTTTTTAATAGGTTCATTGTTCTTTAGCACTTTTAATGCCTTGAAGATTATTCATCATACACTTTGGAAAATGTTTCTAGAGAATGTTCTTTAATGTGACTTAAACTGAGGTGCTCTGAGATTAGTGAAGCTACTTGTTGAATGTCTATTTTTGTTTTCTCTGGGTGACCTATACTAGGTACCTATAACTGTTTTGGCAAACTTGCCTCATTTGCTAAGCTTTACTAGTAAGTATCCTTGTGACCATGAAAACCATACAAGACTGAAACTCTTAATTAATAGGTCATATTTGAATATTGCTTTTCACTGGTGTAAGCACAAATCAGGGCTTCAAATTAGGCTTCAAATGACTGGCCTGTTGGAAGCAAATTGGAAAATTACTTAGGCTTGAAATACATGAGGAAATAGGATGAATTAAGGCCAGTAGAATAGAAAACACAACTAGCTTATATTCAGGCAGATTTAAGAAAGCATTTACTCCTTTATTTGAAAATTACTGGACTTTGTGTTAATTTCTTGTGTGGTTTAAGCTAATTTCTAAAGAAGCCCTTGAAATACTTTTGTTTTGTAACAGATTCCAGTCATAACTGTATATTGAAATCTCCCTTGTTGTTTAGAGTTATACAGCCTTTTAAAAATAGTTAAAAGGATGCTTCTAAAACAGTAAACACGTAGATAGGCGGGATCAGAGGAGTGCCACAAAGGTGGTCAGAAGGATGGAGCACCTCTCCTACAAAGACAGGCTGAGGGAACTGGGGTTGTTCAGCCTGGAGAGACCTCATTGAAGCCTTCCAGTATCTGGAGGGGGGTTATAAAAAGGAGGAAGATGGACTTTTTATACGAGGAGGTAGTGACAGAACAAGGACTAGTGGCTTTGAACTGAAGGAGGGCAGATTGAGATTAGATAGAGGAAGAACTTCTTTACTGTGAGGGTGGTGAGGCACTGGCACAGGCTGCTCAAGTGGATGCCCCATCCCTGGAAATGTAAAAGGGCAGGTTGGATGGGGCCCTGAGCAACCTGGACTAGTTAAAAGTGACTGGGCCTATGGCAGGGAGGTTGGAACTAGATGATTTTTAAGGTCACTTCCAAACCTTAACATTCAATAATTTTAGATTATTTTTAAGGTCACTTCCAAACCTTAACATTCAATGATTCTATACAATTTTTAATGGAAAAATGCATCAAGCTCTTTCAAATAAACACATTGAACAGAAACACTTTTATTATGGTTGACCTGAAATATTTGAATGCTATACTGTGATAATATAATCTTTACTACTGAACATTAGTTGTAGGGGTGGGTATGCTGAAATCAAATGTACATTTTTGTTCTAGATTTTTTTTTTTTGTATTTTGAAGTGATATAAAACTAGTTTGCAGTGAAACAGGAGAGTGATATCTTTCCTATTTAGTAGTAAGTTTATAGGCGGAATCTATGAAGAACACCTCTGCAAACAAATAGTTTCTCATTTGGAAAGCCACAGTAAAAGTTAGTAGTTAAAATAGTAGTTTAGGAAACCACTAGTTTTCATATTAGTAGGAGATGCTCACAATGGTTAATTTAGCTTGTTACGTGTGAACTGACCAGTGTTCCATTGCTTATGAGTTGGCTTGCTTGGCAGACTAAGAAAAAATACTAATATTATTTCTCACCCCCAGACCTTGTAGCTCTTTCATCTGCATGGAAAAGAGCTCTACTCATTTCTGTAATTATGAAGTCCAGTAACTAACTTGATATGCATATCTTTTAAAAACAACTTATAGTTGGGAAAGCCTAAGGAAAAGCAGATGTCGCATATTGCCAAATAAATCTTACTGGTGTTCTTATTGCATGCCAGTTTTTTTTTTTTTTTTTTCCCTCTAATTTATTTAATAAATATTAGTAATAGTGTGCTTGTGTTGGGCCATCTCCGTACAGCTTTTCTTTAATTTTTCATCTTCTCTGTTCTTTTATTGCAAGTTGCTGCCATTACTTCATGTCTTCTTCACCATCTACTTTTCTTGTTTCATCTCACGTCAGTCCTCTATCTTAGTATTTGCTTTGATTGCTTGTTTCATATTCTAATGAACATGTATGTATTTCTACTCTCTGGCTGCCACCAAGTAAAAGATAATGTCCAATTCTAACATAACTTTTGAAATGCCTGTACTGATTCCAAAAGACAGAGAGCAGATTTGGTGTTTCAAATTAAAACCCAAAGGCACTGCTACCACCTCCTATATTCCTGGCTGAATATCCTTTTCCCATTATTTAGGGAATAATTTTGACAGAAAGCAGATATTTATCACTTGCTGTAGAAATTCCTGCACGCTCCCAGCTATAGTCCCTGTTTCTCGATCTTTGGCAGAAGGGTTGCTGTATCTTTAAAAGCAGGCTGCTTGAAGGAGGCTTCCTCCCAGTCCCAGAAAGGAGAAGAAACTCTTTTTTCAGGCTTGTTCTGTCACTGCACTTTTGTATGTCCCTGTCCCACTCCACTGGTGGTTGTGGTGCAACTTTGTAGTGCTGGTGCTCTGCAGTTCTCCTGGCTGGCTCAGGAGGGGAAGGGTAATTCCACTGGCCCACCCTATCCCCTGGGATTTTGACTGTTTCATTGCAGTAGATGGTGTGTGCTATTGAGGTTTTACTAAGCAACACTGTTGTGGAATAGTTACAGATTATCACAGTCTTTGATTCATTGGTGTCCTAGTAGGCTGAACACTTGGAACATTAACTTTAATGATGAAAGGATGATTTATAGGTTCATGGATATATTGCATTTGTTTTATATGCAAAAATTGACCCATATGACTGTTGGGATGAGAGCTGCTAGGGCCCCTGCCTCACCCTCCAAAAATAAATGTAAAAATGCCAATGTTATTTAATAGAAAAGCTCCTGTTTTTTTCAGAACTCAAACAGGATTATTTGAAAATGTGCACATGCTTCTTGTATAGCTATATTCCATGTTATACTTCTGGATGATTTTCTTGGCAAAGGCAATCCCACTTGTTTAGATCAATACAGAGTAAAATTGTAATAGATTAGGTGGTATGAAATGCTTTGATTACATTGTAGTATAGACAGGTTTGTAAGCTTGTAGTTCTAACTCCAACTGCAAGGTGAAATGAGATGGTGAGTCAATCAAAAGAAAAAGCCCTAATGGGGTATAGTGGTTTCGGGCATTGTTAAACTTTAACAGCTACCTTGATGCTATTCCTTTAAAGGCCTCTCAAAGTTTGTTGCAAATCTAATGTAATTTAATGTTTCCCCTTTCCTCCCATCCTCTTTGAGTCCTGGTTTTCTCCAGATTAAATTTGTCACGTAGGGAAGCTGGGACAGGGCAAACTCCAGGGGTAGTTCAAAAGTTTGTTCAGACTTTTGAAAATAGCTTTGCATGTTCATGCTCTGGCAGAACATAAAACAAAGCCTGCTCTGTAAGAGTACCTATGTCAGATGGGTCTCTCTGACTTTGCCATCAACTTTCTTTTCCAAAGGAAAGCAACAGCTATTTTGTTTTAGGCAGACAGTTTCTGTATAGGTGTAATAGGTATTCTGACATACCTATTTAGTTTGCAGGCACTAATAGCAATACCCAGCTGCCCTGATTCCTGTTGAATTCCAGCCACCTCTCCACAGCCTCCTGAAGAGATGGAAAGATGATAATGGTTTGCCTTACTTTGTTCTTTTTCTTTTTATCCATTCCTCAGCATCTTTGTTTACTGTGCAAGTAGTCTCTCTGCCCTGCAATGGGCTTTTTGGTTGGAATCACCCCTTCCATTTACTACTGGGCAGGCGGGTTCTGTTCTGCTCTGACACCTTGCATCACCCCCTCACAGAACTTCCTTTTCCCTGACTTTTTTGATATGTAAGCTTTAGCTTTGTAAGGTAGTCTTTGGCTTTCATCAGGGATGACCTTTATCAGCCTGCTCTTCTGTTCACAGATTTTTCAGTCTGAGTGATTCCCGTGTTTACTTTTAATCTAAAGTAGAAATTACTTATTCTATTACTAGAAGATAGTTGAGGAGGCAACCGAAGACTAAGCTTATAGCTGCTCAAAGAGTTACTGAAAGTCTGTAGTGTCTGTCCTTTAAATAGCCTCAGTACCTGGCAGATGAAAAACGTATTTTTAAGCACTGTGTTCCAAGTCCCTGAAATTACTTAAACCTCTGAATAGTCATGTAAGAACTTCTTTTTATAGAATGTGGAAAAAGCAAAGTTCTTTCACTACTAAAATTCTGGTTCTGCCAATGCATTTTCTGTTCCCATGAGAAGTGTCTCTAGTATGTCATGAAGACTGACCTAGTGCACAGTGGTACAAAGCCTGGCTGGAGACTGGTAACAAGTGGTCTGTGCCAGTGGTTGATACTGGTCAGCATCTTCCTTGATGACCTCCGTAATGGGGCAGTGTTCCCTCAGCAAGTTTCTTGATGGTATGCCAGAGGGCTGTGCAGTCTTTCAGAAGGGCTGTTTAGAATTTATCCCTTAAAACTGTTCAAATTATTCTGGGACCTCTAACATACAATTTTTAAACTCTTCTCACAGTGATGTAGTAGTGATTTGATCATGCATAGAGAGCTGATATAATCACAGCCCATCTTGGGGAGAATTAGAATTGTAGGAAGTGGGACTTTTTTTATTTATTGTTGTTTGTTTGGTGGTTTTGTTTTATTTTTTCCAGAAAGCAGTTTACCTTGCTCTTTGTTCTTCAGCTTTGCAGGATTAAAACACAAGTAATCAAGAATGTTTTCTAAAACAGCAGTCCAAATGGAACTCTGAGAAGTCTATTGCCCTTCCTTCCTGTTTGTGTCATGCTTGGGATCAATTCTATTTCAGATGGATGACAGACACTGTGTACCTTTTAAAGGATTGCACACTTGCTGTGCTTTTGTCTTTAAGTTTGTAGTCCACTGGGTTCTAGTGCTTCTATTATGCCATCTCAGGGATTGGTTCCCCAGATGGTCAGTGTAGAAAGCTTTTGGAAATTTTTGAATCTTTAGGTCAACAGTAGTTCATAATCCTTTGCAGTTGCTAAGGCATGCTGTCTTCTAAAGCTGCTTGCAGTAAGATTTGTATAGATTGTCTTCTGGGCCAGGTAAAGAAATACTTCTCAGAGTTTTATGTCCACACTGTGCTTTGTTGGAGCTGTACACTGAAAGAGTTGTGGGTAACTTCCAGAAGAATAACGTGAGAATGTTTAGCTGTGAGCTTTTGTAAAACTCCAGTTAGTCTTCATGCCCTTTTTCAGTACATTAGCATTAGTGTTGATCTCTAGTAGTAGAACTAAGCCTGATGGAAAGCTATAAAATTAACTTATTTTAATTGCCAAAATACTGTCTTGACATTTCAGTATTGCATAGGAAACACCTACTTATGTTTGTTTCCCTTATATCCTTTCTTCTCCATCACAGAACTCCGCTATGCAACTGTGTACTGGAATAGAGCTGAAAAAATACTTCAGGTCAAGAATACACTGGACAGGAGTGGAGATGCTTATGGCTTCTACAACAACAGTCTACAGACAACGGGCTGGGGAGTCCTGGAGATCAGAGCAGGCTATGGCTCTCAGACCTTAAGCAATGAAGATATTATGTATGTTGCTGGCTTCTTGGAAGGCTATCTCACAGCTCCGTAAGTACCTCAGGAAGCAGCTCAATCCATGACGGTTCCAGTGGATTTCTGTATTTGTGAGGTTTTTTGTTTGCTTTCATTGTCTTAAATTCCTTTTCATTTAAACTAATGATACATTTTGCGTCTGTGTGCTATTCTTTTAATTGGTAGCAGGTAGGAAGTATAGCTTCTGCATTATGGGATCAGGATGTGTCTTCCCCTTCTCATTCCACAGGATCTCCCAACACCTTGGGAGGATAGATTGGTACTGTATCTGTATTACTGCTTAAGTAATGTAATCACAAAATAATGTAAGTGTAAGGAAGTGCATAAGGAGTAGCAAAAAATGTGGTTATTTCACTAGCTTGTAGTTTGGTGGCTGATCAAGAGCGGATCATTCAGAGAGAGATGTTGCTAGCAAGGTCTGCAGGGCTTCCTTAAGGATATTTTTCAGCAAATATTGTCAAGAAACTGCCGGAGAGCAGATACTGAAACTTCAGAGCAAGGGGAGTTGTCTTGACCAACTTAAAAAAAAAACCCTAAACTATACACTATAGGCCTGAAGGCAGACTGGGGTGTGTATAGAGAGGTTAGTGTTCTCCTGAAATCCCTGAGGGACTGAGCCTTTCCCACACTACACATCTATGAAAAGTGAGAGAATTTTGTACTTGTTATAAATCCAGTGCAGGGTTTTTTTCCCTAAAATAAAACAAACAGAAAAATCCATAACCCCACACTATAGCCAGCCAAAAAAATTAACCACACTTTGTTCTTTCCGTGGCCAAGATGGAAGACAGAATGACACTATGAAATACTCACTGATAGCAGATGGTGGTGCTAGGTTGGACTTGATAATCTTAAGGGTCTTTTCTAATCTTCTAAGAGATTCTATGATTCTCTATAGCTGGTGATAGTTAAGAACATGACATGTGGCTTGTTGTTGAGCAAACTCCATTTGTTTCTCTGTCAACATAGTCATAGGAAAGTAAAAATTCCAAAATTCTGTCTCTGGGAGAAGTTTGCGATTGCTGCTGTGACTTGACTTTTTGGCTTCACCTACTTTGCTTTCAGAACACTGAAATAAATACCCATAGACTGTGTTGCACAGGCCAGCAAGGGAAGGTTGTCTGCTGAACATTTGTCAGGTACAGCTGCTGGACAAGATTATATTCATTTAATTAGTAAGATATTTTAAGATTGGTTAATATTTATGGATAGTTTTCTAAGCATATGATAATGTGATTCTCTAGTAGGTTTTGCTGGTGAGGCACCTAGATCTCTGGAAGTATATAAAGGAAATTCAGTAAAGTAATATTTGTCAGTAACAAAACACTTCTGAGAGAGTGAAGGAGTCCTGAAGTTCATAGTACACAACCTGTACTCCAGACAGGAAAAGAAATTAAGTTCATGAGAGATCTGTTGTTGGGTTATTTGGCATGAGAGGTTGCCTTGCACTGTTCGGTCAGTTTATGTAAACTATCCCTGAATCTGGGGAATGCTAGCATTACATTTAGAATATTGTTAAAATTGGGTATTGTTCAACAGGTTTTTTTCCTAAGGCTTTACCTAGGTGTGTTAATCAATAGGTGGTTAAGCTTAAGTTTTGTTATAGTAAAGGTAGCCCAGTCCATGCTAAGCTCAATTAGGTGGCAAGTAGTGCTGTACTAGGAACGACTCACACCCTTTCTTCTTCTGCCTCCACAGTAGATTTAGGTGTCTTCCTGGGTTTGAAACAAACTTAAGTATGTGTCTGTTCCTTTTAATGTGGTTTGAATGTGAAACAGTGTCTGCAGGGATTTATCTGCTGTCTTATTCTAGGCTAACTTATAGAGGAAGGAGGTTTTCTCCTTTTTTTTTTTCCCATGTGTGTTAAGTGAAGATTAACAGAAGTTAATATGGATAAAGTTAATTTATCCAAGTTATTCTGCTCAAGGCTTTTGCCTTCTGCAGGTGATGTGCTTACTGAGTTTGGTTTCTAGCCCTGGCTGTTGTTACTCTAGGGCTAGCAGCTCTAGCACTGAGTGGCCCTTTTTAAAGAAGTGGATATAGCAGTACTAGTAATGAACAGAAGTGGAGCTGAAGGTTTGTATTAATATGGAAAAGTACAGTTTCAGACTTAGGCTTTTAAGCAAAATGGGAAATTCAGCTGTTTGAAAAGAGATTAAGTGCAAGACTGGGTTAAGATGCAAAACCAGAAGTAGCCAAAGTCTGTCTTTTCTGGGGAGACTTTTTGAGAAAATGCACCAAGAAATCCCCTGGCAAGTGCAAAACCTGAAAATGCTTGCTGTAGATAAAATTAGTATCAAATATTATACACACTGTCTGAGTTTAATTTTTTTGGCTATTTCTTTGCCTCATCTGTACCTGCGGTGCAAGCGTATTTCTCACTGGGCGTTACAAACAAATTTTTTCTGTCAGGTTGTGTAAAACTATTTTGGATAAAGAAGGTTTCTTCAGAAGCTAATACCTTCTAAAAATGTTTCAGGTAAGGAACAGAGATGAAATAGTGTTGTACTCTCTTGACCCTTGTTAAGACAGAGAACCTACTACTCCAGGTTTTAGCTGCATGACCTTGGTGGGCTTTTATTTGCCAAACTGCAACTAATGAAACCTTTTATAGGCTGTGTTTGTAATTTTCTAAATTGCAGAAGAAGTGAGAACTCCCTAAGTTTGCAGATATTAAGATTGCACTCAAAACTCCATTTCTCTTTCATCTTGCCTAGAAATTTAGAGAATCCTAACTAACATGTTGGTAGCTGTTCTGTCTGTGGAACAGTTAAACAAGTCTTCTGAAGTAAAACTGGAAAACAGCCTTTCTCAATCAGTAACTCTATTCCTGTCAGACTGCCTGGCCCATTTAGCCTGTTTTAGGGAAATTCTAGCACCATCACAACTTTCCTTAGAGAAGGCATCTCTAAACACTGTCATTCTACTTTTGCACATGTTGGTGTCCACAGTTCCAGCTTCCCTTTTATGTTCTTGGTAAGAACAAAGGAGAGTATACATGTTTAGCTTTGGGGAAGGCTTTATTTGCATTGTCAGCCACTTATTTGCTGGAGTAAAGACCCTTATGTGACTTACCTGTACAAACACCTCAGGTGATTCAGGCACAGCCTTCCAATGTGAAAGCATTGGGTGTGATTGGTAATTGAAGAGCTTTTTAGTACATTGCTACCTGTAGTCTGAACAATTCCATGGTCTTCAATTTTCTTGCATTCATATGTAGTAAAGGCTCCATGAAGCAGACCCAGGGTGGCTTTTTGCAGAAATTCTAGAAGTCCTACTAGGAAGAGCTCTGATGTGATGCATTGATAGGATGGAAATGTTGATGCCTGAACCCATGTTGAAGTACAGCTCCCTGCAGAAGCTGTTGGATGAACAGGAGGTCCAGCTTGGCCTGCAATTTGGAGACCTTCAGTAATTCTCAGCTAGCTCAGATCTCACATTACTCTTAGGGCAAGAAGGAGAGTTTCCAGACACAGCTAGGCCTTTAACATGTAAGCAAAAGAATGATAAAGTGTCTCTCTTAAAAGCATATGCATTGCATATAGTAGGAACCTAAACAGTCTGTAAAATAATCAGATTTTAAAAAAATCAAAATATGAAACATGCTAGAACTGTTTTATCTTGGATTACTGGGGCATAATTAATTTCAGCTCTAATAGTATAGGTCAGTGGTAGAAAAAGCAATAGTCAGACCAGTTTTCTAGTGATGACAGAAATTAAGTCTTTTCTCGAGCATACTTCATCTTTCTAGTGTTGGCACCTGATTCAGAGTATGAGAGTATCCATATGTTTTTAAAATGCCTAGTTAGACTTGGATAAATTTAATCCTAGTGTCTGTAGTGTCTGGGGATCCAAGCACTCGTTTTTATCCCAAATCTCTCAACTTTCTGCAAAGTCCAGTCATATAATCTAGCCAAGGTACTTGCTCTGGCTTTCTTAGGTATGAATTTTCCTTTCCCATTTCAAACAGAGAAGTGTTAATGAGGCCTGACTTAGTGGCAGAACACATCTAAATCTGTGACATTATTTTAAATTGGTTCTAGCTGGGACATGCCAGGTTCCTAAAAACAGTATTTATATTTGGAGCAACATTAATTTTACTCTTTCCTCATATAGCCTCAGCTGATCAGAATCCTGTCATCTTCCTTGCTAATTTAAAGAAGGAGGACTCTGCTTTTCTGGTTTTAGGATTGGAATTCTTGTCCCAGATTGGCAATTGCCTTGTATTTGGCCTTAGATGTAGTTACAAAGCATTACTGTAGTGATCCAATTTAATTCAGAGAATAATGCCCTTACAAAACACACAAGTCATTCACATAGAAGCTGTATTAAAGGAAAAAAAAGCTGAAGAGAGCAACTGGAGGAAAAATTCTTGATAACCTTGGTCATTAAAAAAAACATAAATTCCAGGAATTGTCTGTCCTCTGTTATCAAATAAGAGTGAAAGCCATTAAAGAAGGTGTTTTCAGTCACAATTCTAACCTAACCCAGTCTCTACATCAGTCATGACAGCTTAAAGATACTACTGCTGTAGTACTTTTAAAAATCTGCCTTATGTTGCACAACCTCTGAGTGCAAAATAGAGAGCAGAGCTGATGGTTGAGTTGGAAGCCTGATCATTTGTCCTGGCTTAGGCAGTGGTTAGGCCAGTATCCTAGCTGGATTTTATCTTCCTCATCTGGTTCTAATCCCTAAATGATCATCTGCCAAATGGACCTACTTGTGCTATTTGCTCCTCTTTAGTGACATGAGACACTGATTTCTAGTGTAGAGTATGTTATGCTCTAGTTCCCTTCTTAAAATTACTTGGGATTTTTATTTGCCAAATTCTCTGTGAATATGAAGGAGTGGAGAATATTGATCTGTTTCTCAGATTTTCTTGCTTTCTTCTGGAAGCAGATTATGATATTTTATGTAGTCTTGCTGTACATGGGAGACAGAAAACTCCAGAACTAAATTTGTTGCTGGAGCTGCAGTTTTGTGAAAAATGTAATGGTGCAAAGCTGTTGAATGCTCCCCTCCTGTCCCAGTGTCTCCTTTCCACAATCTAGTTCAAACTGCAAATAAAAACAAATCACATTTTTGCTGGATTACTGTTTTGCCTAAATGTGTGAGACCGTTAGATTTAATTGTGAGAATGGTACCACAGCTGAGATAAGAAGCCGCAGGATCATGTTATCAGGTTCGTGCAATTGTCTGGGAATGGGGCAAGGGACAGAAAGAAGGGAGAAGGTCAGTAGACGATTCTCTAGTCATCAGCAAACTGTTCTATTATCTCTGTATTCTCTAATTATGCCCTGAGGGAAACTGAGAAGAGCTCCTGTCTGCGTACCTCCCAGAGAAAGCTGCTCTCATAAGTTTTATTACAGGAATTTTGCCCTGCTGGAATGTGCTTTCATTGAGGCTGGTATCTATTTCTCAGTGCTGTTTTCTTTCTCTCAGCACTTGGTAGGAGATAAACGTACTGTTGACGGATGTAATTCTATCTCTATCAACTCCAGACTTCAGTGAAATAATTCTCTACTGATGACTTTTTTATTTTTTTAATTTAATCAGTGACTGAAAAAAGTGTTGGTTAAATTTGACTCACATTAAGAGGAATGTTAAAGTTTTATTTTGGCTTAGATCAGACATTACATTTCAGCTAAAATGGAAGGGTGACTTCAATTCTGGGCTCCTGAGCATTTTTTTAACAGTTGATTTCATCTTGAAGTACTTCAAAAAAACAAACAAAAAAGCCCTAACCAACAAGCAACAAAGCCCTTTCAACTTTTGTTTTTAATAGTTAATGTGGATAAAACAGCTAACTGAATTCAACAACAGAAAAAAAAAAATCAGAATATCAGAAATTTGGTCTTCATAAAGCTGAATCTATTTAGGGCTGCCATGAGTGGGAGTTTTTGTGGTAACGTGTAGGATCATCTTATACACACTTAAAAATGGAGATACTTAGCTTAAACAGAATGGAACGTGGCTACTGGCAAGTAAAACCTGCTAGATACCATGCTGAAATTCTGTCTCTGAAGAGTGAAATGAACTGAGTCAGCAAATTATGTTACCTTTGCCTCTGTGGTTCTTTTGATTCCAAATAGCATAGGTCTCTAGAAAACTATTTTTGTTGGGCACAAATTAATGTGCTAATGCTTTCAAGATGCTGCTGGCCTACAAATATTCCCTGAATGTACAGTTTTGTTGTGAAGTAGTTCAATATCATTTTTTCTTCTTTCCAATGTGCTTGCGTTTGAGCAGGCATTGGCAAAGTAATTTATTTTAAGTCACATTTTAACAATTCTCTTGTTATTTTGCTATTTGTCATGCATTGGAGTGTTTTCTGTGAATAGGAAAAACTTACCTTGTGGACTGTGTTGCTTGTCTGTCAAGGCATGTTAATTAACTGGTTGGTACACAGAAGATGTAAAGGAATAACTCCTGTTACTCTTGTTCTTTCAGACAGATGTATGACCATGCTGCAAATATGTATCCCCAGCTAATTAAGACTCCCACCATTCGAAGAGGAGTTCAGAATTTTATGGCGTATGTATTTATTTGCTAAAAATAAATCAGTCAAGACTTGGAGTTGGAGGATGACAGTATTTTCAACCTTTTTTTATTCTCTTCCTTATGGGCTGAGGAAAATATATGCTTCCTTTCCCTCTGATTCAATGCCATTATTATTAAAAGAAATTCTAAATATACATGACGAAATGCATATACCCTTCCCTAATTCTGATTCTTTCAAACAAATGCTTAAAGCCATTGCTGACAAAGGGTAGGGAAAATGTCAATGAATTCTGAAGGTCATTCTAGTAAAATTCCTGTCTTGAAAAGAGAGGATATTTTCAGTATCAGACTGAACAGTGATCTTCTGGCATCTTAATCTTTTTTAGCATTGTGTATCCTTTTCTTCTGCTAGGTTAGCATTTTATTCTACCACCAATTTAAATTCTGTTCTAATCAAAGAAGTTGTGATTCACTTTTCACTCTAGCTGTAAAAATCAAAAGTAAAAGAAAGGTGTAGCTGCTCAAATAATGCAGCAATACTGGTGGGGAAACTAACTACAATAGGAGAAGAACCAGGCCAGGTACTGGGAAACTCAGCTGTGATTACCAATTATTTTAATCTCCTTAGACTTGTGTTTTTATTCCATTACAAATACTTGTGTGAAATGGTCACTTTTGAGGACTATTTTTTTCCATCTTTGCCTTGTCTTGCCCTTTCCATAAGGGGCTGAATATCTGACTGTTACTGGTGTGCATATATAAAGTTGATTAGTTTTAGCTTATCCAAAAAAATAGAACAAAGAATCTTAGTGCTCCCTTGCTATCATTTTTTAGCATTGCTGTGCTCCTCCTTATGAGAAAGATGGGATAGCTACTGTATCAATGTGTATGTGTTTTTTCCTAGAATGACACAGCATAACAGCTGTATTCCCCAGGATGCATTGTTGGATGAAGGGGGCAATACTAGCTGGCCTTCTCTTGCTTTTCTGTTGCCTCTATCCTCAACTCCTGCATCACTGCTTTACTGTATAGCAGTTTTGGAATATGGATTGCTGTGTTGTCTTGGAAATCCTTAGCCCTAAATGCTCGGGAAATAGGGACCATATCCCTATTTTGTTGGACATACTTCTTGCATCTTCTTGTTTCTAGAAAGCTAACTCTGGTTGGTTTTCTCACCCATATGCTGCTGGAAGGGTTTGCTTCCTTTACAGGTTTGTCCTCTCTATTTTGCTACTTTATGTAGTGCTGGGTGGATGGAAGAGGCCAGCATCTGATCCTCATTTCCTGTGGCTCTTTTTTGGCCCTTTGTGCACAGCAAAAGAGAGAATTCTGAGAGATCCTTATGATGCTGGTGGCTCTTGCCTTAGGGTCTGTTCAACTTGCGTTGCCTCATGCCCTAAACCTGGGTGATTTGGCTCTTGACTGGATCTGGCATTAGGGTACAGTTGTTTGGCCTCCAACCTGTTATTCGGAGTAGCGTAGATGTGGTTCTCAGGCAATGTTTGAGCACAACTAGCAGAACCTGGGAGAGAGAAAGAGGCTCTTCAAATGTCAGTCTATTTTTATTCTTAAATAGATATTTAAAAGGGAATGTTTCATCTGACCTATCAAACACTTGTTTCCCTTTATGATTAGATCTGCTATAGCAAAATCCTCCACAAACATGAAGTCCAATTCCTTCTTTGACACTAAAATCTGCTAGAGGCACATGATTGTAGGGTATTTTGCTTAAGTCTGAACATTTACATTTGGAGGATATAATGCTTATATCTGTAGGATTTTCAAAGAGATTTGCCTCATATCTTTATTAAGACTGGACCATCTGGGTCATAATGTATTTGTCCCTTCCCTGCATTATCGATTATACTCTAAAAAAACCCAAGAAAACCCCAACCTGTTTGTTCCTCTGCAGGAAGCAAGACCAATGGACAAGACAACAAATCAGAAATAATAAGGATGACCCATTTTGGAGGCATGCTGGCTATATTATTGAACAGTTGGATGGTCTGTACATGGGAGCCCTCGAGTGGGCTAAGCTACATAAAATAACAGTAAGACTACTGCACCTCTTTTTCAATAGCTGGGGCTGGGATGTCAGTGGACAAACATGGGAGAAGGGGATCCACTTTTTAAAAATAAAAATCAGAAGTAGGATACTTACTGGCAAGTATGCATTCTGCATACCATTCTGCAAAATATTTAGTGGCTGTTCAGTGTAGATAATGTGACTGAGGACTTAGGCTATGTAACCACAGATTCTTCAGAAGGGGCTTGGAACCCTGGGCACTTGCGTGTTGATTAAATTGGGGGTGGCTTTTGGATCCATGTGAATGTTGGAAGGACAGACACTTCTAAAGTGCTTGTTGCTGTCACTTTACAATTGTTATTAAGGAAATGACCCTTTAGGTATAAAGAGTACCTGCAACAGCATGAATTAAAGCTTTCATTCTTATTTCCAAGCATTAGATTTCAAATCCTAAAAGCTTTTCAATCTTAGAGCATGCTTTACTAAATGACTTCTCCTTTTCTGTCTTTTAAGTCTCAAAAATACATGGTTACAAAAGATGTAGTCTGTGTTGTGGTAGGTCAGATGGGATAGATTTTGAGTTTTTGTTGGGTGGTAGTTTAGCTGGGGTTTTTTGTGTTTTTTCATCATTTGTTTTTCTTTATCTGGAATACAATTCTAATTGAAATTAATCAGCTTGTTTGTAATAGCAGAACTCCAGCAGAGATATGGCAATTATAATGCTGTCCTAAGGTCTAATATCTAATAGATTTTTCAGTGTGAGAGGAAGGACTTGAGTAATTGTAGTTAACCTTCTTACCTAGGTTAATCATACCAAGAATTTTGAGAAGCTGGGAGTTCTGAATTGTCAACAGTTGCATTTTAGTAAAATGTACATCTTTCTTGCATAGAAGTCACTATGGGGCTTTCATGAATGGAGAGCCAGATCAAACTGGGAAAAAAAAATCATTTGTAATAATAATCCATCCTGAGGGACCTGAGTTTGTAGGGGAAAACACTAGAAACCATGACTTTCTAGGAAAAGAACACATCAATATCCTTTTGTAACCACTGTATCTGAAGAACCCTGTCAAGCTCATCAATTTTTTTGGTTTTTTTTTTTTTTTTTTTTTTGCTGCTTCAGAATTTTTTAGATTCATGTAGGGGGAAGGGAAGAGTGCTGGTTTGTGTCTGAGTTACTTTTTTGTAATAGGCATGTCCTGCGTGCAAAGTGTGTTCCCTGGTGCTTGCTTATTCAACTATGCATTTGATACTAAAAAGCACTGATCTTTGAAGTGTTTGGATAATTTTTATCCTCTTTTTAGAGATCTCACTAGCATGTGTATATAAAAATGATGCATTTGGTGAAAGTTCAGATGTGTAGTTCAGGCTGAAATATTTGTGTCCTCTATTCTTGAATTATATGCATTACATATTTTTTTTCTTTTCCCAAATGTGCTTGCAGCAGTTGGTGGGATTTATATTGACTCTTTTCCATGCCAGGCACAATTTTAGCTTTGGACATTATCACCTATGTTGAGATGCATATACTTTTATTCAAAGCAAAAATGTTCACTGTGTATGTATTCCTTACTTGAAATGGTGCTGCTTTTCCCTCTCTTTGCCACAGCCACTAAGTGAACATCAGTCCTTATCTTTGAGTATGTTTTGGACAGCTGCTCTTGCAGCTAGGTCCTTGGTTTTTCTTGGCATCAAAATGATAGCTGACATTCTGTGAAAGTACAGGAAGTTCATTTTGTTGGATATCATGATACTTTTCAAGTACTTTTGAGAGATTAGGCTACCACGGTGTGTACTTATTTATTGCTGTTAGGATCTCCTTCAGGAAACAGAGCTTGAAGTCTGTTGCTGTGATCTTACATGGGCAATAAAAACAGGTGCAGCTGTTCTAGCTAGTATTCCAGCTTTGACACATCCATTTATCTGAGAATCAATTCAGCTTCTGTAAGCTGTTGGCACTTAAAAGCCCCAACTAAACTCACAAACCAACCAAATGAGCAAAAACCACCACGAATATCTTCTTTATTCCTTGTGATTAAAGAAATCTACCATCCAAAGTGCAAATAAATTTACCTAATAGATGATTTTTAAAATTATTTTTAAGTGTTGTACTTTGATTCAATTAACCAAATTGTTTTGATTTTTTTTTTTTTGGCAACAACTCCAGTAACAAGTACTTTTCTGTTACTCAATTCTCAGAGAAAGTAAAACATAACAAAGAAATTTCATACCGAAAGTCTCTATAGCAAGTTCTGCATGTTTTTAAAAGCAAATCTCATTCCTATTGCGTTTTCCTCAGTTCTTTGAAAGTCTCTTCTTACCTCTTTCCTTTAGTAGATACTATTTAGTTTCATTAATAAAATAATCTTTTCCATGTGTTTATAGTCTTTGGATTATCATAATCAGGTACAAGTTTATCTTTTGATCTCTAGTAGTTCAATAGTTTGAATTAATGGTGGTAATGAACATCAGAAATACTAAAAATACCTCTTGTGTGATTTGGGACATTTTTCTTTTCCTTTTTTTTACTCATACTCAAACAAAACAAAAGAAACCCTCTAAACCCTAAACAAAACCAAGCCAAAACTCAACATGTGACAGTCTGAATTTTGTTGCCTGATGTTCTGACGTTCTACTTGCTGTTGGGAAAGCTATGTGTACTTCTAAATTCAACATATTATTCTGTATATATAGAGGACAATTGTTCCCACTGTCTTAAGCTTAACATAAGAGTAAATGCTGTAGAAGAAAGGCTAGGAAGCTTTCCCCCTTAACTCACAAAATACTAGAGACAGGAGAAAGAGAAGGGGAACAGGAGATAATTTTCAAGGTTCTTATGTTTCCCTGCACCATGAATGATTGTATATAGACAAGTTGCTCTCCTGAGCACTGAGAAGTTGTTTGGTTGACATGAATCGGCAATAAGAGATAAAGGGGATGAAGAAAAGGAACTGTGTTTACAAAGTCTGTGAATTGTAACACTGAGCACTGGGCAAAGTTGGCTAGAACTGTTTTCTTTTCAGGAGAATGAAAACAAGCTGTTTCATACCTAATCTGCTTTTAATTTTTTAATTCTGTTTTCTGGGACTATGCATGGTAGTTTGAAACCAGAGCCAGATACTTATTAAGTAAGAGTTGGGTTATATGCACACAGATAACTCTGAAATGTTCTGGTTTACTGCTCTCCCCTAAATTTCAGATTGCTTTACTTGAATATTGTAGAACCACTGTGCTTGCCACAAGTAACTGAGCCTTACTGCATAAAAAAATTTATGCTTTGAATGGTTTGATGATAGTAGCACTAGTATATATTTTTTTTATTCTTTCTGAAGGAAATGCTTAGTATTGCATTGTTCTAAACTTGGGGTTTTTATTGCATAGAGTTGGTCTTCCTGAGGACTATTTTAGGTAGGTGCTTCCATTCAGACCTACCTGAAGGCAATGTACATTGTAAACTTCTGTATTTTGAGTTTGATATTTACAGGTACCATTAAGAATGATGTCAAAATTTGAATACATCTTTATGTTAAAATGTGACATTATTCTATCTGGTATAGCAGCATTTTATATCCAGTAAACAAACCCAACCCTTTTGTCAAGACAATTTCTGAGGGAGGGACACTCAAAGAACATAAAGCCTTTTCATCTCCTAATGCTTTTCCAACACTGATTCATCTTGGGCTTGTCTACGCAGGGATACTACTCTTGAATAAGGAGGTGTCAGAGTTTTAAATACTAGAATGACTCCAGGGTAGCTCTCTATTTCTGCTTCCTTATTTTGTACTCAGAGTGCTCAGGCTTGGAGAAGTTATTGGAAAACAATTGTTATAGAATAACTTGCCTATTTTAATGTCCCATGTAAACAAGCCTTTAGGGCTAGTTCTCTCCTTTCTGCTGAGTTTTGTAATTTAATTTCTCCTAAATATTGGATGTAACTTGAACTCAAACTGATTTTTGTTTTGCTGTTCAGAACAGCACCCTAGAGGAGCCACACATTCTAGCAAAAGGACTTTTGATGTGGCTTTACCCACCTCTGCTTGTCAGTTTAGTTCATTCTTTCTTCTTCAGGATCTAAATGATATATATAAGGAGTTTTTCTGACATTGCTGTGTGAGATGGGAAAAGGTAATTACAAAAAAATTGTCATATGCCCTATATCACACACTTGTTATGATGCAGATTTTTGGGTCTAATTCTTGCTAGTGGACACTGAGTAACTCCTCATAGAGAAGATTTCTCCATGTATCCTGGAAATCAGAAGATTTCTCCATGTATCCTGGGGCTCTCAGCTGTCTTGTAGCAGATGCTTCAAACCACTCCTGAAATTCCCAGATTGGGCCTGCAGTGCAGATTCCTGTATCTTCTGTTTGAATACATTGTTTTAATGAGAAGCATTGTTTCCAGAGAAGCACAGTGGTTATATGATGTCACATCAGATCTTAAACACAAAATTAAGTTTATTCAAGCAGAGTAATGAATTTTTGGAAATTAACTGGAACAAAATTTCCTTGGCTCTCAAAAGGGAGATGAAGACAGAACTCTAGGGAGTACTTAACAACTTAGTCCCTCTTTAACATCGCTGATATTTTGGTTGGCTTTGGCAGTTGGCAGCTTAATCTCACCCAGTACCTTAGGAATTTGCATTAACCTGTGCTTTGAGTAGGTCTTTCCTCCTGTCTGGGCACCTTTCTGTGCCTATTGTTCTGAAAGCTTCATTGCTTGGCACTTTTGTTCTAATTTGAATGGACTTCCTAATAGTTACAGAAGTTTTGATTTGGAGTGATGGTGAAAAAGAAGAGAAATGTGAAACATTTTAAAAATACACAGGCAGTTTGCTGTAGCAATATGTAGCTACAAATATTACAGTGAAAGCAGGTTTTATGAAGGTGAATTTGGAGTGGTAGCAAATGGATGTCAAGTACAATTAAAATATCTTGATTGCTGGAGCAATCTCATGCAAACCAGTTTGCTCCCTTGCTGGCGGTACTGCACAGTGATGCTTGTGTGAATCAGACATTGGAAAATGGCTTTTTCTTATTGTGTGGTGGGTTTTCAGTGCAGCTAGATAGGGGAAAATGGAGCTTAAACAGTGCCAAGTCTCTATATGGATTCAAATGAAATAGAAGTTTTGACGGGTTTGTAACTGATTCATACCTCTGAATTGCTTAAAACTATCTAAAGACACATCTCTTGATGGTGCTCCCTATTTGGATCCTTACAGCAAAAACATGATGAGCTAAAGCAGTGTAATGTACATGAAAGTTTGGTTTGGATTTCTCCCTCATGCAATAGCTGCTGTTAGAGCCTTCTGCCATGAATGGTTTTAATAGTCAGAGTGGCTTATTTGTTTTGTGTGTAAGCATTGTGGGAAGGTCTGATTCCTTCCTATGGGATACATGGATTGGAGTTCACACGATTTCTGGTTTTCCTGTTGGTTATTCTTTTAGACAAAGCAGTAAATGGATAACACAGAATTCAGAATTCAATATTTTATATTGAATATATTATATTCAATGCAAAGTATTCAGAATACTTATATTCTGAATAAAACCTAAATGGATTTGATGCTGTTTCATTTTTCCTTGTCCCTCTTTATTGGGGTTTGTGGAGAGGTCAGCTATATGGTATAGTAACGGTGATTTATATTGCAAGTAATGTGTTTCTTTGCTGTATGATTATGTGGCATTATAAAATTACTATTCACACCACCACAGTGATGTGTGTTCTGACTTCTTTTTTTTAAGCCTTGCCTAACAAAAGGCATGGTGAAAGCAAGAACAGGAAAGATTTAGAAAACGGTATTTGAAGGTTGAGGTTAAACCACTATTAAGCTGTTATTTTTGAAGAAGCAAAGTAAGAAGAGGTTCTAAAGAGCATGTTGCACAACCAGCTGTGTGTAGTTAACCTTGGCTAGCTCCAACCACAAGGAGTTTTCTAAAGCACATAGCAGAGTGCCTTTTGACTGACTTTCCCTATTCAGCTAGTTTGATTGGTATTTATTAACATTTTTTCCCACATTTGTTTCATCCGCCTAAGTCCTGAGGATGTCTTAAATTGCAGTTTCTATAAAAATCGGAGAGCTCCCAAGACCATTAGTGGAAGATGCTTCAAAGACATCTAGATAAACAAAAAAATTAAATTTTATCTCAGTAAATCTGTAACAACAGACTGATTGACATGCTGCTTGCAAACACACACTAAGGTTTCTTGAGTTACAGTTACATCTTCCATTTTGCCTTAGAATTCATAGCATTGGTAATGCCACTACAAGGGCCAGATCCTGGAAGTTTCCTCAGTGCCTGGTGCTGTACTGAGTGTGAGCATCTGGGCCTTGTCAGTAGGCATTTCATAGACCATACAAGAACTTCCTTCTGGAGCAAAAGAAAAATTCTAACCACTCAAAGTGTTTTTTGTCATCTTCTCCTTTATTCAGCCACTGAGCAACTTTGATGTCCAGTTTCTGAATGCAGTTGGAGACCTGTTGGACCTTATTCCTGCATTATTTGATTATTCTGCACGGGGTGGACAATGCAATGTGGATTCAGGAGGCCATGGAAAATACCAGTGGGACATGGGACACTGCTCTGCACTGATCAAAGTGAGCACCAGAACTTAATCTCCAGTGACTGTGTTGATCTGCAGTGTCATGAGTCTGCATTTCTGGAGTCCTCCCTGTTAATGTTGCATGTGCATAAAGAGACTTCTGTCAATGATCAAGATGGTTATATGCAGTTGTCATTAGTGCCCCTATAGGGTTTTAAGTCCAGTATTTCTCATTTGTTTCCAAGGGGAGAGAAAAGACCAAACCAAACCCACAGAGATGGATGTTGAAAAGCTGCTAGAACTACTAGGGAATGAGGAACTACCAGGGAGAGGAGACTGGATGAGAATAACTCATTCACCTAGAGAAGTGAAGTCAGAAAAGGGGTGTTGTGAGTGACTACAAATACATTGGGCAAATAGGCAGGAAAAAAAGGAAAAGGATTATTTAAACTAAAGGACAGTGATAGCATAAAAACAAATGGATGCAAGTGGCTGATGTTTTCTGTTAATAGTGATATCTTTGAATGGCTTTCCAGTAGGAGTGATGACAGAAAAAAACCCTACAGTTTTAAAATAATTAACTGATGCATCATGGTGGCAATTACATTTTTCAGTTAAAATTATTCAGGAGATTTAATCAGCATCTGGAGACTCAATGTATCGCAGAGCAATAATATTCACCTTAAATTAAGAAACATTAACTGAACCATTTGCCTCTAGTAGGAAGTTTCTGAGTTAACAACAACTAGAAAATTGTAGAACCAGAGAAATATTTTGAAGAGATGTACCATCAATATATATATATTTACCTTTTCAAGTTAAATTTACTTGCATTTGCACCTGTACTTCACTTCAAAATGAACCAGAGGAATTCTCACAGAAACAGCATGTTTTAAATTGATGTTGGATATGTTTGAAAAGGTCTGATTTGAATGTGTGAATAGAAATATTCCAAATGAAACTGGGGGAAAACCTATACCATGTGATGCAGGTATCCCAGATAACCCCACAACCTTTTATTTTGAAAACACATAGGCAAGAATTGTTTCTAGAGGTTTCAGAAATTTATTTAGTACACAGCTAAAAGCACAAGAATCTGTTCTTTCTTCAACAATGCAATTAATCAAACTACTTAAAACAAGTAGTTTTCCCAGTTTCTATCAAGTAGAAAACATGCAGAATATCATGGGGTCTGAAATTATTAATCTTTCTGCTTCTGTTTTCCAGGTTCTACCTGGATATGAGAATATATACTTTGCTCATTCCAGCTGGTTTACTTATGCAGCCACACTGAGAATATATAAGCATTGGAACTTCAATATAGTTGATCCATACACCAGCACCAGCCGTGTCTCATTCAGTAGTTACCCAGGTAAAGTCAAGAAAACCAAAACTATGTAGATATTGAATTTGGCATGGACCACCTTACTGTCTTGTAGCTGTCGTGGCTGTGAAAAGGATGGTAACTCAACAAGCACTGGCTTCCATCTACCTTAGAACTTAAGCCACCAAGAGGACAAAATGCCAGCTTGAATTTTCTGTCTTGAACATGATATTGTTGTCATTGTCTTTTGTTGTTGATTGATCACCTTCTGTGCTCTGAATAGTACTGGTTAAATATTTTACCTCTGGCACAAACATGCTGCTTTGAATTGTGTGTGTGTAGTCTGCAGTCATCTCAAGTGCTGAACTCCTTATGATGCCTATAGCATTCGCATGTTTGGTAACAACAATTTTGAGTGCTTCTGTTTACTGCTGTGACATGACTGGTGCTGAAATGGGATTATTACTGAGTATCAGACATTTGCTGTTTGAATCAGCTTCTTTCATGTTAGGCTCAGGAGCCTTCAGTTGTTTTGTTGTTTTTGGTTTTTTTTTTTTCCTTTTCCCCCACATCTTCCTTTTCCAGCTTCTCTATAAGCTGTTGCAGAGGGGAGTATGTTTTAATGCTTATTTGGTGTGTTAGTAATATAGCCAGCCAAAATATTGAGAGTCTCTTATTGAGAGGGGAAGATGAGGCCAAATGTTAGAAATTGCCAGCAAGTAATGTTTGAGTATGTGCTCTTGGTATGGAATAGCACCAAGAAATGGGAATGTGAAAAACCAAAGCAAATCTGTAACTCCCTCTTAGAGCTGACACTGCATAAGTTTTTAGAGATGAAATTTCAAGTTTAAAAATACCTAAACAGTCAAGAATCTTCATAAAACATTTTAAATTAACTATGTACCTTAGGAGACCATCTCATTCTCATTATATTTTGATGGCTGATGATTTCAAAATGTGCTTTGTTGAGTAATGGTGCCTTACTGTAAGGGCAAGGGTTCCTGAGACTGTGACTGGCAGAATGTTTTGAAAAGCAGTTGCATTCATTTCACATTGAAAACAAGCCTTTTTCTGTGGGGTCTGACCCTCCTCAGTGACCCTTCTCAGGAATGCAGTATTTTCTGACAACTGAGATTTTTAATTTGAGGAAGGGGTAGAGGTAGTCTGAATGTCTCTTAAGTGTACAGCCTTTCAAGAGCTTGGGTTATCTGTGATTGCCTTGGAGGAATTTCACTTGCTTGTTGCAAGGAATTTTGCCAAGCCTGTGTAATTTTGTCAGAAAGCAAAGGTTTCTGAGCTATGTTCATCACATGAATGTTCATGAGGTTATTCTGGCTTTCATATCTCTCAGCTGAAATATTGATGATAGCACTACTCTTAACACGAGTGTGGCTCTGTTTAGCAACTGTTGTATGCTGCACTGTGCTGCAGATTCAAAACTGGGGATCAAGATCACCCACACAGAGCATTTATTATTTTATTTTTAGTGGGTGTCTGTGGTGATGTCTTTCAGTTGTTCCTTTTGTGGTTTCTTTGTATAAGGAAATAAAAATATTCTGTTTTTATGAGACTGATAAAGCATAGTGTGTGGCAGGTTACCTGAAAATCAGATACTGCTTTGCTGAAATGGTTGGGGTCGGTTCATTTGTGTACAAAATCCCAGTGTGCTTCCCTGAGAGTGCTGAGGTCTGTAGAGAAGGCTTATTTTAAAGCCTCCTATTGTCATGTGTGGACTCTGACATAGTGATGTGGGAAGGTGTACTTCTATGAACAAAACTGAGTGAGAACTGTTGCAAAGCATAGTTCCCATGGCTGCAGTGAAGTTTGAGAGGTCTGTGGTATGCAAAGGGTGCTCACTGGCTGCCTGATTACAGGTTGCTAATCACAAGCACTAGACAAGCATGGTCCATTGACTGCAGCAAATTGCATTAGTTGTGGGTGTAGTTCACAGACTTGCAGTTTTCCATGGCATGAGTAAGCACTGGCCTAGTAATGCTCCAGGGACATCACGTAGGAAGGATGCAACTGCCAAATTCCTCTGCTCTGTGTTATGATGGGAGATATTTTCAGAGCATCTGACTCTGGAATCTGCAGCTCCTGGCCATGGTTCAACCTGACAATTGTCAGGTAATATCTCTCTGCATAAATGTTCCTGCTTTTAGTCTCTGTCCTGATAGACATAAGAACCAGTAAGAAAGACCAACCTAGTAGTCTCTCCTGAGTAGTAACATAATCCTGTGGACATAGAACTATTAACTGCTGGAGGAAACAGAGAGCATTTAAAGACAGGTGATCTTCTAGGCCTTCAATGACATTTAGCTGAGTTATTCAAAGATTGTTGTCATCCAGTAAGATTTGATATAAAATAAAGTTATGCTGCTGTCTAAAAGGTGTGTCAGAAAATGTTAAGGGGTCATTTGTCTTCTGAGAAGGAATGTGCCAAATCCATGTTTTCTCCTGGGGTCACAGAGTAAAATGATCCCTATTATTTCTTTATTTACTGAATTTCAAAAGACAGGCTACTAGATTGCAAAAATTAGTATTTGCTGTGACTCAGTTTAGAGGTTCTGAGGCTATTGACTAACCCTGATTTGTGTTAGAGTGTGCATTTGGTACAGCTGGAGGGCCTTGCACTTCTTTGCTCATGTAGTGAGTGAGCAGGTGGGAGGACAGGCAGGAATTACAGAGTCCATCCTAGCTTCCCCAGCAGTTATCAGTGTTCTGCCACCAAGTTAAAATGTCCATTGTTAGCAGGGTATCTTCTCTGCTGCTTTCTCCCCTTCAGAGCAGCAGTAGTCCTGCAGAGGCACAGTCAAGTGCAAATATATGGGAGTTGTAATCTGTTTTTGGAGAATGATTTCTTTACTTGCTGCTCATTTCAACACTATCTCACCTTAATTCTCACTTGGACTCTGCTCAAAGTCTTCATCTGCAGAGCTGCACATAGAACTGTTCTGTAAACCTTTGGAAAGGAGGAATGTCTCTGAACTGAAAGCTTGAGCTTCACTGTCGTCTTCAAGCTCTGGAGATGAGTACTTCATGTGGCTTGTGAATCAATGCATAGCAGAGAGAAATGAAATTGTACAGAGAATGTTACTGTTCCTCACAAATGCTGAATGAAGTTGTGTTCATTTGAGGGAGTAAAGAAGTGATGATAGAGACAAGGTAGGTTCTATGTTTTGTGCCACATATCTAGTGGTGGATCAGACAGGAACCTGCACCTCTCCTCCCTTTGTGCCCCTTTCCTTCCCCACCTCAATTTTTTACGCTGCCCATTGAGGCATTCAAAGAAATGAGCCAAACTAACTGATAAAATTTATGATTTTCTTTGGATAGCAGGGAGGTTGCAGCTTCCAGGATTTTCATCCATTTGGATGGAGCTCTTTTGAACTCCATTTAAGAACAGGAATGTGCCATTTTGACTAAGCACTCTGGTTTGGATAGTGAAATACCTTCTCTGTGCTGAGCCATGGTGTTTTAAAGAATGTTAATTTGATTTTAGCAGCTTAAACAAAACAGCTGAAGAAGAACAGTTGAAGAATTTTACTTCTACCTTTCTTCCTCTGGTCTGTTATTGGGATCTTTCTTGGTTGAGCTAGGTGGTGATGTGGGAGTAAGATGTCACAAGTTATCTTGATGAATGACTATACATGTCATATCTGTATCTATACACTCTGAGGCAGGAGAGAGAGGTAGTTTGTGTCCCTTGCTTTGAAGTAATCTGGTGTTAATGCAGCATAATCCTTCCCCACAGCTTGAGGAAGAGCTGGGAGGAACAAACCATGGATGAGGCAGTAGCCTTTATTCTCAGGAATATCTTGCTCGTGAGATATCACCAGACCATTTCCTGCTTCCCTGCTTCCTCCAGAATCTATTTAAAACCTGGAGGGAAGCAAAGGAACTTGTCTGGTGAGCTCTGGAGATGAGACCAGAGCTCTAGTGTGGTATGTGCTGTTTCTTAGTGCCTAGGAGAGATGTGCAATTGGAAGGAAGACAGCTGATGGGTGATTAGTCTTGACATGAGAAGCAGCTGCTGATTCTCTGCTAATCTGGAGAGTACCTTTATTTTCCCATATTCAAATGTGTTTATACCCCAGAACATTTGGCATCTCAGCCAGGAGCTACTCCCATCTCTGAGAGGTGGGCTAGACCTCATAGCTTTGACTTCCAGCCTGTAAAGCTGACCCTTTCTGCACTTGAATGAACACCGTGACCTTTTAAAACACCAAAAAAGCTGATGCTGTCTGGTTCAGAAAGCAGCAATCTACCTCTTTCAGAACAATAGTAGCAAGGAACGTGCTGCCACCCACATGCTCTTTGATGTGCTGACTTTCTGGAGAACACTGTGGCTCAGATTGCAAAAAATGCTTTGCCTTGCTTGGCTGATTACTATCACAGTGAGTGAAACTCCATATTCTGGAAACTTCAGTTTTCCAATGGCATTTGGGAACCGAATCTAAATGGCTTAGATCCAGAAAATGTAACCAGAAGTACTTTTGCTTGTTTCTCTGTAGAGTTGTCAGGTTCATTGGAGGGAGGGGTTAAAAAAAACCCAAAAACAAAACAAATTTGACTGAGTGTTCCTAACAAAAATGGGATGTGGGTTTGCAGAGATGGTTTTACAGGAGAAACAAAGAAGAAGCATACAGTGAGATAACACTTTTAATTACAACAGATTCTCATACACACTTAGAAGAATGGCTCAAAGACATCAAATATCTGCTGATATCTCTAGACTTCTCTACCCAGATTTTATCTTCTGGATATCTTTACCATGGATAACCTGTTGATTGTGTTTTAGCTTCCCTTTGTTTCCAAGTTGCCTGTGCCTTAAATCAAAATAGTATATACCATCTTGGAATTATTAGGCTAGTAATGGTGTATCATGGAGTGCATGTTGTGTTATAAAGCATTGCAGGATAAAACTTGGTAAATACTAAGGCCCAGAAGGAAATCCCCTTCTTTTCAGCTTAGCTGAGCTTTGCAGTTTATTTGAATTACAGAGTTCAACCTTCAGTTAATTTAGCATCATTCCTTGTGTTAGCACTTGTTTTGAGTCAGGTTTTTCTGTTCTATCTCAGCTGTTGATTGAAATTGAAGAGAGAAATTACTTGCTTTATTTTGAAGTAGGACACTTGGCATTGTCACCCACAAGAATTGATGCTCAATTTACATCACAATTGTTTTAATAATTTCAATTATTCCTGTATTTAGGCAAGCACCACTTGAATTGTTATGCAGCAGATTATTGCTAGAGTATCCCAAGTCCTTGTATAAAACAGACTGGCAGAGCCAAGTTTAGGATGTTTCTCTTGTCCTTAGTTATTTGAGGGAGATCTGTGCTGATAATGTACATAATGTATTGCCTCTCTCTCCATGAGTAATACCAGATGCTAGGGTGCTCAGTTTATTCTATACTTATATTTTTTTAAATAACAGATGCCTCTAAAATACACACAGTGTATTTTTCTGGATCTGTTCTAATTTTAGAGCTTGCTTCTTTTAAGAAATTTTGCTGAACTAGAGCGCTTAAACATAACTTTTGTTCAAAGGTGGTCTACCTTTTGATTAAAGCCCAGGAATAGAGTTGTAGAGCTGGGTTGTCTTTCTTGCTGTCATAGGCTGGTGACCTTTGCAGATTGTGTTAATAAAGTTAGCTGTGGAAGATTTCATAGAGGAGCACAAACACTACAGTGTAACACAGCATTTTAGCATTTTGTACTCTTTGAAGACTGATGCTATTAAAAACTTCATAACAAGAGTTTAGGTTCTGTATGACTTCCCCATGAGGAGCTCAGTTAACAGCCTTTCTTCCCCAACCTGGGAGCCACGTATGTGCTGAGTAATCTAAAGGCCAAGTTATTTCTGCTGTACAAGTAGTCCCCATACTATCCAAGGCATATAGCTGACCTTTGCAGCTCTGTATGCCGTCTCCTGGCAAAGGGCTTGCAACTGGACCTGGCACTTCTGTTGGCATGTAACCTAGAAGGGAATCCTACCCACAGATCCATCATTGTATTGACTTTGCAGAGCTGGCAGACATAAAAAAAATCCCATGACATCTTGTCAGGAAGAGGAGTAGGTAGAGCTTCTCATATACGGGATGTGGTTTATGATTTAAGAGATGCCCGTGCCTTGGAGATGTTTTTAAGATACCTTAGACAGCAAAAGATTAAACTTGAAGGAAGGTTCTTCTGGTTGATTTAATACAGAAGAAGTAAATTAAGGGGATTAATTCAAATTAATTAAATTAATTTATGTTGTCTTTACAGAGTAGAAATCTAAAACTGATACTTGTTGATGAAAGTGTTTTTGTGGAGTTTGTACTTTGCTTTGGTTTTCGTTGTTGAATTTTTATATTTTTTTTAGTTCACTTTCTTGTTAGAAACAAACACTTCACAGGCATTTAGGGTATGTAATCCTTAGCATAAGACATAGGTTGACTTATGGAGAATCTTCCAGGCTTGGCATGCAAAAACAAAGCAAATGCTTTAGACAAAGAATTAAGAATTGAAAGTGTGACAGTTTCTCATTTCAAACTGTGTTGACAGGTGGGCCCAAAGCCCTTACAGAAGCTACTACCTCATCTTTAATCTTTGTACAGTTTGAGTTCACACACACATGCATTGACTCATCCATATCCTCATGACTTGTCTCTGTTTTGTTCTATGAGTATATCAAAGGTTCACAAAAATAACAAATTTTGTGTTATTGCTGTTTAAGGCTTTTTGGTGTCCCTGGATGACTTTTACATACTGGGCAGTGGCTTGGTAATGTTGCAGACTACCAACAGTGTTTTCAATGAAACCCTCATTAAACAAGTGGTGCCTGAATCTTTGCTAGCTTGGCAGAGGGTCCGCATTGCCAACATGATGGCAAATGATGGCAAAACTTGGGCAGAGACCTTCTCAAAGTGCAACTCTGGTAAGTACACCTTCATATGCATCTTAGGAAAAAAGATGTGTTCCCTTTACCTCTTGTACTTGTTTCTTTCCCTTAGCAGGACATGTAACTCTCTCTGTTCTCATACCCAGGAACCTACAACAATCAGTACATGGTTCTAGACCTGAAGAAGGTCAAGCTGCAGAGGAGCCTTGATGATGGTGCATTGTACATTGTTGAGCAGATCCCAACCCTTGTGGAGTATTCTGATCAAACAAATGTTCTCCGGAAAGGTAATACTCCTATAGTAGTTACTGGCTTAGGAAATCCATCTCTTTATGCCAACTGAGAATTGTGTTTTGTACCAGGGAAGGTTTGTTAAACACTAGTCCTCAGTTTAAAGTAAGGAAGCCCTGTGTGAGCAACCCTCAGCTTTGTGTGAGCATCCCTCTGTCACTGGATTAGTTGCAATCTATTCATTTATCTGGTATGCTGTGGCAGCAATGCAGTAAGCATCTGTGTCTCCTAGAAGCAGAGGAGGGGAAAATAGACTTTGTCTCCTTGCTTGTCTGCATCCTTGCCTTTTTTCAGGTATTATTTGGCCTTGTTGTAGAGACCAATGAGGGAAAATGTGAGATCTGTTTGGGGCAGTACTAAACTGTGATGCTATGGGCTACTCAAAATGATTGTTGAGTGGGTCACTCTGCAAGAAGATGAAATTTTGAATAACAAAGAAGTTCTGTGTTAAATTGATCTCCTGAACTTTTCTGGATCTCTGTTTTCTGATAAATATTTGCTTTTTAAAATGTTCTTTAATTCCCTAGCAAGACTAGCCAGAACTTGATGGAAAACAAACAAAAATCTTGGTCAAGCAGAACACTCACTATCAGGTTTAATTTGCAGGTGTTTACTAGACACATCATCAACAAAAACCCTGAGCCTTAAGTATGTCTAAAGCTTTGTGCTCCTTCTCCTAATCACATGCTGAGGAGATAAATTGATGAATTACTCATCATCAAAATGGTGGGAAATTTGTCTATGTTAGTAGCTGGTGTAGATTCTCTTTGAATTTTTTCCTTGTGTCTAGCTTCTTGGAAAGTTCTGGTTTATTCCAGGCATTGTCAGTCCCTTTGGGTTCCTTTGCCTTGGGCTTCTCAATGCTGTGTTGTGTGTAGGATGCAAAGAAGCTGATAGAGACCCTCAAGCTCTGGGACTGGAAACATTGCAGCCCCATCATGGCAGTGCTATACTTGTGCAGAGAGCCCAAGCTTGTCAGGAACCTTGAGTTCCTTTTCAGCAATGATTCTGGAGCAGTGGTGTGGCATCCTCTGTAGGACTGAGCCCAGCTCCTGGGCTTGGGCACAGAGTGACCACTTCTTCCCTCTGTGATGTAGCTGCTCTGTTCTCAAAGGTGGCAGCATGTATTAGAGGTTACACATTACTTCATACCTACAGTATGCCTTTTCCCAGATATCTAAGTGTACCTTGTGCATATTGGGTAACAGAGCATTCAGTCTCTGGGAGTTTAAACATTAGGAGGGACAGCCTTCAACACACAGGGTGAGCTAAGCTCTGCCAAAGTGCAGTTTTGGAGACCTCAGCTGCTGTAAGCGGCAGATCTGAATTCCTCCATGCCATGCAGGACACCAGACAAGTCCCATAAAGGCCCCTGCCCTGTTCCCAGGTGCTTGGAGCAGCTCAAGTGAAGGAGGCTTGTCTTTCTCAAGAGCAATGCTGGCTTAAAGTCTTTGCAGCACAGCTGACCCTGGCATGCTCCATCATTGCCATGTAGCTGGTGCACCAAAAGATAATGCACTTTGGGCACACTAGTTTGGTCAGAGTGAGTTTGCCACCAGCATTGGCTTTTTAAGTCTCTTTGAAGCATAAACCTAGAAACAGCAGAGGATGAGAATTGAAATCTCAGGTGAACAAAGGCAGGTATTGCTGTAGTAAACCTTGTACTCAGGAAAAATGAAGCATTTCCTTATGCAAATTTGAAAATGAAAAGATTTTTTTTTCTTTATGGCTTCTGTTGTTTTGTAGGCCAGTGCAGATGAGTTCTCAATACCAGGAATCTCTTACATTGCCCTTTCCAGGCAAAAATGTTCCGGTGCTTTCTGCATATTGACAAAGAAAATTCAGAAATCCTTTAGAGGAGGTGAGGGAGGGCAACACCGTCTCAAGTGAAAGAATAGGTCACAGGAATAGGTGCAGTTCATCTTTCTTGATGACAAATGAGTAATCAAAAGCAGCACATCAGAGCAAAACCTGGGATCTGAGTGTCTTCCACCATATGTGCAATATTCTTATTGCTCTCACTCTCAATATTGCTAATACCTTTTGCTCTCTAAGTGCAGAAGAGGAAAACATTTTGATGCAGGGATTTTTTGCTGCCTTCATGTCATCCCTTCCTTCCAACTTCAGTCTCTCTTGATTTGTTTTTTTTTTTGTCACTGTGCACCCTGCCAGGTTTCACTGGCTTATAGCAACCCTTGGGTAAAGCCTGGCTTAGGTGGACTGCTGCACTCTTTGCATGGGATTTGCAGTCTTGCAGAGCCTGAGACACAGAAGAGCTCTTGCTGGAGGAGAACTTTAATAGCTTCCTGTTTTAGCAATTTTAACAAGTTTTTCCAGGTGGGAGAAAGGAGTCATCTTTAGGCACTGCTTTCATGTGAGACAAATAGCACCTTTTTGAATCACAGCTAAACCTTACTGGTTTGGAAGCTGATATATCTGTATCCTCCAGCCTGTGTCGTTAGGAGGCTGGCAGGTTGTTAATTTCTGGAGGATGCCTGTATTACAATACAGCCTGTACACAACCTGTTTCCTTCAGGTTGGCTGTAGGTCACTAATAATAAGCAAATGCCAGCAGACAGGGTATTTTTGTCTTCCCTATCTTAGGCAGGACCCAAGCTGGTGAGGCTTCCACTCAGACAGTGCTTCACTGTGTATGCTGTCTGTGTATCCTTCAGGAAGTTTGGTTTGTATTTGTGTGTATTGCTCCCAGTGAGTTCCAGTTGATTTTCTGGAGCATCTTCCAGACTCCTCACACTGTGCTGGGCTGATCTTAATATGTGGAGGCCTGCATTTACCAGTGCCCAGATAGTAAATCTCTAAACCAAATCCTGATGTGTGTGATTTGAGAATGAACAACAGGGAATGTTAGTGATTTGGAGACAACTTGAAAGTATGCTACTCCTGGGCCTAGCTCATATTATATACTTACTGCCTAAAAATTAGAAAAAATTAAATGTTAAGGTGTAGTTATCTATTCTTATATATTCTAGGACTTCCTGTACCCAGATTCTAACCTGGAACGTCTCCTGGCTCTTTCCAAGAGCTTTCCATGGTGGTCTTATTTCAGGCAGTTTTACTTCTTTCAGTTCACCTACCTGAAACTCCTCTCTGGAATCCTGCCTGGCATTCTTTGCTCTTCAAAGTTAAAAAAAAAAACCCTGCAGGAATGCTTTTGGAAAAGTTAGAGCAAAGCTCTGCTCTGCTGATCAATCACTGCTTAACCTTCAAAGGCAGCTCCTGGCAAATGTGTAGCAATCTCCCATCTTTCTTTATGACTGTGTGCAACCCCACTGCACAAAGTGTCTGTGTGCTGGCCTGCCTCCTGTTGGCCCCGAGTAGCCCTGTGGTCTCTGTGTGTTTGTGTGTGCCAGTCCCCCTGTGACATCTCAGCATGGTGTATTGTTCTGCTTTGGTGAGATGGGCAGGGGTCAAATCCAGAGTGACTTCAGGCCTCTCACTGTGAAGTTTGGCAGAGGTAAATGATTTGCAGTCCTTTAAGGTTCAGCAGGGAAATCTCTACAAGAGGTCTGTGGCCACGCTGCATGTTCAGGCTCCTGCAAGTCTGATCTCAGCTGTTTTGCAGGATGAGTCCTGAGGCTGGTAGTCTGGGGGCGGGTTGCCTGGGTAGGCAGTGGTGTTATACTGGGAGTCAACCCTGGTCATGCCAGTGACTGTTGCCTTATTGTGTTCAAACCAGTTTTCTGTGTTGTTCCTCGACATGCTGCTATGGCAATGCAACATAGAAAATTATTTATTTTATTTTCTGATACAAGCAAGAGCATCCAGCTTTTCCAAGTGATTAACAGATTGGGGTTTGTCTCTGTCAGGTTACTGGCCTTCATACAATATCCCTTTCCATGAAAAGATTTACAATCTCAGTGGGTATGCATCATACGTTGTCAAGTACGGCATGGATTTCTCCTATGAGCTTGCTCCAAGAGCCAAAATCTTCCGTCGAGACCAGGGCAAGGTGACCAACTTGGAAAGCATGAAGTACATCATGAGATACAACAGTAAGACATATGTTTGCATGCTGTGGAGCTGATCTTAATAAGCAGTGTTACTTTTATTTCTTGGATTATAATGGGAAGCTGCAGCCTCACACAGAGTTCAGTTATATTTTCCTAAATGCAGAATGCACACAAAGCAAAAAAGGTAACACAAGCTTAATTTGAAGGTGGAAACTGGGCTAAAATTGCTCTATCAAGAACAAGGCCCCTTGGGCTTGTTATTTGACTTTTCCAGAAAGCTTCTGACTCCAGGAGAGAGTAGTCCAAGAGACCTCATGGACTGTTATCACCTAATACATCTATAGCCTGGCAATCTTGAAAGCCTTAAACCCTAAGCAACAGTTAGATATGATCAGACCAGAGAATTTAGTGTAAAACTTAAGGTCTTTATCCATGTTCAGGCAAATGGACTTTTGCAGGTGGAATAGAGTTAATTTTCTTAGTGGTTAATACAGTACTGTATTTTGGATTTAGTATGACAATAATGTTGATAGTTTAAGTTAATGTTGATAGTTATTACTAAAACTCTGATGTTTTAGTTGTTGATAAGTTAAGGACTTTTCAGTTCCCCATGCTCTGCCAGTGAGCAGGTACACAAGAAGCTGGCAGAGCATGGCCAGGACAGCTGACCTGAAGTGGCCAAAGGGATATTCCATATCATTGAACCTTATGCTTATTGTGTAAACTGTGGGAATTGGCTGGAAGGGGCTGATCATTGCTCAGGGATGGGCATTGCATTGGTCAGCAGGTGGTGAGCAATTGTATTGTGAATCACTTGTTTCTCTAAGAGTTTTTTCCTTGCCCTCTCTCCCCTTCTTTTTATTATTAACAATTCAGTTATTGAAATTGTTGTTATCTCAACCCATGGTTTTTACCTTTTTCTGATTCTTCTCCCCATCCCATGAGGGGTGGGGCTTGGAGGGATGTGGATGAGCAGTTGTGTAGTAGTTACTTGCCAGCAGGGGTTGAACCAGGACAGTAGGTAATGCTGTGTTGTTTTTTCCTGACAGGGCTCTACTTAACTGGATTAAACCCAGCTTAATTAACTTCTGGCTAAGCCCATCTCAAAGTACTGATAGGTTTAGATGCTATATTTTTATTCCCAATTATAGGGAGCTTGCTGATTGCTGGACTTGAGGTCTGGGAGGCCTCTCCCAGGGTGGGGTATCATTCCTGTCTGGGCTGTGAGTAGCAGCATGCTCATAGATGCTGAGCTCACCACCTTCCTCTCCTGGCTCGCAGCTACTGCAGGGGATGTCCAAAGGTTTTGCTCCTTTATGCTTATTTTAATCCAGAACAGGAAAACAAGGGATCTCATTGCTGCATTTCCCCCTCTCTTTACCCCTCCACCCCCCAACCTGCCACCTCCCTTTCTCTTCTGCTTTTCTCTCCTGACAAAGTTTCTATAAGCTTTCATCATGGGAATTTCATCAGGTGGAATTGCAGATATCTGTGGTTAGAGGTTGGCAGTGGTGCTCCTGGGATGCAGAAGTAGCTGTATGGTCTTGAATTAGGAGCTTGTCTACTTATGTCCTGTCTTGAGTGCTGATCTGTAGCTGGTACCAAGGGAGAAGCACAAAAGCAATCTGACAGAGTGCAGTTACCCAGTTCTTAGTGGCTCCAGTACTTGGCATCAGCTTTTTGTGAGGAGGTTAACTTTCTTTCTTTTCTTCTGCTCTTCCCACCACGTTTCACCCCAGACTATCAGCATGATCCTTATGCTGAGCACAATCCTTGCAATACCATTTGCTGCCGGGAAGACCTGAATCCTTCTTTACCAGTGCCTGCAGGCTGCTATGACTCCAAGGTAAATTACCTCAATTTCAATATCTGCTGAATGTTTGCTGCAGTCTGTTTGTGCTCCTGTCAGACCTGTAGCATGTTTCCCTGCACCAGGGCAAGCATGGCCAGGTATGTCTGTTCCCTCTTTTCATGCTGTCCCAGTGCTCAGGTACCCCCTCAGATGGGAATCCTCTGCAGTCTCATTTCCTGTCCCTGACATCAGTCCTGGCACAGTGGGACAGGATACAGGGGGATGTGTATGAAACAACTATGTCCATGAGAGCTTGTGGTGTTAAAGGGTTAAACCCCAAAGCCTTACAGCAGGAAATGAGTCTGCAGCTCACTCAGGGAAGGAGACTGTTGTATAGCCTCAGCCTCCTGTTCATTAGGACTCTCTGAGTGCCTCCCAGAAGCCCACAGGAAAGGGATTGCAGTCTCACTTCAGGTTTACATTTACAAAAGCCTGGCTCTCTGGTAAGCCACCCTGCTCTGGGGCTCCACCTCTCTGCAAAACTGCTTTCTGAAAGTTTGGTGAAGATCACTTTGCATTTTAGGGGGTTGTGGGAAAATCCTTAGACCCACTGTCTGGAGCATTTATTTTAGGCAGGTTATATGATATTTTCACTGTGAAGAGGAATGCCCAAGTAAGCAGCTGTACTGAAAAGTTGTACACTGTTTTATCCTGTGGGATCCAGCCTGCTGCATTTCTTGATTATGAGTTTGGTTGCTAGGATGGGCCTGGGGAGGCTATTTTGATATCTCCAGTGCTGTGTCCAGCCAGCTGTGTGTTGTAGTGGACAGTAGTGGGAGACTCCCAGAGCTGGGTAATACAAGAAGAATGCAGAAAATGGCCTTGTAGAGTGGTCTGGTAAGGGAGTTGTCAGTACATGCTGTAGTGCCTTAGCCAGCACAGTTAGGCAAGGAGAACGGGCCGGGCTGGAGGTGGAATGGGGCCCTAAGGGGGGCATTGAAAGAAATAACCCAGAGCACACCTGTTTTAGTTATAAACCCTACAGAAAAATTTACTGTTTGTGCTTGGGAAGATGGAGCAGGCTTGGGACCTCTTTGGAGACAATGAAGGAGCAGCACAGAGCCTGGGTAGCAATATTAAATCTGTGCTGCCTTTTTCCATTCCTGAATTACCTTGACATGCCCAGGGGATGGCCCAAGTGCTCAACATGCAGCAGACCTTAGGGCAGACCCCTCATCTGCCTGCTGCAACCTCATAACATTGGGGAGGGTTGTCCTGAAGGCGGATACTCTGGCTCTTTCATCCTAGCAAGGGCAAGTGTGAGCTTGTGGGTTGCTGGTGCCCTGAATTCAGCACTGGCTGCTACATGACTGGAGATGCCTCTGCGCAGGGGAGGAATCGCTGCCTGTGCGTGCTTCCCTCTGCTCTCTTCTCTTACCTCATTATTAAATCGCCTGGAGCTGTTCCTGCTGTTTGGCATGGGGATGTGTCGAGCCTCATGCTGCCCTTTTGCCCTGGGTTCCTGTCCTTCATTCCAGGTGTCGGATTTCCGCCTGGCTGCAGCGTTCACAGCCTCTGCCATCAATGGCCCTCCGGTGCAGGGCGGTCTCCCTGTCTTCAGCTGGACACGGTTCAACCGCACGCGGCACCAGGGCCTGCCTGAGTCATACAACTTCGATTTTGTCACCATGAGGCCGATCCTGTAAAACCAGCGTCAGTATCCACTAGTGGATTTTTTTTTTAATGGAAATATTATTTCTTGTGTAATAAATCAACATGGATGTCCACATCCCTGTGCCTTATACCTGCCTTCCCATGTCCTGCCTGCTAGGCACTTTGTACTGATATTGGCTGCTTCACTGCAGCCCAAAGCGAGTTCCTCTTTTCTGAGCTGTTTGGGTGGCCCTTCCTCTGAGCAGGATTGATGAGAAGCAGGTGGCAGAGCTTTATGTTGATCTGAGCCATCATCACAGCTGTTCCCAGAGCAGGAGGGAACAGCAATGCCACCAGTGAGAGTGATCTGTTTCTAGTAGCAACATGGAACCTGTGTCCAGAGCTGGGCCAAACCAGGTGGCTGCTTTGGGCTGTGATGGCCTTACCCCAGTGCTGGCTCGATGTCTGCCTTTTGTCTGAGTTGTGTGCTGCCAGTTGCTTCCCATCAAGTGTGTGTTCTCCATGGCAGATCTGTCTGTTCTGTACAGGATGTGACTTTCAGTGGCACTGTCAAGACTTCCTTTGTGTGGTCAGAGAAGCTGGCAATGTCAGGCTGCAAAAGAGGGTGAAGGGAAGCAGCCTGGTGCTTTGGAAATGCCCCTGGCTGCAGGGACAGAAATGTGATGCAATTGATCTCTTGCAAGGGATCTCTCTCTTGGAATGGATCAGCCTATGCAGTTGCTCAGTGCCATCTTTGCCTGCTCTCTCAGATGTGGCAGGGGAGTGTGACAGTGAGATGGTGTGAGGGCCAGGGCTGTGCACATTACTCTTAGCTACTTGTTTACATCAAGGAGTCAAGTCACTAGGCTGTTTTGTGCTAGATGTTCTGTGTGTAATTAAGTAAAACAAAATAAACAGCTTTTTCCTCATGTCCTTGATGGTCCAAGCTAAATAGTGCACAGCACTGCCCTGTGTTACGAAGGTGAAGAATGATGAGTAGTGTGAGGTTTTAATGAAGCCTCTAGCATTTAGCTTGTGTGATGGGGAAGGGAGCAAGTTACTGGGTGAGGTTCTAGCTAAATATTTGGCTGTCACAGTAAGGGTGATTTTTGCCAAGGGAAGAGGGAGACCAGAAGTTACAGCAAAGCTGTTGTTGACAATGAAAAATTTATGAAGGGACTGAAGTGATTTGTTTGCTGAGGTAGGAGGTAGGTGTGAGGTACTGTGTGCAGAGACCTCCTCCATGTGGTGGTGGAGCCACTGCCACACATTGGATTGAATTGACCTGGATTGAACAGGCTGCAGCAGGCATTAAGGACAGCACTTAAGGAATGGATCTGGGTCACGAAAAGCACTGCAAGGATCTGAGCTGCCAGCAAGCAGAGGACCAAGAATCAGCTGCTTGTTTGAAACTGGAAGTGCAGAGGGGCTGGAGGATGGCTTGACTTCACTGTCATTCCTAGACAATGCAGCAACAGTGCAAGATGTATTTACTGCTTTTTCACACAGTTTTATATAAAAATACAAATGGAGAAGTACTGTTTCAAAGTTGGTCCCCAGGGACCAGGAAGTTGCCAATGGATTACTGCAGTGAACAGTGTTCTTGACCCACGGCACAGCTAGATGCTTCCACCAGCAGGAAATGGAGCTGTGTGGCACCTGTCATGTGCCCATGACATGACAATATGCCTGGAAATGTCAGCTCTGCATTTCTCTCACCTTGAGCCTCCTACCCTGACGTATGACCTGTTTTGTGCTCCAGCCCAGAGTTCTGAGAAATCAGAGATCTTCTTTTGAGAGTGCCTTTCTGTAAGTAAATATTTACACTAATGGGATCTTGTAAGCCTTAGGACTCCAATCCGTGACTGTGGCTATTTTTTTTGCCTTTGGTTGTGCTGCTAAAGGCCACTGCATTCCTCTTGCTGTGCTGTCCTTTGTGCTTTCTTTGTTGCCAGGCCAGCCAGGGCTGATTTTCCAGTCCTGACCACAGCAGTTGGGTCCAGCTCCTCTTCCCTGCATAGCTGCATCAGTGACCAAGGGGGCTTTGATAGCATTGCATGACCCTGTAGGCAGGTGCAAAAGAACTGACAGATGGCTACATGAAGTTCAAAGGTCTCTTTGAGCAGATGCCACTTGGAGTAAAAAGAAGGTATTCTCTAAGCAGAGGATTTGTGGCAGAAGTTGCCATCTTTTTCATACCCTGCTTCCAGGTTTTTCAAAGGCCTATGGTTTCTGACTTTTTAACTTCAGGTTTCCAGGTTTGGCTGAAGAGGGCCTTAGTTGGTGGGGAGATGGAAGTGGGAGGTGGTAGTGATAAATCTCTCTTGCCATAATGAAAAAAATCCTCTTCAGTCAATGCACAGAGGAAATTATTCCTCTCAGCAGGACTATCAAAATTGTCACATCTAACACAAACTTTCACATGCTTTACCATCCCCTTTTCTGAAATTCAGTAGCAAACTTATCCCTTCTGGTTCTTGTCATACCCTGCACAGCCTCAGCTGTGCCAGGGGCCACGGTCTGTCACAGCATTCTCCCTCTGTAGCAGGAGACACCTGGTCAAGGTCTTACCAGTGCCTGCCCAGCCCAGGCTGCGCAGTACTTCAGGGAGCAACCAGCAGCTCTCCTTTGGCAGTGTCCTGGTGCTGTGCTGCTGGCTCAAATTTGCTTCTCAGCGAACTGCTGGGGTTTTTTCAATTTCCTTAGTAGAAGCATCAGTGGTGTGCAGAAACAGACTTTGATCTGGGGCTGCAGCACTTCTTTCCAGACCTACCATGTGTGTGTGCCAGAGCTACTCTGCAGCAGACAGTGAGTGTTCTGCAGGTTCACATTCTTGTTTTGCTTTACTTCAGCAGGAACTGCAATTAAAGGAGTACTTGAGCAGAGTAGTTATGCTATATTTGATGATAAAACATAGGTTCTGCACTATGTGCAGTACATATACTTGTAGTTTAAATAGGCAGTTTGAGAAACTCAGGACTTTCAAGTGGGATCGTGCTGAGGCATCATTTCACAAGATCCCATCATCTTCTGGTCAGTAACTTGAAGGAAATTTTAGTAAGTGCATGGAAACTAATTATTAGCCTCACAAATTAATTACATGCCCTCAAAGTACAGGCTCAGCACTAACTCAGGTTCAGTATGTCAGTAACTCCATGTTCTAAGTACTTTGAGTGCTCTACAATTTGGCAGCAGAGTTGGGTCCAAAAGGCAGATTTTCCCAGACTGCCTTCTAGTTCAGCTGTTTATTGGTCCCTAATGAGTTGCACATCTGTCATGGTGCTGTTCCTGGCTTCTACCCTTGAAGCAGCTGGGTGGGGGGGGGGCAGAGCCCTTCATGATGCCTACATTGAAACATGCTTTTGTTAATTATTTGTTTATAATTTATTAATCCTGATTTCATTTTCCCTGAGTGATGCACAGCAGCTGCTCCCTGGCCAGGTGAGTGGGCCTTCATGCTTGAAGGGTGCTCTGAAAAACTCTGGTACTTTGTCCAAAGCCTCTTGCTGAAAGAATGACCATTGCTTCAGAGGTCGATCCTGGAATTTTGGAGGACAAGGAGAGCAGCACCAGCAACTGGATTTCCATTCCTGCATTCATCTTGGGCAACTTTGGGGTGCAAGTCACTTTATTCTGTCTGTCCACACTTTGCAGAAATGCATGGAAGGCAACTTTCCAGAAGTTACAGCATTGCTTTGGTTTTTGCTTCTGTGAGGGCAGTGCTGCGCAGTTGACTTCCTGGGAATGACCAAGAGCCAAACTCTTGCTGCTTGATGTTGGCTGAGCAAGGTTGCAACACCTCTGAAGAGGAGGAGGAGGATCTGGGCTCTTTTTTGAGAGTTACTTCCTGTGGTGTCAGGAACTAAGCACAGATGACTCAAAATGTTAAAAACTCAGGAGGTTTATTTCAAAGTATAAATTCCAGGCTTGTCAGACAAAATCCCACTAACAGTTAACACAGACACAAACTAATCTACAATACATACAAAAATGGGGAAAGCTGGCAATTGCCCAGTTTAAACTGGAAATTAAATCAGTCTTACATTTTTTATTTTGCATTTACAAGTCCAGCTGCAAAACAAAACAAGAAATCAGATTTGGAATTTTTCAACAAAGGATTTTGCACATTTGACTTTTGATAACCAATAAATTACTAAACAGGAATCTCTGAACAACTACTACTCAGCTATCTTATTTACAGCTACACCCTATTTTAAGATAGCAGTACAAATATATATGTGTGTGTATATATATATATATATACACACACATATCTATACATGTATATATAGGCATATGTATATAAAAGAAGAAAAGAATGCTCAGCCTGCATAATGACAAAGAAAGACACCTTTTTAACTTAAAAGGGATTAAAAGGAAAATTCATTGATTTGCTTTCTCCTAGCTCTCCTTAATTTTTCCCTTCTCCTCTCAGAAGGTGTTTGGAAGGGAATAGATTTGTATGGCAGGGCTGGCTTAGTGTCATTTAATCTCTTCTCCCTCCAGTGTTTTCATACAATGCCCACCCCTACCCAAATCAGCAAATTAAAAAAATATATATTTAATATATCAAGCTTCTATTTAAAATATCTGCATAGATATTTTTGACAAAAGAAGAATACTCAAAGCCTGTATACAGAAGGCAGAATCACAGCTTGATTTTGTACAGTGTATGCAATACTCATCCTGGAAAATGGCTGTCTTGGCAACAGGAATGAATGTGACCCATCCCTTTATAATATCAGGTTTTATTTACTGTACATTTAAGACTAACAGCATGAAGAACTGAAGTGGCTATTTCTGTTACAGTACAAATGATGTTCAGATCCTAGTACTGAGCTGAGTCGTGGTCCCAGTGAAGACTGAGGGGTTTTGCCTTTGTTTTCAAAGGAAGCATGGTAAGACCCCTTAAATTTACAGGGAGAACACCATGAATGTTTCCAGTCTTGTGCTAAAAACCTTGGGAATGGGTGTCACAGTGCTTGTGCTCAGTGATCTAACAAAGCTGGGGCAGCACAAACAATTCCAAGGAGCAATGTCAGACCAACGCATAGGGAAACTGCTCAGAGCATGGAGATAATTACAGACTGAGAGAGCTGCATCCTTGTGTTTTCTGAAGCTGTCACTGGATACAATACAGATGCCATACCTGCAGTCTGCCCCCTCCTAGCATTTATGTTTTTGTATCCAGTAGTTTTTTAGCCATACTGCAATATAAGAGGCCAGTGAAGCTGTAACTAGGAGAAATGCAGCACACCATTTTGCCATCAGCACTCCCCCCCCCCAGCAGGGCTCCTCTCCAAATAGATGAACTAACTCAAATTACTTTCAACCTGGACATCTAGATGCCCTTATATCACACACACAGAAAACAATTCAAACCTATAACACACCAGTGAGTAAATGAAGATGGAAAATGCAGCTGTAGTCAATTCTGTGTTTGCTAGAACACTGGCAGCTCAGTCCAAGGCAGTACTCCTGAAATGTCATGCACCCAGAGACAGCAGCAAAACACAGAATCACAGAATTCAGATAGTCAGCAACAACTTTATACCAAGCTATTTGAAGATGGAAAAAATTGCATTAAGTGCAGAGAAGAAACCGAACTCAACACTTCACTTAAAAGCCATATAGAAATTTTTAGCGTATTTAAAAGTGGATTATTGGAAGGCTTCAGTGATTGATACTTTTCATTGATGAGGAGACTAGTCTAGAAGGACAGTATTAACACACCTGTACTGAATGTTGCCAAATATTTTAGTAATACTTTCAAATAAAGTCTGTAACTGAAACAAATTGTTTCTGGTTGATTGTTGCTAGCAGAAAGCTTCTCAATAGTTTTAATCTTTTGGGGAGGTAAAGGATAATAAAACCATCAGCCACTAAACTACATGGGAAAAACTGCCATGAGGTAAGGAATTAAGCACTACTTGTGTTTGTCAGCAAACTCACTGCAGAGGTCTGCTCCACAGTGACAGTGACTGCACAAAACTGGCATACTTTTCTCTTTGGGCATCAGTGATTTGGGGACCAGCTCCCTTGAAGTCTCCACACCAAACCAGGTATCTCAAAGTCAAGCTGTGCTTTATCACATACTTCTCCACCAGTACTTGTTCAAGATACTGAAATCCGACCTTTAACAGCCCTGCTGGGATGAAACAAGGAAGTGGTTTTTCTCCCCATAGCTGCAATGTCTTTGGTCAACAAGGGTGTCTCACAAAATCCTGCCAGAAACCCAGAACTGCTGCCATACAGACCAGAAATGGATCTGTTAAGACAGAAGCCAATTTTACAGTCAGTTCAGTGAAGAACTGTATCTTTAGTAAATAAGTATGAGTCTTCTTTGTGTAATGATGCAGCCCACAAAACCTCCAAATGGAATGACACATCATACCTATTAATAATTCCACTGGAAGAAATAAAATACTCTAATGCAGGACTTGCTCCCCCTGCCTATCCCAAAGGAGACAAACCTAAAACAAGGGATATCTAAATGGAAGCTCAAGCTATAACAAAGCTCAGGTGTAGTTTGGGTTGGAATCACAATTTAATAAATGAAGTGCTAGGTTGTATCCTCATGTTTATTTTAACTTTCAAACTGTAAAATTTTATACTACTGATACAGCCAAAGGCTCTTTGGTACATTAACAAAAAATTGCCCAAGGAATTGACAGCCATCAACTGGAAATAAGTGTTCTAATGTCTATTACAGAACTGTTTTTATAAGGACCCAAATTTAGTCTATTTCCACAAACAGACTAAATGCATTTTTAAGTAATTATTCTTTAAAATAAGCAAACAAAACATTTACTTAAACACAGAAAAATTTAAGGAATTTTTGATAATAGCACCATAAACACAGGGACAACTGCAGTTCAAAGGAAAGGTTACACATTGTTCATACAGTGTGAACCTTCTCTGAGGATACTTGGATTTAGCCAGAAATTTTGCTTGCCAAAATCAACTTTTAAATGCAAGTTTCCATACAGAGAATATCCATAACTCACCTGAGAGAAGTGACACTCCCAGCTACATGTAGTGCAGTAAACCAGACAGAGGTCTACAGTGCCATTTCTTTCACTGTTGAGGTTCTAAACAAAGGAACAGTTACAGAACCCATAATCATTAAGTGTATTTCATCAGCCCTGCTTGGGGATTTAACTTCTCTGATACTTCTTCAAATCTTGCTTCACATTTCAACATGCTGGTTTTGAGAAAGAGCACTGAAATGAAAAAATGTCATAGTCTGCAGCTTTGCTACATGGTGAAGTGGATTAAAAAAAAACTTTCCCCTCTAAACCTACTGTTTAGTTCTATTGGGTAGGAATGCAACCGAAAATCGCCAAAATTCAACCTTGCATCTACTTTGTTGTCCAGGTGTGTTACAATTTTGTTCTGCAAAAAGCAATTTTAACACGTCAATGACGGCAGGGGACATCCACCAATTTCTTCTCTCAGCTCAGAAGCATCATGAAAGCCTCTATTAACATTTGCAATCGTTGACAAGGTTTAGGCAGGCAGGTGATGGGGGAGGGAAGCACACTGAATCCAGCTCCTTTTGTACTCACTGAGCGTCCAAACGAGTGCAAACAGGTAGAAGCTTTCATGGCACCACACCACGAGGATTTCTTCTTTGGCTGAATTGCACCTTTCCCAAAAGAACTAAAAAAGGCTCTGGAGGAAAGTAATGTCTAGATGCTGAATATTCTTGACAGGATAAAAACAACTATTCAGGAATTGCAGTAAGGAAAGGGTTGCGTGATACTGCAGATAAGAACAAATTCACCATCAGATGTTGCACTTTCTTGTCTTTACATAAATAGCAATTACTGCAGACCTAGAAAATTAGAAGCACTAATAAAAGACTAGAAGGGTAAAGGGAAAAATAACTCCAAGCAAATAAAAGAACACCACAAGGTATCTGGCTACATTTTATTTCTGAAATTATTCTTTAAGGCACAAAATAAATCTAAAAAATAGGGCTGGATGTATGAGGGAAGAAACAGAAAAATTGTCAGAACTATAGAGGTGTGAATGGAGTCTTTACAATCCAGTTTCAGGTCTGGGAAAGCTCCCAGGATGAGTAGAGAAGGATAGTGAAAATAGAGGAGCATTTTTACTTGGAAGAGGTAGGAGGTTGTGGGGTGATTTATTATTTTTTTTCCACCACCTCCAAATTTACACAGGTTCCTGGCCAGACTCAAGTTCCCTTCCCTCCCCTCAGATAGCTTATTACAGTTTGTAAGGTAAGACCAGACCACTCAAGCCTCCAGTACAAAAAGTGAGGGTTTGAATCACCCTTCATGCCACAGTCTGCTTACAGAATGCTGGGGGAGGGCGGGGAAAGGCAGATTGTTTATGCCCTTGTGTTGGTGTCTCAATAGACATTACGTATGTATATGTTTTACTTCAGACAAACTGCAATTTACTATTTTGTTTCCACTCTGAAGCAGAATCCCAGGCATTCAGGGTGCTCTTGGATAAAAGATAGTATGGATCTAGGTGAAACACCCGACATGGAAGGAAAAAACAAAATTTTCAAATGGCCAATGACATGAACTATTTAGAAAAAACAGGCTCTCTTGCTGCAGGTCAGACTTTATTTTTCTTTTGGATCTGAGTGCATGTAGTGTGTATCACACAACTGTCTAAAATAATCCTGCAGAATGGATTTAAAGGTGAATTACATGCATGGGATCAACTCCTCCCACAACTGGGGCAATTTTTGATAGCAGGACAGGTTTAAAGGGTCCAGAGATCTCTAGTTTAACTGCTCTGGGAAGAGATCACATCTGTGGACTGCGGGTCACAGAAGGGTCCAAAACGTCCATAGACATCCTTAGCCCGGACTGCAAAGTAGTATTTGCTGCCAGACACAAACTGTGTCAGAGTGCATGCCATGGGCAGCGGCAGCGCCTTCACCTCCCCGATCTTCTTCCACTGCGAGGGCATGGTGGCACTGGGGTCCTCGTGGTAGGCATACAGGTGGTAACTGTCCACAGTGGCACAGCTCCGGTCCACCTCCATCACGCTCCACGACAGCACAATCCCATTTTGGCTCTGTACCCGGGCCAGCTTCAGCTGTGGCTTTTGAGGTGGAGAAGTGTTGGCAGCTTCAGGGGGCAGACGTGGTGGCTGTGGTGCCTCTGGAAGTGGGGCAGGATGTATGGGGCGTGGTGGCTCCTAAGCAGCATAAGAACAATAAGGGAAAGGTCAGAATCTACAGCAATGGAAGGAGGCTTTAATTCATCGTTCCCCAGGTAACTGGAAGCAGATGAGCCTGCAATCACCCAGCCATCACAACTCAAGGTCCCTGTCCCCTGCAGAGGCAAGGCAGCAGCTACAAACAATGGGAAAGGATGGGAACAAGGATGCCATAAATTCTTAACGTTATTCTTACATAAATCCCTAGTTGTGCAAATGATCATTGCCACAGTAATTTCCTTCCCTGTATCTTCTTTGCTTCCCAGCCAGGAGGGGATGAACTCGACACTGTGCCCTTTACCAGGACTGTGCAAGCAGGTTCACAATGACTTTGAAACCATCTACGTTTGAGCTGCTGTTCCCATGTTACCTGACACCCCAGGCAGGCCATTAAGCTGACAATTCATCTTTTCTACAGACAGGTACTCAGTCACAAAAGTAAGACAGGGTAATGATGCCACATAGATTCTATCACCTTAAACTGATCACAAAAGCTAGGCCTCACTTTCCTGAAATTTCTGAAATAAGGGTACAAATGTGCCTTTCCAGTGATACTTTTTTATACTGCAAAAACAGTCTTAGGTCTCTAATTTATATTGGTTAAGATGAGTTTAGGAATGTGGTTACAGTGATTCAAGCCTGAGATCTTTCAGGTTGGAATCTGAGGTAGTTTTTGGCATCTTAAGTGTTCTGTGTGATGTTTGCTTCATTCTCATTTTTTATCACTGAAGAGTGCATTGAGTTGATTGTGTCTAGACTGAAAGGATGGTAAGCCACCTTCTTGACAATATAGTTACCATTTCAGGACACCATAAGCAATCTGACTGCCCAACAGTGAGTGTACAGGCAACATATTTGAAATGCAATTAAATCAGAGTCAGAGAAAATTCTCAAATTCTAACTAAAAGGGCTTTTAGGTGATGCAGAAGTAATCACCCTCAATGCTGACTAAAAACCTCTGGGGTTGGGGAGTTTGCAACCTTGGAGATTTGCTCTGTACCTTGTTCTCCTGGGTTTTGCAAACAGCTGTACTAAAAACTGGTCATGCAATTCATAGCCAAACCATGACAAAACATTTTACTGGCAGCTCTTCTGTACCCTTGACTCCACGAGTCTCCTGCAGACAACTCATGCAATAATTTTCAGTATGTTCTCTTGGTAATTTGGAGAAGGCCAGGGTAAGCTAACAGATTGTACATATTTTATCATTCTGGGCAGGAGTTTGCTGTAGGTGACTGAGTGGTGCCATGCACAAAACTGGCTGTGAAGTGTCGACAAGGCATTTCACCTTGTTCTGCAGCTCACACTAAGAGCAGCCTGAGAGTCCCAGTGCAGAGACAAAGCTCTGCATTGCACCAGGTGATTGGAAAGCCCCACTCACAGTGTGCACTTGCGGCGGCGGTCGATGGTGCACTGTGAGCTGAGGAGCTCCAGAGCCCAGAGTCAGCCCGTTGTTCACCACGTAGGTTGTCTGCGGCATTCGCACGGTCACACCTGCAAGGAGCACAAGGAACACTGTGAGTATTCAATACTTAGAGGCAGCTAAACAGAACACCGGAAGACCAGCTCCTTGGTTCAGCTGCATGAAGCCAAATTTCAGACAGACTCCTCAAGCTGACTGATGAAGCACTGTGTAACAAAATTACCTCCCATCCCCTGAAACTGTAAAAGCGAGAAAGAGCAAGCGGCTTGTATTCGCAGAAGGGACAGAACATTGTTTTAGCACTTTGTAGCATGAAAGAAATAGGTGAGGAGAAGAAATGTGGGAGATACAGGGAGCTTAAGTATGAAAAGAACAATTACATCATTTTGGGATTCAGAAAGGAAAAGAGAAATGTTGCTGCAGCACAATGTTACCCACTCAGAAGGATGTGCTGTGGATGGCACTGAAAACAAAAAAGCTACGTTACTGCCCAAGAAGCTTGTCCTCTCTCCCAGAACAGACTCATGATGGACACTACTCACAGGCATCACCATTTCAGTCATTCCCACAGCAAACTGACCTGCCTGGCAGGAATAAACTAGACAGTTTTATAGCCTTGCAAATAATATCCAAAACTCTTGCACGCTACCAAGTTTTTATTCATTTCATACCACATCTAATTCTCTTAAGTAACACTTTATCTATTCACTGTTGGAACATTTATGTTCTGTGAACTCAAAGCTTTTGCTCATTGTTATGGATTGCCTGGGTTATCCCTCCATTTCTGGCCAGAAATACAAGATCTGAGGCAATCTCTATGATACCCTAGTTTTACACTTGTGTTAAGACTAAGTATTGTAATACCCCAAAAGACAAGCTCACAGAGCAACACATTACCAGGAAACCACAGCTATTGTAGAGCAATTTCTTCTCTTGATAAACACACATCAAGCTACAATCCATAGGGGATGAGTGTCAGAAGTATGTAATCTGCGAGTCTGAGGCAGGGAGCTCAGAGTGCTAGATTTTAATGCTTTAATTATAAAGTGCTAAACACAGGGTAGGTGCTTTATATATTTTCCTTATTATAATCTCTCTAAGAAGCTGATGAAACTCTGCAAACTCCTGTGAGAGAAACAGTCACCTGAGCTGGCTGTTTCTCCTCTATGAGAACCTGGTAAAATATTCTGGTTTAGTATGAGTGTAATTCTGTCTCAGGAAATTACACCCACTGAAGATGGTCAGAAATGCCTTAATAAGATACAAACAAAGCATCACTTCTAGGTAGGGATACTACTCACTTGAGGCTGAAATACAAAACTGCAATTTGCAAAACACTTTTGATGGGTTCTCAGTCAGTTTTTCAAAGACAAAGTGCAACGATCTTAGTCAAGAAGCATCTGCTACTGGCACTAAAGGCTGTTGCAATGATAATATAAATCAATATACATCAGTAGCAGCGTCACTACCAGGACATCACTAAAGTAGGTGCATTTTCATAAAACAGAGGAATTTATGTTAAACATAAAGGTGTTAAAATAACCATAGTGTAGAAATTGTGGGGAGCAAAAAAAACAGTTAACATCCACCACTTTGTAACAAAATATCATTTATGTTCTTTATTTTTGACATATATTATTAATTTTAGAAAATTAGTTTACTGCTAGGAGTAGGTATCAGTTATGCATTTGCAAAGTCAAGGGGAACTTGCCAACATCTCAAGGAAACTCAAGCATGTTATCAATTTCTGATACATCCGGTGAGAAATTTCATCTCTTGAGGCCTTGAGAAAGGAAAGAAATTTGCTGAGCACAGGACATCAGAGATTGTTAAGGAATTCCATTAGGATGCCTGATAGAAATCTAACTTTTAGACAGGAAATCAAACATGATTTTCTACATGTTTTAAACTTCCACCACAATAAAAAAATGGTCTTTATCTTTCTCAGAACAGTGGCGCTTGTTATGTTACCTTCCACTGCCTTGTAAAGTATGGGGCATGTCAACCACAGATGCTTAATTGGCAGAGCTAGTGCCTGGGATTACTTAAATACAATTTTTCCTCACTCACATAGCTGCAAGTAGAATTTCTTAGTAGCCTAAGAATTTTCTCAATTCTATAAACTCGGAAAAAAACCCTGAACTGTCTAACTAGAGCCAGTATTGCAAAAAGACCAAACAACACACTCAAATCAAAAACCTAAATGCCACATCTATCGGGTAGAATATACCAAGCTGTGTCCTGGTAAGAATGGAAGGAATCATCCCTTACCTCCAGTCTGTGGGGTGACTGGCCTTAAGCCTGGGCTGGTCATGACAGCTCCTCTTACAGGATTCTGAGGTGGTGGTGCAGGAATAGTGGTATAGACCACCTGATGGTTAGCAGGGGTTCTTGGGATAGGAAGCTTGGGGTTAGCTGGAGCCACAGGCCGAGTTACATTCACTGTTGTCGAAGCTGAAAAAAAAAGACACACCCTAAACCTGAATTCCATTACTCAAAGCCATATGCCTATTCCAGAGTACACATCTCCTCTGGAAAACTGACTCATCTGAGCCATGTAAAATAAAAACTGTTTGTCTGCTTTGCGTACTGCAAGAAAAGTGAAAACAGCCTAAACAGTATTTTCACCTGAAATATTCAAGTCAATATATATACAGCTTCCTAACAGAAAAGATAAATATAATATCTCCCCAACTCCCTGCAAAGGTCTTGTGTGTAAAAACAGAAGAATATAAAATCCATCAAAGAGTCTGCAGAACACAGCAGTCATATGACAATTGCAATGCCAACTGATCTTCAGCAATCATATACAGATAAAGAATAGAAGAAAGAAAAAAAAAGAGGACCTACGTTTCTTTAGAAAAGGGAAAACATAATCACATTACAAAGTAATATTTAACTAGGGCTAGAACTTCAATGTCAGCCTTGCCATTCCCTCTACCAAAAGAATTCACTTCCAAGGGACAGACGTATGAGTGATGCTGATAATGTTTTTTCCCCCATTACTTAAAGAAGGTACAGGTTTCTTCTCCTTCACTTTTACCAACAGTAGTATATTTAATAATTTCCATGACTCTCCTTAGCAGGATTTCTTCCTCTCCATGCAATTAAATTGATCCTGACTTCTTTCCAAATCAATAGTACTCTTTCCCCTTTATCAGTTTAAAAGAAAAAATGTTATGGGAAACTGACTAGAATAAAAGATTATTAAGTGACTCAAACATTTTGAATATTTGCTTTAAAAGATTAGCAAAATGCAGAGCACCCAGCAGTCTAATTCAAGAAAAAAAAAACCAGCTATTGCACTCACACAGTGATGTCGTATTACCTGAGGGTAATACATGGATGGTGGTCTGGGAAGGGCCACTTGTTGGCACACCTGGCTGCTGCACAGGGCTTGGCTGCAAAGGTGGCAAAGGCTGCAGGGGTCGAGTCAAGGGCTGGGTGGGTATGCTCAGTCCTGTCACAGGTGCCTGGCTCTGGTTCTGCTTCTGCTTCTTGCCATCTGCTTTAAAACGAACAAAAGATATAGACAATAGCAAACAAATTTTCATTTCTGAATCACAGATCCAAGCATCACAGAATTTTACAATCCTTTCCTCCCTCTCCCATTTACAAACTGGTGAGGATATTAGAACCATGACATTTCTCTGAACTTTTTTGCTTATGCAAACATATCTACAGAAAACTTATTTAATTCTCCTCACTTTCATCACTGCAATTTCCCCTGCCCAGACACTCTCCACAATGTTTTAGTCTATTATCATGAAGTCTGCATGTTTCAGAGCAATTGGGAAGCCTGAATTCCAGGGAACACTGTGCCAAAGTCTTTAGAAGTTATTAAAAAAATAAATCTTAAAACCTTTAAAGGCCTGAGCACTGCAGTACTCAAATTTTCTTCCCTAAGTAAGTCTTGTCCACCTTTGATGTTTACATATTTTTATTTGCCGACTCTTTCCTTTCAATCTGTCAGTCAGTCCTCTTGCTGCTATTTTGAATTTTCACAGTATTTACTTTAAAAGAGGGAAATAGTTCTATTATTTATAGAAACCTCTAAAAAGAAAATTTGTTTTATCACATTGGCACCCTCCTCAACATGACTTAATGACTTGCGATACTGACAAATATTGCCTGTATCAGTAGTTTACAAAGCAATACTCTTTCCTGCTTTAGTTTATTTGTAACTACATAAAATATTCATTAGAGTGCAAGTCTGTATCTAATCAAGACTTTACACAAATTGAATAAAGAAAAATTGAGAAGCTTTCATCTGGACATTAAAGCAGTAATGAACAGAGGAAGCACTCCTGAAGAACTAAAAAACACAAGATAAATGAATAGATTTTAAAGACTGACACCATAATTAAACTGTACATACATCAGCCACTAATTTAGTAAAAAAGCATAAAATATAAAGATACAAATATGTAAATACTCATTTTACTCTTGAGAAAACGTACCAATATAGTGAGGACTGCATTTAAAATTTTCAATTAAGTATACCAACTGGATTTCGGAGCATTAAGAACAGGGTTAATGCCAGCATAGCTCAAAGTGTTGGGGTTTTTAGCAGTTTGAGACTATTTTGATGGTCTCACTGAGCTGTGTTTAACACTAGCTGCTAACAGCTTGAAGTAGCAGTACCCTTCACAAACTGCTGTATGATTCTGAGACACAGTTACAGAATCACAGAATCATTAAGGTTGGAAGAGAGCTTAAAGATCATCTAGTCCAACTATCAACTCAGCACCAGCATAATCACCCCCAGACCATATCCCAAATTCGAGACCTCAAGAATAAAACACATTATGAATTGCAGCCCAGGCTGTCTTTCTGTAAACTCAACAGCCAAGCTACTTCACTGAAGCCACTGGATGAACATATGCTGTGTTTTGTTTGGTTTGTTTTCCCCCAAAGTCCATAAAAAGAGCAGTGAAGGGATGCTTATTTTGAAAACAAAAGGTGAGTTCCTTCCTGCTCTTTGATCAACTAATAGGCCTTGTGATTTTTATTGTCCACGATTATGAGAGATTTCCCAGTGTTCAACAAACGACTGCAAATTTGGAGATTCTTACAGAGATGTATACATCTGTTTACTTCAAATATTTAGAGACTGATGCACATCTCAACTATCACTGAATAATTTCAATGATGTCAGTGCATTCTTAGTCATGACTTAGAAGATGCACTTACAATCCAACAAGCAAAAACCTTTACATCCTACTTCTGTAAATGTGGTTCACGGAAATATGACAGTCTGAACAAATGTGAGAGCTTTCCCAGTTTTGCTTTTGTTTTTAATTTCACACAGAGCAAGGTCATTTACCCTTAACAAATCAAGAAGAGCTTTGCTGACATTCCAGTGACTGGAAACTAGGTCAGCATTGCACCACCCACAGGAAATGATGACAGACAACTAACTAGACTTCATTAAATGAATGGAAACAAGCCACAAAAGCTATTTAAGTAAAAAAAAAAGCAAGGAAGACTGGGTACATAGTAAGCACAGGAGTAAGTTTAGGAGTCATTATGGAACAGTTTCCAATACTAAATGAACACAGCATCATATTCACAACAAATGTGGACCCAGAAGAGACAGGAAAGTGTGATTTATGGAAATATGCATAAAATGGAAATTGTTACTACTGGAAAGTAAGCAAAACTCCTACTCTAATACACAAAACAGAAGAGGGACTCATTTCCATGCCAGAAGCAGTCTATCACACTGCAGTTATAGCACAAAGGAGTTTCAACAGTGTTCTACTTCAGAACTGGTATAGGTGATTACAGAACACTAAACATGCCACAGGCATGTTCAAGAGTAAGAAAAAATTATACAGAGAACTACAGATTTGTTAAGCAGATAAAACATCTTCTAAAATAAAAAAACTGATTATGTATTTAATGATCTTTCATAAAAAATAATTTAAAAGCAGAACATATATTTTTTAATTTAAGAGTACATTTACATATCTTTCTTTGACTACAGACCCGCTTTAGACTAAATCTATTGTTTCAATATTCATACAAAATAATTTGATGATCCTTTTATAAAAAGGCCAGCAAAGTCCAAAGTGCAAGTATTTCAAGATACTTGCAGACAGAAAAGTATCTAGATTACTCAACATGGTTTCTCAAAAATTATATACCCTTTTCATTCATAATTTTTGCACAGATCAGAAGGTGTTATTACATATTAGCAGGTATTAAGATCCATTTAAATACCTGCTACAAGTAGGAGAATTAGGTTTACTTTTTATGTGGGTGACAATGCTTTAAAGAACATAAACAGGAGTGTTCCCAACAACATTGTGTAAGTGTTGATCTTCAACTTGAATTAGTATTGAGCTAATATTCCTGCAGGAAACATCATAATGATGAAAGTATTTTCTATCCTGAGGTTGTGTAAATCTAGGAGAAAATAAAACCTGCTCCACATTTGCTGTAAACGAAGTACAGCGGAAAAAATATTTGGCCGAAGGTATATAGATGTTTATGATCATGCAAAAGCTGTTACAAGTGTACTCTTCCTCCGTTTAACCTTGAAGTTTTTATCAGAACACATTCCTGAGAAACTTGCTCCAAAATCCTAGTGCTGTGTTTCCGCTGCATGGTGAAACTCAAGCTTTTATTACGGTTTCCTATGTTTCTACAGTGTATAGAAAAAAAGCACTGACTTCTCACACAATTCTAAACATGAACTAATCTGCATTGGTTTCTGCTTTGCAGGGAAGAGACACATGGGAGCTAACCCAGCACAAAAGTATTGCAGTAACCTTCCTCCTAACGGAAGGACAGTATTCTGAGACCTGACAACTAAGAGGAAAGAATCTCAGAATATGCCACAGCATAATTTTTTAAGATACTGGCTCAAGCCCCAACAAAGAAACTAAGGAAGAATTAAGCTGCAATACAGCTATGAATCTGTAGTACCTCTACCTACTGAAGCATTCTTACAATTGTACATGCAACTGTGGTATTGATCTTTTATGGCATTTGTGAGGTGAGCATCTACACAATGCAATTAGGAAGAAAAAAGGTCTTTGGAAAATGTTATTTTCAGAAAATTTTAAGATAGAAATATATTAGTTGAAATAGATTACAATACTGTGACATGCTACTTTAAAATATACCACAAATCCATTTTAATCTATTTGCTGGGTGTCTTTTACAAAATATTAAATAGGACTGGGGAGGTTAACCTTGCCTGACAGGCTTGCACAGTCCCAAGGCAACCACCTTTTTATCTCTTTGAGAACTAACCCTCAGAAGAGATTGACAGTGATAAAAACTTGACTGCCTCAGCTATTCTGCCACTCAGGTTGTCAAGTCAAAATCTTGGCTGAAAAGGACCTCTCGTTGTCCAGTTTCTTGTTGAAGCTGGACTGTCAATAGCAACATATTCAAATGATCTGTGGTTTTGCCCTACTAAATCTCAAAAACATTCAAGATGACAGTTTCTACCATCCCTCTGTGCAGCACTATGCTGACTTCTTTCCTCCTCAAGCTGAACTTGAACTTCTTGTAGTTCATGGCCACAGCCCCTTAATGTATCAGTTGGGACTGCTGAAGATGGTTGTGCTCTGTCATTTTTGTAACTATCCTCCAAGGAGCTGTAGTCTGCCCTTACAATGTCTCTTGCTTAGCTCTTTGCCAAACATACCCTGGTCTGATCTTGTCTGGCCTTCACCATCCTGATCCCATCAGTGGGGGCCTCTCCAGTGCTACCACAATTCTTCTGAGCTTGAAGAAAAGGGAGCCAAAACTAGACAACCTATTTCAGCTGTGGTTCCACCAGTGCCAGTTTGGGGGAATGCTTAAATTGAAATGAGAACACACTGTTGGCTCATACTCAATTCACTACGTACCACATATCCTCTACTGATAAGAAAAGCAGACAGTCAGCTATCTGAATTGCATCATGCTTCCCTAACACTAGTATACCTCACACCTCCCTTTTCAGTGATAACATCACATGGAATTGTTCAAGGCCAGGCTGGATGGGGCTTTGAGCAACACGGTCTAGTGGGAAGTGTCCCTGCCCATGGCAGGGGAATTGGAATGAGATCACCTTAAAGATCCTTTCCAACCCAAACCATTCTATAACTCTATGATTTCTTTCTCACTGAAAGAAATGCTGCCACATGCCAAAATTATTTTCTACATTTGTGTAAGAAAAATGCAAAGCAAGTCAAACTATTAAGAATGTTTGTGTAGAACTTGAATGCACAAGCAAGAGAAATAACTATCAAGGCTGTCCAGATGAAATAAACTTCCTGGTGGCTGGACTTCAGAATGCAGCACAGGGACAGGCATTTAGAGACCAGACAGAATGAAAATTTTACCTCAAATAGTAGGAATATGATTTTTTTTTTTCCCAATGGGAATGACAGCACAATACATGGTCTTAAGTAGAGACTCATTACTTCTGTGAAGTACTATCATTCTTCACTAATCCAATGCTAACTATAATTAGACTGGCCTACATTTACACAAGATTTATATAAAAAGAAATGTGCTCTTTTAAATGATGAAGTGCATCCAGACTGCCAAAGTACGTAAGAGCAGGACTATATTTACTCTGCTCTTGGCATATAGTCCTAAAGCAAACAACAGTTTGCATTTGGTCTTTAAACTCTTGCACACAAAGTATTAGCTAAACAAAAGATTAGAAGCTGTAATACTCTAATGCCTAAATATCAACTGTAGTATTAAAAAGCCTTTAATTATAATCAGTAAACAGAAAAAGTAAATACATCTGTAAGAGCTTTTGAAAAGATCATCAAGAACACAAGCATCTCAGATTACTCCCCAAGGCTGAGTTACTTAAGCACAGATAGCACTAATGCTATATAGTATTGCTACAGAGTAGTAAAAATATTTAGGATTGTAAGCAAAATTCCTTTTCTTTAACACCTAACGTAATTTTTTAAACAAGAGTCCTATCTAACTGAAACACCAAAACAAAAATACACTAAGCAGAAACAGAAGCTTTTTCCTTCCTGCCATTCACAGATTGAAATAACACTTGTAGCTCAATTATCCCTGCAGCTAGAAAAATATTTTTCACCTACCTTGAGAGCAGCTGTCATCCTCTTCATCAAGTGTAAGATCAATGACACCTCCTGATTCACCTCCTGTGAACTTCCCGCTCTGAAAGACAAAACTCCTTTGTTTTGCAAAAGCAAATCCAGGGAACACAGGTGGAAAAGGGACACATCTAACATTCAGGAGAGGTCTCAGAATTGATACTTATTAGAAAGGAACTGATGAAATGAGCAAGAGAAGGTAATATCAGACGAATATCCCATGGTCTCCAAAAATGGGCAGTAACCAAATGACCGTATTGCAGTAAGAAGTGTTAAAAGTATTTTCAGCTTTGTAAGTAAGGAGTAAAAATCCCTGATGAGTAAGTAGCATATTGCTGTTTTATAGGTAAATGCATAACAATTTGCTGTTATAAATTATATTTCAACTATGACTCCTAACATTTTCATCTGGTTGTAATCTGTCCTTTCCTCTGCAGCGATCTAACCTTCTGACAGAGCAGTCATCAGGACCAATGCATGACTTATCTTGAGACAGATTTGCCTCTGTACTTATAAAGACACTGACTTCACATTAAGAAAAAGGGAAAGCTACGCTGGAACTTGTATGCTTACAAAACACATCAAAAGCCATCAGTAAACTCCAATTGTATTCAGTAATTTCATTACTGTATTCTCATCCATAATGACAAATTTTAGGATTTATTATTCTACATACAAACCTACTTTTAATCTTCCCTTTAGAGAGCATAAAGAGATCTTTTAAGCTATTGCCCAGGTTATATGTTTTAACAAAAAACCCTAGAAGACCAGCAAACCAGATTTATCTTCTAGATCAACTGCTGTCCCTTGGCTGGTCAGACTGCAGAGATCACTAATGTTTTCCCTTAGGTGATGAGAAAAGTATGGGGGAAGTCTGATATATTTCTGTGATTTTAAAGACACTTTATAGGAAACAATCATGATTATATGAGTTTCTACTTCCTTAATCTTGCTACAAAAAGTAGTTGAGGTTTCTTTTTTTTGTTGTTCTTTTGTGGAAGAGATTATTACTTATTGTTGGACTGAACTGCTACAGATTTACAGATTAGAGTCAGCAAGTTTCCTTAGGACAAAGAGTTACAAAGGCACCATAACTATCAAAAACATCTGAGCAGTTAACATGGGAGAAAAGTGTAAGTTTCCAGACCCACATAGTTTGTACAAATGCTGACATGATATACCCTAGGAATATTAGAGATTTTTTCTGTGCAGTCAGATGGTGACAGATGCACAAAGCCTAAGCACTGAGAATATCTGCTCTATGACCTTTCATTTGGGAAAAACGAAGCCTTTAAGGAAGTCCTAAAAGCAATCCTAACACAGGCAAGACTCTGAGGAGAGGCAAAAAGATGTGTTGTATGAGTACTAAATGCAAGTAGAAGCTGCTTCAATTATCAGACACTGAATTTGGAGTGCCTGACATGACAGTTCTCTTTATTATCCATTATTACAACCTGATTTCTTTTTTACTTAAGTTCTGATGCTACCATGTTTTTTACTTAAGTTCTGATGAAATTCTGCTAATAAAATACAACACCAAATTTAAGTACGAAATATCTAACTACTTATGTTCACAGGTGATAGAAGGGACTCTATAGGGACTCATCTTTCCAATACATAGAGAAATGTATTTCAGAATTATTAACCACAGAATTCTTCTGTTAAGTGGTTGCTATTTAAAATACTTTCTAGCTTTAGGTTTCTTAGTACAATGAGCTGATTTAACCACTTGAATCTTAAGAAAATGGCACATTAAAATAATCAATGATAAATTCATTAGCATAAAGTCAAGAGGAACTTCATTCCAACTGGATGATCTTCCCAGCCAACAATGTGTATTTTGAACCATAGCTCTCTCTGCGAGGAGAAAGCAAACTGATAAATGGAGAGGGAGATTTAAAAGGAACCAGAGAAAGAAGAAAACCAAATATCAAGCTATTAATTTCTTCCCACTAAAAAATACATTAGTCTGAAGTAATTTCCTTTTAATATTTCTTCTGCAAGGAAATAAAAATCCTTAGTAAAATACTCTGTATGACAGTTAACTGTTTTGAAGTCCTACTTGACTGTGCCAATTAAGAAAGTTGTTTGAATTTCCAAGTCAGCAAGCATCACAGCATGCATTTCTTTATTTTGATGTGTCTGGAAGGCCAAAATTCTGAGTTGGTTAAACAGGCTTATTAAATCAACTTAGCCAACATCTGGGATAAGGTCATAAAGTTGCTCTCTCAGATCATGAAGATGCTTCATTTCACCATGGGGAAGTAGTGTGGACCAGTCCTCTAACACCCACTTGCCAGTTCTTCCTGGATTTCCTTTTCATTCTCAAATGAAATCTCAAATTTGAGATATCTACAAATATCTGAAAACTGTGTGTGCCAGCACAATGATATAGAAATGGATACTCCTCTTCCTTCTTATGAGAGTAGGTGGATGCTGCAAATAGTCAAAATCCTGACCTTTATGACAGGCATAATGAGCAGTCTGTTTTGTTTGGGGAAACCCTGCCTACACCGTGCTCCTCTAGGTAGAAAACACAATATTCAACCTTTTTGGTTTTTCAAGTTACCTTAAGATTCTCCAGTACCCCTAAATTTCATTTGAAGGAAATGCATGGTTGGTGAAGTAGGGGAATCTAGCTGGGGAGGCTGGGGACTTCATAGTGTGCTGTGTATTGATAACATCTCTCAGGGGTAGCTGGAATGTGTCTCTGAGAACCACAGGGAGTGTTCCACAGAGCTCTGCTCAAAGGCTGCCCTGCAGATCTGCAGCTTCTAGGGTGGGCTGCAGGAAGAGCCTAACTGCTTCTGGATAGCTCCTGTTGGCTGCCCAGGGTCATTTAATAAAAAACCTTGAATAGTGTAACTGGCCAAGAGAAGGACTTTCTTCTGGAGAATTGCAAGTTACCTCCCACCATAACAGCAATTGTGAAATTCACGACAGAAACAGTTAAAACACCACAGAACATTTAGGCCAATGGCAAACTACTGTAAAAAACTGGGAAAGAAACCTCTAAAACTCAAATGGAACAGCTCAACAATATGCACATGTATTAGACTAAATTAAAAACCAAAAGTGACAACTTGGTATTTTGAAGAAAGTTCTAAATATGCACTTCTCTATTCACATATGATGTACACGATTTAAAAAGTTTTGGTATTATATAACGCCACAGCTCAGCTCACCACAAAGAGATTAACAAGGTTATTGATTGTAATGCCACCTGCTTTTCATAAAGGAACATTTCAGTGCGTAAAAGTGAAAAAAATTAAAGGGAAAAACCGCAACAATGAAAAAATACATTGCAAAGTGAAAAAATTATTTCAGGGTAGTAAAGACCAAAATTCTGAAGATTACATGTGGCACACTGACACAGTGCAGACAATTTTATTAATAGTTTCTACTATAACAAATTAGAAAAAATCTGGAGGTTGTAAGCCAGATAATTAATGAACCATCACACCACCACAATAAAACATGACGCACCAAGGCGTTATATAATAGCAAAATAAATCTTAAATTATGGGGAGTGATGCTAAAAATATGTCTTGGGAATGGAATACATGTAGAGAGAGTGGCAATACCGTGTTTGTATGCATAGTAAGGTCAATATTTCATTTTGAGTAATCTATACGCAAAATTACAACCTTCAAGCACAGTTTATGCAGTTGTGAAAATTATTTTTTTATAGATTTTGGAGATTATTTCAGCCAGACTGTTTCAGTGTCAGATTTATGACTCCTCAACCGTTATTTTTTCCAAAGCAGTAACTCCCACAAAATTGAAGTAATTATTCCAGCCTTCCAAAGATGTCATGATAATCTACTCAACCAGGTACCAAACATATTTGTCTTCTGTTACCAAGATAAAATGAAAATAACGTAATAAAGGAAGCAGTTTACCAAGCAAAGTTCACACAAACAAAATTTCACAGTGTTGCAATACATGTTTTGATAGTGTGTGATTGCATATTTGTGTAATACTCAAAAATACTTTTAACAGACACTTTATGTGTTGCATTCACGACTGCTCCATTCCCCTTACCCTTAGCTGGTACTGTGCTACACTTCCTACAGAACAAAAGCAATGCAAGCATGGAAAAAATTAATAACCAGTTACAGTAACCCCTACATATTAGGTACATTCTCATTTCTTTGGTGCAAAGAGCAAGTGTTGGCCATCTTACTGAACAGTAAATATATTTATAACACTTTTCAGATTAGTTTACTGCAGCTTTTAAAAGCTGTTATCCATGCCTGGAGTAATGGCATAATCAGCAAGATTTAATATCTCTCCCAAATTTTTTGGTCTCAAATGACAAATCTGAGCCTACAATATACAAGTATATTTACTCATTAAAAACTGCTCTCAGTAGCTGGGGATAGTTTAAGCAACACAGAACCGGTTGCAGGGAAAGAATCACTTAAAAAGACACATGAAAATGGATTTACTTTAACTGTGTTCCATAAAATGGCCATCCAATTCAGCTACATGATGTCTTGCTAACAACTTTATAATTTAGTTTTCTAATTAGTCTTAGACAAAGGTTCCAACTCACAGATGAGAGCTAGTGGCATTTTAAACAGCCTGAACATAACCCCAGGGTCAGACACAAAAGTCAAGCAGCCTATTTTACATATATAACTATATATGTTTATTTTGAGTGACAAAACCATGAAATGCAAGGCAACATATTCATAAATAATGCTTCAACAACATAGAATTAATAGCTGCTTATAAATTTTAAGCTGACATATACACTTTGCTCACATTATATTCTAAGAGACACTCACAGTTTGTTACACATTGCAGAGTAATGAGATAGGAGTTATAAATATACTTTAATGTTTTATCAAATGAATTTCCAATAGTCAGTAAAATAGTTTAAATGAAACTGTAGTTCAACCAAAGAAATCAAGGTATGTCAGAAACAATGGGAAATGGGTAGGACAATAGTGGACTTTTATTTAATAAACTAATAGTAGCTGTAAAATGAAATGCAGATGAAATTTAGACTAAAAAATAGATTTACTCCTTAAGAGGATAGGTTGCACATGAAGTAGGGAACAGGAAAAAAAGGACTATTCATCTGACCTGGTGTTTTAATAAATATAATGCAAACAATTCTTCAAGATTGACTTATGCCAGACATTTTCAACACGTCAAACCCTGTTAAGATTTGTTCACTGTTACTTTATGTTACAGTGTAATAAAACTGCTTTCATAGATTCTCTCAGTATACCATAGATATATTTATATATTATATATAATATATATAAATCCTGTATCTATAGCTGGGATTCATACTAAAATACTTTTAAACCATTCTAAAGATTTGCTATATAATTAAAAATGCCTTTGCCTCTGTAACAATAACATTTGCCTCAGTGCAGTAAAGGTGCTTGTCATGTCTTCAGAAGTGCATCTCAAGGACCCGAGGCACTGCGATGGCCATTGGTAAAATGACTGGGACCAAATAACAACTCTTAAATTTCTGTGTACACAGGAAAAAAGCTGAAGATGAAAAACTAAGACAAGTAGTAAGATGTTCCCTTCCACATCTCTGCAGCCACTCCTTTTGGAACAAGAAGCAGAGAGAAAGGCTGAAAAGAAGAAACAGTCATACAAGAAAATTGTACATCCAAGCTGCATACTGAAAATTTTAGCAACTACTGAGAAGCAGTTCAGTTCAGGATAACCAGAGGCACTAGGCTACAACCACAAGAACAAATTCAATTTCAAAGCATCCTTCCAATGCCTTCAGGTATTCAACAGTGGAGCTCTTCACATGGTATAGAGAAGGTGCATATAAGCAAAGAAAATTTAACATACTTTAAGATACCATGTCAACCTCATAAAAACAAAAAGTAATTAGAGTACCCCTTAAAGTAACAGCTGAGATTTCGAAACTTAACAGGAAAACAAGTTCTGTATTCACAACACTAGCATCAAATCTGAATTATGCAAGCTATATGCAAAAAAACTAAATTTATGGAAATAAGTATAAGGAACCAGTTATTCTCCACTGTTCTTAGGATCATCTAAATCAAAGAAAATGGAATTTAATCAATAACATAGCAGTCAATATCAATTTAGTTGACTAAGTGTTGGGGTTTTTTTTTTGCAGTTTTTCAGGTTGGGTGTTTTTGGTTGGTTGGTTTGCTTTTTAGGCGGTTTTTCAGCAACTGAAATTAAACAGTCTTATTTTAGAAGATCTAATTAGAAAACTCAAGAATCATAGCAGATCAACTTCTTTCAAAGAATATTTGTTATATTTGGATTTTTAAAGTGATTTTTAAATGATTATTGGTGATTTTGCATTAAGTTTGCAGCCAAAGTATAAATCTAAGTTTAGACAAACAAACTATATTTAACCTGTTGGTTCACCAAACAGGTTCACTTATAGGAGAAAAATAATGGGGGGAAAAAAAAACAACTGTTATCCTGCTGTTTTGAGGTTCTCTGCTGATACTGCAACTGAGGAGTACAATTCATGTCCATTGTGACAGAATTAATTATGTTCACACAGCATACATAACCTGTACTGCTATGAACAGCACTGACTTGAAACTTGGCTCCCCGTATCACTGTGCTCACAGCCAAAACTGACCTTACAAAAGTGCAAAACATGCATTTCGTTCAAGGTATTATTACTGCAGTCAGTAGCTTTGACGTATCAGGTTCAAACTGAATGTAGTAAGAGGACACTGTATAGTTGGTGCCAACAGAATTAGAATTTAACAAGTGAGAATTCAAAAATACTCAATTATAAGCCAGCAGAATGGAAATCAAGTTAGAAGCCAAATGATCATCAGAAAGAATGAGACACATGCCAAGACTGGCCAAGAGAGTCCCTTTTTCTATTTTAATCACCAGCTAGGTTTGTGTTGAAGAATGAAGTCATCAGCAATTTGCTGTTGCACTAAGTCACCCAGATGCAGTTAGAACCAGAGCAGGGCATGTGGTCAGTATGACCACAGCATGCAGCAAGAGGGAACACAGAATCATCTGGCAACACACTTTTCTTGTTTCTGTTCAATGTCAATATGCTGGAAAAAGCAACTACCTGAGACAATGATGGAAACATTTTTTTTTAGGGGGGGCAGTAATGCATACCCATCCTGGTGGAAATTTAGATTAAACTTAGAGATTAATTTTGCCAGTTTTGCTGAGTTACTAATTCTATGAATCCCTAAAATTTCAAATTATACGTTACCCTAAAAGATCCTAGAATAAGTTACTGCACAGTTCTCCTATATTTTGAGAACTGTTTGCCCTTTGTTTTTTTCATTTTTCATTTATCTTCTTGCCATAGAAAGGATCACTTTCTTGACCATCTCTAATTGATCTACTTTAGGCCTGACAAAGTGACCCATACTTTCTTTCCTCTAGTCGTTTATGTCATGAATTAACGTTCCTACTAAGGAAGCAGAACTGTGTAAAAGTAATTTCTCATTAACAATTACATCTGATCAACTATGTCAACCATAGATGAGTTTAAGATCACTAAAGAGCTTTTAAAACCTTTCTCATAATCCATTAGCAAATGGAGCACTGTGTTGGTCTTACACTTTGGAAAACTGATGTACGAAGTATGAATAATCAATGCAAGGCCACAAAGGTAAATATCAGCCAAGATAAAAACGCCAAAATTCAGGCATCAAGTCCTCTGTGCAAACTATCGTAGTGTCTATATCAACTTACACTATAACAGAGTGATAAATCTCATTCAAAATTTGAAAGCCTATCCTATTAAGGAAGTTCTCCACAGAATTAAGAGTTTATCATGGTCAGTTTGTCATTTCAGATGGGACTTTTCCCTATTTTGTCTATTGTTGAGCAACATCAACACTTTAAATAAAGTCCTTAGTGTGATAAACCATGTGAAATGCATCTGTGTACACACATTTGAAAAGAACAAAGCAATTTCTATTTAATTGTTAATATATGCAAAACAGTTAAATGCTACACTGTTTCTTCTTCCAAAGTGAACCAACCATAATCTGTAATTCTATAACCAGTTTTCTATTTTTATTTACTGGAAGATCTCCTGTCAGAATATATGATGAAAATTATTCACATCCACTATGCTGATAATTTCTAACCTGTAAAATTTCAGGGAAAAGATAATGACAGGACCAGTTTACTGACCTGAAGAAGTTAAAACCAAAAATAATATTTAGTTCAGTGGGGAAGAACAAGATGTACTTCTTGTGAATTATATATACTGGTAAAGACTAAAGTACAAAGATGATGTAACATGTAATGAAGGGGGGGGTTGATGAGAGGAAATACAAAAAAAAAAACCCCTCCCTCTCACAAGTTAGGCACAGAGACAACACAAACACTATTAACCTGGCATTTAAGCAAGAAATTGTTTTCAGCTCTTTTGAGAATGTTTTCCCCTTTTCATGCACAACTAAAGAGATCCCAATTTTAATACCACACGTATCAATAGTGCCCTTGGAGAACAGCATGACTGGAATCTTAAGCCAAAAATATTAAATAGGAAAAGGAAAGACCTGCAATGCAATCTGCAGCTCACAGAGAAAATCAATTTAGAAGGAGGCTTAAAAAAAAAAAAAGAAACAAAGGCATGGTCCTCTGGTAGGTCTGATAACAATCTGAACAGAGGGTGACAGCGGTTAAGCAATTCCAGGTGTTTTCATGTGCACGTATATATTTGTAGTGCATCTGTGTCTATTTCATTCAGCTTTTACTTTCTTGGTGCTCTTCAGTAATCAAGTATTTGATTTGTAAGATGCTACATTAGTGCCAGCAGTCACAAAATGGTATGATAAATAACACTCTTCACAAAATATAAAAGCCACACTCTTAGTGAAGAAAGCATATCTTCAGCTAAGTGCAAATCAATAGCTCCCTTTAATGTTTTTTAAATAACTGCTCATCCACTTGGAAGAATCCCAGCTGCCATAAAAAGTCACACAAACTCCAAGCACTGCTCAGTTTAAATTTCTGCTCCATAGCTCACATCTTGAGTGCGAACAGGATATTTCTTGCTGAATTAGACCATAAGGAAATTCCTTTGTAGACCAAGTAAAAAGCCAAATCTGATAATTTTTCCATCTTAGCAATTAATCTAAAATCAGTTCTATTACAGAACCATTAAGTCATGGGTTCTTGTTTTATCACACGCTTTATAAAGACAGGTTTGCTACAACAGCCTTGAAGGGGACTGGCAGTTAGGTTCCCACTGGTCATGCTGTTGGGGAGAAACACTTTGGACAAACTGTGGTTCAACAGGACTGGGCTTTTGCAGTTCATAGCTGGGTGTCCCTCAGGGACTAAAGCCACAGAGTTAGTGCCAGGTGGCACCACAGATTTTGTAGGGAATAAAATTTTGTTTTGTTCTAGAACAGCATGTTTTACAGATGAGGTGGATGCACCAGATACTGATTCTTTTATCGCTTCATTTGGGATCTTGCTAGATCGATAACTGGGGGCATTATTTTCCATTATATCTGACCAGGCCCTGTAGTGAACCTCTGCAGATCCCCAGTAGTGCCTAATTGCAGACTCGGAGCGATGGCCTGTCACTGCCATTATTTCCCTAGGCCCCAATCCTGCTTCACAGAGTAGCTGGATGGTAGTAGTTCTGAGAGAATGATTGGTGTACCGCTGAGAGAGCCTGGCTGCCACACTTATCCTGGGCATCATGGTACCCAGGTAGTTCACACCCATTGGTTCTCTTTTGTACCAGACAGGCTGTTCTTGCATTTGCTCTGACGTTAGCTTTAGAGGGTGCAGGTAAAAGGCAGGGGGTTCTGGAGGCAACTTGGACAAATAAAGTTCCAAGGAAAATACAGGACAGTTTGGGTCCCCAGGCATATCATACATTTTACCCATTTTTTGAGGATCTTCTCCATTTTTGCCTTTGCCAGGATATCTAAACATAGCATATCGACGTCCATTCTTGTCCTTCTCAACAACAAATGCATCCGGAGCCAGATCTCTTAGAATTTCCCTCCCTCGCTTGGCAAAATGCAACTGCAAATCAAACCACACCTTGTTGACGAGTGCCAGGGGACTGTGCAAACCCAGCACACCAGATTGCTTAATCTTACGCAAGTCTTCAGCAGCTATAGGAGGATGGTGGTGAGTCTCATCCTTTCCCTGCATGCGCAGCATCTTCAGCACACTCATGAACACCATGTTTGCACTGGCAAACTCTTTGTCCTTCATTAAGCATATCTGACGATTATAAGGTGGCATTTTGAGATGCCGGTTTAAGCCAGCGCGCATTGACTTGTAGCTTGCCACACTGTAGGTATTTCCATCATGATTTCTTATTGTGTAATAAAACTCTCTTAAGATATCATTGAGTTCACTTACTGGGACCAATTCAAAGCTAGGATCCTTGCCATTTTTGGCCAGCCACTGTTTTAATAGGTTAGCTGCCCAGCCAGTCTGCTTGTGGGTGTTTTTGATGCTCTTAGCATCCTCTTCATCTTCCTCCAAGCCAAAGAGGACATCCTCAGGGAAGTTAAAATTCGTCTGTGCTGCTTCTTTATTTTCTGATGGAGTCTCTTCCTGTTTCAACTGCTTTTCGAAACAATTGATCAAAGTTGTACCATCAAATATGCCACAAGTATACGGCACACAGCGAACTACTTTATGATCTGAGAGCTGCGAAGTGTGGAGTAATACATAATATTTTGGATTTTACGTAACAAAAAGCAGGTGGCATTAACTGGATTTTTCAAATGAATGGCATGTCAATTCCATACCTCACTAGCCAATTAAAATGCAGCACGTCCTTCTTTTTTAACCATGGCATTACACATGCTTTAACTGATTTCACGGAAACCAAACCTAGAACATATACTACACAACAGAAGACAGAAAACCAGAAAACATCCTATGTCTTTTATCTCCCTCCTCCTAGCTCATCTTTCACTGCTAAATACCATTTTCATACACAATCTCTTTTTCCAAATTTTTTTACAGGTTTCAGGCTCTAACTGAAGAAAAATTCCAAAATATGCATCTTATACTGAAAATTAAACCTTAAAACTGTCATCCATTATGGTACTGGATTTCCTACATACCAAGTACTGACAAGGGGTTTTAACAGCTATAATCCACAGGTATCTTTGAAAAATGAAGTTCCAAACAACCTTTCTTTATCTTAATGGAAAGACAGAGTGAGGCATAGTTTATACTCTAAAATAGTGGCTAACTTTGCAAGATTACTTTCAGCAAGTGAAAACCAGAATATTGTCCAGTATATTTTCTTCTTGCTTTGAAATACAATTTAGATTACGTGTACCTTGAGGCACTAAAGAATTTGGAAGTGTTGTCTAGAAGAAATTTATTTTATTCCTTTTAATAACATGAGTTCTGGTTAATAGCATGAGGTGCTTTGTGAAATATCTATAGACAGAACGTAAATTATTTATGAGTCATTTTAAATAGCTTTATTTTAAACTTTAAATTTCAAAGCAAGTTCAACAAATTTTAGACAAGGAATCCAGAGGTATTGCAAGTTATCCTTTATCATGATGTAGCTATTCCTAAAGAAGGTTTCTTTTCCTTTTTTCTTCTCCCATGATATATGGGAATCAAACATTAGAATTAAAATTTTAATTTCTGAATTAATGTAGGAATGAGAGTACTGCAATAATTTATAATGTATTTGTAGCTATATAAAGCCTATCAGACAAAGATTGGGAAGTCTTTTCTTTGCATGCTAGCTGTTTTAGCAGACAACTTTTAGTCTGCTCAAGATTTACCAACTTGCCTACCTACAAAAATCCCATCAGAAAACTTCTGAAAAAATTATCAGAAACTCACGCAGCAAGTAACAGTGAATCAGAAGAAGAATAATATAAACTTGAGAGAAATTAGAAAGGATGACACAAAAGAAACTAAAATTGTTTAATTATAATCAATAATCTCCTGTGGATTGTAACTTTAGAATTTTATACAGAAAATCAACAGCCTACCTGTGTTGTTCCCTCAGCAGGTCGCTTGTTTGCCGAAGTATCTGTTGGCGGCCTGCTTGTCTGGTTTTCTGAGGGGTCAAGAAATTGTTCATTTGCAGTATCTAATCAGTACTAATTTGAAGGCAATATTCAAATCTGTTTCACACTAATCATTCAGTATGTGACATATTTTATATCTGGCCCCAGTTTTCAATTTTAAGTATTCAAGTTTGATTAATGCATTCCTTTCTTTTTAAGTTTGACAGTATACTAAAAGCAGCTTATGAGCACTTCCTTGCCTGAGGACAAAGTATAACTTCAACCTCTCCTCCCTCTGTATGTATATTAATAAGCTATTCAACTAAAAAATAACAAAATTATTAAATATTTCCATACAAAAAAAGGCATGACTGAAAAAAGGATGTTTAAACAGACTGCAAAATATTTAACTGATGCAGGGAGACTAAGTACCTTTTGTAGCTCAACCAAACATTAAACCAGGAATTTAAGAAGCTTCTTTAATATTTGATGCAAATATATAAATTCAAATTCTGTACTCATTCCTTTTAATTTTAATGAGAGCTTATCAGCAACACTGCTGGCCCAAATCAGTGTTCAATTCTGGTGAGAAATTACTACGGTATAAAGTAAATCTATGGAAACTGCATAAAATGAGACATTCTGTGGACACATAGGTCCTTCCTTTTGTCACTGTATCTCATCAGTCACAACCCTTTTTATGTTGTCTTACATCACTTCTATTTGCTGTAGAGCTAAGAGTCACTATAAAATATAAATGTCTAACTCTATAGAGCATGTATTTTAGCAGAGGTAACTTAGATACAGGAAAACAAAATGAAACTAGTTCTGATGTCAAGTTCTGCTTGAGTTCCTTCTAACATTATACTCGGCCAATGAGGCATTTGCTATAACTTCAACACTTACAAATCTGGAAGACCTCTTATAAAAAAATTTCAAGGTATGTAAAATCAGAAGTGCAGACAACCATCAGGGCAGGACCAAAGACTGAGAAAAACTATTTTAAATAATTAATCTACTTATTATTACTTGAACACTTATTGTATTTAGACACTTTATTTAAGTATTTTAAGTGTACTCCTTTGGAACTAGGTTCACATTCAGTTGTTTTTTTCTACCATTTTGTTTACTTTTAAGTGTTGTGAAAATTAAGTTAAAATTATACTTTCAGTATGCCTTTGCATAGAAAGGTAGTTCATATTATTCTGAGAGGCTGTGTTAAAATTAAATACTAAGTTCTTAATGACAGGAGTTTCTGACTTCATGCTAGGAATTATATAAATGAATTTCTAAACAAAACAAAGCTTACAGAGCCACACTGCTGACTCCAAGGGGAGTTTACTTTCAACAATGTCTGAAACAGATCTGTTGTAGAGATAATTTTTATATTGAAAATTTCAACAGAAACGCAACCTAGAAGAACCACCTCTGTAAAACATTAAGAAACAATTTTCTAGAGAGTGCGGTTTTATGTTTCCCTGCGACCACTATCTTCCTCTGCCAGTGTCAACATTCAAGCATAACTTACCGATCTTGGATGCTGCAATGGTGGGTGGTTCAGTAGGAGCTGTACTACTAAATGCAGGGAGAGGAATCTTCATCTGTAGGGGCGCTCGACTGGCAGTCGCATTATAAAGTCCTGGAGTACCCACTGTGGGCAAAGAAGTCCTTGTGGTCTGGGCAACAGGATGTGTAGTAGGAACAGCCTGTACTGCCAATGTTGTGCCTATTGACCCAGCACTGGCTGTAGAGTTCCTCAGAATACCAGGACTGGGCACATGTGGGATGTTATTTGGTTTAGGTGTGTTAGTTGATGCCAAAGACACTGTAGTTTTGGTAAGGCTACCAACTGTAGACGAGTTTTGTACAGATATAAATTCCACGTTGCCTGACGGCTGGTTAGAGACCAAAGTCCCTGTGTGGCCTTGCAGAAGCTGAGTCTGGGATGACACTGCCACAGGTACATGCAGGATTACAGGCAAAGACTGCAATGAGACAGACACTGACTGAGTGCTGCCAGTGGGCACTTGGTTAGTGCCTACAACTGTAGCCGTGTTAGCTGTGGGAAGCACTGCTGTTGTCAAAGAGCTGGTGGAGGACACTGGAGTCTGAAGCTTAGGATGTCCACTGACAACTGCTGGAGAAGCAGCAAGACTGGAAGCAGGCACTACACACAAAAAAATAATAAAAAAATTAAGCACTTGAATCAAGTGGGAAGTTTTACTGCAACACAACAAATGGAAACAATTTATGATGAGGGCAGTGAGTCACTGGAACTGGTTGTCCATAATGACTGTGAATGCCCTATCATTTTAAGTGTTCATTGTCAGGCTGGACAGAGCTTTGAGCAACTTGATCTTGTGAAAGATGGCCTGGCCCATGGTGGCAGGGTTGGACTAGATGGCCTTTAAAGGTCCCTTCCAACCCAAATACTTTTATGAAAGAAGTAGTGCATAATTACTTCTTTTTTGCAAATAAAGGCTATAAGTACTGTTTTTCTGTTGTACAGTCTCATGTTCAATGGCCTGGTTAAAGATACAGTCAATACTGCATTTCTGCTTATAAGAAATGTCAGGAAAAAGATATATAGAGAATTATGACACAGGCTTGAAGAAAGCTCCAGGATTTAACTGCTGAAAACAAAATACAGCATTTTAACAACCCATTATAGAAATGGCAGAGCAACTGATGCTTCACAAAACATAAGAAAAGAAAAACTATGCCAGTTATGAATAACTTGCCTTGTATAGGTAAGACCTTTTATCCAGAAGGTTCTACCAAAACCAAGTATTAATGTGTCAGAGAAGATATTGACTTTTAATTTTTACAACCAACGACAGTGAGACTATAGTGAATAAATTAATGGTGAGTTTGAGTTTATATTCCCTATAAAATTTTAATCTAGAAATTCTATTTTTCAACATGACTTCTTTAAGAAATGTGGTTTATTGAAGAAATTGCTGTTTAGTTTCCCACTCAATGTCCATATTCATTAGGTAGAGGGAAGGGTGTCATCAGCATCCTATTATGATCAAGTACAATAAGGGCCCTGAGATGTGTTTCAGTTCTTGGCAGCCTGTTTTATTGCCATACAGCCTCTACTGAAGCATCTAATTTACCACAAATTCTGCTTTGCCAAATCAACACATTTTTTCCCATACCTGGTAAGCATACTACACAAATATAAACTGAGAACGCACTAGAGAAATAAAAATAATTATTTTTTTAGGTCATAAAAAAGGAGTAAAATCCATTTTTTTTTTTTTTTAACAGAGTTTTGCTCTGTTTGGCTAGTTACTTCTTTAATAGAAAGCAACAAAATTTTAAAGAAATATATTTATAGTCCCTAGGGAGTTTCTCACCTGGATTCACAGGGGCTTGAAATGTTGCTGGTGTGCTTTCTCCTACATTCCTCTTTGACTCCAGCATTTGCCTTACTGTGCCAGCATTTCTAAGGAACAAAGTTTGAGTTGGCATTTCTCTCAAAAAGCCATATAAAGTGTATTTATGAACAGTACAATGGCAAAAAAATCCCTAAGTTTACAGCTGTTATTTTCTTTGAGATTTTTTTACAAAACACACTTTTTGCTTCTCAGGCAAATTAACTTGGGATATTTCCCAAAGAAAAAGAAGTATGGAATTATTTATAAATTTGCAAGTTCTTGTACCAAGCTTGTCTTGCACCATGAGAATTTTCCTGTTCTTAAAATTAAACTTCCACTATTGTATATGATTTTAAACACTGAAATTAATGCTAAATAGATTTAACCAAGAATGGGTTCAATTTGGTCAATTTATGACTTCTGTAAAAGGAAATTAAATTTTTCAAGTGAAGATCAATGAAGGAGAAGGAAAAACACTTTAATTTAAAAAAAGGAAATACAGAGATTATCTGAAGTGTCCTATTGTACATTTAACACTGTGTCAGTGATGTGCTTTGCTTACCGATATGTGGCATTGTTTACATTTGCAGTGTCGGGTGCTGCTTTCCCTGGAGATACAGGTGCATTTGCCACATTCTACACAGAATGAGAGAGAGAAGCCATAACAAAACAACTCTAAATCATCTTGCAAACTTATGCTTTCATTCTATTTCATATCCATTCACTGTTGTGTGAAAGATTCATTTCCTGAAGTCAACATTGCAGGAGAATTTGACATTATTTTACAACTACACAAAATCTCCTTGGTCCCACTGCCTCCCTCTCCTTTATCCTCTCTTTCCTCTTCGCCCTCTCATCCCTCAGAATCAAGGTAGTGGGATGCACTTTTACTTACCCTGTACTCTTCATACTGAAGTAAATTAGACTCAGTTCTATACAGTTTAAGGTGTTTTCACACTAAACATTGTTAAAGAAGCTTCTGTACAATTCAGAATTACATAACAAATGTTAAGACTTGTTTAACGATACCAGACAAACCCGATTTGTCAATGCCATTGAATAAACAAGTCACATCTTTCTAAATATAAATTTTCTTTATTTTCCAACATAAGGTTTAGACTAACTCAGAAAAAAAAACCCAGACCCGAACAAATCTAGCTCTTACTTCCTGTCTCTTCTTCAAGTCCTCCTTAGCTGCTCCAACCCGCTTTGTCAATCTCGCAATTTTAGCCTAAACAGGAAGATGAAAACAAACAAAACCATAAATCCCCAAGAACCATCAAAGAAATCTTATAAACGAAAATAATTTTGACTATCAAATCAAAGGCTATTTGCATATCAGGGAAATTATTCTTCCTTGAAATACAGTACAACTATGTTACTTTCAACATTATTATAGCAGAAGGACAAACGTATGCATCACAGTCAAGGTATCTTAGAGACAAGTTTTAGTTATTTTCCTTCCTATTCACAACTGCAGAAACTGAATACATCTGCCACATTCACACAAACCTACATAAATGGAAGTCTTACATGATGTTATTGATTTGACACTCTAGTTGATGGGTAAAGACACTGATAAACAAGTATACTGAAAACATCTTAAAAAGCACTTAAAAGGTCAACATAAAATGTCTGTGGCAACAAGAGGAAAGAGTTGTTCAGTGGGAACTGATCTGGCAAACTCCGTATTTCTTTTAATGAAAAAAGTAAGACGGCCTTATTGTTCAAATTTGTTATGAGATAAGCTTTTAATTGTCTTGTCAGTTCAAAATTCTTTTTTGTGACATTCTTCATGTGACCACTAAGTACATATTTTCTATAAAAAATGCAGGAAAGCATACTTCATTCAACACTAGCTATTTGTTTCCTTGCTAGAACATCAACTATTTACACTCCGAGGAAACATGTGATGTAGGATGTTCAAAGTCCAGTGCTACTGTCCTTTCCTTTCTCTGTGTTCCCATTTTAAGCAAATTTCCAGCTTCCTAAAGACCTTAGATATTTTCATACTTGCATTAAAAAAAAATGTCTAAATGGAACAGAAGAGTGGAAAAGCAGTCTACTAACAGATAATGAATCAGTTTGTCAGATGAAAAACACACTTTGGGGTTTCTGTATGATTAATTGGTTGCTTCCCTCATTCTGAGTAGGAAAATAGTTTTTCAACTCAAAAGTAACATTAGTATTTGCTGCTCCCCCCACCACCTCCTCCTCTTGCAGAGTCAAAATGGTTTCCTTACTGGCAACTCTAGGAACCCTATGACTTAACATTGAGGAAGCTATTTTTCAATTTGACCATAGTATGGAGCTGAACACACTCACCTGCATTTCAGTAAGCACAGTTTTATGCCTCTTGTTGCATTCTACTTTCTCCATTCGGGTTTTCAAGTCTGCCAGAGTCTTATCAAATACTGCACACTGTAAAGCGGTAAGTTTTTCTTCTAAAAGTCTCTGGATAATCTGCAAAATTGTTATATTAAAAAAAAAATGCAATCCCAAAATTTGGGGACAACTGTTGTGCCTTATCAATCAAATGAATCTACAGTCATTGATAAGCATGTGGTTGCACAGCTAAATTTTGATATAATTTTGGAAAATATAAATGGTATGCCATTAATTCATCATATTAATTTCCTTGCAGTATAATAAGGGTATAAAATCTTACTATATATAAAAAGAACCTTAGCAACAGAAGGTATTATTTTAAAGTGCAGTGCTTAAACAAGTTAATTGTTCTTATTTTCTATTTTTGAGAGGGACGTTGGCATTCAAAGAACAGAAACTTAAGACATTCAAGAAAAACTTTTCTTTGATATATTTTCTCCTAGCAAAAATTCAGTGTTGCCTTTTTTGCAGAACCTAAAAATGTAAGAAGAAAAGACTGGTTTTCACAAAGTTTACTTGATAAAAGTTACTTAATGTTTCTCTCCCTTCTATACTTCCTGCAGTGTAAAAAGTTTTCATAGGAAATGAAAAGAAATAAGCCACTAATGTGGTTCAGTTTTTGCCATCCTAATCCTAAATTAATGAAGTTAAAACACATGCTAGCTAATGAACTAACAGAAGAACAGCACAATTTTATTTTCTTCAAGACCATAGGTTTCTTATACAGCAATGGTGCAATTAGGCTATTAAGAGCTCTACAAAAATCTGCAAAATGCCAGGTGGATTATACTCTTCTTTGGAGACTGCCTTTTTTTTAAAGCCAAGCAAAGAATAAAGTGCATCATGTATAAATCATCATGGTGAAATACATCCTTTAGTAACATTTTCAGTCTAGAGTCACATGAGACTTCAAGTATTTTATACATTTCAAATGTAACTCCTGTAACGTAATTTTCAAATGGTATTTGGTCTCTTCTTAAAAGAAGGGCTATGTAAAACTTTATATAAATTAAGCACCTTTGTCATTTGAATTACATCCAATGTTCAACTACAAAAAAGAGAAAATGTCTGGGGACACAGAGTGTGTGCAGAAGGACTCCTAAGTCAAAGATGGTAACACAAGTGACAGGTGTGTGTATATGTTCTTTGATCTGCAGCTATGTTTTACCTTTTGTAATTTTAGGTCAACATCCTTTCTGGCTGTAATTTTGACTTGGACTTCTGCTTCATAATCTTCTCCCATGTACCGACGATGTTTAGAATGAACATTGTCCATGTCCTCAGATTTGGAACGCTTTCTTTTTGATGCTTCACCTGGAACAATTAGATAGAACTGCTCGTGGGAAACTCCCAAACAAACAGGTATCTTCAGAATGCCATAATTACTATGAAGTTGTTCTCAGTTTAAGCTTTTTCATGCTAAACCAGCAGGAATGCCTTTGGAAAAATATGCTTGATGACATCAAAGTACAAAACTAGTCCTTCTGGTATCTGTACATTACTGCCCTGTTAGTGAGTTCTGCTTTGTGATTCACCCAGTCGCTGGCCCAAATGCAAAACGGTTATAGTACCACCACTCCTCTCTCCAGAACCTCCCTCCAGCTCCTCCTACTCCTATTAGCACCATCCTATAATGAAATATGGCTTCTGAGAAGCAAAATAAAACTTTCTACCAAAAAGGAATGCTCTTCTCAGAATTCCAGCCAAATAAAACTACATCTCATTTAACTATGCCAGCAATTAACTGTATTTATCTGCCATGAAGATTTAACTTGTACCTCAAACTTTCCAACTTTTTTTGCACTTCTTGGTTAAGATGGAAAGTAAAAATCTAACAAAAGGCTCAAAACAGAACTTGCTTATAAAGGTAATTTTCATCACAAATGATGAAGCATAAAAGAACCAAAGAGACCTCATTCACTCCTCCAGCTCCTGGCACTGTGTCCAGAACGTTCTCAAAGACAAGAGGGACATCTGCTTTTAAATAATCCTCAGATTATGTACAATGACCCAAGGAACTACAGGATTAGCAGTTTTACCTCAATCCCTGGGAACACAATGGAGCAAGTAAATCTAGACAGAAATCATCCCAACGCCTATCAAGAAGGTGGTGATGGGGAACAGAATGGATTTATCAAGGGGAAATCACCCATCATCAGCCTGATAGCCTTCTACAGTGAGAACACTGGCTTGGTGGATGAGAGGAGAACTTCTTTAATAATGCTTCTGACACCCTAACCATCCTCAAATTCTTGATGTATGACATAGATAATTGTACTGGCTCAACTGTTGGGCTCCAGCAGCCATGATTATTGGCACATAGTCTAGCTGGAGCTCAGTAATGCACACCAGCACATGCTACTGGCACCAACACCACCATCTTCATTCATGACCTAGATAATGGGGTAAGCAGGTGTCTGCAGCAACGTGCAGGTGATACAAAACTGGAAGGAGTGATTTCTACACTTCTAAGTGGTTATGCTGCCATTCGGAGTCACACTGACAAACTGGAGAAATAGGCAATCAAGAACCTCATGAAGTCTATGAAAAGGAGATGCCCAAGTGCTACACTTGGAGAGCAATAAAACCATGCATTCATTAGTACAGGCTGGGAATTCACTGGCTGAAAAACACCTTTTCAGAAAAGGCCCTGGTGGTCTCCATGTACATGAAGTTGAACATGGGCCAGCAATGTGCCCTGTTGGCAAAGAAGGCCAACAACATTCTTGTCTGCCTGAGAATGAGTACTGACAGCAGGCTGAGGGAGGTACTCGTTCCCCTCTAACCAGGGAATGTGAGTCTGAACCTTGAGTCTTTTGTCTAGTTCTGGGTTTCTAAATACAAAAAAATATGTGAGCATACTGGAGAGAGTACAGTATGTAAGAGTGCAGGGTCACCAAGACATTTTAGAGATAGGTGCATTCGTCAAGAGCTGGAATTGTTCAATTGAAGAAGGCCATTGAGGAGAGATTTTATCATGTGTGTGAATTACCGGACAGGTGGAGAATGAACAGAGCAAGACTCTGAGTAGCAGTGATAGGACAAGAGAAAAGGATGTAAATTGAAATATAGGAATTTCCACTCAAACATTTAAAAACCTTTTTACTGTGAGGGTGATCAAACACTTGGATCAAAACATGGAAATCTGTGGAATCTTCACCTGTGGAAGTACTCAAAACCTGTCAGGACACAGTTATGGGCAAAGCGCTTTCTAGTTGACCTGGTTTTTAACTGGGGCAATGGACTCGATAATCAAATTCCAAACCTAATGATTCTGTGCTTCTAACACATACAGCACAGTGAAACACAACAGTTTCAACATTACATACTTTTTTCTATTTGTTTCTCTTCTTCTTTGTGGGCTTCTTCTCCTTCTTTATCTTCACACTCCTTTTTTCTCTCCCCCTCCACCTCTTCTACAAACAGAAGAAAAAAAGATCCACGTCTCACTTTCTCAGATCTACAAAAGTCTTGTAACAGACCTACTTTGACTAATGAATTAAGAAAACACATGAAAAAAACATGTGAGGAAAGGCAAGGGAAATAAGTATGACAAATAGGGAATGCAGATATGAAAAAAAATAAGGGAATACCCTCAAAACAAAAATTTTAACTATCATGCAACATATTAAGACTCACTTTTGAATTTACTTAACATTTTAACCAGAATTACTGAACTGTAATTATGAGGGAAATATGTTTCAGTTTACCTCTGAAACAAAATGATGTTATTTCTAATGCAGCTGAAGTTCTCAACAAATTTTAGCTTACTTTTCCATTTAGGGACAAAGCATAAAAATTTCAGTAGCAAAAAGCTAAAATATTAATGTTTCTCTATTTACAATTGGCAATTTCAACCACAATCTTAATGTAAGGAAAGGCCTAGACTCAGATAAACAAATATAAATTTTAATTTGAAGATTCTTGCTAATACAAAGTATCATAATTTAGGACTAGCTTTTAAAAAATATTCAGTTTAGGAAATGCTTAAAATAAGAACAATCTGAAGCCACCAAACACACAAAGATAAAAATGGTAGCACTTCCTGAAAATTTTTATTATATGTTCCATGATGTATTTCATACATATGTGAATGAAACAAGCTTCCATTATGTGTTTCTGTGCTTGCTAGCTACAACACATAACTATTACTTTTAAGATTAGAGTAAAATCTATCCAGAATATAAGAGAGCAAGTAAGCAGTTATGCACATCTTGATCTGTACACTTCTTCATTTTCTTATACTCATTCTGTTATTACAGAAGTTTTTTAATGGAAGTTCAGGTTGTAAAGGTATGCTTGATGCTCTCTTTAACATTAAGTCTCCCTCCTACTACAAAGAACATTTAAATTATTTAAAACAAGTTACCTAATAAATCAGAAAAAGTAGTCAAAACCCAATAACCTGGCATTATGGTATTTTAATTTTTCTTATTAATGTAAAAATAAAATTTGTAATACAAATTCTTGAATCCAAATCTGATTTACTTTTAAAGTAATAAATTAGCTTTTCAAGACTTACAGATAAGCTTCATGCATTTAATTGCTATGAATAAAATAGGACTCGTTTACCTAGGAATTTAAAGGAGAATTGCTAAATTCAAGACAACTTTTCCCATAATTCAGAGATTTTAAAATTCAGCTGAAAGACACAAATATTCAATGGAAAGACACATACCTAGAATGTGTCTTGTTTAAAACAAGCTTCAAAGCTAAGTTTTTTTTCAGTTCTACATAGAGGACAAGTAATTTCAGGGATGAGAAGGTCCTTTCCTTACTAACTTTCATTACCATGAACAAATCCAACTCATTTAACTAAAAGTGGTTTAAACATGATGCACAGCTAAACTCTCCAGTTAAGTAGAAAAAAATTTCACAAGTGGTTGTCAGCTTAGTTTCCACTGCTAAGATGTAATCTCTTTATCCTGATGCTGGACAAGCAGAAGCAATGAATGCAACCTTGTCAGCCTCCTATGAACTTAATGTATCACAGTAAAGTTTTCCTGTTTCCTAATTTATTCCAATAATTTTTCATTTGATTTCTTTAACTGCCATTTTATCAATGTTTCCTCAAAATCACCTACTATAATCCTGAAATATTTTTATTGAGTGGTCAGTTCTACTTTCTCATCAAGTTATGAGTTTTGTACTTATGTGCACCACTTTGTAGACAACCACTATGAATCTCACCTCCCACGTTTCTTTCTCAGTCAGTCAGATTGTAAATTTCTTCTCCAGTTCTTCATATTGGCAAACTGTGACATCACTAGTTACTATTCATTTTAGGCAAATTATTAATTCTATCACACAGCACAATCCCTGGAACTCTAAATTTATTTTTTATTCTTCAGCTGATTACTTCCTCCACAAGGACTTTCCATTTTACTCTTTCATTTACAAAATTTCTTGGTAAGAAATCACTTGTGTTTGGATATCCAAGAGAATTCACATCAGTGCTTCCTTGTCACGTGCTTGTTTGCTTACACAAAAAGCTCCAAGACTTTCTGATGTATGATCCCTTATTACAAAAATCTGTGACAACATACCTATTACAGTTACTAATTCCACTTGGTAAAGACATTGTATTAATCTGTCCATTTGAATAAAGTCGTCTAGTAGCATTTTTTTTTTCCACTGTTTAGCCATGTTTGTTTCTATCTGGACTTGTTGAAATCTCACTTCTTAACTGAGCAGTTTGCACCTGTTTCTCCAATATAGCATCTTGAAATTACCTCCATATGGTCTCCACATTTTTAATTTGCACAGACTCTTTCCAAAAGTTACATTTTATAAGGTAACTCTATCTGTTTTCTTGCACAACTGTTTCCTGCCTATGCAACCTCTCTACTATTATCTTTGTTGCTGGTTAAGGCAGAACATAATTTCTTTCATTTCATGAACAGTCTCAGTTACAGCCACACAACTCTATGAGTCAAATTGTTATTAGCCAGTAATAAAACAACTAGTCAAAAGAATTTGTCTTGTCACCAAAATTTAGAATCTTAAAAACCTATTGCTGGATACATTAATTTTAAACTTCTGCAAATGGTAGTCCAGTATTTAATATTCACTTCAGTCTTTTTGCTCCATAGCAAATTCCTCTGTGACCCCAGAGTGTTTTCTCACTGAATAAGATGAAAAAAGTAAACTTAATGGCTTTAATGAGAGAACTCAAGCTGCAGTGAAAACAAAGATAACCTATTTATTTGTACTGTTTATTTCATGAAAGGGACTCATAACACTACAATTTTGACACAACTACGCACAGCCTTCTTTCCCCCTACTTCACTCAGCTCCAATAGTTTCTGGAAGACTTTATGTGCACAACAATAGTATAACTTTCTCAATCTCACTTGACAACAGCTAATGCCTAAATAAGATGCTTAGCAGAAACTATGGAACCTACCTCATCTCCATTGAACTAGCATTATTTAAAGGTAAATACTAAAAAGGAGGAGTCTAAAACAGGGCTGGTACTTAGCTCTGTTTCTCTATCTGTTTTAAGAGACTCAAGACTCAGAATGCCACAGTCTGATCATTAGTAAAACAAGATTCAAGAAACTGTGGTCACTAACATCCCAGAGATTAAAACCTGAATCTTAATTAAGCTATGAAATTTCTACCCAGTCAGGCATATTTAAACACACTTGGGTTAATATGGTCATAATTTAATAAAAGCTATATGGGGTAAGGGAGAAGAAAGAGGGGAGGGAAAAAGCGCAACAAAATAATTCCAAACCCAAGATAACCTGAAACATCTTTCTTAATTACAGATAAAAGAACATTATTGACTTATCTGTAAATTATTAATTTGTTTCATTTTCGGAAGTGCAGTAGTATAATAATGACTGCCCATTGTCCAAAAGAAAAAAAGCTTAAAAAACTGTATTAAACAGTACACTACAAAGGACATCTACTGAGTTTAACTTAAAGAAATATTCTGCTAACTACATGAAGAGATTCCACACTTAATATTTAAAAGCATCAATGAGTTGCCATAGTCAAAGAAAACCCAGATAAAAACCACTGGGTTAAATGAATAAAAGCTATATGATATAAAAATAATATATGACATGCATTTTTCATTAAACTGTTTCAATACTGTCTTTCAGTGAGAAAAAAAAAAAAGTTAAAAAAGAAGATGAGGCACACCTGGATTATATGCATGTTTTCCTTATCATTTATTTGCATGCTAAAGAAAGATGAAATACCTTCTTCCCTGTGAAAGCAATAAATGAATGCAGTTCCTCTTCTCCCAAATCCTTCTGTTCCCTCACAATTACTCATCTTTCCTCTTTTTCCACCCACTACCTCACCCAAGTAGCCAAATTTACAGAGTATGAAAAAATCCCAAAGCAAACCAACAAGAAAACAACAAAAACCCTAAAACCAAAATCCAAAACAAATAAACAAAAATAAAAACAACCAAAATCTGGAAGATGACCATGTTTTGGTGCAAAGTTTTTTTCCTGTGCCTCAAATACCACCCTTGAAAACTAAGACTACGTAACATTACTGGTGGATAAGATTGCCTCTTTGATTTAAAAAACCTGACACAAGTGTGTCATTCTAAGAAATGAACATCCCAAACTTAAATGAAAACTAACAATTTAGAAAATTCTTACCTGGAAGACTCGACTTGTTTAGCAGTATCCCTTCGACAAGTTCCTCCTTCTCATCACAGGGCTCATCTTCATCAGACAGTACTAAGAAAGCCTCTTTTGGCAGACTTTCATTGCTTTCCTGTTTGGATGGTGAACCCAAACAATTGTCTATTTTCTCTTCTAAATCTGGGACTGTGTCATCCACTGGAAGCAGAGAACCTTTAGAAAAACAGCTCAGATCATCTTCAGCAGGAGCTAGTTTTTCCAGAATTGGAATAATGTCATCCGTTTCCATACAGTCCGTATTGTCCAAGATACTGTCACTTGGCTCATCTATTGTCTTTGAAACAGTGGTTTCTGAAAGTCCTGCACTGCCTTCTTGTATTTCCTGGTCAGTTTCCATACTGCTAGAGATGGCTGCTTCTCCAACAACCTCTTCAACAGTTACTTCTTCAGTCCTCTTTTCCTCACCAGATGAACTGGAATTAACAGGTAAATAATTTGTTTCTCCCTTCTCTTCAGAAGAGTCACTAATATCACAGACTGATTTACTTTCAACTTCCAATGGGATAGCATTCTTTCTTTGTTCCAAATGATCTTTTCTATTATTTTCTTCATGGAAGCTATCTTTACTGCTACCAACTCCATTTTCAGCCTCACAATTTACTGTGATGTCAGTATCTTTAGCTTGCTCAGGAGTAACATTTTCTGAAGAAAGCATTAGAGGTTTGGATTCTGTGTCATTGACTATGCTTCCTGTCTTACTTTCAGGGCATTTGGTTTCACTAATTTCATCACAAGCTGTTTGGCCTTCTTCAGTGTTAACACACAAGTCAACCACGCCATTAATTTCTTTCTTGACTTCCGTACAATCTGTATTGCTTAAAAGGGAATTTATGTCAGAATCTCCATTCTCATGTTTTCCATTTAACAGTTTCACTTCAGTTGTCTTCAACAGCTCCTCTTTAACCTTATAGACAGCTTCAAGTTGTTGCCGATCACTTACTCTCATTGTTTTTCGTGCTTTAAAGACTTTTTTCTGAGGTTCCTCTGTGCTATCCATCTTAGCCCTTAAAAAAATTCAGAAAGAACTGTGAAGATAAAAATTTATCATTGTCATATTACACTGCTACTAAGAAAGACTGCAGTGTTTAGTACATTTTAAAGTAAACCCGTTGAAATGGTACTGACGAAGAAACACCTGTCAATACTTAAATTTTATATGACTTCCCAAAAAGTGAATCCAAGTTTCTCTATATGCTGCACAAACACATTTATGCAAAGGTCACACTACGACATCATGCAGTAATAGTCTAACTACACATTTTAGACCTTGTCTCATAGTATTCTATTAAAAATAGGTATTATACTAGGGTAAGAGCCAGAAGCCCCTCTTCTCATAAAAAGTTAAAAATAAGTGTAAACTAATGGATCAAGAATATTTTCATCAAAATATTTCATTTCATAAGTTACAAACAGAATAACTGGGGCAAATGACAAGATTCTTATATCAAGTCACTTTTAAGAAACTTCATTATATACAAAGAATGTCTCAATGTATCATCAAGATATTTTTTTCTGCATAAATAGAATAAATTTTCATCCTCTACAAATATACAATGGTTAAATGAACTTGGATTTTTAGACCATTTTCAATCAGTTTGCAGTAACATTTTACTAAATCTATTTGTGGCCATAAAAACTACAGTTATTGGAGTACCTTGTAAAAACCTCTCTCTTTCAAGGAAAACTGCTGGCTTTGCCCTCAACCGTTACATTCATTCCATCCACCCACACAAGTATTACAAGAAAAATGTTAGAAAATCTATTTTATCAAATCAAAACATGGAGTTAAATCCAGCATTACCTAGGAAGCAATAATGATTTTGTTGAAATACAACAAAATCTGGTTTCATGTGTTTCCATTAAACAAAACAAATCCATATGGACTTTTAAAATATATTTTTTCCCCACGTGGTCTTGTTTAATGGCCTAGTTTTAAAGGATGAACGTATGATGATGTTCAGAAGCAGAAGGCGGCTAAGAAAGTTCCTATGTCCTAAATGTAACTCAAGAACTAAGATCTTGAATCATCTGGTGCTAACCAATTTACAAACCACCATAAAGTTACTCCCATCAAGCATACAGCTTTATTAAGTTTCTCAAAAATATGCAAAAATTATATTAACGGTAATTAAAAAAGAAAAAAATCAGACAGTTATCTCAATATGACTCTTTTTGCCCACAAGGACCAGATAGCCAAATGTTTATAACACTGACACAGCAGAATGTCAAAGGCAAAGGATGCACCTTAAATATGTAGTATGATTAATTTTGTGTCGGCTCCCAATTAATTTTCATTTACAGAGCTAAGAAATTAACAAATAGACTGCATTTTGTCTATTCAGGTGGCATATAAATGATTTAAAATTATTTGGTAAAAGAAAGCAGGACTACTGCCAACACTAGCTCAGATCAATGACAGTTTTCTGTAACCACAAACTCAAGAGCCTGAGGAACGTGGAATGATTCTTGGGGGTGTCCTGTGCCAGGCAAGAAGTTGGACTCAGTCCCTGTGGGTCCCTTACAACTCAGGATATTTGACAATTCTACAAGCAAAATTCAGCAGATGCAACAGTCTCTAAATAACAATGGCTTCACTCAATTTTGTAGCCAACGTCATCTGTAAGTTTTATTTAGGCAATGCTAAGATTGCCCTTTAGCTTTCTCTTCAGCAGACTGAAGCTGTCAAGCCCCCTCAGCATCTCACCATGGGTCATATGCTTTAGCTCCTATCATTTTGGTTTGCTGGATCTTTCCTAACTTATTTGGAATAATTTTTTGTGAAGAAAATTATTTCATATTTATCCCTAACTACAATATTCTACATTGTAAGGTAAGAATATATATTCTAAAGTACAGTATGAATGCTACTGTAAACCTCACAATCACGATGTACATTACAATTCTAAGGCTTATTTTATACGCAATTAACGTGACCTGACAAAAACACGGACAAAGCATAAAGCAATTTTTTTATATTTCCTTTTAACTTAGCACTGAGCTTCCCTTACCCTTTTTTTTGAGTTCTTTTCTGCAAAACAATCTAGAATTCTCAGATTTCAGTCACTGATAGTGCTTAACACTTTGACGCACATCTCAGGAACAGATGAACAAATTTTGACAAAAAGTTGTATCAGGTTTATTTATGAACTCTCAATACCATTATGATGAGTTTTTTGCCATTCTGACAAAGATTTTCTGAACTGGATTGTCTACTGTTGCACTGCCACTAGTGGGAGCAAAATATAACACCTACAGAAACACTGATCTGAAACACCAGTTTCCTTGAGTTGAAAAAAGGTTCACATCACAACTGTTTTCAGTCAGATGACTTATAAACTCCAGGTGAGCTGTTAATGCCTTTCCAGAGCTGTCTACATGCTAAATACAATTTCTTCATATTCCTTCAGAAGAAAACGTATTCAGTGCAAGAATTTTAGACCTGAGGGTTCAAGAAGCACGTAAAAATCTCTAGTATTTTGGAAGTGCAAGTGCAGTTTTTGGAACCACATCCCTTCTGTCTTCCTAAAAACTTAGAATGGAAGGCAGACATTTTCACATCATTATAAAAGCATGTATAACACTCTAATGTAATAGAATACTGACCATCATACTCATATTCCATGCATATAAACCCCTATAACCAACACACATGCTGTTACAGATTTTTATCTTGTAGAGGCAATTTGGAAAAAAAAAGTCAGGCCTGGCTAACCTTGAACAAGTCCAAGAACTCCTAATAGGTGAGCCACTAGTGAGAACCCTCTGGCAGCACAGAAGAACAAGGCCTCTGCATCAAAGTTACAATAGAATAGTTTGATCTCCCAGACTACATTGTTTTCTTTTAAAGGCATTACCCAGAATTTACAAAATATATTACAAAATTCATGGTCTTATTCTTCCTATGACCAAAAAATACGTAACAGATTAATGCAACATTTACAGATGTCTTAAAATCAAATCTGGAAGTGCATCACTTGAATAACCATATAACTTCAAATAAATTAATATTTGCTGTTCTAATTTCCTTAAGTCATCTAAGCAGTTTTTTTCATTAACATTTTTAATACAGAGTAAATACAAAGAAAACAAAAGACACTTATTTTTATTTTTACATTTCCCAAGAGCAGCCTTTAAAAATTCAAACATCAGAATCCCTTTCTATTGATGCATCCTTACTTTTGATTGAAAATAAATGGATGAACAAGCTTGATTTGCTTATATTTCTAAAAAATATGTGCACTTTTTACCTTCTGATATTATCCAAAAATCTAGTTAAAAACAAAGCACTAACAGTTCTAGAAAGACCCTGTAGAAAGTACAGACCTCTCAAAATTCTAATGTTAAATGATTATGAGAGTAACTCAGGCATATTTTCCCACAGTCCAATCCTACAGTCTTTTGCAACCAAAGAATATTTCATTAAAGCTACCAAAAATATTGCATAAAAACAACTGTGACAAAATTATAAGCATAGATGAGACGAACCAGTGTTTTGGGTTCATCTTCGAAAATGATGCTTTAAAATACCTTTTAAGGGCAGACCAGTCTTTAAGCATTTCCAGCCATACCCACGAGGGAGCACAGTACAGCCAAAGAACAGACTCAAGTGAGAGCTGAATGTAAGAGAAACAAATCAACTGGTAGCCAGTCCAGACAGGCTTGGTCACACCAGTGTAAGCCTGTCAGCCACCATTTTATGAATACTGCTTTCCAGTCTTTCAAAGGGCCAAGGTGCACCCGTTCAGAGAGCAACAGAGCAAATTACATACATGTATTCAGTCTTGCACAAATAAAACGTATCAAGCTTCTACTACTCTAAATGAATGCATTTTGGTAGTCTCCCTTTATAGCTAACAACATGAAGTTTAGCTATGTTTGTTAAACACCTCCCTTATCTGATGCTTGGGTGTTTTCTTTTTTTACTCATCCTTTGACCAAGTCACAAGAAGGAAACCAATGGCCCAGGCACCAAGCCAACAGAGGAGCACCTTTTATTTCAAAGAATGGCTTTTGTATGCATCAGCACAAAATTAGTCCAGCGTGTACACCTACCTGTATAAGGGTTAAATTCTGTAAATAAGGACATAGGCTTTGGGCTGATTTTTTTTGTTTCAATTTTATTAAAGTCAACAATTTTGACAGGCCAACATACACAGTGTTCATTTATTTAGCTACAAAAACTCCCTTTTTCGTTTTAAGCTTTAAAGCCATACATAATTAGTCATGTGAGACATGAACACATCATTAGGCACCTCCCTCCAAAATTTAGAAATTCTTCTCATGACAAAATGTGTGCTAAAAGGCGCAAAACTTGCCAGCGCAGCTAGGAATATTAGAAGGTCTTTTTTTCTGAGCCATTTTCCCTCTACTTCCTCATTTTTTATTATTCTTACTCTGTAAAGACACCACAGCTCTAAAGCGAGAAAGGATTTTATTAGCTGGTATGCATCAGCCTATGATGATGTGCTCAGGTAAGCAGCCCATGAGCTGCTCGAAAAGAGAAGCCAATCAGCATGGAGCTGCATGAATCCTGCCTAGTGACAGGCAGCAGAGAAAGGGAAGGTCATGGAAAAATGAGGGAGGGGGAGAGGGAGAAGCTGCAATCTAAACAATAGTGCATAATGGGGTTTGTGTAACATCATGGGTCTAGAACAGCACCAGCAAAGGGCTCCTCGAGGGCATGCAGCACTAGCCAAATGCACCACAACCATAAAACGTTAGCCAAAGCACATGACTATATGGAAGAAGTAAAATTCACTAATAATCAACATCAGCACTCAAATGTGCAAGCCTACTTAAAATACAGCATAGCCAAATCAAAGAAAGTGAAGCAGCAAATGGTCATGAGTATTGTGTTCTAGATGGAGACTTCCAGAGAATGAAAGCGGTGAATAAAACCTACCTTTTAAGTAGTGGTTCATAAAATGCAGTTTTCAGTTGAAGTCCTCAATAGCAATTTCGATTAAGTTGTCAGAAATTTATAAACTATTTTCAAAGAAGGAAAAAAAAATATTGTTTGGGACCTATTCTTATAAAAGACATAAATGATGCACCAATAATTTGGCTTTCTACCAGTAATACAAGTCTACTGATCTGGCTGAATGGAATACACACCACCAGCCTAGTGAGCTTCAAATACAACTGTGCCTTTGTTTTTAAATGTAATAAACAAAACAGAAATCACATGATTATCGTATGTGCAAATAATAGTTCTTCTAGCGCACCACAGACTATTTCAGTTTTTGTCCCTTTTAGGCTAAAGTTATGGTAGTGTTATCTGAGAGTAGGGAGAAAAATACACCATTTTCTAAGGAAAAAAAAAAAGTCACCATCCTGCGCTATTTCACCTAGTGCACACACAGCAGAACCAAGGTGAACTGTAATTACAAACCCCTTCAGCTCATTTGTGCCCGCCACATCCCAATCTGCTGCGGCTCGCAGAGCAGGGAGCGAGAGGCACGTTCGCCTGCGGCGGAGCCCTGCAGTGTCGCGGGCGCTCCCCAGAGGGCGCCCGCGGAGCCCCGCCGGCCGCAGCCCGCGCGGCAGCCAATCAGAAGGGAGTGCCTTGAATTCCACCCAGCAACAAGCCCCACGCGGCCGGCCTGGGCGCGGGAGCGCGCGTTAAAACGAACGGGATTTTCCAAACGGAGCAATAGAAAGCCAAGCGCTTTCCGTTTGAGACCCAGGGTTGCACAGCAGGCACCGACCCACGAGTGCGGGTGCACAGCCTCGCTAACCAACAGGTGTTTAATGCGCGGGAGCATTTTTAGGCGATCACTAAATTCCTGCAATGTTGAATGCTGAATCAGAAAAACCTCTTGAAATCCAACCTGGGTTTAAGTATGGCATTTGGAAAACCCCCCTTTCTTGAGATCCTATGCAGGAACACTTTTTTTAGTATTCCAACAGAAACCTGGTGTTTTGCCATGACTGCAGTATGACTTCTGCCTTGAAAGGAGAAGCCAATCTCCCCCACCTTTGCAAAAAACTGCCTTCTGAAATTCAGCTGAACCTTATGCCCACATATGTAACTATGCCTAAGAAAAACAGGCATCTACATGGTTAAAGCCTTCTTAAGCCAGAGTAAACTCAGAGTACAATTTCAAAGAGGTTGGTCCTGTTTATTGTATATGTGACAGCGTCATGTACAAACTTGAACTATGCTCTCATCATGTTGATGTCACAGTAAGTTAAGCACTTCTCTTGTGTCTCCTCCAGAGGAGGATAATACCTCCTCTGACACTGGCTTATGGATCTATTTCTCATACCAAATTTTTGAGGTTTTCTTCCTCCGTGACGCTTTGATGCTTTGTGGGAAAAATGAATTCCTCGTGGGACAAAAATGGCTGGCAGGTCTATTTACCTGGCTAAGATATTTCATCTGCTGTTGGTTTTGCAGAGTTGTTCTTGCATGTTCATCACTTTATACCTAAGGTAGTTGCATTCTTTGGAGGATGGAAGAATGGAAAACAAGTGAAAAGTCTTTCCTACAGAACTTTTACAAGCAACTTAAGTCCCTTAGAAACACTCACTATTTAGCACATGATGCTTAGGCTGATTCTCCAAGAACTGTTATCTTTTTTCTGCATATGGAATTTTAACAGCTACTTAGATTATTAAACTAGTAAAACTGCATGACTGGAACTCAGCCAGGTAACAAGGCTGTGATAATGTATTTTCTTACTTCCCACAAGTGTTAAGAGATTTCAGCTTTTATCAACAACTCAAAACAGTAGTTTTCAATTCAGCCGTGACATCTGCAACCACTAAACAAATCCTGCTGTTTTTAACAGTGGTAACTGCAAAATTCAGCTTTCTTACAGAAATAATTTTTTAGCACAAGCTAAAACACTGAAGAAGTTTCGTGGGTTTTTTTAGACTAAAAGGAAAAAAAAAAAAGATTTATGGACTATGAAGTTGAATTTGTGCATTTAAAGATACATTTGATGAATATTATTGTGCACAGTCTCGATGTTACAGTTCCATCTCTGGTATAGGATAAACAGGTTCAATTTCCTTTCCATTATCCTTGAATATGAGTAGGACCTAATAATTCCATAGCTATAGTCAGTAACTGCCAAAACACATCTACAACTAAAAACTTACTCAAATTCTAATATTCCTAACTTAAAACTTGAACAACCTGAATTAATTGTTCATGCAGATCAAAAAATATGAGACATTCTGTGGAAAAAGAACAATCTCAGAAAAAAGGCAAGATGTTCTGATCATGCTTAGGCTTTTCTAGGCATTATAAAATGCAGTATTTTCTCCTTTTATAAGGAAATTATTTATAAATTTTAAATGTAGAATTTTCAGTAATTCAACAGGCTACAACTTTGACATGGTCTCACTAACATATGCATATTTGCATCCCTTGTCTTCTGTTAGAATGTAGAATATCACTATCGTAATGAAAAAACAAACCTATTTACTGTGAACAATCTATTGTCTAGATTAGTTCCCGTATCACATATGCAACTAACTGTAGCAATGCAACCTTGGATTTCCAACTGGCAGCTCAGTGACATCAGAATTCAGAGGTGAAGCTACCTGATGCTGACAGTGATCCCAGGTCACTTCTCAAATGCCAGACGAAGCAGAAGTGAAAAAAAAAACTTGTAACAAAAGAGGTGATGCTGCATTGAAACATTACAGTTTGCCACACATATAAGCACCTTTTATGAGTTATTTTTGCGAAGATTGCATTTAAAAAGCAAGTTTAGAATGGAACTAAAGCAGCAGTTGGTGAGCTGGGTGTTGGGAGGGTTTCCCCGGGAAGACACCGTTTGTCGGCAGGGGCAGCACACCCTGCCTCGCCCGTGCCAGACCTGCTCGGCACAGGGGCGGCACACAGGTTTGAAGGGGCACGTCGCCAGGGCGCGAGGAAACCAGCTCTTCCATAAACCGAAGCCTGGTGGGGACTCTGAGCTGTTCGGGGCAGGGAGGCTATTTCCCGTTTCCCACATGAAAGGATGAGTTTTCTTTCAGTGAGTATCTGAAACAGGCCAAGGCAGCACCTCGGCAGCCATCTTGTCCTCTGGTCGGCTCCCTAGCCGATGGCGAGGACAGCCGGAGATTTGCATGCCCGCTCGGGATTGGCTGCTGCAGAGCTGCTTTGCATAAAGCAAATCTGCCTGGCAACAGGCTAAAAATAGCCAGCACTGCTGCTGCTGCTGCTGCTGGGAGCGGCGCCGCAACGGGGCGGGAGCGGCCAAGGCACGCGCAGCCATCCTGTCGTGACCATACGTGTGGGCACGGCGCTCTCAATTCCCTCAGGGTTTCAGTGGGGTTTTTTAAGCGACAAAAATAAATTCTGAGGTAATTATCTTTTCAAATCAAAACAAACTATTATAGTCTGCACACTGTCTTCTTTCTCACTTTCGTTTCTAAGCAAACTGGAACAGAAGCCATCTTTCTTACTGTAATACCCCATATGTCGGATTGGTGACATGACAATGGAGTAATCCACAACACCTGCAACAAATGCCACCTAATCCTTACTAGATGTGGACTCCTACACAAAGTTCTTGGCTCCTCAGTTACCCCTTGTTAATCACACCTCACCAGAAACACACCTATACTGTTCCATTCCTCCACTTGAAACTAAAAACAGTATGGGATTTGGAAGGACAAGCAGGACGAACTAAGAAAAGAAACTCTGTAAAAAGAGAAGGCATTTTAAGAATAAAATTTAGATACAAAATGGAGTCAGTAAAGCGCAAAATCTTGCTATGTACATACATATTCTATGATAGTAACTCCATCAGTAATTTACATGTGCGTAATTTTATGACTTCAACCTAAAACAGGAATCATCTACAGCAGTTTCATTTTCAGCAGTGCTGAACTGATAGCATAAACTCTTCTGACCACTTCTGACCAGAAGCAAGTAAAGAGGTTTCCACACCTTTCTATTCAATGCATCTGCCCCCAGTTTCTGTTTCATCGAACTGGTAAAGGCAGGTGAAAGCCAACATCCTAAGTTGAATGAAGCACCCAATGCACACAGGACATGTACAGCTGTCTAACCTAGCTTTTGGGCAGCCTGAAACATACCATCTGATACTGAGGTACTCACAAGCATGGCTAGAATGAAAAAACTCTTATTTTCTTTCTCGCTATTAAATAAGGAGAGCAGGAAAAAAAGTGGCCAGAGCAGGTGGTTGGTCACAGAGATCACTAAAGACAGTTCATATCTTCTGAATGACTCAACAAAACAGAATTACAAAAATTAAACAGAAATCCCAATACGAAGTAAGTGAAATTAGACAAAAAATTGAGTATAAAAAGGCTTAAAAATAAAATTAGGGGGAAAACCCCACCATCACTACCATCAAACAGACCAAACCATATAATTTTTCTCATGAAAATTACAGTTTACCCAAGCTTTATTACTTGTACCTAGTGTTAGGACTGTTTGTCGCAAGCATTCTTTAAGGAAAGGTAGCTTATTGCACAGATGCTAATTAGCTACTCCTAATGCATTTCAGTAAAAACTGTCTCGTACCAGAAGACATTTCTTCATTTATCAGAAGCTAAATGTTTTCCAAAGGAAACAAATGTTGTGAAATGATGGGAACTAGAAAAGAAAATGCCAACCTAATGTTCTATTCCTTACTAGATACAGAAAAAGAAAAAAAAAAAAGCACATTTTTAGTACCAGTAACACATTGTATTAATATGCTAAGGATCCCAGATAATGCATGTAATTAATGTTTTGACAATGATAAACAGTTGCTTTTTAATAAAGTTCTATGGCAGTTAATTTCTTACTGTACAAAGCATGCAACCAGAGAAAGACTAATTTATTCCAGTAAAAGTCTGTAATGGCAGATTAAATTCTCTTGGGTCAGTGGGTGGACAATTATTTTTCTGTATTTGGTCTTAGGCAAAGATTTGTCACATCTCACATTTGTAAAGACTTGTAACAAAAATGACCAAATGTGTCACCCAAATGGTCCTTTAAATGTTTAATAAGCTAATACGTAAGCAACCATTGCATGGATGATTCTTAACTTCAGTATGTTTAGAACAAGGTCCAGAGATGCAGATTGTCAGATTTAATTCTTTGCTAAGCTGCCCAAGGAACAGGAAGCAGGAAGTAACAAACCTACGACTTCTTCATGTAGTTCCAATCATAGAAATAAATTATAAGAAAAACAGAACTAGGTTTGAAAGGGGCTTTAATGGCAACAAGGAGCCTGAAAGGGTACTTATTCTTACTGTATTCATCCTTTCTGGAGCCTTTGACACACCCACCTACTCACCATACTCGCTGCGTAAACAGCAGACATATGATCTCACTGTATGCCATTTACCTGACTTGTTAGGAGATCAAATGCAATGTCCTAGATTGCAATTGTTAACATATAAGAAACACTGTTTTCTCATTATTATCTTGTGGCCAGACTTCTAAATTCAATAGCAGTAGGAATAAATTTTGAAATGGTGCCACACTTGTTTTAAGTGGCACAGTTGTATTGATCTATATCAGCAGAACCTTAAGGAACAAAGCACAAGATACCCATTTCTGAGATGCTTACACCTAATGCTAATAATTCTTCTCAACTCACATACTCTGAAAAACAAAGATATTTAAACAAAACCAAAGAAGATGAGAGTAGTGCCCTGAAAGTAATTTCACAGTTGATGGGAAAATCTTTTTTTTACCAGGGTGGGGCTAAAGTTTGGCTGAAATAAGTTGGTAGGTAAACAATCAGGAAAACACAGAACTTGTGTGTCAATGTAAGACACTTTTTTCCTTTTTTTTTTTTTTTAACAAGGAGAACATGAATGATTCACTGAAAAACCTCCTCAAGGATATGGCAAAATCCCCATCACTAGACATTTAAGATGCAATGGGACAAGATGCCAGATAATCTCATCTAGGCTCTCTTTTCCAAGAAAGACCAGACCACATGATCTTTTAAGGTTGTTTCCAATCTAAGACATTCTATGAGCTATGCTGTACAACTGATTTCATTACTAGAAGATAAGTATTAGCTGTCAGATATTAAAACCCCTCTAAAATGGGACTTTTAAAGGTGGTCATGTGACTACTCCACCAGTTTTATGAAGGACTGTTACATCTACAGAAGAGAGCAGTAATTGCACAGTTGAGAGATGCCTTTCAAGATAAGCAATCGTCTACTTATAAGCTGTCATTAAAAAACAACAATAAAACCCCTCTTTTTTGAATATATTATATACATAGACATTTTATATACTTCATGCATTTTGTATTGCTATAGATACATATGGTTGAGGAAAACATGATCAGATAGCTTACTATAAGAGAAGTCTAAAATGGTAATTAGGTTGTGAACTTGAGGATCTAGTTTTATTTGCATAGTGTTTTAAATGTAATTCTTGTATATGGAAGCTAAAAAATACATGGAAACAGTAGATTATCAGGCTCAAATAAGCATAAGTGAACTTATCCTTAAGGCAAATCTTCTCCCAGAAAAACAAATTCATCTTGTTTGCTATCTCTGTTCAGATATGCAGAAAAATTCTTACACCTGAAGTAAGATTGTTTCTGAAACTTCGTTTCTAATTAATATAAGATATTTACTTTTCTCACACCTTGAGATATGAATGCCAAGCACCTCACTTCCCCTTCTTTGGTCAAACAATAGAATGAGTGGCTCATTTTGCATATTTTTCTCTAATTCATTTTTTTGACTGGTTAGTCTTCTGACATTGTGATATAAACTATACATTGCGTAAATACTGCTGCTAAAAATACAGAGAAATATATTTAAAGACACTGCAAAGAGTATCAAGTTTGACAGGTACAAAGTTCTTTTCAATTTTTATTTATGAATATCCATAATAACAACATACACAACAGGATGTCAAATAAAAACTGCTGTGAACGTCTTCGTTTCTAGGGCAAGGTACACTGCAAGGCCCAAGAATCCCATTCTAGAAGGGAAAGGTTCTTTCTGGAGGTCCAGACTAGGGGACAACAAGAAATGAACAAAGTCTTTAAATGCCTGTCAAAAACATAATGCTTTTTTGGGTGGGTTTTTTAATTCAAAGAATTCAAATTAAATATTAGGATAAACTTGAAGTGCAATGCAATACAACACATTTTTTGTATAAGCTTCTCATACCTACAAAACTTGATTAAAATGAGCACTCCTAAAATTCCCACAAATTTAAACTGTTTTCATACATAGGTTTTAACCATTGCAACCCATCTTCCACCTGCAAAATTTCATTTCAGAAGAATGTTTGAAACAGCTCACAACAACTAAGAAGTCAGATTTCAAGATATGGTACAATGAGGAAAAATATTGAAAGCAATTTATGTTGTTCAGGTATGATGAAATACTTTTTTCTCCCCATTCTGCGACTGCAGCCCATGCATGACTAATCCAGTATAATCCTGCATCAATAGCGAAGACAAGTCAAGGAACAGGAATACTGGAGTTTATTGCTACTATAATATAAAACGTAAGACCAAAATGCTTGGTAGATAGTCTTGTTTATCTCTAGAAAAACATAAATTTGCAAAATAAGTTTTATTGCCAGGTTTTTGTTTCCCATCCCTGACAAAGGCAGTTAAAAGGTTCACCAAAATGAAGAACAAATCGGTATGAAATTTCATAAAGAAAAGTAATTTCTTCAGAAATCCTGCTTCAGACAGACTCACTTTACAGCAGCTGTGCTGCTGTAAACATTCACTGTATTCATCTGTGGCTACCAGAGACTGCCATGGTTGCTAAGCAACATCTTAGTTTCATCTCAATTTTGATATTTGCCAGTTTGGCATATTCACTGGAACCCTACTTATTTCTTAAATAACCTAATCTCATTCCACTTCTTTTAGAACTGTTTTATGAAAGGCAATAAAATAGTTTTTTTTTAGAGGGGAAAAGGGGGGTGTGGGGGAAGCTTCCTTTTTCCTATGCTTTTCTAAGTATCTATGTGTAGATAAAATATCTTAGAATATTTGCATGTGACAAGGAAAATCACTATAGTGCTAAGAAACCCCACAGACATTAAGCAATCATCTTGCCTTTTCTGATTTCTGGTTTCTCCAACTAAGTTAAGCAAGGACAGGAAGTAGAGAATTTCATACTAACCAGAATATAAAAAAATCCATACAACAGAACAATTAGCATATTATCTAGATTTATTCTACACTGGAGTAAAATACTACTCTGATACATGAGATTGAACCCCCTCAGTTAAAGAATGTGCCACATGAGCCCATAATATGTTCTCCTTTTATCTTACAAAAAAAGGACCAATATAAATGACCTTCAGCAGTTCTGCCAATACACAGACATCAAGCAGCAAGATTTCACAGTGGCAGGAAAAAAAAAAAAAGACTGCAAAAATCCATGCAGTCAACATATTTCTGTAGATAAGATTGCTCTGAGGTCACTGCTACCCAAGAGACTGCCCACACTGACACTCATCTCATCCAGGGGGGTTTCCTATGCAACAAGACGGAATCCTCTGTCCTGGACAGCTACTCTGCACACTTTGCACACAGTAATAATACTCAAAAGAGGCAACAAGGTTTTCAGAACTCTAAAAGAAAAAGCACCACCACTGCTATGCAATACCAGTTTAGTCAATATCCATACACATTTAAAATAGTTTACTACATATCCATACACAGAGTTCCATTCTCTCCTGTCCTTATTAAGTAGCACTTAAGCATTAAGAAGTACTCTTCAATGTCTTCTAAAAGGGTTCTGTTACATTAACTAAATACTGTGACATCTCCCTTTGGATGAAGTAACAATTGAGGAATAAAGAAGAGAGGATGAAATGCTAATAATTAGGTGTAGACTCTTGTGATACTTTGATACTCTTGAGAACTGTAAATAGCTATGTTTTTATGAAATACTAAATAAGTGGATTCATGCATGCATTTCAGGCAACAGTTCTTCAAATCATTACCTTAAAATGATCAGGGAAAAAAGCAAGTGCTTAATTGCCCATTTGAAATAGGACATGACAAACCTAATGTTATACGGAAGTCCCAAAGATGTAGAGTAAAAAACCAATTACCTAAAAGCAACCCAGCTGTTGGACTTTCTCATCTTGCAGTATGAGTCTTAATAAAAGGGAGTCAATTAGCAAGTGCTTTATCACTTTAGCTGCTAAGTACTATTTATTTTTTGTGCTGTGGGATGACCAAATGTCAATAGCCATCAAAATCCCAGTAGAAGGAATGTGAAGTATTTTCTGTGAATTACAGCTTGTTGTTAATATTACAAAGGAATATGGATTTCTAAACATAAGAAACTGAAATTAAAATCTGTAGTCTGAAGACATTCCTTTTCCGTAACGATGGAAGAATTAATCATTGTGTTTCCTTGGTTTCTTAGTCTAAGATCCTTGGAGAAGAAAGCAGAAAAAAGATATGCAACGTGTTCTTTGACCATAGCAGTCAGCAAATTCTCATGCTAGGTTTCTAAGAGGATGCAAAATCAAAATAAAAAGGAGGATTGAAGAGATGTTCCATCCAATAAAGACCTTTGTCTTTTAAATTAAGCTACAGGCCTCAAATGAGATCAGCTTACACTTCCCAAAGTATTTCTTATGTCTGTTTATTAATGACCTCAGTGAGGCTTGCCATTATGCAGGATGCACAAGTAATTCTGGAAGGCTTTCCTGGGTTTAAACTTCATACCTAGATGACAGGCTTTAATTTTTTTCCCTGATGAATTCTTTTCAAAGCCATCATAATCCCCAGTTTGCAGTTACTCAACACCTCTGCATGGTTGCTGGCAGCAAATACGTGGACTGAAGTCAGCCAGCAACATTTTGTTCATGTTGACTAGTGACATCATACACACTAACTTAAGGAACTAATGAAATGCACCTAGCTATATGATCTGTTTAGAGCACCAGAAAAAACAGATCTAGAGCCACCTCCAATGCCAAGTGCAACACCTCCAAGTGTTGCATTCCTAAGTGAAAAGGACGGAAGTGATCAAAGGCAGAACACACTTCTTCCAGAAATGAGGTGATAGATTTGCTTGCTAATGCAAATTTTCAAAAATAAGAAAACCCAATATTACAAATTCATGAAGCATTGATAGTCTGCACAGAATATTAAACTAGGATTCACAGTATAATAGAATACAAAAAAAAAAAAAAAGCTGCAAGTTTACCTCTACTGCTACATTATTAGGGAATTATTTTGCCAGAACAGTGCATCAAAAGTTTTTGAGTCTGGTCCCAAAAAAACAGTGGCCAGACTGTAGTGATACTGTCCAATGCGTTCATGACTTGGTCTGCAAAAGACTTCTTCAGTGAAGACCTCAAAGCAGTTAGTTCTACAAAAAAGACATCCTTTATTTTACTGTTTTGTGAGGGGGAAAAGCAGCTGATGAAGCAACAATCCAGTAATACCATTTCAGAAACACAGAATTACACGAAGAATTTGTACAGCTATTTTAGACTGCTTGCCTTCCCAAATTTCATAAACAATCATAGGGAGAAAAATGCATCTGCACAGTCACTCAGGGTAACCATTTTCAAGAAACTTCATTTTTCTTGCCTAGAAGTTTCCCAAATGCAACCCAGAGTTAGATGCAAGAAGTAGACAGTAAGAAGTATACTTAAAAATGCTTCTATTGATAAAATGTATAGAAGACACAAAGGATAGCATCTTTAATTTTGACCAATTAAATTTTTTTTAAATTGCTGTAAGTCATCCTCCAGAAAGGTTCTGCCCAGAAACCTTTAACATCAAAAGTAACACTTGTCCACAGTCTGTCTCTTGCCTGGTGAGCCAGCAAGCCAACATGCTTGCTTGCTTCCTGAAAAGGGTAGGCTGCAGTTTCATCTCATCCAAAAAATCAAAGGCTAAATTTCTCTTTGGATGAGTTAGGAATCATTATAAATCCTTTCTTCATGTGCTGGCACATAGCATAGCTGAACTGTTTCCTGGTAATTTTTCAGACTACCTACAGACTCTCCTGATGAACTTATATGCATGACGACCTTGCCCAGGCTTGCATTTGCAACTATAAAACTATTTTATTTATATAGCCTGAGGGGAATATGACCAGGTCATAATCATTCTTGTGCTTTTTGCCAGGATCCTTCCTAATTTTTCATTGTAAATAACCAATACAAGCAACAGGACTGCAACCTGTATTGAGGCATAAGTCACATCATCAGCATTTAGTATCATCCAGGAACATAACTTTTTTATAAAGAGTACAGATTCCTTACTCTTTCTCTGTATGCTACAGAATTTCAGTCCCTCTGTATTACCTGTCTGTTTTGGGCTTTAGCTATCTATTTTGTCTGTGTGATCTCCACTTACTTCTAGGACAGAGTGTTTATGTTGGATAGCTTATAGATGTATAAATCAGATTCTGGTGTGTAAAGGTAACACATTTATTTTAATAAATCTAATAAATGGTGTTTGGGTCTCACTAAGCAAATGATCCTGATGACTCTGTAAGTTCCATCCTCTGTAAGTTAACAAAAAGTAACTACTTTAGAATAACAATAATAAACTTTACTTGGAACATGATTACTACCCTCTCCCCTTCAAAAGCTTTAAAAATCAAATTAATGTTTTATTGATAGAGGATTTGGGATGGGGAAGTTGTTATTTAACGAGTATCAAGGAGTAAACGCATTACAGACACTAGGTATTTACACCAAGGAATTTCATTCTAAAACAAATTAATATCCATTTTATAATAGTGTTCCAGCAATTGAATCATCTCTGCATTAATTGAAACAATATTCTTTCACATTTATTGACACATTATTAATCCTCCATTATTTTTCTCCAGACCTTTTTAAAAACTCTTCAGGGTCTTCTGTAATTCCAACTTCATAGTGATTTACTGGGAGGGAAATCTCAGAATTCTCAGCCAATTCTTTTAAAACTCCTGGATGCAGATTACAAAGACGTCCTTATAACCTTTGCTAAGAAATATCTACCATGGAATGTTTAGTGTCTTCCTTGTAACTTCAAGGCCTAAAAAACTAAGGTTATCTACATGACCTTATAATATAATCTAAAATAATGCCAAAATATTTACTGTGATATACCTTATTTTCTTTCACTATGATTCTGTTATTATTATCACCTACATTACTGCTAGAATTCTCAGTTCTTAAGAAATATCACTTTTGTTATTGTTCACTTTACCAGTCAAGGTTTTCCTCTCAGGAGCATTTTATTTTAATCAGTTTTCTACATTTTTCATGCCCCACTCAATGCCATTTCTCCTCTGCCATCCTAACACTCACACTTCACCGACAGGAGGGAGGGGCCCCAAACTGCTTCCTTCATATATCAATGACAGCAAGGCTGGTTCCAATGGAATCTGACATTTATGGAAAACCGTACAGGCATTAAAGGTTTCTAGTGTAATTTATGTGGAGAAGTCTACCGTACATCTGCATTTGTACCCTCTCACACACATGCCCATTTTTGTACTTTTTGTAGTCTGGACATGCATATACACAGACTTCAAATGACAAGCAAAATTCTGTCCATATCAAACCTTAAGTTAGCACTAAAAAGTTAGAAGGTTTCAAAAAGTATGAGCTAACTACAAACTGAAACTCATTTGGCCCATATTGTAGGCATGCAGCATTTTTCTCTGCCATTTGACTTCAGAAGTTTACTTTCCTCTATTACCGTTAAATTCTCCTTTCTTCAATATCAACCAGTTATGGTTCTCCTGAGCATATTTACTCTATAGGCCTTAATTCCCAGGCCATTTCAGAATGCCTCCAATACTTTCAATATATATCACTGCCATTTTAAGCTCTAATAATTGATTTTTCTACTTTGTCCTTCTACATCTTTAGTTTCATTCTCTTCAATTAATCTTATTTTTCCTTCAATGAAAACAGGCCTATCTACTTCCAGTTCCACATCCCTATCTTGAGCTGATGTCTGCCTTTAAGCGGCCATGTTTTTGGGTTGTTCATGCATCTCACATTATCTCTCTTCTCTAGGTCAGTGACCATACTTTCAAATAATTTTCTCCATCTCTCCCTTCCAGTCATCCATGGTGTCATTACTTCAACTTGTAAAATAGCAACAACACAAATGTATTTGTGCAGAACTAGCACAAATCTTCCCCAAGCGGCCATTTCATGCGCTACATTCATAACCACAATAGAGCATATTACGTAATTAGCAATACTTCAATTCTGTTAAGATTTCCTGCTGTAAGGAAGATTATTGTCTTCTCAGGGGTGGAGATCATAAAAACACCATATTCTGATCTAATTCTACACATAGGCATTTAAGAAAATATATATACTAAAAGATACATGGACAACAGTGCAGTATCTAATTGCTTTAACAGCTTTGTAATCTCAACAAAAAGAAAATTCAAACTACAACCAGTATAACAAAGATCCTTCATAACACCATGAAATCGAAACACAATTGGTGGATTCAACTTTGTCAACTCTGCACCCTCTCCAGGGTAAGCTCTCACTATTGCTAAGCCTCCATGTGCATCAACCAGTATCAATATAGACAAAAATAACCCATTAACAGAACAGTAAAGGTTTGAATCAAACAAAAGCAGTAACACTACCAAAGAAAATTACATAATCAAATTTTGAATATTTTTAAACTTAGTTTTACTAAAGTAAATAGTGTCCAATAATCTCTAGGTAACATCGCCCCTAAAAAACAGCAACCCCAATATAATTACAGCCAGAACAAATTACTTTTGGGTTTCCCAGAAAATGCCACTTACATTCAAATTTAATTCCTGGCATTGTGCCAAAGTGGGGGAGTGGGACATAAATGAAAAATTAACTTCAAAGTCCTCTAAAACATGAATGCAGAAAATTAGTTGATTCTCTTACCTGGTGAGAAGATGGCACGTGCAAAATGAGCTTCCTCCTCTGAGTAAGCCACTGACATGCAGCTCATTTGCATAAGTATTATAAGCTACAAGTAGACTTCCAGGTCGGCCATCTTGATACTAAGATCTTGTTTTGTTTACACAGCAGCATGAGTACTGGTTTTCAGCCAGCCTGAGCTATGCTGTTACACCTTTCAGCTAGTAGCCTGTATCTGTACCTTAAAGCCTGCTGGAATTCCTACTTCTCCACATAGTAGCTGGACGCGTCAGAGTGCCCCTGTAGCTAACTGAGCATGCCACAGCCTCTAAGGAAGCTGTTGTTGCAACTGCAAGTGCCTCCAGTTGTACTCTTTGTACTGCCTTCTGTGCTGCCAACTATTACTGCTGCAGCAACTATGTGCAGTGAAGTACCTCCCACATACCACACAGTAGTACCAACAAGCAAAGATTTTATTACAGCACAGCACAAGACAGCACACTGAAAAAAAAAAACAAGACAACTGAAATTTCCTCAGTATTTTCACTTACTAGCAATATAATTAGACCTAGATTCCTTTGTACGTATTTTCACATTCATCAGTGCTGCTTTTTTCTGTCTGAAAACCAGAAAGCTCCTGCAGCCCGTGTGAAGGAGAAGTCCATGACACATGTTAGCTGCTGCCGACACAAAGCCAGACTGCAATTACAGCTAGCTGGCGCCAGTAAAAATTTACATAAAGGGGCCTGATTTCAAGACTAAATTGCAGCAGGATATTGCTGAGCAAAGCCTTGCCCCTCCCCACGAGTTCTAGAATATACCTTTCTAGGCATTTGCTTACTAATAATCCAGATCCGTGTCAGAAGTGCTGCTCTCATTGTTCATATAAATGAAAATTGACTGTAGTGTCTGCAAAATAAATTTCACCTTGCAAGCCTGTTTCAAGTAGGATGCTACACACACGGTTCACAGTTATGATCTAGTAATAGAAATAACACCAGAAAAATTACACTATGCTTAGCAATCAGGTATTCTTAATCTAGTATTTCCAGTATTTTGCAGATTTCCAATAAAAGTTAGTTCCAAGTAAGACAAATTAATTTTTAACCTAATACTGACAAGTAACACATCTGGCCATTTAATTTATTGTCTCAATTTCACATTTAACTTTTCTTAATTAATGAAGTGTAGGAATTAAAAAAAAAAATCTCTCAACCAGAATTATCTTTTCAAGTATCTCTAAGGTACAGTGACAGGTAGTGGCAGAAGCTTAAGTTTCAGCCTCACTTTCACTTTTAGTACCTAATTTTAAAAATTCTTACCTTCCTCCTTCCAGTCAAAGTCCAATCAAATAAATTAGTAAGTTATATTTGACAAACGTTTATTCTAAAAGTCACTGTATTTTTCTGGGGGAAAGAAAAAAAGCCAAGCTTTAAGAGTGTGTGTGTGTAAAGGATGATTCATTCACTCATACCTCTTGCCCCCCTTACCTGCTGCCTTGCAAGAAGAACTCAGGGCACAAAAGAATCAATGCAAATAGATACTATTTGTTATACTAGCTATAAAGACAAATCTGTGAAACCTTAAATAAAATCAAGTTTGGCTAGCTACATATTTAGCAGTGGGCAGCTGTAATTGCAGCCTGGCACCATTTAGTGAAAAAGCAAGGCAATGGAGACATGGATGCTTATTAATCTGAACATAGTAGAACATCTCAGGACTAAAAGAGCCCGCTTTACACCACTGGCCTCCTCTAGTTCCCTGCATTGTTCCTCTTTAGAACGCCAACAGTATCAAGGCTGTATACAGTCAAATTGTATGTCCCATTTTCTGCTGCAAGCATAATTTGTTCATTATGGCTGGTTCTAGGTTATTTGAGCATAACGCAATATGCTCATTTGTAATGTCAAAAAGATACTATTGTTGTACCTGAAAATATTTAGCAATGCAAAGTACTCCTAAACTTGTTATAATTTATCCTCACCTTTTGCATCCAAACCCCAGTGATTTGTAACGGAAAGCTAATTATTATTCCAGAATGCCTGTCACGTTAAAGTGACAATCAGTAACATCCCTTTTGTGTTACGTATATATTTTGATTTGCTGTACTATTAGACTGACTTATGTGTGTTAGTGTATATATAATACATCTTTTAGTGATTCTGTTGTCATTTGCAGAATGAATTATTGGATTAACACCTTCTGAGCTTAAAAAGAAAGGACATCAGTGCTGCTTTAAAAAGAAAAAAAATTTTAACCGCTGAAATTTCCCAAATACAGTCATGTTCCTACCCTCCCCCCAGCTCTATCGTGTTATGCACGAATTCCTGAATAACAGTATGGTTCTTAACACATTAAAGCACATAATGCAAAAATAAGAGCCTTGGAGCATTTTCTGTTCCAGGCTCCAGTCCGCTATGGTAAATCCATGCCTGAACTTGCCGGCAGTCCCTGCGGATGAGCGCTGCCACTGCAGTCTGCGGGAAGCACCACCCCGCTTCCAGAACGTTCGGGCAGAGTCACCCGCACCCCCTGGCTGTACCTTCCTCCCTCTCACGCCACTGGCTATGCCAAAGCTCAGTTTCAAACACCAAACGTTTTCACAGAGAGGAGGAGCCATAGATTTGGGACTTTAAAACGCACCAACGCGGTAACACGGGGCAGAGGGGCTGCTTTGGGTAGGGCTGAGCCCCTGACCAGCAGCAGCCTCTGCCGCGCAAAGGGCTGGCAACCGACCCCAAATAAAGCACAGGGACCCTTCAGCAGCCTCCAAAGTACTGGATTTGGGCGGGATTTTTTTTCCTTTCCATCTTGGGAATTCCCCCCCCCCCCCCCCGAAAGGGGGGTGGGGGTGGGGAGGAGAGCATGATTTGTTTTGTAGTTTGTTTTTAAGAAGAGACTCTGAGACAACAAACCATAATGTACTTAATTACAATTCTCTGGTGACTGCAACTACAGAAAAAAGCTAAAATGTCTGCGTGCCTTTTCCACATTTCGCCCATGTCGGTGGAAACGCCTAAAAGCTATTCTATTATTCTCAGAGCCAGTTTTCTTCCTCCAACATGCGAACAACTTCCTACTTCCTACTCCCCCACGAGAAGTGACCTTAAAGAGCAGATGTTGCAGCCGAAAGTAGTAATAACAGCTGTGTTCAAAATAACTACTATTAATTGTATGGGTTCAATAGGTACTAATCAAAGACAACATCTTAAAATATTGGTTCAGTTCTCTCAAAATAGGTAGAGAAAAAAAGTCACACAAAATTATTTCCCCAATCCAGACAATTTTAAACATTGAAGCATTTAACTGACAAGTTTGTCTAAAATAAAAGGAAAAAAAACCCATAAATCCAACCATGATGAAATCTATCACTAGTACCTTGACCTAAAAAAACCAAATCAAACCAAAACAACAACAAACCTTAAACAAACAAAAACACCCACCACAGAGCAAAGGAAAATGAAAGGCTCTGCGCCTTCTGACACAAGTCTAAAACATTCTTTGCACTACTTTCTTTCTCCAAATCAAAACAGATCAAATTACTATTCATTGAAGAGTCAGCTAAAACTTTAGTAATTGCCAAAATTTTCTCACATTCGTGTTTGAAAGACACAGAAAATTATGTACATTTCTGAAGTGGAAAACAGTGTATCAAATCATTATCTTAGCTGTTGTGGTTTATTTGAAGATATTTTACATCAGGAGCCTGTATCAGCAGAAAAAACAGGAAGGGCAGGAAAGGGGGGAGGGAGGACTGAAAACAATTCTATCTGCTTTTCTGTTGTAGAAAAGGGGCGAGAAAATGTCTAAACTGTGTAAGTTCAAGGCTGTAACAATCTAATACGTTGCACCCCCTTTCTTCTAGAAATGGAAAATCCTCATTATGAGTATTCTCATCAACTTCAAAACTCGGACATTTTGCTCACCTAGATTTACATGCATAATTTTGTTATTTACTAAGCAGCTGACTGACCTCAACCTGAAAATCAAGATGATGGAAGACAGTAAAAAAATTTGGTTTACTCATAACTCCTTCAAAGACAGTACATGCTTTAAAAATCTACTAAATTTGACAGCTAAAAAATAAAGGAACAATTCAACTGTTTAATAAGAGTCATAACGTGATTAAGTATTTAGAATTCCAAACAGTTCTAAGAGCATGGTAACCATTTACTTCCACCTAAACAACCAAATAAGTCAGTTGTTTTAAAGTGATTTCCATATATTAAACAGTATTGCATTCATTCAACAGTCTGTTCCAGTCCATTTCAAATCCTGCCTGAAATTGTTTGCTCCCAAAGTTTCTATCAAAATAGAAGATGCAGCTATGCAAATTGAGACAATTCAGAACTTTAAGAACATAAAAAATAATCAACCATGTTAGAATGATTCCAAGCAACTATGACTTAGTCATGATAAACAATCCAAATAAGTTGGTGCATAAATGAAAAAGTCATTACAAGAAAGTTCTTCTTTTTAATTACAGTATTTGCAAGGGGGGGAAAAAAGGAATCTATAGACTTTTTCAGAGTAAACTACTGGTTTTCTTTTGGAAATTGATTGGAAAACTCAAGTACCCTAGTAGAAATGTATCTAACTCCTGATAGTCTGTCCTTCAAGTTTACCTATCAGCAGTACAAAGCTAATTTTTCTAGACAAAGACGCAAGAATACTGACCGCAATCTGACAACGCATCTTGCATTTAAAACTGTATTGCAATCAATTCAGTTGAAGTCATTACTTTGTTACATGAATCTATTTCTAATTCAAAGCATGAACATCTAATTTATGTATTTAATAAAAGTGGTGGGGGGAAGGGGGTGTTCTAGCATGCACTCAAGTACTGTGTTCCTTTGCACATAAATTCATGGTTTTCATTTTCTTTTTCATTAGTAAGACCCAAACTATTACTACCATGGGAGTGAAGAGAGAAGAGATTATGCTTTCAGCTACTAGTACAACCATAAAAAAAGCATTACAATGTACTTGGATTTCTGAAAATGGGAATGTACTCGATATGCAAAACCCACCATACTTTTAGCGTTCCAACACCTACTTTAGGAAAGAAAAAAGAAAACCAACAAAACCCCAAACCAAACCACACTACCCAAGCAGTTCATGGAACAAAACACTACAGCTCCCTGCTGGGTCAGTCGGTCATTTTGCCCAGCACTTCCAAAAATGGATCTGTGTTCAAAATGGCCTGTTAAAAAGCAAGAGAAACCAAAACCAAACAGGAATCACAGAGACAAGAGCTTTTCTCTGAGCTCTGGCAATCACTCCATAACTTTTCTATAAAATGGGAGTAAGCTTACTCAGCTCACAAAAAAAAAAAAAAAACCAAAAAAAAAACCAAACCAAAACCATGGGCACAAAGTCACTAAAAGAACTATATAGAAGACATGGTTTGAAAATACAGTATTTTACTCGAATGTATGAAAAAACACTCCTCGTAACGATTGTCCAAAATACTCTACTTTTCATGCTTCCATTAAAGTGAAGTTTAATGGAGAAATCTTAAATTAACAAAACAAATAGAACTGGGCAATATTTATATGCCTGCGATTTTCTTTAAAAAAAACCCATCAACCAATCAAAAACCCAACCCCCAAAAAACCAACAAACCACCACAGGATGTGTATGGTAAAGTATGTTTTGACATAAAATTTCATCCCCTGCAGAGATTATAAAGTAGGAGTTTGGTGATCTCAAAGAATGAAATGTTTGTGCTTCCTGTGAACATTTTTAAGTTACTAACATCTGGAACTAATGAACAATAACTGATTAAAACCCACACAAACATCAGTAATTATTTATAAGATTGGGGTAAGGATAACTCAGGGTATCTTGCAGAAAACCAGAAAGGTTGTTGTTGCACCACATTATTCATCAACATTCATTAGATGAAGTAAATGTATGGCAAAACTCAACGTTTTATCAAGATAAATGTGTTCAATTAGAATTTGTGTTTTGAATTTTCAGACATTTTAAAGGACCCAAATGTTCTCAGGATCTTAACTATCTTACCCAATCAAAAAAGCCACTACGAACTAAAATTTGGAAATCAAATTCACCTAACAAAGTTCCACTAGTAATAAAAATAATAAAACTAAATACTTTCTTTTCATCACCACCTCTAACCACGTATTTCATTACTCTTATCTCTTATCCTAAAGCAGAAAAATTCTGTGACCAATTACTTAGAAATTTACTGTTCACTGAAGTCACAAAACCATCTCACCTTAAAAATTCTGTATTTTATTGACTTTCTTTTTATCAAATGAACAAAATAAACATGGAGAAACGACGTCTCCTGAAAATCTGACATGCAATGTCTGCATAGAATACTCAGTGTCTTTATAAACACTGTGTTGCCATTAACTGCGTAAGATAATATATGAGAACAGATATTCAATACTAATTTAACCATCAAGTGCTTTGTTATAGATTATACTGAAAGCACCAAATTACAAGGAAGGACTAAATGTGTTGGCATTTAGACTAGCTTTCACAGCCCTAGCACTAAGTTCAACTTCAGCCAGGAAATACTATGATCTACCCACTGAGCTGAGTTACCCAGCTGATCTGCTGCTCCTGATATTTCTGGAGAACTTTGAGAAGATTCCTGTTTACTTACTCTTGGTTTAACTTATGCGCATCTTAAGAGAACCCACGAAGACCTGAACTAGGTGTAAGACACAGAACAAGAAAACTGTATAGAGAGTCATAAACAAAAATGCCTTCTTTCTTCTCTTCTGTTTTCCAACTGCCCAGCGAAAAAAACTTGAGCATTACTTTTCTCCTACATTCATCTCCCAGGACACAAACAGTATCTTCTAATGAGTTTTAAGAATGACAGCTAGGTCACCAACCAGTACCACACAAAAGAATACATGAGGCTACGTGAAACCATTAACACTTAGAAATCTGGATTTCAATTAAGTTATACAAAAGAAATAACAATAGACCTCAAAACTTCCATCTTCTCACTTGCAGTAATTCCATAAAATTTGTAGTGTTATTCTTGAGTAGCAAGCAAGTGCTGCAAAACAGTTAACTGCAAAACAGTTAGCATTTATATAATCACTATTTTTCTAATGCATTTATATAGGCATTGTAATTATCTACCATTGGAAAAGTTGCACATTGAAAACATGATAAATCTAATTGCTCAGTTACAAAAATTTAAGGAAGTTTGTAAAGAGTTTATTTCATTTTTCAGTTAAAGTATGAGCAAAGCATCTGAGAAATGGACAGCACAGAATGAGTGCTCTTCTGGTCTGCTAAGAAGGGTAAGCCAAAACAAAGTAATTTTATTAGCAAGACAGATATGATACTTGACCTGTCTGCCCCATCTAATCTATCCTGTAACTGCGACAAGATATAGGATTGTGAATTAATTCCATGTGAAAGCAAAGAGAAAATAAAAAAAGCAAAACCAAAAAAATCCAAATACCAGAAAACAAAACAAATGAAAACTGAACTCCAAAAATTAAACCACAAACAAAAAAAATCAACAAAAAACTGAAACCCACTAAAATTGACCAAAAAAAAAAAAAAAAAGACAAGAGCATTGCAACGTATTTTATACAGCTTAGAATTAGTTTAACTATGCCTAACCAAAGTTTTAAATTGCTTCTCAGCAAAGTAGAGCTGGTGCTCACCTCTAAGGTCTGGAGCATATGATGCTAACAGCTCTGCTCATTTGCACACAGTCCAGCTGAACTGCTACACTGAAGAGCACTTTTTCAGCCATTCTGAAACTGCTCTGTCTCAGCTGTACTGAAAATAAGACTAAGATGGCTGCAGTGTTCACTCAAGCCAATCAGTGATATCACAGCAGCAGGTAAAACATTTACACAGCAAAGCACCTCTGTCTTTACCACACTGCAACAAACTGAAGAGGTGGAAGGGTTGGGGGTGTGTGAGCAGAGGAGTGGTTTCTTTGACAGGCAGGAAGTGGTTAATGCACAGCTGCAGCACTGCAGCTTCCTAGCACCACTGGTAAAGAGAAAATCAAAATAAACCAAAAATGAACAAGAGGCAGCTCTGCTAGGCCTGTGACTCAGGGTTTGTATTACATACTTCAAATCTCCCACAATGGCAAGGCAATTCAGAATTGATGTCACGTATTAATGGTCACGGATACAGAGCTGGATCATGCACAGAGCTGACAAACATTAGGGAACAATTTTCAAGAGCAGGCTCACTTCAATGCTTCTAAAAAAACCCCAAAACAACCCACTTAAGAAATTAATCTATGGCTTTGTACTGCTCCATCTACTTGGAAATATTCTGTAATATTAGTTGCCCAATAGAAATTTTACTTGAGGAGGAAAACAGGATGTTCACTTTTTAAGAAAGCTAGTAAAAATCAAGAACATTCTAGAAGTTCAGTGCTTGGAGAAATCAAGTGTCTAATTCTTTTTGACTGCAATGCAGCTTGTTCTCTAAACTTCTCAAAGAAGCCTGTATCTAGAATCACTTAAGGAATTTTGTTGGAATTTTGTAACAAAGCAGTTCCTGAAGAACTGGTTTGAGAACCTATGGCAGGGAGAAGGGGGTTGTTAACCAAAGACAGAAGTTTAACATAAAATTAAATCCTATACAGGTTTTGCTTTACTATCTGTTTATAGTAATAAAAATGATAATGTTGATGATTAATTATAATAAATAATAACCAATCACACACTCTCATAGAGGCAATGCTGGATCTGGATGGAGCTCCTCTATCTGCCTTATATTTCTTCTACATAATCCAAATTTGTCTACTTAAAAACAAAATACCTCCAAGAATCCATGGGGCAATTCTAAAGAAAATTAGTGTTGAATTATACCTAGCCTTCTAACAAAGACCATTCTTGTGGTACAAAATTAGGCAACATAGTAAGTCACTCCCCCCTAAAAAGCAGAAGAACATGCCCTCCAACCATGAAAAGGTCTAGACTTATGTAACTGTGCCAGCTGTAGCTAGTTATTTCAGGATTGATTAATCATGCCAGCAGTAGTTGTCTGATGCACTCATCAGCACTACAGTATTTCTAACTTAAAAAATGATAAGATACACCATCTGGCTTTTCCTTTTGTCCTTGTATTAGCATGACCAGCAGTACAAGAAAGGGCACATGCCACATATGAGACAGGTCCACTGACTGTCTCTGATAGTGTAGTACAGATTTAGAAAAATAAATTAAAATATACTTGAAGTTCAAAAGATCTATTTCTCAAAAAACTTGTGTGCATTGGAGAACAAATTCATTGCAGATAATTTAAAGCTACCCATTACAATGAAGATTGTCTTCACCAACACCTTCTAATAAAATAAAACTTAAGTCCACAACAAAATAAAAAGAAAAAATTTCTATTATCTGATGATACACTCCATGTTGTTTACTCTGAACACCATATATACCACACCTTTAGCTTGTGGAAATTTACAATAACTTGTAAGATTTCAAAATTCAAACTTAAATATTCCATTTGTATAACAAATATACATATACTTTGATTTCCCCAGTAGCAATGTTTTAAATAGAATTCTGTGTTCAGTATATCTACAAAATTTGTTCATCAAAAGGTGAATTCTGACTTCAAGTCTTAAAATTTCAAGAATATCATCAAAAACACAGGGACATTCTAACCCAGAATCCAAGCTGTGCTTGTACAACACTGTGTTTTATGTAATGCTGAGTCTTGGAGCTTGACGTATGGATGACAATGACTTAAATACGTTTGAAAAGTCAAAACAACAAGTTTGCAAAAAAATTTCACAGAATGCTTTCCCTGAGCCAGAGAAAACAGAATCCATGTCACAGTCCTGTTGCTTCAAATGTCTTGCCTTGTCAGAAAGCTTCAACAACTTGCAGAGACACTAATACATTAACACAGACACATGGATGCAAAAAAATCTTGCTGAATAGTAGGAATTCACATGCATTAACTTAAATGTCCAGTTTAACATACCTCCATTAGCACACAAATGTGTTAGTAAAGTCTGTTAAAAATGTGTTAAAAATTATTAATCACACTAATTTTAAAATAAAACCTACTATTTAGGTAAACACAGATTTATGAATGGAGTAAGTCCTCTGAAATTGCTTTGGCTCAAGAAATGTTAGACTGAACCTACACTAATATGTGATTCTGTACTAGCATGGGAACTACAATTTTTTCATTGCTACTTAGCATAGCATTTATACAGGTTCTCTGGTCAAAATCACAAGAAAATAAAGCAATTTTATAAGACTAGAGAATGGACGTTAGACTTAACACGTTATGATAAGAACTCCAAACAACCTTGAATCCTGCCCTCTTTTGATATCATGCCAAAACACACCAATATCATCTCAGTAAGTTCAATAACTGTAGCCATAAATTAAAACAGGACTTCCATTTTCCCAATTTCTCATGAACTTCAAACAAAAATTGCAAGAGAATGGCGGCATCCTGTTGTTTATCTAAGTAAGTCCTGTGTAAGTAACATCACCTTTGCATACACCTCTTCAATATCATTACATAGAGCCACAGTTCATACCAGGGCTCCTTCCCTGAAGAATCAAGGGCAGACAGAAATTTCTGCCCTTTCAGACAAGGTTGTATGCATTTAAACATAACAAGGGCAACAGAACAGCCAAAGCATGAATGCTTTCTTTTGCTCAAATTAGATGCTTAGAAACCAGTTATCTACGTATCACCCACAAATCCTTGTGTCCAAACCACATTCTACCTACTTTTCTCACTTACCCACTTCCTTTATTGATCTTTTGTTTTGCTAGGTAGGGTTTTAAGTGTTAGTAGACATTAAGTAGACAAAACAGTTCTTACACTGACAAAATTCAGGAAAAACTACTATCTTATGCATTTCAACTGAAGTCTCTAAACACTAGCCACTGAAATCCTTTTTTATTCCCATTTTCACACATGCCAGTAGACTGGCTTCAAGAAACATCTTGGCTCTCACTTAGGACTTCACAAATAAACACTACCTAAACTGCTGGGAGAAAGAAAAGAGCTCATAATCATAAGACAAGGAATATTGAAGTTAAGAAAAAAGTCTGCACAACATTTAAGGACTATTCATTATTCTAAGCTGCTTGATAGTAGAACCAAGGAGCAAAATTTTCAGAGCACTGACTGGAGTCAACAAGCATTTATGTTAATGTGTTTAAACACATTTCTCAAAGAAACAAGAAATTTTAATGCAGCTTGTTTTAAAAATGACCTTATGGAAACTGCACCATGTTGGAGGCAAAGCTAGAAGTAACATGGCAGCTTTTGGATTGTTTGGCTTGGGTTTTTCTTTTGTGGGGGGATACAAGAGGGATGTATTTCTGTTTGGGAAATTGTTTGGGTTTTTTTTTACTATAACATTTCTTTACACTACCGTGAAATGAAAGACAATGCTTGAGACAGAATAATACACAGGTTTTTCTAACAACTGTCATTTTGTGCTAATCTCCCATATCCATAGCCATATAATTAATAAAATTTGTGTATTGACTATGGGACTTTACTTGAAAGCATTTTCAGAAACCAAATGCGGAAGAGGAAAACATTTTTCCTATATTACAAAAATTCATGATACCCATAAAGTACCTCAACAATTAGCTGAACTAAATATTTTTAAAAATACATTTAAAAACAAGTACTTGGGACCCAGCCATCTAATTTCCTAAATTCTCAAATTATTTGATGTTTGTTCATGAAAAAAATAAGAGCTAGTAAGTCCTATGCACAGTTTTTAATAATTTGTAACAAGCACGGCTCAAAATACAACAAGAGGCATAGTTTACTTTCGTTTCCCAAACAAAAGCTTTCCCAGAGAAACATAAAAGGTATTTATACAAGATACAGTCATTTACACAATGTTGTGAATTGTTCCATTATCATGGGATGGAAACTGACATACCACTAAAAATTACAGTTATTTAATACTGTATAGTTAGTACCATGCTCTCAGCTACACCTACAAGGGAGTCTTTACTTTCAAAAAACCCCTGAAAGATGGGGGGAGGAATGGAAAGGGGAAGGCAGATTTGCTGTTAAATATACAGGCAATTTAAAAAAATATACACCAGCAGTACTAAACAAGATAAGGAGTGAGCAATGGAACTAGCAAATCCACATTTCATACAAACATTGTCTTGCTACTTTTTACTCGGGTTATCACTCATTCCTTACTACACCAAGCAAGTAAACACTGGACATTGGCTCATGTACTGACTGATAGCAAGTTATTCCCCCAAAACAACATATAATTTCAAAACTCCCTCACTGCCAACACTGGTAAACTCTCCTCACTCCAGCTGTTCATTTTCTCAGACTTTACAGATATTAATTATTAATAATTAGTAATTATTAATAACTAATAACTATATTTGATACTTATTTTTATATTTACTGAAAACAAAAAAGTTTTGCAATAACTACTAAGAATAGAATAACTAGCAACAAATGTTCACATAAAAAAGGACATGGGCTTGTTGGAATGAGTCCAAATGTAGGCAACCAAGATGATTAGAGAGACTGATCCCCTCTCCCAAGAAGAAAAGCTGAGAGAACTGGGGTTGTTCAGTCTGGAAAAGGCTGTATAGATACTTTCGGGACCTTCCAGTGCTTATAAAAGAAACCTATAAAAGAGTTGGAAAATAACTTTTTACAAGGTTATGAGTTACAGACAGAAAGTAATGGATTCAAGCTGAAAACCAGTAGGTTTATATTAGATATTAGGAAGAAATCCTTTCAGGTGAGAGTGGTGAGGCACTGCAGTGAGGTGGTTAAATTGTGAGGAATGCCTCACCCATCTAAGTTTTCGAGGTCAGGCTGGATGGGACTCTGAGCAACCAGGTCTAATGGAAGATCTCCCTGCACTGCAGGACAATTGGGAGTAGATGATCCTTAAGGTCTCTTCCAAATCAAACCATTCTATGATTATGATTTATTTTTCAGTTAAAGCATTCTGGCTTTTTTAACGCTATCTAGTACAACATGAGATGAAAGGAAATACAAAGCTATATAAAAGTCATATGCAACGGAAAAATCTGCTTACAACTTTGGAATACGTTTTGGCCTATATATATCGTCAGACAAACAGTCAAGGAAAAACAGCGTTAAGAACTAGAACACTCATTAAAACCAGAATATGCAATTTAAGTTAAAAAATTCCCCTCCAAACAAAACAGACTCCCCTTTCTGAATCACACTTCCACAGGAAAAAATAATGCATTCTGAAGATCAAGTTTCTAGAGAATGAATATCAGTGCTTTATATTTACATCAGATGACACTCACTTTTATAGTCTAATCTGTAGACTGATACTGTACTTCAGTTAGATGCTTTCAAAGACTTAAACATTGTACACACAAAATCAAGAACTTCTTGACTGCCATTATTATAAAAATACAAAACGGAAAAAGAAGTTAGAAAAACCTGAACATGAACAAAAAATGAAGACATCTAAAAACGCTATCAACAATACACAAAATCTTTTCAGCCAAATAAAAACTAAGATCTCCATAATATTATGTAAAATTATGCATTTAAGAAAATAACCAGAACTCAGAAGCTGACACAATCTGTGTTCCAGAGCCTCCTAACCAAGTATTAAAAATATTATAAGTTACTTCCTCTGACATCATCCAGTAGGCTTTAGTGTATAAACCAAGGCCCAAGTAGAGAAATGTTAAATATTAGGTATTACACAATTCATACCTAAACCATATTCAGAGATTAAGATATTCTACAGCTATCTGACTTGACAAGAAAAATTTACTTTAAAAACAACGTAACTTTCTGCTTTTAATGAGCTGTCAAAAAACCAACAAACAAAAAATCTTGCCACACACAACAGCCCTATATTACTCTCCAGCCTGTATTTGGACGAGTCACTGTTGCTTGATAAACAGCTTCTTACAGTACAGTGGAACTAGGAGAATTTTTTCATGCAGTACACACAGTTCAGTGAGCAGAACTGAAATACCAGGACTACAAATATTCATCACCAAAGCAGCATTTATATTGACCAGTTCACAAACTCCCACTAATTTTGTGTGAATAGGTCAATCTCTCAGAGTAATGTTGCATACTAGAGAAAATCAAGGAGACCAATGAGAGATATTTCTCAAAATTATTAATAACATTATATTTCATTGCACTTAAGAGCGGTATTAAAAATGTATCAAGGAGAGGGAAAAAATCCCAACTCCTCACACTCACATATCGTAACAGTTTTGTAACTTGCAACTTATTTTCTTCATTTATTACCCCTTAAGAAAATTGTGATGAACTCCCAAAATAAAATCATAATGTAAACATGGAACTAACTCATAATACAGAAAAAAACACCAAAGGTAGAACAAATAGTAAAAAAAAAATTAACGTGTAAACTATTAAGTAAGAACAAGATACTGGTTTAAAGGATCTTTTGGCTTACATTCCATTAATAAACTTCTGCTTACATTCCATGAATAAACTTGACATTTTTGCCATATGTATAGTTTCTGACAATTAAATTGAGATAAACCTAATAAATAGTTACATCAATAAAACATCTAAATGGTGAGAAATAAGGTTTTTTCCCTTATTTTGAAAACAAAATACAGTATTTGGCTTAGTCAGCTCCTTTTCATGGTGAAAATACTTCTAGTTTGTAACAGGAAACACACGCAAATACAAGGAAAATTGAGTTACTAATGACAAATCAGTATTTTAGAATTCATTGAACATACAAAACATTTGTTTGCATTGGATTCTGTAAGAGCAATATTTAAAATTTAATTATTAACTAGTAACTTTTATTAAGTTGTTCAGACTCTTTCTTGGCTAGCAAAATCACCTTCCACCAATGATGGTAAGAAAGCATATGCTTATGTGTTTTATGTCCCCAAGGGAAGCATTACTAAAGGAGCTTTTATAGAGAAATTCACACATTACAATTAATGTTGATTTTTTAAATTTGTGAAATGAGTACAATAATAACAAGCTACTGCTTATAGAGGTACAGGAAATGTGGCAAAATGATGTGCGTGTCTATTAGAATCAGCATCTTCTTAAAAACAGACTTCATATGGGGTAGCAAATTAGAGGTCTCACAAAAAAAGCACCAGAATAACTACTTAAATTGATGCATATAATTATTGTTGTATCATTTTACAAATAAATACTGCTTTGATCAGTTTCAAGTCTACATGACATCCAAGACACTCTCTTGATAAGTTATTTCATACAGCAGAATGCAACACTGTTCCGTACTATCACAGAAAGCATCAGCTCAGCACTGCTACAGCTGGTAGAAAGGTTGCAGCTGATACAAACACCATTTACTCCAAAATAATGTACTATGTTCTCTAACCTAGAAATGTAACAAGAATCCAAAGTTATTATTAATATAATTCTCTCTGGAATATATACACATAGAAATTTAACTTGGTACTTTTGGAGCATGTAAAATAATAACTGCTGTATGTCAAGAATAAATAGTGAGTGCAGTTACCACGATTCATGAGTTGCATAAATCCTCATGTAGTTCTTAGTGAATTTATTTTATAATTGGCCTGACAACAACCACTAGCCCCATTTCATAGATCTGAAACTCAGACATTACCTACCCAGGATCACGTATCAAACAGCAGTGGTTTTTGTGTTTGGTTTCTTTCCCTTCAAGAAATTCTTAATATCTGCAGCAACACTCTCCTTCATACCTTCCTGCAGGACTGCAAAAACCAACACCTAATTAGAAAACCATCTATTTTTTACATTGATAACAGATCGTTGTGTACAGATTTCATATTTAACTTATTAATTCCACATTTAAGCAGAGATTAAGAACATTCTACACTCTTCTGTTTTTGAAAAAATAAGTATTCTGAACTGTAACAAGCACATGTATATATTTTAACTTCCAAAAGAGATACAAATAGCATGCTTGTAAAATAGTCTTATCTTGCAGAATTAAGTTCTAATAAACGTATTCATGCATTTCTTTGTATAGTTGCGGATATTAAACAAACATACCTATTAACATACTTCCTCTTGTTAGCATAGTAAATGTCTAGATGTGTAACGTTTTTCTGTGACCGAAGCCTGCATTTTAAGCTCACTGACTGCTTCCTAGAACAGCAGAGCTGTTCACTCCTTTATTTTATGCAAGTACTTTTCCATCAACATTTCCATCCAACTTTTCGAGTAAGTCTATCTATGGTAAGGATTGCAGTCATACGACGTTATTAGAATGATTTCAAGGTTACTGTTAAGCAACAAAATATCCTACTATCAGCATTTCCACCGAATATCTGCCAACGACTGCAAAATCCAGAAAGATGGATTTTGCTAGAACAAGCTACTCAAGGGCAAGGCTACACCAGGCCTCAGAATTAAAGAAAAAAACCGCTTAACTCTGAAGAGTTTCGATATTTAAAATACTTAAGCTAAGGAAGATGAGAGGTTGGAATGTACCTTCTTTAACTTAGTTCATGTCTTAAACTCTTTTGCCATGCTGCCTGATATGGGCGGCCATGACACCTCGAGGAGCCGCTTGGGCCTTGTTTACTGGTGGCATCACACGAGTAAGCACAACTTGCCTTCTCTGTTGCCATACAGAAACTGTCCGGTTCCCAATGAACAAGCATATCGATAAAGCAGAGAAACTGGCTCCTGGTGCCTACCAGTGCAAGAACACCATCAACAGTTTGCCCTCGTTGCTTGCGCAGCCCATGCGCTGCGAGGTCCCACGCCCGCCGCGCCGGCGCGGCCCTTCCCGGCGGCGCCAGACGCCGCCCCGGGCGCGCCAGCCCAATCCCGGCAGGGAGCGAGGGAACGCTCTCGAGGCGCCGGACGCCCCCGTCCCACCCAAACACGCGCCGCCGCCTCGCCTCGCCTCGCCCGGGCCGCGTGAGGCGGGTCGCGCCCGGGCGGGTGCCCGCTGCTGCCCGGTGCGCGCCCCCGTCAGACCCACCTGCGCCCGCGCCGCCGCCGCCGCCAACCCGCGAATGCAACGGGCACGCGCACGCGCGCCACCGCCGCTGCACTGGAGCCAGGTCACGTGCTCCCATGCATGCGCGTGTACAGAGGTGCAGCTTCCTGGCGCATGCGCGCTGTTGCTGCTGCAGCAGCTGCAGTCGCCGCCGCCGCCGCGCGGAGCAGCGAGCACGGCCGCCGCCGTGCCCTGCCCGCCCGGCGCCCGCGCCCCGAGCGCGCCCCGCAGTACCTGCGCCCTCGCGTCCCGCGGCAGCTCCCGCCCGAGCAGCCGCCGCCGCCGCCGCCGCCGCGGATTCAAACTCGCAACGCGCTCCGGACGCCAACACCGCCTCCCCGCGTCACACACGCCGGCCGCTATGCAAATTAGCCCAGTGTCTCCTCCCCTCTCTCGTTTGGCCCCGCCCCCTCCGTGGGCACAGGGGCCGGCAGTGGGGGGCTGCTCCGGAACCGGCCAATCGCAGGGCCGGCCATCTTGGTGGCATGCAAATAAGCCTCCGTGATATTTAAATGAGCAGTGGCCCCGCCCCCTGGCGCGCAGCCGTGCAAGTGTAGGCGCATTAAGCGCCGGGGCGCGCTGCGGCCGCTGCCGCTAGGGGGCGCTGTGGCGCACCGAAGGGCGGTGCCGGGAGCAGCCGGCCCAACCTGCCTTGCTTCCTGCCTTCCTCCCTTCCTTTCCCAGCTTCCCGCCACAGGAGCTCCAGAATCGTGGCTCTGCAGCCTCTCTGACACCTTCGAAAGCCCGCCTGAAATCCGCCAGGCTGCGTTATCAGTGAACTGCAGTGCTCTCTGCTCATTCCTTATCACGCCTCGTGTCTCACTTCTGGGCTAGGGTTGTGCCTGACCAAAGCCCAGATGTTTGATAACGTGCGCTGAGGTTCAAGAGGGCCAAGAAACCAAACGGTGCCTGTTGGTTCTTGCTTTTAGGTGAATCTGAAGCACATGGGTAATCCTGGGTGCGCTTCAGGTCAAAACCACAAGTGCTATTCCCCATCCACCCTCCATGTCTGCCTCGGGCACGGGGGAGAAAAACACGCAGTCTGCTTTGACGCGAGCTAGAACTTGGTGCTCTTTGTAGCACAGCCAAAGGCAGAACTGACCAGCAGGTGGTCTGTCACATGAGGCATGGGTCAGGTCTAGGAGAGAGACACATGGCTGTGTCCTTAGGTACACAAGAAACCATGAGAGCAGAGATAAGCATGTGTAGATTCTTGGCAGAAGTACCAGTCACCTACTAATCTGGTACTGGAGAATCCTGTTCTCTCCTTGTTAAGGCAAATAAAGATCACATTCTTCCTATTGAAGGTGTGAAAACCAGCATTTTTATTTGTTTTCTTGAAAATCAAGCTAAATATAAATAAATTTTCTGTCTGTCATATATGGACCAGGCTGACCAATAGGCTTCTCTGTGCACGTATGTCATGAAACCATATCTATTATACAGCCATTTTCAGAGTCCTGTCAGGTGTGCTTGGTGGATTGGCTAAGGAAACTTTCCTGTGTGACTACCCAGGAACCACTCTGGCAGTTACACTTGCACCACCAAAGCTGGGACTGAAGCTGCTTTGCACTGGCGGCTCCAGCAACCAATGGGTGCCTCACTTGACTTTCTACCCTCACCACACTCTCAAAGTCAGATCAGGTTTTCCTTATTGGTTTCCCATAGCAAAGTCTCCAACATCTGGATCCTTAAAATAAAAAATCACAGTGCAACAACAGAATAAGAGCTGGAGTTGGTGCTTTGGAGGAGGGATCCTGAATAAAGGAAGCCCTGAACTTTTATACCCTCCCATTCTATGCACACTATAGTCTGAGGTATTCCAGCTGAGTCCTTGGCTCCTGCCATGTCTCTGAGTGTCCCGATCACGTGGCAAATGCCACAGGCCCTTTGCTTCCATTGTTGTGCAAAGGGCTGCCACCAGTTCACAGCCTCTTGCCCCTCTGGGACTCCTGCCGCCCAGAGCTCAATCTGCAGCTGCACTGCAGCTATACACCGAGCTACCTGCACTGAAGGTTTTCCTCAACAGATTGAGGGGCAGTAGTTTAGGGTTCTGCCATTCCCAGTGGTTTGCCTGATCTCTCTGCTACTTGTTGTTGTTGTTGTTACACAGCCAAGATGCAACAAGGAAATGTACACGCGCCCATAAATTTGCAAATACGTCACAACAGGGTTTAAGAAGGGGTACCAACCTGGAACTTGAACAGCTGAAATGGGAACATGCATCTTCCTCAGTGTCTTTGCTACAGGCATGAAAATTTCTAAGAGGAAGTGTGGTAGAAACCTGTAACCATAATGTCTTAAACTTTTATTGTTGAGCTACAGTTTCATAGTGAAATCTTTTGTCTTGAAAAAAGGAGTACATTAATTTGGAGTTGAGTCTTCTGAGCTTTTGTGTAGACAGACTACAAGGTTTTTCAGAAAGAAGAAGCCAGAACTACCCAGAAGTGGGCAGTTCATAGCCATGCCTATTGTTTAACTTGTAAATTCCCTTCTGGTGATCACTTTTGCAGGGTTCTTGCATAAAAATCCTTTGTGAGTCAATCAGGATTGAATGCTTTCTGGCTAAAAGATGAGTTTCCAGAAGACCGTGAATCTCTTCAATCTCTATAATCTCTTTGAATAACTAGTGTTATTTGAAACTTAATTTAGTATAGAAGCCATTACAGCAAGGCACTTTTGTTCAATGCAATACAATTCATGTAGTAAAGAGAGAGTTAAGAACGAGAGCTAGCACCAATCTCTTCTCTCTGGCAACCAGTGACAGGACATGAGGGAACGGCATGCAGACGATTCAGGGGAGTTGTATTAATGTAGCTGTTTTAGAAAGTTAGTGTCCTGCTACGGCATTTCAGATACCAGCAGCAGTAATAGGACTGTATCCTTAAATCTGAAGAAAAGATAATATTTGAATTACAAGATTAGGAATTTGAGGAACTGAAACTCCAGATTTTTGTCAACCACTCTTCCTATGACTGGTCATACATTTGAAAAAGCAATAGTATTAGTTAATATTGCCCAGCATCTTTGCAAGAGGAATGTTAAAATAAAAAAATTTCAGAAAAACACAACTTCATCAACTTGTCTCTATTTGCAAAATGTGAGGGTTTTGCTGTAAAAGGAAGGTGCAAAGCAAACAGTACGCTGGAATTAAATTAACAAGACAGAAAATTTTAACACCACAAAAAAATAGATATCCATCTAGTTTCCTGTCTGATTCCTCTATTAGTGTGTTCAATCATTGTAATGATAAACACAGAGAAAAACATATATTCCAATGCACTTTACAAAAAGAATGTTAAAAATTGGGCATCTTAAGTGCAACAGAGAATTTCTTCTTGATTTCCAATTCTCCAATGAACTTCATTCTTAAAATCTGTATACAATATTTAATTTTCTTATTTCCAGGTAGTGTTATAGGACACCTTCCAGCCTATGAATATCACTAGAAATCTGATTACATGATCATTCTCTCTGTATATCAGATTGTGTTAGACATGTGATATTAAAAACATTAATATTTTCAAAATATTAACTCTCCCCATATGATTTAGTAATTGCTGATGGAGTCATTGCAGGGTCACAGTGGGAATGCTAAAAGGAAGAAAGGAAAGTGATGCATGAAGAAAGGTACAATTCTCAATACGAAAATATACTTTTTATATAAAGACAACTGCTGACTTTTAATAAAAACAAAAGACGATCGTAAGAAATATTTAGCAAGAGGGAAAAAGTAATTTTATTTCCAGCAATTTTAAATCCTTACTGGAGAACATGTATTTAAAGACCTCACTTTGCTAAATGGCTGACACTTTTGAGCCAGTAGGATTTACATTGTTTTTAGTAAATCACTAGTTTAGTCAGTGTTTCTTACATATTAATTGCCTAATAGGATGGAATGATTAAACTTATCTGATTATAAACAATTCCTACACAGGTCAAAAGAAACACCATAATACCAGAAAGTCATTTCACTAACAGAAATATTTTTGGTAAGAAAAAAATAAATCCTTATCTGACGACCTGATCTGTGATTTGGCACTGTTATGTTAATGGTTCAACTTGCTAATCATAGAGGTCTTTTTGAACATTAACATTTCTCTTGATTTCAGTCTTCAAGAATTTCACTATGAAGGCTTAAAATATCACTGATAAAGGAATTGCATGTTAACTTTCTGGTAAAGAAAAACAGAAAGCTTTTTAAATTCCTTTTTCATACAAGGGCGCTTTTTTTAATACAAAACTTTAAGAACATCTGTGAATTTATGTTAAGACATTTTATAAATCTTTTAAATATATTAACTTCACAGTGTAAGAACAAAGAGCAGAAACATGGAGAATATAACGAAAATACTTGAGGAAATATTTCTGTAATTAATTAAAGCTGGTTAAGGCATTTGCACTTAGGTTACTTTTCACAGTAGATTAAGTACCTTCCTCTAATGTGAATTTTGTAAAATATGCTGTTTTTATCTATTATCTTTAAGGCTAAGTAGAGGATTTGGGGAAAATTCCTAAATGTTCTGTATTCCTCTTTGATTTTATGTTAGTTTTAAAAAATAAGTTTTACTGATTATGAAATAAATATTCTCCTGATCAGCTTTTTTTGATCAAACTTACTTTGTTGTGACTTTGGTGTAGTAACTAACTAATTTATTTGCTGAGCAGACATATTTAGTTTAAACGCCTACCAGTCATTTTTCCCATGGAGTTGTCCTCTCTCACTTCGCTACCTTCCACCTCCACCTTAACAAATAATATCTAACTTCATTTATGGTTTTAATAAGAAAATCTTATTTTGTAGCAGTGATATTTGTATAATTCAGTGGTAAGTACAAAGTCCAATTAATGAAAAAGCCATGTTTTTTCCAGCTTTTAAAATTTGTTCTACTAAACTATCAGTATTTTGAGATACAGGCAAGTATCTTGTCAATTTTTATGCTTAACATCTATTAAAGAGTCTATCAGACTTTGAAAGAAAAAGTGATTTTAACAAAATGTGATGTGATTGACAACCGGAATCCATTAAATGAACATCCTTTCCAGAAGAATCTAAAAATAAAGTGAAACTGAGCACCAATCAGGAACATTTTTTGGAAGGAATAGCCTGTCTCCTATTGTCTCATTTGATATGAGAAACTTGGGAAACCTAGTTGTAAAACCAGTACCTAATATACAGGATATAATCACTAGAAGTATTCATTTGGCCATGAAATAAGCTGGTTGCCATCAAGTGTGTTGACTGAAATTTAGTTCCTGAACACAGTTCTCTTTCAATTACTTCAGGAAAATTGCTCTAGAAATAACTTGGTGTGGAAGATGTCTTTCTTCCTCTGAAAACGCAAAGTAATACAAAGTCGTCAGGTAAAGTAGCATTGTTATTGCAGTACAAGTTGAGGATTTAGTGCTCAGTTTTAGCTCCCATAATACTTTTTAGATGCACAATGCTTTAGACTACACAGTTTTCTGAACATGTGTCTCATTAAGTTTTATCCAATACAAGTATTTTTAGAATTGGGTAAAGAAATATAAAGAATATTTTCTATGATTCCTCCTTGGGAATATATTTTGACCTGTTGGAAGGAATCTGTCTGAACATGTCTGGAATGTAATGCATACTGGATGTTTTCAATAAATAAACTGATCGTCTCATCTGCAAATCATCCAAAATGTGTGGGTTGATTTTTGTCTATCCTGAATGTCCCTTAGTCTAAATAAATGAAAAATGAAAAAAACCTGACCTTGAATGCTGAGCAACAGAAATACATTGGTAAAAGGCGTACCCTCAGGGTGAACCATTCTTCTCTCAGTTTTCTTATTCTCAGCTCTAGCCTTAAGCTTTTTTCAATGTCATACCTGCTTTAGATCCTTCTAGAAAGTGGAAGACTCATGGGTTAATTAAAGTGGTATGTCTCAATAAATTATGCATATCTGGAGGAAACTGCCAGTGAAGAATCAGATGCTGACTGATTTACTAACAACTTTGAAAGGTAAAATACTTGGGCTTAGCAGCAGTGAACTTTTCAAGATGATGTTAATTACATAATAACTGGAACTTCCCAGTATGATCAACCTTCTACAGACTTGCTGGAGACTTTGTAAATAAAAAATTGGCTGACAGATGAAGGGTGGAATGTAAGAAACAGTTTGTTTGGATTTATTTACTTAAAATTATCAGTTTTGTTACTTCTGTATTTCCAGCTTGGGTTGAATTTTCTCCACGATGTCTTAAAGTGGAAATGAAGGATAACTTAAACCTTACTGTATTTGTACAAACCTAAAAACGCAATCATATTTCTAAAAAAAAAACCATCAAGTTTTGGGTTTGTCTGTATTCAGTTGACCATTGTTTTTGCTAGAAGTCATTGTCTTCCTTTAAAGCCTCTTCCTAAGTGAAGTTGTCATGTGGTATTTTTTGGCCAGATTCTGAGTACTTTGTCAGTACTTCTTCCTGTAGGGTTTTATTATGTAGTAAACAAAGATTAATATTTCTTTTATAAAAATAGCTTAGATAATATCCAACCTTTCCTCCAATACTGAGGCATGGAATTAACCAAAACACATGATATTCACTGATACTGAGTAAAGTCATCAATAAATGGAGGAGTCAGCACTGCCCATTGGCAGTTACCATGCTGTCACTTAATCATGCATTTAATTTCCATGACTTAGAATAATTTTAGATGATTTCTCCAGAACATTGGTGTACCTGGGGAAGTGAGAAAGAAAGGAAGGTGGGAAGGCAGGAAGGCAGGAGGGGAGGGGAGGGGAAGGGAGGGGAGGAAGGAAGGAAGGAAGGAAGGAAGGAAGGAAGGAAGGAAGGAAGGAAGGAAGGAAGGAAGGAAGGAAGGAAGGAAGGAAGGAAGGAAGGAAGGAAGGAAGGAAGGAAGGAAGGAAGGAAGGAAGGAAGGAAGGAAGGAAGGAAGGAAGGAAGGAAGGAAGGAAGGAAAACACTAATAGGAAAACCTACTTAGAATTTGGCTAAAAGGCTAACATGTACATATAGAGAAAAATCTTACCCCTCTACCACTGTAGCAGAGCCCTCTCACAGAGACATTCCCTATGGTACAGGGACCTGAAATCACAGACACTTTGTCATTAAAATATACATTAATCCCACATTCTCCACAAGCTTCACTTACAACATGAAAAAAAGCTCCCTGAAATTACTCCACTCCCTAGCAATGTCCGGTTCAAGTTTTGTGCACTGCCTCTCCCAATTACTTACTATCATTATCTCTAATTCCTTCAACCACATGTCAGACAACAAAACAGACTGGGGTGACTTAGCCTTGTTTAACAGTCAGATCCCCACTCAGCTGCTTTCTCACTCCCCCTCTTCAACAGGGCCAGTTAGAAAAAATAGATTAGGACAGTCAAGACAGACAGTGAAATCACTTACTTGTTATTACTGCTGGGAAAAGAGACTTGACTTGGGGAACATTAATTTATTGCCCATTAGAATTGATTAGGGGAATTAGCAAAATTAAAACACCTTTCTGCCTTCCCTATCTCAAAATAAGTAGAGCCCAAAGTTATTATTGTGTAGTAAATAATGTATTTCCTTTTATTCTTCACTTTTTGATAACAATGCTGAAATGTTAGTTCCTTTTAACACAAGCTGGTACAGGTTCTTGCTTTGTTTCTGTTTTTCTGCTCTATCTTATGAATTGAAATTTTAATGTCTTCTTGACATAGCTCATGTAAGTCATTACTATTAATACTTTCAACATACAATTAATTATTAACAAAATAATATTTTCAAATGTAGCTAATTTTTTTCAAAATGAGGTGAACAACTTAGTAAAATTAAAACCAAATCATTATCTCATCATACTCAGTTTTTTCATTATGATAGGGTAGGGCCATATTTATAACGCAATCTTTTCTGTGGAAGAAGTATCCCTGTTGGAGCTGGATAAAGAGAAATGGCTCATGCAAAAAGCCCATAGATACATTAAAGATGTTGTGCTGCCACTCACTTGAGGACATTGTTTAATGGTTTAAACTATGGGTTGACAATTGGACTTGATATTAGAGGTATTTTCCAACCTTAGCGCTTCTAGAATTCTGTGATTCAACAGCATGTTCTAAGTGCTTATAACATCTTTGAGCAAATTCACTCTTTACTTTGCGTTTTCACCCAACTTTCAGGTGCCAATGCTACTCTTCAGAATTTATTTGAAAGAAAATTATGTTTTACTTTCATTTGTATTACATTAATACCACTTAATGAAAATATTAAAATTTATTTCATTGAAAATGCAGACTTTTTTTAACCAATAAACATTCATTGTGTGACCTCCGTTATCACCATCTTCTGTTTCTAAAGATAAAAAGATCTCTAGAACTCCACACCCTAACCAGAATTAAATAGCCCACTCTCATTATGCTAATGCTGAGTTGCCTAAAATTAGAGGAATACATAATTTTTTAGTGTATCTGATAGTAACACTGTCAGACACCAATATAAAAGTTTTTGTGTGAGAGATGACAGAGAAGTAAATACATCACAACACTTAAAATAACATACCTTCCACACAGTGTTTGATTAACCTGGACAACTACAGAAATAATTGTCAGAAATACCACTAGAATATTTGATACATTTTGAAAGATTATATCTGTTAAAACCTGCTTAACTAATTAAATTTATGCAGTCATCTTTTCTGTCTTTACATCCTTCTCTTCATAATCACTCTTCCATTCCTGTCCCCAAAACTTGACCCATCAAAATATATTTTAATATTGTATTGAAAACTGGTCACAAGTGGCTGTCAGGGAACAAAACTCTGAACAAAAAAAATTAAACCCTCAGGTAAATAGTCATCCTATTTCAGATTACTGAGGGTTTTAGATGCATTTCTTTCCAGTCTTCTGTGTAGTTCTGCATTTTGTTCTAGTCTCTTGCTAATGTCCAGCCCATTTACTTCTGAGATGTGTCCACAAGGCATGTCTCATTTTTGGCTGCTCCAACAACTCCAGGGTGTCCATGGTTTTTCACTTCTACCAGAAATGTTGCAAAGGGGTCATAGGTTTGTGCTGTTTCAGATTATGCTTGGATGAATAACTTTCTTGTGCTTTGCAGGTTTGTGGCTTTTTTTAGTGGTCATGCTCCCTCTAATTTTAAAGTGGCTTCTTCAAATAACTCAAAAGTAACAACCATTTGCAAGAAGGGTTTTGGGCTTCCCTTACACTGTTCTGCTTCTTGCCAAGGATTAGCACCATGGTTTTACTTATTACTTACTTCCTAAATCACTGGTGGAGTGGTAAGTGGGAAGAGTAGTTTTCCTAGAAAAGGAAACAAAATGCCTTTAGGGATTTTTTCCCCATTCAAGATGATCCCTTCATGATGTCTTCTCTCTGGGCATGCTCAGGCATGTGCACGCATGTGTGAAAACGTTCTTCAACTCCCGTAAGTACCTTTAGAGGAAACTAATTCCACCAACATATGGATGACATTCATGGAAAAAACGCATCTGCCTGTTGGCAGAACCATGACCACAGTGGTGTGCATGATATTGGGTAGTGCAGCCCACTTGAATGTCTGGGTTCTGCTTTTAGTGAACAAAACTATGAACAAGATGTTTTCATCGTGCTTTTCAGAGCCACGGAGTGGCCAATGGTCACATAACCATGTAGGGCAATGCAGGGAATGCAGCCTGGGCTCTGTGACACTGGTCTATGGGTGGAGCCCCAGGGACCCAGGGCCATGGCAGCCTCAGCGGGACCCATTCCCTGGCAACACGGGAGGGATTTGGTGTTGCCTGACACCCCGGACTTGGAACATGAGGTACCTCCGGAGAGGTTAGAACATGGCAGGGAGGGGGGAGAGGGCGCGGCCCCAACAGGGCAAGCAGCAGGAGCAAGGATCGGCTGAGGTGGAAGGGGCACAGTGGGTGTCTGTAGGAAGGTGCTGGGTGTGCCGGGCCAGCATTGGCCTGGTTCTGCAGGATCTGGCTCTGGCCGTCCCTGCGGATGGCTCCCAGCACTCACAGCTGGCCCTTCCAATATGCTCTGTGCCTCCCTCTCCAGTCCACAGACAGGGCAAACTGAGAGACTGCTGGGATGTGAAAGGGCATTACAGACCGTTCCTGCCCCAGTTCTGGTTCTCTTGGTGGAGACCAAGATTAGAAGCAGCCCATTGGAGTATCACTTTCAGGCAGTGGAGTTGCTCTCTAAAATCAGGTCATCATGGTTGTACTTTCATCAATAGCATTAGTAATGCAGGTAGGTAAAGTACAGTTCCCTAAACCAGAAGGTGTTTACAGAGACTTGCTGAGATCTAGACTTTGCATCCCAACAAAAGAGGTCACAAAGTGAGAGAGGTCCAGTGCAAACTAATGGAGAAAGCAAGATGTTTGCACAATGATAGTTAACTTTTTTGGTTTTCTGTTCTAGATGTTCTGAAAACTCATGACCTGCTCATGCCAAATGAGTAGAGTGGCTAAGACAAATAATATAGAATACAAGGGTAAATATTTATGCATGCATGTGACATGTCCCCTGCCAAACTGGGACACCCCAATTACAGTTTTATGCAACGTTCTCATACCTCTAATCACTAAAACAACACTACTAATTGCTAATCATAGTAAATGTCTGCAAAGCAACTATATTTCTGCAGCATTGTGATTGCTTCTCTGTTAAGTCACACACCAGTTTTACTATAGTTACTTATAGGTAAGTAGGCTGAGTGAGTTTGGGATGTTCCACTTGGAGAAGAAAAAGCTCCAGAAAAATAATATTGCAGCCTTCCAGTACCTAAAGGGAGCATATAGGAAAGATTGGGAAAAACTTTTAGCAGGGCCTGTTATGATAGAGCAAAGCGTAATGGTTTCAAACTGAAGGAAGGCTAATTTACATGAGATATAAGAAATCCATTTTTTACAGTGAGGGTGGAACAGGTTGTCCAGAAAGGTGGTAGGTGTTCCATCCTTGAAAACGTTCAAGGTCAGGTTGGATGGGGCCCTGAGACGCCTGATCAAGTTGAAGGTGCCCTTGGTTATTGCAGCAGGTTGAACTAGATGGCCTTTAAAGTCCCTTTCAACAAAATCCATTCTGTGACACAAAGATAAATAAAAATGTATCCACTTTGGATATTCTTGAGTTGTGTTCTACTCCAGGCATTAAACTTGTGTCTCTTGCATCCACAAAAGAAACCAGTTCTGAGCTTTTTTCCTTACTATCAAACTCTGCAATGGAAAAGAATTTGTTTTGTTTTGTTTTGTTTTGTTAAAATCCCTACATGTCAAGCTGAATTTCTGGTACTAGACCTATTCTACAGGACTTCTGTTTAACAGTTTAGAATTGCCATTTTAGTATCGACTTTCCTACTGTCTGTGAAGTGGATACATAAAGGAGCAGCTGATGGGGAGCCAGGCTAGAAGCAAATATGTAGACAGATTCACAGCTATAGTCTAAAAGTAAATTTGTGAAGTCCCAGATGTAGTGCTCCCTCACTCCCCAGTTCCTGTACTGCAAAAAAACACTAACTACCCCAAATTCTTCAGCCATCACAATTCTGCTGGAAGTACAAATCACTGTGACTATACGTTCTTTTTATGATTCATGAGCACACTTCGTAGCATTTTTGAAGTGTAGAATTTTGTTTAATGTGATAAAATGCCCTGCCTTTCCGTCTCCTCTTTATTACTGTCACCAGCACCCATCAGTCAAATTTTGGTCTTCTGCGTTAGAAAAAATGCATGCTCTTCTTTATCAGATATATGGAAAAGAATAATTCCATCCATATAGAGACTTTACTTTACACTCACCTTGAGTTTAAATTGAAAACACGTTTAATATCAAGCACAGAACAGTGACATTTTTATAGTCAACTGTGCTATTGAAACACTGTATTTTATTTCATGTGCATGCTAAACAGTTGCATATGAAGGTATTTCCTCTGCCCCACACTTTACCATGTGTATCGATATATTGATTTGTTAATGTACAATTCTGATTTTGTAAATGATGCCATAAACTTTGGAGTAGTGAGGCCCCAAAACCCATAAATAGGGTAATGAGTAAGCAGGACTGTAGAGCTTTACACTGTTATCTGACATTTGCACGAACAATAAGACATTTCAGGAATAAACAGGCTATGGATCCCTGAGTCAGGAAGCTTCAGGTTGACTCAAAATCTTCTTGTCTCATTTTACTCACCCACAGCTTATGCACTGCTGGTGTAGCGCTGCTGCCTCCCCTCACTCTGGCACCCAAGATGACTCATGCGTGTCTGCCATGCAGTGAATCATGCAGTGAATTAGGAGTAATGCCAGGCCATGTCCATGATACACATCTCTTAGTGTGCTGTTCTTCTTGAACAGCAGCCTGGGATGTAACTTGTCCCTTTCCTATTGAGGGAAACTTTGCACAGGACAAAATGTAGATCTTCTTTGAAGTAGAGGGTTTATTGCAGCTGGACTTCAGAAGCTGAGATGCCTATGCTTCAGGAAAACAGTCAGCTGCAGGGGGTTTCAACTAGAGCTGCCATACTGTGCACTAAGACGATCAGCAATGATGCCCTAATTTCTGAGCATCCTAGGCGGGGTTGCTCTACTTTAAGAATTAAAAGCTGGTTTTACTGTTCAGCTGCAAAACAAGAGGTCATTTCTTAGGGACATATGACTAAAGTAACTGCCTTTCATTCACATGAAAAGCAACAACCATCCTTGTTTATATTAACTCACAGTTTCATTGTATGTTTTGGAAATACAAGGTTTTGTGGCCAAACACTACTGTAGGGATCCTTTTTTTCTCTATTTCTGTCTCAAGATGCAATGTGACTTGCATGCATCTACAGTAAAGTGAGACATAGAAATAATAAATACTAGAATTATATTAATTAAAAGTAAGATACTAAGGGCAAAGCATCCTATTACAGTATCTTACAAAGATGTATTACAACAAATCTTTGATTTACTGTAAAACCCTTCTGAAAAAAAAATACAGCTAGGATTTAATCATTCTCAACTCTGCAATTGAAGAAAATAGCTAATTTTCAATTTTTTTTTCTGCTGGATAGATTTCATGGACGTGAATTTTTCCGTTGCCCCCAGATTCTTCTTTTCAATTACAAAAAAAAAGACAGGAAAGGTGTTTGTGTGGGAGAGAAAAAGGAAGCCTTCATTAAATTAAATAATTTTCAAGCTTTTTTATGCAGTGGTTGCACTTAAATGATCTATTGTTGGAATGGTTGAAAATATTTAGGTTTTTACAGTGCACTAATACTTTTCAGTATGGAGCATAAAGAATGCTTAAAAATCTAAGGAGCAAGACAGACATGAAGCACAAAAAAAGACAAAAGTAGAGCAAAACAGTAGCTGATATTTTTGGTTCCATGATTTCTGTCTTAGTTTTTCAGTTTCAAGGTGTGCCTTTATATATATTTCTATCTGCTTTATATGGCAGGGAAAAAAAAGGAAGGGCTTGGTTACAGGAAAAACAAAGAGAATGGGAAGTTGTGAAGGACCATTGGAGACAGGAAGTGCAATGATGATGAAAGAAGGAAGTGAGAGCCATAAGGGAAGCAGTCCATCAGACAGGGTCAGGAGAGTTAATAACTAAGAGTACTGTGCAATGACATCATTACTGTACCCACTGAAATTATTTTTGTGTCTCCCAAACCCAAAGTCTGGTGGAGTCCTCACTGGGAAGCGCTTAGCCTTCCCCTTAGCTCATATAAACCCTGAGTGGTGGTGGCGGCTAAGAAAACGATTGCATGGAATCTACAGCACTGAATGATGAGGTATGAAATGATGACTTTCCTCCTATAGCAAGGCTGAACTACAGCTGAGAGTAGAATGCAGATAAGAAGGACCTATTTGCCAATGTCCTTGCAATTCTGCTTCTGCGTATTTTAGAATTAAAGTAGAAATGTGTAGCTAAGTAACTCAAAACACAGATTTGCCAATTCAGGATGCCCTTGCAATGTCATCTCTGTTGTGAAATCCCACTGTTCACAACAGTTTAGTTTTAACAACACGTTCCTCTGACTTCCTCTTCTGAGAGGCATGAAAGCTAATGCAGCCTCGCAGACTGCATACTCTCCTGCATTATGTTATTGCATATATATTCAAATCATTTTCACAGCTGCATGCCTGCATAGCAGTATTACAGAGTAGTATTAAATACTTAGAATAAAGCTCTCATGAGTGACTTCTGAAGAGACTTACTTTGTAAGCTACCAAGCCTACTCAGTCAATTAACAACTAAGTCTATGTACTACAGTGCTCACCTTACCGGCATGCATTAAACTTGGGTAAATATACCTATGAAAACATGTCTCCAAAAACATGTCTTTCATGTATCCAAACAAAGCAAGGCTTAGCCATATTTATTACCATTACCTCACCATATATATATATATTCATCCATGAACAGATTTGTGTGTTCCTGATTGGACCTTTGGCAGGTGTCTTACATAGGTAATAATTATTTCATGGGTGGTTCTGTTTTATTATAGCATGCCAAAATATGCAATGCTATTGGTATGACCATCATAGACAGCTGAGGAATGTTGCAACAAATGTGTAACAAATAATTTCTGCCACAGACCAATGATTACAGTACTTAATTTCTAATGTAGGAAAATTCTCATTCTGTAATGGAAGCATGTATGGAGTGGAATGGTACTGGACAGAATTCAATTTCTCCCTTTTAAAAATAATTCAAGGTCTCCTTAAATCAAAGTTTCTAAAATTAATAGAATGGAGGAAAAAAATGTAGTCTTTTAACTGAAGCAAATGGGTTTTCCTTGGCAGTTTCCCATGTAAACATGCTAGCACATGAGAATTGATTAACTTGAAACCCAACATAAGATCTTTAAAAATGAACCGCTCTCTCTTATAAATATCCAGTGTCTAAGAGGTAGAGAAGAGACAATGTGGAATGCTAAGACAAATTGCACCCTGCAGTTATTCCATACCACCTCAGTCATTGTTGGGGGCAGGGTAGGGGGGGAGAAACTGTCTTGCTTCCAGGGGAGAAGAGTTTCCTGGTGGTCGAGCAAGTGTGGTGGATGGAGCAATAGGGTAACACTGATTCTGAGTAGAGGGAATGGTCAGCATGGTGTGGCTATGATCAGATCAAACATTGCACTCTCTCTTTTATACAATTTTCTTATTAATATTCTTTCGGTTGATGTTAATTTTCTTATTTCAGCCTGTGACCTTTGCCTTTTGTGTCTCCAATTCTTCTCCAATCTGCTGCAGCATGGAGGCAGGGAGGAAAGCAGGGAGTGGACTAGCAATGTGTGGTCAGGAGTTTCAGTGGGAGCACTAAACTGGGAAGTGCCATTCCTACAATAGCATGTTAATACTAGAGTATCGTACCAGTTGTAATCAGTGGATATTACATTTGCCTTCCAATCTTAAACAAATAAATGACAAGATGTTTTTAATTTTGAGACTGCCATACTGTAGGCAAGAAAAAGTGTAAGTCCGTAGGAGGCAAGATCTGTTTGAGAACTTAGAAATATAGTGATGCTATATATTTATGTGTATCTGAATCCAAGTCACTTTTTCTAGAAATATTTTTGAGGGGCCAAACCACCAGCTTCCCCTCCATATTAAAAATGTAATTTGCCTATCTAGGTACTTTTCTAGAATTATATGGTATCTTCTTTTATGTGCCTTGATTTCAGCTGGGTTAATTTTCTTCTTAGTAGTCAATAAGTGCTGTGTTTCAAATTACATATGAGAATAACGATGTGGTTAAACCATGACTCCAGGGAAAAAAAAAGATACACAGAAATCTATGAATGTATATGACAGGAAAAAACCCAAAGGAACAAAACCAAAACAAAAACCCAAACCTGGTTCTGGAAGGAAGTGATAATTAATGATGACCAGGTTTTAACATCAATGTTGTACACCTCTTAAATGAACATGACTAACAAAGAAAAGGCTTAGAAGACATTTTAAACAGACCAATGAGCCAAAATGAATGTACAATTGCCTTAGAAGTGTTTCATCCTTTGCCTTAGAACCCACTTATTCTTTTTAAAGAAAACCAAAGGAAAAGTAATGAGTCAGTAGGACTCACATAGTTTCAGGATATGACTTTATACCCACTGCCAGATTATATCAAGAAGAGAAGCAATGACCTCATTACATCTGAAGACCAACAAAGAAGAGACCTTTCTAACCTTCTTGCTGGCTTCTGGCTGCCCATAGCAGAATGACAAATGTATCCAAGAAGCTGGCTCTGAGTCCTCTCACCTGTTTTGGTGCTGTACACATGCAGGAAACAGGGTCATGCCGAATCTGTGTGTTTCAGATGAGCCATTCTGCTGCCTATTGCTCTGCATCCGACATTCCTCCACACCTGGATCAACCTCTCCATTTGCTTGTGTACAGCTTTCTCCTGTTCTCAAATTGTATCAACCTGATGTCCACTTCCTGTCTAAACACAAATGCAGCATGCAGTACAAGTGTTTGCAATTGCAACTTATTTATAAGGTGATGCAGAAAACTGTACAGACCCCCTTAGAGTGTGCTTCAATATAGCCCCATCATGATCCCCCTGACAGATCCCTGTTCTTTCTATGGAGGATCCTTCAATCATTAGACCTTGCTCTAGCCAGCTGCAAAGCTGCAAGGGGTCCAGCTCATGTTTTTCTCAACCAGCCTCATCAATTCCTCACCAACGTAGAGCAACACTGAACAATTCTTATAATTTACCACAAGGTCTGAGTGTGCAATTACAGTCACAGCTGCAGATTCCTCAGATGATTTCCAAGTAAACATCAACTCCACATAGGCTTGGTGGTTGTGTAGAAATGAACTGCAAGTGAAAAAACTATGTTCTTTTCAAGTGCACTTCAAACTGGGAAAAGAAATCATCAAAAAGCAATAGAGAAAAGAAAATGTCATCCTTGCTGGCACTTGGCCTAGTATTTGGGCAATATTATTTCTGACAACCAGTGTTCCATTTTTTTCCCCTTATTTCACTTGCATACCTCTATAGATAGAGACTGTCACCTGCTGAATAGCTGATAAAGCTCCAAGGAAGAGAGAGGGTTGAAGGATAAACTTGCTGAGCTCATATCTGCATCTCAGCAAAATGGCCAGAAACCTATCAAATGAAGAAGGCAGGTATTTCATTGCCCTCCTGTTAAGGAAACATTCCTGTCTGACTATTCAGGAGCACTCTGGCAGTCACACTCTCACCACCAGGGACTTTAACTAATGGGATAGATTCCCCTTTGCAGCGAGCAACTCCAGGGAGGAGCTTGATGCCCTACACACCTCACTTTCACACAGTCAGACCTGATTTCCTTACTGGTTCGACCTCAGGGTTCTTACAGCTCCCAGCTCCTGCTGTGTCAGGCTATTTTGTGATCTTAAAGCAAAAAACTCCAACAACTCAGGAGCTGGAATACTGTCTGGAAGATTTACAGGTTAAAGAATTTGCGGGTTTTCTCATCGTTTTTGTTTGTTTGTTTGTTTCTGTGTTTGTTTGATTTTTCTGTTGGAAATGGTGTTATGATAAATCTCTTTTGACTATGGAGTATTTTGAAGAAAATAGGACTCTATCCATTCTTGTACATCAGGGTTCAAACTTTCTGCCTTTTATTTCCCTTAAGGTTTTTTTCCTGTGCTGTCAACAGAAACTTGAAGGGGACAAATTCATGTTATTACAGCTGAATGCTGAGGTATATGTTTGTTCCTGAACTGTTAACAGGATCTGAAGACAATCAGGAGATGAACCAATGGAGATTATCTATCAGGATATGAAGAAAGTGTCAAAGCCAAAGTCTACAAAATTTCCTATCATGCTCAGGTTCTCGACTGGAAGTGCCAAATCTGAAAAGCTCAAGTTCATGCAGCACCAGAGCATGACCCGCAAACATCATGCTACAGTTTCAAGATGTTCGTGGTTGAAATACCCTGCTAATGGAAATTCTTGTTCTGATAGCATAGTTCTTGCTCTCCTAACAGCATAGGAGAAATGATGCTTAGCAGTTGAATCTCTCGCAAAACTATATGGATCTATTTTAAAACCTGGGCTAAAGTAATTACGCAGAATCCAGAATTTACAGTATAAAAACCAGATGGAAGCCATTTCCAAGACACTGTGCAATGAAATTTGTTCCCAACTGAGCACAAGCACAACCCTCAGCAGATGAGGCTGGCGAAGAGAAAGGTGTGGCTGAAAGGAATTCCCTGATCTGATGCCTCTCCTTGATGTAACTGTTGAACAAGAAGAAGCCTAACTGGGTGAAGCTGAAAGTGCTGAGATGGATAGTTTTCTCCCAGGACCACAGCTGAAGCCCTTTCTTTGCAGAACAGAGCTCATCTCAGCCTCTGCATAGTTCATTTGACTCTCTTCAAACCCCTCTGTGTTGTGACTTTTCTCCAGTCTAAAGCAAAGAGTCCTAACCCCTCAAACGAGAGAGGTAAAATCTGCCACCTTACAAGAGGTCTCCTGACCTCTGTAGATGGCTTATGTTTTGCAGGGACATTGTGTGCTTTTGATAACTGGCATTGTCTTACAAAGACACATTTTCAATGCTCCTGTGAGGAAAATATACTGAGTATGTCAAACAAGAACCTGATTTTTTTTTTTTTTTAGCATTTCTCTTTCTGTGGTTGACATATAAAAGAGTGAAACTAAGTCAGACTTTGTCTCTTCCCTGTGCTTCCAACTTTACTTCCAACTTGTATCACTGCAAAAGGATTCAAGGTCTTAAATTTATCCAGCAGCATTTTGTAGTTTTGTTTGCACCAGGAAAGGCAGATAAGATTTGGATTCCTTTCAGTCTGAGGATTATTTTAAAACATATTTCCCTCTGATTAGAAATTATTTCTGACAACCAGTGTTCACAGTTCCAGGGTAGATAAATTTTCTGGCACTTCAGGGCTGAATAAATAATAAAAAAGGTAGATTATTTCCAAAATGACCCCAGGAGATCTTAAGAAGCTGAGAGGATAAAGCATAAGATCACTATAATTAACTGGTGTTATATTAATTCCCAGTACAACTGAGAGAGGTTACTGGCAGGGAAATTTATGCATTATGAACCTGTGAACTTATCATTTTCTCCACAGTCAGAATCACAACTTGTCTAATCAGTATCTGTATTGATGGAAAGACAGTCTGAAAACCAGAAAAAGTTAACTGTCAAAAACTGATACAGTAGAATCATACTCAGGAGTGGTACTTGGAAAAAGTAACTGCATCATTGTCAAATTTTCTGTTCTGTTTTAAAGTAGTAGCTTTACATCAGCCCAAAGTCAGCTATCTGCAAAGTCCTCAGAAGTCTATTTAAGTTCCCCAGGCGTGACTTGTTGCATGAAGTGGATGTTGGGACTTTCTGGAAGTAAAATGGCAAACCAAATTACATTACTTGGGCTCTACAAATATGAACAAACCATAAAAGTGTTTGGTTTTTTTTAATCTTCATGGCTAGGCTTCACGCTCTTTTCCACATGAGTCATGGCTGATACTGTTGGAAAATGTAGTGTTTGGACAGAACTTCTCAACACATACAGGTTGTAACTCTCTATGAATCAAAGATAATTACCTGTCATACAGCAGAGGTGTGGAAGCAGTGGAAAAAACTGGACAGTGGAAAAAGTTATTTGGGTCACCACACAATTTTATCACTTATTTAGTTTTAATCAGAATTTTCACACTACCTAAATGTCATTATGTTCTCTAGTTTCTGCACCTCGAGAGAACTTAGCAAAGAGTAATTTGAAACAAAATGGTTTCTCAAAAAGGATGGCTCCAGATTTTTTCTAGCACATGACATTTCTTGCTACTGGATTTCCTTTGCTGCCCCCCCCTCCGGACATAATGTTCCAGCAGTACTTGCTGTACTCTTGAATTCTAAGTGTAACACTCACAATGTGGAATGCCTAGCATTCTAGCTTGCAGGACATTCTGTACATGCTCTGTTGACCTACATACGCCTTCTGGGGCTTGCACAAGGACACAAGGCAGCCCTGTTTCCTGCCATGAGTCATCACACAAGAATTATATTTAAATGGGGGGTGGAAAGGAAGTGAAAAAACAACTAGCAGATTCCAAGAAAAACAAGAAGCAGCCTGTCTTTTTTTACAGACAAAATTAGAGGGGTTTTCCGTTTTAGTAACCATCTTGGTAGGAAACCCAGGGAAAGTCAGAGCCTTGTGGGTTTTGTTACACTACATCTACCCTGATGACTGGAAAGACTGTATCAGACTGTATTAGAGCATAATGCTGACCTTGTCTAACTGTATTGAAGTAGTCATTGTCCACGTGTTTGTCTCCTCTACCATTTCACAGAGAAATTTAGGAATGCACACAAGAACAACCCCTTTCTATTAGTGAAGATAATCTTATCTTAAAGAAGTAACTTTTAGAATCTGGATCAGTTGTATGATGAGTGTGTAAATTAACCTTTGTAAATATCAGGTCTTCAAGTTAAATGGCCCAAAGTTAAAGTCAAGTGAAGACAAGCTCTGTTGGGCTGATGAGAAGTGTTAAAGAGATTTTTTCTGGTTTAGTTAGTTGAGTTAGTCCTCAGCTTGTACCTTCCTCTGAAGCAACTAACATTGATAATTGTAGGACAGAGCATACTAGATTAAAGCACTCTAACAAAGTAATGTTTTCCTTGTTGTAGAATGCCCAGAGAAATATCTTGCTAGAAACAACTTTTCCTAATGCTTTCTGCTTTGTTTCTGACAAAGTATATTTCTGTCTTGTAGGCAAGATTTTCTCTCTCAGGACTATGGGCTGGCAAATGAAATTACCTACTTCTTTCCAGTCTTGTGAAAATTTAATTTTTTTTTGTTGTTGATGGGTTTTTTTAGTAGTAATTTTTGACAGGAACAGAAAACAACCCAGAGGGATTTATGTAATAATTAAGATATGGGGGAAGGGAGGAAGGGAGGAAGGGAGGAAGGGAGGAAGGAAGGAAGGAAGGAAGGAAGGAAGGAAGGAAGGAAGGAAGGAAGGAAGGAAGGAAAGTGAAGAACAGTACAGAAAGGAAATCAGACTCAGCTGGCCAAGAAAAAAAAATACAACATGGCAGATGAACAGCAGGAAGTAAAAGGAGCAGTCAAGGGACCTTCTTGGGTTCTTACTGTGAGAAGGCAGGATGGTGCCACAGGTGTTAAAAAACTAAACTAAAAGGATTAATAAACCAGAACCTGTCACCTAGGTCTTTCCAGCTGTTCTCAGGTTAGGAGTGACTGAAAGTTATTAATTTGCTTGGTGGTTCTGAGCAACCTGTACAAAATGAGCTGACAGTTATTTTCTGAGGAAGTAGTGTTCACATCCCTCTACTTCATGTACTGCTTCTAGAACACAGTTCTTGTGTTGGGAACCCCTGGAAGGCTTATTACAGCAAAACCATGGCAACTAAACTTCTTTTTGCTTTAACAGGGATCTTTGTGGACATGTCAGAGAAGAGCCACAAGGGGAAAGAAAGAAAAAGTAGATGGATGTAAAAGTTCATATACTTCTACCCACACTTCACCTCTTCTGAGATGATACAAATAATGTCACTATCAGTGTTCTATCAAACAGAGAGTTCTCCTTCAAAAACAGCTCACCTTCATAAACACCTTATTATATTATTATTAACAGTCAGCTGGAGGAGGAGGACAACACCAGGTGCACCATCACACCACAGGCTAGCTTTGGGGCTGATGTCACCTTAACAGGGATGAAAAGGTCAGCTGCTTTCTCCTACCCCTAATTGCCTGCCATCCCTTTTCCTGTGTTGATAAACCGTTTATGGAGAGGTACTTTACACCAGACAACAGAAATTGTCAGTTTGAAATGTAACTTTACAGAGGGGAATATACTTTGGGTTGGTTTCTTTTTTTTCACTCCCCTCCCCCCCCCCTTCAGTGACCTAATTAACAGTGCAACTTCATGCACTGTTGATCTGGTACACTGAGGAGGGATACATTGTATTAGTGAGGGAGAAGTATGGGGAGGAATAAGGAACCCCTTGAGGGTTGGGATCTGGTGCTGAGAAAACAGTATTTGGAAGAATTGTTTTGAGTCACCCGGTGAAGGGCTGTCTCTTTGTGGCAGCACTGGAAGAAGCTATGTCAGATGAGGTTTTGAGGTCTGGAAAAGCTCTTCCCCATGACATCATCCTTGCTCATGGTCACCAGCAACTCTATTGCTTTCCTAACAACTGTTTCATGGCGCTGCCATGCAGATATTAGTCATCCTGTCTGGAGAAGATGGTGTACAAAGGTTCAGGCCCCAGTGCCAGTCACCTCTTGTGGGGGAGGGCAGCAGAAGGAATCTAGACAGAACTGGTTTGATGAGGGTGTGGCCTCTTTCAAGAGCTTGTCAGGACAAGGTCCATATTCAATGCCTGCTGCCCTATACATTCAATGCATTCCTTCACTGGTAGATGCAATAGTAACATAGTTTTATTTAAAGCATGACATAGCAGGAGCTTAAACCACACACAGTGGTTGGAGGAATTCTATTGGTCAGAAATCTCTCCTGCGATTTCTTGGCATTGAAGCCTGAAATCAGAAAAAAAATGTGACAGCTTCTTCCATCCACTTTCGGAAGGACATGCCACAAGCAGCACTGTACATAGGCTTTCCTGCAGTGCCAAAACAGGAGGCCTCCAGAGCAGCTCTGGAGCATGGTAGTGCCTTGGAACTGATACTTGTGTAACAGGCTTAGCTGGCTCTTACATAAGGTTCTTGTAGTTGTCAGCATTGCCAGCAGAGTAGCCATTGCCTCCTGGAAGCTGTGTACTGACAAGATCTTCTTCCCTGCTTGAAAAAAAAAAAAAAAAAGATAGTTACAAGGCTTCTTTGTATGCCTTCCCTTACAATGATCTGTGCATGTGATTGCCTCTCTCCATGGGCTGGGGAAAATCCTTCATTCTAACAATAAAGAGCCAAAAATATAAAGGCAATGGGAAACCTGTGTACACAAGTCTAGACCTGTGTTCCCTTTGAAACTGCTTTGATCTCCTGAGGCTGGGAGAAAATGCAAGATGGCTTGCAGACCTCCTGTCCAACACCTTGCTTAAGTAATGCTCTAATTTGAGCGCAGGCATGGTCTGGGTTCAGTTTCTTATCCAAAAGAATAGCTTGGATTCAGATCTTCTAAGTGGAACAAATAAATAACTGCTCTGACTGACAAATTCTGTCACTTAAATTCTAGGTAAATAATTAATTAATTAATACTTGTTTACACATGAAGCTATTTATGATTAGATCCATACTTTTGTTCTAAATAAGGAATATCCATGTTCAGTTAAATAAGGAATATCCATGTTCATGAAGAGCAGCCATTGCACTTTAAATTCATTGCCTCTCCCAACTCAACCTAACCTCACAGTGCTGTTAAACAAACATTGTAATTGAGAGTTTGTCTACCTGCCAATCTAACACTGATAATCAAAACTGGAATATGAATTTTCTTCATGTTAGTATGAAGAGGTGAGAATAACTATTGTGTTCTTAAATTTACACCTGTGTTTATTTCACCCTTTTAAATTTATACAGACAGTCCTTGATCCTTTTGGGTTTTTTGCTTTGTCACCCTAAAATACTGAGCTTTGGTAGGGAAAACTCTCTTCATTGCACACTTACTATGATGACATGATATAAAGAATGTTTATTGGACAAATATGAATATTTCAAGGGAAAAACATATCTGCATGCTTATTTTAATAAAAATTCCTGTACAATACCCAGTGCCACTGGGCTTAATTTGTTCATCTATTTATAGATGTTTAATGTTGAGTTTATTATATTGCCAACATGTCCAGACATTTTTCCAAGTAATTTCCTTTGCTTCATCACACCTAATTCCATGGAAAGGTCCTCTTGCAGTTAAATGTAAACCTTAACTGGGAATCAAAATATATTTCAAGCACAGTGTCCACACATTAACGAAAATGCTGCAGTTATGGTTGATGATTAGTAGTGAGTGAATATTCATTACCAAAGAAAAGATGTAGAAGAAGAAAAGCAAAAATATCCTTGGCTTTTATAAAACTTTTCTAATATTGAATTCTTAATTTCACGTTTTGGAACTGTTCTTCCTGATTTCTTAAGTTTGACTGACAAAGCTAAAGAATATTCAGCCGTCCCAATCTCCATGACTAACAGAACCACGAGGCAAAAAATGCAAAGACATGCTGCTACAATGCAAGAGGCACTGCTGCCAATTTGTTTTTGTTCAGAGCAGGGGCAAAAGACCCTCAACTATTGAAACATATCCACTTGCAGTGTCTGCTGGTACAAAATGTACCTACCTAAGTAAACATTTTTTAGTGGAGGCAAGACCTGCTGTTAAATATCCTGTACCCAAGGACAACGGTGTAATCTTTTTAAAGTTTTGCTTTTATTGATTCATGTCTTCTCTACCGACCAGATGTAAGCAGATTGCCTAAATCACATGAGAACAATAATCTGGATTTGGCTTTAGGACTTCATCACATGAAAACACAGGCACAAGTTAGTTGCCATGACCTACTCAGCTTTCTGGGAGCAGATGCAGCCTCTTGATCACCATAAAGCCCTCGTGTAGGTGGTCACATATGATGGTTTTTATGAGATTTGCTGTACCAGTGAGGAATAACAAATTCATCTCTCATGTAGAAATCTGTCTTGTCCTGTGGGGAGTGGAGCAGGAGGGGGAAGTTAATGGTTGCACCTCTGTTTTTCTTTTGAGCAAATAATGCATTCCTCCTGGCAGCTCACAGTCTGCTGGCGACCAGCTCGGCTCTGAAATATGAGCTATGGTAGACGGCGGGGAGGGAAGGTCAATCTGGAAGGGTGTGGGAGAGGATTTCCATTCCAGGCACAGGCTTTTGGTTAGAGCACTACTATTCACTTGTTAGTTAGCTGAAGGACCAAGGAGAAAAATTCTTCCTCCTTCCCTCTTTTTCTAGCAATCCTAATGTAAACGTAAAGGAAGACAAACACATTTTGCCGTTTTCCCCTGTTTTCATAGTCCTGGTTGCATTGAGCATTTTACAGTAAGACTTCAAAGAACTTCTGCCTTTTCATTTTACATGTGGAAGTACAGTTCGCTTGAAAATATATGTCCTGCTCAGATTGCATAAAGAAAAATTTGTAACTATGACATATGCCCATCAGCAAGACATAAATTAGTGATATTTCGAATTCTGCTGCAGTGTCTTATCAGTTTCCACTGTTTTTCTCTCACTCTGGGAAACAGTTTTTTATATATCTCTGTTAGCATTTGGAAAGTTATACCCTTTTCTATCAAACACTGAACACTTTGTGTAACCTCAGCACTAAAGAAAAAGAACTCACAAACAATGAGAGCAAAACAAGAAATAAGTAGTTTAAACAAGTGAATTGCTGTGGTAAAAGGCATTGTGAAAAAATACGCATTTGAAATCCATGACATTCGGTACATACATTCCTTCCTTCTAGCCAAGGGATACACAAGCAGGGGCAATGTGTGATCCAGAAGTGGTGCAATAGCCTATATAATTACCCAAATTATTGCTCAAACTTCAAGAACTGTCATTTACTTCTAGTAAAGGTTAGAAATGGTAGTAGGTTAAAAATGACAATGGAAGCAAGAGGTGCTTTGATCAACTTCTCAACTTCCTCAGAAGAACTGTAGACAGTGATACTGCCGAAAATCAGGAAGAACCTAGTAACAGGAGACACCTTAGAAAATCACTCGCAAAGTAGATTTCTTCTATACAGGTCTCATATTTGTCAGTTTTATTTGCCAACACATGCACATATCTGGTGACAGAAAACATTCTCTGGCATTGTAAAGGAATACAAACTTCTAATCTTGGTTGAAACAAGGTAGTTGTTGCTTAATTAAAGTGAATAATAGAAAGTTAATCTGGAAGTTCCTTAGTCCAGACCAAGTATTACAGAGCATGTTCATTAAAGCACCCATCACCACCACCCATGAGTAAACTATGGAAATCAGGAAAACGCATTCATAAAAATTTTAACTCAGACAAATGCTATAGTCCAATAAATGAATACCATTCAAAAGATATCTCCAGGAATATTACATTACTAACCCTATCCCAGCTCTGAGGCAAAGCCCAATAACTAAAGACCACAATTCTGAATCACAATTACTTGGTTATTTCATGGCTTAAAGACCTGTAAACATGGATGTTTATAAACCATGATCTGCGCTGCTGTACCCAAGATACATCATGTTTTGTGGTATGAACTGTAAGCCAGACTATGCCAATCAAAACCTTTTAACATTTAGAAGATAAATCTGTGAGAAAAAAAGAAGACCTTATACTGAGGTCTATGGAGGTATTTTGACCTCTGAAGGATTTCTGGAAGTAAAGCTGCAAATCTACTTGTTCATTAATGCCTACTTTTTCTCTGTTTCATTATTCATTTAACCTTCTTCCTGATTTATTCCTTTCCTCTGTGTCAGGTTTAATTTTTGTAGAGTATTCTAGAGAGAGTAGTACTAGGACTCAGAGGCTATTCAATACCACCTCATATCATTGCCAGGGCAGGGGAAAAGGACTCTCTTCCAGGGATAAGGTTTTCCTTTTGGTTTAGAAAACAAAGCAGAGGGAACCATCCAGTGTTGTCTATTATAATTTTTTTTTCTGTGACAATAATTTCTTTTCTTAAACCCCCTGTGGTTAGTAATGTTGCTGATCCTGTTCATTTTCTCACCTTACTGCTGTTTCCAGTAAATTGCTCTTAACACAACCCGTGATCTTTGCCTTTCATGCCCTCTCTATCCTACCACAGTAGGGAGAGGAAGGGGGAAATGGAGGAGTGAGAGAGGGCAGTATAGTTTGGAGAGTCGTGGGGATGCTGAATTGGGGAGTACAAGTCCTAAACAACAACACTCTGCCAACCTCCATCATTTATTGTCCTTTTTCAATTTATAGTCCTTTTGTTCTTTCTTGTATGCCTTGGGTAGTTTTTCCAACCTGTTCTCTCTTCCCATTCTCTTCACCATAGCTACTTTTCTTCTGATGCTGTCTCACAGGATCTATCCTCAACTCTTCTAACTTGATGTTCCACTTTGCAAGAACAGAAACAAATGTAGTTTTGCGTTCTTCTTTTCCTCCTTCCCTCTTTTTGTCAAATTCTGAGTAACCAAAATACTTCAGACTGTAAAAAAACCAAACACATTTATGACTGTGCTGTAATTTAAAATTAGGTAACTGCGTAATGTACTTGCTAATGCAAATTATTAATCAAGACATCTACAGAGGGAGATCTGTTCTTAATGCTTCTCTGACCTTCTTCAAGCAGCTTTTCAGAGGTAGTCGGGTCTGAATGAGGCCATCGTGTGAATGAATCAGGTGGTGTGCAGCAAATCAGGTTTCTCCCCCTGTAACTTAAAAGAGACTGCCAGATGATACCAACTGTAAGTCAGACAATTAAAGAGAAGACTTATGATCCCCTCAGCCTTTCCGGCAACTTTATTCTACTGCAAATAACCACAAGCCAGAAAACACTAATGGAAGTTTTAGAGCATGAGACTTGTGGACAAAATAAAAATCTAGAGTCCTTACCTTTAAAATTTATTTCTCATGAGTCCCCATTATTCATTAGTTGTGATTACTTTTATACTAACAGACGCTTTCTAATACATCTTTACTGAGGGTTCAGAATATTTTTAATAGTAACAAATTTTTATATATGAGAGCTTGAGAAATATTTTTATGTTTTAGCTGTCCACATTAGACCTTGAGAATTTTCCATGTTTAATTTCAACTGGAAAGTATTTTTAAATGCTCCAAGCAAAATTAATTCATCGGTGTTTTTTGTTTATTTTGGTGTTGGCGTTTGTTGTTTTTATGTTGTTTTTCCATTTGACTTAACAGCACAGGAGAATAAAGCATTTTATTCTCTGAATACGTTATTTACCAAGGTTCTTATTGCTGTGATCAAGAACCCAAAGTGGAGAACAATCTCTCTTGCTCTTGAAGTTTTGGAGAATTTTTGAGCAACAGCAAACTTGCCTGGAAAGCAGACTACTTCTAGTCTCAGTTATCCCAAGGGATGTAACACTCCCTTTTCGAGTCGGAGATAATTAGAATTCCCTAAAGCAAGTGAATAAATGAAGAAGTTTTTACTCTAGCTGTTAGAGAAAGCTAGAATATAATCAAAGAAATACATATGAGGTTTTAACATGGGTTTTAATCTATAAACTGCTACAGAAAATGAAGCAAACAGGTAACACAGATAAGCAATTACTCATCTCAGAAGTATTGTTTGTATTTTAATCCTCAACAGTAACAAGGCATGAAGGATTTCCTAAATGCTACAGCAACAAAGAATTTTATTTATTTTGCATGCATAACAAAAGTGAAGAAACCTTGTTGAATTCTCAAGAAGATAGAGGAAACAAAGAAAATGTCAAATAAGTAGTGATCAGTCAGGATCTGTATGTCCCCAAAGAGGGGAAAACAACACACTTTCATGTTCATGTCCCCACATTTCTTTGTGCTAGCAGTAAGTTAAAAACTTGGAGTTATCAGACAAAACACTAACAGAATGATTCAGGCTTTTTTACAATTACAACTAACAAAAGCTATTAGGCAAGGCTCAACTTAATAACAAATCTAGAGACTTTGCAGAGTTGTAAATTGTTAAAAAACATGAGCAATGCCCAGACTAACAATGGTAGCCTACTACATAATTTCTTTCTCCATCAAAACCCACAAGGCTTTTGTGGGTGTTTCCTTTATTGTATAATTTTGATTAATTCAGTACCTTGCACATGGCCAAGATCTTGTGAAAGGAAAATAACATGTACTGGAAAAGTGGGGGAAAAGTTTAGGAAAAGACCTCTCTAAGATGTTCAAGTCCAACCATTAACTCAGCACTGCCAAGTCCACCATTAAACTGTATCCATAAGTGCTACATCTGTGCATCTTTTCAATACTTTTAGGGATAGTGACTCCTCCTCTTCCCAGGGCTGCCTGTTCAAAACTTGACAATCCTTTTCATGAACAATTTTATCCTTATATCCAGTCTAAACCTCCCCTGGTACAACTTGAGGCTATTTCCTGTTGTCCTGTTACTTGTTACTTGGAGACTGACCCCCCACTTGAGCCTTCTTTCAGGTGGTTGTAGAGTGAAAAGATCTCTCCTGAGCCTTCTGTTCTACAGACTGAATATTCCCATCATCCTCAGCTGGTCCTTGTAAGACTTGGGCTCCAGACCCTCCACCTCTGGTTATCCCTAGGAAGTCTGTCTGCATAATTAAAATTCAGCCAGGTCTGGGGCAGAACAAAGTACCTCTGAAATTCTGCGGACACATGCTGTATACCACAGTGCCTTAAATCTCGAGCTGACCAAATGTCATTACACAAGCTGAAGTTTGATCAAGATATTATGTTAAATGACAAGACAATGACAAAAAAGAAAATGCACTAAGATATCTGGAAGGGTATTTTGTTAGTTCTATGGTTTTATACACCATTAAAAACATTAGGCATTTGAGAACTTAATAAAGAAATTCCATTTATAATTATTCAATTTTACTAAGCAATGCTTTACAATATGCTTGTACATGTACAATTTACACTAAAAAGACTGTATTTCTCTTTCATTTATCTTGCAGGACCCATGTTCAAAGTTTGTTGTTGCCTAAGCAACAGTGGATAAAAAGCAATGAAAGCAAAATATTTCACATCCTTTATAGCTTTAGACACTTGTGATATTCTTAATTGCGCCTACAGATACGGAATCTTTAATTCTAATCTTTGCAGATAGTTGAAAAATGACTGCCAATTTAATTTTATTTAAAAACCTAAACCCCAGTAATCTGAGAAGAGTAGCAGAGCCTAGCAGTTAGCTGTCAGATGATGTATGTCCTGTGTATGACATGACTTGCAGTGACCTTCAGCTATTCCTCTTAACTAATTCTCACCTTGAGTGAGGAAATTTTATTCATGTCTACTCTATGAAAGGATCTGTGACACAAGTGATACAATGTTAATCCTTTAGAATGCTAAAACATAAATCCACCATGCAATGCATTAACCACAACATCTGAAATGTGCAAACAACAAAGCATCTACTTCATGTTTGATTCATTTATTTGACACTCAGTCTTATGGTTACACCACAAAGCTATAATAAACATTCTGAGGGAGATAGTGGGATGAAAGAAGAGAGATTAATAACCTTTTATAATTTAGACCCATTTTATTCTTACAAAAATTTGATACGCTTCAAACATAACAAAATTAACACAGCAAGTCTGACTGAAGCAACACATATTCACCAATATTTAAGAGACACAGGCAGGAAACAGCTTATTCATTGAGTCACACTTCTCAAATCAGCATGGGAAAAAAAAAATCTGTCTGCAACAGGAGTTTACAGCTCTGCGTTGGTGTCACAGATAGTCGGGTCTAACTTTAAAGCAGAAATGCTTTAAGATACAATACCCATGGAACTAAAGAACAGAAATTTTGGATTTAGTCTCTTTCTTCCACAGGTGCACATTTTATTATTAAAACTGAAAAAACCAAAGCAGAAGCAGCAGAGCTAGGAGAATAAACTGTCCCATGGAATTCAAAATCATTTTAATGACACAGAACATGAGGGGACTCATCCCCATCCTTTGGCAATATGGAGTATCACAATAGTACAGCACAGCTAAATTACCCAAACCACCACAGCTGACTGTACTGTAGTAACCAATATATATAGTAAGAACATTTCTTGTTCCATTAATTTTTCCACCATGAGGATCAAAGGTACCTGCTTCTAAGCTATATTTACTTTATATATTTTCTTGGAAGAAAATAAGGATATGAGCAACTGGCAAATCCCTTTTACTAATCACATTAAGCTGAATCACGAACACCTCTGGCCCAGTGACTTTGTCCATAGCTACTGCATATAAAAACTGGATTTGTCCAAATTGACATATTGACTCCTTTGTGCTTTTGAAGAACAAAATACACCTCCTGTCGCTTCCTACACCCTTAGAGTCTGCCTGAGCTAGACTACATCCTGTGGCTGCTTTGGAGTTATCAGAGCAGCTCCACTTCCCGCAAGATATGCGGCAATACTGCTGTCGCATATCACAATTTTTATCAATAGCCTCTCTAAATGGATCTACAGAGACTCTAAATGGGTTATAAAACTATGCAAAAGAGCATGTTGTCTGCATTACCATTCCCACCTCTGGCATCAATGAAAAGCAGTTACACATCAAGGAACAAAAAGCCCCTAACACAAACAAACAATTAGTAAAACCACTGCTAAGATGGACAGGTGGATAGGGCGCATCTCTCATTTTTCAGAGTTGTATGGAGAACAGTATAACCCAGTAGGAGACGCAGGGATGAAAGACTGAAACTAGAGGCAGATCAAACGCTCATGAGGAGATTAAAGACGCATGGAGAGATCTGAGCTAATACAAAAAGAGGGGACAAGGCAGTTTTTGCTCTTCAGGATGATGATTAAATTACTTGAGTTAGCTGTTAAGAGCCAGCATATATGGCCGTTACCAGCCCAGTGTGACAGAAAAACCAAAAGAACAATGAACACCAGTAACTGACTTTGTTTCCACTGAAGTAATGGGTACAGTGAAAAGTGTACCATTTGTTAGAAGCTGATGAATTTATTATGCTGTAGATCGTCACTGAAAGTGGATTTAGAAAATGCAATGTAATTAAAAGTAATTTAGGCTGAGAAAGAATAAAAAAATCACCCTCTACTAGTTTAAGTGTTAAAGTGTGAAATTGTTACCCAAAGGAAGTCAGGAGTCTGTGGCTCGATGCTCCACTGACGAGACACTTTATTAATGAGATTGTATGAGCCACGGGAAGTAAAACAGCAAATGTATTTCAGGGGCATTGCTGCTTCCCCTACAAGAGTTCAGGTGCCATTTTGTACTTCGAAAGGTACTGCAGCAGATCAAATGTAATACTTATGTATTTGCAAACACAGTGGAAAAGGAACCTAGAAAACGGGCATTTCAGACCAAAACCCTGAGCCTAAGGGTTACCGAGAAAACCCAAGTTTCTTTCCCCATGCATAACCAGCGATTCAAAGGCTCCCCACCCAGCCCAGCATGTCTCACTGTTGCTGCCCCACACAGCCTTGCCATCCCTGCAGCACGCTGGGCACACCCCGGGCAAGGACAACTCCTTGCTCCCGCCGAGCAGGAGCAGGATGGAGCAGGATGTGCGCACTGGGACCCGCACCGGGCCGGGGGCTCCTCCCCAGGAGCGGCCGGGCCGTGTCAGGGGCGGTCACTGCCCTGCGGGTTGCCCACGGCAGCGGCCCCTCAGGCCCGGCCCTGCGGCGCCCTTCCCCCGCCGCTGCCCTCCCCGCCGCACGCCCGGCTCCTCCGGCTGAAACCCGACACCGGGGCCTCCTGCCGCCGCCGGTCTGGGGCCCCGCGGGGCGCCGCGGGAAGCCAGGAGTGGATTCCGGCTGGAGCGGCTCCACTCCGGGCTGCGGCGGGCCTGCCCGGGCCATTTCGCGGCTGCCGGCGGTGGCGCGGTGCCCCGCTCCGAGGGCTCGGCGATCCGTCCCGGAGAGTAGCGCCCGCCCGGCTGCAGGGGCGGCCTAAGCAGCTGTTGTGTCCTTGCCGCGCCCCAACCGGCCCAAACCGGCTCAAACCGGCCCGAGCCGGATCTGCTTCCCCCTTCCTCAGCATTCTCCCGCCTCCTCCTTCCCTTCCCCCCTCGCCCTGGCCTCTGCCTCAGAGCCATGGCAAACTTGTGCTCCCCTGCGGCTTCCACAGCCCAGCACAGCCCCCACCACTGCTCTGTGCCTGCAGCAGGGCTGCTGCTGCTCCTGAATCCATGTGTGTTGTCTCACTGTCCTGGCTTCCTAACCACATTTCTATTTCCTCCACACTGAGGGAAGTACTTTACTTTGAACATTTGGGTGTTTTCCCACTTAGAGAAAAAATAAGCCGAACAACCTTTTCTGGTTTTGGTGAGAGCTGTTTCTCTGCGGGGACGTGGCTGCACGTGGGGCGCTCCCCATCCCTTGTTCCCCTGCAGTTGTGTGCAGCTTTCATTCCTGCCTGTCCCATGCTTGGATGCGACTTCTTGCTTCCCTGACACAGGACCCTAGCTGCTCTGTCCTTTTTATCACAGCCTTACAAGCGGTATGTCTCCATTGCCAGCTGCCACCGTGGCAAAGAAAGGCCTCCCTGTGCCTGCCTATTTTCCCTAGTCACTCCCAGTAGTACAGGAGACAAACCTGGGTGTTACCTCCACGTCCATACCAGGAAGATAAGCACACCCTGTCTATGTCAGCACATCACTGGGGAAAACGGTGTTTCATTTCCCCTCCCCTCCACCAACACATTCTCTACTTTTACAGATCAAAGGAAACCAGCCTACTCCATGTTGGAGAGGATCTTATCTGGAGGTTTAACTTGCATTTCCTTCAGCAGCATCTGGGGCAGAAAAGAGACAGTACACCTCACCTTGGCGGTGCTGTAGGATGTCTCTCAGCTGTATGGAGGCAGTGGCTAGTACAATTTCTCCATGGCTGAGTGGTTTTGTCATGTTATAAATGAGTAGTGTGATGGTTGACTCTCACAATTAAGAGATTAATATTATGTGTATGTGAAGATAAATTCTATAAGTGTATAGTTATGTTATTTTTATATTTTCTTCTCAGTCCTCTTTTCCTCTTGTATTACTGTCACTAGTTGGGGCATTTAGGGGAGGGCAAGCTTGTTATCAGAAGGCATGGCATGGCAACACCTGGCCTCCAATCAAATTGTAAGAATGTGATCTCTGCCAATGGGTGTCAGAGAAGGAGTTGACTGATAAGACCATGGGAGGTGCCAAGGGTATAAAAGGCAGAGCATCCATTTTGTAGACAAGGATGTGGCTGCTGGTCACAGAGACTTTCAGTGCTGTAATTTTTCCTTATTTAGTAGTTTGTTTTATTTTGTTAAGGTTTAATAAACTTTTTACGTTTTTATATGAGTGTTGTTTCTTGCAGTCAGGCATGATTTTATGTCATGCTGGAGAGGTATATGTGCCTGAGTTTTAGGCAGCTCTACTACACTTCTACCAGTTTCAGTGCAAAGTTTGTTTTTAGACCTCCATGCTTCTGAAGGCATTGACCTTACACACCTGCCTTACACACCTGCCACTCACTTCCCTGACTTTGGTTTGATCCTCAGTTGAGGAGATCTAGCAGGCAGCTGCTAACTGAAGATAGTCCAAACTTTCACCTGTGCTAGCTTTGCTATTTGTCAGACACCTCCTAAGCCAATTTACTTCACTGACATTGTAGAGGCTACTTCCATCCTCCAAGGGAAATGTTCTGCCAGATCCGTGAGTTTAGCTGGCTCATCAGAGTCCAGCAAAATGCTACAACCAACTGTTGAGTAGGTCTGCTATGCATGTGGGGTGTAGCAAAGGAGTAAACAACCCTGTTTTTGGCAGCAAGCCATGGTAAGTAAGGTTAATTTGTTTCCCTGTCAAGCTGTTTGTGAACAATTCCTCCTTAATGAGGAAAGGCAACCATGTGTACCTGCCCCTGAATCTCCAACATTCATCATCCCTAGGGGTGGGTATAAGAACTAGATATAAAGATTTCTCCCACAGGCCTTTCACAACCATGTCTGAATGTAAATATATGTATATTGATTTTAAGGATGGCACAAAACCCAGGCAAAAGTAATCTTGTTGCTACATTGTGACAAATGTTTGTAAAATATAGAGATTCTTCAAGTAAAGTAGGAAGTAAAATTTTTGCTGTCATCTCTGACCCAACTGCTCCCACATTCCCCATCCACAGCAGCATGGTGGGCAGTGTTGAGCAGTACATTCAGTAGCTCAGTGTGTAGTTTCAGTCCAGCTGCTGGTTGAGTTCTGGGTGGCAGGAAGTGGCTGGAGCACCAGACAAAAGGCTGTGAACTGGTGCCAACCATTTGTACAACAAAGGGCACAGGGAACCCATGGCCCAGCCAGGTGACCAGACACTCAGAAACACAGAAGGAGCCAAGTCTCATCTGGAATACCCTAGACTATCATGTGTAAGGGTGAGTGTGTAAAAAACCAGGGCTTCCCATGTTTGTGGTCCCATCTCATGGGTCAGTTCAACCTGTTTCTGCATTGTTGTACCAGGTAGAGGACGTTGCATTTTTTTGGGGTGAACTTTATGAAGTTTCTTTTGACTTATTTTTCCAGTTTCTCAGGACTGCTGTGCAACAACCAGTTCATCAAGCATGTTGAGTTCTACTTTTTCAGTTTTCTGGCTGCAGTGTGAGAATTCCCTTCACCAGATGCAGTGTTTTACAGAAGACTGTTCACACACTATTCTCACTGCCATCTGGTGGCGGAGACAACACTACTCACAGCAGTGACCTGACAAGAAATTCATGTGTGTGCAAACTTACACATGTGCATGCACCCGCACACACACACTACCAAGTTAAGCCTGAAAAAAGAGGAATTAATGGAATTTATTACACTTTGGTGGTTTGCAGTTATGCTGTGTATTTCAAGGACTTCATGCTCCAGAAGTAGAAGAATGTTGCATTTCAAATAATGTGGTTCTTTGCCTAGCTGTAAAATAGATGATTTAAGAGAAAAAAGAAAAAAAGTCTTACTCTGTTCTCACAGGAGGATATGTTCAAACAACTGTCTTCTAAAATGGACTCGGCCCTTTGAAGAAAGTACTGCTTCCCTTTCCCCACCTCGTCCATTGCCTTCATATCTCATGCCAGAAGAAAATACTTGCATTTCCATGTTTTTTCTTACAGTTCAAAGTATCCCCTCATTTTCATGCCTTATTTATAATTTTCGAATGTTGGCAGACCTGGCTGTGGTTCTTGAAGGCTACTCCAACAAAGGGAAAATCAGTGCTCTACCTCTCTTCCCCATTCCCCTGCACACTCCTCCTGGTTTCCTCAGAACACATTCTAGGGAAGGGATTCGAGCTTTTATCTTTAACTGCACGAATAAGACTATTAAAGGAAAGAAAATAGAAACCTTCAGGAATTTAGGGAATCAGGAAACCATTTTGCATTACAACTGAATATGGATTATTTTGTAACAGCCATGTACTACTGACCATTTTTGAAATGGGACTTGAAAAAATCTGTCTAATGCAATATGTCTCATTTAGGATCAGCACCAATAGTCCTGATTTTGGCTTTCTCATTGGTCTCCCTCTTCCAGTCAATGGCAGCTGTTTCTTTAGTGGGATTTTGAGTAGGAAAGTGTTTGGCTTCCATCCATACAGAAAGACCTCAAGGTGAGTATCTTAGCAAAAGATTTTGTGTGTACATATTTGTTCCAGTGGATTCAGTGACAAAATAGGTATTTAGGTATTTATATATTTAAAAATTCACACCTGTGGTCTTGGAATGAAAACATAAATATTACCATATCTCTGAAAGTGAGCCAGAGAAAATCAGGCAAGGGGAGTGCTCACTTTCAGTCGAGTTCAGGAATGATGTCATGAATAGTGGAGCTGAGAGGTGGATGTATTTCTGAAGAGGTAAAAAGAGCTGGAGTCAGTTGAATGGGATTTGACAGTTTTGGTGTAGTTAATTGATTTTTTCCTGTTTTTTAAAGGTTAGTATGGATCTAATACACTGCAGACTGTCAATATTTACCTTTTGCTTTAATCAGTCATATAAATGAAATGTGTATTAAAAAAATAATTTATTATTATGTATGATGAAAAGCTTGGGAACAGTCTGGAGGGTACTCAGATAATACATAGTCTTCCTGATCTAGTTCTGACAGTGCCTGTTACTGAGCAGTGATATTCTTCTGACACTAAGGCAAAGAAATGAATGGCCATTAGAAGCAAGATCAGACAACATGGGAAGACCACAGAGATGCTCTTCACTGAATTGGAGTTGAAGCTGGCTAGTACTGTGGGGAACAATAAAAATGGCTTAAAAATTAATAGCAAAAGGCAGACCGGAAATAGTATTGATCAGGTACTTGATGAGGACAGTCACTTTCCAAACAAGGACATAAAGTAGGCAGAGATGGTTAATGATCTCTTTCTTCAGACTTCTACACTGAAAATGGGCTCTAGGACCACCAAAGACGTGAGCTGGAGGACAACAACCGCAAGAATGATTGTTTTTGGTGTTGTTGTTGTTGTGGTTTTGTTTTTGTTCTTGTCTTTGTATGTTTGGTTTTTTTTTCATATTAGCAATTAGTATTGATGCATTCAGGAAAGTAAAGGACAGAACTAGAAAAATGAGTAAGTGTGGTGGTTTAAAACCAGATGGGAATTAAGGTTCAAATAAGCCACTCCCCTTCTCCCTGCCCCTCCCTGGTTTGAAAGGGATAAATGCAACCCCTTGGGTTGAGATAACAATCTGCTAAAACAAACAGGAATGAGATGATGACAGGAACAGTAACAGCAACAATTAACACAAGTATTTGAAAGAGAGGGCTATTTACACATTCAAAGGTGCTCATCACCTTGGCTCAGTTTTACATGGCCCCCTGAGACAAAAACAAGATGGTGGACAGCACCATTACCAGGACCATGTGGTCTCCGGAGAAAATGGGGAAATGGCAGCTGTTACTGCAGCCTGGCATTTTCCTCCTCTGAGCTCAAGAGAACAAAAAATAACTGTGGAAAAATGCCTCAATCTGGACCATGGTATTCCTGAACCATAGTGCCCTGCCCAGACTGCTTCTGAACTGCACTGCTCTGAAGGTTCAGCTGCATTCAGCAGTATTTGGCCAGGCTTGACTGTGTTCACCATTTGGAGCTGCATTTCTCCTGGAGGACAGGAAGGGACAGGAAGTGTGGAGATGGGCAGAGTCCATAGTGCTGGTTGCTGGCAGGTTCCCTGAGGAAGAAATGGAACAAAATGGCACACTCATAATGTATGTTCATCGTTCTCTTACCCCCAGACCCACAGCTCCCAAACCCATGGCCCTCAGCGATGATTTTGGGATACAGAACAGCAACCTAGCCATGCCCACACAGTGCCAATCTCTGCCCCCTTCCCAATACCCACAAGTAAAACTAGGACAATCAGGAATGTCAGAGTTACAAGAAAGCAGCAAATTGGAACATTTTTTGTGTAGAAGGCAAAGGGAAAATCGAATCAACATACAAGATAAGTGAAAAATCATTTCAGAGAATATAGAGTGAAGAAGAAATGTAACAAAGATTCAAACAATTCTATTCCAACATTTCCGTTTAAAAAGCAAAGCAAGTATTCAGCAACTGTATGTTTTAAGAGTATGCCCATGTTTTTTCTGAGTGGAGAACATATATTCTCAGAAAATGCAATTTACCTGTAAATCCAAAACAATCCTTTAGGAAAGCTGTATGTCAAATAGTTTTTTAATTGTCCTGGATTGTCTTATGATAATTGTTTAAATTTTTCAGCCCATTAAGTTCACTCAGATCTCCTACCCTGACATAACAATGGGATTTTTAAACGTGTTATTTTTTCTATACTTGGTCATAACTGGATATTTTCCCTTTAGCAGACAAACGTTCTACTATGGAAATTTTACAGGAAATAAATTCTCCTAAAAGAAGCTTCCCTTCTTTGTTCAAAATGGTTTCAACTGTCACTGCACTGCTATTTTAATCTGGCAGAAGTACGGGTTCCTGTTGGAAGGAGCAGGCTGGCTTTCCTTCTCCTGCTGTCTTCTGCCACTTCTTCCCACCACTTCCCATGTGCTGCTCATACGCCTGTGGCTATGTGATGTCTTGCTTGAGGGTGTCACTCCAGTTGAAAGCTCATTTTTCTTTTGCTAGCCTAGTTTTCCTGACTGTGAGGTGTGCAAACAGTAATGACAGCCCAAAGGCAGCAACAGGAAATAGTGTCTAGAGACAGGTGGGGAGGTGGACAGGATTATTCTTTGATGTTTGTTTAATGGTCATTTTAAGCTCAACAGGAATTGGAAAAGTCGTTATTTGCTAATTTTACAAAGTGTTGGTAACTTGATTGAAAACTGATTTTCAGTTGAATTAATTAATCTGGATTTTGTACTCACACACCATTTGTTTTTCAGTAAAAGACAAACTGCCTGAGAACCACACAATTTCAGTTTGGATAAACAAATAAATTGATATAAGTGTTGGGTATGCAATCTTGGCAAGCCTCTAAGGATCTGTTATGGTTTAGGAAAGGAAACCCCAATTCAGTGCCCCCAGCAAGACTTTCCAAATCACACACCACTCTTGCGCTCCCCTACTTTTCCTCACCCCCTTCCTCCTGTGGCACAATGCAGAGGAGAATTGGAGGCACAAAAGGCAAAGAACATGGGCTGAAATAAGAACAATTTACTGGAAACAGCAATGAGATACGGAAATAAACAGTAATGGTACCAATACTGATGAGAGAGGGTACAAGAAAAGAAACGATTCACGAAGAAAACCCCTAACAGTAGAGAACACTGGATGGCTACCCCCACCATATTTTCTCAACTGGAAGAAACTTCTTCTCCCCATAAGAGAGTCCCTTCTCTCACCTTTGGCAGTGACATGAGGTGAAACACAATAACCTCCTTGTCCTAGCCATGCCTCCTCCTGGTTATTGTAAAAAAATAATCCTGTCCTGGCTGGAACCAGGACAGGATATAATGGAGATACAAGTAGGCTATGGTTGCAGTCTTCTCAAGTGTCTTGGATTGGTCTAGAAATTCATAGTACCTTAAGCTTTGGCAGAGACTGAGTTTGCCACAGCTTTAGGTCAGAGTGGTCTCATATGAAGCTGCAGGAGATTCTTGCTGCCAAGTGCACCTCTGCAACATTGGTTCTGTGTATTTGCCAAAGTTTTGGTTAATATATCCATAACAGATGTACAGTTAAATGAGTAAGAAACTATGAAATGTAATAGTATATTAAAAATAATAACTTGAAACCAGTACTCAAAAAAAAAAAAAAAAAAGACTGCAAGATTAAAATTCATGTGTAGATGTATGTAAAATATTTTCGTAAAGGTTTTGTAAAAATTCATGTGTGAATTTGCCTTTGTTCATGATCCCTATGCTTTATTTCATCTTGGTTTGGTAATTTCATAACATCTGCCGTGATTACAAAAATTAGCACAGGATTTAAAGTAGTGTTTGAATCCCTATGTGAAACTCCGATAATACTTCTGGAAACCTAGGTTTAGAGAATAGCAAGAATTTGTCTTGGGGGCTTTCTGCATTATCTCTTTTTAGATCAGTGTCATTCTGAAATGTCTTGAAATACTTTGAAATCCTCAAGATGGTCAATGAAATTTTGTCTGAAAAATATACACAGAAGCAGCCATAGTAAATACACTGCTAAGCCACTTTTTCAGCATTATATTTCAAGTGAAAGAAACAAAATTTTATTTATGAATCTAACTTTGTGACAAAAATGTGGATTAAAAATGCAGGAGTGAATATTGGAAAAAGAGAAGGTCTAATTTACTGAGTTTCTTCCGATAAGCTTTCCTGGAGAAGTGCTAAGTTATATTCAGGAAGCATGAAAACAGAATAGACTGATCAGGTGATGGAAAATAATCTGCAAGAGAGCTGAGAGTTGAAAGGGATGGAAGCTGAGATGCAGGAGAGATGAGAAGGTGAATGAACAGGAGGTAAGGAATTAGAAAAACTGAGTTTGAAATTTTATCTTGGCAAGTGATGAAGCCTGCAGGTCTCTGACAAAGGATGCTTGCTGAAAGCTGAATACACTTGCTGGTTGCTGGCAGTACCAGAAAGCGTCCTGGCGTGCTCTAAACAGCTACTGACATAGGAGTAGTAATGTTGGTCCTATAGTTTCCTACAGCATAGAGTGACTTTTAGAAAAAGAGAACCATTCATAAATTTGAAGAGAATGGGAATTTTCTATTAAAACCAAAATTAGTTCTTGGAAAGTAATTGTGCTTTCCTGTCCTAAAATTGATGTATTCTGTATCACTCCTTTTTCTTGAGCTTAATAAAAATAAAAGAACCTTTTTGCCTGCATGTTCTTATACATTCACAGTCAAACTCCTCCTGTGAGCTTGAGTTGTTTATGTTGAGTTGTTCAAATCAGAATTTTATGTTTCACTTTTTTTTTAGGCAATTAGCTTAAGGGCTTTGCATTAGTAAGACAAATACATTTTATGTGTTGACTTTTCGTGCTCCATGATTGTTTCTTTCATGTTAATTTTAGACATGGTTACAGAGACAACACTGACATTCTAGAATGACAGTTAGGGAGACTGTAGTATACCAAAGTCTATCTCTATGTTAATCAAGGGAGAAAATCCTTACACATGTAGTTCTGATGTAGCCAGTGCAGTCTGTAGTAGCTGGCATGTGTGACCTTTGGCTTGAGTAACCCTGAACTGGTTCAGTGAAGTAAACCAGAGACAAAAGCTGCTCCAGCGTGATTTCGAAGCCTGTAAGAATGGAAGGAGATGAAGAAGTTGAGGAGAGTATCTTTGTAAGGATTTAGAAAAAAGGCAGGAAAAACAAGTGCTGAAGTAGGGGAAAGAACTAAGAAAAATATAAGAATCACAAGAACAAAGGACTGAGGAACACCAAATATAAAGGAGCTGCATTTGCATGGATTCTACCATCTCTGGCTTCTCAAGACTGATGGGATATCTGATAGCTAGGATTAGTGAGGTCTCGTTAACAATGGATAATGGATAACATTGATGGATAATGGATAATAATGGATATTGCTTTGTTTCATGTAGTTGTATCCTGTGAATCAGTAAGGCTTGTCTGTTAGATGATACTGTTAGTCTCAACTGCTGTTTTACTGACTCTCCTCTGATTTACTTCTCTGGTAACCACGAGATAACAGACTGTGCTCTCTGTCTCTTTCCAAGTGCCTTGGTGAGCAGGGATAGGTGGGAAGACACACAACAGTGTCTACACCCAGACTTGCAACATCAAGTTGTTGACATCTTCAGTCTGAGAGTCAAGTAAGCATCTTAAGGGCAAGTTATTGATGTTATTATGTACAAGGTTGTACATCACTTGCCCACCAGACTGATTTATGTTGCTCAATGCAGGGGAGGCACTCATAATATGCTACATGGTGTTTGTCTTCCTCTAGCCTGTGTTGGACCTCAACTACCAAAACAGGAAGTGTTGATAATTGGCTTTTTACTTGTGACCAATGAAGGTGACACACTGACTGTGTGGTGATTTTCTGTGATTTTATTGGATGAATCACATAATAATGTTTACCATTTGTCTGCTTGAATTCAGGTCAGGGACTCCTTATGCTGCGTTCTGTGAAGATGAGTGGGACACCCACACACTCTGGGCTGTTTGTTAGGCTGCCCTCTGTGACAGTGCTTTTATTCACTTTTCTGTTCTTCATGAGTTTTACTCTTGTGATCCTGCTTCAGAAAAAGGAGAGCAAAAGTTGAGGTTAGAGATTAATATGAGATACTTGGAATAGCTCTTTGCCCTCACAGCATCCTTTTTAGTTCTTCTTGAATGTGGGAATCTTGGAATACTTCACAGCTATTGGGTTCAGCTGTAAGTTAAAGTGGAAGAGAACAGGAGGATGGCAAGATGGAAAAGAGAAGTAAATGAGAGTTGAAAAAAAAGTAGAATGTAAAACTCTATAATTCTCAGTACAGTCATGGTTCTATCTGGAGCAGCCAGTAGGAAGCAAATATTTTTGTGTGTGATTTAAGGTTTGGTATGGGGGTGTATTTCCTTCCCTAAAGCTAGAAAAGAAAAGATTATACTAAAAAGGATGGGAGTTTGAAAACATTCTATTATTTTGACAGTACAGTTGTTCTTGTGGGGAATGATGTGACACAAGAATTTTGTATCTTGGTTTTGACATTATGAAAGTGAAAATACTTAGATGGAAGAAATAGTGAGTTCTTCATGAGACAACTGTGACCTGTGACCAGGACTGATTAACAACTAATGATTGCAGTAACAACTAAGAGTCAGTAGAATGGTGGGAACACGAAAAAACCCCATCAAGATACAGCATAACAACATACTGGACTGGATATTATGTTTAAAAAAGATTTATTTAATAATACAGAGTTCTCTCATGGTCAGCACCTGTAGTATCTAACAAGTTTAACAAGTCAAGGGAAGTAAATTTGCTTGTGGAATAGCTTGCTGTTATTTATAGCACATATTGATGAGACTTCAAGTGTTGCCACCTGTGTCCTCACCATCCTTTTTGGAAGTATCACAACAGGTGTGTTTTTCAGGCTCTATCTTCTCCTGCTAATGCAGTTTTGGTTTGCCTAGGTCACCTGAGATGAATTCTGCACTTCTGAAAATACTTGAGTTTAAACATTGCTTATTTGAATAATTGCAGAAATAATTGCAGAGATTGGGAGGCTGAAACCTTGTTCACCTGAGTGAAAAATTGAACGCCGTTGTGCTCCTGGGAATTTTGACCACCTACATCTGCATTTATATTAACTCCAGAATGTCTTCCTTTTCCTGTCTTACAAATGAAGAAGGCATACCATGCAAGATTTGGATAACTTGAGGTATGTTTTCTTGTTTCTATGTAAGTGGAACTAGGATGTTCTGAGGCAGACATGAGCTTTTTGATGAGATTGCTTAATGGTGTTGCGTATTTCTCAGCTTACGAGACCACTGTGGAACAACAATGAAAGATGTGCAACTCCCCATGTAAGTGCTTGTGAAATTACTAGGAAAATAAAATATGTCATCTTAAGAATTATGCTTATCATAATATAGTTAAGGGACAGATATGGAAGGAGCGTATCTCTGACCTGTTTCAGCAGACTGTAGAACTGCCCTCCATATGTTTTTAAATCAAGCTTAATAATTTCCCCTTAAAATTTCAAAGTAATACTTATTCTTGAGTTAAAGATTTTAGTGTCTCTAGAAACATAGTTTCTATGAATCTTTTATCTGTTAGACTCTGTTTTGCTCTGTTTCATGTTAATTTAAGCTATGTTCAACTCCCGGCTTTCAGCATAACTGCTTTTCTGTGAGACTAAATGACACTTCCCTAAGAAAAAAATCTCCTCACATAAACGCATCTCAATTGCTGTGAAACAGATTCTTATGTTCCAGAGCTGCAAAATGTTTTCTTATAAAGCAAGAAATGATCTTAGTAAAAAATAGTGAAAAAATAAAATTTACAGTATAAATTTAAATCGAAGAAATTATATGGTAGCTAGTATGTAGTGGGTTTTTAAAAAAAATACCATAAATAGTATATTGTATTTTAATGAGTATGTAATTAAGAAATATTTTACGTTTGAATAATGTCACTTTAAAGAACAGGGTTATATGTACATGTGAGCAAAGGTCTGGCATTTTCTAATGTTTAAGTAGTGAAGGCATTGACGTAGGATTACCTCATTGTTTTAAAGTGTTATTAAAATGGCAGTGAAACACTAACTCTAGGGGACATTATGTTTACCTTTTTAGTAAAAATTAAAAGTCATTCTCTTTCCAGGAATAGAGAGAAGACTTTTCTTTTTAATTAAGATTGTATTTTACTAAGTTTTTGAAAGACTGCTTAGTTTTATGTGCCACATTAGCTTTATTTAATTTATGTTTGGGAAACATCAGTCTTATAAAACCAATGAAGAACCTTTGCAAAGTGGATAATAGTTTAAACTTTTTTTTTACTCGGCAGTTGTGCTGTGTGCAAAATGTACTTTTATGTTGTAAAAGGAGCAAATCTGTGGTTTTGCTAGTGTTATGGTAAAAGACACCTCCCCAGTTTCTGTGTGAGAGTGTATTTTTGTAAAAATTGTTGCTTTTTTATTTCTACATTAATAAATCCAGCTAGTTTTAGAGCAGCTGATGGTTGTTCAAACTATTTTATCAAAAAAACAGGAGAGAAGCCTGTTCTCACTTTAAAAAAGTCATCTGATCATTTGGGCTTTTCTGCGAAATAGTTTAGGCAATTAAAATAGTCTCTTTAAAAGAAAACAACCTATGGTATTTTGGCCATGTGGTCACCCCAAAAGTCTTTTCACCAGGAGAACAGAAATATGGAAGAAGAGTAGTCTGTAGCCCTTTTGTTGTTCTGCAGTTAATCCAATGTGGTGGGTTATGGGTTTTTAAGTTTTTGTGTTAAAACAGCTTTAATGCCTTTGATCAGGAAAAATCAGGTCTGTATAGTATGCACTCTTGGGATATTTCTTTATAATTAGAGCTAGAAGTACTCTCAGGTGTTGAGAATACCATTAGGAAATGTGTGGAGTGCCTTGGAATTAGAATGATGTCATAGCAATTGGAAATGAACCCATCACTGGCTGCTTTGTTACAAGTGTTTGTGTCTTACATGGAGAAATACAGTCACACGTTACAAGCAGTTAGGATTTCAGATATTAAAAAAAAAAATCCCCCAGTTAGTTTATGATTCCAAACACTGCAATTTGTTACGTGCAGGGTTATCTTACAAAATTGATATGAGGGTGTGCTATCCTATGTAGAATAATTTTTCTGTATTTGCAATCCTTCTGCTCTCATTCTCAGTGATTTAGTGAGTTTTCATTTTATGTGTCCTTCTTTTGCAAGGACTGCCTTTTAGTTTATGCTTTTGCAGCAAGTCTACAATTCGATAGAGCTCTGATTGGAATAGTGGGGCCTACCATGAGGAATTACTATCTTTTTTGTACACGTAATTAGGAGTGTGACTGGCAGTTCTATTCTAGTCTGTGTTCTGGTAAGAAGAGTAGTAACTCTCGGTTTTGCAATATTTCCTTTTTTTTTTTTTTTACTAGTCTACATTTGTATCACACATAAACAAGATCTGAAAATCGACAGCAATTCAGGGAATGCTTAATCAGAACATTTTTGAGGCTGGGGTTTTGGCAACAATGAAACAATGACTTGAGGGGTCTGTCTCGGCACCGAGAAGGGAGAGGCTGAGCCGTGAGCTGCTTTACCAATGCTGCCATCTCTTGCCTTTCTTTGGTATTGCCACCCCTAAAAATGCATGGACAAATGGTCAGATCCTTAAAGGCAAACCCTGGAGTTAACAAATTACATCAACATAATTTTCCCCCTAAAACCTCTCAATTTTTATGTAAATAAACTCCTTAAACACATAGCTTCATTACCTCAAACAAGGCTGCTTTCAGTCTTTCATATTTTTAAAAACTTCATTGAATGGATTCTACTAACTTTGAGGTTGTTTTGAGTTGCTGTTATTCAAATTAACAACAAACATGGAGAAACAGAAATCAAAATCGACATAAAAATCAAAACAACAGATCTATCCAGTAGTATTGTATGTTTCCTGAACTCCTAAGAGGTTTATTTTATTACTGGGAGCCATGGTGGGAGTAGATTGGGAGTAGAGACTACAAAGTCTTTCTGTGCTCACACAATTTGAAACTCCACTTTCTTTTATGAAGCAATGGCTGCTTTGATGTTTTCATGAAATATGGTTTTAGCTTGGTTTCCAGTGGGCCATCCAAAATGTTGATTCCAAATGATAGCTCTGTGTGGATATTTTAATTATTTTTTTCTTTTTTTTTTTACTTTCTTTGTCCAGAAAGATACCAGTTTCTATACCTGAATAAATTAATGGGGAAGTGTAGCTTGTAATAGTCTTGCATTTTTCTGCAGCTTAACAGAAAGGCCAGTCTCGTTTTTGTGTTTGTTTGTTTTTTCTCTCCAGTTTATCAGTGCTTTAAAATATGCAAGTTTAAGATTTTAGGTTAAAATGACGTTTATCTTTAAGCTAGGATATATGAAGCCTGCTAAAATCTGAAGGTATAATTTTGAAATTGAGATAGAATAATTCTGTAGAAAACATATGAAATTGTTTCTGTGTTTTAAAAAATAGCTGAGTTATGTTTTGATCTGTCATAAACATTAATATGGTTAGATATTAACTTGAATGGAAGATAGCATTTCTCAACAGATCCAAGCTCTGCTGCCAGATAAAAATGAACTTGTTTCTAAATACACTCCCTCCTGGACAGTTGGTATGATTATAGTCCCTGTCTTGGCAAGTACACTTGGTAGGTAAAGATAATTATTCTTGTCTAGCTGTTTCCACAAATGCTTGTTTAAATAATTTTAAAACTCCAAAATAAGTGGTAAGCAAATGCAAGTTTTAATTTGTATCTTTTTTGTTTTTCCTCTAATTTTTACAGTATAAAGTGGTACATTTCCAATGAGAACACTTTGGGGGTTTGTTTTGAGAACTGGTCTGAGATTTGCAGTACTGCTGAGAAGTTGTGTGTTATAGAATGCTGGTTTGAACTGGAAGAGAACTGATGGTTCAGAAATACTTGGATTTGTAATACAGTTTCGTATCAAGCTTCTTAGAAAACATCACTTCTTAGGAAACCTCAATGTTATTCTGTAACTTTGCTACTTGGGTATATTAGTGGTGGGAGAAGACAACTGGATTAGTTTGTTTTCACTTTCTTTTTTAATTACTATTTTTTTGACTTCTGGTTGTGCTGCTCTTGGCTAGGCAATTTATGGCCTAATAATAAGCTCTAGAAGACTGTCCTGGTTCCAGAGGCCTGACAGTCAGATCTGAGAAGTGTTTTAAAGACATGTTTAGTTTGAAATTGCTTTTCTGTTCTTCCCCAAATGAAATCCTACTGCTACACACATTATTTTTGGATTGGGAGAAGCTGCAGTGGAGCGAGGATGGTGTGTGTTTATAAAGATACCTGAAAAACAAAGCTTTTTGGAAGCTAAATCTTGCTGGGGAGGTGAGAAGTGGGTTGCTTCCATTTGGAGAAGAGGTGTAGTTTTCATAGTCTGGGGTGGGTGTTAGGGTAGTACTGCTGAGGCCATGGCTAACATTTGCATTTGTGCAGGCTGAAGTAGTGACCCTTCCATGTCTCCCCTGATTCTCTGAATGCACACACTGTAGTCCTAGGCATGCTGCTGTCCTGAGGTTTGCTACAGAGGAGCATCCTGTGTCCTCATGTGATCCTACAGAGATGCCTGGCTCTGTGCTGCTGCCCCTGTTGTGTGTGGTGGAGCTCCTTACTCAGCAGGTCCCAGTGGCCATGTGGCTTCTGCATCACCATGCTCTGGGAACAGGGTAATGGGGGCATTGATTGACTCTTCAGAAATGAAACATGTTTTCTTTGGTTTGTTTGAAAGAGAGTGAGGAGTGTAAACAAAGGGTTTGTCTACATGTGTGATACAGCAAGTAGAGTCAAGGCTCTGGTGGTTTCATGAAATCATGTGGTGTAATAAAATGATAAGATTTCTAGGAAGCTCTAGAGAGAATCCTGATCTCTTTCTGTTCATTTTCCGATTGCTGCTGCTTTTAAACAGCAGCTACTAGATGCTCTCTCTTATTTTCTTTTAGTTTAGTGTGGTTCTTATGGAAGCTCCCATCCAGCTCCTCAGCTGATCTTTGCGGGTATCTCTGTAGAATTTACTAACCAAACATGTTTTGCTTTTCTCATCTGGCTGCACTATAGACTTCCAATCCCTCAGGTGCTTCTATACTGAGGAGGGGCATAATGTGTTTGCAACAAGCATGTGTGAACTGATGGTGACCTCTTTGTAGCAGCATTTTAGCTGTCTCCTGTTCCCATTAGCTATTCTCTTTGTAAAATGAACTGTATTTCAGCTCCATGTCTTGTAATTTTCTTTCCTGTTCTAGATCTGCTAGCTCACCTTCTTTGCTGACCACCAAACCTTGTCTCCTGAGCTGTGTTCTATCTCCCCAGCCATTTTAGCAGTCGTATGTATCACACAAATTCCATTTTTTTCCTTTTTAAACATCTCGTAGTCCTTCTGTTCTTTTTTTGCAGTGCCTCATCCTTTCTCCACTTGGAGAGGTCTGATCTGAAAAACACACCGTGACTTCCTTCCCAGTGTTCAGAACGTGTCTTTTCTGGGCCCTCACCCCAGAAATTAGGATAAATTCTTCCATCACTTTTGGAGCCCTCCAGAAACAGCTTCAGATTCAAGTAAAATAGGAGATTTTCTTCTTTCTGAGGTTGCGGTTGTGATGTCTTTAAACTGATTTATCTGCTCCCAGGCTGAATTTTCTCATCTTCTGTAAACATAACTGATGTCGTCAAGATAACTTCTACAATAGAAGTGGCCTGGTGAAGAAAAGAACTTCATGTTTCAAGCATTAAGTAACACAAAAGAAGGGGATTGCCCTAGTAGCAAATGGCTTGAGGGAAGATAGACCCTTTAATACCACGTGTGTTCAGAACAAGCTACAGACAAGTTAGCTCTCAGCTTGTGCTGAGAGCTGGGTACTAGCAAACAAAGCATGTAAAGCAAAGACCTCTTTTCTCAGGGAATCATGGTGTGTGTCTTTGTGGTGTATTATGGGCCAGTATGAACATGTGATACCAGAAATATGTTGCATAATCATACGTATAGTAAGTTGGTCCCTGAACACATGTATTTAGTATGGCAGAATGTTTGCTTATTGGAAACAATGCTGATGACCTAAACATAAAGAAATTGTGCCAAACCTCCTCTCCAAAATGCGATTGCCTTTAAAATTACAAGATTAAACCACCACGAATAACAAATGAAATCAATACATTTTCAATTCTTTTTATTTGCTATGTAGTGTTGGAATATTCATTGTCTGCTTGCAAGTATGTAAACTTGTATTAAATCTCAGATTCTAGTGTAGTTAGTTGATTACAACCTGGGCAATAGTTGCTAATACTCATCAAATACCACAAGAGTTTTGCAGAGCGTGGCTATTCTGGATTGTGTAACTGGGGAAATTCACACCTGTTAATCTCACACCTGTGCTGTGAGGAGCCTGAATTTGAATGCCAGGGTGAGACATGTATATGTAACATATTGAGTTGAAGTGGATTTAGAGACTATGCAAGATGTCTGAGGATGTAGACAGACTTTTTTGTGTCTAGGTGAGGTAGTTTAAGAAGTTCTCATCCCCAGCTGCTCAGTTTCCATCAATGATAGAGATTTCAGTCTCCCCAGCTGAGCTAGTGCAGTTGGAAGGATACTACAGTAGATTGTCAGATCGTTATCCTCAGCACCTTAAACTCAGATTATTCAGGCTTTGAAGAACAGTAGGTGAGGAATGGAGTGAGGAGACTGGGCATGACATGCATCTGAGGAATGCTAATGTCTTAAATAACTTCCAGTTTTCTGTAGAATAAACATGTGTCTAACCCAAGGCAAGACTGGAAAGGTGCTAGTAACGTGCCTTGATATTACAGGCACTGAAACCTCCTGCCTCTGAGGGGCTTTCTGCTTCCTCAAGAGAGATTGCAGTAATGTGTAGTGTGGGAAGGAGTGTGTGTGACAAGCAGAAGATCAGGTGTCCTCTCACTGAAATTTGTTTGCCCTCTAGACTGAGGCTGAGCCACTGAAACAGTTTTGGGTTTTATTTCAGCATTAGGAAATGATATGTCAACTGCATAGTGACATCTTCTGCTCCATCACTACTCTGCATCTATCCATGATTAAATCCACATGGAGCTGTCTCATCCCTGTCCAGCTGCTGCTACTGCTTTGGTTTTGATGCCCTGTGTTTGGAATCAGATCCTAATGCACATCAGAAAGTAAACAAATGCCAGGAGCTGGAGTGCAGTTGATTTATTAAGATAGGCTGACAGGCTGTTTGCTCCATTTCTGACATTTATGCAAGGCTTGCTCTTGTCCTGGGGATATTACTGCCCAACAAAAGTGCAATATAATGCAGATCTAAGGATGATCCATTTTGTATTCATTACAATTTTAACTAATACTTGCCTGGCCTCATGCATAGGGAGTGATCACAACTGTTTCTGAGCATGAGTTGGGTTATGTACTCCGCCATTCTGTGTGTCCTTCTGTCAGTGAACCAGCCAAATGGCTTTTGTGTTGGTCTCTCTGCCAGTCTCCAGGAGTTCTCAAACTAGGTCCCTTGGCTGAGATGAAAAGAAGGAAAAAGTGCTTTTCTCTGACCTCCTGTGTGGTAAAACTTGGAAAGCTACAGAAGAGATATGGAGGAGTGAAGTCTAAAAGCTGTTGAAAACAGTTGGGTAGAAAATAAATCACCATGGTAAGAAAAACATTGCTTTCAACATGACAAAGAAACTGAAGTTCTCTGTTCACATCCATTACTATGGGACAGAAAACCATGTGCTGCATGAGGTTTGCATAAGTTTGTCATGTGAGATGACGACTGTTCAAATCTTTAATCCTTGCAAGGAAAGAGAAAAAATGTTCCTGGGTATGTGTTTTTGCCATTTCTACCCAACTTTTCCTTGTCTTCACTATTGGGAATATTTGTCCTGGAAAAATTAATAGTCTAAAATAAAGATTTTTGCCTTTTACCTGTTATTTGCACTCAGATAAGGATTTTGTTTCCAAATAATGTTACTGTTCAGCATTTAGACATGTTCTCAGGAGGAACTGGTAATATTTTTGTCATCCCTCAGATGTGATTGTGAGCATTCCCTAATGTGCAGCAATGCAAAATCGTCTATATGTGATGGGAAGGAGGGCTGATTTTTCAGGTTGGTGGATGAGGAGTGTTCTTCTGTTCCATCCCACCGGCACCACTCTGATGAGCCCATCAGAGCACTGAAGATATGTACAGTGAATGCTAAGCACATTGTGCAAATAAGCACAATAATAATAATATTGAAGATAGGAAATGAATAATTTCTCTAAATGAAGCTTGGGCAGGAATTCAGATAGAAAGTATATAATTAAATCAAGCTGGAACTTGATCAAAATACTGAAATGGTACTAGGAAAAAAAAAAGAAAATTTATTTAATGGCTATTAGCAGGAAGAACCTTGACTTTCTACTTCATATGGAAAGAAGACAGCTGCTGCCAGCTCCTGAAAAAAACTGAATTCCCAAAAGAATGTCCCTCCTTCTCCCAAGTGATTTTCCCATGGAGAATTTCTGTCTTGGGCTGCCAGGATAATACTCCCCAGTTCTGGAGGTGGGGCAGATATTTGTGCAGGAGAGAGACTTTGGGGCTTGACCCTGGAAGGACAGTGAGATAGCTGGTGGCTGAGCTGAGTATGGCTGGTGCTGGCTCTGTCTGAGGTAGCAGGTAGTGGCAGGTTGTCATAGGTTGATGATGGCCAGATGCCAAGCACCCATGAAAGCCACTCAGTCCCTTCTGCAGCTGTTGAGAGGAGAGAAAGTATAACAAAATGTTCATGGGTTGAGATAAGGACCGGGAAAGATTGCTCATCAAGTATCATCACAGGCAAAACAGGTTCAACTTAGAGATATGAAATGAATTTATTACTAACAAAATCAGAGCAGGGTAGTGAGAAGTAAAATAAGCCCTTAAAAACACCTTTTCCCCCACCTCTCCCTCCTTCCCAGTTCTACCTCCTACTCCAGCAGCACAAGGAGACAGGGAATGAGGGTTATAGTCAGTTCATCACCTGTGGCTTCTGCTGCTCAGGGAGAGGAGTCCTTCCCCTGCTGCACTGTGGGGTCTCTCCCATGGAAGACCATTCTCCATGGACTTCTCCGATATGAGTCCATCTCGTGATCAACAGCTCCCTGCAAACTGCTGCAACACGAGTCCATCTCAAAAGCAAGAGTCCTCCTCAGATCACTGCAGTGTGGGTCACTCTTTCATGGGGTGCAGTCCTTCACAGAAAGGCTGCTCCAGCCTGAGAGGAGGTCCCCTCTCTCTGTAAGTGTCCCATGGGCTCACAGCCACCTCTCAGTCATCCACCTGCTCTAGTGTAGGGCTTCTCCATGGGCTGCAGGTGGATCTCTGCATTCCCGTGGATCTCCGTGGGCTGCAGGGGCACAATTACTTCACTATGTCTTCACCATGGCCTGCAGAGGAATCCTGGCTCTGGTGCCAGGAGCACCTCTACCCCTCCTTCACTGGCCTTGGTGTCTGCTGAGTTGTCCTTCTCACATGTTCTCACTCCAGTTAAAATTATGGAACCATTTTTTGTTTATCTTTGTTCTTAAATGTGTTATCACAGAGGCTTTACCACCATAATTGGCCCAGCCTTGACCAGCATGCTCATCTTTAGAGCCAATCAGGGATTGGCTCTGTTGGACATAGAAGGAGCTTCTGGCAGCTTCTCAGAGAATCCACCCTGTAACCCCCTTGCTACCAAAACCAGGTCATGCAAAACCAATAGACAGGTTTAAATAGCTGCTCCTACTGAAATTGATGAAATGACTGGTTACTGTGCCCATCTGAACTCTGACCAGACCAATCTTTGCTTAACTTGGATTCTCCAGTACAAATAGTCCTATGACAATCTGTGGAAGAAGGGTGAGCAGCAAGGATCTTCACCCTATTGCAAACCACAAAGGCCCACTTGCTACTGTGTGATAAAAACTCAGAGCTGCTGCTGGCTTTACTGGATAGTAATTGCTCTTTCTTCTGCTCCTAATGCTAGAGGAGAAAATTACCAAGAGAGCCCTCCCCTTAGCTGGGCAAAGGCTGAACTTTGCTTGTGTATTTGAGCTCAGTGCACAATTAACCTGGCACAATTCACTGAGGCAGAGTTCACTATAAATCCTTACACAGCAAATGAATTGTAATCAATACATTTTGGTAACGACTGAAAGGCAATTTGAAGACTAAATAAAGCAGAATGTTGGAATTTCAGAGAGTAGGTATTTTGAAAGGATTTGAGGCAAAAGGAGAATCCCTGCAATTCTCTGCAACCTTGTCATGTGGCTGTGTATGCTAATAGGATAGTCAAGCAGTATATGCCTTCATGAGCTCATGGGGAGAAGGAAGGATTGAGCCTTCATTCCTGCAGTTGGAGACAAAGGAGGTGGAATGGCATTGCCAGACATGTCATGGACCCAGGTGATGGTGGTCCAAAGCTGTGTGCCTCCTTGTGTCTGTTCTAAGACTCAGAGAAATGCAAGCAGCAGGAGCAGAACTGCTCAGGCTGGGACAACTGATGGAATGGCACCTTAGCACATTCCAGTTACTTAGGAATCCCAGGATGGGAGGAGAGAGTGTTTATTGTGGCTTTCATAAGCAGATCTGTGATTTAGGCCTGGTTGAACATGTGATCATTGGGCTGTAACCTTCACCTAAGTTACTGGGAGGAAATCTACAATATGAACCGTGTTTGGCTCCCTGCTCTGGTTGTGTGATGCAGGCTGCACTGGGGACTTGCTGTGTTAAGGTGCTATGAATTGGATCCAAGCATGATTTAAGACAATTTTCTTGTAATTCACAGTCAAGCAATGGAATAGATATGTCTTCTGAGAATCAAATTATTAATAAGTCCCTTAGACACAATTTGGAAGCAAATGAATACCTACATTTTTTGCTGAATTTGAGAGCATTATTTTACTGTATGGAGATGAGCTCCATTAGCAGAACACATTAATTAAAACAAAGCAGCTTTAGTTGCATTTTGGTTAACTGTTCTTGAGACAAGAAAGCTCATCTGGTTTTGAATATGTGGCAACGAAGATTATAAATGGTGCAATGGGGCTTAATCTTTAGGTTTTGTATTTCTACAAAATGGCTCTCATACAGAAACATTTCCTTACCTACAGCTGAAATTTGTCACCATGGTAACCTCCTGTGTTTGGAGGGGTGGGATGCTTAGGCAAATATGCAGCTACAACCTCAGAAATTGTTACCCAAACTGAATTTCTTTCTCCTTTCTTTCTTTAACATCTGTGAGATTCTTACACACTGGACACTGCTCATGTAACCAGATCAGAGAGAGGCTGTATGGATTTAAACACTTTTTTTTTTTTTTTTTGAAAGGAGAAGTGTTTGGGGCAATTTTATCCCTTATTCAACTGGCTCCATCGTTCTCTGGCTGCAGCTTCAAACCAGTTTGGCTCTCCAGGTGTTGGTGGACCATGCTCTGCTCCAATACCTGCAGTGTCACCCACTGTTGATGGGGAAAAGCAGAAATCCTGAACAGGGGCCCCAGCAGTTCAGCAGGAGTAAACATACTGTTAATTTGCTGGCCTCAATATGCACACAGCTCTATTTTGTTTTTTGATATACATGTCTGAGAGCAACTTCAGGCCTTAAGCTTTTATTTTAAATTTTTTTAAAAATTTATTCTGAAGAGTCAAAACTCCTTCACACAAATGTGGTTAAGATTTCTGAAATGAAAATTACTAAAGCTGTGGAGAACCCTTGCCCACAATGTTGTGTCAATGCAATAATATTTGAAGGACATGTCAACATCTTGATCATGTAATGTCTGACTTTTATTTCCCATTTATATGTCAAACTTCTTTACACTGCTTGCCCATGTTCTATTTTTGGGTTGTAGGAAAATGGAGGAGTTTATGATTAAAGCTCTGGACAAAGGCTGTGCAGACTGAAGTTGCTATTAGTGAACTACTGACTTCCACTAACTCTTGACATAACCATGGCTGAGTCATTCCATGTCTTTCTGCCTTAGGTCCTTGTCTGTAGACAGCACTTTTCTTTCTTCTTCTTTTGCTTGTTGTGTGGGCATACAGTACAACAAGAGCTGGTGTCAGGGATGTTCTTAATCTATGCAGTAGGGTCTTGATTTTATCCGAGGCTTCTTGGTATAGCTAATAAACAAACAGTGAATAAAAAATATTAAAGGGAGTGCAATAACAAGCAAAGTGGTGACCCTACCTGTTTATTTGCTTTTTGAGAAGCTCCTGGCCTGCCACAGGAGCCCCCAGTTGAAAAGGCCCTTGTCATCTGAGTATGCCTTTTTTTCTCCCTCTGACTGATATTTACATTTTCTTATTTTTCCCCTGTAGGGTGGAGCAATCAAAAACATTCCTTCATGTTAAGTCAGGATGTGTTTGAAAGTGTTGTCTGGCCCAGGCTAGCTCTGGCTTCCATGCCTGTCTTTGTTCCTTTGAGGCCCCCTGCTCGTTTGAAGCATGCCAACTTTAAGTAGGAAGATCAAGTTTAACAGCCTCGGAGCCACTGGCAGGCAGAAGGAAGAATCCTTCAGGGCAGTTTGAGCACTAGGTCCACTTCCTGGCATCTAGCACATGAGGTTGAGCTGACAATTAACATGCAGCCACCCACCCCACTGCTGTCCCAATAGGGACTGGGGTAGAAAGCATCATTTTGGGGATTTTACAAGGCAAAAGAATATGAAGCACCAAAAATATTCTGTGTTCACAGGTTGCCATCCACCATCTTCTCTCTTTGTCAAGAGCCACAGCATGAAAGGGGAAAAAGGCAGATACTGAGGCTGCATTAAGTTCTTGGTGTCTACCTTCTTTCCCCTCTTCTGCTGTGCACACTCCCCCTTTTGTCTTGTTTAGGTTGGAGTGGTAGATCACAAACAGACTGTTATTAGGAGAAGGACCTTGCCATTCAGATGCTTATAGACTCGTCTCCCAGATTACTGACACCCCTTGCATCTGTAGAACTGGGTAGGGATATTTGTCAGAACGTGTTTTTCATTGAGAGATTTTTTGAGACATCTTTCTATCAGATGTATTGCACAAAATGGCTCCCTCCAAAGGAGGGAGGATCTCCCAGTCAATTTCCCCAAAATTTGAGGCAGGGAGGAGGAAGGTGAAAAGCAATGATTTCCAAAATTATCTGAATATTTTTTCAAGTAACTTATTGGCTTGGGGGATGAATGGAGGTGGTGTTGGGTGCCTGTTGCATTCAAATAAATTGCTTCTTTCCCCTGAGCTCCATCTCCTCTGTGCAGCCAAATCATGTATGTTTGCAGGAGACGGTATGCTTGTGTTTCTCCCACGACCCTGCTGGCTCATTAGTGTTATTTCTGGAGGTCTTGTTTCCACAGTAACAAGCAATTACCATTGTTCCTTGGACTGCCAAAGTTACCACCAGCAACGCAGAGGAAGATGCGTTATTCTCTATATTGGGATAAAATGCCTTCATATGTCTTGCTTTTCACTGAATGCCAATCCTGACGTAGGTCCTGTGCAAATAGCACACTCCACCCCCTGCCAATGCTGCATTTGCTGGTATTAAGACATGCCAAATTCTGAAAAGATCCAAAATGATCTCCTCTGGTCTGTGGCTACACTGGTAACAACAGGGTCAAGATTTCGGCAGCAGGATGACTGTACCAATGGTAGCTCTGGTAGGAATATAAATAGAATAGCTTGGAGGCAGTTCTTTTTGCAATTGTGCTTAGCCCTGTTCTAAGTAATGCTGCCTAGTGACGTCAATGAAATATACTCTCTGTATTCACCCTATAGCTTCTACCAGTACTGTGGTGGAGCTCCCACATAAGAGTCTGCTGCTCTTGTGCTGGCAGGATGCTGTGTCTGTATCGCACAGTCCTTCATTGTCCCCAAGGGGTAATGTGTGTGCATCAGCTCCAACCCTTTGTTCCATCAGCGGCTTCTCCTTTCATGTTTACCTTTACATTGCACACAGACTGATTCAGCCAAAATGGTCTTCTAACCCCATAGAATATTCCCTGAATTTCATGCACATTATAGAAAGAGTACGCAGCTGGGAAGCTGATGGAATATGGGCTTTTGTAAGTGAGAGCAGTGGGATACTGGAATGCTGAGGCAGCTGGATCAAGTTTCATGGCTTGGTGAGTTTTTATGGCTTTCAGTGACTCCAGTTTCCAAGTGTGACTATATATTCTAAAAAGCTCTGGGGCTCTGTTGAAAGCTCTGAGCTCCTCTTAACAGAGTTTTCTTGTGAATGGGTGTATGGATGGATCTACATATACACACCCACTTGCCCAAATGACTAATAGCAGGTGTTGGAGGGAGAACACAGCCTCTAGCTTACATAAACCAAAGCACAAGGAACCTTGCTCCAAGGAAGCTGAAGCAGAGAGATCAAGAGAAGCATTTTAAAACTGATGAACTGCCTTTTGTGAAAGGTCTTGGAAACATTTGCACTAGAGATTTTTAAAAGCTGGACTTAACAGAAAAGCTAGAAGACACTTTTGTATCAGGTCACTGTATGAGTGTACAAGGGTGGCAACACAAAAAGGGTGCTGATTTGACAACTACCAAGATTGTACTGCTTTAGATGCCCTTAAGGAAATCAAAATCCAACAGCAAACACAGTCTCTTCATTCTTTGCAAAGATTGGGAAGTGAAAAAGATCACAGGGAATTATTTACTCATGATGCAGAATAGCCATCACCTTGATGTGAAATGAAGGTGGAAGAAGGAGTCAAACACAAATGGAAGAAATGTGCCTGTCTATCACATATCAATTCTAAAGGCCATGCCTAATTTTTAAGTATCTCTTAGTTAGTAGAACTGGAATGTTAGAAAGTCACTCAGTTTTCTTGTGGGCTTGCCATGAAGGCAATTCAGCACCAGAGAAAGGTTAAAAAAATATCCATAGGCATGTGAGAGTAGTCTTACCTAATTCAACAAGCTTCTCCTCTTTTCCATTGCATCCACCTAAAGCCTTGGATTTTAGCACTGTCTGTATGATGGGGAAATAAATAAATAAGTAATAATAATAATAATAATAATAATAATAATAATAATCTTATTTTCCACGCATAAACCAGAAGCTGATGAGTTCTAGGTGACAGCTTGGGTGGTTCATAATGAGCCGAGGCTTAGTTTTGTATTGTAAGGAGAATATTCCCACCTCAAAAATAAGCCAAGGCTTTGCTCTTGATGCGGGCTCCAGGGTGCTGTGCCGAGCTGGCCGGCAGACACTAGGTGGAAGCCTTGGGTTGCAGTTCCACTGCAGCTGCTGACGGCAGGAAGAGGACTTGTGCTTTCAGAAAGGAGAGCTTTTCATTTTCTGCCTGCCTTCGCATGCTAGAAAGGGAAGTCCAAGCTCTTCTGATGCGCCGTGGGGTGAGCAGAGGAATGGTGGAGAAGTGTCAGTCCCATCCCGGGTCCTCCCTGCAACAGGATCTTGTGAGCAGGGCTGTGGTGGGAGCCTTGAAATCCTCTGTTCTTGGGTGTGGTTGGGTGGCAAAATTGATGTAATTCTTCCTGATTTATTTTTATCCTCATTTATATATTCTGATGGGGATAATTTTGAGATCCTTGTGAGTGCATAGAAAAGAGTTAATATTGGGATGAAAGTGAGTACTGATGAGCTGCTTTATCTTGCAACAAATTCTGGTAGAACCAGCTATGATAAAGTGCATGCTGAATTTATGATGATCGCCTTTGACAAGGCCTCCAATCTGAAAACTATTCCAAATAGTGAGATTTAGAGTTAGTACAAAGAATGAATCACAAGTTAAGTGAGAGCCAGAGGAAACTTGAAGTGTGCATTTGAGAGAAATGTCAAAGTTTATGATTTCAAGGTGTCTTGTTACTTTTAGTGTTAAAAATACTGTTTTCAGTGTATTCCTAGAAACTAAAAATTAGGAACATTTTATTTAGATACTTTTAGAAAAATAATTGGTATTTTATTTTAAAAATTAGTGTAGTTTGGTAGCGTTTCACATATCAGTTGAAATGCAGCTAGGTTATGCTAAATCAAGTCTCATATGAGGCCACGTTATGCAATCTTACCAGTAACATAACATACCATGAATATAATAATTAAATATTGTTATATAATTTAGTACAGGTGATATTTTATATTTAAAACAAGTGATTTTTCTACGAAGTAATGAGTTTGCTATGAAAAGCAATAGCAGCTTTATTAGTTTGTGCTGAATGAAACAATTTAAATTTTTGCAATCTGAAATAGAAATGTTCTGGGTACTAGTTAGGGACCAATTGTTTTTAATATCCTGGAAACCTGATTCCAGGCTAATCGCAGTATATTGAACACATCAATGTCTCTCATTATTAACTGAAGAACATAAAACCAATACAAACAGAAAAATATGTTAAAAAAATAAAAGGTTGCTTTCAAAAATAATATTTTAATTTGAAAGAAAATCTGTTGTATTTTTCCTTAAGGCAAACTTTTCAATATTGAAATTTTTGTTTCAGTCTCCTTTTATATGGGGGTTTTTCATTTGTACTTAGTATGTTTTGAAAAATGTTGATTTTATCAAAGTGGTATATTCTGGTTGAAGATTGTTTCGATTAAAATTTTCGCACTACTATGAACTGTTATGACACTATCCTCCTTCACCCTCTGAGCTGTGGTAAAAGGGTGTGTGAAATTATTGATTTATCTTTCCTTTTTTTTTTTTTTTTTTTTTTTTTTTTAGTGCAATGACTTCGAGAGCTTCATGGCTGTTCTGCAGACAGATGCACTATTGTGAAACATGAATATGGACTGCAAATCTCTACTGTCAGTCAGCTCCTCTTCCCCTCTGCATAACGTAATCCCTATATCCACAATGCCTGCACAGATATACATTTGCAAAGATGTTTTTCTGGAGATAGCATGCACAGCAAACACTCCCTTACTTGTTCTCATCTCTAGCAACATTATACGGAGTTTCAGTTCACAGTTCCCTGTGTTCCCCCTCCTACCACTGAAATGCAGCCAACTCTGAGCTGCAGCTATTAAACATCACACAAGCAACACCACAAAACAGATTGTGGAAATTCACAGGAATTCACAGAAAAGCAACAAATTGACAGAGGTCTGGGAAGTGGTAACGAAGGATCATAGGGAATGAATTACTCATCATGCAGAATAGCCATCACCTTGGTGTTCAGGTGATACCAGGATGCAAGGGCAAGTTTTTGAGGGTGGCACAAGGAGATGTCACTAGGAGCAGTCAGGTTTCAACAAGGGAGATGAGCAGGTCAGCTTCCTTAAAGCCACTGAGTTTTGTCAGCCTTTCAGAGCCCCAAGGAAAGGGCTGAAGGCATCATTGCTTGGGGGTTTTAGAACTGGTCTGTTTCAAGACAGGTGAAGGCACTTTCAGGACATATGAATAAAACAAGATGGAGCAAGTACTGTATCTATTCCCACTTTGTATGAGTCTGAGAAAACAGCTGGGAGAAAGTTGGACAGGTCTGAAGGAATCACATGTACAAAGGTATAAAACAGTGTGAACTGTTGTGATAATAGCTGTGACATGGCTAGGGAAAAGCTTTCAGAGACAGTGCATTTCTTTGACAAGGAGGTCATCTTCATGATGGCCTTAAGGGGAGAAAGGAGGAAAGAGGGGAAGATCTGCAATGAATCAGAGGAAAGAGAAATGTGTGTGAAGGTATGTAGCTGTAATGTGTGTGTGTAGCACAACAGGAATCTCATTCAGGTTGGAAAAAGCATTGCAAGTGTCTGCATCTCAGTTTGCTTACACTAGTGGCTTGAAGAGGGCACCTTGGCACAAAAACTGCACATGAATTCTTGCTGCTTTAGGTAAAGTGATGAGTGGGGAAGGTTGCCAGACACTGTCAGTGAGTATTCAATGGACAACTAAGAAGCAACTGCAAAAGTCTGTTCCCAACTCAAGTTGCATAGCAACACTAAATCGTCAGATTGCCGTTATGTCAGTCCCTTACATTATCCCCATTGTTACATCCGGTTTTAGTAACCATGCAGTGGGATGTTGCTAGCCACTTCACAGCTGGATGTGTGACCTTTGTCTCTTGCTGAATGATGCCATGTAATTTGCTGCAAAGGTGTCTCAAAGTATTACACCAGAGAGAAAAATCTGACAATCCATTAACACAGAGGATAAGGGGCAAAGGATGTGCCTGTGCAGCATGGGACAGGAGAGGCAGATCAGGGGGCATCAATATCCTTAAAGAAGTCTATGTCTGCCAAACTTGTCAGGATGTGTGTTATCCCAGCACTTCTCTGAACTGAGTCTTCACCGATCCAGCTGAAAGCCTATATTAAGGTGTGAGCCACAGCTGTTCATGTGTTTCAAATGTTTGTGCTTGGTGTTTGGATCTGTCCTATGGACCATTGCTGCTGTGCAGTTCTTACTTCTAGCCAGCTGTTTACTGCTTTTCAGTGTAAGCACCTTGTGAGCTGTTTCCTGGTGGAGATGCTGAAGTACTAAAGTAGTCACAACATCATCATGATGTGATGTTTCAGACACTGCCAGTCTCTGAAAAAGTACCTGCTTCTCTTGCAGGATGTTTCTAGTAACCTGCATAATGTCTCTCCTGGATGTCTTGTGTAGCACAACATCCTCCTCCCTTTTTCATTCTGTTGCTGCTTCTTTTGCTGGCACAAGATCCTGAAATGCCCCTCCCATCTCCTTCCAGCCAAGGCAACCAGGGTTGCTGGGTACCAAGGTGCTGCTGGGGTTTTAAGAATGCAAATAAAATGAATGAACTCCTTTACTGCAAACATCAGAGTGACATGGATTTAGAACACCAGGTGGAATGAAAATTACCTTGCAGACCTTTTGCACTGGCTGATGGGGAGAGTGACCTGATAAGCAAGTCATTCTCAGTGATCCATCTCCTTTCTGAAGAGTGTCTGGTTGTAAGCTATGCCAGCTTTTTCAAGATCACCACTGCAAATTATGAACTAGCAAACAGACTTCAGAAGGACAAGACAGACTGCCTGCTCCCTCTGTATAGAGTAATGGAATTATTCTGCTTCATTAAAACAACTGATGAGAAAACAAAGAGGCTCAAGATTCAGTTCCTCAGTTTCTGTGCCCAGAATGCAAAGCATGCAAATGGCACAACACCTGGACTAGGACCTACAAGTCACCCTTGTTTGATATCAAGGAGACTGAGCTTGCACAAAGTCTAACACAACAGCTGATAAACATCCATGTATGACATTGCTAAGGGAGTTACCCTTAACAAAGGAACATCTCTTTAATGCAAAATAGCTTAGCAGTTCTTACAAAAAAGGAACAAAAGCTGTTTGTCTGATTTTCACCTTTTTTCCTGTTAGTACTCCCCTGAACTGTTGGTTGGGACACTCCAAAAAGCTTATTTCCCTCTTCAGGAGAGAGTCTGCTCTCTCTCTTTTTGATGTATCTTGCTTCCCTGTGCGGATGAGGGATCATTAGTGAGACAGCAGGTGTTGGAGTGGTCACTGGCACCCACCAGCTTTGTAGCTCAATCATCCTGAGGGCCACTCTAAGGAGGGATTTATTCAAGGGCTCTGCAGAGCAAATAAGATTTGTAGCTGCTCTACATGTGTTTGTGGACAGTCCTGGCAGTTCAGTGAAGGAGTCAGTACTGAATTTTAGACCGTGTCAGCCAGACTGAAGTGTTTTGTGTAACACTGCTGCCATGGATTATCTGGAAGTACAGATATGAGAGACTATTTCATGGAGCCAATTCATGTCTGATAATTAATATGGCTTTTCCTTTTTAACTTGGGTTTTCTAGTTTATGGTGGATAGAGCTAAGGGTCCCCATTGCATGGTGGAGGATTCTTTTGTCAGACTTTACACTATGGTCAGACCTCTGTAAGATTTCTCTACACCTATCTCAGTCTGTGTTACCAAGTACAATCTTTGCAGCACCTCAGCTTTATTTGACAATCTGAGTTTCCTATGACCTTTGAGAATAACATTTGCAGGTTAAAATATGCTGAATAAGGACAAATGAGAAATGCAAAAGAACTGAAAATAGAGAGGTTTTAAAGAAAATCATCTTTTGTCAGCATTGTTTGCATGTGTTCTCATTTCTTATAAACATTCAAAGGCTTGAGTTTCCTGTTGCTATTATATGTAGAAAACAAATGTCAAGACTGCACATGAGTACTTTCCATAAATTAATATTAAATGTGCAGACACATTTCATCTCAAAGTGCTTGTGCACTCCCCTTGCCGGAAAGTAGAATAAATGATGATCAGAATCACCACCTAGGGCTGGTTATTTCCATCTGTAGTTATGAAAATATTTTACACAGAAGGTCAGGATCATAGCCTCCAATTTTGCAAATGGGACACTGTTCCTCAGTAAAGCCACTTGTCTGGCAGTCAAAGAGCTTCCATCTCTCTACTGAACCTGCAAAGACAAGTGCAGATGCACAGATTATTATTTTCACTTTCGTTCCTGACTACCCCTTTTAAAAGGAGTCACTCACCCTTTCATTTATTGCTTAGGACGTGAGGTTGTCCATCACCACCCAGCAGAGGCTGCTGTCCATCCTGTGAACTGGAGGCCTTGTAAGCATGTCTTGCTGCTTTCCTTCAGGTCACCTCTGCTTCTGCCTTCAGTGCCCCTCACTGCAAAGGATCTCTTCTCCCGTGCATGTCTTCTGGGCTGGACCTTCAGCAAATGTCCTGGCAGAAGAGTCCTGATTGTGTGCTTCAGTCTTCTGTATCTTTATTTCTGTTCTTTTCTTGCTCTCAGGGGCCTCTCATTTTCTAAGACTGTCAGGCAAAAATTTGTAGTTCCGAGTCTTCTGCTTTCTTGTGTGTGTTATCATCCTGACAGTCCCCCAGACTGTGCAGAGGTGCAGGAGGGCTATAGGGTGAATGTGTTGTTTTGTGACAGAGAAGATTTTGATAATGCATTTTACAAGGTTCCCTGGGAGGATGAGCTTGGTAGTGGCTTCAAGAAATGAAATTCATTCAGAAGGGACTTGATCAAAATGTTTGAAGTAACATGTATCAGAAGAGGTCTTGTTGGGAACACCTTTTCTTTGTGTCTTTCCAGAAACTAACAAAGGGCCATTTGGAGAAAAATTGGCAAATGCAGCACCTGGTTACTACACACAGTGGTGAATAAACCATGAGGTGTGTTGCTACTGTATGTTCTGGGGGCCACAGATGGAAGTAAAAAATCCCAGTAGCTTTATGGAGTAAGCCAGCTTCCAAATTCCTAGAAATCAAAATGTTTCTTGAGCCACCTTGTACAACTTCTTCTCAAGAGCTCTCAAGGGGACACCAACAACCCTGATTGTCCTTGCCCAGGGACAATTTCTTGGGGCTTCTTCCACTCTGCCCAGGTCCCAGGCCCTCAGGCCCCCAGAGCCACGAGCCTCTGTCCCAGTGATGCTGAAGCAGGGATGCTCTCCAGCTCCCCACAGCTCTGCCCTGCCCAGTCATGGCTCTGCTGCTCCAGAGAGGTACCTGATGCCATGGGATGGGGTTGCCCCTGGTGCCTCCCAGATGCTTTGCTTCTCAGCTGGACTGTAGGGATGTCCCTGTGGAGCCCCCAGACTTCCTAGGGCCCTGGCACTTCTTATACAGTTTTGTAAGGCTGCAACCTGCTCTATATAAAGTATATACCATCACATGCCGTAGTCAGTAACGTTTCTAAAGTGGGTGATTCTCTCCCAGTATGCTGCTTTTATCAAAAGCAATAGAGTTAATGCCTGCCAGGATACAGAACTTATTGCAGAGACTGCAAATGTGATACTTGGACTAGTAAGTCACTTTACCAATGCTCTTCCTCTTAAAAGTGATCATTGTTAGAAATCATTGATCTTTTCCTTGTCCTCTTAGTACGACAATATCACAGCTCCAAAATGGAAAGCCTTGCTGTGTGAGCAGAGATACACAGATCAATAACCCTTCTTGTGACAGCAAGTGAAAATGTGTGGTGCAAAGGTAGGCTTCCACAGTCCTGTTAGTAGGAACAGCTTGGATGTAAGCATCAAATGTCATGGCAGTTGAAATGGAAAGATGTTTATGGAGTCAATCTATCTTCTTTGAAATTTAAGCATCATTATTTGAAAGACAGTTGCAACATTTTGTTATAAAACTTCTGGAATTTCTAGGGAGAAGGAGGGGAGTGAAGCTAGAAATATCTGTCAAAATAGTTGCATCTCACAGGGTTTGCATACATTCATTTCAGAAACACAGCTAGTGACCAGTGGCAAAGGGAACTCAGGACTGAAATTGTGTCAGGGAAGGTTTAGGTTGGATGTCAGGAAAAGGGTTTTCACCCAGAAGGTGTTTGGGCACTGGAACAGCTCCCTGGGGAAGTGGTCACAGCACCAGCCTGACAGAGCTCAAGAAGCTTTTGGGCAATGCCCTCAGGCACAGGGTGTGACTCTTGGGGATGGTACTGTGCAGGGCCAACAGCTGGACTTGATGATCCTTGTGGGCCCCTTCCAACTCAGCTTATTCTTTGATTTGGTGGTTCTGTAGTCAGAAAAGGCCAAGGGATCCATGCTTATTGAAACTGCAGGCTACAATATCTTCTGGATTTTCCAGCAGATATATTGAAGCTCAACCAACCAAAGTCTCCAACACCAAAATCCATGAACTAAAGCTCAGTCTTGGTACAGCCCAGGTAAATGTGGTTCTTGCTCTTCCCTTAATGAGATACTTGAGCAAAGCATGTTTTATTCATTGTGAGGGTTTTCTGGCACCATCCAGGACAGATTCAACTTTTTTTTTTTAAAGGAAATAACTATTCCAATTAAAGAGCTATTAAAATATTGGTGTCCTGACTGCCATCACTTCATTGTGTTGGGTTTTGGGAGTTTGTTCCCTAGTAGAAGATTCTTCTTGTGCTTTTTGGTATCAATGCCTAGGTCAAATACATGGCCTGGCTACTTCTCATTCTTAGGAGGGGATGGCTGGGCTGCCTTTTATGCATGCTGCTTCATGATGGTGGCAAATGTGGGATCTGACAGTGCATCAGGTCTGAGGAATCCCATAGCAAGCCTCTACACAGAAGATTTAATTTGTGATTAAAAGCAAGACACGGCTTCATCCATATTAACCTTCTCTCTGCAAAATCCAAGAAGGTTTCCCAACTCCCTCCTCCCCAAACCTCCACCACTTTTCCTTTTTCTTTGATTTCTCAGATAAAAATAGGGTGACAGAGGGACTGTGGGGTAAGCAGCTGGAGTAGAGCGGAGCCAGTTGCCATAGAAACCAATGAGCCACTTAGCAGCACTTGCCTTCCTTCTTTGCCTGTGGATTTATTTTTTCCTCTTGTTCATGGAGGGCCAGTGTGGGGTGGCAGGAGAAGTCCCACACCAGCTGAGACTCCCTGCCCCTGTGGCCACCTGGGATGCCACTGTTCCCTCAGGATCTGCCTCCCAAATCAGGAAGGGGAGAGGGAGGATGGAGTTCAGATGGAAGAAGGGTCTGAGCTTCAAGACTTGTACATACGCTGGGTTTTTCCCTCTCACCCTGGCATCTTGTTTTCCTTTTGTGCTAGATAGCACTTGGTTGGTGCCCCAAATATTCAAAGAGGACTCCCCAGGCCACTTGAGCCCTGCCCTGTCTCTAAATATGGCAAATAGCAGCAGTTGGGTTTTATGCTGTATTACACCCCAGGCTTGAGTAGCAAAGACAGTAGTTTTGAGGTGAACATATGGGTTAGAAGAAGAGAATATTCCTTTCTTCCCATGTCTTCCTTCCATCATGAAAAATTAACATTTGGGTGATTATTTAAAATAGATGCCCAACCTACTTTTGGTTCACATGGGGCTAAAGTTGCTTTAATTTCACTGCATATACATTTCTCAGTGGGGAAAACCTATTTCCTTGAAAGATCAGAAGCGCTAAATGGAATACCTGAAACATATTAAGCTATAATGTGGCTACTCCTTGGGTTTGGAGTGCTTGATATTCAGTAGTTTTTTTCTTTTATTTTTTTTTCCTGATACTGAAGAGACATACATTGTTAGGTAGCACATACTTCACTAAGTTTAAAAATAAACTTAGGAAATATTATCACTGGCAGAAAAGTACTAGATTGGCAGCTCTTGGAGAATGAAATCTTCTCTTCAGCCCTGAAGTGACAGAGCCAATTTTGGTAAGACCTTCCCACACTGCTCCTCATCCTTATGCTCCAAATGTCGCTTCCTCATAACCCGAGTCATGTGAAAGAGCCCCATCTGCTCACATCTGGATGCAAACCCCAGGTGTCTGCTGGCAGGTGTTTTCTTCCTCACTCTGTGCTATGTGGAAGTAGTAATGGGAAAGACAGTCATGGCTGCAGCAAGCACAGTGGAGCTGTAAGGAATTTGCCAGCAGAACCATGCCTGATAAAGCTTCCTGATGTAGTGGTGCTCCTTTAGGTTGCATGTTACCAACATTTCTGAAGCTTGGGAGAAAAAGTCTATTATCTAGAAATCATGGTAGATAAAATTGAAAGCAGTTTCTAGAAATTTGGGCTGGATAGTTTTCCTCTGGGTAGTCTGAAATAGGGTTTTGTGTTTGATTTCTCCTCTGAACATGAATGGAGGACTGAAAGATAATAAATGGCATCATACAGCTCTACATACAGGGAAGTGTAAATGTTAAATAATGAATCTTTATGACATACCTGCAAAGTCAAATATATTATTTAACTTCTGCTCATCAGAGAAGGCCAGGCAAGACATGTGTGATGGAGTTAGAACTGGGTCAAAGGTATACCTGGGAAGACCTGGATACATCCTTCACTGAGAAGTGGCCTGGATATCCTAAGGATGCCATTCTGCAGCTGCTTAGAAGAGGTCAGCTTTGACTCTTGATGCTGACTCTTAGTATTTACTTGGCTGTGCTACATCACTGACACCAGCAGGACCTAACTATGGTCTAAAAAGCTGTGCTGCTGGTTGAGTCTGCTTCAGATCTGTGCAGACCCATAAAGAGAGCATGGCAGACACATGGGCAGGGTCATGCTGTGTTCTGGTGTTGTCCTGGTTGGCACAGCAGTCTTTTTGGAGCACTTGCTGTCAAAATAATACAAAACAAACCTTGGGGTTTTCTTAATGTGTCACATCAGTGTCATTTATTTAGTTGCCCATGATTTCTTCTCTCTCCTCATTTTTGCCCAGGGTTCTGTGCAGCAGCTCACGTGCAGTTAACTGCTTTCCAGCAATTAACTGAGACTGCAGTGCAAAAATTTGATCTGAATTAAAATATATCCCCAGATTTAGGTAGCTTGATCCAGGTTTGGTGGTGGCCTATTTCCCAGTGAAATGTGTAACAGCAGCTAAATGTCTTCTCTTGTATATTATTATGTTTCTTAATTTCATGGTATGTTTTCTTTGTTTGTGGTAGTAGCCTGAAGTCATGCATCAGAACTCTTACTGTATTCATGAAAACACACCAGAGGCGAGCTTCACTGGCTAATTAAATCTTCTCTGATGCACACTGGCATGATAAATATAGATTTAAAATAAACATATTGTTCTACTATAGAACTTCTCCTATTCTATTCACCTGATGTTATCGGAAGGATCTGGCCCAGGAGGCAGGACGTGCTGAAAGCTACACAGGAAGTAGGAGGAGCAAGAATCTGGGGAAATTTGGTATAAAAGTAAAGGCATGTTTGTACACAGAGGAATTCCTGTATGCTAGAAGAAAAAAGGTAAAGGTTACAAAACAAATTCTTCCATCAGCAAGATCAGAAACTGCATGTCTTCTGTTCTCTTTAGGAGTCATTCAGAGCTGCAGCTTGTTGGCTGCAGAAAGCAAATGAGATTTGGGAGGAGAAGAACTGAACCCCACAACAACAGTTTGTGGTGGAGGGGAACAGAGAGCTGTCGAGCACACTGAGCATCAACAACAGATGGGCTTTTGTACAAAACATGGTGTCATGGCTAGCCTGGGACGAAAGATGATGGCTTTCCATCTCTACATCAAAGCATTCAGGAAGAATAGGTGTGTTCTTGATGGTCTGAACTTATAGGTGGGGATCAGCTAATTTCTCCTTCCTCTTCTTCCTCTTTCCTAAAGAAACTCTCACTTTTTCTCTACTTCCTCAGGACCTTAATCTACACAGAAAATCCTATCTTCAGCCTCTAAGGGACTGAGATTTTGGCAGCCTCCAGTCCCTAATACTACTCATTGTTGCCAGTTTAGCTGAGCTGAGTTTGATGCCCTTTTCCTTCATGTCCACAAGCTGATGTCCACAGATTACTGTATAGAAGCATTGCTGGGAAACATATGGCAGTAGGTGGAGTGTGCTGGGTAAGCAGAAGAGAGAAGTGACTGGGAAAGAACCAGCCAGACTGGATTATTTGGAGGAACCATGTCTGAGATGGCTTTGCCATCCAGCTGCTAGAAAAACAACTGAAGACTGGGTCTTAATACTGCTCGAAAACTCCTTACTTTGCGTAGCATGTGCAATTTGTAGAAGAGTTCTTTTAAGAAAGAAAAGATATTTACATATAAAATTACAATGTTTTGCACAGCATCTCTCTTTTCAGTGTGAAATGAGTTTTTGTACTGGTTGTTGTTCACTGCTGAACTAGCCGATGGGGAAAGCAATGAGAGAAGTGACGGTAGCTTGGGGTTTGGTAAATCAGCCACTGTCTGTACTGGGTCTAAGGAACCCCTGGCTTGTTCATCTGTTTTCTCTATTAAAGGGAACATAATAGAGCTAATAATTTTGTTTTAATTAGCATTACATGCCAGTAAGGAAAAGGGAAGATAAGGGAAGATTTTACGCCTTTCTCACATGTACTGAAGAGCCACAGAGCTAGCTCAGGCATAAGACCTCCCTGGAGGAGAATGGAAAAAGGTGGTTCCATGCTGATTGTGGATTCAGGAGGGCAGCATGGCATCAGATTACACCTGTTTGGTATTTTAAGGTTTCTTTACAATCTTAGAGCAGAATGTCATTACCTGAAGAATGCAGTCCTGCAGTTTTAAGAGGAAATAAAATGTATTCCATAGGAAATTCTGCTGCTGTGGAAAATTTGGGGCCTTGTCAGAAACCTTCTCACCAAGGAGTGAAACTGCACTCCAGACTCCATGATGCTAAGCATGAGAAGAATGGGTTCAACTCTCTTGCCCTTTTCGGTGAGATGGCAGCTGACAGTTCAGGCAGGAGGATCTGTGCAGTGAGTAGTGTGAAGTGGGATAATGTATACTGAACACTGCATGCTGGGAGACTTGCATATGGCTCTTGTTCTAAATAGAGCCTTCAGACATAGCCTGTGGAGTATATGCATAATGGCTCTTTGTTGGAATTTTGCAATGTATAATCTTTAATGGGAAGTGGTTGCTTCTTTATAGAACTGCATCTGCCATTGCAGACTGCTAGGCATGTTCTGTGCATAACGTTGTGGTGTTACTGCATGTGTACATTGCTAATGCCTGGACACACTTCTGAAACGATGAATATTTTTCTCTTCATTATGATCTGGTGTAATGATAATGAAAATTCTTCGCCAAAGTGTAATCTCAACTACTTGCACTTCAGTAGTGCAAAAAGTAGTGATTAATTATTTGTTTGAAGGCTGTAAAGGTACTTTCTTCCATCTCTCCCCCTTTCATTCTCAGATAACTCAGGCATAACATCTTTGAAAATTTTTCCTGCGGCTTGCCAGAATACTTTATCACTAGGATTAGGCCTAGGTATGTGCAGTCGTGCTTCAGAACCGAAGGAACTGTTTGAGATTTGTTTATTTTGCAAACAAAACAAAGCCTGGCTGCTTTTTGTTGTTCTCTTTTCTAGGCTGTTAACTCTGGGTATCGTTCACTGTCAGTGCTAGCAGAAAATTAATAAATTTAAAATATGGCTCCTTTGAGCAACTGAACAGAGAAGTTCCTTCTCAAAATTACTTACTGCAAACCATTCAGAGCTTGCTAGACTGCTCTGTTTTCTATGGTGCTTTGGATTGTGACAGAAAGAAATTGTGTAAAAGTAAGATATTATTATTAGCTCCATTCCATGTTCAAGCTGGCTGATAACAGCAACTATCCTATCCTTTCATTGATGTACTTGTGAGATCTGTCAATCAAGTCTGTGTCCGCAGCACACAAAGGGGAGGGTGCAAGTGTGTTTATTTTTACTGTCAATTGTATTTGCTAATGAGACTGGAGTCCATTACTAGAGAGGGAGCCTATGTGAGTTAGTGACTGAGTCAATTCGTTATCAAGTGCTGGCTTTCGTGCCAAGAATTGCTGGGGAGAACTGAAAATCATCATTCCTCCACCCCCAGCTCCCCTCTGTCTAACCTTTCACATTCACTCCTGATATTAACTGGAGATCACAGCTGCTGGGAAACTGGCAGATACAATTCTACAAATGGATGTTGTCTGATGTCAACCTTTCCTCCTCCCCTCCCTGAGCATCTGACATTTCTCAGCTAAACGGACAGATGATAGAGCAAAAGTGAGATTATTTCTTTATGTTCATAATAATAATAATAATGTCTTACTTTCAAAGTGCTTTTGCTCAGTAAGGAGCGGGGATAGAATAACGTTTATCCAGTTTGAATTTTCCATGTCATCTGCTGTTTCTTTCTGCTTCTCAACATCCTCCTATTTCCACTTGATCTTCTCCTCTTCTTCCTTTTTATGAGTTCTGGTCCCTTGCACATCATATTGCTTTGGTGGTGTCCTCCTCCCCTGAGATCAGACATGGTCCTAGACCACTCTGGCTTTACAAACCACTGCTTCCTAGTCTTTTCCTGAACTGACCATTTTCCCGACCCAGCCTGCCCCTCCACAGGGCATTTTTCTTACTACCTGTGGAGACATGCTTCATCCCCACTTGAAATAAGAGTGTGTGGTAGCTGCCTTTGGTATGAGCAGAGTTAGCTGCAAATGCTGGATAGAAACATCAGTCTCCTATTCTGAGAGCTCTCAGATGCACTGCATCACTTCTTAAAGCAGGCAAAGCCTCATTTTGCATGAGGCAGGGCTTCACAGTCCTAAAAAAGGATAAAATTATGACAAATTCCAAAGCCTTGGGAAGAATTTTGTGGCCATCTGGCAGACAGCATCCTCAGATACAGTCTTTCAGGGACGTGCTCATCCAGAGCTGTCTCTGGTGACAGAGCACTGTCTGCAGAGCCACCAACACAGTTCCTACTTTGTTTCCTCATGCTCCACTGCTGGCCAAATCCAGGCTGGGCTATTTCTGTGGGAACAAACCCTAAAGTGATGTCATTGCATGTAGGATAATGTGTGTGACCTGCACATACCAATTGTCTCTATTGTACTTCCAGTAACACCCTTTCTTTTTAAATTCAGATCTTCTTTGTCCATTGCCATATCTTTCTCCAGGTTTGCTTTTCTCTTCTCTCCAATGGAGCAATTCCTGTGTGATTCAGGAGGTGATTTTTGCATTGTTTCATAATTTCATGCCCTTTTCTGGCCTTGCCTAGCCTGCCTGGACCTGGCTGGTTTGGTTGAAAAAGGTCTCCTTATCACCTCACACTAAATGCCAGAGGACAGTTCATAGCTCTTTACCATGATCCTAGTTTTGTTGAGGAGGTGGCTACTGTTTTTTTGGTGGATTCTGAAAAAGACTGGAAAACTGTTTGAAACTGGGAGGAAGGACAGTGGACCTCCTATGGGCAGATGGTAGAGGGAACAGATATTCTGTGCAGTGCCCCTTCCTTGTCACCTTCAGGTAAAATGGGTTGACTTCATTTTACTCCACTCACTTTTAGCATTGTATATGTGGAAAACGGGAAAAGTGAGATTCCAAACCCTTCTCTCCCGCAGGCAAGAAAGAATCAGGAAGACTTGAATTCTGCTGAGGTTGTGTAGTTTCACCCTATCCTATTCCACCTTGATTCACCGTAACCTATGTGGTAGGCTGTGGTGGGGGTCATAGAGCAAAGAGGAATCTCAGTAGAGGTGGGCCAAGGAATAAGGGGGAGAAGTAGAAAGTACCTCCTGTGTGCTGGGACAGCATCAGGACAGGTGGGGCTGAGAAGTTAATAATTCGCTGCTGGTCCTGCAGATGAGGAGGTGTGTGGGGCAGAGAATTACTGACACCTGTGGGGAGGAGCTGGATTTTCTGCATCTCTAAGGGGCCAGAGTCACTCCAGATGTGATCCAAAGTCACCATCTGCTTTTGGCAATGCTGGTGACTCTGTGAATGTTACATGCTGGGGAGCTGAGAATCAAGTGCTCCAAAGACTGTTGTAACACAGCAGCTTTTCCAGAGGGAAAAATATGAAGACCTTGTAGTGACTTTTCTGGAGTCCAGCTCCTGTTTTTTTTTTTTTTTTGCTCTTTGAGGCTGGTTGTACTGCACTTACATTCCTAAATGTCTTCACTCTATCAATCCTCACAGTACCCCATTTTTAAGTTCTACCCTCCCACCACAAATGCAAAATCTGTTCAACAGAGGAATTTAAAGGACTTGCCCCTAGACTCAGCCTGAGGCAACTTTATGGTTCAGGTTCCTTGCTCTTGTCTGTTGTATCTTTTAGTCCATAACCCCCTACTGGACCCTCCCCTCATGTACCACCTTGCTTTCTTCTACTTGTCTACCACAGTTAGTGTGAAACCCTCCTCTAGTGTTGATTTAGCCATATAGGAACAGTTTTCCTGCTTTTCTGCCTCAACTAATTGCTTGTTAAAAAATTTCAGCTGAAAGTGCATCTTCATAGCCTACGCTCTTGAATTTTTCTCTTCCTCTGCAATTATTTACCCCTCAAAAGTGGTTTTATTTAGCTACAGTATGTACATTAAATATGAAAACGTGGTTGACTTATTTAGAATAGTTATTATTGGATGATTTAAGATTGCATGATGAACATGAAGTAAATACGCCTTGCTAAGTAGGTATACAGTAATAGTCAAGGGTCACTTCAATATCTCACAAGCTTTAGTTGCCACAGCCTTTGGGGGTACAGGCTAGGAAGTAAAGTTCAGCTGTAATATGCCAGTAGACATTTTCAGGTCTTTGCCTTTCTTTGTAGTGTGCACTTGGCTCTTGGCATGATTTATGGCACAGCCCCAGAAGGTTGGTTGGTGAGGCAACTTTTGTCCTGCAGAGGAGATTAAAAAGCCATATTTTGTACTTACCTGGGTATATGAGTACAGAAAAAACCCAAACTCCAGACCTGGAGAATATGCCTCCAAAATTCAAAGTAGTTGAAAAACTTTCTCAGATAAGTTTGATCTAAAATTTGCTGGAGTTGTAATTTATATTAGATTTTAGGCAACCAGAGCCACTTTTGCTGAGTGTGTTCCACTCTTATGTGTAACATGCTTTGTAATTGGCTGGATAGAAATGCACCAGATATCTGATGCCTATGGCAGCACAGCTGATTCTGGAATCGGATTATTTGAGCTGAAAATGGTTTGAATAATGAAAAAAATGTTTGCTTTTACTGATCTGATGTAACAACATCCTTCCCTAGTATGCAAGCATGATTTGTCCCAAGCACTGTTCTCCCCATGGTTGATTGTTTGCCATTCTGTCCCATCTTCATCAAGAGCCAGAAATGGACTGCATGTACTAATCTCATTAGTATGTTTGTATAATGTACATACTTCATACCACATATATATATAATTTTCTACACTTCAGCATGCTTTTCAGTAGCTCAGTTCATAAGGCAGCAAGACTTGAACCCTCCCTTTTATTTGGTAGGGTGTTAGGACTTTGAGCCTGGAAAAAAGATGTCTGAGTAGGGCATGACAGGGGTCTAGGAGGATCACAGAGATGGGGAGAAAATTACTGTTTTCTCTTAATAATGAAGAGTAGGAATCCCCGTAAATTCATCAGTCAAAATCAAAAAGAGGCACTTTTTTTTATCTGGTGCATGCATAAATTGTGGAATTCACCGGATGGTGTGAAGGGCAAAATTATAAATAGTTCTAAAAGCATCTTGACACATTTATGGAAAAAAAAAAAAAAAAAAAAAGAAGGCCATTAAGATCTACTAAATTCATTGATGCAGATGTGATCTTTGGCTCAGGAAACTCTCAGCCACAGATATCTGGCTGCTGAGAGAATACAGTGGGAGGAGGATTACTGTGTATTTGCTCTGTCTTTTCCTAAAACTTTGCTGGTTCTTGCTGTATTAAGACCACTGGGCTGGGTAGTCCTTTGAGTCCAGTAGCAGATGTATGCTTTGACAGTCTTAGCAATATTTCTTTAAGAACATTAAAACGTCTTGTTTGGAGCCAAGTTAAACATTGGTATTTAACTTCACCAGCAAAGAGGTTTTTTAACTATCTTGTCAGGAGCTTTTCCTAGATACGATCAAGGGATAACAAGTTAGGACAGTCAATAATAATTTGGAAGAAATGTTAACATAGCTTGATAAAATATTAATGTGATGAGTCATAGGGAGGTCTTGGAGATTGAGGAGCATGTAAGGAAGCCTTAACTCTCAGTGCAACTTTGTGAGGGAGCTAGGTATTTAAGGTAAGCAACGTATCCAGTATTTGTCTGAGAGGTATCCAGGACAAGGGTCTTGCCTCAGATTTGGATCCTTAGTACAGGGACAGTATTCTAGCATCTTTTAAGCTGGATGATGGAGAGAGCGAACTTCTGTCAGCTTAACTATAGCAAAAGCCTGTTTTTTTTTTTTGTCTCCAAGCTTAGCAATTCTATTTTAAATATACTGATAGTGGCAAATACACTATATCTTTAATTTTGTCTTATCCTCTTTGTCTGCTATTAGAAAGGCCTTCAGGGAAGGTTGAACTCCAGAATCTCTATTCTGAAGGGAATGTTGAACCATAAACCACTCTAAGGGTGTCCTGGGATGAATTCAAGCTCCCTCATTAAGCTTTCTGGGCTTGTATGAGATCTGGCAACACAAGATGTCAATCTGAGAAAGATTTTTTTCCATCAAAAAATTTACACAGACTACCATTAGCATGAAATGAAACAGTCAGATGAGTTTCTGAACCTTAAGGCTCCTCCATGAGTTTACAAAATCAGGCCAAGCAAATTTTGAAATGGTTGGGAGCTGCAGTGGAGGGAAATCTTGGAGAAAACTAATGCAGTTGGAAGGGAAAAATGCACTTTTTTATGCTTTTTTTTTCTTTCTTTTTTTGTTCAGCAAAACCTCCTTCTTCCTTACAGTTAGCAAAGGCATTTATTTTAAAGAAAGGGTATCAGTACTGGTGTGGATGAAGGTAGAGGTCTGGTGTAAGTAAAGGCAGATTTTGTAACCACTTACAATGTTCCCAATGTCTGTTTAACTTGAGACCTGGAATATGTCATGAAAATAATGGACATTTTACAGCTTCCAGTGAGCTTTGATTCATGCTCCCAGATATGCCAAGAACCACACACACCTCGTGTCCCAGCTTATTCCTGTCTGAATTCCTTCCAGCTCTGATCTCTTTTACCTATCTCTATGTTTCCCATGAAAAGGGCTAACCTACCTGACAAGTGGTTGTGTCTGACATGATACCCATCTGCCCTCTCCCTTCCCTTCATCATGCAATATATACTAAGCAGATTCTCATTATTGTTCTCTGGTAACTAGGCAACCATGAAATGTCAGCTTGGCCTAAATAAATAAGGCATACATATCTTTGTGATATATTTGAATCTACATATATGTCATTATCAATGTACAAGGTCATTTGAGCATGTCTGTACATGTGTGAAATCTAAGTGTGACAATACTTTGCAGTTTCACCCATGATCTTGAGGCTTTTTGCTTAAGTATACCCATGCTCTTGTGATTGAAATACTATCACTACCTCTAAATGACAGGTAAGTAAGTGAAGGTATAAAGAAATAAAGTGACATTTCAAGGTCACAGAAATAGTCAGCTGAAAATGCAGGAACAGCTTCTTGAAAAACATGTGCCTGAATATCCTGTATCAGGTCCAAATCCTTCACCCCATCACTGTTTCCAGAATTCCAAACAGCAGACTGGCATCTCCCTGTCATTTCTCTGTGCATCTGCTCCTCTTTAACTCTCTCATTCTGCTCACTCATTGCACTGCTGTTGTTGTTCCCCAAATTTTTCCTGTTGTTCCCTGGTGACTGTTCCTCTTAATCAGACATCCTTTTACTTCATATAGACACCCTTTCCTTAGACCCTTTCTGGCTTACAGTTCCTCTTTCTATGCTGCCATATCTCCTTTCTTCTCTCCAGCTCTACTCCAGCCTGCTCTTCTTCCACCCTTCACTCACATATACAGAACTTGGCAAGATGCAGAAAATAGTAATTCTAAGAGAAACTGGTGGCATGTCCTTGGAGTTGGGAGCGGCCATAAGTTGCAAAAGAAAATGCACTCCCAAATTGGATGCGGAGAATTTCATTCAATGAGAATGAGCACAAGGATTATATGGGGAGGAAGAAATAAAAACCACAAATCTTTAGTTTTTCAGAAGTATTTCAGGAAGCTTGTCCCATGTGAAATGCATCTATGCAAATATTTGTTATAAGCCAGACATGAGTCCTTGCTCTGGCAATACAGGGCTAGTACCTTGGTATTTCATCACCCAAGGAATTTAATGATGTTAAAAAAGCCCCATAGAGGTTGTGGGCTATTCTCAACACCTTGCGTACAGGTTCATCCCAGAGCATCTTTGTGTACTGACAGTCCTTTGTTGCCATCACAGACCTTTCCCAATATTAGTTCCAAAATAAAGCTCACCTCCTCTATGAGTGCCTGGGAATTCCCCATGATCCGTCTGTTTCCTGATACTGTGTTTCTTAGAGCCTTGTCTTGGTTTGAAAAGACAGGTGTCTGTTAAGGGAAGTAGGAGGCTCCCTTGAAATGGAAAATGTAAACCCCCTCCCTCTAGTTTATTATAATTTTGAAATTAAGGGACTCTCAGGCAAAGATATGGGAATAGGAATAACAGTTCTTTACTAGGAAAATTAAAAATACAAATACAATAGTACTAAAAACACCAACCACTGACAGAGTCAGAATACCTGACACCCTGTGTGGGTCAGGGAGTTGGCAGCAGTCCCATTAAATGGTGGCTGCAGTCCTCAGTGACAGATGTGGTTCTGTTGAAGCAGTGATCCTGTAGAAGGGTGGAGTTTTCTTCTGAAGGTCCAGTGGTGGTGTAGATGGGCCTGGTCTTCCTCTGGGAATCCACTGGAGAAGAAAGCTGCTATTCTGAGAATCCAGTGGGAAAAGGCTGCCTGTGGTGTCCCAAATCTCAGATTATATCCAGGTAGGAATACTTGGCTCCTCCCTCTGGGCGGAGCATCTCATAACAGGATGATGTTATTTTGTCAGTCATGCAGTGGGACTCAATGGCCCCTTAACAGCAGATGTCTCCCTGGAGGGAGGATTGGTTGTGGAAGAGATAAAGAAAACTGCCCAATTAACAAAAGATAACTGCCCCAATTCTAACAGAGGGCAATAGAATACACGCCCCCAGCCAGCCACATCTTGCAACCTAGGACAAGACTTAACCCATATATGGTTTTGATGCTGTTCAAGACCCAGGGCAGAAACTGAGTCAGGCAAACATAAGGTCACAGTGGATCTCTCAAGCTCTTCCTTGATTATCTGGAGAAGAATTCAGGTTTCTCAGGCTAAGGATCATAGCACTAAGTTGTTCAGCACAGAGAGAAACCAGAACCCTAGTTAAAAATAGGGATCCAGGGCTGGAGAGTGAGCTTTTTGTCCATGTAATGTATGCCTGCCAAACAGTAGCAAGGGGGTATGCATACAGTTGCATGTTGAATTTTGCTCAGGAATGTGTTTATGCCAGCAGGAGGTTTGCTCTAACATAACTGCAGCTTACCCTGTGTAAATTGAGTGGGCTTAAAAGACGAGTGGGAGGAAAAGAACTGCAGCAGAGCTGGAGGCAAAAAGGGCAGGAACAGCTACCTTAAAGCATGACTACTTAAAATTTCCTGACCCACGTGGGCACTACTCCTCTCCCTTAGTTGATAACACACATTCAAGTCTGTGCATCTGCACAGATATTCCATCACCCACATTCACCATCACAATCTTTAGCAGGCCCATTGTCAGCCAGAATATGAACCAGGACAGATCCCCAACTAGCTGCAGACACCAAAGTTGCCACAGTCCTTTCATTGCTGCAGCCAGAGTCCATTGCAGATGGCAGGGCAGCAGCAGGTAGATGGGACTCTGTGTATGAACACTTAAGAGATGCAGTCTTTCCATGAAGGAAAAATCTCACTGCCTCCAGGTCCCTGCTTCCCCTTTCCATGCACAGTGAATGCTGAGGGAATGGCTTGCCCTCCCATCCCACCCATAGTTGGGGAGCAACAGCAAATGCTGGTCTTGGGAGTCTCTGTGAGAACACTGGACAGAGTCAGGGCATTGCATGTCCTATGATGATCCTGACCATCACACTGTTAATACAACCCCCAAAACATGTTTAGGCTGTGCCAAGTTGCAGACAAAGCCTGGCTTCAGCTCATGGATGGCTACATTCAGAGAGGTGGTTCCAGGAGATGTGAAGAAGTAGAAGAGAAGGGTAGCTCTAGGGACATTAACCACACTGTACCATTTGCCTTGAAAATAGGCCCTGGCCCATTTTAGCTCTTAGGATTGACTGAGCCCCCTAATTTAGTGACAGAGGGCCAGGATATGTGTCGAAATATCGGTAGAAAGATCACAAGGGAAGGCAAATGAGCCTCATCCTTGACTCAGCCAGCCAGGCTAGGTCACCCAATGGCGTTAAATTGCTCAAAAAGAGAAGTATTGGCTTTTAAACGATGCTTCCGACAGTAATTCCTCTTTTGCCTTCTACAGGGAAATATTCGGGGCAGCTGGTGGTGTAGCTCCATCTACCAGGAAGTAACAAGTCAGGCTCCACTGTCAGTCACAGATGGTGTAATTAATTCTTCTAGGTAGTGTAATTAGTCCATCCTATCAGCTACGTATTTTCTCAGTCAAAATTATGCTAAAGCTAATAATACATAAAACACAGAAAACAAAAAGAAACCCAAAAAAAAGGGGGAAGCGATAATGGGAGGAGAAGGGATTAGCACAAAATTTACCAGTGTATAATTTTTTCTTGTTGTACATTTCCTGTTCCCTTCAGCTTCAAACACAATTCAGAACAACTGGTGAATGTAGCAAGCAGAATGAATACAAATTGGCTTACTTTAAATAGCAGCATGTAGGACTTAGCCAAAGTCTGCTTTCAGATGCTGAGGCGAGATAAGGCTCAGATCCTGCAACTAACTCTGGGCAGGCGTTGTGTCAGGGCTGAGCTCCTGCACTGTGCTTTGCCCCAGAGTCTGGAGGGTAGGAAGGCAGCTTGTCAGCTGCCCATGTGTGCTTCTCTTTGACTGGGGTCCCAGCAAGGCGGACCTGATGGCAGGGCTGTGTGGAAACCTGGGTATAATTCTCCTGCAGCACAGTGTGAGGAGCATTGGTTGTCTCTGCTTCTGAGCATAGAAGCAGTGGTCGTAGATTTGGAAATTGGTCCCCACAGCAGGAAGGGTGAGTTACCTGGGACAGTACCCATAGGAGAGGTATCATGTCCATGCATGGGTAGCAGGACTGTAGCTCAGAAGACCCTTGTGGACTTGTTTCCTTTCTAGCTCAGATGCTAGTGCAGAACAGTTCTCTCAGATCCCCAAAATGTGGCTGCTGGGGTAATTTCCTTGGATCTCAGATTTGAGGGTTGATCCTAAAGAGAGGAAAACCAAAAACTGCTAGGTGAAACCTTCCTTTGCCATGAGACGAGTTTGCCCAGAGATTAGGCAGGCATGGGGAGGAGGTGATAACTGGGCTGAGCTAACTGGGAAAGCAGCCTGTGGGGCTCTGCAATGAGCTCTGCTTGTCATGTCACCCTGACTCCCTCTGAGCTGTTCTGGCTCCCCAGCTTGCCCAAAGCATCCCATGCACTTGCAGTACCTAGAAGGGGAGAGGATGGCAGAGTGATTGTGATGGGGGGATAGGGATGGTGTAATGAAGTTGGGGAGGACTTCTTGGTGAGCAGGACATGTCTGGCTCTCTGTGGTGGGAAGGAGGGCAGTGAATGATTTTGCAAAGAAAACTGGTGCTGAGAACATGAAGCTATTTTGGGCAAATAAAAAGATTCAAAGCAGACTGCACGAGTCACTCTCAGTAATGAGAAACTTCTGAGCATGGTCAATCGCTGTAATCACTTCTGTGTGAGCTCTCCAGAGCTGGGCAAGCTCACAAAGGTGCTGTGTGGCTCCAGCACAGAGACCAGCACATGTTGTCTTGGAGCACCCTTTGCTCGCAGAGCTCCAGACCTGGGGTGTCCATACAAGCTTGATGCCCCATGGTGCCTCAGCCTTGCTGCTGAGTGACCCCATAGCAAAAGGAGAGTGGGAGCTGGCTGAGTCCCTGTGAGCGCAGAGAGCCTGTTTCCCTGGAGATAGAGCTATCTCTTTCTAAGAGTGGATTTAGCCCAGATGGGAAAAAATTGCTGAGCGGGAACAAAGTCCTTTTTTTAGAGCTTGAGGAGGCACAGCCTTCCCTAGTGCTGACCCTCAAGTCTCTGAGAGCACCCTCTCCTCTGGGAAGAGGTGGTGCAGCAGCCTGGCTATTCTCCCTGATCCTAAGCCTGCCACCAGCAGAAAAGGCTACAGCATGGTGTGTCCTGGAGGAGGGTACAGGGTTACCTGGGGTCAATCCCCTGGGCAGCTCTTGGTAACATGCCTTCTAACCCTCCCAGTGGCTTCAGTTCAACCAGCTGGAAATTAGCTAGGGTAGTGTTCACCTGTCTCATTCCTCAGTGTTCCTCAGTGGGCATGGTGAGAACTGGCTTGTGGCTCTGGTGAGAAGCAGAATCAGGGTAAGCTCGTGCACTGCAAATTGCAAAGCCTTTGGTCATAGATAAGCTGGTACACAGCTTTTGACATGCAGATCAAAGCACAGGAGCCCACAGACCTGCAGTGGTTCAAGAGGGAGCTGGATGTGTCCCTCACCCCATGGGAGGTGTTCATGTTTCCCAGGAAGGCTGGAATGCAGAAGGGACTCTGCTACCCACGAACTTTGTCCTTTAGAAGCTCAAGTAGCTTTAGGCACTGCATCTTTCTTTTAATCTCCCTGACAATTTAGTTTCTGTCTTTCTCATCTCATTTTGCTTCAACATCTCTCCTAACACCACCCCCCCCCCCCCCCCATCCATCCGTCTGTCTTGTTGCTAGGTGAAAAACTTGGAGCAGCAGCCATGGAAGCTGACTCATGGCCCTAACATGGGAAACTGAGTATTGCGAGCTGCTGCCGAGCTCCGCTGCTCTGGTAGGCTGCAGTTGCTGTGTGCACCTCACCTGGAGCCCCCACCCATTGACCCTTGCTGCTCCTTGGCCTGGGGATGCCCTCTAGCCTCAGCTTTGTTCTGAGCCTGAGCTGTGCAGTGAGGAGCACAGCTTTAATGAGTCTTGTTGTGTTTCCTGGACGGACCCTGGCCTTGGTTTGTGGTTGTAAGGTGACTGCAGTACTGGCTTTGCTCAGGTGCTGTGCCTGTGTTGGAGATGGTGTGGTCCTGCAGTGCCCAGTTTTTCTTACTTTTCCTTGTGGAACAGCCTGCCCCTTCTGCTCAGTGAGAGCCTGAAGGGTCTCGTATCAGAAGCCACCCCCAAATGCAGCACTTTCCTCTTCTCCATCACAAATACTTTTCAAGGCATTGAAAAGAGCACTGGTACTTTTTTGGCTTTCTTTACACCACTGCAAGAGCATTCAAAGTGTGGCTATCAAGAAATGGCTGCTGAGCTTCTTCCTAGAAACCAAAAACTCAGTATAGCTATGAGCCTTGTGCTAATTTTCTTTTATTCTTGATGTTCTTGCTAATTTTGGGTTGCCATACTCTGCTGGTGACCCGGAAATCTTCTGCAGCAACAAGGAAGATGTTTCACCTTGGACCACGTTTCTCCTACAAGAGGGTGGTGCAAGGCAGTGAATACAAGGGACCAGAAAGAGATGGGACTTGGGCATTGTGATGCTAAAGTTTCCTAGGAGAAATTTTACAAGGTGGGATGTGGTGGGGTCATAGCCAGTAAAAACAGTATTTAAAATTCTTCTGATTTGTCTTCAGAGTTGAAATTATGCAGCAATTCATAGTGTCCATGAGGACCTTTGGTCACATGGTTAAAGAAGACCTGATCATCTATTAGCTTAGCATGGCAATGTTACTTTTTGGTACATAATGACAAGCATTTAGGGTACTGTATTGTTCAGGTTTCACAGATCTCTAGAAGGCTGGTGTGACAACTTTTACCACCAGCTCTGGAGCTGTAAGCCTGGCTTACACAGGGGCAGGGGAGAGGCACATAGCTCTCCATTATAGCTTTCCACTCCTGCTTCTGATCTCATCTGAGTACTAAGAGTACTTCAAATTCCTGCTCTTAAATCTTCCTGGAGTGCAAGACCAAAGACTTGATTTGGAGGCAGGTTAATTTGGCAGAATAATTACTGTTCTTGGTATCATGAGAGGAGACAATGATTTATCTGTGTAATTTTAGGCTTTTGTCATGACTACTTATTGCACAGGATAGGAGCTCATTGCATGCTGGTAAAGCAGACTGGGCAGAACTTGGGGAGATTTGCATGAAGATCAAAGAATTGCCTGTTTTAGGGTTTTGCCCCATTCTGGGAAGAGCAGTGGTAATATAACAAGTGTGTATTGGCTCACACTGTGTAGTAATTGGGAGAGAGCACTGAAAGTAAGACCAAAGAGGAGACTGATGGAGGGAGGAAGGGCAGTCCACTGTCAGCGTACCTAGAGATCTCCACTCAAATGTGTCGTACTATATGCTCTCTTCCATGTGGAGTTCTCTTATTGGGATCTGTGGTGTGTCCTCATATATGGACTATGGCTCTGAAAATGGATCAGACCTTAACTGTTGGTCAGCTCTGCAAATGAGAACAGGATTTGTTCCTTGCTCTGAAAAAGGACATTAATTTGGCTCTTCCATGAGGTGCAGTATCGGGCTGTATTACATTTTACATAATAAAATTAATTCTGTTTCTTCTCTTTCTTATGTGTATAGTATGCTGCTTGAAATAGTAGATATTTTTAATGTTTCAATAGCTTTTTATTAAAGGAAAATGGAAATGGAAACCACATTTCTTAAATGAATTTTATCTCTATAGCAGTTCCAGCGATTCAGATCTGTGTCAGTGCCAGTTTATTGCAGTCTATTTTCTCCTCAGTGAGCATCTGCTTAACAGTTCAATGCAGATACAGACAGATAGGAACATTCTAGCATGCACCTAACTCCACCCTGGGGCATGGGCATGGTATAAGTTACTTATGGTACTAATTAATCTTTTTAAAGCAAAAATATTTTGGTCAAGCAAGAAGTTGTGTCCACTGAACAGGTTAAAATTGTCTTGGAATCACAGAAAATGAGGATTGTATGGTATCCCTCCCACTGTTTTCTTAACTTATTTTTCCCTAGAAGCATTATTTAAGCAAGTTGTTGCATAAAAATTATATTAATCTTTGTATGCTTTACCCTGATCTACATATCATTCATTGGTCTTGTGTTGTAATGTAACCTAACTGCTATGGCCTCTTATGTCAAGTTGCAGAGCAGAAGGCTATGAAGCTCCCCCAACTTATGTTTTTGCCCTTCCTCTTTCTCTCCATTGACTACAGGATTAAGTAATTTTTTAATGTTTATGGACTCTCAGGTCAAGAAATATATCTTATTATCAGGTGGAAAATAAGTACAAGATTAAAAGCAAAGTGCTCTTGTCTGTGTTTATGGAATTGTTTAATAAATACCATTTTGGTGAAGCAGAGCATAGAAACAGATATTATTATCCATGCTATCTAGACTGGAAAGAGTGCTGTGAGGGAGGAGGAGGAGGAGGATGGCTTCCTGCTCCAGTAAAGGCAGGGCAGTTTCCCACAGTGGAAGAACTGTCCTTGCTGCTTAGCAGTGTCCAGTCAGTCACAGAGTCATGGAGCAAAGTGAGGGCAAGGTTCTCTGAACAATAAAGCGTGAAACAAGAGTTTTCTGTTCTTACCCTTATGCTCCTTAAAGAAATAAACTTATTTTTGAAATGTTTCTCTATCAAGGGGCTTTGTTGGAGCAGTGGTCCTGGAAAGGAAGGATCTGATTTTAAAGGTCCTGCTGTAGGGTTGGGACATTGCTGTAGGGTCCTCCTCAGGCACTGGGCTCAGTCCCACCACTCTGAGGGGCCCTACTTCATACAGGCACACAGGTAGGCACTTGCTGATGGTGATGCTGCTTTTGGCATGCTCGTGCATGACTACACCACCTCTAGGGGTGCTTGCAGAGCTGCAGCCTGTGCATTTGGTGGGGCAACAGGGATGTGTCCAGAGCAAATGGACCCCTTTGCTATCAAACAAACAAGGATTGTTTTGCCAAATAAATAGTTCAGACTTCCAACTGGGAAAATGCACAATGAATTATATCTACTTCAGGTAGAAGGTTTCAGAGTAATTTTTGGGATTCCCACTGCTGTGTCACGATCTCATCTCAGTGAAGGGCGCTGTCTCCCATGAGAGGTCCTTGCAGGGACACAGCATTATACCTGACAGCCGAAGGTCTGGCTATAGCAGCTGCATGATGAGGCAGGGGAAAATCACATGGGTGGCTTTGGGGAAGTACTCAGCAGCACTAAGGGCAACCAGACCAAGGTTTTCTGCTGTGTGTTGGTTTTGCTTTTTTCCTTCTTAAGCCTTACCTTACTTTGTAATTTTTGCTCCTTATACTTGTGACAACAGGGGAAGAAATAGGGACTTCATTCAGCTTTGTCTCTTCCTGTCAGACAGATGAGATACCTATGCTACTGCAGCCCTGTGGGGTCCTTTGAAGTCACCATTCTCTGGCTTCTGGTGGGGTATTCCCTTAGCATTGCCCACACTGAGGGCTACTGCTTTAGGCACACGAGAGACCTGGAAAGGCTGCCACCTGCTTCTCTGCCAAAGGTGTGGTACAGCTGTCTGCAAGAGCAATTAGGCTAGAAATCCCACTGGATAGGAGAAACAGTGGTGAAGATAGAGTAGGGTCCCCATAGGTGAGGGGGCACCCTTAGGGCATGTGTTTAGAGCATCGTGATCCCTCTGGGAATTGGTGGCTGCTTCTTCTTGGTGTGCTACAAAAAGCTTTGTGGAGAAAAAATAATTTCATCTGCAGAGGCTTTAGATAGCACTCACCCCACACTGACTTGTAGTGGGAGACTGATGTAGGGAGAGGCTCCCATGGGAGGTGTGTTGAAACCCAGCCTCCAAGCATCTCCGGCTGCAGCTCCCACTTTAGCTCCGCGTGTCCCTGTGACCTTGGTTTGGCACAGAATGAATACAAAGCAAGGAGCAGCTTAGTGCTCAGAAGTGTAGCTAGCTAACTACAGCTGTCTTAGATCATCCTTCTGTGAGATCTACAGATTGCAAGGCAGGAATGGGGGTGGGGGGAGAGGATTTAGTCAGCCGATGAGCCTGGCTTCTATGTCTCTTTTAAGAAAGAGGATTTATTGGTATTAAACATGTCTCTCTTAATGTGGGTGATTTAAAATGGAAATTGCCTTTGAAAGGGGATTTCCTATTAACTAGCTGAGAAAGAAAAATAGGATAATACCATCATCCCTATACAGGGTCCATAGATGAGATGCTGGAACAGAATTACTTGGTTAACTGCTGCTTCTTCAGAAATTATAGCTTCTCTGTAAGAGAAAGACTTGCTCAGATTCCTCCGTGAGGAATGGTTGTATAGATGCTTCCATAAAGTTATCTTTATGGGAAAAGCGGCAATTTTACTGAGTCCTTTGGGCTTCAGGTAAGAACAGAATAAATACTGATTCTGAGGGCATGTTCAGGAGTGTGTCCAGCTCTTGCAAGTGTTATATTTGGGGCCAGATGGAGGCAGGGACACTAGAAGACTGGACTGAGTATTCACGTTTGTTACCATGCAGTTAATGCCAATTAAAGCTTGGATTAGTTAACAATTTTAATAAGAAAAATAAAGCCTTGTCTATACCCAAATTTGCACTAGTTTAGTTCAGGTTGGCCCAGTTATCAATTTAATTAAGTCTATGCAGCCTCTTTATGTGGGAGGCTTGATTTACTTAATCTGAACCCTTTTCAGTTAGCTTTGGTTAAAATACATCTTTACAAGGGCATGGCTGTACAGCCAATGGAGATAGAGGTGGATACATGTAACCTAGGTCTGGACAGACCAAATCCAGAATTCCTATCAGTAAACTAGTGCACATGGGCTGATTAATGGCATCATTATATGCCACAATTAGGATTTTCTAATGTCAGTATACTGTACCATGGAGCAGTGTAGACATGCCCTGTCAAACCTAACAATCAATTTGAAAACTAACATCCTTCTCCAGGTCTCTCAGGACAAAAGGCAATGTGCATTGGAAGGAAGTGGCCACTAAGTGTTCTCTCCCTAGATGGTCAACTTGGAGCAAATCATGGAGGTGATCCCAGCCCCTAATGGTGACACACCTGGTAAAAACAGCGCCCTTTAGCTCTTGGGGCTGCCCTCATACGGCCACACATCCCAGGCTAATGGTGCCAGTCCCTGAGCTCAGCCTTCTCTTGGGGTGACTTCTGAGATTGCCCAAGGCAGCCTGGGGAGCCTCTTTCTCAGTCGTGCTGAGTGAAGACAGCAGTTGGCTCATCCTGAAATCTCTACCCCCTCTAAATGCAGCAGATGGCAGGCAGTAAGGCCAAGCCTTCAATTTCTCCTGAGTGCCATGAGTGCCTTCCAAGAGTTTACTGCCTCTCATTTGCTCACAGTATATGCCTAAAAACTCCAGGAGAATGAAGCACAGAAATGACCTTCTGCCTCCATCTCCCTTGTACAGGAAGTTATGTGATTGTGAGACAAGGGATTTGGTGTTTGGGATCCATTAGGGCTGGTCCCAGGAGATGCTGTGACTGGCACCACTGGAAGAAAAGCAGAACGACAGAATAAAGAGCAGCAATTAGTCACTTCTGGATCTTGCTGCTGTGTGTTTGTCTCCTACCATTGTGGTTTACAGCCCCTAAGGAGTTTGTTCCAAAAGTGGCCAGCTTGGGTCTGCCTCCTCTGGTGGCTGGTTGAACCACTGTCCTCCCCAGGATGATCATGTCATTGCATCTGCTGGAGGCTTGCAAGGACAAGGTATGTTTCCATAGGCAGATAAAAACATTTTGCTTCATTTGAAAGATTGGGGTGAGCCTGGAGAAATACTCTGTGTGTTGCAACAGTCCTGTGGAGTGGAAGAAGGACTTAAGGGAGGTGGTAGGCACTTGAATAATTTGTCTTTGTCTGTTGAGAGGAAGCTGACCTTTAGTGTATTGCATAGAATAAATAATTTAGGTTGAAAATGGCAGTAATGCCTGGGATGGTGCTGTTGGTTGATGAGGGAAGAAAGGAGGATGGATATGAGTGACACTGAGCTATGGCTGGATGGAAGAGATGCTAAGAGACAAAATGGTGTCAGGCCCATAAGCTTTGGAGTGGGCTTGCAATGGGTTGCTGTGATCTGCCATGGTTGGTTGCTTGGAGGATTCATGTTGCTTGGCAACCCTGTTGTCACCATTCAGATGCAACATCCAAGGAGGAGACGCTTTGGCGAATACTCACTGGGAGGAGAAGGGGAAGCTGGGGGACAAGGGTGGGTACAATAACCATGGTGGAGGTAGGGAGCTGGTGAACATCTTGATGCTGTACAGGGATGTGGGCAGAGCAGATGATGAGGAGGATGGGCACCCTTTCTTGGTACCGACCAGGGTTTTGAAGAGATACATGGAATGTGAGTGTGTGGGGATTGTGGAGCAGGCCTCCTTATGCCCTTGTGAAGGCATGCTGGTCTGTCCAGCCAGTATGGTTCTTCTCAGAATTTTGGGCTCAAAGACCCTGTGAAGCATACTTTCATGCTTCTGCAGGAATTGACTGAGGACAGGAAGGCAGTGGCCAGAGAGGCTGTGCAGTCTTCATCCCTGGATATTTTCAAGACTCATCTGATTAAAGACCTAAGGAACCTTTTCTGGTCTCCCAAGTGACCCTGTTTTGAGCAGGAGATTGGACTAGAGCCTTCTGAGGCCCTTCCCAGCCTGAATAATCCTGTGATGCCATGACTGCCTGGTTGGTGAGGAGGGGCTGCTATTACTTTGTGCTGTAAGATGCCCACAGACTTCAGGCTGAGCACTCGAAGTTCTACAGCACCTCTGCAGTTCCCAACCTTTGCATCCACCAAGAAAACTCAGAAACAAAACAGTCACAGATGCAATGACAGTTGGATATATAGTTAATACCAAAACCAGCTGTTCTTATTCACTCCCTCGAAGGAGATTATACTTCTTTCATTGCAGCACACAGAGGCACCAAGCAGAACTCTGTCAATCTTCAGAAGAAAGAAGAGATTTTTAAGGAGACATTCCTTTCTGATGAAAACTCTGAAAGTAGACTTTTGAGCAGTAACTCCAGGGGACATTTATCATCTGTACATATGCAAGATTCTTGCTATCATAATAGCTTGGGGCTTATCATTACAACCTGTGACATTGAGACCTGTGAGATTGTGTGATTAGTTATTTCAGTTCTATGCAGTAGAGCTACTGGTAGAGAAGAATAATGCAGATCCTGGTGACAGTTTGGGAGGATGGGGTTGTCATCAGCCTAGTATTGTTCTTCTATGTCCCAGGAAGTTAGCCAGTGTCAGTGATCTCATCATGCTGTTTCCATTAAGCAAAGAAATGATACAACTTGGTTTATTTACAGCTAGTATGCCTAAGGACTTGTTTCCTGGATTACTGTAGAAACAGATGATCATATCCAGTTTCCCGACTCATTGCCTTACCAGTCAGGGGATACCTAACTCTGCTCCATGTCAGCACCGTGTTCAAGTGCACCAGTACCTCTTAGGTAAGCTGTCCTTTCAGACCACTGAAACAGTGGTGTCCTGTGTTGTGAAGATCTAGTCAATACTAGCCTGCCTCCAGCATCAGGTGACCAGAATCGTCCACTGGTGTCTAGTGCCCTCCACCAAGTATGGCCATTTCAGATGGGCATTCCTGCAGCCACTTGCACAGTCCTCCTCACTTCTTCCTTGAAGATTTACATGTTTGGAATAATGACAGTTGAAGTCAGACTTCTCTGCAGCTATTATTGGTCCCCTAGTCTTTTTTTAGTATTCTCAGAAAGGAAAAATTCTCAGTTTGCATTTTTGGGGGATAAAGGCTGAGTGAGACAGTGGGAATAGCCTGAGGAACAGGGAATAGGTTGAACTCAACTTTGTTAGCTGGATGCCTGCACCCAGCCCAAATCATCTTATCCTATTGCCTGTTTTTGTCAGGGATCCTATGATGTGAGATGCCAGCTTTTCTTTTGGTGGAGACCTGGTCTGGGACCAAGGCCTTTTCCAGAATACTGTCTATTCTCAGCTCTGGGAACCCAGGATATCTGGGCAGAGAGAAGAAGCAATTCTGGCCCCCTTGATTTTTTGAGGCACTATTTAGACTTTTTTTTTATTCGCAGCTGCAAGTGACTGACCCCAATTCCTGCTTCTGTGCTGTAGACCATCAGTTCTGGGAGACATGGACCAACACTCCATGGGCTCATGATGTTCTCTGTGTCTGGTAAGGCCAGCAGCAGCAGGTACAGGTGCGTGTATATATGTGAATACCTTTGGAGTTGCTGTGCCGTGAATTTTCACACATCTAAGACTGTCAGCATGCAGCCTTTAAGGACATGGGTGCAGAGAGACAGCTCTCAGCTTATGTTGATGGGTAGCAGCCTCAGTTCATCACTGAGGCTGTCACAGGAGGGGTAGGCACTGTCATGGTGCTCACTTTTTATCCCATCTTGATGTGCCCCATGTCAACGTACACCTTGTAGTGTCCCAAACGGAGTACTAACAGTTTTAGTCAAATCAATTCTCCAGTTGCTGGGCTCATGGCTCTACAAATTGTCAGCCTGAGGTGATAGCTCACCAAATGAAGAAAAAGGAGTCTTATGCCATTATCACATAGGGAGTAATGAATGGTTGAATAGGATGTTTGACCTTCTCTATGGGCATTAAAATGGGCATTGTTGGGTGTGTGTTGGATGCCCTACGTAGTCAGAAGTTCTCTTTGTTGTCATGGCCAGATGAGGCTTTTTTTGCCTGTGGACAATAACTTTTCCAGCACATAGCCACCAAACTGCATTCCAAATGATGCAGCTTATCCTAATTCTTGCATCTCTTTCTGGCTGTTTCTGGCCATCTTGGATATTACACTATTCCTTCAGGTACTGTTGACTACCATAATGTGCATGTTCAATCAGTCACCTATAACAGCATCCCAGGGTTTGCTGACATTTCTGTACCCTGTTCTGGACACCACAAGACAGTGAGGCCAACAAGGAGCCATTTAATCAACACTGGATTTGCTGGAATCAAACCTACCTTTGCTCAGCCCGACCACATTACCACTATTGGGTGACTCCTGAGTTGGAAGGGACCCACAGGGACCATCAAGTCCCAACTCCTGGCCCTGCACAGGATATCCCAAGAGTCAGACTGCCTGAGAGTGTTGTCCAAATGCTTCTTGAACTCTGTCAGCCTTGGTGCTGTGACCACTTCCCTGGGGAGCCTGTTCCAGTGCCCAAATATCCTCTGGGTCAGAAATCTTTTCCTAATAGGACACATAAATGACCCTTGGCATAAAGTCATAGTTTTGCCAAATACTCATCTCTTCATTACCCTCTCCCAGCATCTCTCTTCTCTCTGCATCCCCTGAGCTGCCACAAGGAACAATTTAACTGAAACACAGACCCTCTCTAATGTTTTTGAAGATGAAAATACCTGGGAAAAGTGGCATTAGTGGTACCCCTCTTCCCTGTGCTTTTACTTCATTAGGTTGTGGACCTGTCCCTTTGTTGTCTGTGACACTGAGACAGTTTTCTCTGCAGAGGTTGGGCTACAACAAAAAAACTTTTAGGCAAAAGGTGAGGCCTAAGAAAGTTGAGTCATGCAAGAGACACCAGTCAGTTTATGACAAAAAATGTACAATTCCTTCAGGTAGCAGGAAAACACATGCCTGTCCTTGGCCTAAGATAAGAACATGACCAACAAGGGCACAATAGCCTGCAGGTTCCCTCTTTGTCAGCATGAGGAAACCTGGTAGCACATCAAGCCCAGGGTTCTGACTCCTGACTGACATATGGGCTGGAGCAGAGGTGTCCAGCTGCATTTTTGCCAGGCAAACAAGCTGTAACTCCACAAGAGTTTAATGTACTTGCACTTAAAGGGCACAACAAATGACAAATGGCCTTGTTGTAAACCCACAGAATACAGTCACAGATTTCCCTCTACTCAGGCAAACCTATCTACAAGGGCCAGAGGAAGCCAAGATTTTCACTATGAGCTGCTTTAAGCTGTCCTTCCAATAAATGTTGCCTTGCTATAATGCCCGGCCTCCGTCCTTGGACTGGGAAAGCTGCCAGGGTGTGGCCAAAGCTCTAGGTGGACATTTTCTCAAGATGATGGGGGAAGAAGGACAGAACATCATGTGCTTTTCTGAATTTGGTGCTTAATAAGGAGTGAGGAAAAGGCCTAGCCCGTGCACAGCAAGGGTACCTATTTTACATTTTCCCACTGCCAGGGCACAGAAACACAATCAACACTTGAATCCTGTAATGTGACAGGTAGAGGACATAGTTACAGACTTGCTGGTGGATGGAGGCTGGTCAGCTGAAGATAGCCCTGTCTCTGAGCTCATAATCACTGTGAAGGTGAAAGAGAACTTATATTTGAGTAAGGCCTGGTCTTGGAGTCAGGTTTACAGCTAATGTATGGAAAAAAACCAGAAAAACAAACAAAAAAATCAGGGCATGAGACATTTTGTGGGTAGTGCATGACATTAAAATGCTGAGGTTTGAGTTTGGGTCAGGCCTAACATGAGAGCAAAAATGGGCTGCTGGGCTTCAAAGCTGTTGAGACAAATGCCTCCATTTCAATTTGATGGTAGATTAAAAGATGCAGCTGAAGTGTACTAGAGGTCTTTTGCTTATTGCCTCTTCCTAGATGTCTAAGTAAAGGAGAAAAGAAGGTGGCAGTTTTCTTTAGAATATAGAGTAATCTGACAGAAATCTTAATGTTTCTTCCAGCCAGAGGGCTGAATTATTGAGTCAGCTGGCTCACTTGGAAACAGCTCAAGCAAAAGAAATCTATCTCCATTTGCATAGAGTAATTTGCCAAGGGTAGGTCTCATTTTATCAGGAAGGTGGTGATGGAGCAGCAGGATAACCTCAGTTGCTGTAGGTAGGTATTCTCTCCCAGGACTGTGAATATTCAGGCTTAGCACATGCTTTTCCATCTTTTGAATAAATGAGACTACTAAATAAATGGGCAGAGAAACAGGTGACCCTAATGCTGCTGACTCTCAACTGACCATGGACAGTGATTTTCAGAGCTACTTTTAAGCCCTTTAACATCTCTCTTCTGTTTGCCCCCCGGCAAAGAGCTATCCTGGGGGACCACAGCTGCATGCTAACAGAACTAATTTTTCACTTTAAATTGCATCTAAAGAAAACATTTATCTTAAATTAGATGGTCAATGCAAATGTACAATAAATACTGTAGTTAGCACCTAACTCAAACCCAGTGAGAACATTTCCAGCTCACAGGCTCTTGGCTTGCTGGTGAAATCATTCATACTTCTGTTTTAAGAAAGGCTTTCAGGCCCATATTTCTGTGTTAGAAAAGTGATCCACTTTTCTAATGTCATGCTGCTCCTTTTTCAGAATCCTTGACCGTATAAGTAGTGTTTTCCTTCTCTGCCATTTCTTCCCCTGCACCCTCTTGGTGAGTTATTTGTAATACCATCTGCTTCACCTGAAGGAGAAATGAGATGAACAGAGAGAGACTCGGTGCTGTTACCAACCCTGAACTTTTCCTGAACAAAAGCAGGGGCTGTTAGGATGTTGTGAACTAAGGGATTTTCAGAACTGTGCCGACAGGGAGCCCAGCTGGTGACACTAACCAGTGCCTCCTCTTTGCCACGTTGACATTAAAGTGAATCCTTTTGCTGGATATAACCTCTCCATATGCTCTTGTGTGTAATAAATGGTATCAAAAGTTCTCACAGAACCTGCAGCTGAAGGAGGACATAGGAGGTGGGTAGGGTTTTTGCTTTGCATACATTGTTTCCTTCTGTAAAGGACTGGAAAGAATCTATGGAGAAATTATAGGAATAATGTGTTTGGAAGGAAAATAGTAGTGATACTTTGGTGACAGTATTTTTATGTAATAAGGTGTTTAAACAAAAACCACATCCTTTAGGAGAAACCCAAATACTTGTGGACACTGCTGCTGTTAGATTTGGCCTCAGTGGTGACATGGGTATTTTTAAGAGTGAAGGATTTATGTTTTTACCTGCAGTAACTTAATGTTCCAAGTGAGTTTATAATAGCACTGATTAACTGGTATCATTTAGTTTGAGTGAAATATCAGCTCTGATGTCTCTCTGTACTCTTTTTTGCTCTAGACACTTTTATCAGTCTTGGAGCTATTTAACATTACTTATTCTTTTCATAGGAGGTGGTACATGTTTTAGCAATGTCCAATTGAACAAGCATTAAGGATTTGGAGCTGCATAAGTGAAGTTGAGGTATTCTGGGTAGTGTTAAGAAATCTGTGGAATAGCAAATAAAAAGCTAGAAATGTCCCATTGTTTTTTCTAGGGGCCATTGAAATGGAGTAGGGCTTACTAGCCACTTCACTAGCATGTAGGCCTTCTGGTAAGAAAAATAAATGTGCTTATTTATGATAGCACCAATACTGTAGAACTTTGACCCAGATGTAACACATGGAGCAAAGAAGTGGCATGTTATTAACTATTCTATTATCTACAACAAAGCAAGTTAAAGGGTGAAAGCCAGGGAAATTAAGTGACTGGAAACCTACTGGCCTGTGTATTTGTAGTGGACAGTTTCCCTTTTAATACCAGGGGCTGGGAAGTTTCTTGGCATGTGAGTAGTTGAGCTTTTGCCTTTATATGGATATTGTGTTAAAGATGAGAGCATCTAGGTAAAGCAGATCCCTGAGGTGCTTGCAGCAGCTCTCAGTAGCATGAGCAGTAAACTAGATAATTGGTGTGTTGGTTCTCATCCAATAATAATTTATTTCCTGGGAGAAACTTCAAAGCTTAATCCTAGAATTAAATCCCCTATTCCTCCTTGGGATTTTAATTTAGTTTTGAATGGTCTGATGGATCATCTGCTAGAACATTAAAGACAGCTTTCAGACATAAGGGTGATTTTTCTGGCTGCTGTATGCCTTGTATGGAGCATAGGTGAATGCAGGTAGTTTCTTGAAGAAACTCTTCTTTAGCTTTTCATCATGATAAGCTGGCAAAAACCACACTTTATCTTTTACTGAAAGCGGTTTTTCAGTTTCTTTTAAACTGTGAAGGCAATCTGCCTAATCCATTTTGCAGACTCTCTTCCAGTGAAGAGAGTCATCACTTGAATCTGGAGAGAACCAGTAAGATTTTCATCAACCAGGAAGTTGATTTTAGAAAAAAAACCCAGATAATCTGTCTTGTTAGGGTTGGAACAGGATGGAGATGACTGCTGGGAGGGTTGTGGTTTCCCATTCATTCAAGTGTATCAGGACACTGTATCTTGTTAAGACCAGTGAGATGGGACAAAATCTCCAGCCACAGGAATAATCTTTGCACCCCAGAGGTGGAGAAGGCACCTTCCTCACAGAGATGCAAGGCAGTGAATGCTTCAGCCTTTTCTTTCTGTTGCTGAGTGGCAGGGTAAAAGGGTCTATGGCTAATGTTTGTACCATGCTTTGATGAAATACAGTACAGCATTTGATGATAATTACTATTTATTATTAGATAGGTGTGGTGCCTTTTGACAGATAGGTTCTTCAGCCTGGGTGTGCTATAGGCAGAAGAGCGACGTATCATCTTAGAAAATTGACAATGTCAGTTTGAAATCCTGTCTGTACTTCTGCAGTTCAAAAATAACACATTTCCATTTGAAAGAACAATCTCCACAGTTTCTTAGTTTAATGTGCCTGTATTTCATACATAAATGACCATCCAGGAAAACCAATTTCAGTAAGCCTGACATTCCATACTCAAAAAAATAAAACAAGTCTATAAAGACACAAAGAAAGCTATTTCTCCTTTAATCTACTTCACATTGGTTTTGATTCTGCATGACAAAAAAACAGTCTGCTAGTTGTTAGGATTTCTGGGGCAGACTGACCATGGCAGAGACAGTAGGGGATGCTGCAACTATTGCAATATAAAATATGAAGGCTCAGCTAAGTGTCCTGGTATGACAGCTGAGACAACATGTGTAACACTTCAAAGCAACCACAGCAGTGTTCACAATTCCCTTCTGTTGGGCTGCTGGCAGGATGAGTGTCCTCTGAGTAGCAAACAAAGTGATCAGTCTCCTTGTGCCCAGGTGTCCTTGCAAAAGACTGATGAGATCTCCCCACCCAGTGGCTTCTGGCTCAATCTTGCTCTAGCATCTCTTAGTCCTGAACCATGTGCAAAAGAAAGGAAAACAGATTTCATGCCAAAACTTAGCCAAGTCCTTAGGCCAGGTGGCTGTGCTACTATCAGGTTTATATGCTTGTTTCTCCATTTGCTTTCCCTTTAATTAGCTAATAAAATTTCTTCCATTCTGTGCTTGATGCATCATGACATGGCATCCTTGTTTGTGGATCTGTATGGCCAATGTTATGGTGATCTTCCAAAACTGACATAGGACTGGTGTCTGAACACCAGGAGAAGGGCATAGACCTATTCTGCCACTTTATAATCAGACTGGCTGAGTAGAGCGGGGCACAGAGCACCATATAAAAGCAGCTGGAGTCTTGGTTACCATGCTCTGCAGCCCATGTGCAAACACCCAAAGGAGCCCTACTATGAAAAACCTTTTTATGATGTGAATTATCCAGAACAATTGATCCGTTTCATTGATTATAAGAAATTGTTTTCCACAGACATGGCTTTTCTTCTACTAATGCAAGCATGTCTGTGTTTGAACAGAGGACGTATGAAGTGGTAGTCTTTTCCCTTAGCTACAGACCCCATTTATCCAGAGCCCTGGAAATAGGTTCTGATTTTATGAAGTCAGTGGGGCATTTGCTAAGGGTCAAAGCTGCTGTAGGGCCTTTGGTCCCTGTCAGTGCTAGCAGAGGCTGTTCTGTTGTGACAGAATGGCTCTGCTGGATTGCATCCTCCCCAATGTCATCATTGCCACATCCAGCCCTGGTTGCTTTTGATATAAGAACTTTCATTCACATTCTTTTATCTTAGGCAGGACAAAAATAATATAGCCCTTAATTTATAGTAAACATGGACCTGTTTAAAATAAATCCCTCAATTTGTCTTACAAATAACATTTAAGTGTTTTTGAATTGAAGAGATGTTTGAAAAACCATTTCCTGACAGAGATGCTATTTGTTTCATTTTATGCGGTTTATTCATCTTAGTTGATTGGAGAAAAAAATAAAAGCCTACCCCAGCTAGTGAGAGTAAACCCTGCCACAGTACTGTGCTGCTGCAGATTTTGCAACATTTTTTATTTGGAGACAACCTCCACACACATTATTTACAATAACTATTACATCTTAATATAAAAATAATTTGGGGGTTAGATGCAGTGCAAAAATCTTGAGAAGATAATTCTGAAGCAATTGGCATTTTTATGTGCCTGATTTCAAACTTGTAATTGAGTCTGATTTCTTTGGTCAAGGGGAACACACCCATTTTGTCTGAAAAAAATTGTCAAATTGGACACTCAGGCCCCTAATCACTATAGGGAACTTAGCCCTTATGATTTATTTAAGAAGGAATTCTAAATATACATATGTATTATGTTTATGTAAGATGTGCATGGATATCTATCAAGTAGAAAGGCAACTAGTCTCATCCTTGAAAGTAAACAAGGCTTTAATGTACCATGTAACTGTGGAGTTGTGTAGTTTTATAAAGAGAAACAGTTAATGAATTCCTTCATCTTAAGATCACAGAGAATTGTAACCTTAAATATTGCTGACTTGTTTAACATGATTGCAGACCTTGTCAGAAATTGTTCCTAGAAGCACTTCTTAGCCCTCCATTTTGTGTTTCTAAGTAATATGCTGGATGAAAACCACTTCCTCTCTTTTTGTCAAGCTCCTTGTCCACTTGTTTCATGCAGAAGAATGCAGGAGGACTTGCAGAGTCATAGTTTATCCCTTCTTGCCATACAGAAAGGAAAAAACATCCCTTGGCCAAATCATATCTACTATTCCTGTATCACTATTATCAGTGAAAGGAATGGCAAAGTCAAATGACTAATCTCTTCAGCTATTAGCAGCTTCTGTATGTAAGTATCACTCTGCAGTTCTTTTCTCCAACTGTTCTGAGATAATTTCAGATTACTTTAGGCTTTGGCTAATATGTCTTCCATTTTAACTGAAATTAGAATACAAAATATCATAGTCACTTTTTAAAGCATGCCTAAAAATGTTAGGAAAATCTTTCTTACAGGAGAACAGCCCTTGCCAGCACCCTCAGGAAGATCCAGGCTGTCAAAATGAAAATATTGGTATCTGCTCTTGTCAAAGAACTCAAGCACAGATTGGTATTGCTTGTGGTCACTGCAGCCAGATGAAAAAATATCACTGTGCACACACTACACATGGAAACAGATATTCATTCAAGCTCCAGATGACATATTGATATATATTCACAGTGCTACAGCCACACTGTTGTCCATAACCTTGCCTACAGACCAGCAAACTCTATTTGGAGCATGTGGATTGATTCTGAGGTACAAACTGAGAAAGGACCTGGGGGTGAACAGAGAGTTCATAGCTCCTGTGGTTCTTTTAGGAGGCTTTCCTCCCTCAGAAACCTTGGCCATGTGCATGTTTTGCCCTGCAAATACATACCTGCAACAAAGGTTGAGTGCTCATCTGCTCTCTGGAACACAATTCTTTGGCAGTGGGATCTTGCCTGTCTTTTGAGCAGCATCTTCCTCACGGCTCCTGGACGTAGAGAATGCTAAGTAGGTCCACGCAACTGTGTGTTCCTTGGAGGTTGCTTTCAGTGAGAGGGATGCAAAGGCTGGACAATGCAGTCTGCATCTGCAGCAGCAGACATCACTGAAGCAGAGCATGTGATGTTTGGCCTGGGGTCTGATTTCCTGCAGGACAAGTGTAGCTGGCAGGGAAGCATGGGGAGGGCTTTCCTCAGTGCTCTTGTTTCTAGGGTGTCACCAAGGACTGTCTGAGCTCTTACAAATCTTCTTCCAAGACTCAGACATTGGCATGATGCGTGTTTTCAACCCTAGAGTGACTACACAATGCTGAAGGCTGCACTTGACACTTCCTCCTGGAAGGGGTTTGCTTTGTTACCCAATTTGGCTTTTCCTGGGAGGGGGCAACACTTACCCTAAAGCCATTCTCTGGGTAGATGGCTGGGCTCTACTCAGGCCACCCATGACACAGAAGGGGACAGGGATGGATCTGTGACCACGGAGTGGATTGCCCTCCTGCAGTGAGAGCACCATGGGCTGCAAGGGTGCAGGCATCCATAGGCAGGGCAGGATGAGGATGAAGACGAGTTCCTTTCTGTTCAGGCTGATTTCACGTTTCTTAGCTTCCAAGGGGCTCTGAGAATAGCAATTAAAGCACCGGGCTTAATTGTGGAGTATCCAATTTGGATATTAGTGTTATCTCTGCTCTCACTGCTTTCTTTTCGTTTGGATCCAATTCTGCTGCCTGCCTGCTGGCTGGGTGCCCGTTCCTTTCTTCTCATTATTACTATTTTATGCTTATTGTTAATGCATTTTTTTAAGCATTCCTACTCTCGGTTGCTTCCAAAGATGCGGGTCGCGGTCCGAGAGGGCGCGGGACGCAGGGAGCCCCGGGCGGTCCCCGCGGGGCTGCGGCGGCGGTTCGGCCCGGCCCGGCCCGGCCCCGCTCGGCTCGGCCCGGCCCCGGCTCGGCCGGAGGCACAGGTGCCGCCCGGCGCGGGCTCCCCTCCGCCCCCGCCGGAGGCCGGGAGCTGCGCCCTCCGGCAGTGAGCAGGGGTTGGTCTCCCGTTGCCCGTGCTGTCCTTCCTCCTCGTTTTCTCCCTCCGTTTCCCCCACCCCGCCCTTTGATATTTCCCCCTCCTCACCATTTTCCGCGGGTATATTTAATTATTATTAATTATTAAGCTGCTTTATTAATTCACCTTCCCATGCTTTCCCCGCCTCCGGGAAGCATTCTCGGAGCTTTTATATTGCAGAGATTTTTTTTTTTAAATGTATTTTTAGAGTGATGCTCTGAGCACTTCCACCTCCCCGCCCCTCATCTCCCACCCGGGCAGTACCAGAGAAGAGAATGAAGAAGTTGAGCATGTCTGAGGCGGATCAGCCTTGCAGGCAGAGAGGGGGGCAGTAGCTACTCAGAGCAGCCCGAGTGCTTGAAGCAGGATTTGCTGGTATGTATGTGGGTCTGGATTTTATGACAGTTCTAAGTGTGAATCTTTTACCGAGCCAGAAAGGAGGGTGAAAGAAATAAATATCTGCGGCTTCATTAAATAAATGCCTGCATAGCTGTAAACCCTGTCCGGCTGTGCTGGAGGAGGTGGTGGTGGGGACACTCCCAGCCATCCACCCACCCCTAAGAAAAAAAATAAAAAAAAAAAAAAATTAAAAGAGCCCAAGCAAAGCCCGGAGAGCCGAGGGCTGTGTTGGCGGGGCCGAAGGAGGCGGGGGGCGCGCAGTGCGACCCACCCCCGTGGCGGTGCTATGCGTGTGTGTGCGCCCGGCGCGCCCGCGCTGCCCGCGGAGCCGAGCGCGGCGGGCAGCGGTGCCGGCAGCACTGCAGAGGGGTGGGCACGGCCCTCGCCAGCCCTCGGGGGCTGGGCCCGGGGGTGGGCGAAATGCTGTGCGTGCATGGGGAGGGGGCCGCGGGGGGGGGAGCCGCTTTCTCTCCGCGATTCACATCGCGCCCGCTTTCTCGTCTCGTGTGCATGCCTATCCCGGGAATGGTGTAGTCAGCCCGTATCTGAATTATTTATAGACTCGTGCCAGCTGTTTTTTTTTAATTTTTTTTTTTTTAATTCCGCTTGTGTGCACTATTGGGAAATGCGTTTTGCTTTCCTTTCTTCTCAATATATTAATGTCTTTGTTGGGGAGCGTTTTCTATCCCCTTCAGATCCCTCTAATACAAAATTGATGCTTATTTTTCCCTTCAGGAAGGGGACGCTTTGAGGATAATCATGCTTCACAGAAGAACGGCACCGACCTCCAGTTGCATTAAACACAACCTCCTCCACTAGGGCTCCAGGGAAAAAAAAAAAAAAGAGAGAGAATAATTATAAGAATAATTATTAAAAAGGCGAAAGGAATGCTTACTCTGGAACCTGCATTTGACGATCCTCACCACTCGCGCTGAATATCCTCTGAAGTGATTCTCTCCAGCTTTTGAATTTGCACCGCTTCAAGACGCAAGATTGCCACAAAGAAACCTCTATTTTTTTTACAGCCAAATAGGATTGTTTTTTAACTCATTCCCCCACGTTTGCCCCCGACCCTTATTCTTCTTATGTGGATATGCAAGCAAGAAGAGGAGACTGGACATTCCCAACATGCTCTCTCCCTTGATCTGTCCGTCTAGAGGTTCTGCTTCTACAAACCAAGGTAGGGAAATTCCTGTTTCTGTGGTTTTGCTTGCAGCTCATTTTGGTACGCGGGTTTGCCCAGGGAAGATCACTCACGGTAGAACAAAAGGTTTAGAGATGATGCTTTTAGAAGCAGACAGAGGGAAAAAAAAAACAAAAAACCCCAGCATTCACCAGACATGTTGATTCCCTGTTGGCTCATCAAATAGGACATGAAGAGAAGGCTAAAGGGTTTGACTTAGGCACCACGCTGTGAATTGAGGGAAAGTCCCTTGTGATTTTTTTTTTTTTTTTTGGAGGGGTGGGCAGGTGGGGTCTGCGGAGACACGGGAGGAGGAACACGGCTTTGGAATGGGGTAAAAACAAAAAATAATTTTCATCCATCCACCCGCAAATTGCCTCCTCCTTTTCACTGGTCCAGCGGCTCCTTGCCATGCTTTCATGTGAAAGCAGAGCTGGTCAGGAACAACAGGACGTAGAAACGCGCTTGTTGCCGAGGAGGGTGGTGCATTACTGAAAACCCACGCCGGCCTCTCGATCGTGAGCGGCCTAACGCGGGGGCCGGGGCCCGGGGAGTGGCCGGGGCCGCCCCTGGCACCGCGGCAGGAGCCCGCCCAGAGCCGGGGCGAGTGCGCTTGCTTGCGTGGAGGTGGAGGGCTATTTTAAGTCCAAGCACGTCAAGCGACTTAGCCTGAACCTACGAGGCGCTGTATTCAGGCAACTTCACGTGTTTTAATTTATCTCCGTCCTCCTGGTGCTATCAGCGGGCATCGTGGCCCCTCTCCTCCTCGCCCCATCCTTCCCCCTCCCCATCCACCGCGCCTTGCCCCCCCTGTCCCCGCGCCGGCAGCCCCTTCCCCAGCCCATCGGGGGGGATGCAAAATGGCTATCGTGCTGCTCGGCTGTAGATACGCGAGAGATACCGGTGCATCCCGACCGTAACGTGACATGTGAGTCTTTCCGTAAGATGGTGGCAAGACAAAGGGAGCCGGGGGGTGCGGGAGCGCCGGGCACAAGGTGTTGAACGTCTCGGGGTTATTTTAAGCCTCAGCCCGTGCCCGCCGCGCCGCTTCGCCCGTCACGCGTGGGTCTGCTCGCCCCCACGCCGGGAGAGGAGGGGGCAGGGGTGAGCTTCTGCACTGCCCCCCCCGGGGGCGGACCCCCAGCACCCGTACCCGCATCGCCAGCCCCCCGCCCAGGCTCCCCCGAGCCCTCTCCCAGACCGGAAGCCTGACAGTGGGTGGGGGGCGGCAGGAGGAGCGGGAGGCGCTCCCCACAGCAGAGGGAAGAAGAAGGGGGAATCATCCTCCAGCCCAGCTGCGGGGTGGGGCAAGCTCGAGGCACCCAGAGCCCTTGGTGCATCCCGAGCATGCCGAGGCGAGGGCGCGCTTTTCCTACCGCCTCCTTTGCCTGCATCCTTCCAGTAGCTCCCTGCCACATTTCTGAGGGGCCTATTGTTAAAAACCGGGAGCGGTTCCGCGTGAAGGGGTTGAGAGCCACCTTTCCTGACATATTCTGGCTGTGCTTCTATAAATATCTAAGGCTTCCCAGGGTACCCGCGCCTGGATCCTCCCTGCCTGAGCTCTCCCTCCCTCGCCGCAAGTGGGAGTAGAAAGTTTACCTGCGCGGAGAGGAGGGCGTGTGGGAGCCTTTCCCCCGTTTTCCGAAGAAATTTCTCAGGCCTCGCAGCTCCCGGATCTTCCCAGGACCCCAGCACTGAACTGGTGGGGGATTGTAGCCCCCTTCATCGGCCATCGCTTAGCCCTGGAGCCCCTAAAAGCACAAACCCCGGGGGAGGATGCACGGAAAGGGGAGGGTGGGCTGAGTCCCTGCCCCTCTGTCCCTGCTCCGGCTTTTGCAGGCACATCGGACGGCAGAGGGGAAGGTTTTCTCGGGTGCTTGGCCCGGGTGGCAGCGGGGCCAGGCTGCCTGCTCCCCTCGAGAGCGGTGCCCAGCTCTGCCCGCTGCCTGCCACAGCCGCCGGCCCTGCCAGCGCGGCCCCGCCAGCGCGGCCCCGGCCCGAGCGGTGCCGCATCCCTGCCACAGCCCTTCCCTGCCATGACCTGGGCCAGGCTCATGCAGAGGTGGAGCAGGGCAGGAGGGACTTGGGGAGGGGTCCTAAATCTTTGATGCTCAGCCGTGAGATTAAGGAGCACCGGCCCACATCCTCACTCTTTACTGCCCAGTCTCTCTGGCTGCTACCTTTACCTGTGACTTTTCCTCATCTTCTCTGCAAGCTCCGGTATGGGCAAAAGGAGATGTCCACTACCATTGCTTTCCTCACCATCAAGCACAGCTACCTCAGGCTTTGCAAGCAGTGTGTGGAGGCAGCTGATCCCTCCTGAGTATGCAGCATTCCCAGCTCATGGGGTGCTGGTGCTGTCCCACACCCCAAGGCCTTGGGGAACAGAGCAGAGACACAGCACCCTACTGTCTCGGGTGACCTGGTGTGCCCCAGCTGCAGCTCTGTAGAGAGCAGCAGTTTGTTCGTGGGTGCAGGGTGCTCTGCAGGAGGGGAGGTGTGGCTGTGGGCAATTTTCAGCTGCTCACCCACGCCGCCCCAGAGCAGCAGCTCTTGTTGCCTCCATATAGCTTGCTTTTCTTGGGTCCCTCACCACACCAGCTTGTCTCCCAGTCCTGGGTGGAGGTCTGAGCGGGTTGGGACACAATGTGACAGGCTGAGGGCAGAGTCAAGAAATAGCTCGGGGATGGTGAGATTTGCTTCAGCTTCCTCTTGGCTCAGTCATTGTTACACAGGGGCAGATCTCAGCAGAGAAAAGGAAGGAAGCATGGTGAAAGCCACAGCTCCTCTTTCCAGGGATCCTGGGCTCCGATCTGTTGGTACACCTGCTGCACCAACCACTTCAGCCTGTGTCAGTCCTGGTGCCTGTTGTGATCCCTGTGCCAGAGAGGCCATTGCTGAGCAGAGGAAGATGTCAGCAGCAGCACCCAGCCATCCTATTCTGGGCAAGGGTCTCAGGATACCAGCATTGTTGGATGTTGCACCTGTACATACCAGAACATTGTGCAAGAGATCACACAAAGATGGAAAATACAGAACAGGGGCAAAATCTCAAGCTGCCATTCCCATCCAATAACTAACACTTTGACTTGTATTATCCTCATTTTGGATTACCAACTGTCCCTGTATAAAGACCTATCAACCTATGAACAAGCACTTGATCCCCAAACCCTAACCTACACAGTAAAAGGTGATAGAATTAATTTATATTTCATCTTGCTGGGGCTGTTTCTTGTGCTTGGTTTGGAAGAGGGCAGGTGCTTCTGGCGCTGCTCGCTTCTGGTGCCAGAGCTGTGGAGCTGTGCTTGGATTCCCACACTGGACTCACATTGCCTGGGTTGGCACCAGGAATCGGTCTCTCTGCAGTACCATGTGGGAGGTCTGGATTTGATTCCTGGTGCTGTTTTTCATTCTCCCAAGCTGGCAGAGGGTGGGAGCACCGTACAGATAGCACTGCTTGTATCTGCAATGGGCTCTATTCCACATTCCCATCCTTAGGATGCACAAAAGCTGCCTATGACATAGTCCAGACTGCGGTCTGATCCCAAGAGGTTTAATCTTCTTGGCCTTTAGGGAGGCTGCAGCTCTACCCTGCCTGTACTCTACTTAGCAGCGTGGTTTGGTGGGCAGTGGCAAAGCACAGCTACCTTGCAGCTGGAGAACATGCAGAGGATTTTTAAAATTTTTACAGTTTTCTTTTTGTAAGCCACAATTAATCACAAAAAAAAAAAAAAAAAAAAAAAAAAGGATTCGTTAATAGGAAAGATGGACTAGATGATCTTTCCGAGCAAGATGGCTCAGGTTATTGTGATTGCCACCATGGAATGCTCATAGTATCCACTCTGCCTGACATCAGGGCTCTAGGCCTGCCTGACTCTTCTGCAATTCTGTGATTAGCTCTCTTTGATATTTATTTATTCTTGAGAGAAAAGCACAAAGTGGTTGAGAGAAGCACAGCTGATCAGTTATCTGCTATTACCCTGATCTGTCCTCTGTCCACCCATCCACAAGAAGTCTTTACACCAAAGTGAGTCAACTTATTAACTGTCGCTTTGCTGCAGTCAGACAGACTCGCTGCTGCCTTGGGTACCTCCCTGCGTGAAATGAAATGGCAGTTTGAAGATCACAGCACTGAAATACGTAGAAGGGGAATCAGAGCAATATAAGATATTTGAAGCTAAGCATGGCCCACCTACTACTACTGCCTTGTCCCTTCTTATGAATTTTGTCTTTCTGCTTTCTGCTTACAAGGCAAAATACCTTGTCATGGGAACTAAAAAACCCATTTCTCCAACCACAAAGGGGGCTCCACCATCCCTCTGACCTACCTTTCTGCTTGTCTGTTTATCTAAAGACAGGAAAGAAGGTTACTGGCAGGTATGGACTAGTGCTCACTCTGGCAAAATTAGTGCCATGGTGTTAAGTACCTGGGAACTAGAAGATTGATCTGACCAGGTTAAATATTAAAGCTACCTTTCATGTTGGGAAAAAAAATCCAAGCAAACACATCCTTTATTGTTCAGGAGCTTGTTGCTTCCTTAAGCTGCAAACCATAAGCTCCCAGCTAGAATTGTACATCGGAATGTGAACTGGTGTGTGTAAAAGTTGACCAAGTGCAGTGGTGATCTGTGCAAACCAAGCAGTGTGTCTCCATGTACCTGAGGTCACTGCAGAAGAAAAAAAATCCCCTCTCTATGCACTCAGAAACAAATGTATGGCACAAGGCAGTGTGCAAACTGTGCAAATTTAAATTCAATTCAAACCATGGCTAATTTGGACCTCTAGAGGGAAGGCTGCCTTTTATTCAGTGTTTTCTTGGAAACAGAAGAGAACACTGATTCTGGACAGGAGAAGGGACAGACTTCTCTTTATAAAATTTTTACATATACATCGAATATGCTTCATGTGAGAAGAATAAAAACACTTCTTTTTCCGTACCCAGGGTCACCAAAAAAAAGTGAAGAGTGAAAGGGTATGTGTTCTGAGACTCAGTGCAGCTCATCTTCCCAATACAGCTGGTATTTTTAGACTGCAAAGTATGCTGGGTGGCTCTCTTCCCTTTCTAACAGAAGCAAAGACTATGTTTTATATCAATATATATAACCTAGATATATCAATATAGATGAATTGATGAAACATCTAGGGGAAAAGAAATTTTGAATGCGAGTGGTTATTGACACAAAGTGAAAAGGATACTAGCCTGAGATCTCTGCAGCATTCACTCCCTATACCTCAAACGCCATCCACAAGGAAGGTTCAGAACTGAAGAGTCACTGAAAGTGGCTCAGGTAAAAGGTTAGGTTGCTAGCTCTGAATACTGAAGATGTTTCTGTATTCCCAAAGCACGTACAGTGTTACTAACATTGGTATGCAAGGCTGTGCTGAAACATTTATAGGAAAGAAGCACTCTAAAGGGAAAAGCGTGAATTTGATCTTCATGCTTGGTGGCTTATCTGTACTGATTGCTCGTCCACTAAAACAGGTGCAGGGCCACCAGGTTATCTGGCCTGAATAATCCATGGGATATTATTCTGCCACTTCTGCACACCCCTGGCATTTTGGGGTTGTAGGAGCTCACCTCCAATTAACTGTCCATGTGACGAACTCTTAAGTTCTTCTCAAGGTAGCAGTCAGCCTACTCTACTTTGTGTAGCTATTTAGTTATGGTAACAGTTCTTGCTTACTGTACTTCCAGTCTGGATTTTTGAACATGGATCAAGGAATTAAGCAGTGTAACTACTACCATCCTCCTCCAAACCCACTGCCCAGCCCATGTGTGAACTCTATATACAATCCTCACTTGTTCAAAACAGTGAAATGATCTGTCTAGAACCTATTTACAGATGTGGTTTAGCTCTGCTAAGGTAACTATGTTCTGTTTGAGGGCAGCACTTCTAAGAGAGAGAAGGACTGGGGGAAGTGTGCAGGAGTGAACTAAGACAATGATCACAGAGCAGAGAAAACAAGACCTGTAAAGAAAGAATGAGAGAGACCTAGGGAAGATCAGTCTGGAGAAAAGACAACTGTGGGTGGATCCTTAGCTGTCTGCAAATACATAAAAGACTGTTACAGAAAGAAGACAGGGGCCAATTATTCTCATTAGTCACAGAGGACAGATCAGGAAATAAATGACTTTAAGATGAAGCAGAGAGAATACAGATTAAACATCAAATTAAATGTTTACTGAACTAATGTTTTAGTGACAGTAGAAGAGCTGATAAATTTGGCAGATTAGCCGTGACTGACAATATTTAAAGCTAGATGTAGGTGCTGAACTATCATGATTTTGTATCTAATAAAGTCTGTCTCCAGTGAACCTCAGATCATGATATTTGCATGCCTAACCAAACAACTTTGGAAGAAACATAATGAGGTTGATTTGTCCTGTGTGCAGGTAGGAGAGACTGTCCCATTGGAGGAACCTGATTTGGTTTGGCTCTGTGCAACAAATCTCATATGGTACCTGTAGGAGTCAAAATGATGGTGTCAATTGGTGGCACAGCTTGCGTGTATCAGCTCCCCAAAGATGCCTGCTTTACAAAACCTCTGGTAGGTTGTGACAGCTCATACTGTCCAGGGGACTGGCAAGAGCTGCAGTGTAGAAATCGGGCAGGAGAGGCTTACAAACATGTCTTGTGTGAATGATGCTTTAGCATTTGCAAGCACAGTTCTTGAATCCTGGGATAAGTTGTGCTGTTTTGATTGAGATAGTGTCTCTTTCATTCAGAATCCTCACCTGTCTGTAGCCATTGCTTTCAAGGCTTTACACTATCACAGCATCTGAATAGCTACTGTGCCAAAACCTGGTATTGCAAGGGGAGGGGAGGTTGACTGTCACGCACACTGAATGATGTGAAAATTCACACCTTGCTATTGCATGATGTCGTTTTTTTGTCTTGCAAGATGAGATACAGTTTAAAAACACCTTGTGTTTACTCCTCTTTGCTGCTTCTAGAAGATAAAATGAGATATGGGCAGCCATGAGCATTGTGGTTTCTGAGGATCATTGCTTCACTAGCCAGGCTTCGCAGTCACATCTCTCTGTGCTGAGTTGGAGGAACTTCCTGTGCTTTCTTGGGGTTTGGGTGAACATCTCTGGCTGTGGGTTCTGTGAGGGATCTCCTGACCTTGGGTCAATAGATATTCCCCTGCCAGAGGCTAAGGTGGCTGAAAGGGCTGTTCTGAAATTGTGAGTTTGGCCAGCATTGGGAATGTGCTGTGTGGCCCGAGGCCTATATCAGTGTAAATCCTCCTATGCATCAGCAGAAATGGTGACCGTGGTGCAGCCCTGCTGGTGGATTACACTATTTTTAAAAAGAGTGACAAGCATGTAATCCTGACCTCTGGTGGGTTTTTTTGTGGGAATCAGGAATTTTCTATACAGGTGTCCAGGACACACTCAGACTCAAATGGAGGAAATGACACAATATGCTCTCTTATTATACTTAGACTTCACATTTTTATTTAGCTTCTTCTCCTAATCTCTTAGTTGAGGTTGCCATGCTCTTTTGGGAGATAATATATACAACTCTCTCACATGGATGTAGTTTCTTGCATGTATGACCTCTGAAGAATTTGGAGGATTTTTCAAAAGGAAACAAATGTAAAACTACTAAATTCACTACTTCAAAACAGACTAGGAGGTGAGATGGCTACTTGAAGCCAGCTGAGGCAGATAAAATCTCATGTCATAATAAAATCTCCTCTCATGTCTTATCATCATAACCTGATGATAATTTACTAGTGCAAATGCCATGTCTTACATCACAGCTGATTGCCTAATGAACAGAAAATTGTTTTCAGGTGACAGACATAATATCCTCACGGATAGCTTAAGATTGCTGTGGTCGCATGTTGTTACCTCTGGCTGTGGGCCATGAACAGGACACAGTGGGGCACAAGTAGGTTAGAGATTGAAGCTGTCATAACAAGGGACTATGGTTTCCCTGTGCCATGTGGGACTTCTGCTACTCACAGCTGGAAACCAGGTACTGGAGGTACACAGTGGCTCATTGGAATGCAAAAGGTGAAGGTCCTAAACCAATACCACCTGGAAATGAATTGCAGAAGAACTACTAGGATCCTAAAGCCAAGGGCAATTCCAGCTCTTCACAGCAGTGGTTTTGAAGCCTGTGCAGTGAGAAGAAGGGCTCCAGTGCTGCATGGAGAGGTGTCAGGATGCTGCCACCTGCTCCAGGAAGAGGATGGAGGAAGGGTTGCTGCTAGCTCTTTGTGCTAGGTAAAGCAGGATGTTGTTTAATTGTACACAGCTGGATTGCTAAGGCTTTGCTTAGGAATGCATTTGAAGTGCATTGTGGCAGAGGAAATGCACTAGAATGCACTAACTCGCGGCTACTTGCACGTAGGCATACGCCTGTATGGAAAGCACGTGGGAAGGATCTGCATATCCCTGCACCCCTCTCTCTCCTCCTCTATAATTCTCTATTATTGCTGGCTGCTGTAGTCAGTAGCCTAAGTATCTCAGGGGAGATTCCCTCCTGTCAGACGTGTGTTTCGGCAGAGGCAAGCTGAAACATCAGAGGCTGACAATCCCCAAGGGAGAATCTAATGAAAGCGACAGAATGACATAATCTGTTCTCATAGTCTCTCCCTTTCAGCTCGCCACGTTTTTGGTGCAACTTGAAATTACCCTCTAATTTATTACTGAAAAGGTGACCATCATATATAATTGAAATTATATTGATAGTGTTCTGAAGTGTTGAAAGTCAAAAGTATAAAATCAGTGTGGATGTGGTCTGTGGTACTGTCTTTCTGGAAGGTAGCTTTTAAGAATCAGTCTGAAAGAAACAGTGGTAAATGCCGTGAAAGTATAAATAGAATCCCAGAAAAGAAATTGCAATAATTTCATTAGGTGATGGGACACTGGTACCCTAAACAGGAGGAGACAAAAATTAAGTAGTTTAGAAAAACAGGATAGCTGTGGGATGGCTGCCTTGAAATATACAGTGGCTCTTGCAGAGAGCACTTTGAATCCCTGGTTTGGAAGTTTGTGAACTTTCAAACCAGAGATTCAGAGAGAGATAAAGCCAAGGATTGTGCATTAAACATTTTTAATTTGCACTGTTTCTATGTAGAGTAAAGGGATTCCAAGGCTCTCTGAACTTCAGGACTTGGAGAACTTTGCAGGAACTGAGTGCCTGTACCTTGGTGCTCTCTGAAGCAGCAACTGGATGTCACAGAGGGTATCATACATGACCAACCCTTTCTGTGCAATGGCCCTTTTCTTACTGGAGGGCATAATAACTTTCAGAGACCAGAAGATGCATAGGAGCATAGGAGATGAGGGTTGTTTCATGACATGCCTTGCCTTAATAGTGTTGTATTATTTTTTTTTTTTTTTTGTTAGGGCGTTTTTTGTTAGGACAGATCGATTTCCTGACTTCAGCTTTTGACATTAGAGAATATGATTAATGTTTTTGATGGAAGGGGTTTGGAAATGGGTTAATTGCCCAACAACAACAACAAAAAAGTAATTTCAGAGGTTTTGCTAGTTCTGCACTGAGCTTAATTAGAGTGTTTGATGTGTTTTCATGAAAAAACAGAGAAAAGAATAGCTAGCAGCCTGGTGGGCAGAAAGCTAACAGGGTTTTGCATGACACATCCTTATTCTGCATACTTAGAAGTGGGGACTTGTCCCTAAGGTTGTCCTAGCCAAGATGAGGGCTCAGACTACTGGGTCCTCTGCAGTAATGCTTTCTCAGTTGGAATTTTTCCAGTTGGAACTGTTCTACTTTATATAAATGCCTATTCATTGTGCTGGAGTGGGAGTGCTTGAACGACTGGGCTGTGGAGGTAGTTTGTTTCTTTGGCCCAATACAAAGTAATTACTTATAAAAAGAGAATTTATTTCAGCATGAACGAAATGGAGGCACAGGTTCTGTAGCCTGGAGGCAGTGGAGTCCTCTGAGACATGGGAGACCTGGGAGCTAATTCTTCCTCCAAATTAGTCAGTGCAGGTTTGTTCTTGTTCTGCTTTGGAGGCATTTGTTTTTTCCTGGTGACATGACAACAAAATGTTTCATTTAGCATTGAACTCCCGTGCTGATTCCAGGTGGGGAATAAAGTGACATAAGGAGGTGAATTCCTGGGAAACAAAGACCTGATCCTCAAGCAAGTGCTCTTAAACTAAGGATGAGGGATGAGAACTATGGACTCTGTGAGAGGAAACCAGAGTTACTGCTCCAATGAAAATTTTTATAGTTTCCTATAATGTGCAGGTAGCTCTTTACAATTGTCTCCAGGTCTTTAAAATCACGTGGGATTTTCATTGTTGCAGTTCATATCCCTCAGTAGATCCCCTTTCATAGTTTGTTATACATTTGCTTTTATAAGCTTGGTGAGATGTTTGACTTTTATATGGAAAGGGGAGGTTTTCCAGATGTGAACACTGGTTGTGGGAAACTTGTTTCCAGAAGAACCCCAGGGAGTCAGTGGAGAAAGACCAGGTTCTTTGAAGGGCAGCGTAGAGCAGAAGCACCATGGATGTGCTCCAGCTTGCCCTCTAGAAAAGCTAATCCCTATTGACTAAGGTCAAAGGTAGCCTACATAGATGAGCTTTCTAAAAGCTTTTAATTATTTCTTTTGTTCTGCATGTACACATTTTAAGGATGTACTCGGTTGGGAGTTATAAAAGAAAAGAGGTGTATTAAATTATTACTCTTTCACCACCCAGTTTGGAAAACAGTCATGTTCCAGGAGAAATCCAAAATCTACTAATGCCTATTTCTCTGTCTTGTGTTATCCATCTGTAAGAAGACTGTATACCTGATAGTCCATCTCTTTTTGAACGTGAAGGCCTGGAGATTCCTTGGTCTGTGCCCAATGTAATGGTTCTCAAAGGTGATTTGAATTTGCAAGTAACACCAATGTCTCCTTAGGTGAGCTGAGCTGCGATTTATGGATTTCTCAGACCTTGCTTTCAAACCACACAGTGGCAAGTTGGTGCATGAGGTCTGTTGACATGACCAGGTATAGGCTGGTCTGTGGCATCCCACAGAGACCTGTTTCTCTGGATGTTACAGGCTAAGGAGAGATGAGCCAGGGCTTGCTGCTTGTAACACCACTGTGTCCCAGGAGGGAGCTAGTTTAAGAATGCCATCTTATTAGATGTCTTAGTACATTTTTCCTGCATGCATTTAGAAGCATTGCCCATCTTCATCAAAGCGCATCTTTCCTAAGAAAATACTGCTTGCATGATGAAGCATAATAAATAAACCAGAAAATTAGAGAGAAGGTTTGCCCTGACAGTCTGTGGCCTTTTAAGTGCACAGGGTAATACAGAAATCTGTGTGTCCTCTGAACTGACAGTCTTCTGTGATAGTGCAGTTCAGCAACTGTGGATGACAAATTGCAGTGTGTACCTGTACAAGGGTGCAGCTGCAGCCCAGAGCCTGTCTGCACTGTCCATTTGAAATGGGGAATCTTGGTATTGGTTGTGGATTCAGCATCAGACTGGACTGACTTTGGATGTCTGCTCTGTGATACGAGACACAAGGGCTTCCAATATTTATTTGAATCAGCTTAATTTTGAAGTGTTTTTGTTTATAATCTTGTTCACTTTTGTCACTGGAGGGGCATCATAAAGAGCTATTTAGGTACTGTCTAGGCTGCTCTTTCAGTGCCTGCAATGAATGCTGCATTAATGCTTCATGTTAATACAAAAGGTTTTATTTTTTTGTCCTTGTATCTGATGATTTCCTTTTTTTTCAAATGTTAAATAGCATAATTATAAGGATGCAACAGATTCTTAAACACTTATTTTCCATTAAAGTTTTCAGGTGTTTTCTTGACTGTGTAATATATTGCTTTTCCCACAGTATGAAAAAGGAGTAGGTATAGAATCTAGCTGACATTCAGTTTGGGATCAGATTAAGTTATGTCAGGTTTGCTCCCCCAAATCTTCATGGACTGTGCCTGGGAGAGAAAAATCAATGGTCTCTGGTAGAACTGCTTAAAATGATTGTTATTTGGCATAGTTGAAATTTCCATCTGAACAAAATTCATGACTTTTAAAGCAAATTAATTGTGTTTTCTCATAATATGAACTACTTTGAAAGAGTAATATAAAAGGGTTTTAAAGCTGCAGGACAAAACTTGATGGAAAAATCCTAGAACTTGATTTTACGGTCAGAGATCCAGAGGGAGAGGGAAAAAAAAAGGCGTTCAAAACTTAAATGCTCTTCAAAGTTTCAAATTTCCTTAGATGATGTCTAAATATTTAGTGGCAAAATTATTTGGTCCAGTGCTCCTCCTGCGTAGGACAAATCTTTGTGTGTTATTTAGTTGAAGCCTTGGGGTTTAAATAGTTTCTATGCAAAAGACTCGCTTGAATCTTGCCTTTTCTGAAATGCCACATTTATTACACCAGCCAAAGAAATATAGAACTTGGATAAAATAATCTGGAGATTATATGTTGCATGAAAGATTAGAATAGTAATGTAAAGAGAAGGTAAACTTAACTTGGGAGGAGGATGTTAAGCTGTGCCTCTTATAACTGGGAATGAGACATGAAACATTCGTACCAGTAAACAGAAGAACATACTGGGGAACAGCTGTAGAACCTGGACCAGAACTTGTGGTGCACTGAATGGATGGAGTTCCTCAGTGCAAAACTGGAGGGCTGGAGAAGATGTAATTGGGAATCTTCTTGTCATGTGCTAGATTGGGAAAGTAAAAGCCCCACTAAGCTTTCTCTTGGCCATAGTCAGCTCCCAGTTAGGTGAAGCTAAGCTGACAACCCCCATCCTGGTTGAGCTGGTCTAGGAGATGCTGATCAGGATTTGGCAGAAAGCGGCCATCCACGGTCAGGTGTTTTGGATGGAGCTCCTCCGCTTTAGATAGATGCATAAGTCTGGTCTTTCTTTTTAGCCAGATGCACACTGGTCTCCTGCAGGATGACCCTTGGGCTTCAAGTAAGTGCAAAGTGTGGGGAAGATGTATGTGTGCATCTGTGCCATCTCATGTTTTCTGAACATACAAAGGATGGATGCAGTTTTGTATTTTTATGCAACCCACTATGTTTTTTCTCTCTGCTAAGATGGATTCTGTTATAAAGATTTTTGTCGTGGTGCTAACAACTGTCATGAATCCAGCCAATTCACACATGTTGTGGCTTTTCAAGTGACTTGAGTTGTGCTTAGCTTCCTTTGTCTTTTCTGAGTTTGGAAAGTTAATCAGAAAACCTTCTCTTGATGCTGGTGAGGGGGAAGTGGGCTGACAGGGGTTATGAGAATAGCTTGTGGCCAAAAGACAGATTTATACACCTTGTTGAACTTTCACTGTAAATTGCATTCTGGTCCTGCTAAAACCTGGACCATTAAGGGCTGAGAGAGCTGACACGTTTACCCACACTGGCAGTACATACTCATGGGAGAGGGTGGGAGGGAATAGCTGTTGCTTTATTTTGGATGTCTTTTCTTTGAAGAGGGAAGCTGATGCTACAACCCACTTTGTGTGGTAGATGTGCACCCTTCATCTGGGTCCCAGATCAGAAGGGGAGTAGGCACAGTGAGAGATAGAGTATCCACTTCATTTAGACACTGCTGAGCCACAGCTGCCTTGTAGCTATAAGCTGGGCAGGGTTCAGCAGCCTCTCCTCCATGGAGCTGGGCAGCCGTGGAGGCAGTGAATCAATGCTGCCCAGGGCAAGCTCCCCACTCACCCCCACCTTTCCCTTGTTCTTTCATCTTCTTTTCTCCTCCTACAGTCTGGACAAGCCCAACTGGACTTTATTCTATAAGGCACAGCTTAGGGCCAGGGCAGTCCTGCAGGTGGTTAGTGTGGCTGGGGAGACAAAGCTGCTGTGTCACAGTGCCTTTGAAATACTTTGGGAGCTATTGGAGGCTCTGGTGTCTGGGAGCTGGAGTGTTAGGGGAAGAGTTTTGAAAGGGATTTCATAAGAAGAAATTTTGGAGGAGGGAAAGGGTTTTTTTTTCCCTTTGCATCCTAAAAAATACTCTTTGCACCCAGGTCCTGCTTCTATGACTACTTGCTGCTCAGGCAGCATCTGGTGTGCTTTGCACAAATATGTCTCACAGAAAGACTTTGAAGTAGCCTCCCACCTCCCCCCTCTTTGGAATGAAGGAGGAGGGAAGGCTTAGGCAGCACTGTTTGGAGTAAGCTGATGTTCAGACTATTGGGAAGGTGCTGTGCCCACTTTGAGGGTGTGCACAGGGAAAGGCAGTGTACAGAATGTACCTTGGAGTGATGCTTAAGCAGCACCTGCTCAGTGCTCCCAATTGTTGTCACAGGGCCTTGCCTGCTTCTCCAGGGCCCACTGCTTTTTCTGAGAACAGCAAGGCTGTCACACCCAGCCACAATCACCCACAATCAGCCCAGCCTTGGTCACCACCAAAGCAAACTGAAGCCCTTGAAAAACCTTTTGGCAATTTTTGGTGAGGGACAGATGATGGGGACATGACTGTGAATAATCCATATTGTCTTGTGAATTTAGGGATATACCTTGACTTTACTCTGATGACAAACCCCATGCCTTTGCTTTGTGAGAGTATTTCCACTGGAAATCAAAGAGATTTGAGATACATAGCAAGCTAAGCAGTCATACCTCAGAATAGGATTTGGGGATTAACAGAGTGGATAGTAAATTGAATAGTAGGAGTTAAAATCAGACTGTGCTTGGAAAGAAAGTAGAGATGAGAGGTACACCCCTGGAAAGCAGTAATGCTAGAAATGACACTGGGGTTATACTGGTTAGCAAATGAGATATGCTCTCACAGTACAATGCAGCATCAAAGAGGCTGATGTGATTTCTGGATTGCATAAACATAACTGTTCTGTCTTGAAGCCAGGAAATGTTTTCTTTACATTTCAAGTCATGTTTTCTTCAGGAGCCTCATCTGAGTGTACCTAGTCTAATTTCTGGAGAACTTAGTGCCCCAAAGATGGCAGCAAATTAGAACAAATTCAGTGGAGCAACAAAAATGATTAAAATGCTGGAGGGATTGATCTAAGAGGGAAGATTAAAGTAACTAATTACATTTAGCTTGGCCAAATGACAATTAAAAGAGAGATGTGATGACTGCCTTAAAGTGTGTGCTTAAGAGTGTAAACAGAGAGGAGAGAGAACTAGAATGAGGGATTGTGTAGTGTTGTCAGAGGGGTTGTTGGTCAGATGCCTGCTCTTCACTGCTACAGGAGCTGTGTAGAACCAGAGACTGAGAAGTGGCTGTAGCCAAACAATAGCAGCAAATGAACAAAAGAAAGCACTGAATAGACAGCACAGTTCCTGCTGTGAAATGTGGCAGAGGCTAAAGTACTGTTTCCAGGGAAGTGGTGGTGGACTCATGAAGCTTTGCTACAAGTAGTGTCCAGAATTCTCCTGGAGAAGAGGAAACGGGTGTGGTGTTCCCACAGAAGTCCTCCCCCTCTGATTTGCAGGACCCATAGGTAGTTTCTCCCCTCTCCTTTTATCTGTGAATGTGTAGTGTTGCATTCATGTCAGAGTGCAGTGTTTCCAAAAAGATAGTTTGCAGGGTGCAGTGGGAGCAAGCATTCTACAGGGGTGGGGTAGATGACACCTGTAAGAAATGCTGAGAGAGCCAAACATGTTCAGTCTAGAGGAAAGGTAACTGAGTGGAAACCAAACAACAATTCTTTAAAGGACTGCTATAAAGAGAGGACAGGGGCCAATTATTAATTTTAGTCACTAAGGGCAGATCTAGAAGAAAGTGAGCCCTTGACTGAAGCTGGGAAAAGCAGGACCTGTATGAAGAAGAAGCCTGAGTGTTGGGTGACAAAGAGGTCAGGAGGGGTGGAGGAATTGATAGGAATGTAGATGGCCAGGGGTGACATGAGACACTTGTTTATCACACAGGCATTGTGAAACTGATCTTGATTCAGTAAATTTTCATGTAATTTTGGAGCCTCTAAAATCTTCTTGAGCTTCTGAACAAGATACAGCTGTGGTGCCTTTTCTTGCAGGTTTTGTATGTGTATCATGTGTATTAGCAAGTTTATTAATATTTCTGTTTATATTTTCTTTGATTATAGATCTGTTTGAGTGCTGTCTTTTGCAATGGAGGGTCTGTGGAGGAAATGGACACTTCTTAAAAAAATGCAATGAGGAATTAGTTCCAACAAAGTGTGGATTAGCTGGGTTTTTTTGCCCCTTTGGTATGATTTTTTTTTGAGGAATAAAATAGCCTAATTAGTTAAAAAAAGTGTGCAGTTCTGTATCTCTTCATTTTGACAGGCATGGGAAAATTTGAAGCAAGAGCTCTTATCACTGTATTTCTCATCTAGTTGTGCTTATAAAATTCTGCACATTTTTCATATAAAGCCCATTTTCACATGCTAGGCTATTTCATACATGGAAGTATTTTATACCCGAAAATGTTAATTTCCTGATCTGCTTTTAAGAGTGAGTGCATTTCCAAGTGAAAAGAAGAGGTGAGGATAAGAAACAGCCATTAGCTGGTGCAGTATTTCAGCTGGTGGCTCTAGCCTCTCTAGGTGAATAACTGTGTCGATTGTGATGTGAAGAGCATCCTAAACATATTCTTTTGTTATACCTGTTTGCAAGGCCATTTGTAAAATAAGTGCTTCAGCATAGTTCCTTGTAGGACAGTGACTGTGTCCTGGTGTCACAGTTAGTTCCTGGGCAATTTTAAGAGGAATCTCAAAGAGTGACAGGAGCTCAGTACCAGAGAAATGGGTTCTTGTTGCAAATTTGTAAGGGCAGTTTTTAAGGCAAAGGCTGAAGCACTGTGTGCAAGTATGGGGCTGTGCTGTCCTGGGCTACGGGGAAGACTCAATTTGTGGTAAAGATAGGAAGCACGTCATCAGGGTTCTCCTACCTGACTGTTCCATGAATTAGCTTTTAATCAAGAGCTGTGGTCAGTAAAGTCATTTTGCTTCCTTGCCCCAGCAGTTTTCTTCCTGCAGCAGTTCAGTGGTCTGGCAAGCCCACCTTCAATGGTGGTTGAGGATAGCAAGTCAGGCTGTCAGCTGGAGTGACTGAAATGCAGGCACAGGTCTCCTGCCTTGCCAGCTGCCCACGGTACCTTCTCGCAAGCCTAGCAAGCTGGGCTTGGACGAGTCTTAAGCAGTAGCAGGATTTGTCAGAGCCCATGAGCAAGTCACTTAGCCTATGTGTGCTGCTGTGATCTGGGATGATGAACACTGTACAGCTGTATTCAGAAGTCACACTTCCTTTTGTGCTTGTGAGGTGTCACTTTTCAGCTGATGATGCCACAGAATCATACTTACGCTTTACTTGGTCCTAGTTTTCAGAGCTTTAGCCTTGGCATTCTTCAGTGATTTGGCACTTACTGAAAGAAAGCAAGCAAGCAAAAGCACCATACAGAGCAGAAAAGCACTTCACAAAGCGTATTCTGATGAAGTCAGCTCCTTGAACATCTGCAACAGGGACAGCAAAGCAACCAGAAAAACAGGCAGGGGAATATGATGGGAGATTTATGCTGGCAAATCTTTTGGATGATCTGCAAGATCTGTGCCTAGAGAAGATCTCAGTGATCTCTTACCTGTGAAGCCCTCATCCCAGATTTCCAATGCTCTGCAGCCAGTGTTAGGTTTGCAGATGTTTTATGTGATGTGGGGTTTGGATACAGTAAAATCCCATATCCTCTTAAACAAGTATTGAGCATATTGGTTTTTCCTGATTTCTGTAATGATTTTCCACTTATGCATTTATTTATATATCTTTATTCTTTTTTTGGAAGGTAGCTACTTGGCCATGCAGTTTGTAAGTTGTTAGTGCCAGTGCACTGAGTCAGCCACATGCCCTGGACCTGCAGAGTTCTTAGGAAGAGCTGTACTCCTGTTGCTGGAGTATTGAATGGTGGTGAGTAACTTGGTCTGAAACTCACTATAGCAGAGCAGAATGTTTTTACTTTTGTTAGTTCTGGAAAATCTAAAATGTTACATTATGTCTATATAAACAACACTCTAAATGGCTTCATTCTAGAACTGAGGGGATTTGAACAATACAAAATTATTGTAAAGGAAGTCTGTTTCTTTCCCCAGACTACCTCTGAGTGGCCAAGCTTGACTTCAAATCAGAATGGAGTTGTACTTTTAAACTGCATAAGCTATGTCTAAACACAATCCTCCTCCTCTACAAAGCTCTAAGAAGCCTCTGTTTGGGAACACAGACCCAGCTCAGCTGCTGGCTTAGGGACACCAGAGCTGACATGGACAGCAGTGCCTCTGAAAGGTTTATGGGTAGAGTCAGCAAAGGGGGACACTGCACTGGGTGTGTAAGCATTCATGTGTGCAAGCCCCTGTTAGCAGGTGGCTGCCCTGTGTCCCCTCACCATGCAGCAGCAGCAGCTGATCAGGTTTCCTACCCCGAAGGGCTGCACCTGCCTGCACCCAGCTGCCCTGCTGCATTCTTGGTGCTGGCATTAGGAGACGTGTGCAGGACGTTCTGACCTGCTTCATGCTCAGCAGACGGTGGAAGCTGATTGCTGGAGGCAGCCTTTGGTGTGCCTGCAGATTGGCTTCAGGGATTACATGCAGGGACGTGTGAGCCAGTAGAACTGCAGCATTGGTGTACCACGCTTCTCCACGACTTTCTAGTGCTTGAGGGATGTGAACTGCATTGTGTGAAATCTTTGCAGCAGCGCGTGTGTTCTAATTTCCAAAGAAGACAATTGGCATATCCACCTTCCCATTTTCTCTGGTTTGCAGTGGGAGCCAAAGTCCATAAACAGCACTTTTCCTCTAGCCTGTTTCTAATGTTGCTAATATCCAGTGACAACATTTTTCCCTGCCAAGTGCTGCAGGTTGGAAAGATTGGTGACACCCATGGTGAATCACTACATGTTGATGTATTTACTTTACCTGTTGCTCTGTAGAAGCTTGAGATACAGACTCTGAGGTTTTAACGGCTCCCTGCCAATCAGATTAAATATTTAGCAGCAATAGGTTCTGGGCATCACATTTCTGACAGTGTATTTCATGCATCATTTGCTGTAAACGTTGGGAGATTTTTAGCTACCGCTTGCAAAGTAACTCCCTTTCCACTTTCTCTCCCATTATTATCTTTTCTTTTCACCGTCCCTCTCACTTCTTAACTTTTTTTCTTGTCCTCCCTTTCTCTGCCCTGCTGTTCCCTTTCCCTTAGCTTTTATCAGCTTTCTCTGATCACTGTTCATGAGTATGTGGGTGCGTGCACTGCACTTGGCATAGATGTCAGCCTGTGATGGGGTGGAGGGACTGCCTGTACTTAGCTGTGCATGGCCACCTCCTTGGAAAAGTGTGCATTGCTAGAGGAAGAGCGCAGGCTGATGGGCTTTTTGGGGAGTAGTAAGCACCTGAAAACAAGAAAAGGCAAAGCGTCTCTGTTATCCCTCTCTCTATGATGCAGCTCTATCTGCAAGGACTTTAGCTTTACTGTTAGCACATCTGCTGGCTGCTCTGTGACTGTCACTGTGGGGCAGTCCTTTTCCTTTTAGTCCCCTTCTGGCTAAAATTTTGTAGGAAAAGGGTACATGGGCTCAGTCATCCAACTGAAAGTGTGGTCACATCCATCCCCATGGGATCCCCTTGTCCCAGCAGTTGCAGTAGACTTCTGTGTCAGCTGTGCTGACATCTGGCTGACACCTTGGTGCTGGGATGAGGCCCATCAGAACCAAAAATCTGGTGAAGGTTATAAAAAAAAGAAAGGGGTATCTCTAGGTGAGGTTTCAGCATCAGATGGTATTTTCTGTAATAGCAGAGGGTTGTCTCCTGGAACACAGCAAAGAGTAGGGAAAAGGCAAGGATCTTCCTTTGCTTCCTTCAAGTGCTGGACAACAGGTACAGGTTTCACAAGTACAAAGATTTCACGTGTACAAAGTACAGTTGTCTGGTGGTCCTCTGAGTTTTCAGGCATGATGTCTAAGGTCCTTTACAGGGGCTCTGTGAAGATTAGAACTGCCACTAGTGGTCATTCTGGGCTGATGCTGGGTTGGGGAGAGTAAAGTCTTCTGGGCAGGTGAACTCTGCAGGGAGGCTGGTGCTCTGCATGTTTTATGCTGCAGAACCTTCCCTAGACCTTGCCCTTCTTTCACACACTGCTTGTCTTGCTTTGATGCTGTTCATTGTAATCTGTGATCAGATGGTTTGACTCTTTGTTATCCTGCTCCCTTGACTCTTTGGTACGTGCATCCTTTCCACTGCTCTTGCTCTAAATGTGTTGTGTGCTGAACATGTCATTGCAGTCCCAGAGGGAGCCTGTGGTTCTTACTGCCTCCATGTTTGCCCTGTGTGACTGCTGCTCCACATTCCTGTCATCTCTCTGGCATTCAGCCCCAGCAGCTCCAGCTGTCCTGCACTACTAGTCCAGGAGATGACGGGTAGTGCCGGGGCCAGGGTTTTCAAGTATGTTTCTCTCCTGGCTGTGACAAGTCTGAAGCCATCTGGTAAAACATTAGCCTCTTATTTTCACATTTCTTCTGGCATGGGACATATCCCCTCTACACCAGTGGGCTTGAAGGCGTGAGGGAGACAGGACCAACCAATGTTACTGAATGGATGTTTGGGAAGATGCCTTGAAAGCTGGAATGTGTATGAGATTATTTTTTCTTTATAAGGGGACTGGGGACCCTTTAGGTAGAGGGAAGAAGTGAGGGAACCCATAGATCACAATACCTAGAGAAGATGTCTCTTCTCTGATCCAATAGGCAGTGAAACCTTTCTGGCTGAGAATCTGCTGGGCTGGGCTGTAGCAAGCCAGATGGGTTGAAACAGGTACTGGGACACTTGGGAAACTACTTCCGCAGAGATAGGGAGTGGAAAATGCCTGTAAAATTTGTAAAGCAGAATAGCTAGTGATGAACAACCCGGACTGCTTAATTTCTTGGTTTATTTCTCTCTCTTGCATGCTCTTTTTTTTTTTTTTTTTCCCTCCCTCCCCTTCCCATTGCTCTGGGCCCCTGCAGTCCATTCCCTGCATCTGGTGGCTTATTTCCCTACAGATGTCATCTTGGCAGTAACTCAAACCTGAGTACCTCCCTTAGGGAGTTGATGCACTGCCTGAGTACATTTTCTTCCCCCAGTGTCTGGGTACCTGATATTTTCAGTATGATGTGGTGATTTTTCTTTATTTTATTTTTTTCTTTTAAAATATATTATTTTAGGCAATTGTATTTTATATATAAATAAAAATTATAGAAGTGGGGGGAAGTTGGAAGGCAGATGGATCTGGAGAAGATGGTTCTTTAGCTGCATGCCAGGCCAGCCTGGGTGGATGAATCACCTGGAAGGGCTGCACAGTTTGCCCACAGACTCACCTCAGCTCCAGGTCTGTTGAGTCCTCTGATTTCTTTAATTAGGAAAGAAGGAATGATAAATGAGTATTGTTTTTTGTCTTGCTGAAGTACACTGGGACTCTGGATGAAGTGATGGCAGGGCTGTGTTAGGAATATGGTCAGGGAGGTGGAGAATCCTTGCAGCTTTGCAGGCTCTGAAGATAAAGTAAAAATAAGAGGAAGGGGATCCCAGAGCAACACCAACAGTGTAGTCAGTTGATGATGCATAAGTGTCATTTCTTTCAGCTTTTCCCTTTCTCCCCTGAGACAAACACTAATAGGAGTGTGGCAAGAGGCTTCTCTCTGGATGTGTGCTCTATATATAGATCATGAACCCTCTCCTGTGGTATGCAGTGCCTCACAAAGTTGCTAACACCTGTACAAAGTAGGTTTAAGATGTTGCCACATCAGATCAAAGGGGCTTTACACCCCTCTGGTGCAGTAGTAGTGGAAATGAATAGTGCAAAGACCTCTGAGAATTTTAATATACTTTGGCATCTTCATAAATATAACAATTGACACGGCTGCATGCAGAAATGCCTCCTGGCTTAGAATCAAGGTCCTGCAACTTTGTCATCCTGAACAGGACACCAAAGCAGGGCTATGTCAGAGGTTTTGCAGGAAGCAAGGATGGTGTCTAATAGTTTTTTTTTAAATTTGAAACTGGAGACCCCATGAAGTTACGAAGTTCACTTCACTGTGGCCTTGACCTGGCCTGGATAAGAATCAAAGCTATATTGAGTAGAAGAAACATAAAAACCCCCAAAGTGAGCATAGCCTGAGAGGTTTAAAGGGAAATGGTGGTGTGCCCAAGGCACTTAGAGAGGCAGTTCATAAAGACAGCTGAGTTTGCTTTATCTACATAATTTTGGGGATGGCTAATATTTGCAGCATATAATCTTTGGCTGTTCAGGATGTCAGTATTGGTACTGCTGTATACAAACAAGGGTGAGACAGAGTTAAAGACCATCTTAACTGACTGCTTTAACATGGTGGTTATTTGCCACTATAACCTCAGGGCTGTATAAAAGTCCTGCAGAAGGCAGGACTGGCACCTCAGTGCTGTTGCAGCAGTTCAAGATGGGCAGTGTTAAGACAGCCCTGACACTATAGCCACTGAACCCCCACCCACTGTCTGAGTGGTGCCTCTTCTTCCAGCCCAGAAACAACTCTTGGGAGGGAGAACAGCTGCTTTTTGCAGGGTGCTGGCCTCTGGTGTAGCAGTAACATTTGGGTTTTTTGACTTAGAAGCTTATTTCCTTCAAGGGACATCCTAAATATAAAAGGGATGCAACTTGAATGTTGTCTCCACCTTTTCTTTTTCTGTCCCAGGCTGGTTTTTAAGTTTTCCTGTTTTCAGGAATACATGGATTTAATGTGTTTGGGAACTGGTGCTATTTCAGGTCTGAAAGGAAAGGAGTAAAGAGCTGCTTCTCTCATCTAATTTCCACCTTTGAAGAAATGCAGACCCGTCTCCTTGTTCAAGATGAGATGGAGTGCATATATACCCTCTAAATTTATATAAAAATAAACAATAATAACAAACTCTTTATGTTTATATAGAAACAAATATATACCGTGTGTGTGTGCATGTAAAAAATATATACACACCCTTATTTTACCTTATAATTAATTCTGCAGTGGGAATGCACTAGTCTTTCAACATTGCTCTGTGGCAGTGTAATCCAGGAAATGGTGGGAACTGAAAGAAGAAACTGAATCAGGATGGGCATATCTTCCCTTGACTCCAGGACTACTCCAGCCATCATCATTTGTCCCTGCTCAACAGAAAAATCCCCCAAAGCAGAGCAGTTTCTCTCTGTAAATGTCTCAATGACAACAACTACCCTGTGGCTTCCAGAACCCCTCAAAACCCTTTGTGTTCTCCCCAGGTGCTATTCGGGTGCTCAGACACAGTGCAGTGTATTTTGTGAAGTCTGACAGAATCACAAGCCTACAGGGTGCAAGAAGCTTTTCCGGGCAGGGGGACTACCTTCAGAGGCTGAAACGTCTCTAGTCCAAACTTAATGTCAAAATCCCCTCCCTTTCCCTGCAAATATTGGGATACTGCAAGTTCAGAGGTACCTGTAAGGGTCACTAATTTACTGTGGTGTACTTGTCACAGCTGTATTTTATTCCCCCAGCTCCTAGGGCTTCTAGTTGTGGGTTGCTGTAACTCATGGTCTGATCTAAGGGCATGGGGCCTCAAAATTACATGTGAGGACTTCTCCATGAGTCCCAGATTTCTGGCACCTCTGACACTGAAGCCGCAGACAGGACTCTTGGGGTCTACAGGCTCTTGGATTTTGTCTGGGAATGAACTACAGCTCCCAAGATTTTTTGTTCCTACTGTAAAGCCTGCTGACTCTGGTCTGCCCGCCTTCCCCCAGATCAAATTAAATCCAGGCTCTCCATTTTGGAGACCCATGCCTAGGAGATCTCCTTTCTGAGCTTCTGCAAGTGAATTGAAATGGAGCTGGGCTTTACATTTCCACTGTCTAAGAGCTACTGGAACCAGACCTCCTGGATCTGTGTCAGACCCTCAGGACAGATCTCTTGATGGAACAGGAGTTTCCTAGGTCTGGTTTGAAGTTGCCTGGAGGCTGAGCCCTGGTGCTGAGAAGAGCTGCAGCTCCACCCCTGAAGGTTGGCTGCCCATTGCAGCTCTGCCTCCCTCACCAAAGCTCTGCATTGCTCTTGCTCTTCCGTGCCAGCAAGGCTTGGGACTAGGTGAAATAAATCATGAGTTTTGATATTTTTGTGAGCATAGGTTTAATAAACCCGCAGTTGCTAACATGTTTCATCAAAAACTACAGATCAGCAGTGTTTTGTGATTTGAGTCAATGTGGCAAAGTTGATATTGAGTATCAGGAATTAACTTGGCAGTTGCTAAGTATTTGTGGTATTACAGGATTTCCTTTCTCTCTGCTTCTAGCTAAACTAGGATTTATTGTCCTCAAGATCTTGGACATACAGGTTTTAATACACTCTCTTGGGATCCTGTGAGTAATGTTGGGTATGATCTCACAAGAAGACATTGCTGCCTTCGGGTAAGTGCAATGGAAAGCAATAATAATTGCTCCTGTAGCTTCTATTGCTTGAGAGTCAAAAGTACTTTAAATACCATAAATAATTCAACATTCCAACTCTATGAAGCAGAGAAGATGTGTCTCCATCTTTCTGATGAGGAAAAGAAGGCAAAGGATGAGAAAAAAAAAACAATGGCATTTAAACTTTCAAAAAAATGCCTATTGGTTTTAGATGGTGATATGAAGAATTAGAACAAGACTTCACTCGTGTTTTGTTCCCTCCATGCTTTCAAGACTTAAACCCAGACAATGAATGGTTTGAATACAAGTGAACTAAGAGATAAAAAGGATGGATCAAAAATATGACAGTGCTTAAAGTGAGAAATGGAGCCATGAAGAACAGAAAATGGATTGCAGAAAATGATGGATGGAGAAGGGTGGTAGAGTAGGACATACATTGTAGCTTGAAGGAAGTTGATGGGGAATCTTGAAATACTCTATTTTATTTTTTTTTTTTCACTAAGACTTCTTATGTTATTTTAAAACTAAACTGATCTTAAAGCATTAATGAGCTAGGGCTACACTTTGTCCATATTATTGATTTTTCATTACTAGTATTCACTATTGTGACAATTGTCGTGTTCTAGTCATGTTATCTTTTACTTTTGCTACTAATGCTTCTTTTTCCTGCTGCAAACATAAGCTATAGTGACTTTTGTGTAAAGCAGATGTGTTCCAAGGGAGCTGAACTGCACCACGAAGTCAGTGGTGGAGCTGGTCTGGCAGCTGACATGGGCTGGTACCTCCTTGCATGCACTTGCTGGCATGAGGAGGAATTAACAGTTGAATGAGGTACTGGGAAAGGTGCCTGAAGTAGCCAGCATCAATGAATTTGAGAGGCTGGAGAAAACAAAAAAACAGGAAAAAAAAAGCATGGAAATGGCATTCAGCTGAGCCAAATCTGGTCTGTTTGCACTGGATTGGGTCTTCCCATCCCTGTCCCTGAAGCATCAACAGCCAGTGATGAGCTGTGGTCTCAACATGGCTTTGCCTGTGTATCTTTCCTACACTGCAGCACTATAAATATGATCAAGTGATGAGCAGAGGGATAGGTCAGTGGCTGCTGGGCTGGGTCCCTCCAATTGGGAGAGCTTTCTGGACACTGTTGATTGAAGGTCTCAGTAAGATGAATTGGCCCTGACCTGTCATACACAGGCAGGCACAGCATGGTCTGGTGCACAGCACTAATGTACTGTGAAAGCATATTGTATCCAGCTGCTTGATGGCTGGTCCCTTACTGGTCATTGAACTCAGAACTTTAGGGTAAGGGAAGAGAGTTGGGTTGGAAGAAGAAAGATGGAAAGGAAAAGAAAAATGAGACTATCACATTTTTTTCTGATTTGCAGTTATCAATTCTCCAGTTATCCTGGCTTTAGTGTTTAGCGTAAGGATCAAGCTTTTCTAAAGTGATGAGTGTTTTTGGGATGCTTCTGTATAGGGAGTGTACAGCTCCAAATACCTTCAGTTGCACCCTTTGAGGTGTCATACATTTGTCTTGTCTTATTATTTCTTCTGGGTAGACTTAGTTTTATTTTTCAGTAAGTAATGATAATGGGAACATAAGTCTTTTACCAAGGATCAGAGTGAGGAGAAGGGAGGGATCAACAGACAGGCAGTTACAAAAGAGACTCAAACCAAAGTTTTCTGGGTACTCCTCTATCACTTCTAGTGTCTTGGCCAGAACTTGTCTTTGACTCTTGGCTTCAGTGGCCTTGTCATGCCTATTTCCACATGCTAAACCCATTATCTCAGTCCCTCTCACTTCCAGATTAATTCTCTGTCTTATTTCATAAATAAGGCTGGCACTTTCACAGGGTCCCTTGGTGACTAAACTTCACTTTCCAAAATGCTACATAGCAGTGGAGAACAAGAGGCCATGAGGCTCCTGAGGGATGTTGGTGGGTTGTGAAATGTGGCTCATCCACGTCTGTGGCACCGCAGCTTTGTCCTGGGTCAGCTCACAGGATGCATCTCTCTCTCCACCCCACTATCTCCACTTAGCAGCTCTTTTGTCCTCATGACATCTTGGTGCTTCAGGCATCAAGTCACCTTTTCTGCCATTTCTGCTGTCTGTAACACCTTCATAAGAGTCTGATCAGGCCTGGTAAACCCTGGCACTCTGCTTTAGGGCTGTTTCAGATTTGCTGTAGCAAATTTGAAGTTTGCCATCATGAGCAGAGGCAGTGCATATTTTTTCCTACCTTGTCCCTGCTGCATGGGTTCTAAAATCGAAATGTGATCACATAAAGGGCTTCTTTATGCTTTAAAACTGTATCCCGTGTCATACGTTGTATGTGAGAAGATAGGCAAACTGGATGACTATGTACAAAGTGCAAGTGTAGTTTGAGCCTGTCTCCCTCTGACTTAGATGCCCTTTCTAGAATTCTCAGACTTGTAGAAGAAAAAAACATTCAATTTTGGCCTAAAAAGGAAAATATTTTTTTCCTGCTTATGGTATGTTTAAAAAAAAATATTTTGAATTGGCTTGACAAGGTTTATGTCTGGCATCCAAATAATTTAACAGTGTCCCTTGATATGAGACTTTGAGTAATGAATGGGGATCTTGGCACTGGTGTGGAATTTGGCAGCTGCCTTTGAGAGCCAGTGCAGACTCTGTTTACCTGCTCTGTTTTCCCTTTAAGGAAATTATGCAGTGAATGAGCAGGTACTGAGTGAGGTGCATGAGAGAGTCTGGAAAAAATCAACTTTCCCATTTAATTTCCACCATTTGGAATGAAAATTCTCCTTGTTTTTTAAATTTTGAAATTTATTGTATCAATCTGTCAATGCATAAAATGCAGAGTTGATTAAAGTTGAACAGAAAACCTCAAATTAATACATCAGATAATGAGAAATACCAAGGATGTGCTTTTCCAAACCATCCAAGTGAAGTTAAACATGCATTTCTCATGGTTATTAATGGATTGGAGGTATTTAAATCCCTATCTTTTGGAAATTGCGGTCTTTAATATCCTCAAGTTATTAATGTGCTGTTGATTCCTGCTTGGAAATGAAAACTGGAAGTGGAGAATTAAGAAAGGAAGGAAGGGATTGTCCAATGCATTTTCAAAGGGCTTTATTTCTATTTAAGAGGCAAACCTGGTGTTGCTCTGTGCAGCATTCTGCTGCCTGTTTAAAGTGAGTCTTGCACTTCAGGAGGGAAAGCTGCTGAATTGCAACCATGCTGAAATCCTGTGCAGGGGCCCCACATGCAGCAGCATGTCCCTTGATTTGGGTGGTCTTGCTCTGAGCCGAGATTCAGTTCTGAGGTGGGGCAGACAGCAGTTGCATGGGAAATGGTGTATGCCACTTGAAATCCCTTGTTTCAAGGGGAGCATACACATGCATGGAGTGACAGCTGTGGCAACTGAACCCTCCAGGTGGTGAGGATATTTCAGTCTCTGGCAGGGAGGACCTGTCTCAACCCTCTAAACTTCTCTAAGCAGGATGCTGGGGGAAGAGAGAGATCCTGGCAGGGAATAGAGGCTCTAGCCTGGCTCCGCAAGCCAGGCTTGCAGAGAGGGGTGGCTGTGCCAAGCCTCTCTGCTCTGGCATTTAGAAGCTGGCACTGGGCAATGCCAGACTGACCTGCTGTCTCTCTTAATAGCTTTTGTGTGTGTGACACTGAGTCCTGCAGCTCTGCACGTGTGTGCCAGCCTGGGTAAGCAGGTCAGACCCGCTCCTTCGCTCCCTTGCCCAGCCATTTCCTTCATTCTCCCTTGCTCATCCCGATGAGGATCCAAGGGGGCTTGAATTATGAGGAGCAATAAACACAGCTGAACTTTTCCTGCAGCAGAGGAAAGTCTCAAGGGGTGATCAGATAACCACCTACAAGCATTTTCACAGTGGAAACGGTGAGTTGAGAGGGAGAAATGGTTTAGGCTGAATGAAGGAGATATCAATAAAGTTACAGGATAGCTGAGCAAAGGGAAAATTTAGGCTGAGTTTAGGGATATGTTTCAAAATATGAGCGATCTCCTGGCAGTGGTAATCTTACTGTTTGATTTGTTTCAGAGCAGGTAGTGTGCTAAAGCAGGTGCTGTAGACAGTAATCCTGAAGTGACTGGGGGAAGGGCAAGACTGTTAAGCAGAGGATTTTAATTTTTGATTTCTATGAATCATTTAGTGTTGGTCTCAACAGAAGGTTGCAGGCTGTGGCTGTATAAGCCATCAGCCATGATATGTAAAGTATGTGGGTGGGAGGAAGTGGGGAGGACACTGGGAACTTACCCTTGGGCAAGCTTAAAATAATGAGACACAGTTCTTCATCTATTGGGAATGATATGGGTCTAATTGATGATCAAAGCATTTTTTGTACTGCCTTAAGTGCAGGGAGAGAATTGCTCTTCTCCTTTGCATGGGGTAGAGAAGGGGAAGCACTTTTTCACCTTATTCTTGCATACACCTGTTGGATAGAAAGAGGCAAACTAGCCTCTGATGTATCTGACACTGCCCAAGGCAGGAGTTTGTACCTGGTTTAATAAAGATAGAACAGCTTTGAAGAAAATAAATAGAGAATAGAAGTAAACAAATGTGCTATTTTCCACCCAGTGTCTATGGAAAGAGAGTTAAGAGTGGGGTAGTGAGGGAGCTCCACGGGCTTTGAAGGATTTGGCTGGGGGTATGTGATGCATCCCCCAAAAGAACAAGGCTGACTTGGGAGAAGTTAAGGGAAAGTTTGAAACATTTTGTATGCTAGATAGAAATGGATCTGTGGGATGTTACAGACATGGACAAAGTACATATTGGAGAGGGAGTGCTTGTGAAGAATAGGAAGAAGACCTGTTCAAAAGACTTTGGAGGATTGTTTCTGCCACTATCATAGGAGCATTTCTAGCTCAGAATGATAAGTGATGTCCAAAGTTAGTTAAAATAAACTAAGCCATATCAGTTTTCATCTCAAAGTACTGAAATGCCTTTGGAGGGCTGTTTACTCAAGGTCACCATAATTAACCCTTTTGGTCCAGGTGCTGGATTGTTGCATTCACCACTGTGTATGGCACTTCCATTGTCTCTGATCTCTGCCATCTTTCTGTTTTGAATGTATGGGGATTTTCCTGCAGCATCATTCATTCTGTTTATCAGCACTTGAAGTGTGCAGGCACTTTCAAGACACATCTATCGTGCCCCAGATCCATTCTCCTCTTCTTTGTGTCTGTTGACAAAATTCCTGGAACACCAGGGCTGTGAGCCAGAAGAAGATTTATGGGCACTTATGTCACCTATGTGGTAAGCAGTAATATGGGACACAGCAACACAAGAGTTGTCAATGTACAAATAGCCTGGGCTGAAGGTGTGGTAGGATAATAGTTACAGCGGTGTTAGAAAAAGAGGAATGCCTCTTCAGAGGTATACAATATGCAACATGTCTACACTGCAGAGTAACCACGAGATTGAGAGGATGTCCTAAGCTGGAACTGGGTAATCAAAAATCAGAGAGATGGAGAAACTTAGGTGTAAACTGTGGTGTGGTTTATAGCTTTAAAACCCAGCTCTTAGGAGTCTGACTGGCTGCTTTTTTTTTTTTTTTTTCCCCATGGGTCTTCTTAGCTCTTCCAGTTTACCCATAAGGTTGGTAGTAGACAAAAAGATAAAAATGCCACTAGTCTTCTGCCATTGGTAAATACAGAAATAGTGTTCTTCTTTGATCTGGACATACTTTTATTTCCTTGTGTGACAGCCCAGTAGCCATCTAGTGCAATGCTGACTTCCCTGCAGCTTATTCTACTGCACTTGTTCTCTGGTGGTGTATTGGATAGTAGGCTCAAAGCACCTTTGAGGTTTTTAAAGATTTCACAGGTGAGATGGATTTCTTCCTACCTCCGACTAGATCCTGAAACAAAAGGATTGCTTTAGAGTTCATTGTCTGATACTGCTCAAACTGTCAGAGAAAATGAAGGTAGTGTGAATTAAGATGCTGTCAAAGGTGAGCAAATGCCAAAGCGTAATGCTGATGTCTCACACTGGGTCTGGCAGGACATCTGTCTTTAGGTAGTTATGGGACTGAGGGTGGTGATAGTGGCAAGGCCTGGATTGGGCTAGTGAGGAGAGTACATTTGGGAATTAGCATTGCAGTCGGTACAGATACAAAATTAGCTGTTGAATTCAGATTAGGTGGCTTGCAGTCTAAGCAGTGCTTAGAGCATCAGAGCTCCCGGTGAGCAGAGCCCAAAAAACACTGGGATAGGAACTTCCTTGTGGCCCTCCAATGAAGCCTAGGAGGGGGAGGCTGGAGATAGGCTTTTCATTCTCCCATATGGAGGCAGTATTCCTGTTCAGCCTCTTGTCCCAAGCACTGTCTTCCTCTTAATTAGGAAAGCTGCCTTCAAGACGGCTTATTGTCTGGAACTGCAGTATTACATGACTTCCTTCTTCTTGCTGTCCTGAACTTGGAGATTGGGTCTGGGGAGCCTGCAAAGACCCTTCCTAGAGGGTATTGTGCAAGGCTACCTACAAGGCACAATTGCAGCCGGAGGAGGTATTAGTGTCGGCACACAACAGAACTACCCCCAGAAACCTGTGACCAGCTCTTGTTCTGCCTCAGTTTCTTTACCTGACCTGAATATGGCCTGGCTTTGCTGTACACTGCTGGAGTAGTAGTCTGTTTACAGTTAGTCTGGTTGAATGCACAGTGACCTATTTGTGTAATTTCTGTATTTTGAAATATCATCCAGAACTATCTCTTAATGCTGAGCTGTATTTTGCCTGTGCAGCCTAATAGTTTTCTATTAATACTTATCTTAGGTCTGATCCACGTAAAAGTGCAGTGTCAAGTAAGGTTCTCATGATATTTTTAAGCAATCTAACCTTTGGTCCTGGCTAAAATCCAATTGGAATAATTACTGTCTGACTACCTACATTCCTCTTGCATTTTCAATTGGAGAAGTTAGCTTTCACTTCCCATTTGAAAGTGATTGTGTAACAATGCTCTGCAGTAAGTACATGCTGCATTCCCCTACAGTGGTGGATATATTTTATTGGTAAGTAAATAAGATTATAGAGGTATAATGATTTTACTGACATGTTTATACCTAAATATAGATATGTCTGGAAAACCACTTTATTTAATGGCCCTACCATATATTATTTTCTAGGGAGTCAGAGACAATATAATAGTGTGCAGTAATGTGTAAAGGATTTTACCTACCAGTCTGGAGTTTGGGATTTACCAAACTGTTTTGGAGTGTCAAAACCACAGAAAATACTTCGAACACTGTGTTGCCCCATACCACCTCTAAAGGAAAATCTGCTCATGTACAACACTTGGTAATAAAATATACTTGCATGTTTTTATAATCATTCTTGACTGGTGAAATTACACTGTAAAATCATTAAAATTTCTTGAAATGACAAAGGCTAAATGCCCTGTTTTACAGCTGTAGCCTTGTCAGGTGCTTATGAATTTATTTGTGTGTGAATTTCTCCATCCTGCTTTTTCACTGGAAACAGGAACACACTTAGAAGGAGCTCTGTATGCTGCCTTCAGTGCTTTCTTAATTGAGTACCTTGAATGTTTGCACTTGAACACCGTGGAAATCATGGACAAAATGTGTTGCTCTGTCTGCAGAAACACATTTTCACAGTAGTTCTGGAGTCCCCTTAATCTGATAATAAGTCTGTGGTTGTTCATGCCTGCCTTGTTTCTACTGGCAGATATTCAAAAGGGACCTCCAGTGAGCCAGACCAGAGGAGGAATGCGAGGTGAGGATGGTGTTGGGATGTCTGTCCCTCCTCTAACAGCCAGCAGGTGCATGTGAGCAGACGTGTGGAGAGTGGCTACTGATGTGAACACAAGCCAGCCCCAAAGTGGGAAGGGATTGTAACACCATAAAACATCCCTGATTTAGTCTTTGAACAGCTCACCCCTATGCTGCCTTGTGGGAGCTGAATGGTGAAAACCACACTCAGCCCTAGGGTGGGTGTGATTTATTGATGTTCTCCTCCCTTATCACATCCCCAGCTCCCATCCTATAAGGGAGCCCAGCCTGGACCTGGTACCTGCTATATTTGCTTAGAAGAGCACTGCTGTCTCTCACACAGACTGCCCATGGAGCATCTGAAAGACCTTGTGAGCATGACAGATGTGTAATGTGTGAGTGAGAGATGGAGAAAGGAATGTCTTGGCTAGTACAAGACAGGTTACCTAAGCATTGCTCTGCCTGATCCAGGGAGATCTTATGGCTGAGGATCCAAATTGGAGATGGCAGGTTGGCTACGGAGCCACAGACAGCCTCATCTGTGAATTAGATTCTTCCTAGTCCTGGCTGCTCCCTGCATATCTGGCCAAAGCCTGAGGATCTGGCACTGTGCAGATAACTCCATCTTGTATTGAATGGAAAAGTCTGCCTGAGTGGGGCACAGACACCCAGCAGATTGGCACCTATGTGCTCTTCAGGATCTGGGCTCTCTTCTCCTGCTTGGAGGTAGATGCTAGTGATTTATTTGCCTTAATGCAGGTGAAGAGCAGGGAATAAGTTTCTTGGCTGCCATTTTTCCCACTGGGAGAAGCATGTGCTTGGGCGTGAAGGCTGACAGCTGCCATGACTGCCTGTATAGCTCCTGCTGGGATGCTGAGCCCTGGATTGGAAGGCCCTAAAAATTATTCCTTGTGGGAAAGGGGCTGGGAAAAACCTACACTCTCCTCCCTGGGCACCACAACTAGGCATTGCCTAACCAACCATAATACAATGTATGAGTTGATGCAGAGGGACTGCAGGAGACATATTTTAAGAGAACAAATATAGCATTTAAGTGAGTGAGCAAGAGAGTGAGAGACAGCGTATAGAGTGCATTAAAGTTAATAAAGCATTGCAGAAATGGGGACTGCATTTCACTGTGAAGGAATCTAATTTAGTGACTCGTAATTGGAGGATAACAGTCATACTGGAATGAAGTTAACTGGTCATTTTGCCAAACTCTCAAAGTCTCTTGGTTCTCCTTGTGAGCATCTCTCAGAAAGTGAAGCCTTCAGAGAGCTTAGAATCGATTGGTGCTTCGCACCCACAGTCCCTTTCAGCTTCTTAAGTGGATTTGGTTTCTCTGGTGCATATTTATTCTCTATTTTATTATCTGCTTATTTATCTGGTAATCTCAATGCAGGATACATCCTCTCTGCTTAGCATGACAATGAGGGAGCAGGTGTGTTAAGCCTGTGTGTTCTTCTGGGCAGGGCAAGATGGGGCCTCTTGGGCCTTTCCTTGTGGGTGGCTACTGTCAGCTAGGGTTGTTTTTGGACTTCCTGCTTCCACAAAGTTTTCCCAGCATTGTTCCTGCTGCTGTGGCTTTCTGTTAATTTGATAAAGGCATGTGTAGCAATGGACAGTATGGAAGGATCCCATTCTTGGACATCCAAGACCAGAGGTGTAGCACAAAGAAGTGCAGGGCTGGGGTATTTATTTCAACCAGTGTGCCTAGGTGCTGAAAAACAGAATTCTGGGCATGAGTAGCTGAGCAAGACCTGTTGTGTTGAGGGAAAATCTTCTTTAGTTTGAAATGCCCGAAATCTCCTTGGGACATCAGTGTGGGCACACCAAGCAGTGCTGCCTCCAACAGGTATGGTAGGCAGATGGGGGGACACTGCTCTGTTGTCTTTGATATTTACACTGCATGGGTGCTGTAAGAATTAGTTCATTAGTGTTTGTAGAGTGCCTTGAGGATGAAAAATGCTGTGGAAATGTGAACTATTATTAAAGCGGGACTGAATAAAGAAAGAGCGAGAAACAGTCCCGCAGGGAACTGTCCCACTCAGGTAGGGGCTGGAGAGATGACCTCATCATGTTTTTTCATCTCTACTGTTGTGGTTGCAAAATAAAGTGGACATGCTCAGGGAGAAGATTAATGTAGCATGCCTGGCTGTAGTAGCTCGGGGTGAACCACTGTAAGCTCTGTTGGCATTTCTACTTCTGTGCAAACACAGCTGTCATGGACTTGGGGGATTCTGATCCAGTTTTGGCCATGGCAGCTGGGAAATTTTGTATTCCTGTTTTCTTTTTTTTTTTTTTTTAAAGAATCATGTATTGGTGGAAAGCATATGGCTGACTGTACTATACACTGGACTCTGTGTGTTCTGGTGGTGTATGCAATGGACACACATACATACACATCCAGTGACCTTGCCCATTTGTCCTCACTTTACTCTGGAAGGACTGTGCTGAGAAAGGAAAAGGGAGTCCCTGTCTGCCCGGTCTCCTCAGTCTCCCCGCTTGTACCTCTGGCATAAGTCCAAACTGATCTCAAGCACCAGTCATTCCTTTGTGTTGAGGGTGAGCACTTGGACATGGGCTTGACATAAGCAATTAATTTCACAAAGACAGCTGATCAGCTGTCAAAGGACAATTCTCTATCACTTTTGACTTGGGTCTCAAAGTGACACAGGACCTGAGAGATGACATGATCCCATCTTCTGCTGACAGCTGTTTTCTTAAGTGATGCCAGATTCTGAAGTAGGGGCTGGACTGGTCTGACCCCCCAACTTTAACAGAGCCCTGAATGTAGCCAAAGGGCTCAGTATCAGACTAGAAGGATTGTTGGGGTGAGAGCTAGTGACTGAGCAAGATCGATGGATCTATCTTGAAGGCTGAGTGCATGATTGACTTGTCAATTAATCACTTTGTTTTACTTTCCCCCTTTTTCCTTCCTCACTCAGGGAGTGTAAGAGCCGAAGATGAGGCCCAGGGTGGAGTGCTACTCTCCAAGGTTTTGGCTGGTGCTGGCAGTCCTCGCAACAACAGGGAGCGGGGCCCATGCCCAGAAAAGCCACCCGAGCATTGGCATTGCAGTCATCCTGGTGGGGACCTCGGACGAAGTGGCCATCAAAGATGCCCACGAGAAAGATGACTTCCACCACCTCTCAGTGGTGCCTCGGGTGGAGCTGGTGGCCATGAATGAGACGGATCCCAAGAGCATCATCACCCGCATCTGTGACCTCATGTCTGACCGGAAGATTCAAGGGGTGGTATTTGCTGATGACACAGACCAGGAAGCCATTGCCCAGATCCTGGACTTCATTTCTGCCCAGACTCTCACTCCCATCCTGGGCATCCATGGAGGCTCCTCTATGATCATGGCAGATAAGGTAAATTTAAATGAGCTTCCTTCTGTTGTAGACCTGTGGATCCAAACTTAAAACAAAGAGAAGTATCTTATTCTGTGATCCTCAGGTGATGTCTCATGGGGCCAAAGGCTTGGGGGATTAGACAGCTTCAGATTCAAAGACAGATTAAAAGAGCTAACTGTGTGTAGCACTACTGAGAAGAGCCTATTAATCATGTGGAATTACCTGCAACAGAGAAAAACTGAGGAGGGAAAGAAGCAGGTAGAAGAGACCCACAAAAGAATCAGCCCTTTTCTTCTTCTTTAAGAAGGGTAAAGGGCCCCTGACAATTGTGATTTTTTTTTCAGGTTTTATTTTTGCTTGTGTTTTACTTTAGAAGAGCCAGGATCATAGCCAGGGTTTTTTTCCTGCATGTAGCTGGAGGACATTGTGGTATTTTCAGGGATGCTTAATACAGCTCTTACATCTTAATTGGAATATAATTGAATCTTTAATAATGCTATCCTCTCTATAAAGTGTTCATTAGCTCCTGAAGTTAAATAGGTGTTAGCTGAAGTGACTAACCAGTCTGAACCAGGCCTGCTAAATCTTTCTTTTTTCTACTGCATTACTTTATTCCTTCATGTCACAGACATTTCATTGTATTCCCAGGCCCTAGCCAGTCTCTAAAGAATTACTACACAAATAAGCCATCCTGCTACTGCTTTTGAGCAGGGCAAGATGCAGAGAGGGAGTAGCATCTTTCACAGGCTAATAACTCAGCCTCCATGGGGTGCAGGTGGACCTGACACAAGTCTTCCACCTTTCACAGACAGCACATGCAGCAATTCACACCTGAATGTGCATTTGGCCAGATAGTGTGGCTAGCAGTGGCCTTGGGGCTGCTGTTGGCCAGTGGGAACATGCGGGAGAAGCTGGCTGTCCCTTTTCTGCAGGCTTGAAACCAGACAGTCAAGGCCAGGGCTTTTAATGAGAAGACCCTCTTGATTATTCTTTGTGCATCCCAAAGAAGTAAATAGGAACACAAGCTGACAGTCTTTTTCTTTTACAGATGGCTCTTAAGTGAGTCTGAGACATTTGACTAGGAAGAATCAGGCCTAATTGAATGAAGGGTGAGAATTGACCTGGGCACTATGGCAGCTTTCCCTCAGAAAGAGATATAGTGAGATGAGAAATCCTGGCACATTCTCTTTTATTTACCTTGCAAGTAAATAATCCAGTGCAGGCTATTGAAAGTGCTAACAAATTATTTTCTCACTTTTTGACCAACTCTTCAGTTGCCAAATAACATACAGTTAGTATGCAGTGTTATTTTCTTGTATTGGCCTTCAAACTGAAACAGTCACTGAATAATCATGGACCTTTTTTCTCTCACTCCTTGAATAGTTGCACATCTGCTAATTCCCACTGCCCCATTCCACCCACAGTGAAGCTTTTCTGCTTTGGAGGTCAGGCAGGCAGCAATGCTGCATCTTGATTTTCTCTTGCCTGCTGTGTTGCATGGAAGCAGTGCTCAAATGCTGCATTACACACTTGGGGTGACATCTTGCATCTTTGAACAAGTGTAGGAGTTACTGACAGAAAGCCTCCTAAGCACTGGGAAAAGTCCTTGTGACTTTGAACGTGGCAGGCCAAATTCTGATTTCAGATTCCCACAGTGTAAATCCAGCACGACCCCATTGCCTTTGGCAGGATTAGATCAGATTTACACTGCTGTAATTCAAAGAGAAATTTGGCCTATTGAACTTTGAAAAGATTTTTCTTTCTACCTGTCCCTAGTCTCTCCTTGGGAAGGCAGCATCTCCTGCCACTGCCCTGTGTACCCCACTGGCTTGCTTCTAAAGAGCATTCTGGCAGGCAGGCAGCCCACAGGGAGCTCAAAGGTGGAATCCTTATGAATGGAAACTTTTGCTTTAGCAATATTTTTCTTTTCTTTTTTTTTGTGTGGTTTTGCAGACAGGAGGTTTGCAGGTTATGTACAAAGATCTGCAGTTTTAAGAAAGGCCAAGGTTTCTTTGAAAAATAATTTGAAAAGGCTGACCTTTACATCTTCTGATCCACAGGTGTGTAATCTTTAATGGATAATATTTATTTGAGGAATTGAATTAAAATATGGTAGAGTGTAAATACACTGAAATTCTACTAAAAATACAGAAGTCATCCTGGTAAGTCCTTTGGCAAGTTATTTTCCATAGAGGGCCTTGACGGAGGCTTTGTTTTCAGTGACTCTTAGTCATGTCCTTTGTGGATGAGTTACGTGGCTAAGGTTTGATCCTGCAAGCATGGATTGCTTCTTTCAGCATCCCCTCAGCGCCCACAGCAGTCAGCTGTGATTGAACTTGCTCAGCATTTCACAGGTTCAGATCTGCACTTACAGCTTTGTTATGCTCCCCGTGTGTTTGTGATCAGTAGTGCCAATGCAAACCTAAGGAATGCTAGAAACCATGAATGTCTTGGTGTGACAGATAAGCCCCTCTTCACTGGAGTTTAATGCAAAAAGAACTCCCCAGTCAAACCACCTTTCCAGGAGCAGCGTGTGAAATTGTTTCACCTTCAGTGAGGGTTTAGTAAGTGTTCTGTTAGGAAATGTGGGTCATTTGTAAAAAGGGCTTTGAAATGTACCATGCAGGTAAATTGAGGCACAAAAGGGCAGGCAAAAAGAAAAAAAAATTAGGATTTCAAGCCCAAATTTTCTTTTGGCCTGTATATAAAGACAGAAATATTGTATAATGTGCGCTAGAAGCTGGCTTTATCTCAGTTAATATTTATCTAGAAGTTTGCTACACACCAGCTGGAAGTCTAGGCATCAGTGGTAATGGAGACACCAGCTGAGGACAATTCACCCCACCCAATTCAGGGTGCAGTGAAAAGCTCATAGGACAGTCCTGTGTCTCCCCACTGATTACTGAAGAAGGCTGTACCTCAACGTGTTCATGATGTCTCAAGTTAAGTGCCATGAATCCTGCCCTAGGTGTGACATAGCAGGTGAAGGTATATTGCTGAAAGTGCAATATCCTTTTTTCCTGATTTTTTTTCAAACTCGCATTCTTTAATATTGTATTTGATTAGATTTTGTAAATGATGTTTATATAGTTTGTTTTGCTGTATTTTGCCTTTTTCCTCTGAAAAATAAGTATACAGGAATTTACATGGTTTTGCTTCTTTTACTCCTTGGTGCTTGTGTCTCTAATTCCACCTGTTTACCTGTTACAGAGCATTACATTTCATTTCTGACTAATGTGGCATAAGAAGAATGTGACCAGATGATCTGTGTGCACACTGTGATCTGGGTTTAGTTCCAGGAAAACAGTGAAGCAGAGACACATGATGTTCCTCTCTCGAGCTCTGGAGAGGCCACTTTGCAGAGTGAGAGTTCTGTCACAGCCGCTTCGGTGCCTGAGATTGATAAGCATGCCAGCAGTGACTCCGAATGGACAGAAGTGCAGCCATCCTTTTGCTGGGGCTGGGTGGCCTGGGAGTGGTGGCTGAGGGGGTCCAACACCCCAGATTAGTTCCTCTCAGAGGAGAATGGTTGTAGCTCTGGGACAGGGTAGAAGAGTGCTCACTGTTCCAGCTCTGTAAGAAAGCGCCTGTTTTGGTGCTGACTCCTTGAAAAGGACTAGGGTGATAATATCATCTCACCAGGACCTGTGATTAGAAAGGCAATAGCATTGATCGTTGGTGATCTGTGTTTAATCCAAAATAGATGAGATGGAGAGGAGAGAAATGCCCACCACTGCCACTGTTAGGTTTCTGTGGTCCAAAAGCTTTGTGGAAGCTTGCTGGTCCCTTCAGTTTGCCTGATGTTGCTGACTTGGAACAGCTTTGTGGTTCCCCATTTTAAGCATCAGTTTGTATTGTCTAGAGGACTGCAATGCATTTTTGACCAGAGAGCATCTCTGCTGGCCTTCTAGCATTGAAAATAATTTCTTGTTTCTCTCCAATTGTTTTGAAAGCAGAAATTAAATTGTATGAGGATGCCCTGTGTTAGGAGACTCGTGATGAAAGTAAATCTTCAAGACTGCAAACCAAGCTTCAGTTCAGATAGCTACACAAACCAAGATCTTGGATTGCAGACCTGAAACTGGAAATCTGGACTAGGCTTTTCTTTGTTTTTGTTTCCATATTACCTAAAATCAATTCTGCCCACAGCTAGGAGGTAATGGAGCAATCACAAAAAAAAAAAGGAAATAACATTTATGAATGTTATTCATATATATTCATATACATAAATATAGTATATGATATTTATAGGTATCTTAATGGAAGGGTGAATTGTTATTCTGATTTACAAAACTTAAATGCATTGAAAAAAGTTTAGCTTCTTGCCTAAAAAATGACCATACCATTTGGCTGACGATCCATTTTCTAATGATAGACTATTTATTTGTTTTTAAATAACAGAAAAAGGCAACACGGTGATAATTAATGCAGAAAAGGTATGAACAGAAAATGATTTGGGTTGTCTTATAGCACAGCTGCTGGCCATCATTTTTACAGGAACTGTTCCTCATTACTTCTCCACAGTAATTTTATTTTGCCAGAGATTCTTGTCCTTTGCAGCTTTATTGTAACACAATGGTGCATAGGCAGAAGAGGAAAAATGTCTTGGAAGAAGAGGATGGTTATGTTTTCCCAGGTGAAAATCAGTCTTCTGTGTCTCTGCATCCCTTGCTATTCTCTCCAGGGCTTGTCCACACAGGGATACACACAGTATGCATCAGCATGCTGATGGAAATAAAACAGTAGGAAAGAGTGATCTATTACTCAGCTGTGCCAGTAATACAATTTGTATAGAAGCTGCATAAAACTAACATGAAATTTAAAATCTGTTCTAGGCCAGATTCTCCTTCCTTTTTTTCACATACCATGGAGCTGTCTTTTCTCTTATGCCCTCTACTGCTTTATTATTTTTTTCTGTTTATACCAAAGTAGCAATATTTTCTCTGCCTTTTATCCCCACTTCATAAATCCCTGTCCCCTTTATTTTTGTTTCTGGTAAAATTTCCAAGGTATGTTGTCTCTCTCCTTCAATGCCAAAGGTTGCTGTGATCACCCTGTGTTTGGGCCATGCTGCTGCAGCAGTCATTTCTTTAGTATTTTGGTGGAAGGCAAGTCCAAAGTTGGACAGTGGGAGTCAAGCACCAGGGAAGGAGAGTAGCTGTTGGCCAGAGTGCAGCAAAGTGATGCTGCAGGTACAGGGAAGCCAAAACTAGTTGGATAAGCTGAGCACCTAGATACACACTGAAACCAGGACAAAGTCAAAGACACTGGGACAGTGCTGCTAAAAGCAGAACATCTGTAATTAAAAAGAAAGCACTTTCACTCTCAGGTTTTCAAAGGTTAAGTAATAGCGATGCATAGGGAATGAAAACCTCATTTTTTGGATGTAAATCTGTTTCATTTCCATTAGGGATGACATCTGAAATTTTTCAAGCCCTCGTGTGAAGGAAAATAATTTAAAAAAATATAAAATGAAGAAAATTAAAAAGAGAGCTAAAGTTCCCTTTGAATGGATTATATGAATTGAAGTAAAATAAATTCCAAACAAAATGCTGCTTAGAAGGGGGGAAAAGGCACATTTTGATCTGCAGACATGGAAAGATTTCTATCCTTTTTTCCTGCAAAACAAATTTATATGCAGTTCATGTAATTTCACAAAGTGTTTTCATCTCTTTGAAACTGCATTTTATGATAGTAATAGTCTAAATGTTTCTTAAACCTACCCAGTGATTAGCAAAGATGAGTTTGATTTTAAAAAATAAAATAAAAAGAAATCAGCAGTTTCCCTCCAAACTCTTAATAATTTTATTAAGGACATGATTCATACACTTATTTTGCTTTTGGTATTCTGTTTCCTTTTGCTCTCTGTAGAGCAAAAGCTCTCTGTAGCTCACAAATAATGAACTAAGTATCATGTGTCCTCAAATTACAAGTCTGCTGCAAAGGCTAGGGAAGAAGAATAAAAGGTAAGTCAGAGACATAGACAATAAAAGCCAGTATTATATGCCAGTGTTGTTCTTCCCTCGTATACACATACAATAAAAAGCCAGGTGGGTCTGTAATTTCTTTTTACATCTGTGTCTAATTAACCTATACAAAATAACATTTCCTTTTATTCATGTAAAGAAGGGAATATGGACAGCATATTTTTGAAAGTTTAACACATGAGAATTTCCCTAGAACTGTTTTTATTACTTCACAAATAAATTACAGCACTTAAAAACTCTCAGATATTAGGAAACTTGGAAATGAATGTTTAAGAGGTCTAACCTCTCCCCAGGGCCATTAAATCCTTAAATGTGAACTCTCATTTTATAAACAAGAGCTCAAGTACTCTCATTAGTATTATTCCAATGAACATATGACTTTTCAAAGAAATGCATAATTTTTAAAATTAATTATCCTATTAAAATAGTGCACTTTTTTGTGTTTTGTTTTTTTGGTGGGCTTTTTTGTGTGTGTGGTTTTTTTTTTGTTTTGTTTTTTTGTTTTTTTGTTTTTTTGTTTTTTTAATTTTTAAGGCTTTCCACTAGTTCATCTCCAGTTTTCTTGGGAACAACCTTTCAAGGACTTCACTTTTTTCTAGGGTATTGTTTTCAAGAGTCACAGGGAAAAAATGTGGAGTTAATTCCTTTCTTTTTGGTTTATCACTTAAAAGCAACAAGAAAACCTCTTTAAATAAACAAAGAAGACAGAATTCTTACACAAGTGTAACTTTACATAAAATATCCCAATTGCTTTTTCCCTCCTGATAATTTATACTGGATGCACTTTATATTTGCCCTGAGCCTTGGACACCTGATGCTTGAAGGTTTTGCCTGAGTTTGGGTGTCACAGGATTGGGAAGGACAAAACCTGGTAGCCTGGTGAGGCTCATGCCCTGCTAAGGCGCCCTGGGACGCTTCTGGGCAGGGGCAGTGCCCAGGGAGAGGATGGCCACACAGAGGTGTGGGTGCTCTCCTTTAGCAGAAGTTGTCTCAGACAACAAATGTCAAGCAAAAGTGAAGTCTGATTCCTTCACATCAGCCTTCTGCAGCTATTTATAAGCTGTTTTGTTTCGGGTCATAGGATTTTTCCTCCAGGAGTACAGAGTGTTAGTTTTCTTCTGTTGTTATAGTGATGTTTTCTTTTGAGGGACAGAAGACCTTTCCTTCCCTAGCTCTGCACGCAACTTCTGCAACCCACCTGAGGTAAAGAAAAGGTGAATTAACCTTGTCACTCCTATTGCTTACAATTGATGTTGTCCCCGTCTACCTGGAAATAGAACTGTTAAAGTCTCTGTGAGGAAAACATTGCTTTCCATCCAGTTTAGACCTGGGTGTTGTTGGATTAAGGTTTTTTTAAAACTAGGTGTTATTATAGTGAGTTGTTTCATGTTATATGGGCCGCTTTTAATTTTTGAGGGAATATTTTGTTAGGTGTTGTTTTTGCAAATGAGTTAGTATCTTTTTGATAATTGTTGTGGGAACTTATTTAGGTTAGTAATTTTATTCTTAGGGGGTACTGGAGTAGTATAATTTGTCCCTTGATTTTCACACTAATGATATTTAAGTACATCTCCAAGTCTGTAAGCACTTACCTGAAGAAAATCTGGAAGCTTGATGAGCTCTGACCAATAGTTATTTATAATCTTTATCACAACCCTTTTCTTCAAAACAAAAAACCCAACAAAAAGGTCTTAAATCAATTTGTGCTATCCCCAGCCGGACAAGGAGATTAGTTTCTTCAGTCTGGACAGGCAGTCCTTTATTACAACCCCAAGCAGTAACTTGTCTCACAAAATCTAAATTAATTGCACTCAAATTTGTCCCTACCCTAAACTGGCCTCAAAATGAAATTGAAAACACAGAGTGTGAAATTGCCTGATGCTGCTGCTTTAGATCTGCATGTCATTCCCCAGTAACCGCAGGACAGAGAGAAACAATTCTTTCCAGGGAATCTCTTATTCTCTTTGCCCTTTATTTGCCTCATTAGCCAAGTTTGGAGGGGATGGATTATGAAGGAAGCTAAGGGAATGACATGTACAGAGGCTGGAAAAAACAGGGTAAAGAAGAAGTCATAATTGTAGTCTGTGACTCTGTTAACAGTCTGGAAGAGCTGGTAAATGAAGAAAGAGTTAAACAGTTGTATGTGTGTACTGTAGATTGGTTGAACAATGAGTCAGGGTGTGATTTATATACTCAATGAATAGAGGTAGACTAAGATTAAAGAAAAAATGCTTAGTGTAGCTGCCAGAAGCAGACATAGGAATGACAGGATAAAGTTGGGGAAATACATTAAATGATGTATGATGATACATTAAATGATAGTATTTATTGATATATATGTGTATCAAGAAAAAAGGTTCAGACACTGACTTTTCTCAGACACTAGCTTTTCTTAGGAAGTACTCCAGACTTCTTAGGGAAGAATATGAAACCATGTTTCTACAGCTGTTTTCAAATAGGACTGAACTAAGTGCTGGAGAAGATGTTATATAGATGGAGCAGGGAAGAAAGAGGATAAAGAAGATGAAAGACAGCTAGGAAAACATCTCCTGAATCTAGGATCATGGGGAGAAAATAAAGGAAAAAAAAAAGAGTAAGTTCTGAGAGTAAGAAAAATAGCTTAATGGCTCTGTTGAAGCAATTTTTCTCTGTGTTTGGCAATAGCTTTTAGCTGTGTATCTGTGAGGTTCCTGATAATAACAATAAATGTAGGTTTCAGAGGAAGGGGGAAGACAGGAATGAAGGATGTGGAGAGCCCAAGGGTGAGCAGGCAAAAAAAGTAAAGAAAGTAGGTGCATGCAGTGAGGAGAGTTGATCTAAAAGGTGCCAACAGAATCCAGCAGTTCTAATAGACCCTAGTCCTGACTGCAGCTCTGCTATAAAATATGACTGAAAGGCACTTGCTCAGCTGCTGTCTACAGCAATTTGCCCTTTACAAGAAGACCGTAACAACGTTTTTGTAAAGTTTGAGCTCTACAAAAGGCAAAGGTGACCTAATTACTAGGAAACAATTGCTAGATTTTTCTAACTGAAGTAAATATAATGCTTGAGATGAAAATCTGGACTCCAGGCGAAAAGCTTTAACCTCCATTAGAGGTGGTGGTTGAATAGCTGCATCATGCTGGAGAACTCATTTTATGCAGAGCCAATAGTACCATCTATTGTAAGCTTGGTCAGCATTCCCCATGATAAAATCCTCTTGTGGGTTTCCTGTAATTTTGCCAGACTATGACTGTTCGAGCAAAGTTTCCTATGCCAGGTATATGCCTCAAGCTGATTGATTTACTTTGCTATTTATTTGGAAAATAAAACATCTCTCGCTGAAAATGTGGCACAGGATGTTATGTGATTTACCTATATCACAAGTGCTGTCACATTTTCCTCCAAAGGTTTTGCCACGTGAGCAAGGACAGAGGTCTGGAGCAGGGGTGTCTTACAGGGAAGGACTTGTAACCAGAGATGTGCTTTTGCTTGCCTGCTCCAAGTTTGGCCTTGTTGTATGTGTAAGAAACTACAGATGCATGGAGTCTTTTAGATGTTTGCCACATCTCTTGCATAGAACTTGTCCTTGCAAACTGTGCCTTCAAAACTGCACCTGGCCCTGGGGGCTGCACAGGCTGTACTGGAGCTGGAGGTCTCCTGTGTGATCCTGGTGGGATCCAGCCAGCAGGAATGTGCTGTGCAGCAGGGATTCTGGGCAGAAATGTGGGTGGGATGGGGGGCATGCAGGGTATTCTGAGCCACTATAGAGGATGAGTATATGAAAGAGATCCTGATACAAGGAGATGGGCAGGGGGACTAAATAAAGGTAGGAAGCAGGAGGATGGGAAAATGCAGAGAGGGAAAAAGAAACCTGCCCAGGTTATGCTTCCTTGCTGGCTGCAGGAAGACCCAGGGAGCACAGGGGGTGGCAGAACTGCTGAACAAATGGGATAAGGAGTGTGAAATGGGAGTGGAAAACCTGTCAGGTGGAAACTGTGTAGTTGAGAAGACCAGATCTGGGCCGAGGCAGGGCACAGGACAGTGGGATTGGGCAGCGATGCTTTCCTTGAGTGTGCTGCTTCCCTCTAGCTGGGCAGAAATATTCCCTTCCCATTGTTCCCTGAGCCACAAAGGAAGTCAGAAATGGCTCTGCAGGGTGACTGGGATGCTGGCATCAGTGCTTCCTGCTGGGGCAAGGCCAGTGGGTCTTCCAAAGAGTGCCTGGGGCTGGCTCGGCTGCGCACTCCTTCAGCCAGCACTCTCTGTTCCAGGGCTCAGGCCTCATGGACAGGGGGAGAAACTCCTGCAAGGAAGGGGGCAAGGCTCTCACAGCCTCCACCAGGTGTGTGGCTCGGGGCCAGCACAGTCACTGTCAGGCCTCTGTGCTGGAGGGGTTCAGCTCCATGATGGGGCTGCCAGCTCCTCCATGTGTGAGCTCCTGCAGTGCAGCGCTTTGTCCGCGCTCCTGCTTCGGCTCACTCGCTTGCTGCAGAGGCAGAGCTGTGTCCTTGCCCCCTCAGCTTCTGCAGCAGTACTGAGCTGGGTGGGGAAGAGCCAGTGGCTCTGCCACAGGGCCGGGCAGAGCGTACATCAAATCACCAGCCCTGCTGGGTCTCAAATCCTGCTCTGCACCTATCCTCATTCCTATCTTCTTCCTTCTTCTGCTTCCCTTCCTCTCGTCCTCTCCCGTCTGTCACGCTACCCATTTCTTAATTCTTGTTTGCACTGTGCTTTGAAAGTGTAGAGTGCTGTATAAACGTAAAATATTATTATTATTATTTCTTCTTTTTAATTAGCATCCCTCACTCTCTTTTCTCTTGCTATTGTGGCTTCCAGAGAGAACGTGTGGGCTTACATTATTTATAGCTGTGTGAGAGTAATTACAGAAATGATTTAATTACTCAGTTAATACTGTTCTCCATATCACCAGCTTGACAAGCTACTGATCCTCTCACCACAGCTGAACATGCAGACTAGCATCCATGTCATGCTGTTGAGCGGGTAAGGGGAAAGCTTGGGGAATGATTTGTTACAGCCCTGTGTGTTGCTGGTCACTCCCCCTGGGCTAAGGGATGAGGCTGCTGATCTCTCAGGGGCCTGGGGCAGTGTGTGCTGTCACCTCAGCTGGGGCAGAACTGCTCCCAAGGAAGTGGTGTGCAGTGATGGTTCATGGCTTCCAGCTGACAGGGGCTACCTCCAACACAAACCTACTCAAGCTGAAGATTCAATATTTGGCGTGCTGCATTAACCAGCTCTTTACATTCATCAAAGGTCAGAGATCTGGCATGGTTTTGTTTCCTTAATTTCTATTTAAGCCAGCCAGATCAGATGGTAGGGTTAATGCACCCTGGATGGGGTCAGATTGTGAGATAAAATCATCATTGCCGGAAATGTTCTTTCTTGCAGGTGGCCATGTGTGGATCTGACCCTCTTTAAGTAAATGAGCTTTCCCTCTAAAGGGGATGGCTTCTTCTTGCTGAGACTCCTGCCATTGGAAATGAAGTGTTTCCATCACTTCCAGTTCACAAAAACTTGTGAAGAGCAGAGAATGTCCTGTTTCTGGTGCAATATGGAAGGAGTTTGAGCAAGGAGAGTACATGCTTTCCTTCAGGGCATGCACTGAGCAGATGGTTACCAATACCTTTTAGTTATCTACCAGAGACAGTTGAAAAAAGCCCCACAAACCACCTTGTGAGCTCAGGAGAAATTTAATGAAAAGGATTCTTCTCTGACAGCACCAGAGATAAAAAGGAGGGGTCGGTGAATTCTCAACAGAGGAGACATTTGCTTGGGAAGTGGAGAGAGAGGCTCTTGTTGGAGAATGGGGTATTTGTCAGGTAACGGTGTATGGGGAGAGCATCTCTCAGAAGTGCCTGCTTTCCACGTCTCCAAATTGCCTGGCTCCATTTGGGCTCCTTCATGGGCCGGGCTGTGGGCCAGGTTCAGACTGTTCCTCGACATGGCAGGGCTGGGTGGGCGGCGGGAGGGTTGGGAACAGGTGGCATCGAGGCTGGTGGAGTGGAGCGCCTTTTCCACGTGGTGCTGCCTGCCAAGCTGCAAGGCACAGGACACCTGGTATCTGAATGGGCTCTACCCACCTCCCAGGAAGCGATGGCAATCAAAGTAGTAGGCTGGAGTGTTTTAAGTGTGAACGCTGAATATAGGTTTTGGTTTTTTTTTTCAACATCGGACATGAGACAGGTTAAGGCAGCTTACATTTGGGAAAATGCTGGGTGTCTTCATCTTCTGAAAGTTGAGTCTTTCATGTGGTATCTCTGAATGGATGCTCCGAGTCCCTCCCTCATTGCTTTTGCAAATGCAGTAGAGGCTTTTATTTATTTTTTCTCTTATTTGATGCACTTATTTGAAAGTGAATTTTATGACCTAACATTGGAACAGCTTGTTGAGAAGACAGCGAGTGGAATGGCAATGGAACAAGTAATTTTGTCAGCTCCCAAATGAATTAATCCTCTTTTCACTGGATTCACATCTCACAGTTAATTGACTCTTTAAATGAATCATATACTAAGGCTGTAATGTGAGCTTGGTCCGTTGTAGACACCAGAGTGTCCACAGAGGTGAGAACTTGAGCTAAGTGAAGATATTTCAGAAGAGCTGGACTCATCCTTCCCCCAGTGGTGAAGACCAGGGGCATTAAAAGTGTCTCATTTCTTCACCCACTGCCTTGTATCAACTAGAAGATGACCAGTCCAAATAAGCGTGTGTACCCACAGCAGCTTCAATTTTTCAGGAACTGTCTGCACCTCCTCCCTACAAAAATACCATTCACCCTAGATCATCTATTGTTTTTCTCCCAGTTTCCACTGTGCCTTTTATAGTCACAGGCTGGCACAGTATATGAGAGAGCTGTACTGTGGTGGCCCAAGGCTTCTGTGTGTAGGGACTGTCCACCACAGGCATGCTTCCAGGTGAGGATGAAGTCCATTTGATTGCCTAGTGAGCCTTTGACTGTGACTGGGTGAATCATACACACTGCTGTGGGGTCAGACAAAGGCTTTGGGACTGCATGCATTTGCAGGCCATATTTTGTAGAGCACTCAGAGAATTTAATTCTCCTTGAGTCCTCTGCCCCTTTTTCAAATCAAGTTGAAATTGGCCAGCAGGTTCAAGAGGGGAGGCCGGTCTCACCTGTGCACAAATGCACATCCCCAGGTTTGCACGAGCTTTGTTTCCTAAAGGAAGCAAGCTAAACATGCACACAGAAGGCGGGCACAGCGCTGCGCCGGGGCATCTCGGGCACTGTTCTTTTGGCACAAGTGACCCGAGCACACGGCGTGTCCCGAGGGCGCTCGCAGCTCGTCCCCGCTCCGGGCGCTCCCACGGTGACTCGCCGTGATTCAGCCGCCGCGCTCGGCCGGGCGGGCGCTGCGGGCGCTGCCGGCTCCCGGGACCGGCTCCCGGGACCGGCTCCCGGGACCGGCTCCCGGGACCGGCTCCCGGGACCGGCTCCCGGGACCGGCTCCCGGGACCGGCTCGCGGGACCGGCTCGCGGGACCGGCTCGCCGGACCGGCTCCCGGGACCGGCTCCCGGGCGCTGGTTCGCGCTTGCACGGGGCGCACATGTGTGCGCTCTGTGACTCACGCTGCGCGCCGGGCTGCGGCAGCAAAGCAGGCACGGTCATGGACACGCGTTTGCTCGGTGTCGCATGCTCCTGTCGGTGAGCTGTAGAAGGGGAACAGGGCGCGAGGCTTGGAGATTTTAGTATTTCTGTCCCACGACAGACCTCCTGAGAAAAGAAATTAGCCTGATGACAGCAGCAGTAATTGGATTATTCCGTTGGTATCCTCTGTGGAAGAGAAAGACGTGCCCTTAAGTGTATTCTCAATGTAAACTTAAAACTTGCACTTAAAATGTGAATTGTGCCTTTTTTCCTTAATAACTGTCAAGCAAACATCTGTTTTCTGCCCCACTTTTTTTTCCCCCTGGCTTTTGACTGGCTGAGTTTCTGTGTAGCTTTATTCTTAGTCTTGTGGCAAGCCTACAGCAAGCTGAGGTGGTTTGAGTTCCTCACCTGGTGCCGAAGATCAAGGCATATTCTAATCACTGTGTGCCTTGGATAGGCTGAGGAGGGGCCAGCCTGTTGATGAAAATAAGGGAGGATGGATGCCTTGATCTAAACGAGGGAGTCTGCTGAACAGGTTGAAATCCTGGGAATGGAAGAGTTGGGGAGATCTGAACAGTGTAATGAGATTAAATGCAGGGCAGAGAAGTGCCGAGCACACTTTAGCTGTACCCCTGAACAGTTAGTTTTCCATGGCTCTCTGCAGCTGCAGTCTGGCCATTGAAATAGTCTGTAATGGGACTGACAAAGTTTTAGAGTATGTTCACGTCTGCAGGGGACAGTACTGCTGAAGTGGAGGGAGATAAGGTGGAACTGGACACAGGATGAACCAGTCAGCCATCTCTTTCTGCTAGTTTTGATCATGTGAGAGACTCCCCAAAGCCATGTAGCCAGCTTCTATTTTGTTGTATAACTGTGAGGTTAGTTTTGATGTGTTTTGGGCACATCCAAATGTTTGACACAGCCATTACCTACTCAGAGATTTAATTTTTTTTGATAGTCAATTGGTTCTTTAATTTGGATTTAATAAGTCACTTTGTGCTCCATTAAATAGGTCTTCATGCAAAATGTTTAATGCCAAAGTGTGCTCGCCTGCAGATGGTGGAACAGCTTCATTTAGGGAATGGCTGGAAACCTCACCAGGCTGTGCTGGTGCCCATGGTCCATTTTCCCCCAATGAGCCATGCTGCCATTAACCTTTGCTGTCTCCATGTCCTGCTGTGAGAGTGCAGGGCTCATATTCACCAGGACTTGTCCCAGCCATTCTCTCTGCTTGATCCCTCTGCCCTTGTCTGAGCACCCTTGGAAAATTTTTATGTGCACATGTGGATTTGAGATTTCAACTGCTTAATTGTTATAAACTAAAGCTGTGGCTGGCAGCTTTCTCACCAGAGGCTGGCAAAAAACATGCTGTGATACTGCCCACTGGGAGAAGAAAGAGAGGTTGTCAGTGATATTCGTCTCTTGCTGTGCGTAGGACCACGTTTTTGTCTAACAATGTCACTCACTGGTCAATATACTGGTCCTGCAGTCTGTTGCTCTATGTCTTGAGGTGTGCCTATAATAAAACTCAGTAATACACAGTACAAGCTGTGGGGAAGCATTTTGTGCTGCCAGAAGCCAGCCAGCAACTCATGCGTTCTGCTGCTACACAATACACAAATCTCTTGAATCATGCATTGAAGGCTTTTTTTTTTTGGTAATAGTGGAGTGAGTTTAGTTTTTCAATGTTTCCTTTTCCTGGTCTAGTCTAAACTAAAATACTAGGGAAAGGATTATCTTTCTTGGCTTGTTTAGGTTTCTGTGTCCAGGAAGAAATGGTTTTGTCTAGAAACGGGTAACAGCAAGAAGACATGTGGCTGTGTCTCAGTGTAACCATGCTCATGGCAGAAGCATGTCCTGTCCTCCATACTGCATCCATCTCTGCTCTCGAGGAATCCTTTTGGCCAAATATTTTGCTGTATTTGATGAATAAATTGGATAGGGAAATGAGGTGACATGAGTAGGTTAGACATGAGTGATTAGGATCTTGCCTTGACAATCAATGTATTACTTTGCACTTAGGAATCTGTAGGGGATGGCCCTCTGGGAACTCATCTACTGGGATTAGTACCTTCAGTTACAAGGAGGTAACCTCCAGAAGTTATTTTCCTTGCCACTCACCTGGTCTTGCTAGTCTTCATATTGGTCCACCTCCATGTACAAGCACCCTGTGAGGTGTAGCCCCTGCAGACCTGGTGGGATCTCTCATAAAGACTGAGAAAATGTAACATAACTGTGCCAGGGGTAAGAAAAGAGATGGGAAGATCTGCTGAATAGGGGTGTTTGATAAAGGGCAGCAGTGGAGAGGAAGGGTATCCCACGTGTGAGGGGGGAAGGAGGTGAGGGTGTGGGATAAGGAAATTTGATAAGATATTCAAAGTAATTAATAGACTAAAGCAGATAGAAAGGACTCAGGGTGAGATGAGATAATTAATTGACAACTGCAGAGATTCATCTTCCTCTGTCAGCCAGCAGAATGTGCATTGTGTGACTTACAGCGAGCATATCACTCCTGCTGCTTCTCTCACTTAGCCCATGGCCAGATGTGCTCAGCAATCCCAGATCTCTTATGAACATCCCGTGTGTGCTTTCTCAAGGCTGTGGACTGGAGTCTGGAACTCCTGATGGTCAATGCCACCCTATATCATGTTGCTGCTTCTTTGGTGAGATGTGCTGCCACACTGCAGTGTCCCCATGTGATTTGCCATGCATTACTGGTTTCTGCCTTGTCCTGGGAGGTCTTGGTAGGGGTCTTTAGGAAATGAACAGGGGTTCCAGTTGCCTTTCCTCCCTCTGTTGCCCAGTAGGCAGGATCTGGCCCCCACTGCTGATGAGCACCAGGCTGGGGAGAGAAGGCAGTGCAGGCAGTAAGGAGTGACTCATTCTCCCCAAACAAGCATATGCACAAAAATGTGTCTGCACCTAAGGATGGGGGAAAAAAATACAACTTAAGACTCAAAAGGTTCACTTCTGTTTCCAGAGTACCCCCAGAGGAAAGCTCTTTGTTGCCAAATACTTTCCCTTCCACAGTCCCATTATTTTTTTCCCCCTTGGTATTTTCTCTTAATGGTTGAATCGTTTAACACCACATATAAAGTCGTATTTGGCCGCTCTGGGGCGATTCTGGGTTGCCATGGCAATGAGCCCTGTCTCTCCAAATTAGGACATTTTTCCTGCTGCCTTTTCTGTGTGAGGTTTTCTCTCATCTCTTTCTCTGTTATTCTCCCTTGATGTCTAAAGTGCTGAGCGCTGCCTCTTCTTTCGCAGGCTCCCTGAAAGGGATCAGACTTTACCCGTCTAAATTAATTCCTCTGAAGCCTGTGCCAGCTTGGCATGGACCAACTTTGTGCTCCACAATGAACCTGCTGCAGAATCAGGATCAGGGTGAGGAGGCATAGGAAGGTGTAAAGATGGTGAGGTTAGCAGGGGACAGGAGCGTGTGACCGTGGTGTGCTCATTCCCTGCTTAGTGCACCACTGCCTCATCTCTGCCTGGCTCCTGCCAGGGCTGTGTGGAGCTGGGTGCTGAGGTGAGGGCTGCTTAGCTTAAAACATATCTTAGGACTAGAAAAGCTAGTGTAATAAACCTGGGGTGAATGTAAATGTGCTAGATCTGCATGCACAGATCTGTTGGACAGCCTTGGCTCCCCAAGGTCCCACCCTTCATGGGGCAGGCAGCTGCAGCTGGAGGACCATAGGAGTCATTTATTTCACTGGGGAATTGTGAATGCTGGATCTTGTCCCCTGGATACACTGAGCTGTACCTGGTACATGTCAGTGTGCTGAAGCAGGCAATTGGCTTTGTACCACTTCTGCACCTGTATATTCCCCTTGCTGGCTTTGGATTTGGCATGAGTCAGACCCACCTCAATTTATTCTGGCTGCTGACAGACTCCCAGGGCCCCTGTGGCAGCTGGGAGTAGTCTGACACATGGATGCCCCCAGCCAAGCTGTCTTCCCTGGGCTATGCATCTGACCCAAGAGACTAGGAGAAGAGATGGCACAGGCAGCACCAGAAATTTGCAGAAATTGAGGCATGCCCATATCAGGCAGGTCTGGGTGGCTGAGTATTGTCAGGAACTGGGAACAGATGCACTGTCCCAGAGGAGTGTCATCCTGACAGTGTGAGGTGATAACATGGCAGAGCAGTACAATCCAGCCTTTTCTACCTATCAGGGCAGAAATGAAAAGGTGATGAGGTTTCCTTGCTCTTTCTTCCCTTGGCCAAATGGGCTACTATCCCAAGACCAGTTTTTAATTCTGTGGATTATTTTGGGAGTTTTACGTATAGCAGAGGGTAGGAAATCAGGGGAGGACAAAAATAATTGTATTTGGAGTGGAGATGAAGGTATAAATTTTGGTTGAGAAAGTGGTTGGCCTCAGAACATGTTCTGTCCTAGCCATGGTACAGCACTGCTGTTTTTCATTAGAGATGCTTTGAAGCTGGGGGCAGTTGGCTGTGAAGTGAAGAGCAAAGCAGAGTGATGTTCCATGGCTGAAGTCCTTGGGCTCAAACCCAGGTGCTCTGCATGTTTGGCTGCCGTGGGGCAGTGGTAATGTCCTGCCTTTTCTCCAGGAAGCCAAAAGCCTTATTTTTGTTTAATGATGCAGTGTTTAAATAAAAAGATGCAGATGAACTTATATATGAGTTTGACTGATAGTAGTAGGAACTTTGCTAGACTATCCTGATAGACTTAAAAATTGTCCAGTAATGTTAAATGTTATTTTAGAAACCTTTTGTAATGGTGAATGAACTTGTTTATATTAAAAGGTAATTTAGTCCAGGATTTTGCATCCAACAGCAATTGATAGAGGATCAGTTAGAGATACTTCCTCAGAATATTCTCCAAACATCCCATGAGTTATGAAGTCTCTAAGATAGTCAGCGTATCTCTGTGTTTAGTAGTTCTTGATGGGTTTTTCTTCCATACCCTTACCAACATACAAATTCTTGGCATTTGTGGGCTCAGGTATGTTTTTAGCATCCAAGAGACAAAGGAGTTTCATCACTTAACTGCTCATAGGGTGAAGAAGTTCTTTTTTGGAAACTTGCTCCTTGGTATTCTTATTTTGATATCTCCTCATTCTTTGATGGGAAACAAAAAAGTAGCCTAACAGTTATTCCCTCTTCACCTTCTCTATCCAGCTCCTGACATTAGAAGTCCTTACTGTCACTTTTCTTCAGGAGAACAGTGATTTATTTAGTTGAATATCAGGAGGACTTTTCCAGTTGTGTCATCCAACCTCATACCTTTTTATGCATCTGCTGCATCTCTCTGTGGAAAGGTATTTCATAGAGACTCTCCACTGGAAATGAGAAGATCTATAGGCTGTGGGAATTACATGCAGTGTCTAACTGAGCTGGCCCTGACACAGGCACAACATGCCCTGTGCTGTCCTGAGGGACTGGTTTTGGCTCTGCCCTCTGCGATGGGGGTAGGAGGTGCAGGTATTCATCCCTGATTGAAGGGTGGTTATGAAGACGATGGTGCTAATCTGTACTTAGTAGTGCCAGATAGTGTCATGGAAGGCCATGGTAGGTCCTTGGATAACAGGAAAAAAATTCAATAGTTAGGTAGTTCAGTGTTGGAACAGGGGCCTTGAGGTCAGCTACAGCTAAGCAGATCTACTGCTGGTGATGGCCTTGTTGTGGTGGATTCTTCAAACTCTCTCCTGCCAATATTTCAGTGGGATGCCATGAAGTGACATTGAGATACCCCAGAGATGATACATGAGTGTAAAATGCAGAAAATTTCTAGGATTGCCTGTATGGTACAAAAGCTCTTTGTGGCTCTTTCCCCCCCACTCTGATTTCAGTTTACATTGTCATTGATTTGTTGGGTTTTTGCCCCTTTTCCTGCAGTCCTCTAGGAAGCTCACAGCAATATTTTGGGTTGCAATGCTGAGCAGGTGGGTTTTTAGCACCCAGGAGCAGTTACCATATCCCTGGGAAGCTGCAGCATGTGGAGTAACTGCTCTAGGGGTGCCCTGGGGTTTCCATCAGCTCATCTTCCCAGCTGCACAGGGATGCTCAAACAGACCCCAGTAACAGAAAACAAATTGTGGGACAGGGCTTGCAGTGAGTTTGGCTTGCTGAGGAGAGCAGCAGCTGGGTCACAGGGATGAATGCAGCAGAGGTCTTGTAGAAACAACTGACACCTGAATCATTGCATGCCTGGGAGATAGAACAGCCCATTAAAACAACAATTAAAAAAAAATAACAAAGCTCCTAAGATTTCCTGTAATTTCAACAGATGTGCATGAAGCTTCCTCTGATGATGTGCAGGTTTTGGTGGTGTAAGCTGGCTGAAAACATGAGATGTGCTGGGATAGGAGGCAGGATGCTTCCCAAACAACAATTCTCCTTCTTAAACTTTCAGTACTCTCTTTTTCTAGCTTTTCTAAGATATCCTGAAACTTGTACTGCTATTCTGTTATTTCAGGTGCTTGTCCTGTCTGATAAATCCTGGATTTAAAGGTTGAATCTCTAGTCACCTTGCTTTGTCTGCCCTGATCATACTGTTTCTGGTGCAGCACCTTCATTCTTGTGCTGCTTTTATAGATTATGGAATATTAGGATTGAAAATGTGTGAGAAAAAGAAAAAAGTGTCCGAAATTAATAATATATCAGCGGTGTGTGTGTGTGTGTTTGTATCTGGCAGAGTTTATTGTGAAAATAATTTGTTCTGAAATGGTATAGGGTGTGCAGAATAAAGGAGACTTCAAAGGCTTTGTTTAACATTAATAATGCTGCATGCCATTATTAAAGGCTTCTGGGTTTTTTAGTGAAAAATTAGAAGGAAAACTTTGGGGCAACTGGTGTAAATCAAACCAAATTAATGAGCTGATGGCAAGAATAGATACTTAGTCCCTTGCCTCCTAATGCACCCTTGCCTTAATTTCTATGACTTCCTTCCCCCTGTTCTAGAGTGGACAAATAGCCCTAGAACAAAATAAGAGCAAAACAAGAGCACTTGGTGCTCTGACCATTGTCTGGAAAGAGGGAACTGAAGTTCTCTTTTGGAGTGTCTGGGAGAAGTATGGGAGGACTAAGCAAAAAAGCACATGAAGAAAGTCTCAGGCCTTCCTAGAAGTGCAAAGAATTTAAATTAGTGCTTGTAAAATGCAACAATGAAAAAGACAGGTAGGTAAAATTTTCACATGCAGTACCAAAGTGCTTGAAATTTTTGCCAGAGGGGAACATTTTCACCCTCTTGCTTTCCTTGAGAAACAATTCCCTTTAAATTGGATTGAAAAATGCAAGATGACTCTTTATGTGTGGATTACTGCTACAGGATGACTGCCAAAACAGTCAACTACAGTGAACAAAGTAGGAAATATAATTATTGCTGCAATTTCAGATCACAGAGAAAGAATTGTAGCTGCCTCTAGGAAAAGGAGAATTTTAGCATTTAAAGGAAACAAATTTTTAATTTTTCCAGCCACAGAATCCCACAGGAGCGAGCTCATGGGGCAGAGGAGAGGTTTCAAAAAGAGATAAAGTTGAGTCTGCAATCCAGTATGCATGTGCAATACCCACAGTTTTCTGTGTGACAGAAAACATACAGGGATGTCACACTGGGTTCTGTGTGCTGATATAATGTCTGTGTCTGCAGCTTGTCAGCAGATCCTTATGGACTCCAGGGAGGCTCTTCACAGTTATGGCAGAAGCTGCTTTGCAGTCAGCCATACGGTCAGAGCAAGAATGAAAATTAGAGTCCACCAATGAGCTTCTCTTGCAAAACCTTGTGCTGATCATTCATCCTTTTAACTGTGATTGGCATTTTAAGAGGCATATTCTACCTTTTCTTTAGAGACAGGCACTCGAAGTATCTGGAGATTCTAAAATGTGAATAGCATATTAATACATGCCACACATACTGGTATATACAAAACATTTCTAAATGTGTAGTAGAACTACCTGAAAGTTTTCCAGTGGAACAATTTTCTGCTGGAAATTGTTGATTCTACAGTATGAAAAGTCCACTGTGAATGTGTCAGGCCTGTCACAACTGTGGATGGAAATGAGGCAGGTTGGTTGGTCTGCAGAGAGTCTGTGCAGCTCTTCCAGATCCCTTGCCTGCCAGGTGACAAGCTAAAAATTCAATCTCCCAAACTGGAGTTTTTCAAGTATTTATATTCTGTAAGTTTTCTCAAATATTTGATTTTTCATACATATTAGTGGGAGGACTTTCTGCTCTCTGACTCCAAACAGCACAGCAATTCTGTGTTCTTACCAGCTCAAGGGATGCAGCACAATTATCAGCACCCTTCCAGCTACCAATGCAAAGCACAGCACTGTGAGGGCTGCTAAGGCAGAAATGAGCTCTGTCTCGTTCAGACCCTATACACCCCTTCAGACTAAATCCACTTCAGACAAATTCCATTTCCACTTCCGGAATGCCCCTTGAGCTGCTCTGGTGCCTTCCTTCTCAGCAAAAGCTCAAAGCACACAGGTCCTATTGCTATAAAATCTCTCGTTCAGCCCTTTTAGGCTGCAGCTTTATTGGCTGCACCCCCACATCACCACCCACTGCACAGATGCTTCCTCATCCTGAAGACATATTTAGGTGCAGGGTATAGGTGGGATGGGGCAAATGAGAAGAGCTACCTCCCTACAGAAATCATAGAGAATGGAGGAAAGAGGCAAGAAGTTTTTATGTATGATTCCTCTGGTGCTTCTTTCTCCTCTGGGAGTCCCCTCTCTGGTGTGGGACTCATCTGAGCTATCTCTATTGCATCCACTTGCTGAGGACACTTGTCCCTTCTTCTGAGAGGCAGTGGTGGCCTGTGGGGTTTGTAGGGGCAGAGAAGGGAGTTGTGGCCATGGGGACTTGTAAGAGCAGGGTGAGACAGTCTGTAACAGCAATACTGAGGAGAGGAAGGGCTGTATTTATGAGGAGCAGTGAAGGGACATGGAGCCGAAGCTATCAGAAATCTGGGGAAGGCAGACGGGATGGGGGGCAGGACAGGCTGAGAAGGAAGGGGGTTTCCATTCTGAGGACACACATGTGTTATGTGCAGAGGGGTGGTGCTCGGTGCTCAGTGCTGACTTCTTACATAACATCCTGGTCTGTTGCATTAAGTGGGAGCTTGTGCAGGTCCAAAATGTCGTGTCTGCACACTTATGCATGCAAATATGTCTCCAGGAGGCTCTAGATTAAAAAAAGGAGCTTTTGGACTTTTCTACAGCATACTGCTGTCCAGGTCCTAGTATATCTGAACCACAGTTATGAAAGAGTCAGAGCCTTTCCCATATAGGTCTGTGTTGTTCTCTCCAAGCCTTGGTGGGTGGCACAGTGAGGAAGAGAGGTGCCTTGCTCAGACTCTGTATGATAGTTGTTCAGGATGTTTATAATTTACCTTCTGCAATTGGACTAATCTGCAGTTTGTGAGCAGGGTAACCTTTGCAGATCTTCTTGGTCATCCTGCAAAGCAATGCCAGTCCAAAATACACTGCTCTAGATAATATCCAGGTTATTGGGGTGCAGAAGTGAAAACTCTGTGAGGAGCATGGCTGATAAAATAACTGAGCCAGACAGGCCTGTTAGAGGGAGTCCATCCTGAAGCTGTGTGGGGGATGGCTAAATCTGCCTCCAGTTTGTAATGAAGATGGCTACTCACTCCCCAATAGTGCCTCTTTTTGTTTCTGTATGACTAGAAGCCCTTGAAAAATGGAGTGATCACCAGACCATTCCAAGAAAAGTTTGTCCATCACCAGAAATATATTCTAAACTAAACTGTATATGGTCAAATCCCACATATAAGGGTAATGTTGATTTGCAATGCATGCTTTGCTTACTTAGTAATTTCTGAGCTGCCTGAGCAAGCCCTTGCATAGAGGACACATGCTCTGGGATGCTTTGGCATGACCTAGCTGTAGCCAGCTTCTGGGTTATAGGGATGCTTCTCCTGTGAAGCAGCCTGTGAATGGATGCTGGATGAAGGTGGCTCCTTGACTCTGAGTGAACACTGGAAAATACATAACACCAGGAGTAAAATGAGCTAAGAAAACATGTTGAGTAGAAGAACAGAGTAGATAAAAGCCTTGCCATAGCTGAGTCTCTTTGGAAGTGTGAATGGTGCAAGGGAATACATACATGGTAACTGACCCTAAGCCTGCAAGCAAAATGAAAGGCCTGGGTAGCTGGAACTATGGGCTTTTATCAGGGGTTTTTGTCCATATGAGCTTTCATTTGGTATGGGAATGCATAAATTCCGTGATCCTGGAATTAATGTAAATTCTGTGTAGATAGTGTAAATTTTCAAACAGAGTAAAAAAAAGAAGACAAAAAACACAAGAGGGCTTGTGAAAGTGGAAAGTATGAAGATCTTCATATCTGGCAATTCGGAGATGTTAAACCAATCCCTGTTGGAAGACTGGATGGTGCTGGGAGGCAACAAAACTCAGTGAGTGTGACCAGAGAGAGAAAGTGAGCACAGGATTTTCTATGGTACCCCTTGGAAATGTATTCTACATTTCTTGTGGGAGAAATCACTGAGTCAAGTGAAAGCCTGGGTTTGGTATGCTGCAAGAGAAGAAATCTGCAAAAAGGTATTTGGACACCTTCCCTTTTCAAAGTCAGCGTCCACCAGAAATGACACAGAGAAGTGCTAATGTTGCAGCAAACAGCAATAACCAAGACAGTGCCGACATCTGAGAAAAGGCTGTAAGAACTGCAGTGCTGTGCTCCCTTTGCAAAGGCAGTCCCAATATAGTAATGAAGATGCCTTCATCATCATTAAAACTGGGCATTTCTTTGTAGCTGCAAAGAACAGTTCTGCAATAGAAGATTATTTTGTTGTTGGCATCAAAGGATACTACTTGAAGTAAACTTGCACAGGAGCATGTTAGTCTGATGCCAGAAAAAAAAGGACATTAGTCTAAAAAGTAAAAATAATGGAAGTGATAAAGCAGGGAAGTTTAGGATGTGTGGGAATGGTTGATCTTTTTAAGGGCAGTGGCTGAATTGAAAGTATGGCTAAAAGCCCAACAAACTTAAGGAGGAATGGTCTGTAAGGATCAAAACCAGCTAACCCTTCTCTCCAAGGAACCATTTGAGGGTACTCTCCTGAGGTGAGGGAAGCTGTCTAGCTGTAGGGTAGAGTGGTAGGAGTCAAGTCAGCCCACGATTCATAACCCTAGAAAATTCCCTTTTGGTTGTAAGTGGAGAGTAAGTAAAGATTTAAAGAAAGATTTTATTCCTCTGGAAATCATCAGGTGATGAAGCGTGTAAAGCTGGACACGTACGATCTTAAAGAGTAAATAAATGTTTAAAAATAGATCAGTTCCTGCTACTGTGAGGGGAAGAATTCTGAGACAGTGGGCATGAACATTTAGGCAGTGGAAATTTTCAGCTGCATTTAAACTCCATAAAGCCATTATCAGATCTTTGTGAGGAACCAGTACCAATGAAGTGTAAATTACATGCTGTGAAGATTTGTTAATGCAGGTTGATCACAGTGTTGCCAATACTGCCCCAGAGACAAGGAAAAACTATCACAGCTTTGAAAGAAATTTCAGTGCCTTGTTTAGTTTCTACAGCCCAGGTCTTGAGAGCACTTCTGCACAAGATGTCCAGTGAATACCAGATGAGAAACTGAAGATTATGTGAAGGTAATTTAGGGATTTAAAAGGAACTTGAGAGGGGCCAGAGAGGTTTTATCTTGAACTCAGAAGAGCAGTGATATTGAAGAGGCTGTCAAAGCTTTTCACACGCATACCAAAAATGTAAAATGTAGGCCATGTCAAGTGAAAGAGTTAGTGGTACAAGGAAAACTGTCCCCTTGCTGCCTGGAAAAAGCAGCAAAACAACCAACACAAAAATAAAACAATTCAGTATGTACTTGTCCTAAGCTATTATTCTCCCTTCCTCAAGTTAACCTTATTAAAAGACACTCCAGCTAAGCTGGTGATCATGCATATGAAATTTGTTTTTTCAGACACCGTACACCTGACTTACTTAGTAACATCTGACTATAGGCCAGCTTAGTAGGCATGAATTTTAAGCAGTTTGCATGGATTTTGACATGTAACTGCTAGTTTTCTTCATCCATGATTTAACAGATGGGTTGAAAACCTCATTAAAATAATAAAGAACAAAGTGAAAGGGATGTGGGTTATAGTTTGATGTGTATTAAGCTGTTTTAAATCACAGCATGGCATCTACAGGGTGAGATGCCTCCTGCAGGCTTTTTGTTCAACAGAAAACTGGAGTCAAAAACTGGGGTCAAAGTGACTTGGGATTTGTGGTTAGTTACATGAAAGGACAAGTAAGGCAAACCAAAAATCTCAAAGCATTTGCAGTCTGAGAAGCTTCCTTCTTCATGAAATTATTTTATTCTCACGTGCTGGAGAAGAAGAGCTAGGAGTGGGCTTGGCAACACAGGGAAATACTCTGTTGTAGGAGACTATGAGCTCAGGTGGACACGTATAATGGAAGACAGGCAATCTTCACATTCCGCATGGGAATGCAGCAAATCCGTCATTTTGCTCAGCAGGGCTTCAGATGAGTTACAGACACAGCAGGTGAGAGATGTGACCCTGGCCACGATGTGACTGATAGACTCAACAGTGCTCTGCACATGGAGAAGAGCTGCTCCACGTGATAGCACGGGTTGCCTCAGAGGGTAACTCAATGTACTTGTTTGAGTAGGCAGTGGACAGGTTATGAATATGCAACATTTGGTATTATGTTGATATTTGTTGATTCCTGTTACTCTGATACATGCTTGGGAAAGGAAGAGGTGAGGGTCTCTGCCCTTGATGGTCTCTGACCTAAGCCAGTTAAAACTGATCCTTTTCCCATTTGGGGCCTTGCTTTGCTCCATGTATGTCAGATGACAACTGCCATTCTTTACAGTATATGGAGCATCGCTGTATCATTGGTTGTGGGTGATTTCCAACCCACTTGGAACAAAATTTTCTGGTCTATCCTGGTAATGCAGTATCTTTTTCCATAGCTGTGGCAGAGACCAGGTTGTTGGTAGAGCAGGGACACTAGATTTCTCTCTTGCTCTGGATATGATCCCTCCCTCAGGACCCGTGATGGAGGTTAGAAAGAAGTTTTAGAATTTTGCTGCCTGTCAATTTGATCCTGACTCTCTCTTGCTTCTCTGGTGGTGTCCCTCTGAAATTTAGACTATTTTCCTGTCCCACTCCTGGGATAGGGGGTCTAAGCACTACAACTAAAACTCCTCATGATTATCAAGCCTGTTAAGGACTGACTTAACAAGGTGCTAGGTGGACCTGTGGTCTTCCAGCCAGTGGAGATGGCTTCTAACACTCATAGGCTGTATGTCTTTGAGATGCTCAAATACCAGCAGCATACGTGTTGTAGCGTGCTCTTCCTCAGGCACTCAGTAGATGCATGGAGGAAATAACATGTGTCTTGCATACATCCATTGTTTGATTTATCCCTCCATTTTATGGAGCCCTTGCCATGAGTATATTTTAGTATGAACCAGGGGATGGGAAGCAAAAAGAAACCCCAAACAAGAGAAGAAGATTAAGGGGAGCCTGTTCTACATTCTAACAGTTAAATCCTTCGCTTTTGGAAGCTGGTGTTCCTGGCAGACAAAGGAAGATAAAAGAGCCATTGCATGAGATTACTGTATTTTCACCTTAATATATTACCAGGTGAAATTTTACTGGTGCAATTCAACTTGAATTTTAACTGTAGCTTTTTCTACTTTTATGCATGGAAGAGGGGGGAAGAAGCATGCTTTTAGTATTTATCTTCAAAGGATACTTTTTACACATTATGATTCAGTAAGAGGCTGAACAGGAGGTTCTGCTTTTTTTGTGTACCACACTCTTTAATCACCAGAGACACACAAGGAGGTCTGGGGGCTTGTAGTGTGGAGGTGGGTGCTGGGGAGGAGCAGTGAGATGCTTCAGCTGCAGAGGGGCCTGAAGGCACAGATTCGCAGAGTGCTGTTTCCATGGCAGTGCTATGGAAACAGGTTCTGCTGCTCACTGCTGCTCAGGGTGGAATTTCAATGCTTCACACAGCCCTGGTACCCAGGAAACAGCAAACCCACAAACAAAACCCCACCAAACCTGTAGATGCCTCGCTAGAGCATGGTTTCTCATTCAGTCTGTACACCCTACCTGCTGCCCTGGGGGAGGAAAGGACCAGCAAGCACAAATCAGCTAAAATTAGAGCTTCTTACACACTTGTCCCCCCCACCTCCATCTGGGCCCCTCAGAATAGTTTTGGAGGTTTGCATAAATTTGACCAACTCTAGAATCTTTGATCTGCTGTTATATGTAGGCTGCTGAATGCAATTTGGAAGCCCCAGGCAACGCTACAGTCTGGAGGCAGAATAACTGGAAAGCAGCCCAGCAGAAAAGGACCTGGGGGTGTTGGTCAACAGCAGGTTGAACATGAACCAGCATGTGCTCCGGTGGCCAAGGAGGCCAGTGGCATCCTGGCTTGTATCAGGATTAGTGTGGCCAGCAGGACAAGGGAAGTGATTGTTCCCCTGTACTTGGCAGTGGTGAGGCTGTACCTTGGGTGCATCGCCGTCTGGGCCCCTCAACTCAGGAATGACTTTTGACAGAGAAGGGCAGCAAAGCTGGTGAAGGGGGAGAGGTCAAGTCCTATGCAGCCTGCCTGAGGGAACTGGGGTTGTTTGCCCTGAGAAAAAGAGTCTCAGGAAGGACCTTATCACTCTCTACAACTGCCTGAAAGGAACCTGCAGGCACAAGGGGGTTGGCCTCTTCTCCCAAACATCCAGTGACAGAATGAGAGGACATAGTCTCAAGTTGTGCTGGGGAGGTTGAGGTTGGGCATTAGGAGAAATTTCTAAACAGAAAGGGTGATTGGGCATTGGAATGGGCTGTCCAGGGAGGTAGTGGAGTCACTGTCCCTGGAGATGTTTAAGAAAAGACTGGATGTGGCACTCAGTGCCATGGTCTGGTTCATAAGGTGGTGTTTCATAGCTTGAACTTGATGATCTCAGAGGTCTTTTCCAATGTAATTGATTCTGTGAGTCTGAGTGTATTGCAGAGTGAGGATGCAGAGGGCTAAACCAAGAGAAGATCTCTTCTGCTCTTGGCTTATCTTTATGACCTTCTCTGAATAACTTTGGTTCCCCATGCCTCAATTTCCCCATCTGTAGAACAGAGAAGATAATGATACCTTCCCATAGACTGGGCAAGGTTGACTTCACTGGTCAGTGCAAGCAAGTCCTTGCAGGATTTGGGCTCCTGTGAAAATTGTTTAGCTGGAAAGTAGTTTGAGACCCTCAAACTCAAACTACTGGAGTGAGAGTGGTTAGGTAACAGCCAAATTTTGCCACCCTTCAGATCAACAGCCTGTAAAAAAAAAAAAATTACATAAAGCTTATGCAGGCCTCACCCTCTTGTTCTCTCTGATCTGTGTTTCTCCTGCAGGATGGAGCACTGACACTGTGATTCAGTGCATGGAGGCTGCAATATAGCAATTTTAATAGTAATACTGGGATTGTTAGGTCTGCAATACCATAACATCTCTTGCACAGAAACTGAAAGGAAGATAGCATAAAGGTTGATCTTTGATTTTACAGCCTTTCGGTGCTGGCTGACTTTGACCACTGTAGCTTGGAACCCAGTAATCAGTTTAGCCTACTTAAAATTTATCAGTAATTTGCCTGGAATGCTGCTGAGTATACCCCTATGCCAGTAACAATGTACGAAAACCTTTTGGTTGGTGCAGACAGAGTCAGAACAAGCCACAAGAGCCAACCTTCTACCCTTTCTCATCCCTCTTCTGTAGCCAGCAGTGCCACTTTTGGACTCTGGAGCTCTTGCATGTCACCTCCTGGGAGTCTGTATTAAGGTGTGTCAATCTTAAATTCCCAGGGAGCTGCAAGAGCATCTGTGGGTCACACGAGTCGTCTCTCTGAGCTCTCCCTTCTGCCATCCCAGCCAGTACAGCACTGTGTCAGGTCAGCAAGAGCAGCCCACGCCTACAGCGAGGAACTGGCTTCTGAGCATGTGCCCTGTGGAGTGGAAGAGCACTGTGGAAAAGCTGCCTGTGACAGCATGGTCACGCAGAGTCACCGCTGCGTGTTTGGCGATGCTGCGGGGAGGTGGAGAGGAAGCAGAGAGGGAAGTGTGGGTGTTGAAGGTCCCACGTGCAGGTTCACTGTTCCATTGGCTGCCTTGGGGAATGATCCCCATCCTTCTGTGTTTCCTTAGCACGCTGAGGGAGCCAGACAGGGGGACACAGCACCTCACAACCTTTGAGGGCTCTCAGGATGATGGTAATAACTAGAGATAATTTGCTGCAAGAGCTGTCAGCCTTATAAATACCAAGCCTATGACAGTAACAACAGAATGGTCCTTAGTCATATGCTGGGGAGAGGATTTTGGAGAATCCTTGGGGGACCTGGCTGTGTTGTCAGAGCAGCATCTCCTCACTTGCCAGGGATGCAGGCAAAGCTGTGGGCATCTCTTACCCAGAGAGCAGCCTTCCCTTTGGAATCAGCTGCCCCTCTCCCCCTGCAGAGGAATTGCCTTCTGCTTAATAAACGTCTGCTTGTAATATTCTGAAACAAGGAGGCTAATCAAAGGCCCCATTCTGTGGAACAGGGATGCTAAGTGACAAGATTAATTTCAGTAATCAAGCAGCTTAATTTCGACATTTTTTTCCCTTCTTCTGTGTTGCTGATGGAAATTGAGGCAAATCTCATTCTGGAGAGACACTCTTTCCCTGCCTGATACCATCAACCTCCAGTACTGGAAATGCTTGTGTAGGGATGGGAGGATGGAGAAGAAAGAAGCGTAGGAAAGGGTCACATAGGACAGTGTCAGTGAATGTGTGTGGACTGCCGTGAGTGATGTTTCTTGAGCATCTTTCCTCTGGAAAGCTCCCAAAGTGTTTTATAGACTGCATCACAAAGGCTCAGCAATAAAATGCAGTCATCTTGGCTGGATTGCAGCAAGTCTTTGAAAGGACATGGAAATTCAGCTGGTTTGGAGAAGGCAGGCAGGAGGCTATGATACCACCAAAGGGAAATCATTAGATGTGAAACTGTGTGATGGTGTGGAACTTATCTGAAACACACCTGTGGCTCAAAGGTCTCACCCCTGCAATGAAGAGTGAATTATTCTTCATCCTTCAGTGATATGGAGCGCTGAGGGCCCCTTTCCTCAGCTCAGGGCTGGTGCCACCAGCACAGACTCTTGCAGTGCTGTGCACGGGTTTTGCTCATCTGCCTGGCCACTGCTGCTGCCACCACACCTGCCCCATGTCCACCTGTGGAACCAGACATGATGTCACTGAGCTCTGGTATCGCTGCAAGCTGAGAATGTGTATCAGTGATCACCTGGGGGCCTTAGCCCATTTTGCCCTTTCCCTGATCATAGAAGATAGCGGAGTCATCTGGTGAGAGGGCTGGGAAAGAAATCAGAGAAAATGTGATTTTTGGTGAGGCAGGAAGAGCTGAGTCCCTGCTCTGGTGTCATGAGGAAGAACTCCTCCTTTAGTTGCAATTTTGGCAGGGGAACACATTTCCAAGTGCTGTAGCAGAGCTCAGGACTGGGTAAAGCCCTTTGGAGTAGGTAAAAGTGGTGTTTTTCTTGGGGGTAGTTTTATGCCGGCCTAAGGCTGAGGTGTGTGCGTGGGCAGGCAGGAGGAGTCTAATAATAGCTATTTACTCATTCAAACGCCTGTGATCTGAGGAAGCCTGGACGGGCACCCAGTGGCGTGTGACAGAGCCCTCCAGAGCCAGCGGAGTGGGTTTAAGGGAATGACGTCCTTGCCCGAGGCAGTGAGGTTTCTGCTCTGGCAGCTTTCCATGCCAGTCTCTCCGATCCCCTGCCGCTGTCAGCGCGCTCCTCCGCTGCTGCCGCCCCTCTCGCCTGTACCCCTCTCCCTTTCACTACCCGCGGGGGGCATTTTAGCGTGGCTGCACCCCCTGCCATTTCTGGCAATCATTTTTTTCAGGGACAATCCGTGATGTTTTCCTGACCCCCCCTTTTTTCCCCTCTTCTCCTTCCACTCTCTCCCTCCCTCCCTCCCGCTGACTTGTTATTATGTACTGCAGCTGCCCGGAGGATTTTAAATAGACCCATAATCGCACAGCAGCTCCTCTTGGAAGTTTAAATATAACCTCCTTGTTAATCTCGCGTGTGGCAGCAGCACAGCACCTGGGGACGGGAGGAATGGACGAGCACTAACCCGTGGCCTTACATCACAACTGGGAGGGCTTAGTTAAGTTATCAGGAAATCGCCTTGTTCATTTTAACCAGATTAGTTCTGGGGCTGGTGCGAGGTGCCAAACTGATGATTTTTGCAGCACAAAATGATTTTTTTAGTTACCATCCCAGGCACATCATAAGAGAAGGCTGCCCTGAAGCTGCCCTCCCACTTGCCCTGGCTTGGGCCAGTGTCTCACCCCTGCTCCAGGGAAGTCCCCTTTACCTTCCTGCAACAGCATTTGCTGTTCCTGCGGCAGTTCTGTGCGTGGTGCTGAAGGAGCTGTTTCAGCAGGAGACCCTGCAGCTTACTTCCCAAATTATTTCATGGTAACAGACTGATTTCAATATAATTTCTAGTTGATGAATTAACTAATTTACTCCTCAGACTGGAGCAGTGTTTGCTGAGCATCACAGTTCGGGGACACTACAGAAGAGATCACAATTAATAATGGATTTTCCCAAAGGACCTGTTCTAAAAGAGCAAATCTAGTGCTCAGTAGTCCATTAAATGTAGTGAGACACTTTCAAACAGGAACTGTTGCTTGTTGCTTTAAGCTAACAGGATCCCTACTCTTCCTGCATCTCAAATGCAGCCATCTTCTCATAAAGAGGGGCAAGGGATGTGTGTGAGGGATCATGTCCTAGCGAGTTCTTCTCCTGTTGCTGGAAGGAGAATCTAGCTGGCTGTTCAGGGATGTGGGTTGTATTTCCTCCAGTCTGCTGAGCTGGTGCACACTGGGAACTTTGACACACACTGACACTAGGAAGGTTGTTTCTTTATTTTCCTCCTCTGTAAAATACAGAAATAAACCAAACCAAATCCTAACCAAACAAAACAACAACCCCCTAAACTCACAAAACAAACAAGAAACCCCAAACAAACCACCCAAACAAAGAAAATTAAACAAAAATCTGTCTTTTAATTGGTGTTGAGCATTACCTAGAAAATAAAGTAGTATTATTGATGTTAAATTATCCATCAATTCTAGTAATACAGCCATAGTAATTGCTGAGCTGGGGGACTAATTCAGAACACATAATTTATTCAGTGAATTTAGCTGCTTTTTCTGCTCATGGAATATCAATTGTGCAGATCATAATTTCCTCAAATTTATTTGAACTTATTTAGTGAACTTCTTGGAAAAATATTTACTCTATGGATTGATACAGGCTGCTTTACTTAATTATGGTTGGTCAGAGAGATCTATTTGGTATTGTTTCTATTCCCTTGTTGAATGAGCACACAAGCACTTCTGTCTTGAATACTTGCATATGAACATGGTAGATGTACACTTCTGCAAGTTTTTGCAAATTTCCATACATGAATATGTAGATAAAACTCCTATATGGGAGCACTGACAGCAAACAAACACAGACAAGCTAGGCTTAAGTAATTTTGCATTAAAAAAGTGAATTAATATTTTTAAAGGGCCTAAATTACCAGGACAAAAGTTGTATTTTTCTGCAAAGTAACCTAGTCCTTGGTAAATATAATCTTGAATGACAATAATGGAATGTTGAATCATAACCTAGTAATTTTCCTCTTTTCCTCTTTCTCCTGATCAGTGCAATGATTTCCTGTAGTAAAAGGAAAGCTTGGACATTTATTGTATGAGGACTGTTTCTTTTTCAGCTGGCTGTATTTATGTGACACTTGCTGTAAATATGCTTGTGTCCTTCGATGGGTAGTGCTTGCCTGAAGGGAGACCTGATTTTCTCACTTGCATTAATTACCTGTTTCCAACCTGTCTCCCTAGCTCCCTCTTTCCGTCTCAGAAAGATGTAGTGGGGCTAAACCAAGGCTTTCTAAATGGCAGAATTGAAAAAGTTTCCAAATATTTGGCTCTGGTTTATGGTGTAGAAGTGTGAGAGATTGTGTTCATAAGGACATCTGTGCACACGTGGGAGCAAGTAGTGTAGTGTGATCACTGCAGAGTGTAACAGGGAACAAACAGGAAGAACTGGGCATTGTTGAGGACCACAATGTAGAAGTAGGCTGAAATGTGCCACTGTGAAATCTGGGACCATACAGATAGACATGTGACTCCATTGTCTGTTTTGGAGCCTAGCTTTGGTAGAATCCACACTAGGTCTTAAGGACTTGAGCAGCAGAAATTGTTTGGAGAGTGCAACACTAACATATTTCTATTTCTTCTAATTGGTCTGAATGACTTTGTACACTCTGCTAGTCTGTATGGAAAAATTCTTTGTTGCTCCTACTAATTGATCCTAGAAACAATAGGATTATCAGTTATAAGCAAATGAAAAAGAGAAAAAGTGGGAGTATTATTTACTGATGTGATAACTGAGTCTTCAATATGAGACATCAGCATAAAAGGCAATTATATTCCTAGGTGCCAGGCAGGATATTCCCTGCCAAATCAGGGAAGTGTCAGTATCATTGTAAAAGTCTCTACTGTAATTTCCTCTGTGTATAATTCTGTGTATAATTCCAGTTATTCCAATTAAATGAACGTGGAGCCAGAAGAGTGTCTAGTTGGTAGAGAGAGGGAAGAACACATTTTACAAGAGGAGAATAAGACAGTGTATCTTGCCTAACCTGGCAAAATGCAGTCTGAGAAAATAGAAAAGGCTGCCCTCCACTAAAACAAGAGTGAGGTGAAAAAACCCTGGCAGCAATATGTTCTTCAAGGTAAAGAGCTACTGGTGAAGGTATTGACTGGCTAGGAAAGGGCTTCAGCAGAAAGTCATCAGTACAGCAACTTTCAAATCACATGGGAAAGTGAGAAACCTAACTTCCCCCCAGTGAGAGCATTATTGGTTCCTGAAAAGAGTAATATGGAAAGACTGTCTGGGAAACTGGGGCTGGGACATTCTTCCCAGACTGCTGTTTCTTAATTATATCAAACCCCATGTAGGCACTCTGTTCTTTGGATTTAAGAGGACCATAATTCAGTTTAGTTCAATTTTCTTCTAAGGGTTGCTTTAATTTGGAAGAACTGTGTCCATTCAGGGCTAATGTGATTTAATGAATTCATGCTAAACTCACAACCTAAGTTAATTTGGACTAATTTTCCCAACCATTTCTCATCAGACAACCCTTTAGATATAGTAGAAATGGCAGAGAAATCTTGAGCAGTCCTGCTTGTGATTCACTTCTAAACTGGCAAGTAGATTTTCTGACTGAAGAAGGTGTGAAGAAACATCTGGCCATGTCTAACATGTCTCTCCCTGGAGAGGTGCTGAGGAGGGTGCAAACTCCCGGGCCCAGTGTCCCAGCTGTTCCCTGGTGTTTTCCCTTCCTGCTGTGGGGGCTAAGCAGAGCAGCCTGGTGATATCCTTGTTTGGGAAGAGTGTTAGTGCTGTCCCATGGGAAGGTGTGCTCTGTGGGACTGCCTGCTCTGAAAGGTGGAGTTGGGTGTGCTTTGTGAGTAGCATTTGGCATAGATCAAGGGGAGTGTGGGCTGTTTGGCTGTGTGCTACCTGCACGTAGAAAAACAATATCTTGTTTTAATTCCCTGAACTGCATTCCATTGCTTATGCTTGCCGGCTTCTAGGAAAGAAAACGCATTTCCCTGTTCTAAGGGGTTTACAGCTCAGCTGCGATGGGAGGTGTTATTTCTGTCGCTGCTATTAGTTGGCACATCTTTATTTGCCTCTTTCTGGCTGGCACATCGTGGGTGGGAAATCTGTGAGCCCTAATGTGTCGGGCTTTGGAAGGTGCACAAAGGGTCAGCGCTGGCAGCCCGGCCGCGGGGGGCAGCGGCGGGAGGATTTCGCGGTGCCGGGCGCGGAGCGCGGCCGCTGCGGGCAGGGACCGCGCTGCCTCTGCTCGTTGCCATGGAAACAAAGCTGCATCCCTAATCGGGATGCGTGCGGACGTGAACCCACCGTCTGCTGGCCTTTTGGCCTCACCTCCTGCTGCCCCCGTCCCAGCCTGGTTGTGACTGTCCTGTGCCAGGCGGGTGGAGGGGAGCTGGTGTGGAGGGAGGGCTGAGGGTGCAAGAGAAGGGTCCGAGGAGAGAGGTTAAAGTTGTTCCCTGGGTCCTGGGAGTGGAAAACACCTCTGCTGAGGTGCTGGGGACCAAGGGAGCCTGAGGAGCAGGCAGCAGGGGTAAGTCTGCCATAGCGGCTGTGGTGGGAAGCACTCTGAGATATTGGGGTACCTAGACACTGCAGGAAGGGAGTGAGTCTTGAGAAGGTCATTGCTACATGGTATCATGTGTGGACCTTTAGATAGCACCCAACAGGCTACCTTGAAGAATGGTACAATTGTATCATAACAAATTTAACTCAGGGACTATACTGAAACCACTCTGCAGCTTCAAGGACCCGAGGTAATAATTCTGCAACGTGTTGCTGTGCCTTACGGTCTTTTTAGGTTGTTCAGGTAAGCTCTGGAATTTCTGAGGTAGGGATGTGGCATTATACAATATAGACGTGGTTTTTAGAAGTCTGAAAATATGAGGAGGCTGTTGCTGGGGAATTAAAGCAATTGCATAGTGCACTTAGAACAAGCTTATGCAAAAATGGGTGAGCAAAGAGATCTCACTTAATTTATTCCCTCTGCACTGTGAGGAGTGCAAAAAAAATTTGCTAAATGAAAATCTTTTCAGTTGTAATACCTAGCTCAATCAATACCTAGAAGAGGGCATTTCAGGGAAACCCAGAAGCTGTACAAAAGCTCTTGACACCTCAAGAGGTAATAATCTGCCTTTTGAATTCATAAAGACTGCAAGATAAACTCTGAGGAGGTAGTTTTCTGGAAGCTGTAGGATGGAAGATGTTGCCCACTTCCAGTCCTGAAAAATCCTCTACCAAGATTCACCATCAATAGTATATGTCCCTATCCCAGCAGGAAGGATTAAGATCAGCCTGCTTAAAGTCCTCCTGACACTTCTGTCTGAAATGTTGTTCATGTTAAGTTTAGACTGTAAACTTGCGCAGCATCACTGTGCCCTGTTAAATGCTGCTGTCAGAGTTCCCAGAGAACTGAAAACTTTCTTTGTCCAAGTCCAAGATACACAACTCACCTTGTGTAAGGAAGCAAACTTCCCTGAGAAGGACTGAGTCCAAGACTGGGAGGGCTTGCATGATTAATTTCTATTGAAACAGACATGCTGATGCTTATGGAGTGAAATGAAAATCTTCTGCGGACCCAAGAGTTGATGCATAGCAATGAAACACACAGATTACCAATGGGCTGTGCAACCTCCCCACCCCCCTGAAGAGAGCTGAAAGGGAATGCATGACCCTTGATTTAGCATCCTCAGCACTTTCTATAGGAATGGAATATATACATTGTAAAGCATAAAGATATGTAGAAATATTTCTTACTTTTTCTTCCTTGGATATCCTAGAGTTAAGTATAAAGAGAGATTCAGTATGAAGGCCAATAAGGAAAGGCCACATTTTTCCACTGATGAATAGACAGGTTTGTCCATAGCCCAGTGCAGAAAGCACAGGGAGCCTGACCATATTTTCACTTCCATTTAGAGAGTATGATAACACTGTGAAGTTAGTGGCATTAGCCTGAGGAGCAAAAGCACAGAGATCTACTGTCAGCCCTTAGAAACTGCTGGGTCACATAACAAGAGCAGTTGGACACCAAATGAGCTGTAGAACGCTGGGTTGATGTTTTCCATGCAGTGTGCTTCATTCACTGAACTTGCCCACTCTGCAAGGCTGCCTGCCTTGAAGAGCACCAACACCAAGATAATAAATATACATCATTCTTTAACTCTGCTCCTTCTACTCTTAGCACACAGAAGAGGAGAATGTCCTCTGAGATAAAGGGTGCACAGCTACTGCTGCAGGCTCCTACGCAGTGCAGACAAATGCCTAGTGTAGGAATGTACACATCCTGAAGGCACTGAGATAATGAAAAGGTTGAGCTCCTTGCACTAGCCATCACTCCTGAAGGAAACTTTTTTCACCTCAGTGCTTCTCAGGAGAAGATATTCAGAAGTTTTATATGAAAAAGAGAAAAAACACTTCCCACTAGCAAAAATAAAAAATTATCTTGAAGCTAGATGACCAGAGTGATGTCTTTGTATCAGCTTTCAGGATTGCTTAGCTGCAATATACCTGAAATAAACCTTCCTGTGGCTAAACCCTTCCCACAAGTATTCCTTCTTATGACCTATGTAAAGGAGAGACAGTTTTGATTTTGTTTCATTTTTTTTTTTTTTAACCCAGATCTTCTTGATGTATATTATTTACATGACTACTTGCCTCCATAGAAGATGAGTTCTGAAGGACTGTATTTTGTCAGAAAGAATAAAGTCTGTTAAAATTATATCATGAGTGTTTTCACTCATGGTTTGAAGGCATCTGTCTTCCTCTGGGCTGTGGCCAGGGCTGTGTAGTGAAGCAACCTCTGTAAACCCTAGCTTCTCCCTGAGAACACAAACCAGAGATTTAATTAGCTCTGCATGCATGTGTGGTGATGCAGACACTGCTCTTTAGTAAGTCTGGGCTGCACCATCACCTGATTTCATAGGGATCATTGTCAGATGTTAATTCAGGTGCTGCCAGCCTGCATTGGAGTGTAGCTGGCATACTGGAGATTAGACACTTCACCTGTTTTGAGACATCCTGCAAGTAATTGCCTTTGTACACATGGACATGTGTATGTCTATGTACACACACAACTGTGTGCAGTGAGAAACCAGGAGTGCAGGAAGACAGAAAATTACTTGGAGTGATGCAAAGTGGAAGGAAAGACAAAACACCACAGCCTATAGTTCTTCCCTTGCAGCCAGTGCTTCAGTGCTTGACAAGACTTTTTTGCTTTCTTCCTTCATATGGTCATTTGTTTATCTTTTGTCACAGGGCCTGGCCAGACCTATTTAGGCTATTCAGACTGAATAGCTTATTTCTTCCCTGCTTGCTGTAGCCCATGCTGATGCTTCCATCTACTTCCCACTCCCCATTGTGCCAGAGTGTGTGGTTAATAAAGAGGACAGACCAGGAATTGCAGGAAAACAAGATACACCAGCTTTGCCTTTGAGTCAGTCAAAGAGTTATTTCTAAACCTAACACATCTCGCTCTTGCTTTTATTCTCTTAGATGCTTTTGTTACTCTTATTATTAAGACCAGCAGAGGCAAATTCTTTTGCTGCTCTATCATTCCCTTTCTCTCCTGTGTCGATCCTCTACAGAAATCTCAGTGTCTTATGTGAATGTGTGATCTTGAAAAAGATATGGCAGTTCAGTCTCAGCCTCAGGTTTTGTTTAAAAAAGTACAAAGCCTAATATAGACAGAAAAATTTGAATTAAAGTACAAAAAGTATCTTATTTATTATGCTGCTGCTTTCAAGTTTTGTCAAGGGCATATTGAATATGTAGATATATATTAATGTGCAGGTAAATATAGAAAGAATCTGAATTCAATTGTGTGTGCTTCAGCACAGAGTTTAACTGACCGGAAATGGGCTTCTTGACTTTCATCATCCAACCACAAAAATATACAAAACTGAAACTTGTATCACCTTTATTGCAAAGTCAGACCAATTCCCACTTCCTGATTCTTTTCATCAAATCCTGAGGAGTGTAAATGTTCATGTGCTTAGATCATGGAAGTGGATATAATGGTCCTTACAGCACCAATCACTGTTTCAACTGTGAATATTAAGTACTTCAGGAGCGGTGGGGAAGATTTCAGACTCTAGGTCTTTTACCAAGAACAATTTCCAATTCCTCGGAGTTCAGAAATGGCTGTTCCATTGATAGCAAGTTTGCCACAATTTCTGCCCCATTCTCATAACAAAAAGAGCCATGAAAAACAGCTATTAATCATCAGGGCAAAGAAAAGGGATGGAAGAGCTATGATCCCAAACAAAAATGATAAAAAAAAAATAATGGAGCAGCTGTGGATTTGGCAGAAGATGCTGCATGTGTTTGGATGGGCATGTGTGCCTGCATCATGAGTTCGTGAGTGTTTTTGTCTGTAAAGCTGTAGAAAACCTGCTATTGAGTTTTTGAGACTTAATAGATGGGAGCTCAAGAAGATTTGAGAACGGAGCTTCTTTCCTCTCTAAAATCTGTGTAATAACTCCATTGGTCTCAGAGTTTCCACTAGGGATGAGGAGAATCAATAATAATTTAAAACTTTGTGAATCAATTAGATAAGCAAGACAGACATGACAGCAGCTCCCCAACAGGGGCACTCCTCAGTGGTTGATTAGAAAAGAGAGCTGGGTAGAGAGAATGTAGGTGCAGTTTTCATTCATTCTGGAACACAAGAGGTTAACTAGCTATGGCCAAAGCAAGCTGTAATGGGGATTGGGTCTTCAAGCATATTGAAATCCTTATTGTTTCAGCCAAGGACTCTCTCACACACTTCAGTGATACAGTGGCTTTCCAAAGCAGGAACTTAATCCAGAGGCCTGGTCCAATGGATCAGGAATCCATCTTCTCCTCAGACTTGGAGAGTCCCCAGCTAGATCTAATACCAGAATAAGGGTCACCAGGATGGTGCAGGCTGAGATTTGAACTAGTTATCTCTCCTGATTTGGCAGCTCTGCTGGACACAAGCTGGAGCTTCCACACAGTGCTGATGAACAGATGCCTTAGGGCCAGTGCATGGTTTCTGTGCCTCCTGTTGCCTGGTGCAGACATACACATTCTGTGCTAATGAGACAGCTGCTTGCCAGCAGCATGTCCAAACAAAAAAGGACCAGGGTACTCTTTCTTCATTTTATGCCCAGATTATTTCATCCTGTTCTGAAAGTATAAGGCAGGAGGTAAAATCCCTTTTAAAATAAAACCACACGGAGCTGTCTTCTTGCCTTGTATGCAGAACAATGATTTGGCATTCCCCCTGTCCCAGTCCTTGCTGTAAAACACAGGTTGAAGTGAGCTGAGTTCGATTTGGGAGAGCTCAAGGCAAGAAGGAATTGCACTCTGAGCACCTCCTTTCCATAGTGAATGGAATCTGATCTGGAAGGTGCGATGGAGGGAACTGTGGATACTCACTGTCTCAGAAAGCTGAGAGTGAAATGGTGAATGCTTACTCCCAGGCTCAGGAGGAGAAAAGGTGGGAGGAGAAAAGGTGGGCTTCTTTCTTTCCGAGCGGCCCCTCAGTCCCGCTCCCTTTCCCGAGCATCTCTGCAATCCCAGCAGGCTGTCGGGGGATGAGCCCCGCACTGCGATTTGGGTAGTGACGCCCAGCACCTGTCTTCGCAGCTCCTTTGCCGACGTGCGGTGCCATGCGGTGCCGTGCCGTGCCGTGCCGAGCCGTGCCGTGCCGTGCCGTGCCGTGCCGTGCCGGGCCGTGCCGTGCCGTGCCGTGCCGTGCCGGGCCGTGCCGTGCCGTGCCGGGCCGTGCCGTGCCGGGCCGGGCCGTGCCGTGCCGTGCCGGGCCGTGCCGTGCCGTGCCGTGCCGTGCCGTGCCGGGCCGTGCCGGGCCGTGCCGTGCCGGGCCGTGCCGGGCCGTGGCACAGCGCTGGCGGGCGCGGTGCGGTGCCTCCCGGCGGGATGCCGGCGGTCGGGGAGCTTGCGGCCGCAGCGGCATTTCGTGTGCGCTGTTGCCAAGGAAACTTGGCTGCCGAACTGGGACCAGGGTGGTGGAGCAGGACCGGTGCCTACCTCTCTCTCTCTCTCTCTCCCCCTCTCTTTTATTTTTTCTTTTAAATTTATTTTTCCTTTGGGATGTGTTCAGAATATCAATTATGACTCTTAGAGAAGAGGCAGCCAGGTATGAGGTAATGGGAAATCTGGAATCTTTGCAATCTAGTCAGACCTCAGCTCTTGGTTTTGTCCACTTGCTCTATAGAGAGCTCTCCTGTTTTAAGTGAGTGGTTTTTTTTTGTTTTTTTTTTTTTTTTTTCCTTCAAGTAACCGAGTTGCCCATTTACTGCTGTCCAGGATGAATGAGGCTGAAGCCTTTTATTGCTCCTTGCCTTAAGGAAAGTAGAGGGCACATCCACAGACTTGGTGTGCAGCTGCTCACTCATTTGTACTCTAAGGCAAGCCAACTCTGATCCAAAGGGTATAAAAGTTATATCAATGTGTTAAAAATTATCTAAACTGGTTAATACTACCAGCCTGTGAGAAAAGATTGAATCCTCGCACAATATTACTTTAAACTGACTGCCTTATTTCAGCTATCCATCTTAGAGCATAGGCACAGCCAACTTCACTCTGCCCATAAAGGCTGACTCGACTGTGGCATCATTAAGACTGCAGGTGCCATCTCTTAGGACAGAGAAAACAACTAACAGCTTAGCCTGTAGAAGGTTGATATTTAAATTAAAGAAGCAAGGCAAAATTTGGGAGATAGAGGGTATCACTACTTTATTAGAGAAGAGGAATAGAGGCATTTAACAGACACACTCTGACCTGTCCACATCAGGACCATGGTGAGAAGAGATCTTAAGCTCCTGAGAGGCTCAGGGGACATTGGATGCAATGCTGAACTTCCAGGACTTCCGTAAATTGACTGTTGTGAGCCTTTGGAGGTTCAGCTCATATGAAGGTTTGCTCATAATAAGAGACCGAAGGTATACTTGATTAAATGGAAGAGCAGTTAATTTAGAAATGATAAAAAAGAAATAGTATTTCACCCAGGATAGTTGATTTGAGAAATTTATTCAATGACATCTTGCCAAATAGTGTGACTGGACTTTTTTTAAAGTGCTGGATAGTTTTATGGCTGCTATTGATTAATAAGGCTATACCAAATGACATCCCATTCAGCTTACAGTCAAAATGCAGTCCTTAGTCTGGAGGGTAAGACAGCCAGAAAAGAAGAGCCAGGCAAACACCATGATGTAATCAGTTGGATGAGTAATGGGGCAGTCTGACTTTCATTTGTTTGGGGCTGGCAATGTCATTAAGCCAGCCTAGTGGGCTTGTCTGAGTTGGGACAGGGAAACTGGTCCTGGGCTGTCCGCACTGCCCGCATGGTACAACATCACCTGCTGGGTGGACTCTACTCAGCATGGCCAGTGGTCTAATCTGTCCATGTACTTTCATCAAACAAATAAATACACACCTACAGAGGTGAAAATGGAAATGTAACAATCCTGGTGGGAAAACTGTTTATCCTGGCAGCTTGCTCACTGCTGTTTCTCCTCTGTGGAAAAATGCTGGCATCTATGCATGATGCTCTAAGAAGCTGGTACAACATACCACCATATATTAGCCTGCTTTTATCATTGTTTATAAAAGTCACAAATTTTACACCCTCTCTTTAGCCAAACAACTGAATTTCTCTGAATTGTATATATCAGACAATGGCTCTGGTATATTTGACTCCTTAATCTTTTTTATTAGCTGCATGCGGTATAGAGTGGAGTAACACCAAGATCAAGATTACAGAATCTAGGTTATCTTGTGTTTCCTCTGTTGCAAAGTCTTTTGAACAAATTATTTCTGCAGACCCTTAAGTAGAAAGTGGAAATCACTTAGCTGTTTTCAGCCCTTGAGTCATCTTTAATTGGAGACCTTTTTGTTGCAGCTCTCAGGAACTCCTTGGTGCTGGAGCATTTGGACTGTTGCCCCTGGGTTAGGGCTCTGCAGCAGATCAGTTTCCACTGCTACAGAGAGATTAATATCCAGTCCATGCCTGGGATCTGTGTATATGATGAAACTTTTATGTGTAGGTAATGTCATTATGCATGTGGATTTGGTATATTTCTTGTCATTTACCAGGGCAACAATTGAACTGCGCTAACTATTCTGGATTCTTCATTGCAATCAGTAGCCATCAGGGATTGTGGCTTCCAGAGAAGATTTAGAGTCGACAACCATTCTCCTAATTAATTTATCACAGTATATCCTGTTTTTCTATCAGTGGCGACATTGAACTGGGTCTCTTGCTATCAGTCATCCACCAGTTCCGGTAACCATCAACTCCGAGCTATGCATCCTTCTGTCAAATAAGTCTAGTGTGTTCAGTAATTATTGCAAGAACAAGGGAGGGAACTGATAAACCACATATATATAAACCACATTTGTTCATCTAACAAATTTGAAATTCCCACTGATAGCATGTTCCCAGGGCAGCTTGGAGGATTTTCACTATTAACAATCCACTCATCAGTGAATCAGAATGTGGGAAAAGGCTTGCAGGAGGTCATGTGCTAGGCAAGTCAAAACCATTAGTAATCCAGGGAACCTATTTCAGTAAAACAGGAAAGTTTTGAAATCTTATTTAATAATATTAACTAGGCAGAGTCATTAGTAAATGACACAATTCAATGTGCTCCAACTTTACATTGAGTAGGTTTTGCTGTGAATGTATCTGTGGTAGTATGAGTGTGTATATGTGTGTTAGATGCAGATATTCTGATTTAGATGCCAATTCCACCAGGAGGACATAATATTAGGCCTGTAGTGTCACCATGTTCTCATAGTCCCTACTGCAAGCATTCAAGAAAGGACTAACACAGGATGATACATGTAATATAAAAGCCAGAGTTTTATTGTATTGACTTGTTGAAAACTAAATAAAAAAATTAAATTTGGAGAGAAAAAACCAAACAGACGGAGGATCCTGACTGTAGGCTAGCCTGAGGCAGTAATGGATTTGTGGTAAGATAAACAGAAGTAAATGAACACTTAAGCAACAAAGATCCTGATTTCCTGTCAAATATGTTATAACAAACGGGACTCAGACATATAGGAAACTAAATTATAAGACGTTAAACTGTTGTGGCATTTTCCATCATGAGCAGTAAAACTCCCAGTGAATCAAGTATCCCACCAGGACTGTGACAAATAGGTACACAGCAGTGTCTCAGTTTTGAAGAAAAGAAAGACATAGGTAGGGAAATGAAAGCCTGTGTTTTCCCAGAAGTTGCTTGGTGCTCACTCACTGCTTGCTCACTCGTTTTCCCACTCCCGGATAGTGTGGTAGACAGGACTGATATCTAAACAAGAGGCAGCCCTGTGTGGTTTGGCTGTTGGTCATACAGTAATTTTGCAAATCAAGACTGTACTAAAGACACATGAACAGCTTTTATTCTAAATCAGGAAAATGAGAGGAGGGCTTTGGAAAGTGACAGTAGCCTGAGTCACTAGGATCTGATAGGATCCCCTCTGTGAGCTGGAAAGGAAGGGCAGACCCCAGTTGTTAAATTATGGCTGCACAGGAAGCCTAATGAAGCAGCAAATGTGGTTAAATATACAGATGTTCCGAAAGCCTAATGAAAAGGGGCTACTAGCTTAGCAGTACAGATTGTATTAGTCCTCCACCTGTGTGGATACAGTAGAGTAGGGCATTTTGCAATGACATGGTATATTTCTCAAAATCCTGGAAGCAAACAAATGCTCTGGACTTGCTCCTTACTCGAATTTGTTGTGCATAACTTGACACACCTTGCCTTTGTGGGGTCTGGCACTTTGATTGAAGCTAAAGGAGTTTGTTACCCTTAGTGAAAATGTGTTTATGGACTGACCACCAGAGCATGGAGCGCAGAATTACATTCAGGTGGGCTGCACAGGGGAAACACAGCATGCTGATCTCCTCACTCGCCAGGTCAGCAGTCAATACCATGGCTCAGTGGAAGGCTGGCCAGTTCCTCAGCATGAGCAGACCACTGCAGTTGTTTCTGGGGATCTTGCATTGCCCTGCTTTGTGAATGTTCCCCAGTCTGCCCCATGCTGAGAAGCAGTTTTGCTCTGGGTTGTGAGATCCTGTTTTTAAGGCAGTAATTGTATTTGCTTGCCTGGGGAATCTAGAGTGCCTGTTAGGAAAGGACTTGTGAGAAAAGCTCCAGGAGGACCTCTCCTGCCACATCTGAGGTAAATGACTTGTTAAATGGCAGTGATTGGTTTAAAATGGTGCAGCTGGAGGAGGGCTCCTGAGAGAGTCACCTGTAGCTTTGCCAAGGACTCATATCTTCAGTGAGGTGTGGGTCAGACCTGGCCTATCTGCAAATCTGAAGAATTTAGAAGTGTTGGTGATAGTACTTTAAACCTTGTCCTACCTCTGTAAAGCCTCCTAGGAACTTGCTAGCCACCAGTCTGCAAGAGAAGGCTTTATGGTGAGTGTGTTTGTACCTTCACAGTGTGCAATCCAGCCTTCTTAATTGAAGGGTTAAACATGCAGGAGGAGGAGGCAATACTTGTCCCAGCATCAGTAAACTCGGAGCAGATTTTCTGTGGGAAGCCATCTGTCAACTGGGAGTGGTGCTGTGTCAATTGATCAGCTCCACCTCCAGCTCAGCTCTCAAACTACAGATCCCTGATCTTGTAGGGTGACAGTGGGGGAGTACTGGGATCTCTGGAAGCTTTGAGATCCTATGATGGAGCCTCTGCTCTTTCACACTGTGTGAGGGACACCCTGCAGCATCTTACTCTCTCTTGCAGCAGGTAGTGATGGAGAGCCTGAGCTTGCAGGTAAAAGGGCTGTAGGAGGAAGACGGGCTTTTTCCTGTAGCCAGGGTTTCTATTTCACCTGGATGATGTGCAATGTAAGGAACTTCTGATTAAAACTTTACCTATCCCTGTCCCAAACTTAAAACTGTCTCTCAATGGCAATGCTGAACCATATTTTTACTGTTTCAAGGTAAAAAAGGAAGGTGGGAAATGTGAAAGTTCTTCAGGAGAAAAACAGGAACTTACAATGTTGTATAAAAAACCTGTAATGTTTGGAAGGGTAAAATATTCCTTTTTGGTTTTAGACTGTAATAAAGCATAACGATTCTGTAGGGTATATATATGTGTATAAAAATGGTAAAACCACCTTAGATCTGTCTCCTAATTAAAAACTTTCACTGTAACACTATGATGAAGTCAAATTCATACTCTGATAGCCCCACTACATTACTGTGAGGTGAAATTCATACTCTGATAGCTCCACTGTTCTGTATCAGTTCAGTTCCTTTTCTTTTTCCTTGACTTTTCATTAGGCATGCCTGAAAACAAGGTTGGGAAGAAAATTGTGGCTTTTGGACATTTTTCTTAGTTTGCTTTTTGTTCCCCTCAAAAGGCAGTGGATGAGATTTCTATCCAACTCTATCAGCAATTCTCCTGATTTATTATAAGAGAGACACTTTCTTCTCTACTATTGTCTGTCCTTCCTTCTTCACCCCTCTCTGAGTGCTGAGTTGGTCAGGGAATGAAGAACATTTGGCTATCCCAACTATTGGGGTGATTAAGTGCCAAGAGACATCTTGGCAAACCAGAATCTGGACTGGCTTGCACCTCCTTAATGCTCTCATTTTGAATATAAGTTGCCTCTTCTTACTGCTTCTGTAATAGGAATGCAAGCAGTTGCTCAAGAGCAATTATTGCATGCACAGCCAAGTTGCTTGTGCTTGACGTAAAGTGGGGTGCTTCCATTTCTCAGTGGAGTGGAATCGTTGTGCTGGGTTGTGATAAAGCTGTCTATTTGATGTATTGATTTTTGATGTTCTGATGCACTCTTCTTAGTGAAGAGCTCTGAATTTTGTCCCTGAGTCTTTTGGGGCTGAATTTGCTCCAACAGTTAGGCAGTGCACTCATGTGGAACGAACTGTCAGCAGGCATTTTAGTTTGACCCTGTTTAAATCACTGGGAGGGCATTACCTCCTGCACCTTGCTATCATGCTTACTAACTCCTGAGAGTGTGTGCATGTAGCCTCGAAATAGCAGTGGATTTACCACCTAGTGTCCCCTATTTGTCACTGAGGAAGCAACCAGACAAGACTTCCAGACACTGTGTGTCAAATGTTCCTCTAATTCAATAACCAGGCCCTTCAGATTTTGGACTCTCTGCTAGAAATGGTGAAAAATTGCAGTCAATTCAGAGGCTCTTATGCATAAGTGTAGAAAGGCTCTTGTTGAACTTAATATAAAACTAAATAACTAGTCATCGGTGTAGCTGCCTTGCCTTTTCATGTTGCAGTAAGGCTGAGTCTTTGCACTCTAGCATTCAGTTTGCTACAAATGGCTTTCAAAGGCACTGTGCGATGAAGGGTGTTGGAGATGCTTGTTCAGGATTTTTTCAAATTCTGGCCCATGCTGTGACAATAGTTTGATTTTTTTTTGTGCCCTCTGTCTTTTCTAATTTTCTACATAAGCTTCAAAGACATAAAGTATATTTTTTATTAGAAAAATATGTTCTTTTCCTGATCACAGTTCAGAGAGAAGGGGGTGAATTCCAGTGATAAAAAACAAGAGATGTTTTCCATATATTGAGTGGCTCCAGTTGCTGGTCCTGTTTTTTTTTTTTTTTAATTTTTTAAATTTTTTTTTAATTAGTCTTCAGTTCATTGCTGTCATCTTTTCCGTTTTCTTTTTGCATACATTTATTTTTCCACTAAGCAAAGAGCAGCCCTAAGAGAACTTTCACATGTAGGTGGTGAGCTGCATGGAGGAAGCAAACAGAGTTTAATCACCAAACCTTGTAAGAGAGGTATGGGGATCTGGGAACAAGGACTCTTTTGTATAGGATGTGACCCATAGGGAGCTCAGGAAAGAGAAACAAGCAGCTTAAGGCTGGGTATGGGATCAGGCCTTTATTTTTATTTTCTGGAGTTGCTGAGCTATAGCATATTTTGTCAATATAGGAAATGGCTATAGATAATCAAAACCATGACTAAAGGATGAATGGATAATTGATTAACTACATCCCTGCTGAGAAACAGCTTTACCTGCCAGCCTGTAGGAGACTTAATTTGGTAGAGAGCTGTTCTAAATGTGACTATCTTGAGGTAATGTCTTGAGGCACAATGAGTTTTCCGAGGTCTCAAACTCCTGAGTACAGCCTTTTATATCTCTGGTCCAGTTTTCCAGGCTTATTAAAAGAAGATGGGGCTGTTCTCATTCCTTAAAGCAGTGTTTGGATTTGGAGAACTTTGTTATTATAATGGGAATCTCTACACAGAGAGATATACTTTAATTATGGGGTTTTTGGTTTTCGGGGGATTTTTTTGTTGTTGTTGTTTTTAATTTGTGGTTGGGTTTTTTAATGATCTAATCCTATTCTACAGAAGTCAGGAGGAATTTGCAATTGCTTTTAAAATATATAAGATCTATCCCTAAGAGAGCATATTGGCAAATATTTTTTTCTCATTCCTTTCTTTCATGAATTGGACAAAAGCAGGGATTTGCATTTTTCTGGATCTGTCATAAATTGAAAGCCTGATATCTGGTGAAATCCCAGGACAGAAGAGATTACTATGCCATTGGAGAGCTGAGATCTGTATAAAACTCCTTAGAGTCTTTGAGGTTGTAAAGTGGTACAAGTTCTGATTTTTGCAAAGATTAAGTTAATGTGGTAGAAGGGTATGAGAGCAATACCAAGAAAAATACTGAGCTGATATTTCTCTAAAACATGGTGTCAACAAACCTCATCATAGTTTAGAAATCTGTTTTATTTTAATGTATTTTATGTTATTCTGAGACTGAGTCTTCACAGTTGTACTGAGAAGAACTGCACAAAACTCTTTGCTGCTGCTTGCTTTGAGAGGAACTAGTAGTAGAGAATATCAGAGCTGTTTGTATCCAATGATTTTACCTACTCTGTTTGTACTTTAGTCTGGATACTCGAACCAGAGTGATTGTCCCAAACTCAGTATCAAAGTGACTGTAGTATCAAAACTGCTGTGTATCCTGTTTATGCTACATATAAGGTTATGATAATTCTATTATTAAAGCTCTTAATTTCATTGAAATATTTTGTACATATTCTGTTTTTTTTGTCCTCACTTGTGTACCACTTGCTCTCTGTCTGTTAGAATCAGGCCTAACAGCTGAAACTTTAAGTAATTATGGCAACCTGCCTTTAAAAATACAGTAAGGACAGCTGGTCATAAAAAGGATTTTACTTCCTTCTCACTTACTTCACTTAAATTTTAAAAAGTTAAAAATCTTTACACTCTGGCCAAGATGTGAAGTAAGATTCTGACTGTGTGCCTACCCCTTTATGCTCAATGGATTGACTAGAAAGGCTGTTTATTTTCTTTGACCTATTCTTGTTTTCTTTTTTTTTTCCTCTTCCTCTGACTTCCTATTCTAGGATGAGTCATCCATGTTCTTCCAGTTTGGCCCATCAATAGAACAGCAAGCCTCTGTCATGCTCAACATCATGGAAGAATACGACTGGTACATCTTCTCCATTGTCACTACTTACTTCCCTGGTTACCAGGACTTTGTGAACAAGATCCGCAGTACCATTGAGCACAGCTTTGTGGGTTGGGAACTGGAGGAGGTCCTTCTGTTGGACATGTCCCTGGACGATGGGGACTCAAAGATCCAGAACCAGCTCAAGAAGCTCCAAAGCCCTGTTATCCTCCTCTACTGCACAAAGGAAGAGGCCACCTACATTTTTGAGGTGGCCAACTCAGTGGGTCTGACAGGCTATGGTTACACGTGGATCGTGCCCAGCCTGGTGGCAGGGGATACAGACACAGTGCCATCTGAGTTCCCCACCGGGCTCATCTCTGTCTCATATGATGAATGGGACTACGGTCTTCCTGCCAGAGTAAGGGATGGAATAGCCATAATCACCACGGCTGCTTCTGATATGCTGTCTGAACACAGCTTCATCCCTGAGCCCAAGAGCAGCTGTTACAACACCCAGGAGAAAAGGATTTACCAGTCCAACATGCTCAACAGGTAAGGGAAAGAGCTAAGCCAGCCATACAAAAGGGTGGTCAAAGACAACCTCTGATACCAGCACATTTCTGCTAGGCATGGGGCGCTTTGGGGCAGAAGATGGTGTTGGTCAGAACTGGGCAATGGGGAAGAGCTGAGGGTGAGACCTATGTTGCTGTGCATCTTGAGTGCCAGTGTTGTCACCTCTTTAGAAAGCCCTCACACAACACAGAGGGCAAGTCAGCATGAGGAAAAGGAATAATGAAGGCATAGTCCAACAATTCAAGTGTACCCCTCAATGCACAAGTTTTTGCTTTCATAATAGCTCTGAACTTCTTGAGGTGCCTTTGCATGGCTGTGTCTGCAGCTCACAGGTGGGTTCTTGCTGCAAGCAATGGGAATGTTTGTGTTGAAGTCTAGAAGGTGCCAGCTTCTGTTCCAGGCACTAGCACTATGTGAACAGGTGTCCCTTACAGGTGATGGCTGTGTAACCTACCTGGAACAGTTTCATGGCAACTGTTGTCTGAACACCAAGTGTCCTTCTGCTTTTCATTAGCCCTGAATTACAGGATAGAAGGAAGTGCAAAGAGATGTGGAGAATTAGAGCTGCAAAAAGAGTTACAGCCATCAACTCTGCTCAGATCTTGCTTCATACTCAAAGCCTTTAAAGACCTTGGATGTCTTAAGAATCTGGTTTACCTCAGAGGAGGACTTGTGCTGACACCCTGCTCTTTGACACTTCACTGGCTGTTGTCTGCTGGGTGTTTTGGGTACTGTTCTTTCTTGTGTACCTTATGCAGAAAGCCTAGTACCTCGATTAGAACAGCACATTTTTCCAAATAGAAAAGGGTATTTAAATATAGGGGAAAACCTGTTTGAATAAATGTCTTCTTTTTATCCAAATTCAAATTTTCCCAACAAACAGTGCTAAAGCATCTCTTTAAGGGCATAGAAGAAGCTTGTGGTGGAGCAACCTCTAGAGCAGCACTCTGATTACTAAATGTTCCTTTTTGTTCCAGATGGAGTTTTAGCATGTAGCAAAGCAACCCAGATAATTAGACATGGAATCCAGATGTCCCCTGATCTGCTCAGCTGTCATTGTCCAGTGTTTTACATATAAAATCCTTGGACATATTAGATCCTTTGTGGTGAGAAAAGGAGAATCCAGGCAGTAGCCATCAGGCCACACAGAGCTCAGTGTCTTTGTTCATTTGTCATGTTGAATCACTGAGCAGTGCAAATGTGATGGATTGTTCTGCATGCTGTGACCCCTCACTGTCAACTTTACTAGGCAGATAGAGGGACAAAGGGACAAGGAAGCAGATTTTTGCTTTGCCTGAACGTTGGGGACTGTGTGAGAATGTTATTATTTGGCCCAATATATTACCCATATTGCTATTTGTTTTTTGTCACTATGATCCATTGGCATATTGCCAGGTCTTATTGCTTTTACTTCCTCTTACCCATGCTGTTTTTTTCTCTATGTAGGCTTTGAAACTACCAAAAGGTGCCCAAAGCTTTTATCTCTTTCCTTCCCAGCTAGGCTTAGGAGTAAGGGTCTTTTCTGCTGCTCTTTTGAGTCATCACTGAAATGATTAAGCAGGGAAAATATATATAGTGTAGACAAAGTAATGAGAAGTAACATCAAAGCAGGCTTTTGTTCTACCTTTCCAAATGAGGAGGGTTTCTGGGGGAAGCTCTATTGTGTCTTTTCAGCAATTATCTAGAAAACAAAACTTTCTCTGCTATGTGATGCAGCGTTCTGCAGAGACCTTCTGCTAATGAGTTCTGTTGACGCTCTGTTAGCCTGTGCATAACATCACACCCATAGAGCTCTGCTGCTTCAAGGACCCAACATGATCTCTCTGCATAGCACCTTTTTGCATTGTTTAGAACTTGCCAGCTCAGAGACTCTTGAGTGTAGATATGCCAGCACTGTTGTGCTGTGTAGATATGCCCTGTAGCCTTGGCACCCCACATGGAAGCAGTTTTTATCACTTGTGAAGATCTTAGCTTTCTTTTCACCTTTGTGGCCCGAATCATGCTGTTACTGCGCCCTTGTTGGCGCTGGGTGCAGCATTCACAGGAATGAGTGCCAATATGTGTAGATACTCCCAGCTTAGTTTGGGTACTGACATCAGTCTCACTGAGAAACACAGTCAAATTATTCAGTGCCAGGCTCTGTTGTGCCACTGTGTAGATAGCTGCAGGCACCTGAGCTAACTCAAAAAATAATTACCCTTTTGTAGTTAATTACACTTTTGTAGTTACTTGTGAGCACAGTGCAAATTTTCCTCACATGGTGCTGGCCTGTGAAGGGGTTCTGACCTTGCCTCCTTTTCCCCCCACCTCTCCATGTCTCCACACTCTGTATTTCCAAGAGAGATGGTTAAAAAGTTTGACTTCAGTGAGTTGGGTGCTTAGTTTTTTATTTAAGTCAAATTACTTTCAGGCACCTTTTGAAGTTTAAAAGCTAGTGGTGTCTGAAATAAGCCATTGCTTTTAGAAATTGAAGGGTTCAATAGAAATTGGATGGCTTCAAGCTCAGCCTCATGCCTGAAGTCTGTGGAGAAGAGGTAGAGGAGAAGCACAAGATATGGAAGGAGGCAATCATGAAGATGTGAGTTTACCTCACTGAGCCAAAACCCACAGAGATTAATAGCTGTAATCTGTGTTCATACCTTCAAGTTCCATTGAATTTGCTGGAATTTGCTATGTGCTAAGCTTTAAAATTCTGATTATAAGTTTTGTCTGTGTGGGATATTACAGATTCTGCAGACCTGGCTACTTCATACTTTTCCTAACTCCTTCCATCTATTAGGATCCCACAGTATTTGTGCACGCCACGTAGCAGCAATACCTGCATGTCTGGCAGCTGGCTTGGCTCATTTTGGACTGGACTGCAGGTTCTGGAAAGCTAATTTTAGCCTTGCTCTGAACCCAGAAATACTATATTCAGCCATCTGTAACTTAAAGTTCCCCCTCCACATGCCTACACAGAGTAGAGAAATGCATGTATGAGGGTTTAATGTCTGGGGAGACAAAGTGTATGTGTATGTGACCTCAGATAAAGCATCACCACATAGCTACTGCTTCAGAAACTCTTGAAGGTAATCCAAAGGGGTCCAATTTACTTCAAATCCATAGCTGGGGAGGCAAAGCAATAAAGGAATTTTCCCATTTTATTCTTTGGAGAGTGACACATCCAACTAAAAAAATGTGCAATTTAGTTCAGCTGGGGCACACTATACACTGACTGTGAATTAGTCATTTCCCAAGCTCTTCCATTGAACTCTGACCATTTCTTAGTTTTTTCACTTGTCTTTCTAAAAGAGCAGTTGTTCTGAATGCAGCTAAAATCAAATGGTTTTGCTCAACATGGTATCAGTGGTTGATGTGGGTATATAATGGAGTAAGGAGAAAATGAACTGAATGTTGTTCAGATTCTCCATATCTTTCCACCTTTTTACACTGACACTTGTTCATTTTTGCAAGAACTTGTGCAAACGAAGTTTCATTTGAAGTATGGCTGTAAGTACAAAAATAAACAAGACAGACTGTAATCTAAATGCCATTTCTTGACAATGTAGGTGTTTGGTCTGCATCTTCTTGTATCACTAATGGTCGCATAGCAACTGCTTCTGTCTGTTTTGAAACTGGTTCTCTTTTGTGTTAGACTGGAACTGCAGAAGTATGATCACGACCATTGAACATTCTGGCTTTTGTCCAGTAAGTGAACCTGCTGATGAGATAACTCCACTAAAGAGTAGCAAAATGATGCTTTGGGAGAGTTTTGTTCTACAAGGTTTGTTAGTTATCTTTTTTGAATGATTTTTGAGGAATTTTTCCTCTAGTGAGGGATTTATCTCAATTTATGCTGATAATAGGCTTAGGTGGTAATTTGGAGTCCAAATATCCAAATGCTGTTTCCCAGTTCAATTACAGTCTTTAATTCTTTGTTCTGTTTGTAATAATTACCTATTCATTTATTCCTTCATTGTCCTAGAAAAAAATCTGATCTGAATATTTCAGTCTACCAAGTCTATAGTTATCCCACTATCTGGTCTTCTGGGCACCCAGCAAAACCACTGTGTGCTCTGCTCTTTTCTACTGGATGAGAAGATCTCAAAGGTTGGGAAGGAAATGCTCAGATGAGGAGTTCTTACCTCTTGGCCCTTCCTAGGAGAGTTGCTAGGCTTCCAGGCATCCCACAAAGCTCATCTTTTTCCCTTCACCATGGTTGCTGAGGAGTGAGTGGGAAGAGGTGGATGTGTTTATAGGCAGCCTTCTGCTTATTTCGTTATTTTAATTGATGGGACAGATTTCCTTGAGCTCTGGATTGGTGCTTCTCATTACATTTTAGAAATGGGAAGAAATAACTAAATGACAGGAGTATTCTTAGGAGTGGAATTCAGAGATGAGTCATGAGAAAAGAATATAATTTCTGGCACATATTTGAGGAATGGAAGCTCAGCTGTTTTGTATGGATATTCACAGTCTTCGGGCTACGTAAGCTGTGGTTTTATTGTAGCCTTCAATGAGACCTGGATTCTTTCTCCTTGTAGTCATGGCTGCTTGTGAATGCTGGGCCATAACTACTAGTTTGTTGTTGTAGGGTTTCTAATGAGTTCTCCACTGATTGGCTTTAATAGTCTCTCATTTAACACCAGGCTGCACACAGCAGATTTCATTTTAATAAAAAGTGCAGTGGAGCATTTGCTTTAGAATTAAAATACAAATGTGGAATTATGCCACCTTTGCAAAGAAATACTTTTAGAGGGAAACAAAGTTAGGTTAAATTCTGTACCTCAGATTCTTCAAATAGGAAAACAGCTGGCAAGCTTGCTCAGTGCATTGTTTGGACATGACACTTCCACTCTGGGGGAAGTAACATTCATCTGTAGTTTTATCTTGCAAAACAGATAAGAAATGCAGAAGAACCTTTGAGTGCTTGGCAACTGTTTTTCCTGGAACAACCAGGGCGAGTTCTGTTCTCACATGGCCACATTTCCCCAGTAGAAACTAGGAATTGCTGGGGCTTAGATACTTCAACAGTGAGTCAGTGAACAGAGAAAGTTCTTGCAATTGGGTTGTACAAACAAATTGCTTCCCTGGAAACTCAAGACCATATGGGCTGTACGTATCCCTAAAAAAGTGCAGTGCCCTTTCAGGATATTGTGTCACCCTGATACCTGTGGGCAGCACCATACCCGTAGCACCCTGGGCCTGTTTTCCCCAGGTTAGTGTCAAGGATAGTGCCCAGACAACACCTTTCCTTGTTTCTCTGGTCTCTCTCAGCCCACCCTCCTGCCCTCTCCTCTCTAATGATGGCAGCCATCACCTTCCATGCCAGTTGCAGGGGACATCATATGTAATTTACAGATATTGCCTTGGAGCCACTCTGTGCTGTCTCCTGGTTGAGTGGGTCACACACCTTCACAGAGTGCAGTAGGAGAGTTGAGGGCAGGAATGGACAATGGACCATTTGCACTGTTCTTTCTTCATTCACAGAGGAGCCCTGTCTCGCTCAGTTTGGCAGGGCTACATCTACCTGCTTGGAAGCTGGCTGGAAAGCAAGCCCTGCTCCAGCCCTTGAATCCTGTGGCGCTCAGGTTGTGGCAGGCACGGTGCTGGGACTTGCTTCTTAATGCTGGGGAGATGGTGAGGGAAGGTGTAAGTGGCATGTTCCCAGGGATGCAGAAGTTGCCCTTTTCAGAAATTTGGAGGGTGAAGTATCATATATAACTTTTGACTTTTTGGAGCCTTTAGGCCCATGTCTAGTTAGCAGCTCATTATGTTCCCACTGGTTGGTGTGTCCTGCTGCCGTCAGGCTGGTGCAGAGTGGCAGCACGTGGTGTGAGCGCTGCTGATGGATTAGACATCCCTGATGCTGAAATCTGCTTGTTCCTGTCACTGCTCCAGCAACAGCTGGAGGTTGGGGCTGGCCTGTACTTCCTGCCTCTGTCAGGGTCTCTCTGCCTCCCTGCATCCCTTGCTGCACACCATCTCGCTCTCTGTGTGTACTGCCATCACTTTTCCTGTCCCTATCTTGCATCTCCTATTGCATTTCATTTGCTCTGTGTGCAGTGCTGGTGAAAGGCGCTGGGTTTGTTGGCTTGGGGCTACTGGATATTCATGTTGCCTGGTCAGGAGGTGAACAGTCGTGTGCTACCACATCTTGGAGGAAGTGTTGGCTTCTTCTGACTCCTTTTTTTCCTGTCACTGGAGAGGAATGCTGAGGGCAGTTTGTAACATACTCTTGATCCAAACCTCCCCTGTACAGGTGGGCTGGTAAGGGTGCTGGATGCAGAAGAGCAGTCTGCATCTGGCTGTCCTTTAGCTCTTAAGCAGTCCTGCTTGGGCAGTGGGAAGCACAGCTGTCCTACAGTGGAAGGACAAAAATCAAACTAACTTGTATGCTGGTAGGACACTGGAGATCCCTGGCTTCTCAGTGGGAATATATGATGGCCCAGCAAAAATGTTTGTTTGTCAGCAGGCACCACAGGATGCCTTACTCCTGCATAACTGAGCTTTGTCAGAGGGGGAGAGGAGGTACTTGCTCTGTGTGGACAGTTGGGTATTTCAACCTCTTTGTAATTAAAATAGGCTCACAGAATCACAAAATATTTTGAGTTGGAAGGGACCCACAAGGATCATCGAGGCCAACTCTTAAGTGAAAGGCCTGTAAATGGATTGAACCTGCAACCTTGCTGATATTAGCACCTTGCTCTAACCAACTGAGCTAATAGAAGGGTTCAAGTAAAGTGATGGGTTTTTGGCAAGGGTTGTCTTTTGATTAAAGGACATACCCTTTCATAAACGCCTCCAAAATCCACCAGCTGGGAATGAATTTTGGTATGCACCATCAGTTTCCAGATGGGAAAATGTCCATGTTCTGCTTCCAGCCCTCTGAGACATCATCTGCTCTGCAGCCAAGTCCAATTAGTGCTAGTACTATGGCAACTTCACTTGCTGGTGACAATATGTTTTAATGTGTGCCTTCAGACTCTCTCCACTCCCCATGGAAGGTGAGTCAAAATCCTCTGTGGTGGAGCTTTGAAACCACAAACCTGGTCTGGTTCACAGTTTAGCACCAGCTATGCCATTGCTGATCCTGCTTTGATCACAAAATGCATTTAGGGTGCTGTGGGCTTGAAAGAGCCTCAGGGAATCTGAAAACCTGCTTTAGCAGAGCAGTGGAGGGAAGGTGAGAAATACCCTTTTTCCTTCAAGAACTGGCTTGATGGGCACATAGATATTTTCTGGCTTGCACACTTGCACACTGATGTCTGGCCATATGTGGTTTCAGAACATGTGCTTTTTTTTTTTTTTTTTCTTTCTGTGAGAAATGTAGTGGGGTTTTGGTGGTTTTTTTTTTTTCTTTTTTTTTTTTTTTTTGTCCCTCTCTCCTCCCCTCAGACTTAATGTTCTTACTATCTTTCAAGTTTTTAAAAATAGGAACTGCTGGGTTGCTATGGCTCCCTGTGCAGCTCTGGAGAAGCTTTTTCTTCTCTTTGATGCAATTTGGGTTCATGACTGGGTTTGACAAGGGCTGCTTGCACTAGTGCTTGCTCCTGGAAGACGCGGGAGGGGGAGAAGGACGATGACAGCCTTTGTGTTCACTAAAAAAGGGAAAAAGATTAAGTCAGGTGACCTTGGAAAAAAGTGGAGGTATTAACCCTGGCGTGTCTGCGATGAGGTTTTTTTTATGTTCTGCAGTTTTAACACTGTTCCTGTGGTTTAACTTTCAGTGGGGTGTCCTTTTCCCCTTTGTCTTACATGCTTGTGTGATGGAGCTGAGCCCTGTCAGACAGCTGCCTGCTCCCCTGTGGAAGCACCTGCTGTTCTGTGGCTTTTGCCATCCATGCCTTGTCCAAGAGATTGTGCGTGGTTAAGTGCTTTTCTGAATTGAGGCTTAGAGCACTTCTGACTAGATGCTGCTGATGAAATTCCTCTCAAAATCATCGCTTTAAGGGTTACTCGAGTCTTGCAACCACATTTTGGGAAAATGTGGATCTGCATATCTGTTGGGCAGCTGAATACTTATCTGAAAGGGACCCTACCAAAGTTTGCACAGGTAACAGGTTTGGAATACCTGTTACCTGTGCAGAATCCAGACCTCTCTCTGCAGTGTACATATCTCTCCACTGGCCTATTTTCAAGTAGCAGTAATTTTTTGAGTACATTTTTTTTTATGTAGCAAATTTTATTTTCATTCACAGTCCAAAGGTGAACAGTTTTTGAAATATCTGAGCAAAAAAAATCCCTGTTCATCCAATTTTGAGTTAAGAGAGTGTGAAATGGATGAATTTGTTCTGCTTTCAAATAATTAGCCAGCAGTGGGGCTTCTGTTAGTGTGGACAAATAACTCAAAGCCAGCTTCGCTTCAAACTTCAGAAATCAGTTTGCAGTGTTAGACAAGGGATTCCTGCTTTGCTAGGGTTAGAAAATGTGATTTTGAATTTAATATAAACATTTGAGGGTGATGTATGTTACCTTAGTGTAATTTTTTTTGTGCTGTACATCCGTTGTGCACTATATTTCTTGAAGTATTTGCATGGAATATAATCTAGAAATGTGGTGCTTAGAATGCTTGAATGTGAGTGAAATAATAACAGAGAAAATAGAAATAGTGGAGACCTGTCAGCTTGTTCAGTACACCCTACTCTGTCATTTCTGCAGCATGTTCTCTCCTGATTTAAGTAATAAAAATGTCCCTACTCAAGCCTGCAAGCACCTTAATGCAAAATGAATATTAAAATCTAACCATAGTTGCCCTTGAAATGATCAATCAGACTGAGTGCTGCCAGCCATCTTCATACAAAAAAAGTTATTTTTCGCCCCTGTGGAGAGATTTTTGCTCTTGTTATATCACACCAAACAGATCTTTACCCCTGTCTTGATTGAATAAAGATGGTAAGGTGATTGGGCCTCCCCTTTGCAGTAATGTACCATGAGAAATGGTGGAAAAACAGCTTTGGTGAACTCAGTGTTGGCCTTTGTTAAGGATCTGGAGAGACAGAAGATAATCAGATGAAGAGTTCACCCTCTTGATGGTGTGGTCATGGTGGAAGATAGCTGCCACAATGGACTGAAAACCTGTGAATCTGTAGCCTGACAGTGGTTAAAAGTGCACAAATGCTGACTCGATGCTGACTTCTTTTCTTGGTTTTTGAAGCTGTATTAAAACGAGATGGAAATAAGTTTTTAGTGTCTTGCCCAGTGTTCTTCCCTGTATTATTAGTGTCACAAATGAAATAATTTTTCAGCAAGATGGCTACCTCCAGTAGCAGTGTCAGCAACTTACATTTATTTATGATGGTTGTAGCATCTTTTATCTGCAGTTCCAAAGCACTTTACAAAGTAGAAAGGGATGGGGGATGGCTTAATTCAAAATTATTTCAAAAAATGCAGCCATCTCCAGGGTGAAATAGAGGAACTGTTTAACAGACTATAATATGAGCTGGAGATGAATACTGCACCTCACTGGAGCTGCACGAGGAATTTCAGCTGGCAGAATGAATTTACTAGAGGTGGATTTTCATCAAGACATTGGGGGTGTTTAATGAATGCAAGATATTAGCAGCAGTGCCACACATGCCTCTCTTATGCCTGTGTGCAGCAGGCAGGCAGCAGCTCCAGAAGTGGTGTCACAAAGGAGGTTAGCAGCTTTTCCAGTGTGCAGACTTCAAGAGCAAATGACATCTAATTTCAGTGACCTTCTTCATCCCAAGAGAATGACATGTTTTGAGCTGATATATCTAGATTTTACATTGATTATGTGCTTATTTTCCCTGGAGACAGCCCTGGGCAGTGGGAGATATCCAGAAAGGCTGCTGTGGTTACAGACAAGTGGTAACCAGAACTAGATGGAGAGCAAAAGGGTTGACTGCAATAAAGCTCTGAGAGGTTTTAGCCACATGGGTAATAGATGTCATATATAACAGATGATCCTCCCAAAAGGATACTTTTCATTGCTTTCTTCCCCCTTAAAATAATGTGTCACAGGCCCTGTGAGTGACATGAGATACCTCAAACAGATTGCTGGAAGCAATTCTTTCTACCTTCTTCACAGAGATGCTGATGTTGTCCTTCTGCATCTGAGTGGTGACGTGTGGCATGGTGAGTGCGTATGAGTGCTGGTACTTAAGCCATGGTAAAATGCTCTTCAGCATCACCAAGGGACCGTGAAGACTTTGAGGTGCAAAATACAGATGCTTACAGCCTCTGAATAAATCTGAACATCTAGCAACTACTCTTCAGTATGCCTAGTGTGTATTCATGTCAAAAAGCTGTTCTGCAGGGCAGTGTGGGATATTGGGCTTTGCAGCATTTGACTTGCCTGGATTCAGTTCTGCATGCTTTGCTGCCCTTGTCTCAGTTTCCTTTTCCTTTCCTTGCAGGCATGTAGCTGAGATACTGGGGGCTTTACTTGCAGATCTATTTTGGCTTTTATGTAGCATTGAGATGGAGAAGGTCTTGCTTTTTGTAAATGTGAGACTACGGGTCAGATGATTCACAGAATCACAGAGTTTGAGTTGGAAGGGGACCTTGAAGATCATCTAGTTCCAAGCTCCCTGCCATGGGAGGGGACATCTTCAGCTAGACCAGATTGTTCAGAGTAACATCTTACCTGGTTTTGAACACCTCCAGGTGTGAGGCATCCACAGCTTCTCTGGGAAACTCGTTCCAGTGCCTCACCACCCTCACAGTAAAGAATTTTTTCCTAATACATTATCTAAAACTACTGTCTTTCAGTTTGAACCCATTCTTCCTTGTCCTGACGGTACATGCTCTTGTAAATAGTCTTGCCTCGTCTTTCCTGTTAAGTTCTCTTCAGGTACTGGAAGGCCACAATTAGGCCACCCCAAAGGCTTCTCTTTTCCACATTGAACAATCCCAATTCTCTCAGCCTTTCCTCATGAAAGAGGAAATCCAAAGAGTGCCTTGGAGGTAGCACCAAGCCACAGTGGAAAGATGATAGCTCTGGAAACGGCTACAGTTTGACTGTCTAGAGTGAGAAGTTTACTTATTTTACTGATTTGTAATTTTTTCTCTCAGCAATTCTTTATGGAAGGCTCAAGTTTGAATTGATGAAGGCACAGGCTTAGCAATGCTGTGAAATTGATTTGGAATAGTTTATTATAGTTCCATGAAATTGCTTAACAAGGAAGTTTGGCAGAGTGAGGGAGCCAAATGAGAAAAGCATGGTGCTCCTAACAGTGGATGGCACTGGGAGACAATGTAAGCCAGTAAGGAGGGTATGGAGGCTTTCAGGGGTAGGATTAGCCACAGGGGAGAGGAGAGCTGCCCAAGTGAGAGGCATCTACCAATTTGCATTGCAGATCAGGCTGGTTTGCATTGCTGCTGCTTTCCTCCCTTTTTGTCACCTTCTTCTGGATCCTCACAAAGCCTGCAGAAGGGGTTCTGCCTCTTGGTGCTCAGCTGCAGCAGCTCAGAAACATTTGCTGCAGCCAGCAGTTGTCAGTGTGGAAGCAGGTCCCCAGAGAAGGGCACTGACAGAAAGGGAGTGTGGGGATGTGGTGCAGGTGGAGAACCACTTGGGGAAATATAAAGCATCACTGAGTTTGGTTTTAGAGCACTCACTGTGAAGGACATGCAGCTGGTTCTCTTAAGTGGGAGGGCTGTGGGTGGCACTGACTTTCATTCCTCTGTGTGGTTTGGAGCTTGCCTTGCCTTTTCACATGCCACAGGTCAGAGCAGCAGTAGTACCCAAAACCAGACAGTTGCATGGCTGCTGTGACTTTGGCTGTGGCTATTCTGCTGAAGCTGAGCAGTGGGAACTCCTATGCCAGGAAATCCCAGAACCTCTTCCTGTAATCTGAGAAGTCAAGGGAAAGCAGCCATGTAAATTTATCACATTTATGACAGAGGTTCATGCTGAAAGTTTATTTAAGTATCAAAGAAAGCTGTAGCACCTAGGGGTCTTGTCTAGTGATGGCTGAGTGACAAACAGTCCTTGGTCCACTCCCCTCACCATTACACAAGAAAGGAGGAGTTGGGCTGATCAAGGAGACAAACATTGTTGTGCCTGTGGCTATTTACTTATTTACTGTACATCTAGGAGGATGCTGCACAAGACCATGGGCCTCAGTCAATTCTTAGGGTATTGAGGGTATTCTCAGTATTGCAGTAGTCTGGTAAGGTGTCAAGGAGCCAGCTTGGTACCACCTGGAAGCTGTGGAACAAGTTTTTGTGTAGTGGCATGTGCTGGTGGGACTGTGAATACTGTGGACAAACTGAGAGAGGTCTGTTTTGCAATAATGACTCTTTGGTAACAACTTTGGTAACAACCTTTACTGATGTAGACCTACGTGAAAAAGCTTGTTTTCCTAATGAAGTCCTTATGTCTTGGTTTTGCAATGTCTGTTACATATTTCACCACTACAAATGCTATTTCTTTATGTTCCTTCTTCAGGCCAGGAATCCTTTATTTCCCCCTCCTTTTGTCTTGTCATCAGGCATGGGAATGGTAGGCTTGTTCTGGCCAGTGGGTGCAAGGGGAAATTTTGCATTATTCAGGATCTGTTCTTCTGCAGTGCTTCTAAAGAAGGATATAAATGGTGGGTAGTCAAATAGAGAAACAGAGGGGATGGAACAAGTACTTAAATGCTTGAACTAACAATGTTTTTACTTCCTCCTCAATCCACTGATCCTAATGGGTTTCCCACTGTTTGCCTAAGAGAGAGCTGAGAGGCGTTGGGAATGGGATGTTTATGACCTAGATCAACCATAATCCTTGCTAACTGACATTTTATCTTTCTTTTTTATCATAATTTTGGGGCAGGCTTGCAGGTTTACATTGTGGAAGGAGAGAACAGGAGGTCACAGGGGAGGCCATAGCCCATAGGCAAGGCCTATTGCACCAGTGTTTCCATGATTCCATGCTAATGGTGTTTTGCAAATAGCCAGGGATGAGCCCACTGCTCTTGTTATCAGTCATGCCCCATTTGTGTGTCTCTGTGTCCCTCCATCACTCCCATCTTCCACCTTCTTATCCTTCCCTCATTAGATGAATCTTTTCTATAGAAATATTAAATCTTAGCTTAAAACAGAAGAACCACCCCATTTTTCCTACCCCCTTTCTTTTCTCTTTCATCTTTTCTTCCCATGGAAGTGTTTGAAGTAGCACAAGTTCCCGAGAAAGGCATTTTTTTTTTTCTCCCTTTGTGCTTTGGCTCTGTGTCCCTTCTTCATAATATCTTCTCTTTGTTATTTTGTTCTGCCTGCCTTCTCTCTCTGTTTTCTCCCCATCTCTCAACCCTTCTTCAAGGCTCTTTCTTCATTAATATGTTAATTTCTAGCCCAGGAATTCTTCTTGCAGCTCACTGTTCACCAGGGAGAGCTAGAGGAGAGAGCCAAGAGAGAAAAGGGAGAGAAAAAAATAAGAAAAAGGAGTGAGTCAGTAACTTACAACAGGACAGGACAAGGGGTGTTAGCAAAGGAGAATATTGCACTGACAGGTGTCATGATGCCAGGAAGAAGATGATTATGCACAGTTTTGGACTGGACTGGTCTTTGTCTATTGTTTTGACATGGTCAACTTCTGAAGCTTAATATTAGTAGGAAAAAAAAAAAACCTTGAAAATTAAAGCTCTGAACTATTTTTTAAAAAATAGTTTATTTTTGGCATTTTCTAAGTTATGTTCCCCTCTGCACAGAATTTTTTTAAAAATCAGGCCCTACTCCCACCCTGATATGGTCTCTTTGTTTAGTTTGTCTGTAAATGCCTGATTTATTGTCTGTATGGTCTTTGCATAAGGCTTTGGGCATATTTTGCAGGATGAACAAAACCATACCAGAAATTCTCGGAAGGTAGTTTTACTCCAAAAGATGTTTTCAGGTGAGAATTAGGGAATTTTTAAACTGCTGTTCAGGTAAAGAGGTATGAATAAAGATTATAATACTCCAGAAGTTATATAGCAGTGAAAATGTTAGGGGAACCTGGGGTTATGAGGAGCATGACAAGTGCCATTAGAGACAGGTGTGATGAGTCAAAGTTTCCCTTTCTGCCTCCCACCAGTACAGTTACTGGGTGGAAGGTTGCAAAGAAAGAAGAGATGGAGACAGGCATCGCTGCATCATGGACCAGATCTGGGAAGGATACAGCATGCCAACATTGTTGCAATTTTGCCCTGAAATGAGGTTACCTCTTTGCTGTTTTATATCTAATGAAGAGAGACCTCTGTCTGTGCTCGTAGTGCTAGGATGGTGATTGCCCAAGCAAATAATTAGCGATGCAGTAACGAAAGCTGGTGCCGGGGAGCCGGCAGGGTGGGTGGGTGGTGGCTGGAGGTGAGAAAGCAGGTCTCAGGAAGGGCATGTGGTAAAGGAGAGAGACAGGAAAAGACAAGCTCTGATACAGTGCTGCAAAACCGGTATGAGCTGGAAGAAAAATAACTGGGGAGGAAAACTCAGGGGGACTCTGCTACAATGTTCTGAGAAGTCCAAGGCCCCCAAGCCAAGAGCCTTTCATATATTGCATGCACACAACTGTGTCAGAAGAATGTTATTTAGGTTGCAAAGGCAAACACTTCAAACAGAAGAAAATGAGAGAATTAAGGCTGCAATCTTAATTTGGCATTCTTGTGTCTATGCATTATAGAGCAGTAGTTTCAGTACTATCCTTCAGGACAGGACCCCTGCCTTCTTTCTGTATGCACGATGGGTAATATTTCCTGACGGAGCAGCGATCCAGTGTTTCATTTCCTTCACCTTGCTTAATGTGTATCTTTAAGCTTTGTATTGTGTGTGCTTTCACAGGCTGCTGAGAACTGAGGGCTCTTTGTCTCAAGGTGTTATCTGTGGCACATTAGGCCAGTATCTTGGTACATCTTGAAGTTCATGGATTTTCACCCTACTCCTACGAGATGAGAGGACACAAGCTACTTTATGTAAATCCATTGTATAGGCAGGGAACTGAGGCGCAGCAAGATTAAGGTCAAAAATGTCTATTAATTTTTCATGGCCCATCTGAGACACCTAGAATCTCATTATTCAAAGTACTGATCATTACAGAATGCTTTCAGTGTTCAAAGCAAATTTCTCTTTGTCTTCAACTCAGCAATTCTTCAATTGCCCCCTGCCAAGTCTTACCTAGCACTGAGCACCGTTTTTCATTGATTTTTTATTAATGTAGAAATGGAAATTTGGTGACATACAAGTTATATGGGCTGTTTGTTTATACCCCATATAATTGTTTATTTTTCATAAATCATATTGAACCCCGGAGAAAAGCAAAACAGTCTCCAAACCATTTCCCTTTTTTAATTTTAATTCAAATTATTTCTTTCAATATATTTGAGATGAAACACTGGATTTCAAATTCCAATTAGTTTATAACTTCAATATGTATATTTTCATTTGAAAAAAGGATGTTTGAAAATATTCAGATTCAAAAGAAGACAGGCTGAATATATATATATATATTTCTTTTAATAAATTCAAAACTTTATACTTACTGATTTGCCAAAATTGGGCTCTCAATACAGTACTTATTTTTGTTTGGAATTGCCACCAGACCAAAAAAAGGGGCCAGTTCAGCTTTTGTTAAGCATCCAGAAAATGGAGTGCACAGATTTAGAGACTCCTTGTAAAAAATCTTGTTTAAGAGAATTTACTGATCTCTTCTGCCTTCTGTCCAGTAGTAGGATGCATGTGAATGGCTTGAAGCTATGCCATGTGAGCTTAGACTTGGTGTTAGGAAAGTTTTCTTCACTAAGAGGGTGGTCAAACACTGGAACAGTCTTCCTGGAGAGGTGGTCAATGCTCCAAGCCTGTCAGTGTTTAGGAAGCATTTGGACTAGATGATTGTTGTAGGTCCCTTTCAACTGAGGTATAAATAATATAATACAATATAATAATAATATTTTGTTCTATTTGTGCCACTTTGGTCTTGTGCATGAGGTTGGGACAAATCCAGCCTTGCAGTACATCTTTCAGCTGGCATAGCAATATGATTTTCCTGTTTGTCCTAGCCATTCTCAACCTCTCACTTGATTACTGCCCACTTTCGAAACAGCTAAGTTTGATTCCCAAATTAATCTATCTAGTGCATTCAATGAGATCAGGGTTCTGCAAGAAAAATTGTTGATGCAGGACTGATTCTTAGTCATTATGCAAAATGGGATGCATTCAAATTGGTTGAATAACTATAATGCTGATGTTTTCCCTCTTTTGCATTTTTGTATTGAATAGGCCAACACTTTGCCAAACTGCATGGTTTAGTGGTCACAAACTTGTTAGCTTTTCTCTCCCACTGCTTTTCTCTCCCTCTTTTGTCTTGTCTCCACCAGCTTGCCTTGTCTGTTCTGCCCTTCTGGCTTCTTGTCCCAGTCTGGTTATCACCTAGCAAAGTTAGAATCTCTCTTATAGACAAGCAAACTAACTCCAGAACCTGGGTCTATAAAAATCCAGCCTCCACTGCTGGACTGTGTCACTTGTTTTCATCCATTTCCACTTATCTCACATTCTGACTCCTTGTCCAATCTGTCTTCCCCTCCCCTCAACTCCAACAAATCACAGTCTCTTTGTCCAAATAGTCCAGGTGTCACACCTCCCAGTTCTCTTCTTTTTTAGCCCCTTACTTCTTGCAGTGTCCCAAGTCAGTGTATCCTGATTACCTTCCTGGCTCTTCCCTGCTGCTTTGGAATTAGCCAGCCTCCTTTTCCAGCCATCTCTGTGTGCAGGGAGCAGGCACAATCATGGGAAATACAAACCCAATAGATGTATTCCTCCTTCTTCTACTTCCCCAGCCCACTCATAGGCCTTACATGAGCCTTAGACTGCAGAAGGTCCAGTCAGGAGAGCAGTATAAAAAGGATGGAGTTTTTTTTGAAAGCTCTAATAGTTTTTCTTGAACAACTGTAAATTGCAGTTTTTTTCCAAAGGCTTATAACCTGTCTAGGTTTTAACAGGTATGGAAAAAATCAGCATGAAATGAATGTTTGCTTTCCTCTCTCATCAAAATCCATGTCCCTTGAAAGCAGACAACTACAGGAGCTTTTTATAAAGGTCACTATATTTTTCTAATGTTGGTAGAATAGCTTTTTTTCCTCTTGCCTGTTTTTGGAAAAGATTGGAGCATTTTAACTTCAATCTTTGTCAAATATCAGACATGACATGAACATCTGATATGGAAAATGTCACTCTTAAAGATAAAATTTGGCATAGCTAGAGAAATCTATAAGGAAGGCTTTACCTTGGGAAGAAGAGACAGCTTGAAGAGATGGTGGTACCAGCTCCAGAAATGCAAATCTCTCGTCTGTGGACTTCCTGGAACATTTTTAGGTGGTCAGGGTAGATCTGCTTACTGGCTGAATGTGTTCTTGTAGGGTCTTAAACCTGGGTCTCAGTCAGCAAGCATAAAAACAAATTGTTTTATTTCCGTTTCAATTGAAAATTATGTTTCTTAAAAAAAGAGAGAAAAAGTGTTTACCCCAGGCTTTCAGCACCTTTAATCTTTGTTTAAAAATGTATGCCACACAATGAAATAAAATCGGTACCAGTCCACAGCATAGAAGTAAAACCAACAATCCAAACAGAAAAAACAAGTGCAAGAGTGGAAAAAAAAATCCAATCCTCCAAAGGCTGTTCTTTTCTTACTTCTCCTTCTCTCCCTTCCTCCTTCCTGCAGCCATGGGTGTTCAGCTACAGTACTGTATTTTGCAGTCCTGCCTTCACCAAAACGCATTAACTCATGCAGCTCATGAATCATCCCCAAACATGGGAAGCCTTAGTGGGAAGAAAGCAATGCCAGAGATACTGGTTTTTCTCAATTTTTTGTAAAATGTTTCTAGGACCCTAGTGGCATGTTGAGGTTACAGGCTCCAGATGAGAGCTCTGGCTGAGAGCTAGAGTGGGCAGACTGGAAGAGGCAAGTTTGGGGTCAGAATGCTGGGAGAGATTTGGCAAAGATTTGGCCAAGCATCTTCTGACACTTGTTTTCTTCTTGGAAAAAAACATAGTGAAAAATACTACTTCTTTGGACTCCATGAGAGGCATTCTGTGTTCTGGGAAGAGATTTCAGAGTAGGTGGTGCAGCTGTGAACCTCACCACTAGCCTTAGCTAAATATTCATAGACTCAAAGTATCATTTAGGTTGGAAAAGGCCTCAGAGATCATTGAGTCTAGTCATTAACCCAGCACTGCCAAGTCCACCAGTAAACCATGTCCTTAGTGCCACATCTACACATCTTTTAAATATTTCCAGGGAGAATGGCTATATCATTTCTCTAGGCAGCCTGTTCCAGTGCTTGACAGTCCTTTCAGTGAAGAAAATTTTCCTTATATCCAATCTAAGCCTTCTGTGGCACAACCTGAAGCCATTTTCTCTCATCCTATTATGGCCACTTAACAGCAATGGTGTGAGACATGTGAGATGAACAAGGTATCTCAATCTGGTTCAGTGCTGATATTATCCCTCTCCTGAGGCCATTCTCAGATAGTTCTTTTGAATTGTCCACAGCAGAAGGGCTGGGGGTTTGAGTGGGATTGAATTATGAACTGCCTTCTCATGGCAGATACGTGTTACTTCCTAGCTGACATTCAGTAGACAGTGGAGGTAACTTGCCTGGCTGATGCCCACTTTATACCTTTCTCAGGGATAAATAAAAATCTCCAGGGTTGTTATGATTCTTCTTCACATGAGCCTGAAATGCACTGAGTATAAATTGAAAAAAAAAGGCGAAACAGGAAAAAACACCAGCATCGCAAATGATGTGCAAGAGGGCTGCTGCCTGTGGCACTGCATGTATTCAATTTCAGTGTGCTGTATTTACTTCTGCTTCCCTTCTGAAAAGACAGCCTCCAGGCACTTCACTAAATGGATTGAAAGGTTTGTCTGGTTTTAATGATGCTTCTGAAAGAGCTTGTGTGTTATTCCTCCACTCAAATACTTCAGAGAGACTTTGCAATGCCTCTTGGTAAATCAGAACATTATGAATACCTTGGCATTTAGGGGCTAGGCAATTATCTGTTCTGGGACTGCTTTAGAAGGAGTGACTGGGGTTAATAAGCTAATGTTTTCTAGGAGAGGGTATCCTAATCTGGGAGAGTATGGGAACAATCAGTGGATTAATTAAGATGTGTGTAATGACATGGTATGAGCATTTAGCTTTAGCAACCACAGGAACTGGAAGCACAGTTTCAGTCTCAGGTGGGATGCTGTGCCAGCGCTGCTCAGCAGTAGCCAAAACTCTGGTGTCTTACCAACTCCTTTCTAGGTACCAATGCAAAGCACAGTACAGTGAGGGCTGCTGTGGGAAAATGAACTCCGTCTCAGCCAGACCCAATACAAAGCTCCCTTAATTATCATAGTGGAAATCTGTAACATCAGTGTGTTGAAGAGTGCCACAGAAGAACTGGCAGCAGAGGAAAACTAAATGAAGTCACAGGGATATACCTGTGTAGCTGAGATAGGGTCTGGCTCTATGGCTTTGGCAGCAGAGAGGGGAATTCAATGATTTGAATGTGCAAGGATGTAGTTTTGGTTCCTCAGCATGATAGTCATGAACCAGCATCCATGGGAAAGGAATTGGAGCAGAGTTTTTTTTTCTGCTTTCATTCCCAAGTAGACTCAGTTACGTATCAGTGGTGAAGGATGGGAGAGCTCGGGGGAGAAAAAATCAATTTGGTCCCAACAACTGGTATTATTTGTGCACACAAATTGCTTGTATTAGGGAAGAAGTCCTATTTGGTACTTCTGTGACTTCAAGGAACAACTGTTCTAGGGGTGGCAACTGTATTTTATTACCAGTACAATTACATCTATCCTTAGCCAAGTTGGGGCTGGCATTACAGCCTGCTGTGATGACACTGTTAGATGACACAGATTCAGGCTTCAAAGACTCATAGAACCATAGCATCACTGAGGTTGGAAAAGACCTCTAAAATCATTGAATCCAATCATCCTAAACTGTCAGGTCCACCACTAAACCGTGACCCTAAGTGCCACATCACCATCTACCTCCAGGGATGGTGACACCGCCACCTCTCTGGACAGCCTGTTCACTGGCTCAACTTGAAGCCATTTCCTCTTGCTCTATCTCTTGTTATCTGGGAGAAGAGACTTACACCCCCCCGTCTATGACCTCCTTCCAGAGCAATAAGATCCCCCATGAGCCTCCTTTTCTAGGCTAGACACCCCCAGCTCCCTGGGGAGGGTTTAACCTGGTGGCACCATGGGAAAGGGGCTTCTCTGTCCAGGATCTTGGGGGGTGCTCCCTGGGCTTGGTGGAGATATCTTTTCATAGATATGTTTCCTTGCCTTGAAAACAGATTTCTCACTTTCTGTGCAAATTGACTATCATGCACAGATAATTTTCTGCGCGTTTAGGAAATGGGTTAGAGGGCTTTGGAAGGCTTGGATGGTCTTGATCCTCCCCTTACAGTCTATAGCTGTTTCTTGGCCTTATTCCTGCCCTTACTCTGTACTGTGTTGTGTTATCTCCAGGAAGTACAAGGATGTTTGTCTTGGAAAAGTGCTGCCCTACTTCCTCATGGCCTCTTCTCCAGTCACTCTTGTCTTCTGTTCTTCCCATGCCATGTTATTACCAACAATCCTTTATCAGCTTCACAGCCAGAGGCTACAGGGATGCTGTGCAGGTTCAGGGCCAGCTGCTGTCCTGAGGACCACCTGGAATGTCCTGTGCAGAGCCCTAGCCACCTCCTGAAGAGGGAGGGCCAATGCATGGGGACAGCTGTAGGGGAGGGCTTGCATTGCAAACACTCAAAGACCAGTCTGTCCCATGCCAACAAGCTGTCCTCCCAGCAAGTGGCCCCTCTGACAGACTCCATTTCCCTTAAATCCCTCTTCACAGATTCTCCAGTTTGGTAAAAACATTCTTCCTCTGACTCCATGCCATTGCCCCTGGCAGATCCAGATCATCAGCTGGAGGTGTGTATGGTTGAAGGTCTGAGTGTTCTGCCCATGGAGAGTATTTTTTATGATATAAAATTACTTCTGAAAAAGGGATTTAGAGACTTTCTTCTATATCAGTATATATGACATCTTCAAATTTAGGGCACCTTCCCAGGGAGACTTTGCTTGACATCCTTATCTGAAGTCAGGCATTTAGGATTTGAGAACCCAGTGCTTTAATTGCTGGGCTTAACTAGTGGGCTTTTCTGGAGAGGGAAGGAAGGTCTTGGTGACTGACTAGAGGAAGGCAGTAAAGAGAGCAGAAGATATATGCATCCAAAAGACTGTGAATAATGATATATAATAATGGACATGGATTGTAAAAGGTTCTGTCTCTGAAGAGCACCACCTTGGCTTGAGCTTTGGAAAGTGTCTGAAAACACTTGCCATCTCACACCTTGTAAAATTTGAGCCTTGTGTGTGAACACTAACTTTTAGAATTGATGGGTCAGCAGCTGAGCCCAAATTCCTAGTGTGTCTTATGGTACCTTGTGGGCATAGAAAAGCAGCCAGCAGTAGTGTCCATTGCCTGATTTTCACTCAAGCAGAAGATAGTGATGCAGATAGCAGTAGCTACTCTGTTTCTAAGAGGTATCATGTTAAAGAGCTTGTTAATACCCTCCTACCTCCTTCCCATCCCTTAGGCAACCAGCATGGGCAGCAAGTATAAATAAGTAAGGATATGCAAAGGGCAAAATTTCATTCCAGCTCAGGGCATGTTCTGTGATGCAACGAATAAGCGCTTAGAGGGAAGGCTGGGATGGAAATCTGCAGTGCTTCTTCCAGAGCTGGAGATAATTGTTAAAGGCAGACAGAGTCGGGGTGTGGATGGAGCTGAGTGGGACTGCACGAGTGGGAGAAAAGCATGCCTGACTGACTCTGGCAATGGTGGGGGGTGCCTATTCTGGCAGCAGGTGGGTGAGTGTGTGGGCTGCAGTGAAAGTGTGGTGAAGGTGCATGATTGAATTATTAGTTTGTTATGCACGTGGCTGAGGCAGTTGCAGGGAGGAAGGTGGTCAGTGGAGCAGACTTTTCCTGTTCATCTAGTCATGGTGCGAAGAAAATACTGAGGCCAGTATTTCGAGTGGACTGTAAATCTAGAAGGACTCCCAGTGAGCAACAGCTCAGCATTGAATCCACCTTTTCAGCTCTCTGGGACATCCTTATTCCCTCTTGGGCTTTGCAGACCAGTTTTCAGCTATTGTAAATTGCTGTAGAGCAACAAATCCATTTACATCTGGGTAAAAAAAATACAAATTCTTATTCGTCCATCTGTCTTACTTTACCATCCTTTCTGCTTTGTCTTTGTTAGCTCTCCCTGGCTGTCACCTGAAGTTAAAATGAACTTTCTGGTTTCCCCCATTGGTTCTTGATTTCAGATATGGTTAGCAGTGATGCAGTGATCCTGGATTCTGGGCCATGTATGACTGTGCAAAGAGGCTGCACCGTGCCTTGGGGAGAGGGGGAGGCAGGGCTTGCCAATTTATGATGAGAAGCACCCTGAACCCAGGGTATAAACCAGTCTGAAAGCAGCAAGGATAGCTCTGAGCACCCATGCTAGAGACAAAGGACTGGCGGTGATGAGAACTAGAGCTACACAGAGGGGACTCTGGGGGTTCTGGTCCTCTCCTCACCTGGAGAGAGTTCTCCTTTTGGCCCTTGCTGTGGGTGAGGCTGCTGTGCTGGACCATGGGAGCTAAAGGCTGTGCCACCCTCAGTCTTAAATCACAGAGATGGTAGTGGGAGAGCCTCTAGCACCAAGAGGGGGAAAGCTGGAGCTTAGATGGGGAGTAATGAAGAGAGATAGATATGGGCAAGATGTGGGTGTTTCCACCTTGCATGTGCTTCCTGCAGGAATTGTGGTTCCTCTTCAGTTTGCAGGGAATGGCAGTGTGTGTGCTCAGGGGCTGGAAATGGCTGACATCAAGAAAGCTGTCCTTATCCCTGGAGTTGGAGAGGTTGATGATTTCTGGGCTAGGACCAGTTTTGTTCTCAGTTAAGCACTTCTCTCTGCAGAGCTCTTCTCTTTAGTCTATGGTTTGGATATCTACTTCTCTTTCAAACTGTGGGAAGCTGATGGGGTGTGTGATGTGTGTTTCTGCTGTGTGTATGTGAAGATACCACCCCACCCAAATTAGCTTCTGAGCACCAAAAGGCTCTAGGGCAGGAAAAGCAATTGATATTAATCTGGTGCATTCTTTAGCTGTTGGTTTTCTTTTACTGAATGAATATCACATGTCCTTCCTTCCTGCATCATCCCCCCACCACTCCCCCTGCTCTGGGCTTTACATCAGCCTCCTTAATAAGAAGTGCTCTGTTTTTAGTCTTAAGTGAGTGCCAAGCCCTTTTCTGCAAGGCTTACTGTTGCGCAGAGCTCTCATCTGAAATATCAGGCTGGTTCTTCAGGCATGCTGCACACCTGTGAAGAGCCAGCCCTATCTGAGCTACCCTGCATTGTGCATGGGGGCTCACAGCCCTCTCCCACCCCACCTCCGCTCCTTTTAGTCCATATCATCAGCAATGACTGGGAGATGGGAGTAACAAGCAGACACTCCTGCTTTGTGGTTTATAATAAATTTCTTCAGGTAGTCAGCTGTGCTGACAATGCTAGAAGAACCTCACAAAAAATCACGGGTAACAGGACCCTGTTATTAAATGAAAGTGGCAAGGATACACTTCTGCTAATCTTCACTCAGCACTGCTGAGAGTGCTTTGACATGTGTCCCTGTCAAGTGGCACTGACCTGAGCACACACCAAGAGATGCATCCTTTCTCTCACCGATGTGCCCCCCACTCAGTGGTTAGGTGCAGGGTGCTCTCAAGGCAGCGTTTGGCATGTATTTCCCAGTCCTTCAGCTGCCTCCACCTTTGTGTTTATGAATTTGTTGATATTTCTTCCATCTCAGTACTAATTTCTTGAGACTTCTTTGCTTGACCCTACCATACCTTCTTCAATATTCCAAGAACAAATAGTATTTCCTGAGGTAAAATATGTGAAAGGCAAAAGATTAAAAGGAGGAGATTTAAAAATAAAGTGTCTAATTAAAATATGGAAATAGCTGGAATATTATGGCAAATAGCTTAAAAAGAAACCATAATGGATTAACCAGCTTTCTGAATAGGACTAATCCCAGCTATTACACAGGGCTTGGTAGGAGCAATAAAAGTTCATGTATCAATTCTGCAGAGACAGGAAGTTCATTTGGACAGTGATAAGAGGGAATTGCAGATGCTCTCATATCTCTGTTCCAGGTTGGGAATCCTCAGTCATCACTGTCATCGCTAATGATGAAACCGATGCACAGGGCAGGGCTCTGAGGTGGAGAAAGTTTAATCTTTAAATTAGTTTGTCTGGCCCTATGCTTACTACTCACTCTGAGCCCTTCATCCCTCTGTTTTATACTATGTATCGTGGTGCAAGGAAAGCAACATCAGCTCCCTCTTCAATGTCATCAGCTTTCCTTCACTCTTACAGCTGTGCACATGAGCTGCTTCTGCTGTGGGTCCCTCTGCCTGCACCTAGGGCTCCCTCTGGACTGAAGGGGTGGGAGAGCAGATACCGTGGTCAGGGAGCCCAGCAGGGGGGTGGCACCCATTGAGGCTCTGAGGAAAGGATGCTCCAAAACCAAGCAAGTTCCCTTCAGTATCTAAAACATGGTTGCTTAGCTCAACTGCCCATACCCATTGACTCCGAAGTGCTGAGCTAGAAAACTCAGAAAAACTAATCCTTGCTTGTGAAGTTTTTAATATTTCACTATACTTCTATCACAGATCCAAAGGTTCTTCATGCCACAACACTCCACCTCTCCATCCAGCCATTCTACAGTCACTTTTTTGCCCTTCACTCTTTCCTCTCTTGCTTGAACCTTCTTCCCACTCTTTACCTATCATACCTAACTGTAGGATGCTTTAGTTTTTTTGTTCAGTTATTTTTTATTGTGCTATTTGTTAGAGTAACTGAAGAGACCTATTGTTTTTTGAAGATGGAGCTAAAAAAGCTCTCTGTGTATGTATCATTTGGGTATAAGAGTGGGTTACTATGACATGAAACAATAGGTGACAAGTAAGCTAATAATTATAGTTTGATGTCTGGTTGCTTCATTGAAAAATGGATGGGAGAAGATTACATAAGCTGGCCCTCTTTTGAGTGGAGGGCTATGCCAGGTCACCTGCAGAGGTCCTCTCGAACCTGAATTTCTCTGTGACTCTTAAAATCCTGTTTGCTGTAGTGATATTTTCATCCTGAGGTGTGTTATTATTTGCTTGTCTCACAGTGCGTGGCATGGTGGGACTGGGCAGTATCTGGAATATTGTTGTCTAGTCACAGAAATCCAATAAAGTGTTTTTTCTTTCATGGCCTAAACAAATCTTACTTTGCAGAAGAGCAAAAAATGGCAATTTGAAGAGCTTATCTTTAGAAGTGTTTTGCCAATCAAGGGCTGCAATAACAAATGGGGTCAAAGCCTTTACTATTTCAGAGAGCTAAATGAGGACTTGCAGCTGGAAATGGAAATGCAAAGCTGAAAATCTGGACCTATATGTGAATTTTGCAGTACAGTTTGCTTTTTTTTCCCCATTAAAATGGCTCCCTTTGTGAATCTCTGTAGGTTGTGCTAGGTCTTCTTAGTCTCTTAACTACCCATCGTAGCACCTCAGCTTCTTCCTAGAAACTCACATTTCTCACATGACTTTCTCATGTCAAAATAAAATGAATTGAAGGGGGCATAATGGAAGCTTCACTGTTCCTAATGATTTAATGTTCTCATTCCAAGGCACTGTGATTAGCCACAAGAGCCTTGATTCTGGCTTTCTGTAAAGAGACTCTGAGAAGGATTTTCAGATATAGTAAAGAGTTTGAATTTTTTAGACATTAAGAAAACAGGATTAAGAAACTCTATTTTGAATGACTGGCTACTTAATGTACCATGGCAATTGACCCTCTGGAAGCTCTGCAAGCCTAGCTTGCCTCTGATGTCCATTCTCAGCTACCCCTGTCAGAACTGCCCCGGAAGGAGTGAGTCTAGGATTGACAGATGACATTTGTAAGTTGAGAGGCCAGGGATGCTCAGAACATTATTCCAGGGCCCACTCCACTGAGCTGCATCCCTGCACAACCTCAGCTGTATTAACGACCTCTTTTTCAGTCACTGACTACTGTTCTTGCTGGCAATGTTTGTGCACGGCATTCAGGAGTCATGTGGGCCCTAACCCAGGTCTCAGTGTTCTTCTTGACCTACCCAACAGACCCCAAAGAAACCTGTAGCTTTGCCACCCTCTCTCAAGCTGTTTTCTATCACCATTGTCATATGTGGCTGTTTGGATACCAGCTGAGGCAGCATGTTTTGGAGAGGGTCAGCCTCCCCTCTTTCACGGGAGCTATTGGAAGAGCTGACTGCAAACAGATTTTCACTGCCCCAATGTGGACTGATGTCAAACAGTGCCCAATGAGAGCTGACAAGCTGACAGACCCAATCCATCAGTGGAGGATGAGGGAGGGGGGAGAGAACATCTCTTGTGCACGCCTTCAAGAGACACAGAGCAATTTCACAGATGGGCCGGCAAAGCTCTTGTAAGTGATACCAGTCCATATTTAATAGCCTATCCATTTCTCTGGAGGCAGGTGCAGGTGCAAGGGATAAAGGGATAAAAAAATTCAGTGCCAGGCACAAAGTAGCCGACAGGAGTCTGGCTTCCAGGGGCAGGCTCCTGTTTGGTACTGCCACTGAGTTATTTTATTGGTAAATAACTGGGAGTGAGCTGGCTGGGAACCCCTGCTGAGCTCAGAAGTAGAAGATGTCTGAAACCAGACTTCAGGCCACAAGAAATAAATCCTTCCCCTTTTGACCTGTGCATCCAATGTTGCTGAGTATTCCTGAAGAGTAAATGCAACAGTGAATTCAGAAAGAAAATACTGGATATTGGTTCCTTTTATTAGTGCATGGTTAGCTGTTGTATGCATAGTGGGCTCTGGGCTGTGCAGTGTCCTCTCTTCACTTTTGTCTGAGGCTAAGATGCAGCTGTGCTGCCCTTTGGGTAGGGCTCACAGTATTTTCTCATCTAGGGGGAACCCCATGCCTTTTTCCTGCCCTTAGGCCATGGTACTTTGTCCAGGCTCCAAATCAGATCACATCTCACAAAAATGACCCAAACTTGGTCTCATCTGGGCCTACTATCTTTCCCCAATAGCATCCCTTATATTGACCTACAGAATGACTCCAAACACCTTACTTCAGGATTTCAAAGGTGCCCAGCCTGAAAAGAAATTCCCTTTGTGAGGTCACCTGCTTGAAATTGATCCCAAAAGAACAGACTTACCAGGGACTACTCAATACAAACCATAGACTCATAGAACGTTTTGTATTGAAAGATCTTAAAAATTGAAATATTTGTATTGAAATTGTGTTGTTTGTATTGAAAGATGTTAAAAATTTCCTAGCTCTAACCCATCTCCTATGAGCAGGGACACCTTCCATTAGACCAGGTTCTCAAAGCCCCATCCAGCCTGGCCTTGAGCTCTGCCCTCGTTGTGCTGGGAACCTCAGGGCTGGATGGAGCACTGAAGGTAGGGTCTTACCAAAGCAGAGCAGAGGGGGAGAATCAACTCCCTCACCCTTCTGGCCACACTGCTTTTGATGTAGCCCCATATATGATTGGCTTTCTGTGCTGGAATGCACATTGCCAGGTCATGTTGAGCTTCTTGTCAGATCTGAAAATCAGCACTGATTTGGATTTGATTTATTGGTTGTTTTACAGCCAAAGTCCATGTGAAAAAACTAATCCCATGCTGACTCTTTTCTGCATTGACTTGTTTACTGCTTAAGCCCGTAACAGGTAATTTTTATAATTTCCTTTCTCTTCCTCCAAAATGTAGACTGGTTTTGGTCCCAACAACAGTTGAAATAACAGTTTGACCCATTAGTGATTTTTCATTAATTTTCAGCCTGAAGGCATTATTGTGGTATATTTGCATCAGACACATAGGAGGTTATGAAGCTCAGAAGAGTCAGTCAGCTGTTCTTCCCTCCTCAGGAAAGTTGAGAAAAATTCTGCCACTGTCCGTGCTCATTTTCTTTATCCCATATAATGTGACTAGATAATCTTAGATGTGGTCTGGAGGCTTGGGCTTGGGCTCCAATCTTAGTAATAAGCAGAGCAATTTCAGATGAATCACTTGGTGGTCCAGCAGAGTTGTGATTGGGCTCAGAGTGCAGGGCAAGGATTTTTTCTTCTGTTTGAGCATTGTCTGCAGGCTGGTTGCTTTATTTCATCAGTGAAGATCATTTAGAGAGATGAATGATCAGATCACAGAGCACTTTGGGATCCCCAGCTCTGAAATACATGTGGGAAGACCAAGCTGCTGTTGCAATAAAAGTTAAGCTACTTCATTGATGCTATACTCAGTAGTAATCCAAACACATAACTTAAAAACATACAAGTCAGGCCCTTTCTGTTTGGTCCATGTCCTTTTCTGTGATGAGGTGGAAACTGGCATCCTCTTGCTTTATAACTGCCTGATTTGCAATCTCTTTCCCTCTTCCCCCACCCTCACAGCAGCCTGTCCTCATACTACTGATTCATTGTGCAATCAGATGGGTGATAACAGATGCTTCAGGAGAAGGGAATCTTCCTCCACAATTTGCTTAGCCAGTTGTGTGGTTGGAGTAGGAGTCGATTCCTTCCTGCCGTCTGCAGCCGTCTGCAGCCTGAAACGACTCATCCATCCCTTCCCGTGCTAGGGGTACAACTATAAATACTAGCAAGGGTTCGTAGAATTTACCAGTCCTTTTAAAGTTCTTTCTCCAAACTCTGACCATTTCTTACAGCACCAAAAGGCTTCTGACAAATTACGGTGTGCAAAAGGGTGTGAATGGTTGTTCATTTCACTGAGTTGTCTGCCCTCCAAGTGTTGCAGATGTGGGTTAGAAGGCAGAATTAACTTATTTTCACTGTGTACTTCATTTCCATTAACAAAATCTCCTCTGATTTTTACTTGGCCACAATATTGTGACATCTGTCATGTTTTAGAGGTGGGTTGAGACATGTGCTATACTGGGTGGGACAGACACAGTTGAAGGGGACCTGGCCTTGTGCAAATGTGAACACAACAGCTCTTCTTTCCTTGGTAGCTAAGTTTTCAGGGAAGTAACATTTCCATCTCGATTTCAGTGATTGGGAGTGACATCCTCTTTCTACAGCCATCTGGGGTGTGAAAACAAATACATCTGCGTGGTCCAAATCGATCCAGAAAGGTGGAAAGAAAACCAAGGGCTATCAGAAAAATTATCCCTCTTTGCCTCACTGCTTTCCACCCTCTCTGATTGTTTTGTTTGCTGACTTGTATTTCCTCCCACTCTTCAGCTGGGCCAAATTTGACTCTGTCTGGTGGAGGCAAGGGCAGAAGCAGTGTCAAGGCTGTTGGGAAAGGGGGAGAGGAGTGGGACTGGGGTTTTTAAGGTTGAGGTAGCCTCCAGGCTGGCAAGGTAACTCCCCCAGCACCTCCCAGGCCCCACTCCAAGTCCATTTCTAGGATCCTGACTGACTTTGGCAGTTGGCTGCAGATGGAAGAGGGTTTCCATGGCAATGTACCAGTGCTGCTTGCTCCCTCCTCAGCACTCTGCCTCCCATTCCCTCCCTCTCCCTCTCCTCACCCCCCTCCCCAGCCCTCCTGTTTCTCAAGCCTGTTGCCATGGAAAAGTCATAATCCACAAAGAATTTCAGATCCCCCCACACCCGTAGGGGTTTGGGTTTTTGGTTTTTTTTTCATGTTATAAGTTTGCTTTTCAGTATAATGTGTGGGTAGGGAAGGCTGTATCTGCCTCTTTGAAGCCTTGTGCCTGGGCAAGAGGGAGGTCTTTATCTTGGAACTGGAGGTCCTCCTGGAGGAAGGCTGGTATGAAGCTCTGGAGGGGAGCTCCAGCTAATGGACACCCAATCAGGGTTATGGCCTTGAGAATTGCTTACATGACATTGGAGCTTATGACCAGTTTTTTGAAGGGACTGTGTTGTCTCGTATCTGAATCAATGATGTATAAGCACCCAAGACATGTTGGAGAAAGAGGAGGAGTGAGCGATTTCTGAAAGGTGCCTCCTCTTGAGGCTGCTTTTTCTGAAGTGGTTTTAGTGAATGCTGCCGACAGAAGAGGGTGCAGACAACTGATATGCTGTCACAATATGTGCATAGCAAGAGCTGTGGGAGTGATGCAGCCAAAGGTACTGAATGAGACCAGAACTAGAGGCCACATTATTCTACCGAGTGCTCAGGCTAATTCCCAAGATTTCAGGGTATGTCCACATCTATCAGGACTTGTGTATGATATTTGTGGGTTATGTTTTAGTTTGTTAGCTTCAGGACCAGTTAAAGGTGAAAACAGATTTCTGAGAGCTGGTTGAACTGGAGGAAGCTGTGATATGGTAATAGATGTGGAGCTTGACCCTCTGATACACTTTCTGTGGAAATATTCTGGTCTCACTCCTGGGACACTTGTTTCAATCCATTCTGTGTTCAGATTTCCCACCGTGGACACTGTGGACTGGAATGCTGAGATGCTTGCTGCAAAACTGTTTTCACTGTATTTCTAGGACCAAGGAGTCGTGTAAGTCTCCTGAGCAAAGAAATAATCTTGTCAGATTCCCCACTCTGACTTTCAGGAGGGAGAAGGAATAAGGTTCAGATAATATATCCCAAATTTGGACCTTGTACTTATTTCAGACCTCCTGAGAGTCTTTTATTGGATGCAATGTTAGTATCATGCCTGAGGCTTCTTTAAAGTGACCTTTTCTCAGAGAAGCAGAGAAGTAATTCAAGATCAAATGCAACTCTAGAATAAAATGGCACATTTATTTCACTGGAGATGAAGCAACATGGGCTGAAGCTGACTCTTTTCTTTCTTCAGGACACACTGAGGACGCATGCTCTGTTTCATTTTTATATAAGTGACTACGTTCAGGTGGCCTGCTGCAGTCTCCTTATCTCCTCATCATGGTTACCTGTCCCCACTGTCTGTGTGTACCAGGCATCTGAGTCACTTGCTGCTCACCTACCTCAGATGCCATAATAGTCATGGAGTCTGGCCTGGACATGTGGAGTAGGGGATGGAGTATAACATTGAGTCTTCAGATTGTTAGAAAAACTATTGATTTACAAAACCATAAAGTCATAGTGCTAGGTCATTTTAGGGTCTCTTCTTTTGGATCAATCCCTGGAAGGTGATAGATTTCCAGCTGCCACAGAATGTGGCCTGCCACACAGAAAGCAAAAAGTCTGATCTCTCAGCAATGCTTGCAAAAAGCCTGGTCTGTGAGCAGAACTCTACTTTTTTCCTTGGCAATATGCCTTCACTCTGTTCTAGACAAATGGAATTTCTTCAGTTCCATGCCCTAGGTTGTTTGTCTACTTCCATTTTCAACCTCTTCTCCAACACTGCTGAGAAGGAAGCCTGAGAAGTTGCAGTGGCATGTTGGGCACCTACCAATGGACCCCATCTCAGTGTTTCACAGAGGCTTAGCAGCAATTGGAAAAATTATTCAATCACTACCAATCTGATCTAGGAGTTGAATTATTGACCAGAATGCAATATTTCCCTTCTTTTTGCACCTGTCAGACCTCAGGGATGGATCCCAAAAGATTTTCCAGAACACTATATGAGAATGTAGGAGTGCACTGAACATGTCAGCAAACCAGTCACCCTCCTTGTGCTTAGCAAGACCTTGTGTAGCCCCAAATCTCTCTCTTTTACCAAAAGGAAGAGAGAGGCATGTAAGTTGATTTAACAGAGCCTGGACTACAAACTACATCACAAAACACTCTACGAAGTTAATAATACAAGGCACAAGTCGGATATGATATAAATGATGTAAATGTGTGAACTCTGAGTAGGACTTTGGCAGTGTTCCCAGCTGTGTTCAAAATGTACCCATGATATTTCTATTTCCCATATTGGGAACCCACTAGAGACAGGCATAAAAGACTTAGGTTGAGTTTATTACCCATATTTGTCATTCATTTCAGAATAGCATCTTCCTCCCACACTGATCCCTCCTCACGGCACTACATATGCACCCAGCTCAAAGCAGGATTCTTCACACCCTGGCTTTTGGGGCAAGAGTTGAGAATGGTGAGATAGGCTTGAAGTGTGTGCTGGGAAACCCAAAATAGATGGTGCAAGGGAATATGGACTCTGTAGCTATACAGGTGTAATTAACAGAAGCAGTTTGCAAGCTGTCAGGACATGGAACTTTGGGACAGAAAGGAAGCATGTCTGAGTATAGGAAACCATGTGAAAAGCTGGAAGGAACTTCTTGGTATTTATCTCTCTTTTATATTTTCCCAGTATTTGAAAAAGGGATAATGTAAGTGAAAGAAGAGCACAGAGGTGTTTTTGCTGTGACTGGGCTGGGATAAGCAAAGACTGGCGGCTGAGGATTTGCAGGGTAATTTTTAACCTGGGACCTGGGGTCCAGGGAGCACCCAAACGGAGACATCTTGACTTTCAGAGCCTTGTTGTCACAGTCAGAGCAGAGAAAGCAGCAGTTGTGCAGTTGACCTGGCTGCAGTGAAGGCAGCAGTGTAACAGCAATGGCTGTGTTGGAAGTGGCAAATGCCAGTGGAGAGCCAAAGGGAAGGATGGCAGACATGGCAGATTGGGTGGAGAAGCAGCCGCACAGGGAAGGTGCTGATGGTGAGGAGGCTACTAATTGCACCAAGTGTTGTTGGAGTGCTAACTACAAGTGAGGACAAGAATGACTAATTACAGACAAGATTGTGAAGAGGAAGAGGAGTCAGGCTGGAGGAGGAGTGGTGAGGTCTGTGATTATGGCACTTTGTAATGAAGAAGATGCTGATCAGTGCGTGACTACAAGGGTTTGAGCTCTGGTATTAACCAAAGCTGTGTTCTTCACATGTGCCAGCTTGTGGCTTTCTTGCTTCTCCTTCTGTCTTACTCTTCATTTTATTTGCTACTGCAGCATTTTCCCTCGTGGCACATAGGGTGGAAAGAAATGTGTTAAGGGTTTCATGTAGGAAAAAAAAGGGAATTAAGAAATCTTAATTTAAGACACTACCCCACTGGTGATGCATCCTGTGCCTCTTGTCAGACAAATGCTAGCTGGGAGGCCTTCTTGAAAGAAAAAGGTTTTCCTAATGCCACAGGGAAAAATAACCACAAGAAAGCTTAAAGTAAACAGGAAAAAAAAAAAAAAAAAACAAACAAAAAACCCCTAATAGTTCTGAGACTTTCCTCAGCCCAAGGAAGGGTTAATGCTTTAAATGCAATGTAATTTCAGCGGCAGTAAAGAACATGTTTCCATGGAAACATCAACCCACAGAGGGAGAGAAAGAGGGAGAAAGGAGAGGGAACAGCAGCAGAGGGAGAGTGGCTCCTCTGGCAAAGGAAGAGCAACCTCCAGAGACCCTCCCTTCCCAGTTACAAACAGGAGTGATTATTTGTTTATTTTTTGAATCGATTTCCTCTTGGAAATGTTATAGGGAAGAAAGTGATAGGGTGCCAGCTTGGCCAAACTGCTACAGACCCAAGAAAATCCAGTCACACTTTTTAGAGTGAGTCTTCTTGCAGGCATGACTCTGCTCCTGCCAACACTGTGAATTCATTGCCCCTGACAAATGCGTGAATGCCTTCAACACTTGATAAACTTGAATAACCCCAAAATCATTAGTGGTTTCTCCTTGGATCAAAAAAGTTGAGCTAGGTTGCTTTTTTTGAGAATATAATAAAAGGATTTATTTCAGTCTCCAACTGGTTCAGCCTTGCCTGGCTTCTGTCAGTGAGATGGACCTTTTTGGCAGATTTGAGTGGTTTTCCACAAGCAAAAATGCTCTGAAAAGTCAGATGTGTTCACCTGTTTGCTGGGTCTTGACTCCCAGGGCAGAAACTGGAATGAGCTCTGTGTAAATAGCGAGATGCCCTGATGGCTGGCTGCACAGCAGCATACCAGCCACTTTCAGAAGACCAAAGAGGTCATTGACATGCATATCTGCTTGGCCAGATTTTTTAAAGCCATGGTCCACAGCCATGTGAGACATTTCAAGGGGATGTACAAAAATTATTAAGAAAAGTAAGGCTGCTGTCAGCAGGATTAAATTCACTGCACAGGGACAACAGTTCAACTGGAATATTTTTTACAGCTCTTCAAATTGACAGAGCTTGAAAGACATCATCCTGGATGAAAAAAACACTGAAGAGCCTCATTTGACTTCTGTTCTGTGACTGCTTCTCCTACATAGTCAATGATTGTATGACTATGCCTTAAGATGTATAAACAGGTCTGAAGGACATGTCCTAACCTTTCAGTATTTGCCTTATTCTAGTGGTATGGCTTTCATCAGCGACCTGTTAGTTGGTGCCAAGACATAATTATGACCCATTGTCAGCTGTTCTGACAAATGTAATTTTCCATGCTCTTACTGCCCCATGTAAGCTGATTTTTAGTCCTTTCATATGGAAGAAATACCTTGAAATCTATTTTTGCTTTGGAGAAAAGTGATATGTTATCTGTACCTAATGAATAAGGAAGGATGTAAAGGTGTAGCAATAAAAAAATAATACTTTAAAAAAGTAAATGGCAGGAATTTAATAACTCTGTACGGCTTTCCAGCTTGATCCAATTTTGGACTGAACATTTAGTTTTTATTTTATGCAGTGACTGTAACAATTTTGACCTTAAAGCTAATTTTCTATTAGCTATTTTCTGTTACTTAAAGGTTTGGTGAGTCAGTTCAGAAGTATATTTGTTTTTATCAAAGCTTTCTGTCTAAAAAAACCTTTCTGAGAATAGACTGATTTTCTATGACATTTATAGATAGTTCCAGCTTTAACAGACTATGCTCTTAGAGCACTTTTCCTTATTTCTGTTTTATTTCCAGAATAAAAGGGGGGCCAGAAGATGTAGAGGTATATTCTCTAGCTACTTAGGACTGTGCCATTTTCCCAGAGGAAAAAAAAAAGGACAAAAAAAAATTTAGAAGGAATCAGAACTTGTAAATCAAGTATCTGGGGGTTAAAACAGAATATTTTGACATGGAAATCCTATATGTTGTCTCTTATGATTAGGAGCATGGAAATTTTGTATTCCTATTTCTCCTTCACAAAATTTGAACTAAGTCTTCAGTGATATTTGTTCCCCTGTTGAGGTGATGCTGTTCCTTATAGTATTCTTTCCATGTGGCATATCACAGATGTGTTTTAATAGGGACTCTTTTCCACAGGAGGAAGGGCAGAAGGTGTCGCACAACAGACCAGACTATGTGGGAGCATGATGGTACCAGAACCTTCATCTTCTGTCCAAAATTACTACAGTTTTCAGATCTTACGTTTCTTTTTCTTTCTAGCAAAATGTTGACCTCTTTGTGAGAAAATGTTGTGGCCACATTCTTATCCCATTTAAAAAGTGGTTTTGCCAAATAATGCTCTGGCATTTCTGAAAATAGGTTAGTCAGGATGTCTGTGAGAAAAAATTGTCTTTGGTTGAAATTTCAAGATCTTGCTGTGACCAGCATAAGACACAGGGCAAAATCTAGGCTTATCTCACTCTTCTTCCCATGAATAGGTTACTTCATCCTATTGTATATTTGTTTATCTTACAAGTCACATACAGTCTGCTTTTGGTACTGTCAGCAGCGCCCTGTCAGAGGGAGTGTGAAATGCCACTAGGCCTGAATGGCACCTCTTTCCCCATTAGTGACTGCATAGGATGAAAATCAAATGGGAGATCAGGTTCTGGATGACAATATGTACACAGAGGAAAAATTTATTGTGAAAACTCTGAAGCTCATGCAAGCAGCCTTCCACCTAGGTATCATTATTGTCATGTCTGCTCCAGATTAGAACCCATGTTCCCTTTTGAGGGGTTATTCAGTGACCCTGCACAATAACTCCCCTACCCTGTCTGCTTCCTGTGAGGCAAAACCCTGTGGTGTAATGATGAGTTTCCCCTTACATCCTCAGGAGGGAGGCTGGGGGCTGCACACGCTGTGGAAAGTGAGCTTTGCTTCTCATTTTTAGGAATGGTCCCGTCTCATTAGGATCAAGCAATGCATGTAGGAAAGCAGCCCTGTCATTGCTGTGGCTCCCTGCGTCCTCCAAGGATAGATATATCCTCAGTTCCTAGGAACTGTCATCTCAGAGTCTTTCTGAAATGACAAATGTGTGGTAGATAAATAGAAGAAATGGGAAACAAAGTGGAAGTACATTTTTTTTTTTCAAGATTAAGAGAGGGACTGATGGAAAAGCTTCATCCTTCCACTGTACCTAGGAGCTTTTACTTGGAAGTCTCAGCACACCTACACATTGTTTTCAAAGCCACTTAGCTAAAAATGTTGAAGAAACAGTAAGGATAGGTCAGTAGAAATTTGTCTTTCACCAGAGAGGTCAGGATTAAACACCAAAAAAATTCATCTTCCTAGAGGTGAGGGACCAGTCTCAGTGGATTGACCAGTATCACTCTGTTGATGTCAGATAAGTATCACTGGTTTATTGCAGCCCAGTAGCTGCCCTCTTCTGAAAAGGTGTGGACAGCAGAGACAAACCAAATTAATCTCTTACATCTCTGTTATCTTTTAGCCCAAGGGATATTTCCTAATCTAGATGATTTCCAAATCTTTTTGCTTAATGAAAACAGTCTTGAGTTCTGTGAGTTTCTCTAAGGCTACTGGTCAGATTGATTCCCAGAAGTAATTTAGGCTGTAGTCTGGGCAGATCTTCTAGTACAGCATGCCTGTACAATTTAAAATTTGGTAGCACTCTTTCCTACTCTTTCTTTCTTACAGTGCATTTCCCCATATTTAGTGGTACCACTGACAGTGGAAGAGAAGGAAGTAAATGCAGAAGAGTGGGATGCTGTTCCCTTAAGATTTAATTTTCCTAGTCAATAGTTGCTTCTATTTTTTTTTCTCATTTGTTTTGGTTTTGTTCTTCATAATAGTCTCTTGTTAAATAAAATCAACTGCACTCATGCCCTTGCATGGAATCCTTTTGCTCTAAATTGTACCTGACACCAGACAGATGTTAGACAGATACAGCCAGATGTGCCTGCCTTTCACAACTCCACAAGCCACTAACAGTGCAGCAGCGTAAGGGACAGTGCAGGGAAGTGAGCAATGAGAGAACCTCTGAAAGGCTCAGCCAGGATCAGGATTTTCAGAACAGATTCCATGGCAAAATTTATCAAAGGCCCAGGCAGAGCCTGTTTTTGCCTTTTTTTGGGGTGAACAATTGGGTTTGATATCCTGTGGAGCCTCTCTCACCTCAAGAGAAGTCATCCATGCCCAGCTGGGTCTGGATGGTTCTTATGTCTGAGTTGGCTGTGTGCTGAGGCAGAGGCCAGCCACAGAAATTTTCAACAGTGGTATAGAGAAATAATATATGTATTATTTTAAACTGCCCGTGGGTTTGGAGAATGGAGGTATAAGTCAGAAGTGAAAGGGATAGGTTGCTGTTTTCTCATTAAAAAAAATCAACACTACTTCAGTCACTCAGATGGAGGCATTAACAGCATAGTTAGTGCTGGTTAAGTCTTTCATCTGTCAATCACTTGCCCCTTGAAGGTCAGAACTCCCATTTGTAGGTCAATATACTGGTCCTCGACTCCCTTTTTCCTGTCCTTTGAGTCCCCCCATCCTTTAGTTTGTCCATCCTTGTTCAGGAGCAGGTGTGAGGGATGGGCAAGACCCTGCTGCAGGGATGGATTGATGTATTCTGCCCTGGTTGTTAGCATCAGGCAAGGTTGGGTTGGTCTTGCTGGTGCTGAGAGAGGGAATGTGGTTTGGAGCTGTGGGCACTTCTACTAAAATGCAGTAACATGCTTTTGCTTTTTTGCTCCTTCCTGGGCATGAAGTGGGTCTATTCCCTGATACCTCAGACTGGTGAATTTTTAACACTGTTTCTAGGGGGAAAAAAAGGCTATTTCACCATGCAGATTCTGTGGAGTAAAGACCTTTCACTGCTTTCATCTCACTGCTGTTATGATTGGCCTCAGTGTTTCCCATTACAGTGAGATTCCAGACAGGATGATGGTGGTGTGCATCCCCATCCTTCTATCCTGCATTACATTCCACCTGCCTTTTACCCTGCAAAGGTAAAAGGTATCCCACAGCTTTTCCCTCCCCACCCTCCACCTAGAGCTTGTTTTTCCCTCGTGTGCTGGGCTGCAGAGATGACTCCCCAGTGCTGACTGTGGAGAGGCTGTTTTATTTATATGGTCTGTCTTACTCAGGGAAGCGATCGATGGAAGGATAATCACGCCATTTCAGACAGACTGCTTGTCTCACTGAAGCATAACAAGCACTGACAGGACGCAGGGGAGGATGTGTGTTTGTGTGTGCTGCACACATGTGAGGCAGGGAATGTGACAGAGTGAACCAATGCAATGTCCAAATTTGCCCCTCCAATCAGCAGGCTTAGGAGGAGCTGATTCCAAGCAAGGCACTGGAGGAAGAAGTAGGAGCGGCTAGTGCCGATTTCAAATGTGTCTCCTTCACACCTGTCTCTGGGGCAGTAAAAATTTTGATTGGCACCCTTTCTGTGTTCCCTCGAGCCCCCTGTGCCCACCACCTGCCTCTCAAGGCTTTCTCCATCATGGCTGAAACCATTTAAAATGCCATCATCTCTCTGCTGGTCCTAAATTGGCCATCTGATGTGGTTTTAATGCTCTATTTGCAAGGCTTTAAAACGCTCTCCCTTAACTTTCAGGGCTGACAGATTTACATCTAAGATGGTTGATGTTGCCTCAGAGCCCGAGATGGGGACTTAGGTACCCCTGGGTCTAATTTGCTTTGTGCTCAAGGGCAAGTCCCTCTGTTCCTGCCTGCTTGTCCATACCACACGGCTCACGGCACCAGCCTGTTCCACAGGCTCTGTATGTTTTTCTCTTACCTGCCTGAGTTCGGGCATTGCATCTGCTGCATTGCCACCAGGCTGGCGAAGGGCTCAACCCTTTTGTGCTTGCATTAAGTAGTTCCAGAAGTTGCCACATAAGCAAAATCTTTTGCTGAAAGGTGCTTCTAGCAAATTAAATTAAATTGCCTGTGTCAGCCCCCACCATGCCCACTTTCTCTAACTCTCTCCATTTTGGAGTGCCAAACATGCAGGGATTAAGATTTTTACAGGCACAGTTTCCTCCTGGTTTACATCACCTGCATGCACAACCTGCATGCCCTCATGTTGTGCCCCTGTTACATCTGGTGGCTCAGTTCAGGCATGTCAGGAAGTCTCTCAGCCCCCTGCTTGCCTGCTTAGAGACTGGAGTGTGTATAGGCTGTAGGGAGGAACCAAATCCCCCTGGCCAGAGCAGGCAGCAGTGGTGCTGGTGTACCAGGGCAGCAGTGCTGCCGAAGGGGGTGACTGCTGCTGCAGTAATGATGGAGGGCAGAGCCACTCGAGTGTGGCTGCCTTGCAGCATGCTGCTCACTCGGCCTGCCTAGGAGTCCTTCAAGCCCCGATGCTTTGTCACATAGGCTCAGTGCTCCTGAGCAAGCCCTGCAGCTCCCGTGAGCTGCTCTCACCCTGCATCCCTGTGTTAGCTGGCAGCGTAGGTACAGGAGAGCAGGGAAAGATGGGGGGGATGCCACTTCTTCTGCACTTCTCCTGCAAACTTTTGTAAACATATTGCTAATGGGTTGGGGAGAAAACACTCTGAAGAGTTATATTGCCAAATTTGGGGACTAATTTCAGTCATTAAGGTGTGAAGCAAGGGATTTTAGTGCTACTTTAAGTGTAAATCTCAAGGCAGCTCCAAGGATCAGAGTTGTTGATGATCCTGCTTGATTATTATTAGAGGTTCTAATCTTTCCAGTGAAAATGAGCATAAATGACACCCTCTTGTCTCATATCTGTTGCTGATTTCTATGAACTCTTCTTTTCAAGCTGTGCAAGGGAAATTCCTGTAGTGGAATCATTCTTGGGTGTGAGGAGAAAGGGGGTTGAGAATGGTTTAATATTGGTGTTTGTTTAATTAGATGTTGGCATTGCTTACTCATTACTGACATACAAAGCTGCAACTCCCATCAGGCTATTGGCATCCTCATCTTCTTGGAGCCTTTCCTTGTCTTTACTCTGGTGGCCAGTCATGAAGTTGTAATCTTGGTCCACTGGAAGATCCCTCTCACCATTACCAGAGCCTTAATTAGGTCTTGTAGGGTGCACATACCTGGCAATGGTCCGTGCCTGGAATTCCTCAGTACCAGAACAATTCACACAGCTGGGAGAAAACAAAAAAAAAAAACCAGAAAAAGAGCATGTGTTTCTCTGACATGGGATGTTTTATGCCATTACAAACAATTGCATGGTTAAGATTTTCCAGGTGGAGCATGTTCTGGGGTTCACTCAATGTTCCAAATGGCTTTGGGGTTCCAAATGGCTTTGGTTTTTGGAAAATAACCAATAGCCTGCCTTTGAAAATTGTCCTGTTGCAGATGTTTCATGCTGGGCTCCCTTATGGCTGTATTTTCAATGCTGAACATGTCCCTTGAAGGTCACAACATGGAGCAAGTGTGGAATTTCCTTTAGAAATAAACACGATTTCTGATTACACTTGGCAATGGGGAGATAGTAGATGAGTTTGGTTGATTAATGGAGTTAAAAGAAAAAAGTTTGAAAAAGGAAGAAACTAATGACCTGCTTTTTTATTTGTTTGGAGTTTCCCTTATACAATGATTTCATTAGATTAGCAGGGAGGTCTCTTTGTGCAGATAGTAGGAAAGCAGGAACCCACTGAAAGAACAGATTTTTCCCCCTCTTATTTATTTTCTTGAAATTGGTTCAAATTGACTTCATAAGGGAGAAATTGAAGCTGAATATTAGGAAATGTTTCCTGATGTAATGGTGTAATAGAATAGGAAACCTCTCATGCCTGTAATAGAAATGTTGCTTGTGTAATTTATAGAACTGTGCAAAGTAGGGGAGTGCAGAGTCCAGGGGCCAGCCCTGCAGGCAGCTTGGTCACCTCTGCCTCTCATGGTGATGTGATGCTACTGGTGCCAGAGCAGATTTACAAAGGTAAAATCTACTTCATGCAACAGGATTGTGAATTGAAGTGAAATATATGAACAGGGTAAACTGTCAGAGTGCCATGGCGATGTCATATAAACCACTGAACTGTGAAATGTGTATTTACCTCCTCTTCCCTATAGTGTATTTCTAGATGGTCTGACAGTTAAGAAAACAATAGACCTGATTCTTTTTTTACAGCAACACTCCTTTAACATGCTCTCACAGTGCAGCAAGGTCTTGAAATCTCAGTCCACTTAAAGGCCTTCCCTATTGCCAGAGCTGAGTAAGGAGGCTTTAGAATAAATGAGATTGAAGTCCGGATTGTTTAACTGTCCATTTGTGCAGCTGACATAAAATGCCCCAACAGGGAGTGCCTTCTGCAGAAGTGATGGGGCCTTTCCAAAGAGAATTGCTGATGTTGGCTGCAGGGCTGATAACCCTTTAACTTGATTTTACTGGGTGTAAAGCTTGACTCTGTCCATAGGAAAAAGGACTTGCATCAGCTTCTTTCAACATCCTTGTCCCTATTCTAAGCTCCTTCACAGGATCATTCTGGGCCCCATGAGGAGTGCTGGCTCTGATAGGGATAGAGCTTCTTGCAGGTGTGCTGCTCCTTCCTCTGGTCTCCACTGCTTCCCGAGTCATTGCCTCGATATTTGGGCTGGGGGGAGGCTGTCTCCACTGCTTCAGCTTTCGCCCATCACTGTCCTCAAGTGGCACGCAAAATCCCCTTTGGAGAGTGAGCAAAGTGTAGGCTGTGGAGTGTGTTTACACATCTGATTGCTAAGGATCCCTCTGCCCTTTGAGGCAGAGGGAAAACAGGGACTGTGGGCATACGTATGTGTGTGACTCTTAGACATGCTTTTAGGAATTCATTGAGAGCCAACAGTACATCACTTCCCTATCCCAGCCACAAAATGGGGGCAATTGCCCTGCCTTGCCTGATGTCCCAATTTCTGGACTAATTGTCCTGTTTTTCTCACTCCCTTCCTCTTAGATTTTCTACTGTTTTGCACTGTGCTTCTACCCTCCTGATGTGAGCTGAAGAGGGAAGGCAAGGTCTCATTTTGGTTTTTGTTTACCAAGCATTAATGTTCTCCTTGCTTTCTTCTCTCTCCTGCAGGTACCTGATCAATGTCACCTTTGAAGGCAGGAATTTGTCGTTCAGTGAGGACGGATACCAGATGCATCCCAAGCTGGTCATCATCCTTTTGACCAAGGAGAGGAAGTGGGAGAGGGTAGGATATGTTTGGTAATTCTCCAACTGTGTCAGGGAAGAAGGGAGAAGGCTCCATGCAAATAATCCTCCCCGCCTTTCTGTACTTCTTATCAAGGGCTGGCAATCTGCTTCTCGTATCCTGGACCACTGGTGTCTCCAATGCCCAGGCTGCTGTCTTCTACATGCAGGATGCCATTACAGTCTTCCATTAGCATGCATAAAAAATTCATCAGCTTCCTTTCTGTAATCTCTGAACATAAATTTTCCGGCCTTTCAGAGAAGATGCCTCCTCTGTACCATGAGTTTCAATGGCTGAGACAGAAAATATTTCTCTGTATGGCTTGGTGGCAGTGACATTCTGTACACTAAACGACTATGATTGAGCTACAGCCACACTTAGTAATTTATGCCAGTATTAACTGTACTTGATATATCTGGCCAGTGTCCCTTGCAATGGGATGGTGTGTTAAGCAGGATGTGAACGAACGTGAGATCATATTGAGTTGTTCAAAGATCCAAATGTGCATATTTTGGAATAATTTGCAAAGCACCATTTTAGAAATGGTGTGAATTTCTGACTTAGTGGCAAGTTTTGGTTCATTTCACCTCCCACACAAATGTCAATGGTCCAGGCTCCAAACAAGTATTCCCAAAGGGTTTCTGTTGAAGCAGAGGGAGTAGTTTAAGGGCTAAGAAAATGAGATATAAAAAGTGTTTTGGGTGTGAGAAGTCAGAAGAGGAAAAGGAAGAAAAATTCATCAGAGCACTCAATAGATATGAAGGAGAAGTTGGTCTGTGTGCAATCATGTGTATGGCTTAGAAAAAAAAAACCCTTTGTCTCCTGTATGGACTTGCAAGTGACTTGCTTAGTGAAAGTGAAGAAGCAATTAATGGGGAAATGAGAATGAGATGGGGAGCTGTCAGGAGAAGTGTATTCAGAAAACAGCTATAAGAACAACTTACAGCTTGTGAATGAGGCAGAAGAGCAATCACTTTAGTGCCTGGCAGGCACTAGGGTCTCCCAGTAGTTGCAGGAACTTGGGAAGAAGGTGAAAGCCCCCAGCTTGTGCCTGATTTCCAGGAGGACCTATCTACCTCATGGTCTTGGCACTGTTCAGACCAGATGAGGGTGTGGTCTGGGAGATTCAGAAGAGGTCTCAGTGGGCCAGGAGTGTGAGGAAACAAAGGGCATGGCATAGCATGTGTGGACAACTCTTGGACATAGCTGAAGGCAGACTGTCTAGATACTGCACAGGGTGTGGACATGCAAAGCTCAAGCTGTAGAGACCTCATGTCAGGCTCAGCTCATCACTCAACTTCATTAAAGCTTACCAGGAAAAGTCCAGGAGGATTTGTTCCTAGCTGGCACCACATTTGTTCTCATGGGGGAAAATTCCATTGTCAGAGAAGGAAAATGAAGCAGTAGCAACATGAATCATCCTAGGGGTTATTAGCAGGCCTGGCTGTGGGAATCTGTTGCTGGAATGCTTTGCAGTCTCTGGGGAGGCACAGCTAAAAAGTCCTGTTTTTATCTTGCCTGTCATATGCTTCACATGTCACACCCTCAGTGAAGGCTTGGTGGCTTCCGTCAGTGGTAAGAAGGATTGTTCAGCCTCTGAGAATGTATTTGTGGTCTTTCAGATGAACTAGACAATTAGTAGAAGGGATCCTGGTTATCAGGAGTGTTGGGATTAGATTTGTGACTTGCTTGAGCCCTGCTGTCTGTGAGGACTACTTGGCATCCATTAAACCAAAACAGTCCTTCATTTCATAGGAGCTGGGGCTGGACTGAAATGAGGCTATGATGAACTATGGTATTAGTGGTAAGAAAAACACAATAGTGCTTCCTGGACATAGATGTTTTATCTTGAAGTGGGTACCTTCCTCAGAGATCAGATTATTATAATCAAACTCTGAACTGCCTGAATTTTATACTGGCATATTCTTTCTGGAAGACACTGAAGTAATCTCCAAAATGTTCCAATCACAGACCAAAACCTTTCATACCTGAAACCTCATGCTCTTTTTCTTATTTTTATTCCATTCAGCAGAAATGCAAACATGAAAATATAAGTGTGAAACAGAGATCTTTGTGACAAAAATCATAGTTTTGTTCCATGTTTGCAGAGAGTCAGACGACACAAACTGTTGGCCCTCAACAGCAAGTCCCAGGCAATGCCACAATACAAGAAATTATTAATATATTTTTAGCACATAATTCCAACACCTTTATTGTGATTTGGAATGTTATCAAAATTCTCACTAATTTTATGTAAATAGCAAGGTGCTTCATCCTGGAACTTTTAGGCAAAAGGGCAGTAGGAGAGATGAGATGAAAGGCTGAGTGGGAAACACTGATTTGGTCCAGTTGCATTCACTGTAGCTCAGTCTTTAACTACATACTTATCTATAATCAAATGCTATGCCTGGAAGGAACATCAAGAAGTCAACTAGTCCCTCCCTGTGCCCCAAGAGAGGGTTTAACTAGACTGAAATTATTCCTGACACATATTTGTCTCACCTGTTCTGAGAGACCTTCAATGCTACAAATCCTATGAAATCCCAAGTCAATCTCTTCTATGTGTTCTTTCTCCTTGCCCTGCTAAGTTTTTCTGATGTCTAACCTAGATTTCACTGGCTGCAATTTAAGCCCATGAATACTCTGTGTCTCCCTAATGGACATAGGGAATTGTTTATTCTCTACCACTTCTTATCATCCCCATGTAGGTTTGAAGTCTTCTATCATGTTGTCTCCCAGTCATCTTTGGTGTAGGTTACACAAGAATTTGTTCAGTCCCTCTTGGTAGGTCATGTTTTCTAGTCTTCTGGCCATTTCTGTTAGTCTCCTCTGGATTTAGTAACACAGCTTGCAGGTCTGTACAGCTTGGCACATTGGATTCTTGAAATATGGCAAATGGATTTTGAGGGTATGTCTCATGGAGTGTATATAAAAAGATATGCTTTAAAATAGGTGTGAAGTCTTCCATTTTCTGAGCAGCAAAGATCCAGACAGGGACTGAACTGTTTCAGGATTTCAGGTCTGTGAAATCTTTCACAATTTTGATTTTTTTCCTCAATAAATATCTTCACAACCTCAACCTCACCAGTTATTTCAGAACAGGAATTAATTTTCCAGAGGAGCTGCAGCTGCCACCAGACTCTGATGATGATAAATCTCCTCATGAGGACTTCAGACAAACTGAAGCCTTGTAGGCCTGACAATCATGAAAGAACAAGAAGAAAACCCACTTTCTCCAAGGGGGCAGTAACTTGAGCTCTCCTGCTTGTCGTAACCATGAGTAATGATTCATCATGATAAGCAAATGTGCTGAATTTCATTCACTTTTCTGTACTCTGCTCCTTGGGGACAGAACACTGCATGCCTTTCCACACTACCTTTTCATCAGCTGGTTAGTAAAGCTCTTTTCTTCACTGGCCAGATAGCCTAGGTGTGTTTTGAGTACCTAGATGCCCCTGTTGTTTATCACAGAGGTGCAGGTATGCAGATGGAGGTGGTGAAGGATGTCTACTCTTATGCCCCATGAAGGATCATGCCTCAATGCAGTGATGAGTGGGGGCCAGATGTCTTGTCAAAGTGAGCCAGAGTCAGTACCATACTAGGTTTTGTGTCAGTGGGTTGTGATATTTTGTGGGAAGAGATTTCACCCAGTATTTTTCTTCACTATTTGCCTTTCCCTTCTGCTCTCCTATCATCCCACGTATAATGAGGACTTAATTCTGGGTTCACGATCCCTTTTTGAGGGCTAGCAAGTACCACTATCTCCAGCTCCTGCTTATATCCTCCATTTCTACTGACTCCTATCCCACTAGCTCCCCACCAACAGTTCTGTCCCATTAGCTCACAGATCCTCCCCATCTGCTTCCTCCCTTTCCCCTAGCAAACCTGGGGGTGACACAAATGTTGTGAACTTTGAGGCCCTCTTTCAGATTCTTTCTCTACTTTAATTACTAGTGAGTTTGGCATCTCTTCTATCACTAGTTTGTGCTCAGCCTCATCTCTTAGGTGTGCCACTGGGGATTCAGGGCACCTTTCCATGAGGCTCATGACACCAAGTTCTTGTACCATCCCACAGAACCCTTTGATTTACAAGCTCCCTCCATCTCTTAGCAAGCATGCCCCATTCACTCCTCTTCCTGTCTGGACAAGCAAAGCCCCAGGTGATGGTTTTGGTCAGGGTGCCACTTCAAACCATCTTAGAGAACAGATGGGAAACTTATGTTGAAAGATTCATTCTCCATGTACTAATCCTCGCCCCTTTCAACCTTCACCCCACTCAGCAGATAAAATGTTTGCCTGCTGCTGGTGCTATAATTATCAGCATTTGACTTTTGAACTCTTCAACTCCAGCAGGGTCTGTTCTGCTTCCTCTAGCCATTAGTGTGACCATGATTACAAATTCACAGGCAGGCTGCTCCTAGCCTGTACCCTTACACATTATGTACAATCCTTACACAGGACTGTACACACTAGTGCTCCCTGGGAATGAGGCAGTTTGCTGTGACATCCTCTCAGCTGCCTCAGTGACTGTAGACTTCCAGGACTTCCTAATGCTTCAGCAGAGTGGAAAATAGTGCCACTACTCTCTGCCACATGGACTCTTCAGAGATGTGTTCAACCTCGATCACAGTCTGCATAAGATTAGTTTGTGAACTTCTGTGACCCTGTCTCACGTTTGGGAGAGAGCACCATTATGCCCATCCACACCTGGGAAGACTTCCCCTGGGATATGGGAGGGAGATACAGAAAGGAAAGAAGGATTTAGGAAAAAAAAACAGAAAAATTAAGATTTCCCTTATCAAAAAAAAAGAGGAAAGAGAACAAGATACATTTTTGGACACCTAAATGATTCTTGAAAAAAGGACATACTAGTCAAGTACTTTTCATGTCCCAGCAGGGAGAAAGAAGAAGTTGTCTTGCTAAATTGTCAAGCAGAAAGATTTCAGTTAGATATATAGGGATCTGTTGAATTATTGGCATGGTGAGACATGGTGAGGCTCATTTGCTGGTAGAGGTTCATTTGCTGGAGTATATAGAGAAAAATATCCAACAGTGCAGGATCTCAGTCTATCTTGTCCTGCTTCTGAGCTGGTGGATGCAGTAAGTGATCTCTTGTGGTTCTCTGCCAGCCTACATTTCTGTGATTAGATAAGCAAGACAAGCCTGAAGAGTTCCTCACAAAAAGTAGCTTATTTCATAGGAGAGGCAACCTGGATTATGGACAAGCTGATCAGCAGAAACTTCAAGCCTGATCCAGTGAGGTCATAATTTCTTCAAGCTTCCACCATGAGCCTTTTGTACTAGCAGGCAGTTGGCATGTGAAGGCTATTGTGCACATCTGTGAACAAAAGCTCTTACAGAGGCACTTGTCACCTCCTGAAGTCTGCACCTTTGGGGAGCTGATGAACACCACAGAGATGCTGAAGAGGCTGTAGCATTTGATGATGATGCAGCTTTCAAGCATGATCCCAAGTCTTACTGTGCATTAAAAGAAACATTCTCTGTCATCTCTTTGTGTGCTTCAGTGTCCCAGTGGCAGAAATAACAGGGGAGAGGACTGAAAATACCATCAGTATTCTTGGCTTTTAGTAACAGTCCATGTGGTACTGACCACTCTGTGAAGAATCAATATGAATCATGTTATCCTATCTGTTACATTGCTTTGCAGAAGGAAGGACTTCGATTTTTTTTCTTTCCCTTTCTTAGAGAATAAAAGCCTCCTTAAGGAAGACTCTTTAAAAACAGGAGAGGAACAAGAATTTAGAGTTGTGAGGTGAAAACGGCAGCTGTACAAATCCAAGTCTTCTCTGAAGGCCCTCCCCTACCTTTGGAAAGATGACTAGATATTTTGAGACAGTTTCTTCCTTGTGTTGTCTGCTACCCACCTAGGCAAGCCTTGCACATGTATGCTTGCCTCCATGGGGTAGAAGTTGCTGCCTTTGGTCAGGTTCTCTCTGTGTGTGGAGTTCTGGCATCTTGCCTGTGTGTCCAGGGAGGAAATGATTTTTTTATTCCACTGAATCCTTTTACAGTGAGACAAAATTGGATTGTTTTTGCCAATCAGTCTTGTTTTGCTAATTTTGCTGTGTACATGGGGATTTATGACTCATTGTCCCTGGGGAGAAATGGCATAGAAGTTTGTTTAAACCTACTCAGAGTAAGAGACTGATTCTGTTCCCACAGAACCAGTTTTTAGAAGGATATAGCTTCTCTTAGAGCAGAGGGAAAGTTCTCTGAACAGGGGACGTATGGCTGAAATTAGAACGGGAGTCTGTACATGCATTCCCCCCCACCTTATTTTTAAAGTGTTCTTTCTGGACATGTCTCTAAGAGACCATAATTTGCTGAATGCCTTACTTCTCATTAGACAGCAGACTTGCATCAAAGAATACATATTTTATGGATATCCCACTCCCAAGTGAGTGTCCCTTAGATACCTGATCTAGGTCACATCTGATGGGTCTGTTTATGACCCTGATTCAATCAGACAACCAGATGGCTTTATTTGTGAACCTATGCTGCACCCACTGCCAGGATTTGGCCTGACTTCTCACAGTTGCTCAGGATCTAACTGTATGTATTTGTGGCTAATTATTGCCATGTTAATCTTACACCAACTTCTAAGCAGAAGGACAGATTTGAGTACCACACAAAGCCTTCCTTATCAGAGGATAAATGGAACTATCTTTCTGAAAAAGCCTTCTATGTAAATCTTGCAGACATGCTGGTCAAACTGTTTCTTTGCTGGATTACTGTGTCCTGCAGTAATAAGCTAGTCTGGTTCTGACCAAAGAGAACATATTGGGTGTCTCTTCCTAACCACTATATGCTATGTCTTTATAAGCTGTCCGCTCTCTTTGCCCCTTTCTGAAGCAGTTCCTGACTTTGCTTGAATTTTGGAGAGTATTTGTATGATTCATGAGCCTGCAGAAAAATATTCTGGCTCTTCTCCACCAGACCCTACTCACTTGCTACTGGAGGGAATTCTTACATTGAAACAATGACAGCTTCTTGGAAAGACCTTGTCCTCTTATGCAAATCAGGTATAGGAATATCTGGAGATCTTTATTAAGCCCAGGCTGTAGTTAGAATGCCTCCTACCATTTTTCTGCTGGTGTAGCTGTTGAGGTTGATGGCAGCCATCTGACCTTTACTGGGGTTGCCAACCTAACTGCTTGGACAGGGGATCCTGGAGGATTGTGTTTGGTGTACTAATAACAGCATGTGATGATAACATCCAGCCACAAGAGAAGGCTGCCCTCACCTCCATTTTATTCTGCATGAGGACTCTTGTCTGGTGCTTTCTCTCAGCTGACTTGCTCATGTCACAAAGTGAGAGGTGCCAGTGTAACCCTTTGCCATGTGTATATGCACCTCTTGCACATCATCATTGCTGTCCCCAGCACCCAGGTATGGACTTGGGACTTTGCAGGGAGCAGAGTGAACACTAACGAAAAAGGTGGCTCCTACCCCAAAGTGGTTACACTTTAATTACAAGACAAAAGGTAGCAGATGGGTACAGATGGACCAACGGGGGAGTACAAGGGAACAATCAGACAACATTAGTCAGCATGGTAGGCAGCAGGCTTTACACACCAACTGCCTAACTCTTGTGAAGGCTTTGATAGGCAGCAGAGAATTATAACTGGCTTTGTGCAGGCTTATGGGAGCCTCATCAAGAGTGTGAAGGGCAGACAGGGAAAAGCAGTTAAGGTGCTTGGAGAGCTGCAGCTGAGAAGGTGCAATAGCTCAAAAATACCCAATGCTGCTGGAAAATTTCCAGTCTTCTTAATATCTGAGGGGATAATGCTAATTTTACAGAGAACTGAAAAACCTCTAGTAAGGCTACATCTTGCAATGCAGCACAAACTCCCAGTACAGGGCTGATGTGCTAATGTGAGAGCCATTTCTGGTTGAAACCTCTCCTGCCTGCCAGGTGCTTCTGGTTGAAACCCTCCTGCTTGCCAGTAGCTTGGAGATTTCCATAGCATGTCTGATGTTGCTGTTTATCTGTGTTCCAGCATTTCATTGGTTGTGGGAATGTTTCATCTCAGCACGTTGAAAATAAGCATCCATATCTTAATGCAGGAGATAGCTGATTTGTTATGGGAAGATGAGCTTTCAGGTATGGGTACAGTAATTACATATTCCTATCACAGCACAGTATCAAGAATCCATCCTATCATCATCTCTGATGAGTCTATAACATCCTCAAAAAAACCCAAACCCCAAAAAAACCCCAGACCAGGGAGGGGGATTTGATTTTGTCCCTGATTTCAATCTGAACACAAGAGTGATTTTTCCCCGAATTCTGTGTACAAATGAGCTGACTGAAGTGGCTGAGGTCACTTGGCTTGTTCAGCCTGGAGAAGAGGATACTGAGCAGAGACCTCATAGCAGTCTCAGAGTTCACGGCTTCACAGAATCACAGAATGTTCTGAGTTGAAAGGGACCCACAAGGATCATCAAGTGCAGCTCTTCCTCGCAAGGGGAAACAGCCAGGAAGACACTGATCTCTTTTGTCTGTGACCAGTGACAGGACGCAAGGAAATGGCATGAAGCTGTGCCAGGGGAGGTTTAAGCTATATATTAGGAAGAGGCTTTTCACCCAGTGGGTATTTGGGCACTGAAACAGGCTCCCCAGGGAAGTGATCACAGCACCAAGGCTGCCATAGTTCAAGAAGTGTTTGGATGCTCTCAGGTATATGGTGTGATTCTTGGGATGGTCCTGTCCAGGGCCAGAAGCTGGATTTCAGTGATCTTTGTAGGTCCTTTGCAACTGAGGTTATTCTCAGATTCTGTGATTCTGTGACTATTTATCAGCCTAACAGTAATTACTTCATTTGTCTTTCACTCAGGAGTGATGTGAACAGGTTATGTACGTATCCTTCAATCCTGGATAGATGCACAGCATAACCCCTTTCACTTTCCCTTGCTTTATACCCAGTCATCTACTGGGAATCACTTCAGGAAGTCTGTAGCAGTGAGGAGCCACACCAGTGCCATTGGAAGAGGCAGTTTATTTCCTGTTGCGTTTGGTGGCCAGACTGTGCCATGAGAAGGCAGCTGAAGAAAGCATGGCAATTTAGGCAGCTTTAAGATTTGAAATGCATGCAGTGATGAGGGCACAGAAAGCTAGCAGCCAACCAAACTAAGTCTGAGGAAGAACTAGCAGAGCTGCAGCTGAAGGAGACTCGCAGTGAGTGAATGTGCCCCCAACGCCTGAGGGTGTGTTTTCATCTGTTCACTTGCATTTGCTAGAAACTGTCTCATGTCAACGACATCTTTGCTTGGCCTGTGAATCCTTTGCTTCTTCTATTTTTAAATTATTTGAATGTTATTAACTGGAGGCTCTGTTTTCCTTCCATGGGGCTTGAGAGAAGGGAAATACTGCATATTCATAGGACCCTATGTTTTTCTTTCTTTTGCCTTTTTCTTTCTCTTCCTCCTCCCTGCTTCACTATTTGTTTTTGGTAAGATTTTGGCAGTTTGATTTTCCTGCAGTAAAAGTCTGGCCATATTTGAATTAATCTGAAACAAGATTTTTCTAATAGAAATGGCTCAGACGTTTTTCAGTTAGAAATAGCTTGTTTGTTGTGTCTTTGGCTTGGTTTGCTTCTCTCCTCTGGTGTTGATTCAGTGTTCCCATGCTTGTTCTCACATGCTCCTTGTTTTGTGTTTGAACCCTAGTTGTATGTGGTTGACTTGGCTTGATGCTGAACTGCATCTTGATGGTTTTTTTTACTACACCAGGACAATCTTTTCCCTTGTGGTCTTTTCCGCACTGTTACGTGTAAATTTCTCTGCTGTTTTCCAAAGTTATTTCAGCATTAAAGCTGTGGTTATGACTGGAGCTACTCTGTGCTTGAGTTACTCTTGCTGCTCATGAGCTCTGGCATGCGCTCAGTGTCATTGATTTGAGCATACAATATGTTCAGCATCGTTTGTTTTCCCTGTGCCTGAACTGTGTTTTCCTCGAGTCTGTAATTTTTTCAGACTGCCTTTGGTAACATTAGATCCTAGCTCTGACTCTTTCCTTGCCTTGCAGTGGTGTCTGAATTTCTGTCACCATCCTTTGGCCTTTCTCCCTTGTGAAAGGACCTGGCATTTACTGACCTGGGTTTAATTCTAAAATGTGCTGGGTGTTGTGCTGTCTTCTGCTGAGTCAGTAGTTTGACAGTCTTATTTAATTTCCTTCTGCTGGGCTAGCTGCATGCTGCAATGTCTCCCACCATGCCAAGCCTGAGAGGCTGTTTGACAGCAGTTTTCTTGTTCCCCTTTAAGCTTTCAAATTGGTCTGCATTTTGTGTGGCAGCTTCTGGTGCTTGTTTCCCTTAGGTTTATTTCCTCAGTTCCCATACATGATAATGGCTTACATTTCTATTGTTCTTTCCTTCAAGAAGGATCCTAAGCACTTTGCAAAATTAACATAGAGACAGTATTTCACTATGAGTAACATTCAGCTGCTTGTGTGGTGGAATGGGGTTAGGCTGTTTAATGATGCAAAATAGCGCTGCACAACCATGTAAGGTAAGGAACAGGAGTCTCAAACAGAAGGAGGCGAGGGATTTTTAATTAGATTTTGGCCAACTTTGTCCACAAAGTCTGTTTGTGGGGAAAATTACATGGATCATTAAATAAGAAGAGTGATAAAAACTGTGTCCTTCTCTTTCCAGATGATAATATCCAAGCCTCAGAAATATGGTGGCATGAACAAATGAGTCTGTGAAAAAACATAGTTCCAAATCAATGAAAATATTAATTTTGACCAGATATGGAGGATTTATTTTGGAGTTTTATTGCTGTAAATGAAAATAGACATCTTGGTGTTTTCATGTAGACTCACAAAAGGCTTTAGGTACAATTCACAAAGGTGATGTGGAGGAGAAAATGACAGCATCCTCCCCCAGAACCCAGAGCCTCGTTAGGTAAACAGTAAGGACAGATACTAGGCAGTGGGAAAACTGTATTCAAATAATTTCAGCCTGACTCAGAATGGAGGCTCAAACTGTGGTCTGTGTCACCTCTCATGAGAAAAGTCTTGCCTTTGGACTGGGATTTTATAGTTTATTTTCTTTTTTTTAGTTGATACTTTGTTTCTAATGAGTACGTGAAGTGTGTTTTGATCCAAATTTCCAATCACTTTTATTATTCATGTCTGGTAAAGAACTTGAGTTTTTTGTGTGTGTGTTGAATGACTGAGTTTGATTAGTGGCAAATTCTAAAAAGCAACCAAACCTGGGTTTGGATGGAAGAAATACCTGGTTTTAGATTGAAGTAGTATCTTTATTTTTTTTTAAGTATATATATTTTTTAATTGTTCATATCTTGCTTTGAAAAATCTGGTTTTGCACAGCTTCATCAGAGTACCATTGTGGTCAGTGGTGGAGCATGAAGTGTGGGCACTTGTGTGACTGGAGAAACTGCAGAGTGAAATGTAAATGCTAACAGGTGTTGCACATCTTTTTGTTCTCCCCTTAGATCGATCCTGGTTTATGTAATTATGTGGTTTTTTTGAGTGGAAATAGTCTTTTCTGGTAAATCAATTTATATTGGGTGCAGCACTGGACAGCAGAGATGTGCTGCAAGTTTTCCAGTCTAAACAGTGTCATACAACAGTCTCACTGTCCAAGCTGGGACAAGATCTGGAAGTAACAGAAAGAGTCCATTCTGCAGTCTGCTGCTGGAGATCAGCTCTGGCACGCTGAGTTATCCGTTTGCTCTAAGCATCATCTGGGTGTTTTAAGAATTCAGGATTGCTCAGGTCACTTCTTTCAGTGAGTGCTTTACTTTTGTTCTTTTTTAGAAGTGGGAACTATTTGCTTTCCTTCTTAGATGTGTGCTCATTTTCACCGAGGCCAGAGTTCTTTGTATTGCTGCATTAAATTATATTTGCTTTGTAAAGGCTGCTGGGATTATGGCAGCATCTCATTTCTGTAGCTTTTTTCACCAGGGGCTACCTGTGGACAGCTGCTTTCCTTGAGCTTGTCCTGTGTGTATGGATCAGCATTTGTAATTTCCACCAGGTTCATGCCCTGTTCTTTTTCTTGAAGGCTACTGCTGTTTGAGGTCTCGGTTTTTGGAAAGGCTGAGGAACAGACCCATAGAGAACTCCCTGTGTCTCTATTTGAATGTTTGTCCTATCCATGCTGTTTCCTATTTGGGTCCAGAATAAGTTCTCAGTGTATAAATTTTCCTGCTCATTGCCCAGACACCTTGCTCCAGCCTGGGACTAATGGAGACACTGTCTTATAAATAAATAAGGATTAAAAGAGTACAGTCTAGTGAAATCAGCACTAGGAACTTCCTCCATTAAGAAGTCCCCTGTCTCAAATAAACACTGAAGAATTCCCACGTTTTTTTGTGCAATGTTACTTGAACTTTAGTTAAAACCTGTTTCCTCTGGCTCACCTGTGTCTTGCTGGACCTTTGCCTGGTTCCAGAGGGTAGATTTTGCCCAAATATATATTTTTGCTAGATAAGGAGTATGATAATTTTCGGCAAGTGTTTGAAGGGAATATTCAATAAGAAAAGGAAGAACTTCTTTAAGAAAATCCAAGTGAATGTAATTAAAGAGTAATGGGAGACAGGGGGTAGAGCAAAAGTGCATTTAAATTTAGTATCAGGAAAGAGTGGGTTCTTTCAGAAAATACAGAACAGTTGTCTGATGGATGTGCTGGGTGCCTGGTTGCTGTAACTGTTGACTATGGGACAGGACAGACCACATGGGAGGGAGATGGAGAGGAACTGACAACAGAGATATCCCCCAGATTTTTTGTTTTCATTGTTACATGTCTATCAGTGTGTTTCTCTAGAGGGAAAGCAGCACAAATCTCCCCCCTCTCCCAGATGTGCTCTTCCCCCAGCAGCCCTGACTGCCTTCCTATGGGCAGGAGTATAGAAGAAATTTCCTTTACTTGACGGGGCCGGCCCAGTTGGTGCCATGACAGAGAGAAAGGGCTGAGAAGCCCCTGATACCCTGAGGAGGCTGGCAGGTCTCTGCACTGCCTACTTTGTGCATGCACGGGTGGAATTTTCCAGGATCATCCCCCTCTGCCACCACCATCACTTTGCAAATTCCAAGAAATGCAACTCATGAAAATGCATTCTTAGCACACAGCTGACATGGTCAACATCTGCTTTCCAAAGAGAGTGCTGTGAGAGATTTCAAATTGCTGCACTGTGGAAAAAAATTACTTGGGGTAATTATAGATACCTAACAATACTATTTAATTTCTTCTGCCATATCTTTCCTACATAGTGTATCTTGTAATGCTTCAGAGAACTGAATAATTCTGACAGAGGGCAGTGAGGGGGGTAGGTAAGGGAGGAAAAAAGTTCCCCGTGATTTCAGTTGGGATCTGAAATGAAAGAAATGTGAGCAAAAGATTAGGCATTTTCAAATTGTGCTCCAGAAAAGGGACCTTTGCCTTTTTTGTGCAGTGCCTGCAGGAGTAGGTAGAGGATGTGAATGATGAAGGCAGCTGAGGAAAGCAGGACCTCCAAGCACAGTCTCACAGGACAGGGGGAGCTTAGCACAAAGCCTTGCTGGTATCTGGGGTGCTGCTTGACACCACTGCTCCTGAGCAGGCTCAGAGCTTGGGATCCCGGGAAAAAGGGAAGTGCCATTTATGAGGTTGGACCTGTGACCAGTTGCGAGACTGACTCTTCCAGGTGGCAATTCAAAGTGCCTAAAAGCCAGCCCTGCTCAAAAGCACCTTTGCTTCCTCCGGTACAGAGAGAGCCTGAAAAGTCCAACCTCACACAGGCTCAGTTAGGACGAGAGTGGGTCCTGTGGGTCTCCTCTCTGCTTCACAAGTGCTGTTGCTCTGTTGCACTACATTCCAGAGGTCCCAGATGAGCTGTGTGTGTCCACAGACTCCTCATGGCAGCACAGGGCTGGCTGTTGGGGTGACCTATCCCCCAGGAAGTGTTCACATTCCCTGAGGGCTGCTGCAGCAGAAAGGACATCGCAGGGGACACTTCAGAAGAGGCTCAAGAGTCAGATAGGTGGGCCTGTGGGAAGGTCAGAAGATGGTTTAGGAGAAGCCCTCAGAGACTAAGTGGCATGTGTGAAGGGCAGTGAGAACCATGGAGAGCAGAAGTGGGGAGCAGTGGGAAAAAACAGAATTTGGGGGTATTGGATGTCAATTCTGGGATCAGAATGGAGGCATCCAGGAAAGGAGGGGGGGTCTTGGGGACTGTTGAACCAGCAGCAGGAGAAGGATGTTATGGGAGGCTGCTATTTGACTTGGCTTGCTCTGCATCCAGGGTCAAAGTGGATATAAAAGGATGCAAGGTGAAGATGAAGTCCATGTCTCAAGCCCTTGGGATATTGTGTGCTTTCTGCCCTTGTGCTGGGTGCTCTGTCCCACCTCAGTGCTGTCCCTGAGAAGTACAGATGTGTGAAGCTGAAGTGAAAGGCAGTGGAGGTTTTCTAAAGGGATGACAGAAAGTAAGGCAGAGACTTCAAGCTGAGGACTTCTCAATTAGTATGGCTTCTACTGGTAAATTATCCAAGGAAGACAAACTGTTAAGTATAATTTCTTGTAGAGAAACACACCAAAAGGGATAGAATGAAGATATTCATATTATGGAAGTGTGGCTGCTATCCTGGAAGAAGCACTGGTTTGTCTATCCTGCTCACTGGGGCTTTGTCACAGGGACATGTAACCTGAAGAGCTGTTGATGCTGATCTGTTACAGTACTTAAGTGTAGGGAAAGAAGCCTACATGTGCAAACATACAGATTTGAGTTACTCTGGTCTGAAGCAACTTGTATTTAATTAACTTGCAGAAAAACTTCTGAAAGTTTTTTTGGTGGAAAATTAGTATTTCAATTTTTTTTTGAAGTGCTTATTTTCATTGAGGCACCCTAACTTTTTTGAGAAGTCTGAAAGATTGAAAAGTGACACTCTTGAGTCTTTTATGGCTACAAATGGGCACATTTTTTTTGTTTGTTTTGTTTTTTTATCTCAGATTTTTGACTACTATTTTGAAATTTTCAGCAGCAGAAGTCAGGGACCTCCTCTCATTTCTATTCAAATGGATATTTTTGTGTGCTTCCAGAAGCCAGAAACACAAACCAGGTGATTCTGGTATTAATAAAGGAAAATACTTTTAGCCAATGTACCTCCTTCAGAGGAGATTATCATCTCTCTCTGTTCCAGAAAGTTCTGCAATGATAAATGCAAGGCTGTGCAGATGCTAATGGAATAACCAAACCTTGGTTTCTCAGGAAAAAGCTAGGGATAGAAAGCGGTTCAAGGCTGAGATCCTTGAACTGAAAGTGTTCAAGGACAGTTGGATGGGGCTTTGAGAAACCTGCTCTAGTGAAAAGTGTCCCTGTCCATGGCAGGGGGTTTGGGACTGGGGGATCTTCAAGGTCTCTTCCAACTCAAGCTATTCTGTGATCCTGGACGTATCTGAAGCTGTGAACCCTGTTGAGGGCTTATGAAGGGTATGGTGAACATGGGCACAGCTGTGTGGCAGGAAGTATACAGAAATTATTGGAAGGAGATACAAGAATGAATGATAAATGTTTAGACAGCATCACAATTTGCAAGCTGGTTCCTAAAAATTAAAATAAAAAAGAGGTGTTCTGTTCCTAAAAGGCCTTTCTCGCAGACCACCCAGACACCATCCTCTACAGTGACATGCAAAGCGTGTGACTTTTTCTTGCTGCCTTCTGCTCTCTCCCACTTCTGTTGCTGCAAACCAGACTATTCTGAGCTATATTGATGCTGTAAAAATGGTACTGCAGTTCCTGACCCAGCCTCTCTTTCTGGGGCACAAGCACAGTCTCTGTCTGCTGGTAGGCTGGGGCAGCAGTTCTTGCCTGGTTTTTAATGTGAGATGCACATGCTGAGGAAGTCTTTTCATGTTCTCCCAACATTGTCCCTTCAGACAGTGCTGGACAGGATTGTCACGGAAAGCTCAGCAAAGTCAGAATAGGAAGATAGCCAGGAAAAGGGGGAAGAGGTGAAAGGTTTAAAATAAAGGTCTCTCATGAGATCTGCATTGAAAGAAAATAGACTGCATACTTGATTACAAACATGTGTCTTGGGGAAGAGACTAAGCCAAGGTTCTTTCTACTTTAAATTTTGCAGTAACTGGTCATCTGTTTCTGCAGCACTTTGCAGAGCAATGTACTGAATACTGACTGCCACGTGGCCAGTCAACAATCTACCTCCAGCATAGCACTGACAGCACTGGAAACTGGAACTGACTTCAAGGATTTTCTGACATCACCATGGCCTCTATAGAAAGAGATGGAGACAGGTTACCAGCTTTCTGTGAGAAGCTCTAAAAGATACTGAAAACACCTATCTACCAAAGTAGATGCCTCTCCCTTTATCTGCCCGCCTATCAGAGGGTTTCCTTGCAGATGAAAGTAGTTTCTGCCTGTGCAGAAGTAGATCTGAAAAATCTCTGATTTTCTTCACCTGTTTCAGCTTAGGTTTGGGAACAGGAAAGCTGTGAAGGTTATAATTAGCATGATCCAATTGCTGAGTCAGACACAAGCTTTTTATTAACACCTCCATTCTGTTCAGTTCAGCTTCAGGGTAGTTTAAGGTAATTGCTTATCTCTGTAAGGGTGGTTGATGTGAGGGATAAGACCTCCATGTGAGTGTGAGCAGCATCTGTTTTTGGTGGTTTTCAAGGCTCAGACTTGACTGGAAGAGGCCACAAGAACTCAGAAAAACACTAGACAGTGTTCCAGTTTGCCTATGAAATGAGACTGAATGGCTGATCTCCTGGTACTGGAGTGGCCCATCTATTTTGTGTGTGGACATGCAGACGAGACATAGTGCCACAGCTGTTTAATTTATTTTTTTTTAATTTTACTTCTTAATTTTACTTCTTTTACTTTTTTTAAATTTTGCTTTTTAATTTTACTTAATTTTACTGTTTTGTTCCCTTCTTACTGCAGTCACTATTTCTCTCACTACTGGGAATATAGGAGCCTGTGCCAAAGTCATAGTGAGGTTAGAGATATTTCATTGAATAGTGCTCATACACTGACCCTACAGTACATATCTCTTCCAGGGGTAGATCTACCTTGTTTTGTGTTTCTGGTGCAACTGAAGATACTGAATCTGTTCTTCAGAGCCTTCTGTAGCTTTGCATCCTCAGTGTTTTATAGGTTTATCTTTCAGCCTGGATTGAAATCAGGTTTGTGCATGTAGCTTACAGGTAGTGTGGTATTCACACAGGGTGCTAGACATTGATATGTTCTTCCGTGCTCTTGGTAAAACACAGGCAAAAGGTTGCTGACCTTTATGACAAGTTGCACTGCCTGCCTGCTTGCTGAGGCTGTTTCTGAGCTGTTTTTCTTCTTTATGGGCTGTGGAGGTCTCTAATGTAATTTTTCTGACCTTGTGTTAATTGGAAGTGTTTCCATGGATGTTTTTCAATTTTATTGCTATTGCACTTGGAGAGTTTGAAATAATACTCAATACAGAATGGGAAGTAAATAAACCTAATGATCTTATGAGGTTTGGCAAATCTTACATCAGTGGTGCCTGGAGCATCATTGTTGGCTAATAAAGTACTTGTCCTTCTTTTTCTGGCTTCTCTTCTGGAGAAAATGTCCCTTACATCTTACAGTTTGCCACATTCAGAGCAAACCCTTGAAGGGTTTTGCTGCAGTTCACTAAAACTGTCTGTGATGATATCTTTTCTAAATCCCCCTGAAGAAGACACAACTTTATTTGCTTTGATTTCCATTCTCAGTCTTTCGACAGTATAGTTTACAAAGGGGCATATTTCTGGGATAAATTTGTTCAATATTTATTGTCATAGAATGAGAGTTTCCTCTGTACAGCCATTCCCAACAAATTAGTTTACTTGAGAATAGGAAAATTTTGACATCTTGTAATTCCCTGTCCTGAAGCCATGCTGTCTACCAATGATCATGTGGCTGTGGGCAGATGTTTTCTTACTACCTTTTTTACAGCAGCAGTTTTTAATGCAACACTGTAGGGTGGCAGTTGCCTCTGAAACGGTGATGCTTGATTGTTTTAGGTCCTTCTTGTAGTACCCCTGCAGTCTGTGATGGATGGCATATGGTACAGACTAATTCATTCTTAAATCTATGCACAAACTCCCCAAGAGAGCCAAAGGAGGAGAGGTAGAACAGTCCTTGTGACAATTTTCACTCCCTTCCTCCCCTGAACACAGGAGCCAATTTTCCTGATTGCTGAGGAAGATGTATTTTGAGAAATGGCAGCTGAAATTAAACTGTGGAAAGAGAAAGAGGTGAAGAGAAGTAGTTCTTGAAAGAACATGTTAAATCCTAAACATCTCCTTCAGTCCAGCGTCTCTGCCACTTAACTTCATGGTGAAGACAGATCAAGGGACTTTCATTGATAATCAGAAATAGTGGAGTTTCTTTCAGCAGCTGCCATGAAACCTCTGCTCTGTGCTACAGGTTTTTCTGCTCGTGGGTAGAAATGTAAGATCTCCACAGCAGGTAGTGTTTTAATGTGGGCAATAAATGATGTGTGAGACTTCAGAGTGGCTCAAGACAAAATGTCCCATTTTTTCAGTAGCAAGGCAGGAGCTGCTTCTGCTTTATGGTGAGCTGAGTGAGCTGCATCTTCAGGCTGTCCTTCCAGGCTCCTCCACAGATGCTGAGAACTGTTAAAATGCTAGTGGATTAATTTAAGTGTCCAGTGATTTGGACTTCATATATAAGGCTTTGTCCCTTGGATATTTTATATGTGTGATCCTCTGGAGCCCAGGAAAAGAAATAAAACTGTTCTGGGGACAAGCATTTTTCTGGCATAATTCTATGTTCAAAGCTGTGTTCTTTCAGAGTTTCCATAGGCCAGGACAGTCAGCAGAGGTGGATTTACTTGTGGAATGGCTTAAACATAATTGAATGATTCCCCATCAGTGTTATGTCTTTGGGGAAAATAGTCTTAGCTTTTAGTTTTGGGGTGATGGTTGTTTTTTGTTGTTTTTTTTTTTTTTCTTGTTTTTTTTTTTTTCTATCTTCTTTATTATCTTATTTTGGCTTCAGTCTGGGACTTCTGTTCAATGGCCAAAGATCTCAGGCAACCAAAATTCCAATTGTGACAGTCTGCAATGTTGTGCTTTGCTTGACACTTATCATCCAGGCTAGCTTCTGGCTTTTGTCTGCTTCTGCACCGAATACACCAAATGTAAGCCTAGAAACAAACCTCAACATGGCTGTGAGCAGGCAGTGGTTGGTACTGGGTGTGAATCTTGATCGTTTTCACAGTGTTTCCAGGAGATGATGCTTTTGTGATGTCCTGTAGGGCAGACAAAACAGGGGCGTAGGTGTGTGGTGTTTGATGTCTGCAGAAAGTTGCAGAACTGTGCATGGATAGTTGGGCTTAACAGGGTGGATATGGAAGTGTACTGGTCCTGTGTATGTTTCTGTGTGTGAGTTAAGAGATATAGGTCCTTGCAGTGTGTGTGGAACGCTGCCTTGTTATGTGTGTATCTGTGGGGCCTAAAGCTACTGTCGCCTCTTTCACTCTTGATTGACCACAAGAGTTTTTACCACTCCTATAAATGCAAGTTTCTTTGTCTTTGCTTCTTTGTAATCATTGCCATTGCAATTTTGGGAGTGTTTTCTAAACCTGGGAGTGCTCAGTCCTTTCTTCAGCATCAAGACATGTTCCCTATTTTTGTGCTATGGCAGCAAGTTCCACAACCTCATGGTCTAGTTTGTGGAGAAGGTCCCAAAAGCATGTATGTGTGATCCTAAATGAAAGACACTAATAGAAATGAATTTGAACAAATTCATAGCCACTTCTAAAAGACTCCGGATTCAAAACATAAGACTTTCTTTCTTTTCTGGATTGTAAGCAATTTGATTTTGGTGTGGTCTTCTATAATTGTATATAGCCTTCTACAATTTCCTGGTTTAGAAAGCTCTGCCTTTTGAGGGTCATGGTGATCCAAAATATTTTTATTCTGTGTGTGCTTGACACAACAATTCTTTAAAATTTCAAAATTGTAACAAAAACTTTGAAAAAGAAATTTAGAATTTGACTTTACTAAGTATTTTTCAAGTTCTATTATTGTGAAGAAAAATACCCCTCTTTTTAATAAAGAAACACTTCTTAGTGCTAGTATAATTCTGTGGTTGGTCAAATTTTAGCTTCATGCTTGTTATGTGGCTTGAGTGACATTTCACATCCAAGGAAATCTAGTTCACAAATAGAAACATTCTGTGTGATTGTGAGTGAATGTTCCTTGAGATTGCAGCTGTTCCTTGAGATTTCTTCTCATTTTCTCTTTTTGAAAGCACATCAGCTGTGGATCTCCTGAGAGAGCTGCACCTAGACATGTGATTGTCTGGAGAGTTGTGCTTCATGTCCAAAACAATGGTGAAGATTAAATGGTGGTTATAGCAAACATTCCTGGTGAAGTGCAGTGGATGCATGGGCTTGTGCTGTTAGGAGAGAATCTTCTATCACATCCCCATGTGAAAATGTGTTTGATAGATGGGATGGGAGTTGAAATGTTGGCAATTCATTGGGGTAAGGGCTGTCTTTGCTTTTCCCTAAATGGCCATTGACACAAAGGAGCATCAGATGTTTCATAGCTCACTGAGCTATGCTATAGTCTACGACAGCTCTTCGTAAAGCTGTGAAGTCTATTGAGGTCTGGGGCAGTGCCATGGTCAGGATGTGTAACAGTGCTGCTGGGGCAAGGATGGGTCCTTGGCTTTACCTGACTCCAGTCCAAGGTCTTTTCTGCAGTCCTGGAGCTGGCCTCAGAGGGTATGGGCTGCATCCTGGGGGAAACAGGAATTGCTCTGGAAGGAAAAGGGTGATACTACGTGGGTGATACTATGGGGCATAAAGGAGGCAAGGAGAAGGCTTTTCTCTCTCTTCTTACTTTCTTCTCTCCCCCCTACCTCCACCTTTCGCTTTCCTTCTCACTGGCTGGGTTGGTGAGAGCAGCCCAGTTGGGACTGAGGTAGGACAGCAGACTGGCCTCTTGTGCGGTTCTTCTAAATGCTTTTTCAAGCAAGCTCAATAATTGATGAGCACCTGAGTCCTTGTCTGCATTGAAGAGTGCACATGGTATTTAGTACATGAAAATGCTATTTCGCCCATCACAGCTCATTGCTGGAGCAGCACTGTTTCCTCACCACAACAGTTAATTGATCTCTCAGTAGTTATAAAGAAACTTCCTTTCTCCAATTTTCTCAACTGCTTCACTTCTTCTAGCATAGAACTTGTGCTTGCTGTTGACTTCCACTTGTCACACCAGAGCACAGTTCAGTTGCCTTTTTCCTCCAGTGGGTTATTCCCTGATCACTTGTGTCCAGCCTGTCCTCTTCTGTAACTGGAACAAGTGTAGCAGACCTCAAGTCATCTTCTGGGTTTCTACAGCTTGGATTTTCACACTGAAGCATTTCACAACTTGTTGCCTGCCCAGGATTAGCTGCTTTTATTGAGGTGAAAGATGCCCTGACACAGCTGCGGGTGCAGGAGAGAGCAGGAAGTCAGGGTTGAAATGTCTCAGAAGAGATGGAGAAAGAGGAGGAAGAGTGGGTGCTGTGGTTTCATGCCAGCCAACAGCTATGAACCAAGCAATCCCTTGCTTTGCCAGTGGGACGAGGAAGAGAATCAGAAAAAGGTAAGACTGATATATTGAGATAAAAGCAGTTTAATAATTGAAATAAAATAAAATGTAATAATAATATAAATAAGAAGGAATGTAAAAAAAGAGAAGAATAAAACCCAAGAGAAACAAGTGATACACAATACAATTTCTCAATGCCTGCTGACCCATGCCCAACCCATCCCTGAGCAGCGACTGATGACTGCCAAACAACTCCTCACAGTTTATATACCAGGCATGACATTCTAGGGTATGAAATATCCCTTTAGCTTGTTCAGATCAGCTCTCCTGACCATGCTCTCCCCAATCTTCTTGTGCACCTACTCACTGGCAGAGCGTGGGACACTGAAAAGTCCTTGACTTCAAGTAAGCACTACTTGGCAACTAAAACATCAGTGTGTTATCAACAGTGTTCTCGTACTAAATCAAAACCATAGCACTGTATCAGCTAATAGCAAGAAAATTAAGCCTATCCCAGCTGAAATCAGGACAGTGGGTGAGAACTGTCATAGCAGGAAAGGTGCAAGCCATCAGCTTAACATCAGTCCCTGCTGAGCACACAGTTTAGATAGGGTAAGCAGGACAGAGCTGCTGGGGATGCTGCTGGCAGGACAGAGGCATATTGACAAAGCTGAGTGTGGAGTGGCAGGAAGGACTGAAATAGTTGAGATGCTGCGGATGCGGTCATAGATACACTGACTAAGCTGCTTAGTAACAACCTCCTTTCTCCTGTTGCAGCAACACATTACATATCCAACCTGCTCAATTTTCAAAGCAAATGTACAGAAAGGGCATTCACTGAAGGCACTGCATTGAATCTGTACATGTAAAGCTGACCCAGCTGGTATTTGCCAGATACTGGAGAAACATCAATGCCTGTCTTTAAAAAACGATCGGGGGAGCAGAGGGAAAGGAGCTTGGGAATTGTAGATTTATGGAATCACTGTTGCTTAACCCTGATTCTAAGGAAGCATGTGAAATGAATTATCACCTAAACTCTTCATCAGCACCTGAACAATGACATGGAGACTTGTAGAAGTCCACCAGGGTTTGTTAAAAACAAATCATGTCAGACCAATCTCATATCTTTCTGTAACAAGGTAACAGGCATTTTGGACAGAGGTGAAACTTAAGTTGTCATCTACTTGGACTCCAGTAAGGTTTTTTCATCTCTTTCATCATACTTTTCTAGCAATCTAGAGGAACAAGGTCTTGAGGAGGGTGAATAACAAATGCATGCAAAAATGAATAAGAATGTCAAAAGGGAAGGGAGAATGGACTGGAGTTCTGTGAGGGTCTGTCCTGTGCTCATTTCAGTTCAATATTTTCTTTAATAGACTTGGTACTTGATGTAGAATTTGCATATTAAATTTGAAGATGACAGAAAGCTGGGGGGACTGTAAATTTGATGGAGTACAGGGTTAGAATTCATAATGCTCTGGACAAACCAGAGGTACATTGAAAAAGTGTGATGTAATTCAATAGAGACAAGTACAAACTATTGTACCTTGGCAGGAACATAGACTACGTAAATACAGTGCAGAGAAAGATCAATTAGATCACAATTCTGCAGAAGAGGATTGGGGGAAAGGATAAAAGAGGATCACAAGCTGAACATGGTTGTGTATTGTTGAGAAAGAGGCAAATGCTGTACTTGGGCATATAAATAGGAGTTTAGCCTGCGAGGCATGTGATGTAATCTCTGTGCTTTGCTGGGTGATGGTAAGGCTTAAAATCTCTCTGCAGTTCTGTGGATAGCACTTCACAAAAGGTCTGGACAAACTAGAATGACACTGGGGGAAGCGAAAGTAATCAGGGATGTAGAAAATAAGTCTTATGGACAATGATTTAATGAATTGGCATTGTTAGTTGTAATTTGGAGAACTGAGGAGAAAGAGAGACTGCAAAACAGGCAATGGACTCTGAATATCAGAGCTTCCCAATTTGCAGCAATCCCTTTGGCAGCACTAAGTGGCATCAGTGGCAGTGTCAGCACTTTTACCTGGTCCCCAGTGGAGGGAGCATTTCTGTGTGTGGTTTGTATGGTTAGAGGTTCAGGTGGTTCCCGTGTGTTGGAACAGTTCCTTTGGACCATGGTCAACATAGTGACTAGAGGCTGTCACAGGAAAGAGAGGGAGCAAGGGAGCAGGGCTCATGAGGAATCTCTCTCACGAGAAACAAAAGGATGCATCTAGCCCAAGGGTCTGCTTGGGCCCAAGAGCTGTTGCAGTCACTCACTGTGTGTGCTGTGTGCCAGCTGATGTCTTCAAGGTGAGGTTGGCAGGTCATCCTCTGCACAGCATCTGTAACCCTGGAAGAAGGATAAAGGCTACATATTGTCTCTTCTATTTTTTTCTGTAAGTCAGGCTTTGCTCTTTATTACCTTCCTTGGCCTTATCCTTGTTTTTCATCTCTATCTTCTGTGTGTATATGTTTGTCTGTCGTCCTATCTATCACTAGTATATATCCACAGTAATTTAACTGCCTAAACTTCCACTCTTCTGGGCTTTTTGTATTTGTCTTCTCTGTTGCTGCAATTCCCTAAGACTTTCATATATTGACTGTCTCATCTCTAATGTCATTATTAAGGTGTCTTTTTTAAGGCATCACAAAAACACCTTCCAGAGGTCAGTCTCTCAAAGTGTTGAAAGGAGATATTGCACACTATGAGTATATAAATTAAATATGCATGTGGAGAGGGTGGGAAATCATGGGTGCAATGAGGAAATACTTGTATTATAGCATAATGAATGGTGTTTGTAACTTGTCTGAATTGCTCCTGCAGACAAAGCTGAAGAGAATTTGAAGGCTGAATGTCATGGCGTTTAAAATTATGTCTAGATTCCATTGGATGCCAGAGTGCCAAATTCTGTTTTCTCAAAGGAACTGGGAAACAAATTTAGTCTTCCATACCTAAAACTGTATCCCATTAATTTTTTGAATTTCAAATGTATTCACCACATACTGCCTTAACATACTTTTCTTTTTTGGGGGGTAGTGGTTGTGCTGGTGATGTAATATTCATAGACAGTTATCATCTGCATTACTTTTAATATGCATTAAGAGTTTGAGGCCCTGTGAACTCTTTGATTAGCCCTATCTGGCAATACTTAGGCACTATATAAAACAACCTTGATGTGCGGAGGCAATATTTGGGCATGGAAGGATAGGTGTTCTTAGTCTTTTGAGAAGATCTAAAGTCTGTAGCTGAAGATAAAGGGGGCAGGCAAGAAAGCTCCTAGGAATGCAGAAAACAGAAATGCAGCATTTTTATGGATGAATGAGCTTTTTTGAAGTTGCTTTTAAAAGGCGAAATTATATGGCCATTTGCACTGCCTCTTGATTGTTCAGTGCACCAGCTATTCTTTATGCTGCATGCCATTTTCTGCCTTGTATTTAACTTCACAAAGGCTTCTGGGATGCAGTTTTCATAAAGAGACCTGTATTAACACATCTGTACTGTTAGATGGGGGTAGGATTTCCTCCAGGGGTGCTCATTAGCTTCCAGTATTTCTTGCCCTTATTTTATGCCATAGCTGAGCTCTAGGCTCAGCTGAGTTAGCTGGGCTCTAGACTTGAGTGTAACAGATGGTTATTCTATTGCAGCCTTTTTTGGCCCTTTTTCTCCTCTACTCACTCTATAGCAGCAACGTAAGCTTTGAAGGCTTATTATCTAAATCACAGCATAGAAAAGTCCTTTGGAAGCCAAATTCACCTCTGGCATAAGTGTTGCAATTCCATTGACTTCAGAGTAGGTTCACTGCTTGATGTCAGAAAATTTTTGCAATATAGCTATCAAAATGAACAAGTCTAAGACATAAAGGACTGCTTTCTCTCCCCAAAATGACCCATTCACAGGCTTGATTTAGCTTCTTGTCAATGCTGCACTCCACCCTTGCATACTGAGAACCTCTGTTCTGTTTGTTTCTGTCTTGGGGCTTTCTTTTCTGCTCCGTGTTGTATCCTCCTGAATGCCTTCAGATTGGCTTGTCTGCAATCTCGTGCTTCCTCTCCTCCCTCTTTGGAGAAGGCTGTATTGAATCCTTGCTGCAGGCATTGTTGCGACAAAGCTGAAACAGCTGTCTCAGGATCATCATTGCCACTAGGTCTTAGGAGGTTGTGGAAGATGTAGACCCAAGTCCATAAATGCTGTCTCACAGCTGCTGCAGGCCAGGGCTCTCGTCTCTCCCTTACACAAGGGAGTAATGACAGGGAGGACCCCTGGAAGCCTGGTGTACAGTAATCTTACAAACCTGAGGTGTTTTCAGCAACCAATACACAACTCCCGGTGGTACTTAGAGCCTTGCAACCACTCTGGAGGGGACAAGTTTTGTCAGCAACCCGTGGGATGGGGGAGGACAGTAGAAGTACAGGCTGGCAAAGCCTGAATTGATTGACTCTTATTGGCAATGAACTATTTTTGGGAGCCAATGATGAGAACAGCCTGTACTGCTGCAAGTTTGACTCTGCCTTGCAAGGTTATTATCTGTGAGTTTAATCAGAGTCCATCACATGTGTGGAGTGAGTAGCTAGTGTTTCAAAGGGTGTATTTCATGCTGGCATAGGGGGAAGGAGAGCTGGGGGATGGGGAGAGAAACTTTTGAGGTATGAATGGAAAAAAAATAGCCACTCCTTGAGTTTCTGCTGTTTTTTCAAGTGCCATTAAATACATATAAATTACTTACTTAAATTCAAGACAGACTTCTCAGATACCTATGAACTTGTTGTGGTCAGGCAAAGGCAAATCAGTGATAGCAGGTCTCTTCCCTGAGCCTGGAGGGTCTCTGTGCTCTCTGTGAATGAATTGTGTTCACAGAGGTTGCTTTGCCCTCTGCAGAGATGTAACTGCTTTCTTGGGATAAGATGTGGCAGCCGTTCATCAGTGCAAAGCTTTTATAACTAGCCATTAGGAAATGTGTGAAAATGGAGAGGTAATTAGGGAAACAGACACTGTAATGAATAGCACTCAGGCTGCAGTACTACTATCATTCTCTGTCATGCAAAAGACCAGCCCTGGTGAGTTTGATTTATGAACTGTGCAGAACAGGCTTTATGGTTATTTTGATTAGCTGTGTTACTCTATTCACTGAAAAAGCCTGTCAATAACCAATGCCCTGTTGTGATGCAAACTGCACAGAGACATAGATGATGGCTGTAGCTACTAAATAGTTACCAGGTAAATATAAGCTGAGAAAACATGGTCACACCAACAGATGGGAGAGCCAGTGCACAGCAAATGCAGGTAAGTTAAGAACAGTAGCAAATAGCCAGGATTTTCTTGCTCAGCATACTTTGGAGAAAGAATGTAAAGAGATGACATCTTTTATCCACTGATGGCAATGAATATTTTTGCATTGACCTGCTAGGGAAATTTGAATTGTAAATGGGTGAGAATTTTAAGTTTTGTGGATCAGCAGCCTGACCATTGCAAATTATCTGCAGAGAGTGTGTAAAAGGCAAAAGTGTGACTTATGGTAGGGTAAGACAAAAAGCAATGAAAGAACTTCACTGGTGTTCATGGGACCTCCCTCAAGAGGAAGGCTAAACTGAAGAAAACTATGTGAGTCTCTGAAAAGCTGCTGAAGAAAGTGGAACAGGTCAGCATTCACATCTTGTTACTGACTGAGGGGTTAGAGGCATAAAGTACCCTGAAAAAGAGGCACTTGATACACCTGAGAAGGAAGACAAAGGAAAACTGAAAAGAAAGGGGGAAATTCAATCAGGAAAATAATCTCTGAAACAGCCTTTAGAATGGATGTGCAAGGGTGGGAGACCAAGACACATTTGCAACAGCCAATGTGAAAACACGGTAGAGTAAGGAAGGGAGCAGAACCATTTGTGTCAGTGAGGTTCATCAGACCTGGGTCCTAATCCCAAACTTCAGACCTGCATCTTTGAAGACAAAATGGGGTCAGGAGCCTGGCTGCATTCCCCTCCAAAAAACAGTATGTCCAGAAGCAGGGTTTGCTTTTATGTGCCCAGGAGTTTGAGCATGGAGTCCTGCTGTGCTGCCTGCTGTATGTTACTGGACTTCTGTTTTTGGGAGATATCTTGTCCAGCTCCCATGAGACCTGATTTTTCCTGATCTATAAGATTACAGACACCTCTGACAACAGCTTTACAATGGTACAGTTGCACAAGTGCAATAACCTGCAGGAAGCAGAAAAAAGTTCTTATGTGTAGGTAGATGCATGGATAGAGAATGGAGCCCATTAGCCTGTCAAAAATTCCTGTTTGTTCTCTTTATTAGTGTCTGTTCTGTTTGGGAAGTCTGCATTTTTTTAGGTGAGAGATCTCTGTAAAGTGAAAAATGAGAGACCCAGGAATATACACGTATTTACTGCAGTGCTGACAGGCGGGGGTAATCACAGACAGGGAGGTGATGGGTAGAAAGGGCTTGATGCCACACAGAAAGCAAACTGCAAGAAATCTGACAATGCAGCAGCCACTTAGGGAAATCATCAGCTGTGATGGCTGTGAAAAATCCCAAGGGAATCCCAAGTGCGCAAATGCAGTTATGATTTGACATCTGGATGGCTGGATTGACATCTTGGGAGGGATGTTTTCATTTTCCATCCTGCTTATAGAGAAATGGAAATGGATGGAAGGAATGGGCTGAATTCTCATGTTCAGTGGTATGCACCACACTGACAGGGCACCTCCATCTATTGCTCTGGTGTATACTGCTGGCTCTTCTCACTGTTCAGATTGCTGAGGGATGGGGTGCTTCTCCCTCTAATGGCAGAAAGTTGCCTAGGGAAGGAGGTACATTTCTAGATATTTATTGCACAGAGTTCAGGTAAAGAAACATACCCTCTCCCACTGAACATCCTGGTTTGCATATGTGCAAAGGTTGGGTTTTTTGGTTTCTTATACAGATTGGGTATTTTATTTTGTCATTATTAATTACGAGCTTTTAACCCCAAATGTCTTCCCTTCCTAAAGAACACTGATATAGATCAGGGTAAAAATGTGATAAAAACCCATCCAGCTGAGGCAGAAAGAAAAGCTGCAGAAATTGCTGAAACAGAGGGAAGAAGTGACTTTGGCTGATTGCATTCACTTTGGGCCCAAAGCTCTTGCTGATGGCTTGCTTCTTACCACAACTCAAGTAGCACCCAGAATCTTTGTACTGGAGGAGAAAATAGTACTAGTGAACCTGAAAGGGGGCCTTCCTTGACCTTTCCTGCTCTCTGGGGAAGTGTAAAATCTGGGACATACTCCTGAAGGAAAGTTCTCCAAATCTTTTTGAAATGTCACCCTCCAACAGCTGCGTGCCAGTGCACAAAAAATGCCCTCCTCTGATCATACAAGTAGTCCTTCAAGTCTGCTGGTGCCTGCTGTGAGCTCTATGATTTTTGCTAGAGTGTGCTCTGCAAGAAACTGATTTTCCGAGAGCTTTTTAGCTCTCCTGAATATGTTGGGAAGCATACAAATAGTATGTGTTTTCCTAGGGTATGGCATATTTTACATGGCTAGCACCCTTCAAACTGCTGTCTTACATGGGTGACATAAGTGCCCAAATACATACCCTATTCCCTAAAATACCCACTTTCAGAACAGTGTTTCTCAAGGAATCTAGAAAAGATCCAAATGTTATTCCTTGATATCACATAGAGACTTATGAAATCTGTACTGATATGGACATAGGCACAAATAATTCTGTGTGGATATAGGATCACTAAGCTGGTGAGCTGGAAGGAACTCTCAAAGGAACCTCCTGGTACCCAGTTCAGAGGACAGGGGAGCAACAAGGTCTGGGTCTCATGCCTGGCCTCTTTCTGTGACAGACCCAACCAGTCCTCAGATGAGACTCCAACCTTCTCCTGGGCATTCGAGGCCCCTTTCTGGAGTATGGCAACAAACTAGGAGAACAATGGAGCAGTTAAACTGAAAAAGACTCGCCATTAGTAGTAGGATTAATTATCTGTGTCTGTGATGGTTCAGTTAAAGGCTCTTTTCTCTGGCAGCCTCCCAGTATGGCACATTCTTGGTTTTTGGATTTCTGCAGCTGTACTAACACAGACCTGTGTTATATCAGCTCTGGTCTCAGGGTGAAAACCAGCCCACTGTACTGGCTGGGTCAGAGAAGAGAAGGGGATGATTGTGTTTCCAGTTCAAACCCTCATCACTTGCCTGCTCCCAACCCTCTGTTCTTTCTCCTTTATACACTGAATACTGCAGATGAGTCCCTCACGTGCTTTTCTGCATCTTCTGTGGCTTAGTGGCTACTTAAATATTTATTTATGTAGAACTTGTCCCTAGGGATTGTCTTATGAATGCAGAGGAGGGGTGTTGTGAGAGAAGAAGGTAATGAGCAGTCCCTAGAGGGCTCAGTGTTGTCTATTGCTGAGAGGCAGAAACTGCAAAAACAGGCTTGTCCTGGAAAATGATTAATGTGTGAAAGAACAAGCACACACCCGTGCACACAAACACACACTTACACATGTATAAGCACAAACAGAAAGCTGACAACACAAAAGAGAAGGAAAGCATTTGCATGAGTCAAGTGATTAGAGTCAGTCTGATCTGTTCAGTCATGGAATTTGTTCTCTTTTGACCCATAGGACCTAAGCATTTTTACAGATCTGCCATTCAGAAAATGCTACAGAAAGATATATAAGGCAGCAGGGGTGGCCTGAGACACTGCATTCAAGAACAGGATACCATAATTTGAAGGCTGCATATAATTGAAAATATGAGTTTCCTGAGGTTTGCAAACACACTTGAATTTGCCCATTGATTTAAGTGTTAACAATCTCTTTGTAGATAGCATGTAGGAAAATCTGGAATCTTTTATGCTGTTATGATTGATATTGCTTGAACTTTAATTGTATGCAAGAGGCAGCTCAGCTTGTTGAATTTATTAATTGCTAAGGCGTAACATATTCACTTAATTGGATTCTCTGCTAGATAGAGATGTATTTATATGTATTTGTGTATGTGGCTAGTGTATATATTTAGCGCCACAAAAGATTATATTAATGGAAGGTTCAGGTTGCCTGGTGAAATAGTCAGCAGACTGGAAGGAATGAATGTTCAGTCATAAGCACGATCTTTTCTATTGCAAAAAAGGGCAAGGCCTGGCTTACTGGATATTCTTGGCACAGCAGTAAAGCAGTCAGGCCTATAAAGGTGGCACTGAGGAAAATTTGTACTTGTATGTTCTTGGGCTGGCTGTGGTGCTCTCTCCCACCACAGTGCCTGTGTTTTCACTGAGGACTGCTGGTCAGAATTTCTCCGAGACTTTTTCTCCTGCCCTGGTCTCAGAGGCTCCCTGTGTTTCCTTTAGAAGACAGCACTACATTGGTGAGCCAACAGCTCTCAGCCACAGCTGGGGACCATCCTTGGAGGTGGGCTCTGAGTAGTGCAGGAGAAGCAATCCTGGTATCTGAGGAGGCTGCAGCCTCTTCCCTCCCTCCCTCCCTCTCTCCCTCCCTCTCACCCACATCTCACCTCTGCGTGTGTGTAGAACTAGTGTGTGGGACCTGGATGGCATAGCAGCTGCTTCAGAGCCATGAGGGAGAGCTGTGGCCAGAGGCCTCAGCTGATTGAGCTTTATGTTGAGTGTGGGAGATGAGATGCATCTGCTTCCTGGAAGCTGGAAGGGGCAGGGCTGAATGCCACTGCATCAGCCAAAGCATCACTGTGCTCCCTTTTCCAGGAAAGGCATTTTCAGAGAGCAAGGAAAGACAGCTGCCTGGTCACTTGTGTCGCTTCAGCTTCTAGAGCAGGTGGAGAAAACCCAAGAATGTTCTCTCAAGCTTTAGTTAATCTGCATCAAAACTAGTCCTTAGCAAGTACCATATAAAATCCTGCTGTTCCATTTAAAGCTGCTGATCCCCGTGCCTGACTTACAGTACTGCTGCTCTGTCATTAATCAGCACGATTCCCACTGCTGGCTGCCCTCATGCATGGCTGCTCTACACCGACCACCACCCTTCTTTGGCCGAGCTCCTTCCCCTGGTGTGGGGCGGGAAGGTGGTGTAGGTGCAGCCCTGAGCTGCACAGCTCCTCTGGAGTGGGTGAGCTGAGGCATCTCTTTACTGTACTGACTCTTGTCATTGCTCTCAGCTGTCAGGTCCTTGTTCATACCCCTTGCAACAAGGGACTGATTATTCAGACCCTTTAGCAGAGGGAGAGCTGAGCTTCAGGAAGCTTTGGTGGCTCACTTAAGGTTACAGAGTAAGCACAGGACAAGATAACAGCCAGCACTTGGGTCCCTTCACTCCTGGGCATCTGAGAAGAAAGCATCTGCTCTCTGCACAGCTGCTGCACATCTGCTTAGGGCAAGTTTGCCCTGTGAACACAGCTATGTGTTGCCTGTGCTGGCATATGCTTGCGATGGTAAATCCATACGGTGCAGAGCAGCGCCACGGGGGTGCATCAGCACAGCAGGGTGCAAGGCAGCTGTGTGAGCCTGGCAAGCTGCCTCAGCTCTCACCTCAGCCTCTCTGGGCTAAGGCTACACGGTGTCTGGACTGTAACCATCCCTACTGCATCCACTCCTACCATGGTGCTTCTGCTCTGAGGTTATGCAGACCAGACCAGCTTGGTCCTGTCCTCACCCTCCATGCAGTACAGCCCTCAGTCCTCTCTTAGTCTCTTACGAGTTATTGCTGCAACAGAAGAAACCCCATCTGCAACATGATCTGCCTGATTAGTGCCTTCCTTTCGCCTCACCTTCTGGGCATCATGACAATGAGGGAGGGACCTGCCAGCTTCACCCTCTTCCACCTCTCTCCAGTGTACCTTTTCCAATTTTTCTTCTGCTTTCTTGGCCTCATTTAACCCCTTGGCAAGGTCAGTGCTGCTTTTCTCATCATAAAACAGGATTGCATAATCTCTACATTGGTTGGTTTTCTTGCTGTCCATTGCTGTTTCTTTATTCCTCTTTCGTCTGCCAGTGCTTGGAGATTCACGGATAGCTCTTTCTCCATCTTCACAGAAAGCTCTTGGCCTGTTTATTGGTTTTGTATTAGCTCGTGCACATTCAAGCCATAGAAGCAATTACATACAGAAAATAAAAGAACAGTGATTCAGTTTTTAGCTTGTGAAGTCAAGCTAGGAAATGCCAGTCTTGTTTCACAGGCCACCTTAATTCTACTTCTTCAAGTTTCTTTGAAGTACAAGGGTTGAGGGAGGGACTCCATGGAGAGAGCTGCATGCACTCATTAATTAAAATTTGATTCAAAATGTCCACACACAAGTGGGGTGGAAGAAAGGCTGAAAAGGAGATTGCAAACCTGCCATTTTCTAATACTTCAGTGTAAATAAATTACCCTTTATGTAGTTGGTTTTATGGTTTGGCGATGGGTTTTTTTATATGTGCTGTGTTTTAATTTGTTTCTTGAGAGGAAACCCCTCAAAATCTTTTCAGTAAAATAAATTGTTCATTCTCATGCATGCTGAGCTTTCAGCACTGAGTCTGACTGTTCAATCAGTGACTAACCTGCACTTGTTTCACAGACATTCATGAAAGCTTAAAGTGGTTTGCCTTTCTTCTGCATCCTGAGTAGCGGAGTGCAGGTGACCTTTTCACATGAGGCACATTTAAACAGAAGAGAACTCAAATGATTTGTCCACATTTTGTGTAGCCTGATTGGACCTTTGCCTTTCTCTTGCTCTGCCAAAGCTGAGGTGTCGTACTTACCATGGTACTGGTGGGGAGTCACCACTGATTTACTGAGGTGTTGAGTTTAGCTCTTCAAACATTTGTGCTCAGATGCTGTTTGGACTGTCTGCCAGGATTTCTGTGAGAAAGTGACAGAAAAGAAATTTGTAATTATTCAACAGTTTACAATGCAGCTAAGACTGAATGAAATTTGATGGACCAAAGCAAAAATCATGTCCTTAGCCTCAGAGTTTTTGCCCTGCAGACTTTGAAATGCCTGTTGCAAAACATGGAGATGTTGGTTTTTCTCAGGGAACTGGCCTGAAAGACTCTTGCAATGGAAAATGTAAGAGAACTTAATTACAGGCTAACTGCTTATCTCCATATAGCAGTGGTAGCTATGAAGTACACACACATTTAAATACACAATTTATTAATTAAATACACAATCATCCACCTGGTTCTAGACTGACACAAATCCTTCCATGTGTGGACTTACATGTAATCATAAAAGATATCCTGCAACCTGCTGAGAGCCTTAGCTTCATCTTATGTCTCTAAGACTGCCTCTGTCATGCCTGTTCTCCTACTCTTAGGTCACCGAAATGGCACAAGATCTGTTTTGTGTTGACATGTTTATGCCCAAAATGACACACATATCTTTGAAAAATAGATGTGTCTGAGGTCCATCAGGTCTGAGAGAAGGGAAGAATTTTATTTCTTTAAGGCCATGCTCCCAAGAAAACAGTTCTTGGCTTAACTCTTCTTTGCTAGCTGGGGTTGGCAGATACATAGCTTCTTCTCTCCTTTCCAAATCACTGTTTTCAAGGTTACCTCTCACGCCGTCCACACTCATGTCTGATTGTGCTCCTTTTGCACAGAGATGCCTTGCAGCCCAGATGGCCTCAGCTGGGCCCTTGGCAATTCAGCTTGGACTTTAAGCTCAGATGGGCTTAAGATAACTGCTGCTGGGGGGTACTCCTGTGTGTGAGTACCTGTTTAAGGCATGGGAAAGGAGAAAAAAATCTGTGTCAGAATCACTCTCTCATACTCCCAGAGCACTTGCTGGCTACATCCAATCAGTGTGGCAGTAATGCACATGTGCCATGAACCAGCTGTTCTGCTGGTGGGCTCCATCCTCGTTGGGTCTTCTCTGTAAGGTGGAGCTGGCAGGTCTTGTCAAGTGTTCTACCCACACTTGGCTGAATGCTGTGATTTTCAAGCAAAGCCCAGCACTTGGCTGTAGCAGTGGGTCAGGTGGGGGTCATGAAACTCATGGGTTCTCTTTCTGGAGTTCTCATCCATCAGAAAGTCTGAAGCTTGAGCTTCTTAGGCAAGAGTCTCCAACTGGGGAGTATAGCTCACACTAGCTCCTGGGAGGCCCCATCTGGCCTGGCAGTCTCTGCTGTATGGGAGGTTGATCTGCAGTGGCACAGGCAGAAGAACCCTGGTAAGTCCCACTGCTGGTGGTGATGCAGAGTGCTCACACTGCTGTGTCTTGGGCCAGCAGTTCATTTCAGGACAGAGGTGGATGCTGCTGGAATGTGCACAAGCAGTCCATCTCTAAATCAGTGGGAGCTGAGATGGGGGAAATCACACTGCAAGTTTTTCCTCCATCCCTGCAGATGGGGGAAGTTAACCCTGCAAGTTATTCCTCCATCACTGCAGGTTTCTTGACTCTCACTCCTTTGACTGGTCCTGGCACAGGAGCACCAGACTGGAGACATGATGGAGGCAGTGCCTAGGACGCAGGTCTGTGCAGTGAGGACTGTGTCCATGGTGCAGAGCAGTGACAGGAGGCAGGACCGTGGGTGGGTAGGTGAGAGATGGGGTGCTGATGATCCGGGGCAGGAGGAACTATCACCCATTTCTGTTAGACTGGTGAGATGGAAGTTGTCTGTTGTCTGCTGCTTTCCCCCACCCTCACTCCCTGTCCCCTGTGTTTCCTGGGGAGCACCTGAGTGAATAAAAGAAAGAAGGGGGTGAAACTGAATCAGGCCATGAGGATATTTACATGCTTTCTGCACAGAGGCAGATAAGGGATGCTCTGGATAAGAAATGGTGCAAGACCGCCATGAGCAGCCCCCTTTAACCACCCACGGGATAGAGGGAGAGCAGCAAGGTGGCTTTTTTTTCTCCTTTCCCATGTCTTACAAGGTTGCTCCTATCCCACAGCTTTGCCTCCCATCCCGTCTCTTTGCAAAGCCAGGAAAAGAGTACTGGCAGAGAACCAGGATGCAGGGCAGACCTGTTGTTTTAACTCAGTTTAGAGGTCTGGTGACAACTTGGAACAGTGTTTCAGTTGGCTGCCTCTTGAGATGGCCCTGGTGCACTGCACAAGACTTCCTGCAGTGTGCCAGGGTGAGGGGTGCTGCAGAAGTGCATCCTGAAGATTTGGAGGTAGTGGGGCTGGCTGTGGCTATGCCAGTGTGAATCTAGACCCAGGATCCAGACAAGGGGTGATCTGCTGATGAGGACAGCATTTGCAATCAGCAGCCCAGTGCTGTCAGTGGTGAGAGAAGAAAGAAACAGTGACTTGTGGTTTGTAACTGGTTTCCCTGGAATCTGGCTCCCAACATGTGCAGTTATTCCTCTGTAAGAGGTTTGATCCTCCACTTTCCAGCAGTGAGAGGAGAGCTGAGCACCCTGTATCTCTCTGCCAGAGGGGTGTATGTGCAGCCATGCCAGTGCTGCTCTTGGCAGGCATGCACCTCTGCACAGGGGCAATGTGGGGCTGCCAGGCAGAGAGCAGGGGCTCTGGCTGCTCTGCGTGGGGTGCAGAGGTGTTTCATCTACGGTGATACCCCCCCACTGAAAGGTAAAGGATCTCTCTCTGATATTCTTAGAGGTGCTTTTCAAACAGTGCCTTTAGTCTTGTTTGCACAGAAAAAAGTGAGATTTAGGTAACTCTCCCTCTCTCTCTTTATATTCTTTCCTCTCCTTACCCTGCTGGGGCTGGCTTCAACATTTAGCTTTTCTCAGCACAAGGGAATGACTTTGGCCTTCTTCTGCATCTGCATTTTTGAATATCCTTCAGCTTCAGATCCCAAGAGATTCTGGGAGAGATGTTCAATCAGTGTAAAGAGTAGGTGTCACTGCACACATGTCAGGGTTTTGTATACCACTGTATCGGACCCACTTAGCAGCCAAAGATCTAAACTGTCTCCCAGACTGCAGAGTGAATTGGCAAGCTTCCCTCCCTCTGTGTAACATGCTTTAGGGGGAAAAAAAAAAATCTGAGTGAAATAAATGAAAGCTCAGCAAAATGAAACTCAAACCCAGAACTCAACAGGGAAAGCCAAGGGGAAAAATCATTAGGTAGGGCATTACATGCATGGACACGTACTGGATGCAGACACACACCTGCACAATGCGGATGCACTCCTCGAGACTGCAAAATGCTTACATAAAGCATTTAGATGCCTATACATGCACATAAAAATACATTTTCTTTAAAGCCTTTGTGACTCCTGAGCCGCCTGGGACACAAAACATGCAATCTTACAGTACCCCTGCTGCATTTTCCCCTGCCTCACAGTTCTGCAAAGGAGAGCAGTAGAGATGCTGAAGGTGAAACTGTCTTTGACCTTAGATGAGAAATTATATGGACAGTATAAGCTCCCCAATTTTAGATTTTATTTACCATACCAGAATCAGAAAAGACTGATCTTGCTGGAATTTGGGACATTTATTAAGCTCCCCTGACCTCACACAGTCATTTCAGAAGGGCATGATGGCTCTAAGTATACTACACTATTAAGTAAGAGTCTGAGGCAGGTGCTGTCACTGCGTGTTAGCTGAAGGTGGGTTATGTTGGATGGTAGTCAGTTTGCAGTATTTTTTAAGATATAAATTTTGTTCTAATTCTTCTTCCCAAGTCCTAACACCTGATTTGCCCCTGCTAGAAGCTTAGTTACATTTTCCAGCCTACTCAGATCATAGCCCCTGCTACCATTAATAGCTTCCTCTCTCCTCATGTCTCCTATTTATGCCTGTGCTGATTGCAGTCTGTATTTGTGTATACATCAGGTAGCACTGAGGTCCTTGAATAACTATGGCCCCCTGGCGTCCCTACTCCCCCAGCTCGAGCCAGCCTTGCCTGGATGAACCACTTTCTGGCATACCAAGTTAATGTATCAAGAACACCATCATCTCCCAGAGGGGCTAGTTTTATACCTGTATTGAATTCATGGTGCCTTCTGGTTTGGAGGAATGATTTAGCAAAGCAAACTCTTTGGCATTCTCACAGCTCTGACCTTTTTGTGACACCAGTGGAGCCCCATAGTTCATTGCCTTTGCAGAAGTCAAAAGTGCTCGAAGTATACCTCATTAACCTTCTCTGGCTAGTCATGGCAGGGGACAGGACCTTAGCAACTGCAAAAGGCATATAAATGCACCAGGAAAGAAATGTTTCAGCAAAAATGGCAAGAGTTATGTAAATTCCAGGCCTCAGTGAGATGGAAGACCGTGTTTCTGCAAAGAGCTTTTATTCCCCGAATGAGTTGTAAAGCAGGAGCAAGTACCTCACCCTGTCTGTATTCTAAGCTCAGCCTCTCTCCTTCTGGCATATGCTAGGTGCTGTATAAATATAGAAGGGAGAAAATCACACCATCTTCTGCAGCCTACATTTTAATTGAAAGGCTATTAGAAGCAATTCCTGCTTCTGCAGGTGCAGTCAAGAAAGCATCCTTCCCCAGGTGGTTGTGGAAGGTGAACTTAAGGTTCAGGAAGGAGTGTTGTTTTTGTGTTAATTAATTTTGCATGTGGAGCATTCACAACCATTTCTTGTCTGCTTTGGCTGATGTGGTTAATTAATCACCTCAGAGTGTCTGTAAACAGGGGATTTTTGCTCTTTGTGGCATCTCTTTTCCACCTGCTGTAGACCAGCCTGTGTGAGGATACAAACCTGTAGCATCACAGGAATGATACGTTTGGTAGTGGGTGTGATGTCAGTACTGTAAATCTGAGAGTCGTAACTTAGCCAGCTTGGGTGAAGGCTAAGAGGAATGTTTTATTCTTAGGGCACTAGAGAAGGTGTTACTGCTGAATGAGGGAAGTAGGAGAAGGAGTTGGAGGTATTATTTGCATGGGTTTTTGTGCTCATGTGGGTTAGCTGGGGGACAGAGATACGATGATTAAGACTGAGTTTTGACATTTGCAGATGGAAAAATTGAGGGGGAAAGGCTTTTGACAGTGGAATTCCTCCTCTTGCTTCTGCTTACTTAGAGTCACTGGACTGGAAAGGCTCATCTGGTCCCATCCCTCTGCTCTAGACAGCAAAATAATATAGCCCTATACAAACCAGTTGTGCTTCTTCTTGACCCTATTTTAGTTACTTTCACAGCTACTTTTGGGCAGCTGTTTCAGAACTTCCCCCTCTGATGGTTAAAATCTATCTTATTTTCAAGGCAAATTTCCTTACAATCAGTTGTTCTTTTACTAGCATTGATTTTCCTGCTTAAAAATCACTTTCTTTTCTCCCTTGTGTATCTGTCCCCCCTTTATTTATACAGAGCAGTCATATCCCCTCTTGCCTTTCATTTATCTAGGTTAGACAAGCTTTTTAATCTCTGTCTTTAAGACAGGCTCTCTGTTCCCCTAATCGCTCAATCCAAGGTTATTTCTGATAACTAGCTTTTCTGTAAGGTTCCTTGCTGCTTTGCCCAAGCTGAGTGTAAACCATCACGACCTAATGCTTGTTGAGTAATTTTGGGGTAAAGAAATATGCCAGCTATCAGATCCAGAAAAAGAAACATCAAGGTGCTGCTGTGAAAATTTGCATTTGTTCTTCATCTAATCTCTGTGAAGCTAAATACTTCCATAATAACTTAGTTCCTGATAAAATTTCTCTTTAGAAACAGTAATGACATCTCCATCTAGATTGAAAGCCAAGCCTGTGGAGCTACAGTAGTTCGGCCCTCATGGAATATCTTGCACCAGCGTTCCAAAACCTATTTCAATCTAGAATGATTCTACTTTATTTATGCATGATTTATTTCTTCAGAGTCTACTGCACTATTAAGGTTACAACAACATTCCCTACATCTACCTCTATTTTATGTACCCTGACTAATTCCTGCTTCCATTGGCAGTGTCCCAGTTATAACTGCTATTTCTATGGTGCTTCTAGAGTACCCCTTTTCAGGTCCTGCCCAGTTGTTCTGGTTTTCCCATGTCCTCATTCAGGATCTGTACCAATTCTACTGATAAGAATCTTATTTCTCCTTGGACTTGCCCTGCTTCCCAGAGGAGTTAGGTATGCTTCTCCATCAGCTATATTACCAATAACAGTCCTATTTTCTGCTCCTTGTCCAATATCCTACCTTTACCTTTTCTATATTTCATCTTCCATTTTTCATATATTTAATTCAGATGTAAAAGTTATGTAATATACTTCCAAATATTACAGACAGGAAGTTTTCACATTTATACATTTATACATTTATACCATTCATAGATACATGCTGTATATGTTCCCTCATCTAGCTCTTGACACAGGTGTATGTGTCTCCTCACTTCTACAGTATCTGTGAGTTTCATGGCCTTTTCTCTATTCATCTACCCAGTGCACCCCAGATGTAAGAAAATGGCATTATCTCAGTTTTACCCAATATGGAGCAATAAGGGTGCAGATGGGGTTACAGAGATTCTTCACGGAATAGGGAATTTCTGCCTCCTAATTCACGCTCTCTGTTGCTTTAGTGCTTCCCCACTGGAATGAATAAACTCCTTAGCTCTTGGGGAAAAAGAAATAAAAGAATCAATAATAAGGGAGGAAACATTGAGCTTTTGGGAAAATGCAGAAAGCAGTTTAAGTCCTAAGTGAGTTTGGAATGGTCTTTTTTTTATTCTGCAGATGAAACCAAATCCCTTTTGTTCCTTTTGCATTTCTTCTATAGCGGGGTGGAGATGGGAGGGACAGGGAAGAGTGAGAGCAGGAATTGAGATAAGATTGTAAATGAAAAGAGAGTGGTGCAAGGCATAGTGCAATCAGGAGCCTGAATAAAATAGTAGCTTTCAGAAGACTTCATCTAGCTAGTTTTACTCCAGCCTGCTGAAAAACAAGCGCCTAAAGGTTCAGGCTCTCTCCTGAACCTCCACTCCAAATACCCGTGCAATGCAGCTGAGTAGCTTGCCTAAGAAACACATCTGAACATTTCTGGTTTAATTTGGAACTGAATTATTGTGCCTAGCCCTTGGAAACCGAATTTTTAGGAGATTTTAGTTTTCCACCTGTTGACAGTAGTTATAAGTCTTTCGAGATGCTCTTGTGTTTTGAAGTTCTACCTTGCCATATTAGGAGGAACTCAGGAATTTACTTCTGCCTTTGTTGGAACAGATGATTTTGGAAAATCATGGGGGTAGCTTGTACTTGTCCATACTACCCATCCAGGTAAGGACTTTGTAAATGGTGAGACTGGATGCTGGTCATTTGAACAGATGGATGCTCTTGCCAATGGAGCTTTATAAGATAAACACTGAATGAGAGTATCAGCTCCTCTCTGTTAAAAATATCTTACTGACCTGATAACACTGAAAAGAGCACATGTAGGAGAATAAGGAAATACAGCAAGAAGATTTAGGTTAAACATCAGGAGAAAAACCTCACTTTTTAATGGGAAGGATATATAGGCACTGGAATAGATTGCTTGTGGTGACCACACTCTCTGTCAGTGTAGGGACAGGTTAGAGAAACATCTGCCACAAATGGCTGTGACAAGCCTTAGCTTCCCTTGGGAGGAGAGAAAAGCCTCTGTTAAGAATTAGTTTCAAGGAACTAATGTGATGCACCTTTCATTAAAGATGCGCATTAACATACTGCAGAACTCTTTTATTCTGGCTGCATTATACCGCGGTTAAGGCAGTTTGCCAGCTGGCTGGAAGGCTTTCAGAAGGCTCCTACTTGTTTTCCCCTTGCATAGGCAATCTTGCCTTTTGTCTGCATGGGATAACTTATACGCTTAGACAAACAAATAGCATATGTGATTACCTTTCTGTTCTACAATAATTCTCCCTTTCTTTCTTTGCAAATGTGTTGGACTTCTACTTCCAGTCTTGTTATCCAAAATAGGATCTTATATTTAAGATCCTATTTATAAAAGTTAGCTACTCCCCTCCCTCAACACCTCCAAATTCACCTCCAAGCCAAAGTGACTTTACTTTCTTGACAAGATCAGATAGAGCAAGGGGCAGTTAAGGTGAAATTCTGTTGCTTAGGTGCTGTGTCCTGGCATAAAGTAACATTACATAGGGATTGGAGAATATGATTAGAAAGGAGTTTTAATAAATGCCTAGTATCTTTACTTTTACTGATTCTGTGACCTTTCAGGGCTCCTAGTGGGAGTTTGGATGACTGGACTGATTGGAGAACACCCAACAGATCTTGAAACTGCAGGGTGACCAATATGAAGGATGGCTGAGATAGTTTATTTTTCCTCTTTTTGCTGAGGAAAGCACTCATCAGAATCCAAGTAATAACAGTTCATAGGCTGTTAATACAAAGTACCCTGAGACTTCAGAAATGCCTTGCTCTGCTCTGCACAGCTTGGTAGGTTATATTCTTTAGGCATAGCCATCTTTACCTGGACAAATACGTGACATTTAATTCTGCTAACTTCTGTCCCTGCAGTGAATTGCTCCTTCCCTCTTATGTTAGATTATCTACCATACGATACACATTTGTGTATTCTTTATCTTGCATTGTCTCCATCCTCTGTATATGTGGTGTTTCTCATTGCCCACGTGTTGCTTATGCCCATCCTTCTTTAACTATGTGCAAATATATTTGACCTTTGCATGCATAAGCATGTAAAGAAATCTGTCCTCTTTTAATTCACTATGATTTTTCTGATTTTTCTTATTCATATCTGTACATGTATGGAGTTATATGGCATGTCTGATTGCTCAGGTTAGCAATAAAATGTAACATTTGCACATATTTTCGAGACAATCTATAGTTGATTTGGAGATTTAGGTCAGAACATTTACTTACCTCCTGTTTTCTTCCTCTTTGGACAATTTAGAATGATTTTACTGGGATAATAAGGAATGGATGTGTACTACTGTATTTGCAGGTGAGGTGATTTAGTGCACAGAAGACTGTGGCAATGCTGTCATTGTTATCCTAATTTCATAATGTTTCGATGTAGTACAACACTGTGAGACATGTCTGGCACACAGCCTTATGAACTCCCCTTTCTGTCCCAGAGAACTTATGGGTAATTATGGGTTGGGTTTGCCTATCTGATCTAATTTATCACGTAAGGGGTTATATCATGCCTGTTGCTGAGATACCCTAAGCGCTGCTGAGATTCTGCGAGATGTCTCTTTCATCAGCCACTTATTTCTATGATAAATTAATGTTACTGAGCTGAAAACTGGGCTGTTCTGTGCAGCATCTTAATCACTGGTCCCTGCTGAGCCCTGTGTGGCAGTTACTACTTTTGGGGATTTGAGCTCAGATACTTGAGAGCTAAAGTAGCACTGCAGAAATCTCTGGCTCAGATGAGGATAAATTGACCTGCTTGGTGAATGAGTGGGAAGTCCAGGGCTGAGCACACTCTCGGATAAGCATATGAGTCTATGCTCCCTTAGAAATTCACTTTCCACATCCAGGCTTAGATATTAGCATGAGTACAGAGCATCTCCATTGGTGGAGGGGACATTATGGGCAAGCTCTCCTTAGCATTCTTTGCCTTTGAAAAGGCAAGACCAGCTGCCCATCTTTTTACAATCTTCCTGTTTTGTGCTCACTGGGGTGCTGTGTTCACCCTGCACAGAGAGGGTGGTTGTGGAAACTGCTGTTTCTGGGTGATTCCTTCTTTCTTCCCCCTCCACAAGCCCTCAGAGTGGATTTTTCTTTCATGGCCAGATGAAGTGTTTGTTTGTTTTGAAGGTGACAAGTGTTTTATGTGAATTCTAGATACTCTCAAATGCCAAACCCCAGCTGGGCTTTGAGTTTCACAGATTATCCACTGACACCTAATGGGCCTTTAATAAATGTTTCTCCCTCCCATTCTGTCATTTCAATAAATAAATGGCTGAAATTTGGAGGTGGTGGGAGGGGTGTTGTATTGGAGTGGAATTAAGCTTTTCTGTTTAACCACCAAGCAGGTACACCACTGAGAGCAGTCATGCAAGCTTCCCACACACCCACACTGCCTCTGCCATCAAGTCAGCATGTCTCAGTCCTGGCCTGGAGGACTTGCTTTGAGGATCATGCAGGAAAGCTTCTTCTAAAGCCCAGTTAGCTTCTTCACCCTCTCAGCTTTGGTTGCCAGCCAAGGTGCTAATTACTGTCAACTGTGATGGTGGGAGGGGGAATTGAGAACAAAGGCGAGACTTTGATAGTTGAAAGTACAGTTGATGTTCAAGTATTCTCTTTTCCCAGATTTTTTTTTGCAAGAAATGGTCTGCCTGGTCAGTCGGTGAGCTTGCATGTATTGTCTCTTTAAGGACTGCAGTGGCTCCTAAACAGCTTTCATTCTTAGCAGTAGATATAAGATAATTGAGTCCCACCTCCTTTTTTGACTACTGAAGATATGATCTCTATTCACTTAGGTAATGGAAAATTAAATGTTCTGAAATAGCAATAGAAATTTATGGAAGTTATGAGAATTAGAGAAAAATAGCAAGATTTAAAAAACATCATAGATACTCTTTGGTATTAATTTTCATGCATCAGAAGCATAAAACAATTACTTTTTTCCAGCTAAGGTATGTAACCAAGTAATTGTGTTCCTGTTGTTTGGCTGAAAATGTTGAAAGACATAAGCCTGTGTAACCACAATTACAGTATTCCTGTGGTAATCCACTCACTCTCCCAGAAGGTGAGACCATCACAGAGATGAGACAGATCAGAGATATTTCTTGTTCTGCGCTTCCCCTTTGAATCCACTCACTCAGAGCCTTCTCCCCAGAAATGTTTCCATCTTACATGAGTCATGAGTTTGGGTACTCCACAATGGTCCTCTTCCCCAGTCCTGCAATAGCTGTGGTTGATGCAAAGGGATGGGACAATGAGAAGTCTATCTTCTGTGGTTTGTGTCTCCACAGGTGGGGAAATGGAAGGAAAAAAAGTTGCAGATGAAGTATTACGTGTGGCCACGCTTTGAACTGTATCCTGACTCTGAGGAACGCGAGGATGATCACCTGAGTATCGTGACCTTGGAAGAGGCACCATTTGTCATTGTGGAGAATGTGGACCCCCTAAGTGGCACCTGCATGAGGAACACGGTCCCTTGCCAGAAACGCATCGTGACAGAGTATGTTCCCCTGTATTCTTCTGCTCATCTGGGGCTCTTTGTTCTCAGCAGAATGTAAAGTGTCTGTTGGGCCAATACCATCATAATCTATAATCCTTTTCAGAAAATCACCTCCATTTGCCCAGCCTGTCCCATGTCCACTTATGATGGGTTCCTTTAGGCAAATCATTGCAGTATGTCACTTCCCCTCCAGCACGGATAGCACAATATAAATTGTCCACATTATATACTGGGAGGGAGAATGCAAACTGATAACAGAGGGGAATTACAGGTGTTTCTCCCAGTCCTTTAACCCATTATTATTGTGATTGTTCAGGAATAAAACAGATGAGGAGCCAGATTACATGAAGAAATGTTGCAAGGGGTTCTGCATAGACATCCTCAAGAAAATCTCAAAGTCTGTCAAGTTTACCTATGACCTCTACTTGGTGACTAATGGCAAGCATGGAAAAAAGATCAATGGGACATGGAATGGAATGATTGGAGAGGTCAGCAGCAAAGAGAGGGCTTGGTGGGCTTCAACCCTGGGCTGGGTGATGTGGGTCAGGTCTAGTCTGCCATCATTATTTGGTCTACTTCTGAAGCAAGAACAGAGGTGACTCCAGAAGTGACTGACCTGATTCTTTCTTGGCACTGAGTGAATTAATCTGCTCTGACACTCCGACCATGACAACCTTTCTTGTCTGATCATTAATTTTTACTCTCTATGGTCTCACAAATTTGGCCTACACAGTCTTAGAAAGAGGCAGATATCCATTCACCATGGTTGCTGCAACCTAGATTATGCTTAGGTTGTATATAAGGTGAATAAAGAATGAAATAAGACTTTGCAGTGTTAGAGGGAGGATAAAGCAAGGACAGAAAAATGAGATAAGGCGTCTTCTCTGTGGATGATGTGTTTATCCTAAGACCTCTGTGGATTTATTTTTTGTACACATACCAGCTTTGAGGAGAAGATTAATGTCTATAGGTTTTCTGAAAGAAGAAAGTGTCCTGATGAAAGATTAGAAAGGAGAGATTTTACAAACAATATAGGGAATGGGATTACAGGAGTAAAAGGATTGTGTTGGGAGACAGGAAGATGAGAACGGGCTTGACTGTGGTGCTTGAGGGCTGCCTCGTATCTGTGTGTGATCTCTTCTTTTCTTCCTCCAGGTTGTCACCAAACGGGCCTATATGGCTGTGGGATCCCTCACCATTAATGAGGAACGTTCAGAAGTGGTGGATTTCTCTGTGCCCTTCATTGAGACGGGAATCAGTGTCATGGTGTCACGTAGCAATGGAACGGTCTCACCTTCTGCCTTCTTAGGTATTGTTTCAATCTAAAATTAAAACTTCATCCAGTGATTATAAAAAAAATTAGGTGAAGGTTGCTTGTGATTCTTGGCCTGAAAGCTCTTTTTTGGGAGTACCTGTGGGACAGGTGTATAAAAATATACTGTGATGTTTTAGAACTGAATCGCAGGCAAGCAAAATCCAGGCAAATGCAAATGCAAATAGGCACTGCCTATGAGTTTCAAGCCAAGGCATTTTTCAGCAATTGTATGCCTAATCCTAGAAAAATTGGGCTCACTCAGAGTTGTCACATACACTGCAGCATGTGGTTTCCTAGTGACTCAACTAATAGTATGTTCAAGGAGTGTAGGCCAGAAGAAAATTGATTCAAACCTTATAGCTGGGATACCGTAATACTTAGTGATAGCAATTGGCAATAAATTGTTGCACATTGAGAGACATTATTTGTAAAGATGTTGTTAACTTGGCCCTCCCTTGACACCTAGTAGAAATTAGAGAACTAATAGAGCTTTTCAAGAACAGTTGAGCCATCGGTTTTGTGCTGACACTGTGTCTTACAATAAAGGCATTTCTAATGTCCTTCAGCAATGGAGGGTGATCAGAGAATACGGAAATGATATTGCATTTCCCCGAGACATTTGTGTCTTCCTAGCGTCTACTATTTGGCTTTATAAAATGCTTTATGATGCCGCAAACACAGTATATGCGTTATGTAATTACTGTCTGCTCTCTGCCAGAGTCCTGAGAACATTCACAGACAGAAAGACTTTTTTATGGGTAATGAAATTTCCCCAGACCTTTTTAAATATGAGTTTCATGGCTACTAACTCTTCAGGATTTTTTTCCCTTAGCAAGTCCACCAATATTGCTGGGGTATGTAAAAGCAACACTGAAGTCATCTCCAAAATTCTAAGCTGCAATTTAACTGAAGTTGCAATATTAGCAAAGGAGCAAAGTTCTTTGTTTCTTTGATCTGGTTCAGTCCTATCTTTTTCTGTTCAGGCTGGGAGAAGGAGAAAACTTGGTAGAGATCAAATACTTGCAGAACCTGAACACTAACATTTCTAGAATGAGCCAGTGTTCCCATTGCAAGAGGGATGGAATACTAAAAAACCTACTGTCATTATGGCTGAACCTTAGAAATTTGGAGATGCTCTTTGGCTTGATAACATCTTGAAAGTTGGATGCTTGTCTGGAACTCTGCCAGTTCTGCCTGATTTTCCCCACTCTCTCCAGATGGTGCTGGAGGACTTCCTGGGAACAATCTTTTATCAATGTGTTTTATTTTATCAATGCATTCCACAACGGCTATGTGTGGTTCCAGATGGAGCCATGTGTCACAAATGTAACAGTACGATGGAATGCAGTCATTACAGAGACAGAAACTTCAATTTTTCCAGTTCAAGAAGTTTTTCAGAATCAGGTTGGAGACTTTGTTTTAACTTCTGTTTTTCCCCAGCCCAGTTTGCCCCACACTGAGCTTCTCTGGAGAGCAAAGGAGGTGAGGTGTTATCACATTTCACCATGGTTTTCTCTTCCTCTCCAGAACCTTTCAGTGCTGACGTATGGGTGATGATGTTTGTGATGCTGCTTATCATCTCTGCGGTGGCTGTCTTTGTCTTTGAGTACTTCAGCCCTGTGGGCTATAATCGGTGCCTTGCTGATGGCAGAGGTAAGAGGAGCTGTTTCTTGCTATGATCCCCTCTGGTTTCCAGTCTCTGTTTTTTTGTTGGGGTGTTCTTTGCCTTGAAAGCGATACGGATCTAGCCCACTCTGAGCTCTGCATTCAGGCTGAAGAGGCCAGGGATGGAGGCGGAAAAAAGGCTGTGAAGAGAGCAGATGTGTATAATGGATAATTTGCTTGGCATGAGAGACGGGGCTGTGTCGCCTTTCATGTCTAAAGCACATACCAGCTCCAACCTGTTTCTCATTGAAAGAAAATGGGCCCCAGTAGCCAGTGCTGGCAGGGCCTACAATGCTGCACTCTGAGGCAATCACAGGGCTCAGCACTGTCAATCCATCCTTCAGTGCTACATCTCCCTGCAGAGCAAGCCACTCTGCTGGCCTCCTGGCATAGTGCTATGTCCTCCAGAATCCACATCTGTCACCTGGTCAGGTCCTTCCATGCCTTTCTGGCTTTCTAAGACCAACTGAGAGATTGGGAAACTCATTTTCTTGGGAGTGGGTAAAGAATTATTTTTCAAGGGTAGCAGAAAAGTTGGGACCAAGCAAGTTATCAATTTCTTTGGTTCTGATCTTCAGAAGGCAGCCAGATGAATTAAAGAAAGGCTGTCTGTCCTTCCTAAGATACAGCCTTTTTCCTCTTATTGACATGAAAACAATTAGCAAGTTGAGTCTTCTGTCATCTGCATATCTTCACCACCCAGTGAATCAGCCCTTCAAACCTTTCTGGATTTATTGGTTCATACAGAATAGTGGGAGAGAGACAGATACTGGAAAATGCACTCATTTGCTCCCAAGTCTAGTACTTTGAGTGAATTTATGCCATCAAATTAGAGAGGAGTGAAAATAAAAAGTGTTAATGAGAATGCAGGCAGAACCACATACACAAGGAAGTGGAGAACTTGTCTCTTAATATAGAGCTATGGAGGGCCTTTATGGCACCTGATCATAATTGCATGGATCTGTGGGCACAAGTACTGAGAAACCCGAGTCTCTTAGGAGGTATTAATACAGATGTGGAACTGGAAGCAGTATTTAGTACAGGCATGTTAAGTTAGCCCAACTGCAGCTACAAGTATCAATATTTTTGAGTAATTATGAAGAGTATTGCATGATCAGATGGGTATTATCCATGAGAGATGAAATATGAAGATACAGAAATCTGCTGCAGAGACTGCAATGCTGATTTTGGCTAATGTTACTTTGGCTGCATTTGAACTATGACAGTACACCCCTGTCAATATATCTCAAACACCTGCATTTTCTCTTTATGGACATCAAGACTTTTGAATTGGAATCTCCCATTACAATCTTGGTTTGTGTCTGACAAAGTAATTCTGGAAGCATGTGAGGTGATCAGTGGAGAGAGGAAGGCTTTTAGAGGGGAACTTCTCAAGATTTCCTTCCACCGTACAATTCCCACTGATGTTTTTCAGGCCTTTCACCTGTTTATCTTAGGGCACATTAGTTAGGGAGGGATGTAAAAATACCACTCCAGTGTGTAAAAAGACAAAGACTGCCAAACTATGTTTCTCTTAGGAACTTTATCTCCTTGGAATTTAATGCACCAGTTTTATCAGGTGATGATTCTGCTCCAAACTTGGCGTGCAGTTCCCTGGGTAAAAAATGAGCCACTTGCATTGTTCAGCTGTATTTAGGGTAACACGGTTAGTGTTTCCAGATGATTGATGCTATTTGTTGCTAAGTGGTTTGGAGAGGCATGTCAAAACTTTCTTCCCTTTTGCTATTTGCTGGAGTCAATCTTAACTGTAGGCAGCAACACTAGGACCCAATCAGCCTGCCTGAGGAGATGAAGCATGGGATGCTGATCAGGTTGGCACCATTGCAGAAAGGTCAGATGCTCGAACTGTTCCATTCATCCTTAAGAGGATCTTCTCAGTGTTCAAAGAGTGATCACATCGGCATTCTCCCTCTTAGCTCTTCTTGTGCTCAAGTTGAGGAAATTCTGGGTTAGGTTCCCACTAATGGAACCAGCACGTGCTGAGGGTACAAGATTGCTGGGAGAGAGGTGCCATTTCACATGTTTTCAAATCTAGTGCTTCATTAACACATGTGGCTTCTGGGGTGTGAGTGAGCTTCTACACTGAAAAGTGAATAAGGGGAAAATAGGAGCTTTTAAAACACTGGGTCTGCTCCTGGGCTATCTAGGGCAGACCTGCAGATTTTCTTAAGGTGGAACAAGTATGTGTCACCTTATGTGACACATACTTATGTACCTTAGACACAAAATATGGAGAGAGGAAGCTGTGTTCTTCTCTGGTTTGTGGATCTTCAACAGACTGAATAATGAAACATTCATGCAAAAGTATTTGTAGAGCCCTGATATTTCAGATGGTACTCTTCATCATACCTTTACAAGTACAGTAAAGACAGCCATGTTCTACACATATGTATGCTGGGACCTTGAGGACGTCACTCCAAAATTAAATGTTTGGTCTATTAGATATTTCAATCAAATTTTTAAAAAATGCCCTCATATAAGGTTTCAGTGTAAATCCCTGAGATAGGCAAAATACAGAAACATGAAGGCATTAAAAAAAAAAATCAGGTTGTACTTAGCTGAGACATGGTAGCATAAATTTAGGGGAGTGCAGCTGCAGATGTTGACCTCACAAGTGGGAATGGATTCTGCTCTTAACTCTGAAATCAAGATGTGTATGTGACTGGAAATGCAGACTACTTAATCTCAGATGCTCACTGTGGGATCATGTTTCTCAATCACTCTAGAACCAGGAGGTCCCTCTTTCACCATTGGCAAAGCTATCTGGCTGCTGTGGGGGCTGGTGTTCAACAACTCTGTGCCAGTACAGAATCCCAAGGGTACCACTAGCAAGATCATGGTGTCGGTGTGGGCCTTCTTCGCTGTCATCTTTCTGGCCAGCTACACTGCCAACCTGGCTGCCTTCATGATCCAAGAGGAATATGTGGACCAGGTGTCTGGCTTGAGCGACAAAAAGGTAATGTATCCACTCAAACCCTCAAAGCAGCCTTTTCCACAGAATAGGCTGCTCTACCCTCTCTTCTTTCCTTTCACAAGGAAAGTGGGCAGGTGTTTCCAGAGTCACACCATCATAGCTTTAGACCCTAGTTTAAATAGCACAACTGTTCTTCATTGGTATTCAGTTGCACTTTTACATGTGTTAAGCATTTCAGGAATGAATTATAGACAGAACTGAACTGTGCTTGCTTGCATGATCCCAAACCACACCTTGACTGTCAGCAAAAAACAAATTAATGGAGCTTTGGAGACAATGTGTATAATGGCTGTAACCTGTTTTTTTCAGAATTAAATAATTTGTCTTGGGTAGGAATGCTGGCCATTAGGCTAGTAAATGTGATCTGTTAATTTATTCTGAAAACAAGTTCTGTCCATGGGGGTAAATCACTGTGCCTTTGATGATTTACTATTGCTTGCATTTGAAGTTATACTGTTGTTTTTTCAAGGTGTGTGGAGGCTTACCACAAGAAATCATTTTGTGTTCAGACTGCATTTCAATGACTTGTTTATCTGCACAGCATTTTGTCCATGCAGAGCATTCGATTTTACTGGACTCTGAATGCTTGAGGATTTTGAGAAGATTGCTGATATATGCGGGGTAGCACTGTTTGGCTCGTGAGGGTGTAATGCTTTGTGCACTGCTTTGCTTTTGTTTTGTGGTGAGGCTACTCACAAGGAATTGAGAATTGTGAGGCTCAATTGCCCATGCTGAGCTTGTTACTCAGTCACTGGGGCTGCTTAAGGGGTTGTGCCATTGCAGGGCAGCCAAATAGCATTGGGTTGTACACATTGCTATTGGGGATAGCAGCAAGAGGAGGACTACAAATGTCAGGTGTGGATGATGGTTTGGTTATAGTTACTGACTCTTGTGTCCGTCATGATAGTCTAGAAATAATTTGTGGCTAGGCCTCCTGCGTATATGGTATCCTGTTCAGCAGGCTGGAAATTCTGTGATGGATTAATCATAGAGTTTTTATTACTCATTTTGTTGTTTGGTTTCTGTTTCTTTTTCATGGAATGAAACATGGCAGAGAATAATACAATCCATGCAGAAGTACTTCTGTTATTTGTTTTAATTTTGATCTCAATTTATTTCACACTGTCTCTTCATTTGCAATGTGCTGTGTTGAGGATGGGGTGGAGGGGAAGATGCTTTTCTGTCAGGTGGAGATTGTTACAGAGACTCTTAAGAAGCTGTGAGCTCCTTCGGATTGAAAGATACTGTTCAAAACCAGCCAGCTCTATCAGAGGTAACATTAGTTTGTCATCATTAGGTTTTAAACTGTCTGGGCTAAATGGGATAGTTTATACCTGTGATCTACTGTCTCAGGCTGTGCCTAGGCTCATGGAGAGAACATGCTTTCATTCTCATGTTTTTCAAGATATTCTTCATACCTGCAGAGATATGTGCATGAAATATTATTTGAAAGCAGTGGCTCCTGGAGCTTCACAGAGCCTTTGAATACAAATTTCTGGGCCTGTTTTAGATGATTTCACTGTAGGGCCACCTGTGTATATTGGATTGAGGCCATTTTCTTCTACTTTTCTCTGCCAACGTACCTGTATTTACTTTTGCTATGCTAAAACATATGTCCTTTTTTCCTTCAGGAACAGAAAGGCTATAGTACATAGAGGATTGTGGTATGCCTCAAACGTAGCTGCTAGTGCAAGTACAATATTTGGGTAAGATTGCAATCTACCAGAGCATCTGGAGTCAAATGAAAATTGGCTGGTGAAACTGAAGGCTAACAGCTGCCTTTGGGCAATAAAGGCAGGTGGGACTAACTCCATCCAGAATAAGTGAGTGAATGAGCTTGATCTATCGGACTTATGGATTTTACCTTCTGAATATGCAAAGGGCCCTGTAGGATATGGGAGCAGTCATCCAGACATTTGTCACACTGCTTCAAGATCCCCTGATCTGGGAGGAATTCACTCTTCTGGATCTCATCTTTTCCCTTTTCCAAAAGGAACACTGCTTGCAACTCACTCACTCTCTCAATGCACTGCTTGCCAGGTGAAGGGGACAGCCACATCCAGGGCACATGGAGGTGCACTGTGCTCTACCTCACTTCTCTTGCTTGTTTAAAGCTAGTTCAGACTTTCAAAAGAGGCAGTCACTGTTCAAAGCCAGGTGGGAAAGACTGTTTTCCAAGAGGAAAAACTGTTGCTTCCAATTTCTTTTATCCTAAATGTATGATCTGGTGTCCACAGCAAAAGTCAGGCAGATTGGTCTCCTGGCCTTCTCCATCAGGTGGTAAGGGCACCTGTGTCCACCACAAGGACTCAGGAGATTATGTAATCCAAGCCAATCGGTAAAGTGACAGTAACAAAAGGATACTGTTCCTACTTGCCTAGACTCAGATCTGCTTGCAAATGTCTGTAGTTCAACAGTACCTGGGGAAGGTGTCCCATTGACACTGTAGAGCAGCCAAAATGCCAGATGCACTCAAAAAATCCTTTCCTGTGCCTGGCTGGGGTGCACTTGCCAAGGTCAGACTGGCTACACTCTGCAACAGCAACCCTGAGCGTCTCCTTGGACCCTCTTCCTTAGGTTTTGCCTGGGAAGAATCACTGCAAGAGACACCTACAGCTGCTGGCATGCCACTTCCCCAGAAAAGCAGACTGAAATGCTCCAGATGTCTCAGGATGGTGGATGTCTTGGCTATGCCCCAGCATTTACTTCCTAATGACATGCAAGACAATGACTAATGTCATGTCCCCACTGTGTTTCTGTGGACGCTTGAGCACGTCTGTCTGAGCTGGGCTGGAGTGGATGCCTCTGTCGCAGGGGCCAGGTGGAACTGAGGGTGTCTGGAGAACCCCTGTATGAACATAGGGACCTCTGCCACTCTCTCTCTGTCCCAGGTGATGCTCACCTTACTGAATGCCACTCTTTGAGCACAGTGGGCTCAAAACAGGTGCCAGAGCTGATGCAGGAACCCACCTTACGATGGCTTTTAATTCCCCCATGTTAACCTTGGGAGCTGCTAAATCATACATCCAGCTTTAGCTCTTGACTCTGGGGCGGCCATGGGCAGTTTGAGGGAGGAGAAACCTGCTCCTGCCTGAGAGCAGCACTGGCCTCGTCAGTTCTGCAGGAAAACTCCTGCTGCTGACAGCATCTCCTTTGCAGCTCCCTGTGCTTGTGGCATGCTGAACCATTTCCTTCCTGCGCAGGTGCCAAAGCAGCACCCTCTGCCCCCACTGGTCCACCTTGTGCAGCAGAGGGCCTGGAGGCAGTCCTGGTAGGGACAGTGCCACATTTGCACGTGCTGCTGGGCTGCATCCATCCAGGATCCATGTGGGGGGCTGCTGCTGCCCCAATGCCTGCGAAAGCCCCTGTGGTAAGAGGGCCTGTCGCAGAATATGCAGTCAGCTCCCGGGTCTGGATTTCATCTGAGTGTAATCGGAAGATATAACCCAATTTCCATTAGTGGGAGAGCTTCAGACACATTAGAGAAACAAGCGCCTGCGGTATTTCAGTCTAACGAAGGCAATAAATACAGGAAAGATTATATAAAATGAACTAATGTGTGAAGTAATCTAATAGCTATACGTAATTTCCATTCATATAAAAGTAGTAATAGAATAAAAGCAAATGTGGACAGTCAGCAGGGCATTTAAATAAATTGATTTAGAAGGCAGTAGGTTAATAATAATAAAAAAATAGTATCCTTTCCTATAAATTAGTTGGAAATGCCAAAGAAGTTAATAAAGTATCAAAATAGTAATTTGTAATTGACATGAAAAGGAGAGAAATTGATTTCAGCATGCCTGCAAATTAATACAGATTGCTGAAATTTCACACATATTTGACTTATTTGCTTTTTAAGATGTTAATGCAATGTTGATACAAATGCAGCACGGGTCAGTTATTTTTCCAATAGATATGAGTTTATTTCTTTTTTTGAAAGGTAGGTTTTGAAGTTAAAACTGCCCAGTATTTTTATGAAAAAGAACAAACTTGAGGAGAATATAAGAAGGCAGAAGGAATTTCTGATATTTTCCAAAATAGCTCATTTTAGTATACTTTATACAAAATACTTTGCTATTTCTGACATGTATTTTGACACGTCATTTTCTAAAGGCACTACACATAAAAGTGACCTACATTTAAGGGTGAAAAAAGTGGAAAAAAGATATTTTTTTTTCTGTAACAAAGGAAGGGGACAGACAGAGATAACTGGAAGACAAAACAACATAGGTAGATCTGAGATGAATGGAACATTTCAGGTTGATACAAAACAAAAGCCTCACTGAAAAAAGTACAGAAAGAAATGGATCTGCTCTTTTCTGGCAGTAATAGATGCTTGACTGTGAAACTGAAAGATGAATTATTTCCCACATTGTACTTTGCAGCACATTAAATCAGAATTATACAAGGATCCCATATATGCAGAAGACTTAAGTGTGTGTTTAACTTTGTGCTCATGAGCGGTGACATAGAGTCAACGGGCTATTTTTTACATGATTGCAGTTAAATGCTTCCCTGATCTTGCAGCTTTTGTACAAAAAATACCTGCTCTGGAGAAGTCCAGAGAAAATGCAGAGCAGATACCTTCAGCTAGACATTTTTCAAGTGGACTAAAAGTGAGATTCAGTCTTGTGCCTTGTGAGCTCTACAAGGAGAAGATTGTCTAACTAGATGGCTTGGAGGCAGTACAAATCTTCCCTGGGATTAAATAGTGTTAACTGACATTTGTGGTACTTCCATACATTTCAGCAGAATACAAAGAAAGTTTTATGTGGCAGTGTCCAAAGGCAGAAAGTACACCATCTTTCAACAGCAGTATGACTTTTATTGTCAGGACACCTTTGTGGAGATATGAGTTAGGCAGACAGAAGAAGGACCATACCACTTCCAATCCTGTCCTCCTGTGATAAATCATAACCTCTTCCAGAATGTGTAAATCTGATGCACCTTACTTGACACTAAAAACGTCCCCAAAATAAAGAGGTTCTTGAATCTCCAAACCTTATGTCATGGGGGTAGAGTTGATTTTCTTTCCACAGTGCTTTCCTAGGGGTACATTTCCCTGTACACCTCACAGTTGAACTGTGCCTTTTGCTTAAATATGACCTTTATCAAAAATAGTGGTATCAACTAGCACTTAATAAAAGAAAAACTGCCTCATAGTGAAGTGTAAAAAACTCAGAGCTCTGATAGTCTGAAATATTATGGCTTAAAATTTGATTATTTCGCTATATATCCTTGTAAATCATCAGGTGCTATAGTATTAAGTATTTTAAAATATTACAAGTGTAGCTATATATTATGTGTAAATGCACATAATGCATGTGTGCTATGTGTAATTACATATTATGCTAAAATTTTCATATTAATAAATAGCTATTAAATAACTACAGCATGTCATATGTTAGTAATAGATTTTTCTGATTTGTGACTTACATTTATTGTATACATAAATATAATCATAGAAAAACTTTGCAGTTGCAGATGGGTGTGTTTATCTTAGATTTAGACATTCTGCAGACTTTGTATTGGGATAATTTTTATGTTTTCTGAGATCTTTGGAACAAACCTCTGTGCCTGTGTGCTAAAATGTGATTCAGTAGTTTTTAAGACTATAAATGTTTAAAGTTTAAAGGTCTTCAAACATGTTTTGTTTTCCCCCTGCTTCAGTCCTAGTTTCTTTGTCATTCTCCTTCTTTTTCTTCAGTTCAGCACTGTACAGTGCGGAGCAGCAAGGAGGCTGCAGTGTGCTTTAGCCTTCACTTTTCTCTCAGGATTCTCTCTTTTTCTGTTCATCTGTAGGGACTTCTCTGGTATCAAAAAAGACTGGGGGTTGAAGGGATCAAGAGCAGTCCTGCCAGCAATGGCACTCACAGCACAGAAAGCCAGTTGTACCCTGTAACCCAATTTGGGTTGCATCCGAAGGAGTGTGGGCAGCAGGATGAAGGAGGGGATTCTGCCCCTTTGCTCTGCTCTGGTGAGACCCCACTTGCAGTGCTGCATCCAGCTCTGAGGTCCTCTGCACAAAAAAGGATAGACCTGTTACAGCAGTTCCAGAGGAGGCCACCAAAATGATTAAAGGGACAGAGCACCTCTCCTTACAAGGAAAAGCTGAGAGAACTGGAAATGTTCAGCCTGGAAAAGGGAAGGCCTTAAGGTGACCTAATTGTGGCCTTCCAGTACCCGAAGGGAAACCTACAAGAAAGATGGAGAGAAGCTTTTTTAACAAGAGCATGTAATGGCAGGATGAGGGGTAAGGGCTTGAAATAGAATAGGTTTAAATTAAGTATTAGGAAAAAATTATTTGCTGTGATGGTGGTGATGCACTGGAAGCAGTGCCCAGAGAAGTTGTGGATGCCTCATCCCTGGAACTGTTCAAGCCAGGTTGGATGGGGCTCTGAGCAACTCGTATTGTGAAAGTTGTTCCTGCCCATGGCATGAGGATTGGGGTTAGATGATTTTTAAAGTCCTTTCCACCCTGTTCTATTATTTAATGACAGTAAAAACACGTAATGGGACTATTCAGGATTTTTGACAAATAAAATGCAGTTTAGTTGGGAACTTAAGCAGGTAAGATGCAAGGGCGAGGATACTCAGACTGTCGGCTTAATTCATCCTTGCTGGAAAAGAAGAAATGCAAACCCCTGGGCTCTGCTGGAGGTACAAATGAGAGTTACTAGATGAGGGACTTTGATGATGGCACCATGGTGTAGTCCTTAGCTTGCAGCTTCTGCATTCCTCCTCCACTGCACCCTGACCTTTCCCAGGCCTTGGCCACCACTGACTCTTTCTTTTCATCTTCCTTTTCACCAGCTCTTGGAGCTATCCCCCTTTGGAGGTAGTGGTTAAATTTGGTTGCTTCTGTGCTAATTGCTTGGCAGTCTGGAAAAAGCTGTCTTTGGAGGGTTACGTAATGGGGAGAGGGAGAGAGGGAAGCAAAAGATTGTCCTGCTTCTCACATCCGTATAAGCCCGGGGAGAGGAAAATAATGAATATTTTTATTTATTATTTATATGGTGCCATAAATGTACTTGGCACTTTGCAGTCAAATAAAAGACAATGGCCCTGCCACCAAAATTTGGCAGCCTGAGAGATGAGAGCTGGCTCCTTCAGCTGAATGATCAGGGCTGAATTAGTGGTGGGGAAGGGATGCAAGTATGAGATCTACAGGATTTAAAAAAAAAAAGTATGCAACAGCTGTACCCCTGCACTTTCATTCCTGATGCCTAGTGACTATGACATTTGGAGTTATATGCACATACATATACTTGATAAATATTTGGCAGGTTTTGCCTTTCCAGGCATTTTTACTTCACTGCATGGAAAGAAGCCCTGCTTCTCCCAGGTCTTTGTCTACTCAAGGTCAAACGTCCCCTAAATCTCAGTGGCCCAGTAGACTTGTTTCCTTCAGGTGTAGCTCAGTGCTACACACATGGGAGTGCCAGTCACATGGGAATGATATGGCTTTCATTTCTCTGTCTTTCACTTGCAGGTAGGAGGCGGCTTTCATCAGAAGGTTAAAGGAAGGCATTATCTCCCAGCTCTGGGAAGGTGCTGCCCTGTCTGAAGTGTCCTGCTTTTTTTGCTTTGCCTTTTTGCCCTAGAGATGTGCTTAAGAAATTGCACTAATGTGTTTACTAAGCTTTTAAAATTGCTTGGATGAAAATTATGGGCCCTGTGAAGTCTTTTAGAGGTTTGCCAGGCTTGTGCAGGGTTTCACTGTGCTGCCCAGTGGATAGTGCCCACATAATAGTAGGTTGGCTACTGTTAGTATTCAGAAGACAGGAGGATCTGACCTTCCTTTGTTAGTGAAAATGTTAGTGAAAAATGGAATTGCTTCCCCACCAAACTACATCCTCTGAATTTCTCAGAGTGTTTCATAATTTGCTAACCAGCCATCTCATGTGCAAACAAAGCAGATTTTAAATTCTTCTGTACTTAGCTGTCACCTCTCCTGTCAAGGTCTTTTTAATCAGTTAATTTTGTCCCTCTGAATGAACATCTACACTCCTAATGATATTAACATGAGTGGAGTAAGTGGCATCTTTCTGCCTCATGAATTTCTCCTTTGTGTTTGCCTGGAATTATACAGTAGATACCCTTTGACCCACTGTGTTTAGCTTCCAAGGAACCTGACTTTCAAGAATTAAATACATGTGATGATTTGATGCTGGATAAACAGAAGATCTCCATCCTTTACATGCACACAACCAAAAGTTAAGTGTGCCATAGCTATGATTTCATAGCACCTTTCATTGCAACAGATATGACTGTGGTGTTCTGACATCATACATACTAACACTTGAGCTGTGCAAGCAGCTTTTGGCTCTGACTGGTGAAGCTCAGTCATTCCACTACAGATTTCTGGTCAAGCTTGAGGGACTCCTAACAGTGACTTGAAACCTATATACTGCCAAATGTGTCCTGAGGAATATTTAAGGCTTTAATATTACCTGTTGGGTGGAGAAACTGCACAAAGCCTGTGTAATGTTCACACACTTGCCCCACCCAGAAGATTCCTGGTGTGCTGGTGTGGGTGGGCTCTGTCTGTATATAATGTGGGATCCTGCAGTGGCCCCTCAGTCCTGGTGTATCTGCAGTGCATGGGTCAGCATAAAGGCAGTGTGGTGGCAGCAGGCACAAGTAGGTGTGTCCATGGAGGACGTGGGTTCCCCGACGTAGCATCTGTTTGGGGTGACGCTGCACTGCCCAAGGTGCAGAAGTGGCACAGAGCAGGTCTGTACATAGCAATCCAGCTTGCAAAGAGGCTGCACAATCCTACTGTGTGCACTGCTCTGGCAATAACCGCATGCGATGGAGTCTTCTTTCACCAATTGGATCTCTGTTTTCATCTCAAATATTTTGCAAGGATAACTATTTTTAAAGTTTCTATATTTGAACTCTTTTCTTTTGCTTTCACCTGCCCCCCTCACCTCTGCATTGTTACCAGGTGCTCTGTTCCCTTTCCTGACCCACATGTGTCCATATTTCCCCAACAGACATTCACAGATATTTTTCTGTTTTGTTTGTGGGTCTGACCCATACTACATCTTCCTTTAAAAGGGACTTTAATAGAATTCTTTGCCAACTTCACTGCAGTCAGCTGCACTAACTGATAACTCCTTTCTTGGACTTTAGAGCAATTCATGGGTGAAAGCGCTATGCAAAGCAAGACAGAGAATTTGAAACATCACTGCGTACTGAATAATAAGATAAACCACAAAGTCAAAGTCTGAGGGAGGACAGGGTAATTTTATGCCCTTCCAAAAGCGACATATTTGATTTGGCGCTGTTGGGTCCCCTTTTTTTTTAGCTTCCTTTTTTTGTTTATAAATCAAGACATGTGTTTTTTGACTAGTGAAGATAAGAAACTGGGGTTTCAGGAAGAGTTGATGGGGCACCTCGATTCAGAGCTGTGAGGAGTCCCAGCCACTGCTGAGGAGGCAGAGAATGTTATTGTGATGGAATGCAGGAGAGAAATAAAAAGAGCTAGGGTAAAAGGATGATCTGAAAACTCATAGTCATTTGGAAATGGCTAAGAGTTCCACCTTGGAAATAAAAAAATATCTGTAACATCAAAACTACATGACTATACAGAGGGGAGAGGAATGCTTTAGGAATGAATCTTGAGAAGTATCTGTACAAGAAAGTCATTAATAATAGAGAATGAGTAGCACAGTCACTTTAGTCTGCTCTCCTCACACACTTGTACCAGTGCTAAGATTTAGGTCTGCAGTATGATTTTCTGCCTATACTGTTGGGCTGGCACAGCTGGCACACTCCTAGCTGGGATGCAATTTTGTCAATTTTAAAGGGCTACAACACCAAGACACCAACAGTTGCAAGTTCCATACTTGAAATCTGTAGAGCACCTCCTCTACCAGGACAGGTGACAGGGGCATGGGTTTGTGGATGTGTCTATGTGCACAATCCAAGCTGCAGAAAGAAAAGAAAACAGTAAAAGCCCTGCAGATGGTGCTGGCAGTGTTGATTGACATTCCAGAAACAAAATGATTACTACCTGAATGCAGATCAGGACAGAGTTGCAGCTTTGAAGAACTTGCAAGCTGAAAGTGAGGGATTGACAAAACATGATATAACACAGAGAGGCCCTGAGAAGAGTAATAATGAGCATGAACACTGAGTACATTGCTTGTGTTGCCTTACTGCAAGCTTTTTTACTGTAAAATTCTCTCAGCGTCTTTGGGTCTTGATCAGATTGTTCTTGATATGATGGAGAGCATGTTCACTAACCAAGGGTAAGTCAAGGAAAGACCTACAGGATACAGGCAAAGGACAACAGCAAGAATGGTTGCAGGTCCATATGATACAGCTTGCAAAGAAAGACTAAAGAAACTGGGCTTCTTTAGCTGCAGTCAAAGAACATGGTGAAGCAGCCACACAATTGTCTTCAAAAATATAAAATGCACCTTCAGAGGAGAAGAAACTATGTGGATTTCCCTGCCCATGGACGAGATAACAGAAAATATTGCAGTTGTATTTGCAGCTGGATGGCTTTAGTTCAGATACTTGGAAGAACTTTCCAGTAGTGTAGTAAAGCTCTGGTGGGCATTGTCCAGGGCATGGAAGAGTCTCCAGCACAAGCTGTCTTCCACAGTGGGCTGGATTAAGAGCTGTCAGGAATGGAGATGAACAGGAGAGACTCACCAGAGAGATACAGGTGGAAGAGATATCTCTCAGGGTCAAATCCAAGTTTGTGATTCTGTGTCATTGTTTGTGGTGCAGCTTGGGGACAAAAATGATATATTTTGGCAAAAAGGACAAAAAAAAGCTTTTTCTCTTTAAGAGTTGTCCATTAGTTGTGAAGGAATTAATTTTCAGCTGAAACAGAGGACATAGAAGGCATCTATAGCAAGACATGCTGCTTGGATATGTGTACCCTATCAGGACTTAAGTACAGGCATAGAGCTACCTCAGAGTTAGACCTGAAAACCATTGACCCAGTCTTCAATTTTTAAGGTTCTGAAGGAAGCTCTTGTGCAAACAGCCTGGTTGGATTTTCAGGCAATGAAGAAAGGGTCAAGCTGACTGCAGTGACATACAGCTGAACCAGAACAAGAGGAGACAATTGAGGATGTTTGGGCAATGCAAAGAGGTTATATATTAGGAGTGTGGTGGGCATTTCAGGCTTGTTGCTACCCATAGTGGTTGGCTCCCTCTACTTTTGGTGAGAGATGTCCTGAGGGCTGAATGGCCCAGTGGCTAGATTAATTTGGGCTGCTGTAGATGTCTAAAGCTATTTTAGGTGTCCAAACTGCCCTCAGGTGGCAGGCAGATTTGACACAGGGACTATGACAGACCAGTTCCCAGGGTGAAATTCCCTAGGCATCTCACCTTGGCGCCTACTTTTAAGGTAAATGAAGTGAACTCAAAGTATCTAATGAGGGCTTAAGCTCTTTTGGACTTGAAGCTAACAGAGGAGCTGAATTTTTGACTCTCAGTTTGATTTGTCAGAGCTGTGGGTCTTCCTTTGGTAGAGAACTTAAACTGGTCATCTGGGCCTTACAAAGTGTAAGGAGCCCTCCCAGAGAATCTGTATAAGCACTACACCCACACACCCAGCCTTGCACCAAGTTCTACCAGCTCATTATGTTATTCAGCAGTGGATTGATTTGGGGTTTTTTGCAGCAGTGTAAAAGTAGATCGGCTGTTAAAAAGGAGACTTTTTGTTGCAAGAGCTTGCTGAGTTTGGGAAACTGCTTTCAATGCTATTGGCAAACACTTTACAGTGTAAACAGGGCCCACATGAAGCAGATAAATAAGTGCAGATGTGCTTTTCTGTAGGATCCATTCGGTGATAGACAATATATTGGGAAAAAAAAAATCTCATCAAATTAATTGTGGCCAATTAGACATAACCCCTTCCCCTCATCTCTAAATCCCCTCCAATTGCTGCTGCATGAATGGGAAGAGCTCCTATCACCTGTTTCATTATGCAGATTGATATCCGAACATCTGAGAACAATGCTGGTTTCTGCGCGGCATGGCTCCAAATTGCTAATGAAACAGCTCTGCCAGCGAGTCACTTACACCCGCTTTCACTGCCGCTCTCCACAGCTCTCGTGGAGAGATGTGGAGGGGAGTGGCAAAGGAGCTCTCCCCCCTGAATGTGCTAACAGCTTCCAGCCTGTGTGTTTATTGCTCTCCAGAGGAGGAAGATTTCTGCTCTCTGACTCGGGGAGGTTACTTTTGCAAAGCCGAGGTCTGCTTTGCACTTAATGCGCCTTGATTTCAGTTTGTGGAGTGAGGAGCTGAACAGGCAGGCAGCCATTGGGCTCTGAACATAGATGTCTCATGTCCCAGAGCTACTGCAGCCCTTCAGGCATCCTCAGTGCCTGCTTTCCACCCCCATCTCTAGCATCCACCTTCACAATTGATGGGAAGCATGCGTGACTTCTTTCATGGGTGAGAGGATGCACACATCACCTTGGGTACATAATAGGGGAACATCTCACAACAGAGGTTCCATGGTGAATGAGTGGGAGGATGCAAGTGGGATATATCTCTGTCTGGGGCTCTTGGGGAACAGGACTGCAGCTGAGTTCTGCTGGTTCCCTCAGAGGCAATCACCCTTTGAGGAGGGTAGAGCTGGGCAGCAGGACGGGTCTCTTGCTACAGGCAAGTATAATGTGGGGCTCCTACAAGTATGGACCCTGTACAGCTGGGTTTTCTCAGAAACTGATATAGTTGCTTATCTTCCCTTCCCCTATTACCACGCAATTTTTTTGCCGGAACCTCACAGGACTCCTATTCACAGATGCCTGGAGTGGAGTTGTTGTGACTTAAAGCTCTGACAAGAGAAATTTTTGCACAATATAATGGGACAGATCTCTAATTAATCTACATTCTGACCCTTTCTGTCCATATCTGTGGTAAATTCCTTTGTCTGTGTTCACTGCAGCATTGAGATTACCTCTGCACAGGCTTCTTCCATGTAATGGCCCCTGCACTGTGCATCAGCTCCTCCCTCATGTCTCAGACTCCCTATAGACCCATCTGCCAAAGAGCCCCGCTTCCCTAGGCCTGATATTCATGATCCAGGCTCATGGTCCCAGCCCCTGGGAGAAATCAAACAAGTGGCTTTCCTTTCTCAACTGTGTGACAACCTGTCAATTAGGTTTCGCTTTACAGATTATGTCCAGGTCTTCCACACATTCCTCTACCGTGTTGGCAGAAGAGGACACACTCCTTCCCCATCTGTCCCATGAACTTTCTGGGAAGGCTCACATGTCTTCTTGTTCCCTTAGGATGAGTTGTGTGGGACAGAAATTAATTTAGAATGATGCAATATTTTTTTATTCTGGAGAGCTCATTTGAGATCCCTTCATTCCAGGACTGGGCTGTGCCCACTTACTGCCAAGAAACACACATGGGGATTTTTGAACTTCTCTCTTATCAGAAAGCTGCATACATGTACTGCTATTGCTTCTCAAATATGGAGAAGAAGCTGATTATCTCTGGCTGCATCAACTGTGGAGTCAGCTGGACATTGGTTACTTTCAGCTTTGTAAATATTAAGCTAGGTTAGCTGGGAATCTGTGTTCCTCTTGGCACTCAAGTCTGGTGTGGGCCCCATATGGATCCTTTCATATAATTTCCTGTCTTGCTGTTCACCAAGCTATTGCTGTAGTGTGTGTGCATATTGGTGTGTGGAGAGTAATTTGCATTTGAAGATCTGTTCTGACTAAGGAATCAGCAGGAGATAAGGACTGGTGAGGGAATGAGTAGTATGTGAATTTGCAGAAGTCATCAACCTGACTTCTTTCTCTAGAAATGTGTTTTTCCTGTTGCCAGAAGCAGTAATTTCTTACAAGAGAAATGTTTTCATTCATTTATTGATTACCCAGGAGATTAAAAATTAAATTTGGAGCCTTTCACCTGTGGCTGCTATTATGGGCTCTGGAACAGCGAGGGGACAAAAAATAGTTCAGAGTTGGGATTATTTCTCTTATCACAGAGAAATGCCTGATTTTGTAATCCTTCTTACTCCAGTCTGTAGGCACCATGATGGAAGCAGACAAAAGTAGAGATTGTGTCACTGGGAATGGAGGGTGGAAATATAAAATGGACATGCCAAAACTCAGTCACACAAATGTTGGTCAGGCCTGCCTGATGCTTCTCCTGTTGACTGTACTCCGTCGGAAGGTTCTGTGGGAATGGGAATATCCTGTATTCCTTTAAGGTGGAGTTCTGCAGCCTCTGGGAGAGCAAGTTGCTCACACTGCAATCTCCTGGTTTAGCATGTCAGGGGAGAGACTGTGTTTCTTTGTGTCTGGCATGGCAGTGCCCTCCTTGTGATGGGTCCCCTAGGCTGCTGCTTTAATCAACTTAGTAAAAAAGAATAATTTTAGCATGCTGCGGTGATTTTTCTCCCATCAAAGTTTGCTTTCATTACAGTCTTTGATAGCTGTGAGTTTGTCTTCCTCCCTAGAGGGTGTGACAAAGTTCTAAGAGACACTTTACAGTCTATTTTATGCTATGTGAAACTTCTGTTTTGTTGGTGATGCACTAACCTGAGTTCAGAAAAACAGCCCTGATGTTTTTTATTGGCTTAAAGCAGTAGGATAGATGTTCTCTCTCACACTTTCATAGGCACATACAAGTTAGCCCATCTTGCCATCCAAACTGGAGAGATGAGCTGGCTGATACACAGAAACAGGTGAACAGTGTTCACCTGTCCACAGACCCAGCTTCTAGCTGTCGTCATGGCTGAGTTGTGAGTGAGATACACTGCTTTAGGGGCTCTGGCCTCCTCAGTTGAGCTGACCAAGTTCCAAAATGGCTTTAAGTAGAGCTCAAGAACAAGGCTCATCTGCATATGTTTTAAGCTAGAACTCTCTGTAGATTGCTGCCCTGTAGAAGGTGGCAGTGCATGACTGCACATATTCAGGTACCAGGTGCACTCCTGCTGTTAAATGGTTTTGGTCTGACCATTAGCCTGTTGTCAGTGTGCTTCTCAGGTTCACAGAAATACACAGTCACAGCTGGGAGTCAAGAAATGACACCAGGCAAGCTACTGCCTGATATATCCAGAGAGGAGGAGGCTTTCTTCCATTTAACCTTTGCATCTTTTTCTTTACTGCTTATTCAGTTCCTGGTTTATAGTTCTGTGCTCCTTCTCATCTGCTGGTTCTAGGGGTTTTAAGCAATCTTGATAATTGACAGTCTAAATTTTTCTCCTTATAAAATCCCAGAGAGCATTGATTATGACTTGAGTTAAGGAAGTGGCATATAAAATCTCACAGGCTTGCAGCCGTGGGGGAATGATATGATGAATGTATTTCTTGTGAGCAGCAAAAGCTTTGGAGTGTTCTGCCAGCTCTGTTCTGGGCATCCAATGGAACTAGTAACTTTCAGCCACTACCAGCATTTTATTTGGGACATTTGCCCAAAACTTTGAAAGCTACTAATTTGTTTGGTGAAGTGGGTGTGAGGTGTGCTGAGAGGCATCTCTTCTCATTAACTACTTTTCTATATCTGTCAGGAGCAGGAAGTGTAAAGTCATCCACAGAGCTGAAAAAGATACGTCTTGGGAACTAAATGACGGTTTGTGGGTAAAAAGCACATCACATAGACTTTATCAGAAACCATTTCTTGACTGTGTTCCAGCACCCCTGTTACATTTTCCCTTTCCTTTTTCCTTTTGATCAAACCCCCTGTTTAATCTCTGATCACTGACTATTTCATGCATTTAATCCAGAGAAGAGAAAAAGAACAGATTGCTCAGATTTACTTCTTGTTTCTTAGGCATTAATAGGAGATATTAATGTTCGAAAACAATAAAATATATATTCTCAATTATGTTTTCTACATGATAGTAAAATAAAATCAGATCAACCTTCTGACATTCTCCCAACCAGATGACTGCTTCAGTCTGAAAGACTGTGAGAAATATTCCTTTTTCTGTCTCTTCAGTTCCAGAAACCAAATGACTTCTCACCCCCTTTCCGCTTCGGGACAGTTCCCAACGGCAGCACGGAAAGGAACATCCGCAACAACTACCCTGAAATGCACAGCTACATGGTGAAGTTCAATCAGAGGGGGGTGGACGATGCACTGTTCTCGCTGAAGACTGGGTGAGGCTTTCTTACATGCTTACTTACCACAGAAACCTGCCTTTTTTGCATGCTTCTCTGGAAAATTTACTTCTTAGGGTTTGAAAAATGAGCCTCTATTATCATTCCATGGTTAAAAGTATAGCCAGACAACACATAGCACAGTAGCACAGGACTCTGTGGTTCTTTTTGCCAGGTTTTTCTATTGACATCTGTATAAAAGTTTCTGGTTTTGCTCTGTTTATAAGAATTTAAAAACAAAAAGAGGATCTACTGTATCCCTGTGTACATAATCTATGTGTGTATTGGTCCTGAAAACCTTGCTTCATCAAGATGTTTCATGCCGATGGGTTTTTATGCATTCAGAAGGAAAGCTCACAGGTCTCTGTGGACAAAGTTTTTTTCAGAGCATTTATATTGTCATCTGGAAATTCCTTTGTTTTCCCTCCTTCTGTGTATAAAAGATTATGTTAATCAGGAAGCTGTCAGACTAATCCCACCCCAGTGTATCACCAGCTAATACAATATAATGGAAGGTAGGTTTGAAGCAAATAGTTTGGAAGTAGCCTACTCTCTGGAATATTTTAGTATCAAGGGCTAAACAAAACATTGTTTGAATAATATGGAAATATAAAAAAATGTAAGTGTTTCCTTGGGTAATTTTGGAGACATGGGAAAAATCGTTAGCAAAAAGCATGCTTGAATAGCTCTTCCTATTTTAATAATAGTGAATCTGGAAAGGACCTAACTCAAAATGACATTTTGCAAGCCTTTGTCCTTTGTAATTAAAGACCTGCTCTCAGAACTGACCATTTTGGTTGTCAGAACCCAGCCACAGTGAACAAAAAATATTTTTGCTTACACTCATGTTGCACTCTTATGAAAAAAGTTCATTTCAAAGCACAAAGTAAGATGTTTAGCCAATTTAATTATTAGATTGACTGAATATTCCTAAACCTCTTTGCCAGGTTCAGAGGCCTGCAGCCCATTAAAAATGGCTGCGCCATAGTTGGATATTATCCTGAGAAGGTACATTTGCCAGGATAGTCATCATTCAGGAAATAAATATGCACTGTCCTGGAAATATATGGATATATGGATGAAATTGAGCCCATCACTTGTGATAGATGTCATCCTGGCTTCATATTCACCCTTGGACAGACTTCCTCACAGATAAGGACTTGAACTGAGATAATCACCATACTGTAAAGATATGTGCAGGAGGTGTATTGTAAACATACTATGTGAGAGAGAATGTGCAACTGGAAGATCTTAGGTCATTTATCAGAAAATGTTTCATTTCAGATCTAGTGGGAGGATTTACTCATCAGCTGTCTTTGGGTTTGTGGAAGATGCAGCCTCGTGAGACTGCCCCCCACATCCAAATCAATTTGTTGCAGTATGAAAAGGCTCTCATCAGGCCATTGTGCTCTATACACAGTCCATAATGGAGATTTCTCTGTGTTGAAACAGAATTTTTATTGTAATTTTCAGCTGAAAATTCTTTAACAAAGACCAATTCAGCAGGGTAAAGCTGTTCTCGTGGCCAAGTTGACATTGGTAAAGATCTAGTAGTACTTTTCACAGTAACTGAGGGGCTAAACATAATGTCCCGACTGTATTTGATTTGAAAAAAAAAATATTTTTTCTCAGCTAAGTCATGCCAGCATTTAAATTGAAGAAAATATCTTCCTTACTTCAATCCCTACTTTGCTATCTAATATTGGTATATTTTATAAGACATTTTAGATTCTTTCAAGATGAAAGGCAGTACAGAAATATAAGCTATTCTTAAGGATATAGATCCCCTTGACTTCCTCTTCATTCATCTTTATCTAGCAGTATATGTGTATTCCAAATTTCCTCTAAGATCAGAAATGACGATTAGCAGATAGAAAAAAATAAACTATCCTCATTTATAACCCAGATTTACCTGTAAGACAGCTGTAGGTTTAGGGTTTTTTTAACTATGGTGAAGGTGAAGATGATGCCTGAAGGATGGGATACCATCCAGAGGGACCTAGACAGGCTCAAGAAGAGAGCACATGGGGATTTAATGGGATTTAACAAGACCCAGTGCAAGGTGCTATACCTGGGTTGGGGCAACCTCCAGTATCAGCACCAGCTGGGGGATGAAGGGATCAAGGTCAGCCTTGCCAAGAAGGACTTGGGAGTGCAGGTGGACAAGAGGCTGGACATGACCCAGCAATGGCACTCACAGCACAGAAAGCCAATTGTATCCTGGATTGCATCCAAAGAAGCGTGGGCAGCAGGATGAAGAGGGGAATTCTGCCCCTTTGCTCTGCTCTGGTGAGACTCCACTTGCAGTGCTGCATTGACATGGACCTGTTGCAGCAATTCCAGAGGAAGCTACCAAAATGATTAAAGGGACAGAGCACCTCTCCTTACAAGGAAAGGCTGAGAAAATTTGGATTGTTCAGAAGAGAAGGCTTTAGGGTGACCTAATTGTGACCTTCCTGACGGGAACCTACAAGAAGGCTGGAGAGAAACTTTTTGTTAATGCATAGTGACAGGACAAGGGGCAATGGTTTCAATCTGAAAGATTAGATAGATTAGGTATTAGGAAAAAAATCTTTTGCATGGTGGTGGTGAGGCACTTTACTGTGGGGTGATGAAGTTGTGGATGCCCCATCCGTAGGAGTGTTTGAGGCCAGGCTGGATAGGGCTCTGAGCAACCTTGTCTAGTGGAAGGTGTTCCTGCCCATGTCATGGGGGTTGGTACTAGATTGTCTTTAAAATCCTTTCCAAGCCAAACCTTTTTATGATTATACATGACATATTGCAGTACATCTTAAAGAGGTTAATTTCTTCCTTAGCTGCCTTAAAAACACCTTTTGATTTTATACAGATGTTATGTTTTCTGTACTATACCCTCTTATTTCTTGCCTCTGTGCAGGAAGTTGGATGCTTTCATTTATGATGCAGCAGTGCTAAACTACATGGCTGGCAGAGATGAAGGCTGCAAGCTGGTGACGATTGGGAGTGGGAAAGTGTTTGCCTCCACTGGCTATGGCATTGCCATCCAAAAGGACTCAGGCTGGAAGCGCCAGGTTGATCTTGCAATTCTACAGCTTTTTGGAGATGGTAAGTGACAAGAAAAAGAAGTGCTGGAATTTTCCTAAGAAATACCGAGTTTTGCGTGTAAGAAATGGAAGTTTCTAGCTCTGGTGCTTCAGATGTGAGTTGAGAACATGGAATTATTATTGGGGTTTCTTTAGAGGCAACACACCAAAAATGCGAGAATGTAACTTCTTTCATGTTATTGATGCAGGGTAGCAGTATAATCAAAAGCAGTGCCAAAAGCATTAAAGTTTTTGTAGAACAAGCTCAGATATGTGTTTGAAAAATATCTTATGTGAAAAATATATTGTAAAAACAAGATTTCTGGTGTGAATTTTTCACTAGCTTTGAGGTTTTGCCATGACCAAACCCACTAATTATACCAGACTGTGGTTATTCCATACTTTATAGCTCTAGACAGAATCAATCCATGCAGAGTTTACAGAATTAAAGGATAAATATTTCTTAATGAAAGAGCTAGATCAGATTTTCCAAAACATAAGAAACCAAAACAAAACAAACAAAAAACCAAAAACCAAACCAAACCAAATCAAACCAAGCAAGGAAGAGCTTGAGACTCAGAAGCATATTTTGGAATGAGTTTTTAACAAGAACATTATAGTTACCTATAATGTTCTTATTAGTTCACCTCTTATTTACAGAGAAATTGCTAGTACTGACAAAAACTGTTCATGGGAAAAGTATTAGCAAGTATTTTCCTGTTTTTCCATTTCACATTACATTTTCCTGGGTCCTTTTTTATTAATAAATAAAATTCACTGGTTATTTTATTTATAAGTGTTCTTTTTCTCCCCTGAAATCTGAAAATAACATATGGTATTACAAATATGGAAAGAACATAACTTGGACATACTTCAGAAGGTTGGCCACCTGACACATAGATTGTTCTGTTTCTTAAAAAGCCTAGTATGTATTATTTCAGAGAAGGATATAAGTTCACCACAAAGCTTCAAAGACTCTGTTATGGCACTACTTAAATATATGGATTTTTTCCCCCTGCCACTGGACTGGAGATTGAAAATGTGAAAAACTAACTTTTCTAACAACATTAAACAATTTGTCATCCTGCAAAATTAGTTTGTTCTGAGTGTCTCAATATGTGCGTGTGTGTGTTTACCTCTCTATCACCCCTCATGAAAGTACCATAATGGTAGTAAGTGGTGTATGAAATTAGAGTACAGAACATTTGCTCGTAGCTGATATAAATTAGTAAAATTTTTGATTGGTCAAAGCCTTTGGAAGTGTTGAATTTGGAAAAAATTGAAGGGAAGAAAACCAAGTAAAAATACTGAATTTTGTTTTGGAACATTGCACCTGATTTTAATGAGCTATGGATATGATAGAAGCAAAAATTGATTGAAAGCAATCAATATTTTTATTCCAAGTTGGAAACGTATAATGTTTTCATCTAGAAGTGATTAATTTTTGTCTATCAGTCACTAATTTTTCCCTTCATTGACTTAATGGAAGTGGAAGTTTGTGAGGCCAGGTCTTCAGTCATGTGGTAGACAACTGTTTCAGGATCTCGGTGTAGACATCCAGCAAGTGTCATAGCTGTGTCCTGTGGTACAGCTTGTTATGGCTAATATCAGGCTTTGGAAAAATCCCGTTGACTTTCCTGTGACAAATGGACTCTTGCCCCCATCAGAAGGGCAGTCAGAATATTTTATGGATGTTGTAAATTTGGAAAAAGAATGTGGGGACTGGAAATTACATTAGATCAGCTTCTTGCTTTCAGTCTGCTCCAGTTTGAGCTCTTCAGCCACTGCAGGATTATCTAATCTGTTTCTTTCCTCCTGTCTGTCATTCTAGGGGAGATGGAGGAGCTAGAAGCTCTCTGGCTCACTGGCATTTGTCACAATGAGAAGAATGAGGTTATGAGCAGCCAGCTGGATATAGATAATATGGCAGGTGTCTTCTACATGTTGGGAGCAGCCATGGCCCTCAGTCTCATCACCTTCATCTGTGAGCATCTCTTCTACTGGCAATTCCGCCACTGCTTCATGGGTGTCTGCTCTGGCAAGCCCGGTGTGGTCTTCTCCATCAGCAGGGTGAGTGCCATTAACTGTCAGGGATGAACAGAGGCTTTATTTAGACAGTCCTAGGTACTGGAGATGGGAATATCCACCAAGACTGTCTAATACACAGGTGGCAGTCTGCACAGTGTCATCTTTGCACTGTTAATGTTGAAAAAACATGTTAGTTTTTTTTCGTGACATGTCTGCTCTCTGCTGGATTATGGTAAAGAAAATGGAAATTTCACATGGAGAGGAAAACACAGGAGAAGACAAGTTAACTGTTACTGTTTGCTCCCCGAAAATGAGTTGTGAGATGTAATCAAGTAATGATGGATAGTATGATTAGAAATTCAGGAGTTTTACATTGCCCTCTAAATTACAGCTTTTCAGCTGACCTTTTGTTAACTAGAAGTGTGCCTTCATTGACAGTCAGAAGTCCTTTACCGAAAGCCATGCCCTGAACTATGCAGAAATCTTTCTACAGAGTATGACCACATAAACTTAGCAATTGCTTTATGCAAATCTGCCTTAGGGTACAACATTTACATTTAAAACAGATTCTAGCCATTTCTGAGTCATCTTCTACTATTAGTGTTGCTAGCAGTTTCCCATTTTGAGCTTTATTTTCCTTCTTTCAAGCCACTGGTCCATTCTCCTAATCTATTCTGAAGTGAGGTCAAATCTTGGCATTTTTTAGCTCAGCTGATGTAGCAGAAGTTTCTTTGATTGTACAAGGAGTATATAATTGCTGCATAACATATTGAAGAGAAATTACAAAGCCTTTTGAATGCAAGGGCACAGCCTCTCTTTCTATATTGTTAGTTTCTAATGTGGTTTAGTCTGGAGATGAGATGGGGTGTTGTGTTTGGTGACCCTAAGATAAGAATAGATTATTTCATTCTGTGGTTATCTGTTAGACCTGGGCTAGGTTGGTGAAAGGTCTGAAAAATGTTAATCATCTGCTAGCTGCTGAGAAACCATGATAATGTGATGGTATCCATTTCACAATTGACATTAATCATCAGGCACCATGTGGTAGGTCAGGGAATAAAGGAGCCTCTTATGTTCTGTTCCTACAGATAGCCCTTGCAAACAGTCATGGGTGAAAGGAGCTTGTGGAGAATATGGAGAAATTTGGCCTTTCTCTCATTGAATTTGAGGTTGATTAGAGGACTTCTGCTTTCAGGGGTGTCAATTTAGAGCCTGTTATCACTGTTAAATTTAACAGAACGCAGTTAATAATTCTATTGTACCTCAGTAAACCACATGCAAAATACCTACATATCTATTAAAGAGTTCTGCTCTTTCTGTGTTTCCTTTTCTAATCTGTACTGGTGTTAAAGGTAGCTAAGTTTATGACAAATTAAGCTGTTCCCTTTAAAGTTATCTCCTGTGTCAGTGATTAACTGATGCCCAGATGATTTTCAGGGGCCAAAACAGACTTTCATCCTCTCATCCACACAGAATCATATGTCTTGATTCTTTTATTCCCAAGGATATTATTGTCCCCATTTGCAATTCTGTGTTATACCTACTAGACTTGACTAACTCTTACAGATGCAAGTAGGCATTCCTGCATCCTGGAGATACAACTTGAAACAGCAGAGGAAGAGGAATGGAGGGAAAAGAAAAATGTGAGGGTCAAGAAAAGAGGGTCAGAACAGCAAGGGTTGGTAGAGCATATCTGATTTTATTTGATTTGATTGTGCCTCATGATGTAAGGCTCATAGGCCCTGCTATCCCACAGGAACACGCTCTTGATGCACAGGATGCTTCCCAGTTCAGGTCCCCCTCTGTGTATTTTTTGCAGGACTGCTCACCTCCTTGCTTTCTCTCATTTCAGGGTATCTACAGCTGCATCCATGGCGTGGCCATTGAAGAACGCCAGTCAGCAATGAACTCCCCCACAGCAACTATGAACAACACCCATTCCAACATCCTCCGCCTGCTTCGGACAGCCAAGAACATGGCCAACCTGTCAGGGGTCAATGGCTCACCACAGAGTGCCCTGGACTTTATCCGCCGCGAGTCATCCGTCTATGATATCTCTGAGCACCGCCGCAGCTTCACCCACTCAGACTGCAAATCCTACAACAACCCCCCCTGTGAGGAGAACCTCTTTAGTGACTACATTAGTGAGGTGGAAAGGACCTTTGGCAATCTCCAGCTGAAGGACAGCAATGTGTACCAAGACCACTACCACCACCACCACCGCCCTCATAGCATTGGCAGCACCAGCTCCATTGACGGGCTCTATGACTGTGACAACCCGCCCTTCAACGCCCAGTCGCGCTCCATCGGGAAGAAGCCCTTGGACCTGGGACTGCCGCCGGCCAAGCACAGCCAGCTGGGTGACCTGTATGGCAAGTTCTCCTTCAAGGGTGACCGTTACGGGGGCAGTGGGACCCATGACGACCTGATCCGCTCAGATGTCTCTGACATTTCCACTCACACGGTCACCTATGGCAACATTGAGGGCAACGCAGCCAAGAGGCGGAAGCAGCAGTACAAGGACAGCCTGAAGAAGCGTCCAGCCTCCGCCAAGTCCCGGAGGGAATTTGATGAGATAGAGCTGGCCTACCGCCGGCGCCCGCCCCGCTCACCTGACCACAAGCGCTACTTCAGGGACAAGGAAGGGCTACGGGACTTCTATCTTGACCAGTTTCGGACCAAGGAGAACTCACCACACTGGGAACACGTGGACCTGACAGATATCTACAAAGAACGGGGAGATGAGTTTAAGCGTGACACGGGAGGAGGAGGGGGTGGATCCTGCACTAACAGGGCCCATCACAAGCATGGCTCAGGCGAGTTTGGTGGAGGCAATGAGCACAAGCATAGCGTTGTGAGTGGGGTCCCAGCGCCGTGGGAGAAGAACCTGACCAATCTAGACTGGGAAGACCGGAGCGGGGCTAATTTCTGCCGCAGTTGTCCTTCTAAGCTGCACAACTACACACCATCAACGGTGGGGCAGAACTCCACCCGCCAGGCCTGCATCCGCTGTGAGGCTTGCAAGAAAGCGGGCAACCTGTATGACATCAGTGAGGACAACTCGCTCCAAGAGCTGGACCAGCCGCCTGCCCCTGTGCCCGTGGCCACCAGTGCCACTTCCTCCTCCAAATATCCTCAGAGCCCTTCCAATTCTGCCTCTAAGGTGCAGAAGAAGAACCGCAACAAACTCCGCCGGCAGCACTCCTACGACACCTTTGTGGACCTGCAGAAGGATGACTCAGCCCTGGCCCCCCGCAGCGTCAGCCTCAAGGACAAGGGCCGCTTTTTGGAGGGGAGCCCCTACGCCCACATGTTTGAGATGCCAGCCAGTGAGACCACCTTTGCCAACAACAAGTCCTCAGTGCCCGCCACCAGCTACCACCACCACAACAACCCCGGCAGCAGTGGGGGCTACATGCTCAGCAAGTCACTCTACCCTGATCGGGTCACCCAAAACCCTTTCATCCCCACTTTTGGGGATGACCAATGCTTGCTCCACGGCAGCAAATCTTATTTCTTCAGGCAGCCTGTGGTGGCAGGAGGGCCCAAAGCCAGGCCAGACTTCCGAGCCATTGTCACCACCAACAAGCCGGTGGTCTCAGCCCTTCATGGGGCTGTGCCAGCCCGTTTCCAGAAGGACATCTGTATAGGGAACCAGTCCAACCCCTGTGTGCCTAACAACAAAAACCCCAGGGCTTTCAATGGCTCCAGCAACGGGCATGTTTATGAGAAACTCTCCAGTATTGAGTCTGATGTTTGAGTGAGAGGGGAAGAGCGTGGGGAGGGACTGGGGATGTATGTGGAGCATGGGAGGGTGGGGTGGGATCAATCCCATCAGCTACTCTCCTGAGTCGTCCTTGGTTTGTGGGGTACTGGAGTTGTGAGTAGTGCAGCACTGATGACAAGTGCCACCTCTTTGGTTTCCCCTCTTCCTCCTCCTTTCCCAAGCCTCCCGTTTTATCTCTTTTTCCATGTTCTCGCTCCTCCCATTCTCCTCCATTCCTGGCCATTGCACTTTACAGTGATGTCAGAGTTGGATATCCTTGCTTGTGGTTTCAGGAAGCAGAGAAAAAGGCAGGGAAGGGGCGTGCTGAGGAAGAGTAGCAGTGACTTTAGTGTTCACTTCTGCTGGCTCCCAGCAGGGAAAGGCATGTGCGCACACACCTATGTGTGTGTGTGACAGGAGGAGGCAGCAGCAGCAGTGTAATGGACATGCAAGAAAATATGCTTGCTCAGGCAACTGTTCCTAAAACTGCCTAGAAAAGAGTAGTGTTTGACGTGGAAAGTGAAGGGAGAATAACAAGACTAACTTGATGATGCACTTACATGTTAGCTATATTGAGGTTCTTGTTACATTATTTTGTGAAGACTATGGGGGTTTAGGGCTGAAATATATATATATATATATATATATATTTGCGTATATGCTGAGAAATTTTACGCTAAAATTTTGAATTGTCTGCTGGGGGGTGTGGAGGGAGGGAGGGAAGATTTGTCTGCAGGTCAGGCTAGTGGTTTCACTATGGCTGTTACAGTCATTGAATCTATGGCAGACCAGTGGGAGAAGAGAAAAGAAGCAGAGTATGAGTTTGAGCCTCCCTGACTCCAGGGCTGGTTTCCCAAACTCAGACAAAAGATGCTGGTTTGCACTGAAATGAGAAGGATTTGAGGAAAGAGGAACAGGGTTGGTATGTTAGCTGTGAGCTGCTCACTAGTTCTGACATTCTTCAAGGGTGGGAGCGGTATATAGTATGGGTTTGCCTATCTGCGAGTATATACAATAACTTTATACTTGAAATGTCTGTGAAGAAAGCAAATTAAACCCACTATCCTATGAGGTGTCAGGAGAACAAACACAGTAGAACAGAGCATAAGAGTAGGGAAAGGTGGGGAGTTTTTTCACCAAACCCATTTTGGCATGTCTTTTCAGGAAGAACTGGAGAGAAAGAAGGAGCTTAATCCTTCTGCTCTCTCTATACTTGGCCAGCAGATTGGAACAAAAAGAATAGGGTGCCCTGTACCAATGGTGGAAAGGAAAAAATAAATGCCATAGAAGGGTGCGTGTGATAGTGGTGGTGCTGGTGGACTGTTTCAATGCCTCCTTGCACATGTGAAAATGGGAGGAGGGTGTATGCACCCATGGGAAATACATGTGTATATTTACTATTGAATGTACAGAGGAAGTACACAGCTTGTCTTCCTGGGAAAGGATGTGCTTGAATAAATGCCAGAGAGCACAGAAACTTGTGCTGAAGACTGAAGATGTGAAAAGCTGAGATGTGTGTGTACGTGTGTGTGTGTGTGCCTCTGTGGAAGAGAGAGATACTAGCACAGGTGTAAAGCTGGAATAGCCTAGGGTTTCCCATCCCTGCAGTTGTAGTGACAGCTTTCCTGGTGCACTTAGTATCAATAAGAGTGTTTTTTCTTTTCATTGTATCATTTTAGATGCAAGCTAAAGGGAAAGGAGCAATGGTAGGAGTGAGAAGCTGAACACACCTATCATATGTCATCTATCTCCTGAGGTGGGGGTGTGGACCAGCCTCTCCCATCCTGAGAGATATGGCAAAATCTCTGTGGCTTATCCTGGGTCTCAATCACCATGGCTCACCAGATGAAGGGTTGAGAGAGTCCTGTGCTGAGAGCATGGGCATGCTGCTGAGGATTGACTCTGGAGGGAGATGGCAGCCCCGTCTTTGTGAGCCATATTTCTTGAGCTGAAAGCCACCTCTCTGACATTCCTCACCACACCATGGTTGATTTTATCTTATTGTTCTCTTTTTAAGCCAACAGAAGGCCTTTTATTTTTTTTTTTTTTTTAAGCTGAGGCAGGGGGGAGGGTGGGATTTACCTATAAAGTCAAAGTGTGTGAGGAGAGGATGGGCAGGGTTGGTGAGGGGAATATTTTCTTATATTTCACAGAGGAAATTAAGGAGGAAAGAGGGGAAGAGTCTTTGTGATGCCACACCCTAGTCTTTGGGGTAAGGGAGCTTCTTACTCTTTCCCTCTTCTCTCATTACAAGGACAAAAAGGAAAAGAAAAGAGAAAAAAAAAAAAAGAAACCAAACAAATTAACAGAGCGATCTGCAATCCAGAACACATGGCAGCTTGTCAGACACCTCTGATAGCAGCCACCAAGAAGGCGTTCCTTTCTTTTGTAAATATTTCTTTTTTATTGCGTTTTTGTATAAATTGGTGTTTCTCTTCTCGTGAATATTCAGGTCGTGGGGTGGGAGGGAGGGGAAGTTTGTTTCCATTCTGTTTGTTTTCTATGACTTTTCAGGCTGCATTTTTGGAAGCGGTTTACGCAGGTCGAGGCCGTATGAATGAGGAAAAAAAAAAGAGAGAGAGAGAGAAACCCATGTGTGTTGTGTTCCCCCGAGGCCCCCTGTATTGCCCTGTCACCTTTATCTTCATGAATGGAAGACGCCGGAACGTCACTTCAAGCCTTGCCAGCAGGGTTTCATGTTTTGATGGGAACACCCCCAATCCCTTTTTGCATATAAACTCTCTGTACCAGCATCTCTCTGTGGAGTTTGGGCCTCAAAGCACTACACTGTCTTGATAGTGGTGGGGTGAACCATCAAGTTGGCCACTCAGGTTGGACCATCATTTTGACATTAAGAGACTTCTCCAGTGCTACTTTGGTTTAGAAATCTTGGACCTGGGAAAGCTCGTGATAATTTCTGGTATTTCCTAAGGGCTTGGGGTTGGGAAGCTTGACAGCTGACAAGGGCAGCTAATCTCTTTGGTGGTTATCTTGGTACTTTTCCGTCCCTCCCCACCTGGAATGAGGAAACCTGGAGGGTGGCTCTGCAGGGAAATTAAGCTGAAAACAAACCAAAAAGAAGTTAATGGAACTTTTTTCAAATCTCTTCTTAAAGGTTCTGATTTTTGTGTTCCGGGTTGAAAGTTGGTTCGTATTTTCTCCGAACTGGTCTGTCCCTTGTTCCACTGATTGGCAAATGATAGTTTGCCAAAATCATTATCTAGTATTCTTACTGTTGTAGCACTGTTAACACTCTGAGTGCTCTGCAAATATTAACTGTGCCACAAACCACTCAAATGAATGCTCTAGGGCAACCAGAAAAGAAGAACTGGAAATTCTGGACTGAACCACTGGTCTAACCACAGGAGTCTGGTATTTTGCCTTCTCCCGTAATATATTAGGCCACGTGTCCATCAGGTTAATCCTTTCTCCTACAGATGATCTTTTCTGGTTGCTTTGTTTATTTTAGTTCTGACAGGTCAACAAGTTTTTGGGACAGAGATGAAGGGGAAGGGGTGGGAGGGGGGAGGGTATAATTCATAATCAAGAAAATAAATCAATGATGTTATTAAACTCTGATTATATATTTAGAATTTTAGATTTGGTGTATTTTCATTGTAAGTATTCAAGTGAATCAAACAGGTAATATTAGCAGCAGGTGTTGTCTATACTAGAAAACCACCCATGTGCTGTTTATTACCTGTCCAGAAAAGAATGGGATTTCATACCAGAGCCTGACAAAACTCCACATCCCCTGCCTTACCATTTCTCTCTCTCTGCTGTAGAAACACAAGTATTTTATGGGGCAGTGGCTGGGAACATTTCCTCTCTCTGAAGTTTTCTGCACATAAGAATACTAAGCAAAAACCGTTGTGTCCTCTACAGTCGGTGACCTCTACTGATTATTTGCAGACAGCCTCCCAGGAAAGAATAGGCACCTTTGGCAATGTTTCTGACATTTACCTCCTCACTTCTAGCCAGAGGCATGGCTCTCTGAGAGGTATTTTCATGAGCCATGTTCTTTTGAAGTGGTACTGGAGTGTATGTACTCAGCTGAAGGAGGATGTCTATGAAGGAGATGGAGGAAATATGCAAAAAATATCAGAAATGTGCCATACACAGTAGAAAGTAACTGGCAGGTAGAACTTGCAGCCATGGATCTCCACATCATAAACCTTGTTGGAGTATTCACACCAGCTTTTTACTGTAGTGCAACACAACACAGGCTGGTGTACTAGTTCTCTGTCTCCCATCATGCCTCCCAGTGAGGGCAGTATCAGAGCTTGCAATGTCACATCCTAAGTAAGCAAGAAAAGCTGCAGTCAGAACTTGTTGTCAGTTGAGACAATGAAGCACACCGTCCCCACCTCAGCAACAGCAACAACAAAAAATCACATTCTCTCTGAAATCCAGCATGCATTGTCAGAGCTCTCCAGGTGAGAACCCCAGTGGGTTCAAAATGCTCAGCAATATCAAAGTATGAACTTTGCCTGTAGGGAACTGGTACTTCAATTTCCAGCATACTGGGGGAGGAAGGTTCCTTTGTGACGCTGCAAAGGATTTGATGGAGGGGTTAAAAGTTGCCAGGATGGGTCTCTTCTTCAGCAATGTCTGCTGATGTTGAGCTCCTCACTCTGAAAAGACACTAGCATCCATCTTGAATAGTGCCCATTTGTACATTTAGATCAGGTTGTTGCTCACAGCAAAATTGCTAGCAAAAGAGAGAGGGGGAGACAAAGAATTAATATGATGGTGGTGACAGGTTGGAGTGATCAGAGATACCTCAGGGATCTTCATAGGCAAGTCTTTGCTTTAGAGCTTTCTATCAAATATGGCATATCCTCCCACCTCCATTGCTTATCAACAGATGGAAGCAAGCCTGGGAACACAGCCAATGATCAGACTTAGGCCTTTCACACATCCTCCACTCCAGTCAAGCAACCTTTGATGAGCCCTTCTCTTGGAGAAGGGTGGGAGGTTGCACTTCCCCACATATTTTTGGTTGCCAAAAAGAAAGGGAAAATGGAAGTGATAAAGATCAGGAGCGTTGATGAAAGGACTTTGTGCTGACCCTCTGTGCCCTTGCTCTGTGGAATTACACTTCATCCTTTCTTCTCTGTCCAAGCTGGCAAAGGGTGGGGTCCAGTTATGCTTCCTTTCTGTGGCATATGCCTGGTCACCACAGGAGTCCCTGGGAGCTGTGTGCAAGAAAGGAACCAAGTTGCTGGCAACAAATGGGGACAGACTCCGAGCCACGATCCCCATCTGCACCCACTCTTTCCCATAAGTGCTTCCCTGCTGCTGAACACACCTGACGTGTCCACCTGGAGCACACCTACCATGCTGCTGGATGCTGCAGGTAGTTACATTGAGATAGTAACTAGTGGGACCTGATTGTTGTCCCCACAAGGGCTTATTTTCAATTTGCAGCCAAATAGATTTCCAAGCCATAGACCCTTGCTGCATTTACCTACACTTCCCTGTGGCTTCCTCTCTCCTCCCCCATCAAAGGCAAATCGGGGTGCCGAGTGTCTCACTGGCAATATAAACACTATTGCTTTATTTTCATCATGGGCCCTCTGGACCTCCCTGGGGCTGACTGCAGACAAACCTGGGTGTCTGCCACTAGAACGGCAACAACAAAAACCACTTTGCAATTGGCTTTCTTTTTTTTTCTCCGTTTCTTGAGATTCCTCAAATTCCTCTCCTAGCTATGTCATTTGAGTGAATTCTGGCACCCTTCTGCCATTGCTGACAACAAAACTGACACAGCATAAACTTGCTTGTGTATAGAAAAAGACAGTGAAACGATATTGCAGAGAGCAAGACTCATGTCTGCCAATGTCAAGGGTACAATCCCCTGAGTGCTGAGGTAAAGAAGGATCTCTGTGATGTGTTAGTAGTTCAGATATCTTAACCTGCTGGCTTCCTGACATTAAAGATTCACAGGCAATGAAGCACTGGTATACACTCCAACAGGTCAGAAAATAATTCCATGCTGTGGAACAGGGGTTCCTCTGGGCACGCATGCACATACAAGACATACTGGGGAAGTGAGACATACATGAACAAACCAGAGACAGCAGGAAGCTGTGAGGTTTGCATGCCTGTATGTGTACACACACACACACACACACACACACACACACACACGACACAGAGTACATTGCAGTACACTTAATGACTCTGTCCCACAACACATTTTTGCCAAGTAGGAACAGTGTGACCTTTCCTAATGTTCTGCTGGTAGTTATTTGATTTATGTATTCACTTCATGACTTTTACATCATCTGCTTTCTTGACTGCAGCATTACTGTGTAAATACATGTGTATATATGTACAGAAACTAGCTCAAGCAATTATATTCAGGTTGGGAAAAGGGTGGGTTTTATATCTGTACAGTATTTCCTTATTAAATAATGGCATGGGGGGGGTTGGGAAAGTTAAGTTCTAAATTGTGGTTTTATTGGTCTGTGGTGTTTGAAGTTGTTTCAGTGGTTGCTTTTGCTGGTTTGGAAAGTTTATCTGGATGTTATATGTGTGTGCCAAGAAAGGGTCCCCAGAGAGGGGAGGTTTGGGATTGGTAAGGGGTGGTGGGTAGCAGAGGGTGTTAATAATTTCCTGTAATAAAAGCCGTGTTGATTGCTAGGGACTGTTTGTGTGAGGCACAAGGCTGTTTCCTTCTCTATGTGCTTTGCTCTTTGATTACTTCCTCCTCCCTGGTCCCCATTGTCTTCTCCCTGGGATGTCAGCAGGATACATTTGTTACAGTGGATTACAGGGACCTCTCTATGGGCCTTCCTCTCCTGGTCAACCCTTCCTTTTCCCTCTTCTTGTGGTCTTTCCAGTACCAGTGAAAGGGGAGGGAGCATTGTCTCAGACCCTCTGTGCCATCCTTGACCACTTTTATTTCCTCTGCTCTTTGTCCTTCCTCTTAGCAGAACCTCATTTTCAGGTGTTTTGATCTCTCCAGCAGCTTACTGCTTCATCTCCCTGGCCTCTTATCTACTTTCCCATCTTACACCAATTCTTCAATTTCATCTCAATGCCTCTTCCCTCAGAATTACTTATGTTAGCTGTTTCCCCACTCTCCTTCTCTTATTGCTCTTATTTTTCTCCTGTTTCTCTGTTGTCTTCATCAGCCTGTGCAATGCTGTGTAGAAGATGAGTGAAGGGCAGGCATCTACTTCTCTCCTGGAAAATTCTAGCCATGACCAGATTTTTAAAAGATTATATTTTGTAGCTATTTTTGACTTCTCTGTCATGTTCACTGAGCTAGTGTTCTGTTCTTGCACACTCAAGAAATCATCAGCATGGTAAGTTTGCCCATGCAAGCGAGCAGTGAAATTGTATTTTCCGAGAAAGCCCAGAGAAAGAACATAATTTCTGTATTTGATGGCTGACTGATACATTTATAGCAGGGAGAGATACAGTTTTTATCCACTTCAGGTTGACCCATATCAGGATCAGTACCGTTTCTTTGCTTTTACTCTATGTGAATAAAGCAAGGCTGCTGGAGAGAAGTATGCTATCTTTTAAGAGCACAGGGCACTTCACTTATTGCCTAAAGGCTTCTAAAGACCTATGTGAAGTTCTGCTGTGTTGCAGACCTGGTACGCCTGGTAGTATTTGGTCCTTTTCTGTCTGACAAATCAGTATAAGCTGGTACTTGGCATTATCTGCTAGGGTTTGTGGTCTGATGTCATAGCAGTAAGGAGAGTGATATGATGGTGAATAAGCATGGAGAGAGCCAACGTGAGACTGGTAGAGGCTTTAGGCAGATGCCAAGACATCTCTTTGTGACAATTGCATTGTTTCTTAATGAATATACATCAACCCACCTGGCACTGGCTGCTTATCTCTGAAGACACCAGGATCTGCTGGCCACAGTCTGAGAAAGGGCGTCAGCCTCTGTGTGTGTAGTGCAGTTGTATGGAAGTACACAGGCAGTGCAGGGAGCAATGCAAAGGGTCAGCATGGCCAAAGGTTATTCAGAGCAGCAGTCTTCTCCCAGCTGCAGCTAACTCTTGCTCAACCTGACATTCCATTGCAAGCTTGTGTTTCTGATTTCTGGGTGAGAAACCCACCACAGGCTCCTGGGAATGGATCTCTGCTTACAGGTGTGAGGAGGGTAGTCAGGCTTCTGATGTACCCTTGCTATGATGTTGGCATAACTGTCTCAGCATGTTCCACGGAGGTCTGTGTACCGGTGAATACATGGCTACAAATTCCTGTAAGTCTGGGAGGAGGTGTATGTTTGTACATTCCAGTGACTCCTGGCAGAACTCTAAACATAAGGGGAGTTGGAAATGCTGGCCCGTTTAGTGCAAAAGTACAGCATAAAGGCAACATTTGCAGGGTGTCCAGAGAGAATGCTTCCATTACATGAGACTTCTCTCTAGGTCCTTGGTCACTTGGATGGTAAGTCCCATGTCAACTGGAAAAAGGTGATACCTGTCTCTGAAAAGACAAAAATCAGTCAAAGGGATAAGACTCAAGTTTTGTACTTTCTCCCTCTGCTTTCCTTCCAGGTCTTGGAGACAAATTCATCTTCACAGGCAGCTAAACTCCTGTGAAATTCAAGGAGCTTTTGGAAAAGCTACTTAGGGGTTTAGATGCCTGGAATGGCTTTTTTGGATTCTCTTCCTTGTGTGGGCCTCTTCCTGCACTGTATTTTGCCAGGATTCATCTCCCAGGAACCTACCATGCTTGAACATAGCTTAGAGGAGTTCCCTCTGCTTGGGATCACCATGTGTATGCTGCATGCCTGTTGCTACTTGTCTGTATTTTTTGCACGTGTCTATTATGGGGAGCAGGGGTGGGTTCATGTTGGTATGTGTATTTATGCAGCCTGCACACATTTGTATGTGTGGTGCCACTGTGCGTGTTCTTAGGTGTTTGTATGCATGTGTTTGAGCTGAGACAAAAGTGATGGGAGCTGTATGATGCTAAAGCCAGATGATGGTAGGTACCTGCAGGTAAATTGGCAACCCTCTTGTTCCTTCCTGGTACACCCTGGTATGGTTGCTTTTTTTCGGATTCCAGGGGACCAGCTCTGAATCAGTGATGAGGCTGGGATGCAGGCCCTATAGAGGGTTTGACTACAGCATCAGAAACCCATTCCATGTGTTCATTCACTTCTGTGCTTCATCTGCTGTGCCACATTTCCAAACCATTGTGCCACACTCATTACCTACTTTGGCCTTAACTGGTAGGTGGAACAGGAAGACACACACTGACTGGTAAGGACTTTTAGGAGAGATCTGGTCAATCTAATCTGTGACTGTAACAAGAGACTCCCTTGCTATTCATTTTGCTGCCTCCTAGGGCGATACAAGCACTTAAATTCAGCTTGCAAGAAAACACTAGCCCATCCTTTCTTGCTCTTGTGTCAGATAGACACACAAAAAAGCTGAGCTGAGGTGAATTGGTCTCCCATCCCATTACCTGGAAGAACATCACTTTTGCTGCTTGGAGCTTGCAAATCCCACACTCTGGAGAAGTTCCATTTCTCCAGAGGGGACAGGGAATAGGGAGAGTAGAAGAGAGTAGACTTTCTGCCATTCTCCATCCCATTCATTTCCAGGAGAGATCACAAGAGTGCTAGCACCAGAGAGGATGACCTGCTGGGAGGGCCCTACAGCAACTGGGACAGCACTTTAACTGGCCAAACTGCTGAACAAGACACTGCTGTCCTCTGTCAGCAGCCAGAGAAGACAATCAGGACCCAATGAAGAGATGCCATGATTAGTCAGATAAGGAAGGAGCAACATTTAGGGGCTGGGGCACTCATCATTTAGCCTATCTTAAGTCTGCTTAACCAGCTCTTTAGTGCTGGTGTCACTGGGCCTCTTTGATGGTTTCTTTTTCTTCATATATATGAAATGTGAGAGAATAATCTGTGGACTCCAATGAGTCATTTTATCGGACCACTTCCATCCACTTCCTCTGCTTTCTTCCATGTCTAGCTGCTCTTTCCTCTTCATCAAATTGTATCCTGTACTCTGCCAGGTTTGTCTTTTATGGAAGAGAAGATATATGTGTGTGAATGCTTGTACATGTGCGTGTGTGTATTTTAGATATTATTGCTATTATCTACATGCTATACACCTAAAAAATCCTAGCAAGCTGGAGCCTTCAAGAGGTGCTGTAGGAAATGACCTTTCCACTGGACGGCAGTCAGTGTGGAGGTTAGCACAGAAAGCTGCTAGCTTTGGAGGCCTCTTTGCCTGTCTGGTTGCTTTTCCTATCTTTGGAGCAGGCTGTCTCTCACCAGAGGTCAGAAACAGAGCAAACTGCTCTTTTTAGCTTTGCATTTTCAAAATTTCTAACATGGGGGGGAAAAGGTTTATTGTTTAGCTGTTGATTTATTTTGTATGTTTGTTTGTTTGTTTGTTTGTTTACACAGTCCTTTTAGTGGGCGCAGGGAGGTGTTTTCAGCAATACAACTTTCCGAGACCTCAGTTCTGTGCGGTTCTTTTTTGTATGGTTCAGCTGTATTTGGGGTCTTTCCCTTGTACATGTTTTTCCTGAATGGCAAGGCTATCTTGGAATGTCTCTTTGCCAGTGACCAAAGCACCATCTGTAATTGGAGGTGAGGCCTGGTACATAGTGGGGGCAGCAGCCTTTCAGGAAGTAGCTTTTCAATGACTTCCCTATGGAGTCACAGAAGACAAAATTTTTAATTGTTGCACAAGTGGGCTTTGGAGATTTTTGTTGTGGGGTTTTCTTTTGGTTTTGTTTTTTTTTTTTTTTTTTTTTTTCTGGGGGGGGGACTCCCTCTCTTTTCTTCCTTTTAAAATTTCTCTGTTTTTCCCTTAAAAAATGTTAAAATGTTTCTCCAGTGATCTTTGGCCATTGCACCAAAGGCTGCTGCAAGGCAGGGAGCCTGTCTGACCCTTGGGTCCTGCCCTTCTGAAGCCATGCAAGGTTGTCCAAATGAGGATGGAATTGGCAGTTTCCATGACCATTCTTGGGACAAGACCCCTGTAGCAGAGGGGCCTGACCCAAAGGGAATGGTCATCCACAGATGATCATCCTCTAATATGTGTGGGTTGTGGACCAGGCTGGAGGGCAGGCAGGGAAAGATGGTTCACTGACCCCTGCACAGTCCTTCCCACACTGGAGCAGGAGCCAGGCATGTAGGTCTGCAACAGGGACAAATGAATGACCCTGAATGGGCCAGAAGTCTTCAGCCTTGCCTCTCCTAACCTATTTGCAAGTGGGTAGGAATGACTCTCATCTTGGACAACATCATTCAGGGCTGATCAGAGTCCCACAGACCATGAAGTAGGAATTAAAGGTGGTGCATGGGCAGCTGGCCAGCTCTCAATATCATGACACCTAAGGGAAAACCCAGCACCTTCATCCTTTGGCACTTGGAAGTGGCTGAGGACAGCAGTGGAGGACTGTTGTGTCTACTAGGGTTGGGGCAGGTAGCGTCTCTAGACCTGGCACAGGTCAACTTCAGCTGTATTTGCTTTCTAACTAATGTACATTTACTTTGGAGAGCACCTTTGATAAGCTCAGTCTATCAACCAAAAGAAAAATACTCACCTCTAGTCTAAGTCTTCTACTGCCCAACACTGCTACCTCCTCTTCTCTTGAGCTGTTGGTACCTTGTGATGAACCTGGCCACCCATCAGGCTGTTGAACACAGCAGATATATCCTGTCCCCTTCTGAGACCATCTTTGCCTAAATTTTGCCTCCTCTTCGTACCCTTTTTGCATGCATATGTGCACACACACACACAGACACACACACACACACAGACACACACACACACACACACGCCCACCTCCAGCCACTTCACTGGTGAAAATCAGAGCCACAGAGACATGAGTGCCAAATGACTTTTTATTTCTCAAGTAAATTATATAAAAAGTTTTGTTATTTTTCTTCTTTTTTTTTACATATGCAAATGTAAAAGGGAACCGACAGTGAATTGGTGGTGGCGAGAGGAAATGGGATGTTTTGTAACCCTAGCTGCAGTAAAAAAAAAAAAAAGAAATAAAAATACATTAAAAATATTTAAAAAACACAAAAAGGAAAAAAAAACTTGAACTATTTTGGAAATATTGTGAATAATTTTTTGATATAAAAAATAATTTTTATGTAGCATGAAAACCACCAAAATAAAATGATCAAGAATAAAAGCTGTGCAAAGGGTGTTTTTGTTTAGTTATTGAGGGACAAAGAAGGAAGAGAGAAGCGTGGTGTATGAGAGAGGGATACTGCAGTCATGGCTTTTACTGTGAGATTCACAGTACATAATGTTTTTCTTCAGTCTTGGTATTCAGTCTTGGTAGCTGGAATCTTGTGATTATGTAAAAAAAGAAGAAAAAACCACAACTCATTCTATATGAAAAGATCTTTTATATCTCTGATTGCTGGGAAGAAACCCTTGAAAATACGAACAGAATGAATCCCAAGGACTCAAAAAACCAAAAGGCAATTTTAAAAATGGCCATGAATTGGTTTTGAGGGTTGCATTCATCGTGATTTTTTCTTCTTGATTTAAGATTGTTGAGTAGTTGAGGTATCAATAGTAGGAGGCAGGTACAAAGGAGGTGAGACATTAATGAAGGACTGAAAAAATTCTTTATTTTGTAGTGTGAATTATAGGAGTTAAACCAGGGGCTCTTCACATTTCCTTCTGAGCAAGAGAATAAGCTAGTGTCCTTTTGCAGGACAGATTGGTGCCATTCTTCACTCCTTAAAAAAATTTTACTCCTCCCCACCAGTTTATTAAAGGAAGCAGATTGCCTCTCCAAATTCCAGACAAAACAGTAGGTCGTCTCAGCATTCCAGACCCTCTTAGAAATGATGGCTGTGATTCTCTGCTCCCCTGAAGGAGGTGAGGTTATCAGTGCTCTTTATCTCCACTGAGGGCTCTGATTTCAGGTGCTGGAGCACTGCATTGCCTTTGAGCAGGTGCTAGCACTCACTCCACCCTGCTGTGGATCATGGTGGTTCCTCAGCACATGCTGTGAATTCTTCTTGCTTGGAAGACAGGAGATGCTGGTTTCAGGAATGGTCAAGGAAAATTGGTAGGTTGCTCTGTTCATTCTGCCTTGAAGGTATTCCACATGCCTGAGTGAATCAGATCTCCTGGAAATGAATTTCAGCTTCACTCCCTCATGCTCCCATCTCCAACACAATCATTACAACATTGCCCTGCCTGCTAGCAGGGGACCTTCTCTATTGCTTCTGTCCTTTTTGTCTGGGTGTCTTCTACACTCTAGACTGGAAGAGGCAAATTGCGTACTATATAGCTTAAAATAAGGTATTAAATAAATTGTGTTCAGCACTGACTGACAAGCCTGAAAAACAGTGAAGTCTCAATATCAACTTAGGCCACATCTCTAGCAGTGTGTTAGGAAAAAGAATCCTGGATAAAAATCTTGTCTTGTGCTCAAGTCAGTATAGACTTGGGTGAAGTTGATAAGGAGGACCTGAAGACAATGATGGTGTAGATCAACTAGACTGGTGGGTTCTTGAGTTCTGAACCAGGTATGAAAGGGGATCCATGGGAACATTACCTCTTGGTGGAAAAAAGAGGGAGAGTCCTGCTAGCATAAAAAATACCAAATACTGAAGCATCTTCTTGGCCTCTGTGGGTCTTTGTTAGCCTGTCTCTCCCTGTTGCTAATCCCTATGCCATGCCATCTGTGATTGCTTTTTGACTCCTACAGGGACGAAGAGATTTTGTCTGCTTTATGAAGCTCTTCTCATTATTAGTTACAAATCTAGGCTGTCTCTCCAATGATTATCTGGCTATTTACCATTCTTCCCACTTGTTCTGTCTGCTAGTCCCATCCTTTTTGCCCTTGTGACCTCCTGCCCTTGCATGTTAAGAAAAAGGGCTCTTGCTCCTTTATAGGAGACTCCTTTGTGTTGTTAAGTGATTAATAAGGGCAAAGAAGTCATTACACATTCACAAAAATTAGGGGTATTGTTCATCTCACTTTGCTTCAGTCCCTGTAGATTCCACTTGCTTCCTTACAAAGAATATGGTATCTTCCACCTGTGATCATTTTGCACTAGCTCTGCATTTCTTACTGGTGGACCCATAAAGTGGAACAAAGTTAAGGCAGATGCTTGGCTAGTGCTCTGAAGATTCAGGTTTCCAAGCATAATGTCTCAGACTCTGGAACCAGGGCTGTGGCAACATGCTTTGCTGGAAGTTCAGCCAAGGGCCATTCTACTCCAGCCTGTGTGCTCGCTCACCTTCACTTCCCTGGAATGAAGCAGCAGGCTTATCTTCCCTTAGACCCACAGGACCTAATGACAAAAGTGGAACAGCTTTCATTTTGCTCACCTTGTCTCTGCACCAAACTGCTCAGATATCAGGTCTTTCAGGTCAACATTCAACCATGCCAGAAGGAGGACAGAACTCCTTCCAGTACATATGTACAGCAAAGGCAGGAATCTGGAGGTCTGGAGCGTGTAAACCTTGGATACTCTTGAAATGTGTCTGTCTTTCTTAACGAGTGCTGCTGGGTTTGTTTGCCCTCATAGATTATTTGTTTGACTACCAGGAAGCCAAGATTATGTCAGCAAAAAACAGCTATTCAATGTGTCTTTTTGACATTTGAACAAGGGACTAGGATTGTAGTTACAGGAAAGGCATTTGCAAAGGGGTATTTCCCATACCTGGGGAAGATAATCTGATGTTCTTTACTTATTGAAGCAAACAATTAGGCTTCTTTTAGGCCTTTCACATGTAAGGACTTTTCCATGTAATGAAGTCACTTCCCCATGTTCTGGTCCTTTCCTGCACACTGATACTCCTTTTTCAGCTCTGGAGACTGAACCTTGATGTGTTAAGATACTGGTAAAAGCATCTTATTTTGAATGAAAAAGAGTTAGTTGTAATGAACCAGCCACTTTGTCTAACTTTGCAGCTTCACGTTGCTTAGGAACTAACTGTTCGGATATTCTTCCTCCTCAAGCCACTTCAGGGTTCTCTCTGTGCTGCAGTGACAACTGAGTTTGCTGTCCCTGCTGACCTTCCCCATTTTACATGCAGGAAATAAGGGTTTCATGGCCGCTTTCTTGTCTGAGGCATTAGATTAAAACTGGAGCAGCATGATGCTTTGGAGCTGTCTCTGTGGCTCTTTGATTAGTTATCCTTGCTGAGAAGACAAGACACGGACGCCTGCCAGCTGCAAGGTGAAGCTTTGGGTAAGCGCTTGCCCTTGGGCAGGGGCCGCGCACTGGAATGCTGAGTGACTTACACCGTGTGCTCACCACTCCTTCAAGGCTTCGTGTGTAGACTTGCATCAAAGCAGAAAAGAAGGAATTGGTTCTTCCTTCTCCATTTTCCCAGCTCCCAAGGGAAAATTTCCTGGAAAGGAGAAAGAGAAGGTTCTTGCCTCACTTGGAAACTCTGACTTGTCTCTCCATGTAGAGCATTGTTTTGCAGGGGTAGAATAAGGCAGATTTTTGACTGGTGCTCAAACACAGTCTCTGCACAAGTTTCTACTTGTTTTTTGGTTTTTTGGGGTTTTTTGGGTTTGTTTTTGTTTTTGTTTTGGTTTTGTGTTTTTAATTGTTTGTTGGTTTTTTGTTTTTTTTTTTTTTTTGAGGGAATAGACTAGTTCCTGCCACAGAGGGCAGGGTCAATTTCTCTGCCACCTTGGTCTCAAGGGATGAGCCCTGAGTCCAGAGTCTTCATCACTTAACACTTGTTTGGCTCTGTTCAAGATCCCCTACTACACATCCTGGACCTAGAGCACCCCAGGCAACCCCAAATGTAAGCCATTAGCACTGTGTGTCGGGAAGAAATAAACAGTTAATGATTTTGCCATGTTTGCATCATGTAGGGAAGGATTTTTAGAAGCACACAAGAAATTTATTAAATCAAAACACATCTTATTGAAAACCAATTGTGCTTAGATGCTTGGATGTCTTTAGAAATTTCCATTACAGAAGCTAGAAATGTTTATTCTTTTAAAAAATCTCTTTATGAAGGGGCTGGAGTATTTAATACTGAGATAAATTAATTGAGTTCTCCTAAGCCTAAATTATTGTGATATTAATCTCAACTAACAACTAATCCTGGAGGATGCCCTGGGTTGAGCTGAGGATATGAGGATCCCTTGAGAAGATGCAAAAGTTCCCTCCGCTGTAGCACTTGTCACTGAGGGGGAAGTAGGTAGTATGTGGGACAGGATTTCATCAGAAAGGTATGCTTGGGGATGCACATCAAATGCAAGCAGTGACTGGTGGCTTCAGGGGTAATTTTGTGTTGATCAAAATGACTCCCCCTCTCCTAACAACACTATTGCTGTGGAGTTGGACCTTATCAGTACCAGTCATTAATTTGGGAAGCAGCAAGTAAAATGAAATGCTGTGCCAGCAGGGTGAAACCCTGACATAAAATTGATCAAAACCATTTAAGTCTTTTTTTCTGACAAGATTTGTATGTTTGATGCTTCACTCTGCCACGGTCCTTAGTTCAAAGAGTTTGCAATTTTGACGCTAAACTAAAATACATTAATATTAGCATTTACATTAACAAATAAATTGATAGATGCCATAGTTTACATATATTATGCAAATGTCCTGAAATCTTGCATGCACTTGCATCTAATTTTATTAAGGTTAAATGAGACATACATTTTGTAGGGGAAATAATTGAGGCATCCAGACATGATAAGCCAGGTGACTTGGTATAACTTGTATGAACAGCGATAAAGACTAGGAGCAGAGGAAAAGGACATCTGGCATTTTCATTTGGAAAAGTCTTATGTTTGTGGTTGCAATGCTTTCTTTGGAGAAAGCATTGTAGTAATTTTCTGGGATGCAGTCAGAAGTAGTAGGAAGTTTGTGCTGGGAGACTTGATTTGGGATGTTGACAGATCTCAACCTGAAGGGCCAATCAGGGTCTCAGCCTGTTGGTTTGGGAGTTTTTTTGTTTCTTTTCAAGATTTGAGAGAGATACACTCATCTCTGCAGCACTGTGCACATCCACCCAATTGAGATTCCCCCCATGCTCTAAAGTGATTAGGTTTTCCTACACAGGCAGGGGAAGAGTGAAGAGGAGAATCTGTGACCAGGAGCAAGACACAAGACCCCAGAGTCGCCACTTCAGTACCTGGAAGGATGTTTTCTTCTTACACTTCTGGAAATCATAAAGGGATGACAGCATGCCCAGGGCAATTGACTTCTGCTTCAGGTGAGTTTGGTGAGAAATCTTGCTATTCTGGCAAGTGCTCTTGTTTTCCAGCTTCATTCCACTTCTTCAACTGGGCAAAGCCTTGAGGATGCTGTAACTTATCCCAGACTTGGACAAAGAGAACTTGAACCACAAATTGTGATTGCTTCAATTAGCTCTACTTTTACAGGTAGCACAGGAAAGTGCATGTATGGACCTAATCCAGAGAGGTGCTGAACTGTAAATACTCTCTGAGGATGTGTACAGTACATGGGGCTCAGCCTCTGCTGCCAGCTTGACCTAATTTCTCTCAGCTGAAGCTCTACTAGGATTCAAAATACAACTAATTTCCTTTCTTTGGAAACTTGCACATCAAGGTCTTACTGTACTCCTCACAAGTAGTCTCAAGCATCCCTTTGCTGCTTTTGTCAGGCTGCTACAAATTTTCAGCGTTTACAGGGAGACTGTCAAAATATTGTATAGAAAATAATTTCCTTTTTTTGGTTCCACCAGTGTGCAGTAACACCTCAGACTGTCACATTGGAGAAGCTTCATCAAGAACCTCTTTGTATCATGCAAAGTGCTCATTCAGCTTGGCAACTCTTCATGAATTTCATCCAAGACATCCTGGTCTGTTTGAATAGTGAATTAACTTTCTGGCCAACTACTTCTTGGGCATTGCTTTCAAACCTTGAAGGATGGTTTGAAGTGCAAACAAACATGCAACTGGACAGAGGTTGACCCAGCTTCCTTTTGTTTTCAAAAGTCTAGGATGATAAAGCCAGCTTTCCTAGGGTTATGGGTCAGCTTAGTTCAATTTGCAGCCTAATTAATTGCTCCAGAATTGTAGATCTGTCTTGCCAAAATCTCTTTAAATTATGCATACTCCTACTTACACAGTCACTGCCACTCTTCAAATATTCAAGCGTTCCTTACATTTTGGATGGTTTACTCTCTCTGGGGAGGAGGCAGTTTTTTAAAGATAAAGTAGAGTTTACATGACTTGCAGCAAACAGCAATTTGAGTTCTCAAGAACATGTTGCTTGGACATGTAGATTTTACTCATTTGCATTTTAAGGGCACATGTGACACACAACACTGCTTTCTCATCCAGTAACATTATCATCTAGTAACATTAAGTTAACAGTTAATGTCAAGTTTTTATTAACATTTACAAGCACTTTGGGAGATTAATTTGTTTACTTGCATTATGCAAAACTGATTTAAGATCATGGTCTGCATTTACACACATTTACATAGTGTTTCCTGATGAATATATTATAATACACACAAATCATGTGGAAATTGCAGGCTCACATCTGCAGCATAAACTTCATTTTCTGTCATGTAAAATTTGACTTGTCTGGCAGACCTTTTCCAGCAGGTTGCAGCTGAAGTCAGAATATTGTAAAGAGAGAAGGAAGAATTGGGATCTGAGGTGGATTTTCTGTGAAGTCTTTCCACAGTGCCTGTTACTTGCCAGTGCCCTGCAGTAATGAAACAGAAGGAGAGGGTGCCAAGGTTAGTTGGCAGCAGGATGAGTCTCATGTAATGGAACCTATGGACCTGGAGTTAGGCTCCTGTGAACACACAGTTTAGCTGAGCACTCAGTGACTTTAGACTGGGAGTGAAATGGGTGAGCAGCAAAAGTAGCTGGTGGGAGGGAAAGGGGCATCAACCATTGCTGCCTGTCATGCATCCATGTGAAGGGGCTCAGCTGGGTGCAGCGGAGACCCCTGAGGTACTTCTTCTTCTCCTTGTAATACCTTTGGATGGAGACGTCCAGGTTTGGCTGGCTGGCAGGGGAAGACAAGGGAGGGTGTGGGGAGAAGGGCAGCGATGAACACCGAGCTCCTGTGTGGGGCTGGGACAGGATCCAGAAAGGCAGCACCTTGCGCTGAACACGGGGCAAGGGGACACAGGGGACACTTCCCCAGTGTAGCGTCTTCCTAAGGGAAAGCGCAGTCGAACTCAGGCTTGCCTCACCTCTCCGAGGCCCTAATCCTACAATCTTTTCTCCGCCTGTCACAACCTCATTCTCCTCTTTCCTACGCCCTCACCCTCCTCCGGTTCTTCTTTCTGTAAATAACTCTTTCTGATTTTGGACAAGCAGGGATCAAGAGATTCTGGAGGGGGGTGGGGAAGACACTTGTTTTGGTTGTTTTTTTTCCCTTTCTCTCTTGAATTTTGGGTGTTTGAACTTGAAAAAATAATATCTATAAATATAAAAATATATGTATTTAAGCAAATGGATTTCCTGGAAAATTATGAAAGGAGTTAATTTTTTTTCCCTCTGATTTCTCTTGTTTCTCATGGGGGTTTGTTTCTGGGGAAGAGGGTTTTTGTGAACTGTTGAGATTTCCAGTTCAGCATTGTTTAAAGGATGTGGAGAAAAAAAAAAAAGAAAAAAAAAAAAAAGAAAAATCAACAAAAGCATTAAAACCTTTGTGATGTACAAAACCTGTAAATAGTAAAAGATACTTTCTCTTTTCTAACAACAAATTATTTCTGTCACTTTATATTCGAAAATAAAGAAATGTACCACAGAATATCAGGGTTAAAAAATTGGAACCCATAATCAGAATATTTTCCTTGTCGTCTTCGTTCATTTTGTTCTTATCTTGGAAAATGCCTGGGAATTTTGCTGCATGAGTGATGTTTTAAAAGTCTGAAATGGTGATGAGTTGAAATTAGGATGAAAATGTTACTTGAGAGGGGCTCTTGCCCTGGTGTCCACTATTAGCCCTGGGTTGAGGCTACATTCTTGGGGTTGGATGATGAGAGTGAGTGGATGAAGGAGCCTGATCATATTCATGAAACACAAATGATATTGAGGCAGAGACAGGAATGGGAGATAGTCTCAATGGGTTGAATCTCCCTTTATACTGCCTGAAAATATTTCTGGGGGTTGCATGATGAAAGTCATGCAACACGCAGAAAAAAGTTGCTGATATCACTGCTAACCAACCTGCAAGACTTCGGAGATATCTTGAACCCCTCTTGTCAGCCAGCAAGAGACAAGGCTTTGGCACATAGTTTATGTAAAACAAAGCCCAGACCGAGACTATAGAGGAGTGGGAAAGACAGGGGTGGCAAAGATGGTAGGGAAGTCTTCAATGGTGTCACTTTATTTTGACATCAGTCGTTAATCACAACCCCCAAGACTATAGGAAAGTTGAGGGAAGGAGTTGATATTTGCAGAGGTTACTCTGGTCCAAACAATAGGAAAGGCTCAAGAGGTTATTTATAAAGAAATGCTAAGAACTGACATGTTTTGGAAATACAGTGCTGTGCATCACCTTTAATGGTGAGAGGGCAGTCAGTTATTTTTAGGGGAGCTAAAAATAAAGAAAATGGACTAGCTGAGCTAGTCAGAGGATGCTAGACTACCTGTGGGGTGCAATTAAAAGTGTGGAACATAGCAGAAATACTCAGATGCACCAAGTCAGATTCAGAACAGGAAATGCAGTGTTCAGCCAAGGAGCTTATAGCAGCTGACACAAATTAAATGTTAGTAAATGAAGATAATTCATAAGGTGAGCAAAACTGTGAACCAGGGAAAGAAAATCTCCAGCTAGTAAACATGAAGGTAAATATGATTATATATACACAAGTCCATGCGTATTGATGATCCTGAAAATAGATATTAAGTACTAATGATGAGAGAGAAGTCAATAATAGCACAGGAGAGACTGAAAGGCTCAATACTCAGTTTTTATATGAAGCTGGAGAGACAAATGGGTCATTACCCATGTCTGCCCTGCTGTTCATCACTGAAGGAAGTGGGACATTATCTGAGACCCAACGAGGAGTGCAGCTCCAGGCCTCTACTGTCAAGCTGCAACCCCTGACATACCTGCTCCATTTCCTTCCCCCAGTAAGTCACTGGGCTTGCTGCAGTGAAATGACTCAGCTGCTGCTTGTGTGGATAGCCTTGTGACAGTGGTTCTTCCCAGTCTCAAAATCTACTGATGCACCAGCGACCTTAATGATACCAGAAGGGGAAAAAAAAAAAGGTGATACTGGGGCTTTGGTTTTCAGTCTCAAATCATGTGTGGATATAAGGTACTCATCCTTATATTTCTGAGTTCCAACAACACAATTTTGATGAGTAATAATTACTTTTTTGACAGTGGTTTAATGCAAAAAAAATGAAATGTGATTTTTGGGCCAATTCTCCCAGCACTTGATATTTTTTGCTAAGAAAACAAAATTCTGTTTTCCGTGTCTGGAATGGAGCTGCATTAATTCCCACTCAAATGCAGGATACTTCACCAAAATTGGTTAACTTCCAACACTTAGCTGAAATACTGTATAGTTTATTCAAACTTTAGCTCTTTGCCCGGGTTCATGTGCCAGAGGCAGGCAGGCATTTCACGCAAGCCAGAACAAAGTCTTGGCTGAAGGTGCAGGGAAACTAATGGTTTGGAAGTTTCAGTGTTTGAGCTTTTATCTTTTCGAAACAGAAAGATTTTATACCTTTTCAATACCATTCTAAACATTTACTCCTTTTTTCATTACTGAAATTTTTAATTGACAGGTTCTGTTTTGAAGATAGAAATGTTTGCCAATTTAATTTCAGGTTTGAAAATACTCACCTTTTGGCCAAGCTGCACACTTGAAAACTCCTAATAGACTACAAGTAATCCAAAAAGAAAAATAAATGGAGTGTGTGAGAGAAAAGTATAGATAATCATCAAAAGGGATTGAAGAAGGATTTGAACAGTAGAAAAGTATTTCTCAGGGGTTTTTCCACTTCTGTAAATTTCACTGAAATAAAATCCACCCAGAACTTTTTAAATGGCTCAAAACTCAAATTCGACTTCAGCTCAACAGTGGTTTAGCTAAAGCAAATTATATTTAAGAGGTCTGGAGGTACTATCAGTAAGTGGAACAGCAACTGAAAAATCAGATTCCCTCTCTGAATCTCCCAGATGGACAACAATGTGCTGAAAGTGGGAAGAGATTGATTAAGTTTCCTCTATAGATTTTCTTCTTACTTTCACCTCAGCCACAATCTGGTGATTTGGGACTAGGTATGAAAAAGTGGGTAAAAATGTGTAGGGAAATAATCACATTATTACTGCTCTTATGGTACTCAAGTTTGACAAGTATAGGTTTATTCTGATGTCACTAGCACTTACTGACCCATTTGGTCCTTTAAAGAGCCAAGGTTCACATAAAAGCTTTTAAACACAGCACAGGAACACAGTGATAGAAAACAGCTATTCACTGCTCCATCCAAGATCTGCTACTCTCACCACATAGGTGGGGATGCATCTACCTAACAGGGACACCCTAACCAGTGTCTAGCAGGGGATATCTCCAAACCTCTTTCCTCTAAGCAGTAAGAATTTCTCAAACCAGGCCATGCTTGCCCAAGGCCTGCGTAGGAGGCACAACTGCCCTTGGAAGAGTATTTATTTTATAATTGTTCAGATGATGGGCATTGGTGTGTGTGTGTGTGTGTATGTGTGTGTATGTGTGTGTATGTGTGTGTGTTTAGGAACTCATCCAAGTTTTGGGGTTCAAACCTCAGCTATATGCTTAGGTTTTCACTGGCATCATTGACTCTGTCTAGTCAATGGACTATAGAAAAATATTTACATCCTCTCCAAAGTGATATATCTTTTGGCTCAGAGAAATCTCCCACCAAACTCATTGTCTGGGGAACATCTGCTGGGAGTTTGGACCCATGGACATATTCAGTAGAAGACAACTAAGGACAGATCAACCAAAGCCCACTGCTTATATTTAATTGAAGATGGCAGACATGACTGGGGGGTAAATGCCTCCCTTACAGGTGAGTTGCACTAAGTGACAGGCCCTGAGGATAGAGGTGGGATTGGAATTCCCTCCTGGCCAAGTTCTTTGCTGCAGGGTAGCTGAAAATGTCAGGCACAGAGGAGGGGAGGGCTGAGTGATGTAAAATGGGAGCACAATGAACTGTAATGAACTCTATTGTCTGAGGCATCTCTTGGCAGCCTGTACTCAATGGCAGATCAATGCGCAGCAAAAGAGACAGAAAATAATGTATGTCTTTGGGAAAAAATGTAGCTGAAATCAAAAGTACTTATGATTGCAATGGCTGACATTGTCTTCAGTACAGCAAGGGTCCCCACATGTCTGTCCCAGAACACAACCACACAGCCATCCTTCAGGACATAACCCCTGACACTCTCCACAGCACTGACAGTGCAGCTGTAGCTCAGGAGGACCTTTGCTCCTGCATTTGACTCAGTGACCAACTCTCCTCTGCTGGGTGCACCACATCTTGTGGCTGTCCCTCAGAAAATGCTGGCAAATGGACTCAACCGATCAGGAGCAGGCAGATTTCCCAACACCTCTTGTGTTGTGTGCACTGCCTTCCTATTTGTGTCTTCCTATTTGTGTCTTTTTAACATTAATCCCAAGGGATGCAGAAATATGACTGCCCCAGTAAAGGTCCTGTGCCAGCTGCCACATCCTCCTGTGCAGGGTGAGGGTGATGAAATCACTCCATCATGTGCCAGCAGTGAAATTAATGGAGCAAAGAGGGCCCCTTTCTGTACCAGACAAACAAGAAAAGTTTAGCAAGCAATTAGAATATATTAGTATCCTCCCCAATCTCTACTGTCCTGGGCTGCCCTCTTCCTTGACTGGCCTAAGGGATGTGAACCCTTCAGTCTTCATTATTCTCAAATTAGGAAGGCTTATTAAAGGACCCTAAAGCAAAAGTCATTACTGCGGTGCCTTGCATAGGATAAAACCTCATTGGGAGAGGCTAACAGGTTCCTCCTGCAGGAAGATCTATTGATGTAAGAAGTTTTCACTGCTTTCAGTCAGGAGTGAAAAAGAAGACTGAGGTTGTCTGTCAGCTGCAATGTCATGTTTCCTCTCTTGTCCCCCCATTTTCTGTCACATGAGTTGTAAATAAAGCACTGTACAAGTAGAGAGCTTGCACATCCCTGTGAATTGCTCCGTGGTGTCAGCTGCACAGGGATGTTTTCTGTACCTAAATCCTGGTGAGCCCTCTTCTCAGCTGGTGTGACATTAGCACAAATGGCTACAAGAGCATGAAGGACAGTGGTGCCTTGTACTTGAACACTGTGTTCAGTCAGGGATTGGATCCTGACTGATTTAGCAGGGCCCTGGAAAAATTGCATTCAAAAGCATGATATCCCATGACAATAAGACCAGGGTGACCCAGAGGGGGCTGTGCTGGCTTGTTCCTACTCTCAGAGGAAAGTTGTGCTCAGCTTTGTGTCCTGTGACTCAATTTGCTACAAGCATGTTCAAACATGATAACGTTTTGTAGTATAGAAAAGGACAGTGTCCTGGCCCAGTTCCAGCTTGTATAATTAATTTCTTCTTATCTAAAAATTCTACCTGTAATTTTGAATGAGTATGGATGGATTTTTTCCTCTTTTCCCAACTACATCTTCAAACCACCAACTTCTTTTTTTTTCCCTCCTGTTACTTCTTAAATATTCTGTGTCTCCTTTACATATGTATGCATGCATATTTATATCCCTCTTTTTATCTTTTGTGTTGTTTTGCCAACAAAAGCTGTAATTCACTTTGCTTAAACTATTGTGTGATTGTGCAATGTGCTATATGGGGCTACATGCAATATCCTGCCAAGAAAACAAAAAAGATTGAGCATCCATGTATTGAAAAAATCTTGAACTATCCAAATCTCCCAAAGACTGACTGCTTATTACTGCATAGTGCTCCTTGTTCCAGCTATCTGAATGCTGCTTTTTATTCAGTAATCAGAGACATATACTCAGCACTGCACATGCATTTGGATATGTCTGAGCTCAGGAGACTCAATCAGAAAAAGATTATTCTGTGAGATGATACCTATTCTTTGCAGAAATATTTTTTACTTAACAATGTAGAGGAAAATGACTGTCCCAAAATTACCAAAAATCCTTGGTTTAGTGCCTGACTGAAGAGCTGTTGTATTTTCTTACTTGAGCCCTGTGGTAGGCACATGCTTTTTTCTTTTAGGATTTTTCATAGAGGAGCACAGAAAGAAGAAAGAGAAAACAATTTCTATTTCTGCTCCTTGTTTTTCCTATGTAGAATGTATTTAGAGAATTGTTTACCTGGCATGATTGCTTGATTGGATTCTGGTGAGGATTGTTTAAGCCTGATATCCAAGCAAATCCACATGTGTCTAGACTCTGGAGAGAGGGTCACAAGTTGTGAGTTAAATATGGTAGTTAGAAAAGTAGGTATGTAGTTTTAGTATATCCTTTAAATAGTATATTAATGTATTTTAGTATAGTTATACTAAAGAAATCATTCAGCCTTCTAAACTAGAGTCAAACATAATCATTTCTTCCCACCGGGTTCACCTACATTTACAATAGAGCCCTGACATGGGGAACTGCCTACTTTAACCCATTCGTAAGAGTGGATGAACGTAGCAGCTCAGGCATGGCAAAGGTGCTCTGCCCCACTCTGTTGGGCTATGTGCTGTGTAGTTAACGTAGCCAACACTGAAACTGTTTGTATTAACAGACTTGCTGTGTGAATGATAGTGTTAAACATTTTCTAGTGAGAAGATGCTTTGTTTGACTGCTGTCAAGGGTGCTCTGCCAAAACACTTAGATGCGTCCTTCTGTACATCCTTTTTTTCACCTCTGATGCCAGGTTGTGACAACCTCAGTACCTGGTAGCAGTGATTGGGAGGTGGTTGTATGTTAGTGGTGAGTAAAATGGCTTCTGCATGTATGTCCCCTTGTACAGGATATCAGTTTGAGCTGGCAGAATTGCCACTGACCCTTTTGGGAGCCCAGTAGGTACTTAGACTCTATATTCAGCTTATGGAGGGTGTTATCAATGGCACAGCAGATCCCACCACCAGGCAGATGTGTGAGGGTGGATTATTCAGTATGGCTGAAGAGTGCAGAAACAGTGTCCACGGCTGGCTTCCTTAGCCTTCCTGTCAGTGGACAGTGTTGAGAACTAGTTTCCCAGTGATGCCACTGCTGGTGCTGGGAACAAACAGCTTCAAGCATCTCTCCCAAGCCCTGTGTCCTCAGTGCGCATCACATGGGGAGGAGGCTATAGCTTTTCTCTTCACCTGCTCAATGTTTCTGCTGCTCTGCTCAACCCACAGAGATGCGTGGTGGCCAGGCAGGCCTCTCCCGTCCCTCAGCTCACTCAAAAGGCAATGTGAATGTGTGCAGTACTGGGTGACTGAATGTCTAAGCCAATTCCTCAGTCAGCAGCGCCTGTGTAACTAACATGGCATTTTGACGGCTATTCAGCCCTCACCAGCTAAGCTGTTTCAACACCCTGTCATCATGTGTTGCCAGGTGGTTGTAAAACAAGCAGAGGTGTGCCAATACCAACAGAGGAATAAACACAGGAGGGAAGAAAGGAACAGTGTAATTAATGAGGAGTGCAGAAATTATAGAGGTCCAGTGAAGGGCAATTCAAATGATCCAAAGCAAGAGGGGCTGGGGAGCTGTCAGGGGATGAGCAAGGAGCTGATGCATGGTGGGACTAGGGATGCTGGAGACCAAAGTGTAGGTAATAAACAGGTACATGATGAATGATCAATAATAGGCGAACAGATACTTCAAGCTAGCCTAGTACAAGAGAGGAAGTCATAAAGGCTACATGCTCTTCCTTTTTATAGATTAAAGGCACTCACATTTCTCACCCTGCAATTAATCAGTCCCTGGGATTTGTTCTTTTTGCATACATCAAATATATATATAATGTAACAGATTTTGTGGAAAGCGAGGCAGGAATTTATTAACAGGAAGGCTCCTAGGCAATGTCCTTAGAGAGACTTGCAGCTGTTTTCCACATCAGTCCAGCTGGCTGGAGTTCTCATGGCTCAAAATACCCCTCAGAAAGGAACAGATTCATCAATTCCCACCTGTCCAGACAAAAAACACTGTCACAGTACAGCACAAGGAATAGTAAATTTACAGATTGGACATTAATGTAGAAGAGCTGTGCCCCAACAAGAACTTAGTTGAAATTTACCCAGAGCAAAATCAAAAGCATAAATTAATCTCTAGTAGGGAGAGGAAGACATTAGGGGATTATCCAACTACAGGTAGTGTAGAGCTCAGGTAGGGAAGAAAAACTACTGCCTTTCCTGTTGGTGTGTCCTAGGCCACAGGAAAGACAAGCTGCAGAGGAAGGGTCTCGTCTCTGAGGGATCACCCAGGTGCATTGAGATGAGGGGGATGAGTCTAAAGCAGCCACCTAAAGCATGCTGACTGTTGGGACCTGCACGCAACACGAACAGCACCTGTGTTATTGCTTCTTCACCGTGAATCCTTGAGTGGAGACAGTCGATGTCTGTGATGTGATTCAGTCACTGCTGACATTAACCAGAGGATGCTGCAGGTACCCTTTGCTGCTGGACCACCCACACCGTGGTTACGTAAGCCATGACGAGGGAAGAAAGGTAGCTGGAGCAGAGGCATGTATCTGCTCCTTCTCCCCTCCATCTCACTCTAGGGTTTCTCTGGGCTCAGCCTTCTGTTTCTGTGATTGTTAAACAAGCCCTTGAGAGGGGCTAGGCAGTGGATATGCCATAACCACAAATTATCTTACTGCTGAGAGGTCAGGAAAGCAGGGCAGCTGCCAGGGCACAGGTGCAAGGCTTGAGAAGGGGATCTTCAGTCTAGGTCCCTATGTTGGCTCTCCTGCCTCTTCCCTGGCTGATGGGCTATACCTCCTCTGGCAGCCTTGCTGTGCCAGCAACTTTTCATCATGTCTGGTGTGCAGGACTCATACAGGAGGGATGAGCTCTCGTCTGTGTTTGTGCAGCAGCTGGCAGGTGGAGACTTTGCTATGTGCTGAGTTTGTCTCCAAAGGTGTGCCACAGTACACAGTGTGAGCTTCTTGAAATTAAACAATATGTTTTAACTACCTACATCACAATTGTAAGTACTTCAGTGGGGATTTAGTCCCTTATGAGGCTTTTATCTTCCAGTGGAAGAAAAGCAGAACTCAAAAGGGTAGGCTAAATGTTTTTAGAAACAAACATTCATACAAAACCACATGGGCACTCTTGGAAATTAATCCCAAAACAAAAGCAAACTCATGGGCTGAGTTAGCAGCTAGAGGCAGCTCTGCATAGGAATTCCTTGCCCTTGGGAGTAACATGGGATCTATCCTCCTGGCAGGGTATGTATGTAACCAGTTGGTAAGTGTTAGAGCTGTTTTTCCTATTTGCATGGATTTAGACATTTTGCTTGCACTCCTCTACTGTTCTTACTTCGGCTGCTCTGCTTTGTTAAATGCTGAAGGGTCCTGAATGGAAACACTGGAAGGGAAAAATATTACAAAGGGAACTGACACACAGCATGAAGTCTCCTGGCACTGCTCTTCTTGTGACAGGCACAGAAGGAACGTGAGCCAGTTCCATGCTCTCCTGTGTCCTTGTGGCTGCAAGGAAGCAGGACGGAAGCAGGTTTGTGTGTCTGCTCAAGGAGAGTTGCAGCAGGGACAGTGCAGAGACCCAGCCTGATGACCAGTTGTATCTGCCATGTACACCGGTGATCCAGTCACTCAGCTATAAAAGTGAGTGGGCTGTGAAGGTGCAGGAGGCAGAACTGATAGGAGGAGAAGTCTTAGCTTTTCTTAATCCTATTGAAGGGGTGCAAAGGGGCCTTGAGACATACAAGCTTTCAACCTTGGTGCTTTTAAACACAAGGAAATACCTGGGTGCCTGAAAAATCTCACTGTTTTCACACTGTAATATGGGATTATAAGTGACTCCTCAGTGATACATATTCTGGTTCCTCTTTGTTAATGTGACATTCTGTCATTTTATTAAAACACCTAAGAGTATATCAAGCCTGTAGTCAAAAATACTACTAGAGATAATTTCACTCCAGCCAAAAAAGTCAGACAGTGGGAAAAGGGCATTATTCTGATCAGCAAACCATTCCTGGTTTACCAGACTTGTCCTTTCTGGGAACTTTGGCCACTGGCTTGTTTCCAGTAGGTGGAGAACCTAATTTCATGCCATGAAGGACTGAGTTGCTTCTGGAGACACAGAGTAACGTTGCTGACATTGTATGGGTCCTGGAAAAAGAGGTGCAATCTTCTGTTTCTCTCCTTCTGTTACCTCAGGGGGTACCACTGAGGGACGTCTCAGACATGCAACCTAGATGTGGGTGGCAGAGGTGTTTTACCAGTCAGCTTTTTTAATTTCTTTCAAAATCTACTTGCCCTGACCTTGGACGCTTGATCATGTTGTGATTTCATCAGTGGCAGGCTGTGTTTTAAACTAGACTCATACACAGCCTTCTATTTCAAACTCTGTTGATGTAGTTTGTCTTTATACAAATATGTCATGGTCACTTTTGCCACATGCTCTCATTTAGTGGTTATGACACATCAAATTCTTTCTCACTTCCCTAGCAAGTAACAGCTTGACCCTCTTTTTAGAGTGGTCTTCTGCATCTTTTGGCACATAGGTTTATTTTGTAGCGACTTCAGTATTGATTAATATTAGATCCAAAAACTTTTTAGACGATGGCAAAATTCCTGTTCAAGAATCTGTGAAATGGTGATTCTCATAATGTGCTGCTAGATATTTTGTTGTGTGCTGAGACGGATCACTTGAATCCAACAGGACTTGATCTATCCAGCACTCTTGTCATTTGTATGGATTTCTCATTTACCCTATTTGACTCTGCATTGAAGGCATGCTTGGAATGACACATTGAAGAGGAACACACAAATGAATCACTATTTATTAGGAATGCATCCAAAACTTGCTACAAAACTCCTGCAGCTTTTTACTTCTATTAACCCTCATTCCTTGTTGCGCAAAGGTTGCTTCATAGAAATGAGAACAGTTTTTTCCCATTTCATTCAGTCTGAACAGTGTCAGGAGCATGGACACTAAGTAACCTCTAGGAAAATCATGGATCCTTTGCCAATTTGTCTTTAGGATTTTTGTTGATGCCATAGTTTGGCAATCTTTCCAACACCCCCTTCTCTGTGATCTCACACTAGCTAACACCTTGGACTGTCAATCTTCAAAGAGTAATCTTTGGCATCTTCTTTTACTTCTCCAGGGCTTTTCCCCTTGCCAGTTAGGTTCACAGAAGCACAGAATGTCTGAGGTAGGAAGGCGCCTTGGAGGTCAATTTGTCCGGCGTCGCTGATCAAGCAGTGTCAAGGACCACCTTGAGTTGTTCTGGACCACACCGAGATGGCTTTTGGGCACCTTCATGGATGAAGATGCTGCAGCCTCTCTGGGAAACCTGTGCCAGTGTTCAGTTGTCGTCATGGTGAAGACACCAAGTGTCTCCTGGCATTCAGAGGAAACTGCCTGTGTTTCAATTTGTTCCCATTGTCTGTGGTCAATGTTCACCACTGAGAAAAGCCAGGCTCCAATGTCTTTGCACTCCCCTTTCAGCCATTTGTGCACATTGACAGGCTCTGAGCCTTCTCTTCTTCAGGTTGAACAGCCACAGCATTCTCAGCCTTTCCTTATATGAGTTCAGTTGCAGCAACGCAGCTGCAGCAAAGCAGACAAACCTTGGGGAAGTATTACTTTACCCATTATTTAAAGTTCTATATTTTAGCAGATTTTTTTTTCCATTACTAATGTCTTTCCAGGATTTTTAACTGCTTTTTTTCACAGCAGTTATTTTTAAATAATCTTATTCATTTGTTTATGTTTATGCTTTTATTCATTTGTTTATGCTCCATTAAACAATCTTATCTTGGCATGCAGCAGAGAAAAACGTATAAAGTTCTGTTGATGAGTTAAAAAAAAAAGGAAATAAGGAATTTTAAGAAAATGCAGCCATTATCCTTTTGGTGAATGCCAAAGGGAGCTCTGTTTCTGTGTGTAACATCCCAGGTCAACAGTAACATCTTCACTGGCAACTCATTCTGTAAACTATACCCAGGTGAGGCTGCCTACTACAAACTCTACTTCTGTAATTTGTCTTGGTAAAGGCAAAGATGTTAGGCTTAGTTTTGTGCCATGGACCCCCTGGGAGGTCATTTCAGAAAATTATTTTTATCAAAAAAAGTGCTTGCTGTGATGTAGATATGCTTGGCTTGATCTGTCATGTTTCCTTTGCTTCTTTGTTCCTTTCCTTCTGTCAATCACAAACCAGTTTGTGGTAAAGGCTGGTTTCAAAGCAGCTATTTAAATCATCAGCAGGGTTTTGTCCTTCAGAGACATTTAGTTAACTCATTTTACATTTCTTTCTGCTGAGAACAACATTTGTCCCCGATGGTTTTCTAGCATGCACAATGCAGAGCCATTTTGCATGCTAGTGCCTGGACACTGTTCTGCTGTGCTGAGGTTGTCTCTGCTTTAGTGCAAGGCATTCCAGCCACTGCTGAGTCCCTGCCCTATTTACCACAGCTTTTTTAATTAGGTGTGTATTTGTTCCTGCAGTGTTAGCTTGTGCTTCAGTGTGGGCAGTAAGTAACCTAAAGCAGTTGTCAGCTAGAGTGTTAAAACATTTATTTTTCCCAAGTGCAGCTGTGCTGTTGTGGCCACTGCTACTGACACATATCAGCAGAGAGTTAATGTTAAAAAGCAAGCCAGCTCAGGCCCAGAATCATCTAATTCTGCCCATCAGGAGCACGGTCCTCGCTGCCATTACAAGTAATCATGGTGATTCCAAGGTCAAGAGGTCCCCTTCTGCTATTTTTGAGAATGAATTATATTCCAGATGGCCCACTTTTTAAAATCTTAAAATATTTCAGATTCATATAATACTGTTTTATTTCCTTACTACATTCTCTAATGGGATCATCAGTGTTGTAGTCTGCTAGCTAGTTTATGGCAGAAACAGGGCATTCTCACCTAGAGCAGAAAATCCTCTAACTTGCCATGCTGTTTGCACTCACTGCTGAATGGCAATCCTGCTGACATGTACATCCTGGCATTGGTATCTAGCTTGCAGTGTTTTTCAGTGTCTGTGCATTTTTAGGCAAGATCTGTATTGCAGACCTCCACTGCCTCTCAACCTGCCAGATCTCACCTCTGTCCATGCAATTGTACACGTCATCCCCGTGACACAAACTGAAACTCGAAATGGGATAACTTTGCTATCATGACCAACCCTGCGAGGATCAAATGCAAACCCTCCAGAATGGCTTTCATGAGCTGCAGGGTTGCAGTAGGCTGTAATACCTGGTGTCCTCTGCACAGTGGTACGAAGACACTGTGATCCTTACTTGCCAGAGGTTTACACTATCTGCTCCACCTGTTCTCCTTTCCAGGAAGAGAAATTTATGTGATCTGTCCTCCGTGTGGCTCTGCAATGATGAGAGCTCCTCTGTGTCACAGTCTGCACATGTTGAAATGGTCCCTGTTGTGTGATGGGAATTGGGAATACAAAAGTGTAAACTCCATTTGCAAGAACAGAGATCAGTTTCATCTTTTGGCAGCTTCACATATCCCATGCTGAACACTGATTTCTTTTATTTTTTGTTGCAGTCTAAGGTCTCATATCACTAACATGCCTATGGGTCTCAGATTCAGTCAAAGAGAGAAATGGAGAGTTTCTAGCCAGGCAGAAGCCTGGGAAAGAGTTGGAAAAGAATGTAAATAATTCTTTATCTCTCTTGTTATTCACATTTTTTATAGTTAAATTCTATCACTGTGCATCAAGCACTTTGCACCAATGATGTGGGTTGTTTTCACTTCAGGACCAATGGAGTTGGTCCTCACAAAGCTCTGTATAAAAGAGCAGTGTATTTTAAATAAACAGGAGTTTTACTCTCAGCAACTTCTTAGTCAGTCTTCTCATTCCCGTCCTGCCTCAACAGCAACAACATGCCTGCTGCGTATCTTGAGCAAACTTCAGTCAGCCAAAACACAATTGCAAATTTTCAAGGCACAGGATCATTATAAATCTCTGTGTCTAACTTTTCTCAAGGAAATTAATGTTTGTGACAGGGGTAGAAGATAGTGACCTATCTCTCCCTCTCGCAAAAGTTGTTTGGATATGGGGAATCACCCACCACTCTCTTCCTCGGTCAAAAGAAAACTCTGCTGTATGCCTTGTGGAACACAGTGAATGACTGGCTATGCTGAGAGTTGGACCCACCCCTGCACACACAGCCTCTACACATTCTCTCTTCCCTTCCTATACCTCACAAACATCTGCAATTCCCCATGTGCACACTTCAATTCTTTCTCTTTTTGCTTCACTGCCATGTGCCTCACAGGCTCTGACCAGGCTCTGCACGCCGCTGGCACACTGCTATCACTGCTGCCAGATCACCACCCCCATGGAGTTCAAACCATCCAAAAGCACAGCTCTTTCCTGGCCACAAGTGACCTTGCCAACTTCAGAGCCCTCCAGTACCCATGGGGACCCACGTCTTTCTGAGAGACGAGTATGTTTCCCCTTTCGGTAAGTCCTCAGGGCTATATCTTCAGCTGGCTGCAGGACCCAGAGACAGAGAACACAGGATTTAATTATCTGCTTTCCAAAAAAGCAGCTGTAGCTGCGACATGACAGAGATCTCCTCTGATGGTAGATTTCACAGCCACAAAGCATCAGGTAAGGGCAGCTCTGCTGTCTGCAGCTCTGCACGCTGCAGTGGCGTGAACAAGCCTGGGACATGGCTGCTGTGCTGTGTGACAGTGCTCAGCTCTGTCAGCCACAGTGTCAGCAACTGCCAGAGGCTCGGGGCACCAGGGCAGCTGATCCCTAAGCAAGGTGAACCGTGTGAGAACAAATGCAGCTTCAAAAGGACCAAGTCCCTAGGTGACCTGCTTCCTTGTATTATTATATGTGCTGGTATGTGACAACACAGGTTCAGTGCTGGTGGAGGTGGTGTGGGGCTGCAGAGGCTCTTATTAAGGCTGGACTAATTACAGGAACATGAAATCCACTTAAACCTCAGGTTTTCTTCATACCATGGTTGCCTTGTCCTTGCAGGTCCTGCTGAGCAGGTCAGTGTTACTTGCAGAAAGAAGTTTTTGCTATTGTGGTGAAGAAAGAAAAAAAGGGACAAACCCCCACACCATACAAAACCAAAAAAGAGAGCTCATGTGTTAAGAAGGAGAAAAAATGGTCTCTTGGCAGGAAGGGGAATGCTGGCAAGGTGGACAGTGGAAGCCCTGGTCAGGATGAACCATCTGTGTAGAGGCTGGAGAGTAAAATGTATGTAGTGGTCAGATATTTCTGCAGCCTTTACCCAAATACCACAGTGCTGGGGCTTCCCTAGCCACCCTACTCTGGTGCCACCAGCCCTCTGCTGCCACCACAGTTCCTGCACTGTCTTCATCAACAGAGTTCTTTGAACAAAAGGCTTTTGAGGGTGGACGGCCTTCTGGCTTTTACAAAGTATGATCTAGTGGCTTTCGAAGCCCTCCCTCACCCACACAACCTGGAGAGCTGAACTTCACCCTTTTACTCTGCTGCTGCTGTAGAATAACCCCACAGCAGTAAGTATGAGGCAGATGTTCAACTAAGCTGTGGAAGAGCCATTTGCATCATGGGCAATCTATAACTTTGACATGATCCTCCTGCTGCAGCACCCAAGGTTTTCTGTACAGTCTCCTCCCTGAGCCCCAGTGCAGTTTTTCCTGATTTCTCTGGAGGTTTAATAAGATGACAGCCCAAGGACAAAGAGCTTAAGCACACATTCTTCTGCTTTAAAGCTGCCTCAAAGGCTTTCTCACTAAAAACAAAATGTGTGTTACATAGGGCTTCCATGTTGTGGGTTTTTTTAATGTTTCCCCTTTATTCAGTTTTCAAATTGCTTGCTATAAAGGCTGATTTCTGGTTAGCAAGAAGCAGGTGTGGAGAAGCCAAACTTGATGGACATTATACTGGACGAAACCCGTTTATAGAAGGAGATGTATCATTGTGTTCTCCAGCCTGGTATTCCCTTGGCCTACAGATGCGAGGGTAAGTGGGACAGGATGACAGGACAGTGCAGCTGGACCCAAGATGTAAACCTCAGAAGATGGGAGGGGGTGTGTGGATTTCATTCAGTGTGCTCTCCCACTATGCCAATAAGAGCATGTCATGGCATATTCCTTGCATGTGGAAACAATAGGAAGGCCCTGGCATGAAAATGTGCAAAAGTATTTTTACAGTCTGCCCTGAATACTTTTAGTGATTGATTAAGTCTGTTGAAGCTACTAACATCCCCACTATTCTGTTCATGGCAGAATAGTTATCTTGAACAGTTCTCACAGAAAGAAAAGCTTGAAAGTCGGCAAAGAGAGCTCAAAGCCAGGAAGAAAAGGTCTGCAGGAGAGATAAAAGCCTTACTGAAGAGTTCTGAACAGGCTAGAGGAGGTAAACCAGTTGTGGCTGTGGAGAAAAAGGTCTGACACAAGCAGAGAAAGGGTCATGTGTGTGCCATGTGCCCTTTGAACGTCTCACAGGTGAGCTTGTCTCACTGAGGAGCAGGAGCATAGGTGACCACCAGCACACAGGATCCCTTTGCCTTCCACACAGGCAGCAGCTGTGACCTGCAGAGCTCTGCCCTCCCCACACAGTGGCTTGTAGGATGTCTCTTGCCAGCGTGCCTTTAACTTGCCTTTTCCCTGGGGGGTCTAGCCCCTTGGGCTGGGCTGGCAGCTCACACACATGGAGATTGCTCTGGAAGAGGCATTTCGGCTTCTACCCAGAGTGTGGCTTACTTTTGAGTCTAGAAATGCATAACAAAGCATGAATAAGTAGCATTTCCTTCCCCACAATGCTTATTAATGTCTAAGTGACTTCAGGAGCAGAAAGCTGAAGTCCTTGCAAGACACTGGCAACAGAATGAATAGGCTGCCTGTGGAGAAGCAGCTCAGACTCTGTTTTGCCACCTCAGAATTCCCTCTTCTCTCTAATCCTTCTTTTATCTTCATGGGTTACAAATGAGAGGTCTGAAAGCAAAGGCACACAGCTGTACCAATAGACAAGAAACTCAATTCCTTATGAAGAAACAGAAGGGTCCAAGACATGGATTTAAAACCATGATATAATTTCCACCCTTGAGATTTTGCTTGCATTGAAGACTCTCTGAGAATGTGCAGGGATTTGAGGCTTCATTAAGAATTTCTTGACACTGTGTTTCTGGTAGAAAACTGATTAATGAGGGTCTTGTTTTTTTGGTAGGAGTGTACCAAATTAGATAAATCCATGGATGGGACTTGGGCATGTTAAATATTTGTTTAGAAAAGCAATTGGCTGCTGCATTGCTCCTCACCTTGGATTTCAGCCTCCAACCTTTGAGTCCAGCAGCTGTATCCAGGCTAGCAATCTTGTTTTGGGTTGGTTTTTTTTGTTGTTGTTGGTTTTTTTTTGTTTGTTTGTTTGTTTTTCTTTTTTTTTTTTTTTTTTTTTTGTTTGTTTTTTTTCTTTTGGTATCCAAAGGGTAGTTATCCCTTAGCCCTTTTCACAGAATCACAGAATGGTTTGGGTTGGAAGGGAACTTAACATTCTGAATGTTTAATTTGGCAGAGCCAGAGGTTTTCCAAACAGTGAATCAGAGCATTTTAGAGCCTTCAGAAGCTGTTTGGTGCCTCTTAGATGAATACCTAACTGTGTGCTGACTCATCAAATGTATTGCAAAGTGGGAAGGATTAACTCACACCTCTCAGTGGTCCCTGTCTGTATGCTTTTTATTCATAGCTACACACAGGAAGGTAGTTTACAGTGATGGTACCTTGCAGCAGAGAGAAAAATCAAGGGGGAAATGCCTTAGCCTGGCTAGAGGCAGTAAGTATCTGGGCTCTGACCATGCTGACCTGGCTCAGCTTGGGTGTGGAAACAAAGCATCTCTGGGCTTGTCCAGCACTCCACAGATGGGAAAAGATTAAGGAAGTTATGGGAGATACAGGAAAAAATCTGGAAACGCTTGATGGTAGTTTGGCTACAAAGTCTGTGTTAATCAGACAGGCTCCATCAGAGCCAGCAAGCTGATGAGTGGGAGGTGGGGTGGAAGCCTGCAGTGGACAGAGTACAGAATTGCTGCAAACAGCTGCACAGAAAGCCCTTATTCTTCTGAGTTCAGAGCCTTTGGCTGGCTGTAGGTGAATCTGCCTCTGCAGAGTGTATAAAAGAAGGCCCAGTCATGGCAGCACTGACAAACCAGGGCACTGCCAGAGCTGAATGAAGTGATGGACATGAGCAGCTTCATGGCAGCTCACAAACCAGCTCAGTCATTCCCAGCAGTTCTGGGGCAGTATCTATAATTGAAGAGCTCTGGGAGGCTTGCAGGCTTGTGGTTCTTCATCAATTAGGACTAAAAGGTTCCACTTATTAACAACTGGATTGTTTAAATAACAGCTCCCATCAAGTGCTTTGGCTGTTGAGCACTCAGAAACTTGAGTGCTCAGTGAGTTGTGCAGTGCCTTGCAGATGCCTCTCTCTACAGCCCCTGTGCCAACCTTCCTGATCCCTGCTCCCCTCCAGTGCCCTTCTGGAGGACACTGATCCCTGCCCACTGCCCACCACTGTTGCAGATGATAGATAAATATGATTGTTCATAAATAATACAGCTAGGATGAGAACAGTTCTCCCAGCTAGCCGGATGACACCCCTGCCTTTAGATGAGTCCTGGGGTAAAATGGACTTTTCCATCCCACCCCCCAAAATATGTATGGTTCACCCCACACCTCTGTACCCTCCCCTAAAACATTAGTGTCTGTAACCCCATTGGATATGCCTTATCCCAACCCACCTCGAAGCTCTCCTGGTAAGGGAGCTTTGAGGGGCCACGTGGTCTCTTGGAACCTCTTCCCCCCTCCTGGAACGCCCTCCCCTCCTGGGGCTTCCCCTCTCCTAGACCCTCCTTTTGTCTCTCCCCACCCCCACCCGGCCATGTGCTGCATTTGGGAGCACGAGGCAGGACCCTCCTGCACCCCCAATAAACCTCTTTCCCCAAGAGCAAACTTCAGAGATCTCTGCCTCCATCCATCAACACCGTGCTGAGCGTGGTATTTTCCTCACATCACCTCTTGCCCCCATTTCCACAGGACCACCTTCCTGCCTGTACACACACAGACCCACAGTGCTTCCCCCATGGTAATGTGCTCACACTCCTGTGCATCAATTAGGCTGTTTTTCGGAGGCAAAGTGGATTTTATGTTCAGTGCTGGCACTAGAGGGACAGTGTGCTGGATCTTGATGGAATAGATGATGTGCCACGTTTTGCTTTCTTCTCCCCTAGTGCTCCTGGGACACACTATGCAGTGCTTGTACTGTTCTTGATGAACATGTTTTTCCACTATTTCCTCGCATTTTGCAGTTTCATTGCCCTCTCAAAAACCAGAAAAATAAAACAAAATCTTACTTTCAGAGTGAAACTTTTACCAGAGCATGTCAAGGTCTGACTGGGATCCACACAGGTGGAATTCTTGCCATATGTTTTTGAGGTGAGAACAATAGTACTTCAACTTTGGGGTGTCTACAGCTAAGAGACAAACTGCATCCTGCTCCACCTTCCCCAGTCTGGGCTTTGTTGCAGGTTTGTTGTGCTAAGCTTGTGCAGAGCTCTTCACCAGCCAGCTGAGGAACAACTCCTCCAGCAGTCAGAATCACCACCACATCCTGGGCTTGTGAAGGCGATAACTGGAGCTTGAAAGAGGGAGGGGGCCCATTGGCTGCAGCACAGCCTAGGAGCCTTTCTCTTGATTTGTGGATTCCCATGACAAGTCTCTGACCATGAGACACCATCTGTGTCAGGCACAGGAGATCCCAGGATGGGGACAGGTGTGAGATGAGGCTGGGGCAAAGAAGCTGTGTTGTTGTTATCTTTTGCAAGAGAAAGGGAAGATGTGTGTCGTGGTTTGACACGGAAAAAGAATTTCTCTCAGAAGGAAGAGGTCAATTTGGATATTGACCAATTGAAGGTGGACAGGCCTCTGAGAACACAGAGGGGTTAAAAGCAGAATTCCCAGGAGAATTCACTCTCTTTGGTTACGGTCAGCCGCAGTGCAGCCTCTCCCCTGCCCGGCCATGGCTGGGTGGGGAGGGGAAGGCCCATGGCCTGACTGAGGTAGGTCCAAGGGTGGAGGGACTGGAACCGGGCTGGTCCCTGCAGATGGAATGGTGGAGAAATCTGGGATGTCTCCGTTCCCCCCCCCCACCCCAGAGCTTCTCTCCTGAGAGGGAGAGAGACAGAGGCAGCAGCAGTTTTGTCAGTAGTTCACCGTGGGGAAGGAGGAGTGGGGGGGGTGGGGTGGGAGCAAGGTGCCCAGTCACGTGGGAGCCGGAGTTTGGGCATCGAGCCATCCTGGGAGTCCGGACTTTTAACCCTTCCTTGAGAAATGAAAGCTTTGTGAATTTTTTTTTCCCCTCCTCGATTTGAAAGAGAGGAAGAGGGACACCTTGGACCCTGGGATGTTAGAAGGAGAAATTCTAGATGGGAGGGGGACAAGGAGTGGCTTTTGTCTGGACTTTTCCATGTTGGCCACAAACTGAACCAATCTTCTCCTCCAAGAGAGACGGTATTTTAGGAGGATGCCAGTGAGTCAAGAGACCTGCTTCAGCTGGGAAAAGACAGAAGTGGAGCGAACAGAAAAATAGTTAGGAGGTTTGTGGTGGTGCACCCTGTCTCCAAAAGAAGAAGAAGAGAAGAAGATCTCTGTTCTTGGACCCTCAGCCCCAGAGGAAAATGGGAAAATGGGGGGGACTGTGGTCCCAAAAAAAAAAGAAAAACTGAACTGTTGTTTTCTCCCCTCTTGGCAGGGCATCCTTGAAAGGAAAAATCCTAAAAGCAGTCTGTCCATCCATGCATTGGTGGTGAGAGCACTGTGCATGGAAAGGAAAGGGTCACTATGGCAAACTTTTTTCTCCGGGTGGTGCCATGTGTGCCATGGAAACACAGGATGTGGCAGATGTATTTCTAGGGCGGTCTGTGGCACAGGAGAGACTCTGTCTCCCTCGATGGACTGAGTATCAGTTGTCTGGAGGGTGGAAACCTGATTGGGGTCCAGATTATGTCTCACTGTGGTTTGTTGGAGTTGGGTGGTGGGAGGAGGAATGCTTTGCAAGGTTTTCATTTTGATCTTTGTGTATTTTTTTTCTTTTTTCCTTCCTTTCTTTCTTTTATAGTAGTAGCTTAATAAAGTTTTTTTTTTTTTCCCTGTTATTAAGCTTGGGCCTGCTTTGCTCTGTTCTTGATTGAATTTCACAGCATTCAATTGATAGGTTACATTTTCATGGGGGTGCTGGCATTCTGCCAGTGTCAAACCATGACAATGTGGAAGATTCTAGCACATGCAATGCCTTCTTTGTCTGGCCGTTGTCAGAGTCCTTCGATCCCCTTACTCTTCACTCCTGTAACAGGCTCCTCACTTCACTGTGTGCATCCAGGTTTTTGGTGTTTTGGAGTGTGTCTGTTTCTGTTAGTGTTGACTGGACAACCTTTCAAAAAGGGCCTTGCAATGGTTCTGAAATGGCCAGTCCGAACGACGATCTGGTTTCTCTGCTTTTCTGGGTGGATGCAGCCCTCAGTGCTGTGCTTTTACAGCACGGTGCTGGTATGTCTCCAATGCTGAAATGCTTGGCTTGAGAGGAACTGTAAGGACCCTTGACACTCAGGCCCATTGTTCAACTATTTGTCCAATCTTTCCATGCACAGACTCTTCAGGGAGCACAACAGTTCCACTTCTCACTCTTGGGTATCTCACAATCTGTTCCAGCAAAAATCCATTTGCTATTGTGAGCTCAAATAGGCTCAACCCTCTGCCCGCTCTGCTCCTCTACTGCTCCCTGTGCTTCATCCCAAACCTCTCCGATGTACAAGGGGTATGTCCTACACTCTCAGGCCCTGGGAAACAAAAGTGGAACTGGTTTATTGATAGAACTAGTGAAGGCCAGAATTGTCCAATGTGTGCCATTTTTGGAGAATCCCCGTGGATGCCTTTATGCAAAGAAACCCAGCTTGTATCTCTCCTCCTGAGAGACAAGATTGAACACAACCCCTTGCCTAGCTGTTAAATATTCCTTCAACCCAAATGGACCTCTGGAACTCTCCAGATTCTGACTGGATTCTTTTGCTTGTGGCCACTGTCCATGCTCTTATGTTCATATAGAAGATGAAGAAGAAAGTTATGCAAATCGGGAAATTACTGTTTTCCAGCTCTGCAAGCTGATTTTCACATGAAAAACACATGCTTATACACATACAAAACTAATGGCCTTCTGCAATTGGAACTCTGTTCCTGTTGGCAATGTCTGAGGAGATGCCTGAGGTGGAGCAGTCTGGCTGCCCTCAGACAGCAATGCTGAAGCACCAGGGGGAGAAGGCTGCTCTGTACCTCTCCCCAAACAGGATTGCATTCTGAACATCAAGACACAAATATTCCTCCCTGGAAACCAGCAAAATTCATTCATTATGTAGAAGAGGGCAGGGACTCCTGAGTTGTCACTGTTCACTTGTGTGTGATGCCTGTTAAAAAAAGACCTCTTTGGGTCCCTCCAGAGAAGAATATAATTTTTTTAAGAGTGTCTTCTTAGCTTCTCTGTGAAGTACTTCTTGAGCACTGTTTGTGCCACAACTCCCCAACCCTGCAGTTAGCTGCCAATCAAACAGAGGAAAGGCAAGTGTTCACTGTAATTGCCCTTCAGTCTGAGGCTCTTGGGCAGCTACAGAGGCAGCCATGACCTTCCTGGGCCAAGGCCAGTGGACCCAGAAAAACAGAGAAAAGAGAAATTGGGGCTGGGAAGAGCAGAGAGTTAGGTCCTACTTGGCACAGAGGCTGCCGTAAGTGATGGGATAGATAAACATTTGCCTTGTAAAGGAAAAGATATGTGCTTGTTTCTTGCCTCTTCCAGTGAAGGTTGTGGTGGTTCTGAGACTCCGGGGCTTTGATTACAGCGTATGTGGGTGGTAATCCTCTGCTTTCCACAGCTGTCCTTTTGCTGGGGCCATGCTGGGCCCTAGGAGGGGGGCACTTGGGCTTTGGAGAAAAGTCTTGACCTCTTGAGTGAAGGCCAAGGCAGCCCCATGGTCTTCCCCTGTGGTGGCAGTGGTCCTGCGCCTGCAGCAAGCACAACATCTTCCCAGATACAAAGGCTTTGGCACAGGGTTTGTGTCATTGGTGTCCTTGCTGTTTTTTATTGCAAGTCAGTTGTGTATTTATGTGGGTAACTGAAGCCTTTAAAAGCTCTCTATTTGTGGGGTGCAAGTTTCTCTCTTATGAAGACTGTCTACCACAGTGCCAGGCTTCCCTTATATCCATGAGAGAGGAAGGGCATGATTTATCTCATCTTTATGTACCTATTTCAAAAAGATCAAAGAACCACAATGTAAAAGTAACTGTCTCTCCTTTGACTGCAAGCTCCATTTTCTATGTTATGCTTTTATCTGTGCTTAGACACCAAAAATTACATGGCATTAATCACACCTGAGCATCTAGCTCCTTCCCCACATCAGAAGTGCCTCTTCTGCTACTTCTGTTGCTCTCATTTTCAAATGAGAGCCTTTGCCTCCTAAGGAAAGCTTTCCAGGCAAAATATCCCCTGCCAAGCTGCAAGTGGTACAGAGCATGGAAATGTTGACCACAAACGAACATTTGTCAGGGAAAAAATTCACTTTACCCTGCCTCTGTTGAGAGTTTTTATGGAAGACTGGGCCAGCCTTGGGGTTGTGGGCTCCAGGGGCTTTTTGCTTGTCTCTAGGACCTCCTGGCACTCCAAATTCCAATTGCCTTTAGGGTTTCATTGTAACATCTGAAGTCCTGTGTTAAGCTTTCTGTAGTGTGAGGGGTTACCCTGCTTCTACCTCTCAGAGGCTTTTGGTGCCAAATACAGCTCCTCTTAATTATGTCCTTGCTTGTCAAACAGAGGCCCTGCTTTCTTTTGATCTCCTAAAGCCTTGTTCTGTGAATAAAAATACAGGGCATGAATTCAGGGAGATATTCAGAATGTTTTCTGTTGTTTCTTCCTTTGTCCCTGGAGTTGGTTTTTAGTGTTTTGTTTTTTTTTTGTGTGTGTGTCTGGTCATTTTCACTTGCCTGGGGCTGGATCAAACTATCTGCTGCTTCTTTCTCTGCACACCCTACCCTCCAAATCTTCCTGCTTCTTTTCTTCTTTTCTTTTCTGTACCTTCTTTTGTTTTTTGCTGAGATCAGTGTGTGTGTTCAAGCTGGAAGAAGTAGCCCAGTACTCCCTGTCTCTTAGGTCTGCAATGATGATTCCTCTTAGAAACTCTCTGGAAATGTCCTGAACAGCTCTGCACCACTCTTCTGAAAGACTTGACAGTCTCCTCCAGTACTTGATAATGCTGGCTAAATCTCTCATATATCACATTATGCCTCCCAATAAACTGAGCATCAAAAGCTTTCTTCACCTTCTCATAATACTTTTTTATTTCTTTCTTTCCTGGGAATGTCAACAGCATTCCAGTCACCACCTTGGGCTGAGAGCTTACTTGAAACCATTTGTACCCCAGATGAGATCTGGTGTTCCCTGAAGTGTCCATGCCTTCCCAGCCAGGCAATCCAGCTTTCTGGAATTCTAATATTAAATGTCCTAAGGGCCAAACTTTTTACAAGAAGTGCAGGTATTGTCCCTGTCATTAAAAAAACAAGCTATGGTGCATGAGGAAGAGCTTTTCTAAGATTGTTCTCAAGAGCTGCGTGCTCCTGTTATTTGCTGCCTGTGGAAAGGGCTGGATGATCAGACATTGCCAGTGTGCGCCAGTGTGCCTAACGCTTCCCCTCTCTGTTTAAAATCTGCTGCTGACAGTCCAAAGCCCATTCCACTTTCCAGTGAGTGGTGATGGGGAAGGGATCACTGTGAAAAACACACAGATTTTTACTTGCCTTTGCCAGTGCTGCTGGCTGAGTTGATAACAGAAATTCTGGGATGGTTCGTATGAAATCCATGGGAACAGTTCATATGTGGCTGTGCAAGATGGAGGCAGAGGAGACTCCCTGTTTGTGGGAATGTAGTCCTGTCCAAATCTGCCCTTTAACAGGAGTTATGCATGTAAGTCTCCTGGTTAAAGGGTGGGTGCTCTCTCCAAACCTCTCTCGCCACCAGGATCTACTGCTCTCTTGCCTGTCTTTTCTTGACCGCTTTCCTAATTTGGCTACATTTAATTGATTGTAGTGCTTGATACTTAGTATGTCTTTCCTCAGTGTTTTTTCTTCTTGCTGCTTTAACACAGCTTCTGGGATGTATTTTGGATCATCTCTCCTCCTATTCCTTTATGTGCTGTGACCTCTGTGGGCTTTTTTGTCCTCATGTGGGATATTTTATTTTTCCATTCAACATGCAAATCAAAGCTTTTTCTCTTTATTCTTCCCTGCTCCCTCACTGACTCAGGCCTTTGCAGTCAGGTTGCTGCTGCCTGGTGGGCACTGAAGAGCACAAACTCCTAAGGCAAAACATCTGTTTCCAGGATTATCTGCCAGGAAGAGGCATAGCTGTGTCCCATTGCCTCTCTTGGATCTGCCTTCCCACTATGCACTGTGTGGAGTGCAAACATCAGTTCCTGTCCATGTCCCCTCTGGGAAGCAAATGCACATAAGGCAAATAGATGTGTCTCTTTCTGATCAAGAATAAGCATGTTTTCTCTGACCTTTTCCCTCTGCCGCAGGAACAGTCTAAGTAACAGTTCTGCCTAAACAAAAAGCCTGACAACAGAGAAACCATTTGTATCCTCTGAAGGCTTCCCTGAATGATGCTTTCTGAGTGGATGGTGCCAGATGTGCAGAGCAGGGGAGCCTTGACCCTTCTCTGCCATGCTCAAACCCAGTTCTTCCCACTGCCAGATAGACTGGGACAGAAGCTCTGCTTATTAATCTTCACTGAAAGAATTTCTGTCTCCAGACACCATCATCTGTATTTACCTGATGACAAAGTTCCCTGTACAGTTTCTTAATTACAGGCCTGTTCCAAGGGAATTAATTTGTTGAAAATGCATAGGGGGTAAGAGAAATCTTTGAAGAGGAAGTAGGAAATTTAGGCCATATCTTTTCCTTTTTGGGGAGATAGTATTAGTGCAGATTTGGAAAGCTAGCACAGCGCTTCTGCTTGCTCTCCTATAGGAGACACTGGAGAACACCAAGAGAGAGATTAGTGACTGCATTTATATCTCCTCCCAAAGTCCTCATCACAACATATGAAACTACTCTGGATTTTTGTTGCCCCAGAGCAGCTCATGCTATCCTGCTTTCCTGATGAGGCAGGGAGCCATCAAAGGTGCTGCTTGCCTGTGCAGTCTACAGCTTGTCCCTGTGGCAGGGAAGTGGACAGAGAGCAAGGCAAGAGTGGGACCAGCCAAGCTCATGATTGCCCCAGAACCTTCTGCATCTGCACGCTGGGGCTGTCTCCTCAAATTACACAAGAGGCTTAGCAGAGACTGAAGACCCTGCATGCTTGACCTCCATGCTGGTGCTCCATCCATGACTGGCAGGCCTACAGAGGTTAATGCTCATTCTGCACCCCTACCCCACTCCCACTTGTTCGGGAGCCCAAACAAACCATCTGTGTCTGTCTCTTTTCCACAGTTTGTCCTGTCTGATGGATTTATCCTTTAGCAAATCCCAACTTTCCTAATGCACACTGAAATTTTTCATCAAGTTTCAGAGAGGCTTTATCAAGGATTTGTGCTATCTTCAAATATACTCTTCATACGCTCTTCAATTTTCAGCCTCTTAATACAGCAGGGGAAAAACCTCCTCTCTTTTCTGCTTTATCACTTTACTGGCCAAAGAGCAGCAGGACAAGAGTTGGTTATTTCCTTCCCCCGATCCGTTCTTTTCCTCCTACTTGTCTTACAGTGAATTTAAGCAGCCATCATGTGGAGAGAATTCAACACCGACTTAGTTGAGCCAAGGGAAAGTTGCTGTGAATGCACTTAACCCAGACATTAGCTCTGTCCCAGGGACTTCAAGGACATTGGAGGGTGCCTCCGCTGTGTCAGCCTCTGCAGCTTTGCCATCTATGCTGGGCATGGCTCAGAGATGAAGCAGGGAGACAAGCTGCCTGAGGTAATCCCTGGGTAGTGCAGAAAAGGGGGCTGGGATTTGGGGGCTCCTCTTTTTCCTTGCAGTTCACAGTGATCCGTGTTGGCTCTGGCATTGGATTGATGGATAGAGACTATGTACTCTACGTCCCTTCTCCTCTGTCATGGGCATTTCTGCTATAATGTCCTGGGACCCCTCTTGCTGATGAGGCAAAGGGTCACTTTGTTTCTTATGTTGCTTACAACAGAAGGGAATTTTTCATACATAGTTATTCAAACAGTTCTGAGGCTCACAACTGGTTAGAACAGCTTAGGTGAATGATGAAAGAAAGTGGAAAGAGGAAAAGTAATGCAACATAATCTAAATGCTCCTATTGGAATTAGATTAAAAAGTCAGATTAGACATCATGTGATGCACACTTCATGCTCTGGATCATGAAAGACTCTTCTTCTTTTGGTCATGAAAGAAAAAAAAAAATCCAGAGGGATAATATATTTATTGTCTGCACAGGATAAGAAGTTCCCTCCCTTCTTCCCTGCATCACTGCAACACCCTGTCTCCCCTTGCTGACCAGTCCTGCTACTGATGTGAGATCTGACAAGATCAGAGTCCAGGTGGTTTGGCTGCAGGCAGAATAATTCTTCCTTTTATGGAAATTCTTCTGCTTCTCCCCTGACAATGGCCTTCATATCCCTGCTTAGTAACAGAGGAGATTTTCCTTCTTCTTTGGAGCCCTCACAACAACAATCTCACCCACGTAGAAACCATCTTGCTTTCTGCAAAGAGCCACTGCTCCCAGCTGTCTCACTGCGAGAAGGTTCCAGCTGTTAGAGAGGGGGAAATGGGGTGCACGAGGAAGAAACATCCCTCAGTCTCCTTTACTCGTCATGCTGCTAAAGTCACTGGTGTAAGGACAGAGGTGCTAAACTGGGATCTGCTGAGCGAGGCAAGAAAAGGATTTTCCAAGCCCCCAGATAATTTGTGTAAAATATTTTGCTTCTTCTTATAGACCATGGCATAATTTGGTGATAGCTCCAGCTAAGATTAAAGTTTACTGTAGAATGTGCCAGTGGTACATACTCCACCAATGAAATCTATACTCATGGAACCAGGGAGGATTCACTTTCCCATCTGGCAGCATCTTCACCCTATTTGTTCTTTCACATTATGGTGATGCTTTCCATCAATCTGGCAGCTTCTTCTTTTAGGCTGAGATGAGATTTTATGCTACAGATTCAGATTTTTTCACTTAAGCACCACCCCTCCACCTACACCCCCAAATAATACTCATTTTATAAAAAGAACAAACAGTGAGGGGATCTGCCCTGCCTACGTAGGACTGGAATAGCTTTTATGATTTCAGTTAATTGAAGTCATAGATGAGCTGGGGGAAACCAGGACAAAGAAGCAGATGTGATTTGGCAAAAATTGAGCCCTGCTGGGTCTTCCTGGCAGGTGTCTGCCATTGGAATGGCAGCTATGGCTTGGCTCTGTGGCACAGAGACAAGAGGCATTTCTGGCATGGCAAGAGCATAAGAACAGAGGCTACACAGACAGTAGCTCTGGAGACTGGACTGTTATGCCCTGCAAGGCTCAGATCAGGAGACTGCTTGGTTCTGATTTGCTGCACCAGTGAAAATACAGGCTGGCTGCAAGACCCTGACAAGGGTACAAGATGCCACTTGGCTTGCTGGGAGCACTGGTCCAGGATCAGCTTTGAGCTTCAGGGGATAGGAATGAGGTGAGGTTTCACACGTCAGGGTTTGTGAAGAGAGCATATCTCTTTAATGTGATGCAGACAAATTTAGCTTTAGTACTGATTTGGAGAGAAGGCAGCAATGTACTAATTCATCAGCAACTGTGGGATATTCTTTCATGTTGCTTGTATTTGAGTTCTAGCAAGATCAGAGCTTGAGGGGTAAGGGTGCACTGTGCTTAGGTAAAGACGTTCCCTGGGGCTCAGATGAGGAGTATCTACGCTGATGCATTCTGCTGGTTGACTTGTCCTCCAGGCCAAACTAGAAACTCTGGAGATCTGAGTTTCTATTTATTTGGCAGCAGCATTTGCTTTGCAGGTTATCTGCCCACACATCACTGCCATCATAGATGCCTTCTCCAAGATGTGGAAAGACCCACTGCTGGAATGAAAAAGCAATTCAGTGACACAGTATCTCAGCTGAATGGTCTAGATCACATTACACTCCCAGGGCAAAAGGCAATACCTCTGTACATATTTATGGGACTCTGTATGATGTAACATTTTGCTAAGTGTCTGCTTAGATATCTCTGTACTAGACTGCATGAGAATTACCCTTGGATTCATCTAGGATGTTTTCCTGTGCTTTTTAAGTGGAATGAAGAAGTGCCTTTGCACACAAGTCACCAAACAGGCATTTATCATGAAAAGGATTGCTCTGTAGGACCGTGATCTAGGATGGTTTGCAATGTCAAGCATTGTCAAGGCAAGCACTGTAATGTAGTTGCTCCCATTTGCTGGAGCCTTGAAGCAGCTCACTGATTTCATGACACGGCACTGAACATAGCACCATCCCACACGTGTGTGCCATCCCTCCTAACTAGCAGCTTAGAGAATCACTTCGAGGCTTTTGCTCTGCAAGCTCAGATCCAAATTCATGGTCTCACTTTTGCCCTACCCTGTGGAATACTGACTTAAATTTCATGCTTGTGAGCAACATGTGGTTTGAAACAATGCCAAGCAGCACCCCACCAGTTACTCAGCCACCCATTGCTCAACTGTTGCTGATTCAGTAGGCTGTCAAACAGATCTTTATCCTTTTCCAGTTCTCCATGTTGACCTTACTGAAACACAGGGGAGCCTTGGCTGCATAATGTGGCTGACCATGTGCCCTCAGTTGTTAAGCACCAGAGAAAAGAGCTGAATTGAGTTCGGATCTCAGTGTTGTATGCCTCCACCTGTGCCCCTTGCATTCAAGGCTATGCAGGGAGCAGTGTCTGATTCTGGTCCATACCTGGGCTATGGCATCTCTCAGTAGATGTCACAGATGCTTTGCAGTGGGCTGCTGCCCAAGGGTCTGTTTTTAGTGCCAGCAGGGTGCATATGCAGTTCTTTCTATGGTGGGGCTGTTTTGCTTTTGATCATATAGGATAGATACTGGGAAACCTTAGAGATTAAAAAGCTTTTTTAATCCTATGGGCAAGCTGGGTCAAAACTTCTTATTCTTTTTCCAGTGTTTGAAATCAAAAGGAATGACATTATAAAAATAGTAGGAAATCTAGGTGAGAAATGAGGAAATGGAAAGAAAGGAACAATTAAGTGATGAAGCTTAGGGAGCCAAAGAAAAAGGTCAATAAGCTTTAGAAAAGGAGGAAGTTGTGTTAGATCTGCTGTGATGCTTTCTGAAGCCCAAGTATTCATGAAAAAGTTTATCAGCAGTTGCATTAAAAATAAATTGCTCTTATTCTGCCATGGTCTGGAATTACTCCTGAATGTTTTCATCCTGTACACAGCAAGCTTGATGGAAACAATTTGTTGGGTTTCTCATAAAGCCTAAACTTGTCTCATCTAGTGTTAGATACTTAAATATTATACTGAATTAAATATTTTAGGGCCATCTCATAACTAATGTGGAGATCAAGTAGGCAAATTACTCTCTCTCCCTATTTCTATTGACTGCAAAGGAAGACAGCGTGATCTGGTTTCTAACTCTGGCAGATGAATCTCTGCACATGTGATTGCAAAAGGAGGGAGAGGGTTTGAGGGGGGAAACCAGAAGGGGCTGAAAAGAGAGGGGGGATGGTAAAGTGTTTTTCTGAAGCACTCAAATTGCTGTCAAGGGGCCAGGAAAGCCTGGAAAGTAGCCCATGCACTTGTGTCTGCAACAGACAGGAGGGTGTCAGATTCCACAGGCCATCAGGTACTGTGCAAAATTTTTCATGGTGCTTTATTCTGGCACTCAAAAGAAGCACTAGAAAATGGTCAAACCCATTCAGAAATGGTCCCACGTGTCCTCTATGACAGAAAGGAACAAAAAGAATTGGGCTTCCACAGCTGGCTCCACACACTTCCTCTTTTCAGTGTCATCCCTGTTCCACATGACATGCCCTTTGCTGTAGATTCATGGGTTGTAGGGCAGGGGTCAGAAGCTCACAGCATCCTTGCTTTCTTTCTGTATGCTTTTCTCCCTCTCTCTCCCTTCTCTCTGTCTGCTTTTTTCCCCCCTTTCCTTCCCTTCCCTTCCCTTTTCCCAGTTGGCAACAAAATAATGTCTTGTCTCTGACTAACATTCATGGTGTATAATTTACAGACTATAAATAGATGACTGTTATTAACCAAAAAAAAAAAAAAAAAAGAAAAAAGAAGAAACAAATTAAAAAAAAAAAAAGGCCTTCCACATATTTTATTCCCTAAGCATTAACCAAAACATTTCAGACACAGAGGAGCCACTCACAGTGTAAATTGTGTGGTGCCCAGCTGAATGGCCAGGTCTCTTTCTCCTCTGATTTCTCATTCAACTTGTTCCACTCCTACTCTTCATCCTCTCCTTCTCTCCAGCTTTTCCTTTTCCCTACCCTTGCCCCCACCACCAAGTCCCTTCTCCAGCATGTGGAGCCACCACCTGTCTCCACCGCTGTGCTCTCTGCTCCTTGGCCCTGTGGTCTCAGCTGGAGCTCCAGCCCTGGCCAAGCCACAGTGAAGTTGCTATTTGAACAGAAAAGCAGAAAAGTAAGAGAGAGGGGGAGAAAAACTTGGGCACAAGAATGAGCAAGCAGAAGAACTGGCAGCCAGGAGCCACACAGTAAAGCACCAAAGACTAGAGGCTGAGCCCCAAATCCAGATCTCCTCCAGTCTCACTCTTCATGCACGTACCTTGCTCTGCCTACAGCAATGCTTTCCCCTGCGCAATGGACCTGGCTTGTCTGTGTAAGTGCCTGGACAACAACAGCAAACCATTGCCACTTTTCCAAGGTTTTCTCCAACTTTCTGGCACCTCTGACCTACAAATTTGTGGGAAGGTTCCCTTCTTATTGCATATCTCTTCCAGGACCTTTGTTTTCTCTCTGTGTGTCTCTTTCAATCCTTGTCCTCTGTAGCCACCCACCTGTGTACTTTCCCCAAAACCAGCCACCCCTCCCAGGCATTGGGAGGGCCAGTTTGTGGTGCCAGGGAGGAACAGAGGCAGGAAAGCTGGAAAACAAGAGACATCTCCATGTCAGGGGCAGTAGTCACCCAAGGGGAACCCAGGGATGTGCTGGCAGGTGGTAGGGACAGCTGGGAGAGGAATGGAGAATGTGATGGACTGCCTGAGGGTAGAGGGAAAAATGCATTTACCGGCTAAGCTCTGCAAGGTGGCTGCCAGTGTAGAGGGGTCAGTAAGAGTGGCAGAGGGGTGTTCTCTTTGCAAGCTCTAAAGAAAGGATGGAGTGATCTGTGGAGAGATAGGACCAAGGGTGTCTTGCATTTCCATGGTGTCTTCCATGCCCAGGAATCTCATGGGAAGTACACACACTGTGCTCCACAATGCCCTTGTTGGCCATCAGGGGCTCATCTCATATCTTGAACCAAGAACAATGCTAGCCCCACTGTCTTCCACTATACCCCAGGCTTTGAATGATGGGTGTGAGCTTCGAACCCTCTGTAGTTTTCAGGGAGTGACTGGCTCACCTGGGAAGTGACTAAGAAAAAAAACCAAACAGAAAAGGGTTGTGTCCCCTCAGGTGAGTCACCCTGGGGCAGGGCCATGACTCAGAGAGGGGCTCGCCATCCTCAGCACTCACTCTTCTCCCCAGGGGTGCAGGCAGCTGAGAGATCCCTGGGGTGCAGTCCAGACACAGGGACAGGATGAGTGCCCATCCTCTGTGTCAGGACACACAGGCACTGCAGCAGCAATAGTCACAGGCAGGCAGCTTGAACAACCAAACCTAGGAAGATGCATCAGTGCAGCACAAGACTGCATAGTCCTTGGAGATTTGGGTTATTGTGTTTCTGTTTTTAAATAATATCCTGGACCCTTGAAATGTCTTCACAAAAGGAATAGTGTAGCCTTTTTATTTGCTTTATCTAGGCTTTGTTATACATTTGTGTATTTCTTTGAGTTACAGGATTTAGCATTCTACAGTCTAGCCCTGAACTACCTTCCTGGGCTCTTGAATTTTTATGTGGAAAAAGAAATCTTGTGGAATAACTGCCAGAAATAGCACATTGAGTCACTGTTAACATGGATGGCAGGGATTTCTCTCCTCTCCACCTCTAAACATATTGGCAGAAGAAGGGAAGAAGCCACAGTCCTGAGGTCAGGTGCTTCATCTTTGCAAGAGACCCTGCTGCTGGGTACTGGGAATGGCATGAGACCTGGGTACAGACTCCAACCTCCTCCCGAAATCCAGGCATTTCTGACAGACATTGTTTTCACCCTATGAGCTGAGGGTGAACTTCTTAATGTGTCAAGAAATCTGAGGAGTCTCAGTGGAATCTGTTCCAAGGGGTTCAAAGGGGTAATTTAAAAATTATATTAAGAGCAGATTAAAAATTTAAAACAAAATGTTCCAAGTACCAAACAGCTATAGTAGCAGCTCAGCAGGGATTGGTCTGGATTCCCATCTGGACATTAGCATAAAGATACCCTTTTCCAGCTATCCTAAGATGGTTCTGGCCTTTTGTCTTGGTATAGATTTATTGTCTTTTACATTCAGACAGCTGCCTCAGCTTTCAAATTTCAGCTCTGACTCCTGTATTGTTCTCAGTGAGGAAGAGTTTTAGTACCTCTTGTGAGGAGGGTAGATATTCAGAAACCAATAATGCCTGGATTCAGAGAAGTGTCCCATGTGACAAGTTTAGACGTGCCTTTAACAATTTAGTGTTCCTGTGCTGGGCTCTGTGTGTGTGCTCTGCTTGCATTTCTGCCTTTCGGATGCCTGTGAAAACTCATCTGGCAGTGTGATATATCATACATTATTTTCACACGGAGGGGTTGCTTTATTTGACTAAGGGCAGATATTAACGTGCAGTAGAGCTACCACAGCATCTTCTGTTACTGCTGATCACTGGGCTGTAATAACTAATTGTGTGGATGCTAACAGCTCATGACAGATGGGAGATAAAACATCTCAGTTATCATCACCATTAAAGTGCATCTGCACAGCTCTTCCACTGGCCAGAGAAGCTTGATACAGCCAGGCTTGCTGGGCTGTTGCTCCAGTGCCACCAGATGTAACTAGGGTTAGCAGGGCAGGTAGCTTGCAAAGGAGCACACATTCAAAAGCCAAGTATAGCTCTCCTGGCAGCTGGACTTCAGCAGAGTGATCTGCTGCAGTCACCTGGGCCCACTAAAGCATGCCTTAATTGCACTGAAAACTGCGCTGATTGTTGCAGTCACATGGCCTCCTCCAGCCTGTCTAAAAGGCCCCATTGATATTTGCCTGTCCACCTGTCTTTCCACCTGTGTGTGAGCCCACCCAGCCACAGCATCAGCATCCCACTGGCATGTAACTGATAGGTAGATAAAAACTCTTTGGAAAATACAATTAAGTGGTTAAAACCAAGAGAACATTACTGTCTGGAAGCAGTAGAAGTAAATCAATGGAAGTCTAATGTTCCACATGAGCTACTTTACCTCTGAAGGCTGTGGGCCATGCAGGAAGATCATTAACATTCCTGGGTGACAAATGCAGAATTGACAAATTCCAGCCTCAAGCCTTGGTTTTGCATCCCAAGAGGTGACATTCAGGTGGGAGGAAGGAGGAGAAAGCTCTTTTAATCTTGGGATATAAACCCCTCTATGTTAAGTCAGGGCTCCTGATGGCTTCCAGTTACAAGACTGGGCAGCACTTGAGCATCTGTAGCCTGCACATGGGTCATCCACACAGGCACAATTCTGCAGGGAAGGACCACCCTGTGTCAATGGCCCTTCAAGGTGCTTTCTTAAAGGAATCATCCCCAGCTGTGATGCAATTCTACAGTGAGGACAGGTTCATCTCCTCCCTCTGCTCCAGGGCCAAGGGTCCCTGGGTGGTGCTACCAGCTCCTGTGGGCTGTGTGGAAGAGGTGGTATGGCACAGAGGTGTCTGGTGCCAAAGTACCTCTGACTGGTCACTGAAACACTGCTGACACCTGTTTAAAAGTAGAGTTTAAAGGAGAGATGTTTTTGTGGTCCTGTGAACAGGGCAAGATACCTATGGGAATTCCAAGGAGAAAACATGAGGAAGAAGACTGGAAGAGGCAGAAAGGGATGAGAGGGAAAGTAAGAGAGGTAAAAGAGAAGAAAACATGATAGAAGCAGAGGGAAAAGGAACAAATAGGGGTGAGATAATGAAACTAAGGCACATAAGTTTATTTACACTTTGGGATCCTCCTCTTTTCCCCTTTGATGGGCTTGATAAAATCTCTTTTTAAAGTTACCTCTCTCCCAGAAGTGAGGTGGCAGAGGTGAGATTATGGGGAGGTGAGAAATGTCAGTGTGGGCTCTGGGCATCCTACCTGTCCTGCTCTCCTTCTCCTCCTGTCTGAGGGAAAGCTCATGGCCAGAACTGGAATGACTGTGTGCACACCTAACATCACACTTAGCTTGGCTGTCCCTCGTAAGGATGATTTCTCCATCCTTCTCCTCTTTGGCTTCATAGTCACACTTGCTGAGCATTTCTGAATAGAGAGGATCTGAAATATGTGGCAGAAGGAGGCCAGTGTGAGAGATGCTGAATTTGGACCTATTTTTTTTACAAATCCTCTATCCCACCACTGAGCTGAGGGCTGTTGAAGTGGTGTGGAGGATGCAGGGCTTCTCTTCTCTCTGGAATGTGACAAGCTGGCATCCCATTTTGATTTGTCTTATCAACAGAGGATCTGGATGCCTCTCCAGAGCTCATCTGGACCCACTCAGTTCTCTTGCCTGAAAAAATTTCTGTCTGAAATTAGACTGATGAGAGAGCTTGCCTGACACCCCGGGAGACTCACTTTTCCCTTTCATCACCCCTCCAGATATAAGCTCCAGCTGCAGCACTGTAAGGATAATGTGCACTTCTCCTGGCTGACCATTTCTTGGAACAGGAAGGATGCTCATTCTCTGTTCTAGTGAGTCCTTTACCTTCTGGACTTAAGTTGCCAGCAAAAAGGGGAATTGGATTCAGCTTTTGGATGCCTAGGCTAAGTCATAGCACCAACAGGAGCATGAGATGACCATTTCTCTCTGGGAAATACAGTGGCATTTTGTCACTAACTGTATGAACTGTAGGTGAAAGGCTCGCAAGCAGTCTGTGTCACCCTTTAACCCAGGGAAGAAATAGTTGAACTTCAGTTAGACAGAGATCTATCTCTGTACTGTGCCCATTTCTTCCTGCAACCAGTCACATTGGTAGGTTTCCAGCAAAGATACAGAGCTCATAAATTACTGAGACATCAATAAATGACTCAATGATTTTAGAGTGACTAAAATGAAACGTATCTTATTTATGTTAATGAAGATGACTGACATCTTGAAGAATCACTCACTGCTTTGCAGACTACATACATTCAGCAATCATTCAGCCAGAGCTAAATGCAGCTACCTCTGGGATGGATTGTGTCAGATGCTTAATAATGTCTGGAAACCCAGAGAAGACGTATAGCAGTAAGCACAAACAACATTTGTATGGAAGCCAGTAGGGTAAACCTGAGGTAGACAGTGTGTAGCAACAAACTAGGATCTAATGAGATTCTAACCTTCTTTTTGAGCAGTGTTTGACACTGAAATCACAGGACTTCGCTGTTAGGGGCTTGGGGAATGAACTCCATCACCACTGGGGGTCTTGTGAGGCTACTGCATCCTTACTTTATGTGTGTAATGATGGCAGCTTCGCATTCAAATGAGGCTGAAAAAATGTTTGCTCCTGTAAAATGCTTGGTTTGTACAGGCACTCAGCAATTGCAAATGCCATTTCAGAACTCGCAGGCAGGAATGCATGTGCCTCTGTGCTCTGCTTCTGCAAACCTGAATGAGCTGTCGTGAGCAGGCACTTGGCTTCCCACGTCATTCAAAGCCAGTATGTTCCATATCTTCCCCGTCTGCTGCTACTCACAACTGTGAAACAAAGAGATAGAAAATAAAATGGTTTACCAAGGAATTAAGAGAGACTTTCATGTGTTTGCTTTCAAGTCACTTCTGTGAGTGCCACCTTTGTAAAGCTGCGGATTACTTAAGGTAAAACGAAGGATGTTCCTTGCTGCATGTGCATGAATCACATTGCAGGCGCTGTGGTGGGTGGGGAAGAGGTGGAGGGATGAAGAGCCTCCTCAGTTTTGCATTCCTGCCATTTAAGACCTCATATGAGGTCAGTGACACCCCTAATTATGAAGGAAAGAGTTTTAGAGGTTTGGGAGGGGTGAAATGACTATAGCACTGCCCAAGTAAAAGCAGACTGGCCATTTTACACCAGCAAAGCATGGCCGGGGGATGCAGGTGTTGAAGGAACAGAATCAGAACACAAATCTAAGAACTTCATGTATAAATGGGATTCATGTAGGGAGCCAAAAGGGTCTGCTCTGTGCCTGCTGCTGGAGACTGCAATCCATAGGTCCCTGTGGAACAGAGGCTATATTGGAGCCTTCAACAGACCACTGGCAAAACTTGCTCTCCCCATATAGACTCATCTTCTCCAGCTCTGCTCCACAGCATTAGAAAAACTCTCTCTAGACTGAGGCAAAAAACTACCTCACATTGACCTTTCCAGAAACAAATGGATTAGAAACAGCTGTGGATGCTTTTTGTTCTTTTGCATCTGCAAGCAAGGAAATGGCTGCTGCCCCAACACCATGCTGAATTTGGGAAGAGCCCAGCAGTGCTACTGAGGTGCCTTCCCAAGGAGAAAGACAGAACCATTTTGCCTGAAACAACTCACTGACTGCAGCACACACTCTGGATGGATATATACAGCGACTTCAAAGCAAGCTCCCTCCTTTTTGTATGTTAATGCCTTTGCTCAGCAGATGCTCTCTGGAGCATGCAGTGTATACTGAAGGGTGCAGACCATGATTCAGATTGTAGGGGTGTAAGTGTGTGTGTAACATATCTAGCATGCTTGCATTTCCTGGCTCCACACTATGTGTGAGGCCAGGCCCTGGCCCATTTCCCCCTCCCTGACACACACAGATATCTCTGTGCAGTTACAGATTCCCAGGCATGTCTGTGCTCCATTCACACCCTGCCTGCAGAGCAAGTTCAGAGGGGTCCATGATGCAGAACTGGCAGAGCTGTGAGTCAGGAGAGCGAAAAGGAGAGAGAGGGAGGGGTGGAGAGCTGTGGGAGATGCCGTGCCACCCAGCTGCAGTCCTCAGCCACTTCTCGATTTGCAGTTCAGGCAATGCAGAGCTCCCACCTTCCACAGGTGTATCGCCTTCAGTCTGCCCAAAAGAATTGTAGGGAGACAACTGGTCATGCTAATAAGACAGCCAAATGAAGGTAGAGACAAGAGGCAGGGGAGCTAGCAGAAAGAAATGTCCATCCAAAGAACAAGATACCAGGCTCTTAGGCACACTGTCTTGCCTGATCATCCCTTCTCTTTTGCACGCATAAGAGCCAACCTGCTGTCTGTTCTCTGACTAAAACCTGAACAGCTTTAGCTTTGCAGGTATTGTGGTGGGAAAACAAGTACCTGACTAATTTTTGGCTGTCTTGGCATCCCTTCCTCCCCATGCTGGATGAGACCACAGTCATCCTGACAGCCTGAGAACTGGGGACATCATCTTGGCTGCATCATGGCTCCATATCTTCAAGTGAGACAGCATGAAAATTTTAATGCACAGGAATCTTGACACCCAAAAAAACCCCTGAAACTCAGGCTGTGTTGGGCCAAATGCAGCCATCTGACACAAACTTAAAAAATGCAGCAAGTGAAGTGACTCAAATGGAGTGGACTGTAAAGACCACATAATCTAATAATGGGTGTGAACAAGATCAAAAGGAAGATAACAAGTATGGATCTAAAAACCTCAGTAAATAAGACCTTAGATGGGTCTATTGCCCACAGTTCAGGAATTAGATGAAGTTCTGCCTCCTTCCCAGATGCCTTGATTTTTCCTCATGCCAGGTAGAGGACTGCCCCACATACCATTCCCCAAGGGCTGCAGTATCTTGACAAGACCTGTCATGGGGATACTCAATTAAGAAACATAAAAAAACAGTTTGGACAAAGGATCAAGGTTTGCTTTCAGTAACAGAGCTTTCATACTCATTTAGTCCTGATTTGCTGATCAGGAAAACAAGACTGGGATGTGAACAGTGGTGCCAGTGTCACCAGCATTTGCAAGGGAGGAACTGGACATGGTATTTTTGCTCAGGGGCATCTTCTGTCCTCCTTTCCCCCAAGTCAGCACTGTGCTTCTGGGTGAGCCACAGGAGTCATCCTCCTCAGCCAGAGACTGTGAGAGTGTTTAGCTGCTGTATCTAAACTCCTTCATGTTAGAGCCAGTGTTCCTATTGCCATGTAGCTTACAGTGGCCAGGCACGCATTGTGAGATTGTCCCTGCTGGGCTATGAGATCTGTGTTTTCTGCAACACCTGAAGGTGTCCAGCCAAGGGGGGGGGCATTCTTTTACATCTCTAGTTCACACTTGGGATTTAGGTCTGCAAGCTTTTCCTGCTGTTCAGACATTAACTAACTGAAAAACCTGGAGAAGGCAGCAAGGTAGGTGGTGCAGGGAAGGAATTTGTGCTGGAGTCAGAGATAATATATATTTTAAGACCGCAGGGAAGCTGTAGGACATATGACCTTTAGTAATCTCTTTGCTTTCAGGCTCCTTTCCTCCCCATTGAGAGCCTCTCTCCACTGTTCCCCAGGGGATTTCAAGCATTGCTATTATATATAATTGCACAAAAAAGGGAGAAGGCTCTGGCCCATGAAAGGAATAAGAGGGATAAACTAATTAATTCCAGGCCACAGAAGTGGAAAAGAAAGCAAATACTTGGCAATTAATCAGGGGCAGCTGAGCCCTTCTCTCCTATCAGATATGGTGGAAAGTGCTAATTGCAGAAGATAAGCCACACAGTGGGGTGCATGAAATTGCCTCTGAACTGGGGACAGAAATAACACATTCAGCTGCCAGTACACAGAGGAGAAGGAGGGGGAGCAATGGGCACCCTCTATCACCGTCACCGCAAGTTGTAGCGTGGGAACAGCACACTGTAAAGGGTCTAGGCTGCTCTAAAGGATTTGGGAAGAGCTAGGGAACCAAGGTAGTAGGGATGTGGATGAGAAATTTGACTGTGAAACAGTTCACCTCTCTGTGCATCACTCCTCTCATCTGTGAAATGGGATTTATGGTTCTGTCCCTGGGCTGGCTGTGACCAGGGCGTGTGTGATGCTGAGAAGAGCTCATGAGATCCCTCATAAATCTCCCAGTGTGTCTGGCTTCAGCAGGGGTCTGCAAGGCCAGCAGAGAAGTTGTGGCTCTCGGGGCAGGTAGTGTGGCATGGAGTTTGGTAGGGTCGCCTGAGGTAAGCATCAGGTTGGCTGCTTTGCTCCTGTTTGGTTTCACTGGGTTTGACTTCTGGCTGAGAGACCTTCAGAGGGGATTTTCCAAGGTCTTTAATCACTTCAAAGTGAAGGTAGTGTAGGTGACAGTGAGGTTTAGAGGTGCCAGTGCAACACTAATTTCAAGCATTAGAGTTTGGGAAATTCTTATTAAGTTCCTCTCTATAGGAAGAGAAGCTTGCATATCTCCATGTTTTACATCCCTGGAAGTGTCCAGGGCCAAGCTGGATGGAACTTTGAGCAACCTGGTCTAGTGGAATTTGTCCCTGCTCATAGCAGGGGGTTGGAACTAGATGATCCTCAAGCCAACCCTTCCAACAAAAACCATCCTCTGACTTTATGAGTAGGGGAAAACCAGGATGTTTCAGTGATGTGAAAGACTGAGAAAAGACTCTTGGCACCTGATCCCTTCTCACTCATGCCTTTCCTCACTGCCATCTTGCCTGACCACTCTGTTCCTACTGGAGAATATAGGCTGCATTCTCAGATGCAGGAGTTGATAGAACATTTAAAAAGGAGTCGGTAGCTCTTTTAGGGAAGGACTGTGGTTTGGGACCCCTGTATGCAGTGCTGTACAAGGCCTTCTATCTCCATCTCTTCCTACCTGAGTGCCAAATGCTCAGGAACAACCACAGCGCTTTACTCAGAGGTCTGTTAGCAATCATCACCTTTTTGATGTTCCTCACTTAGCACTTGGAGTCCAATTACGTACACAGACTAACAGGCATCATCCTTTGTTCCTCGGAGGATGCAAAGAAAAGCACAGCTCCCTAAATGTTACGGGTTGTTGTTGGCTTTCTTCTTCCAAGTGCTCAGATCCCCTGGGGGCAAGTCTTTTACATCAGTCCTGAAGGGGACTGATTACCAAATTGTTATGCATGCTTTATTCCTGCCATGAAAGTTGGACAGGTGCAGCGATGCCTGGCATGGCAGAAGGCACTGTGGAAAACTACATGTATAAACCCCACTGATGGGAGTGTAAATCTGGAATCACTCCCTTTTAGCTTCACTAGCCACAGATTTACATCCGTGCTAACATTAGCTTGGCCCTCTCTTATAATTCAAGGCATAAATTCCATGTAAATAAACTCCCTACTTGGGCAGCATGTTTTTGCCTCTTGCTTGGGGAACCAGGAGGGTCAGCATTGCTTGGGGCAGTTTTCCTGCCCTGCTACTGTCTGTGCCCGTGCGCAGAATCAAACATCATCTGGCAGCTGCTGCAGCAGCCCTTGTATTTTGCTGTCCTATCCCTCCTAGGATTTCAACACATTTGCATTCCTCCTGCTGAAGATGAACTGCAGGCTTCTTGTGCATCAAACCTTCATTTAGGGGAGCAGAATTCATCAATATTTCATGCTGAAGGGGGAGAGGAATGCGTATATGTGCATATATAGTCTTAGAGAAGGATAAGGTTAGTGTAGTGAGAAGAAGCAGGTAAAGCTGAGGAAGGAAGGAGGGAGGTTTAAGGGATCCATTCCCTCATTTTTGACCTCTAATTGGTTATGTGTAGTCCTAGGGAGGGAAAAATCCATGTGGCGTTGAAGAATCCCTTCTTAATAATTCTTTTATTTGTAGACATCAGTGTGGGCAGTATTTCATGACAGCCAGGCAGAGACTGCAGCTCTAGGCAGGTGAAGGGAGAAGGAGAGAAGAAAAAACGACACAGAGAGAACAAGAGACAGTGTGAGTGAGTAAAACATGTGCACACATGGACTGGGGGGATTTTCAGCAGCAAGGCTCCTTCTGCTAAAGCCCTGCAGCCCTTACTCAGCATAATGTGGCTAGTCGAGTGAATACGATGCTTTTAAAAGTCTCTGGCAGCTCTTCTATTAAAAGCTTGACCGCGAGGCTGGGTTATAAATAATTTGATATTAAACACACATGTCAAAGAAAAGGGTGGTGAGGGAGGAAGATTGTTTTCAAGCCAAAGAATAATTATTCTGGTATGTAATTTTAGCTCCAAGCTTCTTGGGGGATGAAGAGGCAGCACAGGGTGAGGGAATGGTGAAGAGTAATGGTTTCAATATCAGGCAAGACTGCGTTGGTGCTGGCTGCAGCACAAGGTGGGGCTGCCAGCTGGCTGAGGTGCTCCCAAGTACTGCACAAGCAGAGGCTCTGCTGCCTGCATTTTACAAAATGGGCTCAGAAATAAGTGTCTGGGCTTTCACTCACTGCCACAGAGCCTATGTGTGCTGCACACCTCCATCTACCATGAATGCACACACACACACAACACACACAGGCTCATACCTGGGTCTAGCCTACACACATACACTCACCTGTCCCTATGCTGCAGATGCTAAAGGGGACTGACTCTTCCAGCCAGAACTGCTGATACTGATGATCTGCATTGCAAAGGACAGGTTAGAAGGGTTAAAAGTATCTCTTGGGAGGCAAATATTCCATGTGGGACCGTGGGGAAGGAGACAGACAGCAGGGATAATGAGCAACCTTCAAAACCTGGTTGGAGGAGGGTGGAAACATTGTGGGTTATGCAGTGAGCCTCCACACTGGCATGCTCCAAGAGGGTTTCCTTGCACCTGCATTCGGCAGCCCAGCTAACTCACTGACACACCTCTTCGTCCCCACAGGGTGAGGTTACTTGAGCATGGCCCACACAGGGCCTTTCCTGCAGCTGGGTCAGTGTGACCTCACGCTCTCCCAGTGCTGCGTGGGGCTTCTTCTGCCAGGGGCAGCACTCACCTGCACGCTGCCCAGAGCCTCCGGCGTCTGCAGCAGCTGCCTCCCTTCTGCACAGCCCAAAGCGCTGGGTGTGCGGTTACCTTAGAAACTGCTTTTCCTCCTCTGCCTACTGCTGTGCATCAGCTAAGTGATGGGTACTGCAGGAGGAATTCGGGCTTCTGCCTCCAACAGGAGCAAAGACCCAGTGCTCTGCAGACTGCTCTTATCCCTCTCTATAAAGGTGCTCCTGGCTCTGCTGCCAGAGTGAAAAGTCCTCATTTTCTGCCATAGCTTGGCCAAGGTAACTGTAGAAGAGGAAGAGGAGGACTGGCTTAGACTTTTTTGGGTGCTGGATACCACTGTGGATGCTCTTGTCTGTAAGGCGATTGTTTCTAAGCTCGGGCACACATTTTTAACTAAAATTGGATTAATTGAATAAATAAACACTAAGCTTTATGTTAAAGCTTAGGGACCTTCATACTCTTTACAACATAGAAACACTTCTCTCTCTTGTCTTAGGGTTTTTGGACTGCTAAAATGGGATGGGGTCTCAGATCTGCTCTTAGATGGGCATTCATAAATCTGGAGCTTGTCAGGTAATCAGTATTTATGACCTTGGAACTGACAGATTTTTTAACCCTGGCTCAATGATGACAGTGAAACAGATGTCTCCCTCTGAAACAGGCTGGTGGATCTCAGTCTGGTTTCCAGGTAGGAAGAATGGGACCATATCAAACTACCACTTAATGGCTAAATGCAGTCTCAGCATGAGATCAGAGAGTGAAAAGCAGTGAGCAGTTGATCAGTATTCCTCATTAGTTCTAAACAGAAGTCACCTTAGTCTTTTTAGAAAATGGATGAATAAGCAAAAACATCTCATGCCCATCTTGTGCTCTACTGATATTCTTATTCTATAATTATCTGAGATTGAGGTTTAAAACAAAATATTTACTTACTACCAGTTTTTAATTTTTTTTTCTCTGGCTCATTCACCTATGGTATTGGGAACAGGTGTCCATGGATTCTGGGGAGCTGCAGGAAGCCGAGGGTGGTGTCATTTTGCAGAGCACTTGATGCATATGGATCACATGTGGTAGGCAAATTGTAGGGTGGGGAGCCCAGTGCAGAGCTATTTGTTTGTTGCAGGCTGGGATTTTATCTTTGTTTGCTTTGTGGGTGTTTTCCCACCTTCCCCCCACCCCCAGTTCCCTTGAGCAGATTTCAGCTTCTCTGTCTTAGCTACATGTGGCTTCAATTACCCTGAGCGTTTGTGTGGCTCAGTGTTGAAGGAAAGGCTCCGGATCATTACTGTGAAATGTGTTTGATCTCCTCTCGCCTTTCCATTTGAAATGGAAATAACTGCTCTCGTTAGCTCCTCAGGTCCTCAAGTAATCGTCCCACCGGTTCTTTCGGTTCCTTCGGCAGACTCCCTCCCCCTGCACCACTCGGGAGAGCTAGTGATTAGCCTACTTCACCTCAGCAAGAGGTTTTTTCCCTTTCTCCTAGTGTCATTTTGATCCAGATTTGATAATTTCTTGTTCTTCATGCTGCCAGCAAGTTCCTCTTTTCAGTGGTCCCTGCTTTTGCCCTCCTGACTCTCAGGATGTGTTTACCTTTGCTTTATCCTCACAGCAGAAATAGAATTTCCTCCCTTTATGACTTCTCAGGACTGTATGAAGAAACAAGATTGCCTGGAAATTCACTCTCCTGTCTTTTTACTTGGGTCTTCCCTTCACTGGCACAAATGGTTGAAGATGGTCCTTTTTACTGGTGGTTGGTTGGTTGGTCATCCTCTTCACTGCCTTTTTGTCTTCCAGCCAGAAATTATTTGGCAGACTCAGTTACTGTATTACTCCAGCTCAGCAGCATGGAGAGGATGTGTTTGTGTGTTAATCTCTCCCACTAAGGCAACCTTTCAAAAGAGGTCTCTTGCTACAACTGCAAGCCAGGGAAAGAGAAGGGAATGAGTTTGTGGTGCTGGAGAAGAAGAGCTTGACTTTCTCCATCATAATTTAAAAAAATTCTAACTGTCACAGCATTTGAAAATGCTTAATGCAAAAAGGACCACCAGTTTTTCAGTTTCTGTAGAGATCCCTGAAAGGAATGCTTTATCCCTCTAGTGTAATCTTTTTCCCACCTCATGATCACCTCCTTGCTTTTTCTCTCACTAGTCCCTTATTCCCTTCCTTTCCCCTCACAGCCCTCCCCCGTTAGGCTGCTGGACCTGCTTTCTGCAATATCCTTGGCTCCCATAGCATGAGAGATCATCAGCTGGAGCAGGCACTCTGCAGCCTGCCTCCAACTCCACAGCAGATCCATGTGCAGGTTTTCTTGGGCTGCACATCAGCATGGAGGAGCAGCAAAGGAGCCTCCTCAGGCACAAGAGCACCTGCTGCAACCCAAAAGCCCCATATTCATCTCGGCAGAACATAATTAACTCTGCTCATGAACACTCTCTTATCTGAAACACAGAAGAAAAATGAGCTGTGGTGAAGGGAGATGGGAGAGGGAAAAAAATGAAAAAGAAAAAAAAAAAGGAAAAAATCTCTCTCCCTGTTGACGTTTGGCAGTGTAGCAAGGCAGCAGATGGACAGCCAGCATCCCATGGTCCTGGCAGGCACAGACCAGCCGACCCGTGCTGCATCCCCAGCATTTGTTCACAGCCAGGCAGGGTCAGGCCCCTTGCTCCCCTTAGGGGATTGGAGAGCACTGATGCTCAGCAAGGCAGCTTGTGACTGATGCCTCCTGCCTCTGTGAGGTCCTGGCTGCATGTAGCATCCTTCTCCTAATGTGGGAGATCATTACTGCCTCCCACCCTCTCCTTCCAACACAGCCCGTCTCTCCTAAGGGGGAGTTTCCCCCTTTCTCTGAAGATGGGGATGCTTACCAGTCTGAAGTGTGTGTAAGGATCTGCACAGTGCAGTGCACATGGTATTGTTTCACATGCAATATTCTTTCCTGACTCTGGTTGTTGAAAACAAGGCCCCACTAGCCATTTCCAGCAAACAGTAAGTCTATTTTTGAAAGAATATGGCCATTTGAGTTCTTTTCCCATGGCTTTGAATACTTTCTCTTGGTGGTTTCCCTCTAAGCAGGTGTTTCTTCCTCTGGCGGCAGCAGGGTGTGCTGGTCCCTCTCTGTCCAGCACGCCCGCCGCAGGATGAGGATGACAGGCCGGATGGCTGAGGCTCAGCACATGGGAATGAGGCACTGGATGCTTCTCCGGGATGTCGGAGCTACTGAGCACATCGGTTTCCCGCATGCTCGCTGTCACACTTGCCAGCTGAATGCACGGGAGCTCGCTGTGGGCTGCCCCTCCGGTCCCAGCCCAACCTGATAATTGATGCGGTAATCCTCTGGATTTCCTCATTAGCAGCCGCTAATGGCCGTCGCGTTAGCAGTGAGCAGTGCGAGCAGCGCGATTCAATTAAGCCTCTAATAAACCCATTGTAAACGGCAATAGCCGCGGAGTTCAAAGGCAGGATTACAGAAACTCTTCCCAATGGTTTGCGACAGCAGCTGGGTGCGCGACTCCCTCCCATTAATTAACTGCAATGGCCTGAATGACTTGGAAAGCCACTGCGCTGGCTGGTGGGAGGCCAGGGGACGTGAGGAGGGAGGCAGGGGGGCTGTGATCCCTGCAGCCCGCCCGTCAGAGCCCTGCCCTCCCTGCCAAGGCTCCGGGCCCGAGCGCGGCGCGGGGCGGGCTGGCAGCCGCCGCCGGGCAGGCACGGGCCGCGCACGGCACCGGTCACTCTGTGCGCTGCTCCGGAGCACATCGTGGTTCCCTCTGTTATGTGTAGTAAATATAATTCGCGCCATTCCTTGTATGAAATATGTAATACTGGATGCTTGTTAAATCATGCCTGTTGTATTAGTTCCTCCCCCCCCTCCTCCCCCTTTTTGTAGGTAAGACTTGAGTGTATACTGGAAACTGATTTACAAGTAAACAGATGTGGCTCGGCCGGGAGATGGGCCATTGTCTGCTGATCGTCTGTGCTGATCGTCCAAGATGGATATCATGGAAATACTCAGACAGATCCATGTGAATGAAGCCTTCCCGTAAACACCCAACATTGAATTTTTCTACTCATCACCAAAAAGAAATCCTTATTAACATATGGACTCCAAATAGAAGAAAGGACTGATTGCTAAAACCTTGGCCTCAGGCAGAATTTTCCCTATAAAAACCGCCTGTGCCAGGATGGAGGTGTGTGGGCATAGGGGAAAACCTCTGCTGAGGCTGACTCCTTGTTGCACACCCAGGGTCGACCCCGGGCTCGGCTCTGTCCTTTCTGTGTGGCTGGCTAGATAGAATTTGACCGCTAATAAAATTATTTTTATTTTTTAATCTGGCTAAAATAAACTCTCGTTTATAACACCTCGCACGCTTAATTTGAAGTGGCTTGGCAGGTGATTTTCATAGATAATTTGTGGCCTGTCACTCATCCAGAAGACACTGCAGTGAGCAGGGCTAAGCAGAAATGTCCCACTGAAAACTTCTTCATTCCAACGGTTGTGTAGTTTATTGTTTTGCTATTCCTTGCATAAAAGTTGGAATAATCTTGTAAAAGGCCTTTTTGGAGAATATGAGATAAGAAAACTTAAATATGAAAAAAAAAATCAGAAATTGCCTGAATTGCATTTGAAAAGATTTTTTCTTTAGAGAATCTTCTTCACTATTTATTCACATTATTAATAATGTGAAGATTATACATGCTGACATCAGAACTTAAAAGACTAAAACTGGAAAATTAAAGAAAAAAGAAATAAGAGAACTGAAAACATGATTTTGAAATGTTTAAGTAATTGAAATATTACCATGTTCTATTTCTTGAGAAATATGGCATATTAATTTCAATTTCTAATTGTTTTAATTAATTTTATTCTGCATTTGCATTAATTAGACCGGGCAGGTAGGTCACATAATAGGTCTTTGTTCTTTTGTTGGATGTGTGTGATTCCTGGAATCAAGTTTCTCATGTAAATCCTACCTACAGAGGATATGAAATCTCTCTTATCACATCTCCTTTAGAACTCATTTAAAACGTTGCTGGTTCTGCACACAACTGAACTCATGTCCTAGAAACCTTATGAAAATGACCACAGATAGGGTACTAACAGGCAAAACTATTTCATAATTGAAAGTAAAGCTTCCAGCTGATAATTTTTTGCCTTTCCCATCTCCCCCCACCCAATGCTTTCTTTGGTTCTGCAGCCTCCTGGTTCTACAGCCTTCAGACTTTGCCTCACCTTGAAGACACATCTTGCATGAGCCATATCTCAGGCAAACACAGCAGGAGCCCAGGGCCACGTGTGCACTGCCGAGTGCCCATCTTTTGTCCAGGCTCACTGGCTCACAGCCCTGCTGTCTACACCTAAAGGTCTGATCTGATGGTGTTTAACACCAGGGTTTACCCAGCCACGGCCAAGGGTGAGTTGGGAGGGGCTGTTAACAATAGAGTACAAGGGCTTGATCTGCAGTCAATCTCAAATGCTTCTGAATCAACTGGACACTCTCTTTTTGCAACCAGGGATTCCAGTATGTTTTATGGGCATGGGATATAAATGCATCATCATGCAGTTCTCCTTCCAGGCTTGACAATACAATGACCTTCTCTGGACAATTCCCAGTACACAGAGAGAGTATGGAAGAGCTGTTAGCACTTGGTGAACCTGCTCTGGCTGGAATTTCAAGGTAATGACTTCTTGACACCTCCTCTGTGTCCCCAGGAGAAAAATCTATTTACCACTGCATCTGACTCAGCCCAGGAATAATAGCAGCCTTTTATTCTCTGCCAGTAATGCCCTGGGCAAAGCTCTTAACCTCCTTGTTGATGCATACAAATCTAAAAAGACTCCATAAGAAGAAATGTAAGTTTTCTATAAAAATACAAGGCCTACACATAGCAAAATAGAAAGAGAGAAGGAGAAGAAAAGGAGCTTGACAAGAAGGCAAGCTGGTCCAAACCCAGCAGCAGGAACCTTAGCTCCACTTGCCACAAAACTTAAGGGCAGGTATAGTTCTCCTCACTCCCGTGTGAGAAAGTGAAGCTACCTGTCTTTCATACATACTCTCACTCTTTCTTTCCCTACCACTCCTATATTTACTCAGTCATTCTGGCTGCAACAGTCTTAAAGTTATGATTGGATACTCTTCTGGATTTTGAGGGACCCCTGGGCAGGTAATCCCTACTTATTGAAATTGAGAGTTGAGCAATTTGAGGATGTTGAGTAAATTAACAAGAGATTGAATAAAGATATGATTTTCTGTTAATGTAGAAATCTTGTTTTACATTTTTAAGGAACTCTTTAACCAAATATGTTCACTTGCACAACCATGTGCTTTCATTTTCTGTCAAACAGGATTCTGACTTCATGTATTGTGATCTGTGTGTGCCTCACTGGGATTTTGGACCTTAGCCTGTGTGTTTGCCAACCTTGACCTTGGAGATCCTCAATGTATAGGCACTATTTGAATTTGCTTCTCCAAATCCCTTTAATTTTTTTCATCACTGAATGTACATGTGGCTGTCAGTCACATGCAAAAAAAAACATGTAATACAGAGGAGAGAGGGCTGCAGCACTAAGAGAAGTTCTCCTTGGGCTGGAAAAGGTCAGCCTTCTGTGCCCACCCTAGAAAGATGGTTTTGATGCTGCACGAGTGTATCAGAAATCAGGGCAGAACAGTTCAGGGGGCCAGGCAGGATGGGGACAAAGCGTAGGAAGGTAACTCTTCCTTAAATTATACCCTTGGAGTGCATGTCAGCAAGGACAACACTGAACAACTCTGAGTTGTAACCTTGCCTCTGGGTGCCTGTCACCACCTCCAGTTTCTGTCTTGTCTTTTTTCCCTTGCCCTTACTTCCTGCACTCTTTTGTTCTCTTAATTCTTGCTTCTGAAGAACACCGCAGCATTCATATGTAAATTGCACCTAGAGCTGCAAGGGGGAGTGTGTCTCAAGGAGATATACACGCCATCCTCTTCCCGTTGCATTTTCCACTCCTCTCTCACGGTCTAGGATAAGAGGCAGGGATAGGACGTGTGCGGGATGGGGAGATCCCACGCATGGCCTCCTCCTGCATTTCCTTTGCACCTCTGCCTCCATGCTCCCTGTTTCTGCAGTTAGCAATTAAAGCTGTCATCTCTCATCGCACTCACAGCGGGCGGGGCGGTCGCTGCTGCAGGTACCGCCCTGCACCAGGGTCATCCCAGGCACCAGTCTGTCACAGCCCAGAGCTGCAAGGCTGTCCCATTCCTTTGACACAAATGTGATGACTGTCATAGTGTCGTTTGTATAGGTCTAAGTCAAGCGGAAAAATCACATACAGACACACACATGGAGTGATTTTTAATTTTTTTTTTCCTCCCAGGAAAGGGATTTTCAGGAGAAGTCTCCCCCGGGGGACTGGAAACAGAATTTCTTCATGTGTAGGCAGTGTGCTGGCAGGTTTTTTTCACTTTCATTCACTCCCTAGATAGGTTACTGGGGGCTGAGAGCTACTGCTCTTCTCTTCCCTGTCATCTCTTAGCCAGATAATCAGCTTCAAAAATCAAAGATTTCTGTCCTGCAAGTCAATGGAGCAAAGCTATGTAGTGCACCCTGAAAAAGGAGAAGAGATCTACCTGGACAGCTCTCCTATTCTGCTGGGTGCTGATGCATTTATTCTCACCACACACCATCGTCCAGATTTAGCTTATTCAGCCATGGCAACCCAGCTGCCTGGGACCTGCGCTGTATTTTCTCCCAGGCTGTGTATGGCGTGTTCCCTCTGCTGTGCTCCTCCTTGCCCCTTCTTGAGGAGCAGGCTCTGAATTCGGCAGAGCTTCAGGAACGTTTCGCACCAGCTACTCACCCTTTCAGTCAGTGCTGCCAAGGTTTCTGGACTGCAATATCAGTACAGCTGGCTGGAGACAATCACCTTTCTGAGCCCAAGGGATGGTCGTGCAATATGAATGAGGTGTTACTTTGTGACGATGCTGGCTTTCCCAGCAAGCAATACTCCGTGCCAGAGCACTACAGAGGTGAGAGGAGCAGCAGCACCTGCAAGCCCTGCATAGACCCAGGGTGCCATGATAGGAAATGCTGAATGCTCCCTGGGATCACCCACTCATCCATTGGTAACATTAAGAAATCTGATGCTGATTATTGGCAACTGTTTTGACTCTTGTTGCAGTTGCTGGTCACTGATGTATCTGATTGTGGGCCCCAATCCAGAGTGCCTTCAGATTAGGGGAGACTTCCCTATATGTTTAGCAGATTCTGGCTCAGAGGCATGCTGCCAGAAAGAGAACACTGGGCTGTCTGTGCTTTGCCTGTTAAGGTGGCTAACCCTCTGCTGACAGGGCCTGAGCAGCCCTGTGGTGAACCTGCAGGATACAGGACTGATGCAAAGGGTGATGCACCAGTGGACCAATGGAAGGAGTGGAGGGATCTGAGCAAAGGATTTCATCCTGCAGTAGGACTGAGATCAGCTTTTGATGAGTGGATGGGTGGATGCAATACAGTAAAGCCCTTTTCTCTGCAATGCATCTGAGATAGCTGAATGAGAAGGAGGTTTTTAAATGCTATTTCTTTGCAGCAAGGCTGAGCACAGCTTTCATGGCTGGATGCAGAGATGGGGCAGCACTGGCTCTGGTTACACTGAGAGCAAGGGATGGAAGTAGGCTTGCAAGGAGATGTGATTCTCAGCAATGTCAGGTGTATGAAATACCCATTTATTAGGAAAGAAGCAGCAGTTTTATGCTTTTGATGTCAACTACTGATTTACAGTGATTTATATCAACAGCTACAACCTGTATCTACATAAGATTTCTCACAGAACTGTCAGGGCTCTGTATAGGAGAGGAAAAAACAGTCTTAGGCTAAAATTGAAAAATCACAGAGCCAGGTTCTTTGCAGGATTCTGCCAAAGCCTCCTGTATTTAGCCTCCCATTTAGAAAGGTTGTTTTAAGCTTAGCCCTTCATGCCTGAGTTTCTCCAGCTCTGAAATGGGGACAATAACACTTTTCATCTTCACACAGAGAGGTGGGTGATGGAAACTTCATGAGATGTGATTAAAAAGAAAGAAAGGGTTTAAGATCTTGCTATAGGAAATGCACAGCTCCTAGCAATAACATCCCTTGGGTGAAAGAGCACACCAAAATCTTTAGTAATCCTGCCTTGCTCTGTGCCTGTCTCCAATGAAGAGACACTCTGTCTCAGTCTGGATTAGATAGATATGCCCAGGCCAGGATGCATTCCTTCAATCACTGCTATTTGCATGACCTGATACTTAAAGAAGCCAAACAGGCAGGGTGGATGCAGAGCCCCAACCACAAGGATAGGGCTGTCAGGGCCCATGCATAGCTGTGATCTCTACTAGAAACTAATGTGCACCCCTAACAGGCCCCTTGTGCCTGCAGAGTGTGTATTCTCCTGTTTCTCTCAGAGCCCAGTGCCTAAGAGGCAGCACTGCTCCCTGGGGGAACCCTGGCTGACAAGCCTGGCTGGTGCCAAAGTATTGGAAAGGGGCTGTGTGTGTCACAGGGAGTGAAGGTTTCTGTTTTCCCAACCAGGTGGTATGTGGGAGGGGAAGGCTCTGTCCATAGTTCACCTGTGTGTCTTCCAGCTGGGATGTTGATTTTTTTTTAACTGTGGTTGTATGTTTTTTTAAGCCCCACTGAATAAATTAACCACTTTGGAACATTAAACATGATTTACTAAAACAGAGCCAAGAGAAGACATTATTTTTTTGCTCACAATAGCCATAGTTGGACTCTCCCAGTATAAGCAGGGAAAATGACTGATTTTCCTTTACTCTGTCAGGTCCAGAGAGCAATCTTGCTTCTCATTTCAGGATGACAGTGAAAAAACATGGTCAGTAAGAACAGATTTGTCGAGCTCAGCAGATCTTCCTTTATCTTAATGTCCAGATTCTGCCAGCCCAGAAATTACTTGTCTAAACCAGGCCTTTTAATTACTCCCTTTGTGCAGTTCTGGGAGAAGCATCCTAAGTTTAAGCTACTTGAGGGCATTCCAGCCTGCTGCAGCTCTTACCCATGGCTGATAGGGTCTCCAGCCAAGAGCGGGGAGGTTGCTGGCTGCAGTGAGCAAGCTGATACATGTGTTTTGTCCCACAGTGGACTGTGGTGAAGATACAAGAGTGTTATGTGATACAAGAGTGTTATGTGAAGCTGTATTATGATGGTATTAGATAACAGTGCTCTGCATAGAAATTCTCTCCCAGGCAAAGAGCTATGTGGCTCAGAGCACCATGTTGGCTCTGCATCATCAGAGATGGTAAACAGATGAAAAGCCTTTAATCTATATGTCTTGAAGTTGGCCACAAGTAGAAAATATTGATTTGTGGTAAAAAATATAATTTCTAAATTAATTGAAGAAAGATATCATTCTGCCTGAAGCTGTTCCATTTGCATAAGAATGAGATCACCTTAGACAAGAACAAAGAGACCCTTATACATAGTGAATTGTGCTAAAAACCCCCACAAATTAGCTGGAGGTGGGAGAGCTGAACAGCCACTGACAGGACAAAATTAGCTAGTCTGCATCGTAACTGTTATAGAAATAACAAGGAGGAAAGAAAACAGATCTTGAAAGAAAACAGATCTTTGAAGAAAACATGGATTTTTTTCTCTGGAAAATAGACTCATTAAGTACATTTTGGCACACTTCACTTGATTGATAAATGACCTAACAAAACATGCAGCACTATCTGCCTGTCCCATTCTTGGCGTGGCGCACACAGCAATTTGCAGAACTCTTTAACATTCCCCAGCAAAGGTGTTCCCATCTCCACTTTTACCCATAGGTCTATTTATTGAAATGTTTATGTCCATGCAAGAGGCAGGTTTTAAAGTATCTCTGGCACATTGCCTGCCTAACTTATCAGTTACAGGCATCTGATTTTGCAAATTGTACTGTGGGCTGCTGTACATTCAACCTTCTAGGTTACAGCTTTGCTTCAGCAATTCCCAGCAACAGACACAGGCAGAGGCAGTTTTGACCTCCAGGGAGCATCAACACAACCTGCAAACATTCCTGGGTTCACATGGACACTTAGCAGCTGGGCCGGGGTGGGCGAAGCTCCCCTGCCTGCTAGCAAATCCACAACTGAGATAACTCAGGAGCAAGCTTTTCTCACTGAGCCCATATGCTGCAGCCTCTTTCCCCAACATTTGCTTTGAACAAGTGCTTGAACACATGCTTAGCATGGCTAGTGGATATGCCTGTCTCTTGTGAGGTCTCTCAGGAGGTCTGTGGCAGACCTCAGAGTTGGACCCAGGTGTCTGGGAACGGACCCAAATTTAGGGCTCTGCATCACTGGAGCAGACCAAGGTGACAGCTAGTAGAAGAGCTAGTAGCTGCTGCAGGCAGCTCTTCCTCATACACACACACTGTTCTTTTCTTCATACACACACACACACACACACACACACACACACACACACACACACACACACACACAGACACAGCCTCTCACCTCAAGTCTAAACTCTGACAAAACTATTCCTGGCTGCCAATCAGGCAAATTTCATAGGGATGGGGAAAGGGAAAGAAAAAAACAATAAAACACCAAACCCTTATATTTTTTCATGGCAAATGTTTGCTCAGCTCTACTTCTGGCTATGACTAAGAATATTTCATACTCAAATAATCCTGTTAACTTTTCAATACCAACTGTACAACCCACAGAGTATACAAAACCCCTTCTGGGATTCTTTATCATCACAGTTACAACTACAGAAGACATTTGTCCTGCTGGTGAAAGGCACTAAAATCACATGATCATCTAAAGTCCTTCCAGCCCTTTTCAGGCTATGAAAGATATAACTGATTCACAAGTGAGACAAAGCCTCATTGTTTCTCCCTTTATGTGGCTCTCCCTGGGAGTTTCTTTGTAGAAATTGTGTGGGTGGGGGTATTAACCACTTCAGAGAGGTGGCAGGTGTAAAGGGAAGCAGTAGGGGACCCTTCAATCAATGCCCTTCTGAAATCGTCTTATTCTGGGATTTTTTTCATTGCTGCAGTCTCCCACATCTCCATGCCCTGGGGATACCTGCTGCCTCTGGAGCTGTGTTTGGCACCAGGAGACTGCTCTGAGCTGTGCAAACTGTTGCTCAGGGCTTGGGAAGCATTAGAAGAGAAGAAGGCTGCTACTGGGCATTTGGTGGCTGGAGAAACTGTTATTGATGCCTACTGGCTGCTCTTCCCAAGCCCTCTGATTTGCTGCTGTCACTGTGTGTGTGCTGGCTGTCAAGCCTGCTCCTGAGTGAGGGAAACACATCTTGGGTTGTTTGGGAATATTTATCTAAGCTGGTTTATATAAGCAGAGCTGTGCTAGTGAGTGCCAAGGATGCTTCTCTGCTGCCAGTTCTAGAGCATGGTGATTTCTTAATCTTTCTGAGTTGTACCCATAAAAGTGTGCCCAAGTGCAGCCTTTGGGTGCCTATGGGAGTAACTGTGGCTTAACTCCATTCAGGGGCATGCAGATTTGTCTGGGTGAGGCTGCTCCTGCTACATGTGAGTGTCCAGGCCTTGTCATGAGTGGCAAAACTTGCACATGAGAAACTAGGGGAGTGTGTGGCTACTTAGCAGGTGGACATGCTATGACCCAGGTGCATTGGTAACAAAAGCTGAGCTGACCCAGTTTAAAGACCTAAAGGGAGAAAATGTTAAGTTCAAAGGTGTTTTAGGATTTTCTTAAGTGTGAATACTGCTGTGATATGCAGGTGATGTATGGGTCATTTCTGCTGACTGCAGTGATTTATCCAGTGATCCTATGCACAGGAAATCCATACACCTCTTAGATGCCAAAATTACCTTCTGTGGCTTCGCTACAAATCTGAGTGCAAACCCTGAATCCATATCCTTACCTCAAAAAAGGGCATTTCACTAGCAGTCTCTTCCTAGTACTGACTTCTAGATTTATGTTAAATAGATTTAAATAAATGTTTGGCATGAAAATAATCTTGGGCAAGACAGACTGCTTGACAGAGCAAGCAGAAGCCTAGCTCTTGTTTTGCCCAAATCTCTAAGTTATGGGCCATTACTGCTGTTTTTCCTCCCAAATGGAGTCTCACAATGCAGTGCTGTTTCCCTCACACCTGAGGCTGGAGTGTGGGACCAAGTCTCACAAGGAGCTGGTCCTGCATCCAGGCACTGCCTCACTGCTATAAGGTCACTCTGACATCTACAGGAAGCTCTGGGCTGCTCTCCTGAGCATAGAGTATTGAGGTCAGACCTGTGAGACTTGCTCAGGAAGGACAGGCTCACTCTTGAGTCCTTTGACAACATTATGCTCCCTAATTTAAGTGGGTCCTACAACTCTCACATATAAAATCTGTCTGTGCTGTCCATACGTGCAGTTTATCCACAGGCTCCAGTCTGATTCATGCTATGAGAAGTCTCTTCAGGCCTGAGAGAGATTACCAGCAGATGCTCAGTTGAAGTGGGTCACTCTGGCCATTGAGGCTATGTGAGGTGCAGTGGGAACCCAGCAGGAAAGCAGTTTGGGCAGGGTCCTGGGTAGTGACTCAGCACAAGGGAGGGGAGGTAGGGAGCATCTGGATGTAGCAACTCATTCAAACATATATCGTATCTATATGTAAACCTTTAAACTTCTGGACAAGATGTTCACTTGACATGACCAAACCTGCAGGATCTTCTTGTTGAATGCCCAAAGTTCACCTGGATTTTCAAATTTCAGGTTGTGTTTACTGCAAGCAGTAAACCTGGGAGCAGCAGGACTTACAGCTATCCAAATTGTTAAATGCAAACTGTTAGGTAAATGGTACAAGGAATAAATTATGCAGGCCATCCAAATGAGTATTGTTTTAGGGCACTGACAATTAAACTCTTGAAAGTTTAAAATATGCTCTCTAAGTGAAAAGGGAGATGTAACTCAGTATCCTTTTCTGCAGAAGGTGTGTTCAGGTCTGGCTCTTTACATTGGTAAAGGCACAAGTACAGACACTGTCAGGATCCTGTGGTGTTAAACATTTTTCTCATCCGGCATAAATGTGACCCTTTTCACCCTCATGCTATCTCAGAGCACACATATAAAAGCTGCCAGCTCAGGTGCCCACTGCAGGGGAGGGGAAAAGAGTCATGGAACAGGAACTAGAACAGCTGATACAAATTATCTCTCAAATTGGAGCAAATGCTCCCAGAAATGTCACCTATTAAAAGATCAACTAATAAGTTCCTGCTGCAGCCCAAATAACTCAAGATATTAAAAAAAAAAAAAAAAAATCAGATAGTCCTCAGGTGCAATTTTTTCCTGAGCTTTGAATTCTGGGGTTTATCAGTTTTGTACTAACTGTAATTGATGAGGCTCTGGGCAATATTTATTTCAAAAACCTGCTGGATCCCCTTGAAAACCTGGACTTATCTGGAGAACAGACATGTGACTCCTTCCTCTTGCCAAATCAAGATGAGAACCATAGGAGATAGCCAGTGACTACTGGATGCCAGGGCTGGGGGGGTGCTTTGCTGATTCTTCACTTGATGATTTAGTATAGGTTAAGCTGAAAATGCAGTAAACATAATGCCCTGGAGCCTGAAAGAACAGTATGGTTTGGATGAGGTTACAAGATGAGCATCTTGGCCGCAAAAGCCTTAAAATAAGTATGGTTTGACTGTATCCTAATGGGTAGATTTAATTTTCTTTGAGTGACTCCTGATCTCTTTTCAAATTCATGTTTATAATCATTGTGAAACCTACAACTTTCATAATTATAAATATTGGCTATTTTAAGGTTTATGGTCTCTTCCTGTCACACATTTCTTGTTTTTCCTGAGGAAAATTTATTCCTGTGGCTACTAACTGTGAACTTGGAAGGTCTTTACCATCCTGGCACAGGTAAGGATCTCATTGGTAAAAAGATTAACTATGGAACCAACCTATCAGAGAACAGCTAAATGATAAAGCAAACCTCTGCAGAGGCTTCTTAGACCTAATGATAGTGACACCAAGCTCTAAACTGGAGGCTGTAGAGTCCAAATGCCATTTGAGTCCAGCTGGTTGATAGGATGATGTCTACTTGTGTAGCTCTTGATTGTAGCCTTAGCTGACTATCTTCTGGTCATCTGCCTCCTGACTCGGGGCAGATGCCACTATGGCCTAGAACCAGGTAAGGATGAGTATGTGCTGTCTGCAGTAGCCTGGCATGAGAAAAGCAGGTTTTCCTGGCCAAGCCCTCCAAGACTCCTTGTAAATCAGCAGTTAGCACCAGGGCCTATCATTAAGATGCTAAACAAGGAGTGATGTGTTAATGCCAATCATATCATAACAGAAAGCAGCATGTCCAGGTAGGCTACAATGAAGTACAACATGTCCACACAAAGGGTTTGCAGTTGGGCTGGGGAGAGCGCCCTAGCTGAGACACAGTAGCAATCTGTATCACCCATCTGGTAAGTAAGATCATTTTCTGTCTGCATATATCATAGCTGGCACAGACGTTGCCACAGATCCCTGCTGTGGTAGCTTGGTGGCCTTTGGCTGCTGATGCAGGAGGACTCACTTCTGGGGTTAGACTGTCACCCACATAACCTAGTTTTAAGTCAGTAGGGATGTTTTTGCAGGAGCAGCAGTTGCACCTGTATGTTGCAGTGCAGATGTGCCTGTAATCATGAAGGGGTTGGAAGAAGATGTTTTTCTTCTCCTGTAGTGTAGAGGGTAACATAAATGGTTGTTTAAACAGAGTTACAGCTTTCTGTGTGGGTGAATTGCTGATGGTGTTTATTGTAAATATTACACCTGGAGAGAAGCATCACAGCAGAGACTCTTCCCTCTCCTTCCAAGCACCATGCAAGGGAAATACTGCCAGAAGATTAATACTTCAGTACCTCTGACCTGCTACCTTCTCTGGCATATTCTGTTTAAGAGCAGCATTGATACAGACACTTGCAGAGCTACCTGGGAGGCCTGCTGCCACTGCACCCTTTGAGCACTGAGCTCCAGCTGAACTGAAAGCCAGATTTCAGGTGAATTGCAAGTGGGGCTAATGCAAGTGGCTCTGGTCTTGTCTGACCCAGACCCACCAGGTCACATAAACAAGATGAATTAATACCTAAGTTTACACATGAAGAAAAGAAGTGTTGTTTATTCAACACAGTATGCAGAACAAGATGCTCTGCTTTTTGTATTTAATAGATAAAATTGCTTTTGCCCTGCAGAATGGCCACTTGCCTTCCTGATGTTGTATGGACAACAGGTGGCCACTGGAACTCCATTACTCTCTAAAGCTTTTGCTCTAGCTTTTTCACAATCTGTTGCACAAATAATTGACTATGTTGGGGTGCTTCCTGGGAAGCTACCTCTCCTGCAATCTCCTAGTTGGATTATTCTCAAGTTACCACCAAGGAAGTCTTAAATTCCCTGTGGCCAATATGCCAGTCCTGTAAGGGTGCCTTGGTGATTCCAGGGTGGCACATCCTGGAGGGAACAATGTAGTATCAGGGGACATCCCACACCATCCTTGAGATAACAGCAGGGTTTGTACTCCTGACTGGGAAAGAGAATTTTGACTAGTCATCTGGGGAGATGCAATTGTTTGTCACCACTCTTCCCTCCAGATCCTTGCCAGTACAGGAACAAATAATTTGTTCTTTTTCTCTGTAGTGATGTCTCTGCCAGGGGCAGAATAAAAGGGAAATAACAGGGTATATGGAGCCAAGAGGCAGGAGAGTATCTGTGCAGTGCCAGCCAAACCGACCCAGTGCAATATATTAGGGGAGGACTAGAGCCAAGAGCTTTAATCCACAGTAGCTGTGATGCACCATGTATCCAAAGGCTTGTACAAAGACGCCTCTTCTTCAGATCAGCCTGCTTCCGTGGAAAAAGAAAACTGTCAAGGCTCTCTGTAGTCCCTGTCTTTATAGCATCTTTAGGGACATTTCTTGAGGAACATAGCTCTTTCTGTGAATGTTAAGCCTCAAAGTTGGCTGAATGAATGGTAGAGAACAAGGTCATAGCCTTCTGCTCCCCTCCCCTGACACTCTCACTTGACTGACACCATGAAACTAGATGCTAATAAGTCAGCAATCAGCCATGCCCTTCTGAATAATCTTCTGTTCCCCTACATTATATCTTCTAACATTGGTGATTTAATATAATTTATGCTAGACAAGGGAAGGTTTGGAATTCATGGCCTATAGGAATGCATGGTCTTACTATGCAAGTCTCCCCTGCATCTGAAAGAACTCTGCCTAAAGTAATTGTTGCCCTGAATTTAGGATTACTGCTGGAATAAGTTAAAACCGACAAACCAAGTTGCCTGATGCATGGCAGAGGGGGCTGGAGCCATGCGGTCTTTGCTTTCGCCTCACTGCGCTAATAATGTTTTACGCAGGCAAACTGTGCTAATCCCAGAGCGGATGGAACTCTCACCGGGAAGGACACTGCCTGCCACTTCTGTATAATGGAGATGGAGTATTTAGACACACACAGGCTTACATAATTTTCCTGACTAAGTGACTTCCTCTTTGATAATGTATAAATCAGATGTACCTTAAATTGCCCTCTTGTTTTCATGAAAGCCTGTGCAAAGCTGTACAAGCTAGGGATAATGATCCATTGATATATGAGGGAACTTAACTTCCCAGAAAGGGGGGGAATAGTCCAGGCAATATTCTCATAAAAGGCAAAGAAAAAGCCTTTACAAAGGCTCACCCAATACCCCAATACTGGTTTTGGTTATGGTGTAGTCTTCCCATGGAGGAAAAGGATATTTTGGTAGGGATGATTTCTGCCTCACTGTCTTGGAGGGGAGGCAAATACATGCACCTAGTGAGTGGGAACAGAAGTACTTGCTGAGCCATGACATAGTGTTAATCTCTCTCTGTCCTCTTCAGTGAATATCTGCTGGTTTCCATCAAATGCTTGTTGCTGTAGAAGGATGGATTTGAAATCTGATGGTGAATGGGCTTAGGGAAACATTGATTGGTATGATGAACATCTGGTCAAATGACACACAGGCAGAGATGCTGCAGTTTTCTACACAATATTCCTGCAGAAGAGGTCATACTTTATCCAAAGAGAGCTGTGTTTGAGCCAGTAATGTGTCCATAGGTCTCATGAGTTTAATTTGTAAAACGTATTCCCAGATGTTATAAAAAGGCTGCAAATTGATGCCAGGCTACTGCATTTCTTGAGCTTCTGGGCGAAAAGGGCAGCTGTCACCAGCTTCCTAAACTCATCTCCAGCATGGCAATAGTGTATGTTGGCAAAGGTGGTGGCTTGTCACTCTCTTCTGTTTCCCCTGTCTTGCCTCTGCCTATGGTGTTAAATCCCAGTGAGAAAGTCAAAGGAATCTTTTTATATGTTTCTCTGTCATATTTTGGAAGGCTTATTGTGTCTGTTTCGGATCTTGCTCAGATGTAAACTATTTGTTTATCTCTTCACTGGTGTAAAGCACAGGGTTTTATGGATGTAGAATCAGTTCTTTACAACTCCTTAGGTAGAAGGCTTAATCCTCTCTTCAGGGTAGGGAAAGGCATATAGATAGAGCTTCAATGACTGACTAGAGTCCTAATTATGAGTAGAGAGTAGGGCTGAGATTAAAAATAAGGTTTGAATTCAGCCTCTTAATGAACAATCCTAGATCTTGCTGCCTCATTTTATGCAAATGTACAAGTAGCATATGTTTTACACAACGGATTCATCGTGTTGACTCATCGGAAGGAAGAGAAAAGGGACTGTGTCTGTATTACCCACTATCTGCCTTTTGTGATGCACTTTCCCTGTCTCTGTATCTTGAGCACCCTCCTTGCTCTGGTCTCAAAGTATGTTTGTGTGTTCATGAAGACAGATGAAAGTCCATGCAATCACACTTCAAAGGAAGGGGTAAAGGTGGAGAGGGAAGAAGGGGATTTTGGCAGGATGGAGCCAGTTGAGGAATCTGCTCCCTTGCCCTGGGAATGGCACAGATGGAAACACTGTCTGCCAGAGCCTGGACTGCATGTTCTGGGGGAGAAGAAGAAAGCCTATAAATTAGGGATTCTTCTTTGCTCTATTTTAACATTCATTTATTTGTTCTTCTCTTTCTTTCCCTTCATCCCTCCCTGCCATCAATGGCAAAACTAATGGCATCTTGTCGAAATCTGTTAATGCATCTGCTCTGCAGGTTCAGGTTATCAAAAGTATTAGCTAAGCCAGTCTGCAAACACTTGGCGAACATCTGTCTGCCATCACACAAAATACTCTGGGTGGCAGGGAAAATTAATAAACCTAATTGGTTATGAAGCAGTATTAGACGTTGACTAATATTGCGCTGGAATTCTTCCAGTATCCCCAAAGCTGTTGCACATACTCTCTCTGTGCATGGACCATGACTGTAAGGGAGTCTAGGAGAGATGTGCTCTGGATTTTCCAAGTCTTAAATATTGATGGTTGATGGCATTAATATGAAATTGCACCCTCTTCTCTCTAATGATTCCACTGGAGATGGCAATGGGTGACTTTCCCCAGTCCATAGATATTTAGAAATTGCTACTGGGCATGATTTTTTTTCCTCCCACTAAGAGAGTATATACTGCCTTTGAGCCTTTTTGCCATGAGTGGCAGAATCCTTGTTTATACGGGTAGTAGATACTAACTGTGACTCCAGTGTAAATCCTTTCCTTCCATCTCCCCTAAGAAATAAACCATAATTATCCAGACTGAAGATAGGAGAAGGATTCGTCAGATAGAAACCAAAGATGAGATATCTTTTTAGCAAATCGATAGATTTCTGAAGAGTTGAGTGGCACAGTGAGAGCTGTTGAAGGATTGGCAGAGAGGATTAACAACATGAATCTATCCAGCACGAGGCACAGCCACTTGCATTGACTCAGTCTCCTGGCTGCTGCTAAAAAACCTGAACAAGATGAGATAAAAAGACATTCCAGAACTGTCTCCCCTGTGGAGGGTCATACATGGTGGCTGAAAATCTGCATTCCACAGACTGCATTTAGACCAGGTTTTTACTCTTTTCTGACCTCAGTGAACCATGGCTGCCTCAGGGAAAAGGGGATGTAAGCAGGATAAAGAGGAAGAACTCCCAGGGAAATTGTGAAACAGCAGTCATGAAGAAGAAGCAGCTGTCCCATGCTGCTGAACAGGGGATCCTACTGTATTAACTCATTTCCTGCTTCTGGATCACCAAATGAATTCACTTTCCTAATCTGAAGCAATCTGTGACTTCTTTGATAGATCCTCCTACCTCTTCTGTGTGGTTATGCCCCAGGTTAGTGACCAGTTCCTCTTTGTGATCCAAAGCATCTTGTCTCACTCTAATGGCCCAGTGGGAGATGCTAAAGAATCATTGCTTTCTCCATAAACTGGAGAGAGTTGGCAACATTTTGATCTCACCCTTGGATCTCCACCAAACCTTTGTAGCACAGGGACTGAGGCTGGCAGCCTCAGTCCCCTACCTGCCAACTCCACCAATGATACTCAGGCTCCAATGAGGTGTCTGCTGTGACACTCCCTGCTTTTGCAAATAGGCTAAAAACACTACCCCTAGACTGAGGCTGGTTTTTAGATTTGCTTTCAGCATCCCTTTGGTGGCTGTAACATCCCTGTGTGTTAGGTGATTCCCCACTGGAGGGGTGCTAAGTCCTCAGGAGACTGCAGTTCATGGTCAGCTCCACAGACAATGCTTGCTTCAATTCTTGCCAGAACTTATCAGTGCCCTGAAACCATAACTGCTCCTATTTCTTCCCTTCAACACTGGCTTGCATGCTGGGAATATCTCTGTTCCCTCTGGCGGCCTCTCCCATCGTCCTGGTGCTCCCAGCCTCCTTGTCAGGCTGAGCACATAGGGTTCTGCTCCCCAGGTAGTTTTGTTCCTTGCCCACCTGAGTGCTGACGCTATGGTAAAAATAATTCTGCAAGGAAATGAGAGCACTGATTGGGATTTAAATAAAATTTACATAAAAGTCTGCCTTGAGTACTAATTAATTAGGTGTTAAAAGCCCCTGAAAAAACAGAAAGGGGGCTGGTCTGCCTTGCCACATGGGGAGAAGCTATTAGGAATCATAGAATACAGAATCATAGACTCATTTAGATTGGAAAAGAACCTTTAGATAAAGTCCAACTGTTAACTCAATACTACCACCACCAAACCAAGTAAGTTCAAGAGATTCATGCATATGTTTTATAAATGCCTTCAGGGATTGTGACTCTACCACTTTTCTAGGCAAGCTGTGACAGTGCTTGACAACTCCGTTGGTGAAGAAATTTCTCCTAATATAACAAGGAAAAAAAATTCCAATCTAAACATCGTCTGTCACAACTTGAGGGTGTTTCCTCATGCCCTACCAGGTCAGGCATACAGTTTGTCTGGTTCCTGTCCTCTCTGGGAGATATCTCTTTCTTCTCTTGTGCCCACCTGAGCAGCAAATCACCTTTCACTTTTACAGAGATACGCTTTCTTGGCCTATTGGCAGCCTACTGGTTGTGCGAAAATTGAGGGTTTGTCCCAAATTGGACATTTTGCCTCCAATAGAATTATAAGCATTTAAATCATCTCCAGAACAGAATTTTCTCTCCTTGCCCAGTGGTACACTCAAAGACTGTAACAGGTTGCTGCGCAAATCTGGAGTTACTTTATATGAGACAAAAACCTCTCCCTGCTCAGCTTTGAAAGTTAATCTCTTTAAGCTTTTTTTGTTAATTTTGCAGAGAGGTTTGGAGCTCACAAAATCCACAGGCAGAGGAGAATCCCTTGTTGTGCCATTAATTTTTCTCCACAGCTGATCATTAAGTACATGGGAGCTGCAATAAGCCTTGCTCTATCCCAGCCTTGGCATACACTACATACCTTGAAATCACAACAAATCCCCATATGGGAGTCCCTTTTCATCCTTTTTACTACTCAGTCATATAGACTCTGCAAATATTCTGCTCAAATTCTCTTTTCCAGCATTTGTCCCTGTACACATCTGTGCCCCCTAATATTTTGAAAGTTACAGTGTCTCTGGCACAGAGGTGTGCCTTTCTGACTTGTTTTGGTGTATGTAACAGAGGGAGATCTGTCCTGATCAATGTGTGGATGTGGACCTCTGAGGGTACCCACCCTGTGGTGGGCACATAGTGGATCACCTGAGCTTGGGCCACTGCAGTTCTGGAAAAGATGTAAACAGAGACCTTCATAGTTTTTTCAGTGCTATAGAGGTTAATTCCTCTGACAAATTCCAGGTGACATTACATGCTGCTTATCTAACCTCTTCTTTGCAGTAGCACTTGGCTATTGTTATGTTGTTTGGGATTTTTACCAGAATGGTAATGGTCCAAGACCTGGGGAACAAAGTCTAACAATCCAGATTAGAGTCCTTCAGTGCTGGATGCTGTCCAAAGACAGGAAAAACCAGCTGGAGCCTGGTTTCCTGGTTTCTTGGTTTCATTCTTTCTTTCTTTCTTTCTTTCTTTCTTTCTTTCTTTCTTTCTTTCTTTCTTTCTTTCTTTCTTTCTTTCTTTCTTTCTTTCTTTCTTTCTTTCTTTCTTTCTTTCTTTCTTTCTTTCTTTCTTTCTTTCTTTCTTTCTTTCTTTCTTTCTTTCTTTCTTTCTTTCCCTGTCCCAGTTCTTAGCCCATTTCAACTTATTTAAATTGCAAGTTTAGGCTGAGCAAGTGCATAGTTAGCATAGCAGGCTACATATAGTTTTGGAAAATATAATTCTTCCTGGAATCTCAGATGCTTTCACCTTCCATCTTCGGGTTATATATTCTACCTTCTGAATGAAGTATAAAATCAGAGCTGCTCTGCTCTGTTCTGAGTGGATATTGAAGAGCCCACAGTATCTGTTGTTCCAGGAAGAGTTTGTCTCTTTCTAATGTTCAGAATCTCTTTGTCTTACGATACACAACACGCTGACAGTCTGTGTAGTGCTGCTGCCATTCTACTGATCACAACTTCAGGGTTAGAGACACCATTTGCAACATGAATTTGGGATTAATTTGTGTGGATATGAAGCTATGCCAGAAAAGTAACATCTCTCCACAACTGGATGACATGTTCTGTAACCAAGGTGGGATCTGTAACCAAGATGGTGTGACTGAAAGCAGCTGCATGCAATATTCTGATTTTAGTGTTGATATCATGTCTAACCTTCTGGATCCTTGGCAAGGTATCCAGTCAAGATCCAGGGCTCATTTTACCTCTAGTCTTACCTTCACCACTGAAATGTTTGAACCCTGCTCAGTAGTATATTATGTTAGAAGCTTGATAAGCATATCTGTAACTAAAGAGGTGCATTTCTGAAGAGAGAAAATAGCTTTGGAATATGAGTACTTAACTATATATTCCATTGTTTTATCAAATGAGAGAGAACTCATTTTCTGTTTCTGTTATATTTATCTTGTGTCAGGCTTATATTCAATGTTTCTGCAGTTGTCAGGACTCAGAAAGGCTTTACTCCTCCTGTCTTCTGAATTTTCTTCCTTTTCCATCTTTGTCTACATCTCTGGAGACAGTCATAGCTCAAGACAGGATGCAGATCACAAAGTTGCAGAGCTTCAGGTATCTTTGATGTGTTCTGCTTACATGCTCAAGATATTTGCTGAGCTTATTCATTTTCCTGCTAGATATCTAAACCCTTTTTAGGCCTTCTCTGAGGAAGCGAGGATGCTGCCTCCTAGGATCACCTGGGAATTGTGTTTAACAAATTACAATTTAATGCAGAAATCCACAACAATGATCTCTGTCTAACCTCTTCTAATGCCACATTACAACGGTTGCATAATATGGGTCGTAAGTTTGTAATAGTTTGGTGAAGCATCCTGCAGGCCCTAAACTGAGCAATGCTTTTGTGACCGACTCTGATGACCAGGCAGTAACCTCAATGCCACAGCTGCTCGGATTTATTCCTGTACAGAGCAGGACACCGGCCCAAAGCTCCTCATTGACTGAGGTTTGGATAGTCAGAATAATATCAGTTCTGCATTGCCATACTTCCCAGGAGATCTTAGCTGTAAATTTAATTATTTCAGACTTTTTATTCATATCCCCTGTTTCCTAATGTTACCCCTTCTCCCTATCTAGAGAAAATCTATGTATTTCCTCTCAGTAATGGTGAACAAAGATAGTAGGTGGAGTGATAAAGGCTCACTGCCTACAAAAGAGCTGCATTGTATTTGATCCATTTCATCCATCTCCTATCATTCTAGTGATTACAAGGGAGCTAACTTGTTCTCAAGTCTATAAAAAGTCTCAAAACTGCTTTAAGTTCCTGGGTGCTGCTGGTTTTGATTTATTTTTGTTCATGAATTTAAGCTCCTTTCTCATGTGTGTTCCCCTACATGTCTTTCAGGTTCAACATTATTTTGAGTAAGATGTTTTAATTTTTTTTTAGATTGCTACTGCAAAGAAAGAAATAAATCACTCTCTCATATATGTGATAAATTCAGTATTCAGAGAGTAATTCTTCTAAAATTGAAAACAGCCACTGTGTTTTGGGGGCAAACCTGTAGATTCAGGTTGGAAGAAAACTCAAGGGGTCATTTAGATCTTGCTCAGGCAGAGGCAGTGACCTGACTTACTTTACCTTACTGTCTTATAGACACTGTAGCCTTAACTGTTATGCCATATGAAAAAAACCCAGAAATAATAATAAACTAAACACAAATCCATCACCATTATATGTAATTTTGAAGCATTGCTACAAACATGGACTTTTTTCTCTGCTAAAATACAAGCAATATCATCTGCAAGTGGTAAACCATCACATTCCCATTTGACAGCACATTTTTCTAAAAATCTCTTGCACACAACAACCACAAGTTTCAGTCCAGATCTGGTTCTGTATTTTAAGTTGCTGGGAAGTGCTGGGGGCTGAGCACAGGGAGCTCTGTGTTCAGGGAGAGGAGCCATGTGCAGCACATGGCAGCTCTGAGGAGATGGTGCAGACATCAATACTTAAGGACTCAAATCCAGTACAGGTAAATTTGTCCCAGATATCCTGGTCTGTTAGGCACCTGTCCTAAGGAGTGGAGGAATAAAACCATCTTTCTTGAAGTCAGTGGTCTCACCTCCACACTGCCATATCTGCTAGCACAGCTCCAGCTATTGGATAGGGTCCAGGGATGGAAAGAAGCTGTGGTGATCTCATTCCTGCTCTCAGCTTCTACTGTGTGCAGGGTAAGTCCTTGGGAGAAGATTTACAACAGTATGTCGGTGCCTGCCAGGGTCATACTGAAATCTTCAGAAACTCCCAGGCACCCAAGTACGTCAGTAAATATGCACCTCGTTTAGTCCCTCACAGCACGATCCTGAATTTATCTGTAATGAGAAGCTACTGGATGCCTGCTGGGACACCACTCTGGGGAATGGAGCTCTGATTAAGCCCAGGGGACTTTAGTGGCAAATGACAAAAGTGATGCAGTTCTGGGAAACTGAACTCACCAGAAATCTTTCCCAGCCTCACTAGCAAGATGTCTTACTCTGCCAGGGCTCAGCCCAGCTGTCCACACAGAAAAAAAATCAGCCTGTCAGATTATTTTTTACTTGCCCAAATATGGATTTAACCTTTCCCCCCAGATTTGACACTAATCAACTAAAGGACAGATTTTCTACACATCTGCATGTCTCTTGGTAACTGAAGTCATGCTGATGAACTATGTAGCAGGCTACTGTGCAGTCAGAATGTACTTCTTACAGACACAAGAATCACCAATGAGTGAAGTAGCTTTACTTCAGCTAAATATGCCATGCATTTAAAATGTCTGTCTTCTATGATAGGATCTTCCAGGCCCAGTGATGGAAGGTGTGTGGGCTGTGACTATGCCTCAGCCAGAGATACCATAGAGATCTAACAGAAATATTGAGAGTTGAATGGATTGGCATGAAAAGCACCAGAGGACGCTGCAGAAGAACAGGAATGACAGCTGTTGATCACACCTAAGCTAGAAGATCATCAAGATCACACCACATCTTGCAGTTTCTCAAAACACCCAGACTAGGAATGATGCAGAAGATAGACTGAAGCCATTAAGAGGTAAGATAAAAGACAAACCTCAAACCATTAAAGATATACAGGTAAGGCAACTAAAGAGAATCTTTCCTAATAATTCTCAAAGGTGGAACCGGGTGAGGCGATAAGAGATCACAATCACTGTGAATTCTTAAAGTGAACAAAAGATAGATCCAAACCCAGCCTGGCCACCTGCCTGAGACAAACTCAAGAGATGTGGTGACACATTATATCCTGTCCCCTGCACCCCTCTCTTTGGAAGGAGTCCTAGCTGGAACACACTGGTACACACCTGTTGGTGTCTGAGAAGCTGCAAACATGAAAGAATAAGTGTGAATGAAATCAGGGGTTTAGAATAAATTAATATCCCCTGATAAGGTCTCTCATTCAACTCTGCTGCATTAGTTGAGATTTGTGTGAGAGCAGAGCACTCCAGTTCCTAGCAAAGGAGTCAGTGTGAGCTAAACCCTAAAAGACATTCTCCAAAAGTGTCTTTTGCAAAAAGAAATATGGAATATTCACACGCAGCTTTGTGAAGGTAGGTGTGTGTGCTCCAAAGCCTGTGGTTAATTAATTCTTAAAGCTCCTCAATTTGACACTGCTTTTCTCTCCATAAAGAATGTAGCTGAAGGAGGGATAATTTTCTCTCCTCCTCTGCTTCTTTCTTTCTCTACCACCTGTTCCTACATATGATGTCTTCTGCCATCAAAGACTATACATACTCTGTTGAATGAACAAGCCCTGATGCAGGGCTGTAGTCCTGAGGCAAGGGTGTGCAGGGAATATTAAGAAAGCAGGCTATGAATGGAGAGAAACTCTACAGATTATATAAATCTTTCTTTGTCTTCATTTCCCTGTAAATTCTGGCTCTAACTCATACATGAGCTGCAAGACATCTGTCAGATTGAGCACTGCTTATTGAATATATTTAGGTAGGAAAGAAGGATTGGGCTAGTGCAGTAACAACAAGCAAAGCCTTCATCTCAGTTGATAAGTGACTTGTGACTACTGGCAGGACCCAAAAGGCTCATTTTCCCAGGGACGCTGGAAGTCACTGCAATTTATTTCATCCTTCCTTCTGTCCTTAAACACCTCAGGGTGCCTGGGTAACAGCAGTATCTGAAGTCCCTATGCACCTTTCCCCCCACCCCATTTTCACAGAGAGAGTGGAGACACCACTTGAATGTGAAATGGCTTCTTTCTTCCTCCTCATCAGCCACAGGCCTGTTGGCTTCAAGCAAAAGTCCTGCTGTGTGAGGCTACAACTGCAGCTAACCCTGGAGCAATTTGGTGGATATAAAAAGGAGTCAGTGCTTGAAGGGTGCCTGGATCCTGCCTGTTCTGCTGCCTGCCCACCGTGTACACTGAGGTGTGACTGGGTTGGAGGTGGCAGCTGGTTTACTGGGACTGGACACCCGCCTTCACTGTCTACCCCACCAGCATTGTGGCAGCTGGTGAGCAGCAGCTCTGTTGTCACTTTACCTACCAGACTTGGGGAGTCTGTAAAGATTCCTAATATTTTCCCCTCAAAGCAACAACACAGACATTTTGCCTTCTCCTTCCACAGTGGTTGCCCAAGCTTTTGGCCATTTTAGCTGCTCTTCTCTGTGCCTTCTCTGACTCCACACTGCATTTCTGGGAGGCAGGGAACAAAACTGCCTACCATATCCCAGAGCTGCCTGCAGCTGGATTTTATATGGTAGCAAAATGGCACAAAGGAAGAGGACTGTACAGTGGCATCCTGTTCCACTCAGGAATAAACACCTTCAGCCAGTGCTTTGATCCCTTTTCCTTCCCATTCCTTTCATTGGACAAAGGCATTTTCACCAATCACTTTAACTATGATATTTGCCCAACCTTTCTGTCCTTATAAATGCAACACTAATAAGGGAAACTTTAACACGGTGTGTGTAAGAGAGAGATCCTAACTTTTTGTGCTGCAAATATGGGGACAGCTCAGCTTTAAGCTCAGGCTCTCCTCTAAGCAATGCAGTGAAGGGAGTATGAGTGGATGCATCCTCAAGGAATATGCAAACACCTCTGGGCAGGAAACTACAGCAGCAGGGTGTGGTGAAACAGGAAAGTGTGATGGTGAGGGCTGCTGCTAATAGAAGTGGCTTGAGGGAATTTTGAGACAAACTAATTGCATGAGTTAGCAGTTGTTCATGGGGAACCTCTCTTGTTTTAAGAGTCAGTCTTGCACAGTGTCCATCAGACAGTAGATCTGATGACCTTGCTGAAATGTCTGCTATGAGGCAGAGGAGCAAGAATGGAGGAATAAGGAAGGACTTCTTTGACTCTTTTTCTAGGTGTGAAATGCTAATTCTAGATAACTTTGGATTTTAGTGGAGAAGAACAAAATACCTAAAAATAAAATGTCCCTTCACAAGAGTCATACTCTGTTTAGAAATAATTGTAGCATTTAGTAACTGCATTTATTCTCCAGCATTTGCTAACTGGACGATGGCAGGACTTCAGAGCATCAGTTTCCACACATAATACAGCTTCTAACACTGTCAGTGCAGTCTTTCATTTCATTCAACAACTTTCAGGTGGGAAAATGGGAGAAAGGGGAAGTCTGCTGTACTGCATTTTGGGAAACCTCCTTGGGCCTTGGTGGCATTGCATTTGCCAGTTGGGTGCTCTTGGTGAGCTGGCAGCATGCGAGAGCCCCACCAGACAGGAGAGGGGCTCTCAGCTGGTTGAGCATAGCACATGTGCTTGTGGGGGGACTTGTGGAATGGCAGGACTGAGGCATCCTGTGCTCAGCTCCTGAGGTGTGTCTAGGTCAAATGCATGCTGTCTGGGAGGCCAGAATACCCCTCAGAATGGTGAAACAGCCTGGAAAACACATTTTCCCATTTTTATCCTGGTACTTTAGCTAAGCTCATCTCCATAGCAGAGACATGTAACTTGAGCATTCTGAGTCTTAGTGTCATCAGCTATAAAAACAGGGTTAATATCAAGCTTACCTACTTTCCAGTGAGTTGCAGCTAATTAGAGTTAGAGTTAGTTAACGTTTGCACAGCCTTGGGATGTGAAAATGGTAATATCATGCTAAGTATTACTCCTGGTGCCTAGACACCATGATTCTTCATAACCAGAGCAGTCAATTAAATTAGCTGGAAGTGGAGAGATACAGCAGTGAGGAAGGCAGAGGAGATACAAACTTCATACTGTATGCATGATGGCCTGCAGCTGCAGAGGGCAGGGAAAGCTCTGTTCCTGCTACTAAGGGAGCCAGAGAGACAGCTCTGTTTGTGTAGGAGTGCAGATGTTCCCCAACAGCTTTGGGCTGCACTGCAGTGGTCTGCTGGCTGAGGAAGGGAAGGGTCAGCTCCTGACAGATTTATGGGATAGGGGGCTCTGTTTAATCCTCACATGGCTCTTGCTCATAATGTATTGAGAATGCTGATTTCCTGTGAGGTCTTCTGGACAAAGCAGAGCAGCACTTCCCAGAGAGTGAAGGCCAACCCTGCCTCATGTCTGTCAGCTAGCAGCATCCCTGGTGGGGAGTAAGGAAGACTCATCACAGTGGGCAGTACAGGACAGTGTTTCACCAGACACAGTGCAGAACAGCACTGGGCATAACAGAGCCTGATAGGTGCACTGTCTTGAACAGGGGATCCATTTCACCCATGCCAGCTGTGGGCACGGAGCAGACACTCAGGGACTGTGTGAGAAATAGAGTGGAACAGAGCCATCTCTGTTCCCAGAAAGGCACTGCTCTGAAGGGACGTCATTGGACTTGCCTGAAGCCCAAAAGGAGGAATGTAGAAGTGTGTGATTCAAGACACTTGGATTAAAACCATATTTTTTGGTGATTAATCATGACTGACTACCCATATCAGGACCATGGCTTGCAACATTCAAGAGCCACCCCCAGTCATGCAGAAGTCTGGCCACTTGCAGAGATGTGACCCACCAGGAAGGCAGAGGGAGGATTGTCACACTCTGGATCACCAGTGCTGTTTCTTAGAGCTCCCCAGTGCTAACCTACGTATTAACTGAGGATTTGGCTAGAGCTCCTGGCCAGCTTCCATTCTCTGCAATTGCATTCTGCTGCCTTGAAATCCCCCTCCTCACACACATGCACAAGCACACCCCATGGTTTAAGAGGGATACAGAAGCTGTCATTGCTTTCTGTCCAAAATCCCTGCACAGTGGTGGAGGTGGCTTATCCTTCTCAGAAACATACTCTATTTCAGTGCCACAAGACATGAATTATGTGCCTGGAAAGGTTATAAAAACACTTTGGGAACCTTTGGAAGTAAGATGCAATCTTGAGATGAAAAGTGATGTTAAAATGTCACTCGGTTTGACTTCTGGCATGATCAAGGCTGCAGGCTTGGACTAGGGAGAGGTGTCCTCGTGATGCTGGGAGAGATCTAAGCACTAAGCATATTCCATTTATGAAGTCATAAAGATGTCTGTACTGGGTAACTGATTTAGGATTTTGTTCCTCCTTTCTCCTCCTTTCCCTGTCCTGTAGATTTTCTTCAGCCTCCTCCTCCTCGTCACACTCTCTTCTCCTCTCAAAGAAGCCAAGTATCTCCGGCTGTCAGAATGATTATTCTCCCTTGTATTAGAATGAATGATTAGTCTTTGTCTAGTTGCCTCCATAATTAAGTGCTGCATGAAAGAATATTTTTATAAGCAACCAAGGCAGCTGCTCCCTCTGGAGATGTTTGGAGCATGGTACAGCTCTCCATCGGCTTATAGGCAGAGAAGTGGGTGTCCTGCATGCAAAGGCATTCACACCCAACCCCTGTCACAGGTGCTACATTCTCAAGCTGTGCTTGTAGCTGGGGCATATTCCTCCTCAACAATGCTGTGTGCACATGATGATCCATTTGGATTCATTTATGGGCTGCTACAGATACCCCACTGGATGTGTGTTTCCACAGGGGCACAGAGTCCACCCCAGGTACCCTGTCCTATGTAGGTTTGTGCACTCCTGACCCAGGACTGAGCCTCTGCATACCTCCAGATTGTCTTTCTCATTTCCCTGTCTCAAAACCTTCAAACTAGTCCTTTTCTGTCTCTGTGTACCCCCCGGACAAGCTCCATATTAAGAGAAGGCTTTTGAGGGAGGGCAGGGGTAAGGGAAGGGGTCTTGAGTGGAGAAGGGATATTAGACAACAATAAAGCCTAAAGAACACCCCACCTTTCCTATAAATATCCCAAGAGCTCCTCTGCTTCCTAGCAGCACTAATGAGGCTCAACAGGAGTGATGGAGGGCAACAAAGGAATCACTGATGAACAATCAGAAATGGTGCTTGGCTGCTTGGCTGCTAATCGGACTAATGAGCTGCTTTGCATAAGATGAGAGGGAGGGAGGGAGGAAGATGAGCAGATGGGCTCTTGGAGGGAAGGCCACTGGCAGCAGGAGTGCCACAAGGAGTGCCCTGCAGCATGGCAGTGCTGGCTGCTGTCTCTCTACTCCTTCCTGGCAGGAGACACTGACCATGAGGGGGCCAGCATTGGGCAGTTCTGCCAGAGTGGCTCAGGCACAACTGAAAGCCTGGTGTGAACCACGACTTATCACAACATGCCTCAACCCACATGGCAGTTCTTGTATCATCCTTGTGCATCAGAGAGGTTAATCCAATCATTCGCTGAGGAAAGGGGGGACACATCTTCTCTAACTCCAGTGGCCAAGACACAGACATGAGGAACTCCAACGTAAAATTCATACTACTCTTAGAGATATCCAAATCAGAGCAGAGGTGTCAGACTCTGAAAGTGTATTTACTGTGGAGGGCTGGATTGATTTTCCACTTGTCTATCTTCTGAGAGACACCAGCTGACCAGCTCATCAGGCACATACCCTGGGGGTTATTATCCCTATGAAGGGGATTAGCATCTTATTCCCTACATTTTTCCAGTAGGAACAGGGGTCCAGTTGTAAGTGAAAAACTCAGGTTTCACAGTGAATTAGCAGCTGTGTTACTGGGAAGGAGGGTACAGGAAAAAGAAAAAGAGAGAAATACACTGCAAAGGAGATATGTTAGCATCTCTGCCTCCATCAGCCATGTATAGGCAAACCATGGTTTAAACCCAGCCTACATCAAAATATTGACAAAGATTTTGGGACTTAAGGGAATTAAATGCCTGGTGCATTCCAGCAATGCAAGTCAGGTACACAAAGAGGATTTTGCAGCTTGAGGATATGACACAGGCAAAACACATTTGATCACTTTTCCTTGGCATGTTAGTACCATTTCTACTATGCTTGCTAATGGGAGACCAGAGAGATTATGGTTTCCTGTTTTGCTTCCTGCACCTCACTGCTGATCTTTCATCACTGCTAGGTGAGAGCAGATCTACCATCTCTGTCATCATATTTCAGACCTTGACCATTTTTCTGAGGCTGTGGACAACCACATAAGTAATGATTTCTATTGCAATCCAGACAAGCATCTGCTAATAGCTGTCTGAGGTCTGTTTTCCTTTCACAGAAGTTCCCAGAACAGCCAGAAAATGGTGACGACTGAGCAGCAAGAGCAGCAGGTTAGAAAGGCTGCAGCATTGCTCTCGTTTGAATTCAGAAGCAGATGCTATAATTTATCTTGCAAATGGAACTGTAGGAATGATTTTCTGCCTCGCCTCCATAATTTGTTGGCACTTTACCTAGGTGCACAGCTGTGGATGGGGTGTCCTCACAACAGGGAGAAGGCACTGAGCTCTCTGCCTACTTACCAGCTTCTACTGGGAGAGATGATCACAGGCTGGGTGCAGCTTCTCTAGCAAAGAGGAGCTGATGAAAACTCTATTTCCCCTATGGCAGGCTGTGTGCAAAGCTGCACACTGACTCCCACTCCTGCTTTTTCTCCAGTGCAAGGGGCATCTCTAGCATGAGATGGACCTAGAGAACCACTTCTATATTCTGAGAAGCCTATGTGCTACATAGAGCCACTAGATATTCAGATGGTTCTTATGCTTCTCAAAGTTTTGCAGGGAAAGAGAGCAATAGAAAGGGATAATTTAGTACTGAATAGATGAGATTTACAGTGCCATGTTGTCTTGAAGCCAGACAGGTCGGATGCCCTCAGTGCTGGGCTGGGAGAGACTCCATGTTGTGCAGGTGTTCACAGGAGAGCCATGTTCCATGTCTCCTCAGACCTTTTCCAGCTGCTGCTTTGCCCCTCCAGTGCCCTACATGTTGAACTGCATCCTGTGAACTCCCTAATCTGAGCCCAGGAGGACGTGATACCTATACCTAGGGTGGTATACCTATCTCCTAGCATGGAGGTCTGAGCTGTGAGGCCAATCACTTACAGGCTCCTTGTGCTGCTTGTGGGATATTCAATTCTGTCACACTTGCCAAGTCTGCATGCCTAGAGAGCTGCACTCTGACTTGCTGTGAGTGTCTCTCTGTCACTGTAGCCCTCCTGTAGCCTTCCAAGGACTGCTGAAAATGCTTCTCCAGGACCACCTTCTGGCAGCTCTGCAGAGCTGCATAGAAGTCCTATAGAAAAACACTGAAGATTTTCTCTATATGAAGAGTACTGCAAGGAAGAGAAGTAAAAAGATACATGCTTGGTTCATAATCCAATTCCCTTCTTCTGAAATGGCCACCCTGCTTTTCTGAAGCCCGATCTAATAAAGAAATCTAGCTCTTTGTTAATGTGATGTTATCCTTAAGGACTGTAGTGACATGAGGCTAGATATGACCAGATCCACATGGATGCACAGATGTAGATATATAAATCCTGTGTGTCCCAAGAGTGTACAAGAGAAATCCATGATAGATAACTGGAGCAGAACATGAAAACACAATAAACAAAATGCAACATGAGTTTAGCAGTTATAGTTGTCACTGCCAGTGGCATTGGTGGGATGAAAGAAGGGCTGGATGAGGGAAAACATTGCAAGGCAAAACTGCAGAGAGTGATGGGAGGATGTTGTCTCTGGCCATCGGTCTGTGTCTGGTCTGCTTTCTGTAACTGCTTTGCCAGGTCAGGCTGTGATTGGCATTTACTGCCAGCTCCTCCCCTGGAATGAAGAAAGGGTACTGCTGTCCAGGCCTAGCAATTATGTACATTTTCTGCTTCAGGATCCAGAGGTGCTAAGATTGCTCACTTGGAGCACAGTTCTGTAACCTGTTTCCCTGCTGCTGATCCTGGCATTAGAATCTGAGAGCATGGGTACTTGTTTACTCTAGCTGTTGGCACACTCCAGTACTCTTACTCCACTCCATATTTCTTTTCCCAAAAGTTAGTCAGAGTCAAAATGAGGAGGAAGGACACTAGACAGACCTGCCCAATAGAAATTTTCCCTAGCACGTTCTTTCATAGTCTGGTCCTTAAAATACAGGACAGGGTGGTTGTTGCTGCCCTGAGTTCAGTGAAGCTAATCACTGTAGTGGTATCTTCCTTCCAGCTGATAAATGCTCTCTTGCTTCCCCTGTGTGATAGGCTATTATGGCTGAATGATGCTTTTTTTTTTTTTTTTTTTTTTTTTTGTGTGTGTGTGGTTTTTTTCTTTTGTGTTTGTTTGGTAGTTATTTTTTTTAGGTTTTTTGTTTTTGCCTTTTTTTAAAATTTTGTTTAGTTAGTGCTGTTTCTAGTTGGGGAAGAAAATATTTTTGCTGAAACCATGATGGACAGAGGAGTGTCTGTCATGTTCCCATGATCATGGAGCTGTTATGCTGACTTTATTTATTCTATCTGTATGATTATTCTGGGTCTCAACAGTTGAGCTGCATCTGCTTCAACGAACGCCTGGAGATATTACTCCAAAGATAGTTATATCACTGGACATCTGGATGGAGGTCAGGAGCTGTAGGTTCAGCTACTTCTATCACAAACTTTCATTGCAACTTTAGACAAGGTATTTTAACATTTTGCAATTCATTGTTGCCTCCCCTCTGCAAAATACAGATACCTAAATCTTTCTCTTACTCACTTGGATTACAAAATGCATAACTGACTCTCTCTGTGCTCCTGAACATTACAATACCACAGACAGATAGTTTTACTATTACAGCTCATCATTTTCAGTAAGTGATGATCCAGTGATGCTCTTTGCAAGAGGGTGAAATCTATGTTTGGAGTCCTGTTTCAGTTCTTCTCATATCAGTATTTTCTGTATCTCTTCCATTCCCTCTCCTTCTTCATATTCCTTTTGATCCTCTTGAATTCTTTCATGCCATGCTGCTGCAGTAAAACAGCTGCCATGGAGCACCTCAGCTTTGACACACATGTATGTGAGAAATAGGAGATGACAGTTGGAAACAAAATCCTCTTGTCTTGGATGAAAAACTGCAACTTCTTATTCCAGAATCTGCAGTTAAGAATTACTTTAACCCTTAAGTTCTGTTGTGGGCCATATTCATACAGCAAAGCAACATTGTGGAAGGGCAAAAAACCACAACTCACCCAAACCTTCACAGACATTTGGTCTGCAACAGGTATCTATATTTTCCTTGGAGCTCATTCCATCATATATAGAAACATCCATTTCCAGGAGCTCTGTAACATCTGAGAACTTGCACACATCAAGTAGAAAATTTACAAATGCACCCAGTTGAGGAAAGGGGTCTTGGTAATTATCTTTCACTTCACTGACATACCTAACAAGGAAGTCTTCTTTCTCTGGTAGACTGCTCCAGCAGAAGCACCATAGGATATGTTGCCATGGAAACAAAACTTTTTCCTTCTCGTATTTCAATAATGTGTTGAAGGTTTTCAGGGTCTTTTCCCTTTTTTTGCTCTGCTTGGCCCTTCAGCATTTACTGCGCATCATATGCTGGAATTGTAATTCTGGAAGTCTTATTCTTCAAAACCCAAACAAAAAACAACTCACAATATTGTTCTTTCATCTAAACTGACTATTTTCCATCCTTCCCTCTTATTCATTGTCTCTGTTATTTAATGGCTTTCTGTGGCAATCTAACTCCACATCAGCAATTTACTTTGTGTGATACAAAGTTACTTTGCCTGTGCCCAAAAGCTCTCCCCAAGGGCAAGGGAGAAGTCCCGCTGCCCTGGGCCTGTCTTGCAGATGAAGTTTTTCTCTGTTACACAATGTAGTTGAATGTCTTTTGGGGTATCAGAGTGAGAAGGAAGGAGGTGTAAGCTTTTCCACTCATGGGAAGAAAGTGATGAAATGTACTTTCACAGCAATGATTTTTGTCTCTGCAGATTCAATGCCTTGCAGTCTCTGCTGTGAAACCTATGACCACAGCCTGCTCGCTTCATTGCATAGCACTGGGTTGCACTTGCATATTGGAGTCTTGAATTTGTTATTGAATTGCATAACAGATGAAAGAAGAGATCTAGGGGCAGTCAAGCTCTGAGGAGATGGTCCTCACTATGCTGCAGATGCCTGTTTCGTGTCCTACAGTTCACTCTAAACAGTGTACGTCCCACTGCAGCTCCTCCCTTGCAGTCCACAGGTTACTTGCAGCTTGTGAAAGCCTTTTGAAAAGCTTGGCAAAAGGTCTTATATTGGTGGCCATCATACTACATCCCCTCAGAATTTGTGGGGTGCATTTCAGATAAAATTATTATGAGGACACTCACCAGTCACATCTTCCCTCCATTCTTTCCCTCCAGAGGGACATCTTTGGGTACCTCTGCCCTTATGTGCTAAAGCTGACTACAAAGGATATAGTCTGTTTGTGTTTTGTTGCTTCTGACTGTGTGGGAATAACTGTCAGTCCTAGAATGCAAACAGTGTGTTCTAGATTGTTAAAAAGCAAAAGAAAAAGGCAATTTATTTGAAGACAGCAGGGTTTTGGATGGCTCTGAAGGCATCCTCTGACCCTGCAAAAGGATAAGCTAGGACACACAAAAGCATGAGAGAATTCCCATGTTTACTGAATTTGACTGCCAGGAATAAGAAGAGCTGCATTTCACAGCTGAGATACTGAGGAGGGGTGATAAGAGTGCAGATAGTCAACAACCAGTCTTAATGAGTGTTGGGCCTGCTATAGAAAAAGTAAAAGCGGGGGTTTCCTATGAATCAAACTGTTCCTCTTCAGTAGTTCGGGAACGCATGCTCTAAAATCAGTCATCAACCACCATCACTAACTTCCCATAATCTACTGCAATTGCCCCACTCCAGGAGAAGGGTCAGAGGGGAAGATTATGAGACCCCAGTGTGTGCACTGGAAGGCTTAAGACTGCAAAACAAGTGTGACTTCCTCCCAGAGAGATTAGTTTCTTCTGTTTCCTTATCTGTGCTCTCAAATAGGAGTCAGGTTAAGCTCTCTCTTTATTTGTTTAGGAGACCCCTAACTTTTTCTAGAAAAGGGTTCTAATGGATTCAGAGTCCATGGAATTCCCCAAGAATCCATAGAAAATGTTGTTCACAAGGCAAGGGCATGCTTTGGGGGGTGCCTTCTTTCTGGGGAGCAGAGCTACAACACTGAACACTCGAAGTAGTGGAAGAATTTGCTCTCCTGGTCCAAATGATACAGTGTGCTAAAATACACTCCCAGTTCACAGCTTAACAACAGAATTGTCTACCACCAAGGGAAGTGCTTGAGATTAAACCATTATGCAATTGCACTCTATACTCATAATTACTTCTAGCATTGCCTTCCAAAGATGCAGGGCTGAACCATGTGTCTTCTTTTGTAGCACTTACTGATAACAAATGGTTTAGTTCAAGCTTAGTAAAGATACTTTCAGTTGAAGCCTCTATTTTTCCACTGTGGACTGGGACTTAATATTTTTGGCCACAGCCCAAAGAGGTGGCATTTCAAAGTATGAATAAAACTAGCATAAGAACTTGCAATTGTGCAAAGACAACTAAGATCTACAATTCCTCTAACTCCTTCTGTTGTCTGCTGCTTTTTCTCATGATCTGTACTACCTCCGTTTGCTTAAACAGCCAAATAAAGATGCAAGAGGCATCCTTCTGTTACAGTTGGATGAGCTTGCACAGGAGCTGTTGGGGACTGTTGATGGGGGATGTAGAGTGGAGCTCTACAAGCACAGTTGAGACTACTGCTGTGATGAGATGAGCAGAGATGGACTGCACAGAACTGGGAGGCTGGTCCCATGGAAATATAATCATCACACTGGTGCCAGTCATAGTTAGTAGCACTGGGGCTTAAATCCCCATCATCATGGTTATCAGAGCTGGCAGGAAAAGGGAGCAATTTAAGCAGATGAAATATCTCTAATCTTCCTAGTAGTTGTATTTGTGCATTGCTGCCATGAGGGCAAATAATCTGGGCATCTAAATCCCTTGTCTACACTTGGAGTGTATCCAAATGGATGTCAAGGTAAACAATCACAAATCCTGGCTTGGACTGCCTACTCTTGAGGCCTCCAGCAATGTCACCAGGCTGGGTGGTTGTGGATTACGATCCCTGCCAAATGTACACAGGGCTTACTCTGAATGTGTCCTTTGGAGCAGAGTTCCCTTCCTAACCCAGCTTTTAGGAGCCAACCCCTGTGCTGGCATACCAGCCAGTCTGTAGCTTTGTCTTGCAGTGGAAAGGAGCTACGGGACTGATAAAGAGCAAGAATTTGGGACAGATGGGAGAGTGTGGGTGATAACTTCTCCTATGGGATCCTGTATGCACACCATTTTCCTCAGGGGAGGGTCTGGGCTCTTCAGACAGCAGCAATGTGAGGCTGTGGGGGCTTGGCTGGGCTCCTCTGAGGTACTGACATGCTGTGTGGCTGTTCTCCATGGCTGCCTGGATTCTAGAGTACAAATCAGCAGAGCTGCGTGGCATGGGGTAGGAAAGCAGGCTGCTCTATGGGCTGCTCTCTGGGCACAGCTGCCTCTGGGTGCAGTTTGACTGTAGTAGTAGCAGACAGTAGCAGTGGATGCTACTGTCATACTACTGATGCCATGGAGCTAGAGTTCCACTTAGGGGTGCATCCTCCAGCCACTGAGCCCAACTCAGCATCCTGGCCCCTTTCATTCCAGAACCCATAGCTGTCACACTGCTGTCTCAGAGATTAACTGGTTCCTGCTTCCCTACTGGTCCAGCGACTGCCTCCTATCCCTTCTACAGACCCAACCCAGTCCACCTTGCTTCTGTATATCCCTGCTAACTCCTTCAGAACTGCCCAACTGGTGCATGAAGTTTGCCATCTCCCATCCCCTCCATTGTCTTTTTTTCAAATGTGTCCCTTTTTTCTTCATTTACATCAGTGATAATTCCTGCTGCTTAGTGTGGCTGCTCCAGCCGCCCCTCACCTGTCTCCCCAAGGGAGCAATTGCTCCAGTACATCATGCACGTGTGCAAACAGCTGGATGCTTGAAGCACTTAGCCAAAATTTCTATTCTGAATGAATCAAAGACCACAAAAAGAGATGTGTCTAGGAAAAAGCTGACTTATGCTAGTCTTATTTTTGTTGATTTCTACTAAAGGTACAGTAATTTGGTCTTCCTATTTTTTTATAACTCTGTCATGCATTTGTCTAAAAAAATGAAGGGTTTTTGGTGGAGGAGACCAAACTAATTGGGCATATGGGCCAAGTTTGAGAGAAAATATTGGTATTTTGAAAGTTAATTTTGGACATAGATAGATTTTGATTTGCATGATTTTGGAATGGGGACTTTAAAAATACCAAAAAAATCTACTAACATTGCTAAAAAAGTGACCTTGCTGAAAACAAGAAAAATGGGAACATCTTTTCAGAGTGATTAAATAACTCCAAATGGTAAGATAGGTCAGTTTGGAAAGAATGAAAAGGGTCAGGCTGGATCCAGAATAAACTACTTTGCTTAAAATCTGCTTAAAAATATTGCTCTGGGTTGAATCTTATTGAAGGTTATATAAAAATAAATAAACGTCTCCCCAGGTCTACTTTACACAACACTGAAAAACGCTAGAGGTGGACTTGCAGACTTTTGAATGGAGACAACCCTGTTTTTGTACAGTACAGATAGAAAGAGACAGTCATGGCACAGCAGAATGTACAACCTCTAAAAAATAGAACAGAGGGAAAAAGAAATAGTGTGAGAAAGGATATGTCCTGTCAGCAAAAAGGAACCATTCATAATATATATTTGTTTTATGGTGATATGTTTTATTAACAACATTTTAACCAGTGTTTGGGCTTGTTTAAACACCAGTTTTATACAGATTTAACTAAATTGGTTTACAAAACAATTGAATTAAATCAGGTGATATCTGAGAGCACAGGCACCTGTATCATAAGTGTTTATATTGGCTTAGCTTGTGTCAGTAAATCATCCTTCCTTTACTGCCTGGCTTCTTCCCACAGCAGTTGCTTGATTGCATTGCAGGTGGCTTTGCCTCCCTCTTGCCCTCTGGAATCTGACTCCATTCCCTTGCAGCAGAACAGCCATAAACTGGAAGGACATGTGCAATGAAGACCTGTTGCCCCGGTGGGCTTCATGGGAGGTGGTTCCTGAGGAGAGCAAAGAGGCAGAGGGGATGGCTAGCAGCTTTGCAGATGCAATGCCTGCATCACCTCAAAGATGCAGCTTGCAGCTGACTATGGTGGAGCCCTGGCTCACCCAACAGCTATTTTAGCTGCAGGAGCTCAGACCAAAGCAAAAAAGATGTAGGGTTTTTTTTTGTTTTGTTTTGTTGGGTTTTTTGGTTTTTATTTTTGTCTTTTGTTTTTCCAGAAAGTGAGCAGTGCATGTGAAGACGACATTTCTTCATGTTTTTCCCCTGTGCTGGTCCCTCCTGACCTAACATGTTCTGTGAAAATGTCTCTTTGCCTAGGTCACAGTGATATTATTGTGAGGCAGTTTCCTTTGCCTCTTCACTGACTACTGAAGTGTGGGCCACAGAGACCTGTGGAGCAGTGAGTGTCCCTTGAAAACCAACCTCTGCTGGTCAACATACCTGACATTTTTGTACCTTTCTGTGCTTTACTTGTTGCTGGACCCACATGTCAGCAGGTGACATGTCAGCCTTGACCTATGGCTCATGCATAGAGGGGAAGAGAGTGGCCAGGGTCTGTGGTGGAGACATGCAATTTCCAGTACCTGTCATGGAGGATCAGCTGCCTGGCACTCAGCATATCTTCTGGTGTATCAGTGAGGGTGCTGCCCGTGTCCAGGTGTTCATAGGTGATGTTGCTGTGTGGAAAAACAGGGAGCAGAGCTTTCCTGCAGGATGATGAACGCACACCTGTTAGTAAACACTTGTGTAGGCATCAGCAGGGATGGAGAAACATGTGAGCCCAAACAAGTAGTGACTCTCACTAGTGTCTGGGGAACATTATTTTTGTAGTGTCAGTTCTGTAGTTACCAGTTGCAAATACCCCTTGCAGTGCAAGACCGGTGCCCCACGGATGGTGCAACCCTGTTGGCATGGTACATACAGACTGGGGAACGAGACACTGGAAAAAAGTGCCAAGGAAACAGACCTTGGGGTCCTGGTTGATGGCAAGCTGAACATGAGCCCTGGGAGCCAGGAGGGCCAGCCCTGTCCTGGGGCACAGCATCACCAGCTGGGCAAGGGAGGAGATTGTTCCCTCTGCTGTGCACTGCTTGGCCTCACCTCTAGTGCTGTGTGCAGCTTTGGGTGCCACAATAGAAAAGATACTAAGAGGACATCCAAACGAGGCTATCGAGGATGGTGATGGGCCTTGAGAGTAAGGCATATGAGGAATGGCTGAGATTGCTTGTTCTGTTCAGCCTGGAGGAGACTGGGGAAAAACCTCATTGAAGTAACAACTTCTTGTGATGGGAAGAGGAGGGGCAGACAAGGGAATGACCTGAAGGTGTGTCAGGGGAGGTTTAGGTTGGGTATTAGATAAAGTTTCTTCACCCAGAAGGTGTTTGGGCACTGGAACAGCTCCCCAGGGCAGTGGTCACAGCACCAGCCTGACAGAGCTTAGGGAGCGTCTGGACAACGTTCTCAGGCACAGGGCGTGACTCCTGGGAACGGTGCCGTGCAGAGGCACGAGTTGGACTCGATGACCCTTGCGGGCCCCTTCCAACCCAGCGTATTCTGTGGCTCCGTGATCCGACCGGCACCGGCCCGCGCTGCCCGGGGCTCTGCGGGCAGGGCAGGGCAGGGCGGGGCGGGGCAGGGCAGGGCCGCCGCCGGCCCGGGGCCGCCCCTCAGCGCGGCCCCTCCCGCCGCCGCCGGGGCCGCGGGGCTCGCCGGGCCGGCGGGCGCCCCCTGCCGGGCCCCGGCCGCCGCTGCCGCCCTGCCGGCCGGCCCTGCCCCGCGCTTCCCGCCGCGCCTCGCCGCCGCGGCCGGCCAAGATGCTCTCTCTCACTAGGCCGTCCTTCTCAATCTGGTACCTATCAAGCTAAATGAGGCATAATTAGGAATAATTATGACATGACATGGTCTGGAATGAGAAGCAGATGGGGCTTCCCCCAGGATGCGCCAGGTTGGATTTCAGGGACGAGAGAATGGGGACAGAGTGGGGACACAGAGCAGTCCGTCTTGGTTTCCTACCAGTTGTCACCTCCGCTGGCAAGGGCTGGAGACACTGTCCCAGCCAGCAGGGTGCTGCAGCAAGATCTGGGATGTGGGGACTGTGCTGTGCGACACCTGTCTTGTCCACGCTGGCAGCTCTGTAGTGGCTTTATTCATTCTCTGTTAGAAGAGTGAAGCAGCACCTGAGTTTGGCCATGTGTGCTGTCCCTCTGACTCTTCTTTCTATGCAATATCAGTAGAACATGGAGTTTTTCTCTTAAGAAGTAGGTGGAAGAGAGAGAAGCAAGGAGTACTGGCTCTTTGGTACAGGCCTGGTGCTGAATGGTTGAAGCCAGGAAGGTGTTTTCACACATCCTTTGTGTCCCCTCTGAAGGGCACTTAGCTGCTCTGTGTTGCAGGGTGGACTGGGCAACAACACGGGAAAGGTGCTGGGAGCTACTAAGAAGAGGGATATTTAAGGGAAACAGCCTTTGGCTCTTCAGGTCAGGAGTTCCTTTGAAAAGGCATAAGGAGGAGGCCTCATGTTTCTGGCACATTTATTTACCTTGATGCCTGTGCAGGAGCAGAAGAGAATCTAGGTTTGGACTGGAGATGTGTGGCATAGTAGATGCACGTGGATGTGTTGTGGAAGAATAAAAGTATGAATTGTCATGCATGCATCCATTTCTCATTAAAAACCAATGTCATCCACAAGAAAATCAAAGATTAACTAAAGGAAGCTATAATAATTCTCTTTTCCCATTACAATAATATGACATGTTGGATGGCTTTATTTCTGGCATTCTGTTACGCTCATAATAAAAATCCCCCTGAGGAGAGAGCCAAACCTCAGCACACAGGTGGTGGTGCTGTCAGGGGGTGGAGTTCCTTTAGGTGCCTCGTGGGCTGCCTCGCTGTCAGGATCATGAGGGCAGCCTAGGCCAGGTCTCCGATCCGGTTGTTGGCAGTCAGGACACGTCGCAGTAGAGGAGCACTGTGCTGCTGTCCCCTTCACCTGTCCTCTGCTCTCCAGCTCCCAGCCATGCCCCCGAGGCAGTACCTGATATACAGAACGACTGGTTTTCTTTAACCCCTTTCTGTGTGACCTTGGCTTCAGGGAAAGCATCCAGAGGGACGAACTTCTTCCTTTCCTGTGAGGGTAAATCTTTCTTGTGCTGAGAGGCATTTCTCACTTAGTCTTTCAAGAAGCCATTCTTTAAGCTGCTCCTGCTTCTAATTACCATAAGTACAGATTTGCTGTTTCCAGCAATAAGCCTTTTTTTCTTCTGAAAAAATGAAGGCAAAGCAAGAATTTCCAAAGAGTTTTATGGGAGATGAATAGGTACACCCAGGAGTACTCAGGAGCTGCAGACTGGTTCTTGGAGATACTGTCATTCTGTGTCTGCTTCTGTTCTGCTAGTGTTGCTTGTGGCATCTCCAGCACCTGGAGAGTTCCTGGAGATCTCCATGGTTGAATTCAGCCTGCTGACCACTAGTCTCACCCCCTTAGGGTAAATTAGTTAGCATTGGCTCTTCCTGCTTGTTACAAGGTGTCTGCCATGTCTCATGTGTAAACAAACAGCCCAGTTCAACTGTGGATTTGCAAAATAATTCCTCCTAAGGAGCTGCCTTTGTGCTGTGATAGTGATGGCTATAGGTTTTTGGTTTTCTGGGGCTTGGAAACTCTGGCTTTACTGAAGTTGATGGGCTTCTTGACATCTTTCCTGGCGAGTGGGAATCAAAAGCAATATTTCTGATTTTTCCTCTGCGGGAATTTTCAAAATGAAACTAAAAATTACTTCTGGAAAATCAGTCTTGTCATCTCAGAGTTCTTAAGAAGTGCCATACTGTTAACACCTTTTCATACCAGAACAGTTGAAATATCTATTATTCTCATTTCATTTTCAAAACCACTAAAGGGAGGGTTTTTCTTAGAAACTCTTGAAACCTCTTTTCTAGAATAGCTGCTTCTGTTTCTTTTGTAGCGAAATATTTTAACACACTGATAGAAAGGGAAAGTGGATTCATCTTGTTCAACTTTACTCATGTAAAAGTTAAGCATTTAAGCACAGTTCGTCATTTGGGCTCCTTTTGCAGTCAGGGAGGGAAATACAAATCAACAGCATGATCTGTGAGGTCATGCTGTAACGAGAAATATCTCTATCTCACAGAGCACTGAGTGAGTAGTGCTGCCCTCTTCTTGTTTGTTTTGTGATCAGGCCCACTGAATTGCCCTCTGGATGTTTCTGTTTCTTCCTTTTTTGCTATAGAGGGAACCCAAATGCATAGTTTTGCCCAGATGTCTAATTATCAGAGACCTAATACTAATGTGATGAATGTTACCTCAAAGGTCTTGTTCAAATTTGAAAAAGGGAATTAAATATTTATGTCATTTGGACATTTTCAAAAATGTCCTCACTGGTAAATGCAGTCATCAGCATGCTCCATACCCCTTGAGTCTCCGTGCCCCTTGAGTGTGCATAACTGAAGCTTGGCTACTTCAGGAGATATTGCTCGGCTTCTCAGTGAGATATTGCTCATGAGTATAATGCTGTTGTTTGCTTATACACTGTGACACGTGCTGTGTTCACACACACTGATTGTCCTCCCCTTGGGCATCCTAGATAGCACTTCGTCTGTGATGGCATCTTTCATCATGTCCAGTTTTAAGAACTGTCTTTATCAGCAAGACAAACTGGGAAACATTTTATACTAGAATAATTCTAAGAATAGAAATCTGCTGGCTATCTATGCAAGATGCCTCCTGGGTTTATTGCCTTGTGGAGTCTTCAATCCTGTCTTGGAAGTACAGGTAGGCACCTGCTTTGAAGCAGATCAAACTGGAAGACTCCTCTGTGCTGATGATTAATGTAATCCCACAGGTTATAGACTTGTAGCAGTATGTGTACCTTAACCATGCCCAGTGCTGGGTTCTGGAAATATTTCTAGATTAGTGTAGTACAGTTTGCAGTAAATGAGGCAGAGTGGAGTCAACTCACATGAATGATGGTTATGAAATGGAAGCCAATCTCACCTTCTCTGGACTGCTGGACATCTAAGGGTCAGCAACTGTAATTTAGATATAAATCAGACTCAGAAAAGATATGTGTGCCTAAGGTAATATGATAATGCAAACTACTCCCCTTTCTCTATGTCTTCTCCACATTTTGGCACTTACCAGATGATACAGGGGCATGACTATGTCTGGAAAACTTGGGAGGAAGCCATTAAGCATTCACTAAACAGATAATGTAGAGGCTCCTGGTTACTGGCCATTCCCATGGTGGTTTTGTTCTCTTTTCACCATCCTCAGTCATAGCGGCTGGTAGGATGTGCACCAGTAAGGATATTTGCTGTTCAGCATCTGGCTGAGTTTCACCCTGAGACTTCAGTTGTCAGCAGTTTAAAGATTAGATGCCACCTCTCTAAGTGAGTGTCAGAATCACCACAAAAATCACTGAGAGGTAAGAGACATAATCCCTTAGGAGCATCTCATTGATCCTCTCATGGTTCCCAAGCAGCATGTAGTACTGCATGACTCTCTATTTCTTCAGATTAGTTGATTTAGTTACACATCCCTTGGGCTTTTCAGGGGGTAATTTTGTATCCTTGGAAGATGCAAGAGTCAAGTAACAGCTACTCCAAACCAGACCAAACAACATTACTCAATTCAGCAAAGTGCAGGTGTCCTCTGGGTCTGGAAAAGAACTATTTCTGTTGGTCCTGCTGAAACCAGACCAGTTTCACCGTTTCCAGTAGACTGTATGCTATGCATGTAGATAATTGCTGCTGGCATCCAGCATGGGGTGTAAATGCTACTGGGGAAAGATAGAGAAAGATTTTGAGGGGTTTTTTTCAAACCTAAATGATCCCATGATTCTATGACTTAAGTCTTCTCCCAGATTCAGAGTGTCTATGATCACAATTTCCCCCAGCCAGCTGTTGAATGGGTGTGTCTGCATACAGCACCCTTGAGAATTGTTGACAAATGCTGTGCATATTGTATGACTGATACTCTCCCAAGGAAGCATTATCTTTTCTCTTTATTTACTTCATTTCTCCCCTGCTCTGCCCTCTACCCCTTCATATTTTCTAAAATGTCTTTTGTTTTTTGATATTCAGTCTTTGAAGATGAGGTGGCTTGTCCTGATTGTGAAGGCATGGAGACAGCAGCCATACTACCAGGACAAGTTCATGGGCATTTTCTCCAAAGAAAACCACTGAGAACAGTTTATTCATAGTTTTGTTTGTTTGTTTGTTTACTTGCATGGGAGGAAATGCAATGACTGGGGAGACTTGCCTGGTATTCAGCAGACACAGTCATTTTAGTATGAATTAAGGAGTCAATTTCATCTGGTCATTTCTCATATATATGCAAAGCCCTCTAGTGGTCACTGAGCATTTTGTTTTCATTTTTTGAGTTTTATCCAAACGTATATGGTAATTTGTAAGGCTCATTTTATGTGTGTGTGTTTTTAAGGAGGAATTTTGCAAATGTTGGTGTAGCATTTTAAGAATAGTTTTCCCACACATTTTCATCAGTTCTTTCTGTTAAGAGTGGTTTTGTTCAGTTGCTCAGTAATGTTTACTTGGCAAATTGGCTTGGCCTGAGAAGTGCCATATTTACTCTGCAGGTGATGGAAACTGATGGAAGTTGTTGCTGTGCAGTTAAAGAAAATCCAGGGAGTGTTTTTGAATTATAATTAATTTCAAATTATCAACTGCTGAAACTTCAACTTTGTCAAAATCCTTCCTTTTAAACCTCCATCTTGGAAGCAAATTTTTAACAGCTCTCTATAAAGGTGGCTGAGTTTCTGGAGTAGAACAGGGGAAGTGGTGAAAGAAGGGGAGAGGAAGGATACATGAAGTGCCATACAGTTCTGTTGCATTTTCTAGGTGTCACCTTTCCTTCAGCCTTCTTAAGCACTTTAGCTGTAGCAGCACCACTATCTGGCTGGTTTCCCCAGACTCTTAAAAACAAAAGATTGTCTGTGCTTGGTTAGACCAGAGGGACATCTCTTCTGGTGTCATGCCTCCAAAGGATGTCGTAATCAGAAGTCAGTTCCCCTAGGTTAGACACACATTTTGCTCTCCTGGTGTGCTCATCCCTGTAATATCAAGCTATGGAGCACCTACCTCCCTTTTTGCTTCTGAAAACCAAACCATTGTCATGTTATTGTCAGACAACCACATTGTGTCTAAAAGAAACAATGGATATAATCTCTGCTGATCCATCTGGAGAACAGGAGCTACTGTACTTTAAGAAATCATAGAATACAGACACTTATGATGTAAACACTCTCCTCAAGATGTCTGTCATGCAGGATCTCTCATCTCTGTGTTCCTGGTACATTCCAGAAACCTCTGGAAGAAACTATCTTCTTCTGAATGAGTGGGGCTGTGATTTGTGAGCTGGACTGAATGGTGAAAGACAGCAAGAAGTGGAAATCAAGAAGGAAGCAATGAGTTCTTTTTTTCCTAGATGAGGAAGGAGGCAGCTGTCCCTTGTAAGGAAGAGGCAGGAGTCAGCATGGAAGGAAAGAAAGTCTGACTTACAAGAGGAAAAGAGCACATACTGCTTGAGAGGGCATATGTGATTTTTTTGGTATTGGACATGCAGTGTCCAATAGTGAGTGTTAGTGAGTGTGTGTGAGTGTTCATGTGCATACACACCTGGGGATCTTAAAAATTTGTTCCCAGGAGGTTCAGATAAACTTATGCCTTATTTCTGGGAGCAAGGTGGCCATGCAGTCTCTTCAGGATGCTGGCAGTCAGCTCCTTGCTAGGTGGTTCCAGGATGGAATGTGAATGATGTTGTGTGTCCAAGACCAGGCAAGGAGCAGCTAAAGGAAGAACTTGCTGCAGACTTGGGCTCAACCTGATCCTCCCATCATCATGTTGAGAACTGCAGCAAATTTGGATTGCTTGTTTTCTGGACAGGAGCCACTTCAATCTGATTATTGGAATGCTGTCAATTTGCAAGTAAATGGATAAAAAGAATTATTGTGGTCACTTACAAAATTTCACTCTGGCAGATAGTTTGTATAAATTTCTTATGACATGGGTTGAGTCTTCATCTTGTTGCTAAGTAAAAGCTGTAGGGGTTAGGAGGACACCTGGGAGCCAGGCTGTTCTCAGATCACTCTCTTGATTGTAAGCTAAGTGATTTCTTAGCCACAATTTCTCTCCTGCATTGAATAGCAATAATTGTCATTACCTGCCCTGCTGGGTTGCTGAGACAATTGAATAGTTAATCAATTTGATGATTGCATGATATTGCAAAGCAAGGAGATCTGGGCTTGATCTAGCTTTGGTGGAGAGGTATGGATTACATAGTAGATGACATTAGGATCCCGTCTGTGACATCGTACAAAGTTGATGGACTTGATGGCCCTTCTGTGATCAAATAATTTGTATAAAGCAGGAGAGTTCCCTTCTTATCACAGGATTGTTAGCATTTTCACAATGATATAGTTTGGTTTGAACTGATGACCTTCCATGTTTTAGTCTCCTAAACCAGCCCCTGATACATGCTGAAAAATGTTTTTTGTTTTCCAATCTCAGAGAGAATGAAAATCAAATCCCTACAGAACAGAGGACTTAGAAACACTACAGAGCTGTAGGTAGCCAAGTCAAGCCATTGGTTGGCAGGAGAACTCTGAAAGCTTAGATTAAAATGCCTGCTTGCTGAACAGCCCCCCTGAAGAGATGTCACTCAGAGGTAAAACTTATTCTCCTCAGTGTGAGCACACATGTGTGAGAGAGGCAGGCAAGGAGGGGGAGGAACAAGTCTAGTGAAACACTGCAGACTCCTATCAGGAACTGAGTGCACCGAGTTAAGCAATTTGCAGACACTGAGATGATCTGTGCTGACTTACGAGATTGCAGAGAGGCTTGTGGAAGTCCTCTAGCACAGTTATCTGGAATTAGGGGCTAATGTGCCACTGAATTTTTCTACTGGAGTCTGCAGAAGTACTGTAATTTGCATCCTAAAGGCAAATTGCTTTATATTTGGAGATAGTAGCCTCATCCTGACAATGTATGTTCCTTTCCATGAACTAAAACTTCAGGATCCAACTCATGAAAAAAACTCCATTACCTCCCTCTCTTCCCCCATTGCCAGGCACAATGTTATTGCCTCACACTGATGAGAAAAGCCTGGTACCTATCTCCAAAGTGATCTTTGTTACCCTTAGCTCTGCTCTCCCAGCTGCTGCAGGACCAAGGGCTGCTGGAATAACTGTAGTGCTGCCAGCCCAGCTCCCACCAGGCGGGCAGAGCCTCCCTGTATTCAATAAACTGTGCAATAGCCTTAAGCCATTATGCTGTGACTGCTACTCTTATTGTGTGACATTGAGGCCAACACTTAACTGTATTCACATGTGTGTCTCTGTAGGTCAATGCAAATCAGCCCAGGAGGAAGTTTTCCACTAACAATAACTGGAACTGGGGAAAGTGCTGCTTTCACCTGGGGTACTGGGAGGAATTGCTCTTTGTAATCTACTTCTCTCCTTCTGTGGCATGGAACTGGGGCAGGGATGGGGGAGGGCCCTTTTCCAGCCGAGCAACAACAGACAATTTGGCCTGTGTATGTTTTAGGGCAGTCACACTTGTGATGGTTTTCTGACAAAGCTTTTAATTCCATTTATTGGTATAATAATTGATCTCCTAACAGTGCAGCCTAAGATGCTGCCAGGCATTTCCAATGGGCTCGGATTAAATAGCATGCAATTCCTCCATTCAGCTGTGATAACACTTTTCTGGAATTATCCTGTAGATGAGATCAGGGTGAGGTAGGCTACCTCTGGCTTGTGTGTAGCAATTCAGGGGAAATGGGAACATCCCAAAAGACATTGTTCAAGGATAACCTTCCCAGAGGGATATTTCTGCTTAATCCCTGCCACTTAGATCTGGTTTTTATACCCTGCAATACACAAAGCTCTTAAAAATTCCCATCCATTACAAGATGCATGAATCCTGCTCTGTATTTTGCTAAATTCTTAATCTTAATGACATCTTCCAACAATAAGTTCCACAAATTATTTACATGCCACGTGGAAAACATTTCACTGTACTTGCCTCTATTGTAATTGAATCCCCTTCCTTTTCCTGTACAAGGCAATAGTTGTGCCTTCAGCTTTCTTTGATATTTATTTATTGCTGGCCTCTGCTTATTTATTGACTCTTGAAGCAAAGATAATGGTTATAATTTCTCTTTATGCCACAGTCTCTTTTCTCATCTAGGTTTTTGCCCCTCTGTTTCTAGTTCAGTTTCTGTTATGTCTTTCCTGACATCCTGGTCTGACTAAAACTTGAGGCAAAATTAGTGGATGGCATTATTAGTGCTTGGGTTTCACATTAAAACCTTGAAGGTAGAGTGCTGTTTCAAGTGGAGGCACATCACAGTTTTGTCTTCTGAGGGTACTTGTCCTCTTTGCAAGTTACTGATGCTACCACATATTTGGGTTATTTTATACTCTTAGAGGAAGAAATTGCCTAAGAGCTCTGATAACTTTAATTGCTTGTCAAGACATTTGCAAAAATGTAATAGTAGCTGGTGTTTGGCATCCAGAAAGTACACTCAGGTTCTCTAGGATGAATTATGCTGGAAGAAGTAAATTTGTCATCCTTACCAAAATTATCAGCTTGCATTACTTTCCATAAAGATAATGATTTCAACTCAGTTAAGTGATTTCTATTTTTTAGACATGAAGTCCCTCATGCTCTCCAGTTAAATCCATCACATGCTTGGTGCTGGGCTCAGAGATGTTACAAGGATGAAAACTTGCATTTACTGTGGTTAGCTCTTTTGTAAAGGATAGCAGACATTGCTGTGGGTGCCTAGGTTTCTATTTAATTGAGGGAAACAATGCTTGGAAAGGTACGGTTGGCTTAATCTCTGTGATGTCTGAGACACGGAAGAATGAATCACCAGGATGGAAGAATTGCTTGCTTTTTTTTCCCCTGGTAAGTCCCAGCATGGTGTCAGGCTGGAACTTGAAAATTTATAGCTTCAAACCAGCTGTGGATGTGTTAGATGCCACGTGGATTCCCCATTCACTTGCAGGTCAGACAGCACTGCTGGCATGCCATGTGTGGGCTGCTGTGGATACAGGAGCACAGCTATTTTCTGACCTCTCCCTTGGTTCATCTACAAAACTTCCTTCCTCTTTCGTGGAAGTCATGAGACTTTGGGCAATTGTTCCTTTAGAGATTTGGAGTAAATACATAGTAAAAATGCTGATGAGGAAAAAGATGAGGAATTAAATTCTCTAAGAAATAGTAAGAGTCTGAAGGACAAAGTGTGATGTGCCTGTCAATGGATATGGGTAGGTAGGAGGCTGCTGAGTTCATGATCTATCAGACTGACCAGAATTGCTTCATTGTCTCTTCTTATTGCCCTCTTGGTTGGTATCCATCTGTTGTGTCTTGTCTTAGGATATTAATTTTGGTATGTAATTGCATCCCATAATCAAAAGGAAATAAAAAGGCTTTTAAAATAAATGAATATTGGAATTTAAACCCATGCATAAAGCACTCCAGTCCTCTTGCCATTCCTCAGCTCTGGTTCCCAGTCTTATTCCTGGCTTTGCTGCTCTGAGATACCTCTTGGTATTTCTCACTTTACTTGTCCAAGATCCTAACTTTCTGCTCCTATCTTCTTGGCCAACATGTCTCATGGTACTCCTGAGCAGAACTGGAACCTCAGGGGTGTGTGATATGGTTTTTGCTTCTGGAGGTCTCCTTGAGCTGTCATTGTGCTCCTGTTGAAAGGAAGTTGGCAGGCAACAGTTTTATTTTCAGAGTGAGTGGCTGAACATCTACTGTTTTCCTTCCCTTTTCTCTCTTAGTAGGCTTCTCCCCATTCAGCCCTCAGCTCTGAGACCCTTGGGAAGCCTTACTTTTCATTGCTTCCAGTTGGGGATCCTCAGAGTAGGCTTTTCAGTCCAGTGAAGGTTTGTGGTGGTGAGGTTTGGCCTCAAAAATGCTTTTGGGGGTTGTGTTGTGGCAGGATAGATCTATTCTCAGACACCGGTTCTCTGAAAAGCTTATATTTGTACTTAGCTCTGTCATTGCACTGCAGGATACTCTAGACTGTGATTTATGAAAACCCTTAAAGCTGTGTTTGAGCACTGGTTGGGGGTTGAGAGGTGAATTATATAATTAGAATTATTCTGAGGGGAAAATAATAATACAAGGCATATTTAAACACAGAGAAATGAAGTGGGTGTGGAGTTGGGCAGGAAAATTAATGCAAGGTGCAGAGAGTATTTCCGAGGTGCTCAGAAAAAAGTCTGTTGTGCATTTCTTTGTGTCTTTAATTGCTGTTTGTCACAGGGGATTATCTCTGCATTGCAAGAAGGCACCAAAAGTTAAGGGCTTGAAGGAGTACTTAAAGCACTGACAAAATCAGGTATGAAGGTGTGCCAGCTTAGAGTGGCTATTAGATAGAACAATGAAAAATTAGTGCATCTCGAGGAAAGAAATTTTTTTCTTGAAGAAAGAAATGTAGAGCTGAAAATTCAAGATAACCCTAAAATAACAGGTAAGTACCTTATCAGAGTCTGTGGTCCTATATGGTCACCATCAACCTCATTAGTACATCATCATTTTGAAGTAGCCTATTATTTGCAAAAACAGTTCTAACTTAAGAAACCGAGGCAATATGGAGGAGATGAATTAAATTAAGCTTAGGGATGCAGAAATTGTTTTAAATTGCTGGGTATGAATTTCCTATCACATACAAAATATTTTATCTTATTTGCCTCTTTCTTCTTCTACCCATCTGACAGCCACTGATCTGACAACTTCATTGTTTTTTGGAAAGAAAAGATACAGGAGAAGCAAGTTCTGTGGACAAGACACAGAACTGTGTGGTTTGCTGACAAATCCAAAGCATGTGTGTGGTCTGACATGCATGCAGGTGGGCTGGCTGCAGGCAGGGGCAGAGCAGGACATTTCCTCTGGAGTCAGGCTGCCCAGAGTAGCAGAACAGCAGGATGTGTCACTGCAACAGGAGAGAGGTACCATCCACTTAAAGCAGTAGGCACTGTGAATCTCTGCCTCCTTGCATGGCAGACAGAGCAGGTCAGCCTGGCTGGGATGCCTCCCAGGAGCAGGTTTGGTTGTATTTGGTCCTTCTCTCTCCCTGGGTGAGGTTTGTCCCAGTACAACGGAGTGGCAGATCCTACATGGTCAGCATACCATGTTTGGTGCTTTCACTGCTGCCACATGATTCTGATTTCCTGCCAGGGAAGAAACCTTTTGTTCTGGTTGTCAACACCAAATTTTGCCTCTGCTGCTAGGCATTTTTGAACTATCTCTGAACTTGTCTTCACAGGCACACACATGCATGCTTGTACTTATGCAACGCCCAATACCAGGAAAGAACACTTGGTATAAACACATATACACACAGAGCCATATGGACACATGCTTATTAATTGAAACCAGGCCCATGTACTGAATCTCTTTGTTAGCACCCAAATCCTGGCCAATCTGCCACTACTTAGGAGATGCAAGACTGGATCACTTCCATTGTCTGTCACATAAAAGCTGAAAATTATTTCACTGGCCCCTGGCCTTTTCTCCCATATTCTTTGAGAAATAGCATTGACATTTTGTTTGAATGCACATGTGGATAAATTTATATTTTGTGGAGTATGCTACATATAAGCTATACCTGATGCTTACCCCCATGCAGATGGTTAGCTTAAGGCATACAAATAATTTAACTTGTCAGATCCAATTTAAGTAGCCAGAAACACAGTGAACTCCAGAGCAGGGAATTTGTTCTTAAAAGTCTACACAATGGGAAACAGTCTTTTGATGATAAAAAGACTTGATTATCCAGGAAATGTCGCAATAAAGTATGGTGTGCAACTGAATTATTGTTTGGCATCCCAAACAATTCACTGATCTTTAAATACAAGAGCACATGGTGCTTCTACACAGAGCCTCACTTATCAGGCAGAGTGGAAGCAGATTTAGGAGAGGTCAGAGCTCAGTGGCAGTAAGTACTGCAAAGTGCAAAGCCTTTTATTAGTCCCTGCAGATATTGAAAAGTTTGAAGAGAATGAGGTGGAGGTCCCCAGGCTGGACACAGAGGTACCTCCACATTAAGGCTGTTTAATGCTGTCAGGACAATTCAGAGGAATGCCTTCCTCTGCCATAACTTTCTGTGTGATGTTGTAGGGGGCAGTCAGATTGCTGTGGCCATTTGCTGAGACTAAGTTTGTGTGTGCCACTTTACCTTCTCATCAAACAAGAAAAGCTTCTTATCCAGCCACATGTAATAACATCTTAAGATCTCTCGCTGGTGTTTAAGGTCTGGTCCTGTAAACAGATCCCTGTGTCCTGTGCTGTGCTTCTGCTGTAAGTAGAAGATGCACCTGGATCTCATGTCATGAGCACATACATCTCCTGGTCATGACTTGGGTATGTAAAATTCTGTCCTGAAAGCTAGGTCTCCTGCAGTCTCTGTGCCCAACCTTCAAAAGATGAAACTCTAGCTTCTCTTGAGATTGTTCAAAAGTTTTGTCTGAGTGCTGTTGCTAAAAGATCATTTCTTTGAAGCAGGCAGGGAAATGTGTTGATCAAGAGTGGAGCAAGCAAGGCAGGTCTGGCAAAATCTTTGCCTGGCAAAGGAGAAAGTGCAGGGCATAGGGACTTGGAAAGGGTGGACTGGCAGGGAAAGCTTAGTTGCAGGCATTTTAAGTTATCCAGTTGGATCCATGCTCTGTACTGATGTTGCAGACCATAATTTTCCTGAGGACTTGGTATTTTGAAACTCACTATATGTGTTTGATCTGTCTTCCCTCTAAAAGACCATCAGGAAGATTTGCCAGTGATTTATTGTGCCCATACTGGAGGGAGGGAAAGCAGATCATTAAGCCTTGAATACACCCTGCCATCTGGATGGGCTCAATGTGCAAGAAGGCGTAAAGTTGGGATGCAAATGTGTGGCACTTGGTCCTTAGCCGAGACAGAGCTTGTGCTCAGTTGTTTAAAAGCAGATCTATGCAGACTTGACTTATTGCAGGGAAGGAAAGGGGCTGAAGCCCTTGGGGTCTGCTTTGCAGAACTCACTGCAGCTGTGCTTTGAGTGCATAGAGATTTTTATACATGGGCTATTGGTGTCTTGACAGAGGTAACTAAGATTAATTGATCCTTCTGACATTTGTGTTCTTGTGTTACCCATCCAGAGGGTTTACACTGGTGAGAGGTTTCCTGGTGTTCCCTAGATCAGGAATCCTGACCTCAGGTGACCGGTGGCTTAAGGAAAGGCATGCAATTTTCCTTCAACCTCTTTATTAAGGCAAGAAGATGAATACAGCTTGCTTTACTGAGAACATTATAGTGGGTTGTAGAAATACACTCTTCCCTCCATGCCTTTACCGTGGATTCTGAATGTGATGCCCTCCCCAACATTTCAGCAGTGGCCATGAGCTGTTTTGTATGTAAGAGGCCACTGTGGTGGCCAGAATTAATGGCCAACACTGCAGATTTTTAGCTGTGATCTGCCTATGAATCAATTCCCCTCTTTCTAAAATATCTGTGATAATGGTTTGGTTTTGTAGGGGTGACTGGAAGACAAAAGTCCTTTTGGGTTTGGGAATGGCTTAATGGTGATATAATGAGGTGAATTGAAAAGCCCAGAAAGGAAGCAGAGTCCTGTATGCTGTGCAGTGCGCTGCTGGTGTGCAGATAAATACGGCCACAAGAGTGAATAACGAGGACAGCCTCATCCACAGAGCACTTTTGTGTGCTGAGTGAGGCAGGGGGTCCAATAGAAAAGGGAATAATATAGGATGAGTTAATTAAAACTGTACCTCTATTATTATTTCTGTTTCTAGAGTTTGGTCCCTTTCCACAATCCATTTGGTATCAAACCAAGGATATGTAGGAACAAAATGTTTATTTTTAGAGACTCTTGTGGGGTTGAAACTTACATTTGATATCAAAAGCCATTTCCTGTCCATATTTGAAGTTGGTATCAAGCTATTCTGCAGCAGTTGCTAGTGGAAACTGTTGATGTGTTGGTACACTTCCATTATCCATTGCTCTGCTCTGCAGTTCGGGAACTGGAAGGCATGCAGGTGGCTTCATTTTAATGTCTATTTAAAGTGTAAATGGCTGTCTGCAGTGCTCTTTGAAAAGGCAAGGGCTGTTGGAAGCTTTCAACACTGGTGGGAGCTAAGAGTGCACATGTGACACAGAAAAGTGGCAAACGTGATGCAAGATAATTGCTGATGGCTTTGAGGATTAAAGCCAGACTTCTGCCCTTTGAATACCAGTGGGAGCTCTGGAAGGTGGCAGCACTGGGAAGCAATAGGAATGCAGTGTGGTGGGGGTGTGACAAGGCATATATGAGTCAGCCCACCCCTGGAAGGGCTGGGGATCAGACTGTGAGAAGGGTGCTTTTGGTTAAATAATGTCAAGTGGTGCCTATTTTGTGCCTGTTGATCTGGCTGTCTTGAAAGTAGGAGTCTCTATAGTAGCCTTGTTTTGCTTGTCAGAAACCATCAGACATAACATTTTCATAGACCCAGAAAGCAGAGGTAATATGATTTCTCTCTCATACTAGAAATCTGTCTTTCCAGACCTGCTGGAGGTGACTTTGCAGCCATGTTTTCAATTTTTGTAAAGTAGGTAATGTGGAACTATGAGAGTCGAGGTAAATCCATGCATATGAAGAATGCTGTTATAAACAGAAATTCCAGACAGTGAAAGAGAGGAGAAACAAGGGCTCAGGGTCTGTGGCTTCCCATCCATTTCACCTTCTCACAGAGAGAGCTCCCTGGAGGAAGAAGAGCTCCATTTTACTTGAGTCCATTTTCTCCATTTTACCACTCAAATCAGTGATTCTGGGGAAAAGAGTAAGTTTACAATATAAGGATGTGGATTTGTTCTCTTAGCTCCATCTGGCATGACACAAGCAGGACTGTGTAGTGCTTTCCACTTGAATTCCAAATATATCTGACTCTACTCTGGCACAAAAGCTTTCTGATATTTGGATACATGTGCAACACAGTTGAAATTGTCAAAAAGTTAAGAACGGGTTAATTTTCCTGATTGTGGATTCTCTGAGCAAGTAGTAGTTTTATCTATAGCATATGTGTTGGCCTAAATGACATTGTGATATATATTATAGTCATGCTTCTCTACAGGCAAGCAATTATACAACAGGGACCACTAGATTTACTGCACTGCAAATACAAACTTTGCCCTTATTGCATCAAGGTCATTGCAAATCTTTTGGTAGACGCATGGCAAAAAAAAAAAAAAAAAAAAAAAAAAAAAAGAAAAGGAAAAAAAAGAAACCCTTCTCTTTGTCTCCCTGTTGCAGGGTTTCAGGGTCTCTGCTGGTTGCCTGTGTCAAATTTTTCTGTCTTGGATGTTTGAAATGAGGTACTTAAACTGATGGACCTTGCTAAGCTTCTGCAGCTTCCACAGCTTTCACTGGCATATCATCAGGATCAAAACCACACCCCTGAAAGCTGGTTGCCTTAATACAGGTTTAGCTACTGATGTGCTGCAATCAGTCTTTAAGGACCTAAGGCTTGCTATTTGCAAAATTGAAAAGACCCTGTTTTCTTAAGATCCACTGGAAGTGAAGGGGAGTTAGCTAGAAATGGTTCCCACTTGAAGCAGGAACTGTTGAGGTCCTAAAGCTCTGAAGTATTTTCATTTTCAGTCCATCCCATCACCTCCTCCATTCTCTGCTTCCAGTCTGTTTTTCCCAGGTCGATGTTATTTCTTTGCCTCAGTTTCTCTATCTGTACATAGCAAAGGGATTGGTATTAACTTCAGGAGAAAAGGGTAAACCTTTACCTCCCTGAGCCCAAAACAGCTCTCAGTAGCCAAAGGGAATTGAGCTATGGTCATCTGTTCCAGACTGATGATTCCAAAGTTTTGCCGATTCCCCCACAGAGTTTCTTCCTCCATTTTCATTTGCCCTGTAGGTTTCTTCCTGGTGAGAAACACTCCCATGATGTCACCTCTTACAAGATGCTGCATTTTTCTTTTTCATGACATGCCACAGGTCAGCAGGGAGCCCATCCGAGGGCTGCCAAGTGAGGCTGGGGCATGCTCCCATTTCTGAATTATACTGTGATAAATCAGCACTGTTCTCGACTGGGGATGGCTGTACCACATAGAAACATAAATTCAGCAGAGGCATTTGCTGGGCTTGCACTGACCTCTAGTGACAGCACTGGGGACCAGGGTATTCAGCCACCAGTAGGCTGAGAGGGTATGTTTGGGTCCATCCTCTGGTGCTGGATGGTTTACAACAGCTCACCACAGTTTTTGGTAGAACTGTGAATGTCAGCCTGTGGTACTGGGAAGCAAGCCCACTGACTGATGAGGGCCTGACTACTTGGTAGATGACTGCAGTGGGTCTCAGGCATCCCAAATTCCATACACCTCCCTGCTAAATTGCTTGTCCTCCCCAAACCACCAGTACAGTGGTGGTCTTCGTCATCTGCAGTGTTTTTTCTTCCTGTCCATCTCATTCTCCCTTCTGTCCCTAAATTTAACAATACACTTCTTTCTACTGCCCCATTCCTTCATGGCATCTGATCATTGCCAGTCTACCCAGGGGTGATCCTGAGTACTTCATCTCTGCCTTTGACCTCTGCATCCCCTCCTCACCCCTGGCTCTTTTGTAGAGCCTACAAGTCTGTTCCAGATCTGGGAGACAAAGGGCTGAGGTTCTGGTTTCTTTGCAATGAAGTTTCTTGCTGTATCACATAGTGGATCATCCTCTGTGTCATGCACATAAAGCATCTCCTGCTTCTAATGTGGTTTAGAAACAGAACCCTGTAAAAAATATGCACAAGCTGTGTTCAGGTTGTCCTTTATTTCTCTAAGTCTGTAGATGAAAATTGTGAAAACTTGGGATGCAGTTCTGGGAGCTGCTAAATGTACCTCCAAAATGCTTAGCAGACTCAGCTCTTAGGGACACCACCAGGACTCATGGGCTGTCAGGAGTTCCAGGGAGCATGGGGAAAACCTGTCATGGCTGCAGTGTGACAGGCACATGGAAGCCCCTTTCACAGCCCTGCTCTGCAACATGCTGACCCCACCCATCACAGGCCATGCCCACAGCAGCACCCTTTGCTCTCTTGGCTAAGCAGCCCTGACCCGTGCGTTTATGGTTTCTGGCTCTGATAACACGAAATGCTTCATTTGGTTGATACTCCTCTCACACAACCATACATTCCCTCATCCTCCCAAAGACCTAGGAAGTGATCTTACTCACTGAATTACAACTCACCTACTCCAGCTCTATGTGATCATCGGAGCAAGAACCAAAAAGTTCTGCAGTGAGCACATCAATTTAATGAACCTTTTATTCTGGTAGTTGCTTCCAGAGAAAGAAATAATCTATGATGCTCCATAAAACTCTTCATAAAATGTCCCATGCATCTGTAAACTCCAAAAGCAAGTCTTCTGTCCACTTTACATTTATCTGTAAAGTTGACAGAGGCAGGAGCATTCCCAAAGCCCCTTCTTTAGCACCTATGATTGTGTTATGTTATCCAGGTCATCTGTATGAGAGTTACTGTATTCACAGGACAGAGCTCCACAGGGCTGCCTCTTCCCTTAGATAGATCCAGTTCTGTCATCCAAATGCTGATACTGAAATTAGCCTGAGAGATCAGTTGAAGCATGTTGGCTTCTCATAAATCTCTGCTGAGGAGCATGCTTTCTGTATTTTCCTTGAGGCATCTGCTGTGGATTGACCCCTCTGGTCTCTGGCTAACCTGGTTCACATGAGAAGCCTGAGAGGGGGTGGAATGTAGGAAGGCTGCCAGCTACAGCCTTCCATGCTAGGCTGAGCAGAAAGGCAATCAGGTTTCCTAAGCACTGTAACAGATGACAAGGTGTATATTTATACCACTTACCCACGTACTTTGAGTGAATTGTGCAACATGAGATTTGTCATCATGCATCAGATCATAGTGTATCTAATTCAATACTGTGGCGCTGACAATGCTGGGAGAGCTGAGCTGCCTGCAGTGATGCACTTCACCAACTGTGCAATGTGGGAACAGGGGGTCTACGATTAATATTCCTCCCCAGTTCCTCTAACAATCAACTGGTACCCTGACTGTGCTTATTATCTGAGCAGGCAGAACTGCAAATATAAATAATCACAAGTTTAGACAGCCTTCTAATTACAGCTAGTACAACCACAGCATTAATTTCTAGTCTGCACCCTGGACTGGATAGATTTCGAGTGGGATAATATGTCATGCTGATTTCACCTTACTTTCCTCTGTTAAAAGATTCCTGGGCTAGTTGCATCCAGGATGCCAGCAGTGAAGTGTTATTCCAGTGCTGGAAGCAACCTGCAGTTTTTTACCTCACTCCTGGTGTCATCTTTGATACCTCTCATGAGCTCCTCATTCCTTGCATATTTGTTTTTTATTTAGTTTTGTGTGGTTTGGGGGTTTTTGTATTTTGTTATTGGTGGTGGTGGTGGTTTGGTTTTTCTCTTGTCTTCACTGCAAGGGAATAAAGCCATTCTTCTGCTTTGGGTGTGCTGGCAGTCAGCCACACTCTGTAAATACAGCAGGTGCTGGTGCCGTTGTGTTCAAGTGCTGTCATCACCCTTTGATCAGGCCAGGAGTCACTTACTTTCCTTGGCTGGTTTGGGCTTATGCCATTTGCAGAGCACGGCTCTCCCCTAAGGTGTCTGCAGTGGCTTTTGCAACACACCCATGAATATGCAGAGATCATTTCAAACCCCTTAATGTGACCAGTTATTGGACTACTTCTTCCCAGCCTACACAGTGTGACTTTCCAATCAGAGTAAGAATGTCTCTCGCCCAAAAAGCTCTTGCCCCCTCAGCTGTCCCTCATTCTTAGTGCTTTCTGCATCTGATTTACTGTAGAAAAATGCCCTGAATTAGTCAGCTGTTTGTCTGTGTCGAACACTTTTCTCCTTGCAGTGACCTGCAGAAAAGAAGCAGGGAAGAGGGAATCGTTTTGCTCTGCCATTGAACCTCAGGCATGGGAATTTCTCCTCTTTCAAAGGCTTCTCTTCCAAGTCCAAGGACTCTGCTGTGAAGTGCTGGAGTCAGCTGTGGTCCTGGGCCTTGCGAAGCTTGGTCCCTGAAATCCCTGTAATGGCTCTTGCAGGAGTGACATGACTTTGCATCTCATAGTCCAGGTAGCACTGGGTCAGTGTCACTTCAGGCTGTGTTGAAGATGATTTTTGAGCAAACATCTGTCATATGACACAACCAATAGTGCTATTTTCTTCTATCCTTTTCTGCTTCCTTATGTTTTGTAATTGATCCATATTTGTTGGCATCTACTTCTCTATTTGATGTGTTCTTTCTTGGTGGTGCCAAATATAAGCTTGTTCCTGTGTGCCCATAATGTAACGGGATTCAGAAGACGGTGGCGGGAGCTACTGGGTGTGGAGCAAAGACTGTCTCATGCTTCAGGGATGAGATAACTAGGTTTGTCATGTGCCTGGGTACTCAGTGACTTTTTCCACCTGTAGATTAGGATACTAATTCTTTAGTAGCCCAAGTGATTTTTTTTCAGGCAAACCAAGCTACCCCAGAGTGTCCACTAGCCTTCACATACTTTCTAAGCTATCAGTAACAACAGTTTGTGGTAACAGAAATGCTGTTGGAGACCACTGTTCAAAAACTGAGGCCATTGCCTATGACCTTGTCATGCCAACAAGGCTCACTGGCTAACTTCCCTCAGTGCTCCCCCCTCAGTGGGTGGCTCATGTCTCACCTGTCAGTGCTAGCCTTATCCACAGTGGCCAGATGGTCTTTGGTTACCCTGCACTTCTAGGAGTGCCAGGAGCATGAGGAACAGCAGGACTCAGTGGCCACAGCCTAAGCAGTGCTCACAACACCAAGCCTGGCAGAGTTCAAGAAGCATTTGGACAATGCTCTCAGGCACATGGTATGATTCTTGTGGCCCTGTGCAGGGCCAGGAGTTGGACTTGAAGATGCTGATTGCTTCCTTCCAACTCAGCATATTTTATAATCTGTGACTCCTGGAACCCCCTGAGACCAAGACAAGTGTCCACCCATGACACACTGTGAGCCCTTCCCTGCTGTAAGAGGTCCTCCTCTGATAAAACTTTAGCTCCTGAAGATTCATGTCACTGTTCTACCCTCAATTAGCATGTCTTAGCTCTCCCTGCAGTAGATCAATGGATAAAGAATAACTACCTACACAGTTGATTCTTGCTACATCTTACAGCTCACAGGATTGTGCCCCAAGTTTTCTGAGATCTGTCAGTGTCCTGGGCTTTGGACTCTTTGCTCAAGCTCTAGAACTGCAGAGATGTTTGGCCAGAAATTGCTAGAGAGGCAACAGCTATACCAACTCGTGAGACCCAGACAAACACCTTGGTGATTTTGCTTCGGGACAGATGAGACTCTGCCAGAGTGATAAAGTATGTTTCCAGCCTTCCTGGGTGTGAGGCAAAGCCTGGCGCTGAGACTGAGTGATATCACTGCTCATGCTGTCTGCCTGAGCTTGCAGAGAGCCTCAAACAGGAGCTCTGAGAGTTGTTCTGCTTCCTCCTTCCCTCCACAACAGGAAATCTCACATGCAAGAGAACATGGTAGTTCTGCATTGCCTTAAAGGGGTGGGCTGTGATTCAGTAAGAACAGCAAATACTTCTGCTAACAAACATCTGAAACACTAAAAAAAAAAAAAAAAAAAACTGAACAAAACTCTTTTTTAGAAAGGGAATCAGATTTTATTTTTATACCCACAAAGTTAAAAATATGCATTTCAAAATATTTACAATGACTATATATGAAATAACCTTTGTTAATGAAACACCAACATACAGTACTAGAATATATCCACCAAATTTGTAAAGTCTATGTAAGAAAAAAATGTAACAGAAAGAGAGAGAGAGGTAAATAGCATCCATGCACAATCGTTTTTATACTAACATGGTTTTTATACTCTCTACCTTTTAGTTGTGAATGGAGTCACAGGAAATTTTGACCTCATCTCTTGCAAATGCTTCTTGTGACTGAGATTCTTCAAGCTAACAGAAATTTGTGGGTTGCAGCAATACCAGTGCCTAACTTCCCTGTGCCAGCCTTTCACATGGGGAGCTTGTGTTACAGAGTGGACTCAGAATCTCTCAGCAACCCTGGGAGGTAGCTAGTTTTATGGAAGAATTTGGCAGATGAAAAGCACCAGGTTAAGTGGCCGGCCTAATGTTGTGCAGCAAGGAGCAAAAACTCACAAGCTCTACTTCCTCTCTCCCGATCTCTCATTAGGGAATAATTTTTCTCTGCTAACCATTATCTGCTTTTGAGATGAGCTTTGTCACAAGGTGGGGCACTCAATTAATATGAGATACCAGGTGATGATGTGGGAAAAAGCCCTGCCTACAGATACGGACTTGTCTCAGTAAGGATTTTCAATGTAGCAGTGTTGTTACCATGTTCTGGAGTTGAATAGAAGATTGTTTTAGTGTAGACACACAGCCAGATGGTTCTCTCCCTGCATGTGTACCACTGAGCAACTGCACCCTCTGTTATTAAGAACCTCTGCGTATCTGTACCCCTATTCTCTCTCTCTCTCTCTCTCTCTCTCTCTCTCTCTCTCTCACTCCATCATCCATGCCTATATATTTGCCAATCCTACTTGTATCTTATTAAATCATGGGAATATCAAATAGAAAACAGAATAGCAAAAGAAATTGCTGCCTTATTTTTGAAGATATTTTAATACAAAATTAATCAAATTTCTATTGTTTTTTTCTCAATGTAATGTCCTTAATGTTCACTTATGTGTGTATATATATATATAAATATATATATAAATGTAACAAAAGGCCCATCCCATTTGTATCAATAGACAAATAAAGGGGTCATAATCCTCACTGTCCAACCCACAAGGCACACTCAAATGTAAGTAAGAAGGGCTCTAGGAAGAGAAAAAGATATAGCCTTTGTTTTTGTGGTGCCCTTTAATCATCACTGCTGAGCTTGAAGCTTTGTGAAGGTATGGCACAACTTTGCAGAAAAGGAGAAGAGCTGTCTGGGTCACTTGCAGATTTCTAGCCCCAGAAGTGCTAGATCTGTAGGAGTTGTTTCTCCTTCTCTTTAATGAAGGAGCTTCTGAGGAATCTAGCTTTGTTAGTGATTTTTCTGCAGTGGCAATGGTGATGATGGTGGCTGTTTTTGTCTATTGGCCCAACAGCTCTCTCAGCAGAGTAATTCTTCCCCACTCCCAGTAGCCAACCCTCTCCCCTGGACACCCATCAGTCTTATTTTTTTCTAAGAACAAGGTAGAGGATGCCAATAACAAAACTAAAGCAGAAGCAGATCCAGGCCAATATGAAGCAGTAGCCATGGTGAGGATTTGTGGTGTACACCGTGCCTGCGAACCGAGCTGTGTAAATGGAGACTGCAATCAGAATGCACATCCCTGTGGGAAGAAAGAGGGAAAAGAGAGTTGGAAAATGCACAGAAACCAGCATTGCTGCAACACTCCTGAAGTACTGCTGTCCCCTGAGATTGTAATGCATATCTTATGCCAGATGAGAGAGGAGCTGCTGCCCATTAGGCTTATTTGTGGAGGATTTCTTTTGCAGCTGTGATGACATAAGACACTTGGGGCTTGTTTGGTGAGTGCCACGAGGAATAAACCTTTGTTAGGAGAAAATCAGTAATAAGATCTGACGACAGTTTGGTGCTATGTGTTGAATCCCCTGTGCAGTAGCTAACTGTTTATTCCCCTGCTCCCCCAAAACATTTCAATCCTTTTTGTTGTCTTTCAAAGGTATTTTGCAAAACCCACTGGGATTTCCTAATGAAAATATGGAAATACTTTCATTATATACAGCCAAAAAAATCCCAACCCAACGCTTTCCGATTCCCCAGTGCCTTGTTTTGTAACAAAAATTGGGCCACTGGAGACATTTAGCTGGCTGACAATGTCCCTGGTGACCGTATGTGGCTACTTGTGTTCACAGAGTCAGTAGGACGCACAGGGAGTCATGGCACAATGTGCAGATGCATACTCACAGCAAACCAGCATGACGGCTCCGGTCATGTAGAAACGTTTGCCTTTTTCCAGGCTGAACAGCTGGATAATGAACAGAACGAGCGCCACAACGGAGAAAATTATCGAGAGGATCATAAAGGCTTGCACGGCTTTGAGGGAAGCTGTCAAAACAGAGAGAATAGATTGGAGAAGGTCAGGATTCAGTCTTGGCAATGCTCATCAATGTCCTGTGATTCACCATGACAAAAATGTGGCTGTAACTTACCCTCATCTTCACTGCTAACTGGCAGCTGAGTGCAGGTCTTGTTGCACAGCAGCCAGAGTCCTCTTGAGATCGTTCCAGCACTGGAAGAACCCACCATCCAAACCTAAAATAGGATAGAAAGGTCACGTCATGGGGCAGGAAAGCTTCTTTGCTCTTCTGTCAGACTAAACCGTAAGGTGAGCACAAGTAGCCCAACTGCCCAGAAATGTCGACACTGGACAGGTGGGACATGACACTGGCTCCCAGTGCCAGGAGTCATTTGTTTTGGGCAAAACACCATGAAGTCTGTTCCAATCATTGAGGAGAAATATCCCAGGTCATCCTGACTCTCTTCCTGTGCGAGGTGGCAGCTGGGGGTCACAGCTGGCCAAACGGTGTGAGGGGATCCCAGAATCCGCTCTAATGGTGGGCAGGGAGGCACGGGGACCCCAGCAGCGCCACCAGGGGTCCCCTTGGCCCAGATTTCCCGGGCGGCCCCCCCGCCCCCCTTGGCATGGAATGTGCCCTGGTGGGAGCATCCTGTCCCTGGCTGGGGGGAACAGTGCTGTGCCATGGCTGTCACTGCTGGTACCGCGCCTCCCTGGCCAAATGAAGGGTGTTGAGGTGCTGCTGGCTCAGGGGCCTGGGGAGGTGACAGAGGCTGCCTCCTGTACCAGCCCAGCTGCCTTTCTGCTCCCTAAGCACACCCATCACTGTTTCCTCTCTCCTCATGACCGTGAGTGGATGTTCCTCACCCTCACCAGAGCACCCACCCCGTGGTCTGCCTGCCAGCCGTATCTAAGGCTCTGCGGGAGCTGACAGCCATGTCTCATCCAGGGCAGTCTACTTACGTTGGCAATGGTGGAGACGAAGAGCATGATGACAGTGGCAATGTGAACCACAAAGATACCAGCCAGTAGAACCAACATCTTGGGTCTCTTCTAGGTGGTGTCACCGATACAGAGAGCTCTGAGGGAGAACAAGAACAGAGGGAGGACATGAAGGGAAGGACTGAGTCAAAGAACAGCATTACCATAAGATTTGTTGACATGCAAAAACCCAGGCTGATCTTAGGTTCACTCTGGAAATATGGAATCACCAAAAAAAAAAGGCAATAAAAAGTCTGTCAAAATCTGCTCAAGAGGTTAAATAGAGCCTGAAGATTAAGGAGCCAATATGGGAGGAGATGTAGAGCATGGATAGGTGACTTGGGGGAATTTTAAAAATAGCCTGAACATATACACCATTTGCTTAAATTGATGTGTGCTAATGTTAAGTAAAAATGCCATACTCTGGGCATATATTCTAGGAAGAGGAGTTTTTGCCCATGGGATTCACAGAGGTCAGGAAAGATTTTGTTCTCCTCTAGTGTCTCAGCCTCTTCCAACTGGTCTGGGTCATGGACAAGTGGTATGGAATGGGGGACTGTGGGCTCCTTGGTGCCTCAGCTATTGTGTAGTTGTGAGGAGTGAGCCAGAGGGGTGGCCACTACTCCATAGACCACTCCTTTAAGTGAAGAGGACAGTAACCAGAGCAGAAGTGCCCTGAGGTTTTCTGGAGCTGGGGAAGATGCCCAGGTCTGCAATGAAAACTGCCTCTTTCCCTTTTAAAACTTGAGGCATGCAGGTCACTTTATTAATGAAGTAAGATTCTCTTGTAATGCAGATTCCTCTTTGGTTTGTTCTGGTATTTTTGCCTCTGTACCCTGCAAACTTTTACTTTTTTTTAAGATTTCCTGTCATTGATGAACATGTGATTGGAAGGAGAGAGGGGAATGTGCTTTAGAAAGCTTGCATGACACGGTTTGTCAAGACTGATGGCTTCTCACCTGAAAATGTGAAGTACAAGGAACAAATCTAAGCTGTGAGAATAAGCACAGACTATTCAGACAAATCAAGTGAGTATATTTTAGGCAGAAGCATTCATTGAGTCTACTCTGTGGACAGTAAACTTCCTAGAAAGTTTGACAGGCTGTGTTGCTCTTTCCCTCAAAAGTGCTGGTACTGAAGAGCAGTTTCAAGCGTGTGATTAATGTTTGCTGTCAAGTTATTTTGGTCCAGGTGACTCAGGTAGGGTCTGAAGCTGTCACCATTTGTACAGGGTGTGGTAACACTGTCATGGAACAACACACTTGTACTTCATGATGTCTTTCACACAAACTGCGACAAAAGGCTTTGTAAAGTCCCATTCATGTGTCTTTTTTACTTAATGACTCCACCTACTCCACTACTGTCTTTCCTCTCACTGTGGCCATGAGTGGGAGTGTATTCCTGTAAAATGCTGCAGCTGTTCCTGGCACTGCTTTGTATACAGTTTCCCAAACCACAGTGGGTAGGCAGGCTTCTCCATCAGTGGCATTTTGACCAGTTCAGCATTAGCTGGTGACCAGGAAGAATTCCTTGCATTTAGGATCTCAAGGAACCAGTTCTGTTTGGTCACTGCTCCCACCCAAACAAGGCTACTCTTTAGTAGAACAGATAAGGTTTGGTGATTAGTCCCATCTCCTCAGCAAATCTTGTCTACTGTAAGGTTTCTTTCCCCTCGAGAACTCTCAGGAGATGTTAAGCCCTGACTTGCTGAATGTGAGCCACATTTGCTTGTCTGCTTTGAGGTGTCTTAGTAAACTCAGGCTCTAGAGCTTGATTTGGCTGGATGGTCTGGCCACTGTGACCTCTCTTGTCACAGTACCTCCCTTAGTGATGATCTTGAAGAAAGCACAGCTTTCTAAAGGCTTTCCCTCTGACAGTCACTTAGGATTTCAACACTGCTAAAATTCAGGTTCTCAACAGTATATGCAGGCTACCACATAAACATACTTGACCTAAGAGTTAACCCCCTTCTTTCCGTTGATTGTAAAAGGAGCAAGGGTTTCAAAATGCTGGATGGTAACTGATACAGATATCAGCACTGCAACTCAAACTGAGAAACTATTGCTGTTGCCATGACTAAGTGACATATCTGCAGCAAACTCTTGAGTCAAATCTTCCTGTCCCTTTGACTACTTCTCATTCTTTTTTTTTTTTTTTTTTTTGGGTTACCTTGGTTTTTACACAAACTTTAACAAGTGCTCTTGATACTATAGGCGCTGGCAAGTATAAACCAAACTCTGGCAAATTTGTCTGCTCTGAAATTTGCCTTTACTAAACAGTGGCTAAACTTTCTTCTTTCTTAGATCGATGTATTTTTCCATGGCCTCTTTAAAATCTAATTCAGCACTTTTTTTTTATTATTATTTTTTAGATCCTTCAAACAAAGCTTTCTACTTGAAAGATTAAAAATCTACTTTCATGGCATCCTAAGGACTAGAACAGTCCTTTCAAATGCATCTTTTGTTTGCATTCAGAAATGAAAATGAGGGATAAATGTTACTTTACAATGTAAAAAAGAACCCCCAAAATCATGACCCTATGCTCAGGACTTTGACCAATACTCTAAGAAAAAACTGAAATCCTTTATTCCCTTTGCTTTTTCTGCCTATTTTAGCACTGCAGGAGAGCAGTGTTAGTTCAGGTGCTTTCAGTGCACCTACTTCCTGAGAACGTCAGCACCTCTCTCTGAATACACACGCTATCAAATGCAAACTCCCCCAGGGGATATGTGCTCACAGCTTAGTTTTGATTCTTTGTGAGTTAAAGCACAAGCCTCCCTCTGTATTCATTTGCTTTCCCTTTCTTCATCTCTCTCTGCCTGTTAAATAAAACACGAGAGAACAATCCCAGAGGAGCCATGGGTGAAGGAATGACACTGAAATAGATTCACTTCTGTCTCTGATGCTATGGCGTGGACATTTCCTCCCAAAAGACAGAGAATCTGGCAGAGCATTGGGGCTGACAGGATACCGTTTCCATTTGTTAAGTGTGAGACATCTTTCTCCACTACAGGGTGGGGTCACATTGCTGGAGCAATAGGACAAAATTGCATGCAAATGCCTTTTCTTCCATTCCCGTACCTAAACTGCAGCTGCATTTGGAGTTCCTCAGGCTCTTCTTGGGCGATGAGTCAGTCTTAGCCTTCCTAGAGCTGCCGGTTTTTTCCACTGACTCACCCCAAAGCTCTCAAACCCCACAATAATTTAACCCTGAAAGATTAAGTGCTCAGGACACTGTCAGTTTTAGGACTGCTTCTCAAGAACCAGTCAAGCAAACAATTTGTGAGTCTTCCCCAAGCATCTTTCAGAGGAGAGACCCCAATGAAGCCAAGAAAAAAAGTAATGAGGCACAACAGTAGAACAACTGAGGTAGGGCAGGCTGGTGGGGAAGTGAAGGTCATGCATGTGCTGAACAGCCTGCATGAGTCAAGATAAGATCTTGTGCTGATAACAATGGACTCACTTTCCTTTTCATGGGGTGATGGATGAAGAGAAATAACAAGCCACACCAACAGTAAGCATGAATAAGGATCACCACAGAAGTCTTCAGTACAAAAAAACCTGCAGATAAGCATGACAGGCTCTTAGCTGTGTAGAGACTATTTCTCTGACCATGTAGGAGTACACATACTGGGGAACAACACAAAGCTCTGCTGCACCCCAGTTCAAGTTCGAGCAGGCGTGTACTAACTATTGTCTAAAAGTAAGACATAAGCCAAAGTCTTCTCATGCAGGCAGATTGTTGCCACCTGTATCACCACTCTGTCTACTTAAGTGTTTTGGATCCTTCTGTCTGAGGGCGATACAGAGAAGTGAGTCCTTGCCCCTGGTTTGCTTTTCAGCAAAGAATCAGGATGGAATGTGTAGTGCCACTTGGAGATATGATAAAGGCCAATGGTATAGTTCCTAAAATATAAGGAGTTACTCAAGAGGGTAAACCAGATTAGGTAAAGGTCCTTTGCTTCTGACAGAAAGTGCATTGCAGTGAAAGGACTACATGCTGAGTGTACAGGATGTTTCTGCAGGAACAATGGGGTTGTTTCAGGTGAAAAATCAGGGCACTCTCAACTAAATTTGAAATATTTCAGATCTCAGGTATTCCTTAATGGATGTAGATCATCTGATTTCCATTTCCATCTTCCTCTCTGAACTGAGGTCCCTGCTTGGGACTGCCTCTCCCAGGCTGAGTTGGTGAGGTGTACTGTGAGAGATGCTGGCTGAGGTGAGAACCCAGCCAATATCCTGTAGTTCCCTAGAATGTCCAGGGAGAAGACGACATCTAAATCGCACTGCCTGAGCACACTGTTGACCTCTGACTCCTTTCAAAGTGAGTTTTTCAGCTGAGGACCCTTTAGTTTGATACATTAGATTTCTCAACAATGGAAAGATGGTTTTTTCGGGAAAAAACAAATGTCTTTAGTTAGAATGTCAACAAAAATCTCCATAGATTGAAAATAACTAACACAAAAGCATTTCTGTCTTTCCCAGCTGCCACTACAGAATATAAGGAAGACAGTAGTAAGTAAGACCAGTGGTCTGACTCTCCCAGTCTCTGATGAGGACAACAGGAGGTCCAATATTTAGAGAAAGCAAGTTAACTTAGCCACTGTCTGAGAGGCTCAGAGTCACAGCAGGAATACTGGTGGTTGAAATCAGGGCCGAGGCCACTTGGAAAGGAAGGAGAAAACTGAAGAGTAATGGTCAGAAAGTAAAAACTGTTTGGTATTGTTTGAGACAGCCACAAGCTTCCACCTCTGTTACTAGAGCATTCCTCAGCGCAAAGCCAACCCACAAATAGCAATGCTGCCATGTTGCTACCAGTAAGGGAAACCTCAGTGTGGGATAAAACCTCCTGCAGAATTTGTACACATGCCTTTTGACTGATCTGAGACCATCACTGCATTTTAGACCTGCCACAACTGCACACCTTGTCCTTGCGTGGGCTATGAGCATCAGTCCTCATTGTACCCGGAGTCATTTTGCAGGATGCAGAGATGTATCTCTCTGATATTTCGGTGGCATGATGCCTTTGGATATGTCAAATTGTTACTAGAAGGCTCATGAGCTCATGGCAACTTTAAACAACAGGGAAAATCAAATTTGCTTCCACCCTTTGCTCTGTCTCTTGCTTCAGATCCTGATGAATGCAGAGTCCTTGCTGACTCCAGACTTTTACAAACTACTGTATGTCGGCACTGCTGTTGACAGCCTGGTTTTGACAGACCAGCCTGACTCAATTTACAAGTCAGATGCTTTTTATAGACATGTGGATGAGTAGGCTGGTGCCTCTGGAAAGAGATTTCATGTGTGTGGGAGCAGGGTTGGGCAGGAGGTGTGCGTGGGCACACGGAGACCTTTGAGCCTCTGGTTTATGGCAGTGAGATTTCACATACATATGGGTAGTGGCTGTGATGACCACATGGAGTACAGCAAGGTTGTAAAACCAGCAGGTTAATGTCAACCAACAGGAAAAGTGTAGGTGAGCCTGAGGGGCTACAGCTGAAAATAAGTTAAAGTAAATGGAAGATTTTGTCTGGTTCTTGTGGAGGACTCCAAGTTCTGGTGGACTGGACTCCAAGAGATCAGCGGAATTACCTTCCCAAGGGAGTGGTGAAACACCAGCATGTGAAAAATTTCTTATGGAATCTGACAAATTCCTCAAGAATCCACCCTTGGTGATGAACCTCCACTCACTGAGAGATGCAGAGGGGAGCCACAAAAGATGACACATAAGGGTTTTCCAGCTCTCATGCTCATGATTAATGTAAGAGTGGGGAAATATCAGAACTCCTAGTGTAGGCAGTGAGAAATTGGCATTTTCTCCAGAAGAAACCACCCTTGGGTGCTCAGCCATGTGACAACATCAACTGAAACTCCAATGCTCGCTTGGTACTCAAAAAGGGAAGAGACAGCTGCCTGGGGCCTGGCAGGCAGCCAGCAGCTGCTGCTGCAGGAAAACTCTGTCAACTCCTCACACTAGGCACGCCAAGGAAGGGCTGGGACTGATGGGCAGCAAGTAAGAGGGAGGGGTGGGGAAGGGAACCCCAGAGCTAATGGAAGCACAGAAGTGTTCCTCTGCACCTCCAGAGGTGAGATGCAGAGCATTCTCACCCCTCAGAGCACTGGGTGGTCCCTCGGTGGTTAATTAGACGCCTGAGCTGCTGGCAGGAGTTCCAGCAAGATACTGAGATACAAGAGAAACATTTGTGGGAGGACTGACAGTCTCGGCGTTGATGTGTTGTGTGTGGGGCTGTGCATCTGCAGCTCTGTGTGGCTCCCTCTGTGAATGGGAGTGTGCATCTGTGGGTTCCCTGTGAACTCTGTGTGTGTGTGTGCACAGCTTCTTTATGGGTGCACGGATTATTTACCTGTGCCACACTGGCAGCGCCCACGTGGGAGAAACTATCTGACAGCTCTGACAGGAAAGCTCAGGTTACAGAGTGGTATGAGAAAAAGTACACAGATCACTTCTGGTGGGACTTCCTGCTTTTCCTCTTTGCAACAGCCTGTAGATAAAGGTTGAAGGACTGTGAAGCCCCTATCAGCTGTGCTTTTGGCTTCATTCTTGGATTTTAACTGCAGTCCTATGATTTGCACAGAGAGTTTTGTGTAGATTTTCATTTTTTTTCTGTTCCAAAGGAGGATAACTCTAAAAAAGAGGTTGTATTTTACAGTGTATCTGTCTCTCAAAACTGCAAAACCTCTGAACATGCAAGTACAGCATATTAGACACTGAGAAAGTGTGACTCAGGCATCTAAAGGGTCTGAGCTACAAAATGCTCAGAGCCTGGAGCTGGTCAGTGCTCTGTACAGGGTGGGATAAAGGTGGTCATGGTGTAAAATACCTCATCTGGCTTTCAGAGGGCTCTTTACACCTGTGATCAGTACGGTATAAGCTGGTTCATGTTACATGTGGCTTTGGAGACATCAAGAGCTCCCCTGCTGAGGGCACACCACGCCGCTGGAGGCCAGCTCACAGGCAGGCTGGCTCAGCTGCCTGAGCTGTCACAGCCAGTGGATGTGCCCAGCTCTCCTTCAGCAGTGGCCCACATTCCCGGAGCTGGTCTTCAGCAATTCTCTGACCAGCCTGCTCCAGGCTCTGAGTATTTTGTAGCTCTCCCCTCTTGCTCCCATGGCTCTCACTATCCTTCCCAGAGGCTTGCTGGAGCCAATACAGGGAAGATATCTCTCTGGAATGAGAAGAATGTGGACAATGGACCCAGTCGTGGAGGTTGCTTTCACAACTCCCCTTGTTCAGCAGACTCTGCCCTGCGAGGGCAAAAGGACAACAAAGGTCCTCACCCTTGGATTTCCTCAAATACAAAAATATATTGCCAGGTGGCCTCACATCACAAAAGCTAACTCTTCATCGTGAGTCACTGTTCACCTGTGTCAGCCACTCCAGTGCTCAGAGTTCAGTGCATTTCCTGCAGGACTGGGGATGACCCAGCCCAGATCTATCCCTGGGCTGTTGTCATGGATGTCTCCCCATGCCTCTTACAGACTTGTTTTCACAGGGTAAAGGGGATAGATCTCAATTAAGATCTTGGCAAACTTGTCACTCCCTTGGGCAATGTGGGTTTTGGAGCTGCGTTGTCCTAACCTGTCCCTCCCTTCTATGACAAGGCATAGGCTATATTTGGTCTTACCAAGAGCCCAGCTTCCATATACTCTCTGTCCTCCTGAAAACAGTTCAGGAGGAGCAGGATGCGTGAAGCTGCAAATCTGGCCAGAGTTTCCTTTGTTCACTGTCAAGCTGTTCTAGCTAAAGAGGTACTTTCCAAAACTCTCCCAGCAGGGTTTGAAGAAATTACACTCCAGATGGCAGCCCCAAGATGTGCTGCTTTGCTGCTCTCCCTGCAGTGTCATGGCAGAAAACAGCTTAAGAGACACTCCAGATTTCCCTCTGGGCAGTTTATAAGGGGAACTGCTGCTTCACCCTGTGTCATACTGTGGGATGATTGGGTGTGGACTGGTCCTGACAGAGGATCAATACAGGCATAATTGAGATGTGCTTCAGCACATTTGTTCACTGCCACTGTTACAGCACTGTAGCTATGAGTTATTTATCAATCCTGGCAGGGCCATGGAGAAGAGCCTCCTTTTCTGTGAATGCTGCTTTGCCTCAGCAGAAAAGACCAATGAAGTATTAAGCATCCATCTTCAGATGTGAAGATTGGAAATCCCATTCCTCGCCCTCCCTTTTAGAGGATTAGAAGAGCGGCTCCCTGCCTTGAAGGAAGGGTAAACAAATCTCGTTATTTAGTTTTATCTCATTAACTTTTTGTTGGAAAACAGAAGGAAGGAAAAAAATTAGGAGTGTCATGATGCGGTGGTGTGTTTTTCTTTCATTTGATATTTGTTTAATATCTGTTTCCCCCCCCCCCATCTCCAAGTGGTCAATCCTCCCTTTCCCTGCCCCTTTCCCTAGAACCTTCCCTGTCATTCATTCTAGCCCCCTCCTCAGCTTCCAGATGTTAGTTCTGCCCTAAACTCCTCCCCTGCTATTCCCTCATTGGTTGCTGTTCCTACACACCTCCTCCTGAGTTCTGTATAAAACCTTTGCCCCCCCGCCCGCCGGGGTCTTGGGGCTCATGGAATAAAACCATCCCGTTCACCCCCCAAGTCCCGTGTCGCCTTCGTCTGTCCCCGCGCGCCACGAACTGAACTGCAGAGCTTGCAGGGGGAAAGCGGCCGCCCGTTCTCTTCCCTCACCGCCCAGCCTGGCACGGCTCGGAGTGCCGCAGCGAGGAGCGCGTACCGCGCCACAACAGTGTCATGCCTTGCAGCCTGCCTTATGCTGTGCTGGGTGACAGTGCTGTCACTTCCCTATTGAAAGGTACAACAAGCACAGGAACTTGTTGAAATCGAAGGGGGCTAGTTGTGCTATTTCTTGCTTTACAGGGCACTTGAGCATCTGAGGGCAAATTCCAGCCCAGCATCAGGTGGGCTGGAACTTGGTCAGGTCTCCTCCTTTGCCATCCATGCAGCACTCAGTGAAGGGAGCACTAAGAGACCCGGGGGGTGAGCAAGGGGAAACACGCCATGGGAGGAGTAACCCAGCAGTCAGCTGGGATTATGGGGCCCGTGAATCCCCATGGGAGTGGGCAGGACTGTGGCAGCAGCTCTCTCCCGCTTTTGCTTGCTCTGTGGAAACAGAAGCATGCACAGGCTGAGTGCTCTGTATGAGCCTTGTGGCTGGGAGAGTGACGAAGAGAGAGAAGGATTAGTGCTTGCAGCAAATCTCCCCAATCTCATTATAAGCAAGGCCCTGAGGTGGCTTTTTTACCAAAAATATACTGGCTATTATCAGCAAATCTCCCAGAACTGTTTCAAAATACAACCTCTGCTCCACCCCAGAGCACCAAACAGTAATTCCTGAGTGCACTTGCATCGCTCCCACACTGCAAACCTGAAAGACCACCGCCTAGGCTAGAAGGGCCGGTTTTCCATGCCCAGGACTCTGTGTCCTCAGCAGGGTCTCTCTCACTGGGGGAGCACCAGCAGCCCTGCAGCTAAGGCACCCACTCCAAAACTTGGCGCTTCTCCGCAAGATCCCACGTCACTCCTGCATGAATGTGTCCTTGGGTGTGGCTCGACTCCCTAGCTGTCAGAGGTGTCCCTGGGGACGGCGTGTGCCCAGTGGAGATCCCCGCTCTCACGCGTAGCCGGGATGAATGGCTCAGACCGTGTGTCACATGTTTGGGCGGTTAGTCACAGCTGGGGGAGCTTCCACAGCCTACTGACAGGAATTCCTCAGTGTGGGCGGGTGTGCAGAGCATCCCACCAAGGTGCTGCATTTCAAGGGGCACTTCCAGGCACTACAGTGTTAGTAAGGTACCTCCATTTTGATCCTTTTCTGATACTAATCCCCACAGGAACAAATAGATATACGCTGCCTTCAAGCCCTCACTCTCTCAGTGATCACAGTCCCCAGGTGGACTGGGTGGAGGCACTCGGCTGGCTTAAACCCCTGTTATCACAGAAGAGTAGCTAATAGGCTCCAAGTTTTCATACTCTTCATGCCCACCTCCCTCGAGTGTTTGATCAGAAAAGAATCCCACTACGTCCAGAAATGTCAAGTGGGCAACTCCTGGGCAAATCTGCTCTCAGAGGTGCCTTGAGGAATTCAAAACTGCTAAGTGAAAGTTGTTCTGTGGCCACAGCTTTTTTTTTTTTTATTTATTTGTATCAATATTATTTAATTTTTAATTGTATGAAATGATAACTTCCAAAAATGCTTTCTTCCCATTCCAGTTTCTGATGCCCTGGAAACGCTGCCTCAGTCAGTTTCCCCACCACTCCAACACATTTATTTCTTAGTCAGGAGGCACCACTGCATGACTGAGCTACAAGCAGCACAGCCAAAGGGGAGTTAAAAATTCACAAATTTTATCCCTTTTCCAAAAAGTTACAGTCAGCTCAGCTTCTTGTTCATTCATATTGTAATTATCCATAGTCCCAGACTGAGCCCCACCCCTTCCTGGTCGTATTGGGCTAAATACTGTTCAGACTCTTTCAGACCCTTGGAACTGTGCAGGGGAGGGCCGAGTTCCTGCCACAGGAACCCGTTCGGTGCCAACAAACTGGCTTTGCTGCACTCCCTTTCACAGACCTCAGAAATAGTTCAGATTTGACCACAGGATGCAAACCACAGCAGACAGATGAAACAAGAGAAATGGTGAAGAAAAGGAGGGAAAGAAAGAGGGGGTGGTTGCATAGAAAAAGGCAGGTGAAGAGAGAGAATTGCCAGTCTCTGCAATCTTACACTTCCCATCAGTGAATCTAACTCCTTGACACACCCTACTAGCAGACCATTGTGCTCCTAGAAATTCCACCGCTCCCCCACTTTGCCTCGCAGCGCTCCCCACTCCAGTGTCTGTGCTGCCAAAGAAGGCGTAACACGGATTTCTGCCCTTCACGTGGCTTTGCTCAGAACTGGGGCTTGGCTTCAGCCTCAGAAGCCAGAACCCCTAAAAAACAGAGATTGTCTCCATTGTACCCCAGAGTCTGCACCTCTGGGGCCTCTCAGTCTTCACTTGGAATGATTGCTATTGTTTTAAATTAGAGCTTGGCAAACTAATTATGGAGGGGAGAGAGACAAGCAGAAGTATTTGAGCGCCAGAAAAACTGAGCCTGCAGCCCTAATTCCAAGCAGGCATTTTCCACATTTGTCAACAATGCTACTCCAAAAGCACACAGCAGCTCCTGAGCGTGAGTTGGCCCAGGTTGGGCACCCTGTGCCTGCACCTGGCTGCACATGTCCTGGAGGTGAAAATAACATTGTTGGTGCCAGCACTCTGAGGCTGCAACCAGGGAGTCTTGCAGTGCCCCTCTGCCTCGTAACGCAGCTGGATTTTAAAGCAAAAGATGAAAATTAAGGTGCCATAGCCAGCTCGAGTGCCAAGATGGAAAGAAGTGAAGGGGCAGAGGAGAAAGGCAGACTGGTGCTGTTCGGAGAGGGGAGCAGCCACTGAGGGAGAAGAGTTGGCGAGGATTTTCAAGAACAGCTCTTACCTTGTGGGCTGGGGCTGGTGCTGGCACCTGTGGAAGAAGGAGCGTGCTGGGCTGCAGTGCCGGTGTCTCGGAGAGCAGAGCTGGAGTGAAGGGGAGTGACCTGGTGGTGGTTTAAGTTTCCTCCGGTGGTGTGGGAGGGTGGTGTCTTTCCACTCTGTTTTAAAGGAGTTACTATGAATCAGACTGCCTTTAAAGAGAAGGAAAAAAAAAAATAAAATTAATGAGCTACGCCCTGTTTTGTTGGCAGGGTGTCAAGAGTCTCTGGGAGGAAACCAACGATTCAAAGAAATCTGTGCAGGGCTGGCTCTGACTCAGTGTGCAGCACACAGACCGCAGCCTGGAAAAACGGCTGACGCTGATCCAGCTGAGTAAGAGAGGCCCACAACAACATCTGTTTATAAAACTGAACTTCTGGTTGTCATAAAAAAAAAATATGTATAGTTACAAATGTGGCAACGGGGCTTCAACAATAAAATCACTCAAACAAACAGTGGGTTGGCAGGGGGGATCCCGAGGCTGGGTGAGTCACCACATCCCCTCCCATGCTGCATGGAGACAGGTTGTTGAGGCTGACAGCACGGGGGAATTCAAATCGAACCTGTGAGGTTGGCATGGACAAGAGATTTGGGAATATATTAAGGAGTAGAGATGCTCAAAATGCAGCTCTGGCCTGGTGGTGACTCTGGAGTGATTGGACCAGATAGTAGTAGTTTGCTTCCACAGAGAGAGCAGGCAGGGAAGAAGAAATAAGGAGCTTGTTATTCACAGTTTTCTGAAGTCAGCATTTCTTGCCATCTTAAAGACTTCTAAAAATAGATCCTTTACGTTTGCTGAGAATTGGCTGGTGGAGTTGTCTCGTAGATGCTACAGGCAAGATTGAATAGGGATGTGCTTGAGATGTGGGTGAAAGGGGAAGAAGTTTGTCAGAAAGCATCCGTGTTAAAATACGATCCTTACTGCGATAGATTTGGCAGTCTGCTACTTCAAGGAATCAATCCTACCTTTGCAAGGCCCAGCAAAAGATAAGCAGATATTGACAAAATACCTGACAAAGGCCTTTCCCACTTTAATGAGGATGACACTGGATTGCCTTTATTTGAAAAACAAAGCTGGTTCTCTTTGAAATCTACACAGATTAAAAAATTTTACTGGTTTTCAGATTATTCCTTCTGTCTGGTGTTATTGATATGTGTCTGGTCTAATTTTAGACTATAGCAACCTGATTAAAACAAGAGCTGTGGATAAAACAGCAGCAAAAATGATACATGGTTGGCAAAGACAATCCATGGGAATTTTTCCACTGATGGAAAGTAAAGACAGTCTTTTTTCCCCAAGGATAAAATAAGCCCAACTGTGTTTAATACCTGTGAATTAGGACGTGTTTCTTGATATATATGAATACAATATTCAGGGAAAGGAAAGTTTATTTGCTTTCCTTGCAGTAGAACCTGGCTTTTGTGTTGAGCTGCACCATCCATTTCTCCTGCTCTGTTCTCCTGGCAGAGTTTATTGGCGTGAGGGATGCCCAGCTCCATACAAAAATACTAGAGTACATGATCTCAAAACAAACTCTCTTGACCAGAATTCAGCTGTGGTGAAGTATCCTCTGCCCCAGATGTGTTCACAGGTGACTGCCCATCTGTCAGGGACCAGCTGCCTGCAATCACAGAACTGCTTACTGGCACCTAGCAGACAGAACACCTGCATCAAAAAGACACTCACATAGGGCAATAACAGTGGAGCCCCCTAAGAGGCTGGGTATGAAGTGAGCCTTGACTGGCAAAGCATTATTTGTCCTGAGAGAGTAAACTAGTTTTGTACAAACTGCTCTCTAACCTGGGAGGCCGTGACAGGCAATGGCCAACATCAGCGGCTTCATGGCTTCAGAGGGAGGTGGAGGTGTTCTGCAGCATCAGCATGAGCTTCCCCACAGGAGCATCGCTTCCTAGCTCTCCATCTGGAAGTGTTGGTGCCCAGCCAGCAGAGAGAGAAGAGTAACCAGACAGGCCACACAGGCTGTGACCGTGGCCCTGGAGGAGCACTGGTACACTGCCAACCATTGGCTTCATCCCTGCTGCTAGACCTGTCAAGGGCATGAGGGAGCGTAACAGCACGTGTCAAGTGAACAAGAGTGCAGATAGATGCTCCTGTTCGGGAGCGATGCTGCACGTCAGCAAGATGATGGTTTAACGAAGAGAGGGTATGCATCTCACACCAAGCTACAATGAGGTCAGGGGGAGTTCAGCTTCTATTGAGCAGATTGGTAGCTCGCTGCAATATTTCCACCTTTCATCTGGATACAGAGAAAGGGTAGAAGTGAGAGAACTCCTACCAGTAGCTTAAGGAAGGAGAAAGTTTCAAGTTGAGAAGATTGATCACATTTTATGTATCTGTTTCTGTGGATGAAGGGTTAGCCCAATAGGTCTTGTGTGTGTGTGATAGAGAACCAGCTCTATCTGCTCATCCAGAGAAGCTGGTCTTTCTGTGTGTCTGCAGCATTTTCTTCCTTTTTGGTGCATGGTTTCCGTAAGGCAGGTTGCAATAGAAAACCCATGACATGAGAAGCCTCAACATGAGATCAAAAGTCTTAGGTATTCTGCAGGTTTGACACACTAGGGTTGAATTGCCTAAGAACCCCATGCCATACTTCATAGTGTCCCTTGGCTTAAGCATCACTCATTTCACAGGCTTTTCTGAATGCCTCCAGTTTGTTAATTGGAGGTGGTCAGGTCAAAGCATGAGAATTTAAGATGTGAGAATCTGGATTAGCATTTCCACAGGCAATGAGAGGGTGAAGCTTTCCCACACATGCCATGCCTTTGCTGAAGTTCTTCCCAAGCAAGCAGCTTGCAGCTGCTGTAACTCTGCTTGTTTTGCCATGCCCCACACATTTGCAGGCATTACTACTGTCTGTGAGCAGTAACCCTTGGCATTAAAGGTGAGTGTCCACAGTGACAATAGATAAGCGCTAAGCCTCTGCAAGCCCAGATCAAAGGAGGATTGGAGGATATGACTGGGAAATGGGGCGTAGAGTTATGAGTGGGGGGGGCATGGTCAGACTTGGCTGGGAACATCCAGAACAGATTGTTTTTAGAGACTGGGGGCACCAGGAGAAACCATATGTGATGTCTCTGCGCATTTTGCAGATGCAACAATCTATGCTTGAAAAAGTTCTGTAACTGAATTCCCATGCTCTCTGGGATGCTCTCAACAGGAATTTCACTATATGGTATTTGGATGTGCCTTTCTGGCTAAGTATCTGCAACCACATATTGCATATTAAACCCCCCTCAGTCTAAATAGCATGTCTTTCCACCTAAAGAGTTTCTCTCTCTTATATGTGCTATTTACTCTGTATATTATCTTGCTGGCTGGTTGCAGGACAAATGGAAGTGATATGATATTCATTACTTCTACACTTGTCATGACATGGAGAAGGCGGGATTGAGCCTCTGCTGGTGTGTGGGTTTAAAGAAATAGAAACCAGCAAGTTTCATACTGCTCTGTAGTGGTGTAACTGATGTGTTTGTGTGTGTTGTGGGGTTATCCACGTGATACAGTAATTTGCAGAGATATAGGATAAATCTCAGAGCTGTATGATAAACTGCATTTGTCACGCCTGACTGTGCAGGGCTTCAAATGTGAGCAGTCACCCACTGGAGAGGAAAGGGCGGTGGTTCCCTTATTTATAGCTTCACTCAGTTTTGAGGAAGCAGATATTGGAAGTCCCACCTCTGTGGTTTTGGTAATTTCTCTAATGTGTCTGGTCATGTTCCTGTCCCTCCAAGGACTGCTAGATGTCCAGTACTTTGGGTGGCTGACTTTGCAAGCTCAATGGTACAAGAAAGGGTGGATTACAGCCAAGACTGAACAGATGTAGCTCTTCCTGTTCACAGTTTAGTTTTTGGGTTGGGTTGTTGTTTTGAGTTTTATGGGGTTTTATTTTTTTGTTTTGTTTTGTTTTTTGTTTTTGGTTTTTTTTTGTTTTTTTTTTTTTTTTTTTTTTTTTATGTCAGGGATTTTTTCTGTCCTAAGTACTCTGGTATGATGAACAAAACCCACAGAGACATCTACATATGATTTTTCCAAAATCACTGTGGGTTGCCAGACTGCTGAAAGTGCAAGATAGGTATTGAATAGAAAATGCACTGAGTTTATAGCATTTGTGTAGGCATGGTTTGTCACAAAGCTTTAACAGGTAAAAACTGGAATAGTTCCCTCCAGGACTTTAGCAATATGAGTGGGATCTGTGATAGAATACATTCCCCACACCTCACTTATCACATCTGGGAAGACCCAAAAGTTCCCTTGTTTCTTAACAGGAATAAAAAAATTGATATGGACATGAGATAAGGAGATCATTCCTACCATAGTTTCATAGTGATTGGAATTTAGTTTTGTCCTCCATTTGGAAAGGATCATAACTTTGTTCTTATGTCAGAGAGGGAGGTATGATTCTGCTGTGCAATAGGTAGACTTGCTTCTGAGACTGCCTGACAATCACACTGTGGTCACTGTAGAAGATTCTGTGGGCTTGGGTTCATGGCAAACCATTTGAAACTGGTGGAGGGGTTTGAACTTGTTTTCAGGGGATGGGTAGCCCAAAGGTGCCTTGGCTTCCTAGGTGCTGTTGGATGGGATGAAGATGATCCTCAGACTGAGCTTCTGAACACATGGAGGAAGCAGCATGAGCTGGCTGGAGCTAGGAACAGAGACCTAAACCTGAAAAAATTAACTTTTTTTTTTTTTTTTCTGTGCTCTGGTGTAAAAGAAGGCATGATGAGAGCCATCTGAAATGTGGTGGTCTTCCCCTGCTTTTATAAGCGCAGGAGAACTGCAGTCCCCATCTCATTTTCCCTTACTTTAATCTCCTTCTTAGTCTGTTCTTTTTTCCATTAGTAACAGCTCAGCTGAAGGTATTTGCTTATAATGTGCAAATGGTACCTCTGCTCTGAGCTGTCACTTTCCACAAGAACCTCTCCCGCTCCACATCAAAAGGTTAGTGGTTGGTGGTGTTCTCCACCTGCACATGAAGGTCTTTCTGATGCATTCTGGCAACCAAAGAGGTTTTCTTTATTGCTTTCTCCTGCTTCTGGGTAATTTCTAACTCTGTCTTCTGTGACTGTTGTAGTGTGCACTGCACAGTACTGATTGCTTCACCAACAGATTTTACCATCTTAGTAGAGGAAAAAAAATCCTAAAAGCATCAAGAAATGGCATAAGTTGACAGTGTCTTTCTGTTCTTCTTTCATTCAGTGACAACAAAGTGAATTAGCTGCTTGACTGTCCTACATCCTAGACTGCAACTGTGTTGTTTGTCCATAGAAATGGACCTTGGCTAAGAGGCCAAGGCAAGGGCAAGGTGCCATTTGCGCTGTAGTTAAGGTTTGATAATGGAATGTATATCTATTTATCTGCTGCTCCCATGTGCTGTATGCATGTGTTAGCTCTACCCAAGGTTTTCTGGACTTTCTTCTCAGAGCAGGTGTTGGTGTTCTGAGGAAGTTGTAGAATTTCCTTTTGCAGCCAGGGGTAAGATTTGGAAGGGACATAAAGGCTTCTGTACTTGCTTCTGACTCTCCATAGTATCTTGCTTTTTTGAATCTCAGCATGCATTTATTTAAATAATGTTATAGTGTCACAGGATCTACAGATATGCAGGAAGAGTGCTAGCCTGGGAATATAGATGGCAGAGACTGAAAGGGACCTGGCATATTAACAAACCAAGCATGAGGATCACTTTCACAGCTAAATGGAAAGAAAAGCCCAGGGAGGGCTTCCTAATGGTTACCTATATTGGTCTCCCATTGAGGAGAAGGGTTGATGGGAGAGGGGAAAGCACCAAGCTTGATGCATATTAAGAAGAAGAAGAAAAAAAAGCACAGTGTCTCTGGGATGGAAAGACAGCTAGACATTGACAAGGTCAGGGCAGGACAGAGAGGGCTGAACGCCTCTGAGCTCCAAATTCCTGAAGAAAGTGCAGACAGCTGGCAGGAGGCTGGGAAGTCCTCACCCTTCTGTTGCCATTGCATGGAAGAGGGAGGGGGAAGTCTCTAGGTTTGCTTTTTCATCCCCTGACAGAGAGGGAAATTATTCCTGTGACTGTGGAGCAATGGTTCCCTTATGAAAGAGGAAACATCTACTTGTGTCACACTACAGGCCAGCTTCTGAGGTCATTTCCAGCAGGACACAGCCAGAACAACTTGAACCGACTTCATGGCAGTTTTTCTGATTAGTGAATCAGGGATTGAAGCAGTGCCACCATGTCAAGAAACTGGTGGTAAAGAGAGAATTTGTGAGGGGGAAAACCTCTCACCACAGCACAAAGACTGAATATTTAACTAAGCTCTCTCTCTTTCCTTGCTCCCTTCCCTCTTCTTGACAGCTCTAGATTAGACTTTTGAGAAGAAATATAAATTATACTTTGCTTCCCTTCATGCATACCTACTCCTTCTCTGTGTCTTACACGTTCTCAAACATGAAAATTTTCATGACTCCGTTCCTTCTGCTTTTGTAATGTACAGTCACCGCTTGTGTGGCTCCCTTGTGCTTGAGGCAGGATATGGGCAGGAAATAATAGCACAAGATTCAAACTGGAAAAATGCAAACCTATTATCTGGGGAAAAATAAATTCAAAGTTAGTTATTCAGAGGGTGTGAGCCTTTGGAACTTGCAAGAGAAATAAAGCTGGAAGCAACTTAACAGGGACAGACAGAGAGCTGGAGAAAAGCTTGAAACATGATAGCACAGAAGAACATAAATCATGTCATTTAGAGCTCTTCAGATGTTGATGTCCCACTGACATTCACAGCTCTCACGGTCATATTTCACCCCCAGATATACCCTACCAGTGGTAATGACAGTGAAAGCTAAAAGTTTTCATTTCTGAGAGGATTTAACTTAAATCCTGCAACAAGGGATCTTTCTCTATTGTAATCACAAATGGTGCTGTGGGACTAAGGAATTGCCTGGATGGTCTGTGATACTTACATACCAGTCAGAGGCATCATGTCCCTGTGCAGCTGCGTACTGAGAATATGGGAGAGGAAATGAGCTGGCAAGAGGAGAGAGAAAGGGAGCACTCACCACATTGTCAGGCTCTGAGGGTGATTAGAAAGCACAAAGTATTAAAAGCCTGGGCTTTTGGATTTCAAGTGTACTTATTAAGGATGATGTTTCGTGAGTGTGAACAAAATTCAGCAAAACATCTCAAGGTCACAAAATGATTGTTTGGATTTGATAGATGTCACAAAGTGATTGCTTGGATTTGATAGGTGAGTCTGAACACCTCCATCTCTGTGAGATATATGACAAAAAGTGAGAATTAGTGAATTGAAGCCAAGGACATGATACAAGTAAAGAGTCCTCACAGGTGAAGAATAAAGACTTACAGTAGTGAACTGGAAAAATGCAGATTTTTCAACCTTGGACTGAAGCTTAAATGTTGCCCTAGAGCTGTAGGTATTGCCTTGATGAGAAAAAATGTTACATCTCCTGTGATATGCAAGAGAATGGGTCTACTTTATAGTAATCATCAAAACTGGATGAGAGAGTCAGATTGAGCAAATGAGGCACAGGCTGAAAAACCTGCAACAACAGTTTTGTGGTAGTCAGGTTTGGTATGAATGATGAGTTTTTTGGGTCAGGTGAAGCACAGAGGAACAAGAGACACCATCATCTTCATCAGTTCCAGAAGAACAGTGCAAAAGTCTTTTGAGTGCAGGGTCTGGTCCTCCTCACAGTGCTGCTGTGAGTGTGTTGGGGTGGGCAGTGTGCAGGCAGCTGATAGGGCACTCCAGTGTCCTATTTCTGTTATTGTAGCTAAAGAGGCAGAGAGACATGTGTTAGGACTTCTGTGTGGTACTTGTGTTACATCTCTTATAGCTGGTTATACTGCTTAAAATGACAGTGTTTTCTACAATGGTGGGGAAAGAGGGCCTTCTGTCTCATGGACCACTTGCAGGACAGCTATTCCTGCCAGATCACCACCAACTCCATCTAGCTGGCTGCTGAATCCTTTTGTCTATAGGAGAAGTGCTCAGGGCGGAGGAGAAGGAAGGTATTAATGGCCTTTGAAGTCTCCAAATGTTACAGCAAGGATGGACTCATTGTGTGTCAGGAGCAGTAGTGTGGCAGGGCAGACCAACTCTGATCAGGCAATGAACATTTATGGGCTGCACAGCTTATGGAGGTTCCTTGTGCTGCCTCCTATCCTTTTGTTCCAGTCCTATGCTGCACCTTCACGGCTCCATGCAGAGCTGATATCTGTGCCATGGGACAAAGAATGGTCATGGTGAAGTGTGGTATGGTAAGTTAAGAGAGATCTCTGCATGACACAGCCACCAAAATAAGTGATTGCAGAGTGAAAGCAGGATGGAAACAGCAATGACAAATGGAAGCTGCAAAGTCTTTGGTAGCTGATGTACATCTTAATTTCTCAGAGAGGTTTTATTTTTGTCTGTCCTGTCCCCGTTTGGGGGAACAGGATATGTGGCCATGATGGAGACATGAATTCCAGCCTTTCTCTTTGCTGGAAACTGCTGCCACCCAGTAGTCATACAAGTGGCCACTGATGGTTCTCCACTGCACTCTGTCCCAGCAGCAGCTGATGCTGCTTGCCAGTGTGGCTCACTGGTAAGCACTGTATCCCTCCCAAAATGCCTGGAGAGGGTTGCCAAGCTGAGAGGTTCTGAGTCAGAGATCTGTGGAGGTTTTTCTTCCCAGGAGAGCAGTCTCTGAAGGCAGACTGTTGCCCAGCCTGTGACTTGCTGGGTACCATGCAAGCTGAGTTCTTAATACAAGAAAGGCCAGATTGTCGCTGTAATTAAAAAATCCTTTTGCCATCTAGGGAAATGTCAGCAGGCAGAAACAAGTAATGGGAGGGCTTGACCCAGACACAAAGAAGCTTCTGTTTTTTGCTGTCCTGGCTGTCAGTGGTGTTAGGTTGCTCAGTGCTGCTCAGAAAGCAGCTCTGGAAATTCTCTGCCTTCCATGAAGGCTGAAGACATGTAAAGTGAAATACCTCTGCCTGAATAAACACCTGTCATGGGAAGAGCTGTGTGATTCTGAAGTACAGCAGGGTGAGAACTGGCAGTAGGCCCAATGTGGGAGCTGAGGAGAATCCTCTGGCAAAGCTGACACTTTGTTTTTGATTGCTTGTTTTCCACCTTCAGTTGTAATCGATACCCAGGTGCTGGGGTGACTGAACTTACCTGCTGTTGCTGCTGCTGGTTCAGCAACTGCACAAAGCAGTGCAGGAATAGAGGGAGGGGATGGGTGTGAAAGAAATTCCTGTCTTGAGAACCACAGAGCATTTTCATGCCTGGGATGCTTTCCTATTTGCTTTCCCCCAAGGTGGCCCCTCTCACCTTGGAGACAGTGTGGCACCTGAAACCATGGGGCACATGACCATGAGGTTTTTGGCAGCTGCAGAGTCAGGAGCAGAAGGCATATTCTGCATTTTGGAATCCTGACTGGGAGATTCTGAGGGGCTGAATGTTGAGAAGCTGAGGTATTTCAGAAGAGGATATCAGGGTGACATCCTGGCTGAGCCTGTGGTTTGGCAGAGAGTGGGGGGGGGTGCTGTGCTCGCACTTGGTCCACTGATCTGTTTCTAAGCCATCCTATCCTTGGTAGAAGGTGGCAAGGAGTTGCAGTGGAATGGTGCAGATCTGCACCCTATCTTCCACCTCTGTGAAAAGCCTCAACCTTCCTTGTGCAATAACCCTGGTTTTCCTATGCAGCCCTCAGATGCCCTGAAACTCAGTGTCACAGACACCAGCAAACATCTGCATTCAGTTTCTTGCATCCCTGGATTTTTTTGATTTAAGATCCATGCCATTAAAGCAACTAGGTCTACTTATCACCCAACATAGAGTGGCCTCACATACCTGTTGTCTGAGCACATTGCATCTGTAAGGGCTGGTGCCAGGCACTCGCTTGCACTGGACCAGTCTCAGAGGCAAGCCCTGGCTGTGGAGAGCTCTGTAAATGGGATCATAAGTAAGAAAATAAGCGTCAACCTGAGCACTTCAAATGGTCAGTCTCGACAAAGAGCTCATCAGAAGGATCTCACAGGGCTCTGTGGTAGCACTAGTGTTATTCAACACACTTGTAATAGTCTGGACAGGAACATGAGCAGCAAGTTTACTTGAATCCCACAGTTATTCCAGAGAGGCAACATAAAGCAGGCTGCAAAGAGTTGCAGAAAATCTCCTGGCAGTGAGTGCCTAGGCTCGCCTTGGTAGACAAAATTCAGTGGTGGCAAATGCAAGGGAATTCCACTAGGAAGAAAACAATCTGGCTGTACAGATATATTGAATGTCTCTAAGTCAGCTGCTACCAGCAGAGAAGGAAATTCTTGGATTCATTGCAGACAGGCTGCTGAAAACAGTCTCTCAGGGCTCTGTTGAGGTCAAAAAACCGAAAAGAAATGTTAGGAATGAGTACAGAAGAAACAAAGAATATGATTATGCTTCTGTGTACTTCAAGGTCTGCTGAAAGTCTGAAAGTTGCGAGTGCTTCTGGTTACTACACTGAAGAGCATAAAGAAACACTAGTAAGAGAAGAGAAGACATCAACAATGATCAGAAGTAAGAGAAGTTTCTGCGTAAACACAGATTGCTAATCTTGAAGAAGAGATGCCTGAAAGGGAATCTCAAATGGTATGGAGAATGTCAACAAAGAAGTAACATTCATGCAGTTCCATATCACAAAAACTAATGGCACCTGATAAACTGGTTAGGCAACAGGTTTAAAATAAACAAGCTATGGACTTTTCCATGTAGACACCAAGGAATAATGGAACTCTGCCACAGACCGTTGGTGGAAGACAACCCATGAAGGGGTTGGGCACATCTGTGCAGCGCATTTCCTTTGGAGACTGTGAAATGCATCAGCAGATGTGACCTCTGTACCAGAAGCGTCCTAAACAACAGGCTGTTGGGAGCTCAGAAGGCAGACTGGGATACACAGTTTGTATTTCCTCTGTTTCTTATACTTGTTTTATAAGTGAGGTGATTGTGAGAGAACAGATACTGCTTGTTCAGTCTGGGCTAGCACAGGTCATCTTACATTTCTAGTAAAGCTGTTTTTTGGGGTTTTTGTTCTACAGTAATTTCCATATTATTATCTGACCACTGGTGACATATTGCAGAAGTGGAAAGTGAACTGATGAGCTGGAAAAGAGAACAAACTTCCATATAAAGAGCTGACCTCTCTTAAGGACATTCCTAATGTTCTTTGCACTGGTGTGCTAGAACATGCCATAATCCAGAAATAGGAACTTTTGAGTGAAAGTAAGCAAAGATTGTGGTAATGATCTTAAAATGAGGAAAACGTTTTCCCTATAAGCTTACCTTCCTTAGATATCCTTAGACATTTAGAAGATACAAGAGACATAGTCTTCCCTTGCAGTAAATGTGCTCTGGCTGTCTGATCCAAACAGTTGCACCTGTCCAAGCAGGCAATACCAAATTTTGTATCAGCAATTAAATTTGGATTCTGTGTATTTGCAGTAGTGAGTAGTACATTTGCAGAAATAACTGAGAGTAAAATTTGTCTCCAGGGATGTTGGCCTTTCCGGCTTGCACATATTCATTGCTTGGAGACAAATTTCAATTAAGGAGAATAATTTTGCATGAATAAGCTGAGAGGAGGTATAAGCTGTCCATAGACAATCTTTGCAGAAGAAATTATAACTAGATACAAGTCCAGGACTGTGGGGTGCTGGTAAGAGAAGCATGTGGTTTGTGGCTTAGCACAGTTTCACCCAGAAGCCATCTTAGACACAGTCTCCCTGGAGGTGTTTCACAGTTTAAGATCCTGTCACAGCTCTGGGGAAGGAACGAATATTCTCTCTGCAAAGAAAGCTATGTTTTGGTTTATTTGGCCTTTTCCATTTCAAATGCCTCGATTGCTGATGCCTGCCATATTGTTTAATGACCCGTGCCTCCTCAGAGAATACAGCTTTTAGGATGATACACATCCTGAACTATTTCAGCTGTGGTCCTGCTTTATTTTCCTATTCTGTTCTGCCCAGTTTCTGACTCCACCTTCTCTGCTGCTCAGCCTCCTCAGTAGACAATGTTTTTCCATTTAATTTTATGAGACTGATGAAAGGCATTTTCATCCCCTCCCCCAGGACTGGAGAAGAAAAGCCCACATCTGGAGGCTATTCACAGCTGGAAGAGCTCTTCTGACCTTCCCTGCTTTGAAATCAAATCCATGTAACCTTCTGTCTAAATAGTCTGTTGCAGACATGGTAGAAGGAGGCTTTGTGAGAGGTTTCTGTGGAGAAACCAGTGATTCTGACATCCTTTTACAAGTGCATGCCTTCAAGACTTTCTTCGCTACAAGGGAATTTTTATTTGGGTTTGTGGGTTTCCTTCTTTCAAGGTCTCCAAATACACATTTTGGAAGCAATTAGAAAAGGGAGCCTTATTCTTCTGAGATGTTAAATGTACCCAGCAACAGTTAAAATGAGCTGTCTTAAACATTGCATAGGTTCCAACATCCACAATTGACTTTGTCCAAATGGTCCAGCCAGTGGCCTGTGGGCTGCATTTTGTCTGTAGGACAGCTCACTCAGGCTTCTAGTGACTTCCACCACTGAAGAGCAAAATTTCATATTTCTTGAATCCTCCTTGCCTCCTTAGAGTAAATTGCTGCAATCTGACCCCTGCCAGACAGGAAGTTGGATAATTTGTAACTCAATTTTAAATACCTCAGAACAGAAATGTACTTGTTATCACTGGCTTTGCTTAGCCTGTATAGACTTTCTTCTAGGACTACATCATGGAGTGCTTTAAAATGCTTACAACCACACTCATCATTGTCATAAATGCCACTGACATGACTAACAGGACAAAGATCATTGAAATGGTGGTCTGGAATTTAAGACCTGGCACAGAGGACACAGGTGTATCTTTTCCCTAAAGTAATTAAAAAAAAAAAGAAAACCGTGAGGGGGGTGTCCCGTTTGTTCCCCAGTGGGAGTATGTCTGTTTTTATGTCCTGAGAATGGCCAGCAGCTCCCTGTGCCTTTGCTGTGGGAGTTCACTGTTTTTCACCATTAGCCTCAGGTGTTTCACCCTGCACTGGATCTCTGGGACCTGAATAGGTCCAGTTACCTAACTTCTAATACCACTGCTTGCTTCCTTGCCTGGAAACATCTGCCTTGGTGTTCCTTCTTGTATTGCAAATCTGAACAGACTAGAGAGGCTGTATTCTTCTGTGTTAGTATAATTTGGGAACCATTTGTTGAATTTTTACTCTTGAAGTAAGTGAGCCCTATTCTGAAAAGAATAGATGTATTGTGTATGTACATGCACTCAAGAGCTGGAATAATATATTATAATAGATCTGTCTCAATTTTCTAGTGCTCAGTCTAGTGCTCAGAGACTAAAGGCATCCATTCACCTTTTGGTAAGTTAACTTTTGCAGGATGTGATTTATGCTGTTCTATTTCACGTCATATCACTATAGGCACTCCTCAGCTCATGTGTCATAGCTCAGAGGATAGCAATAAACCGCTGAACAAGAGTGGCTTAAACCATGACAGATTTTATATGTACTTGTCTGACTCAATTTAGCTTTCCAGGCCGCCCCACAAATGTAATTTAATGGTCTGCATATTTGGGCCATATTCAGCCTATGTGCTACCTCAGTTTGACTCACATATTGCAGCTGTATCCCTGGTAGGCCTGCTGAAGGAACAATGGGTTAATAGCTCTGGAGAATAAGTGACTACTTTTTTTCCTTTGTCAATCTTGAGTTATTCTTGTAGTGAGGCAGAACATCTGGAATAAATATGTATTTTGGGGAATATGGCTGCTTGTGCCTAGAGCTAGTGTCTCTATATCCTCATAGAGACAGTTGAATACCTTTGGAGCACTGGAATTAAATTTGCACTGACATGAAAGGCAAGCACAATGCTCACTACTCTTACTGACAACTTATTCTAACAGTCTGAGGAAACAAACTCAACCATGTTATTACTAATGATTATTACTGTTATCTGCTCTATGGCAATGCTGAGAAGCCAGGCCCCAGAGTGCCAGATGCTTGTCAGAAATACTGCCCTTGGAAATCCATGTGATGCTGAAAGGCAGTAGTCATCACCAGCATGGTTATCACAGAGATCTGTGTTCCTGTTTCAGAGTGCAATGATTGGCCTGAAAGAAAACAATTTTCTTTTCAAATTCTCTTTAGTTTTGATACTTTGAGGGGTATTTCTATACATGTGATGCTGACCTTTGCACCTCAGTTATTGTGTTTCTGGTGATCACAAGGCTGTCATCAGGAGCAGCAAGACCTGCTTCTGGATATAATCAGTCCTGTCCCACTGGGATTGTAGCCCCTTTGCCTATTGTGGCAGCTGGACATGGTCACTGCTACAGCTCCCACAGACTGCTCTGGGACTGTGGTTCCTTAATAATTCTAAAAATCTGAGTCTTGCTCCCAACATTGCAAGTGCTGTGCTTCCTTTGGACAGGATGGTGAACCAAAGCAGGGCAGGGCTGGACAGGCAGTTCTGCTGAAGAACTGGGTTTGCATACACAGTGATGAAACTTTGTCTTGGAAGGACAGAGGCAAGTGAAATATACTGCTTAAGGGAGAAGATCCAGAAGAAAATATCTGGTGTGATGGAAAGAAAGGAAATTTTTAGTTGAATATCAGGACTGACTTTTATTGGTGTGTGGAGTAGCTTCCCAAGGAAAACCCAGTAATGGAAGCCTATCAGTTCTGGTCCCCAATGCTGGACTGAACACAGCAGGACATACTGCAGGCCAGGAAATTAACTTGCTTTGTCTGGGATTAAGGCTATGGGTGTAATCCTGCACCACAAAAAACCAATGTGAGTGTTTCCAGTGACCTCAGAGAACACTGGTTTCTTCTAACCAGAAGGTGCCAGTGCTGATTTTCCATGTCTTCTCTGCACTCTAAAGTGTTTCTTTATCAGTTCGGCTGTGCCATGCCCTTCCATTCAATTCTGCTGCTTACTCCCTTCAGGCAACTGTTAGGGAATGGTCCTGAGAGTTTCAGATGCACAGAGCATTAGAAGAAGAGAGCCAGATATACTTCTCACCTGCAGGGATGGGAGGGAATACATCTCTGTTGTGCATGAGGCTTGCTAGACTGTGTTCATTTCACAGAATCACAAAATGGTTAAAGCTGGAGAAGACCTCTAAGATCACCAAGTCCAGCTGTCCAGCTAGCACCACCACCACGTTCACCACTAAACCATGTCCTCAAGTGCTGTTGATTAACTGAAATTCACCATGGCCTCTGATGTGGCAGAGACAGGGAAAGGCAAAAGCAAAGGAATTGATGCCTTTCTGCCAGGCTTGGTCTCACTTCCCTTCACTTGTGCCCCCTGCTGCCCTGGGGCTACTCTGCCCAGTAGCTCTTACAGCAGAGGTAGGTGGCTATTTTTGCTCTTTTGTGCTAATGACTGGTCCCAGTGGACATCTGTCTCTTGCCAGGTGCATCCCAGCAAAGCTGTACTCCTAGCTCTTCCCAGTGCTCCCAAATGCTAAGGTGTGTTAGTACTGGGGTACACAGGGCAGTGGTGAGAAGGGTGGAGGCAAATAACTGTGGTTTTAAAAGTAAATAATTTATGCAACAATAACCTCTCCACCCAGGTAATCACCTCGAACAAACATTCTGCATGTCAAAGGTGTTTCTGGAGATAAGAGTTAGCACAATGAGACTCCTGCTTTCTTGGCTTTATCTAGTTCTCAGCACTTAATGCCACCTTGCTCTCTGCTGAATGCCTCTGAGTGCCCCTGCAGAGGCTACCAGTCAGGGGCAAAACTTCAGGGGGAAGTCTTTGCACTGACAGTAAAGACACACTAAGCTTCCATATGCTATGTGTGCATTTTCCAAGAGGGCTGAACATAGCCCCTAAAACTTTGCCCATGATACGGAAAGTGAAGTAATTGCCTTGGGGAGAAAATGGACAGATATGGAGAAAAATACACTCCGATGGCTGGGAAATTAGGCTCACAGCTGCAAATTGTACTTGTGCTCACAAAACAAGTTGAGGCTTTTTTTTCCTTTTTTATTTTTTCTTTCTTTTCCTTTCTTTTCCTTTTTTATTACTTATACAAATATTGGTTGATGGAGATAATCTCTTTCTCCTGGACTACCTGACCATGGAGAGCTCAAAAAAAGAAATCCTGGAGTTTGCTTCTGAAGGTTCAAGACTCAGGCTTGTGACCTTCCTGTGGTATATTGACAGGCCATTACCATGTTGTGATGGTTGCCTAGCAAGGTAGTGACACTTGTGCTGAGGAGCAGTGACAGCTGTGTCACACCTGCGGGCTGGTGAGGCTGAAACTCCCTAGTATTTGTTTTGCAACAGCGCAAAGCTTGCACCACTGCATCCCTAAGTCAGTAGGAGCTGGTGTAGTGACAGGGTGACACTGTCTACGTGCTCACCTAACTTGTAGCACAGAGTGCCCTGCAGTGGCTCCCTGGCTTGGCATTGCCAGCAGCCCTGTGAACAGAAATGACAGAGCCTTGCTGTGGTCATAGAGGCACAGACTGTGCAGGAGGGTTTTTTTTGTTGTGATGGAGTGAGCAAGACCATGGTGTGTAAGAGTCCCTAGGCTGTGATGCAGAAACGTTCTTGTGAGTGGCAGGGTTAGAGGCAAATAACCAACACCAATGCTGCTGCACGGCTGGAAAGCGTGTCAATGGTTAGACCCCAGAAGTGCCTGCCAGGGGAGATCCTCTTACTAGCAAGTGCTTCTAGGGGGGTTCCTATGGATGTCAGCTTTTATCATCTCCTAAACTCATTTAGCAGGAAAATTTAATTTCTGCCATATTTGTGTATCACATAAATGACAGGGAGGAGGACAAGAACAGTAAGGTCAGCTCAAACTGCACAGATGGATCTCTTAAGTGCATTTGAACAACAAAATGCTATGGCTACCTTCTTGTAGCAAAGTGTGTATGGGGATGTGACAGGGAGATTGGAGACAGTATCCTGTCTCACAGTGCCACTATAGAGGATGTGGGAATCAAGAGTAAATAGTCCCCAGGCTAAAAACCTCAACAGATTAGGAAAGACATCACTCTGAAATGTATGAGGGGAATAGTGAGTGGAACAATTTTTTCATTGTTTCAGTCCCACTAACTTCTGTGTCCAGGTTGACCAGTGGAAGTATAACTTGGCACCTTCTAAAGTCTTGATCCCCTGAGAAGTCATATGAGGAACAAGATTAGTGTATTCTCCAGCTGGCACAAATCTGTAGGATCCCCGACCCTGGAAATGAGATACAGGAGGTGAGGACAGGAGGACTTGTGCCTTGTGCTATGTCCCTAAGAAGAAGGCAACCTGGGAAGACCCTGCAGTGCAGGCCTGGTGAGACCATGGAGTACTGTCTTCTATTTCCCTGTTTGAAGTTCTCAAAGGATACTAAAAACTGGAAAGGACTCAAAATGTAGTTTATGTAAAAGAAAGTTAGGAATTGACTTAATCAAAGTCCACAAATATTTCACTTGAGAGATAGATTTCTAGTAGTAAACAGTGCTGGAAGAAAAGGTCTTGTTGAAATCTAGGTTACACCTATACTGGTAAATAAAGTGATCCAGGGTTAGTTATCTGAACCTGAGGGCAAGTGGCCCAGCATTCATTTCAATAAAACTTCTTTTCCCGCAAAGAAGGTAGCCTTGCCCAAATAATCTATTAGGAATTATGGCCTGACCCATGTTGTCTCCTAGCTCTCTCTGCTGTTAGGAGAATACCCTCCTGCTGTTCAGACAACATTTGCTTCCACAAGCCAAAACTTGCCATGAAGCATCTGAACAACATGGAAAATTGCCTGTCAGGGCTTGTGCATGTTTTGAACTGCTTAGGTTGCTAATAGAGAAGTCACCTCACTGGTTGGCAGTGAAGACCATCTAGAAATAGGGTGTGCACTCTGAACTGTAAGGTTGGTTAGCTAGTGGGACGGTTTAAGAATAGTAAATTCCTTGCCATTTGAAGTTTTTCAGTCTAGCTTGGACATCACCCTAAAAAGATGGAGATTTAAGAGAAACCATGGCCACAATATGGGCAGGAGAAACCCCAAGGGTGAATGCTGTGCATGGGGTCAGAGCAGGTATCTGCTGTGTCCAGCTGTGTCCCTGAAAGGTGTGACCACTGCAGGGAAAGTGTGAGAACCTCCAAACAGTTGTAAAGAGACTAATTCTCCATCATCACTGCTAGGAGCCCTAAGCTCTGTGGAAAGCACTCGATTAAATCTGCCTCCGGGATAGGAGATTGAAGTGGCACTCCCTGCATTCCCTGCTGCTCTCTTCTGTGGGAAGTCTGAGCGCCTACACATAACCTAGTAGTTTAGAGAGGCTCTGGGCTCAGAAAGAGAAGATTTTTGGGGGTGGACATAGACATCCCAAGCCATGACTATTTTCCAAGCAGTGGTAGAATAAGCTGGCTAAGATCCTGCAGACATCAGGTCACTTTCCCTGCCTGTACATTTTGGTTATGGGCTAGTGAGCAGCGTGTCTGACTCAGGGCACCAGTGAACACCTGGGAAGGTGGAGAAGGAATAGTACAGGAATCTTCCCATTAGGAAATACAGTAAACAAAGCCAGATTGGATGTATGGCTCCTCCAACACCCCTGCCTACGCCTTCCTGAATACATCCCCAAGGCAGCAATTGGTGCTGTCTGGGACAACCTGTACCTTGCCATGTTTGATCTGCGACCCACAGGTTTTTTCTTTAGCAACAATGAGAAGACATCAGTAGCTCTTCTGTTCTAGAGAATCTTAAACCTTCTTGAGGACCTCAGAAGAGCTTTTGAAACAACAGTCTCTAGATATTCAGTGTAGAGTTTAAGGCAGCTGTAAAAATGGCTAAGAAGGTATGTGGGAAAGTTCACTATAGATTTTAATTTTCATTTAATAAGAAAAAAAATGCTTTTTAATCTATGAAGAGAGGGGAACAGCAGATCCGCTCCAACAAAGCCATGAAGCTTACGTTCAAGGTCTGTAATAGACTGGGTGGAAAGAAACACCAGTAAGCTCAGCAATGGTTTCATTTGGAATCTTAGCAATATTGTGCTTCCCACATCACCTTTGTACCAAACCTGGAGCATGATGATTGCAGAGGGAGCTGTTTTCCTGGTCTGCTGTGTTAGCCCTAGAGGTGTTTCAAGGCTGGAATAATAAATGTGGCACGGTAGGATTGACTGAACTCTCCTAGGGCCGATTGGGAAATGCTCAATAAGGTTGGACTTCAGGTGTCCCTTAGCAGAGCCCAAAGGCATCCTTGCAATTGCAACACAGACAAATTTACCAGACACGGTAAAGGGCCCCAGCACAGGCCAGTGGCCTGCTTTGAAAGGGGCGTGGCTGACCTGTGACTGCATCCAGTCATGAACTGAAATGCTAGGGATGTTGAAAGTCAGGATTATATTGGTAAAGCTGTGTGTGAAGCTTCACGACTGATGGGAGTAATTGACAATATTTATTTTCCAGCACTGGATTGGAGTGAAATATCAGCTCTTCAATCCCTTGCTTTAATCCAACCCTCTGAAATCTAAGTTCAAACCAAAGCAAAACAGAAAATTCTTGTTTTAAAGGTGAGAGTGGGAGAGAAGCCTCTAATCAAACTGTCCTGATAATTGAAGAATCTGCTGGTAAAAACTAATATTGGAGAGTCATGCAGAGAGCAGGAGCTGAACCTTCCCACTTCTTACCCAGAGCTGAAGACTGACCATGAGTGACGGCAGCATGCTTAGGCAGTATCACTGCTCTCTCAAAGCCATCCTCTTTACCACTGACCTAGCCCCTAAATCTTCACCATGGTGTCCTCAGTGTATTGCACCCATATTTCAGCCTGGTGGGAGCAGTCGCTCCGAGCTGTGTTCTCTCCTTTTCTCTCCAGCCAGTCTCCTAATTTCATAGCCTATTCAAGGCTGAAGACTTCTTTTTTTTTTCTCTTTTGTATCATCCAGGAAACACACCCACCTCTCTTGCTCCAGCCTCATATTCTGCCTCACTCAGAGATTCTGTAGCTCATGTGAAGGAATTTCAAGCAATGCTAACTGTGGCAATTTTTTAAACCATGGAAATTCGAGATTGGAAAATCTTGCTTGCTCATCCAGTCCATTATTTTACATTCTAGCCTAGCCCAATTCCTGTAAGATTCTTGCCTGCAATACATTTTCCAGTGCATTATCCAGCCTGCATCCTTTTCTTACCATGAGAAACTGTACCACAGAGGACTACTTTTCACTGTTTGGAAGAAGTTTCTAAAGTTTTCTTTCCATTCTTCCTGATCTAATTTCTTTAAGTTCTGCCTGTGTTAACATGCTAGCTGGGCTCTTCTGCCTTCATGCTTACCTTGTTCAGGTGATGGCAAATAATTCTTGTTCAGTCAAACTGTTTAACCACAATGCTTAATGCTTAGTTGTAAAGCTCAGCAATAATAGTCCTTGGCTACCTGGAAAAGACTAACATTGAGATTAGCATGTTAATGGGTACACAGAACACAGCAGACATTGCTGGTAGTGCTGCCTCTTTATTATAGCAGTCACTTGACACACTCCATCACAAGGTCTGGCTTTGGTTACTTTTGCCTTTGCCAAACTTGACACAAACATCATCTAGCTCATGTCTGCTTCAGTAGTTTTATAGGGTTCTTTTTGGTTTTGTTTTTAATTTCAGTCATGACCACTTTTCTATTTCTTGAGAACAAGGCTGGCAGGGGAATATTCTGTTTTATCGACATTTTAAAAATCACAATTACTTTTTCTTTAAAAAACCCAACAACCCACATTTTGAGCAATGTGTTGCATTAAAGTAAATCACACTTTTTCTGTCAGAATCAGATCTTTTGTCATCTATGACAAAGGCCCCTGCAAATTTGGCTAAATAATGAGCTTTTGAGATATTGCAGCTTGGGCCTGCTCAGAAAAAAGTAATGGGGAGTAGGAAGGACAGTTGTTTATCTTTCTTTTAAAACTGTGAGCCTGAGTTTAAGACCTAAGTTATAATGTATTTGTACAAAGACCCCTGGCAGTGGCTGCAGGGTCACCTCATTCTGGCCTCCCTTGGGCCAGGATGCTGTTGCTGTGCCTGGCCCCTTCTTTCTGTGGCTGGCTCACCCTTGGGAACTGATGTCCTTGGCCCATGCATGGAACTGGGGTTACCTGGGCATGCGGAAACCTGGCTATGAGGAAACAGGGAGGTGTGGATAGAGGAGGAGAGAGAAAACAAAACAAAACAAAACAAAAAACCCTAACTGAAAGAAAGCCAAACAACAACAACAAAAAAAAAAAAAAAAAAACAAACAAACAAAAAAAAAAAAAACAACAAGAAAAAGAAAAACAAAACAAAACACCAACACAAAAAAAAAAAACAAAAAACAAAAAAACCAGCAGAAGAGAGGCAGACGCCCAATTTCTCTGCTGGCTGTCTCCAAAATATTTTGTGTTTTTGTTTTCAACCACTGGGGCACGCCTTTCCCTCAGGACTTGTAGGGAAGCCTGGGTGCCCTGAAACTCCCCTGGCACAGCATACACGTGCTGTATCCACCCCATGCCCATGGCAGTGACACCATCTGGTTCTGGCATTCCTTGCTCCCACTGGGCCTCCAAGGCACAGGGCCAGGGCCCCAGATCGGCGTCACTGCTGCCCTGTCCTGACCTGTCTCCTCCCTGGTGCACAGGTGGCTTCAGTGTGCTGCCCACCACAGCACGGAGGCCATGGGACACGTGAGCCATGGAGACTGGATTTGACAGCAGGACTGTCTGTGAAGCCACGGCTCCAAAATGCCATAAAGGAATGGAAAGGAATCCCAAATCCTCATCAAATCTGAGGAAAAAAGGAGATGCCCTCAATCCTGGGTAACTATCAGGATATCCAGAAAGATTAAAGGTGCAATTGTAATATCTAGCATGATTGTTTTCAAAGCACCCACTGTAAAAAATCACCTCTACTCAGCACTGTAAGGAAAGCTGGTCTCATTTTTCTCTTCAGACACCATATTAGACCTTGACTCCTCTGACCTGTGCTTGCTAGCACCCTTGCTCTGTCAGGAAACCCAGCCTGAGAAACTCGCTCGTGCCTTCTAACCACCATGCTTACTGCATTACTTGCCATGCTGCCTCTTTATTCATTAATCCTTCCCCTCCCAGTTTTCTCTTCCTCCCATTTTTTTTTTTCTTGTCAAAGCAAGGAGTTTTTAATAGCTAAAGAACGAAAACACCTCCCACGCCTTGCCTTAAAAAAGCTAACTCTCTGTCTTACTCACTCTTTTAGATTTCCAAACCTTTCCTGCTAGCTTAGATGTTTCATTTGAGGCACTGGTTCCTCAAATACTAGCATGTGAGTAGAACTTTAATGAACTATGTAGCTCCAATGGCCTTGAGAGGATAATCCATGTAAATAAATAAATCAGATGTGGAATGGACACCATGGCCTTTTGCAGGGAGGGAAAAGTTTTCTGATTTACATTGTGATTTGATTGGAAAAATGAGATATTATGAAGGACTTTATTCCAGATGGAGAGTATCTCCCTTGCAAAAAATTTTAACAGTAGTCTTGAAGTTTTTCAGGGTGCTAAGGTCAATACAGATGGATTGATTAAATAATCTTTGGAGGCTTCCTCTAACTCTGCTTATTCTGATTCCCTATGGTGAAATGGAGCAAAAGATAAATTGAAGCAAGGAACAATTGCTTTTTCTTTCAAATTTCCATGAGTGAAACCAAAGTGCAATGTGGTTTAACTGTATTGTTTCAAATAATTTTGTTTTTTGCTTTAAAACATACTAAACGTATCTTTGACTCCAAGATCACCGGAATCTGTGTGAAGTACTCTTTGCACAGATTAATTTTAGGGCCTCTAATTTTTTCATTACCAAAACAGAATGTCTCCTGCTGTCTTTGTGCTGATTCCAGTAACAAGGATCCCCTGTGCTGTAGATTGGCATCTGTGACAATGACTCCAAAGACCCAACCTTACAGTGTGTGGAAACAAGGGCTATTTTGAACTATCAATCCAGCCATGGGTATGTGGAGCTTAGCACAGTTTACTCTGTTCCTGGACTTAGGTTTGTACACTGCATTGTGTTCCATTCTGCTGGAGTGAAATTCCTAGCAACACCCAATTAAAACAAGCACTGAATATTTACTCCCCATCACTGCCACTGCTTTGACTGCAGTGTAAACGCACCACTAATGACTTGGCTGATGGGAGGGGAAAATGATGTGTCAGAGCCAAGTACAGAACTAGGAATTTGGGCCACCAGCCAGCTGGTTAGATCACAGTGTGTGCCTCTAATGAAACACATTGATTTGTGACTCTTACAATAACATTTTTAGGAAATCACTTCACTGGGTATTTATTTGTGTGTTGGAACAGCCTGGTCAGGTTGGAAAACTAAAGCAGACAACACTGTTTACAGAACAAGAGTAAAATTTTAAGAATGAGATTAATTAATAATTGGAATAACTTTTCTAAGGATGTGATGGATTCTCCATCATATTCTACTGCACAGTCAATACCAGATTGTTGTATAAAATATGTGCTATAACTCTGGTAGGAGTTCTGTGTATCACTAGAAGTGATTATCCAAAGTTATTTGGGTTCTGTTACACCTGAGAGGAGATTATGTTGTTGCAATTGTTCCTCTTGATGATAAAAAACACCAGGAGCCTGTGGTAGTCATTGAGTCTGGGTGTTTGTGATTCTGAGTAGTAACAGACTGAGATCTTGTCAGTGGTAGATTTAAAAGTAGCAACAATTTTCATGGAGGGGACTACCAAATTACAAAGGCTCATTCTGCAGAAGTGGGTGCTCTGCCAATCTAGTGGCTGATATAATGTGCTGTGATGATTTAGCAAGCTCAGAAAGAATTAAACCATCAATAAAATTACAGACTTGGTACATTTCAAAGCATCTGCTCAGATCTCATGGAATTTCTTGGCTAGTACATGTTCAGTCAGACAGAAAGCCATGGGAGTGAATTCATGATCACCTTGTATCCCACTGGATGCCTCAGAAGCGCAGATGGGAATAGAGAGCAGTGGATAAGGTAAGCATTTATCTGCTTGGAGTTTTGTACAAACCTTTTCTGGACTGGCACCTCTTTAATATCCTTATAGATTTGTGCATAAATTTGTGGTTCTCTTGTCTGCTTGCAGTTTATGGTTAGCTAAATTACACAAATACTATTTTTTTTTTCTGTGTGCTCTTCTGAACACATCCTAGAGTTTAAGTCCTCTGTGAAAAGCAACGCCCTTACCTTATATATAATATATAGTCTTATATTTCCTATCCAGAAATTAAGACACCTAGAATCTCCAGTGAGTCCTCAAAGTCTTTGTTGCTGCATCTGATTTTTCCCTTTTCATGTCTGCTTTCTGTGTGGATTTTGAGAGTCTGATAACCATAAAGATTAGGAAAAAAATCCAGCCAACTAAGACTTGTTTCAAGAAAAACAAAAAAAATAGTTAGGTCCAAACTGACTGGTTTGTCCATCTTTAAGATGCATTTACTTATCCAGTTCAATCTTTATTTATGCCACAGTCTCAGTGTCTAGCAATGTAAGCTGATCATCTTAAAAACAGAATTCACCTTTAAATGTGCTTAGATTAGAAAAAAATATGCCTGGTGAGGTCATTTTCAGAGCAAGAGTTAATGCATCATGCAAACAGCTAAATAAAGGTTACAATCTGAGTGGAATTATTCAGAGCTCAGGGAGAAATCTGGCATTTGCAGTCTGTCACTGGGTTTGAGAAGTCTGGCTCTCTCCATGTCACTGTCACTCGGGAGACATCCTGCTTTCTGTGCAGCAGTGAGGGAGGGGACTGCGGCTCCGAGTGATCTCCCTGTAAAAACAGCAAAAACAGGAGCGGTGGGAAGTGTCATGTGCAAGGAATGTGTGGAATGAGGGGTGAGTATGAGCCTGTCTTTGTCCAGTTTTCACAGAGCAACTCTAAGGGTGTAAATAGCAACCCTTCCTCCTCTCCTTTCCTCTTCGGGTCAGCTGAAGAGCCAGTGTCAGGACTGCAAATGGTCCCTGATATCCCTGGAGCATTGCTGCATGGGGGGCTATGGGGAGTCATGTGCCTCTTGAGACCCACCAGATAAATATTGCAAGTCTTGGGGCCTATCTGGCAAGGTCTCCTTGATCTTCTTTTCCACCAACATCTCTGGGAGTTGAATTTGTCACTTTGGGGCAGGATACACCCAAGCCAGGATATAGATGGTGATAGAGCCATGATAAAAATGCATCACTTGTCAACGCCCAGGATATTTTAGAGTTGGCAATCTCCACAGTGGTGCTGTGCGACAATTTTGGGGGGGTTTGCATTTTGTTTCCTTGTTTTGTTTCTATAAGTCAAGCATTTGGCTGATTGCACAGGAAATCAACTGCTCTGGGCATTCACTTCAATGGACGAATTTTAAACGAGACACCAGGGACTGGCTGCTGCTGAGTTCAAAGAAAAAGAGACATCCAAAAACTCTAGCCAGAGCCAAATTATGGTGGGAAATATCAGATACAAAGAGCAGAAAACTGAAGGCACAGCAGGGTGAAAGACTGATACAGCTTGATTTTCCTGTCTATAATAGGTCAGACTGAGGTGAGGTTAACATGGAAAATTAAAAAAAAAAAAAAAACAAAAAACAACCAACCAACCAACCAAGATCTAAACCAAAACCAGATAAAATCCCCATAATTTTGCAAAAGGGAGTTTGTTGAACATCAGGAAAGATTCTCAGGAAACAGGATGTTGGTGTTCTATGAGTTGTATGCAATAATCTGGGGAAATTTAATGTGATACTTGACAAAATATTGTGAAAAGTGTTAGAAAGAATAGTTTCATGCAGGGCAGAAGGTGAGCAAAAGCTCAGCTTCTGCAATTATCCCTCTTTTTTTTCTTTTTCCAGTGATTTCAAGTGTTCCCAGGCTCAGATAATTCCAAGAGACGGACCTACACCCCATTTAAGAATAAAGGTAAAGAGTTTGTGCTCACAAAAATGTTAAAAAAAAAAAAAAAAAAAAGAAGGCTATGGGGGGGGAAGGATTTTCAAGGGAAGGAATAGAAGTCTAAACTTCAGTGTCGCTTCCCCCAGCATACACGTGAGCAGCAGAGACTCCTGAGAAGACTAGACAAAGATTGCCATCTTCTGGAAGGATAAATATCTGCCATTATTCAGAATACTAAATCTGCTATAAGCATGTTTTTTAAACCATAGCATATTTCTGATAACTTTATTTTCCAACATGAATTATTATCCATATTAAACTAATTCAGTTTAATTTCATTGATATATATGACCAGCTTTAGAAACTGATAGAGAATCTTGAGTTTTAATGATAGTCTAACCAAACTTAAAATTAGGAAGGTGTTAAGGATTATCAGTAGAGCTGGACTTTATCTATTCTTGAGTTTGTAAACCAGACTTTTATTTATTTATTTATTTTAACTGAGCATTTAGAAGTTAAATTTAAGGTGTCCAGATGCGGAAAGACTAAAAAAAAAAAAAGAAAGAAAAAATCAATCACTCTCTTTTTAAATGGCATCAGCTGTTGTTCTACCTACTTGAGTAAATTAAGTACATCTGTTTCAAACAGAACCTTTTTATTAATCAAAATCCTTCAGGAAGTCCATGGAGTACAAGGACATTTAGCATTGCTTTCAGTTAGTCCGTCTTAGAAACGCTTATATATATTAGAGGAGTTTATGCAGTGATGGGGATTAAAATAACCACAGAGCTACTGCCCATTCTGCTCAGGGCAGGAAGGGTCAGGAGCCCAGGATAGCACAGCCCATGTGCTGGACCGTGAATTTCTCCTTCTGCTGTCGTGCTGTGTGGGGCTGTCACAGGCTGTACCGTCACCCAGAGCTATTCCAGCAACTGCCTCCAGCCTCTTGGCTCTGCTGTTGGACACGGGGGATAAGGATGGATGTACCACTCGTTTCCTCTGTCTTGGCAGAGCAGCATGCAGGGAATCTGCCTTGTTCCCTCCCAGTGGTGGTGCAAGCTTCACCCACTTGGCACTGGGCAAAGTGCTTGTGGGGAAGACAGGATGTGTCTTCCTTTGGGATGTTCCCCTGCCATGCAGTTTGATTCAGTGAAGCACTGCTCCATGGCATCTAGTACATTCTCATGAGAGGTAATGTTGTTCTTACTTTTCATACGTTTGATACCACACAGGTATTTTGAGAACCTTTAAACTTTCAGGACAGGAGCTCAGAGGTGACTCTGTGTGAATGTGAATCTCTGTCTCTTCTTACTAGGTTCGCAAATTCACCAATGTGAACCAGCTGGGATTCCCAGTGACCTTCACATTTTGGTAAAAGCTGCCACTACAAGTGACACTGACAATCTATTTTATTCTTCTATGCTTTGACTATTGGCTTGACTTGCTGCTGTTTCAAATACCTCCTTAGTGGAAGTGATGTCATGATGTCTGCCTGCCACTCAGCAGCTCTTCTTTTGGCATCAAAATTTCCAGTGCCCATGGGAAGAGCTGTATTGGTATCCCTTCAGGGACTGAAATCCCCAGTCCTCAGAGCAGATGCAGTTGCATAAACTTTCCTCCCCCCCATTATTTTTTTTTATTCTGCCCTTTCTGCAACTATCAGGTGTGGCCAGGAAGACATCCTAGGGCTAGGATGCTTTTAGTCTTTGCCATTCTGCTGAGACAGTGCACAGTGCAAGGGGTGACCTGACACCAAAGGTGCTGGCAGTTTCCCAGCTAAGGTCACTCCTCCCCTGTAGTACTGGCCAAAGCTGCCATCTTCCTCCATACAAGCTCCCAGATAGCTACCACATGGGGGTGGCTGGAATCTTTTGGTGTTTTAAAGAAACTTTCTACTCAGTTAATACAGGTCACTCTTCTGCACTTAATCCCAGCCTGCCGCACCAATCGCTTCCCATATAATCTCCCAGAACAGCTGTGCTGTGATTGCATTGTGGATTACAAAATGACCATTTTCCACAAAACAGCTGCTGATCAGAAGGATAGCATTTAATAATCACTGGCGAGGACAAGGAGGAGAGGACCAGACAAAGGAGGAAGGGATTTTGCTGCAGTTGAGTTTCTTGGAGGATACAGAGATGAACAAAACAGCAGACAAAGCGTGAGTTCCACTTCTGTGCTGTTCATCCAAATTAACAGGACTTCAAAGACTTGCTACTAAGGTAAATTCAGCTATCATTCCTTTTGGAGCTATCTAGATATTATGCTAGGTTGCTATCAGTGAGTGCTTGGCTTTTGTGAAGGGGAGCTTTTCTAACAATGTTTTCAGGAAGTAGTTCAGATTTGCTTCTCATTCCGTATGTCTTCTGCATCCTTGATCCACTTCCTACTTCTGACTCATTTGTTTCTTATATTTTTTATGTCTTTTCCTTAACACTCTTCCTGAAATTATACGGCCTTTCAACTACTGTCATAAATCAACTGGAGAGAATATTTTTCCCACTACTGAAGATTTAAATTAGAAAGATGATTTTTGTAAATATTGTGAGTGGATTTTTTTGTTAAATAAAAGCCTTAGCAACCCAAAACCTGATGACAGAAAATCTTATAATTAAGCATTGATGAAAAACTGAAAAACTTTTTGTGCTGAAGGTTTCAATTTTCAGGTAAAAAGCTGTGGTTTTGAGAAGAGCAATTTTGTCTGCAACTTCCTTTCCAGTCATAAGCCAAATTTTCCACCAAAAAAACCTTTCAGTGAGAAGTTTGCCACTAATCTTAGCCAGAAACTCTTCCTAGTACGTGTCTTTTCTGCGAAAATGATGATATTGAACATGCCTTCAAATCACAAAAGCCATGAATTATGGCATCACTGAGACATTACCATCTCCAGGGTGCAGAAAGAAATGTCCTGGTAAAGAGACAAAAGAAGCCAGAGTATGAAACAACACAAGAAAATTTCACGACCCAAGTATTTTCTTGCTTTTAGTGAGGGTTTTCAGGGTCAGCACTGCTTTCTCAGTGTTGGTTTTCAAGAGGAGCTTCTGCACTCTCTTTGTTGACCTTGTTTCCAAGCTTGCTGGGTAGCAAAAAAAAAATGATTCTAACTGCACCACTTTTATCTGTGGTGCAGTCACAGACAATGCAAAGCTGGGTCTTGTATTGTTTATTTATAATGATGTCCACAGAATGGTCTTTCTCACTCGTTCAGCATTGGGTGAGTCAGCTGAAGTAAGTGAAGAGGACCCACAGCAGGCAGCGTCTGTGCAAACTGAATCTATTCATGGGTAAATAGATTTTCAGAGTCATAAATAGGAAAGGGTGGGAGTATCTGGATGAAGTTGTGCCAAACATAGGGAGTGCCACGTAGGAAGAGACATGCATTGATTGCATGAAAGTTGATGTGTGGGTAAATGACATCTAATCAATCTATGGAGTGATATTTTGGGGTTCTCAGGAGTCAGTGCAGGGTTTTGCAGGAACCCTAAAGTCTTCATCTTCCATCTGAGTGAGAAAGTCCCTGGTTCACAAACTGCTTTCTGAATTACTTTAAATGATGAGGTGAAATCAGTAAGAATGTTTGTTGCAACATTCACCCTTATAGGGAAAAAAACTTTGGTACTTTGTGTGAAAGCAAAGATACTGCCATCCCACCACCCTACCGAATTTCTGATGTGCAGATGAGCGCTCAGGAGGAAAGTGCTGCTCTGTGGCTCGTACTTAAGCTATCAGGTCTGGATAGCTGGGTGCTCTCCCTGAGCCGGTCACTGCTTTGATGTGTGACCTTCAGCGATATGGGAACATTTTCCTGCCTTGTCCTACTGAGAAATCACTATACTCTCTGCCTCTCTAGGTACAGTAATGAGCTGCTTGAAAAGTGTTTTGGGACACTTGGCAGCAAGATTTCTCATTTAGTTGGAGAGAGCATCCATTGTATCTCATGTAAAGGCAACACATGATATTCAGGGAAGTTGGTTAACAGTTTTTCCCTGTCATCCCTGAGATGGATTAATGTGATGTTCCTTGTGTTTTGCTCATGTGCTCACACACCTCAATGCACTAAGTTCTGCTGTGTCACCCTCTCTTCCACAGTACAGATATTCAGCACACTTTGTAATGTTAAAGCTGAACAGGTCCAGTGCCCTGAGTGCCAGAGTGTTCATAACCCCTCCCCAGAGCTGCATGCTGGGAAAAGGTGGGATTCATAAGGCTATGTGGGACAAGTGGCTGGTGTGATGGTCTCTCCTATTTGTGTGTTGTAGATGGAGCTGCTGAAGGGACTGCCATTGCACCGCACTTTCCTGGCTGTCATCCTGAACCTGCTGGCTCTCACCCTCTCCACCACAGCCTTGCTGGGCAGCTACTGGTGCACTGGGACCCAAAAAGTACCCAAGCCTTTGTGTGGGAAGAGCAAAGCCTCCCAGTGCGTGGGTGTCCCCATGCCATCTGATGCAGATGCGAGCAATGTTTCATCTGAGGACACAGTGCATTACAGCTGGGAGACTGGAGATGATCGCTTTGCCTTCAGATACTTCCACACAGGGATGTGGCTTTCCTGTGAAGAGAGCATGGAAGGGCCAGGTAGTGTGTTGCTCAGGCAGCCACAACATATTGCCTCGTATTTCAAACTCCACAGAAGTTTGAAACTGAAAGGTAGAATGCTGAGAACATGTGGAAGAAAATTATTCTTCCTTTTCCTAGATGGTATCAGCCCTGTGCACTGGTGTGGTTATTATATTTCTGTCTTTCACTGGAATGTTCACAGAGCAGGGAAATGGAGAGTGGTTGTCTCCAGTGTGCCCTTTGATCTGCAATAGGGCCTGTGGAGTGCAAGTGATGATGATGGCGGCAGTGACTTTATGATGGCACTGTTCATCCTGTTGGGAATTTCCATGAGCCTCCTTTCCCTTTCCCCATATCTCCATTCCTATACACAGTTTACTTCATGCTCTTCAGGGTAAATTTGTGCATATTCTCTCAGAAATTTAAGTGCAGTGATTTTATGCAGATGTTAATTTTTAGCTATTGATGTGAGGACTACAATAGTTGGTGTTCTCAAATCATCAAACTGAGTAGTTTTGTGTTATTATACAGAGACTGGGCTTTTCTTAAAAAAAACCCCAAATAAATAAAATAGAGAAAGGGAATTACTACCTTATAGATACAAAGAAAACCTGGAGGATCTGAACCCAAATGAAACTAAAGCTAGGAGGTGAATTGACCTAAGGATTAGAGCTGCAATATTGTACTTCCTTTTAGTTTTTGTGATACTGTGACAGGTTCATTAGTGATTTTTGACCATGTGGGACTAGCACTGTAAATCCTGAAATGCCAGGACTGGTTGTGCAACCTTTACAAGAATCCTTTGGTGCTTCCCTTCACCCTTGACATGTTCCTGCCCAGACCTGCTCAAGTCCTTTTGCTGAAACCTGTGCCATGCCAGCACAGGTGGGTGCTCTGCAGTGCTCAGATGCCCTTTACTGCCTGGCACACACATCAAGGATCAGAACTAATCCAGAAGGTGGCCAACACAGAGATCTGTACCTAAAAATAGAGTGATGAAAGTCACTTTCATCAGGGCCATTCCCCTGAGCCCACCACCCTCCCTTCAGCTCTGCCCAAGTACAAACATCTCAACTTCTTTAACCAAGCCATGCTTCCAGTATAGTATTTTTCCTCTCTGTTTCTGTAAGTTTGAAAATAAATAACTGGTGAAGAAAAGAAGACAGAAGGAGGGGTTGGAGCAGAAGGGAATGTACTTGAAATTCACATGTCCTAACAAGTGGGCTGCTTTTTGTTATGAACATTTTCAGAAGGGCTGTGGAAGGAGATTAGTTTATTTAGGACTAGTTTGGATTGGATTGTGTTTCCATGATGCTTGTGGGAATGAAACTACATCCCTCGACTGATTTCTCTAAACAACTTTTCTGTCCACTGGGCAGTCCTGGAATAACCCCAGTGCCTGAAGGAACAGAGAAAGTATGTAACATCTGGATCGCAGCAGAACACGGGATAGAGCACGGGATAGAAGCACAGTCAGTCTCATTCTCCTGCTTCCTGTAAATCAAGCACAACCCACCCACTACTGTGCATCTTTGAAACAACTGTGTAGACAATAAAAACAACAAAGAAGGGACTACTCTGAACAAGAGGAGTTTGAGTTGAGCTGGAGAAAGGATTTAATTTTCAGGCTAATCGCAGGATCAGTTTAGATGAGCCATTACTGAATATTCTCATTAAAGTTCTAGGTGAAGTAGCAAATTGCAAGTTAATGAGAACTGCAGATGGCACTAAACCGGGTAGCATCCTGAGAGCCATGGATGACAGAAGTAGCACAGGAGATTTGGAAAGATTAGAACTGAGGATAGAAATTAAGAAAATTAGATTCTTACATGAAGCGAAAAAGTCTGGGAGAAAATACTGTGCCAAGTGGAGGAGAGGACCCTCAAATGCAGTAATGCAGTATGCAGGGACAGAGACTGACAGATAATAATGATGGACCCTCAGCTGAGACAGTAGTTTGCCAAAGCAAATATTAACAAAATTTGTTGAAATAGCATGCCTAAAATGTGAGGACCAAGGACCATATTTTTGTATGAGTTTGCCATAGAAGGGGAACTTGCATCTCTGTCACAAAATATTTCACTTGGGAAGTTCTTTTTTTTTTTTTTTTTTTTTTTGCTTTCTTTGAGAAGCAGTGCTAGAAATGGTCTTCTGAGATGAGAGTGTGTGGGAATTCAGCAGAAGTGATGGATCTGCAGTCTGTTACAAGCTACACCCTTAATAGACCTGATCATCATTAATGTTGTGAATGAATAGCAACAGATCTTTTATATTCAGCAGAGGCTAGTAAGATTTACAAATTGCTGAAGCTTTTTTTTTCCTGAAAAGGTAATTTCTAGTTTTGCAGGCAAATCTTGCCTTCCCATCCTTTGCCTCAGTGAAGGTCTGGAAAGATAGAAAAAGATTGGAAGTGAGATGGTCTGATGGGTAGATTCAAGGATGTCTGGAAGAGAGTGAGATGAAGAGATTTTCTTTTCCCCTATGTTCCCTGCATTGTTTTATAAACTACAAGCTTTGGTTTTGTGTTTCAGAAGAGAAATGCCGCAGCTTCATTGAGCTTTCACCACCAGCAGAGAGAGGTAAGAGCAAATCCCTGTATTTCACTGTAGCTGTACAGTGCACCTTCTAGGGACAGGGGACCTGCAGAATTTTGCCTGTGTGGGGACAGCAGGTTGGGTCCTCAAAGAGCCAGGTATGAAATCCTGTCCTCGTGGCTGCTAAAAGACAAAAGATTTCCTCCCAGATGTTCGCATAAACTTCTGCCATTTGTGAAGTCAGTGCTAGAAACCTCATATTTCCTCTAGTATGAAGTGGGATTTGTCTCATGTAAATTGCCTGGTCTGGGGTTGTCATCTTGCTGTAGTAAAGGGGAAGAGGATGGATGCAGCCTCTGGGCAGTTCCTCCCACACAGGCTACCTGTTAACTCAGTGCTTCAGTTTTGGGGTCTAATATGATTCCAGAAGATGAACCACCTCTTACTTTGTGGTAAGTGAGCAGGACATCTGAAAGTTATGCTTTTGAGGTGAAGTCCCTGCCTCATTAAATACAAAACTGGGTAGGAGAGATCACCCCTCCCGTCATTGTGACATGTCTCAAATCACCCTCTGGATAGCTTCAGTATACTTTGATGTAAGTGTACATATGCTATGGAGATTCTACTTAATGAAGGCTTTTCAGTTGCTGTGGGCTTGCTAAGTATTCCCTGAGATGAAGGCTGGAGGCAAGTCATTTCAGATGTTCATATATGAAGGGAAAGGCCTGGGGTGCAGAGCCTGTGACAGCATTCAAACCCTGAAAGCAAGGGTGTAATAAATTCTGGGAATTTGAAAGTGCCATTTTCACCCCTTCCTGCACAAAGTATCATCTTAACATGACTGGTGCAGATGTCATGGTATGGTGGGTTAGCACTGCACATGGGGGTGTGACTGCTGACTGTGGGATGGGCTGAATGAGCTGGGTGTGTGCAGAGCAGCTCCACAATACACAGGCGACATTATAAAACCAAATTACACATCATCAGCCTGGCCTCTCAAGGAAAATGATGCAGAGGTCTCTGTGTATGTGTGGTCCCTGTTACCTCCAGAATAATTTTGACAGGCTGACCTTTAATGAAATATTCTCCTTGATGGTGCTGCAGCAAGTAAGCCAGCTCCTTTAAACAGGGAATGCAGCTCATCTATTTCTGCTAAAGAGCTGAGTGACTCTATGGCACTAATGATGTTGAGTATTCAAGTCAGTGCCACATTAATTAGGGTTTTCTTCACACTCCTTTTCCCTAGCTGAATGTCTCCTCTACAGCCATTAATAGCTGCTAACAGTGGTGTTCACAGTGCTGCTTCATTTGTCAGATTAATGTTTCTTCCTCAGTGAATCCTTTGCTTTTCCGCAGCCCAGCATTACAGAGTGCCTTTCTTCATTCTCCTTCAGTTCTTACTGCGCAGCTGTAGAACTCAGCTCAGCTGTGGACTGTGGTATCACTTAAATCCCACTCGAAATCCCAGCATGAAAGTACCTGCACCCTGTTCAAGAAGCAGGGTGAGCAGTCAGTGTTACTGCCCTGGATGGATATCAACCCCAAGGAACGTACTTTCATTGTAATTGGGGTTTCAGTGAGAAATACAGGCTTGCAAGAGGCTTCCTGAATTCCAGAGGTCATGTCCCAGACAGTCATGGATGCACCATATAGTTCTTAAATAGCTGAGTCCCATTTAAAAAGTTGTTTGCTTTCATTGTTGTCATTAGAGCTTGGATGTGTCTGTGGCTAATTCATGACCATTAGATTTTATGCTAATAGTCAACAGCTTCCCCTGTCTTTTTCTCTTTGCTTTTCTCCTTGCTGTTTATGAATAATGCTGGCTTGTTTACAGAGGGCATTTTAGATCCCCCCAGCTCTGCCATGCTAGAGGAGCCAAGTCCTCCTCTGTGACATGCACTCTGTCCTCTATAGGATCCATTGATCCCTTGCTCATAGGCTGGGGAGATTGCTTTGGGTGTTTATTGTTTTCCTTCATTCCCTTTTATCCAAAGGACTTTCTTTCGGGATTGGGTTGAGAGAAGGGAGTACTCTTGAACATGGTTTAATCCTGTGTTCCTGGCAGGAATCCTGTGGCTGTCACTGGGATCAGAGATGCTGTACATCAGCTTGCTGCTCATCAGCTTCATCCTCCTGATGGTGGAAATTCTGCATACTGGAAATCCTGTCTGTGGGATGAAACTCAATGCCTTTGCTGCCGTATCCTCAGTGCTGTCAGGTAAGTGTATTACTGTAATCTTGGAATCTCAGCACTGGAGAGCCTGCTTTTCCACTCAAGGCTGAAGTATGCTGCTCTGGCTCCTGCTGTAACTTCTTTGCTTTGTCCTTTGTGTCCAGGTCTCCTTGGGATGGTGGCACACATGATGTACACTCAAGTCTTCCAGGCAACAGTTAATCTGGGACCAGAGGACTGGAGACCTCACACATGGGACTATGGCTGGGCATTCTAGTATGTGAGCTCTGAAGCCATCTTCATCCCCCCCAGCCTTTAGAGCTTCACCCATGCCACCCACTTCCTCCTCCTTTCTTGACCTTCTGTGTGTTCCAAAGACAGGTGTACCATGGTTCTCCTACTACTAATCTCCTGTCTTTGCCTCACCCTCTTTTAATAAATGGTGGATGAGGTACTTAAATTAATAGCTACCAAAGGACTGGGAAAACAATGGGGTCACACCTAAACAATTGCCTTCAGCCTTGCTGACTAATTAGGCTTGCCCCTCTGCTGGTTTGCCCTGTTTGGTCTCAACTCTTCCCTGTGTGCAGAGGTCAGTGTCACATTTGTAATGATGCTCTCAAACACACCTTGTTTTTCTGCAATTTTAATAATTGCATGCTGGTTTGGCATCTTCATTAACCAATATTGGGCCAAAAGGCCTATTCCTGCAACACCAAGCCTAGACATGTGCCTAAAGATGTGGGCACAGCTAAGCCCCCAACCAGCAGTCACACTATCTTCTCCAGCACTGGCTCAGCCATATAATGGCAGCTGCACTGGAGGCCAAGGTCACCTTAAGATCGTACTACATGCAGGAAGGAGGGAAAGCAGGGAATAAACCACAGGGTCACTTGTGAGCCAGGAAGAGGAGCTGTGAAAAGCAAGTGGCTCACTGTGCCTTTCTCTAAAGGATTAAGCAGCCAAGCACAGTGGACATGACATACCTGACCTGAAAAACAGTTGGATGAGCCTTGCAGGTGCCCATGGAAAGCACAGGTTCCATTTGCAATGCTGTATTGATGATGACCATGTCGATTCTCAAACACACCAGTGCTGTGTGCCACCCGTGGACATCAAATGCCAGGATGGCAATTTGGTTATGCTCATGTAGACAAGCCTGATGTGCAGTAAGATACTGAGCAGCCCAGCAGCACAGAACTTGCTTCCAAGCTGTGCTCTCCTGCTCTGACCAGTTACAGATGTTCCTTCTGCCTTTTCCCATGTCACTCCCTACCCTGTCATGGGGATGACCAATATTTATCCCACTAAGAACTGTAAAGCTATGAGCCTTAGTCACTCTAGTTCATGTCTGTGCCCAATGGGTTCTGCCTGGCAAATCAGGGAGAATTGGGGTGTGTCATGGTGTTCCTTACCCTACATGGCTTTTCACAGCATGTGCTTCTTCTGTGTGTCTCTGGCAGCATGGCCTGGGCCTCCTTTACCTGCTGCATGGCCTCTGCTGTCACCACTCTCAATACCTACACCAAGACAATACTGGAGTTCAAAAGGAATCACATCAAGGGATATGATGGGACCCTCAAGGATCACCCTCAGCATCATCAGTGCTTCATACAGCAAATAAGCAGCTACTATGAGCCCAAAGGCAAGGCCTTCCATTCAGTGTCTGAGGGAGTCAACTTCTACACTGATCTGCAGCAGAAAATACTACAGCGGGAACCAGAGCTGGACCTGGATGAAGTCTTGGGCCAGACAATCGGGGAGGATTGCTGTTAGGGATGAGTGTACAGGGATAGAGCTCTTGTTCCTCCCAAACCCCACAGCTCTGGCACCACTATTAGCAGGTTTTGGGGAACTCTTCCAGTCTCTACAGGGAGTGAGGAGGCAGGCATTGGGTCAGGACAACTAGAGTAGGAGTTTGGGGGTTCTCCCTGGTTATATACAGTGTGATGGGTGCCCTCATCTGACAAGGGTGAAACTGGAGGGACATGCTGGTGCCAGCTGTCTCCAAGCACTTTCAGAGTTGATTCAGATGTCCTAATCCCAGTATTGCACTGGGGAACAGATAGTCAGCACCACCCAGGTGGCAAACTGCACTGCTGGGTGGTGTCACATTGACCTTCCACCAACACCTCCACTTCACTGCTATGGTGAAGGCCATCAGTGTTCATATTGATCAGCTGTCACCCTCTCTGAACATCCTTAATTTCCAGGCCCAAACTCTCCTCTCTGCCCCCAGATTGAATGTCCTGCTGCAGTAGGAATAGGGGGTAGCTTTCAGACAATTCTCTCCTCCTCTTTCCTATCTGTAATAACTCCCACATGTTCTCTCCATTCTGAGGTACTTTGCTGTCTGTGTCTTTTTACTGTTTCTTTGCAACCTTTAAGAATTTGGCAGGACTTTTGTTTCTTATGTTAATTCTATTCATCTGCTCCTTTTTTTCCATTGTAAAAATATTGCAAACAACCCCTAAATCAAAACCCCAAGCAAACTCATCATCTTTCAAAGGTGAAACACTGGTTTACATGACACACGATGCTGTACACAGTATTTATTTTGTTTCACTGCAGTTCAAATACATTTTTCCAACAATATACAGACAGACTCTTTATTCACAGTGGGGGTGGGGTGGGGGTGTGGGCAGGGTGAATTCACATTAGGGAGGAGCTAACACCACTGCTCTTGAATATCAGTTCTCTCAGGAAGAATCTCAGAAGAGTAACTACTTAGGTAACAGCCGATGCACCTTTCCCAGCAAGGTGGTGGCTGGACAGGAGGGAAGAAGCGCTCCTGTTTAATCCCTCATACGTTACTGGTCCTCACACTTTCAGTCCTATTATGCAGCTCTATTAACTGACATTAGCTCTATTATAAACACTAAACCCTGTCTGGAGGAAAATGCCAGGCCTACAGCCATTGCTACAGTTGTGCTAATATATACAAAGCTATTTACACAAAAATACCATTAAACATATACAAACTGTTCACAGCTCTGACATTAGGAGATCAGGGCCCAAAGACCAGCCTTGGGGCTTGCAGCTAAACCTGAAGGGCTATCCTGGAAGCTTTATATAGAAATGTGGGATGATGGAAAGGGTAATACAGCAAAGAGAGGTGTCAAGGGCCCAGGAGACCAAACCTATGGCTAATATGCCCATCTGGAAGGAGGGTCAAAGTCTGCTGTCACCTCATAACTCATGGGGAAATGTGGGGAGGCTGGAAGGGCACATGCTAGATAGAAAAGTCCTTTGCAATCCTCATCTCAACCTGGCTCTGTTTAATGTCAAAGGCCAGGCTTAGAATGGCATACTAGGAAAGGAGTTCCTATATTGTTGCCCTAAACTGTGGGGAACTACCGAGGCACCAAAGTGGTTCCCTTCTATATGGTGTTTATTACTACAAGAAAATTCATACAGATGCTCCTCAAATGCAACAGAGCATGATGTCATGCTCTGGGACACAGAGTGGGACACTCCTAACACACTGTGAACAAATGTGTCCCAGGGGTAGCTTGCTCCTCCTGGAGCTGCACATAGGCCTGGACTGGCACGGGAATGGCAATATTGAGCTCAGAACAGGGTTAAAATGCACAGAAAAGCTTTCTAGTTCTGTCTCTGTCTAAACCTCTAAACCCTGGAGCAGCAGCATAAGAATTAGCTTTTCTGTGACAAGACTGAGTAACCTTTACAGTGGCAGCCAGGATCTGCTGGACCTCTTATCACAAGGGTGCTAAAAGGGGCCTCTACCCATTGGACTGCAGTGTGATGTTACAGTGACAATGTGGGTTCATACAAACCTTAAGGATGGAGAGAAATAAGCTGTGAACGCTTCACTTCTACATCACCCACATATGCCTGAACTTGGTGTCCTGAACTTGGAACTGGGAAAGAAAGACACAAGTGCAAGGGACTGGCAAATGCTGTGGAGACCATCTTTCTCTAGATCAATAATTCAGCCAGAGAACTATCTCTGTAGTTTGTTTGTGAGTCTGGCAACAGCATGGAAAAGAGAGCTGAGAGCACAGGAGAAGTCATAGATAAGACTAAACCTGCAGGAGCCAGAGGCTTCTCTTCAAAAATAAACAGATTAAGGGTGTCCTTTAGCCACAGCACTTGCTTTGACTCATCATGGCCCACTCCAGGCACAGAGCTTGTTAGACTGCTTGGGAACACTGTTTGGACATAAAAAGGTGTGTCCTAAATCTCATTCATAAATTAAACATACAAAAAATATACATACATTGTATAAATTAACACACATATATATAAAGCATGATTTTATATATATATGTATATAAACTCTAAATTCACATTTCTGTGTTACCTGCAAGGAAGCATGCAAGAACAGCATACAGAGAGGGAGCTGCTGAACAAGGTTTCTCTGGTACAGAACAGGTCTGTCTAGGACAAACCTGCCTCCAGCAGCATTCCCCAGACAGCTGAAGAAAGGGGAAGTGCCTTTAGACATTCCCTCTATACAGCCGTTTTCCTCAAGATACACAGAGCAGCTTCCTGTATTCCCAATACAGGCCACAGGTCCAACCAACATCTGAGGAACCACCAGGTTACAACTGAAGAAGGAAAGGCAAACAAATGTTAAAGCCAAAATCCATTATCATCCAGTCTGGTAAAATAGTAGTTTGCAAGTCAGCAACAGAATCTGGGCACCACTATATGGAGAACCCCTGCTTGCCCATGTCAAAACAAATTATTCAGTCCCCACTCTCTGATCCCTCTGCAAGTCTCTCAGTCTCTTATGATCATCATTCCTGCTTCTTTCTAAGATCCTGTGTTGTGTTCAACTGCCTAAGTATATCTTTGCTTCACAATCTGTTCATCTTATGCCCAAAGGGGCAGCCAGTCATCTTGCAGTCATTTTGCCTCCCACCAGTCTCTTTCCATCCCAAAGAGCACCTTAACCGTGTCTGTAGGGAAGAGATCTGATGTTTTCAAAGGCCTGGATTTCATGAGGGATTCCTGCACGATCTCACCTTCTGAGGAAAGTCGGCAAACTTCATCCGGGCAAGAAATCGTCTCACTTCTCCGCGGCTGATTTTTGGAGTCCTGCTGTCCTTTAACCACACCATTCGACCTTGACTCATCATGGCCCACTTCAGGCTCAGCTTGCTGACTGAGAGAAATCCTGGCTGTTTTTCAGATGTTGCAGTTGTTGTCACAGTGATGTGAAATGCATCCTTTTGGAGATCATTAATTCCAACTGGTCCATCAGAAAAAGGCAAGAAAACAGTGGTGAGGAGTGAATGATTACGTTTCTTCCAAAAGAAATCTTATAGCCCTTACTCAGTCAAAACATCCACTAGACTGATAGTGTATTCAGTCTGACTTTACAATTCCATGTACCTTAGTTGATAAGGGAAAATTATTTTAACATTTTTCCATGGAAAGAAACTGAAATATATATCAGAAATGGAAGTGTTTGGTTCCAGGTTATGCTTCTGGGCTTGATATAGGATATGAACATATTTCAAGAATACAGCTGGCTCTCAGCTTTCCTTCCCACACCTGTTAATAGCTACTCTTTACCTCTATAACACGAGAAATTTGTAAAGCAATGGCAAGTTGGGTGACTCCAGTCACTGCAGAACGATCTGTACAGTCCTCAGAAATCCTGGTTCCTTAAAAAAACCCTGTAACAATAGTATTCTATTTGTTCTTGCCTGAACTGTGTTTTTGATACAAGTCCAATTAGATGTTATTACTATGCAGCAGTTTTTCTATGCTTCCTGGCCTACTTCCCTTAGCTCTGGATGAACGGATCTTTTATCCCACACTCCCAGGCACAAGAGGCTGGTTATTTGCTGAACTGCTTTAGAAAGAGCACGGAAATTGAACAGAGACTGTGCAATCTTGTATAGATGTTAAATCCAGATTTACTTTTCCCTGAAAACACACTTATATATTTTGGATTCCCCCTTACTAAAAGAAGGAGGGAGAAGTACAACAGCTCCTATCCCAAAGAGCAAGAGATGGCCAACAAAAGCAGAAGTGTATCTGAGGTGACAGAGAAAAGTTTTTATAGTGATTTTTTTATGCGCTTCATTGAATTAAAAATAGCTCCATGGAAAGCAACACAACTTGTCTGGTGTAAAACATGCATTAAATCAAACTGAAACCTTTCATTGATTAAAGATGTAAGAAACTTTTATTTGCTTTTATTTGGATCTTTTATTTGCAAAGTAGGGGGTGGACAGGATGTTTCTTAAGAAGGAAGATGAATCTTATTTCCTATTGTTGTGCTATGTGTGGTGGACCTTAAGTGCTACCTTTAAAGGCACAACTACAGCCCATTGTTTCTCACAGCTACTTCTCTCTCTGTATTTCTAGCCTAGGTAGTTTTTCCTCCATTTTTACTCACCTGCTGAAGCAATGACTTTGTCTGTTGCATTGGTGAGGTCCAAAAGGACTGTAGGAAAAACAGGATGGAGGAGATAGAGGTGGTGCAGCCCTGGGCGCTCAGGTCTGGGACCAGGTTGCTGTTGGAATGAAAGACACAAAAACATAACAACTGCTAGCAAAGGGGAGTCTTTCTGTAAAAAAAAAAAAAAATTAAAGTTTTCTCACACTGTGTGTTTTTACATGGATCAAAGAATGAAAAACTGTGGTTTTACAAAGATTAAATCCTGAAATCCTTTTTTCCCTAAAACAGAATTTGCTCTACAACTTCTCTTTGGTAAGGTTGAAATCTAGCTCTGTCATATGCAGCTACATGGGCAAAGCTACAGTCTGGCATGTAGCTGTACAATCTGGCAGTCTGACATTTTAGTCTCCATGCCAAACTGTGTGCCTGTATGGACAGAAGGTGCACCCTGGGCTGGGAACAAATCTGCAGTTACAACTCCTCAGTGCTGCATGAAAAAATGAAATTCACAAATTTTGGGGTTTGTGGACGCAAAATTTCTGTCAACAAAGCTTTACAATTAAGAATTTGCACATAAAAACTCCTCTGTGTTCAGGCTCAGAGAAGTCAGAATGTCAGAGATGACAGCCTTCTTATATGTTAGGTTCAAGTTCAATGACAAAAGGAGTAAGAGACAGAGACTGCATGTGCTTCACAGAGAAACCTCAAAGTGAGGAAAAGATGTGTGCTCACCAGACTTCGTAACACAGGCTGCGTTTCATCAGCCCAGAAGAGAAAAACAGACTTCTTGTCCAAAGTCATGACTGAGAGTGCATCGAGTTGTTGCCTTTGCCATGGAAGTTCCTGGTTCCAAACAGGGAGGCCAGATTTGCCATCTACCACCACCACCTCAAGGCAGGGAGAGATTAAGCATTAATGTATGTCAAAGAGTGGGTATGCAGAGCCCCCTTGCAGAGGTATGGCCTGTGCTGTTCCCTTTCATGTCTGTGGCCACACTCTAATGAGTGGTCGCCAAAGAGATGGGAAAAGCAAAAGGACCAGAGAATGTTTGTCTCTTTTTACCCAACCTTCCCCACTCCTGTGCTGCCACTGCCGTCCCTGCCTTCACCTGTTTTACCTTTTTGTTCCCATCTCCAGTCTGTGCTTGCAGCATGAAGTCCAGAGTTTGGTCAGCACCAAAGTAACCTGGTACAGGCTGGCTGTAAATTTGGAAAAAGAAACACTCAGCCCCATGATAGAAAAAAACCTCATTTCATATGGAGGAAGAACAGATGCCTTTATCCTCCATTCTGCCTCTTAAACTGGCAGGATTTATCATGCTAAATAAGGTCTTTCATTTACTCAGACATATTCTGACTGTTAGGAATCATTTGTTGGTGGATCAGAAAAGTGAAAAATGGTAAAGCGGCCCATAGTGCTTGTCAGCCATTCTTCAGAATAGTCTGTGTGGGGGGCATCACTTGATGGGCTGTGCAGACATCTGTTTATCTCTCTGTTCACTACTCTATCATTCTTTCCTTTGCATGAGAACCTCTACTATTGTTGCTATAATTATATGAAAATACCCAGCCCTTCCAAAATGCATTGGCACATTTGGCCTCCTGCAGAAAGTGGATTTCCTAGGCTGCCTTAGCTGTGTGAAATGGATTTTAACAAACTCAACATTAATGTCAGCCCATGATTCCTTGTGTTCTTACTGCTGGCAGGTTTACAAGCCTTTTTATGACCTTAAGCAGGTTAAATGAAGTCCCTTCTCGTCCTCTCACTCCTGGGTGACATAACACATTAATATCTCTCATTATAAATGTTTTCTAACCATATTCCTTGCTTTTCGCTTTCTGAGCCTTGCTTCTTGTCTTCCTTCAATTCACCACAGCTAGATGCACAATTCTAAATAAGCACAATTGAGTCCACAAAATTCACAGAACAAGAGATTTTATGGCAAGGCAGGATCAGAGTATATCCCCTCTCCTCTTATTTATGACAGATTTCTGTATTTCACCCAATTAACCAAGTATCAGAAGGCTGGCTTTGCCTCATCTTTAATGAGATGAATTCATCACTTCTCATGACAGTCAGTTCTAATGATTAATTTCACCCAAAGAAACATTCTGCATCTTCATTTTCCTGAACATAAATGGCTTTTGCTCCAAGGCACTTGTTCTTGCTATGCCTGTTAGCTTCTATTTCTTACACATGCTTATGAACTCACCTCTCAGGCTTCTCTTTGATCATATAAACTCAATAATTTATATCTTCCATGCCAAAGCATTTTTTCCAGACCTTCTCCCAGTTTATTTCCATCTTCCCCTTTAAAACATGCATGACAGAATGGTTCCTGAACAGTAATACCGCAGCACCACAGTGCCTTGACTTTATACTTACAACATCAAACATCATCATTTCCTTTACACCTTTGGCAACCAGGTGCTGCTTTCAAGGCAGTATCGTGAGGCACTCCTATAGCTCAAAAGCTCTCCAGTAGCAAAAGGAAATAGCAGGCAATTCTATCCTATGACCGCAAACTCAAAACATCTCCTAAGGTGCCTCTTCTCATGGTCCCTTATGGGTTACAGTCAGTGGCAGATCCCACAAACTGAATGCACACAAGTTTAAGTACATCGGATGCTACCAATCAAGCGAAAAATCCCCTGGGCACTTTCTCAAATGAACCAGAAGGCTAGTAATTATTCTGCCCAACAGTAATCCCCCCAGCAACCTGCCATTAATCCTCTCTCATCTGAAACATCCATTTACAACACAATTTGCAACTGCTTACTCAATTTCATGGTCCCTGAACTTCACCCTTGTTTTATGACTACTGATTCTCCTTTATGGTTTTCCAGGGATCTTATCAAAAGCTATCTGGAAATGCAGCACATCTGCAGCAGCTATGTTGGATTTCTCAGAAATTATTCCCACAGGTCTGGACTCAGTCTGACTGGATGAAGTGGTGTGCTTGGAGCAGGTTTACCCAGGAAAAGGGGTGCTCACAGCTGGCTTTGTAAGCTTTTTCTAACAAGGAATTGAGTCTGTTAGACTCTGTGGCAACATCCCTGACCTGAATTTGTCCCCAAGCCTGTGATGCTTAAGTAGAACTTAAGTTTTAAAAAAATCCCAATAAATCTCTTAATTAAATGCTTGTCCACTATACATTCAGTGTAGTAAATTTTGTCTTTCTTAACTCTGAGAAAACAGACAGTCCAGGATTTGAACACAGTGGCCTAGAACAAGAATTGCTTTCATTATTTTTCAATTATTATCCTCTACATTTATTGTACTCTGCCCCTTGGGAGGTCAGGGAATGGGAAAAAGCAGCAGTTTTGAATACTAGCTGCCCAGAGATGTTGTGAAGTCTCCGTCCTTGGAGATATTTAAAACCTGACAGCACACAGCCCTGAATAATTTGCTCTAGCTTGTCTAGAGTCTGCTTGAGCAGTTAGGTGGGATTAGGAAATACTCAGAGGTGCATTCCAACCTCAACCATACTGGTAAAGAAGTTTTCAACCCTTCTTGATCTGTGTATTCCAATTTATTACTGCATCCATTTAGAAATTTCTTGTGTATAACTGATTCTACAGCACCTGTGGAGTGGCTTTGCTTAGTCAGTACACACCCTTTAAACTCGATGCCAGACACATTCAGAAGTCTGCAGACTGTGGACTCAAAACACTTCTAGTCCATTTCCTTTCCCTATAGCATGATCAACTAGCCATAACTCATTCCTAAAGTCATGGCTTATGTCACCCATCAGTTCTCAAGAATGTGGACATAACCTGAATATCAAAGATAGCTGAACACATTTTTTTTTTTTTATCCCTTAATGAGGTTCCAATGCCTTCTTCCTGTTTATGCTCTTGACAGCTGGGTAACACAGAGCTGAGAGATGCTCTCTTTATTCTCAATATTAGAGCAAGCAATTGTTTCCCATGTAATTTCCCTCAATTGTGCCCAAATGCCCTTTGCAAATATTTAATACTGGGCAAGCTGAAATTGCTGGTTATTACCAACCCACAAGATCTGGAAAATTACTTAAGTTCAATGTGTGAAATTAGAGGATGAGCAGTATTATTTTAAGGTTTACATTTAGTATAGATGGTGTGCTGACTGTCATCATAATGTAATTTTCAACTTTCAAGGAACATTAAGGTTTCTGGGCCATAGTCATTCACCTGCTGTAAATTCTTAACATTGCTAATGTAACTCATCCTCTCCACTGAAGCCCTGGACAGCAAGTGGGCTTAATGACACATCAGCAATCCACTGAATTCCAATGTCTCATCCTTCCCACTACTTCAATGTTGGGTATCTGAATCAAGCCCCTTATTTGTGATCACTCATAAGCACACCGCTCAAATTCCCAGTCTTCTGTTCCTTGCTCCCCATGCCCTTCTCACTTGGCTCAACAACATGCACCTCCAGTACTTAGATTCCTCTTCAGACTTGGAGAATTACTGTCAATTGCTTTCTAAGGAACACATGTGCTTAGAACTGAAAGTTGGGAAATGGAACAGGAAGAAATAGTACAGAAAAATGTTCCCAGCAAGTAACCTGCTGATATTCTGCAGCTCCAGGGTCCAGCGGCGCTCCAGGTCCTGTCCCCTCAGCAGAATCAAGCTCTCTTTGGTTGTGATGAGCAGGTTGCTGCAGTTTGTGTCAGGTGTCTTCACTGTCTGCAGAAAGTCAACACCCCCACTGGGACAAATGGAAAACAGAGAAGATCAAAGTTTGTATCTGTAAATCTCAGCACTAGCTGCCTGTCCACATGGCAATTCCTACAAAAGATGTGAACTATACTTGGCGAAGTCCATTTTTTCCCCAGTGATGTGGGTTCCTCAGTTAAGTAAGCTAAATTCAAATGTGGAGTCTTCTGAATATCATGAGTTACTATAAAAAGCATGAAGTTTGCGAGTTCACATTTGCTCCCTCCCTTTATTCCTATCAAGGCCTGTCCCACAGTTTGGCAGTAAAGAATGAGCTGAGAAATCCAGGCCCACACAGACCGAGCTCCCCAAAGAGACTCCATTAGCTGGGAACACCTCTATTTTTCCCTTCAGCAGTGCATACAGGGCTGAAGAAAGGAACAAGGAGAATCTAAGGACTCCCTTTTATTATACTCTGCACTTCTATGGCTAGGACAACCAGAGGACAGGGAGGAAATTACAGGTTCCCCACAGTATTCCCCAGTTATTAACTGGACAATAAAGAGAAGGACAGTATTGAAGTAGAAGCAACCACTTCTAGGAGCACTAATAAGTGCCTACCCTTCCCTTCCTCTCCCAGAAGGAGCAAGTCCATCTTCTACCTGTAAATGTCAATGAGCTCTGACAGGTTGACAGATCTGCGCTTTTCCCACTCTGGCTCCTCCTGCTGCAGCATTGCAGGAAAGTTGTCCCGGTTTCTAGCTTGGGTAAAGATATCCCTCAGGGCAACTGCTTGAATATTACCTGCCAGGAAGAGTAAAGATGAAGAGTCCTGACTGCAAAAGATAACCCAGTAGAACAGAGGGTAATTGGGACCACTGCAGTTGTGGTAGAAGGCAATGAAATGCTCAGAGCTGGAACTTCCCTGGCATGATGTGCCTTTGGGAAACTCCAAAGTATTTGAGTCTAGCAGCTATTGGTGCTCCTGTACTTTTCCACACCATGGCAGTGAGATTTATGCTTTTGCCCTCTTAGATTTTACAGCAGAAGGCATGGCACAAGTATCCAGGGACATTCTGGACCATTTTAGGTAAAACAAATGCTTTCTTAGGAAGGTGAAGTGCTGCAGAGGCTAGGTACATCTTACCAAAACCAAACAGGATGTAGATGGCTCCCCGGCTGGTGATGTGGACTTGGGGGCCAATCACTTTCCCTTCTCCATTGGTGCTGTACCTGACAGGCCCACCCAAAGCAGTTCCAGTCTTTCCTGATACCAAGATGAAAACCACATCAGGCTGCAAGGAGAAAGAAGCAGGGATTTTTATCAGTGCTTTCAAGCACCTCTGCACTCAGAATCTTCTCCCAATCCCACAGCATGAAGCTGCATTGATAATTTCTCCCTCAGCAAGGTCTAGATAGTGCTTGCTTTCTCCTTGCTCAGTCTGGCTTCCTGGACATCTTACATTCATGTTTTTCTCTTGACACAAATACATCAAATATGAAAAGGAATTCAAAAATCTGAGCTCCTCTAACAAAATCTATGTTAGAATTGTGGAGAGGGATGAGCATAAAGGAAATCTGCATCACAATTAATCACACAGTTAATCTGAATTAATTAATAAAATAAAGTATTTATTTCTTTTGGATAAGCTAAATGCTCCTTTCTCCAGAGATCCATCTCTACACTGTTGCTAAACATTCACTTCAAGCCACACATTCACTGAACAGAAACAGATAATTCTCAAGTCTCAGTCAGGTGCAAATAATGACCCTTCTGTTCATTCCCAGCTGTCAAGAATGCAGGTAGTGTCATTATTGTTTGATCTCACTGCTCTGAGCTACTGGAATTAAAAAGGTGCTTTTCAGAAAATACAAGGGAATGAAAATCAGGGGCTCTTGCAGCTCTGGTTACAGTCCTTCCACATCAATCTGTTTTTATCTCTACACAAATAGTAAAGGTCCTTCCAAACCTTGACTGGGGATGTGCTGTGTACCTGTGTCACTTTGAGAGCCAGAACAACAATATCCCTAATCCCATCTCCATCTACATCTGGAAGAGTTGCAGCTGGTGCAGCCAGGATCCCACTTGAAAGATGAATGGAGTTCAGTGTCCAGATGGTCTTGCCTGTGGAAAGAACAGGATAAAAGAGACACGTACTTGGGGAACCAGAGGGCATCCCCAGAGGGCTCCAAAAAACCTTCTTGAAAAGGGAGCAAGAGAAATTATTTCTCCCATTCTGTGTGAAGGGGACAGACATATCTACAAACTGAGACAAACTGCAGTGGGAAGCAAAATTCTTCTCCCAGCATTTCTCTAGATTGCCTTTGAGTCAGGCCTCAAGTCCTGTTGTGCTTCCTTCTTAGCATCTCTTTAAAAGACCTAAGCCCTAAATAATTTCTGAAGTAGCAGAGAATATTTAAGATTCACTTTACAAAGGAGAATCCAAACGAGAGTGCTGCTCTGCAGGACAGCAGTTGTTTGCCTCAGCCAGCAGTAAAGGCTAGGTAGATGTGAGGAAACAGATGGACAGTTCTGATATTCAGAGTGCAAATCTGTATCTCAGTTGAATTCCCAGCAGCAAATTACCACTCCAGCATGACATGTTCACTCCACCTCAGGGGGAAAGTATGTTAACAGACGTGATGTCAAATGGTTCAGCAGTCCAGCACGGACCCAGCTAGAAACACAGTAAAACCAGACTTGCAAACTTGCAAATAAACAGCAAAAAAAAGACAACAATTAAATTTGATACTTCTACTTTTTCATCATTATTTTGCCAACACTTCTGCTTTTTCAATCTTTAAAAATTGCTGCTCCTCTGTAGGATAAGGTTTGCCCCTGAATGACAAAGTAAACCAAGAGCCAAACTTGTACATTGCTATTGCTGGTAAAGGAGGCAGCTCACAGCCCTGACTATGCAAATACTGTGCAAGTAACCAGGCCCCTAAAAGCATTTGAAAAGTGAGGGAAGACAGCTGGGGGTAAAATTAGAGGAAACTTGAGAAGTTATATTCCCATCCTAACAGAAGTTCTAATCGTATGGAAGTTATAGGGTAAAATACAGTTGCTGCTCCCTGGATGGAATGTGATTGGCATGCCCAAAACCTATTCCACCATGACTCCACACACCCACAATCTACAACCATAGCACCTGCTAAAGGGGATGGAACAAAGGCGTGGGAATGCCACGGTGGGACGGTAGAAATCCTTGCCGGGAGGGGAACTAAATGGTCCTTTACAGCTGATAAACGGCACAGCACCTGTCAGCCAGGGGAGATAGGAGAAGGTGTCTTGCTGCTGAGCCAGCAACTGTGGTGAAATTGTTGGATGAACTGGGTTAATTAAAACCTAACTATATTAACACACACCTCCATCCCAAAGTTACCTGCCGTCAAGGTACCTTTTGGTTGATTCCAAAAGAAACTCTATACCTGCCTATGACTATTTCTGCCAATGAATTAATGTGGGAGAACAAATAGCAACCAGAGAATGAAGGTGCATATGATCAAGTGATTAAAAATGCAATCACATCTAATCAATTCAACTATGGGCCTAACTTCTCTGCAAGGTTTCCCGGATGTTGTGTGTATATCCTTATGTAACTTCTCCAAGAATGCTGTTCAGCTTTTCTGTGCTGTTAGGTAGGTCCTGAGTTGTACCAGCAGCTCAATGCTAATAAGAACAGACTTTACATATTCTTTATGACATGGGGATGCTACAGGATAAGATTAACACTTTGAAATATTCTAAGATGTAGAACAAAGATGCTGCCACAGAGATGAAATGTTTTGGATTCTCTTATCCTATGTAACTAGAAATGCATTACTGTTTTGACTCCATTTCACGTGTCATGAAGTAATAGCCACCATTATGTGCCAGAACCAAATTATTCATGCTTATTAGTCCTTTAAAGTAAACAAAAAAGCAACAGCATATTTCTAATGTGCCGGTAGTTGACTTTACCTGTGGAGGCACTGAGAAGACTGAGGAATTTTGATGTTCCTGTAACAAGGCAGACAGGCCCTGCAGCTGCCCCCAGTGACAGCCCATTGCACTGCACACTTTGCGTCTCCTCTGGAAGCTGGATGGACCACAAGGTGCTGCCATTCATACCAGAAAGTGCCACCACAGTTACGGAGGGTCTAGAGACACCTAGAAGAAGCAGGAAAGAGAGAATGTAATCCCTTGGTTTCAGAGGGATTACTATGACCACATTGCCTTGGGTCCTTGTGCTGGAAATCCAGCTCTAACTCCTGGAGCTGAGCAGTTCAAGAGACAAATCCGCACTGCCTGAAAGCAAAGGTCAAATATCACCTCATGGCTGAATTTCTCCACTGCAGAGCTTAGCAGTGATCTCCAAACAAGATCAGCTGAAAATCAACAGCCCAGAAAATCATGAAAACCTGAGCTCATAGCAAGAAATATGGCCAGCTAGGCAGAGAGAAACAAGTTCCTGGGGACAATGTGCTAACTTGTGGTGTCTTCCCCCTGTGAAATTTACTGTTGTCAAATCAGGCTGATTATTCTGAACCCCTCTCCCTTAACAAAACAGCTAGCACCAAGGGGAAATCTTAACTGACTCCCAAGGAAGATGTCACCTCACATAAAAGTCCTGGTTTGTAATTCTGGAGAACAGAAAGTGATTGGTGGTCTGAGAGCTCTTTCCTTTGTTTTCCAAAGGAGTTTCATTATTGTGAAAAACAGACTGAATGCAACCAATTGGTGGAACTTGGCATTCTTTCTCCAATTCACTAGTTAGCATAAAATAATTGTAAAACGAAGTAGTCTATTCTGTTTCAATTGACTGTTGGTTCTGATTCCAAATGTGATAAACTTTTAGCTCAGCCTGCCCTCAGACTTCAGTGTGGTTATTGTAATTAATCTCCACCTAGTATCGTCATATCACAACTTAAGATGAATTCTCACACATTTCAAACTAACAACAGACCCAGCCAACTTCTGTCTTACTAGCAACACATACAACTGTGACCTGATAACACAAAGGGCATATAGGGGCCACTGGCTAAACACAAGGCTGAGTCCAGTCTCTAAATCAAACTCACTCTCTTCTCAAACTGAAAATCATGTGGCTTATGCTAAGGGGCTGCCCCAGATCATTATCTTTGTCACATTGATAGGGACAAAGAACAACGACTGAATGCAGCTCACAGCTATTCTATGTACAAGCTGGAGAAACAGTTAACAATGTCGCAGATTACTCCACTGGGTGCCTATTCCAAGCTTACCTCTACTTGGCACAGTGTGAATGCTCCAAGCACAAGCTACAGGTAGGCTGATATCCAGCTATGTGAGTTTTGGATTGTGATCTGCTTACACCTGTTTTAGTGTCTGGCTTTTGCCTTCCAGCACAGCTATAGCCCATGATGCAACTAGGTATGATTAGTTTCATTCAGAGCATGCTGCCTATATGTGTATCTGGGTAACAATTAAAAGCAATGTAATGGCAAAAATATAGAGAGCAAGTACAACTGATATAAATGGAATACAACCTTTATGTCAACTGTATCTTCCTCTCTCACTTATTTTTTAAGTTTCTTTACAGTTTTCTCTGTCTTCATAGGTTTCTTTTTATAGGACTTGCTGTGAAATACCACAGGCCTTGCTTGGGTCATGGAGAAAGCCACCTTCCCTATCCTCTAGCAGTATCTATTACCTCTTTGAAGAGCCAAGGCATTTTGCTCCAAGAATTTTCTTCAGCTTGTACAAAGTATGCTTGCTCCCTGAATACATCTCTGAGGTGGAACAGATTTACCTGGTACCAGGCAATGCCAAGATAGGCAGATGCAGTACAGCAGGCAGCTGGGAACCTCCAGCTCAGTGCAACAGGATGCCACCGGATTTGGCAGCCCCTGTGTAATGGTGGCCAGCATCAGCAGGTTCTGCTATGCTACCTGAAGGGCGTGAGGACTAACAAAGAAAGCAAAGCAGCCAGGAGGAGGAAGCAGGGCAATACCTGCTAAACAGCCAAGCACAGTATCTTCCCCATCATCAGCCCATTATTTCTGAATTAACAGTGATTTAGAGCCTGGCAAGTATATGGAATGACCTGGAGAAAAAGGCAGTGAAGTGAGGGTGTTTCTAAAAACAAAGTGAAGTGTGTACAAATGCAGGACAAAGAGATGGAGTTACCTCAAAATAAGGTAAGGGCAAACAGATGATGCTGACCAAAAGGTATAGGAGCACAGGCTTGTAATGAAAATTTTAAGCATGACCAACCACAGGCACAGTACACCAGCCTCTGAAAAGAGCAATGCAGTGGATTTGCTGTGGCAGGGACTCTTCCTGTGTGTAAGACAAACATACAAAGGTCCATACTGACACATTAAGAGGAATGGAAAGGAGCTGCAGTGCTTACCCATGACACTGGCATTCATCAAGGCAGTGAAAACAATGAGGATGTCAGGGAGGCCATCACCGTTCACATCACACAGCTCCAGTGGGGATAACACACCACCTGCAAAAAATCAGAGTCCCTGCATGTCAAAAAGGCCACCCAGCTCATTTTTCACACTGGGAGAGGAGGGCTGGCCCAGAAATGAGACTTGTGCGTAGAAAAGCCTCACAAAGTCTGCTAAAGAACCACCAAGGGCAGGCAGCTCACACCATGGTATGATCTTTCATTGCATGAAAAGGCAGAAATGTAGCATCTGGGTCAAGGAAAGAGAAAGGAAAAATGGAGGAGCTAACAGAGAAAGATTCATGTTTCCCACTTCAATTTCTGAGGCAATGTGGAGCTATGTATCTTATGAAAAGCTTGGATTTGGAAGCCAGGGGCAGCAAGCAAGGAGGGCGAGACATATGGCAGACCTGACAGAAATTATTTCACAAAACAGTGTTACTTTATTACAAAAACCAAAATGGGAGATAGCAGTGACCCATACAGGATAACAAAAGACCTCAAATATTGATTTATGGATTCAAGCAGGACTAAAAGACAATGGAATAAGGTTAGTTAAGCTAGTTAGAAGACACAAAGACTTCTATGACTCTCCTGTCAAACACAACCACATACTTCAGCATGGAGGTACTGGTAAAGTCCAGGCTGTAGAAAGGGAGCATTTTAAAGTGGGTTGGGCCATCTCCATCTGGAACAGAGCACAACATCCAGACAAAAAGGAAGCGTGAAAGAGTCAAAATAATTTTTGATGTTGGGCAGAAACAAAATTTTGTGGCACTTTTGTAGAACAATTTTGTAATGTGCGGATGCCAGATTTCACATGTCTCAGCTTCAAGAGTGAGCAGGACACAACCACCTGTCTATTATTTTTGAGCATCTGTAGTGGAGAGGAAGGGTCTCTGCTCTGACCTGGCTCTCCCAGGTACATCTCTCCCATTGATGCCCAGCCTGGGAGCTGCCACCTCCCCCATGCCAGATGCTGTTCCTGAGGTTTCTCACCTGCTCCCTGACCTAGGTTGCGGTTCCAGGTGTTATGCAAGTCTCTAGGGGGACAGGGAATTAGAAATGCGCACACCAGCACAAGAATCATCGAGATCACCACAGTGAGCAAAAAGATCGCAGTGCGCAGGTATGGCATGAGGGAGGGAGCAGCCTTCTGCTCCAAACTCCCAGCCGTCTCTGCAGGATAACCCTCGGGTGCACTCTCTGACGTGTGCTGCTTTGTCATCCCAACCTCCACATCCGAATCAGGGTCCTGTATCTCTTCAGGGGGGCTCTTCCCATTCTTGACCCCCCCATTCTTCTGGATGTTGAGTACAAGGTCATCTTCACTTTCATCACTGTCAGCCTGAGTGAGGGGATCATATTCCCCAAGGTCTGGGCTCTTCTTTCCTGAGAAAAAAGATGGAGACAATAAAGCATGAGTTTTTGCAGGATCTCAGTGGAGAAAAAGCTGCAGTGGAGAGTGATATAGAAGGGACGACTGAGTAGTCTGCATTTTGCATGGTTCCAAGTGAGAAGTCTGAGAGAAATGACAGGGTCTCTCTCTCCATGTTTCACAGTAGCATTTGTGGGAGAAAAGATGCTGACAGTTTATTTTCCTCAGGTAAATGTGTGTGTGTGTGTGTGTGTGTGTGCACGTGTGTATACATGTATGTGCATGCTTATGACTACATGGAATTAATGGCTGATTTAATTCTTAATACTTTCTTGATTAGTAATGAAACATGAAGTCTCCCTGAAGATGAGGGAAAAGTAATTTTGCCCCTTTGGGCCAGTAACATGCTGGAAGAATCAGGCTGTTCCTCCAAGACACCACCTTCTCTGCATGGCTCAGTTCTGCGAGAGGGAATGCTCCAACCCCTGCCCGAGGCAACCACAGTGCACCTGCTCTGTTCCTGCTCCCACCAGAGCCAACAGTCTGTGTTTAGCCTGGCCAAGATAGATAACTTGGTACTGATCCCCTCAGATGGTGGTGCAGGAAAGTAGCTTAGCTTTCGGTGTCTCCTGCACAAGTGCCCAACACACACGACCTCTCCCCCAAGCCCTAGACAGCCTCAGGGAGTGTGGCAGGGGCAGGTGTAGAGGCTGGTCACATACCCTGGCCTGAGCCCAGCACCATCTGTTTATGGGCACAGAAAAGATCACGCAGACTCACTGCCCCGAGCTACGAGTGGAGGGTCACGTCTCAGGGAGCTGCCCCGTGCCACAAGGCTGGGCATGGAGCCATGGCCAATGCTCTGATGATTCCAGAGTCTCAGTCTAGTTCTCTCTCTCTCTCTGATTACAAGGTGGGACTTCACTATCCCAGGTATCTGTCTCATTTCCTTTTGTTTAAGGCTGATCTGAAACAGGAACTAGCTTGTGCCTGAAGATTCCTAAAGGTACATGTAAGGCATAAGTAATAAGCAAAAATATGCAAACTGTAACCCCTCTCAACACTAAAATGATGGAAAGGCTTTACAAAGCAGAAATTTCAGGGCTTTCATGATTATTCTTCCTGACTAAGATAGTATACCTTACTTCTGGTTTTCCTGTTAAAGACACTCGAGTTACAGATGTACTGTGGTACCTAGTTAGTGCAACACATCTATTTTGCATAATCTAGAGTGTACTTTGCAGCACATGTTACTTCTTCCTCATTTTTCACCCCACAAAAGGACCTTCACTTTCCCTTCATCTACCACTTACAAGTCGTACTGAGCTTCATTTTTAGGATTTAAGAAAAACTTACAATCCCACTAAAAATCAAATGCCCCCCACTAAGTGGAACAGCCAGGACAACTCATTTGCATTGAGAAGGAAATAAAAATAACCAACCCATTCACATATTTAAGACAGACTCTTCCTTTTTGAATTAGGGGCTTCTAGAAAAGACTCAAAAATCTGGTGCACATATACACTCCAAAAAGCAGTTCCTTGTGAAGGCAGGAACCAAGAGATACTGCATTCCTATGGTTCAGTCTGGTGTATCCCTGTGACACACTGCATTGTTTCACATAGGTCTGCTCTAAACATACGCTCAAAGTGTGGGTTTTTGAGGAAGTCTTGGTAACCTTGGCTCCATCCTGTAAGTGCACAGAAGGCCACTGACCCTGGTGGCACACAACTCTCTGCTCAGAGGTTGCAATGTAATTTCACAGGTGTGTAATTCTGTAGGTTGTGCTAAAAAGTGACTGAAAGACTACTGAGTTGAAACAGAAAATTCCAGAGAGGTCTTGCTGCCAAGGTACTTGCAGCTTCTCTCAACAGATCCAGATGTGCCAGTTCAAGCCAGGTCAGAATGGCATGAAAAATAAACATGGCTGGCCCAAGAGTAAATGGCATTAAGCCTGGGAAGTCAAAGTCAGACAGCTGTGTTAACTAGACTGCTGCTGATTTTGGAAACTGGTGGCCTTTGAGTAAAACCACTCAAAGAATAATAATGCTTCACATATACTATGTTTTATTTAATTATTTTAATTCCAGTCAACCAAAAGACTGGAACCTGCTGTTCATCCCTGATGCAGCTGAAAGAATTGGTATCAATTAAATTTATCTGGAAGTTTTGTTCTGGATCCCTTTCTGGAGACAGAAAGGACCTTGAAAATATGGCTCACCCACTCCTTGAACTTGCAGGGACTGAGATGCCGGCAACATCAGCAGTGGTATCAACCACAACCTGTAACAGGAACACTTGTCCTACTGAGAACCACTGATCAGCGGCTAGAAAACAGCTACTACACAGTAGTGACAGCTTCTCATGATCTACATAGTTAAGAATCTGGAGAAGTATAGGAGAGCTATAAGACAAAGAGCTGCTCAGTCTTAATTCATGCCTAAGCCAGAGCAGGAATCAGAAGCCAGCACTCCTTTGACCTATCTTTCCCCAAAAGGTTATCCAACAAACCCACAAAGCACAGCCATTCAGTAAACTCAGGCATAAAGTGCCCTGCAGTGGTTTTGTGTTTTTTTTTTTTAAAGCCAAAAGGAGGGAAGATATTGTCCTTTAAGAAGGGCTGTTGGAGCACTCATCTAGCACATTGGGTAAAACCCAATTATATAGCTCACCTCAGAGGATTCAAACACTTATCTCCAACTGTTCAGAGAGAACCTTAACCAATCTGTAGGTGTTTTGGGAATGAGTTTGGAATGCTGGCAAGCATGTGCTCAGCTCAGTCTCCCAAGACTGTTCTGTGGCACAGAGAACATGTAACTCATGATTCAGCTGGCTGGAAAGAGAGCAGAAGGACCATGACTCCTCATCCACTTGCTGTGGATGGAAGGATAATACACCCAGCTTTCACTAATCACTCCCAGATGATTTTTCAGCAGAAAAGCACAAACAAACATAAAAAGCAGTACAGAATGTGTGAAAACACAGGCAGTCTTACACCTTTTAGAGAATGATGATTTATTTTTAAGTGCTTCAGAAGCCAAATTCTTTCCTTTATGGTCAACAACAAGGCTCAGGCTGGAGGAAAACAGTTTGTCCATCAACAGAAAGCTAAAACTGCCTCTGTAGCAAGCAATCAGCTGTCACGGAATACACACAGCTTTCAGTTTTCTATCATGGAAGTAGAAATGGTAAGATCTGAGCTGACCTCTTGGTGAAACTCTCACCATATATCCTGAAAGGATAACCACTGTGTAGCCTTCATGAGAAATTAGTCTCTGTGCTAAAGCAAGCTGCAGTTCTGTGGCCTTATGCAGGTAACAGGTCTGTACTCACACTTTGTTATCTGTCTTCCAAAGAGACTCCAAGTGTATATAAACCTTGCATCCACTTCACAGGAGTTAGTATCAGCAAAGTCAGTTTCCTTATAGCTCTGTGTTCCCTCCTTCCTACAGGTAAAGTCAACAAAGCATCTTCTGATCTGACCTAATCTAAATCATATTCCATTTTTTCCATGGCATCAGTGATAAAACAGAGGTTCCCATTCAGTGGCCTGAATGGTTACAATCAGAGTAAGTTATTGGTCACATCACCCTGGTTTTTCTTTCTCTTTTTGCAGCCACTGGAAGAAAAAGCAAATACTGATGATAGAGGCTTTCAAAGACAGAACTGAAGGAAAAGACCCCAACTTATTGACTTTCAAGGGCAGCAGGTCTCTAAATCACACTTTATGACTTTAAAAATCCCCCATGTGTTTGTCAAATGCTATTTTCACACAGGCAACTATTGCAGTAGAAGAATGTGACCTCTCAGTGAAGAACAGACAATCATCGTGAGACCACAATCTGGAAAGAAGGTGCCCATTAGGTGATCTGTGTTGAAATGAGGTCCCAGTGGCAATAAAATATTAATTTATTGTGATGACGGCTTCAAAGATATTAATTGCAATCTTATTTTTCCTGGTTTCGACTGACGGGGAAGGCTTTTCTTTGCACTCACTTTGGAGTGATAAGAGCAGATTCTGGACTTTGGAAGAATGCAGTTTTCAGTTAATTATTCCAATGATGGCATGCTGGTTCCAGTACCTGTTATACTAATTTCATGTTCTGTTTATTTTTCTGGCAGTTGGCAGGCACCAGTCACTGGGTACTGCAGACATATCTCTAAGCCCATGAGGAGACAAGTCACCGCATATTGATTTTTAGTTAATTTAATGAGATGCAGCAAGAAAAACAGATACACCAGTAGCCTTTCTGCTTTCTCACTGCTGTTGGAAGCTGCATTTCTCAATAATTAAACACACAAGAAAGGTATGATCTCTGCAATTTAACCTGAGGATTGATGCAAGAACTGTTCTCCTAAACGCAGCTGCAAGGCCTGTTACAATCCTTTTCCAAATCAGTGTTTCCCAACAGCAAATACCAAATAGATCATGCTGGTTCCAAAGATCCCAGAAGAGATCTGCACTTCTTATTGCAGTTCCCCAGTGGTCACACCCTAATGCACACACCTACACCTACCAGTGTGCACTCATCCTAAACTGACTTCATGGTAATGTATTCCTTCCCATTTAGACAGACATATATATGTATGCATAAAACAAGGAAGAAACCAACCTGCAAACAAAATTTCTTTCAATGCGACTCAACAGACACCACATAAACTAAAAGTAATGACTCCTGGTAAGGGTTACAAAACGATGGCAGGAAGGACCTTGAAGACATTACTGTGACCTTCAGGGACTGACAGGGGAAGAAAGGATGATCAGTGCAGCCTCACAGGCTGGGGCCATGCAGGATCACTGTGGTGTGTAGTGCTAAGGAGAAGCTCACCCCAGCAGCACACAGCTGGGCCCTGTCTTTGTCCAAGGGTGTCCCAAAGGCAAAGCAGGTTAGGAAGAGCAATGAGCTCTTCCCATTGAAGTTAATGCAGTCAGGTGCATCCAACAGTACATCCAACAGCAACTAGTGTGCTCCCAAGATCTGGTCTGGCAAGGTATTTTAATTCTCTTTTAATCTCCTTACTGAAGAGAATGGCTGTTTGACTGCTGCTCACTGCACACAATAGCCCCTTATGCTTGAATATCCTTTCATCTCGCTGAAGATCTCTGACTGGAAGGTGCAGAGGCGGCAGGCAGGCTTTAAACATTTACCTGGGTAATTGCATTGGCACTTACAGAACTCCTGGCCTGCCTTCTGTGGGCAAAACTCGGCAGGAGCGGATCGGAGGGGTCTGCGCTCCCTTTGCTCCCACGCCGACCCGTCACAGGCCCGCGGCCCAGGCCCCCTCTGCCACACACGACGCCCTCCGAGCCCCCAGACGCCGCCGCGGCCCCCGCGTCCCTCGCACGGAGCCCGCCGGCCGCCCCTCACCGCCCGCACCCCGGGGCCTCTCCCCACACCGCCGCATCACTATGGCAACGCGCCCCGCAGCCCTCAGGCAGCGGCACCGCGCCTCCCGCCATCAGGGCTGCCCTGGCCGCGGCTGCGCCTGCACGGCCCGGCCTGGCCCGGCCCGGCCCGGCGCGGCGCGGCGGTCGGTCCGTCCCGCGGGCGCGCAGCCCTTACCCGGCAGCTTCAGCGCCCGGGACAGCACCGTAGCCATGCTGGACGCGGCAGTGCGCTCGCGCGCCGCCCCGCGCCCCGCGCCGCCCCGCGGCCTGCTGGGAATTGTAGTTCCCCGGCGGGAGAGGAGCGGGCCCTTCGTGCCGCTGGGGAGCGGGAGCCGCAGAGACCGCGGGGCCGGCCGGGCCGGGCCGGTGGCAGCGAGCCGTGACCGAGGGCAGCCCGATCTCCGCAGCCTGCGCGACTGTATGGGCGCAGACAGATGGAAAATAGGCTTGCCATCCTAAGTGGTTTGCACAGAAAGTGTCACTCCCTTAAATTGTTGTTGCTATAAATATATGCCTTCATTCTTGGACAGTTTTGGTTAGAAAAAATCTGGTTTATTTTATTTTATTTTATTTTATTTTATTTTATTTTATTTTATTTTATTTTATTTTATTTTATTTTATTTTATTTTATTTTATTTCATTTTATTTCATTTCATTTTATTTCATTTTATTTCATTTTATTTCATTTTATTGTTGTCATTGATTAATTGCAGAAGATGGCCAGGTTGTTTTTCAAAGCTATCCTCAGTCGTCACCACAGCCTTCCGAGGTGAGTGAATACGTGAACTCTCCCTTTCCCACAAGGGGGGGAAGTTGAGCAAGGAGGGTTTTGTGGCTTCCCCAAAGCCACAAGGCTTCCTGATTCCACATGGACCCTGGAACACCACCACTTCTTCAAATCACGATTTGTGTGAGAACGCACAAGGCAACGTTCTCCATCACTGAATGAGAGGAAGGAGTACTGGCCAAATGCATCAAAAGAGACTCCGCTTGGCTAATGAACACGTCACATTTCCTCAGCATCTGCTGCTGCTCTTGCTTTCCCTGTTTCAGGTGCTGTTTCTGCAAATAATATACTCACTCTTTCATGTCCTGCTCTGTTCTGGAACACCTTGAATTGTAACAGTAAGGAGCAGAAGAGAGACACCAAGTGGTCTAGTTGATGAAGAGAGGTCTTTTTTATTTTTCAGATATGAACAGGAAAAAGAATAGTTCTGATCCAAAGTCTTTGGTACCAGAGGGCTTTTTTCCACTGATGTCATCAGGCTTCAGAAAGAGATCTTCCTGAGAGCACAGCACTTGTGGGGGCAGTCCCAGGTGGCAAACTCTGGAAAAGCCATCACAGTTGTTGTTATTCTTTCCCTTCCAGGTCTTTCTGAACAAAAAGTCTTTCTGTTCCATATGCCATTTCCTGTCTTCCAGGCTTTGATTTAAGAGCAATGACAGTCCTGTATCTATGTAAATATTTACAGGATATATCCTGGATCCTTTTCAAGTCTCAGTTAGCAAAGCCTGTGATAGACAGGGCAAGAGCTGTCCAGCAAAGTGACTCCTTCTAAGAAAATGCTTCTGGTACCAATTAGAGCTGGGAGCAAAGGAATGGTAGAAAACAGCCAGAAACAGGAACTGGGATGTCTGCTGTCCTCATTTGTGATCTTCTAACATCTGGCACACACACATACACTGCAAAAGCCCATAGTTTGCTATGATTTTACATTTGTGGTGCAGCATAGCCCACTCTTAATTCCATGTGTCCCCACAAAAATGGCTTGTTCCCCAAGCCCAGAGTTCTCTGTGAGGCTAATGGATTGCAAGGACAAGTGAATTGTGGTTAAACTGATGCTTTTGAGGAACATATGACTAAGCAATATGTTCAGAGGATTTAATGATTTGCAAAGCATGAGAAATTAAGTTTTCCTTCTTTACGCTGTGAATATAAGCTGATTTGCATATAAATTGGACCTGCCAAGTGTTTGAATATCAATCAAAAAGTTGCAAATAGTTCATTAATTTATGTGACTGTCACTGTTCATTTTATTTATCTTTTTTTCCAAAGCAGTTTGAAAATGCCAGATGCTGAAAAGTTACATACTTGGGGTTAGGCTTAGGAGCTTTGTGTAGACAATGTGGTCATTTAGAAAAACGTTTCAAGCCAAAAAGCGTGAAAACACACAGCCACCAGCCCCTAATCAGTGTTAAGCCTGTGTCACCCCTTGCTTCTTCCTGCCTGTCTGTCATAGACTACAGCCTTTTCCAGCCTGCCCATGCTGAAACCTCTGATTGCTCCTTGACCCTGAAAGGAGCTGCATGGAACGCTGCTATTGAAGGTTCTCAAGCTGGAGAAGGTCACTCGTGCAGAGCTGCACAATGGAGTGGTTTCACACACAGCTCTGGTGAAAGCTCAGAGGGCAGTTGCCTCCTGACTAGCTGCTGGGCCAGGAGCTGTTCCCAGCTGTACCTTTTCCCAGATGTCCAGAGGGAAGAAATAACCTGTATCTTTGCATTCCTACTAGTGTTAAGCCAATGTTTTCACCCGTTTTGTTCATCCCATCCTTCTAGTCTGCATGGCTACATGGCAAGGCCAGGAACACCATCCTCTTTCCTCCTGTGCCTGGCTGAGTCCTTCCGTGACAGAGCTGTCACACAGGAGTAGACATTGCAATAAACAGGAAATGCTTGTTCAAACAACAAAATAAATATAATCAAGCAGTGAAGGATAACAGTAAGAAAAAATAAAGGCAAGTAAACCCAGGAAAAGTGATAATAACATTTCTAGCAGGTGCAAAACGGCACACTTCAGGAAGTTTTAAATAATGCAGACGACCATGGAGTTTCTAATGGACCCATGCAGTAAAGCCAAGACCAGTTCACCCTAGCATGAGAAAGATGGTCAGAACTGTGCAAAAATGTCAGCTGTGCAGCACCTGAGATTGCAGGATGTGCCCACATGCTGCCTTTATGGGGTGTGTTAGTTGAGGGAGTTATTGCAGAGAGTTGCCCCAGCCAAACTCCTGATGGGTCTATTTCTAGTCTCAGCATTGTTCTGCCAACGCTGGGCACCCTGTGGCTGAGACCCCAGAGGGAAGTGCCCAGTCCTTTATGAACTGGAAACACAATAAAGAGAAGGAGAGGGTAGGTAATAAGGTGCTGCCTTCCTTTTTATACAAAAAGGAAGGCAGCACCTGCTGCAAAATCCCACAAACTGCCCAGCAGCAAGTATACATCTTGATGTACCACTGGGAGCTGCCCTCTGAGCAGTTGGGTCTGCCGGCACCGGGTCGATGCATGCTGTGAAGTGCCATCAGGTTTGCTCACCCAAACTCTGTGTTATGCCCCCTTGGAGGGGTTCTTGCTTGGAGCATTCAAGCTGGTGTCCCCGTCTCACACTGACCATCAGCAGTTTGCTTCCTCTTGGCAGGCAGATGCAAAGGCGTAACAGGACGGTGTTTGCCACATGCTGAATGGGGAACAGCTGGAGGCAGATGATTGTTTGGGTTATTTGCCTGTTGCCTGGACATTTTGTTTGCTTGTTTGAGCCCTGAAAAAATATGTTTCCAGTTCCTCTGGAGGCTGGTCTGTGTTAAGCCTGTATATTGTGCATTGATTTTAAAAACTGGTGTTTTATAACTTTGCAAAAAAGTGTCCTGCTGTTTCAGTGGCGAGGCTCCATGAATAAGTCAGTCTTCTCAGAAATTTCCCTGCCACAGAGCCAGTGGGACTGGGGGAGCAGGAGCAGTCAAAACAACATGCTTCTGGTGTCAGAGAAGCAGATATCCCTGAGTCTAGTTCCAGTGGAACCTCTCTCTTCTTGAGTAGATTTAAGTGGCTGACTAAAAGATAATCCTGGCTGATGTTTGGCTGATGTTTATGGTCTGTGCTTAGAAGCCACTCAGCTTCCCTCACAATCAACTCCTCAGCTGGTTTACACCAGCATCTGTTGCAATCACAATACTGCATTTTTAACTGCTCTGTCCATATCACTTGCACATATCCTCTGGTATCCACATATCCTTTTATTCTGAGTGGCTGGGCAGTCCTTTGCCCTGTGAGAAAAGTGTCTTTTTTCTCACTGTATAGTGCAGCGTCTTGGCTGTGGAAAACTGAATGAAGTAAGAATAGGCTGGTCAGGAAACAGAGAGGGTGTTCTTGCCAGTTGATACTGGAGAAGTAATACTGAGAAGAATGCAGATTTGGCCAAGGCACTTGCAAGCAGTGCCATGGGTCTAGTCATGAGTGATGTGTGCAACAATTCTGCAGCTTTGGGCTGTGGCAGCTGCACATCTCAAATCACAACAGAATACCAGTTTGACATGGACATGGGACCAGAGTCAGGGGTTCGCTCCCTGCTTCACAAAATTCATCCTGTCAACACCTTGCATTTGTTCAGAAATCTTTTTATTAAGTAGTGACCAGACCAAAGCCTGTTTGATTTGGCAAATGCAGACCTGGGGGAGGGGATCAAGGGAAAAAAAAAACAACACTGCAGCCGATTCACCCCTCCTTGTTTATTCCACTGGAAATAGATTTGGCAGAATGCATCAGGAATGAACTAATCAGCAGGGAATTAATTGGCGTGTTAGTTAAAAGGCAGGAAGAACGCGGCGAACAAATTCACGACTGGATGGCTGGAGGGTTCAAGCAGCCAGAGAGAAGCACTGCGTAGTGGAAACTGTGACTAGTAGGAGAAGTCATACAGATGTGCCAGAGAGCCAGCGACTGAGAGCTGCCCAAAAGAACCGGGGACAAAGATAACACGAGTGTCCTTGGAGACAGAGCTGTTTTTGAGAAGGGCTCCATCGCCCAGGCTTCCCATAAGGCTCCCATGTGTGGGGAGAGATGGCCAGTTTGCAGGAGTGGGAGGGAGGGCTAAGAGAGGTACAGCTGGAGGAGGCTCCACGGAAAGACTGTGGAAATGTGGAAAGCAGGGAAATGAAGAGGGACACGTCACTCGCAAACTGAAATGCAGAGGGGGTGGTAAGGGGAAGAAAGGAGCAGGGAGGCAGAGATTTGGAAGCTTCATCACGGAAGAACTGGCCTCAAGAGCAAAGGTAATGCTTGTATACAATTCTCTGCCTTCTTTCCCAGGAATGTTTTGTTTCTTCCTCTGGAGGAAACAGATCCATACACCTCAGAAAGAAGTTGTTGCTTTGAGGGACTCTAAAGGCTCCTGTGGGAAGAGCCAGGAGAGGAAGGAATATTTACAGACTGGTGGAGGTTGGAGGATTGCTACCTACAGTTTCTACAGAGAACAGGGGTTTGCAGAGTGAGAGAAATAGGGAGAAAGAAAGAGAAAGCAAATCCTTAGTCAGGCAGACTGTCAGACAGGCAGACATGGAGAGTGCAAGATCTGTGGGTGACTATCTAAGGAGAGAGAAAAAACTTCCTAAGAGGAAGGACCACGTACTAAAATGAGAGAGAGTTGAAGATAAGACATATCCTGAAAAAGCAGGCACTCCTGGAGGAGAGGCAGAAGGTGAATATTACAACTGTACTTTACAGATGTATTGCAGCAGATGGTTGCTTTGCACCTGGATGGCTTTTTTTTCTTCTTCTTTATCTCCACTATGGCTGCTTGCTGGCAACAGCATCACCATAGCTGTCTGTCATCAGGGCTGTCAATCAGATCTCCTTGTTTGGCATGGGGGTCAGGCTGTATTAGGGATTCAGATGCTCTTCACTTTCACACAACATCCAGGTAGAAAATGAGCACTGTAACTCTTAGTTATAGGAAAAAGCACTATTTAACTCAAATTTGTAGCCAAACTTGAAAAATTCAGGAGGATATTGTTATTCCTACATATTGTTATTCTGACCTCAAACTGAGTGTGTGTGTGCACCAACTTACAGCATTGTACCCACACACGTAAATTGAAGAATATTACATTACAATGGATTTATAATAAAGACTTCTGAAACAGGTGATATTCTAGCTGTACTACTGTGGCTGGCTTAATATTGTAGGATCCAATTTTTTAAATTATTTTTGGCCTTTTTCACGATCTTTCCACCATTACATAATTCTACAAGCATATGCTAATGTTTCTTGTTTGCTCGGAGAGCTAAGAAATGCCATCCGCTTTGCAAGTAGAGCTTGCAAATACTTTGATTGTTCTGGACTCACAGGCTTGGCAGCCTTCTCCTCTAAAAGCTTAGAGACCTTTCAAGATCCCAGGCTGGGAGTCTCAAAGAACTGGCATTAGAAATTGTATGCAGCTACAATATGTTTTTGGTTTTTTGTTTTTTTTTTAATAAGAAACTGTTTGGTTTATATAACTTAAACCTCTTGAACCTAATACATAAAACAGAACCTTTCAGTTGGGTGTGTGTAAGTAATTTGGCCTTAAAATATTGCAATGCAAATAAAAGAGATAGAAGGAAAAAAAGAGAGAGATTCCAACAGTGTGCAAAAATAGCTTTATTATCTATTGAGATCCTTTACAAAATTGAGAATCTTAAACATACTTTGATGTTTAAATATCCATTATCATTAGGGTGAGAGATACATTTTATGTATTTATGATTTACCTGAGATCAAGCTCCCTGATTCACTTAGAAGTATATTTTATTTCCCTGCAAACAACACAAAATCCAGAATCACTCTTGAGCTTCAGTCTGAAAGTAGCTCAAAAGGAACTTGAAAAAGTTATGAGAGGAGAACAGACCTCAAATGAAAAGCACTAATGTAATTCGCTTGCATTTCAATGTTCAAATGCAGAAAAAAAATCCTTAATTTTAGGTATCACTGCAGGGATTGATAACTGTAATCAACAATCTCAAAGCAAGCATGGGTGTAAGCTAACCCACTGGGATGCTGCTGCACTCAGGAGAGGGCATGTGTTTAGAGCAGTCAGAAGTACAGGGGAAGGCTTGAAGCCCTCTTTGTACAAGGGGCAGGCAAGCTCTACATCGTGAAGAAGCAACTCACAAGTCTGCAATAGGATGTGTGTTCTCCTCAGGCTTCAGGGGAGAGAGAGCTCTCTGAAATGAAGCTGTGTTTGGTACTAGAAGAAGGTAACCTGGACAAGTCCCCCATATCCTGGCAGGCAGCACACCCACAAGCAGTGGTGTACTTCAGTCATCACACTTGACCCCAGCTGCCAACGTCTGAGGCAGATACCAAGGAAATCTCATGGCTCTGTTGTGATTACCCACTACATTGTGAGGAGGGATGAGCACTGGAAATAGAGCAACAAGAAACCAAAGGGGTTAATGGGAGAGGGACAGTGATGGGAGTTCAAATACTGGCAGTACTCCTTTGCTTTGGGGCAGGGATTTTGGCTGTGCTCAGGGTATTAAACTAGCTGAGCTCTTTTATCATGCTGAAGTAAGGAATCAAAAAGTAAAAGGATGAAAAAAAAAAGTGTAATAATGAGACAAATATGTTGGTCTTCACTGCCTGAAGATGAAGGGCCTGTCTAGTGAATCACTGAGCCTACTCTGCTCCAAGGGCAGAATGTGATGTAATTTTCTGAGAGCACTTCATATTATTGTAATTAAGAGTAACAATGACAAAACTAATATGTTGATATTGTTATTCTCTGCATTTAGGAAAGAGTTTCCATCCAAGGATGTGAGAGAGCTGTCCCTGCTTGTCCATCTGTGTTCTACCCTGAGAGTACTTTCCAGTGCAATTCTGCAAAACGGCAGAAGACATATTTGAATTGGCTGGGCATCTGGTTCCTGTTACAGATGACTCCACAGACTTTTTCAGCTAGGAATTTGTTAGTGAATATCCATTTGCTGTCTACAATTCCACCTAAGAGAGGGAAGATTGCTCATTTTCTGTGTGCCTGAGGTATGAGAATCTACTTCAAAGATGATTATAACCTGATGTTTACTGTGATAATAAATTATAGTAGACCCTCAGGAATGCAGGGAGCAAAGCTACAAAGAAACTGGTCTGTGAAGGGTCCTGCAAATAGAACATGTGTGTATTGTGATTCATTTGGACACCTGATGTTTTAAAAAGTTGGAGCTCAAGTAGCGTGGATTTTCAATATAAGATGTAGGTGGAATTTTTTTCCACCCTACTTTTAACAAATAGAGAAAGATCAAAGTATCCCAGCTGTGGGGTATTGAAACAAGTGGGAGCTGGAAAGGATAAGGAATGGACAATCTCTTCAGGAAATTTTCCAATTAGCTTGGAAGCCACAAGCTTGTCTCCTTGGTGTTGGCAGCATTTTCAAATCATTTGCAATTAGACACATGGGTGTCTGGTAAGTCCTTTCCCATCAGGAAAGATTAAAAAGGCATATGCAGGGCATAATCATTCAAAGAAAGGGAGAAAAAAAAAAGCTGTAAAAGCTGGCGCATTTATCTGGAAAAGCTGAAAGGTGGAGGAGGCATGGTGTCAATGCAAATAGTTTCAAGAAGGTCCATGAAGACCTTTTCATTATGAGCCTTGGTGATATCGTCAGACCTTCTTAAAGGTCTTTATTTTGGCAGGTCTGAGTTAGCAGGAAGAAAAGGTGTATGCATGTGTGAGATAGGAAGAAGGTAATTTATTTTTCCTTTAAATGAATACTGCAATTAGATGAAGAATACTAAATACAAATTGCATCCTGACAGATGGAAAGTAATGTTTTTAAAGTATCATGACATTTTCCATTACTATGCCTATATTCATACTGATACTTTAAATAGTGGAAAAATAAATGCAGTTGCAATTAAAATACCCTAGTGATCAAATGTAAGAAAGGCACAAAGTGAAAGGAATTACTTATTTACTGCTTTATCTGTACAGCTTCTGGTAAGTTTTAGGTGTCTAAATTCTCCCAGATGGTTATATTATATTAAAAAAGAAATTTAATGTTCTCATATTTTGCAGTGAGATCTTAGGCTTTTGATGCATGTACCTGAACAGGAGAATAATTCAGATTTTCTGGATGTGCCTGCTTCTCACATGAGCCCCTCCATCACTGTGACTACAGATGACCAAAATCATCACTAAACCCCATGAACTTGGCAATACATTTTTTCTGTTTGCTATGTGCAATATGTGCATAATGGATATTTTCAGCCAATTTCTAGCAGAACAGCTGTTCATGACATTTTTTTTTTAATTAAAGTACCAGATTCAACACTGAGGGACTAATTTATCAGGAAAGAATAAAAAATCAGCATGAGTAAGCTGTGCAGAGACTTTTCTATCCCCTTATGTTTAGAGATGGTACTAGCCCAGGAGGGCATGTAGGTAGGGCTGGCTTGGGAATGATGGTAAACTTTAAAGAAAACAAGGAGTTAGGTAAGTGCTCACATCAGTTCATATACATGTCCTGTGGACTCTGCAGCTTTGCTCAGGAGGAACTGACCCTGTAGCACCATGGCAAGGTAGAGATGGTACATGGGAGTGGGGTTACCTTTGAGGCTCCATCACTGGGCAGCATCTAAGATATTGCCACTGGTTAGTGGATCAGACCAAAAAGAACATTTTTTTTTATTATTCTGGCCACCATGAGACACTTGATAAATTGTTTAATGGTTGTTTATCTTGTTTCTCCCAAATACAAAGTAGGGATGCAGTGATTTTCACACTTTATAGCACCTCCTCCTGATGCTGCCAGAACAATTGTAGTCATAAGGAGCTATCCCAACATGGCTACATAGGAAGCAAAGCTACTTCCCCAGCTGCTGCTGGCTGATGAAGCATCTCAGTACCACTGCTGATTGAAAAGGAAGTAAAGTTCATACTTGAAGAAGAAATGTCCCTGTGCTTCTGTAAAACCTATTCTGAGCAACTTGAACATTTTAAATAAAAACATCACCAAAGAGAAATTTGGTGTTATGAAAACAGATGGGCAGTGGAGAAAGAGAAGAAAAAAGAAATTAAGCACTTAGCAAGACTTTTGTCTCCACAGAGACAGGGATAAGTCAAGATCCTACAACAGCCATCATGGTGACTCTTCCTCTTTTCCTCCTCTTCATCCTTTTGCCCTGCAGTAAATCTCAGGACTTCCTGGACCAGCACCAGAAATGGAACTACAGAGAAGGCGGTAGGAGATCACAATGGTGGTTCAGCATGGGAGGTGTTCAGTAACTCATTATTTTGTCCTTGGAATGAGATAGACAGTGCTCATTCATGACTGCTCTTTCTTGATTCCTGGGTAGCTGCTGGAGACTTCTGGAGAAAAAAATACTTTTAGAAATAATCAGCTGGGGTATCCAGTGACATCAGAAAACCTGGGCACATGGAGGCAGAGAATTACACTGTGAGGGAGAGTTGCCCGCTTTTTAATTTATATCCTTCATGTGCTTAGTATTTGGCATTTCATTGTGACTGAGTTTGTGATGGGGAATGGAATCAAACTTGGAGCACTGGCTTGTATTTCCTTGTGCTGACACATTTGTTTTCCTCTCTTCCATGAATATCCTGCTAACCTAGCTGACAAGGTTAACATAGAAGGTGTTTACAGCATTACTCAAACCCTCGAGAAATGGGGAAATGACATCTTCTGGCAAATGAAGCATACCCTGCTGAACAATCCAAATGCTCTCCTGCCTGAGTTCTCCAGGTAATTCATTACATCTGGAAGTGGGATTCAGTCCTCTCCTGTGTGTCCTTCCCTGAGCAGGATTCATGTTCTAAAAGATGAATTTTTGTATTTCTCAGTTGAGAGGAGATAAAACACACTATCTCATGCCTGTTGTGCTACCAGCTCTGATTAGTAAACTGAATACTCTGCTAACTATTTATTGTGAAACACTCTCAACTACCATCACTGTATTACAAGAACCTCCCTAAAGAAAATGCCCTTGGCAGCTTACACTTGTGAGAACAGGCTGGAAAAAATGAATTTTTCTACAAATCCACACATGGACTTGGCCACAGATCAGGGAAAAGAAGCTGATTTGGTCTGGGATGTTTTTTTATTTCAGTCTCTAACATCTAGAATTGCGAAAGCTATTCACTAGTTCATGTCATCATATCCCCCCTTTGCATTGCTGGAGATATTAAGTGTTGAACAAACTCACAAAATTTACTTCGATCTTGTATTTTCAGAAAGAGTGAAAGAAAGAGAGGAAAAGGAAATACTGGGAATTACTAGAAACCTAATATCACTTAAAACAGAATTGTTCCTAAAGCAAGTAAAGTGGCTGTCTTCCATAAGTAGTTTTTCTTTTCAGGAACAAGAAAAAAATGTTTGCAAATGTTACACATTGAGTCAGTTGAAGAGGAAAGTCTAGAATAATAAAAAAGACAGGTGATCACATGGTATCTGTACAAATCAGGGTTTCAGGAGGATACGTCATAGAATATACATTGGCCTTTGGCATCAAGTGGATTTCTCCCTGGCTGCATGGTGGCTGTTGTTACTAGCACAGAATTCATCACAACTTTCCCACTGTCAGTGCTGAAATTCATTGGTGCCCCAGATTACCAAGGGCGATATTAAGTCTTGTATTTGGAAAGTTCAATCTTTAGTTCAAGAAGATGTGATGAGAGTATCCAGCCATACATCCTGTACTGGGCTTTGAATTACTAGTTTGCTGACAAGGACACAGACTGGTCCATTAGAAATGCTGAGGACTAGCAGTACTCCATGGGAACCACTGGCCTAGTCTCCAGGTATATTCCTAGTTAATTATTACTAATTAAAATAAGGTGGTGGAAAGACCATGTTGTTCGTGCTGGTCCTGAATCTTGTGTTTTCCAGGGTTCCAGGGTTCAGATGGGGCCCCTCAGATGAACTCCCATCACCGAAGAGCAGGGTAGCTTTGAAGCATCTTTTAATGGTTGCTTGCAAGTCTTTCATCATCAAGGGCCCTTACCCAGCAAGAAACAAAGGTCATGGTAAATTACTTTACATGCTCAGAAACACTCCCTAAATGGAGTTATTCTTCTGTATTACTCTCGTTGTAGCCTCCGCCCTGTTTCTGCAGCTGTGGACAACCTTGTGAGGGAAGTCCAGTCGATAAGGAAAAGGCTGGAAGAACTGAATGAACGCCTCAATGTCATCAGCAAAACTGTCCTTCCCCTTCGACTGAATGCTCTGCAGAGCCAGAGGCGTGGAAATACTCAGCTGCGAAGACTCCCAACACATAGAAGAAGGCTATATGCTCGCAGAAGAGCTCAGAGCACTTAATTCTCTACCAGAAAAAAAAAAAAAAGAAGGCAAAATCTTTAATTTTTTTCATCTACTTAAGCCTTTCTTAATGGGACATTGCTGGAGAGAAAAAAAAGTAAAGTGCACACACACAGTTCAGCTTTGCTAAGGAGACCGGAACTCCTGCATTTTGTTGCTGCCTTCCAAACCTAGGTCAGTAGGCGAAACCTGACCCTGTTCTTTAGTGATAGCTGTTTTGTGCCCCAAGCAAAAAAAAAGTTGACAAGCTCAGTCTACTTGAGCATGAACACCTTTATTCTATACAGGCATTCTTTCTGCTTACCAGAGGAAGGTCTTTCTATAAAGATCAGGTGAATTTCTCTCCCTGCCCTATTTTTAAAGCACTCCATCTGAAATAGCTGGGGAATTTGAGCTTCAAAAGTGCTGAACAACTGATGAATGCAGAAAGATGGATTAGTGCTTGGCACTTCCAGCTGAGCAGGGAGAGGGAGAGGAAGTTATATTTCAAAATATTGCCTTAACCTATTGTCCATGTTCATATGTTCAGAGGGTGAGTAGGGCTGGATAATCTTGGTCTATATGTCATGCTTCAACACTGAAGATATATCAATTGCTAGGGACCAAATACGAACATCCGCCTTCTGTCAAGTGTGTTTTTCTAGCTACCTGGAACTCTGCACTCAGAATGGTGTTATTCAGTAGATATATTTAGAATTTCCAGCACTCTGAAACACACTGAACTGATTTTTGCCAAGACCCATGGAAACCAGGGGATTTTTTATCCCTAAACTATTTAGATACCTAATGACAAAGTTAGGCGTCTGGAAGGATTTTCCAAAATAGCTTAAGAGACTCTTCCGTCCCCAAAATCACAGATAATAATTCAATTGGTGTCTGGTTCACTCAGTATTTTCTCCACATGCCAGCACTGACCTCCAGACATTTCCAAACATCCTTTAGCACAATTAATATCTGTAGAAAATTAACAACCACCCTCTCCAAAGACTTTGCTCCCTCAGGGATTACCCAGAATACCCTGCCTTCAGCTTGTCTTTGCCTGTGTCTTCCTGACAATAAAGCTGGTGATAAAAAAAGAGTGCATGAATCAAATTATGCACTGAATGGAGGATAGAGTGGGCTTGCCCTTCAGGTCTCTAAAGATAAATCCAATACAGAGATTTCCATTCAACTGTGTATATGAAATGTGTTGAAACATAAGAAAGAGAGTCAGAGAGGAAAAGAAACAGGAAAACATCCAGTCTTTAAGGTCTGGATAAAGCAATTTATGAGAACAAAAATAAATAATGGATTATGTCTAAATGATTGTGGGGGCGTCTGGCATGTCAGCTGTTTTGAAAACATTCTCCAGTAACAGTGAGGATACAGACTAGCTATTTAAGGATTTCCAAAGCCTGAGTTTATGGAAAGAAATTCAGTGACAGTACAATAACCTCCAAAAGGAAAGGGGTAAAAACTAGTTTCATATGAAATCTTTCAGAATGGACCAGAAGAATTAACACAGTAAGAATTTTAGCTGCAACCTGGGAGTTAGTTGAGTGGGGGAGGTATGAGCAGTGTATGAGACAATCTGATAAATAACTCCCGGATATAAGTTCTCTGAGTTCAGGTTTTCAGAAAATAACAAAACTCTAACTTGGGTCTCTTTGGCTTTTGCTTGGGAATTTGAAGTACTGCTTAGCTAGAGAAGGGAAAAATTAAGATTGTGAAAAGGTTGATTAAAGGGTACAGTTGTGCCTTTGTTGTTGTCATCATAATTTCTCAAGCAATGTAGAGCATTTTGATCCCAGAATATATTTGCATAAATTACAAGGAATAACAGGTGAGAAAGGCCCCTAACTTCTTGTAATTCTGCATTCAGAGTTTCTAGGCTGCGCTGTAACAGCAGCTGCATCCTTGCACAGACTGTGGATCCCTCCAAGGGATGCTTTGCTTGGGGCTGTGGGGACTGCTGGTTATTTTGGCCTATCTGGAGGAAGAGTACAACATAGATGTTAACTTTCATGGTTGTATTTTAGACACAAGCATTTTATCAGGCAACCTGAAGTTGTACAAATTGAGTACTACTTGAAACACAAAGATAGACTTCCTTAAGTCATTCATGTTACAGATAGCTGGTGGTGGGAGGCCAGAACACATCATTGCATACTTTTACTTTATACCTAGATGTCCACCACTAACTTCTGCCAGAGACGGAGGACAGGGCAAGATGGACACCCAGTCTAACCCAGTCTACATATTCCTATGCTGATATGTGCAAGTTTGTAGTCTTGGCAAAATCTCCTCACCACAATAGAGAAAATCACCATTTACTTTTAAGAAGAACAAATAAGCTGCAGCATGCAATGTGTATTACAATCCTCCAATTTCTTGCATAATGGTGAATAAATCAAGTAATATAAATGGTTAATAAATTACTAGTCTGTGACCTTGTCACCAGTGATAGCAGCCCTTGTCATTCACTCTGTGAAAGCCTATGCCAGGCTCCAGCCCAGCTCCCTGAATGCAGCCTGTTTGATCAGATGATAACAGCCAGCTTCTTTAACCTCTTTGTATGACCCTCTCTCTAGATGGAAAAGTTTTAGTGTCCTATTTATCTTATAATTTTATTCTTTGCTCTTTAAAGAGTGTAGGAAGGTTATGTGCCAGCCTACTTCTGCACTGTTCACCTTCTATTTGAGGAGGCAGCAGTCCAGCTGAGCAACTTGAGATGCCTCTATCCTATCTGCCTGGGGAAGCTGGCCTGACCCATGCGATTGATTCCCAGGGACTGGTATTTGATTTCTGCTTCTGCTAACCTCTTCTTAAAAAATCCTGCGTAAGGCACTTCCTCTAGCTGGCACTTGTCCTTAGACATGGCTTATACAACCAAAAAACAGTTGTCACAAGGTTCAAAGTCTTCTGTGCATATAAATGTATCCAGCTACAAAAGCCATCTAAGCTCTCTGCTGAGTTCATTTACAAGTATTTCTGGGAAAGGATCTGGACAGAACTTTTAAACAGAGGTGATCAGTTGGGTGGTCAGTGGAGGGAGATCAAGTATCATTAGGAACTTCTAAAATCCACCCTTCACCTAAAGCTTACAATAACCAATGACACTGACTACCTCCTTAAAAAAACAACTATGCTCCCCTTTAGTTCTGTTTATTAAAACAAAACAAAACAAAACAAAAAACCACAAAAGACCGAAAAAACAAGAGGTTATGATTTTGCAATGCTAGGACCATGGTGCCCTTCCAAACTATGCATGGCACACTCTGCCAGTACTTCCCCTTTCCTGTATTTCATTCCTTTCATATCCCCTCTCATTTTTCCTGTCTCCCAGAGATGAGTACCATCTCGTCCCGCACTTCATGACTCCTCACACTTCTCGGCGCCCTCTGCACTTCACCCTCCGGGACCGCCGCTCCCATCCCGCGCTCCCGCCGCTCCCATCCCGCGCTCCCGCCGCTCCCATCCCGCGCTCCCGCCGCTCCCATCCCGCGCTCCCGCCGCTCCCGGCGCCCCCGCACGGCCCCGGCCCCGCGGCGCCGGCGGCTGGGGCGCGCCCCGGGCGCTGGGGCCGCGCTGCGGGCGGGGCGGCTCCGGCCCTCCCCCTCCCCGAGCGGGGCCGAGCCGAGCCGACGGGGGCAGAGCCGAGCCCGGCGGGGCAGAGCTGAGCCGCGGCATCATGCTGGGCATGGTGAAGAACTCGCTGCTCAGCAGGGTGGAGGCATGGCCCTACCGCCTGCTGAGCAAGGGCGAGAAGGTCTGTGCCGGGGCGGGCGGTTCTGCGCTAAGGCGCTGCGAGGGCAAGCGGGGATCGCCGCCGGGCAGCGCGTTCCTCCTGGCAGCGCCTCCATCCCCATCTCCTTCCCCAGGACCAGGTCAGCTACGAGGAGAGGGCGTGCGAGGGCGGGAAGTTCGCGGTGGTGGAGCTGGTGGGGAAGCCGTTCGATGAAGCCACGAAGGAAGGGGCGGTCAAGCTGCTCAAGTACGTCGGAGGAAGCAACGACAAGGGTGAGAGATGCTGCCTGCCCCGCGGGGCTCGGCGCGTGTTTGTGGTTCAGGCTTGGTGAAAGCAGGCTGGATGGAGGCAATGACACTGCAGGCCGCCTGGCTTGTGGCTCCTGGCGCTGGAGATCTTTGATGGGGATGGCCCCTCACTGGTAAAAGTAAATTTGCAACAGGTTAAGTTGTGCCAAGCCAACTCATGCTATGAGTCCACTTATAACCTGTCTCTGTTTTTGGATGAAATGTCAAAAATTATTTGTTTAAACAGGAATGAGTTACCTTGCACCTGGGATAACATGAGGACAGGCAGACATGTATCTATCACAGCTCCCTGGGTCAGCAGTAGCTGATGAAATCCAGGGTATCTGGGACACTTCAGTTCTGTTATGTGCCCTTGTGGGCAGTGAAATAACAGTTACGACCTTGATATTTTATCTGGCTATTTTTATTCATGAAAGGGTAATGAACAGTAAGCTTCCTTTTTAATGGTATATTTTAATGTTTTATGGCAGTGCTTCCAGGTGATTGCTTCTTATTCTTATCTTACTAAAGTGTGCGCATTTTAACCATTCATAGCAGGAGAAGACTACAGAGTAGGTCTGAGGCATATACATTATATTGAACATCTTTCTCCAGCATCTAGTAAAGGGACTAGTGTAGTCTCTATAGGAGTAGGAGGTGGATGCAGTAGGAAATGGTATTTGCAGTAACATTTTTGGAAAGATGTTGAATGCTGTTGCTGTAGTAGAAAGGGTGCCTTCTATAATATGTGACACAAACACAGGTATGACATCAAAGGAAAATAAATGAGAAAGATGACTTGTTCTTAACTGTTTTTATGCTCCTGATCATGAGGCTTAGAGGTTCCCTACTGCTGCAAGAAGAGTAAAGAAAACTGGTCTTGATTGCTATATGGTACTTTGTGGTGATAATGAGTAGAAAAAAAACATGCTGTTCCTGGAGTGTGGAAAACATGGATAATGCTACTGAAAGCCATAACAGCACTGAGATTTGAGGCACTGGAAATTGTAGGATGTCTGGAAGCTTTTGGAAGGTTTTAAGAGAAAGCTCCTGTCACCCAGTATTGGCTGTGGGCTCATGACTAGGTGCAGATAGTATTGATTTAAATGCTGATGAAGATTTATATGTTCTGCTGGCCTGCCCTGGAGCTACAGACCCTGCTGTCCTGCAGCTGATTTGTCAGAAGAAGAGAGTGTCTAATAGAACCACAAAAGCAGCACCATTAGTAAAAAAATATTCCAGAGGTCAGTTGGGACACTTATTTCCCAGGCTTCTGGTGTGGAGAAAGAGCTTGGCCCAAGCAGAAGCCTGATGGCTGTTCTGCTTCCCCAGAGGAGCTCTCTCCTGACAAGGACTTCGTTCATATGAGGAGATTTCCAAAACTAAAACTAGCTTTTGTAAATTCCCTGTTAATTTTTTGAGTTCCTGAGACCCTAGACTTCTTTAGTAATGTCTGTGTGTCTGTTTCAGGGGTTGGAATGGGCATGACTGCTCCTGTCTCCATCACTGCTTTTCCTGCTGAAGATGGCTCCTTTCAGCAGAAGGTGAAAGTCTCTCTGCGGATCCCAAGCCAGTTTCAAGACAGCCCTCCATGTCCTACCGATGAAAGCATTAAGATAGAAGAAAGACAGGGGATAACCATTTATTCCACGTAAGGAATGCATCCGGGGATCTCCAATCTCAAGTGATGGGGTCTTTAAGGTGCTCTGATAAGCAGTATTTGTTTTACCAGGTGACTTGCTGTACAAGGGGTGTATGTGGCTGAAGGAGATGGAGGAGTATGTCTAGACTGAAGACAGGTTTTATGTCACTTCTTACCCCTGGTCATGCTGCACTGATGTGGACTATGGATTTTTTCCACTGGGTAAACAAGCGTGGAAGCTAGCTTTAAAAGATACAGTGCCATTTCTATTGTATGACTCCATTGTTTTTCCCACTCTCTGGGTTCCAAATTGTTCATAGTAATTAAGAATGTTCTGTGGTGCAATTCACAAACTGTCCACTGAAGCCTCATTCAGATGGACTCATACCAGACTCCACCATAGAAACAAGCAGCCTCTGCATTGCTTCAAGTCCCCTTTGAATGTCTTGGGGTGTTGACCTACAGCCTGGACTCAAACTAGCATCACAATAGCAATAAGCTCTTCACCTTGTCTTTACCCTTTGGAGGTTCCTCTGGTTACTTGCTTGGACTATTTTGGCTGACTCTAACAGACTTCTTTCTTGCCTCCAGCTGCTGTTTGGCCTTTACTCTGGGTGTGGGCCATTTCTGCAATATCAGCCTGTTTTGTCTCAAATATCAGCCCTAAGGGAGAATGGTGAGGTGCAGGCTGATGTGGAAACAATTCCTGTTTGTGGGAGGTTGACATAAACCAGACCCAATTCAGTCCACTGCTTTTAAATGGCATTGTGTTCTGTAATTGCCAATTGTGTGTTCCTACCTCCCCTTTTTCTTGGGCTAGCTAGAGCTTGGCTTTCCTAAATGATCTTTCCAGCAGACGGTTGTTCACACCACAGTGAACATGGTTGTTAACAGCATTGGTGGGGACTGTGGGCCGAGCTGACTTGGAGATAACCTTGTATTTTAGAAAGTTGTTTTTCTGATATGGTGCTGATTCACAGGGCAGGGCCATTCTGCTGGCTGACATACATAGGGCTGTTTGGGGGGATCCCTTTGGGGCCTCCCAGTGGATGACTGCACCTTGGCTGTGCCACCCATTAGACTTCAGCTGTCCCAGATGAAGCGTGCTGCTTCACAATGAACACTGCACGCATCAGTGCATGTTGGCAGGGCCTGGATCAAAATGCATGTCTAAATATACTATGGCTATTTATTGTTCTTGCTTTTTTCCTTCTTTGCTTTTCAGGACTGCTCAACACCTTTCTGGTTTCTTTGCAGGCAGTTTGGTGGCTATGCCAAAGAGGCAGATTATGTGAGCTATGCTGCCAAGCTGAAGGCTGCTCTGGGGAGTGATGCTGCATACCGCAAGGATTTCTACCTGTGCAATGGTTATGACCCCCCTATGAAGCCTTACGGACGCCGCAATGAGGTCTGGTTTGTGAAGGAGTGAACATCTGGCTCCTCGTGGTGCTGCCTCGCTCTGATAACCTCCCCACACTATGTCCCTGTCCTCTTTAAAATAAACTAAGAATTCGACAGAGGCAAAAAACCTTTTTCCATGCCTATGCCTTAGTCTTTTATGGACCATAAAAGTAATTTTAGAAGAACACTTGCTGACCCTCCTGATGGTCCCACTCCTTCATTCCAGACCATGTCCTCAGCTACACAGACTCTCCTGGTCTCTCTGTGGCTTGTTTTTATCTCATTTGTGCTTCCAGAGTTCAGCGCTGAGAAAGCCAAAAGTACTTAATTGACTGGTGCCTGACAGGAGACACATCCAAGTGTAGGCAGACTATTAGTCTCACCTGAGATGGGCAAAAGAACATGACAAAAGTGCATGCAGAGACTTTTTTATCTCCTTCAGTTTGCTGTAACTGTAAAATGCTGCTTTTATCTTTGCCATTCCACAAACTATCTAAAGAGACACGGGCATTACTGCTAACACAGCATAGAGAAAATAAACATCCTTTACATTGATACAGAGTGTGCAGAAGATCAACGCTTCTGTTGTCTGTCTGAGAAATGCCATTCAGAGAAAGATCCAGATTCTGTTTGCAGCTTTCTTTTGTTTGAGGAGAGATGTTTTGCTTTGTGCTGTGTCTTCATCTCAGCTAGCAGCTGGACAATGTGACCTGGAGACCTGAAGATTGTTTCCTCACCTATTACTTTTGTGTTAACATTTTTTCAAAACTAGCCTATGCAAGGGCCAAAGCAGAAATATGTGTGGTTATCTAACTGAATTAGAGAAATGCATGGCTGGGAAGAAAGCAGATGCTTATTACTTGTGATCTGAGGGTGCATCTGAAGAATGATGAAAATATGGTGAAACTACCATGGGTGCCAATCTAAAAGACTTCCCTTAAAAGGTGTCAGTTTTTGAAGGGCTACTGAGACCAGCTGTTTTCTTTAGAGGAGTAAAAGGAAAATATGTCTGTTCTGGAAAACAGGGACTTGGGTCAAATAATGACTAGCCTTTTGGAAACTTCAAATACAATACCAAGTGTGGGTCATGTTTCAGGAAGAGTGGCAATGTTGAAATGTCAGTCATCAAACCAGCATTTTAGCTGTTGGCTCTGTCAAGGACACAGCAGAATGCCCCCAGTAGGAACACTCACATACCTTGCTACTGGGTGTGTATAAAGCGTTACCTGCACTAAAAGAGGTGTGCTCCTCTGGTCGTTAAGAGCCCCATAGTTCAGGTGCTTTCCAAAAGCCATTTTCCCCTGGAGCTGAAAGAGACATTTGTCAGATGGCATTGTGGCTTCTGGCTCTCAAGCTGTTGCACGTGTGCCTGCTTTCTGAGAACAAATCTCAGCAGGAAAAGGAGAAAACCTGAGGTTTTGATATGCTTTCTTTTTTTGTCTTGCTGAGCCAAATAAGAGCTTTGCTGTGAAATTCATGAGAGTTTCAGTCACCTGTGTGCAAGAGCAGCTAGTTCAGGATGGGTAAAAAGAGCAGATATCATTCAATTAAAGCAAAAAACCAAACAACGACAGGGAAAAGCTATTGGCTGTGGTTAGTGATTGCAGTGCAGGGGAAGAAGAATAAAAAGAAAAATCAGGACAAACAAAAAATTAGGCATTTGAAGGAATTTTTGAAGCAGCAAATGCCCTTTTAAGCTTGTACTTGAATCCAAAGGGACCATTCATGTCCATATTATTTTAGCCTGTTGGGAGAGGAATGGAGGAGCACAGTATTGTACAGTTTTATGCCTTCCCAGGTTCGTTTTGGAGCTTGTGTGGATACAGTCTGGCAACCTGTGGTGAATGTCCTTCAATGATCAAAACCTTGAAATTTCTCAAAATTTATGTTGTGAAATCTCAGATGTTAGGGATACCAGTAATAAACGTGGTATAAACAGAGCTGCACAGCTCAGCAGCACAGTGGGGTTCTTTTATAAAGTGCATACCCTCTGAACAGAGAGTGAGAGCTTCAGACCCAACAGTGAGAGTAAACATCTGTAGGCTCTGCCTGTGCAGCCCTGCTACTGGCCTTTTGTGCCAGGCAGGCAGGATAGAATTTCATAAACATTGTTTAATAATGTCAAAGCCTTAAGCAAACTGAATTGCCTTTTCTGTACACACAAAGATGCCTGTGTTTTGTCTGCATTTTCTACAGTTTTGAAATAAATAAATAAATAAATAAATAATAATATTTTGATTTACAACTTCTGTTCTGATCGCTGACTTTGTGAGCTCAGTGGGAGTAGTTGATTTGCTAGACCGTAGGTTGCTAGTTTATCTTTCTGTTTGGAGTACTAATTGTGTCACAGCATTTATAAATAGTCATAATGCTTTTTCCAATAAATCACTATTTTGGGTATCCTGGTGTGGCCCTGCATTATCTGTGAGAGACAGGAGCTGATTAAATAATCTCCTTCATTTGTTCCAGCCATTGAGAGGCTTTAAGTGATGTATTTGTGTTAATGTAGAAACAAGGGGCCCACTTACCTGAGGAAAATTATGTGTTCCTGTGGCTGGGGTTCACAGGCAGTGAACACATTAATGTTCAGATAAATACTGGTGACTGATTTTCAACATGATCTATGATCCAGAAATGTTTGACATTTTGTCCTATTGAAGTCCATCTAGCTTGGTGCCCTGTCCCTGTGATGGACAGTAGTGGACACCTGAGACAAGATTACAGGAACAGTGCAACTGTGGTCTCAGACCTCCTCTAAATATTTCCCTATCTCTAGTACAATGTGGCCCAGGGATTTTTGTTACTGTGCTTGGTGGACCCAGGTAGATTTTTATCTCATGCATTTGTCAGGTTGCTTTCTAGAAATAATGTAAAGTTAGTATCCATGGCAACCTTTTGTCCTTGTTTATGGAAAGATAGAAACATCTTTGAGGGTTTCCAGCAGGCTGTCTCTGCTCCTTAGGCAGCTTTTTGATATGCCTCTGTCACTGGAAGTGAATGTTTTTTTGGACAGCCAGAGTCGTTGTTGACATTGGAAGATTTCCAGCCACCTCTTTGTGCTGGGGCCAGAAGTCAGAGGTGCATTCTGGATTTTGAACCAAGGCCAGCATGGCCACAGACACTGTTACATGCAATTGACTCCTGAATTGATGTTAAAACAAAGAAATTTTTCTCCATCCCCTGCAGTATCTCTGAGAGATTAGAGTGCAGCAGATTGCCTAGACACCTCCTTGCTTCTCTTCTGTGCCTGTGCAAGGTCTTTTTCTTTCTCCAGTGAATGATGGAATTGAGATATTTTGGTGCTTTTCAGTTGTTTGGCAGGGCACCATGACATTGCCTCTTGTGTGTTGGTTTAAGAAGACAGTGTTGGGAAACTGAAAGGTGAATATTTCTCCGTGCTGAGGCCCCTCAGCGCTGCTGGAGGTCGCCTTGCTGGGTTGTTTGGACGTGGTGGATTTGTGCACCACCTGCATTGCTGGTCGAGGCTCCTTTCCCAGTGCCTCCCTTGTCAGGGCCGTGGAACAGCCCCACAGTGGCCTGTGCCGCCTGCTGGGCTGGCAGGCTCAGCAGGCAAGTGGGAATTATCTCTGCCTCCCAGAGACAGGAGTGCCCTTGCTGCTTATTAGCAGCAGCTGGGTAGGTCCCTCTCTGTGCTAGGCGAAGCAGTGGTATGGTGGCGATAGGACTGGCCAATGGATAGAGCTGCGTTTAAACAGAACCAAATTTTAAAACATAATTTGTCTGGGAATTATACACGTGCCATGTAGGTTTAGCTGTGCTGGATATACCTTCCTAAGCTACTCCACTTGTGAGTAAGGAATTTTCCTGCTGATAGTAACTGTAGCAAACCCTATATATTTATATATATATATATATATGTAGGTGCATATGGGTATAAATGTATGTATATGTAGTGTGCATGTAGACCAGCTACTTTGATCTATTGTTTGGCTTCTGTAGTCACTGAATAACTCACTAGAGCAAATGAAGCCACAGGGGTGAACATTTGCAGACTCAAGTTTTAAGACTGCTAGAATGAGAACTTTGTTACCTTCAGAAAAGAATAATTTACTGTGTAGACACATGCCTTAATATATCTAACACTGCATTAAGAAGGTGACAGCCTTTGTAAAAGAGCTAATTGGTTAAGTTGTCCATATACATCTTGCCAGACTTATAATACTCCAGTCACTTTGAGGGGATGGGTGATCTATGGTGAATGAGGAAGTAACATTATTATTTCCCCATTTTCATCAATCCCCATGGCAAAGAGTGTGTGAGCAGCTATTGTGCTTATGGTCACCAATTTTCGGTTTTGCAATGCTGCCCCAAGGCGATGGGTCAGAGGAGGAAGATTGTGGCTCCTAGCTCACGTCGTCCCTCCCTATTTAATTACAATAATACTTCTTTTAGAATAGCACTCTGAGCAGCAGCTCTCTTTCTTCTGTGACAGCATTTCAGCCACCCTGAGCTAAAAAAGAAATGCATCTCTTTTAACAGGACCATAAGTAGCTTTGGATGTATAACGCCTCTATAAAACTGCTTGGCAACATGATTTATTAGAGCGGGATCAGTGGTAAAAGTGACTTCTCTGACAGTAATGGATGAAACACTTCCAGCATAGCTACTCTGTCTCTGCTTGGTGCCTATGCCAACAGCAGGCTGGTTTTGTCAGCTCATTCATAATCTCTGCTTTGCTCTCAGCAGAATCGGTTGCACAAGACAAGTTTCAGCCACGGCAGATGCTTTTTTTCTAGTCCTCTGTGGGAGTTGCTGCAGAAGATGGGTCAGTGCAAATGCTGCTTCATTCCTGAGACTCTGTCTGCTTAATTCTACATCCAGACCCTATACCTTGGTGGGAGTTGGGTGCATGCCATTCCCATACCCCTCACTGCTGCCCACCCCCAGGAAGAGAAATTTGAGTAACTGGGATGAAAGGAGCTGCACTGTTCTTAGACTAAGTGTGAAGTCTGACTGATCAGTGGCCCAAGGTCCCAAGAAGTCTCAGAAGTATCTCCTGTGCAGTCCCTATGAGAAGACTGGGTTGAGAAGCCTGAATCTAAAGTGTAGATTTTCAAAGTGCCAGTGGAAGTGAAAGATCCCAGAAACCACATCCTGCAATATACCACGTGCTGCAGCACCCTGATCTGCATTGTGACTTGAATTACCTTAGATGTGCAATGTGACCCTGGCAGTGGGACCCAGCTCTGGGACTCCTTGTGGTGGGGCAGCAGAGCCCAGCCTGAGCCATGTGGGCAATGGCACCACCCACCCTGCCCATGCCTGGGCTTGGAAATTAGTTGGGTTCTGAGAGATGCTTGTGTTTGGGACGTGTCTTCTGCAGCACATGAAAGCAGAGAAGGATTGCTATGGCAACTGTTCTTGAGTATTTTTTCCAGTGTTTTCCAATCTTATTCATTTTTTTCTTATATCCCTAGTGTTTAATTTAAGGCCTTTCCTAATTGGAGTCCAAAAAAACCAATTGAAGTGAATTCTCTGATTAGACAAAAAGTTCAGACACCTTCCCACACAACTTGTGAAGTACAAGATCGACAGAATTGAATGTTGCTGTGAGTAAGAGGAGATCTGAAATTTGAAATGCATTGTACCCAGACAAATGAAATAAATGAAGCCTTTTACTTAAAGCAAACATTGAAATAAAAGATAGTGTACAGCATGAAAATTTTGGGCACTCCCTTGCTGGTAGATCTTTCTAGGCTATTTAAACACTGATTATAATCCTTCTCAGTCTTCTTTATGACTCAGCTTTGTGAAGGAACTTCTTTCAAAATCAACATGTGCTGGCTCATTGAATTATCTTTCATGAACTGAAGTATTATTTAGTCTGGGTACTTTGAAGGGAATGGTTACTGCAGTGGTGTTTCTTTGGGGTAATTACCCCAGATGATTGCCTCTCCGTTTCCGGTACCTTGCTTCCACTTTGTGTCTGTTTTGGCTGGAATACAGTTAATTTTCTTCATAGTAGCTGGTGTGGGGCTGTGCTTTGGATTTGTGCTGAAAACAGTGTTTATATTACAAGATGTTTTTGCTATTGCTGAGCAGTACTTACACAGAGCCAAGGCCTCTTCTTTTTCTTGTTGCAAGTAGGCTAGGAGTGCACAAGGATCTGGGAGGGGTGAGAGCTGGGACAACTAACCCCAGCTGATATTCCATTCCATATGGGGCCACACAGCATATAAAGTGAGGAGAAGAAGGCAGGGGGGATGTTCAGAGTGGTGTCATTTTTCTTGCCGAGGAACTGTTCCATGCGATGGGGCCCTGGTGTCCTGGTGTCCTGAAACTCCTACTTGCCCATGGCAAGTGGTGAACTAATTCCTTGGTTTGCTTTATTTGCATACAAGGCTTTTGCTTTACCTATTAAACTGTCTCTATCTCAACCCACGAGTTTTCTCACTTTTGTTCTTCTGCTTCTGTTGCCGATCCCTCAAGGGTGGGCGAATCAGCGAGCAGCCGTGCGGTGCTTCACTGCTGGCTGGGGTTAAACCATGAGGCACCTGCACGCCGATCCCTGTGTGTGGGAAACCCAGGCTGGAGGGGAAGAAGAAATCCTGTGGAGGTGTAGGAAGGAGAAGGTTGGTGCCTTGGCTGTGCTGCCTGAGGGGAGGGCGGTGTGAGGGTGGGTTGGTTGAACGCAGTGTCTCTGGTGCCCCGTGCCTCCTGCACCAGCCCTTTGCCTTGCTGGCAGGGAGACTGACAAGTCCCCAGAGATTCCTCCCAGCTTCTCCAGCCCTGCCTTGAGACAAACTACATCTCCTCCCTACAGCAGCACCTAGGGAGCAAAGATGTCCCTGGAAATTCCCTGCCCGACTCCCCTCCTGCTGTGTTACCATCTGCTTTGCACAAGATTTGGGTGTATGCCTTTGTGGAAAGCAATGCTTTTCCTCTGAGGACATCTTTGGCACTCCTTCCCTGGAGGGGCAAAATCCTGAGGCACAAAGTGCAGCTGAGACTGTTCTGAGCATTCCTCCCTGTCCCAAGGCAGGGAGGGAAACAGAAATGACAATTTTATTACATACTGCGTCTTGGGAACCTGGTCTAAAACACCTTCCAGTTGGAAACCTGCCCAGCTGATTTCAAAATGATAAAAGCAGTCCTGCAGGTTTTGATCCAAATGGGGTAACAGGTCCTGGAGCAAATAGAGGTGGGAAAAATGGGTGCAGTTTCAAGCACACAGGGTGCCCAGGTGTGGTTTTGCTCCTCGCAGGTGTATTTATTAATCTGCCCATGTGTTGACCCCTGTGTAGCTTCATGCCACACCTCTCCCATCTCACTGGGCATGGCAGTGGCACTGCTCACACGTGGGGTAGGCAGTGCCCTCTTCCCCACTTGGCCTCTCAGGGGCAGGTGTGGTTTTTATCAGCTTCTGAATAACTGCACAGGACACCTCTCTGAATCCAGGAATAAAGGCCAGATCTTGAGCCAGGGGAGTCATTTGGCTGGAGACAGCACTCCACAGAGCTGGTTTGTTCACAGGCAACAGGAGATCATCTATTTTTCATCATGATGATGCTATTTCTGAATAAGAGAGAAAAATGCAGGCTTATTTCTGAAGCATATGATTTATTTTTTGGCCTTTAAAATTTTGTTTATTTTGAATGGAAGCCCAGAATGCACATAATGTAGCAAAAAAACTGCAGATACAGACAGGGATTTTTGTTTCACCTTTCAAGTTACTCCCACTCCTGGTGCTAGGGCAGTAACATTTGAAAAGGCTTTGGATGTTTTCCCTTTCCTTGAAAAGAAACAAATGAAAATAATGATCCTGAAGCAATACTGAAGACACCTGCTTCCAGATAATTCTGCTAAAAGCAGCAAGGTACAACCAAGCACCCCTGGGAGATGAAGAAAATATCCTGAGAACTGCCACCCTCACAGTTTCCCTGGGACTGCAGTTCCTGTGCTCCTGGAGATGTAGCAAGGGGATGAATACGAGCTCCCCAGACAGTCCTGATGTGAAGGTAAGCACAATTGTTTTCTGAAATGTTTGATCCCATAATCCACAAATTCGTTTATCATAAATAGTGTTTTAAATTGTTGTGGCAAACTCTTCTGGACTGATTCCAGCTCCTGAATTATGAGAAGCTAAAAATGGTGTCTATTCCCATGGTTATAGACAGAGAGATGCTACTCAGCAACAAATGCACCACCAAGTGCCTTAAAAATAGCCCCTGTGGAATTATTCAGTGTTTGGGACTTGTCATTTCATAGGGGTAAAAATGGATTCATTTTGGCACAAAATATGCATAATATGTATCCACAGCTTTATAAATAGCATTTATAAAATTATGTGTATAATTTTATATTAAATCGATGCTGAGCAAAGAGACAAAACAATCAACAGGAACTTAACACAAGTTTTGTTCTTAGGTAATTGTGTTTTTCTTAAAAATGCAGGTGTCAACAGAGACCTTCCTCCCTTCACCCCTACATTCTTCCTTTCTTTAAGACAGCTTTAGGGAAAAAACTTGAAATTGCTGCCATTATGAAAAATGTAATAGCTATAAACCAAAGAAGAAGCTTGGCCCAAAGTTGTCACCCCACATAAATTAATTCCATGGCTTTAGCTATTCTGGTTTTCAAAATGTAGGCCTTCATATCTCTTGGGGTTCCAGGTTTTGCAAGTGGAGTCACAAATATGGTACAAATTCAGTTGATGAGATGGTGCTCTGAGAAATAACTGGGTCAACAGCTGGAACATAACTTGAATTGACTCTTAGAGGAGCATTTGGGGACCATGCTCTTGGTCTTCCTCTCTTGTTATTCTGCTTCCTTTCAACTCACTTGCCCTTGCAGTACTCAGGCAGGGCTGATGCATTGGACCTGGTGGGTGGGGAGGATACGGCTTTGTTGGAGGGTCCTGGTCATCTTTCCTTTTCCAATTTCAGGCTCTGCTGAAAGGGAGCAAGTACAAATATGAAGGCTTTGTTGCTGCCCTGCTCCAGGCTTTCCTGCCCATTCTCTCCTCTGGAGAGCCTAGCTGCAGGCTGAATGTCCTTGCCTCTAAAGGTGCTCAGTAACAATCTGTAGCAGCCTAAGCCCTAGGAAAGAGTGAAAGGTAGGGCAGGTAAACCAATATCCTGGGAAAACATTTTGCAAAATTGGAGCAATAATACAGAAGAACAAAATGTGAGGCCTTACAGGCATGGACAACAATTTTGTTAGGGAACAGAGTGGTTTCGTTCACTCACACTTGCACACCTGTAGTCAGTGGATGCCAGCAACCAAGTGGTGGCTCACTCTGGGTCAGATTGCCACTGACAGTCCTAAGTGGACACTGACCCCCAGAGGAGTGACCCATGGGCTGCCAGGAAGGGCAGGATGGAGGGCTGGGCCTGTGAGCAGGAGGATGTCACCCCATACAACATCGTGCCTCCGAGCTGTGTTTGGGAAGTCTCAGCATGTAACGTATGAGCAGACTTGGCTGTCCTGTCCTGATCGGGGAGATGAGATAGATTAAAAAAGGGATTTGACAATTGAGAGAAAAGAATAAAACAGGCTTCCCAGAACAGTGCAATGGCACAAGGCAGCAACTTCACCTGAAAGAGATCCTTCAAATTGTAATGCTTTTCCTTAGAAATTGGCATTTAAAAAGCCTTTTAAATGAAGTGCTTAATTTTTTATTTGAAAAAACTCTTAGAATAGTATACTTTTAATAAAGGGGTTTTTTATATGATTTCACAAAAGTCAGTAATATTTTCTGCTTAAAACTACATCCCTCTTACCATTTTACTGAAATTATTAAATGGTTTCTAGGGCAACTTACCAATAGCATTAGAGTTCACTTTACTGTTTCTTGAGGGGTCATGGAGGTCTTCATCAGAGAAATCAAGGGATAGACAAAAATGTCAGAACTGTGCTTTGATGTTTTCCCACCTCTTGCTGAAGCAAAAAAAATTTGCCTGTTAATGTGATAAAAATGAGTGAGGCTAGCTGGAGATTTATGCCCTCCTGGAGACATAGTGTGTCAGTTCTCCTCCAAGTTCTCTCATGCTATTTCCATGGCAACTCCATATAATGATAACTCCCACAGATTTTCTCCTTTTATCTGCTATTTTGGTCTCAGATAGTGATGGAGTTGAGGCATATATTTCTTTCACACCATTTGATGCCCATCGACAACCAAAGTAAATAATGTCCTCATTCTTCAGGTCTTTAGAAAGCACAGTTAGTTCACAGCCCTTTCAGGAATTCACCTGCAGAGCTGGATGGAGCCGAGACAGGAAAAGCGGTGCTACAGATGCTCAGAGGAAGCTGCAAAGGATGAATGCTCACTGTCAGCACAACGTGACAGGATTACATTCCACTCCTGCTTTTCTCGTCCCCTTCTTGGCCAGGGTAACAGATGGACACTAGGGAGTAGGCCACGGTGTAATGGGAGGATGGATGGTTTGGGTGCAGAGAGCTGCATCTCAGCTGTTCTGCCCAGGGAGACAGGAGGTCATTCTGCCTGACTGGGAGATGCTCCCATTCCCCCTGATGTCAGCTCATGATTGCAAATCTGGTCCAGCTCATGAGACAAGGATCAGGAGTTTCAGCCAGGCATAGCTGCAGCCAGAAAAGCCCTTGACCCAGTGCCACTAACCCATGACTTCCTCCCTCTTATGAAATCTCTGCAGCAAGATGCTGCTGGCTGATATTACACAGCAGAAGTGGCAGGCATACAGCTTGTTCTAGGAAACTGCACTTGCTTCATCTAACTAGTAGGGCAGGATAGGCCAAATATCAGTGCTGGAGTGGAGGGTCAACAGAGATCCTAGAGGCCAGCTGCCAGTGTGGGCTGAACTGAACTTCTGTGCTTGGTTTGCAATTGAATGCCAGGGACAACAGGACAGTCTGAATGTGAAGACCTATACCAAACATCCTCTTACTCTGTGCCCTGAGAGCATCCAGATATTTTGACCCTCCTCATTTCTTCCTACAGAGGCTTCCGTTTAAGCAGATGAGCAGTGCTAGGTGAAAGGACATCCTCCTCCAGGAAAGGATCTTAAACCTTATACTTGATAGTAGTATCCCCTCTGAGTAAGGCTGCTGCTCAGAAGAGCTTTCCTACCTGTTTGGTTCCCTCTGCCCTGTAAACCAGAAGTTGGTGGGAGCATTTCTCCATTATAGGGAGAGGAAGGAGGGCACAGTATCATAGAGTGATATAGCTTGGAAAAGACCTCTGAGATCATCAAGTCCAACCTTCATTTGAATGCCACCATACCCACTAAGCCATATAATTAAATTCCATCTCTACTTGTTTTTAACACTTCCAGGCATGGTGACTCCACCACTTCCTGTAGTTTGAGTCCCTGCCTGGAAGCAGCCTGGGTTTGATTCTCTTTTCTGAATGACACAGAGAAATTCACCTGGGCGTGTGGGTGAGCAATCAGCTAGGTATGGTAAAAATTTCACCTTCTGCCCTGAATGTAGGAATCATCATTTCCCTATCATTCTAGCATGATGGAAAGATAAACATGGGGAAGACCTTTTGAAGGACTCTTAGCAACTCAAAAGACATATAAAAAACAAGACAGCAGAATTTCTGAATAGCAGATCTAAGGTCACCTATGCAAATTGGTGACCAGCACCTTGTCCAAGTGTATTGTGATGATTACATCAAACACAAGTAATTCTCTGTTCCCCAGGGGAAGACTGAGGTTGAGACAGTGCAATTAAACTCAGTAACAGATCTCTGTTAAAAGGGAGACATGTTTTTAAAATCCTTATATTTCCAAGTTCATGTCTTTTTTTATTTTTTAGGATTATGCTGACACATATAGCCATAAAAATGATTCCTCATGTACTTAGACTCATAAGTGTCTCTAAGGTGAGAGCTAAAGGCAAAGAAACTTTTCCCTTTGATTGTACCTGTAAGAATTTAACTTTATTCCCCCAATGTTCTCACTTCAAATGTACCATTATGCTTCTATTAATTTCAGTATGAGCATTGTGTGCACAGTTGGAGGCAGAGCATGCTCCAAAAGCTGACTGCATTTGAAGAGTGCACTGTGAAAGAGAAATGAGGCAAAACACTAGCAAGAGTTTCATCTCTGGGATCCTGTAAAGGAGCATGCAGTTTCTTTCAGCATTTCCTCATTCATTCCATAAAATTGATTCCACTTTAAGAGAGTATTGCCAGACGATAAAGACAAATTATATTAAAAGAAAAAGAAAAAAATCCTAATTAAACTTGCAGAGAGAGGACTTTGCCCTCCTCCCACCCCACTTGTCCGAGGATTTGGAAAAAAGCTCTTGTAGGCAGAACCAGGGCTAGACATCCCGGTAAATCTGGATTTAGAACTACGGTCTGATGTCGGATGAAAAATGTGATCACCACCAAGAAACGAGCGACTGATCTGGTGTGAACTCGCCTGAAGGCTTTGAATAGGTTAAAAGTGGTCCATGGGGTATGTTGGTGGCCCTGGGCGGCTCGGCGGCACGGAGCCGTGTGCCCGCGGTGGATGCAGATACCGCAGTGCCCCCGCCTGGCTGCTGAGGATCCCATGTCAGGTGAAACGCGGCTCCAGATTTCGTGTCCTCGCACGGACAGGCTTTTGCTCGGCTTTCAGAGAGTTCCCTAAAGCACAGCGGGCAGTAGAGCCGATGTCCTCCTAGGACAGGAGCAGGGTAGCAGAGAGGGGGACAGTGGCACTGCAATGCTGCAAAAACTGAGTAGACAGTTCTCAGGTCATTTGAAGCAGTGGTACTACTGTCCCACAGTTCTTCCATCAGCCTCTGCTCTGAAGAATTGAGCATGCCTTGGCTCAGCACACACGTCCTTGCATCAGTGAATCTATCTGCTTGGGAGCTGACTTGTGCTTAAGAACTGGGCATTTAATCTTGGCCCTGTAGATGTCTCATCTCACACAAATAATTTGCTGATTTTGACCCAAAAATCTGCATGTAACAAAGGAGAACCACAACACAGTCTCTGTACCTAGTAGTGATGGTGGTGATGGGTGAGGAGGAGAAAGGACAAAAGACCTGATTATTCTTTGTGTAATAGATTTGTCCATGTCGTTGCCAGACACCACAGGCTTTGACACTTGGGGTCTCCTGGCTTTCTGACTGGATAGTCCCACCTAAGCAAGCCCAGGAGCTGGTGGCCTCCATTTGGGAGGCTGCACAGAATGGGGAGCAGAGCTGGTGATCTGTACTCTGCCTGGACAGTCAGTCTGACAGAAGCATACCCACTTGCTGCCCAGAAATTGCCCATGTCCTGGAGCCTTGTGAAGCGCCAGGAATATGCACTGTGGGCTCTGGGTGCTGACTGATCTTCCTTGACCACAGACACCTGAGCAAAGATGGGCAGCAGCCTCTCCAGGCAACCATTTCTCTCCAGTAGCTGAAGTGCAGTCAGGAAGAGGCTAGTTGAAATCAAACTAAACTGTGCTTAAAATAAAACCAGTTCAGAGACAAGCTCTTTGTGCTACTATATAAAACAAGCAGAACATCATAGTGGATAAGCTTCCTTTTCAGCTGGAAAGTTATAGTTGCCTGTGGGGTTTTGTTTGTTTGTTTGGTGTTTTGTTTTGGTTTTTTGGGGTTTTTTTGTGGTTTTTCTTTTTGTGTGGTTTTTTGTTTTTTTTTTTTTTTTAGCTGGAACTGAGTCAAAGAAATCATTTAATAGTGGCAAAACCGCAAATTTTACAGAAGTTCCATGTAAGGCCATGAAATAACATTATTGTTGTGGTTGTTATTATTATTGTTAGCAACATATAATAATAATAATAATAATAATAATAATAATAATAATAATAATAATAATAATAATAATAATAATAATAAATCGTTTTAATGCCAAAGCTGGGCTGGGAGGCGGGTTTTCCAGTCTGGGGTGGGGTTTTTGTCAGAGCCGAGCGCGCTCCCCCCGCTCAGGACCAGCCCCTCCCCCGCGGGCGCTCCGCGGGCCAAGGGCGCCGCCCGGCGGCCGCTGGCGGAATGCCAGGAGGAGCCGCCCGCGGGCTGCCAGCGCGGCCGCCGGCTCCGCTCCTCGCACCCGCCCTCCCGGCGCTGCCTCCGCTCCCTTGGGGGAACCAGAGCCCTCAACACAGCCGCTTCCCTGTTTTCGAGGCGGCTGCTTTCTGTCTTGCAAGAGTTAGCGCGGTGGGACCAGGCCCACTGCTCTGGAGAGCACCGTGGGTACCAGGTGGGTGCTGGAGTCTCTCTCGGACCCTGCGTGCCTCATTCATTTCGGCCTTGGCACCAGTGTCAGGTGGCTCCGGTAGGGGCTGAGGATGTGACAAACAGTGAGAGAGGCGGTTCAGCGCTGCTAACAAGAGAATGCCTGCAGGAACAGCCTGCTTTGTGGATTACAGGGGCGCCCTGGGATGATCAAGTGACACCGAGCAGCACCTCGGTGCCCAACCTCCGAGATTCTAGTGTGCTTCTTCACACTGGCAAAACCAGGAAAGAGATGATTTGCAGGAAAACACTGTTTTTTACAGCATTGAGCAAGGAGCAGTACCAGAGGATATTGAAGTCCTTTTCTGTCCATGATTAGAGATCTCATCAAAAATTTTCAGCATTTCTCTATCCTCAAGCATATGATCCTCACTACAGACTGTTCTGAGAGAGAAACAGCAGACAGCGACGTATGTTGGAAACACAGCCTTCTATTTCAGCTCTTGACTAATTACTTAGAGAGCAAGATGCCCATTTTGTAAGCCACAGCCTTTGCTTTCTCCTCAAATGCACCTGTTAGCAGTTTGATGGGAGAAACCGCCCAGCGAGGCAGAGCCCTGGCTGTCTCTGGAGATAAAATCAGCCTGGTCAGACAGGAGGGCAGCTCCTGCTCCATGCCTGGCACTTCAGAAAGTCTTGTAGAAAATGGCACTTGCATCTAGCAGAGTGCTTCACTCGTCACCATAGCAAAAGCAAAGCAAACACCAGTTTCCTTAGAAACTGCATGTGGCAGCACATGTTGACTTTTAGGGAGGGAAAGAATCCTAAATAGAAAAGTACTGGGTGACTGTGCTGCAGGTCTGGAGAGGGGACAAGACATGACCCAGGCCCAAAGGAACCAAGATGGCTGGAGTGGGGCAGGGACCCCCAGCAGAGACTCTCGTGGCCATTGTCCCTCACTGCTCAGTGCAGTGTCAGAGGCTGCCTTGGGGCAGAGGCAGCTGAGTCCCCATGGCTGGCTGCCCCCGAGAGCACAGCTCCACTGAGTGCAGCCACTCACCAACAGCTCACCAGCCCCAGCCTGGGTGCGGTGACACAGACCAGGTGGCACTCAAGGGTTAGGCTTGCTGCCACTGAGGCACACCTCTACTTTGCATTCAGAGCCCCAGGAAGCAGGCAAATTTGAGCAGGGGTTCTTGTGTTTCCTTCTCCAGCACTTCCTCCTGGGAGAGGCAGCTGCCACTGCAGCCCTCAGCTCAGTGGCCTTAGGTGCTATTTCTGGTTCCTGTCAAAAACCACCTGCCTTACAGAGGGAAGCTCAGGACTGTTCAGTCACTTCTATTTATAACTCACACAAGCTCCTCCAGGGCAAAGGGAGTAACTGGTGCTAGGGAAAATAAGTCTGAAGAAGGCATTGTCCAGTGATGCACACTTATGGCAATGTACACCAACCACATACCATTACTGTCTGAGTAAGGGTGAAGTCAGCAAGGTGAAGGAATTATTTCCTTCTTTTAGTGCTCAGGAGGCTCTATCTGGAATACTGTGTCCAGTTTGGGTTTTTCACTGCTACAGAGCAGTGAGAAGGGGAACAAATCTGGCAGGGGAGCCATTGACACCGTTGGGAGCTGCTTGGACCATGTCACCAGGGGGAAAGACTGAGGGACCTTCTTGGTCATCAGAGGAAAGGCTAAGGGAGATTCAGGTGCTCTTGTCTATTAACTAAATGGGTGCTATAGAGATGGGACCAGACTTCTCTCAGACATGCACAGAGAAGTTGCAAGAAGGGAAATTCTGATTAGACACAAGTTTAAAAAAAGTCCCAATGAGAGCAGTCAGACACCAGCATAGGGACCCCAAAAAGCTGTGTGATCTCTATCTTTGGAGACATTCAGAGCTTACCTCAAACTGGTCTTGGAAATTAGCTTTGTTCAAGGCAGAAGTTGGAGTGGACCATCTGACCAAAGCCTTTGAGTTACTCCGTAGTACTGCTAAACCTACTAAAATATAGGAAACAGCTGGAAACAAGGAACAACTCTGTGGCTTCTCAGAACCACCAGCTCCCTGCATGTTCTGTCAGCTTACACTTTAAAGGCAGCAGAATATCCTGCTTGGGGCAGGATAGAGCAAGAGGCATCCCACAATGGCAGATTTCGATCTCATGTTTGTCATTAAGAAGCTGCAAAATCAGTCCCTCCCTGGGTAGTGTGTGTGTGTGTGTGTGTGTGTGTGTGTGTGTGTGTGTGTGTGTGTGTGTGTAAGGGCAGAGTGTAAGTGGAAATGTAGGGTGAGCTGAATGTTGTCTCTTGCTCCCGAGTGTTGTTGCCCTCTAGGTGCTGCTCACAGGCTGTAGTGCAGCTGCCAGGGATGGCTGAAGGAGACTGCTCCCCGCTGTCCACTTTGCCTCTGCCAGGGACAGGAAAATGGGAGGCATTTCTCCTCTTCAGCTACCTCTGGTTCTGGTCCAGTGCGATGAGACACACTGAAACCTACAAGGTAAGGTTTGTAGGGGAGAAGGTGACTGCTGGGCACTGGCCACACCACTTGTACTGTCAGTCCTGCTGCGAGACAGTCAGTCACCCTCAGCAAAGGAGCAACATGCACACTTGGACCAAAAGTTGTCACAAGTTGTGGCCCTGTGATTCTGTTCCTTGGGGAGCAGATCTGATTAAAGTGGTCACCTGGTCCTGTAAGCCTGGAGAAAGCCCCCAGCTGAGTAAGAGGGACTCATGACCCCTGTGCCACAGCAAGGGCTACAGGACTGGAAGGAAGAGGGTGAATCCCTCTCAAAGAAAAATCTTGTTTAGGGAGGGTGGCACACACCAGCTGCCAGAAGGGACAGGGAGTACTTGGGAGGTGACCCCAGCAAGGTTCCTCCCCATTCCAAGTTGTGTCACCACTGACATGGATCTGTGCTCCAAGGGTTTACTGCACCCTCCATGTCACTCCTGCCCAAGCACGTGGAGCCCTACAGCCCTGGCAAGGCCATGGGATGGTGACCCTGAAGGTCCTGGGACTGAACAGTGTTTTTGTTCTTCTTTGCTCTTTTCCCATGACACTCCTGACCTGAAGTTCAGCAGTTTATCCTGCCTCCTGATAATCCTGGCTGCTTTCATAACCCAGGTGTGCTCTGTGCCAACCCTTCTCTGGTGTGTACATTTCTAGCTCTCTGGTCTCCTTGAACAGGAAGAGGAGGGACTGGAAACCAGAGGGCCCTGAAGGCAGAGCACCTGCAACCACCACCACCAAGGGAGCCCTGTGCAGGAGAGAGGGTAGGGATGAGCTTTACTGGGTTTACAGGCCTTCCAGTGAGCAGGTTTTCAGAAGATACAGCACAAGGATCCTGCCTCCTCAACTCACTTGTTCCTCTTTGGTCTAGTCTGTCTGGCCCAACCAGTCTAGGATTTCCCTGGGAGGTGTGTTTGGGATTAAGTGGCCAGCTGCTTTGGATAAAGCTCAATTATAAGGAGAGAGGAAACTGCTGCTTTTCCAAAAGTCTCTCCTGAGGTGTGAGAAACTTGCAGCGCTGCAGCACCCCTTAGCCAGCAGTGCAAAGTTCCACAGAAACTTGTGTTTATTTTGGCATTTAAATGAGCTCTCACACAAAGCTGCCTTCATATCAAACATGTGCAAAATAACTCTGGGCGGATTAGTATTTGTGTCATTACAGAGGTTTCAAAAATTACTCTAAAAGGCACTCTTAAATCCTTGGAAGGAGATTTTCATTCTCTGCCAAGCAGCATGCACAGTAACAACAAAATAATCAAGAAAATCGCCATGCCCTGAATCAATGGGAGTGCATATGATGGCTCTCATCCCTCCTAGTCTGCTGCCTCTGGGGCCAAGGCACATTGGGAGGTACTTTCTGTGACAGAGTGTAAGGAATTGGTAAGTGTGTGGGATATAGAAAACACAAGGTAAAAGCACACTTCACTTCTATTTCTCCTGTTAGCCTGCTCCTTTGCTCCACCAGACTCCACTGAAGAAGAGGAGCTGGCTCTCTTTCAACATATTTTTGAATCATCCTGGGACATATTATAGTTATCAATGACACCACATCTGCTTGAAAAGCTAATTTCTTGAATGTTAGGTACTGTTTCAAGCATATGCCTCTTACCTTCAGTCTACAAGTTAATAAGTTTCATCACGGCTTCACAAACCCTTTTCTCAGCCTACTCTCCAATATTATACTAGGATCCTTGAGTTTTCTCCCTCATCCTGTGTTACACCTGTGGACTGTATAGGTAGAAGAAAGAAGAAGAGGGATGGTTAAAATAATTTCCACCTCAAATTTACTAAAATAACCACAAGTTGTCCTGTGATACATTTCAAAATCAATCCTTAGGAGGGATCTTTCTCATGCCAAGGGATTCAGAAGCCTCAGATGTCCTTGTGTTGCCCTTCAGTGCTGGTAAGCAGAGTGCGGAAGACCCAGGCTGCCTGATTCACTGTGCCTGAGGAAGGGGTTTATTTGCCAGGCATAAGAGTATGTGGTAGCACAACACACCATGTAGAATCTCATTGGAGAGTATTCTCTAAAAAGGGAAATTATAGCCTCGTACTATCAGGAGGTTTAAAAATTATTATCACCATCATCATCTTCATTGATATGATTTTGTTTCTACTTGCAAATAAAAACATTACATGTGTTCAGAACATCAGAAAGACATCTTTTTACAAACTGAATTACATATCTACAAGCTCATTTCCTATTCTTGATCATGCAAGTACCCAACAAGAGGCAAGCAAATAAATACAGAAGTATTGATCCAGCAAATACAGACCCATGCAGTGATAAAAAGTTCACATCTTTCCTCTGGCATTTGTGTGCTGTGGCTTGGATTTATATTTCCTCATTTCTCACTCCTAACATCAAATCAGCTTTATTCAAGAAAAGTAGCATGGAGAAGCTACTATCCCTTCTTCTGTACCCTCAAGCAGCTGACCTTTGGTCCACAATGACAGCTTTAAAGAAGCATCTCTCTGCCATTTTTCCCCAAGTGCAACCTCACAGGGGGCCCACTCCAACCAATGGAGAGCTACCACCCCACCAGCCATTACAGGAATCACATTCCCAAGGAAGAACACCAGTTTCTCATAGACAGGCTGTTTGGGTTTTTATTAATTAAACAGTCCATATACAAAGTACTAAATAAATATACAGCTGTGTCAGACGCCAGTGTACCACACACACCCACTTGGAGAGCTCTCTGTAGTTACATATGAAATACCATGGAAAGCTATTTATCAAATGCAAAGCAGGTTACAGAATGATTCAGCCCTGCAGACTCATAGCTCATCACCAGGCTCCAGTCCACACACCACACACACAGTTGTGCTCACTCATGCCTGGGAAGAAGGGTGTCTGCCCTCTGTAACCTGGCTGCTTGGGAAATGTTTGTGTTAATGGCACAGACACACTCAGGGTGAGGCCAAGATCCAGGGTTCACAGGATTATATCCCACCACGGTATTACAAGGAGCCACATGGAAGAGGCTTTGTCTTTGGGGATCCACAGCCTGAAATGGCTATGGTGGGGAGGGAGAGTTTACAGAGGGGCAGGCACCTTGGGCAGCTCAGCTGAGGCACATGGGTAGGAGCCAGAGATGGAAAGGAAGCTCTTAGAACATGAATTGGAACATGTGTCAGGGGAAATTGGTATAGATGGTTTTATGTCTTTAAGTTTTCTTCCTCATCTCCAGCATGGCCCCTAGATGATGAGGAAGGTGCTGGGAGCAAATATGAAGATGAAAAATGGAGTATTCTTTCTCTCTCTGTCTCTTCTTCACTGATCTCTGGAGGACAGCCAGGCAGGGCTGGGAGTGGGCACAAAAGTAACAGGAGATACATAAAGATGTTCTCAGTAGTACCTGAGATGTCTTTGTGGGTGAGCAGGAGGAAGGAATGGGGCTGATGTTCCTGCTCCTTCCTCTTCTCCCATCAGATGAGGGGTGCAGGGACTCCCATGAGTTGATTAAAGCAGGTCCTGTCTGGGGCAAAGCCAGTCACAGACCCAGCTGATGATCTTCCTGCTTCTCTAGCATTCCTGATGGAAATAGGCCATAATGCTCTTCCATCAGAAGAGAGAAGCTCCATTCCACGGAGACAGAGTGAGCAGGGACAGGATGGCCAGGGCTGAAAGCTATGTCTGAAGAATAACAGGGAGCTACAAAGATGCCTGTGTGGGGGAAAGAGGATCTCTTTCCTTTTTTGCTGGTGTGGGTTGACTCTTCTGCAGGATCATCTCCCTTGTCACCATGTGGCCCATTCCCCGTGCCTCTGCTGAGGGGCACTTAGTCTCTGCTCACTGTGGAGCTGCTACATGGGGCTTTTTCCACCAGTGTAGTCATGGTATGGGCTTGTCCGGGCCTTGGGGCGAGGGATGGAGAAATCATTCTGGGGTTCAATAGCCTGAAAAGGAAGCACAGAAGTTTTTACCTCTGAAAACTGGACAGAAGTAATAAAACAAGGCTCATAAAGAAAACAGAGGAAGGAAGGGAGAAACATCCTGAGAATGTGACATGTAAGGCTGTGGAAGAGGATCCTGGCAGAACAAATTTGTTATGGAGACAGGTCACCAGAGGGACCACGTGGGAACACGATGTGAGCTACTAGACCTGGCTAGGCGGCGGTCTGAAGGAGGACTGGTGAATGGACAGGTGGACATGCAGACTGCCTGCTCTGGAGCTGCACTGCAATTTCCAGTGTCTGCTGGTGGGAATACATTCAGGGTATAGGCTGAGGAAATAAGCACACTCTCCTGAGGAAAGGGGCACAGTCTACTGTAGGAACTGTGCTTGAAGAGACTTCGTATGTGGTACCAAATCCCAAAGTATTGAAAACCTCTTTACATGGGGCCCCTTTTGCCTTCCTATGTCCCTGGACATGTCATAGCCTTTCTTTCCTCCCATCCACAGGCACCTCCAAGAACATGTCACAGAATCATTTGGCTCCATACAAAGCACAAGCCTGCCTTCACAGGATCTGCTCTAGGCCCTTCTGTGTTTGCCCCTTCTTCTTCCCTTCCTTTCATCACCTGAACAGTAGCCTAGAGCCTGCATGTGGTGAAAGGGGTGATGGTGGCATGAACTTACCTTCATCTGAAAGTGAGAAGCATACGGGGAGTAGTTGGCATTTCCTGTGTCACAAGACAAAAGCAGAGGAAAGTTAGTGCATTAGCATTATACAGCAGCTCAGAAATACCACATCAAGGGACACTCAGAGGGTCTGTGGCTACATGAGCAGCTGCTTTTAGACTTGTCTAACTGTGCAATGTGCAGTCAGGAATGGGCTATAATATCCATAGGTGGAGGACATTAAATATTTCCTTCTGAAAGCAGGAATGAATGGTATTGCAAATAACAGGACACAGATGGCCTTGGAGTTTAGACACCTCCTGTTGACTCACAATTATTATCACCATCACCAGCCAAATCCCTCCCACTTGTATGCACAAGACCCCCTTCACAGTATTCCCTGGGAGAGCCTTTCTTGTCTACTCTCTCACAAACCTGGGGGTCTGACTCCAGGTGATGAACATAACACCAGTAGCAAATCCACACTCAGAGGAACCACATCTCCTACCCAAAGGTTTGGGAAACCTCAATTGATAGAAATGTTTTGCTTTGTCCAAGTAGGCAAAAGACACACAGAAAAGAGAGACTTCTTTGCCTCCTTTTTGGATGATGGATTCATTCTTACATGGGTATGGGAACCTGATCAGAAATGGAATAAATGACCTTCAAGGTATAACCTATATAGGCCTGAAGAGCTGATGCACCACTAAGAGACAAAAGAACCTCCTGATTTTTTACAAGGACTTCCCAGACGTAGCAGGATCATAAAGAGTTATATTTCAGCCCTGACATGCAGCAAGTCTCCTACTCAGTCACTCCTCCTACACATCTTTAGCTTTCGCATTGGTCCTCACTCATTTCCCTCATGTCTGGAGATTAATTTTCATATGCATTTTCAAAGTTTCATGAGTCTGAAACTTCTTCCTAGCCTCTCATTTAACTATAATCTTCAAATATTTTCTTGTAGCTCTCCCATCTCTTTTAGGTCATGAGTGGTGCTTGTGTGCTTAGGGCTGGAGGGGCAGTGGAGTCATTAATTTCACCATACCTTGTACAAGTTCATCTTGGGTGTAGGCACGGTTGTCCACTCCAGTTGTCTGCTTTATGAACTTGGGTTGGCAGAAGTCATTTTCTGGGGGGTAGTCTTCTAGCTTCAGAGGAGCAGTGAGGAAACAAATTTCAGGGACAATATACATTATCAGGAAAATCCAGCCATTGGACACCAGAGCAATGGCCACAACAGGATCATCCCACGCTTTTCTGTCTAAAACCGTGTTGCCTTTTATGAGCATAGTGATCCACACTACCCAAATGGCAATGGAAAACAGGACAGTGACAAAGATATGTGCCCCATGCCTCTTCCAGCTTTTATATGGCCCACAGAATGTGAATATGGAAACCAAGAAGGTCAGAGCCATCAGGAAGAGCACGTAGATCAGAAGCATGACAAAGTCCTTGTTGGTATTCTCCCGAGCCATATTCAGGAATTCTTCTCTCTGGTTTACAAACATGGTGACTAAGTACTCAATGCTGATCACAACTTGTACCAGGGCAAAGGAGACAATGAAGAGCAGTAGCACCCGCCAGGAGAAGGGCTTTCTTCCTCTCACTAATTTGTTGAGGTTGCAGGCATGGGTGAGGAGGCACGAGAAGCAGAGAGCAAAGATGACTCCAAACAGGAAGAAGCGAGTGGGACGAGTCCTGTCATTGAGTTTTATGATGAAGGCAAAAGTGAGACCAAAAACACCAAGCATGCCTAAAAGAAAGAAAAAATAGACGGAGATCATGTGCCGCTTGCTGTTGTCTTGGACTTTGCAGATGAGGAAGAAGAGCGAGCAGATGAGGAAAATGGTGATGAGGATGCCTGCTGCAGCCAGCGACTCCAGGACAATCCCCCAGGCATTCTCTGTGTCACAGAGCAGGTAGTAGTCAGCACCAATGCTGCCGCAGCCTGGGGGAGGTGACGTTGTCATCCTCTTGCCTTCTTGAACAACCTCTCCAAAGCTGTAGAAAAAGAGAAAGCACAGGTTGTCAAGTCAATGATCTGGGTACTGTCAACAGTGGGGAAGGAGAGGCAGGACAGACCTGTATCCCCACCTCACTGGGCAAGGACACCACAGTGCTAAGGACATGGGGCAATAGCAGCAGAGTCATCTCAAAGTTTGGCACTGGTTCTCCATCAAGTGCAAGCCAAGCCCCTCAGGAGGAGGTAATTTACCTTGCATGTCCTCTGCACTGTGCCTGATGTTGTGCAATGTTTTAGGAGTGTGGGAAGCAGGGAGAAGGTGAGGCACTGCAGTGGGCACCTGCTTGGTGCCCTGCAGTGCAGAGACTGAGCTGTCTTGTCAGTTCTGTGATACAAGAGCATAGTAGTCATAACCCAGTTTACACTCTTCTGACAAGTTCAAACAACATCGGTACCTTGTACCAGGGAGATTCAGAGATGAACAATGCAGAACAAGAAACTCGTTCTCTTTTACATTAATTTCCCCCCTTTTACCTTCTCTGAGCCACTTTTGGCTTTGGTTTATTGTTATGAATGAAGGGGAACTTTACCTTGCAGATAAGTAATCCAGATGCCTTCATCATAGCTCTTCTCACTCCAAATTCAACACTAAATACAGGCCACCGATCACCAGCCCTGAACTCGTATTTCTCCTTCTTCACGGCAGTGTAGCAATAAGGAGTGTCTCAAAGACCTCGCTCTCCTCCCCAAGATACTGCCTTGCACTGACTAGAGGCCTGACATGTCACAGCCAATGCTGCTCATTGCATGAGAAGTAACCACCAGGTTACTGTGTGAGGAGTCCACAAGCCAATGATGTCAATGATATCAAGGTCCCTAAAACATTCCTGCTGCCTCATCATAAGGACTTCAGTGCTGAGGAAGCCTGTCTCCCAGGGGACAAGAGAGCTTAAGTGGGCTGTTAAGGGGAATTAAGTTCCCTACTTTCTTGGGAACTAGAAGCATATGGAGAATCCACAGCATGAGGGCCTTTGGCACATCATGGCCCATTATGCATGTTCCAGAGTTCAGACCCTAGGGGCCAGGTACTGATTTCTAAATACTAAATTCCTCAGCTAGCCTTGAGTCTCTAAAACTGATCAAAAGAGGAGTTTAGATACAATATCACAATGCAACGTGAACAAACCTGTCCTTAATGGTGACTCACAATGGAAAAACAGGGGCTTTCTAATAGACAGGAAAAAAAAAAAAATCAACTTTGCAAAATTTAGACTTTAGTGCTCACTATGCCATTTGCCTTTATTTTTTTTCCTGCTCCAGAATAACATCCTGCACTCATTAAGTTGGTTCTCAAACCCTTCCAGCAGATTTCAGTGAGTGCAGATTGTGTTTTTAATAATTGGCAATTGATCTAACCAAGGAATGAACAAAGGGTGAAAACACCACCAACTCGCTCCCAGCCCCACATATGCTTCAATGAGCCTACTTCTAACTGAATTGGGGAAATATTTTTCCAGCTTCTAACCTCACTGTGCAAAAGATGTGCAGCTCTTCAAAAGGCTGGCTACAATAAAATGCAAATTATTCAAATATGCAGGAAATTTGGACTGCCATGGGGAGAATGGAATAAGTGGATAACACATGAAGGACTTTTCACAATCGACGTACACAAAATTTTGGAGATTTATGATCTCTAGCACAGATAGCTGTGTTAGCTGGACAATTTGGAGTAATAAATAATGAACCTTTCTGAAAATCTAGAGAGAAAATTCTAAAATTTTATCCACAGACATTTACTGTTGATTAGATTAGCTTATCTGTTCACAGCTCTGGCAGACACAGACCGGCGCTCGCTGTTGAGGCATGTGGAGAGCCCAGAGAACCAGCGCGAGTGACCCCATGACAGCACGGCTTTGGCTCCTGATGGCAAGCGGCGCTTGCCACCACGGCCAGTGGAACAAATGGGATGGAAATAACCTTCCTGACTTGGAGAACTGGGCCACTTGCAACCATTTTTACTGCCTTCTTTTTCCAGGGTAGATGTCCTGCGAGGCATGATGAGCCTCTGCCCTGTCTCCTGGGCGAGTGGTGCTCCCCAGAAGCTAAGTCTGCTCCTCCAGCCCCTGCAGCAGTGTCTGGGAATTCCAAGGGGCTCTGCAGGGGCTCTACGCAAAGACGTCTGTGCTGTGGTAGCTTATACAGCACACCACAAATCATAGTTCTCGCGTGAGTCTTCTTCCTCCAGCTTGACCCTCCTTTCTCACTGTATTTGTACACAAAATACACCCATTCACCCAGACATCTGAAGTCGTTTCCCGGGAGCGTGTCCCCAGCTCCAGCTGGCAGTCCCATCCTAGAGTCAGGCCGGGAGGCACTCTCAGCTCACTGTGGCACCCCATGCCCCGCGCAGCCACGGTCCTGCGCGCCATCCCAGCCCAGCTGCAGAAGGCAGGCCCAACCTGGATCCTGTAGAACACTGCCTTGAATTACCTTTCTGGGTGCTGCCCGGTGAAGGCAGCAGGGAGGCTCCGTCTAGGAGAGGCACTTTTCCAGCGCAGCAGGACCCAGCACCCCCGCTCCTGCAGCGCCGGCCGAGCAGCAGCTCCGCGCCCGCCGCTCCGGGAGCTTTAACAGCTGGAGGGCCGAGAGGTGGGGCTGAGCACGCCCACTCCAGTTCCACCGCCTCGCCTCTCCCACAGGACACGGCTGTGAAAATTCGGCCCCAGTGCCAGGAAATGAAGTAAGGCCTCCTGACGTCAGCGGGGCACTCACCCCTGCGTCGGGGTGGAGATGGAGCCCTGGGACAGCGCTGAATGCGGCTCCGTCGGGCACCTGATAAGGTGCTCCCCTGTCTGGCTCCTGGCACCCAGGGTGGGGACCGCCACTGTGAATAGCAGTGCGTATCTCCCTGCTCCGAGCCCTTTGTGTCTTTGCCCGCTTTCTCGCCAGATAAACTGCAAAGCAGGCGATGAGGAGCTGCGGTGTGTGAGCGGCCCGCAGTGCCAAGCCTGGATCCGGAGATGGGCTCCCGGCAGGTGCTGCGTCTGCTCTGCTCGTCCCTTCCACCCGCTTCTTTCCTGAAAAGGGCAGCTTGGCTTTCCTTGTGTCTCGCTCAGACCAGCCTTAATTTCTGAAGGCTCAGTTCTGCCTGCTCATGAGCTCTGAGTCACTTTGTCCAAATTGCTGGCCCAAACAGTTAATGAGCAAAGGCAATGACAAATTCCCCCTTGCTCTACATTTTATGCCTCTGGTCCGACACACCTATCAGCACAACCCCATGTAAATCCTCGAGTATATCCAATTTGTTTGTGACTTCATTTGTTAATTTAAACATTACTCACTGGGAGTATTTCATTATCCTGATTAAGGAATTGACATCAAGGCCTATTCACATGAAGTACTCAGTCCCTACACACACAGCCCAAAACCTAAAAATCCTCCTCACCTCATGAAGTTTGTGCTCCTTCCCAAAACCAGGGGTGGGGTAGAGCAGCTGCACATGCCTGTGCTGAGGTCTAAGTACCCACAGGTGTCTCATTTGCTTGTTAATTTTGTTTGGTTTAGGGCTTCTGGCTTATTTCTGGTGCTGATCCTTTTTGAATCTCACATGTGGAGACTGCCAAAAAACTCATACAAGAGAGTCCTCTCTTCCACACCCCACAGAAGTACATGAGGACCTGCAGGGATGAGTGGTTCATCCAGTGAAAGGCAACACTCAGTGCAGTCACTGTGGGGTGAGCCATGCTGAGCCCTGAGACAGTTCTTTGTATCCTTCCTACTTTTATTTCAAATAAAATTCTGTGTAAAATCCTGAGGCTTCTTAGGAAAGGACATATCACGTTTCTCTCCATGAAATTAATCTAAACTTTAAAGCAGGTCCTGGGCTTAGTGAGGTAGCCAAGAAGGAGGCAGTTATGAAAAGTGAGAATAGAAAATAAGTAGAAATGGAGAAGAGCTTAGCACCATCTCAGTGGGACCCAACTTGTCTTAGGAAACCATCTCAAGAAGCTTTCAAAGGTCACTGGTCACTATCAGCCTATTTGCATCTTGTCAGAGCACATTATAGACTGCCACCTACTTCCATACATTAGCACAGACACAAAAAACCTCCTGGAATAGACCATGTCAAATTATATCAGGGGAAGAAAAGATAAAAGTAACACAGACGTTTTTCAGTATGCCTGAGAAATCCATGAGAGTCAGTCATCAAACATAACCTGTACTTTCAGAAGGCTAATGGGGCTACATTTAAAAATCATCCCAAGTGATTTTGGAGCCTGAGGGCTGCTGACTCACTGTAGAGTGAGACATGGTGTCCTTGGCTCTCATGAGGTGCCAAGGAGGGTGGAGAGGCACCACTGGTCTACAGGTGTGAGTACAAATGGCACAGTGATCACACCAGAAAGGTGAGATGGCTGTCACCTCCCTTTAGGGATAGGATGTAACCTGCAGATAGAGGCACCTAAATTTAGATGTCTGATGGTTATTACCTAAATGTGAACTGAATGTCTCAGCTCCCAAACAGCCATAAGGTCAGAAGGACTGTCCCAGCTGATTGGATGCAGGTGCCTATTTCTGTGTACACTGAAATGCTCCCAGGTGTGGTTACCTGGGGCTTCACTTTAGTTGCTTGCACACCAGCACAGCATCATTTGAGATGCCCCAGTGTCTCCTGCTCAACCTCCAGTGACCACTGCAGGAGCACATAAATTTCCCATACTTCCTCTATCAGACCTGGCAGATGTTTTGGATACCCTTAGGCATCTCAAATCACCTTTGTAAGAGCAAATGGATCAAGTGCTCAGTCTCCCTGGCTGTTTCAGATTTGAGATGGCCAGCTGATATGTAAGTACTTAGTCCACTATAAGGACTTAATTCTGATACACCAGCATAGATAGTTAATTGAAGATGCTGTAGCTCTGTTACCTGTTACTCAGTGAACAGCATAAGGATGGCATATAAGATACAAGAGCTGTGGGAATCAATCCTTCTGGAGCATTAATTCACTCTAACAACACAGATCCCAAATGACCCTATGCAGCAGAGTATAGGCAATCAAATTGACTCCTAGGTGTCTACAGAGCAGACTTCTTCATTGGAGGCAGTCATGTGGATTCCCACTATAGCTGGCGGAGAGAAAGGGGCACTTCCAGGATAGTTGCAATTGATCTGCTTCAAGACAAACCAAATCACACCTCAGAACTACCTATTTTTTTCCAATAGAGATGGAGACAAGAGAATGTTATAGATCTTTACACTTGACAGCTGAATTGCATAGCAAATTTCCAAAATAATTTAAATACAATCCAGTAACAAAATGCTGGCAATGTTGGAAGTTCCTTTAGGTGGGAGGATGTTGGTAGCAAAACTGCTTTCTTTGGCCATATTTCAGCCCTGGACAAGCAAGCTGGCTTGTGGGAAGGATAGCTGACAAGGAGAATCAGGGACAGCAGCAGGGTCTGACCCTTTTGGGCAACAGGCACCCACAACTCCAGTTCTCAAGCAGCAGGATGAGGGCTGGGCTCTGCCCCTAAGTCAGCTCTGCTCCCTGCCCCTTCTTGCTGCTGGCATTGCTTGGCTCTGCTCCCTCCTGCGGGGTGGGAGTGCCCAGTGCTGCTCAGTGCCAGCCATTCTCCACTGGCTTCAGTGTCACAGCAAATGGCAGAATGCTGCAGCCCCCTCAGCTCAGCCAGGCATGGGGAAGGAAGCATGTCTGGGAGGTGCAGGGACTGAGATATCATCTTTTATTAAGACAAGTAATAAGGCAAGCAGATGCCTGGGGAGAGATGGTGCATGGCGCTCTGGAATGTGTCTAAATAACATGTTTATGTTTGGCCAGTGATATTGGCTGCTTTGTGAATAGGTTTGTGGCATTCCTTCTGCTTAGCTACCTGTGCACAACAGATAACTTAATAACATAAGAACAGCCTTTCTCCCTGAAAAACATCCCCCTGCCAGTACTTATCACAGTCATCCTGAGCTAACATTACAGCAAGCTCCATCCATTTTCTTAATCTTTAGATCAATTCAGGTATAAACATTATGGCATCCTTGGAAAGAGCCTGGCACAGGGATGATGGGTCTTCAGCCAGCCAGCTCAGGGCACCATTGCTTTAGACAGGAGACAAGACAAGGGAGGGAGTGTAATTTCTGGAAAGGGACATGTGGGATTTTTGCATAATACTGGACTTTCTCCTGGGTGTCCTGTCCTTGAATCCCTCATGTTCTGGCTTTGAAAGCATGTATTCAAGGATTATCAAAAACTCTAAGACTCTAAGAGTTGAATAGTTTTCCTTTGGAAATTAAAAGCGTTGAACCAAAAAGTAAATATTATGCAAAATAATTGCAAAAGAAACACATTCTGGTGTCGTTCACAGCCTTTACTTTTCTCTGCAGCTATCAGTTATTCCAAACTGCATGCTGTGCTCTGTGCCACTTTCAGTCTTAGGAAAAATAGAAACATTTCTGGTATGTAACAATGCTTTGCTTTCTGTGATGATTGCTGCCTCCTCTTAAAGAGGTTCCCTTCTTTAAATGAGCAGGTTTTGGCCAACTCCTTTCTCTTCCTGCCTCCTAAATGCCCTAGTTCCTGGTACAGAACTTTCATTTACTGGGAAAGGGATAGATTTGGTCAAGGAAAGGACAAGGAAACTTATTAAAATATTGAAATAAATGTTAGTGAGTATATCCTATATACAGAAGCTTTCAAACCTGTGAATTAACTGTTACAGCATTCCTAATTGGTGCAGCATTCCTGTGAATCAGGCTGCATACAAAAACGACCCTGCTCAATAATATGGAAAATTCTTCTTTACTGCTTCTGGATCAAACACCTCCACAATAGCACAAAGAAAAGCTGAGATCCAACATATATCACTCCTCTCTTCTAGACTTCATCAGAAAAGAAAAAAACAAAAACATTGATAGGTATTGGATTATTTTTTATCAACAAGCTTCTTCATGCAAGTACAGATCTGTGTCCCCCTGCAGCCAGCATAAAAGCTGGCATAAACTCAATATTGTCTCTCCTGGATAAATTATCAAAGATATAGTGGTGTTTATATGTTTAATTAGACACATCTGGTTGGACTTGATGATCTTGTAGATTTTTTCCAACCTTATTGATTCTATGAAATGGATATGTACAAGTCTGCTACTGACTGCAGAACCATGGCCTGGGTAGAAGCCAGCAGTTATGGTCAGTGTGTGTGCAGACTAACCTTTAATCAATGCTATGATTTTTCTTGACAGAAATAAGTATCAGGGGAGAAAAATGCAAGGAACAATTATAAGTTAAGGTAAAGTAATTGAATTCACAGCCTATTGATCCCAAATATTTTCTTACAGTTTAGAGCAGGTCCCCAGGGCAGGCAGTTCTTGTTCTGAGTGTCAAAAATCCCAGTGTCATCTCCTGGAGCTGGAGAGTTGCTGAGGAGCCATGTGAAGAACCACAGTGGGAATCTTAGTCAGGCTTCAGGAAAATGTAAGCCAAGAACATAACACACAGTGCTCTGGTGCCAGCTCTACTGAGGGATGTCTTGCTGCAGTCCTGGGAGAAAGAGCTTCTCATCTGTACAGTTTCTTCTGGGGTGCTAGGGGCTTGGCAGCAAAGCTCAGGGAACTCCATCTGCCTGCTCTGTTCCACAGACACAGCCATCTCCCAGGAGCCATGGGCATTAGAATCTGTGGGTGCTCGTGATTTGAGGGGAGATGGTTTGTATTCCTGTGGGTTAGAGCTGGAGACTGTTAGAAGTGCCAGGACAGTGCTTACCTGACAGAAATGCCAGTGAGTAATAGTTACCAGATTATATATAAATGACTTATAAATCCAATGCCTCACTTCTGCTTGATGGTTCACTCAAGATAAAGTTTGTTGCTTGGCCCTGATTATAGATGACCATAAAACTTGTCAGATATCTTGAAGGGCTGCTCAAGGCCTCACTCAGATGTCAGCATCCATCAGGAGAGTACTAGCTTGATCCATGCTCAAATCCTTCCCTAGCTCAGTGTGCGTATGCCAAAAAGACCACTACAGCCTCGCAAATGCTGAGATAAGAGAAAAGCAAGGATGCGTGCTTTTATCAGGCTAGGGCTAGGGCCATGTTTTCAGCATGCACAGAATGCCTTTTCACTCAGATCCTGAGGACTTCCCTCCCTGTGGCAACCCAGGAGCCTGGGGAAACACTTGGTTTCTGGCACAGGTAGATGGTTTGCCCAGGAAGCCTGGACATCTCATGCACAGATGGCAGTGGATCCAACCACTGCTGGGGAAGCCCAGATGATTGCTTAGGACGCTCATCCTGGGTAGGGGATGAAGCTGGCTGGGCAACAGAGCTCAGTATCCTCCATTTAAAAGGCCAGCATATTGCTGGCCACCCTCTTTTCACTTGGCACAAGATTATGCATGCAGGTCTCCTTCCACTGTTTTCTCTATCACAGTGTGTATTGAGGCAAGTGAGTTGCTCTTCCAGTTTTGATGACAACACAGACACAGTATCCCCAGATACTGCCTCACTGGAGGGCCAGGACTGCATTTCAGTTCTTTACTCCTCCCACCAAAACTCTTTTCTTAAATGATTCTCTTAATGCAGTTTTGCCAGAAGTGACCAGTTGTTGCATCAGTATTAAGGTCTCTCAAGTTTCTTTCCACCCTACTTGCTAATCACAACTGATGCTTTATGAAATCTCTATCTCCCAAGCATCACCAGAGACACTGAGCTCCCTAAGGGACATACCAACAACATGGGTGTGTTTCAGAGGCCTGATAGCATTCCTGTTGGCTTCTGTGAAATGAGGCCTCTTTCTGCAGTTTCTGCCTCATTTTGGCAGGCACACACCCAGACAAACACACACATACCTGTGCGCAAGCACACACACCCTGCCGGCAGCCACACCCAGCCTCGCACTGCCTGCCATGCTTTGGCCTCTGTGGCTGCAGTCTACTAAAACTAGATAAAAATGCAGGAATTGCAAGGTGTGAGGGTGCTGTTGGTGGAAGTGGTAGCTAAGAGAGGGAAGAGCAAGAGAAGGCAATGACAGGCCAGGAGTGGAAGTGGCAGTCAGGCAGGTTGAGAAAGAGAACGGGCAATCGCAAGCCAGAAGCATCACTGAAAATGGTTTTCCATAGAAAATTCACTGCAGGATATGCAGCACATCTATCTATTGTTCCTCTGCAATAGGTCTCCTTTGCTTTGGGACACCAGATCCAAAAGATGTGCACTCTTTAAATGCTATCTAGTTCACTAGCTCCACTTTTTAAAGATAGAGCACTTGGGGCCATAGATTTGTATTCTAGCCAGAGAGATTAAGTACCTGAGAACTGAAGTGGAGGCCTAATGTAATCCATTTAATTATTCTCCCTTTAAATATTTCACAATAAAGAGTGGAAATCTCAAAGAGATAAGTTAACTGAAAAACGCAATCTGTGCACAAAATTCCTTCTATTATTAAGTTTTCTGATTCATGCAAAGAAAAAAACAATCCCTTAAATATATAGTCTTAAACACTCACACACAGATACTCCTCCTCACTCATTTGACCAAAATTTCATTATTCTACTGAAAGTTCAGGTGGAAATTTCCACTGACAATTCAAACCAGCTGTCAGAACTCAGAAGTGTCTCTTCATCTGCTGATGGGATAGTTTCCTTGTCTCACCTCACAGCTTCATTTAGCTCCTCTCCTGATTTCAGATAGGCCTGTGGAAATATTTGCTATCGCACATTAGCTATGGTCACTAAAGATATTGTAAACTTGACATGTTTACAATGACAAGCAGCAATATTGGATTAGAAAAGAGCATTAAACTGTTAAATGTAAACTTTCCAACTTGATGTTGTGCCCAGGACTAGGAGAAGGCGAGATCTGAACTAGACAAAAAATACAACTGATTGCCATGTCCCTGACATTAATTATTTTTCTTCCAAACTTCTTGACAATCCAGGAGCTCCCCTAAGCTAGAGGGAAGAACATCAGTGTGCAGTCATTATTAATAGCCAAATGCAGAGGACTGGGCTGAAATAGAGAAGGCTTACAAACCTTATCTAAATGGCTTGCAGTATGAAGAGAAAGAGGTCCTGTGCAACCATTTGGACCAGTACTGCCAACCAAAGGAGCCCCTTTCTGGCTGTGCTATGCTTCTTTCCTGGGCCACTTAGCTGGCTACTGGGTCTGATGGACAAGCCTCCCATGGGAGCCCCTGGACTCCCTGTTGTTCTCCAGACCCAGCAGCCCTGGCTATTTTGCTTGGCAAACAAAAGCGACGCTGTAAGTGACAGCCATACCCCAGGGAAGGGTTGAGTGGAGATTTAATTGCCAATTAACATCTTCAGAAATGCAACCACAGCTTCAGCTAATGGTATGAGAAATCCAGGAAAGCATCAAAGATGAGGAATACTTCTTGGTGCGTGCATGATAAGCCAAAGAGAAGCTTTGCCTCTGCAGCAGGTTCTTCTCTTCCAAAGTTGTTGCATTGCCCGATAATCCCTTCCTTTTTCATTATGAACAAACTGCTATAACAGACACTTGTTTTCAGTCATGAAATACCAACTGGAACACAAGTAGTTCTCTATAAAAGGCTATATATTGCTTTTTCCAGGAATCCCTGGCTGCAGACTGGACCTCAGCAAGGATAAGACCCATCAGCTTTTGGGCACCAGGTAGTGTTACAAATTTTAGCACAGACCTTCTGCTTAGCACACAACATATCCCACTATGTGGCATGAACTAATTTGAAAGAAAAAAGCCTGTGCTATATGTGAATGATGGGATCACACCCACATATGCTATGGATTTGAGCAATATCATTGCTCCAAGGGCTTTATCTAATTACAGAGCTGTGATACACATGGGATTCCTGTTATCATGAGATTTTACAGTACATGAGATTTTCCCTCAGTCAGAACTGAACACAGACAGTAGATCTGAAGCTGTGTTGAACCAGAACTGAACCAAACCAACTTCAGTTCTACTTAACAACTCAAATAAGAACTAAATCCAGGCTCTGATGATTCACCTGTCTGATCAGCAGTGTGCTCTCACTAGAGGTAAAGGCAAAGAAAAGTAGCAATTCACATGCATGATTCTGCCAAACAAAGCATACATTCTGGATGTATTACATGGCAATCTGGTTTCTTTATCAGCATCTGTTAACAGTCCTGTTCAAATTTAAAAAAAAAATTCTGCTATTTTGTAACAGTTGATAATCCCCAGTCTCCAGAGTGGTTAATCTAGATGTGTGCATGGTTAAAACTTCTGCTGGCCAATTTAAATGTGACTTTCTTAACTACTAATTTGTAATTATGGAGGAGAACAATGACACTGTTGAAACTACTACTGCTTAGAATGTATCCTAACCTTGCAGGACAGCACAAAATTTTGATTGTTTTGCCCTAAATCTAACCATCCCTCTTGTAATTTATCAAAGAGTTGACTACTACAATTAATGAGTTGAAACAAGTTGTTGAATATAAATAAACCATCTTTTCCTAACAAACAGTATTAATTAATTAACAAAATTAACATTAATTAACAAGAGACTTGCCTAGAGAGCCCAACAGAATCTCTGTTACTTTCTATCATTCTTGTTATAGATAAACACAAGTATCTGGTATAAAGATGCTTGTTTGGTATCTTCTAGAGCAACTGGAAACAGAGATTCCAGCCAGTTCCTTAACAATTGAGGTGGGATATGCCTGCAGGTGTGCAATGGAGGAACCTCTACCTGCACAGAGGTTGTAGTAGCTTCCTCTGGCAAGAGGCTTCAAGGCACAGAAGTGTTTCCTGAACTACCATTAAGATGGGGAGAGCCACGTTGGAACGACTGAGGCAGCTCACATCTTTCCTACGCTCTGGAAAACAGAAGCAGAACAGAACTGAATGCAAACAGCTTGGGCAGACACCTGTTAAACAGACAGGAGGAGAGTTTGCAGGACCATATTGCAATGCAGAATGAACAGCAAAGCACAGAAACAGCCCTGTTGAGGGGGCTTGGCTGCAGGCTACTTGGGGGGGGCAAGGCTGGGGACAAGCCAGGAGTGCAGAAGGTGCTTAGAAAAGGGGAAGCATACATGAGACTTTCATGGTGAAGGAAGGGATTTAAACATGTAGAAGAGAATAAAAGCTGGTGTGAGAAGATTGGAGGTCCCAAAAAAACACCGAATAGTGGAAGCTTACTAATACAACACATTCTGGGACATGCTGAGCAAGAGGAAATCTTGCCTGAGAAGAATCTCAGCAGAACTCAGCAGGTCGGTGCTAGCTGAAGAAACAAAGCACATCATTATCAGTTAATTATGTGAAGGGAAGCCTTGGTCAATGCTTCCAAAGAAACAAGTCAGTCCATGTGGAAAAGCCTGAAGGCAGGGAGGGTAGCTGCACTCAGGCACTTGTGGGCAGAGAGGCTTCCTTACTCCAGCCAGTGCAGGGAGATTCCCTGTCCCTCAGTCACAGGAGAGGTGGTTCCCCAACTTCATGTACCTGCAAGCATCACTGTCCCAAGATACCAGTCACTGAATGCTTCCAAAGCTTAGTGGAATCCCTTGGTAAGCCTTATCTAATCAAATGATGGGAGCAGACTGGGTAATGATGCAATCTGGCAAGACAATTCAGGAGAGCAGAAAGATGCAAAGTATGTCTCTGGGATTCTGCCAACTGCAGAGCAGGCAGGGTCACCTGCTCTGGTGTACCAGCACCTTGTGTGTCAGGCAGTTCTGGTTTCTGCCGCGAGGCTCAGCCCATCGCCCACACCAGGCACAGAGAAAAGCCTTCCAGCCGAAGCAGAACCCAGGGCAGCACAGAAGCTCACAAGCTGTTTCCCTCTATACAGAATTCATTTTACGGCTCACAGCTTCTAGTTTTAAGGCTCATGGCTCTACTTTGGCACAGCAAGCAGAAATGTACATATTTGTCTGCCATCATGAGAGCAGAGGAAATGAGTATCCAGATCACAGAAGTCACTTCAAAGCAAGGTCACTCAACCATGGCTGGCTTCAGGTCTCTATCTGTCAAAAGTCTTTTCCCACCAAGAGAGATAACAACTTCATCCAAACTCACTATCCTGCTGGAAAAGAGGGCTTCTCCACCCATCAGTCCTCCTCTTTATCCCTGTATTTTCATGTGTCAATAACTTACAGCACTATCTTTTCCACAGACTTCAGCATATTTTTGGACATTAACCCACAAGCCATTTGAGGCACAAAAGTATCCCCACCTGCACATTTTTGTGCTGTCCATATAACTTGATAATACACAGTCCTGTAGATCTCAGGTGGTCAGAGAAATAAAGGGCTAACAAAGCTGGACACTTCCAGCTGAGGCTGCCCTGGCCTCAGTAGTGGGGCAAAAGTAGTGGAAACTAAAGAACATGACAAAGGAGGAGAGTTCTCAAAGGTTTTAATATGTTTATTCTGACTGGCAGAGGACAGGCCCCGGTTCAGGGGCTCCACCTTCCTTTTCAAGAAAGAACAGAGCAATCAGCTTTCCAAAGGGCTACTTATGGAAAAAAGAAAAAAAGGAAGCCTTATGGGCTGTATCTGTAAGATACAAAGACATTCACCAAAGATTTAATTGATACCATGCCCTCCAGCAAGCTCCCTTGCAAAACAGATTCGTCAGCAACAGAAAGTTAACAGGGCACTTGCAGTAGTCAAGTCTTCCCCTACATTTGCTGCTTTTACTAAATCTGCAAGCCACAATTTTCTGCTATAGGATTTTCAGAGGACACAGCAGTCACATAATCACAAACAGTCCTTGCAAATAGAAGAGCAAGACTAGTGAGAGTGATTCCCCCCACATCAGCTTAATGCAACCCTGATGGGGAGGGAATTTCCACACTAATGATAAACTCTTCATCAGACTGACCGGTGGCAGCATTTGAAAGAGGAGGGAATAGCCTGGTATACAGAGAATGGATCTTCAAGAAGTCATCCTCTGAACTAGACAGAAACAGTACAATTGGAGTATAGAAGTCATATCTGAGCGGCAGCTTTGGAAGAACCAAAGGGTCACAGAACACTAGCAGGTTTTTTGCAATGAAGAGCTTTCTAACAAACTTATCCAAGATGAGAAGGCCCGGCTACAGCCAGCCAGATAACCTCACATCTGTCTGTGCTTATGTCTCAATTTGATCTTAGAGAGAACATTGTAAACAATCTTTTTCTGACATTTCTTCCGCTGATCTTTTATAACCATTCCTCACTATGTTGTCCATTTTGGACAGAACAGCCTTTTTCATTTTTAAAAGTTTGCATTTTTAACTAAACTCTTTTTGAAAATTGAGAAGGCGACTCCAAGATTCCTAGATGATACTGAGGAAATTCTCACCAATGGGTGAAGGAAGACTAAACTAAGATACAAGTATATCCCTTGAGTGTATCCAGTGGAAAATAGCTCAAAGCTCTGCTTCGTGTTGTTGATTGTGTTTGGAGAAGACTAATCCTTAATGACCAAAGACAGCCTTTGGCAGGCACCAGGGTAAAGGCTTAAGAAGCCTGTAAGCATGCACATGAGCAGCAGTAATAGGATATCACTCACTTGTGGCAAATCTATCATTCTGAATACATATTGAAGGATAAGAAGCATTACTTCCCTGCTGATGATATACCAAGCACAGAAGCTGTCAAGGATGGATCAGGCTGGGTATTTCCTGTTATAAATTTCCTTCAACTGAGCTACAGTTAAGACAGAAGACCAAGTATATGCAATTACATGGATGACTCTGGGGTACCTTAATTTCTGTTGCTTTAAATAAAACTGAATGATCCTTCACACATTCTTTCCTAGGCTTGCTCCATGGATCCTTACATTGCTGCTGAAGGAAAGGAGGTACTTTTGTGACTCCAGCTCTTATTTGCAAAAGACTTTCTCCTACATTGAAGCGAATAAATTTCATGCTTTAGGCTTATTAATGGGATGGAGCAAATGTTGAAAAACACACAAAGGAGTCCTTTTTTCTGGAAGCCTGCATAACCAAAGCAGTTCACCCTTATCATACAGTCCTCCATCTATATCACACAGATAACCTGCAGAGCAAGTTCTGCTATTTGCTTTCCTTTACACAGAGGCATGTTTGTGAGTGAAAAATTTGAGCAGGATTAAGGGGGGAACTTAAGTCCAAATGGGAATAAATGCCAAAAAACTTGCCTTCCTTGAAAATATCAAAAAGGGAGGAGGAAGTGATGGACAGAAGCAATGGTGTCTGTGAGACACAAGAAAAAACTTTTCCCACTTTTTGCATAGGAAGCCCACATTACATTTCCCTTTCCTCAGGAACCTTTACAAGCACTAAGCCCAAAGGAAGGCAGAAGCCTTTTACATGAGTTCTATCCCAACTTTATTGTAGAGAGAGGCAACAGACCACCACACACATTTCTGCAGTGATGAGTATCTTCCTGAAGAGAAGGCAAAGTTAAAGAGCTCTCTTACCTTTGGGCATGCAAAATTACCCTGTGTTAAACTCTATGAAACACAGCTTCAGGCTTGTAGGTGCTTCCATGAAAAAGTGTTGAACAAGCTCCAAAGGCATCCACCCTTCCCTGAGGACCTACAATATCAACACCTAAAAACTGCACAGTGCCACTGTCTTCTATTGCACAACTAGGCATGACCTTGGCACAGTCCAACACATCCTACCACAAGGCATGATGGATACTCGATTACCATGTTCAGGAAGGCAAACACTGGTGCCCCAGGGGGGCTTTGGAAGCAGAGAGAAAGTATTATTGTCATCACCCTAAGTTTCTGTATTTGAAAGGTCCTCGGGAAGAGATAGAGCACTGGAGGCATGGCTGTATTCATCCTTGGACCAGAGATCAAGTAACCATTTCCATTTCTTAGGTGCCAGAGGAACAAAACTTCCTTAGTTCTCCCTTTTAAATGTTGTTATTCAAAAGGAGCTTTCCTAGTCAGACCATGAGAAAACGCCATCTGAAAACTAAGAAAGTATCTTTTAACCTTTTATTTTTAAAGTTCAGGAGTTAACTCCAAATCTTGGGATTCTGTCAGAAACTCATATTCCCATTCTCTGTGTTTACAATTGTTGGGGGCTCCCCCCCTCAAAAAAAAAAAATCTACTAAGAACATAAAGAAGAGGAGCAAGAATTCAGAATGACTACATGAACTACATCTGGCACCAAAGCTGGATTTTTACAGCACTTACTCTGCAACATTTACAATAATTAATTTCTCACTTGAATGTTTACAGAAGCTCCTTACATGTCATTGCAGGCAAACAACAACTTCACATTTTTACATCACCAGAATGGTTGGTGCATGCCTGTGTCTTTCACGGGTCATGCAATGAATTCCATTCTTTTTTAGGTATGTCAAGAGCTTTTAAGTATCTTTATTATTTTCCTTCTTCTGTGCTTGGTTAAACTGTGAATTTTTACTAACTTCGGTCCTGATTTGTAAACTAAGGCCTTCCAGATTGCCAATAACTTCTGTGAGCTCCTCCTAAACCGAGACTTCTCAGCACAAGTTAGTGGTGCTGCTAGAAAGTCATGGCATTCAGCTCTCCCTCTTTAGTTATCTCTACCTTTCTGGGGGCAGGGGGACAGGTGGGCTGTCAGGCCCTTGAATGAGTTAATGCATGCCTCATTATTTTTAGAAGATTTAGGCTCAAGCTGCTGCCACAGAAAAAGGCCCTGGATTACCCACTTTGGTTCCTAGCTGTGCTTTCTGGCCCATGCCTTCCCTTGCAGCACCTGGGCAGGAGGTGCCTGGCACTGGGGAAAGGATATGGCCAAATCCTTTTCAGATTGGTCAGTTCAATGAGGTTCTGTACTGGACCACTTGGGTGATTGCAGGGACTGCTACTATTTTGCAGCTATTGTCACTTATATTGAAGTTAGTTAGCCACACTAAAATCCATGTTTAATTTTACTTCTCCCCTCACAAGAGTTGACCCACTTCTGTTAGCTCTAGAACATTTAATGAAAGACACTCTATCCCTACTTGTTATTGCCCCAAGTACTCAACTACACAGTACTAAAAATCAAAACCATAAAACATAATTTAAAACATGTATTACATATAGAAATAGTCACTTTCTCATTATGGACTTTGGAAGTGCAGAACTGTTTCAACCTGCAAACATCCCCATTGAATGTTTTTTGAGAACACAGCTTTCATTGAAACTTTACCTGAGTTTCAACCATAAAAATATGACAAATTGTGTTAGCACAATCCTACCTTACATCATGCTAAGGTTAATCCTCCACTCAGCTCCCTGCTGTGTGAAACTCCAGAGGGTGCAGGGGTGTGCTTCAGAACTGCCCCTCAAAAGCCCTCCTGACTGAACAAACACACTGGCAGCAGTTGTTGTATGAAAGTATGCAGCCACGTGCATACCAACACGGGTCTTTTCTGAACATTTATTCAGAGAGAGACAGGTCTCACTTCATTCTTTTCCTCATGTTTCATTAGATCAGCTAGAGATTTTGCTTTAGACTGGCTGCAAATTCTGTTTTGCCCAAATACATCTCCGGACACTCCCTATTCCACTTCAGTTATAAAAACACCCTCAGACCCAGCCCCCCTGGAGTAGCCACAATAAAGAAACCATTTCCTGCCCCTCCAACCTGTTGAGATATTTTTAGTTGAAACTGAATGCACATACCTGTGGCAGGTGAGGCACCAGTAAGAATGGGTGTGGTGAGACCTTTGCTTTTCTAATGTCAAGTGCTTCTACAGCTTGTCATTCCAAATCCAGGGAGGTGGCCAGCTGTCTAGTCACTCCTCTCAATCAGGCTCTGTACTCTTTCACAAGGAGCAGCTCTCTTTCTCTCCACCAATATTCTTGCTACTACAAGAGGGATAATCTTTGACTCCATCAAAGGACAAGACATCCCCTCTGCTCTTGCAGGCCTCCAAATAGGAAGAACACAGTGAGATGCTACAGACTCAAACAACCTGAAAGGAATTCTGAAAGGAATGACTCTGCCCTACCTCCACCAGCAGCCTACCTCCTCCTGCAAAGTGCCCTTCACTTCACTTTACAAGATTGGTTCAGGACTGACTCTGCATCCCATCCATTACAGAGCTGGGAATAACACTCGATACCTTTTCCAAGGAGCCAGGACTCTCAGAGAGATTTAAGCTTCCTTTGCTTATACTGGAACCAACCCTATCCTGCCTGCAAAGAATAAGAGATTTTGTTCAAGCACCCAGCAGGACAGCTGGGAGTGCGCCCTTGCTCCATGGGGAACAAGCACTTTCATCTCCACCCATATTATCACTCATTTTGTTCTCTCTCTGGTGCATTGTAGGCTGTTTCCTCTTATCTGTGTAGTTTGCTACCAAAGGGCCTGTAAAATGAACATGTTCTCACTTATGGGCTTTTACCCCTGCCCCTCTGTGCTAGGACCTGGAGAAGATAAACACTTTCTCCTTTACACAAAGGCTCTTAGCAGTGAACATACCCAAGATTTGTACACTTACAATCTGCCACTGACTCAAGACCATTTTAGAGCTATCAGGCTTGAAGATATTAGGGTGATTTAAGTAAACTGCTACAACATAAATAGAGTGAGAACGCTGGCACTCTTTTTGCTCCAAACAGTATCTCGGCTCCCCATGAAAAAAGACCTGTTTTCTGGCATTTCTTTGCAAAATGTGCTGCCTGTAACAAAAGTGTAAAAGCATTCTGACTAGCATACATGTGGATTCTAGATTTATGCTGACAGTGTGAAATAACCACTGTGCTCATCTTGACTACTGCAATAGTTTCTGCTTTCCATTTAGATCTAAAAAGGACTATTTTGAATATTGTTTTTCACATAGCACAAAATCCAGTTTATGAATGCTTCTACTGGACATTAATTTTTCATGTTTTCAGTAAATTTACATATGCAGGAGCTTCTCACTCTTCTCTGCCTACCAGCAAGGAACATCCTGTGTGAAAAATTTTATTGTCAATGAGAACGAGCAGTAACCTTCTGGTTTTATATGAAGTACATTTATCTCATCCTTGCTAAAGTCTACTTATCTGGCATGGAACACTGCCTAAGAGTAACAAAATTCCCTGCCTAGGGAAACAAAGAGCATTCCAGGATACCTGTTTTTCTGCATCTCCCAGCTTGCGAGTTGCTATCCCATGTAAACACCCCCATCTTGTGTTCACTTTTAAGTACTACGAGAATCGACCACAAAAACCCCACCCAAAACCCAGACCTATCCTTGATGGTGTCAATCATTAGCAGGTATCGGATCGAACTCCAGGCAGTGAATGTTTCATCCTGCTGAAGCTTGTTCTCTCTGTGCTGGACTGCTCTTCAGCTGACAAATCTACACTACTGATGTCACATCTGAATTGCCAGGATTGACCCAAGAAGAAAAACTTCTGGCAAAGCTGATAGACAAAGTGAACAGAAGAGGTCAGTGACAAGACAAGGAAAAACAGGTAGTGTTAAAATTAAGCAAAATATATTTTGAGTTCTCAATGTAACACATCACCAAGGCAAGGCCATCACAGCTGTGCTGTGAAAATTCAGTCACTTCTTTTTAACTATTTTCTCTTTCTTCTGACAGATCTGACTCCAGATACGCTCAGTGAGATTGGACAGTAGGACGGGCTGCAGCAGCGCAAAAGATGCACTCACACTGCACTTCATAGTGAATGAGCAGGGCCAGACCACAGCTGCTTCTAGGCCAGACGTGATGGTCTGATGGTGTCTCTGAAAGGAAAACTGGTACCATGGTACCAACATTGGCCAAGCTCAGTCTGTAGCTGGTGAAGAAGAAAAGTGGGTTTTTTCCTCAGGGATTGCCAAATTTCATATGTAGTTCTGAAAAAAAATCCACTGGCGATGGCTTGGTAGACTGTTTTTGATAGCTCAGATAGCCATCAAGAGGGAAAATAAAAAGGTCTGTTCAAATACCAAACTAGAAGGCTTTCCTTTTCTTCTTTTTCCCTCCTGCCACCTTATTCCTGACACCAATAGCCTCTTCTGTGTCATCATCATCGTTCCGAGATCGCTTCTTCTCTCCCTGCTCCCGCAGCTCCTGCAATGCAAGCAACAGTTTGACCCAGAGTCTGGCACCTGAAGAAATTTAGACTACAACAGCAAGGACAGGGTCAAAAAGCCAGCACCCACCATTCGAGCAAGCCTCTGGGCCTCAGCTACACGCTCTGTCAGCATCATAACTTCTTCCTCTTGCATGGGGAATGCTGGCAGCTTCTTGCCAATCAGGTGTTCAATGCGCTGGAACAGCTCTACATCATACCTGAGGAAAGATAAGACACCAGCTTGAATCAGCCCTCCTGAGAAGGGCTCAGCTGTCACCACTCACAGACTTCAGTCCTTACCTCCAGCCCACAGATACTGTTAGTTTGAGCTGATGGTCTCACAAGCCATTTGGCATGGCTTCTCCGATTTATTCAGCTCATCTCAGTTCAGAAGTATTTGGTACAGATTTTCTTTTTAGGCAGATACTTCAGTGTTTATAAAACACCCTCAAAGTTACTTAAACCTGCATTATATATTTTAAAAATATATAAATATATTGTATAGTCTGGTTATAAACTGCTCTGCTCAATGAATGCCTGCTTCTAGAATTTTTCTAGACTTTCCTCCCTCCCCACCCTGGACTTTGAATTCTCTCCCCTTTAACTAAATAAAACCAACTGGCACTTCAAAATGAAAAGCAGTATTTTATTCTCACCCAGGATAAGGTCAGATATTTTCTGCTCTGAAACACAGCTGGAAAGAGTAAGTCTGTTATGTTTTATCACTTACTGTGTGACAAAGGTGATAGATTTGCCAGATCTCCCAGCTCGAGCTGTTCTCCCAACACGATGAATGTAATCCTGGAAAGAATTTTCGTGATAAGCAATAATATATTTTCTCCAAACATGGAACGGATCTTATGGCAAATCAGCCTATATATTTGCTATTCAGGAAAGAACAAGAGAAGGTCAAGAACATACTGCCAGCATTAAATGCTCAGGAGGGTGTGCAGCACCAGATTTTGAGAAGAGGCCTAAGTGGAGGCACAGCTTCAGTTTTAACATTTGAATTCTCTCTTTCTAAATAGGAAGACCAAATCCAATTATTCCAGACTGCAGGATAAAAGTTGCAATACATGACCCTTGCCAAGAATTCACTCTCACTTCCTTGGAAAGCTAATATTCACAGTGACCCCATGCCTGCATTTTGAGTCTTGGGCTCTAGTGCTCTGCATAGTGCATCTTCCAGAGAAACTCTCTGACAAGCAGACTTAAACCTGGCAAGCAGGATGAAAGAGAGGATGATTGAGAATAATTTATTTAGAAGAGTCTGATCTATCAAACATCTTTGGTCAATATGGTTCTAGGCTGTTCTCCAGGTTTCATACTACATTATGGAATTAAAATACTCCCTTCTTCATAGAGGATTTGCAGAGAGAGGATTGTAAGAAAGGATATGTTCTATGGGTTAGATGAGAGAGAAAAGCACAAAGACCACAATAACACCATTCAAGCTGCTGCCCCCACCATTTTTTTTTTCTTACTTTCGTGCCATTACAAAAGGAATGTCTTCAAAAGACCTACCACACTTTCTGCTGTTTGCAAGGCACAGTATTTTAATCACTGTAAGCAACAATAGCAATTCCTGAAGTGCAGGTTAATGGTATGCTTTCTGGAACTAAGCTGGCAACACTGTCATATAACTGAGATAGTCCCATACTTTCCATACATAGAGTTGGTAACTTACTTCCTTTTCCTTTTGCGGTACTTTTGTGATATGAAGACGAGACATATTAAGGACACCTTTTTTAACTAAATGCTTGCTGAATGTCATAATCAGAGAATCTTTTCTTTTTTAAACATAAAATATGAAGGCAGACCTGCATCATGGACACGGAAATGACTACATGAAACTAGTAATACATTAAAATTATTTTCAAAGCTCTTTAATATAAAAAGGCAAAACATACAGCCTGAGCAGAAATGCAAACACACAGAGCGTTCCTTACTTCCCCTCTTCACTTACAGGATCACTTCTACAACCCAGGCCGTGAGACCATACAAACAGAGATACCAACTCAATAGCAGAGGCTGAACTACACCTTTCAGTGTACAGAATCATGAATCAGGCTTCCAGCCAGCAGAACAGAGGAAAGATTCTCCGTTCCTTTGTCTATCTGCTCCCAGTGACCAGAAGCTCTCAGCTGGGACACAGACAGGCTTACCTTAGAGTGTGTAGGAATATCGAAGTTTATCACCACATCCACATGTGGGATGTCCAGACCTCTGCTCGCAACATCAGTAGCCAGCAGAATAGAACGTGCCTTTGCCTTGAACTTGTTTAGAGAGCCCAAACGTTTATTCTGGAAAAAGGATGAAAAGGGAATGAGAGAATAACATTCATTCTAGTTAGCTCTTGTTAAAATACTGGCACAAAAGAACTGGTGAGAAACTAGTCAAAAAATTTCACTTCTCTAATTTATTTTTTCAAGTATTACAGAATCAGTGGCAGCATTCATGTTAGGCAAATTTGTATGATCAGTCCAGTCCACTAACTGTGAATACTCCTCCTGCAAGGCAGGTGCAACTCTGTGTGGTGCAGCCCATTTCCCAAGCCCCAGGCCCCTTGCCTACTCTGTTCTGTGGGTTCATGCCCATACCTGACTCATCTGCCCGTGCAGGGGAATGGCAGTGAACCCCAGGTTGCGGAGCAGTAAAGCAGTCCTCTGAGTATTGTTACATGTACTACAGAATATCATGAAAGAGTTACCAGCCAGTTCATTCAAGATATAAACCAGGTAGCTGTCCTGTAAAGAAACAAGAGAGAGAATTAAAAAAAAAAAAAAGCCAGAGATAATCACATGTGCAACATTAAGTCTAGGACTTAGAAAATGACAAAATATTGGACAGATGTGGGAACAAGAAAAGACAATAAGAGAGAAGAGACAGAAGTGCCATTACCTTGAATTTGGAGGGGATGAAAATGTAGTACTGCTGTAGTTTTTCAACTGTCTGATACTTGGAAGAAACAGCACATTTAACAGGATTCTTCAGAGCAGCACGCTGGAGTTTTTGAACCTGGTAAGATCAATGAAATTTATCTGGACAGAGATCTTGTCAGAAAGTTGTATTAATACAGTCTAGTCAAGAGGCTAGCCTGATGGAAGGAGAGCTAAAACAGATTAGTCTGCTCCCACCTTCTTGGTCATGGTGGCAGAAAAGAGGAATGTCTTCCTGTCTCGAGGAATCACTTTTAATATCTTATCCACCTGTAAAAAAATAAGGAAATGGAAATACTAAATACTACAAGCAAGCAGGACACAAGCCTCCACAAATATAAAGATCATCCACATGAGGAATAATGCATGTGTAAGCATACAGTAGGAACAAATTTTTTATCTTCTAAAGGGAAGGTGTAGGCTGGTATCTTGTTGACAATTAGGCAGTGTGAACTTCAAAAGTCCAACAGTGCAAATATCAGGCAACATTTCTGCAGGAATGTGTGATTGTTTTCTACACTAACTACATTCTACATCAGGCACTCCAGAGACACCAGTGGATTTCAGAGACAAAGTGCCTCCTACTTTCTTGGCAGTGCTCTGCAGAGCTCTGCCATGTTCTAATCCCACCACAGACTTTTGTGTAATTATTAGATCTTAGTTACAATTTGCTACTAATTTCTGCAGAACAGCTCAGTGTTTACTATGTGCCTGTATGAAACGATTTTAAAGGGACTCATCTGGCCTTCCAAACTCGTCTTTCAGCAGATCCCTACCTCTGTCTCAAAATCCATGTTAAGAATCCGGTCAGCCTCATCCATCACTAGGAACTTCAGAGCTCGTAAGTTGAAGCCCTTTGTGTTCTCCAGATGATCAACTAGACGGCCAGGGGTTGCTACCAACAGCATAAGGAGAGCAAATTTAGAACAAAAGGAAAAGATCCAAACAGGCAAGACAGCTGTCCATTACAGAAATGGGATTCTTTGCCCAAGAAAAGTAAAGATTACTTTGTGGGAATAACTCTTTTACAGGGTATCTTCAGAGAGTGTTTTGAAATAAGGCTAATGGAGTCAGACTCTTTGAAGAATGTTCTAAAAATAAGTGACACTAAAAAGACTGTAGACAAGCTGTACTGAGAAGGATGAGACCAGCATTTTAAATACTTGAGGAGAATGAAAAAAGCCAAAAACACTCTAGGTCTAGCAAGAATGTTTTGGAATGAGCTTATAACAACAGTTACTGGTGGATACTTTAGAAAATTTAACAAGCCAGTACTCAGAGCTTGGGACAAAAAACAAATTAAAGATGTACTCTCCTTTCTTTGGTTAGCTGCAGTTTCATAATATTCAAACTCCACATCCTCAGCACATCAACTTACCAATTATAACATGTGGTTTCTTGGCTAAGGCCAGAGACTGAGACATCGTGTCAATTCCACCCACAATAACCGCTGCAGGACAAAGAGAGAGGAGTGAATCCCTCAGTGTAGCACCAGCCCTCCCCTGGCACTGCAGTGTCTACTCCAACTGCCCACCACCTACAGCAATTCTGTACAAATGAAAAGCTACTTATTTTTATGAGAATTTACTTTATTTTAGCCTATCTGAACTTCCTAGGCTTCTTAAGCCATGCAATTAATTCCTTACTGGCCACAAGTATTTTATTTTCACAGCTGCAGAGCTACAGGCAGAACCTATTCCTCGCAGTTTAACTTGGCTGTAAAAAATCTAGGAATTCTAAAAATACCCACAAAGCTTTTTTTGAGAGATTACCTAAAGAATCAATACCGACAGTCTGAAAGGAAGATTAAACTACATCACACCATAGGAGGGAGCTCTACGTAATTTCACTGGACACAAACCCACTACTGAGAACATCCTCTTCTACTTCCACCTTTAACTATTTAGACATAGAATGCAGAAGAGCTGCAGACCACTCCATAAGGAAAGATCATATGGTCCTTTTTTCTCAAACCTGATATCAGATCTCTGTCTTCCAGCAGCATAAGCTTTCTTTACATTTTGTTCAACCCCTCATTCAAATCCTCTATTTTCATCTTTGCAATCTCAAGCTGACAAACTTGTCTTCAGAAAAGCTGGTCCAATACCATGAGAGCTACTTACTGGTTTGAACACCGATGGAGGACCCAAGAGCTTCAAACTGCTCTGAGATTTGAAAGGCCAGCTCCCTTGTTGGTGTGAGGACAAGAGCAAATAATCGCTGAGGTGTTTCCAGCAGTGCTTGAAGAATTGGCAAAGCAAAGGCTCCTGTTTTTCCAGAGCCAGTTTCTGCCAGTCCAATGACGTCTCTGCCTGCGAGGAGCAAGGGGACAAAAAACTATTATACATTCAGAACAAAAAAAGAAGACTTTAAAGCACTGTGCAACTAAACACAAGAATTCCCTAAAGACAGAAAAAAAGGCAGATACACAGAAGGCAAAAAAAAACAAAAACCAAAAAACCCCCACAAAGGGCCAAACCAAAGAATTTCAGAATCTCTCTGAAGCATTTTTAGACTGTGATTTTATTTTTACAACTATTACAGTCTCAATAGTCAATTTTCTAGTTAAACTTCTGTTAATATACAGGGTTTCATACAATACTTAGGTTCAAAATAAGTTGTACTTTATAAAGTCTCAAATCTGACATCAGTTTACAGCTTAATGACTCTATCTCACTATTCTAGTCCAAATGTTGTCTGTTTACTGGCTTATAAGGAAACAGACTGTGGTGTTTGCAACTTCAGTTACACAAACTATAGACAACAGCACTACCAAGCTCACATTTCACATGGCACAATTGTGCTATTGATTAACAGAGTAATATAAACCAGTTCCTTCAGTAGGAAAGGTAGGACAGAAAGTTTTTTGTCCCAAAACAATGCAGGCAACAGGGTGAAATTCATCAATAGAATCCATTATGACCTCCTAAGCTCATGCAGCCGAGAAGAACATGGTGTCAACATACCTTACACTGGAAACAATTTCTCAGGCATGCAGTCTTACCTCTGTGGTTTTTTCCCCCCCAGGAGAATCTTATATGTGTAGTAAAAGAGTCTGACAAAAGTTAAATGCTAGGACAGAGCAGAAACTGAAAGTTTGTTCCCATTCTGACACTATGTTGTTCCTTTCCTCCTTGAGGCTGTTTTGGTGGGGGCTGTTTGTTTATAAAAATTCTAGAGGCAGAAATGTCTGCTGAATTCAGTAATTAATTTTTTTTCTGTAATTCCAGAATGCTTACAGAAAGTCACTGTGGTTTGGTTTATTACTCACTTGAGAAATGTACTTTCAAAGAGTTGCCTGCTCACGCAAAGCAAATTATACACACTAAGGAGTCAGTCAAGGCATCTTCACTTTCAGTCACACACACACAAACACACTCTGTAGATCTCTATCGGAAGCAGCACAGTCCAAAATCTATTGGAAGCTTCCTGTGTATCCCTGAGTATTTCAGGAACAAAATGATCAATGTGGACTAGCAGTCAAATGATTAATAAGAATTCTATTTAATATGGAGTGTCAGAACTACACAACAGGAGTGAGCACTCAAGGAACAGTGCTTGTACTCAATTGAAAGTTGTGACTGCAGACAGTGTTATAGGATAAACTACTATTCCAAGCTCCACCTGGGAAGGGCAGAGAATGAATATGGAAACTACTTCTAGACAGAGATAATCAACAATGAAAAAGTTGGGACACACTCATCCTGATCCTTCTCACTCTGGAAAATTCATTCACATAGAGCTCCTGGAGCAGGCCCCAGTTCAGGATCAAAGAAGTACAGTGCTCACCTTGGAGAGCCACTGGAATAGCTTCAATTTGGATCTTCGTTGGCACCTTCCATCCTAACTGGTCACAAGCTTCACACAGGACATCTGTCACTCCCTGGACATTAGTGACGAGAGAAAAGGGAAACACACATCACCAAAAACACGTAAATTAAATCAGAGTTAGATTAAATACATGATGCAACAGAGCCAATTTGTCTCTAGCATAGACAAACCCCACGAAGACCCCAGTGCATCTCTGAAAGGGCAGGCTGCTCACAGCGATGCCCACTTCTATCAGTAATTTCATCGGATTTGTTCAAAATCTATTAGAGATGACTGTCACAGGAAGAATATGGTCGGTTGTACCCTTATTTACACAAGCAACTTCCCTCCTCACACACATCTATCTCCTCACCTCAGGGGTGACCATATGAACATAGAAAACAAAAAACACCATGTCAAGTTAAGACAACTTGAAGACAGCGGCGGCCGGGTGCGGAGCGGCGAAGGGAGCAGCAATGCCAACCCCGGCGGGGCAGCGGCCGAGTGCCCGCAGCTCCCGCCCGGCCCGGCACGGCCGCCGAGCGCCGCACGTGTCTGCCCCGCGGGCAGGCCGGCAGCTCCCGGCCTCATCCGCGCGCGGCGAGCGGGACGCTGCTTCTCGGGACAGGGCAGCGAGCACCGGGGGCAGAAGCGGCTCCGGCCCAGCCTCACCAAGTCCTTGAAGCTCCGCGGCTGCTCCTCCGCCGCCGGCTCCTGCTCCGGCTCCGCCGCCGACCCTTCCTCCTCTCCCGCCGCCATCTTGGCCGTCCCCTCCCGGCGCGGCGCAGAGCACGCTGGGAGCTGTAGTTCTCCCTGGGCGCGACGGGATTTGTAGTTCCGGAGGGAGCCGAGGGGGGCGGCGGGCTCTCCCTCAGCCCCGAGAGGTGTCCGGGGAAGGGAGCTGCGGGTCTCCAGCCGCCTGTCCCGGGACAAGGGCACCCTGGACTGGCTGTGGGAGAGCCTGCCCGTCTGCCCGCCCGGCGGTACCCCGAGCGGCCGCGCCTCAGGCCTGCTCTCGGCGCTGCGCCGCGTAGGCAGTGCTTGATGCTGCTCCCCGTTCGTACCTTCTATAGCTGTGAAAGAACAGGCAAAACGAGCTGGCTAGGCACAAAAAGGCAAAATGTGTATCAACTTACATCCACAATGTGTATAAAGAACAAATTAAGTGCTTCGGATATGTTGGTATGACACATATTGAAGCAATAGTGATGGGAAGAGAGAAAAGAGCTGTCATTGTTGCACATAGTTTCCTGTTTATAATTGTTAGTATGAATTTTTGAAGTATGAATTATTAAATTTTTTACCATCTCTCTCTGGGAAGTCTGTCTGGGCGTGCTCTCAGTGGAAATGCTGATACACTTCAGCATCTGTCCCTGGATTCCAAGCGTGGCATTTCCTCTGCGCCCAGAACAATGAGGAAAGTGAGAGAAATACAAATGAACTCTCTGCGTGACAGGGAAAGAAGAGGAAACCTGAAACAATTCATGGGCAGGAGGAAAAATGAAACCACTGCATCCCACTGTGCTCAGGAGCAATGATAAAAAAAAACAAACAAACAAAAAAAACCACCCCAAAATAAAAAAAACCCTACCCTGTGTAGATGATCGTTGTTACCATGTTTCAAAAATTATAGCAGTCTGAGCCATCAGCTTGCTGTTTATCATGATTGCTAAAGGTTAAGCCTGTCCAGCACGTAGACATGAACCCCTGTATGGGTCACTAGGATGCCTCAGGAAATGGAGTCAGGGATGTGACAGGAAGTCACTGCTTGTGATTCTTTACTGAATTCCTTGCCCACATAATATGGTGCTGTTTTAGTGGGGAGCAGGGTGGAGCAACTCTATTCTGGTGAAATCCCAGTTTGTGTAATTCCCTATTGTCAATAGATGTATTTGAATTAAAGTTTTCTCCTGTCCTAAACTGCTGTAGGGAGCATTCATGCATGATAAAATAAATATACATCTTCTAGGTAGTAATTACTTTTTTGTGCTTTTCAGCACAGGACACTGCAGATTATACTCGATTTCGAAATTGTCACTCCAAGGCTTTTAAACCTGGCTTTAAACAAATATGCTCCTAGCACTACTGCATGTTACAGTCTTTAGCAGGGGCAGGGTGACAGCATCCCCAGCAGATGAATTTTAGTGCAGATATAACAGCTATTTCATAAAGGGTACATAATGAGATGAGATGGACAATGTGTTCAATCACACCACCTCCAGGAGTGCAGAGACACTGACACAAAAGTGCTTCATATTCATTTATTCAAATCAGCAGTGTACTTGTTCATTTCTGTTCAAACAGACATGGATATCAAAAGCATTTGAGTCCCACTCTGGAGAACCAGAGCTTTTATTGTTCCTACAACATATTAAAACAAATATTGATATCATGAAAAGAAGAGACAAAAAGGACAAGGATTCAAGCTTTGTGACATGGAGTACTGCCCTCCCTAAGAATTTGGTCAGTGTTGCAGAATTACAGAGTAGGTTTTTCTGATCATTTGGATTTGTGCCTGCACAGGGAAGTTTCCCTTATCCACTGGGGCATGCTTGTGGAGGGAATTACCTCTGCATTAACTCTTCTAGTTGCCTCAAGCTAGTTTCAGGGTTTCTTCCTTGTACCTCTTTCAGGTACTGACATGATCCCCATCATCACCATACTTGGGCACTTCTGAGTGGGATGATCCCAGACACATTCTTGTGAGGTAGGGAAATGCTACTATCCCCATTTTTAGACAGGGAACTGAGGTACTGATGGCTCAAAATTACAAAGGGCATATTTAGCAGAACAATCACTTGAAATAGGGTCCCAGTCCTTGCTCCTGCTTTGTAGGAGTTCTGCCACTGAATCATCCTACTCCTCTCTACCCCTCCTGAATATTGGTACCCGCATGTATTTCACTAACATGAAGCCTTCTGGGGGAAGCCTTTCTAGGAGTATGTGTAGCTTTCCATGAGTGCTGCCTCACCCCTCACAGATGATCCACTGTGGGTCTCACAGGCTGCTTGACTGCATGGAGAGTGGCACCTCCACCTCTCCAGTGTGCTCCCATCACGGGGCTCCAGCTCAGACCAGTAACCAACCTACCCTTCCCAGGAGATGTAACTGCTTCCTTCCACCAATGCCCTGAGGCAGACTCAGGGTCACTCTTCTTCTCTCTGTTTTGGCTCCTAAATTCTATTGTCACTGTTTGACTGTGTTTCACCTATTTTATTACTATCAGCATTCAGGTCATGCTTTCCTTTACCTACAGGGATTTGCCCTCCCTCACAGCAAAATAACAGGTAACTTGCTCTCACATGCTACAGACTTGCTTTTACTCTAAAAAACAACAGTTTTCCTTTGGAACAGAGGCCTCCTTTAAAAATAATATATATATACACACTCTTAAATACAATATCATAAGCTTAAAATCATTCTATGTAAATAAATAGAATACAAACATCACAGGTCTCAGTCTGGAGAGGTTTCTCCAAACAGATAAATTCTGGGCCTGCTATTTCACCCTGGGATGGTGAACTATCCGTACAGTCTGTCATATCTGGAGCTGCTTCTTTCTACAGCCTTTCCAGATGTACCTTGGTAATGGGATTGTACTCTACTGGAAATTGGCAGCTGCTGGCTTTTTTAGGGTACTCCAGCCCTTGTACCACACACAGATTCGTAAGTTGTTTACAAACCAGGTTCAGTCAGCATCAGGTATTTCATCTGCCTCCTGACCTACTTATTTTTGCTGCCTTGAGGAAGCAGAGCAGTGAAGATGGCTGGGGAAAAGGGGTCTGCAGAATGTCTGCCTCACAGCATCAGCACCATGAACTGTAAAACAACAGGTAGCAGTGCTAATGGTCACAGTTAATAATGTAATGTCTCCAAACCCAGTTTTAATATGGGCCGAACGCTGTTTCAGCTGGACGGTCTCAGGATCTCGGCAGTGGTTTTAGCATCCAAGCTGAGTCTCCTCGTACATGGGGAAAGCTCTGTTCTGGACTCAAGAAGATCACAAACTTCATCCATTGCCCTGGTGCAGGTCTCCAGGTTGTCAGCCAGCTTCTGGATTTTGGCCTTCAGCACAGCCTGGCTTACTTTAGTGACCTCCTTTGTGTATTCGGGCACGAGGAAGCTCTGGGAGCCGCAGAAGACCATGAAGCAGACGGAGTTGTAGAGCGAGATGGATGCCCTCTTCTCTGACTGGCGCAGTGTAGGGTCGCCCGGGCCCTGCCCCCGGCGAAGAAACTCCAAGCAGCCGAGTATTTCCCTCATCTGTTTCCGACAAGTCATTGCAATTTCCTGCACCTTCCTCACCTCCCGGGAATTGCAGAGCACTGAGGAAAGGTCAGAAGTGATGCTGACAGCCCCCCCTGCCGTGGCCAGGCCCAGACCCACAGCCGATGCCAGCAGAGATGCTCCCAGTGTCGCCGGGCTCAGGGACAGCCCCAGGATGGCTGTGACTGCTCCGGCAGCGGTCAGGGTGCTCCCGCTGACATTGGCAATCAGGGACCTCTTGCGGAGCTTGTTGAGTTTCCGAGCTGCCTTGTGAAGGTGAGCAATTTGGCCACGCAGCCTCCGTCTCTGATCCAGCAGGGCTACGTGGAAGTGGTGCGTGGGGTCTGGTGTCGGTGGAAAGGCAGCACTGCTCCTCTCCATGGCTTCTGTCCAGAGAAAGAAAAGTCTGGGTTGGGATTTGTGTAAAAAAGCACCATGAGACATGCTTATCCTTATCCCATTTCAGGGATGGCATCCAGCCAAATTTTTGTTGCTTCAACCCAGCTACAAGAAGGTTTTTCCATCTGTACACACATACACACTCACGTACACACGCATACCTATGTGAATGTGTATATTTAATTACATATTCCATTGTAACTTTCAGACAGCAAAACTTTAAAATGTTTTTCTTAATCCCTGCAAAGACTAAAATATCCTAGGGACTGGGGTCAGAGGTGCTGCTACCATTATCTCTGTGAAGACACAAAAGGTCTTTTGAAACCCTGGGCACAGAATTCCCTTTAGATTAGGTGACTCAGCACCCAGAAGAGCAATGCTGCCAGAACTAATCTGTTGTCCCCAGAACCAATCTGTAATCTGATGGGATTCAAAAGGACATCTTTCACAAGAAAGGTCAGACTCCAAGGAGGTGAAAGCCACCATCCCAGGTTTTTGTTTAGGGGTGATTTCCTGTTAAAGGAGGACAGAGGGAAGCTGCTGAGTGGGGACTATGTCTGGATTTTCCATATAGGAGGTGAGGAGCTTATTAATGCCTTGGACGGGTATTGTGAACATCCTTCCTTTCTTTAAGCTTCAGCAACTCAAGGCCCTGCAGCATTTTTTTTCCTATTATAACCTGGTGTCAGTGTATGAATAAAGATGGGAACTATTGTTCTGTGGTGCTTAGTCCAACCTGTGGTCATAAATACCCAGTTACAGTGTCAGGGAGGCCTCTGAACCTTGTTTAAATGCATTGTGAAGAGCACATCAGAAAAGCAGGCCCATTTTTAGTGTGCACTCCCTGGCAGTTGGGGAAATGGGAAATACAGAGGCCTGTGAATAGAAAAGGCTTGAAAACTGCTGGGTCTGGAAAACCTCCCCTGGCAAAATAGCAGGAGAGGCTTTGCTTCTTGAAGATGAATCTTCAGTGTTTCTGTGCTAGACAATCTCTGTTTGCTGTCTCTGTTCATTGCCACAAGTGCAGAAGGAAATGTTCCAATAAATATTTTCAGGTTGCTGTAGGGCTGCAAAATTCTCTACAAAGGAAGCCAGCAACTTCAATCTTGCTTACAGGGAAGCTGAGACAACAGAGCCAACAGGAGTGGTGTAGCTGATTGTCTGGTGAAAGCAGAGTTTTGGTTCTTCACAATACTGCATTGTGCACACAGCTGTGCTGCCTCTGCACCTAGCAAGGTCCAGCCATGGAGCTGAGAAGCTGTTTGGAGCCCATAATGCCCTCACAGACAAAAGGAGTCTCTGTAGCAGAAAGACCCTGTCACTAAAAAAACTCTGCACTGCTGCTGTTACCTTTTCACTTCTAAGTCTTCTGTACTGTGGGAACTGAAGGTGCCTGGTCCCTCATAAAGTCACACTATGTAGTTAGGATCCCTGGGGCTTCATTCTGCAGAATCCTCATGTTGCAGAAGGAGAAAACTTTGTACCATAGTTTTTCCATCTGTAAGTGTATTAATAAATAATTCTCACTGCAATCTTTCCCCCTTTTGCTGGCTTGTCCTAATTCATCTCACACCTTTAAGATGCCCCCCATGCCCTTCAGGAAATGTCCCCAGTCTCTCTTGGTGTCCTTAGGTCATTTGAATCACTTAGTACATTGTGCTTCTCTTAACTGGAGCCTGTGTCCTATTATTTTTACACTATAATTAGAAATAAAGCTGGAAGCACAAGGACTAACACTAGTCTAAATGGATACCAGCACTGAAATGGACAATGAGCATATCACCAATAACTTAACAACAGATCAATATGATGATCATTAAATATGCTAATTCTTGTAGCCTCTTAACAATTTGTTCTGAAGATTTACTTGCTGAGAACTGTCTCAGATAATAACAGCAACTATCTCACTGAATTATTAGAACTATCATTCATTGTATAGCATAGGCCATGTAGTGATGCAAATCTTTTCACATTGATTAATGACAGCAGAAAGGAAAAAAAATCCAACTCCTGCTTTTAGAGAAAAATCTCCCCAACACTAAAGGTATACATGAGTCCAAAGCCTGCAAACAGTTTCCTAATAGAGTACTCAGAGACACTAAAAAAATTATTGGTTCAAACTTACCTTCAGTTTCCAGCCACCCTCCCAGAAGACAAATTTTGATCTGTTTCTGGAGGAGACCAATTTATAGCTCCTGTGGACCAATTGCTGCGATGGGAATGCTTTGCCTCATACTGGGAGTTTGCCATTTCCTGTTCTCCCTTGTGCAGAAGGATGTGACACACTTGAAAGTGACCTGTGGGACAGTGAGCACACATCATGTTCAGGAAATGATCCCTGCGAATGAACATTGTGTGTTCACTTTTCCTGAAGTGTAGGGTGGAAAAAAGGTTTAAAAATCGCAGCCTATTCCTGGCTCTGAGGTAGTGCAGACATTCCCTGCAGGGAACAGTTGCCTTTCCTTTCCCTGAAATAGCAACTGACTTTACTCTGTGCTGGAGCTGCCAATTGTTTGATGACTTAAGTTTCCCTCCACTATACATCTAGAGCCAGGGGAGCTATCAGCCAGCCAACTACTCCATTCAAGGCCAGTGTACTTTTAAAATCCCAGCTCTTTGGGAAAATCCATAAAAGGGAAGCAGCCCCACAGCAAGATCATTACTCTAAATTCCCATCCCTTCTCCTTCCCAGTACATAAAAACATGCTGCAAAAGGAGTGATCATCCTGTGGATTTACTCTATTTCTTAACCATAGGCACCACAATGGTTGAGAAACAGGCCCCTTGTTTTCCTGAGGTGCCTGCCCAGCAATCAGTAATCAGAAAAAAGCATCATTTGGATCCTCTGTTCTGCTGTCTGCTGTTGCCTGGAAGTTGTGCCATACAGATGTGGAGAGAGGGAAGAAGTGATGAAGTTGTTGGGTAGAAACAGCCTAAGTGCCACTCCTGTTGAACCATGTCCAGTTTTAATCAAAGATTATTTTGATGGTATCGGGAAAAAGAACTTCTTTGATGGCACTCAGAGGTAGTCCAAAGTGAAATGTGTGTTTATTGAGACAGGGCCTGTGGTCCTGGGGACACTTCTTTCGAGCTGTGCTTGAAGATGGGGCATCTCGTTTCTTGTTTGGTGGATTCTTACTCTTCAGGACTATTTGTTGAGAGGGAAGCTCTGCTTTTGCCTCTGACCTATCTAATCTGAAAGCTATCTAGCTGTCACTGAGTGTGAGGCTTTCTTGTTGAATTTGTCGTTTGTGTAGCCACACAATTGCTGGAGCTGACCTTAAAAAGGGCTGAGACTGAGAAGCAGCAGACAGGGAGAGAAGTCTAGGATTATTCATTTCAACAGAAACTTAGTTTTCAACTATGTTAAAATAGGTGTGAAATAGTATGCCAAATGTTTTCTCTGGGGTGGACCTACAGGAGATGAAATGTGAATGAAAAAATAAATAGCATGGGAGAGTTATTACAGCCGGTTGCAGACATGAAAAGAGAAAACAATATTTTGAAGTAAAATGTGCAATCCTGGTCTGTTACAATCTGTACATACTGCACGTTAACAGGAAGGTGAGCTTTGACACTGAAGGAAACTGTGCTTTAGCCCTTCCCTTTGTTTTAGCAAGCATATGCTTGAATTTGAGCCCATCTGCCTTGGCAAGGGTTTGGAGTTGACAGAGAGTTCTTTTCTCACATTCCCAAATAGAATAGGGCACTTTTTTTTCATGTGACTGCATTTGTGTTAGAATTTGTGCCTGCAGATATGTCCTTGTTAGGACAACAAGTTTTGGTAAAAGTGAAATAACAAAGAAAAGGAAAAAAAGGGTCAAGAACGAGCCTAAGATGATGACAGAGTTTTGGATGCTCTCCTTTTCCTACTTGTCTTCTTTCAATACACTCAGCTGCAAAATATTTTCTAAAACTCCTGTAATGCTCACTCTGTGGGCAAGGACTTGATTAGGGTGCAGAAGAGATGATTCATTTTTCTTAGACTATTCCCTAACAGATTTTCATGTCCACTGAAAGATCTGCACTTCACTCAAGATCAGATGTTGGTCTCAGCTAAGGATGGTTTCTCACAGGAATCATCCCTGGGCTCCTTCACCATTTAAAGAGAATATTTCCCCATAATACACCCCTTTAATAAGGTGCATACCCAGAAAGTATGGACTTCATGTGAGGAGCTACAGATGTCAATGTGATTTTAGAGAAGAGATGTGTGTTATAAAAAGAAACACTATTTCCTAGCAAGTGGCCCTACCACAGCATTTTGCTATTGGTTTTTGGCCTTGCTGACACTCTCAGAAACATCACTCTGGTGAGACTGCTGGTCTTCTTTCCCACTGATAATTAGAAAGACCAGCTCCAGCAAAGATGAGCAGGTGGGAATGGGAGCTGGATGGGAGAAGAGTGTCTTGTCTCAGCACCTGCCAAGGACTGAAAGGCTTCTAGTGCCATTAGTGCACTTGCACAGATGTAAGTACATCTGCTGAATCACCAAGTAGGTTCCAGGAGCCTGCTTGGAGTGAATCTTAATTTATCAGGGATCTCCGGATGTGTGAAGTAGGTCTGACTCTCGCTGGGCAGTTCTGCAAGCTGGCGGAGGCCTGACCATGCTGCCTGCTGTACACTGCTGCCTCTTTGTTGGTGACCTGAAAAGTGCTTGGGCTTGACGGTGGAAGGGGCACAGCAGGTGTTCACAATGACCTGGCCAAAAATGCTTCGCCCTTTCCTGTCTAGCCACATCCTCTTGAAATGCCTGAGGGCACTCTATGGGAACAGGTGACCAGAAAAGAGAAGGAAGGATGTTTTATTGCCTCAGCTCTCTTCCTTTCAGGGAATTTTGGCAGAAAGAACTGGTTTTTATGCTCCTGATCTCTCCAGCAGAAGGGATACATGGCAGAAATGTCTCATCTGAAGCTGTTAGCAGCTACTGTGATGTAACATTTGAATGCAAATGTGTAACATTTGAAGCTGGAGTTTCAAATAAATAGTTCCTTGACTAACATTGTTTTGATCAAATAACTGAGAAAATTTGAGTAAATTTACACTTACATACCATAGTTTTAGCAGGAGATTTCTGCCATTCTTGGTACTTTCAACCTTAACTACTAGACCCTGGAGCTAAAAGCTGTCTTTGTTTTCTTTTATTTTCTTTTTCAGTTGTATCAAAGACAAATCTTAACTTTTCACAGCAAGATATTAATTTAGAATCAGTGGAAACTAGAATAGACCAAAACTAAAACAAAGCAAGCAAATTGGAACAAATGGGCTGTATCAGCTATTAGTAACCTTACCAGCAGATCCAAATTAATTTTTTGAAAGCATTCCAGAATGTGACAAGCTGCTCTCAGCTCTGGTCACCGGTGTATGTGGGTCCTCAGCTGGGTTTGAAGAAAGTTGCAAAGAGCAGAGGAGGATGGGGGGAACAGGAGATCCTATGGGATGAGAATACATCTTGTTAGTTCCATTTAAGCAGAAAATTAGCCAAGTGCACTGACTGTGCCTGCTTTGTGAGCGAGCATTCGTGTACCAAAAATACCATCCCAAATTGCCTTGTCAAAACACTGTTAGCAGCGTTTGCAGAGATCGGGTATTTATTTTGATTCAGAGAATGAATACCTGCAGTGCATTTGAACAGAGCAGCTTCCGCTGCCACTTGCCAGCTTTAATGACATGTTTCAGTGCAGGCTGTGTGGCATAAGACTCTGGTGCACAAAGGAGCAGCTCCACACTCAGCCCGTGAGCCTCCAGCCCTGGCCGTGGCACAGCTGTAATTCAGCGCAGCCACACGCGGGCTCTGCTGACCCCAGCGCTGTTGGAGAATGCTTTTCTCTGCTCACCCTCTTAGCAGTGGCAGCAGCAGCACCACACCAGAGCAAATCTGGCTACCCATCCCCTCCAGGACTATAGAAAATAGAGAATTGTTTAACATATTTCCAGAACCACAAAGAAACCTCTTAGGTTGGTAAAAAATAGAAACTAGGTAACCTGGTTTCTCGTGTCTCTTTTTCAATAGACTTCTTGATGGCTGAGTTCACAAGGCAACATTTCTCTTGAAAGAAGAGAGCCTGGATTCTTCTCACCTACAAAATCTACTTATTTTTGTAAAACTTTCAAGAAGTCAGTGTCTTTGAAATCTTGACTGCTTTGTCAAATTCTGTTTGAGATTGCCTAGGAACCACAAAAGCTACTGTGTTATGCTGACTAACCCTCCCATTTGGCACAACAGAAACATGACAGGGACACAGAGGCCTGAAGAAGTCCAGGAAAAGTTAAAAGCTGTTACCTTGAACTTCAGATAGAGACGCATCTCACCTAACTTCAGCCCTCTTTAGAGGTTCATACGCAGTTTATTCACACTCTGAAGCTCCCTCTAGAGACAGGAGAAGAAAAGTCATCTTCAAAAGCTCCTTCAGTCCATCTCTTCCAGGCATCTGCTCTATAATATGTGACAAATTATAGACAGCAATTCTTTATCCCTTTCCTCCCACAGGTTTGCTAGGTTTATGTTATGATTTCAAATATCCTGTCCCACAGTCCCTGCTCTGGGCCAGAGATAGTCCCTAACCCAGCCCTTGCTGTCCTGCAGTGTGAGCAGGAGATGCTGTTGTGCAAGACTGTGTGGCAGTGGTGCATCCCTGCCTGTCCCCTCTGATAGCAGGCCCTTCTCCCCCATGGATTTGTCCCCCTTCTAACACCAGCAGGAACATTTCTGAACTACAGAACACTTGCACAAGAGGGATGGATCTCATCTAGATCCAAAGAGAAATGGGCATCTGGCTGTGAGTATGCAGTGTGGCCTTCTGTACCTCCCAAATATTTGTCATACAGGTACCATTGCTTGCATCCATACTTAACTCAGTATTCAGCAGGAGATAAATGGCTGTTGGGATGGCCTTTATGTTCATCATAAATCAAGTCTCTGTATTTGACAAATTTGCTTTGAAAAGTGTTCATGAATGCTTTAAGGTAAAATTGCATTCTTGATAAATTCTTAGAAATTGTGAATGACTCTCAGTTCTTCTATCTCCAAAACAGAGATAGGCTTTACAGGTTTGGGAAAGTCATGGTAATATGAAATGCAGTGCAGTTAGGTGTTCACGTAGAAAAGTCATAAGGAAGGAAAGGAATAGGAGAAAGAGTTCAAGAAGAATTATCCTCAGTATGAGTACAAACAGCTGAACACTGGACCTTTGTAAGATTCTCTTTCTAGGACTTTTAATGCCATCTAGGTGACTGTTCAGCTTTGTTCCCTAGAGACAAATATCACAAAAAGTACATGCAATAATTGGAAAGCTATCCTAATTTTGCAATTTTTTAGTTGGCTAGCAGGCAGTAAATTTGGTTTGGATTACTGTATAGTTTCGCAAGTTAATGGGCATTTGTTACTGGTTATAATAATCTATACTTTCCATGCTGTCTGGGAAGTGCTCTAAGGGGCTTTCAGATCTGCTCTCTTGCAGTGCAAGCTGGCTCACATTGATAGCACCTGCAAAAAACAAATTGTTCTGTAGGATTTTCAGGAAGCTTCTTGCTACTTTATGAGAGATCTCTGTTCCTACTGACAGTGCATGCAGAGACTGACAGCCTGGAATACCACTGAGTTCCTGTTCTTGATTTCACCTTACTTCTAAGGTGAGGTAGCAAAGCTGGTGGAATTGTGATGGTAAATGCATAAGAGGGAGAGATTAAATGCACAATAAGTGAGATCTCTCTCATTAAAGATCCTTCCTATCTGTTCTTTTTTATGTCTGCATTGCAGGGGAATATGTGCTACTACACAGTTTGACCATGACTAGAGCAATGATCTCTGGTGCATAACTTCAGGTTTTTGTGCTGCTAATCACACAAGAAACAGCAGGTTTGGGGTGAGGAGGGTGAACCAGGAACCACAGTCTTTGTATATTTACATCTCTGTGAGGTTATGCTGTATTTCTATCTCCTTGTAGGTCTTGATTATTCTCTTAGACTTCTGCATCCTTCCCCTAATAAAAATTACTTGAGTGCTTGTATATAAAATGGTAATGAGATTATATAATCTTTGTAAAAATAAGGAAAGGGCATAATGGGATAAAAACAGAAGAGGAAAATCAAATAAGTAGGCACCCCTAAAATAATTTAGAAATTTAGCCTCAAGTTACTCAGTTTAACATTTGATAGAGAATGGTGGAGGCAAAAGTGGAGCAAGATGAGGACTACCACAATGTGTCACAGTGCTGCTGTGGTACATACTGAGAATCTTTTCCTCTGGAGATGGTTGTTGTTGTGGTTGGCACCACTATACAGGATACAGGCATACACTATACAGGCATACAGCTGTGTGCCAGGTGTGTGAGTAAATTAAAACAGTCTTGGGAATATTATGCTACAAGCTGGAGGGAAGCGTGCAATTGTGATGCATTATTACTCTTGTAAAATAAGATTTGCAGAGAATGGGGAGGTAGAAAGGCATCTGTCCCAACACAGGTATTGGCATAGGTGATTGCAGAGCTGGTGACTACAAAAACCTGCTTAGACACTGTAACACATTTAGTTTTTAAAGGACATCAAGGATTCTACCAGACCTAGATGGGACAGAGCAGACACACAGTCATCCAATTGATTGCAGGAAATTTTAGGGGATGTCAACAATTTCACTATTTGGTTCTTTATGCCCCCTACTACTACATGGTGTAAATGTTATACAGTCAAGTTCTCTTGCTTTGTAAAATTTCCAGAGAACCTTAGTCTATAAGCCATCCCACTTCAAGCATGATTTGAAAGCCCAAATCCAGATTTGCTGAATTTGCTGTCTTATTGGCACTCTCTGCCTCATCATAACATCATAATTCCTCAGCTAGGGGACCTCAATGGCCAGAAGGACTTAGAAAGAAAACATAAATGCAATAAAAATGTGTTTATTTTCCTAAAGTATTTTTTACCATAATTATGAAAGAAAATGTCAAAGTGCCAATAAGAGGTTTTTTTTTTTTTTAATCAGACTTTGTGAATTAATTGAAGATGAAGAGTCTTCCAAAATCTTCAAGAGGTTCATTTTACTGTTCTCTGGTGAAATGAAATAAAGAAGTGCAGTGGTATTTTTCCACTCAGAGATTTTTCTTCTTGTTGAAAAAAGGAAGTTAATCATAACTGGTCAGCATCATGCCTAAACTATTCCAGTGCAGTTTGTTTACATGAGGTAGAAATAAATGCAGCAATTTGACCATGCTATATTATTGATGGCCATTAAATTTCAAGGTAAATGAATTAGGAACTCCTGACAGAGACACAAAACTATACCCAAAGTTGTAGCTGGTAGGAATATATGCTAATGGGGTAGTCACCACAACATGCATAAAGAGCTTTGCCTCACTTTGTGCTGCAGCCAAAGCTTTTTTGTACAGAAACTGCTGTGACATGATCGTATAATGGAAAAAGAGCAGTGAGCAAAAATTGTGTTTTTTCTTTCCAGCTTCAGATCAAAAATGAATGGTGCTCTGACATCTCTTGCAGACTCAAGATCTGCCCATTTTCTCCCCCCCCCCCATCAATGTTAATGAATCACATAAACTAATTGTACATATTTGGCACTGTGTGCTTCATTTAGAGTGTGATCTGTTTCTGTGCACCAGACACTTACATGCAGCTCTGTGGTCTAACACAAACTTTTTAATCTTTGGTGTTCAGGTCCCAAATTATTCCACTGATATTGCAGAGCCTTTCACTAAGTTAACAACAGGAAATTGTTTCAAAGAGGGTAGCCCATTCTGAGGGGGATAAAGTATGTGCTGTCTCATACTTCATGCATAGAAGTGTGGAACATCTGGAAACTTTATGTTTGGAAGTAAAGGAAAAAAATATGCCTGAGTGTTTCACCGTAGGCAGAGGTATAAACCTCGGTAGGAGAAGTGGCAGCACAGCTTTGTGCTACCTCACTCTCTTTGAAGTCATTTTATTTTAAAGAATGTCATTCTGTTTGCTTTCTTATCTAAGGCAAAAAGGATCCTCTGTAGATTAATACTGAGTTTTCTGACTCACGTTCACTTTAAAGCAGAATTTCGAATTTACGAAGAAAAACAAAATTTTCTCATTCTCGAGGTCCGTTTGCTAGCAGGACTCGGGATTTTTTGTCCCCTAGCTATTCAAATCCAATTGGTTTCTCGACAAGACATCATCAAGCGAAAAACAGCCGCTCCCACGGCATTACAGATGTAGAAAAACGAAGATTTCGTGACAGATAAAGTAGAAAAAATCCATTCTATTTCACCTGAAGAAACACAAGACGGAGCGCGGGGCACCGGGCTGCGGCGGGGCCGGGCGGGACCAAGCAGCGCCCGCCGCGCTGCACTAAACGGGGGCGCGGCGGGGCCGGGCCCGCCCGGTGCTCCCCGTTACACCGCAATGCCCGAGACCGCCCCGGCCAAAGCTCCCGCCGCCAAGAAGCCGAAGAAGGCGGCGAGCGGCTCCAAAGCCCGCAAGCCCGCGGGGCCCAGCGTCACCGAGCTGATCACCGAGGCCGTGTCCGCCTCCAAGGAGCGCAAGGGGCTCTCCCTCGCCGCGCTCAAGAAGGCGCTGGCCGCCGGCGGCTACGATGTGGAGAAGAACAACAGCCGCATCAAGCTGGGGCTCAAGAGCCTCGTCAGCAAGGGCACCCTGGTGCAGACCAGAGGTATAGATGCGTCTGGCTCTTTACGACTCAGCAAGATACCCGGAGAAAAGGCGCTTAAAAAAAAAAAAAAATATATATATATATAGTGATCAAGCCCAAGAAGCTGGCAGCTAAGAAGCCTGCCAGTGCTGCCAAGAAGGCAGTGACAGCAAAGAAGAGCACCAAGAAAGTTAAACCTGCAGCCAAGAGTCCCAAGGTGACAAACACCACAGGAAAGCGGTGGCAGCAGTGAAGAGCCCGGCTAAGGTGAAGATGACGGTGATGAAGTCCAAGGTAGCCAAGCTGAAAGCGGCTAAGGCAAAGAAAGCAGCGCCCAAGAAGATAACCCCACATGGAGAGCCATCAACATTTTCGTAAACGGACTGAAATGCTCGGGTTGGCACCGTCTTGGGGAAGGGTGAGGGGTAACAGCAGTCTGCTGGTGAATGTGCTCTTTGAGTCCGGCAACAGCTCGACGGGCACTTGAAATGGTAGGGGAAAGGTAGCAGCGCCTTGGTAACTTTCAAAATGCTTACGACGCACAGGGATTGGTTGCTGAAGGGCTGACCCACTTCCTGGAACTGCTGTCAGCCCCACCCTTGAGGGAAGTAAACAGCGTGCGGCTGGTGCTGCATACACGGAACTGCGTCAGGCGCTGACAGTTATACACCCGAGACAAGCATTCCAAAACCTCCCATGGGCTGTCACCATCGTAATGAAATTCAAGCTCTTTCTCGGAATATGTAGGTGGCTCTTAAAAGAGCCTTTGGGTTTCTGACGGTTTAACTTCACAGCCTTTGCTCTTCGGCACTCACTTAGCTTTAGCCTTGTGGCTGTCGGTCTTCTTGGGCAGCAGCACAGCCTGGATGTTGGGCAGCACGCCGCCCTGCGCGATCGTCACCTTGCCCAGCAGCTTGTTGAGCTCCTCGTCGTTGCGGATGGCGAGCTGCAGGTGGCGGGGGATGATGCGCGTCTTCTTGTTGTCGCGGGCCGCGTTGCCCGCCAGCTCCAGGATCTCGGCCGTCAGGTACTCCAGCACGGCCGCCAGGTACACGGGCGCGCCGGCGCCCACGCGCTCCGCGTAGTTGCCCTTGCGCAGCAGCCGGTGCACGCGGCCCACGGGGAACTGCAGCCCGGCCCGCGACGAGCGCGACTTGGCCTTGGCGCGCGCCTTGCCGCCCTGCTTCCCGCGCCCGGACATGGCTGCAATCGAAAAACTGAACTCTACTGCCAACAATGATAAATTCGAGCGCCGAGCTCGGCTTTATATACCGCTTCAGCGGAAGGCGCGACTTTCGATTGGCTAAAACAAGGATGTGCCTAAACCAGCCAATAGGTACGCGGATCCAGATTTGACCAATGGCAATGAAGGGTGTAGCTCTATCACTGCAAAAACTTGCCTCAGCCAATAATAGCTTAGCTTGCCTGAAACCCTAATTTGCATAACCGCCCTATAAATACGGGCGCTCAGACGGGCAGGCCGTTCGTTCTCTCTCTGAAACGTTCCTAGTGCAGCTCTACTGAGGGGACTCGTGATCATGCCCGAGCCGGCCAAGTCCGCCCCCGCGCCCAAGAAGGGCTCCAAGAAGGCGGTGACCAAGACGCAGAAGAAGGGCGACAAGAAACGGCGCAAGAGCCGCAAGGAGAGCTACTCCATCTACGTGTACAAGGTGCTGAAGCAGGTGCACCCCGACACGGGCATCTCGTCCAAGGCCATGGGCATCATGAACTCCTTCGTCAACGACATCTTCGAGCGCATCGCGGGCGAGGCGTCGCGCCTGGCGCACTACAACAAGCGCTCCACCATCACCTCGCGGGAGATCCAGACGGCCGTGCGCCTGCTGCTGCCCGGCGAGCTGGCCAAGCACGCCGTGTCCGAGGGCACCAAGGCTGTCACCAAGTACACCAGCTCCAAGTAGACTGCTTCTGAGTCATTTATCCGATAATTTCAACCCAAAGGCTCTTTTAAGAGCCACCCACCTTCTCAGTAAAAGAGCTAATCCTGTGGCGGATTTCCTACCTGTAATGTGGGTTTTTTTGTTGTTGTTATTTTTTTTTTTTTTTCTGAGCTGAGAGTAATGAGTTAAGTTGCGGTGTAAAAGTATCATTAGTTATAAGGAAAGTAGTATTGGCGGTGTTCGTAGTAAACTTAGGCTATGTCCTGCACCTGATTCAACAGATCCGAGGAGGTTCATAACGCCCTTAAAAAGCCCTAGCAGTTCGTTTTGGTGTTTGTACGCTGTAGGGGCAGCGGGTAAAACAAATAAATGTTGCCGGTGGATTCCCAATTAAAAAAACCGAAGCACATTCCCGAAGGCTGGAACATGGTATTGCTCTTCTGACCAGTATTAATGGAAGACGGTGTAAACCGGGAGCACTGACAGCACAGGTGCTTTCGGACCACCTAGTGCTCTTGTTGCTTGCTCTTCTGACATAGAAAACAGACTTCAAGGTGGATGCCCACTCCCCGGCCGTGCAATGTGCGTTGTCGCGGGTTACAAGGGAAAGCAAAGTGGAACGCGTTCTCGCCCCGACCTGCTCAGTCCCCTCACAGGTAGCGCCAGGCACAGACTCCCCAGCGTAGCTTTTTCCCGGCTTTCGTCCGCCCCCCCGCCGTTTCCCCGAGCCCCGTACCCGCCGCCGCCGAGGCGCGGACGGGGCCGGAGGCGGGGGGCAGAGCCGGGGCCGCGCCGCTGCCGCGCTCGGTCCGACCTGAGTGAGGACTGCGCGGAGCCTCCCCGTGGGCGGGCCCGGCCCCTCCCGCCCCTCCCGGCACGGCGCTGATTGGCGGCGCTCGCGGCTCGCGGCCCCGAGCGCGCGCTTCCCCGGGGCGCGCTCCCCGCAAGGGACGCGGCGCTTCCAGAGGGCCGGGGCAGCCGCCGGGAGAGCTCGGCGGGGCCAGGGAAATCGGCTGCCGCCTGCGCCTTCAGCCTTTCTGCCGCGGCCCTGAAACGAACGCGGCTGCTGAGCGAGAAGAAACCGCGAGCCCCCGGGGAAGGAGGCGGCTGCCGGCGGCAGCTTTAGCCAGCGCTCCCGGGGCCGGCAATGGACGCGAGCGGAGCGGCTTTGGGAAAAACAGGGCGAGCCCGAGGTTCGGGCGGCGGCACCGTTCTACACCGTTCGCCTGCGGTGCCGCCGCCGCCCCGGGGCGCCTTGCAAGGCGCTGTTGGAAGGGGGCGGGGGCGGGGCGAGGCCAGGGCGCGATTGCCGCCCCGGAGGCGGGGCTTTTCCCGGGCTCGCGAGAAGCGTCCAATGGCAGCCGGCCGGCGTCGCGCGGGCGCGGGGCCGGCGCCATAAATAGCGGGGCGGCGGAGCTGTGGGCTCAGTGTGCGCTGCGCTGCGCGCGGGGGGCTGTGTGTTGGTGCTGGGCCATGGCGCGCACGAAGCAGACGGCGCGGAAGTCGACGGGCGGCAAGGCGCCCCGCAAGCAGCTGGCCACCAAGGCTGCCCGCAAGAGCGCGCCGGCCACGGGCGGCGTCAAGAAGCCGCACCGCTACCGGCCCGGCACGGTGGCGCTGCGCGAGATCCGGCGCTACCAGAAGTCCACGGAGCTGCTGATCCGCAAGCTGCCCTTCCAGCGCCTGGTGCGCGAGATCGCGCAGGACTTCAAGACCGACCTGCGCTTCCAGAGCTCGGCCGTCATGGCGCTGCAGGAGGCCAGCGAGGCCTACCTGGTGGGGCTCTTCGAGGACACCAACCTGTGCGCCATCCACGCCAAGCGCGTCACCATCATGCCCAAGGACATCCAGCTGGCCCGCCGCATCCGCGGCGAGCGCGCCTGAGTTCCCTGCCGCAGCCCTTACCGGCTGGGCATTAAAGCGGCCCATGCAAACCCAAAGGCTCTTTTAAGAGCCACTACATGCACAATTGAAAGAGCTGTGGCACTTGTTTATGCATTCTTTAGGGTATTGGTCACCAGGAATAGATAGGAACGTGTATGGTTTTACAGTGAGCTCTTAATAATAGCTTATGGTCATATTGATAGAGATGAGCTTCTACGAAACACAGTAAATTGCACAGAACAGTACCCCAGCTCTTTTATTGTAAATGTAGTGGCTCTTAAAAGAGCCTTTGGGTTTGCACAGAAAGGGCTGCGGCCGGAGACTCAGGCGCGCTCGCCGCGGATGCGGCGGGCCAGCTGGATGTCCTTGGGCATGATGGTGACGCGCTTGGCGTGGATGGCGCACAGGTTGGTGTCCTCGAAGAGCCCCACCAGGTAGGCCTCGCTGGCCTCCTGCAGCGCCATGACGGCCGAGCTCTGGAAGCGCAGGTCGGTCTTGAAGTCCTGCGCGATCTCGCGCACCAGGCGCTGGAAGGGCAGCTTGCGGATCAGCAGCTCCGTGGACTTCTGGTAGCGCCGGATCTCGCGCAGCGCCACCGTGCCGGGCCGGTAGCGGTGCGGCTTCTTGACGCCGCCCGTGGCCGGCGCGCTCTTGCGGGCAGCCTTGGTGGCCAGCTGCTTGCGGGGCGCCTTGCCGCCCGTCGACTTCCGCGCCGTCTGCTTCGTGCGCGCCATGGCCCAGCACCAACACACAGCCCCCCGCGCGCAGCGCAGCGCACACAGCCCACAGCGCCGCCGCCCCGCTATTTATGGCGCCGGCCCCGCGCCCGCGCGACGACGGCCGGCTGCCATTGGACGCTTCTCGCGAGCCCGGGAAAAGCCCCGCCTCCGGGGCGGCAATCGCGCCCTGGCCTCGCCCCGCCCCCGCCCCCTTCCAACAGCGCCTTGCAAGGCGCCCCGGGGCGGCGGCGGCACCGCAGGCGAGCGGTGTAGAACGGTGCCGCCGCCCGAACCTCGGGCTCGCCCTGTTTTTCCCAAAGCCGCTCCGCTCGCGTCCATTGCCGGCCCCGGGAGCGCTGGTTAAAGCTGCCGCCGGCAGCCGCCTCCTTCCCCGGGGGCTCGCGGTTTCTTCTCGCTCAGCAGCCGCGTTCGTTTCAGGGCCGCGGCAGAAAGGCTGAAGGCGCAGGCGGCAGCCGATTTCCCTGGCCCCGCCGAGCTCTCCCGGCGGCTGCCCCGGCCCGCTGGAAGCGCCGCGTCCCTTGCGGGGAGCGCGCCCCGGGGAAGAGCGCGCTCGGGGCCGCGAGCCGCGAGCGCCGCCAATCAGCGTCGTGCCGGGAGGGGCGAGAGGGGCCGGGCCCGCCCACGGGGAGGCTCCGCGCAGTCCTCACTCAGGTCGGACCGAGCGCGGCAGCGGCGCGGCCCCGGCTCTGCCCCCCGCCCCCGGCCCCGTCCGCGGCTCGGCGGCGGCGGGTACGGGGCTCGGGGAAACGGCGGGGGGGCGGACGAAAGCCGGGAAAAAGCTACGCTGGGGAGTCTGTGCCTGCTGGCAGCGCCCATGCAGGAGTTTGCAGTTCGGGAGCGAAAGTCCTCACTGATGGGCAGGGAAGGAGGATTGGCGTTAATCTCGAATCTTTTTGCTCAAAAACAAAATAACTGAAAGACAAGACCACAGCGCCGTCTGGAACTGCGTGTGCTTTGAATTTTTCCCATTCACATTGGCATCCGTTCACGTAGCTCAACAGGGAAGCACCATGTAATAGCGGTCAGGAACAGATTTGTTTCAGCAGTTTTGGGACCACTGACTCAATTCCTTTGTCTACCTCACTTCCCCCAAATCGTGCATGTACCAAAAGCCGGTCCCCAGCGTTTTTCAAACGAATTATGGACGTTTACTTCTCCATTGAAGGAGATGTAGAACACATCCTTTTACCTCAAACAATGCACGTCCCATTTTCCTTACCATTTAGAATGCTTCCACAGCATTACCTCTGTTTTCCTGAAAAAAAACCCAAACGGGACAGCAAAGTCAGATCACCATAGCATTAGGTCTTTTATTGAAAATATGGTCCTAGGCACAGAAGCAGTTTACATGGATCTGGTGTATTTGGTGAGAGTCTTGATGTCCTCAGAGATGGATGTTGCTTTCTCCTGCCAGCTACATGCTCTGGGCGGTTTAAGAGATGGGGTTGCTGAGCACTGTGAATTCTCATGGGCTGTAGAGAAATGTAGTCGCTGTTGCCCCAGATCCATGTATGTGGATATTCATGTTTTCTCGCTATCAAAATGCAGCGTTTTTCACGTGGTACAGAGGGGCAGGGACCCTGTGGACACAGAGTGAAGCAATGTGTGTGTTTTCCGCCGGTGCTGAGGAATGAGTGTGTGTTGAGGAGCAGCAAAGCGGAGTTTTTGCCATTTGAAGCGCAGAGTGATGATGTGTCATCAGGAGAGGAGACATGCGTGCCCCATCAGGCGCTGACTGAGGTGTGTGCCAGCCGCTGCAGAGTGATGCCACTTCTGGGTGTCATGGAGCAATGGGTGTATAGGGAAGCAGCCGAGTGCTGTGTCCGCTCCTCAGGGAGCAGAAAGAGCCCTCCGTCAGGGAGGACCGAAATGACACAGTAGCAGGTGCTGGTGCAGAAGGATCTGTGCTTTTGCTGGGCTCAGGAGGTGCCGTATGTCGTAGGGAGCAGAGCGATGTATGAGTCGGGGGTGTGGAGGGCTCTGAGTGTCGGGACGTAAGGCTAACGTGGATCAAGGGTGCTGAGCGATGTGCTTCTGGCAGCGGGTCAGGAGCATGTGGGAACGACTGCGCAGGGTAACTCAGAGATAAGGGACTGTCGTGCACTGCATGCATCATCAGGCACAGTGATTTGTTTGTAAAACAGTGCAGAGCGATGTGCTTTCCTTCAGGAACAGGGTGATATGTGTGTAAATTGGTGTACAGTGATGTGTGTGGGTGGGAGGAGTGCGACAAGGCCTGCGTCATAGGGAGGAGAGGGCTGTGTGTTTCAGGAAGCACAGAATGAAGGCAATGAGGGCAGCAGTGGTGAGGAGCGATGTGCATGTCCGGAGGGTACATAATAATGTTGGCACTGGGGAGTGTAAATCTAATTTGTTTTTCAAGGTGCACTTTTTTGGGATCATAGAGCTATGTGTATGTTAGACACACACTGTGTGTATGTTTGCATATCGTTTTATGGTAAGCATATTATGGAACATTTAGAAAGTGAAGGATGTGCACACTGAACAAAGCACAGTACTGAAACTCAGCAATGGGCTGTGGAGAGAAGAGGTCACTATAATAAGTAGCCTATGTTGGGACTCCAGAGAACTTGGAAGGATACATCGTGTCTCCCTTCTCCCACTCCCACCTGGGGGTGAATGTGTTGTGCAATTCACTAGATCATATTTTACCAGTTTCATTCCGTGTTTCTTCGGTTGAACTTGCACAAGCTGTGACACTGCAGCGAGGGGTGAAAACCTTCCACTTTTCCATGCTCCTGTCTGCCGAGCACGGTGCTGCCCTCTTTGTCTGAAGTTCACTCGGCAGTCGGACTCTCCCTGGCTCAGCCAAGGGAAGATGACCTGGTCACCGAGGTGTCCACCGCACTCAGCGACAGCATTCTGCCTAAAGCCGCGACTCGTTCTGCTCTGGCCATGGCCCGCTTCCCTCTCTGCTCTGCCTGCAGCCACACTCCTGGCTTCTCTCGGCACCCAGCTTAATGACTGAGATGTTAATTACACACACGTTCCCTTGATGAACTTATATCTGTCTCATGTGTCTGGTCCTTTCCAGAAATATTTGTTTTATGGGGGCCAATTACTTTCTGTTTCTTGAATCTCTGTAGGAAGCCCTTGAACTTATTGACCCCAAATTAACACTTAATGGGCTTCCGAGGTCTGTGTGGAAACAGAGGAGTTGTACACAGTCCCACAGTTGTACTCGTGCTCCGGAGCAGCTCCTTTCCCGTGCTGCTGCACCCTGGTTAGCCCGTCTTGTGCAGGTGGAACCACCAGGCACTGACAGCAAACCTGACCTTGCTTTTCCTCTTGGTACTAAGTCTCTGTCTTATCTGGATGTTGAGTGAAAAGCAACTTACATGGAACTTTTCTAAGTATGGGAACTGCTGAAATAAGTGCCATGTCCTATCTTGTGTGGAAGTATTGGACTCCTCAGATCCTCTCCATTTGCCGAAATCTGTGGAGTACAATACATACGGGAAATTGCCACAAATAGAGAAATTGTTTAGGGGAACCTGTGATGGTCAGGCCCAGGGGCCAATTCGCAGTAGGGTGCTGACTGTCAATCTTGCTCATCACCTGCCTTCACCATCTACATTTTCCCATGCTGGTCTGACACACTCCATCTCCTCTCTTCGGCAGCTGCAGCTGCAGGCCCTGTGCACTCACATGGGGAAGTGGGAAGGATGTCTGGCCGGAGCGGGAGGAAACCTCTGGCATAGCCTGGAGTGAAGGGATGGTGCAGAGTTCTTCCTGTCCCTCCACTCCTCAAGGCACGGAGAAGTCTGTGCAGGCAGTGCCGGGGAATCCAGGCACTGCTCCTTTTAGCAGTCCAAAGCCTCCTCACAGCCTTCACAAGGAGCAGATTGTAGCTTAGGAGCACACTCCACCCCACCCCTTCTCTCAGTGCCACACCTGTGCACAGATTTGGCCATGAAGCCACACTTCACCTAATCAACACATCAGTTATTGCTATTTGATCTCCTGTGCTATCCTTAGCTTTCCAAGAACACTTTCATACAGCCTCTTAAGGTGAAAATATCTTGGCACAGGATGAGAGGAAATTTCCTTTTCTCAGTAATGATACAAAGTGTTTTCACTTCTCAAAACCATGCCAACCATCACCGACATAAATATTTTACCAAACAGCTTAACACTTTTGCTTGTATATGATCTCAAAAAGTCTCATGGTCCCAGGATTTTTTGTTTGTTTGTTTCTGTTTTATGAAATGAAGATAGTCTAAACTCTTGATGGATTTTTGCAGATGGGTCATCTCTCTGCCACTGATTGCCTGTTACAGTCTTCTCCCTAATAGGCACTGATGGCTATGATATTTTGCATGTGGAATAAAGTCATGTGCCATCAAAAAAGATAGTGAGTAACAGCTGAGATCACCACCAGAAGGCATGGTAAAAACAAAAGCAAAAACCAAAATTCACCATTAACAAAAAACCCCTCAACATATAAACACTCACAAAAACCAAAAAACCCCAACAAACAACTTTCCAAAAAAACCCAACAAACAAACAAAACCTCACCACCACAACAATAAAAAACCACACCCTAAAAAGTGAATTCCAAAGTGACCCAGGCAATATAAATCAGTTTTTCTTTGGGAGTTGCTTATCAAATTGCATTTGCAAGGAACAAAACCATAAGAGCCCCCACAGTTTGATGTCTTTCTAGAAAAATTTCTATGAAGAGCTGTAAATGAGTAAGCTGAACTGCTCAGGGTGGATGTACCCATGATATCACGGAAATGGGAACGGCAAAGAGAAACATTTGCACATTTCAGACAGGGATTTTAACACCCTTTTGTTCTTGTAAAAGCCTTTCTTTCCCGCAGGAGCAGCCCATACAGATATTTGACAAGTCTGTTCCTCTCTACTTTTTCTGTGCTTTCAGATTTATGGAACAACTATTCCCTGAACACAGAATGACATTTGGAAGGGAAGTTGGTCCCCATTGCCGGTTCCACGTGGTAAAAAATCTGACCCTGGGCCAGAAGTGCAGAGCAAAAATGCTTTATTCATCACACTAACAGTGTACAGGCAGATTCCATTGCAGTTCTCCTTGTACTTCTACATCCTTTTAGGACTCTATTCCTGTAAGGAAAACACACTTCTTGTTCATTGGACATTCTTTCTCCCTTTCCTTTGCCAGACTTGACGGTAATTTGTTTTTCAAGTTTTCTCAGACTTGAAATTCTGCTCTTAAAACCTGCTGGTTTTAACACCTTGACTTTGGGGTTGCATTCAGTCTCAGGTTTTACCTTCCATGCTGTGCCTTTGTGTCTCTGATTCTACTGGCTCCACTTTCCCGGCTCAACCTCACACCAACCCCATCCCAGCAGACCTGCTCAGTGATCCAGGATGGTGTGGCTGTGATCCCTGCCACAATCACACTCACCATATGTATTAAGTATGAAAAAGAAATGTAGTGATTCAACTGATTGATTGATTGATTGATTGATCTGAACAGACTCTTGAAATTTTCCTTTAACTGAGCTCAGAAGTTATCAAAAATTTTGTGGCCTGGAATGCTCAAGGAATTTTTCTCTTGCTTTGAACCAAAATAAAGCTGTTGAAAAAATCTGAGTATTTTTGTAAGAAGGGAATTTAAAAAAAAAAAAAGCAATTGTATCTGTGTAAGACCTAAATTTCCTGCCTAATGCCTACCAAAATTCTGCCAATGGATTTTTTATTTTAAGAGATTGGTTTTCTATCTGGGGCTTTTAAATCTCTATGTATACAAAAAAATTTTGTCATGGGCAGGAGTCTTTGCTCTAAACTGAACAGTATGTAATTATAAGTTCTTCCCTATTGAGACATGAAGTTTTCTTACTCATGTAACAATGTATTATGATTTAGAACATCATGATAAATCAGTTTTTAAATATAAACCACCATGCATGGACAAAAGATGTCTTTCAGATCACACAAAGTCGGCAATAACATCAAGGGCAGGTTTGAGTTTCTGTGAGTAACTCTGTGACTTTAGTTATGGGGGTTTTTTTTGTACTAGAAGCACCCAAAAGTCAGAATGAATTTGTATGTATGAAATATCACGGCTCAGGAGCACAAGCATCAGGAAGGGCTTGAGAAAATATTGAAATTACTGTGCAGACTTAGGCAGCCCCAGGTGGAAAACATGGTAATGGGGCTTTGGAGCTACAGGCCTCATGCATGACTTGATCACCCTGTTTGAGGTATGCATGTATAGGCTGCACTCCTGCCCCTCAGCTGCATCTGTGAGATGGATGTCTCCTTATTTCCTCCTGAGAAAACACTGAAAGTCAGTCACAGTCACAGTTCACTCAGTGAGATTAAATGCAAGACTGAAGTGTTGAAATGGATGGCTATAAACTGTTCAGACGGATCAGGAAAGAAGGGTGGGGGCAGGTTTTCTTCTAGGTAAAACCAAAAAATTGTGGATTGTTTGCAAAGAACTGTGTTAGAAAAACAGTGATGAACAGCTGAGAGCTTCTGGGTACAAAACTAGAGGCCAAGCCAAAAAAGGAAACCTTATTGTTGATATTTAGCACAGGCCACCCAAACAAAAGAAGGAGGATGATGATGAAGCTTCTTTCTCCAACTACAGGTGCCATCATATTCACAAGCTCCTGTTGGGACACATCAGTCAACCTGACATCTGCACAGATGTGGCACAGAAAGCCATGAGATATGCAGGAGACTCCTAGAGCATGTTGAAGATAATTTTTTATCCAAGCGAAAGAAAGTCCAAGGAGGAGAAGCATTGCTCAACCTGTTCTCACCAACAAAAATTGACTAATTGAAGAGGTCAGGAATAGCTATAACCTGGGCTGCTGCCTGAGCCCAGACCTATCACAGATTTGAGGGATATGGGCCAGGCAAATCACAGAGACAAGATATTTAATTTAGTAAACATTCACTTGCTTAAGAAAATAGGATATGGAAACCCCTTGGAAATTGCCCTCAGGGATCAAGGAGAAGGTAAATCAAGACTGAAAGTTATTTAAGGACATTTGTCCCACAGAGAAGGTGCACTTGATTCCCAAATGTAAGAAAGCAAGCTGGCAAGGTAGAAGACCAATATGGCTGAGTAAAGACCTTCTGGTCGAACTGAAGTGCAAGAAGTAAATGCACAGGCAGTGGAAGCAGGGATACATATCCTGGGAAGAATGCTGTCTAGATGTGTAGGGATGGAATTAGAAAAGCTAAAGTACATCTGTAACTGAATGTGGCAAGGGACATGAAGAATAACAAGAGCTTCTGCAGGTACACTGACCAGAAACAGATGACAAAATAAAATGGCCCCCCCAATAAAAAGGACAGGAGATTTAGTGACAACTAGCATATAGAAGACTGAAGTACCCCACAAATTATTTTGCCTCAGTTTTCACTGGCAGTCTCTTTCCCATCTCCTATGTCTGTGACACTCAAGGCATAGACTACAGGAATTAAATGTCTCCTCTACTGTAAGAAAAGATAAAGTTCAAGACTGTCTGAGGAACGTGAATAAGCAGAAATCCATGGCACATAAGGGGATTCATCCCAGGGTCTTCAGGAAATTAGCAGCTATAGTTGCAATTCAAATACTGTGTAATATTTTCACCAATAACAGAGTGAGATTGAGTGCACCCTCAGCAAGTTTGTGGGTGACACCATGCTCAGTGGGGCCATTGATTCACTGGAAAGAAGGGATACTGTGCAGAGGGACCTTGACAGGCCTGAGGAGTTGGACCCACATGAACCTCGTGAAGCTCAACAATGTCAAATGCATGGCCCTGCACCCACGTCAGGGTCATTCCAAGTATCAGTACAGACTGCAGGAGGAACTGATTGCAAGCAGCCCTGCATAGAAAGACTAAGAGATAGGGGTAAATAAAAATTTGGACATGAGGTGGCAATGTGCATTTGCTGCTCAGAAAGCCAGTGGTATCCTGGGCTGCATAAAAAAGAAAGAACAGCTAGCAGATTGAGGGAAGTGATTCTCTTCATCCATTCCAATGAGACTTCACCTGGAGAACTACATCCATCCCTGGGGTCCCCAGTACAATAAAGATTTGGAGGAGGTCCACAGGGGAGCCATGGTAATGATCAGGGAGCTAGAACACCTCTGGCATGAAGAAAGGCTGGGAGAGCAGTGGTTGTTAGGCCTGGAGAAGACAAGGCTCTGGGCAGACCTCAGTGTGGCCTTTTGATATATGAGGAGCACTTATAAGAAAGACAGAGAAAGACTTTTCACCAGGGCCTGTAGTGGCAGGGCAAGGGGCAAGGTTTTAAAAGTGAAAGACGTTAGATTCAGCTAGGTTCCAAAGAAGAAATTTTTCATTATGAAGGTGGTAGAATAAGAGAAGTTGTTGATGCCCTCATTGGAAGATTTCCAAGCCACGTGGGACAAGTCTTTGAGCAACCTGGACTAGTGAAAGATGTGTTTGCCCAGGACAACAGTGTTGGTCTAGATAATCTTTGAAGGACCCTTCCAACACAAATCATGCTATGATTCTGTAGTGCACCAAATCACATGGGCTCATAGGAAGGACCTTCCTGAAAGCCTTTATCCATACCAGAAGAGGAGAAAAGGGAGTTTTTGAATTCCTGACTGAACTTTGGAAAAGTTTTGTAGAATCATAGCATTATAAAATAATCTGAGTTGGATGGGATCCATCAGGATCCATCAGATCCTTGCCATGTGCAGGACAAGCCAAGAGTTGCACTATGTGCCTGAGTGTGTTGTCCAAATGCTTCCTGAGCTCTGTCAAGCTGCTGCTGTGACCACTTCCCTGTGGAGCCTGTTCCAGTGCCCAAACCTCTGGGGAGAAATCTTCTTCCTCATATCCACCCTAAACCTCCCCTGACACAGCTTCATGGCATTTCCTTGAATCTTATCATTGGTCACAGGAGTGAAGAAATCAGTGCTTGCCTCTCCTCTTCCCCTCATGAAAAAGCTGGAAACTGTGATGAGGTCTCTCCCCAGTTTCCTCTTCTCCAGGCTGAACAGGCCAAGTGATCTCTGCTGCTCCTCATACAGCTTCTCCTCCAGACCCTTCACCATCCTCATGGCCCTTCCGCAGATGCTCTCTGATGATAAAATGCCTTTTTTATAGTGTGGCACCCAAAGCTGCACACAGCACTAGAGGTGAGGCCAAGCAGTGCACAGCAGAGGGAACCATCTCCTCCCTTGCCCAGCTGGTGATGCTGTGCCTGATGTCCCCAGGACAGGGCTGGCCCTCCTGGTTCCCAGATCTCATGTTCAGCTTGCCATCAACCAGGACCCCAAGGTCTGTTTCCTTGGCACTTTTTTCCAGTGTCTCGTTCCCCAGTCTGTACACACAATGAGGATTGTCCTGTCTCAGGTCAGGTTCCAGCACTTGTCCTTGTTAAACTTCACATGGTTCAATTGCCAATCTCTCTGATTTGTCAAGGTCTCTCTGCAGGGCCTCTCTGCACTCGAGGGAGTTAACAACTCCTCCCAGTTTAGTATCAATGGCAAGCTTAGTATTCCTTTGACCCTGAATTCCAAGTTGCTAACAAAGCTGTTGAAGAGGACTGGGTGAGGATGGAGGCCTGCAGAAGCCGCTGGTGACAGGCTGCTGTTACCCACCCCAGCCCCTGTAACTCTTGGTGCCTGATGTGTGAGAACCAGCCTGGCTGACACAGCAGGCCCCGGCTCCCCGCAGAAGGGAGTGTCTGATTACAATTATCCTTCTTTTCCTCAAAACAGAGGAGGTCTTGATGTGGGGTACAGATGGTGCTGTTTTAGGGGGCTCCTCTGTCCCAGAAAAGCTCACCTCATCACTTGTCTGACTTTCTACTTCCAGGGCCTCATGCCTGTTGTAGAAGGTTCTGGTTTCAGGAGGAGGAGGAAGCTTCCTCTTGGTCTACCACTTCCAAATATCTTTGTCCACTGTACTTTAAAAGTGCTCTGTAACCAGAAGGATCAAGAAAATCACTGCCTGTGCTCCTAATTTTTCAACCAATCAGCCCAAGGTCAATTGGTATTTAATAAATAGTCTGTTAGCTTGACAGTTTATTTTAAGGGGAAAATAGAAGACAGAGGTAATCTTGTTTTTACTGAGTACATCATAATATTTGAAGCAATTATTTTTTAAAGTAAGTTCACCCATTAATTAAGGGAATTAAACTTATTTCTCTTTTCCTCCTCCACCTGAAAATCTTTGCAAGATCTCTTTCCATTTCCTTATTTCCTTAGCCTAAAACCTGTCTATTATTGTGAAAAACAAAATATTAGAAGTCCACATAGGTGGTCAAAATTTTGGAGGGTCAGGAAAAGTTACCTTTAGGAAAGCACATAGAATGTTCCAGGAATGTGCTGCTATATCAGGTGTTTGGAAGTAGGATAGAGGTCTAGCCTAAACCCAGAAAATTGCATTTGCAAAGGTTCAAAACAAGTTAAAGGCAAAAGAGCTAGTGACTCGGAGTTGTTAGAATGGATTAAGATACAGAATTTGAAGGAAAATTGTATGCTACAGGATTATCACCCAGAAATTTCTCCCCAGTGGTGTGTACCTTTCCCAAGAGTTTCACTTCTGTGCCAATGTAGTTCACAACCCAAAATTCACAGTGGATTCAGTAGGTGAAACTACCACAAAATACAACATAAGGAGAAAATCAAATCCACATCATCTACTTTTTATCCTCTCTCACATGATGTTTTTCTGCTGGTTGTCTTCCCTAAAAAAAACCTCTCTGAAATGCCACCACATCTCTTGACAGTCTCTAAGTACACCCCAGTCAAGATAACCTAGCACCACTGACAAATTCATAAAACTGACCCCACCATCATCAAAACTTTACAAGTCAGTGTATGATATTTTATTACTAAAATATAAAGTGAAAGAAGTCAAACAACTGCATTTACAATAATGTGAGTCCATCACGTGGGTTTACAAATGCTCAAACAAGACTATCCCATTGCTATCCAACTCATCTCAAGAAAAATAATTTTTATGATTTTTTATTTATCCCACATCACCATAGTCATACATCAGAAAAAGCCATGCCATTGCTTCTCTCAGCAGTTCTGAGGAGAAATTGTTTGCTTAAGTCACTTGAATAACATTATTTTATTATAGAAATGCCTGCAGCCTCATGTCTGTTTCTCATAACGAAAACATGTACATTGTATTTTGATTTAATTTTTCTCTTTGTAAAATTGTTGTTTGTGGTTGACAAAATTCCTGAATTATAATGTAAAAGTAAGCAGGAAAATAAACATTACCTTAAAATAAGGACATACAAATGAACAGGTTTATCTATTGTGCATCATGAAAATGCGTGTTTTGGAAAAAAAAAGGGAATATAGTTAATTAAAATAATAATACAAAGAAAGAAAACAGAAAACACAGGGGGACAGAGAAATATGTACATATATGAATGTATAAGTATTCTGGGATTTTAAAGATAGCTGATCATCTAAGAGAGTTGCTTTTCAGGTTAATGCTTCTGGTGAAAATTGTCTTTTGTTTACTTTTTACCAAGTCTTGCTAGTCCTAATAGGGCACTATGTCCAAAGGTTTCATTATTTTCAAGAGATGAAGTCGTCATATTCCAGATACAGAGCCAAGTGACCACCTTGTGTTACTTGCATCGTTTCAAAGCTAATTTATGCTAAGGTAAGGTCTCGACATTACCCCCATTTTGCAGCACGTCAATGAAAAACCCTCTCAGAAACATGTACCTGATGTCACTGAGGCAGTGGTGTCAGAAGCAAAGTTTTAATCCAGAAGGAGAAATAAAAATATTATGGTCCACCTCTGAGTGCAATCCCCAAACTCGGGGATAACTGGGTCGCCTAAAACTCACTTCAAGTCCCGGTTGAAAGAAACGTCAAAAGACAAAAAAATTATCTGTCCTCAGTAAGAATGCTAAGAAAGGGGGTACCGCGGTCCCGTTTCTCTTAAGAAAAAGGATTTTTTTGGGAGGCGAAAACACAGGGCGGGCGGCAGGGAGCGGAGCAGGGGGCGGGGCGGGCCCGGGAGCACCAATCAGCGTCCGCCGCGCTGCTATAAAAGGAGGCGCCGCCGGCGCCGCCGCACCCGCGCAGCGCCGCCATGTCAGAGACCGCGCTCGGCCCCGCCGCCGAGGCCGCGCCCGCCGCCCCGGCCCCCGCCGCCAAGGCCGCCGCCAAGAAGCCGAAGAAGGCGGCGAGCGGCTCCAAAGCCCGCAAGCCCGCGGGGCCCAGCGTCACCGAGCTGATCACCAAGGCCGTGTCCGCCTCCAAGGAGCGCAAGGGGCTCTCCCTCGCCGCGCTCAAGAAGGCGCTGGCCGCCGGCGGCTACGATGTGGAGAAGAACAACAGCCGCATCAAGCTGGGGCTCAAGAGCCTCGTCAGCAAGGGCACCCTGGTGCAGACCAAGGGCACCGGCGCCTCCGGCTCTTTTCGACTCAACAAGAAACCCGGAGAAGTGAAGGAAAAAGCTCCAAAAAAGAAAACTTCGGCAGTTAAGTCTAAGAAGCCGGTGGCGAAGAAGCCCGCCAGGGCCGCCAAAAAGCCCAAGAAGGTGGTGACAGCAAAGAGCCCCAAGAAAGCCAAGAAGCCAGCAGCCAAGAAAGTAGCAAAGAGCCCCAAGAAAATAACCAAGGTTGCCAAGCCCAAAAAGGTGGTGGCAGCAGCAGCAACAAAGAGCCCGGCTAAGGCAAAAGTGGTGAAGCCCAAAGCAGCCAAGCCAAAAGCTGCAAAAGCAAAAGTGGCCAAGTCAAAGAAGGCAGCACCCAAGAAGTAAGCCACTTCGCTGGGGAAGGCTACCTCTTCATTTAAACCCAACGGCTCTTTTAAGAGCCACCTACGTTTTCTTAAAAAGTGCTGAAATTACATGTGTTCATGTAAAAATTTTTTCTATTAATTTTGAAGCTGATTAGGTAATAAAACTAAGCTAGAGCAGTTGACAAACGTAAAAGAAAGCTCCCATACCTACTGAGGGCAGTTTCTGCTTAAATCCACGTACAAGTGAAGCATGATGGTAAAGGAAGGGGCGGCAATAAACGTTACATTTGGTCAGTTAAATCAACGAATAAAAGCAATTCAGCTCTTTAATGAGAAAGTGGGTGGCTCTTAAAAGAGCCTTTGGGTTTCTGACGGTTTTAACTTCACAGCCTTTGTTCCTCGGCGCTCACTTGGCTTTAGCCTTGTGGCTGTCGGTCTTCTTGGGCAGCAGCACGGCCTGGATGTTGGGCAGCACGCCGCCCTGCGCGATCGTCACCTTGCCCAGCAGCTTGTTGAGCTCCTCGTCGTTGCGGATGGCGAGCTGCAGGTGGCGGGGGATGATGCGCGTCTTCTTGTTGTCGCGGGCCGCGTTGCCCGCCAGCTCCAGGATCTCGGCCGTCAGGTACTCCAGCACGGCCGCCAGGTACACGGGCGCGCCGGCGCCCACGCGCTCCGCGTAGTTGCCCTTGCGCAGCAGCCGGTGCACGCGGCCCACGGGGAACTGCAGCCCGGCCCGCGACGAGCGCGACTTGGCCTTGGCGCGCGCCTTGCCGCCCTGCTTCCCGCGCCCGGACATCGCAGCGACTCAGCAGCAGCAGCAGCAGCAGCAGCAGCAGCAACGGCGACCGCAGGCAACCCGGAAAAGCTGAACGAGCTCCGAGCCCGGCTCGCCGCCTGCCTTATATACAACTCGGGCGGATCGGCAGAGCCGCTGGTGATTGGCTGCGAGCGAGAGCTCGTTCGACAGCCAATGGAAAAGTGAATCGAGGTCTGGCCAATAGCGAACCCCGGCGCCGTGCGCCGAGCTGAAGGTCATCCAATAGCGACGCGGCGCTGTCGGCGGCAGTGGTATAAAGCCGGCTGCCGAGGCAGTGCCGCTGCTGTGAGCTCTTGGTGGCTGTGTTTGGCGAGTGAGCAGCTGCGCTAGTTGCCGCGATGCCCGAGCCGGCCAAGTCCGCCCCCGCGCCCAAGAAGGGCTCCAAGAAGGCGGTGACCAAGACGCAGAAGAAGGGCGACAAGAAGCGCAAGAAGAGCCGCAAGGAGAGCTACTCCATCTACGTGTACAAGGTGCTGAAGCAGGTGCACCCCGACACGGGCATCTCGTCCAAGGCCATGGGCATCATGAACTCCTTCGTCAACGACATCTTCGAGCGCATCGCGGGCGAGGCGTCGCGCCTGGCGCACTACAACAAGCGTTCCACCATCACCTCGCGGGAGATCCAGACGGCCGTGCGCCTGCTGCTGCCCGGCGAGCTGGCCAAGCACGCCGTGTCCGAGGGCACCAAGGCTGTCACCAAGTACACCAGCTCCAAGTAGACGGTTTCTGTGTCCTTTGTCCGATAATTTCAACCCAAAGGCTCTTTTAAGAGCCACCCACTTTTTCAATAAAAGAGCTTTAATTTCTTTGGATCTTTCATAGTGTATAATTTAAATAGCATTGTCATTAATTTTAAATCCCAAATAATGTTATTTAGTTCAGTAACAAACATAAACCCGATTTAGGCTGTAATTGTGTTTTTCAGGGTTGCACCTTTTTTTCCCTGCTGAGCCCTGATATTTACTGACAAGCCTTCATTTTACTTGTTACCCATGTTGCTTCAACTGCCGGGTGTTTAAAGGGTAGCTCCCCAGTACTGTCCATCTACTGTGTGCTCTTTGCCAAAGTCTTTTCTGAAAATGAGCCTCCCGTTTCAGCCTTGGTCTCTCCCCTCTCGTATCCATACCACAGACAATTGCCATATATTTCAAAGGTGTATTTAAGAATTCATTAATTTATAAGAAAATACTTTATCTCTAAACTTATTTGGTCTTCCCGATCTGAAAAATAAAATTGATTTAAAACAAATACATTCAAGCATTACTTAAGCACTTATTAATCAGGTTTATTACTGTAAGATTTTAGTAGCTGCTGCCCCTTTTTATGGGTGTTTCTGAATTTTCTGGGATTTTTTATTTTACATAATTGGTTTAAGACCACAGATTAAGATATATTGGAAAAACTGCAAATACCGATGAACAAATGGTCCGGAGGGACATTATAAAAATAAAAACTATTCAACTACAAAACCTGTCTGGCTCCAGAATAGGCAAACATTTCCCAGAGCTCATTGGAAATTTCACGATTAAGCTCTAAAACATTGACTCTTAACAGCTTGACCTGTATATCACAGAGCAGCTTAATGTTACAACAGCACAAGATTTTTTTAGGTAAAGACGCCTTTAAAAATATGAAGGTCCCCCCCCTCCAGTACTAAAACCACATTTCTTTCAACTCAGCGCCACAGCTCTTTTAACTGTGCATGTAGTGGCTCTTAAAAGAGCCTTTGGGTTTGCATGGGCCGCTTTAATGCCCAGCCGGTAAGGGCTGCGGCAGGAGACTCAGGCGCGCTCGCCGCGGATGCGGCGGGCCAGCTGGATGTCCTTGGGCATGATAGTGACGCGCTTGGCGTGGATGGCGCACAGGTTGGTGTCCTCGAAGAGCCCCACCAGATAGGCCTCGCTGGCCTCCTGCAGCGCCATGACGGCCGAGCTCTGGAAGCGCAGGTCGGTCTTGAAGTCCTGCGCAATCTCGCGCACCAGGCGCTGGAAGGGCAGCTTGCGGATCAGCAGCTCCGTGGACTTCTGGTAGCGCCGGATCTCGCGCAGCGCCACCGTGCCGGGCCGGTAGCGGTGCGGCTTCTTGACGCCGCCCGTGGCCGGCGCGCTCTTGCGGGCAGCCTTGGTGGCCAGCTGCTTGCGGGGCGCCTTGCCGCCCGTCGACTTCCGCGCCGTCTGCTTCGTGCGCGCCATGGCCCAGCACCAACACACAGCCCCCCACGCGCAGCGCAGCGCACACTGAGCCCACAGCTCCGCCGCCCCGCTATTTATGGCGCCGGCCCCGCGCCCGCGCGACGCCGGCCGGCTGCCATTGGACGCTTCTCGCGAGCCCGGGAAAAGCCCCGCCTCCGGGGCGGCAATCGCGCCCTGGCCTCGCCCCCCCCCCCCCCCGCCCCCTTCCAACAGCGCCTTGCAAGGCGCCCCGGGGCGGCGGCGGCACCGCAGGCGAACGGTGTAGAACGGTGCCGCCGCCCGAACCTCGGGCTCGCCCTGTTTTTCCCAAAGCCGCTCCGCTCGCGTCCATTGCCGGCCCCGGGAGCGCTGGCTAAAGCTGCCGCCGGCAGCCGCCTCCTTCCCCGGGGGCTCGCGGTTTCTTCTCGCTCAGCAGCCGCGTTCGTTTCAGGGCCGCGGCAGAAAGGCTGAAGGCGCAGGCGGCAGCCGATTTCCCTGGTCCCGCCGAGCTCTCCCGGCGGCTGCCCCGGCCCGCTGGAAGCGCCGCGTCCCTTGCGGGGAGCGCGCCCCGGGGAAGAGCGCGCTCGGGGCCGCGAGCCGCGAGCGCCGCCAATCAGCGTCGTGCCGGGAGGGGCGAGAGGGGCCGGGCCCGCCCACGGGGAGGCTCCGCGCAGTCCTCACTCAGGTCGGACCGAGCGCGGCAGCGGCGCAGCTCCGGCTCTGCCCCCCGCCTCCGGCCCCGTCCGCGCCTCGGCGGCGGCGGGTACGGGGCTCGGGGAAACGGCGGGGGGCGGACGAAAGCCGGGAAAAAGCTACGCTGGGGAGTCTCTGCCAGCTGGTAGCGCCCATGCCGGACTGTGCAGTTTGGGGAGGAAAATGTAGAGCATCGTCCCACTTTTCTTTTTCAGGTCACCTGCGAAAATACATTTTCGGGGTGGTGAAGCTAACCAGCAGCTAACCACCCCGGATCTCCTTATTCAGAAACACAGAAACAGAAAACAAGGAGATATCAAGGCCACCGGGAATTGCTTATACTTTTAATGCGTCCAATTCAGGCATTAAAGGAACAGGCGTGCTTTTTTTCTTTTTTTTTCCTGTTAGCGTGACTTAATGGAAAACACCACGTAGCCATGACCAGAGGATTTATTTTGGATGGTTGAGACCGAAATGGTTAATTTTCTTACAAACCAATCCTGCAGAGCACATGCACGTAAACCCGGTTTTTAGGAGATGCAGGACACACGCTTTTTACTGTAAACACTTTTAACTTCTGCTTTCCTTCAAAATTATGAGATTTATACGGTAAAGGGGTTATTCCCTCCCAGTCTCCCCTGCAATGAAAAACATGCGGAAGAGAAACTCGCCACAGGATCAGCTCTTTCACTGAGAAGGTGGGTGGCTCTTAAAAGAGCCTTTGGGTTGAAATTATCGGACAAATTACTCAGAAACCGTCTACTTGGAGCTGGTGTACTTGGTGACAGCCTTGGTGCCCTCGGACACGGCGTGCTTGGCCAGCTCGCCGGGCAGCAGCAGGCGCACAGCCGTCTGGATCTCCCGCGAGGTGATGGTGGAGCGCTTGTTGTAGTGCGCCAGGCGCGACGCCTCGCCCGCGATGCGCTCGAAGATGTCGTTGACGAAGGAGTTCATGATACCCATGGCCTTGGACGAGATGCCCGTGTCGGGGTGCACCTGCTTCAGCACCTTGTACACGTAGATGGAGTAGCTCTCCTTGCGGCTCTTCTTGCGCTTCTTGTCGCCCTTCTTCTGCGTCTTGGTCACCGCCTTCTTGGAGCCCTTCTTGGGCGCGGGGGCGGACTTGGCCGGCTCGGGCATCGCGGCAACTAGCGCAGCTGCTCACTCGCCAAACACAGCCACCAAGAGCTCACAGCAGCGGCACTGCCTCGGCAGCCGGCTTTATACCACTGCCGCCGACAGCGCCGCGTCGCTATTGGATGACCTTCAGCTCGGCGCACGGCGCCGGGGTTCGCTATTGGCCAGACCTCGATTCACTTTTCCATTGGCTGTCGAACGAGCTCTCGCTCGCAGCCAATCACCAGCGGCTCTGCCGATCCGCCCGAGTTGTATATAAGGCAGGCGGCGAGCCGGGCTCGGAGCTCGTTCAGCTTTTCCGGGTTGCCTGCGGTCGCCGTTGCTGCTGCTGCTGCTGCTGAGTCGCTGCGATGTCCGGGCGCGGGAAGCAGGGCGGCAAGGCGCGCGCCAAGGCCAAGTCGCGCTCGTCGCGGGCCGGGCTGCAGTTCCCCGTGGGCCGCGTGCACCGGCTGCTGCGCAAGGGCAACTACGCGGAGCGCGTGGGCGCCGGCGCGCCCGTGTACCTGGCGGCCGTGCTGGAGTACCTGACGGCCGAGATCCTGGAGCTGGCGGGCAACGCGGCCCGCGACAACAAGAAGACGCGCATCATCCCCCGCCACCTGCAGCTCGCCATCCGCAACGACGAGGAGCTCAACAAGCTGCTGGGCAAGGTGACGATCGCGCAGGGCGGCGTGCTGCCCAACATCCAGGCCGTGCTGCTGCCCAAGAAGACCGACAGCCACAAGGCTAAACCCAAGTAGATCTCATCTGGCAAACAACCCAAAGGCTCTTTTCAGAGCCACCCACATTTCTCATAAAGGGTTTGAGTCACTGCAGTTTTGATTGTCTGGTGAAAAGATACTTCAACGTGTTAATTGTCTTAAAAGTTTTTAATTGCTATTCTTTTTAGTCTTCCTGTTTCTTTATGGAGGTTGTCTTAATGCTGCTTTCTTTTTTCGTTAACAGCTAATGTTTTTGTCACCGAGAATTTTCGTCATTTATGCTTTTTTAGAATTGCTTAATCGGATAATGTTTTCATATTTTCAATGTCTTAACAGCGGGAAGTAGGGGTTTTATAATAGCGTAAATAACACGTGTCCTGGCCAGCGAGCTCCGTGTTTGCTGTCAGTGCTCTGTTCAGTACGTATTATATAAGAACAATCAAGTCTTAGCAGTCTGGATTGTTTCCTTTAAGAGTACTAAGTAGGAGCTAATCTTTATTGCACCTTCATATTTCAGGGAAAGTCAGGTGGGAAGGGAAGAAAAACCTGCAGACAAAAAAAGAGCCCTGAATAGTATTACGCAGTCCTGGCAGTGATTTGAACTAATTGTTTCTCAGCAGGAGGGTGTTCCTAGCCTCGGGCCCCTTACTGATCTACTTTTGCTGCCTTTTAGCGCTCATGTGGGAGACTCACCGGCTTTCCTTAGCGAAATTGTAGAACGCTAGGGAAAGGTTTCAGGCAGAGAGGAGCTGCTTCATTCCACAGGGAGGAGTTGCCCCCTACCACAGGGAGCTGTTGCCAGTGTTGCCAAGGAGTGGTCTGATGTTATGTGCCGCTGTGGTGGTGGTCACTGCACTACACTGGAAAGAGCACGATCACTTTTAATTTCGTTTTTCTGGCACTGATCACTGGATCTACACCCTCTTCTCCCTGTGGTATGGGGAATTTCGAGCAGCCAACTTGGTTTTGGGAGAAAGCGAGTCATTCTTTGAAGAGCTGCTGCTCTTACAGCAGGTCACACTGTTGCTTTAAAGTCTAATTCCCTGGTGTTGCCCTGCTGGCTTCTGATTTCCTTCTGGCTTTACTGGGGCTTTTCCTGGCTTGTTTTTCCCTTAGCATCTTATGCAGACTCTTGGCTGCAGAAGCCAGTTTTTAACATGACAGTGTCGTTTCCCATCTCTATCCTCCTGTATAGGAAAAAAAAGAGATGTGACTTAGCATCTCTGACTTGGTGTTCGATGAATTTCATTTTCCTGAAACTGAGTCAGTGACAATTTCACCCTTTCACAGGGGAAGAAGTCTACACTCCTCTCTGTGTCACCTTGTTCCACTTCATGAGACTGTCCTCTGCATATTGAGTTGTAGCAAATAATGGGAAAAACTTCTGAGAAAAACCGTGTGTGCACTCTCAATGTTGTGTGACTAGAATAAAATTCTAGCTTGTAGGCTGTAGAAACTTCCAACAGAACAATTTTATGGCTTTCTTTTTCTTACAAAATAATACCCTGATATTGAGGGTGCGGTGGTAATAGTCAAGAAGATATATAATTAATAATAATTATTATATTAATTCCTCTCATTTTTTTTTTTCCTGCTAAAGAATGTGCTCGGTTATTATGTTGTTGTAGTTTTGAGTCACATACTTAGGAAATAAAGCCATAAATTAACGATAAGGCTACATGAGATCTGAATTATGAAAGGTCGCAGGACCTCGAATGCATACTGTACAGCCAGACGCTCTTGTAGAAATGCTTTATAGATGTGGTTTACCAAAACCGGGATAAGTGAGTAGAACAGTTTTGAAAATACAGGTATTTCCCAACAGTGAACACCGGCAGCCTCCTTTGATCGGTACAGAAGGACTTCCAGATATTTCTTTGACAAAATCTTTGTTTTGCAACAGCAGGATGAGAGAGGAAGGTGAAAACGGGAGCACTTGGCAGCTCTGACGGGACAGATCTCCGGGCGGGGCGTCACCAGCCCCCACGGCCGCTGCTGCCGCATCCCCTCCTGGTCCAGCCCCGCGCTGGAGGGAAGGATTCTGCAGCTTGGAATGGCGGGATGCGCTGTGGCCCCGGACTGACGAGCTGGCTGTGCGTTAAAACGAAGCATTCCTATAGGAATTTGTGGCTGGTTTGGTTTTTTTTTCCCTTTGTTGTGCATTTAGTGATTTAATTGCAGGAGTTGAATTTGGGCGCGTTAAGGAGAAGAGCTCGGCTGATGCTGAGTTATCCCGCTGCTGCAAAATGCAGCGGGGGAGGGGGAGTGCAGGGGGTGAGTAACGGAGTGGACGGTTCCCACCAGGAACCATCATTTCTCCAGCGACAACAAAATCCTTTGGGTTTGTTGGTCAGGCCGTGACAAGCAGATATTTTCCCGCTCCCTGTGCTGGGGACAGGGACGGTGATTTAAGGAGTAATCCGTCTCTGGGAGGAGAGAAATGGCAGGGAAACACAAGATGGAGAAGGACTTCACAGTGGGAATGGGGATGTTTTGGGATTAGGAATTCATCAAGTTATACTACTCTGTGACTTCCACCAACACCTTGCACTGCAGGAGGCCCCTGGGAACAGAAGGGAGCAGGCAAAGAAAAGGGTCGGATATCTCCTGGAAGGGCAGAGCGGGGCCCTGGATTTTTAGATCCAGAAACAGTTTCCTCTTCAGTTTCACCCCAGCCACCAGTGAAAGTATATTTACTTTACCTTTGTCAAGAAAAAAACATGTAGGGTGAAGAAGAAAAGCAGACATTATTCAGTTGAGATAAAGCTATTAATTACTCCCAGCTCTTTTGCAGTTCCTGATGTTTTTCCCTGTTCTTTATACCATGCCATTTCCTGCTGAGAAATGTGAGCTGCTCTGGTAACTCTGAAGTACAACACATACACATCCTGTGAGGTTTTGCAGGACATGTAATTATCAGTTAAGGCTAAAGCTCCAGGAGCTCCAGGTGCCTGTGAAATGTGACCATTTCACTTCTCCAACGGGGTTGCTAGCAGCGATTTCAAAAGCCCCCCATGTAGAGAGCAGAAACCAACTCAGATAAATTTGGCCTCTTGAGCCAGCTCAGCTGAGGCCAGGCACCCAGGTGTGCTTGTGGTGCAGCCAGTCCAGTCTGCTGATGCTTGCAGCACAAGTGAAGGCAGATCTGTTTAAAGATGTTTTTTGATATGTTGGAAGATTTGGCCTATGTCATTCCTATAGTAATTTTAGTCCTCTTTTCTAAGAGGAATGGCTGAAGGCACTAACCTTGCTGTGTCTCAGGAGTATAAGGTAAAAAAAAAAAAAATACAAACTTGATCATGTGGACTGTTCAGATTGTTTATTATTGAGGTGGCTGCTATTTGCTACAAAAAGAAAGGAGGATTCATACCAGAGATGTGTGCATTCCTTCACAGTTCTAATACTGCAAAAAAGATCAATATCCCTTCATCTATTAGAAATTCAGACTTCAGATATAACATTCTGTGTGCTTTCTTCTTATTTCAGGAATTATTTCTTCCATTTTCCTACTGCCTTTGCAAGTAAAAATACCTACATTAAATATAAGCAAGTGGGAATGCAAGTACAAAACATATTGTGGATTTTAGGTGGGATTAAAATTCCCATCTGTTCTGTAACTCTTTTCAATCTACTTGTTTTCTAGTTGTAAAATGAATTATGCTTATAATTGCTTCCTGAGATTTTTCAGTAATAAACATGAAAGGATGAATTTTTTGATTAATACCTTGTATCATTTTTGACAAGGAATGTCTTTGAAAGGCCCACTTTGATAGGGTTACAGTCAAATAATTTGGTTCTCTGTTGGCATGAAAGAAATCTAACCGAAAACACCCTTTCCACTTATACAGGCCTCTGGCTCTGTGACCCCAGCCCTTGAGGAAAGAGCTGCCTCTGCTCATTGTAATGCTTCATCCTTCCTCATAGGTGTGTGAGTTGGGAGGGGAGAAGTTCCCAGCTGAACTCCCATCTGCTTTCAGTCCTCTCCTCCAAGTGAGATTTGTGTCATGTCTTGAGCTGTGCTGTTCTCTGAATGGCACAACCCTTAGACCACTTATTTAGAATCTGAAGTCTCAGTTTTTTCATTTACCATCTAACCTCAGTTGATTTACATCACTGGCAGAAGCCATTACATCAGGGTGTGTGTAAAATCAGGTATTTTTCCCTAGTCAATTAATTCTCCTGAACTGTAATTATTTTAAAATATAATGTTTTCTATTTAAAATGAGAAATAAAGCCTCTGGGAAACTAACATTGCAATAGGTTGTCTTGGGTGTCAAGTAATTGCATTCTGCGGCCATTAAAGAGAATAAATCCAGGTTTGAGAACAGATACTGGTTTATGTCATTAACAAAACCAAAACAAATATTAAAAACTCAAACAAAAAACCTCAACACACTCCACCAAAACAAAAACCTCTCCAAAAAACCACAAAACCTCAAAAAGTAGCAAAATATTTCTACAGTCTGTGATTTGTTCAGTTTTTGATCCAGTTGTATAGCATCTATTTTTCATTTCTGATTCACTGTTCAGTCAGTTAACTAGAGAATACAGATATTTGTTTGCCCAGCTGGTGTATTTCACTTCGGCAGAAATAAAAGAGCAGGTGTTTTCTTTTTTAAATATGATGATGAATAAACATAAATTTTACTGCAGGCATGGTCATCTAAAGAAGATATACCTTATTCCAGGAGTGATAATAATTTTATTAATCTATTAAAAATTAAATTGGTCATTTTTTGTAACTGGTTGTATTGTTCTTCAGTGTTCTTTTTTGCTGGTTATTTACTAAGCTGTCATGTGACTCCAATCATCTGAGATACAAAAAATTGCTAATATAAAAAAATATTTTGACAAAAATGGTTTTATTACAAAGTGTAAAATTCCCCATATTCCAGATGCTATGAATTAAGAGGTGTTTTGAAGGTAAACATTGAAGGTAGATTAAAAGACAACATGAAGGGTCTGTTTATAGATTATGTGTTCAAACACTTCTCAGTATTGAGAATTGTTAGGATTAATAACTTTGCTTTGCACTGGAAGATCAGCAAGTTGGAGCCCTAGGGCTCATGGGCTGATGAGAGTGTAAACTTTTTGATAAAACTGGTGTCACAGATGCTGAACAAGCTGAAACTGGCAAGTCAGAAGCAGAACGAAGATGGACCAAGGAACAAATCCCAAGAATTAAATATCTTCAAAAGGAGGCCAGCCCAGTGACCAAAAAAATCAGTATGACATCAAGAGACCACTACCAAGAATTAAGGTACTGGACTGGGGGATTGGGTTATGGGTGACACAGATATAATTGGGGTTGCAATCTGGTGTAGGGGGCTCCTCTTTGGAGATACCCAGCTCTATCTGCTCTGCACACTGGATAAAAAACTTTTTTACTTACTCAGTGAACTGGAAACTCACCTTCAAAGAGGAACCTAGGGCAGGAAAACTGTTTGAGGGGGCATCTGCTTAGTTCCCTCAAGGTTTGGTAGCAGCAGCAATAAAACCTGCTCTACCAGGACAATGCATTTGAACACCATGCCCTCTTACTCGTACTGGGTAATGTCATCTGGGAAAAATTCTGTGGCAGTAGCTCTTTGTCAGTTCAGAGACTATTCTCAGCACTGTTAGAAAAATTAGAGTTATGTTACAGTCAGATCTGATGTCAAATGCTATGTTCACATTACAGCCCCCTAATATTGCCTTATCATTCATACTGAATTTGAAAGAGGCAATCAGCAACATTTTGGTTTTTTTTTTAGTAAGACTTTCATAGGCCTAGAAACAATTTCACACACTGAAACAATCTATTAAAAAATCCTCCGAAATTCTGTGACAGCTCCTAATGAAGTGTGTGCAACACAGAGCACACAAACATAAGAAAAGCAAAATGAGCACTTATGAGCTGGGAAGCCAAAAGACACCACTGAGCTCCTACTTTAAATCAGGCAGCAGGGCTTTCCCATGATAGCTCTAGTTTGAACTGGGGTATTTTCACATGACTGATTATATACAGAATAGCCACTGACAAATTCTTCTGGTGACCATCTTCAACTGTCAAAATATGAGCACTTTGTGCTTTTCTGGTGACCCAGGAAAACTTGAAAAAGCCTAGAGACTGGATATACGGCGATTTGTAAATCTTCTAAGGTATTAGACATATACAGGCACTCAGAATAAGCAGAGTTTGCACTAAAGCACTTGGAGAGATAGCAAAACACCATTTCATACTGATAAAGTAGACTTTGGAGAATGCCTCTTCCCATTGGATATCTGAAATTCAATCTGAGAAGTCCCTATAACCCTTCAAACTGAAATTAACATTTATTAGGTAATAGGTGACAGATTTATGATGCCTGTCTTGTTACCTGTACTACCAAAGAATATGAAAGTCAGTACTAGAAAGTTCAGTTTTGTGATTCTGTGGTGCCTGTATGAATTAAGTATATTCAGAAGTTCAGGATATATACTTGCAATTTAGGATTATTCTGATCCAGTTTGAAAGTGATAATGGCTTTGATCTGCATCTATGATGGCATGTAATTATCTAAGAATGAGAGGGAGTGACTGAGAAAACCTGCAATTTGAGCCTAATTAGTAGCTACATGATAATCTAGTAGCTCACAAAGTCAATGCAGTGTCTAGTTACTTAGGGTTTTATTACAATTAGTGAAATACTAATGCAGAAGAGGTCAGATAAGTAAAAAAAAATTAATCTTCCTGTGTTTTCTTACTTGAGAGGAGAACCCAAAGCAGTCAGGGGGAGAAGCTAGGCAAGTTACTGAAAAAAAAAAAAATCACATGAACAGTAGGATTAAAAAGACAAATGGCGAAGACAAATGAGATTTTAGAAAGTGCTTCTGAGTTATATTTGCAAGAGCTTAAGGTAAATGGCACTTGTCGCTACAGAAATTCTTTTATAGTACAGCGGGCTATACTCCTGTGACAAAAGTAACTGCAACCCCCCAAAAACTCCAAAGACTGAGCACCACCAAGCCGTACATTTTAGAATAACAGTGCTGTACATGGATGAGCATCAATGTACAGCAAAATAGTTTTTCCAATTCCCTCCCGACATCACCTAAAAAACAAAACCCCGACTAACACCCCCGCCACTTAAAATCGTCTCTACAGACATATGGTATCTACTGAAAGTTCATTAACTGGACGGCAATATTTTATCAAAATAACCATTAAGCAGTATGCAAAACCCAAAACCCCTTAAAACGCCCCCTCCCCCCAAAAACCCCACCAAACCCCAGAAGTGCCACCCTAAAGATTCCACACTAAGAAAGGGTAAAGTGATTTTTCTTAATTGATTGTTCAGCCCCTTTATTGAAAAAGTGGGTGGCTCTTAAAAGAGCCTTTGGGTTAAACAGTATTTCTGGCAAGCATTTACTTGGAGCTGGTGTACTTGGTGACAGCCTTGGTGCCCTCGGACACGGCGTGCTTGGCCAGCTCGCCGGGCAGCAGCAGGCGCACGGCCGTCTGGATCTCCCGCGAGGTGATGGTGGAGCGCTTGTTGTAGTGCGCCAGGCGCGACGCCTCGCCCGCGATGCGCTCGAAGATGTCGTTGACGAAGGAGTTCATGATGCCCATGGCCTTGGACGAGATGCCCGTGTCGGGGTGCACCTGCTTCAGCACCTTGTACACGTAGATGGAGTAGCTCTCCTTGCGGCTCTTCTTGCGCTTCTTGTCGCCCTTCTTCTGCGTCTTGGTCACCGCCTTCTTGGAGCCCTTCTTGGGCGCGGGGGCGGACTTGGCCGGCTCGGGCATGGCGACAGCGGCTTGTCTCCAAACAGCACCGCGCTGCTGCAGAACCGACCCGGGGGCGAAGTGAGGAACGCGGCTGCGTGACACCTATTTATAGCGCGTCTATGCAAATGAGCAGCTTCTGCCCTGCGCGTTCTTATTGGTCAGACTACAAAATGATATCATCACTCCCCAGTTTTCGCGTCTGATTGGTCAGAATTGGATTCGCCTTCACATTGGCTGTCTGCACAAGACCTACTTCTCAGCCTATCCGCGAAGGGTTGAGACAGTAAAACGAGAGCGGAGCCGGGGAGCGCTGAGTGCCGGCTGCGCTTTTCTGTGCCAGGGGAGCGAAGTGAGGGAAGATGTCCGGGCGCGGGAAGCAGGGCGGCAAGGCGCGCGCCAAGGCCAAGTCGCGCTCGTCGCGGGCCGGGCTGCAGTTCCCCGTGGGCCGCGTGCACCGGCTGCTGCGCAAGGGCAACTACGCGGAGCGCGTGGGCGCCGGCGCGCCCGTGTACCTGGCGGCCGTGCTGGAGTACCTGACGGCCGAGATCCTGGAGCTGGCGGGCAACGCGGCCCGCGACAACAAGAAGACGCGCATCATCCCCCGATACCTGTACCTCCGCCATCCGCAACGACGAGGAGCTCAACAAGCTGCTGGGCAAGGTGACGATCGCGCAGGGCGGCGTGCTGCTGCCCAAGAACACTCGACAGCCACAAGGCTAAACCCAAGTAAACCCGAAAAGTTAGGCGGCACGTTCGGTTTTCTGAAAAAACCCAAAGGCTCTTTTCAGAGCCACCCACAAAGTCCTAAGAGAGCTGAATTATCCAAACTACAGTGAAGGCCGTTTTGTATTAATTACTCAGTTTTTGTTTCAACTTCCTTTATTTTTGGTTGGATAAAGTTTTCCATATGTTTGTTAATGAAATTGTACCAAAACGTTCTCCTCTCCATGCAAGTTCTTTCTGGCATGGGGTATTTTCCGTTTAGTTCTTAGGTTTGAGAACATGCGGACACTATTCGTTGGCAGTTCCTGTCCCACCTCCCTTTTCCGCCTATTTCTTCGAGTGTCTGATACAGTTCCAGAGATGGGAGGCGTAATCGTCTTCGGGGAAGGGAGGGGGAATGGCAGCGGGCCGGGATTTCCTCTGGCCAATCGTTGGGCAGGGCGGGTTTTTCAATACTTAAAACCTTCTTTCTCATCGGGAACAAAAGGATTGGCAGTAGGGCTGGTTCTGTGTCAGTAAAGAAACCCACCCCTCCTCCCCCTAACACAAAAAGGCATTTACGGATAACAAAGAGAAATAATTCAATATATTAGACATGGCTCAGTAGTAGCGTGCCTGGCAATTGCATTATTTTGTTACAAAATATATCTTTAAAAAAACGTACATCCGATCTTTTATCAAATCATTATAAAACATTGTTTCTTGTAGTCAAAGTAATCACTTGGAGGCAAAACAGAAGTCTACACTTCCCTGAAGTCGCCGTGCTCTACCGCGTTCGTAACTATTTCTTTCTATAATCCCTAGGAAACTAAAAAAAAACACAAGACACAATTGACCTCTTGACGACTTACGAATTGCTGGACCCTTGCTGCAGATTACGGACGACTTCGGTGCATCAGCTCCTTTAGGAAAGTGTGGGTGGCTCTTAAAAGAGCCGTTGGATAACAAAGTATGTAGAACAAAACTCTCCTGGAACAATTTACTTCTTTTTGGGCGCCGCCTTCTTCGCCTTGGCCGCTTTGGGTTTGGCTGCCTTGGGCTTGGCCGCTTTGGGCTTCACCGCCTTTGCCTTAGCCGGGCTCTTCGCTGCCTTCTTGGGGCGGCCGGCCTTTGCGGCTTTCTTGGGGCTCTTGGCCGCTTTTTTGGCCGCTGCAGCCGCCGGCTTCTTCGCCTTCTTGGGGCTCTTCTTCACTGCCGCCGCTTTCTTGGGCTTCTTGGCAGCGCTGGCGGGCTTCTTCGCCGCCGGCTTCTTGGGCTTAGCTGCTGGCGCCCTTTTCTTCGGGGCTTTTTCTTTCACTTCTCCGGGTTTCTTGTTGAGTCGGAAAGAGCCGGAGGCGCCGGTGCCCTTGGTCTGCACCAGGGTGCCCTTGCTGACGAGGCTCTTGAGCCCCAGCTTGATGCGGCTGTTGTTCTTCTCCACATCGTAGCCGCCGGCGGCCAGCGCCTTCTTGAGCGCGGCGAGGGAGAGCCCCTTGCGCTCCTTGGAGGCGGACACGGCCTTGGTGATCAGCTCGGTGACGCTGGGCCCCGCGGGCTTGCGGGCTTTGGAGCCGCTCGCCGCCTTCTTCGGCTTCTTGGCGGCGGCCTTGGCGCCGGGCGCGGGCGCATCGGGGGCGGCGGTGGGAGCGGTCTCGGACATCGCGGCGACTTCCTCTGCGGAGCGGCGCACACAATTGGGCTGGCCCGGGTCAGATGCTCGTATTTTTAGAGCGGAGCCGCGCCGTGATTGGTGGCTTGCAGAGCCCGCCCCGCTGCACGGCCGGGGAGCCCTTCGGTGTGCTCGATTTGTGTTTCTTTGGACTAACAAAAGTGTATTTTCCTCGGAATTTCTGCCACCAAATCGCCCAGTTTCCCCGGTGAGGGGGGAGAAGAGCAGGTACTTGCGTTCGGGAGAGTTTCCTGCGGCAAACACGCGATTTGAGTTAAAGGAGAGGCGATAAATCCCGTGTGCTGCTGCTGGAGAGACCTGTGAAGGGAGAAACTTTTGTTTTTCCTTGCAAATTAAAAATTTCCTTTTGACATAAATGTCACAGCAACAACTCAGTCTTATTCTTTAGAGGGTTTTCTTGGGGTCAAAGTTAAAATCTGACGATTTGAAGCTATCTTGACAGTTTAAATTGATTTTGAAGAGGAGGAAGTAACACAAACTCCTTTTTCAGCTCTGAATATGGATTAAGAACCGGTTCCTTTGACCATGTGTTTTACCTACTAAAACGCTAAAGTCTGGTGAGATAGTGTCTCGTACAGCCAATTATTCTACTTTTTATAGAAAGAGAAGCAATTTGTTATTATCTGGAGATTGCTGAACATAGAGTTGGTTTATATTGTCTTCCTGGAATTTCAGTACACGGAGGAAAAGTTACTCTGCTGCCCTATGTGGGGTGTTTTCTTTTTGTTTGTTTTCCACACAAATTTTTCTACTAAATATTAAGTAAATCGAGCTATTTGCTTATCATGTTCCAAATTATTTTGAAGTATATAATAATTTAAAACCTTATGTTACAAAACTGCAGCTTTGTAAAAGAAAACAGTCTCCTACACTTCTGTTGTTTATGGAAATTATCTTTGTTGCTGGTAATTTAAGATTTGCCAGGAGTAGCATTGCAGTTTAGTAAGTTTAGTAATCATGCTCTTCATTCCCAAAGAATATTACCTTGTTTTATGTTTTCTCTAAGTGATAGAACTGTGAACCTTGTTACTGTTTGGATTTTTTGTATGTCTCACAGAATATGGCTACACAAAGGTTTAGCTAAAGCCTCTGAATTCTGAATCCCCTTCTCACGCTAAATAAAACCCACCTATTTATTACTTGTGCATTTTACAGGAATCACTGAAATAAGGAAATACTTTTATGACAGAAACTAGAGCATTTTGTGATAACCTGAGTTTTAACGAGGGGAGAGGTAGGCCATAGGTCATTCCTAAACCAGGAAGGAGTCAACCTGATATCTGGTAGAAGATGGTGTAATATGCTCAACAGAACAGAGCTCTGGCTTAATATTTCACTAATCTGTAACTGATTGTGAAAAAAAAAAAGTGTATTATCCATTGTCTTCTGTAGTTGTTTAAGAATCACAAAGACTACACTACATCAGTTCCTTTGGTATTACCTAATATAACATATAATGTGAATACAGTATTTAAGTATGTATTAGCAACCAGAAATTCAGCGTTTTTGAGTAGATAGTTTTAGGGAAAAGTAATTCTATTTCTGTGTCAGGTTTCATTTACAATGGCTATTTTATAAATACTAAAATGTGTATAAGGTGAGAGATTTAGCTTACTGTAAAATTGTGTTCCAGGGAATGTGAAATTATGAATAAATGCAATGAAGGGGAAAATTGTGACCTCTACCCCATAAAGATAAAATACTATAAAAAAGGTTGCAGTCAAAATGCACTTGAGCTCTGCAATGCTTTAAGGGGAAGTTAAATGAGAGAAGAGCTAATCAAATTGTGACTTCCAAGGTCCTGTTTGGCAATACTATGTAACAAAATGTAAAGATACAGGGATTAAATTGAGTGGATGTGTTATTGCAGATATACCTTCAGAAATTGCCAAATGAAAGTAAAATGTTTTGAAGCCTTTATCTTGTACATGTAAAACTATGAGTGAACCTTTCCATTGATTTGGCTGCATAATGTAATAAGGTAGCAATTGCTGGGAAGATATAAAATTTAGCAGTTGCCTAGAGACTTCATTGCATATAGACAGAGGAAAAGAATAGATCATGAGTGACATGTCAGCAAAATTAAAAATTCCTTTTTGTTTATTCTTGTTATTTTTAACACATTTACTTCAGTAATCTTCACTGAAGGAAATATAAATATTCCAGCTCTCATTTGTGGCTTCACAGAGTCTTCATTCACATTTGTTGGTGGCAAAATTGAGGTGGCTAAAATGGCCACTCTCCCAGTTTTCTGCCTGGCTTTTCTCCCAGCAGTTGCTACCCTTTCTTCATTTAAAAAAAAAAAAAAAAAAAAAAAAAAAAAAATCGACTTAGTATCTATGTGTCAGCTTCTGGTCTCCAGCTAAAATGTAGTAACTTAAACTGAAGTAACTTCAGAAATTTAATTACAGAGAAGCTATGTAATTTTTTTAATGGTTTTGCAGCAGGTAGATAAACCAATTTTACTGATGCAGAATGGCTGCTTGGAACACATATTCATCTTTATGAAAGAAATAGATACAAGAACAATGTTTTGGAAAGCTAAGGTGTATTTGGCAATTTTAAAAAGAGCTGCTCTGCAGTCAGAACAGATAGTTAAAAAAGAATGAACAGATGTACTCAGGCAGAGAAAAAATGTGGTGAAAGGTTACCCAAAAGGCAGAAATGGCAGTTTTACCTTTAGCTGAACAAATGAAGAAGGGAAATAATCCTGTTTTAGACATAGGTTATTATGGAAATATATTATTGAGAAGACACTACATAGACTGTTACATATAGTTTGGTTTTCCCAATGAGACTAGAGGGAGGTAGAATTCATTATTAATAAAGAGAAGGAAAGTAATAGCAGTATCTCCAGCAATACTTCTGGAGAAGGCACCACTGTAAGGTCTACTTCATATGAATTATTTCAATCCTTCTCACCTTATGAGCACCCCAGCAGGCCATACTGCGTAACAAACCTGCAATTTGAGGCTTCCCTACAAGTTGCTTCCCTTCAGATACCCAAATCTGTCCAACTTTTGCAGTTATCATTAAGACCTCTTGGCATTAGGAAGGAGACAGGAGAACCACAGCCAAGAGCTGGCAGTACACCTGAGAGCTATCAAATGTTCCCATCTGCAGTTTAGGACCTGCCAATACTTGTTCCTATGAAAATAAGCTGTGGGTTATATTTAGGTATGTCTGCATTAAGGAGAGGTAGCACAGTAGTTGTTCCCAAGCAATTTTGTTAGGAGGCATTAGCATGAGAGCCAGCCACACAGACGTGGCTGCTGGGCTGCCCTGCCTGCTGAGGCTGAGTGCTGTGTTCAGGCATTCTCAGGCAGCTGAAGGAGGCACAGCTGTGACACTGGGGCACCAGAGCCCCTCTCCTCGCTTCGGATGGCAATTTCCAGAGAGATTTAAGTGAGGGCTTTTACATTATGAGCTGCCTTCCCACATACATGTTCCACAGGAAAGAGGTGTAAATGCTCCCTGCAACCATGATTACACTCCTATTACAGTGTTACACCCATGCCTTACTTGCCCTCAGTGACATCATCTTTCATCTGAGTTTCAAATGTAATAACACTTGTGTGATCCAACCAGCCAGCACAGTTTAGCAACTTTTAACACCTAGCTAAGGAATTTTGAAGCGAGACCTACCAAACTACAAACTTGTTGCAGCTCAGCAGAACAAGCCTCTGCCTACACTATCCTAATATCTGCTGCTTCTGCTCTTAAGACTCCTAAGTATACTGAGGTCACATAAGGCCTTTCAAATTCAGGGTATGAGTGAGTATCTGTAAGGAGCAGAACAAATAGGTTAGGGCAACAGATGACTCCCCATAGACTCAGCTTCCTGGAATGTTGTACACTCCTCCCTGTACCTTTGGTTAAGGGTTGGGACTCCTGTTGTGTCCTCCCTTCTTCATTGCCATGTAATTTGGCAATTGAAAATCTATAGTCTGAAACCTGGATATGTCCATAGTTAGGAGGCATTGGGAAGGAAATCCTTCCTGGGAAAGCAAAAAAATTGTCAGCAAAAAATGCAGGGGCCCAAAACCTTTCTCAGAACAGCTAATGATGAAAAAAATGGACTTTGTTCTTTACTCTGTGTATGCATTTATTAGCTTAAGGCATTTTTTTCTTTTTTCACACACATTTGAATGTCATAATCAGTGTGAGATTGAGGACACTTCAGGCCCTTTGACAAACTGTTCCTGAGAGGTGAACAACATTAACAGAAGTTGCATCAGCTATGGCTCCCCAAAGAAATTGTCTCCTCCTGAATCAAGAGTGCCTTGCTTTGACTTGCATTAAGTGGTGAGGTCCATCAAGGCAGGGTGGCACCACACTATCCTTTCATAGCAGCCTCTCCATCAGCAGAGAATCCTGGCTGCTCAGACTAGCCAGCAGCTCACATGGAGGGCTGCTAAGCAGCTCACTCTTTCTCCATGCAACGCTGCAGCACTTCTGTGAATTTTCTGCCCTCCATACTTTCCTGCTTGTGTGAAAATGCTGTTTGTAACTTCTGGTACACAGGAGGGAGCAATGTGATGAATCTAAATGTCACTTCCCACTCCAGCCAGAAATGTGTTTGGAACCTACGGAGGGACAAAGTGTCCTTGGATCCATGGTGCATGCACAGCTGGTCTGCAATCTGCCATCTTCCTGGCTGTTGATGTCCCAGACACCGATGTGACACACTTCCAGGTAAATTTATGTTGGCAGGCAACTCATTTTTTTGCCTCAGGCACTGACAGTGTCACCCAGGCACAGCAGGTGAAGAGCCAGAGCCCTGTGTAACACACCATGCAAAGGGGCTCTCCTTAAGTGGTGCTGCCTTCCTGTTATTCATCAGAGGTGTGAAGGTGAACCAGGTACTGGCTCTAGACAAGGTTGTTTGTGCCATCTTTCTGCAGCAGGAGTATTGCAAGTTAGCATTTGGGAACTCACTGTATAGGATGTTTTCCCATAGAAGGGAACAAAAAGGTTTTGAAGAGTTGTTCACTGGGTAAGTGTTGTGCTGTAGTTCCTGTTTTTAAAGTACATGCTTTGCAGCTCTGCAGTCCATGGTCTGGTGCCAGAATAGCACTATCTCAGATCAGTATGTTGTCCAGATTGCCAGGGGTACTGGAAGGGCTGGCTGGTGCCTTAATTTCCCCCCAATATATTAATGAGGTCAGCAACTTGTCACCTCTGCTGTCATACAGTTAGGAAGTCGAGTTTCAGAGGCTTGTGAGACTATATATGTATGGTTTGGGCACATTCAGGAAGAATATATTTCATCTGTTTTGCCTGCAAATTGCCTTGGTCCCATAAAAGATTGGCTTCCATAATGACTGTATTAAAACTAAATCTTTTTCTTTCTGGCACAGGTGCTTTTTTGTTTTGTTTGCTTTTTGTTGTTTGGTTTTTGTTCAGGTTTTTTTTTGGTTTTTTTTGTTTTTTTTTTTTTTTTTTTTTTTTGTTTTTGTTTTTTTTTTCCTTTGGAACTGAAAATGCCACCAAGATTTTGATTTGCTTTCGAAATACAGAATAGAGTAAAAACTTTAACTTTTTTATTCTGTTTGAGATTTGTAGTTTGTAACATCTGTCATTTAATTGTGTAGGTAGCAAGACTAGCATAGAAGGCCAGCACTGAGCAGCCAGGAGCACAGAGCAGCAGACATCCAGCTGTATAGAGGTGGTAAGTAAAGAGAAACCTGCTGGGGTTTGGGTTTGCTCAAACTGCAATGAGACATGTACAAGGAAACTTAATAGCTTAAATTACTCAAAGCTGTTGAGAAAGGGGCCTGGTGATCAATAAAGTGAACGTCTGAGTAATTCTAATATTAATTGTCCAAATCTAAGGCATGGTCTTCTTATTAAAAAATTTATTAGGATAAAAAAATAAGAAAAAAAATTAAAATAAATAGAACCGAAACCAAAGTGAAGGAGAAGTTGCAATTTCTTATTGTTTTATCAGTTCTTTAGGCCTTGGTGTTCTTGAGGACATAGAAAGGCTTTCAAGGGTTATCACTGTCAGCCACATCAGTGAATAAAGACAGGAATTTTTGTTTGCATTTGACACTAATGAAAAAAAAAGATGGGTTCTTAATCTTCAAGTTTGTTTGAGTTTAGATTTTTATTATTTTCATTTTACCACATGTGCTTATTGTCTCTGCATGGTTAATGGTCTTAGCTTTAGTTTGTGTTATAGTTTGGGTGTTTTGGGGTTTTTTTGTTTTTTTGGTTTTTTTTTTTTGTTACCTTCTCCTTGGGTACCAGGATCATCTGGTTATGGTCCTTTCAAACTTGAGGGACACACAAGCTCTATTAGGCTAATATTGGGAACATGAAATTTGTAAGCCTGGGAAAGGCCAGAAGAATACACAGTGCAATAGCAGAACTTGTTTCTTAAGTTAGTAATATCCGCAGGTATCCAAGAGTGAGGAGAAATTAATAGGTGTTATGAGCAGGACAGCCTTGAGATTCTGCTGTCTGAATTGCATGCTGCAGACATAATTATAATGCTTGTAGAAATGAGTAATTAACAGGACATATCTTTCTGAACCAATATCCCAACTGTAACAGAGGCTAGTACATAAAGAGAGTAAGAGCAATAGCTGATAATCTCATCTAAGTTGTCCTCTAGGTTTTAGTGCTTTGTAGGCCAGAGACTCATTGAGTCAGAGGGGATGTCTTAGGACAGGGATGAATTAGGGACCTGAACATGCAGTTTTCTTCTTTGTGTATAGCAGTTGCTTCCTCTAGACAAAACATTTTTCATGTTTTGGGATTTGCTTTAGCATTACAAATCAAAAGGGTGAAGAATAGGTGATTGGAAATGGTAGATGGACAAATGAGTGAGGGACATGTATACTCCATGGACCGTATCCCTGTCATAGTGGAGAATTCTACTAACACGTGGATAGCTGTCCTCAGTGTGTGCCTGTGTTATAAAATGCTGCTGGGAAACATGCATGAAATGAACCAAAATGCCAACCAGCAAAGAGAGTGAACTGAATAAATACCCTTTCCTGTACCTGGAGAGATGAAGATAATACATGTGAAACAGAGGGAATGGCAAGTCATATAAAAGAAGATATAAAAAGGAATCAGGGATCTTCAGGGCTGGGCTGAGGCATTCTTATATAAAATATCTGAGCAGAAAGATGCTTTGAAACAATTACTCCACCATTATATTTTTAGAACCCATCTTTTTTTCAGACTTACCTTGCTGGAGTCACTGTGACTAAGGCAGAAAAAAATGCCAGAGTCAATGAGAAAAAGAGTTGCCAGAGTTCAGAGATCTTTCCAAGCCCTTCGCTTTCAAGGACTTTCCTCTATCTCTGTGTAATAATGTGTGCATTTGGCCATGATGAGCTCAGGCAAATTCTCCATATTGGAATTATGTTAATTGCACAGAGCCAGTGGGTCCTGATCTACAAATGGAGTCCTGAACTACAAATGGAGGACTGCAGGCATAGCCAACAGAAAAGAGGCATGGACTGAAAAGTCATTATGTCTGATTTTCAGAGTCATGCAGTTACACCAAAATAACAAAGAGAAATGTCATCACTTGCAACATACCTTTGTGAAAGGAAAACATATTACATGAAGGAAAGAGTATCCACTCAGAATTGTGCCATGCCTTTAAAAATGATGGTACACAGGAACATGGCTGTCACAGCCATTTTTGTTGTGCATTTCACATATGTTAATAATTTGAATCCAGTCAGAAGTAATTACCTAATAGAAATATAGTGCTTTTTAAATATCACCAGGATGTCTGGAACTTAATGTGAAACAAACATTAAAGACAGAAAATAAAGGGTGAATGGGAAGCAAACACTGGAAACACTAGGATAGAAAATAAAGGGTGTTCAGTTCATTGCTGAAAAAGTCCTGTGCAGGTTCGCCAGTGATAACAATACACTAAGAGTCAGACATAGCCAGCTTTGAGAAAAACAAACGTTTAATTCTGGTCTAAGGTGAAAACTTAGGCATGATTTTCCTCATGTCTCATGGTATGTAAAACAAATACTAAACTGAAGTCCTGAAGCTGACCGAAGAATTGTTACGTTTATTAGGTGTCTAACAGTTTATCGAATGCCTAAATGGAACCTCAGCAGTGAAAACATATGGTCGGTAAGCCATAAAAACCGTGAGCGGTGGCCGAAAGTCCGCCACGTCCTGGTACAGTGGCATTGTCACGCCATCAGGGAAAAAAAAGGGGTTTCCTTTCGTTCCACGGCTGCAGAGGGGACGAAGCAGAGAAAAGCGGTTCGGGGGAAGCGAGGGGCTGGGGAATGCGAGCGAGGCGGGCGGAGCGGGGGCAGCAGAAGCGGAGCGGGGAGGGCGCGGAGGAGCCGCCGGGCCCGGGGAGGAGCCCGGCAGCGGCCAAAGGGGCGGCGGCGCAGGCGCGGCCCCACGCGCCGTGCCCGCCCCTGCTCCCAACCAGGTCGGCTCCCGTCGCATAAAAGCTCGGGCCGCAGGCGGCGCCGCCTCGCAGCAGCAGCGCCGTGAGTGCAGCACCATGTCTGGCCGGGGCAAGGGCGGCAAGGGGCTCGGCAAGGGCGGCGCCAAGCGCCACCGCAAGGTGCTGCGCGACAACATCCAGGGCATCACCAAGCCGGCCATCCGCCGCCTGGCTCGGCGCGGCGGCGTCAAGCGCATCTCGGGGCTCATCTACGAGGAGACGCGCGGTGTGCTCAAGGTCTTCCTGGAGAACGTGATCCGCGACGCCGTCACCTACACGGAGCACGCCAAGAGGAAGACGGTCACGGCCATGGACGTGGTCTACGCCCTTAAGCGCCAGGGTCGCACTCTCTACGGCTTCGGCGGCTAAAGCCTTGCATTCTTGTCAAACCACCACCGCTACTGGATCACAAAGGCTCTTTTCAGAGCCACCCACCTATTTCCTGAAAAGAGCTGTGTTGCTGTGGCTTGGGCTTTTGTATTTGCTACTGCTTCTTTCCCCCTCTCTGTCGCGCTTTGAGTAGGTTGGCTTGCTTGTTCCTCAGCGGGTTTTAGGAAAGGAAAAAAAAAACAAACCAACCAAATCCACAGGTCAAGGGTAAATAACCCTTTCCTATGAAAACTACTGTATGCTTAAGTTCTTCACAATAAGGCCGTTGCAGCATTCTTTTCCTTATTCCCGGCCCGTGACTCAAAGGCAGCTGCAGATCCAGCCGCAGCGCCTAGCAGTAACGCTGTGGCGGAGGATCTTCGCTCGTGCGGCCGCCGCTGCCGCCCGGGGGACCGCGGGCCCGCGGCCGGGGAGGGTTCGGCGCCCGCGCCATTTCCAAAAGCCCGCGCAGCCCGCGATTGGCTCCGGCACATTCCGCGCTCGTCCCAGCACAGCAGCTCCCTGTGCGCCGGGAACAGTGATCCGACCGATCCCGGCCCACGACGATAAACGTGTCCCGGCAGAACCGGCCCGGGTTGGCTACAGCAAACACACGCCAAAACACACGCACACGCATACAGAGCCAGAGACAAGCACAGGCACCCTTTTCCCTCTCCCCTGGCACCACGGCCGCAGCACTTCAAGCTCTTTCTCGAGGCTGTGGGTGGCTCTGAAAAGAGCCTTTGGGTTTCGCTTCTGGGCTCCGGACGCTTCCGCCGACTGGTTTACTTGCTCTTGGCTTTGTGGCTCTCAGTCTTCTTGGGCAGCAGCACGGCCTGGATGTTGGGCAGCACGCCGCCCTGCGCGATCGTCACCTTGCCCAGCAGCTTGTTGAGCTCCTCGTCGTTGCGGATGGCGAGCTGCAGGTGGCGGGGGATGATGCGCGTCTTCTTGTTGTCGCGGGCCGCGTTGCCCGCCAGCTCCAGGATCTCGGCCGTCAGGTACTCCAGCACGGCCGCCAGGTACACGGGCGCGCCGGCGCCCACGCGCTCCGCGTAGTTGCCCTTGCGCAGCAGCCGGTGCACGCGGCCCACGGGGAACTGCAGCCCGGCCCGCGACGAGCGCGACTTGGCCTTGGCGCGCGCCTTGCCGCCCTGCTTCCCGCGCCCGGACATGTTCGCTCCCTCGCTCGCTCTGCGGACAAATTCCCGCCGACAACGAAAAACTGCACCGCCGTCACCGCCGCCCTCAGTCCTCCGCCTTTATATCCCCTCCCTTCGCGCGGCCGCCGCCTCCTGATAGGCCGAGACCCCCTATCGGAGCACACGCCGCCCAATGGCGCAGCGAATCTCACCCTGACCAATCGCGAGGGGCGCAGCGCCCAAAGGCTCCGCCCGCGCTCTCCGCGCGGCCAATGACGAGCCACGCCGGGCGGGCCCCGGCTCTGCCCGCGGGAACCGGCGCTCCCGCCGCCGCCCCCGCGCGGACCGCCGGGGCCGCGCTGCCCCGTCCCGCACCGTGTTCGCTCTCTCCCGTGTCTTAATATGCTTTTAAAGCCGCCGGTCTCCACAGTGCTGGTCGTGGGGGCCGAGTCGAGGAAATAAAGGGGCAAAGAGAGACAGCGTGGCGCTGTCTCTGAGGGGCAAAAGCGGAACAGAGGGGACACGCATGGACTGACAAGGAAGCATTGCCCTCCTATATTTTTATCGGGAATTTATTTATAAAGAGCATCTAAAGTTAAAACTTAAACTGAATCTAAACCTTCAGTTATAAGCTTTGATTCATAGCCATAGCTCACAATTTCATAACTGCTAAATAATGTTAATATATCAATGTGTTATCAATCAGAACTTAAAGCTCCGAATAGTTTTCATTCTTGGACAGAAATTACTTATTTAATATCCCTTTTAAATATTCATTTCAAGTATATATTTTCAACTAATTTTTTTCCCTTTTATATTTTGCATAATTCTGTGATAATTTAGGGTATCTAAATAAAGATAAAAATACCTTCAAGTAATTTTTTTTTTGTTAGGTCTGCACAAACATATCCACTAAGAAAGAAGTGAAAATTCCACACTAAACTAATGATAAAGTAAGTTAATAAACAAGGTACAATTATAACCTTGCACAATGTAAAAAATACTTTTAAGGTGTGCGTGATTTAGCACTGAAGTCATATTTTGTCAGTTAAAAACAATACCAAGTCGAAGAGATTTCGCAAATGATAATACTATACATTGTAGATACTTACAAGAACACAAAGTACTCAGTAAGAACAGAGCCTGAGAATGGTAGGCAGGATCTGGCAAGGGCGGGAATTTTAAAATTTGAATCCACCAATGAAATTCAGCATCTACTCGCCTGCCTATCAGAGGATGCAACAGGTCTATAAATAAGCCCCAAATACAGGCAGGCATTCATTGCTACTGTAGCTAACTGCTCGGTTGCTTCCCTTTGGAGTGATGGCGCGCACGAAGCAGACGGCGCGGAAGTCGACGGGCGGCAAGGCGCCCCGCAAGCAGCTGGCCACCAAGGCTGCCCGCAAGAGCGCGCCGGCCACGGGCGGCGTCAAGAAGCCGCACCGCTACCGGCCCGGCACGGTGGCGCTGCGCGAGATCCGGCGCTACCAGAAGTCCACGGAGCTGCTGATCCGCAAGCTGCCCTTCCAGCGCCTGGTGCGCGAGATCGCGCAGGACTTCAAGACCGACCTGCGCTTCCAGAGCTCGGCCGTCATGGCGCTGCAGGAGGCCAGCGAGGCCTACCTGGTGGGGCTCTTCGAGGACACCAACCTGTGCGCCATCCACGCCAAGCGCGTCACCATCATGCCCAAGGACATTCAGCTGGCCCGCCGCATTCGCGGCGAGCGTGCATAAGCTTTGTCAGAACTAACCTTGTTGAAGAAAACCCATTTAAATCAACACAACGGCTCTTTTAAGAGCCACTACATTTACAATAAAAGGAGCTGTAACACTGAGGTTTGCATTGTGTTTATATGGACTCTTAACCAAAACCCCACTGAAAGTTTAAAACCCAGAGTGAATGGAACTGAATGTTGGATTTCATACAATTATATTTTGGGATACAAACGAGAGGAATGTGTTTTTCCGATGCGGGGAAGTGTATGACGTTTTAAAAGCTGGAAAAAATATAGAAAAGGTGTTAAAATCGAGTGCAATAGCGGGGAAATAACCCACCATGGAACAAAGGAAATTTTACAGATTCCTCAGTCCGTGCGTGTCCCCTCTGTTCCGCTTTTGCCCCTCAGAGACAGCGCCACGCTGTCTCTCTTTGCCCCTTTATTTCCTCGACTCGGCCCCCACGACCAGCACTGTGGAGACCGGCGGCTTTAAAAGCATATTAAGACACGGGAGAGAGCGAACACGGTGCGGGACGGGGCAGCGCGGCCCCGGCGGTCCGCGCGGGGGCGGCGGCGGGAGCGCCGGTTCCCGCGGGCAGAGCCGGGGCCCGCCCGGCGTGGCTCGTCATTGGCCGCGCGGAGAGCGCGGGCGGAGCCTTTGGGCGCTGCGCCCCTCGCGATTGGTCAGGGTGAGATTCGCTGCGCCATTGGGCGGCGTGTGCTCCGATAGGGGGTCTCGGCCTATCAGGAGGCGGCGGCCGCGCGAAGGGAGGGGATATAAAGGCGGAGGACTGAGGGCGGCGGTGACGGCGGTGCAGTTTTTCGTTGTCGGCGGGAATTTGTCCGCAGAGCGAGCGAGGGAGCGAACATGTCCGGGCGCGGGAAGCAGGGCGGCAAGGCGCGCGCCAAGGCCAAGTCGCGCTCGTCGCGGGCCGGGCTGCAGTTCCCCGTGGGCCGCGTGCACCGGCTGCTGCGCAAGGGCAACTACGCGGAGCGCGTGGGCGCCGGCGCGCCCGTGTACCTGGCGGCCGTGCTGGAGTACCTGACGGCCGAGATCCTGGAGCTGGCGGGCAACGCGGCCCGCGACAACAAGAAGACGCGCATCATCCCCCGCCACCTGCAGCTCGCCATCCGCAACGACGAGGAGCTCAACAAGCTGCTGGGCAAGGTGACGATCGCGCAGGGCGGCGTGCTGCCGAACATCCAGGCCGTGCTGCTGCCCAAGAAGACTGAGAGCCACAAAGCCAAGAGCAAGTAAACCAGTCGGCGGAAGCGTCCGGAGCCCAGAAGCGAAACCCAAAGGCTCTTTTCAGAGCCACCCACAGCCTCGAGAAAGAGCTTGAAGTGCTGCGGCCGTGGTGCCAGGGGAGAGGGAAAAGGGTGCCTGTGCTTGTCTCTGGCTCTGTATGCGTGTGCGTGTGTTTTGGCGTGTGTTTGCTGTAGCCAACGCGGGCCGGTTCTGCCGGGACACGTTTATCGTCGTGGGCCGGGATCGGTCGGATCACTGTTCCCGGCGCACAGGGAGCTGCTGTGCTGGGACGAGCGCGGAATGTGCCGGAGCCAATCGCGGGCTGCGCGGGCTTTTGGAAATGGCGCGGGCGCCGAACCCTCCCCGGCCGCGGGCCCGCGGTCCCCCGGGCGGCAGCGGCGGCCGCACGAGCGAAGATCCTCCGCCACAGCGTTACTGCTAGGCGCTGCGGCTGGATCTGCAGCTGCCTTTGAGTCACGGGCCGGGAATAAGGAAAAGAATGCTGCAACGGCCTTATTGTGAAGAACTTAAGCATACTGTAGTTTTCATAGGAAAGGGTTATTTACCCTTGACCTGTGGATTTGGTTGGTTTTTTTTTTTTTTCCTTTCCTAAAAGCCGCTGAGGAACAAGCAAGCCAACCTACTCAAAGCGCGACAGAGAGGGAGGGAAGACACGTGCAGTTAGGGGGAAAGAAGCAGTAGCAAATACAAAAGCCCAAGCCACAGCAACACAGCTCTTTTCAGGAAATAGGTGGGTGGCTCTGAAAAGAGCCTTTGTGATCCAGTAGCGATGGTGGTTTGACAAGAATGCAAGGCTTTAGCCGCCGAAGCCGTAGAGAGTGCGACCCTGGCGCTTAAGGGCGTAGACCACGTCCATGGCCGTGACCGTCTTCCTCTTGGCGTGCTCCGTGTAGGTGACGGCGTCGCGAATCACGTTCTCCAGGAAGACCTTGAGCACACCGCGCGTCTCCTCGTAGATGAGCCCCGAGATGCGCTTGACGCCGCCGCGCCGAGCCAGGCGGCGGATGGCCGGCTTGGTGATGCCCTGGATGTTGTCGCGCAGCACCTTGCGGTGGCGCTTGGCGCCGCCCTTGCCGAGCCCCTTGCCGCCCTTGCCCCGACCAGACATGGTGCTGCACTCACGGCGCTGCTGCTGCGAGGCGGCGCCGCCTGCGGCCCGAGCTTTTATGCGACGGGAGCCGACCTGTTTGGGAGCAGGGGCGGGCACGGCGCGTGGGGCCGCGCCTGCGCCGCCGCCCCTTTGGCCGCTGCCGGGCTCCTCCCCGGGCCCGGCGGCTCCTCCGCGCCCTCCCCGCTCCGCTTCTGCTGCCCCCGCTCCGCCCGCCTCGCTCGCATTCCCCAGCCCCTCGCTTCCCCCGAACCGCTTTTCTCTGCTTCGTCCCCTCCGTCCTGCCACGACCCCAGAACTGTGTATGGTGTTTTAACAGGTCCCCGCGGTGGTGCAGATCTGGGCTCGGTGTGTGCAGTCCCACGTTCCTCGGAGGGTTGCAGCCCACGTCGCCCTTGCGCTGGAACTTGCCCGGCCTTGCCGACTCCAGGAATCTTTGGAATGTGTTGGTGCTGCGCTCTCCCGGTACCGTGTTTCCGAAAAGCGAGGAGCCTTAGGAGTCACTTTTGTGAACTTTGCCCTCTTCTTTCCTGCTACCTGCCGCGCAGCATGGAACCTCTTTCCAACATTGCCACATCACTTTTTCTTCCAGATGTTATAACAGGAACCTATATTTGTTGCCCTTTCAGATTCATAACAAATATTTTCTACCTTACTGTATTGTTTTGCGTGCAGCAGTACATTTTTTTTTTTGGCTGTCAATTTTGGGAATATATAGACTACCTTTTGGAAGCAATATTTTTTTCCAAGCATGTTCACAGATCTTCTATAATTTGATTTTGGTTTACTTCCTTCAGTGAGTCATACTAAATCCTCTTAATCTCTTCTTCCTCTGATGCTGTTCACTCTTTACTGAGAACTTATATGACAGTACATTATAAATAAACTTAACCAAGTACAGCTTATAGTGAAAATAATTGCCAAAAAACATATGCCCACTACAGTAGTCTTTCTCCTTTTTTACATATGTGTTTTGGGCCTACATATCATCTGGAACCCTTTTAAGCAAGACTTCATGTGTGTATATATATATATATACATATATATATATGTACACACATACATATACATTAGATGTATATATATAATATATATATACTAGATATATATGCTATATATATATATAATATATATATACATATATATATATACTATATATCTAGTATATACCTATATATATACTAGAAAATAATGAATAGCTTAATAATGTATAAAGCCACTGGCCAACCATGGCAAGTTACTTAACCATAATAATTCTGAAAGAATTTCCTATAGTTTTTCTTAATTAATTTCCCATTTAAGTTTTCCTGCATGTAGTTTGTTGGGGGGAGGGTGTTATGTCTTCCTAAGGGGTTTTGGGCTGTTTGGTTTTTTGATTGGTTTCGTTTTGGCTTGGTTTGTTTTTTTCTTTCAGAAAATCTGTACCAAACTATTATTTTATGTGGAAGATATTTTGATTTGTATGTTACAAACACTAAGTTGACTTCTCTATATTTCTTCAGTGAGGACCAGCACTGTATACATGAAATGTGAGCATGTCAGCAGTAAACTGAATCTCAACATTGCTTCTAGCCACAGGAAACAGCAGAAATTGTTGTGAAATGGCTTCCCAGGGGTTTGTATGTCTTCAAATGCTTACAGATATGTAGAGCCTTAGAAAGCAAGGTTTCACTAACATTAAATTTTTGTTTTGCATTTTTTGAATAATATTTTCACTCACTTATGAGCCATCTAGTTATCTTCCCCTATTATGTCTACTTCAATGCATGCTGAAGAATCCACCTGATAATCTCCTTTTATGTGCAAGTATTAAAATCTTCACAAAACTGCAAAGCATCAGGAACACACTTTTCCCTGAATTTTGGTTGTTTACTCAAAATTTCAAGAGCCAAAACTAGAAGAAAGTTCTCTTGGAAGCTTTGCTTTATTCATGTACAATTTACACCATTAGGTTAAAAAAAATCTTCCTCTTTTGTAAATGCTCAGTAAAGAGATTTTAATGCACCAGTATTAAGACAAGAGTAACATCAAAAAAGAAGGAGGAATGTAAGTATCTTCTTTTTTAGAAAAAACAATTGATATTTTAATGTAGATTAATAGAAAATGAAAAGGAACAAAACATGTTTTGATGTTACAGTGCATGATGTATTTTGCTAAAACTACGACATAGATTTAGTAAGTTTTGAAACAAGCAAGCAGACATTCCATTCAATGGGGAAAGACTGGGAGTGTGGTCTCAAGTAACCACCAGAGTCTGGTCTGTTACACAGTAATAGGAATTCAGTTACCTGGTATCCAGGGAGTTTGGGAACTCCATGAAGTGACTTTGCCATATCAAGGAAAAGGAGAAAAAAATCCACATAGGTTAGAAATTTTGCAAACATCATTGACCTCCCTCACTACACTGTATGAAACCTTTATCTGCTTGTGCCGTGTCTGGAGTTTCCAAAGGGCAATGCCTGTTCATTGGCTGTAGACCAGGAGGCCTCACTTACCTCCTGCCACTACAATTCTGGGAAGAGCTCTAACGTGCTTTTTAAAAAACCACATAGGTCACAACATTCTTCAATCAGCTTTGGGAATCTAACCTGGAAAGTGGCTCTTTGTAGTCCATGCTTATTACTAGATCTGTACAGTTGACTAAGCATAAAATGTCCCTTCTCACAATTTGCTCCTTTTTGCCAACTCCAGCAGCAGATTTAGGTCTTATGCTGCATCAGAAACCCCTAGTGTTTCACTTGAGGGGAAAAACAATTACAGTCCATTTGTGTTTCTGCATGCTGACCAAGAGCATTTCTGTCCTCTCAAGAGTATTAGTGGACAAAGAATGAAAGACAGCAATATAATTTCCATTTGTATTTCAATAGTATTCATTTGAATTTGCTACTTAAAAACTGTTTTATTTCCTGAAAATGAGGCATGTTCAATTGCACAAGAAAAAAAAAATAAATTTGCACGTCTCTCAAATGTGGAATACAGACTTTTTAAGCATTCTGATGTGCATATCTCAACATAGGTCTTGGGCTATACCCAGAAATTATCAGATAGATAAAATAAGATTGCTGTACAAACAAGCCAGGAGCCTGACCATTGTGGAAGCCACAACACTTGGTGAAAAATTTGGGTTGATTTAGGCATGGGGTAATGGAAATACTAAATCTACACTTGTTATAGGATATTTTCACTTTACTAGTCATTAAGGAAAATAAATGTCAGTGGGCACAGTGGAAAATATGGTAGCCTTTCCTTTATTTAAGCAGAAGTAGCAAAGATTCATTGTTTATTTTACATTAGAACACCTGTGCTAGGCATCAACTTTGAAATTTGGCATTGAAGTACAGAAAAACAATTTCTTACTACCTACCTTTTTCATCTTCAGAACAGGAGCAAGGGTAAATGTCAAATTTCATTAAGCAATCTGCATAAAGTTGAATTAATTTACAGCATGTGTGGGTAGAGCATGTACCCACTTCACAATGGTGTTTTATTGTCTTCTTTCCCCCTCTTTTAGCCTTCTAAAAAATTCTGGGTAGAATCTCTGTATAGGCCTGTGCTAATTCATAAGCATATTTATTCTCTGGAAGAAAAGCAACAATATTTCACTAAAATAATTTTATGTTTCTATTGACATTTGCTGATTTTAAAATTATGGGGAAGGTGAATAGAGTGATGATATCCAAACACAACTTCTGAAGAAGATGAAGAAATGATGGACTATCAAAGACTTGGGAAGCCTTCCTGGTATACGTATGCAAATGAATCAACTTGCTCTGTTGAGCAGATGTTCCCTTTTTTGGCTTTTCATGGCGGATGAAAAAATAAATTTTAGTCTACAGAGGCTGAGAAATTAAAGCCCACTAATTTGATTACAATACAAGTACTTGGATGATCCTAAGCTATTGCACTTGAATATCCAACAGCAAAATACAGCTGAGGAAAAAAGGCAAATTATCTCTGACTTGCATCAACACTCTGGTCTGCCCTTCCTGTCTTATGCTCACCTTTGTTTTGGTCTCCGCTGAATAGGAGTTCATGATGGTTCATTTCCTATGAGCATCCACTGCCCCACACTGACAATCTGTCATTTCTTGGTCTCTCACAGTAGGTAGAAATTATCTCCAAGGCTCAGTGATATCTTACATGAAGGAGAGATGAGCTTGAGAGAGTAGAATCACAATTGCAAACACTTTCCAGTTTCTAAGTAAATCAATGTACAATCATGAAAATGAAAATAATGAAAAATACTAATGTTCTGTTTATTTTTCCAGGAATCTCAGAATTCTTTTCTGCCACAAAGAAGTAGGAAGAAATAAAAGGATTACTAAGTCTTTCAAGGATTGTTCAAGATTACAACAGTTCTTGTACAAACCCAGAAATTAGACAGAAAGCTGCCAATAAATGTGAATATCTTGACACAGATGAACCACTTATATACGAATATCAAGGGACTAGACAACTACAGATCTTAGCACTAGTGCCTCTGGGAGGTTTTGAACTTGTTTTTGGCTATGGGGTTACTATTACTAGTTTAGATAAAAAATATTTTCAGCATTCTGATAGTGTTCAGTAGTGTCACAAAAGCCTTAATCCTCCCCCACTGTAGGAAATAAGTATCAGATTAAATGGGTATTACATTTATTTTCTCATTTCTGTGATTAATCAAGAAACAATGCAACATTCTGCAGGGTCACACCACGGTTTTGTTAGACTTTGTTATTATTATCCAAAAAGTGCATTTACCTTTGTTTTATAGGTTTACTAAGGGAGACCTCACTAAGCTGTATTTTTTCAACATTTACCTTCAAGCAGGGAAAAAAAAGGTATTTCAAATTATTATACTAAATCTAGTATTTCCTCTGATTGTAGCAGTTAATATTTTAAACATGGTAATAAGAAAAGAGCATGACATTTCTCAAATTACTCAAGTCACTGTGTTTCTTAATTTTCACACTCTCAAATGGCTGGGACTCTTCGTTTTACCGAGATTTCGTTCATCCTTTCACACCTTCTTTTAGCTCTAAATATAGTTGCTCATGGGGGTTTTAGGAGCTGATGATAGCCCCGGATATGGAGGGTACAGAACACAATACTGCTGCAGGCAGATAGTTAACTGCTGTGTGTTTGAAAGAAAGCAACATTGCATTAAAAGAGAAGACAAAGAAAAAAAGAAAGAATCCATCCACTGTTTGTAATATCGAGCTGCCACTTCTCAGCGCAGGAATCCTCTCGCTTTTTTCTTTTCTTCTGAAAGTAAAGACATGGTGAATCACCAGATGGTGTTATCAAAGATACAAACTTACGCAATCAACATTCATTCATTAAAACCAGAGAAACCAGTTTTGCTTTAAGTTTCCTGGCTACTTAACATACCCTCAAAAGACGAATTTTCAGGTTTAACTCCCGGTACAATTAAAAATGCAGTACACTCCAGAGTCTCCTTCCCAATCCATTTTAATTAATTATGAGACAGAGAAGAATAATTACTTTTATAATATAGTCTTATTACTCTATACATATTAACACTAAAAGCAGATAAACTAATTGCAGTTATCCTGCTTTCTGAATTTAACAAACAAAAGCTACTTCGTTAAGGTTGTCTCGAAAATGCAGTGAATGACAGAAACATCAGTGTACAGAGAGAACACGTCGGTGCCTTGTTCCACTGGAATGCCGAAGTATAAGGAAAGTAATATTGACTTTCACACACGCTGCTAAAGCACCAGCATCTCCCCAAAGGCATTAGCTGAGAGCCCGTGATTTCTGCGGAGACGCTGAGCGGGCTGATTTGGGAGGGAAGCGGCTCAGTCCAGGGAGCCAGCTCTGCATCAGCGTCTGGGACCATGGGGCAGAACTGTGTTACTTCCTCGGATTAAATATCCATTCACTCTGACGCCAACCGCTCAAACCACTCTGCTTTTTACCTGCCTTGTAGAGAACCTTCTAAAGAACAAGATTTTGTGCCAGTTGTGCCCATTTAGCTCACGGTAAAATTTTAAATTAAAGTCTAAACCGAAGGTTTCTCTCTGCCGCGGTCTCTGCAGCTGCTCACCGCTAAGTTTCAGGGGTCGCGTTTCTCTCATTTCTGCTCCTTCTAACGGGAAACTCCACTAGCTTGTAGGACAGACTCCCCCCTTCCCTCCCGGCAAGAAACGGGGTGCATAGGCGGCAAATTTCGTGAAGAAAAAGTCCTTTTTGGACCTTGAAGAAACACAACAGGCGCGGCGCCGGGCGGCGGAGCGGAGCGCCGCGCACCAATCAGCGCGCGCGGCGCTGCTATAAAAGGGGAGGCGGCGGCGGCGCTTCCATTGTTCGCCCGGATCGTGCAGCAGCCGAGATGGCCGAGACCGCTCCCGTCGCCGCGCCCGATGTCGCCGCCGCCGCCCCGGCCCCGGCCAAAGCTCCCGCCGCCAAGAAGCCGAAGAAGGCGGCGAGCGGCTCCAAAGCCCGCAAGCCCGCGGGGCCCAGCGTCACCGAGCTGATCACCAAGGCCGTGTCCGCCTCCAAGGAGCGCAAGGGGCTCTCCCTCGCCGCGCTCAAGAAGGCGCTGGCCGCCGGCGGCTACGATGTGGAGAAAAGTAACAGCCGCATCAAGCTGGGCATTAAGAGCCTCGTCAGCAAGGGCGTTCTGGTGCAGACCAAGGGCACCGGCGCCTCTGGCTCTTTTCGCCTCAGCAAGAAACCCGGAGAGGTGAAGGAAAAGGCCCCGAAGAAAAAACCTGCTGCAGCCAAGCCCAAGAAGCCGGTGGCTAAGAAGCCCGCCAGCGCCGCCAAGAAGCCCAAGAAGCCGGTGACCGCGAAAAAGAGCCCTAAAAAGGCGAAGAAGCCAGCCGCCGCCGCAGCCAAGAAAGCGGCGAAGAGCCCCAAGAAGGTGACAAAGGCTGCAAAACCCAAAAAAGCTGCAGCAGCAGCGAAGAGCCCGGCCAAGGCGAAAGCGGTGAAGCCCAAAGCTGCCAAGCCGAAGGCGGCTAAGCCTAAAACAGCCAAAGCGAAGAAGGCAGCACCGAAGAAAAAATAAATGGTGCAGAAAAAACTTCTATCTGCCTTGCAGATAAACCCAACGGCTCTTTTAAGAGCCACCCAACTATTCACAAAAAGAGCTGGAACTCTTAAATTTCTTTTAAGTCTGTTTTCGTGTTATCCGTGCGCAATTAAAGGTTTTTGTTTTATTTCTTCGCCGGGGCAGAGCAGCACCGTAGCGGAGCTCACCGCGGCACAACTCATTAAATAATCCCCGAGCGCCGGTGCAGATACCTTCTGTTCGTTGCAAGAAATCGGTGCTGAGCGGAGCTCCTCGGGGCAGTGAGGGGCACCGCTCCAGGCCCCTCGGCTCTTGGGAGGGGGAGTGGGGATGGGGATGGGGATGGGGATGGGGATGCTGCGGCTCCCCGTAGTTGATCTGCGATCAGCCGGGAGGCGGAGAGCTGCGCAGGCAAGAGCCTCGCACCGCCCCCAGAGCCCAGCAGGTTTCGAAAAGCCCGCGCTCCGCAAACATTGGCCGCCGTTCTCGGGCTTTTCTGATGCCCAGCAATCTTCGGTTTAAAAAGGCGCTCCACCTTTCTCTTTACAGTCACTTGGCGGAAGAGGCTTACGAATTCCCTGGTAGGTTTGTACCGCCTCTCCCACCTCCCTCGTCCCCCCTTCGGCCTTTTTCACTTCCCGTCTAGTTTTGTGCCCCCTTTGGAAACCGTAGAGCCAGCGGGGTCCGAGAAGTTCGGGGTTTCGAGCTGCCTTGCTGCTGTCCGCAGTCCTCTACTTTGGTGTTCCAACTCTCGCTCCCTGGAGCTGCCGCGTGTTCAATTTTGCACAATTCGAACCATAAAACCTTCGGTGTTTTCTGCATATGCAACAGCTCTGGTCACCGGCAATTCTCCCGTCTCAGTTTAAAAGATGCACTGCATTCTTTTCACCGCGATTGGAAGTGGTTTACTGCAAGTATGAGGCGATCATAGCCTGTGGGTAGGGATTTACTTTGTTAATGAGCACAAAGCTCGAGCAAAATTGATCTTTCACTTAAGAGATGACTTAAATATTGTAAGAAAATACCACACAACAAGAAAGGTTGCATGTGTGCAGGAGCACTGAATGCGCTGTCTATATAAGCTCCAGTGGTTATACAGTCCATTGCAGGAACAAAATTAACATCAAACCAAAAATTCCTGTTAAACTTGTAAAGCTGATTTGTGCAGCATAGCAGATACCTGCTGGGAAAAGGGAGTGCAGTGGCAAAGAGCACGAGTAGCCTGGGAGAATTCATACTGCTGGGATAAGTGTAACGTCATCTTTATGCCAATTGCACCACCGGCATATCAGTCAGTAACCCAAATTCATCGTTTCTCATCCACCTTTCCCCTCAGCTTATGCACTGCTGGCCCAGCAGATGCCACCTGATCTCAGCTGTGGGAGAGCTGTGCACAGCTCCAGACTGATTCTTCCTCAGAAACAGCTTCTGTTAAATTACCAACTCACTGACGTGGTGTCTGTCTGTCTGTCCCTCAGGATCCCACATCACCTTCACTAGGCTTCTCTACCTAATAAGCAGATTCCTATTCTGGACAGAAGAAAAGCTGATATGCTAAGAAAAACTCAGGGGTTACTCTTTTGCTGTCATGGCTCAAATTCTTTGCTAACCTACTGGACTGAGGTTCAGTTGTGTGATTTATGATTGCAGTGAAAAGGGAATACATCTCACTCTTCTATAACAAATTTTTGGACATATGGTCATTAATTTTTTTTCATTAAGCATGTTAAGATGCCTCGTGATACTGGCAAGAGAAAGAAAATATATGAGCTCTGCTTAGTATTTTCTAAGGTGTTTGTGTTTAATATCTGGTCATACTTCGAGAAAAAACAAAAGCATGTACTTTATGATTAAATGCTAATCTGCCCCAAAGTTAGAAGGAAGGTAAAAACATAAAAAAACCCAAGTGTACAGTACTGCAATTTATTACAAGGAAAACCTGGTTTAATTGGTTTTCTCTTACATAGGGTCAGCTGTTTATTTCACAGATGTACTTAGTAAATGTCAATATCAAAAGTCTGTGATTTTCCAATAATTCCAAATGAACCACTGAGTTATATCAAGGCCTACATTTAGCAGAACAGACATAAGAACCTGTCAAGAATTCTGTTTAAGTTACTCTCCCCAGAATAACAAATCACTTTCTACTGATGAATACTTTTTTATGATGGGAGTTACAGAATTTTCATCAGCATTAATCACCACATAGCCCAATTCCCTGTCAGATTACCACAAAACCAGGTAATTTTCAAACATATGTTTCTCCATGTGTTCATTCTCTCTGAATGGGTTATGTACTTCTTATGTATGTCTATGTCTTTTACGGTAGTTATTGTCAGATGAAAGAGTTTATTCTGCCTGGCCTCATCATGTCTTTGAAAAACAATAAAAAAGTCTCCCTTAATGATTCAATTCTTAAAAACATCAAATGTGGAGTTTTATTGCAAGTGAAACTATTCCACTAATTTATTAAGAAATCTGTTTGGGAGGGAAAATTAGAAGCTAGACTTCCATAAAAAGCAAATGGTGTTAGTTCAGGCACAAATATGTTTAAAATTTGTGCTGGAAACAGTGTAGATAAGACAGGGATGTTTTATTTATTGCTGAGCAGTGCTTACACAGATCCAAGGCCTTTGCTGCTTCTCACACCACCTCACCCACGAGGAGTCTAAGAGTGCACAAGGAGCTGGGAGGGGATACAGCCAGGACAGCTGGTTCCAATACCAATATCCCAGATATCCCAAAAGGGATATTCAAAACAATACAGTCTCATGCACAACAGATAAAGTTGTGGGGAAGAAAAAGGGAGTATTCCAGTGATGGCTTTTTTCTTCCCAAGCCACCATTAGGTGTGACAGAGCCTTGCTCTCCTGGAGGTGACTGAACACCTGCCCGCCATGGGAAGAGATGAAATTAATTCCCAATTTTCCTTTGTTTGCATGCATGGCTTTTGCTTCACCAATTAAGACGTCTTTATCTCAAGCCACAAAGTTTTTTCACTTTTCTGATTTTCTCCCCCATCTCTGGGAATAAGTGAGGGAGCAGCTGCACAGTGCTTAGTTGGGCTGGGATTAAACCATGACAGCTGAATTAAGCAGAAAAAAAAATCTTCCTATTATCCTGGGCTAAATGAATTGTAAAATGTGAGTTATGTACATTTCAAGACTATGTTTACAGGTTCTCAAAAGGAAGAAACTCTTCAGTTCGGAAACATCTACAATATATATGGGCAGGAAGCTGGGGACACCAGATGTGCAGTCTGAAAGGGTGCAACATAAATAGCATTAATACTAGACCTGTTCTGTGCTGCTTGCATGCCAGTACAGATTTGAACCAGCTAGAATTTGGGTACAGAGCCACTTTTCAACTAGACACCTTTGACATAATAAGATTACACAACAGAGTTTTCCTTCCACAAGTTTCTTTTTTACTGTCTAGATCACAATGCACCCAGTGTTCTGCTGGACACAGGGTTATCAAATACTTTTTTATGTGGGAATTTGAGATCTCTCCTCTACATTATGTTGTCAAAGCATAAAGAAGTAATCCATGTGACTCCTCCTGGGATCTCCATTCACTCTACATACTCAATTTTGGACAATTATTTCTAGACTCAGAGTGATGTTGCATTCTGACTTGAATTTTGCACATATTGTTTTGTTGATCTCTTTGCACTTCCATTGCCATATGAATTTTTGTTCATCAGTCCTGCATGAACTGCTGAGACATTGGTGAAACCTCAGTGACTGCAGGATTGAGCTGCCAGCAGCTATGAAAGAATTGAAATGTAAAAAAAAATAAAAAATAATAGGATTATGGCTTACATCAAACATTGAAACTTGATCTAGTAAAAAAAGTCCTTGTCTACAGCACCGAGGTGTGAGATGACAACCAAGGGCCAAGGCCAGGGCTGTAGCTCACTGCCTATGGCCTGCACTGTACCTGCTGTTATCTGTGCACATTGGGAGCTGCCTTGTTGATGTCAAGGGAGAATGACTGGGCTGAAGGTGAAGGTAGGATGGTCACACTTCGGCTCTGAGGAACAGCACAAATGGAATAAAGTCATGATCTGAATTTCGAAGGACATATGGCAAAACAAGTAACTTTTGCCCAATAAAGTCAGTTATATATTAAATTGCATGCTACTGCATACACTAATAACTTTTATGTAGTATGTGCTACCACATATGTGGCTATATTACTCACTTCTCCACCTAGATCATGTAATTCAAAAGAGGGAGAGTGGGATAAGATTATGTGTTATATAAGGAGGGTAGAAATTTAACCTGTTTGGGAAGAAGACAAAAAGACCTTGGAGACAGTCAACAGGTTACTCTCCTTTCCCTCTTCCAAGTTGGGCAGGCCTTCTTGCTAAGCTTAATCACATAATTATAGCAATAACAATAACAACAACAATAATATTAATATCTGGGTTAATACAACATTATTGTTCTTGTTGGAGCTCTGTCAAAGTGCATTTAGCACTGGAAATTCTGAATTTGTACTTCAGTTTCTTCAATAAACTATTTTGTTCTCCAGTCGGTGATTACAGCAGTTTTTTTCAATGCAACTGGATCTATAGAGCTGAATTGTTAAACTGCACTATTTGTGAATCATACTGCCTATTTTACACTATTAGGCTTATAGTGCTGAATTTGCAGGAATCAGAAATTAAGGCCAGCTGCACCCAGCCCCTCTGATCTCTGAGGACCAGCTGGAATGCAAGGGTGTTAATTTTCTGCCAAGTGTTTATACTCTAATGCAACACATATGTTAGTCTGTATGATCTTTGAATGTCTCTTTCAATGGATCTTAAGTTACTGTTTAATTTTATCAATGATACCTCACAGAACAGATGATATTTGATGTAAAACTTAGAATCAGTTGTGAGCAAAGAAGAGCAGGAACTCAGCTCAAAAGTTGCTCCCATTTATTAGTTGTGTATTTCTGTCATGAGTTAAAAAAACTAATGCTATGAACAAGCATGTATCTAAATTTTTTTTAAAAAGTCAGTTTCCAAATGATTTCTGATATTTTGCAAAGCAAACAGACAGCAAAAGACAGAAGAAAATATTATATGTAGTCACAGATCCTTGGGCAGAAGCAGCTCATTAGTGAGCAGGATTTACATTATAAGGCTGTACCTTCATTTTATTCCATTGGGGGGAAAAAAAAAAAAGAGGAAAAAAATAATAACGAAAAAGGAAGCAGAAAGAAAAGCTCAGCTTTACAGAACTGGACAATTTATCACAAGTTGCTTATGTATGTGATTTGCCCAGGATTTTGTGATGGCCTCATGGCAGGCACCTGCAAGTGGAAACAGTTCAAGGAGGATCTGTGATAAAGTCAGAGTCCATGAAGTCTGCTTGAACAGACTGAAGGTCTGGATTTTCATAAAAGAGTAAGTTCAGGGAGTTCTGCAGCAAGTAGTGCTAAACTGCCCTTTTGGTAACACCCTGGGGATTCATCTGTGTACTCAGAGATTAAAAACCTGTTGCAAACATGACACCAAGTGCATAGTTACCAGTGCAGGACATACCTACCTTACTCCAAAATCTTCTGCAAATGACAGAAGAGCTGACTGCAGAGGGCCCAGTTTCTCCGGATAGCTTGATCTTCCATAGCAGACCAGTCATGGTTTCTGAAATTATCTCCCTAAAAGGAGCAAACTGCCCTTAGGAAAGATAATACCACGATCTGAGCTGTGGCATCCCCACTGCATTCCAGAAGTATCTCCATAGCCCAGGTGAGAATATCATCAAGTTCCATGTGGAACAGAGCCTTTGTTAGAAGTTTAGAATTTTAGGATGTCTCTTTCAGAATTTTTGTCTTACCCATTTGGATTTTCTTTGAGCCCATGCTGAAAAGATGCTGCATGAACATGAGACAGATCGCATTATTTCCATTTATCAGTGAGGGAGGGGCCACTCAACAGTGATTTCTCTGCTAACAGGTGCAACATCTCTATCTGTGTTCTAAGGGAAGATAGATGGATTATTGTTCAATCTTTTGTTGTAGCCTCATGAAAACACACACTACATAAACCTGACCAGCCAGTAAGAAAAAACAAACACTATCAAGCAATCAAACAAATGTCCATGAGAGGGCAGCAAACACCCAATACAGGAAACCTTTTGTATCATTCCAGATAATTTTCAGGTCGAAAATGATCTACTGAATATTTTTTGCTAAATAGAGCTAAATTTCAACAGCAAAATTTCAGAACATTTTCCTTCACTAAAGAGACCGAACTGGAATTAATAAATACCCGAGAAATGCATAATCACCCTTTTTAAGTATTTAATTTTTCAATTACTCTAAAAATAGACATGCTCTTGTTTATGGCACAACCGCACTGGAAAATACTGTAAAAATATTCGTCCGAAAGAATACTTTTACCTTAAAAAATTAAACTGAAACATGTAAAGTCTCAATTAGCATACCTGTACAGGTAAATTCACCTTGAGATAACATTCAGAGATGGCGAGAAAAAAAGATGTGAGAAAAAAATGAGAACGGATAGAATTTCTCAGAAATACGACTGGGTAGAATTCACTGCAAGATTATCTATTTTTAAATAGTGAAGTAACTGTATAAACAGAGAAGTAGCTCAGGAGAATTCATGCAAGCAGGTGAAACCGAAATACATAAGAAATGAATCTTTGAAAATAACAAATCGGAGCATAATTTAAGTTAATCAATAAGTGGGGTAACTTTCTATGAATGAGCTTTTTCTTCTAAGCTATCACGAAATATCAAACGTTGGAAAAAATTACATGAATTATTATAATAAACCAGACACGCTGTCCTTCTATATGAAACACAAGAACGCACCGAAAAGCGAAACACCGAACCCACTGTGCCTCGGAGAAGGGAAATTCACACAAATCACGGGATTTTCTGCTCGCGGGCCTCGCCATAGAAACAGCGGGGAGGTGGCGGGAGACAGACTGAAGTCCCGCCCCCTTCATCCGCAGTTTTCAACCAGGTCGGACCCAACACCATAAAAGCCGCGGCGCTGCCGCAGCTGCCTCACACCGGCACCGTCGGCAGCAGCTGCTGTAGTCTCGTCATGTCTGGCCGGGGCAAGGGCGGCAAGGGGCTCGGCAAGGGCGGCGCCAAGCGCCACCGCAAGGTGCTGCGCGACAACATCCAGGGCATCACCAAGCCGGCCATCCGCCGCCTGGCTCGGCGCGGCGGCGTCAAGCGCATCTCGGGGCTCATCTACGAGGAGACGCGCGGTGTGCTCAAGGTCTTCCTGGAGAACGTGATCCGCGACGCCGTCACCTACACGGAGCACGCCAAGAGGAAGACGGTCACGGCCATGGACGTGGTCTACGCCCTTAAGCGCCAGGGTCGCACTCTCTACGGCTTCGGCGGCTAAAGCCTTCTATTCACTTCGGACTGCACCTAGAAAAAATCAAAGGCTCTTTTCAGAGCCACCTACGTATTCCTTTAAGAGAGCTGTGTTACAAAGTTGCAGAGATTTGAAGACCAAACTATTTCCAGAATTGTTTATGCAATACTAATGCTTTGTAGAGGGGGGGTCTCAAATGTGTAAGTCAGCTGTTAACAAGGAATTCGTCTTTGCCCTATGATGTGGATCTTTTGTGTTCCAAATCCTGATAAAACTCGGTTCAAGGACTGTCATTACAATAAAACTTCTTAATGTCCGCTGATTTAAACAATTATGTATAATGGTTTTCTATGCCTTAATTTTATAAATTCTGTGCTTAACTCAGTAGAAAGAAATTTGAATTTTTCGACTAGGGAAAATTTGGAAATTTACTTTGGGATGAATTTTCTTTCTGATGTTTCTATTTACCCCTCTTTATTTCCTTCTCTCATTTATTCTAAAATAAAAAAGTAAATCTAATTCTGTTTTCTAGTGATCATTTGATGGGACTGGGAGGTAAAAGGGATGGGAGAGGACTGAACAATAAAAATAAAGATGAACCCAGAAGTACATTTTGTTGAAAAAATTACCAAAAGAAGCCTTGTGTTGGGATTTTTCTCATTTTCACATATGAAGAGAACTCCAGTCCTGGGTTCACATGAAGTATATTTTTGTTGTACTTCATGACTGAAAGGAAAAACCCGATTTTAACTTTATATAAAACCTTTGAAAATCATTTCACAGTTGCAAACAATGATATCAATAAATATTTGTGGTCATGGCTGATTTTCTCAAACCTTCATGAGTAGGGGAAAATTAAAAAGGAGACCAGTACCATATTCCTTTTAAATTCATTTCACAACAAAACCAAAAACAAACAAACAAAAAAAAACCCCAAACAAACAAACAAAAAAAAAACCACCAAAAGAAAGTCAATTGCCTAATGCATGCAGGATTTCTTCGGGAAATTAAATCACGAAAAACGTGAAAATAGTAGCTTTCAAATTATCTCAATCGCTACAGCTTGTTAAATATAGCTACAAAGTTGCATTATTGGATTTTTTTTAAATCCTTCTCTTTCAAGGTACCAGACCATCTATCCTTTGTTTCTTTGGGAAAAATGTGCCTATCCACGTAAAGAGCTCTGTACAGCACTAAAAGAGAATTTTCCTTCTTTTGTAACCAGCCCATCATTAAAAATAGCAAAACAAAACAAAGACACAAAGAAAGAAAAAATAAAGTGGGAAAAAAAAACCCAAAACTGCTGAATTTTACCCTCTACGCTGTTTTCAATCTGTCAGGCGACTGGCAGAGATGCAGAGCCGGAGAAGCAGAAGGGATACGAGCATTGTGTCTAAAATTCCCGGCTCGCCCCAGGCCCTGGATCCGCACCGAGCGCGTTGCGGTCGCAGCCGCGGAGCCGAGAGGCTTCGGGCAGAGCTTCAGCCACCTCGGGCCCCGCTGGGATCCCACGGCAGCCAATGACATCGCGCTTTTGCGGTCCAATCAGAGACGGGTCAGCTCTATAAATATCGGCGCTGGAAGCGAGGGGGCATTCAGTTCTTTTCTTCTTTCAGTCGTTGTTGGTGCTGGGCCATGGCGCGCACGAAGCAGACGGCGCGGAAGTCGACGGGCGGCAAGGCGCCCCGCAAGCAGCTGGCCACCAAGGCTGCCCGCAAGAGCGCGCCGGCCACGGGCGGCGTCAAGAAGCCGCACCGCTACCGGCCCGGCACGGTGGCGCTGCGCGAGATCCGGCGCTACCAGAAGTCCACGGAGCTGCTGATCCGCAAGCTGCCCTTCCAGCGCCTGGTGCGCGAGATCGCGCAGGACTTCAAGACCGACCTGCGCTTCCAGAGCTCGGCCGTCATGGCGCTGCAGGAGGCCAGCGAGGCCTACCTGGTGGGGCTCTTCGAGGACACCAACCTGTGCGCCATCCACGCCAAGCGCGTCACCATCATGCCCAAGGACATCCAGCTGGCCCGCCGTATCCGCGGCGAGCGCGCCTAAGTCTCCTGCCGTAGCCAACATAGACCCAAAGGCTCTTTTAAGAGCCACTACATGCACATCAAAAAGAGCTGTAGCACTGCTTCAAATTTCTCTTGAAATTTTACCCGGGATGCTTTGCAAAATAGCAAAGAAACAAGTGCTTTAAAACACTAGGTGGGGGGAGTGTGAGAAATAAAAGTTATAAGAGGGTGGGTGGTTAGAGGGCCTCAGGCAGGATGGAGAGGTTTGCATCTCTGTGACCCATGGACGTGACACAGGAGAAAAGGCGAAGTGGAGGGTCCTGACAGGGACACTCCTGTGTCTGGAGTCGGCTCAGGAAATCTGCACCTTAAGCCCTGGCTGGCTGGTTCAAAGCAAGAGCAGAAACTTCCTGTGTAACTATTCTGTGTTACTGTCAAACTTCACTAACAGAGATTTCCTTATAGGGGGCTGCTGCTTTCTTCCAACAATTCTTAACACTAGGAACAGGAATATGCATTGCAATAAATTAATTTTGATTATCTGAGATTTTATATATATCATTATACCTGGTGTTAAAACAATGGACCACCATGCTGATGGCACAACATATATGAGGCTTCTTGCAGCACAGAAAAGTAAATGAAAAGGCCAAGAAACTGACTGGAAAGTACTGTTGAAAGAAATAACTTACCAAACTTTTTCAGATTTGTTATCATAATAATACAAAACAGGGGAGATAAAGTTGTGGGTTTCAATTTGTTTGTTTTGTTTTTTTTTGTGGAGGGGGTATTTTCAATAAGTTTTATATAAATCATGTGAAAATTTATGTATTCTTGCCCTAATGAGAGTAAATGTATTTGTCTTTCAACTTGCATTTCTCCGGTAGTGATCACCATATATCATGTCTTCTGAGTTGTCATTTCTGTAGGCCGGTTCTTCAGCATTCTTCATGAGTTTTTGGAAGTACAGATATATACACCTGCAGTTTTCAGCCTTCTAAGGGCCCACCTTTGTTCAATTTCTTACGACGAGGCAAGGTCAGTCTAACAAGAGTCTGAGACCCCAAAAAAGGAGTTCAAAATTAAACCTCGGATTCATTAGTTGCCAATGTATCTCCAGTTCTTTTTGGAATCGTCTTCTATCTTTCTTCTCCCTTTCTTCTCTCCAGCTGCAAAAATTCACATCTGGAATTTGGGATGCCACAGTCTTGAGGACTGGAGAGCACTTCAAGGCTGCTGTTAGATGCCAAGAGTGGCCACCTGTACTTTTTAGATCTTCTGGGCACTGTTTGCCTGCTTAGAGATGATGTTCTACAGACTCTGTCTGCCAGAGGCAGCACGTGGGTGGTGGGGAAAAGAAAGTAGAAGGACTTGTAGACTTTACCAATCATATAGGATAAAGATTTATTTGGAGGGTTCTGCCTTTTATCCCTTTTTAAATTTTCTCCCTTCTTTTTTCTTCCTCCCACGTAAAGCCCCCTGAATGAACTTATTGACCACCATGGCGTGATTTTGGAACAAGGCTGGAATAGAGGGAGAGTTGTATAGTGTAGCATGATGAAGATTTCTCCTTATCTTGATTGAGCAGCATGATGTGATAAGAAAATTTTAACTAACAGCCTGGGAGAGAGGGAAATATTTCAGTAGGCCATAAAAGTTCCATGTGCTTTTAAAAGTCAGAGATAAGAATAAACAAAAGGATAACCTCAGCCTTTCTTTCTTTCTTCTGCTTCAGTTGTAATAGAGCATATTAACATTAACTAGAAAAATAAATAAATAAATTCTGTATTATTTCTAACAAGTAGCACCATGCCAATGCTGTAAGATCCTACCCAGTCCCTTTTAGCAATTTACTTGGATGTCACTGAAATATGGACTGAGAACACAGAGAAGATATTAACAACTCACCAGTCATTAAGAATAATTTCCTCATTCACTTTTGAGAGCAGTTTCCACAGACTGGTATCAGGGAAGGCTCTTTATAGAGCCCGGGTGTGCACTATAAGCAGGCATCAGTGACCCCTGCCTCTTTAGTTACAATTGCAACACTTCTAATGTTTTAGCCCTTTTAACTTTTGCTAACCTCGAATTTGGGCCTAGTTATGAAGTTTAAGTCATTTGTCAAATACAAGTGTGTAGCAACAAGTAGGATGGAGGCTACAGAAATCTTATAGAGTAGGCATATATAGTGTTAATTTTAATACTATAATAATAATTACACTTAGGCACAGTCTCTGTAGTCTTCCAGCAGGAGCACTGTTATGTATAAATTCTCACCCCTTACTCTGCAAGTTGTGATGTACAAACAAAAGAATAGAAAACAATATAATAATTTCAACTAGAAGGGACTTTGAGTGATCATCTAGTACCAGCTATGAAACAGTTTGTATTCTTTAATACACCATATTATCCCAGAACTGCAGGAAAACATTCTAGATGATCCTGAGGCAGAGGGGAGTGAGAAAGATGGATGGATCTGAAATTTATGAATGGAGAAAGAGAATATGAAGGTATGTATAGTGGTATATTGCATTTATATATGTGTGTTTATATTTACTTTCATACCTACATCACTATGATATGAGTATTTCTTGTATATACCATGGTTACCTCGTGTGTATTGTTTCAGCAAAATACCATATAAAACCTCTTACAACGTTCCCCATATGCCATACTCAAATACTTGAATTTTAATTTCAGAATAATTTGGCTGGTAAGATTTACAGAAGGGTTTTGGACAGGCTGGAGTCCATTGTCAAGGACAAAAGATGTGACAGCAAAGAAGCAAAATCAATAGAAAGCTCAGTGCTTTATTTGTGAATTTGTAGAAAAATTGACCTCTCTAAATACTAAAACAGTGCCAGTCTCTAGGACTTGGCACTACCAAAAATTGAACTAAAGGCCAACTGTAATTTCCTGACTACAACATTTTATTGGATCAACTAAATTCTGCTGAGTTTTAGCTTTCAATCTCCCCATGCATGTTCCTCTACTGACTCCATTTTCTTGTCATCAAATAAAAAATGCTTGTCTTTAACTCTCAAAACTGTATGAGCCTATTTCCTACAGGTCTCCCATTGTATAAATCTGCCAAGCTTTGACAGCTGCTTTCTTTTGCTCAGCTGATGTGGCCCCAAACAGAAACCACAAAACTTTCTCTGTGCCAGCCGTCTCCATGTATTGGGAAAATAGAAGAGGTGACGTGTCAGAAACAACCAACCACCAGATTCTCTTTGCCTTTCCGGGTACTCATGGCTCATCTTCTCCAGCCTGTCCTCAGCCTGAACATATCTAGCCCCACTCACCCCACCACGCCCCCCCCCACATAAAAAAAAAAAAAAATAGACTAAATTATTGACTTTCTCAATTATGAATCCTATTATCATGCTTATAAACTTAGCACTTCTGTTTTAGTCAAGTGTTAGAGGTAGATATCTGAGATATCCAGTTAAAATTTCAAGAGTACATCACAGTAAAAGTAATGATAGTGTATAAAAGTTTACAGAAACTGTTTTAAACTTGATGTTTTTCTTCTAATGCTAACTCAGGAACTCAGGTTAAAACGTCCACAGTGCTTTCAAGTAAACCTCGACTATTCCAAATAGACTGTTTTAAAGAAAGTATCAAGTTCGGGGTGGGGGGAGGGAGGAGGGGCAGGGAAAAATAAGTGTGGCTGTCTGATTTAGGATTATATTTTCCATTTACTGCTTGAAAACTCATTTGAGTTTGTGCAATTTACTTATTCTGTACAGCTGAATGGGCATTAGAAAGGACCTCACTAAAACAGCATGCAACACTGCCTAAAACAGGAAAGCAGTTTGAGTACATGCTATTACCTGCATGCTTACATTGGAATTGCAATAACCTTCAAGAACTTCAGAATCAGCCTTTTAAGAACATATAAGGAAAACAGTGTCTCAACTCTCTTGTGCAATGTAGTGGCTCTTAAAAGAGCCTTTAGGGTATTGGAAAAATTCAGGATCACCTATAGTGCATAGGGGACAGGGAACTCAGGCGCGCTCGCCGCGGATGCGGCGGGCCAGCTGGATGTCCTTGGGCATGATAGTGACGCGCTTGGCGTGGATGGCGCACAGGTTGGTGTCCTCGAAGAGCCCCACCAGGTAGGCCTCGCTGGCCTCCTGCAGCGCCATGACGGCCGAGCTCTGGAAGCGCAGGTCGGTCTTGAAGTCCTGCGCGATCTCGCGCACCAGGCGCTGGAAGGGCAGCTTGCGGATCAGCAGCTCCGTGGACTTCTGGTAGCGCCGGATCTCGCGCAGCGCCACCGTGCCGGGCCGGTAGCGGTGCGGCTTCTTGACGCCGCCCGTGGCCGGCGCGCTCTTGCGGGCAGCCTTGGTGGCCAGCTGCTTGCGGGGCGCCTTGCCGCCCGTCGACTTCCGCGCCGTCTGCTTCGTGCGCGCCATCGCTGCAAGAACTCGCCACGAACTCCGGGACCGGAGGCGAAGAAATAAGCGCGCCTTGCTGCCTCGGCTGCCTTTATAGACGGCACAGCTCTCTGATTGGCTGTTAGGATTCCGCCGCTCCTATTGGGTACTTTCAATTTCAAAAATCCCGCCTCGGACGTACGCGCCTTCCCCAACGGCTGCCCGCCCTCAGCGCCCCCCGACCCCACCCCGGCCCGGTCTCGCCCCCGCCGCTTCTGCTTTAGAGGTGATCTCTTATCACAATTTTCACAATCTCCCTCAAAAATGAACCCTTTACGGAGAAGCGTTCAAACGGGAAATGAGAAACTGCAAATTATGCTGAGCTGAATGCATAGAAAATTCATTAGGTTTTTTTTCTAATTGCCTTTATTTTTTTTTATTTTGTCGAAATAGGAATCATAATAGCATTTTTGGGCTTGGATTTTCGTTACTACGGGGTGAGTAGGGTTGCGTATTTTGAGGGAGTTTTGATGGGAGAGGTCGTGCTCCACATTTTGTAACTTTTATCTGGCAGGGTAAATGCTTTTGGATCAACATTAATTGTAAATGCAAGTCTTCTAGCCCAAGGTAGAGTGCGTTCTAATTACTGAAATTTTCCGCATGCAAAGAATCCTTAGGCTGCTGGTGAAGCGCAGCAAGGGGTCAAGTGAATGTTTTCCTCACTGAATATATGTGCAATATTGCCCTACTCGCGTGAGCTGTCTTTGGAGCCCGATCAGAAGGGCTTTCAGGTGAAAGGCAGGCACGTACGGAGACCACCTCTGGCCCCCGAGTTAAAAGGAAGTGTATTCATAACCCTAAACTCAGTGAAAAAGGAAATAATGGACAATTTCCTATGCATCACATTCAGAGGACAACGGGGACCTTTTTTTAACATTAGGAAGGGACTTGGGGAGCTGATAATTCTCATCCTGCACTACAATCGACATTAACTTCATTTAAATAGGTATCTACTTCTACTGTTTACACATTAAGGGGGAAAATCCCTGAGATGAGATGCCTGCAGGGTGATACACCTTTAAGGCGTCACCACGGAAAAGGAGGCTACGTTTAGGTTGCTTTGGTACTTTTTTAGGTCTTTTAAGACACTGTCCTGAACATAGAACATTTAAATAAGATCACCCTCAGCCTCTTAAAAGCAAGATTAATCTCGTGACTAACAGTTAAAATTAAGTGCTTTCTGCAAAATAATATAAAGCCATTGATAATTATTGATTTAAAATTCTTAGGCTAACAAATCACGTTAAAGCAACACAGCTCTTTTATAGTTGAAGTGTGCGGCTCTTAAAAGAGCCTTTGGTTTTTTCTAGGTGCAGTCCGAAGTGAATAGAAGGCTTTAGCCGCCGAAGCCGTAGAGAGTGCGACCCTGGCGCTTAAGGGCGTAGACCACGTCCATGGCCGTGACCGTCTTCCTCTTGGCGTGCTCCGTGTAGGTGACGGCGTCGCGGATCACGTTCTCCAGGAAGACCTTGAGCACACCGCGCGTCTCCTCGTAGATGAGCCCCGAGATGCGCTTGACGCCGCCGCGCCGAGCCAGGCGGCGGATGGCCGGCTTGGTGATGCCCTGGATGTTGTCGCGCAGCACCTTGCGGTGGCGCTTGGCGCCGCCCTTGCCGAGCCCCTTGCCGCCCTTGCCCCGACCAGACATGACGAGACTGTCGCAGCCGCTGCCGACAGTGCCGGTGTGAGGCAGCGGCGGCCGCGCCGCGGCTTTTATGGTGTTGGGTCCGACCTGGTTGAAGCCTGCAAAGAGGAGGGGGCGGGGTTCCCGCCATTTCCCTGGTGCGTCACCGATGATGAAACATCGTTCGCTGTTACCTGTTTAGGGAGCCGTAAGGTCTGGCAAGTAAACCAAAGAATGAATCTCCTCCAGGAAAAAGATTCCAGCGATATGCGTGTTCTTACAGTTGGAAACTTTTCTCCCCGCTCCCTACATTTGTATAAACCATTTGCATATGTGCGCGTACTATATTTTGGTGTAGTGGAAGGGATTTATAGTTGATTTACTGTGATTTCCTTCGAATTCCCGTTATTTTCATTATGTCTTTTATTATTACTTTTGGTTAATTTGTATTCAAAGTGCTATAAACGTTGCTTCATTCTTTTTAATGATTTGAAATCTCTAAACAGTTTTAATTTTTTTTCATAATAATATTTAATTTTATTGATTTTTTTTTATTTTGATCCTCACCTCTCATTTCTTAAATATTCCAATTTTATATCAACATCTTTTTGTCTGTAATCACATATTAACCAGAAGGTGAAATAGAATATTTTTTATTTTCTTAAAGTTATATTAGTTTGTGACTTCTGCTAATTTTGCTCATTTTTAGTTACTGCAGAGGTCATTTTTGTAAATGACCTTTACTATAAATATAGACTGAAATTTCTGCTCCTGGATTAGTAAAAAAATCACCTTGCTTTTTACTATAGATTAGGCTTTTCAGTCTTTATCTTTTTTGTGTGTGTGTGTTTGCGTACATGTGTGTGTTTCTATATCAATACTGGAAACAAAAGATATTCTGAATTACCTTATTTGAAAGTCAGTTGTGGTCTTAGGACATTCCAAATGTCATAATGTAAAAACATCCTGAGCTGGTACAACTGAAAAAATAATATCTAAATAATGTTGGTTTTCTCTTGTCCTTTTATGTGTGAAAGGCAAACATAATTTCTATGTACAAAGTTTAAAATTCATTCATAGGCTACTTTGAATTTAGGTCAACATTAGTAAAAAAAATATTGCTAGACATAATATATTAAGAATACATATGAATAAAATTCTGGAAATATGTTTGTACTTTCAAATGAATAATTTTGTTTTTAGGGTACATACTGCATAAGATTTCATATTCCTTATTTTCCACCCACTGGCAGCTGGTGCTTCCTTCTCCCTTCAAAATATTCTGTGTCACTCTCAAAGGAAGAATGGAAATGCCCTAAGTCCTCTGTGAAGGAGGCAGGTTGTACAGATCCCTGCTTTGCACTGTATTGATGCTCTTGGAATCTGCCATGCTAAAAACACAGATTTCATCTGAAGGAAAGAAATAAATTCTTCCCTTGCACTGAAAACCTGAGCACTTTTGACAGAGCAGCATATTCCCACAAGCGAGGAGAGCTCAGAAGGGAAAGGCAAAACCTCAACGAGCTGGTGGAATAACACACTGAAAAGAAAAGTGCTCTTATTTCAACATCGGGAAGACGGAAGGGTTACCATGGTTTTAGACAAGAGAGCTGCACCAGTGAATCATCAGATTTCCTCAGATGACTAACAAAGACTAACTCCTTCCTGAGCAAGCCAGATGAAAATGAGGGGTGGGGAGAATGGGCCGTGTACATGTGAATCAGCCCAATATAATTTGTGAAAACTGGAGAAAAAATGTAAAAGTTTAGAGACAGTTAAAGGCTTGAGATGATTTCAACTGACCTATTCCCTTCCAGGGACTGGGCAGGGGGGGCAGCACTGATACTGAGCATATAGAGACCAGTAATGAGAATTTTGTTTCTACAGTGATTAAACTGTCTATTCCAAATGTTTTATTATGCTTGGAGCAATTTCAATACAGTATCCTTCTTATCCTTCTGATAATTAAAAATACAATCTAACATCAAAAATAATCATTAGGAAAATTTAAAATTAAACGTTAAACTCTCATCATGTAATATCTGAAAGAACATGGATGGAGAGTATTCAACTCCTAGAGCATGGAGATGGGATCAGCTGGGACCTGCCTCTACACAGGACTGTAAACTGCACAAGATCTGACTTCTTTAGCAGTCCTTAAGCTACTAAATCTACCCCAGTGTTCTTTGCACTCTGTCTCCCCATGCCCACACCGCACCTTCAGTTCAGCACATAAACCATGCTAGAAAGCTGTGCATACTAAAATAGACCAGCACACATCATTTTGGTAAGAATATTTTTAAGCACAGAAAGCTCTGATTTTGAGACTGAGGCACAAAAATCAATATTTGCATGTGTGGATTTACCATGTGGAAGGAATCTTCTGGCATTAGAATAAGAAATCCTTTCTGCTGTCCAAGCAAAACGGGCAAGTACTGCAAGTTTAGTGTAATGACTGGTACACTGATAACTAATTTAGTATTTTCCCTGCCTTTCCCTGCTAATTCAGACAGTCAGAGGTGGAGAGACACAGTCTCATCTTTTTATTTAACCACTCCCACTGATCAGAGATAAGAGTTTGGGCTGCAGCCTTGGTTTGGGCTGTTTCCAACTTCCTTCTTGCTACCAAATTCAGAAAATAAGCAGGGACTGGTAAATCAATAAAAGACCTCTCTTGTGGTCCAGCATTTTAGGCTGACCTTTGAGGATGCAGTTTGCCATTCACATAGAATGGCTTACAGATCACATGATCCACAGAGAGGCAAATTCTTCCAAGAATTGTCTTGTGGGCATGTTGTCTGAGTCACTGCTGGGAGGAAGACTTGCAGGGGCCTCACCCCCATCCCTCCATGCACAAGCTGAAATCTTGCAGGCTCACTGAACAGCTGGAACAGCTGGTATAGCTGGATAGGTCCAGAGAAAAAAGGCTGGAGGAACTCCTAGATCAGGTTTGGGGTGTTGAGAAGTTAATGAAATACCCAGTTCTTCACATGAAGCTTTTACAGGATATGGGAGAGAAAAGACAGGGTCAATAACCTGTAGGGGGTGGGGCAAGGGCAACAATGTGGAGCAAATTCTGGCCGTCGCCTTAGCACTCCTGGGCTTGTCTAAGGAAAACACCAAAGAGGATTTGAGAGAAGCAAAGCTCAGTAGCACCCCATGCAAATCTGTTCCTGCAGTTTGGTAGAGACACAGTAAACAGCAAATGAGCTACTCAGCAACCCCAGCTAATTTGGATGCTCAGGAGCTTTGCTTCTCTCAGATCCTTTCTCTTCTTTCTAAACTGGCATTTGATGGAAGCAGCACAGGTCTCATGATGCACTGTCCCTTGATTAAGTCAGAAAGGTGAATCCAGAAAGAATTGTAAGCACCACATTTTTTGCACAGCTGAGACCGAGTAGCTCCTCTTGTTGCCTGGCCTCATGCAGAGCTGGTCTGGGCAGCACTTTTTCAGCTGAACTCTGCCAACCCTTACAGAGCTGTAAGTACTTAAAAGAAGCTGAAGTACTGCCTTGTCTAAATGCTCTCTCTGGGGCATAGTTTTCCAAGTGAAAATCTAATGTGAACATGCTTGTAGGAATTTATTGAATATTGTTTTGGGCTATGTGTTTCTGGAGGAAGCCAACTCTGAAAAATTGTGATATGCCTTTTGTGAGTGTCTCCAGACACTGCTGCTGTGCTCTGTTTCATTACAGCAATACTTAATTGGAAAACAAAAAATTCCAGTTGAAAACCCCAGGCACGTACAGGGATTTATTCATGGTCGTGCTCTGGACAAAGCAGCTTGTCTTTAAGGATACAGCAGTTAAGGAATTAATCACAATGTCCAGGTCCTGGCCAGGTCAGACCTGTCATCACCTGGACTATGCTGAGGCAGCAGCATACAACTGCCCTCGTGTGCAGAACTCGGCGCTTCTCTTCGACAAACTGCACAAGATTTCTGTTGGCCCATACCTCAAGCTTATTAACACCCCTTTTGTCTGCAAGTATTACTTTTGACCCTGTCTGCCTTCTTCACTTTGTGCTATCTGCACTAGCTAAGTGTACATTCTGCCTCAGCACCCAGGCTGTTCCAGAAAACACTAAACACCAGCCCTGGAGCATTGTTTTCATAACCAGTTGTCTGCAGACACTAAGTTGTTAAGTACAGCCCCTTGACCCTCTGCTACAGACAATTTTCAAATATCTAAGAGCCTGCTGATTCTTCCTGTAGTCCTTCTGATCCCAAACTTGGGAACTTGGGAGATGGTTTCAAAAATATAATGAACTGTCAAGCATACTGCATACAGCATTCCTCCTTTGTCCACACATAGGTGTCAAATCAACAGTTCTGTGATAATTACCTATACCTGGACATGAACAATTTTTGTTGCAATCTATTCACTATCCATTCAACAGAATCCATATTATTTCTGAGACTCAGTCACTCTCTATCTTGGAGATAGACAGTGCTGTAATTCCTTGTAACATTTTCTACTCCATAGTAGAAGTTATTTCCTCACTGCTAACTTGCTGCAAAGAACATCAGTTCCTGTACCTTCAACCACGTATATTATGGAAAAATCACTTCCTTTCTCATCATATTTTAAGTGTTTAAAAAGAAAATTTAGTTTTTCAGCATTCTTTTTCAGTGGGTGTACTTCAATAATACATGCCTTTTCATCAGGGATGAATTCTTAGACATCTGACAATCGCTATTTCTCTCTTTTGTGTATTGACTTATTGTTCACTTCCCATTATCTGAAATTTGGAACTAAAAACTAGGCCTAAAACTCCAAATAGGAGTGTACTATTCCTGTCTACAGACAAAGATCTTTGCCTGTCTTAGGGAAGCAGTCACTGTGATCCTTTTCTGCTAACATACTGCTTTTGATTCATTATCAACTAAGAACCATAATCTGAAGATCCAGATCTACTGAGGTGCTTGTCAGCTCCTGCTGACAGTAGCAGTTTTGCAATATTTCTTAGTATTTGTAAAACTGATACAGTTTATTCCAGATGAAGAATCTAACATATCTTTGAAGACAGTGTCTCTTATCCTGCATTTTTCAATACATAAAATGTCATCAACCTTTTAAATTATTTTTCCTAGTTGATACTCTCAGCATTTATATACAAGCTTTGTAGACCTTAATTGAGATCATAAATAAATTTATACCAGGCATAGGACTGATCCCTGCAGTCCTAGGCTGTTTGAGACTGCAGTTTAATTTCATAGTTGATAAATATAAACATTTAAATATGAATTTCTACCCTGGGAGTGTTGGTGTTTCCTGATGATTACTTTCATTTCTAATACTTTTCTAAAATGAAACAAAATGAAACTGAGAGAAAATCTGTAGTATATAAGCAAGTTCTGGAGAAACATCGCACCCTGTACTGAGACTCTTCCGAAAGCAAATTTTGAAAAAAGCCTATTAAAATGGTTTTAATTTCTTCCTTTATATCTGTTTTGAGTACTGTAAATTCAATTTTTTTTTATTCATATCTTCCCTGAAACTGTTTGACCTTGTAATTACCACAGATCAACATCAATGAGTTATCCCTTCCTCAGTATGTGCTGAGTCTGTAACCTGAGAAATGCATTAATCTGTAACCCAAAATGACTGATTTTATACTTAGATCTTGGCCATACTCTTCAGATACCTAAAGAGTAAGAGATGCTGCATAGTCTGGGTGCATAGCTGGGCCTGCAGCATACTGTCCCAGGAAAACTCCCAACATCCTACTTCCTCCACTCAGAATTAAGAGCTGGAACTACCTTTGATATCTGAGGAAATGGCATCTAACAACATGCACATCCTGGCTCTCACTGAAGGGGTAGGACAGAGTTATTCTATACTGATGGCATAGTTTCAATTTGCATTTCTGACTGAATCAGTATTTACAACCTCCATCACGAAAAAAAAAAAAAATTGACTCTGTTGTGCACCTGGGAGGATAGACGGCATGTCACATAGTTTCCAATACCACATTCCAGTTCTTTCCAGGCACTCTGTAAAAGTTACAGGCAGGGTTACATTTCCATATTTTTGCATGTAGATCCCTGTATTTCTTCATATTTCTGCACTTACCTTCTTCCTCTTTTTCTTCAGCTGAAATCAATAGAAATTTAGTTGTTCTGCAGAACAAGGTAACACAGAATCCTGCTCATTACTGAGGTTCCTAAGCTTACCAACACTACTGCTACTAGCAGTAATTCTCAGTCCCATGGATGGATGGAGAGAAGTAAAATTTGGTTAGGAGAGAATCTCTGATCCAAAGGCTTTCAGAAGCTAGGAGGAATATTTTGATACTTTTGGCTCTCATTATATGGTGGAAAAGGGAAGATTTGGGAGGTCATTAATTAAAATGCACAGTCATTTTTTGCTGGTTGGCAAACATTTGGCAGTTATGGCAGAAGAGTCACTTCTTCAATCACCCCAGACTGTAGGAATTTAAGTTCTGCTGAGACTAACTAGCCTTAACAAATCCTTCAGTCACATACAATGTGAACACTGAGTTAAATCAGGGTTGCTCAAACTCATCTTGACAAGCCTTGAAACTAAAGACTGTGCGAGGGGTTAAAGTGGTTTTTGAAGCTGTCTCTATTGAACTACCAATATTTAAAACATTGTGGGAGTGTCATTCAGGGTTAATATATACATGGGCTTCACAAATTAACCTGGAGAAGGGAAGGACTATGTACAAAATGGTATCAAGGGAAATAATTGTTTCCCTCCACTCATCACTGGTGAGGGAAACTGGAGTGCTGTGTCCAGTTTTGGCCTTCCCAGTGCAACAGAAGCGTGAACATAACTGGAGTGGGACCAGTGAAGGGCCACAAAGATGATGAAGGGACTGGAGCATCTCTCATGTGAGGAGTGTCTTGTTAATGTGTTCAGATATCCTGTGGGAGGAATAGAGGACAAAGATCCAGTTTTCTATAGTACTGCCCAGGAAAAGAGGCAATAGGCACAAAAACTGAAACACAGGAAATTCTATTTAAATGTAAAAAATAATATTTTGGAACATTCTCCCCATAAAGGATTTTGTGTCCCTCTGCTCTAGCTGATCCTTCTTTGAGCACACTCAGGACCTACTGCATTAGGTGTTAGATTAAAAGATTAGATACTTTTTTTAGGAGATTTGATTGTCCTAATGCTGAAATAACTGTCCATATATTTTTGTTAGCTTAGATGAAGTATAACTAAAAGGATGTAATCTTCTTTACTACTGAAACTCCCTGACACCTTGAATCTTCCCTACATTTAAAGTTTGCAGTTGCTGAACCAGTATTGTCAATATAATTTCAGCATGACAGAAACTTGACTAATGTCTTTTGATCTTGTTATGGTGTTTTTATTACTAATATTGAGACTGATTACTCGAGCAACTGCAAAATTACTATTTATTAAGAAGACAGCATGCTTCAGTTAAAAGTTGTCATTTTCTCTCTATCTTCCTTGCCCTAAGTATAGTAATTGTAATTAAGTGAGTGTAGGTTTTCAGCTAAATTTGTCTAATCAGCTTATCTGGATTGCTCTCCTCCTGCAGTCTGGATGTCTTATTTGCCTTTATTTGTCTAAGGTTTTTCCTCCTTGAGAAGCTTTTCTCTTGACAAGAAGTTAAGTATTTTCTCTACTATAGAGTCTTAGGATTTTTTTACATTACATATGAACTATTTTTGTTTTGAAGATCCCTGCATTTGAAAATGCTTTGTCATTCCTCTGTAATCTGCAGTAGCACCTACACAGATGAGCAAGGGAATCTGGGCATGTGTGTGATGGTGCAAGGGAGTGAGGCCATATTTTGGGTGTGCATTTAAAGAGGGCAAAAAAAGTTTGAGTTCCTCAGTAAGAGATGAACAGAGACAACAATTGCACAAGGTGCTTGGAAAGGAAATCTGAGAGAATACTGAAAAATGTTTGCTGTTTAATTAAGTATTAAATGAGTCGGGAAAATGCAATTTTTATTACCAGCTCAACTCTCAATTTTTTTTTTTTATTTTCATGTAATTTTATTGACATGAAGAAAATTTCTCTGTCTGATTAAAAAACTGTTCCCTAGTGTACCACCGATAGTTTATATGCTCAGATGCTTGCTTTGCTTTGTATTTTTTCCTCTTATCAGTAAAACACCAAGGCAATGTCGATGCTATTTGTAATGATCAGTCTCTAAAATACGAGAATTTTCTGTGGTTCTGTGTCAGTGTTGCATTTAACACCTATTTCCAGCAGTGCAAACTTGAAAATTACTCAAAGCAATTGACATGTTTGTTTTACCCAATTAAGTAGAAAATGTCGTTGCTTGGCCCAGAGTGCAGGAATAAGCCCTAAAAGTCTTCCCTTCTCACACCATCTCATATTTCTAAATTCCCTCTCTTTATTAACACACATAAAAAAAAAAAAAACAAAACAAAACAAAAAAAAAAAACCAAAAAAAAACCCAAAATCACCTTCCCCAGAAATGGATGATGAGAACAGGAACATTTTGTCTTCTCAGAAGTAGGCCAGGGATAATTCTCCACAGATAAGAACCAGTGTGATGGTTAAGGAAAAGATACAATAAAGGATGTTGACACACAATGCCGAAGGCCAGCTGCCAAGACTTCCAATCTCAGGCTACTAGGAAAAAGCAAAGGAATTCAGAAGTGCAATTCCAAACAGGGAGCAGGGAACACGAGGGATTTATAGGGATGCACCCAGAACTAAAAGTGAGAGAAGTCCTACATTCTACCCTTGAAATACTTCATACGACAACCTTCAAAATCTTCTTCACATGCTTTCCTTACAAAAACAAAACAGAAGGAACCAAACAAAGAACCCCTCAAACCACCCAGAAACGTTCCTGTGCCTTTAAAACTCAGCACAGAGTAGGGACAGCAACCCCCCATGTGCTGCAGGTGGAGTTGTAGGGACTGCGCTACTTAGGAAGATCTGAGATCTCCCATCACTTTCTATCTTGTGCCTTTATCTCTAACCTCCAGAGTGTTGTGGGGGAAGGGAAGGAAACCTCTTCTCTCCTGATGGGCTGAGAACAGGTTTACTGAAAGCGAGCTTGAAGCTCAAACGTGTGAATGTGAGGGAGGTGCAAGGAGGATGCACCCCTGGGGCTGCAGCTGCATTCTTGTAGGAGCGGCTATTGTCCACTCCCTGTTGCTCCCAGGTTCTTGACCAGTTTCAAGTGTAATAAACCAGTCACAGCTCTAACACCAAACTGTCAAAGCTGCAGGGATTAAAGCACGTTAACCATCGTGCAGCCTTTATTCTCTGAAAACATATATCATATTGAACAGACCCGGACAGATGACAACACTTCCCTGCTCCCTTTTGTATCACTTACAGTCAGATTCTGCTTTATCTTTGTTAATCTAGACTGGAAAATATGCATAATGCCCTCATTTTACCAAACCAAATACTTTTTTCACCTCTCAAACGTATTCATACTGTTCACATGACTTGCCACGCTGAACTTTCAAAATCTCTGGCTACTGTGGACTTGGTCAAGTGGTTTATGTGGGATCAATGTCATGTTCATGAGAGGCATGGCATATCTTACAGCCCACTTCAATATTCCCTTTATTCTGTTTTTTACTGTGGAGTACTCACAAGTTTAATCTTTTGCAATCTCCACTTACCTTTCTCTCCTTCAGAAAATTTATTACCTCACTTGCATGCAAGCACAACAAAATAAAAGTAGAAATAAAAGAGAATATGGAACAGCCACAGTTTAATGTTTTCATTTGTAATTTTAATGTATCTACTGTATCATTATCATTTTAATGTCTCATTTAAATCAAAACTTCTTGGTATCAAGTATAACTTTGTGTCTTCAACACTCAATGTATCAAAATACATGTCAGGGCCCCCCTTTGTAACATACCTCATGTCATTTTGAATCTCAAATTTATCCAGGCTAGTAAAGATGTTCTTTTGTTGAAATAGCCCACTGTCATTTTTCATGACAGTTTTTTACGAAGTACAATGTGGTAAAATATTAAGTTTGATCTTGACTTGTTCTTTCAAACCAAGGGGGAAAAAAAATCTGGCTGCTTTTTAATTAGAAACCAATCGAGGCTTTTGTCTTTTTACTTCATAAAAAATTACCTCAAATAATTCATTGCAGTCCTTAAAAGTTTTAATTCATTTCTGTGGTCACTTTATCAGACTCAATAATTAAGCAGGCTTATGATCATTAAAACTGATTCTGATTTGTGAGGATTGTCTGAAAATTATTTCCATTTTCTTAGGCTTGGGATGGAAACCTCAATACTGAGTTTTTTTCTTTTCCTTTAAAGAAAAGAATTGGAGGAATATGAAACCTATAAAAAAAAAAAACAAACAACAAAACAACAGAACAAAGATAAACCCTCCACAAACCACAACAGTCAGTATCCAAATATTTGTAAGTTATACTGAAACATTCTGTTCATGAAGGCCATATTTCCACATTATTTAATTTATTGGGTGATAATTGATGCTTCAGCTAGCTGCATAATTGTCTAAGATGCATATAATACATATTAGTGTATCTATACCTGTTAGACATTTTTCCTCTCCAAGTCTGCCTCTGATGTTTGTAAGTCATAAAGAATACCATCCATTATTGTAACAGAGATAGTGTTAAACTAGCCGTTTATCTGGGATTCCCAGGCATTATATAGGAATTAACAGCTTCATTTTACCGACAGACTACTTGTAAAAATATTAAAATCTTTCTATCCACTTATAAAGCACCACACAAAAAACAAAACAAAACAACACAAAAAAAACCCCCAACAACAAAAAGCATAGCCCTGGCAAGTTCCAAACACTTTTAAACAGTATATATATTCCTCTTAAGGTCTCTTCCTTTCCCCAAACAAGAAAATATATTGAAATACCGTATCCTTAATAGTTAAAGATATGGTTAAGAGAGCCGAATCTTTATCCATATTCAAAGCTTAGCCATGAAATTGTGTTACTTCCTTGTCTTTGAAACCAATTTACGACAAAAATACTCAAGCTGATCACTCAGTTTCTGCCCTAATCTGAAGAAAACCCCCCAAAGAGTAAGCCTGCATTACGGGGGAGACTTTTTATCTACGTGTTTTATTTTAATTTAGAAGGAAAAACAAAAGTTTGCCGTTCCCGGGGTCTTTCTGGCTTCACAACGCAGGGTTTAAAAGAGCTTTTCTCTGCCATCTGTGGTCCAAACAGCAAGAAACTTGCCCGAATGAAAGTCCACCGTCTTCTCTTCACTCCCCGAAGAAACTGGGGTGATTTCGCGACACTCGTTTTACGAAAAATATGAATTTATAACTCCGAAGAAACACAGACTCGGAGGAGGAAAAGCTCTTCCTGGCTAACAGTTAGGCGGGCTCTGCAAAGCACCAATCACAGATCACCGCTTCGCTATAAATTCAGGCATCGGGGTTACTGTAGCCCAATTACTTTCTTTTGATTAGGAAGAAGTCTCTGCAGCGATGTCGGAGACCGCTCCCGCCGCCGCTCCCGCCGTCGCGGCCCCCGCCGCCAAGGCCGCCGCCAAGAAGCCGAAGAAGGCGGCGAGCGGCTCCAAAGCCCGCAAGCCCGCGGGGCCCAGCGTCACCGAGCTGATCACCAAGGCCGTGTCCGCCTCCAAGGAGCGCAAGGGGCTCTCCCTCGCCGCGCTCAAGAAGGCGCTGGCCGCCGGCGGCTACGATGTGGAGAAGAACAACAGCCGCATCAAGCTGGGGCTCAAGAGCCTCGTCAGCAAGGGCACCCTGGTGCAGACCAAGGGCACCGGCGCCTCCGGCTCTTTTCGCCTCAGCAAGAAACCCGGAGAGGTGAAGGAAAAAGCCCCGAAGAAGAGAACAGCTGCAGCCAAGCCCAAGAAGCCGGCGGCTAAGAAGCCCGCCAGCGCCGCCAAAAAGCCGAAGAAGGCTGCAGCGGTGAAGAAGAGCCCTAAAAAAGCAAAGAAGCCAGCGGCCGCCTCAGCCAAGAAAGCAGCGAAGAGCCCCAAGAAGGCAACAAAGGCCGCCAAGCCCAAAAAAGCGGCGGCAGCAGCGAAGAGCCCGGCTAAGGCAAAGGCGGTGAAGCCCAAAGCGGCCAAGCCGAAGGCGGCTAAGCCTAAAACAGCCAAGGCAAAGAAGGCAGCGCCGAAGAAATGAAGTGCTGAAGTGGAAATACTTTTAAACCCAACGGCTCTTTTAAGAGCCACCCACTATTGTCCCCAAAAGGGCTGATACACTCCGTCACTGAGCTCCGTGCCTGCAGCAGAGCCAACTATTTGCCACTATCCGTGTGGGACATTCGTCTGTGGAGTGGATGGGACGCTAAACTTACGGCCGTGGTTTTATACTAAGACTTGGAAAAATAAAAGTTTACATTCCCGGCGAAAACGCTTTCTAAAGGCTGCCTTTTTTTTTTTTTTTTTTTTTTTTTTTTGAGCACCGCAAGTGGGTGTAGATGTTAAAGGGACTGCTTAAGGGCGGGTACCTTTCTGGGGCGTGGAGGTTCCTTTCGTTGCTCTAAATCAGCGCGATTCCTAACAGCACGGATGCGACTGCCACACCTCTTAGTGACCGTAGCCGGGAACTGTCAGCACGGCTCCTCCGCTTCCTTGGCAATGACCTTTCCGCTTGCCAGCGCTGGCGTGGGGCAGGCCTTAATTTCTGCGTGACTTGACCGACCTACTTTTTTCGAGGAGGCGACTGCCGGGGCGGGAGGCGGGCAGGAGTCAGCGGCGTTCCTCTCCGCACCCTGCCGGGCTGGCGGCGGGAGCGCGGCCGGGCAGCGGTCCCGAGCCCCCGGGCGGCAGCGCAGGGGCGGAGCGGCGCGGAGCTCTGCGCAGCGCCGGGGGCTGCCCGGCGCCGCCTGCGATTGGCTGATGGGAGAAGCCGCAGCCGCTCATTGGGTCGCTGGGAAATTTGGAAAAGCCCGCGCTGCAGGGGAAGGGGGGAGGGGATGGGGTGGAAAAGGGAGAAAAGGAGGGGGGACACGGAGCACTACTCGCTTTGGCTCCGAGCCTACCCGTGCTCCCGGGCCCCCGCGTTCCGTGAGATCTCATTCCCCTAAAGCGTCTACCCCATTTCAGGGGTGTTCTCCCGTCCCCCAGGCATGTAATCCTTGTCTTCTCATACACAAGGCAAAATGTTTTAGCTTGAGACTATTCCGAAACATCAATACAAACGATAAAGAGGGTCGAGTATTTATCCTTGTGCCTTTTCATAAAAATTAAATGTTTTTACCTTCGTGAAGCATGTTTGCCAATTTAACTGTGAAACTTCCAATTTGGATAGGACATATTGTATTGTCTCTTATTTTTACTGTTAAAAAATACTGCTTCCATTTATTTAAAAAATACTTAAACGTTTACATTTAAGAGTAAATTTTAACTACCTCTAACTTGAAAAAATATTCAAGAACTTTGTAATTACTATTGCAAGATTTAGTAGCTGACTAAACACTTGTTTAAAATTCTACCTACCACTTTTTAAAGTTACATTTCCATACCCAAGACCGAGACACTACCATGAAACAGCTCTTTTATTGAAAAATTTGGTGGCTCTTAAAAGAGCCTTTGGGTTAAGTGACGATCCGAAACTCCTTACTTGGAGCTGGTGTACTTGGTGACAGCCTTGGTGCCCTCGGACACGGCGTGCTTGGCCAGCTCGCCGGGCAGCAGCAGGCGCACGGCCGTCTGGATCTCCCGCGAGGTGATGGTGGAGCGCTTGTTGTAGTGCGCTAAGCGCGACGCCTCGCCCGCGATGCGCTCGAAGATGTCGTTGACGAAGGAGTTCATGATGCCCATGGCCTTGGACGAGATGCCCGTGTCGGGGTGCACCTGCTTCAGCACCTTGTACACGTAGATGGAGTAGCTCTCCTTGCGGCTCTTCTTGCGCTTCTTGTCGCCCTTCTTCTGCGTCTTGGTCACCGCCTTCTTGGAGCCCTTCTTGGGCGCGGGGGCGGACTTGGCCGGCTCGGGCATCTTGGCAGCGCTTTCCTACCCGGCGGAAGCTCAGCACGCAAAATGGCCGCGGCGCCCGCTATTTATACAGAAGTGTATGCAAATTAAAGGCATCAGCACCGCGCAATGCCATTGGACCTTCCCGTACCGGGCGCGTCTTCGTCGCCGATTGGTCACACCACGATCCGTCCGCTCATTGGTTCTTTCGGCAGAGCCCGGTTCCAGCCAATCTCCGCGTGCTGACCCGCCCAGGGAAGGGATAAAAGGGGAGCGGCGCTTGCGTCAGTATGATTGTCCTGGTTCTCGTCCGTGTCCAGTCTGTGCTCCAGTCAGTGCTTCCAGCATGTCCGGCCGCGGGAAACAGGGAGGCAAGGTCCGAGCTAAGGCCAAGTCGCGCTCGTCGCGGGCCGGGCTGCAGTTCCCTGTCGGCCGTGTCCATCGGCTTCTCCGAAAAGGTAACTACGCGGAGCGGGTGGGTGCCGGAGCTCCCGTCTACATGGCAGCTGTGCTGGAGTACCTGACGGCCGAGATCCTGGAGCTGGCGGGCAACGCGGCCCGCGACAACAAGAAGACGCGCATCATCCCCCGCCACCTGCAGCTCGCCATCCGCAACGACGAGGAGCTCAACAAGCTGCTGGGCAAGGTGACGATCGCGCAGGGTGGCGTGCTGCCCAACATCCAGGCCGTGCTGCTGCCCAAGAAGACTGAGAGCCATAAAGCTAAAAGCAAATAAATCTGGCGAGCAAAGCTACTCAGACTTTGCACGACATGAAATTTTAAACAAAAGGCTCTTTTCAGAGCCACCACGTAGTCAGAAAAGAGTTGTGTTACTTTCTTTACAAAGGTGCTCTGATGTGGAGTCTTCAATTTTACTAAATTTAATTTAAACGAACTTGTGGTGTTTCAAAACTTTGTTTCTACTGAAAAGGGCTGATAAATTTGCTTTCCAGCCCGTGTTTCTAAATGAATGTTAATATTTTTGTAACAATTTATTGTTTCATTTTTTCATTGTAACACTCAGTAAAGAGCTGGTGTTTCAGGATTCTGCTCACCTTTCATGGTTCCACAGCTTACTTAGGGTATAGATTAGAGGACGGTGTTTGAAGCACGGGTGGGAGTGGCAAAAGATATGCAGCATGAAGATAAAGAGGAGACCATCGTAAACCCCAGATGTAGCTACATCTAATAATGGAAAGATTTCTTTCCCTTTAAAGGCCTTTGTTCTTTAAAAGATGCTAAGTTCCTATGTGTTAAATACATGTAGAAATAAAATGAGGAATGCCTTAGCAAAAACGGCATTTGAGCTATATCTGAACTTAGAACCTGCACTCTAAACTAACAGTGTAACACTCATTCAGGAGCACCTTGTAGTGGTAGTGTGTTCCCATTTTAAGGGGCATTTTCAAACTTTCTACTCATAACTTTTCTCACTGTCCATTGCTGTTCCTCTTGTTGCATCAATTGACAGTGGGTAATAATGAGTTTTCTATATTGTTGGCACAAATATCACCCCAGAGCACAATCTTAAATCTCTTCATACTCATTATTATAAATTATGAGAAAAACTGTCTGACTGATTCCTCTTGCTAGGATAGTCCCAGAAGCCTCATCTGATGATCTGTAGCACACTGCACTGAGGTGATTGGTCTCATCTTTGTTGCACCTCTGCTCTTTCCATCTCCTGGAGAGAAGGAGGAGTGCTCTTGGCTAGGGGAGCCATCCCCAAGCTGTAGTAGACAGGCTTTTTAGGCAGCATTGTGCCATGCCCAAAGCAGGGCATCAGGGATCATTTGTGGAGAGAAATATAGAGAGCTGCTGGAGCACCAGACTAATATTTTACAGTGATTGTGTCTGCATCTAAAGGTTTTGTTTTTAAGTGGACACATTTAGGGTTGTAGTGGTTTTATTATGCTGTTTTACTGATCATTTGCTACTGCTAAATATCTCTGGCCCTTACTCTTCTTTAAAATCTGCAATGGTAATTAAAATTTTATTTTAACATGCATGGGTCTTCTATACATAGTTTTCAGAAGAAATTTCTACATATGTGTTTGTCAGAAAATTTCAATCTCAGAATGGTTTGGGTTGGAAGGGACCATTAAAGATTATCTCACCCAAAACTCCTGCTTGTGGGCAGGGTCACCTTTCACTAGCCCTGGCTATTCAGAGCCCCATCCTGCCTGACTCTAGGGATGGCATTCTCTAGGAATGAGGCATCCCCATTTTCTCTGGACACCCTTGTTCAGTGTCCTACAAGCGTCCTTGCAAAAAATGCCTTACTTATGTGCAATCTAAATGTAAAATCATTGTCCTTCCTCCTATCCCTACAGGCCTGAAAAGAAGCCTTCTCTATTGAAAGGCTGCTATAGGATTTCCTCAGAACTTGTTTTTCTCCTGGCCAGACAACTGCAACTCTCTCAGCCTTTCTTTACAGGAAAGGTTACCTAGCCCTCTGATAATTTCTGTGGCCCTCTCTGGACCTGCTCTGCCAGATTAATGTCTTTTCTTATGCCAGAAGACCACAGAGCTGCATAGAGCACTCCAGGTGGGGTCTCAGGAGAGCTGAGTGGAACAGGAAAACCACCTGCCTCAACCTTCAGTTCAGGCTGCTTTTGTTGCACCCCTCATTAGGATGGGCTTTCTGGGGCACAAGTGTCTATCTCTAGATCAAAGCACTGGAATTCCAGAAAAAGGTGTGGGGTAGAGATATCTAAGCAGGAGTTGGCTTTCTCTGTGAACAAACTCCTGCATGTGGAGGTCAGAGCTGATAGCACAAGAGAGGGCCCCATTCTCTGAGTGTGGTGCTAAACCTAGTGTATCCATTCAAATTCGTCCTGTCATCTGACCAGGAATTTCTTATTTGCTTCAGAATTTCATTCCAAACACTTATTATACTCATTAGTCTTCTCACCTCAGTACCTGGAGTTTCATCCTCTGTCATGCTTAGATCCACTCCTTAACACTCTCTGGATTTGTCTTAACCAGTTTCACCAGTTGTTAACCTGGTGTCGCCATCACCAGTGATAAGGTTTCCAACATAAAAGTCCAGTAAATCAGATGGATTAAACAGTAGGAGAGCTGGAAAATCTCCTGTTGTTAAAAACAGCTTTCAAGCAAATTCCAGTGCATGAAGGAATGCAGCTAAGCAAGTTTAAATAAATGAATTTATCTTAGTTGGAAATGCAAGAAGCAGTAGGAAAGAGGAAATCCATATCACATGGTACCTCAGCTGTGTCATTGTGTTGCAATGCACCTTCACATTCTAAAGAATTAGTGACAAAAAAAAAAAAAAAATCCAAACCTGCAACCAAGGTCCCTGAAATGCTATAGATCATAGTTATGCCTGGGGATAACTCAGTAATGCCAGTTTGTATATTAAAAGACTTAAAACTGCATGGTTAAATATTCAAAGAACCTTTCTATCCCATTTCATCTATATTGCTTGCAATGCTAGGAAAAATGTACCTATTATGCAGCTCTGATATTACTTTAGTTTGCACATTATTATACCTATTGTGACAGTTGTAGCAGATACAGATATGGATTTAAATTGCCACTAAATCTCTCAAAAAAATTAGGAGCAGCTTTGAAGTTGGTTACAATACACTGATGCAATGACTTTTTTTGCTAATTACCCTCCTGTGCAGTATCCTCTTGTGCAGTCATGGTGAGATGTTGCCTTATTTTAATAAAAAAATGCAATTTTCTCATTATAGTTTAATGAGGAACTAGGGTAATTGTCCTAATTAATGCACTCTTGAAAAGCTACAGATTTTTAATTTTTTAAACTTAGCTGAGTTTTGCAAAGGTTTCCTTTCTCATTTAACCCTACTGCTGTGTGCCCAAATTCATGAGGGAAATGAGGTATCTCTAACATGTGGATCAGAAGATAAACTTAGATAAAAAAAAACTTAACAGTAGAAATAACTTTACTAGGGATTTTATTCAGTAGCATAATTTTATTTCTTCTCTTTTTAAATTATTTTTGTTTAAGAAAGTGCTCTTATCCATAAAAGAACTGTATGTATATCCCTAACAGACACACCTGTGAAACATGTCCATGCACACTTGCAGCAACACATAGGCAAGGCAGCCTTCCAGAAGGCATGATATTAAATTATATCTAATGTACTAGACCTATTGAGGAAAGGGGTTTGTAGCTGTTTTACTTACTTGAAGCTTAAAATTTGGTCTCAGCCTCTCCATCACCCATCTCTGGCAGAAATGGAGGGGGATTTTCCGAGTCTTGTGGTACTTACATTGCTGGAAGGAAAAGTTATACTAGGATCCTCAGTCCTCATTTAGGAAGCCTTAGGAATAAATTATTATTTTGACATACCAAAAGATTTTGCATCATTTCTTTCAGGTCTCTTAAGTAATCAGAATGCTGTTCCTAACTGCCTCAGGAAACATAGTTAGACAGATTTTCATATATAAAGAACGAAGCAGAATTTGTGGAGCCAAAAGGGAATGTTAGGCACCAGCCTGACAGGCCCACTATTGACAAATCTTCCAGTTAGTCTATAAACAGTCTTAGTTCATTCTGTTCAGTTGAAAAAGCAATCCTAATCTAAATTAAAAATATTTTTTCCTTCTTATGCTGTATATTTGAGTGGCAATTCTTTAAATTTGAAAGAAAAAGAAATTCACAGTGATACTTAAAACAGAATTTGTACCCTTTTGTCATCTGTAAATGAAGGCATGACTATCTCAATTGCATTTCCCCTGAATCTAGGTAATATTTTATCCCCAGAAATATTTTTGAGATGTTGCTGACGTTCTCTACATTATATTAAGGAAAAACTTTAAATAAATAACTGCACCATTTTTAAGGGATATGAAAAATTTTATAGCAGTAGGCATGTAACAGACATAAAATAATAATAATAGAAGAATTGGCAAGCACCTTAGGCATATCAGATATATTCAGTGCAAGTAATATTTAAAACCATAATAGATTTCATTTAGAAATAGTCTTATAAGCCAATATTTATTCAATCACTTCACAAATACAGTCCAACATACTGTAAGCAGCATGTATGACATGTTTTCTGCAAAAGCATGAAACAGACAGAAAAAAATTCTGGATTCCTCATTGGAATAATAATTGTTGCACTAGTGTTCATTCTTCAGCTGTCATACAGACAGTTGTTTGTAATATCCGTAATTCTTTCTTTCGCTTGCGGGATCTCAGTGTCCGGCAGCGGATACTTCTTCCCGAGGCCGGCAGTGCCGGGAGCGAGCCCCAGCCCTGCGGCCAGCGCAGCACTGAGACCTGTGCGCGGGGCTGGGCCTGGCGGTCCCTTCCGCGCTCTCCAACAGCGCCTCCGGACTGCCTCCAGGGAGTCTCCGGTCTAAAGGCTTCCCTCTGCAGCCCCTCACTGACCATTTCTCCCTGCTCCCCCTCGCACCGACCTGCAGTCGACATGAATGCGTGCGAAAATGAAAACGCGGAACGCTCCGTGCCCCGCGGAGGAGGGGGCAGCTGTGGGAGTGTCTGGGTAGACAAAAAACACGCGAAGCCGCTATGGCCGAAGCAAACAAAGACAGCGCGGCCCGGGAAAGCCTGTTCCGCCGGGCTCCCCGCGAGCGGGAGGCGGAAGAGCGGCGGGGGGAGGCGGGAGCGCCGAGCGAGGCCCCGCATTGGTCGGATTTTGCCGCAGACCCGCGGGGAGGGACGAGGAAGGTGCGCCGCAGCCCGAAAGGCGGGCCGGGGGTCGCAGGCCCCGCTCTAGCTACTGACATAGACCCGGAGCTGCCGTAGAACTGTCACCAGCACAGGGGGCAGCGGGCGGGACAGGAAAGAAGCAAAAGGACGCGCGGGCTGACGGCAAGCAGGGACAATGTATGCGACCCGACATTAAATCGGTTAGTACCCGGTAATAAAAAGAGCAGTATTGTCGGTTCAATCGCTGTATGAGCCAACCACTTAAGACTCGGGCTTGATGATCCTTGTGGGTCACTTCTCAGAATATTCTATGATGCCCTGACTAGAAACGCGGGCCGAGGCCAGAACCGCTCAGGAGAGGCGGAGCCGCCGGGAGCGTCCAAGGGACACAGCTGGGAAAGCGCCGCGGCCGCGTCTCGCGGGAAGCACGAGCAGAGCCGCGCAGGGCTGGCGGCGAGGAGAGGAGCAGGGGGCGGGGACCGGGCAGGAGACCCCGCCTCCCTCGGCAGTCCTCAACCAGGTCGGACCGCCGCCCATATACAGAGCCGAGGGGCCGTTCCCAGCGCATTGAGTTGCGAGCTTTGAGTGCAGAATCATGTCTGGTCGGGGTAAGGGCGGCAAGGGGCTCGGCAAGGGCGGCGCCAAGCGCCACCGCAAGGTGCTGCGCGACAACATCCAGGGCATCACCAAGCCGGCCATCCGCCGCCTGGCTCGGCGCGGCGGCGTCAAGCGCATCTCGGGGCTCATCTACGAGGAGACGCGCGGTGTGCTCAAGGTCTTCCTGGAGAACGTGATCCGCGACGCCGTCACCTACACGGAGCACGCCAAGAGGAAGACGGTCACGGCCATGGACGTGGTCTACGCCCTTAAGCGCCAGGGTCGCACCCTCTACGGCTTCGGCGGCTAAACTCGCTTTTTGCTTCATCTTGTCGCTTTTATAAAACACAAAGGCTCTTTTTAGAGCCACCCACAAATGTCAAAAAAGAGCTTCAAATCGCTATTCGGCGTGTGCCTTTTTCCAGTTTTCGGGTGGGAGGAAAAGAGGAAGGGGTTTTTTTTCTTCAGCTTTCCTAAGGGCTTACTGTCCATCCGTGTTACGAAGGTGAGATTCGCATTCAAGTAGGTGGGAGTAACCGAATCTTTACTCGGGAAACGAAACGGAGGGCGTAAAGGGTGTAGTGCTTGACAGGGAGCTCACGGAGCTCTGAGGAAATCAACGTTCGGCAAATTCCAATCCTTTATTTCCCCCATTCTCTTCCATGTGGAGCGCCACCCCATTAAATCAGGCCCTCTTTAGAAAGGGCGAGGGACGGGACAGACAGGCGAGAATAAAACAGGCGATGGATGGGTTGGTCGGGGCCAACCGCCGGTGCCGTGGCCGCTGTCGCGGCACCGGTCGAGACAGCCGGGAAGGGGACAGGGAGCTCCCGAAATGGCGGCGCTCATCTCTCGGACATTCGGTGGGCGGGACAGAGCGGGAAGAAGAAACAGCCAAGAGCACCCCTCAGCGCTCTAGGGACTGCGCACCAAAGACGCTGCGAGCCCCCCGCAGCGGGCTGATCTAAAGCCCTCCCGCCCCTCCCCGCCCTGCTTCTGAGCCTGCCTGTTCTCTAGGCACCGCTCTCGCCTACACCCACCACAGCACAGCCCCGTACACCCCGGCAGGCAGGGCTGGACAATCTGGAAGGCTCGCATTCCCCCAGGTATCCCCGAATTGCCACCACCTTGGGCACTGAAGAGTGCTTGGCACGGGCTGCCCGCGCCTGCCCCACAACACAGAGACAACAGCTCTCTCCAGTGGAATTGTGGTGGCTCTTAAAAGAGCCTTTCGGTTTGAAGTACAATGGGCAGGGAACTCAGGCACGCTCGCCGCGAATGCGGCGGGCCAGCTGGATGTCCTTGGGCATGATGGTGACGCGCTTGGCGTGGATGGCGCACAGGTTGGTGTCCTCGAAGAGCCCCACCAGGTAGGCCTCGCTGGCCTCCTGCAGCGCCATGACGGCCGAGCTCTGGAAGCGCAGGTCGGTCTTGAAGTCCTGCGCGATCTCGCGCACCAGGCGCTGGAAGGGCAGCTTGCGGATCAGCAGCTCCGTGGACTTCTGGTAGCGCCGGATCTCGCGCAGCGCCACCGTGCCGGGCCGGTAGCGGTGCGGCTTCTTGACGCCGCCCGTGGCCGGCGCGCTCTTGCGGGCAGCCTTGGTGGCCAGCTGCTTGCGGGGCGCCTTGCCGCCCGTCGACTTCCGCGCCGTCTGCTTCGTGCGCGCCATCTCCACAAAAGGACTCGCTCGGACCTCACTGAGGCAATACCGAAGCGCTTCCTCCAGCGGCATTTATCGAGCACCGCGGCTCCGCCCCCCGCCGTTGATTGGTCATAGTAGCGGAGAATTTAATTGGGTTACAACTGAAGCCGCTCAGAGCTCCAGTCGTTTCAAATATTTTTTGGGTTGTTTCCTTTTTGTTAGAAAAACATCAACATCTGTTGATGTGCTACTTGCATTCTGTCTATTTCTAATATTTCTTTTTCCCTAAGATGTTTCAGAATGGTACTTTTGGCTTTACGTTTTAAGAAATGTTGTTACTTATAAAGATTTGCCTTAAGAGAGCAATCCGGCCAAACCCCGCACCGAACAAAACAAAATTTTAGGCAAGCAAACGAGACTGAATAAAATCCAATCCAAACATCCAAAAAGTCCCCAGAAAAACAAGACAAAAAAAAAAAAAAAAAAACAAAAACAAACCAAGAACAAAAGGACACCACCACAAAATTTTTAGTTTCGGAATGCATACAAAGCATCCAATTCCTTTGTTACTACTTCCATAAGAATATAGGATGACCAAATATAAGCGAACAGTATAGATAGAGAATAAAATATATGTTAGCAAACCTGTTTAGAAGCATGTTATCTTCTCGGTAATTGCTGGAAAATTGTATTTTATTTTTACCCACTTCAAGTGGCAGAGTAATTTAATTGATTACGCAAGTGGTTAAAAAGCAGCAATATCTACTCGGAAGAAAGCGAAGACCAAGAGAAACGGCTGGTTTGGGTTAGGTGTTTAAGAGCAGGGCACAACACAAGAAGGGGTTAACGCGGGATTTTCAAACCAGCCCCCTGAGGACAGCCGTTTCCATCGCCCAATCAACAGGCAGCGCTCGGATATAAAACCGAGGTGAGCGCAGTCTGCTACGTTATTGTCGGGTCATTTGCTGCTGTTGAGTGGGACGCAGGGCGTGTTGCGATGGCGCGCACGAAGCAGACGGCGCGGAAGTCGACGGGCGGCAAGGCGCCCCGCAAGCAGCTGGCCACCAAGGCTGCCCGCAAGAGCGCGCCGGCCACGGGCGGCGTCAAGAAGCCGCACCGCTACCGGCCCGGCACGGTGGCGCTGCGCGAGATCCGGCGCTACCAGAAGTCCACGGAGCTGCTGATCCGCAAGCTGCCCTTCCAGCGCCTGGTGCGCGAGATCGCGCAGGACTTCAAGACCGACCTGCGCTTCCAGAGCTCGGCCGTCATGGCGCTGCAGGAGGCCAGCGAGGCCTACCTGGTGGGGCTCTTCGAGGACACCAACCTGTGCGCCATCCACGCCAAGCGCGTCACCATCATGCCCAAGGACATCCAGCTGGCCCGCCGCATTCGCGGCGAGCGTGCCTGAGTTCCCTGCCCATTGTACTTCAAACCGAAAGGCTCTTTTAAGAGCCACCACAATTCCACTGGAGAGAGCTGTTGTCTCTGTGTTGTGGGGCAGGCGCGGGCAGCCCGTGCCAAGCACTCTTCAGTGTCCAAGGTGGTGGCAATTCGGGGATACCTGGGGGAATGCGAGCCTTCCAGAGTGTCCAGCCCTGCCTGCCGGGGTGTACGGGGCTGTGCTGTGGTGGGTGTAGGCGAGAGCGGTGCCTAGAGAACAGGCAGGCTCAGAAGCAGGGCGGGGAGGGGCAGGAGGGCTTTAGATCAGCCCGCTGCGGGGGGCTCGCAGCGTCTTTGGTGCGCAGTCCCTAGAGCGCTGAGGGGTGCTCTTGGCTGTTTCTTCTTCCCGCTCTGTCCCGCCCACCGAATGTCCGAGAGATGAGCGCCGCCATTTCGGGAGCTCCCTGATCCCTTCTCGGCTGTCTCGACCGGTGCCGCGACAGCGGCCACGGCACCGGCGGTTGGCCCCGACCAACCCATCCATCGCCTGTTTTATTCTCGCCTGTCTGTCCCGTCCCTCGCCCTTTCTAAAGAGGGCCTGAGTTAATGGGGTGGCGCTCCGCATGGAAGAGAATGGGGGAAATAAAGGATTGGAATTTGCCGAACGTTGATCTCCTCAGAGCTCCGATAGCTCCCTGTCAAGCACTACACCCTTTACGCCCTCCGTTTCGTTTTTCGAGTACATATTCGGTTACTCCCACCTACTTGAATGCGAATCTCCCCTTCGTAACACGGATGGACAGTAAGCCCTTAGGAAAGCTGAAGAAAAAAAAACCCCTTCCTCTTCCTCCCACCCGAAAACTGGAAAAAAGCACACGCCGAATAGCGATTTGAAGCTCTTTTTTGACATTTGTGGGTGGCTCTGAAAAGAGCCTTTGTGTTTTATAAAAACGCTTAAGATGTAGCAAGAAGCGAGTTTAGCCGCCGAAGCCGTAGAGGGTGCGACCCTGGCGCTTAAGGGCGTAGACCACGTCCATGGCCGTGACCGTCTTCCTCTTGGCGTGCTCCGTGTAGGTGACGGCGTCGCGGATCACGTTCTCCAGGAAGACCTTGAGCACACCGCGCGTCTCCTCGTAGATGAGCCCCGAGATGCGCTTGACGCCGCCGCGCCGAGCCAGGCGGCGGATGGCCGGCTTGGTGATGCCCTGGATGTTGTCGCGCAGCACCTTGCGGTGGCGCTTGGCGCCGCCCTTGCCGAGCCCCTTGCCGCCCTTGCCCCGGCCAGACATGATTCTGCACTCAAAGCTCGCAACTCAATGCGCTGGGAACGGCCCCTCGGCTCTGTATATGGGCGGCGGTCCGACCTGGTTGAGGACTGCGCCGGGGCCGGGCGGGGCGGGCTCTTCGCGCGCCCTTCCCCCGCGGGCCGGGTCTTTGGCGCCATCGCTCCGCCGGAGCCGCGCCCGGCTCGGGCCGGCCCCGCCCCGGAGGCCGAACCCGACTCGGCCCGGGAGCGGATCCGGCCGGGTCCCGCCGTGCCCGCCGCGCTCGGCCCGGCTGCCCGGCCCCGGTAGGGAGCGGGGCCCCGCCGGCCGCGGGGCTGCAGCAAAGCCCGGCCAGTGGCGGCGGCGGGGCCGGCAGAGCCGCGTCCCTCCCGCGCTGCACCGGCCCGCGCCCTGCACCGCCGCCATCGAGCTGCGCCCCAACCAGGGGCCCGGCCCGGCCGGGGAGAGAGAGTGGGCGCCGCTGTCCTGCTTCTACGGTAAATGCACATTTTTCTACCGAGAGCTCTGAAACGGGAGTAATGTGCTGCGATTTTTCTTTTTTTCCTTTTTGAGGGAGACTTTTTTTTTTGCCTTTTAGGAAGCCTTGTCTGTCCCACAGCTCAGACTTAATGATCATGTGGCTTTGTTGTGTTTATGCGACTGGCATGCTGATGAATGAACTGATCAATGTCTCTTAGTGATTTACCCATGGAAAAAATCTATATTATATCTGTACTTTTAAAGATCTTGGAAGTGTTTGATCATTTTAATTATCCTATTCTTTATTGAAAGGTAATAAAGCATTAATTTTGTCATTCTTTTCTTCACAATGTATAAATTTTTGAACACTAAACATGGTCAGGAGGTGCTATTTTGTGCTGGGTTTTCTGTTGGCTCCATGAGCCCATTCTACTGCAGTGACTCCTGAAAGCCTTCAACCTTTGCATGCACACACTACTTTAACTTTTTTTTTTTTTTTTTTTTTTTTTACTTTTAAATTTACTATGAATGTATATTTCAGGTATTTTTACTTTATTCTGGAAGGATCACCAAATAATTGCTGTCCCATACAGTTGCTATATACTATCTTTCTTGGCAGGGGTTATCCTCTGGTTAATTATACCTGTGCAGTGCTCAGTTTTGGGAGATTTTTTCTGCCCAGGTATTTCTCAATTTCTTTGATCTTCCCCATCTTTTCCCTCTTTCCAATGGATGCCTACACTATGCAATGCTTCTTGAATGTGAAAAGGTTTTGCGTGGTAATTTTGCACATTTTTGCATTTGAGCCATCACTGCTGTGTTAGTTTTTTTTTATCCTTTTTCATCACCTTTTCTCAAAAGTTCTCTTTCTCTCTCTGTAGACCTTTTGTATGTGTTTTTTTTAATACAGGTTTTGCTTGGCCACCACCCTGATATGTATTTTCATGTGTAGATAGCTGGCCAGTGTTTACATCAGTTTATACCTATTAATATCAAGTTATGTGTTCTACAGGTATAAGAAATACATATTTATCTTTGCATATCAAGATTGATGATGTTCTTAGGACAGATGAAACTATTCCAGTTGTCATGGTCTAAGCCCAGCCAGCAACCAAAAGCCACGCAGGCAGTTGCTCACTCCTCCACCAATGGGACTGGGGAGAGAATCAAAAGGGTAAAAGCAAGAAAACTCCTGGTTTGAGATGAAGACAGTTTAATAGGGAGAGCAAAAGCTGCACTCACACACAAGAAAACCAAACCAAAACAAAGAATTAATTCAGCACTTCCCATGGACAGGCAGGTGTTCAGCCATCTCTGGGAGAACGAGGCCCAATCACTGTAATGCTTACTGGGGAAGATAAATGCCATCACTTCAAACGCTTTGCCCTTCCTCCTTCCTCCCCACAGCCTTATTTATATACTGAGCATCAAGTGCTCAGCTCTGGAACATCCCTTTGGTCAGCTGGGATTACCTGTCGTGGCTCTGTCTTCTTACAATCTCCCCGGCATCCCCAACTTCTTTCCCTGTTGTGGCAGCACGAAAAGCAGAAAAGGCTTTGGCTCTGTGTGAGCCCTGCTCAGCAACAACAGAAACATCACCTCATTATCAACCTGGTGCTCAGCACAAATTATAAACATAGCCCCTACACACATGCATACACTGTGAGGAAAATGCACTCCAACCCAGACAAAACCAACACATTTAGAATCACTGTCTGAACATTATTTATCATTACAGTTACTCAAGTAAATTAAACCCAAATATTTATATGCAGTCTTTCCCCTGCTGTCCACATTTATGGGCTATAACATAGATAGTACACAACAGAGAACTCAGTAAAACTATAGAACACATTCTTCCCTGCCTATTACTGCTCTTTGTATTTGATATCACATAGCTTTGCCTTGGCAGTGGTGAGTGTGGCATTCTTTTTTTATCAAAAAGTTGCAATGTCCTTTAGAATCCATTTTTTGATGATTTTTGGTTCACTAGATCTCTTTGTGTGGCACTTATTGTACAGTTAATATTTTTTCCATTAAACTTAGCCTTTGCTTACTTTTAAGTCATATTTTATTGATCTTCTCTATATTAGACCTCCCTAAATAATAAAGTTTTTATCATTATCCAGGGTCCATTACTATTTAAGTATTCTTAAGACAGACTTCTATGAAGAACTACAACAGGTGTCAGTGTAATTTGCTCCTAAGCAATATCTTAACCTCAAAGAATAAATACCACAGACTATATAGAATAAATTTTTATTATGGCAAAATTTACATAGAATCCTTGTAGATATGACAGCAGCATACAAATACATAGAATAGGATTAATGCATTACAGTGTGCTTGGGTTGAGGAAATATTCTATATTCAAGGTTGTCCATGTAATGCTTACACAAATTATCTTTTCCACACCATATAGCTTAATTTTCTTGGTTTTAATTTAGAATATTTTATTTGTGTGTTACTTTTCTAAACTTCTTACCAGCATCTGTGGGTATAAAGTAGCAGTGTGTATATTATTGAAGTATTAGAACACTTCTGAAGATAGACAAACCAAAAGGAAGAGCAAACAACCTGTTTACAGGAACTCAAACGTTTCAATGTTATGGAAAAGAAAAAAAGAGTTCTAAGCAATCTGAATTCTGAAATAACACTTCTTGTATATGACATCTTTTATTTAATGGCCAGTCAGTCTCATGTTTAATGTCCAGTGTTTATCCTTCACTCCTGGTGGTTCATCTACATGGATTATTTTTTTACTCAGAACCAACAGGTGAGTATATGGACTACAAATTTTTATCTGTCCATCCGTCCATCTTTTCCTGTTAATCAAGACAATAGGAGAAAAGCATGGGCAAAACCTTTTCCAGATGGGCAGCATTAGTTGGAAGAGCCTGAGCTACATCCCGTGATGTGGGCAGGCAGTCAGGGCACGCTGGAGTGCAGGAACAGGTTGGGGATGGCAGGAATGAGTGAGACAATGACTCCACTTCTTTGCTCACTCCAGGAGTGTCAGCAATTTAGCACTTCTCTTCCCCTCTGCATCTGCTTTCAATCTCTCAACCTGACGTTTCTCCCAACACTCCTGTCCATCCCAAAAGACAACCATACCCTTGAGGAGGCTGTTGAACTAATGTGATTTTCAAATTTGTTTTCTCTTTATTGATCTGCTTTTCTCTTCAGGAAAGCTGTTAGCTGAGTGGAAGGAGTTGCTGATGTCTCAGTGGACCTGCCAGCACATGTAGTTTCACATCCTTAGGAGAATTAATAAAAACTTAGAAAGTCTCTGTGGTATGTTTTTTAAATCAGCTAAAAGTGTCCTGATGGAAATACTGAAAATTGGAGATACAGATTTGGTTCATCTCCTAAAGCAAAAGCTCATGATAGTGCTACTTTATTTAGATGAAGTGTTTGTGAGGGAAAGGAATAATCTTTTTTTGCATCATCTTCCTAGGGAGATGAGCATCCCAGAGCACTAGCATATGAAATGTAGAAGCCCTGCTAAAAACAGAGATGGATTTTTGCCGAGAGTGATGAGCAACATGACTAGTTCTGTAATAACTTGTCTAATTACACTAGAAGAAAAAGAAAATATTTTTGAGAGTTAATTTTGCACAAGCAAAATTAAGGCTTTGTGCAGCCTACTGACATGGAGACTCCAAGCTGTCAATCCCTGCAAAGCCCGTGTCAGCATGGCCAGTGGTTATCCCCACGTAATAAAGGAGAATCACCCCTTTTACACCATAGTGTCTGCCTAAATTACTGCCAGACTCTCTGATGTTTGGTCAGTTTTGTCCTAATTTTCATTCTCATTCACTTGGACTAATCTGAGGAACCTGGGTCAGGGATTGAGTGTCCCAGTGGTGTTGTCTGTCTGCCCCAGGGCACAGCAGGATTTCTTCCTGGCTGTGCCTCAGTCTCCAGGCTAACACAGTTACCTGCAGTGTGTGCTCAGGCCAGAGCCAATATACTGAGAGTTGCACTCCTCCAGCTGGAAGCAGGACACCAGATGGATCATGGTAGCTCCTGTCCAGTCACAGTGGAGTCCATCTCTTGACAGAGCATTCAAAATTATGCTAAAATAAAATATATATGTAGTTTTTACCTATGGTGCTTACATATTACAAGGTAATAACATTTTTCACTCTTCTTCATTTTTCTATGTAAGTATAGTAACTAAATTTTGATCTTATTAACACTATCATTGTTAATAGAAGCATTGCTATCCATGCCTCTGTTCTGTATGAACTTCTTGTGCCTACAATGTCCTTTGGCAACTAGCAGTCTACAAACACACAAACTAATGGGAATTTCACTGCCTATAGACATGGACTTGGACTTCTGGATCGTAATAATTTGGGTGATCAAATGGCAAATCCAACTATCCTTTTGGTGAGGAACAAAATAAATCTTTGGTTTCCTGATATGCAACAGGGAACTTGCCATGACCTGTATAGCATTAATATCTTGGGCTCTCTAGGTGTTTTGGGTGTCATTAAATAATAATAGACGTCAGAATTTTAATTTATTACTTTTTTCAACCATAGTTTTCAATTTCACTGCCTGTCCTTCTCTTGTGCCGGATTCCTAACTGGCTCTTCAGAATGGTCTCACCATTTTCCATCTTTACTGCACCATCCAGTTTGATCCTAATAAAAAAATCTTCCTACATTTGAAGACTACAGATAAATAAAACAAATGTGTTCAGTGCTCAGAAACACTACAGTGAAAGTTACTTGAATGTCTAGAATCACCAGAAAAGGAAGAGAGAATAAAACAGGATTTTGTATCTTTGTACCATTGTAGCATTGCGTGAAATAGTTCCAGCACAGTGTGCACATTTCTGGCCTCTAAATGAATAAACTATTGCAAGAGGTAAAGAAATTTCTGAGAAAAGTGATAAAGCTGATTTAATGCTTAAAATGTCTTTTCTACTAACACCTTCAGAACAATGACCACTACTGACTGAAGATGTTCTTGCTTATCTTTACTACCGAGGAGGTCAGTGGTTAAATCTATCAAACTTTGTAGTCCAATATAATAATAAAATCAGTTACAACCAAAAGTTTACTGATATAGGAAATACTATCTAAATTCCATAGGCAGTTTTTTTTTAAAAATAAATAGATCCTTACTCTAAAAGCTTTTTTCAAATCAGAGAGAAGACAGAAAGATGATGTGTGGAAAGAAGAAATTGGTGCCACCTCTCTCCTCACAGAAACCAAATCTAAGCTACATAGCTGCTTGCACAAGCCCTAACACTGGTGGTAAATAGTTCATAAACTGATCCATTTAATTACATGCATATCCTGAGGATCAAGTTTGGTTTTTCCATAACATTAAAAAAAAAAAAAACAAAAAAAAAAACCCATCACAAAATAAAATAAATCCCCTCCTCAAAAAATACCAGTCCCAAACAAAAAGCTGATGCCACTCTTCCTGCCCCCCCCAAACCTGGCCAAAACACAAAACCAAAACAACAAACAAAAAACCTACCCTTAAAAAACCTCCAAGTGCTTAACTACTTCTGTTCTTTTTATTTTTTTTTTTACCCTGGGCTTCCAATTTCTAGCATCCTGGTTTGTGCTGGTATTCTCATGATTCTCTCAGAACCTACTTGTGAGGCCATAGAGGAATCCCATGACAGGAGAAACCTGTAGCTTCTACAGGAAGAGGCCTTCTATTCTATCTGAAAAGAGAAAAGAAATATCAATTGTACACAGAGTGCAGAGAGGCCTGAAACAATCAATTTCTCAGAGATGTGATACAGAGATGCCACCTGGAGAGGAAAAAAGGTTTGTCTGCATTGGCCTCCTTACTATGGCAGGGTTGTTTCTTTACCTGCATCGAGTCTTCTAGGATGGAATGGACAAGGGGAGGGGAAGGATGCAATGTTCAGGGGCTCCTGATACAAGTATTTTATCGTGTAGGATGGCCCATTGCTCTCTCAGCTTTGAGGCCTGAAGAACCAAAGTAATATTTTCTAACAGAGCAAGCTGGAGCACCCCAACTGCTCCTTGGGCTTTTTGGTTTTGCGGTGGGTTTTTTAGGGTTATAAATAAACGGCAATCAAAAACCCACAAAGCAGCAGTTGGTAAAAGGAACACTTGAGGCATTCAAAACACAAGCTGGTTTCACCAGCAGCCAGAGCGGGATGCTGTCACTCATCTTGGCGCGGTCCAGCGCATTCATCGCCACTGACTGCGGGCTAAGGAAGGGAAAACGACTGGGGGCTGGTGGGAGGACGGGAAGCAGCGGCAGGGAAGGCGACCACAGGGAGATGGAAGGGAAGGGATAGGGGAGGGAGAGGGAGGAGGAGCAGGGAGGGAGGGAAGCTGCTTCCCGGACAGGATTGGTTGGAAATTGCTGCAGCCCAGGCGGGTGGCGCCTGCGGCCCCGCTCCCCGCCGGGCTGCCGAGCCGAGCCGAGCCGCGATTCGGGCTGGGGGGAGCGCCCCAGACCGATGGAGCCCCCCCTGCACCCACACGGCAATGGCAGGGACCTCACAGGAGGCCAAGACACGCGAGGGTTTAGCCGCGGTGCACGGCAATGCGCTTTCCCCTGGTTATCAGACGCACACAGCGTTGTTCGTGACCCGCACGCTGACGCCGTTTGCGGCTGCGGTGCTGCAGCTGCAGAAGCTGCAATCGGCTTCCAGCCGCACACAGACCTCCCGAGCGCCAGCATCAATGCCTTCAAAACTGTGTGCACGGAGAGCAGTCCATTTCTTACATGTTTACCGAAGTCCAAACTGATCTTGTACTATGTATTTTAGAGAAATAAACAGTAAATTATTCTTTAAGTACTTTTGGTGCCTAAGCAGGTCTGGGTTCAAGTGTTTAAGAAAAGTAAATGACTCATGGTTGTTATTCAAATTGTTCAGATAGAATAACACCAGATTTGTAAGATGCTCCAACTGTATTTTATTTTGGTACACTGTGTAAGACTGCAGAAAGATACTAAGGAAACTAAAAATTTGAGTGAAGGAATTTGAAAGTAATTTAATAAAAGAACTATAAAAGCTTAACCTTTGCATAGACTATGTGATGCAAATGTTCATTTAAGTTTTACAAGGAAGAGCCTGGAGCACTGTGGGAATAGCATTGGTATCAGGTAATTAATTAATTCCATTCACGTTTGGTCTGGGTAAACACTCTAGCTTGCCTACATTATTGATAAAATGTCTAGCCTAAAGTAAATTCTCATAAAAAAAAAAAGTTAAATGGCATCTTCCTCTAAGACTTTGGAAGACTGCTTACTACCAAGGGATTTGGAAGTGTATTCCTATCCTGTCCTCAATATCAGTCAAGGTCACTAGACAAAAATCAAACACAGACAGTCTTTTTATAAAACAAACAAAAAACTAAAAATAAAACCAGCAAAAACCAAACCAAAACAACACGAATAAGATTTTTGGAAGGAAATTATTAATCAAGGACTTTTTCTGTAAATATTCTTTTTAATGTCACTTTTTTTAAACTTTACTCTCAGCATCCTTTTGAATATTTCTGCAACTGAGCATAGTTTCATTGGGATTTTGATTTTTAAATATTGTCTTGCACATTATCTCTCCCTGCTTTATGGAAAAACAAAAAGCCATTGGGTAACTACAGGTTAAGTAACATTTACTTAGGAGCAAGGAATCAGAGAGATTACACTACATATGTTACAGTTAGTACTTTACAGCATAAGGATATATTTTGTGTGGACTTAAAATTCAAAAGTAAATCAGGGTCATATGATATTAAATGTTCATTTCATGACCAAAAGCATTTGTGATGCAGTGTTCTTAAATCTAAAGCCTTCCTCCTTTTTGAGAATTTAGATTGGCTGGATAGATGAAACTATATTTAGGAAGGAAAATTCCACATTTGCAATGAAATAAAATATTGTGCTTTCAAAAAACCACCACTTTTAATACCCATTTGTTCCATACTCAAAGAGGTAATATAATACATTTCTCTCTTTTATTTCCATATAAAAAAACTCATTTAACTGTGATATGCAGACACAAAATATGTTAATTTATAACAAGCAGTTACACGAGGTAGAACATATTGTCTTTCTACATTAATTGTGCATGACTGGTCAGGAGAAACACAGATATGCAATAATTGTACGAAAACATTCCAGGCATAATTTAGCTGACGAAAAAGAGGATTTAGTATACAGAACTCACCAAATCTCCTGTACTTACAAAAATATACTCAAACCCATCATGATAATCCTGTCAGTGGCATAGAGAATGCAATGATATTTTAAAATCTGTATATAAGGAAACTCAGGTCATTACATGACCTGTCTCAAGGAGGAAACATAGCTAGAAAATCGTGAACTTAATTGCAATATTGAGTTTAACGAGTTTCTAGCGAGAAACATTACAGAAAAACAAACCAAACACTTCAGACTAGATTACAATCTACCCATATCTTATTAGAAAACTCCTAAAATACGTGTTTTTCAAATGATTTTTAAAACATCATCGGCGGGGGAGGAGGGGCAGAATAAGGAAAAAAACCCCAACAAGACCAAAACAAGGAATTTCCAAGAGAAGCAGAACATAAATACTGAAGTGCCTGAGAAGGAAATATGAACATTACTCTTGAAAAGAAACGCTCCCTCCTCATACCGTGTTTTCAAGGGTAAAAATGAAACCCGGGAGGTCTCTGTTTCAGGATTTTCAAATGGCCCAATCAGAAACTTGTACAAATCAACTCCATTCTCCAGGCCCACATAATCTCTTCCTGCTTTACTAAATATACACCAGTGCAAGGTCATTTTGCCAAATATAGCAAAATTGAGATTATGAAACAAACAAACAAAAAAAAAATCCTGAGACAGATAAACCTAATCCAAGCCTCAAATTTCAGAATGGTTACTAATAAAGTCCTGCAGTGACTGCTATTTCAAAGTCCAGCTCTGAATGGTAGATGATTAATATCTAATGCAATTTCTTCCAGCAGAACAGAGATGATTTAAAAAAAGCAGAGGGAAAAAAAAAAACCCAAAACAAAAGTCCTCTGCTGTTATTGGGAAATGAAAGGGAAAGCCAAAATAATAAACCTGGAAAAAACCCACCAAAAAAACCAAAACAAAACGCCAAAAAAAAAACAAAAACAAAAAAAAAAAAAAAGCAAAGGAAAACAACTCAACCTGAAATTGTTTAAGAATTATATACCGCTTAGAAACAGAGCCGCGATTCTTATCTTGTCTCCAAGCAAGATTTCAGCCGGGCACTCCCACGTTATCTCCCTCTGCTTGAAAAACATTTTCCATTAACACAACGCCCCAGTGACTCACCCCTCCGGCTCCCGAGGCAGAACACCGAAAAAAAAAAAAAAAAGAAAAAAAAAAAAAAAGAAAAAAGAAAAAAAAAGGGGGGGGGGGGGAATCACCAAAATCCAAAAAAGCAGAGTTTTCTTCGCCTCAGTTCCCAAGGGACGATTTAAAGAACAAAGAAAACACCTCCCCAGCCCTTGGACAGCCTCATTGGGAGGCTCCCAGCGCTGCATTCCTGCCTTCCCTTGGGGCGGCTTTCCGAATGAAACATTACTGAACGAAAAACAAACTAAAGCGTCATTTATCTACAGCTATTCTGACAAAGGAGAGGACGCGGTGTTCTTTACAGTGGGAACCAAAAAATCCCCCCAAAAAAAACCCCAAAAATTAACCTGTTCGGAGGAAAGAGGAGCGAGGAGCCGCCGCCGTCTCCCAGCAGCGCGGCCGCCTCGGGGCAGCAATGGCGGAGAAGCTCCTCCCTGCAATTCCCGATCCCTGGCGTATTACCGGGATTTATGAGCCCCTGACACCCCAAGAAGAGGCAGGCAGAGGCTGGCGGCTTCAAAGACCACAACTTTCACATCGCCAAGGCCGTGCCCTCCTTCTCGGGGTGCAAGGGGCTCCCGCAGTCAAGCAGGCCCTGGCAGTCGTAGCAACCAAGGGCCCCAAAAAAGACAACTAAGGCTACCAAATCAAAAAAAGTGGTACTGAAGAGCTCAGCGAAGCCAAAGACAGCAGTATCCAGGAAATCATGATTTATAAGTAAAGGAAACTTTTGCAGAAAAACGCCAAGAGCACTTTTAAGTACCACTTATGCTGCCAGAATGAAGGAGAAAGAATTAAAGCATCAGTTCAAGCCCAGACTAGTACATCATGACTCCCTTCCTGTGTTTGTGACTTTCATTAGGGCTTCTACACGAACTGACACTCCAGCCAATTCTGCAGCTGTCCTCACCATCTCCCCTCACTTAATTCAGAACACCTGATGCTACCTTTTGGAACCCCTCCTGGACTGCGCCCCAGGGAAGTACTTACAGTTATCCTCCTATTGCCTAAAAGCTCGAAGTAGCAAACAAGAAAAAAAGAGAACTACAGAAAGCAGAAAAGCGCACACACTTCGCAGAAGGTACTCGAATGCCTCCTCCAGCCCCAGCGCAGGGACAGGCGCGGCTCGCAGGCAGGGGAGGGGCCGCAGCCCCCGCGGTTTGAAAGCCGCGCGTTCCGGCCGGATTGGCCGGCGGCGGCCCCGAGCCCGCCCCGTCCTTCCTCCCCTGGGGCAGCGGCGCCTCACCCCGCGGAATCCGCCGGGAGGGAGGCAGCAAGCACAGACTTGCAGAATCCACATGGCTTCTTAAACTACACAGAGGTGACTGATTTAATCAGTCGCAGCCGCTACCTTTTATTGATTTTTTTTTAAAAGGGAAACCAACGCCTGCTTACATAAGTACTTTTACTTCTAGGATAAAGAGGGGAGCAAGCTACAGATCAGCAAGGCAAAGCTAAAGATACACAACATTTTAGATGCCACCCCGAAAAATTTCAAGTTTCCCGGTGTATTAATATAACATGTATTCCTAGAGTCAAGCGTTCCTGCTCTTTCTAGGAAGATGTGGGTGGCTCTGAAAAGAGCCTTTGGGTTGTTTGCCAGATGAGATTTACTTGGCTTTAGCCTTGTGGCTGTCGGTCTTCTTGGGCAGCAGCACGGCCTGGATGTTGGGCAGCACGCCGCCCTGCGCGATCGTCACCTTGCCCAGCAGCTTGTTGAGCTCCTCGTCGTTGCGGATGGCGAGCTGCAGGTGGCGGGGGATGATGCGCGTCTTCTTGTTGTCGCGGGCCGCGTTGCCCGCCAGCTCCAGGATCTCGGCCGTCAGGTACTCCAGCACGGCCGCCAGGTACACGGGCGCGCCGGCGCCCACGCGCTCCGCGTAGTTGCCCTTGCGCAGCAGCCGGTGCACGCGGCCCACGGGGAACTGCAGCCCGGCCCGCGACGAGCGCGACTTGGCCTTGGCGCGCGCCTTGCCGCCCTGCTTCCCGCGCCCGGACATGGCTCAAATCTCAGGAAAATAGAGCCGAGTACGCGAAAAAGCTGCGCAAAAGCAGAAAAAGACGCTAGGAAAACGAGTAAATGCACTGTGAGCTTAAACGCTGCCTTTTTATACCTTCCTTCGGAGGTTCACTTGGACTTCTAATTGGTGGAGAGAGGGATTGTGAATTTGTCCAATAGGAATGCAGATGGGAGAGTCGACCAATGGAAGATGCACTGGATTTTACGTCACGGACTCTAGCGGTCCAATGGACAAAGAGAGCGTTGAGTCATCTCATTTGCATACCGCCCCTATAAATAAGGGGAGCTCTGCTTTTGTATCTACGTCGTTCCTGCGGTAGCCAGGTGTAGACAAACTCGTAAAATGCCGGAACCAGCGAAATCCGCTCCTGCTCCCAAGAAGGGCTCCAAGAAAGCTGTCACCAAGACTCAAAAGAAAGGGGATAAGAAACGCAGAAAGACTAGAAAAGAGAGCTACTCCATCTACGTGTACAAGGTGCTGAAGCAGGTGCACCCCGACACGGGCATCTCGTCCAAGGCCATGGGCATCATGAACTCCTTCGTCAACGACATCTTCGAGCGCATCGCGGGCGAGGCGTCGCGCCTGGCGCACTACAACAAGCGCTCCACCATCACCTCGCGGGAGATCCAGACGGCCGTGCGCCTGCTGCTGCCCGGCGAGCTGGCCAAGCACGCCGTGTCCGAGGGCACCAAGGCTGTCACCAAGTACACCAGCTCCAAGTAAGGAGTTTCGGATCGTCACTTTTAACCCAAAGGCTCTTTTAAGAGCCACCCATATATTCAGTAAAAGAGTCGATCACTATTTTATTTCGGTGAGTGGTGCTTATACCTGGAAATGTTTTAGTCCCTGGGTTAGAACGTGCTGTTGAAACATTAGAGAGAAAGAGTATCCCGAATCTAGTCTGTCCTGTTCTTGTCAGTCCTGCAGGTCTATAAAAGCCTGTTAAGTACCTGAAGTGTTTTAAAGCTATTAAAGATTTATTTATTCGTTTCAGAGAATTTATTAGGTCTAGTCATTCACAATGACAATTTGTTTTCCCTTTTAAATATTAGATGTCATTCTAGAGTGACTTGGCCAAAATCCAAAGTGGCTTGTTTACCCGGGAAAGTAGGGATCAGTCTGTAATAGAAAGACGATATTTAATGAAAACTACAGCGCTAGACGCTAGATGCACTATGGTATAGAGAACAACATAATTTTATTACTCCTAGAGATTTCATAGAGTAATAGTGTACTTCATTAATGTCTCCGACGGATTGGAACCGCGGCAGAATTAAGAAATCCTTAAGTGACAACACAATAGGAAATTACAAGTAAATATAAATATAAGAGACTCAATTGAAATAAATAATAAAAAAAAAGGCCAAATAAAAAATAGCAAATACGAGCGCTTTAACGAACCTCAGGTAGCTTAGGATGCGGAGAAAAGGCTGTATTTGGGTAAAAGCCTTTCACAAGGGAATAAAATCCTGGCTGTCCCTGGCAGAGGCCGCGAAAAAAACACTGCAGATATAGTGAAAACTCCGCGTCTGCCGGCGGGCTGCAGCTATGAGAGCGCTGCGGGCCATGGCCAGTCCCGCTCGGCAGAGCGGCGCTGAGGGATAAGAGAAAAGGAAGCGCGGCTGCTCCGGTGGAGAGGAGAGGGGGAGGGCGGGGGCGGCTCCCGCCCGCTCCCTTCCCCCGATCGGCTCCGCCGCGCGGGAGTTTCAAACGATGCTCCTTGTCCAATGGCAGCCTGCGTCCCTTCGCGCTGGCCAATCACAGCGCTCTCCTGGCGATAAATAGCGGTCCCTGCGGCCCCCTTCCCGCTCAGTGTCCTCGGTTGGGCAGCGCGGGGTGTTCTGCGGCGATGGCGCGCACGAAGCAGACGGCGCGGAAGTCGACGGGCGGCAAGGCGCCCCGCAAGCAGCTGGCCACCAAGGCTGCCCGCAAGAGCGCGCCGGCCACGGGCGGCGTCAAGAAGCCGCACCGCTACCGGCCCGGCACGGTGGCGCTGCGCGAGATCCGGCGCTACCAGAAGTCCACGGAGCTGCTGATCCGCAAGCTGCCCTTCCAGCGCCTGGTGCGCGAGATCGCGCAGGACTTCAAGACCGACCTGCGCTTCCAGAGCTCGGCCGTCATGGCGCTGCAGGAGGCCAGCGAGGCCTACCTGGTGGGGCTCTTCGAGGACACCAACCTGTGCGCCATCCACGCCAAGCGCGTCACCATCATGCCCAAGGACATCCAGCTGGCCCGCCGCATCCGCGGCGAGCGCGCGTAAGCTTTTGGCAGAAAGAAATTTCAGACCACCGAAAACCCAAAGGCTCTTTTAAGAGCCACCACAACGTCACTAAGGAGCTGTAAATTCCTAGTTATGCCTAAGGAATGTGTTTTGGGTGGTTTATAGCCAAGAAGATCTTGCACGTAAAGTAAGTACAAAACAATGAATGAATCATGTTTCGAAGGAATTAAATCCTGAGTTTTGCCAAACTCGTACAGTTAATTTTTAAAAGTGATTTTGCTAAAGTTTTCGTTTAGGGCTATAAACTGCTTTCTACATGTTTTTTTCACAGGTCATTTTTTGGTACGTGGGAAACAGTCTTTAAGTGTTCTGAAAGAGTAGATACCCGTTTAAAAATGAGTAGGTTTTATCTTTTGGCATATGTTTTAAAACAATTTGTTCGACGTGTTCGAATTTGTAAAGGAAGAAACTTATAGAATCCTGCTCTCACGATTGGAGAAATTAACTGCATTCTAAATGCCTCCTGTGTATTGTAGATGTGCTGCCTTTATGTCCCTCATTTAACCTCATCGTTTTTCAGTTTATTGCTTTATTATACCAGCAGCAATATTGTATCTTTCACTCCCCCCCCCCCTTTTTTATTTTATTTTATTTTATTTTTATTTTTGTGAGGGCCTGTGGGTCTCACTTTCTGTCTGAAAGCGCAAAATCTCCTTTCCCGCCTTCCCTGGAAGGGCTTTCCATCAGTATTTTCCTGGTCGTGAGCGACGTCCCGCGGGCATGTTCAGCCCATTTCAAGCCCTGCTAGTTTTTCCCGGGTTAAATGCATTTCTAAAAGTGGTGGAGTAGTGGGTGAAATATAAGGTGGAGGCAAGGATGTTTTCTGACTCCTTTTCCTAAACCTTGTGCTCCTTGCTGGTGTCTTGTCTAGGACAACAGGTGTGACATATTTAATGGATAGAGATTTTAGGTTGCATTAATCTTCTCTGTTGTTATTGAGGCTCCCAAAAAGATGTGTTGAAGTTACCACAGACGAAGTGTTTTCCAAGAAGTGTTTGTGCTTGAAAACTTAATCTATAATCATTTCTAAATGGAGGCTCTTCTCTATTCGTCGTGTTCAGTGATTTTTATGAACCTACCTAGAAAACTGATTTCTCCCTGACTGTAAATTCAGTCAGATACCCCCCCCCGCCCTCAGTAAATAGATCTGCAGTTGCCTGAAAAATGTACATTTCTAAAATTCTTTCCGACTTTACGGCACCTTTGTATATATTTATACTACAGGTAGTTTTACGTAATTTGAGGAGCCTGCTGTTCCATTGAATTATTGGAAATATTGTCCCTTTGGTTTCCTACCAATGAGTACCCGTGGTTTTAGAACAGCCTTCATTTAAGCAGGAAATCAGGAGCCACTGAGAAATGCTTAGAGGAAATATATCTCCTTGAAAGCCTAAGATTGTAAGGCTCAGCTTAGTCTTAACTGCTGATAAACTTCATTTTAAGAGTATTTCTTTCTGTGTCAGAAACTTGGACTCTGCAGCAAAATCTGACCAATCAAGTGCCTCGACACCATTTTCTTTCCCCTGTTTTTCTCACTTTCAGCCATTTTCTGTTTCTGAACCTCGGAGGGTTAAAAGGGAGGGGGGGAGGCATCGGGAATAGTGCTTTGGGAATTAAGAAGTCTCTGCTTTAGTTAATTTATGCCCCCAGATTTGTTCATTGACATACGACTTGTGTTTTTCCAAACAGATTTTTTTTTTTCTTGTTATAGATTACCACCGGGACTGTAGAAACGAGTTTTAGTGAAAGCTAACTAATTTCATTTTTCTGAGATGGCTAAAGATATGTTTACCTGGACCTGTTTGTATATGCTTATAAGAAAAAAAATAAATCAAGTAAAATAGCTTTTTCTAACAGTTTATTTAGAATAATTTGTTATTTTTGTTGATATCTTATATAAGCCATTGGGCAGAGTAATTACATTTCAGCAAACAGTAACATCAGAATTATGGGGTGTTTTGGCTGGTTTTTTTTTTATGTTCAAGAAGCAAATTATATTTGAGCAGTGAAACAGGAAAACAGGTTTTATTTGTCTCAATCTCTTGTCACTTTTCATCTAGTCTTTTGAAAACCTCAAACTGTTGAACTAAATTAAGTATTATTTGAATTCATTCAGAGAGAGTTGCATACTCGAATAGTAAAAAAATACTTAATTCATCAGCTGAGAAAGAAAAATGTGCAATGATTTTTTTTTTTTTCAGGGCTCATATGAACTCTAAATTATAATGCCTAAGTCTGAAGTAGTTTTGGTGTGTAATACACATCAAATGGGTGGCATGTAGACACAGGTGACATAGTACAAGATTCCCTATGTCCAAGTGAGAATAAAAGTGGAGGTTCCTCTGGTGCCAGCAATGTTCAGCTGCATTTCTTTGCTTTTTGCAGGCGAGTCTGAGATAAAAGAATGCTGCTAAAGGAAAGCTGGATGTGAGCAAGACCTCTGTGTTGAGCAGCTGAGGATTGGCTTGAGAGTTGCTGTTGGCAATCAAGGTGTTTTGCAGGTGATTTTAGATGCTCCACAAGATATTTGGCTAGGACTGTTCCTGGCCCTTTAGCCATCCTCCATGAATGAACTGGCTCAAATCAAAATCATAGCCTGGAAGAATGTTCTTTTCATCCCAAAGGGTAAAATAGAGCATAGCTACTGATGTTCTGCTGAAATCCTTCATTTCATCCAAATACATAAAAGGTCTGATGACAGCATCTTTCTAGAACAAAAATATTTGAATCAGTCCTACTTGATAGCTATTAGTTTCTGAAAAAATCGTAACAGTTTTATATCCATATAAAAGCAAGTTTCTCATCTGAGTTAACTATTGTAGTGTATTTGTCTTTTATTAGTTCTCAGGTTACAGCCTGAGTTGGGTGGATCTGTAGAGTGACCACTACACCAAAAATTAGCCTTCAGTCCCCACAGGCCACTGAGCACTCAACTCCCAAGCTCATCAGTTGCTTCTGATCAGTTGTTTGTGTTGTTTGTTTAGTTGGTTTTTGTGTTTTTGTGTTTTGGGGTATTTGTTTTGTTTTTTGTTTTTTTTTTTTTTAATCTGACATTACCTCAATTCTTGGAGCTGTTTCCTTGGTCCTTCCTTATATTTTTCATTGTATTTTGGGTACATTAACAGCATTAGCTTTTAACAAAAGCTTTTCTTTTGGTCAGCTCTTGTGGCCTAATGCTCCAACCACTCCAACCACTAATGCTAAACTACTTAATACATCATGAGAATATGCAGAATACAGTTAATAAAAATTTATGAGAAAATTTATGTTTGTTGCTGAAATTGAATGTTTATTTTCTTTACTTGTGCCAGTTTTGATCTTCCCATCAGTTGTCCCAGGCAGACTCATCTGACAGGCTGCTGTTTTGGTCTTAGGAAAAAGAAACATGTTTGGAAAAAATTGAGATCACTACATGGATATGGCATAGTCCACCTCCAGAAGAAATGTATTTAAGAGTCTAAGAGTGATGAATATGCAGACACCAAAGAAAAATGGAGGGGTTTCCAACATCTTTTGCTCCGATGCTCCTTTGGTATTCCCTGTGTAGGCCAATATAACACAGAAATATTTCCAGAACAACAGTGTCCCCTCATCTCTGCATCCAATGCTTGAAAACTGTAACAGAGTTTGCAGCATTTCCAGGCCAGTCCTGGCTGGTTTTTGTGGTTGTTTAGGCAGATGCATGCAGAGTTTGAGTTCACCTTAGAGCAGCAGCATCAGTGCAGCCTACACAGATATAAAATGAAAAGTGAGTTCAATGCTGATTACGTGCTGTGAGGACTGAATTACAATTGTTGTGTGTGTGTGTATGCATGTGTACATGCAGTCATTATACATTTTCAAAGATCTGTAACTGGGATCTTTTTAAATGGGAAGAATTCTTAAGAAAGTTGTTAACCTCCTTATAAAATTCATTTAGTTTAATGGCCCTGAAATGCATGGCTGCAAGACTAAATTATAGAGGTATTTTATAATACACAGTATTTTGCAAGAACCTATATATGTTGTATTTTAAGAACATTTTCAAGTAATAAAACTTTTTGTCCTCATGAGTTTAGGGGGTGGGGTTGGTTTTTTTTTGGTTTTTTTTTTTTTTAAACACATTCTTTGTAATGCTTAAGGGTTACTTTTTATCCTCAATGTAACTAAAAGTACAATATGAAGTTCCAACAAATTTGCCCAACTGTCCCAGGATAAATTCAGAACTCAACTACACAGGAGAGACACCCTCACCCCTGTCCTCAGAAATGTAAAGCAGAGCTCCCAGAGCCTCCCCGAGATCCTCTATGAGCCTCTGCCAGAATTCTACTCCTCTTTCTCTTGGATATCTTTTCACAGCTGTTTCATTTTTCCATAAATGCTAATGTTTTTTAATTGTGGAAATGAGTTTAATCTCAAATTAGTTTAATATTATCTGTGTCAAGAAGGAAAAATGTTTACTGGATTTATGCAATACTGGTTTATGCAATTCTGCCTTAATCCGGTAAACTTTTAGTGGTACTGGAACATTGATCTGTATTTTAGTGTTGACTTCAAAAATATGTGTAGCATTTCTATTTTAAATGACACATGTTTAGCAAGGAAATAACCAAAACATTAACACGAGAAACTGGAAATAATCTTTCATTTACATTACAGTGCAGTACAAAAACAGGTTTCTTACTTCCCTAGTAGGCAGCATTCCCAGAAAATGTCATTGCAAGCAGTGGCTTCTTAAGGTCTCTTCTTTTAGAATTCACTATGCTCTCAGCTTTCCTAGAAATGCTCAAAAATACACTAGATGGGTGAAGGTATGACAGACAAGATGTACATGTTAGCACATGTGTGCACTTGTGTTTCCAGGGGAACAAACACAGCCCAGTAAAACAAACATAGGGCACAGAACTCTTCATGCTTTAATTCTCACTAAGGAAATTCGGCATTACACTAAAAAAAGGGAAAAAGGAAAAATCCTCCAGTCAGGACATGGCTTGAGTGCTTCCTTCCCCTCTTATTTTAAACAAAAATAACAGAAAGAAGTTGTACGTCGCAGAAGACAAGGTTGGCAGAGATTATATAAATTCTGCCGAGGAAAGTGTCTATGCAGGTAAATGCTAATAACTGAAAAATTAATAAGGAAGACTTGAAGCGTCCAAAGCAAAAGCAGATGCCGGGATGAGCGGGCAGAGAGCAGCGGAGAGGCGGGGCGGGAGCGCAAGGCGAGGGCCCGCATTGGTAGGATTTTGCCGCAGACCCGCGGGCAGCGGGGAAGGAAGGTGAAGGGAGTGTCGGAGGAGGGTGCCGCAATCCCTGCTCCTGCCGGACACTCAGAGCTCCTGGGGAACTGTCACAGAGGGCACGGCCGGGGTGGGACGGGACGGGAAAGCAGCGAAGGGAAGGGCGCGCTGAGAACGGCGGGCCCCGCTCGGGAGGGGCGGGACACGGCTGGGAAAGCGCCGCGGCCGCGGGAAGCGAGAGCGGAGCCGCGCGGGGACGGGGGAGGACGACGGGCACGGCAGGCGGGGCCGGGAAGGTGACCCCGCCCCTTGCTGCAGTCCTCAACCAGGTCGGCTCCCGGGCAATAAAAGGACGCCGAGGGCGGGCGGTGGTGTGTGGGCAGCTGCTGTCGAGCTTGGCAGCATGTCTGGCCGGGGCAAGGGCGGCAAGGGGCTCGGCAAAGGCGGCGCCAAGCGCCACCGCAAGGTGCTGCGCGACAACATCCAGGGCATCACCAAGCCGGCCATCCGCCGCCTGGCTCGGCGCGGCGGCGTCAAGCGCATCTCGGGGCTCATCTACGAGGAGACGCGCGGTGTGCTCAAGGTCTTCCTGGAGAACGTGATCCGCGACGCCGTCACCTACACGGAGCACGCCAAGAGGAAGACGGTCACGGCCATGGACGTGGTCTACGCCCTTAAGCGCCAGGGTCGCACCCTCTACGGCTTTGGCGGCTAAGCCTAAAATAGTTAAATTAATACTGTCAGGAACACAAAGGCTCTTTTCAGAGCCACACACAGATTTCACAAACAGAGCTTGTAATTACTCAAGTTAGTAATGCAAAGGAAAAAAAAGAACTACTAGAGTTGGGTAATAATTTTTCGTACTTTCAACTATATTTGTACTTGCATTAGTATTACAGCCCCATGACAAAACCCACATCGTATTTGCAATCACAGCTCTTATTAGGAACGTGTGGTGGCTCTTAAAAGAGCCGTTTGGTTTATAACTCCCTGTCCTTTTACTTGGAGCTGGTGTACTTGGTGACAGCCTTGGTGCCCTCGGACACGGCGTGCTTGGCCAGCTCGCCGGGCAGCAGCAGGCGCACGGCCGTCTGGATCTCCCGCGAGGTGATGGTGGAGCGCTTGTTGTAGTGCGCCAGGCGCGACGCCTCGCCCGCGATGCGCTCGAAGATGTCGTTGACGAAGGAGTTCATGATGCTCATGGCCTTGGACGAGATGCCCGTGTCGGGGTGCACCTGCTTCAGCACCTTGTACACGTAGATGGAGTAGCTCTCTTTCCTTGCCCTCTTGCGCTTCTTGTCCCCTTTCTTCTGCGTCTTGGTCACCGCCTTCTTGGAACCTTTCTTTGGTGCCGGAGCAGACTTCGCCGGCTCAGGCATCTTCAAGGTTTTCTTTCAGGATCTTCACTGTGGCACGGCAACATCGAAAATGGCGCCTGCCCCCCCTATTTATAATGGCGTTATGCAAATTAGAGGATTGTAATTGTTCCATTCCTATTGGAGTAAAAAGCACCAACGTAATTTCAGGCACTTCCGTCCTGTAACCGCCAGAGCTCAGGCAATGCATTTGGCACAACCCCAGTTGCAATTCAGGTCCTGAATTTAAGAAAAAAAAATTAGCGCGTGATGCAAACTGCACTGGGTGGACATTTACTAGTGCATTTACCGTCACTAATTTGAGCCCTGTAGATCTTTGTCGTTTAGGAAATATTTACATTTTCTAGAAATCTCAATAACATGGATGCACAAATTAGTAATCAACAGCTCTTCTCATGAGATTTGTAGGTGGCTCTGAAAAGAGCCTTTGTGTTCCTGACAGTATTAATTTAACTATTATAAGCTTAGCCGCCAAAGCCGTAGAGGGTGCGGCCCTGGCGCTTAAGGGCGTAGACCACGTCCATGGCCGTGACCGTCTTCCTCTTGGCGTGCTCCGTGTAGGTGACGGCGTCGCGGATCACGTTCTCCAGGAAGACCTTGAGCACACCGCGCGTCTCCTCGTAGATGAGCCCCGAGATGCGCTTAACGCCGCCGCGCCGAGCCAGGCGGCGGATGGCCGGCTTGGTGATGCCCTGGATGTTGTCGCGCAGCACCTTGCGGTGGCGCTTGGCGCCGCCCTTGCCGAGCCCCTTGCCGCCCTTGCCCCGGCCAGACATGACTGGGCGTTTACACTCCGAACACCGTGCGCCGAAATAACTCCCGCGCCCCTCTATATGGGCGGCGGTCCGACCTGGTTGAGGACTGCGCCGGGGCCGGGCGGGGCGGGCTCTTCGCGCGCCCTTCCCCCGCGGGCCGGGTCTTTGGCGCCATCGCTCCGCCGGAGCCGCGCCCGGCTCGGGCCGGCCCCGCCCCGGAGGCCGAACCCGACTCGGCCCGGGAGCGGATCCGGCCGGGTCCCGCCGTGCCCGCCGCGCTCGGCCCGGCTGCCCGGCCCCGGTAGGGAGCCGGGCCCCGCCGGCCGCGGGGCTGCAGCAAAGCCCGGCCAGTGGCGGCGGCGGGGCCGGCAGAGCCGCGTCCCTCCCGCGCTGCACCGGCCCGCGCCCTGCACCGCCGCCATCGAGCTGCGCCCCAACAAAGGGCCCGGCCGGGCCGGGGAGAGAGAGTGGGCGCCGCTGTCCCGCTTCTACGGTAAATGCACATTTTTCTACCGAGAGCTCTGAAACGGGAGTAATGTGCTACTCTTCTGTTTGTTTGTTTTATTCTCTGTGAGCGTGACTTTAAATTTTCACCATGGGGGAATTCTTTTGTGTGTCCCATATCCTTGACTTAATGATCACATAGCTTTGTTTTGTTTATGGGACTGATGTGTTAATGAAGGAGCTGATTTATGTCTCTTGCTGCTATACCTATGACAAAAGCCTATAGCACTTCATGTGCTTTTAAATAGTGGCATGTGTTGGCCATTTTCATGGTCTCACTCTTTACTGATAGCTATTGAACTATTCCTTTCATGGTTGGGATGATTTTTAATTTAATATTACTTTTTGAACACAAACCAGTGGTTTTTATTTACTGTTGTTCTACAGCTGCACTCATTTTAACGTGTTCCATCATCTTAACCACCTTTATTAGTTTTCAATGTCCATATCTTTGGGACATATCTTTCCTCCCCTTCTTTATTATTTTCTTTCACCTTGGTCTTTCTTACTACACTTATTTTTTGCTATTGAAATGTTAAACATATATTTAATGTTTTTCCAGAGAGTTATAGGGTCTTCAGATGATAACAACATTCAACAAATTACAAAACTAGAGAACTTGCAGCTACAGGTGACAAAGTACAGAGCAAATCATACAATTATGCCTAAAATTTCAGTCTCAACAACTAAAATATCTACAATAGCTACCCACAGCCTAGAAACCCAGCTTCTCAAATGTGATTCTAAGGTTCATCATGCACTTTAAAAATTTTCCCAAATAATCCCAACCACAAGACAGATGTTTCTCACCATCAGTAAATTTGTCATTTTCCCTATTGCTATGTGCTGTCTCCTCTTGATGGACAAGTCGTTCTTTAACTTTTCCTGAGACTTCTTGCTCCTTTTCTCTGTATTCCCCGTAGAAAATTACACCACACTAAAATAAAGTTACGTTCAGAAATTAATCTAAATCTCCAACATATATATGCCTGTTCTGGATGAGAGGCAACAGGGCTGCAGATAGAGGGCAGGTATTAAAAAAGAGCAGCAGGATAACCATTGTAGCATTAAGCTGCTCTTTTCAACACTGCTTTGCCTCCACAGTTTAGGAGACAAGTACAGCAAAAGCACTTTCAAGCAATCCTTACTCACTGGGAAGGAAAAATATCCCACTCTTTCCTTGTTTGCTTCCCTTCAGACACTACTATTTTACATACAGGCTGGAGATTTTTGTGGATCTGTGTTTCTGCTCACCACAGTAAAAAGGAAAAAAAAAGCAGCAGCAAGACCAGGTTGCTAAGATCTCTTTTTTCACTTGTTCCAGATAGGTGACCTGAGCCTATACAAGAAACCTTTCTCCTCTGATACCAGATAAGTCCAGTCTTTGGATAGTCCTTAAGGTTTCCAAACGGAAATAGCATCAATCATGTTTTCTTCTTGAACAATGAAGTCATATTAACAATAAAACAGCTTGATTTTCTGGTTCATGATAATTTCAAACTACAAAATAAAATCTACATCAAATTTTTAGGATTACCATGATTTTTGACTTAGACATATACTTCCAAAATTTCTTCCTTCTGAGAAGAAATCAAATCATTTCATGTTACAAATTAAATCACAGCTTCCATCTCATTGAAGTTGATGAAAAATAAACTACGCTCTATGGGCCAAAAGGATTAGTTGTAAACCCAATTAGCAGTGTTTGTATTCCAGACTCCATATCTTTCTCGTTTGCACCTTTTTCCCTTTTACATTTATCTTGTGGCTGTTACAAATTCAGACTATTCTATGAAGCATCCAGGTATGCTCCTTCTCATAGAAAAAAAAAAAAAAGGAAATAGGAGGACTAGCAGAACCACTCGCAAGTTTTTGTTTCTGGTTTTGTTGGTTTGGGGTTTTTTTCCTTAGAAATGCCCTTAACTAGGTTTTGCTGCTCCGAAGCCTGCTGCGGGGCACACGCGAGCCGGGCGCTCCGCGGTGACCCCGGGCCGGGAGAGGCCGCGCCGCAGCGGAGCTTCGGCACCGGAGGCTGGGATTGAAAGAGCTCATTCTGATTGGCTGATGGCATTCGGAAATCAACCAATCCTAGCGTGATGTTTGAAAAGAACCAATAGCAAAGCACTTCGTTCTGAGGATGACGTCACTACGCCATTTGTCCAATGGAAGCGCTGATTTCTGATACCGGAGATTTGCATAAGGGCCCTATAAATATGGGAGTAATCGCATTATTCGGCACTCCGCTGTGACTGAGCAGTCAGGGAGTTGCAGCGATGCCTGAGCCGGCCAAGTCCGCCCCCGCGCCCAAGAAGGGCTCCAAGAAGGCGGTGACCAAGACGCAGAAGAAGGGCGACAAGAAGCGCAAGAAGAGCCGCAAGGAGAGCTACTCCATCTACGTATACAAGGTGCTGAAGCAGGTGCACCCCGACACGGGCATCTCGTCCAAGGCCATGGGCATCATGAACTCCTTCGTCAACGACATCTTCGAGCGCATCGCGGGCGAGGCGTCGCGCCTGGCGCACTACAACAAGCGCTCCACCATCACCTCGCGGGAGATCCAGACGGCCGTGCGCCTGCTGCTGCCCGGCGAGCTGGCCAAGCATGCCGTGTCCGAGGGCACCAAGGCTGTCACCAAGTACACCAGCTCCAAGTAGGGCGTCTCGGACCGTCACTTTTAACCCAAAGGCTCTTTTAAGAGCCACCAAATTTTTCAATAAAAGGGCTGAATCAGTTCTATTAGTGGGGAGGTACGTAAATACTTAACATCTGCACGTTAATTAGTAGATGACGTGGTCCTCTAGCAAGCTTAAATGAATGTACTAAATTTCTTAATTACCTTGTCTATGTGCGGTATATCAACTTGGTTGTTAAAAACCTGTAATCCGGTTCGGTCTCAAAAGGGGCTTGAAAGCAGCAACAGCTTTTCCAATTCAAAGTCCCATGCTAAAGGTGAAATTGTGAAAATTTTCTAAGGGTTAAATGACTTACCAAATTTACTGGCATTTACTTTCAGTGCACTATAGCAGTAAAATAAAGGTTTCATCTCGGTCGCTTTTGTGGCAGGTTTGTATAGTTTTAGTAAGACAAGATTTTCTCAACGACGGGGTTTCGGGTTTAAAATACCCAATATCCCAGAGTTCTGTAGGAGATAAATGCCGAAAAAAGGGGGCGATCAGTGATTTACAATGTAAGGTTCATTGGAGCCGGGAAGAATCGGAGAGTGGAGCCGCAGCCCTTGCTGCCCCGTCGCGCCGCTGCGGCAGCGGAGCTCCGCTGCAGCTGCCGCCGGACAGGGCCGTGGCACGGCCCGCACGTTTCCCCATCCCTGCTCCATTCCTCTCTCCGCTTCCCCCATTCCCTCCCCGGCTCGAAGGCCGTGAGACGGGAGGGAGTGGCGATCCGCGGCGCCGCGCGTCACCGACCGGGCAGCGCTGGGGCACGGCCGCGGGGGGGTCACGGCCGCGGGGCGGGGCCGGCGGGGCGGGGCGAGGCCAATCGCGGCCCAACGCGGCTCTTTTAAACTCCCCCGGGCACCGGAGCAAAGGGCGCTCGCCGCGGCGCGGGGCCGCCGACACCGCCTCCTTTCGCTCGGGGCTGCGCCGGGCAATGAGCAGGGGGCGGGGCGGGCACAGCTCTTATCGCAGGCCTCCCAAATTGCACCCAGGACACACTTCCCTTTAAAGGCAGCCCCAATCTCCCATGCAGGCGTTACCGAACGCACTCGTACCCAAAATCTGAGCTTTATTAACGCCGTGAAAGCTCCCTCCGAAATCTGTGATTTGGATTTGCTGGTGCATGACCAAAGTGTTTCAGCTCTTTTTGAGAGTAAGTGGGTGGCTCTTAAAAGAGCCTTTGGGTTTATTAAAATGAGTAGACTCTCAATTACTCTCAGTCACCTTACTTCTTTTTTGGCGCCGCCTTCTTTGCCTTGGCCGCTTTGGGTTTAGCTGCCTTGGGCTTGGCCGCTTTGGGCTTCACCGCCTTTGCCTTAGCCGGGCTCTTCGCTGCCTTCTTGGGGCGGCCGGCCTTTGCGGCTTTCTTGGGGCTCTTGGCCGCTTTTTTGGCCGCTGCAGCCGCCGGCTTCTTCGCCTTCTTGGGGCTCTTCTTCACTGCCGCCGCTTTCTTGGGCTTCTTGGCAGCGCTGGCGGGCTTCTTCGCCGCCGGCTTCTTGGGCTTGGCAGCCGGCTTCTTTTTAGTTGCTTTTTCTTTTGTCTCCCCCGGCTTCTTGTTCAGCTTGAAAGAGCCGGAGGCGCCGGTGCCCTTGGTCTGCACCAGGGTGCCCTTGCTGACGAGGCTCTTGAGCCCCAGCTTGATGCGGCTGTTGTTCTTCTCCACATCGTAGCCGCCGGCGGCCAGCGCCTTCTTGAGCGCGGCGAGGGAGAGCCCCTTGCGCTCCTTGGAGGCGGACACGGCCTTGGTGATCAGCTCGGTGACGCTGGGCCCCGCGGGCTTGCGGGCTTTGGAGCCGCTCGCCGCCTTCTTCGGCTTCTTGGCGGCGGCCTTGGCGCCGGGAGCAGAGACAGCGGGAGCGGCAACAGGCGCGGTCTCCGACATCGTGCCGGCCTTCGTCCACGAACCAGGGGAAGCACTGGGCCTGGAGCAAGTCGGCGGCCTCCTATTTATAGAGCGGAGCCGCGCGCTGATTGGTGCGTTGCAGAGCCCGCCCCGCTGCACGGCAGAAAGGTCCCTTCTCCCCGCTCATTTTGTGTTTCTTAGGAGCCGAAAACGGCTGTTTTTATCAGAATTTCCGCCACCGATCCCCCCCAGTTCGCAGCGACGTGGAGAAGAAAGACTCTTGTTCCCCTCGGCCAAGTTTCCTTTCGGAGAGGCAACGGGTGAGCTAAAAAAGAGGCGATAAACACCGAGTCCTGGACCTGAACAGACCTCGGGAGACAGAAACTTTTGTTTTTCCTTCTAAATAAAATCCGCGATGTGGGGAAATAGATTCCCAAAGCAATTAATTAATATTCTTTAAAGGGTCTTCTCTTAATCTGAACTGAAAATGAGGGATTTAGATCGGTATTTTAGTCGCAATTTGATTTCAAAGAGGAGTAAGTAACACAGGCTCATCCTGAGCACTGAATATGGATTAGAAATTAGCTCCTTTGTCCAGAATCCTTTACCTCTTTCAAAATAATTAAAAGAAATTAAATTAGTGCATTATGCAGCAAGGCAAGGAGCAGGTTAAAGTCCTGTGAAGGGCTTTTTGTCCCACCAAAGGAGATAACTTTTTACAGCACAGCAGTTTGTGCTGTGTTGCTCAGTGTACACAATGCAGACATGGTTCCCTTGTCTCCTGCTACAGAAATACTTACTTTCTTAATAAATTAGGTGACATAAAAACTTACCATTGCCAGTTTTTGTTAATAATGATAACCAGTACCCTATCATTTCATAACATGTCTGTGTTTTTATTTTGATACAGCTGGATTGGCAAAAATCTGAGTCATCATTGTTTAAGGAGACACTGCTGCGATGATTTTCCCACTACTTGAACATAATAAAACTTGCTCAAGTAATCAGTAAGGATTTTTCTTTCACGGCAATTTCCTAAATATTCCATTTTCTTAATGTCCAGTGACTGGTCCCTACACTGGAAGTAATACTAAAAATGGCATGTCTTGATGTATCTGCTACACTGAAACAGTTGGCTGCTAAGCAGGAGGAGTCTTCAGAAGCACTTTTCCAAGACCAAACTTCAATTAAAAATAAATGCACATTGTTTTTCAGAGTACAAAGAATTAAAAGTCGTCTCTAATATGTTTATTAATTAATATTATTAGTAGTATGTTTGTTATTATATTGTTTTGAGAAAGGCCTGTAAACTCCTTTTAACCTCTTGATATTGTAACTGCTGATGATAGTAAAACTCTGGGCAATGTTAGGATTCAAGTAATTTATGCTTTCAAAATTATTAAAATATGTTTTTTGACCAATAATAGCAGATTTTCTGTTTCTATTTCGACATATTTTATGGTTTATATTTAGCACTGTGTGTAAGATAGAATCAAAACTGGCAACTGTCCTTTTCACCTCAGATTGCCTGTGCATTGTGATGAACAATTGTTGTGAAACTCCTTCAGATTTGAGGCAGAAAATGGGCTCAACAGGTGAAAGATTTTTAATAAGAAGTAAAGATTAGTAACTCAGAATGCCTTTTAATACAAAATAACAAAACCAAGCCACCAAAAAAAAAACAAAACAAAACAAAAAAACTCTAACAATACCTGTAGGTCTCCAAGTATTTTAGGGGGGGCAGGGCTGTTTTTAAAGACATCGGTGAACTACCTGAACTTCCCATAGGACCGAGCTGATAAAGGAGAGGCCACGATGGGGCTGTGCGTTCTTTTGTAGTCTTAACAAGCTTCCTAACCCCCATCAACACAAAGTGATGTATTTTACCACATAGTAATTTTTCAAAATTTTAATTTCAATTTAAGATCTTAGATACGAAGTGTTTGGGGTCGTTTGTTTCTGGATTTTTTCCAAGAGCAAAAATTAAAAGGATTTGTTTGGAGTGTTTGAGAGGGGATTATTTTCATTTCTGAGGGCACAGAGGAGAGTTTTTAGCACGTTTTTTGTTAGGATGTACAGCTCCTTTTATGACGAAGTAGGTGGCTCTGAAAAGAGCCTTTGGGTTACTTTTGAGGTGGGAACGCTCCTCGGATTTGTTTCACTTGCTTTTTGCTTTGTGGCTGTCGGTCTTCTTGGGCAGCAGCACGGCCTGGATGTTGGGCAGCACGCCACCCTGCGCGATCGTCACCTTGCCCAGCAGCTTGTTGAGCTCCTCGTCGTTGCGGATGGCGAGCTGCAGGTGGCGGGGGATGATGCGCGTCTTCTTGTTGTCACGGGCCGCGTTGCCCGCCAGCTCCAGGATCTCGGCCGTCAGGTACTCCAGCACGGCCGCCAGGTACACGGGCGCGCCGGCGCCCACGCGCTCCGCGTAGTTGCCCTTGCGCAGCAGCCGGTGCACGCGGCCCACGGGGAACTGCAGCCCGGCCCGCGACGAGCGCGACTTGGCCTTGGCGCGCGCCTTGCCGCCCTGCTTCCCGCGCCCGGACATGGCTCCCAGCGCCGCCGCTCCGCCGCCGCCCCAACCGACGCGGTCACGTGCCTCGCCGCCCCGCGCGCGGCCGCATTTATAGCTCCGGCGCGCGCCCCGCTGGCTCTCTGATTGGCTGCGGCGCGCTCCGGCTCGCTCCGACCAATGGCGCCGCGGATCCAAATCTGACCAATGGGAGCCGCCGGAGGCCTCTACGCGCGGAGCCGCCCCCGCTCCGCAGGCGAGGACCGCGCCGGGGAAGCGCAGCCCGGCCGGCCGAGAGAGCAGAGCCGCGCAGAGCCTGCCTGGAACTGGGGAAACCCCGCTCAATGCCATCGCTGTCCGTTCAGAAATAATCCTGTATTTTAACCCTCACAAGTGCTGCTACTGCGCTACTTTGAAAATGTGTTATTGTTATGATAAAAGAGAAGCGTTATTTTCAGAAGTACCATTTGCACCCCAGCATTACTCATAGGTGTAGAAACGAGGCAGGAAGACGCAATGCAAGACGTTTCTCTGATTCTAGAGACAAATTACTTCAGTAATGCTGCAATCACTAATACTGGTGTTTTCAAGCTGAATTATCTGTTTCCAGGCTGAATCTTCTCAACTTTGGTAAACATAACTGATGTAATCAGATAACTTCCACAACAGAAGTTGCCTAATAAAGAAGTTCATGTTTCGGGAATTTTGTGAAGTTACATCACACAATATGCATGATAGGTGGAGAATATGCATTAGGCAGGCGGGCTTATGTAAATTTTACATGTTCTCGGCACAGAGACTAGCTGTGCAAGCATTTTTGATTGCGTCCAGAATTTGTGAAAACAGATTCAAAGTTTTCAAGTTTAAGTTTGGTTAGCTAATAACTTTGTCTCCTTAAAGCAGATTTAACCTCAAAATATGGTGCATTCAGCTAAGCCTGAAACTTACAGCCAACTAAATGTATTGTTTGAGGTACGTGCCAGTCTGGTATCCTATTAGCTACAACTAAAATTATCCGGCAATCTTTTAACATTAAAATTGCTTACTAATTTTTACTTAAGATAGCCTGTCCATGATGCGCCCAGTAGTTATCTGAGGCTTGATATGAAGCAAATCTCCCAGAGTATATAAAATAAATTGGTTTGTAATTATTACTAGTATTTCAGGACTTAAGTTTTACTAGCTACCAATAAAGGTTAAAAGAGATGTTTAGGAACTTAAAAATATAACAGAAGCTTTGTGGGGAAAAGTATATACTATTTATAATGTGATTATTACTTTTCTTTTCTGAGGTTCTGAATGCCTCTATCATCTTCCAAGGCAAGCGAAGAACCCTCCCCCCCTCCACCTGCCTGCTAGTTTTTCACAAATCACACAGAAAGCGGTATTTTGATACACTGAACATTTATTGTCTTTCACAAGACAAAATGAAGTTTCCCCAGCCAATAAAAATCCACCAAGATGACCATAAAGGGGAGAGGATGCAAAATTCCAGTGTACAGTATACGCAACAAATTACCTGACTACCCTGGAAGATGATTGATCAACCTCACTGCAACTAAAAACATGATTATAAAATATTTACAGGAAAAAAAAAACAGTACAGAAAATAAAAACTGGACAACCATTTGTGTATGAAATGCTGCTAACACTCTTCTGGCTTCTTAAAAACCTGTTCCACTACCCTCACCAGAGCACTCGGTGTGTAAGGATTTTGGCAGGGAATAGTCACCCCCATCCCCAGAATATCATTCTCGCCCTCTAAGGAAGGGGGAGGACTTGAGGGGAGCAGCATCGCCTTCTTTACTGCAATTTCCTTTCACCAAGTGGATGCGGTGGCTCTGAAAGGTCCCCAGGCACACCTCAGCTGCAGCGGTCTCTATTCACAGCACACTGGCAAGTTAACCTGTGGGTAGGGAACTATTTCCAGTCATGCCCTTTTGTTGCTTGCAGGAGGAATTTCCCTTCTTCTCCCTCCACAGTGATCTGATCTGTGTTCAGAGGGGCAGGAGAGCTGACTAGGACTACGACAGGTCACAGGAGACCTTCCATTTCTTTCATGAAGGCTTCATACACATCATCCTTTGTCTGTACAGAGATAGGGGCAGATGATCCAGCCTTAGGGGCAGCTTTGGTTAACGGGAGGGCAGGCTCATCCTCTTGTTTTCTCTGGGAGGCAGCGGAAGCCCCTTTGTTCTCGCGGCGCACTCGCAAGGCGGTGGGCACGAAGCGCGTGATCTCCGCCTTGGGGTTGGTGATCTGCGGCTTGGCACTGATGGTGGCCGTGGCTTTCTTCTCGATGGTGGCCGCGCTGGTGTCATCCGCCTTGGGCCGCTGAATCAAGCTGGGGGGGGCACTCAGTACCCCAGGATTTGGAATGGGAGCTGGTGGAAAGAGCCCAGGTGGGGCAGGTCCTAAGGGAGGTACCAGAGGTGGCCGTAACATGCCTGGGCGAGGAGGAGGGATACCTACAAGAAGAAAAGAAAGCGTGAGCTGTTTCCACATCTGGGAATTTGAAAATATTTGAGGAAAAAACTGCACAGGCTCAGAATGCCAAAAACAAAAAGCAAAAGAAAACAACCCCCAACAAGATGCAGTGGCACTAGCTTCTAGGAAAAAAAAAATTTGCAAATCTGCACTAAATGCCAGGTTGAAAATGCTGCTTTTCAGACTCTGAAAGTCACAGGAGCTTGTTTATTGCTCCCTTTTACAGTCATAATCTGAGAATAAAGTTTTTTGACAATCCACCCCACTGGAATTTCAGTCATCAGAAATGTCTGACCCAGGCACAAAAAATAAATATTCAGATATCCAACTCATTTAGCGGAGCACTATTACAGCACCCAGAGGCTCTTCAGAAAGAGTGCAGCAGAGTAAAAGTTTAAACTCTGAAATTACCTTTTTGAGGGCAGATTTCTTGCTACCAAACTATGCACAGCACTTACTTGTTATTGCATAGAATAATGTAATCACACATAGCACAATGCAGCCACATTGGAACAAAGGCAAACTGGCAGCCAATTATACCTCACTGGCTTGATCACCACAGCCAAGACTGCAAAAAGAAAGCAAGAAGGCACTTGGCACTGAAACAAAAAGAACCCCTTACCTGGTGGGGCAGGAGGGGGCAGACGAGGAGGAGGACCACGTGGAGGAGGACCTGGGGGCAGACCAGGTGGGGGGCCTGGGGGAGGACCAGGTGGTCGCCCCGGGGGAGGACCAGGTGGCAGCAGTCGAGGCAAAGGCCCACGCAACCCTGGTAACCCGGGAGGTCTGAGGAACGGAGGAGCTCCTGAAAGCATTCATGTAACAAACAAGAAATTTAATTCAGAATTAAAAACATATCCCAGCAACTATCTCATCAACTAAGGATAAATTCTTCAACATATGAATGAAAACTGTATTACCTAGCTGCCAGATTAAGTAGAATTTCTAAAAATCTCAAGCAGAGGCAGCAGTTACACTTAAAGCATCTTTATGAAAGTAAAGAGTATCATGGAAAAAGGGTTCCTCCTCATATAATTAAGTTGTAACTGGTAACAGCTTCTGACCTGAGTTTGCCAGATTTTAAACAGCTAAAAGCATTTTTCTGTGGCATTTGATTTTTCTTCTGGCCTAAAAATAAGTACCTTTGCTCTTTTACTCCACTTCATACACTGGTTCTGCTACTGTCTGCCTGTGCTGGCTCTAACAAAGACAACCATCTGAAAGGCTACAGCTACAGGTAGATGCCCCAAAAACAACGTACAGCAAGGATGATGCAGGCTGATGAGACAGGTCTCAGTAAGTGCGTACATATACTCCACCTGCAACACACTCTGCAGCTTCCAAACTCCCAAACTGATACCACTGCCTGCTCCCCTTAAAGCAGAGTAAATCAAGTAGTCACCTGGTGGGGGGCCAGGAGGAAGGCCGGTGGGTGGGCCTGGGGGCCTCAGTGGAGGGGCTGGAGGTGGTCCCAGCGGAGGAGGCCCAGGCATGGGAGGTGCCTGTATCTGAGCTGGTGGCACAGCCTGTGCACTCTGCTGCTGCTGCTGCGCCTGCGAAGTCGCAGTAGATGACCCGGTCTCTGCCAATGTCTCCTCACTGAGCTGCTGCTGCTGCTGCTGTTGTTGTGATGTCTCTTCAGACTCTGAGTCCTCTTCCTCCTCCTCCTCTTCTTCTGAATATTCCTCTACTTCTCTCCCTTCTTCTGGAATTTCCTGACCTGGATATGGAGACGATACACTTATAAAATCTGTCTAAGCATAACATCTTTGTGAACATCAGAGAAAACTGAGTACACAGAATAAAATAAAATGAAGCAATAAACCTTACTTCAAAGTGAAGAAAACTGACCACTTTTTACTGTTAAACATAAAATGAAAACAAATAAAAATAATAATAGAAATATTGCTGTTCTAGAGAGAGCTCTGATAACAAGAATTGTGTGTTCCTCTGGGACCTGAAACTTGTACTACCAACCCAAACTGCTGCTATTTAATCTCTGCCTTAAATGAGCTTGTGGGAAGGTGAGGCAACAGGGGGTTGGGGACACAATTCCACAATAAAAAAAATCCCCAAAATGTCCAAGAAACTCCTGCACAATTGAAAGATACTGGAGTTTCTTTTTAAAGCAAACAAAGTTTGTTTTATTGGTTAACTTATCTCAGCAGAAGGGTACTTTTAGGGAGTACAAATCGTTACACATTACATGCTGAGCACATAGACAATGTTACCCTTTCTCTTTCACCAAGAGATTCGTATTTCAATTGAACAACTGTTTAAAAGTTAAGCAACAAAAGGTTTAGAAGAAAAAAACAATAAATTGCTACTCTTCAACTCTGCTATGCAAAACACACACATTACTTAAAAATAAATTAGAAAAAACATACAAAACCAAAAAACACCAAACAATCAAAAGAAAAAAGAGCAAAAACCAAACTATAACTCAAATACCTAATGAGAGCTGATACTCTCAACAGAGCCTACATTATGACAGTAAAACATTTTCTCTATAAAATAAAACTCGTGCAAATTAAGCTGCCCACAGAAACCTTAACTGGAAGCCTAAAGGCATCTCACCACATATTATATCCACCTTACTTACCTGCCATTCGTAACATCATGGCCTGGAGTGGAGTCAGTTCTTTCATGTTCTTTTTCTTTTTCCGTGACTTCCCAGGCATGTCTGCAAACCGGACACTGTGACCTGGGGAAAGCAGCATGCGGATAAGGGTGACAGGAGGTGGGAAGAAAATAAGAAAAATCAGATAGTTATGTCAATACCTGGTATAGATAGCCTATCAGTCTAACATAATGATGCTCCTTACATAAGAGCTAGCACTGGTGTTTCTGATTGTATGAAGTTTAACTAACCTAGTATTCTCTACTAATTGATCATCCCCAGCAAGTGAGCATATTTTACATTAAGGCTTAATTTTGTAGGATATCTTACCAATGCAATGATTCAGGAGAAAAATGGCTTGTGAGCTATAAGCTAACACAACTAAGAAAGCAGGTTTATCTGAAAGTTGCTTCCCTTCTAGAAAGCTTCCTTCTGACCCAATTATTAATAAAAATTCTTTAGCTGTAATTTAGGTGAGTCAGAACATTGTTAGTTGACTAAATAAATTACACGCAGACCTTCAACTCTATTAAGTAGTGCTTTTCTTTTGAAAAATCAACCCCCAGTGTCTCATTTCCCCTTCTCACCTGATTTCTTTTCTTCACCACCTTCCCTCTCCTTGTCATTATCACGATGCAGGAAGTCCTCTCCTTCACTGTCTGCATCTGACCTATCGCTGTCACTGTCATCACTGCTCTCATCGTGCTTATCTTGATCCATATCCTCAGGGTAACCTTCATCTTCACTAGTGCTGGACATGTCGTCATCGTGGCCTCGCTGTCCTGCAGAAAGCAAAGTATTAGGAAATGTATGAACTCCAAATATAAAATATTCTTTCACACCAGTGTATGTTTACAGTCACAACGTTCCCCTTAGCAAAAGCTTGGACAAACTGTCATCCCTCTACTTTTTAGCACATATTTTTAAAAAATATTTTGGAAAATCTCTAAGATTTCCTATTAACCAGTTTATTAATTTGCACAGCAAAAAAGTGAAGGCAACTGCTACTGCAACTGATTCATCAATTCAGCGATTCCCCACCTTTGAAATATTTTGATGTCTTCTGGCATGAATAAAAAGCTAATTCATCTAGTCACAAAAGTTTCTATGGATGATACAGCGACTGTATGAAAAAGAGGACCTATGTTCTCCTAGCAAATGCACACTCAGGGCTGGTTGTGGGTTTTGTTGTAGGTTGTGGGTTGTGTTTGTTTTTGTGGGTTTGTTTGTCGGTTTGGGGGTGTTTATTTGATGGGTTTTTTGAATAGACAAATTCTCTGAGAGTGATTGCGTTTTTTTAAGGGATAATATGAACAACGTTTCAGCACTGTTAAGGGTTCATCAAAAAAAAATCTAACATGTGAAACCTAAAAAAAAAAAAAAGGTACCTGAGACACGTAATTAAAAGTTTCAACATTTAAAAAATACAGGTGGTCGCAAAATTGCAGATATGAATATATCTGAATTACCTCAGAGGAACAATCATTTAGTAAGAATCTTTCAAATAGTGCTAACATTCATATTGCCCAGAGAACACTTTGTATAGGGCACACTGTATTCACAGCAGTATCATTCATAGCAGAACAGAGGTCAATAAAAACTTCAGAGAGGAATAGGGAAGTCCTTACCTGCTTCAGAACTGTAAGAAATCTCCTCCTCTCGCCTTCGAGGAGCCACGTCCAAGGAGAATCCCACCTTACGGCCATACATCTGTAGGACCTGAGGAGGGGGTGGCCCAGGTGGGGGTCCAGGGGGCTTCCTGCCTGGAGGTAAACGCGGAACACCAAGCCCCGGAGGAGGAAGCACAGAAATGGACCGAACTGGTGGGCTGGAAATAAGAAATGAGAAATGTAGGAACACAAAGCAAACATGCCTTTAGTAGAATTATTTAGCCTTCCCTCACTACTGCTTGTGCAGACTTCTAAAAAGAAACGTGAACATTTAAAAAGCACAGATTTGACACAAGGAGTTTACAACCTCATTCAAAGAATGACTGCAGAAGATCAGACAAAAGCTCCTCCAAAAGCAACTGAATACAATACTAAAAAAAATCAACTATTGAATCGTACCACAGAAGGAGAATGAAAGAGTCAGTGAAAACGAGGCTATTCAGAAAGAAACATAAAAAAACTAACACTAGAAAGAAAAGAAAAAAAAAAAAAAACAAGCAAACTAGGAGTTTATATAAACTATTCATATACACTGAATATGCCAGCAAGACAAAAGAACACATATATGGCAATTTAAGGGGCATTTATGTTCAAAACAGTAGGGCTCTAAGTTTTCCTGATATCAAAAAGACAAAAACTAGAAGGCATAATGTATTACTCAAATAAATTTAAACAAAAAGCTGTGATAGTGGGAAAAGATTAAAAAGGGCTTTGGTTAAAAGAAAGCACAATTCACTTGCACAAAATTCCTGACTTCTACAAGTCAGTATTACCTCTGCTTCTACCCCTAGCTCTTCCCCAGTAATATGAGGGTTTCCTTTTTACTTCTCCCCTAAGTCTCTTTTTCCACTTACCCATAGGCTGATGTCTTCTTGAGGATAGAAGGTGGCTGAGCCCCTGGAAGGGGAATGTCCTGTATGAGGATGTTGGAGGGAGCATGAGGCATATCTGGTAAGGGGATACTCTCCACTTCAACATGCTGAGCATTCTGGAAGAGAGGGAAAAAAAAAAAAAAGAAAAAGAGACTGGGTTACTTCCACAGAAGCTGCTACACAAACTCATTAGTCTTTAAAGTATAGAACATATGGAACCTGGCACCACTTGTCAAATGTGTCTGTTCTTAGGGTGTGTTATTTTGCAACAGTCCATGAAAGAAATTTGAGAAAGTGTTAACAGTAAAAGCTTTCAATGCAAACCAAAGCACTTGCAATGCACCCATGAAAAGCTTTAGTATTTCAGTCAAAACTCAGTCAAGTTTTCACCTTCTTTTAGACCTTCAGTCTACAAAATGAAGAGACTACAGACAAGTATGGCTGTGCTTTTGTGTTTTTTAAGTATTGAAGTCACAGACTGCTGCATGTTCCAAGGGAAAGGGAAAAAAAAAGAAGTCATACAGATCCTTGCACTTGTACAACACTATGTTCTCCAGCACAGTAGGGAGGAATATTAGAGAAAGATCTTTAAAGGAATGCCAAAGGACTCTCACTATTTCCAGCAAGATATTTAGCAGAAATTCATAGAAATATCAATTGCATACTCAAAGGCTCACTCTCTCTTCAATACAGAAAATGAAAGGCCGATATTGTTGATTTGCAACAAAAATTTCCCTTTCCTCCTTTCATTTTGAATGAGATCAGTGTATCAGAGACAATGACCTGACAACCACCACACTGTCCTCACTGAAATGATCTAATCTGAGGTACTATGCAAACTAATATTTCATATGAGCCACATGAAGCTGAACTCATATAAATCTCTCTTCCTCTCTAACAGCCACACCTAATGAGCAAACACAATACACTACCACAGTTACAAGACTGAAATACAGTAAGCATTACCTTGACAGCATCAAAATACTGGCTGAGCTGTGCTCTCTTCTGCTCATACTCCACTTCCAGCTTGCGCAGCTCTTTGTAGATGTCAGGATTTTCCTTCTCATAGAGCCGCAAGATGCGTTCAAAAGTCTCACGGAGCTTTTTGCGTTTATCCTTCAGCACTTTTTCATTAAGTTGTGGCTGCTGCACTGGGTTAAACTCTGATCCAAGACAGCAAAAAAAAGACAAAAAAATTGCAAATTACTCTACTGCACAACTGTGATAAATTAAACTATTTCAAAACAAGTTCAAATCCCTGTTTTCAGGATGTCTTCAGCCTTATGACAATCCCCTCCTTGAATTCTACATTAGCAGCACTCACACACACTACTCGTTTTTCTGATCAATCACCTTCTTGGAAAAAAATACTCTTTGATAGCACCACAACACCTCAAATCATAATCAATCCTCAGATATTCACAGAATCCCCACTTCTAACAGGAAAAGATTGCTCTATTTCAGTCTCCCCCATCAGTAGTTAAAACTACACTGTGCATCTACATAAACAACTGCCTAAGTCCAACACCTGGTACCTCTCACTCACCCATCTCATCCAACTTTTCCATGTCCCGGATAATCTGCTTTGGATCTTTCATCTTCAGTACAGCTGCTCGGACCATCATCCGTTGCTTTTTGTTCTAAGACCAGAGATCAAGCAGATAGAAAAGTTTCACAGTAGAAAGACACAAAACATCTGTTACCACTTTCTCAGTATTTCCAGTCTGAGGAAAAAAAAATCACACCGCAGAATGCCCTGAAAACGTTCACCATGGCACAAATCAGCAGAAAATGTAGCTGAAACTTCTGGTAATTTTAATTCCATTATCTTGGTAATTGCAAATGCTGCTATCATTCCTTCACTCCAACTAAGACACATGCAATCAACACAATAACAACTTACAAAATACATTAGAACACACTAAGAAGTGTGTGACTCTTGGATGCTTTATTTATTTGGATTTTTTTTTTTTTTTTGTATGTTGCTTGCTTCTTTGTTTTCTTGTTTTTGGGTTCTTTAATAATTAAGTACTTCCAGCAATGTTTCAAAAACAATTACAAGTTAAAGAACAGCTGGGAATATGTTTATTCCAAACAAGACTTCTATGTGCTTTTGAACTATATGTTTGGATAGTATTTCCAAAGTCAGTCTTAGGATATCAACCAAAATATCCACAGTCTATTCATGGCCCTTTACAATCACAAAGACAATACGTAGTATAGGAAAAGCCAACTACATGTTTCCTAATCTCTTTATTTACCTTCTTTAGTTCCCTTTTCCGAGCTTCCTTCCCTAGAGGAGAAAAGAAAAAGAAAGTAACAACTTGAACGACAAAATAAAATTAATGAAGAACCTTCCTTCATCAAGACTAGGGCTGTTTCTCAACAGTTCACTCCTTTTACAAAGACTTACTGCAATTCAGGTTTCCAGTGAAAAAGAAATATAGCATGAAATAGATTTCTGTTTCTCATCTTTTATACGGAAAAAAAAAAGAGATACTGCAGTCTTCATGTCTCCAGAAGCAAGGTTTTTTCCATACAAAAAAGAACAATAGGCAACTGAAGTCATAGTGATAGTTGCAATCATGAAAAGATTGCTGCACAGAAGCTGAAACAGAGTCATTAGACAATACACTTTAAAAAAATGTAGGCTTTGAGAATGCCTCTGAAATAAAGCATATCCACTGTGGGAGTCCAGATTTTCTTTATTCACTGAGCATTGATAACACCTGGCATGTTACCAAAAGTAGAAAAAAACCCAGTAAGACAACTCCCCCATCTAACCAGAGCACCTGCAAAATTTGACATGTTCCTCAAATTCCTGCCTGGGACAGATTAACGCTGTCCCAGGAAACAGCCTGCAGTTTATCCAACAGCCAAGTACAAAGGCCTTCCAACACTGATAACCAGTGGAAAACCAAGAGGTAAATACTTAAGAGAAGCAAGAGCATGAAAGCAAGCAGCCTTCCCAGATAAAACTGAGACAATATTTTTCAGAGAAACAGTTCTGATCCACAAGTGAGGATTCTATCCTCAGAGAAAGCTTTTTATCTGCTCTAGGCATTCCCCATTCCCACCTGCTTAGCTTTTATGTATACTTACGGGCCTGATCCGTGGGATTCATAAACTTCCCACTCTTGGTGGATGATGTAGATCTCCGCCCCATTTTGATATGTTTTCTTCTGCCTCAAAAAATGAAACTTAACAGAGAGGAACCTGGAAAAGATGACATGGTTTCAGGTCCTACACACTGGCAGCTTGAGGATGCTTGTCTTCTTTCTATCAGCAAGTTACTCCCTCAAAGAGCCCAAATACCTTTCAGGCCCTCAAACCCGACTATGAGCTCAGCACCCATATCAAAAGTGCCCTACTGCAATAAGTACTACTATTTAACTCAGTACCTACTTACTACTACTTTAGTAGATTCTAATTTTAAACTAATTGATGAGTTTGTTATTATTCACATTACAATTCAAACCAAAAAGCTTTGTGTTTAGACTATGCAGGGGTGCAGGGCAGGGAGAAACTAACATTATATTTTTCTAAGACTGTATCAGAGTTCAGCTTCCCATTCATTCTTGTAAGCGCTCTCCAGTTTTCACCTTTCTCTGTTTCAAATGTTTCCCCATAGATCTCCTTCCTTCCTCAGACTTCTAACTGTCCCTGATATCTCTCCCCAGCACCCACTGTACAGCAAGTGTAGGATTATTCTGCAAAAAATTATTTCCAGTCGTTAGATATTTCTCCGGCTTACAGATGACTACATAAATGTCCAAACTACAGCCAGGGATGTTTTTTCTCTCCCTCCCCCTCCAAACCTGCAAAAAGACTGGGTTGGGTTTGGTTTTTTTTCTTTTGCAAGCCACTATCGCTTCCTTAGGTGGGAAGCTCACCAAACACAGGTAGGAGTTACACTTACATCCCGTATTTCCCAGTTTTCTGATATGTAAAGGCTAAAGGGAAAGAGAACAAACTTCCGAAACCTACATTTCACATCTTCCAAGGACCCAGACTAAAGAGTTTCAACGTAACAAGTTAAAGACCGAAGGTGAAAAAAAGAATATACACTCAAGCACTAAATTAATTATTCTTTTGGCCACAGGGGAACGGGGCAGAAATCCCCCCCTCCTACTCCCGCCCGATAGTAGGAGGAAGAAAACGAGCTAGCGCGAACTCCTCGCCTGTCTTCCCTCGCAGCCCAGCACCGCCGCGCCCCTCTCACCGCTGCGCCCGGCCGGGCCCGGCTCCGGCTGCCCGCGGCTGCCGCGGCCTCGCTCAGCCCCGCGCCCGCCGCCGCGGCCCCGCCGCCATCTTGCAGCGGCACGGAGTGGCGGCGCGGAGCCGCGCGCCGGAAGCGGCGGCCGCAGCTCGATGGTTCCGCCGCAGCTCGATGGTTCCGCCGCAGCTCGATGGTTCCGCCGCAGCTCGATGGTTCCGCCGCCCCTCGCGCCCCGCGGAGGCTCCAACTCTATGGTTGGGCCTGGAGAGGGGCGGGACGGCGGGAACGGGCCGGGGCAGGGACAGAGACAGGGGCTGAGACAGAGACGGAGGCAGCGGTAGCGATGGAGTTAGGGAGCATCGCCCGGCCGGCCCGGCGGGCTCTGGGCGCCTCTGGGCGCACGCGGTGTGAGGCGTGCGCTGGAATAGGGCTGCGAAGGCGGCCAGCGCGGCTCTGCTCCCCGCGCCCTCCAGGAGAGATCCCACAAAGTGCCCTGAAAGAAGGCAGGGCCGAGGGACGCGGGGGAAGCCTCTGTCCATGGGGAATAAGTGGGAAGCGCTGCGGGAGCAGGGGCTGCCCACAGCCTGAGGCCTGTCCCGTGGTTTGTTGTAGGCTTGGCCACGGGCAGCGCTGCTCCCCTGTCAGCGGGGCTGGGATCCCTCTGTACAAAGCGAACAAGAGATCATTTTATGCTGTCGGGCACCAGAGAATCTATTCTGTTGTTTGCCTCTTCCTACAGCCCCCACTGTGGTGAACTGGTGAGGCTGGTCAACACCTGGTGGGAGCTGTTTTGTGTCATTGTCCAAAGCAGAATTTCCAGTAAACGTCCACAGCACATTAAGAACTTGGATGAAGATGCACAAAACATCAATAGCAATAAATTATGGGTGTAGGCTTAAAAAACTAGCATGTTGGAAAGGAGATGCAGGAAGGAAATTTTTCTCTGCACAGGTGGCATCTGAAAGCAGAGGTGGTCAGATGCTTGGGCAGGATTTCTAGACTCTCTGCTCCTGGTGCACATAACATTCAACACAATGTTGTCATAGTTTTTCAAGTAATGGAGACTCTCTTGGCTAATTGTTAAGGATCATTGCACGATGGGTAAAAGACTATAAGCTACACATCACATTGAAGCCAACATTTAGTCACTAGCTGCACAAAGTCAAGGAGTATCCTCAGAGCCAAGTTTTCAGGAGCTCTTAGTGCCTACAGAGTCTTGCTAACCACATGATCATCCATGCACAGCATGGTCATCCGTGCACAGCATGGTCATCCCGACCTTGTGCCTCTTTGCATGTTCTTTTTGTATTATTCTTGCCACCAGAGAGAACATTCAGCCAGGCAGATTTTGGTTGCAACTGTACTGTTTTTCTTTATAGGTTTGGAAGCAGCTCACACTGGTTTGAAGTTTTTTTGAGGCTGTTCTTATTTGGAACACATATATGACAGTTTTATCCTTAATCCTTTGTCCAGAACAACAGCTTGAATAAAGGCAGAATGCTCAAGAGGATGTGATGGAAAGCTGTGGCCACACACATCCCTGTCAGGTGCCATGTCACTGTGGAGGGGGATGGCTGAGTCTTTGAGGGTTAGCTGCACCTCACAAGGCTTGGGGATTTCTGTCCTGGCAATCCTGGCCTCTGGGGATAGTGGTGCTGCCTCAGCCCTGACTGCTTTCTCACAGCAGTGTCTGCTGATTTGGAGGACAATAGTCCTCTCACATTTTCACTTGTTACTTCTGTCACACTGAGAGGCAGCTTGAAGGAGTCTGGAGGGGAAATATCAACAGACTGGTTATGGCATCTTTGGAGCACCAAACATAAGACTGGCCAGAGCATTAGAGAGAGCAGGAATTAAATCTGTTGTGAGGAAATCCGCTTTCCTTTAAGTCCACCAGGAACAAGGATATACTTAGAGGTGAGTAGCAGTTTTTTACCTCTGTGTTCCTCATTGCATACCTCACTTCCCCTGACACTGCTTAGCATTTGCACTCAAGAACATGTGGGCAAATTGCTTGAAAAAATATGACAGATTTGTTTTTATTTGGCTCCGCTATTTTTATACAGCAGTGATTGGCCATCTTTCAAAGAGCTGGTTTTAATTCCTAGTTTGGAGTGTACACTTGCACATAGAAATCAGGAGCCAGGAACTCCTACCTCTCCAACACAGAGATATTGCTGTTCTACTGACTGACAGTCTCTTGTCTCTACAGAAGTACCTCTTAACTTAATGCCATTTGTGTCAGGAGACAAGAGATGTTACATTTTGGAGAAGTGATGCCTCAGGTCACCACGTCATCCACCACCATATCTCGTGTAGGCATGGCAGTGCTTTTTGCCACCACTAAAGTGCCTTTCCTGACTCACGTAGCCCAGTCTGCAGCTGGTCCCAGTTTCTCTGGGCTCTGGCACCCATCTATGCTTCTGAACCCTGGGCTTTCTCCATGATGACTTGACAGAGCTGTTGGGTACCAGCAGTTTCATTGCCATTTAGTGGCTTTTGTGCATAAAAGGAAAGAGGAGTCAGAAAATATTGAAGTGAGAACAGACATGGAGGAGAAGTAAAACCCAACAAAACAAACAAACCAACCCCCCCAAACCCCAGAGTGGAAGAGCTGTGAATCTCACCCATTTCTTTATTTCATAGGCACCATCTAGTTGTTAATAAATTGAGATTGCTAATATTGAATATTAGAAACATGTATGAATTTGGACATGGTTTTAGTATGGGAGAAACAGGTACTAAAAAAAGGAACCTATGCATAACTAGATTGGTCTATTGTGGATTTTAAAAAAATGAATTGTATGTATAATAAAGCTTTCAATACTTCTTTATTATTTGGTTTAAGATTGTTTTTCAGATAAAAAAATAAAAGTACAGAGAAGTCTTCCAATACTCATGCACATTTTTATTAATTCTTAAATTACCTTTTTTTTCTAAGATCAAGAGAAAACAATCCACAGCATATCAGAGCAAAAATCTGGAAAATAAGGACAGTTGGTAGCATATTGTGAAATGCAGAATCTGAGCACATTCTTGGCAGTCCCAGATTGGTGGGATCAGGTAAGGCACTTGAAAATAACTGTAGTTAAATAGGGCTGCAATCTACAGGCACTTATACATGTGTATAATTCCACTTCAATCAACAGACGAGCAACTTTGCACAGAAATTTTTACATGTAGGTTGACAGGAGCAGAGCATTACAAGTATGAGAGGTTGTTCACACCCAGAGCACAGCAGCTGGTTTCTCTCAGTTATGGAGCAAGGTTGTGTCTGTTTGCATGTAGGCCCAGGCTTCTCTTACCTGCCAATCTACTGGGATTATAGTTTATTTAAAGAAGATCTCTGGTTGGCTTCTTAGGAGGGCAGGAAATAGCAGTTAAATATGCTTCAGCTAGTCCTTGTAATTTAATTCAGTTTATCAGATTTAGCACTAAACCACACTAAGACTTTAGCAACCACAGATGTCTTCATAAAGCCTCCAGATGCTAGCATGAATTGCCTTGTTGAAATTGTTTTCTCCCTTTCTGTTGTCATCTTTGATACAGAAACACACCTCACCACTACCAGTCCAGCAGTCTGTATTCTTGTCTCTAGTATGAATTACAGTTTGTACTAAAGATGCTTCCCAGAAAATAAGCTTAAGGAAAGGTGCAAAGCATTTTAAACATTGCCCCCACAAAACATCTGTAAATCAGTTCTCTACTAATATATTTCAATGCCAGTTTCCTGAACTATCACTTTTCTTCTTCTGCCACAAATAAGAAAATAAAAAGCCATCAGTAGTTAATTTGTCCTAATGAATCAAAAAGGTTTCTGCAGGCATAAGCTGCTGCAGCAGAAGACAGAACTCCATTTACTGAACTTGCTGTCTCACCAAAGAAGTCACTTCATGTATGGCACGCTGGTACTTTTCTGAGGCTGCTTTAAACTCAGCCAGGTGCTTCTCGTAGCTTCTCACAGCTGTCAGAAGCTGACTCCTCTCCACAGCTCCCAGGATGGCATGGAGAATCATCTCAAGGCCAAGCCCAATAATGGTAATACTAACTCCCCCAAGAACAGATGCCCCAATCTGTGCAAGGAGACCAATGAGCTTGCTCACAGTGAGAGTTAAATGATTGGAGCCAAGAAGTTTGATAGCTACCATTGCAGCTGTTGAAGTTGCTTCTCCAAAAATAATGGAAAAAACTCTCTGGGCTATTGCAATTTTCTCCAGCTCAGGCTCTTTGATATCATATAGTTTCTGGTACAGCACTGGCTCGAGCTTGTCCTTCATGTCACTATCAATCTTCTGCACCTGATGCTGAATCTCATTCATCACTTGAATGATAATCTCACAGTTTTCCTTGACTGTACTGCTCTCTCGCATCTCAATGGGGGTAATAGTACAGCCCAGGTGTTCATTCAGCACTCCAACCAGTTCGTTTGTTGCATGGAAATTTGTAGACATACTGTCAAGCAATTCCTGATGCAGATGGACCAGTTCTTGCTTTCTTTTGGGATTATCTGGGTAAAGGAGGTCACTCAATGCCATTCTTCAGAAATAGGCTATTTCAAGAGAGAAAATAAATTTCTTATCTGTTTAACACCCATAACCATAGCCCTTAAAGAGCAGTGAAATCTCCTTTGTCTCTGATTAAAATTGATACTGAACCTTGGAAACTGAAGATGTTAGAACCTGAACTAGTTCACTAAAAAATGGAACAATCTCATCTAATCAGCAAAATTAAAGATGTGGCTTAAAGATTAAAGAGCTGTTCCAGGCACTCTTTTGTATCAGTCTATTTTTTCCATTTAGTGTAATCCAATTTTTCAGCAACCATGATGATTGGTGGATATGGTTTGTGTCACAATAAGAGTATTTTATGCCAGTATAACCTTTTTCTTCTGACATTCAAGAGAAAATGATACTATATAAGCATTCTGTGCTTGTACTAAGAAGTTTACCTTCTGAATTCATAATGAATAATAAAATTGTCTATAATAACCCATATCACCTTACATACATCTCTCATTGTATTTTGTTCCCTGATATTTACTTCTTCATAAACTGCATGCCAATACAGAGAGTCCAAAGAGACTGAGTTAACAGTGATCATGGAGTAATTCCTCATCACTAAGATTCTGTAATCAACACTGTCACTTCCCTTTAACCTATCACCAGCTGCAAAGTTAAAATGCTGTAGCATGATTTCAGCTTAAATGCAAACATCTTTGCTACAGGAGCAAACTATGAATGAGTAGGATGAGTTGTTTCTTTGTTGGTACTTTTCATGGTCTCAGCCCTCTTATTGCAAATCTGTGCCACATTTTTGCAGTGATTTGCATTTTTCTAAGATAAACCTCTTCTTGCTGTTGGTGCCTACGTATCACAGTTAGAGCTACAAATAGTTTTGTGTAGGGGACTACCCAGATCTTTCTTCTTAAAAAGATACCTTTGTGCCATTTTGGCCCTTTGTAGTTCTTGCACTATCTGTTAGCTGCAAATCATCTGACACTGACCCAGCTGTATTTTACTAAAAACACCCTCCCCCACAAGGTCACTGTAGAAAACCAGAACGATTTCCACAATCCCCTGGCAACTTTTAATCTCAGTGTTGAAAGACAAGCCAGTCTGAAAAGAGGGATTTTTTTTCCCCAATATTTTGCATAGTTCTGTATATTTCTTTTAGCCACCTACCTTGTATATCTGCCAAGAGAATAAACTGTTTAACACATCTCCTTATACAAGCTGTAGGGAGAATATACATATTCAGTAAAGGTTTCTGATTTCTGGGAACATAAAGTCATGATAATGCAGATTATGATTTCATATCAATCCTGCCTCAGGGATGTTGCTGGCTTGCTTTCTGACCCAATGCGATACATAAACCTTTCCAGTCCTGTGGTGTTTTGTTTTAAGGTGATTTGTTTTCCCTTATTGGTAGAAAGTGAGAAGACAAATTATTTTAGAAGGAATAGCACTTCAACAAACATTTTACATACTAGACAGGTGTGGAGAAGATTTCTAGAATTCGTTAATTACATATGATTATTTCAGCTTCTTACAGCTGCTCTTGATTTAACATCTCCTAATGCTAAAATTACTTCTTACTCTTCACATCAGCATTTTCATTAGCTTTTGTATTTTATTTTTAGAATTAGGCAGGCCACATATATTTCTGTATTTCTATTTCTCCAGCTCCAGGGAAATTTACCACAGAAACTTTTCTAATTAAACATTTACACTGCCTACCTGATTTGGTCTGAATGCTCCTGTTGAAATGTGTATGGGATAGTAACATCAGCCTCTTTCCCCTCTGCTCGCCTGGTGTTTTCCAGCAGCATGTGATGAGTTAGAGATCTGGAGGCTGGGCTTCAGCTGCATCCTGTGTCTGCCTGCCTGTCATTAATTCTATTGTGTGATGTTTACCCAGATTCATCTCATTTTCTTCCTCCTCTCCTCTTCCTTCTAATTTTAAGATAATTTTGTTCACTTGATGCTAGTTCCCAATTTCTACATCCTCCAAAGGCCTTCTGTTCCTGGAGAGAATGGGTACAGAACAATTCCCTCCTGCCTGCAGCAGAGATGCCTACAGCTATGGCTGAAAGGGGATGGTGTTACTTGCTGTCCTCAGAACATAAAAGGTGTAGGACAGCTCTTCTAATTCAAATAGATACAAGCTTATGTTTTTTAGTGTTTTCTACTGTTTATAAATATAAACATTAATGCTTGCACCTAGGCCTAGAAATAATTAATTTTGGCAATGACTGCTTTTGTACACCTGCAAATTACAGAAGAAAAATTGAATGGTCCTACATAAACAGAAAAATAGATACCACAGGTAGTGAAAACAGGCTTTGTCTGTTCCAGTAAGACAAGCTTGTACATATGCCTTCAGCCAAGCTAGTCATCTTTCATGCTCTTATCCTTAGACAGATGGCCTGCAGCCCACAAGGGTCCCACCAGGAATACTGCTTCCACTATAGAGGATGGCTGAATTCTCAGATGAAAATCTAAGATGAAGTATAAAATGAGCCCTCTGCAGTTGCTAACATGTTTTCACCTGAAAGCTGAGCTGCTGTATTCAACCCCAGTGAATACAGACAGAGTGCCAAACTCTCATCGGAGCTGTGGGCACGAGAACATAAGCTGAAAGAGAGCACCAAATGATTTAACTCTATAGTTCTAGAAATGTCAATTAGTTGTGACTGCTGAGTGTTCTCCACTGAGAATGCCATGTAGTCTGAAATATTTTTAAATACTTTGTACAATATTGAACTGAACTTTATTGATCAGACTGGCAACTGCCTATGTGTCACATTCTGGAAACTGATTTCATCTATTCTGTGTTTGCAGTGGATGCAAATTCTTTTCTTCTAGAGCCTTCATCATTTGGAACAAGACTGAAAATAATTTGAACAATATGAAGACACTTTTGTTCCTGCTTTACTCTGGATCTTTTAAGAAGATTAGTAGCTATTATTGCAGGCCTATTAAGTTAGAGGAAAATCTTGATCTGGTGTGTCTGTTATCCTTCCTTACTGCAATTTTCCAGGTCTCTGATGCCATGAGAGTGGAAGTGGTGTGGAGGCCCAGAGTCATCTCTGAAGAGCAGTGAAAGCTAAAATCAGTTCTGCCATTTCATGCAATTTCAGACCCCTTTTGCCGTGGGACGTAATTGGAGGAAAAGGCAGATAGTTGAACTGAGTTCTGATAAAAAGTCTTTAAAACTATACAGTGGGGCAGGAAGTTACAATTGCTTGAACACTTTTGACTACACATTTAACCACAGCAATAGCTGATGAAATGTCGGCTGCAACCAGTCCAGCTTTACAGGGCTCTGGCACGAGCAAAGGCAACATCAGGAGCAGTCTCTGAGCTGCATACTATCCCAGGACTGTATCTCTAGTTGGCCTTGTGAGAACTTGTATGTGCAAGCAGAAGGTGCAAGCATAACTTCCTTTGCAGTCAAAATTATATCATGATGGGCAGCCAAGCAAGGAGAATGTCTCGTGCTTCCACCTACCAAGGGATGCTTGCACCATCTAGTCAGTGTACTAACTGACGAATATAGATCACTTTTAAGGGAACTATAGCCTGACAAAATGTGGCATTACTCAGTCTTCAATTTTTCTGTCCCTTGAATGTAGATGTCATGCATTTGACTTTGCTGTCTATTCCCCCACACAAAAATGAGAACTCAGTTCTGTGTAGACCCACCAGTATGTACAAACTGAAGGATTATAGTTCTGAGGATGATGTAAAGTAGTTGTTTTCTAGGACTTACACAAATTTACCAAAAACCACCAAAATGTAAGAATAATTAATTTACAGAACTTCCCTTACTTTGAAGTTTGCAGGTCAAAGTCATACTTCCTGCAGCCCACAGAGTAAAAACACTTGCAGCTGCTTACACCGTATTTTCCTGGCTGCTTGGTAAGGTCCCAGAAAAGGCTGTCAAGAACTTTTTCTATGTTTTCTTCCAACTACTGTCTTGGGGAAGAATGGTTCAGGTGGGTTAGCAGTTTGGATAATTGATTTCAGAAATGTAACAATCTAGCTAAAAATATATCCATCTTTATTCCTCCATAATTCCCCTGTAATAATGCCTTCTGGATTTTCTCTGTTTTCTTTTCAGAGTCATGCACCAGTCCAGAAATGTTAGTCCATCTTGTTTTTAAGAGTGGCAAAGAAAGGCTGTTCAGGCTAGGCCAGAATCTGCACAACATAATGTACTTCTGTCTCTTCAACCAATACAGTAATCCGACTCCTCAATGCACATCTTGGCACCACCTTTCCCTGCACTCAAAGGAGATATGCACAGCTGCCCAGTTACCCACTTAACTTTATGCCATGGTGCCTTCCACATCCCACAGACTGACTCTTTCTCATTAAAAATAAAGGTATTAAGAGATCTGTAAGGAGTCCAAAGTCCCTGTGTGTCTTTCCTGAATGCCTCAGGACAAAGCTGTTTTCAGTGAAGGTTATCCCTGATTTAGTCTTCAGAAAGGCCATAGATAGCCTTCTTCCTACCTGAGTGGCTCCAGGGAATGTCTGTTTTGATAAACCAGGCTGAATGCTCTCGTTTTGATTGCAGAGTTGCAGCCAAAAGCAAAGGGAAGATTGAACCTTCTTTAGCAGCAGGAACTCCAGAGGCTTCTTGCCTGCTATTCAAGGGCACATATCTGGATGCAACCAGAGAATCAGAGATTGTGGGACAAGCACAAGGAAACTCCAAGCACACTAGGGAGAACAGCAGAGGTGAGTGCAGTATAACCACTGTTCTTGCTTCTTGAAGCTGAAAGAAAGTAAAGAGAGCAGTCGTTTAGACCTCTATTCACTGCCTAAAGCTTTTTGCTTTTGCTATCAAAACCTTTGCCCACAAAGGCTATGTTCTCAACTCCATCTATTATTTTGGCTTTGGAGGCACAAACCCTCATTCCTAAATGATTGTTTTGAGCTCAAAGATTGCATTGACACACTGCTGAACAAAGAGAGAAAAGCAAGAGTCCTGGACTGGTGGTAGACTCACAGAAAGGCAGGGATGTGAAACAGGCCTTATGAGATATTCAGCCACAGAGTTCTCTCTATAACCAGGAAACTCAGTGTGTTCTTTGTCAAAGGATACCTTTTCTCCCTGCCGCCTCAGGAGAGAGGTCACTGCTAAAGTGACAGTAGCTTTGTTTCTCAGATTGCCAGAGCTAAGTCTAGAAGTAGTAGCTTGACAGAGTAGTAGTGGAATAAAGCCTAGAATAGTCCTGAGGCTTGAAGTGTAGCAGCATTGCAAGACACCAGCAAATGGTGTAATTTGGTTCAAGCAAATCTCACCCACTCTTGCAATAACAATGTGGGGGACCCAAAGACATGAGTCCTACAACATCCCTGACACGACACTTGGAATAAATGGGGGCTGCAAAGAACCTTGAGACCTGCTGTTGATTCATCTTTAGTGAGCTGTGGGGTTGTCCCATGTTACACAACAAACAGGTAAAAACTGGGTCTAGTGGATCTCATAGGCAAACACAAGAGGTGAAGTACAGGTTTGGCCTTGAGTGTGGCTCCGTGCAAGTGCAGCTGCTGGGGGCTGCCTGGGGCAGTGGAGACCACCCTGTCCTGTGCCCCTTTGCATGAGAGCCTGTGTACAATACCTTCAACCAGCTGGCACTGGTACTTGCTGTAGTTCCCCACAGAATGCAGATGCAGCCGGTTACCCTGCTGGGTTTGAAGGAAGCTTTTTACAAGAAATATCTCATAAGGGGGAATGAGGACTTCCTTCTCAAATGTGTGGTAAGAAAAGCCGTGCATAGCTGCTCCCAGGCAAGTAGTCACTGTGAACAAAGTCTCATTCCCAAACTTCTGGGCTTCATTCCTGATGTGGGAGGTAGAAGTGAAACGGCCAAATCGCACCCTGCTGCCTACCTTGGCCTCAATATATAAGTCCTTTACACCCCTGTGTACCTGGTAACACTTATGTTCCCCCATGCTGATTTGCCATTCCTTCAATATCTGGATAGCAGTTGTTAGGTAGAAGTGAAAATATTTAAAGCTGAAGTTGTGTCTGTAGTGCTCTGGAGAGATTCCTGCTGTAGATGTAGCCCAGTTCAGCTGCGAGTGCAGGGAGGAGTTCATGGTGTAAGCCATGAGAACTGTGGCATGGCTGTCACGCATTTCCCTCAGCAGACCTACAGGGCTCTTTAGCAAAGCCTTCTGAGCCTTCTTCCAGAGACACAAGTAGTCCTTGTTAGCAGCTATTTCCTTTTGAAAATAGTCTCCTCGTTCCAGTTCTTCCATCATCTCCTCTCTGCATCCCAGATACTGGTCATCAAAGGAATGCAGAGCCATATCCATCAGGGTGGGGGACGCTGCCTGCAACATAAAAGCAAATTAAGATTAGCATCAGAAGTGCAAATTTCTTGTGTACCTTTGCAGATGCAAGCCAAGTTTTTCTCTAACCTTTCCTTGCCTCTTTGTCATTATTGGCAGAGCAAGCAAGGTAGGTAGCAAATCTTTAGCAAAACCCTCCTGAGCAACCTCAGGTTATTGCCTGTACACCACCACAAGCACATACAAGTCAGGATGACAGATTTCTTATTTGATATGGATGTACTACACTGAATCTCCAGGAGCATTAGTCAATTTAGATAGTCTGGAAAAGGAAAGATTCCATGAGATCTACTCATACTCCATGAAATCATCTGGCTGCAAATGGGAGGAAAATTCCAACCACGTAGTTAAAAAAAATTAAGACAGGTAAGAAATGGAGTAGAGGAACTGAAAGCAGAAAAGTTAAAACTTAACCCAAAACTCCTTAAAGAACATGTTTCAAATGGAAAAAAAAAATTCTGTGTTATAAGCGATTTCATTATTTCAAATAAAGAGCAATATTTACCTCTTTTACCAGTATTTGTGAGAATATCAGCAACAGGAGGCTGCCTAGTGTCACCAGCTTCCCAGAGTCCAACCAAGACACTGTAAAGAACATTTTTTTTAAGGAAAGGTAATTTGCACCTCTTTCTTCCTGGTTTTCCTTGAACTGGAAAATTCTGCAGTTTGTAATTTGCACTCAGGTTTTGGTGGCTGTTCTTCAACCAGAGATCATTTGTATAATTCTCACTGCAATTCAGAAGTCATTAATCAATCCAAGCAGACAATTTAGTGGTAGAAATGTGCCCAAAATCCATAAGGAAGTGTCTGGTTGCACCAACTTCAGCTGGCATGGGTGTCCATCGCCTTGACAGTTCTTTTGATTCCAATGTATTTGTTGTTGTTCTTGTAAAAAGGAAGAAAACCATGGCTTGGAGAAGTCTAAGGCACTTCTCCTGAGGAGTGGTGTGTCAGGGTGACGGCTCCCTGGTTAAGAGTTTAAAAGCCCATTTAAAGAAGTTGACTCTGATAAAGCCAAGACAGAAATGCAGGGTAGGCTGGGATCCCATCTGGAAGCAGCGATAACCTAACTCTCCTTCTCCTCCTTATCACCCCTCCTTCTACTCATGTGCTGCCAATCCTACTCTTACAGCACTGCAGAGTGGCACTTCGCTGGACTGTTTACACTGACACAGGCAAAATGAGTGTGTAAATGCAGATTCTGAGCTGAGACAAACCCTTCTCTAGCAGCTGCTTTCTAGACACCCTTCCAAATACTGGCAGTGAGTTATTCATCCAAAGAGCCCCATGGCCTTTGATAACTCTTCTGTATGGAGAAAGAGCCAAGAACTGTCAAGGCTTTGGTTCTGTCTACAGAAAACTGAAGCCCATTTTTCATGGCCTGATAATGATAGGCTGGGTGAGGGGGCACATCCAGACATGGAATGATTCCCAGGGGTAAGGGAGGTTTGAGAAGCTGCTTGGATTCTGTGGACAGAGCATCTGCAAAATATTACTGAGATAGGGTGGGAGGTGGCATAAAGGTTTCATAATGGGCTCCTTTCAAAGGAGTTGCTGCTGCTGACAGTATCTGCAGTCCCTGGCAACATGAAATGATGCCATGAAGTGCCATGAAGTGATGGATGCAGACTACCTAGTTCTCCATCCTGGAATGTCTCTGTTATCTTGGGCTGTATTTCAGAAAGTGGTTGTTTGACTGCTAAAAGTGAGTCCACAGGAGGGCTCACGAATTTATTCAGAGGCAACTCCACCTTTGTTTGTGTAGAGATAAAACAGACCTAAAGTGAGACTAAGGCTCCTTTGGAAGCTTGGCAGTCATGACAAACACCCCCACTAAAATGTCAATTCAGCTGCATATAATCCATTTGTAAATTATGTCCCTGGTTTTCCCCTCTGACCTGTAAGTGAATCCTTAGTATGAAGGGAATCAGGAGGAAAGTAATTTGCATTTTCAAACGCTTCAGAAGCAACGCAAGTTATTAAATACAAAAAATACAAAGGCCGAAAGATGGCAGCAGAGGATTTGTGGCGGTGCTTAGCGCTGCATTAACCAAGGGACAATCGAATTCCTCCATTTCAGCAGTAAATTTGTAACGTGATCTGAGTGCTCTGATCCCCAAAGGTCATGACTTCAGCTCATGAAGAGATCTGATGACACAGAGCAGATGACATAATGGAGGCCTCCGGGTGTAACTTTATTTGCCTGAAAAAAATATGTACTGAAAGGGAGAGAAAAAATATAAAACTAACAGAAAGATGCAAATAGAGACAGGAAATTTTTTGTGCTAACAAAACCATACAACAACAAAAACACGCCTATATTATTAGTACACTGTATATTAGGATTCTGCTAATCTCTCTAGTATTTTCCCAAGCAAAAATTTCACTGTTTTCAATAAAGCACTCTGTAATTTTTTACTAGATGGCATTCAGAGGAGAATTTTACTGTGAGCAGGGAAGCCCCATTAGTTTATGGCAATAGAGGAACCGGTCACAGGCATTTGACAAAGACATGCAGAGATATTAATTAAGTGTCTTCTCCTTGGCCAAGATCAGCATCACCAGTGCAAGCCATAGAAGCTTGCCAAGCAAGGCTCACACTGGCAGCATCTCTGCAGACTTCTCTTGTGTCCTTACTGCAGGACAAGGCTTTTCAGAGAAAAGCTGATCTGGGTGAGTCAGGCAAAGCCTGGTCCTTCTCTCCCTCGGTGTCACAAGAGTGTTGAACCTATGACCTATATTGCAATGTCATAATTTCTGATTCACTCTGGGGCATGGGAAAGGAGAAGGAAGCCTCATGCACTGGGCTCCTGCTCCTCAGGGTTCACAAAAGCAGGCTATGTCTTCCAGGCATCTCTTTTGCCACAGGTAAAGGTTGTGCAGAGGAACAGAAAGAAACAGCACACCAACCCAGTTTCCATAAGCAGTATTTATTGCAATGAGCAGCTGAGGATGGTTGTACCACATGTAACCAGAGAGATTTGGTTTCTGCCAGTTTCCTGAGCATCTGCAGTTCCTGTCCTTGGAGGTGTGATCTGCTGTCCACCTCTCAGGGAAGGAAAGCTGACAGAGTAAATCAGGAAGGTTATGCACAAAGTTGCTAAGGTATAATATTAATGCCAGAGGACAGAATGAAGTAGTGCAGAGGAAAGACAATATGTAGATAAAAATACACATACATTTTATATGTATATTTATCTATATTTAGCTACCAATTGTCTTGAATAAACCAAAAACTGGCCCAATTTCAATCCATTATTGAACCAATTTTCTTTTTTAAAAAGCTTTTTATAAACATTTTATAATGTATATAGCTTTCTTTTCTTCTTTTTTTAATTTTTTTTTAACTGTTTAAGTACTTCTAGTTTCAAGCAAAATGCAAAAGCAACAGAGGAGAATAGGTTTATTTGGTTTTTTGGGGGGTTGGTGGTGTTTTTTTTGGTTTTGTTTGTTTGTTTTGTTTTTTGTTGTTGTTTTGGGGCTGTTTGTTTGTTTGTTTGTTTTTGTTCTGCTAGGTATTTTTATTTTTACTAGAAGCTGGTTGGAAAAAACAAAACCAAAATACAGAACCAAGAGAATTCGAGGTCTTTTTTTACAGTCATGAAAAGCAGCACACAAATGCAAGGGCTGATCTAAAGGGACTCCTTAAACACACCTTTTGGGATTTATTTATTGTTGCTATACAGCAAATTTTATGACAGAGTAATCAGAAGAGTGTACCAGAAGCTGATTGCTATCTATGCAAGAGTATTTGCACACTTCTACCTTTACAAATGATCCTACTGTGGTGCATATTTAATGTGATTATTCTACATGAAAATACTGAACTTTCCCACTAATTGGAAGAGGAGGCAGGTGTTCTTCCTTCTTCACAGTGAGCATCCCAGGATCAGATCCATCACATTTACACAGAACATGACATTCTTCTTCCATAGTCCTCCTGTATTTTGCAGAAGAGGATAAAAGATCTAGTGATTTTTTTCTAAGGCATGCAGTGGTTTTCTTTAAACTAATCCCTATTTTCCACATATTGTGTGCTGGGGATTCAGGTGGAAGGAAATAAGACAGAGTCTTCTGGTAAAGCTCAAAATAGCACAAAAGATGTGTGAAGAGAAACTTTATTGATGAAAAGAAGAAAGTTAATGGAAGCTCAACAAATGGTATAATCCCTGCCTTGGTGTTCCAGATGGTTGGGAGATAACGACAGAAGATGCCAGTCCAGATGCTTTCCTTCCCTCCTTCCCAACCACAGCTTCTTTCTCCTGTGGGGTTTGGAGTGTTCCAAGGCAAACAAGCATTCCAAGCCTTCCCATCCTCAGTATCTCCCAAAGAAGTGGTTGTAGGCCAAAGCAAATCCCACTTGGTCAGAGAGATAGTCACAGGGGGGGTAGTTTTCACAGCGCTCATGCATCTGCTCCATCGGACTTTTATAATACTCCAAGTACCTGCAGCAGACAGAGATGCCATTCTGCAGTTTCAGCCAATGCAGTTGGAGACAGTTCATACACCTGACACTGACATGAAGGAAATGATCCTCTGAAGCAAAACTACTTGCAATCCTCCAGGGAGACCCAACAGGGGACTGGTTATGCTGAGTTAAACATCTGCTTACTCAGGGTTAAGCTACTTGATCAATGCTGGGAAATATGGGATTGAAACCAATTTAAATCAATTGCTCTTGAGGTTTTATCAGCTAAGGATATCACAAAAGTTTTAAGGATTTGGCTTTTTTTTTTTAATCTCGTTCCCCACCTACACAGGATTTTATTGTTGTTGTTGTTATTTATTTAATTATATATCTATTTTATTATTTCCTGCTTACCTTTATTTTTGCCCATTAGACATTATTATCCTTTAGCTTAAATGCTTGCCATTTCTATTGTAGACAGGAGCATTATCCCCATGTAGTTTTTTTTTCTTTTCTTTTTTGCTAGGCTAAGAAGGCCCAAAATTTTTAATCTCAGGTATACACTTTGGATGTCATTCTCAATTCCTCTTCTATGTTTGGTTAATCTTTCCTGAAGACAGTACACACCACCACAGAAATCCCACCAGTACCTCATGAATTTTTACTTTATTTCTGTATTGGAAACAGTAGCTTAACAACCTCTTCCAGGAAATGTATGAAGAACTTCCTTGCATTACCTGAAATTTCTCAAATAGCTGGGATTTCTCCAAATCTTTGTGTCTACTTTCTGCACAAGATATGTTCTACAGCTTCAGAAAGAACAGCCAATCTGATCTAGCCTTATGCCTGCAACAAAGCTGTGCTTTCTCTGTGGGAAACCAGAGGCAATGACCAAGGCTCTATGATTCTCATTATCCTAAAAATTGGTCCTGATGACCCTGTAGGTTGGAGCAGCTTCTGACTTGTATTCTCCTGTCTCCATAGCTAGCACAAGTGATGCTGTCTTTCTTCCTGGGAGGAATACTAGACTCCAGCTATGAGCCTTCAAATGTCTTTTAATGAAAAAAAGAATGGAAAAAAAATTCCATTACTGAATGTCTCCTACAGCCTTTTTCCTTCAGCACATGAGGGTAATAACATAGCTCTACAACAAAACAATGCCTTGCCATGCCCTATGGCCTTCCCACCCCCTCTTCAGCACAGGTCCAGCTCTCAGCCCAGCTCCTGAATTGTTACCATTCGTAAGGGCTGGATCTCTTCTTCCTCTTCACAAAGGCATTGGCGACCTCTTTTTTAATCTTGATGCCTGCCAAGAGAGAGCACAGCAGGTTAGAGACACAGCACACACAGACCAGTCCAACCTCTGAAAAGAATCTACTTTCTTCACAAGCAAATGACTGCCACAAACCATCCTAATGGTCCATTCATCTCTCCCCATCCCACTGTCCACTCAAAGCTCCCTCCCCACTGCAGCCTTCATATCTCCATGAAGCAAGGGCTTTTTCTGTCATAAACTCCATTTCCTTATCACACAGCATAATCTGAGTCTGCAGCAAATGTGCTGAAGGCATAAAATATTAATAAGAAGAAAATTAGGAGAATGGCACCCTCTCTCCCTGGGCTACTTAATTTTAGAGTTTGGCTTCTTTTTTGTGTCTGGACTCTGACTGAGAATGATGTGGGATCCCAACCAGAAGACCTTAAAGCACCTCCAATGAGCCATGAGCAACAGGCAACACACAGAAATACCAATGCTCACATGTACAGAGTTCTGTGAAAGGTGAAGAGTATAAAACAGTGACAGTAAATATCACCCAGTGAGAAATACACCCAAGATGTAAAAACATCCCAGCATTCAGAACTCGGAGAACATAAGAGATGTTTCAGCCATGAGAGCATTTGCCCCTGCTCTCCACTAACACATCATGTCTGCACAGTTGCTTCTTTGCTCCCTTGATTTGTCGTTGTGCAAACACCATGGTGCTGTGAAGGACCCCACAAACACCAGGTACAGGCACCTCCCAGCCCAAGCCAGGGCTCAGCACAGCACAGCCTCGCTCCATGGGATGTCCCACAACAGCAGAGGTGTGCACAGGTGCTGGTACAGCAGCAACACAGGCAGCAGCACACCAATAACCTTTCAGCATGGAAACTGCCAAATTGTTGCTGTCTCTGGGGAAAAAAGATTCCAAGACCTCTGCCTTTGGGGAGATGGTGGGGTTTATCCCTTCCCTCATCATCATGGAGTGTTTGGCTGTATTTCTCTTTGGATGTGAGAGGTATCCCATCTCTAGCAAACAGAGGTTTAGTCTGGATCAAAATACTGACTACACAGAAACTGCCAGTTAATGAATTGTCAAAAACTACCACTTTTCCCTGAATAGTCTTTACATCTTTTTTTCTCTTTCCCAATCTGTGTTTGTATTGGCTCACTGGAAAAATACCAGCTTTCATGCTTCTCAGCAGCAATGTTATCCTTTAAAGTGTGAGAAAGGCAAGACATGAGAGAACAAAAAGGACTTTCCATACAGAATTTTGCCAGGATCAGCTTGCTGCAAAAGTTGTGAACAGCCCAAGGTGTACAAATCCCAGCATCCCAGGTGACCTTAGAGGAGGGACTGCAGCCCTCAGGAGTAACCAAGAAAGTCCCCCTCTTTCAGGGTTTCCTTGTTGCAGGATTTGGCAGGGATGGCACAACCCATTGATGTGGGCAGCTTCTGCTCTCAGAACAGCCTGGGGATGAGCAGTCACTCTGGGCAGGTCTCTGAAGCCGGGTCAGAGCAGGGAGACTCCACCAACACAGCTCTGTTTCACAGGAGGCAGGTGCATCTGTGCCTTGCCAGGGCACGGCTGGTGGGCTCTGGCGCCTGGGGCAGCAGCAGGGACAGCGCTGCCCTCGTGTCACCTGCTCACACCAGAGGGGCTCTGCTTGCTGCACATGCTCCTGCACCTCCGGGACTGCATTAGGGAGCAAAAGGGGAGGAGTTAGAGAGAGACTCAGCATGATTCTTGTTCAGCCCTTACACCTATCAAAGGGAAGAGAGAAGGCAGATGCAGGAGAATGAAGCTGAGCATCAGTCAGAATTATATACTCACTGTCAGCGCTGAGAGATCCTGAGGGTTCTTTGGGATCTGGAAGGCAGACAGACAGACAGAAAGGAGTCTGCTTGTGAGTCCTTCTATGCTTGTGAGTCGTCCTCCTCTGTAACTGAATCCCACCACTGACTGGCCAGATCCAGCTCCCCCCACTTACACAGAAGGTCTGTTTCTTCCAAAAGTGGTTTTAGAAATACCCACCATTTAGACAGACACTAAATGATAAACCAGTTGAAATCTTAAAGATATTAAAATGTTCAAATTCTCTGCTGCAATTCAATATGCAACTGAGGTGGGGGTGAGCGGGTGTTGACCAGTGGAAGAAAATGCCCAGCAAAAGATGGAGGTCTCTGTTCCCAATCCCTCTCTCATCTGTGACTCTCCAACAGAGACCTGAAGCTGTGCAATGACTGGTGCTGCATCTCCTCCCTCCCAAAGCTCTGTGTTTCTCCCAGACTGGCGGGAGGCTGACAGCAAGCTGAAGGGTTCAGCAGTGCTCTGAGAGCCTTCCTGGGAAGATGTCTCCTTACCTTCCTCACAACAGCAGAGTGCTGCCAGGGCCAGAGTCACCATCAGCAGTGCCAGCAGACTCCTCATGTCTTCTTTGGCTGTGCTAGTCTCCCTAACCTCAGAGCTTTCCTGGAGGTTATTGAAGTTCTCCGGGGCTTGCTTTTGGGCAGCAGTTTATATCCTCTGATTTCTTGGAGACATCAGGGATCTGGCTTGTGTTCCTATGTCTGTACTCCAAAACAAAGCCCGTCCTTTGGGCTGGGATATACTGGGTCCTGGCAGTCATTTTGGCATCCATCTCATGACTCAGGGCATTTCCAAGAGATTTTATCTGAGGTTTTGAATGGTGTTGTTGAAGAAAAACAACTGGATTTTAAAAAATCATTTTTCTTACAAACTTGAAAGTCATTCAGTCATGCTAGAAAGCCAGAGGAGAGACCAGACCAGCACACACTGAAATAGAGCAATTCTTTTCACGTGATGGAGGTCTCTCATGTGGAGTTTCTCAAATGAGACTGAACACAATGATGACCGTTTCCTCTACCCCACGTTGGCTCATTACCCTGAAGGTAAAGAAACCTGTAATTCAGTTTGCATAGGGCAAACAGTAGTTTTTCAGACAGTTTCATAATTTCACTGAATCACTTTGGAGATGAGATTTTTATACTTTTGAAACTTTGGAAGTTAAATTGAGGGAAGATCTTTATATTTTCCTCCTGGAAATCTTCACAATTTAGAAGCTTTATTTTGGCTTCTCTTGTCTAATAATCAATTAAACATTTAGACTCCAAAATGTTTTATTCTTCAGGGCCTGAGTGGTTAAAGTTACTCGGTATGGCAAGAGCCTTGCATGGGCTATGTGTCAATAACCCCATGCTCCCCAAACCCACTACCCAAGTTACCAAATCCACATCCCACAAAAGCATAGGAACTGCAGAATCACAGAATAACCTGAGTTGGAAGGGACTCGTCAAGTCCAGCTCCTGGCCCTGCACAAGACTCATACCCTGTACCTGAGAACATGGTTCAAATTCTTCTTGAGCTCTGTCAGGGTGGTGCTGTGACCACTTCCCTGGGGAGCCTGTTCAGTGCCCAACCACCCTCTGGGTGAAAACCCTTTTCCTGATATCCAGCCTAAACATTCCCTGACACAGTTCCAGCTGTTCCCTTGGGTACTATCACTGATGACCAGAGATAGAGATCGGTGCTGCCCCTCCACTACCCCTTAGGAGGATGTACACTGCAATGAGGTTTCCTCCTGGCTGAACAGACCAAGAGACCAACTTTGGGTAGTTGTTTTGTGTTTTTTTTTAAATCAAGTGTGCTTATTCTTTCTGGTGTAGGAGAGATATAATCTTCCTCCATTTCATATCTACTCCTCTTCAGACCCACGTGCAGGATTACAGAAGTAAAGTTTAGGAGGTTCCCAAGGAAAATCAGAGCTATTAGGGATTTTCCCAATTCTTAGAAACACTGTCTTTTAGCTTAGAGAATTTTCAGGATTAAAATAAACCCCAATTTTTGTCCCTGTTAACTTTTCTACAGTCCAGGAAAGTTGAATATATGTACTAATGACATCCAGCAAAAGGTCTTGTATATATATTATTCCAGCAAAAGAGCAACAGTTAAAAAGTAAATAAACATCTAAAAATAATAGGTATTCTAGGAAAGTTATGCTTCCAGATGAATACTTGAAATAATATAAATATATAAATGTACAATTCTAGTAATCCAAACAGCTTTATTTATCCTCCCATCTTTTCCCAAGCCTTCTAAACAGCATGAAGTCTCTTAAATCTGTTTGGTTGCTGCTTGTGCTAATGAAATCCCACAGAAATGTCTGGTGTTTTTCATTATTTATGCTGGTTAACTGGGGATTGGAATCACTGGATATTTCTGGACACAGACCCAGACAGCACTAGACCTTGTGCCTTCTGTTGTGGTGGTGTCACTGTATCAAGTCAAACCCAGACACTGCAGACTTGTTTATTTTAGCATATGTGAGTTTGCTCCGGTTGGTGATCACAAGATTCACCTACTTGAGATCATAGGGAACAAGTGTGTGTGAATGCACCTAATCTGTACAGGCTTTTTCCTTAAAATTATTTCTCTCTCATTTTTTCCTCTGGACAAAACTTTAGTAACTGTCAGGGTGGAGTTTCCTATCAGAAGTGTTTTCAATAAATAAATCACATTCCTTTCCAAAATTCAGTTTCAAAGCTGGCAAACCTTGGAGTATGTTTTGGAAGGAGAAGCATGTTTCTAATGGGCCAGGTAGATTTGGCTCCAGACTTTGTTTCAAAGATTAGTCAACAATGTGATACTTTATACATCACAGACTTTGATTGCATGCCATGAATCGTTCCAGCTTCCATAATTTGCAGGTGCCTGTGTAAGCCTAGAGAAGTGAATGCTGAAACCATCTGTGTTGAGCTGAGGTAGATGTTATGTCTCCTACACAAATCACACCAAAGGGTGTCCCAGCTGCTGTGGCTGCTGTCAAGCCCAAAGCAGCACGGAATTCTCAGACACGTCAGCACTGGTGCTTTTTGGCCTGGGGACAGGCCCTGGTGATGGTGAGCAGAATGCAGCCATACTCACTCCTCAGAGGTCCAGGAGGGGCTCAGTAACTTGCGCGCAGGGTCAAGCCACATCTTGATTTCAAACAATTTGTGAACAGTCAAATGAAATTGTTCTGTGTGAGCAAAGTTGGGCCTGACCCCAAACGTTGGATTTCTTTTTTCTATTTATTTACCACCAGGAGCCCCTCTGCAGCTTCACTTTCTGCAGCTTTCAAGTGCTACCAGTGTAGTTTCAAGTGGAAGGGTTTTGAAAGGGATTGCAAAGGGAAATACAAGTTAAGTCTGGACCACACACTCCTTTCTAAAGGAGCACCTAACATCAGGACCTGATGGTAACTAGATAAACAAGAGGCAGTTTACAAGATTTTTTTGTCACCAACTCTCACCCTAACTTTGTTTTATGATTAAATAGGTGCTTTCTCGATTTTGTTTCCCCAGCTGAGGAAAGACTTGATTTTCAAAAACTGCATTTGTATTCTGAACACACCACTGTTTTTAGATTAAGACTGGGAGCTGAAACTGTCCAGTGACCTCTGAAAGAAGCTACTTGTAGAACCTGGAACAAGAACATTATAGGTTCCATAGCCATATGCTTGCAAGGTGATGATGTTTTTCCCCATAATCTGCAACAGAATGTATGATACACAGATTCAGTTCCTTTATGGAAAATTGCATACCCCCCTTCCAAAATACTGTGAGTCATGAGAAGATAGTATCAAACCAGCAATTTATTTTGTAGTAAACACCCACATCCTGAACTCTCTGTGATCTCTGCTACATCAGCTCAGCGCTAATTAACACAGTGTAGGAATCCATGGCTACATGGGAGAGAAGAAGCAGGCAGGATAACATACAGGGATACAAGCAACTGAATATGTTTCAGAGCCATTGCAATTTTGGGGAGGATACCCTGGACTCCAGGCCCCAGGGTGGGGACAGGTCATTCTTTACTTGGTCCTCCTCCTCCCCCCAAAATAGTGCTTGTAAGCAGCAGCGTAGCCATGGCGAAAAGCGTACATTTCACAAGGGTAGTAGTCCTCGCAGAGCTCCCTCTGATGCTCCTGGGGTGCCTTACTACGCTCCCTGATCCTGTAAAGGTAGGAGAGAAGAGGGGTAAATGCTGAGATCTTAAATATCTGCCTACAGCCCTTTCCTGTTCCAAAACTCCCTGCTTGGATTAAGGATCCACCATTAGAGTCCATCATCCAGCTACATGGTTCTTAGCATGCCAGCTTCTGTGCTCACCATACCCAGGGACTACAGCAGGAATGTTTTGCCTCCTCAGGCAACCTTTTATTTAGGGGCTAAGTAAGGTGGTGGGGAGAGGGGAATGGCTCCTGTCTCAGCTGGAGGAAGCCTTCCCTAGCCTGCTTTCTTCAGCTCTTCTGCTCGTTCCCAAACATATACATAGAAAAAAATACCTGAAATAGGTCACCTGGTACTGAGGAGAAGGTTTGTCTTATGCCTCGCCAAGAGATTATTTCCGTATTTCAGTCTTTATTTTCACAAGCCTTGAATAAGGCATGAAATTGGTTACACCTGTATTTTATAAGTGAGGCAAGGAGGCCCTCAGATGACCCTTTGATTTAGAAAAAGTCATGCAAGTTCTGCATGAAATCTGAGAACTCGAAAAAGCTCTCAAACTGATCTTTCTTTCCGACCATCCCACATTAATTCTCTCTCCTTCTGTTGGTGCTTCCTTCAGAAAAAATTTTCAGTCTTCTCAGCATGTGACATGTCTCTAAATCTAAGGACATGCTTTCTGTTATCTGAATTCTTACTTTTCCTGGGTTTGGGGAATTAAAAAGTACCTCACATTAAAAGAGGGACTGAGGCTTCTCACAAGTCACCCTGGCTGCCACCCCTGCTAACAGCCTCTCTTGGCAAGGAGGAATCTGTCAAGCTCAGCATCCTGAGGCCATGGCATACCTCTCCTGAGTGATGGCTCTTAGTCTTGTGTCAGCTTGTATGAAGTCATTGGCCCTTCGCCTGTTGAGGAAGGGATCTGAAAAGGCAAGGGGTTATTCAGACTGGCACTTTTTCAATGCCAGATTTCAACAAAAACTGGCTTCCTCCTTTATAACAGCCTCCTTGTCTCCCCTCCCATGTACAATTAAATCCAAGACCTTTTAATATTCCCTCCTGTCCCCTGGCTGGTTCATGTATAGGCTCTCTCAGTGGGTAATGCAGCCTGTACAGAGGTGCCCATGTTGGTCGTGTTCTGATATTATTCAAATAACCCAGAGGAATGATACTGTGATTTTGCTGCCACAGTCCCTCTGATTGAGTGGAGCTTGCCCAGAACAGGTAGGCACCAAGCTACACAGACCATGGGACATCTGAGCACTCTCAAAAGAACTACAAGAACTGTGAAATTGTGCACAGGAAGGGCATGAGTGATTCTCTCTGCCTCCAAAGTTAGACAGTCATTGAGAAGTTTGTGGGGCAGTTTTGGACTGAGGGGCCCAAATGTCCTTTCTGATTTTTTTGAGAAACATCACAGTCCTGTTGCAGAGGTCAGGAGTCTATGGATGTCATTTGGCTTCCATATGTGCCTTTGTGTTGCTGACTATCTGCTTTGTGAAATCCTTCTTCCAGATGTCCTAATGTCCTAATTTCTTTTTCATTTTGATTCACCTGTTCTTTAACCTCTCCAGGATATTGCTGGTTCCAAAGTGACACCCTTCACCCTTTTCATGCTTTTCCTGTGACACTCTCTCTCCCTCTTCCAGCCAAAGGATCCCTCCTATTCACACACCATGCCTGCTTCCAAGGTGCTTAGAGTAAGGCTCTCCTTGTACTTCAGGGAGAATAAATTCTGTACATGGCTTTCTACAGTGGCTCTTTCCATGCTCATCGTAGAGCTTTTTGAGCAATGTCCTTTTCTAGTGTCAGTTTGGTACATGTAACAGAGACCTGAGCTCTGTTCTCAAAATTTGTTTTCCAATTCTCATTATATTCTATGCAAAATAGTGGTATGAGCATGTGCCAAAACATGTGAAGTCTTCTTTTAACTCTCTCCCTTTTCATTCTGAAACTCCATCACTCAGTAAATTCAGTTTCCCTGGGCTCAGTTGTTCTACCTATTTTATCCCTAATAGGAGTATGAGTAAATTATCTTGGACATGTCTGTAGCACTCTGCAAATTCAATAAAATAGTAAAAAAGTCTCTTACTGAGATACTCATGGGATTCCATGCTCTCATGGGACTCTGTGGAAAGAAAGAATGAAACATGTATTATGACACTGTGTTGATGGGATTCAGTATTTCATGTACCACAGATCAACAGAATACACACAGAAATCAGAGAAGCCAGGTTTTAAGGCACATCTTTAAAAGGAAGAGAAAGGGATCAGTGGTGTGACCTAGAATTGATATGAGGAGGTTAAAGTGCTCAGGAATTTAATAGACAGCTACCTGGTGATTTAGTCAGTGCTTCCAGACTCACACTTGGTCATCCAGCCTGATTCTCCAGCACAGTTCTTCACCTTCTGCTCCTGACACTACAGTGATAGGATACCAATTTGCCTTCAAAGCTTGCATGTGTTCTTAGAGAATGGATTAGCACAGTGAAATACACTTGAATCTTGCATGAAGCAGCATCTTAATTCCACCAATATGGAACTGTGTGCCTCACCAGGAAAAGGGGATGATATTACAAAAGTAAAAAGGAATATCTTCCCATTAGCAAGGAATAATTAAGAATTACCACACTTATCACAGTTCAGACAACAGCAGGACAAAAAGAGGAGCAGTCTGTGAGGTGAGCTGGAACAAAGAGGAAGGGTTTGAAGCATCCTGGACCGTGAATTCCAGTGACTGGCAGTAACAGTTCTGGATCAGGCCTAGGAGGATCTAACACAAGGGTAGGAAAGCAGGCAAGAGATCAAGTTAAGGGCAAAGAAGACACAAAGTTAAATAACAAACATCTGAACAGACCCAGAAATGTCTGCAGGTTTGGAGTTTTCATTCTACCCAGTAATAAAGGTCACCTACCATAGGAAGTGGCAGCCACCACCAAGACAGCCAGGAGTGTAAGGATGACGAGAGCGCGCATTGTGCCAGTGCAGGGACGAATCTCTCACTCTGTATTTCTCACTGAGTTTTGCTTTCTTCTAACTGAGGGTAGCTGGAGATCCTGGGCTGACTGCAAAATTAGCAGTGGAATGTTTATTATGAAAACAGAGCTAGGAGGAAGCCCATGAAAGAGCCTGGGCAAGGTGACAGCTAGCTGGTACACACTCTTCTTGGAGCTATTACAAAACATCCTCTATTAGCAGACTGGATTAGGTTTTGGGAAGGAAGGGGCATGCCCCCTTCCTCTCATAGCTCAGGCCTGGGGGACATGATCCAGAGGCAAACATGTCACTAGCACTCCATACTCAGAAAAGCTGGCCTAGGCAAGTGGAAGGAATTTCACAGGCTGCCAGGGGCCCAAAGGCAGAAGTGTGTGTTGAGCCCAAATATGAATGTTTGTTTTTCTGATTTTTCCTCTGATCTGCTCTCTTTGCCCTCAATATATTCTGTCTGGATACAACCAGCCCAAACACTTCTGTCAGCTTTGCCGATGGAGACATGGAGCATGAAGCTTCAAACATTCCTGTCCCACTCAGTCCCCCCCTCTCCAGCTGCCCTCTGCTGCAATGCCAGCCTGCCAGCTATCAGAGAAGGAATACAACCCTGCTGCCCCTTTTCATCTCCTATTTTATTGCTTCAGAAGTGACATGCAGCAACCTGAAAGAATCCCTCTGCTGGTGTGATCATGTTTTTTGCATTGAGATGACAGCAGCACCCAGAGCTCTATCTTTGAAGGCTCTCACTGTGGTGCTGACCCCAGACTCCTCTTCCAGTCCAAAGGACAGCATCTTGGTGGAGTCAGAGGCAAACATTTCCCTCTTTGGTCTAGCACTAGCAGTCCTTGCCTCATGGGCACCAAAGGCACATGCCAACATAAGGCTTTTCATCTGGGATGGATCTTCAAGGCCAGCAGTCTCAGAGAGAATTACCTTGTCTTTTAACATCTAAAAGAATTTGACTAGATCCAATATCATGGGCAGCAGAGATGGACAAAACATCAGGTGTTCCACTCTCCAACTCTTGGAACAGTAGAAAGCAGTAAAAGAGAAAGGAGTTACAGAGATGGCTATCCCTGCTGAGTGAAAAGGAAAGAGTTTGCTAGAGACAAGGTAGGGACGGGGGGGGGAGGGGGGGGGCACCCACTACCTGCCAGCCCTCCCCAGGTATCAGTGATGGGGCTGGGACCCCAGACACTGCCTGGGAATGAATCTAAGCCCCAGGAGCATTCTTATGTCTCATCCAAGCTGTGACTACTGCCTGTTTTGTCTATGTGTATATGCAGGTATCAGGATTTCTCACTGACAGGATGCAAAGTGAACACACTCTGGGTGCAGACCATTTTCCCCAAACCACTGTGCCGTTGTCACTGATGTCACCTTCAGAGGTCAATCCATGAAGTTGCACTGAAGGTAACACAGCCAAGAACTGCAGGGACATTTATCCAGAGCCTAACACTTCATCAGTGAGAACTGAAATTCATTGGAAAAAGATTACTCTGGGTTTTGCAATTTACTCTTTCAATGTCAAACTCAGGACCTTTACTTGAAGCCTTCATTCTCAGGAGGAAAAGCTGACCAGGGACTTCAACTTCAGACCAAAGAGAAAGAATTTCTCTTCATCCCTGTTATCCCACCCCATGTGGAGAGCAGCTCAATCCTGCACCATCAAGGCCCCCCCCATACACATCCACTTCTTGCCTGTTCAGTGCTTAGCCTGAAATGAGGAGGAAAACTTGGGGGAAAGCCATAAGTTTGCTATAAATACAAGGTCAAAGGGAACTGAGACTTTGCTGCTGCTGCTCTGTGCCCTGCCACTCCAGTCTCTTTAAGGAAATTCTCTGCTCTGGGATCCTTTTCATTTCTTAGAACTTAGAAGTTTTGGACTTACTGTTGAATGTGGATTTTATAGGTTTCACAATTGTCTTGTACAGTAGCTGCTAAGAAAGAAAAGCACAAGGGAGAAGCTGGAGGACAGACCCCAGTGGGAAAGCAATGGGGCACAGAGAGGAAGATGCTGGGTGTACTTTGGAATGAAAGCAAGGCTGCCCAGTGGGAAACTCAAATGCACTTTCAAGCCAAACCCTCTTTATTTGTCTTCACTCAGGGCAGAGCTCTCTGCTCCCATTTCAGAGGATTCTAATCCTAGAATGCCTGGATCATACTCTGCCATCAACCACAGGAGAACAGCCACAAACACCACTTTAACCCAAATGTTTCATTTGTTACCACAGAAGCAATACATTTTTCAAGGGATGAATGAACATGCCAGCTTCACAGCCCTATTCCAGCAATTCTCCTTCGGGGAATTCTTCCTCTTGCAAAAGTACTCCTTTCTGCTCCCCCTGCACTCCATACTTGCCCAGCACACATCTCCCCTACTCAACAACAGTGGCTGCCCTGGGGGTAACATACCATGCAGCACAGGGAGCCCAATCCCTCTGCTTTGTTGCAGCATCCACTGGTTAGAAGTACAGAAAGGAGCTAAGACAAATTTGCACATGCCAGGAAGATCCCTGTAGACTCACAAATAAAGAAGGGATCAGAAAAGCAGCCTTGATATGTCTGCTGCTGGAGTGGAAAATCACAACACTTCACGCTGTATGAAACACTCCTAACATTTTACAGCAGTGAAGCACCAGCAAGGCAATGATAATAAGCAGCTGTCCAGGAAAAGCAAGGCAGTCCCTGAATACTCACTAAGCTGTCGCTTCCCTGCCAGTCTGCAGCTCTTGTCTCAGGGGGCAGCTCTCCTGGTGTCTTGGACCCTGGACCGAAGAAGAGGGACCTTTTATTCATTAGCATCGATCAGTGACTCCTCCCCTCTCCCACTCTTGATCCACCCCCAGGCTACCATCAGAACCACCTTCTGCCCACAGCCGGGAAGCCAGCAACATCAAAGAGCTGAGCCAAAAGGGAGAGAGCCAGAGCACACACCAGCAGCTAGAGGGGTTGCCAGGTTGCCTTTCTGTGCCTGGGAGCAGTGAGTGGACAGAGATATGGGAACAAGCTCCAGTCTCCTTCTTTGTTGCAAGAACCCACTCAGCTTTCACCCCCTCCTTTTCTGGCTGTCTCTATCTCAAGCTACAGTGCTAACCAGGACACCTGTTCTTCCTCAGGGAACAGTAGGCCAAGAGCCTTCTCCCATCTCATTTCATGCTGCTTTTACAACTCATCCCCCCTCTTAATGGCAGGCTAATATCAGACTGAAAACTCACATAACAAAGGTGTCAGCTCTGAAAACCCCAAAAGTGACACATGCTACACACACACCCAAATCCCTGAAGTGCACCCTCTGCTCACATTGGACTCAGAGCAGTGCTGGGCAGGCCAGGACATGTGACTGCTGGACTGGGCTTTGGGTTTCTGGCCCAAAATGGAAATTATAGCATGTCCATGGAGATAAAGAACCGCCACTGTTTGGACAAAGAACAGTGAGCAGTTCCTGTCCAAGGGTTTTACCTCCTAACAGTGCTCTGTGGGTTTGGGGAAAGTTCAGACTTCTTTGTGGCAACAAGGTACCACATTACTTGTGTCCTTGTACAGGCAGCTGTTGGTCCTCAGCTCCTGAGAACAGCAATCTTGATCTGTCCTCAAGGCAAAGGGCATGTGATCAGGAACCACCTTTGAAAAGGAGTTCAAACAGGAGGGCATTTCTTGTCCTTGTCTACCACCCTTTGGGGTCATCTCAGTTTCAACCCCATGACATCCTGAACCCTGAAAGAAATCAGGACTCAGAAGATCTGGTCACCTTCATCTGCCTAGATACTGGTAAATCATTGGCCCCGGTGCCATCTGGCAAACTCTTAGTTAAGTAGGAGAAAATGGGTGTTAAAACCAAAATGGCAAGATGGTAAGGAACCAGAAAAAATGGGGCAAAAGCTTAAGCAGTGGAAAAGAGAAATTATGAGAAATTGTCCATTGAAATTCTCTTGGGATTAGATTTACTTTACTTCTCTTAATGATGGGCATTAAAAATGAATGCATGTTGAGGAATTTTGTCAATAACACAAAGCAAGAGGGCAGCAGCAGTAAAAAGCAAGTCTGAGATCTCATACAGGATGAAAAGGATGACCTTTAAATCTTCATTAACAGGAACAGAATAATATGCAACAGCACAAGGTCAAGGTCTGCCATTGGCATTAGCAGTAAGAATTCTGCTGTAAATTAAAAGCTCATAAGCTAGAAGTAATTGGGAAACAAAAAGAAGAGCTGTGAACCAACAATCATAAAGGCAAGGACAGAAGATCCTTATCTTACCAGGGAGACCTCAGCAGGATTCCTCTGCATGGCCCAGGCCCTTCATGAAATAATTCTGGTGGGATGTGCTATAGATGAGGACTAAAATATGATTTACACTCACACCCAAAATGACAGACCTTTTCACCATAGCCAGCAGGAGTTGCTAAGCCTCTTCACCTCTGCATTGACCTCAAGGCTTTTCCAGCAGGACAATGCAGTCAGGTTTTGTTTCCAGTAGCCCCCAAGGGCTGTGTCACAGTCCACAGCTCTCATGATTAGGAGAAGTCCCATTTCCAGCCTCTGTCTTTAAAGCCATGATCCACATCTATGTCTCCCTCACTGAGTGCCCAGCTCATGCTAGGAAGGCTTCAGCAGAGTTGCTGAGTGCTCCAGTAAGGGAATAAACCCTATAAGCTCTGCAACAGAGCAGGGTTTCCAAACCCAGTTTGCCCAGAGTATCAAGTAACTAGACTTACCAATTTGGACAGTCCTTTCCAAATTTGCTTCTGTGTTTCAGGCCGTAAGTTAGTCAGCCACCACATGGTCTATGGCTTACTAAGAGATTTCTCAACCTGATAAACAAGTGCTTCTTAGAACAACTAGTTCTACAGCACATGAGAAAACAAGACTTTATTTTTACTTTTCCATTTAGTCCTAAGTAATACCTAGGAACTGGTCCAAGAAGCAAGAATAATTGAGCCACTAAGTAAGAGTGTTTGACTATCCACAATATAATTAAAGTCAACAACCTCATGGAATAAATCGTGCTGGAAACTAGCATACTGACACTAAGCTTTAGAAAGGGAGATGGTTTTTAAACACAGAAGCTAGTCAAAAGACTATGAAATAAAAATAAACAGAACACATTTCAGATATTTAAAGAACTTGATATACATATCTGAATATGTGTTAGCTCTGGAAGCAAACTCATTCAGCCATCCAAAACTAAAAACTAGTTGAAATGCTGATTAAACCTGAGGGGGAAAAAAAAACATTTCAAAACAAGATTTAAAAATTTCTAAAGATTAAAAGAAAGGGGGAGCACATAAACAGGAAAATCTAGTTTCATATCAATCAAACAATTTTTTTCAAAATAACTGCAATGACTAATTTCCACTTTCATGATGGAATGAGCAAAAAAGAGTAATTTCATAACAATTAAGTGATGGGGGTTTTTCCTTCAAAAATATTTAAACACATATCTTTGAAATCTGTCTTGACCTTTCCCCTGAGGAATATTTTGCCCCCAGCATTACAACTTTCTGCAAAAATAACAATTTCCAGTTTGAAAATACATATTGGTTCTAACAAGGTGGATCTATGTGCAGTCTTAGGACTGTTGTAAAAACCACTGTCTGAAGCTCACAAGTAGTGTCAGTCTTCTGTGGGTGGGAAAGCTTCCACACCATCTTACAGCTCTTTTCTTTCATGCTTCCTTCAACATTTTGGGCAGTTTAGAAGCTTCCCTTTCCATCTTACATAATAACTGCCAGTAACTTTCTCCTGCTCATGGATATGGAGTACACCTGCATGCTCAACCTAAAGGATGCCACTCTGGGCTCTGGGACAAATGGTCGCTCAGTATCCCAGGGCTAAGGAGCAGGACTGAAAATAAATATCATTTAAAGGCTCAGATCCTTCTTTCCTGAACAAATTCAGAGGGTGAAAGGATAATTCGTCTTCCACTTACTCTGACTTACAGAATTTGGGCGCCTCTCCACATTAATCATGACCATAAGGAGAAGTTTATAGTTGGTGAGCTGTGGGGGTTCATTGATTGGTTGGTTGGTAAACTGGGGAGGCTTTTAGCACTGCATTATGTTAGTGGTGGCAAAATTAAATTTCATTTACCATATTGAAATTCAGAAATTAGTGTCCAGACATAACCTGTATGCAGCTGTGATACTCAAAGTTACTCCCTGTAATCCATCAAGCTTCAAAACAAAGCCCGGTGTCCTAGAAAAATCTCAGTCTGGCTATGAATACAGGAGCGTTTGGAGTCAGCACTACAGCCTAATGGGAGCTCACTGCTCTCCAGTTCTGCTTGTTGGAAAAAAGTGAGCCTGGCTCAAGATTTCAACTCCAGTGCTGAGCACCCTCCGTGGGATATCACTGAGTTACCTCAAAGACTGACTATCTCTGTTTGGCCAGGACTTGCCAGAGCAGCTGTGTTTGGCTGGTAATAGGAAGTTCATGAGCAGAGAAGACTAAAATTTCACAGAAGTCAGACCAAGGTTATTCAGTTCACTGAATAAAGCAACCAAGACATTTCAGGGCTAAGAGCTAACTCTGTTGCTTCCTTTGGCTTCACCCCCACCCACCCACACATGTCCACATACACTGATCAGCATATTTCTCTTTCAGTCCGGGAAAGAAGGAAGAGACAGGATAATATTAATATTACTTGGATGTTGAAAAAATTGGCGGAAGCTCTTGTGTAAAGATTAAATAACCCATATAAGAAACTTGCATTTCTTGTACTTCAAGAATTCTATGAAAAACAGGGCAAACAAAATGTTCAAACTTTGTCTATATAAACAGAGCACGCTTCTGGGCTGCACTCTTATGGGAAAAGGGAACAGAAATCTCTCTTCTTTTTCCACACCCATCCCCCTTGCTTCACCACATAAACACAAAAATTTCCTGACCTTATTAATTCTTTGGGATCAGATGAGATTTACCCGCCTTATTTCCTGTACAGACATGGGAAGAGATAAGAAAGCAGCTGTGGTTTTGCTCTTCTCATCCATCTGGTAAATAAAAAAATAACAATAATGCTTCTTTTTTTTTTTAACAACATACTTAGGATAGCATCTTAGATCCTGCCAGCCCTTGTGAAGGCAAGATTGGATTGAAACATTTATGTTCTTTCTGTCTTGAATGCAGGTCACTAAAGTATTTACAAGCATCCCTGTAGTATTATATCTGTTTCTTTGCTCTATCTTAGTTCAATATCTAAAGGATCATAAATGTTGTCTTCAGTAAGCAAATAAATTTTTCTGTGGCACGTCAAGCCCGTGGTCGTGGCCTCTGTTGTTAACATCAGATGGAGTACAAAGGAATGCTAGGGAGTGGAGGGAAATACACAATACACAGCTAATTGTGAAATGCTGTTTGTGGCAAGAAGAAAGGCATTCTTATTTATTGAAGGATGAAATCTGATTACTCTTATCTTCTTGTGCATAACTACAAATTATACTAATATTCCTAATATCACATGATAGTTAAATCATTTGACTTGATGACCTTCCTTAATATTAATTTCATACTGTTTATAAACTTTTTGGATTCATATTTCTTTTATGTGCATTAAACTTGGCAAATGATTATTTTTATTAAGAAATGTTGTGTTCACATAAAGCAGGAAATAATTTTAAAAGGAGAAGGAAAGATAAAAGGAATTCAATAAACATTTGGAAAATGTTCTCAGACTTAGGGTGTGATTCCTGGGGTTTTCTGCTGAGGGCCATGAGTTGGACTCAATGATCCTGATGGGTCCTTTCTGACTCAGTATATTCAATGATTCTGTGATAAATCTGATCTTTTAGATTAGTTTCTCCTTCTTCCTAAAATGGCACTGGACTCCAAAACACACCATTCTGCGAGAGGTGTCTGTGTCATTAGTGGTCCCAATTTTCTTCAAATTATAAAAGAAACAATAAAATAATAGAAATGGAGAAAAATAAGAGGTCTGGGTGCAGAAGCACTGGGAAGAAAGGCATAAGAACAGCCCCTATTGATGGAAGCTGGATTAGCAGATCATTAAGATCCCAGCATATTGACACAGATCCTCAGGGGATCCAGACTAGGGGAAGAAAATAAATCACAGTTTAAAACCAGTTAAGTGCTAAAACAAGAGGCAAAGTGCACCTAAGACTTCATAAAATAAAAAAGAAATTAAATGTCTGGAGATGATAGTGCTTAGATGAAGAACAAGATTGAGCTGTAAGATACCTAGATGAGGGGACAAAGGAGGATGAGTTCTAATGATACTCAGAGGTGGGAAAGGATGGAGGCAAAAAAGATGACAGTTACTGCCAACTCCTGCAGGATGCAAAAGACGCATCTAAAATGAACATGTAGTGGCCAAACTAAGAGAAACACTGGAGACATGATGAGAACTCCAGAGCCCATGAATTAAATCGTCTATGTAATTGCAAGAAAGTGGAATAGTATGAATAAATGCCTTCTGGTGCCTATGAATATGTGGTTATGAGGGTGTTAGTCTGAGTGAGTGAAATCTGTGTGGTTTGAAATAAAAAAACCTTTGCTTTCTATAGTGTCTTGCATTGTCCTCTGTTACTTCAATATTGCAACAATAATCACCTCAAAATGGAGTATCAGAATAAAGACCAGTATAAAGTACTGCCTGTATAAAGGCAGTTTAAAGACCTCTTATGATGTCCTCAGTATGGAAAACTTTTTATCCAAACCCAACTCAAGCTGTTTTGCAGTTTTGGAAGTCATCTGCTAGTAATAAGTTTCTTTCAGAGCTCTTTCCATTTTGTCTCATGATCCTTTTAGCCAGGCACTGGAAGGAAAGCCAGGACAGGTGTACAAGAAAAAGAGCAAGACTCCAGTACTACAGGCATGAGGTGACAGTTCATTTCCCCTCAGTTGCTCAGAAAAAGCTGACTAGGGTCTCTTCTCTTGAAATTATCTGTCCTTTTTTGTCTACCTACATGGTAAAGAATGTAATTTTAAGATTCAATACAGATGTCAAAAATCACATAAGAACACTCATATGACTTACAACATGTATCAGTCAGAGAAGTTGCATTCTACTGTTTTCCACAGCAGAATATTCCTTTAAAGACTTTTGCCAACAAAGACACTTTTGTCCTTCCTGGTCTTTAACCAGTGTTTTTTTTTTTTTCCCTCTGTTCCAGTAATAGAATCTGCTTACAATACTTCCTGGCACAAACTGGATTGTATTATTTGGGATCTCTTTTCACTGTCTCCCACCTACAGCCATGGCTTCACTGGAAAATATTACTGTACATTAATCAGGAAAATACACTGCATGAGTCACATATTGGGTATACAGGCAGTTACAACCCTGCTGGCTGGCTAAGCTCAAGATGTTGTTTACTACCATACATTTTCATACAGCAGACATTGAATGAGAATCTCTGTTGTGCATATATTATATGCCAAACGTCTGTACACATCTGTAGAACACTCCTTCGTCTGTGTTACTTGGCCAGGCATCTGTCTGTCACTTCATCTCTCTGAGGTAGGTGATTGTCTTTCTTGATGGTCATTTCACTAGTGAACTGGAGGAGGAACCAATGAACTTACTGGAGGATCCATTAAATAAAATAGCAACACTATACAATAAATAAGACATGCTCACTCTCTCCTAAGATGACACTTGTCTGTTTTGAGACCTGGATGTATTACTGAAATTAACAGTAAGGACTGTAGTCAGGACAGTCATTTCATTAGAGTTTCCCAGGGACCTCATTAGGATTAAGGTCCTGTTTGTGCCAAGTGCTGCACAACCTACAGGAGGGAGAGATGTGTGGTTGTGCCTGTCCTCAGCCCTCTACAAGAGAAGAGGTCTGGCAGAAGCACCTCCCTCAGCCAAGGTCTCTCTTATCACTGCCTGGCCTTCCCAAGCAGGGGGCTTGGTGATGGCAAATGGTACACAACCGTCCCAGGTTCACTCTCTATTTCAGGCCGTGGAGCTCTGATCTGGCTGGGCTCTCTGTGCTATCACTCTAACAATGATCTGTTACTGCCCCAGTCCTCTATTGCAGCACTGGATTGCTAAATAGAAATCTGTCATTACCTTATCTGAGAAGATCTTGAGTAAGTAAGAACATAAGAAAATAATTTATCACACTGAGTTTGCACTTCCAGAAAGGGACACCATCAGTAAAAGAGCAGCAGGAGTGCTACGCCACTGAAGAGAGATCTGCAAGGCTGGCATGACAGCTGAGAGCTTGGCTTTAGCTCCTTCTCTCCTGCCTGACAGCAAGCACCTGAAATCTCAGATCAGATTTCTGCTTTCTCCATGAAAACTTAGCACTGAAGCACAAAGTTTACCTTAAGCTGCTCCCAATAAAAAGATTCCTTATGTCTTTCTGCTGAAGCTTTCTCCTGCCTATCCCTGCCTGCCTGGTGGCTATCCTGCATTCTGCCAGATTGTGTGAACTCCCTGAAAACTACTGGACCCCAGGAAGGTCCCTCCTTCTTGTTCTTAGTGGGAGCTTTTGCTGCTTTTGTCAGTGATCTGAGGAATGGGTTCCTTGGGATTTCTTTAAGGGGGTGTTGAAGCTCGGGGAGAAGCAGAGGAGGATGGTGCTTGTCCAGAAACAGAGTCCCCTCCCACACATATTGCCCATCTGTGACATCTCTGTCTGTCACAGAGAAATTCACAGAGACAGATTAAATATATCAAACATAAATAAAGCAGTGCCAAGTTCTTGGCTGACTGTCATGGCTAGAAATAGAAGCCAACTACTTCAGGAGCCTTGGGTTTGCATGCTTGATGGATTTCCAGCATAAGGACAGACATTCAGATAAACCCAGCCCAAACTGAAGTAAACAATCCTGCATGACGTTTCAAGAAGGTGGCACTGAAGCGAGTTGGAGAACATCAGTACCATGGATGGCAATGGGCAAGGAGCAAGGAGCAGCTCCCAGGCAGCTCCTCCTGGGGGACTTGAGGGTCCCAGCAAGGATGTGAGGGCATGTTATGAGCAAGACTACAGTACCCTTGACATGAAAAAGCTAATCATGCAGTTCTGGGACTTTCCACTTCTGCCCAACACATAGTCTCACAAAACCAGTAGCACCATAATACCTTAGAGAGCACTACCCTATTGTCAGGTGTGTCTGATAATTTCAAAGTGGGGACAGGACAAGCAGACACACAGATCATCTCATTTCCATAGGAATAGCCAAATAAAGAATCCCACCCTATTTGTAAAATGCTGGTAAAGCAGTTTCTTAAGTTTGAAATGTTCTGGAAATAGTTATCTTTATTGTTAAAAGAAGAACAGTTTTATTGTCCTAAATCACAAAGCCAGACTTGCCAAGAAGGAATCCACTGAAATACCACTCTCAGGACTGAGAGACCAAACAGAAACCTTCTAACAGGGCCCCCAGGCAAAGTGCAAATCCATTTGCTTTTGTTGCTTAAGTCTTTCTTCATCATCACCCTGACAGAGGGTGCCTGGTGGGTTCTCTCTGTTCTCCTTTTGCATGGGGTATTTGCTGGTTTTGAAAGGGAGTGCCTGGGGCACAAGCGATAAGGCAGGCACTTTTCCCTGGGAGCAGCAGTGTTATTCTTGAGGCGGACCTGCCTCTAGGGCATGGGTATGGGCAAAAAGAGAAATAAAATCATACTCACACAGAGACAGGGAGCCAGCAGAGAGGAAGAGGGTGCAGTGAGAGCCAGCCCTATCCTGGAGACTGAGAGGACACCTGTGGAGTGCCTTGTATTCTCAAGTCTCCATGCTGCTTGCTGATAGCAAGGCAGAAAGGAGACATCCTGGTCTGGGATCCTGAGAATAATCTCAACAGGGTGATTCTCAGGTCACCCTGCTTCTGCCTGCTGCTCTGTGGGAGCAGCGCATCTCTCCAGAGTGGTTTGTGTCTCTGTGGCAGGGAACAACCTGGTCACAGCAGAGACACCAAAGATGTGCTGTTCCCATGCTAGAGACCTGCAAGATGGAAGCACCTGAAAGACCCATTAACCATGGCAGTATCCAGACTCCTGGATGACAGAATAGGTCTGTGAAAAGAAGATTGATGAACATTTAAAGACTGTTGATCACTTCATAGAAGCCTTACTACCTCAGTTATAGCATCAGAAACTGCCTTTCACTTTAACAATACCTTCCTATCTGCTACTGTCTTGTAATGACTAAATCGTACCAAGCAAGAGCTCATTCACATTTTCTTCTCACCTGCCACTTGTGCTTCTTTATTATGCAAATATGCCTTCTTAATATCTATGTAATAAAATATTTTAAACACAGTAATATTCAAATATTTGCTTATTAGTAAAAATAACATTAAAATATTGATGACACAAATGTATCTTCTTAATATCTGCTTAACATAATATTTTCTCTACTGCTATTATCTGAAAAGAGCAAAATACCTGTAAACATTGCTACGAGATGGGGTCTGAAACCCAGGATGTCCAGGGGTCCGAGAAAGCATGGCAACTGCTTGGAGAATGCATCAAGGAAGCACATTCACCATCAGACCCCAAAAGAATAAAGAAGTTCATCCAAGAGGAAAGGTCTCGCTGTCAAGGAGTGAGAGATGGAGGGTAAACCACAATCCTGATCTGTTTGGCTTCAGCTGTGCCAAACAAGCAACTAAACAAGACAGCCTTTTACTCATGGTGAAATACAGCCATTTCAACTTAAGCAAATAGCATCGAGAGTCACGGGGAGAGGGAAGGTGAAGAAAAAGTGTGGCCATATGGCTTACATTCAGGAGATCTGCATGGGCTCTGTCTCCAGCTCTGCCTACAGGCTTCGTCAACAGCCTGGGGTAAGTTACTGTCTGTCTTTTCTGTTTCTCAGCCAAAGAACAGAAAAAATTGGCCAAGGAAAATAAAGTCTTGATTGCAATAGGAAGTCATGATATAGCCAGGATCAACACCCACATTGAATTCCAAGATGCCAAAGAATACTCTGAGCACAACAGATTTATATTGAAAATATCACCTCTGTATTTTAAAACAATCTTTCAGGCATACAGCCCTCTTCTTCTCTTCCTCTATCTCCCTCTCCTTAGTAGAGAAGAAAGCAGTTGAACATTTTTTCTTGAGCTGATTATTCTATTCCTTCTAGCAATTAACAGAGCAAAAAATAGGAAAACTGCAAGTTCCCATCCTGCTCTTCCAACAGCTGATTAGAATACCCAAGGACTTGACATTTGTCTGCAGCTGCCCACACAAATAAAGGAACTAGAATTGGACTGCACCCAGGCCATGTCTTCTGGCACCTATGGAAGTAATGATGTGCTGTGCTAAGCTGGACTGGGAAAATTACAGATAACAATGCCTCATCTACTAGGCAAAGGGCAAGAAATAATGCTGGTGATGAAGACATACAGAACACATGACACGGATGGAATAGAATTACCCTAATCCCTAACAAGATGATGAAATGTGGGCTCTGGCCTAGGAAGAGAGGAAGGTGGAAGACACAAAGAATATATTATACTCATAACACAGGGATAGGGAGAAACCTGGAGTGCTGGAGTGCTCACACAGCCCATGTGTTTATGCTGGAGGCTGGATGGGGCTGGCATTTCAACCTGTATGTGGACACCATGAGGGGTTCTCCAGGGGCTGTTGTAATCCATGGATATTGGATATATATATATATATATATATATGAGCCCTGGTGAGCATGTGGGGAGGAGGACACAGCACTGTTTGCAGCTGTGATGCAGAGGGCAGCTCTGCATAGCTGCCATACGTGGAGGCCTGGTGCAGGCAGGGATGCAGTTATCTGTGGGCTTTTCCTCTAACCTGGACAAAATTGCTGCTTTATAGATCATGCAACTAGCCTGCCTGCCTGTCTGGATTTGCAGATACTTTAGCAGAGAAGGGATAAATTCAAATCAGAGAACAAGTATGTTCTTATTCAATGTACATCTTGTGGTTTTGCATGTTTTTCCACCTGAAAATATTCCTCTGAAGTTTCCTTAGTGACTAAGCCAAAATGGATCAAAGAGGTGTTTGATTTACAGCCTTAGAAAAAACACTTCTCTGTTCTTTCTCCACCATTATCAGCTCTCTGTGGTATCCAGCCAGCACCTTCCCTCACTGATCCTTACCTGTTTCTGGCCACATCACTCCTTGGGCAGGTCCTCTCCTGTCGAAACAGCCTTTGGCTCTTCCTTGCCATCTTTTTTCATGCTCCTTCAAACCACTATCCCAGCTGTATCCTTCAGACAATATTTCCTCCTCCTGTGTCAACTGTCCCCACATCTTTGCCATCCTGTGGGCTGCCATTCGTGGTACTGAGAGGAAGCCATCCTGTGTGGAGGTGATTAAGAGTGACTAAATCCTGTGATCTGTCCACCAGCAAGAGAGAGTGTGTTTCTAATATTGCTGCCCATATTTATTGGTTTAGCCTCCTTCCAGATGAACTCCCTTTGGTCCCTCAGCACAAGAGAGACATGGAGTTCCTGGAGCGAGTCCAGCAGAGGACAACAAAGATGATGAAGGGACTGGAGCATTTCTCTTATGAGGAAAGGCTGAGGCAGCAGGGGCTGTTCAGACTTGAGAGGAGATGACTGAAAGAGGACCTCATCAATGTTTGTAATCTGAAAGGGGTGTATCAAGAGACTGGATTCAGGCTCTTCTCGGTGGTGCCAAGCAACAGGACAAGAGGCAATGGGCAGAAAATCATGCACAGGAAGTTTCATCTGAATATAAGAAGAACGTTTTTTTATGGTGTGGGTGACTGAGCACTGGAGAAGATTGCCCAGAGGCTCTGTGGAGTCTCCGTCACTGGAGATATTCAAGAACCATCCAGACACAATCCTGTGGCATGTGCTCTGGGATGACCACTCTAGAGGAGGGAGCTTGGACCAGATGACCAACTGTGGTCCCTTCCACCAGACCCATTCTGTGATTCTGTGAACAGAGGTGTCAGACAGCCATGCCCTTCATCCATTTATGATAAGGAGGACAATTGTTCCTAACATATGTTGTTCTAAATCGTCACTGTTTCCTCCCTGTCCTGGGAACTCAGGCTCAGATCAGTGCTGGACTTCTGTGCATGGGATGGGATCTGACTTAGGCGCCATAAAGTTCATCCTGTGACAGCTATTCTGGGAAATATCTGAGAGATTTAAAAAAAAAAAATATTCAAAGCTGGCAGGATCCCTAGAACAAAGGAAGAAGGTCAGTCCTGCCCTTGCTGTGCTGTGGTTGACCTCTGGGTGCATAAGACACCTGGGCTGCATGGCCTGGGAGACGTCTCTTCCCTTGGTGCTGGCAGTCAGAGGCCTCTCAGCACCTCCCAGCCACGCCAAGGGCAGGAGCAATGCTGACAAGGCAGACTCACACGCACTCATATGCAGTGTCTGCTCCTCTTCTTCAGAGTGGGTGCAAATGTTCTTCAGTCCTTCTGCAGTCAGATTCTCTGCAGCTCAGCAGTCCCCCACAGCCAGATCCATAACTTTGTCTGCAGTGGGACTCAAGTGACAAAGCTGAGGCACAGATTTTCATATACAAAGTCTTGGTTCAACCTGTAGCAAATGGGGGCTAGTTCACCTCTAAGCAACACTCCATTGTTTAATGTCACGCACAATGGTTCAGCGGAATAAAATAAAAAAATGTTAGTCCTCTCGCTGAACCTCCAAGTCTCTGTAACATTCTGCTTCTGGAAATGTTCAAATCCTTTCTCACCAAAGATGGATATGAAATTGCATCTTACACAACACAACCCAATTCCCTGTTCCCTGGGGTAAAGGCAGCAGCTCTGACACGCCTCTGCAGCCTCACTTTCCTGTTAGGCAAATTGAGCTTCCATCTTAGATACTTCATATTCCTTTGAGTTCAGCTGCTGCTGCAGAGCAGGGGTTCTCATACCACAGTATGTCTGCAGTGCTGAGGTGAAAGGGAACACCTTCATCCTGCCCTCTGTCAATTTGCATCTAGCATTTCCTCCATTTGCAAACCAAACCAGCCTTCCCAGACAGCTCAAAACATCTGGGCCACATACATCACAAATTCAGGTCAGAGATGACAACAGGGCACAAGACCCAAAAATAAAACAAACAAGAGATTGACCTATGCACATGATTCTGCCTCTGGTTACTACCTCAAATGCCCTATTGCAGTGGCTAAGTCCACCAAAACTGCACTGCAGAAGTCTTTGAGCACAGGGATTAAGGCAGACCCCCTTATTCCACTGCCACCATATTTGTGCACAGGGTATCCTGTGTGCAGCACCCCAGGGCTGTCTGTGCTGTGTAAGTCCTGAAAAGTACTGCAGAACAGCTGGAGGAGGAGGAGGCTCTTCCTGTGACTTGCTTGCGGCTCACAGGTTTGTTGGTTATATGCAGATCTCTGTAAGGTGCAGAGGGAATTAAACTCCCCAGTGTACATAAGCTCCTGAAAAGTTATCCCTATAATTAGCTATGTACACAGTGAGCACAGTCACTGGGGACACTGCTTTTCCTCTCAGACTTGTTTTCAGAACCAGAACTTCATTCATGTCCTATTTTGTTTCCCTGCAGCACTAAGAAAGAGTCACGTCGCTGTGCCCAGTTTCTGCAGCTGGCCAAGACACAGACTTCAGGTACTCGTGCAGCAGGTCAGAGCCCCCGCACTCTTTGATCTGGATGACAGACAGACAGATCAGTGCATGGCACTGAAAACACCTACAGTGCTAAGACTCCTCACAGATGTATCCTCAGTAGGCCTTCCCTCTCTACCATGCTGCAGTCAAAGGAATAAACCCTTCCTAGAGAGGAGCAAGCTATTGCTGTAAAAAGGAGCAGTTTTCCAACTGAGGTAAAGTGAGCAGGGCTCTTGGCAGGAGATACAGCCCTGCACATTCTAGGACTGGCATCAAACCAGGAGTTCAAAATCATCACACATCACTGACATGAGGATTCTGGAAGGCAGGTGTGAGTTTGCACTGCCTGGGTTCTGGGCCAGTGGGAGGTGAGCCATCTCTTATCCTCAAAGCTGTAGTGTGACAGCATCCTGGATGGGGCCCTCTGGCTCCCCAATGCTTCAGAGGGGCTGATCCCTGTGCTCACACCTTCACACAGATCAACACCAAAATTGCTTCATTCACAAGTCATTCCAGTCCAGTGCTAAAATCTCTGCCAATACCCAGAGCAAACAGCAAGGTATTCTGACGCCTTAGACCCTTCCCCTCTCTCTGGGGCACAGCCTTTAGCTCTTAGCATCTATACTGTACTTCTGTAGTCTTTTTTCAATGCACAGAAGCCACAAGGGCATCCAGCATAATTCAGACATATATTTTATATTTACCCCTGTACACAGACTCATTCAAAAGGTCATCTGGTGCAGACAGTTCTCTTCCCTGGCCATACAGATGGTGAGAGCATGCCTTGCTCTGATCCACAACAGCCTCTCCTGGCTAAGATTACTGATTGCAATATCTTAGGCTAATTCATTTTTCCTGCAACATCTCAGACCTGCTTATCTAGTGCTGTTCTGATCCCAATGCTTCACAGATCTCTCCTATCCTGGTAGAAATATCTATTGATGATGGGTCCATTTCCATAAGGAATGATTCTTAGCAACCAACCTGACTGGTTAGGTATTGCAGTGGTTAAACTCAGAGAAAAGAAGTTTTTTGAGCTTATTCACTCATAAATAGAGACTTTGACCTTAAGTGAAAGACAAGGGGAGTGGGAAATAACATTTGCATAAAAATTCAGACCATTAACTTACTGCTTTATTTAGTAAAATAAATGGAAAATTTCATGTGATATCAAGCAACAAATCTGTTTGTAGTATCAGGCAGTGGATCCCAGCATGGCACCAAAACCCAAAAGAATGAGGGAAACAGATCCCTGGAACTACTAGCTTTACTTCCGATATTGCCATTTCACTGTGCCACCCTTTGCTCCAACAGTGGCACAGAAAGACATATTGTAGGACAATACCAGAGATCCTGAAGTACTGAAAAAAGAGCTCTTAAGTCAACAAATGAGAAGAGATAGGTGTGAATAGCTTCCCGGGGAAGACAGACAGCATGTATGTACATAGAATGATAATGGGAATCCATGACTGATTTGGCTCAGGAATTGCTGAGCTGTAGGGCAGAGTGAACTCTTCATAGACCAGAAACAGACTCTGGCTACAGTCATCTTTTTGGCTGAGAAAGAATCAGAGCTCTTCATTGATGGGCTTCTCCTCAGATTTGTCTTCTTTCTAAAACACATTAGAGGCGTGAAATCAGTTTTGACATTACTTGGTTTCTCAGCATAGGGATAAAGAAAACAAAATAATTCAAATGCCTCCTTCTGCTGTCTATGCCACTGCCGTATCTCATTCCTGTCACACAAAACAAAGACCCTGTGCTACAGGAGGATGAATTTTGACAGAGAGAGAACTTATAACACTGCATGAACATGAAGATTTAATTGTGTCTCTCCCAGCAGAGATCACTGGTGGAGTCCTAAGGCCCTATCTGTACACTCTGTTCTGTAGTCTTCCTGATAGATTTAATTCCTATCCATGCCACTGGTCTCTCTGACCTGCTCTCATATGCTGCCATCTACCACCTCCCTTCTCAGCATCCAAAAGCACCCTTCAATTTGTCTCCCTAACTGCTGTTCCCAAAAGATAGATGCTTCACTGAGACCTTCATACAGCTGCAGAGATCAGTGAATTCTTCTTGCTGTAGACTAGAAGGCAGAAGTCACTGAAGAAAGAGGCTCTGCCCTAAATCTAATGTTTCTCTGATATTCAGATGAAAATGTACATGAAAGAGAAAGGAACAGGGTTAGGGAGGAGTTAAAGTAACTAAAGTAATCTTCTTCAAGAGCCTGGTAAACAACAACATCAGGACCCTCTTTACCTTTGGCATTCTTTGTAGGAAACGATTACAGAAGTCCTGTACACGCTCAGTGGAGATGTCACCCACAGTCAACACTTCGTGCTCATCATCCGGTGTGTGGAATATAGCCAGAGCTGGCAGCTGGGACTTCTTCAGTTGGAAGTACGACAATACTCGTTCATTGCTTTTCAAATTGCTGTCTAACAGGATAAAGAGAATCTGTGATGGAAATTGGAAAGAAAACATGAGAAAAAAAGAAGCTGAGACAGATAACAGATCCCCACACAGTGATCATATGAAGATTAACAGTGATATTTTTATAAAGAGTTTGAGAAAACCACCCATACTCTGTTAGGACAACCCTTTCCTTGGCCACTGTCTAGCAGCTCCATGCAGTAAATTTGTCTGTATTTTAGCAAGTCCAGACTTACACTACCAAACAAAACGTCTTCTTTCACTTTCTTTAATAATATATCTACAGAATGACAGGAAGGCAGTCACCACTTCTATTCTCTTAACAGTTAGGGAAACAAGATGTCTTTTATCTTAACAGCAGATGTCAAAGAAGCTGAACCCTTTACTTGCATGTTATTTGGATAAGATGCTCACATCCTTGCAAGACCCAGTGTAAAAAGGGGCTTTGGTGTGGGAAGAATCAAATTCAATTGCAAGAATGCAAGAATGAAGTATAAGGCATCAGAAACTTGCAAGGATAAGAACATGAGAGTACCAAAACCAAAGGACATATTGAAGTGAGCAGAAATAAGGGTGCAAGGATTTGGGAAACAGAAGTTGTTGACAAGACACCAATGTCCATACAGCCCAGCTCAGTGAAACATTCAGACCTGAGGAGAGAAGCTCAACATGAATAAGCCAGGATGAGAATGACCTTCAGTGATTATTATAAAAATTAAGAAAAAAAATAAATATAGCAGTTAAACAATTTAATCAGTGATCTCATTAAATAGAATCCCTCAGCAGATGAGATCCAAGTCAATGAAAAAAACACCTAGCTAGCATGTGTAATTTTATCTTCTTTTTACCCTGTGTGATCTACTGGGCCTAGCATATTCAGTGTACCTATGGACAAGGCTATGGCTTCACTCACACAAGGAGTTTAAAAAAAAAGCAATGTAATGTGAAGATTATGTGCCCAGTTCCCAGGCTGTGACTCATGTTTTTCTTTCTTTTCAATGAAGAACACTCAAGTTAGTTCCAAACTTGTTTTCTTCTCTAAAAATAAACTTCATAAATACTGGATTTTTTACTTATTAATGGTCTATAAAAAACAAATATATCTGCAAACTTTCCTAGGCGACAGCCTATTGGGAAGGAGGGATAGGTAGGCTGCTGTAAGGTTTAACTTCAGTTTTATAGTGAAATACAGAAGAGGAACAGCACCCTCACTGGATATGTGATATTCACCATTTGTCATTTTTCTTCCAAAAGTCAACTGTGCCCCAAGAGCAAAAAGCTAGTGAGCAGACAGGTGGTGGGGTGCTTCTCCCAGAGCACTTAGTTCATCTTTTTGCAGGATAAAACACCAAGCTAGAAAACGGTCACATATTTAAGGTTCACAGGTCTAGGGACATGATCTGAGAGGCTTTCAGATGGAACAGCAGTATGCAATGTTTTAGGGCTCTCTTTTCAACTAGAAAGCTGGAAACAGAGGCCAGTGTTGGAGGGAAGCACTTTCAGAGGGTCAGTACAGTAAATGGTAGTGTGTTTTCGTGGTGCATTCAACAGATTTTGGATTTCTCTATAAGAGATTGACTAGACAACAATATTTTTTTAATCAAATGTTAAAGAAGAAGTAATTAAAATTAAAGCTAGTATTGTTGCATCACTTCCTATACAAAATCTCCACCACCTTTAAAACAGATGAATAGCATTTTAAAATAGTAATATGAATAAATGTTAGTCAATATTCTTCACCTCATCAAGCTTCTGGACTTTGCAAAACACTCAAAACTAAAAAGCTGTACATATTTTATCCATGAATACCAAGTAAGATTAAGAGTAAGAATAAAAGAGTAGAAGGTTGAGGTTTAGAACTCCAAATGCCTTCTTCCTCACAGGAACAAGCAGAACTGCACAATCTGGCCCCTCAGCTAGAAAGACTGAGATATCATTGTCATTCAGGGTTACTGACTTGGATCTCTCTAATGACTCCCATGAGGCTCACAGAGCTACAGTGTGCCAAAGTACAGCAAAGTTTCCTTCTCTGCCTGTATTCAAGAAATACAGGAAAGAGAGCAATTGCATTTGGCCACTGCAGCTCAGAAGAAGATGACTTTATGCCTATGAGAATGGTGCATTCCTGGGAGGTCTGTGACATGGGATGCATCCTCCTTGGGAAGGGCCCACCACGCTCCCTATGCTGGCTGTGCTCCAGGAGTCCTGTGCTCTGTATGATATCAAAGTCATGCCCGTGAGGCAGAAGGTAAGATGTGCTGGCCAAGAGGCCACAGGCATTGGAAGCCTGATCTCCACAGCAGCTGAAAACCATGGAGGTTTCTCAGTTGTCACATTTCCATGACAAATGCCATCTTGTGGAACTAGAGGATTTAAGGAGGAATTTATTTTGTTTTGAGATTCCCAGTAAGCTCCAATCATAAAGACTGAACTCAGTAACCATGGAAAATTAGATTGACCATGAGGCAGAATTCACATTGCCTAACCTCTGCCATCCAGATCCTAGTCTTGTCTCAGCCAGTCATCTACATAACCTCTACAATAAACAGTGACAGGCACTTTATTCCACTTATTTTAGAAGGCAAGGAAGCATATGCCTGGCCTTCTCTTTTAGTGATGAAAAGAGCCTAAAACCTTTACTTAGATGACTTACCAAAGCAACAATTCACCATAAGCAAATCCCACTTACAATGGCAACTTTAATACCACTGCTAAAGATCAGTCAGTTCCATTCCAAACAGAAAGTTCACTTCCCATTTCATATCCTCCTGTAAAATAGCTGGTTGGGTGTTTTAAATTCTGATATTATTTACATGAATTCAGACATCTGCTGCTTCAGACAGTGAAGGATATCCTGAATGAATGAGAAACCCCTGACATTCTGTGCACTGTCACTTGCAATAAACCACCTTTCATAAATTTTGTATGCTGCTGCTGTCTTGGTGTCTTGACAACTTGCCTAGCCCAGTACTTTTAAGGACATCAAGTTTATGGTAGATACTGAGATATGGAATGATATTATTGCCCAGGGAATTAAAGGTAATTGAAAATATCACTGCAATGTTAGAAACCAATTTGCCATTGCTTAGTTTTTCCTCCAACAAAGACAAACAGAAAGGATGGTCAAGCCTTATATCCAGTGTTTGACTTGGAACTTCAGAGAGCTGCAGTTCACTCTTTTGTATAAGCAAAAAGATCAAATTCTGACATCTGAGTAATTTCTTACATCATAGTTCATCAAAGCAAAACAAAAACATCAGTCATTAACTTTTAAAAAAAGACTGCTATAAAGATATCTATTAAGTGAGATTAAAAGTCCGTATTTACAGGCTTTTCTGTTTATGGCTAAAAGAGGCAGCTCTAAATATTATCTCTCTGAGTTCTGGAGCCATCAGTGTCTGACAAGAAGAACAAAAATTGTACAAATTACTGTCTGCAAGAGAAAGGGCATAATCTTTTCATTTCTGTGGAAGAACTCCTGAAGGACACTAGGAGTTTCTCAGAATGCATTTCTAAATGGACCCACATCTAAATAAAAAGGGAGTTTACAAACATCCCTACCCAAATAATTTTAACATTGGAAACCAATTATGTCAGCTGCAACAAAAGCTGCTTTTATTACTCCCAACATCACCTTGATGAGACTTCTGCAAACACCCATGAGTTACACCAGCTGTAATTATCATGTTATACTCTGATACTGTGGAAAGAAAACTGAATGTAAGTATTCTAGTTTGGCTCAGCAATGCAAACCCGGACATCTCCTTTCCAGTAAATTTTCTTTCCTTGCCTGGATTTTTGGCAGTACTTTCTCAAATAAGCACATATTTGATTGAAGATCTAAGAAGACTGGTGGATTTACTCCTGCAGCTGCAGTGCTTGAACTCTGTTCACTGTTGTCCACCCACAACAGTTTCTCAAAGTGTGCTAGAAAACGACCATATTTCTTCCTATTGTTGTCAACTTCTTCTTTAATATCATCTACCATTTGCATTTTCCTCTCCAACATTTTACAATGCTTAGGTTCCACAGTAAAATCTAGAAAAATCTTGACTGCCTCCAGGCAGTCAGTCTTCTTCCAGGTGCAGTTCAGACTGTTTTCAAATGAAAGTCCTCACCATCCTGCCCCATGGATCCTCCAGCTGAAAATTTCAGCTGCCCATCAGGCAGAAATTAAAATATCATAAAACAGAGGTGAAAGGACCATAATACAGAAACTGGGAAGTGAATCACTTCCTAATAGTCCATTTAAAGTTGGACTCAAACATCTTAGAGGTGTTTTCCAATCTAAGTTATTTCACAATTCTATGATTTTTCTTCACTCTTTAGAGTTAGTCACTCAGCAGCAGCAGCAGCTCCTCTTCATCCCTCCATCCAAGCAACAAGTTTCTCTTTTCCCTCCCACTGGTGATGACAATGACAAGGACTGCTCTTCCATCAGCGTGCAACAGAGATGTGTGACAGGATCAATACCCCTTCCCCTGACTGGGATCCTTTTCAAGGCTCTGTTTGTGTTCTGCACTGGCTTGTAGAAATGCTGCAACACACACCAAGTATCCCCACTCTGTTCTGGCACTCTGCAGTCACTGTAGAGCAATGCTGGATGCAGTGGTACATGCTCACAGGGAGTCTGAACATCTCTGCACTGCACAGCAATGATTCCTTGCTCAAACCACTGGTAGCACTAACTTGTTTCACCACTGTTCAACAGGACAGGAATTATTCACTGGCAATCCTGAACAAAATTCAAGTCAAGAATCTTTCATTTATTCTCAGACTATCTGTGAGCCACTGGAAGGTAAAATCTAATCAATAATTATTTTGAAGCAAACCTCAATTAACTTGGTAGTTCCAACAACACATAACTTCACAAAGGAAAATTAGCTAGCAGAGATCTTCATGGCATTGTGCAGTGGCTGCCATTGATACCCAAACTAATTCAGGTCTTTCTATATAACAGAGCAATGGGGATGAACCTAAGTGGGCATGTCACTCTGCTTACTCCTTACTATCCAGACCTAAAATTCAAGCAGAGGGATCTTAGCTCTCTCCTGCTGCTTTCTAGGAGGGCAGCCCAAAACACAGTTTACTCCTCAGAGTGCCACTCCATCAGGAAAAATAACTTATTAGACTCTAGGTCACTTCATCTCTGTATCCTCAAGTACCACAGCAGTAAAGTGGAAATAATTAGTCAAATCCCCACATCTTTAATGTTTATATTTTACTCTGGCAAACTTGTTGACTGATTTAGTTGGAAACTTGCCTACGCAAATTTAAAAAAAAATAGATTTGGCTTGCTGAGAATTCATAAATTGTCTGAACTTCATTACAACATTTTATCCAATGTTTTGTAAAGTTTTTCTAGGAAAATTATAGCTATTTATTCAGATCTAGGCAAGTCACATGAAAACTAAATGCAGCTGCATCAGCAAAGGATAGTGATACTAAACAGCATTGTGTTAGAAGAAATAGCTGCTAGGTGGACATCTGTATCAGACTCTGCTCATGGAGAACAGTGGTAATGGTGTCACTTAAACACACATCTCAAAATAGATAAATGGAATTTTACAGATAAATGAGTTTGCTTTTGATTTTGATGCATAGTTTCTGCCTAGTCTCTTGCCAATGGTGAGGAAAGATGGAAAGGTTCCTGTAAAGTAGTCCTGCCATAAGCAAGTCTCAAGACTTCTGAGATTGCATGGTTCTGAGGTGGTCCCTGAATTCGAAGTTGAGGGTATATTTGATTTATAATCTGTTCCTTCAGTACCAAAACCAGATGCATGCAGATATTCTAGTTATCAGATCCCAAATCTTTCCAGCTCCACACTTCTCATAGAGGAAGACCTCTTTATGCCTCTCAGCTCATCCTTCCCCACTTCTGTGATATTCTGTCCCCTCCCATCTACCCTTCTCCCTTGCCACAAAGGCTTTCCTGTTGCTCCCAGTCCTCCTCTGCTTCCAAGTTCATTTCTCTGTTGCTTGGACAAAAATTCCACTGTAATCCAGTTGCTGGCAGAGAAGCAGACATCAGATGATTTACTATTTGGGGAGCTCTATTCCCAGAGGGATGAGATTCAGGCAAAATGTCTCTGAAACACCTCATCTATTTCATCACCTTAGTGTGGGAAATCTAAGCAATCAGTTTGCAGTGCCTTTAAAATAACCGTTTCCAGAAGTGTATGGGTTAAGAAGCACTGACATTATTTGCTCTCTGGTCACTTATATAAGGCTCCTTGGCATTCTGCAGGCTGTAGATACAAATTCACCTCTCACATCAGTGGAGTGCAACTGTGGCCAGACTGAAGAGCAGCAGCTGTGTATCCTCTCCCAGTACAAGGGAACAAAACTGGATTAAAAGCAACAAAGTACACGATGTTTCACCAGGAGAGCAGAGAGCGCCATACAGAGGGTATTTTCCCTGTGAGGTGGCAAACTGGCAAAAGGTGAACAGAACCAACCCATCCATTTAATTATCCAGATTATCCTCTTTTCCTGCTACTTGACCTTTGCTCTCATAATTCACAGAGGAGATTATTCCCTCCCCATTCATGGCAGAAACCACTGGATTTTTTCCTCCCTAACAGCCCCTCTTTCTTTGTTTGGACTTACCTTCCCCTTGTAGAGCTCTGCCACCGCCCGAAACTTGCGCATTCGCTCAGGGTGCTTTGGAGACATCTTGTCTGTGATCAGGAGGAGGTTAAACTGGAGTGAGCTCTGCATCACACCTATTGCTGTCTGCCCAGCACAGAGAGAGAAACACGGGCAAGGAGATTGAGAGTGCTCAGTTGGCATTAGATGCAGTGTCAGTGGGATATAAATCCACATGGCTCGGCTGTGGTTTCTTTGCAAATCAGCATCACAAGCAGGACAGATTTCTTTAAAGCAGGGGGGATCCAATCTGGGTTCTTTGCAAAAGCTCTTAAACTCCTGGCTTTGCTTATTTCCCAGACAAGAGTCTGAAGACCACAAAGGTCCATCTCTGGTCTTAAGATAGTTAGTGACTAAGCAAGAGGAGTAGGAGTATGGCAGAATACAGGATGCTGAAGACTAAAGGAAAGATGTGAAGGGCAAGGCCAGCAAACACTGAATATAAGGATGTCCTAAATTGCTGAGGTCCAGCACCTGTGTGAAATACAAGCAAGAATGTGGGAAGGATTTGTGGTGTCAAGGTTGGTGTTTGTCCTTGTTTTCTTTATTTAGTGTTATACTGTATGTAGGATGGGGATGAGTCTACATTTTCAGCAACCTGGTGGCCGGGACACTCCTGAGTGCTGAGGGTTAAAATTGTCTCTGCTGTCCCACAGTGAGAGAAGACCCTGGGCAAAGGCCAGGCGGGCACTACACAGTGGCCCTCTGTGAGGAATCAGAGCTGGCACTGCCCAAGAAGCCACAGCACCATCTCCATGAACTCACTCATTCCTCATCTCACTTCTTCTGTCTGCTTCCGGCAGGTCTGCAGCCTCTCCCTCAAATTAAACAGCAGTGGGGCCAGACCTGCTGCCTCCCTAGTGCCACCAAAACCACAGAGGCACAGACTGTGCAGCTCCCCGCCAGTGGGAGCAGAAGTTTCCACATGTTCCAGGAGTAACAAGGAAAGGTCAGGGAGTGCATGCTGGCAAGGACCATGAATAACAACAGAGCATCTAGCTTTTGGCAGATGGGGCTCTGCTGTTAGCTTAATGTTTATCAGATATTTTGTATCCCTTCACTTTTCTGATGGTGTGCAGCTGAGGCGGGGGACAGTAGAGGGGTTGCAAGCTAAGCTGGAAAATGTTAGAGGACCTCATGGGAGAGGATGAGGCTGAAGGTGAGGGTGAAGCCAGCCAGCACCAAGCCCCTTGACAAGGCTGGGGTGAGAGCGGACAAGCGGGAGCAGTGGTTCCTCCAGCAGCTCCGCACAAAGGTGTGCTTGTCCACACAGCCTTGTGTAAGAGCAATCAGCAGGGCTGGATCACATCTGACTCTCCTGAAAAGCCCACAGGGTAAACATTGCCTAAAAGTTCCTAAAGTATGTGGGAGAAACAGTAAGGGCCCCAGAATGGGGAGAGAAACTCTTGGCAGCACTTGGTGCGAGCCATGTGACCCCATTATCTGCTGACCTGCAGCATTTTTGGATGCAAACAGCATATGCTGGGAATAAATATTTATGAAAAACCAAGCTACCTTAGGGAAGCTGGGAGGGCTTTGGGCCAGAGACTGCAAGAGGCACTGTTAAATGCAGCACCTCGATAGAGCTCCAGAGCATCTGGAAAAAAAAAACTTCAACAACATCTGTACTGACAATCAGGGTGGAGAGGACCAGCTGAACAGCTGAGGAATTCTCAGTCAGGGAGACAGCCTGGGTGCCTAACAGGACACTATGCAGTGAGAACCCAAAGCATCAACAGAAATGCTTAAAGAAGAGACATTGTCCCATGAATTGCAGAAGGACCTAATAGGGACTCCAAGGTTTCAGAAGGTCTGGGAAATTACAAAGATGAGAACATCATCCCTGCTGATGTGACTTGGGTATTTTTAAAGGGCTGTTAGGCCAGTAGAGCAGGATATAGCAGTCCCCAGCAATATTTTATGATTTCAAAATGTAATTTTCCCTTTTGAAGATGAAAAAACAAAAACATTTTTGTTGTTACAGAAAAAAAACCCAAATTCTACCATATTTCACTGTGGGTAAAAAATCTTAAATTTCAAAACAAAATACTCTCCTACTGGTGGGTTGCAACTGAACTGACTGAATGCATCGGTTCTCTTAGATGATCCTTGAGTTTATCTTGAAAAGGTATAGCCCTGCAACACCTTGGACCATTCTTCTCTGGCACAAGCTGAGCCTGGTCAGCACTGTTGTAACTATCCAGAAGGCCACAAAATATCCCATCAGCAATGATACAATTTCAGCCTTGCAGGAACTGTGGCTTCTTAGACCTCCTGCCTCCACAGCAATGAGACCAGGGAACTGCTGAGATTTCAGAGGAACCTAAATCCTTGGTAAACCTCTACAGCAGAGAGGAGAGCTGGCACCCTACCACTGCCAGTCAGATGGGTGAGGTGATGAAGATGGCAAACATGGAAGCATTCTAAGCCTGATTTTGTGTGTGGTTTGTTTGTTTGGGTTTTTGTTTGGTTGGTTGGTTTGGTGGTGGTAGTTTTTGAACTCATGAATTCTGGAGGAACAATTTTACTTGGGAAGTTCCTAACCCACTCTTGAATATGCATCTGGGCTTACATCAAGCCCTATGTGCTGAGTGACACAGAAATCCTGCCTTCTGAGAGCAGTTTGAGCTTCCATGTTTCTCAAGGCTTGACAAAGACAGGGCATTCTGGCTGAGCTGGCTCTGCAGGCATGGTACAGTGTGGCAAATGTCTATGGGAGGAAGCAGCACTGCCTGCAGAGTAGTAAGAAATGGAGTTCTTTGGTCCCTCAGCATCCCAAATATAATGGAAAGCCAAAGGAACTGTGATGAGCCCCTTCCTCCCACCACACTTATACTCCAGCAAATCTACTTCCAGTCCAAGTGTGGAGCAGCATTGAAGAGCTGTGTGGCTTCCTCAATCCCATCTACACCATTGCTCTGACCCTCGCATACATCTGGATATGCAAATTGGGGCCAGAGGATTCCATGTGAAGAAGGCCAAGCACAAGGGTGAGGACTGAAAGGAGTTGGTCATTACCACAGGGTTGTACTCTGTCACCAGACGGAGCTCATTCATCCGAACAAAGCGAGTCAGGTCCTTGGTATCAACCTCTCTGTTGTTCATATTCAGATCCCGCCGGTCACTGTCTACCTGAAGACAGGCAAAGACACCTACAGTCACAGCTGTCCTCTCCTCTCAGCACCTCCTCCAGAGGTACTGATTGCACTCACTCACAGAGACACCCAACCCCTGGGACACCACCATCCTCTCCCCACCACTACACAATCCCCACCTCTTCCCATCACCACTTCTGGAGGTCTAGAACCTACAGGAACAAGCCTGCACTTTGAGATAAGGATCTCCCAGCCTTCACCAGCCTCCCAAGGACAAGACAAACTCATGGTATAACAGAAATCTCTTAGGATTCCAGACATCCCTACACTACCAGCTCTTGATACACTGGAGACAGTGAGAATTATCTGACAAACTATTCTAGGCATTGTGGAGAGAGGTCATTAAATAGTCTAAGTCCTCACATCAATACTGGCTTTACATCCCTTTTAAAAATCTTCATCTGCTTATTCTGTTTCTTCTACAAGTAATAAACATTGGCATCGCCCGGTATGGAATTCCTGGAAACATTGTGCAAGCAGGAAATCTCTCCAATAAAAAGAGGATTTTTCTTCCAGTACAGCAGGAAAGGAAAAAAAAAGGAAAAAAAGAAAAACAATTAAGCCCAGCATATTTCAGCTTCAGAGGAAAATTCATCCTGCCACACATCTCCCTACACTTCATCCCCTCAAAATGATCTGATTTTATTGAGATTTTCATGACCTAATAAACAGAAAAAAAGCAGGCAACAACTGAATGATAGCAATGCACTAAAGTTTAAGGGCAGAGTTCCTGTACAGTACCACCACAGGATGTGACTGGGTTAAGCCATGGGAGCAGTGGTCTCTGACATGAAGTAGGATCAAAGTTTGGAATTTGAAAGCCATTGATACGCATGTTGAATGAGGTTCTTGGGGCTGAGGAGCAGTCCACATGCACACCCCAGATTTTATTCTCTGCATCTGGACAACCTCTGAAAGTTCTTGTGTTAGTTTTTCCAGTGGTGTGCAGACATCTAAAGTAATTTTTGCTCTTCTGTGGTCATTGGCAAGGTCTTTGATACCAGTCACCCGCCCTGTCTGACAACACAAGCTGGTGATTTTCAGACAGTGTGGCCTGATTAGTCTCACAGGTTTTCCTCCTGCATAAGATGAAAGGGCAGCTCTGCTCAAGTAAGTAAGATCCGGACAGTCTAACACCTGGGTAGGTGAGATCAGACAGGCCTTGAGAACCAATCTAAAGCAGCCTGGACTCTACAGAAAGTCTTCTCTTGGCTTTCATGGGTTTCTGGAAACCACTGACTTCCATTTGGGGATAATAACATCTTTAATCAGCACTCAACATTTATGTTTTTAAGAAAATAAGGCTGGAAAATAGCCTGAATTTAATAGTTGAAGCTCTAGTCAAAATGTCTTTATCACTCCATATAATTAGGTTGTTAGCATCTGTTAACTATGTTCTTTTTAGGTATATCAGGATTCCTTACTCGAGTAAATTGTTTTCTTTCCCCTATATACAAAGAAGTCTCACCAGTGGATACAGTCCCTTCTACTGCTGTAATTATGGTTTAAATTTCTAAGCATTGTGTTTCATACACTGCAAAGGCAAAGAAAAAATTTAATGTATGCCTCTGATTCACTTCTATCCTGGTGACGCATTTTGTATCCTTCAAATGAGTATTTGATTCCAAGTTCCTGTATCCGTTCTTTTAAAATTCCTTTTTATCTCTGACCTCTTACTCCTACACATTATACAGCACAGAATAAAAGAAAAAATAATGTGTCTGATAATTTAAGAAAAACTGACAATCAGACAAGTGAATTGTCAGCCATATTTTAACCTGACTAATGTATTCTTGGCTGGGTTTTTTTCCATATTAAAGAAGAGTTCAGTTGCAAAAGCTTGACTCCAAACAAAGAATATTCAATATAATACAAATTCCAACAATCCAAACAATTTATTTTATCAAACTCTCTCCCAGTGCAGTCATTCTCACTATCTGCCACAGTGCAAAAACAAAGGATCTTTTCAATATTTTTGGAAGAAAACCACAATGACTAAGAACCAAAATTGAAATGGGTGTTGCTTCAAATTGCAACATCTAGCAAATAAAAGGTTAAATAAAAGGACCTGCCTAACTATTGCTCACTCTTAGATCATTCTTTTTTAATTATTTGGACAATATCAGTGGTAAACATGGTGCAGGAAATGATGAGGGGGAAAAAGAGAACAAACTGTCCAATCTTTGTACAAGGTGGATCTAGAACTTGGCCAAGCTGCCATATTTAGTTTCCTTAGAACATGTGGTGTGTACCCATTTCTCCCCACCTCAAGCACTTAGAGGTCTGGTGTCACAACACGTCACTGGCTTTTAGGACATCTTGTGCTGCCTGGGGCCCTGGTCTTCTTCAGACGCACCTACCTCTGCAGTTTCCAACTGCCATGCTTGTGCGAGAAGGAACAATGTGGGGAAATTGATGTAACCAGTAGAATACTTGCTCTTAGCTTTTCTTGGTACTTTTGCAGCAAGTACATGGCTCTTCCCATCATCATCTCCTTAAATTTCAGCACATATAGCTACATTGAGGCTACATTGAGCTACCTGCACTTAGAGCTTAGATCAAAGAGATATGATCTAGCACAGCATCCATCCCTAAGAAACTCACAAGCAAGATTTCTAATGCCTAAAGCATCTTTAGGAAATGAGGCTGCAAACCACAGTGTAGGTTGGTACAGTAGCTCTAAACTGCAGAGACCTAGTCTGGATGTGTCTTCTGTCATGAGGGAAAAGTTTTGTACCCTAGGAGACGGCTTTGCCTGCCTGAAGTGACACTTGCCAAGTTTTGGTATCAAGCCTGCTGTGTTGATCCATTGTGACATGAACTCTAGACGCTTTTCATGTGTCTCAGGACCCTTTCCAAAACCACAGAAACCTCATCCAAGTTAATGCCAAGCTCCAGGCAGATCATGTAGAAACACAGGCTCGCCGCGGGCCCACGCACCGTGCGGAACAGCGCGACCGTGTTCTCCGCGGCGCCGTAGTGGGACAGCACGGCGGCGCTGCTGCTGAGGCCGAAGGGCACCTCCGGGACCTGTCCGGCCGCCAGGCGAAACTTCTCCGCTTCGGGGCTCTGCGGGTCCTGCGGGGCAGAGGAGGGAGGTGAGGGGGCAAGCGGATGAGAGGCCGAGCCTGAACGGGGCCCCGGCGGCCGCCCGGGCGCGGATACGGACACGGGCATGGATACCGGCACCGGCACCGGCGGCACGGGCACCGGCACGGGCACGGATACCGGCACCGGCACCGGCACCGGCGGCACGGGCACCGGCACGGGCACGGATACCGGCACCGGCACCGGCACCGGCGGCACGGGCACCGGCACGGGCACGGATACCGGCACCGGCACCGGCGGCACGGGCACCGGCACGGGCACGGATACCGGCACCGGCACCGGCACCGGCGGCACGGGCACGGGCACGGGCACGGATACCGGCACCGGCACGGGCGGCACGGGCGCGACACCTGCCGGCCGCTCGGTCCCGCCGGAGCGGCCGCCGCCGCCGCCTCCCGCGCGGGCGGGCTGCTCCGGGATCCCGGAACCCGCCAGGATGGTGCTGAGCCCCTGGGCACTCATCAGAACATAGGTGTAATATGTGCATACATGTATGTGCGTGTGTATGTAAGTGTGTGTTTATAAAATATATACATATATATAAACGTTGCCATTTTTATGCTAACATTGATTCTAGAGTCAGGGGGGTGCAATTTTGAACACCTTATATTATCAGTACGGTGGCTCCTTTTAAAAGGATATCTTAGGTAAGTCTTGTAAAAAGTAGCTAATTCAGGTACATCGAAGGCGAGAAATGTGCAATTTCTCATATTTTGAGGTCCATTCTCTTTCTTGCAGAGAGCATTAACTACTACTATCCTTTGCCTGTATTAATGCCTTTCTTGCTGTTCCCATTCTTAACTTTTTACTGATGTATTTTTGATACATCTATTCATTGGATATAAATTCTCAAGACATGGTCTCTGCTTGGAAATTGGTTTGTTTTTCTTTTTAGTTTGAACGGTCAGCTCAGCTGTTTGTGAGCCCGGAGAGAATGGAAAACAAAATTCTTTGTTCATTCCAAAGAAAAACATCTCTCATGACCTGTTTTGGAAATGCCAGCACATCAACATTGCTCTGGTGAGAGTGCTAAAGCCTAGGGTGGTAATAATCTCGCTGAGTTTTGGAGCATTCCTGGGAAACCTGGGGTTTAATCAGGCTGAGCATGGCTCTTTCTCAGAGACACGCGGGGTTTCTGGAGCAGTGTGCTCTGTTTCCATCACGGCATGCTGCTCCCAGTCAGGGACGCCGTGCTCATTATACGGGAAGTTTGCCGAGCCACATACTGCAGTGAACTGAAAGGCTGTAGCAGAGAAATAATTTACGGTGAGCAGAGAACATGGGCTTTTATTTGGATGAATATCCTTTCAGGCCTAGAGCCAAGCCTTCATGGCACACATACATCTTCATCTACTGTTAAATGCAGCCCGGTTATGCTTCAGGCACTGAATGCCCGAGATGTGGCTGGCTACTGCCTCGTGCTCCTGGCAGCTGGGGCTGCTCGGCAGCAGCCTCCTGTCTGGCTCTGAAGAATGCAGTCCTGCAGAGGGAGGTCACTGTGGCACAAGACAAAAGGAGCCGTGTCCCTGCTCAGCTCAGGAGGAGGCTCTGGGTACAGCTCTGCCGCAAGCCCAGCCAGCTACCCTGGGGAAGGAGGCGTCTCAGCACTTTCATTCTGCGTGTGCATATTGCCTGGCTGCTTTGCACAGCTTTATCGCTGCAAGAGCAGCCCCCAAGGAGCTCCTATTGCCTGCAGGCAGCAAAGTCGAGGCGGCTGGTGCTCTGTGATCAGTGCTTACAAGGCCTCCGGGGCATAAGCCTTCTGCACTCACAGACTGGTTGATGCTTGCACTGCAAAGGCAGCACCATCGGTCCTCACTCTGTGGTGGGCTGTGAGATGTCCTTGCCCTGTACCAAGAGCATGACGCCCTCCCTAGACTGCCCTCCAGCCCCAGGCACAGGGCAGAAGGAGGAAGGTGCTTGCAGAAGGACCGGTTTTTGAAAGTCTGAATCCTTCTCTGACATGAGGTAGTGTGTGGACAGCAGAAAACTAGAACAGAGGTCAAAAAAAACATGGAAAAAGGTGCAACTTGGGGACTTTAAAGTAATAAGGATCCTGTTAAACACGCTTCTGTTTTACAGTGCTGCTGTAGCTGAATAAATAGATTCCTTTTATTTTCTAAGGAAAAATACTCATGCTATTTGGGGGGGGAGGGGGGTGGTAAGGGACTCAAATCTGTCACTCATTTTTGAATTCAGTGGAATTTAGATAAAAAGAGACAGATCTCAAGGGTATCTACACTGGGAAACAAAGAAGTGAAACAGAGACCATGCCTACATCCTCCCTACAAAGAGTCTGCAGCCTGAGCCCAAACCCTCTCTGACTTCAGTGGACCTGTACTATCACTTCTCCCTGAGACTTGGCTTCCTCATCCCTATCACACAGGCAGTGCCGTACTCTGCCTTTGCTGACTACAGCATGCACTGACGTTTCCATTCACCCCTCATCAACACTGTTTCTCTACCATGCATGTTTCTTTGTTTCTTCCCTTGCAGCATTTCCTTCTCTTCTGCTCCAGGGCTCCTACAACCTCCTTCATCTTCATCCCTTGCTCTATCTCCTTTTCCATGCACAGACCAAAATCCCTGTGCTTTCTCTGTGTCCCATCACCTAATCCCTCCACATGCCTGTCACAGCCCCAGCATCTTTTGGGACAACTGCTGCTTTGGTTTATTTTACACCACATCCAGCCTCATGCTCACATAAGAGTGGGATAGAACTCAAAACTGGCAGAGGGGAGGTGCTGTGAACAAACCTGGAAAAATCCAATGACTGCCACCTCTGCACCACTGATGAAGGCTTCAGCATCTGGGATCTTGTTTAACAGGATGGGTTTGTCTGTGGCGCTGGCTGTGCCTGCAGAGCAAAGGCCAGGTTTGGGCAGAGTGTACACAACGACCAGCTCAAAGAGGATCCCCCCAACACACACACACAAGCATCCCGACCCTACAAGCTCACCCACATACCTCTCTTGCAAGTTCTACACATTTGTGCAGCATACCTTGGATAAGGAGGACTCCCAGATTTTCCCCAAGGCAGGAAAAAGCTCACTTACTGTGGGACGCAGAGTCACTCCCTTCAGCACACCCTGCTGGGGAGCATCTGGTAAGCAGGATAACAAAGAGACACGGGAAGACAGATGTGCCCATGGTACCAGCTTGCCTTCTCCTCACCATGCCACCCTGCTCTGGTCCTCTCCTCGGCGAGAGACACGTCAGCTGCTGTGGGGACCCACAACCTTCCTGGGGTGGTGGGAAGGGAGCAGCTGGCCCAGAGCAAAGCCTTCAGCTCCTGAGATAACTGCCTGGCTGGAGAAAGCCCCTCCCTGCCGTGCAGGAATCGGCCTTGGAGAGCTGCACCAACACCGCCGTGGTGTGTCCTCACCCACAGCACTGGACTTCGCAGCTGCCCTGCACCTTTGTGACCAGACACCCCAGCTAGGTTAAGAACATCCCTCTCCAGGTGCTGGATTCCAGAGGCTGATGTTCCCTTGTGCTTGGCCAGCAGGCTAGTCACGAGGACATGCAACTCTTACATTAGCTCTGGGGAACAGCTGCTATGGTAAGTGCTAAACATGAGAGGGGTATGTTATAGCTCCCTGGCTGATTCAGCTGCCATCTGGGAGAGGTGGGGGCTGTCTACCCCTGGAGTCTACCCCCATCACAGGCCAGACTTTGGGCTTCAAAGGATTAATGGAATCCCTGAAGGAAACTGTTCTGAAATAATTTGCTTATAGACTAAGGCTGCTGCTTTGAAGGAGGAGGGCTATTTCCCTGCTGAAATACACTCATAAGCCTTCCCATACTGCATTCTTCACACACACATCACTGAGAAACATGCTCTAGAAAAGAATGTGACACTCATGCAGAAAAGAAGAAAGAAACTGGTTTTATTCTCAGACACTGAAGTCTTGTTACGACATCTAGCTGCATTCCCCCTGACTGGCTTTGCCTGCACAAGGATGGATTTTAACAGGGTAGGGCACCAGATACAGACCAGGAGACCATTGTAAGTAACTCTTTACAATGAGTCAGAGCACATGGCAAGTGTAATTCAAGATAGGGATTTTCCAAGGACCAGTCCACCCCTGCCAGGTGATCTTGTTTCCTCAAAAAGGCACTTCCAGGACTGGAGTTGGTATGGAAGAGTTGGGGACAACAGGAGGAAGTACTGGGGGAGAGGGAGAGAGATGTTTCCCAATTTAACCCATTATGGTGTCATGATGGGGTGGTGGTGAGAACTGTTGGGTTGTTTTCAGTGTATCAGAAGAAGCAGCAAAGGCCTGGAGATTGGTGCAGGAGGCAAGGGGATGGGGGAAGGCAAACTGGGTGAACTCATTCTGTCCATTCCTTCTTGATGGACAGGTTCCACTCCCAGGTGAGATGGTCGTGCTTGTCATCATCCGTGAAGAAGGATTTGTTGTGATAGGTGCCTCGAGCCAGCATACCCTTAGGAGCCTCTTCAATAGGCGTCAGGAACTCGTACTCCTCTGGCCGCGGCCCATAGCTGCCAACCATGAACGTGGCTTTGTCCACTAGGAGAAAATAATCCACAGGGAATAAGCCCCTCAGATGGGGAGTGATAAGGGAGAGAGGAAGCCATGAGTAAAAGAGCAGAAAGGAGATGGGGGGAAAAGGAACAGCCCGTGTCAGCAAAGGAGAGGAAAAATCAGTGGATTAGTGAAGCATAAGGACAGCTGGAAGGATAACACAGATGGGCAGGCAACTCATTTTGTACACTCTCACATGCATGCACTTGTCCTGGTTTGAGACAAATTTGAGAGAAAACGGAACATTTTGCCTACTAAAAGGGCATGAGTACACCCAGTATATGGCTCAAGATCTACTTTGATTTCCCACTACTTCTCCTTACTGGTGAGAAGACACCAGTTACGTGTGCTGAACAGGATGCTGAAGCCTCAGAGGTGGTTGCACAAAAATGCATGTGGGGGGTGTGTGTGCATAATGGGGCTTTCTCTACCTTGTCCAAGAGCAGCACTGAGGAGAACCCACAGGCAAATACAGGGCCCTGCACACAATGGAAGTTTCATAGAGCAGGTCTGAATTTCACCAAGTACTTCTGAAGAGCTTTCAGAGGGTGGGAAGCTCCACACAGGCTGAGCCACTGCACAGCAGGTGGAGGGGAAGAGAAGAGCTCTGTATGGAGAGGCAATCTGTGGCAAGCACTGTCCAGGCAGAGTCTCTGTGGACTTCACTGCTGCAGACAGGGGTGTAGCATACAGATATCAGAGCTGGCTTATACTGAGCTCACACAAAACAAGAAACCACGGTCCTGGGTGAAGCAGGCTTACACATTCTGCTGAGAAGCCACCTCCTGAGTGTTAGCCCAGGGTGGGACTTGGCACCAAGGGAGCCTGTGTCCCAGTCCAGGCCTGCAGGAACACTTGTTCCAGAAGAGGGAACACACAGGTAGGAGCAGTGTTGTGCATGGCATGCAGGGCTCTTACTCACCCTTCACCCCTGTCCGGTAGGTGTGCTGCACATATTTCAGTCCTGACACAATGTCCCTGTTTACCTGCAGGAAGCAACCAGAAGTGTCAAGAGAAGAGTTTTGGTTCTGTATCTGTTGATTTTCCCCCTCCTTAGGGACATACCCATCTTGGCTCCCTACCCAAGGGAGCCTCAGCACAGGGCACATCGTACAAGTCCCTAAAACATCTTCTCCATAGGTACCCAAAGACCTTTTGCATCCTCTGTGCATCTCCTGCACTTCCCCATCCTTTGCTCAACCTTGAAGCTGACTGGAGCACATCAGTAAGGTTCTCAGGACATGCTGATGAGGAGAAAGAAAAGTGAAGCAGGGAGTTCCTGTTTAATAATTTTCATACTGATAACAATACATGGGTGACTAGAGTCATCCCTTCAGCCCCAATGGGTCGGCAGCTTCCAGGTGTCCTCTAAGCTCCATGGGGAGCTGGCAAGTTTCTTCTCAAAAGACAGAGGGAGAGTTTTCATAATCTTTTCTCAAATCTCCCATGGATAGCTTGAATGTATCCACTGCTGCTCCCCTCCAGCACACACTGCCATCCCACAGTGTACACTACTCAATCTGAAAACAAGATGGACAGATCCTTTTACATACCAGGGTAGAATTCACACAGTATAAGCCTTACAAGCCATGGAACTGAGGGAAGGAATTAGAATAATTTGTCTGGTTTCAGGTATCTCTGGTCAACAAGGCACAAATACAGATGGAAATATTTCACAGCACAAAAGAGAGCTGGAGGTGTCTCAGGGGAGAGCATTTGGGGACATTCTTCTCTGAGACAGCAAGCCTCAGAGAAGAAGGGAAATCCGCCCTACAGAACCCACAGTATTAACACCTTCCCTCATCTGTCTCAGGAGAATTATCTTTCTTCCTTTTTTGCCTTCTCTTCCAAGCCCTGCTTTGAAGCAAGCACTTGCAGAGATGATCGGTTCAGTGCTGGATGCCACACTGCAGGATGGTCAAGTTTCATTTTCAGCTGTAAACAGAAGAAATGGCTGACACACTGATTAATGGGAGTGAGGGAGATATGAGCCCATTTAGGTGTATCACGACCTGAAGAATTCAGGTATCTTCAGCCAAATGCTACAATATTTCATTTTTTTTTTAATGTGTACATGAAGCCCAGTATTACTGGCTTCATACATAGCCATTCTCTCTTCTCTTCTCTTCTCTTCTCTTCTCTTCTCTTCTCTTCTCTTCTCTTCTCTTCTCTTCTCTTCTTCTCTTCTCTTTTTTCTCCCTGTTCATTTCCACTTAATGTGAAGTAAAGATTTTTCAGTGGCTAAAAAGCAAAACCAAACTCAGCCAAAACTACCCATCTGGCTTTTAAACCACTTGTTGTTTATCAGTGTGAGCAAACAGAAACCAACTTCCTCCAAGGGGTGAACAAGCAGAAGTGATTTCCTGGAGATACTTCATCCCTTGTTGGGTAGAACAACACCTGAAGGTAGGGGAGCTTTGCAAGCATTCAGCTTTTGGGAAGGCATTCTGTCTGGCTCTAGTTATCTGATAGACTGACTGCCACTGACTGGCCTTAGCAACTGATAAGAAGCAACTGGAAGGAAAACAACTCACTCTGAAGTGGATCTTAACTCTGTATTCCACCCCTTCCTTTAATACGAAGGTCTCTTTCTTGAGTGCTTCGAGGTCACCTGCAAGAAGAGAATCAAGCTGTCAGCTAGGGATGTCACAGCCAGGAGAGACCAGGCACTGAGGGGAAGATGGGGGTGGGGCTGCTGTCAGAGATGAGCATCCCTTCAAAGGAGGACACCTGTAAAATGAGTACAGAGGCATCTGTGTAAGATCGTGTTGTGTGACCAAATACACAGAAATTCCTGGGTGTTCGTATGTATCTGTGCCCACAGAAGATAATGCCTCAACAAACACAGGTCTAAGTACATATACACAAAGATGTTTATGCACAGACTTGTTGCTGAGCATTCGCAGGAGTGTGTGTAAGCTCCATGATGCCCAAGCCTGGCTTGGGTGAGAGGAGCGTGTTCCACAGCTCCTGCCCATCCTGGAAGGTTGCCTGGGCCCCGCAGGGCTCTGTGTGGTTTTGGGCAAACAGGAAGCCTCTCTGCCTCTCCAGGCCCAGCTTCCTCTCTCTGCAGAAAAGCCCTTATAAGGTTCTCTCCCCGTGCCCCCAGGAGCCGGAACTGCAGTATTGCTCGATTCTGAAGTTTCAATACAGCCTGTTACCCAAATGCATGCACATCCCTTTTGCTCATGAAGTGTCATTGAAAGGAAGCAAGCAGAGATGGTTAAGAGAAACCCAGGAGCTCCTAGAGCAGTCTAGATGAAGGAAAAACTCTCAGTATTTTCCTCTGTTACATCTCCTTCTTTTTTATTCATATATGTATACCTTAAAATAAGAAACAAAGCTAAGATGACTTCAGAATTCCTCTAAAACCCACTGTAGCATCCCAAGGACAAACTCTCTTTTAACTTGGAGCATGCCAGGGCTTTTGCTTGTTCCCCTCTGTGGCCAAGGGCAGAGCCTGTGCCTACCTGTAAGGTCCATAGTGATTGGTCCTGGAGCAGAGTCACATACCAGAGTGAGTCGGGTGACCACCACATTGGGAGCTGTTGGGTCTGCAGGTAGGAAAAGTCAGGGGGAAGCTGTCAGCTTGCAAAATCAAATGCAATCAGAGGGGAATGACACTGAAGAAACAGGGATGCCGTGCCACACAGAAACTGCATTTCATGAAACACCCAGTAATGCCAGGCTTCCTTAGCACAACAGGACCACATGTCTACCCAGACCTTCCACATGGATCCCTCTGGCCTTCATCAGAATACCTAGAGGTGGTATTTCCACTGCAGAAAATTTCCTTCTTAGAATCCTTCTGAGCAACAAGACCACCTTTCAGCATAGGCTGATCCCTTCATAACCCCCAAAACTCCTCTGAGACTGACACATCTCCCACAAGTCCTTTTCTGATGCCAGCACTCTCCAGTAATCTTCCTAATTCCCAACACTCAGAGCATCTTCTGTGCTTCCTTTATCTGCAGCTTTCCACCTGCCCATCCCCAGTGCTCCAGCACAAGCAGTGTATGTCCCTGGCCAAAGAAGGTCCATCTTCTTTGAAGCAACAGCACACTGTTGCAGCACATCTCCCCAGTCCCTCCCTATCAGTGTTCCCCAGCCTACCTACTACCACAGGTCCATCTCCCAGCAGGGACTTCTTGTACTTAGCGAGGCTTTCATCATCCTTGTCCAACTCTTGCAGCTCCTGCAGTGTTTTCTGGGGAGGAGGTTTGTAATTGAGCTTCCCATCCAGCTCATCATCATCATCCTCCACATGAGGTTCTTGCGTCTTCTCAGTCATGGTCACTTGGTCTGGGTGACAGAGGAGGGGGCAGTCAGTGAGATTGCTGTGGATTGGGAGTATGGGGGCACTCACTCTGAGCACAGTGTGGCCCAATGCCCCTGACAGGCAGGCACGCACCCAGTGCCAAAGGCCGAAGGCAGCGGGATTCCTACAGGCAAATGGCGACGGTGATCGGCTGCAATCCAGACACTGCTGTGCTGATACTCTGGCTCAAACACAATCCCCCTCTACCCCCGCTCCTCTCTCCCTGCAGGCACCACGCGCACACGCAGACCTACTCCATTCTTCCCTCCCAGGGAGGAGGTGCAGGAGCAGAGGCTGAAACCAGAGTGATTTACAGCCACTCTGCAGCACAGTTGTGGCCGGCAACCCTGCAATTACAAGCCATCGCACAAGGCTTCAGTGCTCGCCGGCTGTCTCGCACAAAGAGCCGCTGCCACACACCAGAGCACAGGGAAACACGAATAAAGCCAAGGACAGATGTTTCGTTCACCCTCTCCTAATGGGTTAAAAGCCACATTTCACAGAAAGATCGAACACCTGACAGCCACTTCCTTAGATTAGCAAGTCAGCTGAAGCTCTCAAGGAAGCGGGCAACATAGCCTGTCTGCTGGCATTCCGTGTGCTCCCACTAACAGCTCACTGCAGGCACCCACCAGGACTCCTTCCCACTGAGGAAGGAAGCGTGATGGTGACCCCAGAAGAGCCAGGCCTAACCGTGCTGCTCCAGTGGTGCTCTTGGGGCGGAGAGGCAGGAGAGCCGAGCCGCAGTCAGCAGTGCTGGGTCACGCACCGCTGAATGGCACCAGGGCAGCAAAACTGCTTGGGTGGCATCCCAAATGGGAGCCTGAGCAGGGAAATAGCAACCAATGGGCAGCCAGAGCATGGGGTGGGGGAACAGGGGACAGGCAGGAGAGGTAAGCAATGATGTGCCAGGTGCCCCTTAGTCAGCTGCCCGCCTCGAGGAGGCAGCCATATGGTCCTAGCCACCTTCACACTCTTCAGAGAAAGGCTGAATAACAGAGCAGTGTCCTGGTACAGTGGCAATTGTCACAAATGGCCAAGCCATTCCTTGTTTTTTGGCAGCAAGACGATTTGGTCAAGCTACACAGATCATTCAGTTCATCTTCACTTATGCTTCTTTGAGACTGTCTCTACTAAAAAGTCCCCTTTTGCTTGCTTATTTGCAATTTTCCAAACAAACCATTTGTCTTTTTCTGCAGCTGTGGCCTTAACATTTGTCCCTGCTCCCAAAAGTTAAACTGGGAGCTAATGGGATAGTTTTTTTTTCATTTATTAAAATAGAAAAGAAACACACACACCAAAAAAAAAGAATTAAAAAAGAATGAACAACTGTTTAAGGTGAATCATCAAGTGGCGTCATGCAACTCTGACTAGTATGCAGACCTCTCAGAGCAATTCCAGTCCAGGGAAGAAAAATAATCAAGGAGTGGTACATTGGCATGCTGCAAAGGGACAGAGTAGAACTGACCAGCACACAAACAAGAAGATTCAGTCAAGTATTCTAACTGAAGATAGCCATTGCAAGACGACTTTGCAATTTTGTGGTGAATGAGGAACTAGTACAGAATGGGCAGATGGGAAATAAAAGGGAATCTCAACCCAAACAAATAGGAAAAAAAACAGGTCCCAGCAGCTGAATAACCCTGGCTCATGCCCAGCTCTAGGAGTCTGAAGTACCCAAATACCATAGGAAAGGCCCTTGAGCTTGTCCTCACAAGAAAGGAAACCAAAAGCTTCCTCCTGAAAGCAGCAATTACACATGCCCCACCACTCTGTGGCAGAGTCCCCTTCAAAAGCCTCACAATCCCCTCAGTGCCATTCCACAGGAGGAGGCTGTGATTAGCCGACAGCCACTGCCAAGTCTTGCCTTCCACTTGGGCTCGAGCTGCAGGTCTGAGCACTGACCTGAGCTCTCTCACAATACCAGGCTGCATCTGCTGCCAATGCAAGCACAGACCACAGCTGCCTGCCCGCCCCCAGCCTCCCATGTCTACTTCTTGCAGTTTAGCACAGGAGATGAAAAGAGGCATCTCTGCCCACATGCAGAGAAAAGGCAGAGTCAGGAGTGGACCAGCTGGCTGCTCCTCATCCCTCAGACCTTCCCTTTGCACCACACATGCCGCAGAGACCGTCCCTGCCAGCCTGTGGGGGTGGCTCACTTGAGGGGGAATGCTTTTAGGTTCTGAAAACCGCCCAGAAAGGTGGACAGACAACCTGCCATGCCAATAGTGAGATCCTGCAGGGAACAAGACCAGCCAGGCTGTCTGGGATGAACAACCTCTGGCTCACAGGCGCCTCAGGATGGCACCGATCAGATCAAGTTCTGGCATTTTTCCCCAAGCCAAGGACCTGATGCTGCCTTCCTGCCAAATTCCAAGGCAGGTGGTGACCAAGAGGAAAGCTCCCATCTCAGCAGCTCCTGCCCCTGCTTGCTGGTGCCCACTGCAAGCTGAGACACATTCCTGAACTCAGGCACCACTGCTTCCCCAGAGACACCATGTTGCTGTTGGGGTTCCTGAGTTTCTGTGCCACTGTCCGGGCCAAAGGCTAATACTGAGTCCCCCATTCAGACCAAGAGCCTCACTAAAATGAGAAAATTAACCCTACATTGCTCTAGCCCACAGTCCTGTGTCACCTGCACCCCTGAGGCCTGGCAGTACCCATGAAACAGCAGGGAGGGGGCAAGGGCAGGGTTAGGGATCCCTGTTAGAGAGATGGCTGCAGGAGGCAAACAAGGAATCATGCCTTGGCGAGAGGTGCGAGTCTCGCAGCTGGGTTCTGCCTGCGCCGTGGATAGACAGCTGCCCTGGCACCTGCAGCGGGAGGGGGCAGTGACAAGGTGGAGGGTAGGCACCTCCTCGCCCCCCCATGCCTTCACGGGGCACAAAAAGGGCTGTCGGAGGGGCAGCATTTTACCTGCCCTCCGACTGTTCATCACTCCTCCAAACCAACCCCTGGCCGGGGGCTTATCTCCAGGAAGCGGGTTTAGCAGGGAGGAAGTAATTTTCCGCGAGGGGGAGAAACACACCGCACTCAGCAGCGCCCCCAGCCCTGGCCTCCCCATGCCGAGCCCCGGGGTGCGGGGACACAAGGGTGGCCCATTGCCCGGGTAGCACGCCGCAGGGATGCACCCGCCGCCAGCCGGGCACCGCGGGGCCCTCTTCCCTTCCTTCCCCTGCCCTCCGCCCCAGCGCAGCGCGGAGCCCGACTTCCCCCGGGGCGCAGGCAGGCTCTGCCCGTCTCCCCGGGCAGGAGCGGGCACCGGCGGCCGCGGAGCGAAGGCGCGGAGCTGCGCGGCGGCAGCGCGGAGCGAGTCGGGGCGCGCCCGCTCCGTTCTCCTGCCCGGCTGCCCCCGCACTCACCGGCGGAGCGGCGCTGCGGCCGGGGTCCTCCTCTGCTGTCAGCGCTCAGCCTCAGCTTTGGCAGTTGGAGCAGGAAGGAAGTTGGTGAAGAGAGGAGAAAAAAAAAAAAATAACACTCACACGCAGCGAAAAAAAAAGAAAGAGCGGCGGCAGCAGCCCACCCGCAGAGGAAGCCCTGCGCGGCCCCGCATGCTGCGGCGCTCCGCCGCCTGCCCCGCTTTGTCTGCGCCCGCCCGGCGCCGCGCTGCGCTCTTTTTGCGCAGAGGGGCACAGGGCTTTGTCTGCGAAGCTGAGCCCGGCCAGGGACGCGGGAGTGCTCGCCGTGCGCGGCTTCGGTCTGCTGTGCCTGGGAGCGAGGGGGGCGATAGCTTTGTTTTTCCCCCCAGGCTTTTATTTTGTTTATTTTCCTGGTGTAATTGCGGTCGATTTCAAAAACTGGCGCTGATTTATACCGATTAAAATATGCGGAGAATCAGGTTGTGTATTCCCGCGTACGTGAGAAGATAAGCAGTATTGCAAAAGGAGGTTCTTATGAACCTCATTTTTCCTGCTACCTGCTGCACTTAATCAGCTTATTGTTCCCAATTCCCAGCCGTTCTCACACAAGCAGTTTCAAAGATCAGCTACCTCAGGAAGAAAAAGCTCTCATTTCCCAGGGTTGCTTATATGATCGAAACGATTTTACACCTCTTACTCTGTGAAATATCAGCAGAATTCCTCTCTCTTTGCCCCTCATGGAGTGCCCAGTTCACCAGTCACATAAATCCTTCATGTAGATAGTCATCAGTGCACAACAAGTAGATCATTGGTTTGCAAACAACAAATCTGGGCCTGCAATGACTGACAGACTGCTCTTAATGCATTTCCAACAGCAAAATAAGCAAAGCATATCTATTGCTAATGGGCTTACATTCACTGCCTCGGATCCACACGTCCATTAAAAGTGTTTATTGTACACAAATTTTTAAAGGTTGTAAACAACGGAGGGAAAGGAATCTTCATCAGGGATTAAAGATCTCAGAAGAGGGGGAATGATTTTTCCAGGCAGATATTGCTTTTGTTTAGGTTATGGGTGGCACAATGATCCTTACCTCATAAATTTCAAGGGAAAAACAGAGCATATATCTGTCTGACAATGGATTCCCATTTATCAGGGGCTATAGCCTCAGAAACATTTCAAGCTTCCATTAATTAGTTCCACCAGCAAGAAAAATTACTTTGTTCTCTGCCACTATTTTTCACTGCTACACACTAACCCTTCCCCTGGGCCAGCACAAGGGACCTGACTTGAATACAGTAGATAAATGAGTTCAAATGGTACCAAGGAAAAAAAAACATGTAAGCAAATGTGTAAGTATATATTGGTGAGTTTTCAACCCAGGTAAGTTTCCCCATACTTGTTTATAATGGACAAATGTGGTTAAACCTCTATGCCAGCACCAGTGGCTGAGTGGGATGGGGATGAGGAAAGGACAGAGCAAATTCTTTCAACTACAGTGCCACTTTATGGCAGCTCATATTGTTCATGTAAGCAGTCCTGGCCTGGGAAAGCTGTGAAGAGTTGGATGTGTTAACTATGGAAAGATTTAAGGAAGCCCCTGTGTATTGTACAACAGCTTCTTGTCTTGGTTTCTTTGCTGTCTGGACAAAGTCTCTGATTTCAGTTTAGAAACTGAACACAGCTGGGAGGAGGTGTGGGTTGAGGTTACTGCTCACTCATGGCTTGGTTTGAAATTTCCTAGGTTTTAGCCACTGTGTACAGTGCAATTGTAAGTAGTGTTATTGCATTCATTCTTGCTGAGGAATAATGGAGCTTAGCTTGGTCTCTTTTGTGGGTTTCTTTTTAGTTAAACACCAGACTGCATGTGCCTTTGTGCAGCTATTTACACATTATTTCTAAACACATGTGAGCATAAATTAAGATCAGTTTATCCACAGATATTCATAAAGGTATAGGGATGTGTAGCTCTGTGCCACCATATGTATGTATGTTCAACCTACACAGGTTCATCTGCCTAGCATGCAGAGGAAACAGATTTTACTCCTAAATTAGAAATTAGTCAGTATGCAATCGCAGGGACATCATGTAATTGCTCTGTGCTTCCTCTTCCTATTCATAAGCAGTGTGAGAAAGAGATGTAGATGTTGGAATTGCACCATGCCAAGCAGATGGGAACTTAGAAGCCAGGCATGATCCTTTGGGTCAGGATATCCAGCATCCTGCTGGGGAAGCACGTCACTGCTCTGCTGGAAGAAAGGAAAGGTTTGAACCACAATGGAGCAGGACATCACTGAAAGCAAATCTCTACCACCGAGTGTTTCATCTTTGACAAACTGATGCCATGCCATGAAGATCATCTCTTGGCAGACATTGTCCAACCACAGCCAGTTCTTTTGTCTGTGACAGAAGGAGGCAGGGCCAACAGCTAAAGTATACCTGTTTTTTTGCAAAAAACATGGTAAAATTTCAAATGTGTTCTTAGCTGGAAAATAATATTTTTTACTTAAAATATTTTGATTAGGTCTTACTTATTTTACCCCACTGATAACAGCTGATTGTACAATTAGTAGACCAAAATAATAGGTGTGATCAACCACTAATGTCTAAGTTATTTCAAAAAGTTTATGCAAAATTTTAAATGCATATCCTTCAACTACACAGCCTGTACTCTCAATAGGCATATATATCTGCAGCACTCTATTGGAAACAATAAATTTGACTTTTTTAAAAACTGTAAGATTAAAAAAATAGGGCATTTATTTTCCTGTTTGAATTTGGATTGCTGCCATTAGGTATCCAGTATTTCTAGATTTGAACTTTTTACAGTGGTGGTACATTGCAGCTTTGTGCTGCTAAATGTCATCTCCATCTTCTGTGGAGCAGGTCACTCACTACATTTGAGGAACAGAGCTACTTTATGACCTTTAAAAGTGACTAATCATGAAAAATTTCACCTGTTAGAATATCTTATTTTCACCTACATGTAATTTCCAAAACTGTCTAATTTGGAGCTGAAATTTCCCAGGCTGAAAGCTCTGTGGGGAGAAATGAAATTTAAGTCCAGGTAGGGAATCCATGTCTGTAATTTTAAGAGGCTCAACAGAGTAATGCTTTTTAATGCTGCTCTTGTAAAGTGATTTGTTTTGAAACTACTAATTTGCATTTTCAGTGAACTCGGTACATAGTGTTACTAATATTGATTTCTCTCTAATGAATAATGTTGCTGAATGCTGTCACTGCCATGAGCTTTGGCTCCTCCTCAAGCTTTTTACAGTCTCCAGGAAGTATACAGGTGATACGCTGGGAAGACGACCTCACAGTTCAGCAAATTCATGTCAGCAGGTGCAGCAAGGTAAGCGTCAGTTTTGGCCATGAGTGTCCCCTAGATGGTGTCCTCAGATGGCGTCCCTGACTACATGCAGAGATCTTCTTCCCTGCAGAGATGGGAGGAGGTAATCCGGTCCTGATGCAGTCACGAGGGGATGGGAATGGGCAAGGTGACAGGTCGGGGAGCTCCGACATGAGCTTTCCCTGCCATATGGGGGAGCATTCACTGCACCACAAGGTGCCACCCAACTCTGGCAATCCCAGCACTGCCTTCTCTGACTCGCAGTTAAGTGGGATAAACAGCCAATGAAGCATGAATTCATCTCCTCTGAATAAAACACAGGCATAAATTGCCCTGGGATTGGCTTTAGAAGTCAGCATCGTAAGGTTGGTCCTGTTGTGCCTAGGACACAGGTGCCTATTTTCTTCTTACTTGTGGTTACTCACACCTGAAGTGCTGCAAAGGAGTGCACAGCCCTTGGGGTGGGAAGATAAGAAAGGGATGGAGGCTAGATAAAATGTCAGGCAAGTGTTCAGCATGAAGAGCAAAGAGAGAGAAGGCACTTTGAGGTGCCAACACAAAGCCCATGTTAAGGGTTTAACTGGGTTTTCCAACCCCAAGTCATATGAGAATACCTTCAAACCACCTAGCCACTGGACTTGAGGGCTCTCAGCTGGATGACAAGCTGACCCCTGAAGACATGACTGTGCTCCGTCTCTCCAGCTCCTCCAGAAGTGATTTCTTTGAAAGATGTAGATTGGGGATTTAATACTTGTCTAAGCAGCTTTCAGGCTTGTTAAAGTGCTAATCCCATAACCCCTGTCACAAGCCTGAAGGTGTGCAAAGACTTCACGTGTCACTTCACAATCCCCTGGGGAAGCAAGGGAAACAGGAAGACAGAGGAAGGAAAAGGATTTTGTGGGGATGAGAGAGAGGGTAGGGGCAAAACAGCCAGTTTCACTCAGAGTCTAGCCTGAGGAAGGCTGAGGATGGACAGAGCAGCTCCGTGAAGGAGAGAGAGGGAGCTGGTGGGAGGGGGTGAGTGAGAGGACAGGGCTTGGTGAAGGGAAGGTGGTCCCTGTCATAGGGGAGCAGGGATGAATTCTCTGCATCCCCTGCACTCCAGAGCCTAGCATGCAGGAAAGCAGCTTTTGTTCTTCATCCCTCACTTGGTGCTGAGGCAGAAGTCAGTGTTCTGCAGGTGAAGGTGTCCTAGAGAAGTCACTCACCAGAGCTGGATTTAAAAGGGGACTGGATTATTTTAGGACCTCTCAGAAAACAGGTGGTTATGTAAGGTCAAATCTCAGCAAGTGTAATCAAATCTCAGTTCTAAGCTGATCACCAACAGGGTGTTAGGGGTTATTTATTCAAGCATTCCTCCCTGTGTTGTGACTTTCTTCTTAAACAGCCAGAGCTGAAACTGGGACTAAATTAGGAGAGCTGTGGCATCCTCTCCTCCTCTGCTGACCTTGGGAAATCTCCCTTGCCAGCTGCACCCTGACATTCCTGTGCTAAATAATACTCTCAACAATGAAGTTGATTGCATACCAGAATTTATGGCTTCCAGTCAGGTTGTGTCCAGCCTCTGGCTAGCTCTTAGGTGCCTTATATCCGTGTAGCTCAGGGCGTGCTGCTTGCAGCTATATAACATCTCTCAAAGCCATGAGACAATAATTAGCAGCCTCTCTATGGCAATGTTTTTCCTTTATTGCGCTTGTGCTGTTCACATATTATTGCTCTCACAGCCCTGCCTCCGTAAACCCCCACAGTGTTATTATGGTGGATTCTCATGGAAGAACTGGTGTGAGAATTGCTGTTCCTCCCACTCCTTCTCTTTCTTTTATATTGCAGACTTCAGTGTATAAAGGAGAAAAACAAATGTGGTGTTCAACAGAAGAGCCATTGGCTATTAAATTCTCAGTAAGTTTTATCCAGTTTTATATATTCACAGATTAACAAGCAATGAATGCACAACATTTGCGCATGATGAGCGTTCTCCTCCCAGATCTAACAGACCCAGAAATAACCCATAGGAGTTTAAGTGGGTCTTGATGAAAATTGTATCATACCAAGAGAAAGCATGGCAAGAAATCATCATACTGGTCATTTTGACTGTCATCATCTGCAGCACTGGAGAGAGTCCTCAGAGGATGTTCCTATGGAACCCCATCACTGCCCTCCACAGCTGGTCAGTGGGGGAAAATTCCCCATTTTCCTCTCTTCTTTTCCTCTATTTTCTTTTTCTTTCTAGAAATAATTTTCAGCATTACAGTCAAAATACACCATCAGCTGTCAGTGTCCCACAAATAAATCTTCATGTAATACAAAATGGTCAGAACATCCTTTGTGCAATTTGTGCATGCTCCACATGCAAAGATGACTACTAAACAATTTGCTTTGTCTATGGTGTGTTTATGATGCTTGACTGGACCAGAAAGCAAGATGGAATTCCAGATACTTGGCACAGAAATATCCTTAGCAGCCTCCCAGCAAGAAGCTTCAAAGCAATTTGTAGGTATGTACCTCCAGTAGGAAACTAGTGTAGAGGATCTAAAATAAAAAGGTTGGAATCTGACAGTGAAAGAGCATTAAAAAACAAAAACAAATGAACAAACAGACAAACTTTACAACATTAAGCTCTACAGTTGTGCAAGATCCTGTGGGGAAAACAGAAGGGTTGCTACTAGTAGTACACCTAAGTAATAAAAAGGAGAAAATATATTTTTTTTAATTTATTCAGATTTTCATTCCCTGCCTTTTTCCCTTCCACAGTTATTTCCACTAGGGATCTGCTATCACATGGCAGCTAGAGCATTTAGCATCCATGTGTCTGGGAGGTGAGTAGCAACCCAAGAGACAAGATAATGGAGCTGGAAGAGCTGCCTCCTCTGCCCATTAGTCAAATGTTCCCAAGGAGAGTGTGAGATGCTCCCCAGAAGCAATCATTTCTTTCTGAAAGCCTCAACTGTTACATTAAAAAAAATCATAATAATGGTGGCAAAGGGCTGAACTGAATGAGATTGCACAGCAGTGCTTTTATGTGGTAGGAGGAGGAAGGAAGAGTGTCTGTTGCAAAGTGTGAAAGCCATGGGAAGATATGTGCCCCCGTTAAGAAGAAGTAAGAAACATTTTACCAAAATGTTTAGGGAGGCCTTCCTTTATTGGTCTGCTGTTGCCAAGGAGAAAGAATCAATCATTCAAAAAGAAGGAAAAAAAAAAAGATGAGAAAAGGAGCTGTCAGGAAAGAAGACATCTGGAGTTGACTTGTATACAGTTTCTTCTTTGTAGCCCAGTGACACTGAATCTTTTGCTTCACTGTTTTAAACTGAATAAAGCTCTGGAACTATCTGATTTTCTGATTTCTGTTTAAATAAAAATATACTTTTTTTTGTTTTTTTAACAAGGCACTTTTACTTCTCTGTTTAATTCAATGCATGATTTTAGAGAGTGCTAGTGTACCATTTAATCACTGTTCACAGGTACATGGCATGTAATTCATACAGAAGGAATCAATTATGAGAAAGTAAAATCTGAGTAAGACTCTTGAGACAATACTGGGGAAACTGTGCTTTTTTTAAGGGCAACCACAGGCTCTGATTTATAGCAGTCACATTGATAACCAGATTAACTACCTGGGTTTGATAAAAAAGAGAAAAATGCTAAGTTCAAGATATGAATGTTGAGCTTGTACTGTTAACATTATTCAGGAGAAAAATAATCTTATAAATTAAAAAATCTTATAAATTAAAATTTTAATTGTAGGCAGAGTAAAAACAAGAAAGAAAGGATTCTTTTTAAAATTATCTAACAAAGTCAGTCCTATTGTGTCGTTACCAGGAGCCTGGATGCAGACATTAAGCAAACTTAGTGCACAGAAAGGATGCTCACTAATGATATTGCTTTCTCTTGGGACAGCTCTGCAATGAGCATAGGGATGCTCTTAAACAATTAATCACAAAGTAATTAGAAATGACTGAGCTTTTTGTGCTGCATGGCCGAGAACATCAGTCTCCTCAGCAGATGCCTGCATGGCTGAGTCTCATCTGCAGGTCTATGAATTTTCTCTCCACCATCCCTTCTATATTTACAAATAAGAACGATAAAAATGTAGTTCTCTCTCTTGAGATCTGATGGTGAAAAAGGATATTAAAAAAAAATAAAAAAGAGAGAGAGATTTCTTTTGGTTTTCCTTTTCCTGATTTATACCAATCAGGGAAACATTTCTTTAAGTTACTAAAATCATGCTAACATAGCAGTCTTGTAAGTGTGAGATGCTAAGATTCGTTATCTCTTCCAAGAAAGGCCAGACTTATTACTGAGAGGAAAATATAACTCTGGTAACTAATGAAGTGTAGGATAGACTACATGGTTTTATATCATCTGCTATAAAAAGCACCAGAATGTCCTGAAGCATTTGTGCCTGGAAGCCTGGGGCCTGTAGTGGTGTTCTGACATGTGCAAGTAGAGCAGCCTTGACTGAATAAGAAAAGCAGGGGCTTCATTTTTCCTGAAGAAGCTTTTGCAAAGGCCATTTGGCTTGAGGACTTAGTTATGTCCCCAATACCCAATTTGTATCACAGACAGGGCCATTGCTGATAGTTCAGCAAAATCCTATCACTTGATTTGTATTTCCTCAAAGGATCCTTTCCTACAGGTTGGTCATGGAACTCTCCCTCTCCAGCTCTTGTGGTGGAAAAACAGACCTCAGCCTCTTTCCTTGCTGCCCTATTCCAAGAGAAGTCTCCAGGGTATGAGTAGAAATGAGTATCAAGATCAGTCTCTTCTGCAAGCTGAGCTCAGTGACACTGAACACAAATTTTGTATCCAGCAGCAGGCACAGATTCCCAAAGTCAGCACACCCAGTTTATTGCAGGCTGTTATAGATGCTTCATCCTGACACCAAAATAACTGTGCAAGATTTCCTGAAGGAAAAATGATAAAACTCTTCAGAGCGTGCCTTCTTCTCTGCATTTTTAATGGACTGATTTGCATGTATTCAAACAACCAAATATGTGTGCCAGGGAAAGCCCAATCCCCTGTATCTGTTTCTCTTTTCTGCACTAGCACAAATGACATGAGGCTTAGGAACATGGTCAGCACTGCAGGAGGAGGACTACAGCATGTGAGTCCTCATTTGCAGGCACCTTACTACACTGAGTTTCTCACCAAAACACTGTTGACATGACAAACTCACTGATCTTCTATGAGACCAATAGACAATCCCATTCTAAATCCAGGTCCTACCATAGTTCCTTCACCAGGGATCCAGAGGCACTTGGTGGGCTGCCTGTCTTCCAAAGGGAAACCAACATTTTACTGCCTGATTAATCTCTGCTTACCTCCAGTTAGGTATCTTTGTGGTAAGTGATAAATCTCTATCAATAAGGCACAAAGTCTCCCAAGTATGTGGCACAAGTTTGTCGAGACACATTTCAAAAGTTATTGTGGCCCACACCAACCACAGCCCTTATCAGCTGCATCCCTGAGTCTGTGCCTCAGCTGGGATTTCCTCCCACAGTCCCATGAGCTCAGTCAGCCTCTGGAAAAATCACTGCCTTGTAAACTTGTGTTTTCTTTGTCATTCAAGTGAGCTGCTATTTCTGGCATAACTACGGTTTCCATGGCTACACCAGCTCATAAATAGGGTCAGAAACCTTGGAGATGTTTTTTAAGTGATTCTTAGGAACAGAATATAATCTGGCTGGAGGTGATGAAGCTCCAGAGTTTTCCTTTGAGGCCATGAGGACTGCATTCCTGCTACCACCACATGGTTTCTGCTGCAGCTCTGCTCTGGATCGAATGGCAACAGTTGTGGCCAAAAAAGTTGGCACTGGCTTTTCTGGGGAAGAAAAGCCTGGGCAGGGAGGGACAGGGATTGGGTTCTCAGTCCCTGGGCAGGACTTGTCATCCATCTGGTGCAGCAGCCAGACACAAACATGAAGCAGGTGCCTCCTGCTCTGATAGGAAGCTGTGCACCCACACTCTGCAAAGTAAATGTCACCCACGTTGTGAGGGAAAGGGATAGAAAGAGTATGGATGGAGAGAGAGGACTGATAATCCTAGGAGATAAGAAAGAACATGAGCAGTGGGGCCATTTAGGGAGTTTCTGTCACATTTTGTCAGTGGTAAAAAAAATAACTTCATGTGATACCATGGAAATTTTTTTTTCCCACAGTCCACTTTTTGTAAAAAGGAAGCAAGACAGATTTCATTGGAAAAACAGGAAAACAAAGGGAGTATTTTGAAAACAAACAGCCTGAACATATGTAAATTTTTAAGCCTCAAGAAAGAGCAGTACAAGGCTGTACAGCTGATTTCCCCAGCAACTTCACCTGCATAGAAAAGGGCAGAAGGGGAGGGGGAGTCCCTGGAAACCTATCTGCAGCAGATGGAGGCATGGGAATGAGCAGCAGGGATGGGAGTGAGTCTGCTGCCAGCAGGCTGCACCTCTATATCTACACAAGCAGGTCCCTGCCCACAGTAATCACTTCTGCTGTCAGATGAGGATGAGTGCAATCAATCTCCACACATTGTATACAAGTTCTAGTCATCACAGGGAAAGAGAGAATGACAACAAGATGCTGCCCCCGTTCTCTTTCCTGTGCCCAGAAATTACTGCACAAGCCTCTGAAAGCTGTGTGATTGTCTTAAATGTGCGGGAATGTGTGTTTGCTCCTTCTCTGCTAGATGGAAAGCCTCTCAGCTACATCTAGGATTTACTTCCCAGCCTCTCAGTGCCCACTCAAGGGCTAGGACCTTATTGATTTTTCCAATGTAAGCTAAGAGTCTCACTGAAGGATTTATCTTGTCTAACTTCAGCCATCTGAAAGGTCAGATGCCTCAGCTATGGGACCCTTGCTCAGCACCAGTGTTCCTTGCCAGGAGCTGTCCCATCAGTGAGAGACTGTCCCCTCTTGGTCCACACAGTCACACCCCTGGCTGGCTTGGCTGCTGCAAAATCCCCTCCTCCAACCCCACCCAAAGGCAAATCCCATCCATCATAAACAAACCCACACATTTGTTTTCTTCTGCCCTTGTGTTTCTCTGATTCTCCTGCTGCTCCTCCATTTACAGGGGTTATTCTCAGTCCTGCCAGCCCTGATCTTGTGCAGTGAGGTGGATGCTCAGCAAGGGTAAGTGTGAGGTGCTTCACTAGAGCCAAGAGCCCCTGAGGGTTGTTAACCTTGTGGTTTTACCTCCAACAAGTTACAGGCCATGGCTGAGGCACTGCTGCAGCTGAGGATGAGGATAATCTTCCAGCACCTTTTTGCAGGACTCTGGACCTTCTCTTTTCACCCTGAGACTCCACCAACTCTTTCCACATTTCTGACACTGATCTTCCAGGCAGTTACAACAGGCTATTAAAACACATGGGAGATACCAAGGACTGGGTATAAAATAGTAAGCATTACCACACATGGAGTTGTGATGGGCTGGAGTATGGGCTGAGCTCTACCTCTGGGGGCACTCACAGTAGCAATGCTACTGGTAGCCAGATGAGACCTAGCTGTTACCTCAGCCCAACACCTTGGGTCTCAGGAGGGACTGTTTGGCCACCCATGTGCAACACAGATGTTCCCATTCTCTCCCTGCCTTCCCATCAGTATCACTAGAGCCCTGGCAGTGTCCCAGCAGCATTCCCTATGACTTCCTTGAGCGGACTCAGCCCTGTTAACACTGGGCTAGCTGTGTGCATCACTCTGTAAGGTGTGTCTTTGCCCCTGAAGCACCTCTGGGAAGTTTACTGGAAATCCCTCAGGGCATTCACCAGCACAGGAGAGGGATTGGGAATCTCCCCTTCCCTGACATGTGCACACACGTATGTTCCTAAGAAGAAGCACCACTCAAAGGGCAGGTTATTTCTTTATTTCTCTTTGCTTCTCCAGAGACGTCCCCCCAGAAGCTCCAGAGAAGACACAACCTTCTTGCAGAAAGGGGCACGTCACCCCTCAGGCATGTGCCGAGGCTCTGCTGCTCCTTCAGACCTTGCTGGAGCTGTGCCTGTACAGCTCTGGTCTCACCGTGCTCCCCTCATTTCACCCCTGCCATGTGGATGCCCGCCCACAACTGATGCCCTGATGTCACCTGGTGGCAGGGTATATCTGGAGGACAAACGACACCTCGAGACTCTTTCTACGCAGGCTGGAGGTCGGGAGTTGAATGATTTACAAGAGGAGCCCTTGGCACTGTAAGTGTTCCCCAGGAGCTCAAAGCATTAGCAAGGGGGGAGAGGGGAATGAAAAAGAAACTAGCTGAAAAACCCAGGGGAGAGAAAAGTCCAAGTAAAACTCCATGGGGGAAAAATTTGGATGTTTGTACTTGGAGAGAGTGAACAGATCCAGCAGCTGGGAGAAGGAGTTATGATTCTTGCGTGGTTGTTTTCTTCTTCCCGTATAATTAGGGCAGGTGCTGCTGCAGTGATTTGTATCAAAGTTCCCCAGCTGCACAAGCAGGGGCTGCTCAGTTCCTCATGCTGGTCACCCCTCGGCTGGGGCTCCCCGGAACCCCCTTGCCTTGTGTCCTCAGCTGGCTGAGTGTGCATGAGAGCAGCACTGAGGAGCAGCTGGGACGGGCAGCTGGTGTTTCCTGCCCCCGTGCCCAGCCACACCTGCAGGGCACACCAATGAGGAATTTATAACCTGATGCTGTACCTCTGCTGTTACTGAATCCCTTCTTTCAATGTGGATAGTCTTTCCAGTGATCCCCATTTGGGAATACAGTTCTACTGGAAATGAGTTTCTGTCTCTTAGAGTGCATCCTCTTTCACCTGTTCTTGGTCTTAAAACTGCTGCCAGGATGAAGGATTTGAAATCCTGTGTAAGACACAGGAGCAGAAAGGGCTGAACCTGCATGGACGTTTCCCCATCACTATGATTAGCCACCTCAAGCAATTGAGACTGGAGCTGTGAGACTCCTCAGAGGCCCTGGATTTGATACTGCCTGACAAAAGCCTGAAAGGATATGATGCTACTGGCTCTCCCGAGGCCAAGAGCTGAGCATGCAAAAAACTCATAAAAACAACGCGAGCACAAGGATGTATGTCTCTGCAAGAATATCTGCATGGAGGGCCATGGCTTACAGAGTTTCTGTGTCTGACACCCTGAGGCAGCGCATGACAAGCTCACATGGAGGAATCTGTATGTTTGAAAGCTTTGGACGGGGGAGATGAGTTCCTACACCAATATGGTCTGAAAAGAAGATCAAGTGAGGCGTCTACATTATCTGCCAGGGTCATTTTCCACAGAGAGTTAGATATTAAGGATGGGGCAGATTAAAGAGTCAGCATTTGTCAGTAGTATTCAAGCCCCTTTAAATTTAAATAAAACTAAAAGAAGGATGATTAACCTGGCCAACAACCCCGAGGTGGGATTTCTGACGCAACTGAGATAAGCCCATTAATGTGTATTAGGTATAATTAGCATTCAGAGGCAAGCAAAGCTCTTACCTAGAGGATTAAGCCCTTGACTGAGCAGAAATGCTGTCAGGGGCAATTAGGTAACACCTCATCAGAGGAGGGAGCAGAGGAAGTACATGGCATAGGATCTTATGCCTCAACAGTCTTTGTATCCACAGACATCAGTTCTTGCCCAGGAGCTGCCAGCTGGTGCTGGCAGAAGCAAAAGAGCTCTGGCAGACCAGGAAACACTGGGAGAAGGCAGCATAGCTCTTGCAGAGATCTAGAGGAGACTCAAAACATTTATCAAGCCACCTGTTTGATCTGGTACCAAGGACTATCCAAGTAACCAGGTATGGTAAGACAAAAGGCTGTGAAATTCCCATGGGAAGAAGCTGCTACTGGCATTTCTTTCTTATCTGTGATCCTGGGGTGCTTGTCTGGCTGTGTGTATGAGCAGTTTGTTCCCAAGGTGTGGGAACTGGGGCAGGTTCCATGCTGTGGGGCTGGGCCCACTCCAGCACGGAGAATTCTTTGACTCTAATGATGGCAAACAAGACCCACCAGCTCCATGGTGGAAAGATAGCTTGATTTCAGTGGCAAGAGGAAAGTTGTTATGTGACATTAGGGTTGCTTTCCATTCTCTGTTGTTTTTTAGTGATGCATGGAGAATACAGAAGCAGATTAGTAATGAAGAAATTAGAATTGTCCCTAATGTTGAAAATGTTCCTAGCTAATAGTTTCATTCAGTGCTCTTTATTGAATTCATGCAGGTGAGAGAAGTACGATTTGTGCAGATCCTTTTTCCTACCAAATCCTGGGTTATTGAATATCTGGGAAATGGATACAACTACTTCAGACTGGGGAAAAAAGAAACTTCAATGGCTGAATCTTTCCATTAGATATTCCTCTATTGAGTGAAGTCAGGGGCAAAATGTGGACTCAAGGATTTAAGATGTTTTGACCTTCAAAGTCATGCTGTTAAGGTAACATGCCAGTGCATAGTAAAGATTATTGAAGCAGGCAGGAATTCAGTTGGAGACGGAGGTCAAATGCATCTTTCAAGTTTTGGATGTCAGTCCCAAGGGGTGGAAATCTGTTAGCTAGATTGTTTTCTCTGCTGTACTTTTGGGACTAGCCCTCAAGAGGAGTGCCAAGTAACTTGGATTAACATGGTGCTTTAAAGTGGATGCACATCTCTTTTAGTTCAGAAGTGGGGGTCTAACACTGAGATAGACAACTTACTGATGAAAATTGCACCTGAGGCAAACATTATAATAGATTTTGGCACATTAGCAGACATGGTGGGGAGCAGCTTTCTGATGCAAAGCATTTCTGTAGTAGGGCAGTATCATCTGAATTTTTCCCCATCCTGAGTAACAGAGAGGGACCAAATTCTGTCTTTGTTTTGGAAGCAAAATGCCTTCATCTCTCAGTCTGGCCCAAAAAAATCTGTGAGTCAAAAGATTTCATCTCTCCTCCCAGCAGTGCAGTACAGGTCATACCTATCACTGCGTTTCAATTCTCATGCTGTAAAAGAAGAAGGTGACAGTGTTTGCCTGTTCTGCCACCATGCTTGAGGAAAAAGAGAAAGCTGTAAATACTGGGCAACTGTTCAGGCACTGCAGAGATGGCAGCCAAATAAGTAACTTCCACAGTTTGAGCTGATCCTTGTGTTTGTGGGCACAGTGTGTGCTTAGGAAGCATTGTGTTACACGCGGGGGAATAGCATCTGTGCATACTTCAGCTTCAGACATAACCATCTGCTGCTCCATTTGGGGCTGCTGGAACCTGTCCAGTCTCCTGCTTGGGATATTACAGCTGAGACAGAAGCCTGACCACAAGCGACAGAAGAACTAGCCTGCCTCTAGGTGCTATCATTTGGAACCATCCTACTGCCACCACAGATGGAAAGATGCCCTGGATGAAATATTTCCAGACTGCCACAGATACAGAAATATGGCTCTTCACCTTGTATAGATGTGGAAGTGACATAGGAGACTTGCTCAGATGATCTTTCTCCTTGTATATAAGGATTTGCTTTCCAATGCTCTGCCTATTTCAGGACAAAGGAATGAACTCTCTTTAGACTAAGGAAAAAAATCTTTGATGGTATTTATAGTTCCGAGATTAGAAATCCAGAGTGTCATGGCAGGTGATGTTAGGGATTAAGCCAGAGTACTATGGTGACCTAATGAGATTAGCCTTTAGAACCAAATCCTGAAGTTAATTCCATCAGCGATTACATCAGCCTGGATGCACGGGGATGAACACCTGGAGATAGGAGATATATAACAGTCATGGCAAAGAACATGACTTCAAGGAAGAAAGAAAGAAGTTGCATTTATTTTTATTCATAAATTCACTTGTTCAGACCATTAAAATACTAATGGCATACTAATTAGCACAAAATTTGATGAAGGGCTGGAAGCTTCCCTTTGGGCAGTGGTGAGAGTTATAGCTGTCCTCTCTGGGAAGGAAGCAAAAGGCTCAGAGTGCAGAGTTCTTCCAAGACAGGAGACATACCTCCCAAACAGAAATTGATCCCTGATAACTATTTATCTCCTGTGGAGTTTGGCTCATACAGTGTGGTGAAGAGGGGTCAGCACATGTAATATAATGCTCAAAAATACAAAAGTGGGCACATCCTGGAGAAAGTTACAGGCTTCACTCCTCTAAATCCTGAGAAATGTGTGAAATTAACTTCTGATTAAAAGATTGTCTCTAGTGCATTGCCTTGGCCTTCTGTGTAATCTTGCAATGATCTTGTGCTATTTCCCACAAGTTTGGTATTGACAAACATTGGGCCCTAATTGCAGCTCCAGCCAAAGGACCCATCTAGCCCAGCATCCCATGTCCATCAGTGTCCTAAAGGTAATGCTTAGGCACAAGTATGAGAATAGGTGAAGTATATCATGGTGATTCCCAAGGACAGGATATTTCTCTAAGCCATGCGTGTGTCTTTGTGGCTCCTGTAGTAGTCCGGTTCATGAACCAGTATGCAAAAACCTCAGCAATGCTATTCTAAGGGTAGCTGGGAAAAAAAAACCAATATTGGCATGAAACTTCTATTTTACCTAAATTGTGGGGCAAGCTTCTGCAGCAGCCTGTGTCCAAGAGTGCAACTGTGTTTGAGACAAATGAAGGTATCAGTCTTCATGACTCTGCAAGACATTGCACCATGAGGTAAATGTCTTTTTGGCCTTGGCTCAAATGCTCTTTGTTTGGCATCTTAACTCTAGCATGCCAGATGAAAGGCAGCTCTATCCTGCCTAATTTGTACAGATTACAATCTTTCTTTATCTTTAATACCATTATCTTTAATCCTGTCACAATTATATTTTCCATAATTCTGTCATCTGACTACTGATACCTAGAAAAGATAAGGAGAGTGTTGTGCCAGTCCTTGCTGTTATCTTGCAGACAGAGGGATCTGAGAGAGGCACGTGCCTGCTGCACACAGCCCAGCGATGAGTGAGACCCCAGCCGCCAACCTCAACACTGGAGATGCTCCAACCGGCCCCACAACACCGCGCAAGGGTCCTCCCAAGTTCAAGCAGAGACAGACAAGGCAGTTCAAGAGCAAGCCCCCCAAAAAAGGAGTAAGAGGGTAAGGGAATTTTGGAAAGAAAAGAAACCGTGCTAGTTGAGTAGCTCCTCACTGCAACATTGTGCTTCTGTGTGTCTTCCCTTGGGCAAGGAGCCAGAAGGGGCTCCTCCCCTGCCCCCTCAGCTCTCTAGCCTGGAGCTGCTTCTCTTCTATCCCCTACCCACAATTCTTCTTCCTTGGCTGGGGGTTTAGGGCATCTCCCCTTTCCTTTCTGCTGCCCCAAACTCACTCCTTACCTGCTCTTTTCTCTCCTAGGTTTGGAGATGACATCCCAGGCATGGAGGGGTTGGGCACAGGTAAGTTCTGCAGGATGTTGTTGTCATGTGCTGCTTTAGTACTAGCACAGACAGACTTGATCATGGGAGAGGATTCTGGGGTGCCTCTGTTTCCCTGGCCTGTCTGCAGCTCTCAGGGTCACAGGGAACACTAGTTCTGCCTCCCCAAGCTGCCACATTCATGCTTATGCTTACATACACTACATATTTATGTATGCTTCAGCTTCAGAATATGTCTACATTGGGCTTCAGAAGTGCTTGTTTGTTTTCTGCTAATACTCTGGCTAAGAATTTCTGCAGCATGAGATTCTCAAATAAATGTTAAATGCTAAGCTATTAATACCAAAAAATCACAGAAACTAAATCCCAGATGGTGAAGTATTTGTGTGGTCATCAGAATCCTAATTTTAAGAATTTTATGTACCCATCTGGGATTGAGAAACATGCACTGGATAAGCTGTAGCCAGTCAGAACTTTGAAGAATTGGTAGAGTTACAGATCCTGAATATTGTAGGTCAAATTATTCAGCATCTGATCTAAAACTGCAAATGTCTTCAAGGAGATCACAGTTTGGCTGCAGGTACTTTGTAAGAACAGGAGAAACCACATAACTGGAATTAACTTTTACACAAGTTTACATAGTCTCTGAAGAGACTAGGAACTGCTGGCTTGCTTTTGCTCACGGAGAGAAAGTACACTGATCTGGTTTGGTCTGACAGGTAGTACCAGATTGGAAATGCTCATCTGCCCATTTAACCTTCAAAAGGAATTTCATTCTTCTTAACATTTCCTGAGTAAATCAGCCTTTCCATTAACAAAAAATAAATCCAAGGAGTGCATTGGACTACGAGAGCACATTTGTCATTTTCCCTCTTTTGCAGATATCACCGTGATTTGCCCATGGGAAGCTTTCAGCCATCTGGAACTGCATGAGCTGGCCCAGTTTGGGATCATCTAAGGTGTCAGCATCTCTACTCATGTCACCTGGTGACTCCACAGATCCCAGCATGGTCTTTACCACCTTTGACACTTACTTTTGGCCCTTGTGTCCACTTGCTTATGGGCAGGGTGGTTTTGTAAGAGCTAACTATGAGAAACTTAACTTTGCAGATTAATTTGGTGAAGAAGTTATTGGGACCCTGAACAGACATAATGTTCTATGTGATGAAACTACTGAAAAATGTCTTAATGTCTCCCTGCACCATATTCTTTCTTCTCTCACTGTCATAGATCCTCAATATTTATGGTGATACAGAGAGGTTGTATCTGAACTTTTTCCCTGATTAGCTGAGATATTGTGTGCATGTATGTCCAGACCTAATGAAATCAGTCTGTTTTCTTCCTTCCCTCCCTTTCTTCAGCTTTTTATATAGAATTTCCATGGGTAGATCCCTGTGTTATTTGGGCCACCAATTATTTGCTCAGAGTACATCTGTAGAGAACAGCATTAGAGTCACTAGTCCCAGACATTAGGCTGCTTTCCATAGGAGATCCTTCCCCAGCAGCTCTCCATAAGGAACATGCTGCTAAGATTTACCTCATCAGCAAATAGGGAAAAAAGGGCTTGCAAATGCTGTCTCTGCTGTACTGCCCACAGGCTATGAACCATGAGAGTCTGGCTGTTCTCATAATGTCAAATGAAAATGTGTGTGTCTGAGATCAATAGCTAAGTGAATTAATCCTATTATTCATTCCTTTGTGGTTGCAGTTCCAAAGAAGCAGCCCCCCAAATGATGCTGCATTTCCTCTCCTTTGATGGGAAGCCCTGTGTGACACTTGTCCCCATGCCAATACATATTTACATGAGACATTTGCTTCCCCAGGACATGCTTGCTGCTTATTAAGACAGAGAATCCTTATGCTCTGTCACCAGACTGTGCCAGCGGTCCTGCCACATGCAACAGAAAATGATATTGCAGTAATTGCTCCCTCTTCCCTGTATTTAGCATAGGACAAGTCTCCCTTAACCCTGCCCCTCATAAGTAAGAAGGCTTTTGTCTGTTCACTCCCTGGCAATTTCAAGCTCTGGAACTTGTTTGGACAAGCAGGCAAACGGTGTCCCCAGAGAGAAGTAACAGCAGAGCAAGGGGGGAGGTAGGGAAGGGTAGAATGTGTACATGCAGGCAAGCACAGAGCGAATCCACTTAACCCCATCGATCTGTGTCTGCTGGTGTCTGGCAGCTGAGTGGTGAGGCACCCACAACCACTTAAATGTTCAGGGAAGGCACCCAGATTCCCTGTGGCCCTGGCATTAAGGAAAGGCTTCTGGCTTGTTTGCAGGCAAGGAGCAAGTTTATTGTAGCTACATAATATTCATAAGAGGAGGTGTATTATGTGAATATATAATATTCAGAAAAGGAGTCATCGCCTTTAGCTTAAGAAGCCTCATTGCATAAGAACTGCCTCCCCCTATCTTATCTCCTATGCTGAACATGTTCATGGGAGCAGGGAGTGATTGTGGCAAGGAGAGCAAATCCTGTCTAAACAATTGATCCCCACGCATAAAGCATTGCTATAAATCCATGGCGGTGCCATAGTTATCTGTTACTGTTATTCCAGAAATAAAAGCTAGCAATTTTCAGTTAAAATATAGCTTGAGCACCAAAAGCTAAAGGAAATTAATTCCTGTTGGCAGTCCAGAGTACAGTTTTTATTATTCAGCACTCCTGCCATTAGACACAGCAGTAAGCCAAGGAGTGGTTCAGAACTGCAGCACTCTCACAGTGCAGAAGTCGTGTACCATTTAGTTAATTGCAGCCCACAGCTATTTCCTTGGGCAGAGGCAGTCTGTCCTTTCCACTTATTCCAGCTTTTCCTGCCTTTCTCACCTTTTAATGCTTTTCTTCTTTCCCTAAGTGTTCTTTATATAAATGACATTTTATTTAGCTTTTATGATAGGGAACTGATTTTTTTTTTTTTAAGCCCATGTACTAGCCTTCTCCTTCTGCAGTTAAATGTGAATGTTTGTATGGAAATACTCTTATCCTCTCCCTCCCATTATGCCATCCTGTTACATATGATCCTTATTCCACCTTCTCAGTCTGTCTTCTTCTCTCTGGGAAAAGACCCATTAGATCCAGTCTTGAATCCTTCAAGCTGGATGCCTCTATTTTAATGGAGTTTTCCCTTTTTAAAGCTTTTTTAAGCATGACAAAAAAAAAAAAAGATAAGGAAATTTTAATTCATCCTTTTGTTCCCTCTTCTTCCCAGACCTTGGGAAAACAGTCCACAGACAGTGAGATACTTTGTCAGAAAATACTGGGGTACAAGCAAAATTCTCCTTAGTCCAGGGACTGAAGTTTTAGCAAATCAGAAGATCCTGGTGTAGTTCCACATCTGATTGCCATAGCCCCTGTTCCCATCAGAGAACTTCTCAGTTCTCCTTCCTACAGGAGTCCAACAAGAATGTACACATAACCCAGCTCTCATACCTGGCTGATGAGCTGTATCAGAAGATGGATGTTTTGAGCCAACAGAATATGTTAGTTATTTTAAGAATAATTTCTATTCATTAATAGGAATCACATTCATTCCCTTACTTGTAAGGAATTTTGAGGATTAGAATAAGAGTCTTAAAACACACTCACAGTTGTTTTGTCTGAGGTTCTGAGTTTTTTTCTAATGAGCCATAATTCCTGAAATTTCCATTTTCCAGTGAGAGATGGCTATGGTGCAAGAAAGCAAATGTGTTAAAGCAGTTTGTTGAAGGACTTCAGTCTATATGCATTGTAATATGTTATTCTCTGTTATTTTACTATAAAAACATATAAAAAGGAATAAAAATTAATAAAAAATGTTTTAAAAATCTCAATAATGTAGTCTGACTTGCTTAAAAAATACAGCCAGGGAAAGGCAGATGACTTGGATTTTCCTTCTGAAATCCTTTCCTTTCCTGGGGAAAGCTCCGAAAGTCACTTATCACCTCTCATTAGAGATAACCAGCTATTTATCCCCGAACAATAGGCAATAAAGACTGGCTGTGATATCATCTGAGCACTAGTTTTTTCCTGAGTGATGACTGGTATATTCTCCCAAAAGTGCTGCACATGATTCTCTTCAGGCTGAAGTCTTTTGGCCAGTTACATCTTCTAGGACTCTGTGCAAATTAATGTCAGCATGTTTTCTACCCTATAGCAAAAAATTGCTGAGATGTGAATGCCACTTAGTTCCTTCTCATTGCCAAGACAGAGCTGCAAACGCTCATCTCCTCTTGTTTCTTTCTGTTGCTGAACTTTCTAGGTGTCCACAGGGGTTTCAAGATGGTCAAGTCTAATTGCCTTCTTGTGTTATGCTGTCAAATCTCAGCTTTAGAAGTGTTTTCTTTTGTGCCACCTTTGGAGTTTTTTTCTTGCAACTCATTACTGTGTGTCCAATTGGAAGTCTTTTGTCTTTGAATGTTCTCTATCCTGTGAGTATGAGTTGTCCAGGACTCCCTCTGTGAAAGCTTTTTATAAACCCCTTTCCAACCACATTTTGAAAGACAGAAAAGCATCTTCTCACATAATTATGTCTACTTAAAGCCGTAACCAAATTTTGAGTCCCATCATTGCTGACCCCAGTTTCTGACTCTAGTGAAAAAGTTAATTAAACCCAAATCTCTGTAAGAAAAGAAGAATGAACCTTGTGAAAAGTGAGAAGCACTTGTCTTGCTTCCCTCTCCCTCCCTCAGCCCTCCCCTCCTCCAATCTAAATCACCTCAGAAATCTCAGTTAAAAATAAATAAAAATTAAAAAAATAAAACAAACCCTCAGTGTAAGCTGAATTCCTCAGGAGATCTGAAGACCACTAGTGCAAAATTACCACCCTCCAACAGTTTTCAAATCAGCACCTCATTCAGTATCAAGCCACTGTCACATCTTCCTATGGTATTGATCACTAAGGAGTAGGCTAAAAAATGAACCCTGGAAATACCACTCTGTGTTTTGTGGGGTACTTTTCTATTTTATAAATGGGATTTTGAGAGTTAGGTAAATTGAGAGCACCCATCACCTTTAAGTCTTCAATACTTGATTTTTCAGAGTACTTAACATTTTATCTTGAAGTTTAAAATGCAGCTGCCATTAGTTGTGGTTGCAGCTGTAAGTACTCATTAGTGAATCTCATTCTCTCTGAGTCAGATCTCACTCAGACAGTGAGATCCAGGGCCTCAGCCTGGAGATCTGAGGAACAAGAAGTCTATTTTTGAGAGCATTTATGTAATGCTCCATAGGGTGGGCAGGTTATTCCAGCCAACAGTCTGTTTCAGCATCACCACACCACTGTGATGCAAATCCGGGCAGATTTGAAATTAAAAAAAAAAAAAAAAAAAAAAAAAAAAAAAAAGAACATAAGATTATGCAATTAAAATAAAAGATCGTATCACATGCTTATAAATGTGCTCAAGTCTGGAACTTCCTCATACCAGACTGCTTAACTTTGAAGCCATATTCCCAGTCCCCATAGTGCTGTCAGGGTTTTTGAAGCTGGAATCAACTTAGTACCCTAATTTTAGGCACTTGCACCTCCAAAGTTTGTCCTGACAGCCCAAGGCACGGAGGATTTATGGCTCTGAGCTTTTTCCACACCAACTGTGATCTACCTGGAGGGAGTGGGATGGCTGAAGGCTCTCTGCTGGGGGTACATAACAATTGAATTCTGTCAGCTGCAACTTTCAACTTACCTTTAACATGTGCTCTCACATTTTATGTTATTCCTCTTCTTGAAGTTTAGCATAACTATGGTGAGAATTTTGTTGTTGCTGCTCCTCCTGGGTGAAAATAATACCTTCTCTATCAAAGCCTTCAGGAATTTTCAAACACATTCTTGCCTCTGGCATTTTTCTGAGGGCCTCTCACATTCCTGAGGCTGTAAATGAAGTGGCTGAGCATAGCAATCATCAGCACATACTCAGCATACAACAGACTGTCCAGATGTCAGAGCAGACAAGGGATATGACAGAAATAGATGAACTACAGTGCACTGTGAAGAGTGAGGACTTTAGACAGGAAGGCACTGAGAATGAAGAATGCTTTTGGCACCCTGAGACCTTGGTCAGGACAGTGGTCAGCACAGGAAAAATCCACAGGAAGGAAAGCTACCTTCAAGAACATGGAAAACACAGGGAAGGAATGTGGTGAAGCCCCAGAAAGCTGTTTGCCAAAACTGTATACAGGCTTTGCCCTGTGGTCTCTGCCAGACAGGGAGGGTATAGTAGCTGGCCAAGGAGCACTTGAAGGAATTCGGAACCTGTTATGATACTGAAGAAGAGCATCCACACAAGGCACAAATAATTTATAAAGCACTGAGCAAGCTGAACTTGGTCCCTTACAAAAGACCTTGCTCTCTCTGGGAGGCAGTGGCTGCACAACCATCCAGGAAGGCTGTGCAGTTGTCTATCCAAGATAGCTTGGAGAAAAACGCATCAAAGGGTGGGAGCTCCAGACTACCACCATACTGACCCTGTAATCATGGGTGACAGAGTAGGTATGCAGGAATAACATCAGTGGGAAAATCTGTGTCTTGCATTATTAGGAGAACTTGATAAACCCTTGTTTTCCTTCTCCTCACCTCTGGAGGAGGACAGGACACCAAAAGGAGCAACAGATAGAAATCCCAGGATCGTTAAAACCCTCACCATTGAAGGCTGCTGGAACACATCTCTTGGAAGTATGACCTAGGCAGGTTTACAGAGGCTCTAGAGGGACAAACAGGCTATAGGCAGATGGAAGGCAAGGCCAATTCCTCAGCCATACAGAGGTTTCTGCCCCACCAGTGTCCTGAGGCACAAACTCCCATTGCTTGATCAAAACACCACATTGGTTTCTCTAGGCACAGGCAGAAGGCAAATGCATTTGCTCATCTTACAAAAGCTATCTGGATTCAAGCCAGCTCAAATCTGTATAATCCAGACAGCTGCTGGCATGGGCATAGCGATCTTGCATCTGTCTGCACCAAGGAACTGGCTACAGGTCTGAAAGTAAGGGAAATAAAATAACAGAAGGCCAAACATGTGGAAAACAACAAGTTGTATGAAATCTGGCTTTAGCAACTGCAGTTTTACCAGAAACATTCACTGGGATCAAGCTCTTTCCATGCTAGGCACTTTTTAAGTACATCACTGTGAAAGAATGAATTAGTTATAACCCTGGTCTCCAAGCAAGTGCATTACTCCAGCCTGAGGATACTGAACTTCACTAATAGGGGCCACTGCAAAGGTGCAGCATAGTCAGTCTTGAAAATGTCAGTACATGGCCAGGTCACCCATAGACCGCTGGGATGAGGAACATGCAGATGGAGGCATTGGGGAAAGTCCTTTCAAACACAAACCTTAAGCTAGATGATCTGGTAAGCACCGGTCTTAGACAAGAGCAAAGGAAAAGCAAGACAGCAATTACATTGGAATGAAATATGGTCAGCAAAGGAGGCAATTTTGAACTAAAGCTGCCTGTACTGAAAGAGTACCATGAGGAGCTACAGTATGATAAATCTGAGGGGATTTTAACACCATTGCATCCCCATCCACAAGGCTCCATTCAGTTCTAGGCATTTTAAGGACAGAATCTGATAAACTGTTCTGTATTTTGAACTCATGTAGAAGGGGAATGAAGAGTAGACAAAAATGAAGAAAGGAGGAGTAAGGACTTCACAGGCATCAAGGAAGCTGCTCAGCCCCCTGAAATAGTCAAGTGTAGTTATGATTCCCACCTGGAGGTAGCTGCAGGGTATAGATAACAAAGGAGGACAAATATTAGCGAGGATGAAACAAGGGAAAACAGTCTGAAAATAACATCAAAATATTAAATAGCTGTTATCAAGAAGTCCTGACAAATACCTTCCTTGGAAAAACATGGGCCCCATGGGAACTGGGAAGGCTCTGATAGTACATTTGTGACCGTGCTGTAGAAAGCATCCAAGAATCCCCTGCAGAGAACATCTGGTACAGAACAGGCATAGCTGCTGCCAGGAGTCAGGGCAGTCACGCTGGGCCACCTCCATTGCTGTTGTCTCTCAAGCTATACAGTAGTGATGTATAGAAAGTAAGTTTTCTTTTCATATTAATTTCATGCTCATGCTCAGCTCATGTTCAGCATTACAATATCAAAGCTAAATATATAGGAAGCTCTGTTTAACAGCCATCTGTAAGCTTCTGATAACAAGATGCTGCATTTTCAGCTGCTGAAAAAATACTTATTAAAAAAACCAGCAAAAATCTCAAGCTCAAAACAAAGAACATTGAAGCACATTAGACATTTTCATTTCACTCTTCAGTAAGAACTGTTTCTTTGAAAAATACAGTAAGATTTTTGTTCTACGTCCTACCATTAGTGCCAGGTTTCTCACTTTAGAAGGCACAACATGCACTGGGTTGTGTGTAATACTATGATATGCGACATATTTTTCTTTGCTTCAATCTGGAACCATTTCCCTGAAATGTGGAATAAAGCTTTGAAGCTTTATCCCAGCCATGTAAACATTTTGCATTCATTCATAGTAATGCCTAATCCCATTTTAATCTTAATAAGCTCTTTAGTGCAATAATATCCTATGGCATTAAGGAATACAACTTAATTCCTTGAATTAAAGCCAGGATTCTCTTTGGAGTTTTTGCACTGACTTCTATAAGTTTTGGATCAGGTCAATCTCCAAAAAAAACCCCCAACCTGCTGCAAACCAGTGACCTACCTGATTGAAAAGGCTTTATTATTTTATATCCTCTTACAGTAGCTTTTCTATGTATGTAAAATCTGCACTCATAAGAACTCCAGAACTTCAAGCAGCATTTATCCAGAATAATTAGCTTCCCTGATGATGAGATGCTGTTGATAAACTCTTCAGGAAGAAATATTACCTTCACTACCCTGGCCCAGGGCTGATACGGTGATAGAACATGAGAAGCTTGGAGCTTTTGGGTGCCAGCTCTCAGAAGAACATTATTTCTTGATCTCTCCAAATAAGCCAATAATGAAGTGGATTCCCAGTTCCTTCAGACTAAAATGATAGAGACAAATTTAATATAACTAAATTGCAAACAAGGGGAAGTTGTTTCTAGTTATAATTATTTAATTACAGAGGACATTTTAAATCACCTCTTTCAAAGGTCTGAGAAAAGTCATACTGTGGGAACCACCTGGAATTTCTCTCTAAACCTCAAATAAATGTCCCAAGTATTCCCAATAGTACAAATCCTCTGGCTTGTTTTCAAACTGTAATTGTGGCTGGGAGGTATATAATAGTGCAAAATCTATTCTCTGCCCTTCCCATGTCTTCACTTTGACTTTATTTAAAAATGAGAAATCTGTATCATAGTCACTTCAGTCCCCTGAGCTTTGTGACAAGGCACTGAATGTACACAAAGAGGATAAATCAGTCCACAGCTCCGACACAAATCCAAGTCAAGGGGGTTGCTGCTCACTGACTGGGTAAGATAAGGTGACCTCTTTGGCTGCTCCAATTGAAAAATAAAATACAGTTCATGGTGACTTAGGCTTGCACATACTGTCTCTGCTTGCAGCAAGCTCAGAGCACAAGAATAACTCATTGCTACAGCTCAGCTGCTGAACAGTACTCATTAACCCAAAACAGTTTTGTTATTTTTCATCAGAGGTCCTTAACCCTTCTTTAGTTTACTAAAGAGATGACCAAAAGGCCATTTAATCAGACCCAGAAATGTCTTCATGGGAACGTATTTCTGATAAGAGATGAGTCTTTCTTACATGCAGCAGAAACGTAAAATCATATCTAGTGGCTGGTTTGGCAAATTCAGATAAGAACCACATTGCTAATTTCTCACAGAGGAAATAATGAAACTCAGAAACAATTTTCCACATGATGTTCAAATCAAGAGTGTGTGACAGGAAGGTGGATAGATATGCTGAGGGCAATATCTGTGGCCCAAGCATTTCAGAGCTCTTGCGAAGAACCACTGGAGAAGCTTTCAAGTCAGAACTGTACAGGATGTCATTAGGATGATGCCAGCTATATTTGACAGTCTAGTACCCATGCTTGCCCACTGGTGCACAGGTGGGATTCCATGAGCAAGAGCTGGGTTTGAATTCAGTAACCTGTGTACTCATAAAAAAGCACTTGGAAGATTGGAGATTGGCATGTATGTTAAACTGATGCCACTGAGCCTGACACAGACACTGCAAATTTTTGAGCCTATTGCTACAGAACAGGCAAAATAGGTCTTCACTGCTGTCTGCTGTGTCTAATTAAAATTAGAAATGTGCAGAAAAGCACAAGAGTTAAAACTCTCTGCCAAATCAGAAAAAAAGTCCTTCAGACCCAGTACTTTGTTTCCAGCTGTAGCCAGTAATTGTTGCAAAGGACAAGATACAAATTACACATATTACAGCATGTCATTAACATATCTGGTAGCTTCCAGTGATTTGCACTCAAGGACATCCTGAGCCAGAGATGATGTCTTTGTGTACAATAACACTTGGTGAATTTTTCTTTCATGATGCAGTAGAAACACTTTCTGAACTTAGAGAAACCTTTACAATCTATGCTACCCTTAGCTAAGGAGTTCACACGATAAACACTCATACCTAAAAAAAAATAAATTAATAGATCTGTGGCCTTTCTCTCTCAGAATGCATAAAAAACCCCAACTCATTTTCCTTGATGCCACCTTCAAGTTTCCTCAGTGCTTCCCTTGGAAGAGACAAGAGTACTACATTGACAAAAGTACCCTATTCCTATTAATTTTGGTGCTCCCAGGAAGAGGATGTTGTGATCATTCATTTTTTTGGCCAGTGATCATCAAGTGCAATTGCTGGGTTCCAATTTAGAATCTTGTTACTTGAAAACTATTAAAACTCCATGTTATTTCTTACCTAGAGAGGTTAGGACACCTTCTGAATTTAAATATGGGGGAGGGTGGTTTTTAAGTCAGTGTTACTTAGGAGCAGTATTTAAAGAATTCAGATAGGACATGGTGAAGATAAGTAGAAGTTACTGGAAGCTGGTTAAGTAAATTTCCTGTGGGCAGATAAAATAATCTTTACAATTACTGTGTTCTAGCAGTAGTTTCAAGATTAAAAAAATACACTTCACTGCCATTCTCTACACACAGGATCAGAACCACAGCTGCTGAAAATTGACCTTTAGTCAATTCCCATAAGTTCCCATAAGTCACCATACATTCACTGCAGCTGGCCCCAAGACCAGCTTTTCTGGGTCCTTGGAGAAGCTCAGGTGGTCTTGTGTGCACTGTTTCAAGGAATGGTGTTTTCTTCCAGCAAGTAGTCTCTTTCCACATTTTGTTTTTGAGGCATCACCATTCCAAGTGTCAGCCTCCAGCTTCTCCAGAGTATTGAAAGCTGATCCCAGCAGTAAAATCCATTTAGGCTCATTGCAGCAATGGGGCTGAGGGCTTTACTGTGGAAAGAAATAAAGTTCTTAGCCTTCATTAAATAATTAGCAAGAAGGAATATTTTAGAGAAGATGAGGTAGCTGTTGGTTTAATATTTTAGCCATCTATGGCAAATCAGAGGAGACTGACTCATGCTCACTAATACCTGGGTTACTCAAAGCAAAGCTAAGGGGAATTATTGCCTCAGGAAAGCTGGCAGGACACACTTAGGACAGAAACTGGGTGATCAACCCAGCAGGTGCTGTGCCCAGCAGGTAGGGTCCATGCTTGATAGAGCAGAAGCAGAGGGAGTACTGCAGATTCCCAAGGGATTCAAAACAGAAAGATGCTACTAACTTATTCATAGCCAATTTCACATTTCATTAACAAGAGGGTATCCAGGGCACCCCTATTGCCTCAGAGCAAAATCCAGCTGCAGAAGCAAGGCCATGTCTTAGATTTGCAGTCAGCAGTAGCATGCACAGACTGTGGCAAGAGCTCCTGTTCCAGTGCTAGAGTTGGCAAGGCTGCAGGAGTGGGAGGGGACAGCCTCCCCAGTCCTTCCCCATGCCCTGTACTCAGCTGCCTCCCTTAAGCTCCCTTTGGAGGATGGTGACAGTGGCTGCCAAACATGTCCTGCTCTCGTGGGGCTCCGGGTGCTTGTGCTGGCTCTGCCTGCTGCTCCTGCAAGGGTCACTGTGCCTGGCTTCCCCTCTGCACACAGGGCTGGGTGCTCAGCTCCTGGCCATGCCAGACTTCAGGAGATGTCAGCACAGATCTCCTTACTGAGGATGCAGCCTTGTATGGTTAGACAGTAATGTCTCTGGTTTATTGGGAGAACTGGAGCTATAAATACAGAAAATAAGGGTGACTTTGGTATGTTTTCCCACTTAAATTTTTATTGGACTTTTTAGAGCTCCTTTATTGGCAATGGCATTCTTTAAGAGTCTCTGCAAAAACTGAGCCCTAAAACCTCTGCCATACTAGCTCCTGCTTCTCAGACCTTGAGGCAAAATCATTCTGAGTGAGGCTGTGCCAAGTGAAGACCCTTCAGAGCTTCCCATTCCTGACTCTGAAACACATGGAAGTTCCCCACCCATAGAGACATTTACAAGTTTTTCCAAAGCTGATGGAGGAGGAATCTTAGGATCAGTAATACCTGCAGAGCATAAGGAGTCCAGCTGCCTCCCACAACCCACCCTGTCATGCAGGAGGGGAGCAATACCACAGTACCTGGGGCCAAGACAGCACAGAAGAGTCCAGGATGCTCATCCACAATGATGTCTTTGTGTCTCAGAATAAATTTTCCCTACATGGAAGTATTTCCTACAGTAGGAAAATGAGTAGTAAGCCCCTGCCCAGCTGCTGGGATGGGCTTGCTTGGAAAAATGCAGTGTTATAACATGAGTTTCATCTTTTGGCAGCTGGTTGCATAAATAACTTTCTCTTACTGGAAGCAAAGACAATGGGGTTTTTTTTGAAAATTTTTGTACCTTTAACACTATCAAGTATTATTTGAGTTCTCCACAGCTGCAGAAGTAAACAGCTGCTAGGTCCTGGTTTTGACTAGAGGAAGTCATAGTCATGACATTGAATTATACAAGCACAAAGAGATACAAATAGCTTGTTTTTATTTATTTTGTTTTCTGAAATCTATAAAAATAAACATCTTCAAGACTTTGCCAAAATTTAGAACAATAACTGAAGAATAAAGTAACAGTCACACACTGTTCCTAACCCAAATTTAACATTAAAAAAAACCCAACCTAGCCACAGCAGAGGAACTCTAACTAGTGTTTTCTACTCTACAAATGCACTTACCTCTCACCTCGAAAGGAAAATTTTTGAATGCAAAAAGAAATTAAGAACATAATGAATTATCATACTCTAAACGTCACTTAGCCTTTTTGTTGTCTATCAGGTTCTTTTTGCCATACATACTCCTCTGTCTTGACATAAAAACCACACCTTCTGTCTCAAAAAACCTACTAAAGTATTTGTGAGGCATGACCCTGATTTTTTTCTGCTGAAGGGCATGCTGTGTCCCAGGAACCTGCAAGGCACATGCAAAGAGAATTATTAAATTATTTTCAGTCTGTGGTCTACAATCTGCAGGGACTTCATTAACTATTTCTAAAGAATCCAGCACAAACAATCAAAGCAAGCAAGATGCTTGCCACTATGCTTTGATTTCATGGTCACTCCATTAGAAAAAAAATAAATAAATGTTTACGGAAAAGACAGAAGAAATAATACAAGGTTGGAGGAAGTGTAGAAAAGTCCAGGAAGAGCAGAAACTTGTTTCATACATACTAGTTTCTGGACTGTGTTTCAACTAGCTGAAATGTGAACCTATGGTGATTTTATATAGCTTCTAAGCAGCATTTTGCAATCCATGCAGAATTCTTGCTGCTGCACCAATTTTCTCAGCAGCATCCATACCAGATAGCCTAAAGCTAGTGCAGTGGTTTCATTACCTTTTATGTGGTACTTTATTTGAGCTGCTGTCATTTCAGTGAGCCAAGAGGCTTTGCTCTTACCTTTAAAGTAGGAACATTATTGAATTTTTTGTATATTGCATTATAGATCTGTTATGCTGGTTTACACAGCCAGCCCCAGATCTTCTTGACTTATTAAGCATCATCAGATCTACTCCATATTGTCCTAATCTGGGTACAGCTATCTTGCAGAGAGACTAAAATAACCTCAGCTGTGTTAGTATTTGTCATGTTGTCTGTTATATCACAGCTCTGTCTGGTGCAGAAACAGGCAACAGAGCCTGATGCAAAGGTTGCAGAGTTAATGCCCAGCAAAATAGTTCTACCTTGAGAAACAGCCTAACACCTCAGCACAGCAGCCTGGTCAGCTAATTCTCCTGCAGAGAAATGGATCACCAGTGAAACTACTGTGCTGCTCTCTAGGTTCAGACTGCTACCTCAGCACAGCACTGCTCAGGTATGGCAGCTCTAACTGGAGCTAGCCCAGTACATCTGAGCTATGAAATACAGAGAGAACATCCATGTGCTACTCCCAAAATCACTATACTATTCTGTGGAGTATTTCACACAGACCACATCACCTCTAGACAATATGTTTCCACAGAGAAGTAAAAGAGAAAATAACAAAATATTTTTCCATCTCTTGTGCTGTGGAAATGTTAACAGGCTACACAATTAGGACAGCTGATCTCTAAAATGCTTCTGCTTATTGATGCAGTGCCGTAGGATCAGAGCTTGCCATCAGTAGGCACATACTGTCTGCTCACCTTCACTTCTGTAAAACAAAACTTTTCACACCCTAAAGCATCTTCTCCATTAATTTTCTCACTTCCCCCTCATTTCTGTGCCATTCTTCCTCCCAGAACTGGTGTCATATTGCTGCTCACAGTAGCCTGCATTCTACAACTTTGGGGTGTAGTCTCTGAATTAAGAAGACTTCTGGCTGCACTGTATCTTACAGAGGTCTTTCTAAGACACAAGACCCTTCACAGTCTGATTATCCCAGGGCATCCACATCCTGGATGGCTGAGTATTAAATCACAGGCAAACTTTGCTGCAAGTCACAAACTCAGACTCTGTACCAGCACTGAAATTCATCAGCCCTGCTACCAATGGCCTTCCACCAGGCCCTAATCACTCCAGATGGGCACAAGAATAGAACTGGGAACAGCAGCAGGGATCAGCCGAAGAGGAGGATAGGGGCAGATGTGGCAGAAGGAGGACAGGGAGAGAAATTGTTATCTGGAGCTCATGTTCTGCCCTAGATGTGGCCAGCTCTGTGGACGTGGTTATGACAGATTCACAGAACAGGAAAAATTGAGAGGAGCCCCTTTGCTGGGCTGGAGGACAGCCCCTGCAGCCCCCAGCCCTCTGATGGGGATTGGGTTAAGCACCCTCCACACATCATCTTCCCATGCTTAGTTACACAGGCAGCATGGTACATCCCCAAGGACGGGTTTCACCTCTCCTGGCTTTAGGTATCTATAGCATGACTGCCAAGGGTGATGGAGTCAATAAAACCGCTGGAGCTGAAGGATGTATTCATCCAACCAAGCACAGGCATCTGCTGCAGCATGACATGAGCTGTGCTCTATCTCAGCTATGCTGATTAACCCTTCATGAGCAAGGGAAAAACACTAAAGTGCCTAGCTCAGACAGGGACATTGCATTTGATTAGAGGTCAGTGCCATATTCAGAAATCAAAAATAAAGTAGGCTAGAATGCAGTGAAGACCAATCATGGCAAAACAATGACAGTGACAGTCACACCAACACATAGCTGAGGAATGTGGATAAAAATAAAACCTGTGGGAACAAAACAAATTCTGAAAGCACTACAATAACCATTGGTTAAATAGCACAATATTTACTGGTATTCCCATAGCATCCTAAAACCTTTAGCAGGGTTCAAAGCTTTGCTGTGCTAAGCATTGCACAACCATAATAAAAAGACCCTCCTGACCTCTTAAGATCATGTGCAGGAGCAGTAAGATCCACATGTGGCCATCATCCATTTTCTGTGACTCTTTTTTTTCCCCAGCCATTCCCAAAAGTTTCTCAGCATTGCCCATTTCTCTCAAGGGAATGTGCTGGAACAGTAACATGATTTGGGCAAGCATTTTTGTTAAAACAGAGTTGCCTCAGAAAAAGGCATATATTATTGTTTGCAAACTTTCTGACATTGCAAGGCCAGGTTTGTACCATGACATTTCAGATTTTCTTTTAGATGATCTCAGGTTGTTTCCACATGTCTCAAGAACTTCAGACAAGATGTTAAAAGAGATTTAAGAAAAATATTAGAATTATTCCCCAAGTATGTGGAGAAACTTCTGCATATATACAAAAACCAGAACATTTGGAAGAAAATAAGTTATTATACAATAATACAATATTATACAATTATATTATATTAATTATATTATATTAATTATACTATACTATACTATACTATACTAGACTATACTAGACTATTATATTATATTATATTATATTATATTATATTATATTATATTATATTAATTTATACATATTTACAGACCTCCTTTATGTCTCTGTGAACACAGGAAGGAATTTAAACATTGCTACAGGCTCAAAGCAACTTGTGAAGGAAAGCAGAAAAATATTTTACACATTTTTTACTTTTTCTGTGTACTAGGTTTGAGTTCAGGTGTGTGTCAAGTACCCAGCTCCACGTATCTTCAAGAACTTTTATGTTCAGTCTTTAAAATAAAGTCTTTTAAAACATTTTTAATCCACATAGAAGATTCATAATACACAAGGGTTTCTTTGCAGTTGCAAATGAAATCTTCAAAGAAAACCCAGGAGGCTTATTAAAGATGGAACTGGAAAAAAAAAGTCAAAAGTCAAAGTCAAAAAAAAAAGCCAAAAAAACCTGAAAAAAAACCCTAAGCATGGACACAAGAATCAGTATTGGCTGCTGATTCACAGGGATGTGATGCTGTGAGATGGCCTAAGAGAAAAAAATGTCTGTAAAGAACAGAAAAAAATAAAAAGCAGAAATAACCAGATTTAAAGGAGCTTGCTTGATGTGGAGCTTCTTGAATACCTGTAAAAATTCATAGAGATTTGCTGAATTTAAGTGAGCCAGTTGTGTAAGTATCCAGAGAGTATATTACTTTTATTTAGCTAGAAGTATCTGTAATATATATATATTCTTGAACCAGTTTGCTTTCTGTAAAATGGAGGATGAACCTTTGAGAATTGTGCAATCAAAGGAAAGCATGGAAATTAAATCAGAAATAGAAAAATGTGTCAACGGTTGCATCAGAGAGAAACAAATGAAACTGTTACTTTCAGTGCAGCATTTTATCCCTTTGCGAGCTATATAATATCCAAAAGAAAACAGCAAAGAAGATAATCAGGTCAATTTGAGACATGATTTATTTTGAACCTTCTCTGTAGCATGTTTAACATAACCATGTTTCACTGTGCTGCTAAAAATAGTCCTATGGAAACCGAGAGAAATCTAAAGCATGTGTGCATGTTTGCACGGGGTGAAAGGCACCTCAGACAAACCAAGTCTTCATTTTTGTGACATGAAGTGACATTTAGACTCCTCCTTTGCCTACAGGGAGAGAGTATTACTGAGTAATGAATAGGTATTTACATCATTAGCACTGAGGAGAAAAACTTACACGAAACTTGGACTTCACAGAGGAAAAGTCTGTTCAGACTGTTGGTTATGGTCTCAGTAACCAGATGATCAAATCATGAAAGTTGGTTCAATACAAACACTGATACTGTTTTGCTGGCTTTGAAATATTTAAACTGCATGCTAGAAGGTGTTTGAGCATTCACATCTGAGCATCATGCCTAAATGAAACTGTTGCTATTTGCAGCACAACTAGCATTTGTGCATAGAAATGCAAGAAGAGCAGGGCTGGTCTTCACTGCAGAGTCAAATTAACTTCGGAATGTTGTAAGTTGAATGTTGCCTTTATGTTAAGTCCTGCTGACACACAATAACCTCACTCAAGCATGCTGTAGAACAGACACAAGATAGGTAAGTGCTGCCAGCCTTCACACACCTTCCCATAAACTCCATGCATCAGAAAAGGATTAAATTCTGCTGGAATTCACAGTGAAGTGGTTTACAGAAAAATCTCCTGTATCTTTTCTGGTAATAGCAACCCAGACCAAAAATAGTCCCACAGTTCTCTGCCCCAGCAGTCTTTTAGAAGCTCCCCTTTTCTTTTATCTTACAACAGAAGTAAAAACTTTCTCTTTTTGCCCCCCAAATCTGTGTGTTTGTGCACGTTAATAGGGGTTTGCATACTGCCAGATCACTCTGCAGCACAAGTTTAATCCTGATCACATGTGGGCATATGACTGCATTTCTGTCAAACCAGACAGGGCACATGATGGAGTTTTCCCTGTCGTTTTCTGTTAACATGAAGTTTATGTCAGCCAGGGGAGAGTGGATGACACCTGATCTCTCCCGATGCCAAGCAGTATGAAGTTAACCCCTTGTATTACTCTGAACGGATCCGAGAGGGCAGAAGGGGTGTGTGGCAGGTCAACACACTGCAGCCTGGGGCTGTGCCATCCTGGATGCCACGAGGACAGCCCAAAAAGGAGGATGGAATGAGCCAGCCAAGGCCTCACAGCAGGACACAATCCCAGATGTCAGCTTATGCTGGCAGTTTTAAAATGGATTTGCACTTGGCATCCTTGCTTGAGCCATGGCACACCAATCTATGGTGCTACTCTTTATTGCTTTACCTCACATGAGATCACCTCAGAGTTAAATAATTCAAAAGAATGTTCTAAAATAGCTCTGCTTGTACACTGCCAATGTTCCACTGTATGGTACTAGGCACATGGGGTGCATTTGCCTCCCTGGATCAAGAAAAGAAGCTGAGATCCATCTCCTGGCCTTCTCTGACAGACTGCTACCATCTCGTGGCCATTCTTGTTCTCCCTGTTGGCAACAGCACCCGACCTCTTAAAAAGCCAGTTCTGTTTCCCCTGTCCTCTTATCTGTTCTACTAGAAATAAATTATTTTTTGGAAAAGAAGCAGCAAATCCAAAGCATTTTAGGTGCACTTTGGCACTGTAGAAAGAACAAGGTTAAAGAAAAATGCATCCAGAACATTTTTCATAAAGTTTACACAAGGATCTGAAAATAGCACCTATCACTTCATTTTGCAAAAATAAATAAAATTATTTTAAGAAAATATAAAACAGATCATTTAGAAGAATTAATAATTTGTGAAGAACAATTTCTTCAATATCAAATAAAGCTTTAGTGCACTCATCCTGAATTCCTGTCATCCTTGATTCAATCAGAAACAAATTATGATTTAGAGAGAAAACCAGTTTGCAATATAAAGCTTCAAGAAAACATTTTAAATCAAGCTGCTACCAACACAAGCATTTTTTTTACAAGAAAGAATACAAAAATTCTCACCAGAGGTACCCAATTTCCTGGGGATCCCAGACTAAAGTTTAGGCTGTGAAGTTCTCCCTGCCAGCAGCAAACTTTAGAGTTCATGTAAGGGATAATGCTGCCCAGTGGGCAAGACAGATTTATGACATAGTTTTCATTGGCAATTCTTCCACTCCAAACTCTGGGCAGCCACTCCTACCTCCTATCCCTGCCCTCCCTGCCTCTCCTGTTCACCTCTCTAAACAAAGGGTGGACTCCTAGCAAAGCACTGCACTTTACACGTTATTTTGATTGAGATGATGATTTTTTTTTTTTTTTTTTTTTGTATCATGATGATAGAAATAAAATTGGATAATTGAAATAAGAGCATATGACTTCGTTTATTTGGTTTGTGATTAGATTACAGAAAATATTGTTTATACAAGGGAAGTAAATCTGATCATTCAATTTGCATTTTGGGAAAAGAAAAAAGCAATTCTGGAAATCATACCTGCCTCTCAAGACCATCTTCCCTACAGAGAGAGAAACTCATCCATTGCTTTCCAGTGCTGAAGGTGCAGAGTCTGACTCTAGAGGGGGTTGTATAACCATATGTGGAGTGTGATTATGACAGGGAGGAGGAAACGTTCTTAGGTGTATGAAGAATCACTGTGTCAGTCCCTCTTGTCATGTACAAACTGATACAACCATAACAAATATAACTCCTGATACAGATGTCATGGCATTCACCTTGTGGCAGCAAACAGCAGAACTCCCATGACTGTTTAGTGCTGGAGACTGTTTGTGCAGTTCGTAGGTTTTCTGCTACATCCATGATCAAGAGCACACATCACCCACAGCCCCTTCTGGGGCCACACATCCCCTTTGTGACTTGCTTTGGACAAGGTCCAAGGGGCTGGACAGTCATGTCTACCTGCAAGGCAGAGAAATCCTGGGGATGTATCTTCACACATAATCAACCTGCACTCCTGTGTCAGCCAAGGAACTCACCACTGGTGCCTCTATAACAGTGGAGGAAAAGCAGGTCTTCCAGAGAGCAAACCCAAGTAGATCCAAAATTCAGTGCTCTGAATTGTTCCTCATGAGTACATGCCTTCATGGACAACAGAGGAAGCTGTCCTTTTTGCAAACAAGGACCGTCTTTTAGTTGCTGTTCTTTAAAAATGCAACTTTCCATTAATGAATTACTAACTTGAACTTCGTGCACAAGTGTGGGTCTCAGATTCAGTCAAAGAGAGAAATGGAGAGTTTCTAACCAGGCAGAAAGCTGGGAATCTGTTGGAAAATAATGTAAATAATTTTTTATCTCTTTTGTTGTTCACATTGTTTATAGCCAAGTTCTATCACTGTGCATCAAGCACTCTGCACCAATGATGTGATTGTTTTCACTTCAAGACCAATGGAGTTGGTCCTCATGATGCCCTGTATAAAAGAGAAGTGAATTTTGAATAAATCGGAGTTTTACTCTCACAACCTTCTGAGTCAGAGTCTTTTCATTCCCGTCCTGCCTCAACAGCGTCACACAAGCAACTGGAAGTGATTCTTATTTCAGCCTGTGCATCTCTCCAGCAAAGTGGGTGTTGTGGTATTGTGATTCTCAGCCTTCATTAATGAAACTTTCCAACCAAGGAAAAGAAAACTGCTGCCTTGAAGTGTGGCCAGTTGTCCCTCCTGCTCCTGAGGAATGACATGCAGTTAGTAATTCTTGGGAGAGCAAGCATCAAGCTGTAGTAGAACATGGGTTTTTGCTTGGCACTGAATGTGTTCTCTAGGTGATAATCATACACACAAACTCAACACATTTCTTAAGCACCTCCTTTTAAAGCGTAGTGTGGAGAATGTTCTAAGAAGCTCTATTTAATTACTAAGAGTTCTAATCAAGACACCAGCTGCATTATTGGCATGCTTGATGAGATTAGGCATCTTCTCCCAGCAGTTGCTTAGACTTTGATTTATAACACTGTGAATCAGATTCACACCTGATTCACTGCAGGCTGCAGATCTAGCACATTATCTGACACTACCTCATGCTACAGAGCTAACCAGCATCACACTGTTTGTCTGCTCTCTGCCTACTAATTCTGTATTTGAGTATGGCTGACCCCACACCAACCTCCACACAAGCACAGACACACACAGTGGTACTACTGCCAAGAAAGCAATTTGTAGGCAGGGATGTTTTACTGCTTAACTGCTGACAACTTTAGCAAGTAAACAGCCTGTATAAACATGGCTTGTGGCCACTGCTGTACTCAGAAACCAGTGCTAAGGAACAGCATAAGAAATGGCTGGTAAAGGACTGGAAATAAATCAAGTATTGCAATAACAGTGTGAGGCAAGACAGACATTACTATTTCTCACTCACTTGGATGTTCCAGTTCCCTGACCAAGACACCTGCTACTTTGCCCACTACTATCCTTAAACCCACAACTTGCAGGAGTACCCTGTGGCCATCTCTAAAGGTCCAGTGGTGTCTAAATTCTGCAAAATTCACATCTTATACCACTCACTGTGAAACACAGTGTATATTTTAACTATCACCAACACTACCTCCCTCCAAAAGTGGCAAGGACACTGAACAGAAGGCTGCGATACTGACAGTGAGCATGCATCCAAGAGAAACTAAGAATTCCTGGATAACAAAGGGCTTTATGGATTTCATTCTTGTTGATTCAAGCAAAGCTCAACTCCTGCAGGACAGTTTTGTCTTGAAAGCAGTACCTACGTTGAATCCAGGTGGTTTGATTGTGGGAAATCACCACTGCATTTTAACAGGACAGGAGCTGTACTTCAAATACAGATCTATAATGAAGAAAAGTTCCCCTTCCATCTGGTATAACCAAAGCATGGTCAAAAGGTAATCTCATTTTCTTTCCCTTTAGAACACCCTATTCTCCTTTCCACTATACCTTTGTTAGTTTGATGTCTCTATGCCCCTTATTGTTTTGGTATTTTTAACATCTTTGCACTGCACCCAAAACTTTCTGACTGCTTTTTTAGGTTGTTTCTTTTCAGAATGGGTTATTTTTTTCTTCTGTATTGTGCAGGTTTTTCTTTAATATATTTTCTCCTTTCTGGTAATATCTTCAAAGAAAAATAGTTTTCTTCAAGACATTTTCAGCATATTTCTCCCCATGTCCTCTGCAAAAATTTACTTATTGAATTCCTTATTTATTTCATTTTCCTTTTTTCTGGCATGCAACCACTTTCAAGAATGAAGTTAGGTTCAGAATAGATCCCAGGTGTCCTTTTGACAGCAAAGATTGCCAAGTTTGCTGTATGTTTTGCTACAAATGGCTTTCATTTCTTGCGCAGACTTCCACTCACAAAGACATTGATGGATATAATTAAACCTTCTGGTATTAAACTAAACCCTAAACCAGTAAACTAAACCTCTCCAGTTTAACTTCTATAACAAATTAACACAAAAAGTACTCTTGAGCAGAAAGTCAGTGTGAGAATTAGTACATTTAAGGTTTTTCATCTTGTTACAGCCTGTTTTATATAATGTTTGTGCTCTTTCAAATGAATGTTTTAGCCTGTAGATCCCTAACTTACAGGAGGCTGATGCTTCAGGCTGCATACAAAACACCCTTTCAATAGGAAAGACTTGGAGTCCATAGGACAGTATTTCCACAATGAATTCTTGGACTACCGTGTAAATAACAAGCAGGTAAAGGAAGCTTCCCCTAGGCCTTTTCTCCTGCCTCATTAGTCCAGTTGTGAAAAAGATAATAATCTGTAGGTTTATAGCAATAATAAATTTGATAATGGCTTTCTCTAAGCAATAAACTAAATTTGCGGTATTTCTTATTATTATCTATGCCTGAAGGAGCATGAGAAGGTAGTGAAACAGCAAGACAGGGTAAATTCCAAGGTCCTGAATTCTGATGTGTTAAACTGGAATTCCAGGTAACTTAGAACTATTCAGATATGCCACAATTTATTATATCTTCTCTGTATCTCATAAAAAAATGCCAGAATAAATGTCAGAAATGTTACTAAACTAGACTTTCAAGGGTCATGCTATTCAATTTAACACTTTTTTAAAAGATTGCACAAACCTTATAGTCAAACCTTAATAGGCAGTTTACGGGAAGGTGGCCTTTCTGAGGAGGAAAAACCTGTATTGATACAGAGCTTGGTCTATTGCATCACTCCAATCAATACATTTTTCTTTAGCCTGACATTTTGCAGATCAATCTAGGCACAATAAAAGGTGTATTACTTGGTTTTGTGTAAACCTTATTTCATCAGCCATGGAAGACACTATTCTGATTGCTTTTAGCCGAAGTGGTTAGGTTCAGGGTAACTGACAATAGAGCAAGGATCTGTATGCTGATCAAATGATATATCTATTAAACACAATCAGCTCCTCCTGTGTAGACTCTGAGTGACTGGGAGATCAGAGATGCAGGTGATTTAGAGGTGAGCATTGTGTGCTATAAGAGCTGTGGCCCTAATATGGTCCTTTATTAGGGAATAAAATTTTTGTACGCTTCTCTTTTGGGGAAACATTAATCGGTTGGATCTATAGCATACAATTTAAGATGTCCATAGTATAGAAATCAAGATCTGAGCTACACAACTGGTGCTGAAATGCTAACACGTGTGTAAATTTAGATTAAATATTAGGAAAAAAATTCTTCACTATGAGGGTGAAGACTCACCAGAACAGTTTGGCTGGGGAAACTGTTGATGCTTTATCCCTGGAAGTGTTCAAGGCAGGTTGGATGGGACTTGGAGCAATCTGGTCTAGTAGAAGGTATCCCTACCCATGGCAGGGGAGGTGGAACTAGGTGATCTTTCAGGTCTCTTCCAACCCAGACCACTCTGTGATTCTGTGATGGTTCTACGATCTTGATGCATCCATTGTCAGAGAACAAGGTCAGATGAGCAGTGCAGACCAGAAGTATTCATTTTCCCTGTAGCTTAACCCTGATCATCCAGAAGGCAGTTTTTGTTCCAGAGAAGGTGGCTTTTACCTGTCAGCTCCTGCAGTACAGCTGAGTAAGCAGCCACAGGGTAGGATGGGGAGGGTACGGGCGTTAAGCACAAGAAGTATCATGCTCGGTACTTTGGTGTCAGTTGTACTTTGTAACACCCAGTTCAGAGTGCTCAGGAGCTGTGTCCTCCTCTCACGCATGCAGAAGAGCCACCAAAGTGTCACTAAGGGCCCATTCCCTACATCTAAACTCATAGACAAATGTAGCCTCAGATTTAAAAGAGTGATTTCACAGGAGGATTAAGAGACATTTTATTTTCCTGTAATCTATATTTACTTGTTTTGCAGAGATAAAAAGGGTTGAAGCATGTTTTTCTCCTTGTTTACTTGGTGTTTGTTTATTTGGTGTTTGTGATTGACATACAATTACTCAAGAGGTTTCCCACAGATATGCAAAGCAAACTCCTGTGAGTGAAGAACTTTTAGAAAGCATGGGGATGAAATATAGCCAACAATAATAGTTCCTGTAAATTGTTGCTTCCTGTTTGTGAATACCATAAATAAACAACAGAAAAAGGGAAAACTTAGCAGAGGAGGACATGGACTCCACTTTGGCCACCTAAGAGCCTGACCCTGTAAGGCTATGCTTACCAAGACCTATAAACACCTGTATACACTGCAAAACTATTTTTCAGGTTGAGCTTCACTAAGTTCTGTTCTGTCATTTTGGTGCTAAAATATGAGTGAAAACATATTTCATGCCATGAAATTGTATGGATGGCATTCATTCATCTTTCATGCAATTAATAAAGTTCTTTTGCTGGATGTGTACCAGAAGCAAAACACGTCAGGGTGATGCTGTTACTGTGTAAAGCAGGTAAAACAGTTTATCAAATTGATCATGATCCCTTCAAGAAACTTCTTCTCTTCCTCTCATGGTTATGTATGTGCATTTTCCCATGTGGATCTCCTTCAGTGACTAAGTAAGTTTAATAGATCAAAAGACTCTTAACAAAATTTCTGTCGTTGATCCTGATGAAAGTTGTTAAAGGCATTTGAAAAGAAGTGAATAGCAAGGAATATCACAGCTGCAGTACAATTTTTGACAGAAATTCATGCTGGAGCTATATGTAGCCCTCAATGACACTTTGCTGACGCTCAGCCTAGAAAACTATATGGCCTCAAGGAGCACTGTTATTGTTACCTGGAGAAAGCAAACTGTTATTTGGAAAGAAGTCACATTGATATTTTAATGGGCAATATTCTTTTTATGTACATACACTTTATAATGCTGACTGCTTTGTTAATGCTTTCATTGGTTCAAGAGGTAGACCAGCATTTCTCGACTTTTTGCATTTTATGCCAATTCTTCTTTTCAGAAGCCCAAACATATGAAAAACAGAGCAGTGGCAATTCATACTACTGTGAAAGCATAGCTGTCCAGTTCCCAGACTAAAAATAAACAAGCCATACTGAGTAGGAAGTGACCTCCCTTGCCAATATGATATGTTTGTATCCAGGTTCGCAAATATTTGCTGAAAAGAACAGCATAACCGATTCAACCTTGAGCAGCTTTTTTACATGTACTCCTTCTGGCATTGTGATTATCATGTTTATTTACAATTGTTAGTTTGGTTTGATGGGGCTTTTTTAATTTGTAACTGTAATATTCCCTTATGAATCAAAATGGTTACCAAGACACCATAAAAAAAACCCTAAAATATCAGGAGAACATTTTCACGGCATAGCTAAGAACAGAAGTCATAAAAGCAAAAATACCTGTATTTTTCATCCCAGGAGGAACATGCTGTGGAAGTTGGGTTTTTTCTGATCGGAGATAGATATATGAAAATATACAAACAATATTGTCACCAAAACAATTTTGTCACAAAAAAAATTTTACACAACAATTTTGTCACCAAAAGAAAAATACCAGCCTTTACATGATAAGTGTTTCCCCATTTGTTATTGAACTCTTACCAAGATTCCTCTGTCCCAGCCTGATGAACACTCCCTGAACAGCCCCTAAAGTGGCTGACTGATAGATAATACCTTCTTGTCAACCAGTCTTTTGGAACTTGTTAGTCATAATAATTCATTCCTTTTGCTATTGTTTTTCAGAAAATCAAGGCACTACTCTGTTTCACAGACTCAAGGTACTGATATTCAACCTAAGATATTTCAGTATTCAGTATTCAGTACCTCAGCCAGTGAAAAAAAGTAAATATTACAAGTTTTTTTGATTCTTTAAATACCAATAAGCCATTTTTATATAACCTCAAACCTCAATAAGGAGTATGTTCCACAAAGATAAGTATGGAGTTCTTTGGCTGGATTTCCTTCAATCTCAGCATTTGGAAGAGCTAATTTTTCTGTAATTTAAACTGTCTTCATCACATTACTACACTATGATTTACTGATTGACAACAATCTCACTGGGGAAAAAATAAACCCAAGGCAAATTCCAGAGAGGTTAAAAAATATTTTCTCCTATTGTTAGTAGGGCACTTGCATTTGTAATAATGTGCTCATTGGGTTAAATATTATTAATGAAATTCAGTAGCAACTGTAACATCCACCTCTTTGCTTAGAATAAAAGGTTTTAAAAAAATGTTGTAAATATTCGTTGTTTCTCAAGGGACACACCACCCCATACACTGTCAGACCTGGCTCATCCCACCTGTTGGTCATGGACCTCACCCAGCGGTTCTGTGAGGGGAGGTGTTTGCAGTGCAGCACTAAAGCCAGCTGCAGCTAACCTGGCCCATGTCCAGCTGCTGAGACACATCTGCTGGGTCAGGTCATGCTGAGAGAGAGAGCCCAGAGGCCTGGCCTGCAGCACTGATTTGGGCACTTGACAACATGTGGTCCTCAGCTGCCATCAGTGTGGGGGCTGTGCCTGTCACACCAGCCAAGGCACTGGAGATCCAGCTCTTGAGAAAAAAAGACATATCAGCCACCCACAGTATGCAGGGAGAGATGAACTTAAAAGTGAGCCCCTTTTCCCAGCCTCTAGGTCTGGGCACAGACCATTACAACTGTAATTGTCTTCTGTGGGACAGGCAGTCCAGTTAGTAGAGTTCAAGTACAATTTAAGAACGGTACAGTTGAGCACATTGCAGTGTTATGATCAGTAAGAGCTTGCCTGCCAAAGAGGAGATTAATAAAGAATGTCTCTTTAAATGTTTTTTGCAGGCTTGGCACTTCCTCCCCCAGCTGCAGATTTCATTCTTAGATATTATGTACTGTAACCAAGGGGAGAAACATAACAGATCTTCATAACATTCTTCTAGGCTTTCCCAGAATTGGCATTGCTTAGAGGAAGTTAAACAAATAAATAAATATCCCGGCTCTTAATATTTTGCTTCTGTGTTTTATTATTTTGTTTCTGTGTTTTATAGCCAGACTAGAGTATTATCCCACAGAATCATATGTGGGATAAAGTGTAGTAGTTTACTTTTAAAACAGGAGAGTAAAATCAGCAAAAAATTTTGCGAAGTCCCAGTTCATCTCACGCTTTCCTAAGTAATATTACTAAACTGCTGAGTGTGCTTTAACTGCACAAGGAGAAATCAAGAACTGCAGAGCAGTTAATTCCATTTTAAAACCACATAAACCTTCTTAATGCACGCAAAAAAAATATGTCCGCTTCAGGAAACAATTCCAGGAAGCAACGCTCACATAGGAATTTAGTAGAAGCTGGCTCCTGGAACCTGCTCTCCTTCCCATCCACAGAAAACAGGACCCAGCAGCCCAAACACTTCATCCAGTCTCTCCTACTTCAAGGCACACAGGTAGAAGCCCTGTTCTCTTTCTGCTCCCCCTTCCCATTCTTTCTCCATGACACATGTTGATCATTCCCCTGCTCACCTCATACCCATCATACTTATCTTCCCCAATTGCTCCATCATCAGACTTTGGCACTGAAAGCCCAAAAGGCAGTCAGAGCATACCTGTAAAAGGTTCCCAGGAAGGAGAATGGAAATGCCTACTGCATCCTGCCCAGCCTTTGGGCACAATCTTCCCTGACCAAATACCTGGAAGGAGAAGGCAGGGGAACTACCTGCTAGAGAAGCAGCCAAAGGTGTGGAAGGAAGGCTCCAGAATCAGAAAGTCAGCTGGGACCAAGGGCAAGTCTTGAGTCAAATTTTGACTGGACTTCTCCCTTTTTGCAGCTATGGTATCCTAGGAGGCATTAAAAACAGCAGAGACTGAGACCCTGCCAGGGAGGAGACATGGAGCTCCTCAGGAAAAACTGTAAAGTGCTTCTGCCACAGGTGCACAATCAGGCAACCAGCTCTGGCCAGTGAGATGCCACACTCCAAGAGTAGCATTCCCAAATGGTGTATTTTAAACATTCAAACTTTTTAAACATAACCTCCTAAAGGGCACAGTAGCCAGCAATTCCAAAATGTTGGAAGTCAAGCAGATGAGGTAGCAGAGCAGCTTGGCTGAACAGGGATCTTCTCTTGGGGAAAAAAAGCCAAAAAAGGAAGGTTGTGTGCCCAGTGGAAGCAATGTCAGGTTACATGGAGTGCTGGTGTTGGAACAGCCGCTCCTCTAGGGGGACAGTGGCTCCAGGGAGAAATGCTCTGGCATGGCAGAGCAGACTCAGTGTGGCAGTCATCCTGATTACCCCAGCAAACAGGACCCCAGTGTGAAAGCAAGGATATTTTTGAAGGAGCTGCTTGTGCCTTCTGCCCATGGCAGTGATACAGCAGCTTCACTTGTGGTGCTGAGATCAGCTAAGGAGCTGGTTGACCACCAGATCAAAATTATATACCCTTTTTCTCCCTGAATGACAGAAAAATTAACATCATGTTGCCAAACTGCAAGACCCCCCCCTTCCTGGGAGCAGAAACATGCCTCCTACCAAAGCATGTTACTGCACTGCAACAGAGGTCTTGCCTCAGAAGTCTCTTATTCCTCAGTTTCCTAGCCATCAGCCCCAGTGCTAGAAGATGGCCATGTTCAGCCCCAAGGCTTCCTTCTCCACTTTCAACTCAGCAGCTCTGGACTGCTGAACTTCATTTGCTGCAAGATTTCTGTCCCCACCCACCAGAACCCCTGCCTGAGCCACCCATGATCTGAACTCCCTTGATCCAGACCCTTGTCCCTCTCCATGCTGAAGTTATTCCACGCACAGAGACACATAGAAAGGCATCCCCCCCCAACACCACTTGCATGCCTCTGTCCACTGAGCTTCTCTTAGGACTTCCTCCTGTATTTCTTTCCACTTGCTTTGTGCTCTTGGATGTGAGTGCCAGTATTACAGGCTCACAACATGTGTACCACATGGGCAGTTCCAGACCATGCCTAAGCATGGAATTATGAGGTGAAAATCTGTGAACAGCTTCACGGTTATGTGTCCTTCATGCATCAACCCCCAGCACACAGCCCTCCTAACAAAGACTGCTAGTAGGACAAACAGTCCCAGACTGGCCCAGGAGGACTACAGGAAGGAGAGTTTTGCCCCTTACATAACTCGGTGGCTGCAGGCGAGGAACTCGGGCGACGCTGTGTCTGGGAAGCAGAGGGAGGGAGCGATCAGCGTCCTAAGTGCACGAAGGGCCATGTTTGGCAGTGAACTCCGGCAGTGCTGAGGGACTGAGATCCACCCTGGGATGGTCAGTCACCTCTAAAGAAGTATCCAAACAAAACTAAACAAATTCATCTAAGCTTTCATGGACACCCAGGCTACTCGAACAGCACAACAATCTGGGTGCGCTTAGCCCGGCGAGCTTTTCGTGCTGGTTAGCGCAGCAGGGAGAAGGAAAGGAAACGCAAGCCTGACCCTGGCTCAGGTTGCGGAGCTGGGCTTGTTTTCTTGGTCATTGCAGCTGACTCGCTATCGGGAAAGAGCACTGCCCTCAGAAACGAAAGAGAAAGCAGATAACTATCTGCACGTGACAAAACAGGCTGTGACACCAGCCAGCACAGGACCGGCAGCAGCCGCAGAACCGCTGGGCTCCTAGAACGGCACCACAGCCCCTCTCCAGCGTGTTTCAGCTCCACACCCACCCAAATGGGCAGCCCGTGAGTATCCGCCACTGAGACTATCCTCCACTTTTTTAATGTCACTGCCACTGGGGAGAGCTGCCAGGAGAAGTGGTGTTGCAGGGTGCAGATGTCTTGGAGGGTCCTTCCCTTGCTTTAAGACACTTTAAGGGCACTTCCCCCACAGTCTGTTCCATTTGCTGCTGGTTGGTTTCTGTTTGCCAGCAATCCTTAGCTTGTCAGTGGCCTTTCTTCACTCGTGGTTTCTCTGCAGCTAATCCTGCCCTAGGGGTAAACACGATCCGGATAGCTGGGGTGGGGAGCTGGTGAAGGGACAGGACAGATGTCTTGAAGTGTCATGTCCAAAGCTTGACACTTTCCCATCAGACTTGTATAGCATTTCTCCCCTCAGCAGCCAGGGACAGGGGAGGCGAGAAAGTCAAATTGTCTGGGGGCTCTTCAGTGCAAAAGGAAGAGCTTTTTGCACTTAGCCTCACTGCAGCGGCATCCAGTGGCTCACTGAGATGCTCGTCCCTGCACAGAGGCCAGTTCCTGTGCCACAGCTGTGTCCCTTCCTGTCCCTCTACCCAGGCGCTTTGCCAGCTGCTTCCTGGAGGAAGGCACAGCCCCAGCCTGACAAGGTTGCTCACCTGCCTGTGAGCAGCAAAGGGCTGTGCAGTCCCAAAAGCACAGAGAGTGCCTAGGAGCCTTACCTCCCACACAAAGACCTCAGGGAGCTCCTGAGCCATTCACATGGGGCCTCTCTCTGCCAGGGAGACTGAGACTCTCCTGTGGTGAAACCCAGTGTTTCCATCAATGCCAGTCCAGGAACAAGGTGCTGACTCCAGCCTGGGTCTCACTGTGCCATGATCAGGTTTCTCTTTCTTGCACCTTTGAGGAAGAGCCACAGAGTCTCCAATCCAAAGGCACGGACACTCCTTAGAGGCAGCCAGACTGCCTCTGTCTGGCTGGAAAGAACCCAAGCTGTACACTGGGTAAAAGCTCCTTCATGTTTGTCCCGTGCTTCTCAGCCAGGCTGCTGCCAAACCTACCTCAGTTATGAGCTGCAGAGCTCACAAATGTCCTGTCTGTGGCTGCACTGTGGCAGGGTGGCAGGTCTCAGCCTTCACTGCCTCCAGGCCAGTTCTCTATCCAGCTGGCACAGGGCCATCCCAGGCATGTTTCTGGTTCTATCAGTCACATGTAGGGACAGGGATTTACCTACTGGGTTGGGCTGGGCAGGGGAGGCAGCAGGAGAAAAAGATGCCAGCAATTTGACCATGAAGAGAGGGATATCACTAGGAAAATATGTCCTTACACACGAGCCTCAAAGTAGAGGAGAGGGCAGAGATACCATGGGCTTTCCCCAGGTCTCCATACATGCAGAGATCACACAGCAGCACAGGGTCTCTGGGTGGTTGTCCTCCACCCCTGCCAGATGTTACCATAAACCTGATAGGAATTTAGTTCTCTGTCCCCTCTCTGGTAAACATGTGCAACTAGGACAATTTTTAATAGCTTTTACTTTTTATGGATGCTGAGGGAGTGAGCATGAGATGACTGAACAAAAAGCCATGTTTCTACAAGCCTGCCTTCCTTAGGAAACTGGTCTAAAGAAATACAACAGTAAGAGTTGATGGTGGTCAGGGCCAAGAGTCAGCTGGGCTGTAGTGATCCCAGCCCTGAGGTCTAACAGAAATCCCTGGAGACCTGGTCAGTCAGCCATGCTCCATGTGCAGCTTGTTCTTCCTCTGAGGGTAAAGCAGGACAGCAGGAAGAACAATGAGTGGCGTGAGCCCTTGTGAACAGGGAGAGGGAGAGAAGCTATGCCTGGGCGCAGAAGACCATGTGTAAGAGAAACAAGCCAAGGGACAATACGAGGGGAAATACAAACCATGGTGAAATTACATCTGCCGGAGGTCTCATTCTGCAGCACTCTGTGCCCAGGCATAGATATTTTCCTGTTTACTTGTGTCTTTGTTGCAGATTCAGAACAATGGGTATTGCGGGGTTTGTAATTTTCTCTTCTTCCCCCCCCATTCCCCCTCCCCCTCGCATAGTCCTTTGTCCTGTTCCTGCGTTCCCTTGTCCTTCCCCTTCGCCACGCGGTCCGGTCTCTGCCCCCCCGCATTTCCCGTCACTGTCCCCGGTGTTTCCCTGCCCCTACCTCCCATCCGCACTGGCCGTGGCTCAGGTTCCCCCCTCCCCCAGCACGGGGTATAACCGACCCATGGGGTCGGTGCCCCGGTGGTCTCGGGAACACGCTCCCACAATAAACACGTGTCTGCCCCCGAGCCCCGTGTCGCTATTTCATCTGTTCCCGTGCTAGAACTGAGCCTCGCAGAGTCGAAGGGGAAAAGCGGCGCTGCCTCTCCCCCCTCCTCCCACTGTGTCCTGCCAGCGCCCACCCGGAGCCAGTCTTGCATGGCAACAAATGGTAGCAGAAGATGGCTATTTCCGTCAATTTGTGAAAAGGGGGAGAGAGAAAGGAACTCTGCCGCTGTAAGAGCTCTGCACACGCTAAGAGGAGTTGACTTCCGGGTGGAAAACAAACCCGAAGCTCCGGGACCCTCTTCTGTCCTCGCCGGCGTGCTCTCTACCTGCCCGGGAGCAGCCGCGCTGCGGGGGCAGCCGGACTGCAGGGACCGGGAGCTGTGTAGATTTACCCGAGGACAAAGGGACAGTTTGGCAGTGGCTCAGTGGACTGAGCTCGAAGAGTGGCCTGTCAGGGAACGGCTTCTGAATGGAGACCAGAGGCTCACAGTGGCAGAACCCAGAGATTCAGGGGCGAGCTCTGGGTTAACAGGAACACCCAGGCCTCTGGGAGAGCCAAACCGCGAAAGAATACGTCCTCAGTTCAGCGCGATTTTCCACCACCAAGGAGAGAGATAGAGATTTCACTGCCCGAGCCCGGAGGGTAAGTTGGGTCAGAGCAGGGTGGGACCCTGGCGGGCGGTTGGGCTACCTTTTTTTCTTTTTTGAGTTTTAACCACAGTCTGTGTCCAGACTGGACCTGTAGCCTTGCATGTTTCTGGCGGCCGGGAGGCTTTTTCTTTTCCGAGGAGGACACAACCTTGATTGGTCTTTTTGGGGTAACTCATACTGGAAAGCTCCTTCTCTTTCTCGGAAAGCTGCCTTTTCTACCCTCTCCTCCCTATTCTGGGCTATGGGGGCAGGGGGGTGTCGAAAGGACACCAATGGGACAGAATTGTAAACGGCGACACGTCAGCTATGGGAGAATTGTTAACATCCTAAGATAGGCCCTTCACATCCACGCATTTCGTCAGCTTCCAGCCACGTCAGGCCCCTCTCCTGTAGTTTTCCCCCTTGGCTTCTGCGAATCTTCACCTTCCCTTTTCCCCACAGACTTCCCCAAACCTCCTGCCTTGGGGATGGCAGCGGCCGAGCCGCCCCAAGCGCCTTGCTGGACACTGTTATCCTCCCTTAGGGGTGGCATTGGCCATGCCTCCCCAGGTGAGATGCAGTGTACCCAGCACCCCCTCCCAAGATGGTGCTGACCACGCTACAGGGATCCCATTTTCCTGCCTTGACCCTTCTCTTCCACCCACGTTTTCCCGCCAGGCCCACCCCTCCCCCAATGGCCCTGAACCATCCTGCAGTGAGCCAGCCCCTACTGGGGGGGAGGTGAGGTTGGACTAATCCCTCAGTCCTTCTTCTGGCTCCCCCTCTGATGGGAGGGGTCGCCAGAGGGGCCCCTCCATTAGAGGACCTTCCTTGGTAAGAGAGCTTTCCCCTTTGCTGGGGGGGGGGGGGGGCCTTCAAAGGGAGTGGAGCTGGAAACCTGGACCAGAGCTCCACTGTTTTCTTTCACCTGAAACAGTGGCACCCAGGTTCACCCTTTATCCTATCTCCTAAATGTACCTTGCCCAAAGTTCCCTTATTATTTCAATACAAGTTTTCCCCTTTGCTTGTGATAATTTGGAAATAACTTCTTGGATTGAGTTATATCTTATAGAAGGAAAGATCATCCTCTCTAATTACTGCTCACAATGCTATGCCAACTTCACAATCAAATAATCAAATTGGAGAAAGCACATCGCTGTTCGCTGCCTGCCTCTGCTTTGCTAGAATTTAAAAACCACAAGCATCACGTCATGATTCCTGCATTCATCCTTGATACAGAATGTGTTTATGATAATTTTGTACCCTTTATCTTAAATTGTAATGTGGAAAATATTTTTGCCCCATTCATTGTAACTGTGATTGGTGTATCACTTTCTGATGTCTCTTTGTAACATTGCTAATTTGTTTTTACCTCAGAACTTCCTTTCCTTTATGTAAATGAAAAAGAGTGAGCTGCGGGGTTTGTAATTTTCTCTTCTTCCCCCCCCATTCCCCCTCCCCCTCCTGCAGTCGTTTGTCCCGTTCCTGCGTTCCCGTTGTTCTTCCCCCTCGCCATGTGGTCTGTCCCTGCCCCCCCCCCCCCCCCAAGCATTTCCCGTTGCTGTCCCGGGGGTTTCCCTGCCCCTGTCCTCTGCCTCCCATATGCACTGGCCGTGCCTCAGGTCCCCCCCCGTCCCCGGCACGGGGTATAACCAACCCGCGGGGTCGGTGTCCCGGTGTCTTGGGAACACGCTCCCACAATAAACACGTGTTTGCACCCGAGCCCCATTTCGCCCTCTCGTCTGTTCCCGCGCTAGAACTGAGCCTCGCAGAGTTGAAGGGGAAAAGCGGCGCCGCCTCTCCCCCCGTCTTGCTGTGTCCCGCCGGCGCCCGCCCGGAGCTGGTCTCTCACGGCAACAGGTTTTCCTCCATGTGACCTTCCAGTCTCTCCAGAAGCCTTTTGAGAAGAAGCCCTCCAGGGGAGGCTACAAGAAGTGAGGGGAAAGTGACCAGGGGAAGTGGACAGGTTGGTGTCTGATGTTGTGGCCTCCTTTCATGCTGTGTGTGTGCTTCTCCTGGAAGAAGTTTGGGACTGAGAAGCTTCATCTTTGTGCTTATTAAACAGGGATGCCTCATGTCAAATTTCCAGGGAGAGATGAGGAGTGGGAGGGGAATACTGAAAGGTCTCTAGTCACCAGCACCACCACCAGGCACTCAGTACAGATTGAGTGGAGTCTCTCCTGGCACTCTAAAAACTCGGAGGCTGTACCAAATTCACAATCAGCTTTGGGAGATGGTCTAGAGGGACGTCCAGGATATCACAGATTCACAGTCTATTCTGAACGGGAAGGGACCCAGAGTCCAATTCTTAAGTAAATGATATATCACTGGGTAATAGGCAGTGGAAGGATGGCCAAGGTGAACTTCTTAAAGGAAAATGGTAAATGATTCTCAGCAGATAAAGCTTGTCAGAGGGGGGAAGAGTTAATTGCAAAGCCTCAAGCCTGAGGCTGGGATTGAAGCCAAGGTCTCTGAGTCCTATGTTTATGCCTCTCTGCAGACCTGGGTGGACAGTGCTTCAATGCCATGTGGCTCTGCAGCCAGTGATAGCCTTTCCTGATGACACTTCCCTGTTTTTCAGTGTAAAGCAGAAGCCTGCAGGACGGCACTAGAGGACAGTACACATTCCTGTTTTTCAGTGTGAAGCAGAAGCCTGCAGGACGGCACTAGAGGACAGTACACATTCCTGTTTCTCAGTGTGAAGCAGAAGCCTGCAGGACGGCACTAGAGGACAGTACACATTCCAGGGAGAGGAGCAGTCGGGTTTGCCAACCAGTCTGAGAGAGGAGCAAGGTGGGTGGCAATTACAGGTGTGTCTCAGTAGCACCCATGTCAATGGGCCTTAGAGGAAGGCAAGTGGCTGCATGTGGATCCAGGGTGCCTCTCTGAGCCCAGCACCTGCCTATCTGTGTTGGGCACTGGTCCCCAGGCAGCCAAGACAGGGGAACACCATGTCTACCAGCCTCAGTGGGTAGCAGAGCTCCAGGTATTCAGTCCTGCTGTGCTCAGAAATCTATAGGCATGCAAGGACCTGCATGTGAAGCTCAGATACTGGCAATGGGTGGTATCAATGGCACTGGGTGTTCTAGAGCTATATGACAAGGACAGGGAGGCAAGGGAAGCCCTGCAGTTCAGATCCTGTCATGTCTGCACTATATTCAGTAGTCCGAAGATCACAAGGGATGTCCTCATCTGATAAAAACTGACCAGATAGCTCTTATCCTACTTCTTACCAGACAGCAGTTTTTCTCTCCTCCCATCCCTGCAGTTTGATGACAAATGCCTCTTTTCCAGTGAGACCATGATGTAAAGGACATGTGTGGAGCTGTCATACTCTCCTCCCAGTACTGGTCCACTGGGACACCATTAATCCACCTTTGCTGTGACCAGAAGTGCACCAAATGCACCCCCCTCAACCCACTAACACATGTGCAGCACGGTCCTAGGCAGGACTGAGACACTCCTGTTCTATTTGCAAGGGGAGTCCCTAGACTCCAGCCATAAGGCTCAGAGCCCAGCTTGGGAAGGATGCCATAAGAGACAAAAACTGAGGAGGTCCCCCCTTTCATGTTTTGCAACAGGCATCCTCACAGCAGCTTTTACCATGGTACCAAGAGAGCATGCAGGCACCAGGATGGGTCTGCTGCAACAGAGGTACACCAAGAACCTGCTCCACGTGCTGATTTTACTGGAGGCTGTTGGGACTTTGGCCTTGATGTCCTATGCACTGCTGTATGAAGCCGGAAACCTGGTGAACCTCCCTGACAAATGCATTGGCTTTTACAACTTCTGCCTGTGGAATGATACAGCTGGGGAGCTGCAGTGCCTGGACGCCAAGCACCTACAGGCAATGGGCATCAGTCTACTACAACTGGGACTAGCCAGGGTTTGTGTGTATACCTGCCTGGTCTTCATCCTCTTCCACCTCCCTTTTGTTTTAAATGTGATTTGCACAGAGCAGAGAGAAGAATGGAAGATGATCCGCACCATACCCTTCATCAAGATGATAATGCTGTCTGGAGGCCTGGGTATGTTTATTTTACAAACCTCAGAGTGGATTCATCCCTCTGATTTCACTGGAGGCTTCCTGGCACTGCTTGGGACTCAGGCTCTGCTACTGCTCCAGACTCTCACTACCACTGTGTACCTCAGCTGGGCCAACCACAAACACATATTCAAAACCATTTAGCTGAGGAGGCCCTAAGATTTGACAGTGAAGAAGATGCAAGAGCTATTTAAAAAAGTAATCCAAACAGAGCTTTACTCCTTAGCAAAAATCTGATTCCCAGTGCAAAGGCTCATGTCGAGCCATACTCTGGCACGATGCTGTGCGCAACACTCCTGCATCAAGCTGGCAGCAGACACCAACAGCCACAGCACAGAAACTTCCCAGGTACAACAGGGTGTAACTCCTCTCAGTTTGGGGCGCAGATCAAAGTGACAGCACTTCTGGCCTCAAAGAGCAGTGACGGTAGCAGAACTAGCATGCAGTGGACACAGCCCTCTGCTCATACATAGTATAAGTAAAAAAAGTTGCTAGTATCTCATAGTATGTGATTAAATCTGTAATTAACTAAAAAAATGCTTTTAATACCGTGCCCTACCATATAACAAAGATAAAGGGAGTTTAAAAACAGGATCTGTAGATAATGTTTAACTAGGAACTAACAAATGTTAAGGAAAATGTAACCAAAGGTAATTTCTTTGTAAGAAGACTAGATATATATCACTTAAAATAAATAAGCAGCCAATCAACAACCAGCCTTCAAGGCTGTGAAGAAAGCCATTTATGACAATACAGAAATAACACAGAAAGAACCAGTTTTGGAGTTTGAAAACAAGATACCAGACTGAGCATGCACCAACTAAGAATGTGCAATAAAAGGACAAGTGATGAGCGATTAAATGACCACCAAAACCCTTACAGGGGGCTGTAATAACCCCTAAAGGACATTAGATGGCAGAAAAGACTGAAATATTAAACTATGGTTCATATAATTTTTCAAAATGGGCGTTTTATGTTATTGATTTTTTCTGTGCAATGAATATGTAACAGCCATGTAAGTATAAGCTGCATTAATTCATCCAGTGCCTGGGAGAACTTGCATAAATAAAGAATGCCTGCTTAACAGTGATACTCTTTGCAGTTGAGTGTATGTGTTTCAAGGGACATAAGGGTCTGTTTTCTCTTGGTTCTCCTGCCTTGGTGGGGATGAGGCTGGTGATGCTGATTTGACTGATTCTTCACTGCCATACATCATCTCACAGCTAGCCTCATATGGTTTGTCAGTCCTCTTTTTAGACTGGGAAGAGGATACTGAGCCATCTTCATCCCTTCCTAGACCCCTATGCACACTGTCATGGGGTCAGCCCCCTCAGGGCAGTCCTGGCCCCTGCCAGTCTGCTCCTGCAAGTCTTCCTCAGCTTTGGAAGACTGCTGGAGTCTGGAGGCAAACTCAGCACCAGGCCCAATGGGAACAGGCTGCCAGGCCCCACTGTAGCTGTGACAGAGGTCCCCACAAGGACAAGGGAGCCCGAAGGCTGAACTGTGACCATGTAGCTCGGCCAGCAAAGGTCTTCCAGGTCAGCAACTCCATGCTCCCCTCCATGCCCAACCCCAACACACCAAAGGGATACTCACAGAAAACACACGTGTCCTCTTTAATCTGTCCATGCTCTGAAATGTGAAACAGAAACAAACACATCCTAATCTGGAGCCAAATCCCACCGAGCCCAGCATAGATTGGGAGAACTGAGTACCTCTTTTCTTTCCCCCTCTGGCCTTCCTGGCTATCCTACCAGCTACACAGGGCACCAACACAGCAGATGGATGCACGGTCCTCCTCCCACGGTTCTCAGGGCCGCGGGAGGAGGCACCCTCCCCATTGTAGCCTCTTCTCTTGAGAAGTCAGAGATGTTAGCTGAAAAAGATCTCCCTGACATATTTCAGGACATCGTCCTCAGAGTTCTTCCTATCTGTCCTCTCTGCGTCAGCACCAGCACCAGCACCAGGAGGGCATGGAAGTGCCGGCCCGTGGTCACTGTCTCCATTCCTGTTGGCCATGCTTCCAGGAGCCTCGTTTGGTGTTGGCGGGAGCTCCTGCTCCTCTTCGCTGCTGGACCGTGCATTCTCGTCACCTTCCTCGCACTGTAGATTCTGACCAGAGGGAAAAAGACAAGTGCCGGCCGTGCATGGCTTCACGCCGGGAGCACCATAAGGAGCAGGAGCGCAGCCCACCATCCCCTTGAGCCTCGCCAGGCCCCGGGCCCGCGGTTCAGCTCCGCGGTGCCCGGCAGGGTGCAAAGGCAGCCGCGCTGCTGGGACAGAGAGCAGGGGACCGGGAAGGGCATGCGGAACCCGGCAGCGCCTCCGACCCGCCTACAGAGGGGCCGCCGGGGAGCCGCGGGCAGCAGCGCTCCCTGCCCGTCCTCCGCAGCCCTGCCGTGCTCCGGTACAGTCAGAGCCGCGTCTCCACCTCCGGAGGTCCCGGCTCACCTCGGCCAGGATCGCCAGGGCCACCTCCACCAGCTCCGCCTCGTTCATGCAGTACAGCGCCGCCGGCCTGGGCAGTGCACAGGGGACGCTCAGCGCGGGCGGCGCCCGGGCTCGCCCCCGGGCCCGCCGCCCCGGCCCAGCGGCGCTACCTGCGCCCCGCCGCCCGCCGCCGCCGGGCCCTGGGCGCCGGGGCCGCCGCCGCCCGCTCGTCCCCCGCCGCCCCCATCCAGGCCGGGAGCTGCCGCCGCCGCGCGCCCGCCGCCATGCCCGGGCGGGGCGGGGCCGCCGGGGCGCCTTCCGCCCGTCGCACCGAGGCTGCTTCCTCGCCCGACCGGGAGTGCGAGCGGCTGGGAAAGCAGCCCCAGGCCGCGCTGAAGCCCAAGTCACGGCAGAGCCCCGTGTTTGATCAGGCAGGCAGGCAGGCCGCGAGGCCGCTCGTCCCACGACATTCCGCCAAGGAGTAAACGTGGCTCTAGGCCAGCTGCGGAGCAGACAGCGCGCTTGGAACGACGCGCGCCAGGCTCCGAGCCCCGGGGCAGCCTGGCGGGCCGGGCCCCGCGCCGCCCCCGAGCGCCCGCTTACGGCGCCGCCCGAGCGCGCTCGCCGCTGCCGGGGCGCCCTCTGCAGGCCCGGGCGCGCAGGGCAGCACCGCCGGAGCGGCGCGGACTCGTGCCGGGAAACGGGGAGAGAGGGGAGCCTGGGCCAAGGATGGAGTGAAAGCCCTTCTGGGAATACAGCATGTTGAGCGTTGGTCTAGCAAAACAACATGTTCATTCCTTCCCTCCAGGCTTCTGGCACAGTATCAATGTTGTGCTAATGCATCATTTTGCCTAGCAGCCTTAGACTGGTGCATGTTTTTTATACTTTCTTTCCCTGTTTGGGGAGTTTTGTTTTGCCTTTAGTCCTACTTATGAAGCAAACCTGAAAGTAGTCTCTCTCCAGAAATCTCCATCGACCCTCTATGAGGGCTGGGAGATAACATCTGGAAGAAAGCAACGTGTGGTAGGTAACGTTCAAGACCGGGTTCAATGGGGCTTTGGACAACCTGGTCTAGTGGAAGGTGGCCATGCTCATTGCAGAGTTGGAACTAGAAGAGCTTTAGGTCCTCTCCAACCCAGACCTTTTTGTAATTTTGCAATTCTAAATTCTAAAACCCCTATGTAATGTAGTCGATGCTGCAGGGTTTGGAATACAGCCACAATCATTCTTGGCCTTTTCAGAGGCAAACAAAGGCTCCCGTTTGAGAGCTCTCTAAACTCTAAGACCAACTCTGGGAATTCCTGAAGCCAGTTTGAAGTCAGCACTGGTTTTGAGGGGACATTAGCTCAGACTGGCATGAAGAGCAGCTACACCATTAGTATCACATCTCACTGAGATGGAAACCCTGTACTTAGATGTTGGTCTGGCAGTGGACCTGTTAATCTTGGAAAATGGAAGGTGGGGTTATCAGATGAGTGTAGTCAGCAGGAGCAAGTTACTCCATGGACAACAGGTGCCTGTAGCATGAACACGCCTCTAGTGAGGATTTCAATATCCAGCAGTGTTGCCCTTGAACAGCTGTCTATGAGTATGGCTATCCATATGGCTCATGAATGGCTCTTCATTTTCCAGCAGGGTGTATGCTCTGCCAAGGAACAACAGTACCAACAAACTCCCAACACAGGCCATGGACATAAGCAGCAGAAAGCTCCATGGCAAAGTGTAAGCAGATGGAATGTATCTGCTTAGTCCATTCAAAGACTATGCAATACCTGAGCACAGCACTTGCCCTGATGTTGGGGGGCTTAGAGGGAGAGACAGCTTCAGTGACAGAGAGCCCTATACAGGGCCAGACTGATCTTGGCCTCCCTCCCCCTATCCACCATCAGGTAGCTGCTAAGCATTATGTAGCTTCTGAACTCTAACACAAGTATTTAAAAGTCTGACTCAAGATTTCTGCTCTGGTTGATAGCAGATACCTTTGGCAAGGTAACACAATACATCCAAGCAAATGCAGTTATTTTTGGTCCTGGATGTCTGGTTCACCCTGGTATGCAGGTTTGGTGCTGGAAGCACCTGCTGAAAATGCAAGGGCTTTTTTGCATAGAAGACTTGGCACATCACTGCCCTCACCACCCTCCATGTTTTGCAGCAACTGATGAACAAAGCACAGAATTCAAATGCAAGGGAATATTTTCTTTTAACGGGAAAAAAAAAACCAACAAATAAAAACAAATTAACAAAATTGTAACAACAAATGTTATACCCAAAGAATACTCTGGTTTCTCATCAGCCTTTCCAGTTTGAGTCATCTTATTGTCATGCACTGTGCTGCCTCATGCTTGCTTCCTCCAGCCTCACCTTCTTCTGCAGAACCCTGACATGACCACAGCCTTTTAGCCATGTGCTATACTCAAGACTCCCTAAGAGAGGGAAGTCCAGCTGCCACAATGGATTAGTGGAGACTCATTTTTCAGTGCTACCACTGACCCAGTCCCATACTGGCATTCAGTTGCACAGCGGTTTGGCAAATGTATTTATCAAGAGGCAAAAGCTACAATGAGAAGAGGGACTTTGCTTTGCCTTCTCTCCCATGCAGTTTGTTCCTGTGAGTTAACACTGGTTTTGTCAGGTCTATTGCTCTTTCCCCCTTCAGTACTGTCCAGGTTAAGACTTTTGAGCCAGTAAGGTTGTTAATTTAATTTTCCCATCCATAGAAGCAGTGAGGCAGGTCCCGCAGTCCATGGCTGTGCTCCAATCCACTGTGACAACAGGAGCTCGGTGTCCTCCCAGGGAAAGGCAGCTCTCCAGAACCTTTTCCTCACCATTTAACTAAAACGAAGGAAAGTGTAAGATTTTAAGGAGGTAAGTTTCTGCAGTGGAGGCAATACACCCGACAAGACAAGCCAAAGCCTGATAGACTCTGTATCTCTCATCTCTAAGAACATGCATAAGTAAGCAGAAAATCAGAGAGATACTGAGATGTGTGTAGCACACACATGAAAGGAAGCTTCCAGTCTCACTACAGAAGCACGTATTCTCAATCAGCTCAACTTTTGACATCACCTGAACTGCAGTAATTGAACAAGGCAGGCTAAGAGCATACACTGATGAGAAGCACATAAGCCTAAGCTATAGCTCATGTTCAAGTGCTCTGAGTGCCCCAGGTGCAAAGTAAAAATTCCATCTAATCTGCCTTGCAAGAGCATGAACATGTGATCAGTAACACTTGTTACTGAAGCACAGAAATTTGAGCACTCAGAACCATTCAGCCTTATTCTTCATTTACTTTCAGCACACAGTAAGGGAAGAGGATCAGGCTGGGTCTAATACAGAATCAGCAGGCACAGAAGGCAGATGGAACATCAGCACCAGTCAACAAGCATACATTTTGCACTGAACTGGCATGCAGCCATATATTAAAACAGTAATTAAAATTTTGTCCTAGTCACTTGGCACTAAAAAGCTAAGCTTTAAAAAGGAGCACAAATACTTCAGCTACATACATAGGACCCAAACACTTGCTGTACACTAGACACTGCTAAAATGCACACTGCGTGAAACTGAGCAGCAGCTTTGACAGAGCAAGGATGGATATGTACTGCTTAAGTACTTCCAGGGGCTGCTGCTGTACACTTGTAATTAACAGAAGCTTGTATGGATACTTAAGGGTACTCCCCATCACTTCTCAGACTTACCTTAAAAATTACTCCCCCAGTAGAAGAACATGTCAACATGTAATTGCCCTCAGAGTCAAAAGCAAAAAGCCGTCCTCGTGGGAATTGGACTTGCTTGTAGCCACTGTACCCAGACAGAATAAAAGGACCTGTAGCTTCCCTGGGAAGGTCATACTCAGACACCTTCAAGCCACTTTTATGGATATTCCACTGAATAAACTAGAATGAGAAAAACAGATTACAAAAGCCTGTAATTAAATTAACTGGGATGCAAGTGGAGTTGCCTTTTTTTGCTTTTAAGCAAAATAGCGACATTCCTCACAAACAGAAGATGGCATTTTGACATCTATATCTAAGTGGATATATTAATAAAACACAGGCTGCAAAGACTGTAAGAGTGCCTTCTATCCAGGTAAAGATATACTCTGCCTTCCTCAAACACTACTGCCTTTGTATGCTTCCACACTGCATGCAGTACTCTGGTGAAAATTTGCTTTCCCAGCCAAGGTCCCTCCCTGAGTCACACCTCTACCGCTGAAGACTGAAGAACTGCAGAAATCAAAATGTGTATTATAAACAACGGGGAGCTGCTGATGAGATTTATGCAAAGTGGTCAAGGATATGCTTTCCTGTGCATCCCAGATCTCAAATGTGGTGATCTCAGGGGCAGAGAAAGGTCATCCTCACATGGACTATCTAGGAAAGGGATGTCACCAACAGCATGATTTGCACGCAAGGTCAAAGATAGCTCCAACTATTAATACATATTAAACTATTAATACTCTCTGCAGATTGCATGGAGCAGGGTGGTACTGCACACCTAAGACTGCAGTTAGCAGCCCACATTTCATCCAGAATCTGAGTGTATTTTTACAATTGTCCCCACCATATGGAGAAGACTCCAGAAGTGACCTCTCTGCCAGCTGACCAGCAGGAGGTCATCCATAGCCTACCTTGCCATCCTCGCCTATGCTGTAGACTGTGTTCTCATCATAGCTGAACTCGACGGAGTAGACCTCCCCATCATGTGCCTTCCAGCTCATGGCGCACTCATGCTGCTGCATATCTGAGGGGAGAACCAGTACTGAGCACTTCTCGTACTCACACAGAGCTGAGGTGAGGAGAAGGAGGCCTTTTATGTTCCTGAGGTCTCTGTGCCAGCCCTCCAAACCACCTGAGGGAGCCCAATCCAGTCCCAGCACCCTGTGCCTATACTCCTGCTCTCACTTAGGCCACAAATATCATTGTCTATAATTACTCAACTTTACAGGACTGCTCACATGCTCACTGTCAACTGCAGGCATTCTGCATCCAAGCACCACTGGCACTCCTCCTCCCCTTGTTATCCTGCCCATCCTCCCAGCTGCTGACAGCTCTGTCCTCCCAAAGACCTGGGACTGCAGCCTCCACCTGTGCCAGAAGCAGATTCCCCATTCAAAGGTAGGAGGCCTGAACTGCCTTTATTGCAAAGACAGGCTGAAGAGAACAAAAACCTGAGAAACACAAATTGCTCCCAAAAGGAGGAATGATGGGAAGCCCTTGCATTTAAATGGAAGGTCTCACATAAATTGCTTTCCTCATGACTCAGCCTCTAGTGGTACTGCTATCTGGCACAGCACAAGACCACATGGCTTAAGGGCAAATTCACTCTCTTCTTCAGCAGGAAAGAAACAACAAATCTAACAGCACTACCAGGGTCTTTAGCCAACATCCTTCAGAAAAAGTCTATGTCAATTCACTTCTGAGAGCTTGTGTGGAGACAATAGCTTCCACCTTGGTCTCCAAGCATATCCTATAGCTGCCTCCCTGCTACAGGCAGCCAGCTGAGAACTAGGCACCATCTCACAACTCAGTTTCACAGAAACATTTAATTTATAAAATACCTCCAAAATAATCAAGCCAAACTGTTACTTTAACACTGTCAACTCGCCACAAAACTATACTCTTAAGTGCCACATCTCTAACATCTTTTAAATGCTTCCAGGGATGGTGACTCCAGCACTTTCCCTGGGCAGCCTGCTCCAGTGCTTGACAATCCCTTTGGTGACAGAAGTTTTCCTAATATCCAATCTAAACTTCTCTTGATGTTGCTTGAGACTGTTTCCTCCTGTTTGATCCCTTGTTACCTGGGAGAAGAGACTGACCCCCACCTGACTACAAACTCCTTTCAGGTAGTTGTAGAAAGCAGTACGGCGTCCCCTCAGTCTCCTTTTCCCTAAGCTGAAGAACCCCAGCTCCTGCAGCCAACTCCTCATGTGCTCCAGACCCTTTACCAGCTTTGGTTTTGTTCTCTGGACATGCTCCAGCCCCACAATGTCTTTCATGTAGTGAGGGGCCCAAAACCAAACATGCTGTTTGAGGTTCAACCTCAGCAGTGCCAGGTGCAGGGGGACGATCCCTCCCCTCATCCTGCTGACCACACTATTTGTGATACAAGCCCAGATGCCAGTCTTGGCCACCTGGCCTCACAGCTGGCTATCAACCAATACCCCCAGGTCCCCTTCCACTGTACCAAAGAGACGAACAATCCCATCTGCAGCCCCGGTGACCAGAAGGTTGCCATTGTGGTTGAAGGCTGTGCAGTTAATAGCAATGGGCTCAGGCTCCAGGGAGAACTGCAGCTGGAAGGGAAAATCTGCATTAATGCTGAGAAATGGAGCTGGGGATGATGAAGAGCTGAACTCCAGGGGAAGAAAGGAAGAAAGAAAGATGGTATTTAGTAAGAAGAACTCTGGTATAGAGCCCTAAACCTCTAATCACTACAGACTTCAAGGTCTGGCATCAGCATTTTACTGTGACACTAAACCAGCAATTCACCTCAGCCAAGACACAGCTTTCTTGGCCATGGCCTCAAGGTTGCAAAACCAGCTTCTGGCAGGCATTAGCTTGAGTATGTTGCTTTCTCCTACATGTCAGGGACAGCACTTCACTTAAAAACAGGGGAGGCAAGGGAAACAGCAGCAACGAAAACCCTTCAGTACAGCTCAGCTGGAGAAAGCCTCAGCAAAGCATCATTCAATCCACTTGGGATACTTCCAATCACAAACTGTGCAGCCAGGATAGAAACAAGGCCATGGACTATTCTGAAGAATTCCTCAGAAAAATCCCAATGCACCAATAAAACAAAAAAACTTCAACCAATCCAGCAGCTACTTACATTATTTATTTTTATCCTGAATGTGACAGAGGGGAAAGGAGGAAGGAGGAAAAAGAAGGGTGTTGAAAAGAAAGTCAGCATGATTTAGAAAGAGCGCTCCTAGACATTGAAACAGAAGACACTCATTCTCAGCAAGACTGAGAAAGGAAAGATACCCAGCAAATACCTGCTGTTTCATTGTCTTAGTGTCCCACAGTAGCAGCTTCCCAGGAACCTGGTTCATGCTTTTGCCCCCGGAGTTGATTACTGAGAAGTCAATGTGGGAGACAGGGCTCTGGGCTGCTGCAGAGCAGACGAAGGAGGCACCACTTGGGCTGCAGGCAAGTGAGAGGATCCTGAAACACAGGCAGATGGTCTGAATCACCTCTCTCCTGCAGCCTCTAGCAAAACACTCACCCACAAGCTCTCCCATTAAGACTCTGCAAGACAGGGTGCACTGTAAAGGAGGGCAGGATTCATGTGCTTAGGTTTTGAGTGTCTCCCATTTACCTGAACAGTTTTATGCTGCTCAGGCAGAGACTGCCCTCTAGACAGTTCAGTTCTGCAGTTGCAGAAAAGCAGCAGGAACATTGAGATGTTTACTATTAAAACCAACACCATTTATTTCTATTTCTATACAAAAATCAGTATTCCAGAGTTACCTGGGCATGTCCTCATCAATGCTGATTTCACAGAGATTCTTCTTTGCTTCAGTGTCATAAAGACGAACTGTCCCAACCCCACTGCCAAGCAATAGCTTGAAACCAGCAAGGAAGTAGATGGAAAGAGTGTGAGTGAGCAGTATGATGCTGGCCAACAAGCACCAAGACTTAGTAATTTTTTGTCTATTTATGCATTCAGACTAAATATTACTCCATTAAGTACATCCTTACTATCAATCACACTAATACTACCCCAAAGCCACAGAAGTCAGAGTAAAAGCCCTGCTTCCCAGTGAGAAAAAGATCTAATAGGCATCAAGGGGGCATAAACACCACTTTCTAGATCATGGCTCAACCCACAGGATGCAAAACATATATGGAGTCTCAATATCTAGGGGTCCAAGGAAAGAGAAGCTTAAGATTGTTAACTGTGTGCTTAAGAGAAAATCAAGTGGAATCCAACTCCTTTCACCCATGGAAGGATTAAATCATCCAGAAGAGGTCACACATGCTTTATCAGTGGTGTTACGATTTCAATTAAAATTTAAGTAATGAAGAGATGCATTATAAAAGAAAACTGAGCAAGCCAGATCTTTGTCACTTCAGTGCCTAATTTGCTGGTGAATCCGATATGTATTTCAGAATGCAGAATCTTTCTGTTAGCAAGAAGAAAATTAATTCCACAAAGCAGAAGCAACATCATCACAACAAACAAAGAGCAGCAACTGCATTGACAACTTCTTGTCTAAAAGCCAAAGAAGAGACAAGCTGTAGCACAAGCTCTTCACAGGTGGCATTTTAGGGTTAGGAAGTCACATATTGTCAGTGACAAAATGCGAAAAATACCGCCTCATTTGCAGGCCAGCCTTCTCATACAGCCCTGTATCTACTAAGGGAGTGCATGAAACACAAGAAACAGCTCAAGACTCAAAGGAATGTGAGGCTCCTCTCTAGTAACAGAACTAGAGAAAAAGGTATATAGGAAACATTTAAACTTCCATGTTATTTAAACAAGCTCCAAGCTCCTTACGCACTCACAAACCCTCAGCTCTTAAGACACCAGTCTAGAACTGGCCATAGAGCTTTTTTCACACCTTTTTATGCACAAGTAAAATGCCACCCCCAAAACTCTGTTTCCCCTTCTCTGCTGCTGGCTCAGCATATGAGTAAAGGTCCACATCTCTCTGCTGCAGACCTCCCAAAAGCTGTTGTGTTCAGTTGCCTCTGCCTGTCTTTACAAGTTGCTGTGTGATCTGTGTGAAGACAGGCATTTCTCTCAAAGGCACTACTTCTATCCTGCAGCTGTACCCACACTGCACTTCAGAACTTCTGTTTCAGGGCAAGCAGTGGTGAACTCCTTGCTCAACACAAAGCATACACTCCCGACTCCAGTTCTTTTTGGACCCTAGAGGCTTTGGTTCCCTGTGTCACTCCCCCTAGAAGTGGAAGCTAACTGCTGCCCCAATCTTATCCACAGTGCAGCTGTCTAGAAGTGAACATGCAACACGTAGCAAGATGGCCCCAAACTATCTGCTGTGCTTCCACACACAGACTACTTACCAGCCGATCACGCTTGGTGGCCCATTCCAGGGACAGCAATGGAGATTTGGAAATGGATGAAGCTTTCGTTTGCATTATGGGGTTAAAAGACCAGACTTTGATGACCCCATCCACATCCAAGCTGGCCACCCTCCGTCCAGAACAATCAACCCTGTGTGTAGAATGAAACTGATGGGTTATTTTTCTCCCTCAAATTCTTAGATGTAACCTACTAATCCTTCCTTTCCTGGCCACACACCAGTTCCTTCTGCAGGAATTAGAGCTTCTTTGCACTACTTCCTGCTCACTTCACAGTAACTGGCACAACAAAGCCCACTAAGCTCCAGACATAAAGCATAATGCCCTTAAGCAATATCTGCTTTCCAAGGGAGTTTCTTCCTGGCTAGCATTGCCCAATCACAAATATCTCTGTCCAAAAATCTCCGTCCTTTTTCACATGTAGCACAAGCTACATGCTATTTTCAGTCACACCAACTTGACTGCCCAGCAACTGAGAGTACTTGTTCAACGTGCTGGACAGAACAGAGGCTGGGAGAAAGAGGCCAGACACAGCTGATCCTTCTGCAGAGGCTTCTACAAGACAGTCCTCTTCTGCTAGTGCATTACCTGCAGTACATGATGGATGAATGGTGCTCCCCATACTCCTCCTGGCTCAGGACAATGAAAGGCTGTTCCTGCCGAACTCCCACAGCCTCTGCACTGCTACCAGGTATTTTGTTTGAAGTCTCTGTTTGCTCAGCGTGCAGCTCTGAGCATGGTTCTGCCTCAGTTATGCTAGTATCTGTTTTCTTCTCAGCACTCTGGCCCTGAAGGAAGAAATCCTGTATGAAATACAAGGAAGCAGCTACATATCAAGCTCCTCAGCTACCCCAGCCTGCTGGGAGAAAAAAAAAAAAGAAGCTGCAATAAAACAGGAGCATTGTCAGCCCAACACTCCTTCTGCCAGGGATCTTTCTGAGTAGAAGGATCATGTGTTGCACAATTGCACTATTTAATATGACCTCCTTAGTTGCTGAGTCCCTTATATGCCCCTCCATGTGCCCAGCTATATATTTTCCTGTAAGAATTAGAACTGCAACTTTTCTAGCATACCCCGCAGCCAATATCAGAGGCCCATTTACATGCCATTAGAGCACAGATTAATGAGAAAATCAACATATTTTAAGGAATTCTTGCATTCAGAAATATAAGTTAAGTCTGTACAATATGCAGTTTAGCAAACCTGCACAAAAACTTGGCTCTCAAGCCCCAGTGGATGGATTATCTTCATCTGCCAGAGATTTAGATTGTGCTCACTGGAGCTACCACTGCAGCCAACTGACTAATGACAACAGTAGAGCTGGCATATGAGTCCAAAAGCTTAAAACCCAATTTGACAGGGCAGACAGAACAAATGGAGTTCTAGGAAGTGACAGTACCTGGATGAGACAAGATCTGCACTGCAGAAATATTTGGAAGCAGCTTAGTTTTCGCTTGCTACCAGAAGTTGAACAAGAAGCAGATACAGCACATAAAGTAGTAAACTATCTGCTAGCATTCTTTTGATAAACCACCCTCTGAAAGTTAAGTGTCCCCAAAATGCTATTGGTATTGATGGTTATGAGTTCCTGTTAAGTAACACATGCTTGCCTAATTTACAGTAGCGTCACATCACGACCAATGGATCAAGCAGTGCATAATCAAATAATCTGAAATCACAGAGCTGGAAAAGACTGAGAAAAAAATCCAAGAATTATCCTGATAGTTAATGTGGGGAGGCAACAACCAGTGAATGACACTCCTTTGAAAGAAAACAGTACCATCTTTCAGTTTCCTTTTTGCTTACACACTTTGAGTACAAGAGAAAGTTAAAAAGCATCAAGCTTCCCCAAGAGCACAAGGACCAATCTTTACACAGCCCAAAAATCACTGGCTTAACCTGGAACCTTGTAGAAAAAGGGAAGTGAAAGGAAACTTATTGAGAAACCAGGCTTTGCAATTTTCCATCCAATGCTGAAAGTGTTTTAGATGAACCATGAATAAAAAAGTTCTCTCAAGGCCTTGAATGCTGAGTGAGAGAGTAACATCTCTTTAACCAGCACTCCCACACACACAACAGCCACACACTGGCCAACAGGCAACAGTCCCTCAGCGCTGTCTCTCCACAAGGCAGAATGTCTCATACAGACAAAATAACAACGGCTGAGATGCTGTTTGTGCTCAGTATTTTTTGACAACATGGCTGCTGAAAGCCAGACAACACACAGGTGAACAGAAGCAGTGTGCTGACCTTTACTAGTTAAAATCCAGAACACAGTTTTATCATTTCATTGGATTTTAAAGCAGGACACACTCCCAGGCAAAATTGCAACAGTAAAGTACAAAAAAACTCCAAAAAGCAAATGTTACTAGGAAAGCAAGTTCCATTCCCATCCAGGAAAATTTTATATTAATTTTAATTGTCCCACACAGAGCTTGTATAAATCAAGCATAAGGACCTACAGGAAGAGAACTCACTTTGGCTGGATGAGTGAACAAAATTCATTACCACTGAGGAATGGGGATTTTAACAAGGTATTTGAACACAACCATTGAAAGTGAATGAAATCTTAATGAAGGCTCTGGACCAGGCTGTTGAAAAACATGGAGAAAATAGGCAATTCTTCATCCACCTGAAATGCCAATACTGATTAACTTCAAGGGACACAGAAATAAACTAAGAGCAGAAGGAGTTGATTAATTACAGACATTAACCTTTGATACAGTTGTTTCTGACTAGCAACTCCAAAGCTTAAAGGAAACACTTACACTTGTTTTACCACTTAGTTTTACAGAAATACAAGCCTTCTGCCTCCCAGCCCTGCAGGGCTGACCAGTACCTGGAAAGTCCCTTTGGACAACAGTTCCTTCCTTTCTTTCCCATGCTCTTGCAAGCGCTTCTGCCGCTGCTGCAGGGAACTGGACTCGCCTGCCACTAAACCACTGAAGTGGCTCTTCCCATCCTTGCAGCTCACTGTTCCTTCTTTTCCTTTGGCACTCTGGAAAGCAGAGAAGTGATTGGGCAAAGTTATGCTTCTAGTAGGCTGCAGAACAAAGAGAAAAAAGAAGCAACAAAGCAACCAAGGATCTCCAAGGGCTCCACATATTGATAAGCTCTTAGATAACAAAAGCTGCTCTTGTGCTGCATTCAGGCTCAGCATACATTTTCAAGGCAGGAAAGGACATTTACTTTTTCAGGTGGAAGCAAAAGCTTGTAGCAGTGCCATGCTGCAAGTTAACTCCTTGGAGACTGAGCAACTTTCAGTTGAGAATTACCTGGTGATTTGTTGGTTCTTTCTTCCCTAGCAGCATACTGCCAGTCTGCATTGGAGAAGCTCCACTTGAATGGGTTGGTCTGGAAGGGCCTTTTTTACTTTGGGAGAGAAAAGAGGACAGAAAGCCTCCCCGAGACTGAAGAGAATGTGCTGTACTTCTCTGATTGCAGGTCATATCACTAATGAAAAAAACAAAACACCACCAAATAGAGTATGAAAGTGTAGTGAGGCAACATGCCCAAAGACCACCCAGCTGAGTGAGGTGGAAGCTGTTTGAACCACTGGAACACAGATGTTCATTTCCAAGCCAGTGCACCACTGTGCACTAAAAACCTATTTGAAAATATCCTGTTAGTGAATGGAGCAGGTCATTACAGTTACTGTAATCAAAAGCTCACTTCACAGAGATGCCACTGAGATACTGAGCTCAAACTGTTGCTGAATCCCCAGTAGAGCCACCTAAAACTCCTTCCACTCCATCTGGCTTGTTTAAAAAGATCCTAAGGGAAAGACAGGGGAATTCAGATTTCTGTAGAATTTATTCAGATAGGATTCCCAATTCAAAGCATAAAACAGACCTACTTTGAAAGACATTCAGCATCCAATATTTCACTGAAGTTATGTTAAACAATTTTATGGCACAAGCCTTCAATATCCCAAAATCCAGACTCAAAGAAAATAAGAGAGCTACAGCCCATTTCTATGATTGTAAACACCTCCCTTCTCAGTCCACAATGCCAAGAGCAGCAGCTGCTTCCCAGAACATAACTGTCTGACCTCACTCTGCTACAGCTTCCTCTGAGAGCAGAGTGGCAGCAAGGGCAAGGGAAACACAATAATCTTCACTGTCTCTATCCGCTCTTCAAGGATGGAGCTATTCTACCAAAGCTGGGCTTTGGGTTAGGCAGAGAACCAAAAATAAGCAACTGGTCCCCAGACTAAGAGATAAGTTGCACATGCAAGAAATGCCACTTCTTAGGCAAGTTTTTTCTAATTCAAATGGACAAAAATAAATTACCCCATCCCTCATGTCACACTCCTCCATACATGCATATGGCATTAGGGCTTCCCACAAAGTTAAAAAAAACATATCACAAACTAAACTCTGTAGCCTGTACTGTGCAAAGGCTGCAGAGCTGTCACCAAGATAGTTCAATAAACACTTAAGTCTATTTAATCAGACAAATTTTAGATTAAAACATTTTGTGTGTAGTACCTGCTACAACTTCTATCTGTCACTGGCAACAGGATACTTTAATCAATCCTATTCCTGTCCTGTACTGGGGTAAAAAAAATAACAGTTAAAAGAAGCTGTATCATGTGTATGTTGCCTAATTTCCAGAGATAGGCACAAAACAGATGTAGCCATAAAACACACTTTTAACTAAAGCAAGTTCATGGGGAAATCTGTGCATAACTGAGCCTCACAGAAGAGAAGCTCTTTTTCCCTTTGCAAAAGCAAGAAAGCATCGTTGTGTAACAAGAATCCCTTTGGGTCATACAGTAACAGTATCTACAAAACAACACGGGCATTCACCTATGGCACTGATCAAGAGCCAATCCACTTCATTTGAACAATACTGCAGGTATTGCACTGCTACCAGTGCCCTAGATGCCCAGAACATCTTGGTGCAATGCTGACAGCAGAGCAGAATCACTTCCATGTGTGCTTGGGCTCTCACTGGTTTGCAAGAACCTCCCAAAAGATGGGAGGGACACCTGTAATGAATTCCATTACACCTACTTAGGTCATCATAATTTCAGCCTGGATGTCTTTCTGCATTGAATCCCAGGGCAGGAGACATGGAAATGACCCTCCAGGAATCTCCCTGACCCAACAAAAGCAGCAGAGCCTGTCCCCAGCTCTTCTCCCGCAGGCACTCACAGCTCAGAGTCCCCTAGTCGATCCATGTTGGCCACATACGCAGGCAACTTGTGATGCATAACTGTTTGTTCCACCTCCAGTTCCTCTTTCTTCATGCGGGAGGATTCAGCCTGCAGAGCAAACAGCTACAACAGGAGAAAAGAGCCAAGTAAGCATAGGGTCACTGAATTCCACCTCCTTCCCACTCACTGAAGTTGTTTACTCCTTTTATTTCAACAGCTCCAGAAGGGCGGGCAAGGAAAAAAGTTGCTCTGACCGGCTGAACACCACATTAGTCCAAATAGTCAAAACAATCAGTACTTCAGGCACATGAAACTGGAGCCTACTTAAAACCCTTCATCCCTCTCCTCGGGCTGGCTGTGGGGACATTAGTGGTGCTGGGAAACAAGAGCTGGGCAGGGCAGAGCTCGCCAGTCCCTCTCCGTGCAGGCGGTTTGAGGCCAGGGCAATGCAGGCACGGAGCCTAGAAGGTAATCTTCCCACAGCCAAGGGCTTGCTGAACTGGCAGGGTGCAACAAGGTCAGTGAAACCAGGTCACCCTGAAATACATCCACCCTCTGCAACTCCTTCCTAAGCATGATAGTGAGATTTATCCCCACATTACGGAGAAAGAAAACCATCTCTTTTTCCCTTTAGTAGAGAGGAAACTCACGATGCAGCTTTCTGGAACAGATGTGGTTTATGCCTGTGACTCTTACACAGAGTTCCTCAGGTTTTTCTGTTTCTGTACATTTGTTTTTCAGATATATTTCCTTTTCTTTTTAACACAATATTTAAGGAAAGAAAACACAGGAAGAAAAATGAGCTTTAGAAATATAGCTTGCTATTTATGTATTTCCATTGTTTCAGCAGCATAAAACAAAATCACTACTTAATTTCAGCTAGCATAAAATTCCATATTTATTGACATCCTTTTATAAAACCTGTATTCTAGAGGTAGCTGGTTCCCCCTCTGACCTGAGGAGTTGACTAAAAGTGAAAGTCTAGTTGTACTTCTGTCTATTTGACCGAAAACTTTTATCTGGACTGCAAATTATATCAGCCAACATGCAAAACACAAACTATAGGTTTAATATGACTAAAAGTAAAGAATACAAAATTTGAGGAAATAAAAGAGCTCTCTTGAAAAACATACTTCATCCTCAGACCCTATTCACTGACCATCTTTGCAGAACCCTCCTGTTTGACTGACCTAACTCCATACAGTACACAGTGACAAATCTTGGATTTTTTCCCCAAAAACTGCCTCCTTTTTGAAATCAATTATTCTATTTTACTTCTATTTCTAGGACAGTGTTGAACGGCTATTAAAACAGTACAAACAGGAAACACAACATTCAACAATGTTTTGTAACACAGGAGGTAAAGTACAAACTTTACTGAAGTATTTATACAGAAGGAGATTTTCTTGGTATGTTTGAGGAAGCGAAATTAAAAGTTCTGCTTACATGAATAAGCCTTCCTACTTGTATGTGATAATCCACATGTGATCTATAGTTTAGAAAGTTCTCAAACTGCAGATTTCACAAACTTCTCTAACAGAAGTTATATCTGGAAATGACTGACCCGTGTTACACCCTTTCCATAAGTATCTACTGATGATACTGTCAAATGCAAGACATGGAGCTGGGCAACATCTTGTCTGAACTAACAGATCCTTTTTATGGTTTACTGTAAGATCTAGAGTTGGGAAACAGACATTCACATTTCCATTAGTTGGTCTAAATTACTTTAAGTACACACGAAACATGGTGAGGGGGCCATTTCAGAAGTAACAGTTTCTGTCACTTTGCCAGAATTTACTGTCCATTTTTATTGCTTCTATTTCTCTATATTCCTGCATCAGCTAAAATCTGGAAGTGACTGAATACTATTCACAAAATCAGCCAACCCATTCTATAACTCTAAAACATGTATCCTTAACCTGCCACCAGTTTCACCTGTTTGGACTTTGCAATCTAACAGAGAATGAGTTTGTATAGTATTCAGCCACCTGTCAGACAGCACAGGGAGGGGAGACAATCACCTCCAGCAGAGGGACAAGAATATCCTAAACACATCTTTCACAATACAATCACAACCCTAAGTATGCTGGAAACAATTGAAAGATAAATCAAAACAAAACAAAGGACTAAAAGAATCTTCCTTAAAATAACTGCATCAAACAGAACAGTTACAATGTTCTCAAATGGATGGAATCAATTTTACAAAACTCACATCACACAGTCAGCAGCTAAAGAGTGATCTCAGTTCTGACCTTATGCCGCAATGATTCATTTTCTTCTTGTATGAGACTGGTCCTGAGACATTCAGCTTCAAAGTTCAGTATGACTGGAACTGGTAAGTAATGTTAAAGAAAATCGAGGTGATAACTTGTGTGCACCTGGCTTAATTCTAAAAGTCAGCACTCCATACCGACCATGTCTCTGTACAAACAAAGCTGCTCAGTCCATACAATTAGCAAAAAGTATGTGCATGACCAGAAGATTAGCAATAGCTTAATTACTTAACTTTTTATTTTGGTGTTGCACAAACTATTTCATGTGGACTTAGCAAGGATTTTTAGAATATTTCTTTTTAGAGTCAGAAGTGGAGGGCAAGACAGATTCTATTACTGCTTTACTGTACACTGAAGAAACAGTTTAAAATGAGCTGTATTCCAGCTGCAGCATAAGCCTGCCCATCACCAAACAAGACAGAACTCTGCAGCATGGGGCTAAAAACTTATTCTGCCAAAAATCAACTGCTATATTACAATGAGTTGTCACTAGGCAATGTTGTGAACAAAATGTACCCAAAGAAGGATCTAACACAAGATGCCAGTACAGTTATGGATTATGACCCAAGGTTGTATCACTTTTTTGTACTATGTCAAGCAACGAGTAAAACTATTTGAGAACAAGATGTGCACAAGACTTCTAGTGACTAGCATCAGGATGATTCAGCATCAGCAACAACCACAATTGTTTTGCCCAGGGAATACAACATAACATCAGATAATTGAGCAGTAACTATTCCAACACCCTCTGGTAAACACCAACTTTCCATTAAGTCTTGGCTGTAAAAAAATCACCTGAAAGCAAGAAGTTCCACAATACTATATCCTTGGCATAACTGTTGAAAGTATAACACCAGGACAAGGGAGATTTAACTATTAGTTGCAAAGAAGGATATGCATGCACTGAAATAAAACGCTCAGGAAGTTGTGCAGAGACACGATGAACGTATCTGCCCATTGGCGCGAGAAATAGGTAGCAAAGGTGGGGTTGGAGTCTGGAGCAGGGAGGAAGGGCAGGACAAACCAATCCTTCCACTCTGCCTGGTTCTGGAGCTCTGAGGCCTGCTTGAGGAAGAACTCCTGCGCCTTGTCATTGCGGCCATTCTGAAACAGAGCACGAAGAATAGGGCTCACACTTCTGTAAATGCCACCAGATTAGGTCTAGGAATATTTGCTTTTTGTTAAAAACACAATAACAACTATTTTCACCACCCTGACACAGCGAGTGGTTAAGTTACAGATTCACTAGGAAACAAAAGAATCCCACATACACTAGGAGAAGCTCACAAATGCACTTAATACAACCTTCTTTCTAGTCACCACAATCCTGTTCAAAGGCCGAGACCAATGAAGCCAAACACAGTGATTTCAGTTAAACCAGCACAGAGTGCACTGAAATGAGGCATGAGCATTCATACACAGGACCAAGGTATAATTGAAATTACTTAGTACCTACAGTACCTATAGCTGGAAAAGGCTTTCATCTGACACATTATTCAAACAGGACTGCCACAGCTCAGGGGAAGCACAAGGCAAAACAAACCATGAAAATGCACACTTCTGGAATGAAGTATTAGATTTTGAGTCCACCAACACCCAGATCTTCAGTCAGGGAATGGAACCAAGAAGAATCAAGGGGAGAACATACTCCATTGACTTTTCAGGGTTTGAACAGAAAAAATCTGTTTCATTTTAAGCTCATTATTTTCTGTCCTATTCAGAGCAAGCAAAAAGACATTCATTTTCTCTCCCACATTTCCTTGTTCCGGTTTGAACCTTGTGTTCTCTGCCAGTATCTAAGTTAACTGAGCAGGACTGAGCTAGCAGTACTGTCATCCTTTCTGAGGGAAACCTGTCTTTATGTGAGTGTGAATATCTTGCACACAGCAAACCATGTTCCCCTAATGCCTGAGTTTCCCTATCCTGCACACAAGCTTGTCATGTGAGTCTGCATCAAACTCCATACTACCCTGCTGATCATGACACATGAACTGCTTGTTCCTAATCCAGCAGGCCTGGCAGAGGCTCACAAAGGTAGTTTATTGCTTTGGTTTCAGAGACCAGGACGTTTATAAAACAGCCTAAAAATCAAACACTACCTGAATAGCATGGACAAGGTAGTATCGGAATAAGCTGGTTTTCAGCTTGTTCACTGTTGGCCGATACACATCTTCCAAACGGCTGAAAAGGCGCCGGTCCAGATAACTCCAGTAATCCCGCAGGGCAGCCAGATCGTAGCTCTGAACAAACTGCTGCAGCTGGTCCACTATCTTATCCACCTAAAGAGGGCAAAACAGGGAAGACTTCAGTCATGTGAGGGCTCTTGAGGCACGAGACTTTCTGTAACTTAGTGCTGAGAAGCTTTAACTGCGTAAGTAGTACGGTACAATCGTTATACATTAGCTATTTTCTAATCCTGGAAACACTCTGCATTTTGCATTAGCATTCTTCCATTCTGCAGCACTTTGTAAATGAAGAAAAAAGAAATATGACAGAGCATAGCCAAACAGATTTTGACAGAAATATCACATTTGGTTGAATCTAACTGATGGATTTTTTGCAAATAAGCAAAACTTTCCACCTCCTTTAAAAGTCGATTGATAATAACAAAAATATTAATGTGGTTAAATGTTTAAAACTCAAGTGCAGCACCTGAAAAAAAAATATTATTTTTAGACTAAAAGGAAAACTACCTGCATTTAGCCAAGAGAAAGAGGAAGTCAGTTCTGCTCCACTGCAATTTTTGAAGTACCTTTATCTTTAGTAACATCATCTACTAACAAGGCAAGCATAAAAATTTGGAGAAGGACTTTTTCGTCATTATGTCTCTTTGGAAGTCATTTCTGCAATATGAATAAGGCAGAAAGGTAGTGTGGGAATAGATTTTTTGTTCAGTGGTTTCTGATGGCCGAGACAGACATTAGAAAAAGAAAAAACTGCATCCTGTACAAAATTAAAATAAGGTTGTTTAATATGTGGTTTGCTCTTCCCTCACCATTTAGTATCTTAGGACATACCCAACTTTTATCTCTGTGGCTTCCTACAGATATAGAAAACTGAAGTTTGTGACCCCAGCAGATCCTTCTTGGACAAAATTCAGATTAAGTCACCAGCAAAGTGCTGATGTTTTAAAAAATAAAAGCAACATGATTTATTAATGACAAAAGTAGTGCCTATATTGCTGGTCAAAGAAAAATCTTGACTGTTCAAAGCACTACATTCAGGGCTTTGAAACTGTTGCTACAGGAATACAAAGCTCACACAATGGACTGAAACTGCAAATTCTGCGCCTATTTCCACGTGTTAGTCAAGGCAGCTGGTACCCAAGACATACAAACTAAAGCGCGGAGCTGTAAAGCCGCTGCATAAATATCCCATGACGGAGAAAATATGCAGGCAAAGGAATGTCTTCCTGCCCTCTCTTCCGCTCCTCTCGCCTCGAAGCCAGAACCCGCCGGCGGGTCACAGGTGGGACGCGGGGTCCGCAGCCGGCCGGGCCGGCCAGCGCCGCGGGGCGGCTGCCGGAGCTGCAGCCCCCGGCTCGGAAGGCAGGCGAGGGGATGGAGCCCAGTCCTGCGCTGACGGCGCCCTGGAGCCGAGCGGGAGCGGAGCCTTCAAGCGGCCACAGGCCCCGCCAGAGGCTGCCGGGCGTCCCTAAGCGGCGGCGGGCGGGCCGGGCGGCTCCGGGATGCGCGGTCCCGCCCGTGCGGCCGGCCGGGCCCCGGCGCCCAGCCCTGCCCGCTCTAGCGGGGAAGCGCGGAGGCCCCGAGGGCTCCCTCCGCCGCCCGGCCCGCTCCCCTCGCCCAGCCCCGGGAGCGCCAAGAGGCGCCCGCGGCCCGCCCGGGGAGCGCGTCCTCCGCGGGGCGCACCCGCGCCCAGCGCCCCCCGCGAACGGGGACGCGGCCGCCGCTCACCCGGAAACCCTTCTCCCGGTCCGCCTTGATTTCAGCGTCCAGCTGCTTCAGGGCGGCGGTGAAGCCGCGGAAGAGCAGATACTCCCGCACCAGCTCGTCCGTACGCTCCGCCGCCGCCGCCATGGGGAACCCGCGGCGCCGCCGGCTCCGCCCGCCCACGGGCGGGGCGGGGAGGGGATGGCCCGGCCCGGCCCAGCGGGACTACAACTCCCAAGATGCCTTGCCCGCCTACCTCGTCCCTGCTCCACTGCCACCCTGCTGGCGCGTCCAGCCCGCGTTTTTCCCGCCTTCTGATTGGCCGCCGCCGCGCGCCGGCTGCGTGCCGATTGGCCGGGCGCCACGTGCGGCTGGTGTTGCTCGGCGCGGGCGGCAGAGGCGCGGCGGGGCGGGGCGGGTGCCGTGATTGATGGATTGATCCGGAGCCCGCGGACCATCCAGAGCTCCCGGCGCGGCCCCTCACGGCCTTCCCCCGGCCCGCCGTGCCTCCGACCGCTGAAGGAGCAGCAGGGGCGGGCACTCGTACCTCTAGGCTGTGCTTGCGATCGGTAGCGAGGCAGGGGGCATTAATCCAGTGGAAAGCCGGGAAGGGCTTTCCAGGCGGGCGCCTCAGGCTGTGTCGGGCCGGCGGGGCAGCTGCACCAGGCCCGGCTGGGCCTGGATCTGGCCCTCTCGTGTAAGAGTATGTCTGGTATCGTTGCCCACACCAATGTGTCACAGTTTATTGGGGGAAAAAAAAAAATCTATATGCTGTAAAGAAGCCTGTCATTTAGCAACATCGGTGGGAGCAGAGGAGTCTTAGTGCTTTGTGAAGCCAAGCCCTGGGTTTTCCATGGAAATGAAACATAAATCAGTGTAGGGAAGGGTGCAGGAGATGGGAGGCTGGCTTCAGCTGGGTTGCTGTTAATTGTTAGTGGTAAATTAGGTTTTAGTAAGTACTTAACAGGCAGGTATCTCTCAGGCAAAGAAAATATTTCCAACTCCATGATTTTCTACAGAAAGATAAACTCCTGTCAGACAGATTTTTTTTTCTTTTTGTCTATCCACTATGCAGGCTGTAAGATTCCTTTCAGTTAGATATTTATTCAGTATAAACAAATGTTGCATTGCAGCTTTCAACAGGCACAGCTGGAGACTGTAGGAAGACACATGCCAAAGTGAGTCTCAATCCCCTGAGACGCCTGCAAGAGGTAGAACACTGCATGGCAAAGCAGCACTTGCCACAGGCACACCACTGGGTTCCTCTGGCAAGACTCTTCAGCAGCTTGCGGGGAAGAGTTTTATCCCAGTCAGACAGCTGTGCCTCAAAGGTGCGGAACAGTGGCTCTTTCTCTCTGCATCATTGTAATACATGAGTATGTTAAAATTTAACCAGGTTTAGGCTCAATCACTGAGAATTATTTCTTTATGGGTGCCAGTATGTGTGTAATTTCACTGTATGCACCTGTCCTGGATCTCTTTAAAGCTGCCAACTCAGCCTAAGTGAGTTGTCCAGTTTCTAGTTGCTGGGTCATGACTTTATCATGTGCCTTATCTGTACTTTTCTTATTGGCTTTTTACAGCATTTTTATGGCTTTGCCTTTTCTTTTATAGTATTTTGGAAACAAACCAAGGGATCCCATGATGAAGCTGATGTCACAGTATTTTGTTCTGAAATCAGAACAGTGAGTTTAGGGACTGAAGGAGTTAGAGGGAAAGGAATAATTCATTTAGCTTTATGAGGTGCACTTTGTCTTCAAGACAGTGGAAAAATAAGTTCAGGAATAAAATCAAGCACCAATACTGTTTTTTTGGTTTCTAAATGAAGAAACTATTTAAGCAAAATTATGAAGATGAAATTTACTCAAAACAGTACTAAAAAGACTGAAATTACCATGCTCAAGGCAGAGGAGTAAACATCAAGAGTATCTACTCAACTCTGCAACTGACTTGTTTAGTTCCATTAGTTACCTTCAGTTTTCCAGTTTGTAAAGTAGAGGGAGTAATGATTGTTTAGGATAGAAATTGTCTCCTGAATATGCTAAATACCACTATATGTGGCTTGTGCCTGCTGAGTCCCTTAGCCCTCATGTAGGTTGAAGTAAGAGTTCAGTTTGCCATGTTCTGAGCAAGATACAAGTTAACCTGAAGTCAGCGGGATCTCAGATGCCAAGACTAAACAACTACTTCCTTTGCCTGGTCTAAAGGGACTGTGTTCACATGCCAGCTCTTGGAATTGCTTTTTCATAGTGTCTTGTGCCCCTTGGGTGACTCTTGAGACCCAAGGAAGTTTTAATATCTTAAAAAGTCTTAATGCAGAAGGTTGCTTGTAATCTTAGTGCTTGGTGCCTGGCTAAAATATCCAGCATGAAAGCTCTGCAAGGTAGATATCGATGGTCTCACCATGCACAAAAATCTTGAAATATTTTGAAGATGTGTATGTTTAAATGCACTGGCCATATGTTTTCAGGAGTGCTTGGCACAGATGATGAAGGAATGATGTGCAGCACTGAAGTTAATCTGTTAACCCAGACTTTTCCTAGGAGAAGTCTTTGCTGTGTTTTATGCTGCTGTAATCCAGGTTACAGCAACGTAGAACATGGCAAAGGCTTCTCCTAGCAAAAGTCTCATGGGAAGTCATTAGTAAAATCTTATGCCTTAAGTTGGTAGGCATCCAACAAGACTTCACAGCATGGTATTTCTGGACATGCTCCAAGAAGAGAGCGATCCAAACAAGACCATTTGCTGATGAAAAAAGATCAGAGTTAAGTAGCAAATGTCTGTGTGATTGGGTGTTATGTGTATGTATTGCATAATGTATACCCAAATATTTATATTCTATATTGAAGTTTACTCTTTTATTAATTCTTTTCCCTTTTCATATGTATAAGGGTAGCTAGTGAAGCAACACAGTTGTTTTCACAGAGACATGGAAATTGCTGAAGGTAAACATGAAGGAGAAGCAAAGCAACAAAGGCATGTTAAAACATGAATCTAGTTAGAGCAGAGAACAATCAGTTCTGTTTTCTTCTTATGTTTAGTATCAGGTTTTGCGTAAGGCTAAGACATCTATCCAGAAGCTGGAGCAAACCTTGTGTTCTTTGCTGAAGATGAAAGGTAACTGTATGCAAGTATTTGCTTGGACAAAGAGCCTGGACTTGGTTTTTATGTATTTTATGTATTTGTTAGAGATAGAAGTACACCCATTAAAGCATTGCACCAGCTGTGCCTTTAGTTGTAGCAATAAGTGAGGGACAGTGAGAAGCCTGCCAATCCACTGAGCACCGTATCTCAGAAATCCCCCTCTGACTCAGCCTTTCCTACCCCCTCCCCAGCCTAGGTGAAGAGAGGAAACAAGCAATTCCTGCTACCCCGTGGCAGCAGGCCATTCAGGCTGAGTACCCTTGGCATCTTCATCCCAGCAGGTATGAGGCTGGCATGGGTCCCCAGGCTGGATTCTTAGGCTCCCACCCAGAGCCTGCAGGAGCTGTGTGCTCCTCCTGGCCGCAGCAGTGTGGCACAGTGCCACTCACATGCTGTCACCAGCACCCAGCCCTGCCAGAGCTTAAGATTGCGCAACAGCATGCTGTGGTGTGAGGTAAAAGGATTTCCTAGGTTAGGAGATTGAAGCCCCTGGTTAAGAGTGTACTCTGATATAAACGGTTAAGAGAGATGCTACAGTTTTGTTTTCTTTCAGCTTGGCAGGCCATCCTCACGCCCTGTTCTCTTACAGTAGCCTGTGACACCTCGGTCACACTGGCCAGCAGGTACCGCCTGCGCTTGTGGCAGCTCCTGCTGCGGGGCCTCACGCCCCCACCAACGTGCCTTCTGTTTAGTGCTGCTGGCCACTGCCTCTGCTAGCAGCAAGCAGGACTAGGGGCTGATAGGGTAGAGGCTTTGGACATATTTTTTTTGTCCCTTCAAGTGTCCACATTCCTGTCAGGTAGAAAAAAACCTGTTATTCATGTGACTCACACCTCCAATAATTTGAATCAATTAGAAGTCTCAGTGCTTAACATGAACAACCTCATCTGAACCCACATCCTTAGATAATCCATACAAGTGAGTCACAGGTGGAAAGAATAGTTTGACTGAGCAAAACTGAAAGGATAACAAGCAGAGAGTCTCGTTGAGGGGAGTTTGAGGCAAGCTTCCCCTTGTATGTACTTGCATATATGTAAAATCCATACTGCTTGTGAATCACAGGCTGGATGTCAGGGTTTTTCCACATGCAATTTGTTCTTTATAAGATAATAAAAAAAATACTGTTTTGACTAGTGCATGCCCAGAGTTTTGCAGGTTGTTTTCACCATCAGTTCTGTAAAATCAATGTTAGGAAGAAGGTATTGATTCTAAGTTCCTCAGTGTTCATAAACTCCCAGTAATGCTAGTTATGTTCTAGGGAAAACAGATGTTTCTTCTTTCACACCATTTTTGCCTAATGAAAAGCTGTGGCTTGTGAAGAACCAGTTGTTGACAGTATTCTGCTTGGTTGGGGCTGAGGGTGAGAGAGAAGCCAAAAGTGCTGTTGATGTGACAGTAACCTTTCTGCTGACAACAGCGAGCTGCAGTCTGGAGGATGGGAGCCCATCCAGCTTGGAGGAAGTCAGGGAGGAATATGTCAGGAGGCAATTCGGCAGTCAGAGGTAAGGGCTTATACCAGTCAAGAAAAGATGATAATATTTTGCACTTGCTTCCATCCCAGCATCTTTGAAACTCTGTCATTGTTACTGTATTTCCAAGCAGAGGTTTTTCCTCATGAGGAAAGGACAAAGAGGTCTCACCTGCACCACTGTAATCCCATGAAGTACACAAACATTTTAAGCATGTTGTTGGTCTCATTTCCAAAGAGTGCTTGTATTTTTTTTCCCTTCTATGTAGCTGATCTCTGGCAAGGATGTCTCATTGCCTGAAAAGCAAAAGGAGGAAGAAGCTGGCTTGGGAAGAATTCCCCTAGGCTCTGGAGTCACCATTACAAGGGCATTATTAATTGAGTTGAGAAGCTATTATTATGGCTTTTTTCCCCTTGTGTTCTTTCCAGCACTGCATCAGCCTCAGAAGATATGAGTGAAAGTGACTCTGCCATCTGGTATTTGCTTCAAGAATGTGAAAAACAAACACTGGAAGAATATGGGAAGCCAGAATTGACCCAGGTTTCAGACACTTTATCCCCAGATCTAGTGGAATTTGAACGGTAGGTGCACCCCACATTGCTTCAGGGATTTAACTTGTTTGCATTTTCACTGTGTATCCAGGCACAGCTGTTCATGCAGCCCTGCTGGAGCCTGTGTCTGCCTCAGAGAAGCCTTGTGCCAGCAACTTTGGCCCTGCTGGTGATGAAGCTGATCACTTCCTAAGTCCCTGCAGCCTGCACATGAACAGACTCTTAGAGTTGTAGCAGCCCCCAGCTTTTCATGCCTTGGTAAATCCCTGAGGATTTTCACTCCTTAAGGAAAAGAAGAAAATTTCTTTCAAGTGTGTCAGTCCCTGTGTTGCCACACTTTACCACTGTATCCCTGCCATTGGGCTAGAATTTAGGAGGGTAAGAATTGCTGCACCAGATGAATTTGCCAAGAGTCTATGTGTATGTGTTCCAAGGAGGTGCAGGAACCAGAGGTAAGCACATTCTGTTCCTCACAGTGATGCTCATCCTTCCTCTAATGGCTTTGTTATGGAGAGCTTGAACACTGTTGCCCCTTCCAGAAGCAGACCCTTAGCTCCTGACAGCTTGGAGTACTTTTTCAGTAGGATCAGAGTAGAGTAAGGCTGGATTCAACCAAGTAAGAACTTATAATCCTCAGCCTCTGGCCTGCAGAATAGTGGTTGTCTGGAACATATCAGAAGGCATTCTGCAACAATGCAAAATTGCAACACTGGGGAATGGGGGGAACCTAGACACTTGTATGTTACACTTGGGGCTAGTGGATGTGAGTCTTTAAACCTTTTAAGCTCCTAAATGCATGGTGCGGGACCTAAAAGTCAAAGACTACTGTTATCATGTCAGTTGTCCATGTATTTTATTTGGAAGTCATAATGTAAATATGATAAAATTACTGTTTTTTTCCAAAGTTAGTGGTATCCTAAAACCAAGTATTATACTCCATGTTCTTCCCCTTCCTGTCAGACAACACTAAGAGGTACTTAGAGGTTTTATCCTGCATTTCCAACAGGATAAACGATTATTTGATTGCCAAGATATGAGAAATAGATGCATGTGTAATCTATCCTGTACCATCAAGCAGTCGATTTCACCCTAACCATTCCACAGTTAATAACATGCAGTGCAGGAAAATCCAGAGCTACAGCTAGCATCCTCTTCCATGTTATCACCACCACAACCAAAAACTTCTGCAGTTCCTTCTTCTCTTTTTCTTTGAACTGCTGTGTATTTCTAAAAATCCCTTTGATCACAGGGTTTTTCCTCAAAAGGAGACTGCAGCTGGACCAGCAGATGGCACCAGCTTCCCACTCCTGCTCATGCTTTAGCTCCTGTTAGAATTGGAGGTAGCTGTAGTTAAGGTATCGTTTAGAAGACCTTGAAATGTGCTGAATCAATATTTTCAGGATTAGAAAAATCTGCTTCATCAAAGACTGCACGACAGAGCCATAAACACCTGACTTTAATGTTCTTTACTGGCCAGGTAGACCAGGACCTGCACTGTGTAGACTCTGACACTTATCCCGTAGCCCTAGGGCAGATTGCATTTGGTTTATAGCTAATTCTTGTCAAAAAATTACCTTTTATAACAGGCATAAAACGATAAAGACTCTTCAGCAAAGAAAGCAACAACCTTTTGGTGATCATGTAATCACATTATTTGGGAAGCATCAGAAATGCTTTGAGCTTCAACTGACTGGGTTTTATTCCCACATTCAGCAGCAGGAGACACATTGGTAGGACTTCACAGTACTCTGTCCAGTGCAAAATGTGGTTGTCTCCTTCCAGCTGGGAAGGAAATAGTTGACTTGTGCTTCAAGTTTAATTTCTTTAGCAGAGCAATCTAATGGTGGTTTCTGTTCTTCTGCTTGAGAACTTCCAGGTCCTTTGTTGGGAGCTGGACATCCAGAAAACTTAGTGAGTGCACTAGCTTACATGAGAATGCTTATTCCCCTTCTGCTATTTTGTCTCCAGCAGTGGTGGAAAATACTCCGGAGTGTGGAAACTTGGGTTTAAACAGGTTTATGTTTGCCTACAAAATTATAATTTTTAATATTGATTTGCTGGAACAAATAAAAAAGAATTTTTTGAGTTACTTTCTCATACAATACTGTTCAGTTAATCAGGAAATATGCTTATTTGGGACATCTTCCAAGGAATCATTTTAAGCCTAAACATAGTATCAATGACTGCTGTTTATAGAGCTCTTGGTTTATACTCCTTTGATCTTTTTCTTTTCATCTGAGACTCTCTAAGCATTTAATTAATGTAAAATAACCTTCAGTGCTGCTTTCTGAAGTAGACATTATCCTTGGTTCACTATGCCACACAGTGCTAACAGAAGAAGCAGGCTTGATCTGAGATTTAGTCACTGGGTAGAAGTTATGACCCCTGTGTTCCACCACCAGTTTCACTACAGACTGCATAGAAGTTAGTGTTAGGGATGTGTTTCCTTAGATGTAAAATGGAGGAAATGGAGCTCCCATGCATAAGTCAGAGCATCCAGACTTGGGGTAGAGTCTTTCTTTCTGTATGTACAGTACCTACTGCATCAGGATATGACCTCAGCCAGGGCTTTAAAGTGTAGTGCGATGCCAGCAAATGCATAACACGTGACTTGCAGTGCAAAAGGTTCAGGATACAAAGGCAAGTAACTGAAAATGTATTAAATTCTAGAATGAAGTTTGCCCATGCAACCCATACAACCTGGAGCTTCTGTTGTGAGGCAGTCCTGCTGAGGCTGAAGCTGGAGCCTGCTTTTTGCAGGTGAAATCATCAGTGTTGGGCATCATTCAGTAATTGTATGAAGTCTGGGAGGCAGAGTCAGTGAAATACTTATGGATCAGAGCTACTCCCTGGTGTCCTGCTGATTTTCAGTAGATGGCTGCCTTATAGCCTGCTCTTAAGAGATACTCCCTTTTCTTTCCTTCCAGATACCTGTATTTTTATAAACACACAGTGGACCTGCTGATAGAGCATGGAATTGTTTGCACTGGAGATGTTCCTCTTCCTGAGGTCTCCACAGCTATTTCCCATCTCTGGCAAGAGCTTAATGAAGAGAGCAGGGACAGCATCTTGCAGTACTGTAGCCAGAGAGATTTCCTCATGGATCCCAAGGCTGCTTGCCCAGAGCCTGCTTGCACTGAAGGTAGTGTGAGGGACAGCGGAGGTAACAGTGAGGAAGCCAGTGGTTCCTCAGTCTCCACACCAGAGGAAGTAAGTGCTCAGCAACATTCAAAGTCTGCCTCTGAAACTCCAGGTCTTCAGATGCCAATTGGCTCTGCAGCTTTTAATTGCAAACATACAGTAGTTGTAACTACGTTTTCTCAGATCACTTGAATGTGTAAATGGAGACAATAAGCAGTCTTTGAGTAAATATCTGCACCAAACTTTCTCTTGGTATACCTAGTGAGCTATAGAAGTGCAGTAGTAGTAATCCTGCAAGTCTCCATGGACTTGTGGAGTTGCTGTGCTAAGTAACAGTTAAATTTGCTCCTACCTTGCTCCAGGGACAGGGAGCAAGATCAAGAATTATACAGTTACTGTGCTCTGCAGACTCTCCAAAGAGCATAGATGATCTAAATCCAGAAGGGATACCTAATTTGCTAAATCCTGCTGTGTTTTCGGTTGGGTGGGGTTTTTTTAATCAAAGCACTTGGTAGCAAATAGAAAGTATTTTTAGACCAGTCCCAGTGGTACAGGGCCAATGACTGCCTGTACCGTGCACCTCTACAGAGCCAAGAAGTCAGTGACTGAGTAGACATGGGAGTTTATTAATAAGAGATTGAGTAAATAACAGCCAGTTCTATCAATGGTTCCTGGAGCACTGATTGCTGAAGTAACTAGCTGCTCGAAGAGGTATGTGTAATTTCATTAGCTGCAAGGAAGGGACAGATGTTTACCTTTAGCATAGAAATAAATGGCATTGGCACGTCCTTTTTGAGTCACAGGACACAAGTCAAATATTGCTCATTGCCTTAGGAATGTTGTGGGAATGTTCCCTGTACAGTATTTCTGGCACAGAAAGTGTGTGAATTGCATTATGGCAGTGTGAACTAATGAGTTTAGTGGTCTGGCACAAGGAGCATCCAAACTCCTTTGTCTAATTGGAGTCAGTTTTGGAGAGACTGGCTGATACAGCTGAGATCTCCAGCCATAAGCAGCAGTCCACAGTCAAGTCTCTAAAGCACAGATACAATCCATGGTTTTTACTGATTTTTTGGGAGATGTAATATGAAGTCTAATTCCTAGAGGTTGAAGCACAGGCTTAAGGGAGTGGATTGACCTTTTGTTCCTAGCCATGAAATACAGTTATTCCACATTATTCCTGTCTCCACAAAATCTCTTGACTTACTCTAGCTGTAAGCATACCTGTTAAATGTAAAGAAAGAATATCATGCTTTTAAAGATTTCATTATTAAAAGTTATGCCCTAGGTAAAACTTTTTAGGTGGCTGGATATGCTGACATCTGAAGTGATTTCTCTGCTAGGTGATGTTTGAAGATGCATTTGATGTTGCTGCTGGTTTCCTTGACAGAAGCAAGGCTCAGGGAATGTCCAGCCAGAGGTAAATTACAGACTCTCCCTTTTGGTAGACACAGTACATTCATAGCCCACTGTCAGCAGTCCATGGCAAGTGCTCTGTGGTGTAAGACAACAGCTCTCTTTTTTAATAAATGGTCAGAGTAGCAGCCTCCAGCAACTGTGTTCACAATAATACTTCCCTTTAAGGGGAAAAAGTGAAACAATTAATGGTCATTTATAGCAGATTCAGTAAGAATCACTTACTAAGAGCCCCATCACTTCAGGATAACTGGGGTCCTTCTGATTTTCTTTGCCACTCTGCACAGCTTTCTGTTTTTTCAATTTACAATACTTGCCATGTTGTCTTTTTCTCTCTCACTTTTCAGGCCTGTGACCAAGAAGCATTCCCTAATAAATCAGCTAATCATAAGCCATACTCTCATTTAATGAAACAAAACCAATAATTTTTCAACATTTTCTCCCTTGTTTTACCATAATTCAGTCACATGGAGGTGATCAGGTTAAAGTGTGTTTGACCTGAACAGTAACATTAGAGAAACACAGGACCTTTTTAATAATAACATCTCTTTCCTCTTCAGTTCAGATTAGTAACCTAGAAGAGAACATGTCAGATACAAAACTGGCACTGCCTTTGATTTTTTCCAGTAGACCAAAGAAAGAAAAGCATTGTTTTCCTCAAGAGGAAAATCACATGATTCATCATTTATGTATTCTTTCTCCTTAGTCTTTGTTAAGATTGTTTTCCTTTGCAAATAGTGTTTTTAATCTATGGGGTTTTAATCCCATTTTCTACTTATTTCTCAACATTTAGAGTGATCTTTTATCTTCCTTTCACCACCATTCCAGGTTGCACTTCCAGAAAGGAATAAATTAAAATAAGGTTGTTTTGCCTGATGATCAAAATATACTTGAATTGAAGAAAAAGACTAACAATTATTTATTTATTAAATAACATTTATTAGGTCACATTTCCCATTTGCTTTTAAAATAAGATTAAGTATTCCTTAATACTGCAAAGTATTACTAGAATCTTTAAAATCTGTTTTAGGTCCCAAATCAGTTTGGTATTTCAATAGTCAACATTTATTGTTTTCTCTTTCTTGCCTGTTGTTCTGCACCTTGTAATTCTGGACAGAGGTATGATGGCAGAACTTTGTAAAATCCCAGGAAGAATACAGAGGTGAGGTCCAGAATGAAAAGCTTAGCTTTGTGCCACAGTTATCTGAGCACACATCTGCCAGTTATAGCTAACATGTCATTTCATGACCTGGTTTAAATACAGGTTAGTGTATTCACTCAAAAACTTCACAGAATTTAAAGCTGTTCCTCTGAACAACCCTACCAAATACACTCCCAAATGACCATTGTTGCTGTCTGTTTTAAATGGATATTTACTTTCCCCCAAACCAGTGTTACTATGCTGTAATGTATCAGCAGATCTCCTTATTGTGACACCCATTTCTTGTATTTCTGTTCTCTGTTCTTACAAATCTGCCTTGCACTTGGCAAACAGTATCTCATCAATGCATCCATCACAACTCCTCTCTGTCTTGCTTGGCTATTTTCTTTAATATCAAAACCATCTTGAAAACAATTTTAATATTTTTTATTTATAAGTGAAATATGGAGGAGAGAAGGTAAGGAGACCAGAACAGAAAATTAAATACAGTATCTGGTTCCATTTTCAGTTCAGCATTTGCAATCTGCTCTTCTGAAAATCCAGAGGATCACCAGAGACTCTATCTACAGGTCACTGACTTCCTAAAACACCTCTTCTTCACTAATACACAGTTTTGCCAGGTAAGCCTTGCCAAAGGATTCCTTATGGAAGGAGCAGTGTATTTCAGAGCAATGTATTTCAGGAGAGATGTTAGAAAGGGATTCAGTGCTTCAGATCATATTGTCCAGAATGACTCCAAAAAGAACTTGGCATTCATAATTTTAGATATGTCATTCCAAAAGGCCAGTAGGATTGCCTTTGTAAGAGGTTAAGTGTGGGTGAACACTGATTTGAATATTATTCAAAATGGCAAATGACATGAGGAATTGTATTTTTTTTTATTATTATTGTTTGCATTAAAGTTCTTTGTGGAAAAGCTTGAATCTCCTCTGAGCAGGTAAAGCTCACTTTCCAGCTCTCCATCAACTCCCAGGTGCTTCATTCTGAGTGAATTAGAACCACCTTCTTCTTGTCTGGGTGCCAGGTTCCCTGCCCCGAGCCCTCCATTGGCAGGCCTAGAAACAGGATATTTGTATTCTTGAAAGAGCTGAATTAAAGCTCCTGAGCTTCCCCCTAAGTTCAGCCTATTGTTGCAGGTTGGCTGAGCAAGAAGTCTCTGTGTTTACATTGTTCTTCCTCCCCTTCTTGCCTCCCTGCCATGGAGGTGGCTCAGAGCTTGCACATGGGTAAAGAACAGAAAGGGAGATACCCCTCAGCCAGAGCGTGCTTGTTTTGGTTCAGAGTCAGTGGTACCTCCACACTAGCCATTGGTTTGCTGGTTTCTATTGACTAGTTCCCACCTGGCCTTTGGTACTTGAGCAGATGCTCCTTTGAAGGAAAATAGGTTTGTGATGAGGGGTAGTTGTGACAGAAAACAAAGCAGAAACTGGTGTTGCAGCACTATCTGAATCCATCACAGAGAGACTGCTGCGTGCCATTTGGTTCCCCCATCCTGGACATAGTAGCACTAGAGAAGGTGCAGAGAATGGCATCAAGCACAGGAAAAAAAAAAAAAAAAACTGAGGGTTACTGCAAGACCATTTTGTTTGTACATGGGGTGGGTTCAGTACACAGAATGATTACTCAATGTGTGTAACACCAGAAGGTCTATAAAACACTAAATAAAATTAACAAATAACATATTAAAAATATTTGTACATACAAATTACCACATTTAGACTCCAGGGTTATCAATCCATCAATCCATGGGCAATTACTAAATCTGAAGGAACAGATTCAATTTCCAGTGCAAAAGGGCCTCACAGCACAGTTTGCTATAATATACAAGTATTTATTGTAAAACAGAGTACACTGTGTGCCCAATTCTTGCACTTTTTTCTAAACTTCCCCTGCTGGCTGTTGTCAGAGACCAGACACTGATCTCCACAGCTATCTGTGAATAGGTATGTTCTGTGTAAGAGCAGAGCTCTTCTTGTGTTTAAGTAAATGACTATGAACTCCACAGGCCTAGAAAAGAAAGAAAAGCTTTAGGCAAGATATGGCATTTTCTGGTTTTAAATTTCTTTTGTGAGTGTCATGCCTGGCATGGTCTCATCATGTCCTTCTGCTTGGGGCTGTCTCATTATGTGTGAGCCCAAGTCCATCTCACAACTTTCAGATGAGGTGGTATGGGAAGAGATAGTGTATCTTTCAAGGTTTAAAGAGGCACATTTAAAATAAGACTAGGAGAATGGGAGTGATGGGAAGACAAGCAGCAAAAGAGCCCAAAGTACTGCAAATTGGCAGTTGACTGTACTGTGTAGATCTGAAAGGAAATAAAAAGCTGCACAGGCTTTTTTACACAGGAACTTTTAGTTATCTGTGATAAGACAATAAAAAGGGACTTTGAGAAGAAATCACCCAGGCTAGATAATATGAAGGTCACAATATATATTGATTTAGAGTACAGAACAGCATATCTAGACAGTGCTGCCAAGAGGCAAAAGAGTAGAAAAAAGAAAATATAACTGACAAGATATTTTTTGTTTTGAGAGCAGAAATTCGGATCCATCTCAAAGCAAACAGAATGAGACAGTTATGAAAGTGGTTGCAGAGCAGGGATAGAAGATGTTCCAGCTAGCTTGAAACACACCAACTCAGGCAGCAACAGAGAGATCAGTATAGGCTACTCACCTTACCCCAGAAATTGGGCTACTCAGAGCATCAGAGACTCCTGGACTGGACAGGGAAAGGAACCCGTCCTGCTTACCTTATGGGTATGGCTGAACCTCTGCAGACCATTCCCCTTCCCTTGATGTGGAACCTGTGCTGGTGCAATGCTAGCACAGGAGTTTGGGCAGTGCTGGCATAAATTATCTCAAGGATAAAGCAGTGTCCCAGTACACTGTGCACATACCTTGTAGGAAATACAGAGGTGGGTAGCAAGTACAGTAAGTACCAAGGTAAGGCATACCACTGAAATACAAAAGGCAGTCCATGGTCTCCTTTCCTTTCATCTGCAGAACTGATGAGGTGGTGGATTTTATTGCTGGTCATTCATGCCACTGCCATGTTCTGTCATTTCTGGTTAACTGTCCAGGTACAAACTACAACTACAGCTGTTGGATTGTGGATGGTCGCTGTTTCAGAGTCACAGAGCTACCGAGCACAGCTCCTCTTGAGCCACTGCCCTGGCTCTCAAGGCTACCAAGGGCTTGCACCCCACTGGAATAAAAAGCTTCAGAAAGACACAAGAGAAGGAGGGAAATAATTTGGACAAGGAAAGGGAGAGCTCTTTAAAGGGCTGGGACCCCAAAATGAGAACAGGAGCACGTTTCTACAGTATATGATAGAGTATTTCTGAGCATGAGATTAGTTAAGCAATCTTGTAATTTTTCAAGAGCTGTTGTCTTAATGTCACATTATAAGAGAAGCTTAGCAGCAAAGGCAGTAAAGAGTTAATTTAGACTGAGATCCAAAGGTTTTTACCTAAATGAAACTCAGTGGGTTTTTTTTTTTTCTAAATAGTACTGAGCACCTTTGTGTCTTCAAAGGCACACTTTCTTTTAAAATTATGGGTTTTAGATGAGTCACTTGACAAGCAAGTGGTATTTAGTGCTTCTTAAGCTATATATTTTCAAACAGCACCTATTTTTAAAAGCAGTATTTCACTGAGGAGTCTTGCATCAATGCAGAAGGTGGAATAGATGGACTGCAGGCATGAATACTTTTATCTTTCAGACTTTGATTTCTCAAGAGCCACTTGTTCTCTGTTAACTGGTGAAAGAGAAGACCTTTTCCTTCTGTTGCTAAAAGTGGAGCAAAGCCTGAAGTTGGTAGCAGTTAAGGAAACTCTCATACCTTCAGAGCCTGTTATGTGACATACTTGCTACCACAGTCAGTAATAGCTATCTAGATTATGTAAATAGACACAGGGTGGAGCCCTGTGATTTTAGAAGGAAATTGGCAGAAAATTTGAGCTATTCTTCATCAGGCACCTCAGGAACTCACCAAGTGCTGATGGTTGACTCAGAGAGGTGGGAGGGCTCATGCTGCATTTTCTGGTACATCAGCTCTTGACCAACTCGCTGTATATTTGAAAATCAGTGAAGTCCTCTGTTTTTTAATCCTGCTTGACTTTGGGGGGGCTTTCAGGAAGAAGATCTTCACTATGATCATGAGACTGTGATGCTGCAGTGCACTGAGACCTTCGATGATGAAGATTTCTAAACAGTGTCTCCACTAATGTTTTACCAGGCATGGGAGGAGGCTTCACCTCTTTCAGTGAGCAGCCTCTCTAAGCAGAGTGTGGAGACACTGTGTTGGTTTGTTACCATTGACTTCTCCTTCCCTCATTAGTACTTCTTGACATATCAGTTGAGTAATTTATACTTTGTAAAGGTTTTTAAGGTCTTGGTTATTTATTTATTAATCTTTTTACCTATTGCTATTTAATGTTTAGCCTTGCTTCAAAAAGAAACAGAGGCTTGTACAGTTAAGTGACCTTGCCTAGCATAAGGTGTGGGAAGAGCAGCAGGGAGGCCAGATCAGTGGCAATCTGCACACTCTCACAGGATGCAGGTCTCAAACTGCAACCTGCAAAAGTCACACCCTGGCATTGATTACTTTTCTGCTGCAATTTTTCATCTTGGGCTTCTGTATATGAGTACAGCAGCAGTGAGCTTCTGGGGAGTGACCCACTCCCCAGTCACCCAGAAAAGTGCAGGCACAGTAATTCACTTTGGATTATTTACTTTTGTAAAGTGTGTAAAGCCAAGTGACCAGCCCTGTGTTCTTCTTCCACATCTCATTCTTGGATGAATAACACTGCTCAGATAGTGTCTTGGAATTAAAAGTGCTGTGAAATTGAATAAAGTCCTCACATCTCTGAGTTGCCATTAAAGACTCTCTGCAGACCTGAACAAATTGTATTCTGAGACTGGTTATGTTGAGGTCATGCTACCAACCATCACAAACAGAAAGGATGGAAGTTTTATTTTAAAACCTAAACTAAAGCTGGTGTGCCTAGCTATCCAACTTCAGCAGCCAGCTTTTAGACTGAGTCCAAGAGGCTTGGACTGTGGCCCAGATTGCCTTGGTGTATAAAAGCATGATACATTCAGGCAGAAACACGTGGAGCTGAGTACTGAAGTACAAGGGAAGAACAAACACTACAGTGCCCTTTCTGTCCCTGCAGTTGAGGCTGTGGTAGCACCCCCAGATGAATGTCTGACACTGCTGTGCTTGAAAGTGGGGTTTCAGGGGTTCTGTTTGGGTTTAAGAGGCCCTCAGAGTTCTCCAGGGTGCAGCCTTGCCATTCCCTGGCCTTTCCAGTGTGCTTCATTTATACGTGCTGGCATTGCTTTGAGACTAGAAGCATTGTAATGATGTTAAGGAGAAGATGAAGAACATGTTACTTTGGGCCCTCCTCTTGCATGATCATAGTTCACAGGAGTGCAGGCCTGCAAGTGATTCTTTGAATAGCACCTACCACTCGCTCCAGCAACCACCTTGAGAAATACCATTAGAGTGTACATGTTATTATTTATTATACTTACAAAAAGCAAGTATTAATCTCAATGAAGGAAACACAAGGTTATGCTACAGCAACAGTTTTATTACACATCACCAGCAAACACAGGACCACATGTGATCACATTGCATGTGGCCCTACAGGTTGAAGAAAACAGGGAATAAGGAGCAGTAACCTGCACACCTGTTTTCCAGAGAAGTGCTTATCACCACACTAGACCAAACAGGTACACAGCAAGGGTACACAGGACACAGCAGTAGCACAGGGATGTGTAAGATTGTGACCAGAACTGTTTTTTCCATTATTTTTGATGAGGATTCCTTCATCTTTGTAGGGTTGTGTGCCCTACAGTTTCTCCTGAGACTCCTCCAGCACTCCAAAGGTGGGATACATTTCAGTGAAGCTGGTTTTTTTTCTGTTACGTCAAGAACCTAAGGTCTCTAGAGTCCCTTTGTGGTTTGAGGCAGAAGAGACAGGTTCAGAAGACAATCCATCCCATTAACTTTAGATGCCTCTGTTACAACAACATTCATTCAACTGGCTAAACTATGGGAATTTGGAATGAGATGAATCATGCCCTAGAGGCACCTTGGCCAGGATGAGGTATACAACACAAGGTGACAGGTGAGTGCTGCTTAAAGGTGCTGAGGATTAATCCCAACCCAAGAAATGCCTGAGAGTGGTACATGGAAGTTCCTTCAGCTGCCAGATCAGGGGACAGGAAACCCTTCTGCCTGAGCTGAGCAGCTGCCCCTTAGGGTGCCCACAGGTCAGTGCAAGGAAGGAAACGGAACATCTTTCCTAGGCATTTCTTGGGCTTTGGTGTTCCCCGAGTAGGGATTAGGTTCTTCCCAGAAGTGAACAGGCAGGTCGAGAGAAGGAAAAAGTTACTTCCTCAAGGCCATCAAGTCAGCAGACCTGGGAAGAGGGAGACATTATCCTTTTCCTGCTCCCCCCTCTGACAGCTGCCAGCTCATGCTCAGATGATAGGGGCTGCAGACACAATTTCAGACCTCTATTTCTAAGATTAATTCTCTTGCAGGCGAGGTGCTTATATCCTTGTATCATCACCAATCTCAGAGTTTCTTTCTAAGCTTGCTTTAACATTGATTTTCTGCCCAGCAACCTTCATTTCATCCATTCTCTTGTCACAAGACAGTCTTCTGGGGCAAGCAGGGAGATAGCGAAACCAAGAGACATTGCAATATCTGGTGCCTACGCCAAATGGAAGATCATAGACCTTGGAAATGAGCTGAGAGCTCTCCGTCCCTCCCTTGTGACTTTGCTTCCATGCCAGGAGCCCCCGCTCCTCCTGTGTTCCTGCAACAGCAAAGTGAGGTTGTTGTGTTTATAACAGCAGGTGTTTGAGCATAGGACTGCTTTGTGCGCCTCACACCCACTGCTCAAATCCCAGCAGACCCAGCACAAAATACAAATCCCTTCTACTTAAATCCTTCCAGCTCGAAAGAGTTCTACAAATACTAATAAGCTTCCAGACAATACCCTTTTTCCTGCAACAGCTTCCAGATAAGCAGCCTTCTCCAGTGCTTTCCACAGGAATCATGTATACCAAGAAGTTTACACCTGCTATAGGAGATCCAAGACCTGCTCAAAGGGGAGGTTCATGCAGTGCTGGGAAAGCAAGGCTGGATGGTAACTGCCCAGACACTTCAGAGCAGATTTAGCTAGCAGTTACTAGTCAGTCACAGATATTTACCCTAGCCAAAGGAATTCCTAACTGCCTGTAACTGCTGTGGCAGTGAAATCTCTCTTGGGAAAGGGAGTGAGCACCTGTAAATTCAGCCCAGAGGAACTGATGATTGAAGGCTGCAGGAAAATTAATGAGCCAAAAGGAGACTGGCTTTCTGAGAAGCCTCAGACAGTAACAGAATCTGGTTAACAGAGTATCCTTTCTTCCTACCCTTTTCCTGCAGCAGAAAAGAGGGTCTCCTCTCCTATTCTTATGCTCTCCCTTTCCATGCTAGATGAAACTCCAAGGCTCTTTGCTGCCTGTGAGGGCCAGCACCAGCCTTTCCTACTGCTTTCCACTGCTGTGGCTTTAGTTCAGCCTCAGTTTTAGCAGCTCCCATACTGGCACACATTGGCTCCTTCCACTTCTTAGAGCTGCTTTCCTCTCTTCTTTTAACTAGCAATATGGTTTTAGGCTGGCATTTTCCCTGAAAGACATATTTGCTAAATAAACCTTTTCCTCAGCCTGGGTTGTTCCTGAAAAATTATTTAATTTTTTGATAAGCTGCTGTTTACCAGCCAGAGACCATTTCAGTGATGTCTCCTGTTCCTCACCCCTCTCTGGGAGGAGTGCAGTCACACACATGGTTGCTAGAACAACTCCTATCCACAGAACAGGAGTTATGAAGACAAAAAGTACCAGGGATCAAACCCTAGGACAGGCACAAACTAGCAGCTCATTTCAGTAAATCTTACCTGGAATGGTGTTATCCAGGATAAAGCCCAAAAGTCCACCCACAAACATGCCAGTGGTGAGAAGCACCAAGATCACTTGGTCAAGCTGGATGATTCCTAGCAGAAAAATAAAACTTTAGATCATGGCACAGGAAGAGCATTTTACCTGTCTTATCAGCAACATTTCTGGTGCCAAGAGGCTGCAAGCTGCATGCTTGCTTGGACAAGACTTGCAAATCCAAAGCGGAGCGTAAGATTTGGCAGTGGAAGGGAGAATGATCTCACAGCCAGTTTCAGACCTACAGTTTCACAGACCCACAGTGGGCAGGAGATGGCTCATAAATACACTAAGAGCTTATTAACAGTGCAGACCCCAGCACTGTCTGACAAAAAGCCACTTTCTGCTCCAAACACATTCAGCACTTCCACAACATAACACCTAACAGCTGCCTACAGGAACATGAGCTTCAGCTCCCAGAGAAATATGAATGTATTTAGCATGGGATTTCACCTCAAGGTCATCAGGTGTGATGTTTCCTCTTGAGGGCTGATGGCCATGAGCAAAGCCCAGTGGCACTGAGCATCTGATAGAGTATCTATAGAACATGTGGTTTGTGGTCCCAGCTCTTTAATCAGCCCACCCAGCACACCACGTATGCTTTAAGAGAGGACACTCTGGCCTTTGTGATGAAGACATTAGTCACACAAGACACAGTAAAGGGCCAGCTGTTGGGGAACTGAAAATTTCAATAAAGTGAACTGGATGGAATTTAGTAGAGGAATATGCTCTTGCATTTTGAAAGCACAGCATTTTATTGTGTATGAGCACATAAGAAAGCCTCATTCATTGAGAACCCAGTCACTGACCAAAAGCAGAGATTTCTGTACCAGAACTATGCATCAGAGCAAAAGGCAAAAATAGCCCTCACAGAAAGAAACAGACAATAGTCAATGCACAGGTTTCAGCATTTTATCAGGAAAAATTATATTTTAAAAGATTTCTCTGGTCAGCCTTTCCTTCAGTTTTATGCTACAGAAAATGCATCTGATGTCACTTCTTACCTGTTTCCAGCAGAGCACTATTTTTGCTTGCCCAGTTGGGAATTGTGAGGCCAGCAAATAGAGAAAATCCAAAGATAAAGATGTTTCTTGAGGAGTTCATATCTGTATACTGCACAGAGAAATTCCATAAAATACATTAATAAAACTGTGGATTACTGTTGTGTTCATTAAACATGTCGGTATGCAAACACTGAAATCAGGAATGGACCCAGCCCTGGTGCTGCTGGGGGCCATTTGTGAGCCTGCAGTCCCCAGTGCCAGCCAGCCCTGCCCATACCAGTAAGGGCAGCCCACTGTGATTTAGCCCCTCTGGGTACAGCCCCTTATCTTTACCTGAGGAACTGCCAACATAAATGTTTCCATTTGCTGCAGTGTGATTATAGCTGACACAGTCTGTAAGAAACTGACTTGAAACTGAGGGATCTGTGTGCAGTTTTGGGCACCACAATATAAGATATAAAGCTATTAGTGAGTTTCCAAAGGAGGGCCACAAGGATGGTGAAGGACCTTGAGGATAAGCTGTATGAGGAGCAGCTGAGGTCACTTGGCCTGTTCAGCCTGGAGAAAAGGAGGCTGAGGGGAGACCTCACTGCAGTCTGCAACTTCCATATGATGGGAAGCAGAGGGGCAAGAACTGATCTCTTAACTCTCATGACCTGTGACAGCAAATGGCACAAAGCTGATTCAGGGGAGGTTGAGGTTGGATATCAGGAAAAAGTTTTTCACCCAGAGGGTGGCTGGGCTCTGGAACAGACTCTCCAGGAAAGTGGTCACAGCACCAGATTGACAAAGCTCAAGAAGTGTCTGAACAATGTTTTCAGGCACAGGGTGTGACTCTTGGGGTGCCCTGCTCAGGGCCAGAAGTTGGACTCGATGGTCCCTTCCAGCTCAGCTTATTCTATGATTCTCTGTTTCAATGAAATCAAGTCCCCTTCACCAGGGATGAAGCAGTGCTCACACAGCTGTTACCTGTAAATTGGAAATCCCCACTGCCACGATAACTCCGAACATCACAAGGAACATGCCTCCAATCACAGGGATGGGAATGCTGGCAAGCATTGCCCCAACCTTCCCGAAGATGCCGCTCAGGAGCATGGCACAGGCAGCAGCAATGATCACCATTCGACTCCCTACCTGGGGCAAGAGGAAGAGGAGGCAGTCATGCACTGACCGGCAGAGAAACGCGAGGGGTGGCGGGCACCAGTGCCAACCTGCAGGTAGGTGTTGCAGCTCTGGCCCTAGCACTCCATGGCATGTTCAGGAACAGGTTTGGATCCAGCTGCTGGTGAGCTGGGATGCTGACACTGAATGGGAAGTATCAGTATTTGTGCACCATAAATATTTATCATGAAAAGCACTCTGAAAGCACCACACCTATTTACTCAGTGTTAGCCTCTCTCCTACTATTGACAGAACTTCAACAGTTTGCTATTAAACTGAAATTAAAAAAAAAAAATAGGAGCACAGTAATAGCCACTTGTTCTTGCTTTAGCCTAGAAATATCTTGGCATACATACAAGCCTGGTATTGCAACCCTCCAGCCACTTCACTGGACAATCCTTCCACCAGGGTTTGGATTGACATCCAAAAGTGGCTTTCAATTACGTATCCCACAATGATCCCTCCATTTCCTGGAGACCAAGATTTCAGAGACCAGAGCTGGCTGGTTGCTCCATCCTAAACTCTGGGATCTGATATATTCTTTCTATGGTCAATAAATCATTAGTAAGGAAGTCTTTTGCTCTGATCCTATCTCTCACCACCCATCTATCTTCAGTAAAACATTTTTTTTCTCATTTTTTCCGCTAGGATGAGTCAGGGTGGTTGAGCACTACAACAAAGATGGGATGAAGCACCAAGTCATGCCCTTTATTCACGTCTGCTAGAGCATATGAATAGGAAAGAAAAAGAGTATCTGCCAAACAAGGGTTGAAAGAGACATTTATATGGAAAGTGAAAAGGAAAGCAGCAATATTCATTAAACTTCCAAGTCAAGATATGCCTTGCCCACACCAAAACCTGAACTGCCTAGAGAATGATGCTAAACTTACAATATTTGTGTCAGGGAAGCTCTGTAATCCTCTGCGAACATTTTATAATTCAATTAAATATTTTAATCCCTCCCTTTAACTCTCTGAAGAATGTCTAATTACAGGACAGGCTTTTTTGTGAATGCTTTCAAAAAAAACATTCTCAGTAACTAATAGTGTCTCTTTTTAAGTATTTTTAAAACATGTCCATTTAAAATATTTTAAGTCTTTCTTTATTGAGAAAGATAAATTTAAAAGATATGGTGTGGACTTTATGTGCATAAAATCATGCATTGCCTTCAGGTGCTTAATAGCTTTTTATGCTCTTCGGCTTAAAACCTTGGGACACTATTACCACCTAAATGTTAATTAATAAAAGTCAACAGATCTATTTGTTCCAGGATTAAGAACAAAGATTCAAAGTCTCGATTTGCCAAAATGTTGAATTACCATGTATATGGAGTTGGCCTTAAGGACAAAAGACCTAATCCAGTGAAAGCACTGTGACCATATTCTGCTAAAAGCCACTAGTTTGGAGTTTGTTTCAATTATGTCAGGAAAAAAAATAAAATCAGTTCTCTTTCTTAAGGCTGAAGAAACTGCAGGGTTCCGCCTAACATGGGGTGACTCTGAGGCCTTTGCTTCTCTTTAAAAATCCACCTTTTCTTGGAAAGGAGTTCTCAGTACTGGTATACTGGGCCTGATCAAGCAGTTTAAACATTGGTGCCTGGTGCCATGTAAGATGTTGCATTTTGGCAGCTTATAGCAGCTTCTCCTTTTCTGCCCCTGTATGTAACAGATCTCCAAAGACCTCTCCAGTGGTGCTGGACATCTGTGTTTAAGAGAGGAAACAAGTCCCTTGTGTTTCCATTTGTTATGGAAAAATATGTTTCCCACATAAAAAAATAAATTAAATCTGCCTTGTGCTCTCAGCATCCCCATCTGTCCCAGCCAGAGTGTTTACACTGATTTAAATTGACTGAGATGACACTCTATTTTCAGCTCTTACAAGTGTGGACAGAGTGGGCAGAGATGAGATCCAAGGGAAATATCTCTCCTGAATCAGCAAGGATGGCATGTCCTCCTGAAGGACTTAGCATACATTGTGAGAATACATGTCCTATAATCTGGTAATTATGAATTTGGGCAGCATCCCATACATACAATGCATGCAGCAAACTACACATCAGGAAAGAACTGGCCCAGGTAGCTGGTTAGTATGCACAGACTTCCTAGTGACAATGCACACAGGATGATAGGCTAAACTGGACTCCAAGCAGACATCCAGACAGCCCTTGGTGCTTGAGGCAGCCACCTCAGCCAAACCTCAGCAATGTGTGAAAAATGGTTATTGTGAGTGAAGTTTATAAAATCCAGTGAAATAAACAATATTTTAGAGTGGAAGCTGTAAGGAAGCTGCATTTATTTACTGACTCACAGCTCTTCTGGCATGATATTGCTTATTGGCAATGATTTGAAAATGTTGTTCAGTTAGCCTAAGTGTCTGTCAGCCTATCCTATGGTTGCAAAGCTCAGTGAAAATCTTTTATCTGATTGGCAAGCTTATCTCTGGAAATTTCTTTCCCTGATAAGTGCAATTAATATACTCAAGGGACTCACACACAAACCTTTGCAATCACATTTTATAATCCTGAAGAAATAATCTACCTTTCACATGATTGCCATCCTTGGGTTATAGAAGTTGTGGAATTTGAAGCCCTGTTAAATATTCACCCTTTCCCTTTCTGTCCCCTCCCTCTCCTCACCCGTATGGGTTAGCTCAGATGTGGCATTGTCTCTTCAGCCTTACCTAGGCCAGGTGCCACGAGTGAGTGCACTAATTCCCTGTGCAGGCAGAAGCAGAGAAAGGGCAGCACTGCCCACCTCTGTTAAACCATCTGTAGTGCCGCTGAGCTGGTCCCCAACGTGCCAAGGCACAATTTTCCCGTGCTGTAAGTTATAAATGAGTTACAAAACTTTGGGGAGGTGGCTGAGATCACCCCCCAGGTCCCGCACACAGCGCTCTCCCGTACACACCCGTGCCGGGGAGCCCTCCGGGAGCAGCGCAGCCGCCCGCTGCAGCGAGGCTCACCTTGGTGATGCCCAGGGCGCCCACATTCTCGCTGTAGGATGTGGTGCCGCTGCCCGTGCCCCAGGCCCCGGCCAGGAGGCAGCCGATGCCCTCCATGCCGATCCCGCGGCTGATGGCGTGCTTGGGCGGCGGCGGGGCCCCGCACAGGCGGGCACAGGCGTAGTAATCTCCCACGGACTCCAGCATGGACGAAATCACCCCGGCTAGGATGCCAAAGACCCCAGCCAGGCTCACCGTTGGCGTTCCCCACTGGCCTGCAAGTAAAGAGCTCGGTTTAGGTGGAAGTTCAGGGTTTCATTTGCCCTGAAATCTGCCCCGGGGGAGGAAGAACAGCAGGAATGCCTGTGGGTGTTCGCCTGATTTTTGACCTTTCATCTCCTCCTGGAAGCCATAGGTGGAGGTGCAAGCAGGATGGGGAAGGGGAGGCAGTGGTACCTGGGTAAGGCAGCCGAAACCAGGGAGCCTGTGACAGAACGTCCCCACGGCTGTCTGTCCGGGCCAGGTGGCCGTAGGCACTGGGGGCCTCAGGGAGAACGCTGGTCACTGTCAGCACGTAGCAGAGCAGCCAGCTCAGGGAGAGCCCCAGCAGCACCTGCCCATCACAAGCAGCATGGGGTCTGGTTAGGGTATGGCTGCGTCTCCAGCACGGCTGGGGTGGACAATGTGTCCCCGCCCGACCCTTTTCCCTGCACACGGAAGGGAGGCAGAGAGGCAACAGGAGCTCCTGGTGGTCCTCTCTTCTTCTCTCCCTCCCTCCCAATAATCAGGGCCATGGGGAGCTTTTCCCCCTCCACCCCTTACTACACAGGCTCAGCTGGGAAGCACTCACTCATCTGGACACAAGTGGAAAGAGCCCAGGCAGCCCAGGGTGGGTGAGCCAGTCCCTGACACAATTCCCTGTTATCCAGGAACCCAAACGTACCGGGAAGATCTGGAAGAGGTAGATTGGAAGGAAGTGGCACTTCTTGCCTCTCTCATAAGATGGCAGCGGCACAGCAACATTTTTCAAGTACTGAGAGAACAGAACTATGAAAAAAATAGTCCTAGAAGGAGGGAAAACGAGACCATAAACAAAATGGGTGTCCAGCTGCCCACCTGTCCAAACATTAAGTGAAGACCTGCTACCCAAGAACCCAGGACTCCAAAGGACCCATAAAAACAGGTTCTCAGCAGTAGAGGGTGGCTCCACACTCCACCAAGCCAGACATGGGACAAGCTTTCCATCATATTCTACTGATAGCTCCGCATAATAACTCTTTTACCCTTATTGTTTCAAGACTGACACCCCAGGCAGTGCATCTGTGAGCATGACACAGTCGCAGAAAGGTTAAAAATGCCTCCTAAGTGGAAGAAAGACCTGACAGATATGCAAGGTTCAGGTTCTGCCTGTGTCATTCAGATACACTAGAAATACAGGATTTATTGTTTCCTGGTTTCAGGTTTACCTATGCTGCTCTTCAAGGGGCAAAAAGCTCCTGTAACACAGAGTAAAAGAAGAGGATTTGGTTTGATTGTGCAAATCCCTGCTTTGAAAATAAACAAACATGGTAAGGCTGCACATGGTGCCCTCAGAGCCAGCAAAGAAGAGGAGAACATGGCTCTCTGTCTGCGACGGCTGCGTGATGGAGGGGCCCTCCACGGCAGGGGTGTTCCAGTGTGTCCCTGGGAGCACCCAGGGCTTGCACTGATGGAAGAAACTGCAGCTGCAGCTCCTCTCCCATCCCTCGTGTAGGACACATCTGGGAACAGCAGCACATCTGAGTGCACTCACAGCCTGCCCCCCATGTGCCTTCTGCCCAAAGAAGCCAACCAGATGAAACTGGAGGCTACCACATGTGGAGAGAGGGCAGGAACTGGGCATCCCACTTGGACTGCTGAGCTGGTAGAAGACCATAGACATTTCTTGGGTTAGCCACGCCTCTGAAGGGCTCCTCATTGTTTTACAAAAAATCTAAATTTTATACATTGAGTGAATTAATCTGGATAGGAATTGTGATAAATCAATTGCACCAGCTGAAGTGCACTGACTTTACTGGAAAACTGTTAGTTTTCCCCATGTGAAAAGGTGACAAAGTGTAGGTTTGTCAATAGTCAGGGACAGGCAGAATTCCAACAGTGCAAAGAAAACTCTATCCTCACTTCTCTGCAAAAATACTCCATGACATACACAGTTCAAAGCACTGGATGACTGGAGGGAGAAAGTCTGAGGAGGAAGTGGTTTCTATTAGTGGTGTCTAATGGTACAGAGTCCAGATAGACTGTGTGAGTGCACACTTTGTCTATTTGCATAAACAAAGATGCTCAGCAACCTTAGAGCTCTGAAGAGAACAATTCCTCCTACTCATGTGAAGACAATACATAAAACACCAGCTATTTCAACATAGAATACCTGAATGCTCAACTTGGTCATTTTAGGAATGTGTTTTAAACTTATATAATGGGTGTGTAAAACAGTGTATATAGACAACTGTAACAGAGACTACACACACATGGGAAAGGCTTGTACTTCTACTGACCTATGAACTCCGTATTTTTACAAAAATCAGTGTTTTTTAACTCATTTTTGAGTTTTGCTTTGTTGCTGAGGGCTTAGCCTCCTGGGGTTTGGAGGAGAATGACTGTGTCACATGGCTTCCTTGCACAAGCCTGTCACATGTTGGTGCTCAACAAATAAACCTTGAACCCAGGGGAACTCTGCTACAGACTGTGACATTTGGTTTCATATTAGAGGCAGGTGATTTGTGTACTCTCATCTTTTCCACAGAGATGTGAGACTTACAGGAATGCTATGCCCCAGTGCTGCCCAGCCATATTTCCAGCTGACTCAAACAGAGGTAGTGCAACCAAGGTGATCGTGGGGGCAATTGTCAGGGGGCCGATGAACCTCATCAGAAATCCAAGCAGGCCAGAAAATCCAACAAAAATTTGAAAGCAAGAAGTTACAATGATAGTTCCTTGCACCTGGAAAAATGGAGGATGAAAACAGAGGTTGGAAGGAGCTCCAGCTGTTGAGCCTTTTCTTCATGTCAGTGCAAATCCAGTATGAGAGCCAGGCTCAGTCTCTAGTGACAGACTGGCATAGAGGCCTCCTGCTGACAAGAGTAAAACCTAGCTCAGAATTATATGTGGGAAGGACCATCAAAGCAGGAGCACAGCAACTCCCCCCTTGGCTGATGGATTTAGTCCTCACCAGGGTGTATTTTGTTCCAGAGATAACCCCCTCCCTGCCCCCTTGGGCCACCCAAGCATGCATCATCTGCCCTGCACTCTCCTGCCTGCTCCCCCAAGAGAAGGAAAAAGCTCTTGCCCCAAAAACAGGAGCAGGACCATGATCTCCACTGATCTTCCTTGGGAAGGGCTTGGGTCTCTTCAGCACACTGCTGAGGCAAGTGACTCATCACAGCCTCTTTTTTTTCCCTGAGTATCAGTTTTACCCTGTGAATACATTTATCATCCTGAAATTCCCAGTGTTTGACAATCACTGCCAAGGAGCCAGCAATTACATTCTGAAATGCTGCTCACCTCCGTGTCAGCTTCAGGCAGGGGCGAAGCTGCTCTCTGCCTCCTCAGATTTGGTGACAAGCTCAGGCTGGAACCTCTGTGATGCTGAGCACCTTCCTTCCCCCAGCTCCAAAGGGAAGAGAAACACAGGGAGGGGCTGGGTGAATGACCCAGGCTGAATTGAGATGTCAGCAGTGCCCTTGTGATAGATTTATGTGTATCAGCAGAGAGCAACCTGTGCTGCACACGTGAGCTTTCAACATTTCCCAAGAGGTTTGGAAAACACACCAACAAATGGATCCACAGAGGCAAGTTTAGTCACTTGCTCTGATAAAGGCAATCAATGTAGAATAAGGCAGTGAGGCTCCTGACCTTTCCTCCTCCCTTCTGATTACCTAAGAATGTCCATTTCCTTAATATTTACAGTAGGTTTTGCCTAGCATTTTTTTACTAGGTTTCCTGTGCTTAGACAGGGTTCTTTCCTCAAAAATATTTTCCCTCCCTTTCTTCTTCTAGGCTAACCACACTTTATAGAGAAGGGATCTGACTGGACCATTGGAGACTTTGCAGGGACCATAAATCACATGAGGAGGTCTGCATGTCCCCTGTACAGCAGCAGTGAAGCACCTACTTTTTTGATAGAGAATAGATGCTTAGAATGCTGCAACAGCTTGAGGGCAAGGTTCACTGGGAATAGAAGTTTCTCCAGCTGTGATGGCTGTGGCATGGTCAGGCACTTTACTAAAAGCAAACAGCCCTGATACAGAGCAGGTGCTGCTGAAAATGCAATATACCTCTCGCATCCGTGTCTGCCAGACTTGGATGAATTCTGGTGAAGAGGTATTCACCAGGGTGGCGTTGTTTGTCCAGGCAGGGCACTTCCAGTTGGGGAGAGACAGCATTGCCAAGGTGGGGGTCAGGAATGTTAAAGTGCCTCCTTGAATAATAGGCAGCCTGGAAGGAAAGCAGAGGGAGAAAATAAAAAGTGAGAGTGCTGGAAACTCTTCTCCATAAAGGTGAGAGAAAGGAAAGCAAAATAAATTTAAAAATCAGTCTGCCCATGGCCTCTGACAGCATCTTTTGAATTGTTGTTGCAGGTCACCATCACTGACCATGGGTAGGAATTGCTCATTGCATGAAAGAGCAATGACATGGGGTAAGAGCTGAGGTTCAAATACCAGCAATGGAGGGGCACATTGCTGCTACAGTCCAAGCCTGCTACCCCATGTTAAGGAAAAATGTAGTGCTTCTAATGGCTGATGAGACCACAGACCTGCACAGAGTAGGAAAATTCTGGCGGAGGGAAGAAGACCAAGGAAGAAAGACAATGAGACACTGAAGAAAAGCTCAGCATCAGTCTTGCCAATATCCAGCTGCTTCCTCTCTCCCCTCTGGCTGCTTTGGTTTTCTTCACAAGGTGCTCATGCACACAAGGGCATGCACTAACTACTCTCCATGTCACAACAATCCTCAGTCTGAGGGTGACAGAAAAAGTGACTTGGCTTTTAATATACCAAGTTTTAATGCCAATTACTCTTCTGCTTTTCCACTGAAACTAGAAAGGAAACCTGCATGGAGGGGTCTATGGGCACTGACTGGGTGAGACCTTGGCTCTCCTGCCACACCACACACCTCCTGGCTTAGAGTATCTCTCCCTCTGGGAATCCCTTGGGCTAGCAAGGAGCTTGCATTTCCAGAGGAGTTCAGCACTGGCTTCATCCAGAGATTTATACACCAGAGCAATGCTCCTTTGAGCTGCACCAGCCTCTTTTCCATGCATGAGAAAATGAAGGCAGACACCTAAAAGGCCTGACTGGTTCCTCAAAGCCTCACATAAGCCCCCATTGCAGTGCAAGTTCTCCTGTGTGCTTGAAAAATCCTAAACTGCCTGAGGGTGTGCACAACATCCCTGAAATGGCCAAGGGAAATTTTCAAGGTGCCTCTGTTTTCCTCCCTTTAGGGAGCACCCCTTGGAGGAATCCCCAAAGTAACCTCTTCTTGTGCCAGGAGCTCTCACGGCACCTGTTCAGAAAAGCCATGGGACAGCAATTCAGGTGACTGATTTTGCAGGGCACAGCTTTCCCTGAAACAGAGGAATTTCTAACATTCTTGAAATGAGAGATGGTGTAGCTGTAACAGGCCATGTCTCTGTCACCTAAACAAAATATTTATACTAGTCATGCACAACTGTCAAAGCTTTGAAACAATTTTGCTGGGCAAGGCACAAAAAAAAAAAAAAACCCAAAAAGAAACAAAGAAGGCCCAGGGCCATGACTTAGAATCTAACAATAGATTTATAGTTCCTGGTGTGTTGGTCCCTAAGATATTTCACAGCCAGTGTTGGCATGGATGGGCTCAGTGTTGCCACAAGTAGGCTCAGAGCAAAATGAGGTGCCAAGAGGATGTTTATGGGGTACACTGAATTCTTTCCTGTGGGGTTTGCAAGAGGGAAAGCTTCAGAAATAGGGAAGGCAACACCATGTTTTGATAATCAGTATATGACGTCCAAGCATTTACTAAGCAGGACTCACCATAACGGGAAATGACCCGTGTCTCTGCTCAGGCGCCTCTGATAGTGCCTCCAGCGACTGTCTGGGACCCACTGCTGCTTTTTCATGCTCTGTAACATGACTGAGCTGCAGGTTGCAGTGGGTCAGCTTTTCCCTTGGCTATTGCTTCACGAATGTCCTCATGCCTTATGGCTGGGGTCAGCAACAAGGCAATTGCACCCTCAGCACGGCAAAAGCCATTTTAAGTTTATCCCATGGGAACAACTCCTTGCCACTTAATTTGATCTGTTGTACCTCAGTTAGCTGCTCAGCCATGGGGGAGAGAGGCTCTCTGCTACTCTTTAATCCCCAGTTAACAGAGAGCAGGGGACATTACAGCTCTCGGGAATGCACTGTGGCATTTGGAGGGTGCCTGGGAGAACTCAGAATGCCTGAACTGTACCAGCAGTGATGGTCATGCACTCCAGCCTGAATTTAGCTGGTAAACCAGTTTCTCTGTTTTCTTATGGTCAAGGTGCTCCTCCTTCCTCCACTAATCCTGTAACAATGTAGGAGAAGGGGAGTACTCTTCAAGAAGTTTGTCTACAGACACTTTTTAAGACTGAGAGAGATAGAAAAGTTTCAGTAGTGAATGAAGCAGGAGGAGGAAAAATATTTTGTGGAGCTGGCAGTTGACCAGTGATTAACCAGAGTCCCTCAGATTCAGAAGCCAAAGAATGCATAACTTGTCTTTGAAGCAAAAACATGGGTTCCCACCATACTGGAGGAAAAAACGGCCTGTGGAAAGAGAGAGACAGTCCAGAGTTATGACAAGGGGAACAGAAGAAATTTTTCAAGATCAGCAAAGATATAGGATCTTTCTAGAAAGGGTGAGTACTTGCAGTCATCTCTCTCATTAAATACTTCCTTTTCTGGGTACTGAATGGCAACTCCATGCTCATCTAACTGCTAGCTGCTCCTCAGCAAAGGATTTACCTTTTATGCCACAAATCCCTGAACATGGGAAGTAGCACCACCTAACAGGGTGTGCTGCTGAACTCTTCCCTGAGTCCCTAAGTGGTGGTAGATTGACTTCACCTCTAGAGTTTCCTATGGAATTTGTGCTCTCTTGACCCTGGGCCCAACTCAGAAGGCTCCTGCCTCAGCTGGAAGATCCCTGGAGTAAGCGTCAAGCAGGTACTTTTTACTGCAAGTTGTAATGCTCTATTATTTTGAGGACAGATTCCTTATAAGCCCAACAAAAGCTAAATGAAGTATCAGGAGATGCAAAATTCAGCAAGGTAACCCTGCAAAGCTCTCAGCAGTTTCAGGGTGCTTTGGCATGGACCCTGATTGCCCAAGGGTAACAAATAACTCACTGATAAACTCTACAACAGGGTGGTAGCCTAGCTCCCATCCTCAGTTCTTGCATTTGGCCTACCTTACTCCAAAGAGGACTTGCAGCAGGGTGCAAATTCCTGAGACAAAGATGATGGTGCTGATCAGGTGGCTCTGGGTCAGTAGATCATGCTGGAGGCAAAGGCCTTCGGAGAGCATCAGTGGGACGGCTACAAGACCTCCCATGGCTGTCAAGAAGTGCTAGGAGCCACAGAGAAAGACTGAGTGAAGAAGGACACAAACTGGCTCTGTGTTATTACCATGCTGTTGAGAGAACTCACAGATTTCTGCTTAGGTGATAGTAGCATTACCCATTCTCTCTCTCTCTCTCTCTTTTTTTTTTTTTCTTTTTTTTTTTTTTTTTTTTTTGGCAGCCTTAATGCTCTGTTAGGGGCTATTCCTAAGCACCTACAAGAATTGCAATGCACCCAATTGAAATGTCTCCTCCTTTACGTGTCCAAAGACCTTTTGTAGTGCTGTGGACTTCCCAGGCCACTGCTGGACATACTTCTCCAGGAAGCTGGGGACCTCCCAAGGTACAGGGAACGAGCAATCAGGCAAAGTGAATGCAAATATTTCAGTCCATCTTATTTGCACCACAAAGGATGACAAAAAGCTGGCAAGTTGGAGCTACACGTTTTTGCCATCAGTCGCTTTTCTCACACAGCACAATTATGGATAACTATAAAAGGTGAGTGCCAAAGAATGGAAGAATTAGGCATTGTACTTGTCAGAAGAGTCACAGACGTATTTCTATAATGACCTGTTGCTAATGACCAAATCTGAAAACGGTTTTTAAAACCTCTTTTTGTTTTAATTATTAATGTATGTTGTTCACTCTCACTTTGGAGCAGAGCACTGCAGTGGTGGAACTGGTGGCACTCAGAAACACACTTTATTAATTACAGGCATGTTTTATTAAAATTATGATGCAGATGTGTTGGGCTTATGCACTCTAAATTTCCATTTAAGAAAACAGAGTACAAAATTCCACCAACCTCCAAGCACAGTCCATCCTTATCTTAATGACTCTGAGGTCTCTTTTCCCACAGGCTCCCTACCCAGCATGGCATTGGTGGCACTGGGTCGTTTAACACACCTGGGCACAGACACCACCCAAAACAGCGTGTGGCCTGCTGCTGAGTTTTTGTTGCCATGGGAAGGCAGGAGTTCAGAGGAGCCCTTACAGGTCTGGCTACCTTCAGCCAAGGTGCCAAACGTTCTCATTAACTGCTTGACCCCAACCCCAGGACCCTGTGTGACCATTGGCACTTCAAAGGGTGCAGTGTAGCTGTGGCCATGATGATAATAGTCAGTGCTCAGGATCTGAACCAAAGGACTTGAGCTCACTAAGATCCAGCCTCAGAGCTCCATTCAGGCCCTGTTAAAGTAAAACACTCCCAAATTCATGTTTCACCCCAATTAAGTGGCTGAACAGTCATGTAACTTTCACCTACTCCCAGCCTCCACCTGCTTTCCCGTCTCACCTGAATGCCCAGCAGGATGCACAGATACCAGGGAGGCACATCTGTGACACTGTAGCCAAGCTTGGTGCCACTGTGGCCAGTGCCTCCACCTTCCTCTGGGCCCCAGGCAGCCTGAGCTGGTGAGGAATGGCAGTGGCTCCCATGTTTACCCTGGACAGCAGGAGAGACACTTTGTTAGCCACAGCCCGGCCCTGCAGATGCCCAGCAGCTGCTTCTCTTGCAGCCATGCTCCACGTTTGGCAGGAAAACCTCCTGTGTAGCTTTCAACAATGCAATGGATTAAAAAAAAAAAAAAAAGCCACCCAGAAAAACAAACAAACAAACAAACAAGGAAGGGAAATTAAAACAGAGGCACAGAACATATATGGAAAATTTTTGTATGTGCTGGTGTGTCTAGGAGGAAATGCTAGAGGGTGTCTCAATCTCAAAGGGACATCCAAAGTGTGTTAGTATCATTAAAATCTAGGTAAGGATAAAGAAACTGCAACCAGAAGCAAGGAAGAGTGTGCAGTGGGCTTATCAGTGAAAGCTGCACTGTCCTCTGGTCACTGTACTTTCCGGCAAGCCCACCCAAACAGCATTTTTATAAAATATGCTAAAACACCTGGCTACCACTAATTACTGAGTAGAAGCACATTTTATGTTTAATTTCCTGGGTCTTCTCTTTCAATCTCCTTATGCTCACCTTTACCAGGGTTCTGCCTCAATAAAGACATCTGCCTTTTGTCCTACTAGCAAACCCTGCTCCTCCAGAGGAGCTGGGTGAAGCACAGGGACACCAGTAGATGGGAAACCCCAGCATCCATGCCAAACAATCTGGCTGAAACTGCTACCCAGGAAAGCTCAGGTCTCCTCCCAGAGAGCTCAATACCTTTCAGAGTTTATTTATATAAAGATTTATTTTGCCAAAGAAAGCAAAGTAGTGTTTTGCTTCATTTGCCACAGCTTTTAAGTTGAACAAATTTTCCTGGTTGTCTGTGTCTTCTTCCAGCCAATTCTGACCCCTGTGCACACGCGCACACACACACACACACACACACACACACAGGGTGGAAGGAGGCTGCTTGGGAAACTACAACACTTAAAGCCAGATGCAAAAGCTAAGTAAGATCCCAAAGCATTTATTTCATTGGCCCATCTCCAACCAGCAAGTCCTCAGCACCCTGGCAGCAGAGGGCTTTTCTGGGCTGAGATGTCTTGCTCTATCAGGCAGGGACAGAAACCTGCTGTCTGGAGAAGCTTAATCAGTTTGTCTCCACCAAACTTCTTTTTGGTTTTGTTTTTTTATCCTTCAAGTCCTGCAGGATCCTGAAGACACCAAAATACCCAACACAATAGCAAACACTCCTGGCCTACATACTTGTGGAGGCAAACAGATAGTGCTGTGGTCAGGAACAGAGATATAAAAATAAAATCAATGTCACATTCTGTTGTAAATTTTGCAGGTGTGGCAGATTATTACCAAAATCATTTGCCTGAAACCTCCAGGTTTGCATTCTCTTGGTTGAGTCTCCAAAGTCCCATTTTAGGTGACACTGTTGAAAACAGGCCATATAATCCCTAAGACCCCAGACCCTAATATTGTTATTGATCTGAACTATTGTGTGAGGGGTGGGGAACTCAGGTTCCCCAAGGGTATAATTAATTGCTCATTAATTTCTTTGTTCAAGGGCCCTCCCAGCTCAAGCTGGGCACCCAGCTCAAGTTGTTTGTACTGCAGTACCCCTCAAATAAACTACTTTAATCAGCTTATAGCCTGAGACCCTGCTCTTGGATTCCTACAATGGAGAAGCCTCTTTAACAAACACATCGTATTTATCCAGCCTAGGCTAACTGGGAGCATTACAGATACTTCAAAATAGATAGGTGAAGGCAGAGTTAATTCAAACTGGACTCAGGCATTAATTTCAAGAGCAAAAGTTGTCCCTGTGCAGATATTTTCATTTCAGAACAAGAGAGCCTGAGCCATGGATTAACAAATGTACAGCAAGGTACTTAAGACTGCCCATGCATAAAGTTATTTGGAGACAACTACTCCTGAATAACACCATGGGTAGACAAACGCTAAGCTAGGCAGACAGCAGTAAGCTCCTTTCTTTTCATTGCAATTTTCCCTGTATTAACCAGGAGGCATATTCCAGCCAGGCAGAGCCTGTGCCAGTAACAGCCCCTCATGATCATCACATGAGCGCCTGACCCTCAGGCTCATCAGGAAAAGGATGGAGTGGGGATATCAGGATGAGAAAGGAGCAGAGGCACCGGACTCAAACTGAAATGCAGGAGGTACCATCTTAAAATCTGAAAACATTTTTTTGCTGTAAGACTGACCAAGCACTGCACAAGTCGTCTAGAGAGGTTGTGGATTCTCCATCCTCAGAGATATTAAAAAATTGCCTAGCCACAGCCCTAGGCAGCTGGCTCTGAACAACCCTGCTTGAGGGGTTCTGGAGAAGGTGATCTGCAGAGCTGCATTCCAACCTCAGCCAGCCTGTGAGGCTGAGATGCTGGCAGGAGAGGACAAGGCAGGAGCAGTCTGGAGCAGGGAAGAGAAACCACTGCTGGGGGTTCTCCCCCCAACTGCTCCCATGAATCCAGGGGACCAGTACACTTTCCATGTGTATCAGGCTCCAGACACAGCACAAGGGCCCTCAGTCATATCTTAAATACCAGGAAGGCAGTCAGGAACTGAACTGCTTGAACTACAGGTGGAAGACCTTTGTCTTCTACCTTCTTTTGGGTGATTCAAACCATAAAAATTCACAACTCTGATTATGTGTTATGGCAGAACAAGTTAAAATGGAGAGCCTGTTAAAAATAATGAAAGAAAACTAACTCTGAGCCCTTCCCTGAGGCTCTGCCCACAGCTAGCACAGCACCTCCACTGCAGATAGCAAGCTCACCCAGAGCTACCCAAGAAATGTGGGACTTGTACACTAGGATGTTAAATGCTTCCTCCAAGGTAGCACAGACAGGTTTTCTGTATCAAGGTAGCAAGATGTTTGCAGGACCCCACTCCTTCACACTTGCTGACAGAAAATAAGCAAAGTTTTAAGTTTCTAATGGAGGTGACCCCTGCTTTGGGATAGGAAGAGGGCTGTCATGTCCCAGGACCTTTCCCATGGCTGTTTTAGCTAGCAGCATTCTCAGACTACCACACACCCCTGGACTGCGACATCATTTACAGCTTTTACTACATGTCTATAATTCTACAGGGTGCCCTCCTCAGCTGATACACAAATCCCTTCTTCACCCACCATTCTAACAATTCACCTCACTGGAAATAGTTCAAAAAGACAAAGAAAGAGTCCTTACTAGGCTAAAATTCTATTGTAATTTTTCTAATGATTTCATAAAATGCTTTACCCAGGAACACAGGCATAAGCCCACCTGTTTTTCAGTACAGATACACGTGCACTGCCATTCATCCACATTATCATTTTAGAAATAGTGGAGGGAAAAGAAGTTAAAGGGTGGCAGAGAGCAGAAAGGATGCTGAGCCTGCAGCAGCAGCAGGGGCTATAGCGAGGAAATCATTCCTCAGAGTCTTGTCAATAAGAGCTGAGATAGAAGTTTACTACACACCAGAATCATTGCAGCAGCCCGAGCCCCCAGCTTTCCCCTTCTCTTCTTTCCACAGGGTTTGCACCTGTTTCTGCAGGAATTACCCTTCAGAGGGCAGACTCACCGCAAAGCTGGGGTTACCTAGCCTGTTGATATCTTTGTCTGAAGAGGGTGTCATGCCTCCCGCTTGCCTTCACTGACTGCCTTGAAAATGAACCAGTCCAAAGAGGAAAGCCTCCCAAATTGCCACTCCTTTCAGTCAAAACAGCCCCAAATAAATGGGGTGAGAATATGCAGAAGCTGGATTTCAGGAGGCAAACAACGCTCAGTCCTAGCTGTTCATGTGAGCTGTACTGCAGAAATATTTCCTTTTCTTTGGCTTATATAAGTGACTCCTTTTCTCCAGCTGATTAGAGGACCGGCATTCAAATCAATCTGGAAAGCAGCCCTTCCCTGGAATGAGAGAATCAGTAACTCTTGTCAGAAGAACTTCATCTACCCATAAGGAGGCTGGAAGATATCAGAGAGGCATCCCACAAAGCCTTGGAAATTGTTGCTTCATTACTGTTTCAACAGCAACTTGCATTTTTTGTGTGGGTTGGGCCTGTTTGAAGATTTTTGTCATCATCTTTGGGACATTCAATTACTAAATAGTTTCACTTGTTTCATATGTCAACTACTGTATATTTTGGCTGATGTACAAACATTGTCATGTTGCAGGGTACTCCGATTACAGCCTGAAAAGAATGAAGCTTTCACTCTGAATTTATTTATGGCAGCAACAAAGCACCAAGTGTTGACATATTGTTGTTTAGCTTAAATAAATTTGAACTAGAATGAGTTATAGGTGTAATATTGTGTGATTTAGAATACTGCTTGCTTAGCTTTAGTTGCTTAGCATGAGCAGCTGGATTTCCTGAAGCCTGGAGCCACAAGCTGTGGACTTTTATAGAGATATGCTTTTGGCTGAAATACAGTTAATTTTCCTAGTGACTGGTACAGTGATGTGTTTTGTCTTTAGGATGAGAAGAATATTGCAAATACACTGATTATTTAGTTGTAATATTTATCCTGAGTCTAACACTTATTTAGTTTCCTATGTTTGACAGTGAACAGGTACACAAGAAATGCAAAACAGAAGATAAGAATGCTAAAACCATCAACTCAATAAAATAAGGCAATGGCCTACATGCATGAAGACAGAGTCCAATAAGATATTAAAGGACCCAGACTGAAAATCACCATTGGACTAAAACACTGCATTAAGAGCACATGAAGGGCAGGTGTGTAATCTTAAGCATTTAATTGCCTGGGGATTTCTTTGTTCATGGTCCTTCTCTGAAGGCATCCAGCTCAAGCTGACGTGCTGCTGTACCACTCTATTAAATTCTTTATTTTTATACATTCTGATGCCTGAGACTGTCCGAGATTGAGAGGCAAGATGGTTTCTAGTACCATCTGTGTAGCAGTTGCCCTCTGGGCAGCTTTCCTTCTCTCCTGTTAATGGGTCCATCAATGCTTTACCACATGACTCAAAGACAACACTCTCCAGGAGCCAGTTTTGTAATCAAGGACACACCTGTGACTCAGAATGACATCAGCCCATGGTGAGATGCTCCGCCCAGGGGGGAGGAGCTAAGCATTCCCACCTAGATCTATCCTGGGATTTCTAGGTAGGGTGGCAGCCTTCCCACAGGTTTCCAAGGGGACATAGCTGGGGTTTTCCACTGGACCGACTACACCTTTTCTACAGGACCACTGCTCAAACAGAAACCGTATCTGCCACTCCAGGAGGACTGCAGCCACTCCAATTTGGACTGCTACCAACACGCTGGCCAAAGGGGTGTCAGGTTGTATTCTGACTTTGTTGGTGGTCTCTTTTTTGTCTCTTTTTTTTTTCCCCAATAAATTGTATTTCTGTCTTGGAGTCTCTCACTGGTTTTGCTTTCAAACCAGAACAGACTCTTTTGTAGGAAACCTATGGTTGAGCCCAAATGAGGAGGAAGTACACCTGAGAGTGTGTGTGTGTGAGTGAGGAAAGAAACACCCACTGGCAGATGGAGCTGCTTCCTGTGAAGGGATTTTGGTCTCTGCTGGTGTAGTCTTGGGGGGTTGTGTGGGTGGGGGTGTGACTCCTGGAACACTAAGGCAGCAGCTTCTCCTTTCACACAAGTCATCAGAACAAGACACCAAAGAGGTATAGAAAACATAAGATTGAAAGAAGATGACTTCAGGTCATCTGATTATCCCCATATAGCTAAGAATCCTAGCTCACGACCATCAGATGGCCCAAAGGATAATTACCTTTTTATTAAAGTAGCTAATGGTGCTAATGCTCCATCAAACCATTCCAGCCACCCCACCCCCACTTAGATTAAATTTTGTTTAATGGCTTCCTAAGGCAGTGAGCTTTCCAGAACAATTGCAAAGAACTCCTTTGGAGAGGAACATGTTATCACCTACACTTAGTGACCAGCCACTGGCAATATCTCCTGGTTTCCATGAAGGATACAGTCTCCTTCCTGCAAATTTCAGCCCAGCATCTGTTCAATGACTCCTCAGTCCTGCCATAACCTTGTTTTCAGATGATACCCAGGTAGTCAGTAACCAAGGCTTCTTAAACAATTTAAACTTGTTTAACATCCAAAAGGTATGGGTGCATAACAACACCTGTGTCACCTAGACTAGCATGTGAAACTGCCCCCACAAAAGAGTGTTAGGTGAACAGGATGAGAGGAACAAAATTATAATAATAACAACAATCCTTTTCCTCAAAAAAAGATGGTCAGACAACTATTTTCTCCCCCTGGGAAATCCTGCACTGCAAAACTTCACTTTTTAAAGTATCAAGAGATTGTAGATTTTAATAAAAAACACAAGAAGGAAGTCCTACATAGCCAAAAACCTGAACATTAAGCCTGTTAGGAATGAAAAGTTTAACAATACCAACCTCTGGCCAACAGAAGGTTAATAATCTGGAACCTAGATGAAGATTAAGAAATAGCACAATGTGTATATCAAAGTAGAAATTCATGGGGTCCATGTGAAATGCCTCAGCCTAGAATATCCTGCCTTTGGAAATAAACAAAAAAATCCCAATTGCCTTTAGCCTTGTGTGTCTGGTATATCTCTTGCTGTCAGTTAAGTGACCTGGCCAAATGCTCATGGACAGTAAAGGTTCGGTGAGTTTTTGCCCCTGAGGGGGACATAACTGACTTTATGATTCTGCAATGATACAGGAGATCCCTTTGTCTTCAGTGAGTACCTCCAAAACCTCCAGTGCACCTTAAATTTGGAGTCTTAAGTGGGACAGATTCACCGAGTATTCTGAATTAGAAGGGACCCACAAGCATCATCGAGTCCAACTCTTAAGTAAATGGCCCATACAGAGATTTAACCCACAGTCTTGGTGTTATTAGCACCACATTCTTCCCCAAATTATAAACCAGGCGAGAGTGACTGGCAGATGAAGATGTCTAAAGCTGAATGAGAGGCATCCCTCCATGTAGAGCTGTGCACATCTAACCAGGGAGATGCAGATTTGCTGAGGTGTGCCAAGCCCCTTGCTGAGAGAGCAGGTTTATCCACAGTGCTCCCACAAACCTGTGGCACTGAATCCCAGCTACTGGGGTTGAACAAAGGTGTGTTAACAGGGAACTCAGGGCTACGAAATAAAAGCGGTGCAGTATAGATGAGGCATGTCATGGACACTTTGTGCAAAAAACCCCAACAAAACACCAAATACTACAATCACCTTTCTGAAGAACAGTTTGTTCTTCAATAGCTCTAGCCCTAGTGGTTTGCATGAAGGATGGACTAGCAAGAGGACTAAGCAACTGTCTTGCAATTACTAATTTAGTTACAAAACACCTCTACATCCTGTCTGCAAAACCTTCTGCAAGCAAAGAGCATTACCCATGGTCACTGACTTTAAATTAGTACCTGTGTGTTCATTGAATTATAGAGTAATTTGAGTTGGAAAGGACCTTCAGTGTCACTTAGTTCCAAGCCCCCTCCCATGGAGAGGGACACCTTTCACTAGATCAGGTTGCTTCAAACCCCATGCAACTTGGCCTTGAACACTTCCTGGGACAGAGCATTCACAATTTCTCTGGGCATCCACAATTTCTATGTAGTTCAGAATTCAGTAGTGGGAGTGTGGGAGAGGGACACTTTTGCAGAGGGAAAATTTAAAAGGTTCAAAGGGGCACAAGTGAAGGTAGGGAGAAACACGTCTTGTTCAGGAAAGCTTTATCCCTCAGTGCATCCCCACCAGCCAGAGGGAGATCTGAGTGCAAACAGAAGAGACACTTGAGCTAGTTTGAAAACCATCAGCTGAGCATTGCCTTGCAGGCTGCTGTGATGGAAGAGCAGCCCTTGAAGGAGATTGCACACAGGGAATATACCACAAAGGTGGACAACCCCAGCCAAGACTGTGGAGCCAGGAGAGCTGCAGCCTCATGGCCATGACAGCTTCCCCACTAGCTCCTCTTTCCTCTTAGCCTTCCTCACAAGCAAAGGACTGACCTGGGGCATGGACATGCTCCTCTCCAGAGCCCAGGGTCACTCCCTGCAGGAACAGCCTGGTGCTCTGCTCTGGTTCCCAGCTCGATGCAGATGTCTGCCTCTGGAAAGCAGGAACTGGGAGCAGCACTGAAATCCCACTCCAGCAGGATATTGATTTTGTAAATTATAAGCCCCTTTATCTCCCTCAGCCGCAGGCTAGCTCTTAAGAGCATTAGCAAAGGGTTAATCCGTGTCATCTACACAGCATTTCGAGCACAAGCGCGGCTATTGTGTCACGGTGGCTTTGCCGAGCCTGTTCGTTCCCCGGCACGCCCGCCAAGCCGCAGCGCTGCCGATCCGGGCTGCGGGCGTGCAGCTGCGGAGCACCGGGACGCATCCAGCTGCAGCCAGGGGAAGAGGCTCTTCCCAGCGTCCGCCAGCCGTCGGCGGCAGAGGGACCAGCTCCTCAGCCCCGGCAGGAGAAGGTACACAGGTTCCAGGCTCAGGCTCAAGAGAGGGAGCGCTTTAGGGTCGCTTCTGTCCGGACAGATGTATTCTCAGAGCCCAAGATGCTAGAAATGCCCTTGCACCCAGGGCATGCCCAAGGCAGGCTTCCCTGCCCTCAGCGTTACGCTGTCACACAGTCCAGCCTGCCTCAGTACTTTTACCTTTACTGCAGGAGCAAACAGCAAACTCCCTGAAGTCGGATGGAGAAAAGAAAAGAAAAAAAAAAAAACAAACTCCCAAGAAACCAGCAATATTCACTGAGACAGGGAGGAACACACCTTCTTGGTCTGCTCTCCAGGGGCAGCCAAGGAAAGGTCACTACTTAAGAAGGATTAAACAGAAAAGTGAAGAAATGAAAGTAGTTTGTGAGTACAATCGTTATGAGTCATGGGATGTTGAAACAGGTTTTCCTAAGAAATCAAGTAAATCCCTTGGATAGAAGCTCAGAAGTACCAGGCCAGCCAAAAGAAAAAAAAAAAAAAAAAAGGACTGAGAGATGGATGGACAAACAGAGCAGGATTAAGGTGTTCCCACATCCAAAGTTCCATGGAGGAGACAAGAAAACTCTCTGCAAGTGCAAGGAGGGCCAGAGTACTGCTGAACTACTCCAAGTGGGGCAAGAGCAGGTCCCAGTGCTGGGGAGGAAGGCAAGCAAGGTTCAGCCACTGCCTGACCCCACAACTCCCTTCCACTGTGCAGACACCCTCATCTACATCCTTGTGTTGGGATGGGATGTGACAAGAGCTCGATCTTGTCTGACATTTTTATTTCTCCTTCATGCACTACAGTAAATCACACTAAGATGCTAAGACCACTGCTGCGGTTTAGAAATAGAAGCTGCTCACACATCCAAGGCAATATTCCCCCTCTCTGAATGATAGGCAGCCATAGGCAGCCCAGCACACTGGCTACAACTAAAGACCACAGATATAAAAAGAAAAATGAACAAAAATCTGACCCATCTCCATGCGAAGCTGTATTTGTGCCAATGCTATTAGTGAATAACAGCCTCTAGCTCTTATACCTACAGTAAGTCCCAGGAGAGGCAAGGAGGCAGTGCAGGACGGGCAAAGGAGACCCACAGAGCCAGGGGAGCTCCAGAGGGTGCAAGGAGGGGAGAATAGAGCCACAGCAGAGGATGCTCCAAAAGTCACCTCAAAGTCCTGCTGGTCACACAGCTGCTGTAGTGGCTGCTGGGGAAAGCCTTGGCACAAAAGCATTGCCTGCTCCAAAACATCTGGCTCTCAAGCACTCAGGCAACACAGAGCATCTTTTCTCTTCATGGGTGCACACAAGTGATCAGGCAGGTGGGATAGGTAAGAGCAACATACATTCCAGGAGGCAAGAGTTGATTGCTACTACAGCCCCTCCACCTATAAAACATCAGAGCCTGAAATGACAGGCAGAGCCATGCCAAGCAGAGAAAAGAAAAAGGAAAAAACAGATTTCTCTGCAGTTCCCATAGTGGCAAAGCCAGCAGAATTGCTGCAATGAAACCCTTTTGATTCCCAAGGCTCATATCTCACTCCACTGCCATTGACAGAAAATCAGCCCTAGGTTCTGGCAGGAAGGAAGAGACGAGCATAGGAGGGTCTGCAGCATAAGAGTCTCAGCAGTCAGTGAGCTCGAGCATGGATTTTGGCAGGTGGAGGAGGAGGAGAAGGAGGAGAGCTCCTGATGTGCAGCTCCAGCACCTGGAGAGATGTTAACAGCCAGTCTCTGCAGGCAGGGGCTGTAAAGGATGGATCCTAAGGGTTTGCTCTTTCCTCACTCCCTTTCCCACACCTGTTTTCCTTCTCCACGGGGCAGCGCTAGGAGCAGGGACACAGAGCTTGTGCCGACACGGAGGAGAGGCAAGTCTCGGGGGAAGAGCAGCTGCTAGCTTTGCTGCTCAGGGCTTAATGCACTAAGAGCCCAGCTGATTCCTGCTCAGACGCAGAGGGAAACTGCAGCACTCGGGGCAGCCGGGCACTCAGTGGTGTGTTTCCCCACACCATGACGGGACAAAGGTTCAGGAAATGCATCTTCCTTTGCCTGCTGCCCTGGAGCTGCCTGAGCTTTGCCTGGAGCCATGCTGCTGGGCCCGGGGCCGCCTCACCTCGTGCGGGACAAGTCAGAAAGGGGCTGCCTAGAGACGCTGCCAACGGGACCGAAGTGCAGAGCAACATCTCAGGTACTTAAATGAGCGCTCTCCTGCTGTCCCTCTGCGGGCTGCCTGGGGCCCCTTGGTGCAGGCACACAGGAGAAGGGCGCAGGGACGCGGTGGTGAAGGCATGATGGTGCTTCTCTCCTTGCACACAGCGGCACTCCCAGGCCACGCATAGGGGCCACAAGACTTTGTGTGGTGGCCACAGCAGCTTCTGTGATATGGGTGAGATGTGTCACACTAGAAGCAGTCAGGAGGCACGGGGAGGAAACTTGACAGCTAATGTTTTCCTTTGAGAGTAAAGTCCTCCTCCATGTTGATATCTAAGCATATCATGATGGACCAGCTGTCCGCTCAGGGTATGGGTGCACTGTACACATTCCTATCCCTAGAGGCTGAGCTTCGACCCTTGGGAAGAAATGGAGATTTTTTTTTTTTTAAGCACAAATAATCTCCAGCTGCTGAGGGTGATTATTCTTCTTTAATCCACTTTACAGGGCAAAGCATGCGCCACTACCCAATGAGTGAGATATGGCCTCAGGGCTGCTGTGGGGTGACCACCCATCTGGGGCTGGTAGCAGCTCAGAGAGCCCATGTCATACTCCAAATCATGGTGACTATTGGCAAAGGTCATAACAACCAGTGCTGGACAATGTAATCACACGAGATCCAGCCCAGACACTCAGTGGTCTCCCTGGTACCGCTGAAATTAACTCATACAGACATCTGCACTACCTGTTGACAGCACCGCTGAAATTAGAGACAGTCTGATCTTACTCAGTCTGATGTTCCTTGTAAGCCCCACTGGACTAGATGCCTACACCATCTCAGTAAAAGCAGAGGGAATCAGACATTTCTCTCATATTAGCTTTACTATTCTACTTGGAATTCCCCATAAAAGTTACCCCTAAGCTCGATAAAGCACATTTCTGCTTGCAGGTTTTAAGCTTGGTAAAATTAGAGTTGATCTGAGTGTTTTCCTTTAACTTAGGATATTGATACACATGATACCTGCTACCACACTTTCTTGGCCTCTTTCTTGGTGGTAGAATATCTAGGTGGGGGGATTGGCAAGCACACATTCAGACTACCATTCTTTTTGGAGCCTACCTAATTTTTGGCTCTCCCTAGGTATTAGTGCAATGCAAAAGAGATGGTCTAAGCAGGACAATTAAGTAGCTCTGAATAGCTGTGAGTTACAAACTAGCTAAAAAAATTAAAGGCTGGGAAGAAAAAAACCTCTCTCTCTAGCAGAGAGTAATAACTGTTTCTTTGTTTTGAGTTCCAACCAACAATATTCTCCCAGAATATTGTATTATTAAAAAATATTCTCTTCCTTTCTCTCCTAAAAATTGTTCTCTATGTACTCTCTGCAGCCGGCACCTTTCCAGTCACATTTCTGCTGTTCGGCAGCTGCTCACACTGAAGAGTCTGCAACTGAAAAACTTACTTTCCAGATAAAGCTGCTAGACTTTCTAATGTATTTCCTTTGGACTATGCAAAAAACCACACACATGTGAAAAAAACCCAATGAGAAAGTCCCAGAGGCTTGCAGGTCCCGCAGGAGTGACACAGGGGCCTGGCAGCCCTTTCGACAGCATCACTGGGTGGGGGCGTTTAACATGTCCCCTTCTCTCCCAGTGCCATGCACGGCTCTCCCCCCGCCACGCTACGGACACTACTACGTGGACAGAGGCTCAGGCATCTCCTTGGGCTCAGTGCTCGTGTACTGGTGCCAGGAGGGATACCGGCTAGTGGGCAGCCAGAGGCTCGCCTGCCTCCGCCGGGACAGCACTTCATCCTGGAGCCACCCCCCTCCGCAGTGCCAGGGTAAGGACCCTCGGTGGGACCCAGCGCAGGGGCTCCGGGGCCGCGGGGGCAGCGCTACCTCGGTGGGGCCGTGCAGTCTCCGGCCCTCACACGGGGGCTTCCTCCCTCCGACCACGGCAGCGAGGGCAGCGGGAGGTGGGGGGACCCGGCCACCCCGAACGGGGACAAGGGAGGTCCAGCTTGACCCCGTCAGTTGTGGCCAGCACCATTGAAGTGCCTGCCCCAGCAGCAGCACCGCAACAGCGTTTCAGGAGCTGCAGAAGGCAGGGGCCTGCCAGGGGGTGAAGGCACCTGAGATCAGCTCAGCAGATAACCAGACCTTCCCTCATTCCCAGTAGCTGCTGCTCAAGTCATCAGGCCGGGTCAAAACCTGGTGCCTGCTGACTCCTGACTCCTGGTGCCAGGCACAGGGAGTCCAGGGCACTGCCAAAAGCTTTCCCAACAGGAGGAAAACTGAACTTCACAGTAACCCGGTACATACTGAGCACCTGCCAGTTGCAAGTGGCCCTCCTTAATACATTTAAACTTTTTCTTTTCTTTTTAGCATTTTAACTTTTTTCCCTTTTTAGCTGTTTTATTTCACCATTTTGCATGTTTTCTTTTTTTCATTTTTCAAGTTTTTTTTCCCTTTAAACTTTTTTCCCTTTTTAACTTTATTACAATTTAATATTTTTCTCCTTTTCCAATTTAATCTTTTTCCCTTCTATTTTTAGGGCCTAATTTCTACTACCCTTATGCTTTATGCAAGACACATCAAATGCTTTATATTTTCTGCCCCGTGTGATTATTTTATATTAATCATCTGAAAAAAATATGATGTGTTAATATGGTTTTTTTTTCCATCAGCTTTCTGGTGTATTGAGCCCGCGTGGCATCACCCACGTTCACCATTAGCTTTTATAATGATTATTAATAAATATTCTCTGGAACGTCACCTTGCGGTTTACCTGCAAGGGTGCCGGCGGCCGGGAGTAAGGGTGGGTCCCTCTCCCCGGCCCCGCTCACCGCCCCTTGCCTTGCCCGCAGCCGCCCCGCAGCCCGCGGGCACCGGGTCCCGCTTGGCGGTGGCGGCCGCGCTGCTGAGCGGAGCCGTCATCCTGGCGCTGTCCGTCTCCTTCGCCGTGTGCTGCTGGCGGGACAGGGCGAGGAAGAGCCGCAGGGGGTGAGTACGGAGGTGGTGTGGGAGCGGCGGCGGGGGTTGGCAGCAGTGAGGAGCAGCGGCGGCAGCCGGAGGAGCGTCGCTGCTGCCATCTGCTGAGACACGCGGGTCGTGCCCACTCGGGACACTTGAGACCCACTTGTGCCCTTTCACAACCCTCCTGCTCACACATCTGGAACTATCAAGCATAAAAAAAGTTAAACCACTGCTCCAAAGCCAAGATATGCTTGACTGTGGAAGGGGTTTCCATCAATGGGGATGCTGATGATGATGATTGTGGAGGGGGCTGCTCTTACATGCCCGAGGAATGGGATGCCATACAGAGGGACCTGGACAAGCTGAAGTAGTGAGACCACGGAAACCTCCTGAGGTTTAACAAGACCAAGTGCAAGGTGCCTGAACCTGGGCTGGAGCAACCTCAGGTATCAACACAGGCTGGGGGATAACAGATCAAGAGCAGCCCCACTGAAAAGGACTTGGTGGATGAGAGGCTGACCCTCATGCTGGAACATGACCCAGAAATGGCACTCACGGTACAGAAAGTCAATTGTATCCTGGGCTGTATCCAAAGCAGGGTGAGGGAGAAGATTCTACCCCTCTGCCCTGCTCTGGTGAGACCCCACCTGCAGTGCTGCATCCATCTCCGGAGTCCCTAAAGCATGAAAGACATGGACCTGTTTAAGGCACAGAGGAGGCTACAGAGACGATCAGAGGGCTGGAACACTCCTATAAGAAAAGCTTATTCAGGCAGCAGCAAAGGAAGATCTTATAGCAGCCTTGTAGTACTTGATGGGACCCTACAAGAAAGAGGCGTAGAAGCTTTTTAACAGGGCCTGTTATGATAGGACAAGGGACAATTCTTTTAAAGTGACAGAGGATTGGCTAAGGTTGAATATAAGGAAAGTGGGTTTCTAATGAGGGTGGTGAGACACTGGAATGAGTTGCCCAGAGAGGCTATAGATGCCCCATCCCTGAAATATTCAAGGTCAGATTGGATGGAGCTCTGAGCAACGAAGGTGTCTCTGCCCATTGCAGTGGGGTGACTTTAAAGGTCACTTCCGACCTAAATTGTTCTATGATTCCATTAGCTTGGTGATCTACAAAAAGCTCCCCATTATCAGAGGAAGAAGGGAACAGACAGTACATGGAGGACGGCTAATAGGAATATCACTTTCCTGAGGCTAAGTTCAGTACAACTGCACACAGCCCAGGGCTGGGAGGAAAAAGGAGAAGCACTCTTCTCTGGAAATAGCTGGGAGAAAAGTCATGGTGGGAAGCAGGACTGGACAAGCAGAGGTAGCAGGGCTACAGTCACAGAGAATCATTTCTGCAGCAGCACGGCCTGGCATACACTACAGTCCAGCAAGGCTTCTTCCTGAGCAAAGGATTACAGTAACAAGGACCGTGCAGCCTAGGAATACACCTTAACCAAGAGCCTAACTCATAATCAGAAGTGCACAAGGACAAGGAGAAAAAAAAAAATCCCTTCAAGCAAGAGAAAGCATCTCAGTCTTTCAACAGGCACCAACCATACCCCTCCCCATAGGCCTACTCTTCCCTAGGTGGGGCATCCCTTTTCTGCAGGGCTGAAACAGCACCAGTCCTCGGGGTAAAAATCATTGGGTGACAGCATTGCCTTAGGACACAAACATGCCAGATCTTTCCAGGGGTGTGAGCAAATAAAAGCCAGACCACAGAGCACAAAGAAAGCACCTGCACGGGCATCTCTCTCTCACCACCTGGCAGGCAGCAGCGGAGAAGGCAAGTCAGAGGATGGAAGCGTGACCCCTCCATCCCCGAGAGGGGCAGGAATGCTTTTGGCAGACTCAAACACTACCACCGGCGCGATTACCACCTCTCAGCCGTCTCCAGCTCTGTGTTCCCAGGGGCATTCGCAGGCTGCAATAACCTGGCTTTCCAAAGGTACGGTTCAGCACCACACCCTGCCGCTGCCCTCCCAAGCTCCTCACACACAGGGACGAGGGCTGCTCCCAAACTGCCCGGAGGCAGGAGCAGGCAGCTGGGAAAAATCTCGCGTCCCCTGAGCAATCAGTGCCCTGCTTCACCCTCTGACCCGCTCCCCACCTAGCCCCCAACAACAGTGAAACCCTTGCCCGCGCTCTTTTCCAAGGGGGAGGGAAGCCCGGGGCCCCCCTTTGCTCTGGCTCAGCATCACCTGGGTAGGCTGCAGCCTCCTTACCATGCCCTGTCCCGCTCGCCTTCCCCAGCAGCCCGGCCCAGCAGAAGGTGCCCCCGGAAAGATGGCGCTGCGCGGCCCGGGCGCTGCCGCCGGCCGGCCCCGCCCCGGGCAGCCGGCCCGGCCACCTGCCCCGCGCCGCCCCGCCGCCGGCACACCTCCGCCTGACCTGCTGCCCCTCCGCCCCGCCCGGACACAGCGCCTTCTGCCAGTCGGGAAAGCCGCTCTGAGAGCTTCAACTACCACTCCGCTTCCTTTTTTCTGCTTTTAACGCTATTAACTCCTCGAGCTCAGGAAAGAATTTCAGAAGGGCCAATTGCTGCACCTGGGTTTTGAAACGGAGAAAAACCTGTCACTTTATGCTGAAAGACAATTTTTTATATAACCTTTTAATTTCCCTCCCATGTCCAGCAGTGCACATTTCAAACAGGAGTTTCTGGCTTATAAACTTCTTAATTGATCATTGATCAAAGTCAAGTCTGAGCAGCCCCAGATTAACCTAAAGTCTATGTGTAGACTTCTAGGTTTTGCACGAGTCTGATTTTCTGTTTAGGGCTTTTTTAAAGGCTGAAAGTGAAAACAGTTACCAGGAACAAAGAAGGAGATTAGATATCTGGAAGCATTTACAATTAATTGCAGTTGAATATAGATAGAGACTTAAAGGTTGTTTATGTTGGCATTCAGAAGTAACCATATCCTCCCACTTCTATATGGACAATCTTTGACTTGGAAGATGTATTGACAAGAGGGCAAAGCTAGCCAGTCAAGGGTTAAACATTAATTTATCTTTAATACAAAGTACTTAGCACATCTGAAAACAAAGAAACAAAGCAACATCCCCCTCCAAAAGAAAAAAAAAAAAAAAAAGAAAAAAGCTCAACCCAAAATTAACCTCTTGGGGATTTTTCATCCTTTCTCTCCAACATTAGAAATTCAAATCATATGTATCAGTACCCATAGCAGGACTCGAAGAGCGAACCTAAGCATCATGAATTGCATTCAAAAAGCAATGACATTATATTCCTGTCCAACATTTCCTGGGTGGAAGTCCAGGGACGTGTTCCAGGAGCATATGCAGAGCCTGGCCAGGCAGCTTCAGGACACCTCGGCCCCTGTTTGCACCCCAGGACAGACCTATGCGCCCTGCAGCATGCCTGAGGCACTCTGGGCACACGGGGCTTGTTGAGTAGTGTGGCATCGGCTCTGCACAGAGGTGCTGCTGTACCTCGGGAGGCGCTGAGGTGTCAGAGGAGGGGCTGGCAGCCCCCAGAACTGCTGCATGCGCGGGGCTGGGAATAAGGAGCACTCCAGCATGCCCTGTTGGTTCAAGCATCCAACATGCAATATTCAAACAATCCTGCTACAAAGGCTGAGTTTTAGTCTGCTGACTTCATTTCTGTTATTTGCATCACATTTCATGGAAAGAAGCCTTAAAAAGATGCAAGGTAGCACTTCCTTGTGATAAGAGAAGGTTTGACAGGAGATGATGATACTGCTGCCACTTTTCCCTGGCTAGGGACACTTTTTTTCTATTTCTAATAATAAAGGAATCTGTTCCAATTTCAGCTCCTAAGTAATTTTTTTTCACATGACCAAGCTATGAGAAGTCTGGAAGCAGGTGGTAAAACTTTTACAGATCCTTGGAAAATGATGATGTTGACAGTGGCCATTTACCAGCAACTGCACAAGAAGGAAGAAAAAAAATCTTTAATTCTCTTAAGGCAACTGATGCCTTAAAAAGGACAGGGAAAACAAGACCTGCTCTGAGCTCACTTGCTAACCTTACCTTCTCCTCCCTTTTTCCAGCCAAGTCTAATGCACAGGGAGGGGAATAATGAATAATCCTGTTTCCAAGGTAAACTGCTCAAAAGAAAAATTGAATAGTATGGGAATGAGACTCTTCCTATCTATTTCTTTCTCTGTTCCTCTCTCTTGTTATGTTTTAATGAATCCAAAAATCCTCACTACAATCTTCTCTCCGCAAGGAGATTTTTGTTAAAAAATACACCTGGGACTCTGTTCTTCCTTGGATCTGAGTGAGGCTTTAAAACCAAAATGGTGATTTTTTCTTTTTTTTTGCTACATAATATTAGAGATTGACACCTGCTTTCACTATAAACTGAAATTATGCACATTGCAGATATAAAAATCTTTTGCCAAACATGTCCAGAAAGTTGATTTGTCACATGAAGTGTCATGACAAAAAGTTGGCATTTTCAATAAAAAAACTGACACAGTAGTTTTTCAAACAGAGAAAATTGTCAACTTGAAACAAGCATTTTATACAATTGATATTTAAAAAATTATTCACTTGAGAAAATTGAAAAGTTTCCTTGGAGTAACATTTTCCTGACTTTTTTTTTAATGCATATATGCAAAGCTCAGCTTCCTAACACAAGTCTTTGATCCCAAATCACTGTCGTAGCCACGTTTCTCCAGCAAGGAAGAACACACAACCAGGTCTTCCTCTAAAGTCATCTCAAGATGAGATGAAAACCAAGAGAAGAAATATGGGTTAAGGGCAGGAAGGTGAGCTCTGCTACAAGTTTCCCTATCTACCCTTTAGTCTTTGCCTCAGTTCCTTGGACCAGTGCAGCAAAGAGCTCAGTGAAAGTGTGAAGAGCCACGCTCAGCTTCAACTCAGGAAGGCACCATCAGTGAGGCAACAAGAAGCACAGTTACCATTTATTAACCAAATGAGGAGGGAGGAGGAAGGCAACTATATAAAAGGTTTAAGTAATTTGTAAACTGGAAGAAGCAAACCTCTTAGACTATAATCTAATCCCATGCATTCTTGCAGAGGTTCCTGTTGGAGCCAGCATCCACTGAACCACAGATAATTTTTTTTTTTAAATTTAAATTATATACATTCAATATCCTGCAGAGAGCTGGACCTTGGAACTGAAGGAAACCATCTAAAGAGGGATGGAGATAGCTGCAAGGCCAGCTCATTGCCCATTCTGTCCCAGGCAAACCTCACAAGTAGCAGCTTTCTGCAGAGGGTCTGAACAAAGCACTCCCAGTTGGTACTTTTTTTAAATAGGATTTTAAGCTTCAGACTCCACACTGTAAACCTCAGCCTGCATCCTTATCTCAAAAGAAACAAGTTCTGGTCACAACTTTAAATTCCCCAGTGAAGGTTGGTGTACCAGCATCCTGCAACTGTTTGGCACTGGCAGAAGAGGTCTCAGGCTATCTGGAGAGCTGGCCAAGATTAATGCTGGGATCTGTAAACTCCAGATGCTAAAGACATGAAACTCTAAAAACACACTCACTGTGAGATTGAAAACAATGGCCACCTTCTCGAAGTACAAGCTTTCTAGAGTAACATTTTAAGTGCTGGTAGGAAGAGGAAAGATCTGAGCAAGTTTCATTCTCTCTCCATGCACCTCAAACACACATTATTTGCCATTTTTTTAAGTCTCAGGACTGGGAAAAAGAAATAGCAATCTAGCAAGATTTCAGAGGAGATAGGAACAGTAACTATGTGATGCCTGTATCCCACTTGAAGACTCATCTGTGTTGCAGGACATGGAACCTCCTGACCATCAGATGTCAGGCAGATCACCCTCCCATAGATTTTAGATTAAAAAAAACTTTTCTGTAGTGTTTTCCTCCGCAGTGATATGACATTTGTTCAAATTACTTCCACACTTAAGTCACTGCATCAGACCACCCTAGACCAGTCCTTTTCATCAGCAAAGACAGTAACAAATGTTGCAGCTGCCAGGTCACCCAACTCACCTCGGACCTTCACAATGCAGCAATTCAGAGTGATTCAGAGTGCTTTAAGTCACTCCACCTCCCTGAACTTGTATGGCAACAACTTCGTATGGCCATTTCCATCTGAAGAGCCTTCAGTTTGTCACAGAAATATAACCGCAAAGGGCAAAGGCAAAACCCAGGAAGTAAGGAAGATGAATATCTCACTCATTAACAGTACTCTTGCATGTAGATCACAGCATTCTGAAGCTATGCCTTTTCTTACACTGCAACCCAAAGCTATGATGATACTTCACCTTTTTACTTTTTAGAAGCTTTATGATCTCAGCTATTAAAAGAAGAAAACTAAAGAGCTCCTTCCTATTGCTGCCCAGAATCAAAAGACAAAAACTTTCCAAACAATTACATTAAGAGTGGTAAGATAAAAAGCAATTCTTTAATTAAAACTTCCAGGTGCACTAATATGGCTATATATGCACCCAATCATTTATATCTTTATTTTCATAAGTGCAATTACTCAGTATATCTATCAGGTACACCCAATAGGAGATCACTTGCCCCAGTAACCTACCCTTAGGTCACCCTCTTGGAGTTGGTCCAGGGGCTTCCCTATTTCTTGTTATGTCTCATGTTCTGATGGAAAACAAGACATCTTTGTCAGAAATTCACTTTTTAAGAATAAGACTAAACAGAATTTCAAGAATGTGTTGAAAGGTTTAGCTTATTATTCTAAAACATAAGGGCAAGAAAAGTACTGTATCTTAAAAATCTACAAAGCTACAAATACATGAAAAAGCTAAGAATCTTTAGCCATGGCTATGAGTTGAACATACCAAAGAAAGAAAAAGATGGTGAGATGTGGGCAAAGATGAAGGAGCACAAGCTCTTACAGTTCCTGCATCTGCATTCAGCTTGAACAGATGACCATACACCAGTGAAATGGAAAGCACACCAAAAGCTGGCCATGCAGCCACACACTACTGAAGATGTGAAGCAACGACCACTCAAAGCACGGATTCATGCCAAACACTGCTTTACAGTACTGCTCTGGCCACACTGAAAACTTCAGCTGGACTGGAGGAGAGGTCATCCTCTTCAAGAACATACAAGCACCTACAAGCTCTTCAAGCTGGGCCAGTGACAACCTCAGTCCCCCAACCCTTCAAGCACGCTGCCTGCCACCTCTCAGTTTCTTGACACACCTCAGTTCTGTGATTTTTTATCCCAGCACAACAGCTTTCCCAAGAGGGAATTAGTCCTAGGCAATGCAACACCTTCCAGGCACTGGATTTCTGTGTGCTAGAGACCAACACCAGTGCCAAACTCCTTTACAACTAAGGCAACTTCCACACGTTCTGAGGCGAGGAATTAACAATAAGCACCCGCAGGCAAATGTATTTTTCTAAACTCCCTTGCAAGCATAAGGATGGAAACTGATGCATGACCCTCCCACCAGAAGAAAAAAAAAAAAAAAAAAAACCACCAGAAATCTCCACAGCCACAGGACAACTCTACCAAACTACAAAAAAATTCCAAACTAAAACAGAACAAACAAAAACACAAAGCCAAAACCACCCCACATTTTCTCTAAAATCCAACATCTTCAATGTTTATATGAGCATCTCAGGGGGAAAAAAATTTACTGGACAACAGCATCTGTGATGGAGGAAAAGAAAAATAGAAGTTGAGTTCAGGAAATTCCCAAACGGGGACAAGGAAGGTCCAGCTTGACCCCGTCAGTTGTGGCCAGCACCATTGAAGTGCCTGCCCCAGCAGCAGCACCGCAACAGCGTTTCAGGAGCTGCAGAAGGCAGGGGCCTGCCAGGGGGTGAAGGCACCTGAGATCAGCTCAGCAGATAACCAGACCTTCCCTCATTCCCAGTAGCTGCTGCTCAAGTCATCAGGCTGGGTCAAAACCTGGTGCCTGCTGACTCCTGACTCCTGGTGCCAGGCACAGGGAGTCCAGGGCACTGCCAAAAGCTTTCCCAACAGGAGGAAAACTGAACTTCACAGTAACCCGGTACATGCTGAGCACCTGCCAGTTGCAAGTGGCCCTCTTTAATGCTTTTAAACTTTTCTCCCTTTTTAGCTATTTTCTTTTTCCTTTAATTTTTGTATTTTAAGTGTGACTAAAACAGGTCTGTCAAGACACCGCATTTACAACCCCACATACCTGCTGACACTTGATTTCCAACTAGGCAATGATAATTTTTAAAGGAAAAAGAATTCATGCAATGGCTCCTCACCTCAGCCAGAAGTTGGTATTTTATTCCTTGCTCTATTTGGAAAAAAAACATAAGTGTCTTGTTCAACATTAAAATGATGGGGGGGGGAACAGCCATAGGGCAGGAACCCTTACTATCAATCCAGCACTGCTGACCCCCAAATTACTACACATGAATTGTAAATTCGTTAAAAATGCCACACAGCTTCTTCAACACATCCATGGCCAACATTCCCCTTCCTTCCCTCAACATGCACTCATACACATTCTGGAGAAGTATGGCCCATCCTTTACCTTATCTGTCAAATGTGTTGTCAGTCCTAGGTCGCCAGCCTTTCAGTCAAGTACTGTTCTTTGCTTAACACATGAAAGAGCTGCAAGTATCCATGCAATATAAGAAACAACAGACCATAAACTAAGACAATCACACTGATGTTCTCTTTTCAATAAATGCTCCTGTACAGAATTTGTCATCATAGGAAAACTCCATCAATTAATTAGAAAAAAAAAAAAAAAAAAAGAAAAAAACCATCCAAAACCAAAACCAAACCCCCAACAAAATGAAAACACAGCTTCATCCCCCCCACCAATAAACCCAAAACTTCAGGAGAAAAAACAGTTGGACAGAATGCAACACTAGGCTGGTTCCCAACTGAGGGGACGCAGAATCCACATCAGGCAGTACACAAAAATAGGCTAAATATGACAAAAGCTGCACCCAACACATATCAGTCTGATCACTGACACACCTTACTGTTGTAATGCCAATGTTACCCACGAAGAAGTCTTTCTTGGGAAAGCAGCATCATAAGGAGAAGTCATTGTAGTTGCAAACCTTTTCCTGAGGGCTAAGGGTTTGTTGGTAGGCCAACCACACAAGCTGCTGCATGGCAGCAGGGAGTTAAGCATCTCCCCAGGCAGCTAAAGCCTGGTTTCCAGTGGCAGCAGTCCATGACCACAGGGTTCCCACAGCACCTCCTAAACTGCAACAAAGGGAAAAGTAAAAAACTGAAGAAGACAGCAGCTTCAGGAATTCTGTGGTACACAGAAAGCAGCTGGAGCTGCTCTGGGAGCCTTGCTAATTTTCAGGGTCAGGAAGGGCAGCCTTCTATAACAAAACGTTAAAGGTGGTAAAGCACCTAGGAACTGTGAAAGAAGCCAAAAAAATCCAGAAATCATTTAGATCGTCACCAGCATCTCCAGTGGACAGTTCCTGCTGGCCTGCACCCCAGTTCAGGGGCACCAGTAGGCACCACCGTAGATGAGGCCATTCCAGCCTGCAGCACTTCTCTTTCCACCACCAGCAGTTACTTTTTGGAGAGCAATGGCATCAAAGGGTGTGCACATTCCCCCAACTAACCAGGCACATGACTCATCTACAGCAATGCTGCCAGTTCAGAAAGAGCACATAGAGGTCCGTAACAGAGAGTAATAAATTCAGCACTTAAATGGCAATGCGAGTGAGAGAACAACAAAATCATGAAGTCAACAAGTGCTGCTTTGCGTAACAGGATATTTAGAAATACTTTGTGCAGATTCAAGACTTTGCTCCTCTGTCTAGTGGCTGATTCAGAATTTGTGCCCACTTCCTGAAAGGCAAGTTCCTCACCCCACCCTATCCCCATTTAGGGTTCACAGTTCATCAGTGGAAATTCCCTTCTTTGCCCCTTCCAGCAGCCAACATTTTCAGAAGGCTGCCAGCCCGAACTATACAGCTCCCACCAGGTGGGAAATCCTTCTGCAGAGGCATCTTTAGAATTGCAGGCTCTTTGCCACCCTCATAAGCTACATCAATCAGCAGTCCAACCACAAGGATGCAGGTTTTAAGTATGTCTGCTTGCATGTATAAAAGCTTACTGGAAGCCTTATGTCCATTAAAAGCTTTTCATCCCCTGCTGTGCAGTGACAGTATTTTACACCTTTATGTAAGGCTGCTGATGAACACAGGGAGTCGTAACAAATTCTCTGCCATATCTTCAGGCATATTATTGCATGTGATCTACCACAAGTGCCATGGCATTTAATTCAGAACATATAAACAAGATTTTCATGCTTCAGATTTAAAAGGATACCACCAATAACAGAGACTGACTGCCTTGAGCTATTGCCATGAGTAAAGACAACAGAATCCCTTTAAAAGATTTAAAGTGTTATGCTTTTTCCACTCTTCAATATAGAAGTTACCATACAAAGCAGTATTTCCAATGATAAAGTAGTTCTGGTTTAGATGAATAAGAAGAAAACCCTGAACATGCAATGGCATATACTTTTTACCAGATGCAGTAATGAAAAATCCAAAGTTAAAAAAACAAAAAAGCAAACACGACGTCATCATCAAGTTTTCTGTTTTATTTAAGATTTTAGTTTTAATTCTGAAGAAAGAGGTACATTTCCTTGGTTTTAGTTTTAGCGTCAGGTTATAACCATGTTTATTTATCTGTTTCTTTTTTCCTGTCTTTTCAATACTGCACAAACGTCCAGAAACTACAGGGTTAAGTAAAAGCTGCAGGCAGAGGAGGTCAGAGGTTGCTCCTGATGGTGATCATGTGGCCCCAATGCAGTGCTATCCCAGAGTGCCCAAATCGGGTGAATCTTTAAAAAAAAAAAAAAAAAGAGAGACTGACAGAGGAGACAGAAAGACTGAAGTAAATATCACTCGTGTTTCAGCTGCTTATAATTATATTACGTATACACTAGGTATTAAATCTGTGAATACTTTTAAAACATTAACGTTTACTTGAAATCTAAAGCCAAAATTAAAGAAAAATCTTATTCTCCCATCTTTAAACCACTCTAGCAACATGCCAGTTACTCATACCTATAAGTGTTTTGTCTTTCAACACACTTCATGTCAAACTCTGACTGATGCAATAAAATCCCCTGCTCAAAAAAAAAAAACAAAACCAAAAAAATACCCAAAAAAAACCAATCAATGCCAACATAGCAATTTCCCTGTGTAGTGCCACACTGAATGCAAAATAAATGCTGGGCCACTGCTTGCCCCATATGTTCAGTAACTTCATTTAAATTAAATACCTTTTTTATGCTCTTGCATTTGATTCTGCATTGCACTTTTCCCCCTACTGCAGATTGACACTTTTCCACTAGGCAGAAATACTCATGTGCAAAAGACGTAAGACAGTAATATTCTCCTTAAGCATTGAGACAGCATTTTGATTTCTCTCTCTTTTTTTTTTTTTCCTTAGAATGGTTAGAAAGTATTTCAAACAGTGTATTTCAAACACTGTTTCTGCAGAAACTTAACAAAAAGAATGGTCATGACCCTGTGATGGCATTGCATTTGGGGGGGAAGTTTGATCAGGAACTGGATTCTTCAGAAAGAAAGATATGACAGGGAACAGTAGGTGGGCATGGGGAGGAGTCAGGGTGGGACACTTCCTGCATTTCTAACATTTTGGGTCTTATTTTTCTTTTTTTTTTTTCTTCCTTTCCTAATGACGATCCAGCGCTGAGCTCTGTAGTAGATCTGTGGGGGTTTTACTGGGGGGTCTGAAGGCTGTCTGAAAGCCTGGAGGTGGGGAATGGAAGCTGGTGGGGTTTGAAGGAGGAGAGTAGGGATTCCAACTGGCTCTGTGCAGAGGGATCTGTGTGCCGAAGGGGTTACTGTGGTGCGTCTGTGATGGTGCTGCACTGGGGCCGTCCACCTCTGTGAGGGCCTGAAGAGATTTTAGCCAATGTGGAGGATTGTCATCTTGAAGAGTGTCTAAACTGTTTCCTGTGGAGGCTGGGATACCTAAGAAAAGGAAGAAAAAAAACAGGGATACAGGCAAGTCAGAGGAGAAGCAATAAACTGACCATGAAGGAAGTCAATTTAACCTAGCAAAAAGCAACAATGAAAAAACATGATTAGTTTGTACAGAAAATACATTTTACATTATTATGTATAGCTACCCTGCCCACAGAAACATTTAACATTAAATTGAGATGGAGAAAGTTCACCCTTGGAGCATTTCTTCATAAAAAACACATTTTTCTATCAAACATTCTGCTCAAGAACTGCATCCTTGTCAACTCAACCTTACCACACCAAGCTGCCAGTACACTACATGCTTCACCTTTTATTCTGCCTACTTGAATCATGCTTCAGCCTCTCTAACAGGGAAACACAACCAGACAGCCTTATAAAAGAGAGCTTTATAAACAAGTGGAGTACGTCCCTTTTTAAATAACCAAGTCCAGTGATTGCCTTCAGTGCCTCAGGACCAGCGACGCACGTACCGGACATGCCATCCAGCAGAAGGGACACCTTACAGATTGACCCTATAGGAAAGCGCTGATCCACCTGACTGCCTGCAAAGGTCCTGGGCATGCATTGCAAAGGCCTAAGTGACGCTCTGTTACACCTAGAGGTTCCACAAAATTCCTGGACCCTTGAGGTTTTGTGGATGGAAGCTGGACGAGACCACCGCATACTGACTTTTTCTTGTTTTTTTTTTTTTCCAGATGTAAATCAGTTTGTGCCAAATACCCATTTGATGGTTTGCCAGTGGAGCTGAAGGAGTGAGAAACGGTTACCTGTGATGATTGCGGGGTCCATCCAGCTGCCAGGGCTGTCCCAATTCAGGCTGTCGGTGGTGGCAGTGTTGGACGTTGGTACACTGTGGTTGGCGTTGGAGGGGGAAGAAGCATTGGGCAGTCCACCAAAGTTGATGTTAATGTTCGGTAGAAGTGCCCTTAGCCCGTCCTGCCATTCCTTCATATTTAAACTCTCTACAGAACTGCTGTTGTCTGGGAGATTTACCAACAAAAAAAATGAAAGATAAAAAAATAAAAAGCTGAAGTTAGAAACAGATGTCCTTCTTTGGAGGGGTATGGGATTTTGCTTTTACTTTTTAAGCTAAGCATTTAATATTTTCTCTGTCCAAAACCTAGGGTCAATGTTTCCATGACTGATGAATTACTCAGAGGGGCTGGCAGGTTTTAAACCAAGTGTAAGGGAACAGGAGAAAGATATAACTCCTCCCTCAATACGTATTTCCCGATTTTGATTCAGCGACTCAAATAATCAAGGACACAGTGGCTCTTCCTCTATTACTAACAGAAGAAAATCTACCAGGTACTTGATAAGAATACCTCTGCTGCAATTTGGCTGCTTTATTGATGGGCAGCAGGCTCAAAAGGGTGGTGTGTATCAAAATGAAGAAAGGCTAGGTAGGGCTTTGCAGTAGAAATGGAATGTGAGAAACCAGGGAGGCTGAGGAAAATCATAGATGTCTTGTTTTGTTATAGCTTGCTCATTCACAGCCCTAGAGATGTTCTTCTGAAGGAAATGGTAATGAAGTTGGAGGGAGTGAAATTTCCTCTTGCAGTTGAAGAACAGTAGTGAAAATTCTTTAAAGACCTTTCAGAATAATTTCTGACACAGTAATATCCTCAAAAATTTGGTAAGAAGCAAACTAGCTGGACACCAAAGCAGTCAAGTCTCAACTAGTTGCCTGAATGTTTCAAGACACATTGGTAAAGGACAACAGGATAACGTGGCTATTAGCACTATAGCAAAGGATCCCTCAACACAAAAGTTACACCATGCTATCTAGAATAGACTATCTGGTTCTATGATCCATTTCTCGTTTTAAGTATCTCAAAGCAGGACAAACCAAACATGAGAACTCCAGTACTTATCATCCAATACAGCAAGGCATACTTTATTAGCTTGCAGTCAGTTATATTTGGAAAGGAAGTGCTAGGCAGTATGTTGGCACATGCCTGTCTTTTTGACGAATATCTAGAATACACTCTTTTTCAAAAACCTCTGTCTGTCCTGATTGATGAAAGGACCTTGATCTCGATCAGAATTGTTATAAAGAGATACTTTCACACACCTACTTCATCAACAACAGAACAGATTCAAGTCTTCCTGGAAAATCAGAGTATATCACTAACTTGCAAACTTATGTTGGAGAGTAAAGAAAGCATTCTCAATTGCTATCAGAACCTACCCTGGCAGTTTTTGTAAAGCTGAATGTTCAGGAAAAAAGTGGTGTCGTGAGCAATTCCTTTTTTGTAACTAGAGGGGGGGAAGAAACCCCCAAAACCAAAACTACTTGAAATCCTGTCCTTTCACAGCTCCTCCTTTTCCCTTTGCAATACAAATGCACAAAATAAATGCTTCTAAAGAATTCAGTGCAATACATTTTTCATCTATAATCCCAAGATTAAAAATAATAAATCAAAATTTTAGAAAGTATTAGTAGAAAATGTCCCCAAGAGATATTGTTCACAACCCTCTAGGAACATCCACAAGCCCATTTGAGACAAGTGCTAAATTAACTTTTTGGAACAGAAGTAGCTAGCTCAATATCACAGAAATAACAGCAACAAATTCTGCATTGTACACCATTAGTTTCCACTTTTTTTTCCTCACTGCTGCTTCAAAAAGCTTGTGCAAAGAAACACAGCTCTGTTTAATTATTTACTTCTACTGCAACACAAAAAGCACACAAAAACACCTGTGTCTGTGCATGAGTGAACATACTCATTTCAACACCTGTGAGCTGGGGATCTGCAAGGGTCTCAGTCACCGACTTTACTAACCCCCAAAACACCCTCAAAGCTCTTGTGTAAGAAAATCAGTATGTAGTAAACTACCTGCAACATGTCATTGAGGAAGACTAAGACAAAGCCTGCAGGATGTTATAAGGAACAGGACAGGAAAATTCATGTCATAGGGCATTAGGCCTCCTTGGGCTAAGAAAATATGTATGTTTTTAGTCATGTTATTCTCCATTAACAAAATACATAATACAGCGCACATAAGGGTGAAGAAAGCTAGCAAGTGTTTAGATACAAGACTCTCATGAAATGGAAAAGGCAGGTATTTTCTAGTGAGGAGACACTCCTGTCTGAGGCAGGCATAGTGCACCACTGCTGGGTACCCTCTCTAACACAAAAGAACAGGAAATAAAAAAACTGAGGGAGACTGTTCTTTACCTCTTTACCTGTCTAAACAAAATCTACTTGGATTCACAGAAGTCAAGAGATGAAAGGCCTAAAAGAATTCAGTATCTACCAGAAAAGTGTTGTTTGCTAGCTATAAGAAAGTCAGTTTGATAAAATCTTGTGCTCCTAGGTATAAAAGTGACAAAGTAGAGAATTACAAAAAATTGTCTTTCCCAAGCACATGTGTTTGCAAGCTAGGACAAAAACATTGGCCCCTGACACAAAAAAACCCCAAGCACCTCTTTGCTGGATTCCAGCAAGTTTTAAGCAGACTAAGTGAAAATGCAAATCCACCTGAGACGGAAGTTAGTTCTACCAACTGAAGGAAAAGAACTTACAAAATCACTATTCATCCCTCAGTTGGTTTGTTCTTCCTATTAAATATGTCTATGCTTCATGATGAAGCTAGGACCATAGTCAAAAATGACAAAAAGCTAGCTCTCAGTTCTATTACAAAAGACATTTGCATATTATCCTTCTCCTTCCCTACTTCTAAAGTTAACTAGTTGGAAGGAGTAATTTTCTGACTATTAGCAGACTTCTCAGTTGGATATTACAACCTAGGGGTGTGAGAACCAATACAACAGTTTCCCTGTCTCGAGTAAAAATGCTGTCTCCTTCCACAGGCTAATCTTAAAAGGCTTAAAGCAGCATGCCCACTGATAGTGGGAAAACACAGAAGAAAAGGTAAAACCCAGATGACTGCAAAGAAAGTGTTTTATATACCAGGATAAATATGAGATTCCTCCCCTCGTGTCCTTAGCTTTGTTTCCTAAAATAGAGAATAACCTGGTGAAATATCAGTGAAAGCACCACTATTCACATGAAAAACATTCTCAAATCCACAGCCTGCACTCTGGTCTTCTCCCAATGTACATTTCATAATCCTGTCTAGTCCAGTGGAAACTTGTGTTTACAGGGGTGAACAGATCCCACACTTCTAGCACTGAAATTTTCCTGTGTCTGAGGTGGTATGTCAATGTGAAATAAAAGTACTTGTACATAAAATTTTCACAGTCAACCACTATCTTAGAATAAGAAAAGGAAAGGAAAAAAAAAGCTTCATCATAAATGCAACTTCTCCATCCAATCTAAATAAAAAAACATTTGAAGTTAACTTAAGAAAAATAATACATCTGAGAAGCCTGAACATTAATTTGTATAAAACTAGTCACTTTATGAATTTCTAAATGAAATCATTGTCCCATTATCACATCCTACCAGACAGTCAAGTAGCTTTACCTTATTCTCTACCTGCAATGCCTTAACACTCTTTCTTCAAATCAGGCAAAGCAGTGTGTATTTGGGGGAGAGGCCATGAAGAGGATTAACAGCCAAGCCAGAATACTGTTCTGTTGCATAATCAGTACTTTTGAAGATGTCTGCGCAAGTGTCTGCTGCACTGATACGGGCTGTTCTGTGACTTCCAAAATTCTGACAATGACACTGCAATGAAGACACAAAGGTGTTTCAAATTTGGCTGTGCCACTTTGGTGACGATGCACTCAATCTTTTATATTGATGGGACAGCACAACTTCCAGTTTTGTTGGTGTGAGACAAGCACACTAAAATTAATATTCCACAGTGACTAAACCATTTAAAATCATTGCCCCAATTCTGATACAAGCCTATGGTAAAATCCAAAGCAAAATTCACCCAGTACATGTTTAAGTAAATGCAACCAATAGGAAAGATCACAAGACTGCTACATTATGGGAAAAGCAAGAGCATTTCTTTGCTCTACTAACTTATATTCCAAGCCATTACAAAAGCCTATTGTCATGCTAATTGAGTAAAACCATTAAATTTAAATACCTTCCCTCCAAGTAGTAAATATTCTAGTCCTACTGAAAAGCATACAGTCCTGCAGATCTTGGTTGCAATTATTTATTTTTAAAGAACCCATTAGTAAGTCATATGTGTGGCCAAGACACACAGTATGTCAACTACAGAAAAGCATCAAACAAAATAAAATCAGATGAAAATCATCATATGAGAGAAAAATAAACTTCTAGCCTATGTCACATACTTAACTGCCAAGAGTGGCAACAAAAGAAGCAAAGAGACTATCAAGGTGTATTCAGTAATAGAATATTTATTTCAACAACCTGCCTGTTAATAGGCCCTTGTGAAATCTTCTAAGACACTGTACAATAAATTTTGAAGCCAAAGAAAATGAGAAAAATAAAGAACAGTAAGGACTACCAGGAGTTCACCAAGAGTCTTTCAACTCAATTAGAATCAAATGGGGCCAACCAGCAAATCACACCCTTTCAAGTGACATCTCTGGTCCCAGTCTCTGCCTTGTGTATCATGTTCACAGACAGCACACACTGTAAATGCTTTCCCTGAAGCAGCCTATTTCCCTATTCCGAGAATTTCCCTATTCCGAGAAGTGACTGGGGCTTCTCTATTTTGATCTCGAAATAACTTTCCACTGTATTTCTGTTTTGAAAGCAGTTGTCCAGTACTTCCCTTTGAGGGGGAGAGAGAAAGGACAATTTATCACATCCAAAAAATAAATTATGACCACCACATTACATAAACTCAAAAGCTTTTCATCCAAAGGTTGAATACTTAAACAGCAACAAAACACTTATGATAAGAAATATACCTGTTTCACTTTAGTATGAGTAATAAGCTTGTTTGTTCATGAAATTTTTTAATAATGAATAAATTCCCATTTAAACTTCTATGACGTGAAGGATTTCTTTCTCAGCTTCATTGACTGTCTATATCTATGATTCCTAGAAATCCTACAATGCTTAAACCAAACAATGAAGTTTCACCAATTCACAGAGACCTAAGAATGTTACTGGCAGATTAGAGAAGATAAAATCTGTCCACATTTAAACAGCAGCGCTGCCCATCAGGAATACAAGTAGCCACTTCCATCATATTAGGGAGACATCAAGTGACAGGTGCACTAGAAGGTAAAGCTGTTTGCAGTGAACCTTTAAAAGCCTCACAAACATTGTCTACACATGGGAAACAAACTGACAATTCCCAAAACCCAGATTTGTAAGCGTCATTTCACAGTGTGAATTTCAAATGAAAGTCCTACAGTCATGAGCTCTAAGAGCTGGGAAAACAAAAGATGCACATGCACATACACACACCTACAAAATTGGCTTTGGTAGACAAGAGACACCAGTCTACCCTCAGTTTTAAAATACCTCAAATAAAGCATATGTTGCCTTTATTCCATATTGATTTCCATGGTTATAGTAATTCCACTCAATTTAAAAGACAGCCATGTAAACAGAAGCACACTATTCTTCAATGTCAAATAAATCCAATCACAACTTGCCAGTAAGCCAAACTGTCAAGTAGAGCATACTAATTCTAAAGTATACACTTAAATGGGAAAAGTAAGATTTTCTAAATTATTTTTTATGATGATCTGACAGTACAACTTTTAAGCTTTCTGTGACTGAGTGTTATGAGTCAGAAAATGTAATTTATTTTCAGAGGAAATCCCTTCTACAACATTAGTACAGGGATAGTAAGAAGACTCATATTTGCTTGCATGGACAGTATCAGAATATTATTAGGCTTGAGAAAAGCTGTGTTACATCAAGTATTCTGGAGAGTTTTTGTGACTGACTTAGATTCACCGCAGCTCAAGAGACCAAACCATAATTATAGCAGCCAGTGACCCAATTTTAACCTATAAGCAAATTTTAAATTGCGATTCCAAGTTGCTTTGAAAAACATGCTTGACTTCCTACAAAATCTTTCCAGAGCATCCCACATTTCTTATTACTGACTCCATAAGAACATAGATTTTGATGCTGATAATCTTTACCATAAATCTAAACTAAGTGCACAAAGACTTAAGATATTGAAACAAATGAAATAGATACTTGAATCCTACACACAGAACAGTTTGATTAAAAAGTTCAGAAAGCATGCAATTCCATTCATCTGAGAAATAAAGTTCATTTTAACCTAAACTGCTTCCTCTCTCATCATGCATCAGGGTTCAATGTCACCACGTTACCCTGTTTGTCAATAAAATAAACTTTGACTTCAAAAGAAAAGCCTGTGTGTACAAATGTACTTGTGGGTACACAGATACATGCATAAATAAAACCAAAATATTTGAAATTTGCCCTTTGGGCAAGCAATAACTAGAAATTGTAAGAAAAAAAAAAAAACAGAGATCTTTGAAGTTACAGTAACAATTATCAAGAGCCTATCATATCACTGAGATTCTGGATTCCAGGACTATCCTACCAATCAACAACCCTTGATGACTTTAGACTGTGAGACCAGCATTAGCACAATGAAAGCAAATAAAAAAAAAAATACTCTGGCAAATGATAAATTCATTTTTAACCCTCCCACGTCTGCAAACAATTAAGGCTGATGTATATTTGTTTATTATTTCAATAATTCTGTGGGGAAATTAGATAAACGGCAAAAAAGCCAGGTTTTCACCTTTCATGACGTGAAATTCATTATCATTACTAGATGCTGTCTTCTAACAGAAGTGACCTATGTTGTAAATAGATTTTTTAAAATAATTCATCTGAGGACAAGAAGTTCAAATGAGGCTCTGTAGAAGAAACCAAGAGATAGCAAAGGATGGGAATTTTTTTTTTTCCCCCTCAAATGCAACTTGGCAGTACTGGGAGGAGAAACAATATTTGTAAAGCTGCTCTTTCGGTTGCTGCTATTCCTTCAGGATTCATTTATGCTCCTCTCCCAATACAATTTTAAAAAATACTCTAATTTGCTCTCAGTTGTTTTTCAAACTGGACCACTTAAAAAAAGTTTATGCAGAATGCCTTTGAATTATTTGTACTTTTTGCTGAAATGCACCAGTCATTACTGGTATTTTGTTAATGGGACTTAGAAAGAGCCGAAGCTTCAGAAAGTACATGCCAAGGCACCGCCTTTTGTTAGACACTGTGGTGGCAGTGCCAAGTGTACTCACTTTCCAGTCTTTAAAAGGAAAATGACATGTTTTTAACATCACTAAGGCAGTTGCACCTTTTATTTCACGCCAGTGACCTAATCCATATTTTGAAGTGACTTCAGAAAAGCATCTAAGAGAACACAACAACCCAAGGCTAAGCATTTACCCACTGGAGGAAGGAGACACGTAACACAACAGAACTACCTCTCACACTACTGCAGGACCAACCTGATATTTTACCAGTTACCTGTAAAAGGAAACAACCTTTCTGTGTTTTGGTGAACCAGTCCTAAAGAGGTTCTATTAACAATAAATGCAGTCTTCCATACCTAAAGCTCAGGTAAAAGCCAACATCTAGTGTAGGTGAAGCTCCTTTGGTGACACTACTACAGACAAAAACAGTAATGAAATTTAATGTGAAAAACAAATTTTATGTGAAAAACCCCCAGCCTGCTTGCTTCTCCCTGTTTCTGGAACGTTACAAAAAAAACCTGGCAGGACTAAAAGTCCAGAATGAAGACTGGTTCATCTACTCAGGCCACCTATTTCAGCCAACCACATGTTTATTTCAAACATAGTAGAGTTAATGTGATTAGCCAATCCTCTGATACATTGCAGCCAAGTAGGAGGCTTTTTTTGCCACTTTTTCCTTTGTTACATACATATTTTTCTTCCAAAATAAAATTACACAGTTAAAAATGGGCATCTTGCTACCCAAAAAAAGCAAGATGCCTGTCTTTTACTGTCATGCCAAAAACTCTTGCATTCAAAGATTTAAAAAAATTTATAAGCTAGAGATGAAGACATACTTATATATCAAGCATTATTTGAAACAGTATCATCTATATAATCACATGAAGAAAAAGTTCAATAGGATTTAGAAAACAGTTGCAGTATTAGCACTGAAAAGGCACTGGAAGGAAGGGTGGCTGTGCAAGATGAGATTTTGAAACAGACGGAGAAGTAGCAGGTCTTAAAGGACAGGTGCTGCGAGTGAAGTTCTCTCAGAGATCTTGAAAAGATTAAATGAAGGAAGCCAGGCCTTTGCAGTAAATGTAGGAAGTGTATGGGAGTTAAGGGACAATAAACCAGAGCTAAGAAAAGGAACATCCACAATGGATTTCGATCATAACACTGATTTATTATTTTGGAAATTAATCTGAAATCCCAATTCCATTTTATTTACTTTAAACCTGGATGCATAAGAAAAAAACACTAAACTCCTCCAGATAAAGAGAAATGAGCAAGCTAAAATTTTATTTTCAAAATGGGTTAGTCCCATATTGTGCTGAACACTTCTTCACCAGTGAAACAGAAAAGATAATTTTTCAAAGTGGGGATACACACACAGGCACAAAGCATCTCCTGAAGAGGAAGGATGGAGGACTAAGAGCTTCCAAGGAAAAAAAATGGGGTGCTGCTTCTCACAGATGAGAAGTATAAAATGTTCAATAGCAAAGGCTGCATTAATAGTCATCTTTGTTAAGGAAACCAGGATATACAAGAACCAGTAGAAGCAATAATGTAAAGATGAGGGTTGTTTACAGAAGGTACTTCTCATGTTACCGTTTCAAAGCACTTTCAAGTGAGGAGCGACCCTGTTATCAGGGCAACACATCTACTTCTGAGAACAGCTGCTCTGCACTCTGGAAAAGATACAAGCCTTTAGAAATGCCATACATGGCACTACAACTATTAGTTGTATCAGCCAAGATGTTCACCAGATTTCCTATTTTCAACATTTACCCCTAATTAGAGAAAGACTTCAGGCAGGCATACATCTAACCAGGGGACACAGAAAAGTTGACATTCAGCTACCATGCTTTCTGCTCAGCTGGTGTTGGAAAGCCAAAGATCAAGGAAGACCACCAAGTGAGCAAGTAGTCTTCTATAAAAGATTAGGACAGAAAATTAATATACTGTCAGGTCAAGAAGAAAAGTATAGACTATGGCATCCAAATAAAGGATGTGAGGCAGAACTGTTTAAGTCACATTCTTGTTGCTATGGTATGGGATCAAATGCCTTTTTTACACAGAACTTGGAGAACTTTTACAGCATGCTGACCTTGACAGCCATACCACATGGCCCAAATCCTCTTTTGAAAAGGCACAATAGAAGAACACACTCAAAACCCCGTATCAAATTATTATCCTGAGACCACAGGAAAATGTCAGCTTCTGTGCCACAAATTCTCTGTTTCCTTCCAAGACTGTATAAAACAAGGCTTGGAGTATGTGTTTGTTTGTTTGTTTTCAGGAAATAGAAACAACAATACAAAGACCAAATAAAAAACATGTCTCAAATGGAAATGCAATTATGTTATGGGAAAATTGCAAGTCAGACAAGGAATCTTAGTATTCAAGGGAAAACATGTTAACTCTTATTCTGATATATCATCTTTTTATGCTGTATATGTTCTTTAAATAATATGACCACAGTCAACATATAGGAATCTTCTTTTCTTTTACTAAAATTTTGTCCAAAAGGTAGCATTAGGCAAGACAGGACTTGATGTTCAAGGCAATTTCAATGGCTGGGGAACATAGAGGTCAGAAAATTTAAAGCAGCAGAAGATGCAACACCATAAATTGATCAGAAAGGGAAGAGCTCACTTAAAATAAGTGAGAAGATGTTTGACCTTCTTAATAAAACTGCCATTGCTTCGTCCTCTCTGTTACCAGCTACTGCTTCACAGAAACCTAAATGCATCCATGACATGAAGACAAACATGCTAATCTGTGTCTGGATAAAGAATGTAACACCGCTACCACACACACTGCTGGGGGACACCCAAAATTATTAGAGCTGTCTACCCATTTATTGTCTCATCTTTAAATATACATAATATCAATAAGTATGTACATATTCAAGAGATATAAGACACAACATCAAAACTAAAAGGTCTTGAGAGAATGAAATTTTGATTCTTCATTATATTATATGACACAGACTTATTACATTCAGCCCCCATGTTTGAAAATATCAGGAACAGCTCACAGAAACCTATAGCAGCTTCTGTATCAGTCAGCTGCATGGTTAAAATATCTTGATGAACATAATGATGTTCGTAACATCATAACATTGGTTATCTTCAAAGACAATGAATAAAGTATTTTTCTCCATCCTAAATAAGGTTAAATTCTTATGCTTCGTATCTGTCTGTCCACTTGATCCTTTCCTCCTTTTGTATTTTTAATATATGTATGATATACATAAATTGCCTCTGTTCAACAAGCATTTGAAGAAAACTTTGAGACATATGATTTAATTTTTAGGCTGCCCTGTGCAGAGTCAGAAATTGGACTTGATGATCCTTGTGGGTCCCTTCCAATTCAGGGGCTTCAATGATTTTTTGGGGAAGAATATATATATTGTTTAAGGAGTAGTCTTGGAACAGCTTGACCTACCTCATTATTATGGTCTAGAGAAAGCTTACAATTAAGTTTTACATTCAGGGTAATTATGACATTAATAAATGAAGTAATAGCTAGTGTTTCAAAATGTCAAGTACTTCATCTTGTGTAGAACTGATGGGGAAAATGGACTAACCATTTTCAGCTTTTTCCTAATACTTTTGACTCTGTGAGTTTGTTAGTGTACTTCTATGTAGCAAAATCAATTACTACAAACCACTCAGTAAATTCAATAAATAGAACCATATATTTATATTTTCAAATTAATAAGCATACATCTCATTTTGTAAGCATCAGCTTCAAAACACACTGTTAATCTGAATCCTACCTTAGTCTATGATCCCATACAGTACCTATTATTTTTGAACACATCACCAGGCAGTAGGGCAGCTAAGATGATGGTAGCTATCAAATTACATAGAGCTTCCCGTTATCCTATAGTAAAATAAAAATAAAGGCATACACCCACCCACACTGCTGTCAGTAAATCAGTCTTTCCCTTGGCATCATCTGCAGGACAAAGCATAGCTGCTGGCCAATATTCTCAGGATAGTTTGCGTACAATCTAGAGTAAACTGCTTTGTAGCAAGAATCACACTGTCCATGAAGAAGTCACTGGACTTGTCTCCTGAAGCACAGTTACACATTTATAACTTCACAGTAAACCATCTAATCAATCCCACACCAGAGAGCAGCAATAAGCTTAAATTGTCCCTGAAAATGACAACATGAAACATCTGCTACAATTTGAAAAATGATACAGTGGGGGAAGAAAAAAAAAAGTTACTCTGGGAACAAATAAATCAGAAAGTTCATTTAAATATGGGTTGAGGACAAATGTATGCCTGATGAATATGACACATTTCAAGTGCACGCATAATAGGTCTATGAAATCAATCATGTGTCATTGTGTCATTTCACTGGAAACAGCAGAATTAGTTAATAATTAACTACTTCCTCTGACAAATGAGCAAACAAATTCCACATAGAAATTATTTTTAAGTGAGAGCTTAATTAAAAAAAAAAAGAAACTTAGATCATGCCCTTGTTCCTCCATTTAAATTTGGTACACATCACAGAGCAGACCTGCCTGAAGCTGTGAGTTTATGAATACAGCACAGCTCTGATTCTCAAATAAACAAAAGGCCGTTTCAGCAAATTACATTTAACATGTCACACATGAGCATTTCAAATTCATGTGAGTAATAATGTCTAAAGTGGAAACAGCAGTTTAAAAGATACTATTTTCTTAATACAAGCTTCCATACCACAAATACACCTCTTTCAGATTTAGAAAGCCTAGAAAATACTATACTAACATGTGAATGTATAGAAGTTACTAGATCTGCTTATTTTGACATAAATAAAAAGCTTCAAAAGAGCTGATTAAATAGAGCAGGCAGATAAAGAGTAGTGTGCCTGTTCCCACCATTTATTTTTTTTACCAGTAACTAGTCCAGTATGAGCTACTTTAGGAATTTATAATCCTGTAAAAAACTGAACAAACACCTTAAGAAACATACAGCTTTTACAGCAGTAGAGGGTCTCTGCTACAAGACAGAATGTGAAGTTTCACCTGCACTTAGTTTCTTTTCCTGTTATATCTAAACCAGCCAAGTTGGCAATGTTGACTGAACACCCTAATATGGACTAAAAAAAGCCAAGAGAAAGGACAGGTCTACTACAACTAACTGTTCCATACTGCCAAATAGCTGTTATGATATGTACTGCCTTTCTAGTAGGTCAGCTAGGGTATGCTAAAGTCTTATACACATGAGTTCTCTGTACTTGGACACCACTTTCTTTTCCCAACCCCACCAGATAGATGTATCTGTAAATTACATGAGGAAACTTGGACAATTCTGTAATTAAATACTTGCTACTGATAGATTATTTTTTCGAACAGAATATAAAAGGGATTGAGAGGCCTGTAGTCTAGATGCAGATTAAAAAATGATAATAAACTGGAAACTATTAAGTCAGCACACAAGAAAAGAACCATGAGGTCCTCACCAGACTTCCAAATTATTTGTACTTCTGAAGCAGTTAGAGCACTAAAATAAATACAAACAATACAAACCCATAACCCAGCAAACTAAACCAGAACTGAGACTTCAGCTGACTTCTGGCAGCAGGAAAAAGGAGTCATCTATCCTTGTGCAAAATATTCTTTTTTCAAGATATATCAAAGCTGACATATATCAGCTGAGTGCTTGCACTGCAGCAACTGCTATCTAATTGTCAGCCAGCACATTAGCAATATTTTCTATAACAAGAGATGAAAACCAACATAAAGGAACTTTCCATGGTTACTACAGCAGATGTTTATTTTGGTTTTAGCACAATATTTGCCAAAAATATTTTTAGATTAATAGGTTGTAGCAGTTGCATACAAAAAAAGGACATCCTTAAATATCCATTCTGTTACCTTAAAACATATGGCGGAAGCGCACGGCCTGGGCTATGCACAGCCAGCACCATACAACCTGCTCTTCAGAAATTTAAAAAAAAATCTACAAGTCTCCTACAAACACAAAAAGTTATACTTTCAAACTGCTAACTAAAATTAAAATAATGCAATGCTTTTGCAAACCCAGAATCAACCTGAACAGATCTTTTTCAACACTACAGGATTTTTATGGTCCCCCAGGTCATAAAAGTCTTGTTACTAACCCCTCAAAGTAGAAGTTTTTACAACTGAGTGGTAAGAGTGAAGAGTGATGTCCTGTTGTTTTTCTGAAAGCTGCATGTAGTTTAGGGGAAAGGGAGCAACAGTGCAGCCATGGATGCTCCATGCCAGAAACATTTTTTTTTTGTGCAACCAATATCAGTCATTTTTGGTTTAAAACTTTGCTATTGCCAGTGTACAGAGTTTTGAACTACCTCCACTTGCAGTATGGACCATGTTTATACTTGAATCATCCTAAGACCCTTCAACAGTAAAGTAGCTGGAACAAGCCTTCAAAGAGGACAAAATACAGCCAAGTAGCAGCCAAAACCAGTTCTTGTACTAGAGCACCAAAAAAAATCCACTAACATTTTCCTAGGTCACGTTCTTATAGTAAAGCTAGTATTTCTAAAACCTATGAAAATAAAACAATGCTGGCAACATCTCAAGGAGCAGTTTTCTCCACCTTAAGGCTACAAAGAGCTAACAGGCTTTCTACCTGCAGTTCATTATTCATGTAATACAATTTTTCCCCTGTTAAAAGAAGCAAATTTGTCTGGGACAAGCTAAATTGAAAGTGTGGAAGAACTTCAAACCCCAGAAGTAAATTTTTAATCAAGACAATTATTGTGACAATTAGCTCCTTAGCTGCAAATGTTTGATGCAAGTGCCTATTAATCCACTCAGGGCAGCCTAAACTGGCCTGACTGCACATTTATTTTTCTCCTACATCACAACCCACAGAATGAGAATGAATCCTCTTATACACATTGCAAGCATCCATTTAGTGAAGATTAGCATAATATTAAGGCCATCTGAAGTACAGAAATGAACAGTACTGAATGCTTTACTGTGTAGCCATTTGGTTATGCACAAGAGGAAACGACCCAGCCAAGATATATGGCACAAATTACCATCATTACAATGTTTCACACGACTTTAAGGACTCTGGTCAACACCTGCATATCAACGTGAAAGTCACAATGCACTTCCAGGGCCTATTCTTAAGTGATGCCAGTCTGGCAAGACTGAAGAGCCAAAATACCAATCTGCTTTGGCACAAAATTAATCGGGCACATAATACTCCACCTTCCTTATAAAGCTCAACATTTACAAGGCTAAATATCCAGTTACTTTTTTTTAAAAAAAAGGATCTATTTAAAACAATATTCCTCCCTCTGTTCATAACCTAGTATGACAGTCAAGAGGTAACAGTCTACTGCTCGTTTCTGGCTATTTCCTTAACCTTTTCTGACTCAGAGAAGCTGAGAGCATGAATTAATTAATATTCACCGCTGTCCCTATTCACCTACCTGATATAGGGATCCCTCCCAGACCTGTGCTGTGTTGTGGTGGGAGATTCAAGTCCAAGAAATTACTATTTGAGGTGGGATTTGCTGTGTGGTTCAAGTGCATGATGCTATTGCGTGGGAAGGCCATCCAAGGATAGCGAGCCGCTTGGCCTGGAAAACTGAAGGAGTTGTAAACTGCTCGATGCTGTTGAAACTGTGGAAACCTCTGTGGCATGACTGGAAAGGTGCTACTGAGAGAGTTGGCATTTGTGGGTGCAGCAGGATGCAGGAATCCAGAACCTGGCCCTTTGGCAGTTGTAGTGTGTGGGGTAGGGTTCTGAAGAGATGTGGGTGAAAGGGAAGGTTGGTCTTGGACTGACAGTTCCTTCTCAATCAGGTCTGCTAAGGCTTTGCGGGTGATGTCAAAGGGATCAAACCCTAAGTCGTCCTCTTGCTGTTTGGAGGAACCAAACCCAAAAGCTGCTTGCCAGTCTGTGGAGGAGGATACTGGTATAGTTTCTGTTGAAGAAGAAAGGAACAGGATTTAGAACAAGAATTAGAAATCATTTTTCCATATAAAAGCTTCAGCCTGTGTATCTGACTGTGGTCTTTTATCTTCTATATAATACTACTTCATACGTTCCCCAATGACACCTTATTCATCAGCTTAGAATGCCATTTTCAGATCAAACTGTCATAGACTTCTACTAAAGGTGAAGTGCTAGAAGTAGGAAATAACACTTTTACTGCATAGCTGCACTGTTCTTGAACTATGGAAAAACCTTATACAGAAAGTATTTTCAGGAATAGTCCCAAGTAGAAAGACCAATGACCACTTGCTTAGAACCTTCTATACCCCACACTACTTAATGGAAGTGTGAACAAGCAGAGCATAAATAAGGCTGTTACTCAGTTCAATATTTTGCTTTCACTATTAAAATACTGTGCGAAAAAGATAAGCAGGATGTGCCCTCTCAAAAGGAAGAACCTCAGAGCAGTAGTTCAAAAAACAAAACCAATAAACAAGACCCACAAAAAATCCCCTACTATCTACCATTATGAAGAGAAACAAGACAAATTCTTAAGGAAACAATGATAAAACAAAAAAGAACTGCATTACAAGATACTGTTAAATATTTTGAGGCAGTATTGCAAAAAAAGTTATCAGAATTTGTCTTAATTTTCAGTTATTACTGCTTTTCATGATTGTGTTAAGTTAGCTATTCAAGTTCAGTGACTTCTGGTCTATCTTCACATTATTTTTCCTCAAAATTGTGGTCAAGCAACCTGCTAAGTACAGGGTAGCATCACTTGCACCATTAACTCCCTCTGCTGGTAGGGACCTGGTCTGCTGCTGTAAGAAGGTTCAGTATCCTCTCAGAGAAGAAATTGACACTTCTATTTTCACTCTAAAATCCATGAAGATAGATAGATAAAGAGTTGCTAGACCAACAAGAACTTGTCCTTTCGTTGTTTAAACCACTTGTCCTGTGGTTATTTAAACCACAAACATACAGTTTATATTAACTATGATCCTTACTACCTGGAACTTATCTCTCACTGCTACTTAATCCTCACAAAACTGGTGCACCAAGCGCCTTAGCAGAAAGGAATTTCCTTGGTAATAAGTATTGTTTACAAACAGAATTAAGATATCCAGAAGCAAGATGAACATCAAAAGATGACTAATCATTAAGTAAACTATGTAATATTATTTACATTCAATTTTTTTACTGATACTGTTTCATTTAATTTTCTAACAATTCCCTCAGAGTTATCCGTGAGCTCTTAAATACTGTTAACCATTTCCAAGACTATACCATTACAACTAAAACAATGTTTTGTGCATATGACAAGGTATTTCATAGGAGAGTACCTGAAAAATACAGGTACTCATCATCTTTGATCATCTTTCAGCTGATGAAATTTAACATGTCTGAATTTACAGAATCTCACCTCAAAGAGAAAGATGAGACAGCTTCAGATAACTATGCAGGATACTAAGAAGATTCTGAATTTTACACAACAGCTTCTGATATTAGAATTACAGAGTATCACATCAAAATATATTGATATCATGTATTTTCCCCCTTTCAAAAACCTGTAACACTAAATATTAAAGCATACATGTCACATCCTATGCATGTTGCTAGGAAAAACTAAAATAAGTACTCTGATAATTTAATCATGCAGCTTGAAAGCTCTTCAAAGTTTATTTAAGAAGAAACCCTTAAGTCAGTGCAATTCATCTGCAGTTAAGTGACAAATTTTAACCATTTGTAAGGTGGGAAAACACAGTATGAAACAAGTCTTAGAGTCTGAGGTTCTACAGAGTTTTAAGCTCTGTACAACTCTGTACAAGTTTTAAGCAACCGCAAAAGCAAGCAACACCCAACCATGTAACCTGTGGATGTACCTGACGTGAAAAGGCTCTGTGGTTCTGGTGCTGTGGGCCAGTCACTTGAAGTCTGTGGAGAGCTGGGGAATGGAGGAAGCCCACTAGGGATGGGGTTAGGGTGCCGGAAGTTGTCAGAGAAGAGTGACTGTGATTCTGTTACAGCCCCTTCAAAAGGAGACCTTGCACTGTGATTAGATGAACTGATGGGTATAACTGGATTGGGTTTTGTTAAACCAGGTGGTGGTGAAGGTGTGTCACTGTTTGTTATCTACAAACAGGAGAGAAAGAGAAAAATTAGGACATGAGTTTATATATTAAATATTCTTCTATTCTTCACTAACTCAGATGAAAAGTTTCCTCAAAGCTCCTGGCCACAAATAGTTTTGTTAATCTATAGCTCAGCACAAGGTCAAACAAAAAAATCAACTTAGCAATAGCATTTTTCAATTGTTTAAAATTATCACAGAACCAACTAGAGTGGGAAAAGATCATTGGAATCATTGAGTCCAACCTATAACTAAACACCACCTTGTCAACTAGACCATAGCACTAAGTGCCACTTCCATCTTTTCTTAAACACCTCCAGAGACTACACCACCTCCTGGGACAGCCCATTACAATGCCCAATTATGCTACACTTCAGAAAAAACTTGCTTCTCCAAATGCGAGTTGCACTAAGTCCTCAAACCCACTTGTTACTTTCAGAGCACTTATCTTTTTGTCTTACCTGTTGAGAGCTGTCACCATTTCCTATACTGAGTGAATCGGAAGGTTTATCAATAGGGCTGCAAAAGCGGGAGGGAAAAAGACAGTAAGGAACTCAAGTGTTTAACATGAAAAATCAACATTTGCTTTTGTAGTGGAAGAAAAGCCTTAAAATTAAGACAAAAATTAAAAAGTATGAATTAAGAAGGAAAAAAGTCCACTTATTTTTTATGAGAGTGCTTTTTTAATCATAAGCATTCCAAACATTTGTCATATACTGTAATACTTCTTTTCACCACTCTCCATCCTGCTTGCTGACTGCCTTAAGGAGAGTATTGAACATGTTCATAGCAGCTCTAAGCCACACAAAACCCTAGAACTCTATACTACGACAGTATATTGTAATAGTTAGTTCCATCTGTGATACTACTCTAAAGAAACTGGAAAATATCTATTTTCCAAACACACTGATTTTCAGTTTCCATACAAATCCTAAATAAATCTGGGAGAGATAAAACATTAAATTTAACGATTTGGTCTTGGTGGCAAGTTAAGCTTCCCACCAGCCTTTAAGACTGAGGTTTGAGATGACAGAAGGGGAAAAAACATAGTATAAAAAACTGCCAAAAACGAGGATAATATAAGATACAGCAGAAAACCACTTCAGAAAGCCATTCACTGCAAATTATGGTGACTTGGCTGAAATTATTCAAGATTCTTATAGGCATCTGTGAGTTGCCTCAATAATGCTAAATACCGCACTAATTAAATGATATTATTGAAGTTCATACTAAAATCTTTGCTTTGGAACTTCAAGGTACTCTTATTTTCATTTACCCATGAGAAAAGATGCACAAGCATCATGCTGCACAGGCCAATACACAGATTCTACAAGCAAGCATCAGAAGTAAGAACATGAATTTCAGTTCCACTAAGAGGCCACAACATGATGCAAGTTAAATTACAGTCAGGATGTTGAAAAATATACGTAACAATTTCTTTTAACTGGGTGCAGACTTCAGATTCTAGATACAGCTTGTATTCAAACAGCCCTTGTTGCTGCAAACTTTAATTACTGCATACAGCCATCTAGTAAGGTCAACTATTCATTTCTTCCACTTGTAATTTTTCCCCTCACTCCAAAATGAGTAATCGAAACCCAGAATTTTCCATTCTAAAATAAACGGTGTAAGAGTAATCATCAATACTTTTTTTTTGTGAAAAAAGAGCACTGATTTGAGTTAGTATCTCAAACAGATAAATTAAGCCAAGATACTTATGACTATAAAAGAAAAATCACTGAGTAACTCCAGTGAAGATTTACAAATATTCTCTACCTGGTGATCCAACAGCATGAATAATTTGAAACACACTGCTTTTGGTTACTAATTTCTAAATTCTTATAGCACAGAAGTCTGCTGTAGACTCTTCATTACACAATCAATTCCGACTGAAGAGCTGATATTCCAGTCAAATTCTTTTCCTACAGAGCTAACATTCACCATACTGCAGCTTAAAAAGCTGTGAGTAAGACAACTTTTACTCACAATCTAAATGATGAAAATATCTATTATACTTGAACCTGCCTAAGGAGCCTTTATCTGCAAGATAGACTTCCAGCCCTCCAAAATGAATAAGGCTCATTATCTATTGACTACAATATTTTTATTTACATTAAACACATTCTGTTCAGAAAAAAAAAGAACTGCACATCACTACTGCGATGCAATTCACAGGCTCTCTGATCGCTCCTCAGTGGGACTGCTATTTAGCCTAACAAGAAGGTACCACTTAGAACAACACTCTCCATTTTAATGCATTGGTTCAATATTGATTTAAAATGAAGACTGGCTACCTGATCAGCAGCACCACTACTTGAAACATAAGGGTTTACCTTGTTTTTTTTCCCATCCAACCTCTGAAGAAACCTAATGTTTATTACCTAAAGGGGTCCAGAAGAAACAAACCAGCATGACTATAGACTAAGACTGTAACTTCTAGTGATGCATAAGGTGGAAGAGGACACCAGTTCTACTCAAGAAGAGCATCAAAAAATAAAAAAATGTTGGTTGGTAATAAGAGATTATTGTAACCAGATGAGTTACTTCCTCTACACAAAGAAGACTCAGTTCAACCTGCTGCCTCTGTTGTCCCTCTGAGTGGTAACTGAGGAACCCTTTCCTCTGTGCTGTGTTTCTGCAACACAGCACTGGAAGGAAATGACAGATATTTTAGCCCTAACATTTTACTGAAGCTTTTCCAAGTGACAAGCCTCCTGATGTGCACCAAATAGCATGCTACTTTTGTGGAAGCTTCTGTACAGAAAAAAAGGAAGGGCTCAGCTCTGACTGGGACTGTGCAGCTGTACAAGCTGTTGATCCCCTGGTTATTCCGTTCTCCTCAGCCATTACCTGTACTGTCACTAACTAACTTTATGTTAGGATTCTCCTGCACAGTGTGCCAATCAGTCTTTTTAACATGGGCTACACTAAGCCCAGCTTTTTATGACCTGATCAGGATTTGTATCCAGCTCTCCAATCAGAGAGACTGAAGAATCATTCCCTCCACACCAATCAGTGAGAGAGAAAGCAAGCTATCTGAAGTACAAAAGGCAGCACAATTACCCGAAATCTGAGTCTGCACCATCTGGAGTCATGTGTTCTGGGTCTGTGCCATTTTCTAATATAGGAGGCGTTTTCCTGTGTTCCATTGTTAAACCGTTGGCCGATTTACTTGAACTCTGTAATGATGGCCAGGCATCTTTGTTATTACTGTTGGGTCTGGAAAAAGGCAAGAGTAAAATAAAAAAAAAAATAGAAGAGTTCAAGTTATGAAGAAAGTGTTTTAAAAATTGTAACCACTGGGGAAATAAATCTTTGTGCCAGACAATCTGTAAGAATAGATTTATCTGGATATTATTTTTCAGCTTTTAAAAGGTGACGACATAAAAAAATTAGTGGGATAGGTAGGGTAGAGAGAAAACCAGAGGGAATTCTGTTTTCTTTCCTGAATAGATAGCTGCTTTGCCAATCCTAAAGTCCAAACTTGCCCATTTGAAGGAGAGGAAAAAAATGTAAATAAAAATTAAAAATGCCATGAATAGTTCAAGTGTCCAGACTTCTGCATACCTCATTTAGAATTACTTGCTTTAGCCCATAACTTTTAAGTTCTGTAAGTCATGAGCTAAGTAATTATTTTTTTAATATATGTTTTATATTCCAGGTCCTATCAAGCCTGGCCACAACAGATGAAGTTTTATGTTTTACACCTACAGAGGAGTCCACAGCTTTACTAACAGACCATGAGACCAGCCAGGCAAATACACTGTTCAAGTTACTGCTCCCTTCATTTCTAGTCTAAAGTCATAATTACTTCCCTTTTTATAAAGCAATATTCAATTTAATTTTAGAGTGCACATTAGAACTGAAAAAGTTCAAGAGAGGACTCAAAGCCCAAAGTAAATAGTTACATTCTGTACAAATTTAAGCAAAATGGAATATAGTCTATAACCAAAAGTATTCAAATACAGTATTGCCTGTCAACGCTGCCATCTTATTATATAAGATCTTTTTTTGTGTTCTCAAGTTCTTCTACGTTACCTGTAGCTTTTTATTTGCTTCTATAAGGAGCTGGTTTTAGTGTCCAAGTCCTATCTTCATAAGAAAGCAGCTTTCATGAAAAAAACCACTTAACATATATATCCTTCCTGATGCTCCCTTACATTAGTATATTCCTATTACATGGTCCATTTACATCTTTAAGTCAATTTACTAATTTCACAGTCAGAATCTGGAAATTTCAGTAATTGCTTATAGCAACACAAATACTTCCTTACTTCTATTCAGATAACATTAGTAATAATAGCTCCCCTCAAATCTCAGTATTTTAAGATTTGCTATTCTGTATCCATCTTTTCTTAACTACATATACAATATGTACATAGATGAGTACCTTGATCTGATCTACAGACCTCATCTTGGCTTTGCTCACATTTGGACTAAGAGTTAGTGAGTTGATCAGATACAGAACATCAGGGAATGAAGTGAAAGCAGCAGAATACCTGCCATTTAACAATCTCATAGTACAAAAATTAAAATAAATTGATTGACAATTTTGATAATCTAGATTTTACTTAAATATTCAAATTTATGTTCACTGCAGTGCAAAGCCATCTCTGTACTAAAACAAACTTTAAAACTTTAAAATGCCAGTTAAAAGTGAGTCTTTCATCCAAGGAAAAAGGGAAAGAGAAACAAACTGGTGTGTGTTTTGAAGTGGAGGGTTTTGTGCATGTGGGTTTTTTTTTTTTGTTTTAGTTAAGTTCAGGCTGCATGTCTCTGAAGGTCTGTTCTGTAAAAGACCAGCATGTGTTTAATAATTGGTTCTTCTTGTAGCATAAGAAAATATTCATTTAATTCTTCAGAAAAATGCCACTAAGAAAATTGAAAAGTTTGATCTGTTTTAAATGTGGAATATATCTCAAATTTTAAGAGAACACAGACACCATGACTATCAAGTAACATAGCAGGAGATAAGTACACAGTCTGTCCCTAGGGGATTTTAACAGTTGTCTTCAGCAGGAAGAAAAGGTCTGCAAGTAGGACCTTTCAAATTAAAACAATTGTAAAAAACACTTATCAGAGTTTAACAAACTCTTTTCTACTACTGGATATTTATAATTAAGTATCCACTCCTTACAACTCAGCTTCTATTCCATTCTGTTATGAAGCAGAAATTCTGCTCCCCAGAAAAACAACCACTTTGGAGCTGTCAGAGGCTGTGACAAACCGCTAGAAATATGAATATCATATCAACGAATCCTACAACAACAATCCTACAAGAACCCAGTTTGGTAGAAACTGTGAAAGAACAATGTGCATTCATCAGTGCAAAAGCTCCGACAAAATATGTTCAAACCCCAGCTGCAGAAAATTGACTTTGCAATGCTAAAGGTGGTATCCAGGCATTAGCAAAGAACAGAGTCCAAGCTGTGATTATGTTGTTCAACTGACAAGAGAAATTACCTCCAGAAATTACCACTTGCTGCCTTTAGAGTAACATGCCATTTTTTTCTTTAAGTGCTGTATGTTAGCACCACAGACAAGCTAAGCGCCAACTCCTAATTGCTTCCTAAAGTCATAAAAGTTAGTTGCAGTTTCAGACAGTGCATTCTTCCCACAGTGGTGTAATTTATTTTGCTGGGATCTAATCAGGTTTCAAATTAAAATTATTTCAGATTTCAAACATAAAATAACCAATACGCAAGTTCAAGAAGTGGTATATTGCTTGCTGCACTTTACCTTTGAAGTCAATATTGAACCAGTGCCTGAGAAATAAGAAGCAGCTCTGTCCTTAAGAAAAAAGATCCCTCTGGAAGCCCTGAACACTTGCAGTCAAAGTGCAAATGAAACTGCCTCCAGAAATTAAAGAAAATAGTTCCAGTATACTAGCTGGAATACCAGTTGTCAGAATGGTATTCTGCTCATTCAAGACCCATTGATAGTATTTTAGATGCAGTACCCACTGTCTTGCTTAGATTGCCGTGCAGTGATGCTGCCACTGGCAAAGTATTGTCTAAAAAATTCAGTAGTGCATGAACTGGCACACAATACAAACCCTGAATACAAGGCCAAGGTTCATATGAAGTGCAATCTAACTTTCACATTCCGCTCTGCCCATCTCCTTTATCAAACTCCTACAAAAAGGAGTGGAAAAACTTGCCAACAGTTTTTATTTCTTTATCTTACATATGACATTTGAATGAATAATTTCCTCAGAATTTCATTTATCTTTGTGTAACTGTATACTCATATAGACAGAAATCTCTCCACAACTTACTGAACAAACTACATAAACAGAACATTATTTTAGCAAGCCATAAGTTATATCTGCAGTTACAACATAGCAAAAAATATATGGACTGCACTATAAATTATAATGTTAAAAAACATATTAAGGTTATAAGGTATCTCAGTTATAAAAATACAGACTGCATTCATAATGATACCATACCAAGGAAGTAGACATCTGGTCTTGAACAAATGCATTTGGTTTGCAAATATAAAATACAGGGTCTTCTTTCAGAATACATTCTTCTGAACTACTGATCCAAATGCAGAAACATGTTTCTTTCCTAAGACACACACTCTGTTTTAGAACAGTGGTGCACGTGTCCTGGTTCTGGCCAGGACAGGGTTAATTTTTGCAGTAGCCAGGAAGGGGCATGACTAGGACAATCAATTCCATACCACCCTAACTAATTTTCTGGGGAAAGGCTCTCTTATGGGTCAGCATAGCCTAGCAGAGGAAGTGGTCACTACTGCTGGGGGCTTCTGTGGGGTAAGCAATCACTTGTGAATCATTGGACTGTTTCATGTACCCTCAGTCATTTGTATTAGTGGTGGTACTGTTTTCTTATCTCACTGTTGTTTCCAGTAATTTGTTCTGATCTATACCTTCTGTGCCTCCAAATCTCCTCTCCTGCCTGGTACAGGGGAGGGTAAGGGGGAGGAATATGGAGCGGCTTCAGAGGGAACACTAAATTGGAGAATATCACTCCTAAACAATACGTCTCTCCACAGGAGAAAAAAAAAATCAGATTTTATCACATAATAGCTACTAAAAACAGCAGGCAATTTAGGGGAGCAAACAGGAATAAAAATCTTCTTTGGAATAACCAGAAAGAATAACCAGGCAGTCCAGCATCAGTACTTACGCATCGTACCTCTGCAGTGCTGTCACTTTGTTCTTGTTCTTGTCAACTGTACCCGTAGATAATTGGAGAAAGTTGGGGTTTAGTTTGTATAATTCTTGCAGTAGTTTCTGTTCATATTCCTGGTGCTTACCCGCCTAATGAAAGAGAAACTCACAATGAATGAATACTGGTATAATATATATATATTTATAGTTATAATTTTTTTAATATATATATAATATGCCCATATATATGTAGCCCAAAACTTAGTAGTTTAGCCTTTACAACTTATCAGTTCACTCCTGTCAAACTCAAAACAGTGCTTCTCTCTCAGCATAGATGTGATCTCAATGGCTCTAAAGCTTGCCTAGAAATCACTTGGATGTACCTATTTATAATTTTTTGATACTTCTAATGCAAAAAAGCACCTACAACCTTATTAGAACTTCCTCCACAGTTTTAATCAAGAGATTCACAAATATACAACAGAAATCACAAACAGAGACATCTCTAAGGCAGTCTTGCATTTCATATTTCAACTATTCTAAGCTTTTCAGAAGATAGGAAGGAACAAAGAGTTCCTCTGAAATAAAAAGTTCTTCCAAAATGAAAGTAATTTTATATTGGCTCAAAAAAACAGCTGAGGTGTATGACATGATAAGCAGCATATTCTAAGCAGTAACTGATAAATCATTCTTTTTAATAACTGAAATATTTAAATATTGTTTCAGCTAATTGAATAAATTAATTTCTTGCTTTCAGAAATTGTGGAGGTCCAATTCAACTCCAGAGTACTAGAATCTTTTAAGTGTAGGAAGAGAGTTTTTTTCAGTTTAGCTCGCAGATAACATTCTGTGGCTTAATATAAAAACAAAACCAGCAAGATCTACTCCTACTCCCAACACTTAAAGTAACATCTGAAATTCAAGATGAGCATTTGTGGTTTTTGTAGGTTGTTACAACACTCCATCCAAACTAAGAATTACTACTTCCAAGTTAAGTATTGTTATAGTTGAATCAAGATACAAAATACAACAGTGAATTTGAAGTTGTCAATAGCTTTTCTCTACTGTTTCCAGATACTAGAAGATGTCTCCTAGCAAAGGAAACAAGTGCCAAGATTTATGGTCAGGTCCTCTGAATCTTAAATCTGAAACACCAAAGTTATTATCTATCACATCTTCAATATTGATTTAGAAGCTCTCACACTACTTGTACATATAAAATTTAACTCTTTTTAACATTAATTAATTCCATGCTATTTTGTTGGAACAAGAATGGAATCCATGCACAGGCAATGTGGACACACCCCTAGAAAAATTTTATAACCTAAAAGAAAAATAGAACTTGGTGAGGTTTTTTTTTTTTTTTTGAAAATTAAGCATGAATACACAATATAGAAGAAAAAAAAAATAGTACTGTTGATGAACTACATTCCCTTATGGGTGCCTGTAGAAGGACAACTGTGTATCTCACTGGAATACTTCAGGTCAAACCCTATCAATGAGTCCATTCTTTTGCTACTTAATCCTCCAATTCTCCATTATTACTGATTGATCCTATCAGTAATCATACTACTGATTGATCCTAAATGTGTTCTTATGTAGTCAACTTATATACCTCTCAAGAAGAATTGAAACATCTGATGTATGCATCATCTTATCTACTTTGTCAGTGTCCACACCCAAGCTGCTACCTATAGTAGGAAAAAGTGTGGTTCTACAGTATGGCTCACCTAAATGCAAACCTTGAGATATTCTGCACCCTGGAAATGCTTCTTTCACCATCTACTATGACTGTAGCAACTAGGTTGATGCACAGATATGCACAATTAACAATTTGCAAACATTAAGCAGCTGACTAAGAAGAAACCTCTCTGGATCTCTCCAATTGCTTCAGTGACTAAAGACTGAATATCATGGCCAGGTACATCAGAGGTCAGTCTTAAGTTCATTCACTTGCCACACAAACACAAGAAAGAAAAGAGATTAAAATCCTCTATAGAAGCTTGCAGTAGCTGTATTTTATTTATAATGGACAACCCAGAGGCCAAACTTGGCATTTCCAACCCACCTCAAATTCCCAACTTCACTTTCCTAGACTTCCTGGAATTCTACCAATTCTTTTTAGTTTGCCACTATATTCAGATCTATTAATTATTTAACCTAGAATACAAATTCATCCATTGATTTGTTTTTTTTTAATTACAGAGTCAAAACCTGAAATAATGAACATTCAATCTCATTAAATGGACCTGGAAATTCACTGACACACAAATGCAGGAAAGCTGGCACACCAAAAGAACAATGTACTTAGCAGGTGTGTAATTTCCAATTACTTTTAAGAAAGCAATATGAAATTCAAAAGAAGTTTAAGCAAAATAACAAGGAACAGGGAAGAAATATTCATGTAAGTCACCAAGATGATGTAAAATCCTGAAGACTTCTGAAGAAACTCACAGATGAAAATTAAATCCTGACCAAGATACATAGTCTATCAATTTTAACTAGCAGTCAAGCCAGAGGATCGACAGTTTGTCATTGACTTCTACAAAAAGGGCTATAGGAAAGATTCTGTGAACTACAGGCTGCTAAGTAAACCTCCATCCATAGAAGTTCATGGATAAACACAAGCCACTGGGATTGAATCCATCTTTCATAAAGGGAAACCGTGCTTCACTAACATGAATTCTTCACAGAGTCAGTGAGCATAAATAGAGAGGCTCCACAAAACTTTAAAAGAACAACTTTTTGATAAGGTTTTACACTAATTATTTATTAATCTGCCACAGAAGAGAGTGTGAATTGAAGATGGCTCTAAATATAAGTCTTAGGGTGCAGAAGCAAGCAATGAGGACTGATGACTGGCATCAGTTCTATGCACCATCAGCATGCATGAGAAAGTTCTTTGCTGACAGTATCAAGCCTTTCGGGTAATAAACTGCCACACTGATAATGAGGAGCTCCAAAGGAACCCCAGAGAAAGTGGCAAGCAAGCAAATGATGGCAAATAAGCTTCACCGAGGACGTGTCAGACGACACAAGAAGGGAAAAGCAGTCTAGACCATAGTAACGCACTCCTGATCTGTGAACTGGCTGTTACAGCTCAGGAAAGAAGATGATGAGGTTACTGCAACAAACCTCTGAAACTGTTAGTTGATTATGCACTAGCCACAAAAGATGTGCTGGGCATCACTAAGAAGGCCACTTCAAATAAATGAACACAAAATTTAAAAAGCATGTATCACACTACACATAAAAGACTGAAAACTGATAAATTAAACTTGGCTTGCCACACATCATGCATCTGAACTGTCCATCTCAAGGAGGACACAGCTAGAAAATACAGAGAATGGCAACAGACACTGCATAAATGGAGCAACTGCTTTAAAAAGAAGTCTAAAAGACCAGAAACTAAGATTTGGAGAGAAAGCTGGGAGAGAATAGATCAAGTTTTGCCATATCACAAACGCAATGAGTAAGGTGAATAAGGAGTTTTGCTTTCAGCAAGCACTACAAAGCTAAGATCAAGGGACACTTGACTAAACTAACTAGTTTGCAGTTTAACACAGGCAAAAGAAAGCACTTCACAAACAGCTAGTGAATTTCTGTGGCTTGCTGCCACAAAAGACTAAAGTATCGACAGGTTCAAAATGGATTAAATAAAATCATGGCTGACAGGTCTATAAAAAAACTGAAGAGACTAGATGAGAACATACCCTCAAACATGTATATGTAACAAATCTAGGTGGTGGGAGAAATACAGGAAAACATACAGGGAAGGTGGCCTGCTTTGTCCTTGAATTTCTCCTTCTATTGCAATTATCTGCTGAAATCTTCAGAAATAATTTGTGGAAAGTATTTAATATATATGGACATTGTTCTCCAGCTTACATCAGTCTAACACAAAAAATTCTACTAGAACAAAATTTGTGCTGGCATTAAGAGTGGGGACCCTCTGCTCATGGACAGACCACATGCAAAAATGACAGCATGGATGCAAGGCTGGCATCTTGAGTTTAACAGCTTTACCACACCTCATGTAGGAGGATGGAAACACACCAAAAGACTTCAGAATGCACCACATTTGAGACAGTAAAGCTATCCATTTACTTGGTTCCCTACCCTAGACAATAAGCATTTTGATGTTGAAACAGTAAAAAACCCCCAGCATCATTTTTTTATGCACCATTATAGTAACCCTCAATGTTTTATTTGCAAATGATTTCTAAATGCTTCACAGGGTAGGAGGGTTACCTGGATTCAGACAGCATGGTCAGTCACAGAACAAGAGTCAATCCATGATAACTCTCCACACACACACCAATTTTACAATAAAACCCAGATCTGAACAAACTTCATTCACAGAAATCTATAATGACACTACCTTACTTTATTATGAAAAAAGGCAAAGCAGTTAGCTCAGGTTATTTGAATTCCTGGTTAAGAGTTTATCTTCATCTTTTTGCCTCATGAACGCTCACTGGACTTCCAGACTTTAGAACAGCATGCAATGAAAAAAATTGAACTAACTGCTCTTTGCAATATCCAGAACTGGTTAATCACCTTTTGGATTTCAAAATTCATTGCTGCCCTAACATTCAGCAAACACATTACACATATTAGGTTAAATCATAAATACTAAGACATACGTGGCACATTTCATGTGTTTTCCATGCACTACACTTACCTGCATTTCTTCTTTTGTGAAACTGGCTGCTTCATCACCTAGCTCATGTAGATACATGCAGTCTGGTTTTGGACACTGCATATTTTTTAGAAAATAACTGCAATATTTTGTTGTACCTAATGATGCCTGAAGGAAAAAAAAAAAAGTACTGGAGGTTAAAAATGCCTTTAATAATATAAGATGAAGTTATATCTAAAAAAATTACCTCAAGATTTGAAATTCTATCATAATGCATTTTTGATGCAGATGGAATAAAAAGTCCATTTGTAAGAGAAATATATTCTTGAGGATTAGATAATTAGGATGAATTTTTATTTTCATCCAACTTAAATAAATGCCTAAGTAAGAGCCTCATTAATATTTGCATAATCATAAGGAGACATGTAGCAGGGTCAGGAAATGAATAGTAGATAGATTTTCTATAGCCACCAATTTGGCCAAATCAGCCTGAATACCTGTTTACACAGACACCAAAAGGTGACTGATTTCCCAGGGAGCTTTTGAGAGGTGTGGTGTACAGACTACAGAAATGTTCTGTAAAAGCAAACAGTGAGTTTTCACACTCTACTATTACGCTATACAACAAAAAAAATACCACTATGAGCATGGGGAGGAGGTACACGGGTTTATCTCAAACTTTGTTTTAAGAAGTTACCTGCTAACCCACCAAAACACTACCTGCTGGATGCTCACTGAACTTCCATTTTGAGATTAATACCCGGAAAAGAAGTCAATTGTTGTTCAGCAATACAAGCATATCCATACAAACAAAACTGTATGCTAATCCCTGATATTAATGTTTTAGAATACATATGCAAGAATACATAAATATTACCACCTTAAGTGTTCTGCCGTCTACCACCACATTATTGACACACTGTATGGCTCTGAGGGCATCTTCTGACCGGATGTAGGTTACATATGCACTGGCACTGGGACCCTAGGAAGAAAACACACATTATTTACTTGTTTTTCTTTCCCCAGACAGATCTGATCATTAAGTCAACTTTTTAGCCACTCACTTCATAAACTGGTATATGCAGGGCTTGATGTTTTTAACAAGAAACTGACAAAAAAGGCAGAAGCCATAAAAACTTATATGTGATGCATGAAGACCAAAGAAAAGAGGAAATGCCATCAGTATGTTGCATTAATGTTCTAAAAATAGTTAAAAGACATATTATCCCCAAATGCAGATTATTGACTAAATGCCGTAGTGCTGCTTCTTTAACGTTTCTCGTCCTGTCTCCCAATTTTCAATCTTTCTACATTGCATTTTGTATCCAACTTCTAGAGTCTGGTTGGAAAATGCTCCAGTAACTTTACAGTAATTTGATTGTTGCAAAGCCTTTTTTTCTTTTTACACTCTTAACTATTGCTTAATCAGAAACAGGGAGCCCTAGAATCACTCCACACACATGTATTCCCTAAAGAAATTTAAAAAAATTACGAAGACCTCTGACTTACCTGTGAGCCTGCATATGATGTGCTGTTATTAATGACAACTTTATGTATTTTACCAAACTTCCCAAAATATTCTGGTCGTTTCAAAACCTAAAAGAAAAGAAAGTTCAAGTGGTATGCTTATAATTCATATAGAGGTGTATTTATTCTTCTGTGAATAAACAGCTAAAACCTTTAACTAATAAAAGCCAGATCTCTCCTAAAAGAAGAGCACAAAGATTTAGATTTGTTTTCCCACATAAAAACACAGTTACTTGCAATACAAAGCACGTTGTCACTGTAGAACTTTATTGACAAATACCCCACATTTCATGCTGTATTTAAAAAAATTCTTTCAGTACTCTGATTACCCAAATCCCATCCTGGCAAAATTTATCCCATTCAGCATAAGATATTCCCGGATATACCCGTTTTATAATTTGATTTAAAAAACAAAAATCACATTCATTCTCATTTCCCAATAACCATACACCTTAAGCTTGCATTCAGCTGTGTTAATTACTAGGTACAAAATGCTGAATCCTGACTGCCATGTCCCACACTCCAAAGAAAAAGGGAGTAAACCAATCAGCTCTAAATATCAAGTTTTCCAAAGACCAGACTAAGTAAAGGAAGACAATAAAAGAAAATTTCCAGGGACAAGAAAAAACATTTCAGAATCAGTATTATGTTGAAATGAATGAGTGATTATCACATCCGTAAAGGAAAAAAACACTCATCTTGCCCTTCCTGGAATCAGTTAGCACTAACACATCATTTAGGGACCCTGTGCAAAAAGAGAACATCACCAGCCTATTAAGCAATTCTGCTGCACAACCATTACCTGTGTGCCAATGAAACTGGCAGCATGTTTGACACATTTATACCAAATGCCTTTTTTCCCATTTCTGTGACAGAAGAAGGTACAGAAGTACTAACTACTCAGGCTGAAGCTAGACAAAATAAGGTCATTTCTAGTTCTAGATAATAACTTGAGAGGTTATAAAGGAAGATTTGTTTCCTCTGCTCCATCTTCATCTCCATCTTCATATTAGCATTGGATAGTGTAGGTGAACTGTACTGACCCAAGAACTAAACTACTGCTCTCCCTTCCCAAGCGAGAATCGATGCCTTCAGGAACAGCATTACACTTGGAACATCCCAAAGAGCAACAGAGTATGTTGTATAGATAATCAATGATTCACTGCTCTCTTGTGACTGCTATTCATTTGGTCTACACCCTCTTGAAACATAGTACACCCACCCTGAAGACATCACTCCAGAAGAGAATGACAATCCTAAAGAAACTTCCCTTTTACCTAAGCATATTACAGATTATACTCCTGGTACAGTATGACAGCATAGCCTTCATAATTCTCCTAAGAGCATGTCAAGAAGACATGCTCTACTCCATTATGATCCACAGACCTATTTCCAGAAACAGCTCATAGCAGCCAAGCTCCCATTCCAAATAATCTCAATTTATGAAGAAGTTTTTTGACTGCTTAAGTGGAAAACTTGAATATATTGTATACTTTTTTCAGCTCATCTCTCTTACGCCAGGTTTCTTGAAGATCAAGTCACCTTATGCTATATGCAACATTCAGCAAGTACACCCTATTTTCTGGTATGTCATTGAGAATACTGCTACCAGTACAGCTAGTCCAGCACATCCCCACCCCCCAAATAAATCCTTTCCTAGTTACTTCAAGTATTCAGCATAAAATTATCTGAGGTGAAAAAAAATTCAACTGTATTTACTACTATTTCTCTTAATTACAAATCCTCCATCTGGCCAAAGAAATTAAATTTCAATAATGAATTCATATTGCATTTTTCAATGATAAATAGCCCCAAGCCAGTGCTGACAGTTGCTTGCAAATACTTGTTGTTATATTTCAGTACTTACTGAAGTGTTATATACCAGATCAGTTTTAACTTGATCTTTTCCCTTCTTATCCTTCCTTTTTTTCTCCTTCACTAAAAGCAGCTTTTTACATTTGTTCTTTACCTGTCTACCAAAATACAGACCATACTCTGATATATCACAGCCACTTCTGTTTGAGACTTCTCCAGATAATTTAGTCTGATACAGTGAACTTAATCTGGCACTGTAATTTTGAAGACATCTGTGTTATCCATATTCTAATTCAAGATATTTTATGCATTAGCATTTACTCCATTGGCCACCTGCACCTATGACTGATGATGAAAGAAAATAAAGCCTTTTAAATATAATCAGTTTTTTTCAAATGAAAACTTTCATTTTGATGATGCAGAGTAGTAGGCTAACTTTAGAAAAAGAGTCTTCCTCTTATTAGCTTTTTCCCAAGGACATAAATCTTATGGTTCTTGGAAGTATATACTTCCAAGTGTTAGCTTTTTTCTTCTGTCACTACAGGTTTGTGTGATACTGTATATCAGTTCTTTGTAATCCAACCAAGCTCCCATTTTAGAATTGGTGATTCACAACATAGCTGTATAGTGCCATCAGATCCAACCTAGGAAAATAAGTACCTGAAAAGTCTTTATGCTTATTTTTAGCTTAAAACCAAGCTCCCATTATTAAACAAAGAACAACTCCCTCTCCCACACCCCCCGCCCCCCAAAAAAAACCCAACTAAATTACAGAGCAGATGTTTTACTCCCTAAAACAGAGACAAGGACTTATTGAGGTTATTATGGAGCAGGAAGTGAAGTTCCCTTAAGAAGTGAGGTCTGATACAGCAGTGAACCTTCTCAACACATATCCTTCAAGGAAACACAAGGGTATTCCAATGTTTCATGGCAGCAAGTAAAGAGCGAGATCTGAAAGTGTGAACTGCTCACCTCTGGATCTGCTAGGCGCTGAGATAGCCCTACCACGAAGACAAGGTTCTTTTGTACAACCCGTACACTGGCCAAATGTTTGCGATTCTCTGATATCTTCTGTTTCCTCTCATTTTGTTTCTGTTTCTTTTCATTTTTTATCCTCTGCAGCTCTTCCTGGGAGAGTGGTTTGTACACTGCTGGATCTTCTGGATATGGCTAAACATAACAAACAGCATTAAAACAAATTCATATAAGAAACTACACCTTTGAAAACCATTAATCACTATGTTTTAATGCAAAAATTTCTTTATTATACTGATCTGATTACTACAGCCACCCTCATTATAGAGGCATACTCAGCTCTTTGGTAAAGGTAAGCTTTGCTTGTTGCATATTTTCATGGAATTCTTCTATTTATAGACATATTGATTGGGTAACAACCACATTCTAACCCATCTACCTAGTCAATTTGGTAACATTACCAAGCAGCTACAACATGACAGCCAACACATCGTGCTATAATTTCGTTATCAAGAGCTTAGTGTAAGAAGAATGAAAGCATGCACTTTTTATATATTTCTGATACAGGTCTGGGTACTTAAATATACTTAAATATCTTCAGTACATTTAAGTATTTCTGAGGTAAGAAATTAAAATACAAATGTAGTTTCAGTAGTCCACTAAGTTCAAGACAGTAACATCATCATACCACTCAAAGTTTACATGGTTCATTTTTAGTGAAGAGACAAATTTCAATGCAATTAATGACAAGTATTCTTGCCATGCTTATGTACCAGTTTGAAATTTGGTCTCTCCCTCCCTACAGGTAATTCCCCAAACACATATCTAACACTGTATATTTTAATCTCAAAAGAATACAAGTATCCTCAGAGTTACCTAGAAAGACTGCTCTATTCATGCTATAAATGTACTATTTTAGCTAGGTCTTGCAGACTACAGTGCACTGTCCTCTGCCCCAGATTATTCCTCAACTCAGTCCCACATTCCTTACCTGTCCCAGTTTTTTCAGATTGAAAAGTCAGATTTCACATTGTACACAGAAAGCAATGCTAAGCACAAAAACAAGTACATAAAATGTATCTCAAACAAAAAGAAGAGTTTCTAAACACCAAGAAGTAAAAAATTAGAAGAATATGGGAGATGTGAATTAAGACAAGACTTAAGACAAAGAATCTAAGCTCAAGCTCACCAGTATGTTGAACTAAGGTCTTTGCTTGTACTACCATAACCAAAAGTTTCAGTGTGCAAGTCCAACAAAAATAAATTTAACTTTTTTCCTGACTGTCCTGTGTTAATGACAAGAGTACAAAACTAGCTGTCATACTAAATAACCTGAGAAAAATATATAGCAGATGAAAATGTTTAGGTTAAAAGCATATATTCCTCATACTCACATGATGTTACTCAAAGAGCCACCAAGTGCTCAGACCTGAAAGTCTTCTGAGTACATCCCCAAACAAATCAAGATCCATTTTTCAGTTTAAAGTTCAGCACTGCTATGCTACATGTGAGATATGTTCTGCAAATACACTACAGTTGACTTGAGCAGATGGCATCTCACAGTCAAACAGCAAGTCCTCTGGAACATGTTTAAGTATCACAAAGGAATTTAAAGTGTAAGATACTTTTGCAGTAGTTGAAGATGTCCTTAACAATAAGGACTCAAGTTCCCTTGAAGAACACTCAAAACCATAACATTTCTCAAAAAGATATTCAGTATTACTCTGATTTGTTACTCAGTTAACTCAGAGTTAACACTGAACATGTTATATAGATTTTGGAATGCACTTCATGAACACCAACGGCCAACTAGTAAGGTCACTTAAGATTTGCTATAGCAAATTATTATCTTGTGTTTTAACACATCTACATATGAGGACTTCGGAGATGCAGAATAATTTTACACTTAATGAGCTTCTCAAAATCTGTATTAGTCAATCATGTAAACTAAAGAATAAAAATGTTGGGCTTTTACAGGAAAGAAGGATGACTCAGGGCAAAGAGTGAGTTATCTCGCTTATCAGTGATTTCAGGTAGGAATGGGAAGAAAAGTGCACCAGTATAACAGATATAGTTCCAAAACTATGGCTTGCCCTACATCAAGTGATGTCCTGTCCACAATCCATTCTTTCAAAGATTAATTCCTACTCCACATCCCATACTATCAAGGCAGAACTTGCAAGAGTGCCACTCTCTGGTTCCAGGCAAGAAATGCATTAAAGGTTTTCAGCAGATTCAGTAAGGCTCCTGAAGATCCAAGGAAACTACAGCAAACAGTGCCAACATTCATCAACTTCTTTCTTGCCAAGTCCAGCCACATTCAGAGCATATTCTCAAGTGAGTAGCAAGTCAGACATGATATTTCTCTGTACAGCTATTTGCTGCTGGAGGTCCTGAACATCATTCAAGAAACATTCTGGGTAGCTCAAGCATAACCCTGAACAGAACATTTATATGTTCAAACAGTAGTTTTTATTTCTACAGGAAAGCATAAAAACTCCTAGTAGGAACACAACTAGGCAGCAGCTTCAGAATCAGGGAAAGAGAAATATCTCCATCTCAGCAGAAAGCTTGAGGCTAGCAAAATAGGAACTTCAGTCAGTAAGTAGCAGCAGTAATTGGTGTGCTATCATGGATAACCACACTTGTTTGATCAACAGAATCTTCCAAAGTTCTCACTAGATACTGTAGACCTGTATTAAATACATGTTTTATATGTGTATCACTCATATGATATGCTTATAATGCTCCAAAGGAATAGAAATCGTTTGATATATTGACTTGTAGGACCTGTAAATGAATCTGCACACATCTCTTGAATCCCAAGAAGAACCCAAACACAACTGAGGGGTAGATGATTTTCCTAGCTATGTATCACATGTGGCATAATAACAAATTAGGAGATATTGCACATTTAAAGAGGGTGGAAGGCCAATAAGCACAGTATCAACATTTCAGAAACTAATTCTAAAAAAATACTATTAGAAACCATTTTCCTTTCAAATCAGGGACAAAATCAGTTTACAGATAGGGAAATAAATTAGTTCATCTTCAGAGTCATTGCTTCCCACAATGCTGAAGTTCACAAACTTTGATTATGTTTCAACTACAAACAGGTACATGCACTGCAGACTGCTGGAACAAGTCTCTGAAAGCCAAGCAAGGTGGATTGACAGCTGGTGTACTTCACAGCACCATTTGGTATGTTGTTTATGCTGTCTAACCCTACAAATCAGAAGCAGAGAGAGGACTATATATATCAGAAGCTCTCAGGTCTTTCAACAACTAAAGTGGAAATGCTACTGACATGCCCACATCTTTTTTAAAAACAATGTATTTTCTTTACATACTCTCTCTAATGCCTTAGCTGACAAAGGATTTGAAATCCAAACAAAGTAGCTATCTCTAGTGGTATCAGCATTGACGTATTTTCAGATGCAAGATTTTAGGAGATATCAACATCACTGATTCACTAAGTTTAGCTGACACCTTTAATTTAAGTTATACCAATGCTTTTCAGAAAAAAACACCGAGGCTCCCCAAACAAGTGTTCTATTATGGAATATAACCAAATTTTCTTTACACTAAGTGAAATGTAGTCCCTACAAGAACATCACCAAAAGTTCGAATTTCTCTCTTGAAGTCTTTGTTTATCTAATCAGAGATGGCCCTTGATGAATTCTCCATCTTCCTGACTAATTTTGTCTTGTTATTTCAGTTTTGTTTCATTTCACACTTTTTTTTCCCCATTTCCCATTTGTTGAAAGCTGAGCTGTGATTTATCAAGCACTTTGGTTTTGTCATTCCCAGGTAGGTCACATTCCTTCCACAGAATGGATGCACCAACATTTCTGTTATACTTGTTGTCTTGCTACCAAGTAGGTCCTGAAACAAGAGAAACAATGGAAGTCAATAGGGTTTATGCACAGTATACACCATTATACTTACATTTTTTAAAAAAGCAATTTCCTATCCATTTCAAAATATCAATTGTTACACCAAACTACTCAGCTGTGGGATTAAAAGCATAGGAGGAAACACTGATATGTGGAGACTGTGCATTGAGACTAAGTGTTCCTTTTACACAGAAGTACTAGGAGAAACATGGACAAAGCATGTTAATTTCTTGATCATACATCTAGCAGTATGCTATTTTCCTCCATCTCTAACACAAAGTGCTAGATCTCTCATAGGAGAAATTTCACTATGTCAAGGAACTGGAGAAAAAGCCAAAGCCACGCCACAGGAACAACTGTATATCAAAATGATATTATTTGGTGGCAGAGCAAAGTACTCAAACATGAACAAGCTAGGCATTTTTATTGCTGGATTTACAAAGTGCAGGAACTGACACTAAGGGCTGAGAGTGGCATGCTCTAATTAAGCAATTGAGATGGTATGTATTATTCACATGACAAGCAGGACTTAAAATGCTGAATTGTACAGAAAGGATAATAGAAATATCACTGCAAAGACAAAAATCACTGACGTTACAATCGGAACCAGCAAGTCTGCTGACCTGCAAACCAGCATTTGGCTACAGAAATCTCTTCTGAAGACAGCATACTTTTATTCTAACTTGTCTAGTTAGCAGCTATTTTATTCACAGATAAAAAAAATCAATTAACTGCAAGAAACAGAAAGCCTTGCTTAGTATCTTACAACTGGCTACACCTACAATTCTGAAGGGCACCAGGAACCCAAAGCCAGACGGTTCCATATTTTTTTTTGAAATAGGTATTTTTGGAGTTAGAAATTGTTTATATTTAATTTATTATTTCTCTAGAAATAAGACTATTTTCCAAGTCTATTTCAGAAGATTCAAATGAAGCTTATCAAGTTTTTAATATGTTAATATTAAGATGTACCAGTTTCCAACCAGCATTTAAGTTTAATTTGCACTAATTCACACTTTGAACCTTGCTAAAGTAAATGTTTGTGTACTACTATTATTCACAGGAGGAAACTTAAGGCAGCCTAAATCAATTGACTGCAACCACATGAACATATTCTGCATGTGCAGATAGATATTAAGCTATATAACAGTTCAAACATGTAGAAGTACTCCCTCCTGGGCAGAAGAAACCACAAGCTAACATCTTTTCAGTTAGAAGTGAATTAAAGAAGCTTAGGAAGATAATGATATGTATGCAATGCACAGTTCAATGCACAGTTAAGATCTAATAGCATAGGTGCCACTACAGCACTTAGCCAAGCTATTTTATTACAGACTTCTCCAAAATCACCCCCAAACACCTCAACCTAAACCCCTGGACAGGGAACTTGTTCACTGCTCCTCTCCATCGATTAGTGCTCAAATTACTGGGTAAGTCACACTGCATTTAAGAACATTGGCATAAACAGTAAATTTCTATTATAATTGTAAATAACATACTCATCCTTGGTTTAATATATGTTTATCTGCAGTCCATTTCACAATAAGTATCCTGCACTGCTATACTCATCCTAATAATATGGCATACCTGTCAAAACCATTGTACCTACTATAAACTTTCCTGCTAAAATTTTGTTGAAGCACCTTCTGTGCTTCAGCATGTGAAGTGGCCACAATCAATGTACACCATAGTAGTTACAAATGGAAAAATGCTCAGATCTCTCCCCAGAAGCCTTACTATGCACAGACAGGGACTACTTAGGCACACTGAACACAAATACACATACCTGGTTTCTTCTGCCCAGCACACTTCAAAAGATGGCATCTTTGCTTATTTAGTGTTGCAATTCTGTGGCTCAAGAGAATTTATTCCCAAGATCCTGGTGTGGTCTCTGCATCACAAGGTCTTTGTCTATGCCATGAAAGAAATGCCCTCCTCAGCCAGCCTTCTTCATGCCAACCTCTTATAATCCAGCAATATAGCTCCAAATCCACTCAAGAATATCTTGCAGTCCATGAATGACGTATCAACATAATCCTCATCTGTTATGAAAGATGTCACCTTTCTCTCCAGGAATGGCCAGTATGTTTCACTCCAGTTGTAGCACTTACTTGAGGTTTTCTCATTAAAAAGTTTTTCTGAGCAAACTGTATCCAATTAGGCAGATTTGCATATCCAACAATAGGGCAGAGTATTCCACATTTAAGAGTTCAGTATATTTCAAAGAATTTAGACACCCAAAACCAGTGAATAGCATGCTGTTTCCGTGATGCTTCAAATATATTTCACAAACTTCGAATAACAAATAGGTAAATATAGGGTAACAAATCCAGGAAAACAAAGCAACTTAGGCAAGGAAATCCCAGAAATCTCATGCTGTATCAGAAGAGTAGAAATTTTCTTGTCCTATAGGAAATTACTATACATCACGTGTCATCTACAGCAGGTATCCCAAGTGGAGAATTACTTGGCTGATGACATGTGGATCTTCCTTGCAGAACACAGAGCTCAAATATTGCAGCAAACTTACAGAACTTTTAAACAAACTTGTTGCTGTGGGAGAGCCTTCAGGCTTGCAGAGGCATCCAAACACAGGTGAACAGTAGCAGCTCTAGTGTAGCCAAAGCCCAAAAGAGCAGCAAGAAAATATTACTGGAAGTGCTTATAAAATACTGTGGCAGTGAATAAAGATAGTGAGACCAAGTAAGATTACTTGGGGTCTGAAAATGAAGCTGTAACATGAGACAGGAAGACAAGAGAGGCATCAACTAGGGACACGATCATTATTAAATAGTAGGAGAACAAGATGACATAAGCAGCTGCAACTACGAGAAAGGCCAGGCAAGAAAGTTACAGTCAAGGGAAGTCATTAAAGGCAAGAAGATACTGAAAAGGAATTTTATTAAACACTGAAGATAAGGAAATAATGAGTTTAAAGAAAACACTAGAAGGAGAAATAAAATAATTCAAAGGAAATAACAGGCAACTTGGTGAAGCTGAGGTTTACAGCTGTGGCCAATCAAATAGGCCAGACATCAAGACAGGGAAGTATCAAGTACTACCTTCAAGCATTTGGCAGCAAGATCAGAATACTACACAGTCTAGATTTTGAAATGGTTCAAAATTTAACACCACTGGATAGGACCCACAAAAATGTGAATTAAAAGCCCCAGTGCCACAAACAAAACAAGCAGCTACTTTATAAACTTGGCTCTCAATCAGCTCTGTCAGTTTAGCTGAACATTAGCTCCCAGAAAACCCGACGCTGGAATCCTCACTATTCTTCCTGAAAAAGACTTGCTAATGCATGAGCACCCCAATTCACAGGATTTTTATTTTTGGCAGTTTTCTCAGCATCAGCATGCCTTGGTTCTGATCCATAGCTTCCCCTATCACTCCAGTTCTGAATTTAATAAACCAAGACCAGCAATTTTGTAACAGCTTCAATACATACGCAGACAGAATCTGAAGGATACAACACCTCACCCTTGATCTAGACCATAATTACATTATTGTTTCCGTCAAGGAAAAGGATATCTTTGGTACCAACACATACAAAGGCCTTGTGAAATATGCAAGACAAGTCGCTGTTCCAGGGATTTACCTTTCTGCAAGCAGGACAAAGTCCATTCTCATCAGTGCGAATACGATGCCAACAGAAACGACAGATTTGGTACCCACAGGTGCAAGGGAAGAAATTGATGTCATCAATTTCTAGAGGCTCCATGCAAAGAGGGCATTCCACAGGGTCTTCCTTAGCGTCAGGGCTGCGAGACATCTTTATATGTTCGCAGAGCAGCAAAAGTTTATAATAACTTAATAGACCAAGAAGGTCAGCACTTGAAGGTCTGCAAGAGAGAAACAAAAAATGTTATTAAATTTGTTGACAACTTTTCTGTTGTATCTTTTGACATTTCAGGTTTTCTTCATCACTTTTCTTCTCCCCACACAAGTTACCTACTAAAACGCAAGTTTCTGCCAAATCAACTCGATTGTTTTTTCCTACTTATGAGCCTCACAAATAATATGAAAGATGGTACTGGTGATGCACCTTCCCCAACTGGAGAGACAAGCACTCTGGCAGTTCACTAGCCTGTTTGGGTTTCAAAATGTAGACCGTAAAGAAATCAGCATACTCCATACACTGTTGTATGCTATGTATGTTAACCTCTTTTAACTATTGCTCTCTTGAAGTCCTTTACAAATCCTAAATCAAATCCCTGAATGCAGGACAATGTTTACGATCAATTTATTCTTTTGCTCAGAGACTTAGAACAATGAGATTTGCAGTAACATTTAGGTCATCCATTCAGTCTTTTGAGTAAGTTATAGAATTAACAAACAAAAACAAGGAAAGCTCCTTACTCAGGATAATTTGTTTTGTTTGTCTATCTCATTGTTTTGGTCCAGGGACTGACCTGAGATTATCTTCAGGACTACTGCATTAGCCATGATTTTTCAGGTACATCTTTCTACATGCAAACTTCCATCCAAGTCAGTTACCCTTTTCATCAGCACTCAATTCACACCAAAGCCAAAATAGACACAATATGGTTGAAAAAACTCAAGTTATAATTTGGAGTGTAGCCACAAGAAGGTATTTCTGAACAAGAATTTTGAAGAAGGCCAATATTCAAGTCACTATTTTCTTAACTGATTTCCTGAACTCAGCCATTTGAGTATGCTTCTACTCTCAGTGTAAGGATGCAGCACAGGAAATTTACTTTCAGACTCAAAACAAGACACTTGGAGTCACCACTGAGAAAATTAATTTGCGTGTTTTCTTCTTACTTCTTTGAAGTGCCGCTCTGGATATATGAAATTGTATCCAATATCAACAAGCTGTCTCCATCTCCTGCATGAGATATGCATGTAGATGGGGCAGAAATCAAGAGCAGCAGTAAAATTTTTATGTGGACCTTTGGAAGAAAAATAAAAGGAAAAAATGAACAACAACTAAAAGCCCGTTGAAAAATACTGAACAGACATGACCGGAATTGACAGCTGGATGATCATACTAGCTCTAATGAACTATACCACTTCTTTAGAAATAAGTGAACTCTTAAGTTTTTAAAATCCAGAATTCTTTTTGCCATCACATTTTCCCCAAAACATTAGTAATTGAATTATAATTTGAACCTCACACACAATCTGGAAAACCCCTCTACTCTCCCAAGAGGTTTTCTGCTTCATTTCTAACCAAAAGCTACTGGATTGTGTTCTATCCAATATTTCTCTGGGCTTTTATGAGCAAATCCAGAAAACAATTCTCACACACCTCTGCCTAAAGAAGAGTGACATTTAATTCTGTCCCTGGAAATAAGATGACTGAATATTGTGAAATCAAACCCTTGCTCACAGATTTCGGGATGGTCTGATGTTAGCCTTACATAGCATTGATTTGATACTTGATTTGATACCACCCCACCCCCCCCCAAAAAAAAAAAAGAAAAACCAAACAACTGGTTATATTTTGATCTTCCTCATCCCATATCGTACTTTCTTGCATGACATCTATCTGAAAAAGACCAAGAGGTTCCAGCTCAAGTTGGAGCCCCCCACCATACAGGATTGGATTCATCTAGCATCAGTCTGCAATACTTGTGCCTGTCTGCACACCATTTCAGTGACAAGCAGCCAGGAAAGAACCCTGAGGAAGAAAAACCACACATGCATGCAACCAAAGCACCGACCAAATACACAGCAGAGAGCACATAGCTCTGTGTGGGAATGGCTGCATTGTCACCACGTTAACCTGCAATCACAGGCTGATAACAGAAGACCAGACTACCTGCAATTCCAACTAGTTTGTTAGGCAGTATATCCTCCAAGCACAAAGTGTACTTCTGATAAACATATACCGCTGTCCTTGAGAGAAAAAGGTCCACCAGATGACCACAAAAAAGTAAGGATGAGAGAACAACTATTACATGCTCTAAGTGTCACTTCTCTATATAGTATGCACTAGCAACAACACTGTCCTTCCTCTTTCCGACCATCACAATGACTAAAATCAAACAGTTAAACTACTATGATAATACAGCAGCTTTCATTATCTATGCTTTCATTCATGGTATAGTCACAATCATTTTGACAATCTCAAAAGCAGGTTCTGGAAGTTTACCAGTGTTTGCTATAAAGAACACTAGCAAAGAACTACAAAGAACTGACCTGAAGGGAAAAAAGGATTCGTTTGTCTGGGAGCTTTGTTTTAAAGAACACATCCCCACTGGCTGAAAAATGGGAGGGACTTTTAAAAGGCCCCAAAACATCATTTAAGTGGTTATTAGGCAGATAACACACACTTTTACAGTAGCCTGTAAACATTTCATGTAAGCTTTTCACAATTGTATAGCAGCAAAATCATAACAACACAAAAGTGACTTTAAACCAAAGCATGGGATAAACTTAACAGATTTTGTTCAGTTTGGCTTTGGATTTAACTTTGTCACAGATCTCCCAATAACAGGTCAGTAAGCACATAGCGTATTTCCTTCTGCTTCATACTCATTCCACCACATGCTCAGCAGCTCTGAGCCTATTGAAACACACTTAAGTAAAGCTATACTAGTGCTAGTGAAACTGTAGTTAAAAGAGAAGTTTCATCACTACAGTAAAATTACTGAAATTACTTCAGAAGTTATTATTTGGAATCTCCACTAAGAAATGTCATCAGTTCATGTGGAAAAAAAACATTACATATTAGCTAGTGCCTCTGGGATATGCAGATGAGCTCTAACAAAACTGCAACATAATTAACATTTATGAGTTAAGTTAACACTAAGAGTTCAGCAGCTGCTAGCAATAATGTCAATAGCTTGCTTCAGTCAGCAAATGGCCTGTTATTTTAAAAGAAGGAGTAAGGAGCAGCTGTGTGCCATGTTTCTTGAAACTGAGGAAATATTTATTTACTTGGACACAGACCATTCAAGCATCCCATTTAGAGACTCTCCACTGAAGTGTGTCTCCATTTCATACCAGGATTTGTGTCTGAAATCTGCAGAAATCTTCATGGAACAGTGCTTGTTGTGGTTTTTTTTTTGTTTTGTTTTGTTTTGTTTTTTTTTTTCCCCAAAACTGGAATAACACGCAGAGTAAAGCATCAAAAATCATTTCCGTATATAGTTCATGCACTACGAGGAAACACAGAGTAACTAGCCAGCTCTAAGACTATTCCAAACAATTCCAGATTAACAGCTCAGGAAAACTAATGCAGCAATAGCAAAAAACAAAAGGCAGTATTACATGTTGTGCTTGATCCAGAGTATTTTGTCTTTGGGATCAAGTTCAAAGAGATTCTACTAATCTCACCTCAGGAGAAGAAAAGGACGAAGATTGTGCACATCTACACATGCTTTACAAGCAGATAGAATTTGTACATACATATTATCCAAAATGCTAATGACTGAAGTCAAACATGGCTCCAACAGCTCCATATCCAGTTTACAGGACACTATGTCAAAACATTCACACAGAGATGAAGCAGAAGTAGACAATGTCCAGCAGCATACTTTAGGTGTAGCGATTTTGTCAAAAGTAAATACAGAAATATGAAGTTGCATGCTTTATCCCTTCTACCATACCAACTAATAAGTTCTTTTCCAAACAAATACAGAACAGAAAAATTTTTATTAATTTTAAGTGCTTACTTAGCAGGTGACAGCTGTCTCTAATCAGCTTCACCAAACAATTGTTACTCCTGATAAAATCCTCTGGACTTCACAGCTGAGGAAAAAGTGATCCTACTATTTCAGGGTACTCACCTAAACACAACTTGAATTCTAATATACCTGGTGATTTCAGCCCATTTAGGATGCAGATGCTTGTTGTCTTTCTCCTTCACACTTGAGGTGAGCAAGTTTAACTTCCAGAAGTTTGTCTTCCGAATTCAATTTTAAAAAAAGGAGGAGAGGAGGCAGGGGAAAAAAATAAGCTTATTATGCCTTCTTTTCCTAATAAGTTTGAGACTTGGCACACACTCCTCATCTCTCCAATGTAGACATGAGAACATGCAGCAGTTCATTTTAGTAAACACATCCTTTAAGTTCTCCTCCAGGAGGGCAACTAGCTCCAGGGAATACAGATACCTTCTCACAGAGTGGAGTGAATCCAGCCTTACTACTTGCTTTAAGAAAACACAAGTGTCAGACAAAAGTTCTCAAAACCTCAGTAAAGATTCACATCCCAGAAATTATTTGGAGACTTAGGGCCTCTTGAAGGAAACAAAATCCAGACATGCATTAGCTAATGTTTCACTTAAAGTTCAAACATACCTGACACTTGAAGTGAAACAGGTCGGAGTCTATGCACTGAACCTTTAGAAAGGGCTCATTAAACTTATGCAAACAGAAACCCATGGTTTTTTTCATGGCCTTGTATCTCTTGAAACTCATCAGCCATGGGAAGTCTCAAAACCTCAGTGTATGTAGATGCTTGCCTGCACAATGCTACTGGGAAGCAAGACCCCTGCTCCCACTCTGCTGAACGATCACTTCCCTTTCTACGCTTGACCTCCCTGTTGATCCACATACAAGCTGGAGAGAGAAAGCTAAGCAGACTACAGACAGGAACAAAAATGGGTTATCCCTTCCTTGAAGCAGGGGAGAATCAGCAGTTCTGTCAGCACAGCACTCTCCTTCTGGCCAGCTTTGCCAGGGGCCAACGTTTAAATTGGCCAAGGCACATTTAAGACAACCTGCTTCCACTAGTGACTGCTGGAAGGAAAACATACACCTTCTTCAGACTGCAAGTAAGAAAGGCTATCACTTCATTGCATTGCAGTGATCACTTGAGCTTCACATTAAAACCTTTCATAGGCACACTACAAAGAAAACCCCATTTTTATGGATTTAAGCACACAGAACTCAGGGAGATTCGGTGAGTTAGTAGATAATCCATATGACAGAAAGTTCACATATGCACATACCAAATCCTTGCAACAGACACAAGACCAGCTGGTTTTCTTGAAGTCATACACACAATTCAGAAGAAATCTATGAAACTTCCACAGAACTTGCCATCTCTTTGACATGCTACCCTGCATTTGCCTGTCATTTTTTTCAGCCCTACCAAAGAAGAGGGGTCCTTTTCTCCCACCAGCCCTTCACTCACATCAAAATACTTTACAAAGTGATACTTTACAATCACCTGGTTAGCAACAATGACATATGAGACAGCCAAAATTTTCAGGAGTACTGAAAAGGGGCTATGCTTTTCTGAGTTTTATGGCTCTGTTACTGACTGGGAACAAAGACACTTCAGTAGCAGTAAGCAGGCTCCTGAATTCATCAAAGTTAATTTTCATTTGAGACCAATGAAAAGTTCACTTCCTACTTCTATTTCCTGACTGTGCTGAATATTTAAAAGCAAAATGTACTACTGGTTGTAAAAGCATGTCCTGTAATTACAAAGTCAATTTTCCCCCATGTCCTCTTTCTGGGATGTTTATTACTCTGTAATCTACAGCTACATTTTGATCACAGGACAAACAACATCTAAGGAAAGTTAAGACATTGACAAAGTCCCAAATGTTTGGAAAGTATGACCAGGAGTCATGCAGTCATCTGAGTATTTCTAAAAACACTGTTACACTGGCTAGGATTATCCCCAAGTTATTTAGCTCAGAGGTCAAAACTGAAGCCTCTAGAAACTCTTCTGCTCTGTGTTTCCCTACAGGTGCCTAGGGAGCTCACCTTCATGGTCTCAGATTCAAATTCTGACAGTGTAAGCAGCTGTACCATCACTTGAACCAAACACCAAAACATAGCTATCTTTGCATTTGGTGATTTAACTAAATCAATCCTCCATCTCCTTCATCACACAGCCATACAGAAGCTTGCTCAAGTATCATGAAAACACAGAAACAAGGATCTAGAGGTAGCAACTGCTCAAGCAGCATGTTTGGCAACAGTGCAACACTCAGCCAAAGAAACCTGAGAAGTTTCCACCTAATGCCATCAAGACAGCTAATAGCAAAAATAGTCAGATGACTCCTACTAAATGAAAAGGGAACTAATCATTTTTTATAGACCCAATGTGAAGACAAACTATTTTAAGACTGTTATCTGGCAAAGTAAAATAAGTTATGGACCACAAAAAGGTACTTCTCTCATTTAAACTGAACCAAGAATTGGTCATTGACTTATTGTTACAGCAACCAGAACACTGCACAAAAGGCTACATACTATCAGTGACACATGAATGCCAAGTAAGATATTATTTACTCAGATAACTTACTTTCTTACAAGTCATGAACAGAATCAAGACATAATTTATTCAGAAAGAAAAATGGACAAATAAGATTTTGAAAAATTCATTCACAAGCTCATAAAGGTCTGTAAGACAACACTACCCAGCATGTAGGTCATCTCACTCAATGAAATTAAAAGCTTAGTCTTTCCCTCTAATTGTAAAAATTAATATCCCACATTCATTCATATTCTGTTCTAGGATTCCTTCTCTTCTACTTTCTGCATGCCCCCATTCATTTTCTGTACTTACAGCACCACTATATATAATTATACATCTAAAGCAATTGGATAATGAATTAGAAATGGGCTATGCAATTATTAGTTTGCGTATTTTAAGTCTGTCACATACAGAGACCATGTAATATTGGTATATGTATTCCAGCATGGTTATTTCCTCTGACAAAGCAGATGCTCAAGCAACAAGTGAAGCGCAATAGTTATACCTGTACACATTTGTATACAGCAAATCACAGATCACAAATTGTTGTCAAAGGATGTTGCAGAGACCATAGCATATAATACTAAAAAAAAAATAAATCTGTCTGGTCCCATTAAATATGAGTTACATTCCATCTGAACTATTCTGAATTCCCTAAATCTCTCATTACTGGGAAAAAGGGTACTATTCCATTCCTTATCCCTTTCCCTCAGAGCATCTGCTACCAGTCACTGTCAGAAACATGATCTAGATATACCAACTTGCCAATCATGCAGCAACCACAGGTGGCTATTGAACAGGCTCTTTGGGGAATGGAGTGTCTTTATGGTGCTCACATGGCACTCTAGCACAAAACACTTGCTTTGCAGTTGAGGTGTCTACACATCACTGTGCCATAGTTCAATTTTTCCACAATGCTGTGTTCTATCTAGTCCCTACTAAGGTGCTACATACTCATACATATAATCTACAGATCAATTTAGAACTTAAACTCCAAAATTCACAAAAATTCAACAGCCAGCCCAAGTCACCACATCACAAATACCCTTCCTCTTTGCACTGCCATTCAGGATATTCTTCCATCTCCCATGTCACAGCTCAGCTCTCTGCCTCTCACCATCTCCCATTTTCATTTGATCTCCTGGTGCCATGCAGACTATTCACATTTCTGTAGGATGCCTTCACCCAAAAGATGAAAAAATCAGCATTTGTTCCAGGCTTCCAGGTATCAGTTTTTATCAGTCCATTTCTTTCTTCACAGAAGAGGTGAGAACATGTCATTCTATAACACATTTCTTGTGTTAAATTGTTCTAGATAGCATACTTAATAATGGCAAATATTCTCAAATCCAATTAGAAAGAACAGCTCAGGCCTGAAGAGCTCCACATCCTTTAAAGAGCAATGACCCAGAAATTCTTAGATACACAGGAAAAATCAGCCCACTTGAGGCTGTAAGACTGTATTTGAATGTAATCCATTTGCATAACCCTGCCTGCAGCCATCACCTTCTGGATAGTTTTCCAGAAGGATTTACTTTTGACCTGTTGCTCCAGCTGCATGAGTTCACACAGACTTAATATTCCAACTGGTCTGATCTGAAAGTCATACCATCACTAAAGAACAATCTGGCACAGAACACCAACACAATATGCTGAGAATGAAGCATATAATTTTTTTTTTTAAACTTGTATTCAAGGACAGCTCAGCTTTTACACTGTAAAAAACTCCTGATTTGCATTTTCACAGTGCAGCACGAACAAGACCACTGCCGCATCTTTACAAGTCCTAGCCTGCTTATCTAGCTGTACTCTCTAAAACTACAGCAGTTATACTGTCCAGTGCAAAAAACCTGTAAGCAGTTTTCTTATTAATTCCTGGATATTTATGTTATCCAAATGAAGGACAAAGACTATTCAGTTAAAACTCCTACAAACAGATCTCCAGAGATTTAAGTATTAGATAACTGCCTTCCTCTATAGCAAAAGAATTCTCTTATTTGCCCCTGAAGAAGTAGGTACAGAAACAGTACCACACAAAGCATAATAAAAGGAACTTAACTGGTCATCAGAGCAAAAGCACACCACACATTAAATTTTTCTCTGTTTTTTTTACAAATTTCTAAGATCTTTAATTGTTAACAGGGAGCACTTTTGCTCTTGGGGTAATAGTGTCCAGTAGCTAACACATACACTTCTGAAATTATCTTGGGAATAATACTTGGCAAGTCATAGCTGCTAGGGGCAGGGGGGAACAAGCACAAAAAAGGGGGCTAGAAGCTGATCATACTGAAGACATATGCACTCTTATTTGTAGCACCATGTACTATAAAGACACACATATATTCCTTTAGCCAATAGGAATTACCAAAATGGCTTGTAGAAAATTAGCTATAAAACCCAAATCAGCACGATCACACGTTATGGCTTCTTTTCTCAACCTGCTAAGTGTACCAAGAACCTTACAAATTCTTTAACTCTCCTTATGAAGTGCCAAGTTGTCACAGCAATATTAAGTGATAACACACCAAGGAAGTGTGGGAGCCACATACTAGTATTATCAAAAAACCCTCACACAAGACACGCAGCAAGTAGTAAATTTTCTGTTTATACATTAAGTGGGGGGATTAACCATCCCGCATCCTTGCCTCTAGCCAAGAGCTCCCTTGAACACTGTTTCTGATTTCACAGATTGAGATGCTTTTCTTTAATAGAAAGAGTACAAATCCATGTACGAGATAAGATTTCTTCTTTGTTACCAAAACATGAATAAAACTAAGAATTATTCACTCTGAAGCTTAATAACACAGCTGAATACACTTCAGATCGAGGGTATGGGAGATCCAGCTGGGGTTAGTAACTACTCCTCAGTTCCCTTCCATTGCTTTCCTGATTTCAAGGATACCAACTAAGACACCAGAACATCTAAGAAGAAATTTTAAGTAATTCTCAAAGTTTTTTGTGTATATGTTAAAAATTTGTTTAAAAAAACCTTCAAATAACAGGTAACAGTATTTAATGTTTGTTTTTATTAGGCTTCAACTCATGCAGTTGTCCAATATTTTCAAATAACTTGATCTTTACAGAGCAACAGTTATTATGTGGCTTTCAAGTAATTTTAAACAGCAAACACGAGTATAATACCAGCCTAATTACTGATTTCTTAACAACAACAGTATTAAATTTCTCATGTTTTTCTATAATCCATGAAAGCAAAGACTTTTTAGTTGGGTTGGAAGGGGAGAAAAGCACCCAAACAAGTTTAAGACAGAGAAAGAAAGCCTTATACAGCTCATCTATAGGTTCTGGATGAGTAGTGATTCCAGCTTGAGTGTTTCTGCTAATCAAGTAATAATTCAAAACACTGAGCCCAGAAGAATAAAAACTCTTTGTCAAAGTCCATGCACTTCTAAGTGCCCACAATTCCATCTTGAAACTCACTGGCAGCTGATGCCAGAAATTAGAAGACTGGCATAAAGTAAAGCCACAGAGTACTACATTGGAAATGTTGTCTTATACTAGTAAAACACAAACTATTCCTGCATCCCTTCCCTGGTCACAAACTGTGAAGCACCTATGTCAATGCCTCCCCAGAAGTTTGTACTTTATGTCTAACATTAACTCAGAAAAAAAAAATAATTTCACTCTGCAATTATGCGGAAGCTTACAAAGAATCCAAATAAACTTCTGATTCTGCAAGACTGTAGCTTTATTCTTCACAACTCAGGGTCCTACTGGATGCCTGGATGCCATGAAGCAATAAAACCTTCACAGGTCTTGTTAAGCATGAAGTGTGATAATCAGAATACAGATACAGGATGAGCCTGTCTCACTCCTGAAAGTTTCTAAAAAGACCTCAAAAGGAAAAAAATTAAGGGAAAAGTAGCCTAATATGTATATAATAAAATCTACATTCTTTAATCAGAGTCAAAAAACAATGGAGCAAACTCCAGAGATCCCTCTCTGAAGCTGCAGCTGCTTCCGTGGAAAGCTAACAGGATCCATATTTTTCTGTCTCAAGGCAATGTTTCCACACCTAGGTCAGCCCTAGGAGCAGCAGCATCAGCAGATGGCTACTAACTAGAGCTCTTGGCTTTAGCTGAAGAAGACCACAATAGAGTAAGTAGTGATAATGATCAAACCCCTGCCCAGTAAGCACCATACAAGCCATTCTTGAAAAGGTCAAGATGAAGCAGAGACAGTAAAATTATTTACTTAAGAACTACTAAACACTTTATACTTCTGGACCTAGAGATATGGTGTAGGAGAAGTAGTCATCTGCTGTCATTCCTCTACATAGGACAGAACTCGAGGAAAACTGCTGGAGCACTAACAGCTTCTGCCAGACTACCAGCTTTTTTGTACTATCCCATTTCAAGTATTTCCAAGTCCGAATCAAGTATTTTGCTTTTTAGCAACTCTGATTACATATAGTCAAACCAAGATGAAGAGTTTGGGGTTTTTTTTTAATCAGATAACTCAGCAGTAATTTCACTTCACATAACTAACATTTTTTGAATATGCTGTGGTCTACAGCTCACTTAGAAAAGAAAGACAGAAAAGGAGAAAAAAAAAATTGAACAGATCTCCTGACTGTGTTCCTGATCCAGCAGACGAAGAACAATGCCAGAATTTTCTCTTTAGGAGCATAAAGCCAAAGTTAATGAAGCTGCATTTTGAATTTTCAAGAAAAATACACAGTTTGGGAAAGAGAATGGCAATCAACAATCAGTTACAGAATGTTGACACATGAATTGATATTCCCTATCACTAAATATTATGAAGATCCTGAATATATTAACCCACCCATAGTCTAGATCTAGGATTTCTTGCCTCCATTGATAATTACAGAAGCTCCAATGTGTTAGTATACATGGCCTGAAAAGTTAGCAGAAGTTTCTCCCTCCATACATGCACATTCTTTATCCAATACTTTTTCAATACAAGTTCTACGTGCTACAAATAAGGAGTGAAAATTTAGAAAACCAAACATAATTAATGCTTGATCTGCTTTGAAACAAACTTCAGTGATGTAAAGAATAAATCTCTTCACAAACTTTTTATGTAAAAGAGCTATAAATTCTGGTGTATATTTATTTTTAAAGCCATTTTACTTAAGAGATTGGGTTTCTCTCTAAAAGTTTATAACTTAGATCTAGGTTTCCTTTCACAAAGTCTTGTCAGTGACACACATTGATAAGGCAACTGGGGAGGAGCCCAGTTTTTACCTGCTGAGTCTGTACTTCACACAGATAAGATAGGGAAGGTATAAAGATTCTCATGTTTAACTTAAATCAAGAAAAATTCTCCCACCATAACTTCATCAGGCATACTGAAGATAGTTACCAGGAGTTAGTCAAGACAACAGATACGCACTCCATAAAATTTCATCTTCTTTGTAGAAATAAATCAGGAAATGATGTTGAATATTAAGAATTATGTTTCTGATCAACAAAACCTACAAGAAGCTAATTTAATGTTACAAACTGCTGAATCAGCCAGGTAACCACACTCACACTACACACACAGAATAGCAACTGCATCACTTTTATTTTCACACTACAGGTACTATTTGACATTCCCAGGATTCACTGGTGTATTGCAGAGGTTTCATTTACAAGTCTTTAAAAGACATCATAAGAAATCTACAACACAAAGTATTTCTGTGTCCAGCAATACCAGATATTATTAAGGAGAAACATTTACCTATAGCACTGAGATACTGTCCATAAGCATGCTTTTCTAGTCATTAGCAAGAGAAAAATTTGAGGAAGATATTAGTTACACTGAGATTGGTCTGATCTATGCATAAACTGGGAGGACAGATGTTTCTGTAGTATTACTTGAACATCATTACACAAAAACCCAGTTATAACCAAGCTCCAAAACTTCAGCATTGACAAAAGACACTAACTTACAGCTAGGATCACTTGGAACAAACTGTAGCCATATTATTCTTTGTTGGTTTGCTGGTTATTATAAATATTTTTTTTTCTTGGTGCAGCAGTATCTCAAATAAACAAATCCAAGCACCTCCCAATATACTGCAACGTCATACATAATCTGTACAGCCAGCCACAAATGAAATCCTACATATTTGAAGAAAAAAGAAACATGTCCCCAGTCAGTAAATTACATGGCCTCATATTGCCTAATTAGTAGGACTCTCCTCTTAATGTTTTTCATGCTAGTAGTGTCAATTCTCATTAGCAAAAGGCTTTCAACAGCCAAGAGGGAAGTTTTAGCCTAAAGAGCAACAGAAGTAAATTCTGGAAAAGAGCAGCATCAAAATACACAGAGCTCAGAGTTCTGAAGAACTACAGGTAAAATGTGCAGGAACAAAACAAAGAAATAGAGAAGCTATACAAGCCCAGTTTGAGCAGTGTCCAAGGGGGTCCATATTTATCACCTGGTAGCAAACCTTGTAATGTCAAAATTTTCTCTAGGTGGGGAAAGATCATCTTCAATTATTTTCTGCTTGAATACTCTTAGCTGGACAACACAATCAGGAGCTTGAATCCATGCATTTTTACTTTGCTTGGATAAAGTTTCTGGGAATAAAATTAGTTAATCATGTATTTCTTCAGATTAAGAGTTTGAGCCCACTTCCGACAATAATTTAGGGCTGAACTTTACATCAGTGCTCTATTTCTAAAAATCAAAGTCAAGTCACATGAGCCTGGATCCCAGTGTTCTTCCAGTTAGCTGCCAAAGTAAGTTTGTTCTCATTTTATTCTACCTTCATAGTCATAAAATAGGCTGTCATGGATCACAACAGTCTACCTAAATCTTTAGGATCCAAGGCATGGGGAAGACTCAACAGTGGACCAAAAAGCCAGAGTTCTTTTGTAATGAGGAGGATGGCAAGAGTACAGAGAACATCCTGCAACCAGCGTCAGGGAGCATAAATAAATCATCACATGTAGCCTGGGCAGGTTCAGAGAAAGCCCCAGTCTCCTCAGCAAGGGCAAACACCCCAAGAAGATCAGTACCACCATCAAGCTTCTCTTCACTTTTCCTGGTGATGATCAAACCTACAACACCAACAAACAGGAATGAGAGACAAGTCCCTAGATAAGGCATTCATGCAACCAACACACAATTATCTACTCATCCTTACAAATCTGGCCCTATCAAAGGAACTGGAGAAAAGCCTAAATCACTTCTGGGGAACAAGACACTCCAAACCAATCACAGCCCAGAGGCATGGCTCTAAGAATTAATTCCATGTGATCCACAACTTTTGATTTACAAAATAATCCCGCTGACAAATATCAAAGAATTGCACAGAAGGAAGTCAATATACAATAATTTTGTTTTAACAGGCTACTGTTAGCACCCCTCATATAGTTGGCATCTTGAATCAACATGAGGTCTTTTCCTTGCCCCTCCCACAAGGCACCTCTACTTTGAAATAGCAACATAAAACCTTCAAAGTCTGGCATATTGCCCCAAGCTGCAAGCTTCTTTGCACAGTTTGTTTTACAGAAGGATCACTCATTTCTACACAAGGCCCATTATACTCAACCATTGCACTAGACATCATACATTATGTGCACAGAACCTGTCTTGCAGAAGATGAATTCAGAAGGCTGGTGCTAACAAAGCTGAGATCGCTGTAGTAACACTACCTCACAAGAAAAACACTCAGATTTTCCCTGAAATAGGACTACACAAGATTTCAAGAGCTAAGGAGAACTTGGAAAAACGTAGTATTATCTACGGATTAGGTTGCTATTGAAACAATCAATGTTTGAAACTACACAAGAAAACTCATACCACTATCACGTGTCACGTCCCTTATATTCAGGATCAGCTTTCAGAATATATTGGCAAGTTTGCTCCATTCCTGGAAAATCTACAACTCATTCCTTAATTGTATTAGAGACCAATGAAAATACACTTAGGAGGCTGAATGTTTAGATCTCTGTAAAATCTGAAAGCACTTTAAAATATTTCTTACCTTTCTACAAAACAAGCTGAATGAGTTTGCTTTGCAGCCTTCCACAGCACCTGAGATCCTTGCTTTTGTGAATGGTAGTTTACTACACTAACACTTCATACCATACAACCTAGTTTGGTTAAAAGATCATGGAAGCACCAAAAAAAAAAAAAAAAAAAAGTGGAGGAAAAAAGTTCCCGGAAAGTTTTAGTTTTCTTTGAAAATCCTTGACTTGATTATCATGGCCCTTTTTCTCACTATAGGGGAGAAACACAAGTAGAAAGTTGTCTTGCATCAGTAACAGTGCAAGCATTTTTTGTTTGGGGCCAAAGATGTCAGTGTCAGGAAAAGAGTTTTTTGGACTGTACGCCTATATTGGCTATACATTACTCTCAGGGACAACTGAAAAGCTCTGTTTATTGTGGTCTGTTACAGTGCCAGACTCTGCATGGCCAGCACCATGATAATCACCGGAAGTTCTTAGGACTGAACAGTCCCAAAAGCATCACAGTCCTCTCTAGATAAAACAGCAGGAACAGAGATTCTAGAAGTCTCAAGGTGATAGGTCTAGAACATCAGATAAAGAAAGAATATCTTTGTTTCTTGATAAGTATTGCAGTCCACCAGAAGCCTTGCAGCACAACAATCCTTTCTCTTTAAAGACAGTGATCATGCAAGAGGCCTCTACAGGCTCAGAAAGGCTCTCCTAGCATTTTCTATGGAGAAGTTGAACCCATACAAAAATGTATCAAAGCAGACCACAAAGAAATAAGGTTGCAAAGAAATAAGGGTGTAGGGACTTCTTTAAAAAACAAAATGTACCTGGTGTTTTATTCAGAAAGTCATTAGTACCAAACAGCAATTTCAAAAAGCAGTGGATTCCAAACAAGCCTAACACTAAAAGCAGCCATATAATCAATCACACACATCAATTTAGGATCTCTAACTCCTAGACTGAGGTGAATCAGGACCAAGACGTGTCTGCACCCTTTCTTCTCCTTATTCTTCCAGCAACCTGGGCCAAGTACAGCTACTCAGGACAGACTTGTTCAGTGTGCTCAGACTAGTATACAAGACCCCCGAGAACAGAATTCAGTGAGTAGCAAAACAACATTCTTTTCCCTTGCTACGACCACATGTTTGAGATGCGCTGTTACTGACTCTTGTGCTTTGGTTTTCAGAGCTCAGCAATTTCTGACTACTCTTCTGACAATATCATTCTCACCATTAAGACATTCCACTTAGTAAGATATATGATATTTGAGTCTTGAATATAACTACAGCATTACTTGCACATATCCTAAAACCTGATTCTCTAAAAAAGCTGCTCACACTCTAAGAGTTTGGAGGAAAATAATTTGCAAAGCCATTTATAACAATAGCTGTTATAAACAGCCATAAACCCCTGCTAATCAAGGTATTTGAAAAATTAGTATGCAAATAGACCTAAATCAGCCCAGCAGTTGCATCCTACAAGAAAAATGACCCTATCATTCTGTTTTACTGCTCAAAATTTCTAGGGTTTTTGCAACAGGAGGCCAAGTAATAGTGAACCAGAATGAAATACAAATGTGTGCTTTTTTACTTTTATGCTCACTATGGATACTTAGTACAGGACAGACAGCACTGGCTGTATCTGACATGCAATATACTTTAGGAAAACAGTTAAGCACAGAGCCTAATTTGATAAGAAAAAGTCTTTCAAAACTAGTCTTAAAGACATAGATATTCCATCTGAAATGTGTGTGCAGAAGTAAGAAAATAAAACAATGGGTTATATTGCACTGCTACTTTTGTGTGGGCTAGTATGGGTGATTCCAAACGTTTAACAGAAACTTTACAGTGTGGTTTAGTCTTCATCTGCAAGGTGCTGAATAATAGTTGTTTTAAAGAGGAACCTGAAAACCCATATTATTGTTCCTACATCTGAGTAGAGTGGTTGCCACTGTCCATAACAACAAATCTACTTAGCATTAGATTTACTCCCTGAGTTATACAAAGATATTTCTCAACATTTTTTCTGAGGACTCAGAAGAGACGGCAGGGTACTAGCATATTATTCAGGGATATGGCACCCAGAGTATCTGCTTCCTGACAAGGAACAGTTTACACATTCCAGGTTCTTTTAATACCCATCTGCATGATGGGCCAGAACCATATAGTAATAAAGAGAGGATAAAGTTATCTGTACAGACCGTAAAACCACATACAGTATCTTTTGCTCCTCTGACTTAATAAAATTGCAGATTTTTATCTACTTTTTAAGATGGGACTTGCCACTTTTTAAGATGGGACACTTGTCTTTGGAAGAGATTAGTGTTTTATCCTTACCTACTGTAATAGAAAAGGCTCATACATCTGTGCATACAGATAGGTAAATCATATATTGTCAAGAGTTTATGTTGGTAACATAACACACATGGAAAAATGCTGGCAGCTCAGACTGCCTATAAAGCATTACTGTGGCTGTAGAAAGCCAACAATGAATAAATTTTATTCAGGGTGAATAAAAGCACTTTTGGTTTTGAAGTGCTCTGCTGGCATTTTGTTTCCATTCTGTTTATTAATACCTGGTTATGTATGCAGGTTTCAACTACATCACTGTTCCCAAATTCATACTAGAATGTCAGTCAGATAAATTCCCACCTCTTATACAAACAGCAAACCTTTGAAAAGGCATGAAATATTCTTGCTACTGCTGCAACATGAGCAACTCAATTCCCTGACCTTGTGGAAGGAAATGCTCCTTGGGTAGTGCAGAGAAGAAATGCAGTTATAGAGTAATAGAAAAGTAACATCCTCTCCCAGTCAGAGGAAAACATGCTGACATCAGTCAGTTGCAAGGACATGCTTCCCACTGCCCCATTCCTTAGGGTAACAGATAACAACAGCTGCCAGATTAGCTGCTTTCTATGTAAGGCAAGAGCTCCAAACCAACCACACACAGAATTTATAATTTCTCCTTCACAAGTAATCTCAAGGTAAAGAACTACAATCCCAGTAACCATCTTTCAAGGAAAACTCCACAGTTTAGTTTTTCAGCTTTTGCATGAACACAGTTTCTATGAAAGACTAAAATTTTTTCTCAACACTTTTAAAAGGGCATTAGTAGTCACCTAGGTTTAAGTCCTTGAAAAACATAGCTATGCACAAGACTAAGGATGTTAGAGCACACAGAATATTCCCTCTAGATTAAATGCACAGACAGCATATAAAATAGCACATCACTATGCAGAATTAAGGTTTTCGACATGAAGTCACAGGTCACTTTGCTACACCCTGAACACAGAGGTACCAAAGGCAAAGCATGTGCCCACAGCAGTTTTCCTTCAGCAGGGCAGAGATCAAGGATAGCCACAACAGAAGATGAGCATGAACATGAAGGGAAAGAAAACTTGTCTCCTCCTAGCATTGCACACTTCTGCAGAGTCCTGAAACTGCCAAAGATGAAGAAGCCACATCCTTGCGCCTTGCATACACTCCTACATTCATCCTACTCTAAAAAACCTATAGAGTTTGTAGGTTGAGATTGCATCTTTTATTAAATCAACACATAATGAACTAGTTTATTGGTCCAACACAAGGTACTATCTCTGCATCCAACAAGATGCTACTTCTGCAGACAATTATATTATATTCAGCACTTGATACAAAGCTACTGTCCCAAATTTTTATTACCATTAAAGATAAATTTATCTTAGAGTGTGCATAAGAATCAAAAATAATAGTAATTTACCTTGTTATTCTCAGTAAACAAAAGGAGAAACATTATTATTTGGAAAGTAAGTAGATTAACATCAACTACATCATGGCAGAGAAAACCAATAGCTACACCCAGGAGGTGGGAGAGGCAAAAAAGCTCTTTATGATACTCTTGGAACATACACATTATAAGTCATCCACTATAGCAAAGTCTTTTCAGACAAGCTAAAAAGAAAAAATTCAGATCCCTCAGCATGTAACTGAGCAGTAAAATAAGCATCTGGCATCAGTTTAAAAGGGGTCAAAAATCCCTGAAGTATCTATTAAACAGTAATTCCAGTGTCTGTAATAGGCAGCATTATCATTGCTGAACATCTCAACTACATCTACTTCCTATTTAAACATGTTTACAAATCTCACATTTGCTTGTCTCACAGATCAACACAAATTCATAGTATAGGTGGCAAAATTCAAAACATATAGGTGTGTAAATAATGCCAAGTATTTTAGGCAGAACTGCAGTGGTGTACTGTTAGAATTCCTTATCACTATGCACTTTGCATAGAAAAAAAAAATTAAATTAGAACAGCTTAAACTGAAAAGTTTACTGCTCTCCACAAAACATAGAGGATCTGCTTCTCAACTGTCATCAACCTTTAAAAGCCATTTTTCTTTCAGAATCCTTTTCTTATACTAATTTTCTATAAAAAGACTATGATGTAGAATTGAACATATATAAGTGGCCTTCTCCCACCTTTCAAAAAAAGCTTACACTTGTTAACAAATGTTATACTTGCATTTTTAGACAAAGACAATATTATTTAAATTTTATTTTCAGTATATCTAGCAGCAGTTAAAATACAGATATAATTCACTGAAATTATATAGGAGGGAAACAAACAACCCACAGCAGAAAAGACCTTTTTATGTTCAACAGTTCCAAGGAAAAAAAAGGGATTAAAAAAAATCATATACTTAGATGAAAAGCTTGTCCTTCATCACTTCTGCTCTTAGAATAGAATGCTAAAATTTCATTTGCAGAGCACTACATCTCCAGTAGCCACTGAATGTTCTAGAATTCTAACCTTTCAGCTGGCATCTAGATCCAGCTCAAAGTTGGACAGGGCAGGGTTAATTTTTATACTCACTCTGCTATGACACAGATGTTATTCTAGGCCATTTTCCAGGGATGGGAGAGTCCATCCCTTCTGGGTCACACAGTATGGTGGGGGGAAGTCAAGTACTGTCAGGGGTTTCCTGGGATGAGCAATCACTTGTGCATCATTCATCTCTTTCTTGCACCCTCTGACATTTGTATTGCTGCTGTTACTGTTCCATGCCTTATCTCATTGCTGCTTTCAGTAAATTCTTATCTCAACAGATAGTCTTCACCTGTTGTGCCTCCACTTCTCCCCAGCCTGCTGTAGGGGGAGGGAGGAGTGAGCAAGCTGCTCGTGGTTTGGAGTATTTCAGTGGAACACTAATTTGCAGAACACCATTTCTACAGCACAGCACACATGTGAACTACTCACTACACCTGTCAGCCTAGGTACCCAGCACTCACAGTAACCCACAGATTGCTCTCAACCAAGTTACCATCCATGGAGAGAAACCAAGAAAAGGTCAGCATAAAGAATGAAGTCCCTTTGCATTCCTCCAAGCCAGAATTAGTGTATGATTATTTGCATTACGTCTGCTAAACTTCTCTAAGAACTGAAGAATAGTATTAGACAAACAAAAAGCTCCCTCAAACACTCCTTTACAGCATTCTACAAAGGTACACAATTCATTTATCAATCCCTAATTACTTCTACTCTGTAAGTGCCATTAAGTGCCTCACAAGTCTTAAGAGTCAAGAGTGATAATTACTGTCCAGTGCTTTGTTTTTAAAGGAAATACAAGTCCCAATGTGATGAAAAATTATATGCCCTTCAGATTTCATCTAAGAGCAATACTAAGATAATAATGGGTTAGTTTAAAAACAATGTCTAATTACTTGAACAAAATTTCCAAGCCTGAGAAAGAATACCTGCAAAATCTAGAATAACTAGTGTAAAGGACATTATCTATTGGTACAATGCAAAGATGAAGCTAATTGCTAGGACCAGATTTTCCTTCAATCTCCCAAGAGACTCTGCAGAAGATATGAAACACCATTACGATGTTTAACACCTAATTTTATCTTTCATTAGGGGCTCTATTCATAGTCCTGATCATCACACTGAAGCTACCTAAAGGTCTTAGACTAAATTCTGCTGTAAGGTAAATCACAGTGCATTTGCAGTTACAAATTGGAGAAATTACTCTGGATTATCAAAATTGTGCTTTTTAACCAACAGAAGTATGTTTCTCCTGCTTTCTACATAGACACAACTACAGAAACGAACATTTAACCAAATACAACCTTGTTGCTATTCCTGGGGCTTTGGATAGAAGTACCTATCCTGAAGGACAAACAAGAAAAACCTTACAAGGGAGACTGGAATAAAAACACCTATAACCACCCCACACACATACAATACAGCCCCACTCAATACTAAATCACTTTTATTCCAACACACTCTCAGCCTGACTACAGCTGTGGAAAGGAAATGTCTGCAACTGCAGTACCATGGACAGTGTATGGAAAAGCTGATAGAATCATAGAATAAGCTGACCCATCATGGGAAGGGACCCATCATGATTACTGAGTCTAACTCTTGGCCCAGCACAGGACACCTCAAGAGTCACACCATGTGCCTGAGAACATTGTACAAATGCTTCTTGTAGCTGTCCCATTGACAACTGTATGCTCCACAGATTCTATCCCTTCCATTAAAAAAAAAAAAGCCACCCTCACCCACCCAACACCTCTTCTGCCCTGCCTATCCCTCCTAAAGAGCCTGCAACCATCCAACAGGCAGCCAATCACAAGACTCATCCCAGCTTTCATTATGCCAATATAAAATTCTTAGCACAGGGCCAAAGCTTGGAGCTAGTCTTCCTTGTTCCTCATGCTGCCTGTAGTGGTGTAAAAACATTTCAGGTGTGGTACTTTGTAGCATTGACAGACCCCATCAGCTCTCCTTCCCTCAAGTTTTAGAACACCAACCCAATGCTCATCACTGGCAAGCCTGGTATTTTCCCATTCCCTTTTGAGCATTTAATCATTGGGTTTTTAAGCAACCACCTTGAACTTTAGGAAGATGAACATGCTGTATCAGTGCAAGAGATTCTTCATTACATCCATAAGCTTCAGTATTTACATCAAGGAATACCTTTAAGTTTAAATAAACCTTCCTGCATTTCCACTGAAGTCACACTATCTGCTTTAAGCCTATTAACATTGAATCACAGAATGGCCTGGATTTGAAGGGACCTTAAAGATCATTTAGTTCCAACACCTATGAGCAGCAAGACCTTTTGCAATAGACCAGGTTGCTCAGAGCTACATCTCTCCTATCCTTGAGTACTTCTAGGAATGGGACATTCACAGCTTCCCTAAGCAACCTGTGCCAATGCTTCACCACCCTCATAGTAAAGAACTTTTTCTAATATCTAAGCTAAACGTACTCGCAGTTTGATTGTCACTACATGATGCTGTAAAATGTCCCTCTCAATCTGTTTTCTAGGATCCCTTCAGGTAACACAAGCTGCAAACAGGTCACCCCAAAGCCTTCTCTTTCCTCAGCTGAATAATCCCATTTCTTTCAGCCTGTATTCAGAGAGGAGGTGCTTCATCCCACTAAACCTCTTGGTGGCCTCCTCTGGACATGCTTTTACAGGTCCATGTCTTTCCTGTGCTGGGGACCCCAGAGCTGGATGCAGCACTGCAGCTGGTGTCTCACCAGAGCAGAGGGGTAGAATCCTCTCCCTCATGCTGCTTTGGATACATCCCAGGACACATTTGGCTTTCTGGGCTGTGAGTCCCATTGCTGGGTCATGTCCCAGCATGAGGGTCAGCCCCTCATCCACCAGCACCCCCAAGTCCTTCTCAGCAGAACTGCTCTTGATCTGTTCATCCCCCAGTCAGTAATGATACCTGGGGTTGCCCCAGCCCAGATGCAGGCAGCTTGCACATGGTCTTGTTAAACCTCATATGAGTTTACAGACTCATTATTGATTTTTAGTTTCAAGCTCTAACATGAACAATTTTATGCTCATGAAGTTAAGGGTGGTTACAGTTTTTGCTACAGATTCACAGAATAATTCCAGTTGGAAAGGATCTCAAGGGTTCTCTATTCAATCTCCTCAAATCAAAATCAGCAAAACAAGGCTATATTAAACTGTGCTTTATCAAGCTGGGCATCTAAACATTCAAAGCTGAATACTGCAAGACCTCTTTCACCTGTCACAATAATTGTTCCACTCCACAAAGAAACACGCTCATCTTAAATGAAGTTATTTTAATGCATGCCTACTGTCTCTTGCCTGCCTTCCACACACCACTCTAGCAAGCTTGACTCAGTATTTTCAATAGCATACCCATAGGTACTCCAACCATTAGTTCCTCCTGCTTCCCAAAGTCTTTTCTGCAACCTGAGGATGCATGCATTTCCCTAACAGCAGACAGAACTTAAGCAAACTGTTACTTCTTACACACATCTGATAGATTTAAAGTCTTCCAACACAAATACAAAGTTTGATTCAAAGCAGCTATTATCTTTATCCCTGCACTTCCTTATATACAACTGCAGGAACTAAGACCTCACACTAAAATCTGCTCTAGTACAAGCTAAAATGAGTTATATGTACTGCCTTTCTTGGCTCATTATCACCTCTCTCTACAATGCACATCAATTCTAAAGAGAACATCTCCTGCTCAGCCTCCAGCTCTGTTTCTAAATTAAAATTTAAAGTTATGAACTTCTAGAAAAACATCATACAGTTGAAAGAAGAGTTATAGTTTTACAAGTTTGTATTTATACACACAGAGGAAGAAAAAAAAGATGCCCTGAAATGAAGGGCAAAGAAAAGACCAAACCAACAACCAAGCCTCAAAGATCAGAAATATATCAGAGAGGAGAATAAGAGTACATTATTAGGGCTGTTGTCTAAACCATTGTTGGTTTAGACAAAAACACACAACAAAAAAAGTAAAAACATTACCAAGGACACCACAAGTACTCCAGCACTTGGAGGAAATTCCTGCTAAGGTAGAGTACCCTTCCAACAATTACATACAGAAGTCCCTGTATCAGTCTTCCCAAGCCTCCAAAGTTACTTATCAGACTAACAACAAGATATTTCAGGACAGTAACAGCACTTCAGAAAAAGTCCCACACTCTTTCACAAAGCAAATAACATCAGCAATTATTAACCACTGGAAAATTCACATCATGACTAGTCAGTCAAGAAATCCCAGAGATAGAAGAAGGAGTGAAGAAGAAATTATGTGTTCCAGCACTTCTCAAAAGAAAAGGCTCAGGGCAGGGAGGAAGGGTGGGCTACAGATACTGGAAGAAGCAGTGATGCTTCCTTAAGAGAAAAAAAGGAATCTTCTCCATATTTCTCTGGAAAACCCACATTCTGTATTTCATTCACAGCTGAAGGGGAGCAAATATGTCAGAAAAAGGTCTGTACTACTCATCCAGCCTATTAAAAAACTTCCATACAAATAAAATAAACCCTTGTGCAGGCTTAAATAAAATCATTCTTCAGAATCCTTGAGAAACTACCAAGAAATAGAGAGAACAAGGAGGATTTGGTGAGCCTCTTCAATCTCATCCTAAAACTTGTGAGACAGCAGCCACCACCCCCAGATTCATTCTCAGCCATTCACACTCAGTCAAAAGTGGAAAAAAGCAAACCTGACTTTTGCAAAATGTGACAAGTGTTTGCCCCTCACTACAGCCAGGAGAGACAAGTCAGTTTAAGCCACAGGTGAATGAACACTGGACAATTAGGAGAGAGAACATTATCAGCTGAATAACTAACTGGGGCCCCCAGCATAATAAAGAGAGGAAACTGTTTCAGCAGGCACAGGGAAGGGCCACAGATGAGCAGAGGGCTGTAGTATATTTCCTATGAGGTTGAGGCTGCTCAGCCTGCAGAAGAGAAGGCTCCAGGGAGATCTGGATAGCAGCCTTCCAGTATCCAATGGGGGGCCTACAAGGAGTATGGAAAGGGACTCTATTAGAAAGTGAAATGATATGACTAGCGGCAAAAATTTTAAACTGTAAGAGGGTAGATTTAAATTAGATGTAAGGAAGAAATTCTTCACTATGAGGGTGGTGAGGCACTGGAACAGGCTGTCCAGAGATGCTGTGGATGTCCCATCCCTGGAAGTGTTCAAGGCCAGGCTGGATAAAGTTTTGAGTAACCTGGGCAAGTGCAAGGTGTCCATGCCCATAGCATAGGTGTTGGAGTGAGATAATCTTTAAAGTCCTTTCCAAACCAAACCATTCTGTCAATCTATGAATTTGTCTATACTTCCACTTTAAACCTAAGTCAACACAGAAATACATTAAAACTTAATTGCATTTAGGCAGTGCTCAAGGCAGAAAACCAAAATACTACAAATTAAGGCTGTGATCCCACAAACATTTAAGTAGTAAACTTTACACAATGGAATAGATCTATTGATGATAATGAGGTTAGAGAACATGTTTGAAACAGAGAAACATTGCCTACATTTGCAATATTAGCTTCAAAACTATAAGTTGTTATAACAATTCCCTACCCTGAGCATTGCTGTTGCACAGTATAACAGTCTTAGTATGTAAATAAACAAGGCACAGTGGAACTGTAAAGATACAACAGAAATTTAATACATACAAACCCATTTCCACTTTAAAGATGCTACAGTTACACCAAGGTACCTACACTTAGAATTTTTCAAGAGTAAAAAAGTAAGTAAAGCATTAGCCCCTGTAGCTAGTAACTGCAAAGCCCAATGGAAAAAATAAATGAGTGAACCATTTCAGCTTTTTCTTGATGTGTATCTGGGAGGAAAAGTGAATTCCAAATATAGCACGTCCTGTACTATCTGGAAGTAGGTGGAAATGAGGCCAGTGGCTTATTTCTTCTTTCATGCTGAAAATGACCAAGGATGAAGCTTCTCTAAAATCTGAGATTCTTTAGTACATAATTCAAGGCAATAAAGTATCTCTTTTAGTAATTTATAAAACAGTTGGATAACATGAGAGGTACATCTAATTAAAATGCAAGAGCAAATAAATCCAATGAGCTAACACTCCTATTAGCTGAACAAAGAGATCACCTTGGAGTTCAGTATAGAAAATAATAATACTATGTTTAAGACATCATCTGCTTCAGACAAGAGCAGGATGCTTTTTCAATAATGTGTACTAACATCTGAGTCAACAGAAAACAGTAAAAGCATCCACTATGTCACAGTCACACTCAATCCCAGTTTGTAGCTGGTTTGGCTTCTACAGAGAATACTTAGAATTCTACTTTACCTTCCATTCTGCAATTTAAAAAAAGATATTTATTTCAAAAAGCAAAAAATTTATTTAATGAGAAGCACAGAAAAACTTCAGAGAATCAGAGAACCTTCTTATCATTCATGCTTCCACATACCTGTCAGAAATCCAGAAAGGTAGTTGCTCTGTAAAAACTTCACCCACATCATAAATACCTATTCCCACATATCTGCTACCGAAGCAACAATTGCCTACTTCTGCTTTTCAGGAAAATACAGATTTGTTACTAAAAACAAAGTTGAGATAGAGCAAGACCTGCATTGAGGGAAGCACCTTAATCCCAGTGAGGAACAGAACTGCTTGAAGATAATCTATATGCTGTGATAAACAAATTTTAAAGACAGACTCATATAAAGCAGTTTCTTAGGAAAAAAAAATAAACAAAACAGAACAATGAGGAATAACAGCATCAGCTTCTACAAATTTAAGCAGGATGTGTAGTAGTGGATTTATATAAATTCCTTCTACTGCTACCTACACTACCTGGAGCTGCATTAACTCAGGCAGGTGAACTTAAGGAGTCATTTGGTACATATGAAGCGCTGAATGAAATCCCAAACAATTTGTCAGACTGTGACAAATATACATTATAAAAAGCACAGAAGTTCAAGTTGACTGCAAATACACTTGCCCAACGTATCTTTAAATGCTGTGATTTTTTAATATTAAGAGACAGGTCTGAGGTTTTACCAACCAAGAGCAGCTGAATGAAATTCTTTTGGAGAAGGCTAAGCCCACATGAGACACAAACTAACTAGAACCCATAAGAAAATCAAAAAACCGCCTTAAGAGAACACAGATTTAAGTTCCTTTAAAACCAGAAGAAACAAAATACAAAATGAAGACATTAAAGATGCCTCAGAAACATTTATGCTGATGTCAGCTTTGAGAAGATGCTCTTCGATATCAGATCTTCTATTTAGTAAAAAGAAAAGTAAAACAAAAATGCAAATAAAACACAGAGTGACACTGAGTCCATCTCCTCCCTTACACTTTCATACACTATGGTATTTTCTAAGTCCATCCCAACTCTCAGGAAAAAAAAGTACAATCAAAAGATGCTGCACTGCACCTCTGTAGAAGTTACCTGCACCATGCTTTCAGAGGCGGCACACTGAATACACCAGAAACAGCAGCTGGTACTAAGTAGCTCAGTTGTTAAGAGCAGATGACTACAGCACTGTAAATGCCAAAAGGAACCTGACCCTCCCTCTCACCTCATTATACAAATTACATAAGTTTGAAAACAAACTTTGCTGCAGCTCTGGTCAACAGTTTAATACATAAGTGCAAAGAATTTTTAAAAAATACCCTCACAGTAACTGATATTAATTACACGTAGAGCTAGAATAACCACTTTACTCCAAAACTGCCTGTTTTCTGACTCTTCATTTTATTTATACTCTATACAACTATGCTCAAAGAATACAAGCTATGTGCCACTGCAGGCTTCCTTATAAAGATGGCTTTATATTGTTCTCTTTTTGGAAGCTTAAGTCAAAAGCAAGTAGCTGGCTTCCCAGGAAAAGATACTACAGAACCCATTCTAAGCAGTTTCTGCACAAGGTATGGTGTTTTCTTCTGACTGTCAGAGTCATGTGGTCACACAACACAGCTGGCTCCCACCAAGTTTCACTGTGCTACGTATGTATACTGTAGTAACAGTAGGAATAGTTCTCATATAAGGCATGCCCCTGCCCCACCCCCAGAAAATCACAAGCCTCAAGTTAAATCAGAATGAGACCATGAGCAAAAAAAATTAAGAAATAATGCCTCTAAAAGGGCCCAGTGGAAGGAGGAAGCCATTACACTGGTGAGAACATGAGAATGGATGTACCTTGAAGCATGCTTAGAATTATAACTACTATTCAAGATTCAAATGAAACTGTAATCCAGTCAGATAATACTACACATGTAGTAGAAGAAGACAGCCTGATATAAGAGCTGCTATTTCCTTAAACTTCTCAGCTGTTCTTCCATATTTTCAAAGTACACTACCAGCTACGTAAAGGAAAACCAGTAATCCTATTTTGGTTTCAGACTTATCACCTACGTTCTAGAACCAGTTTGCCACTAACTGTGAAACCACATTAATATGTTAAATATATGCTTTACTAAATGAAAGTATTAGTAAAGGAGCTTTCAAAGATGGGAGGAAGCTCTAACTTCTCTAACATGGTTTCTCAGTTATAAATTACTTGACCCTTAACCTAGGATGAAGTTTCATAAAAGGGAAGATTACCTTCTTAGGAAAAGGGATTCAGCATGCTAAATGATCAACAGAAACACATGCAAGAAGGCTCGTTCAGGAGAGCAGCAGTTACATGATAAATGGCAGTAAGATTAAGTCACTAGACAAATTGGATTAATGCTACTGGGCCTCTCTCTATTCAGACCAGTGTGTTTAACATAACTTCAGGAGTTTAGGAGCCCCTACAGTTCACACTGATTGAAGGAAATGCATTCAAATTAACTATTGGGCATGCTGACCTATAAACACTAATTTTGACCTAGCAAGTTTTGGCCTTTTATTTTATGCTCGTTTAAGAGCTCTCAGGGGACAGACACATTTTATGAATGAGATACTGAAGACTAATTCTAGATTTCATTCAATAAAAAAAAAGTCACATGTCATGAAGCAGGAGCTATTCAAAGACAGGGAATAGTTACTATTTTGGAACGTCCAACAGCCCAAGGTAATAGCTACAGATCACAGAGCAGCTTTAGGTCTTTAACTGACAGGCACAGCTATAGCTACACATCCCTATCTTCATTCATTATATCTGGAGAGAAGACAGAGAAAGACAAAAAAGTAGCTGAATACTTTCTCCCCACATCTAGTGATTATTGCTACAGACTTCTTCCCTATCCTGTTTTCCTATAATTCTAGATTGTAGTAGAAAAACTCTGAACAGCCACCACATGCTTACCTGTCTGGGACATAACCTTCATCAAAACTTCTTTCACAAACTCCTCAGTCAGGCAGTTCCAAAGCACCTACAAATATAATTACTTCATCCCAGTCCTGCACTCAAATTCTGGGCTTTTTTTACAATGGCAACTTATTGTAACATGCAATAAGAGACAAGTTTAGAATTAACAAACCTACTCCACCTGCAAGTACAGTATTTCACACTCAAGGTGTCTTAGCTCATGTATCTTGCAATTTAAAATTAATATACACTATTCGAGCAGGATTCACATTAAATCCATACTGGTGAGGGACTTGAAACTAAACTATAACATGAAGCCCATTTTCAAATAAATCTCATCTGTTGAATTTAGTGTTCCTGAAACAAATTAACCTGAAAAGTTGTTAGCAAGTCTACCTATGCAGTGTATTTTATCCTACAAAGAGTAAGCTCACTACCCTTTCAGTTACTACTTTTGCATATCAAATTTTATCTGGAAGAAATGTTTAAGAACATCCACACTGGAAAAAAGTAAATGCCCCTTCTGTAAAGCAAGGAAAAGATTAGGCCTCAGCAGTCTGAAACATAAGCACTCAACCACAAAAAAGGCCTAAAAATGGCCCAAAGTAAAACCTGGGATGAAGCACTACTTGAAAATCACAGTACACATGCCTATCACATTTTTTGGCCATCCCTACAAATCTCATGTGATTCTATTTCAAATTTGAAGAACTTATTAGAAATGAAGACAGAAGTGTGCTGCCATTTTTGCAGTTTCTTTCACTTAATTTGTTTTGAAAAAAGAAAACAAAAATCAAACCCCAACAACACAAAAACACCATGCCAAATTTCTAGTGCTAATAATTGATACTTGCAATCAAATACAAAAGACTGCAATATTACCCTCCAGCAATAACAGACTGCTAAGCTGAGAAAAGTAGAATACTCAAAGCCCAGAAGGGGCCCAGACTACAAGAACCTGCACTACAACAAGGGACCCTCCATCTCTCAACCAAGATATGCAGAAGTACAATTACTTCACATCAGATTTTGCAATAAATTGTAACCCAGTTTATATTAGGCATCTATTGCTCTCAAGACAACAGTGAGACAGAAGAAACAGAAGCTAAGATCAGTATGTTAGAAAGCTACTCATAGACAGATGAGGTTTTCCATTCTTCCATTGCAAGAGAACAGAATTGGATCAAAATCAGACAGGATTGATCAGAGAAGAAGCCTTAGCAAAGATTCAAGCTCCCTTTCCCCCAAGTTAACTAGCATGTTTGCTTGATGTCTACATCTACCTTTAACTCAGTAACTAAAGGATTAAAAAATCTCCCTTATGCTGACCCCAACCTATTTTTCCCCAATTTGAAAACCAGCAACAGATGAAATACCTTAATAAAAATATACTAACAACTATGAAATCCAGACTAAGATATTCTGCTCCAGAATAAAAACATAGCTTTCAGGATACACAGAAAAGGATGAGAAGTGTCATTCCCTTGGCCTGTATTTGTCCCGATAGCCCTGGATGCAGGCTTCCTCAAGTTGTTAAAGTACATGCATGAGATTTATAAATACCTTACTTTGCACATCTGTGATTAGAAAACACTTGCAAGCTCCATTGAAATGATAGACTCCTACTAGAAATACCTTGAGTTGTCAAGTTCCCAGAACACTGAAGTGGAAGTAAAGAAAATAAACATATCACCACAAAACTTACTTGATTTTAGTACTTTGTGGAAATCACTAGTTTAAACACTAATTCTTCCTTTGAGCTGATACAGCCAGTCAAATAACACCTAACCAGAAGCCAAAACCACATATCCTGAATACTCACTACATTTGTATAATCTTGGATACAATTCTGAAATAAAGAGATTATGAAAATTCCTTTTTCAAACTCATACAAGAAAAATGCCACCTCACAAAACCAAGCACATCAAAGTTTCTGGTATGACAGAAAAAAACCCAGTTTGGTAAAAACATGCACCTAACTGAACCAAACAGTCTAATGCAAAACTCATACATGCTTTCACTTAGATATGTTATATTCATATTTCCTGCTAGACACTTGCACTGCCCTCCCAATTTACTTACAGGAAGAACCAGAAGGTAGGAGCAACAGCTCAAGCCATGCCAAACCATTTTCTGCTATACTTAATTTTCCAAGTCTGGAAAGCATCTACAGTTGTTAAAATGTTAACCAACTTCATGAAAGGAATAAATTCATAGACTATTCTCCAAGAAAGAGAAGAGGGTGGCCTAGAGGGATGGGGAGTCTATTTACTCATAAAGTTCTATCTCCTCACACTGCTACCATCCAATAAAAATGTGACTAAGCAGGTAGAAAGATACACACTGGAAAAAAAAAAAAAAAAAGAAGAAATAAAGCATGTACATCTTAAAAGAGAGAAAGCATTCAGGACATTGAAGCAAGTTAAGTTATGGAGTCTTTCACATATGCACTTACTCAAGTTATCTCAGCAATACAGCATAACTGCAAGTAGGACAAGAGGTGGTTTGTACAATCTAAGGCACTATTCACCGTGTGAAAGTTTAAGAACCCTTGACTCTAGCAGTCTTGCTGAGCAAGTAACTTCCTTTCACCATGTGTTAAGGCCTATAGATCAGCCTCATCTTACCAGAGCAACCAAGGCCCAAGATGCAATCTGTAATCAGCCACTTAAGTTACCTGTGCTTACAGAGTGGTCCATTTGAAATAATCTCATTTATTTCAAAGAGGCAGGTGAGATTTTGAGCAGTAGTTGCCAGAGTTAAGCCTTCAGGACCCATATTTAGGATCTTGGTCAGAGCTATTTCAAAAACATTTAACTCACAAAGAATATCCTAACTTCTATGAACAATAGCCACAAAGGAAAACGGGTATTTTTACATACAGATTATTTTGAATTAAACAAAAAAGCCATGTACTTGTATATGCTCTCTCACCAGCCTTTTTAAGTTTTTTTATTTAGTGGGCACTGTAAAGATATTCTTAAACTTTCTGAGGTACCAAGAAACTAGTAGAGCACTAATCCTGACAGACACTCATCACCTTTTCTCTGTAAAGAGAAAAATTGTTAGGATCCTCCAGTACTCCTAATTTTAAAAACAAATGAAAAGGCATCTAAGAAATATGCAAGCTAAAAGAAGACAAAATTTTATCACTGTATTCCCCCTTTCCAAAACAATCTTTTTCCCTAAAATGAACCTAGTTTGCACTTCAGCCAAGTATTTCTAAACATGTGTTCATCTTGTTTAGGAAATGGAAACTCTATCACAGAATTCCAAAAGCCTAAGGTGCAGCACAGCTGAATCCTAGACCACAAGTTAGATCTCTACATTAATACAGAGGTGCTACAAAACTAGCAGTATATTTAACTATTTGTAAGCCATATGAAACTAATTCACCCTCTTGAGTCAAACAGCTGTTTTATTCCCTGCTCTTCATAAGCCTGCATTTTATTTTTCTCCCTTTTTAAGCAGTAAAAGGAGCTAGAAAACGTTTCAATCTTCCACATATTCATCCTTCAGTATGTGTGCTCTTCTGTTAGTGCCAGACACCATGTTTACATGAATATGAACTCAAAGTACAGAGATGCTCAAGTCAAGACATTTCAAAACTAAACCAAAACACAGTTAAAACACAGCAAGTTAGAAATGTGTACAGGCTCAGTAAACATGTGACTAGTCAACATTAACTCCTAAAACTTTTGGACAGGAGTAAGCCAATATCTGCAGGTCTAGAATTTCCGCAGTTTTAAGCAGCTGATAGATTTTTCTCACATTAATATACACTCTGGAGAAAATTGCTTCTCTTATGAACAGCATACTTGGTATTACGACACTGACAGAAGCATACAAGCCATGGACAATTAAATCCTTTCTGGCATAATAACGAAGCATTTTAAGATAATTATCTAGTATTTTCCCTCCCCTTTTACTATACATACAAAGGCACTGGCTGCTCACTTTTAAACTGGCAGGTAGAGCTGTAGGACCCTCGCTAGAAGCAGGATGAGCACTCATACATAGTCTTGTTATTTGCTTCTGTTAATACACAAAATGGAAAGAGTTTCTAGAATTTTTGCAAGCAGGAGACGGAAAGTTACATACCAGTTATTTTACTGACAGACAAATCTCAGGAGGTTGCACGGACTGTCCAAAATAACACCAAAATTAAGACGCTGCCATTCACCATCTGTTTGCCTCTCCCTCAGGAAAAAAAGTGCATATCACAAGAAGAAATGGAGCCTGGCTCCAGGGAGGAGGAAGAAGGGAAGAGAGGAAATTTCCACGCAAATTCTAAGTGAATCACGCTGCGATGCCCGCGCCTGGCCGCACCGGCCTGCCCCGGCAAATGCGAGCGGTTCCGGGGCCACCGTCCCTCCGCCACCCCGGCCGGTGGCCCAGCCCGGCCCAAGGGCTTCCCGGCGCCGGAGATGGGGGTGAGGAGGAAATAAACACAGCTCCTCTGGGCAGCGACACGGACGGAGCCCCTTCCACGGTGCCCCCAGGGAGGAGGGGCCGCCCGCTCGCCCCCGCGCCCTCCCCTCACGGCCCGGTGCCCTCGGCGCCCGGCATCGGCCCGGCGCGTCCTCCCGTCGCCGGGGCTGCACCGGCGGGTGGGCTGCGGCCTGCGCCGTCCCAGCGAAGCCTCGGCGCTCTCGTAGTCAGAGCGGCCCGGCTCCCCCCCGCCTCCTCCTCGTCTCTCCTTCCCTCCTCCTTCCCTCCCCGGCCCGGCCTTCAGCTCGCACTCACCCGCCTTCCTCCTGCCTGCCCGGCCCGCGGTGCCTGTGCGCGGCTCTCCCTCTCAGGCTGCCCAGCGCGGCGGAGGCGGCCGGGCGGGTGGGTGAGCGAGCGTGCGGGAAAAGAGGCGAGGGGAAAAGGAGGAGAAGGGTGGGGAGGGAAGGAGAGAGGCGGCGAGGAAGGAGAGAAGCGGAGGGGAGAAACCCACAGCGGTGCTCCTGGGGCGGGACGTGCGGCGGCGGCCAGTCGGGCGCTCGGACGGCTGCTCCGACGACCTTTACGCGAGGGACGGGCGATCTCCGAGCTCGGGGCGCTCCGCTGCCAGCCCGGCCACCATCTTACATTGGGGAGACTTGCCCCGGACGCCGCCCCCGCTGCGCGTGCGCTGCCGGCAGTGGGCGGGGAGCGGCGCGGGAGGGGGACGGGGCGCGACGGCAGCGGCCGCGACGGCGCGGGGCATGACGGGACTTGTAGGCGGCGGCGCTGGCGCTGGCCCAGGCAGCGCGGGAGGAGGCAGAGGTGGTGGCGATCATCCCGGAGCGCGGTCCTCTTCCGCCGGGCCGGGGAGCCGAGCGCTCCGCCGGGCAGGGCCGTCCCACCGCCCTGCTCCGGGAAGTCCCCGTCCGTAAACTCCCTGCAACTTCAGCCGCCTGTTGCTGGACATTGAACCGCGCGGTTTTCAAGCAGTGGGTTGATTTCTTTAAAAATATTATTTTCCTGTCATTGGTGTCCCTTGGAGTTTTTTCCCCCCTGCCGGGTCGAAGCGATCCCGTGTAGCTCCCCGTCGGGCTTTGCCGGCTGTTGGCTACAACGCCGGGGGCTGTGTTCTGCCGGGAGCCTGGCGCGGCTGCCAGCGGCTCGGTCGGGGCTGGCCGCGGCTCCGCCAAAGCCGGCCCCGGCGGCTCTGCCCGCGGCGCCCGGCCCCGGCGGCTCTGCCCGCGGCGCCCGGCCCCGGCGGCTCTGCCCGCGGCGCCCGGCCCCGGGCGGCTCCGGCTCTGCCCGCGGCGCCCGGCCCCGGGCGGCTCCGGCTCTGCCCGCGGCGCCCGGCCCCGGGCGGCTCTGGCTCTGCCCGCGGCGCCCGGCCCCGGGCGGCTCTGCCCGCGGCGCCCGGCCCCGGGCGGCTCTGCCCGCGGCGCCCGGCCCCGGGCGGCTCTGCCCGCGGCGCCCGGCCCCGGGCGGCTCCGGCTCTGCCCGCGGCGCCCGGCCCCGGGCGGCTCCGGCTCTGCCCGCGGCGCCCGGCCCCGGGCGGCTCTGGCTCTGCCCGCGGCGCCCGGCCCCGGGCGGCTCTGCCCGCGGCGCCCGGCCCCGGGCGGCTCTGCCCGCGGCGCCCGGCCCCGGGCGGCTCTGGCTCTGCCCGCGGCGCCCGGCCCCGGGCGGCTCTGGCTCTGCCCGCGGCGCCCGGCCCCGGGCGGCTCTGCCCGCGGCGCCCGGCCCCGGGCGGCTCTGCCCGCGGCGCCCGGCCCCGGGCGGCTCTGCCCGCGGCGCCCGGCCCCGGGCGGCTCTGCCCGCGGCGCCCGGCCCCGGGCGGCTCTGCCCGCGGCGCCCGGCCCCGGGCGGCTCTGCCCGCGGCGCCCGGCCCCGGGCGGCTCCGGCTCTGCCCGCGGCGCCCGGCCCCTCGCCCGCCGGCAGAGCGGGACTGCGCCCCGCCACCGCCACAGCCGGCCGGCCGCGCTCCCCGCCACCTTTCCCACCCCCGCGCCGCCTCCCGCCTCGCCCTCCTCGCTTGATTCTCACTTTTTATTTTGTAGAAACTCAGGGAAACTGCATTGCTTCTATCCCCTCTTTCTACCACAGACACCCTGTGCCATGGATCCGTTCAAATTGCACCTGTATCCCTCTTTTCTGTGATCCCCGATGGTGCACAGAAGACCTCATCACCTCAGCTGACACAGAGTGCTTTTACTGATCGCCTTTATAGCTCTCTTGTGGCTTTTCTGGCCTGGCATCCTTAGCTCTCAGGACAGCCAGCCTCATCGTAGATGTTTAATTATCAATTATCTCCAGTGCACAAACTATTGCTATTTGTGCCATGACAATATTCGCCTGAGAATTTTACTTATTTCAGCAGTTGGTAGGACAAATAGGTGTTCATCACCAAATGCACTGGCACAACCATTACATTTAGTGGCATAGATTCTTTTTCTCCTGTAATTTTGTTTCTTAGTTTGAAGTATTATACTACTACAGCTTTGTACAAGTTGCCTCTTCAACTAAAAGTGTTTGTGTTGACATAGCTTATCTTCTTCTGAAACAAGTTAAGGTTACCTTGTGCATATTAAATTTTAGACTGATATATGTATCTCCCCCACAGGAAAGCTCTATAAATCAACTCTTGCTGTAGGCAAGACCCAGGTCAGCATAAAACACTACTGATTGCAGCAGTAGTCTTGATATGTGAACTCAAATGCATGTTATTCAGAAAACAAAACATAATATGGAACGCAAATGCCTATATATGTGAGAAATCCTGTTTCTCTGCATATATCTTAGACTGTAACATATACTTACTATATCATGTAAAAGTATATATCATGTAAAATGTAAAAGTAACTAGTCAGTATATATTAATCTAATTCAGGTGAATGTATGTATATAACAATCTATTTCTCAAAAACTTTATTATTTTCACATTTTCCTATCAACTGATATATAAACCATTAGGTTCCAGAAGTACCGATTATGTAAGTAATTTATATAAGTAATATGATTGTTGACACACCTAATAACCAGCAATGTTTCCTATTGAATAAAAGCAAGTACTCTGACTTGGAAAGAAAGGTTAAAAATAATATAACTAAAAGCTGTGATTTTGAGTCAGAATTGAGGCTGTTAATATTAAGTGAATTCTGTGCTTTCTTTTAATTCAGAATTAAGGAGTCTTTCCCTTAGTAAAATTCTGTTCAAATCATGTTGCCAAGACCTACATGAACAGACAGCAGCAGCATCCAATAATAATGTAGGAAAAAATCTACATGGCTGAAGACTACTCTGGCTGATGTTTCCAAAAGTTATCCATAGCCCTGCTTCCACCTCTTATTTAATCTGATAAGAATAATTCACTAGGTCATCATGTGGCCATTTTAAAATTTTAAGATGTCCTTAAATTAATTATTTTATTAGTTGTAAGTACTTGTAATTGCTTTCGTAAGATTACTTAACCATATTTTGACACCTTGTTTACTCTTGGAAATGTTTGGGTTTCGGTTTTTTTAAATGAGTCTGATAACTCAGCAGGACTGTTTCTAAGAAATCATTTCCATATTCATAAAGAAAAGCTTTTGGAATACATTTTCTTGGAAATAACCAATATGCACTAGCTAGAGTAAAAATGTCTGTTCATATGATTGATTTATATGATTTATATTTTGATTTATATGATTTATATATGATTTATATTTTGCTTTATGGCAGCATGGCAGCACTGGTCCATTTCTCAGCAATGTCCCTTTCTTGCATGCAGTTTGACCAGCAGTCACAAATAGTAATATTTGAGGCAGTGCCCTGAAGTTTGGGTTGGATGTGCTGATACATATAACCCATGAGACAATATTAAGGAGGGAAAGAGGTGGTACTCAAAAAAAAAAAAAAAAAAGTGTGCATCTGGAGGAGCACACACATACTGGAATTGCAGTGGAAGCCATCAGCATTCAGCAGGAGAGATTAACATACTTGATCCAGATGATCTTGTAACAAAAGAGGGCACTCAGGGGCCAGACAGCAAAGAAACCTTATCACATTATACAATGAGGGAAAATTATTCAAATATGGGTAGAATCCTCTCATAAACTGGATACAGGTCATAGCTGAGAGCTAGTGAGCCTGGGTTTCATCCATGCAAAAAAAGAAAGTCCAGCCACTTTAAAACAATCGTTACAAATATGCTCAAGCCAACTTATCTGAAATATTTGAAGTAACATCCCTGTGTAGGCTGGACTTCATTATGTTACTTATTATTGTTTTCAGGGAGTCATCACCTGCTCTTTAAAGCAAAACATACATTATGAGACAGAATGATTGCTCATTATTGTTATATTCCTTAATTGCCTTCTATATTAGTGCATTCAAAGGAATGTATTTTTCCTCTTCTGTCCTTCTTTGCCTTCATCCAACAGCACTCAGCATTTTCCAGAGCTCAAAATTGCTCACATTCTTACAAAAATGCCTCAGCCATATGCGATTTGCTGAGATGAAATAAAAAGTGCATGACTTGAGAAAATGCAATACTTTCTCCTGCATATTGATTCCATGGCTGCTGTATAAACAGGAACTGTCCATTACAAGAACTTCCACTGACTTTTTCTTGTGTTGGAAGTCATGTTCTGCATAAGCCAGGTGTGACAGGAGCTCACCTGTCAAGAAAGTATGACGTTGCATTAAAGGGTTGGCATGAACTTTGACGCTTGTAAATATATTGCACCAGCCAAGCTCCAGCTGCAACCTTGCAATTTTCCAGACAGATATATTTCCTTTTGCCAAAAGGAATGTGAGCTACTGCAGCTAATTTTATGCTATATAAATAATGCTGATAGAGAGACAAGTCTGAGATTAGATAGGCAAAGTAATAGCTTAAGTAGGAAAGTCAAAGCATTTATTAAACAGAAATATGAATTATGTTCCTTAAGGAGCTGAGGGAACCAGCTGTAATGAGGACAAATGAGAGATCTGAGAATAATTAGATCAGTTTTGCATATAGGCAGCACTGTAACTGAGACTCTTTATGACAGAGATGCTTGTACAGAGAAATTTGGCTCTTATATTCTGATAGAGAACATTCCCTCTTAGCTTGTGCTTGACACGCCGACAGAAGGAAAGGAATGTTGTGCTGTGTGCCTTGTGCTGCTCTGCCCTCTTTCCCCTCTGCTCCATCTTTCCCCTATCACTCTGTACCATGACTGGACCAGGCCAAGAGCCACTATGGGTCAGGAACATATCCACGGGGATCAGGGACCAAGCTGGTATGCTAACCATATTTTATAGATTAACCAAGACACCTAAAGCATGGAAAGATACTTTTCTATTTTAATAACCACTTTTTTATTCTTCCATATGAATTTAAAAATTGTACTATGTTTTCCTTGGCAACATTTTAAAATCATTGGTACATCAGTGTATGAATACGAGAATTTCCTGCTAACAAGCCAGACATGGAATTAAAGCCCTGGGTAGACCCATTTTGTTTTACTCCTAATAATCCAGCATTTGTGGGTTTTAAGGAATGATAAATTGCCTCTTCTTAAATAGGTTATATTAAACTGTAGCCAGTCAGCTCTGGTAGGTTCTATAGTTTGCTAAAGCAAATAAATCAGGTGTTGATTTTTATTTCAAATTACTTTCTTTATTTTTTTTTCTGCTGTTTACTTTTTTTATGTTGCTACCATACTTAGAAAAATTAATTTTTGCATGGAAAAATTCTGAAGCATGGAAAGCTTCAGAACTGATCTGCCCCAAACATTTCCACTGATAGTGTATTGTGTCATGCATGCCTGAAGTGTTTCTAATTTGTTTTATGCAAACCTTCATGCTGTACTGTGCAGTTGTCAGATTGTCATGGGAAGAAGGTAGTATATACTCAGTGTTCTGTGTGGTTTTAGTCCATGCCTAGCAGTTTTTCTCCTCATTAATACACAAACCAGTATAAAGTCTAAAAGCCACAGAATTTGAAACTTTTAGGTGTTTATATTTGCATGGAATCCCATGAAAGTACCCTGGTTTCCAAAACAACTGAGCATGTGCAACTTCTCCTGAGTTCAATGAAAATCCATGTTCTCTGAAAGACAGTTCCATTCTGCAAGTTTCCACACAGGACTTCTATGTTGAATATTAGTCCTAAACTGTGGAAAACACTATGTACAATATTGTGAACATTAAGATTAGGTGGGGAGCCAGCTGCTTCCCATTTGTGCAAAAAGACTTGGCCAAAGTCAGGGACCAGAGAGAAGTGAGTTGCTGGTTGCTTGCTTCTTCACTACTTCTCTTTGCAGATAGGAGCCTAGACATTGGAATTCCTTCCTCTGCGTAATAGATACCTTTCCTCATTCTTCTGAGCTGTATATACTTTGACTCATCTCAGGCCTACTTCAAAGACACAGAAATCAAAGGGAACACTCTCAGACCTTTCCTACTAGAGTGAAGTCATACATTCTCACCTCAGGACAGGTAAACAGTGAGTTATCTCAGCTGAGCTCTTAGTATAGACAAGGGAGTTAATTTTTCATCATCAAGATCTCATTAAAATTCAAGTTTATTTACATTTAATAATTTAAGTGAAATTGCCACTATGGATTTTTTTTTAAACAGTTTGAAAAGTAAAGTAGCTATTTTTTGAGGTATGTCTGCTTTCATGCACAGAAACAGCTCTCAGGTCTCAAAACATGCAAACTGCTGAAAGAGTAATGGTTCTATTGTACTCCTATAAAAAGCAGCACTGGGTGGTCTAATCGAGTTTTATTAGGCATTGCTTTCTAATTGTTGACATGACTGAACCATCAAAGCTGTAAAAAGTGCTTGTCTAATATTCTTAGTAGTGTACTTCCTTAAGAAAACTTAGCTCTGATACAGCATTCACCTTTAATTCATACCTTTCCTCTCAGATAATTGTGGAACTAAGATAATAAATAGAGTCAAATTCGTTTTTCATGGCTCATCTCCATCTTAGGTAGAGTTTTAAAGTATAGGTATGTCCTCCTTATAGGAGGTCTGCATGCCTCAGTCTGCAGAGGGCTGACAACTGCCATGGAGCAGCAGAAAGCTGCAAAGTTGACAGCACAATTTTCCAAATTAGGGCAAGGTGTGCCCTATTGGTAAAAGGCTGAGCTTCAGCAGTTTGGTCATGTTACAGCATGTGACAAAATGTTACCAAAGAGCTGATTACTCCTGTCCTACCACACTCCTTGTGTCAATTGGTTCTAGCAATGGCAGCCATGCTTAAATTGAATAATTTCTTACAAAGCTATCTAAGCCCTGATTTGGATGAGAAAATGCAGGATGTGGTCAGAGAAGCATGGTAAGAATAACACACACTGCCCTGGGTGATACTATAGCCGAGTGTGCACTTACTGTACTGAACTGTATTCTTCCCCTTGATTTTAAATACCAGCAGTTAATAACTATCCCCTTAATGTTGTCCCAGTTTGTGTTTGCACAGTATTTAAAGAGGAGGTAAGTTGCTTACAGACAGCGATTCCTAGAAGTGGACTGTTAACTCTAGAGGGATACCAGCTTACCAAAAAGCTAGCTTCTTGTCTCATGTTATGTGTGAAAGTTCGTGTGAGGCACGACTTGGAGTTGATCATTATTTCATGGAGCCATGAATAGGGAGAAAAGACATAACTTTCAAACAAGAGATCAGTTTTTTGAGAGCACTGGGTATATATGACTCACTGAATTATCTGAGTAGGCAAACAAACCAGAAAGTATTGAAAGAATAGCTGTGATCAATGAAAATAAAAATATGATTTTGTTCTTGCTGAGATCAGAAAAAAAAAATCCACTCTATGAATACATATTGCCTAGGTTTTGAATTTCTGTAAAGGAAAAAAGTTATAGCTGGTCAGGTTGACAAGGCTGGTAGTTCGCTTTCACATATGGTTCATGCTTTCAAGAACTCTCCAAAGCAGTTAACACAGAAGTTATATTTTTTTGTGAAAATAAAATTAATTAATATTTGAGTCAAACACATGCTGATGTGTTTGACAAAAAGACATGATCACTGAGATGAATCACAAGAGAAATATTCTTCAGCAGGTGGTCAGATTAGCCTTTTGAATGGTGGGATTTTTTCTGCCCCGTTCCCTGGCAGGTTTCAGTTGCATATCTGGTGGAAGTTTAATTTTTTTCACAAAGTTAAGTGTCACTAACAAGAGACTGAGAGTGTAGAATGCCAAAGACCTCTCCAACAGTCATGGGAAGTAGCAGCTGTATATTAAGCTGGGAAGAATTCAGCAAGCCTCTCACAACCTGAACAAGTAATCTGAACTCCTTCAGTGAAAGGGAGGCATCAATCTTCCCTATAAGGCTCTTTGAATCTCACCTCACAACTGACACTATACTTCCTGAGAAGTTCTGGGAAAATATACTTTGAAACACATCCAGTATGAAACAATGTCAAACTAAGACACCCAAAAGGCATAATCAAATCCTCATTAAAACTATGGCCATCTAATTTTTAGGGGTTTCTCATAGCTTAGTGTCCTTGTGTAGTTATAGTCTAAATATACCTGCAAGCAAACCTTTCCCTCAGTGTTTCAGAATGAGTCAGTACCTCGAGCTTCTCCTGGGCTGGACCTCACCATAACTACTTGTTTCTGCAGACAAACTGCTCATTAAAGAGGACTCAGAGTGATGCATAAGAAAAACAAAATTATATTGTTAACAGGCAGATGCCCAGGAATGCAGCTGAGTGATGCAAATACAGCAGGAGAAGATTTTAATAGACTTGTGAAAGATGTCCACTGAAATATTTTACATAAGAACCGATTAATACAATTTCTTGTTCCAGAAATTGAATTTGTTCAGTCCATGTCCTTTAAATTCTTGCTCCTGAACATAATTCTTCCTGATTCTCAGCAAACTTACATGAAACAAAAAAATGGCCTGGAGGAGGAAAGCAAATCCTTTCCTATGCTACCTCTTTACACCGGTACTTTCTTATGCTACCTATTTACAATGGTTTTTTTTCAAATAAGTTATCTCAGAGCATCACAACAGGGAAAGTATTTCAGTAACAAAAGTGCACAAACTATATTTTGTGTACAGGATACTTCTTGTCTTCTGCCCAGAGAGGTCCAAAGAAGTGGACAGTGCTGGGAAGATAATTGACAAAATGGTAGCATAATTTGTGAAGCAATTTTACATTGCAGTAGAGATGGCATTGCAAGATACTCTTTTCCTGAGGCTTATTGGTTCCTATATCAATTTCACTCAGTTTGTAAGTATAAAGTAATTATTTATTTCAATTTAGCTTAAACTGACTACCTCTCCCATTTCTTGCATTATACCTAGTTAAAGAAACCCTCTGTTTTGTATTAATAGTGCAGAGATTTTTGTGCAATTTTACACATCTTCAGGGTTGCCCAAGCGAACTCATTATACTCTTGTAGCTTTGCACTTATTTCAACTCACCCATGCTTGGATGGGAACCCAAAAGAATGAAAGAAGTATATAAGTCAGCTGCAGAATATATAGAACATGCTTTAGAAAGTGCTCAGAGTAAACTACAGGATAAAGCCTAAACTTGCAAAATTGGCAACGTAAAAAAACATCAGCCGTCCTTAAATCTGATATGTAAATCCCTGAACAGAATGAATATCCATAAGGCAGTTGATGTGCCAAGACTTCTATTTACTATATCAAATATCTTCACTTTGCTTATGCTTTGTTTTTCCAGCATTTCCTTGGTTGTAGGTTTCTGCACCTCTCGTTGACAATTACTAGCAGCTACATCGTTACATTTGTCAGATCACCTTTTGGGCTAATAACTGCCTCATTGCCCTCAGTAGCTGAATGGACAAATAACAGAAAAAGAAAGACTGTTCTTCTTTCCAGAATAGAGAAGAAAGAGAAACAAAACAGATAGCTTTAAGGGCCCCAAAGCAGGAGTTAGGGAAAAAATAACTCACAATACATCACAGAGCTGAGAACACTATTTTGACTTTACCTCTGAAGCCTGAACAAGGATCATACAGACCCAACTGACAAGCAGGATATCATTTATCAAGGCATTAATTTATGGTCAGATGCCAATAGTCACTAATTGTCTTCACCTGCACAGGAAGGGCAGCACTTGCTGTTGTTCGTCTCCTGCTCCCTGACCCCAAGGAAGGTGTTTGTATAACTTTGAGAACTTTTAGTTCATTGTTGCTTTTGACTAGATAAACCACTTACACGAGCTAGTGACAGCCTCACACAGTTTCTTTGATGAGCTTAGGTACCATGGTGACACTAGAAATATCTAGGATGGAAAACAGAGAAATTACAAAAATTATTTTGTTGAGAAATGCTGCAGGGAAATGTCTCAGACCTTTTTCTAAGATTTGATGCCAAGATAACTATCTCCATGTATAAAGCATGCTTTTTGCAGCAAAGACAGGATTATAGCCAGCTAAGAAGTTTCGAGGAAATTTAGCCAGCACATAAGACAATTCAGGGTTTTTTACTCCGTCAACTAACATTAAACAAAAATACGTTATTTTTCCTCTGTTCACATGATGGGGCCAGGCTGAAGATCCATTCCATCAGCATTCCAGGCCTGCTGTGAGATGCTATACCCATTTTTACAGAACAGTAAGCTGAGATGCACAGAGTTAGTATCAGTCAAAACAAGAGCTCCAGGAAGTCGTATGGTCTAACCAGTAGCCAGAAATGTTTCTGGCTTTTTGGGAAAGAGGCATATTTCGCAATGCAAGGACTGGTCTATTTATGTAGATGCACTTCTACAAGGCAACTTTTCAGTTTTAGTTGCAATGCTGAAAAGCCTTTCTTCATTTTTCTCCATCATGTGATGGAAATGTGAAAGATGTGATCATAAATGACACTGAAAATTAAAGGTAGGAAGTTAAGTAGGGCCTCTGAGGCATTTGAACAATACTCTTTTTTTGGCTAATAATTATTCTTCCTGGTAATAATAACACGTAAATACAGTAAATTATATCATCATCGTTATCTTCATATCTTGATGTATGATTTTACTATGAACCACTAAATAAAGTACTATCAAAATTAAGAATGTTACACCTGTAGCACATCACAAACCACCTACAAGTTACAAAGAGTAGATTCCCACTGTGTGGTTCATTTTAATTACTACTAAGAGTTATTTCCACCTATAGAAATTAGTGTAGATCTCTCACCACAGAAACAGAATTTGCTACCCTACAGGCAATTTGGAACCTCCTTTCCCTGGAATCCAGGGGAATTAATATCCATCCCAGGTATTTAGTGTCAGCCTACCTTTGATACTTCACAGATTTCTGTCTAGTAATTAAGAATTAAAGACATCGGTGCCCCTTCTTGAACCCATCTGTGTTGCAGAACTTGCTGAGAGCTATTGTTAGAGAGAGGAATGAGGTAGTCTTTCCCTATAGTGACTTGTGAAAAATAGACTACCAAACCAGCCAGTGATCCTGGGTAAACAATGGGAACCTAAATTAAAGGACAGCAAATAAAGCAAGAATAACCAAGAATTACTATTCATGGACTTCCCTACTCATTAAAGCATGGATGGATGGATGCAGTTATGCCAATAAAAATATGTGCAGAATGTATGGTATGGTGTATCTAGATGCCTCTCTTACTTCATCCATACTAGGAGCTGAACTGTCACAACTATTTTGCATTAAAATATCACATTGCTGACAGAGAAAGAATATAATAAATGCTGTGCAGCTGGAGCCAAACGTGGTATTTTTTCTTTTGCAGTTCAGCTGCCCAATGACCTACCCCTTGCCATCCACTATTTCAGGCTGTCTTCTTTTTTTTTTTTTTTCTTGTTGCTATGTGACCCTAGGTCCATTGGCAAGGAGAGGAAAGAATTATTTGGAAATTTAAAATACTAAATATGCAGTGGTTAGAAAGGTTTCTTTTTCCTTCAACAGAGTTCAAAAAAAAGTGGGTGCAATCTGGCTGTATCTGAATGCCAAAAGAAATATGACAGCTCTTAATGCCTGGGAAAGGATTTTTTTTTTTTTTTAATCAATTATTTATTTCTCTCTCCTCTTTAAAACATCATGTTTCTTAAGGAAACACAGCCTAGGAAATCACACTGTAAGCCAAACTTTTTCAGTAACTTTTGAACCTGTTGCAATTTCTGAGTCAATTCCAACCTAATCTGATCAAAGGCTAGAAGGCTTATAAACTTAGTGAAAATCAGGGAATGCATAAAGGAAAAAGATCAAAATTAGAATCACTGTGGAAGGAAAGACTGAAGCAAAACCTCAAGCTATCCATTGCATTTGCTGTGGCCAGGTGATCAGCACATGCATCTCCAAGTTTACCTGATACCTGCATTTCATAGTCATGGGTCTTGGGTGGCACATGGGCAGCAGAGGAGCAGAACTACAGCTTCACAGGGAATGATACAGGAGAGGATACAGGTACCAAGGCTGCTTTAGTTCAGCGCTAGGGGAATAATCACTTATTTTCTACTTTGACCTTATGCCTGGCTTTCTTCATTTCCTAGAATGAAATGAACAATTCTCTGTCATTCTCATCATTATAGGTCTAGTCTGTTCATGGCTAAGACTAGGATAAGATAAATCTCAAAGAAATATGGGACCTTTGACTAAACCAACAAATTAGGCCAAATTACTGAGAACACTTTCATCTATTGAACTCTGAAATTCCCCTCTTTTCTAAAATGTTAATTTCTCTCTCCTCTTCCAACTAAGTGAAACAATTTCTCTGTTTTCTGTCTCCTTTTTCTTACAGCTGTCTTGCCAATTCACTCTCACCCCAGGAGCACTACTCTCTCTCTATTACCCCTTCTGCCATCCCATTATAGGGGAGATCTACAGAAGCAAAGATGGTTATTTTGCCAGTTTCCCATGGGTCTAGTTAATTGGACATAGTTTTGCAACCATGAAATACTGGTTTAATAAAGTTCAAGAGGGGAAACTATTGGAACTAAAATTGAGTACTTTTGGAGATTTTTTTTTTATCCTAAAGGTAATACAGGGGGGAATTTCTGTAAGAATGGTGATTACTACTGGGACAAAGAATGGTAAATTCACTTCAGACACACTCTACTTTTAAGATACTGATATTTGTTCCTCAGCTCCAGATACATAAGTGTATAAACACGCTTTTTATTTTCTTTTCTTAGTTCCTGGTACTGTTTTCTTTCTTGCATTTTTTTTTTTCTTGCACATACTTTGTAGCTTTCTTTACAGGATAACTCCTATCAGAGCTGGCAGTTTTTTGGTTTTTCCTCCCCTATACAAAATTGTAAACCCTAGTTCGCATTGAAAAGTTATTTATTGTCTGTATTTTTTAAGACTTCAATCAGAAACCAGACAAGCTGGAATCGTCCTGGTGATTTTTTTTTTTTTTCAGTTAAAAAAATAAAATATTCTAATAAATGTATCTCCTAGTGCAGTGTCTGAATTCAGGTATTTAGCCATATTCAGTGAAAACGGCTTATAGGGCAGTGTTTGGAAGGAAAGACTCACTTGAGCGTGGCATGAAAAGGGAAAGAAGGGCACGGAATCGCTGTGCTATTTACATGAGAGGAGCGACGGCAGGAGTGCAGGATGCCGGCGCTCTCCCTCTCCCGCAGCCGCCGGGCGCGGTGATCCATTCACCTGCATTAACTACAGCTCCCATCAGCCCGGGCGCGCGGCTGCCCCGCCGCCGCCGGAGCCGCTGCTCCTGCCGGAGCCCCGCCGCGGGAGCGGCCGCGCTGTGGCCGTGCCCAGCTGCGCTGTCCCGCGGCGGCCAGCCCAGCCGGGCCGGGCCGGGCCGGGCCGGGCCGGGCCGGGCCGAGCCGAGCCCGGGGCCGAGGCACGCCCGGCCCGCCCGGGCCTTCCTCGGGCGCCGGCGCCTCCCCGCCCACTGCCGAAGATGGCGGCTCCGTTGGCGGTAAATTCGGGTAAGAACAATCTGAGCGCGGGGCCGCGGCTTCTCCTCCGCCTCTCCCGCGGCCGTCCCGCTTCCCGGCCGCTGCCAGTCCTGCGCCTCTCCTCCGCGCCCGCGGAACGGGGTGGCCGCCCGGGGCAGGCCGGGCGCGGCCAAGCGGCGAGGCGAGGCCCGGGCGGGCAGCGGGGCAGCGCTGCGGGGCTCCCGGTGCGGTTTGCGGGGTGCGGGCAGGCGCTGGGAGAGCGGCCTCCCGTGCGGCGGTAGCCGGGCTCGGCCGCGCAGAGCTGCCCGGCGACGGAGCTCCGCGCTCAGAGCTGCCGCCGCGCCTGGCTGGTCCTGGCGGGAAGTCACGGCCGGCAGCCGAGGCCTCCTTGTTTAGAGGGGACTGTGGTAGCTCGGTGTGCACGTGGTTGCGCATCACTTCGGCATTAGGCTCATCTCCTAATGCTGTGTGGTTTAACAGGGAAAAGAGGAGTATATCCAGAATTATGCCCTGCTTTCCACGTATAGTGGCATTGAGTAGTTAGAGAAAACAAAGCCCCTATCCCTCTTTAGTCTTCCTTCTGTAAGACTGAACCAGGTCACTTCTTTCAGCTTCTCATTCATCCTGTTCTCTGGCTCGCTATTTCAGTGTCTAGCTCTGAGGAGCCAAATATTAGACACAGTATGTGAGTGGAGGACTCCGAGATGCCTAAATAATCACTTACTTGCATCTGCTGGCTACAGCTGTTAACACAGCTTGGAGCCTGTAGGCAGCCTGTGCTGCTGACTGGTCAGCTTCCTGTCTGCCAGGACATTTGGGTATTTGACACTTGGGTAAAGCTGCTCTCTAGAAGTTCCCTTGGTCCCCAGCCTGTGCAGTGATTCTCTGTTGGGTGCAAGATAATGCATTTACTCTTGTTGAGCTTCATTAGGTTAACAGAAGGAGAATGGAGACCCTGTGAAAAACAGTTATCACTGCAATATAGGCCAGAAGGTCTGTAAATAAGGTTTTGTATTTCAATAGTGACAGTTAATATTTATTACTGATTCTAGCTAATAGAATTAAAACATCAATTCCTGTGGCAAGCAAGGAACAAATTTTACAGAGATTTTTTAATCTCACTGAATGGATTGCATCCCTGTAGCCTTACAGAAAAGCAGTAATAAAGCAAAGACTCTTAATGAAAAACTATCGCTTTGTTGAAGTGAAAATCGGAGTAGTTCAAATGAAACTATTTTATGAATTGCACAGCAAGAGAGTCCATAGCCTTATAATTAAAAAACACTAGGGGAAGAAGGAGTTTTTTCCAGGAAATACAAGAGAAATTAAAAGGAGATATGGCACTAGAACTAGTAAGGACTTTGCCTTAGGTTAGAGTGTATTGTTTGTGGGAGCAGATATATAATGGTTGAGTCTATCCCTTGGCAAGGTGTTCAGGCACTTAAGCATCAGCTGCTACTGTTGCCAAGAGAAGCAACTCACCTTATCTTTCCTTGCTGCCCCCAATGGAACAGTCTGCCTTTCTAAAACTAGTAATAATAGAGCAGCTTTAGTGGGAAAAAGTCAGCATGGTTGCTGAAGTCCTACCTCTTCCTATTCCAGGTGCCTGCTCCTTTCTCTGCAATAATCCATCTTTGTGCCATTGCAGAGCAAACTGGGTTGTAGATGTGATCCTGGTGAAAATAAACTCCTTTTTGGATTAGATTTTGGTTAACAAAGTTAGATCCTTAATTTATTCTAATTCCCTACGGTACGTGTGTTTAGGCTGGTGCAAAGCAATTACGTGGTAGGGACAAAAGTAAACAAATGGGCCAGGGAAGTAGTTGAACAGCTTTTGGTAGGCACTGTGGTTTGCTGCTGGTGTTTATTTTTATTTGGTAATGTAGTAAGAGTGAAAAGACAATTTCAAGTGGAAATAAATCTGGACTCTGAAGTTGTGTGGGACAGCCAGTTACAGCTGAGCATGAAATTATGCATCCAATAGTAGCTATTTCTAGGCTATTTCTAACTGTACAAGTTAAAACACTGAAGCTCGGTAAAGGCAAATTTATCCTTTTTTTATTGGTTGGCCTGACACAGCCATTCTGGCACTGCTAAATGTGTTCTCTCAGTCATTTGTAAATTCCCATATAGCTACTCAGCATGAATGGCTTCACCATTTAAGTATGGCAGTCTTTGATCTGACACTCTAGAAGTACTTTGAAGCTTAGGAGATTGGCATTTTGATTGTTGGGAGGGATATCAATTTTAGTTGGAGTAATCAAAGGAGTTTGTGCTCTCTCAATGGAGAATGTTTTTCTCTGATTAGTGAGGCAGGATTTCACACACCTTCCATATATGACTAGCTCAGTACACACTGGTTCATCTCTGACAATGTAGGAGCAATGAGGGTGATTTAAATAGCTTGCTTTTGCTTAAACCGCTTTTTGGTTTTCCCAACTTGCTCACTCAAGTAGTAATCTTTGGAAATGGTTGAAACAATTTTTCTTTAGCCATCTGCTGTAATGCAATAGTATTGTATATTTTGATTTGATGGATTGTTTGGCTAACAGTGAAGGTAGTCCTTTTCTGGAGTGTTCTGCAGAAGTGGTAGGGTCACAGTCCTGGAGGGATTTAAATGACATGTAGATGTGGCACTTGGGGACATGGTTTAGTGGAGGACTTGGCAGTGTCAGATTAGGGCTTAAACTCAATACCCTTACAGGCCTTTTCCAACCTAATACCTGTATTTTAAGTATTCTTGTAAGATGACTTTCAGCACCAGAATTTAGGTGTGTACATAATCTTTTTTGGTTCTTTACTTCCCTAAAAGCATTTAAGTTTTATATCAGACCATTGTTGGGTTTTTTGTTTTTGTGCCTTAGGAAAGGAAAATATGCTTTTCTTGATGGGTGTAAGAGTATACTGACGTGCCAAGAGTAACAGTAAGATAAAAAAGAGTTTACTTATTGAAAACAATATAGAAATAATTTGTTTTCTTCCTTTCTGTATTTCAAACACATTGTTTTATTTCTTCTTTTAGCTGCAAGCTTGTGGGGTCCATATAAGGACATATGGCAGACTGTTATGAATGCCATTTGGAAAAGGCAACCTGAAGCTGTTCATCGTCTCGATCAAGTTTTAAAGAAGCACAAATCTGACTTCATTTCTCTCTTCAGAAATCCGGTACTGGACTAATGCTCTCTTTTGGGATGAGCTGGAGAATTGATGATTTACTCAGTCCTTTACTGTTGTCTTACATGCCATTTTAGACCCTATCCATTCTTTTCATGTGACATTTTTACATTACATAACACAGATGTTTTATACCAGTCTTGTTCTGCTGTAAGAATACAAATAGTATTAAGTGGGAAAAAATAATACATACATATTGTATCTTCTACAGGATAATTTTATCTATGATGTTTTTTTTTCTCTCATTATTTGAGTGCTATTTTGAAAGGAATAGTAAAATTATCTGATGATCCATCAGTCATGTATTAACTTTTTTTGTTACTCTTGTGTGTCTGATGTAAAGTGCAAAGCTATTTTGTCTTTGGTTTTGCTCATGTTTCAGTCAGATTAACAAACATGCAAAACGGGTGAACAAATGAATTTAAAAAATACAGAATGTGTCTTGTTCAGAATGCCAGATAATATGAAAAAACTCTTTTTTTTTTGGCTGGTGGATCATAAGGTAGTAACTAGAAATAAGTCTTCTTTCAGTGGTGTAATTTCTCCAATGGTAGATGGCATTTTAAAATTGAAAGGTTGGAAAATTTAACAATCAGCTGTAGAGTTTCATCTGTATATTTTAACATCTGGAAAAAGAATGATGTAGAAAATAGATGTGAGTAACACAACAGTTCTGATCAACAACCCAATGTCTTTCACTGAGTTGATACCAATTCCTGCTGAGGATTGTATCAAAGTTTACTTTCAAACTAGTATTTTGAGTAAACTAAATGTCAGCACTGATTGTATAAGATTATTTTTTTATATTCTCGCAAAGAGACCACTGCTGTCCAAGCATAAAGCATTTTTAGGATGCTGTCTCTTTTTAAAAGCACTGCCTTTGTTTTTATGATAACAACCTAACCTGACAGAACTGTATTTGTGAGGAAGGATAAATGTGTAAAGCTTTATTCAGTATTTGATCTTGCCATTTGGAATAACTTCCGATGCTTTTTTCTCTTGCAGCCAAAAAATGTTCAGCAGCATGAGAAAATTCAGAAAGCAAGCACAGAAGGAGTTGCTATCCAGGGTCAGCAGGGAACTAGGCTTTTGCCAGAGCAGCTCATCAGAGAAGCCTTTATCCTCAGTGACCTCTTCGATATTGGAGAGTTGGCAGCTGTTGAGCTCCTTCTAGCTGGTGAGAAGGGAAAATATTTAAGATCTGGAGAAATACTGCTTAAATAGGGCCTTCTTATTTAAGTGTACCTTTAAGGTAAATACATGATACATTGAAGGCTTTAGCTTCCTAATACAGAATGTTCTTAAAAAGAGATTCTCTCTGTAATGTCATATGGTAGTAGTGTTGTGAACCCTAATGTTTGTATGCTCTGCTATTGCAAAGGGAAGTATATTCTGAGGAGGTTTTATGATTTACTTTCTGTATAATTGAATTTAAACATAATTAAAACATGATAGAGAATTTTTGCATAAAGCAGCATAATAGATACTGATTCTTCAAATTATGTATTAGTTATATATTGTTGTGTGATTCTGTAATCTAATAACTGATAAGTAAGAGAAGTGTTCTGGAGAGTGACACATTCTTTGTGTAGAAGATTGATTTTAGAATCGTTAAGTTAAAATTGTTAGATGTTATTACTAGCTACTGTTCATTAACTTGAAAAATTCATTAAAGAAGTAGATTGCAAGTTTGTCACCTTTGGAAAGCCATCTTCAAGTCAGGCTCACTTTCTGTTTTGAACTTGAATTTTCAGTGTACTTTCAGATAGAAAATTTAATTTTGAATAAAAGATATTACTGTGATAATAATTTTGAATTGATTATTATGATGGATGCATATCAGTGACAAATACCATTTGTACTAGGATGTTTATGGACTAGCACGTGAAAAAAATTTTGTATGTTTTAATAGTTTAATATTAATTTTACCAGTAGCACCCACAATATCTGGGATTTCTTTTGAGTGTCTGGAATAAATCAGAGTGATAGTGAATGACCACAGGTACTTTGAATGCGATATTTGTATTTCAATTAGAAATAAAAAGAGTTAGAGCTGTTACTAAGGCGTATATGTTCACCTTTCTCTGGCTATTTCTGTGGATTTTCATTCACTAGGAGAACACCAGCAGCCTCACTTTCCTGGGCTTACAAGAGGTCTAGTGGCTGTTCTGTTGTACTGGGATGGAAAAAGATGCATTGCCAATTCACTGCGAACCCTCATCCAGTCACGCCAAGGCAAGACGTGGACATTGGAACTCAGGTCTGTATCAGGGTGATGAGCTGATCAAAGCTCTTTGTTTTGAGTGCTTTTAGAACTAATTAGACTAAAGGGAATATGTATAGTCTTGAATTTGCTTTTTTCTCATACCTGATGCAGCTGCTTTCCTGTTTGTTTCTTAAGCATAATCATTTTTTTGCACATATTTTTGTTGGATTATAGAGATATCTATTTTACTTTTAGTTCTTTCATGGTACTTCACCTTTTGACAGCATTTTACTTCAGACATTCTCCCAGTCATTGGTGCTCTAACTAGTAGTCATTGCTCAGTATTTGAGAACACTGCTGTGTTCCATCTTTCTGTGTACTGTAAAAGGGAATTGTGGTCCTGCCTTTACTTCAAAGGAATGTACTATCTACTGATGAGCATTATATGCTAGTATTTTTTGCCTTGAAAAAGAAAGCAGTGCACACTGCTTGCTTCTAAGTTGGCTAGAGAAAGATCAAAAAATGTGTTCTACTGTAAAGATAAATTGTGAGTGCAGTATCTGGACAGTTGCATTTAGTAGTAACAAAGCCTGTGAGTTATGTGTATCTTGTATATAATACTTTTTCCTTTTAATAGAAATCTTAACTAGCTGATCCCTGTTGTATTCTTACATTTCACATTCTTGATCCTACAACTAGCTGAAGACCCTGTATCTATTCAGCATAATGTTTTGAGAGGGCGTTACTTACTGATTAGTGATGCACATTTAGTTGCTTTCCATATATAATTTATTTGTATGTTTTTTTGTCATCAAATACATTTTATGGGATTCATTATTTTAGACATGTTTGTGACTGAAAAACTATGATTAATTGTTATATTTATATTCTTTCCCTTATAGTCAGGAGTTAATTTCCATGACAACACGCTTTACAGATGACCTAATGGAACAGGGTTTGACTCAGAAGATTCTTACACTTGTGTCTCAGATTGATTTGAACAATGAATTTGATAAACTCCAGAGAGAGCGAGGATTGGGCAGTGAGAAACATCGAAAAGAGGTAAAATTCACCGAGCAGGGATATTCTTCTGTGCTGCTGAACACATTAGGATAGAGTTAGACTGCAAGGAATCCTTTACCTTTGCAAAGTCTGCTACTGTCAGAGATCACAGGTACTGCTCCACAGCTTGTGCAATATCAGTATGGGATTCACATTGTTTCATGCATTTCTATTTTGCTGTTACTCCCATATGCTAAGGCATGTCTTATTTTTAGTGAAGAATTGTAATAGTAAAAATCTAAGCCTAATAGTTATACCATGTGTAAATTTCTTCTTTAATTCTGAAGTCTGTATTTTAAATTATCAACATTACCATTATCTGCACTATTGACATAAGAAAAGTAAACTAATTCACAGATTATTAAAACATATTGAAACCAAGATGAGTCAGGTGAATAATTTTCTTAATAATCCAATTGTGTTAATATGCATTTCTAATAAAAAAGTGAAAATTGCTTAAAAATACATTGTTATCTTTGTAGTTCTTGGACTTAATTTACACTGTCACTAACTGCAGCATAATTTTGCTAGCAGGAAGATTTTAAACATTATTGTTTTAATTTTTTATCACCTTTCTAATGGGTAATCTGCCTAAAAATCATTCTGTGTAGTAATAAACCAATTTCCTTCCCACTGTATAAAGAACTAGCCTTACACTTCTGCTATAAATCTAGAAACTGGAAAGAGTATCTTTCTCATTTATCTTAAATTGCCCTAATTTACCTTAATTTCACTTTAAGATTAATTTTTTGGGCAAAGGGAAGGCTGACTGTATCTAGGATAACTGCCAGTGCAGTTGTGTAATTAGAGACAGGGAATGTGCCTTCTGTGTGATACATTTACAGCTATGTTAATTCTGTGTAGATTGGTGTCTCTTGAGCTCAACAGGGATGCTGGTTTGTGTGTCATCATAATTCCAGGTATCTACTCACACCTCCCATGAAATACATAGGAATATAAATGCAATTAACAAGCAGAAGTGTCCTTTTTTTGTTTAGCAAATAAACCCAACATTTTCTGTAGCTGCTGTCTTTAAAGTGATTTTTAGTTTAAGGCAGTCATTATGATTGACTGAGAAGGACAAATTGAACATGTTACCAGAATAGGTATATTCACTGGTTTGTTTTTTTGTTGTTATTTGTTTGTTTGTCTTGTAAAGGTTTCTGATCTCATTAAAGAATGCCGACAGTCTTTGGCTGAAAGTCTCTTTGTCTGGACCTGTCAGTCACCCCTGAGTAAGGATGACACTCTAATCCTCATAAGTTACCTGGAGAAGGTAACAGTGGAAGCCGATGGCTCGTTGGATGGTGTGAACTTGTCTCTTCTCATGGCTCTCCTTTACTGCTTTGATGTCAGCTTTCTGGAGCAAGGGGCAGAGGATCGTGAAGGTAATGCTGGCACCTTTCCCAGAGCGACATTGTACAGATGGATAAATTGTTGTTTAAGCAGTTTTGTTATTGATCAGTAGCAAATTGGCAGGATTTTGCATGTATTTTTTCACATTTGTTTACTGAGTATTGGTTTCGTGTTTTTTGTTGAAGACTTGATGCACCGGCTCCCTCTGCTAGCAGAAAGACAGTACATAGCAACGATCCACACTCGGCTTCAGGAGTCTCAGCCCTGGAAATTACCAGGCCTGCAAGCTACTGTTAGATTAGCCTGGGCGCTGACATTGCGGGGCATATCCCAATTTTCTGATGTGACAGGTAAATTACCCTGAAGTTCAGTTGCTGCACATTAGTATTCAGAGCCTGCAAGTCGTGTAAGTCAAAGGATCTATTACCTTTCTAAAATGTTATTTACTTCCTTAAAACTTTTTCTATGTGAATTTGGTTGTAGTGAATTGAATTGCTCTGAAATGTACACAGATGTAGAAGTAATTATTTACTAGACAGTAATAGTGCCTCATTGAAGTGAAAGAGATTTTAATGTACTGGAAAATTCAAGGATTTAATTTTCAGCTGTAGTATCATTTGAAACTGCTTAAATCCAGAATAGATTCTTGTGATTTTTTTACATCTGTAGATGTTCGACCTCAGTATCTTGAGATGATGAATATATTTGTAATTTTCTTTTTTCCTTTCTGAACCTCACAAACCATCTAGCTTTCTACTACGTTAAAATTGAGTCTACTCCAAATTATTTAATAAAGAAAATGCAAACATTATAATTAATGTTTAATTAAACTTGGTTTGTGATTCTTGGTTGACTGCCTTAGAATTTTTAGGGTAAATGGATATGCACTGTAACATATATTAAAACAGAAAGTTGAGGTCATCATCTGCCATTAATTTATCTTTTTTTCAGTCTAGGTCTCCTGTACAGTAGAAAAAACCGAGCTGATAGAAGCGTGGAAATTTGCATGTCAGCTGTGTATCCTGAAATATATTTGTTTGGTAGTAAATTGTTATTTACTTCTTCCCCTCTTGTGAATTTTGTTGCCTAGCTCTAGCAGAATTCACTGAGGCAGACGAGGCAATGGCAGAGCTAGCGATTGCTGATTATGTTTTCCTGTTCCTGACTGAATCTGTTGTGGCATCTGAAAATTTCTACCAGGAGGAATTTTACATTCGCAAAATCCATAACCTTGTCACGGACTTCCTTGCACTCATGCCAATGAAAGTAAGTTGTTTGTGTGAATACCACTTTTTGAGAAATGTGGGCATCTCTTCTATGTTTCTATTGTTTGGACAAGGTAGCACAGAGATTCAGACATCATGCTCAGCTTGAGCTCCTGCGCTCCAGAAAACTTGTTTGCTTTATAGAAGCCATAATGTTTGGGGTTTGTTTTCCACACTGAAATAGAACGTGGTTTTTAAAACACTTCAGTATGGTGAAATTTGCAAAACTAGCTTTTATGGTGGTAGTGGTGTTTGTTTTACAAGATTAAATTTAAATGAATGCTGACATTCCATTTCAGTTTGGGTTTGGTTTTTTTTTTTGGTTTTTCTCCTGCTTTGGCTCAGATTTTCAGTTGGGTGTAGCTAATTCCTGAAGACGAAGAAAGATGTTCATTATAAACAGGATTTTATAATATAGGATACAAGATCAGATATAATACAGGATACAAAAATCAGACCATTGACTTGCATTCTAGTTTGATATAAACCAGTACTAGTTGTTTCACAGGAAATTGTTAGTAGGCAATTGAGGTATAGCCCTACAAGGCAACTTTTTGTCTTAACTGCTGATAGGTAGTGGTTGGTTTATGTCCTCAGCTGTTTCTACTGAATCTCAAATTTTAGGTAAAAAGAAGTGTCTGTTTTGCAGGATCTTTGTTTTGCTTTGTGTATCTGTGTAACCTTTGTTCAGTTTTACTTAAATCTCTAAGTCAGCATTTTAATTAATTCTTCTGCATAGTTTTTAGCATTTATGGTACTTGCCAGTGATGATTTGGGTAAATATTTTGGTTGCCTGCATTATATTAGTTTAAAACTTGATAATTTGCTTTAGTACCTCAAATAATTCATAATTTAACTTGTCAACAGTTTTTTTCTTGTTCAGTTAGTATAATAATTTAGCTAGTTTGCTTTGACCTTTCCACAGTTATTTCTAGTTCTTAATAATTTTTCATGTTATTTTTAAACTTTTTCCCGATGAGGCACAATTATTTTGCTGCTCATTCTGTTTTGCATATTCAAATATATTAGACCATGAACTAGTCTCTATTGACTGTCAACATGTTTTATTTTTTTATATATTGAATTGGTTGCTTACTTCTGTTTCTTGTTCTTCAATGTCTCCTTAATATTTAACAAGACTTTTAATCTCATCTCTGTTTGCTTTCTGTTAACCTCTGTTGGGGTCTCATGTCAAAAGCTTTTTGAATTTAAAAATAATGTCAGCTGTTTTTTGTTCAGTAATTAGCATTTTCAACACAAAGAAGTTTAGGATGCTGATTAAATGGCTACTTTAAAAAAAAAATTGCTGCCGTACTTCTTGCTCTTCTCTCTTGTTTTTCCTGTGGTATTTATTGACGTGATAATGTTTCTGGCTGAGATAGAGTAACTCCAAAGTTGCCTCAGTTCAGACCTTTTCAAGTCATAAAGTAGCTGCAAGTAGAAGTATTCTTTAATGGTGAAGAAAAATGCAATCCACAGATCTATATACAGGAATCAATATTCTGCATTCATGTTTGCATTTACATTACATGTTTCTTTTCACTCCTTTTGAGTAATGGTCTAGCATTCTTTGAAACTAAGCTGTCTGGCTTTTAAATTAAAGAGTTAAAGGATCTTCCTTTTGAAGCCAAACCAAAGTATCTGGTGCAGTCATTTACAAAAAACTCCCATGATATAAATTAAGGGCTTTTGCTACGCACTGAGGGCTTTGGCAGTAAGCAAGCAATTGACTATAACTTTCAGTGTAAGCTCTTGGGGAGGAGAAAGGATTGAAAAAATCGAAAACTGATTATTCTTGTCATGTTCATGCAAGTGCATTTGCTTTCTTAGTTTTAATAGGCCATGTAGACAATTCCATTATTTCTGTTCTGTTTCATTCTTAGCTAAATATAGACCACTGTTTCTTTTTCCACTTCATAAATCCTGCAGGTGAAACAGCTGAGAAACCGTGCTGATGAAGATGCTCGCATGATCCACATGAGTATTCAGATGGGTAACGATCCACCTATTTCCCTTCGGAGAGATCTGGAGCATTTAATGCTTCTAGTAAGCCTTACTTTCTTGAAAATTACTGTGACAAAATAATTTTTGTGACTTCCGTTTGTCATCTGAAACCCATATCTGAATGATACCATATGGTGCTGGATCTTTTCCTTTGAGGATGTATTTTTTTTTCCTTAAGTATAGACACTTTTCTATAATTTTTCATATAAAGGAATTAATTTACTGCCTTGTTTTTTGATGTTAGTGTAATGGTTTTTATTATTTTTTAATAAGCAAATACTGCATTGTTTCTTAGGTTTGAAGGTTTCAGAGGTTTTACCCCACTGTTGGCAGTTACTCTGATAAACAATTGAAATGTTTAAATAATTCTCATGCATTAATATATTTGTAATGAGAGTTTTGGAAGACTGTTTTGTATTTGCTGTAGAGTAGGCTCAGTAAGGTAACTCCATCAAGGCTGATGGAATTACAAATTCCCTTATATCAGTAGAGTTTTGACCATAAGTGTACATTTAAAAGAATGACTTTCTGTCATATTTTTAATAAAATAAAGAAAATCAAAATAAAATGGAAATAAAAATACTTATATTTGTTTAAATATTAGCTATTAGGGTCTTAACTGCACTTTCAGAAAAACCCATGTTGAAAAACAGATTTGCATACTGAACTGAGGTGTCTTATATTTTCTGGTAATTTAAAAACTTGTATTACTAGTCTTTTAAAAAAATATTCCTTTAGGTTATAGGACATTAGCAGGAAAATTTGTAGTGAAATGCTTTCTTAAGCATTTCAGATAGCTATAGTAAACTTAAATGAAGAAATAAAAATTAGCTCTAAGAAATTTTTATGTTCAGATAGGAGATAAGGTTTCTAATTACGACACCAGCTAACTTGTAAAATTAACGTATAAATTAATTTTATACATTATATATAAAGGTAGGCATATGGTTGTTTAAGGAGAAATGACACTGGTTTTTTAGCAATTATTTAATCCATAATAGTTAAGTAGAAAATTATTAAATTCATTTCATGATTCATGATTCATTTCACTGTGCATTTGGAATTTTGCTGGCTGTCACTAGTTCCAACACCGTTATTTAGAAGTTGTGATTTTCAGACAGTTTTAAGAACTGGAGCACCAGCCCTGCGATGCTTTGCCTCTCAGATGTGTTGAGCTAATCTAGAAGCAGTGCTTATGTTTGAAGTAATTGTTCTTTTCTTCCTGGAGTTTATACTATTCTAGCATCTTCGTTTTTCTGACAGATCGCTGAGTTGTATAGGAAAGACCCCTTTAATCTGGAACTTGCCCATGAGTACTGGTGTCCGTCGGAGCCCCTGCAGACATCCACCATCATGGGCTCCTATCTTGGAGTAGCTCACCAGCGACCCCCTCAGCGCCAGGTTATCTGGATTTTCTTGAGTAATTACTAGAAACTTAGAACTAAAGTAACAAAAAACCTTCAAGCAACAAATTTTTTGGTATCCTTATTACAGATAACCTCTAAGAAGACTCTGTTTTTTCAATGACTGATTTGCATGTGTCCTGCTCTGCATGGCATGGTTGTTGTTGCTTGCCCTAAAATGAGCTACTGCCAGCCATTTATGGTTGTCAGTAAACTTAACAAGAGTACTAACAAACCTCTGTGAAATGTTATTTAGGTTTGATTTGTTACAGCTGCTAAATAGATTATGTTAGTTCTCTTGTGTTTTTTGTCTGATGACTTTTTCATGTAACTGAGAAGTTAGATTCCTTAACAATAAAAAAAACAAAACTTCATTAACTGCAGTTGACAGTATTTTGGGGTAAAAAGTCCTAAGAATATTTTAATTATTTAAAGTCCTAAAATTATAGTCCATAAGAGACAGAACTTAAAATTAGAATGAATAAACAACCTAAGCAGATAAAGCTGACATTCCAAAAACTCTTTGGCTATCTGGGGCACTGTCAGCCCTCATTGCTTCTTGAAGGACTGTGAAGTGCTAGGCAAAACCTTGTACAAGACAAATCAGACAAGACCTACCCAGAATACTGTCAACTTAAATTAGGGCCAGGTGCAAGCAAGCCTAATATGACCCTGAGAGGAACCACTGTGTGTGAGTCACTGTTCAGGTATATGACAAGCACACTGAATTCTTTACTTAACTTGAACTGTGAGATGTGCTAATAATATTCCTGTGGAACATTTGGGAGCTGAAGTAAATTTTATCACTAGAAATACAGAATTGCAGAGTATGTTCTGCAGTCACATGAGTTACTTCGTTTAGTTTCTCTTTCAAACATGTCAGACTGAATAGGCCAGTCTACAAAGGAATTGTCTACCCTGCTCTCATTACGTTAGTCTGTTTTCTTTTACTTCTTAATGTTTTCCTATAATACTCAGATTTTTCCTTTTTTTTTTTTTTAACACTGATCTTTATTTGTTCTAGGTTGTCTTGTCAAAGTTTGTTAGGCAAATGGGAGATCTACTTCCTTCCACAATTTACATCCCATACTTGAAAATGCTGCGGGGACTGGCTAGTGGGCCTCAGTGTGCTCATTACTGCTTTAGTTTGCTAAAAGTCAATGGCAGTAGTCATGGTAAGAGAAGTGTCACTTCAGCTCTTTCTCAACTCCTTTTCTTTCAAAAAGTGTGAAGACTCATTTGAAATGAATTGTGGCCTCATACTTTTAACATTTCATTATTAGTACAAAGGTGAAATTGGAAGTCTACTTGAAACTGTAATCTAAAAAGTGACAGATGAGGTAGTTGGATGTCTGAACACTGTAGTGAGCAAGTCACCTAGTGAAATAATGCTTTTTTTAAAAAAAAACACCATGTCTTAACACCGTAAGAAATGCAGAATGTCAGTGTTGCTTATTATAAAACAAAAAATAAGTAATGTCTAAAAGTTAGCTGTATTTACAAAATACACAGTGTAACTTTCCTGAGTTAACTTTGTTCAGAAGCACTATGTTCATTTAGAATTTTTTGATACACATAATACAATAGCACTTTCTCAAAGTAAGAGATGCTGGTCAGTCCTGTGTATTGCATTAATTTTGCATTGGTCAAATTATAAAAAATCCCCTACTTTGAAGATACAAATAATGCTGCAAAGATTCCAATTCATAAAACAGAAAAATTATTTATACTAGTTCTTTGTATTAGCACCTTTCTGTCTCAAGAAAACCATAAACAAGAAAAAGTCCCCAAACATAAATGATTAATTTTGGATACAATAACTCTCCTTTGAACTTTACTTTTTCCATTCGATAAGAAAGTCTTCCTTTTAGTTTTAGCTACCCTGCTTTTCACCCTGTGGAAGAGTAGAAAGAAAATCTTGTCACCTGTTTGTTGTTTTTCTAGCGGAAAACATCCAAGGAGCAGGTGGCAGTCCTGTCTCCTGGGAGCATTTCTTCCACTCTTTGATGCTTTATCATGAGCACTTAAGGAAAGACTTGCCAAGTGCAGACAGTGTCCAGTACCGTCACCTGCCTCTCCGAGGCATCACACAGAAAGAACAGGATGGATTAATTGCATTTTTGCAGCTGACTACTGTTATAGTCAATTGGGTAAGAAACATTTTATTTGGTTTTCTTTGTTAATACTTTTTTTTTCCTTGCAAATCATCGTCATTCATCTCTGAAATTCTCCTTGACCAAAAAGTATGTAGGGAAAATTTATTTAGCAGTTGTCATTTTATTAGTGAACTCCAAAAGTATGGGAAGCATCAGGAGTAACTGTAATGACCAAAAACTGAAGGTGTAGGTGAAGCAGAAAGAGATGATGCCTTTTCCTTAGTTGTTGGTATTGCTGATTTTTTTGCTTCTTTAACTCTCATGCTGGTAATGGAGATGTCTTTCAGAAGTGAGGTATATTCACAGTAAATCACTATGGAGTAGTAAAGTTCTTTGCCTTTATTTATGAGTTTGAAAAAGCAAAAGTAATAGTTGAATTCTAAAGGAAGTGGTAGAAATTTAGCAAGCAATGTTATCAGCTGTGAAACTTGCCTCCATGGTTATAATTTAAAAATGTCCCCAAACCAAGGGTTTAAAATTATTTGAATTAATTGTCTGGAAGAGAATTCCAGGAGAATAAGATTGCCATGCATAATTTTGTATTGTGACTTGTCTGTGTAATTCTGAATAGTGTAGAATTCTGCTCTTAAATACCCACCAGATTTTGCAGCCCAAAAGTTTTGTGATATAGTGAGATAGCCTTGGTTATGCTGACACAAACATGAGACAGATCAGTGAAACTAAATGTGTTTTTTAAAAATCCTCGATGTTGGGTGGTAATGATAATGGGGTGATCCTGTTTGAGTTGTAACATCAGCATTGGATACGCATGGAGAAAAGGGAACTCTTAAGACTAGTATTTCTTGGCATCATCAAATCATAGTCTGCAATGAAGATAAATTTGTTCTAAGGATGAAGGGAATTACTGGTTGATGAGGCTAGAGGCTTGTTCCTGTTCGGTGGTTCATCTCAAGAGTCTCTAGTGTGCTTATGTGAGTGATGATCCTATTCTTAGATTAAAACAAATTGATGCAAGTTATTAGAGAATATCCAAATGAAGTGTGAGTTCATAGAATATTTAGAAATAGGAGTATATAGAATGTTTGTAATAGAAATACTAATGAAAGTCCCTCTACCCATGCCTGAAGAAGCTGCTTGAACCTAAGTACTTAAAGACTAATTCCATGAATGTGTGTCTACTAAAAAAAAAGTGGATTGTTACAAGAAGCTTGTACTACTCAAATAATTTTTCTGTGTAGATAGGCACAATTTTAGCACTTAGAAGTCTTTATACTCAGCTTTTTGTTTAATTAAAATGGTTGCCTTTGGAATTGTCTACTATTCTTTTGATATTTTATATACTTTCAAGTACAAAGCAGTCTTTGGTACTGAACCATGAATTAGAGATTGAAAGACATGAAAACCTTCAAAGTAATAATCTGCAGTTCCATTTTCTGTTGACTCTGTAGAGTGAGAATGCTCGCTTGGCTCTTTGTGAGCACCCTCAGTGGACACCAGTAGTGGTCATCCTGGGACTTCTGCAGTGCAGCATTCCTCCTATTTTGAAAGCAGAGCTATTAGAAACCCTTACTGCTTTTGGAAGATCTCCTGAAATAGCTGCTTCACTCTGGCAATCCCTGGAATATACACAGGTATCTTAGGCTTTTCAGTGCTTAAAAACGTAGCATCATAGTTTGTTGAAATTGCCAGTAGTATATTTGAAATAGTATTACATTTCCTCCTAAATTTTCTTTTTGCCATTGTTGAATACAATTTTTTTCATGTACTTAATGCTTTGAAATGATTTTGAAAATGACAGTATTGCCTCAGAGATGCCATTGGCTGTGCTTACTTTACATCAATACAGGTTTTCTAACAGTCCTGTTTCAACTGTAATTGCTGCCTTATTTTTAGTTACTAGTAAGAGATCCTGACAATAATGACATCTCACCACCTTTGCTTCCTACTTTATGATAGTTCTTAAAGTATACTATTGTAAGAGATAATGAAGGAAATGTCTTTCCCCTACCCAATATAAGATAAAAATAATGAATGTGAAAACGTGATGCAGATCTTGGAGAGTATAAAGCTAAAATCAAACAAGTGTCAAACATAATCCAGCCTCTCGGACAGAAAAATCTTGTCTTTTTATCCTTTAAAAGGATTTAGAAAACCTCTTCTTAGATCTAAAATGTGATTAGTGTCTTTTTCTTTAACTCCTGATAAAAATGATGGAGATGTACTTTGATTAGTTGAAATGTGTTGGTCTGTATTCATTTCTCTTTCTGTTTTGAAGATATTACAGACTGTGAGAAGTCCAGGCCAGAGACAAGCAATTGGTATTGAGGTAAGAGAGTCTCTGTACTTTGGCAGCCTCTCTGATCATCTGCATTTGGGAAGCATTTGCAGAGGCTGCCTCTCCATGTGTCCATAGGAAACTTTTCTAATAGAGGCTGTTGTTTCACTACTTTGTAATTTGCTTTTGAGCCTGCTTGTAATTTCTGGAGATTTTTATCCATTTTTGCAGTTCAGCTAGTATAAAGCTAGTTCAGCTTCATACTAGTAACAGAACAGCATCTAAACCCTCAAATTCCTCATGACCACTTCTTATCAAGTTGTTCCTCAATTGGACTAATTTTTGTTGCCTCTTTGGTATAGCTCACTTTGCTTCTAACAACAGTGGTAAATAAAAACAAAGTAGGTAAATGTTGAGGCATACCTTCTAGTAGCTCAGAAAGAAAAGAGTATGTGTTGCTGAACTGAAATAACAGTACTGATGCTTTGCTGCTTTTGCTCTGTTGTACTGTAGACAGAAATGCTGCTAAGTTGATTCACTGTAAAGTAGTCCACAGATGATGCTATTATATTATTTTTCACATGTTTCTTCCTTCCCCAAAATTTATGATTTGTCTCATCCTCTTTTTAATGTCCTCCTGGGAAGGTTGAATTGAATGAGATTGAGTCCCGATGTGAGGAATATCCTTTAACTCGTGCCTTCTGTCGACTCATCAGCACTCTGGTGGAGAGTTCATTCCCAGCTAACTTGGGAGCAGGTCTCCGCCCTCCAGGCTTTGATCCCTATCTCCAGTTCCTCAGGGATTCTGTGTTTCTCCGATTCCGCACAAGAGCTTATCGGAGAGCTGCTGAAAAAGTAAGTTTTGTTTGAAAATATTTTTTTTTTCCTTAGGATATAGTTGTTGATGTGGCTTAGATCTGTTTGAGAAAGCTTTGCAAAAATAACCTGGAGCACTTGGTAGTGTTTTGATTCTGTAAACAGGTGATATTTCAACTTATGGTTCAGGATACACTTCAAAGAACCCTGTATAAAATATCTTTTAAAAAAGAAGTTTGTATTTCTAAATTTCACTTTGATGTGAAGGAGTCTGCAAGTCTACTACATGGCTAATGATTTCTGAATATGACATGCCCAAATCTAAAAGTCAGATTTGTCTTTTTCTGAATGTTACCTCAAAAAATATTTTTGACTTGCTGAACCAAGGAATTTGGCTTTTGTTCTGGCTGAAATACTTCTGGATGAAGGCAAATGCTAAACTGTATCCTAGAAGCTGGCTATTCTTGATCTATTCTTAGCTGTGTACCTAATAAAAACTATTTATTGCTTATAGTTACAATATCCTAATATGTATATTGTATACTAAGAGCCAAAAAACTGGTAATAAATCTCTTTCAGAGTTCCCTTTTGACTTAAGAAAGAAAGCTTGGGCTTTCAAATGATTTGACATGATGAAGTATAGTGTTGTTGGTGTGACTATGTAATTTTGAAATGCTAGCCATAATTCTGATCCATTACGTCACTGCATGGTGTGTTGTGTTCTTTGTCATTGTGGCCTTGCTTCAGTATCAGCCTTAATCTGTGTATGATTTGTTTTCTCCTTATCTGCAGTGGGAAGTAGCTGAGGTTGTTCTGGAAGTGTTTTACAAATTGTTGCGGGACTACGAACCTCAACTTGAAGACTTTGTGGACCAATATGTGGAGTTACAAGGTTAACTTGTTCATTTGTTCACTGACAAACAGAATTGTAGATCGTTTTGCTCTGTTTTCCCTCTGTCTTGGGATCTCTTTAATATTGCAAATAAGCTTGTGGAAAGTTAGCCCAAGACATTAAAATAAGAAGATGTTAAAAAAATTTCCACATAGTGTTGAGATCTGCATTGCTGACTTAGTAGATCTTCATGTACATTATTTTCTACTTCTCTGTCCCTGCTAGGAGGATAACTTCCATCTCTTTAATTTCTGATTTGTTTGAAGAGCAACATTTGATACTTGAATACCAGCTTGGTTTTGGCTTGTTCTTCTGGACTTGTTTGGTCTATAGCTAAATCACCACTATTTGTAGGATTAAGTTAAAGCCATCACTGTATTTGAAATAACCTTTACTATTAATATTATTGATATATGAATTATTGAAAGCAGACAGTAGTGGTGGAATTGTGACCTGGAGTAATGTAATTCTGAGCAACTATTCTTTAAAAGGCTAAAGTAGATTACAGACTTGCCTCATTATAGGAAATCAAGGGCTTATTTGGGCTCTGATTTTTTTTTTCTTGAAACAAAGTTTCTTACAATGAATTCCATTGTGATGCCTGTGGATTTTCTTGTAGCAATGCTGTGAGAGCCATTTCTTAATTGAAAACAACTTTAGAGTTGGAAAGCCTCTGTGCCTCATACTTTGACGAAGAGTACTTGGCAGCATAACTAGCTCAAAAAATTTGTTACCTTCTTCCTGATCTCAGCTAATCATTCAACTTGTATGGTTATTTGTGGGCTCCACAATACGCTGGAGAAATGGGTTAATCTAGTTTTGGGTAGATGCATTTTTTTGGACAGATTCAATGTGTGGCTCCACACACAATGGCATGTCTTTTCTCTTGGTGTGTGGTGGCATGGCACACACAGAATGAATGGAAAAAGGGCATTTTTAAAGCTGGTGCCAAAAGAAACCCTTGTACACTTGTTCTCACTTGTGTGTTTAAGAAGATTCTTACTGTTTTCCTTCTTTTATCTACCAAGTTTATGAAGAGCCTAGATAAATTAGAAGCATTAGTCTTCTCCTTTTATTTCATGTCATGAACGTCTTTGAATTTTAGGCTAGTAGGTTCATTTTTGCATACATTATTACAACAGTCATAGGATTTTCTCGTGGACATTCTCTTTGACTTCTGGAAATACTTTTTCCCTCATTCAAGGACTTTGTGCAGGTTTGGGGGCAGGATGTAAACTTTCTCCAGTTTCTTTTGGGTAAGATCTTTTTTGGGATTAAATTTGAAATTGTGCTATTAGATACTGTATAGTAATGGTAATTGCCCTTACAACTAATCCCAAACTTTTAAAATTTCCTCAATGGCTTCTATGTAAAGAAAATCTCTGACGACCTTATACAAAGGATGTTGCTTAGAGCCATGAGGGGTGTTATGTTTTGTAGCTTATGCTAACTTGAGTAATAGAAGAGATTTTTATTAGCGGTTTTATGTATTTTTTTTTACTACTTCTGTCTTTAGGAGAAGAAATAATAGCGTATAAGCCACCTGGATTCAATTTGATGTATCATCTCTTGAATGAGTCCCCAATGCTGGAACTTTGCCTTAGTTTGCTAGAAGAAGGGGTTAAGCAGCTTGATACTTATGCTCCATTTCCTGGTATGTGCCTAGAATTTGTTTTTCATGTGAAGTCAAAATCTATAGTAAGTAGGATTCAAAGCTAACATTGCATGTCTGTAACTTACTGTTGTATCTCTTGCATATAAAAATTTTGAGGAAGTTTTCCTACTGGTAAACAATGGACAAGTTTTTTTCCTTGGTGCAAGGCTTGATGAATGACATTTATGAATGTAGTCTATTTAGTTTCTCCTTTGTATTTCTCATGTACTTTGTGCGCTGCAGGGAAGAAGCATTTAGAGAAAGCTGTACAGTATTGCCTTGCACTTCTAAACCTAACCCTACAGAAGGAGAATATTTTTATGGATCTGTTGCGGGAGAGCCACCTGTCCCTTATTGTCACACCACTGGAGCAGCTGCTTCAAGGAATCAATCCTCGCACTAAAAAGGCCGATCATGTGGTGAATATTGCTAGGTACGTACAAAGTACTGAGAAGGGAGGAGTTTTGGAGGCACAGAAGTGTTTGGATACTGGATCCTTTCATTGGTTTCACTAGCCAATGATCCTCTTCACACAGCGTGAATTTTTTTTTTGTGATATGATCTGTGATTGTCTAGTACAGTATTGAGATCTGTATTTATAGTTTTTCTTTCTGAATTTTCCCCCTCTCATTATTTCTTTTTCTACCTTATGTTCCATGATTCTCTTGCATGTAATTTAATTTTGCCCCAAACTTTGGTTGTCACACAGTGGGAAAGTTCAATGAATTTGGTACTTGGCCATGTTTTACAGTATTGTCCATTATTTACTGTATTATTAAATGCCTACAAACCATTGTTTAAACTTCTGCAGCAGTGTTTAATGTAGATATTGAAAAAAAAGAATGATAAAAATTCCAGGAAAGATGATTATCCCTACTTAGCCTACTCATCCCTCCCAATGCAGGAGCATTCAGTGCTTCATACAGAGTGAAATTTTAATTAAAGCTTTAATGTTATCTCATATAATTTGATTTGTAAATGTTTTAGTTCTAAATGTTGTTTAACTTCTTATCCATGCATTATCATCTTGAAAAAGTTAAATTCTCAACAATTTTGTTGCCATAATCTTGTATCTTTGAAGGTATCTTTACCATGGAAACAGCAATCCTGAACTAGCTTTTGAAAGTGCCAAGATTTTGTGCTGTATTTCTGATAATTCCAACATCCAGATAAAACTAGTTGGTGATTTCACACATGATCAGGTAAGTATCTGTTTCTTTGAATCTGGAAAGAGAATCTGATGGAGAAATATTGGGGCTTCATAATATTTCTTTAAAGGATAGGTTTCTAGGTCAACTACATTAAAACTATATTTTGTTTTCTATCTCCTGACATATACAACATCTTTTACTGTGGCATTGGAAAAACAATTCCTTCATTAATTGAAAAAAACAATATTGTTAATGTTTTCAAGAAGAAAAAGGGCAATATTCTTTGAGATAGGGGGATCTTCTTGTGACTTTATAGTTTTCAGTTTGTGAGAATTATTTATCATATGTAACAACATTAGATTTTTTTTTCCTGTTCGCTGGCTAATTGCTAGCCTGTTCTTAGACCATCTTGACTTTTAACTCTTGCTTATTAAATAGGTTATATAATTTTTGTCTAAAAGTTCTGTCAACTTACATGAAGGGAATTATGAAAAGTATTTGGTTTAGTACTCTTAAAATTGTCTTCATTTCCATCCTTTCATTGTTGAATACAGAGTGTTAGCCAGAAGCTGATGGCTGGATTTGTGGAATGTTTAGACAATGAAGATGCAGAAGAATTAATTAATCCAGATGAGGGTATGTAAAAGGCTTCTTAAAATGGCTTAAACAGTTGTCTTTTGCAAGGAATGAAATTAATGAAAGAAGTTTATAAAGTGTTCTTAAGTCAGGAAACAATCTTCCTGTATTTTCTGTGGAATTAGACTTCTAACAATGATCAGCACTTGTGTTTTTTAAAATATGTCCACAGTATGATGAGCCAACTCCAAACTGCGTCTGTTTTTAGAAGACAAGTACTTAACATTGCTTTAGGTATATTATTTACAGCTGTATTAACAGCAATTTGTAGTTTTCTTCTTATATCTCTTTGCAGTAATATAAACATTCTTGTATTTAACTTGAAGACACAAAGATTACTCTATTATATGGGAGTTTTTTACTTCATTAGTCATCTTGTCTGCTTTTTCTCTTTTTCTTTTCTTTTTCTAATCAAGAACTGGAGCCGGAGAAGAAGCGGGCACAAATCCATCATGAAACAAGGATCCATATTCTGAATCTCCTTATCACCTCTCTTGAGTGCAGTCCTCCCAGCCTAGCTCTGTATCTCTTGGGATTTGAACTGAAGAAACCTGTCAGCACCACAAATTTGCAAGATCCAGGTATGAAGACGAGAGGTTGATCTGCCATTTAATCAGTTCTGCTAACAACACTGAGAATATTTATTGGGAAATTCATGGGAAAAAGCAGTTCCTCTTCAATTAAAGACTAAAAGAACAGGCCTTGTTCAAGTCCTCAAAAGCTGAATACATGAAAAGATATATTAATACTCAAATGCAACATTTAAGCAACTTTAGGATTTGAATCCTTGTTTAAGTTGTATTTTGGACCAGACTTGAAATTAGAATTGTGAGGGAAAAACATAATTCAGAAAGGAAAAATTAATGTATTTATTATTTAATACAGCGTAGTTGTGTCCCTAGTATAAGGAAGTTGATTTGATGATGCAAGTAGTACCTACATATGACAACATGTGAGCCTACAAAGAGAGTGTTACTTTTACTGCTTGGTTCTACTCCTTGGCTATTGTTCTGTCCTTCCTCAAGCTCCTGTTTAAAATTATTTATAGGAAAGAAAACAAGTTTTGTTTTTTAATGTTGTAGAAGAAAACATTTTAGAACATGTGGGATTTCATTCTAGTGCTAGGAATATATAAATATATTAATTACATCTATATGACTATGCAAACTTCAGAAATACCATTCCTGCTTTCAAGCTGAATTGATGAGAGTAATAGTGTGTTACTATGTGTCTTGTTTGCTGCCTCAGTTTCTAATTGGTATTTTACAAAACAGACTGAGCAAGTCCAGCAGGGATGATCAGAGAGCTGGATCAGTCAGCCTGTGAGGAAAAGCTGAGGGAAGTCTGGAAATGAGAAAGGCTTTGAGGGAACCTAATAGAAATCTTTCAACACCTGCAAAGACATAAATGACAGGATAAAACCAGAGTCTTCAGAGGAGTGTGGTGGGAAGATGAGAGGCAGTAGGCATAAAATGAAACAAGAGAGGCTGAATTTGGATATAGGAGAAATTTTTTCACCAGAAAATGGTGAAGCAGGTTAGCTATAGAGGTCTTGCAGTCTTCATGTTTGGAGGTTTTCAAGACCCAACTCTCTAAAGCCATGAACAATGGTTTGATATGTAGCAGTAGTTTGGTGTTGAGATGTCATGGTGTCCCTTCCAGTCCAGTCGGAAATACAAGGTTATTTCTCAACTGTTTTAAAGGATTTTTTATATAGACAAGTTTGAACAACATTCAGTAATTTGATTTTAGTTTTTTGAGAAGAATATTTCTCATTATCTTCAGGTTTGTATTGGATGCTATGGTCCACCAGTTTTTAGTTCTTCATAGTTCTAAATGAAGAGTAGATAGGACCTGAGTTTTATTTCCTCAGATATTGTGAAATATCTGTAGTTACACAATACAGGTAACTGATCTGCACCCAAACAATTTTGCAGGGTATCTGTCATATCTTAGATCAGTGATGAGGAAATCTGTCTCAAGGGTGTGAGAGACCTTGCCGATGTCTTTCAATTTTCTTGTTAATAATGTGAAGAAATAATGACCGTAAAGACATTTACCTCAAGATAATAATTTCCTGCTAAAGCATAAATTATTCATGTTCAAACAGAGATTATTTCCCCTATAACAACTCTGATTATTAATGATTTTGCTGCTTTAGGACATCTTTCTGGGTTGATTAAAGAATTAATTGGCTAAAGGCAGAATGCAAAAAGGCAGAATTTTGACTTCAGTATTAAAATCTATTCCCTATTCCCCATGGTTGCAGTGTCAGGTGCCTTTAGGAGAATTAGTCATATAATGGCTGTATTTGTAAAGTAAGACAGGAACTTTTTAAAGCTGTTCTTTGAAATGGTAAAATGGATCTTGGTTTAAAAGTGTTAAAGCAGAAATTCAGACCGATTCACTAGCATCTCAAAAGCCTACAGACTAAGTATAAATATTTTCATTATGTTTTTGCTAAAACATGATTCCTTCTTTGATTTTAAGTAATGGTAATAAAATTTTGCCAGAAGTTTTTGCTGCAGCTCTTTGGAGCAGTATAGTGTAGCACAGGGTATTTGAACAATTTAGGGTCTGTATTTCTGTGTACTTGATCTGTACTGGCTATGAAGGAAAGTAAGATCAAGAATGTCGAGTTATTTTTCTCTTTTCAGGTGTCTTGGGTTGCCCACGGACTTGCCTTCATGCTATTTTGAACATACTGGAGAAGGGTACTGAAACAAGGAGTGGGCCTATAGCAGTTCGGGAATCTCCCCATCTTGCAGAACTCTGTTACCAGGTATTCAGCATACTTTCTGTTGGCATCTACTAAAAGTAGACTCTAAATAAAATTGGCTACATCTTGGTTGGTGAACACAGATGGTTGTTGACTCTGATAATAGTTTCATTTTTAAAATTAATATGTCAGGTTTTTATATATATTGAACTCTTTCTATTTTACCTTTTTCTGTTTCAAAAATATCTCCCAGCATCACAGAAATCATAGGATCTGCACTCATGTCAGAAACTTGGAATTAGGATATACGTATTAAAGTTACCCTAAATATTTTTGGTCAACCTCTAAGTCCATTGCAACATGTGCCATTTTTTTTTTTTTTTAATTTTGGAAGAGTTGTATGATGGCAAATAACATAAAATTCCAGCTAAGTCAGTGAAATTTTCTGCTTTATTCTGTAGCCATGAGAGAATGTACATGTCTGAGAGAATGTGTGGCTGAGAGGGTCAGGTGGGAGAGACAGCTGAGTCAGACAGATGTGTGAGGTATTTGATGCTTGCACACTTGTATCATGTTGAAAATCCATGGGCTCTAGAAAGGATTTTAAACATTATTAAAAGCAAAAAGCAATTCTGTAGAAACAGGGGAAATTTATTACATTTCCTGTCTTGGTGGATGTACACACAGAAAAAGACTTATTTTTAAGTGAGCTGAACAAACAGGCTTATCTGTTGTCATGTTGTGAACAAACAGCCATTGTGGTCATCCACATGCTGTTAGTCCTTTAAGATCATAATTCAACATCTGTTACAAATAATATGTTCAACTTTGAAGAAAGCTGATTGAAAATTTACTGTAAATACTTGTAATATTGTTTGAGCAGTAGAACAGTATTATGCTTCTTTTGATTTGGTGGTTGGTTTGTTTTAAAATAAATTCCATTCATGGATGTCTACTGTTTTTGATTGTCAGGTGATCTATCAATTGTGTGCGTGCTCTGACACTTCAGGTCCAACTATGAGATACCTGAGGACCAGTCAGGATTTCTTATTCACTCAGCTGCAGTACTTGCCATTTTCTATCAAAGGTAATTTTTATGCTTAAAATTCAATGCATTTTTTGACTGCTTAACAGTGAAAGAAGAAACATAAGCAGCATTATAAAACTGAATTTATTGCAGGCTCTGCTGATCGTTTAATTCTGCAAAAATTGAACTCTCCCTGCTTAAGAAGTTCAGATTATTAATGCTGAACTTTTGGAAAAGAATGTTAGCTTTGGAATGCACCAAGTCTTCAGAACCACATCCTAATCTGTATTGCAATTATCATTGTAGTTTTGTTATATCATGCTACAGAAAAAAAATGTAGACGTAAGAGTGTTAAAAAGAACCAAGGGAATATAAGGTTGATGGTTGTAACCAACTGTGTTGGCCCTTTCTTTAAATAAAGTACTTTTAACCCAATGGTGTGAGAACCCCGGCCTTATTTTGGGATCCCATGTGGTGGTGAAATTCTTCCTCTAACTTGTGCTTCCAAAGAAAAACTGCGCAGGCTCTTGCTGTTTGGTCTCAAGGCAGTTTATTGTTAGTTATCTAAAAGATTGTCTTCTCGGGCTGCGGCTGCTTGGTCAGCGGCCTGGGCAGAGACACACACACGCCCTGACATCCTCTCTGTCTGCTGTCTTCTTCTTCTCTCCCCCTGCCCAGGGCTGCTGCTATCTTTTATATGATGTATTGCGTATTACATGTTTATAGTTTTCCCCCAATACCTACTACCTATATTACAAAGTGCTTTTCTACTCTAAACCAATCTGTGAGTGCCAACATCACCAAGAACATGGAGGCAAGGAAGAAGAAGGAGGAAGAACAGGATCAGCCCACTTTCCTCCATCTTAGAACTTCTGACCCCCATGTACAAAGTAAAAACCCCCCTGTACAAGTGTTAAAACCCCCCTGTACAATACTAAAAAAAATTCCCCTCTGTTTTGTAACTACTTTTACTATACTATCTAACCTTTTGTGACTGCTTGTTCCATCTCTAAAGTTGGTAACTCATTCCATGGCTCAAACTCAAAATCACAGCTGTTTCCAGCTGCCTGTCAGGGTCTAAAATGCTTCTGACTAAGGCCTGGAACCTCTAAAAATGTCTGAGAGACATTTTGAGTTCCAACAAGTGGGTATGTTTTTTATTTCAAAACAAGATTTCTCAGGTGTCTTAAACTGAATAAATGTACTTTATCAGATGCTTGACCATCAGTCTGTTGTTCAATGACAGTAAACCTAGCATTCAATACATGTATCCAGCATGTATAAAGTGCTTTAGATGATTCTTATATAACTTAGGAATCTAAATTAGATGAATATAGGAAGAGTCTAGGAGACCCACATTCCAGTCTCACCAATTTTGATTAAAACTACAGTTCACTTGGATAAATGCCTGGTTATTTTCACTAAAATTGTAACTGACCCTATTGGCTCATGAAGCACTGCATTTTTCACAATGACTGTTCTAATAGTTGGATCCAGTTTTGTTGTATATGTGTATATGCTTATTGCATATATATGTTTGATTTGTTTTCAAAATAACCACATGGTCATTTATTGGCTTTTGTCAGATCTCTATGTCTTTTTGTCTTGTAAACAATTGGTACACAAATAATAACTAATGACATCCTCTAAAAGCTTTCTCAAGTGAAGAATGCTTACCTTGGATTAAGTGATATTATTTATGCTCAGTTTTATTATTTTTGTCTTATCCCCGTCCAGAACACGAGATTTCAACACTCAACCAAATGTCTTGGCTAATGAAGACTGCAGCTATAGAAATGCGAGTGACATCTCTGAACCGCCAGCGCTCCCACACACAGAGACTGCTGCATCTGCTGCTCGATGACATGCCTGTGAGACCATACCTGGGTAAGGGGAACTTATGGTGAGGCTAAATAGCCTGGACTAAATGGAGAATGAGACACTTCATTTGAATTCTTTTCTTCATAAGCTTGTGGCAGCTCATTTGTGGTATGGGAGAAAAAATGATGGTTGTTGTAGACTCCAAAGTGAAAGAAATCAGGGCATCATTTTGTTCACTGCTGATAGAAAAATTAAAAGCAGTTTATGAGGTAGGAGGGGGAATATTAAAAAAAATAAAATTTTAGAATAATTTGTTTTGAGACACCATTCAGAACTGTTACAAAATAGAGAAGGTGGAGGGTCTTCCATGGTGAACAGTTTAAGACAAAGTTTCTCAGTCTTAATGTCTGTCACCAGCTGTCAACCCTCTCTCAGAAGATAGTAGATAAACATCAATTTTGCTTTTAACATTATGATATCACAAAAGTGATATTTCATCCCAATGTGTAAAATTCAATGTTAAATAAAAAGGCAAGATTTCAGAGTTTTAGAACAGGGTTGAAGTAAATCAAGAAAAATAAAACCAGATGGCAATAAAACTCTTTACATGAAGAAAGTGGAATAAATTGGAGGTATTTCAACAGGTTACTGTAGAATATTGTTTTCCCTTACTTTTATCAGCCTGAACACTCTTCATCCTTGTGAGGATCTGAGTATGGGAAATTATGTTCAGATATGTTACTCATTTTATGGTGTCCATCCAACTACATTATTCATACTAGAGAATGGGATGTCTATTTAAGCATTTATACTATTTTCTGATCTGTATATAAAAATTGGATACCTTTTGTCAGATAAGTATTTTTTTCATGTAAGAGTTCAAGGTGTATTGTATTAGAAGGCTTTAATCTGAAAGCCTTCTAATTAGGCTTAAACAGGCTTAAGAAAGCTTAAACAGCCTTTTAATTAGACTTAGATTTAAAACTGTGCTCTGTCTTTCACTATTAATAAAATAGGCCGTATTTTTCACTTAGATTTGCTTTTTGTAATTTGTTTATTATGTTTTATTACCTTCAGCTGATGGTGAAGGAGGAATGGAAGATGAAAGTCGATCAGTCAGTGGATTTCTCCACTTTGACAGTGCTTCCAAAGGTAACTGTTATGACTCTTGATTATTTATCAGTAAAGTGTATCTGCTCCTTAACAGGCAGGAGGGCCACCTGCAGAAAGGACACTTGGGAAAAGAAAGTAATAGGTGTTCTCAAAAGCAGCAGTAAATGAAAACAATTTGATTTAGTGTGGGGAAAAGAAAAAAAGAAGAACCTTGATACAGATGGTTGGAGTGAATGAAAAACACTGAACTGGAAAGGCAGTTTGAAGAGTGTGTTTAGATATCTGTGCAGGGATGAAATGGGAGAGTGGAAGTCTATCAAATGTATGGCTGACAGTAGAAACAGCAAGACTGTTGCTAAGGCTGAACATATTTGTATTTTCATGGCAAAGAATGTAAGTCCCACATAAATAAATAAATTCAAATTCTTTATGGTTTCTCAACAAAAGACTGCAGAGGTTATAATTGAAAACTACCCTGGTTTTATTTAGGAGAAAAAACCAGTCTTGTGTTTATAAATACTGGATGACATGCATGTGTAACAGGAGAACTATACAATATAGGACATCTTAAGAATTTAAAGCCTTAAAAATGTTTTTAAACTTGTTACATAGCACTTTCTGAAGGTTTAATGCTTTCTTTTGAAACTTTACACATTAAGCTGAAAATCTACATTTACAAAGGTAAATTAGGCTCCTTTTGTTAACTTTTTGGTTTCCCCTTGTTATTTACTGATACAATTTGAATTTACTTGCATTTCCAGTACGCAGAAAGATCTTAAATATCCTGGATTCAATTGACTTCAGTCAGGACATTCCAGAGCCTTTACAACTGGATTTTTTTGACCGGGCTCAAATTGAGCAAGTCATTACTAATTGTGAGCACAAGAATGCACGTGGACAAGTGGTCTGCAACGTCAAGGTTAGCATTGGTCTTTGTTTTCAAGTTGCATGTGCTATTTTATAACTTAGTAATTAAAAAAAAATAAATCTGTGTTAATAATACTTTGAAACTTGCTTTTATATAAAAGGTGTATGTTTCAGATAGTATTTCTTTGGTTGCCAGTACACAACTACGTAGCACTACATATGTGTAACAATTACATGTGCAACGTTGTTTGTACTGTGGCAGTTCTTGGAGGCTTTACTTATGATTGTATCACATTGTGATGAGTACTTGACACGTGTGTATTATAAGTTGTCCTGAAGAATTTGTGACCCTAAAAAATGAGTAAAACTTGTTAGAATCCCAGTCCATCTGTTGCATCTGTCAGTATGTAGCCATCTCCTAGATTATTTTAGGGGGTACAAATACATCTCCTTTGTCACTTGTCCTAGTTTTGGCTCAAATACTGTTAATTTTCTTCATAGTAGCTGGTATAGTATTGTGCTTTGGATTTAGGATGACAGTAATGTTCCTAACACTTTGATCCTTTAGTTGTTCCTAAGCAATATTTACTTAGTGAAGGACTTTTTAGCTTCTCAAACCACCCTACAGTGAGTAGGCTGTGGACACAGGAAGCTGGGAGGAGACACAGCCAGGACAGCTGACCCAAAATTTGACAAAAGTCCATACCATGTGATATCATGCTCAATGTATAAATTGAGGGGAAAGCTGTCTGTGGGCTGCTGCTCAGAAGCTGGCTGGGCAGTAGTTGGCAGGTAGTGAGCAATTGCATTTGTGCATCCCTTGTTTGTAGTATTCTAAATGTTATATTATTCCCCCCTGCTTTCCTTTTGTGTCCTATTAAACTGTCTTTAACTCAACCCACAAATTTTATTTTGTTTTTCCCCCAGTTCTCTCCCCTACCCCACTGGGGCAGGGAGCAAATTGCTGTGTGGCATTTATCTACATGCCAGGTTAAACCGTATCATTATTTAAGTTTCACATTTAATTTCAGTACGTTCACAGAGTTCTGGTTGCAGAAGTCAATGCCCTTCAAGGAATGGCAGCAATAGGCCAGAGACCTTTACTTATGGAAGTGAGTACAGAAAAAAATTAACTACTGTTTGTTGTTGCTCTTGGTGGATTTCTTACCCTGTCAAGCAGTAAGCATTACTATAATAGATTATGGATTTGAGTCCTAACTTAGATTTAGTAATTTCTGAAGACAAAAACACCAAAACTGATAAATTAACTTCTTACCATACTGTTGTCTAAACAGCTGGCCTGTAGTCTGTTTTCTGTCCTCTTCCCTCCCCATTAGTGGTAACAACTGCAGCTGCCACCCCCTGTACAGAAAGCAGTTACTCATTGATGTCAAGATTGGCTGTTCAAGTACAAGTGTGTTCACCTTATGGCCAACATCATTTTGTCTTTCTCTCACAGGCGATGCTGATTTATTTCTCCTTTTTTCTACACAGATATAGTTTCATTGAACTTGGAGATTAGTTATTTTCTGAGTTTCCTGCCATCTTTTAAATTAAGTCAAAATTGGTTAAATGGATGCAAAGGATAAAGGAGAAATTACTCAGATTGAGTGGGAAAAAAAGGCACAAATAGTTTTTTCATTGTTGTTTTTGTTTCAGTTTTAAAATGCTGGAAAAGAATTTTCCTGGTCAATTTTTTTCCTATGAGATTGAGACATTCATGATGTCTGTCCTGTGAAAAGCAGCTCAGAAATGGGATGGACTACCTTGTTAAAGTAGTAATAGCAGCTTATTTTTAGTAAGCTGAAGACTTAACATTTTATTCTGAAGACTACTATTAATAGAAAAAATTGTCATCCTTAAGTCTGTCTTTGCCATGAATTTCTTTGAGCACATTGTAGCTGAGTTTCTTTGTGGTGGGTTTGCAGGAGATCAACACTATCCTGCAGTATGTCGTGGAGCGCAACAAGCTGCTGCAATGCCTCCATGCCAAGAGGCATGCTCTGGAGTCATGGAGACAGCTGGTGGAAATCATACTCACTGCCTGCCCCCAGGATCTCATACAGGCTGAGGACAGGCAGCTGATTATCCGGGACCTGTTGCAGGATGTGCATGACAAGGTAGTGCTCTGCTGGAAATCAACCTTCTCCTTCAATTTTGTTGCTGCATCTTTTTATGTGAAAGTGCTGCAATTCTGATTGTAATCCAAAAAATTTTTGTCTGCCTTTAGTATTCTTTTTAGTTTTCTGATTCCTGCTATGCTGAAGTAGATTGTACTTTGGACAGAGGGGGTACTCTGCATTCTTGCATAGCTACTGTTGAACTGTGAACTATATACTGACAGGTTTCAGAGGCATTTCAGTATCATCCAGCATGACGGTAGTCTGGAAAAGGTGTGTGAAAAAAGAAACAGCCTGCTCTGATGGGAAACAAAGAAGAACTTATTGAAGGCTAAAAGGAAAATGCTATATTTGCTAATTTACTGCGTTTAGATGACTCACTGCAAATCCTACTGCTGCTGCTTTTGAAAAATTGAAGAGTTGAATGAAAGATTTTACAATTAGAAGGGCTTTTGGAAGTATGAGAGCATGTCTTAAAAGTCTAGGTGTTTTACTGATGAGTTTTAATGATAATTTTTCAGACAGACTAGACAGTTACTACTGACCCATCCATTCTAAAAGGCAAAATTTTATGAAAGATCGTTGTATTTTTTAGTCTGCTGGGGTATTGTTATTTTTTTTGCTTTATTGCAAGAGTTATGTGGTTTGTAGTTCTGACTAATAAAGTTTTGTTTTGAGCAATATATATAAAAATGTTATATCATTTCAAGGAAGAAAGTAACCTTTTGGGTTTTGTTTTTGTTACTACTATTATTTTTTCTGTAGGCATTACGTAAAAGTTACCTATTTTTAGTGGAGTGCTGGTTTTGTTTTTTGTTTGAACTGAATTAAAAGACAGGAAATAAGCCTTCACTAGCTGAAGAAATTTTTTCCTAAAATCTTTACAAAGAGGAAATTTCAGACTCTTAATTTTCTGTAACACCTAGGTGAAGACTTTTGTGAAGTTGAGAAAAAAAAATAGTTACTGTCTGTTGAAAATAATTGAACTACTGTTTAAAATTACTATATTGCTTAAAAGGAAAGCTCCTTCAGTATTAGTGATAAAGATACCAGATTTACCTTCCAAATAATAGAGTGAACAAAAACAATACCTGCAATCTTCTTGTTAGAGTTGTTCCACATTGTCTTAATACTTCTTTGATGCTCAACCCTTTTGGTTTTTTAACTAGTACCTTCACATTTTTAGTGGTAATAAAATAGCTGTATAGCAAAGCAGATAGCAGTTATTCTTTCCCTAGCTTAGGTTTAAATCTTTTGCTAATAATGCATCTCAAATATAAGCACATTTCTTCCCTTTCTGCCATCCAGATTTGATTATCAGCCTGCCTGTGATTTATGTGAAAAAATCCAGAATGCTAATGGTCTTCTCAATTAAAATATGTTCAACTCAGGTTTCTAAACAAGTTTCTGACATTACTGATTTTGATGTGTTTTAAATACGTCATGTTAGTGAAATCCTTAAGCATAATAAATTAAATAGTTGTGAGAGTCTAATTTAATTACTTTAATGACTCATTAAATCAGACACTTTTAAACATTTTTTTTTCTCTTTTGCCTTTTTTTTGTCTTTCTACTTCTGTATTAAGATCCTTGATGATGATGCAGCTCAGGAGTTGATGCCAGTGGTGGCAGGGGCTGTGTTCACCCTGACTGCCCACCTGAGCCAGTCTGTGAAAACGGAGCAGAAACAGCCACTTGCACTCTCTATGGCAGGACAGTCCCAATATGTCTTGATGCTGGATGGTTCTTTTACCTCATCACCTGGCTCTGAGAGCATATCCATGGGTTTTGCTTCTGTTGGTGACTCCTCCCTCCACATCATCTTAAAAAAGCTGCTGGATTTCATTTTGAAAACAGGTATGTTGACTTCTGCAGGGCATGTACATGAATTCCAACTGCCAAGAGTAAAAAGATGGGCTGAGCTGCTTTCAGATACTGCAGTGAAGATATTTGATACAGTCAGGTGGATCTTACATGATTAGTATAGATGTAACTGATGTTAATAACAAAAAAAAATTAGCAAACACTTAAAAAAAATCTGAACAACAAAGAGAAGAGAGATATGTAAATGACTATAAAGAGAATTTAATATTTTCATTCTTTTGCAACATCATAAACTTGCTGAATTTACTCATAAATACATGTTTATGCCAGCAGTAGAACTTCACCTTAAAGAATTAAGTTGTTTTATTTTTTCTGCCAGCACTGCCATAGGAAAGTTAAATTAAGTGCCAATGGAAGATGGTGTTAAGGAATTTACATTTGTTTGGTTTTAATTGTGAATGTTTCTTGTTAACAGGTGGTGGCTTCCAGAGAGTGAGGACGCACCTTTATGGATCATTGCTTTATTATTTGCAGATTGCCCAGAGACCAGATGAACCAGACACTTTAGAAGCAGGTATGGACCAAGTGTATTTGACAGAGGGCAGAAAAAAAGTTATTATTAAACCCTGGAGGGTACAGGTTTTGCATGCTGAGTTGTCTTCTGGAAATAGATGGAAAATATCTTGCAATAAGAGCCTCTGAAATAAATTGCTTATGCTTTCACATCTTTATGTACACTCATACTATAGCAATCCTATTTAAAAAAACCCAAAACAAATTCCAAAGCAAAAAAAGTGCAAAACACAAACCTCAAAACAAACTCCAAGGTTTGTTTATAATTTCATACCCTTTCTCTTCCTTTGTCTGAAGATCCCCCTACGAGGGAAACAAGCACAAAAGCCTCACACACACCGCACCACCATCCCCTCCCAAAAAAAAGCCAAAAATAAGCCAACCAGAGTAATATTTATCCTTGATTGCTTATGGTAAATATCAGATTCTCTCTGTGAATGGCTAAAATACTTGAATTGTTAATGTTTCTAATAATTACTCAGACAAGAATTGAGAAGAAGTCCTCGGGCTAGTTACCTGCATGCAGACTTTTACTTGGCTTGTGTTTTGAGCTACAGTAGTAAAAGAAAAAAGACAAACTATGAATTTGTTATGTGTATGACTGACTTTGGTTTCATTCTCTCCCATTTAAGTTACATTGTTAACTTAGCTCACACTGAATGCTTTGGTCCCAGTGAAAGTTCATAAAATCCTGGCATGATTTGGGTTTGAAGGGACCTTTAAAATGATCTCATTCTAACCCACTGCCATGGGCAGGAACATCAGACCAAGTTGCTCAAAGCGTCATTCAACCTGGCCTTGAACACTTCCAGTTTTAGGCCTATTAGTTTATCTATGTAACAAGTACTAACATTAGGATTATTTTAAGCAGACTATTTACAAGGGTCATGTATGTACCCAGGTCCACACTTTTTGCTCTGGCTGGTCTGTGTGATATTCAAGGCAGGATGGACTTGTAGAACATTTGCAGTTAATTTAAAAACCCTTGACCATTGTTGGGGCATTTTTGTTGCAAGGCGTAGAGAGAATGCCCTGAAGGATGTAGCTAAGTTAATGCTAAGATGCCTATCTTAGAAGGTTTTAATTTTCTGTTTTATTTGCTTTTTACAGCTAAAAAAACTATGTGGGAACATTTGACAGCTCCTGAAGATATGTTTAGTAAATTGCAACGGGAAAACATGGCAACTATTGAGAGTTATGGGGCAGCTCTGATGGAGGTGGTCTGTCGTGATGCTTGTGATGGCCATGAGATAGGACGGGTAAATGCATCTATTCTTTTAAAATTACTGTTCTGTTTGTTTTAAAGAACGTCATCTGTGCAGAGATGGGAAGTTTCATGAGGTAGAACTAGATACTGGAGTTCTGTAGATACTGGGTCTGTTTCATGTTTCTGTCCTCCCACTCATCCTTCAAGCTGCTGAAAGTAGAACCATACATGCATAATAATTTTTTTCTCAACAAGGCTGTGTGTCTTGTTGAGAAAGTAGAAAGCTCTGCTGCAGAAGATGTAGGTAGGGACCTCTGTGACAGTTATTTGTTAGTATTTTTAAGTCATGGACTTACTCACCTTGGGAAGATGGGACTTCATGACAAAGTAATTTCTGATAGGAGCCAGTAGCTGAGAATCTAGTCAGAAGGCAAACTAGTTTCTAAATAGTAATCATGCTTGAGGCAATACTTCTTTAAAATATTTTGCCTTAGTTATTGGTCAACAATATATGTAATGTTTTTTAAAAGAATAATAGAGAAAGGTAATTGGCTCATACTATACTAGTGTCAAGAAATCTAAAAATATTTTTCACGTAAATGATTGCAATTGTAGTGAAGAAATGCATTCTGCTTAGAAGAAGCTGCTAGAAGAAATTGCTTAGGATTTCACATTTCTAGGTATTAATTAAAAATCTCATTGATGTTACAGGTTTAATTCTGTTTTGATTTGTTTGTTTTTCTTCCCTCATCCCAGATGCTGGCATTGGCTTTACTCGATCACATTGTTTCAGTAGACAAGCAGCAGCAGTGGCTGTTGTATCTCTCGAATAGTGGCTACCTGAAGGTGCTTGTGGATAGCCTGGCAGATGATGATCTGGCTCTACAGAGCTTGCTCACACCTCAGCCCCCTTTGCTTAAGGCACTGTACACCTATGAGTCCAAAATGGTAACAGTACTTTAGAAATTATTTTGTGTTACAGTGTTCATTTTTTAATTTTACTTTTTAGTTAAAGTTGTTTGTCTACACTTTGCGTTGATTGTACTCAGAGATGTTGTTAAGGAGGCTTTCCTGTCTGACCATGCAAGAGCACTCTGGCAGTCACACTTGCCCCACCAGAGATTTTAATTGCTGGGAACAAAGTCCCTTCATAGCAAGCGGATCCAGTGACCAATGGGTGCCCCACTTTACCCTCACCACACTCACATAATCAAACCAGGTTTCATTACTGGTTTGACCCCAGGTTTCCCAGAGCAGTCTCAGACAGCTTGAGCTGGTACCTTTGAGAAGGGACCCTGAACAAAGGAACCCCTGGGTTTTTATCCACTCAGCCGTCTCTGTGAGTCAGTCTGGGGTCTTCTAGCTGAGTCCTTGTCTCCTGCTGTGTCTCTGAGTGTCTGGTCCTCTGGCTGGTGCTCCATGTTCCTGGTGCCCTTTGTTTTGCAAAGAGTGGGCAGTTCACAAGCTCTTGCTTGTGGCTCCTGCCACCCTTCAGAGCTATTTGCCCTGAAGGTATTCCTTAAGGATATTTTACTAACATAATATATTTGAAATGATGTTAAAATCAAGTGAGAAAGTAGACATTATAGGTCTCATTGTGCATCCTCAAAGCTTAACCTTCTGTCTCTTGTGTAGGCATTCCTCACTCGAGTAGCCAAAAGTCAGCAAGGTGCGTTAGAGCTGTTGCGATCTGGTGTGATTGTGCGGCTGGCACAGTGCCAGGTGTATGACATGCGACCCGAAACGGACCATCAGGGGTAAGTGTTGCTTCCCTGGCTGATGGTGAAACCAAGGCACAGTCTTCCTGGAAGCACATCACATCTTGGTATAGCCTCGTGATTTTTCAGTATTGTGTGTATATTTCTTAAACCTATCAGTTCAGTTTAAAGCTACCTTTCATTGAGAGGAAAACTTCAGATGTGGGTATGAGGTTGTACTTGCATGCTAATTACTTAGACTACAAAAAAATTATTTGATATCTCAGATAAAAATGATTAATGTATTATTTTCAAATAATTTATACTGTAATGTTTGACAAACAGCTTACACTGTAAACTTATTTTGGGGGCTTTGCAGTTGGTGAAGTGTAGAGTTTGTCCTCCACCATGAAGCATTGAGAGAGTTGTGAATTAAATGCTATTTCAGGAATATTTTATGATGTGTTTTAAAAAAAATATTCACAGTTATATATTGCTTGACAAATTTCTTGATGTGCCACTTGGCAAGTTTCATACCACGTTAGTTGTTGTGAGGTGATTGAGAGAAGATCTCAGAGAAGGAAATTCCATATTTAGGGGAAATTGCCTGGATTGATTTCAAGCCTTGGTCCTTGTTTTGAAAACCTTGTTTTAAACTTACAGTTCTTAGTGACATACTGAGAGTTCAAACACTTGGGAAAAATTTAAGATTTAGGCAAGGTATACTATTTGAAATAATAAGATTTATATTGTATAAAAGATTGTATAATATGATTGTATAAAACCTACAGAACATTTGTGGAGGATTGTATTTAACAGTTGCTTTAGAATTAAGCACAACTTTTCCTAAAATATTTGAGAATACCTAGTTTTGTATATCAGTAATCAGGTATCATATTTCTGCAACAAAGTTATCTGGTTTAGTCTAGCATAACACTAAGAAGTAATTTTCCCTGCTTAAAGAAAATGTCTGGCAGCAGCTGTGTATCATAAATGTGTTGCTTTTATAAAGTCAGTTCAAGTCTAGGCATCTCAGTGAAATATGAATGGTTTTAGGTTCTTGAGGGATTGTAGGCTGAGGCTTTGCCTCACTAGTGGACTTCACTCTTCTTGCACTCTTTATCTTTTTTTTTTTCCTCCCTTGTTTTTAAACTTCCTAAGAATGTATGCAATGAGAGATCCTCCAGTCTTCATTCCTACTCCAGTGGAACGTTACCGCCAGATTCTTCTTCCAGCTCTTCAGCTGTGCCAAGTGATCCTCACATCCAGCATGGCACAACACTTGCAAGCCGCAGGCCAGGTAAGTTCCAAAACATACTTGAGTATCACTACTTTTGCTCATTCAAAGAAATTATATGTGCCTTTGCTCAGATAATAAGTTGTTGTTTTTTTGGTTTTTTTTTAATCCCATCCGCAGTGGTACACAATGTCTTTTAAAGTTCTTCAGAAGGATTGTTTCCTCTCTGCTTGCCAATAAGTTTTGAGTCAATCATATTCTCTCCTTTTTCTTGTGGTGCAGGTTTTACAGTTCCTAATTTCCCATTCAGATACTATCCAGGCAATCCTGAGGTGTCAAGATGTAAGTGTTGGATCTCTCCAGGAGCTGGCCTCCCTGACAGGAATAATCAGCAAGGCAGCATTGCCTGGTAGGAACTGCAGTTTTGAAATCTCAAGGCCATTTGCAAGAATGTCAGGCTTTGTTTTCTCTCAAGAAACAGTAAGACAGAAGAGTATATCCATGGCAATACAGATTTTTTTTGACACGTAGAGCTCTGAGAAAAATAAAGAAATGTTAAATAATTTTTCTTGAAGTAAATATGCAGTAGACAATGTGCTCTTACCCATATGTATCTGACTTCCCATTTTCTTTTCATCATGTTACCTCACACTAAATACTTTTTGTCTTGGAGGTGACTTACAAATAGAAGTGCTCAAAATATCTGTGGTATCTTCAAAAAACAATTTTTATTCAATAAACTCTGTAGTGGAGGAAATTAAGATAGAAAATTGTTTGCGTGCCCTTTTTTTTTTTTAATGTCTTCTCTGTTTTTATTTCTTTAAAATACAAAGTTTCCTGGGGGGGGAAGCATGGCAGATTAACATACTGCCATTTCTCTTGGATGACTTGCCTTTGCAAAGGACTGCTAATGATTGTGATGGATATAGTGGTTTCTTTTGCATGCTTAGTAGTTCAAAATAACTTCTTTGTTTTGATTTAATGGTTTTCCTTGTTCAGGAGAGATGTCTGACTACAGCAGAAAGGAGTGCAGAGCTGTAGGTTCAGTCCAAGTACTTTTTTTCTTATAGTGTACAGAACTTTGTACAACAGCTGTAATTTCTATACCAGCCTCCCTTCCTCCTTGCCTCCATTTGATTACTTACCAGAACAAGCCACATGCTGTCATGGGTCTCCTAATAGCTGCATTCATATCTGAATATTTTGCTCAAAAAATATGCAAAATACAAGTTAAATGTTTGGCTGAAATATTTCTGATCAATGCTTATATTTAAATGTATACAATGCATAAATCTGTTAAAAAAAAAAAAGCCCAAACAAACTGTTACTTAATGGCTGTATCTTTTATCAGGTGTGCTTAATGAGCTGGACATGGATGTTAATGAAGGGACACAGATGGAGCTACAAGGACACATAGGGCGATTTCAGGTAATAAAGTCATATATTTAACCCATGTCCTTTTAGAATTGGTTAACTATATGTGTTTCTTTCTGTTTTTCTACTTTGAATAGTAGCAGTTGGGAAAGAGATGTTTTCCAGCATCAAGAAGAATGTGTGAGGCTTTTTTTGTGGCAGTGGGATGGGGTTTTGGTGGTCTGTTTTTTGGTGTCTCCCCACACTTCCCTGTCCAGTAGAAGAGATAACATTTGACAACATCAGGCTTGCATCAGGGACTTTGTTTCCCTTCCTAGCTTAGGACTTACATGAAGAGAAAAATTTGAAGCCAACACCAAGTCATGTGAAGTAATGCAGAAACAGTCTGTTACCACTTTGGCCACAAGCATGTCTTCAGCTCAGCAATTTGGTCTATCAGACATGCTAGTGATTAATTTATTTTTTACTGAATTAGTATTTGTACTCTGCTTTTACCGGACTTCAGATTTTGTTTGTCTGTATAGGTAAAAGCATTTTAGGTGTGTGAATGGGTAAACCTAAAATGTTATTGATAGTATTCTGTATAATAATCTGCATGAGACTCAAGAGAAGTTGTGCACTTGTGAATTGCACTCATTTCTCATTGGCAGTGTTTTAGGGTGCCATTGATTTCTAAATTAAATCAGGGTAAGTTAAAACACTAAAAACTTAAGTTTTGTTTACAAAGTGCTAGAAGTTTTATCTGCATTGCTTTCTTAATACTGTGTTTTAAGGGACATGTATCATTTAAGTGAAAAGAATCATGCACCTAATTTGTTGAGGTGGTAATTTAAATGTTCATTTCTTATGTCAGCGCCAGTGCTTAGGACTTCTGAGTCGCTTTGGAGGATCAGACAGGCTACGTCAGTTCAAGCTGCAAGATGATAATGTAGCAGGAGACAGAGTAAACAAGAGGGATGAAACTGAGTTGGCCATGCAACAGGTAAGGACACAAGATACAAGAAGCTTCAGTATCAACATTTTACCTGCTGTGCAGATTTGTTTGGTTATTATAATTTCATATGGTAGTGGTAATGCTCTACACTGGTTTTAGTATGGTATAGGAGTCCACATTTTATTTAAAGTAATCCTTGAAAATGTATTTACTTTCATTTGCATTAGAAACCTTTATTGTTTTGTATAAAATCTCTTGAATTTTGCAGGCTTAAATTGATCAGAAATGTTCAAAATGAAACCTCTGTATAGAGGGCAATGGCTAACACTAGCTTAAAGCCAAAGGGGACTTAAAATTATCCAGAAATTTTAGCTAGCACTTGCAAGTCCTGGACTTGCAGTAGAAAGAGAGTTTGTAACTGATGAGAAAATAGAATAATCACATTTTGGTGAGAAGAGAGGAGCAAAGCATGTTGATCACCGACATTTGTCAATGTAAAATTTAATGCTTCAAAGTCTGTAGTTACTGTAATTGACATGCTGTCTTTTTTTCTTTCCTTTGTTGGCAGATTTGTGCCAACGTGATGGAGTACTGTGAGTCACTGATGTTGCAAAGTGCCTCCAGTTTCCAGCACACTGTTTGTCTGTTTACTCCCAGCCTATCAGAGTCAACCAATCGAGATGGGCCTCGGCAGGGTGAGACTTTTCACTTGCTTTTTTATGAGCCTGAACTGTGTGACATTTGGGCTACTAGAAAATAGTGAACCAGAGACCGTAGTTTCACATACTGTTTAAGTCACTTTATGCCAGTACTATAGCTGCTCACTCTCTCATTCTAGAATCCATGCTTATTCAACTTTGCACTAAGCCAAATCAGGAAACGAACCTCAGTTAAAACAAATTGATTTTTCATCCACAGCCTCAGAAATATATGTCAGTAAAGAAATATGTGCATGTAAATAAATAGCACAAGACAGGGAAAAGTCAAGATCGTATTTCAGCATCTGTGCTGGATTACATTATTTTAAACTAGGACTTCATTTATGACATGTAAGATGTGTTTTGATGCTGATTTCAACTCTATTGCAACACATAGAAAGAGTTTACACTGTATTATTATGCAGTTGAATGGCTAAAATATGCAAATAGTAAGTCTTCTAATCTAATTGCATTTCACATTCTATACTTAGTACTGCACTAGGCTGACTGCCTTTTAATACTGCAGTCACAGAACTTTTTGCCTAGACTTACATTTATGTTACTTCTGATGCAAGTGCAAAATACAAAATATACTTGCCAGTGCTTTCCTATCTTTCACTAGGTTATTGACAGAGAGCATAACTTATTGATTTCTTGGCGTTTTTTAGTTTTGTTTTCTTCAACTTCTTGTCTAGATACACAAACACCAGTGGTCCCATATTGGCACTTGCCTGGCCTGGGCATTATTGTTTACCTTCTGAAACAGAGCACTAGTGATTTCTTCAGTTACTATGACAGCCATCGTCAGAATGTTAACAAACTGCAAAATGTGGAGCAACTGCCACCAGATGAAATAAAAGAGGTAATTTTTCTTCTGACTGTAGTTTCTATAGTTAGTAACTTGGACACAGCTGTAACAAAGGCTCCAAAGCATCTCTGATAAGCAAGTAGTTCCACTTCTTGTGCATATTCTTTTCTGCTCTTGGTGAAGGGGGTCCATAGGAGTGACCTAAAACTTTAGGGAAAATATTTGGCTTAACTTTGTAAAAGTTGTGACTTTCATTATAGTTGCTTGGAGATGGGTTTCATTTTTCCATTTTTTGGTCAGCAAGGTTATGCAAATTCAAAATTGAGAGCAAGGTTGTAAAGAAATAGCAGGTTAGAAAAGTTCTAGAAAAGTTCTATTAGTAAGTAACCTTATTTGCTTATTTCTCTTGATGTTCTGTAATTTGCTACTGTCTTTCTGGTTTTTTCTCTTCCCATCACAGTTGTGTCAGTCAGTTATGCCAGCTGGGGTTGACAAGATTTCCACTTCGCAAAAATATGTATTGGCAAGGCGGCGCCTGGTGAAACTAATAAATAACCGAGCCAAGTTACTATCCCTCTGTTCCTGTATCCTTCTAAAATTGAAATGACCCTCAAGGTGATGATTCCATAAAAGCAGAGAGATAGAAATAGGGTTTTTTAACCTAGATTTCTGACCACTTTTAACAAAAATTCTTTGCAAAAAGTAAATTTGAAATACTGACAATTAAGTTACAAGGGTATTGCTCTGCTACTGCCAGAATGTAAGGATTTTCAAATTAATAATTCCCATTTTGAAACCCAGCTAGGACTTTCTGCAATATGCTAGTAAAGGAATTGTTACAGCCCAGCTCTTCAATTTTAGTGTTCAGGCACCATAAACATTCACACATGTCTAAGTGTGGTGGAAGAAATACTTTGAAAAATAATTTTGATGTTCCTGTCATAATAGGAATTTGTAGTCTTACAGCCAACCTTGCATAAACCTAAATCTCATAAACACCAGTAATTCTATGGAAATAACCAGTCATGCACAAAAGAATTGTCTTCAACAGATCTGAATTTTCCTCTGCAACCTCCCTTGGGAAAGATGTGCTCTTGCACGCTTCTCTGTTGTCACCTAAGATGTTACTGCCATGCCCGGCTTTATAACCTCAGCTTTACTTACTGCATGCAACTGAGGTACTTTTACAAACCACATGAGCACTCCATACTCTGCTCTCCTCCTGAGGCTCTAGATTGAGGCTCTGCAGGGTGATGAGGACAGTGAGTGTGAGTGATCCATTGCTGGGCTGTGGCAGTGAAGGTGGTTGAGCTGACATCTTCAGCTGTTTCCAGGTGTGTAAATATGCTCATTCAGTAAATGTACAATCCAAAGACAACCAAACTGGAGTCCTTCACTGAGATGTGTCTGCAGATGTCATAGAAATATGTCTCTTCATTCTTTGGCGCCATCTGGAACACTACCTACTGCACTGCACACCAACTGACTCCCAAGACCCGCTGCTGTCCTCTAGGATGTCATTTAAGAAAGGAAGGCTACAAGGTGAAATTTCTCAAGTATCAAAATGCCTTTGAATAACTTTTTATGATTAGCTTTAAAACCGATTTCATACTGTTAATATATTACATTTTATATCTAATAAAAAAGATTATGTTTGGATTTGGCACACCTTTGGATATTCCACTGGAGAATTGACAATACTGATATTGGTTACTCACAGACTTCTGGGTTTTGTGTATTACACATAACTTCCAAAGGAAAGTAAAAATAACTTTTTTTATTTCTGCTCTTCAAACTAACTAAAGTTCAGTTAACACAATCAGATAAATGATCCAAAATACAGAAAAATATTTCAGAATCATTTAAGATGAAATTATGAAATAAAGTTAATATTGGTGGTTTATTTTATAATTATAGCCACCATTGATTCACTAGAGGATTTTAAGTTAATTGAATTTAATCTTCTAAAAAAGAAAGAAATGGAAGGAAATCATGGAGAATGAATTTGTGGAAGAGTCTTTTGCTTAAAGTGCCATGTTGTGTGATTAAAATTATTTATGATTCACTTTGTATGTATTTTCTCTAAGTCATTTAAGTAAAAAAAATAGTGTAATTTCTATTGTGTAAGTTTACTTCTGGATCAAATTGGAACACTGTTTTAAATTTGTTATAAGACTTAATATAGAGATAGTGCTCAGCAGTCAACATTATTTTAACATCTTGTTTTCTATTGCCAGATTCCTTTGGTTCTGAGCCAAGCTTGGATTTCAGTAGTGGACTGAATCGAGTGAGCCAGCACGATATAGAACAGGTGAGATGTGACAGTCTGCTGCAGGGTACAGAATGCTCCTGGCTGCCCTGCAACCATTAGAAGCAGTCTGACTGTTGTTTTCCCACTTTGAACAATCTGCAGTAACACAAATTTAGGATTAGTGAAGCATTACAAAATTGGTTTGGAAAATACTGTGAAACAGGTGACACTTTTGCTGCTGTGCACATAGCTATGAATCTTAATATGAAGAGCTATGTAAAAAGTAAGCTATACATATAAAATAATCGTTCTTTTCCTCTTACCAAGCAGTCAAATGGTGTTTTGTAATAACAGCTTTCCAAAACCACCAAATGTCCTTGAAAGACCTGCAATATGAGAGCAAGTTTTTAAATTTTCTGTAATCATACTGTTCACTATAGGTCAGCTTCAGGCTATAGAGAAATGAGATCAAAAGGTTAGCAGGAACTGAGGAGACTATAAAATGTGAATGTTAGAATAGAAGTAATTACCACTTACACAGAAATAAAATAGCTTGTATCAATTTGATGCAGAAGTGGCAGGAAAAAAGATATTAATAAATCCCACTGACATTTCTATGACTATACAGAAAAAACTGTTCTTCAAAACTGCAGTATCAAGTACCTTTATAAGATCTAGAATTGTAAGGAAAGTTGCTGTGTGTTTTGTGATGAGGCATCTGTCATTTACTTTGTTTGTTCAAAAGTAAAGTGTACAGTATCATCTTGATAAAATACTTAAAATATAGTTAATTCAGTGACTCTTTACCTATGCATTAATGAAAAAAAAAAGTTCTTGGTGCACATGGACTCTCTAAAAGTCCTTAAAGGACTAGGAAAATTTTAATTGGAAGATGTGTTTGTAGGACTCTGAGTGAAGAAGCTGAATTATAACCAATAATTTCTAAACCAGAATAAGTAGTATTTATTAGAGAAGTCAGAAAAAAGCAGGGAAAGCAGGTCAGAGAATAAATCATAGTGAAGACGTTGACAGGCAGTGGATGATAAGCTGGCATTTCAGGAAGAAAAGATTTTGTATTGACGACTGCATTAAATCTCTGTTTCTCAGCTTCAGATTGAAGCCACAAACAGCTTTGGTGAATCTCTGCAGAAGAAGCTCCTGGACATCGAAGGTTTATATTCCAAGATTCGCTCGCGGTACACCTTTATTCAAGCTCTCATTAGACGTATCCGTGGTCTCCTAAGGATATCAAGGACCTAAAAGACACTTGGTACATGTTGCTTGCCCAATGAAGCTGTGTACTAGGGCAGGCCTTCTGGATCATTGCATTTTATAGATCAAACATTTTCTAAATACTGCCAAAATTATTTTGTTACTTTTTTTTATCCCCGTGGATGAGTTTCCTGTATTCTTTCCTACTGCTCCCAACTTGACATAAAAAATAAAGGATTGTTTTTGACTGAATTATGAATAATGTAAAATTTCAAGCAATAAAGAATTCTAATGGAAGGCCTCAAGGAAACAGGAAGTTCTGCAGCTGTGATGATACTACATTTGTTGATGCTTTCAGAGAAAACTAAAATATCTTTGTCTGTGGTGTTCCTGTTTCACACAGAAATTTAATGAGACCATAGAGTTCCCATTTCATCACTTGCAGACTGATTGCTGTGGTGTGGATTTTATATTCATTTTGTACTGTGAACTGCTAATTTCTGCTCCCCCTCGTCCTTTTTTTCAGCCGAAAGAAGTACAAGCTGCTTCTCTTTGAATAAGTTTAAATGAGGAAAGTGATAAAAGTCATGGAAGGTAACTGCTATAGGTTTAGTTCTTGTGGCTGGGGGACTAAAGGTTTCTGTGCTTTTCTTGCTGCAACTCTAGTGTAAGGACAGAATCAAGTGCATGGGTGTAAGGACAGAATAAAGTGCATGGGGAGGAAGCCAGTAATCGTGAGTGGTAGGTTGGTTTGATAATTAGATTGTTATCCTATGAGGCATTCATATATCCTTGTATCTTCTGTAAAAAAGCTATTAAAAAAAGCGTAATCATGGATTATTGACATGAGATCTGTTACACTTTTCCCTTACGGAGCTGAGCTTACGGCCCAGTTCATGTGTGCCTTGTACATTGTTTCCTCTGAGTTTTCATTATGTAATAGTTCACATTTTTATGATTTTACATTTACTTATCTGCACACCCTAATTACACAGATGACGCATTTTTATGCAGGGATGATGACAGTGCTGCTGTCAGGTGAGGCCTCTTAGCTAATCCACAGGAGCAGCTTGGTATCAGCTGAACTTTGACTACTGCCTTCCAGCAGGGAATGTTTCTTGTTTCTCCACCTTCGGCGAGAGGCAGTCCCTAGTCCCCGAAGCGTGCTGGCTCGGCGCGGTCCCCGCGGCGGGCCCCGTTCCGGGCCGCGTTCCGGGCCGCGTTGCGGGCCGCGTTGCGGGCCGCGTTCCGGGCCGCGTTCCGGGCCGCGTTGCGGGCCCCGTTCCGGGCCGCGTTGCGGGCCCCGTTCCGGGCCGCGTTCCGGGCCCCGTTCCGGGCCCCGTTCCGGGCCGCGTTGCGGGCCGTGCGCGGCGCGGCCGGCGGTCCCGCGCGGCTCTCGCCGGCCGCGCGGCGGCCCCGGGCGGTGACGCCGCCGGGCCCCGCCCGCCGCGCGTTCCGGCGCCGCAGATTCGTCACGGGCTGGCCCCGGGGCCGCGGTTTTTATTCTCCAAGCCTCTCTCTCCCGCTCCGATTCCCGCCCGGGCCTGTGCGGGGAGGGTCCCGCTGCCAGGCCGTTCTCTCCGCGCCGGGGGTGCAGCCGGGCTCCGCGTGTCGAAACGGCGGCAGGCGCGGAGCGCTCTCTTTACTCGCCGCGGCGCTCGACGTGGAGCCGGGCGGCGGCGGCAGCGCCAGCGCGGCGAGGGCAGCGGAGCGGGGCGGGCCGGGGCGCCGGCGGAGCGGCTCTACATGGGTGAGGAGCGAGCGGCAGGCGGCTGCCCAGGGGCCCGGTCCATCACGGCCCTTCCGGCGGCCGGGGAGGCGGCGGCGGGTCGGTGCTGGGCTCGCCCGCCCGCCCGCGGCGAGAAGCCGGGCCGGGGGCCGCGCTTGGGCGGTGCCCGCCGGGCCCCGGCTCCCCGGCAGCCGGCCCTGGAGCGCCCGCAGGCCGCCTGCAGCTGCCTCGATGGCGGGGCGTCCGAGCAGTGGCAGGAGGGTGTGTTCGGTCATATCCTCAGGCTTCTGTGCCCCTGCCACCTGGCAAAATTAAACTCGGAATCAAGTCTGTAATGGGCTGCTGATAAGCAGCGGATTAGGAGAGGAGGTCCTGCCACTGGTAAATGAAGTAGAGGGTAGAGAGAGGCCCTGAATCTGAGGGTTGAGTGATTGAGGTGAACCTGTCCTATTGCAGATGGTATTTGAGCAGTGTTTTAGCGTGGGAAAAGCATGCACAATAGCGTATAAAAAGAGGGAGTGAGAGGTGTCTGCCGGCAAGCAAAGTTACTGACTGAAAGAATTTTTGCATCTTAGTCCTCCATGCAACCACTGGTAACCTTCTACTTGTGATATTTCCGTTGAAAGACCTTTTTCCAGCTCAGTTCTCTTAAGGTTATTTGCCTGTCTGGCAGTAAGAGGTGACATGAGCAGCACTGTGCAGACTGGCAACTGATGGTCCCTTGTACCTTTTCCTTGTTTTCCAGGTCTGTAGCATATGTGGTGGGATGGGCTCAGAAGAAATAAAGCAGCCTGTTATCAGTCTGAGTTCCTTCTGACGTATAAGTTTGTTGCTCCCTCCTTTCCCTGGAAAAGCAGATGCCTAGACAGGCAAACATAGGGAATAATTTTTATTCAAACATCTTTCAGTATGATTTTGGTTGCAAATCTTCTTAATTTCTTTCTGATATATTTATCAGTGTTGTCAGTGATTCTGGCTTGTTGGATGTTTCATTACCTTTTGCAGGTTTTAAGTGTATTTACAAAGTTATGATTTGTCATTAAATATGTTAATTATAAAAATCTTTGGAAAAAATGTTACTGGCTTAGAACATCAGTATTCTTTTTATGAATAAAAATCTAGTAGGCATAAATCAGATATTAGCCTGGCCACAAGTACTCTTGCATGCATTTAGAGAATAAGTGAGATGCTGGGACAAGCCAGTTTTGATAAAAAGAATGAGAAGGGTATTTAAAATCAGCTGCTAGACTTCTCTGTAGCATTAACCTACTTGATTTGGTGCAGCTTTGCTGTTTGTAATTAAATGATTTAATATGTACCTACTGATTTATACCTAATTTTAAGAAAAAAAGAAGTGGGTGATCCTGTGGAAGACCATAGACATCTTCTGATTCTGAATTCTTTCAGGCTTCTTTTGGTCTTTGTATAGTCTCTGGCACTGAAAACGTAGAGTCTGATACAAGCCAAAAAGAAGATGACTCATATTTTGGCAAATGAGAGAAAAGGGAAAAATAAAATGGTAACTGAGATTTGATGCTGCTGCAGTGTGATTTGCTGGAGTGAGCTACCATAAAATCATGAAATGGCAACATAAACCAGGAGGACATGATGTTGTTGAGCACGCAGCCATCTGGGCAACAACCTGGACTTGTCCTTTTTCACTGGAGAAGAGAAACATCTTGTAGGCCAGTAAGAAATGAGGTCAGTCTGCATATCCTCCAGAGAGCTGGCTGACATTGAAATGTCTTTCTCTTCTGTTTTTTGTAGGGGGCTTTTTCTCTACCATCTTTTCCAGTTTGTTTGGAACTCGAGAGATGAGGATTCTCATCCTGGGGCTGGATGGAGCAGGAAAAACAACCATTCTCTACAGGTTACAAGTTGGAGAAGTTGTTACCACCATTCCAAGTAAGTGATCTGCCCATAGGGAGAGCATTTGCCTGAAACCTGTGATTTTCCTGTAGCTCTGACACATAAACTTTGCCAGCCAAACTTACTACATGCTTCCTTCATAAATAAAAGGACCTTATGTTGTGGAAGCCTTGCACTGTTGTATCTAAGAACTTTTCTTGGATAAAAGTATTACAGAAGAATATTTTATACTGCCTTTCAAAATGCAAAAAGGATTTGACCTCTAGATTGATAGCATGATTTTGCAGGCTATTCGTGATAGGTCAGCATTCAATAGATGACAAGTTGTGGACTGTATAATTCTTTTGTTTCCAAATAGAACTATGTGAACTTCACAGGTCATTGTTGCTGTACATAGGATGGTGTACCTTTTTTTTGACAAGGGTTATATAAATATTTTTGTTTAACATGGAGAAGAAGAAATCAGATAATTTAACTTTACATTCTGTAGAAAATGTAACAAAACTCAGTGTGAGGTTTCAAGGGAGAAGATGATGCATATTTTTAAAAATGCAATTGATTTTACCACTTGTCTTTGCATTCATGCAGCCACACCCACCCAGTGTGTGTGCCCAAGTGTTCTGGCCATGATCATTCTGTGTAACATGAGGGACAAGGGATGCTTGACTTTTTTGTCCCTGTCCTGTCTGTTGTGCTCCTCCTGAATCTGACTTTGCTCAGGATTATTACCTTTTAGAAGCCAACAGTTTGCTGGGACATAAGTTTTTTTCCTGAGGATTTTGCTTATTTCAGCCTCCATAAATTTTAAGCAGCCTGTGCCCACTGTTCACTTCCCTGTGCTATGTTTCTCTGGGCTGGCAGAACAAGGAATGACATATGTGATACCGCAGCCTTGTTGCCATCTTCCAGACATTGGTATTGAGTCCTTTCCTGAGAATTGGTTTCGCTTTGGTTCTGCTGTGGCTCTTAGAAGAGTGCGGACCTTGTGTAGTCAGGACACATTCCTAGGTGCTCTCCTGCTGTCTGTTGTGTACTTGGTTATCACAGCAGGCCAGTTCTTTAACCCTTGCTCTGTTTCTTTTGATGATTTCAGACACACTACTGTTGATTTTTAACCACCTTAGCATTTGTTATAAATCTCTTGTTACAATATGTTTACAATGTGGTTTTATTAGTTCAAAATAAGTATTTCTGCATTATTTTGAGTCATGTCTGTTGGGGTAGCTTTTCAAAGGCATGAGCTTCATTATGCAGCTACTGAGAATTTTTGGGTCTGAAAATCTTAAACTGAGTGCTATGATATTCTTCAGAAAAACAGGAAAATCATCAACAGTAAAATTGTTTAACTTCGTTTCAGCCATTGGCTTCAATGTTGAGACAGTGACCTACAAGAACCTGAAATTTCAAGTCTGGGACTTAGGAGGACAGACAAGCATAAGGTAATAGATTTCTTAAAGTCAATTAACTTTCTCTAAAAAGTGCCAAGTTCTTGGAATTCTCATAACAGGCATTTCGAAAATTATTTAAGTTTAAAAAGCCCATTCTCAGGAGAGCATTTTCATCTAATGGAATTCAGTTTGTAAAACCTGTGATGCACAATGCACTACATATTGGAAAGAAAACAAGCCAGTGTATTCATTTGTATTCGGTTTTGATTTGAAAAACAAATTTATTAGTGTAGTAGGCAATTGAGTAGCATTCTGAGAAAGAGTGAAGGAGGTGATAAAAACCCAGAAGATACTTCCTAGCTTTGCATTCTTAAGAATAGTGAAGTTGGATTTAGAAATAGATGGTAATTTTTTAGCAAGCTTCACAAGTTTTGTAATAAATCATTAACAGTACTCCTGTATGATCCCCTTGCGATTCCTTTTTATGATCCCTACTTGCTCAGTAGCAAGATGCAGTTAGTGATAAAGGTTCCTTCTCTTTTTAGTTTCAGTAATTCTGAAAAAGGTCGTTTGTTTTGGTCCTTGTTAATTACTTGCCTGTATTAATTAGTCATTTAAGATTTCTCTGGTGATCCTTCTTTGGTGACTGTAATGAAGATGTCTATGTCTTTAAACTTCCTTTGTTTTCCTGTCCCTTGGTTATGGACCTGATGTCCTTCAGTCTGATTCCCAGATAAATCTGTCCCCAGCATGTTTGTTCTTTCCCTGTTTTCAAGTTGTTGCTTTATTTGCTTTATGTTGGAGTTTTTTTTTGTTTGTTTTGTTTTGTTTTTGTTTTTGTTTGTTTGGTTGGTTGGGTTTTTTTGTGGGTTGTTTTTTTTTTTTTTTTTGGTTCTGCCAAAAATAGAGAGTATTTCTATTGTCTGTTCATTTTATAGCTTCTTGAAGAAATCTACTTGCTTCCTGGGGCCTTTCACCCCAGAGAGTTTTTACTTCCTCTCGGTGATCTGTTTTTAATTATCTAGCTAAAAAGAACTGCTAAAATGCAAATGACATGACTGGAACTTCTCTCTCCTCTGCAGGCCCTACTGGCGGTGTTACTATTCAAACACAGATGCTGTCATTTATGTAGTGGACAGCTGTGATCGAGACAGAATTGGCACTTCAAAATCAGAGCTTGTTGCTATGTTAGAGGTAAGAAAACAAGGATCACGGTCATTAATTATCAGTAAAACAAATTCAGAAATTAAAAGGTTTTTTTGAGTAAGTACAAAATTTGATTCAGTGAAGCTCAGGTTCACTTGTCAAACTTCAGCCCTCAGCATAGCCCATGCAGCAGTTCTGACTGAAAAAGCATTGAATACTCTGCAGCATTATCTGGACAGTTAATTTCATTTAGCCTTGCTGTCATATGAAAATTCACCTGCCTGCCAGGACAGCTGCTCAGTACTGCACTGTGACAAGATAAAGCCCTGAAGGATTGACAGTAATTAGTATCCTACGATGTTTTGAAGCCAAAGAACAAATGTAGAACAAGGTAATAGAAGTAAGATGAGTTGAGTAACACTTTCTTTCTCTTGCCTTGTCGCCCAAAATACCTGCAAGCTCATTTAATGTGCATTGTTAAATCCAGCTAGCAGCTTGTTTTGTAACTTGGACTGGCCATGTTTTCAAACTGCTCCTATAGGACATCATCCTGGAATTGAAAATAAACACCATTCTTTCACGGAAGAATTTTCTACAGAACAGAAATCAGCAAACAAAATAATTGAGAGCTGCTGAAATTCCTTTTTATTGTATGTCCAGTTTTTTATTATATAGGTTTTCTCTCCTTAAGTTCCATAGAAGTCTCTGCAACAACTTTCACAATTTTTACTTTTTTTAGGAAGAAGAGCTGAAGAAAGCCATTTTGGTGGTGTTTGCAAATAAACAGGACATGGAACAGGCCATGACTCCCACAGAAATGGCAAATGCCCTTGGCTTACCAGCTTTAAAGGACCGAAAATGGCAGATATTCAAAACCTCTGCAACTAAAGGCACAGGGCTTGATGAAGCAATGGAATGGTGAGTACCAGTCTAGTTATGCTTCATTCATATACCTAATTTTACATATTTGGCTTTTTTTTTATAAGACTGGATTTGTGGATAGTCTGATGTAAAAGAGTCCACATTAGAAGAATGGCTGGTTTTCTGCTGGGAGTATTTCAGCAGAATTTAAATGACTTTAGTAAACTGACTTAATCTTTTTCCTAGGTTGGTGGAAGCCTTGAAGAGCAGGCAGTGATACAAAACTGACCAGTGCAAGGAAGTGTCAGCTACAGCCAGCATCCTCCTTTCTGCAGTTAAGTATTTTCAGGCCACAGATACTTGTAAATAGAACAGATTTGAATTTGACTTCTGTAATGTGGATGCCTGTCTTCAATTGTAAAACTGAAATAAGTGAATGTGTACATTATGATACTCCATTTCTTTTTGTTTAAAGAATGTACTTATGTTAATTTGTATGAAAGTCTTACTAGCTGAGAAAGTTGGTGGTTTTTTTTTGTCATTCCCCCTTCCTTTGGTGGTTTTGGTGGCCAGCATATTGGTGTAGATAGAACACTAATAAAATTTGGAACTGTCAGCTATACCCGAGGGGTGTGTTGCTTGCTAGAGGCTGCTTGCTTTACAGAAACAAGTCCAAGTGCTTCCGGTTCCAACAGCCACGTAGCTGAACACCTGCAGAGGTGCACCTTCAGTGCAGACACACTGTTACACTGAAGTACAGCAAGAGAGCACAAGTCGTGCACCTCTAGTTGGCAACATGGAATTCAGTAGGTGTCTGAAAGGAAAACCAGTGTCTTCAGCACACACTACTGCCCTGATGTGCCAGGGCAGTAACTTGAATTTAACTTTCACCTTCATGCGCTGTTGTTCCTACACTCTCATCTTAGCCAGAAGTGACAGGTAAGTAGCTCAGTATAGCAGCAGAAACTGAAGGCCAAATCAAAGTCAGGCAGCAGACTTGTCTCTCTGGGATCAATGTGTTCATAGGCAGGAATGTAATCACCACAGAACTCATTTCTTACAAACGAAGTAAAATTTAATATAAAATGTCATAGTTGTTGCCCATTCAGCTGTACATGCTCCAGTAATTATACAGGTTTGGAAAAAATTTAGAAGTTTTTATTTAAGATCCTTGAAAAAGGACATAAAAATATTAATAAATACAGTTGAAATATGCAAGTACTTCTTAAAACAGTAATTAGTTCTTTAACTCAGTATTCCTTTTCCTAAATTAATCCTCCAGAAAGGAAAAGCCTTTTCATTCCACCATTGCTAAATCTTTCAGTGCATTACTTCGATGTCGCTTGGCCTTGTACATAGGGCGTAGAGATTCTATCTTTCTCTTCCTGGTTTCTGCTTTATTCTTGTGTCTCTTCAGCTTCCTCCTTGCAGCAATGTCAGGATTTGCTACAGTCTAAGGAAAAACAATACATTGTTAGTTCATTTGACAACTAACAGCAGTCCCTGTGAAAATCATGAACTTCCTAAGAAACTGGTCACCCAGGTGCTGGGTTCCTCAAAACTGAGAGTATTCAGGCTGCGTTGCCCTTCAGGTAAGAAGGAAACCATCCCTGTCAGCCACAGCCTGTGCAAGAGGCCAATCATACACAGCTTCTTCAGAGTTTTATAAAGGAACTGATGAAACTGTCCTACTTAAAGATGAAGTTCTTGCTCAAACTCCCCTTCCTGGGCATCTCTCAAGCCTTTAGAGAGCCCCTATTTCTTCTTCTCTCAAGAGAAAGTGGAATCTTACCTGCAAAGCCCTCTGTTTTTTCCTCATTGCTCTTTTCTGGTTGGCCTGTTTTTGCACAGCAGAAAAGGCCAGTGAAAAGGCCTCCAGCCCCACTAACTTCTTAAGAAGTTCTATGATTTCTTGGGATAGGTTCTTTAGTGTTGGATCTGTTAAAACAAAATTGACTTAATATTTTCAGCATATGGAACAAAAGCCAAGAGCACAAAATGGATTCCTCTTTCTTCAATAAAGGATGGCTGCACTGATAAACCTTGCCCAAACTGGTGCCTGTGAAATCTGCTGGTGCTTCACCAGCCTTCTCAGATAATGGCTTTTCAACCAGCAAACAAACAAACAAAAAAAGCTTCTGAGAAGCAAAAAAAATTTTTAGAAGGGTCATCCCAAAAGTAATTACAAATGGCTTTCTACATATAGCCACTAGGCTTCTAGTGAAATAGGCTTTGTTGGAAATAATGATGATTCCAGTCAGAATCCTTGGTAAGCAAAACAAGGCCTGGCTTAATTGTTGGAATCACTAGTTAGTGGCAATATATTAACTACAATCACTGAGGGAAAAAAAGATACTGGGAGTGAAAAAAGGCTATAAAGAGGTCCTAAGGGAAAACTGAGAGCAGGGCAAATACTTCCCTCAGTCTCTGAAACAGTTCTTGCAAGTTCCTCTCAGCAAGGACTCTCTAAAGAGTCTTGCCACCATGAGCCCACCCTTGAGTACTATGTTTTTCCCACTACACCACATGCTCAAGCTTTACCCACTTGGACACAGGAGCATGCCTAACTTCATTCCAGTCTTAGAACATGCAGGTTTCTATTTCAGCTAACATACACTCTCCTCCCTTCCTGGTATTTTGGTTAAATAGCAAGCAAGTGAAATTCACTGATTACAGTATCAATGCCTCAACAGACAAAAGGAATAGCAGATAGTGTTTATACTGGGGCATACCTGTGATGCACATTCCTCTTTGTGATGGAAATCCCTTACCTTGCTCTGCATAGTTGCTGTTCAGCTCCCTGTACAGAGGAGTGAGAATTGTTGGAAGGTAGGGCTTGATCCTGTCTTGCCCCAGATCCACCGAGATTGCTCCCAGGAACTTAAAGATACAGCTTCTCTGAAAAGAAGTGTGTGGAACATGAAGGAAAGCTGGAAGCAAGCTTCCTAACTGAACTGCTTCTATGGCCATGCATCACTGTTCAACACAGCAGGTGTTTTAGACACCTGAGTCACAAACTCACTGCTGTTTCAAGGTCTTACTGAATCCAAGTACAGCCTTTAGAGACACAATCCCTGTTGTGTGAGCTGGGACTGGGCTGGCAGCTGTTGACATTTTGAGCAACAGGTCTGTTCTCACTGTCCTCAACTGAGGCAACTGAAGACACAAAAGCTCAAGCTAACTCTGCACCATGGGGAACCACAGTGCTTTTTGTGATGCTCTCCCACACATCCCCGCCCCTTGTCCTAGCAAGTTACTCCATACTGCCATTCCCCTGCCTGCATGAGCACTCTTGGGCATTCAAAGGCACTGCTCTGTTCTCTTCAGCTTGGTGCCTTGGGGTTTACCACTCTTCCACCACACCCCAGGAGGCTGGAAGCATTACCAAGAACCAGACTGGCACAAGCCTTTCCTGAGAACCCCAAAATAAAAGGCTTGTTTCTTCAGCACCTACTAATCCTTCCATCAGTGCCAGTTCACAGTACCCTCTGCACCTTGTTCTCTGAAAGCAAAGAGCCAGAGCAACACTATCCTGTAGAATTGCCCACCTCATCAAAAGCAGTGTTACCTTTAAAGGGACCTTAGGGGAATATGCTGCTTCTCTCTTCACCATGACAGAAAGCTTCTTCATTAACCATAGCAGTGTGGCTGGCTGGCCTTTCTCTTGTGTGTCCTCTCTTTCTTCCTCTCCTTGAGCAGAAGTATGTCTCTCATCCTCTGAGACCTCCTGCTCTTCCACTTCACACCTGAGTTCTCCATCTGCTTCTTTACCTTCTTCTGAGGCAGGGGCTAGCAAGTAAAGAACTTTGGCCACAAAAAGTAAATTCTTTATAACCTGAAGTGTGGAAACAGAGGAGTCAGTCACTCTGGGTTGCTTCTGTAAGCAGCAAGGCATCTAAGAGTCAAGACTTGATCTGACAGAGGAACTTGCCTGATGTTTCTCCCTCTCTCAGCCCCTAAATTATTAGGCTAGCCCAGAGATAGGAGGCCTTGAGGGGAGGAACATCAGGAGATGGGCATAGATTCCAAAAGAGGCTCTCACCCCGCTGTAGTTGTCCAGCTCTTTATTCCATGAGGTCTGGGGGGAAAGAACGGGGGGAAAGAGGACAAACAGGAAGGGTCATCGCCTTATCTAGGCTCTGGACAGGGAGGGCTTCTCTGGCTCTCTGCCAGCCCCGCTGGGGCAGGAAGGAGGGGACCAGGCTTATCTTGAGCAGACTCACAGGGGTCCCAGGGAATGGGGAAAGGCATAGCCCAAGTGCACCGTAACACTTGCTGACCTGGGAGTCTGCAATGGAAGAGACCCCAGTGCTGCCCTGCATAGTGCTCCCCCTTTCTGTGTCCCTGCCACCCCTCAGTAGGCTGACACCACAGTAGGGACTTTCTGGGCTCCCAAGAGGCTCACAGCTGCTCAGATGTCCTGAGCAGAGAGTAGCTAGCCCTGAACTGTGTATCTGCCCTGAGCCACCACCTAGGACACAATATCCCTCACATGCCAGGGCCTGCTCCGTGCCCTCCTGCAGCCCCAGACAGGCTCCTGCCCTTACCTGCTCACTCAGAGACATGTCCAGGAACTTGGACTGCAGCTGATGGCAGAATGCAAACGCAAGTTCCTTCATCTGGGGAAATGAAAAAGGAGAAAGGAATGATTCCACTGAAGGGAGCTGTTATCAGAGACTCAAAGCAGTATTTTACAGTCACCAAAGTTCCCAGGGGAGACCAAAGGATCAACGTAACTACTATTGCCTTCATCTTACAATCTGGAAAGGTATTTTTGTGCTGCTGAGAAAAGACCCCAGAGAAGCCCCCTCCCAGCAGCAGAGACACCTCCTCAAATGCTTTAAGTGATGAGGATTAGACAGCAGACAAGGAGAAACATGCATACCAAACTATGAACTATTTTTATGTCCCAGTCAGGGAATGGGCATGAGCAGAGTGAAGGGAGCAGTACAGAAATCATTACCTTTTTGTCCAGTTCAGCAGTCAAGAAGACTATGGATGCAGACAGCTCTGCTGGTGTCTTTTTTCTCTTCCCTGATTTTCTTTCCTTCCATTTGTTGACAAGATCTTCTGGCTTGTAAGATGCAAACAACAAACCAAAGATCTCCGTGGCTGTCAGCCAGACCCAACTATGAGGATACCACAGGTGAGACTGGACATGATCTAGGGAAAAGAAAACCTCTTTCAGCAAAGGAGATGGTCCATTGAGAGCAAAAACAGAACCAGGTCACTCCCAACAATTACCACAGCATATGCTGCAATAAAAAGGTGAATGAAATGAACTGTGCTCATCTGCTCAGAACATAATAAAAAACCTTCTAGCAACTCAATCCAGCCAAAGCAAAGAGCAGCAAAAACCTACAGGCAGCCACATGTCTCCACAGTGATCAGGCAAGTTATGTCTCTGCAACAGCTCTGGTCCTCTCGGGGCCACAGCTCATCTGCCCATGATGTCTGGGGACTGGCTGCTGTGAGACTTGTGTCAGCTGGCCCTGCTGCTGATGGTCAAATCAAACCCCTGGAGAGAGGCTGAGGATGCTTCAGAGAAGAAACGGAGCTGCCCTCCTGTCTCACCCTGTAAAGCTGCCCATCACCAAAACCAGGATAACTGGTTTTCTGCTATCTCACTAAAGGCACCTGGCAGGCTGGACTCTTCAAAGTCACTAACCAGCCACATCAGCTGCTGATTGCAGTAAATGAAGCAGTTAAAATAAGGGCAACAAAACGGCAATAAACCAGCCTCATATTGTATCATCTCACACAAAGGGAAATCGCTTGAATCAAATAATTTCCAGGTCTTCACATCCTGACAGACACACAGGTTTTAGAGCACTATAACCACATGCCACCATTTTCTGGCTTGTATGTATGAACAAGGAAATACCGTCTCAGGAGAGCTCAATGTTTTCATCCAAGAGAATTTAATGATGGTGAAACATGCAACAGTTTCAAACTATTTGCTCTAGGAGTAATAGAAAGTAATTCCCAGCAACTGAGACAAAGGGTGTGTTGTTTTCAACCATGTAACCTTTTCCATTAGCAACTTCTTTTATTGCCCAGTAACTGCTGTGTGTTAGCATTTTGCAGAATGGAAACCTTGTATAATAAAGTTCAGTCATTTATGCTAGGGTGTGAAAAACCACAAGGCACACACAGAATTTGTCTTGTAACACAGCTGTAATAATTCCTGAATCATACTTACTCCAAATACTGCTCACAACATCACCGTTCCTGGTTAACTGAATCAAGTTGCATTCTGTGATTAGCTTTTTTACCAGCACAAGAAAGCTGAATAGAAGCCTATCTGCAGCCTTCTCCTCTTCTTCTTCAGTTATCTAATAAAATTAGCAAGAAAAATACTTATGAGAACCTGAGGACAGTGCTGCTTAATCCTCACTAGATAAATTTCAGATCAACCATTTGAAAAACCATAAGACTTGCACCCGATTCCTGATATAAACACAACAGAAGCACCTCCACTGAAGCATTTCCTCTGGAGACAATCTCTGCAGGAGATAGTATTAGAATCATTCTTGTTTTTCATACAGACATTACTTTAACAAACGGCTAGGTTTCTAAATGCAAGCAATTACACACATTATGTCTGTGCATGTATTTGATTCTCATCATTAGAGCCCAGCTGACTGCAGATTTGCCTGTATCACCTGGGAAGCCCCCAGTTGCTAGGACAACACTGCATGTGCTGCCTGCAACCACTAGCTGGCTTGATGTCAGTTGTTACTACATGTCACAGCACAGGGTGTGATTACACCAAATTTCTCCTCACTGCAGGTATTTTATTTTAATCTCCTGCCAATTTACAGATCCTGAGATTCTTTTCTCTCTTGTGCAAGGGCAGCATGCTGAACATAAGTAACATTCATGGCCACTCCCCAAGCACAATGACTGGGATCCCTTTGGGATTATCATGGTGACTGGCAAGCAGAGTCAGAGGCAGCCTTGTTATTCTGAGTTAATCAAGTGCACTAAAAAGATCTTCCATACAACAAAACCATGGTCTTAAAGTACAGGAAGGGAATCCCTTTGAAAGTTAAAGCTGTAGATAACACTGGACAAAGCAGACAGTGACATGCCATGCACTTCTGACATGCAATGCTAACACAAATCTCTGCAGCTAGCAGACATGTTTCCCACATTGCAAGGAGCAATATATCTGCTGGTTACACTGTATGGTTGCAGGCTCAGGCCAGGTGGCTTTGCAAAGTTTCTTTTCCCCTTGTGCTGTGACATATGACAACAAATTTGGGCTTACAGGCAAAAAAACATGGTTCTGGGTCAGTGAGGTCCTCTTCAGAACAGAGGTATGTGTTTTGTGTCTATCCTCAGTCTTGAACAGTAAATTCAACTGTTAAATCTCTCCTATACTTCTTCCCTTTTCCCATTTCTTAAATTCTCTTTCCTCGAGCTTAATGCATGGAGAAAAATTACTTACATTTTCAAATTTACTTGGGTTAATTTCTTTTTCAATCAAAGTGAGGACTGCTGCAAGCCGCCGTTCAAACATTACTCCTTCCACTTCAACAAACAAACCACATGCCTGGGCAGCCAACCTCCTGTGTGAGCTCTGACACAAAAAAACCCCAAAACATTAACTCTTATAAGCAAATCCTGCAGCTCCCAAGTGCAAGGAGCTGGTAGCAACCCTTACTTTCTCCCTGTAGCAACAGAACCTTAAGAGAAGCTGGTTTTCAGAGTATATTGAAAAAGGAGATGCTGCCAGCGAGGTACAGAAGTGCCCTGCAGCACAAGTTATCCCTGGGAATGCACCCTAAAACTGAATTCCAGAAGACCTTTTCCAGCCCAGTTCACAAGTGCAGAGACCTGGGAGCTACTTGCAACTCTTCACAATGCAACAGGCAGCTTACAGTTACAAACCAAAACTGAACATATTGGGATGGAAAACATGATATGCTGAAGAAAGCTAACTCTACTAGTGCAGAGGGAGAGAACTTGGGTTCAGCTAGAGGACAGTTTATCACCCAAGCACCCAGATAAGACAGCAGGTCTTGAAGACCAGGTTTGCTGCCTTCCAGTTGCCAGCAACAGAATGAAGCATGTCTGAGATAAAGTCAGCACAAAATGCTGGGATCAGAAGAGCTTTAAGGAATTTTCTCAAACGTCTAACCTGAGCAAAGATTACACTGTGAAATACTTGAGCTAAAAGTGGAACTGTTAGAAAGCCTCAAAATGAAGCTCGGAAGTCTGTAGGCTGACCTAAAGCATCAGCAGGTCCCTGTATTTCTGCAGCTTGATGAAGCTGTACCATTTCTTGCTCTTTAAATCAGGAACAACTAATCCCCCAACCCACCAGATCTGGTATTAGCAATCTCTCACTTGCCTTAATCTTACTCAGCCCTCCAACAGAGTTCAGATCTGGTCAGCGAAAAGACCAAAGAGTACCTTTTTGCTGTGAAACCATTGTGTGACCAGCGAAAACATCAGATCTTGTTTTTCACTGCTGATCTTACGGAGAAGAGATTTACATGTCAAAGCCGCCATCTTTTTGCATTTGGCTGAGTCATCATTTATCATCATCATACAAAGAGAGAGGAAAAACAGCCCACAGTGTTTGTGCAGGAGATCCTAGAAAGAAACAACCATTATCAACCACAAAACACACAAGAAGCTTCTGTCATTTAAAGAGAAAAAGAGGGGTATTTGCTGCACTATATTCAGGAGCAGTGTTAGACCTGAGTGGGCTCCATGCCAAGGCAGCTGAACTGCTAAAACAGGATGACCCTGTTGTTGGAACATAGAGGGAGTGTACAGCAGCCCCAGCCCCACTCTGACTTGCTACTATATCCCTGGGTCAGCAAAGTGGATGTGAAAACAAAGTGCATTTTCATGCCCAATGCTCACTGAAACAGGCTTAAGTCCTCAGCATTGCAGCAAAACCCACATGTCCTCCTCTCAGAGACTGCAGCTTTTTGCCACCAGGAATCAATCTGAAATATTAAATCATCAGGCAGTGCTGAAACACAGCTTACTGTGCAGAATTTCTCTTCCTTCCAAATTCTTGTTTGATTGCACTTCCCCCAGTGTACTGAATGCAAAGTTAAACTCCAGCTGCAGAGCTTCAAGGCAGCTTAGGATTTTGCCTATGTGATCGTGTACAGTTACTTTTTAGCTTTCATTTTGATCCACCCCACTGAGAAGCCCTTCCTCTCCAGTCAGGCCAACCAAACAGAACATACCAGTTCCGTCAACAATCTCTCATGAATATTGAAAAATCCTTACAGTGAGAAAGCTCTAGACTTCACTTTCTATTCCTGTTTCCTAAACTGGCTGTGTTTCTTCCTGGCATAAATCACAACTGAGTTTATCCAAACTCCAGCTGACACAGCTTTATTTTACTTGCAAACAGAGCACATTAGGCAAAGAAGTACAGCAGACTTTCCAGCATGTCATTTCTCGTTTGCAGCAAAGCCAGGTTCTCTGGAAATAAGTCAATGTTCTGCTCGTGGTAAGAGGTAATAGGAACTAGCAAGTGCTTCCAAAATAAACTGCTTGGAAAATGCTGTTACTGCAAACCCCAGTAACTGCCTGATTCTTGGAACACCAGGGGGTGCTCGTTACCTGTGGGAACATGTCGAGGAGGTACGCAATAATCTCCAGTGCAGATTCCCTCCCAGTTTCATACTCATACCTGTTAAGAAATAAAGGATTAACTGTCAGGGATGAGTTAATCCTCCTATGAAATTGCCAATAACTTACAACAACCAATTCCAGAAACACACACTGATAGGGATCCTTCTACAACAGCTACCAGACCTGGCCTGATACTGTGGACAAGAGAAGCAGCAGGTCCATCACTTCTGTCTGTCAGAGAATGAGCACAGGGGCATGAACAGGCCATGAAGGGTTCCAGCCCCTTTGAGTCAGCACAGCCACACTGTGCTGGGGAGTCTGATAAATGGCTGTCACCTTGAGCAAGGGAGGGGTGAAGCTCAGGAGGAGGTTGTAGGCACAACACTCCTGCAGAATCGGTACAATTGTTTTAACTGTGCCTGCAATTGCACTTGAGACATTGCCATGGGATAACAGTCCCCTATAAATGCACCTTCCCTCCTTCCTCCTGGATTTTCCATTTCACCTGTGTCCTAGGGTGACTTTATGATAATTCACAACCAGTGGAGGTGGTAAACCACTAAGCAAACAACAGAATTTTTGCTTACAAACAGATAAAGAACAACATTAGCAGTGAAACAGGGATAAGTAAAAAGGAATTGCTTAATCAAACAGCCTGACTTGGGAAAAGGGAATTGTTTTAGAAGTAGGAAAATGAAGACTTTATCCATGCCTTCTGCTTATTACAAAGAGCTTTTTGGGACACTAGAGTCACATTTAAAAACAAAGTTCTGTTCTCACAGAGATGTCAGGAATATAAACTCACTCCAGCTGTGCGAGCATGAAATCCAAATTGGGTTTCAATTTGTCACCAAGAGGGTAATCCAGAATGTATTTTAAGTAAATCTGGAAAGAAAAAACAATACAGAGAGGAGTTAAAATAAACACTCAGGTAAGCTTGTAAAAAGGTTATGAAGAAAATTCAGTGATGGAGCAGCAAGCTTATGAGAATCATCCCTTTCATCCTGTTCCTATTATACAAAGGGTCAACAACTGCTGCCAAGCTCTGTGCCTGGAACAGGATCAGTTTTTAAAGTACTACTATGATTTGCACAGGTATCTGTAAAAAGATCCTGCATCCTTCAAAATCCATTCTGTAACTATGATGCTACATTTCGTAGCTGAAACCTACTGAACCTATATCCTAATGCTTGAGACAAAGTAACCAGTTCTGTCTTTCAGTTGGTTTTACCTTGGAAAGAATGAGGAAGTACAGGAAAGCAATTATGGCTTTGTGGCAAATTCACTTATCCTGGGGCTTAAAAAAGAGCAAAGCTTATTTACATAGGCTTAAAAACCTCCAGAGGAAGGACCACGTCACTGCTGCTAAGCAGCTCTCCTGTACTTGGCACTGGTGAGGTTGCACCTCAAGTAATGTGTTCAGTTTTGGGCTTCTCACAGCAAGAAAGACATTGAGTTGTTGAGAAGCAATGAAGCTGGAGAAGGGGCTGGAGCATAATTCTTATGAAGAGTGGCTGAGGGAGCTGGGATTGCTTGGCCTGGCGAAGAGGAGGCTCAGGGGAGACCTCATCACTCTCTACAACTGCCTGAAAAAAAGGTTGGTCTCTTTTCCCATGTGACAAGTAACAGGACAAGAGGAAATGGCCTCAGGCTGTGCCAGGGCAAACTCAGATTGGCTGTTAGGAAAAAGTTCTGCACTGAAAGGGTGGTCAAGCACTGGAACTGGCTGCCGTGGGAAGTGGTGGACTATTTAAAACAGGCTGGAGGCATTTCAAAGAAGAAAAGAAGTTATAGATGTACCACTCGGAGACATGGCTTAGTGGGGATGGGGCAGTGCTAGGTTATGTGTTAAGACTCAATGACCTTAAAGGAACTTTCCAACCTAAACAATTTTACAGTTCTATGAACAACCACAGTCTCCCTTATAGGCAAGGAGTCTGTGATTCTGCTATGTCCCAGTTTCAAGAACCAAAGCCAGATAACAAGGGGAATAAAGATAGTAAAGAAGGGGAAATGTCGTTCAGGGTTCAGCAGGACCAAGGCACACATCTGTGAGAGACAGGATGGCCACACTAAGCCCTCTGGCCGTCAGACATCTGTAAATAAAGTGAGAGACTCTTCACTCCACCAACCTGCCTGCACTGGACTCGCACTGGCTCACTCTGACCCGTGATGGCTAGCTGGGCAACCTTCTGCAGCACATCATCAATTTCAGGGACAATCAGCTTCCTGGATAAAATAGCCTGAAAATGTGAAAGCATAGCTAGAGTCACATCATTTTGCTTATACAGTGTGAGATGCAGTACTAGAACCTGGACAACACTGGCCTCAGGTGGTAACTTAACACTAAGTTTTTCACACAGAGAGACAACTCAAAGAAAAAAAAAAAAAAAAAAAAAGGATGGCTTACATCTGTTTCTTTTGGGCATCACAGAATACCTGGTCTAATGATCAGCGATCCTGATTCTTTAGCAAAAACATACTCAGATCCAAATAGATCCTCCTATGCACTGTGTATAAAACAGCCTCCTAAACAATTTTAAACACTGACTATAAGTCAAACAGTAAAACTTTTTTTATTTTTTCTCTTATAAAAGAGAGCTTCAACAGCATTCTGTAGCCTGTTTCTGATGTGAGAATGCACAGCCTTTCACCAGGAAGTTCCAGTGGCTCACAGAACACCCACAACTGCTGCACAGAAATACCTTGAGAAGGCCAAAGGCAGTGGCTTGTCGTGATGAATCATAAATGTCTTCTTCAGCAAAGCCAAGCAACACTTGGAGCTGTTTGCTTGTTATCTGACTCTTTGCATTCTTCACAAGTATTGTTACACACTACAAAATCAAATTGCACATTGTCAATGCACATACAATGCCACAAAATAAAGATCCAGATGCCGAAGTCTGATTTGATTTATACCACTTCAGCTTGTAAAGACAAACTGCTGCTCTAGAACATGTGGTCAACACTATTCTCATCACATTTTGCTTTCAGATGCCAATTGTAAGATGAAAGTAAACAAGTGAATTGCCCCCTATCCCATGTCTCACTTCAGCTACCAGGATTTACTCATGTGGAACAAGATATTCCTACAATGAAGAAAGAAGGCAAGTATGTCTCTATAAAGACATTTCTTCAGATCCAAGCTGTGCATTTTCAGGGAGCAACTATCTTTAAGTTTGTATTTGGGAAAGAATCAGCAAGGCCATATATTCCTCACCAGCTTGTGATCTCCAGGCTACCTCTCCAGGGACTACCTCCTCCAGCAGATCCAGCTGCAGGAAGGATGTGTCTCATTCTAAAAAGTTAATCCTAAAGCAGAAATAAGCAGAGCTGGGTCTGACTTACTTTGAAACAGCTCACAACCAGGTGGAAATTCTGGCCTTTGGCTATTCCTGTCTTGGCAAACTCTTTCAGCAAGAGGAAAAGCTGCTTGATCAGTGACTCCATATTTGTACTGACAGAAGGCAAAGGGAACTTTAAAATCCATACCAAGGACTGCAGAGCACCAGTTATCACCTGGAAGAAAGAGCCAAAGGACAGCACGTGGGTACAGTGACACTGAGAGAACTCCTCTTGCTCTTTTACAGACACAGTCAAGCTATCTACAGCTCTGGTAAAAGGCAGTTAGCTAACAAACTCAACCTCTTTTGAACCATTCATAGGTAACAATAGGGTTTCTCAGCTCTAAAAGCACTATCTGTGACTCCAATGTTCTATAACTTTGATTTTACCAGGTAAAGATATGATGCAGAGCTGCCTTCAAGATACAGGAAGCCCCACTGCAAGTATCTGACAGGGTATGAGGTATGCCTTCCATTCTTGGGCTCTAGGCTCGCTCAAACCAAAAGCTGTCCCAAAAAGTGGCTGCCTAGAGTGCTAAGAATGAAGACTTTGGAGTTGGATCAGAAGCAACCACAGTTGTGACAACACTTCTCCCAGCAGCTACAAGATCTCATGAACTTCCTCACAGACAGTAAGTTCCTCATATAAACATTCTCTAGGAGAACTTGTCCCCTGCAACACGGAGCAGAGATTTCAGTCCTCCATCAGCCACAAGCCTCCTTTAGGGTTACATGTCCTCAAACAATTTAATCTGCACACTATTAAAGCAGGTTTGAAAAACTGGTGGCTTTCTTTCCTCTTGCGAGTCAACTGCAAGATGACATTCGTGGGCAGGACTCTTCTTAGTACAGCAGAGAGAACACACAGACTTCAGCTCAGAACTGTACCTTGACATCCATAGATTTCAGGCAGTCTATAAGCAGCTGAACAAAAGGGTCTAACATTTCCAAAGCATGTTCTTCAGAGGAATTTACTTTGGATCTCTTCAGGCTCATGTGCAGCAGCTGTCATAGAAAAATCAGGACATTTGTCTCAAAATCAGTCAGAACGCAGAAGAGTCAAGTAAGGTCCCATAACTGTTTCAGGTTATAGCAGAACTTATACCATATCCCACCCAAATATTTCAACAGGCTAAGCACTTTTTATTAAAAAAAAAAATCTCTAAAAGCACCACTGGAGTTACAATACACAAAGTGAAGTTAAGGCTGTGGTATTAAATCCATGTATCCAGAATACTTTCCTTTGCATACTCTTAACAAAATTTTGAATGCAAAGTTTTTAATCTGAGGAGATCTTACCCGAAGTCCTGAATCAACCAGGATATATGTGTTAGTCCTGCTGCTGACACGTGCTTTCTGCCCTCCTCTTGTGGGAGTGGGCTGGAGCAGCAGGCAGCTCTCTGGTTGCAGACGAGGATCTGGAGGAGGGGCAGCTTTTTTCCTGAAAAGCAGTGTATGAATGGCAAAAGAAAATATTATTCAGATATGAACCCTCTCCACAACAATCCTGCTGTTGGGAGTAAAAAGAGCTGAACTGTGCTCAGCTGCTTCCCACACAGCAAGCAAAAGCAGGTCACAGATGGACCACAATATAAATAAAAATAAAATAAATAAATAGGTTTTATAAAATAAAACCAATTTGAAAGCAGCACAACAGACGGATCTCAGACTTGAGAACAATGCCACTATTCCAGAGATAACAAACACACCATCATTTGTAAAACACCCTCACTTTTTTCTTAGTGGACAGACCAACTTCTGAAATTCCTTCAAGCAAATACACATGCTGCCACTACCCACTGCTCTTCTTTACTGATCTTTACTTCAATTATTGGATGGCTTACAAACACTGCTCCAAGAAGTCTGCAAACAGCAGTAATAGCCTAGAGAAAGCCAGCCTACGTAACAGCAAATGAAGGACACCCAAACCCCACTCTGAGCAGTGACATCACCAGATGGAGAGAAAATCTGATAGTTCTCCGCATCTTCTGCCCCAGCAGCAAAGCAATAAAGTGAAAGCCCATGTTTTTTCTTGTTCCTCACCCCACCGAAATGCATCCTGCTTCTAAACACTGTCCCTTGTGTCTTCATCTTTAACATCCAAATGGATGTTATCAACTCATTAGACAGTGAAAAAGCCTAGCTGAAGTTCCTGAGGACTTGCAGGAGTGGACTCCCATGAGTTCAACAAATGCTAACTCCCTTACTAAGCTTTATCTTTGCCCTCTAACTGCCCAAATTATTCAGTTACATTGAAAACAAAAAGGGAATGAAAGCAAGGAAACTCTCATGCATTTGATCAGTTGGATTTGAGAACTGCTATTTCTCCAAGCAAATCAATACCAGACCATCTGAACAACATCCTGGAACTCACTTGGCTTTCTCAGTGAGCAGAGGCAAATTTTCACTGATGAGACCATGACTGAGGAGGAGGAGGGATTCTGCATTCATGTCTGAGTTGAAGATCAGCCCTGCCATGATGTGACGCAGTGCCTCATGCACCTTCCGGACTATCTTCAAGCTTGTAGTGCTCTCCAGAATCTGCAAAGGTAAAACCACGAGAACTTAAGAGGACAGCCTGATGGCAATTATCTGTTATCTGTATTAAGAAATCATGGGAAGAAATAGAGCAATTTCTCTCTCATCATGTTGTCATAGTCTCCAGCTCTAATTTATGTGAACAGCATCACATTGCCTTAGCTTTGCACCAACATCCCTCCCTTCCTCTCCAGCCTCTTGTCAGCTTCCAGCCAGTTCACTTATACCCACCTGGACACAAGAGCTAATAAGCAAACCAGTGTTCCATTCTTGCGTGAGCTTGCACTCTGCTAAAAATTCTGCATCTTTGAAAAGGCAATTATTGCACATAGATAGACCCTGGATACATTTTGTTGACATTTCCTTCATGCACAAGAAATTAAAGCACACAGCAGCCTTGCAGGACTTCTGAGCTCCAGAGGAAAGAAGAGTGGGCAGAGAGAGAGTGCATGGAGAACTCAAAGTGGGATGTTTCCACTTTAGCAACAGTTAAAAGCTACCCAGAATGCCACTCCTTGCCCCAGACATCAACAATAAAGTCTCACTGCTTTCCCAGAGGAAAATGGGAAGCCAAAGCAAGATTCCATAGGTGATTTCAAAGTAGCCACCCAGAGGCTCTAGCATCACCTTACAGAATTGAGAGTCCTCACAGTTACTAAGAGAGACTCTGGCTGACTTTTCTTACCTCCTTCAGTGGCAGAATAAGTTTTGTCACTTGGCTCCTTCCTATGAACTTCCCAAGAATTTCATAGGAATCATAACTCTTGTTTTTGCGTGCTTCCATGATCTTGGAGACAATTCCCTTCACTTCTTTCTCTTCAGCTACATTCCCAAACAATTCTTGGTTGAAAATCTTTGGAAAACAGGCAAGAGAAGTGAATGAAAGAAGAAAAGCAGGCTCCCCAGTAGTGACAGTACACTATTTTTCCCCACGTGTCACAGAAGAAACAATTGTCCAGGTTTCCTGTAAATCATATCTATCTTTCCTTTGTCAACACAGAACATCTGAGTTTAAGCACATTAGATGAGAACACTGCTTTCACATCCCTCTGTGGTTTTGTGATACAAGGAACAGAAGTGCATCAATACAGATCAATACATCCCAATATACCCCATCTGTGTGGCCAGCTGAGTTCCTGGGCTCTCTGTACTGCACTGAGTAGATGTCTGCTGTACAGGACAGGAGTATAGGAAAACACAGGTAGGTGCCTTAATCTTGAATCCATCCCCTCTCAGAATGCAGGCCTCAGGATACAGCCCCAGAGGTAACTGAATTCTCTTGTTTCCCCTCTACAAGGGGGCCTACTGGTGCCTCCCTTCTTGGCAGTACACACACAACAGCCTAGTTTGCCACCAAATCAGAGACAACTTACACAAAACCTTCCCCTCCTAGAATATCTCTCAAGCATTTCATGATGCTTTTTCTTTCGGTCTTGAATAGCTCTTACCTCAATCAGGATATCTAAGCAGGGGTCCAAATCACCAGCACTGAGCCTGGTAGTAAGGCCCTTCAGTAACAGGTTCACAGTGAAAGTCAGCACATGGAGCTAGAGAAAAAGAGAACAGATCATGCTTCCAAACTTCTGCACTGACCACTTTAATCATACTGCATGGGGACACTCCCATACCAGAGACATCACAAGTCACACACTGCACCTGAGCTTTCATTATAGAAGAAAAAAAAACAAACACCGGGAGGATGAGAATCCATGTAGTAGCAAGAGAAAAAAGATCCCTATGCCACCACATACTGGCAAGAGGGCTGGAATCTCCTCTCTCCCCAGGGCTCTTACTGATATATTTAGGCTGCTTCAATTGCTGCTTTTACTATTACAGTAGCCCACAATAGTCCACTGTGGTAATTCACATGAAAAATGACTCTTAACCTAAACCATAGAAAGAGGAAAGATTAATTAATAGTCAGTGCCTTGGCTCTGGATCTGGGAAACAAGCTCTCAACTAGCATCACCACAGTGATGTCTGTGCAGTCTCTGTGGCAACTCCCTTCAGATACTGCTTAGCTCTCATGACCTTATTGAGAGATTTCCTCTAATCTTACTGGAACCAGAAATTCATCCTTTCCCTTCATACCTCAACTCTTCACTAGGAGAAAGGCTTAGACTCTTAAGTTCTTTGAGGATACAGACCCTTATTTGACAGTTGGAATGGAGTAACAAGGACTGGTGCAGGCATTAGCAACAGTATTTAATTGAGTTATACCAAACTATTCTGCCAGCGCAAAACAATTTCAATAGCAGCTTCCCTTTGGATTCTCCTCCCAATACATGAAAAAAAAGCCTACAGAGAGCAGAAGAAGATTTTCAGCATTACCTGGTAGCCATGGATGAGTGCAGACCGCATCTCCTTTAAGATATACAGAAGGTAGTGCACTCCCAACACTTCCATGATTTTAATGAGGGTGTTACGGGCAATGTCCCGTATTTCCTGAAATCTGTTTCTCAGGAATGTGCAGACTTTCAGTAGGATGCTGGAAAAAAAGACAGATGGCTTTGTTCATCCCCAAGCAGAGCAGAACTAATTACACTGCCAAGGAGGTTGCTTTTCAGGACTGTTTCACAGCCACAGCTGTACTCACAGCCAGCCTCACAGAGAGGTTTTATAGGTATACACACACCTACTTGTCCTTCAGGATGTTTTACTGATTGTCCTTTCTTTCTGTACATTTTTCTTTCCTCAGCACAACCAACTCTGCCTCTGCACCTTGATTCATAGCTCTGCTCTTAGGTCAAGATTTACAGAAGTCAAATGCTGAGGTGCAGAGGTGCATGTTACTAGGAACAGGAATTTCCAAAATAAGTATTTAAGGTCTTTTAGGATACCCCTCTTGACTTTAGCCATGCACCTAGCCACAGCTTGAGAAAGGTTCCTGCACTCATTCCCTGCACAATGAACAGCCCCACTGGGATGCAAGGAGCCCCACTGGGATTTACCTTGGTAGGTTAGCTTCCATCACTTCCTGGGGAAGACACTGCATCATTCTGACCATTGCAAAAGCTAATGGAACACGAACTACCTCATCATCATTCACAACATTGGATTTCACAAGCTTGTGCTCCTCATCTCTTTTAACCTTTTTAAGAGAGCAAGACAAAATGCACTTTTAATATACAGAAACAAATCCTGCTTTTTCTCAGCAAACCCTAGAAGAAGCCAGTATGGCAGGCTGCTATCCTCTGATGACTGCAGGAAAAACCCAGACTGCTAAAGGACAGGTGAGAAAAATCCCTGTGTTTTCAATACAGAAATTAGGCTGGTGCAAGCAAGCAGCTGAGAACTCAAGAGGCTGGACAAAGCAAATAATTTCACTTGTGTACTCTGAGACAGTTCTCAGCAGGGAAGTTAAGACACCACATCCACATGACCAGACGGTCGGTCAGTAATCTCCATTACTCAGAAAGGGCATGAAGCCTTTTTTTGTGCTTTCAGATGGTCTCTCTCCAGTTTTATTTTTTTAATGTGTTGCATTTGCACTGGCTCTGAAGTAGCATCCCGATCCTTCAAGTAACAGCCTACAAAACACCTTTTAAATGTAAACTCCTCACCTTTGCAACAATACACCTGTGCAATTTAGGCAAGATGTTGACTGTAACTGTTTCTTGAATGTGTTTGATCAGACACTGAAGCTCCTCTTTATTTTGGGGTAAGAACGAAACAGGTTTGGGCACTTGTTCAGCATTTTCAGATGGCTCAGCTGCTTGCTCAGGTTCTACTGGCTTCTCAGAGAGATTCTTCCCATTCTTTTCTTCAACTTCTTCCTCTTCCCCTTCACTCTGCTCCAGCTCCATGGTTTCTTCAGCCTCCACCACTGGCTCAAGGTCCATGGCAGCAGCTTCTATCAAGTAATTGCCAAAAGTACAGGTAAATACAAGAGAAAACAGAACTTGAGCCCTAATAATTGAGACTCTGACAGCTTGGTTCTAGAGAAAGCTCCTACCTATCGCCAGTGACAGCAAACCATCAATAAGCATTAGGCTTCTATTGGGTAAAGAAGCTTTGGCTTGCTGGTTTCTGATAACCAGCCCTCAGAGCCAGGTTTAAAGCAAAGACTACGTTACTCTATGTCCAAATCCCGTAGTCAGCTGAGAAAAGGTCAATGTGCTTGTATTGTAGAGAACTGCCATTCACTTAAAATTGAGGCTTTCACAAGGCAAGAGGTACTGACAAGCACAGCTGTGAGACATCCTCCTCCTCCACCCAAAGATCCCAAAATAGGTAACCACAATAGTGAAAAAGCTGAAGACACAACTTCATCCTGTGAAATGGCAAGGGAAGCAAGGTGAGGACATCTTGGCTGCAGATAACCATGAGAGCAGCCAATGCCAAAGAGAAACACCTCAGGTGTGTCAGCAGCCATTGTGGCTGGTGCAGACCTTAAGAACCACATAGGTTATGGGCTGTTTTGGCTTCTAAACAGACGTCTGGGATGGAGTGGTAGTGTGAAGACGACTCCCTACACCTCTCCTGACTTTGTCAACACACAGGAGAAAAATCTGCACTGCTCCTGAGGAGACAAGTCAACACTAGCTTCCAGTATGCCCATTTTAAAAAGACGGAAGTAGCTGATGTCAAGAATAAACCACAAAACTTTGATTTGCTGCATTTGAGCAGTTTGAGGTAGTTTTTACAAGCAGACACAAAAAGCTTACCTTGATTGTCAATGGTCACAAGTTGCTTTTCAAGTGTTTTATGGTCAAAGTGAAAAGCTTCCAGCACTATCTCTAACAAGCTGCAGAAGGGAAACATGAAGAAAGATCAGCCCTCTGCACAAAAAGAAGAGGATGCATATACAACAGAAAAATCTTATAAGCAATTTTTGGAAAACATCAGATTTAGTGACACTGCACCATAATGAAGTTTATCCTGAAAAGCTCCAGAAAATAAAAACTGGTTACTTCTCACCTACATGCATTCTGTGACCTCGCTCACTGTGAAACCTCACAGAGAGTGGTACTGGAGCAATGGAGATGCCCCAGGAGCAGGGATAGCCTGACAGAACCACTGCCCTGCATTCAGTGAGACATGGTATAAGAAACTAACAACCTGTTAGAACTTCATAGCTGCAGGCAGCAAGCCATGCACACCTTCACTTGTGTAAGCCCACTCAAAGCCAGCAACCTCTCTTCTCAGAGAAGAGGCTGAAGTCCATGAGATGCTCCTAAAAACACTGAATTGTGCCTAAGGAGTCTTTGGAGAAATCCGGAGCAGCACTGTTCACAATACTCACCTGACTCCCAGCTTCGTACCGATCTGTCCTGTTTGCAAGACATGGATGAAATGCTTTAAGTGATACAAATATGCTGACCATGAAAGATGTCGGCAGACAGCTCCAACAACTTCAACCGAGGCTGTTACCATATTTTCATGCTGCTCAAAAGAGAGAAATTCAGTTGCTGTTAGCATTGACAATGGTCATATGTCTAAAGCATCCTTTACCCAAAGCAACAAGAGACAGAAGTAACTTTTGTCTAGTGGGGATGCTTGGGATTCAGTACTTTTAGATCTCCTCCTGAGCATCAAGTTAGGGAAAAAAAAAAAAAAAATCACAGTCCATCAAGCAGATCTCCAGACTCACTTCCTCCAAATTATTCTGCACACATTTAAATTTTCTCACATACTTAAACCTATGGGCTCACTTGTGGTAAGAACAAGAACCAATGTCAAGGCATCCAACCACAAACATATGGCACATTGCTGGTCAACTATTCACATCCTTTTAAGATATGAAATAAAATGTGTCTATTTCTTCACCAAAGTTCCATCAATATATTTTACTGCCCTCTGGTCAAAGAGCTACTCAGTCACTCTACTGAGGGGCATAGACTACACTGCTGCAGGGGCTTGGTCCTGTGCCTGAGCTCTAATTGTTTCAGCTTCAAAAGAATATTTCTGACATTAAGCAAATTAGACATTTACTTTGCTTGATAGAAGCAGGTCTGCTCTTCTGGTAGTGTGCAGGGAACTACAGAAGTGTGAAACCTGGCTTTTAAAGGCCACAGGTGGAAAGTCCATCCACACTGACATTACAAGTAATTTCACTGAAAGTAACTAACAAAACTTCACCCTTCAAATTTTAATTACAAAGCTGCAATTGATTTCAGATGTTTTCAGCCAATTCCTGCAGTTTGCCTCTGAATCCAGAGAATACTGTATTTATTCACACCTCTGTTACTACGCCCACACTATATTCCCACAGTCTACTGTCTAAGAGTAACTAATCTCACAACTAAACAGGAAGACAAAAGTTTGGAGTCAGAGGGTATAAAATAAGAAGCTGATTACAAAAAATAAAGACAAATAAGACCCCAAGTAAAAAAACTAAAACAAAACAAAAAGCCCTAACCAAATAGTTAAGAGATCAACCTTTGAGAAGTAGGACAAGTTTAGCAGATATAGGACTGAGCCCAGACTGCATCTTCACTTTCCAAACCCTCTTTCTGCCATCAAAACCAGCACAGCACTTTTGTCTACAATGGAGACACTCACTTCACAAAAACATCAACTATTTAAAGTGGTTATGTTTCAAGGGCAAATGGTATATGAGAAAGGTGAAAATATTCAATTAGATGCATTCAGTTAAAAGAGCCCACCTTAAGCATTTTTTCACTGAAAATGGCAGTTGTAGCATAAGGCATGATGTAGTTCTGGAGGGATTTAGAAGACAGCACAAGCTTTTCTTCAGTGAGCTGCTTTGCCAGTTTCCTCAGAGCTCGTGCCCTCCTGTGAATCTGAGACATATCACATGGGAGAGAGTGAATGAGGCGGTGCTCGAGTCACAGCTAGCCCAAGAGAGCACCTACATCCCGCATGTATGTTCCAGTTTTAGGCACTGGCATAAACACATTACAGTCATTTCCAAGGCATGCCTTTTTCCTTAAATCTCTGGGCTTTCACTAGCCTTTTGCCTCAACAGATATTCCAAGTCAATGGTATTGTGCATTTGTAATCATAAGACTGCGCTATCTTCAGGTATCAGACAAGGGAGGCAACTGTAAAAAGCAGTTGCTGCAATGAAATGCAAAGACCAGAGAAAATTACAAGTTAAAAACTTACAACTTTTCATATAACTACAGATACAGCAAAGACTCTCTCAGCTTGCATCTCTGAAAGCAGAAGAAATGTATTTTCATATTGCAAGAAAAACCAGGAGACCAGTCTTTGTGTAACATTTATATTGCAAAGGTTTGTGAATGGGAAGGGGCTGCAGAGCCGCTAGACTGAGAGCAGCAGGGAATAGGCCAGAAAAAACAGAGACCCATTCCATGCCTGTGTCAGAGGAATCTTCAGGATACTGCTGGCTGTGGGCTATCATAAACCCAATACATTTCTAGACAGAAACATGACTTTGATTCTCAGTCACTCCTGATGATGTCTACATCCTTCTTTTTTATAACAGTATCTAATGACACAGGTTCAATTTCTCTGCAGACAACACACAGATGCTTTGCAAAATATCCCCTCACACTAAGATGCTTTTGGTAGGGGAAGAGAGGCACTAAGAAATGCCTGCTGTCTTTTACCTGCATGTGTTTCATGTTCTCAAAGAAGTCCATGTCAGGATCATGGCGGTTGGTCAGCTGGACCAAATCCTGGAATTCGGGATTTGTTGGGAATGTCTGAATGAGGCACGAAAGCAGTGATGTGTAGTCCTGCTGGATGCTCTAAAAATAACAAGCAGTGATTATTAAGTATCCCTTGGAGAGGCTGATATACAATTCTGAGAAGAGCAGTGCTGTCATTTACTAGTGTTTTAGTCAAATGTCCTAATTCTTGGTAACAACAAATGCTCCTATTATGGCCTGCATATAAATTAAAGCCTTCCCTCCAAAGAATGAGTTACAACTGAGCAAAGCTGAACAACAACAGAGAAGCACAGCTAATATCTATAATTTTGTAGAATTTTATAAAGTTTCAAATGAAGGACAAGTTTATAGTGGGTATCAGCACTTCTTAACCCAGTAGGAGACTTTGAGAACTCACCCAAAAAACATCTCATTACCCTGAAGATAGCTGGAAGTGTGTGATCAGATACCACTGCCTTACCTCAGTCTTACTCCTCAGACCCCTTCTCACAGACTCCAGGAGAGTGTGCTGGATTAGCTCCTTGTACTCCTCTTCTGTGTGGCTGATTTCTGCCAGTCGGTGGATGAAACTGGTCAAGCAAAGGCTTGCATTGTCACTAAGAGCCATATCCCCGAGCTGAGTGGATGAAGAAATGGCACCACATGAGTCTGGCTATGACACCTTTCTCTACCCAAAAGCTGGGACAGAAGAGTAACTCTGGACACAACATAACGAGTCCTGCAGAGACTCAAACTCTTGAGAGTTTTCCTACAGAAATTCTAGTCCCAATTTACGCCCATCATACCCATCAGGGAAAAAACCTTCTAGCTTTACCAGCAGGCTCACACAACCAGAACATGCTACAACAAACAGAAAATCAGCCTTTCAAGCCTGTAATGTGCCTTTTATCCAGTACAAATGATCAAACAGTTCCAGGGCTCACTGACAGAAAAAATGTGCTGCACTGTATTTGCCTTTTGGGACACACAGATGAAAAGGTAAACAGACAAAACTTCAAAAATGTGTTTGTAAGAATATCTAAAGATACTTTCTGAATGTTATGTGGTGCCAAAAAACAGCCAATGGAAGTGAGTTGAAAGTTAGATTCATCAGGGACAGGTGGTGCATATAGCAGGAGAAAGAAACATTCAGCCAACCTGGATGGTATAGAAGCAGTTGTGCATAACAGGGATGAGGAAGTCAGTATCCACTGTTTGCATTTCCTTGATGTGGGCTGTGATTGACTGAAATGCTGACAGACGCACATCGAAGTCAATATCATCCAGATGTCGCTGATCAAAGGCATTCAGCTAAGAGAGAGCAACAAGTCATTAATGAAAAATGACAGAAACATGATCATACCATATTGGGGGGAAAAGGGAGCAGAGAGAGAAATTGTGCATACCTTAACAACATCAGTAATATACTTCAACTTAGCATCCAAGTCAGATAAAGTCTAAAAAGAAACATAAAAACCCAGTTAACTTTATAATTGTTAAAAATTTTGGGTAACTCAAGACTTTACCACTTGAGACAAAAAGTAAGTAAAGCAGCAGCATTAGTCTTTCTCCAGTTAGAACCCCCATAAGAGCCTTTCTTATGTAAGTTGGAGGACATGTATTTTAAGTCCTAAGTTTCCAAATATCTACACTGTACATTTCCTGTGTTTTACTGCTAAAAAATTATGTATTTATGTAAGTCACTTCAAAGTAATACAGAACATCCTACTATAAACTGTGAGAGAAGAATACAAATAAAAATCATCTTAAGGATACTGAAATCCATTCTTATTTCATCAACATGCAGGATTTGTTGCAGTTTAAATGCTTTGCTTGGCTTCTCTTACACTAAACATCCCTGGTGAGGCTCACATCAACCAGGCTGTAAGCCAAAGCTTTTACAAATCTTTGTGCAGCTCATTAATTGCTATCACCTAGAACTCTGTTACTTTCACTTCACACAAGAAGAAGAGTAAAAAGATTTTTAAAGTCATGCACAAAGAATAAATGTCATGCACTCCTCTTATTTGACCTTATTAATTTATACCTAAATTACCTTACTACCACAAGATCATTTACTCTTAAAAAAGGCATAGAAAGATGTAGAAATGCAATACCTGAAATACCAAGCACAACTTATTTCGAGACAGTTTGTTCTGGATGACAGAAAAAAGCTTTGCCAGTGGTTTGAGAAAGCTTGTAGGGTTTGAGCAATGCCTCAGCAAGTTCTGCACGGTCTCCAGAATGTCAATTTGTGTACCCTGAAAGAGACACATAGCTCTCAATAAGTACTGAGACCTCACAAGATCATTTTATTTCCCTGGGACACATTTCAAGACACGAAGTGCACATTGCTGTACTTCATTCAGATCAGAGATACTGAATGAGAACAAAGAATTAGAAGGACACAGTGCAATCATCAAATCTCTCAGAAGTACTTGCAGCCTCTCAATTACAAACAATACAGTGTTAAGAGATGACTGTCAGCACAATAAAGACTTCTTTTAGTGTCTTTCCTCATGACTCAAAGGTCAGGAGAACTAATAGAGCTTTAAAAAGCAGTCTTTCTTGAATATGTGAGATTAACATTAACAGCACCATATACTTCACAGAATGGGTCAGATTGGAAAGGACCACAGGGGTCAGTTTGGTCCAACCTCCCTGCTCAAGCAAGGTCATCCCATGGCACAGGATTACATCCAGACAGGTCTTGAGTATCTCCAATAAGGGGGATTCCACAGACTCTCTGGGCAATGTGTTCCAGTGCCTGGTCACTGCACTGTAAAGCTCTTGTATGACCTCCCTCAACAGCATTCACATGTGGTCCCCTAATGACTCACAGATTTTAAACCCCAAAATAGTACTGTATACAGTTTGCCTTTTTGCCTTTAATCCAGCAGCAGACTGATGCAGCACTGCCCAGTACACCACAGACACCACATACTCAACCACATGTATTCACATCACTGTCCAGATGCTGTGGCTTTGGAGTGAATAAAATCCACAGTGAAGAAGAGCAATTATTTCAAAGCAAGCAATTTGGTGGATTGACTACAGTGACAAAGAAAGTAAAGACTACATCATAACTTCTGCAAACCTTCCTCATGACAAGGGGGAACAGAATCAGTCTGGGCACTAGCACCTCTGGGTGAGTAATGCACATCAACACACACTGGCACTGCATTCTGAGCAGACTACAGACATGTGAAGACTTGATTCCAGGCTAATAATAAGAAATGGCATGTAATCGATATGATTTTTGATTGTATCTTAAAGAAACAAATATACTTTATTAAAAGAAAAACATATCTTTAGTAGGGGGGAGGAAATAATTTTTACCTACCTGCTCCATGTTAGTCTGATAAAGGAAAGGAAGGAGAAGGCTCACAAGCACTGAATTCTGGCTCTTTTCTTGTATGAATTTGCTGATCCTGCAAGATTGGACAAGGTAATTTACTCTTTTATATCATTTCAATTACCAATACAAAGTAAAGAAGTCTGTCAGCACTAGTGTCATTTCACAAGGCTTTGTCAGCCTATCCAGGCTACCAGAGCATACCTACCAAATTCACAGTCCCAGCCTAAGCATTCAATTCCACATGACTGCATGCATTTCTGTACCTTTTTCTAACCTCAGGAGATATTAGGTTTGAGTACCAGCAACAAAATCAGCTAGAATCAATTTCTGAAAACTTACCACCTAAGTAACCAGGAAACAGCAAAGTCAAGAACAGATCCAGGTATTTACAACTGCTGCAAATTGAAAAGGTTTGAGACACAGTGTTTTTTTTAATTTGGAAACTATTACAATAAGCCTCTTTCTTTCTCCCTCCTTCCAGCTTTTTTAATTTTTCAGACTCTAAGAATCACTTACTTGGAAAGTATACTCAGCTCTTTGCTGACTTGAGCTCTGTACTTCTTCTTTTTCACCTTCTCCACACTTAACATTGTTTTGCTGAAGTACTGAAGTATGGCAGGAACATGGGGCAGAACCAACCGGCAACCTAGGCTGAGGGGCTCTGTAAGAGATACAACAGTTAGCAACACCCAAGAAACTCTGCTGCAAGAAACAGAAAGGAGATCCAATCCTACTCAAAGGGGAAATTAGGATAAAGAAGGCTTCATAAGTAGAAGAATAAGTAAATAGGAGCTATGAACATGGAGGGCAGTTGGTGGCTGGGAAGAAGCACCAGCACTTGCTGAGACTAAGTCTAACATGTCTGAGATGGGATCAAAGAAAGCACACAGCACTCTCCTTACAGATTTCAGTAACAGCCCTTGTAAGTGCAGGCTTATCAGAAGGTACAAAGGACATTCCTCAACAGTAGCAATATCTCCTAAAATGACCGGAGCATTTGGAGATGTGGTTTTCTTTATTCCACCACTGACCTCTTGTGTAAAATCAAAGCTGCCATAAGAAGGGCATGTGCTCCTTTCCACTAGCTTTGAGTGTTGCAGGCAAAAGATGTCTCCACAGCATCAAACACAGCACACTACTGTTCTGTCTATTAATTCTCAAAGATGCCAGGTCTTTCCAGTCAGGGAGCACAGACTAAACATCAAAGTGATACAGGATCACATGCATACAGGAATGGGGCCTTTATATAAAATGTGGTGCTAGACGCAGAGCCAAGTCAGCAATGCAGTTTTTGAACTTGTATCAGTAAAAGCTTCACAGACAGAACAGGTCAACATTGCCCTCTTCATAAGGCATCTCTCTGTGCTCAGGACCCTAATACTCAAACATGGACTTCATCAGTCATCAAGCAAGCAGGACTTTACAGTTCTTGAGCACAACAAGACAAATTTGTACCTTGATGTTTCCATCTCTGCCCGGAGGTCCTCTTTCCCAGTATTCTTAGACAATCTCACTATAATCTAACACCTCCATCTAAAGCACCCAACATGTCTCTCAGAACTCTCAGGCAGGCATACCTTCTGTCACATCTCCAGTGGCCGTGACAACACAGTCAGTCACGTTCAGACTGGAAACCTGCTCCGTGGGTTCAAAATCAGGGCTGTTGAGAAGGCTATCAGCAATGTCCATCACAAGGCTGGATGTGGCCTCAGACAGATTCTTGGCTGACAGCACAGCAAAAACATTTGTCAGTATATCACTCTCTGGATGATCTGGCTGCTGCTTGGCCAGCAAAGGGAAATACCTGAGAGAAAGATTATAAAAAGGTTCACTGAAAATTAAGTTCAGAATTTTCAGCTTATAATTCTCTTGTGCAAAAAGTCACACAAAAAATAATGCCTGTCTTCCACTTCAACCAATAAAAAAGGGCACAAAACCCAGAACAACAGTGTCATGAAAAATATCATGAATGGAGCTTGAGAGGTTATCAAGTCCCTTTTCTAATCCTTTCTCCACAGCCTGAGTCTCCTGTTAAGTACCTAGTGATCCAATATCATTTTTAACAGAAGTTTGTACATAAGGTCTTTGTGCCTACCAATGAGGTGTCTCAAAAGAAACACCAGATACTTTAGCAAAGGTAAAGCAGTGAGTTTTTGGAAAAGGTAAAAATCACTCAAGACAGTTTAGCTGGAACTTTTCAGTGTCTGAATAAAAAAAAGCTCTTTAACAACTTTCAGTAACAGACTCTCAGTCACAGATTCTATGCTGAACTTGCCCATACTCTTTCACAAAATAGAAAGAAACAGAGACACACAAAAACATGAAAGAAATTATATATACTGTAAAACTGACTTCCCATCTCATAAGACTAAGAAGTCATTGGTCAAGACGAGCATATCCTAAGAAGTCAGACCTCCTCCTCACCTGTAAGTTGGGTTTGGGCTGTATATGTGTTTTAGTTATTATTATTAATACATGGAAAAAGCAAGCTATTAATAAGTGAGCTCTTGCATAAACTGGAAAGCTTCCCAGCTGCTTTGACTGCTATGAAAAGAATAAGAGTCTAATGGAAAAAGAAAATATGGGTTTGGACACAATTATTCAGAGTGTGCTCTTTTTCCCTTGTGTTTTATGTATTCACAAATACTTAGGTTTCTTTTCCAAAAGAACACTTACCTGGGGTTCTTACTCCAGGTGTGAATGAGTTTGAGCAGAAAAGTTGGAGAATACTGACTCTCTGAAGCCAATCTGCAGACCTAAAGGAGAGAAAAATCAGACACCAACTCAACAAAAGTAAGTAAAGCCTCTTAAAAACCTCATCTCTAAAAAAGGCGTCACATTCTATAATTTATCTTTTTTATAAAGTAATTTCAATCTTTTATAAAGTAATTTTCCAACTTCCTCAATATTTATCAAATGACTCTGAGATCATTTTACTCCTGTTTATACAGTATTCCAGCTACGATTTTTGCCTTCCCTGGAAACTACATTCCCATGACACTTCACATTTGCCACAGAGACTTGGCAACCTCTCCCAGACATACCTATGAACTCTCAAGCACAGCACCCAAAACTCACTCCTCCCACACTTCCAATGCCCTGACTGCAGCACCTGGTCTGTATCTCCATGGCCTCACTGGAGAGGCTGGAACATCGTACTGCATCCCGTGAATGGGATCTCCTAACATGGTTCTGTGTCCAAAACAACCCCACCTCAGAGGTGGCCAGCCAGAGCCACACAGAATAGCTGCTGCTCCTCCACAGGTGGACACAGGCTAAGGTGACACAGGGCACCCTCCTCTCTCCCACTCCACAGCCCAACAGGCTCCACCCAAGTCACACAGGTGGGTTTCCACTGTGACCACGCTGGACTGTTGGCAGGGCACCACTAGTGAACACACAGGCAGAGCAGGCTCCAGTGCTTTCATGGGTGGTAGGCAGAATGGTGCATGTGGGGTTTGGACTAGCTCAGTTTGCTCAAGACCTCAGCATAATAGAAAATAAGATAGGTCTGACCATCATAGACAGGATCTTAGAAATCTTCTCCTCCTGTCCCAAATACTGGTAATATTACCCTGCATAAAACAGAGATTTCCTGAATGATATGTAATGGAGAGTAAACCATTAATCCAATCCTGCAGGAATGCTGCTGTGCAGGCTAACAAGCTTCTGCAGCAAAATCCTGAGCTGTGAACAACAGCAAACTCCAACTGCAGGTTCAACAGGCTTAAAACAGTTTGCCCTCTCCACGAATTTTTTACACACTCCAGTTCTATAGTTTTAAAAAAGGAAAGCACACAAGTCAAAATTATTCTTTTGCCAAAACCAAATCTTCATGAAGTTCACCAGAAACGACTCCAGAGGGAGCTTCTCGATTGTACTACCATCTAAGCTTCAAAACCATGTCTTCCTGACATATGTAAGGATAAGAGGCATTCCAACTATTTAGTAACAAAAGTACATCTTGTTCAGAGTTACTCAGAATTTGCAAACACTGCACTTCACAAAACCTTTACGTGCTTTGCTGATTGAAAGCCTGAACTGCTCTGGAACTGCAATAAATATTCTCTGTTTTTCCCACACAGCACCCTGGCTGTAAGAAGACTCCATGGACAAACCAGGAACATGCACTTCCCTGTTGCCCAGCCCAGTGCAACACACAGCTATATGCACTGCCTGGTACCATTTTATCAACTGTTTGTCCACATAACCATACTACACATCACATATTGTTAGTGGTAGAGCAGAAACAGTATAGCAGTAAACAAACACAATGTCTAGAGAAGCAGTTCTGTTGTTTCACAGCCTAGACCAGCGCTCTTTAACAGGCTTTTCTGCTGCAAGGAAGTTGGACATTTGGATACCTTAAAAGCCTCTGTGGAAGAGCATTCTTGGAGTTAGCCCCTCTTACTCAGTTAACCTCTTCATGGACACAACTGCTTTTAGAGCAGAGACAACCCAGCAGCTGGTACAGGCACTCCCTGACAACCCCAGAGCCACTGCACTGACAATGACAGCACAATTTAATTTTAAATCCTGTGTTCCCCCTCCATCTCACAGCAGTGCATTTTCCAAGCTCAGAGGTGATCTGAATTTCTCTGATAAAAGCCACAAGCCTGTGCTTTGTCACTGTGCTCACACAGACCTCCTGGCAGGCAGGCTCAAGACCACTTAGCCTACTGACAGATCCTCCTGGGTCCTTCCTTTCCTGCAGCAGCATTTGCTTCTGCAGTCCCTACCCACCAACTGTCACACAGAAAAGTAGCAAAGTACACCTGGAAATGACTTGTATTATTTAGCTTCCTTTAAGCATCTAGGGAAGAAGTCTGCTTCTGTGGTTAAAGAACAAAGAAATGGCATCCATTTTATTCAGACAAATTAATCTGTACTTTAATCTGTCACTTGATTATTCCAGGACTAATCAGAGAAGAGCCAAGAAACTGGCCTTGCACAGACACACCAGGATGTCACAACCTGTCCAAGGCCACAACCAATCTAGCAATTGACAGAGCTGACATGATGGATTCCAGTACAGCTGGAGAATTCTGAATGGTACATGTTTCAAACAAGTTATTTGGAAAAACTAGAAATACTTACCTGAGGCCATACCACAGCATGGAATACTGCATCAATCTCTTCTGTACTAAAGCTGTAGGTCTCATAATCAGAAAAAAACTCTGCCACAAGCTTAAGACCAAGACGTCTCAAATTCTTCAATGGATTAATCAACCTAGGTTGGACCTGTAAAGAAAACCAACAAAAAACCCAACCCAGTAAGACCTTGGCAGAACAACTACTCTGAAATAAAACCAAACAATTGATTGACCACATCCAGATACATCCTTTGCAGAAAATTCTGTTTTCTCTTGCAACTTGTTCACAGTAGCAATCTACATTTCAGAGGTGACCTAAATGTTTCCAGAAGGGGTCTGCCTGTTCCTGCATTGAGTCAGTTGCACAGGACTCCTTCAGCTCATAAAAAATCCATGCTGATAGGTTTAACCCAGTAGCATTTTCCCCTTTTGGATGCAATGCAGAAAGCTACACTACAATTAATCAGATTTCAAACTTTGACACTTAAACAATTCTGCTTTACATTTGGTAAATCAGCTCTCCAAAGTGGAAGTTGTACTTTGCACACCAAGATCTTCTGGGATGAGATCAATGGATGAAGAGAAGGGGGGAGGAACTGAGAAGAAAAGACTGTGAATTAAGTCTTCCAGCAGAGTAGGGTGGGGTATAGAGTACAGCATTTAGTTACAGGAAGGTGCTTCCTGTACCCATTAGTGGTTATGTTCCACAGCCTTTCTTGGGAAAAACATTTCAGTAAGGGAATTCATGCACAGCTGCATTCTGACTCTCCTCCCTGAGAGGAGTTTTGACCTGAGCAACCTAAATTATTTCCACTCTGCAATGCAGCTCACAGCATGAGGACATGAAGTAGCTCCACAGTGTAGAGGTAATGAACTTCAGCCTCAGAAATGACAAAGCCACATGAGAACAAATGAAAGCCACTGTCTGATATTGGAGTTCTTTTGGGTCTCAGTATCATGATCCACCACAAATGGATCCAAGAATCCAAAATCACAAGTGAAAAAGACAAAGAGGAGATGGTGGAAAAGGAACTGATCAAGCTCGTGCAACAGGATCTCCTAAGCTATGCTGAACGTGTACTAATGGAGTGCAATCAGCTTCCAGGTGGCAAATAAACTGTTTGAATGCGCAAGGAAAGCACAAACCAGGATACTATTGCTTATGGCAACCTCCAAATGAAGCAATTTTGGGTTTCCACTATCCAATCACCATAAGAGTTCTCTGAGATCAAGCCTTTGAGAGGACAAAGAAACTCAACAGTAAACACAATCAGTAGGAAATGGTAAATTAATAACTTATCTTAAAGTGGTTGAAGTTGATGTTTAACTCTCCAGGCAGTATCAGTCTGCAATAAATTACTCTCAAACTCCAAGAATGTCTTCTAATTATTAGTCAAGATAAACAGATTTCTCACACTCTTCCTTAAGCTTTTAACAGCCCCATGGCTAATGAAGTGCTAAATTAAGTTCGACAAAAAACAGACTGTCACTCCTGACATTACACAACCATGACAGAATTACTGTAGCAGCTCTGGCAAAATGCAGCTTTCCTATAAGTTAATGAAGCAGCTTTTAGAACTCCTGTCTTCTGTCTTCATTGACAACATGTAGGTATATGCAATGCACTGCTCAAGTCAGACTGTGGGATGCTGATGTCCTCAAATTTGCTCATCCTCCTTGTAAATTAACACAGTTACCAGGTTCTATGCAGCCTGCAGGCAATGATAAGACCTTGGACACTGCCTATTGCAAGGATTTGCTTTATTCAATGGATTTTGTTTCAAATCAAGTTCTAACCTCAAATGCTCACAGCTGGTTCTTGGCAAGAACACGCTCATGGTGACAAACATTCATTCCCACTTGCTCAGGCCATCATCTCATAATGCCTCGCAACAACACAGTGATGATGATGACTGTGCAGTTTGCTTGTTTCCCACCTAATATATGAACAGGTTCTGTACCAGGAAGACAGAAAAGCCTGGCTCAGTGTTACAGTTTCTGAGCAGCTGGCAACAGACCCAAGTAGCTGGACTAGAGCTCAGGGATGTCTGTGCTGCTCCCCTGCATACAGGGCAGCAAGAAGCCAACATGCCCCACCTTTAGGTACAATCAATCTTTAACGGGACATTTTCCTCACCTGACCCCTTCAGCATGTACAGCTGTTGCTCAGCGGGGGAAAAAAACATTTCCAGTGCTCTGCAGACACCTGGCTAAGACCCAAATGGTAACACTGGATTAGTATGACTACTGATAAAGATAAAGAGCTGAAGGTGCTTCTAGTGTGCTGAAAGCATGGCTGGTAGCCATGTCCTTCCTGTGTCCCATGACAGGAAACATGCAGGGCAGATAATCACTGTGATCATCCACAATGCTGAGCACCCCTGAGGTCCAGCACTGCAACAAAACACTTCATGGACAAGGTTTGATCTAATGTCTTCAGGCAAGGAACAATAAACCTCGCCTTCTCCTGCTCAAATGTTTTATCCTTGCAGCCAAGAAACTCCATCCTTATGGCAAACTTCAATTTCCAGCTATAAAATCTTGTTACATGTTTACAACAGAACATTTATCTTGCTCTCATGCCCATCTCTCCACAAAACAGGTAGGAACAATGCACAGAGATTACCTTCAACTCTCCCTTCAGTAACTCAAACAAAAACACAGTTCAAATCAGTTTTCTAAATACACTAACTTGGCTTGCACAGCTTGAGCCCTGGAGCACTTTCAGACAAGCACCACTGGCCTCTATTTTGACAGACTTCTAATTGTTAAACTTCACAATGGCATTCAACTTCTCTTTATCTGAATCAGTAAAGCCCTGTTTATATGTGTAAGCTCAGAGGAAGAGGAGAGAAAGGAACTTAATTTTTATGTTTGTATATTGTTTGCATATATCGTACCTTCTCTCTTTGCTGGAGGATGCAGGATACCACAGCAGTCATGCAGAGTAGAATCTGTAGAATTTCAGGCAGGTATTGCTGGATCAAATGTCCCATGTTTTTCAACACAACTTCAAGACCATTGAAGAGGCTATGCTGACGCCCAAGAGGCAGGACTTTAGCTAAATCCAGCTCTGACATACTTTGAAGGACTGCAGTCTGGCAAGGCCCTGTGACAGGCAAAGGAACAGCAAATTATCTAGGGAGGCACCATGAAGACACCCACTAACAAGAATATTTCAGTGAAAAATAGTGGAATTTGGCCCTAAATTACAGATCCTCACAGTCAGATTTTTAAATAAGAACATCTCTGTGTCTCCATCTCTCTGATATTTAGATGTCTCCCACTGCTACAGAATCAGAGCCCTTTACAAGCTCTCTTTACTGCCATGATACTCAGGCTAGCCTATGATGCCAGCCACTACCCACTCCTGGCCTGCTACAGTTGACTTGCACAGCTGTGGCAAGTTGTTCAGTTTTTCTGACCTTGGACACACAAAACAGAGCAATCATGCTTTGTAAGGAGAAACTCAGGGGAAATCTAGTCCTTACCAAGGGTTTTCTTTCATCCTTTCAAGGCATGGTTAAGAGACAAACTGAAGCACATAACAGTACTAAGCATATTTATCCTCCCACATCTCTACAGTCAGGAAATACTACACCCCCAGTTTCTATGGCCTACCTACCATTACTGAATTGCTTCACAGCTTCAAAGAGTAGATCCAAGAACATCCGTATCTCTTCTGGCAGCGAGCCGGCCAGAAATCGCAGTACGATCGACATGCGAGTGCTCGCTGAAGACTTGCCCTGTGTTTTGCTCCCTGTTTTGTTTCTCATTCTGCCATAGAGAATTCTTCAAGAACCAAAAAAGGTTGCATTAGCTTTCAGCAAGCCATCTGTTTCCCAGCCTCTTATTCTGCAGGAGAAACTCTGCTTAAAAATATTCTCTATCATGTTCTCCACTGAACTACTACAAATTGCCCAAAAACATCTTAGTGAAAGATCAGCTTCTGCCTCTACAATGGAAACTTCAGGTATAAAACTGGTTACCTTGCAGGACAATTCACATCACTGCGAATAGCTGGCAACACTCAATGAACTGAAACGTTCTCACAGCTCTCTGTAATCCTTAGTAGAAACAGTATGTACCAAATGCTGTTTTTAAAGAAAACACTATTTGCGTAACACATTATATAAATTTGTTAATAACAAAACCATACAGAATATCACAAACTAAATCATCAAACTATACCATTAACCATAGGTTTATCTCAACTATTCAAAATGAGAAGCAGCATTACAACTCTCTGATCAAGGTACTCTGTCATGAAGCTTTTGAACTCACACTTCAGAACACACCTCATAAGAACAGGGATGAGATCTGGTCGATGCTCTGTTTTTACTACTGTGGTCTCCTCAGAAATACTGAAATGGACTATCTCTTCTTTAAAGCTCTTGTCCTCCAGTAGCCTTTGCAAGTTCTCCCTGAGAGTAATAAACATTATTTGAGGGCAGGTAGGGTTATGAAAATAGATAGATAGACACACAGATATATCTACACCTTATTACCTACCTATCTATCCTTGCTGTGTACAAATATTAAAGTACTATTTTCTCACCCTTTTATAAAAAAAATAACTTAAAAGCCAGTAAGTTCAAGCTAATTATGTAGACAAGTAAGTCCTGGATGTATTCCAAGGAAATTTTTTAACTATAGACTACAGTTTTATGCTGTCACTTTCTTTGGATAGTTATAAATCATCAGTACAAAAGACATCTACTCCTAACACTACTGACAATATTCTGGGACAAAACTGAAGTGTTGCTATTTTTCTCTAAACACAAAAGAGACACTAATCAACCTCAAGACCTCTAAGAGAGGTTTCCTCTCTTAGAAACAAAACATACAGCTGGCTAAAATTAAACTTTACATATCTGTCTTCAACAAATACAGGACCCAAATAAAACTGACCCCAAAGCAGGCTTCTGATATGACAGCAGGCTCATTCATCAATGCTAAAATAATATAAAAGCTCTTACCTGTAAGGCAGTAGATGAGGATGCTTGTATGTCATTATACAGTCAAGGGCTATTCTCTGTACATTCTGGTCTTGATGAGACAGTAGCTGCAAATAACAAAAGAAAGAAAATGAGTCCCTATCCAGGAGACAGAAGTGCTTACTAAAAATAGTGAAACAACCCAAAGGCTACAGGCTCAAGCAGGTTTTGAACTAACTTATTTAAATGGAAGCAGAATGTATGTGTTGCCAGTATAAAGCCAAGATGTACATGCACAGCTTTCACTCATAAAAAGGGGCATGGCTGCTGGTAGTTCAAATACACTTTTCCTTCCTTTCTACACAGGACAGTTATAATATTTGTTTTTCATAGATGTCTTTTGGACCACTATGTGTTTGCATTTATCATCAAAGCCAGTGATCAGCTGTGTATCTAAGAAGACTGGATTAAAAAGCAGACTACCCAAACCATTCCAAGATATCTGTATTTCTTTCCTGTGACAAACACAAACTACTTGGAACACTTGGATGCAAAGTCTCACTGAGATTTGCCTTCTCTTGAAGATGACTCTTCATAACCTAGCCACTAAACACCACCAAGTAGTGGCCACAGCATCAAGACCACCTGAGTTAAAGAACTGTTTGCACAATGCACTCGGGCACATGGTTTGATTCTTGGGGTGTCCCATGCAGGGCTAGGAACTGGACTCAATGATCCTAATGGATCTGTTCCAACTCAGCTGTGATTCTGAGATTCATTAGGACAGGGAAAAGAAGTTGAGAAATACAGATAATTTTCCCAGGCAGCCTCTTTATGAATTCTTCAGTCTCCCACCAAATAGGATAGGCAAGTGTCATCAAAGGTCATGATGTCCCTATGCCAGATGGACACATCAGCCATGACAATGCATATACTAAGACACAGAAATGCAAACAGTAAGTGAAGTAGTCTTTCTTACTGTGCCAGGCTGTTCTTCCCACAGTGATTTGACCTTTACACAACTGTCCAATATTTTGCTAAGAACACCGGTAAGCAAACACATCGATCAACTGTTTTCCTAAGCATTACTTTGAGGTAGACTGAAACAGAGTGGATGTCTGCTAGAGATTGTCAAATTCAGGGACTAAAGAATGGAGCTTTCAACACCCACAGCCTCAGAAAACAAACTGGGAACAATGAGAGCAAACTGCAATGACCTGAACAAATCCACAAGCTGGGAACCAACACAACCCCGTAAAATTAAAGAATGAAAAAACAAAAACACTTTAAGGATTGTAAAATAAAGACTTATAATTCCTCTTTGAAGTCATACTTTTGGCAATTCTTTAAGGGAAATCCCCAGAATCAAGCAGATTGAATATTCTTCAAGAAGAAATTCCTTTTTTCATGTCTGATGATCTCTTGTACATACTGGCCATAGTCTTGGTACACAAAACACTATAGGACAAAGACAAACCTTAGATCTTCACCAAGTTTGGGATATTAAATCCTCCTCCATAGCCTGCATGAAGCGTAAATGAAACAGATATCCTCTGCAGCCACTCACCCACCTTGCCAAAGATTACTACTTGGCTGCTGTCAGATCTGTTTGCCAGTGCCACTCCTGGCAAATGAAGCCAGGTAACTTAAGCAGATCTTTGCCTAAGGGGCTCATTTCAAGTGAAGCCTGTTAGAAAGTCCTCTCAAGGACAGTTCCTTTTTCAGCTGTCACAGCTGAGTTCAGAAAATGACAGGTTTCCTCAGTATTAGACACTGCTCTCAAATAAGAAAGAGTTAATTTATTAGTAGCATTTCTAAAAGTAAGCAGATAGCCTCACCTGGGTATACAAGGCATTTAACTTCTGCTCCAGATACAATGCACGAGGATTTGAGAATTTTGAGAAAACTTGTAAATGGGCTATTAGTTGCCTGCAAAACAAAGTAATTATTTTTCAAAATAGCCATGAAACAAACAGTGAACTTTAATTAAAATTCATTAACAAGAAAGAAAACAAAACACAACACAAGGGGATCCTAAGTCTTCAGCACTATTTTAGACCTATCAAGAGGCATCCTATTCCCTAAGCAGCTCCTTCCAGCTGTCACTGCACTGCACAGAGAATGCCTTTACTTCAGTAGCACTGGGTAGGCACAGTTTTTTCATGAGAAAGGGGTACAGTCAGGATGCAGCTTACTCCTCTCTGCCAAGCCAGCCTAGAACATCAAAATTCTGTATTTATCTCTTTGTTTATTCACTTGTCCACAACTGGTGCCCATGTTGCTTCTACCAGTGTGATGGGCTGCATTCAGCCAGAGTGTCCTGGACTTAACACTGGGCTCCAAGGACGGATGGGAGTCAGTTCCTCTAGCACTGGCAGGGTCACCTCACATCTGCCTCACCTCCTCTTCACGGAAAGGGACACAGAAGACCAGGATAAGGAAGGTGTGAGATCTCCTCTTCTATGTGTGCTGTGGAACTGGTAGAAGCTGTCCTCATTCAGCTGCTAATTTACACTAAATCCTCCAGACACCTGAGCTGGGCCACCCTTTTCCATGGCTGGGCACAGACAAGGGACCAGCAAGATGCCTTCCAGAAACCTCACAGGGATTCCTGGGCAGGTGGTGGTCCCTGCTTCAGCCAGGCTTCCCAGGACACAGAATACATCGCCACAAGGGAGTCCTCCCTGGCACAGGCCTGACCCGGGAAAGGAGGTCACTTCACAACTCATTAACACACCCTCAGTAAATCTTTCATGCCTTTGTTACAGTTACGGGGAGCTAATGTTTCCACTGATGTTCTGAGATGGAGGCTGGGAAACAACAAAATATCTTGGACTGTCACTGCATTTTAATTGCTGATAACTTGCAGATACAAGCCAGAATCTGGGAAAAAAAATGAAACACCCATAGGACACCTGGTATGAAATGACACTTTAGGTTACATATCATATACTTGTCTTGTTCCAACATAGAAGGTGATATTTTTAAGTTCTTTGTCAGTACAAGGGCCGTCCTTTGCAAAAAAAGTGTCAGAATATAAATCTTTGTGCTGTATTTGTAAGGGATATTTGACAGAGGTCATCACTGGGGAGAATTCATAGAAAGAGCAACTTTCTCTATGTATTTAGCACTGCAACAATGACACTCAGCAACATGTAGCTTCAGTCCACCGAATAAAAACCCTGGTCCCTAAGAAGACAAAGATTTATAGTGGGCAGGAAATGGCAGAATCCCAGCATCAGAATACATAAACAAATAATCTAATTTTTTTTTTAATGTTTGGGAATGCCCACAATTTTCAAAGACTAACAGATATGCACAGATAAGTCAGGGAATTCAGGTACAAGAGTCTCTGAAAACATGAGAATACTATACATTTTTTGCCTTAAGTAAAACACACCACAGACTGGTCAGCAGATTACGAGATAATGATAAAACCTGGGCAATGTATTACGATTTTTAGTAATGTACAGGCAGAATTTCTGACTTGTAATTCACTGAGAAATGATGAAGCACAAGCAAAAGAAGAAAAAATAATATATACAAAATCACAGCTTGCATCTCAATGTGAGCTGTTGAATCTGCCTTTCCATGAGAGCACTAGCAAAAGGGAAAACTAAAAATACTTACTTAGCAGCAGCTCTTCTTGTTTTCTTTTTCGGTACTCCTATACTAAATGGTTTCCTTTCTTCCTTTTCTTCTTCTTCCTCCTCCTCCTCCTCCTCCTCCTCCATAGCAACATCATTCACCTCTTCAGCAGATACTTGTTTTGCTGCTATGGTACCACTAATTTTCCTTCTGAGATCCTGAGATGGAGCCACTAAGGAATCTGCTGGGTAGTACTCATTTCTGTGTTTAAAAAAAAGGAAGGAAGGAATTAAGAAGCATAACATTTTTCAAGGTTTCAGGGCAACATCAACTAAAAACCTCACCATTCTTATTGCAATATCTTATTATGTCCATCATACTGTCTGATATGTGCACACATATGCAAGCACACCATTGCTTTCCCTCCAGGGCAGGAATTTGAATCAGTCTCTAACAAAACCAGTATTTTCCCCATCCTGGGGGAAAAGACTTTGGTATTCTGTGATTCCAAATTAAAGTGCATTTTCATTAAAGAGGAACTTTATTTCCATGGAAATCTCACTATAACTGAGTAATGAGACTGACAATGTCAAGTCAGTGAATGAGAGACTGAGAAGTTTCATTTCAGCCTAACAGAATCCACATTCCAATTAAAAGGTTATCTCTACTGGAAACAGATACGTCATCAGCCATGCATTTAAGAAATAAAGTCTGTAATGGGATAGACATCTTAAAGCTCAGCAACACAATGAAAGCAATGTGTTCACTCAACTGAAAAATAAATGTCACTTACCGAATGAATCTCAAAAGAAGTGGGGAAAGTTCCCTTGATCGAGGTTCCACTCTGTCCGGAAACTTATCCAGTGCTTTCCAAAGTAGGAAACGGTAATTTGTGTGGTCCAGCCGTTCACTGCAATCTGTTCTACTCCTCAGCTGCTCCAGAAAGACAGTCCCCACCTCTCCTTCTGGTATCTTCTCACTTTCTGCTTCAGCTATGCTCTCCTCCTGTTCATCTAATTCATCTTGTAGCTCCATTTCTACAGAGGAGGTAAGAAAATCTTTTCAGGTTACTTGATAATCACCAGTAGCAAGGAATCTATCCCCCATTACAAAAGTAATACATTTGGTGACATGCACTTGTTTAGACACAACTGTATTTAACAGCAACCTGAAAGACACACATTGCTTAGAAAGCATTCTAGGATGCCTTGCAACCCTGGCACTTCTCAACTGGGCTCAGTTCCGTTGAATAACAGGGAAGGTCACAAATGGCTGCATACTTTTGACTCTATATTGACAGATTGCATATGCCCATAGGTAAACCTCAAGAGCACACAAGGACTGTGTACAGAAATTCCATGGAGCAGGAAGATGGTCTGCACCATTACACAGGTTTTGTCACTTTTCCTGACCAGTCTGAGCAGTGCCAGCCTTAAGCAAAGACAAAACTGTTGCATTGTTTCCCACAACCTGCAACTCCCTCCTGTAATGCAGGTGGCCTTTTCCAGCTACTGCTTGGTGTTTAGGACAAGACACAGCTTCCTCACAAGCCTCTCCACTCCTGCCCTGGACATGACAATAGTACTGGTTCTGCATTCCCCCATCACACATAAATTTGGGGAACTTGAAAAACAGCCACATAATTCACCATTAGCTGGGTTACTATGATAACCATGCTTAGGATAGGTGACTTACCAGCATAGCTAGCAGCCCTCTCCAAATGCTCATACAGGACCTTCCAGAACTGTTTATTTTCCATTTCCTTTGCATGAGAACTAACAAAGCAGAATACAGTATTAAATTAGAAGGAAGATAAGAAAAGGCAAGCGTCACTCAGCTAGTTATCAACTACCACAATCAAAGGCTTTGATCACTGCTTTAATGTGGCTGTCCAGAGACAGGACATCTGCACAATGCAGCTGTAGCACTTCCTTGCCTTTTCTCATGGATCCCAAATGTCAACTGTTATTAAAATAATCTGGTTGTATCCCATGACTTCAAATGAAACTCAAATTGAGTAAAAATGTTCTCAAGCTTTCTACTGACTTCTGTACAGCAAATCATATAGAATCAAAGGAAGAATTACCATGGACATATCTTTTGAAGAGCTGGTTTAATTTTTTTTTCTTTAATTAATTCACTGGATTGAAGAGGAAAATCCCATCCTTTTTAATCATACAACAAAGGAAGGAAAAAAGAAGAAGATAAAGTCATGGTGAAAGAAGTCACTTATTTTTTCACCATGGTAAGACTTCCCTACTACTTAGTAGGTTTTAGAGGTTTTCCAGTAAGGACAGAAAAGTTGGCAGATGAGGAAACTGAGAGAGACTTCTTGTTCCTTTAAGCATTTGTGAAACATAAATCAAATCCTGCTACCTCTGACTAAAAACTCTGATGTTATTTGACTGTATTTGTTGCAAATTCCCTTTAAAATACGAAAAATCAGGAAATAAGATGAAGAATCTAAAAAGGTTAAGATTTGAGAGATCAAATTAATTTCAGAAGATCTCACATGAAGGTTCTCGTGCACAACCTTCTTCAAACTGGATATTTTTTACCTCATCTTCTGTTCACAGAAGAATGAAAGGAATGTCCTGTGAGACAACTACAGACTGCAGCATCCAATTGCATATACTTACGTTATGAGTTCAATTACAGGATCCCAGAGAGGGCTGAAGTTAATATAAAGCATTCCTAGTAAATATCGAAGAGGCACCTAGAATGACATACAAAGCACCATCTTGTTGAGAAGCAGAAAACAGTAGATAAAGACCAACCAAGCTCCTCTAACCTTTTTTCCTCTCAAATAGGAAACTTTGATCAAAGAAGTTCTCAGGAGTGCTCCAAAAGATGAAGGAAGTCACACACATAATCATTCCTTCATGTGGAATATCTAGAACCCACTTCTTCATAGCTTCATGTGGAAATCTAGAACCCATTTACTCTAAGCTACACTGAGATCTCATAACTACACCAAAATAACATGAATATGGAAAAACCAGTTCAGCACAGATGATCTGGACTGTCTCTCTATCCACCTTCAGTGCTGCCACAGCAAAATGAGGGACCTCAGACAGATGAAATTTTGCCCAGAAGAGTATTCACTGCACTAGGCCTAACAGCATGTCCTCTAGACTGGCTCCTTGCTGAGCTACATGGAGAAGGAGTGGCCTACAATCCTTCCTAATGAACGTGAGGCCCCCTTTAGCTCAGCAACAGAGGAGATTCAACAATCACAGTCATAATGGATTTTCCTGCTGAAGCAAGATCCAGAGGCCACCAATGGCCAGTGGGGGTGCTACCAATGTTCAACCACACTGAGGACATGGCAAGGTCATGAGTTTAAATTTGCTTACAACTCACTTCTCCCTGGAATTATTTGCTTTCCTTTTCAAGGCATCAAAACAAGATTAATCTGACTGTGGGCCATTTATCTAGATACCACTATTGTACTGCTAAACACAGTACTCCTGAGGACAATAGAAACTGTGATCCCTACTAACAAGTTTTCTAAAACCTAATCTGGGAGTTAATTAATTTTTTTTAATGCACTCTCATTAAAATCTCTGCAATCCATGTGATGAAATAAGAACATTCTCTTGGAACAAAGGAATGTGACAACTGCTTTTTGACAATAAATCCTTACCTCCTGCAAAGATCCACTTGGTATTGCATGCTGCACTATGTCACATCTTAGTTTCCTTAAATGGAGAAGTTTCTCTCTGTAATCATTCACTGTTGCTGGCACAAGTTCTGCTTGGAGCAATATGGCAAATAATGGCTGGAATTCCCCTGTGCCATCACCCTGAACAAACAAGTGACAAGAATTCTGTTAAGAGTACCTTTATCGCATTGAAAATTACTTCCAAAAAAACTATACAGACTCACAGCCGTTCTGGACAAAAGAAAAAAGTCAAAGGACTTGCTCTGGTTTCCACCATTTAGGCACACTTCTGAAAACACCAGAAGGTGGGAGACAAAGAAATAAAACTGGAATGTGAAAGCACAAAAGCAGAGGACCACCTCTACTAGATACATTTTGTTTCTGCAAAATGAACAACATTTCATACAAAAAATGAAACACAGACAGCTTTGAAATGTTAAATGAAAAGCTTTAGCCCTACCTCAATCTGTGCAGAAGGTGGATTATCAAAATGGCTTAGAATTCGAACCGTCGACAGCCGGACCTATTCCAAGCAGAAGCATATGTCAGGCAATATAAACTGACACATACACACCTACAGAGAGATTAATGTCTGGTACAGCACACTGATTTCACTAGGTTCATCGTGGAGCTGAGAAACAGATGAACTCCTGTAGTCTAGAAGGCAGTTAGAAGTGCATGCATTATGCTCCTGCCCTGATTTACCTCTAGGGAAGAGGCAAGGCTGACAGGGCTAACAGTTAACCTCTGTTAACTCATGCCCCATTGACACAGGCCTAAGCAGACACTATAGAACTAATAGCTTTACACCATCTCATGTTTCTCCTTTCAGACTTTATCATTTAACTAAGTTTACTTATATGTTATTGTTAAAATACAAATTACTTTGCATGTGCTCAAAGCAGCAGATTACCTTGGAAACACCAGTGGAAATATTAGGATGCAACTTCTCAAACAAATCCATTAGGTTCCCTTGGGATAGGGGTTCCTGGCAGCCACACAATGCCAGCCTCGTGTAATAGAGATCAGCCAACAGCAATGCAGAGGGGTCTGAAGGGAAAGTGCTAAAACAATGGATGATTTTATTAGCATACAGAAAGAACTGCAACATCACTGGTATTTAAAAATAAGGCAGTAGTGATAACTACAATGTTAAAGGAAAATTCCACAATTTCAGATTCTGCTTCACCAGCAGGCCAGTGAAGTTAGACTTCACCAGCACAATGACTTCCAGCTGCAAAACCCATGACAGCCCAAGAGGCATGAGATCCCTCCTTTGTGTGAATCAAGCTTGTCACACTGACACTTGCATACTGAACACACAGCTGCAGAAAATAAGATCACACAAGGGCTTTTGATACTGCCCAGCTAGTCAGTCAGTGATCAACTTCATCAATAATCTAGGCTTGGGTGAGACCCCAGGAATCTTGTCTGCACATAGAGAAACTTCCTTCTGCTACCTTACATCACTTGCTCCAAGCACATTTCACAGCCAAGAGCTGACAGGAAAGCATTAGGCTAAAGCTCACTGCCAATAATTCCTGCCTGATTTGGGCAAGTTGTTTTATCTCCGTCATGCCTCAGATATGAGCACCATAACTTCCTAAATGAACAGGATGTTTTGAAGCTCAAGCCACCAATGACTTGGAGATGCTAGAGAGAGATTAATGGTCTTCCTAAATCCCTCTAGCCAGCCAGTTTTCTGTGCCAATTATAAACTAAATAGAGTAAAACTAAATAAAATGGAGTATACAAAAAAGCCTTTGACACAGCTTTGAAAGTGCTGCTCCTGTCTCTTTTATCATTGTAATGTAACACAGAATTACTAAGTGTAGCATTCCAAAGCAAAACTAGAACCAGTGTAGCACTCCAACATAAAACTAGAACCAACTTATTTGACACACTACCCTGCAGCTAAAAAAGCATCAGTTTGCAGACAAAATGTCATTGAACATGAACTATATCTATTATCCAAAAAAAGTGCCTACAACTTTGCTTCATTACATAACCACAATACTGAAGCAATGCATCAGCATAACAGAATGGGCAGCACAGAAAGAAGCATTTAACCAGCTCTTATATAAAAGCAAAGTCAAATTTTTGCCCTACCAAGGAAAACCATGAAGCACCATAGAACAGGCAGAGTTTACTTACGTCACCAAGCTCTTGACACGCTCCACAGGTAACAAATGGAGTACTTCAGCAGATTCCACCAAACTAAGTAGAGTACTTACAGCTTGGCAGGCCACAAATAGGTTTCCTGGAGCAGAGAAAGAACAAGAACATCTTGTAAATTTACTCAGCTCTCAGTGACTTGTGCTTGCATGGTGCATGCCCATCCTGAAAAGGCTGGAGTCAGAGAAATAAGGTAGCATATGGATCCAAGAACTGGCATGTGTATTTTCTACCATACCACATAATCATAACACATAAAATAAGTGCTTCCCTGGCTATCAAAGTAAGTTCCTCCTCCAGCAAACCAGCACTGAAAGCTGTGACAGCTCCCAGTTTGCATGTTTCCATCACACCCACATGTGAGGGATCTGGAGCTAAGCACTGTGACAGGAGTTGCAGACAGCACTCTGCTAAAAACAAAGAAATGCTGCCAAATTGATCTGAATGTAGCAAAACCAAAGCAAAAATACACACTGATGCTACCACCACAGGTGCCTATAAACTATGGAACTTTGGCAATGCACTACTGTGTAAGATCTTCAAAGCAGTTTCATGTACCTAAAACTGATTATATATTAGTGAATGGTAGGTGGGTTTGCCGAATTTTGTCTCCTTTCTAAACCTCTCAGACTCCTTTTGAGATGGAGGGTTTCCCAGAAGCCCATGATAGCCAATTCCCTGACAGGCTAGAAAGGGCAATTCCTTTCCCACTACACTTCTAAATTAGCAAATAGGTTTAAAAAAAAACTTTTGTCTCCTTTGTCTCCTTCCAGGTTGAAGAAATACTGTTCCTAAATGAGATAACTTAGAGAAAGTTTTAAAAAGGTTTAACTGTCTTACATGCTGCCAGTGGAAAAGAAAGGGAAGTGAGCATTCCTATCCTATTTATTCTTTTGCAAACATTATTCTAAATTACTTAATTCTCCAGGCATGTGCCAGATCCTGCTAACCATTAACCTCCATAGGGTGCTCTCTCAAAGAGAGACAAAACATCAAGTAATGACAGGAGGAAACTTTCTGCATCTATCTGCACAGTGTAAGGACAGTTCCCAATGCAACCTGCATGCCCTTTGGTAGCAGTGTGCCCGTGCTGGACAAAGACAGCAGCTTTCACCTCACTACAGACACACCTGTGTGATCAGTAAGGGAAGCACTTCCACACTGGCCCTGAAGAGCTTCCAGTAATACCTTGCTGTTGCTCTGACCCAGTTTTCAAGCCTGTTTCCTTGCACTCCACAGCAACCAAAACACCAAAAACAACCAGTTCTGGAACCTGCACTTTGCCTCAGTGCTCAGAGGCCAGGGAGGTCAAATGGAGCATAGGGCTAGGAGCTTTGCACAGGCAGTGAGAGGAGACTGGAGTCCTAGTAGAAAGGGAAGGAATTGCAGGAATCCTGGAGGTGGAAAGAATGCCAGAGGATGAAAAAAAGCATCCAGAAACCCTAGTTTGGGAGATGGGTAAAGAAAACCAAGCAAGTGTACTATGGGACAACAGAGGCATGAGTATAGGACTGAGGATGCATTTATTTTATTTTGCATTACTGATGAAGGAAGAAATAGCAATGTGCCTCTGGCATGCACACAGAGCCTGAGCAGTGCTGCTACTACTACCAGTAAAGATGAGACCCAAGAAAAGAAATTCTAGTTATTCCTTTTTTTAGGCTAAGTACATCACCAATAAAACAATCATGACAGCATGAAAAACCTGCAAATTTGACAAAAGAAAGGCCTAAATCAAAAAGGGACATGCTTGACAAAGCTTCTTTAAAGAAGAAAAAGCAACAGAGCTGACTGGTGGATATGTTCAGGAATATTAACAAAATGACAGACAGCCCTTACAAAGGAACAATGAACACTCAACCTGGGGTATTCTAAAAGTTGTTTATAGTTTGTCACAGGGTCAAATGCTTTCTAGCTCTCTGAGTAAGAACTGCCCTGCTCTATGCAGGCTCAGTTATTTTTTTTTTTCTGGCCAGAAAGGGAAGACAACCAGTGACCATCTCCTCCTGGAGAAAAGATGCAGCATTTAGAATTCTTGGTGTCTCTTGGGTCAGAGATGGTGTGGTGGTTTTGGCTGGGATAGAGGCAATTTTGTTCATAGCAGCTAGTATATAGCTCTGTTTTGGATTTGTGCTGGAAACTGTTGATAATAGAAGGATGTTTCTGTTTCTAAAGAGCAGCATTCACACAGCACCAAGGGCTTTTCTGCTCATTTCCTGCTTTTCACCCCACTCCACCAGTGGGGAGGCTGGGGGTACACAAGGCTTTGGAAGGGGTGTTGTCATTTAACTCCAGCCAGCCACCAAACCCCCTGCAGCTGCTTGCCCACTCCCCCATAAGCAGGATCAGGGATAGAATCAGAAGGATAAAAGCTAGAAAAATTGTGGGTTGAGATAAAGCAAAAAAAACCAAAACACGCACACAAGCAAAACAGAACAAGAATCTGCTTTCTATGGGCAGGCAGGTGCTCATCTATCTCCAGGAGAGTAGGGCTCCATCACATGTAGTGGTGACTTGAGAAGACAAATGCCATCACTTCAAACATCCCCTCCCTTCCTCCTCCTTCCCCAAAAATTAAATAGTGAGCATGAAGTGATAAAAGTCTGGAATATCCCTTTGGTCAGTTGGGGTCACCTGTCCTGTGCCTCCTCCCACCCTGCCATGTATCCTTAGCCTCCTTGCCAGCATGGCACCATTAAAAGCAGAAAAGGCCTTGGCAGCAGCTGTACGCTCAGCAGCAACAAAAACATCTCTGTGTTATCAACCCTGTATTCAGCACAAATCCAGAACACAGCCCCATACTAGCCACTGTGATGAAAACTAACTTTACCAGTGGAACACAGCTGGCACAGCTGACCCCACTGACCAAAGACACATCCCCTAGCATATAGCACCATGCTCAGCATTTAAAACAGGGGGAAGACAAAGGCATGACATTTGTCTTCCTATGCAACTGTTGAGTGATGGAGCATGAAAGGGCTTTCTGGGGATAGCTGAGCATGTGCCTGCCCTTGGGAAGTGGCAAATTAATTCCTTATTTTGCTTCACTTACATGCATGGCTTTTGCTTTACCTGTTAAACTATTTGTATCTCAACCCTTGAGTTTTCTCCCTTTTTACCTCTCTGATGCTCTCCCCTCATCAGCAAGCAGCTCAGTTACTGGCTGAGGTTAAGATACAACACTTCTTTCTGGCACCCAACATGTGGCTTGCAAGGTTAGAAGAAATAGTAATGTACCTCTGGCACACACAGAGCCAGAGGTTGCAATGTGCTAGATTGAACCCTGATTGATAGCTGTTATTGCTGTTTAGCTATTAATTGGCAAGCTTCTGTGCCTGCCATAAAGCTTGCTTGTCTTACTGTATATTAGCAGCCACTGATCATTAGTGACTGATTTTTGCTTTCACAGCTGTAGTGCTTTACTACTTAGCTGTACCTGAGAACATTTTGATAACAGCCATGGCAATGCACCCAGGTGGGCAGGTGGCCAGGGCAGTGCTTCTCTTTTTGTCCTGCTGTACCAGCCAAGCTGGAATTCCAGTGTGAACTTGAGTCAATTGGACTGTGACTTGTGGATGCGTCCAAATAGGAGCACGACATCCCAAAGCATCTGTGGCTGTGGTTAAGTCTATGACAAAGTAGGTACATCTCAAAGCAACTATGGTTTTAGTTATGTCTATGTTGCAGCAGGCGTACCTCCAAAGGAACTTCCCTTGTGACCCAAGGGTAAATCCATGTTGGAGAAAGTACACCTGAAGCATCTGTGCCTGTGGGTAAGCACATGCTACAGCAGGTACACTGTGAATCACCACGAACTATGCATGAGGTCATGCTGGAGCACCTGAAAGTGTGTGGCCATACACAAGTCCATGACAGAGGTGCACTCCTGAGGGAGAGCAGCCTTGGGTAAGGCCATATTTGGAGCAGGTGCATCTCTGAAGGCACTGTGGCCCATGGCTGACCTGGAACAGGTGCACCACAAAACACCTGTGGTGATGGGGATTCTACACCACAGCAGGTATACCCCAGGAGAAACTGGGACTCATAGGTAAGACTTCACTTGGAGCAGGTACTCCCCTAACAAGACTGTGGGTAAATTCAAACCCAAGCAGGGGCAAGGAGAAAAGTTCACTGCAATGTTAAGCCCTGTGGCCTAGCCCAAAGGGATTGGGGTGGAGATTATAACAGACACAACATTAAACTGTTTTAACCCATTTCAGTTGCATGTTGTAGGTTTAAGTCACATGTTGTAAGAATTACTATAGCGGGAACCACCTAAACCAATGGAGGACATGCTTTACAAGAAGCAGTGCAATTGCAGCAGTGAATTAACATGAGCTGACTCTGGTGGCAAACAATTCCACACAAGACACCAACTCTCCTGTTCTGAGTGACCACCGTAACAGGTGGAGCCCAGATTCATGGATTAAATGAACTCAGCAGATATTCTGTGAACATTCTACAGGGATGGTCCACAGACTAAGGGAATGATATTATATCAAAGGTTGGAAGGGGAAAGGGGTGGATAATGAGGTTGCATTGGATAGTGCTGTACCTGAGCAAGACATAAATGGTAATGAATAACAGGCAGAGAATGTGCTGGTTTGGGCTGGGATAGAGCTGAGTTTCTATATAGCAGCTGGTATGAGGCTCCGGCTTGGATGTGTGCTGAAAGTAGTGTTGGCAACAGAGGGATGTTTTTGTTATCAGTGTGCAGCCCTCACAAAGCATCAAGGCCTTTTCTGCTTTTCACGCCAGCCCACTAGTGAGTGGGCTGGGGTTGCAGAAGGAGCTGGGAGGGAACACATCCAGGACAGCTGACTCCAACTGACCAAAGGGGTATTTCAGACCACATGGTCATGCTCAGCAGATAAAGTGGGGAATGTTCAGAGTGATGGTGTTTGTCTTCCCAAGTCACCATTATGCATGGCAGAGCCCTACTCTCCTGCAAGTTTCCTGCCCACCCATGGGAAGTGGTAAATGAATTCCTTGTTTTGATTTTGCTTTACCTATTAAGCTGCCTTCATCTCCACAAACTTTCCACAAACTTTCTCACTTTTACTATTCTGATTCTCTGCCCCATCCCAGTGGGCAAGTATGAGCAGGTGAGCAGCTGTGTGGGGATTACTTGACAGCTGGGGTTAAACCACAATGGTCTTTTTTGGCACCCAACACAGAGCTCAAGCTGGTAATTTTGGATACGGTGCTACTATTACTCATTTTCATGCTTCGTGCAATCAAAAAAACTGCTTTTATTTTTTTATATATCAACAAAAAGCAAATAAACAGGAAGTAACTGTAACTGACCTTTGCAGAGACTTCCTTTGTCAATGGCTGTGAAGAGAGAGTCTATAAAACTCGTCACATGAGGCAGAATGTGGTCTTTGTTCATTGGTCTGTTCAAAATACATGGAAAGACTTATTTCTGTTACATGGACACCTACGTATAAAAGCTATCACATTTATCTCTATTAAATTACAGGTAGCTCATTCCAAGTTTGAAAACAGCAGCAAAACTGTTTTTGCTATTTCTGCCCCACAATTTAAGTTGTAGCACTCACTGCATCTTCTTTCTAACTAGTCCTTCAATAATTACTGAAAAAATACTGTTGAGAGAGAATAGTGCTTAAAACACACAAACTGACATGTGTCAAGAACATCTCTATACTCAAATTCAGTGAGTAGGCAATCAAGAAGCTGATATTCTATTCCTGCCTTTACTGTTGACTCATGGTATTTCCATACAGCACTTGTTTTTGTCTTCTAATTCCCATTTCCTGAGCCTAGCACTAGCAATTATTGTCCTTTCCTTAGTAAAGTGATTTCTTACAGAAAGAGAGTTAATAGGCAGTAAGAAAGTAGACAGTATTACAGAAATGCATGACAATAGTACCTTAGAATATCCCTTACCTAATATGTGGCAGTACAACCAAAGCAACCCAAGCCTGTGAAAGGTCAGTAATGTCTTCCTTCTCTGGTAAATGCATTAAAGACAGTACATGATCCAACACTGGTACTACTGCCTTTTCTCCTTGTCTTTTACTTGTTTGTTGCCTTGTATTAGAGCTAAAAATAAACACAAACATTTTAATAATTCACCATTGCATATCAGAGATTGTTCCTTTTGCTCCTATGACATTCAAAATCATGTAGTCTACTTCTAGCAAAAAGGACTTGCATTAACACAAGAGATTTTCTTCTCCTCAATGTCCTCTACTGCACAAAACATCATCTAGTTATGCTGAAGAGCACAAAACACAGCCCATAAGAAATGTCAGTTCTTTATTTCTAGAACAAAAGACACTGGTTCTCAGTTGGACATCCTCACAACTGGGACATACAGACTCTAGGAACACCTGAGAGTAATCTCTACAACTGTTATTAATAAACCATGACAATATTGACAGAGATAGATGACAGGAAACAGTGAGGTAAAAGTTTTGGGACTTAGATGGAATCACAAGGTGAGCCCAAATCATCAAGCCTATTTGCAGACAGAAAGGGTAACACCATAACACTATACCAGAACACATGAACAAGAGTCCTTCACACTCCATGCACAGCAATCTTTCCATTCTACCCAGTGCTTGCAAGATCACAGTCAGAAGTCTGCATAGGCTTCACTCTTCAAGAAATACAGAAGCTCATAAAAAGCCAACAGTAAGAATTATCAGAGGCTTAAGAAAATACATTTATAAGATAAACCTCAAGGAATTAGGATTGTTGGTCCAGACAAAGAAGATCTCAGACACGTCTGATGATGAAAGCCTGCTATTTGTAAATGCTTGATGCAAAGAGCAAGAAATATTCTGCTCTTCATGTTTCCAGCAGATAAGTGCAAGGGATTTAAACTGCTGTAAAGAAGATTGAAGTTATATACTGAGGACTGGAGGAAAAACCCCTAACAACCCAAGAAAAAAACAAAAGCCAAAAAGCCCAAATAAATAAAAAACCACCTGTATAAGTATAAAGATAGCAAAGTACTGGCACAGACTGCCAGAGGCAGCTCAGAAATCTCCAGAATTGGAGTATTTAAAAATTAGGTAGAAGAAGGGGTATGCAACTCTTGAGATGTCTCCTGGCCATAATTTACACTACTAACATTGCAAGAACACAAAAAACCAAGGTCCTTGCAGCTCTGTACTCCAAACCACTGAAAAAAATAGAGAGATCAAGAAACAAAGAAAACAAGTTTAATCATTTTGATTCAACTATCTGTTCCCGAAACCTCATTTCTTATGGGCTTCCACTATTATTAAATAAAAATATGAAAATTATGAAAAATATGAAAAAACCACACAGAGTAGACTGCTTAAAGGAAAAACAAAACCTTTCATAAAAGGCAATACAAAGTCAAAAGTTTTGAATTAGCTGAGTTAGAATTACTAGAAAAATCACTATTAGATTAGCAATGGTCATTCTGTGCTTCAGTGGTTACCCCTAATTTTCCAAAGAGGCTCTGGGGAAACCACTTTATTGCAACCAAGCTATATTTGTAACTAAAAGCAGTCAAGCTGTGCCAGCACAGTGCTGCTTCTGGATTAATTACATGTCCTTTGATATCCAGCTGTGCTCCATGGCAAGACTACTGTACTGCTGCCAAGAAAGCTCCTGGACAAGACATATGCATACAGGGGAAAAAAGCTGGGGCACAGGCAGGAGGTTAGTAATGACGAGAAGCTGAACTGCTGCACTCACTACAAAGATTAACTGCCAAGGGATGCAGTTTGCATGATGGTATAAACAAATCCCCATATGTGCACCACAACACTCTATGTATCAGTGACCACCTTTCTGAAGTGGCATCTCTTCTCATGTAATTTCAAAAAGGAAAGTGTTATCCTACTATATCACTTGGTTTGCAAATCTGCCAGCAATGTTGCCATTTTACACAACTCCAGCAAATACCAGAGGGCAACTTTTATGTGCTCTGCACTGCCTTCAGGCCTAGAGCCACACAGGCACATTTAGTGTTAGCTAAACTTGAAACGTCTCACCTGACAGATGCTTCAGTGAAAACAAGAGGATACTTTTCAAATGCCATTGAACCAATGGTAGGAGGTTCTGCTTTCACCAAAATAAGTTTAGCCAGAATTGCCACAGCCTCATCCTTTGTGATGGCATCTGTGCCAGAGAAGAAATGTTCAATGTATTCTAGAAAGCATGGGAGAAAATGCTAGAGACAAAAAAAAAAAAAAAAAAAGGTAAAAAGTCAAAGATTGGCTAGTTTCATTATTCATCATCAAATCCACAAAAAAACCCACAACACCAACCACAGGGAAATCCAAATGCTCAAAACTAAGTCAGCAAAGCATCAGACTTATCAGTTCTGGTGCCCCTAGACACCAGCAGGGACTGTAATTTAATGCAAAAATTCATTTTGCACCCAATCCAGTCTTATCAGAACACTCCAGATCCTTGACATGGTTTTCACCTCCCATTCCATTTAATTAATTTGATTCCTTCCAGATTGCCACTTATACAGCTTATTCTTAATTTCCACTTAGTTTCTCCAGAACTCATTCTCTTCTCCCATCCATAACACACTCACCCTCTTAAGTCCCCACAGACGAGCTGCTTTTTGTGAACAGATACCTATCAGATTCTCCAACTCTGAGAACCCTTACACAACTTTAACACAAGAACACAAGTAACCTCTTTCCTTCTTACCATATCATAACAGAAGTTTAAATAAACATCACGTCAATACACAACAATCCTTCAGCATTCAAGGCAGGTAAGTATACAGTGGATTCGCCAGTTGTTCCCTTTAGCAACAAAAATAAACAAAATGCACAATCACTTCCACCTACCCTCTCAAATTGCTTCATTGTGAACATTGCTTCAGAGAAGTCCAAAAGAAAATGCCGTTCAAATCTACTTGCAAATACCTGCAAGATGGAAGTGAAAGGTTGCAGAATGAGAGACATTCATAGTCAGCTCTGTACTACCCATGGGATATGTTTTCTGGTGTACAAATCAAGCATTCTTTGAATTCTTGAGATACTCTGCCTGGCTCTCCTGTTAATTCCAGTACACAGAGCAGCATTGTTTCCAAGTGACAATTCAGGTACAGAAATGCAGTCCTTTTTAACAAACCCTACTGACACAACCTTTTTGACAAACACTGCTGGATCCTACCGTCTCTGTGCAATGACAACCAAGCTACCTGTTCAGTGTGATATGGAAAATGGAAGTTGAAAGTTCTAGGACTGCAGCACAGACACATGAACTGTTAGGAAATAGCTTAGGCCCAAAACATATTTCAATTCGGCATTTTTTCTGTGTAGCAGGTTGCAGAAAGTTTACTACCTTATGGATAGAGCAAACCTCTGTGCTTTTGAAGCACAATAACAAAATTGTTATTCCCAATACAGGAATAACAGGATCAGTAGTCCTCAATGCCAAGATAAAATATACACCCAGATCTCTCTTTCCCAGCCCCTTCAGAACACAAGGATAGCTTTAAGCCTCCTCCAGTTTAACAGAAGCCCACACAAATATCCTCAAATGTTTGAAGAAGTCTGCTGAGCAAAACTGGCCTCATGCAACAGGCAAAACAAATCTTACTTCAGCACAAGTCAACACTAAAGACCAGATGAAATTTGATCTTCTTTAAATAATTGCAAGTCTTGCTTTCCCATTGTAAATCGTGTGGCATTTTTATTTGAAATATTTTTTCACACACACTAAAACTATGGTCCACACTGTTAATTGCAAAATTATAATTTACTGTAACATGAAAACTAAAGAATCAGACTCCACAGTATAATCTCCTGTTGATCTTTGCAACACTACATTTGATAGGAATGTATGCAGCTAATAATGTCAATGCTCCAATAGCAAAGGTAATACTGAAATATGTTTATCCCTGCACTTTCTAAATCAAAGTTGCACTTGTGTGAACCTTGTTCACAAGGCTAAGGCATACTTGGAAACTTAAGGAAAAATTTTTTTTTTTTTTTTTCACTAAGTTTGACACAATGATCTGCTTTATCACCATAGGCAGGATGTATTCCTTCACAGTTTTCCTTCCTTTCTCTACAGAGGCTGTAGGTGTTTGAATTGGAGCCTGGATTTCATTGGAATGATGTCTGCCATGGTGACACTGCTATACTGACAGCCTGTGCAAGACCATCAGGTAATTCCAAGACCTCTTCAGACTTTATTTAAAGCACTGGGCAGGTTCTTCATTATCTGGGCAAAAAGGCTGAAGGGAACCTTATAGCATATTTCCTAGCCTGAAATACAATGTCCAGAAATCACCCTGCTCTAGGGAATTTGAAGACTGGGATTCCTGGTCTAAGCTGCAATCCTTGTTACCTTCTGAATAGTTTCCTTGGTCAAAGAATCTGGCAACAAAACATTTTCCGCCAGCAGGAATGAAGAAATGGCATTCAGCAGCATCTTGCAGCAAGATGATGAGAGATATGGTGTCTGTAACATTTTTATTAAAACCTGAAATGAAAAGAGAAAACTCGTATTTGTCCATGAAGATAATGATTATCTGGTCTGAATGGCATGGACAGTGCCTGGACCAGGAGGGCACAGAGTCCCAAGCTTCAACCCACAGAAACAAATCAGCCCCACTAAAGTTTGAAGGCCTTAAATCTAGCCTAATGGGGTCAAATGTATGTGAATCTGGCAGAACTGCTCTATACCACTGATATGGGGGAGTCTCCTCCACAGTGGCAGGAACAGACTCTAGAAGCAGTAGCCCATTCTCCCCATTGCTCATTTAAAGCTGGGCTACGCTAGCATTACAATACAAAGGTAAAATCTCACAGGATCAGTGAGGTAGCAATACTCAAAACACATGTCTCTGTTCACTCAAATCCTAAGCCCACTGATGCATCAGAAATGGGTACAAATGCTTCAGCTGACCACACCTCTTCCATGTTCAAATGATACCTCTCTGACACATCTAAGTCTGACTCACCTGACAGACATCTTCAGGCAGTGAGATTTTAGATCCATTTGCATGTTCCACTAAGATCAGATAAGCTTGCAGAATCCTTTCCATCTGCTCTGAAGCCACAGCACAGTTGACCTCTGTTATTTTCCTCTGCAAATCTAGGAGTGACTCCTGTTTAAATAAAATAACTTAAATGCTTCAGATAAATGAACAAACTCTGTTTCACTTACTGCTATTTGAAGGACTTTCTGAAGAAACAGTATCTCAGCTGCCCAACAAATTACTGTTGGCTCTTTTATACATATTCCATAAACTAAACCATGCAGAAACACTGTGAAATTTCCCTTAGGTAAAAACACATCCCAGATTCCTTGGACAGAAACACAAGGAACTCCTAAATTCCTAATTAGGGTCCCCAGAAAGGCTGACACGACATACAAAGTAGGAAAGAGGAAATATTGGGTTCCATATTCACAATGGTTTGGAAGCACCCAGCTTTCACTGAAATTACCAGAATTCAGGTACTTTTACACTTCATGAATCCTTTTGCTAATGTGGATGCTGAGAGATTACTCATATAATGTACATTCTACATTAGTGTCTCTTTCTGTCGAGAAGATATAAACTCCTATCCCTTATCCAACGAATTGAACCCAATTAGACAGCTATGACAGACTACATCCCTCTGAGCAAGATATCCCCTGTGCATCCACCAGCTCCCAGGGTAAAAGAAAAAGCCTCATTAAAAATAAAAGGCAGTATGTAATGAATTTCAAAGATTTTGTAACAACTGCAGATGCTGAGTCAAAGAAACCTCAGGGATACAAAACATTCAGTGATAAACAAATCTGTAGCTAATGACAGGTAAAAACTGCTAATCATATTGGGTAAGGCCAGAGGAACTGGATGGGATTTTCTATGAAACTAGTTAGTCACAGGAGAGCAGTCTCAAGAAGGAACCAATAGGAATTATTCACCCATGCTGGAAGGACTACCCTACAAAAGCTCATGTGAACCATTTCCTGCAGTTTCCTGTTTCATCCCTCTCAGAAGCACAACTGACACAGTCTGTTGTAAGTTGCAAGAGGTTTCAATCCTCCTTAGCAAAACCCCCTAACAGATGTTTGTAAACTTTTAAATACTGATCAGGTGAGTAAAACACACTGCCAGGCTGTGTCATTGCTGATTATTCTACATCACCCTGATCCAACACAGCACAACCCACAGCACTCAGCTGTGCTCCTTCAAACCAGAGTGTAACCCCCCAAGCAGCAACACAGGAACACCCAGACTGAAAACATTCTGATTTTCAGTACTTGGCTGCAAGGTTCAAACTTAGATTTCCAGGTTTAACCCAACTCTTTGCGTTAAAAAGATCTGAAGGGCAAAAAGCTTCCCTTTTACTGTCATAAAGTGATTTTGAACTATCAGTAGTGCAGCAACATAAAACAAACACTACATTCCAGCAAGGGTTCTGCAATGAATGCAAAGACAGACTGTACAAACCATCCTTGCGCAGCCATAGGACTGAGTTCCAAGTCTCACCTGCAGTAGTTCCCTTCTCACTCACAAAACCAGGGTAAGAAGAGTGGAATTTTTCCCATGACTCTGTATTTTATGTTTCCAAAGCAGATAAAAACCCATTTCTGGTCCAGTAGAACACAAACACCTTCCTCAATAAGTGCAGAATTTTTTCTGTCACTCATGAATAAAAAAGTAACAGTAAGAAGAAAAGCAATCAGTCTACCTCCAGGCACTTGAACACAATGTCGAAATGCTCCTTATGGATATGCACTGCAGCTGATCTGATCATTTGCTTGAAGGCTTCTCCAACAGCTACCCATGGTAGCTCAATTTCTTCTTCAGTCATAGGCCCCAGCTTCATAAGAATTAACTTCATAGCCTGCACAGGAAAAGAGTATATTGTGTTCTTACATCTAGAAAATAAATCTAGCAATCTCAAAACTAATTATTGCAAGGTATTGCTAAAACATTCCAGTGATCTCAATTCCTTCTAGAATGACTACAGAGAAAAAAAAAAAAAGGCTATCACCTAAAATCTGAAATATCAGCAAGAAGTGTGATTTCAGCATACAGGAATATTGAAAAGGAATTACTTAAAACAACCTTCCTGTATCCAAAAATATTCTTAGAAGGCTTTCAGACCCTACCAAATAATTACCAACATGCTTATCATCAAGGATTCACTGAGCTGAAGGAGAAAACACTCCTGGTTTCAGTGAGGACTGCCTAAGGCCCATTGCAGTAACAGCTAAAGCAGCAATCTTGTCTTTACCGTCTCTGCACAAGAGTGGAACATGTTTCGAACACCCTTGCACATCTCAAAAAGCAGCTGTCCTACACCTTCCACCTTTTCAGGGTGCTCTCCCAGGTCACGGAGCATTAAATTGAAGAGTTCATTTTTATCAGAAACCTACAAAACAGGAGATAAAAAAAATGTTATCTTCTATTCAGAGCTGCCAGATGGATAGAGACAATCAAAAGGCTCCACAGAAACCATGTTGTTCTCCTAGTCCTGCCTTCCTAGAACAGCTTAAACTCCTTATGTCTGTGACCACAAAAAGAAATTCAAAGAATAAATTTGATCAGCTATTCAGTCACTACAGCTCCCACAACCCCAGAATATACACAGGTCTGCCGAGGTCACTGCAGCTGAAATATATGTCATTTTTCTCATGATTTTAAACACATACATAAATGCACTGTTAAACTGGTCACAACTGAAACAAAAAAGTCCCTATCCTGATGAGAAAGAGACATGTATCAGCTGAACACAGAATCCAGTCATCCGAAACTAGAACCATACTTGAGAATACTGCAGACACTTCAGGTCCAATATTGTAAACACCTAAGTTTCCGAGGATTTGACTTAAAGATCAGAAATTTCCAAAAACAACCAATCAAATGAACATGCTTTATTAAGGTTTCTAACTTAGGACAAAACTGAGGATACTCAAACTTGCTAGCCAGTCTAAGGAATCCCGACTTTTGTATGTTTGACTAAAGAAAACCCAACTACTACCACTCCCTTTCCTTACTCCATGAAAGGCTGCTGTCTGATCTTGGCTGATCTGCCTGGGAATGTTAAGTACAGTGATCTTCAGGAGAGGAAAAACATCACAAGAATTTCAGTTCTATAAAGGCCTTTAGGTATTTGTGAAAAAGCCAACAGAAAAATTTGCATATACAAATTCAAGCCTCCCTTCTGCAGGATTACTTTACTATTTCTAGTCATTGTAGATACACCAATGACAGGCATTTAGTTCAATGTCTCTAAACAGCAAGTGCTAAGGCCTCTATTTGCTACTACTGATAAAGAATGCATGACATTCTCAGTATGAGAGAAGAAAACCCCAACAAAATGACAAAAAAATGACGACTCAGGACACACTGTATGCCAAGCTTTGTTAATCCTTCTCTGGAGAAAATCTAATATTGCATATTGAATCCAAAAACCACCTCAAAATAAAGATAGCACCAAAATACAAACATCCCACTTACCTTTCTCATTAGAAAGACAAAACTTTCAGCAGCAAAGTTTCTGATGTGCAGTTTGTGGTGAGCCAGCAGGGTGCTGTACAGGCTACAAAGAGACAAAATAATCCATTGTCTTAGGGGCAAAGCAAGAATTGCCATCAGCTGGTTAAAAAAATTGTTTCCACTTTACATGACTACTGTTTACAAACCCTAAGAACATGTCCTTCTAGAGAAGGCCAATACTTTTCCTCATCTAGATTCCTTTCCACTCACCCTGAAAAAAGAACAAGAGTTCTGCAAAAGAGGTCAAATGACAGTGCCAGGCAAATTAAGCCACAATCAGAAATACCCTTCAAATCTGCAGATCTACAAAGATTCAACTGTAGCATCAAGACTTTCAAGATATATGTTAAGCAGCAATAAGTGAAATGAAAGCTGAATTGCCAGATTTGTATTTCAGTTGAGCCAACAGCCTCTCCTGTACACTTAAAAGTTAAAGATTCAGTTTGCAAGGCTGATAAATATTTGCAGTTTGCTGGTATCAGTAACAGTGGCAGATGGCTCATCACAGGTTCATTGCAGAGGGAGTGGTGCCTCAGATTCTCTCAAATTGAGCAGATAATTTTTCAATATGTTCGACACCTTAGCCTGGGCTGAGGACGAAATCTGTAACCAGTTTCTCGCTCCATCTGTTCCAAACTGAAATTAGGAGGAAGAAACATGGAACCACTGTCTATGTTAAAAGAAAGAGCCCAGCTACATCAGCAATTTAAGACTGAACAAGTGGTCACACTGGGTCAGACCATGTGCTCAGTAATTCTACAGCAGCTGCCAAAAGCAGATACCTGGGAAAGGTTTAAAAACACAGCAAGCACATATGAAATCAGCTTTCAAGCACCTGCAGCTCAGGAACTCCCCAAGCCCAGAAGTCCCTGAATTTGATAACTCCCTGGAGTTTGGCCAGTCCCCCTCTGAGAAAAGCTGAGAAAACATGCTAAAAAGTATACTGAAACATTAAGCCATGTATTCATGTGGCATTTACATTTCTATGACATCTAGTAATTGCTGATCACGACAGACACTAAATATTGTTTTTACCTGTATATGTTGTGTATGTCCTTCACCATCAGTCTCCACAAGTACTTGTAGAGATAGGAAAGAGAAGTAAAAGCCCATTCTAACAGCTCTGTGTCCTGTGTATCCAATAACTTGGTGATGGCCAGGAAAAAGTCATGAAAGTGAGGATAGAAGTCAGCCTGAAGATCTCGAGCCAACTGCACCACTAGACTGTATTTCAGAAAATACACCAGTGTTAGGGCATTTCAAAAACAAACCAATAAAAACCTAGTCAAATATAAAGAAAGGCAGCATCACTTCTCACTTTCAAATAAAAAAAAAAAAAATCACTTATTAGGCAGCTGTGGATGGCAACAATCTTAAAATTTTCAAAAAACCAAGCAGGCAGCTTGGTCATTAATATCAAATGAAGCACATTAATATAACATCTGACATTCAGTAAGTACTCCAGCTAATTTATTTGCCATCTTACAACTATATGTTTTTTGAAGACTTAGAACCATAAAGCTCTACCAGAGAAATATGACCACTTTGGGTATCTCATTGCTTATTTTCCTTAGGCACAATAAAGATAATAAACACTTAAAACAAGATTCATGCTTACTTGTAATACCATCAAGGCTTATGACTACTTTTTGTGACCATATACTTACTTTAACAGGGGTTGGTAAGCAAGACTGCCTTCAACTTGCAAATGTGTCTTCAAGCTCTGCACAATAGCATTTTGGTAATAAACCAGCTGGTTGAAGGACTGGCATTTGTTGGCCACTTCATTGTAGAATTGCACTGTTCAAAGAACAAAAGAGAAGCCCTGAAAACTAGTCCAGTCTATATGGTAAGCATATAGAGTGCTACAGAATAACAGTGCTCCAGAGCCCAGTCCAAAAACCAGTCAGTAATCTCCTACTGGGCTCTGGATGAAGAAAAAACATATTTTAGCAGTCTAAGGAAAGCAAGAAACATGAGTATAAATAACGTACCAAAATGCCGAGTGAGGTTCAGTTCCTTCCATTTCCGCAGTCCTTCGAAAAAGTAGGTTTCAACCTCCTGCCAAAACAAAGGTGAAAAATAGCTACCAACCCTAATGAATGTGTCCTGTAAAGATGAGAGGCTCAAATTAAGACAACTATCAGGTGCCTTAAATATTTAAAGAATATTCTAATAAATCTCAATGACTAATTCCAATAGGTACTATGGAGTTTCCCTGAAAATAAGTCTTTCTTTCAATATTCAAAACACATTTGAAAATATTTTCTGGTGACAGGACTTGTTTACATAATTGCCTTTTATACCTCTGTTGACTGGCCTTGATAATCTAAGATGCTGAGCCATAGCTCACGCAGCACAATGCCTTGGGATTGTCTTTTGGCATCCTCTCAGCTATTGAGTGGGAAGCTCAGAGCAAGCCAGTAGGCCAGGTGGCAATAACCTGCAAAGCACTATAATCATAATGATGATTTATATGACACACAGAAATGCTGTGATCCATAGAGACACATGTTCATACTTTATACACATGCTGCCAGTATGTGGGTGTCAACAGGTCACAAGTGATGCGTCCCATGTAACAAGTGATAGAACAAGAGGAAATGGCCTGAAGTTGTGCTAGAAGAGGTTTAGGCTGGATATTAGGGAAAATTTCTTCACTGAAAGGGCGGTGAGGCAAAGAAGTGGTTGAATAATCATCCCTGGAAATATTCAAAAGATGCGTAGATGTGGCACTTAGGAACATGGTTTAATGATGAACTCAAAAGTGTTAGGTTAACAGTCAGACTCAATAATCTTAGAGATCTTTTCCAACTTATGATTTTCAAACTTCTGATTCTATTGCAACTACTCCGCACAAGCAAGTCTTTCAGAGTCTGGTCCTAGGACTGCTAAATGACACGGCAGCATCTTTTGTGTTCAGAAACAGGCCCACCAGCCACATGGAAGACAGGGTGGTACAGACAAAGTGCCTCAATGGCAATACTGAAAAGAAGGTAAAAAAGTAGAAGGGAACAAAGCATGAAATGAGGCTCCAGAAAAAGCAGTTCTTGAAGGAGGTCCTTTCCAATTTCCTCCTAAATAAATTTCTTAAGTGACACTTTCATAGAGTATGTTTACCTGTGATGTTATTTCAGAAAATAACCACAATTGCTACTCTCACCTCAGCATAGCTCCCAGTTCTGTCAATTCGATGAATAATATCAATATTAATGTTGCTTAGGCGCTCCGAAAAGGTAAGAAACTGCAAAAAAAAAAAAAAAAAGAGACACATTTCTTGCTCAATTCTGAGCACAGCTCCTCCAAATCTCTTTCGATAGCACACACACTGCAAACAGAAACCCCACTTCTAAAGGCGGGCTGCCAGATAATACCCGTCAATACCAGCCCTCGGTCAGGGCAAAACGCCCAGCAGCAGGACTGACCCTCTACCCCGCCCCCGCAAACCGGGGCTCGCAGCCCACGCGTCTGCACAACACGGTGACAGCGATGCACAGAAATCTACCTAGATTTGAGCAAACTGCCCCGCTCTCAGTCTTCCCGAAACAACGCCCCGCTGGGAAATAATTCACCGACGCTGTCCCGCTGTCGGGACCTTGCAGGGCTGAGCAGACCCTCAGATGCCGCCCACCCTCGCGACTCCGGCCGCGGTGCCGCTCCGGCAGCCGGGCACGACCGCCGAACTGACAGCGACGGCGGAAGCCTGAGCTCCGTTCCCCCGGCCAGCAGCCGCGGCCGGCGGGCGCTCACCCGGTGCGTGTTGCCCGACTTGTGGGCCGCGGGCTTGCTCTTCATGGCGGCGGCGGCCCCGCGGCGCGTCCCGCACGTGCGGCCCTAGGCGCCGGGCGCCGCCATGCCGGGCACGGGCTGCCGGGAGCAGGGCGGGGCCGCCGGCGGAAGGGGCGGGCGGTGCCGAGCGGGACCCGTGCCCCCGTCTCGCCTTGGCTGCGAGCTGTGGGCAGAGCAGCCGCGCTCGGCCGTCGTCTGTGCGCTCTGGTGTAGGGCGGCGGGCTGGGGCACCTCGGTACCGGGGGACGCTGCGACGGTGCGCTGGGAAGAGCAGTTTGTGCTATGGCGGGGCGGAGCGCAGCCCACCGCACAGCATTGACGGCTTGTCCCGAAACGGCCGGTGCCCAGCTCCCCGATCGTAGTAGTGATTTTTGTCAGGACCTCAGCAATTTAAACAAAAATGCCCATCGCAGACAAAGTACATGGAAACCAAGCCCTCGCACCAGAGGAAATGGTTACGGACTGGTCATTCCTTGCAGCACCACGGCTTGTGGGAGCCTCTGCCTGCGGCTGCAGTTGCAGGAGGGGAGGGACGCGTGAGCGCGGTGGGAGATGGGCCTGAGGCTGGCAGGAGCTCTGGTGCGGGCAGGTGTAGCACGGACAGCTCGGAACCGTGCGGCCCTCCGAGGCTGCGGCTTGCCCAGCGTGAGAATTCGGCCCTGCCGAGCCCGCCCGTCCTGCCTGCTGCAGGCGGCTCACGGCCATTCCAGAGACCAGGCTTGCAGGCTGCTCAGACGGGAAGACGTACAGGCGGATGGGAGCGCGGCTGAAGTTCACGAGCACGTAGAGACCCACAGCTTCGAACACCCAACAGGTTAAACACTGCCAGGTGCAGCTAGAAAAGTTGCCTACGGGCAGGCAGTAAGCCATTAACTTGATAGTCATCTGGACAGCTAGGGAAACGTGCTTGCTTCAGCACCTGTGGAGTTAGAGCTACTGAGACAACTTTAAACCTCGTTCTTCTGTTGTAGAAATAGAAAAGACTTATGGTGTTTACATTAGATGGGAAGAGAATAACTAATTAGGCATTTAAGTTTGAAAAGGTTGGCTTAAGTGATTTCAAGGCCGTATATCTCCATAGAAAGTGAAGACAAAAGCATGTTGCGAGGTCTAGATCCATAAGCACTTAAGCACCAATATGGATCTGTTTAAAAGCACAAATAACTCCAGAAGTGGTTAGTAAATTCACTTACGATGTCTCCTACCTATCATATACTTGTGGAAAACAGTCTACAAGATCCTTTTTTCCATTATGAATAGCATCTATAGCAGAGCTGTAGAACTTCATGGGATGCATGCACTACAAAATCACCCAAGGACATGAGCAAAATCTAACATTCATGTGCAGTAACAGGGAGAAGAGCTCAGGTGTGCTCTGACTGTGGCAGAAGTCATCATCAGCAAAAATAAAATACTTCAGAGGAAGTTTTTAAAAGGCTAAAAATGCTTGTTTTGTGTCTGCAAATTGGCAGTTTCTCAGAAGATTGAGATAGGGTAGACCTGCAGCTGCTGATTTGCCTGAGAGTTTCTGGTTGCAAGAGCTACTCATGGATTGCGTGTCAGCCAGCACTGAATACTGCATTTAGAGTTACATCTGAGTGAGCCTCAGGCTAATAGCCCAGGTATCAATACCACTATGGCCAGGGCAGTAGGTCTGGTGCCCCAGCTGGCAAGGTTCAGTGACCCAGAAGGGCCCTTCCCCACTTTTATATGAGCTGCAGCTATGTTAACAATATCTTTACTACATACGCTCCCCTCTGACTGCAATGCCTTAAGCCTCAGGACTTATTCTTTTTCTTTTCCAGTAAGAGATGAGGTTTTCCCAGCTCTGGGCAGGCCCCAGCTCCAGAACCATGTAATTATCTGATGGTCCCTGCCAGCAGTTCTCCTTCAGAAATTTATGCTACCGGCATTAAACATTACAAGCAGATGGCCTTCTGAAGAGTAATTGCCTATTGGTAGTAATACCTGAAGAGGTAAGTAGAGGAAACCTTTGTGAAATAGTATATGCATGTCTACCAAAGTAGTCACCAATTGAGATCTAACTTCTTCAAACACACATTGTGGGCTACAGCTACCAGTTCCTGACTCTAATCCATCAGCACTCCTGAAACAGGTCTGAGATTCTTATGTCTACTCCATTATATAACAAGATCATAGATGAGCAGAAACAACTGTGAATTAGACCTACCAACTTCCAATCTTGGATGCCCAAAGCTAGGTTGCTCAATCAATATTAAATACACTAAACAGTTATTTGAGCTGGTTGTGAGCCCAGAAGCCACACAGGTGGCATGCAGTGGCTGAGGTGGATGTGGCTGTAAACTACTGCATCACAGGAGCTTTTCAAAATCATCCTGTAGGGAGAAGCTGGCATGAGTTGAAGGCAGGTTATATAAGTGTATCATGTAGTTTGGTGTTTCTTTCAACTGAAGCAAATAGATTTATCATTTTTAAATTTGTCTGCAAAGTAAGATGAGTCCTTTGTAACACAACAATATATTTTCACTGCCAGTTTCCTCCTCAGCTTCTAGCTGGCATTTTGCCTTGCCTTGCAGCAGAAAACCCCACAAGATTATGTAGGATGTTGTTGAGAGCACTTCAAAATCAAAGCAGACAAGATACTGGAATCCTGTTCTGCAATGTGGTGGAACTGTCTGGCCACATTTTTTCTAATATGCCTGAAGCATAGAGATTCTGCAAATAATGCAACTCCAGGTCAATGCTAGCTGAGTCGTAGAGAGAATTTCATTGGGAGAAGGTGAAACCCTTAGGTTTGCTGATCAGACAGGGTTGGAACAAGGGGCTGGAATTTAGATCCCAGATTTTCTCTCTGCAATATCATAAATTTAGGGACTTTCCTCACAGAAAGGGGCCCTGACAACCTGTTTCAACCCTTGACACAGCTAGGCCAGTGACTCATCTATTTCAAGGCAGGATCCTGCTGCAGAGCTGAAATCGGGAGCTAGTACAGCTCCATCTCTTGAAGTAAACTGAACAGCACCAGAGCACAGGGACTGTCCATACCAATAGATCATTAATACAATCCCTGGCACAATTTTGCCACAATTCATGCCAGTTTTCTGCCCAGTGGGAACCCACACCTGGAATTTTTTTGGGCTTTGGCTTTCTGGTTTTTGTTTGGTTTTTTTTTGGTTGTTTTTTTTTTTTTTTTTGTGTTTTTATTGTTGCTGTTGGTTTGGTTTGCTTTTGGGGTTTTGTTTGTTTTGTTTTTGTTGAGGTTTTTTTTTTTTTTGGTGGAGAAGAAAGTCTTAGAAATGATTTGTGTTAAAAAGATAAAGAGATAAAGGGTCTGATTTCCCCACAGACCACTTGTGTACAGACAGCCCCTGGAGAGGAAGGGTTTGCTGTGGTGGCTACTGCTGTTGTTCCACATCTACTGCTCTGCCACAGCAGCAGAAGCAGAACTGGCTACAACCTTGTTGAAAGCAGCAGCAATTGAAGCAGCAGAAGGAGGATTCACAGGGGAATCATGGACCATGGAAAGAAAAATCAAAAGGCGGGATGAAGTCTTGTTCCCCGAAAGAGATATGAATGCTCTCCTGCATTTCAGGCTCACCATTTAAATGAGGGGCATTTGGATTTGACAGAAGCCATTTGGATTTCATGGCTGTCTGTCATGTGTCTGGGACTACTAACAGTCTGTTTACAGCATGCCATTCAGGGCAAAATAAGGCTAGGCTCACTGAAAGGAATGGTATGTTCCTGGCATTGAATAGAAGGTAATGTACAAAGCAATTGGTACTGTTCTTCATATCTCTGCATCCATCTCATTCATGCATTGAAAGTTAGGTATGTAGGTTTGATGTTTTGGCTAATTAATTTGCTGCTTTTTGTTTTCTTAATTGAAGCTTCAACTGTCGTAGTATTCATGCAGCTGTAACTTTGCTTTCAGGTTCCAATAGAGTCAGTACTGCCTTATCCGTTCCTGATCTCATAGATCCAGGAGACGTAGTGTACAAAAGCTGAAACACCAAAGAAAAGGCCTATAATCTCAGCTCTGCAATGTACTGTAAGAAAAAACATTTAAACATACATACCCTTAAGTTGAGACTTCTAGGAAGCAGTCTAATTTTGATGTGTACTGTTGAGTGAAATATTTGTGGGTACCTTAGAAAAGTGGAAGAACTTACACAACATCAAGAGACAAAACAGCCCTTCTTGGCACTTCCACTGTGTCATAAGCTGCTGGTATCAGCTGCTAGATTACAGGTTTATGAGAAATTTCCAATATTGGTCTATATAAAACAGAAAAAAAAAAAACAACAAAGCACCAAAAAATCAAACCATACCAACCTACCAACTAGCCAACCAACCAATGAACAAATCAACCAACCAAAAAAACACAAAAAAATTATTTTATTTTATTTTATTTTATTTTATTTTATTTTATTTTATTTCATTTCATTTCATTTTATTTTATTTCATTCCATTTCATTTCATTTTTTGATGCTTTAGAGATGTTGCTAACACTAAGAAAAAAAATAGGGCTGTCCCTTCTTATCATAAATTTAAGTAAGTTTTTGGACGCTCCTGCTGCTTTAAAACCAATTTCTGTATCTAGTTTATGATCAAATCAAATAGGAACCATTGAAAGAACTGATAAAACAAACATACTGAAATAGATCCCTGTATAAAAAGTGTGTAGGTGGAGACTGACACTTGACTAATAAAGGAAAAGGAAATGAGCCTCAACCTCCACATAAGAGAGAAAACCCGAAAGACTCTGAAGCAGATGAAGTCCTGGTAGCTTGAACTGGGCAAGCAGTTACCACAGGGGTGCAGTTCACCTCTCTGGCTATAGCTACTGGCTGCACAGAGAGCTATACTTCACCTGGTGTTCATAGCCAGTACAAGATCACTTGCAGGGTGCCCACCAGCATCTCTTTTGATGTGAGATGAAATGAGCCCCTTTCAAATGATGATCAGCTAATGGTACTGTACAGATACAGAGCATCTTCTCTACCAAGAGATGGAGTCCCTTAAATCCAGCTGCAGCCAAAATGCTTCTCCTCAACTGCCATTTACTGCTGCACCTCCTTGTGCATCACATCATTAACCAAGTTTGCAAACTGCTAACACTATCAAATGGTATTAACCTGACTGTGCAGAAGCTGTGGAGGCTTTATGATGCTAGATCAATACAATTTTTTTGCCTATTTAAAAAAGCATGTTAAAGTTATTGTTCCCCATTGCCTTAGCCCCAGATCCACATTTTCATCAAAGCCCACTCACTAGTCTATTTGAACACGTGCTAACACTGGATAACAATACACTAAAGCAACAGACATTAATTTTAAGAGTCTTAGTGTGCCTGGATTAATGAAATCCTCCTGCCATGGAGTTTGGTCTGCCATGCAAGAGGCCAAAAATCCTACAGTGTATCCCAGCAGCATCTTGGGAGAGGCCAAGGATACTGGCAGTGTTTCCGCTCTCCAGAAAGAAACAGGGATTTGCTATTTGAAATGTCCAGATAGCATCAGAAATAGGTGTAACAAATCTCACATTATAGAGGAAAACAGAAGAAATAAACCAAGCCAAAGTCAACAGATGCAGATGGTTGGACCTGAGGGAAAAACCTCCTTCCTTATCTACTTTTGGTGATGGATGTTGCTTTGAGGATGTCTGACAAGCAAAGAAATTAAACACATAGAGCTGGTGTAAATATGCATAACTGCTTTCAAACATTTCCAAGCAATGTATGCATCTGTGTGATCTCAGCATGGGCAGCCTTGCCAGAGTGTAAAGTAGAACTGAAGACGATCAAAAAGGGGTTTAAAAGAGAGGCAAAGCAGTCAGTTCCTATAGACATTAAAAAATTGGAAGAACAAAGTGGATAGGAAACAGCAATTTTGGGGGAAATGTCTCATGAGACTGTGGGTCCAAAAAGAAGGGCATTCTTGCAGAAGTGTGAGAGCAAGGAGGAAGAGAAAGTTTCTTAATATGAAGAGATGGGGGTGGAGATGAAAGGATTGAGGGAGCACAGGGTTAGCAGTAGCAATTACAAAGAAGGATGGGAGGCAGATAATAAGGGAGATGTCAGAACTGGTGATAGACACTCTGGATTATGAATGGAAAAATAAATCAAAATAATCAAAAAGCTAGTTAGGTCACTGGGGCAGTGGCAGGCAACATTTTTCAGAGTATTTTGAAGTGGCAGAGTTAGGCTCATTTCCAGAGGCTCACTCTGTAGAAAATGCAAAGAGACGGGCTCCTCCAGGGAGCATATCAAAGCAACAGTTTCTTTCTGCAGAGCCCATCCCTCTCCTTCAGTAGGGAGCCAAACTGCATAACCAAAGTACCTACATGGTACCCCTAAACAAACATGTATCAAAATAGCATCAACTAGAACATGTGATCTGAGGTAGTTTGAATAGATGGTAGTGAAAAAAAAAAAAAAAAGAGGGAAACAACAGAAACAAAATACAGAAGTTCAAAAAAATTTACTCAGAAAAAAAATCAATTTTTTGTTCATCATTCTGGTGAACATTTGACAGCCCTTTCTCATACATTAACTGCAAGTAAGCAAACTAGTTGAATTGTAATTCTGTTGATGCAGAATTGAACACCTTAAATAAACAAAAGATCCCAAAGCCATGGGAATAAAGTTCAAACATGTAACTTATTTATCCATTTGAGTTAAAGAAGTAAAATCTGTACCACAATTTTATTCCCATACTAATTGTTCTCATGAGCAAGTATTTATGTATGCTACATCTCACTGCATGGACAGTCCATAAATAAATTTTGAAATTTGTTCCTTTAGATGAAAGAGGAGAATTCTCCAGCAAATCCATTATGGACTCCTAATCATTCAGATTTAAATGTTCGGTAGTCAAGGTTAACTTAAGTACTTCCTTCAATCCTGGAGCACTCACTATTGATTTTAAAAGGTGTGTTGGTGTTAGTGAGTTACACAATATAAAGTTCCCTTCTCAAGACCATTAATTACATTTAAATTATTTTTCTTGCAAACTACATTCATTTGAATTTCAGTGGAATGTGAACATAGAAAAAACAAACAACTAAGAAGGTGTCATTCAAAATGTCGACACAAACCATGACTTTTATGACTCTTTGGCTCTTTTCTCCTTGATCTCTTTCTTTGCAAGTCACTTTCTGTCCTTGTGTCCCAGACATGCTAAGCATGAGAGGACAAACACTTCAAGCAAAAGTTGTTACACTGAAAGACTTCCTAATGATTAGGGTCTGAAGCAAAGACCTTTCCCAATTCTACACCTCTTCAAATATAGGATTTGGATAGGATAAGAATTGGAAATACTACAGACATTGAATTAGGGAACCAGGATTCTTGAAATATTTAATTTTTTATGTTTATGGTGGTTTTTTAAGACCTAAGACACTTTGCAAGTATCATTGCATCCTTGTTATTGCCCTCAAACAGAACACAGTCTGTGCAAGAGGCACTTCTATAAAATAACTACTGGAAAAAAGTTACACAAGGATGCTTGGAAATGTACCCTAGTGATATTATTTGAAATAAAGAGGTAACAATTATGGGACATCTCTGTAAAAGAAAATTCCTATGCTTAAAATACATGTGCCAGGTGACTATTTCTAAGAAACTCATCCAAATTTCACAAGGAATATTGATGATGATGCTGTTCCTCTGAATATCTTTTCAGGGTAATTATGTCATGTCCAAACACTATTAAAAGAAAAAGGGCTGACAGAAAAAGTAACTAAAAAGAAAGCTAAGAAAACCACTAAACAGGATTGTGAGAGATTGAGACATCTGGCCTGGTTTTGTCTGGGATAGTTAATTTTATTTTAGTATCTGGTACAGTACTGCATTTTGAATGTAGTATAAAATGAGTGTTGATAACACACTGATATTTTTATTGTTGCTAAGTTGTGCTTACCCTAAGCCAAGACAGTTTCCCATGCCAGTGAACAGGTGCACAAGAAACTGGGAGGGAGCATGGTCAGGACAGCTGATCTGAACTAGCCAAAGGTATATTCCATACCACAGAGCATCATTCCCAGTATATAAATTGAGAGGAGTTGGCCAGGAGATGCTAATTGCTGCTCTGATGTGGGCTGGGTATCAGTCAATAGGTGGTGAGAAATTGTATTGTGCATTGCTTGTTTCTTTTGGGTTCCTGCCACTCCCTTTAATTAAAATTATTAGTATTGTCATTATTATAAATATTATGACTATAATTTATTTTTTTAAACTTATTAAACTGCTCTTATCTCAACCTACGAGTTTTACTTTTTTTTTTCCCATTTCCCTTCTTCACTGCAAGGTGGGGGACAGGCAGTGTTTGAGTGGCTGCGTGGTGCTCAGCTGCTGGCTGGGATTAAACCACAACAGGAGCATTAAACCAGGAGAAGCAAATCCAGTGATGGTGGTAGTAAGGCAACTAGCTATACTATGCCCAGCAATTCAAAACAGCAGTGTTTGGAAAAGCACAGCAAGTAGAGGAGATTAGGGTGTATTCAAATGCCCTAACTGATGTTCAGAAATATGAAACACCATCAGCGGTGAGCTTCCTTTATACCACAATGCAACAGGCTTCTCAAAGTGACAAGTGATGCTGTATAGAAAGCAGTTGCTGCAATTAAAATCTTCCAAAAGTAAAAGAAGTGCATTTTTACTTGAAGTACTGCATTGTGAGAACAATCATACAGTCTAATTAGGAGTAAATGATTAATTTTGAGATGTTATTCCTAAAAATAAATGTGACATCAAGGATATTTAAGTGGTAGCTCCATGAACAGAGGAGTAAATGGAATCTAGGTCCTCATATCATTGTGTCTTAGTGTTGGTTGGCTTGTGAATTTAAGAAGATGGGAAGCTTTGCCTGCAGTTTTGTGTTTTTAAGGTCTTTCTCTCAAATGGTTTCACCATTCCCCTAACAGAGGTTCAGCTCCTGCAGCAGTGTTTCTTTCAATGGGAACATTTACGGGATCCTGCATTTTTTCCCGTCTATTTCAATGCAACTGGTAGCTCCTTAATCTTTCTGAGTCCCCAGTCTCTCTAGATTTGGTGATGGTGCACTGTGGTCATTGCATGAAATGCAAACACCTTCCACATGCATACCTGTATATATATATATATATATGCACAGGGCTTGATCCCACATCCCTGATTTCCTAACAAATAATCCATTTTCACAGATTTTGTTTTGAAATGATTTTGTTTGTTTTCACCAACAGCCAGCTATTTTCTGTCAAGGTTTCCGAACTGATCCCTGTGTAAGCAGCAGAGAACAATGGTCAGTCCTGGCATACACAGGAATAAAATTGACCATGAACTGTTCTTGAGCTGCAAACTCAGCTCAGATGGTGTAGGTACAGCTGAACCCCACACAGTATGAAATGAAGCAAAGAATTACTGGAATTTGGAGAGCTCCCAGGCTGCCCAAGCAAAATGTAAAGGGTCTCGCATCACCACTGAACAGTGGTCACCAGGCCTCTAGTGCTCTCCTCCCTCACTTACAGTTGTTTTTTGCCCATGCCCACATTTGCCTACAAGCAGAATAATCCCTCAAAGTCTATTATCACAACGTAGTTCAGAGAGATGGGCAGTATCTCTCCAAGTTCAGGGCTCAATATATTTGTCTCTTCCACAGGAGAAAATACATCTGATTGATCGCCCAATGCAGTGGCTCATCCATGTGAAAAATAACAGGAAGGGAATGTCCTTCCCTACAGACTTCTAATAGTACCAGTAGAGCTGTGAGTGGAAAAGAGCCCAATACAATCACCGGAAGGAACCATTTGGAATCCATAGGCAGTCTGGGGTTTGTTAGGTCAGATCCATGGCCTTTTTAATTTGAGGGTGATGGAGAGATGTGAATCTTACCCCTCTTGCTATTAAACACTGAATCTCACTGATGTCTCAGTAGATCTTACAAAAACAGTCACAGCAGTGGTGAGATGAGATGCCACATAAGGCCCAGTGGAGATGGGGCAAAAGTGTTACAAGAAGAAAGTGAAGGACACTCTGAGTTTGGAAGCCATTTACATATCTATTGTAGCAATGAGAAAAAGCAAATACTTGCAGTTCTGTCTCTGTTACACAGCACAAACCAATAGAGTTAATTTGGTTCCCTGTGTGAAAACATTTAGTCCTGTTCTCCAGGTTCACTTGCTGTGATTTAGAACCATACAGATTTGCTGCTTGTTCCAAAAACGGAAACATCCACATTGGAGGAGCCAGCCTTTCATGCCATATTGATCATGATGACATTTGAAAGACAATTTGCTTAACACTACTGGTAAAAGAAGCAAGGATGCCAAGTGAAACCAGAGTGATGTGCATTTCCTCATAGCTGCTTGTGTTTCACTTAAGAAACATGATTTGTTTTCCAGTACGTGTTATCACTTCCTGTGTTTACATTATGTCAAAAATTATAAAGAAGCCGAATCAAAATTGTATTAATACTGTGTAATTAATACTTTAAACGCATGTTATTGTTTGAATGGTTTGAGCAACATAATTCGTGAAGGAGTGCAAACAAAGGACACTGACCATGAAGCTCTGAGCAGCACAAGCTGTGGGTCTGGGCCAGAGCCTGTTTATATCCTTCCTGAAAAAAAAGGGATCATGTTTTTTGACAACAAATACTTTTTTTTTTTTTTTTTTGACAACACCAGCTCATTGCATTGAGTGGGGATGTGCTGGTTTTGATTGAAGCTTTGCTTGGAAGGTTTATCATCTTTCACTTTGTCAGAAGTTGATTTAGGGCAAAAAGTTTAGATGATCAATAAATCAGTAGCCTAACTGGTAGGTGTAGAGCATAAGTTTCTTTCTCAGTCTTCCTCAGCAGGATGTCTGGAAGCTCTTACTCATTGTATAAGTAATTAGAGAGTAATTGGGCTACGGAGACTGATGCCCTAAACTGCTGTGGTGAAATTAGGACATGCCACTTGCACACCATGGCCATCTTCTGTCTCTTCAAGGACATTTAGACTCCCAGATAGGCATCTAGACACCAGACAAAAACAGACATGATTTCACAGCTCAGCTTAATAATCCTGCCAGACCAGACTTCCACCTGCTCCCCCCTCTTCCAATATGCACTCAGAAATAACTCCAAAAGGCCTGCAATTCCAGACCTTCCAAGCAGAGAGAAGTGTTCCATCCTCTGTGCTTGGCTGTCAGTTATCTGGTCATTTTCATTTCTGTCTAGATACAGAAGGCTGCTGAAAACCATGTCTCAAAATGGTCAGATGCTGGCAGTTCAGAGCACCTTGAGCTGAACCCAGAGCACTTGCAGCAGACTACTTCCAGCTTATCCAGCTGTGGATAAGAGCCAGAAGAGGTTGGGCAGGAAGGAAAATTATTCTACCTTCCATGAAGGCAAACAGGATAATTTTTAATCCTCAAGGTGGTTCTGACTTTTACTAGTTAATTACCTCCAGCATAGCACTTTGCCAATGTACAGCTCAAGATGGAAAGCTACTGTGCAAAGCTTCTAAACTCTGCCACAACGTGTGCTGTGTGTGGCTGCACTGATGTCAAGCACATCTGAGTCAGCTTTGGCGTCCTTTCATCTTCATTCCCCGTCTAGGGCTGCTAATATATGGCAAATACGGTATTTGCTGTCAGTCCTGTGTGTACTGCTGGCTGTAGAAATAGGCACATCTCCACCACTTGACATGCATGACCTTAAAATCACACAGATGTTTTTTATGTATTCCCCTCTGGGTAAGGCGTGTGAAGCTCCATTTGTGATATTCCTGTGCACTTTGACTCCTGAACTTGAAGACAGTTAGCAAAACTTCTGTGAGCACAGTGCAGGTAACAGGGTTTCCCTGTTGCACAACTGCAGTGTTCAGCGACTCGTCTTGGTAAATCTGATTCAGTGAGTTTCCTTCCAGATTGCGCAACTCATGGAAATGTATATGTATTAAACGATATTTTCACCTCAGCCCTTTGGGGAGATGGTGGAATATGCTAATGAGCGAGGGTAGGTTGCCCATCCTGGGGCATGTCTTCCCTCCAGAAGCTCTGGACCGCGACCCAGGTTTGGGGTATACCAGCGTTCAGGCGTGGCTGTGCCGTGGCGCAGTCCCGCAGCCCGGAGGCGCGGGGCGGGCTGCCCCGGCTCGGGATCGCCGCCCCTTCTCGCTCCGCGGGGGCGCTCAGCGCCGCGGGGAGGAGCGGGCACCGGGGCCGTATAAGGCCCGCCCGCCGTCCCGGCTGCGGCACTCGCACTGCGGCTCCCGGCGCAGCCCGCTCCGCCCCGGGACCGCGGCGGGGACCTGCGCGGGCCGCTCCGCAGCGCACCTGTCCCGGCCGCGGACACCGCAGCGCACCTGTCCCGGCCGCGGACACCGCAGCGCACCTGTCCCGGCCGCGGACACCGCAGCGCACCTTTTTCCTTCTGTCCCGCTGCTGTTACCGCACCGCATCTGCCCCGGCTCCGGCGGAGGGCATATCCCCGGGGCCCGTTCCCATCTGCTTCCTCCTGCTTATGCCATTCCGTGACAGCGGAGGCATCAGTAGTCCCTCTGATTTTGGGGAAGATCCTTGGTTCCAAGAGTGAGTTCCTCGGGTAGAATGGGGCGCTTCACTGTGTGGGACTATGTGGTCTTTGCGGCTATGCTGCTCATCTCAGCCATCATTGGCATCTACTACGCCTTCGTGGGAGGTGGGCAGAAGACATCAAAGGACTTCCTCATGGCAGGCCGCAGCATGAATGCCCTCCCGGTTGCACTCTCCCTCACCGCCAGCTTCATGTCAGCTGTCACCGTGCTGGGCACCCCTGCTGAGATCTATCGCTATGGTGCCATCTTCTGCGTCTTTGCCATCACCTATGGCCTGGTGGTGCTGTGCAGTGCTGAGATCTTCCTGCCCGTCTTCTACAAGCTGGGCATTACCAGCACCTACGAGGTAAAGTAGAGTGGAAAGAATCCCTGTGCAGCTTTTAGGGAGCTGGGTGGGCTTCTCATGCATACCTTCTATGTGTCTGCCCTCCACCTTCTCTTCCCCCAAATTCCCTGCACTCTGGGCTGTTCTATGTCACCACACGCCTGAGAGCAGGCTGCAGCCCTGTCTGTCCCCAAGTCTGCCCACACTGTCTCTGCAGGCAGGTGATGCTCAACCCTGCTGCCTTAGCTCAGGATCTTTGTGTCATACCAGATTTATTTCCTCATGCCAGATACTCAGTTCAGTAGGTGGAATAATCCTAATGCACCTTGGGTGGTGACATGTCATTAATCATTTGTAATTAATCTAGCCAAATCAGAGCACAAAAGCATCTACTGTAGGAACCAGAGTTATCACATCACATCATGCTCCCTCCAAATTGGTTTCTAAGCTTAGGTGCAACCACAAAAGTCACTCTTTGGCAGAGGATGTATTTGTGCTGTTCCTAGAGATTTTGAAGAAACCCTTTGTCACCTGAGGCTGTTTACACTACTGAATGTCTTCTCCCTCATGATTATACAAGGAGGTCAGCAAATGCTCTGTGTCTGTGAAAGTTTTCATACTTCCACCAAAATAAGGCTGAGCTGGTTTTCAGCACAGCATGGAAGTTAAAGCTATAACCATCAGCACAGACACAGCTGGGGTAGTGGGATAATCACAGGTTGAGTCTGACAGTTTTGGGATGGGGAAGCATCTGGTCACCGCTTTCTTCTGATTCAAAATGTCCCCGCAGCCCATTTATCTTCCTGCATGGAGATAGTTCCTAGCTGCAGATTTGGAAGCAAACTGCTCATTTTGCAAAAGACTTCAGGAAAGGAGAATCAGTGCAGGTGAAAGTCCTTGACTGGCTAACTTTGGTCTTTAACATTTTATTACACAGTGCATTGCAGCACTGGAGGCTGAAAACAAGATTTCTGTTAGTGAATTTAGATAAGAATTCACCAACAGAAATCTCTGGTGTCTTCCAGTGTATTTTAATCTCCTAATCTTTGGACTATCATGATGATGTTTAAATAGGGTTCTTTTAAGTAGAGGCTTATGATCATAACTGGAAAGTCACTGATTATCTTGGTGTTGAATCAGTAATGCACCTATAAAAGATACATCTTCTGTTTCTGGGCAGAGTTCAGATCTTTAACAACCTTTTCTGTCTGTCCAGGGGTTCAAGACTGCTTCCTTGTATGGACATGCTCACAGATCACATTTTAAATGCTCGGTTTGTGAGTGAGCCCTTTGAGATGCTTCAGTGTTTATCTGTGTTGATTGAACAGATTCATCAGGCAAATGAGATTTCTTTTGTACAACCACACACCAAGAGGTTTTCTAGGACAGACAGTGGTAAGAAATCTGCTCTACAGCATGGCAGAATAATTTAGAGGTTGTGCTGTTCCAAGCTTGATAGAAAAGTGAGGGTTCCTGTTTCACAAAAGGCTAAATTTTGACATCTATAGAATATGGCAGTCTGCCTTGGGCAGTGCAGAAGATGAGCTTATCATGGGGAGAAGCTGCTGACCACTGAAAATCTTTTGCCTTCTCTTGCAGCAGTTCAGATGGACACACATAATGCTAGAGTTTCCACACTGACTAAGATGTAGGAATAGTCACAATATTTTCTTTTTCTCTCTGATTTCACAAAATTAGTGGGTTCTATTTTTTGGCTGCCATGTCATTGTCAACTCTTAGGTTTCCCTGTGCAGAGTCAAGAGTTGGACTTGATAATTCTTGTGTATCTTTATTCCTTTCAACTCAGCATATTTAGTGATTCTGTGATAATATTCTAGTCTTTTCTGTAGACACCATTGAATAGTGACTAGCTTATGTCTGCTTCCCTTGTTTGTGTGTTATTACCCACTGGTGAGGTCTGTAAAGAAAACCAAGTTGAAAATGATATCAAACAAGGGAACTCCAGGACTTTTGGCCATACACGAAAATGTAAAAACTATACTCTGCTCTTTCTATATTGCTTATCATTTCATTCTAGTCCCATCAATTTCAATATAAGCATTTGTTTTTTCTTCTTTTTTGCAGTATTTAGAACTCCGATTTAATAAATACCTACGCCTCTGTGGAACGGTTCTTTTCATAATACAAACGGCAAGTATACTTCAAAGCTGTTCTGTGGTCCTTGGGGCTGCCAGAATTATTTGGTTGGGTGTAACTGGCTGTTTTTTCTGAGCAGCTGATTAGGTTACACAGTGCCTGGGTGGCTGGGAGCAGGAGAAACACAGCTCTTTCTGCTGCACAGCAATGAGGTGGGGAGCAGGTGCTGGGCTACCTGCCTCCTGGGTCTCTGTGGGCACTGCTGAATATCCAGAGCAGTCACTTGACATCAGCACCGTGCCTTCACTACAGGATAGCAGTGTGAAAAGCAGGCAGCCATTCGCTTGCCTGCTGTAGAAACCCACAATGAGTTCAAAATGCAAACATGCACCAATTATCTCCAGCGGCAGTTTTCATCCTCTGCTCTGTGTATTCTTGGAGTCTAATTCTCAAGGGTCAATGAGAGGTGACAAAAAAGGCTGTCAGGAGCTGTCATTTACTTACTGCACAGGGGTTTGCACCACCACTGAAAAAACCCTAGGTGTCTGCAAAATGAGAATTAGAAGATTACTGCCCTGGGGAATGTTAAACTAAAGCAATCTCTTAAATTATTGTTGGTACAGTTTTCTGTATCTGGCCCTTTCAAAGAGTCAGGAGGTGACCACACCTTCTAAATGTCAGGGAGCATATGTCAAAAGCACCAGAACAAAAATGTGTGCTTTTCACAGTTTTGAAGTGTCCTTTTGGGTAATTCAAAGTAAGAATGACTATGCAATCAGAAAACTTTTTAAGGTACATGCTTGGTTTTTTCCATTTTTGTATTTTTTAAGGCACATCAGAAGTCACAGGGAAATCACACTTACACCAGTAAGATAGTTCCCAATGCACTGCTCATTACTGATTTGAGCAGTGCTACTTAGCTGGCTTTTACACAAGCTCATGGAAAAAGTAGAGTGCTGGCATGTGTGAAATATGACACTGTTTCACCAGCACTATGAAGACATCACAGTTGCGTAAGTTGGAAGAGCTAAGCATAATCTTTGCCTCAAAGATGAGAAAAATAGTTTTCTATGCAACTTAAATACATGCTCAAAAAAAATTAACCAAATATCTATATGTGGCTTTCTCTGCCAAGCATTTACAATTTAACCTGAATAAATTAAATACTAGTGAGGAAAGAAAACCTCCTAAGATTTTAATGGTGCAATTTTAACTGTTCTGTGAATATTAATACTTAAAATAAGGTAAAGAAAAGGATTTATAATAGTGCAACCAAAAAAACCCTACTGAAGAAGCAGAAAGATTGTATCAGTCCTATTTAAATTGACACAAAAATGTGATCATAGGTGTGACAAATTTTAATTTCTGATGATTCAAGGCTTCTGGCACTTATTCACTGTGAATGAGAAAGCCACAAGTTCTCATGCTAAATCCCTTGAATTAAAAGGCTCGAAGAAGTATGACTTTGACTGATGGACAATTAGAAGCAAAAAGAATTAACTTGATGATTGCATCCGAAACATTGCAGTCAACAGCTAAATATTCTGATGGAAACCAGTAATGAGTGCTGTATGTACTAGAACCAATACTATTTAATACCTTAATGAATGACATAGATAGTGAGAATGAGTTCACCCTCAGCAAGTTTGTGGATGACACCATCCTCAGTGGTGGAGCTGATTTGCTAAAGGGAAAGGACACCATCCAGAGGGACTTTGACAGACTTGAGGAGTGGCCCCATAAAATTCAACAAACCCGTGTGCAAGGTCCTGCACATGGATTGGGGCAATCACAAATATCAGTATAGACTGAAGGATGAACTGATTGGGAGCAGCCTTGCAGAGGAGATCTTCGAGATACTGGTGGATGAAAAGTTTGACCGAGTCAGAAAGTCTGGTCACAGCCCAGAAAGCCAATTCTGTCCTTCACCAAAAGAAGTGCAGCTAGTGGTTAAAGGAGGCAATTCTCCCTGTCTACTCCACTCTTGTGCAACCCCACCTGAAGTACTGCATCTGCCTGTAGGGTTCCCAGCACAAGAAAGGCATGAACCTCTTGGAGAGGGTCCAGAGGATGACCACAAAAATGGTCTTGGGGGTGGAACTCCTCTCCTGTGAAGAAAAGCTGAGAAAGATGGGATTAATTGTTAAACTTGAAGAGAAGGCTGTTGAGAGACCTTATTGCAGCCTTTCAAAGGGAGCTTATGATAGAGGTGGAGAGAGGCTTTTTACCAAGGCCTATAGTGGCAGGACAAAGGATAATAGTTTTAAACTGAAAGAAGGTAGATTTTGAGTGGAAAAAAAGAAGAATATGTTTGCAACAAGGATAGTGGGATACTGGACCAGGTAGTCTGGAGAAGAGGTGCAATGGCCCAGCCCTGGAAGTGTTCAAAGTCAGGCTGGATGGGGCTCTGAGCAATTTGATCTAGTGAAAGGTGTGCCTGTACATGGCAAGGGCATTGGACTAGATGTTCTTTAAAGGACCATTCCCTGATTCTATGATTCTGTTTCCGCAGCGCATGCTGACAGTCACTGTATGAACACCAAGTCAAACATTGACTGGGCCAGATAGGTGTCAGGAGCGGGCTGGGACATGGTATAGGTAGTTCTAGGAGATATTCACCAGGAACTAATCAGGATTGGCAGCTTTCTTGTAATGCAAGCCATATATGAAAATCTAGAGAGGACTTACGGCACTGAGAGAAACAAGCATGTACACACAGTGTCAGGCTGTAGCACAGAGGTAGGAATAACTATTTCCCCAGTTGCCCCCCTATCCTTTCTGGCATGTTCTCCTAGCAGGTGTGTTAGGTTAGGCTGGGTGAAGCAGCTTCTCCACACTAGTCTCATACAGCTAGAGAGCTGCTCACTCCCGTTACCACTTGGCCTTGTCCCAGCATAGCCACTGGCCATGTGCTAGAGCTCCACCTCAGGGACTGACTTTGATCTGCTCAAAAGCCATGGCAGGTAATTCAGTGGTTAGCAATCCTGCTCCGGTTTGCCATCTGTGCCTGGGGTGGGCACTTGCAGGAAGGAGAGAAGCTGGCTGAATCCTGGATGACATCTGATTCTGCTGTTTTTCCATGCCCAAATTTCATCCCTGTAAATCAGAAAGTCAGAAGAGTCCAGCCATGGAAAGCTGATGCACATCAGCTCACGACCTATTGGTGATCCAGATGCTTTGAATCAAGATCACTGATCTTCACAGAAGTTATCATCAAATTGGAAGCTGTATTCTCCTGACCCATGTCACAGCTGAACTTGTGGCAGTAATAGCAGTGATAAAGAAGCAAAGAGGATTTAAAACCATACACAAAGAAATTGAGGATATCAGTGTATGAATCCCATTGTGCCCACAAAGGTAGATGGAGTAGCTCCTTGATTTGTCTGTATCTTTACTGTGGTTGAAAGTGTAATAATGTATGGCTTTGTTTTACAGGCTGAAGGTTACAATCCTTGTAACTATCAATAACGACTAGCTAATGTCATATTTTGTGTTCTTACTGGTGTGAATTCTAGCTGTATACTGAAAGGCATATTGATCTTGAGACTGAGAAAATGATAATAGATTCCTTGACAAACCATGTGTAAACCTCATTAACTTCCTTTTGTTCTTGTTTCCCTTGCAGTTTTAAAGGAATAGAATAAGTTAATTATAAAAACCAGGAGAAGATAAAGATGGATCTTATGTTTAAGAGTCCCTGGTATTTGTTTTAAGAACATTCGGCTGTGAGACTGTAGAGTTTAATAGCCTCAGACATTTGTCTTCTAATTGGAATTATTTGTCAACAGTTATAAATTTAGGAAATACACACTACATAGATGCTTGAAAATAAATAATCTTAGAAAGTTATCACCTTTCCAAGAATTTATATTTATTTTGATCTTTCTTTTTTTTTCCCCCCTGCTTTAGACTTTATACACTGGTATTGTCATTTATGCTCCAGCTTTAGCACTAAATCAAGGTAAAATGAGTATACTATAACTGTTCCTCTACTGATATAATTTTTTCTGCATATAGTATTGGTATGGTGGGGTTTTTTTTGTAATGCAACAGCTAAAAATACAGCTCAGGGCTTGATTGTGAAGTCTTTTAGTGGGAACTCTGTAATCCTAGTCCCTTAATCCATGCCTGTAAGGAATTACAGAAGAGGTTTATGGGAACACTGGCTCTCATTTATTCTACCTCTGATGCAATACCTGTAGATAATGGCTTATTCAGAAAAGTTGAGAAGGCTTAAGTAAATTTTAAGGCAATGCAGGCACTAAAGACAAATTTAATTCCTCTGGTTAAGTGCTATTCTTCAAGACGAGAGCAAAGCAAAAGTTCTGTAAATATGATTTTGGGTTGCCTGGCACTTTTTCATAGGGTCTGTCCTTTTAGCAGGAAAACCAAATCAACAACAAAGAGATTGTTAACCTAAGATGTTTATTGTGATATTTACGAAGTTAAATATTTCCATTTTCTACTTCACAATGACTCTTTGATTTGCAAATGAGCCACATTCATTTCTAAAAGGGCAAAATCTTTTCTACGAAGCCAAATTAAACTTTTAATCTGACACCATTAATTTTGTTAATTTGGCAAGAAAAGGGAATAACAAAATGCAAATAAAAAATGAATCATTTTGGCTAGGATCAAGTCACAGTTGTTCTGCTCATTAAATGGTTTTTTTGCCCTGTTCATTGAAGAAAAAGGAGGAAAAATCCCAACAGTCTCTCTACTGGTTTCCTCCAGTGTAGAAGTCCCACAGGTTTTGTGTCTTTGATATTTATATTTGCATTGCAAATACATGCTAAATGAAGCTATGACTTAGCCAGCTCCTATTTAGAGTAGCTTATGTATTTCACTAGTTTTGTTTCCATGTTTCTCATTAGCCTGAGCTCTCTGTCAGGGAGCCCCCAATGCTCTGCCTGGCAGCAGGTGAGCATGCCAAGCTGGGGCAGTGACAGCCTGTATGTCAGCCACAGCACAGTGTTGTACAGCAGGAACATGTAATCCTTAAGAGAAGAATAGAATAAAGGCTTTTACTCTGACGCATTTCTTCCAGACAGTGCTTGAACAACTTTTCTCTGTGGAGAACCCCCATGCTGTTTACTTGCTTAAATCCCTGCCTAAGGGCTTGGTAGCAGCTACACAGGTGTTTCAAGGAAGGACACGTATTCTAAAACCTTCTTGAGTTGGGCCATATTGCATGTGTTGTTTAGAAGTGTTCACATTAAAGGCAATAGCTTCCTGGATTGTGAAATAAATCTCAACTTTTTAGCAGTTTCCAAATCTGTAACAACTGTTTCAGTTTTAGAACTAGTTAGGGTAAACCCCATGGTTTAGACACACTAATCTTTTCACTGCCATTTATACCTCCTATTTTTGCATTTAATTTATTTCTATCTTTTTCCAAAAATTGTCCCTAGTGTTTTGTGTTTTGTCCCCAGTGCCTCATTCATACTGGTGCTATTTCCCTCTCTTTCAGTCACTGGCTTCGACTTATGGGGTGCAGTGGTGGCAACTGGCGTGGTCTGCACATTCTACTGCACACTGGTATGTGGGCCCTTCAGTTAAGAAGGGTTCCTTTCACCGCTCACATCAAAAATGGAATTTATTAAAAGAAGAGTAATAATCAGGTTACTCTGTGGAATTACATTTTACAGGTGTAGCCACAAGACCATATTTATTCAGGGACCTCTCTGAATGCATAGGCAGCCTCTATGCAACTGAAATCTTTTTTTGTTATGATACATTCAAACTTCTGTTGTTTCTGAAAGAATAGCAAAAAAGGTAGATTTCCCTTTCTACAAATTCTCCTGTGAGTCTTCTTGTGATCTAGTTGGGTTTTGCTGTACAATTTGTCAAACACCGCAACTGTAACAGTCTTGTGTGTTATTGAATAGACTGAAAACAGCATGCCACATGAGGAGAATGGTCTTTAATTTAGTGTTAATTGACCAAGTGTCTAGATGAAATGTTGAAATGGAATGTCAGTGACAAATTTATTTACATATGGTGGATTAAATAATGTTTATTTTTATTCAGATGACTGGTATACCTTCTGGAGCTAGTGGTACTTACTTATATAAAATGAGCACTGTCTGAAAATCGATCTTTTGGTACAAACTTCTGAATCAGGCTATGTGGTGAAGGAAATACTGGATTAAACTATGTGCATGGCCAAATTTCCCTGCACTTCAAAAAAGGGCCAGGATGTCCTGAATAGCTTCCAGAACAGAATTCCTAAAGACATCACTCAGAATTAGTTCCATTAAAGATGAAGATGAAATTCATCTATTATGCATAATACAGATAGTAATGTTTCTGTTAGTTGAATGTGAGTGCAAAGTGGGAATGTTGCTGCCTTGTTGTATCTGATACATGCTCTTTGTCTTGCAGGGTGGTCTGAAGGCAGTGGTGTGGACAGATGTTTTCCAGGTTGGAATCATGGTTGCTGGATTTTCATCTGTGATTATACGAGCTGTGGTGGTTCAGGAGGGAATTGGACGCATTGTAAATGATTCCTACCATGGAGGAAGATTAAACTTCTGGGAGTGAGTTTGGACCTGCAGAGAATGTGCCCCTCTATTCCTACAAATAGAGCTCATGCGACTGTGATATTAAACTGCTACTGTAGGAGGAGGATGGCAGAAGTTGTGACCCCAGTTTCTGTATATTTTTAAACAAGCTTACCTAGTTTGAGGGATATTTTTTATGTTCTATTCCATGCAAAATCCTGGAAAGATAAAAACCTTTTTACTTTGTCAAGTAGGTATTTTAAGGATTCATTTGGGATTCCACTGAAAGAGAATGGTAAATAGGAGAGCGCATTTGTATTTATAATTACAATTTGCAAACAGCTGATTTGACATTTCAGTGACTGGACCAAAACAAATGGGAAAATAATAATTTTTGCCTAATCTGAAAAAGTGAGGGTTTTTTTTTCCCTGAAAGAAAAAATAGAAGTAGTTTTAATAGTATTTTACCGTCCATTATTGTAAGTAATCTTAGCCTAAAAATATAATTTTAAAATTTCAAGAATATTCAGTCTGACAATGTTGAATCAAAGACTATTTCAAGTAAAAAAGTTATTGTACCTTTGATGAATACAAGACTATTCTGAGAACCTTCACCCAGTGCTATTAGTGAAAGTTTAGTATGACAAGTATTGTGATTTGTCCTTTGTCTATCAGTTCACAATATTAATCAAGTTATTCTATAGAATTCTTCACCAAATTCTTCAGTAAGTAATTCATCTGTGGGTAATTTATTCTTCTTATGAACAGTAATTTATTTCAATCTGTTTGGCTCTTCTCCCAGTCACAGAGTTCACAGATTTCACAGATGGAAAAAGAAAATTAATAAAGATGTAATAGGTGAAATAATACTACAGCATTCACCAAGATAAATATAATTTATTGCTATATTAAAGTTTGATTTGAAAATAATAATTGTTCATGGCCACCTAAAATCTGCTGTTTACTTAGAGGTAAACCAGCAAAATGTTTTATAGAGGCTCTGTCCATAAAGGCTGGGATTGTAAACACACCTTTATACTGGTGTTAGACTGATGTCCCTCTAGATAAGCAGGCACATTACACTTTTTACTGCAGCATCATTTCATCACAACCACCATAAGCATCATACAACTTTACATAAGACTGTAGTTTATAGGCAAATAAAGCTCTCCAGCTTCACCTTTGGACAGTTCAGAGTGTTTCACTGGCTCAGGATGTTAGCTCCAAGTTTTAAAATTTGCTTTCTATGACTTCACATGAAGTTAGAGTAACTTAATGTTCAAAATCTGGCCAAATTAAGAAAGTTTGTATTAGAACAAGCATGGAGAAATTATTTCTTCTAAGCATTAAGGTCTTTATATTAAGAAGAATTTCATATTCTGAATTTGCTTTCTCTTTTTCCTTTCACTGTAGCTTTGATCCCAATCCTTTGCAAAGGCACACCTTCTGGACGATTGTTATAGGTGGGACTTTCACATGGACTGGTATATACGGGGTTAACCAGTCCCAAGTCCAGAGATACATCGCATGCAAAAGCAGATTCCATGCAAAATTGTAAGTCTGTCTTCAGTTACTGTCTGAATTTAGCAGTGGTTGTCCTTTATAAGAGAGATTTTTTTTTTTTAAGGAATGAGTGGGTATTTTGTCTGTATAAATTGCATTTATAAAGGCTAACAGCTTTTGCCTTCTGTTTTGTGGACCAGGTAGAAGAAATTTGGCACAGTAATTTCTGGTATATGAATTACATGTGATTGTTATAACATTGAAATTTGTGCCTGAATGTTTCACTGCACCAGTATTTTCATATAGAAATAGCTGCATTAAGTTTATGTGCAACCTAAAGACCAAATGTTGTAGTACTTACCCTGAAGTCATATCAAGACAGTATCTTCAATTGCTGCTCTATGAAACCTAAATCATTGTTTTGGATTTTGCATGAGTAAAGACTAAAATATTTTTCCATAACAATGAATATAGGTGTGAGGAAATCCAGAAATTATCTCTTCAGTGATAAAATTGCTGAACAATCCTGTATTTTGTGATCATAATAATCATGACATATTTTTTAAGGAATTAACTGTGGAAACTGGCAGAGGATTATGTTTTCCTTGAGTGTAAACATTTCTGATGAGCCTTTACTCTAGAATGGAGTATATTTACTAGCTCTATTATCTTATCTTTGTCTTTAGAACCATTTCATTAGTCCACAGCTCAGGATTTAAAAATTACTAGTGATCTCATGAAATTCATTTATAGAAGAAATATAGAAGCACACATCATGAAAATAATCCCTGTACTTTCAGTCATTCTGTAGCACAGTGACATACAGAGAAGAAGCTTTATGAAGGCTTTCACTTCATAAAGCTAGCAAAACACCACAAAATCATGCACCATTTACAACTGAAATATTTTATCAGTGAAGAAATCTGCTTTTCAGCCATTTGTGCTGCAGACAGGAATGAGCTGATGCTCGTTATCAGGTACATCTCCAGGGTTCCCTGACACATTTCCAGCATAACAGGTTGCTTCTCTGCAGTCTGTGGCACATGGCTGGGTTCTAGGTTCTCAGCACTGCAGAGGCAGGAGGCACATACCACAGCTCCCTGTGGAATGACTGCATATGGGAGAATAGATGCATACCTTGTCCCAGATTTGTGTGCCAGTCAGGCTGTGCCCCTCTCTTGTGCCCTCCCTACCTTCTTTGAGAGCAGAGACACCTCCAGAGTGTCTCAGAAGCAGAGTGTGACCAGAGGGAATCTGACACCATGGCAGCCTCAGGGTAGGTTTTCTGAGCTGTTGCAGCAGCTTTCACCAGAGCTGGAAGCTATCTGGTTCTGTAGGGGGTTGGATGGAATTTAGGCTCTCATATTAATAGCTGCGGAGCCTTCATCAGTAGAGCCCTGTCCTACTGGCACGGGTGGTTGGTTTCTGTGGCATCTTGCTTGTGCCTTGCTTGTGCAAGATACTTGCTCTGCATGGAGAAATAATTTTGCATAATAGTTGCAGCTTGTCACAACTATAAACGGTGCTATTCTGTGGTGACTATCTAGTTCATATTCAAGTGTAATTAAACACATTTGACAGGTCATGTTGTTGGCCTATACCTCTTATTGTCATTTAATCTGTACACGGAAGTGCAAGATGTCATCAGGTCAAAGTAATAGGGGTTTTACCCCTGTGCCATTTACTGTAAGGCTTTTTAAGAGACAGCACAGTAACACATCAGAGCTCAGAAAAGAATTCCTTCACAGATCCCAACTTGCAGGTTTTGGGAAGGCCTTTAACAGTGGCACAGGACAGGAATTTTCTCAGGTGTTGGGAAAGGATTTCACCCCATTCAAGGAACACCAGTAGGTAGGAGCAAATTCTGTCATCTTCAAACAATGACTAGGTAAATTGAACATAATGCTTACATCTGAATGATAAGAGGCACTCAGAGCAGAAGAGCTACACTGTCAGAAAAATATGGGCTACTAACACATTTTTCTCTCCTTTCAAGGTCATCAGCTGGCATATTTCAGTGCTAAATTCTTAGAGCCAGACTGAAACAAACAATTGAAAATTGAAGCTTTCTGCAGTCAAAATGCCTACTTCACCCACACTCCACCCCATGTTACTCACGCAGAATTAATGGAAACACCTCCCTCCAACAGTGCTACAATTATTATTCTCCATTGCTTAATCATAGGGTGTACCATGAGCTGGCATGTAAATCGGAAGGAAAAAATAAAAGCTGTTGTTCAAACACTGACGCAGTTTATAAACATGAGTTGCTTAAAAACAAGACAAAATATTTTCCTTCTGTGTGTTTTTCTTGACTTTCTAATCTTTACTACAGGCTCTAGGCTAGTTCTTCTATTACATCTGTTCAAAAGAGTTGGATTGATTTTACTCATTGGTTAAATTTTGTGCTAAATCAGTTTCTGGGTGTTGTATATCAACATAGATTATGCCAGTGCAGGAATGGCTTCTGCTAAGTGGATGCAAGAAATCCAATCAATATGTAAGCATCTATGAGGACTACTTAATTTTTATTGAATTAGTTTAGAAAGAAATTTAATGTGCTGTTGGTTGTGTGTTTTGACCACCCCCTAATTACAAATACAAGGTAAAAATGCGGAGTTTTCCCTACTATACAAAAATCAGCTTAAAAGCTGATTTTAATTTTTATATAGGTCTTTTCTAAAAGTTTGCACTGTGCTTGCCAGTAGCTTTTCTATTGCATAAAACTCATAGTTCAATTAGTTAATCTACATCATGCCTTTCTGAAAATGTCCATTTCAATGTCTAACAAGGCTTATAAAGTTACGTTTACTTCTTTGTTCATCCTGCTGGTCCTCTACAGAAATACAAAGGCTGTTTCCCCTTACTTTCTTGGGAACCAAAAGCACTAAAAGGCCTCCTGAAGCATTGCAAGCATGGAGATATTTTCACATAAACCAAATGTCCTCCCAGAGGAGGTCTTACCAATTGGCACAGGTCCAGGGTATGTGATCTGTCAGGAGGTTAAATCACTATCAGTGATACACAGATAACCAAGAGGCAATTGCTGGAAAGGAACGCTGTTTTTCAAGGCCTTGCTCCCAATGAGTATGTTTGCTTGAAATGACCACTCTAGGCGAGAAGAACTTTGTGACCCTGGAGATACCAAGATATTTGTAACCCAGGAGACATCAAGAGCTTAGAAACATTTGAGAAAACCAGAGACTTAGATGGATAGCAAAATCCCTCACTCAGCAAGGAGAACAATGTGTTTTTCACTTCCAATAGAAACTGCCTGTTCTGTGGCAATGGCAGAATTACTGCCTGATGAAAACACGTCTGGTCTCACCGTTATCTGAAGCTGAAACTTGCATCAGGATGTGGGGAGGTGATGGAGTTTCTGGATGATACTGGACTCCAAGTTGTTTAGTTACTAAAGGGCTTGTTGAGAATCCCTGCTCTCTAGAAGTGGGAGCCAGAGGCAGCTCTAGACAAGGTCCCAGGCCCCAGTTTATCATTGCTGCTTCCCACAGAGACTATCTCAGGAGGAAGTGGGAGATTTGTAGCTTTACAAGAGCAACTCCAGCATTGTGTAAGCACGATACTACAGCTCTGGAGACAAAGGAATGCTGGTGCTGACTATAAGGTACCCCACACTTGGATCTGGGGCACCCCGCCTTACAAATCTGCTTGGAGTTTGTCAAGGGGTGTGGCAAGGGGGAAAGAGCATCCTCTGGCCTGCTGCTTGCAATGTACAGCTCGTGCACATGATGAAATGTGGGATTGCTCTATCGCTTCCAACACCTCCATTGTCAGGGGACAAGTGCTCAGACCATGACACCAAAACCAGAAGTGTCATTTGTACATTTACAAATGTGATCTCACTCCGGGTGAAATGCTGGGAGCCATATGGTGACTCCCTTGCCAGCAGGCAGCTGCTGACCAGAGGGTCTCCTTAGTGCAGGCGTGGATGCTTCCTTGCTTGGCCCTGGCAGGGTCTTTTGTGTGATGTTGAGCTCTAACATGGTGTTTCCATGTGTCTTGGTGCAGGTCCCTCTACATCAACCTGGTGGGACTCTGGGCAATCCTGGCCTGTGCCACACTATGTGGATTGGCCATCTACTCCATCTACAAAGACTGTGACCCATGGACAGCCAACCAGGTGTCGGCACTCGACCAGGTATGGCCCCACATCTCGGGGGAAGGTGGTGGGAGGGTATCTTTCCTCTGCTCCACAATAACCAGACAAAGGCAGCTCAAGAGTCAGGGGGTTGGAAATAGTGACATGATGGAATCCTGTGTCAGGCTGAGACTACAGTTCCTGGAGCTGCAAGTCCCTCAGCACTTGGTAAGGTGGGCAGCAGGGAGAGCTGCAATGTGGAGAGTTCTCAGTCCACCCACCTCTGCAATTGTGTGGGTTTGTTGCTCAAAATGGGTTCAGGAGTGCCAATGTTGCATGAAACTGCTTTGAAGAGAAGTGAGGGGAAGAGAGCAGCAGCACCCTTGTGAGTGACTGTGGGTCCCAGTGAGCTGCTTTGTGTCATCTAACCCAAATTCCTCTGGTCTGAAAAAGCAAAATCCTTTTCAGATTCAGAACATACTTGTGCTCAAAGCACACACCTGGAGGAAGGCTATTAGCAGGCAGCTCTTTGCTAGTGATGGCAAATCCTTCCCTCCTTCAGAGGAGAGATGGGCAATCCAGCTGAGTTGCAGAGAAACCACCTCACCACTGAGGTGATGACCTCTCTCTAAATAGAACTTGAACAGCAGGCTTACCTGAGGAAGAAGAGTTCTGGTGACCCATAGACTGGCCAGAGCTAGGGACCAAGGAAATCAAATAAGTTTTATTTGTATGTTTAAGTCTAAGATAATCACAGGCTCTGGATAATGCTCCAATAGAAAGCCAGGACAGATAATGGGGCACCTGAGGCAGCCCAACTTGGTCTTTAAGAGTAGAATAAAATAAGAGCCAAGGTAGAAACTGGAAGGAAATTAAGTTTTTTTTTTGTCAGTCAAATTCATTTGGTAGAAGCCGGAAGAAAGATACTAAAAATATTAACTTGTCTGTGAAAAAAAAAATGTTCACAGGAAGAAAATCTTAAAATTCCTCTCTCTGTCCAGGCTCAGATCTTGCAAACGTCAAAAAATGCAGTTTCCTATATGGAAATTGATCTCAGGTTCCAATATCTGAGTTTATTGGATTGTATATTAACCCCTTTTTGTGGAGTCAACAGCAGAAAAAGCATCTGTGGTACCCAGCCCCCTCAAGGGAGTGATGTGCAGAACAGACCACCTGCTGCCCAGCCCTAGCTTCCTCTACAACCCAGCTAGGTGGTCTCAACAGACTCTCTGTAGCTCTAGTGGACATTTTAGGATTGGTTTTCCCTGTAAAAAATCAATAAATAGAGAAAATAGGGCATTAAAAATTAGAACAGCTGGACAGAATGCCAGTGAGAAGGCTGTAAAAAACCAATACAATGATAAAATGAAAAATTAGGGCAAGATGGTAATACTTCTTAATCTGAATTTTTCAGCTAATGCCATACCTAGTGCTGGATATCATGCGTGATTATCCAGGAGTGCCAGGACTTTTTGTGGCTAGTGCCTACAGTGGGACATTAAGGTAATTTAATAATCTGGAAACTATTACCTTTTTTTACTTTTTTTTGTTGGAGCTAAAGTTGCATTTATACTAAAACTTTTGTAATTATTTCTTTGTCTAGCTAATTTCTAGTCTTTAAAAAAAATCGCTATGACCTCTTTGATGATGCAGTTTAAAAATCCATAGTTTCCGATATTTGGGTCATAGGACTTAAAGTTGTTTGGACTTCAGTTAGCCACATGATGTAAAGCACTAACAAATCCTTCTCTGTGCTTTTAAAGCCCCTCTGCTATAGGAATTTTTGAGTATTATGGATGGATGTTACACCAAATAGCTACAGTTGGGGAAATTTCCTATTGCTCATCTTTAATTTTCCAGTTTCAAACCTGCATAACTTCGAAGCCATCTGCCTTTCCTTACGTCTCATCTTTGGAGACTTATTTTCCAGAATTCTCAGGCTTCCAATTGTCTTGAATGAATCCCATGAAACAACAATCACTATATATTTGTACTGTAGGAGACAGATTGATACCCTTCTATCCCATACTGGGGAGTGTTTTGTTCAGCTTTCCCAAGGAGTATCTTTAAGAAACACTGTCTCTCTCAGTGAAGGCTCTGAACAATAGCAAGGAGATAGAAATTAAGAAACTTATGAATGTGACACCAAAATTTTTTTTTTTTTAATTCTGAATACTTGTAGCTACATAAATAGAGGGAACAGCCAAAATATTAGTTTCACATGCTGAAGAAGAGCTGGTGGTTTGCAGGAGCAAGGTACATGCAGACAAAGGATCACCTGGTTTGTGTCTTAGGAGTGCTGGCTTCTCTGATCCACAGGGAACCTACAGTACTTGGGTTTGGACTAGATGCCTAATTTTTAGGTGACCATAATTAGATTATCTGAATCCTCCTCTGAGAGTGCATTAAAAGTTAACAGTGATGTGGGACTTTTACCTACCCAAATATATATGGCCAATAATTTGTCAAGGTATCATGTGTACTAGTAGTGTTTACAGTCTAGCAATATGTAATAGATATTTCTGTTCAGTTCTCCAGGCCCAGCCCAACTTTTCAGCAGTATGTGCCTTGACTTCACCAAGGATAATTACTTTTAACAATTTTTCTAAGTTGTTAGCTGCATTCTCTGGAATAATAAGTTATTTAAACATGTGCAGCAGTTACATTTGTTTTCTGGCACTGTTCTAGACAGTGGCAGTTTCTCTTTGCCAGTAACCTACCGTTATCTATAATTTTAGTTTTTAAGATATAAAAAAATTGTATAAATCTTGCCTTCTGTAGTACGGTGTCCTCCAGCATCAATGCTCTGGCTGCTGTGACTGTTGAAGATCTCATTAAGCCCTACTTCAAATCTCTCTCTGAAAAGAAGCTGTCATGGATTTCCATGGGGATGAGTATGTCTGGAAAACATATTTTCTGCTTTTGCTTTACAAAGTGAAGGTTTGATTCAGACCTTGCTTATGATGGTGCATGTCAGGAGTAAGTAATTCACACCAGTGGGGCTATTTTGGTGCAACACTTCAGGGAGACAAGATCAGCTGTGTAGGTTTTACACAAATGGGGGACAAGTGAGTTTAAGAAAAAAGAAAACCATCTTGTTTGTCTTTGATAAGGAAAGATGCACTGCATCTGTGTTCAGTATTGATTCACAGTTCTACAAAGCCAAATATCTCTGACTTAAACTCCTGCTTTTTCTTTTAATTTCTTCTCAAAAATGAGAAGTGAAGGAAGCTGTGTTGTAACAATTTTTTTTTTAATTGCTGTGCAAGCAGTAGTCTTGTGTCCCAAAAATATTCCAGAGAACAAGAAATTTCACATCTTCTCTGATATACTCTGAGGCCGTCACTCTGTTTAGCTCTTAATGTAACTCCAAGAGAATCAGAACTAGACTGAGCAGATGGTTCAAATCTGTGAAGTGCAATTGTCATGTCTGCTACTTGTACTGTCTGTAACCAGCTGTAGCTGTAGCCCAAGAAAATGTTTGTAGTAAGAATGAAAATACTTCTGTCCCAACGCAGTGTCATGTTGGAGCCCATACCAGGGATCATGGCAGACTGACGGGAGGATAACAAAAATTAAATATTTTCACCTGAGAAAATTTTCTTAAACGTTACAAACATCGTGCTTATGCCAAAATTGTTGTTTGTGGTATCATAAGTTGCCTGACACATCACAATGAATAGTGAGATTAACCTCTTGCTAGAGCAGTGAAACTCATCAGGGCAGAGGTGGGAAAAACAAGTAAGCCAGTGTTATGGCTCCTGGAAAGAGACACTATGTCCTGGTGACCTGGGATGCTCCCTGTCACTGTGCCAGCTCCCAGTGATCTGCCAGCATTTACTCTTTTGCTTCCTAGACTTTAGGCTGAGAAGTGAAAATCATTCCCTCAAATAAGGACAATGACACAGGAGATTAGCTGAGAAATATGAACAATAAGTGGGTTATTGCCACTATGACTAATCCATATGACTGACATTTATTAACTAATCTCTAGTAATTCACAGAAAGAGGATTTTGTCAAGTTTGTCTGATTTCTTCTTCATGTAAACAGAAACCTGACCTTTTGGCCAATTCAGACTCTCTTAGAAAAACTCCAGATGTTACCACTTTTATCTGGGAGATGTTTGGGCCATGCTGGGTCAGACAGAAACTTTTCCATTAGTGATTTTCAAATTTTGGCAGATTTATACATTGTTCTTCCTTTCACACACAGGCCTATTTTATGGTGGAGTCTGCATTGCTATGGCTGCAGTGGCATCTCTTCTGGGAGCCTTGTTGCAGGTGGGTGCCAGACAGCTTTTTCATGCCCATATTGAATGACCCAGAATAAATTATGTAAGAAAATAATTGCTGAATACTATTATGAGATTAGTTTTTATTCTTTCTTGGGTACTGATGTGAAATTGCCCATGGCCTGTGTTTTAAGCATCCATATAGCAAATCCTGGCAACTGAGTACCCACCACTTTAAAAAGTCTCGTAATTTCTTTCTGAACATCTTCTCTTCTTGTCACTTTGGAAACTTTACCTTCCTTGCACAGTACCTGATAGTAGACTTTCTTCCTCAGGCAGCGCTCAGCATTTTTGGCATGGTTGGTGGCCCCCTTTTAGGACTGTTTGCCTTGGGAATCCTCTGCTCCTTTGCAAATGGAATTGTAAGTAGAAGTTTAAAGACATGTTCATCCAAAATTTATTGATAATTTTGGGCTTATCCTTCCCCCTCTCCAACCAGTAATTTGAAGTTGGGCAGCAAGTTTGGTACTTTCTGTGAGGACATTTCCCCTTGCAGACTTCTCTTCCTGTATAGGAACTTGAGTTTCCATCCCATGAAGAGATTTACAGATATGGATTGGGGAAAATAATCTGAATAAAAATTAAGCTTTGACAAGGATTTCTTAAAACCAGTTTTAGAAGCAGGGACAATGCATCTCAAGATATAGCTGAACAACGAGTAGGCTCAGAGAATGTTGGCCAGGGGTCAGGCCAGGAAAATGGGGTCTAGGCAGTTGCAGACCAAATTAGGTATTCTCAGAGTGCTTCCATGTTGTAAAATTATCATTTCCAGATGAAAAATGTTTTCCATCAATAAAAGGATTTGACAAGTTTTGTTAATATGGTCCATGGTTTAGTCTGGCAGGATTGCTATTTAGTAATAGTAATTGTACTATTACTATTTACAGGTTTACTAATTTATTATAGTAATATTACTATATATAGTAATATAGTAATATATTAATATTAGTATAATATCTTACTATTACTATTTCCAGGTTTACTAATCACCGATCTTTACTTCTTTGCAGTTGAAAATTTTATATATGTACTAAAGTAAATAATAAAAAAAATTACTAGCTCTCAGCCACAACCTCACCTACCTCTGGTGTAGAAGAGAATTTTTGCTAAAACAAGTCACATGAGAAAATTGAAAAATTGCTTCTGTATTTGTTCAAAGAGGGCCTCAAATAAAGCAGGATTTTTCCATATACCATGAAGATCAAAGTTATCCTTTGTAAAGACCTAGTGGCCAAATGAAAAGAGTTGTGCTCAGGAGATGTGAGAAAACATCGTATTTCCCCAAAAAGAAATGAAGTAAACTCCCCAGCACTTCCCAATTGTATATTCATTTCTGCTGTGGAGACTACTGTTTAGTTTATCTTGACTATTTCTAACTCTTCTAAGTGTTGTTTCTTTCAAACATCTTTTGCTTTTCATGTAAATCCAAGTTTCACTTTTTGTTTTGCAGGGGGCATTTGTGGGTCTTGTCAGTGGCTTCATTATTTCACTTTGGGTTGGAATTGGATCTCAGATTTATCCTCCACTTCCAGAGAGAACCAAGCCACTCTATCTCTCAACTGCGGGCTGTAATATATCCTCAGGAAATTTAACATCAACAGAAATTCCATTAACAACAGTTTTCAGCACACCAGGTGCAGAAAGGTATATGAGTTCATCAAGTGCAGTAACAAAGCATGTATTTTCATTAAAGAAACACAAGTATTTGGTTTACTTTAACAATCCTTCTTTGGTTTACCTACCACACTGTTTGAGATGCAGCAGTTTTCTCTGATTTTTATTTCCTCTCAGACTGAAGTAGTTTGAGTTATCCCACAACAGAAGTCAAAGTGAATATTTCTATTGATCTGAAAAGCTTCAGTTCAATATTTAAGTTCACAAGCTTGGACATGTCTTACTGTGGGCCACAGTTTTAAACAAAGATATAATTTATAGTTATTGGATTAGCTTCCACAATCTGTCACATGAATTAGAGCCATTGGCAGTTAAAGGGCAAAATGCCAGTTAGCAGCTCTACCTACAGCAACTTGTCTGTGCAGAATAGTTCTAATCAGCATGTTCAGAATGGGCACAATATACGGGATTTCCTCTGCTTTGCAACTGCCAAATGTCTTACTCTGGATGATCACAGTTAAGTTTAACATGAATGGTAATACAGAGAGCAGCAGGAACAGAAAGAAGCTGAAAAAACATATTTCTAGGGTTTCCAAATCCTTACACCTTAGAGCATTGCACAATGAAGAGATACCCTGACACACTGGGTGCCCAGCATCCTCTTTCATATACCACACCTCTCACATTGCTCCTGGCTGCTGGGAAGCACCTGTTGCGACAGAGCACATAGTCAGGAAGAGCAGGATGAGGTGTAAAGACAGTTTCTCTGCTCTTTAGAGCCACATGGAGCTGATTTCCTTGTTTTTTTTTTTTGTGTCCCTGCCTTTAAATAACATCACCCTTGCTAAAGAAATTAATCCCTTCATCTGGATCACTAGAGTGTTCAGCTCTGCACTAGATTCATAGCAGAGACAGGACTGTCCTGTTTTACCTGTTCTGTCTCATGCATTGTCTCACTCTACTGGCTAGCCTTGTCTCTTACAAATTTTCACTGCACATATGATTGTATGGAGGTGCCTCAAGATTACCAGGTTGCTTGGTTCAGAAGTATCTCTGTATTTATATACTGTCTGGAAACAAGCATTTTCAAGTTTTTTGGAACAGAAAATTAACCCTTTTTCTGCTTTATTTTAGGCCTGCCCTGGCAGACAACTGGTATTCCTTGTCTTATCTCTACTTCAGCACACTTGGGACACTTGTCACAGTAGTTGTGGGAATAATTATCAGCCTCCTAACAGGTACTAGTTTCAGAGCTGTGATTGAATGTGTCTCAGGTCTCTTTCAAACTAAGATGTCCTGAGAGCCACAGGAAGTGCCAGTAACCTATTGCAAACACTGTAAACGTTACCATCCTAAATGGACTTTCCTCCCCTCAGCGCTTCTGCATCCCACTCCTGGTCTTTGCTCACAGCAAAAGTTACTACTACAAATCTCTAAGGAGAAAGAAGTCTCAGCATATTTTTAAACCTAAGGGGCAAAAAAAGAAGAAAAAAAAAAGACATCTGTCTTTTTGCAACATGGCAACAACTTGGAGCAAGGATATACACACATGCTTCTAGAAGACTAAAGCAGTTATATTTTGAGTGAGTTCAGAGCACTCAAGGGCTGTGGTCTGCATCCACAGAGTGCATGCTTTTCACCACATTCCTCAAGAACATGCCTAAAAGCTGCAGAGCCTCTGCATGGCTATTTTAGCTTCTTTCTCAGTTTCCCAGTACTTTTGTGCAAAGGGAAAAAGTAACTTGCCATGGGTAAGAATGGGGAGTTCTGTTCCAGCCCATGGCCTCACTACTTTGGCACTCAGGTCAGATGCAAACTCCACTTGTCATTCACCTCATGCATGGCAGAAATAGCAAAAATGCAGCTGTTTCCACAGCTTCACCCAGTATCCCTAGCCAGATTCATATAACAGCCCTTGTCTTTGAGGTTGTTAGATTTCAAATTTTTAGACTGATCCACAATGGCTCCAGGACTATGAAACTTCAAACTCAGTAGACAAACTCAGTTCCATTAACTTCCCTATGCCTTGCAACTAATAAGTACAAGCTACATTTATCTAATTGTCTTTTCCTTCTCAGTTTTTAGATTTGCTCCACACTTTCTTTCAAGCACATGCTCTTCCCATTTCTATAGTGATGCTTGAACTCAAATTTTTCTTTTTACCAGATAGGGATCAGGTTACCTATAGGCCATGAAACAAAGCATGAAAATCAGACAACTCAATAAATCTAGATGAGAAATACTCAGCCCAGGAACAGAAGCACAAACGAATTAACTCAGTCACAATGTCGCCTTGCTTCTCCTGGAGCACCTACATCTCTTTTGTTTCCCTGCCAAGAATAGTTACTCTTCCATGCCTTAAAATTGCCCAGACATTCCATTAACCCTCATCCCTCCATCTTGGAGATGTCTTTAAATAATTCACTATAAAAATTGGTGGTGACTTTGGAGACAGGAGTCTTGCTGACAGGGAGCTGAGAACTAGAGCTCAGGGTTCAGGGTAGCACTTGGTGCCACAGCTCCTGGACTGGCAGAGTTGTCCCAGACATCAATGTATGTGAATCATTATTTTCTGGTGTTTGCCAGATTCAATTTTTTCCAAAACAGGAAATCCAAGGAGGATCTAAGAAGCTAGGAAATAGCTAAGGCATTTCAAATAGACTTTGAGGGATCATTTTATATATTGAGAGGAGCAGGATATACATTTTTGTAAAGAAGTGGTCTCTAAGGTCTTTGATTGCTTGATGGCTTTTGCTGTGTGACTCTGTCCTGCTTGCCTGGCCTGGTGCCCATAGCTGGGGTCTGACACATAGTTTGCATGTGTAAAATTGGCTGAATAAAACTTGTCTATTTTGTAGGAGGACTAAAGCAGAACACTGATCGTAAATTCCTGCTGACCAAGGAAGATTTCCTGTCCAACTTCTCATGGTCTGAAACTGAGCAAGTAAGTGTAACTGTGCATCTCTGATTTAAATCAATCTTTCCTCCATGGTAAGAGGCAAACAAATTTCCTGGTTTTTCCAATCAGGATGAATAGCACCTGATGCTGCCTGATAGGACTATCTGCTTTAAGGCAGTAGTAGAGCACAAGGCAGGTGGGAGTAAGGCAGCTGCTGCAGGCAAGGAAGCAGTTTTGCCACAGCTTAGCTTCAGTCAACAACAGAGAACCAACTAAGAAAAGGGAGAATTTTCTCCATGTTTCTGCTAAAATACTCCCTAACTGTCCCCTGGGAAGCTGCCCCAAGGCACACCTTGGACTCAGCAAAGCTTCCTTTGTTTGTGAACATGTGTTCTCTAAGGTCAGATTGTTTTTTGTAACTTTGGCTACTGTTTGAGAGAAAACATTTCTAGTCAGTGTATTTCCTAGCTCTCATCCTAAGAAAAGGGGAAATATTATTGGGTAATAACATCCATTAGAAGAGAGAATACAGGAAAATTACTTTTTAAAAATAAACTACAGATCACTTTTCAATCAATATCATCAGCTGAACATTCAAGTTCAGTAGTTCAGACAATAATCATATCTTCAGATGGTCCAGCTTGCAAAATGTTTTTCCTTAATACTGACAACTCCTTCTAGAATGATCTGATGCATTTCAGCTTCTGGATAAGAGTACCAGTGAAAAAAAGGGATATTTTACCATACCATTGTAATGCTATTTGCCCATGTCAGTACTGGAGATCAGCTATCCAGTTACTATCATTCACTGTCTTTAATGGGTCAACATCTGTTTCTGCTGTCTGGGAATTTAATCCCTGAGGTCTTTTGAAAAAGAAAAAAACAATCCAGCACCTACAAGGAAGCTAGTGTCCACAGCCATAGTTTTTTATGCCTGGAGTCAGAAACTAGTCTCTTTATGTATCTGTCTCTTATATGGCTAAGAGCTGAATAACAAGTAGTTGGTATCACAAATACTGCAAAAAATTGATGAGATAAAAATCAGGGCTAACTGATTTTTATAAAAAATCAGGGCTAAGCAACTTTCTGCACATGAGGAGCTCAATATCTCATTCCATTTAATAGAAGTGTGACATCAAAGCAATGATGCATGTTAATCTTCTCTTCCTGTCACAGATGGGGCAAGGAGGAAGGGTTGGGAGTCAATAGCTCAAAGACCTGGTGGTGACATATCAGTAGACATGAAAACAACAATTAGAACTTTGCACACCCAAGCCAATTTGCAGGACAAGAACATTTTGTGTTACAAGAACATTTTACACAATTTGTACCTTATGCAATACAAAACTTTCCATGCCCCTAGAAAAATATAAACTACTGCAATGAGTAAGTATTTGTGCTCTGTCAGCAGCCAACATGTTTTCCTGCAAGGTAACCCTCTATGTCAGGCCTGACTCTGCTGGCCAAAGAGATGTCAAAGAGAGGTTTCTTCTGTTTCAAAGTATTGCTTTTGTCTTTTGTTTTTTAGCCAGAGAAAGTGGAAGTGTTGAACTGGAAACCATTTACCATGGCAGATGAAGGAACTGACAACCCTGCCTTTAGCCACATTGAAATGGATGTTGCAAGTGACAAGAACAAAGTCAATGGTCTTCACATATGACACAAGGCCATTTCAGCCCATGAGGACAGTTTTGTTCATGTCAAGCACTGTTGACATTCCTGCTCTGGGTCAGGTACCAGCTCTGCTGGGGTCATAGGCAGACACAGCTGAGCTTTGTGGCACTATCGCCTTTGCATGACCTTGACATTAGTCAAGGAAGGAATCAGGTTTTTCTTGCACTTCCTCACTCTCTCTGGTTCTTGGTGACAGAGCCTAAAGCAAAGTTTCTATGTGAAATATTTGCTTGATATTTTTGAGCCTCCTGGAAAATACCTGCTTTTAATCTCCTTTCACCCTCAGAGTGAATTTTTTTTTTATTTGGGAAGAGTACTGTTCACCCAGATACGGCTGTTTTTCTGGCTTTTTTTTTTTTTTTTGGTTGTTTGTTTTGCTTTGTTTTGTTTTGTTTTTTTAGGGCATTGAAAGTATGAAGAGATTAGGGTGTGGGACTTTATCAGATTGCAAGAAATAGTGGGTCTTTTTTTTTTGTATAGGAGGAATATTTAGTGCTATCTGGTTCCTCTGTAGAACTGATTCTGAGAGCATATTTATTTTGCTGTTTTTGTCATCTGTGTTTTTTTTAACCCACTTGTTTCTTGGCTACGTGCACCTTTTCTTCTGTGCTCACTGCTGGGAGCTGCAAGAGTGACTTCGGTGGTGGTAGAGGCAAGAGTCAGTACTGTCTTTCCCTTCATGCCCTGTCTCTCTGGTCTCCTCTGTCTTGCCCTTACAGAGTTGGTCCTCGCAAAGGAAATAATATATTTACACTTTTTATTCAGTGCCATAGACAGAACCACAGCAGCTTTCTGCTGCATGCCCAGCTAGCTGGCCTAGGATTGTTCTTGCACTGGGCTGGGCAGTGCAGCAGAGATGTTAATAAAGAAGATTCCCTTTTGGCTGTACTGGACAAGAGTGAAGGCTACATCTGCATTTGCCACAGCAGTTCTCTCCAGAGCTATGAGCTGAAATTTTCTTAGTCCTTTGTGTTCTTGCAGTCCATGTTTTCACTCTAGGGACTCCTGTTCCAGGTTGGTTCAGATCAGGCAAATGCATACTGTGTTTTGGAGGTGTGCAGAGTCCCCTGCACAATTCTCCAAGATGGAGAAGGGATCTCAAAGGATGTCATATGGTGAAGGCTTCTCCAGGGCTGCAGGGCTTATGGAATGGCCTATCCTCTGGTGGGGCTGCCAAGAAAGGTTAACAGCCCATCCACGTGAGACCATGCCCTGTGCTGGTGTTTTGGGAGTGTGAATACCCCCATTGCTTTCTTCTCCTGCTTGCTTTTAGGTACAGTGGGGAACAGACTTGACCCACTGTGGTGTTTTTTTGCTTCAGACTTTTACTATGGCTATACAGGAATGTTTAAAACGCTTCTACAGCAGCAAAATTAAGTTGGAAAATTAAAGCCATTGCAGGAAAGCTGAGCTGTGATGCTTAGAAGGCAGTCATGCTTGGGAATCAAATTAAAAACTGACTGCATGCCTTAAACACTTTCTAAAAATTATACTGCATTTGTGCCAAGTACTGAGCTTCTGTAACTTGGAAAATGACACAGTGCCAGCTTAGTTGCCTTGACTGGGGCCCTGTAGCATCTAAATAAATTGTTTTCTGTGCCCTTGTGACAGAGGGCACTTGATGATCTACTGCATAAGATGAACTGTTAGGATAGGTGAAAAAATGGGCTCCAAGGACCAAACCAGGAGAAGAATCCAGTCAGACACTCTGTGGGTGCCACCAAGGCCATGACTCCATTGGCTAACTTAGTGCAAAACTATGTGGTGATGGAGGCAGGTTGCCCCCATGCCTCCCTGAAGCATTTTTTTGCATTATCCAGTGCAGAGTTTCAGGCCAGTCCCTTTTCTCACACCTCTTCTGTAGCTCCAAGTTCAGGTCAGTGCCTAAAGACACTGTGTGTAAGGGTTGTGATCAAGTGGGATAGATCCCACTATGAGTTACTGTCTTGTGTCCCTTTATCTGAGATCTGAGACAAACAATAGCATCCTGAATAAAGTCTTCTAGGATTCAGGACAGGAATATCTCTGTTTTGGGACTATGCAAGTTACTCTGAGACAATTAGCCCATTGACTGAATCAGCTGGCTATGTTTCTCAAGTCTCAGAAGATAAGTGCAGCTCATTCAACCTTGTGCCTCGTCTTCAAGACCCAGAAACAGATACTGCATTCTGTGCAATGGAATACTTCTTCAGCCTTGGAATATAATAAATTATATTTACCTGGTACTTTCAGCCCACAGATCTGAAACAGGGTAAGTACTGCTATCTCCACGCTGCAGCAGAGTGCTGAAGTGCACTGGTGTGCCTCTGTATACCTGTGCTTTGTGAGAGAGAGTAAGCTGTAATAGAGAACAGAAGCCCACAGCAAGCACTTGATCTGTGTGCCTGCCAGTATGGCTACAGCCCTCCCAATCCAAATGCTGAATTCCCATCTGAATGTGCTTCTCCAGAGGGTGACTGGTCACTGCTGTTTGAAACAGCATCACCATGTCCTTTCAGGATCACTCTGTGTTGAAATTACTGTGCTGTAGTTGGTGCTGCCTTAGATAATCTGTAATTTCTACCTGTTTGTTCATGAAGACTAATCTTCCTGGTTATCATACTTTAAAAATGTATTTTTCTTCTCCATGCTTTGAATTTACTTAGTTGTTTAAAACAGAGGAAATGCGTCAATTACCATCTTACCTCCCCTTTTCTGTTGAAGTCATTATTTAAGCATTGAGCGGTCATTTAGCTTGAATTTTGGTATGAAGTTAAAGTTTGTGCCAAGTGATATTTATTGGTCCACAATAAAAACTCAGCAAGATGAGTTTTCACTGGGAAGTATATCTTGCTATTAAGTGGTTTAGAGACAAACAAACTTAGGCTTTGTAGGTGACCTAAGCAGCTGCTCCATTTCTTGCTATCTAATCTCCCATGACTGCTGCAGACCTATAAAGTGACACTTTTCGCTTTATTTTTTCCTATATTCTTCTTAATTGGCATCATTAATTAAAACAATTAATTGATTTTCAATAATATTTTCTCCGGGAAAATATACTGTCCTCTGCTAGCTGAACTCTAAGCCAGGGCCTTCCTTGTCTGTGTAAAAGCAAGATAATTCTTGGAGTCTCCACCATACTCCTGCCCCCTGATCCTTCATCTCTCCCAGCTAAAAGCTCACCTGATAAATATGGGATGCTCAAAACTGATTCATTTCACAGGAGTGGGAGCACTCTGCAGTGTCCAAATTACATGCAGCATCTGGCAGAGTCACAAGACAAAACAATTAGGAATGTGTTTAAGTAAACACATTAAAAAACCCCAACCATAAAACCACAACATTACAATATTTGACTATGTGACTATGCAAAAGAACCATAGAGAGAAAATAGTGATAGATTTTGTGTGGTTTTGGTCTGCATTTAAATTTTACTTCTATCTGACTGGTCAGTTTGCTTGCTGAACAAATAAGGTTAACAAAAGAAACTAATGAATGACATGCAGTAATATTTCATATGCATAATTTATTTTTCAAGTTTATTACATCACATTGTACAAGCATTAAACATGGCTTTATGTTGATGATTTTTTTAAAGTGTGAAAACTTGACATTCTTCTCCACAGAATTTTTCTATTTACAAATAAACAATCTCTCTATATACTTTATATATATATATATATATAATATATATGGTCAATAATGTAACTCCCCTCAGAAAGATTTAAAATAAAAAATAACTGATTTGTAAACATGTTTTCTGTCATAGTATTTGGTGGCTTGAAAGTAGATGATGTTCTATTCTTAGATTTTTCTTTTGTCAGAGTTTCCATGTTGTTAATTTACATTTTTTATTCTAAGATCTGTAAAACCAGCATGGGACAGAATGCAAAAATCTTAGCAAACGGGCTGAAAAACAGTCCCAATATACATTTTTAACTTGGTTTTAAAAACTGGTGTGTAACTGCTCATGAAGTACATGCTGCTGTCAAGAATGGTCTATGGAGAACAATCTTGTGCTGATTGCAAAATGATTTCACAGTAAATCCTCTGATGTGTGCTGGCCTGCTTGCTATGTAAAATGTCTGTGCCATGCATTGAGGTTGCAGTTTTTTCTCATTCCCTTGAAGGTAGTGCTCTTGTGGAGCTGGAATAAGTAAACAACATACAGGACTGTCACATGGAGATTTAAGCAAAACCCATAATCAGATCAAGAATAATATGGCATAAATTAGTTCTCTAGAGACTATTAGAATTCCATTTATTATTATACTATTATTTGTATTTTATTTTTATAATAAATAGAAAGGGGCCATCCTTCTTGAGTGTTCTGCTATGTAGCTCTGAAGGACTCCGGGGAAATCTGTTCATCAGACCAGCAGCAGAGAAACCTCGATGGGTTGACTGGTCAAACTGAAGTGACAGAGATGTACTCAGGGTTTGCCAGGGAGGTCAGAGCCCCTTGCAGCATCATACTCAGCACAAGCTTGGCAAGCAGCCAACCCATGGTCTCATTTACAGCAGAGCAGGACACATCTTCTAGCAAAGTTTTGTCAGGAAAATTCATCATAATGCAGCTGTCTTGAAAACTACTCTCAAAAGCAATTACTATCTATTGCATTTCTGCTGTGCATTATTTGTTTTGGCACATTTTATTGCAGTGGTTCCTCTGGAGTGGAAATCAGTTTATATTCTACTGTCTTTCAGTTCAGTTCTCAAAGTTACTGAGATCTAAATTGACAAAGCTGCATCTTACTGCAGGGATTTGCAAAGGTCCATTCTACTCGTATGGGTGGCACTGATTTTATGCATGGCTCATGTCTCACTTTACTACTTAGTAAACAGTTTCTAAGCTCTGGTCATTTGTTGGTTTAGACATTAAACAGAGGGTATCCAAAATAATAAAATTATTTATGAGAATTTGGTCTGAATATGATTTTGCACAGTGATTCTGCCTCAAAATTCCCAGGCTGCAACTGTAGGATGATAAATACTAACCCATCTGGCATGTGTGTATTGGAGGTCAACAGCCTGATCCCCACCCCCTATTTACAGAAATAGAAATACTCCTATTTACCCACTGTCCTGTGGGCTGTGTCCACAGCTGCTGTGAGCAGAAGCAAAGATGAACAAATTCACTTCCCCATTAGTCAGGATTTTACCCCACAATCACTAGTTGTGCTCCCCACTCAGTTTGGCACTGAGCCACCACAGAACAGACTGATCCTGAAATTCCTTCAGTATTTATGTTGTCTCATGGGACTTTCAGGCCTGGGCTAGGAGCAGCTGATAAAAGGGAGCTGCTATGTCCTTTATCCTCTTCAGGTAGGATGGTGGGTTGCTACTGGGGGAGGTTCCTTGCTTTTGTGTGTAGGCAGGCAGTGGCTACAGAGAGGAGGGTGCTCACATTTTCTTTCACCCCTCTCCTTCTTCAAGCCATATTGCCCTTCATCAAAGCTCCCCCATCTCATGCAAATAGCACAGTTCTCCTTTGCAGTGGAAAAAAGTTAATAGATCTAATTTGGTGATATTTGTCTTGGTGCAAATGGCCCTGTTGTCATGTGGAGCTTGAGGTATCCATCCATAGGATCTTGCATTGTGTGATCTGTCCAGAAGGGCAAACTCTACTCCTTCTATCAAATTACTTCTAGAATAACTTTTAGAAACTGATTGAAGAGCTTTCAAAACATTCAGTACTTTGATTCATGTTGTTCCATCCAACACTTAGGATGTCTTCAAAGCTCCAAGTCCACTCTTTTTGGGTTAATAATCTGGAAATTTAAAATTTCTTAATTAAATAAAAAATTCTTATTTTCTCAATACTAAGGAATTTTCTGAAGGATATTGACAGTGGCTTTTTTTGCCCAAGTCTAATTTACACCTGTGTAGAATTGCTCTGCATTAAGGATTTCAAGCTTTTTCATACTATAGTCTGTTGTTTTGTTTTTTCCCTCTATCCCTTCATAGATAATGGAATGATGAATACAGAAAGTGCTACAAGTGTAGATATTCTGGATGGCTGTGTTTTATTCTGCTGACCTTCTTCATCTGTCTTTTTTTGTTCGTTTGTTTTACTTAGGCAGATAGGTCTTTAAGACACACTGTCTAACATCTGTTACGTGTGTAAGTACACCCCAATTCCTGACTAGGCCTCCATGTGATCTGGCAACACAAATACATGGGCAGTTCTGGGCAAGATGCCCTAAGCTGATTTGATTCCTTCAGACACCAGACAATCCTATAGCTGAAAAGGCACTGTTCAAAACTTTAACATATATTACCAACTTTTCACAGTGTCATTTCCAAATAAATGACCCTACAGCTAGATACCTCTGGCCACATTGAGATGCTTGGCTATCTGTCTGCACTTCTGATGCCTACATTTTTCAGTGTCGTTTGGCCAGCCGATCAGACTCATGGTCATGCATCTCCTTCTAGATAATACTTCAGTATTGTTGAGCAATGGAAATGATCCACCTACGTGACCTTAACTGGTGGCAAATGCAAACTAACGCATTGGGTTCACTGTGGAAGGGAGCAACGCTGCCATGCACGTGCTGCAGGTGGTGCACACACACAGACAAACACTGCCACATTGCCAAGGCGTAGTCACTGTTTATGAAGTAGCAACTTCATGAGAATGAACCATAAGATCACCAAGTTCTGTAAAGCACTGGAAGTTTTGTAACTGCTTTGAAGTTCAGGGCCTCAAATTTTAGTCAGGGCCTGGGAGCTTCCTGGCAAGAGTGCAGAGACTTAGTATTGATCTGATATGCTCATGCTGACATCAGCTCTAGAGAAGACTAAGCCTTGGAAACACCTCTAATTTCAAAAGGCTTATTACAAAATCCACCCTATTGAAGAGGGGCACATGTGTGCTAAATGCACACAACATTACTGACTATTCTTTTCAATGCAGTCTCTGCTGTAGGAAACCAGGAATTTTTTTATGAACAAGAGTTCTCATCATCTCTTAAGCAGTTTCTTCCTCATCCTGTCATGGCCATTCATTGTGATAAGATTTTCCATTCTTTTTCCTTTCCTTCCGCTCTTTTTGCAGACGTTCTAGCTCAGCTTCATACATCATTTCCTGAATCAGATACTTTTCTCTCCTCATTCGATCTCTCAGATCTTTTGGAAGATCTGGAATTAAGTAGGAGATCAGATGCTTTATGCAAAAGACAAGGTGCTGTGAACACAAAAAGAAAGGAAAGAAAAATGTAAAACCTCAGGAAGAAAACAAGTACTTTTTTTGTATCTTGTGAAAACCATCTCTTTCCAATATGCAGACTGATGCTGTGTTTAAACTAAATCCATTACTAAATTTTAAGAAAAAGAAACATGAAGTTTTCTCCCCCCCAAGAACTCCAGCCAAAGACAGTGGAGTGTGGGTCACAGCAGAAATTATGAGCAGATGGGTTAAAATAAAGCTTCAAAACTGTTCTATGACCTGTGTGTTCAAAGCCCAGAGGTCACGATTTGTTGTAAAGTTGTTTGGACAGAGCCTGGTATTAGTTTCTGCTCTGCAGGAAGAGGAGGCTTAAATGATGTAACACTTTCCTGTTGCCATAAACACATCAGAATTTGAAGTAATGTATCTATACAAAAGCAGTAATGTATCTATACAAAACAAAACTTAAACATTTTTTCTTACACTGTGTCTCTTATCCAAAGTCATATTTCTGTTTAGTAAACACCACAATTAAATGCAAGTTGAGTGATCCTTTGTCCCTCCTATTTTAGGCATGATACAGCAAAACTTGAGTTTGATGCCTGAGGAATGCATGAGTGTCCTTTTCTGTTTGTTCAAAAATGCTGCTTGTAGATTTATTCAGTTCACTTAAGAGGAGGAACAGATAAACAGAAAAATCCTCCATCTCAGAAAGGACACATATTCTAGACTGGAGAAATAAAGGTATTTCTTCTTCTCCAAGCAGAACCCTTCTTTTGAAAGCTACTGAAAATAAACTCACAATACTCTAATTGCTGTTTTTTGGTGTTTTTTTTTTTTTTTGGTGGTTTTTTGTTTGTTTCTTTGGTTGGTTGGTTGGTTTTGTTTGGGTTTTTTTTTTTGGTTTTTTTTTTTTTTTTTTTTTTGCCAAACCTAAAAAGAGAGAAAAAAAGCCTCTTCTGTCAGTTTAGCCTGGACAAAGAATTCCTTTTGCAGTGATAGGAAATACTTTTGTTTGTTTTCAAAGGAGGTTAAGTTATCCAAAACAAACCATACTCAAAGTGCCAAAAAGGGGCCTGAGCTTAGACAGTTACTTAATTTATGAAAAAACCTACCTTGAATCCCCTATCTCTTAGTGCAATCTTTATTGTAGGCACTGCAGCAATCACAATACAACCATTAGTATTTTCAAATAAAAAGGTTGTGGTTTCTGCTGCAATGACCTTTTTGATTTCATATAGTTAAGTTATAGTTATAATTTTATAGGTATAGGTATAGTTATAGTTATAGTTTGCAGCATCCATAAGCAGAGTGGCTCATGTTGGGGGAAGCAGATATAAGCCAGCCTATGGCTTTGGTTGAGACAAAGCAAAGTCAACTCAGATGTGCCTGGTAACAGGAAGACACTAAAAGTTGTTCCACAGCTGGTCACAAATTTGGTTAGACAGTGAGACTTGAACAGGGCTTGTTGCACTATGACATGAAATTACTCATGCATTCACTCAAGATGTAAAAGAAGAAAAAGAGGAAGATTTATTTCTGACTTTGCAATATGTAGAATTCTAAAAGTGACAATGGATTGGAGGGTGAAATTGCCACCTCTCCAACCACATTGGTTAATCTAAAAGTCCATTAATTCTCTCTTCTTACAAAGAAGAATGCAAAATAATAATTATTTACATGAACAGTGTGTGAGAACTCTAGTAGAAATATGTAAACATCAGAAGGAATAGAAAACTTTTAAAATAACTTTAAATTTTTTAAAAGAACAGGGCAAAAAGGGCTCATTTTTCTTGCCTCACTTCTCTTTGTGCCTATGCTGGGCTGCCTTTATGTCAAGTGTGTATCAAGAGGCCAGACTCTCTTCAGTATTTAAGATTCTTAGGCTGATCTGCCAAGACCATTCTTGTAGTCCTTTTTGGACTTGCATACCCTGACTTTCAGTACTGACTGCTCATGAAACTAGAAGAGATTAAGCCTGGCCAGCCTCTATCAAATCTTTCTCTCTTTCTTTCCCTTAGTATTTCCCTGAGTGTGGAACAGATGATGGAAGAAATTATCTCCTTGGAAACCAACTGTTAATAAGTTACCCAGTGTAAAGGAAGACTAGAGCCCAACTTGCAGTGCCATATTCCTTCACCTGGGAAGGTCTGAAAATTGCAATCAGGGGGAATTTGCTGAAGTCCTTGGGCTTCTGCTGAGCCACAAAGAATAAAAATAACAATCTAAAAAATGTTTCTTCTCCATCTTTGCTCTAACACAAATGCTTCTGTTGCGTTACCCAAAGAAGTGTGTTGAAAGCTCAGTTCAGAATGAATTTACACTCTTCTGTGAGCCAGAATGCAATATGTGCTCATGAACATTACACCATATGTCAGTATAGTGACTACAGGTTCTGTATCTGTGTTGAATGCCCTGTTGCTATGATTTCAGAGCAGAGGATTGAGTAAAGAATTTTTTAAAATCATATGTTCCTTCTTTGGCTTTTTCACAATGTAAAAGGCATTTCAAACTTCTTGTGCTGGAGAGATGTTCAATTCTGGTGAGGATATTCAGGCACTTGAAATTAGATCTTAAGAGCTGCATTTTTTTTTTTTTTTGGTAAATCATTGCACCCTATTTTTCCGTCTCTCTTTTTCAAAATCAGCATGGGAATACCAGTCATGTGATGTTGGTATTATTGCCTTTGGTTTGCCTTAGAGACATCTGAGATACTGACAGTAAATACTAATATTATGAACATAGACAAAGATTTTGAATCCTTTTCATTGTCATCATCTTTGTGATGCCAACCATCCTGGAGGAATGAAGGTCATTAAAAAAAAAACCCAAACAAGAAAAAAAGCTAGATGTGTAAATACTGTAACTTTAATTATCATTGTTTCTCAGTTGCTCAGATTTAATATTTTCTTCTCATGTTCCTTCATCCCTATCCTTACACAACAGTCAGCATATGGCTTCTCAACCTAGACCAGTTACCAAAAAAGTAAATAAAAGCTTCATTTATTTCTCCCTTTTTGCAAATCAATGCTACAATTTTTGGTGTTGTATTCCCTTTTCTGTAAGAAGCTATGTGCCTGTGACTGTTCAGAAAATGAAGCTGAGTATACAAAGCACAATATAAGTAGAAGAAACTAAGACAAAAAACACGTCAACAGCTGCTATCATGGATCATCCCAATGCAAAGCTTCAGAGGGAAATTTGTATTCTTTTCGGTTTTGTTCTGCCACCTGAATGGTCACTGACCTCAAACACAATGATGAAGGCCAAGCGCGCTGCTAGGACGTGCCAGAACTGCAGCGTGTAACCATAGGGCACTGGGGAGTGCGGAGGGTCTCGGTAGTCCCTGTACCTGAAAGGCGAGCACAGTGTGGGAGTTAGCAAGCTCTGCACTGCTGCCTGGGCAAAGGCAAAACCAAAACTTATCTTCACTTGATCATTCCATTCTCTGCACCCAAAAGGAGCTCAGTCTGAACTGCACACGTTACCCTAATGCTGCTTGCTTCTAAGGCTGGGCCTGTGCCAGTGTTTGATTTCAGGTCAGGTGCCTGCTTTTGGAGCAAGTGTGCTGATCACCTCCTCTTACCATGCTTTTCTGCATGCAAATGGACTTACTTTCAGCTGAAACCTACCAGTAAGATGCACTCTGTGAGTTCTAATAGAAATTGGGTACAAAGGACCCAAAACAGTGTCTGTCTGAAGAAAACCCGTGAAACAAATGCACAGGATGGGAGGTGCTTTGACCCTACAGCATCTTCCTTGGCAGCACGACGTGTATCTTTCAGGCAGCTCCTCAGAACTTGGAGAAGGGTGGGATGCTCTGCTCTTTTAAGGGACACTTTATTCCCTTTATTCAAGGACACTTTAAACCCATAAATGTCCCCAGGTTTGCCAGCCTGATAGTTCTCCCAAAATCCATATAAAAATGCCCCATGGACTCCACCTGGCCCTTGATCAATTAGCTGGCCATCCCTGGTGTAAAACATGACTCATCCTAACTTCAGAAGAGCCAGCACTGAACCTCTTGGTATATCAAGAGGTGAGGACCATGTGAGAAAATGATCTAGTGTCTTTTCTCACAGTGTTATTTGGAAGACTTCAGGTCTCCAAAATTTAATTGTAGATATCTATTGGGAAAGTTGGATCCAGGAATACACCAAGACTATTTACAAACCATGAATCTGTTTATATCACACATTCTGGAGTCCATGTTTACTAGCAGTTTGTTAATTCTAAAATAGAACTGTGGAAACCTTATTTAAAAGTAGTGTAAAAATTGTTTGCTTCTTCATCTGTTTCCTAGATGGGACAAAAAACCCACTGCAAAAAAATATTGAAAATACCATAGTCAATATTACAGGTTGATCACTAAGTCAGTTTTAAGAAACTAATGAAAATGCAGATGAATAAAAGAAATAAACATTATTTAATCTCTATGATAATCTGTATTTTTCCATGAAGCTTCACCTTCTTAGGTTGCAGAGGATGCTATGCAAATGGAAATAAACTGTCATGACATCTTAGTCAGCATCAAATCTCTCAGAAATGGCAGCATTTCTAAAATAAGTTCTCAAAACTGAAAATATCTTTCCTTGTGCCAGTAGACATCTGACTTCATAGTTTAGGATGCTTTACAATATCCTAAGCATCCCGAAAAGGGAAATACTTGGAGCAAGTCCCAGTAGAGTATATATTTTCTTTTTTTTTTACTTGCTAGGAACCTATTGTTACACGTGAAAAAATGGGGAAGCCTTTTATAAACAACCAGAATAGCACAGCACTATCTGTGTTCCAGGCCACTAGAAATTAACTGGGACTTTTTTTCAGACAAACTGCCTTCCTGGAAAAGTGTCTACACTATTACACAGTATAACATAATATTTCCTTAATTGCCTATCAATATCTGCCTTGAAGTGCAATTAAAATGACTGATGCCTTAGCAGAATGCAGTTTGGTCAGAAGCTGATAAACCCAGATAAATAAAAATGTTAATTTTCCTTCAAGGATAGATATACGTAACAATTCAGTGTCTCCCAAAAGAACAGATATATCTTTTGGAGATTTATCACACCAAATTTAATAGTGTTCTGTTTAGGTGATATTGAGCAGACATTTTTTTTTTTATTGTGGGATTTCCATCATCAAATTTAAGAGGCAGCAACTTCATGCTAGAAATTGGGCAAGAAAGGAATTGAAGGGGTGGAAGAGAATAGTCAGAATGACAAAAGATTATTAAATAATGCTATAGCAAATAATGTGGAATGGAATATTCTCAGTGTGGTTCTGCTCCACAGGTGAATTCAGCATTGGAATAATCTTTCTTCCAAAGAAGTTGCAACAGTCTTAAATATCAGTTAGTTAAGTGGAAGCATTGATGTCACCCCCTCCCCCCATTTATTATGCTATACCACTCAAAATTCTTCCTATTCATAAAACACATCACAATATTGCAAATATCACTGACTTTTGCTGTACCACAGACCTTTGTAGTATCACAGAGTATCTTTTGTTCTTTAGGCACTCATAAAAGGATATTTTAATTCTTCACAGTGAAAAATATTTGGACTAAATATCTGCTAAAAGGCTACCAGTTCTCATGCTTGTAATGTTATACTGCAATTTATAACTGGTAGCTGTATTTGTTTGGTATTTTTGGTTTTTATTTAAGATTTTTATATAGACCCTTGAGGTTTTTGGCTATTAATTTCACTCAGGTGTAAATCTGCCAGTACAGACTTTTCTGACTCCATCTTTTGTTGAGGACAAAGACATGCAGATTATTAACTGCTCATCTTCCTTTGATTCAAACCACAAATATATGATTATTACTAATAATTACACCAGTAAGCAATAACATAAACGTATTAACAATTCAACAATTTGGAAATGCTGGATTTGAGGTTTTGTAAAGACAGCTTATGACAGAGCCTGTTTATGTCTGTCAGACCTGTGAAATCCCTCAGTGTGGCCTCTTCTGTGCAATTTTGACATCCTGTGCATGTCCTGTGATATCATCTCATCACAATTGAGTCTCACTGGAACCTAAGTAGTCAGGCACCTATTACTGGCCCTTTGATACCATATTTATCCATGATGATTGTGTCTGAGTCAAGATATGACACCATAAAAATCCTGCAATAGGATACCCTCCAGATACCAGCTTTTTTGGCTAATCTTTTATCTGAGGAAGGAATCATGCAGGTAACAGCCAAACAGCACCAGGAAGAGCATGACCCTGAACAACACAGTTAAAACTTTCAATTTGTAACTTCTAAAAATTAATTTCAACTCCAGATTTATTATGATGCTTCTCCATTTCAATGTCCTAAAGCAGAGAAGTATGTTGACCAGAAACTTACCTGCAATATTTTAATGGTGACCCAGAGAATTCACTTCCATTTGATGTTGGCTCTGAACGGTTTTCAAAGTCAGACACCAGAAATACTGATAAACTGGCATTAACATAGCCAACCATACACCTAGAGGGGACAAAATGCTGTCAGCAGGACACAGCAAGATTTTTCCATTAATTGTTGTACCCAGGAGGATGTCCTCTGGGTTTCATAAAATCCAAAAGTACAATTTTCATGCTTATTAATATTTGAAAGGGATGTTGAAGCAATATAATAGAAATGCTAAAGTAGGTCAGATGAACAATAAAAGTGAAGCAATGGTAGATTTCTATGGGAGAAGGAATGGTGAAGATTGGGACTGGTTACTTTTGAAAAGTCACCTAAATGGTGAACAATAGGGGCAGAGAAAATAATGAGGAGTGTTAGGAAGATAATCAAAATATTCCCACTGTTACACTCATGGTACTAGCACAAAGGGAGACTAAATCAGGTTGAAAGATAATACACTTGAAACAGCTTTTTGTAAAATGTCCAGTTAATCATAGGAACTCCATTCTAGAAGATCCCAGGGTGACTGAATACTGTGAGGCAAAATTTAGAGAACACTGAGTAGAAGAAGTTATGTCCCCTGTTGAAGGGCTGTGGGTATCAGTAGAAGGCTCAAGTTTTGTGTTAGTAGAGCTGAGGAGATCTTGTGCTGTCACTGAGGAGATCTTGTGCTGTCCATGCTGCACCAACTGCATGCAAACAAAGGTAAGTGTAGGCACACAACTCATCTTGGTGCAGAGTGTAATGCACCCTTAGGGTTGGGGGATTTTGGTTTTGGGTTGGATCTTTCTATATATGGACTTTACACTGTTTGAAAAATTATATTCCAACACCATCTGGCTTTGTCTCCATACTGATTACATTTGGAACTTAATTTAATTCCAGTGTTTTTCTAGTATCATTGTGTGTCATGTGGATCTAATACCTACAGACATTTTTTGAAGGAAAAGGGTCCCTCTCTCTTTTAACTATTCAATAACAGAGGGTCTTCATACCTTAATTTGAGAAAACTCACTATTCCTGTGGATTTTTGTAACAGTACTTACTAATAACATTATTCAGAATGCTGACATAAACAGTTTAAATATAGGTTAGCTCCTTCAAAATATTACTACCTGATGGCTTCATCCGGAAATTCACTCAAAAAAGCAGCAGAAGTGTGAAAACATTGTACTAGAGTTTTGTGAAAAGAAGATAAGAGCCAAATGGTGAGCCAAACTACTTCCCCTGTGCAGAACTAGTTTCAAAGCCACTGAGTCATATTTGAGTCTTAAGATAAATATTTCTAAAGGTGTTGTTTTTTTATCCACAGTGTTCCTGAGAAAATCCTTCCTTATGCTTTCCTTAGCAATGAGTTGCTTACAGTGCCACAATATCCTGTAAATCTTTATAATGGTATGAGCAGAGGCACATGCTCAGGAACAACTGTCACCAGACCACTTTGCCCCTGAAGGGATTTTAACTCTTCATGAAAGCAAACAGAACATCCTCCCTAGCCCTAGCTAAAATGCCCAAATCCTTGCAGGACAGAAGTTAGCAGATCTCCTAATCAGAAGCTGCTGCTCCAGATGCCCTTCTTCTGCCAGTATGATTAAATGTATTGACAGTCAAAAGATGTCAAAAAGGCAGCAACAGATGAACTCACTTTCTGCAGCAGGGAGTAAAAAAATCAATCTGCCATATGTCCAACAGCAGAATGCAAGCTCTCTGTCACTGTCTACTGTTTAGCCTGGGTTTCTTTGAACAGCAGGGTTCCTTGCTTATGGCACTGCTAGAGTATTTGCAAACTGTGTCTGTGCTTGGCTGGATTCAGTGACCTTCCTGGAGCCCAGCAGCTGAGATTTCACAAGTGGCTGGGCAGTAACTATCTCATGCTTGCTGGTAGTGTGCACATACTAATATAATCTCAGTGTTTAGCAACACTGAAAGAAAATCCACTTAGGCAGCAGGGATTCAGATCACAAACATCTCCTGGAATAATTAATCTAAGAACTCTAGTTTTAGAAGAAAAAGAAATTGCTCTTCTCTGTAAGTATATATTGATATATTAGTTGGAAATTTCTTCCTCTTGCTAGACACTACTTTTTAAAGCAATACATGCTGAATCTTACATCAGGAAAAAACCCCAGTGTACAAGTTTAGGATGCTCAACAAATTCTTTACTAATTCGTATCAGCATTGCTTCAGAAAAAAAAAATAGGATTATATCCATGTACTACCAGCTGGGAAGTACAGCTTGGGCAGCATCCTGTCACACACAAAATCTCTGAAATAGCTCTGCCATGTTTGCCTTGAAGCAACCTCATGGATCACAGTCAGTCACTCAGCAACCCATTCTGTGAATATGCAGAGCACCAGTACCTATGGCTGGTATCTCTTACCTGAGCACAAACAATACGTTTGGTTTAGTGGAATCAGAACATACACAGACAGTAATACTGCATCTATTCAAGTAGTAAGTGATTTCCATGCACATCTGCTCCCACCTCCCCCCAAAAAAGCCTTACTTTTGTCCTGCTTCTCCTTGGCCAGCACAAGGTCCATATTTGTAAGCATAAACGAGGCGAGGGATGAAATCTGATGTCACTGCTATAACAAATGCATTTGTGATAACTGAAAGAATTCCAATGCCTTCCAGGATCCCATACCAGATGCCTGTTTAACAAGGACAGTATGTTTGCTCCAGGAAAAATAAGAACCAAAGTGCCTGAAGTACTGCATGATCTGAAGTAGTTTTTCCCACTGCACAATGTGTTTTTATGTAGTTTTTATACAAGAGTCACCAGTAAAAATTTTTACTGGTGACTCTTGGATAAAAACTTTACTGGTGACTCTTGGATAAATAAAATAAGTAAAAATACAGTAAAAGTAAAAATAAATTTTCTTATTGAACAGCTCATCACTGTCCTCATCACTGTGAATCACACCAAAGGAAGGTTAGACATACACATTGATTTAATGAGGCATTGAATTGACCCTGAAACTTTGCTAGAATGCAATTTATTTTGAGAAATCACATCTGAATCAACATGCAAAAAAGGTATTGTTCTGTGCTTCTATTAACTACATTATAGAGCTGCATTTTTTATAAATTATGTCTGCAGTGTATACCATGTATGGCTGTTGTCCAGGCTTGTGCCAGAACCCACAGATTCACACTGTTCTCATTCAAAGCTTTAATCAGACACAGGCTTTAGGCACATGATAGAATGTTCTAAGAGCACAAATCCTGATCTGCTATTTCTTGGTGTCGGCTAGGGATTTTTGCAATGCAGTTGGTTAGTGAGATTCCCTATTTACCTCTCTGAAAACACCAGAGATTCAGCATTGGGCAGATGAATTTGTTTTCAAGTTCTTCCTAAAGGTGTTGTGCTTTTGCATACTGCAAGGACAGAAGAGATTTTTAGTCAAAATATGTTCAGAGATCCTTTGCAAGAGTGTGTGGCTGGATGACCTCTGAGTTTTGTGGACCTTGTGTTTAGCAATGCAGGTGTGACTCACTGAGAGCAAGTTGTCTGCTAGGATCCAGACCCACCCTGTCTGACCCACCAGGGACCCAGTGGGCACAGACCCTGAGTCACAGGGGAGCTTGGTTTTGGCCAGGTACATATAAAACATACAGGTTCCTTACGGGATGGTGGCCACTTTAACTTGGCTTTCATGTTTCATCTGATCTGTCTGGTTATTATATTCAAGTTGAGCAGCAGCATGTGTTTGCACAATGTGTCTGCCACAACAAAGCACCTGCAGAGAACATTGATCACTTTATACCTTGGCTGTTCAGTCTCCCAGAAAATAATTAAAATATTATAGACTATTAATTGCATAAGTAGATTGGCATCAGATATTTGAAATTTTTTGAACAATCAAGAGATGAAAATGACTGAAAATACCTTAATATGATCTTGCTTGAAGTGGTCAAAGCTTTGACAACTAGCACATATATATAACAAACACCATACAAAGAGCTCACCTATATCTTTGGCTCTTGAAGCTAAAGGTCTTCTCCACTGAGTAACAAATTTGTAAGCATCAAGCCGAATTTCAATAATATTGTTTAGTAAGGCCAGAAGTGGTGCCAAGGGAAAAGCTGCCACAAAAATGGTTGTGAACCCAAACTGAAGAACTGGGAGAAAAAAAGGAAATATCACAAAATATCTTTTAGGATCTAACCCCAATGTCTAATATACCTAACAGTGTATGAAAATAAACAGTATGTATAAAGTATACAGACACTCATTATTATATCATACTATATAATGATCTAGTGGCAGTTGTGCAGCAAGTCCTTGTCAAAAGTTAGAAGAAAGAATGAAAAGACCCTGGAATGGTGGACAGCACCATCTAAATTTTGTAATTTGGAATTAAGTTCTGAAGTGGACAATTGTTCATTTAGAAATGGACATTTTTACTCCAGCATCTACTAGGATCTCTCAGTACTTGCAAAGATTTGGAATGAATACATTCCTCTTTATAATTCAGATGGGAAGCAGTTTGAAATTCTGTTTAAGTTTCTAGAGGTAGATTTTCAGAGTATGAGATTTCAAATTAATTTGAAAAGAATTGTGTGAGGGAGAAAAGGAAAAAAACAATCATGACATATGCAGTTCAGTCACATAGGGCAAAAGTTCATGTTTTTTTTAATATATATTTTTGAGCAGTTATTCTCCTCTCTCCTCTGGATAGAGCAGTGCCTTTTGGCAGTAAGTAACTTTGTAAATGTGAGGTAGTAAATGAGGGAGGATTTTAAACATAAATAAGCATGCTGGTCTGTACCATGCACTTCAAAGCATAAACACAAGACAAGTTTCTTTAGAAAAATAACAGCAAATTCTTCAGAAAAGTATGCAGATAAAGAACTGGGCTCTGGTTTGGAAAACAAATCTGGAATGGGAAGTGTTTCATAGATGGGAGGTTAGCAGACCATCAGCAGTGTGCTTAACTACATTTGTTTGGTTCTTAAAAACTTACTCCCATTCCTCATCTGCTCTGTGAAAATAAACACTTTTTTGCAGTCTCCTTAACTTCATATAGTGACAATTAAAAGAATTCACCAGCCCACATCAACAGAAAAACAACAACATTAAAATATAGTGAAAGAGAGAATGAAGGTTAGAGCCATACTCATTTCTAGGTATTCATCAAAGAGTCCATAAGCATTCATGGGCTGCAGATTATAGTCCTTTTCCCACTGTGGGAAGCTTGTTTTTCCCTGTGTGCCATACTCTTGCCGTAGTTTTCTCCTGGTCCACCAGTTTTGAATTAGCCTACATTTTAAATTAAATAAAAGAAACAAAGTAAAGAATATGAATGGCTATTTATCACAAAGTTGGAAGAGGTTAAGTGGGCACAACATATCCTGCAAAATTAATTTCCCAATGTACAGAAAATAGAGCATTAGTAATACATGTGGCTGATGACACAGCATAATAGGTATGAAAACAGATACAGTTGATGAGCTGTAATCCCAGCCTGTATGTTGTTAAAATGGTGAAAGGATTTTGATATATTTTCATTGTTTATTTACTTCTTTTTCTCTGGACAGAATGCCAAATCACTTCAGTGTTTGCTTATGCGGCAGAATGCAATGCTGCATGGAGATACTGAGCTCAGTAAATAAGAGTGCTAATGCTGCTTGATTCTTTCCTCTGTGTGGGACCTGGCATCTCTGCATGGCTCTACAGCGTGCAGGGTAACTGGGCAAGCCTGGAAGGAAAAGGCAACCCTGAATGGTGTCTGCAGCCAAACATTCAGAGGAGAAAGAGGCAGAAAGAAATGTCTGAACTACAGACAACACATGGTGGCTGAGAGATGGATGGATGACATAGCAGCTACCTCCACCTCAACAAATGGGAGACCTGTACTGGACATCAGGGGGAAGACACTGTTCCCAAAGAAATGCTTGTGTAAAACCACTGTGAAAGGCACTGAGCCAAAAGTGAAATGAATTCTCACATCTGAAATAAACACCTTGTCAGGGAGTTGCACTTGCTTGGCCAACAAAGGACACTAGTTAAGAGTTAGTATAGAGAGAAAAAAACCCCAAACCACAATGACAGAGATTTTCTCTGAAGCTGTGATTAGCCACTTTGTCTCAGTGAGAAAAAACATGATAGATCACCCAAATAATTCAGTCCTTTTCCTGACAATGCTTCACTTCTTGCCCTCACAGTGGCCTGCTGTGGTCTTTGAGTGGTGCAAAGTGACTGCAAATAGTAACTGGATTTGGATAAGGGTTTGGACAGCTGCTTTTTTTCTTGAATCTTAGAGATTATTTTTCCATTTACATAATTTATCAGAAAGATTACAGCTTTTCCTATCTTCCTCAAAGAAGCATAGGTGAAATTAAGTGCAGTTCAACTGAATTCAGGTACAGATGGCAGGGTTGCCTCCAAGCCCTCTGGCCATCCACGTTGTGTTGGCTGCCATCAAGCTCTTAGCAGAAAGGTGTTTTTCACACAAAAAGAAATGCGCTTTCTTGCAGCATTTCAAGGCTAGAAGGTGAACTGAAGGGTCTGGAGGGCAAACACATCTCTCATCAGAATAAGCTGAAGCATTTCACAGTGTTGTGACTGTGTCTTTTATGTTGTGGTTTTCCTTGTGACTTTGAAGTGAAAATTCATTTCACCTGAAGCAGTTTATTCATATAAAATTACTTGTTCTTAAACAATCTCCTCCTATCTCTATCAATCACCTTATTTTATTTCTCTTCTGTGCTCTTTGTTAAGTTTAAAAAATCTGTATTAATAGAAAGCAGAGAGTTCTAATGAAAACTGGCAGAAGTGGTAGGGAATGGAAAGAAAAGGATCAATACTGCTGCTACTGTTCCCTCCTGCCCATCCCAGCTAATCCCTGCAGCCCTAACAGCTGCAAAATACTGGCAAGCAGTGCTAGGCCCAGGAAAGATGGAGAAATAGCAAATCTCTCTGAACTTTACAAGGGCAAACTTTCTGACCATGTCAGCTCTCTCTTAGATTTTCACACTTGCTAATTTCCCTTGATGACCATCCACACTCTCTATCATCAACTACACTGATCATATTAAGTCTATATTAATAATATAAAATATGTTCATTAAATACTAATCAATAGGAATAAACCAATAGGAAAGGAGTAATTGCCAACCTTTTAGCTAGGGCACAGCTTCATGTTCCCTTGAAGATCACAAGGGAACGTGTCTACATACCAGTCAGTACATTTTTCTATCTTTCAGAGTGCATGTGCCAGCAGTGCATTTTTTCCATCTCGTACCTGCTCTTTCAGGCATCTTTTATCACCCAACAAAAATAGGATTTAGAACTTACTAGTATAGCTAAGAAATGATACATGTATTTTTCATGTAAGCAACATAGTGGTCACACAGTTATTTTTAAGGCGTTTTAGAACATAGAATACAATGTAACAAAACCAAGTACTTCTCATGTAGTACTTATTTGTTAATATCTATATTACACTTCCGCTTTTGCAAACTGTGTCCAATGTGGAAAAAATTCCCAAACATCATCAATATATTTGGAGATCTGTACCCCTGGGGAGGATTTTTTGCTGTAATGACTACTGCATCTTGCTCTTATTAACTGGCAATAAGGAAAACATAGACTTAATATTCTGTGACCTATAGAAGCATAGGTATTATATTTACTTACGGATATCCCAATTCCATGAAATTATTCCATGTCTGCTTTAAAACCATTATAATACCCATTTGCATACAGAGATCAATAAGGCATCCACTAGGGTGGCACTACAGGAAAAAAAAAAGAAAAAATATGTTAAATGGGAATAATGCTGAGTTTTAAAGCATTTCTTAAAGGCTATAAATGATAGTGGATTATTTACTAAAAGGAAATTAAATGCATTCTCCTTATTTTTTAAAGAAGTGTAAACTCATGGGAGCAGATGACCCTGTATCATACTGTCAGTATTTTAAGCTTATCACCTAATTCTCTGCAGAGGTCAGAGTCTGCTGAAACCAATGCAGTTTTCACAGCAGTGCTTCTAACGTGCTGAGCAACTGTGGGCAGGGCAGAGGCAAAGACCACCAAGTTTCTCCATTGATTTAAATTGTTTTTGGGGAGGATGACTCTACATCAAGTCAAAGAATGAAGAGAAAATTCCTCCTGGCTGCACATAAACCAAACAGTCCTTGCCTAGAGGATAGACCTAGAATTATTAATTGAGTACTATTTAACATCTATGACTGAGTAGACCGTGCAAAGCTTTTCTCTTCTCAAAGAACAAAAAAGCTCTCTCTGCTCAGCAACAATTCTTAGTGTTTTTTCTTGAGTGCTTGCTTGCTTTAACAGTGGCTCCAGCCACTGAAGCTGTGGTGCTGCTTTTGGGAGAGATCTTCAGATAGTACAAATGTAGGTAATTTTTTATCTGGTATTGGAACAAACAGAAAGGAATCAAAAGCTTTCTACTCTCACACAGCACTTTGTGCAATTGGCTTTGCAGATCCAAACAGTGTAGTTCAAACTGTATTTTAAAATCTTGGGTATTACAGATAAGTCAAACAAATCACTGTCACAGAACAGGAATTATTTCTCTCTAACTTTTAGGGAGAAAAATTGGTCATTACCTGGAATAAAATGAGATATTAATTTCTTATACATACTTCATTACCCAGCTCTCAGAACTTGGATCACTGCTGAGGTTTCTGCTGACCTAATTTAGCATCTCTTTAGATTAACAGGGTGACAGGATTGGTGTTTTTTTTTGTTGTTGTTGTTGTTTCTGTGGTTATTTTCAGGGTTTTGTTTTTTTTTTGTTTTGTTTTGTTTTTAATTTTTTTACTTCTCTGTCATTACTAAATCATCATCCTTCTGTGTTTTAGGAATTGGTCACAAGTGAATATATCCTGAGAGAGGCGGGTGCAGTGTTAATGAAGCAGCAGCAATGTTACAACCATAACATCAATAATATGTAAACTGTGGTCTAAGCATGTCCATGGACACTGGACTAGTGTTACTAAATGTCTTAGACTTGGCAAAATTCAACAGGTGAAGAGAGGGGTATTGGAGGGATATCTGGACATGGTATTCTAAAGCAGGTTAGTTCTAATAAGACCTAGCAGAGGTCAATAAAGTTAAGACTTCTTTATTATTAGACTCTTTTTTTTTTATTATTAGACACTTTTTTCTCTGAGAAAAGCTAAACAGGACTACTAAGAATAGCTTCCACCAGCAACTGACCCAACCTGTAACACCTTATTGTTGCACTTTCCTCACAAACCTGGCTCTCTTTTCCTTCTATCTTGTTTCCTGCAGAAATATGAATTTCTTTCTGTATTCTCTGATCCCTCTGTGAAATGAATCAGCCAACTGAATCAGCAGGAGACTAATTCAGCCAGAAAAAGGAAGCTTACTGCTGATACAAGGCTCCTCACAGGGCTGGACAAGTGAGAGCTAATGCAGAGGAGGAGGAAGGAGCAAGCCTCAGGGGCAGGACTCAGAGGAAGACCAGAACTCCTTTCCTTTGACAGCAGCAAGTTGTTAGGTCAGTTCAGCCCCAGCCAGATTTTGGAGGGATGTTAAGCAAAAATCTGTCTGCCCATTTATCAAGTACTCTCTCCTTGAAGAAACAGACTTCTCTACAAAATTAAGATGGTTTTATTAAAATTCAAATACTTTTGTTTGTTTTGCTAATATTTGTATGGCCTTTATTATCCAAAATATTTATGTATCCAGATGTGTTTGAAAATTCAAGCTGGCAGGCATTTTCCACTTACCATTTGTCATTTATCTGCAAAGTTGTTTCAATTATTCATCTGTGAAGCAGGAAAGAAACCACGGGATTTCAGTGTGCATATAGCAGCACTGGAAAGTAAATGACAGGTCCAGAAACTGCTGCTGTTCATCTCCTATAACTGTGAAATGGGCTTTGAATTCTGAATGTATTTATTTAAAAAATAAATAAAATTGAATTGGTCCTTGAGTAACTTGCAAAGCCAAACTCTCATTTCTTTTCATATTAATTTGATTTTATAGACATGAGACATCACACCAGTAGCTTGTTTGGGAAGTTTATTTAGTTGTTTTGGTAAAATTTCACATACATTTTATGTGTCTGGATTTTTAATTTATTACTTTATTATTTTAGCTCTTTGGTCTGCAAGGCAAGAAAAGCTGATACCACTGTTTGAATGTGATGCAAACACTAGAACTGCTAGCATTGAAAAGGGAATACATATATATATATATATATATATATATATATATCAATGTTTATAGATGCTTTTGTAGCAGATGGTAGTGTCAATGGTGTGGAGTTAGACACACCATTGACACTACCAATAAAACCCAAGAACACACTCAAAAATGCCTAGGCAGATTTCCATGTCTGCCTCTGCTTGCATTCATGGCAACTGTGGGCAGCAGATAAATCAGCGTACAGTTATCGAGCACTCACCTCTTCCAGCCTCCACCGGTTTATCAGCCTTAAGTAGGCACCAGGGTGTCCTGTAAATCTTTAACACAGGAATATATATCAACTATGTTGTGTTAGAAGTCTCTTCACAGTAGTACAAGAAAGCTCACAGTCTTGTTTTAATCTGGTGTTATCGTAATGTGACTGTTATAAGTATATAAGATACTATGCTGTAAAAAGTTTTATGGGTATTTTTGGAATAATCCTCATGAAGAACTACAGATAGTTTTACTTCAGTTTTATTTCAATACCAATATTCTGCTGTTGGATATTCAACATAGGCAGAGCAGAGGGAAAATCTGACTGAAACTGCTCATGTCAGTTTGGAAAATGGCTTTCAACTGCCAGTCCATTTCCTTACAATATATAATGCTCTGTGATGTCTCCTTTCCTGTGAAATCAGTGAAAATTTTAGTTTTCAATAAAAAACATAATTTTCTAACTATTCTCCTGCGTTTTTCCCCAAAGTTTTTCCTATATGTAAATAATCCATACTAATGGTTTCTTCTATTCAAACCTTCGCTACTAAAAAGGTCTTTTTTTAGGAGACTGACAGAAAGAGATATACAAATAATATATATTTAGATAGATACATAAATACACAAAATTCATCAATATAAAATATAAAATAAAAATATAATAGATAAAATAAATATATATGTGGGAAAAGCCCCCAAATGATAGCTCATAACTCACTCCTACACAGTTCAGGTAATGTAATCAGAACAGTTAACTTCCAACTGAAGTATCTTTCCCTTTCCCTTTCCCTTTCCCTTTCCCTTTCCCTTTCCCTTTCCCTTTCCCTTTCCCTTTCCCTTTCCCTTTCCCTTTCCCTTTCCCTTTCCCTTTCCCTTTCCCTTTCCCTTTCCCTTTCCCTTTCCCTTTCCCTTTCCCTTTCCCTTTCCCTTTCCCTTTCCCTTTCCCTTTCCCTTTCCCTTTCCCTTTCCTTTCCTTTCCTTTCCTTTCCTTTCCTTTCCTTTCCTTTCCTTTCCTTTCCTTTCCTTTCCTTTCCTTTCCTTTCCTTTCCATCTGTACAAATAACACACATAAAAAGGAAGTGAAATGACCTGCATGTATAGTATTGTGAGATGCATCTGTTTCCAATAGCAAAATTGTTAAGTTAATATTGAGACCATGTGGTGATAGGAAATGAAAACTGCATCTGTTTCTGGGCTTTTGAAAGGAGTATAAAACTGCAATCTGGTCTGCTTTGCTAGTATGGAATTTGCATTTTGATATGTGTGATAATATGGTCCATTTTGTTTCATTACAAACAATTTTATTTCTTCTCTCTACTTCATTTTGCATATATAAGTATGCAGACATCAATCCTACCTTCCAAGGAAGAATGCTATATAAAAGGTAGAGCTGTTCAGATTGACAAACTGAAAAAGAAACATTTTCAGAGTGAAGCTGTTCTCCCACTCCGATTCCGTACGAGGCTGCTCTGTGAAAAAAATGATCAGAGTTTCAGAGGCTTATTCAAATATCAATTTCCCTTGGCACAAAGGTTGCACACACCTGTAAGAGCTGGCAATATATTTTTAAATTAGCCTGCTGTTTTCAAAATATAACCTGGCAGAGGAAATTGTATCCAGAAGGAGCACTCAGCGAGTGAGCTTGTTGAGACTTAGAAATCTATTCTGGTGTCTGCATATATATGTATGAGACTGTAAGAAAGTGGTCGAGGTAATGCATATATTAAACATCCCATTTGTATTTAAGTGGTCGTTACAGGCTCAGTTTCTTCTCTTGTTTCCTTTTTTGTATCCTACCACAATGACTTTGCCAGTCCACCAAAGCTATTTAAATGCCTTTTTGTTAGAGATGCCCCACTGAACTGAAGAAAATCCTCCTGTTTCATGGATTTGCTCACATATATCAGCGGAATGTCACTGCATGACTCTCCTTCCTTGTCCCAGGGAGCTCATCACAAAAATCCAAGAAAAAATATTTTTCAGTGGATGGGCTAAGGCAAACAGGAAAGGGGAAGACATATTCTTGCCTTTAGGTATTTTTCCCCTATTCTCCATCTCAAGAAATATCAAGACAGAAGTTAACAAAACAATGTCCATGCCAACACACCAGTTCCATATTCTGGAACTACTTTCCAGCTGGCAGGAGCTTGTTGTTAGCTGACCATTGCTGTGAACAGGAGTAATCAGAGAAAAGGAGTTACTAATGGTGATTCTGAGTATCATAATGATAGTAATCATATTCTACTTCCAAAGCAGCCTCCAGTAAAGTACTAGAAGTACAGAAAAAGCAATAAACTTGATTCTCTTTGCATAGAGCTGTTCTTTCATTAGATGCCAGTCTGCAGGAAGGACAAGTTTGACCATAACAAGGCTGCTGCAGCTGAAGCTTTGCTCACATGCCCATCAGAGACAATGGTGATGCTCTGGAAAAGCACAGATGTGAGCTCTGAAAAAGGTCATGTAAAAGCTGAATGACATTGTCAATGTCCTCAATGTACTTTTGCTGACAGTTCGTCTTTGAGCTCATTACACTGATAAAGATAATTCAGATCAAATCAGTTCCTTAGGCCACCAGAGTAAAAATCACAAAAACATCTAAACAGCATCTAAAAAAACTTGACCTGCTGAATTTTCATACAAGTGCTTTCTGCAAAACGCAGACCTACCTTGATGACAACCTAACAGAAAGTAATCAAGCTTCAAGGTCTCTAGAATATATCTTACTGTCTGTCCCCAGGCTGTCAGGACATAGCTTGTACAATTTCTCAAACTTGAAGGTTGTCATATTTCTCAGCTGTAGTAAGGAGATATCTTCTCCATGGATATAGTATAGCAAAAATATTTTAAAACTACTGCATACAAATGAAGACTCTCAGTTTACTAAGGAATAAAAGAATAAAATTCTATTGTACACAGATATGTTTTGAACACATTACCAATGACTTCTGGGATGTAGAAAAGCCCTGTGAGTAGCTAAAATCAGTTGTTTCCTTTGAGCATCAGAGCATCAAAATCTGTCCATCTGGTCTAAAATAATTTACTGAGCATCATCAATGTACACAGGTTTCCAGGAGCTCAAAATAGTCTCCTCAAACCTCAAAATTGTATATGTGCATTAATATAGTTTGCTTAATAGGCCTTCAGCCAGAGTCTCATTTCAGGCTTCTTGACACTAAAGAGCCCTTGCCAATTGCCACCAGCTACTGCAATCTTCCAGATAGATCAGGATCTCCACAGATCCTGTCTGAGCCATGGATATATGAATGACAGCTTGTTGCTACCCCATTGACAGTGGATGCTCTCCTTAGAAAACAGGTTTCCTTGCTCTAGCATAAAGACTGCCTTTGCAAGTGAGCTGAAAGGATCACTGACGTTTAGAACATCTTGCAGTTTAGGTATAGGCAGAGCCAAATGTTTGATAGCCAGTCAGCACCTTATTTTCAAGCTATGAATTTGTTTTCCAGAAGTGACTCCCCTTTTCCATGTTTACAAACCCTGGAGGTTGTGAGTGCTATGTCTGTCTGAAAACTCATGCCTTTTCCTCTTAGGTAAAAATTTTGCATGTACTTATAGTAAACAATTTGTTTACATTCTTAGATGGTAGGGAGTTGAAACAAGAACAAAGGTGGATGATTGTTGTCACCACTCGTTGAATGGCACAGTACTTTAGTTTATATACTTTCATATTAGAAACTTAAGAAAAACATTAATTCCTACAGATTGCAAATTAGTTACAATTTTTCATATTTATGCAGTCATTTTGAATTTTATCATGGCATATGGACCAATAAATCAGTACAATGTTATTCAATTTTATATTTAACATTACTTACCTAAATTTGTCAGGAAAAGAGCAACTTTTTCATACAGCTGTAACAGAGAAGAAACAGCCTCTTATTTACCTGGATGGCTCAAAAATGTAGAACTGCTTTCTAGGGAGAGAAGATATTAAATCTGACATGCAGATGATTTCTGTGATGTTCTGATAATGACAATAAAACTACATAATAATACAGCAATGATATAAACAAACAAGAAAAAGTAAAGTTTTTATATCTCATACTCATCCATAATATATGGAGAAAAAATGCTGTCAACTGTCTCTATTTTATATACAGAGTGAAAAAGGGTGAGAGAATTTTTCCAAAAAGAAAAGCGAAACAACAACACAACTGAGATTTTTGTTTTAGTTACTTATGGAACATTCACCTCACAAGAAAATAATCACCCTAGAAGAGCATGCTATGGTATGTTTGATATGTTGGTTATTTGGGGATTTTTGGTTTTGTTTGGCACTTTGGTTCTGAGAGGAAAGACACAAGGGGAACAGGGTTACTTCAGAGCCAATCTTTAGTAATCTCCACCACCAGACACATTTCTTAGTCTGAGCCATGTCATTTTTTATCCTAAATGGAATCTTCCTCACTTTCAGGTACTGTGCTCTCAAACTCTCCAGGAGACTCCAAACTTTGTTAAGATTACAAAACTAACTTGGAGGGTTTTCAGAATCAGTATTTGCAAAGGAGTTTTGAACCTATTAACTACATCACCAACACTATCAGAATTAGAGTAAATGAATACAATTATTTTAATTTGCTTTAAATTAGTCTGGAGCCTGTTCCTACAAATAGCTAAATGCCCTTAATTCTCACTGACACCTGCAGGAATACAATCTTCTCATATTTCAGGCTCAAGTATTTACTTACTCCTACAGTGCATATCAGCAATGTTTCTTTTTATTTGCAGTTATCCTTAGAATCTCTTGCTTAAATTGAGTTATGTATTGTTTACAGATCAAACTGCCTGCTTAAGAGCTGAAGTCATCCTGAAATCTCTCATCCATGTTAATGGCCACTTCATGCTTAGAATAGCTTTCCACTGCCTTTGGAGTAAATGGTTTTGTTTCAAGTAATGAAAAAGGTAGTTTCTTCTGGGTTTAAAAGCATCTCTTAAGGGCAACTGTAAATGTGCTAAATGTCTGAATCATTTATATCCTGATCCCAGCAAGGAGTGTGGTTTTTTTACAAATGTTCACTGCTCTACAGAAGGGTTTATTAAAACTTTAATTTGTTGCTGTTCCATTTGGAACAGTAAGACTGTGTTAGAGATTTTGTTAACAACATTTGGATCTAATTATCTGCTACTGTCCTTTATCACTACTACACTCAAGGGACCCTGTTTGGGATCACATTCTGTTCTCTCTTCGTGTTTTCCATAGGCAATATTATTGCAATTAACAGTTTTACATAGCCTAGGTAAAGCTAGTGATTGTTTTCAGGTCAGGCTGAAAGATTATCTGGGAGACATTGTGCTTGAGGGTCATTTTGTTCCGTTGTGATGGATGTGTCAGAAGAGGTACCTAGTGCTCAGAACATCTGGTCTGGAATTTACTTGTGGTCTAGACCTTTCCCCTGATGCTTTGAGAGGCTGTCAACTTCCATCAGAATCACTACTGGTTTTCAAGGCTTCTAGCAATGAATTCTCTACTGCTATGCACATCTTGCTCTGTTATGCGTTTATTACTGTATCTTTTCTTGCTCTTCTGACACTTTTCTTGAGACACAGTTTATTCAGGATTCTACTACCTGAATTGCTTCTGGGGATTTTTCTTCTCTCAAAAGAAATCCCACGATTACCCTTCAGTAAACTACATTAATCTATAATGGAAAGCATTTTGACCTTTTGAAAAACGCTTCTTTTGAAAAACGCTTGCAGTTTCAAATTTTGTGGATCTTTTTCTTCCATGAGCTATATCCAGATCTAAGGTTGTGGTGTTTATCAAATGGTGATGAGTACTAGGCTAGAGAAATCCACCTTCGCAGTGCTCCACTTATTTGATTATTTTAGGAAATAAAGCAAAGTTTCTCAAAAGGCACTTTCAAGCAATCTTCCATTATTTAAAAGAAAAATCTCAGAGCTGTAAAACTCTTTGGGAATGAAGAAATTTTGTTTGTGCAGCATTTCTTTGTTGCTGCTTCACTGCATATACAATGACTTATACTGAGAACTTGAAGATGGATGTTGCACTGGCATAGATACATATATAGTATTCATTTTTTTTTCTTTTATGCTTATTGTGTGCTCTAGGTGGAGTAAAGAAAATTCCCCAAAGGTGGAGACAAAACCCAATAAAATAAAAATAACATAAAGGAAGAGAGCCCTCAGTACAATCTCAGACAGAAAACCAGTTTTCTCCTTTCTGCCCTTTCTCAGCCTATAGTCCCACCTAAGGAAAAACACAGGAAAAACAACAGTTCTAGATAGACTGTCTTATTCAGTAATCCAGTCTTGCCTATGCCAAAAGGAGAAGCAAAGTCCTGCAGCAAAGACTCTTGGAATTTCCTGCCATATAAAAAGGACCCATCAAAAATAATTTTTAGATCATGGGAATGTTTGGATACTGCACAGGAAAGAAATAAGTCTTCAAGCCAGCCTTGGAAATTAGGAGACTTGAAATAACATCTCATCTTTTCCCTAGGAAGTAAATCAGCATATCTCCTGGAGTGAAGCTTAACAAACTGTTTGCAGAAGATGCTTGCTATTGAGTAGGCAGAGATACTCCACCCTGGCTCCAGTACCCATCTGGTTTGTAGGCTGAAACCTCTTCCCCTAAAAGGCATTCTTATAATGTCAATTCACCAAACCTCATAGTGAAAGTCCACACACGTTGTACCAAGAGCAGCAAAGAGCAGACACATTGCTATCAGAGCAATGTAACAGGGTATCAGCATCTCAGTGGAAGGAGGGAACTAATTTCCTGTCTAATCTATGCTATACTCACTTACTCTACTGTTGCCACATAGAAATTCCATTTCTGTCTTTGTCCCAGGTCTGGTTCCAAACCATCCCAAAATGAGCTGCCATCAGCCAGCCCCACTGCAGTGCAGCCAGGCCATGTCTCTGGTGCACGCTGGCAAAGGCTATGGGCAGCTCTGGAACAAATCACATCTGCTCAAGCCTCGTGAAGCTTTCAGCTCAAGAGAGCTCTGCTTATTGACATTGTGTCTCTATATACATATCCTCATTGGAAAATTACCATAACAGCTGAAATCTGAATTACTGAAAATAGTGTAAATAAGAACTTAACTTTGTCACTATATTTTTAAGAAAGCCATCAAAACACAATTAAAAAGAAGAATATTAATGAAGTGGACAGAAAACTGTATACATATAAAAGGGAAAGAAGTGGCAGGGGATGAAGCAGGGGTATGATCCTGTCTCCCTAAAATATTTTCAGAATATTCAAACATACTTTACATAATATTTTGGGTTTGGAATGTGCTTTATATAAATAGTAAATTATGTCCATAAACAATAATTCCATGTCTGGCTTAGCAAGACACTCCACTCCTGCTGAAAAAGGAAGTGAAAGCATTTGGTTGTCTGCTGACTGAGATATCTACTGCTCTGGTGGCTTAGGTATACCTTTGGATATGTTAATTTTACTCACCACATTCAGTAGCATGATGATGCAAAAGTTGATGCACACTGCAGTCCCTGTAGTTGCAACCTGAGAGTTATTCCTGATTAAAGCCCATTTAAAGGCAGCAAAAGTGCTGACAGTCACAACACGGTAAATAACAATGCCAAAAACAGCAGCGATCACCACACAGATCTAAAGGAAGAAAAAAATCAGAGAGAGGAACCTGAAAACTTCCAGTGGAATAGGAGTAGTTACTTTCTCCCTGAAACTCTCAAAATGAAATGAAATTAAAGACTTTAAAAGTACATTCCTTTTGATTCCAGAGGAAGGTTTCAACATGATATTTTTTCTTGTTATGTTCTTTTTATTTCTCATAATGAAAAATATAGTTGAAATAATATTAAAATAATATTTAGCTTTAAAATTTTTCTTGAAAATGTTCCTTTTCTTTAGCATTAGTGTGAGAAACAGTATTGCCAGCTCTGGGAATTAGAAATTTTCCTTATCTTCACATGAAAGCTAAGCAAAGGCTAGTCTCAAGCTGCTGTTGCAGCTTGATGGTATCATACTTGGGATGGATTCTGTGAACTGATGGACTTCACACTTCACACAAATGTCTCCATTTGTAAGCACTGCCTCAAAAACAGCCCTGCCAAGCCAGCCTAGCTAGCCGTTTCTTCCTTCAGTTCTGGAAAGTTTCTACCTAGAGAAGGTAACCAGTTTGATTGTCCTTGTGATTTCTCTGATGAAACTTTCAGGAAATATGACAGAATGAGAAAGCCACAGCTGAGCCAGGCTGCTTAGTCACTTAATGTACCTTTTGCAACAGTTGAGCTGTATTATTTACTATACTGTGAGAGTCTACGCTGAGAAATTTTGAGAACTGCTCTAACTTGAAGTTTGATAAGTGTTTATCTCCTGTTATAGATGTAACTAAAAAAAAATCTTATCTAAATGGTCAAAAAAAGTGTCATTTTCTGCCTTGCTGGAAGCCCATGCTAGGCCAACAATAAAAATAACTTCAGTGAAAATAATTTTTGTCCAGTTTTAAGGGCTGTTATAGGGACAATAATTTGTGGTGCATGCATTTGAGAGCAAGGCTACACTCTCTGGCAATTTGAGTAAGATCTATCACTAGTCTAAGAAGATTAATGACTGAGTTTGTACAAGGTAAAATACTGCCATCCTTCAAGGAAAGAAACATGGGGAAAATACATAAAATATCAGAGTTGTAGTATAAATTGTTGTAGTTATAGTATCTGAGCAGAGACTGCAGTCCTGAATATGCATCCTCAAGGGCTGAGTCAGGGTGTCCATCCACCTGGAGCACCAGAGCACAGTTCATCTCAATAATGCTTTTGCCTTTCTTGACCTAGATTGTTTTGGACAATTTTGGAGCCATCAATTTCTTGCTGTCCTCTGCCCTGTTGCTGGGTTTGCTCACCTACCTGGCTCTCCACAGCTCCTGAGGCTGTACACATCTACCATTTTCTTGTCTCCTGGAAAAGCCCCAGTGAATTCCATGGCAGTCTGTTGGTTCCAGACCAGCACTGTGTTTTCAAGACCAGCACTACCACACCTGTTGTCATGTGAATAACAGCCCACATCTGCTTCACTGAAATTAGAGGATGGGGGCGTTTCTGCAGAAGTTCATGCAGCTCTCTGTTAGGAGATTTTGCTGCTCCTTTTAGTTTTGCATAACTAAAGGGATAAATACATCATTTTAATCGAGGAACATTGGTTTCTCCATTTTGACTGCACTAGGAATATTAAGTCTCTTTACTCATCTCCTCAATACACTGAGAAACTAGGTTGTATTAACATCATTAAGCACTCTATGCATCTTATTTAGGTTCTCTGGGAAGTTTGAACAACTGCTTCTCCTATGGCAACTTTCCCTGTCACTCTGCACTGTCTGCACAGGGAAGGCAACCAGTGAGCTAATTCAGCCAGCTGAAGTTGGTGCCTGAATGTGATAGTGTCACTATTCTGGCATATGTCACTACGTACGGTGTCCCAGGTGTAGCCTTGAAGAAGGGATTAGCTATCTGTGAGACTCAGTCAAGAGTGAACCAGTGTAGGACTTGACAGAAACTCAAGTGATTTGCTCTGTAGATTTCAACATGCATAGAGTTTATTCCACTTCCAAGCAGTCATATCCAATATTTACCTACTCTACTAGCAGAGATAATGATATTTTGTTCTTTTTCAACTGGTAAATAAATAAAAGTTCTCAAACCATAAAAAATATTCCAGATGCAGAAACGATGAGTCTGCTGCATTTATCTGCAAATGCTTGATAAGGCTCTGGCTTCCCAGATATGGGGTTCATTCGTTCTTTCTTGGAGTATTTGGCTTCAAACTGCGGACGTATTTCCTCCTAAAGAGCAGACAGATAATGTTCACATACAGCACAGCTAGAAAAAACTCTGTAGGAAACTTCAGATCTTTTATCAGATCACTGTTCTAGGGAATTACATCTTTGAATTCAGCAGCTGGCACAGCTACTATAAAGGCTGAGCTGGGAAATCAGGTCTCTTTCATGAGAACTAGAATAAATCACTATACTCATAAAAGTAAGTACTAAAAGTATTTAGTAAAATCCTCAGTTAGCTATTCCTCTAAATAATGCTCTTTCAAAACTATGTGGCTGCATTAAAAATCATTCTAAGATTGATACCACAGAATTTTTCAGTCTGAAATTATCCTATTGATACTGGAAATTTACAACTAAGAAAAAAAAAACAAACCCAAAACCAAACCTTCTTTTTCCAAGCCTAATTGCTGATTGTTAGGCATTTGGTTAGGCTTCCATTACCAGCAAAAGCTTCTTAGTATTTGAAGAAGGATCCATGCCATCTGATGCTGCTCAATTATTTCTTAACTCGGACAGTATTATTATTATTATTAGGAGGAACAACTTCCAGCAGCAGAAGTGTCAAAGCCTGCTTTGCCATTAAAAACCCTCTTGTGAAATGAAACCTGGGGATTACTTGGGGAGAGATTTGGTTACATCTGTTTACAGCATTGCCAGAAGACAGGATCACCCCGGTGCAGGTGACATCTGCAGTAGTGCTGCCCCTCTGCCCTAACATCACCAAGAGCCACGTGTCCTGCACACCTCGTTCCAGTCTGGCATCCAGGACACTGTCAGAGGTGAGATAAAGCACTGGGCTGGGAGGATGGACTTTCACAAATGCTAGCAGATATTAGAGCACTGTTTGTAGTACTCTGCTGTATACTGGAGAGCTGCTCTGCAGTGCAGCTGGCTACAAGGGAGCAGACAAGAACCAGTTTACAAACTTCAGTCCCTTCCAGCCCTTCAACTGCATGGACTGACTGAAGCTGGAAATGCTCAGACCTTAAATGACTGTACTGAAATAGGTGAATGTTAACTGCTCACACAAGTCTTCAGAATGTAAATAAAGGTGAGATATCCTAAATCCTACATTCTTTTTTAAAAAATTCCTGTAAAGGGGGAAGAAGTCATGTCTCATTCTCCTCATTCCAAGTTTTGACGATGCTTTCTCAACACAGTTAATTTCCAAATTCATGCAGCAACCTGGTATCAAGTTATAAAAACAAATAAAGAGGCATGTATGCCTAGCTGCAATGCCTCTGTAACTAATTATGTGCTTGAGGGAACCAGCCATACCTCAGCTATACAGAAAGGCTAAGCATGTTTCTATGGAGGCAGAGTAATACCCTGTTCTTATTCTGTTTTGCTCAAGCTGTTCCTGCCATATCAGGGCTGAAGGAAGCTGAGCAGACCGTAATCTGGCAAAAGGAGCAATGTAAGTAGTATTCCTGTGTGCCCAGGGGCATGGAAAAGGACAGAGTGTGATAGCTGTGAAGCAGAGTTCCTGAGAATTTTATCCTGTAGATTGCACAAGGGCTCTGCCAGCTGGCTTGTCATAGACAAGAAACCTTTACTTCTTTGCACCTCTCTCGGAGCCAAGGTTTGATTATCTTTTACAATCTGCAGTGTAGGGAAGTTCTTATCATATCCACATGTCCTATAATCTCCAGCTGATGCAAGTAATGCAAATGCTATTTTTAGACATTCTCAAAAAAAAAAATTGGAAATCTGGCATGACACTTTGTACCTGTTTAATGATACTCAGCAATGCTTGGGCAAGTAAACAGTACTGTGTCTAGCTGAGGTTAATGATACAAAGAAGGAGACACTGAAGAAACAGAAAAAATATGCTACAAGTAACAACAGAAACCAGATTTCATCTGAGAGTGCCAGGAACTGCATGCAGTTGGTTTCTTGTGGTGCACCCACCCAAGACACCTTTGCTCTCCATGTCTCCCACCTTGTACCTGGTTTGCAAGAACAGGAAATCCAGATATGTGGGGTTGAAAGAGCCATAGCTCAGCTCATATCCCCAGACTGAGAGGCCTGAACATTGCAGGGGTTGCTGTATGCTTTTCTTGGGTGAGAATCTAAAGTGGTAAGGAATTCACAAGGTTGCATATCTGAATAAGTGCAATTCTCCTTTCTATCGTCTTCATTGTTTAATTTACTTGTCTCTTCATTTAGAACAGGAAGGTGATAACTAAGAGATAGGAAGCCTTATAAATTGTGTTTTTTTGATGTATTGTTGCTAGGAATTAATAAATTTCCCTTTGTAAGAAAACCTTGTTTTTCAATTTGACAATGGAAATTAAAGAAAGCAAAGGCTAGACACATATTGTTAATAAAATAACAATCTTCATTATCAAAAGCCTGAGATTTAAAATGGTAATTAGAACTCTTTAATCGATGTCTTTGAAATAACTAATAAAGGCAATCAGCTGATTTTGTCTAGTGATAACTGAATGGAAACCAGAGAGGAAATTTAATTAGCAGTGATTTTATTAGAAAGTAGCACTTTAGGAGAAAAATTTTCACCTGTCAAAATTCTCATTGGCTTCTTACTGACATACAGCTTCCCAATGAAACTCCACAGGATTAATCTTTTCCAATCTACATAAAACAGACTGTTCTCCTTCCTTCCCATTTCTCACACATGGATAATTCCAACTTTTTCATAAGATAAACCCTATTGATTTCTGAAATATGAAATATGGAGTAATGTGAATTGCCTTAGACCAGGTCTTTGTGCTCTAGAAGAGCTACTCTACATTTCTTTGTGAAATACCTCCTTTTTTCCCCAAGAATTTTCTAATCCTTCAACAGGTAAATTATTGAAATAGTCCCATCCTTCCTAATCCAAGAATATTGTCCTCTATAGCCCAGACATAGAAAAAGAATTTGTAGATTGAAAATTTGAATCTTGATCACCAGTACAAGTATAGCATCCCCAGAAGTAAGTCTCCAAGGAAAGTCTGTGGTTTGCAGGTGAAGACAATGGCAAAGTGAAGAGGTGGGCTTTGAACCACAGAGCAGGAAAATGTCTCCACACTTCCATCTGGAGCACCCAATCCCAAACTGTGTCTTTCTCAGGGGAGAGTGCACTTCCAATGGAAAAGTACAGCATTAGCTACACAAGCAGAGGAGGCTGTGCCATTGGGCTGACCCCGAAGCTGGGACATGCTCAGCTGTGCCGTAGCTGTGGGCACTGGGGGCTGTAGCATCTTCAAAAAAGATACCTCTGGGAGGCAATCAGCTCCACCTCTTTGGATGCCACTGCATGCTGAACTGATGCCTCAAATGCCAATGAGATACTGATGTTCTAATTACTGGACACACAAATCTTTGAGAAGCAGCCTGTTGAGTTCCTATGAGCATCTTTAACCTCTAATTTGAGAAAGGTACAATCTGGCACACTGCTTCTGAAAAAAACTTCTACTTCCTGCTGTAGAGACTCGTAAGATTCCCTCTAGAACTGTAAGGAGGTGCACTGAATAGCTCTTGAACAGGTACAGTCACCACTACTCCTGACAAGAGATTTTGTTGACACAGTTTACTGGAAAAATTCTGGTAAGAATAAAACACCAGCTGATATCAACAGGGGACAAGTATCCTCTGAAAATTATCAACATGCAAATATCATCCTGCATGCCAAACTGAAATAATCTGCCAGGGGAATATAAATATATCTTATTAAAAAAGAAAAAAATGGGGGGAAAAAAGAAAGGGAAAAGAAAAAAAATCGAAGTGTCACTTAAGGACAACCTTACCAGGAAATTCAATATTTGTATATTAACTGATCATAGAAGATTCAGGTGGATGGCTTTATAATTCAGCATAATCCCAAATGCAGGTATGTTGAATGGTGAAAGATGAAGATATATAACATCCCAAACTATAAACATCTGCAAGACCAAGCTTCCTGGGAAAAATGTAAAGAGGTTCTCATACTGCACTTACTTTTGTATTTTGTTTGTTTAAACAAACATTCCAGGAACACAGAGAAAGCTATAATTGTCAATTGGAAATTGCAATTTGGTACAGCTTTTTCTTAGCAGTCAGCATTGGCAGCAGTGGCTTTTTTTGCAGCTAGCCATGAGAAGACATGATCCCTGCAGACCAATCCTGAGCTCTCTATGAACCTCAGGCAGGACTGTCTCAATCCCTTTGTGACTTGCCAGAATTGGAAAGAACAGTCTGCTGATCTCAGAAAAGTTGAATCAGTATTAGAATATTTCCTATAATTAGGAAGATAGTCCTGGGGTATCACCCAGAACTGACTGAACATGTGCATGGATAACAACATTCCTGTTATAAAGAAATTAATTTCCAGTTCTGTAAGTTATTTCATGTTACATTCTTGAGTTATTTTCTTAGTAATTAATAATTTAAAAGAAAATCCTACCAGCAATTCCACCATTTCATGGCCTCATTGAGATACTTTGCCTCATACAGACAAAAATCCCATAACTCAGAAGTCTGTTTCTGTGCTGGCAAGATTGATAAAAAAGCAAATCTTCCACCAAAGTAGGGATGTAGAGGTTCAGCTTCACTGAGACCACTACAGCAGTCTCTTACCATCACTCCAAGAGCTTCTGTAGAGTAAGGAGAGCAGACTTGTAGACACCTATATGTCCAAATCCCACTGGAGGAGAAATTTTTCTTTAAAACTCATTGAATCTTGCTTTTCTCCTGCATGATAAAACCTTCTAGCTCTATTTAGACCTGAATTCTCAGTCCCAAGAGCATGTGGTTAATTTCTGGTGACCACTAGAGGAAAAGATTAAGGCTATTTTCTGAATTATAGTGTTTTCCCTAAGGGGATTTCCTGTACCAACACTGAATGAATTAAGTCATCTCTCTCTCTCTCTCTCTCTCTATCTCTCTCTCTCTCTCTCTTTCTCTCTCTCAGATAACCAGCACCTGAAGGTTCAGAAGCTGGTACAAGCCTCAAAAGGCTTTCCTTCCATCAGTACTCTCAGTGACAAACTAAAAGAATAGATACAATCTCATTTGCCAAAATTCAAAGTCCCCTGGGCTGTCAAGAATTTCCAGCTTTCAAAATAAAAATGCATTTCTCCCATAGTGCATTTCTTCCCTGAAATCTTTCAAATTAATTTAGATTTACAAAAGTGTGAAAAAAGAAGACAGTTTAGCCTGGAGAAAGTTTCTTTACATTCCGGAGGAAACATCTGAGAAGAAAAATCCTTATTTCATAGTTTATAAAGATTTAAAAAATGAACTGAAAATAAATGCAAAATAAAACCATACATTTTCAACCAAATAATTTTGTATTAAAGATTAAAGAGTACATGTTTTTATACAAACCTCTTCTTCTTCCCAGTCTATCAAGTCCCAGTCATAAGCAATTACTGCTCTCCTTCTTTTCCAAAACTCCAGAAAAACAGTGGCTAGAGCATGTAGGGAAAAAGATGCAAAATTGTTTTTAAGTCAAGAAAATGTTAATGACTATCACAGAACTATTAAATGAAGCTGTTACATTATTTTAATTTCTTTGCATAAATGGGTTCCTTTGAACAGCAAATCATGCTCATGATCAAAACTGCTTTCAAAAAGCATTGCTTTCTAAGGATTAGTTTGCTTGCTTCAAGTATGATTGAGGCTTTAGAGATTTCATTTAGTGCTAAATGAGAATGTTTAATTTCTAACCAACCAAGGGAGTGCTCTCAAAGAATAAAATTGTTCCTGTGAGTCATCACTGCTAGATAAAGCAGATTTCTGATGAAGCTAAGGGGTTTCTTGGGGCCATTGAACATAAAGGACTAACTTTCTTTCTTTGAAGACCATTTACATTACACAGAAACCAGAACCCAGAGGAAACACAGTCCAGTGCATTTGAAAATGTGTAGAGTACTACTGGGCAAACAGGAACTTCTGGTTTGCACCTTTTTAATTCAACCCCCCCTTTTTTTAACAGTATGTGAGTTCATATATGGGGTGTGGTGTTTATGTCTGATAGTTAAATATTCTGTAGTACAGCCCTTATTGATAGAGTTCAAGATGGAGTAACAGGCCTGCACATGATTGCTATGGGAAGACAACTGGGAGTAAATTTAGAGAAAGCTGGGAGGTTATATTCATATTCTGAACAGAAGTTAGAACAGTACATAAATTACAGGGTAAAATGCAGTTGCTGCTCCCTGGATGGAATGCGGGTGGCATGCCCGAAACCTATTCCACCATGACTGCCCATATACCTAATCTGCAAATTTAAGCACGTGCTAAGGGGAATGGAATGGAGGGTGGAGCAGAATGGAGACACAGAGGTCAGGCTCTGATGTAATCCTTGCCGGGAGGGGAACTAAATGGTCCTTTACAGCTGATAAACGGCACAGCACCTGTCAGCCAGGGGAGACAGGAGAAGGTGTCTTGCTGCTGAGCCAGCAACTGTGGTGAAATCGGTGTCCCTGGATGAACTGGGTTCATTAAAACCTAACTATATTAACACACACCTCCATCCCAAAGTTACCTGCCTTCAAGGTACGACCTCTCCTCACTGGGCATGCACTTTATATTTCATTGACTATATCTTTAAGAGAGAAGGGAGAGAATTTTACAGCTATCAATAACAAAAGTGTGTATCACTAGAGCCATTCAAGTGCCGTCTAAATGTAAACAAATAGTATAAAAGTAAGTTAAGAATGGGGAAAAGTTAGAGAAGACTCCACCATAACTTCTGGGATCAGGGAACGGGCTGAACTTGTCTCCTCCTCCAAAGGAATGTTTATTGGGTAATAATTCTATTCTATGCTTGCTGAATGATCATCTTGAGCTAGGTTTGATTGATGATTACACCTTGTCTGGATATTGCTTTGAATACATTTTTGCAGTCAGGTACTGTCACTGTCAATCTTTGAACTTTAACCTGTCACAATTTTCCACTGACAGTGTGTATATTAATAAAGAGTGTTGTCCCCTAAACTGTTGGTGTGAGTCCTTCAAGAGCTCTGGCAGTTTCCAGCAATGCGTACACATGAATTAAAGTGTGAAGACCTGGGAGGGGGTCTCTCTTCTGCTGTTGGTGTGTGTCCCTGAACAAGTCACTCAAACCATCCTCTGAGCCAGTGGGTAGCTCAGTGGAGAGTCACCATAACAGGGCATTGACAGAGTGATCAGACACAAAAGTATTGGCTTTCCTGGAGCACTGAAAGACCAATCAAATACAAAGGATTTGAGGAAATACCCACTTTGATATGACAACTGTGCTCTCATTTTGTGATGGAAAGAAAAATCAAGGAAACAGTAATAGCAAAATATGCTCCTAATCCAAAGATTAATACTCAGCCTGCTTAAATATACAGCAGTGTTAAACATTTATTTTGTGTAAAGGATCTGAAACTACTTAAAGTTAACACAAATCAATGGGCAGGCTTCCTCTCCCCCTGTGAAGCAGAGAGGAAGGCTGCCCTTTATTGCTCACTGAGAAGTAGCAGCTTGATAACCAAAGAACATAAACCTCTTTGTTCATCAGCTAGCACAGTACCAGCTGTAACAGTGTCACAATAGTCTGGCAATGTAATTCACATCCAGTCATAAAAGCATCTCCTTAATGGGCTGTTTGCCCTCCTGCAGCATATTGATAAAAATGGGACCTGATACTAAGTACTGACATCAGTTTGGCAAAAGTTAATTTTTAGACAGTAAGAATTGTGTTTTATTGTACTAGTCAGTGCCGTGAAAGTGTGCTTAGGAAATAAACATTACAAGCAGACAAAGTAAGGTATCAAAAGCATGTGTAAGGAAGCAGATATTTGGTTTGAGCGCATTTTCATGTATCAGGTAATTATTTTTCTCCAAGCTGGAATTACGCCAAGTAACAACCACTTTGATTTTAGTCTAATAGAGAGTCATGAGCCTAATGCTTCTATAAATGTTTGTAATAGTTACAGTATGATTGGTTGTGATCAGCAAAATCAGTAAATGCTAATGAGGCTCCACTGCTACTGAAGCACAACATGTTTCATTCCTTGATTTCTTTTCCTGGTAGAACTGCTTCTCTCCCATCAGCTCATATTCAATTATTTTGTTCAGGCTAAAGAAGTAGTCCTGCACTGTTTGGAAACCTAGGAGGAAGCCTGATTGATTTCTGCCACTTTGTTTCTATTCCAGAAAGCTGCTGGTAGCAGAACTCCAGTAGGTATTTGAATCCCAGCCCTGAAAGTCTCAGATATATCTTTGTTGAACAATACTTATTTTCTTTTTTGTTTTTACCACACCTGGAGTGAAGAATTTATACATATTATGTTTAGCACATTAAGCACTGTCAGAGTAAGAATGTGAAGTTCCTGAAGCTTCTTTAGAAAGTTATTTTCTAATCATTAAGTAGCAAATATGATGTTCTGTACAGTACTGTTTTATCTTTCACTGTGTTACACTTTTCTCCCTCTATTCAGGTCAGTATGCAGCTTTCCCTTGCTAGATATTCTAAAATGTGCTATAAATAACTATCTTTGATTGATTCACTGTGCTACTGAGGTCTTCTAAAAGCACTGAATTTTCAAATTTCTCTGTTTATTCTCTAATTGTAATTTTAACTGCAAATACCCTATGCAAACTTCAGTATTCTTTTCTGACTTTGACGTTCAATAGGACACAGTTGTATTTTCCCATTTGTGCAAACCAGATCCTGAATTTTCTCAAAAATTCCTGCTTGGAATTTTGCATTTCTTATTGGCCTTAGCTCTCAGATCTTTTACTAGCTTTTCCTATACTATGTTTGTCCTACTTCAGAACTCAACCTTGCAGCTGGGTCCTCAATATCCACTTGTACAAGCAGCTGTCTTAACATCATTTCCTCAGATGCTTTTGTAACAAGTTGTGATCTTATCTCAAAATGCAAATAGCCTCTTGTAGGAAATAGCTCTACCCTGACCTTCTCTCAGAAATCCTCTCTCTATTGTATTTCAGAGCACCATTTCATATATCCATCCTGACACCTAGAATATATTCTATATACAAGGAGTATTGCTGAAGAGCATCCTTAAATTCTAGCTCCTTGGAGAGCAGATTAATGTCAACGTTTTATGCTAGAGGCAAGATTTGTACAAAAGTAATATCTTTTATTAGACTAACAGATGCATACAGAAAAATTATTTTATGTTGGCATTTCTTATTGCTTGAAAAAGGTGTTAAATTCTTCATGCCAGTCCTCTTTTTCCCTTCCCAATTTTGCCTTTCAGCAAGTGTTCTAAAGCTACCTCCTTTATCAAAGGAAACATGCTACACAGGAAAGAATTTCAGAAAGGATTTTTCTTGCATCCCTGAGCTCCCCAAAGATGTGCACAGAGAGAAAAACTACCAGCAGCCTACCCTGTCTCCAGCATGGCTTTAGAAATGATAAATTGCTGGAGTTTCCTTCTGAACAGTTACAGAATTTTGGTCTAGAGTTTCAGGAAACATCTAGGCAGTAGCAGCTTTGCAATAGATTTCCCCAGTACCTCAATTGGTAAAAGCAAAATCTACAATTCCATCTGGCTTTATTGAAACATGCTGGAGTCAACTGAGTATCAAATTTACCTAGATTTTTCAAATGAGAACTACTTTTTCCTTCCTTCAGTATAAATGTCAACATTTTTTTGAATTAACATCTTTCTCTCATTTTTCTGTCTTTGGTAAGAATCTAATTTAGGCAGTAAAAAGAGGAACTTTTCCCTGATATGGCTTTATGCTTTATTGTCAAGCCAAACATTTCTCAAGGTATACATCAAGAACAAAGTGGAGGTGTTTCTCCCTAGCACAAAACCACAAAATATGATATGGCTTCCCTATTTTTGAAAGCTTTGAACATCTGGAAAATGTCATAAAAAATATCTTCCAGCTTCTCAGATGATCATATCTCAGTGAGCATCAATGGCAATCTGTTCACTAATGAAAAAATTTTAAAAAATATTAACAATTACAGGGATTCACTTTTTTCCCTATAAACCACAAAGATTTATAGCTTCAATCTGTTTAAAAAGGTATTTCCTTCAAGAGAAACTTCAATGTAGAAAAACTTATGAAAATGAATAATGAATTCCTTAAGTGCACTGAGGGAGACTACCTTTTTTCCTTTGGTAAATCAGTTAAAAGTGAAAGTTTCCTTAAGTCATATGGCCACACCTGGTTTTGAAACTCCCAAGCAAATGGCTGAAGATTCTTTCTCAAGATGAGAGCTTACTAATGGATCTAAAGACAGTGAAGAAAATACTTTAGATAATAAAAAGTAAACTCTGGCTAAAGAGGTAACACAGTTCTAGCTGCCTTTTCATTTTGCTTTCATTCTCTTCTTATGAAAGCACTGCCTTAATTATTTAATATGTCAGAGTCTGTCAAACTGGATGATCTGAAAGGCTGAACTTTTCACAGACTATATTTTATGAGCTTGCCAGTTATTTCATGCTGACAGAAAAAACATTTCCACAATCAAACTTCTATCATCGATTCTTCTCTTCCTCTGTGATTTACAGCCATGAAGGCAATGCCTGCAGCTGCCAGTAGGCCTACTGCAGACTAAAAACCCATTTAACACAGGCAGTAATCCAGCTCCTAAATACAGTACCAGAAAATCCTGAAAAGTGTGACTTCCTGTCGCCCTGATTCTTAAGATTTTCTAAAGCCTTCTGAGTTTACATTCTGTTAGAAAACTTTCCCACACATTTTCTATAAACAACATATTGTTTTGCATTCCTTCGTGGGGGTGGAAGAAGTTGATGTACTGGTGGTTTGTCCAATGTCTTTGGAGAGGTGGCCCATTCACTCTCCAGTCCACTGTCACCTTTGGAAAAGTATAAAAGCTGGAGTCAGAAAATAAACCTTCTTATTTTTTACCTTGCCATTGCAGTGGCTTGTGTTGTGCTTTCTCGTGTCCTATAGCGACAACTTCCCTTATTCAAATGTTGCTTTAGCCCTCTCTGCATGGCAAATATCTCCACAATCTCACTGTTTTCCCTGCAAGCTCTTCTTTAAGGAAGTATGGTTTGTGTGGAGCCAGAGGATTGCCCCATTCCCCAAACCATACCCTACACCCACAGCTCCTGCTGGTGCAGCCCCTCCCTCCCTCTTGGCAGTCAGCTCCCAAGCAAGTGTAAGCCAACAGAAGTGCTGGGGAAAGCTCTCACCCCAGCTGCTCTCCTAGAGTTTCTTCTCCACTAGCCAAATTATCAGGGGACAGCTTCTACTGTATTTTTTTCTTATCTCACTGTGGACTTAGGTGCTGTAGATGCACGGGTGGGCAGTGCATTGCTCAGTCCTGGCAGGCTGATGTGGAGATTCCTGGAGGGAATCGGGTCTGGGAATCTGACAACGATGCTGAAGGAGGGGGAGGAAGGAGAGGCTAACTAGAGAGAGATGTGGTTCCTGTCAACTAAAGAGAGGACTTCCAACATTTTGTAGGCAGGCATGTTCAGCCTCCTCAGGCTTCTCAAAGGCAGTGACCACAAGGCAGGACTGGGTATGGTGACCTCTGTGAGGGACTGCCCTTACCTAGATATACTTTTCCTACAGCTCTGCATCTGGGGACTGCTAAGACACAGAAACCATGCTATGAGTACAGCTGTTTTCTGAGCACTATTATTGTTAAGGAGAAACAAAAGCACTGGTGCAAAAATCTGCACTCCAAAGAAATGTCCACCAGTAGTTAGGAACATTGCCATAAATGTTCAGCAATATTAACCCATCAGTTTTCCTAGCTAGAGATGTCCCTGCTTGTACATTGTCTTGGAAATTCTCAACTTCAGTGAACACATGGAGAAAGAGCTTGGAAAAGCTGAGTAAGCATGCAAAATAAATCTTTAAGGCTTGGAAATTTTTGGTGATTGTTAGCTCTATGTAGCTCTAAAACAAAGATGAAATATCAAGCAGAAATGTAAAGACTGCATGATCTGTATATTTTTTTCAAATGTGATCTGTAATATTTGAATATTTTCAGTATTACATGAAATGGCTTAAATAGGCTTGATATTACCTAATTTAATTGGAGGAAGGAACTGAGAGATGGATAAGCTAATCTGTGTTGCTCTGGTGGCTCCATGATGCCTCTTGGATATTTCTTGTGGTTCAGTAAAAAGATTTGCAGTTTAAAATTAAGATTATACGAATTACTTGGACACCTTTCCAAAGCAGTTGGAGATGTGTGAGTAAGAACAAGAGAACAATGACTAAATCCAAACAGCGCAAGGACTTGAATGCTGTTTTGAGTTACATTGTTGAGCCATTTTCTGCAGTTGTTAACCTTCTCTCACAATGATTTGTAGCAGCTAAGAGCCTGGGCATGTTCAGGGATTGTTTGAAATAATTTTTTGTGCTGCCAGAAATTACTGGTTCCTCTTGCCTTCAATTCTGCCTACATGACATAGTAGGAAAAATAGTTGAGCCAAAAATAGAACATTTCTATGGGCAAAATTCAGCCTCCATGGCAACAGTTAGACCACACTCAGATCAATTTTCCATTCAATGACATCTTTTATTTATTTCATTGGAAGTTTGCTTTAACTGCAACCAGCTTCCATGGATTTAAGTTTTTCTGCCTTTTTGCATGGTAGGGAAAAAATATTACTCCATTTTAATAGTGACACTAAACTGAGCTGCTCTAAGCTAGGAGAAGCCCTGAGCAGTAATAGATATGGCCTTAGTACCAATGTATTTAAAAATGGTTAGAAATTCCCACAGAATTATATATATATAAACTACATAGACACTATATAAGTGCATTCATATTTTTGTTTTAATTAAAATTATTATCAAGTAAAAATTTGATTCAACCAATTGCATCTTCCTTTTGCAGAAACATAAAAGTCTCTAGCCTATATTCTTTTTTTTAGTGTCAGATAAAAAGTGTGCTGGGAAATAAAAAGGCCTATGTTACATCATATTCCTTAAGAAAAAGATGGTGCAATTACTTAATATCAAAATGAAAACTTACCCCACACTGCCATGAAAACAGCAAAAAATACAGTAGCTCCATTGTCAAAAAGGTGGGTTACCTGAGAGATATATTAATAAGGTGATCAATTTGTGATAATAGGCCTTTATTTTCAATTTTCATCTACTAAAATTAATGTGGTCATGAGTTTATCTGGCCTGACAATCCTGAGGAGCCTTCCCTTGACATGTGAAATCCACCTGTGAATTGACAGTACTATTTGCCAGCCTGGCATGGGACTGTCCCCTGCCAACACCAGATGTGAGCATCATTTCAGACCCAAAGCATTAATTTTATGGAGCCACATGGAGAGGATGGATGAGAAGATAAAGGCTGATGTCAAGGACACCGTAACACATAGCTCTGTAACACGACCTCTGACACTGCCTAATCTCCAAGTGCAAATTGCACTCAAATATTTTGCAACCCAAATTAAACATTGGTGAAAGACAATGTTAATGTTGGCTGAACTTGATCTGTCTTATCAAGATTTCATCTATCCATGCTCGCTAAAGACATATGCAAAAGGCAAAATTCATGCTTTTACCAGGAAGTATCTCTATTTGCATAGCATAAAACATACCTTGGCATAAATGCAGCTGTCTGACAATCTCATGAAGGGGCAGTATTTATCACATATAGGACACATTATGATATCTGTAGCTTGGCAGACTTCTTTACTGGAAAAATAGAAAAGAGAAAAATTACTAGCTTGATTACTACAACAATTTGCACAACAATTAGTCTGGATTGATAGGCTTTGCTAATATTCAGTTACTTATTGAACAAAACTGGTCTGTAACTGAAGCCAACATGTTCATGACTGCATGTGTATAATTAATATTTGCTGACTGTCTAAGACTACAGAGTTTACTGTCATAACTGCAGAGTGCAGTTCTCCAGGGACAACGCAGCAGCATCTCTTTGCCATTTCCAGATTCTCCTTGAGTCAGAGTGACCTTTGGTAGGAGGAGGATGAGGATAACTTCAGACAAAGTTATCCTTGTGACTTAAGTGCACAAAAACTTAGAGATGCAGCACTCAGCAGAAGGTCCAGGGATTTCTTCATCTGAGGAATGCCTCTTTGTGGTGGATCTTTGGGAAAGGCCTTATAGAGAGTGAAAATGCCTCAATTTTGTGCTGGACTCTTAAAGAGTAATGAAGGAGTCTACTTTTTCCCTACTTTGTTCTGACTTGCCAGCACCATTAGCAACTGGAACTGGGCAAGAAGCATTTTCTTTAATCCCAATTCAGGAGCATAAAACATGGGAAGTTTCATACTGGGTACCTTATAACAACTAAGCAGTCTTTTCTTGATTGTTTATTCAATAGTTCAAAATGAAATAAGTAACAGCTTGCAGGAACATCTCTCAATTTATTCATAATAACCCTAATTTGCAACTTCTTTATAAAAGTTCCCATGTTACCTGACTTGGCAGTGGTTCAAAGTTGTGACTCCGTACAAAAAGACAAACAATCCAATGAAGGCAGCTGGGAAGAGCATCCCTGTGTACCAGCCTAACCAGGCAAAGTACAGCCCAATTTTCTCACCAAAATACCGTCTGTTTTAAAACAAAACACAGCAAAGTTACCTGCTAATTAGAATAATCTACTTAATCTTCCTCAGTAGTAGAAAAAAAATTTCTATCATATCTGAAGAGTAGATTAAAGAACTTAAAACATAATCTAAAAACTCAATAACCACAGTTTACAGTTAGATAAGTGGTGACCTCATGAAGGAAACACTGAGTTACTTTTAGAAAGCTAGTTCTTTGTATTTGGGAAATTGATGGTGTGCTTTGATTTTGGCTGTTTGACTTTACTGCCTGGATAATTACATTGAAATAAATTTTATCCCTAAATCTTGTATAACAGCAAAAATTATTTGAGCTCAAACTAGTTCTAAGAAACCAATTAACCAGAGTCCATTCTCCAATACATTTTATTTTCATTTGATTATTTATTTCCTTAGTTCAGTTCCTGGAAAACTAATTTCATTATTCTACTGCAGTGGAAAGTGAAGTGCAGGTAAGGTCCATCATCTTGCAATTGTTTGAGGAAAGCTGTCTGAATTGATCCTAATTTATTAGATATATTGCTCAAAAACTAGCAGCAAAGTAGCCAGAAAGTTCAATCTTGCTACATACATATTCATTAGCAATTTTCCTCCTCCCAAACAACCAAACTTTTATTTATGTGCTGGAGAATACATCAAGCACACAAAAACCTGCTGAACTCATCAGCAGAGGAGCAGGGTCATGTTTTGTCTTATTCTTTGTGCACAGTAGATTTTAGGGGATTATTTGCAGGATTGGTTTTAAAGAATGATGCAAGATGATATGTTTGTGTTTCAGAGATTTTGTAGACAACTTAAACTTGCATATCAATTCAATTTGAAAATAGCTGCTTCTGGAAACTCACCCTAATGATGCAACTGCTGATGTATCCAGAAAATAAGTGCAGTGAGCCAGCACTGCTGGCTCCTCTATGCTGCCAGAAAACATCATTGGCCAAACTTTCTCAGTGAGAATGGAAAGACCTAGAACTGCCTCTAGCACTGGGTGCACTGGAGGACACTTGGTCTGGACTGCACAAAATTAACAGTTTTCAAGTTGTTATTACAATTTCCAGTATGGGAAATCTGAGCTCACAATCTGATGGAAGTTACTGATCTGCAGTGACTATTTTCATTTGAGTTTACCAGCTCTGTATAAGAATCCAAGTACTGTAATTTTGTTTTTTATTCTTCTGTCATTCAACAGAGACTCAAATTCACAGACTAAAGAGAGGGTAAGATAATGCTAACATGCTCACTTCTGACAAAGGCAGCAGGTCTGATTGTAAAAAAACACACTGCAAACTGCTTTTTAAGAGCTGATTTAAGAGGGTAAATGAAAGCTTTGGCCTGATTATTTTCCTGACACCTAGGATGTCAGTTTGTGCCTGCACCTCCAAAAATGCAAACTCACATTTGAGTTTACTTTCACTAAAAATGGATGACCTATTTCTCTCCATGTACCTAGTTCAAAGTCAGTGGTGGTAATTCTCTCTGAGCCAGGGCTCAGTAATGTGCACAAAGAATTCCAGAGGTTTTGTTCCAGAATGCATCACTGTGAATGACTTATACCTAAATTTCACCTGTTATCATTCTACTCATTTCAAGGCCTCTTTGAAATTTTCCAGTGTTGATAACATCTTTGTGTTCTTGTTAACTTTGCTGATCTCTTACTACCCATTTTTTTCAGATTATTAATATGGACATTAAAAAAGTTGTTGAGTCTTTAATGATTCTCCCACAGAAAATTTTCTCTACAACTAACCTAAAAGCAAGACATAGAAAAACTCCAAGCACCTAATAGAATAATCCATCTCTCCTATCCTCATATGTGCTGTACCATCAAAATAATAATAAAAATGTAATTTCAGCTTTTCAGTTGTGAGATAGCCTCTATACTAGCCCTTCAATACCAGTTACTTTAATGGTGAACTGTATATCCCCTCAATCCATTCCAGTGGTAGAGCTATGACTTAATTGGGTCAAGATTTCAATATCAATATTTATCAATAAGACACATTTTTGGAAGGTATTAAGCTACAAACTCTGATTTCCAACCTAGGAAACTGATATTGGATTATCCTATGTTTAATGACCCTCATTACAGAATATTTTGCTTTCAACATGCCTAGAAGGAAGCCATGGATCTAGAATATAGACATATCAGGGCTCAAGCCAAGAACCTATCCACTTTCATTAACTCTTTTGCAGGTAAGAAGGAATTGTGTACAGAACTTTCTACACCACAGAAACTAGAGCTTTCCAGTAGGTGTTTTGGACATAGGAATCTCTCATGTCAGAAGCAATGGGGTAGGTAGGAAGGCTTGACAGGAGACTGAAAGGGAGCAGTCAGCTTGCAGTCAAGACATTTAATGGAAAAACGGAGCAAAATGCAGGTTACTTAGGCATCAATTTTTGCTTCCAAGTTCATTTAGATACCTTTACAATCACTTAAGAACCAGTTTTCTCCCTGCATTTTTGTCCTTTTACATGCACAAGCAGCAGCAGGAGCAATTTGCGCACAATCAGGAGGGAAGCAACAATGCACAGAAGTGTGAAGGAGGTGATCCAAAGTCCCCAGGAATCACTGCAACTCTTTCTCTTGATTTACATGGTCCCAGAGCATATAAATATACTGAGACCTGTTTCTATCCAATTATAATAAATTCTAAGGGTCATAAATTATTATTGTAAAGTATCTATGGACATTAAATTCCAAGAGATGTATCATTAAAGTCATAGTACCACATCTGTTGACTAATAGGAGTGGCTTTGTAAATTATTCTCTGTGCATTCATACTGCCACATGTTTCAAAGCAGAGTGAAGCAGAATCATGCAATTTCCCTCAAATTTTTTTTTTATTTATTTTTAGTGACTAGTATCTCCATAACAGCCAGCTGATGAAATGAAATTAAATCTGGGGTTGCCAAATTGGCAGCACAGGAGGTGAAAACGTCATTTTAACATCTAAGGAAAAAATAAAACAGCACTGGAATATGAACATTTTCACTTAAAATTGTGGTAACTTGACTTTAAGATAGAAATAGCACATCTATTGATGACATAAATGTACTGTCTACATCTAATTTATTTCTTAGCCTTTCTAAAACATTGCGTCAGCTAGCAGCATCAGTTCTGGCCAGATGTCTGTGGAAGAATCAACATCCAGCCACTCCTTTTGTACAGACAACCACACTACATGCTTCAAACACAATCCCACATAACTTTTATTATGGTGGGGGGAGGGGGAGGGGAGGGGGAAGATTTTTCTGCAGTATAACTGGCACTGAAAAAAGCTTCTTTTTAAAGTGTGCCCACTGAGATGATTCCACGTGAAATGAACAGCAGGTCTTGCTGGTGTCATCAGTTCTTCAAGGAAAAGTCTCCAGCTCAATAGACATGTGGACTGCTGAGTGGCTGTAGATGTGGGAGATTCATTCATGGATGCTGGATTACTCACATTTCCTTAGCTCCTCCCAAATCTTCAAATCCTCTGAAAACTCAGCAGGAGCAGAGGAAATGTGAGTAATCCAGCATCTGTGAAGTGAGAAGGATAAGACATCTCCTTCTTTTGTTTGTCACCCTCCTTCAGTGAATTCATCACAGCTGTGGATGTGTTCCAGGCAGCACATGGCAGGCTGGGCTGGGGCTGCAGCTTTGGACCTGCTGAGTTTAGTGGCTTGTAATTTAGGCTGCTGCCAACACTCAGGGAATCTCACAGCTCCCCCTGCCCCTCTCCTCTTCAGGTAACCACCTACTCTCAAAAACAGCAGGACATTCCTGACTTCAGCTAGGGGGTCTATAGCAATTGCCTTTATATATATATATATATAAATCTGTCTGATGAAAAAAAAAAAAACTTTCTTAAAAAAAATCTTTAATTTTAAATGCAGGATATGCAAGAAGGCTGCTATCAAGGTCTAGAATAATCATATCTCTAACATTGCTTATTCTGTTGCTGTTTATTCTCATACTTTATAAAACCTTTCAGATGCCTGATCATCAAATTGAACCAAACACCAGATATTGCCTCAAGAGCACTTTCACAAACAAGAAGTGATGAAGAACAGTAGCCTTGTCCACTATGGAAAAATGATTATAAAATTCTATAGAGATATACAGTTCATACTGTAGTAATAATATCTTTTGTACTGGGAAATTAAAAGCAAAAAATACCCTTAGTATAACTGTTGGCTCCTTCATAAATCAGCAATTTCTATTGTGCAATTTGACAAAAAATTCCAAATTTCTATCCAGTGTATTAATAAAAGAAATAAAAAGCTTTTGGGATTAAATGATGATATTTAATAAATTATTTTGTAAAGCATTAAAAAAATTACATGACCAAGTAAAACTTTTTATTGCATTTCTTGTTAGCTTTTTATCCATGGAAATGAAATTCTCTGTTTTATGAAATGGATATGTCTTATATGACCTTAATCAGTAACACTGTCTGTCTCCAGGGCTATCCTCTATAAATCTTTTATCTGGAAACAATTTTGAGAATAAATAAGAGCAAAATTTTATATTAGTTACAGGACTTATGAAACGAGGCACTTAATAAGCTGGAGCAATTGCATGTTGTGGATGACCCTTCCTGATGGCCAATGTATTTTCAATGATCCTGATACATCTGAAGACTTTATTAATAGAATCTTGTAGCTCCATACTCCTCTCTTCAAGTAGAAAAAGCCCATTACTGTCCAATAATAGTTCTGCCATCACAGCCAGTAAAGGCTCTGGCTCTCTCTGTATGTGTAAGAAATATGTAATCCTCTATTAATGCACACAAGGCTATTTGAAAACATTGTTTTAAAGGATTGTAAGAACTTGGAATTGGAAGCTTTCTCAGTGTTTTTTTCTTTGCATGCTACTTCCAAGATGAATAAAAATCATGAGAATGGTGATGTGGCTGGTCTGAGTTAAAGGGTAGTGGTAGAGAGGAGACTTCCATCACTAGTGTTGCTGAACACAGCAGCACGCTTGGCAACTGTAGGCTCTGCTCTGTGCCATTTGTAAGCATCATTAAACTTCATCCAGAGCTCATTCTGTGGTTTATTCTGTGGTTGCTTTTTGGAAAAAGAAGCTCTAGTTGGTGAGAGCCTATCTTTCACCAAAGCCATGCTCCAAGGAAGAAGAACTCCTGTGGACAGAGGTCTCATCAGGTATATCCAGCCTCCACAGATTCTTCTCTTCATTTTTTTCTGTTAAATATCCTGTAAACACTTCATTACAAATTACAGTGTCAGGAAACTCTGGAAGAAAACTTCTTTTACTTTCAGGTCTTTCTACAAGCTCCTCTATAAATATTTCTTTGGATGTAGTGTCACCATGAATTAAATATTTTCCCATGATTCAGGATCAGTTTTTTAAAACCACATGAATTAAATAAGCTTTTCATGGTTTTGTCAGAAGTGAAACAATGTGTGCTCAATCTATAACGTGACACAGCAAAAACAGTAATTCTTACCTTACAAGATCCAGTGGCTGGTATTTATACCATACTCCCCAGGAAGCCCAGCACTCATAGAGTAGGTGTCTGTGGTTTTCTGCTCCATGGGTTTTTATTGAATTCTTACTTCTGTAACTTCCCTAAAATACAGATCTGGACATTAATGAATAACAGCAGCAAAAAAGAATATTTAAGAAATCTCTCTTATTAGCAGCATGGATAACACAACTTATGTATAACTACACACTTTTGCTCCAAAAGTTAAATATGGCATTAAAAAGAAATCAACTTATGTCACTAAGATTTGAGAATATTCTTCCTAAGAAATTTATAATAAATTATATTCAAGTCATAGTCTGTAAATGCAAAGAAAATCTTTGGAAAATCTCAAAAAGCCCCCCAGAGTGTGATGTTTTTCCTCTTTGAAAGCATACTGATATATCAACTCAAAAAGTTCTTACAGAACAGATGCAGACCAACTCTCTTTACTCATCTCTTTTTGCTAGAAATTTTTCCCCAAGGAAAAAAGCTAACTGGAAGCATGTCAGAGGCAGTCATTAATAAGATTAAGGGTAAATAACTACACAATTTATTCTTAATTTTGTGGGAAGTGTCTATTCAAAAAGAAAAAAAAAGAGCAAAGTACCTCATGAAGAGGAAATGCAGCTTCATAGGAGCCATTACTGAGCAATCGATTCAGACCTAGGAATCAAAAGCATTCAATTATTTACCAACAGGAGCAGAAAAATGGCCAAGTAAAAAGCAAAACATATATTAATAAACTGGCTAAATGAAGATTGAAGCAAATTGACAGTACACGATACATGAAGAAAAATTAATCTTCTATAATTTTTGATAATTCAGAAATAATACAGAGAAAGACTTGTTCAAATAGTAATCAAAATCTATCATTCCTCATGCTAGAGGCTTAAAGATTCATTTGCCAAATCCATCTTTAGTGTAACTTCAGTGGAATTGGAGACATAACACCAGGTTTAAAGTTTGATCTTCTAAAGCATGGTATAACAAAACTATTTAGATGAAAGGCTGCATATCTTAGGATCTTAAAACTTCAGGGTAGGTCTTGACATTTTTTGAATTGCAGACCACCAAAGCAAAAGAAACTCATAATTTCCATATGATAACAACTTTTAAAAATGTGTTTGGCTTGTGTCTTATAAAAGTTGCTGAACAGACAGAAAGGAACAAGAAAAGCTGCAGCACTACCAGAAAATAAAGACCAGAAAATAAAATCATTCCTATGTGGCACAAAAAAAGTAACCATACAACCCACTCATTCATCCATGTCCCTGTTTAATGGGAGCCTGGAGAAATAATGTTTGCTGAGATGGTGGTGCTTTTCATTTGGAAAATCACCAAAATAGGACTGTACTGTTACCAGGCAATGCAAAACAGAATATCCATACTGAGAACCTGAAGGTATTTGAACCCTATTGACCAAGAGGCATAGAGTCTTGATTACTTTCCTAATTCACAGGGGACAGACAGCAGCAAGAATACAGCAATGAGAAGCAATAAGTCAACATGAATAACACTTTCAGTGGTAACATCAGTATCTGCCTGGCAAAATGTGTTTTCTTCCAATGTCTCCGTCAGAAAAGTTAAACTTGTACAACTGAGCTGGGCTTTGCTCTTCCCAGTGATCAGTGCAAGGTTGTGTTCACTACAGTACAGCACAAGTTGACATGTGAGGGAGATTGAGATCTTGAGGTAGGCAGGGACTGCAGGTGTTTGGGCTAGATGCAATGTCAGCTCTGCTCAGGGCTATTGCCACCGTCATCCCAGCAGCTGAGAAAGAAATAGAGGTGACTTTCTGGGGTATTTCTTTTCCTCTTCAGCAAAGGTGAGGTTTAAACAGCAGGGAAATGAAATAGACTGCAGAGTTTTTTGGAGATTGTCTCTACATTATAATCTGTGTAGTACTCAAGCTGTGTGACTTGGCAGAAGGTGGACACTGTTTCATGTTCTGTCTCTCCTCTGCCACTGCCTGCTCTCCTGGACCTGTGCCACTCCAAATTTCCATTCCACTTATTAAATGAAAATGAAGTCACAGTTATGCATAGCATTCTTTGCACTGGGGGCATCAATGGTGAACTCCCTTTTGACTTGCAGCAACACCAGAGATACAGGGTCCTCCATCTCCCTTAGGGATGGACAGGTATCCAGGGAAAAGCCCTGTAGCCTGAGATGTAGAGCAACACAAATCTTGCCATCCTTCCAAGCACATTTTAATGAAAGAATAAAGGTTTTCCTGCATAGTCTCCCTGCTTCTCCACTGCTTGTAATCTGTTATTTCATGTTTAAATCAGCCTCTTCCTTTGCAGAGGTGATAAATTTCATATGGTGATGTGTCTGTGAAAGCTGACTGATACTACAGGGAGAGGATCACATCTTCCAGGTAAAGCCCCTACCACAGCAGTGGGTGAGATGTAAAGAGTCAAAAACAAGGTGGTTAAAGAGAAAGGAAAATTGTCTGTTATGAGCCAGGCAGACTTTCTTTTTTTAAAGACACATTTAAAAGCAATTTCTCAGTACTTACCAATTTTGTTTTTCCCTTCTTCATATTTCACTCTTTGTAAGATATGGTGTACAATTCTACTTCTTGTAGCATTATTGAAGAAAGTGTCTTTGTTGTGTATTATGAAGCTACATGAAAATAAAAACCAAGGGCATCTCAGAAATATGTCATAGCACATTTAAGGCAAATATTTAGTTCCATTACTTTCTGCAGCACTCTAAAAATGTATGACAGCAAGTGCAAGGAGGATTAAAGACACTTGATTAAGAGATGATTAGCCAGGTGAGACACTGTCAGTAACAGTATTCATTCTCTTACAAAGAATTACATGGAGAAGTCTGGAGAAGATATTTAAGTATTCATTATGATATGCATAACTTTTAGATAATTCACTGAAAACTACAAAATTCTTGCCCAAAAAAATTGCAAAAGCATATCTTTGTAAGTGCAGGAGTAGATTTTCACATCTTTTTTGTTATGCTTTACCATTAAGAGTCAGTTGGAAATATCTAGTTGGTAAACCATTCTTACTGAAAACTATTACTGAATACAATGTTAGGAATTGAAAGCATCGTATGCTTCTATATTTGGACCTGGAAGCTAAACTACAGTAGAAAATTAGCTCTCAGAGGCCACTTATTAAGTATGAATGCAGGTTCTATGTTCAATAGGCTAGATGGAACTGTGGTAAGTCCAAATAATTTTATGTTTAATAGGCTAGATGGAACTGTGGTAAGTCCAAATAATTTTAAAAAACCCAACAAACCCTGTGGATAGGAAGTAATATTGGTTTCCACATCTGTGTTTTTGAAGAGATGCAGAATTGAATAAACTGATAAATAAAATGTTAAGGTCACAGAGGTGTCATAGAGAGATGAGTACATCGGAGAGCACACTAGACAAATACGGCCTTAATGAGATCATCTTAATCAGGAGCTTGGTGTGGATTCACTTCACCTTCTCTTTTGCACAATGTGAGATTCACTGCTCAGTTTTCCCCTCAGGTAATTTTACCCAAATGAAATTTTTTTTTCCACTCAATCTTCACCCATGGGAAATAATATACAGCTTTGCACCTCCACAGTAATTTTGAAAAAAGAGGAGTCCAACTTCTGGACTTTGAGAACTTTGTGTGCTCCCTCTTTATTATCAAAATTCTCAGCTGAATTTTCAATACAATACAATGTGTACATAAGTTCCTTATGTTCTTCTTCAAAGCTGACAGTAAAAAAAAATCCTAGAGTAAAGGTATGTAAGACAAACAGCTCCAAGAGCACCAGAAGTAATAAAACCTGGTTTTCTAGAGATTACTATCTCATGTCTCCTTTGCCACTGCACCCCAGATACTCACAGGCCATTTCTGTGTCTACAATCTACTCACTACTGTACTCACTACTTCTGGCTTCCTCCCATTTCCCTGCTATTCCCAAAGTCCTACTCATGCCCTACAGTACCTACCAAAAGTAATTAAGATTTATGCATACTGGCTGACTACAACCTGCATGCTGATTTACCAGGGGGCTGGTACCAAACAGCAAATGCAATTGGTGTCCACTGCCTTTTCTGTATAGGAACAGGTTTGGGCCACTATTCCATTTCAAGCTGCTATTACTCAAAAGGTATATAACACTGGGCTTATCTTTCAGATACAGAAAGATATGTAGATATAAAGATGTATCTTTACTGCTACACCTGCATCAAATTCAGTTGAAAGTAATCACTATGTAAAATAATAACTATTAAAAATATTTTGAGAAAAAGGAAATACTCTATTCATGTAAATCTTAGTGCTGATAGAAATTATATTTTTAAAAATCTATACTCTGAAGCAGGTAGAACATTATTGTTTTCAGCTGAAGCTGGAACTCTATATTAGGCTGTTTTCATAGCAGCAGAAACAAATTAAAAGGCAGGAGTAAAACAGAAATGAACAATTAGAGATTTTTGCTCTTTATTTAATTTTCTTTTGCTGCCTGACTATTCAAGACCCCACCTTCCAGACAGCACTATATGTTAAAGAACTGTGAAGATAATTTCACAGATATCAAAACAGCACAGTAATTCTCATTCTGACTTAGCTTGACTCATCATTCTGACGAGCTCTTGTAGGATTCAATAGCGAATTGGATCACCTTATCTGGGAAACCTGCAACATGGAACCAGATAACATCTTAATCTATTTCCAATGTAATACAAGGTTATTTTGCTCATGTGTTATCACAACTGTCTCATACTGCAACTAGAGGTAGCCATTTGAATGTATTTTCTGAAGAATTTGTTTAATAGTTTTGTTTGTATTAAAGAATTTCTATTTTCATGAGTCATGAATACAAAAAGTCCAAAATAAAGGATTATATGAACTCTAAAAAACAAAGAAATAATCACTTGTTTAAAGAAACACTTCAGTAATTTGCATTCATTTGCAAACTTAGTAATTGTGTTATTATAGCTTTTGATCTCACATGGGCAAGAAGAAATAACCAGACATGTCTGTGAAGCAGATGTAAACACCTCAGTATAATAGCTGCCATGAAGAACTCTGCCTATGCCAGAATAGCCAAAGTAGTCCTAAAACACCTGTGAGAATATGAGCTGCAGAGGTTCTGCCCTGCCCAGTCTTGTGCCAGTAAGGGAAGGAGGAGGAGAGGAGAGGAGAGGAAGGACTCACCATTATCAGAGTGGGTCAAAAACATGCTCTTGAGTGTTTTCCAAAGTTATCCATGAAGACATGGATAAAGAAGAGATTCTAGGGTTCAGCAAAGGTGAAAAAGTTGTGGCAAAAATGAGTCCTCTGGATGTCCTGGATCATCCCTAACAATATAATTATTTTGGGATAGAACTGCATGTGGTAATATTTAAAAAATAATCCTCACTTATTTTTGAACATAAAAGTCATAGGGTTTTAAAAATGTGCTTAACTCAAATAATCATTTTTTATTCAGTGAAATTGTCTGTAGAGTAGACCCAGAAAGAGCAGCATCACCATGATCAATGGGGAAGGGACCTCTGGCAACAAAAATAGGAAGACATGAGTGGAAGGCCTTGAAAGATTGAGAATACCTCAGGTAGTTGTATCTGTATTACAACATCCCAGTTAGACATTGACATAAATTAGGACAATGTCAGGGAGGTTTCAATTTATCTCAAAAGCCACAGGAGTTGCTCTTTCCAGGTGATAATCAGGCAGCTCAGTGCCTTACCCCTTTCGACCACCTCCCTTTCTTCCTGTGCTTCATGGACTTTTCTTCCCCCCAAATCTTTGTGCTTCATTTTGTCTTATTTCTGAATGTGGGTGGTAAATCCATATTCACAGAATAACCATCAAAGCTATCTCATGTTCCACAGCATCCAATGAAGAATTCAAAGGAGAAATATTTTCTCAGTCTTTGAAGAATCTCACACTTCAGATTTCAGTTCACAGGGTCCGGACCTGAAGACAATTTAAAACTAGGTACACACAAACATCAGACATTACTGAGCTATGAACTGTATAAAGCAGAGGCTTTCTAGTGAGTTTTTTAACACTTGTTGCTTTTAGGTGGAAGAATTGCCTCAGCTGTTCTGTTTCTGCTGCCCTTGTTAGATTTTCAACATGCACAAGGATTTGAATATTCTTAAGAGCAATACAGCTTGTTTTCAGGCTCAGTAAGGGTTTAGACTTTATTTATGAGACTCTTCACTGATGGTTTTCATCATTTTGTTGCCTCATTTGTAAGACAAAAAGCAAGTAAGGATTAATACATTGTAATTTTTTTACCTGTGAAGTTAATGTATAGGTAGATAAACCCAGTGATTTGTTCCACAACAGCTATATTCATTAACTTGGTCCTGTAAGTCTTATTTATGTGAGTTATCCTTACTCAAAAGGAAAATCCCAATGAAGATAATGAGAATACTTTTGGAAGGAAAGCTTCCAGAGATGATCCTTAATTAAAGTCCCTTTCAGAAATGTCATTATGAAAATACTGCTCTTACATTTAATGCTGTAAGAGACACGAAGAGTCAGTGAAGGTTAATTGCTTTGAAGCTATATTTGTAGCCTTTTTAATTAAATTGTGAAGTGGAAATTTCAAACTATCTTTCTGTGGATAGCAAAGCACAGCAAAGCTAACTGTTGTCTAAAGAAAGATCTCAAATTAGTGCAAATTCAACCAAGAAAAAATTACCAATGCATTTCTATTCCTATATTGTCTTTGGTAATTTTGCAGGTTGCACAAATCCTTAAAAGGTAAATTTAGCTCTTGAATCTTTGAACACACATTTGAAAAATAGTGGGTTTACTTTTCTTGATTTATTTTACTTTTTATATTTTGGAAAGCAAAAGGCAGGAAAAAGCTGCTTTCTGCTTTAGTAGCAAGATAAACATGCTGAAATCTGAACACCTGTGGTCTGGTGACAAAGGTATACAGGGAGGATGGATACATGCACAGATCCGTGTGTATCTTTGCACTGTGGGATCCACAGACACTGAAACATTTGATGTCTGACACTCACCATATCTACAATTGCCTTCTGCTGGAAGCAGTACAAACTAAGAACACAGACATTGGAAATAGTGATCTCTATGTGAGTAGTGTATTCCTTAGCACAGGAAAAAATGCCCAGGTAAATCACTGAGCCATCAGCCAGCCTGTTGTTGGCTGAGGTAAAAGCAGGTTTTCAGCTCATTTAACGTAGAGAAAGTAAATCACTAGCTTTAGTAGCAGCAACAATATGAACATGCAGTATTCCCCTGAGAATAATACCACACATTTCTCTACTTTATTTGCATGAAAATGACTATATTATTAGCACTTGCTGATTTCATTTTGCTTGACTTTCAAGATTGCAGCTGTCTTGTTTAAGAGCATTTTTGTTAATGGTTAGCAGGAGGTTTTCATATCATATGCCTAAAACAGGGTCACTTTGGGATGAAGAATGTTGTAGTGGCTCTCTGTGTTTCCAATTTGGCACCACAGCCTCGAAACTGCCAAAGTAAAATAGAAAGTCATGAAAGAGCTGAATCTCTCCTCTGCCTTCCTCTACCTTTGCCCCAGATCAGTCTTCTCCCCAGATCACTTCTTAATTTAAATTAGTTCACTTAGAAATATTCACCTGAGATAGAACTAGGGAGCCTTTTGCATTTTTCAGGGATGCCCTGCTTCCTTCTATTTTTCATGCAATTAAAACTTCCAGAATCAGAGGGAATAAAAAAATAAAACATTGTAGGGCATGTCCAAGTTTGGCAGCACAAATATTTGTCTAGAGTAGGATTTACAAATCTGTGATTCCCCATTGATAAAAAGCCATTTAAAAATGTATAGTTATTATACTGCATATGTATATAAACACCAGAATGACCATCCTTGTTCAAAACAAGTAAGTGTCCATGCAGCCCTGTGCCATGTTGCAGCAGCTCCCTGATCTACCCGTGATTTTGGGGTGAGGGGGCTCAAGGGAACATGGGCATAAAAACGTCTTGGTAGAGATGAGGTTTGTTAAGATCACTTTGAACACCAGAAAAAGCTTGAAAAGACAAGCTGTCTTTGAGAGACACATATCTTTGAAATCTGGAAAAAATACAAGACTCATGTACCACAGGGGGACATAATACAAATGAGAAGCCATCCATTAACCTCTGGTATACAGGGCCATTTTTTGCTTAATTAATCAAGTTACTATCCTAGTCCTCCTAATTGAGTAAATTTTTAATCTTATTTTCACTAAGTAATAAATATTTATTTTAAGTGGTTATTCAATTATATATTAGATTAATATTTAATCAGAGAGTTTATCGCCTTCAAAAGAAAAAACAAAGGGGAGATAGCTCCTGATATAGAGTTTGAAATCTCTAAACAGCAATTAACATATTTTCCTAGCTAGTATGCAGTTATCTCAGAAATTGCAGCTAATTGCTGCTGTTACTATTCCCAAGTGACTAGCAGCTGACTACACAAAATAACTAAGATGTAGTAGAAGAACATCTAAGTGTGTCTAATGGTAAACATTTTTCACATCTTGTGCATTCTTGTAAGTGATAATTTTCAGAAGAAATACTTTGGTATAAGCACAGCCTTTTCCAAGCTGTGGCTTGCAGAAAAGAGACACTACTCAGAAGTCTATCTTGAAAATAACAATTTTGTATTCCACACAATTAAAAAAAAAAAAAAAGTGCTTGGCAGAACTTCTTTCCTTCAAAATGAGGTTTTCTATTACTTAAGAAATAAGATGAATTTTGGTCTTCTCTTGTACTGAAAATTTTGTGATATACCCCATGAAGTATACCATGATGCCTTTAAAAGAAAACCTGAAGCTGTGCTGCAAAAGTTATAGGCAGATCTCACAAATGTCGTTCTTGTGTTTTCTTCTTTGCCAGTTTTGGAGAAAGGACAGATGGCTAGCTGTGCCTGTTAAAACAAACTTAATTTGTTTTTGGAAAGCTGAATTTCTCCGCATATGGCTTTTTTCCATCTGAATGGGAAAGAAAAACGCAAGAAAGAAAAAGTCTATTGACATGATCTACTAAAGTTGCACACACTTATTGTGCATCAATATTTTTAAAATATTATTTCCTATGGAAATAAGGTCTGGTCAGGTTTTTTCTTAATTATTTTCCATCCCAAAGACCAAATTGTAAGTATTGTCACTTATTTGTCTTTCTATGGAAAGAAACTTTTAAAATAAACTATCACAAATGGTGTCTCCATTCAGGTCATATTATAAAATTTGTATCAGACTGGAGCCCTCTGTGTGGAAACTGTGGCTACATTACAAAAGATAAACTGACTGTTCTTTAATGATGTGAAAGACATCTGAAGAAAGGAAGACATAAGGACTTTTAGACCCAAATTGCAATATTTCAAATGCAGCCAAGCTCATATGAATATTTAAGGCATAATATTTTAGAAAATGAAAAGCCCATAAAACCAGGCAAAAAGGAAGAATTTGTCTCCAAGTAGGGTATGTGGCAAAATCTACTGTGAGGCCATGGAGATCTTGTCTAAAAACTAAGGATATGGAGTTTTATGCTTTCAAGATTGTTGTAATTGTGAGTGATTTACTTCATTGTCTTCATTAAGCATGTCTTGAATAAACAGTAATTTATGGCAACACAGAAATCCAAAATATTTTCGACTGCCAAAAGTACATATCTTACTCTCCAGAAATACTTGTACAATAGCCAGAAAAATCCTCATTAGTGTAATTAAAAGACTGATTATATATTTTAGGCTCCTGTGGATATTTCTCAAAGTACAGTTAAATGTACTTCCCACTCATTTCTTCTTCTCACTTAGGATTTGAGATTTCCTGGAAAATTTTATGGCTCCTACTATAAACTTAAAACTCAAAATCTGTACGTAAGTTCTGACAAAAAGCAGACACTAGTGGCATTTTTCAGCTACCACCTTAATACAGTGCAAAAGGACTAAAAAACTTGCATTTATTCTGCATTCTCTGAGGACTTCAAGAACCGAACAAGTTACAAATATTTGCTTTGCTCAGAAGATGGCCATATGTCCAATGAAAATTCTTAAACAACACTGAGGTCAGCCAGCTGAGCACTGGTGTGGTACTGGGACCTCTCCTGTCCTGTACCTGTTCTTTCTGAATCAGTTTTGGCACAACTGTGTGATGGAAGAGGAGGCAGAGTCACAGCAAAAGGCCCAAGAGTAGGAAAGAGACTGCCACTGTTCTTTTAGACTATAGGATGATGTGCTTGTGGAACACTGAACTCCAGAAATAACTGCTCATGACAATTTCATAGCCTCCAGTATAATTACATTGTATTGGTAATATGGTGAGAGCACTCTAGCCAAACCTTAACTGTCCCAAATATCAAAATGTATGCACTTTTCTTAACACTGACAAAACGCAAGGTAAATTATCATAACATTACTGTAGATGGCAATTCTTTTCAGCATCTCATAAATTTCAGTGATTATTTATCTTCACATTCTTAAAAAAATATTGTGGGTTTCTGGGTTAAAAAATTTAAATACATACATGCAACTGGGTAGAAAAATATTGAACAAGTTATTGTATTTCAAAATTCTAATGAAACAAAACAAGCCAAACACAGGAAACAGGCTGAAGCAAGATAGGAGCACCATTGCTGTCAGAACCAGCCTCTTTTGGGAGGAGACCAGCTCAGCCAACATTTTATAAGCCCTCACACAAAAGGATAGGAAGATTACACACAGAAGGCTAAGCAGAAAATGTCAGGTCTGCCAGGGAATAAAGTTTCCAAGTCTGCAATGACGTAGAAGAAGTGCCAAACAACAGCAGGAGTGTTAATGAAACCAACACTACTTAATAAACTCTCCTGCCTGTTTACCAACATGAACATGAGCAAGGCAGAAGAATGAAAAAAAATTCTAGTTCATATATATCAATTTTCCTTTCAGCTACAAAATATCTCTCAGAACAAACCACTAACCCCTTTCCTACATGCAGTAATTTTAAGGGAAGTTAGCAGTTAATATTACTGGTAATAAGAACATTAATGCTGACATACTAATTTATTAGTTTTTTAGTATCACTGGTCTATTCTCAAACTAATTTGCACCTACTTTTTCTCTTGCAGGGCACAATAACTGACCCATCTCTGTATCAAGCAGACTTCTGTTGAAATTTCCCTGGAGTTTTGCACCTGTTCTTGTTTTTCTGCTGTATTTGGAAAGATGCCATTTGTGGCAGAGGTTTATTTTACTGGCTTTTATTGCAGCTAGTAAATCAAATCCCTGAAAAAATATTCATTGAAAATTAGGTATTTCAGAGGTTTATCAGCCTGGATTCTCCCTGAATAAAACCACATATTTCAGAATTTTAGTGACTTATAATTCATTCTGTGTCTTCTTTTAGTACCCTTAACAGTGCTGCTTAATCTTTGCAGTTTTGCTGTCACCCAATGACTGTTTCTCATATCACAAAAAGTGTAACTACCCATAAGACATAAAAAATTTTACATACCTTAAATGCCATATGAGTTCTGAAAGTTATGTGGGGCTTTTTCTGTTCTGCATTTTGCAAGGGAATAAAGGCTTCTTGTAGCCAAGTGATTTCTCTGACACTTGTCCAACACTGGTGCTATTGGTGGAAAAGTGTCACTGCTAGGTCTAAACACTGTCTGAACACTGCCATTTTGCAAGTGGTTTTGCTTCCATAAAATTGAAAGAGAAATGCAATCAAATCAGCATTGTCTGTTTTCTTTAGAGTTTTGTTTGTTCTACAGTTTTAACTAGGAATAAAATGCAAGTATCAGTATTAAAACCATTAGTGATGAAGGACTACTTTTGATTATGCTAAAGACATAAGGAATGCTGAGAAAAGTTTTAATCACATCTTTAAGTAAAAAAGAACAACTGTAATTCTGACCTGAGAGAGAAAATAGCCATTTGATCCCTTTAAAAACATAATTGAAATTCCAGTGAATTAAAAGGAAATTTCCCATTGATTTCCTTAGCTTTGAGCTGGACCTTTAATTAATATAAATGTAGACTAGCTATCTCTTCCTTTCTGTGAAAAAAGACGAATATGAAGGCACTAGTCCTTAAGACATGAACAAAGAAATAATTTTTTTCCGAGGTGAATCCAGAAGGAAAAGTTGTCACCTTGCAGCTGAGATATGATAGAATACTCACTGATGGATCCTTTGTTGGCTGAATGGAGCAGTATAGCAGTCATTCTCCTCCAGATCTGGCAGTGTTTCCTTGTCCAGTTTCATTGGCTTTCTGGGCAACCATCCTCGGAACCTGCTTATTTGTTTCTCGATCCTGCAGCACATGATAAGTATGAGCATTTGTGATAATGGGTTTTTTCACTACATTATGAAGAACCATCCTGGTTGTCAAACCAGGATACTGAATATTTACAACTAGGAAAGGCGCAATGTCTTCTGGTTTTTGTTGAGGCAAACCAAATTACATATGCTGAACTCAATTAGTCATAACCAGCTTTCTGCAGAGGAGCATTTATTTTGTCTCATGAGAAAAGCAATGCTGATGGTACATGATGCCATAAATCTTATTCAGCCCAGTGAGTTCTTGGCATGCCTCTAAATCTTTATTTCTCAGATTTTCAGTTAGTTTAAAATTCAGTTTTAACCAACATTAGATTTTGGCCATCTAAACATTAGAACAGTTTAGTTCTGTTCTGATCTGTTCTGGACAAAGATCTTTGGCAGCTAAACCCAGCAAGTGACATTCCATTACTGCTCTCTGTATGGATTCTTACCTTGCAGTTGATGCTATTAAAAATAGACTACTTTGTTCATTTCATTCAACTGTAGTTTCTTGCAACACTACAATCTCCATGACACCAGAACTCAGGGTGTATAGGCTAACAGGTGACTGCTATGCAGATTTTTACATTTGGAAGGTGAAAACAAACAGCAACTGGATAAAGGGCAGATTTAACTACAGGTGCACTCATGCAAAGATACACAGTGAAATGATCAGAAGAATCAGAGTTCACTGGAGAAGACAAACTAAACCAAATTCAAATCCATACTAGAATGTTATAATGGAAACACCTAAGAAAGCTATGTTTAGCACAGTGAGCCCTACTGCAAATCCTAACCACTGATCCCTGCAAAAATCATGGACTACAAATTATGGAGTGTGCCCATACTTCAGCCACTGGATGAATGTTTCCAGAAGTGGAGCTAAAGGACAAAAATTTACTTCCTTTGAATTTAAAACTCAGTTTTGAGAGAAGATCAAGGATTGGAAATAGGGTTGAGGAGGGTTTGTTTGTAATGTTTGTTTTGTGGGTTTTTTTGTAGTTGTTGTTTTGGGATTTTTTTGAAACAGCCAACACAAGAACTCTGAAGACCAGCAAATGTTAGTACCTCTGCATAGTCAGTTTGAGGGAGGAGAACCCATATCCAGGCAGCTGAATATATGGGGAAGTTATGTGAAAATGTCACATATTTTCATTTAAAATTAATATATTTTTTTCCTGGAATATTCAGCCTTTGTCCACCAGGTTTTATCTTGGATAAGGAAGCTCATGCTCATTTTTAAACATGGGCACATTTCAAAATTGTAAATAAATCAGCTGTACCTGTTTTAGTGTCATTTCTCTACTTCCAATCTGAAATAGCATGATGGGGTGAGGGGTGTCAGGTGTTGCATATGTATGCAAATTTATCATCAGGACTGTTTGGGAAAACTGGAACATGTATGTAAACTTAATATAAGATTTAATTACTTAATTAATCATAACCTCTCCATGGGCAGTGTTTGCACTGACCCAGCAGTTTGAGCACAGGAAAAGGTAGTTTGCAAATGTCTGTGCTGAATGCAGGTGAGATGTCAGATCCCAGGGCTCTAAAGGGTCTGATCCATTGTAACTCTCCAGCTGCAGCATCCTGACAGCCTTGAGCTAGTCTGTGGAGGCAGATAGAAATGCCAAGGGAAAGCAAGTTCTTTACAGGGGAAATCCCTGTCCTTTGGCCTTTGGTTTTTGCCCTGCAAATTCAGTGAGCCCTGTGTTACTGTATATTCAGCAGGCTTAGTGTGTCTGAGTATGGAAGAAGGAAGAGGAATTAGGAAGGTTTTTCTAAATATCCTCTTCCATTTCTGTTAATTAAACTCGTTTGAATTCTCTAAGCTATTAACACCCCTGCCCATCTGCAGTCCTTTCCCATTCATGCTGCAAATCGTGCACGTTTGAGATACCGACTACTGCAGGTTTATCACACCACACAAGCACAGCACAAAGGGACTGAGTGCTTTCCCCACTTAACAGCAATGCATTATTCATGCTGGCTTCTCACTGAGTGTACCCAGAATCTGAGTTTGCCATTCCCAGGACTCAGATTATTTGGCATGCTCAGTCAGCCTGCAGGCAAACGGGTCTGAGAAGGTTGCAAAACCTTACTGCAAAGCACAGAACATGCAGCACAGCCTTCTGCAAGGAAAGCAAGCCCCCCTAGTTATCTCCTTGGAAAAGAAAAATGACCAAGTTTTAAAAATTCCACTAGCTCATTCCAACAGTGTCGTCAGACAGCAGTGCAGGTTTGTACTCTACAGGATCACCTCCCAAAAGGAAAAAGCTGAAAGAGTGGTGTTGGTACTAACAAATACAGGCACACAGTGTTAAAAATCTATTTTTAAAAATAATTTCTTCAAGGCTATGTCTCATTTTTGCCACACTCAGCTGAATAGGGGAAAGATGTTTGGAAAGCAGTGTGACCTCCCCAGGAATAAGGTGATGGAGTGATAGAGAGGTAGCTGCTTCACACAGTGCCTCAAAGGCAGAGTGTCTCCCACTTCAATCCTGCCTCTGCTCTACAAGTCTAGCCTTTACTCAGCACCCTCTTTCTAAAGATACATATTGTGTTTAACTCACACAGTTTCTCAAATAATTTAAAAAAACCTGTTTTCTCACCATAAAGTAGGGTAGGGATAGAAAAGTTTTTCATAAAAAAGTTAGGAAAATAGAAAAAGGTTTTGCATTGAGACTGATTTTTATGAGTGGGCCAGTTTTCATGAATTTATGCATATTGTGGTGCCAGCTATTTTATTAGTTTAATTTTAAACCATGATGCAGGTGCTATAAGGTGTCTGATACCCCTCCTTTCCTTTAAAATAGGGATGTTTTGTAATTTGAAGTGTTGAGATCACTAGAATTTTTCAGAGAGAAAATTCAAGTCAGGTTCACAAGTTGCAAGAGACATGCTCTGGGCTTTGCCTTGTGACGAAACTCCTCTCTAAAATAAATTTTGCCCAAATGTCAAAATAATGTTTGTATTAACTCAAAAAATGAAGAAAGGCTTTGGGTACTTGTCATCTACACTGAACTATGAGTAGAGGAAATAGATACTTTTATTGAAGCCATATATCTAAGTTTCACATAAATGAAAATAAAGCTGAATATTTTTTATTTTTCCCCTCTGGGGACATTCAGTTACAGCCTTTCTTCCTCAAGTAGCTATTTATAGACATGAACATGAAAACTGAATTTAGTGTTCTCTTCACTCAGGAACTAAATACCAGAAAAAGATCATACCTCTTCCCATACTGATTTCAAATTGCATCCTGACTCATAAGACAATGAATGTGAAGCAAAACTTCATATAACACATATAAATGATGGAACCTTCACTTTCTCCTTTCTAACTATTGCTTTAGTCAAAGCAGACATATCTTCCTTAAAGTCAAGACCAATTACAAAGCTAACCGCCACTATAGTATCTATTGTAAGGTGGGAATGGAAAGTGAGGCAGCAACAAAAATCTGTAGATTTGTCTGCATTTATTACTGTGTCCCAAAGAAGGATAAAATGCTTCAACTCCACAAAGGGCTCATTTGGTGCTTATTAATATGAAAAGGCAAATTCCATAATGTGATATCAGTGCTGGTGCTGTCAAGTTACCAGTACACCGTGAAATAACTTAATATCCAAAATGCTTTTTAATATGCTCATATTGCAGAGTGATTTTGCCATGAATGTAAATGTATTGACATTCTGTGCAAAATGGTATGGGTGTTTACTCCAAAATGCAGATTTTTCAAATTTAATTTTTCTCTCTTAGAGGTTCTTGGAAATATTTCCACTGACCTCAGTAAAAGAATAGATTAGGGACTGGACCATTGAAAACTGCATCAAGAGTACCATGGCATTAAATGCCATATACAGTGAGAGAGACAGTTGAGAGAGATAATTGTAGATATATAAATTATCTGGCTTTTGTCAAGTCTGTATACTTTTTAGGCATTTTGGAGATATTTTCATTTAATTTTCCAAGGTATAAAAAAGAAAATGCAAACTGCTTCAGGAAAAGAGTTTCATTTCTTGAAGTCAGACATAACCTGGGCATCAAGCATAACCTTAAAGGTATTTAATAATTGAGTGAAAACACTCCAAAAATTGTCGGAAAATGCACATCTCTCAAGCTTGGTTCATTGGCTTCCTATCTGCCAACAAAGTACTAAGCATCCCCACAGAGAAATCAATAAATAAATAATGCCATCACTATTACAAGTAAGCAGGGTTCATAGAAATTGAAAAACCCCTCTAACTGTGGTACTCCAACCCCAAGAAACTCCCTAATGAGCTACATGGAAAGAAGGAGATACAGCATTTGCACTAACATACTTCTATTTCTTTGAAGACTCCATCACTTGAAAAGTATTTTCTTATTCCTAAAAAAGGCAAAACTGACAAAATTAATTGCTTCTTTCACAATGCCTTAAAAATGCAACTTCTGTTTGGTTTTTTTTGCAGATGTCCTAGTATGTAACCACTCCATCATTTCTACAAACACAGCTGATAAGCTTTTCCTTCCAGCTTGACTTTAACAATTTTTTTGTTATTGGGTCCAAATGAGCATAAACTGGCATGAGAACTGTACTCACCTATTCATGAACTTGTATCGGCGATGCAGGTAATAGATTTTTCTCCTGGAAGAACAGCAAAAATGAAGCCAGTCGAGAAGAAAACCCATCGTCAGTTACAGTATGAACTAGCAAGGAAGGAAAGGAGATTGAAGACAGAAGCCTGTAAGAGGTGGAGGAAGAGACTAAAAGAGAGATTAACAGAACCGTCACAGGAAGCCACGCAGACACTGGTGGCATTTGAATTGCCAGAAGCTCATAATTTTCCCATTGTCTCCTCCTTTTCTGCTATTTGTCATGTGTGGAAGATGGGGATCCGAAGATGTTTCTATTTCAGAGTTCATAAACTGTTGCAGGAATTCCATAGGACTGACACAAATATGGGTAAGTCATATGATGCCTACTAGTGAGTTATTAAAGCTGCATTTGGTGAAACATAAGGGGGAATCACTTAGAAAAGCCAGGAAAGCTGTACCTTATGCTGCAATATGCTGTAACACATGCAGTACCAAGCGGGGCCTGTGATTCCTGTTAGGATAACATCCCTTGAAACAGAATATAGGCTACACAAGCCAATGCACATGTGCTCAGCACCCCGCCAAGTGTGCAGCCACTCCCTGTGCCCCTCATTCAGGCTGGTTTCTGTTGTCAGTGCAATAAGCTGTGTGTGAGAGCAAACAATCAGCAAGGGGACACGAGCAGACACATGCTGAACCCACTCCCAGCCTGCCTCCTGACCAGCCCTGTGGTCCAGAGCAGCCCCTAACCACCATGTGGAGATCCAGGACAGGGAGTCCACGTCCTGTGCCACTGCCCTGCTGGCTGCTCTTGCTCTTCTCATAGACGCCTATCACACCGCAGCTGCCAGGATGTGACACATTGCCTTCAGCACAGAGATCGCATCTTCATGAGAGTTAAGAATATCTGAGGGTTCTTTACTGTGGATTTGGGACTCATACTCCTTACTGGAAGATTTGGGTGCCTGACCAAACTCTGATTTCCTCCTCCAGAGGCTGACTTTGTCATCCACTGAAGGCAATTGCTAAATCAGGGTGGTTTCTGTGTATTCTGAGAGGTTTCGTTGTGTAATGCAGAACTGCCCACTTCTGGAAAATGAAGGCTTACACCACACATGTTCTAAATATTGTAGTAGATGTAGTGTAGGAATGTTGTTAGTGCCTTGGAAGCAAGTCCTCTAAAATGAGACAACACTAATTCTTTATAAATTATTTAAAAATTTTGTTAGCATTCCAGGTTAATTTTCAGAACTTTTGATTATTTTTGTTGTTAGAGTCCATATTGTGCAGGTGAAGTAAAATTTTTTAAACTATTTCATGTTGGCCAGCCTTCTTTGGATAGTGTTATTTATCTTGCTCTATTCAATATACTCAATATCTTGCTCTGCTTGACCTTTCTCAGCAGAGAAAGGTCAAAGCTAAGTGTTTCTGAAGATGCCATACACTTCTTAATTTTGCTTCCAATATTCAGAGGTATCCACCACTTTTTCCCTCCTGCTTTGGAGCAACAAGGATTTCATTCAGTGATGCATGGACCTTGCACAATTCCAGTCTGAATAATCAGGAGCAATAAGCAATCAGTAACTCTTTAAACAAGGGCTTAGACAAAGGCATCTGGGAACATACCATCTAGAGTTGTGGACACTTTGTAAAACTTTTTGAATTGATAAACTGTACTGTTGTTTTTAAGAAAAAATTAAAGAGCCTGCCCAGCAGTCACTAGTGAATTACCATGATTTCCTCTTAACAATGCTGTAGTAATTCTCTTTCTATGGATGTGGAAAGAATCACGATCCTGAAGCCATGATCCTCAGTATTTTCAAAGTTTTCTATATAATCTGTATGACACCTACTTTGCTATCTGCTGAGTGATCAGGAAAGAACAAGCTGCTCCATTACTAAATTCAGAGTTCCTGGTGTATTTCTGAATCATGAGACCTCTCTCCACTGCCAGAGAAGGTCCATCTCAAGGAACGCCACAGAAATCAAAGGCGCACACTTTTGGCCTAATTCATTGTTTCTATGGCTGGAATACTTTTTAAAATGAATATTACTATCCTGAAATGACTTGTGATTGCTTTTAGACTTTTCTGTTTAGCAATAAAAGCATAAGGAAGAACCGTTGAAGATTTGCTGTGAATATGAAAACAAAATAAATACCAAATAAGCCTGCAAGTTTGTCCTTTATACATATCCATTTTTCCGTATGAGTTGTCTACTGCTACAGGGTGTCTCATACCAGAGGCATTTTTCATACTTAGGTAAGAAAAAACAGAAGGAATCCTACAAAGGCACCAGCTCACTAGTTGCATATTCTGTGTCTAATTCTTTTATTTTCAGGAGTAATTCCATTAAAATCAATGGAGCTTTATATTGCAAACCCTGCTAATTGAAAGAAGAGTCAAGGCCTCTGAGTTCATGGGTTGTGGAAGTTCCAGTGGAAGTCTTTATGCTACTTTAAAAGTTCAGATAACCAGCAGATTAAAAGCAATATTTTACATAGGAAATTTCATAGCCCAACATGCAAATAAAATTTAATCAATTATAAAAATAACTTGAATTTCAAGGTGGAATTAATCTAGTTATCAGTAGCATTTAATATAATTTCTCTATTTTTTATACAGAAAAAAAACATTCATAGCTTAAATTGTTTTCCTATTAGAAGAGATACTTATTTATACTTATTTATGGGATACTAACTACATACTATACAAGCAATTTACAGGTGCATACCAGATACGTCAAACAGACATGCACTTTCTGTGCTGCCTTACGTACCTGGATCTTCTTGACCTCCCATTGATTTCAATGAAATGTCCATTTAAAAAACAGCAGCGCACAAGTATGCAGGGGGCTCCAGCATTGAAGGGGTTAAAGGGCCTAAGGACAGAATACCCCATGAAAACAGCTGCACTGCTACAGCCCATCTTAATCTCAAACCAGTATTGTATGGAAATTGTAAGCTTTAACAAGAAACAGCAATGCAGGTGGTATCTAAGGAACTCCATTTATATTTCCTAAAGGTATCTGGTATCTTATAGAAAAGCTTTTCTACAGGCATTTTGGTGTTAGCATCACATTAACTTTACAGTATAGTCTGGCTTTGGAGGTTGAGACAAAATACAGCTACACCTACCTGAAAGGCATTCTTACATTCATTAGTTCAGCATATTTGCCCAGGACCTCCCAAGGGGCATGCAGTTTCACAAACATGATGTCACTGTTTGTTAGGGATGACTGCAAAAGAGAAACAAAACAGCCACCAGAGCTTAATTTTTGAAGTAAAAAGGAAAGAAACCATAGTCAGTTGTCAATGTGATGTGTCACGCTCACCAATTCCTTATTCTTGAAATGTATTGGTATTTTGTCAATTCGTTTTTCTTCTGCTGTCCTGAAAGCCACGCTGTGACTCCCTTCTGGCCTGCATGTGTGCCTCCTTTACATGGAAAAGAGGACATGGAGGGCAGACAGATGCACCTATGGGTTAGCTGAGTGTACACAGCATGAAAGAACTTTCTGCAGGGTGTGCACATCAGCATGGCTGCTACCTAACAGAAAGCTGTCAGGCAAAGACCAGAGGATGTGTGAAGAGCAAAGAGGAGAAGAGGAGGAATTTTGCTCTGTCTACACTCAGGAGGAGACACAGTGCTCTACAAGAAAGCTACAGCTAGTTTGGCTGAAACTGATGTGAAAACACAGAGAGACACATGATAATAGTGGAAGATTAAATGTTCAATTTCTAATGAATATTAATTAAATTTTCATGAAGTTACATACAATACAATTTTAGACAATCAAGTAGATGGCATTCCAATAAATAGGTAAAGATGTACATAGTATGAGAAAACGAAACTATGATGACAGAAAACCAGGCAAGAAAATTGTTAGCTTTGGGGATGATTTCCTAGTTTTTTAGATGTTGTCTTATATTCAATGTTTCTCACATAAATTCTTGGTTAATACAACTTGCTAGGAGTTCTTAAATCTAGTATTGTTTATCTGGAAACTACTGTGGCTGTATGGGTGGCAGGCTGATGTTTATACTTTTTTACACTCTCCCTCCACGATCCTGATAGATGCTGATATTATTGAATTTGCATGTCCATGTCCTTAGAGTGACTAAAATTCTATTATTACTTTGTGACATGATAGGAATGAAAATTCCAACATTTAAGATACATATATATGATTTTGTTCAGCACATATAAAAACTCCAAAAAAACTCCAAAAAAACCAAATAAACAAACAAAAACAAAAACAAAGGAAAAAACCCCACCCAACTCAATCACTATAGAGTTAACATTCTATAAACAACTACAGTAGTGGACTATAAGGAACATAGATATTTGTACTCAAAATATTACTGGGGTGTAAATATGGATTTAACATATAAAGGAATGAGTGACTTCATGGTGCTAAAAACCGCAGGAAAAAATCATTCTTCTTTGCTGATAAATTTTTGAAAAATATTTCAATGCAAAATGACACAACAGCAACAAAATGCCCCCAAGAGACTTGCTTCTGACACAATGAATTCACTTGCACTCTTTCCCTGACTTTTATGGATTTTAAATCAGGCTTTAATTATGTTTTACTTTATAGGTACACTTCACAAATTAACTTTTCTTTTCCCATGAGAATTTAGCAAGGATATACCACAAAACCAAAACTAAGTTCTGCTACTCCAAAAATCTCCTGCAAACTGCTCTCTCAGAGGTGAGGTTAAGTCAACAGTGGATTGGCAATTTTGTCCTAAATAGCTTGGTTTAAAAAACAAAACAAAACAGAACAAAATCCACCAAACCTCAAAAGAACTATCTAAGAAGCCCAAAATACAGAAAGAAACTACAGTACTGACACACCAATAAAAACTGAGAAATGGGGGAAATTTGTCAAAAACAGCTTTCAAACATAATGATGGCTGTTAAACAAGAAGTTTATAGGTATTTTCCAGCATATTGTAGTTTGAGCCGTACTAGATATGGGAGCCAAACATGACTTGTGAAGATGCTGTTTCACAAGTGAACCCTATCTAAATTTGGTATCTTATGTGTTACATACTTTCATGCAGAAACATGAAAAACTTCCGAATGGTTATCACAATACAGATGTTTAAAGAATATTTTTTACTCTGTATCTTGCAATGTTGGCGCATTAAAATGTTTTCAAAATGACAATCAGCTTTGCTAACAGAAGATCTAACCAACAGAAAATCTAATCAAAATACATTTGGCAGGTTAAGTTATATTCAGAAAAAAGAAATAATAATGTTAAATTATTAATATAAAAATACATTTCTCTTGGGTTTGTTCATGTTAAGTGTTCATAAAGGAAAGAAATAAGCAAGGCTGAGAAACACAAGGCTGGAAAAAACAAGACTGGAAAGAGAAAAACAAATCCAGATGGAGGATGAATTGAATGAGATGTCACACTCACTTAATCTAAGGAGTAAATAGCTAACCAAAATATCTGGAAAAAAGATAGCATGAAGACCATCTACATTACAAAAATACTTTAGTAAATGGAATCTCCTAAACTGTCTTGTTTAGATTTGTATTTAGACTCAGTATCCTTCATCTTATAAATGTTCCAACTGAGAATAGAGGAACATTCTTCTGTCGTAATTGACTTTCAAGGGTTGGCTCATCAAATGATTTGGAGAAGTAAACTAAATTTCACATTATGGGAACATGCAAACTAAAATCAATATAACATTATTCCCCTTGGAAACTTAAATGACAACTATTGACATGAGCAATCTGCTATAAAGTGATGTCCAGATGATGAAGAAAGAAGAACAGAGGAATTAAGGGGGTAAACCAATGAGATAAAGCACTTAACAAACACAGAAATGGAATAAATGTTTGGAATTTACTTGTAGCACCAGTGGATATAATTATCACAATCCAATAATTTTCAGGCCACCAATGTTCAAATAAATTAGTTGGTTTGAATGAATTTATTGAGAAGGAATAGCCATTAAAAACCTGATTTTCTTCTGGTCACTAATAAACATTCTCAGCAGTCTTCAGAATAGCATAAAACCAGGGTGGCAAGAGACTTTCCAGAATCAGACAACTGTATGCTCATCAAGGGTGGAATGGACCTCTAGGGTTCATCTGGTCTGAGCCCCTGGCTAAAGCAGGGCTTAGATCAGCCTGCTCAGACAGGAGATTGTCCCACTGAGTACTGAATATCTCTACAGGCAGAGATTTCACAGCCTTTGGGCAATCCACTGACTGAAACTGGCTGGAGAAAATAATATTTTCTGTGGAAGAAGTGCTCTCTTCCACAGAGAAATGTTGGATTAAACATACCACTTTCTAGATTTGTTTTCCTCTACAAACATCCTTATTTATTACAAGAACTGTATTTAAATGTTATTCTCATTGAGAAGTGGTAGCAAGGTATATTTGGTTTAGTTGGCCTGATCTTCAAAATAGGTTTGTACAGTAGAATTCAGAGTGCAAGAGTCTGGCTTACAGATATTCAGTATACATTTTGGCTTCACTGACATTAGTACCGTATCATTGCTGCCAGTCCTACAATACAGGCAGTACTATAGGTCCACATATTACAGACTTGCCCGTCTGGCAAGGCTACCTTTCTGTTTTACCATTAAGTTTGTAAAGACATTGCTATTTCCCAAAGAAATCCAAAAAACTGCAAACACATTTAAAAACAAAGACACACTTTCTTCTCCAATATCACTATATAAGGAGTGAAAGAGATTAAAGCATGGGCCATTTATGTTAACTCCAAATGCAGAAACACCTGCTATGGTGAGTTACAGTCATCAACTAGGTCAAGGAAAGCTTGTAAAAGGTCAGGTTGTCATTCTTCTAAAGCAGACACAGAGTGGTGCTAACTGCTGGTTAAGTCGTGGCTACTAAACTGCCATGTATTCCTGCAAGCATTCTAATGTCTTTTGATGACAGGATTAAAATATATATGTATTTGTTATTGACCTGACTCTGCTCATTCTGCACTTATCATTGCTAGTCTGAATAGAAGCAGAGTTATGCTGACATAGAATGTCTCTTGAAAAGCCCATATTTTGCTGTATTTCCAGACTGCCTTCCAGGATCAAGGCTATAGATTAGTATCTTTTGTCAAATATTCTCTTGAACATTCTCCTCCTCCTTGCTAATTTTAGTTCATTATCAATAATATTGTCGAGTCATTTTAAACCAAAAGCTGTAAGTACTCACCTTGATACAAGCATTTCTTGAGTCTAAAAGTTAAGAAAGTTGAGAAAACCTATTCATAGCATAGAACCTTGCTGAAGGTTAAAATTACAGTGGCTCTAATTGAATGGTGCCATTGTTTATTTGCCTTGAAGCTAATAGACAATTTTTCATTCATTTATGCAAAACAATAGGGTGAAAAAGAAAGTCAGGATTTACCATTAAGGTGTTTCCTCTATCATCATTTAAGAGAAAAATTCTCAAGGTTGAATCTCTCTTCACCTTTAAAAGCCTTCCCCATAAAAGTAAAATGAGATAAGTAAGATTTTGAAACAGATTTAACAACCAGAATTAATGTCATCTACTTTAGGAATATCTTACAAGGCAAGACAAAAAAACAGAACAGAAACCGGTCTTTACATTTTGGCAAATCTAGCTAATTTCTGGTAAGACCATAATGCAGGGAAAAACAGAAAAGGAGACAAAATCAACATACTTCTTCCAGTAATAATTCTCTCTGTAATCTAGCTCTGTACGATGTTTGAGTGCAGAGTAGTAAACAGTCACTACTACATGTTTCACTGTTTTTGAGAATTACTTAACAGCACAGATTGATTTGCCATGTGGAATGAATTAAGTGGAAAAACAAAACCCAGCAAATTTTCGTTGATTAAACTGTTCTTCCTCTGCAAAACCAAAGTCAATGTAAATTCACGTAGGCAATTCCATGGAGCTGGAAAAACAGGAAGTATATTCTGCCAATACCTTTCCAGTGCATACGTTACTACTGGGCAATTATTTAGATACTATCAATATATGTCTGGTTTCAGAGAAAATATTGCATACTCACAAACATTTGCCTCCACGTTCATGCTTCTGAGGAACCTAGTGAATAACTGGGCCAATATTTTTCACACCTATACCTTCAACAAAAGCATGGGTTTAGTGAAAAGGGGGAATATATTGTTCACATTTTAATTTGGATATTAAGAAGCCTTTGACTTGCAAGAAACTATAGGGCAAAAGCAGTAAGGATGAAAACAAGAATAAAAAAGATAGTCTTATCTAAAAATAGGAAGCTGTTGATAAAAGCAATTTTGACTTGAGGACACTGACATGTGAAATGTAGAATAACTTGATCTAAGGAGACAGAGGCACATGATTACAATTTAGAATATTTTTTATGTGAAATCTCATGACAAAATGTGACGATGAAGTAAAGCTTATTTTTTTTACTTTGCAAAGTACTTGCAGAGGTTCTGCTCCAGTGGAGTTAGTAATGCAGGCAGGTGGCTGCTTCCTGCCAGCATTCAGGCAATATGTCATCTAATCCAGCTCAGAGCAGGTGTCATTGTTACAGTGCTTAATTTCTGGCAGCATATGACAGGGTCTCAATTGTGGAACAGAACAAGGGGAAATGCTTGCAATGTCCTTCTGTGTAGGCAAAAATATGTGAGTGGGAGGACAGTTTCAAGAACAGGGTAGGTTACTTGAGTAGAAGTAAAATGCAAATACTATCTCACTGCTCAAATTTACTGTGTAATGATGAACTCACAATCTGCAATAGAGAAATGCAAATTCCTTTAAGGTAGGAAGTGACATCAGAAGGAAGTATTTAATTCCAACAAATGTCATCTAAATCTGCAGAATCGGTCTTACAGTAAGGTAACTTAGATGTAGTAAATCAACCATGGAAACAATATCCTCTGACTTGGACTGCCCTTCCGAGAGGAAGGAATTAGAACTATCTGCAGCATGACCATCTTAATGGAAAAGGTTGATATGACTGTGAGGTAATGATAAAACATTTCTTGATAATTCCATCAGCAAATACTGAATGAATACAGGTTAGACCCATCTGGGTAAGACCTCTGTGACAAAATAGCTAATAATATGGATTTTTATCTGACAAATATCCTTAATTCCTTTGGACTGGAAAATTACTATAAACGTGAAATCATTATTTGCAGATTTAAAATGCAGATAGCTAAATTCTCTGAGCAGAATAGTGCACTTTTACTTATGGAAATAGTATTTGACATTGTCTCTTTACATGAAACATCAGTTATAGGCTCAAATTATAGATTAAAAAAGTTAGTACTTTATACAGTCATATTCGATATCATCAAATCTTTTTGACTGTTTATGGGCCAAAGAAAAGCCTCTTAAGTACACCATTTTTCTTTTGCCATCACAGGCCATTAAAAATGCATCACACAATTGAACTATATTTTATAAGGCAGCTTCCTTTGTGATTTATCCCAAGTATAAAATATAAAGCAAATATTTTTCCAATATAGATTTATTTCTCATTAATAATTTTTGAAGTAGAAAATACTTAAATTTAATGAATTTTCTGTAAAATATTCATGTTTGTTTTTAGAGGCTTATTGGGAAAATATTGCTTTGGTAAAGAAAAAGTTTATTTTTTGTTCAACAGTTAATTTCACAAATATGATAATTAGTAAAACACACAAAAAATGCAGGCAGGCTTATGATAGCTTTTTCATGCACATAACCTAAAGAAAACTGAATAAGCTTCTTATCGCATCATAGAATAATATAGACCATCTAGTCAAATCTGCTCTAAGCAGGAACAGCTAGAGTGGTTTGTGGGGTCTTGAATATCTCTGTGGCTAGAGACCTTGCAACCTCTCCGGACACCAGAGTGTCTCTGGACAGAAAGGTCACAGCTGAATTTCCATGTGGATTCAGAAGTGTTGGCAGCAGCCCTGGTTCTGAGCACCTGCCCATGCTCCAGCAGTGTGAAGCTCTTTCTTTGGTTGTTCAACTCCCTCTGTTTCTTGTTTCTCAGCTCATACAATCAAGAAAGACAAGAAATACATACATGATTATCAATCTGGACTCCAAAGTCCTTTCAGCACCCACACTTGCCAGGATGCACTGTACTGCCCTGCAGCTCTCTGTACACCTCTGTATTTGATGGTGCAGCTCAAAATTCTTTCTAAAGGGAGACACGCATGAGCTCAACCAGAGCACAGCTGAGGAAGAGACTACTCCTAAGATCACTGTTCAGTTCAGTTCAGTTCAGTTCACATGACACAAGCCCCAAGTTCTTCAATCCAGCTACACATCCTCCAAACGAGTAACTACAGACAGAGGTGTAAGCCCATGCCGTAGGGGAAGCAGTGGGGTAATGCATGCACTTGTTAGCACAGCTTGTTATCTTGGGTGCTGTCCCATGCTGGTATGAGCAGGATAACTACTTGGACTGGCCACACCTGGGTGGATTTCTGCACCATTCCTGGCTGTGCAGGACACACATGTGCCTCTGCTCTGCAGGAAAGTCACAGGAGCGCACTCTCACTGCTCCTTCTCAGACGTAATACAGCTTCTCGTTTTCCAGGGAAGAAATAGCACCAAAGAAAAACCAAGATCCAGTTAAATGAAGGGGAAAGATGCATGAGAATAATGTGAATCACTGACAACTCTACCAGTTACACTTAATCATAAACTGCTAGTCTGAGTGACTCAAATGCTTGTTCAACTAATATCTCAGTTTTCTGTGCCTTACTTACCTTACTGCAGTGATTATCAGAACTGGAAAGAGTTTGAGGAGCCATCTTCTAATAATTTATGTCACATTGTTCTAATCATTGCTGCAAAAGTTTCCTGCCTTCTTCATTTAAGGGCAGAGACATGAACAAGACATTTTCCCTTTCTTCTTCCACTTTATACAAACTGTTATACAGTTGTTATATTTCTTTAATAAAATGTACAAAGTTAATTTCTGAGCAAGTGCATTCTATAGTCTTACTAAGGTACTCAAGAGATCTGATACACTAAAAGGATGCAAACAAAATTTTACAAGGAAAGTTGTCTTGTAAATATGCCAAAGTGTATGGTAGAGTAGCCATCTCTTCAGATATACCACCATTAACACATGAAAGGGAAGTTCTTTCTAAAGCAAAATGCAATGTTGAGAATAGGCTTGATTACCAATATTCAGTTCACAATCCATATAAAAAAAAAAATTAGATAGATTGACCTTTTTTAAACCCTAAACCATGATCAAACTGTATAAGACTTCCCACAAAATTTAACTACAAAACCACAAGAGACAAAGGTAAATCCATCTTAATGTGTTGTCTTCAGCGGACCACAATTTCATGTTGATCATAAAAAGAAATCTCATAATCTAGTGCAGAGTGGAAATTTCTAATAATTGATGAGGTACAGGATTGTACATTTATGACCTGTCTGCTCAGCTAAGCTCAATGGAATTTGACCTCCATGCAGCTAGGTCAATTGATGTTAAAACCACATACATCAGAAACAGAAGGAAACCCCCACTTTCTTAAGCAAAGATAGAATAATTAGACTCTAACTGGAGACAAGGTGAAATTGAAATACTTAATGTCTCTAAACTAAGAAGGCAAAACTGACTCCTTTGTGCATCTGTGAACAAATCCCTTCATTTGTTAGACATGCTTTAAATGAAACAAGGTCGAAGTATGACAAGGGCAAATTATGAATTTGCTTCAGAATGTTCTAATTTGTTGTGATAAAGCAATGCCCATACATGGCACAATGAATTGTCAAGGCAGACTCCTAAACATGAGCTCTGCTATTGATCAATTATTGCTGTTCCCACTGTGCCTACTGACATAAGGTGCTGGATGAAAACACCTCCTGTATGACACAGAGGAGCAGAGCAGCACCAGATGGAGCTCAGTATCTTAATGGTTCAGATAAATGTGATAGAGCACAGAGAGGATTTCCTTTCAGAATTCAGAGCTCTAACATGCAGATTTAATGAGAGGAGTTGAAGAAAACAAACCAGTCCTCTTTTTCTTGAAAGACAACATCACTATCACATGAGATAATGTTAGTTTTGATCCGATTGCATATGTTGCAAAGAGGTGGTACTAACCCTGAAATTGTTTGCAGAAAAATTTTGGTTTTTGAGATGCCTATGATATGTGAAATGAAGGCCATAAGTAACACATGCATTGGCAAAGAATCCCCCTTTCCAAATTCACTTGTACCATGGAAACTGTTGAAATGAAGATTCTTTACGGAATAGACCATACTGTTCTTCTCTAGGGATAAAAAAAATAAATTACTGTTTTTAAAAAGCCTCCAGCTTACAAAAGGCAGTTTGTTGAGCTTAGGAAAGTACAAATGTCTTTTTTATTTATTTAGAGATAAATATTTCTAGATTTTTTTAAAGTATTTTGTTCAATTTTTATAGGGGCTGTACCTCTCAGAGCTGAAGAAGAGAAACACAAGTTACAACGGAGGTTTTAGCTCTGTGGTACTATTCAGATCCTTTTATTCAGTGCAAAATTTTGGAGTAGAATTGAAATTCTCATCTATTGTACCTCTGGAATGCATATGCTTACAGCAATCTGTTTTGTTCTCTTTTATAGGGGAGTAGAGAAATGTAACATGGAAATAAAATTGGTATCTCACTTCACTTAATAATCCCAGTTTTTCAAGCTCTGTATGGATGCACTGTAATAGACATTTTCTTCTATTACAGAGATTTCCTGATAGGAAAATTATAATTCCAACAGATAATTTTTGAAATAAGTCAATATGGCTCATACATCAACAGCTCTATAAATAATAATAATTTTGTTGAAAGGAATTTTCTTAAAAACATGTCATTTTGGCCCCAGTGAATATTATAAAAGATACTTTAAAATTGTAGGGAAATTCTATTAGTGTTACATCACTAGACAACAGGGAAAATTTTGCAAATTGCAAACACTATCTCAACAAACCACTTCTTAGAGTATTATAATTTCACATACACTGCAGGGTGTTGTTCCTGTCAAATATTTAAAATATAACATCCAGTACATCAGAGAAATGTAATGTAGGAATGTGCTTTGCATCATTTGATGCAACTTTGCAGAGTCACTATAATTACTTGTGCAGTACAAACACACATACACTGTCATGCATACCCTCTTTTGAATGTCAGAGCAGAGTGGTGAATTGGTTAGGGAAGAAATGATATTAAAATTGTATAGTACATACGCCTCCTAAGTTCTTGGTACTAGAGACTGAAAGCTTTGAACCGAATTGTTATCATCACAGTAGCACAGCTGGTGAATTTCTTTTCTAAAATACTGTCATTGCCCTACTGCCCACAATTGCCATATTGCTCTTCAGAAAAGGGAAGATTGAAAAATTTTAAAAAATAACTAATTTCTTCAGCACAATATTTCAAAGCAACTCCCCCTGCTCCTTTCTGTGTCTTATACATATCCAGAAACACAACTGACAAATTCTTCTCTCACTGTTTGTTTCTGCCTCATATTTGTTTCCTCCCTCAGAATCCCATCTGCATCTTGCTTGCTTATCTCCCGATCAGCCAAAGCCACATTTCTCTTACCAGGTTCCTCTCACCAGCACAGAGGGCAGCCAGCCCTGCCCATCACTCTGGCTGCTTGTGATGTATGATGGAGGCAGCTCCAGTGTCAGATCTCTGCAACAGCAGCCTCTGGGGCACAACAAATTACAGAGCTCTGGTTTTCTAAACTTCAGTTTGAAAAAGTAAGAAGTCACCTTAACTTTTGAACTGGAGGAACCTCATATAAAATACACATATACTAAATTTCCCAAGCTACCAAGGGAACAAGAATATGGGGATTCTTGCTTTGTTCAGCTGGTATTTAAGCACATGGGAGAAAACTGAAAGCTTTAAAATATTTTTTTTCTGTCAGATTTTAAGTGAACAGCTCATCTAACAGAGATGCCATCTCCCCTTTAAAACATGAAAGGTTAACAGGAGAATATCAAAATAGTAATAAGGAAAGAGCTCTGGGTAACAACTGAGCAATCATCACCACTGTACATCGTTGGTAGAAAGTGCAGTGGGAGCAACACTGAGAAGAAAATAGAAAGTCTAATGTTGGAAATGTCACCAAGTGCCTAAAGTGATGCACTTATCTAATATATGAGTATTTTTAATGTCTAATGAAGATCAAAAGAAAATGGGGCAGGGGGAAACCAGGCTCTGTTCTTAGGTAAATGACTTCTCATGTTACATTCTAGTGTCTGACAAACATATTCTTATAGCACAGAAGATAGAGAGGTGGTTGAGAGTTAAATGCAGAAAAGATGAACACACAAAATATCACTGTTAGAATCAAGAAGAGAAGCCAGAAACAGAAGCCAGAATAGGGTAACATTCCTGAAGATTAAAAAAAAAAATCAAATTAAGAGCATACAGGACTCAAATTCCCTAGTCCTTTATTTTGTATAGCTATTCAGCAGGGTGCAAAGTACAGGCTGAGTAAGAAATAGATGGAATAATTAAGAAAGAGCAGGACAATAAGAATGATAAAGAGTTTTGGGAAATTTGACCTAGAAGAAAAAGATTGTTCAAAACACAGATGGAATTCAAAACACCAAAGAAAATGCTAAGCAGAGACCACAGTATCATTTAAGAATAAATAACAAATAGTTATTAATAAGAAGGGAATGAGCTGCACTCAAATTTTCTTCTTAATCAGGCAAGAAATAACTGAATTAAATTGTAGCAAAGGAGGCTTAGGTCAGATCCTATCTAACACCAGGCAAGAATTTCTAGGACTTGGCATGTGGGGGTAAGGAATATATGAGTGGTTGAGAGTGCTTAGCCTGGGATAAAAGGAGAAGCCCTATATTATGCTATCATGTGGATATTACTGTAATAAACCCTGCCAAGAAGGCAGAAATGGTTCTATACTTAAACTCTTCATCCACATCCACACACACATAGTTTGCTTTCACCATACTAAAATCAATAAAGAGCTATTTGATAAAAATTGCAGAGGACTCAGGCAAAAATGGTATCAGAAGTACAAGTTTCTTCAAGCACATCTGATATCCTTCAGCGTTCCAACAGTATCTCTGTGTTGCACTTACTGTGGAATATGCTATTATTTTACTTTAAATTGCTTTCTGAGATCTTCAGTCTTACAGGTTTCAAGATCAAAAGTTAGCTGTTAAGACCACCAGAAACATATCTGCCCTTTGTTAGAGGTATACGCTTAACTCAAAATACAAGAGGTGAGGAGGTCAAGAGTAACACAATGGAAGATATCAGTGTTTTTGGATATTGGTAATAGTCTGTTGACAGCACTCCAGGACTTTGCTGTAGAGTTACATTTTTTGTCAGGTGTTTAGAGAGGTGCATACCTGCTGTTAAAAAATACAGATTATAGGTGTTCAAGAAAACCTGACATATTTTCAGGTGTTCCCATTTTAGTTTCAGGAACTGATTGTGATAATCTCGGTACACAGGATAAGGAATGCAAGTGCAAGTTGTCCATTCATGTCCAAGTACATCTTGATGAAACCTGAAGCAAATTGTGGCCCAGCACTATGTCCCAAGCTGTTGATCTAATTTTACTTTTCTGTAGTCACAGGAAATAAAATTCTGGTCCAGAGACCCTGATTGCAAAGGCTTCTGTTAGATCGTTCCTGCATCAAGAATCTAGTAATGAGTTTAGGAAATTAGGTTTTCTTTTATGTGACATATTGTCTAGTGGAAAATATCCTTTCATGCTCTATAAGTAATCTATTAAATGAATTAAGAAGATAGCATATAAAAACTTTGCTAGCAAGGCATGGTTAGTCCTGTATGAACATTCCAGCGATCAGCTGTGATGCCATTTAAGACAGAAAAGCATTTTGCTGGGACACCAAACTGAATAAATTTTATGAAAATGAAACAAATTGGACAAGGCTTCCAAAAATTCATCAGGAAACAAATTTTCCTGACAAATTTTCCTGAAACAAAGTTTCACTTTGATTTAGTTTAAAATAATGTTGATACAAAATAGCATGTGTTGGTATTTCACTGGATTAGATCTGTTATTTCTTTTGGAAAGATAGCATTTTTAACAACTGGTACAACATTTTAATAGGAGGTATTTAATACTGAATCTGTTTAAATGAAATATTTTTACATATTCAAAATGTTTTGCTTTCCTCAGCTAAAACTCTTTGCTGAGTCTAATCTATACTAGTGATTATTAATTGCTTGTCTTTCTCCTTTGCTGAATTCTGTTAAGACCTTCTCCATAAGTACAAAAAAATTGTTTCAAGATGTAAAGGGCTTGTGTTGTATTTCCAAAGGCATTTCATAGCCACATTTTTATAGTGGGAGCTATACAATGAGAAGGGGCTTTTCTTACATATCTGCCATCATTTAATGTGGATATGCCTCCACATTCTGATTGTAGTGTCCTCTTATGCTTTCTCACCATCATTCTAAATTCTTCCCTTTCCCAAAACTTTGAAGTGCTCACCTTTTCCAAATAATATATTAGTAGGAGACATGATTTTTTTTTTTCATAAGAGAGACAAAAATCTAGCCCAAGATGGAAATGTAAATTGGCATGGCAAGCAGTCACCAATTCCCAGTCAAAACATCAAAGAACAAAAAATATCAAATAATGGAAAAGCTGCAGAAACATTAATCCATTCCATAGCTTGGGGGTTTTAGAATGGAAATTTTTAGTTGTCACGTAATTCCATTAGTTGCATACTTTACATTATACTAGTACTGGGGATGATCTAGCAATCCACAGATCTATTAATATAAATCTATAGATAACACCTGGACAGAGAGCAAACAAAAAAGCTTATTTTGAGTAGTATATAGATATGATGTGTGACAGGTATCTGACCCAGTTTTCCCTGCTGGATACTGGCAGGCCACTATATTTGTATTAAAACACTGGCACTACCATGTCTCTAAGCCCACTGATCCTGAGAAGTTCCCTGAAGGCTTACTCCCAAGGAGCAGACACCACAGGTATGATTCAGGGCAACTAAGTTTAGATGTCTCCAATGGAGAGGAACAGGCACCTTCAAGGTGTAATTTATTTGTTCTATTTTCTTCAGAATGAGATGAACTGATGCATATTAAGGGCTTGTTCCTACCTAGTCAGATTATGTACATTGTCAACAGCTACAGTCAATATGTTGGTTTTCTTTTTTCTCTTGGGGCTCTGCAATAAAACCATCTTATTTTTCCTAGACTCCTGTTCCTCACCACCCACATCAACTTCTGCAGTGGCAGAGATGCATTGCTGCCTACAAGTGCACCTTTATGTGTGCCTCTGGTGCTCTGCTCAGCTGTCTGGGACACATCGCAGCAGCAGCATTTGATTAGGAACATTCTACAAGGCCTTGGCTGCCATCCATTTCCCCCATCCCACCCTATTCATTCTTCTCTCAGAGTAGACACAGGCAAATGCAGATCTTTAAATAACAAAGCTTCCCATCAGTGTCCTCTGTACTTTAAAAGGCCTCCTGAATTTTGTCAGTACTTTCTGTATTTCATTTCTCAAATTCTTCTCTCCTGTGAATTTCTGAAGCTAATGATGATAAAATCCATAAATTTGCACAAGAACATTGACCTGGAATGTTCTAAAAATCACAGCTTCTGTTCTCTCAACTGCAGTTTCAGGACATTTGTTTAATCCAATCTTGCCTCAGAAAGTCACAGTTTCCAATAGCAAGAGTACTCACAGCACAACTTCAAGAACTCTAGTGATGAAGGGCCAGGCTGTTATCTATAGAAAAACTATAGAATTCTATAGAAAAAAGCCATGGCCATCCTGATCTAGCTTTGGTGACCGCTCTGCTTCACAAAGTTGACCTTCAGACATGCCTTCCCACCAGCACTCTGGAGCTTCTCCAGATTCCCCAGAAACTGAGGTCAATGAATAGACGATTAACTTTTAAGGCACAAAAAGATGCAGAAGTCTAAATAGGAAAATACAAATTTATTGAGAAGAATATGAATTTTGCATATTGCAAGACAAAGTATCATGGTTTCCAGATATACACATCTCCATTTTGTTCTCCTATCTACATTTTCACTGTGGAGGCTTTGTTCTTTCTGAAAAATTTTGAAGTTAAAAAAACTGTAGGAGATGGCTTTTAAACAAAAAAGTAAGCACAAAGTTCTTATATTTTAATAAAGGAGAGTCAATCTTATTATAAATGGAAAGGTCAATTTGAGTCTATTAACAAAAACAAGCTGTACCTAAGACGAGTAGTAAGTAGAGTACCATGAAGAGCTCTAAGAGGAAACAAAAGGTCTTTCACTGTTTTGTCTAAAATGGACTTCTACACATTTTTTCAAGAGGTTTCAGATAAAAGAAAATATAATTTGGGCACAGAAGAGGGTTTTGTAAACCAGATGAGACTTTAAACAAGAGGATATGACTAACTGGCTGACAGAAGTTTTGGTTAGTGTGGCTATCTCAGAAACATTTTTCCCTCAGGTCAGGCTTTTTAAAACTTCATTTACAATACCACTTCATTACCACTCAAGCAGCAAGAAACAAATATGTAAATATGCAGTGGATAATTCTGCATTTCATTTAGGCCCAGAGACCCATAAACTGAAAGGTCTTTTTCAAGAAAGATGAGCCCTGATGTAATTGGTTCTATTTTTTTCTGTCCCCACAACTGAGATACAGTTAAGCCAAGGCACAGAGCACCAATGCTCCACTTGCTCCATCACGGACTGGACTTAACCCTGTATAACAAAGAAAATCAGACAATGAGAGGGCCTGGAGTCCTTGTGCCAAGAGCAGTGACAAAGGGAACTGTCCCTCCCAGGTTCATGCTTCCCTCTTGGCACTACTTTCAGAGGAGAAACGTCACACCACCTCAGGCTTTAGGGGAAGATGAAAGTGTCTGTGAGACCAATCATTACTATTTGTTTTAGATACATAATGCTGTAAATACTGTGCTGTCTTCTAAAAACAAGTTCAACACCTAAATCATCAACATAAAATGAGAACACAAAGCCTATTGCTGGGTTTCTATATACTCTTTCTGTTCCCTAGAGACAAATTTAGATTTTTGCTTATTAAGCCATTACTGTAAGGGAGTGTTGAAGAAAACCAGCCATGTCACCTTTGGGCAATGAAAGCTCTCACTGTGCGTTAAGTGATTGTAGCCTTCTGCATTATGCTTATTCCTGATGCTGCTGGCAGGTGAAACAACACCTGAAAAATAATTTCAGTTTAAGACCAGTTAACTGTTAATTGTTTAAGACCAGTTATTGTAAAGGGGAAGGTGACTTCTGACATATAGGGGATATCTCTTACATAATTGTGATAATTTTTTCTTAATCTATTGCCCGACTGGTTTTTTTACCCTTCAAAAGATTTTTGATGCTCTGATTTGTGGATGTTGATGACAGTAAATTCTTTTACAAGAAATTTTACCCATTCCTGAAAGAAGCATGTCAAGGGCATTTAAATTCCCATTCAGTTACCTATGTATTTTCTGTATTGTCTCCCTATTCCTTGAAAAAGCCTTTTTTTTTTGGCTTTTTTTTTTTGGAAAAGTGGATCAAGTTTTGGATCAACGTTTGCTTAGTCTACTAGTTTTATAAAAACCTGTTAAAAGCTGGTATTGTCAGCTCAGAAACATATTAATTTATGGTCTTCCTCAGATAATCAAGAAATTTATCTTTAAGAACTGCATTCTGAAATTTGAATTCAGACCCTATCTATCTAGACTTTCATTTATCTCCTCATTTTATTTTTCTAATTTGCCATTAATTATGCTGTACAATGGACATAGCATCTGAAATCTAAAACTTTTCTCTCAGAAGTTCAAACAGCTGGAAACTTCTCTACTGTTTAGTGACCATGATCTTCTTGTACAGAACACTCCTTGAGAATGGACACTGTTCTGCTTGTACCAACACATTTTTCTGTAAAACATTGCTGAAAAGAGAATCCTTTTGCTATGTGTATTAGATAATAAGACGAGTTTGATTTCCACTTGCTCTGGCTGAATTAGGATGAAATGAATAGCCCAATGTTTAAAATTAAATGGCTGGAAGCACTTCCATTTTTAATGCTTGTGGTAAGGTTTGCATTTCAGTCTGGCTCCCTTTTTGCAGGCATAGTTTATGTCATGTTGATGTCCCTGTCCCTGATTTGTGGATGCAACCAGATGCAGTGCTTAAAACATTAAATAACAAACTGCGCCTGGTAATAATTATCGTTATGCTGCTCATGAAAATACAGAGCCTGCAGGCTGCATAATTAGTACTGTAAGTTCATTAGCTGTAGATATTTACATATTGAATAATAGGATCAGAAAAGTGGGACACTCAAACAACTTACAAGAGTCCATGAAAGCTATGGGGTTTTTGATACTAGTCACAGTAGTGGGGTAACATTGAATTACACCTGTGGTGGACTGACCCTGGCTGCTTGCCAGATACCCACTAAAGGCACTCCATCACTCCCTTTTTCATCAGGACATGGGAGAAAATAGAACAGGAAGCTCACAGGTCTAGATAAGGACAAAGAGAAATCACCCACCTGTTACCATCATGGGCCAAACAGACTCGTCTTGGAGAAATTAGTTCAATTTATTATCAATCAAATTAGAATAGGATAATGAGAAATAAAACCAAACCATAAAACACCTTCCCCCAGCCTTTCCATTTTCCAGGCTCAGTTTCACTCCAACTTTTATCTACCTCCTTCTACCAGTGGTATGTAAGGACAGGGAATGGGGGCTGCAGTCAGGTTGTTGTCTCTGCTGCTCCTTCCTCCTCAGGAGGAGGACTCCTCACACTCTTCCCTTGATCCAATGTGGGGTCCCTTCTACAAGAGACAGGGTTCCACCAACTTTTTGAACTTGGGTCCTTCCCACAAGCTGCAGTTCTTCACAAACTTCTCCAGCATGTGTCTCTTTCATGGGATGCAGTCTGTCAGGAACAGATTATTCCAGTGTGGGTCTCTTGCATGGGGTCAGAAGTCCTACCAACAAATCTGCTTCGGCATGGGCTCTTCCCTCCAGGAGGCCACAGGTCCTGCCAGCAGCCTGCTCCAGTGTGGACTTCCCACAAGCTCACAGCCTCCTTTTGGGCATCCACCTGCTCCAGTGTGGGGTTTTCAACAGGTTACAGGTGGATATCTGCTCTCCTGTGGACCTCCATGGGTTGCAGGGACACAGCTGCCTCACCACGGCCTGCACCACGAGCTGCAGATGAATCTCAGCTTCAGCAGCTAAAGCACCTCCTCCCCTTCCTTTTTCACTGACCTTGGTATCTGCAGAGTTGCTCCTCTTACATATTTTCATTCCTCTCTTTTGGCTGCTGTTCTGCAGCAGGCTTTTCCATCTTTTTAAGTACTTTAGCACAGAGGTGCTGTTGTTGACGTTGCTCATTGTTGTTGACAGGCTCAGTCTTGGCCAACAGTGGGTTCACCTTGGAAGTGTGTGGCACTGGCTCTGAGAGATGTCAGGGAAATTCCTAACAACTTCTCACAGAAGCCATCCCTGTAGCCCCACTTATCACCGAAATCTTGCCAGGCAAACCCAATACAAGGTCTCATCTTCTCCAAAGATCAAGAAAGCCTAGTTTTGTCCAAATGGCAGTTTGGCCTAAAGGAAACCTGTTAGCCATAGGAGACATCCTGCATGTTGCTTGCACAGTAATCGCCACTCTCACCATGGACCCAGTGCTTCCCAGTACATATGTCACATAGGCGTGCTCATAGCTATCTTTCTCTCTGTCAAGAAGCTCAGAGGACAGCTGATATAATTTCAGAGGTAGAAGCTTTCCCTAGCCACCCTTTTCTCTAGTAAATGGATGCTTTTGATATGTGTAGAGTAAGCTCAACATGACAGGGAAAGGATATGAGCACCAAATAAAAACTATCAGTACAGGACAAGGTTTTCCAGCTGACCTGCAGCTTGCTCCTGGCTACCACACAAACTCTCCTGGCAAGCTGCAAAAAGTCAGTTGACCATAGACTATGGGCTCTAGTTTAAAATGTATGCCTGGTTGATTAAATTACATATATAGGAGCAATAAACTACAAAAAAGTTATTGTTATTTCAATAACTGGATAAGCTGAAGTCATAACTGAAAAACAAATTTGGAATCAACTATAAAGGCACTGAGATTTTATTGTGTGTGGCTCAGAGAACTAAATTACATAAGCTACATTTATAAAACACCTTTTCTAACTCAGATCTGCAAGCACCACTTGGGGTCTGGAAGTCAGCTCAATTCTTTTCTACCCATGAATCACAATCAGAAAAGAATAGTTTATGTAACAGGAATCTCATGAACAATTGCACGGATGACGCACAAACCAGTAAAAAGCAGATCAGTCTCTCATAACTGTTTTGGTTCTGCAGTACTAACAATAACAACAAAAAGGAGTAGATGTGTCATTTTTTTTCCAGAAAGTGGATAGTATTTAATTAAGTTCAGAAGCCATAGCTGTTGATTACAATGTCTCTTTCGCATCATCACTTTCTAAGCACAGTTAGTGCTCAGAAGTTTCAGTCTTTGAAGTTCTTAACTTTTTCTTGTTCTTTATTTCTAAGTCTTACCTTACTTTGACATGGTCATAGGTCTATTTTCCTTTTACACTCAGGGATGTGCTAAAAGTCACGGAGATACTCTGCGTGCTCTTTCTGTCATCTATAATTTCTCTCAACATTCATCATCTTGAAAACAGACTCCAACTTGCTGCTAAATATAAGTACCTTACTGAATACATGTTTCTAGCTTCTTATGTCCTGTCCCACTAGCATGAAGTTACAGCTACATTAAAAGAAACTGGTTTACACAACTATTACTAGCTCTGCAGGAGCAATCTTGAAAAGTCATGAAATAATAGTATTCTGTAATTATATGGCATCAACTACTGAAAAATATTTCAAAATATAACTTCTAAGGTCATGTTAACATAACTTAAGACTCAGAGTATATACCCACTAGTAGATATTTTTTCATACAACACAACTAAAGCTTATAAAAAGCTTATTAAATCTTTTCTTTCTTGTCCTTTTGGGTTTTCCCCAGAGGACACCTATTATGTATTTCTACTGCCTGTTGTATACACCAGCTGTGTTTTTGCTGCCAGATGTTGCACCAGAAATGTCAGCGCTGATTGAGGCAGGGAGTGAATGCAATTAGAGGTGCTCTGGTGACAGCTTGACACTTAATGGTGGCAAAATTTAAATTTCTAAACAGGCATGTAACACAAAAACCCACACAACTTGGATTCTTCCAAAAGCTGGACCAGTGCTACACTGCCATCATTTATCAGGGAGATGCAAAGATCAGTGTGCCAGCAGAAGGCCAAATGATTTGGCTGTTATTTGTAAAATATCTGAAACTAGTTTCTGAAGCACATTCTGCATGCTGTAACTGTGAGGAGTCCAGTTTTCCAGGGCAGTAAGGAATGCTATTGGTTTAAAGTAGTTAATTGTTTTTATACTGAGACATTTGTTACCATAAATATACAAAATAAATAAAATAAAAAGCTTGAATGCTATTTTCACTACTCATGTGATTAGTTCCCATTTACTATACTTCTATCACTCACTTTCTACTTGTCTGTCTACTTTTTCAAATAAACTGTAGGAAATCAACTTATAATCTATAAATTAAAACTTTGAACAAATTCATTAAGTATAATGTATCAGGTACATTTAGTAGTAGAAATACTCAGTATGACATAGTTTAGTGTAGTCATGAGTAATAGAAAAAACAAAAACAGTGCAGCTTAAAAAGTTTGCAAGTGACTGAGTAATACAAGTTAGCTGCTGCATGCTGGCTTCCTCTGTGCATAACCCATTATAATAACATAGTTTAAAGTATCTTACTGAAACATATCTGCAATACTGTATTTGTGTACCAGAATTGCTTAGATGCTTTTGACAGCAATTGAGTTCTACCTGGTAGTTTAGGACAGGTAAACAGTAATCCATGCTGCAGGAATAATTTGGGAAAAGGGTACTTCTCCAGATTTTGGCCAAGATTTGGCAAAAATTTATAAATATTTATTCTTGTGGAAAATATAATGGGCTCAAAGTAATTCTGACTCTTCATTCTCTCTTGAAAAGACAGTTTTTCCAGAAATTGCTGGGTCACAGGGAGGAACATTTAATTTGGAATGACACTATACATATTTTCTCTTCACATAAAAGTGTTCACAAGTAATTTTCTTCCGCATGTCAGTGGGTCAATCTAAGTCTCAGGTTTATCTTGTATTAAGATAAATTTGAAACGTACCATCAGAATGTGGACAGTAGCACTCTGTTTACCTTTTGCCCACCAGTTCTGGAAGGGATGAGACTCATTATATTTACAGGTGGTATCAGTGCCTACAAACTTACAGTGTGATTGGTACCTCATCTCCCATAAGAACTTGCTCCACTTGGAGACTGTCCTCTCCATTTTCCCCATACATAAGTCTTTTTCAAAGAGTATTGAAAACTGAGAGCAGCAGGATCATTGAGGATCCCAGAGCCAGGATATCATAACTACTTATCTCACTTGTGAGACATTGGAAAAAAGAATAAATCAACAAAGGAAATGTTTCACCTGGCTGAAAAGAAAATACAATCTATTTTCCAGGAATTACCTACATTTTTGATTACCTTATTTGGGCATCTCTGCATGTGATCACATGTGTTGATGTTGTCTGGAAATGTCTGGCTGTGACAGGGTCAACACACTCATCCTATCCAGAACCAATATACACAGAAAAGCAGGGGGAAGCATCATAAAATGACTTGCACTGTACCATTCAATTAGAATTTACCTCTAGTGTTGCTTTCAATTTAAAATCTTTACTATTTAATTTTATTTTTACTATTTTTAATATTTTTCACTCTTTAAAATGTTTAATCACTATTTTCTCTCTCTCTCTCTTTTTTTTTTTTTTTTTTGTTAAAATATTCATTATTTTAATTATATTTTCCTTGGTCTGGGATCTTCTAATTCTTTATTACTGTATGTACTGAGCACCAAATCTGGCAGAACTTTCAAGGCAGAATGGTGTGGTACAGTTGAAGACTGTGAGTGTGAATTCATTGGGGAATATCTGCAAAATATTATCACCTTTCCTTGGAGTTAGAAACATATATCTGTTCAGACCTTTCTCAGTTACATGATCTTGACATTGTGCCTGAAGTTATCTCAGCTTTTGTGAATTTGTTTCAGATTCACTTTCTCATTTCATGCTGCTAAGTGAGCACTCTCCCTGCATTCACCACTTCCTGGGAATTTCACTGTGCTGTGCTGGTCAGTGAGCCACTGCAGTGCACTTCTCCCTCCCTGCAGTGAGGCATATGAGTCTGAAATTGCAGTGTGGATAGATCTGCAAGTTTTCCTCTCCGCCAATGGTTTCACATTACAAGGACAGGGCTAACACAATTGAATGCCAAGATATGAACAGCTGGTAGCCAAAGGCGAATGAACCAACAACCATGCAAAATTCACAGAAAGTAAAAAATTTCTTTCAGTCCAACAGTTACTACCTATTGCCTCTGAATATGTTCTGTGGCCAAAGCAATAGGCAGTTTTCTCCTTTCATCTGGGAACAAACTTTTTTTTCAGTAAAAGCAGTATATTGCAAGTGAACAACTTGGAAAAAACCCTGCTGTTAAAATTTTCCAGAATTAACACTCAAAATTATGTGTATTCTCAAAAATAGGAGAAGTAAAGAGAATGAGAAATAATCTAGACACTAAGTGATCACTCAGATTAGTTTAAAGCTAAGTGTTATGTAACACTGTTCTTAATCTCTGGGAACGAGGGAGTGTGCTAAGAATGTACATATTTCCTTCAGGATTCTAATTAAATTTAGAAACTAACATGATCATAAAATGTACATGTTAGGGTTTAATTTTAGGTCAGAGTCATGTGTTAAAGAATATTGATACCCTTGATTTTAAAAACATTAGCCCGAATCATGTAGCACAACCTCATTTTGATCATTCTGTGTTTAGAAAATGTACAATTACTGATGCTGGCAAGAAGTCACACTAAGGGCAAATGGGATTAGTAAGAAATGAAACTGCATGTCAATAGCAAAATAGAAACTGAAATGAATAATCAAATTGGCAGATCATTCATGCAGCCTAGGCAGCAAAGTCCAGATAAATGGTCTTGAAAGCCAAAAACATCCTCTATAGCAAGTGCTTAAATCATCAATTTGAAAAAGTTTTTAGCGCAAAATGTTGCAATAAATTTCATAATACTTAAAATGTAAAGTGATTTCATGGCTTCCACTGCTGACCTTAGCACAGTAATAATTCTGCAAACAAACAAAGTAGGAAAAAATTTATTTGAAACCATTGGACATATGTATTAATAGGGAAGATTCCTTCCCCATTACTTTTTTACAATGCCCAAATTCTAGAGACTTTGTCAGCATCTCTTCTGGTGGAAGCAGGGCAGAATTCTAGGATGTGAAGGTGAATAGCTGCAGCAACACTCCCATGCTCTTGACTGTTGGGTTACAGCTCCTATAGGCAGCAGCACGTATACAGGAAATGTAATAATGAACAATCTCTGGCATTGAAAACATCTATCAGTTACTGCAGCACTGAAAATGATGACTTCCAGCTTATTTGAAGGAATATGTTTGGGTAACTTTTGGTGTAACCAGTAAAATGCTCTTAACAGAGTAATACACTACATAGGTACATACAGTACTTATGTTCAGTCAAAAACATTAAAAAAAAAAAGAAAAATTAGAAAAAATTTCATTTTTCTGTAAAGGCTTCCCTTTTTTTCTCCCCAGTGTTCTCCAAAGGAGTGTGCATGTCAAGAACACAGACAGAATATTTACACATGTACCAAGAATTCAGTGAAAGAGAGGGAGATAATGTGTAACATCTACATAACTGGTCAAAGCCTATATCCTGAAAATCCCTCTTCTATTTCCATGACTGGCAGCATGACAATGCATATTAGAATGAGTGTGAATCCACCAGGTGCCGCGCTCCCGCCCCGCACAAATAAAAGTAAACACTAAGCAATACCTGTTCTGGATGGAAGTGAGGCTTAAGCCCTGCTTAAGCACATTATCAAAGTTTAAGGAAGATCATAGGCTTGGCAAAAGTATGGTCTCTTTAAACCTTATTCCTGCTACATAACATATAAATACATTTTAGACACTTTGCATTAATTTCTATACTCTTGTCATAAAAGGTCTACTAATTTAGAACTTTATGTTGGAAATAACATAGATATAAATGGTTCATGTGTACTACCCAATTATTTAAATGCTTAGGGTTAAGACAGAAGGAGAAATTTTAAGCTGTTTTCAAACTACTAAAATACTCCTCATGTCACTTTGCCTAAGTTGACAGATAAAGGAAGGCAGGGATCTAGTTAGGTCTCTGGAAAGAGTACCTGGAGCCTCAGCAAATAGTGGAGCATGTAGCTAGAAGAAAATGTAGGTGCAGAAAAATGGATTGCACTCAGTAGAGTTCAGGCCATTCAAACCCAGCACTTGTTTTTCTGTATTGCACAGCACACCAGATGAAATTCTGTGGCCTACTTGTGCATAAGTTTGAAAAAGATGTCTGTAATGGCCTGCTTTTGCCTTCAGTTCCTGTGTCTGATTTTCCTTTAGGCTACACTTTTCACTGCTCTGGCCTATATTTAGGCATGCTTAAAAGCATTTTTCTACTGCTACAACAGAGTGAAGGAGTTTCAGAGTAAGTAAATAATACCCCCAGATTCTATTTAGCTTCAACATAAAAGTTTTTATAGGAATATCTCTTACTTCTTTTTCCATTTGAAGTCCTTCTGCTCTGATATTTCTCTCAAATACTTCCCTCTTCTCTGTCTGTGGATTAGATTTTCTATACACAAGGATGTAGTCAATCCGACATTTCCCATCTCTAAAATATAGTCCGTTTGTTTTGTTCTTATCAGGTACTTCCTGCAAAGGGAAAATCAAGCAATTCAGTAATGCTAATTTTCCTTGATAATTGCTGCATTGCTGTTTGCATCATTGGTTTGCAATACTCAACTGGAAAGATAAGGAAACACAACAAACTGTTCAAGTTTTAGGCTCTTCACATACAGTGCTTCTGACGTCATCTGAGAGGAGCACAGACTTCCCTACTTAAGGGGATCTTAAGGGGCATCGGGTCTTAGGAAAATGCTTGAATATATGGAGGTGGGATAGGAGAGAATAGAAAACACAAGCAAACCTCCCACCCCCACCACTCTCCATAAGGTTAAGAGTACTAATAAAATAGAGCAGAGAATATTGTTACTGAAGTATAAATTTGAAATTAAGAACTTAGTATGGCTGAATGTCTTTGTACATGTGAGAAGAGAGAACATTAGCATTATCATTATCATTTACTTCAGTGAGAAACACTCAAACCTGGCATGGAGATTTTCATTACTTTGTCCTGTAGACACAGACAACATTATGAAAGTTCTGTACTGACCTCACCATACCTCATCAAACTAACTACTGACTATTCCTTGCTTAAGGAATAGCTGAGGATGGATTTAGAAAGAATTACTGGTGTTAGGTGTAGCAGCACATAAAATCAATAAAAGCAATAAATACTGTCTCTTTTCTTAAAAAAAAAAAAAAAAAAAAAAAAAAAAAAAAGGCCTGGCCTGTTCAAATGTTTGGTCTGACAGAAAAAACACAACTTGATTTCACTGTTAATAGGAGGATGAACACGTCACTCCTCTGAGAGTGCTAAATTACTGGTCTTTTTCCAGTAAGTAATGAGATTAAACTCTTGACAGATCCTCTTCACAATTTAACACTACTTTTACATTATACAAGTTCTGCCCAGGGTTTAGGCTTTCACTTTCAGACAAGCTGAAATTTTATGGCAGTTTGCATTGGTTGGAGTATTTCACACAGGAAATATACACTGTGAAGAAACATGGGAACAAACAGCACTCCCTCTGAGCAATATAAAGGGTGAGGACCTACAGGAACCTCAAGATCAGTCCAGTTCTAAGCTGTAGAGAAGGTTAAGATAATTTACCTCTGTTTTCCCAAAACTCACTCTGCTATTCTTGCCAAAAATAGCCCTGCCCTGTAATATACTATCAAGTCTCTGAAAAAAAAAAAGAATATTTTGACTTTCACATCTGGAGGAAGGAGGGAATTTTCAAAATGCTTTCTCCATAAGATAATTGCTTCTGAATTTAAATCACAAAGTGAACATTATAATAGGAAAAAATATTTTTACAGGAAAATCCCCCCAAACCCATTTTCCCATTCAAATAGTTTTGTATAAGCTATCTTTCTGATTCTCAGTGGGCATTTTGATTAAATGGAAAAAAACAATGAAAACATCCCAAATGTCCCATCCCCTTGGTACATCCAGTTCAATAAAGGAAGAAGGGATTTTTTCTAACATTCTTTCATTATAGTGCCTAACTTTTGACACAACTTAGGGCACACTTGAAACAGTGGAACATTCTTAGAGCCCAAAAAGAAGGCAAGAAAAAAGATTTAATCTCTAAGGAAAAAAAGTAGCAAGCTATTTATATCTATACTTCATATCATGCTGATAAATGATATTATCAAGAAATGAGAAGTATTTTTCATAGAACATTAAATGTGAAAACAGCTCAGGAGGCACATTTTATCTTTTTCCATTAAAAATCTTTGTGGAGAAGACATAAAAAAGCCCCAGAAGCCTAAAGGGTATTTAAGGTCATTTAAATAAAGGAAGAGTGTAGTAGGAGATTTAGAGGCTGTGGGTCAGCTTGGTGGTCCTGTTGTGATTTCTAACCCTGCTGACAAGCCTCTTGTTCCGTAGTCAGAGTCAACATGTATTTTTAGTGTAATAGAAAAAGAACTGTAGAGCAAAACAATCCATGCTGAGGATCTGCTGTGTATGCTATGTAGGCTTAAGGGCTCACTTTGGGCCCACTGTAATCTGGACCAAAGGACTCTCTGGATTTACATCCATAAGGAATACAGGTTTAAAATCCAGCACTGCTCTGGACCACAAAGACATCATAAGTAGGGGCAATTGAGAGATCCACTTCAAATCTACACTCCTCATCTGATCTCAGACCCTTCCTGAGGGCACTATATATATGTCCTTCTCTGCATGCAGTAGTGATTCCACTGGAAAAATTGATTTGCCCTTTCCTATGTTTCTTCTTTCTTTGAAGAAAATTGGTTTGCCCTGCACTGACTTATCAGTGAATGCAGAACCTTGTATTAACGAGTACCTATGAGTTCAGCTAAGGCTTGTCAGACTTCTTCCACTACAAATATGACTGCTGGGGACAATTACTTCTCTTGGACTTGTGAAACACTACCAACTACAGTATTGTAATTTTTCACTCAGAAAGGTGGCTTGGACACCTTTATCTGTACTTGAGGATCGTTTTCATTTTAGGAACACTGTATGTCAAACCCAGATTGATAAACCCTATTAGACTCTTACAACCACTGGGAAAGAACCCTTTCTTTGGCCCTCTGTTACAGACTCTAAGGCAACTTTAAAGACTGGGTCTAGACTTGCAAGATCTCTTGAGGATCTAACATGATACAGAGACAGTCAGGGCTGGTTCAGCAGTGTCAGCTGCAAGACTTCTGCATCATCTAAGCATTACAGGTTTATGCTATGCCAGAGAGAAATTTGTCCTACCTTCCTCCAGATATTGCATCTACCTTACCTGTGTTACAATATCAAAGTTCAGTTTTCCTACACTGATGAAGAAAACATATATAGCACTAGATCTGACTGCTGGTTTTTGTGAAAAAGTGGTGTATCATGTATGTCAAATCTCCATTGTTTCATCTTAAAAAGGATGCTGGAAGAAAGTAGAACAATGAAGACTTCACTCTAACAAGAAGCTCAGCATTTCTGTCTATCTTTGTACTGTAATACGTGTTGCATAATTTTCACTTGTTTTCCAAGGCATACAGTAGTTTTATATATTCTCAGGTGCTCAGCTGGGAGCCATCAGCATTCAGACATGACTCATATACATGCTAGGAGAGCTTTAGGCCAAAGGGCTTACCAACACATATCCATACAAAGCATACTACATCTGAACAGTGTATCTTTTCCTTCTAGAGTTCAGCAGGGACTAAATACTTTGAAACTTTTTTTGGTAGGCTGCAGCATCCCTTAAGTCCCATTAAGACTTTCAATTTCCATATTTCTTTCCCCCATCTTACACCTATATGTGACCTATATAGCTATTTTCCTCAGTAATGATTACAAAAAGGCCCCTTAAATCTGTTCATATTCCTCAAAGATTTTTCCCTTTCCCTTTAAAAAAACCAAAAGAAAAGAACACATCTAAGAGAAAAAAAAGGTTTTGAGGTATTGGTTTTTCAATATTATTACATTAACAGCAACATGTCCTTCTGATCATTTTCTGTTATTTTTTCCTCTTTAACTTACAAAACTCATGTTTCACCTGTTCCTTTTTGCTAAAGACCATATGGTACATGGTCCCAAAATGAAACATGGGACTATCATGTCAGATTAGCCTATTATGGTGTAAGCAGGCAGAGTCCTTTGTACGTTGTATGAGAAGCTAAGGAAGAGCTATGATTAAAGATGAAACTGTGAGCAAGGTCAAACATATTCAGGGTGCCCTGAATTTTGTTGCTTTAATTATCTGTCTAAACATTCGAGGAGTGCAGCTCTCTATGGGCTGAATTTCTATAACAAAGAAAATCTCTGTCTCTCTCCTCAGCAGTGTTGCACAAAAGAATTTGCACCACAAAACCCTCTAGCTCCTTAAAAAGATAATGGCCTGTTCTAAACTCTATCAAAACTAGTAAACAAAAGAGGGGCAGGGCAGGGCCTTCAGCAATGTCCTGTGGTTTTCCACTCTTTTTTAATTACTGGCATGGTCCCTGCCAGTTCTGATCTGTTCCAGTCAGCTCTCTGCCAAAAATTCCTTAGGCACAACTTGCAGGTAACATCAGACCAGTCCAGTAAGTAGCCTAGATGTAGCTCCATTTCTGAGGTGGAAGAAAAGAGAGAAGTCCCTGGTCTCTTCACTTGCTGAGGAAACAACCCTAACATCCATGGGTGTCAGGGCAGTGGGAGGCAAAATTAAAGGACATATTGTTCCTTTCTTCACAAAAGACACAGGAAGAAATTAAGACCCAAATTTTCATCATGGGTCCACGACGCTTTGCCTGCTTTAGGACAGATTTTAAAAGGGACTATGTTCTGAATATTTCCTCCCCGCTATGTTCTCTGAATCACCATTGTGCACCATCAGGTGATAATTCTTCATTGGAAGGGAATGTGTCTCATAGCTGACACCCAATGCTTCTCATGGAGTTGTAGATAAATCCCACCCACACTCCTTCCCCTTAAAGGATGAATACAGAGGAAACTTTTCCAGCATTTTCAGAAGCATTGCAGTCTTAGATTTGTATAGATGTTTCACTGAGGGTGCATGAAATCAAAACTTTTGAATTTGAGGTATTTTATATTTCAGCATTATAATATTAGAAAGGGAAACCAGTTCTCATGGGAAAGATTAGACACAATTTGATGGTAAAAATTTTAAATAAAATTCCATTTATTACATCTTTATAATAGCATGACTAAATACTGTATTAATAACTCTGTGTTTCCTTACCTCTCCCACAACTTCCAGCCTGCTGGCATCATCAGAAGTACTGGTCAAGTTACCATGGTGAAGCAGGGAATCATCATCTTTGGAAGGACTGTTCACACCTTCTAACTCATCAAAAAAAATGTTGACATCCTTAGCTACTAAAAAACAAAATAAAAAAATACATTCAAATCACCACTGAACCAAATGAAGACAGCAAGCATAATCCATCAATAATTTCACTTTTTAGCTCTGGTATAAGTATATACCATTTAATTTTAAAATCTGATGAACATTGTTGGAATGCTTTCTTCATCAATGAGCCACATAAAGATTTCAGACATCACAACACCCCTCTGATGAAAAATAAACAATCTGCTGTCATAGTAAAACAAGTGTTATCTATCTTCTCAGCTTCTTTTGGGGCAAATGGCTTAAATGTCTACCTTCTGGATTAGTATTGTCTCTGAAAGTTTCTTAGGAGGCAGAATTTTAACCTACTATACAAAGTATGAAGTTTGAAGTTGTACAGACCTGTGAGGCAGCCAGAGGCAGAACGCCTTAAATAAATACTGTTTCTTGAAAGGCATGGAGTAAACAAACCTGAGCAGATATTCCTCTTTTCACAGTTTGGCATGTTTTGATGTGTATAAATCTGACACTTTCAGATCCACCTACCACACAGCCCTCACTCTTGCATGAAGCAATCGCTTACATCTACAGATTTAAGCTGTGGTAAACCAATCCTGATATAGATATTAAGCTCTGGAGTGACTGCCAGATGCAAGGAGCAGGGTAGGCAGGTTCACTCTACACTCCATGCACTACAGGTCTGATGAAGAGATGTGTGCCAGGAGAAGAAAAATGCCTTAGCTGAGGATCATGCTTCAGCTGTGGATGGACTTCAGCTCTCCAATCTCATGCCTAATCAGCAAAATACAAAATTATGAAAGTAAAATTATAACTTTTAGAAGGGACCCCCAAAGGTCCTAGATACCGAGGCTCTTCCACTGACTACAGTGGTCGCAAATATCTAATAGTCTTGATAGAAATTAGTCCAACCCCCTACCCCTACTCACATTTCTTGCAAGCTTGACTGACTTTTGGAATAATTCTTCTTTTGTGCAATAAACTCCTGTTGCTTTTGCTTGTCCTCAGCTCCCCTAATTTAGTGACAGGCAATTGTAATTCCTATTGGTGAGAATCTATAGTAACAGCCAAAACGCTCTAATTGCTGGCAGCAACTTAGTTCTATTTCTAAATACTGGCTGCAGGTGTAAAAATCCATTCCCCCACTGTGGAGAGACTGGGTAGCTGCCAGAAATTAACAGCTACTAACTGTTCCCAGTGAGCATGAGCATTTTGTGATCTCCTTTTCACCTTTCCCTTATTCAGGGGTCATAGCCCAGTTTCAGAACCCTTTTAAAAAATCGTTGATGATATTAAATCCTCAGTCTCTGCAAGTGGCCTATTTTTCATTCTCACAAGCAGGAAAGCCTTATCCATAATATTCATCCTTAAAACAGACATATGTTGCAATTTATATATACTACTCTTTCCCTATCAGTCATAAGAACAGGGAAAAGCTTCCTCCCTTTTGGTACGTCTTTTAGAACATCTAAAGTTTATTATTGCATCTGTAGGTAATAAAAAAGAAAACCCTTTCAAAATATTCAAGAATCCTTCATCTTCCTTTTCATGAATAAAATAGGAACAAGGTTAATGAAAAACCTTGTAATTTTACCTACAAGAGTTTTGTTTGGAAAATGACTAAAAGTTTCATAAACAACAGAGAAATTCTCATATCCAGATTAATCTGCTTAAAAAATAGGCTAATTTGCTAAGCTAAGCAGCATAGTTTGTAAGAGAGTTTCTGAGTTTCTGGTGTTTAGTTATATCTGATGAGAGCCTGCAGCTCCTCAGTGTCACTGTGGCTGCTTCCAACTTGTCCTAGGGGAAACCAAAGAGGCTTTAGGAGACTTACAAGGCAACAAAGAGATTCCAATGTGTAGCACGTGCACCAGTAATATTCCAATTTTTTTTCCCACCTTCCTTCATTTAAATCCACAAAAATAATACTAGAGATGCTTATAAAAGAGGTGAACTGCCATGACAATGCACAGCACAGACTAACCTCATGTCCTTCACTGTCCCTATCTTTCAAATGTCACAACTAGAAACATTCCACCCTATCAGATAATAATGTCAATGTAGATCATGACCAGATTTTGCATGAATGAGAGAAGAATAAATCTCAATATTCATCAGAAAGAGCAACTGAAAATATTTTGAAATTACTTTAATTTCACTGAATTAAAACCCATCAGTGCCTCCATGACAGTGGCACCTAAATGTGTATATGGTTAAAACCTCAATATAATCTAAAAACAACTGTGGAAAAAACCCAAAAATAATTAAATAGGGAAGCTTTCTGAAGATTATTTAGGGCACATTTATCTGTTGCAGGCATCATCATTGAAAGCTGTAAAAATGAAAGTTTTGCCTGTTCACTATACTCGAGGGAATTGAAACTATCTTTGTTCTGACTGCTTTGGTATAAAAGATGAGGCCTCAGGGATATTAGAATTGCTGCTTCTTGAAGTGCTGGTAATGCTTTAGGTTGCAAAATTAATAGTTTTTAAGTGGATGTTTTGAGATACAGAGTTTGGTGTGCAAGACAGTGAATGTGTCAGTAGCCTTAAAACGCAGAATTACAGGATTATCCTGAGGACTTGTGAGGAGCCAAAAAATCTTATTTTAAGATCATTTTAAAATACAATCCATCTCAGCAGTGAAGAAGTTGTGGAAGCAATTCTCATCTGGTTAGCAAAATTAGCTACCAGGACTTGTCCAGATTGTTTGCAGTGGAAAATTGTTTATATCAGAAATACACAGAAAATTGGCATGTTGGTTGATCACCACAGAAAATATGGACCCCCAACATTTGCTGAGCTAATTTTTCTACCCCAAGTCTCCTTATATTCTTAAAAATAAATTAATAAAATATTGTTACACAAAATCAAATAGATAATAGATAGCAGCTCCTGTTTGGTTGACATTAGTAATGGTCATGCTACTTCCACTATAACTCTCCTGCTGCTGGTAGGTAGCTCAGCCCTTCCACTCCAATGGACTGAACACCTACATGGCCAAATGTTGCTAAAAAGATAATCAGGGCTCCATCTTTCTTGTCCCCTTCAGATCCTGACATACATGTACCCACAAATGCCCTTAACAGAATGATATATAATGGCTTTATTAAATACACAAATGTCATTTGGGAGACAGACTGGTGCTACTGTACAGTCATGTATTTTTCAGCAGTGAAATTTAACAGGAATACAGAGCAGCACATGCATTGCTACAGGAGATATTAAGAATTCTCCCTCTGGTTTTAGATCAGCTTAAATATGCAAACTCTTTTCTCCCCCTCATGTTCTATTTTGCAGAAAAAAAAATCAAAATTACTTGATAATTCAGAATCTCTTGAAGAATAAAAGGAAAAAAAGTGAGTATACAAAGAGTTTTTATCTCAAATACAGTAAAACTACATCTTCTGAAAACTGGATGCTGATAAATTCTGAGCAGGAATCTGCACACAATCTCAGTGGGTCCACAAGTCACTTCAGATCAAGATGCTGATGTAAGGTGGGACCCAAAAACAAGATAACTCCTTTCACTTTCTGAAGGTGGATGCTGAAACTGAAGTGCCTAAAAATAAGAACTTTCATTAAAAAATGGGACCTGACTATGTTATTGTGTGAGAAGATGGAAACATGCTCAGAGATTATGCTTCTGTTCATTTTCATTTTATTAGCAGAAGTTCCACCAAGCCATACTCTCACTTTGGATAATGCTAGCTGAAGATCAATATTCCAAGCTTATGTTAGCAAGAAAAAATTATTTGGTTTCTAAAAGCATCATTAGCCTGTTTCAAATTATCATTCAATGCTAACAACTGCAAATAAAAGTAACATGGACTGTTCAGATCAACTATCCTAGAAGGAATATTTAGACATGTTTATCCCAATTAGATGATATTTGCAACAGACTTCAGGTGACAACACCCCCCTGGACACAACAACAAGCTTTTGAAAGTGGGTAGTTCAGAATTCCTTCTGTCTTTGATGAAGGAAATGTAGCTAAAGGACATAGAGGTTTACTTCCCAACAGCACCTATGTCTGGTCTAGATAAAGCAAAAACACTCTCTCCAAAGCTGTAAGAGCTGCATCCTTCTTAAATGGCTTGTGAATAATCCATAAATCAAAATGTTAATATTGAAACACTCCCAGATTAAATTGCTTATCCACGTTTAGCCATCTTGTTTATTCACCTCTGAAAGACTCTACAGTGCTTTTTCAGGCTCTCCAGTCTGCATCCCGACTGCCCCCAGGCCTCTATCTGGGCTGTGCTGGTGTGGAGAAGATTTCTGATATTAAGATTTCTGATGGGAAAAGCTTTTTAAAACAGAAAACATGGAATTCATCCAAAACCTGTAGCTTAAGTAATAAGGTGATTCCATTTCAAATTATTACCCCCATCATCTAACCTGAGCATTTTCCTTCCACCCCCAAATTAGTACTACCACTAAACAGCCTGATTCTACCACTGTGTGGTTCCTTATTCATGTGGCAAAAATCAGGCAGAGTCTGAGGTTTTACACATTCTTATTCATCCTTTATCACTCTAAAATATAAGCTGCTGTTTCTCACTCTAGGAAATTGCTATACCAAACATCCAGTTTAAACTCAAACTAGAAAGTAAGGAAGCCAGGAAGCCATGGCTTGCATTTTGACTCTCAGCCTGCATAAGAATTTCAAACTATTATGAAATATTCTCACTGAAATTCAGATTTTATTGGATTCCAGAATAACATCAGTTTTGGGTAGGGGGGGTGTCTTCCAGAGTTATTAACAAGAGTAGCACTACTTCTAGCACAAGAGTTGAGATTATTCTGCAGTTGGACTTAAGAAGAGTGAGCCAATTAATTCTTAGTACATATCTCATTATATATAAAAAGATATAATTTTGTGCAGTATCTAAGACACATGGACCTTCAATTGTGACAGCCTCATGACTGTCAAAAAATACCGTCTGCAAAAATGTGAATACAGCCCAAAACTTTGGAAGAACCGGAACTTCAAATCCAGTCTTCAAACCCCAACTGCAGCATTTTAATAATATTATTAGTTCACACAGCTACTGAGGAGTACAAAGCATTGAATAAACTATCAGGAATCTTACTATTTCTGATTATGTCTGCATAGAAAAGATATACTCTTGAAATCCTTTGAGACACAGCAATTCAAATCTTACTATGACTTCTCTGATAGCAAAAGATTCCTATTAGCCTTCATTAATCCACTGAACTTCCTAAGAGAATTTAATAATAGATACTTATCATTCGATTCATCACTTTGTGTGTGCCTTCAGTTATAATTCCAATACATCTCAATTGAATCTTCTACCGTAAACACAATTTTGCATCCAAGGAAGAACTTACTTTCTTGTATTGCATTAAGAATTTCTGAAAAGTCCACATCTGTCTTCTGTATGTCTGGTTTTATCCATATTTGCGTTTCCAGCTGGTTAACCTGCAAATCCTCTCTTCCTTCTGAAGAAATTGAAGAGATTGATGGGGTTTGTGACAGTGCAGTAGAAAATCCAGCCAAGGGGCTTCAGGTGAGGAAACATGCACATTGAATGAAGGTATTTCCATTTTTCCTCCTTAGCAGAACCCAATTTTCTTCAAACCAAGGAGCTTCAGATAGAACATGGGCTGATTTAAAGCTAAATAGAATGAAACAACAACATTCTCTGCTATCAGAAATGATGCAGAGTCACCACTGGCAAGTCCCTCCTTCAGGTGACCATATACTGCCATGCCATGAGCATCACCTCACTATACTATCTACAAAACCAGCTCCCAGATGTGAAAACAATCAAGAGATGTTACAAATGACACAGGAACAAACAGACTAAAATAAAACATACACACACAAAGTTGCAAGATAGAAAACAACCATTAGGACAAAAAAAAACATGGACAGTGTTTCAGACACAGCGCACCATAAGTTCTCATATGCCAACTGATGGCTGACACAGTCGAGGAAGGAGTCCAGCACTGGAGACCATTTCAAATGGATTCACACTGGTATGCAATGGTTGCGGTTTAAAAGCATTGCAGAATAAAAACTTACTCTGGCAGGTCACAGTTTCAAACCTATTTACAAACAAAAATAGATACAATATTTTCCCATTTCAATGCTCTTTCAACATGAGCAAAGAGAGCAGAAAGTTTTGAAAACAGAGAAAGGTGGCTGCATATCGAGAGCAGACAGAAAATGGCCAAACAGGCACAAGATGCTAGCTACAGGATATTTGGATACAGACAAAGAGGGAACTACTGGGAATACCTCTGGTTTTTGAAGATTAGCTGGAAAACCTTTCACAAAGGCATCTGATAGACATTATGCTCTTGAGGACCTAAAGCATAGAGTTAGCAGAGACTTTCAGTGGAGAGACAGATATCTGAGAAAGGAGTTCATGACAAAAAGGCCGAGTTGGAAGAACAAACCTTCGGGTCATTTAGATTACTGTGCTTCACTAGAAGCTATCACTCATGCTTTAGAAAGAAGCATTTTCCTTTCATCTGCAGTCTGCCTATAGCAAGCTGCTCTTATTGTGAATTCTGGGCTAGCCCATTGTATTTTCCCCTTCTCCTTGCCAAATTACTATCTCACTACTGCCTTAATGGGAGTGACAAATAATATTCCTAAGCACAAAATTACTCAAAAGTGTTTTAAATGCCCTTCTTCACTTTTTGGAAGTACAGATCCCAAAATGGGTATACTTTGACCAGCTTCATCTTCTATTATTTTTCAGTATTAAAATATAAATTCAAATTGTCTTGTGCTTGCTTCAGTGTATTATTTTGTTCCACAGAAAAGATTTGCTGTTAACATCAGAGACAACTCCCCTTGTAGATTCCTGTAAAGCAATCTGTCATAGCCGCAGCAGGAGTCAGCATTTAATGATGTAGAACAAAGAGAATTTCTTAAGTGAGACAACTGATTATTCATACAATAGCAGCCTAAGGAAATCTGCAGATCGCCTCAGAGATGATAGGCTAAGACTTGCCCAAAAGAGATTTCTAATGCCCAATAAAAAATAAGCCAACTGCTGAAAAATACATACAAACATTATGATGGAAATAGAAAATTAATCAATGGATAGCAATTCAGGTAAGCAGCTTTGCAAATTATATAATTCACTTTCTTCTTAAATACTCAGCTACCACCTTTAACATAAACCATTTCATACTTGCATCCTCACATCCAACAGCCTTTGTTCTGTATTTAAACCCTAGTTAAAGCAAATTAAAGACAATGTGGACAAATATAAAATACCCTTAGGTCCCTCAAGCCCTCCATCCTCGTTACATTTAAGTTGCTGTTCCTCAGAAGAGATGAAGGTAGCAGATCCATGCAGCATCTCCAGAAGATCTGAAGTAATTGGGCCAGGGATAAAGGAAGTGGCAGTCAGCTGTGGAGGTCCCAAAGTGCTGATATCTGATGGACTATCTAACCATAGACCTGTTAATAAAATTATACTCTTGGAGAATGTACATAGCTGACTTCAAAGCCCCTCTTTAAATAACAAAAACCAAAATGCTTAGGAAGTGGTCAGAAAATGACCATCCTAAATCTGACTGTATTTCAGACGATGAAGTCAAGACAATTTTACTTTTTGAATTTCCTCTCCTGTATTTGATCCTCTTGCAGTATAGGGACCTTTCAGCAATCCACAGAAATGACAGTGTTCTATGCTTGTCTGATTCACAGTAACCTTAATATCTGGCCTCACTGCACAAGTCATCCAGCACCCAGTCTGACTTCAGACTGTAGGGGTAATATTCTACCAAACATTTGTGATAAAACACATAGCTAATTACAAACTTGCCTTCACCAACACAAGGGGAAAAAAAAAATCTATCTACCAACAACATAGCTTTTAGATTAGGGGTTGCAGGAATGTTTTCTTCTCCCTTGACCTTAATGATGTCAATAAAGACTTGAATTAGGGCACTTGGGCTTCCATCATTTTCCCTCTCTGTCAGCAAGTACTTTTCAGGAGGGACTAGCGCATTTTTTTAGCTGAGAGAAACATCACCTATGTGATGGGCTGTGGACTGCCCAAATTAATGATTTCTAACTTGTTGTCAGACAGATTTTAAACTAGTAGCTCTTTGGAAATAGCCACAGTGACCTCATCCATATTCCAGATATTTATTTTCTTTCCCTTACCACAGATCTCCAATACTGCATGCAAAGTATCTGATGTTAGTGTTGCTATTGATGGATCATTCACCTGTCTAGTATTTCCTTCTTTCTTTAGATTTATGCTTTATCCATGACATATCCCACTGAGTAAAATCTAAGCAGTATTGTCTGAGAGGATGGTAAAGACTTTCTTTTCACAGAAGTATAAAAATAAACACATATAAACACGTATAAAAATGAATTAAATATTAGATTTTAAAATGTTTATAATTTTTTGTAAAGATCAGTCTCAAATTTTTCTCAGCTCATTGAGACTTCCTAGTTAAAATGAAATAATATTTTAAATTAGGTTATGGCACTCCCTCTGATTTACTCATTGATGCATAAAGTTTTGCATAAAATAACATACTTTTTTCTTTATTTGTCTAAAAAGGATATGGGGTGTGTGGTGAGTTCTCCTTTCATTTTGATGCTTGTTTCCAGTTCTGGGCTCCTTTTGAAGGTGGTAGTGGGGGTAAGGCCAGGAAAACTCATGTGCTAATTTTCTGTTTCTGAGAACTCGCTGGCATACTTTTACATTTAATGCAGTGCAGCATCAGAGTAAGACCAGCAGTTTGCCACATCTACAGATGCACATGTAGCGACAGAATGGAATATCTTAAAGTCTCAGTTTTTCACAGTACAAGGTACTTACTTTTACCAATGTATGTCACAGGATTTACCCCATCTAGATACAAACATCCACAGTTTTGGAAAAATTTTAAGTAACTTTTAATGAATACACATTGAGAGGCATTTGGAGACTTCTGATTTGAGACAAAGTACTCCATAATAATAGCATTAATACACAATGTGTTTCCAAGACTAAAAAGACTGGGTACACTGTGGAATTACTTACAGACCTTTGAAAAACTTCTGACCTTGTAGATTGCCATAGATGTCTATAAATACTTAAGAATTTCCATATAACTTTTGATATTCTTAATTGGTTTATTAATGACCTTAAAACAATACTTTATCGTCTATCACTATTTGGTATACCTAAACACACCTTCTTCTAGTATGCAGACAACACCATTTATATTAAATGGTTTTCCCATTGTTTATTAATAAAATAATTATGATAAATAGAATTATTCAGTTACAAACTGGAGTGGAAGAATGGGACCAATATTTATAAAATATTTTGTAAAAACATTCCTTCTCAAAATTTCCATTTGTCTTTGAGAGAATCTTACAAACAGCAGGAATCATGCCCTGCACCATACTGGTGCAGTTGGCCTTTCTTAGATAGCCTTGCAACTTACTATAATTACTAAAACCTGCAAAGGAGAAATAGAACACTTTGACATTAAAATGCATGGAGCAGTATTGCGCTGTTCACAAAAGATGCCTACCCAAAAGAGATTATTTTCAGCAACTGGCACTAAGCAGTCACCCTCACAAGGAGTAGGAGAGTATTGGAATAGCAAGGGTCATAATTTCCAGGCATTCTGGCAACACAAAAGGTGCAGTTGAAAAAATGTGCAGTTTTGATGAACCTAAAAAATCTTCCATCAGTCTAATAAATCCTGAATTATTTTTCTGTGTTTGGTGCATTCCTAAAGCAAAGTCTAAATAAAGTACCAAACTCCAGTGCCATCTCTCTTTTTCTATTTTAACCACCCTGAATGTTACCAGTAATGAAGAATATCTCAAAAAGCCAGATGCTTTGTGCTCTATTGGACCTCTAAAGCATAAAATAGTACAGAATTGCACTCCCAATGACAGGAGCAGCAAATATTGTGTCTCTGTGAAGATTCCCAACATGCAGAGGACACATTTGCTTTCCTGAGATATCCACCCATACATGGCGCAGGAACAGTCAGTGGTCTGTATGACCCAAAGGAAGTTCTCAGAAACAAAAGACAGATTAGAAATTACATCACTTTCTTGCTTTGCTGCTTCCCTTATACCTGATCTAAGTTGTGATGAGTTTTATGCAGCTCTTTAGGGCTTTTGAGCTTTCTCGGTACCACACTACATTGGTTGGAATTTCTGGTGGGTCCATTAGAACCCTAGAAGCACTTACCTGTAGAATGTCTACTCATCCAAGGAAACTAAACTGATTTGTTTTGTTTTGGTTTAGATTGGTTGGTTTTGGGTTGCTTTTGAATTTGTTTGGTTTGGTTTTTTGGTGGGTTTTTTGTTTGTTTGCTTTTGTTTGCTTGCTTTTTTGTTTTTTTTTAATTGTACAGGAAGGTCTGGTTGAATTTTGAGATATCAGAATGAACCAGCAGACTTGGTCTTAGGAAAGAGGTCTTGCCATCTGTTGGAATGATACAAATCTTTTGTAGAAATTAGAAACGCTATGCAGCCCTATTTCAGTCAAAACCCTTTTCTTACTTTAAAAGCATCTCTGCCAAAGTAGAAGCTAGTTTGTTCCATCTTTTGACAGTCTTCCTGCAAGAATCTTTCTTTGGAATATATGTAACATATTTAACATTAGAAATAGAGTCTTACATAACACTAAACCCCTTTAAGCAAGAATATATAGAGCTAAGAAAAAAACCCCATTTTTCAGTCAAGCATTACAGGATCATAATAACTGATTATTCAAAGTCTCTTTCACTGTTCCTTGAATTATAAGTTATTTTTTAGATTAAATGGGACTTTACTTTTTTTACATTACAGAAACTTTGCAAAATTTTATATATTGTCTATTTCTTCAGAATAAAATAGTCAAATTATTTTAAGACAGCTATGTTACACTGGCCTTGGGACATTATAACCTTGCTTTAGGATCAGTGACTTTAATCTTAAGCCTTTTCCTGTTTTTTACCCTTGAAAGGAAATTCTCTGATGGTAGAACAATCAGGAACATCCACAGAGAGAGGCATTTTACAGCCTTTGTGAGGTGACTACATATTGTAAGCTAGCAACAGCCAGGAGAGCTGAAATCTGAGGGTGAATTGTACTGATTTTAAAGTAACCATGCATAATTGATTGCAGGGCTGAATGAAAGATTGTTTTATAACAGCAAATAGGAGAGTGATAAAAGCAGGAAAGAAAAAAAAGTATTTGAAAAGAATTAAGTTTAAAAACACCCTCAAAGAGAAGCAAAACACCCTCAAAGTCACCACTTAAAATTATTAATATTATTTTTGAAGCCCCTTATTGAGGGCATGCACAGGTCCCTCGCAGATAGATTCAGTACTTGTGTGTGTCACATGCAGCACAAATTGATACAGAGGGATGCAATTTCTGCCTGCATCAAATACATTTAAATTAAGCAAGACAGCATTGAAAAACAATGCTTTATGTGCTAGCATTTCTTTTTTGTTAGCATGCTGTTGCAAAAGTGCTCTCCAAAGTGCTAGAATGCACATTCCAGGAGACTTGATACCTTAGGACCAGGAATTTTCAAATAAGTTACTTTTGTCATAGAAAAGTAATGGGCTGAATGAAATAGGCTGAACAACGAAGCAAAGTGATAGAAGATTTCAAGCTCTGCATCATCTGCTAGCTAGTTCAGCTCTTAATTTCAAAGTGCTGTGTAATCACCATGTGATGTCCTGCCACTCAGTCTGGTGACAAAAGGTCCTCATGGTAATTGAGGCAAACTGTTCTACTCATTAGGAGCTTTGCTTTGCAGATCAACCAGAGGCAGGAGAATGAACAGTCTGTGTTCAGCAGGGAGGTGTTCCTAGATCACACTTGAAATACCAACATGGGAGAAATTCTGCTCCATGCGTTGAACTTACATTGCTTTGAACACAGGCTGTATATAAAGGGAAAAGTTAAATATTCAGGCTGGTCTCTTTGACATTAATGTCCAAATTAGTGTCTGCCTTGTGCATAGGAATGACTCTTGTACACATGTGGGGGTTTTAATATGAAAATTAGCTTAATGAGGGGAATACTAAATTTTTTTGAAATCTGCTTGCATTTTCTATGCTTCATTCCACATGAGAGAAAGTCCTATGTGCATTCAGAAGAAGGCATATTGAAAAGGATTGTTCCCTTAATAATGTTAGACAAGTAAGATAACAGCATTACTGACAGTGTGAATTCAAATTTCCAGATGAATTTACATCAGCCAACCCCATGCCATGCATGTATTTGCTGCCAAGAAGCACTTACATGTCAGAGCTTCCTGGCAGAATTATTTGCAGAGTTTTATTCTTTTAATCTAGGAGCGATATATGCCACATGTCCTGCCAGTCAGCAAAGAAAAGAAAATGTGATTTAACCAGCAAGTCACATCTAACTAACACAGATCTTCTAAAGACCATTTACAATCAAATGTGAATGCTAACTAGCATATGCATATTTTGTGATGAGAAAATGATATATTTTGCACAGTAAATTATCATTGTCAAAGGCTTCCATCCTAGATATTTTGATAATTCAATGTTAATTATTTTGTGACTAAACTTATTAAACACGTTTCCGTTTTTCCTTTGTTGCTAGTTTGAAGAACCATTCCTTTTTACTCCCAAGCCTCCCAAGTCAGTTTTTCTGTTGGCGAAGCCTTCTAGTTCTTCTTTCTTATTTACAGGCTCAGTAAGTACAGTTATCAATAAAAATGCTACAGACTGATAAGCAGTAAAAGAGGACCGAAATGTAAGGAAAAACCTGTCCAAAGCAAACATACTTTCTTTTAAACTTCTAATTTATCAAATACTTCTTATCACAAAAAGCAAGACAGTGCAAGTTTCTCAGTGAATTCCAATGACCCCAGTAGACTTTCACCATAGTGCCAAAAACGAGTCCTTTCAGCACATAAAGTACTTTCAAGTATCATGTATATGCCTCTATTATTTCAGGTAGCAAGGAATGTCCTTTCCAAAATGTATAGTTCTTTGGCTTTGAAAGAGATCTTTTTGAACAGTAAATTCTTGAAAGCAGAATTTTCTATAATATCTTTATGTGCTTCCTAGAGTGAAGCATTAAATTTTGAAAATAAATTATTTCAAAGACAACCCTTACTTCTGCTTCTGTAGATTGCCTGCAGTACTGATTTGAATAACTGATAGAAATTACAATTTACATTACTGTATATACACTAATATATCTAAACCTCAAAATGCATTAAGGTTTTACCAGAAGTACAGAGAGAGAAAATCTTGCCAGGGAACCTCTGAATTCCTGTTATTACAAAATGAATAACAAGTGTTAGGAAATGTTGCAAGTAGAGAATAACTAAGAAGATTCCAGAGTTTGTCACAATGAAAGAATTTACTTTACTGCTGCTTAGACATATTAAATAACACATTTTTTCCACAGCCAGCAAATCTAGGGATTCCCAGAAAAGTGAGGTTTGACAAGCTCTGCAAAATCTGAAAATAAAGGATTTTGTTACCAAGAGAATGAGGGAATATAACATTGTCCTGACTTGGAATAGATTAACAATGGAAAGAACAGACAGAAGGCCAGAAACCAAAGTACTGCTTCTTGCACAGCAAAGGCTCAATGCCATCAGAAGGGAGGTGAGGTGTTTTTCTGTTCCCAGATTTGCTTAACCATGACATTGAGGGAATGGACTGGGATAACTGCTTAACCCCTCTACGTTTGTTTGATGTTTCATTCTGTTGCTCTTACAGAGAATCTAAATGATGATAATGTTGCTTTCAAAATGAGCCTTCTGTGTGCAACAGAACTATTCTACATTGTCTTCAGGAGTGTTGTGCCAATTCATTGCAGCCAACAGTCTGCCCCAGTGGCTTTGAACTCTCGACTTCAGTAGCCTTGTACCCCACTAGCCACAACACACCACAACTGCTCACATAGATGGAAAATGATAACTGAATGTTTCTCAAAACGAAAAACATTATGTCCCTGACTTTGGAAAAAAATGCCTATTTGTCTTAATGCCATTACATCTACATTTATCTTCTGATTGCTTATACTCATCTTTGCTTTCCTTCTTTCTAAGAGAAAGTTCCCTCGTATGGGTGCACCTGCAAAGGTGTCAGGAGTCTTCTCTTCCCCTTAAAAGCCTTTTTCTTCCACTTGTTTCTCCATTCCCTCTCTGTTTTGTTTCAGTTACTTCATGCCTTTAGATCTACTTAAACTCCAAGCATGGAAGTTGTAGTTCTGCTCGTAGCTGAGCAGTACCTCTTTGCAAGTTTGCACAAAAAAAGTGTTTTTTTTTAATTTTTAAATAAGGTATAGTACAGAAAACTCACTTCTCCCTAGCCACTCTAACACCCAGATTAATAATAGAAATCATGAGCCTCAGGCTCCTTACTAGTTACAAATAAAACTGGCAGGGAAGCAACTAGAAAGGAATGCTGGAACAATGAACAGTATGTATTGTTTCTTGTCCTTAGCATACAACTATGTATGAATTTCATTCAAAGGAAACTACTGTCAAATAAATAGAATTCATGATAGATAATAAAAGTTGTCATTCTTGAAAGAAGAAATAGTGCAAAGGGAAAAAAGTGCTGTGAAGAATACAGAAGTAGTGTGCTATCAAATAAAAAAAATCTTCTCAACCTGCACTTTATAATGGATCTTTTCTTTCTATGGTACTAGTATCTTTTACTGATAAGAATTAAAATGCCATTTTAAGTCCTAGAAATACCTTCTACTATGCTAGACTGCCTTCATGTTTGAAGTATTAGCTAACTGGAAAAAGAAAATTTCAGAGTAAGTATAGCATACACTACTCCAGGAGTGAGAGGTACCTGATTGTGATAACAGCATTTCAATAGAAGGAAAAACCCAAATTATATGAAAAATTTAAAATTAGATGGAACAAACCCCTACAAACTTACTGTATACAGTAGCAGGATGACAGCTTAGAAAAGAGTGCTGTACGATCTGGTATCTACGTAATTAATATACATAAGAACATTGTCTTTCTAAAATATCAAGCTGCTTATGAAATCTGAGATAAGGTACTGCCACTGGACAGCTGATGTCTTAATCTGATTATGAAGCTACAGCTGTAAATTTGTGACTCACTTTGAGTAAAGAACATACGATTCTTTGTTTAAATTACAATTTCCTCTTAGGAGTGCTATTCATTGCTGCTGCTGCCAACCATTATCTTTCTTAGATCTACTTGCATACAGCTCAAATGGTTGTAGTTTAGCCTGGACACAAACACAAACAGAGTGGTCTCAGAATTGAAAAGGCAGACACAAATCATAGAAATGATTCTTCATTTCAGATGAAAAAATGGCACTGTGAGATAGTCAAGAGAAGATTCCTGCCATACAAAAAATGTTTTCCATAGCTGACAGATACTCTTCTTGTCCTAAGAGGAGAATATGACGGATAAAACTAATCTCATATACTGAAAGATAATAATTAACCAAATGGTCACCAGTGAGCTCCATTTTAGGAAACATCTGGGGTCTACCTGAAAAGGGATCTTTTTCCCAATCAGAGTCTTGAATTTGCTGCATGAACATCATTTACTGTTAAAGCACAGGACCTACTTATCAATATATAACTATAGAATATGCAGCATTTCAAAATGAGTGTTATTGTGCACGTTCAAGATACTTTTTTAAAAAACTGTGATGCAGGACTTTTTTGTCAATTTCTTAACATGCTGCATACATCATTATATATCTTTAGCTACAGCAACATTTCAGTAGTAGCAATTTCTCTACTTCAATGAAAAGACAGAAGCTGAATAAACAGGACAAACAAGTGAACAGAAGAACTAAAATAAACAAAACATATGGTTATGAGTCACTGTAAATTCTTTAATCTGTGTTGACAAAGATTATGGTGACTAAATACTGTGAGTGCATGAAACTCATGGCAGTAGACCTGTATAGCAATTTACAATAGATAATCTAAAATTTAAACTTCTATAAAAATTAAGCCACTTACTAGACCTGCAAGTTAAGGGGGGTGCAGTAAGAGTTTGCAGGCAGAACTGTCTGTGTCACACAAACAGACTGCCTCCCAGCACCCAAGTAGCTGAATACATCACATATCATGCTCTTTTCTGGGCAGCAACACTGGAAGATAATTGAGACCCTCCAATAAATATGCTACAAAACTGACTTCATGGGCAGCTTTAATTTGCTCTGCTCAGGAAAGAAATTTGGAGTTTAATTTTCACTGCAATGAATGACTGAGCATGGCCAGTACAAATGTACTCCCCTGCTATAAGAAAATATATTTCTAAAATAGCACTGGCAATTATCATAACAAGGAATGAATTCATGATGCCAATTAGAATTTGATGGATCCCTCGAGATTTTGACTTTCTTTTGAAAAGTTTCATTTTGTTAACCAGTTAATCTATGCTATAAGATCTCATGCAGATCCAAAGTTTTTGTTAGTGTTATAGCAATAGAGTTTGATCTACACCGTGGATTGTGTATTTGATCAAAACCAATTTTAGTGTCAATTATTGAATTGCATGGGGGATGCCTGTAGCCTCTAGAGCAATTAGCTCAAGGCTTATAAAAATTAAATTATATACAAGGGAATCAGTATTAAAAAGCAATATCCCAAATCTCTCTGCATTAACAATTTGGATACCACTACACATCATAGGGGCTTTTATGATTAAACTTATATTTTTATTGCCCACTTTCAGCTGTCCCAACTGCTGTTACTCTCTATAACCTACAATTGACAAAAACATCAAATGTGAACAAAACATCAGTCGGTAATTCTGACAATTAATAGATTGATCTCCACACAGGCATGACCTGGTGCTATTAACACCAGCTTCACCATGTCAGGTGTGAAATGGGTGTCAGGGGAAATCTCTTACCTGGCTGATGGGTTTTTGCTTTTCCACCAGTGACTGATGAAATCGTAGATCCGGAAGATGAGGCTTCCATTTTTATTGACCCTCTGATTTGTGGGATTGAGGGATGCCCATCCACAGGGGGATGCTGTGACACTGGGTAGCTTGATGCAGTTCTCCTCTGACAGATTTGCACACGCTTTTCAGCCCCATGAATAGACAAATTTATACCTGATAGGAATAAGAATTATACTGTTAGATACAACAGATCAACATGGAATAACTAAAATATAAGTTGTAAGGGTTTAAAATGGAGCTGCAAGAACCTTCATAAAGGAAAAACAAAAAAGAAAGAAAAGCAAAATGAGAACTCTAAAACATTAATTTTCTTGGAAAATTAAAAATGTGAACATATTTTCCGTTGTAGGCATCAGATTCAGCCATAGTAATAGATATTTAAATTAATACACAGTCATGGTTTAACAATTTACTGGTCTGCAGGAGGAAATATCTTCCATTCCTTCAAACTATCCACACAGGTCACAAAGGACAATATTAATGAGGTAGCTACCACAGAGTTTATTAAATGATAGTTTTCTGATTGATGGATTAGCATTTGTCAGAAGTTATTTCTTTTCTTCTGAGACCTTACTAATGCTAGGAAGTCTCATCATATGGAAAAGATGCTACAAGTGAGGTATTAGCTAGCTTTTAAGGAAAAAATAAAGGTCTGCTTTGAGGAAAGTAATAAGGCTGCAAATAACAATAGTAAGACCTTAGGCTTGGAAAAAATTCTGCTTTCTCCTGTCTTGTGAAACCTTATCATCAGTACTGGAAAACATTTTTCACACCAAAATTCTCAAATTTGTCACATTTTTTATACTGAAATTGTGATTTAAAAACAGCTTTTTATTTTTTCCAAAGAGAAAAGTGAAGTTAATATTTCCTATGTGGCTAATACAGTCTTAGAAAGAAATGCAATCTTACACTTAATTGCTGTTTCTGACTTCTTCCTGTTCACATTGATGCAATTGCTCCAACCCCACCTGAATTGCTTTCAGCATACTCTGGTTTGAAAACCTTCAGACAATCTCTTTTGGGCAAGAAGGCTGAATGATAGTTCTGTTTTACACTTAAGTTACTTATGACTCTTATTGCTTCTGTCAGCAAACTAGATAAAGAAACCAAATGAAACACCCAAACCAGATACAAATAAGCAAACTAAAAAGCAGATGGAAAAGCAGACCCTAAAACCTGAAAACGTCAGTATTCTAAGCACATTGTAAAGTGCAGTGACTCAAAATCGTTAGATTTTATCAATTAGATTGCTCTGTTTTGTGAACTGAAATGTCCAAGAACGCATTAATGACTCTGCCCTTCTAGCTCCCCTGGAAGTCAATGTATGTGAACCTCCAAGTCATGGAAGAGGTTTTGAATCTATGAAATATTAATACACTTTGATCCATGATATACTAGCAAGGGGAAGAGAGCTACCACTTCCGTAGGCAATTTGTGAAAACAGTGGGTTTGCACACAGGAGCAAAGGCTGTGCAAACTGCTTTCTTTTATGATGGCTTTGTGCATTCAGAATTGAAGCTGCACACTCAATACTTGCCTTTGCTTCTAGACTCCAGAGCTGATCTCCTGCAGGAAATGTGAAGGCATGAGGAGTTTCCTGCTGCTCACCTACTTCCTGGTTTTAAGGGCTAATATAACAGCCAACGTCTAAAGACTTGAAATCACATCCTTAGGATACAGAGCAAATCCCAGTCACCTTATTCTTATGAAAGGCAGCATATCAACCCATGTGAGCAGAATGACAAGGAGCTTGCCTGGACAACATGTTTCTTTGACCATGCTAGCTGTAATGGGCTTCAAAGGGTGAGAAGCTATGCCCCAGCTGTAAAATGAGCTCTTTACTTCTCTTGCAGTCACTAGAACATTGTTATATTCAAAATATTGAGCAATTATCCCTAAGGTATTACAAAATTAACTACAACCATTTTGTTTAAGCATCACCACAGGTAGTTGCAGCATTTAAAACAATCATCCCTCTGAAATTTATGGTGGTCAGCCAATGTTCAGCACTAAACCTGAGCCTGTCATCAACACACACTTTCTAGCTGGATCTCTGTAAGGCTGTGCTTTCATTTGGTCATGAAAATAGAGCTCTATTTTAGGAACTGGTTCCAAACATAAACTGACTGCTACAGTACTCAGAGGTTCAAGTTATGTTGCTTCTTTACATTCTGAAAATGGCCTATAAACTCTTGTGCAGCTGTGACTGAACTTCCTAAACTATTTCTGCAGCATGTTTTTTTCAGACATCAAAATAAAGGATACTGCTGTCAGATTGCCATTCCTAAGAACTGCAAAATTTGCAGATTGATTACATACAAAATTAGGTTCCATCAACAACTTGCTGCTGGTTATATGCAACCTTTTGCTTCTTCCACCACAGAAAGATGATAAATCATACCTCCAAACTACACGAGGAAGAATGTTCCAGCATCACTGAAAACTTTACATTTACAATTTCTTTAGACATATTTAAAATTTAAAATTGCCTAAAACCAACCACAGAAAGAGTGTCAAAAATATATAGAGTATATTTGGAGGTTTTTCACTCCAGTCTCATTGGTACTGCAGTTATTTTATAATGTAATATATCCTTTTATTAGGAGAATTAATTTATAATATTTTCCTGAGAATGAGATACAGGACAAAGATGTAAGTGTCCTTATTTAATTACAATTTCAGGTTTTTCCAGAGAAAGATCAGGTCTTTCTTTCTTCTCTATGTGCGTTTCTTTTGTTAAACTACAAGTCTAAAAAGATGTAAGACAGTAATACTGCTGCAAGCTGCACTATTACCTTGTTTTCATGTGGGCGAAAGTTCTTTTAAAAGAGATATTGGTAGTCGAAAATACATCTCCAGATAACATGGAGAAAAGCACAGACAGGGAGGGGGAATCAGAAGATGAAAACCTGGTGAACTACTGGCACTAAGCAGACTCAAGAGAAAACTCTCCCCAGTCTTCCTGCAAATAACCCCCACTGCTGATAAATCCTCGGGTTTGTGGAACAGAGAGGTGAGAAAACAGCAGAGAGGTCTCTGAAGAGTAGATGTTAAATTTGACATCAATTACCTTGTTCAGCGTGACAATACCCACACATGACATCTAGAAAGAAAGGTAAGTTCTCCAGCAGCACACTGCAGTCTGGGTCTTCAACTAAATGTATTTGGTGGAGTTTTTCTCTTGCCTTTAGGCTTGGCCATATAGCTGCTGACACCAAAATCCCCTTACCATTGTGTGCCTGGCTGTGTGGCCTTTGGTTGTACCTGTCCCTGCAGCATGGTGATTTTTAAGTGAGCTTGGCATTCATGCTCAGGAGCTGGGTACAGTCACACTGGCATGCTCTGACAGGTAGCATAGATGTCAGAAAGATCAGGGATTTCTCCTGCCTTACCCTCTGACTTAATATATAATGGCTCACAAGCACCACTTTGGGCCAGGGCTTCAGTGTAAATGCAAGTGAAAGACAAATACTGACACAGCTGACTTTTCAATTTGGAGGCTGCTGGACAGGGGTCAGCCACCTGCACCTGGCTGGCTGCAGTAAGAGTGGGAAGTAGTTTAGTGTTTTGAAGCTGGATGAGATTTGAGCCTCTAAGAATTTACATAGCACTCAGCTCTTTACCTTTCCTGCATGCATCAAAAATCCTTCTCTGTATTTTCAAATCTTCATGTGCCTTACTTGTATTTATTTTCTTTTTTTTTCTTATACAAGCTTTTAGTCTCCATGAGGAGCTGCTCTTCTTACTAACCTTTTGTTCTCCCACGACTCTGACCTTGCAGGTTCATATAAGACAAATACCTTCACTACCTTCCTCCCAACGTATCTTAGCTGTGCAGTTTGCCAGCAGAGAAGAGCAGCTTCTCTCCTGCTTCTGGATAAATCTTATTGCTCCAAGTCTTTTTATTATAGAATTTTTCAAATCATCAATCCTTCCACACTGAGCATATTTTGTCTCTTATAAAGCGGTAATATTATGATGCTTAGGGATTTATAATGGTCCAGATAAAACCCGCATATGCGAACATTAAAAGGGAGTGATTAAGTACTTCCAAGTCATGAAGCAATAAAATCAAACATAAAGAAGAAAAAGGAGGGAGAAATTATTAACATTCTGAACATAACGGTGTGCCTGCATGCAAAGTTTTGTGTGACTGATATTTGTTATTTTGGCTCATCAGATGCTACAAAGATGAACAACAACATCCTGCACTAAAAAATCACTCTGCCAATGCATCTGATGGACATCTGCTTTGTTTGTGTACCATGCACCTCTGCTTTGGCTGTGCACCTATGTGCCTGAGCAGAGAGACATTGGCTCTGGTGCCAAAGGAGAAGTCTCTTGCACCCGAATTTGGGTCAGAAAGACCATGTGTCCAAATTATAGTGTGCAGGGACTGAGACACCTCTCCACCTGGGAAGGCATTTCTAAAGTGACTGTCAGCCCCAGTGTTCTTGTACCACTTTGGGTTACAGGCATTTATTTATAGGTTTCTTTCTGAAGTGTTTGTCTCTAGACATAGATTATATGAGCATGAATAGGCAATAATATGACAGTGCAGAGTTACAAAGTTGTACAAACAATCCATTAGCTAACAGTGCTTGATTAGCCTCAAGCGTCCTGACCTGATTTATAGATCTTCCCTGGGATAACAAAGTAGTTCTGGCAAGTGCAGGAAGACCTTTCAGTTTTTTATCACTAGCGACAGTGCTCCTGTTGGAGACCAATTACTCCATCTATTTCTCTTTTCTATGTGTGTCTTTTATTTTGTTTCAGACCTATGTAGAGGCCTTAGGAACAGATTGAGGTAGGCCCTTTTTTCAAGGCCCTTTTCACGGCAGACCAAGTACAGGGGAGCACAAAGAAGTGAGGAAGAAAATCTCAACTACTCTATCACACATGGCCACAAAAAGAAAAGCAACTCTGAAAAGTCTGCAGTCATCAAGGCAGAGATAAGCAAGATCATAAGGAAGCACTTCATAAGCAGGAGCAGAGAGCAGAAAATGAGGCTTTAAGGAGCAGTATATAAATGGGAAAATTAGATATTTATTTCCTTTCAACTTTTACACACAGGAAAGGAGAAAGTGAGCTAATTTGTCCACCTTAATAAGCTAAGTATTCTTTCCTTTCCTTGTGCAAATTGCCACATTTCCCATTAAAGTCAATGATGCTCTGCAGACAGCTTCAGCTTTTTCACATTTAAAAGATAGCTTTGATAAAGGAGATCTCAGAAAGGGAAGCAATGTAAAAGTTTTCTCATGCAAACCCATTTTAATTTGAGATTCAGCAGAGAAACATGTACTTGATGCCATGATGGATTCTTTTGCTTGCTCTGAATTCTAGGTGGAAATGAAGGAGCATGAGAGAAAAATTCTTCCGCTGTCCTCTGTACACATGCCTGAAAGTATAGTCCAAAGGCACTTCTCTTTTTTTTCTCGCCCTATGTATTACTTAGGTAACAAATACATCCAGAAGGCATCCTTAACTTGGTGAAAAAAGTTACAACATCATTAGGATTCCCATATTAGACTAAATCAGTTCTTAAAAGTTTAAATAAAATCTCTTTAATGCAGCATCAAGCCCCTTGCCACTGATAACGTGATTATGAAATAATATCTAAGATCAGGTTATGCTTCAAATATAGCTTTGGAAATGTTGAAATACTTATGACTACATCAGATGTAAAAAACACCTCTTAACTGCAAGCCTTCAGGTAAGCAAAGAGAAAAGCTACTACTTACAGAATTTCCCAGGAACTGCACTGGCTGGAGAGAAGGACTAATACTGTACATCTTGACAAGCTACATGTGTTTAGTTTTCTGAGATTTTTCATGATTGCTCCTCCCAGCTTGTTTCCTCTCAAATATTTGAGACATTACAGGATTTCCAAATTCTGTAGTAGTTTCAGATGATGTTCCCTAAATGTAACTTTCTTTCTTATTTTTTATCAAATTTTTTTTTTCCAGCTGGCTTCTGCATTTACATCCATTTTTAGCGTATATAATTTTCCATGGAAAGAAACCACAGAGCATACAGGTGGTGGAGGAATAACTTTTTTTTTTTTTTTTTTTTTTTGTCTGAAACATGTTATCTATGGAAGTATTGTATTGAAAGAGCTCTATCATGGCCCCTACTCTACTGTCTCTCTTCCTTAGCTTAGGAGACCTAATTTAAACTGTTGCTCCTTACTAATAGACTGGTGTATGTCTCCAATCATCCCTGGTCACTCTTCTGTTCCTTGCCTTTTTCAAAGGATGAAGACCTGCAATGCACACTAAGAAAGGTTCAAGAAGCAACATCAGAAATGCCTATGGCGCTCAGGCTGTGCTTTCACCAAGGATTTACACAGTGACACAACAAAATTTCTCATTTTATTCTTTCTCTTGTAATTTCACTTGTCCCAAGATACTTGTAGATGGATTCTGCCTCCCTGTCATATTTGCCAGCTCATTGGGCAATTTTTCAGTGACTCAGGACTCTTCTAACCATTTGCTTGAGGTTCCTGTATTATTCTTTCTTACAAAAGTGGCTACATTACCTGTGGTAAAACTGCATCCAGAGCCAGTGTTAATTTAATTCTGTCAAAGGCCTGACAAATAAAAAGATCATGCCCACCTTAGGCCTGCTCTCAAAGGGTTGTTTTTATAGCCCTGAACATGATTTATTGAATTACAACAAGCTAACATTCAACTGTGATTATTTAGCATAACTGAAAAACTCCCATAGTGCTCAAGGAGAGGCAAGATTACAACCTGAGGCCATGAAAATGTTTTGGAGAGAGTCATAATAGTCCTACATAATGGACTACATGACACCTTGAAAAACTACTTGTCTGCCTTTGCTGTGAAAAGTTTAGCTAAGTGAATATAAAGCTCTTTAGGGTTGCTGTTGAACTAATGGTGATTTTTGCAAGCATGTTGCAGAGTCATGGTGCTGAACACAAGGTGATGCCTATACAAGTTGTATGAACCCAGGTGAATAAATGGAACTTTTTTACATCCCCAAGGTGCCTAATTTGATTAATTTTTAGGTCTTGTACATTTATTTCTGTCTGAAAATTCATTCTTTAGTTCCTCTGTATAAAAACAAATACATTGTAGAGAGCATATATATTATATTTACCAGACTACTGGAATAAATGCCTAAAAATTGTGTGCAAAATGTACCTCAATTTCTCCCAGCAACTTGAAACCAGTGTCATTTGTCACTACCCCAGCTGCCTGAACTCTTCTGGAGATTGCCTGCATTTTTATTGTTAAAGTCTTTTCTCTTTCTGTTCGTTTAGTATCTATTGTGATTTACTTTATCGCTCCTATTAGACTTTCACTAGTATTAGAACCACATGCATGTTGAAGAGTAATTAAAAAAAATAAAAGGCATTTTAAAAAGTTCCTTTTCTTGGCCCCAGTATGAAAATTGCAGTGAGGAAAAACACCGTGCCTGGAAATCTGATAAACACAATAGAAATCAAAAACTGAGGCCGATAAAACATTTTTAGTAAAGTGATTTTCTATCAAAAAATTGCCTTTTTTTTTCAGGAAAAGAAAACCCCAAAGTCAAGAATTGCTGTCAAAAGTTTTGTTCAGTTATTCTGAACTTATCTGAACTGGAATATATTGTCTTTTTTTTTTTTTTTAACTACTTGATGCTTTGGAAAATGTAATCTAACAAATGGAGTAGAGTAAAAATTACAATGCAGAATATCAGTTACCTCTGAGCATGCCAAAAAACAATTATCATTTCAATTACTGAAACACCATCTGTATTGCCAATCATCAATTAATTTTACTTTAATATACAAATACTAAGAAATAATTAAAACTATAAACATTCAAACCAGAGAGCAAAACAAATCAAAATAATATAACAAAATACAACAAATATCAGAAGTCTGACCAAGATGAAATATTTTAACTGTCCAAAAGCAAATTCTGATAGAAATATTTTAAGCATTATGTAGAAATGTGCTCAGAATAAATTTAAAGGTGGGGAAAGGTAAACAAGAATAGGAGAATTTCTGTGGATTGGATATTCTAGATTTTGATTCACTGTTTCTATAACCAAGGGGAATAGATTTGCATTAGAATGAATGTAGGATCATACAAAAAACAATAGATTCATATTGCAGTTTCTATCACAACAAACAACATCACATCAACACTTCTTTCTTTGAGGCAGTTTTTCCTAGAAAAAAAAAAAAGAAGATTGACTCTGTCTCCTTAAGTGCCTGTTATTGATTTGGAAACTATAGGAGGCAGTTAATCTTGTCTTATTAATTTTAATATATATGCACAGCATTTACTAGCTGAAAATAGATTCAATACTGAGATGATTTAAAATTTACTTTCACCTGTGGTAAGCACTGCATTTAAGATAATTTTATTTCTTAGCAAGTAGCTATTATTCTGATCTTCAAAATCAAGAGCATTCTATTAAACTTGCTTGTGCTGCTTTTGTTCTTTTTACTTATAGAATAAAAGTTAAATGCACACACAGCAGAAATACATGGTACAGACATTGGAGCAAATCACAGTGCTCTGTGAAACAAAGCACCAAGTCAAGTCCCAGATACTTTTTACTGGCTGAGGAATGAAAAGCACCACTAACCATGCAGATATGTTCTAAGTGTAGGTAGATTTAAAAGCAGAGAATTCTCTTTTTTTCCTCCATTTTAATTTGCTGCCTGAATGTCAACTGCTACATTGCAAATACCACAAGTCTCATTTTATCTGATTTAATCAGATATTCTCCATAATGTACAACAGTGCAATCAATCTCAGATATCATCTCTTAAACAGGATAAACACCTCAGGAGACTTCACAGATGGGAAAAGAAGGTATCTCAGGAAACCTCTGAATGTGTCTGCTCCATGGCACAGATAGTAATGATTTTCACATAGCCTAGCACATGCCTAGCACAGCAATTAGGATTAATTTAACTTTCTCTTTTTGCATCCCATTCCAGGGGACTGGTCTGTCACCAGTGCCCTTTTGCTCTTCCAGTGTCAGGCCCTGGTCATGCTCTCTTGGGCACCCTCAAGCAGCAGATCAAGTGCACTTCCCTGCCTTCACCAACCTGTGTTACAGCCCTGGGTATGGGGCCTTTTACAGGCTTGGTGCCTAAATCCTCCATGATCACTGTTAGCTTTATCAACCATTAATTGATATTTACTCTCAATGATATATTATCGAAATTACACAGCCAATGTCTTCAGGGGCAGGCCTTAGCACAAACAAAATTTACTTCTACTTCTCTCTCCACCAAATAGGAAAAGTTATCTTAGGTAATGTTGTAGCAAAGTATCAATTTTACTAAAATGTTGTTAAAGTAAATACGCATCTGGACAGCTATGTATCTGAGTAAACAGGTCACATGTGTTGGGTCAAGTCCAGTGCCTGAGAGGGTTTTTGGCCTCTGAAACAACTGTCCATTTTGGGCATCTGCCAGGCTTTAGCATCTCATGTGTGCAGGATTTGATGCTGTATCCCCACTGGGAGGAGGCCCAGGAGCTCCTCATCCCTTCTGGGGAAGGCTCTCCTATGGGCTGGAAGGATGTGCTGTTGTACGTTCCGTCAGAGCCTGGATGGGCACTGCTCTGCAAGGAAGAAGCACCAGCCTCCACAGCCCTGCTTGCTGCACCTGTGTCTGGATCAGACTCTTTCCTGGCAGACATATTAACAAGGGTCAGTTTTACCAGAAATGTTGAGGCATGTGTGCTACTTGTCATTCCTTTGTTCGTCATTAGTTTTCAGCACACTCCCTCTTGGCAAGTAATGATTTTGGTTGTAATAAAGCCTATGGTGCCAAGCTTTCCTAAATGGCCATAAAGTGAAGATGATCACCAGAAGAGGTGCAGATGTAGTGTGCAGCAGGTGCCAGTGAACGTCTGTGTTCATCTGCCATCTCATCTTTCTGGCAAAATTCAGACCATGAACAGTAACAAAATACCATTGAAAAGAGTATGTAAATCTGCCATGTTTACACATATGTTCCTCACAGGCACCCAGTTGATTGTTCTCAGTTTATGCTCATCTGGATAGAACAAAGCACAGGTCTTGCTTATTCTTCTGAGCTACACTGTATTTCTGATGGAAGACTAATAAACCCTGAAAGACAATAGTAGCTACATAATGATTGTCTGAATTTGGCAGATTCCATAGACATGGAAAAAAGCTCTCTATTGATAAATACATTTTAATTCCTTGAGCTCTTTATGGAATGAAAATGACAAGAAATGGTAGAACACTACAAAAATGCAGTAGCTGCATTGTAGAGTGTAAAGCATCTAACAGCTTTGGTTTTTAAAAGACAGTCCATGTTCTAACTCCTTCACTGAATAACAGCCTTGTCTAAGGGCAAGACCTACTGTTCTTTCATAAATAATATTCTGATATGTTAGGAATTCAGAAAAAACATGCAAATCATGCAAGACAGAATTTCAGGTATGTTTTATGCACTACACAAAACACTGGATATTAATTCGTTGTTCCTACTTTTTAAAAGAAGGCACAGAAGAGATGCAAATTTTCTGAATCCACCTAAATCAGCTTTATTATAGAATGAACCTATAATAAAAGAAACCAATGCCTAAATTTAGCTCCTGTATTGATATCTTCTCAGTGAAAGGGCATTCATTAATATTCTTTCATAAAACTTTTCATTTCTTTGCTCATAACCCTGACACTCAGTGTCATTCATTTTAAAAACCACCAAGTGGAAGTAAAAAAGCATGTTTTAAAAAAATCTCACTACATATGTAAAAAAATATTACAAATATCTCTAAGTTACACTTGCAAGTATTGCAAGTATACTGAAAATTATATTTTTAAGAACATTCCAGTCTGACAATGATGCTGAATTTGTTCTGAATGTCATAGCTCTTTTGAGGGTGCAAACCAGCAAACAGTTCAGGTGGAGAGTCAGTTTCTCTTCACATGTACTATTTTGTTCACAGTTGAGTAGCTTCACTGAAAGATGTGTAGAACACAATCTTTATGAACAAATTCTAAACTGAAATTTCATCACCAAAACCACCTATAAAATCCTGAAGTGATTCTGAGATCTTAGCATGTCGTAATAGGGTCCGTCTTTGAGCAATACACAGTATCTGAACAATTAAAAGTGGTTGTGCACTCTGCTCCTATGATGATACAACATCCATAAAAAGAAATCTCAAATACACAAGCATCAGTCTACTGAGAAACCAAGAGAATAGTCTACTAGTAGGGAAATTAAACTTAAAGAAACTGATGGGTAGCTGGTCAGTGGGAAAAAAACAACCCAAATAAGTATAACATCAAGCCTTCTACATGTAAAATGCATTTTTGTTAAAAAAAAACAAAACACCCAAGTCCCAGCAACATAAAAAAACCCAAACAATCTACCTGTCTCATTCCTTCCCAGAGGAGATGCCTAGTTAGACAGAACTCCATAAAGATGTTTTATACACTCCTTGAAAGAAAGAGCCAAGAGTACTTTTTCACATTATTTCTGCTCTACAGAATCAAAATGGCACTGAAAACCACAGGTCCCACTGGACTAATCTCTTTCTTCTATTTCTTTATGAACACAATTCTAAATCCTGAAAAGTCTGGTTTAGAAACAATATTCTTGTTAAATTTCTATGAATAGTTAACCACCAACCAGAAATATTTTTCTTCATTTACAAAGCAATATGAGCAATATGAGCCAGCTAACAAGAGGCTTTTGATGAATCACGGCAGTCTTAATTACAATTACATGAACAGAAATCTGGGAATAAATTTCCATATATGATTTTAATGCTTCAATCAATAAAGCATACTGTCTGTCTAGAAGTCAAATATGTAGTTGAGTTAGAACTGAAGAAGATGAAAGTGTGAGAAAATTAATATTAGATAGGAATAAAATCTGTTAGCATTTTCTCTAGTTACAGATAATGTTCATGATATTTTTCATCTCATGTGGCACCTCTCCTTGTTGAAAACTGGGCATAGTATTCATTTAATGACTTCTGATAATAACACTTTCAGTGGTCAAGCCATGGCAAGGAACTGATTGTGACACATTCTCTTTTTCAAAAACTGCTGGGTTTTGGGTTTGGTTCTGCCTTTGCAACTCTGAAAATGTATTCCTCTCAGAATGCATTTTTCCATTATGGGACTTTTTTTGAAAAGTGAATCTAAGATAGATGAGGTAAAAACAACTCCATCATTGATAATACTGAGCCTTTAATTATTTTTCTTTCGTCTTCCAGTTAACAATCCATTTTATACATAAATACATCAGAACCAAAACATGAGGCCAAATTCAAAGAGGATGCATAAGCATTCCCAAGTCCTAAAAATTGCTATCCAAATATGCTATATTTGGTGCCCCTATCAGTTCCATAACTGTTTTTTCCTTCTTGGAATTTAATGGTATATGTCAAAGTGTTTTCTATATTAGCTTCAATCAAAAGAAAATATCTCAAAGCAGTTACTTCAATCCAGTCTCTGAATATCTACAATTTAGAATTCAGTGATAATTTTCACTGACTCTAAATTTGCATTCAATGAATTAACAGACAATATATGTTCTTAATTCATGCAAAGTGATAAATCCCTCTCTGTTTCCTTTCTCATTTTCACAAGTGCAAGATACTATAAATGTATGAAAATTCTTTTTCTCCTCTCTTATTTTGCTATTTCATCTCATCTCCTTTATTCTAAAACTGTAATTGTTATTTATGCTGCACAAAGTCTACTGTTCATCCTTTCAATAGAAATGAAGATGTAGTGTCTGTAAATGCAGGACAACATGACTTTCTCAGTAAAGATGATTATGCACTAGGTTTTACTACGTGCTGACGGATATTATGAGAAAGATTGTGACCCATCCATCAGAAGGGCTGGGGAAGGAGAACATCTGCCAACCTGCATACAGTCAAGCCGTCAACCAATTTTTCAGAAACAGTAATTCACAACAGTCACTTTTTTGAAAAATTCTTGTTCAGCTTGCAGTCACTTGGCATGACCCCTTATCAGCTTTCTCTGCAGACACCATCCCATGCCGCAATGGTATTTTGCAAATGTACTGCTTATTAAACTGCTTGCTGACCTAACACCTTGTCAACCTTCAGCTGACTTTGGAATTGAATATAAAGCTCTTCACAGGACCCTGTACACATAAGAAAAAACAGCCCTTCAGATCACACTAATCCTATCCTATATAACAAAAGCACAAGAGGCAATCTTCTACTTACCCACATTTCACATGAAATAAAATACCACTGCATAAGGGCAGAATATCTCAAAAGAGCATGCATTTCAGATAAGTGTTAATAACTTTATTGCTAAGTTTGCCCTAAAAGTTAAACTTTTCTGAAGATATTACATAACATGAGTAATGCAGTAATTGAGCTTATTTTTAACTGCGCTTATTTTTAATTGAGCTACTCAGGTATTGAACTTAAGGCTGTCACCTTTAAATGACTCTCTACATTAATGTAATAAATTTTTAAAAGTCTTTCTAAAACTTTCATCTGCTTAGAGGTGCTTTGTAATCTGTTTCTTCCAGATACGTAGTGCACGGAGAAGTACGGGAGTGTTTACATCAGCTAGCCCTAATCCCAGCAGAACCAGCTTGCTTTTTTCAAGCAGGGAACAAGACCAGTGAAATACAACTATGGCCATATAGCTAAATAAATAAACCTGAGTGGTGATCTCATGCTCACCCCAGAATCTGGCCATGTGGTCCAGACAGCCTCCCATGGGCAGTTCAAGACCATCACAATTACAGATTGCATGAAAGGAGAAAAGAAAGTCCTCTTCTGACCTGCCCTCCTGCTTCCTACATGCAGTGTGGGAACACTCCCACACACCCTGGTACACTTTTGGATCATTATATTCAACCTTGGTAGAACCAATTGGATGGTGGGTTTTTTTTTTTTAGTTTTCCATGGTATTTTTGCAATTTGATAAAAAGTGGCTTTCTCTTGCCAGTCCATCAGCCTCCTACCTGAAAATCTGAAATCTGCCCAGAGACTGAAGTTCTCTGGATGTAAACTCCTTCTCCCAGTCTTACAACTACTTTGGACATAGAAAGTTTAATTCTAAAATGCTCTTATTTTGATTATTTCAGAACGACACTCCAGAGTTACCATTTCATAGAAAATGTTAGAATTCCATCTGATGTACAATATGTTCACTGGGGAAATTAATGTGGGAAAAGAAATTACATATTCCTTGGATCTAATACATACTAAAAATAGAATATAAGATAATCAAGCTGAGTACTGAGAGAAATCAGATATGACTGTTAAAGTTACATTTCACTGAACTCTAATGTATGAAGGATTTTCTTCTTTTAATGCATAAATAACTTGTTTTCTCCTGCTCTATTCTGTTACCTCCCATTCCTTTCCAATTTTAAAAACATTTCTCACTAAGATTCTGAATATGCATGAAAAAGCAGTCCAGAAGTAGAAAAAAGAAAAATAATATTTTAAGTGTGAGAGAAATACAGGCAAATTTTTAACTAAATAGCTGTTTAGATGAAATCTAGTGATATCACAAGCATTATCACCAAGCTCTATATAGTTCTCCAAATCTATTTTAAGCCAGCATTGAGATTAGTTAGCATACAGTATCCTTATAAAAAATAAAATTAAAACCACCAGGATCATTTAACTTCCTTTTTCATATGAAAGTCCCTCTAACAGATTCTTGCAAGACCTTATATTCTATGGGAACATTGCTAGAAGCTGTAAAAACTCACCTTTCTCTTAGCTGAGGATGCTTCTTAAAGGCAACTTCCTATGTTTGGAAACTCACTGTAAAGGTTGCCATGGTGATTAATTTTAAAAGTGAAATTCTCCCTTTTTAAAGTTTTTTTTTTAAAGAAAAACTGTGCTAGGGCTCAGCTCTCAGCAAGACATTTGGAAATGAAAACTCCACCTTAATTTTGAAGATTTAAGGAAATAACCTCTCTGTAACTGCAACTTCATCGGCAGAGATGTTTTCAGAAAAATTTTTGAAATATCTATTTTTACCTAAAGATAAAAGAAAAAGACATCCATAAGCAAAATAATTGAAGGTAAAAAGCAATATTTTCCCATGGTCAGACTGCAGCCTTCAGACTAGTTTATACTACTGACAGGATGGAGGAAAGGCAAGGAAAGAATGGTTGGGGTAGCTGAAGCTCAATAGAAAAACTGGCAGCCAGCTTGGGATAGTGACATTGTGTGGCAAGAGAAAGAAGTGAAATGCATCTCCAATGAAAAAGCCTAGAAACCAAAGGTCACTACTGAAAAGCTCTACCTAAGGCATTGTCCATGGCTCAAGATGTAATTCACATGGAAGTTTCCATCTATCAACTTCTCCTCTCCCCAGTGATGTGCAAAGCTACATTAAACCTTGGCTGTCTACAGTGCAATGTTAGCTATCAGGGAAAAAACAACTGCACAGCTCTGTTCCTGCACTGGGAGATGGAAAAGTACCATTTCTTCTCTAAAAAACATACAATTTTCAACATTACATCATCCAACTTTCCTCTGCATAAGCTGTCACTGCAGAAATCACTGGCAAATTAAACTGGGAAATGTTGTGCTAGTTCAATACCCAGGCAATTTATGGCTACTTTATTCTCATAAAGATCACAGTACTGTGAGACAGCTGCATTATTCATTATGTGTTTAATATTTTATTTCTCTAGGTAAAAGTATCTGTACATGCACAATTAAAATGTCTGACGTAGGCAGAGTTGATTTTAATACAAAGAATCAAATTTTTTTCGGAGACCTGCTTGACCTTAAAGCTCTATGGTTTAAATCAATGGAAGGAAAACAAGGCTGAGACTTATGTGGTGCAGTGCCTGGGTATTATTCATTTTACTTTGAATGACTACCAAAGAAGGCCTCTTTACTTGATCTTATCACATTAGTCATGGTAAATATAAGATAGTCTAAGTTATATAGAATTATTTTACACTCAACACACCTGGTCACAATGAAAATAAAAGAAAACACATTTTTTAAAATGGCAGAACAAGCCATTACTATTACTTCTTTGCCATTATTATAAAGTTTAGTAAATCCATGTGTTTTGTAATTACCTATTATGACTTCTAGGGAAAAAAAAAACATTATCTGCATGGCATCAGAGTTACAGGTATGAACACAATACAAATAGAGTAGGAAATAGTCACCATCTCATCACTCAGACCCCAGAGCAGCAACACTACTCCTAAATTAGTGATCCCCACACCTTTTTGCCTTCTCTTGCAGGGACAGATCACACCTATTGGCAACTGCATGCTCCCTAAAGAAAATCCAGTTTGTTTTTATTGTCCCAGAGAACTGTGTTTTTCAGCACACAGAGTTTCAGCAATGAAAAATCAATTTTCTGTGCAAGGGGAAAACAGTAGTTCAATGTGCAAACAGCTAGACTGGTACAAACACTTCAAGGCTGTCATCTCTGTCATTAACTGAGGTGTTCATCCTTTTACCCACTAATCTTTACAGAGAATGTAGTTAGGTTAAACTACAACTATTCTCCATACTCTCTCTTGAGTAAGGGTCTTTATAAGAATTATGGAGACAAGTCACACTCCAGGCATTCATCCTTAGGAGTTTCAACCTCCCTATGTACTCACATGAGAGAAGTTGCACCTTATAGCTCAGAACAAAGCTCTCTCTTGAGTAAGGGTCTTTATAAGAATTATGGAGACAAGTCACACTCCGGGCATTCATCCTTAGGAGTTTCAACCTCCCTATGTACTCACAGGAGAGAAGTTGCACCTTATAGCTCAGAACAAAGCTGTGATTGACCACACTTCAATCATTCCAAGATGTGTCTTTGAAGACTAAGGCTAATTCTGCGTTCAGGAATAAGTTAAGCTACAAAGAGTAGTGAAGCATCGTTCATGTGCTTAGTACCTTTTTTTTTCACCTGTATTTTTCCTTTACTTTTCCTGTGTCTCTGTCCTTTTCTAGTGACTGGCATTTTCTTTAGGCCGTGATTTGCTTCTCATTTACTCAACATGAGCAAGTTGCAGAACAGTAAATGGATCTTAAATAGTGTGTTTGAGAATTTCTTTGCAGCCTGAAGTTGGAAGTGTGTTTTCATCTAATAAAAGGCTAAATAAACCAAATAAACCAAAACAAAATGTAGTGGGTTTAGCTGAACCTTCTCTTTCATCACCCTTGCTCAAGCTGATGATGTTTCTCTCATGACATGATCAATATGTTAGTAGCAGCTCCTTGCTGGTACAAAAAAGCAATTCAAGGAAACCCAGCACACAGAGGAAGAGAGAATGGAACTGGGGGCAGATGACTGGAGAACCAGCTGGAGAAATCCCTGGGCCAACACTGGCAGACACATATGCCAGCTCAGCACCATATTGTGATTTTCCTCCCCTCCTTAAGATGTATCTGACATCTTCCCAGGAGTTTGCCCACTCAGACATGAAGGTACAAAGCAAGTGAGGACACAGTGGCTGAATACAGTGTCTGAAACATTTGAACACACAGTAAAAGTTCTGGATAATTTTTGTTGCACAGAATGGGACTAAAAAAAGACACTGGATTGTTATACCCTACTCTCAAAAAACAGGGAAAGACTCAGCACAAGAAATAAATACTTACATTATAAACTTGGAAGTTCCATGCTATAGATAACCTTGGAAAAATAAAGGAATAATTTAATCAAAGACGAAACTCTTGTGGGTGTTTCCAGCTTACAAGGCACCACTGCAGAGATACAATCCAAACATACATAAATACTTCCAGACAGGAAGGCCACCCTGGGACTAACTAAAAATGAGCTGTGTTAATGGCACAGGATGTTGACACTAGGCTTAAACTGAGAGAGCCCAGAAATAAGAAAAGACGAATGAATTTGCCTGTCAAGGGAGAAAGATACAGCTTATTCCCTTCTGCCAGTGTTTCCTCATTAGCACAGAACAGTGTGACTGGTCAAGCTCTTCCTTTCCAGTCCAGACCATAGTTGTACCTACCTCATCATTTCCAGATGGGAATGAACTGCAGTGTGACTGTAGCAAAGAACAAGGTATTCAGCACTACCAGAACAAGCTGCCAGCAAATCAGCTGTTAAATTTGCAAACTTGCTATTAGACCAGTATGACCAATGAGTTTTCTAGCTGGATGGGGGAATCACTAAAATGTAATTTCCTGCAGCACTGCTAAGTGGCACAATTAGCCTGAAGAATGGTGGCCAAGCATTATTAATATGTCACAGAGGCAATCTGTGACTGCTACACAAAAATATGGCCCCTAGGATAGCCATGAAAGAGCAGGCTGCCTTTCAGTGTCTGCAGAAGAAGACATGCGGGATATCCTCCACATGGCAGAAATGCAGGGTAAGCCAAGGTGTGAGAGCAGTTCTGGCAGATGACAGCAAGATGGTGCCCTCAAGATGCTGGGTGATCAGAGCTCAAGCAATAAGTCTTCTGCTTTCTCTCTGTGCAGCCCAAGCTTCCTGAAACACTTGATTATATTAACCACAGAGGAGTCATTAAGACTGGTCTGACAGTAACACAATCACAACTACTGAGAGAGTCAACAGCCTATTTTCAGGGAGGAGACCCTCTGGCTAGAAGGCTTCACAGTCCTGAAATTAGAGATCAAAGTTTTGAATATAAATTCCTATTTAGTATGAAAAAATTATATCTAGAACCTATCAAAAACACAACACCCTGTTTACCCTAGGACAAAATTATCACTTCCTGTGGCATTGAGAAGTCCCATCGTATTGAGAAAGGCAATGAGGCTCATCAGTGTATTTGACAGAGATTTCATAAGTACTGCTGACTTAAATCTCTTTTAAGACCAGTCAGGGTCTAGAGGTGAAGTGTAAACTGAACCAAGTGTCAAAGCTTCAGCAAGGACACTTGCAGGAGAAATAGAGCTGAGGTAGAGACAATCCAGGAGTGTGACATTAAGTTACATTCAATTCTTTACAGATATTTTGAGAACCTCAAGGGGGTGGGTCTGTCTATCCATCAAACATCAGGTATCTGAGGACATGTGAAAGACTCCAGACAAGTCATCCAGGAAATGCTCAGACCAATGAGGCAAAAGGGCTCAAATAAAAATCAGTTATACCTCTGTACCTTTCACATAGCTTGGCAGACTCTGAGGGTGCTCAAGGCAGCTAGCACATGCCAGTGAACAGTGGGATTGGTCCAAGACCTGGCACCAGACATTTGTCTGAGTTAATGAAGAACTAAGCAAACCAGTAGTGCTATCATATTACTTTATGATTTATACTAGTGGAGAGCTCACTCATGAACTACCCAGTACTGAACCACTATGACACAGAGGCCAGCCATGGCAGCCTTAGCCCAAAGCCACTAGCTCAGCACACATGATAGCAGTCCTGATGAAACAGAAAGCCTTATACAAGAAACTGAAACTTCTTGCTCATTGATGGCAGTAGAAGTACCAAGCAGCATAAACTTTCTACATTGCCACACCATTAATTCTTGGAACAGAAGAAAAAGACTAAGCCTCTGCCAATAACTTATCATGCCTTGCTGAAGGCTAAAGGTAATCTGGGGAAATGGCAAAAATTAAGTGCTCTTACAGGTGCTCAAAAATTTTCACTGCATGCCTATGCAGATTGCAAGGGGCAAAATCTACATCCTGTATTTCCTTCCATCTGCTGAGAAATGAGGCCTCCCCTCAAGACCGGATTTTGTCTGAGGGGGACTTGAGCACTGCCCCAGCAGATTTATGGAATGACATCCTGAGATGAGCAGCATCTCATGAGAAAGGACAAGGAAAAGCAAAGTAGTAAAGCAGTTTACCTGCCCTAGGGCATGAGATATGCTGGTATCATACAGTGCAAATTGAGGAACAGAGCAGAGGGGGGCTTCCTCAATCTGAGGAAAACCAGAGAGGCTCTGTTCACTTTCATTTGCAGAAGGCATGTAACACAGCAGGTGACTTCTTCACAGTCTAAGACCTGGCTTATGCAAATGCATTTTGATCCTTTGACTAGAAATATCATGTGTAAACAGAGCTGTTTTCCAATAGCCAACCTAAACTTCCCCTGACACACCTTCAGGTCATTCCCTTGTGTCCTATCACTGGTCACTGCAGAGTAGAGATCAGTGTCTGCCCCTCCTCTTCCCATCACAAGACGTTGTTACTTCAATGAGGTTTTCCCCCAGTCTCCTCCAGGCTGAACAGAACAAGTGACCTCAGCCATTCCACATACACCTTCCTCTCAATGCTTTTCACTATCTTTCTTGCCCTCCTTTGGATGTTCTCTAATTCAGCCCCATGGAGGGCCAATGGGAGGCTGCCCAACTCCATGCAATGCAGCAGAGAATCTTTAAGATGATAGACGGAATTTTACTATCTCAGAAAAGTGAACTAGAAGTGGTAGATTGTTAAGAACTTAGAGGAATTTGAAACCTAGCATTTTGTCTGGGTTTATCTGTGAAGCATTAGCCACCTCTGGCCTCAAAAAAGTAAACATTTTCAAAAAAAAACCAAAAAAACACCCATTCAGCAAAGACAAAAATGAAAATAGAAACCTGTAGCAACCTGCATACCACTAGAAGGGAGAAATAGATCTTATATAAAAAGTAGATTGAAGACTGATCAGTCTATGTATATCTCAGTGGATGGCACTGCAGCTATGCATCCAACACCTCTGCAAACAGCTAATTCAGGGGCACACTGTTATATGACTCACAAACAATGGTGATTTTCTTTTCCTTGCTGGGAAAGATGAGAACGTTACTTCTACATAGACAAGACAAGGAATTTTGAAGTTATTAAAAGAAAAGTGAGCTTAAATTTTCCCCTGCTGTATTCTACTTCTGTAATTAGTCATTCTTAGTTCTCTCTGGTTCTTATTTTTTCTCCCCAGGTTTTTAGTAAAAGAAAAATCCTCCTTTCCTGCTTTTATATTTGTTAATGATTTATCAAAGACAATAGAAAGCATGTAACCTCTAAAATTCAGTCATGTATCTACCAGTTCTGGAGCCTGCAATCATAGTGTCAGAGAGAGCAAGAATAAACATTTTCATATTAAATATTAAAATTATTATTAGTATTACTATACTCATTGAAGTAAAGGTAAGAACAGATGTAGAATCCATTCACCACAGATTCTTTTCACCAGGTTACCTGTAATCATGAGAAATCACTGCCAGGCAACTTAGGAAACAGCACATGAAGAAACAACAGTAAAGGTGATGATTTGTCTTACACATCTACCTATGAAAATCTCCCATCTTCAAAGCTGAGAGGGGCAGACCCCCTTCCCAGAAACAGAGGGAAAATGCAAAGAAAAAGAAGGAAAGGTCCCTGCCAATTACTATGTATGTTTTAGTAAGAGACTTGTTTGGGAGCCTATTAATAGTTTTTCACTCTCAAAGAATCATTTTTCCTCAGCAGTCACACCATAAGAAATGTCACATTGTAACAGATGATGCAGCGCTGCTGACATGCTATAATTTTCTCTGAATGCAGACATTTATGGTTTCATACTAACATACCTCATGCTGATGTTGTAATAATCTTGACCTGTAGTTTTTACAAGGAAAAAAGAAAGTATTAAATCACTGACAAGTGCCCACAAAAGCAAGTGTCCCTGTTTGCCAGAGAGGCTCTGCTCTTGTCAATGACACGTCCTGTTAGCCAGCTCAGTATCAAATGACATGTTTAAAATGTGAACTTGGCAGTGTTTTCCTGGAGGTTTCACTACCCAGAAGAATCATGTCATCACATGCAGCAAGCACCTTGCTGACAGGGAGGGGCAGCCCTGATTCAGGCTGATGCCATCAGTGTTGTGACCTTGGGCCAAGACAACAGAGGGCCAAATCAGCTCCAAATCGGGGAGAGCTGGAGTCTGCTGCTCTGCCCAAGGGATGAAGGGGTGGAGTGCAACCTTATTTCTGAGAAGCCATCTCAACCTGAAATGGTTCTGCTTCATGTCCCCTTGTCTTGCCCACAGGCTGCCTGTCCAGGGCTTGGGCAGAAACACAGAAAATAAAACTGGCTGTTCCCTCCTGCAGTCCTCAGTGACTGCCCAGGGTACCTCTGCCAGGAAGCAGCCCTGTCCTCCTGGCCCTCTGCCCCTGGCTTTGCTCAGTTCTGACTCACTGCATGGTCTCTGGGGCTACTTTGGCTTCCCGGGCAGCTCTGCCTCTTGGGAGCCTGATACCCTTTTGCCACCCAGCCTTATCTATCACTCAACAATTTTTCTTCTTTCAAAAAAAGTCTTTCATTTCACTTGTTCTCTGTCTCATTTCAGATCCCTTAAAATGTACATTCCTCCATTTCCTCTATCTTTGATCTTTTAATTAATCTGGTTGCCTTTGTTCAAGTGCAGTAAAATGTCTTTGCAGCACTATTTTTTGTGATGTATATTGCCTCGGTTATTTAATTCTCTAAAGCCTTCTGGAGACAGCTTATTTACAGGACATCATATAATTATAGGAAGGTTTTTAGATTGTGCTGGAAATGAAGCTGTCATTGGGAAAGTAGCTCTGAAATATGCTGTGGATTTAACTCACTGTTTCAAATCTTACATCCAGATACAAACAACACCTAAATGCCAAAACATGAATATAAATTTCATAGTAAAAGCAATTTACTCCCAAAAAGAACAAAAACATCCTCATATAATTGCCCTCAGTAAAAGTATCTATTAACTACATTTTAATATCAGAATTTGGAAAAAAAAACATTTCTAGTAGGTGCTAAACTTTGTGTTATTCGCAAATATTTCAGTATGCTGAGTATTATTTAGGTATAATATTTAATGAAAGCAGATGCCTGCTTCTCCTTTAACAGCTGGGAAATAGCACTTCTGGGATGAGTATAACAGAGGACAAATCTGTTCTGAAGCCTTTGTGGCTCACTCCTCTCCTTATATGCAGGAAAATTCTTAGGTACACAACATATTTCTACCTTATACACAACATATCCATACACAACATATTTCTACCTCAGGCTGCTTGGTTTCCAGAGAAAACTGACCTTTCTTTAAATGAAAAAAATAAAAATATAAATATATATAATAAAAATAAAAATAAATGAAAAAAATAAAGAAGCATGCTAAATACCCCCTCCCCTGCAACCCAGCCAACAAATAAACAACTCACCCCAAAGCCAAACCAACAATAAACCAGCCTAGAGATAAAATTCATCTATTAAAAGTCTCTGTCCTACCCATGAGAAATTAATCAGAAAACAAAACCAAAGTGAATCTGCAGAACAAGGATTTTTCTGCTCCTCTCCTTCTGTGTATATACTCTTACACACCTTTGAAAAAAACCCATGTATATATATATTTATGTACCAAGTCATCAGTCATCATAAGTATTACTACAGCAGCAGTCATACTTCCTATCTCTACAAAATAGAGTCACAATGATATTCTACACCTAACATTAAAATTAATTAAAATTAACATTCCTGATTTAGGGAACACTGTGGCAAGAAGGAAGATCTGCCAGGCTCCAGTAAAATTTAGAACACTGCACAGTTACCTCAGGGTAATCTGTTTCAAAACAAAGTTGCAAAAATAATGACAAGGAAGGTAGAGCAACACTTCCAAACAAAACTGCAGAGCATCCCAGAGCTGAAGGTTACTCATAAGGTTATTAACTTGCATGGCCCTTGGCAAAGCAGACCTTTTCTAATGACATGGGTTCATTCAACATAGAACTTTTGAGCAACTGACTACAACAAAAGTAATTTCAAGGCTGAAAATTATGCAGTGTATAAATAAGTTGACATAAGCTAATAAAAATATATAGACCAAGATAAATCAGGGAGGGAAGTAGGGTTAAGAGATGTGCAAGATGGGTCTCTTGCCAAAATTAGGAGCCTTCCTACAAATGTAGGACTTGAAATCAGATAAAAAGCCACTCATTTTGTAGTAAGAAATCTGACAAAAAAGAATATTTTACATTACATACTTTCTTGAACACATATTTTTCTCTAGCACTATTGTATTTCCTTCTAAGAGAGTAAAAATTACTATTCCCAAGTCCTTTGCAACAAAGTTCAAATTTCCTTTTGAAAAATTCTGTTACCTCTAGGCTATGAAACACAATGAACTAATGGAGCCTTCTTCACTCATAAGTTGCTTCACAGAGTAAGATTCATTTTAATTTGAGTGGAGTGATTTTTGACTACATAATTACCACCTGGGATGCCTCTAGAATGATTTTGCTATACAGTTCTTAAAAATCTCAGTGCATTGCTTATCCAATTTTACACATGTTGTAAAACTTTTCTTCAGATTCACAATAGCAAGGCAGAGGTAATAGACGATACTGAGCCTATACAAAAGCTGAAGACAGATAAAAGATTCCAAGTGAACTAACCCTTTTGTTGTCAATACAGACCTTAATTAAAATGCCATCAGAGGTTCCTTGCAAGGAGTTTTATGTCATTTTCCACCTTATACCCTGAGAATCCATCCCTTTTCTTGTTTAAAGCACCATAAGCATTGCTAATAATTTTACTTAAATTTGTTCAGTTTTACTGAACTGTCACCAGCTTTTATTGGATCTTTTAGAAATTATCAGTGAAAATGTGACCACTCCATACCATGCAAGCACTTTGAAACATTGAGTGATATTTGGTCAAAAGACAGCAGATTGTTGTACAGTGCTGTAGTGACAGCAGGTGAGTGACTGCAGGTGCAGCCAAACTCTCACAGAGATGTTCCACTGTAACCTCTCAGGAAGACACAATTTCTGAGCCACAGCTGTTTTGCAAGGGATGTTTAAAAAGTAATACATAAGAAAGATCAAACTCATTATGTGAAATGAGGTTACATAGTAACTGGGATTCTTTTAAAGCACTACCTGGACACATGCACCTTAAAGAAGCCTCATACCTTGCAAACTTGACACATTAGCAGGTGTTAGAGTACTAATCCCAGCAGACACAAAGCATCACAAGGACCACAGGCATGAAAGCACACCTAGCTCAGAGCCTGACAGCTTGCCAGGATCCAAAAGGTCAGAGTCTAGTCTGACGTAAAGCTGCTCTGCAGCATCATAAAAGATACTCTGAGACCTTGTTTGTTTAACAGCAGCAGGTAATACCTATAATGATATTAAAATGGTGCCCAAAATCTGGTGCTGTAATGGTGCCCCAACAGCACCAGGTGGGTGATGATTGTGTTGAGCTGTCTTGCTGTGGAGTTAAGCAGGTGACAGCTTTTCAGGGAAACACAAACCCTGCTTTGCCAGATAGAGCCAGAGCAGCACAGGAAACAGGGAGGAAAGGAGCTTGCAAGGTCACCCAGCCTCTCCTCTACCTTCTCTATTGAGAGACCAAACTCATGCAGCTACTTTAACCCACCCTAGAGACCTCCCAGGCCCCTGCCTGTTCCCAGGCACTCTCCTCTAGCATCTCACTCTCCTCACAATTAGAAAGTTTTCCTTCATGTCTGAAGCTCCTTTACTGCAGGTTAAGGTGTCTTCTCCTCGAGCTACTCGCTGTGGACAGAGAGATCAGACTACTCCTTTCCTGTCTGCCACCACCTTTGGTGTAGCATTACAGAAAGGACAAACACACTCTCTCTCAGTCTCGACTCTGCCAGATGGAGCTCCTTGGCTGAATTCCTGCACACCTTGTTTTTCAGCTGCTCTCGCTGCTCTCTCCCAAAATTTCTTCCATTGGCTTTTCCACCTCCTCCTAGAAGGGAACTGCCTTAAACTAGGCAAAATACTACAACTGAGATCTTCTGTGTGCCAGCAACAGAAGGAGGATTTCTCCAGGTATCTTCCACACAGCTCTCCTCCTCCTACACCCCAGCATGTTGCCTGTTTGCAGCAGTACAACATTATTGGCTCATACTCAGTTTTTGTATCACTGTAACTCCCCCACCCCCAGATCTTTTTCCAGAAAGCAGCCACTTCTTGTTCCCCATCCTCCACACTTGCAGCTGATTTTTTTTTTGTACCTAAATGTTGTCATCCCAGATGAATAGTATCCAATATTTTTCCAGACAAATTTTTTAGTTTATCATGGCTATTTGGGTTTGACTCCTGCCCTTCAACATTCCTGCAGCATATATAACATGTTTGTATAATGTGTAAATATACTTAGAATTGAATAGATATAAAACTTATAATGGAATATCATATTACATATGCCATAGATTGTGATGTTCTATCAGTAATTGTATAGCACCAAACTCCAGGTGACCTCTGTGAAAAGTTCTGTGCTGCACAGCATTTCAGGACAACTGGCTTGACATCTGTTCTGTGCCTGTTCTTTTCCAGAACATTCTAGTACAATATTACACTTTGTAAGAGTTTCATGAGCATCAGGCTTTAGTAGTTTGCAAATGAGTGTCATAAAAGACTCTGTGAAAACTGCTACTGAGCCAAGAAATATGTCAACTATTATTTCTCCCATATCCAGTAAACATGATGCTCTCTCACATGAGAAAATCAGATGGCTTCCATGAAATTTCTTCTTGACATGATCTAAAGATTGCTGCTCATCTCCTTGATACCTTCTTGAGCTTACTTGCTCAGTAACTTTTCCTGTTTTTTCTTTTCAGGGATTAATCCCAAACTAACTAGTTAACAAATTCCAGGGTTCACTTTTTCTTCCTTCACAAAGGTGCTATTTATTTCCCCCTTCCCTTTTTTATTTTCCTTTACCACTATAACAGTCCTATACACTATCGATGGATCAATAATTCTTTAACATATTAAGATCAAATTAGCGTGAACAGTAGAACAAGCAAGCCTCCTTGGCAGTATTGTGCTTTCCCTCTCATTACACTAACAGCTCTTTTTAAGCCCGTCTCTCTTTCTCTTCTTTCTGCCTTTGAAAGTGGCTTTCTCTGAGTTCCTAAAATGTACTCACTTTCTACTAGGACTCCACGCTTGGAAACAACTTTGTTTGAAATATCTAAAAGACATTTTAGCCTGGCTTAGAAGTGCTTTGCTCAGTCTTTACTTAATTTACATACAAATCTGACCTATAGCCCTTACCTTGGAAGTGCCAGAATATTGAGACTCTGGAATTTTACAGAGGTGTTTCCTTTGAATATTGAATTGCCCTCCAATGTAACCTTACTTTGTGAGCACCAGAATTTGGGATGTGGGGGAGGGAAGAGTTTAGAAATTATATTTGTTCTGTTAGAGAATACAGCAACATTGTGCTGCTGAGGTGAATTGGGACAGGCTGAAGGGCCTCACTTCTGTTGAAACAAGATCTCAAAAAACTGCAATTTCCCAAATTATTTTCTATTTTTTTCATGAGGCTCTAACTGCTGAATTAGACATAAATTTGCAAATTATTTAAATCAACATAAAACTACATATGCTGTCATTTAGTTTTGGGCAAATAAATTCTGAAATGTTTGCTTTTTGCCTCTTATTCCTCTCTCAAACCACAATTTTATAACTTTTCCTTTGCCTATGAATTAATCCTGATTTTTAAGGTTTGGTGTTTTAGCAAAGCATGAATAGTTTTTCATCAAAGCAGCAAAGACATACCAACCTGTCAAAAAGCATTTGTTACAAACCAAAAATTTGCTGCAAAGAAAAGATTCTCAAAAATAATTCAACAGAATTTATCTTAAGATCTTGTTAATATGAGCAAAACAACATTTCTAAAATGGTATAAAAAAAACCTAAACATTTTAGCAGATGCTTCAGAGAGGCAAAAATATCTGTCAGAAAAAATCGGAGGGATTTTTTTATGTAATCTGCCCTCTTCCTTCACCGTCACTTTGCTGCTGCCACTCACATATCAAATAACAAAAAGCCCAACTGCTCACAGATGCACAGATGAGTTTTGCCCAGAGAAACAGCTGTTCAGTGCCATCTCTGACACTCATCTGCAGCTTTTCAAGGCACCAGGCTAGCACTGTTCTTTCGCTCCTAACAGAAGAGATAGGAGCTGTAAGAGGCACGGTTTGGGTTTTTTTACATAAAGAATAGGGGGCTTAAGTAACTGTATGAGAGTGAGGAAGGTAAACATGGAAACATCAAGGTTATCAGTAGAGAACAAAAAGCACTAATCCCAGGTTTGACCTGAATTTTCCTAATGTTGGATTAGCTTAGATATTTTGCATTAATCTTTTCCACCAAACATTTTCATTCTATGATCTGAAAGTGCCTGGTTTTGCATAGCTTCTATCCTCATTACTTATATTAACTTAAAATTACACATATCTATTGCCAAAAAGATAATGGTCTTCTCTATTTATCTATTTTACTTCTCACTAACTAAATTGGATTCTGCTTGCCTTCTGAAATGTTATATGTAACCTTCTATTTATCTACAGCCAAGCTGCCTGAGGGAATAAATTCTTGTTCCTCCCAGGAAGATATATGTGCTCCCTGCAGTACATGGCCCATGTAATGAAAAAAAATTACTACTATAATTACAAGGTTTCAGGACTTTGTCAAAACCCTATAAATGTTTTCTTTGGCCATTCACAATGAATAATTTAATAATTTCTGAGTATTTCCAATTATTTCCTTGGAACAGCTTATAGAAGAACAAACTCTTTTGTGTCAATTCATAGAAAATAATACAGAAAATATTCTTTCAGGAGATGTATACTTGGCTGATACTCAGCCCTGTTGTCAAAAGTCTTCATGAATGAATTGCAGTATAGCCAGTATATTATGAACCTTGTATGCCTTATATTGATCATGGATAACTCCTTGGTGTGGGAGTTTGGGGGAGCCAAACTGAAGGTGAATGGGAAAAAAAGAATGAATGAGTAGATGAATCATTTGCCAGACAAGAAAGAAACAACAGACTTACAGTTTAACAGCAGTGATAGTTTAACAGTTTAACCTTTGTGATAGGCTAAGAATATAGCATTTAATTATTCACATTTCTTTAAAGAAAAAAAAAAATAAAGATTTGAATTAAAATTATATATATGGTAATGGAAATTGGAGATTCTGAGAGATAATGCTATTTTTCAACAGTTACACTTGCACAAAGAAATCTGGGGTTTTTTTAAAGCAGAGAAATAAAAGATGTGCAAAAGTGCCTGAATTTTCTTTATAAGTTTAAGCAATCAGAGAAAGAAATGGAAGGACCAGCTAGCAGAGGGTGTAAGAGAAACATCATCAGTGCCAAGCTTTCCTTGGCTTCTCTCCCCTATAACCTTTGGCCTTTGTCTGCAAGCACTGTTCTCCCTTGTGTTACTCACCAAAGCAAGTTGTAAATTTTAGAAGGGAAAAACCAAAAGGGCAGTCAGGAAGCCCTTACTGAAAAAAAAAAAAAAAAAAAAAAAAAAAAAAAGGCGAGGTAGGTCCCTACTGCTGTAGTTAAGGGAGCAGAGGGACAACACAGTGGTGAAATACCTCTCTTTCCACTGTGTTTCAGCATACTTGCATACCTCACGGATCAGAATTTGATTTGCTATTGAGTAGAGGTGAGAAGGAGCTCTGCTGAATTATGGTGCCACTGCTTTAAGTTCCAAAGAAATAACTATAATAATGCTCTAAATAAATATTAAAATTTATTTCAGTTTCCAGCTGATTCAAGTTGCTACTGGTTTTCCTCAATCCTGCCACAAATACATGATCTACTCAGAGTATACAGTAGGGTCACCTGGCATTCAAAAATACTGTACTGAAAAGAATATAAGCAGTATCAAAATCTAATAATCTCTTACGCATTAAGAAAAACTTATCTTTTCCAGTAGTTGCTGCTAAGTTACTCATAATAACATCATTTTAAGTACCTCCATGATTGCTATCTAGATGTCTTCCCAGCTGGGAGAACTTCTGCACTGAGTATTATATTCAATATTAACAATAGCACAGTATTCTTAGTGTTTATTTGTAGATTGCCTGCAATTTTTACTGCAACCCTTTCTCTTTTTATCCAAATTTCCTATTATTTTGGGGTTTTCTTCTGAGTCCAACATCCAGATAAAGTAAATTGCTATAAGACCATAGAGTTGAGAAGGTATTTTGGAGCAGTACAGAATAACAAAAACATAGGGAAGGGTTGAAACCCAATCTACAACCCATGGTTCTATCGATAGGAGAAGCAGCTGATGCACTGACCTTGTCCTGGGGGACACCTGGGAACAGTCCTGTAGCACCTGGGAACAGCCCTGTTTCTGCCTTCACTAGCGGGACAACTACTTGAGTCACAGTCCACTTGCTGACAGCAGCTGCCACACTTGGACCCTCAAAGCCACGACCTGAAAGTAGTTTGTTAACATATAGGAGGACTTTCAGAAAGTAGTACTAATAGCATTTGCTACAGAGGGACAAAGAAATTCCATTTTCTGTGCTGTCCCAACTACTGCTGATTTTGTCTCCAGTTTCTGGAGATCTGCTTTGGGCATCAGGTCAGCTCACTCAAATATGAGTGAGCAAGGACAAAGGACATAATGAATATTTGGTACAAAATACAGCAGGCATTTTCCAACTGGCCTAGGCCTCCAGCACCTTGCAGCAGGAACAGCCAAAGAGAAAACACATTTGTATTTTTGGTTTTTCTGCTTCTTAATTTACAGCCTGGTTTGGTGAGTAAACCCAGCACATTCAAAGCTCATTTCTATAAGCAAACAGATCCAAAACTGGGAGAAGCAGCTGACTCCCTCGAGGGCAGGGAGGCCCTGCAGAGAGACCTCAACAATTTAGGGGGCTGGGCATCACCAACTATATGAAGTTCAACAAGGGGAAGTGCTGTATTCTGCAACTGGGATAGGACAGACAGACTGGATGTACAGACAGACTGGGGAACGAGACACAGGAAAGCAGTGCCAAGGAAACAGACCTGGGAGTCCTGGTTGATGGCAAGCTGAACATGAGCTCTGGGAGCCAGGAGGGCCAGCCCTGTCCTGGGGACATCAGGCACAGCATCACCAGCTGGGCAAGGGAGGAGATTGTTCCCTCTGGTTGGCCTCACCTCTAGTGCTGTGTGCAGCTTTGGGTGTCACAATAGAAAAAATATGAAGAGAACATCCAAATGATGGCAAGGAAGATGGTGAACCTTGAGGGGAAGATGTATGAGAAGCAGCTGAGGTCACTTGCTCTGTTCAGCCTGGAGAGGAGAAGACTGAGAGCATACTCTGCAGCTTCCTCAAGAGCGGAAGAGAAAAGGCTGGCACTATTCTTCATGGTGACCAGTGACAGGACTTGAGGGAATGACCTGAAGTCGTGTCAGGGGAGGTTTAGGTTGGGTATTAGATAAAGTTTCTTCACCCAGAGAGCGTTTGGGCACTGGAACAGCTCCCCAGGGCAGTGGTCACAGCACCAGCCTGACAGAGTTCAGAAAGGGTTTGAACAATATTTTCAGGCACACCGTATGATATCCTGACCTAGGGGATGGTCCTGTGCAGGGCCAAGAGTTGACTTCAATGATCCTTGTGGGTCCCTTCCAACTTAGCATATTCTGTGTTTCTGTGAACATGGATCTGCTACACCAACCCCTGAAACTGACACCAAGGTTGCAAAGCAAATGAAAAAATACTTCCAGAATAATTCCTTATCTGTGAGAGGAATTGCTGCTGCTCTCCCAATACATGCTGCAAACTAGACAGGTAGGTATTAGCCCTACCTTGCTATTTGCACTGAAGACAATGGTCCATTTCCCCTAAGACCCCATGACCCTCTAGTCTCATGGACTTTCCACATACATTCATAAGTCAAATTTTTCTTTCTTAGAAACTGACTCTCAGCTTAAAACCTACAAGTCTGATAAGGCCCTGGGTAACCTGTTCCAGCATATTAACTCGCCACAGGAACGTTACCTTCATACATAGAGCAGGACAGACCAATGACCACAGCAAAAGAGGCACCATAACAAAAAGCAGAAACTCAGAATTTCCATTCACAGTGGCAGGCAGCAAGGATTCTGTACATTATCTCCCATCACATTAATCTTTTAAATAGGCTTGGTCTTGCAGACTCATAGACACATCAGTAATCATGGCTAACAAAAAAGCAAAGAAAATAGTCACATGTAGAGGAAATTGCAAGCTCAAGCCCATTATTTACCAAAGTACACAGCTGGTAACAAAATCAGTCATTTTTACACTCATGAAGAAGGCCCTTAAGCACCAGGCCTGCTGATATTAATTTTTATTTTTTTTTAGTTTCCATGGACTCAGTTTATTTCTTTGAATTGCTTAGCTTTTGAGACTAATTAAATAATAAAGATGTTTTGTTTGCAAAATTGCAGCATGTTGCTCCCACACAATGCAAAGAACCAGATGGGTATTTGTTTGGTTGCTAAAGTCAGTAGTTGTTTTTTTGTCTTGCTTTTGCTTAAGAAACTGTTAATATTTAGGACACAGTTTTTTCAGCCTAAATTTGCATGAGTACTTATTTTCAGACTATAAGCTAGGTTTTTGGTACCCTCATTACAGAGTTAACCTCTCTCTTGCAGGAGTCTGTGGATAACTCTTAGTGCTTGTCTCCTTTGGGAATAAGATAATTTACTTAATTTCCAAAGACACAGACCTGAGAGCATTGTTTTTCTAAAATGTTGTCTTAATCAAACAAAAAAAAAGACACATCTGATGTTTTCTAAGGCATTTACCAAAATAGACATTTATCCACTTTGACCTATAGATTTTAGAGTGCATTGAGAGAAAAACCCTGTGATGTGATGGTGATCCCTTTGCTGGAAGTACAAATGAACATGAATACTTTCAAATCAGTATTTGGCAGCTGGCATTTTTTGACCAAAGAGTCATAAAAAATTCTTACTCCTGAGAAAAGATGGGCGTATTTCACTGACAACATAATACTTATGTAATGTGAACATAAGAATATATGAATAGGTGAGATACCTTGTGGGCTTTCTAATAACTTATGGTAATCGCATTTTTAAAAAGACACCAAAGAATTACTTCAACCTCATTAAATGATGCCATAGAAAGACATACTGCTTTTGTTCTTAGCATTGATCAATCTTAGGTATTTGACTCAGCCCCCACAGGAACTGAATATCTTAGAGTCTCAAATGGGTTTACCCTTATAAAGAAAACAAGAGACAGAAAAGTTCCTTGCTTACTTACACTGCTAAATGCACACAAACCTCAGTTGACCCCTTTGGTCACCCTAGAAGAATATGGGCAGTCCAGAAACATCTACTGTGAAGACCTCTCCATGCAACTTTGTTGAATGTATAATTTTCAACCTATAGATGTAGCAAAATGAAAATAAATATATTCAGAAAAGTAGAAAAATTAAACATTGCCAAGCTAATAGTTCATCTACCACAGGAGTCAGTCACAGACCCACCAATGGAATTAAAGCAGTTCTTGACTCTCAGTTTTAGTGTTAGCAGAATGCTAATAAACAAGTTGATCTTGCTAGAAATACTTGGTTAATTCCCTGGAATTAACTAAATTTATTAGTGCATCTATGTTCAAATAATCCATGGGTACATGTGTGTTTGTATGTCTGTGTGCAAAACTCCACTTGAATTTTTGCTCATTGTCTTTCAAAAACTGTCCTGTATTTCACATTTTTCTTCAACTGGAACCCGTATATTTCCTGGGAAGCCAGGTGGTTCCCTTGGGAACACACTGCATGTCTGGGATGGTGTCAGGTCTTGCAGCCATCACTTGAGAATCTGCAGAGAAATTCTCTATCCATACACATTTTAGCTGTGTTTCTTCTGCTTCTCCTGACCTTATAGCTACTTCTGGATTCAGGTGTGGTTTGAAGGATCAATATCAGTGACGAAATTGCTACAGCATATTAATGAGTTTGGTATACAAAGCTTCTTTTTGACAGCTCCTTCCCTGTCATCACTGAACATTAAAATGAAATGTGATTAGACCCACAAACAATAAGAAATGTTGGGTGACACTCCTGAGAAAGAACCACCATAAATGGCACAAAATGAAGGCTTAGACATGAGTCCACATGCAAAGTAAAAGACTGTCAGCAAAATCAATAGGATCATTGCTTCCTGAGTTTTGCTTGTGCACGTAACTGTGTGGATCCCCATAGACATTTTGACTGGGAAACCCATTAAAATTTGGATTTGTTTGCTTTGGGTACCCCTGGTTTCTACCTTTTAGGATGATTTCCTTATCAGTGTGCATGTATACTCAGCAAGAAAAGCAATGTCTAATGTCTCAATCTTACAGATGCACATAAAGCCAAGTAGAAACTCAATATTTTCTGAGAAGCTCACAGTACATTGCCAACAGGACTCTTGTTACATCAATAGTGGATGTAATCCAGGCTCAACCCATCTTCTTTTTTTGCTATTTTAATGAAATTCTAATTTCACAAGGCATACTCCAGTTGAGAAAATAAAGAAATCCTCAATTTTCTTTTCTGGGCTCCAGTTCAGAAAACAGGAACATAGAGAGGATCCTAATTTTTTTATCTCTCTATTGTTTTTCAGCATTGTCCTTCCATTTGATGATGCATCAGCAATTAGCATTTTTGAAAAAAAAAAAAGAGAAAAGAGAAGGAAAAGACATATTTTGAATTGCTTGATGTTTTCATTATGTTCTGCAGTAGCTCTAGTAGCTCTTCAGAAGTAGTAAATTAGCCTGCAGCACTGATTTTTCCCAAGACACCTCTGTTACTTTGAATTTGCATCCTTATCATGCATATTATGTATGTCTGTGCGTCACTGTGCCTGAATTAGACTACAAGTTCCTTGCGACAGAATACCTTATTCTGTTCACAGCACTACATTCAATTTTGGTGCTCAAATAATAAAGTTAACATAATAAATATAATGGCAAGAAAAATCAACCACAATATGCCTAATTCAAGACTGACTGCGGGTCCAAGAGCTACTACACAAAAAATAATAGACAGCACAGTCTGAAGGTTCACAGCTGAAGACTTCTAAAAGTACCCCCACAGACTTTATGATCACTTATTTCCCCAAACACACATTGTGGGAGCTCTTCTACCAAGGGACAGCAACTCTTTCAAAAATAACTTCCCACATAGAAGTACTTATTCTGAGTTCCTACTGATAAATTACTGTCTCCCCATTTTCCTGGCTCTCTGCAAGGATGATGGGGAGAGAGGGGTCACATCCCACCTCGTGGCTGATTTTCAGAGGGAAAGAAATACCCCCTTTGTCTCTCACTCAGGAGCTTGTAGGTTTCCATTTGCAGTTCAGTGCAAGGTAGCAAGAAGGAAATATCCCAGGGCTAAGACTCCAGGTAAAAGAGAGTTCTTCAAGCTTATGAAAATATGGGACAGTTCATATGAGCTCTGTTATATTTTCCTACTTCCTCGGTCTTGATTCCTGCCCTTCTGACATTAAGAACTGCTGACCTGAAGCCACTGGATCAATAACAGGGTTTTGGCTCATTTTAAATCCATTACATGGACAATATTCTGAGAAACAAGCACCAACAATGGCAACAGAACAAAATGATTCCTATGTGTCCTGGATCAATGTGTTAGCAATTTTCCAAGTTCTGACAATGAAAGCCACATGGGATAATAGAACTTGTCTTTCAGAGAAATAAACTATTTCTCTCAAAGAGTAAAAAAGGCCTAATTTTCTTAGGTATTGCCATAGTATGATGCTAATCATACAACCTTTTTATAACCATAATTTATTCTGAAGAAGCTTCACTCTTCTTTATAACGTTAAGAGCAGTCCATTGCCAACCACAATGATGTAGATGAATAAATAGTCTGATTTAGCAGTTTCTGCTCCACTTTGTAGTATTCACAGATTTGCTTAATCTACAGTACTGATTTGATAATCTCAATTTTTCCATCAGCACCACGGTTTTTGAAGGTAAAGAGATGTTCTGTAACTGCACTGCTGTGTATTAAATTATCATTACCCTAAGCAATCCCTGGGATTACTGAAAATGTGCAGAATCAGAGGAAGAAAATGGTATTTTCTGTCTAATTAGTAGTTTTATTCTATTTGCACTGGACAGTGCTCCACATATGGTTTGTTTCCCAGTGGTGCTGACTCCTTTTTTCATTAAGTGTTCTCCTGCATTAATATCTTACAAGCTCTGCCTTCCTGGCACAGCTGTAGCTGTCCTGTCTATGACAGAACTGCATACAGCCTTCTCATTTAGCAAAATGATTTTTTAAAGATTTATGCCTGTGTAAAGTTTTTATGCATGCTGCAATAATTAAGGAGCAAACACAAGCTGTATTACATGGAAGTAATTCCTTGCACCTCACCAAACACAGAGGAGTCAGTAATTTAAAAAGCTGGAAGGATGCATTCTCATTTCCCAGCAATGTTTCCTGCTCTCTCTTTACCTGCTCCTGTGGCTTGCCTGCTTGGAGCTGAGCAGAGCACAGGGACAGGAGAAGTGCTACATCAGCTGCGGGGTGATACAGCAGCTGTTTCAATGACAGCAATCCTTTCAAAATGGAGATTAGAGCTTAATCAGCAAATAGCTAGTGACCTGGAAAGTCAGGTAATTTAGTGCTTGGCTGTAAGATGAACACTTAATTGAAACCTTATCAAGTGCTTGCAGAATTTACTCCCAGAGTTTACAAGCAGGCTCAAATGCCCTGTGAAGCAAAAGGGATTGTTGTTATCTTACTCCATCCAAACCAGATGACTTGCATTTCTGAAGAGCCATACAATCCAGATGGATATAGATGGGGTTTCCTCACACTCTTCTGCTTCCTCTTGCTGTCAGAGTTTTCAGTGATATCAAATTTGTCACAGACTAAGCACTGCAACATAAACACCAAAGCTTGACTTGAGCAATGTTCAAGTTCTTGAGACATACCAGTATCCATGCAGCTCTTCAGGTCTTGGTTAAGACATGGCTGCAGCAGAATAAAAACTTTCCGTTTATTTCTCTTCTACTACTAGAAAGGTGACCTTCAGCCTTGCGTAGCCTTCAATGCACAATCAAGCAGCAAAAAAAGCCAAAAAAAATTCTGAACCCAGTGGACATGTGCTGATAAATTACCTATTCTGTTAGGCCTATGCACTCCTGTGGACTGGCTTAGAAAACTGGTCTTGGCCCTGTGGATGCTTTCATAGATACTGCCATAATATCTCCAACTATCTTTTCCTATAGTATAACACATTAAAACCTCCAAATCAGAAAAAGTAGGAGGATAAAAATCTTGTACCATTTTTCCTGGAGCTTCAGCACAGGTTTTTGTTTGTTTGTTTGTTTTTGGTTTTTTGGGGTTTTTTGGTGTGGTTTTTTTTTTTTTTTTTTTTTTTTTGCTGCAACTATATGTGGGGGGAAAAACATTTAAAGAATAACTGAGTAAATTCTTCCTTACTTTACTGCCCATAACTCCCTTTCCTTGATGCCTTGTCAGTGTTTGACACAAGACAAATCACTTCCCAGGGAAGATGCTTTGTTTGGAAATTTTGCCAGTGTTTCTTTGCTGATCAGCAAGCAAGGCTTCAGAAAGATGAATACAAAAATCACCAACTGTTATCCAAACCTGAAACATATGTTTATCACATGTGCTATACTCAACTAAAAGCTGAAGATGTGTTCCTTTGTTTGCTTAGCCTTGTAAGTATATAAAGAGAAATCAGCTAGCAGCTAACTGTGCCACTTTCTAAGCGATTTTATTTTTGTGTGTGTTCATGCACTGATAAGAGTCCTGAATTTAATTTTTAATTGACTTTGGGAATGAATAAGAAATGTTCTGAATTATCCCCTAGGGTAGCAGCACTTCCCTGTGGAATAGAGCCCTGTCATTGGCGCTGTCAACCAGAAATGCCAAATATCAACTAACAGAAATGCCAGGCTTTGAAGTGGTCTTGACCAAACTAATTATAAATCAGTTCTTTCACCACTACATCATCTGAAAAGTACAAATAGGACATAACTAGGTGCTGGCTGCCAAATGGAGATCAGTAGTGATGGAGGGGAACACTGAGCAGGCAGGAAAGTAGTGGGTGCTGTGCCCTGCAGAGTGGGCAGAGGCAGTGGGTTAAAGCAGAAGGCAGAAATCCTTGCTTGCACTTTGCTGCTGCTGACCAAGAAGATGCATTTGCTAAGTCAGGTATCAAGATGGTACTACAAGAACTGGGAACTGTTGCTCTGACTATTTTTACCCTTCTTCCAAGCAAAGAACAGCATTTGAGAAAATCGAGACTAATACTTTGAATATTTCCCCTTATAAAGACAGGAATCCATTTACAATTTAGCAATAGGCTTCAGCTGTAAAAGACTTGTTTTACACATGGCCCTGGATATATTCTCCATAATAAAACAGTATGATGAAGACAGAGCTTTAAATATCTTCCTCAGCAAGAATAGTGTAGTAATGGAGGTCTTAGCAGCAATATGGACATGAGCACCACCTGACTGAGTGAACTTGTAAGAACAACTCAGACATTAAGTTGAAAGTCAAAACAAAACCACATTTTCTCAAAGTTAATTAGTTTTAAGACATAATTAAAATCTTGTGGCCTTTCCTTATGATTCTCTCAAATGTGAATTATTGTAGTAATGGATGAGACACTACACTTGCAGCTCTTCTGAAACTTCTGCTGTTCTTGCAAAATACACAGACAATTTAGTTTACTGCACTGGATTAGAGATAAACCTGCTGATCTTAAGAAGCGACCTTCAATTTCTTTTTATAAGGAAGTCTTGGATGTCATTGGTTTGACAGCATGGCAGAGCATTTCTCTAACTCACTTGCAAATGTAAGTAAAAATGCCCTAAAAGTAAGGTGATCAACTCCAGTTTTATTCAAGGATTGTGCTCAGTGCAGCATCCAGTGCTGAATCTGCACACTACATATTGCTGCATCATCAGTGACCTTCTTCTGACTCTTGTTCCCATAGCCCACTGCAGATGCTAAGTTCTGATCAGGTACTGCTATTACTGATAAACATGCCTGTAGGCAGATAATTAAATTAAGCAAACTTGTGCTATTTCCCACACAATTTAGAACCAAGTTTTTTCAATGGAAATTTACAACTCCCAATTTAGACATTTATCTTCTATTTTCAAACTTTGGCTGATCCACCCTTCAAACCTCTCCTACACAATAAATTTTATTTTACACACAAGAAGGTAAGACATGAAGGACAGACTTGTCTGTGCTCCAGTCATCAGTGTAGCATTCACCACTAATGTGTGGTGAATGTGTTCTTCTTGTGGTTCCACACAAGAAGAACAAGAAAAGCTGCACCTCTCCCACCTGTGCTTCTCATTCCTATATGGATCTGGTGCAGCTATAGCAGTGGTTGTCACTGAGCCTAATCAGCAAAGCTGTAGTAAGGCCCAAGTGATTTGACCAAAACTCAAATAACAAAATATTGGCAGAATCACACAGAAGGTTCCCATCTACCAGATATGCTATGCTGAGATCAGCCTCATACCTCATTTTCTGTATCTCTCCAGAAAAAAATTAAAATAAATGAGCCATTAAATAATTAAGGAGAACCTCAGTGATTCGCTAAAGTTTCAAATACTGATCAAATACTGTAATGAGAAATTGATCTAAAGAAATCTACCAACAATGCATTTTGGTGAAAAGGTAGCTCATACTTACAATTATCTTCCTGCATCTACTGATACATTAGGAGGATTTTGTCATCATCCTGCTACTGACACAGCTTTGTGCTGTTTAGTATGACCATGGCATTAGTGAAGAAGTTTTGTTCAAGTTGATGATGAAACCAACAGCAATGTAGACTGTCTCTGTGTTCATTGCCTCTGGGAAACACCACTCAAATAAATTATCTCAACACAACACAAGTTAGCCAAAGTGGGCAGACATCCACAAGCCAGTGCTTTTCTCCTCTAATCTGCAACCTGTGAAGTGTCCCTGCAGCTCCTCTGGATCTGGGTGTCAAGAGCAGGGTAAGGAGTCTGGCTGCATTGCACTTCAGCTTTTCAGAAGCAAACACACACTGCAAAATCCATTGAAACTGATTCAAATAGTAGAAAATTTTTCTACACTTGGGGTGGATTTCTGAACAAGAGACAATTTACTGTACCTATAGTTGGATCTCCCTGGAAAGACTCCTTTATTGTTCCATATATTAAATCCTTGTGGGTATAGGATTTCCCTCTAAAATCCTATACATCCATTATGTCCCACATGAAACTGCATTATGAAGTTCAAAAATTATTTTACCACTACTTAAACTCCTTGCCTAAATCTCAAAATGCAAACCAGGATCATATACATGACAATTTTGTTTTAAAATTATAATTCCAAATTATTTAAGTCAATAATAAGTCTGAAAAAAAGCAGATTCTACCAGAAGTGCTCTGTGAACAGGTAGAGAACTACAATTCAATCTAGATTTTCAAGAACACTCCCTTAAAAATTTGCAAGATCCTTCATCTTGAAGCTAGCATTCATATTTCATGTTTCTTATACTGTCTTGTTATGACTGTGCAAAGGTCACAGTGTGAGAACTGCAGTATTTTTAAAAACTCTATAATTGTCTTCTACTTTTCTCCTTATTTTAGTTAATTCACTGTGTAAGGGAGCTATAAAAATGTATAAGTTCTGTCCAGATACTTTAACATGTTTATGGGACAAAAACATTTTTTATTTACTAGCTTTACTATACTTTTTTAGTGTCAGATTTGCCCCTATGTATTTATTTTCACACCATTATAAAATAAACTGAGAGGCAATCCAAACCTTGTTTAGGACAATGTTGAAAAAATGACTATGTGGCAAAAAACTTTAAAAAGAGCTTAGCTTCCTTATGATAGTACTTAAATTATGTTCAAATTAATTCTGTGCAAATTGAACCTGCAAGTTTTGTGCAGGTTTGCAGAGGATCTGCACTGAGCCTGCCTAGTCTGAATGGTGCTTTTGCCCGTGCTAAGGTATCTTCCCCTGTGGGCTGTCAGCACATGTTAGGACTGTCCCAGCTAAGCATGGTCAGCATCAGTAGGTCCAGAGATGGAAATCTTTCTTCTCAGTTTCATGCTGTGGTAGAATAACCTCTTTTTATCCCTTTCAATTTCCTTAAAAAGGCTCCTCAGACACCCCACTGTTACAAGCTCACAGATACAACCATAGCAAGAAACACTCTCCACTTCAATCCTGAATTAAGCATTGGGACCATGGTTTAACACTGGAAACTGCAAAATGAATGACTATGGGCTAAATGAGATCATCTCTGAACACAAATTGTCATACCTGAGGTTTCTGCAGTAGAAGCACATTGACTTAACCCTCTGAAATCGTGTTCCTTCCAGTTGGGAAAGCGCCCAAGGCTAGGATTGCATGAAAACATTTAAGGTTAGTTTTCTTTAGCAATCAGGAAGAATGTAGGTTTTAGTCCAGAGAAAACAGAATAATTGCTCTTCCCCATCAAAAATGATAGCATAGGGTGCCCACAGCACAGAGGACAGCATCAATAAAGTTAGCAGTGTGTGAACAAAATAGTCAGGGTATTTATCTCCAGTGACCATTACACATATCCAGCAATTCTCCTAGCTAGAACAAAGGTACTCTTTCTGTCTGCAAGTGAATGCCTCACAATAAAAATGAATTGTCAAATTAAGCTGTTGATTAATTCAGGGCTATTTCTATCCAATGATCCTGAAATAATACTATTAAAGCAGAAAAGTATTTTTTTTTCTTTTCTTAGTTGATTGTTCAATAGACTTTAAGCAAGAAATTGTTATGTTCTATCAATTTAGCCTTCAAACTCAATGTAGAATTTAGAGTCCATAAAATCCATGAGTCTTCTGTGATTATAACATGAAGATTTAGACTATTTATTTGACTAATTACCTATGTTTTTTGTGCTGAGTATGGCTCTGAAAGAGAAAAATGTACAAGAAAAATTAGAGCATTAAAGCAGTGAAAAATGCAATTTTTCATTACATTATATCCTATCCTCATTCATACATCCCTCAATTTTTCTGTGCAAATTCTATATCTAAAATATACTTCCTACCCTATTTCATTATTCTTTACCTTCAATTCCCTTTTAAAATAAACCACATTTTTTCCTAAATGAAGAGAAAGGGAAAAAACTTCCCCTCTCACCTTGTTATTTATTTTTCAACCCTGAGGAATATAAAAGTCTATTTAAACACAAAATGATACAGCACTGATTTTTATAGCCTTATACATTGTTCCTACATCAGGTAACTCCTTGTTTAGACTATCCTTGTATGGACCAGGTCTCCTGCTTCTGGATTCCAGAGCATCCAGAAGGCTGGATGATCTATGGAGTGAGACTAAATCATCACCATGAATAACTGCTAATTAACATCACTAAGTGACCTTTCTGCTGCAGGCAAGAGAAATTTCGAAAAAACAACTCTGCTTGTTTCCCAGATACCTGACTTGAATGTCCACAGAAAGATCCAGATTCAAGTTCTCTACATCTGTGCTGCTCACAAACTGCAAACTGTGCTGAGAAAACTCTTGACCCTGCTGCTCCTCATCATTCACACTTCCACTTGTTACTGTCATTCATCTCTTTTGCATTAGCAGCATCATTCCTTTTCAAACAGCAGAAATTAGAATTAGCCAAAAAATTGCATAGAAATGAGGAGATATTCCATGTCCCAGCTCCACAAAGGATTTCTACTCAAGACAACCATTAATTGTCAAAACCAGACACATAGCTGCTCAATCCTTGTCCCCTCTGTACCAGCTGCTGTGCTGACCTCAGTATTTTATGAGACATTCTGTAAGAAATGGAGATTTCTCTCTCAGGACTTTGACATTACCCAAAACAGACTAAAGAATGATAGATCTTAGAAATCTGTACAAGGCACAAAAATTATTCGGTTTCCAATAGGGTCCAAGGTCCCACAATCTCAGGTGCTAGACATCACATGCTTTTAAAAAAAACAAAATTTTCTTGGTTTTTGCTCACTATCTTTGTATGAAAGAGAAAAATTGAGCAAAAGAATGAAACTAGGGGGTACTTAATGTGCCAAGCAGGAATGAGACAAAGCTCATTTGCTCTCACTCACTCCCCTTTACTGTTAATTGCATGGACCATTTACTAAAACCTTAAATATGGTGTGCTTTATAGAAACTGATACCCATCCATTAAGGAAGATGTGACTACAATCAAAAATATTGCACCAAGCTGGGTTTGGATTTTAAACTTTTTTTGGTTGTGAATTTATTCTAAAATCAACCAGTCAGGTATCACTGTATGCTGTAAATTCCAACTACTGGAGTACTGTTGACTACAAATTAGCAGTATCTTCTGCCTCAGCCAGGCAATATTTTTGCAAGAATGAAAATGGCAGACAAGCATTATACTTGTAGTTGTACAGCACAAACCACAGCACTGGATTATCTCTAACTTTTTCAAAGATTTTCAATTATATCAATTCCTACTGACACACAGAAGATCTGCAATTTGTCTTGCATTACTCCATTTTTTGAAAGCACCTGTCTCTGAATTATTTTATCACACTTGCAGTCTGAGCTTGCTCAGCAAAATGGCAGCACTAGACCCAGGGGATTAACATTGCACCAAAGTGCTCAGCATCTAACAGTTAACAGGGTAGAATATTAGTGGTGTGTCAGGCTTTTCATATGAAGAGTAAGAAAAAATTTCTCCAGACTTTCACAAAGCATGAAATTCAACACAGAGGTGACCCTTGGCTTAGTTATTGAAGGTTGCAAGCCTGGCTTGTCCTAAATCAGCTAATAAATGTCTGCTTATGCTGAAAGGAAATGGTCTGTGTGGGAAAATGAGCATTTTATGTATACCCTTTAGAGGAAATCAATAAGTCTCTAATTTCTTTGACACAGAATTGGATGCTTAGTGCCTTAAAACTGCTATATAGAGTAAATAAACCTACCATCCTGCTCTGCATACTTCTATTTATGCACATAGCTCCCTCCACCTCCTGAGCATTAGTATTTTTAGCTTACAATTGTTAGTATGATTACATGTAAAAACATTTAAATGATGCATTCAAGTTACACTTCTAAGTGATAAACAATGATTGAAGCAACATCCTTAGTACTGTTTCCTGAGTTCTGCAATCCTCTGGTTTTGGCTTCAGAGTATATTCAGCCCATGATATTCCCCCTGATATAGCTCAATCACTAAAGTAATTAAAATAAATTATTGTAAAGCATGAAAAATTAGCTCATAATCTTCCTTCAGCTGAAGTCAGAGTAAGGTGTATACTGGACCCCAGCAGACAGACCACTTCAGGCCCTTTCCTAGGATTATGCATTAAATAGAATTCTTGTTCTTGCCCTGGAACAGCAAAATGCAGGTGACAAACCACCTCAAAGCCACAGGCATTGTAGGATGCCATGCTGTGACATCTTCCTGCCAACAACACTCCAGCAGCATTTAGTAGGCTATTGCTGATTCAAAATTTGCATTCCCGTAGCCTTGTCCAGCCCGTGGCCAGATGCTGGCAAAGCTGCTGAAACTGGACAGTGCCCAGGCTAGTTTCAAGGGCACATGAGCAAAGTATTAGTTGCTTTACTCACAGCACTTAGGACAGAAGATTTTTTTTTTTTTTTTGGACTTGATCAATTGCAATTTTACTACTTGTGTAAAGTCCTTTGCTAAAATTATTTGAATGAGAAGGCATAAAAACACTTCCACAATTTAACTGGATTTACTTATAACACTGAAACTGTAAAGACAGAATTTGTGCTCACATAATAGTTAATCAACATCAATTTTTCATTTTAAAAAGCAGCTTTAAAGTATTAACCACATCAATGAATATGCTATAAAATCACTAATCATGCATACACAAACACAGATGCCTTAAGATTTAAAATGTCATTTCTGACTTGGGAAATCTGCTCAGGCAAATTTAAAACATCTTTGTTGGAAATTCAGAGGGAGAACATTAGGTTTAGGATGGACATTATGAAGAAGTTCTTCACAGAAGGAGTAATTGGGCATTGGAATGGGCTGCCCAGAGAAGTAATGGAGTCATCACGGTGGGAGGCATTTAAGAAAAGACTGGATGTGGCACTCAGTCCTGGGATCTGGTTGACAATGTGGTGGTAGGTCACAGGTTGGACTTGATTATCTCCAAGGTCTTTTCTAACCTAATTGATTCTGTGAATGCCTATCTATCTATCTATCTATCTAATCTCTGAGAGATGGTTATTACTGTAAAAAATATAAAATTACCTTAAGTTACAGGCTGCCTAATTATATACCTTTGTTTTGTCAGCAATAGATGTGGTGTATTTTTCCCCTCTTACAGCTCAAGGGCATCACTGTAATTGTAGAAGAATAAAGACCTTCTCTCCCAGGATCTCACAGCTAGCAGGCATCACATCATGAAGGAGGAGGAATGTCAAGATAAAAAGGTCTGTGAAAGTATGGAACCCTTAGTTTCATTAAAATGCCATCAACAGGAAGTTTTGTAGCAAAATATGTACTTCCCTCTCCTGACAGGTCTACCAGCCCTGGAATGTCAACCACAGCTACCAAGCTGACCCCTCACTATGCTCAAGACAAGGAAGATGAAAATTGAAACTCTCAAATACCTTACATATATAGCCAACATTTTTCTTAATATCAGAGGATGAAAATACTGGATTTTATGAAGTCATTTAAAATATTTAGGTGTTGACATGTAATGCAACTATATCAGAAGGTTGTTGAGTTTGCAGTGTCAAGTGCCTAAAAAGTGCCAGGAATAAGGCCGCATCTGTGAAATACACTCAGCACTTCTGTGCTTATGCAACATGATAGGAGTCTTAATTTCAGACCACACAGAAAATTTTATCCTCAGTGTGCACTTAGGATGGACATTTCTATGATAAGAATCAGCTCCACCTGGCCTCTGTCCAGTCTCTGTGCACAGGAAAAGCCATACAGAAACACACACTGAAACTTCTTGAAGACAAAGGTTTGTCTCAGGATCAAAGAATTTGGGTTTTAATTTGGGGTACTCAGCTGCATACCCTCCTCTGCTTTCTACGCTGCTAAGGAAGGGACTTCAGAGGGAATGTTTCACTGTCCAAGCACCCAGCAGGCAACACTAAAGTTATGGCACTCATAGCTGCACTCAGTGACCACTGAAGCCTTATTTTGATTATATAAAATGCTATAATGTGATAAAGACATGAAAAAAATCATGCCCTTGATGTTTCACATTCAGGACCCTAAGCTAATGAGCATTTCTCCGTTTCACATCCAAAACCTCAGCTCCATATTTATGAAGTAATAAGAACAGATGACACCAAGAATGGAAATAATGTCTCCTTATATCATAGTTTGCATGAAGGATAATTATTTGCCATTTAGACATTAGTAGAATCAGTGATTGCAATAAAAATACAAATATCAGGAAATATTTGGTTTTTGTTTGGAGCCTCGTTTGGATCATAGACAGAATGAAATATTTCACATGGAAAATAAAAAGAAACCAAGATAACTCAGGGAAAACACCGTATATGAACATACGACTAAAGTCTCCAGGATCTCGCATAATACAGCCAACCAATATTCCAGCATTATTAATTCTTAAATGCTCAGCACTGCCTCCTCCCACAGTATTCAGGAAAATAAAACTAGCGGTGCTAGTATCAAAGAGTTCAATGAAGTACCCACAAAGCCATACCCAAGGTTTAAAACTGATTGACAGGCTTACAGATGTTTCTAAAAGTGCAGTTCAAAAGATGTAAGTGCTGACAGTGTGGGCTCAGAACACATTTTCCCCTGGACCCCATTCAACAAACACGACATATGCCTGAGAACAGTGAAAGAGAAACACAGCAATTGCAAGTTACTTAGCCTGGACTGCACTGCAATCAGAGCACATCAAAACTAACCAGACATCATGATATGCCCTGGAACGAACAACTGGAATTTTTAAACAGGCAGTGACAAGCTGCAACGTTATCAAAGTTACTTAGCAAATATCCTAAATATTTCTCCACACTCTGTAACAATACAATTTTGTCTTTAAAACAACTTTTATTTTAAAATAAAACTTTTCATTTTTTTAAAAATTCTTTGAGGTCCCTTACTTGTTTTAAAAACTAGAAGCCTGGAAGTTTTATTCTTTACCTTGTGTATTTGAATGTAGCTTATTTAGAATTACCTGTTAATATTTAAATTTTCACCTCCCCTATATTGTCACTCTGGGAAAACAGGCTAGCCTGGGATGGGCAGGGTACTGGCACAGGTTTCAGGAGTCCTGGGTTGAACCAAGACATATTCCTGTGTGATCTTGAGTGAGGCACTTAAATTTTTGACAATTAACAAGTTCCTGTGCAGTAATTGCCATGCTATCACATGATAGCTGAAAGCAAGTAGAAATTCCCAAATGCATGGTTTCTTTCATCACAACCTGATTCTGAAGCAAAATGTCATAAAGAAAATAAAACACCAACAAATAAACAAATAAAAACAACAACAACAAAAAAAACCCAATACCCCAAAAATCCCACCAAACCCCAGTGGATATGTGCCACATCTATCTTTCTTCTTTCTTCCCTTGTCCCTCCTGGAACTGACAGGGAGTACCTGAACCTGTCTCCCTTCTCAACTTACAAGCAGAGGTGATACCCTCTAGCAACCAACATCACACAAGGAGAATCAGGACAAGTACAGACCTATTATGCCTCCTCACTGCAACATATATTAAATTTCAATTCAAGCAGTGTATCTTAAGGTAAGGAAATGACTTAATAACACTGAAATCTGAGCTCCCACTTCTGCATTGGCATGTCACCCTTAACACCCATTGCATTGTTTCACAAAAAATTCATAGAAAGTTTTGGCTGTTGTTGCAAAGAATGGTGACAGGCACAAGTGCTGCTGAAGTATCACAATTCTGTGGTCTGAGTTAATATTTGCATAAGGCTCAAAACTTTAAGCAAAAAACAAACACCAGTATGTGAGTGGGACACAGTCTGGAGGAGCAGGTAAAGGACAGAAGGAGCAGACAGAGAAATGCTGGAGGCAGAATGGAGCACAGCTTGGAAGAGGGTCAAGGGACAGGAGGTCCAGCAAGAAGCAGAAGCACAAAGTGAAGAATTGTAAGAAATAAGATCAGACACAGAAACTGAAATATAAGAGGCGGAATTAAAACTGCAGGAAGAGAGCTACCTGAATGCTGATCTTACTGAGCTTTACAGGAAGCAACTGGATAATTTAGACCTAGATTTTGTCACAAAAGTTGTGGTATATTAACATAATGTACTAATCATAAAACAATTGAGTCATGTTTGTTTTTAGGTAAAAAAGGAAAACAAAGTTGTATGTTTCTTACATAAGAATACATATATTTTTGCAGAACTATTCCAGGTGACAATAGTGCAATGAGAAGCTGCAGTAGCATCATAGGACACTGAGTACTGATGGAAACTTGTTTGTATAACCAGAATTGTACCACAATATATTAATTAGAATAGTTCAGAATCTATTATTATTAGAAATAAAAATTAAGTAAACCTCATGAAGCATGCTGAAGTAGAAGGCTATTCAATAGTTTACCAAGGCATTTCTGAAATCCAAACTACAAATCCTACATTATAAAGGAAAATAGGGAAATTCTGTCTATGGCTCAACAGCAATTTCAGTATGATCAGTTAGAAAGAATTTCTTATGCGAAGGCTCATCTCGTGCTTATCACAAAGAGACAGAGTATAGAACGACTATTAGCAGCACTCAGCATCATTCAAAACAAAAGTAAGTCTGTGGGTAGAAACTTGACTACCCTGTATTTAATTTAAATGAGATCAGGAATTTTCACCAGTCTGGAAGAGTTCATTTAAATGGCATAGGCTAGAAAATCAGATGCTGCAGATGTTTCTCTGGGAACAAAGGACAACAAGAAATTAGAAGAGGTAATACTTTTCCTTCCCTTGAGGGCAGAGGAGCATTTAACTTAATTCATTTTCTCCTCCTCATCTAAAATAAATAATTTTTATGGCAATAACCTCAAAAACACTAAACATAAACCAAAGCAGCAATATCTGCATGAAACTGCCAAGAGGTTGAAATAACTCAGACCAGTATCACCTGCTTAATTCTTCTTTGCTGTGGTTCTTTGATCTCAGATTCCACAGCTACAACATGTATTATTTTCCTGCCAGATTAAGGAAAAGAGTATTCATGATAACAAGGCTGACATTTTACTTGACTCTTAAGTTCCAGCCCTTTTGTCCGGCCAAACCTGTCTGTTGTTGCCTTTTGTTGTCCATTTTTTTATGCATTCTTCACAATATATTGGGACTGCAGTCTCTAGGCACTGATTCAGAGCAGTGCTCTGCCTAGATGAAACTCAGTACAGGATGGTAACTAGCATGATTATAACCCTCCCCAGCCCCCCAATACAAAAGAAAGCCAAAACTAAGGAAAATATGATGGCAAATCGATATGTAAAAAGGCAAAAAAGTACATACCAGGGGAAAATAGTGGAGAGAGAGTGACACAGAGAACAAACAAGAAAATAATTGAATTGAGGCTGGGGGATAGATGAACAATATGTACAGAGGTTGTATGTCTACCAGGATACATAGGTAAATACCAATGGACTTCACAAAGCTCTGGATTTTAACAGGCATTTTACAGGGAGTGGTTTCCCAAGAAGTATTAAGCCCATTTAGAAAAAGTCTCCAGTGGTCTAATACATCATGTATAAAATATTATGCTTAATTTTCATGAAAACCAGTTTCTTCAAAGAAAATTATCAAAAATGGGAATATATCTCCTGCTGATCCAAAACAGCTAATCACCAAGCCAGTTAATCACCAGCTTTTCCATACAGCAAACTGGCTCAGAGGAGATTCTGTCTTTCTCATCTCAAGTGATTTTGTTAATTAACTTCATCATCCAAAAATGAAGAGATGCAGAAAAAATTTTCTATATTTGAAGGCCATAAGCACTATATAAAATAGGAAATTAATGTCAATACTGCAGGGGGTTCCAACAAGAACAAAAGGACAAAGGTAGAAAAGCTGTTTTGATGCAGGCTCTATTTTAATAATCTCCCAGCACTAGTGACATAAAGTCTATAGATAAATTATACAAAAGTCTACTCTTCCTAGCTGCATATTAAACAACAATAATTTTCTAAAGAAGATTAGGACATCTCTTTTAGACATATTTCCAACCACCCTCTGGAAGTGCAAACTTTTGGTATTCTACCTCTGTAGAGAGCACAAGAAACTCATCTCCCATGATCATCATCAATACCTACATAATCCTGGAATTTTAGAACTCACTTATGGCCAGAGAATGCATTCAGATGATTTATTTGTTTATCTTTTAAAAAATACTTTTCTATGGTAGTATGGGCTTTTGAGGGACCAAATAGTCCAAGATTCACAGACACCAAGCCTCCCTTTGGACAATCAGATTGCAAATGCTGAGTCTGGAAATCTCTGGATTTATGTTCAAAGTTCACCATTTGGTGGGAGCTAGTGTTCTCTCAGAGCTGAATTTGGAGGCCAGACTGCTGTCACTCTTCCTGAAGTCATAAAGGGAAACTGTTTTGAAGGATTGGTCTTGTAGCATTATTGGTATCTATATACAGGTCTTAGAAATGTGAGGCTTTTCTGAAGACATTCTCTCAGATCTGTGCTTTCCTAGAGTAAAATCCATGCAAATGTGAAGAGCTGCACACCATTATTTGGGGATCTAATTGCAGCTTTAGTGATATTCATCCTACTCAGGGTGTTTTTCATGAAGATTAAAACACTTGCATTGCCTGCTCCAGTGCCAAGATCCCATCTACTAGAATACTGAAGAACTAACCCATAACTCCTAACAAAACTGTTATTTGTCCTTTTAACAATGAGAAGTTCTCGTTTCTAAACCAATCTCACATTACCAGAATGCAAACACCTAATATTGGTCAAGTCAAAGAGGCCTAGGCTCCATTGTTACCACATTGAGACTGGATTAACATAATTGTGACTTCTGCTATGCAGGAGAAAGTTCTGTAACACACAGAGCACCTCTCACTTTATGGTCCAGTGTTTCCTATGCAGAAGTTACAGAAGAGCAAACCTGCAGAACATGAAGTGAAAGACCATTGTTTCCATGAAGCATCAGACAGATCTACACAAAGCACTTTGCACTTGTACAAAAGCAGAAAATGCAATCCCCTCCTGAGATATGACAGGCACAGGATGCAAGCACTTATTAAGAAGGCAGGATGTGCACAGGAGCCACAGAACACACGTAACAATGTCTGAAAACTAATCCTTCCCCACTGACACAGAGAAAGCACGTAGCACACACACACACCCTGCCTAGTACTTCCCCAAAGCACTAAACTTCTGACAGATTATGCAGCAGTGTTCACACACAGGATTTCCAGACATTCATAAACTGCAAAAGTAGCAACTGCACTGAAGAGAACTCACCCGTTAAAGCTGCAAAACATATAGAGACAGGTTTGTAATACCTGCAACATTAAAGCTACAAAGTCCTTGAAATCATCCTGGACAAAATCTGCAGACTAAGTGGGATAATATGTTCAGGAACACCTTTAAAGTTAGCTCTATGAAAAAGGGAGAAAGCCTAGAAGGTGCAGTCAGCTTTTGATTTTTCATGTGGGTCATTCGTGGATAAGGATGGATGAAGAAATAGCCAGGTTAAATCATAACTGATACAGCATGAAAAAAATCACCAGCCAGAATGCTGCCTGGATGACTTCAGCTCTGCAGCATGCATATCTCAGTATTACTTTCCATTCTGGGGCAGAGAGGGAAGTTGGAGCATGGCTAATTCACTGCCTGAATTCTTCAGCCAGTGATAATCTATAGCTGTCTGCATAAGTTTTGTCAGAAAGGATATGAGCAGATAGAAAGCATAAAATTACTGAAGCAGGATGGATAAATGAGTGAGCTTTCTGTAAAAAATATACCAATTCATATTCCCAATATAAATATATATTTTTGAATATTTGTGGAGTAAAAAGCTTTAAAAAACTTGCTTCTACAGACAAGTGGATGAAGACTGCATATTGATCATAATACAAGAAAAAAAAAAATGCAATGACTTCATCAGACCATTGGGTGATTTTGTCTGGCTAAGGAACAGAGCTTTTTTTTTCTTTCCCTGCAGTTGTTTTCTATGCAGTCTTCAGCCACCCTGCAAAGGAATTAACATGACACCATGCTGTGAAACAAGGAAGTACTATGCATGCATTCCCTATTAGAGCATTCACAGAATTCCCAAGAAATGAACAACACATCTACCTACTTGAATTTCATGTAATTTGGGGAATTTCACTCTTCTCTATACCTCTCAAGACTGTTACAGAGGATTGCATCTTTATTTTTCAAGCCTTTAGCCTGCAACAAGATGTGCTGGCAAGGATTTTAGATGCACAGACTTCTCTGTTGCAGTACACAGATGTTAGGTTCCAAATGCAAACATCCCATTGCAAGTTTATATAGCTTAAACTGGAAAAAATACTTCAGGATCATTTTCCTCTCTTCCTTTTCCCTCAAGGTTATTGAAAATCACATTACATTATGTGCTTTAGCTTTTAAATGTTTATTGGAAAAAACAGATATGATTATGCACTTATGTTCAAAATTAGATTTTACAAGATTATTTTACTTAAACATTATTAATTTTTGAGAGACAACCACACTTTTGATAAATTGTTGGGTAGGAATGTAGATTATTTTAGGGCATAGGAATATCTGAATTTACAATAATATTTTAAAACATAATAACTCACTGTAATTAACTGTGAGGTCTTCAGGATATTTTAAGTGCCGCATGTATTTTGCAAAACCTCTTGTTTATAGGTTTACAATAATTTCATATGGAGAAAATGATAAAAAACTCCAAGTTAAAATGGAAGCACAAAATTACTTTTTACATTTAATCAGGAAAAGCCTAAGCCTAATTCCTCCAAGGCAATATCACAACCTGCAGGTTGTGCAGTGTCTCAGGACTGCTTCTGTGTGTGTGTTACCAGGAGACCTGCATATCTTCCACAGCAAAAAGTTTCCTTGCTGCTATCATAGTGCCAGCACTCTCTGAAACTGGGAGAGAACAAACTCGGGCACCTTCATTATTGATATAGAAGAGTTAAGTAACACATAGACCAGTCATACTGCCAAAGTCTTTCTGTAGTAGACAGTGGGGAAGGCTGCTCTAGAGGTAAATGTTTTTAGGCAGTTCCTTGAGCTGCACAATTGCCAAAACTGGCCTGTTCCCTACCAGAGTAGGAGGTTTGTAGCATGCCCTCACTGCATCAGTGAGAAGGGAAACCAAGCTCAGGATCAACTGCACCAGTGGGTTTTACATGATGCCAAAACACAAGATCTGGTGGGGGAGATGACTCAGAGCACTGAGATCTGGGTTATGTGCTGGTCATTGCTTGTTCTGAGGGCAATGCAGCAGGTACCTCGCTGCACCATGATGTCCTCTACCTGCAGATCTGGGTAAGCCTCCCCCTTCTCCCAGTACCTCTTGCCTAACCTGGGCTTCCCCCTCCCCCACCACACACATACATGCTTATCAATACAACGGGACATTACACCCAAGCACAGAAAAGAAATTAAGAGTATTGAAAACAACAGCAGTGTTCTAAAGTTTTTACTCATTGGGGAGGGAAAAGGAGGCACACAGACTCAGTTCAACTAATCAGCTCATGTGAAGCAAAACTCTCTGAAATACAGGATAAATCAGGAACAAAATTGTTTTATTAAGTCACAATGTAAGCTACATTAAACCAAGAAAAAAATCCCAGACTCCAGCATATCTCTTGTTAAACCCAGAAAAGCAATGAAGAGACAGAATAAAAGCTTTTTTCTTATCCTACCTCAGTAAAACAAAAGAACACATCTCCTCTTTGCTCTGCTTGAAGTCAGACCACCCTGTGACAAGTTTGAGCCAGTGTTATATCTACCCCTTCAGTGGACCTTTGAAGATGTAGCAGTCTTTATTATTCCTGCAGTCTGTAAGGGCTATGCATAGTCAATCCACATAATGAATCCACAGCATGAAACACATTTAAGTGAAAAGAAATACTTTCGTAGTTCTCTCATACCAAAAGCAAAGAAAAACATCTATCTACCAGAAAGTGCATATTTGCTTTATTTTAAATCTCATGAAACAAACTAGAAAAGAAAAAAAAAAAAAAAAACCAAAACAACCAAAACTAAGGGCACAGTTTACTATGGTCTAATAACAACCTTTACTATTTATAAAATCAGAGCTGTTAAAATAGCTTAGAGCCAGAACAGATTTTCAGACATTTAAAAGCACTTTTTTTCTACTGCAGAGATGTAAAAGTACTTCAAAAAGCTAAAAATTTGCAACTAGAGAGGGATGATGGTAATTAGGTTACCTAGTCTGTAACTTGTCCCAGCTAGTGTGGACTTGTAAAATGCAAAAGGTCCAACTTTAAAACACCTGATGACAGAGGCTTATACAGAAAACAGTGACAGAGCCCATCTGTCCCATGCCAACAACAGCACACACCGGCTCAAACCACATGCTCACACTTGAACACTGAGGGGCTTCAGAGTTTTCCAGGTGGCTGCACAAGCAGGGGCTATCTGTGCCCTCAGTGCAAGGGTACAGACCTAGAGAAACGAGCCAGTCCCCTTTACCCAGTCTCTATTGCAGTTCCCCAGAAGCGTATCCCGTTGGTGCCACAGGCAATCGGGAGCAATGCTCAAGCCTCCCGTCTCAAGGACAAAGAGGCAGTACTCGGCTTGCAGTCAATACTTCAGAGCTCCGGGTCAGAGGAGGGAAAGAGCAAAATAAAGAGAAAACTTGTATTTGACTTAGCCGGTATCTGCTAGAAGATGCTGAAAATTATTAAGTGATTATTAACGAGATATTAAGTGAAGGTCACGAGGCTTATCTAAGACTATAGGGGGAGAAAAACAGATGGGGAAGGGGGAGGGAGAGGGAGAGAGAGCACGAGCACTGCAGCAAAGAAGCTACGCTCAGCCAATATATGCTGGCACTTACCATAAAAATAGAAAGATCGAAAGAGAAGTAGAATAAGGATCCTTTTTATCTCTCTTCAGTAGAAAGATTCCCACATGTAGCTCTGAACACAGCTGTCCAGGGAAAAAGCAAGGTAATATGACGATACACAGAAAACACTATCACACAAACGGTAAGTCCTTTCACAGCCTTCGTAAACCTGCAAGCAGTTTGTGCCGAAAAACCAAAGGTAAGAAGTCTGAAGACGACTCCTACATAACACTGCAGCTAAACCAGGCTGCTGGATTTCCAGTCACTCACACCGCGCTGTTTCCATCCTCATCTTCTCACCATTACTTACATCCTAGAGGTGGGCTTGGGGGTGGGGATAAGAGATTTCTCCTCCGAGTGGAAAGGCTCACAGAAGCGGCATCAGCATTTGTAACCGGTCGCTGGGAGCACCCAATCGGAGGAGCTGCGGGGTGGCAGCGTGGCGGCTGCCCAAGGCAGGGCAGCCCGACGCGGCGGCCGCCGGCGCGGTCCCGCCCGCCCGGGAGCGCTGCGGGGCCCCGCAGCCCCGCGGGGATGTCCGCACCCACGGGCGGACCGAGCGCCTTCAGCGCTGCGCTGCTCTCCGGGCTGCAGCGCCCGGAAAGGCGCAGCCTTCCCTGCCTGCTGCTCTGGCAGGCTGCTCGCACGCCTCTGCAGTCCTACAGAGGCAGGAAAAGTTTGGAGGTTTGAGCATCAGCGTCATTTACCTTGTAATTTTATTACCCGGTACCATGCCTATATAAAAAAAAAAAAAATTAATCGTTGCTTCCTCCTCAAAGGTATATTTTTGAAGGAAAAATAAGTCTGTAAGAGATTGTGAATGGCCTGGTCCGAGCCAGTGCTGGTTTTAACATGACATCACAGACCCCATACAGCATCAAATCCACAGAAAATACACGAGCAAAGTTCTTCTCCCTGTGCCTGTCGAAATGAAAACTAGATTAAATGTTTTTCTACTTTCTACCATACTATTTGATGCAAAAAAAATTAAAAGAGAGAGAGAGAGAGAGAGAGGGAGAGAGAGAGGGAGAAGACTGACCTCTACTTAATTTTCAGTAATGATATCCAGGATCTGGGGAGAAATATTCCTATAGTATTTAAACCATTGAACCAAGACAACAGTAAAGTGATGCAGTCAAATGTAAAGCTGCTAAGCATTGTAATTTTCAAGGGATATTCCTGATTCTAATATACAAGTGACTGCATTTGACTATGGGGAAGAAATTATTTTGATCCAGCTCACAATGCAGTCCATAGTGGAGGAAACCTAAATACAGCATGGAAATTTGTGTTTACTTAAAGTTGACGCTCTGCCAGTAGAAAAAGTTAGATGCTTACCTTTTCAAAACATTTTTAGAACAGTCAGTCCTGAATTTTTGCTGTATCAAAAGTAATCATGAATATCATACATCTGATATTCACATTTCAAAAGATGAAAAGGCCATGTGGTAAGGGAGGGAGCATGGGGAAAACAGACATCAAAGCATTCACAGCAGTGGCACCCATATTACTTGATCAGTATCAGGTACTTGTAGATCACACCAGGTAACAACATAAGCCCATCAGGGAGAAAATAACAATATTAAAAAAAAAAGTAAATCACAGCTTCTACATCTTGAAGTAGACTAAAAATCTAAAGGTCAATTTAATACAGCTAATCTGTTCCAAAATATTTGAAAGTATAAATACAGTGCAAGAGCATACAAATTCCAGTAGCAATAACAGCAGAACACTAGGCTGTCATCCCATATTGGTCAGAAGATATTATCTTTGTGTATTTGTGTATGTTTTCTTTTCTTTCCTTTTTGTTTTTTTGGTTTTAGATTTTTTTTAATAAAAATCTTTCCCCCTCCAGTGACAGGACATTGGAAGGCCCATTACTTTCTTACATTTTATTTAGGTTTTAATTAGCTGATTTCATACTGTCGACATGACATGCATGATATTTATTCCTCCCTTTTCATAAACATAATTAGCCAAAAAACCATGAGATCTGCTCAAGAGGGAGTAAGTACAGGTGAAGGCAGATAAAAAGAGTAAATTACAAAGGAAGGCAATTACCATTTCCAACTAATGTACTAAGATATATACAGCTAATAACATATATATAGGTAACCAAAATTAAAAATATAGCCAATATAGGAGCGGACATGAGAAAAGAAGGAAGCAGCAGAAGAAACACATTTAAACTCTACAGTAAGCTTTCAAAACAGACTGCAATGCTAACACAAAGATTACTACTTGGCACCTGTGAGTGTTCCCAAGCCCAGATCCCGTGCCTGGTGTTGAGGAGGGTTATGAGAGCAACAACTTTCTGCTAACTTAATCTTGCCTGAAAGTAACTTAGGAAAATCAGCTCTTAGTACTGCTCAACTTGAACATCTTTTAACTTTCTGAATTTTCTATTTTTATTATGCATTAAATTGAAGTGCCTTCAGTTATCAGCTTTTTAACCTCTATATTGATTTATTAAGAATTGCCAAAAATCTCTGCTTAGTTGTCATATTGGTAAATGTAGATGTTTTCTGATCTTTTCCTCTGTCACGTGGCTCCTTTGCAATTTTTCAGGACCTTTTTTTTAGCTCAATTAGAAATTTAAACAATTATTTTAAAATACTATGAAAGAAGTTATCTTTCTACTTATTCTAAAATAATTGGTGGTTTCTAATTAGAAAGTATTGAGTGAGCATTGGAATTAAGTGTTTCAGGTTATGATATCAGTTTTCCCTTTAAATACAGAACAGAAATATTTACTGAATATTTCTGCTTTTAAGATTGTCATCAGAACTCCATCAGAACTCTAACAGACCAACACATTTTGAGTTAAAGACCAACTCCTAATATACTGTTATTTCCTGTTATAAGAGAAACCTTATTTATTTTCTAGTGAATTAAACATGCAGTAATATTCATGGCTGTCAATACACCAATTTGTTTTTCTATTTTATCCTTTTTATCTTACAGTTATGAAATTAATATCATTTTATTGTTAAGACTTCATTATTTAAAATATCATTTCCTTGGAAAATATATCATTTTCTTAAATGACTTCCAGATAAATAAAAAAATCATAATTACAAAAACCTGACTTCATTTTTCAAATCTCTTAGCCATGAAACAGGAATTATCAATGTCAATTCAAGTAGAAATTTTATCACTCTTTTTCAAGAAAAGTGGGTGGTCCACAAGCTTTTGCTCATGTTGCTGCTGAATCATTTGCAATTGCATATGCGAGGTTCTGAACAACACATACATATGGAAAGGAAGCTAAAAAGTATGATGGACTTCAATAAAAATATAATAGTTCAGCAAAATCAAAATAACCAATAATAAAAAAAATCCATACAGCCATTTCTGAAGTACTAAAAATATCAAGATAGAGGAAAAGAGAATAAGTAATCATCTAGAGAGACGTCCATTTCAGCAGTGTAAGTTTAAAATCTAATGCAGGTGGGAATCAGTACAGAACTGACAAGACTGCGTGGAGAGAAACGGCTGCTGCTCACTGAGGCATTCTGGTAAGAGAGCTTCCAAGACCTTTGCTGCAACAAGTTTTTTACAAATGGAAAAAACCAAAACCCAAACAACAGACAAGCTTTACAGTGATAAAGTCAAACCCCCTGGCAGAAAAGCTGTTCATAAGAAATCTCCAAAACCTCTAAAAAACTCCCCAAACCAATGTCTCTTAGCCATCTTTTGGCTGAAAAATCAGTAATGGCCCTGTCTGCATTCCAAAGACTTTGTCTAAAAGGAATTTATCTAGGAAATAGTAGCAAGATGCTATTTAGGGATTGTTTCACTTATGGAGAATTTTCCTGAATGTCTTATATAAGAGAAATAGCTTCATTGTGGTTATCCATGTACCCACATGTGACTTATGTACCCACATGTGACTTATGTACCCACATTTGTCAAACAAAAAAACCCTAAAAACCAAAAAGATCCACATCAAAACACCTCAATATTCTACAATTTAAGAACAAAGAGACAATGAAAATATTCTCTCCACCTTTTCTCCTCCTTCATAAAGGGACAGAAAAATCAATGCCATACAGAGGTAGCCGAGTGACACAAATCATACCAAGAGCACCATTACTAGTACCAATATCTACAATATCATTTGTCTTCAACTCAGGACCTCAGAATAAGACTTTCCATAAATTAAGAAAATTATAGACAGGTAGTATTTCTTAAAGCATAAAGAACAGTTTTTGTTAAAGCAACTTCAAGGGGGCTCTAAGAAATCAATTGCTGTTTGCAGCCCAAGCCTGTAGGTATAAGTTGTAAGCACACATAGACCAACAAATGGAAGTTTTTATTTTAAATTGTTCTTCAAAAAAGGAAAAAAATACTATTCAATTATTAAATTCATAACTCCATATTAACTATATTTTGTACCATGCACCCTAACAAGAAACAAGTGTCATAACATATGAAGCAGTTAAAGCACTCTTAAAAGATTGTAATTTAATGCTACAAAATATTACTTTTATTTCTAGCTATTCCCTTAAGTAAATATATTAAACTAATAACAGCTAAACAAATTTTATGATAGCCCAAAGAATACTACCTTTGTGAAAGTTTTTAAGCACTGAACTACCAGCAGTAGTAGTGATAAAAGTTGGTGAAGATTCAGAAATAACAACAAGCCTTTAACAAAGCAGATAAAAAAGTTGGTGGAGATACAGAGATAACAGCAAGCCTTTAACAAAGCAAGTAAGAAAAGTTATATATATATATATGTATGTATGTATGTATATTCTTCACATACAGATCACGCAGATCCCTTTCAGACCGTAGACTAGAGAGGGGTTGGTAGGAGTTTTCTAGCCTGCAAGGAGACAGGCAGGTTACATCAGGTCACACAGGATGGAGGGGCTGCAATACTGAGGTCCTGAGAGGAATAAGGGGAAAGATGACATCTGGAAAGCAGGGGGCCACCTTGCAGGAACAGACAGCCCCCAGACCCCTGTAAGGACTTTCCACCCACTCTTAAAGCAGGTGTCCTAGAGCTGTGTCAGACCTTTAGTCAAATTGCAGGTAACTATATACTAGTCCTTCAACTTCTTGGAAGTAAAACATGACCTGAAGTTAATGCTGAAGCAGAGAGGGAGGACCCAGCACAGGTGAATGATTAGAGCAGCCCCAGCAGAGCATCCCTGGTAATTTGTGCCCTGTACCCAGGTGTACTGCTGGTTCAGTGACACGGTTTCATAGCTGCATCCAGACGTACTTCTAATACAACTTGTAAACTAGGTGGTGAGAGTATTTACAAACAAAGCATTAAGAATGTAGCACAGGGATATGGGGGAGAGCATTAGATGTCATGAATAGGCCACTGAGATTTGAAAGGCCTTTAGGGTCAGACACCCCAAAGTGACACATGCATGTGACAAACATTTGAGAGCTTACAATAGTAGAGAGTGTTGCTGAGCATTTAAACACTTGACATGTTCACTGCTGACCTTTAAGAGGTTTAAATAAAGAATAATTTAAAATAAAACATAATAATTAAAAATACATGATCTCTGTGAAGAGACAAAGAGTTTTATTAACTTCTGATTTGAGGTTTACCATTCCCTTATTAAAGAGTAGGAATGAATATCTTTTGAAACAATAAAAATCTAAACTGAATTAAACTGTTCCTGATATAGGAACTGGACAAGATGATTTCAAGATGCCTTCTAACCTAAATTACTCTACAACTCTAAAACACCCCACCAAACTTCAAGAAAAATCAACCAAGAGAATTTCTCAAGTAGAAACAAACAGCAGCAAAACTGTTAGTGATAACCACCAAATAATATCCACTGGTGAATATACACACATATGGACATCATAGTCAAAGAGCCCGGATTCCTTTGACAAGTGTTTCAGATAGAGTCAAGAAAAGATTTTTATACTGGGTTCTTTCTCCCAGCACAGAGAGAAGTTTCAAAAGTTGGCTGAGCAGACTCTGAAAGTGACTCCATGTGATGCTAACCTTTTAAATACCCCCACACCTACCAAGGCTGGGGTGAGTTCCCCATATCTTAGTCTCCTTTATTGAAGTTTAAAGAAGTTTTTCTTCTATAGAAAAATTTTAAGTGCATCTTACAAATAATAATGGGATTATTAAGTGATCTTTCAGAAAGTTATTTTTTAAATTAACTTTCTACCTAATTATCTGGTTCAGTATTTCAGCTCATTCAGAAGCAAAGACCATTTTCAGGCATTCAACCATTAAAATGTTGGGTATGAAACAAAAAACAAAATAACCTATATAAAATTGATTATTTATTTGAGCTTTCCAGGTTTTCATGGATTTTTAATGTAAGAAAAAGAAATTCTAGAAATGTCACCATTAATAATCCTGTTGGATCGCTACAATACCAAAAGCAAAAGGAAATGAAAATAGAAATCCTTAAGTAGTGTACATAACTGAAACTATACTTGCAAATGAATCTCTTCAGGACATATTCATAAATACTGCCAGTCACTGGCAACAGTAATTCAAAACAACCTTTTAATAACAGCTTGCATCCCCCTGTAAAATCCCTTATGAAAGGAGTTCAAAAGAACTGGGCTCCCACCAAGGAGTTAATCTTACCACATGGCACTTAGGACCTAATGCAATGGACAAAACACAATAAAATTAGTATCTACTTGTGACAAATTTTGTGTTTTGTGTGTATTTACTGATTACTATGCCTATACTGTGATGATACATAAAACCTGTGAACTAATATATACAATATTTTTAGACCCCTGTTGATTCTCCAGTGTAGAATGAGCCTAAAAATGTCAGCACAACGGTTTCTTCAGCTTGGCTGGTAAACTGAATAGAGTTTATTATAGAGTGAGTTATAGTGAGGACAAGACAAAGGTTTTCTGCAATGTGTTTACAGATTCTTCTGGTTTAGTTAAGTGAACAATCTTTATGGGACAGTATAAGCTATTTTGACTGGAGCAAACAGAAGTGCTTTATTTAATTCTTGCCTTACTAAACCCTTGTATTGATTTCCTCTCTTACTTGTTAATTTAGATGCATTTCCTTTTTTTTTAAATTGTGAAAAAAATTAAAACAATTCAATTTCAAAACTGTTTTTCAAATTTTCAAAATATATTTTTGTATGAGACACTAGTGGTCTCTCTGTAGTGTAACATTGTGCTCTGCCATCCAATTTTAACACCTATACTGGAAGCTCAGTGGGAAATTAGTAACCTCAGGACACCTAGAAGTACAGTACAATAACTCCTGCATATAACCACAGATCTGCTGCTTGACACACAGGACTAGTCTAGCAAGTTTTGGGAGATCTATCACGTGCCTAAATTTTAATCTAGGGGGGAAAAGCACCCAAAATACCAAAACTCTGGGAAATATCAGTATTTCCCAAGTGGAACACCCCAGTCTGAAAGCATGAGGAGCAAAAAAGAAAAAAGGCACTGACATTGCAACAGTTTTGCTTGAATAATATCATTCACTAGGTTTGATCTGTATTCACTGTTTTAGTTCCCATTTCTCTTCTACATACACACATATCCAAATCCCTTCTAGTGGAGAACTTATAATTTACTATTTTCTTATTATTTTCATTATAACTGCTGTTATATTTAATGTAAAAATATTTCACCCACTCTGGAGTGATTTCTCCTTTGTAGTGAAGAAAAGGAAAAAGTGCTTGCTGGCAAAATGGAAGACACTTACACATTGATGTGCCAGCCCTGGAAGACAGAAAAAGCACCAAGTCCTACACAGTTCAACAGAAAGATTCATGAAGAAAATCCACATGTAACCCAACAAGACCTTTCCTGTAAGGGCCTACAAAGAATTTCTATTGATATCTGGAATTAACATTGCTTAAGTCTTAAGCAAGAGTTGCCTGGGACCCCCATAAATGATATGCAAGGAAAGAAGATTCAAGGGACTTGAATATATCTGGTGGGAAAAGCTGTTGTGTTACTTAGAGATTTGGCAACTGCTGCTATGACATGAAACTATGACTGGATGGAAAGACTGCTGACTTAGGTGCTGATTACTCTGCTGCTAAAGCATCATGCAAGCAGCAGTGTCCAGCTGGCACTAATGATACATCACAACACTCCATCTGCAGCTCCCCATGCACGCTGTGGGGGGAATGTCCTGTGCAAAGTACAAGAGGCAAATAGGCAAGAGAAGCTAGAAAGACAAACCAAACAAACACTACTTGCTTATTGTGGTACACTCCCAGCCTCCCCAATACTACCAAAGAATGATGAATGACCAGTGAACATGGAAATATTAATTTCCATTTATTATTATGTTTTTTCAATTTAAATATTACTATCATCTGAAGTAAAACACTATTTGAAGACACTCCTGAAAGCAGCAGTAGGTTTTGTGGGCAGCCACACTCTGATTCCCTGTCATCACCTGAGAAAGGCTCTTTAAAATAAAAAAATTCTCCATATTGACTTTTTGACATGTTCCATGCTTCCTAGAGAGAGATTCAGAACAGCAATTTTCAAATGTTCCTTTGTTTCACCTCTCATTTTTCTATACAAGAGCTATTTGAGTGCTATTGTGGCCCTGAAAGAAGGAATGGTTTTGTTATTCAGATTAATCACCATTTCCACACTAAGCAAAGACCATCAGGAAGAAAGTGACTTAAGAAAATATGATCACCAGAAGTAGCTGTAGAGCAAGAGGTAATGACAAGGCAGAAAAAAGATAATTTTTCACCTACGCATATGGAACTCCAAACGAGGCTCATCAACTGGCTGAAATAATCTATGACATGAGAAAAATAAATTATTAATATCAACTTTTGCTAAAAAGCTCTTTTTTTCTTTCCTTTCACCTTCCATCCTCACATTTCTGTCACTTTGTGTTGCCTGGGGCTCAGAAAGGAAGATTTTGTTAAATTTCCATAATGCAGCAGAACCATTAATCTCATAGCCATAGCCTCAGAAAAAAAAATTGGTAAGTTTACAGGGAGTAAAATTCAGTGTACAGTTAAAATCGAAAAACAGCTTACATTTATGATTTCATATGTCCCCAGGACAATGTGGGGGTCAGGCTGTCCTGACTGCTGCCACTATAGAATGGACTGCAAGAAAGTGAGATGGGTTTTGCTCCCCTGTATCTTCCAATTTACCCTTGGTTTCCCTTTGGAGAGCTAGATCAGGTGATAAATTCCTGACTAGATGAAGCACCTCAGTTTTCTTGTCCCAGCAGGGATCTGACCAAAGCAATGACAGAACAACTCGCCATCGTCAAGTCAGGTTGGTGAGGAAGGTGGCTGGGAGACTGCCACCATGAGCAGCACCATGCTCTGCTCTTTGGCTGAGCTGGGCTTTCTGCCCCTTGCATGTGCCTGTGTCAAACAGCGTGCTTTTGTCATCTCTGTCTGAGCAGGTGGGGGAGTGAGCTGAAGGAGACTGCCATGGGTCAGCCTGCAGCTTTCATCACAGCAATGCCAGGCTCAGGCCACCTGAAGAAGCACTGCTGCTCCTTTTCCTGCACAGGCCCTCTTGCCATGCCTGCCCCCATGGCTGCTCTGCTGAGGCAGCAGCACATTCCCGAGGGGAAAGGGGCTGCAAGCCGCAAACCCCACTGACGAGATCCCAGTGGCTGTGCCAGAACAGCATAAGTGAATCCTCAGTGCAAAAATCAAATCCTCTCAACAGACCAGCATGGAAGCAAAGCAATTACAGCTTCCACACCACCCTCTTCACGACATGAGGCACCCAAGAAAGGATTGAGCTGGTTTCCACAACCTCTGCCTATGAGGACACACTAATGTCTTCCAGACAGGAAGATTTATCCCTGTAACTTGGCCTCTCATGACACCAGTCCTTAAGCTGTCCTTGCAGCTTGGCAGAAAGTAATTGGAGGGGTAATAGACATTAAGTTTGCCAGCTTCACTGGGATTCATTGTTAATAACAAGATTGAAAAGGTGAAAGCAGCACAATTTTATTCAATCAGAGCCAAAAGCTTGTTTCTGATGACAAAGTTGCAGAGGAGGACAAAAGGACCAAACCCTATTTTATAAGATGACAGAACCTTCCCAGAGCTATCACTTGAAACTCCTGAAACACCTTTTTTGCTGTAGGGGGAAAGAAATGGGACAGTGCATTCCCCTAGAGCTAAGCCCTGTGGGCATTCCAGGGGCTGCTGCATCAAACCACTTTCCTTCTGCCCAAGAAGAGCCTCCCAGCTCCCATATCTACCTTCAGCGGCAGCTTCCTGACCTTCTGTTGTTGTTCTCTGCTTTTCAACAAGCAGCAAAGCCACTCCTGGCTGCTTTTTCCTTAATAAGTAGAGCTGCCATTTCCCAAGTTTTATCCCCAGACTCTAGAATATCAAAGTGCAGGAGTGATGTCTCTCTTGGCCCTCCAGGCCCTCTGATCACAGAGTGCCATCATGCTCTCTAATACATTTCTCCAAGCTTTTGAGGTTTTTCAGTCCCCTCAGGACTATCTCACTTTTTATAAATAGCAAACCATCTGGAATATTTGTTGCATGCTTACCTTACAAATCTTTCCATTTTCAGTCTACTTTCACCCCTCCATAGAATCAACCACACTGCAGAAAAAATCCCATAGGAGACAGATCTAGCCTGTAGAGGAAGCCTTCCAGGTGTCCCTTCGACTCCAAGTTCAGAGAAATTTGTACTCGTAGTAGAGACTTTCTCAGCAGACCTACCTTCCCACACAGTGGAGTCAACCACAGAGTTTCTCAGCTGAAAATTGTTATAAAATAAATGAAGAGGCAAAAACCTTCTGAAGCTTCAAAGAGGATGTCAATCATCAGAAGACTTGAGGATTTTTAAATACATGTGCTTCTGCAGCAGCATTGCACAATGTCAGTGTTTCTCAAGAATAAGAGACTGTTAAGTCCAACCTCTTGGCAAAAAAGTTGTTGAATTAGTAAAAGGACTTTGTTTCTATTTCAATGAAGACTAAATTCTCCCATTACTTCAGCTGCCAAAGCAGTTTTTATAAAGAAAACCTTCCAGAAGACTCCAACTAACAAGTTTCCTTACAACTAGCAAAGGTGCACTCCTAGGTCATCTGCACAGACAACCAAATCCTGTCCCTGGAGTGGCATCAACCACCCTGAGCATTTGAGACTTAATTGATCAAAACATTTGAATGTCAAACCTAAGGCTCATGAAAGCACCACTAAAGCAAAAAGATTGCTTGTATGCTAAAAAATACACATTAGCGAAAATATTTTGCTAGGTCATCCATCATGGTACCAGCAGTATTTATGATTAATTAGCTTATTCCACTTGGAAAATTCAGGGCCTTTACAGAGGACTGACAAAAAGGTCTAGACCTTAAAAATATGCCTATGTTTTAATTCAGTTACCAAAGTAAAAACAAATATTTAAAGAACTTAAAGTAATGTAAATATGAATAATCAGATATTAATCTTTTCAGACTGGTTTACTAACACATTTACACTGATTAACCATTTACTTTTTCCAGAAGTGCTCTGCATAAAGATACATTAATATAAAAAACTAGCCCAGCTTACTAAACTAATGTATTTGTCACTATCATAGAAAATTCTAGATTTATTAAGCAGGCACTATTTTACCTTGAAAAAGCAAAGAATAGATTGCAAAAAATGTATGAATTTAACAAAAATCAGTGTTTTATATGTAACAAAACAAATACTATTGCATATAGAGCTGGAGGGGTTTTTTCATTTTTTAAAGACAGCCATGCCAAGGATCTGCAGAGTCAAATATTTATGTCATATAAATGTTGAAACAAAAATAATCATATTTTTAAATGAAATACCAAAATATCAAAACTGCAACTAATTGCAGTCAACTAACTGCAACTATGCAAACAATTTCTAGACACTGACATGCTTGGAGTGTTATGCATTGCTAAATTTCTTAAAAATCTAAATCAATGTAAAACAATATTAAGAAAAAATACTTCTACTAAGACCTTCAGGTCTATGCCAAGTCTCCTCAGTTGCCAAAGAAAAATTTAAACAGTATGTCTGAAAGAAAAAATAAAGCTTTTTTTTCTCTGAGCCAGACTCTCCTCCGTATATGCTGTATTTTGAGGAATTAGGAAACAAGGTTCTACAGTCTTCCACTAAAAAAAGGTTCTATCAATAAAAGTAAAAACATGTCTGATTACTCTTGAGATAGAGGTCATTAGGGCAAGGCATTCTACAAAACCTCAACAGACCCTGTCAACTTCAAAACAGTAACGTGGCAAAATCTTAGAGTACTTTCCACAGCTAAAGAAGGAAGATGAGACTTTGAACGTTCACAAGATATAGTGAATGTAGATGCAGTTCTGATCAGAAATATTTCCACCTGACCAGGAAATAATACACTAAAAAAACCTTATATTAAAAGTAGTAAAGCATAGTATTAAAACTATAGTATAAATAGTTAAGATAGAAATTAAATAAACTTTGGTAAAGGAATAATAGTTGATAATAAAAATTCCTTATTTAAAGAAAAATGTATTATCAATCACATTTATGTGTATGAACATTTAGATTTAATTTTTTTCACAGTTAGTTTTACTATTATTTTAGTATTAAGTTTCTCAAAATAAAAATGAACAGTGTTCATGATGCAAGAACATTATCACTTGCTTGTGAGTCTTAAGACAATATAATAACTGCATCTGAAAAGATGCACTGAAACTACCTGAGACCTGGATCAGGTCTCCTATATAGATAAGTCCATTAAATGAGAATTTACCACTCCTCTGAAGATGACCTTATGATGTTATTCTGAAGTGTCTCAGAAGCTGTTTTACTGAAGCTTTCATCGGTCAATCCCCAGATTTTTGTGTAAAATCATTTTTATTCAGTCATTACAGGTTCTTCTAGTTCAGCTTTCCAATATTCACTGCCTGATTCATACATTTGAGCTCAACTGAAAAATTTCAATAATATATTTTTAATAAAAGTTTTAACACAGCACAAAATTCAGGGTTGCTGAGTTATACAGGATGGTCATTCTGGATATGTGCATCAATAACTTCAGTGAGATCCTGAAACTGTGCCGGATGTCTGGATGTTTACAAATGCAGAGGCATTATTTCTGCAAATGCCTGCTTTTAGGTGCTGCCTTATTCACAGAATTTTGGACATATTCTTTGAAGCAATTGGCCTTTAAGCTTGATGCATGTCCAAAGAGTCTTGAATTCCTTTGCCATCACTTCCATTTGCATGTTCTAGCCTTACATAAAAACCTTGTTTCAGCAAAATGGATTCCTATTTTGCTGAAATAAGTATTTCTTCTGTACTTTAAAAGCAAATATTTTCAAGCTTCTTCCTTTCTATCTTCTAAAAAGTAAATTGTGGAGCAGAAGAGGATGTGAAAGAATTTTTTAAAATGTAGATTTTTGTTGTAATCAGAACTCAGTACAAAGTATTACCAGATATACAACCTCTTCATCAAAAGCCTGGTTTCCACGGTGACCAAGCACATCATCTGCTGGTTCGTTTTAGTTTTTTAAAAAAAGTTGCTTTTTAATGTCACCCATCCCCAAAATTAGGATAGCAAATAAGCTTAGAGAAATGTAATTTTTTTCCCCCTACAGTATCTAAACCAAACTGAGGACTTAGCTGCCCACACAGTAGCAGCATAATGCATCATTCTTTTTATCTAAAGCTCACTCATCCAACCCAGGTACTAGCAGCTACTCTACCCTGGCAAAAATGCTCATCAAGGAATTTTTTAAGCCATATGAATGACAGTGACAAGTAGGTGAACCACTGCTCAAGCTCAATGCCTTTAACCTAAAATTTGGTGAGCTGGATCAGGCTAGAAGCCTTCTAGTCTACTGGCTGAAGCAATAACAGCCAGAGGTCATAATTTCTACCACCTTTATAATTAAAAGTGACCACTTCTTTCCTCACCCTATGAACTGAACTACTGCATCCCCTTAGCCATGAGAGAAATCCCATTCTAACCAGACATAACAAAACAAAATTGAGTTCATGATTTTATATATATATATCAAAATAGCTGATTTTTACTTTTGCTATTTCTACTTGGCTTATACAGTCAGTTCCCCACTTGCTACTCATGGTATTCAATATAAAGAAAGACTAAAAAGCCTTGTGCCTCATTTCCCTGCCTGGGAGGAAATGCCTATCACTGGACCGGTCAGATGGTCTTGTCCCTTTCTTGTCCCTAGTCACTATGTATTTATGTAGTAATCAACATTAATATAGAATAGACACTGTCTATTTCTCACTGCAAATTTCATCCTCTATTCAGCTGCCCAGCACATTCAACATTTAATTCAATCCCACATCCTATTTTTAACAATGACTCATTTAATTTCATCCTCACCCTCTTGCAGTCTTAGTTCAAGACTATTATATAACTCAAACCAGTAAAATATACAGCTATATTTTTTTACAGTTGCAGCTTAATTGCTTATAATTTCTGCCAAAGATGCCTTTTATTTTAATGAAACATTGGATGTTTACTAATACAGGTTCTCAACAACCAGCTGTACTGATAACGAGAGATAATACTTTGTTTAACCTGCTAACTCGAAAATCACCTAGAGACATCTGAGTTCTGCTTTGACATGATAAACACTACCCTTGTGATCATGCAGAATATTTGAATAATGGCTCCACCTTTCTGTTTCTTTCTCCCTTGCCTACTATACACAGAACAGTATAGCTCAATATCTGCCTAAGGAAAAAAATAATAATAAAAACCTGTTTTCAGCAAGCCTGAGGTACAGCATGCTCTTATCTTTATGCATAGACCTGCATGAACACTCTCCCTTCTCCCACAAAATTAATCTTCAAAAATTTATTTTCACTCTTCAATATTTTCATCTTAAAAGCTGAAGTGCTTCAAGGATATGAATGACAGTATTTTTGGCAAGAGAGAAAAAGGCACCCAGGGGAAGCACTTAGAAAAATGACAAAGAAGTATGTAGGTATTTCTGCATGAGGTGTGTTTGCAAGTTTTAGTCCTGATGTGGAAAAGATTACTGGGCTTTGAGAAGTTGTCATTTGAAAAGCAGCAATTACTTCTGTAACCCCAGAGTGATGTCTGACATGCACCTCATTTTTTTTTCTATGCAGATAGTCAAGTACCCATTTCAGATTACTGCAGTTTTATTTCCAAGATAGAAGGGGAAAATGATGTAGGAAACAATGGACAAAAGGAAGCATAGACAGAGAAGAGAGAGAGTAGTCATATATTTGAATAGCAACTTTGTTTATCATAGGTTCAATTACCATATGCTGCAGTGCAAGTGAGTCTTTCCATTGATTTCAACAGAGTTTAAACAAAGTTCTGACTTGCAAGATAAAACTCAGCATTAAGGGGGCTCCAGCAGCCTGGTAATCAGGATTCAACTAGAAGGAAGTCAGTAGACTTAGGAATTCTGTCCAAGAGGTTTTTTGCCCTTTGCAATGAATGCTACTTGGTCTTCTCGACCAAAAGACATGGCTTAGGTATAAATTCCATGGCAGAACTGAAAGTAATCAGACATAAGCACTAAGGAGCAAATATTTTACTGGACAGCAGATCAACACCTGCCAAATGACCCCTCTGCTTATCTGTTATAGGAATAGACTCCCAGCTAGAAGCTGGCCATGGACCAGCTCTCTGGAGTAAGGTGATCCACTCTTCCCTTGGCCCTCAGCAGCAGCCTGCCACCTCCATGAGCATCTTCCATCCAGACTGAGAGGTACAGGCAGCACTGGCTCTCTGTGCTTTTGTCTCAGTTTGAACCTTTCTGTTTCCTAAAGGCACAAGGGAAGCAAAGCACCTCACCTCTGAGCAGGCATGGGAAACCGCAGGCAGCGTGAGAGGAAAAGCTGCATACAGGGAGCTTCCTCCAGCCATCACCTCCTCAGAGCTGAGCAGAACCAGGCTGAGGGCTAGCAGAGATGCATAGCTGGAAGCTCCTTTTCCCTGGAAATGCTATAAATGAAGAATGAAAAATAGGTAGAAAATGAGGAGCAAACTCACAGAACAAGTAGGTGGGCTGGAAGGAGAAGGAAATTAGGAAGAGATTTTCAGAGGTATACAATTAGGGGAATGACTGAAGAGGAAGAAATATAAAAACAAATGTTAAAAAATGGCAAAAAGATGGAAATACAGTAGTTGAAAGGGTAGACAGGATGGCATTTTTCAAATTGATAACTCCAGATTTTTTCTTGAACTTGATTACTCGTCTTTCAATGAGGGGAATGATGGGACACAAAGCTTGGTTACCTTAAACCAAGCTTTAAAGACAGAGGGGAAAACGAAACAAGGGCTTTACTGAAGCTATTTTACTTAGTTCATTCCATTTCAGTTATACAGCTCCTGCTCTCTGGCTCAGTCTTGTACTGCAGTGCTACACATGAACGCTTCACACTTGACATCTGAAACTCTTGACACATCCTTTCTCTTTTAAAAGATCAAGGCTTCATTATCCACAGAAAAATGAAACAGCTCATTTTAAAAAAATGGAAAAAATAAAGAAAACACATTCAATATCTGGTGGGGGTTTTGGGGTTGTTTTGTTTTTGGTTTTTTTTTCTTTGGTTCATGCTCTTTGATGTGACTATCAAAAGTGGATTTATTATATGGCTGGGGGTTTTTCATAGTTTTCTTGCTCAAGGATATATCAGTTACTTACATATAAACACTTCAAGGTTTAACTGTGTTATATTCCGAATGAGAAATAAAATAAAAAGCATTCTATTGTTAGACCCTTAATTTCTCTGGAAGTAAAGTTGGAAAAGTCCTATTTTGATTCTGTAAAGTTAACAAGCAGATACTTAAAAATAATTTTTTGTTTATCTTTTAGTAGTGTTTTGGTTATAAAATATGCAAGATAAGCTCACAGGGAAAGGCATGTCATTGACAGGAGAATGAAACAGATTGCTGTTCACAAACCCTTCTTTGATTTAAAGAACTAACTAAACATTTCCTTCTTGCACTAAGCCTTGAAGATCCTCCAGCACTAGAAGGCTGCAATTGGAAGAGTGGTATGAAGACACATCCTCAGGTAAAATGCAGCTCTTCGATTACTGATTCAAACTCCATCCTCACCCTTTTCTTCATTAACTGACTAGCTTACAAAACCAAAATATTGCCCAGAGAAAGAGTCCCCATGAAATCTGATATTCAAAATAATTCTTATTGCCCCAACAGTTCTCAATGGACAGTGCAGAAATATATTCAAGAAAAAAAAGATAAGGCAATCAAAAAGAATTGAGCTTATAAATCTAAGTCTGTGTTAGCTAAGCAGTGATGTGAGGAGGAAATCGTGTATTACAGTCAAGGGTCTGAGTTTAGGCTCACACAAAGCACCAGCTGTAAGCAAACAGGGATAATATCAGATTCCTGCTTGAACTTGTGCAATGATGTGCCAACCTCAGATCAGCAAAAAGGGCAAATATCCACATTGTAAATAAATAGGAAGGCCAGATCTTGCAGCTAGTTTCAAAATCAGCACAAAGAGAACACAGGAGAGTAAATGCACTTCCAGCTCTAAGGATGCTCTCTGAAGCCAAGTTTGAAGCACACTGGTACAACAGTTCAGGAGGCAGTTCAATGCTAGCATTGCCAGTTTTAAATGCCTTGAACCAATAGCATGATCAGTGCTGGCTGGCATTTCCAAATACATTTTTACAGGAACTACCAGCTCATTTTATTCAGGCAGATTTTGGTTTCTCATTCATAAGTGGTAAGAATAATTAGAGAAGCAGATAAATTTATCTCCATGGCACAACTCTCAGGTTCATTAAGCATCCACTTCATTGCTTTGTTGGATCAGAATCAGTAAGTTCAGCAGCTTCTAGACTTGAGCCTACAATAATGTCAGAAAAGTACAGAGGTTTCACAGATTTTATTGTCTTCCTTTTAAACATGACTATTTTAGAATGGTCTGTGCATTTAACATCAGTCGGAATTTTGAGTAAACAGTATCACACTTTGAATCATAAAAACAATTCTACTGGTAGCTGAAGTTTTGAAACTGATTAAGTGCATGCACTTAAATATTTGGAAGTATAGACTTAATGGCACTCTGTCCCAAGAGTCAGCAAGGACATTCTTTGTAAGATCCTAACTTATCATATTTATTGAATGTCGTATGCATTTCAGCCATTTCAGATATAAACTTAAACACATTTAGTCTCATTTTATTTAAAGGAAAAATGCATATGCTGCATAAAGATGACATAGCACTGGAAGAAAGGCATTCCGTAGTGCTTAGCACTTCCAAAAGTGCACTGCCCTCATTTTTGAAAAAAGTAGTGAATCATTGCCTTTCTTAACAGTGAAAGATTCTGCTGGTGGCTGAATGAAACAATTAAGAAGGATAAGCCCCCTCTCTTCATGGCCACAATAATTCATGAACTGAGGCATGATGCTTTTGCTGGCAGACAGGAGAGAAGGGTAGGAAAGGCAGGCTGTTCTCAGGGAAGTGACACAAGTTTATGTAGTTGTCAACATTGTTTCTCAGGTACAGCTGACTACAAATTTTCCAAGGAGCATTTTTTGCTAACAGTGTTTTTCCTCTTTATAAACCCCACCAGGAGCTCTCTATTAGACTGCAATGAAGTGCAGAAACCTCCCTCTCTTTCACTCCTTTCAAGATGCTGTACAGAGAACACCAAGCCAATCTCCAAAAACGGTCCATTCCTTGATACAAGCACAAAAGGAAAACAGGCAGAAAACCACAAGTAGTCAGCAACACTGTGGGCATGGCAGATTTTGTCCTGGGCATTTAAAAAGCACTGAAATGCAAGTGAGGATTCTAATCAGAGATAACAAATATGTTTTCTTTCTACTTCTCAATTTCATCATTTCATCAATCACTCTGCAACTGAAAGCCAAGCAAAACAGGTTACAACCTCAGAAATAACCATCATCCTTCTAATTCTTTCCATTCCCTCTTTCCCTCCAATATACTAAGAATGCATTAGAACTTTTTACCAAAAATCAATGCTTAACAACAAACTGCAACCTGAAGTGATCCACTGACTTTATTGCTTTAACTTGCTTGCAGTTTAATACACACCAAACTCCATGGAAATTTTGTCTGGTTGCATCCAGGCCGCTGCATATTCTGCCAAATTTCTCACAATGCCTTCAACCACAGTAAGGAGTGTCAGCACCATCTTGTGGCTTTCAACTTTTGTACAGAATCCCCAGGAGTTGGTCAGTTTATGACCTCTCCATATCAAGACTTGCAACTGGAACACATACTGTAAGAGTTAAAATGAGGAGTTGAATCTCTAGGGTCACTTTGCAGATTCCTCAGACTCTGAAGGCCGCTGTTCAGGGTAAATGGATGGATCAGATGCCTGTCCTTAAGACTCAGCTATTTCCCCAACTTTACAAATATTGGATTATTAAGTAAACAGAAACCTACTGCTTGATTTTTCTGTCTTTAAATAGCTTTTGTTTTGAGAGTCTAAACATAGTAAAATTTTTTTACTCTCTTCTCCCATATTGTTCTGGTAGTTTTTCCTCTGCTTAAGCTCCAGTAAATCTCTACTCTCATTGAAAACAAGCAGTCAGTTTAGGTAAAAATCTTCTCTCTCCCTCTGTAGCAAATACTTCGCATGAAACATCCCAAGCCTCCATTTGTTTTTTTCATAGCTGCAGCCCACTTCCAATTAGTAGCTGAATTTATCTTCCTCTACTCTTTCTTGCTGAGGATTCACAGCTTACTGGAGAAAAAGAAAAAATCCTGCCATGCACAGTAGCAAAACCTGCACCATTATTTTCCATAACTTTTCCCTTATTCTGTTCCCAAAAGCCACCCATTTCTTCCTGCCTGACATTCTGAATATCCTTTTGCAGTGATGTCTCCTACCTTAGACTCATCAGCATGTCATCAGTGCAGTCCTCCTTTCCAGGCAAAAATCCTTCATAAAAGTATTAACCTTGTTTCCAAACCAGTACAGATGAACCACTATTCATGTTCCTCCTGTTTAGCACTCCCCCTCCCAAGACTGTTGTCATGTCCCCCTCAATCATTGCCTTCTCACATTATAATTCTTCTAAGTATAGTTTTTCTTCAGGGGAACAAATAAATTCCTAGGCAGGCCAATATAACTCCTTTTACAGAATCCAGTTAACACTGGATCTACTTCCTTTGCATCTACCTTATCAAATAGATTTAACTGGAATCCTGTACCACACTAGAGAGCAGGCAACATCACAAATTATGTCTTTGTATAGGTTTTCACTGTCATCACACTATTTAAAAGTTGCACAAGACAACTGCAGAATCAAAGAATACATATAAGTATGCCCTTGCCTACAAATCAATAAATACATATAAAATATTTTTATTTTTGCCTATGTCAAATACAGCATTCACAGCAGCTGCAATATCTTGCAATGTAGTAACAAAAGGCAAAGGTTTCATGCCATGATTGCACATGCAAAATAAAATGAAGTGGTCACAGGAATTAACATAAATAAAAGAGGGGACATGAGCTGCAGTCAGACTTCCAATTGATTTGAGGAATAAACCTGGAAGATTATTTCAGGTCTACCTTATGGTTGCAAAAGTTGTGTATTATGACCATCATATTATTTTTTTCCAAAGTGTGTGTTTCTGTCTAACTGTAAGACAGGCTCAAATGCATCCCTGAGGAGGGTCCATCTTGAGTCCTCTGCATTTTCTCTGTCTCTGCTGTGAAATACAAGCTCTCCTGAAATAGCTCTGTTCTGGACATTCACACACAAGGGCCCAGGCCCAGACTAAGGAAAATAATATAACTTCCTACTTTACCTTTCAGTTGCTTTGCTGGGATTTAGCAGCCTAAATGCATTTTTGGGATTATTCCATTGAAGTAAGGATGGAGTAAGGTCCCGTAACAGTGAAGAAGGGCAAGTAAAGTAGTTCAGGTAATTACAGTCCAATCCACCAAACACCAATATTTGAAAAGAGATAGTGACAAATTAGTAAGTAAGCAACAAATTAAGCTGTCTTTAACCACACCTCAAAGAAAACAAGGTTATAACAAAGTTGACGTATTTGTCAGGAACAATTCATGGCAAATCAATATAATTGCTTTCAAAACAGCTGATCTAGCATACAAGAGGACAGGTCCCTGCAATGAGCAAACAAGAGAAATACAGTTCAGATGACGGTGCACTAATTTCAGGTCAAAGCAGTTGAATGAAACTATTCAGATTATTATTGGAAAAATGGGAATACATTTCAAAAAGGCACAGATTTCTTGTTATATCCAGTATTTTAATGAATTATGGTATTTTGTATTTCTTTAAAATTTGTAGCTGACACAAATTTGATGGGTATTGTTCAGCTCCTGACTCATTTCTACCCAGTGCAAATCTATTCATCTCAATCCAGCTGGTGTTGTCTAGCAAATCTTCTGAATATTCTGGAATATAGTGTTCAATGTAATTAAGCATTGAATAATGATCATAAGAAGAGACAAAGTTAATCAACAGGAACTCTTCATAAGGAGAGACAAAGTTAATCAACAGGAACTCTTCTTGACTCAGCTAAAAACCAATATGCAGTTATGAAATATTTACAATAATGATCTTCCTCTCTGGTACTCCCTCACAAAGTTTTCTGGTTAGAAAATGAGCAAAGAATAACTCATGCTTTGTCTCATTCTAAACAGAAGCCTGGCTTTTATTCACCAGAGCAATCCTCTCAAAACCCCATTATTTCAAATCACAACTAATACTAGAAATTTTAAAACTCCGTTCCACAGTCCATGAAATTGATTAATTCTAGCGTCTATTATACTCCTATATCCAAGGACAAAATTTGACACTACTCTGTAAATTATCTAGTGCAGTACAAGCAGTAAATTGAGACTAATGTTTCAAGTAGGAGGCAAAGCATCCACTAAAACCAGCTGCAGATTTATCTCTTTCATACTGTGTATCAGAATACACGGAGGTTTTCTACTTTATCATCTTATTTTGAACATTGAAATCCAGCTCAGACATCGTCATGCACAGTTTATTACAAGATCCCAAACATGCCCTGTTCAAATGGAAGCAGAGAGAATTTTTCCACCATCAGTAGTTAAAAAAGAATTCTTTTGAACTATAATGTGTGTGTTGAGTGCATTATATACTGGTGGTTTAGCATAGTTTGTTTTTTAAAGAATTTGCTGCTAAAATGTTATAGAGAATTTAATTGTAAATGCACAGACAAGAAGAAGCACAGTAAGCCTGTGGCATTCTTCTGCATTTCAAGTTATTGTAAATAATCTGATCAAGTAGTCTTGGAAATAAATGAGTGTGGATATAACTTTAAGATTTACCCTGCCTCATTAATCTGTCTCTAAGATACCCTCTGTCTTTTCAATAACTCCCCCATTTCAGGTGACATTGTACTCTTGCCTGAGCTTCCATAGAAGTGCTGTATGCTGCAAACAAGCTTTTCATCAATGGCAAGACAGTCCCTGAAAACTGATGTAGTTTAAAACACTTGAGGAATCTTTGCATTAGTAGTGTTTTAATGAAGCCAAGGGATAGGGTTTAACACTGGAGTTACAGATGTGACATCCAGCCTTAAGAGTAGCTGCTGACACAACACCATTCTACCCCTGAGCAGCAATGGTAGAACAACCTGGTTACATGCAGTACCCTCTACTCTGCTGCAGGATTAGATTTAAAAATTAGATTTTAAAAATCCTACAGATTATAAATTGTTTCATTGGATAAAGAAATTAAGATATTGATTATCAAGATGAAAAGTGTACCTTCTTGTGCTAGAAGTTGTACTTTGAAGCAGCAACACCACCTGCCCTGCTGAAAATGGACATTATTTGAGTGCCAACATGTACTGCCACCTGAGTGGCACCATGCTGCCATGCTGCTTTTCAGCATGACATTTTCATAAGCATCTCAGTGTGACCTCTTTAAGGACCTCGTAGCTTCTTAAATTAGGGTGAAAATTAGGGCATTTGTACTTGGCTTGCTAATATAATATCCTAATGCCATCTTTGGCTATATGAATCCATACTTTAGAACTGGGAAATTGTTCTGCAATGCCAACAGGTTCTTATCAAGTTTTACTACTGTTTTATTATACTACTACTATTTTCTTTTATTTAAAATTAAAATTTCTTCCCTTCTCCACATAACCTCTAGGTGTCAAGTGCCTCCTCACTTGTCACCTCACTGTCCCAAAACCACTTCAAATTAAAACCAGAGTTTTCACTCATCATGTGGGAAAAAAATTAAGTGTCTCACAGTATTTGTATCAGTAAAACAGATGGTGATGTAAACCAAGATGCAAATTAAGCCTACAGAATATAGTCACAGAGTTAATACAATCAAACTTCCACTGAAGAAGGAGGTGCATATTTACACAGCTCTTAACTGGAAGCGGAAAAAAGGTAAATAAATGAAAGCCATAACATTTAACCTTCCTGAAGCTGTTCAGGATTTGTCCTATTGCTCCTGCTTAGCAAGTGTCACCATCAAAGCAGATATTAGGAATGGTACTTGAAGTGCTGGAACCTGGGATTCCAGCTGCCATGAGTATCCAGACAGGTTCAGAAGATGAGCCATTAGATCCAAAAGTTCTGAAAAGGGACAAATGGGTTTTGATTTGATTTCAGCACCACCACAGAGTTTCAGGCCCATTGTTCTTTGGTAACATTCAGTAATGTCTTCATCAGTCACACTAAATTACATTAATGTACTGCAATACTTAAAATTAAAAGAGCAGTAATACAAACCACAGTAATATACATGTTTTACTATCATTTTTACTACAGATTATATTCAGCCACTGTTGCCAGCAATTATTACAATTTTAAGAACTAGATTGGCGCTAGCTATTCATACCAGCTCTAAGTATGAATAGAATATTCAGACTTTTCTGAATATTTAGACTTTTCCAGCATTATGCCTTTCAATACTGGATCTACTAATACCTCACTCTCCATATATGACATTCTTTTACCTGGCACCTAGGAAGAATCTTCTAATTCTTCACGCAGTAACACAACTTAGGCAGCAGGAATAAAAATCCTTTTACAGGGGTTCAGTTAGGAAGCATATAGATGAGAGACTCATTGATAGCCAGAAAATTTCACTGAGCTCATGACCCACTTCCTATCATCATTGTCATTAAGAACTCCCAGAGACAAATGCAATCAGACTGTGGGTCAAGTGACTTGTCCTAACATAACAACTCTTTACCAACTGTCATCTTTCGATCAGACCCTGAGACCTCCAAATCTCAGTAGGAAAGAACACCACCAATGATCAGCATGGTGCTGTTGCCTCAGACAGCTTCTGATAGCCCTTTAACAGGGTGGGAGCAGAAGTGCATTCCTATGGATCTAACTGAATGCACCTTGTACAGCCTATTTTGTGATTAGCCGGGTGGTAGCAGCATTTTGAACACAACAGACATATGAGGGCATCCTCCATCATGCAAAGTTTTATGACAGGCACAGAAGAGACTGTCCTCAAATGCCTCCATATGCTAACATGGGTGCACCCTCATCAAACAGCTGGCCTACCAGTTTTAAAGAAAACATGCACTAATGGTATTATTGCTTAATAAACCCTTATTGTGCATAAACCCTTTCATGATGTTTCTGTGATCTGATCCTTATTTAGGAGCAATCAAAGCACTCTGGCAGCAGAAACAGCTGTGTATATTGACCATGAAAATTGCTGACCAAACTAAGCTTGGACACATGAAAAACAAAGAATCACCTACCTGTGGAGTCTTGACTCAAAGTTTCTTGACTACTACTGTTGTAAGAAGGTACTGGAGTGATTGAAAGTGATGCTGGACAGGACAATGGACATGAGAAGTCATTCTGTGTAGCAAAACATTGACACATGGAAACACAGGCATCTTCAGAGACAGTGAGACCGAGGCGAGGGTTCCCATACACGCACAGATTTTTCCAGCGAAGCAGTCCTATTGCAAGAGGGCCAACAGCTTCAGAACCTGACAACAAACACCTGGAGTTAAAACCCCTGTCCTTGTATTGTACAGCTTGTAATTTTGGACAAGGAAGCTATAGTAAGGCAATACTGGTTCCTGTTTTGACCATTAAGTTTTTCTGTCCCCTGGAAAAGAATATCATATTTTGTTCTGGTCCACTATCAGCAATGTTCTTAAATGCTGGTGTAATGCTGAAAGAATACTTTCACTATGTGGCCTCCTTGTACTGACAAGATATATTTAACATGAAATAAACCTTCTAATTTCTGTATGAATTCACAGATTGTGGTCGTCTTGCTCATACCTGGAATTCTGCAGGAACTCATATATTACAATCTGTAGGTTTCTCAAGTAAAAGTGGAAATCACGTTGAATTTTATTTTTTTTTTTTTTAAATCACCTACTTGCTGTGATTTTTTTTTTTTTTTTTGGACCTCTGTAAGGTTCAGACCTCAGTGGAAAATAGGAAGTGGGAAGCAGCCATCCCACTGTAACAATGCACGTCTCTGTTCTTATGCTATGGTCCTCAGCAATTCTCTTATCCATCAATCAGTGGTTTAGGATTTCTTCTGTCTATTTCAGATTTCCTTTTTGTACTTTATGAAGATTCATATTTAATCTTACTAGAAGATGGGTATGACTGTATATCACATTGTGACATAAAACCATAGGCCTTATTATGACGTCGTACCACAAGACTGTGGAGGAGAGATACCCTGAAGAGATAAGTCTGCTGCACATGATATTACCTCTGCTGCTTCACCTACATCCTATCCTAAAATACAGAAAAAGAAAAAATATTACCTCTAACTGCAAAATAAGGGGACTTCTATATGTCTCTCCTACAAGTAGTTTCTTATTTTTTAACCCTCATGTTTGTGATACTTGCAAGACTAGGACCATCTGAATACAAAATGTCCCATCCACAAAACTGGACTTTCAAATACAGGCAAATCAAACCTGTGATGGTCACACAAGCACCCACAGGCCATTATGGCAACACTCACAACAAGACTACAAGTCTGATGTAGTCTTGGCTGCTGCATCAAGCCAGGACTGAAATACAACACAGAAACCAAGACCTTGGTCATGATTATGCAATGAATCCCTGAATTCACCTGCAGAAAACCAAGTGAGTAACAGCAGAGCAGGCCTGAATGGAGCTGGTGACTCAGAAGTGGCTCTTAAGTTCTGCAAGAGCAATATGAGAGTATCTAATGCAAGAGTCAATCCAGTTGCTCTAACTACATTTCCGTCACTTATTGTAATTAAGCATCAAACTAAGTACCTGAAGAGCAGCAGTTTTCTAATGGTAAATCCCTTAAAAGGGAACAAAAGAACAGAGATTTTTCATTAGTTGTCTCAGAAGAGGAGCCTCTAGGAGTTAGGAAATAATCCCTCTTAAATAAGTGTGTGTGCCCTCAGAGTTATTTGAGTTTCCCACTAGGCAGACAGACCCATACATCAAGGACCTTCAAGTGTGTCCACTCCAGAGAAGGAGCTCAATGTCACTGCAAAATGTTCAGTGAACTGTAGTAAAATAATGTTCAATACTAGACAGCATTGCAGTAGACATCACATTTTTTAAAAAAAGCTCCATTCTCCCTATTTTCATATTTTCTTTTATATAAAATTTTGGCTCATGGCTTTTTTAAACATAAATTGATGGATTTTCTAAGGAGTTAGCTGCCAATATATTGTTCTATTTCTCTTGCAATAATTCAGCACATTTGAGACCATCAATTTTACTGAATATGGAGCTTTGCTTGGCTAACTTAAAAGGACACCGGTTTTATTCAGCTTTCCTACTTGTAATTTGGATGTGCTTTAATACAGATATCCACAGACTAAAGACTGTGATTAACCCATAGTGCTTGACTGCTTTATCATGAAGGTTCAGGAAAATGGGAGCATTAAAATATATCTGTGTACACAGGATATGAAACTTATGGCTGCTTTTAACTGTCAATAAATTAATTAAAATATTCATAAAGATTTATGTTCAGATTTTTTAAATACCCTTGCAGTCACTCCTTTGTACAGTTTAATTTCTTATAAACATTGATTTTCACTTTTACCAATAAAAAATCATTCCACAAACTCATTTGCAAGTACATGGAATTGATAATTCCTGAGGGGAAAAAACCAAAACACAAACAACACAGATATATCACATCAAAGAGACTTCTGGTTGTCCTATTTATCTGTTCACCACTGCATTTTTTGCCTATACTAAAACCACCAGCCTAATTTTCATTTTTATCTGTAAGAGAGCATATGCTGCAGCTGTAAGCATAATACACACAGAATCTGATGCTGAAAAACTAAGCTAGACTGTAAAAAGTTCATAAATAGAGTAACTCAGCACTCTTGAGTGAATAGAAGCTATCCAAGTTTTTGATTTTGTTTAATCTCATTAGTCACATCAGTTAGGAACAGCTTTCACTGTAACCACTTCTAGTTGCCATATTAAATGTCTAATAAAAGCAACACATAAAAACACATGTATGTGTATATATCAATGACATATATATATGTACCTAGATATGAAAATGCATATAAACACACACATACCCATGAAGGCATGAAGGTGTATGTATGAGAAGTGAATGTAGTTTTAAATTCTTGAATTGCAAAGCCATAACTTCTGTTTGAAGAAAATTTTGGTTTCAACTGGGTTTTTCTTTTTTTTGGAAGGGGGGAAAAAACTCCTTGAAAATTTTCCACTCAAACCAAAAAAAGCTGCTTGAAAAAGCTGCCAGAGTTCAAAGACATGTCTTTCAAGGTAAGTGCAACACCAGGGATCATTGCAAAATGCAAGGAATGTTCACTAACCCTGCAGCAGTACAACAATGTGTTTGACAGCATGATCCATGTACAGGTTGTTTCTGCCTGTTTTTTCAACAGACAGCAAACCAGCAGCTGAACCAGAAGAATCCAAAAAAGAGACTTTTGCTGTGGTTCCATACCTTTTAAGTTGTACCAAAATTTCAATCTTATAACAGCAAAGGAAAGCAGTATATAGTTCTCAACAGAACTTCACAACATCAAGGCAGGGAAAGGGTTGCCTGAGATGTGCTGCAGGAGACTCTAGCAGCCTAATAGAATTGAAGCTGGAAACAAGAGGACAACTATGAATTCATAGACAATTTTCCAGACACAAGTTTAATGCCATTCCCAGGTGTTTGGATATACTTTGCAGAGAAACAAACACATGTACCCTCTCTTAGCAATATAGAAATTAAATTGTATACATTGGAACAATTTTTCCAAGTGAAGAGGACTGTAAGAGGCTTGATAGTCCCTCAGAACATTGCAGAGGCAATGGCCTGAAGAGTAAAGAGTAAATCTTAAAGCTTAAATCTGGCTACACTAGTCCCCCAGGTTTTCCTGTCAGGCATCCACATTTTTTATGCACTTGTTCCACTGATAGGAAGGTTTCCCTTTCTGCAGTTTTCTCTGAAGTGGTGGGTTTGCATCTCCGAGTTTTCTCTCTGCTGGATTGCTCCCAGCTTTGTTCTCTCACAGACAACACCACACTCAAAAATTCTCCCCAAAAACCTAAACTTTTATATATCCTCTTGAAGCAGTAATACTCAAAAACAATCCCCTAATGTCTTCTTACCCCATAAATGCAGTAATGCTATACAGCAAGCACGTAACTCGGTAAACTCCTGCTCCTGCCTTATAACGTAACAAGCCAAAACTGAGAGAGGTGAAAAAATTACATACCTTGCACAGTCCATGCATTTGCCCTTGCTGCAGAGTGCCAGCAGACTGCATGTTGTGACCTGTGCACCTCCAGACCTCCTCTGTTTCCTAGGCTCCTGGAATCCCCCATCCTGCTTGGATGCTTCTTTCTGCTGCTGCCCAGCCAGTGCCTCTCACCTGCGCTCCTGCTGCCTTCTGAAGCCTGTATGGCACATGCTGGCCACATGTTAGAAGTGCAGGCTTGCCATTCAAAGGCTTGGATTTTTTTTCTTTTCATTTCCCCTCCCTCCTCTTCTCTCTTCTCCCACTCCTCCAGCTAAGCCTGATCTTTACAATCAGACAAACCTTTCCTCCCCTGCAGCTGAAGTGGAGCAGGAGCTGCTGTTCTTTCACATGGCTGCTGCTCCAGTCAGGCTGCTCCATAGGGAGACAGTCTCCCTCAGGGAATTTGGAACAGAAAAAGGCACTAACACATTTACAAAACCACACATATATTTATTCACTTAACTCCTTCTTGTTGCTAAACCCTCCCTGAGCTGTGGTGGTAAAACCAGACACAGCCCTTGCATAGAGAAATGAGGCTACTGTAGGGTGGGCCAAATACATCTACACAAAAGATTGGACATTAAAAGGAAGTGTTTATATGGGGAGAAATATACACATTATAACAAAACAAATCCAAGTCCAAGCAACTTCAGTGGTAAGTTTTGCTGCTACACTTTTTGCACCTGAGATCCTGTCCCACCTCACCTGCTCCTGCTCAGAGCAGGAGGCAGAATTATCCGGGCCTGAGGTTTTACTGCAGGTCAGCAGCCAGACAGCTCCTCTCCTTCACCGATGCCTTGGGAGGCAGACTGTGACCACCTGAGTCACACACTCTGACACTTTCCTCTAAAAGCTTAAGCTGTGAGTGGCCAGCATGCAACTTGCTGGAAACTCCTGAAGGTCCCAGACTATCCCACTTAACCCCTGTAACAGTAACATGAAATGCCTCAACATGCTAGGGAGGCAAAGCAGGACACCCCTTTTCTCCCAGGGTAAAACCCCCCTAGTTGTATTAACTGCTCTTTTTAGCCCAGGGATCTGATTTTAATCAGCTCTGCAGTGCAGGGAAGGAGGGCAGAAGAGAGCCAGGACCAATCCTGGCATCAGAGCTTGCCTTGTCACCTCTTGGCTTGCTAATCTGACCTGAAATACTGCATAGGGTTATCTGCTCTGGAAAAGGCTCTCCAAATTCTCTGATCCTTCAAAGAAGTTAAAGGATTGAGATACCTCATTCCCAAATTTTGCTTCTTTTTTTTGAAATAATCTGTTCTGAATAGACCACTTTATTAATGTCTTTCCACTTAAAATATATATATATTGGGAACAGATGACGTATAGCTAACATGGCAAAAAAATTCACAGACTCAGAGTAGTTGTTACCAAATAACCCCACCCCCCCAAACTATTAAGTCTATATCAGCATTTCCTAGTCTTGCATACTTCTGGTATGTTTATAGGTATATTCAGCCAAATGGGATGACCATAATTGCTTTCAAGAAATTCTGTTCCAGCTAAGCATATTTGACATTCACACACAGCATAAAACTGAAAATGCATACGAGGGATTTTTTCAAAGTTTAAGTTAAGCAGAAAAACAGCTTTTTGCTTTTTATTATCTACATGTGCCCCGATTCAAACTTTCCAGTTTAACCACTCCTTGTCCAGGTTTCAAATACTGGTGTTAGCTGGTAGACTGGCTAACACATAACCAGATACAAAGAGCATCTTATATTAACAGGGATTTGATGTGATTTAATTATTTTACATCTTAGCAATCACTCTGTTCTTTCCCCTTTGTAGAAAGGGAATTATCCTTTAGCTGCCTCTCCTTGGAGAAGATACGCTGCCAAGGGTGAGCCAAATCTTTCCATGGCTGTTATTAATTCATATCTGGATTTGACAAGAGCTGATATTTATATAAACTTTTAGTAGAAAATAAAAACACATATATATGAAAGTATTATGTGCAATGTGTTCTCATGTTGCATCTGCTGACATATGAGTAATTTCCTTTGGTTCATGTCAAGACTATAGATACAGATCCAAGGACAGAAATTTGCACTCAACCACAGAAAAGATGCACAGCAGACCGTGTCGTACAGCAGAAGGGCATATTCTCACTGCTTAGCTTCACTTAGCTGCTTTAGGAGGTGAGCCTCCTTAAGTTTCTCCCATAAATGGAGAAGGACAAACTGGAGTAATCTGTTGCAAGGTCAAAAGTCTAGTCTGTGAATAATTCTTGATAAGAGCTTTACTCTTATTTACCATTAAGTAATGATACAGGACAAGGAAACCAGATACCTAATTTAGCTGGCTAAATTAATTTCCTGAAATAGGAAGTGTAAACCATGACCCACTGTATCCATTTTTTCATCCAGTCTCCTTCCATTTTTTTTCTGGATTAAATAAGCACTTAAGAGTTTTTTCTGGGAAGGCAATTCCACAAGTGCCTTGTCTACTTCTGTGGGAAAGAGCAGTACCAGCCCCTACTACCACCAATTGTCTTCCCCTACACAGGGGATGCATCAAGATCAGGACAGATTGCAAATCATAGGCAGATGATGGAGATCACACTGGCTCTCTACAGGTCAAGGCAAAAGTAATAAATTATTAAGGACAAGGTGTTGCTTCCACCTGTCTCACTGCAGAGCAGTGGGTAGAACTCCTGGCGGAACAAGAACACACAAAGTGCTAAAAGCCACAAGGAGTTTCCTTGTCTTCTTACCTAAGGATTTTGAGACTGCTTCCTGTGGAATAGCAGTTTTGGAAATACCTAAAAGAAAACAAGAATTACTTCTGCTCTGCTTACACACAGAAGGATCTATGTCACTAACAAAAGCCTTGATCTTCAGCTAATCACCTCAGGCTACTTATCTGTCAGATAACTTCAATTTGATTGAGAGCCCTTGCTGTGACTTTTCATGTTAGTGCAATAAAATACACTGCTATGGATGTCCACTTCATCAGTGGTGTGGTTGACAGGATGGATTTTTTTTTTTTTTTTTTTTTTGGTCATCTCTTTAGCTACACAAGATGAGGTAGGAGCACTGTAAATCACCACACCATAGCAGATGGACTGGAGAGAGTTGGAGCATACTGCATAGGAAACAGATCTAATTCACAACAATAATTTATGTTTATACTAGGGACTGCAACACCATTAAAAATCCCCACTGCAATAAAAGCCCAGGAGAACAACAACTATAAACATCTTTCCTGAAAAAGCTTGATGCAAGGCACTGAAGGCCAAACTCTAGCAGAAGGTATTCAGAGTGTGGAACCTAGGTAACTCAAGATGAGGAGTTATGAGTTGTCCCAGTAGTGCACTATAAAATTGTAAGTGAATATTAATTTAATTTTTAAAAAATACATACTGGTGACATGTATTGGCATTTTAATGAAAAGACAAGTAGCTCAAGAAGAGATTAGCTTGCTGCATTCTACAGCCTACACAGAAAGAAGTCTTTTTAGCTTAACAACTTCTCTTCATATCAATAACTGTGATATTCCAGCTGAAAAAAACATAAATAAATCCTAAAACTTTAATTTTTACTATGGAAGTGGAGAATGAAAGATCAGACTTCACAGCAGCATGAAGTTCACCCAGTCCTCTCCATTTAACCAAGTGTTCATATCTGATAAGGAGAATTCTGCTCAGAAAACAGCTTTGTTGCAAGTGCTAACAAATGGATAACACAGGGTTTGCTATAGACCTTGACAAAAAATAATTGAGAGCATCAATCACAGTCTATTTGGAAAACCTCACTGTGTATTAGATGCAAGTTACAAATGTCTCTTCCTAACTCAAACATTCAGTCAACAGGGGTGAAGACCGAGTTGCAGAGTGGCAGCTGCCTGAAATATGTAACCTAACATCATCATTCACCAAACAGGTCCTGTCCCAGGAGCCTTGGCACCATAGGTCTCACCTTTCTGAAAGTGTGCATGCTCAGAGACACAGAGGGGCTTTGAATTCCACAGCAGGGTTTCCTCATACAAGACACAAGAGACGGAAGTACAAGTTGAGCCTTTTAAAGAGAGACCTCTGCTCTGCAAGAAAAGCAGACTGAGTAAAGCAGAGAGTGGAACAAATCTTCTCCTCAGCTCTGTAACTTTTACCAATTTCCTGTCTTACACAGGCTCCACACAGACCTCCACAAGCTCCAGTCTCTGTTGCCTCCAAAGGCCCAGAAGGCTGAGGTATATCTGCCCCACCTTTGCAGATGCTGGCATTGGAATGTAGGGTAACCTTGCTCCTCTGCAAGAGGAATATACTCTGAAAGCAGTGGGCTCCATCAGGTGCCACCCAGGATTGTCAGAATAAAACGAACAAATAGGCAGCAAATGGAAAAACTTAGTTTTCATTGTCATTGGCAATGCAATCTTACTGAAAACTTCATAGACATTTGAATGGTTATGCTCCTTTCCTGAACTCACTTCTGACTTCACAGCATGTAGCCACACAAAGACTCCTAATGTTTTTATTTCTGTTTCAAAACACATACTTCTGTCCTGTTATTTCATTATTTAGCCCTTAATAACTGAATCATAAGTAGTTATCATTGTTAAAAAAAATGATTGTTTTTTAGTTTTCATAGGATTATGAGCAAAAGAACAAGTACAAAAATAGCTGCTTTCAATTTAACAAACTCTCATTTGTTGTTACTGAATTTCACTTGTTGAATTGAATGGAAAGCATAAGTTTTTACTGCATTTTATGAGGTTGCTCATTAAGGTACATTTTTGCAACTTCTTGGGCTTGAGCTTAGCTTAAGGATCCCATTAGCTTGAGTACAGCTTTAGAATTTCTGCTGTATAGGAATAAAGCATGTAGACAGAGAGCCTGAGCTTTGTTTCCTTCCAAAAAGCCTCTCAAAACACCACTACATATCTGGTCCTCTTAAAACACTGAGCTCATTTTGCTTTGAGAGACATCATTACATCTCTTTATGTCTTATACTTTATGAACTGCAGAAATCTGTGAAGATTCAGGCAATGTAACAGCACATGCCCTTGAATTTTTATTAATCTATGCAGAATCAGATTTTATAGAGAGCAGTACTTGTTCAGCTAAAACCAAATGCTTTATTGTCACAATACCACTTCAGTGTTTTTACAGACACTGCGGTATTTTCCAAAACACACATTTCTAATTTGGTTTTAAAAAATTCCTTTGTGGTTATCTGTGTGTCAAGGGAAAGGCAAACTAAGACAAACACTACCATAATTCATTATCTACTAGAACATTTGGTGGTGAGAATTTCCCAAGAAGAGCATTCACAGAGAAGTAAAAAGCTGAGCTGAGAACAAGAGTGAGCTCACCTGCAAACCTTGCTTCAGAGAGATCATACTCCAAAGGCAATGTCCCTGTCATCCAACCCACTGGCAGGCACCTAGGCACCAGGCTGTTCTTGGTCAAAATTTCTTTATTTTTGGGAGATAGATACAGCTTATTAATCTTCCCAGTGTGGCAATGCTGCCTGTCCCATTATGCAGTTGTTGTAGGTTGTAACTGGAGATTTGGGGGTGAAGAGGGAGAAGGCAAGGCCTGAACAATGCTGTTGTAGGAAATTCAGCAAAGGTTTTTGAGACCATAGGTATGACTTCATGACTGCTTAATATAATTTCCTTATTGAAGGAGGGGGAAGCAGTAAAATACCTAAATTAAGCTTATGTGATTTTTTTGTTAAGCTTTATAAAATCCTCTTAACCCAATTCTTGGAAAATCAATCACACAATGCCTTTTTGTGCAGTCACAGCAAGAGTGATACTCTCTCACAAATTACAGTTCTCCAGGCACCTGTTTCCATTAGAATGTTCACAAGAAGTTTGTTGACCAAAGTGGGAGTGACTGGCTAAGAAAATAAATATTAAAAAATGATAAATGGTGAAGCATCAGCTGTATGTTGTATGCAGCTAGTCTTTCTTCATTGATTTCTTCCCTTCACCTTTGGCATTATACTGTTAGTTTATAGCCCAAACCCAGCTGAATGACTCAAACACTGTTTGAACCTAGCTGTATCTTTCAAATCAAGCACCTATTTTTGCTTGATTTGAACAGGAGCAGTTGTGGCAGTGACATGGAGTAGAATAGCTAAATAGGAATGTACCTATGCCATTAGGATCCAATGATACAGTGTGGTCCAGAACTTGTGGAACAGAAGAGACTTTTGGTTTCATTCTACAGAACAACATACAAAATTGTAAAAAAAATTTAGAGGCAGATATTATAAGTTTAGGGAATTAGAGAAATAAATTGGTCAGCATTTCTTGTAGCTCCTGAACTCAGATCCCTTGCATGTGTCTAAGACGACATGAGCTGTAAATTTCTGAAGATTGGTTCTGCATCCTTGGGAGATGGGGAACATGTTGAAGGAATACAGGAAGGCTGCATGATTTTCTCTTGCTTCAGATAAAAAATTTCTCTCTCTGGGAACAAGATTTATATGTAATCTTTTTTCTTTCTACCTCCCTGCATGATATTAGACAACTGAGATAAGCTCACTGTTTCACAAAGAGCTACTTTACTTTCTTGTTATAAGTGCCTGACTTAAGCCCATTACCCAAATTTGCAATGCTGCTAAGTACTCCCAAGATATAAAGCCAAGTCACCTGAAATTTCAAAATTATTCAGTCCAGTATCATCACACTATCACACTACTTTGAAGTGCAAATTAATTGACTCAACTGAATGAAAATTTTAATCTCAGTGACTTTCAGTCCTGACTTTGCTTAGTTTTAAGGAGATAGGCCTCGAGAAACATTCAGGTGTTGGGATGAGATCGTGCAAATACCCATACGACAATGATTCACTGTCTTCAGCACAGGCTAGGAAATAAGGCAAGGGGCCACACACATGTACAGAGAGAATCCCCAATACTGAACAACTGCTTATGCAGGCAAAGCTGTCTTCTACAGGCTGAGCGAAACAGCATTTTGATAGAATCATAATTGATAATGGACATGTGTGTCAAAATGATAGACTCATAGAAGGGTTTGGGTTAGAAGGCACCTTAAAGACCATCTAGCTCCAATGTCCCTGTCACAGGCAGGGACAACTCCCATTAGACCAGGTAGCTCAAAGCTCCATCCAGCCTGGCAAGAACACTTCCAAATATGAGGTAACTACAACTTCTCTGAGCAACCCATACCTCACCACTCTCATAGTGAAGAGTTCCTTCCTAACATCCAGTCTAAACCTACCTTCTTCCAGTTCAAGATCATTACCCCACCTGTCTGAGTACATCTTCACAGGAGAGGCGCTCAAGCCCTCTGATTATCTTTGTGGCCCTCCTTTGGACTTGTTCCAGCAGGTCCATGTCCTTCCTATGCTGAGGCCCCAGAGCTGCACAGGACTCCAAGTATGCCAGTCAAACAGTTGCACTTACCCACCTGAATTACAGCTTTCTCTAAACTGTGAATGTTTGACTTCACAGACCTAATATGTTACTTTTACACACCAGTGTAAATGGACTGTGACATGAGGACCCAAGTCTTGGGGAAACTCATAGGGTTTTAAGAAGAAAATCACAAAGAAATGTCTCAATATTTTTCATTAAACAATTAAACCCATCCATAATCTAGCAGACATTCTTATGGCCATTGTCATGTAAATCACTAAAAATGCTTCTTCAGCAATATATTTGTAAATAATTTGACCTAGCAAAATATCCTACTACAGCTAAGAGTGTTTTAAAATCCTGACTATACAACTGTGCAATCAGAAAAACCTCCCAAATCTAATGTATTATACAGAAGCTTAATTCCAGGGCTATAGATATAGATACCAGACACAGATATTTAGTTTGATTTTTAAATAAACTCGTTCTGCTGCTCTTTTTTTTTTTGGATGCAGCAATTTAATGGTACTTCAAGGGTCAATGCTGCAATGTGTACACAATAAAAGCAATTTATTATAGTTTTATTTCACAGGTGTCTATACAGCAGCGTATTCAGCAAAAAGAAAAAAAAAGCTGTGAAGCAGCATATTGTTCATCAGGATGACACATCACAGTAATTATTTCTGTTCTTCTGGGAATATAGGTTCTGCTACAAGGCATTTTTTGTTACAGCAGCAGTGCTCCAGAAAAGTAAATAATAATAATAATGCTTATATAAAAGTTCAGTAAATTAGAAGATTCTCAACCTGAATTTCAACAATTACTTTTATTTTAAAACGCAAGAGGTAAAGTATATACTTTTACTGTAAAGATGCATGTAACTGACTTTAACATGAGGTTCTTACGAGGTGCCCTGAGTATTTTGACGAACACTAATGTATTCCACTTTTCCTGAGTGAATATCCTAACAGGGTGTTTGAGGAAGCATGCAAGTTTGGCTTTGTTTAGTAGGACGTCAGCTTTGCACAGTACTATCTGACTCAGCACTAAAGGCCAATTTTACATCAAAGTTCTATGCTGCAATCTTACCTTCTAAAACCTCTTAGCACAACAAATCTGTCAATACTTTCTGCCTAGCTACATTCTTTGGAGAAATGGCCAGCTGCTCCCATCCTGTAATGTTTTTCTTCCATCTGGAACAAAATACTTCACACAAAATGCCATGATAGCATTGCTTTAGATATCAGTAGCCCCCCCAAGTAGAAAGCCATTCACTGCTGGCACTCCCACCAGGTGCAACACCTGAAAGTTCATTTCTCAGTTAATGGGGATTACTGGCTAGCTAGATCTGAACTGTGAGTAGATTTCACCTCTCAAATACTTTAATGTTTTATTTTTTCTTAAAATGTCTGAAAAGTATAAGTGTTGAACTTTTTTACATTTCAGACAATTTGTTTTTCAAAACTTCTACTAGGAAAGTGATCTTCAGTCTTGGCTTTTAAAGAAAATAATGAAAAGGAGGTTTTAAATAATGTGCTTGCGTGAAATGAAAGGGTCTTATAGCATTAAATGTCTCTTGCATTACTTATTTCATGCCAAGTATGGATTTTACTAGCTAAAAGTTTTATTTGAATCAAAAAGTTTTGCCCATGTATTTCTAGAGAAGTTAAGGGGTTTACATTGTCAGAGTAGTCTCTGTAAAATTAAGACACCAGATGAACCCATAGAACTCACTCACCTAACAAACAGATTTCAGCTTCCCTGTAGGGAAAAAGAAAAGGAGCGGCATAGTTTGATGTTTAAAGTTATGGGTGTTTTAGAAGTTTTTTAGAAGTTTTTAGAAGCTTTAAAAGGAAAACTGCCCTGAAATTTACCAGATAGATAGAGAGATATGAATAGGATATATAAAATAGGATTAGGATACTTACATGAGAAAATCTTGGACTCCTTTTGCATTTTATTGGCCTGATGTAACAGCATCTCTTAAAAAAAAAAAAAAAAAAAAAAAAGCTGCAACTAACCCCTATGCACAGCTTGGTCCTGTAGGAACAAGGATGGTAGATGCCACTTGCATGTGGTTACTAGACACAGCTGAAGTGGAAAGGTAAGTCTATGTGATTGGGCACCAGCACCAGACTGCCAGGAACTGAAGACACTTTGGAAGAGGCAGGCTTTAAAAGAGTTCTAAAAACATCCAATAGTAAAGGTGAAAAAAACAGTTCATTAGGTGGGTCCAGTGAGAACATCCAATTCTCCACTCAGCAAAACTAATTAAATTTCTGTCATTAATGGCAACAGACACAGAGATCTTTTGTTGACAAGATATAAGCAGGCAAAACATGGCACACAGGTGCTTTATATTTCAAGTAGAGCTGCAAACACAACTTTCTGGTATATCTGAAACTACTTAGCCTCATTCCTAGAGGAGCCTAGAAAAGGGTAAGATGTCCCTTCCACACAATTACACTGACAACAGGATCAGAGTAAAAATGTCTTGAACTCCAAACCAAGCAATGGATTAGACTATTGCAGCTATTTATGCCAGAGATGGAATCTACTATTTATGTGGTGGCAGAGGGAAAACATGAGCCTTCTGAAATGCATCCTCTTTCCCTCCCTGGAAAAAGATATCAGGAGAAGAAACATAAAGATGCACATAAAAAGGTGCAGTGTATGTTTATTTTAAATAAGTACTCATACAGAGGACATCAATATCACATGGAGAATTCAGTCTGATTCTTGCTCTAAATTATCTTTCCCTCACAAAAGGTAATATAAACTGAAGATTAGACTTGCTATTTGGCAGCAAACATTGCAAAAATAGTATGCATTTCCATTAGGATGTACTTTGTTACACCTTCTTGGCTCACCTCATGTTACACGACTATGCAGTTGGCAAGTACAGTTTCCACAGAAGTTGGATCATGCTTAAATACACTATTTTTACAATAAAACCAAACCAAGTCTACCCATGTGTAATTTTGGATTAGCTGATTAGGTTTTAACTGTAACAGCTTATGCATTTTTATTTCAATTTTGAACTTTAAAATTCAGTTTATTACATGACATCGTATATACCAAAGATGAAGCCATTTGCCTCATTTTCTCTGTAGGTCAGAAAAGTAGATTATTGAAGTTTCTTTACACCGAGATCTAAGAGCCTCAGTGTTTAAACTGATGCTAAAAACCTTGTAAATGGTTTAAAAGGTGCTGTGGGCTGACCCCAATCAGCAACCAAGTGCCTGTGCAGCTGCTCACTCCCCTTACCTCTCCTCCACCCCCAGCAAGATAAGGAGAGAGGAGCAACAAAAGCAAAACTCACTGGCTGGATAAAAAGTTTAATGAATGAAGAAAGATATGAAAAGTAAACCAGCAAGTGATGCAAAGGCAGTCCTTCACTACCCCCACAGAGAGACTGATGCCCAGCCAGCTGGCAAACAACCACCTTAAAAGCCACACAACCTGCACGCCCTTCTTTCTCTACCTCTTCCTTATTTTTATTGTTGAGGTGATGCCTTATGATATGGAACAACCCTTTGGCCAATTCAAGTTGGCCAGTTCCCAGCCATGTCACTCCCAATCTCCTGCCTACTCACTGTGGGGGCAGAGAAAAAGAAAGATTTGACCATGGAAGGGTTGTTCAGCAACAGCCCAAACAACACCGTGTTATCAACGTGGGTTTAGATTTTAAATCTAAGACACTGCCCCATATGGGGTACTATGAAGAAAGTTAACTCCGTCTCTTCCAGACCCATTACAGAAAGAAAATCCCAAGAAGTCAGCTATTAACCTGCATGAGATACATCATATATATCTCACCATTTGGAAGCCCAAAAATAAAAAGCAAATCATCTACTGTAAAATGCTTTCAGCATATGAAATCATGTGCCAGATTTATCAAACCAGACAGGAAAGCACTGTAGTCAATACCCTGCCTAACATTGTAGCAGTGGCTTTGACCAGCGTACATATAAAACAAGCAAGCCCAAGGCCTTCCCCAGACATACAACTCTGTATGGGATCTTGTGGGACTTATGTCCACATTATCAAAACACATCTGTTTTCCTCCTACAGTTTGGATACTGGCATCTACTGCTTACTCCCAGCAGGTTGTGAGCAGTATTGTACAGTAGATATGCATAAATAAAATCATAAATTAAATAAAATAAGCTAACAAGGTGCCCAGAAAAGCAGCTCTATGACTCTGCCACATCGCATGAGAACTCAGTTTACAATGTTTGCTTAGTCTAGTTCCAGGGGAAAAAAAAAATAAACAAAAAAGCCCCAAAAATAAAATCCCTTAACACCAGAAGCTACATATTCCATGGAACTCTTCTCCTTTTAAAAAGACTTCCCTGTTCCACCATCCAGGAGCCTCTATGGCAGTGACATCCACTCCTGCCCATAAATAGACTGGGAATGGAGGGCAGAAGTGATGGTCTATGGAAACCACCAGTGTGTCTTCAAAGACCTTCAGAGTTCCTCAGTGTCTGGAGGGACAACTGTTCATTAACCCCAAAATAACTAAACAGCACTACTCCTAAAGACAGCAGTTTTCAATCTACCATGAAGCTCATTTCTCAAGGATAAAGGTGTCGAGCATCATAGATGTTGAACCCACTGAAAGACTTCAGGAGCTGGATGTAAACAGTGCACTGTAAACAGTGTATAGCTTTCTGGCACTTTAACACGTTTAAAGGCAAATGCAGACTATATTCCTCTTTGGGAAACTACTTCTCATCTCCAGAGAGTGATAGAGGAGAGCCAGGAAAGAGGTCTCCATAAATAAAACAAGAAAGGCCACTAAAGAGTGTAAACAAAAATTAACCCGTAGCACTCAGAAAAATATTTAGCAATTCAGTCTTACATGCAAAGACCACTCCTGCAGAGCAGTAAAGTTCTGCCAGAACAGGTCAGTGCTTGCAGCTCAGAGTTGCTGCAGCAGGAGCTGTTTTGGGGCTCCAAACCAGGAGTAGGAGCTGGCGTGATGCTCCAGCCCAGTGGAAAGTGTCTCCCCTAGAACCCAGGACCATCTCTCCATGCAGCAAGAACTTTCTGGAAGGCTAGTCAGACTTGAACGTGGACCAAGCAAGGTTTTCTGCCCTGGGTTTTAAAGGTAATATTGCTCACTGGAGAGTTCTGTTCTGAATTTGAAAGGCTAAGGCACAATGAAAGTGAGCAGTCAAGGCCATGAATATCAGTGTCCAATTTAAAAAAACCAAGCTCCACTTCCAAGTGAGCTGAATCCACTTTAAGGCATATGGAGGGGGCACAATGAACACTGATAATAGCATCTGTCAAATCTAAACAGGACTAGAAAATTCTTCTCTTTCCAAAATATGTGACCTAGATTTGGGCTGTGGGATACTAGTGAACAAAACCCACAGTTTTGTTTGAGGTATTAGACATTTTACAGCTTCTGCAAAGCTCTGTTGCTTGCCACATACCTCAACGCAGATGTGCCAGAACCACCAGAGTTCTGCTGCAAAAGTGTCGGCCTTAATTCCCCTTTCCTCTCCCACATATTTGCAGCAGATCAACGATATTTGCCATTCCACAGTGCCAAACAGCAAGTAAGCTCCCTTCTAAATATATCCAGAAGTTTCTAAACCGCAAAATAAACAGATTCTTACAGTAAGTTAGGCAGCAAAAGGCAGGTTATACCTAATATTTCATATTAAATGTAGTGTTATTTTACTGTTTTTCCTTGTCCTCAGTGCAGTGTCCTCAGTAGTTACACGAGGCCCTTTTGAACAAAATAGAGACTTCCTCAGAAGGTAACAAATTAGTTTACTTTCTGGGCTTTTTAGTCCCTGTCATAACAAAATAGTGATCATCTTGCCTGCTCTTCATAAGAGGATCTTTTGATGCACTCAGAAGGTAACAAATTAGTTTACTTTCTGGGCTTTTTAGTCCCTGTCATAACAAAATAATGATCATCTTGCCTGCTCTTCGTAAGAGGATCTTTTGATGCACCAGGTGTTCCTCTGTTATATGCCTGCTCCTTTGGGAGTGGCTTCTTGGCTGTTGGGGCCAAGCTTTTGTTTGTTTGCAAGTTTTTGGTTGAATGCTGACCTTTTGTGGAAGGCTGTGCTGGCTTTTTGGTCACTGCTGCTTTGGCTGAAGTTTGAGGAAGCCGTACAACAGACAAAGGTGTGCGTTCAGCAGGTTTGGATAAAGAGGGTCCAGCCTGAGGGGTATTACTGGCATTTGGCTGCTTGCTGCCAGTTGATGACACACTTTTGCTTGTAGGTAACAATGGAGGTGATGGCTTTGATGCTTTGCTAACTGCAAGGGAAGGTGCAGAAGCAGATAGCTTTAGCTCAGAAGCAGTCTTCAAGTTCCTTGCTAGGTGAGAAGTTGTTTGTGGGGCTTTCTGAGGATGCTGAGACCCAACACCTGACCTCTGAATATAATTTTCAGCAGGTTTTGCAAGGAGCTGCTGAGAATGTGCAAACTTGGCAACAGTGCACAGATTTGTAACTGGCAGCCGAGCAGCCCTGGGAGCAGCTGAATTTGCCTTGGTTTTCGTGACAGATACAGGTTTGCATTTAGCAGGGACACACTTCTGTTTTGAAGTGGTTGTTCCAGCTGTCCCAGACAAGAGAGATGGTTGTTTTTTAGAGGGTGAGAGGGCACGATGGAGTGCTGGTGCTGGGGAGCCCTGAGGCAGGGCAAATTTCACCTTGGTAGCATCGGGGGACCGAATACGTTTGCGCAATGTTTCAGAGGGAGCAGGAGCTGTTCTTGCTCCTGCACATGAAGAACTTTTGCTTCCAGGCTGTGAAAGAGCAGAAGTTGGTGAGTTGCATGCAGGAGACTCCAGTTTCTTTGAGGCACCAGCTAATGGTTTGAAAGGAGACTGCACACCTCTTGCTGCGGACCCTTGTAATTTGGACCTGACTGTTGATGACTTGGCAGTGGAAGATGGGGTCACTAGCACTCTTGGTGATGCCAGGGCAGGGGACTGAGGACGTTTAACTAAAGCCTTCTTGGCACTGGCCCCAAGACCTAAAACAGGAGCACAAGGTTTTGATGGCTGCTTGTGAAACATATTGACAGCTGACATTGGATTCATAAGAGGAGGCTCCTGATTTCTAGCTGACAAGCTGGGGACACTGTCACTGGTGACCCCTTTCTGAAACGCCAGGATTTTTTCTTCCAGAGTTGCAAACTGAAGCACTCGGCATGGATCATATTTGAGCAGAAAACCTTGAAGAGTGTCCCAGCCTCCACCAACACGTACCATCACATGCTTGCCATGTAGCATCTGAGAATGGGGAAGAGGGGGTGACAGCAGAAGAACAAAAGAAATTCTTATCTTGTTTTAGTTTTCTTCATCTTACATTACCACCTAATGAAATTGATTACAAATAGCACTTCCTTTCTAACAGAGAAACATTTTAATACCGAAATTATGCGATAAACAAGGTTTTTGCTTCCTAATTATTTTATTAGATAGCTTCTCCTGCAGAGATAGTAATTCTGTGTCAGGAAATAAAGAAAACATCTTTACAGAAGACATTTTAACCATTCTGTAAGAATCTTGGTTTAGCATACAGAGTTCTGGGCATGGGTTTAGTTTAAATTATGGATGTCCTTGTAACACAAACTCTTATGACTGCTGACGAGAGTACTCAACTACCCCGCAAATTATAAACCCCAAGAATCCAGGTTTTGAACAAGCAACATTCTCAGGATATTCTATGGCATTATCCTTACTTATGTTGCAAGTCATTACTGGAATTTCAAAGACACCACAGATAAACATTATCTTAGTTTAGTGTGGTTGTAAAATCAATGTTTGTGGATCAAAAATCTAAAGAATGGAGTAATTACACCCATTTAGACTAAGGGATTGAATGTCAAATTGTCCCAACCTAAATAATTCTGTAATTCTAAAACAACTCCATAAAAATGAGGTATTTCACTTAAAAGCATTTCTCGCCCCAAAATAAATATAAATTTGAGTTTTAAAAAACTACTTACTCGTATGAAGAGTATTTTATCTCCCAGCCTATAACGTCCCTCCGACAAGTATTCAATTGAAAATCGATGGGAACAACTGCAGGGAGGATCTTCTGCTATATGTTTTACCTAGATATTAAATTTAAAGCATTTGTTAGATTTTGACACAAGCACAAGTTTAACCATCTACTGAGTTAGTCTTCTATTGAGATGGAAGACCCAAGAAGGAAAGAACTGAAAAAAGGGGAAAGGAAGTCCTCAAATAAAGGCTGGGTTAGAGAAGATCTGCCTCTAAGAGCCACTTAGAAATGCAACAAATTGGAAGGGTGAGACTATTGCCAAGAAGAAGAAATAGTGAGTTTTCGGAGAAAGTAAGGATCTGGTGGCTGACATTCCCAAAGAAACAGAATTTTTACATTACAACACAGAGGATTAAAACAAATGATTTTTTAAGCAGAATAGGAAAATTGTTCATAATTTCCTCTGGACCAGTTCACAGGCTGTACAAATCGTTTCCTTTTCTGCATACATGTGCATTTCCAACTGGTAGAGCTACAGAGGTTTGATTTAAAAATCTTCTTTCAAAAGACTTTCAAAGCCTACTTTAACATCTGATGAAGTCTTATGAAAAGATCAAATTGTAGAGAAACAAACATTCATTGCACTCATAGAATACTGACACCAGAAAAATTGAATGAGAACACTTCTTATACTCAAACATTTCTTATGTACAAAGAAGCAAGGAGAAGGAAGAGGGGAAAAGAAATCAATGTAGGTTATATACACTCCAAAACATATAGAATAGCATTTTATTTACATTTTCCAAACAAAATTGATAAAAAGAGATGCATACCCTTCTGTTTGAGGAGGCTCACACATATTAAATGAAAACCAGCCTGTCCTTACTAAGACAGATCATACAAGTCCCAAACTAAGAGTTTAATTTAAAGCCCATATCACACTAAGCAAGTAGCACTTACTGCCTCATGTAGCTCCCCATGGTGACAACATGACTTTGGTGTGCTAAGAGGTGATGGTGGCCCAGAGGTCATCAGCAGGGTTTCTTCTAGCTCAATTTCCTTCTCTAGTTTTACAAGTACAGGAGGTTCAACTCCATACCTCAAATACCAAAGCAGAGTGTTTAATTACTAATTTATTAAAGAAGACAAAAATAAGCTGATGATAACAAACTTGCAAAATTATAAGTGGCTTGACAGTCAAGGACATCTGAATCAATCAATCAGAGGAGTAATTGCCCTGATAATCCAAAGAGAAGGAGCACTCCGAGTTTCTAGCAGAAGCCCTTCCTAAGGTAGCCTTGGTGTTAAGCAGTGGATGCAGCAAAAATACTGCCAAAACTAGACAGTTGAGGTCACATCCAATTTAGATAGACTTATCTTAAAACTTCCAGCACCGTACTAGAAATAAATTAAGTCTACATTTAGATAATAAAGAGATACCTTTAAAACGGCTGAAAAATTTAAACCCTTGAAATTGTATTTAATGCTCAGTCAGTTCTTCCAAGAGGTACACATAAGAATTAATGTATAACTTAAACACATAGTTATAGAAAGCAGCACGGAACAGCACGTCTCCAAGGAAAGAGTCTGATAAATATTGAAAAAATATTCATATTGTATGATGGTTCTAGAAAAGCTATTCATTACTTTTTGCAAGAATTAACATCCACTGCATTACACTTAACAGCTGCAAACAACGTCCTATCTTTGTCTTAGCTTTTACTTAGTAGGATGTGTCCTTCAATTTCTTTTTGGGAGCATGTGTGGATAATGTACCTGGATACAATGCGCCCAATTTCCAGAAGACAAAGATACACTTGTCTTGGATCCTTGTGCAACACTAAAAGGGAAGAGAATAAAGAGGAGTTATAGTTCATATTTATTGCAGGAGGCCTAGGCAATTAGGTACAGCCAAGAGAAGGGAAGATGAGGTATCCATGACTATAAATTTCCATCATCCTACCCAAAGGCAAGGTACATTATCATTGACAAAGCACTACATGCCTTACAACTCTAATTTCCTATTCCATAAAGTCTTTAAACCCATCCTGGCAATCCTGAAACCACTCTTCTCTTCCTCCTAAGAGAAATATGTTTTATTATCATCTTTCTTGATGAGAATAGGAAAGAAAGATACAAGAATGCTTCCCGTTTCCTATTCCCAAATACAATAGCACAGTCTTAAAGACAAAAAGCACTTAACAACTACAAAAAGGAAAATACATCTGTTCATGCTCATGCTTACAGACACAGCTAGGTACATGCACTCTGAGGGTTACCATCCAGTGGAGGATACACTGCAAGAGCCCTAGCTCACAAGTAGATGGCTACACAGCCAGTCAGCCTGAGTGGTTTTAAACCTTGGTTAGGAAAGAACAATCTGGATGACTGTTTCCAGTGCAGTAAGCAACAGGTCTTTTCTTATCACTACTTCCAATGTTCCAGCTCTTTATTTACAGATGAAATCCAACACATTTCTGATGTTCAATTTGATATTTAAAATGCCTTCATTTTAAATGTGTTTCCTAAAGTATAATCCAAATATGAAGTCAGATTTTCTTGTTTACATCATCTACTCCAATTTCTAAGTCTGCTTTTTAAAAGATTAGATTATGAAGGGTAAATCTAGAATAGAAAGTTGGCACAGCCATAATCTAAAAGCTACTTTTAGAGGCCAATTAATCTATTTTTTAGTGTATGAATATGCATGTGCACATCTGTGTGTGCATTTACCAGTTGTAACAAAAGTGTTTCAATTTGCTTGACTCCAAAAGGGAAAAATCTGAATATATCCCTAGCAGAGATCAAGACATTTGTTTTGGCATTATGTTAAAGGGCACCCCACGATGCCTACTCTTCCTTTCCGCTGTCTGAGAAGCTTCTTGATTTCTTGATTTATTTCCTTCCCAGTCATCTACACTTTTCAGCAGGTGCTGCTATATGTACCTGATACAAAAAAGACAATTGTCAATTTATCCTTCCCCTGTTTCATTCATGAAGAATGGCTTGAAAGTCTGATGGAAAATATCAGTGGAAAGAATGTTTCACCTAGGAGGCTGCAAGTCTGCTCATTTCAACTGCCAAAAAGACTCACAGAAGATATTTATGCCACAAAGCAAGCTTGTGTCAGGAGTTAGACTTCAAAATGCTTCTTTGCAACAAGTGAAAGCCACAGCACTAGGAAATCATGTTTGTTTATCTCAGGGAAGCTAAACAGGTTCTAGTTACCTGTCCACTTGCAGGAACTAACATGTTTAAGCAATACAATTCCTACAAGGAACAAAAAAAAATAAATTATTGTAACTCAGTTCTACTCTGCATTTCCTGGCACTGAAAAAAGATACACTCACTAGTTAATCAAAATGAGACATGCAAATGATGGAGTTTTCACGACTGTTTTAAAAGATGACTTATCCAGTAGACATGCATGGGCAGTCCAGCCAGCATGTAAATAGCATTTAATAGAACAAAGACTTCAAAATACATTAGTATTATGACAATTTCATATAATTACTGAAAACAAAGATACTTCTCATTTTTTGCTAGTCTGCTGACAGGCAGATATTTTGCTTACTAAAAAAAAAGCCAGACAACAAAAAACAATTTGACTTGCCATAGAAAGTTTTGTATTAATTAATTTTTACTGACATAATAGCTAGAAGAGCATAATAGGTAGAAGAGCATTTCCTTATTTATTGTATGATAAAAGTACAATCCTCTTAACTAGCAGTCAAAACAATTTTATTCCATCAGTCTAGAAGATGCTATACAGCACCAGTTGTGCAATGGGGCAGGCATACTTATAGTTGGCAATATTTATTTTTATAACTATTTTCCTAAATGGGAAAATACAAATGGTTTACAGCAATGTTGTGTCCTGAACTAAATGTTAATTACCAACAGGCTGTTGTCACTTAAGACACAATGCCCTGATGTTGTTACCAAATTTAACCATCTTGAATGTATTATTTCGAGGGATTTTTGCAAGAATAATGGCTGTAATACCAAATAAAGGATCTTATTGTGAGCTGACTCCATGACCCTGTGGTCTTCCCACACACAGAAAGTGAAACCACATTCACAGTGGTTCTTTTTATTGCAGGAAAACATGATATTTGGTTGCACAGCTCTCAGTCCCCACTTCATCCCACACAGTAACTTTCAGAAATTTAGAAAAGCATCATGCAAGTCATATTAGTCATTGACCTGATTTTTAAAGGCTTTTACTTCAACACTGCCTTAAAATAAATAAAAGCTTGCAAGACACACACAGAATCAAGATCATAAGTTCAAAAGTCTATAACAAGGCATCTCCCTGACCTGGTAGTGATTCACACAAAGATCAAAGCAAATCTGACAAAAAGAGAGAGTTACCTAAGCCTTCAGATTCAAAGAGGTATGTCTCATCAACTCCAATGGCTCTACACCAGTTAAGAAAGTTGGCTGTATTGTCTCTGGCAAAAAAAGATCCTGATGGAGCATCCTTCTTACATGGAACTTTTCTCATAGGAAAATTCTGACAAGGGAAGAAAACAAAAAGTACATTGTACACATCAACCTTGCCAACAGATTTCAAAGCATATTTGCAAAGGAAAATACACCCTAAATTCAGAGTACAGAAACAGTTGTAACTATTTTGTGTTCAACTCACCATGTATTCCATGAGAAAAGCTACACTAATATAGAAGGCATTCTACTTTATCATTGTGAATAGTCACTGAGTGAACAATCCATAGTTCTGCAGCCTTTGTACTCCAAAGTAAGAGAGACTTGCTTGAGATTCACATTTCAGCTAAGCACTGCCTCCCAATGGAAACACTGAAGCCCATCTCCAGGTTCGGATACTTTTATGGTTGACCTGTACACACGAGTTCAGCCACCACTTTCTGGCACAAAACATACACCAATGGATATCTTATTAAAAACCCACACTGGTGTCACAGGAACAAACTCCAGACTTGATCTTCCTCTGGCAAGACTTCTACTGAAACCAAACTAAAAACCTAGAAAGGACCTTAGGATGTGACAAAAAAAGCAAGTTATTTGTTGGATGAGTTTATCCATCTATAAAGCTACTCTGTTGTTAATCAGTCTCTGGATACACTGCATACAAAACATTTCTTTGGGAAGCCTCGCTCACCTGTTTTCCCTGTAACTACTACTTAAAATTTAGCACTTCATAGATGTATTTAAAAAATCATTCTACAACTCACCCTTAAGTTGTTTGTGTTACAACATTTTTTAACTGTGTTTTGAAGAACATCAATCAATTGGCAAAGCAGTACCCCATTATCAAGTTCTTCTAGCAGTTGTTCTGCTTTGACATCCATTCCTTTAAGAAAAAGTTAAAGAAATTTCATATGAACTTAAAGACAACTCAAATAGCATTCCAGTATTAAAGACATAAAAATAGAAGAAATATATAAGTAAAATAAAATCAAATAGTAGTTTAATTATATATTAATTAGACTAACAAGATTCAGAAATACAAATTAGAATTATTAATTCTGCAATCCTTAAGAGGCAGCAGCTAATAAAACTGAAATCAAAGCATGCATTTTAATGCAATTCTCCCAGCCATTCAAACTCAAATACACCAGATCTTAATAGTACTATAGATATTACATGTCAGCACTGACTAGAGTATTGAAAGTGCTTTGAAATTCATTAGAGCGATTTACTTTTAAGCTCACCCAGCAAGCCAGACAGCCAAATGGAGAGATCTTCTTGCATGGGCACCAAAGTGGCTTCGTGCCGCACAGCTATCCATTGGTCATACAGGCACACATCTGCCAGACCTGGCCCGTGTCGCGGGGTCAGAGGACTGCGGGGGCTCAAGGGAAGCTCATCTCCAAACCACACCTGCAGAGATTTCAGTATGCTGAAGAGAGGAAGCTCTAATATTTGCAGTCAGATGACAAAAACCTGTGGCTCTGAATTAGACTGAAGAACTGTTACTCAGTGTTCACTTCCCTTTCAACAGACAGAGCAAACCAACAGAGCAACAAAGTGGTTCTGCTCTTGTTAGTAAATCCTGCATCAATATACTACTGCATGCCTAGGACTCCCTTGGATTTTAAATTACATACTTTCCTGAATACAGAATAAAGACAACATGCATTAAATGCTTTGGGTTTTTTTAAATCAGTACATTTTAAGTCATGAAATCTGCAAATTATCATATAATTTACTACATTATTAAAAATTACAGCATTAGAAGAGGAAACGTTTCCATGCAAGGACATAGCACAATTCTTGAACACAAATACTTAGCATTTCTCTTCAGAACTGTGTATCTTGTAAATGAGAGGCAACTTACACTTCAAGAAAAGGACCACACTGAAATTTTGTGAAGTAAAATTTCTGAAAACAGAATCTTTCTAGCATTCTTACCTATTTTCCTTCAGTTCAGTGTGTATGTAAAATATATTTATTATTTAAGTGATTAACTAGAATATAAGGCTATTAGAAAAACTTCTTGATCATGATGGAAATTTTTCAATAATCTCAGGCTCTGACTTCAAAACCTTCTTACCTAACAGTGCTAAGAAGTGAATGGGTCACCTATTTGATAATAACAGTGGGATGTCCTTGTAAAAGGGGCAAATTACTACTTTTCTTTAAATCAGAGGTAACTGGCAAATCTAGTATTTCATCTGCTTCAGGGTAGACTTTAGTATTAAAAAAAAAAGTATTATACATATATACAGTATTTAAACACTTCAAAAGGTATTTACCTGAACTGCATTCTGCATGGTCACCTGCTTTACATTAGTTTCTCCTCCTGGGGAATATAATAAGAGATATTTATTACAGTCTCTCATGCTTTCATGACAATTCTGAGAAAAACCCATCAGTGCTGTTTTGGAAAAATAAGCCTCATAGGGGAAGGGAAGGGGAAAGAGGAAAATATCTTAGTAGCTAAGGTTTATCTAAGGGCAGAGTACTTCAGTACTCTGCCCTTAGATAAAGGTGACGTTATTGCAGCAAAAGTAGCAAATTTGTACGCATAAACAATGCTCCAAATTTGGCAAGATTTTTAGGAGCTGTATGACATTTATTTTGCCAAAGAGTAATACACATACTTCAAACCATTCTTGGATTTAACAATTGCCTCTGATTTCTCCTTCCCAGTTATCACAAGTGTATCTCGTACATGTGTGCAGACAGATATATATGCACTCTGAGTTTACATTAGATACTTGGAAGATCATGAAAACCTTAAAACAGAGAAATCATTTTGACTAGTAAGATTTTTCTCTTACAGGATCACCGAATGGTGTGGGTTGAAAGGGATCTTAAAGATCATCAAGTTCTAGCATAGACACATGATCAATGTTTTTAGAAATCTCTGTTGGGATTGTGACTTTGCAGGCAGCATGCATGCACTAAGTTTTCAACAGAATGCTGCAAACTATTGCAATATAGTGATCTGTACAAATCCCTGGAAAAATTATCATTAAGGAAAATTTGGAGACAACCCAGTCAAAGCTTTCTCTCCTGAAGCCAACACTGTATTTTCCAGCAATGCTTTCAACCATGGGAAAATTCAGCACAAGCTTTACACTGGAATAAGGATTAGTAAGTCTTTCCCTGGAGGCTCCAGGTCTAGATGTGCAGCATTGCCAGGTTAGCTGCATGCACGTGTACAGAGAGTATTTCTCCATAATAATTTTCCAGTGGTATTTTACAATGTCAAAAATTTCCTATCTGTGTCTTGAAACCTGTTAAAAACAACTTACTTGCTCTGTTACTTAATAGCTGAGATAAAATTTCATCTTACTGATTAAACCATATTGCAGACATTATCAGACATTTTAACTCATGTGTTTTCATATAAAATTAAGTACCTTTTCTCTCCTGTCCCAGCTATTTAGGCTTTGTATGTAGATGGCATCTTCTCTCTTGCACAACCTGGAGTTCCTATGATAGAAGGCTGAATAGCCCATCATAGAAAACAAAATTCTTATAAAAATTCTCACCTTTTCGTCCTACACAGAAAGCAGAATGGTTTTTCTCCCCCCGTTCCACCACCTTAAAGCTCACAGTCTACGTGGGACTACATGTATCAGGCATTTTAAAACAACTTACCTCTACGGCTGGCAAATGAGCAACCAGTTTGGTTTCAGGTGAAGACACTTCCTTGTAGCAGGACTGCTAACTTTTCTCAGATCTTGTCAGAGACACACCAGTGATAATCTTTCCCCTTCCTTTTATTTCTAAGGAAGGAAAAAAAAAAAGAGAGACATCCTCTCCTTGATGTCATTTTTCCTCCTATGAATGAACAAGGGAAGGGAAGGGTATATACCAAGCATTACTAATGAGCATGTTATGCTTCCCACGGCTTTGTCCAGGGGAATACGTTTTCCTTTGGCATAAGAAAGCTATTGTCCTAAGAGAAGCTCAATAAGAGGCTTCATTGATTAAAAAAAATAAATAAAACAACAGCAGAACAGCCAGTAGAGAAGACAGACTCATTAAAATAAGGAGTTCCATATAGACTAACAAGAGCTCTAACATATTAACTGCCAAGGGAAAACAAAAGACAGCCTAATTCACAGGGAGCACTTAAAACATGAACAAAGCAAAATATTCACACTGCAGCTATCACAGGAATGCTCAGCATCTGCAGTTTTGTAGCATGCCTAACAAAAACTAGTCTTGCCAAAAAAAAAAAAAAAAAAAAAAAAAGAGAAGATTGAGGAAAATTGTGGCACTTGAACTTCAAGGGCCTGCTCTTCTAAAACAAGTTATTTTGTAAGCCCATATGTCAGAGCTCCCTAGAAAGTCAAAAGGCTTCAGTTATAATCAGGGCATCTGAAAAACACTTAACAAAAACCCCCTCTGATAATGTGAGCTACACTGCATGAATTTTGAGTTGAAAAGTAATACAGTAACAATTTCCCATTTTCAGATGCCAAACAGTTCAGCTCAGAGATTGCAGGGAATACAGATTAATGCAGCCTTATCACTTACTGAGAGAGGCACAGGATGAGAAGACCCAGATGTGCCACCTTCAAGTAGTCAGCCTGTAAATGTGCAGAAGGTGCTGTGGTGAAGTGAATACTGCAGTACCACGTAGTCATAACCAAATCTGACTTCTTCTAAAACCAGTTGGTTTCCCTGCATCAAAAAGCTGTACATAATGAATGAAGTAAGTATCTGATACTGAATTCTGACAGCTCCAGATAGGACTGTGTCAGTTTCTACACATGCCAGTTTTATCAACTCTCATTCAACAGGCATTTACTGTTCAGACACTGAAGTTTGTGAAAGAAAGGACCTCAGAATAAAAGTACACTGTAACACATCCCCTGCATACTTCAGACTGCGACATTCTCGTTTCCAGGCAGACCTTGATACCCTCAAGGTCCCTTGGGACAGAAGACTGAATAAGCCCATCACAGTAGAAACAATTCTTTTAATAATTCTTTCCCTTCCTCCAACTGTTTCTGGTGTGGTTTCTTCTCCATTTTCCCCTTCCTGCTTCACCCCTTAAAACAAAGAAAACACCAGAAACTTGTGAGCTTTTCCCAGCTGGGGGCAACCAGTCCAATTCCAAGCTCAGTAAGCAGAGGTCCCCCACCACCAACCCCACTTTCAGGAAGCACCTCATTTTTGCTGGCAATTCTGCTGCCAATGGCTTTGTGGGATGGAAGGAGAGGAGCTGTCACTGAGCCACACCTTACAGCTGGATCAATACAGAGACAGTGATTTACTGGGAGACAGATGGTCAGCCACAAATTATGTATCAGGAGAGGCAAGAATTGCCTTCAGCTGGTTGAGTGCCAAACCTGCAGTAAAGGACTAGAGCTATGGATCAACACCAGGTAAGAGGGATGAGAAAAACATCCCTATCTATTGACACATGGTATAGGAACAGGCATTTCTCAGCAAAGAGGGTGCAGACACACCCTGAACATGACCCACACAGTTGTGAGACCACAGTTTGCCTCTGCTCTCCACAGAGATGCCCAGCACTTTGCCCCCAGACACTCTGAGAAACAGCACAGTCAGCAAATACTAAAGCACTTTACACAAATACTTCAAGGTGTTAACACAAGCTCTTAGATACTCCATGAGATAGCCTGCTTAGGATCAGTTGTATCAGGATTTATAGATCATTCAGTGGGCCCCAACCAGCAAGACATGCTACACTAATTACAACGCATTCTGTAGCACAAGATGAACCGAGTCCAAATCCCATTTTACTTGACTGAACAGTTTACATATAAACAAATAAACAAATTCCCCCTTTCTACAGATAGCTAAAACGTTGATGAAGCAGCCATTGACCTTGCTTAAGTGGAACCTAAAGGGATTCACAGGCTCATTAAACTGCCTTCTGTTAACAGGCTCATTAAGAAAACACTAGGGTAGAAACACTTCTACATCTTCACCCTATATTTAAGATATATAACATCATCTTCTATTCCATCAACACCCGAAGGCAATCACAACAGTCTAACCCAAAGCAACTGGATTAGTTTTGACAGTACCTACTGAAACCCATGTTTATAAACACATTAAAATGAAAGAAGCTATCACATCAGTATCTATTGAAACCTACTACAGGATAGTCAAGATTTTTTTTTACAGACACATCTAGTAACATGCAAAATAAAAGGGGTAGGCACAAGAGACACCCACTGAATGGAGAGCTACTCCATCACTACAGCAATTTCAGAACCTTTTTGTTGCATTTACTGAGTCAGCAGGAGCTCTGCTTCCCTGGGGAGGCATCAGAGGCACTAAAGAGAAAGAACCAGACTAGTCAGTCCGAGGTGATGGGCTTTAAAGCGGCAACCAACTCTTTATATTAAGGCGTGCTGTCTCCTCAAAGACTGCCCTTCCACGCCTCTCCATGAAGTGCGCACAGGCAGAGGCAGTGAGCACGCTCTCCCCTACCAAATGGCAGCAAAGGCCCTGGTACACCTGTCGGAGCAGAGAAATCCACTTGAAATCAGGGAGGAGCACTTCGTCTCAACAGCTGCCATCTCCACAGGAGACATGCAGACGGCTGCCTTCCCACAGGAGCATCCAGTTTGGGCAGAGGCTGGTTAACACCAGACACGCTGCCCCAGTTACTCCCTCACATACACAAGCAAGATCTTCTCTCCCTTCCGTTTCTAACCCGCACTTCTTCCAGCAAAGTAACACAGTAGGGGAGCATTTTTCGATGCTCATTATACTGCTGGCTGGCCACAGTCAGGAGTAGTTTATTATGACTTAAATATAAAATCGCCTCTTATTCTGAAAGACTCACCCGGTAAAATTTCAAATGCACCCAGTTAGGCCTTAAAGCTCCTAAAGGAATACATGTACTTTTTCCCATGTCTTGATCTGATACTATGCCAAAGGTGACACACAGCATCCCTGGAACACGGCCAGCTTTTGGGCAAAGAAAGGAGGCAGACGCTTTTCCGCTTATTAAGCAATACGAATGAGTGTTTTAGCCAAGAGCACTGGGGCAAATTTCCTACAGAAACAGCACAGCATCCTCAAACGCCTGCGTAGGGCACAGAAGAGACTGGTTTGAGGGCGGTTATGCAAAAACTCTCCCCTCTTCCTTCCCCAGGGTAAGTTTCGAGGCACTTCCCTTCCGACGTCCATGACCGAGACGTTGGATGAACTGCTGCCGCTGGACGGGCGACCACGCCGCTCTCAGGGACCGGCTCCGCCCATCACGGGCTCTGCCGGCGCTCCCCGACCCGCGGCACCCAGCGCTGCCCCCGCACACGGGCGGGACCCCCGAGCGCCGCCGCTCCGGAGCAGCGCGCCCGAGGCATGCGGCCAGCGGGGCTCCGCCGCAGCGCCGCGCTCCCCGCCCGGGACCGGGACCGGGACCGGGGCCGGGGCCGGGGCGGACCCGCTGCCCCTCGGCCGCCCCACACCTCCCCCGCGGGCCAGGCCACCGCCACCGCCCGGTGCGGGCTGCCGTCACCCACCGACCACTCTGCCGTGCCGTGCCGTGCCGTCCTGCCCTGTGCCGTGCCGTGCCGCGCTGTGCTGCACGGCGCCGCCGCGCCGGCCGCTCCTTTCGAAAGCGCCAATCGGCGCCGGGGGCGGGCCCGGGCCCGCCGCACCTGGCCCGGAGCCGCGGCACCGCCCCGCGCCCGGCCGGGACAGCGCCTCCGGACTGGGACACGGCCCCCGGGCCGGGACAGCGCCTCCGGACTGGGACACGGCCCCCGGGCCGGGACAGCGCCTCCGGACTGGGACACGGCCCCCGGGCCGGGACAGCGCCTCCGGACTGGGACACGGCCCCCGGGCCGGGACAGCGCCTCCGGACTGGGACACGGCCCCCGGGCCGGGACAGCGCCCGGCTGCACCCCGGGGCCGGGAGCCGAAGGGCCCCGGCAGCCGGCGTTCCGCCCGCAGCGCTCGGCGCTGCGCTCTCCCCGCCGCCTGGGCTCGCCTCGCCGGGAGCGGACCCCGGCAGGAAGAGTCCCCCCACCCTGCCTGCAGCCCCCGGCGGCATCCGCACCTCCGCGCACAGCACCCAGACACGCTCACCTGGCCCGGGGGTGCTGCCGATCGTATTTTTGAGAGCCATTAAGCACCAGCAGTCAAAGTCACAAAGCAAAATAACCTGTGACACACTTTCACAAAGTAAAGGTAGTCTATAACTTTTACTTCGAAATAATAATGCAATTGAAGTTACATGTTATATCATTAAAAGAGTTTTTCTGTGTATGTGGTTTTTCTCCATTACATAATTTTTCATCTTGTGAAGAAATAACGTCTTGCACACCTTAACATGAACACATTTTGGAGTTGAACAGCAAATGACTGACATGAACCATTTCAGCTGCTTTATTACTGTAACCATCTGGAATATATTCTTTGTCAGAAGTAAAGAACAAAAAAACACTTCAATGAAAAATTATGAATGGAAACTTGCATTTCCCCATTTCTTTACAGAGGAACAGTTACTGCAATCAGCTTAATTGCAGCAGGAATTAATTGGATTCCTCTGAAGAGCTGGTGGACTGTTTCTGGTCAGAGGGTATAAATATAGAAAAAGTTATACTCATGTGTGAGGATCCAATAGCTATGCAATATTCTGTGTAAGTGGACAAAATTACTTTTATGAATCTATGGATTCATGGATTCATAATGTTTCTATAAAAACAGTAAAGAAAATATAATGCACCGTGGGAACTTTCCTATTAAAATAAGTGCTGTGTGGTCCTTTAAAAATATATTTCTCCTAAAATAAAATAAAGAAGTATCCTTCACTGCACATCCCAGATCTCACAGAGAAGAGGTGTGAATTTGTGATCATTCACTCTCCATGACATCAGCATCTCTGCGTGATGATGGTTAAATGTCCGTAATTCTGTGAGACGACCCAGAAGACATGCAAAGTGTTGAGGGTTATCTGGGTGGTGAAGTTTGCAGACTTTTTGTAGAATATCCAGCAGTGGTTCTTGAAGCCTTTCCACAGAATCTCTGCCCTTTATGTATTGTCGATCTAATTATGGTTTCAAAGAGAAGAAGTGATTAGCAAATATACTCTCTGATACATTGCAAATATTTACATCAATAAGTTAATATAAAAATATTCAAATATTTACAATGGCCACTGATATTCATACCGACAAAGAATACTTATTTTCAAGTTAATATGAAATAGAAATGTTTAATGCTGTATTTTTGCATTAGGGTTTTCATGCGAGCTTCCTACTTCTAGCTAGAGAAATTTTTTAACCTTCTTAAAAACTGAAGTGTTTTAGCTCTGCAACGTTTCACTGGAGTTTTGTCATCATCCCTCCATAGTTTAACTCTGCACCAGAGTATGTCTTGCAATGCATTTCAAAAACTGAGCAACAACAAAGTTCTTGGAGCTGTAGTACTCCTGGAGAATTTAGCCAGTAGAGAAGAGTGTAAAAGTCGCCAGAGTGAAATCAAACATCTTCATCCTCAGATTAAATCCTCAGATTAAATTTCTTTTTTACACAATACTTGTCTCTTTATTTTGTTCATATGGAAACATGTGTTTGGATACTTGGATTGGGAGGAGAAGAGAAGGATGGGATTTTTGGTGTAAAAAATTCCTGAGACACACTGACTCAAAGAGTGATGGAAATGCTTCATTTTCCCATCTTTCATGAAACCTGGTTTGGAAACCTCCCAATAAAGTCTGAATACCTTAATTGCCATACTCTAAGTTATTCTAAGTTATAGGGTTTCCCAATTTCTCTTTAAAATATGTGGCATTCCACAATGGTCAGTGGTGATGTGCATGTAGCCACATCTGGGGTTTTCTGAAGGAAGAAGCCTGTTTGGCTAAGCAGTGAAGAGATACCCATAATTTTTAAAAGCACATTATTTAAGCAGTTTCTTCCTTGTATTCAAAACCAAATGGTGTAGCAGGACATTTGGAGTTTGTATTTCTGTCCTTGTTTTCTGGTTTAAAAACTGAATATACAGAATGAGCATGCACATTCACTTACTCTATGTAGAACGTAAGTTTTTACAAATCTTGTGTCTGTTCCTCATGCTTTCTTTCCAGAACCATTAATATTTAATTCTGGATGAGAAGTTACCTGGAGACAGGATAACTATGGCTGTGAGCAGTGCATATTCTTCCCGTGTCATCTTCAGCTCTCCAATGCTTTTATAAAAATTAAACATGGGAGTTATGAATTCATCTGAGATACCTGTGAAAGTGAAAGAATAGTTATAGTATGTCTTAATTATTGAAACACTCTGGTTTACTTCTGCAGAGCAATTATTTAATACTTCATATTGGCTGCCTTGGTGGGAGAAATCTACTACAGAAATCATGATGCAAGACAATTATTGCACAAGTGCAAGCACATCCTTGTTTTCCAGGGCAAACACTGGAATTTTCTTTTTGCATGGTTTCAAAGTCTTTCTTTCAAACAATTCATTTTACTCTACAGGTTTGTCCATCTGGATCTTCAAGACAAGTCTCATACGTGATTACCCTGTCTGCTGATAATCCTCTTTGCAAAGCAGACCCTGTGTTCCCTGTCTCTGCATTAGTTATGTGGAAACTCTCAGGGTATATGGTTTAATTCCAGCCCAACTCTGCAGTAAACTGCCTTGGGCAGTTGCTTCAGTTGTCTCCTTAAAGACACTTAATTACTCCTTTTATGTAGCCAGAAACTTTCACTAAGTCTAGGATTACCTGTAGTCCAAGATCAACTTTCTTGCAACTACTATTACCTTAAAGCATAAAATAATATATTATAAAATATAGAGCCAAAAATAGCTAAACTCCAGGCCTGTTAAAGAATAGGATCATGTGATTCTCTCAGCATCAGCAGAAGCCTTTGGGGTTTCCAAACTAAGGCATGCCAATGGACTTCTTCTTGCTGACTTTTTCATCATGTCACAATGTTCTCAGTTAGCCTTAAATTACAGACGTACTCCATCCTGCTCTTGGGTGTAAAAGAGAAGTTCTGCAACATCAAGATTATTCCTCTTTTAAATGATACATGAGTCACTCAGAGCAGACAACGAACTATTGACAGTGGCTGCTTGCAGCTCTGAAGCAGTGTAGACATCCAAACCAATGGTTCTGCAGCAAGAACCTTCTGGCCTTCCTTGGCTGAAAGGATGGAAACCTCCTCCGTTCCCTTAGATGAGGGCCATAGGATCTCTTGTAGATTTAACCTTAATTTTGAACTGTTCTAGGAGAAGTCCTTATAACTTCCTTTGAAAACCACATGAAATAGCACGGGTTTCAGTGCTGAAGTCCAGGACTAGTGAGGTTTGGAGTGCCTCCAGTAGGCAAATGCAAACTGAAACTCAGCATGTGGAACTCAAAGAAAGGAAATATAAAGTCACTTGACTCAACTATAAAACAGTTGTCACATTTTGCTGTGACAGTGAATTTACTTCAAGCAGTGGAATAGTTATGTGTCCCAACAGTGAAGGAATGGTCTTGTAGGGTGTGGTTTATTTCATGGCTGAGTCATGATTTTAAACACATGACATGAGCAACCTATGTTCACTTCAGATTACAAGCCATAAATCTTGTTTCCTTGATGAGTTCAATACTACTGAGTCTAAGTCAATTAAAGGGATATATATGATGTGGGTCAGCTCATCCTGTAGAAGTTACTAACACAGCTGGCCATTCTTACAGAGCAAACAATAGCCATAACATCTAATGTGCTGCAAGGCTTATGTTGTTAGTCATCAGCATTAACTCCTTCAAATTTTGAATACCTGTTATTGCTAACTTTTGGGAAACCACCTGTCTTCCTCTGGGGTGGTTTTAAATGCCAAGGTTCCTTATAAAATGTAAGTAGCACATATATATGGAACACCAAAATCTTAAAGTTTGTATGAAAGTAGAAAAAAAAGAAGTGAAAAGCTGGGCCCTAAAGCAAAGCAAATTCCTTTCATGGAAATGAGTGGCTCAGCAACAACATGAGAAAAGTCTAAGACAAACGATATTTTTAGAAGTCTCTGTGCAAGGTATTGTGCCACTGGGCACAATCATCTTGACAGGAAACAAGAAATGGTAGGAAGTGGGCTGTGACTGACTCCCATAATTTGTTTCTCATAGTCCTAATTCCTAGCAGAAGTAGGATGAAAATGGTGCCAGCAAACAGGATATGGAAAAGCTAGTGAGGACCTAAATTCAGGTCCTCACTGCTCCAAACAATGCCTAAGCATGTTGTGAAAAAATCCCTGCCCAGAGAGCTTCTAAGCTAACATTAAGTATGGAAGGGTGAAGCAAAAAATGAGTATAGATGTGAAAGCAAATGAAATTACTGCAGAGAACTCTGCATTAGTGTACTGCAAACAGAGAAATAAAACAAAACCGTAGAGATAAAAGGGAATTATAAAGGGATGTTTGAGCAATGCAAGTGCTTTACCACTTTTCCTAGGGAGAACAAACTTTAAAATCTTTAAACTGATACATGTCATGAGACAATTATGAAAAAAAAATCCGTTAAAAATGGGCAATTTTGGAACTAGGATAATGGAATATTTTCTCTTAGTAGTTTTGCTGTCTTCTCACCTATGCTGGAGTTTCCCTGCTATTACTTAATCTTCCTGCGTGCACCTTACACAAATTGCTTTTCTGTCACAAGAGGGGGCTGTTTTCTAATGTGATTGTAAACGCTTCGGTTTGAATTTCATAAGCTCCAACAGAAAGAAAAAAAAAACAACAACTAGGAAAAGAGAGGAAACAGATGTTTATAAATTTTTTTTTTTTCCTAGCTACTGGATGAGATGTTGCCACTTCAATTCAGGTTATCAGAATAAGAATTAAAAGTGATTTGGTGCTTGTAACTGGAAAGGCTAGAGAAGAAATGAGTTACATAATCTTCCCAATGTCATTACTAAAAATTATAGCTGAAAAGTGAAAAAATCCCAAATATATGAAATCATATTTCAGGCCTCATTGAGAACAGGAACGTTAGTTCCGCCTAGCATTCTATATTTAGATCAGATGACAGCTCTGCACAGTGCTGTGCTGAGCTGTGCAGGCAGAGCTTCCTGGTCACTGTTGATAGCCCCTGCTTCCTAACTCTCTTCAAAAAGGTTTCAAAAATCTTGTTCCATGCAGCATTATGGCAGTAAGAACATGACTCTCTTTCATATGTCATTGGGCATCTTTCTGTGTTATATGGATTTCTACCTAACCCAACTCAGCCACCTGCAGAAGATACTGCAGATAATTTGATAATTTCATTGTGTTCATGCATGTCTGGCTGTAAACCCAAGTGTGGTCACTGGGAAATACAAGCTTTGCTGAGAGCAGCTTTGCAGCATCAAACTAGAGCAGATTTAAACCCATGAACATTATTCATTCAACATTCCTTACTTCCACAAGTTTATCCCCATCTGTAGTTCAAGGCACAGCATTACTTTAGACCTTGTCTTTTTTAGAGTTTTATTGCTATGATTGCTCTTTAAAGGTAAGATGACTGATACCTGATATCATAAAGTTTGCAGTTTCAGGCCATGAATAATTATCTGTTTAACATAATCTTGGAATACGTGTATTTACTGTGATATTGAGTCAGTACTGCCAGCTTTTTGAGACAACATTTTCTCTTCTATTTTGACTGTTTTGCAAAACTGAATAATTAATCTATTGCAAGAAGAAAGCTTGAGCCTAAATATTAATTAACAGTAACTAACACTGTGTTATTAATATAGATAAAGATCGTTTTTTCTTGATAAACATTGAGGTGTTAGTGAATATTAAACTAAGGGTATATTAGTAGCTGTTTAATGCAAATAAAATGTTCCAATTACTTACAAACTTACATTTTATCTTTCACATTATTCCATCTATCAGAACTGTTTTTCATGCTGCTTATTAGCTCTCCCTTCTGAGCTATTGAAATGCATAAATGGCACTTTAACCACTGACCAAAATCACCCCTGAATGCCGAGTACCAAATCAGGGGAAAATCTAGCCAGGAGAGAAGACACACCAGAGCATAGGCACATTCTTTTCTGTCTGCCATTATCTTGTAGGGGTTAAATGGCCAACTTAAATGAGACTTAGCATGTGTTAAGCAGAACTCACAACCAAGTACCAAACCCCCATCTTCTTTCAGGTAATCCATAGTCCAGTTGCTCTGTTAAGTCATAATTGCAAGCAAAGAAACCTTCATTAAAAAAAAAAAAAAAACAACAAAAACACAAAACCCCAAACAAACAAACAACAAGCCAAGCCTGTAAGAAGGGTGCAAATGACCTTTCCACATACCCTACTTTAGCACTGGCCTGAGTGCCTGCAGTCAGAAGAGAGAAATGTGGTCTGGCACATAGTAGCAGAACCTGCACTGCCTTGAGCTAGTCTTCATAGGCAGAGTCTAAAAACATATTTGGCCTGAAGAAGCACACTTATGCAGAAAAAAAAGAGATTGGGTCCCTGAAATCTGTTCTTGCTTTCATGGGTATAGATCTATTCTGTAGACATAATTTAAATAAATTTAGCAACTTTATTTGTACTTCAGATACCTAGTGCTGGACGACTCAGTGTGGTAGATTGTGCAGGAAAGGTGTGTGAACAAGAAAGCTCTTTCCTATATTTTGCAATTTAGAGTGGTCTAAATTTCTAAATATTTTGGGCAGTGTGCCAGTTTTGCCTTGAGTCACAGGATGATGTGTTTCCTTCCACGAGGATGCACATGACCATTTGGAGGTTAGACACTTTGGACATGTCAGTGAAGATCATTTTGTTTCTCTGCACAAACACCAGCACAAGGAGGGTTTGAAACACCACCCTTACTCAGTACTAATAACCAAATTATAAAAGACAAGGCAATGGAAGTGATTACATATCCATGTTCCAATACCGAACTTTGCTTTTGGTTGCAGGAGCCTCTTATCCAAATCAGTGGGGAACTTTGTATCCCACATCCAATGGCAAAAGGTGGCCTTTGAAAGTGTGTTTTTTTTCTTTTTTTTCCTTGGATCTGAGTGTACTTCAGCACCTGTAACCCATCCAGGATGACAACAGTGTGTTTCACAATGTCAGAGGTCCTACTGCCAACTTAAAAGTTGTGTCCAGATTCTTCCCTTTCTGTCAATATCAGTATTTTATTTCCCAATACTCAAATTCCTAGAACTGCTCTGTAGAGTAAAATGAAGAAATAAAAATCTCTATCTTTTCACAACTAATGAAACCTGGTATCTTTAGCAAAACAAATCCTCACAGAGAAAAAATTCTGTATCTCAGCTGTGTTTTTTAAAAATAGTGTACTACTCAATAATGGGGAGAATTTGCTTTCAAAATAACAGAAAAACACCAAGCATTAAATTACTAGAATGTCAGCCTTTCACAGAATGAGTCAATCACAATATGCTATATGCAAAGCATCAAATGAGTAAATGGCACCAAATCTCAGTAACATTAAATTTTAAAAGCCTGTATTTCTCATTAAGTCTCAATACTAGGGTGTGTAGGAGAGGATTTCAGTCACAGGAGCATCTAATGCAAGAATTTTCATAATGGCTTGTGAAGAAAGACCATCAGGGCTCAAACAAAGGCAGTCTCCGAGGTGCAGCAGGACTTGAGCAATATGCACAGGCTGAGAAATAAAAATACACCTCATCAGCATGAGAATGAAAATGAATGCTGATAATGCTCAAAGGTTATCACCACCAGATCTCTGACTTCTTTATCAGGAAAAAAACCCCAAACATTCCATACAATCAGACCAGAGAAGACATAAATATTAATAGATGAGAGCAGCTTCAAAGTGGACATGGTGGCAGGTGACAGAAGTATGGACAGCTTGTGACTTTTAGGCAGGACCTCCACTGCCCTCTCTGATTTTATGGATACAGGCATCAAAGCTTGACAATAGAACTTCTGTGATATTCAGACATTAGTCTGTACCTAAAAATATACAGGCAGAAATTCTGACTAACAGCAATAATTTATAGCTGCTGGCATGACAATGTTTAGGACCTTACTAGGAGCCATAAATAATCCTGATGCTGTTTTTTCATTTGTTACCTATAAACTTGATTTTTAAACTCCCACGCAGCCATCAATGAATTTCTTCTAAGGCTCTCTGTTGTCTTTGTATGTTTCAGTTTGCTGCATTTAGCCTTTTTTTTTCTGTGTTTATTTGTTTTCCAGTGAGGCATTTGGAAAAAGAGGGGTTTAATCTGTTCTGACCATTCTTATCTCTTAGACCAGTCTACAACATTATAATGGTCAGCTACAGCTGTTAGTAGCATTTGTCCTTACTGGTTAAGACTGGAAAATATTGTTTACATTTCTACTCTAATGTCACATTTTGTACAGGCTACTATGAAACCTATAGCCCTGGAGTTGAGTCCTATGACATTCAGTCCTATGACTGCATAATATTTAATATTCTTAGTATTGAATACTTGTAATATTTTGTTTTACTGTAATTTATATTACATATTATGGAAATAACATTGAAAACTCTATATGTAAACAATGATAACAGAAGAATTTGGATGCCTTTCATTCATTTTGTTTAATCTTTGTCACATGAAAATAATGATTTAAAACACAAAAATAAGCTACTTCTGTAGCAGATATTTTAAAACTATTTCAAAGTTTCATTTATTTAAAAGTTAAATAGATCTAGTAGCAGTAATTAAACTAGAAATGCAAATATTTACAACCTGCTTTTTTTATTGTCATGGCCCTATTAAATGCAGCAAAAGAAAATCTTTTAAAGTAGGTTTGAATATGCACTAAGTAGAGAAATAGAATATATAAGAAAAGTTATTTTATTCTGGCTATTAATAGAAGGAAAAAAATGCAGTCAGCAGCAGTAAGCTGAATAATATGTTATCCTCTTGTAATACATGGAGGGGGGAGTTGTAACATCAGAATTTCCTCTTATGTCTTCAACTTGATCCTGGCTTGAGGGAAGATGTTTTAGAAAGCTTCTTCCAGAGCAAGAAGATACATTTGTATTTAAGCACGCATAATGGTTTAAAAAGTTACAGTGTTTCATTTCTTGGGAACTATTCAGGGTTTTTGGTTTAAGAATTTGCTTTTAATTTACCCTGGAGTTTTTTCCCGACAGGAGAAAAAAAAAAAAAGAGAGAGAATTGCAGTAAACATACCAAATTTTGAAGTCAAGCACATACTTGCAAAATATAATATTGCATCTCAGCTGAATTCAATAGTTGCAGAGAATTAACAGAATATTTTAAAATTATGACTAAGGAAAATTATTGGTATGACATAAAGGCTTATGCAATGTTCTGGATTAAAGTATTTCTTGCTTTTGGTGGGTTTTTTTAATGAACAATTGATGCCCTGTACAAAGAAGCTTCATACTCATTGTACAGATTAGAGAAGAGAAGCTTTCAGTAATCATGTTGCCATATGAATTAATTTCTCCAAAAACTATTTCTATCAAAAATGTGGGTTATAATCCAGTAAAAAAATCTCTTAATTAAGATATTTAGATATGTGACAACTCATTACAGTTTCCAGGAAACACATCTGGTGTTCTTGGCATATTTCTCTGCCTGCAGAACCTGGACCAGAAGCTATTAATATCACTCTGGAAGTCACTATTTCCAGTCTATCAAATAGTACCCTCTTACAATCAATCAAAATGAAAGAAATATATAAAACTACTAATTACAAATGAGTGTGCTAAGCCAAAATAAATACATATGCTCATAGAGAAATATTCTTAAGTTTTCTGACTCCTTTTCAGTGAATCAAATATGTCAGTACTGCTTAATCTTGCTTACATCCGTAGTATTTTCTGAACAGAGTTCAAGCCCATTTCCATGACTAATAATTGAGGTTACATATTCTTCTGTCTCCTCTCCTTCTGATCCTTAAAAAGGAAAGTCAGAAGGCAGCATCTATAGACTGACTCTGTTATTATGAATTGTTGATCCATTTGAATATTCATCGATAGGTATCTGAGGGTTGGATAAAGCTTGCTGGTCAATACAGAAAAAGGCAAAACATTCAGTATTGCATTGGTGGAGCACAAAGAATGCATAATAATGTACAATTTCACCTGCTGTAAGGAATAAATAACATCTAGCCCCATTTGGCTTTTCATAATTATTACGATTTATGTCTACAACCAGTGGAATTCATCAGAATCACTGAACTTTCAATGGACCTTAAGAAACAAAAAACATACTGAGAACATGCTGTATTTATAATTCTTCTATGTACTGTGTTCATTGTGATTCAATTTTACCAGAACAACCCTAAGAATAGGTGCTTGCCTTCAGTCATCTTCAGTAACATCCTAGAATCTTTCTTTTCTTCTTATAGGGATTGTCTAAAATCATAATTACCAATTATGAAAGCATAATTACCAATTCTTTATGTGAACAATTTGAAATGGTAATAGTACATCATTCTTTCATACTTATCACTAGAGACATGCAATAGGTTTATTTGATGAAGCATTATTCATAATAGTTGCAATGTACTTGTAAAGAATCCTTTACCTTATGAACTTTAGACTCAAGGCTTAGTTAGATTTGTTCTAGTTAATATAAAGAACATTCAGATAAATCTATCTCAGCACTACTAAACAATCTTACTAGCTTCCCAAGGGCCGAATACTGACACAGAAGTGGAATGGTCTGGTTTTGTTTTGCCCCATTGAGCAAGAGACCTACCACTATTGCGAATTCTCTCTTCTAGAAGGACAGTGTGTCCCGTAGGAAGTTTCCTGCTGAAGATTTCAGCTGAGCGGAGGAACATGGCTTCTACTGCTGAGCCCTTCAGCAATGCAATCTGGTCTTCATGATCAAGGGTTTGAAAGCCTGAGGACACATTAGAGACAAATCAGTCCTGAAATTCCTGCATGTGAGGTGCCACACATCTGCATAGCCTCGATGTTGGCATCAGTAGGGTAGCTGAGTGCTGCAGACGTTCAAACCTGGACTTCAGGACATGACACTGATTTGAACCTACCCAAAGTTTTTGGGGCTTACACATGTATTTCAGTGTTCATGGTACTTTAGAGGATAAGAAAAGTGTAGTGGTGTATAGTCAATAGTAAGAATTTTGTTCAACCTGATGCTGCTCCATAATATCTTCTGTTTCCACCAGAGCTCTCTACACTGCTTTCCTACTGCCATGCTTCTTTCAGTGTTACAATGCACCTTCCTTAGTTAAAGGGGACCTCTACCATATGCCCAGTGTTCAGTCTTGAGGTAATATGAACTTGAGACTTTAAAAAATGCTAATAAACTCAGATTTTCAGCACTTATCCATAACACACAATGCAAGGACCATAAATATTGGTGCCACCAACTAGAGAAAGTTCTTGTGTGGGACTCACGATTCAGTGGGTGTTATAACCTAAAGGCATTGCTAGAAAGGCAAAAAAGGGAATCAAGTAGAGTCTAGCAAATGTTAGTGGTAATTTAAAGGCAGACTATTTGGCACTGCAGCAATATATAAAAAATAAATTCTCTCTACAGACATAATCCCTTCTCTGAGCATTTTATTTGTCAGTAGCTAAAGGGTGCCACATCTTGGAGTAGCAGATTTTGAATTGTTCAGTCTACTGTTCTTCAGAGCACAAAGCACTTTTTCTTTATACAGTATCTAAACAGTGTGTAGAAGGATCAAGCATTTTTAAATAGTCTTTAAAATATACACAAAGCTTTCCAAAAGGCAACAGAAACACATGTAAGTGTTGCAATAACAAAATTTTCTCCAATGTGCTGGATATACCTGGTAGTTTTTTAGTGAATTCCACAAGAACCTGCACATGACTGGTCGCCATTTCTGTTAAAATCAGAAAATTTCCTTCAGCACTGAATTCCTCGTTCAGCTGTTAAAAATTAAACCAAACAAAATCTGTTAATTTTCACTGACATTTCATATTTAGGAGCACAAAATACATGAACTATTAGACTGGACCAAGCAAGAGTTCTGCCAAACACTGTAATTTGTCTCCAATGTTGTCAAAATCAAGTATTTTGGAAGGCAACATAAGAAGTATACAGTGTTTATTCATCTAGAAAATATTTTCAAGATTCCAGGCTGATGTCTTTACAAAAAGGAAGCTTGACAGCAAGTCAAACTCAAATCACTGCCTACACTGGCAATGGAAAAAAAAAAAAAGCTGCAACTAGCTAAGGATAGATTTGATCATAAAAGTCTTATTCTAAAGCTGAAATATTTTTCTTAATATTTAAATTTTATAAAGATATGGTCCAATTGTTGACTGAATGGGAGAGATTCTGCCCCACTTTCAGCATACTTTAAGTGTAAGCCCACAGTTTGCTCTACTTGCTACACCTACTTACACTGACTACCAATTTTTTTTTCCTTGTAATCCTCAGTTTCATTATCAGTGTTTCAAAAATTAATTTTTCACTATACTTACTAGTTTTTTTGACACCTCCTGGGGTATTTGTTGTTTACTGTATGAATCCATAATATAATCAAGAAGTTTCTGCTGCTCTGGGGTAAGTTCTACCTTCTCCTATACTGGCAAAAAAAAAAAAAAAAAAAAAAAAGCCCATCATGAAATGCAGTCATAGCATCTCTTGCTTTAGGCAAAAGCTATACATCCATTTTTTACCATTTGGAGACCAAGGAGATAAGAGGTTTTCTTCTCACTGAGGCTTTTACAGAAGTGTACAGAAGAGAGGTGTATAAATTTTTTAAACTGCATATGTTTGTATGGTTAATTATCAGAAATAAGGAAATGTTTAGCAAATAACTAGGTAAGTTCAAGTTTTAATATCACACATCAATGTATGTGATATATGTACCCCAGAAAAAATACTCCATGGATCTTACAGATGCTTTACAGGGTTTTGACTAAAAATATCAGAACTACATATATAGTCAAGGCATTTCCTTGACTTAGTGGAAGATAAAGTTTCAATCAACACAGATAGCTCCAGAGGGTTTTCAATACTCTTTATTCACTGTACTAGATGCATTTAACAAAATCACTTCACCAGGAATGAACTATAACAAGAATTCTCTTACCCTATATATTTTAGTTGTAGAAGTTACTTGTTTCACATCATGGCCTTCGCTGTCTTCATTGACTGTCTGATCTGGGGGCTGTTTCACATTTTTCCGTAGCCTTTTTGACTTGCACTGTATCTCTGTTAAGAGACCTAGGACACATAATGCAACACAAAGCAATTGAATTTGTATATGCCCGAGGCACTGAAGAGGTACTTAGACATGCCCATGAATGTCCTTTACAACAATCAACAACCCTGCTTACCTGTGCAGATCATCTTGTGAACATGTCATTATCTTTGGATTTGAGTCTACTGAGACAAGCTAGGCACACACTATGAGTAGTCTACCCCACATGGAGCTTATCTGCAGACCAAAACAGTTGGTTCTGCTGACCCAGAATCCACACACTGAGTGTGTCAGGGGTCTTGCTTTGGACCAGGTCTGATCTATTCTTACAGGCAAAAAGCCCATTAGTGATGGGAGTATAATGCATTGTGCCTTTGGTTCAGCCTTATAGAAAAGCCTTTCCTGTGCTCCAAGACCTGAACCAAAGTACAATAAATAGGAACAATTGGAAAACTGTCATCCAAATAATGCTCTTTTGCTCTGATCCAAAACAGTGATCAAGGTGCAGCTGTTCTTACACAAAGGGCATTGGATATTTATATATATATATAATATTTAAGCAATATTAGGTCTTTGTGCAGAATCTTTGGAAAGAAAGCCCACACAGAAGAGGGGGCTCCCAGGTTTTAGCCATTACTGTCTCACTACACAGGTAGACCAACAACTGAAAACATAGACTCAGATTGGCAAAAGTACCTTTAAAATGTATTTAAGAAGTTACCCAGCTGGTCTTGTTATTTTGCTTTTCATTGTATTAGAGGAATGCATAAAGCTCAGATTTTATTACAGAGTTTCACTTGCAGAAAAGGATTTTTGAATTTGTGGTACGGGATTTTCCCTCAGTTTTTTGTTGTTCTAGAATACATTTCAGTACTTTGAACCAGGAAGCATAATTGTTTGGATGTCCTGAAAACTATCAATTTTCTTGTTCTAACAAAAGAAGGGAAATAGGTACCCTACACAATCTGTGGAAGACCATCAGAAATCACAAATGAAAAATTAAACACCTAAGTATTCACCTAAAAATAAACTTACTTATTTTAAACATAAGACTTCTTTCTTTCTCTTTTCTTTCTTTCTTTCTCTTTTCTTTCTTTCTTTCTTTTCTCTTTTTCTCTCTTTCTCTCTCTCTCTCTAGTATTCTTCCCATTCTTCTCCTTTAAAAATGCAGAGCAGGAAAAGAGGCTCATTCAGTGAGTATATGATGTGGAGGAAGATACCATCAAACCAGTGAATCTCGTTGTGACTGTTTTTAATTTCCTGTTTAAGCCCTATATAAAATGACCTACCTGAACTGCTGAGAGAAGAGGAAATTTACATGATTAAAATAAGACCTGCAAAGAATACCTTGAAAGGAGGGAATAGGAATGATAGAGATAATAATTGGTATTGAGCCATGTAATTTGTGGTGCCACACAGCACCACAGATTTCTTTTCCTAAATTATTCAGTGCATCCTTTGGTGCTGTTAATGGGCTTCTGCTGTTTTCCACCAGCTTAGAATCTAGTCTATTGCCTTCCTAGGGAAAATTTGCTTTACACTTGTCTTAAGCATTAAGACAGATTTTTCTCATGCTTCTCGCTACTAAGTATTACCTTGATATCTTAATCTGTCTCCATTCAAGTCATCTGAAAAACTTGTGAGACAGGATGTCACTTTTTAGCTCAGAGATAGCTAGGTTTCAATGGGTATTAAATTCCAGGAAGAGTGGCAGAAGCTGGGTCTTCCCTAGGTAGACATTTCACCCAAGAAACTTGCAGTTTAGATCCAAATGACAGGAAAGGACTGAAACTGGTGGGTTTAGTCTGTCTGTAGTTTGCACATATAGGGCAGGAGAAAGATGGTTGAGTAGCTGTGCCATAAATATTTATAATACTTTAGCTCCTTGTTCAGAGGGGGAAAAGAATCCACAGAGCTTGCAATTGCAATCCTACAAAATGAGTAAGTGAAACAAAGTTCAAGGTAACCTTTTATTTCCTAGTCATATTTTTCACATAAAGGCCCTATTCTACTAGAAGTTTCATGTTTTACTGTCCTAGATTGCCTTGAACTAAAAGCAATTATATGACACACTCCTACTTTAAAGCCATTAAATGGTGCCTTGCCAAACATCCTCATTGCAGTGCATTAGAACACACTTATGGTTAAGTCATGAGCAACACAAGATACCCCATGTTTCCATTGCAGAGAGAGAGTCAAATGGCAGCAGCACCCACTGGCTTTTATTTTCCGTATGCCAGCTTGTGAAAATGATAGGCCAGCATAAAAGTTTCATGTGGTCCCAGCCAGTATTATTTACGCTGACCTGTTTTTTTTTTTCAGCAGTGGGTTGTTGGGTTTTTTGCTGCACTGAGTGACTCAAGCTATTTTGAATACTCAAAATTTTGAAGCAATGGATCAGGGATGAGCTCCGCAGGGGAGTTATTTTCCTCTGACAATGCAGGGTAGTGGAGTTGGAGTGGTAGATGGAGTTCTTTGATGGAGTTCTTCCATCAAAGTGGGGTCTGCTCATATATTTATGTATTGCACAAGAATATGTTCTATCTCAGGATCTTTGCAGCCTGTTCAATTTGCAGAATGAAAGATTAATTACATTATGCTGGCAACACCTTCAAAATATTGATGGAGCTTATTGTTTCTCACATAACCAACAGTTACTATAGCATCTTCTGATCAGATTGAAGGATAGAAATATATTAAAAATTCCAAGTAGATTAATTTCCTGTATGAACATAAATTGATTTCACACATACGTTTATGCTAAAGTGACTGGAGCCATCAAGAAGAACAAATTGTAGTCCTATTCATGGAAGGCAAAAGAGCAGATGTTTACAGAGTGTTTCAGGAGCAGGCTTAAAAAATAGTGCGATAACTCAAAGAGGAGCTTTAAACATATTCAAAGTTGCACTCCAGTATCCCCATTGTTCTAAATTATCCAGTTTGAAGCTCAATAAAGTTTGTAAATTGTCTGAATAGAATATATTCCTTCCTATTTGGAGACCTGTTTCTGAGTTCTACCTATTGCCTACATGCAAGGCAGGAAAATCTATAGCACCATGAGAAAAGCTAATAGGACTATAAAAAAGGGCCAGCCCTTACCCAGCTTTGCCTGATTGCTGGGTGAGGTCTGGGAACATAGAATTGGCAAGTCCACAGAAACTTCCTGCTAGTGACACTCCTGCTCTTTTCTTGAAAATGGCATTGTGTATGTGCCAAAACTTGGACCTGGCCCACAAGAACTTGATTGAGGGAGCCCCAGAAAGAGGAGGAAATAAAAGCACCAGGAACTTCCTGCTCTGGCTTCCATAACACTGCAAACCCCTGACTCCTGGGGAGCATCCCATAGGCCCACTTCCCCTGCTCCTTCCCACTCAAGCAGACTAATAGCTGTCATCCAGTGCAGGACTGGCCTCCCTTTGCCATTTGCTCAGCTCCTATGCCCTCGCATCCCTGACCACCAATTAAATCCCATTGCTTAAAAGTGCATTTGTCTTTCAACAGGCTTTGATGTACAGGCACAGCATCCATCTCCTTTCATACACCTTCCACCTGCCAAATGACACCTTTTATAACTTTATTGTCAAAACCAGATCACTCAAGGAAATACAGTATTTAGCGCACACTCTGACTGGATGATGCAAATACCTGTATACATACATTCAGCCAACATGCCCATCTGCTTGCATTTCCTTAGACGGCACTCCTGGCATTTTCTCCTCATGTACATGTCCATCTCACAGTTGCCTCCATTTTTGCATTTATATACTGCATTTTTTGTGATGCTTCTTCTGAAGAATCCTGCACAAAACAGCAGTGACATAGATGAAAGAAAAGTCATACCTAAATCTGAAACCTGCTAGTAGCAGGCTAAGCAGCAGCACTAGAGCCATAGGGTGATACCATACAAATAGCCAGTGGAAAAAAACTGTGAGTCTGTTAAGTCTCTTGAGGTACAGAGTGTAGAGAAAGAGAGCTGAGTAACTCTTCACCCTTCCCGTAGCTCCTGAGAGCAACAGAAGCTCCACATACTGGTCTGCTCACCTACCTTCGTTTAGCAAGGAAGCTGCACTGTATCTGCTTATTATATTATTATACGTGGCCTCTGCCCCGTTTACTCCAGCCTTATTCAGTAAGTACAGTCCACTTGATAAGTTAAGTAGTCACCTAATTTCACATGCACAGGCAGTTCTACTGGTATCTTCACTGGATGCACTCAAAAATTGCACAGTAATCACTGCAAAGAGCAACTGATACAAGAAATTGAGAGGACCTTTCCTAAGTCTGTCCAAATCTCCTATTTGGCTGCTGCCCATGTGTGAGAGCAGCACTGTGGGCAAAACATAGGGTACACAACATAATAAATGTGATTAAATAAGGGTCATCACAAAGCAACAGAATCTTTGCAAGCAATATTTCCTAAATTTTTAGTGTTAGTCACTGTGCCATTATAATCTTCTTACATTGCCCTTCACATGGCAGAGACTATTTAGCATCAGCTACTGTAGGAATCAGTTTTCCTCCCTATGTGAGGGCAGGTTTCTGAAATAAACTCCTGGGAACTTCTGCTGCCCCATCACTGATTTATACTGTACTTCAAACTAGAGCTCTGTGTACATTTATATTAACCAGAGCTATTCAAAAAGCTTCTGTTTTTTTATTATCACTGCTTGGCACAATAAAACTATTGTTTTCCAACCTGACACTCTAATGCATTAAAAGAGAGACCATATAAGAGCCAGTCTCCAATAATCAAATCATAGAGCAATAATCAAATCATAGAGCACATTTGGTTGTGAATCTGAAGAATTTTCTGTGTGTTTGAAGAATTGTTCATTGTCAGATGGCAATTTCCCGAATTTGCCCCATGGTTTTATATTTGCCTAATCACTTCCAAGCACCAGTGTGTAGCAACCAGTAAAAGAATTCCACTACCTGGTCACAAATAATCTGACATTTCTCTGAATCTTCAGTAATTCCTGCTTGAAATCTCTTCCATGGTGTCTGTTTCATTGGCTGTTCTTCAAACAAATACAGTTGACTGGCATCAGCTTCTTTTGAAATGCAGATTACTTAGAGCCTCCAGAAGCCCCAGGCATTATTTTTATTCATCACTCACATGGTTTTAATACATTACCATTTACTGGTCAAGGAAGGGGAAAAAAAGCCTGGATTTAAGCTGCAAATTCTTGCTGTCAGTTAAAGGCAACTGCATCTGCTTTATATAATTTATTATTTAACTTGTAAATTTTAAATCCCATAGTTTATGATACATTAATTAGTGGTAAATGTTGAAAAGCTCTGCACAAATATTTAAAATATTCTAAGACTGGCTGATGAATTTATCACTCAATCAATTCACAAGGTGGGGATTTACTACTTCATGATGAAAGAAAGAAAAAAATTTTGATAAATATTTTTTTTTAAGATTTACAAGAAAGAAAAAGGCAAAAACATGGATGAAAAATCTAGGAACCAGCAAGATTCAAGCAATCAAATACTTTCTCTTGAAAATTAAAGTTTTGGAAAAGCGAAATTATCTGAAATGAAAAGCAAAATAATTTTTTTCTTTTTGACAAACACTAATTTTAACCCTATTCTTGCTTCAGTTTTCTCACTCTTGAATCATTGTCTTTTTGAACAGACTTCTTCATAGCTAACTTTGAAACTAGCTCTTGGTATTAATTAAATATCACTGTATATTATTCACTACTAATTCAAAATGAACTTACACTGCTGGAAATGTGATTTTCTATAACAAGAGGAGTTTTACTAAAATTTAAAGGTAAGTCTAAAACAACATATGTTAAACTAACAAAGGGTTAGTAACCCCAAAAGCTGAAGGTTTTTCTGGCACTGTCTAATTTTCATCTGATCTTGCCAAATTACAAAAAGCTCCTGTTGGCTGGAAGTGTTGAATTTGCTTTGTTCTCAGATAGTCATGAATATGATTAATTATGGTAGAGCTGCTCCAATGTTACTGATGCTGATTTTTTTCTCATGGAAATTATGAAAGTTGAAGGAGGGCAGCTGTAAAAAGATTAGATTAAAGCTTTGGAAGTATCTCTGTTTTGCATCCTGATGGGTTTTAAATTTAAAAGTTTTTGAAATTCACAATTGCCAACAAAGTACCTGCTCTGCCCTGTCAGGCTATCAAGACATCTTCCAGCAGCGTTCCTTTGCCCCATGCCCCCACGGTGGGTGTTAATGTGAGGAGAAGATTCAAGAGGGTTCCTTTTTTGCAAGAATTCTAGTCTGGTGTGAGATACATCAAGCAGCACAGGAGTGGTTTGAATACTGCAAAAACTCCTACTGCAAACCTGCATGGAGGGGATGTGTAACCAGCTTCTGATAGTCAGAATGGCTGAGGTTGAAGGAGATCTTGAAGACAGGTGCATTTTGTTTCAACAGAACTTATTCTGTGGCTTAATTAAACAAGCACAACATTATGTCACACTTGTTCTGTAACACCTAGCAATGGCCTTAACGCCCAGTATAACTACCCAGGCTGAGGCTGTACCAGAATGTGTTTGATGTCAGTCTGCAAAGATTGTTTCATAAATGGTCTCCACAGTAGCAAGTTTAAACACAGTGTATTGCTCCTTGTGCTGTAAATATTATGTAAAATACTAATGAAATATTAATATATATTTGTTAATGGATGGTAATGTATTAAGAAATATATATATATACACACATATTTATATTAGTGCATATACCCCTGCCAATATCTTCAAATAAATAGTCTCATGAGGACAATAGATAAAATCCTAATATTGTTCCATCTGCCCAAGAAAGAAAAGAAAACCAAAGAGGATAGAACGTGTTGCTGAATGCATTACCCATGAAAGAATTAATAATAAAAAAAACCCTAATATATTCATCACAGAGGATTGAATCTCATAAAAATGTGTGCAAAGCTTCTTTGTTTGAATAAGAATATCCACTGCATCAATGGAGCAGAGGTGCTGCAAGGTGAGCACTAGTCCTATGGAAAGTGACCTGCGTATTATTTTGGACACACATTGATCATGAATTAGCAGTCTTGTTGCCAAAAGAAGGGATAATCTCATACTGAGGTTCAAGACACAGACACGTGAGGTAGTTATTATTCTACACTGATAAGAGCACAACTGAAGTGCCGAACCTAATTTTGGTCTCCATGCTTTGAAGGTAATAAATACCCATGTGAAAAACTCCACAGATAACAAGAATGATCAAGAGATCTAGAAAACATAGTGTCTGCTTTGCCTTGTCAGAATTACTGTCCTCAGCACATCCCTTCACTGAATCATCTGGTACTTTAGTCACCTTTAAAACTTATTGTAGAAACAGAACCCTTTATCTTCAAGTAATTCAACTTTTACTATGTTTGATCAAGGGTACTATTCTTTGTAATTGATGTTGCAGTCATGAAACAGAACAAAGACATAAAATAGATCATCCCAATAAAACAGTAAAATTATGGTTACATAGAGTGATTCAAACTGAATCAGTAGGAAAGTGGATGCACTTTTCCTTTCACCATGGGCTTTAGTCTGAATATTTACCTGATAGCTTTAAACTCTCTTCTAGAAACATTATATACAGATTTCAAAGTTTGTAATTTTAAGTCTTGGAAATGTTTCTCACACATTTAATACTGCAGTTAATAAAGAGGAGGAACATCTTACCAACAGAATTAAAATGTCATTACTTGGAATCGTCACATCAAAATTGAGTTTAACCTGGTTCATAATGACAGCATTAATAAGAATTAATTCACAGTTTTTGACTTGGAGACTATTTACTCAGAAATAAATCTCTTATTTATTGGATTTCTTGAGATAAACTGTGTGAGCCTTGACTGTATTCATATTTAGAGTGTTCAGCTACTGTGGTCTGTATTTTCCTCACAAACGATTTTGTGATCAATAAAGAAAAAGCCCTACAATTAGGTCCAGATCCACTCTCTATAACAGTGAATTCCACATTAAGATATTTTAGTAATTTGGTAGTGACCATGAGTTAATATTTATCCATAAAACAGAAAAGTTATTGAAATATTTGTTCACAGAACAGGATGAAAAAATGGGGCACTATTTTTCTGGCCATAATGTACCTCAGCCCTGTCACAGATACATTATACCTCTTCAGGTATGATAGTTGACATAACCTCTTGTCCCTCTCTGATAAAATATCTGACAATCATGTTTATCATAACAGCAATGATTTTCTACATAACATTTATCCTGATAATAACATGTGAATAATATTCTTCTAAGAAGCAGGATATTTGTCCTACAGATACAACCTTCTTCCTGAAGAAGCTCCCTCCTTAGGGATAGGGGCTACTCTTAGGAGAAAGTATAGAACTAGAAATACTTTAATTTCACAAACATGAAGACACCCATCATATCCTTTTGGAGCTGAGGGAAAGAGAATCCCTGGGAACAGCCTGCAGGTGGGGGCTGACAGCTTTTACTTCCCTTCAATGCACACTACATGAGGCACTTGGGCTGGTTTTAACTATTTTCTAGGGCAGCCTAGCACTCAGCTCCCAGGGGCCTGCATGGGCATGTTCTTCCACAGGCAGAGAATGGCATGAACAGCTTCCACAGAGAGCAGAGCCAGGCTGCCAGACTCCACAGAAAGCTGTCCTGCAGTTCACCAAAAGCTAATAGGGCTCAAGAACTTTAGGTTGGCTCATTATGCTGTGTAACCACAGGGCAAGGGTAGAAAATACTGCCAGTCTGCCTTGGGAGAAATACAGAACAGGGTACACAGGATCCAAATGCAAGTCTCTAATATGTTTAATGATTTGGATAAAATTAACAAGAAAAGCAAAAAAAAAAAAAAACAAAAGCAAAACCACCCAACAAAACAAAACAAAAAAACCCAAAAAAACCCAAGAACAACAAAAAAACCAAACCCAAAATTCCCAAGAAACTGCTGTGCCTATTAGCTGAACTGATTTCACCCTACCTTTGCATCCTTCACAAGTAAGGGCATTATAGTGATACCCAGAGGCTTTGTCACCGCAGACCACACAGAGCTCTTCTCCTTTCACTCTTCCTGTGGAGTGACCCAGTCGAGGCTTTTTGGCTGCAGGGATATCCATTATCTCTGTCTCCCTTGTGAAAAAGGTCTCTGAGGGCAACCTCCTGAGTTCATACATCCCAGGGGAGTACCATTCCTCATGCTGCGGAGGGTAGAAGCCTAGGTTGGAGTAATAAGGTGGCGATGAGATCTGAGGCTGAACTTGGGGAAACGACACACTGTTGTACTGTGCATAAGGTGACACATCTGGCTCTTGAACTGGAGAATTCATTGGTTCTGAAAGAACACCTGGAAAATAATAATGCAAAATCAGTTTCTGTTACTACCATAAAATTGTAGTTACCAGAGAAGATTCCACTTCCAGACATCTATCTCAAAAACCAGGCACAAACACAAAGACTGTATTATCTAAACTCAGATTTGCTACACAAATACACTGCAAAACATTTTAAAAATAATTTATTCATTCTCAGACACTCCTTTATAATTGGTGGAAATGTCCGGCACTGGCAGTTACATTTAAAAAATCTTAAAAAGTATTGTGCAGGTAATCATATAGTTCAGTATATAAGAAAGAGCAACCCCACCCCAGAGAAGTTAACAACCCAAATTAGGCCTAAAAGCAGAAGGGAAGAAATCCAATTCAGAATTAATACAAATTAACATGATGTTTGAGTCATGTTAATTTGTATTAATTCTGAATGAATACATCATGACAGACAAAAACTCCTCTAGGGAAAAATGACAAGGGTGAGGCTTAATTAGAAGACTGAAAACATGAAATAAGTTTGAGAAGATAATAGGAAAGGTTTCTTCCTTGAAATAGGAAGGTGAGGTTACCAGGAAAGAACAAGAAAGATATTCCTAAGGGAAGTGGTGAAAGGCAACCTTTTCCCCATCCAGCCTCAAGTGGCCAGCCAGGCTCTGCAGCCTGGTCCCAGTCCCTACAAGCCTGTGCCATTCAGTGCAGCTGTGAGGCTCTCGTGGGAAGCACCTCTGTAAAGCCAGTATTAGTCACTCTGAGCCAGCAACAGACCTGGCAGTGCCCCAAGGAGTGACAGCCTTTCCTGTCGGGATCAGCACAGTATCTGGAGGCTACCATAACCTTGTTTATTAACTAGCATATTTAAAATTGCAGACAACTGAACCCTCATTTCTTTTCTGTACTCCAAGCACAACATCTAGCAGTCCCTGGATGGTGTAGGTAAAATCAAGTCCACCTCAAACAACTGAAAAGCTGAATTCAAAAGTTATTTGCAAAGTATTTCTTATTTTCTGTTGGAGAGAGCCACATCTTGTTGTTTCATGAAAACTCTGACTCAATTCCTTCAATAGTTCCAAGAAGAAAGTCTGAGAAAAATATCACATATTTCCAGGAAGATGGCCAGTCGAGCTTTATTTGAATCAACATCAGTATTTACAAGGAAATCATAGATTGATGCTCATTGGTGACTATCACTTCACAATACTTCAGAAGAACTCCAGAAACATTTTTGCTGACATAAAATTGGTCCCGGACAAGTGTCCTTCTTTTGTGAGGAATCAAAAACAATGAAGAAATGCCAACAGTTAAGAAGAAGGAACATTTTTAATGACAAAGATAATTAAAATCTATCCTGGGGGATCCTTCCCTCTCCTTTGTCTCACTTCAGTTAGTGCCAGAAACGAACCTTTTAATTACCCTGGCTTTTTCACTTTCACAGTCTCTTACTCGCTCTGAAGCTTTCTGCCCTTCCTATTTTACCATGCTGCAGAAACCATGTGAGTGTTTTGGGTTTGTGTGGTTGCTATGTTATTGCTCACAGCACATTCTCTGCTGGTAACAAGTGTTGATGTACCGTTCCAGAATAAGCAGTGAGATGTATGTCTGGAAAAATGTCACACAAAACCAAATGAGAAAAATAGTGCCCTTTTTACCAGCAATTAGTTTAATTATGGTTGCATTTAATTGCTTTGGAAGAGGCCAGGGCACCAAATGCTACAATGGCAGTAGCAAAGTAGCAGAAGGCATTCCCCAAATGCAAGGTTATGCCATTTAATCAGAGTATGGACACGCAGAGGGCATCTGGGGACTCCATGAAAAAGCCTAGAAGTGATGCTTCAGCTTGATGCATCAGATGCAAGCTGTCACTGATACCTGCCAGTAACAGCAGTGACGAAACAAGTGAAGGGTGAGGACAGCAAAGATTTCATATCTAGTATAGGTTTAATGAGTGGTATTTTAGCTGTATTTACCACCTATTGAAACTGCTGCTTATGAAGACTGGTCAAGGTACATCAGGTACCAAAGCTGGGGTTAATTGTGGGATACACAATCATTCAGTCTCTGTTTGGAAAATAAGAATTTCACTGTGGAAAACTAAGTTTTCATTTTGCTTGAATGAAATTAATTCATAATTCAATTTCATTTGCTTGAATGTTGGTAATTAGTTGAGTTTGCTAAAAGAAAGTGGGACAATCCCAAAATGAAAAGGAAGAGCCTGTTGAGTTTTATCTTTCTACTATACACAGGAAACTCCACAAAAGCTGTACACCAGCCTCTTGAACTGCTTGGGCCTCTGAAACAGCAAGAAGAGAAGGCAACATTCCTTCCACAGAACAAAATATCAGCGCCTGTTAAAAGACTCAGAGCTATTAAAAGACTGCAGCACATCCTGAGACAATACTGGGGGTTTATTTAAACAACTGTAGAGACATTTGGTTACAAGTATGTTTAGAAAAATCTTCCCAAACATTAATTCTACTCTGCTTCCACAGGAAAAAAAAAAAAAAAACAAAAAAATCCCAAAAAACCCCAAACAAACAAACAAACAAAAAAAAAGAGTCTTAATTAAGTTAAATAAAGGGGAAAAAAGCCAAACAAAAAGCCAAACAGCCCATATCACCTCCTTTTTCCTTCCATCAGACAGTGTTGAACAATTTAGCTGAACTGAGTCCATGCTCAGAGCAATGGAAGGGAAAAAGAAAACCAGGCAGGTTTGAGAGAGACTGAGAGAACATGGACTTTTTCTACATAAAACTCACTAAAACTAAAACTACGTAAGACTCACTGCTTAAATCTGGGAAGTGCTCTAAGATCAGTATGATTTTTAAAGACAATTGGCTTGCAACTACGTAGGCTTTCCCACTTTATCTTGAAGTTTTGAGGGTTTTTTGTTCAGTTTTATTTTGGTTTATCTTAAATAGACCTGAGTATGACGTACCTGTAGGCCTGTACATGAGAGTCTGGACCAAATAATTTCTTATCACAAAAGAAAAGTAGTCTTATCTTACCAAGCGTAATGTACACAAGCTTTTCTCCAGATATATATATTAATAGAAGTCTGGGATGGACTGGTCTCATGAAGCTAAAGCATGAGCAGCCCAGTAAAATCATTGCAGTTGCAGTAGTATAAGCAGTGAAAGTGATATCAGAAATGAGCTCATTGGACTACATGGACATTTTGTTTGTGTGGTCTTAAATATTTTGAACCATTTATCTCTTTTTCCTTTTGGAAGGATACCTTTCAGAGTTTTAAGGAAAGACTATTTAAGCACACATAAAAGTTGAGTTACCGCTGCAAATTTTCTCTGTTTGCAAATTTTATATTCTGTAAGTGTTTTTCAAATAAAACCTTTTACAAAATATTGAAATCTTGCTAAAAACAAAGTGAAACCTTCACATGCATGTGATCATTGTTTTAAAAATATTTTTTTTCTACTTGTGACTGAAACATATAGGAGAGTTTTACTTCTGTTGCTTTAAATTTTATACAGGATACTTTGCAAGAAACTCTAAAAAATATTTGACTTGTAGAAATATTCCTTGCAGGAATAAAGAAATTGTTTTCAGCTTGCAGAATGATACTGAGATTTTGTGCAAGCTAAATGTGATTTTATGCAGAATATTACAGAAATTACAATGAGATCACATTTTAATATAAAAGTTATTGTTCCACTAATATAAAGTTCAACAAAGGGAACTAAAGTCTAAGCAGGTTTAAAATATGAACCCCAGGCTTTCCTTCATTATTCATGAAGGAACATAATAAAATAATAATATTCAGAATTATGTAATTCAGAAATCATGGCATACATTATCAAAATCCTGCTTTAATTCCAAACAAAATATTTGTATATCTCTTAAATTATTTGTGTATCTTTTGGTGTAAAAAGCCTACTAGCATCCTACAATTTCAAGGAAGAGTGCAAGAATAGATAACAAAAAATATCCAAGGGAGAATATGGCAATATCCTACCTCAGGCTGTGTTCAGTCTGACCATTTCTTGACGAAAAATACTCTCCTTAAGGTGCCACAGTCCTTGTTTCCATCTTTTTCCCTTTTTACCTCATAAAGTTTACCTGTATATGAAACTTCTTAATTCTGCTTTGTCTGTGTCCTGTTCACTGTGAGAACTTTCTTTAAGATTAGAAAGGAGTGACACAGACCAGAGGTTATATAGTTTACTAATTAACTTCATTACAAGCAACTTGTTTGTAGATGCCGGAAACAATGTCTGTTCCCAGTGTGGATTTACCTGGAAAAATTTGGCTACCAGTTTGAGGGGATGCCTCTAAGTAGCCTAACCATTGTATTTTTGTACCTATTGTGGTTTAATTACAACCAAATTTTGCATCAATAAGTATTTGGCAAGGTCAGGTGGTTCTGTGCAATAGATTAACCGCGCCAGTATCACAGGAGGCAGGTTTTTCAAGTGGAGAAATACTGCATTCTCAAAAAAAGGCCAAAGTGCTCAGACCATACTGGACACACCTGCATGACAAGACAGAATGGTTTGGGCTGGAAGGGAACTTAAAGATCATCTAGTTCCAAACCCTGAAATAGGAAGGGACACCTTCCTCATAAGCAGGTTGCTGAAAGCCACATCCAATCTGTCCTTCTCATTAAATTTTTTATTCACATTGCCACTGTTTGGTTTGGCTCTCTTAATAATTATTATGAATCCAATGTTTTCTGTTTTAATTTGTGCTGGTTTGTTTCTTTTTGATTTGGGGGCCAGTTAAAAGAATAATTATTTTCTCTGCAGGGATGAAGCCAGATGTTGCATCAGCTGCCAGGTGCTGCCAAAGACAAGATGTTATTTAACACATCTTATGATCTTGAAGCTGTTTAATCAGTTTGGACACTTGACCCTACTAACTTTTTTATTACTATTATTTATTTTTAAAAATACATTAAAAAAAAATCAACCAAACAAAAAATCCCAAAACCCCCAACAAAACAATAACAACAACTAAAAAATCCCAAATAACCACAAACCAAACAAAGCCAAGGAACAAAACAGAAAAAAAATATGCAGATTTACCTAAAAGGAGTCAGTCTTTTAAGCTCCTCTTTGGCGCTTTGTCTACAACGATTTCCAATGGTATTTGTTGTTTTTAGTTAAGAAGTTTAGATATATTGCCTTCTTCTCCCCTTTGTTACATATCATTTTTTTCCCCTCCTTGTTCCTCATCCTTTTCTATACAGCTTTTAAGAGTGCCCATTACCCCCAAAAGCTTCTTTCCCAGCTAGGGACATATACAGTGAGACTGGCATTTCTTGTCTTATTATATGTTGATGTTACATTATAAGAAAACATTTTCAAGCAATTAAAAAATACTTGAAATACTTAAAATACTTGAAATAGGTCTTCATTCCAACTAAGCAGTTGATTTTCTTTCCAGGTTCTTAGAAATAATTCAGTTTCTATATCTGAAGTTTCACACTTCGTATCTTGCATACTGGCAACTTCTGTATAAGGTGCTTTCACAGAAACTAGCTAGCTACTTACTTATCATAGAAATGACAGTTTGAGTCACGTATGTATGTCAGATGCCACACAAATATATAACCTTTCTGAATCACCTGAGTAGAGTTAGAAAAAGAAAAGCTTTTTTGCAGGAAAACAGGGTGGAAGGGAAGAACCCTGACTTTAACTAGGTTAAAGAGCCTTTCTCATTTGCATTTTGAGGGCCTTTTCCCAGGGACTCATAACTTACGGAAATGAAAAACTATGGTTAAAACACACTAACTCCAAAGATGTACAGCGATACTCTACCTTCGCATATACTCTTAAAATGGCAGCATACAATTTTCATCTACTGAAAGATAGAGAACTTTTTTTTTTCCCTGAAACCTGCTGCATCTAGAAGTCTAGAAGCTAAGGAAGTAGAATTACCCTGGAATTTTTATGGTGATGTGGCTCAAAGCACAGGCAACTCAGAATTGACAACATTTCTTTTTGAAAGACCTGAACCTGGGACTAATGTTAGGAGAAGCAATTAGATTTGCTTCTGGAGGTCTAAGAACACTCTCCCTGTAGACTGAATAAAGCATGGTGAAAATAAAATGTGTATCCAGGGTCCTTTTACAGAATGAGAATGTGCATCTTTGAATAAAGGAGACTGATTGTATAATTTCTGTAAGCCAAAATTTTTTAACTTGTGAGCTGCAGTGTATGAGAAGACCAGAAAGAAACATCCATTATAAGGACCATCTAAAAGAAAAGCTTTCATTCTGTTTTCTGGGGTCCATAAGTCACTTCCTGCCAAAAAGGAATGTCAAAAATTGCAAATAATTTACAAAGATAAAGAATTGAGAGGCAAAGCCATTTCCTGCATATGTTTTGTAGAGGGAATCATATTTTCACAATGAGTAACTTTTTCTGTGCATTCAGTTGCATATTATTTCTGATAGGCTTTTTTCCAGCTATAAAAGCAAAAAAGACACCATATTAGAGTGGCACCCCTCAAAACAAAAGTCAGCTTAAGTAAAACACAGCAGGAGTGCTAAGTTTTCTTCCTACTGGGACCCCTGATTCAACTCCTTAATACATTATTTCTTTCTGTTACAGAAATGTCAGTTTGAATTAAATCTCCATTGTGCTAAGCTCTGAACATCTTTAATGAGAGACACAATCCCTTTTCTGAAAGCTTCACAATTTATAAGTAAGATCACCTTGTGGAGGGAAAGTATTTTATATTAATATTCTTCCTTGTATTTTCAAGCAACTTTATCATTACTCCTTGCAATTAATGAAATAATTAAGAAAAAAGTAGACATTGGGGGGAAATTTCTTGACAAAAATCTGAAGCAGCTTGGGTATGCTGGAGTTTTGAAAGATGACTGAGAATAAAATTTGGCACCTTAGATTTGAACATCATTCTCCTCTCTGGATATCATGGCCTGACACTGGAATTAAGAGGTAGCAAAGGAGTTGTTTACCTGTTGGCATGCTTTTTTTTTGACAACTCCGAAATGTTTCTCCAACCAAACTCCAGGACAAGGAGGGATAAAAACCAGTAACACACAATAATGGGGTGACGTTACCATTAGTGATAATGCTCTAGTTTAATGGTATGGAGCCAGGACACTGCAAGTGGTCTGACTTGTAGAGATGGTCCTGACTTCTAGGAGCTCTGCAGATGGAGGGGCTCTGGGTGCCAGAGTCCTTCCTTCCAGAGCCCAGGCACTACCCTTGTTTCAGACAGATAAAATGGAATGTGTTCGGTCTTTCCAGTACTCAAAAAGGCATAATTCTGGTCTTATTTGGACTGCAAACTTCTAAAATGTTTTTCAGCATTTTGTGGGACTTTGTATTGTGTGTGAGGCCCTCAATGCATCATAAATTACCCAATGAAGGACCCACACTCTTGTCAAATGAAAGGCTAAAAATATTTACAATTATCTTTTTTTTTCTTAGCAGTACATATATCAGAAAACAGCTTGCCCATGCTTATGAAATATTGATCAAGAATTTTTCACTCATTTACAAACTCATGCTTAGCCTTGACAAATTCAGTGAAACTGAAGCCAGGAGAATTTTCCAGACTGCTTTATAAATTTTCTTGTGCACTGAAGTTAATAGGATAAGTTTTAATTGTCTTAATAAAACAGAGATTTTAATTTAGGTGAAATTGCTTTCATACATTTTCATAATATGGCAATGCAAATACATTGCACTATAATTTCATTACAGATTAACTGGAAATATATTTGCTCTGCTTGATTTAATTGACTCACATGAAGGTAACATCCAGCCTCCATACAAAGGTCTGTTTTTCTCAGATGATCTCCAGTATTAGAAGAGTGTCACAAAAACAACCTACAGGTTCTGCTCTGAGCAGTGATGTGAGCAATGATGTGCAGGATTGCATTAACACCACTGATCTATTGTTTGTTATTCCTCTCATAAGTATTGAAGATTCAAGAAGGTTGGCACATTTCAGCCTAATATCCTTGACTTGAAATTTCAGTCCATTTTCCTCTAGGTTTCTGAGTATAGGACCGCTTTCTATTTCAACCCAATCTGGTGACTTACCAAACAAAGGAGGACCTTCAGCAAGAGGAAATCCATCAGCAGTGGCTAGCTGATGATGTCCTATTAAATTCATTTCAGATCCCATTTATACTTCAGTTCAGGAGGAATATTGCTGATTAAACAGGAGGTTGAAAAAGAGACCCTGAAATATGTGAAGCAAAAAGAATATTTAAAACAAGATAACTAACTTTTGTGTACCTAGTGTAAAGAAGAATGCAGGAGGTTGTTTCAATATTTGCTGGAACAAAAATTGAATTGAAATTACAGAAACTAATTCAGCCTTTAAATAAAATGCTACATCCAGCCTGTTTGTTTTTTCCTTGCTGTGGCATATTTTAATTGCCCTCTTTCTGTTCGTTTTAAATTAATAGGGGTGCACGCCCAAATATATTAAACTATTCAGACTGAAGCACTGGCCTGATCTCCTGAGGGCATGCTGCCCAGCACCCCTACCATGCAACACCAATAGTTTGCATTATTTTTCACCACCCTTTCATCACTTCATTGCTTTCACTTACTGAAAAAGTGTAAGTTTATGGTTAGATCAGAAGAACACAGATGGGAAACTCTAGTTTAACTTCTAAGGACCAGCTCTTTATCTTGTCTTCAGTAATCACTGCACAAGATAAATGGAGACAAACACAGAAAGCCAAGCCTTGCTCTGATACCCAGGCTCACCTGTGCTCTCAAGCAGCCACGCAGCTCTCCCTGGGGGAGGCTGGGAGAGGTGTGGAAGGGGCTGCCCTGCCCAGCTCACCTGGGTGGTCTGGGCCAGCTCCAGAGTGCATTTGAGGCAGGACCAACGGGACGACATAGAGCTCCAACAAGTAGATGTTTCAAGGGCTTACAGAGACACCAAAAGGACTCTGCATAAAATTGTCACCAAACTGTTTTCCTTTGTTTTATAGTCTTAATTCTTTATTTGGTTTTATTACCATGGGACTGTCCCTGGGGCTGCATTTCCACTCACTGAAGGCATTTGAGAGTTGTAGCCCAGCCTGCTTCCCAGTGAGGGCCCAGCATGTTTCTTGAGGAGAAATGAAGTCATCTGATAAAAACTTGAATGCTGCAGGAGGCCCCAGTGCTGAGCAGGCTGGGAAGCAGCTTGTGAGAGTGACAAGCACACTCTGTAATCATATTCAGATTTGTCTGTAAGGATTCATTAAATTCTTTCTTAACATAAACAGAGGCCCTCTAATTAGACAGATGCAGTTTAAATGTCTGCCCACAGATAATTTAAACAGTTTACTTAAAAATGTCAAAAGCTACTTGTATCACAGACCAGATAGGGTTCTTGTGGCAAATCACATATAAACACAGAATCTCAAATCTAGCACAGAAACATAGTTTTGCAACAGCAGAAAAACTCCATGTATCTTGGGGTCTGGCAACCAGCTCAGCCACCCCACTAGGTCCACGTTTACTTCCAACCACTTTATTGCCTTGCCTGCCTCATTTTCCAGGGAAGTTACCTGCTGAAATCAAGATGTGGGGCTACTCATATGGCTCTAAGGTCTTAAAATTCCTGACAGGCAGATTTCTCATGAAATATGCATGACAAATCATTAGAATGGGATTCCTCTTACAGCCCATTAGAAGTGTTCCCTGATGGGGGAAGGCAGCAGCACAATCAGGACCATTTTATTGCCAGCAAGAAAAACATCAAAATTAGGCATTTTCAGAGGGCTAATGAATATTTTTCTGGATTTTCTTGTTGAAGACCAGAGAAGAGAGACCATCAGTGCCCTCTCCTCATGTCCCAGCCCTTTAATATCTTCCTTACAGCCCATGGGAGTGCAGCCCTTAGAGTTCCTTGCAGGATCAGCTCTCCTTACAGCCAGACATGAAGACTGGTCCACCACTGCTACTACTATTTCTCATGTTTCCTCACCAGCCCCTGTTTGAGGGCCTAACACTGAAACACCTAAAATCAGCGCTGGGATTGTGGATTTCTGTATGTTCATACTAAGCCTAGAATTTATCTTCTTAGAGAATGTTGGAATTTATATCAAAATATTTTAAATACTGTCCCAAGAAGACTTCTATTTAAAAGTATTTACTGCCAGCAGATGGTCAGACTTTCAATACATAGATTCTTAGCTTGTAAATTTTGTATTCTACATTCTGCTAATTTGTGCTGCAAATAAAGAAGAAAGCAGGCAAGCTATGTTTCTAAAGGCTTATAAAGTGTCTGTGTTTTTATAGCCTCTTTGCAATGCCTATAAACTTATTTCTTTTTTTTTTTTGAAGACGTTCAATTTTTTAATGTATCATTGTAAAATGCCCTTCTTTAATCTCAAGATGGACTCCTTAGAATCTATTATTCTTTGCACACACACACAAAAAGACCCAACCCTCATGTTATTAATACTACCTTGCTGATAGTAAGAATCTTGAGGACATATTTGTAATAATGTGGGCTATTGTAGGACATTACAGGTTTTGTAATTCTACGTCTCCTGCCACATATATTTTTTGTCTGGATGGATTCAGTTCAAGCCAAATGTTCATGATGATTTTACAATTCACACCATTTTAATACTTCATTTTCTTTAATATATCCAGCTATCTTGACTATTTACTAGATTTCATGGAAGAGATTACTCCTATATTCTTGGTTTCTGCATGGCACAAGATCACCAGAAAAAAAGCCAGAAATATATTTTCCAATTCATCTAGCTTTGGTACTGTAAATTTCACTGAACACCAAACTCTTCATTAAATACTGATCGATATTTGGCTTTGATTTTCTCCTGAGTCCAGCCTGCTGTGAGCTATCTTGTCTAAATTAGATTTATCCATATAATTAATGTATTTAAAAGCAGCAGGTGCTGATTTCCAGCTCTAAGACCCACATTAGGTACATGGTACAGAGCATTGAAGCTACACTTTACACATTTTTCAGTTCTGGGAAATAATGTAGGTCACTATAATGGATTGATACTCCATCCTGAGGTAACAACAAAGCCAAAGAGCACCTGACGTGTAAAAGCTGAAATAAAGGCAATAGAAGCACAGGAAATCAATATTGCACTTCAAAATAAGAGCCCTTCAAGAGAAAAGGCATGTGATAAATTAGAAAGCTTCTTTTTTCCAAATAATTTTTAGTTAACTTTTTAAATAAACCCATTTACTCCACCACCTTTGGAGATTATTTCATAGGCCAAAATATACAGCAAAGGAAAATAGAGATCAGTATGTATAAAGTAAAATATGTGCTCAACTGCATGAGATTATTGTCTTCAACTTCATGTTAGGAGCTCAGAATTGCATAAAATTTTATTACATGTAACCTTTAACATACTTCAGAACAATCAATGTGTGTTTGCATGTTCTATGTTTAACTTCAGAACAATCAATGTGTGTTTTGCATGTTCTATGTTTAACTAAGAAAATTTACATGTATATTATTATATATGGGGCTTGTTTTTCCACTGTATGGGTGTACATACATATTTATTCAGATTTCTTATGGGATGTATGTTCATTGAGGTATACAAATATGTATGTATAGACAATTGAACTCTAGGTTTCAGATTTATTGTGACCTCTTATCTGCACACCACTCTGACCTTGCTATGGTCAATAGTAAAGTTTTCCCTGGCTTCTGTGTCAGCAAAGCCAAGTTTCTTACAAAAATAATTAAAGTTAAATCAACTGACTTCACTGAAAATGAAAGCATCATGGCCCCACACTTTCAAGTAAACGTAAAAGTATATTTGATCATCAGAAAAGCTCCATGACAGATCTAATTGTAGTTTACTTTCAGAAGAATGGATGAATCTATTTCAATTACTCAGCAAAGGAAGATATATCAAAGCACATGCAAAAGCTTTCACAAATATTAGTGAAGTACATTTCCTTCCATCTGTCCTATAATATTTTCCTATTCTTCACACATCTGACGTCCTATTGCTCAAAGAGAAATTTCAGTAACATCATTAATCTATGGCCCAATCCAAACATTGTTAACATCAATGGGAAGATAGATTCCCATCTCATTCACAGCCTTTTGATGTGGCCTCATAGCCTTTCCGTAGAATATTTAATGCAGTGCCTCAGTTATTTGAGAAGCTATTTTATTTGCATACCTGTTTGTTTTAAAGTGTATCAAAGGAAGATGCATGCTCTCTATTTCCAGCCTGCTGCTCTCAGGTCATTTTGGCAAGCACAGCACTACAGGCAACTACACAGCAACTGATGCAAAATATGAACAACCATATGAGCAAGTTTGAGAAGCAGAGCCAGGACAAGTATTACTGTGCTTATTTGAAATTTCCCGTTACATTTCTTAATATGGAGTTTAAAATCAGAGCAGGAAAGAGACACAGGACGCAGGAAAAAAATATTCCTACTTCTTAATTCTGAAGCAAAGCCAGGTATCTGAGCCCCAAGTAGACTTGAAAACTCTATGAGAATTATCAATGACATTTCTATAAGCGGGTAAGTGACTTCAAAGAGTGGGGCCAACTTCTCACTCTGCCTGGGATTACCTCCTAAATACCATTTGCGTGTTTCTTGCTTTCTGTTTCATCTTTTTCTTGTCTCATGTGAAAAACCTGCAAGCCCTCCACTTCTAACTTGTTTTTGGACTGCCATTTAGACTAGTGCAATTACAATATAATTCCCAGTCTCTAGGTTCTCTGTAACACAAGCAATAGCAATAAAAATAACAAAAGCAAAATATGTTCCGCCACAGTTACAGTCTTCTGAAGATAAATGAGTAGCAGGAACACTCAGAATAGAATTGCATTTTCTTAAAAAGTATAAATGAATTCAAATTGTAATTGCTTGAAATTTGAAACCCCCTTTTACTTTTCCTAGTTACGTGAAATATGTGCTAAAATCTTCAGCTTTGGAAGATGCACCTGAAATCTGTACAGAGAATTTTGAAAGAAAAAACTATATGAAAAAAAAGATAATTTTCCCTTTCTGGATTTTTCTCTGTTTTTCCATTAATCACATTGAAAATATTTCCTGTGTCTAAAAGGAGCAAAAAAAAAATTCAAAGCTAATGCACACAATTAACTAGATAGTGCTGTTGCAAGAAAGTCTCAATATCAATCTTACACCTTCTGTTCCAGTGACACACAGAAGCCAGCTTTCTAAAGACAAATTTCAACATGACCTTATTTTTCACCTTATCATTTTTCCCAAGGGCAATTCCCACTGTTGAGACAGTTTTGTGGATGAAAAGACTTCTTACATTATTCTTCACTTTAATTTTTTTTTTCCTGATCAAAAATCCATTAACATCCACTAAATAATTCAGGTGATAATCTTGCTCAGATTAAATTACTTTTATACTACACAACAGCAAGAAGCTATCAGTTTAAGGAATTATTACTTACTGTTCTTTTCTGGAAGACTGCAGATGGCAGGATGTAAGACAGTTCTGCACTCAGTATCCTAATGATTCTCACATAGGAACATTTTTGTTTTGTTTTTCTTTCATGTTTAGCAGAAGCCTGTAGTGATAACACAATGAATCAAAGCTTGGATTTATTGGCTCAGTGCCCTAATGGACAAGGATTACTCATTAACAATTCTTTCTTTGCGAAACTCTCCAAACATGGGCTGTATTAAAATGTTGTGAATTTCAGCATGACCACCAGCAGAGAGATTTGAGATGCTCACTAGTACTCTGATCGAGTTCAGAGAGGAAGTTAACTTGGACAGTGGGGTGATAGTACCTTGTTGCTAATTATAACATTTTCCTTGCACATGTACATTTTTATGACATCCTCAGCCCCCTTGTCTTTCCCATCCAAAGAGCCCAGATGCTATTCCAAGACATAAGCTTGATTTTTTAATCTTTCTGTTATTTTTCACACTTTTTAGGGAGACTGAGCATTGCACAGAGTACTGAAGCAGAATAGGCTATAAGTTACACTATCACAGACATCTGAAGACATTAAAGTTTAATTCCTTTACCTGCAACAATTTCTAAAAAATTGCATCATTTTGATTTGGGCTCTTCACATAAAGCTTTAGACAAGAAACTGAGGACCCTAATTTTAAATCTATCAGACTCATGCACTAGGTGTGCACAGGGTGAGAAATTGGTACCTGTAGATGGAAAACCACATCCTTGAGTGGGTTGCACTCTATCTGAAAATGCTGATGTGTTGTCATTGACAGAAAGGGGACTTTGAACCCCATTTAACCTGCAGAGGGAATCAAAGTGAAGACAAATGGATTGAGGCTGTTTTATTTCAACATCCCACCTACACAGGAAGCATCCTAATTCCCTGGTTTGCATTGCTAAACACAACCAGTGGGTGTGAGTTGATCTGACAGTGGTACTGAGACAAATTTCAGTCAGAGCAGACTACTGACAGCATCACTCATGGTGAGTTCATGATTACCACAGTCTATGATGTCCATCCTTCCCTACATATTTGCACTGTCTGAGCAAGATTGAATACACAGAGACACAGGCTGTGCCTCCTACTTGAGCAAAGAGAGGAATTGGCCAGCAAACACAGTCCTTTCTCTGAGAAAGGTAAGAGCTGCTAGCCCTAAAATTACCAAGATTAAAATTCCTTCACTTTGCCTCATTTTTAAGAGAAATAATATTTTTAAAAGGTATATTAATCCTCAAGCTTTTACCAGAGCAACTTGAATTCTCTATAAATTCTCTATAATTCTCATGAAAATATTATTAATAATGAGTCTCTTTTATGTGTTCTGACCCTTGCAAATTCACATGGTAGCCACCCAAACACTCATGGTCTGACAGATTTCAGAAGACAGCATTGGGAAAATGTTGCTCTAAGGCTGTCACTGGACACTAACTCCCAAGAGACTACTGTTTCCAGTATTTATGCCTACAGCTCGTTCCAGCAGGCACTGGACACATGATAAATACATTTAAGATAAAGGCACTCTCAGTCCTCCATTTCTGACTCTCTGAACAACATCTCATTTCTGTAAGCAAAGAGATTTCTCTTTGACAAATCCATATTTAGCAAAATCAACAAAGTACTTTTAAGTACTTCCAAAACAGCCCTACCCACAGGAGACAGGTTATCTCTTCAACCAAGCATGTCAACAGCCCATCTGACACTTTCCACTATTTGTCCACTCCAGTGGTGACTAGAAAATGCATGCCAAAACCCCAATTTCTTTGGTCAGCCTGATGAGGCCAGTGATGGGTTTTATCCCACATTAGGAGAAAAAGCAGAAGTGGAGCCGAGAAGTCCAACAAATGCCATATTTTGTGCCATGGAGCTTTTGGTCTCTTGGTATGTTCCAAAGGTCTGAAATTTCTTTCTCATCATTCAGCTCCCCCAGCATTGGTCTGATATAGTTGGTGGCACAGAGCAATTGTTTTTTAGAAGTCCCTAGAGACTAACTTTCATAAATGTTCTTTCCCAAAAAGCATTTTCCTCTGTGTGGATGCTGTTTGCCACTCAGCTAAGAGTTTAGCACAAAGGAAATGGAATTTAATGCCCCTATTCACCAACACATTTGTTGCATGAAAACATTTTTCCCTTGTTTACAATAATAAAGAGGCAAGTGCCAAAGTGGTGCTTTGTCCACTAATCAATACATTCAAGACACTATTGGAAAAATCAAAGAAGTAATCCACATGAGCAAAAGAGGAGATGTTGCCTGTAGCAATGACATGTGGCATTACTGGTTAAAGCCAGGTGTTCATATTTATTGTGGTTCATGTACAAATGAGAATTGAATGGAAAGGAATTGGAGCAAATAAAATCTATCTTCTCTGCTGTTACATGCATAGCATCAGGGGAGAGAATAGAAGAACGAAATATTCAAACACAGATACTTATAAATGGAATATCTTCACTAAGGTAGCATTGCATTCTAAAATTTTTGAAATTTCAGAATATTATTTGACATCCTGAAACTTTTCCAGACAATACTAACATTACTTCTGTAATTAACAAAGAGTATGTGCTCTACACTACATTTATGTCATTACCAGTCCAAATACATGCTCAGCAACAAAAACAGAGATATAGATTATGGTCAGAGCTACAAATCTGCCTGCGTAGAAAATACCACTTCATAAACTTTACACTCCATGAAAGAAAGGGGGTGTTTGCCATAGCTCAATTGCTCCTCCTCTTGCTACTCTGTCTTTTCTCCACTGAAATAAATGCCATTCCACATGTTCACTGACAAGGCGCCTCATGGAAAGGCATGATAAATCCTGACAGTGAAATAGTTTGCCATCAAAAGTGTGGGTGGGAAAAATCTAGTACAGAAAGAGAGGGGGAGGAAAAGATGAAAAAAGTAGGCTGTGTGTTCCCCTTCAACATTTTCTTCTCTTCACATCCAAATGAATGCATCATCACACATTAAAAAACAAACAAACAAAAAAACCACTAAAATAATACACCCACAAATAACCAGTACTTGCTCCTTTTTGCTCAGAATTTTCTTTCAGCAGCTGAAAAGCTTACTAACTACTCACAGCCAGTTTTCTGGAGCTCCAACATTGTGCACATGACAACTGCAGAATAGTTCAGGCTGAAGAAGACCTCTAAGTCCATTGAGTCCAATCCAGCACCACCAAGTCCACCAGTAAAACATGTCCATAAGTGCAACACCTTCTGAATACCTCCAGGGCTGGTGACTCAGCCACTTCCCTGGGCAGACAGTTCCAATGCTTGACAACCCTGCTGATGAGGAAAACTGTCCTAATATTCAATCTCAACCATCCCTGGCACAACTGGAGGTAGATTCTTTCCTGAATTAAATAGTCATTACCACAAGGAAGGTGAGGATGAGGAGCTAAAGCCAGACAGATCTCTGTCAATGGATTAATTTCTCTGTTCCCTAAGATGCAAAGGGAGAAACTTCCTGTCTTGCCAGTGGGAAGGCATGTCTTCTTGGCCTAGGGATTCCTGGAGACATCCTGGGACAGGTGAGAATTGCAACAAGGAGTAGGTCTGGTCTGGCTGAAAGATAAATCAGCTTTTCCAGCTGGCACCTGGAGCTGTCAATACCCTTAAAACACCTGGGGATTTCTGACAAAAGATCCAATTTGCAGCAGACCTAATGAGTGAGATAGCTTGGATCTGTGTTTGTTTCATAGGCCAAGGGACAGGTGTCTTGGCCAAGATCTTATTGTGCTCAAGGACTCCTTTTTCTCTATTCTTACATCTCCCAGAATGAATGCTACTGCAGACACCTGAGAGATCATGCAAACTGAATTGTGCCTCAACACAAACCATCAGTTTCAGCTCAGAAAGTCTTCACAATATGACCATAAATGGTTACCACTAAATTGCAGTCACCCTCAGCTCTTCTTTCATCCCTGTGTCACACCTTATTTATCATGGCTGCCCAGAGGATACACATCCTCTACACCACTTTGGACCATGGTCTGTCTCCTCAAACCAGCCATTTCTTACTCTCAGGCACCCTCACCTTTTCATTCTGGAAAGATGTTCAAGATTATCACATGCTTACAATAAATTTTATCATCTCAAGACAATTAAACAAACTTAATAGCTATGATTGTTTCTGTACAGGTTAAAATATTGGTAAGGAATGGCTGCAAAGTTTAAATAAGTTAACTCTTTTGTCTATCTTTTTTTTTTTTTTGCCTCCTGCATTTCAAAAGTGGAGGAATTACTACTTTTAAGAATAGTTTTGTTTGTTGATTAAGTCTTTCATTAATCAGAACCTCTTCATTATAAGTTGCTCTCTGATTATTCAGTTTCTGAGCAGGGCAAATTTATTCAATAATTTATTTTTTGCCCTGATGAAATAATCTGTCTTTGCCACTCACATAGTTTAAGTGGAATGTCATGAAGGGTAAAATGACCACAGAACAATCTGTCCTAAGAAGGGGAATTCCTCCCTGGTGACAGGCAGTTAATTGTTAGCCAACATGCTCTAGTGAGACCATATATGTAAGGTACCATCTTACAGCAGCCTGGGTGCAAGAGGAGAGCTGACTATATGTGGAATCAGCTACAGCATCAAAAAGTTATGTTTCAGTAGGGGAAACTTGGTCTACTTCCCTCCAGCTGACTTAACTGAAATTTTGGATTTCAGTTTTTTTGTTTTTTCTATTAATAAGTTCTGGTATTCTGCATTATATTATCTCTCATTATTTTAAATTTTAATTAAGACACTGATATTATATGTTCTTCCCTACCATTACCCTCTTCTAGAGGTTACAAGTTTACAAGTTCCTAAAGAAATCACAGCTTTAAATTAAACATGTTGGTACAGTATTAGCTGATAAGAAGTTCTCCTGGAGGCCTCGGACTAAATATATACTTTATTCTTACAGTTCTTTTTCTCTTGACATTTTGATGTTTTACAGTGTGATAGTGATTGAGTTCAATAAGGGTTAGCTTTCATTTATGTAAATATTTGGAGAGATAAAATTGTTAAGAAATGTTGATCTATTCCAGTAAATGAAAGCACTGTCCTTTCATTAATAAGTAGTTCTCTTAAGCTAAATGTCAAAGATGACAAGTGAAGTATTATTAATAAATAAATAGTAGAATATTTTTAGAATTTTTTTTAATTGTTAAAATAATCACACTAAATAAATTAATTCTGGAAACTTTTAAACCTCTCCTTTTTTCTCATACTTTGTCTAGTGTCAAGGAAAAGACAGATGTTTAAAAGGACTAGTTCGGTAGCTAGCAAGAAACCATTCCTTTCATGAGGGGAGAGGAAGTGTAGACTAGCCATCATATGAATGGACAGGGTAAAGCATTGGAGGTGCAGGAGGAGTTCTGCTGATGCTATCTGGCAAGGCAGAGTCACTATTAACCTCTTAAACCTTCTATTACTGTTCTAGAGGAGGCTCTACCATGCCCTGAAGAACTGCAGGCAGATGACTGCTCTCACTCATTGAGAGGAAGAGCTGCAGGGCTGGCATCAGATGCCCAAGAAGTACCCAAGACAAAACCTGGGGGAATCTCCCTATCCTCTCAAGAAGTCCATGATCAGCCAGTGAAAAATGGGAATATTGCACACTCAGCAGTTAATGGAGATGTCATTACATCTGCCTTGACATCTAAGAGGAAAGAGAACATCAGATTCCACTGTAAGTAATGCTGCAGTGCTCAGGTTGGGAGAAGTTGCCTTCTTCCTTTGGCAAGGCAGGCACTTGTACACCAGGAAGGAGCAGGAGCAGGTCTGTTCTAGGAGGGGATAAAACTGGAGCTAAGGACAGCTCCACACTACCTGAGGGGCCAGAGTGCTGATAGCAACAGGAGATGAAAGGGACTGGAAATTAGATAATGCTGGGTCCTGGATATGGTTGAGATATTTCCAAACTCAGAAAAGTAGTTTCAAGTACCAGGGCCCAGGTCAATCTGATTGTACTCTTAGTTTCCACCTAGTAAAGAGTTGGTACTAAGGAAAGAAAGGGATTTGAAGATCAAAGAAAAGTGTGGTCACTGAAGGGAAAGTTTATTTTCCTTTCTTTCCTAATCTTCAGTTAACATCATTGCATTTTGAAAACAAATTACTTCCCTTTTAGAAGAAAGAAACAAAATGTAGTATAAAGCTTATTAAATTTATATAAAGCATATCAGGAAATGGAGAGGTTACTTATCTCGCAGCAGTATTAGCTTGGGCTCAATCTGAACAAAAGCTTCATTTATCAATATCTAATCTGAATAACATTTTTGTCCAAAATTGGGTCTCATCCCAAAATATTGCATCATTTGCATTGGCAGATCCCTCATTTATGTCAAATCTCACTTGGCTGATGTATTTCATCTTGTCATCTCATCCCAAAACATAAAACACGTAACAAAAGCCTGTTATCTAGAGTAGATTGCATGCATAGGAAGTTTGTCTAGTTCTGTTTCTTGTCTTTTGTGACCCCCTCCTGCAAAACCTTCATAAGGGAGGGAATCTTACAATGAATTTTAGGTGTTAACTCTTTCTCTAAGTAAGTGCGTAAGATAAGAAATTTATGAGGAAAAGGGAAAAGGAAAATAAATTCAAAGCAGCTCAAATGGCAGCTCACCTACTCAGCAATTTATTCAGCAACCCAAGCCATTGTTCCTTCCTATGCACTGGCTCCTCACAAATATAGAGGCAAATTAGAGATTTCTATCCTTTCCCTTGAAGTTTCCTCAAAATTGCCTCAAGTTAGTGGAGGATGGTGCCTACAGCTCTCTGCATTTAGAAGCCTTCCACCAAAACTTGCATTTCTCTTGGTCAGTGGGGTTGCCTACTGAGAGAATGTGCTGTGTTCATAAGGAGATGACCCTTTCTCAGCTGATAATCCATGGTGGAATAAGTCCTTATGAGCCTGCGGGATTTGTTCCTATGTATCACAGCCAATTGCAGTCATATTTGTATTGCTTGGACACAGAAACTGGTTACCACAAAGGAAATGGGAGAGGAAGGTGTTATCCTTACAGAAATACCAGCTAGGAATTTCTTCAGAGAAGTGACTGGATGAGCAACCAGCCCTGGTGTTAACTCTTGTCCAGCAGGAGCTAGCAAAGAACTGGGCTCCAATAGGATTCTTTCCTACTTTCTACCAACCTATTTGATGTACAGAGCTGCTTAACAAAAACATCCCCAGTCCACATGAACCAGTCACCATGTAGAATGGAGAGTACAGTTCCAGTTTTTGATCTGTTAAATTTGAGTGAAAAATTACAACAAGATATCACCAATAATTGGTGCTGCTGTTCTGGTTATCATGAGTCTCAGCTGCAGCAAAATTACACATAAATTTTCTGGGAGGTGAAGCACGTATATGTCCATGTGCAAGTGTTGTTACTTCTACCCAAAGGAAAGATAATCTCTGCATGTGATTAAATCGACATCTCCAACAACTGAAGGGTCAAAGTCCTACCCTACTCTTTTTCCAGTTGTCTTTCCCCATAACAGCTGCTGATGATAAACTCAGCAGCAGAAGTTGATGGAAACATCAATGGTACCAAATACTGGAATAACAGTGTGATTATTAGATGCAACTTATCTCGTTCTAATATTAATAAACTAATTACTTCCAGTATGTAATGTATACCTCCAGAAAGTTATCCTCATGTAAACACAACAACAAAAGTGATTCCTTCCTGTATGCATGATGATTACCCATATACAGGCAGACAATTCTGTTTCAGATTGTGTCTCACTAATATGCAGCTGCTAACATGCATATATACACATGCCAAATAAAAGATTAATAGAGGAGCATGTAGAAACATTAGTTTTTCAAAACAGAAAATATTTTTCTCCTGGCTATGTGATATCAATCTGGAAATGTATATAAGCCCTGAAATTGCATTCTTTTTTCTCCACATTCAGTTCACTCCAGAGAGAGCAAAGGAAGAATATACTTAGCCTTTACCACTTTCAATTTAATTCAAGGGTGGTAAGTCAAAGTTAGAAAATATGAGAAATGCAATTTTCCTAGTGACAGAACTGCTGTTCAAATAGGCGATGAACCGTAACCTTAAACTGTGCAAGACCTTTATGTCACCGCTATTGCATGATGCTATATTCCAAGTCTATATTCCAAGATATTTGCTCTGAAGAAACATTAAGTCTTAAATCTTTTTGGAAAACTGAAAAGCATAACTTTTTTGAATTGTAAAGCTGATCTATAAATGGACTATGCCAAAAATATGTCTCTCCTCAAATATTAAAAATTATACTAAAATAAAATTATTGAGAAATATGATAATAAATAACACAGAATTTAAATAAGCAGAACTGAAAAATTTTAGTAGTTCAAATTTCTTACAACTCAGAGAACTGGGGGTTTTTCTTCATATTTTCTAAATATCTTTTTAAACTGGCAGAATTGATATCCATCTTATCCGTTTAATCATTGACTTGTTGCTTAACTTGTCTTGCTACCTAGGCCTTTTAAAGTCAACAGATAATAATATGAAATAAACAAAACCTTTGTCACTTATTCCTACACCAAGCTTTATGTAACTCCCCTAAATATGAGTTGCAATAGAAACCTTTGAACACTGTGCCAGTAAAAGGGACTGTATTGCAAAGAAGCTGATAAAATCTTGTTTGAAATACCATCATTTTATTCCAGGAATTAACTATAATTAATCAGATATTTTAGGCTTCTTGAATGTAATAAATGTGTCTTCTGTTAATATACTGTTCCTTGCTTCTTCAGGTGGAAAATCTTGATCCATAATTGCCTGGATACTGTTTTTTGAGATTACCAGTAAGAGCAGGCAGAGACACATGATTTCTCTAATCACAATGTCAGCCAGCAGGTGCTAAAATGAAATGAGACCTTGACTGCCTTTACACCTGACCTTGGATTATTTCAAGGCAATAAGTGAGGTATGGAAAAGCACTCTTTTCCTGTACCTATGCTTGATCACTCCACTTAATTTCACAATTCAATAGTATTTTGGCAATCTACTTCACAGTTCAGAGTTTTAGAAATTAATAAAAAATTTGGTGTGTCTCCATTATTTGCCTTTAGATGGTAGATTATAACTCTGCATACTTCAGCATGTTGAAGACTTGTTTGGAAGCCTATCATGGCCCATGGCCCTGGAGAGAAGAGTGGTCCAGAAGAGTTGGTCATAATTCAAAAATCGCCTCCTCCAAGTTAAAGAGCAGTCCATCTTTAAAGCATGAATCAAACAAAGTCATCAGGTGGCCCACATGGATGAACAAGGAGTTTCTAACTAAAATCCAACATAGAAAAGCAGCATAAAAGCAGTTTTACATGATCCGGGAGGAATCCAGAGCATGCAGAGACAGTGTTAGCAAAGTTAAACGCCACACCATTGCATATGGAAAGAAATGTGCAGGGCAACAAAAAGGCTTTTACAGGTGTATAAGCAGCAGAAGGAACATTAAGGAAAATCTGGGTTTTCTGCTGAATGGGATGGGGAGACAAACATAGAGAAAACCAAGATATTCAATGCTGTTTTTGCCTCAGTCTTCACTGATTAGAGCAGCCACCAGGAATTCCAGGTACCTGAAACCTGTACAAAAGTCCAAGAAAGTCTTGCCCCCTCTGGAGTAGAATAAGTTTAAGGAGCATGACCACACAGACTGGACATGCGTAGGTCTATGGGTTCTGATGGAATGTACTAAGAGTGTTGAAGGAGCTTCTGATGCCACTGTAAGGCCACTTTCAATTGCCTTTGGAGGACTATAACTACTGGGAGAGATTCCTGATGACTGGGAAAAAAATCAAAGATGACTGGTCTTTAAGAAGGACAGAAAGAACCTGATAGTCTTCTATGACAAGAAGACAGGCTCAGTGAACAAGTGCAGAGTTTGAACTTAGCTGTAATTAGTGCAGGTCCTCATGCTGCCATTCAGAGGGGTCTTGACAGGTTGTAGAAATGGCCTGACAGGTATCCTACAAACTTCAACAAATTTCCAGTACTGCAGCTGGGGAGGAATAGCCCCGTGGAGTAGTCAAATTGACCTGGGCATCTTTCACTAAGACACTACAGAAACATATCTCTCCAAAGAATATATAATGTCACTAAATTAATTAAAATGTTATGCCACAATTTGGGGAGAACACCAGGTATGGAAACTCAAACTCTACTCAAGTTTGGTGAACTTCAGTTGCTCATTCTTAGATACTTCATAGTTTTTTGGGGGAAGCACTAATGAAAATATTACTGGAGGAAATGCTTTGCTTTCTAGTAGGGTTTTTACCAGGCATTCCAGATGAGGAAATCTGGATGTGTGGTGTGTTGGGCTGGAAGCCTTGCTGACCTCCAGCTTTTGCAGTAATTCACTGGCTCAAGAAAACATCTTGTGATATTTCTTTCAAACTAATATTTGTCTGTGTCCTCTGAAACCAGTTCCAGCCATTGACACAAACAGAGAACAACCTGTTAGCAAACTTCTCCTACATGCTTTTTTGAAGAGGCGTATCTTTTTGAGGTAAGTCTTTCCAAATAACTGGCATGAGTCAGCACAATATCTTTTCTGAAAGACATAAAATTGCCCAAGACTCATAGAATAGTTTGGGTTGGAATGGACTTTTAAAAGGTAATCTAAATCCACCCATGCTGCTCTGAGCAGGGACATATTCAACTAGACCAGGTTTCTTAGAGCCCATTCCACCCTGACCTGGAATGTTTCTTGGGCTGGGACACCTACCACAATTCTGGGGAAAAAGGAGGGGGAAAGATACAGCTCAAAGGCAGTGAAGGAGGGTCAGACTGGGAGCACTGATGTATAATGAGCTTGGGATACATCTTGGGAGAGAGAAGGAATTAGTTCAGGGGCTATTCCTTGTCTCAGGTAAATACAACAGCAGAAGATGCCAGTTGACAAGGGGCATTTTAAACTGCTCACAATTTTCCATTAAATTGGAATAGAGGTGGTTCCTTGAGAATAGTAAGGCTGTGGATGAGGAATGCAGAAAAATTCTTAGAAACACCAGATATTTCTCATGGTCTGACAGTTCCTGTACCCAGGCAGCCAACAAGGGCAGGAGACGGGGATCCTGACTGCAGCTCCCCTCCCAGCTTTGTCAGCAACTTTGCCCTTCAGCCCCATACAAGTGTGACAGTTTGCTGTGTGCTCTGGCAGAGCAGAGGGAGCAGGACAGGCCAGTGTGGCCTTGACCTTTGGCCAGCCAGGGTAACATTGCAGCTGCCCACCAAGGACCAACAGTTCCAGCCTCTGCTGCCAGGAACCTTGGCACAGAATTTGCCTCTTCCTAGCAAAATTAAAATAAAATAAAATAAAATAAAATAAAATAAAATAAAATAAAATAAAATAAAATAAAATAAAATAAAATAAAATAAGGAATATGCTAAAAAGTAAGCCCTTGCTAATTTTGACTTTGGCCCTGGTGTGTAGTGTACCATTCCATCAGTTAGCAAGGGTCAAGGGAGGCCATGAAAACATTCATGAGAAGCTGCTCACGAAAACAAGAAAATAGAAGGTAAAGATAGGGGTCTGGTGTGACTGCAACATTTTTTTTTCACTCCACAAGCATTTTAACAAGTAAACTTGCAGCCAGTATGGGGCACTGGGAAATGGGAAGTGAACAGTGCAGGACAGACATTGCATTCCCTTGCTGAGGGAAAACCTACCTGCTGGGGTTACTCCGAGTTGCCCATGTCTGCCCCACACAGCAGCATTATTCCACAGAAGTAACACTACATCCATTCACACTGATTGTCCTTCACTTGTTTGTTCTTAATGTAAATCTCTTTCACATCTAAATTCAGGTTTCATGTTAGTGCTATCATTTCCCCTTGCCCAACATAAATCAGCAAGGGCCCATAAGCCACTTCCAGCCTTCTGCAGATATGTACCAGTACAAACTACACAACTGATCATTGCCAAGGGAAAAATGGGGTCTCTCAGGACTTGCAGACATTTTTCTTTTGATTGCACACCAGAGAAGGAGCAAGGAACAAGAAGATGGGATCAAAGTCCCCTCCCTAGAAGAAGAGAAAGTCCCATTTTTCTTATCTTAAGCACCATATCAGCAAGTTTCTCCCAGTAATTCCCCTTCTGTTCATTACAGTTATTCCCACCCAAGAGAAAGCACCTGGCATGTCGCTTCTGGTGATGACTACCAGCTCCAGAAAGCAGAAGTATCTTTATTGGGGGTACTCAGATACTTCCTGTTTTATAAACGTCATTGTCTTCCTGGTTAGTGCTTCAAAGACTTGTCAGATATCTCTGGGCAACCAAAACTCTGAGCCAATGGGGATGTATTTTTCATGAGTTCCAGTGTTTTCCTGACACATATTTAACAAAACAGACAGCTCAAAGGAGTTCTGAATTTGCCATGCAGACAGAACCAAGTCTAAAACAAGGAGTGAAATAGTTGTCAAAAATTTGTACAGCAAGTGTCTGAGCACTGATTTTATTGACCAGATAAATATGGTTATACATAAACAAATTTAGTCTATTAGTTACTGCAGATATCCAATACAGTAATTCAATTGAGGGGCAATACACAACAATGTGGGATGGAGACAACAAAATAAATGGGTCAAGTCTTTATTGTGATCAAGACTTAAATACCCAAATATTCAGTGTTGGAAAATATGTGTTGGCTGTTATTTTGCTATAGATAGTTCAGCATGAAGAAGTACAATCTTACTACATTTCTTACATAAATTTCCTTCCTTATTTATGTAACTTTACATGCAGAAGAGCTGTAAAAATGATAAATAATCTAAACACAAAATCAAAAAAGTTGAGATAAAAAAGGGACAATTTTTTCTGTCACAGCTAAACACTGTTATCAAATGGATGTTAAGAAATAACTGATACCAGTATGTAAGTAGTTGAATGCATTTTTACTAGGAAGCCTGTCTTCTGCATGGACATATAGAGCTGCAATAGTTTAAGTAATGCTACCTTTCCAGCAGTATTATCTAATCCAATATAAGCATTTTGAAGACATAAGAATGAGGAGTTTTTAATCTCTCAATTTATTCCTGATTTCATGAGATTTAAGCTTCAACATGGGATCTGTGTGAATTCCCTGGACCCTAGGATGATGTAGACTATTAGATCTTGGCATATCCTGTATGTTTTTAACTCAAAAATCTAGAGGACTCCAAGTTCTGTTTCCATGATTTGAAATTTCTTATCCATCTTCAGACTTCTGTCTGCATGTCCTTGTGGTGGCAATTTGCTTTCTCATTTTCTCTATTCCCCTTTCTACTCTTTAAATCACAAGAAATACTCCTCTTTCTTAAAATACAAATAATTAAATAGCAGCCTAAAATTAAGATCTTCAATGGAAAATAAAGAGAAAAGTAACATAACAAATCTGGTGTTTTACAAAATTTACCTTAAAATAATGACTAAACTTACAGATCTCTGTAATTGTCCAAAGAAGTCAGTTGGAAACATACATATGAAGCCTTAACACATTTTGCATGACCTTGAGTTAATTTTTACCTACCTGCTTTCAGTTAATTATGTTGCACATGAGACTCCTCCTGGCACTTTGTCAACATCTGGATGCCCTTATTATGTATTTCACCCCAAAGTCTGCACATTCTTTTGGACTAAGTGATTATTTCCCTGGAGAAGTTCCTACTCAGATGAATTTTTCATAATTTCTGTCATTACTTTGTCCTTTCTCACTACAAGAAGCATTTTGTTTTAATATTACAAAAATATAAGAGGAATATTAATTATCATTAAATGTCTACTGGTAGTGCCTAAAAAATATAATCTGTCAAAGAAATAAAAGCTACAGCTTTCTGTGTTAAGAAAGATCAGTAGATAACAACACTGAACAACATATTCCTGGGTCTGTATTGCTTTTTTTCTCCTCAGACTTGAATTCATTCCTGTGGACTATTCTACCATTTCAACTTATAGAGAACTGAACCTTCCTCTGGCTTAATTTTAACCTTTATTTCAGTGCAAAGCAAATTTTGCTTCCTTCTGCAATCAGAATGCCATTTCCAAATCAAACTCTGACTTGTATGAGCACAGTCATATTTGAAAATATGCAAAAGTTACTTTGAACATGGGGACAGAAATGCTAAAATGAAAACAATGCTAAAAATGAAGTGTAATCTAGCTACTATTTCTCCATAGAAAATAGCATTTGAATTATTCCCATTCACTGCCATTTGAGACATGACTTTTTAGAAGTTTGAGTGGGATATGCCAGTTTCCCTGATTGTTTAAATGTTCCAAATTCTGACATATTTTAAGAAGTCATTTTGTAGGAAAAAACATCCTTAGTGAGCATATTTCCTTAGACTCCACGAGAAAATTCCTTTGGAGCATGTTGCAGATAGAAGCATCCAGCAAAACTGGAGCTACAATGTCCATTTGTTCTCAATAGGTTGTCTTTATTCTTTGTCATACATGATTGTGGAAGCCACTGTGTAAATCAAAGAGTTGATTAAGTACAGAGATTTCCAGGAGAAAAACCTAGTTTCCAACCAGTGCTGATGTTTACACTTCATGCAATGCACCTGAAATATTTAAACAAATGTAAAGGAAAGGGAGAAAACCCAAACATCTCACTCTAAGTGCCTGGAAAAGCACTGTGGCTCGTACGTAATTTCAACTGGTAAGAGTTGATGTATTAGGTTAGTAAACAGTTAAATTTAGACAACAAAAAAAGGGGGGGTTTAAATGCATATGTTTGTCCAGATGTTTTTAAGCCATTTCTTTCAATGTATTAAATAATGCTCAAATATCCACTGAAGTCAAACTTCCACAGAACTAAATCAGTGCAGCCTGTTTGTAGATACAAAACGATCCTGCTAAACTGAGCTGTGGCTTGTCACTTGTGACAGCTGTGATGCATCTGCAACAGGAAAAAAATAGTAGCTACACTCACCACAAAGGCAGCCAAGCTCTCATGGGCCAGCTGGCCATTTCCCAAACTGTTGGGATGTTTGTAGTCCTTTGCAATAACAACAGCATTCACTCCCTTTGTATTCCTCTTAACGACAGGAAAGTTACCCTTCATCATTACTGGAAAAATGATGCTGCTTCTAAACAAATGTTAGTGTTTCTAGAGTAATACATTGTCTGGTCTTCTCTTTTCTACCTCAGATTATAGTTACACAGATTCTTATATTGAATCCTTTCATAATATGGCTTTCCCTATTAGAGTTCCTGTAGCAACTATATGAATGTTACATTATTGGAGAGGAAGGAAGAAGCTGTTTGCTTTGCACATATGCAAAATGATGGACCTTTCTCTTGTAAATTGTGGTGAATATTGAAAAACAGTTTGACAGCAGCTGGTCCTGCTATTGTGATAGACTAATGAGAATATTTGACTTAAGTTCCTGCCAATTAAATTCCCAAAAGCTATCACCTGAAAGAAATATTTTCTTATACCTGTTCTAAATACCAGTAGTGAAATAAGAAACTCTAGTCTTAAATGAGTTTTTGAATTTTAAAAGACATTATTTTCTGACTTAGCAGCATAAAGACAAGTTTTTTTTGGAGACGCTTATTAATAAATTGGGTTTTTTTAAAAGCAGGATTGAGCTGTACCATAAAACTACCCCTTTCATTAAATTATCTGCTCATATCAAAAGTCTTCACTCTAGTCAAATTTGGCACTTTCCTTCTTACTGATATACAGTTGCAGATTGGATTTTGCTGAGTAGAAGAGACACAAGAGACGAGAACAGAGAATTAGCTAACTTCCCAATATAACTTTTTGTAGGGAAGATAAATAATCCATGGATTCAAATTAATGTACAAGTGCAATTGCATTTTAATAAAATAACAAAATGCATGTGAAATGTTCAAACCTTGTGTGCATCACAGTGGCTGCACACAATACATGAGAGCAATAAAACATCACAAAGAACAGCATAGGCTAGACAAGATAGCTTTCACTTGAATTTAATGAGGCAGTAGTCATGAGAGACAAATTAAATCACTTACTAAAATGATCCATTCTGAAAAGAGTATTAATGCCGCAATGAGTCTCTGAGTTGCAGCTAACTGAGATGATACAACATGCTCCACTGTTTGATTCCAGAAATGGTAGAAAAAGGCTAAAGCCACTTTATACTGTCAAATGTATACCAATGGCAGAGGGTAATTACTTTTATACATAGGTACCCTGTTAACTCTCAAGTGGTACAGTGTTTCATTCATAGCAAGAACAAGACTGAGGCATTGAAAAGTTACAGATCCAGAACTAAATACTCCTGTAAGTAAGTTCATTCACCTAAACAAGGACTGTTGGTGTTGAGAGCAGGAACCCTATCAGTATAATACTAGACAAATATATTCAAATTACTCCATAATAATGAATTGAGTGAGAATCCTAATCAAAACAGGGCTAAGATTTCCTTTCTTAAGGATAATATTGCATCACTAACCATGATTTTGTATTCAAAATTATTTCATGCCGGCGCAAAATCTTTGGAGGGGGAGAAATTTTACAAGTATCCATTTTATGGTCTTACCCATACTCTGTGGGGTGTGCATATAAAGATATCTGCCAATCAGTTTGTAGGAACTGTTGAAGCAATCCTGTGCCACCTCTGCCACTTATTCCTCTTCCCCTTGTATGACTATTAGTAATTAATTACAGCCTACTGTCATAAATCTGCTTTTCCCTCTGCTCTAATCTTTCAGCATGAACTTCTGATTTGACATGGATTAAGCAGTTCAAATGCCACCCTACAGGAATCCTAAAAAGGCAAAGCAGGGCTGCTCACTACAGACTGTGACACCACTGGAGACTAGGGATTACACAGATCACCGTGGATCCACCATCTGGTATCACTTGTCCTTTCTCCATTCAGATGACATGATGAGGGAACTCCTTGCTCCTGCACTAAGGTCTACAGCTTGCATCAAGCAGGAGCCCTGCTAGGGTTTGTCATCTAACTGGCACAGAAGCTCTCCCAAGGTCATATAATGGCTGGAGAGGATTTAGGATCACTTATTCCAGTCCTGTTGTTGTTAGCCGTCTTACACACCACTGGGAGAGAACTATCACCCCTCAAATCTAGCCAAGTGGCCAGATGATATGTAATTGAATAAGACAATAAATGTGAATACCAGATGATTTGGGGCAGCTAGGCAGGAGTCATGGGAGTAGCTGCTATATAAATCTTACAGTTCCAAGTCTTAAGACAAATCTTGAAAATTTCCATTTTCATAATGGTAAGAAGTCTGTTCCTCCATGTCTTGAGTTACTTGCTTTTGCTTCCTCCATTCCCTTCTCTGTACTTCACTATTTTGACTGGTAGCACCATACGTTTTCTTTGGACTTACAAAAGTTTCATTGTTCATCTCTGTTTCCTCAGCCAGTTCATCCTGATCAATTATGCCACATTTCTCTTCACTGAGGTTTTCGGGGTCAGCCCATTCCTGCTTCTCCCCAGAAGCAAAGATAGCGTAGAATATCACACCACTGTAATGCACCAGGGCTGCAATCAGAAAGACGTTCTGCCATTCTTCACGGGTCTGAAAGAAAGGTGCAGGTCTCATTAAGTTTCCAGTAACAAGAAATATCGCTTTCCAAATTACACCATGAATTAGCACATAACGAGGAATGACTGTGATCACTGATTCCTGATGCTGAAGACAAAATAACTTATGAAAACCATTGCAAAGTTTTTTTTAAAAATATATACCAACACTAAATACAATAAAACTTAGGTTTCTTTGTTGTTTTTTTTCTCACAGTAAAGTTTCACTCTTGCATGTGAAGTATTTATGGAGTTGGAAATGCAGGGATTTCTCTAACAACTACATGAATATTATTGTAGATCAATGTTTGCTTAGAAACTCTACCATGGGGGTATGGATGCATTACAATGAAATTTTTCAAGCCCTATAAGCATTGCACAGTTGTTTGGAGATACTGCAGAGACTCAGGCTCAGGTGGTATTAAATAATATCTAGCCTACACAGATAATTAGTTATAATAGCTGAGAATTAGGCCAAGGTGGTATTTAAAAAGTGAATGCTTAAGACAAATAAAAAAGCAGCTGCAGAGACCAGTGGTGGAATGGCATTCCCAGGAATCTTTGAAATGTCTTAAATTTGTTGCATTACCTAACCCTTTTCCTAGAAAACATGGAGAAATGTTACCTTATGTTTTGTCATTGCACCAACAATGAGTGGGCACACCATTCCCGATAGTGTCCCCACGCCATTGGAGATCCCCATCAGAATGCTGGCATAACGAGGGGCTATGTCCAGGTGATTCACATTGAAGCCTACATAAAATGAGAGAAACAGACAGCTGAACAGCTTTGCACTACCAGGCCAACAGGGCTTCCTACAGCCATTCTGGCTGAAGAAGACTGAAAAGGTTAGCAACCTCCCTACTGCACCTCTGAGGAGTATGTTGTATAGAAAATAAAGTTTAGTTTGGCTTTGTTTGAAGCGTCTGTACTTTCCATTTTCTCATACTGGAACAGCGAGCTTGCAAATATTGTTAATTAAGGAATCAATGCCTCAGATTAGTGAAATGTCTTCTATCTTTTTATTTTATATGTAGTATTCTTCTTAATTAAATTCTTTCTGTGTTTTAACCACATGAATGGTTTAACAGCAGTTTAAAAACATGATAAAAAAATACAATATAAACCAATAAGAAAAACAATTATCCTTACTGTAGTGTGTCTTCTGAGCACTTATTAAATAAAAACAAATACTAAATATCAGCTCAGATAATTATAATTCCTGAGGTAATGAAAATTGGTCATATTAACTATGGTTGATGACAAGAAGTGACAATTAATTCCAAGTGTATGGTAATAAACAGGGTAAGGAATAGACTCCTGGGAAAATCCTGTAATAAAAGTTCATCAATAGAAATGGCCAGCTATGCAAGGACCTCGTAACTGAGTAGCAAAACCACTTCCCATCTGCAGAAACCTGAAATAACTAAAGACCAGCTGTTACTTTGCTGGTCAATTTTGTTCAATAGATCCATGTTCTTGGCCATCTTCTTGGAAGATCTTCAATCTTAAGAAAATCTTTAATCTTCATAGCAAAGGAGTTTTTTTCAGTGATGCTGGTACTGATGGTGCCACAAAGCAGCTTGAGACTAGAAAACGTGGCTGAGACTCATAAAATGTTAGAAACAACTTCTGGAGAAGGGCTGGATGTACGATGCAACAGAGGGAGGGCTGACAAAGAAAGCAGAAATTGGGTGCTAGGGCTGGGGACAGGATTGCAACTGACAGCCTTTGTGCAACTATTCACTGCAGAGTAATCTCTCTCTCCCTCTCTGTCTTTCCTTTTAGGCATACAGTTAAATAGGATGAAAAGGTGACGGACAGTGTAAAATTATATTAGGAAAAAAACAGCATAAAGCTGATGCAAATTGGAATCAATAAAGAGCAAATTCTTTTCAAAGCTTCAGGTATTGTGTGCAACATGTTTCATAGATACCGAAGTAAATTAGTTATGATATAGGAAGAAATAATGAACACCCCATAAGTTGCCACATTAAGAGCAAACAAAATATTAGAAATTATGACAGTAAAAACAGCGAGGGTAATAACATCAGTTTTATCAGGAATAAAAGCAAGAATAAGATTAATTCTTACCTGAAATTGCAAAGCCGCTGAAGCCTACTGCTAACACCAGAAAGGAAATAGCCACACCTTTTGTGTGAGAATAACCAACCACCAAAAGTAAGGTTGCTTCCATCCCAAAGCCTTCCAATGAAACACATGAGAATGAATTATATTTAAATTCCTAGTTGCCATGAAAATACTAATAAGCACTATCCAGAGTAGCAGCTTAAAATGAGAGAAAATTATTTTTTATCTTTTAGCTATTCTTGAACACACTTGGGAGCTTTGTGCATTTGCAGAAATATTTGTATATTTATTGTTTGAGAATATATTCTTTATTTCTCCTCATTCACTGCTGTATACATGACCCAAACAGCTGGTGAAGTTAATTCACTGTATTCACTGAGCAATACAGGAAGACAATTGAAAAAGTGAGTATGTGCAAAGGGCAGAAAAATTCACAAACCCACAAACATTTGAGTGAAAGAAGAAAAACACTTGCCTTTAATTTCTTGTGGTTGTAGTGGCACAAGATGGTATTGGTAAATGGAACAAAATAGTGTTTTACATACAACTGTGTGACCAACACAACAGGACATCCCTGAGCATCACAGGGAACTTCCAGACTCTGCCATTACTGGAAATTAGTATTTTCTAATATGCAAGATTACAATCCTTCTGTTTTGTTTTGTTTTAATGACACTATTAATATGCCCTGAAAATAAAATTAATTTAACCATCCTTTCTAAAGATGCATAGCCAAGTTATGTGGTATCACTGGCTGCAGGCATCTCTATTTCTAGGATCCTATGCCATCTATAAATAATGCAAGCCAGCAATTGGCAGTGGGCAACTAATGACTCTACAGACTGCCTGGCTTGAAATATTTTCTTTAATTCAATATCAACCCTATATGTCACAGATTTTTCAGTTCAGTGACTGAATACGAAACAAATTATTTTGTGCTGAGTTAATATTTTCCTGTTCATCCTTCACTTTTTACCCCCACCCTAAACATTTCAGCCTTAACTTGTCAGTGGGCTCTGCTGGGAGTATCAAATGGGAACATGGCCAGTTACTTCAAGAATGTACCCACTGGGAAAGGGTGTCTCCAGCACCTTGGTACAGGGATAATTTTGTCTGTATGAGTTTGCATGATTAAGTCTATTTGATCATACTATGCCCATTCAATCATTAACCAGATTTCTCGTCTCCTCCTTTTTTTAAAGCATGCTCATATGAGTAAGGATTTATGTCATGAGGCATCAGCTCTCCACTTAATGCTTCAGATTAACCAGCTGTAAACACAATGTTGAATAAATTATTTCTTGTCACAATTAGACATGGATGAAACTATGATACTTGCATTGATTGCAGCACACAATTGAAATGTCATATTTTCAGAATCCAATAGTACCTCCACAGTTCATGACCTTCCTTACAGTGGTAGTAGTTAAGATCTTCCTGCTCCGTAAGAAGTCAGCTAGTTGCCCTCCGATGGGCACAATGATTGTCATGACCATGTGAGGAACTGCTGACAAAAGGCCAACCTGCAGTTAGAAAAATGTGAGCTTTACTGTCATTTCTCCTTCTAGATTTAGGGGCAAGAGAACAGGAACTATAATGTTTCTTCACCTCTTTTCCCCTGAATCACTTTATCTGATTACAGCAGATGCTCAAAACTGGGTGAGCAAAGATCTTGTGGCCCAGGAAGAGAAATCAGAGCACAAGTGAGAATCTCACCTTAGAAATGTCATGCAATATCCAGTTCATATTAAATTCTATCATAGACATCACAAAGCCCTGTCATATGTGTCCTGATACCGGAGTCCTCTATCTTGGTTTTCAAGTGCGTTTATATATTTTTATTATTCATGTTCTCAAGGACCTCCTTCCTGAACAAGAAATCAATCCCTGTTACCTGCCTCTGTGTAAAGGAAGGAAGCACCTGCACATTGCATAGGGACTGAAGACCATACAGCATAAAACCTGACATAATGAAATAATTTTACAAATAACTAAATAATCATATATGTAAAAACGTGGATTTATATTTATTCTTGTGGGATAACAGACTACAAATTAATGTTCATCCGCTTTTCATTTTCACAGAATCCAAGAATCCCACAATGGTTGATGTTGGAAGGAGTCTCCTTCTGCTCAAGCTGGACTGCCTAGAGGATATTGCCCAGAAATGCGTCCAGACAGCTTCTGAGTATCTGCAGGAGATTCCACATCCATTCTGGGGAACCTTTTGCAGAGTGCAGTCATCCTCTTAGTAAAAAAGTTTTTCCTCATGTTCAGAAGGAACCTCCCATGTTCCAGTTTGTGCCCTACTGAGCACAAAGGTCAGCTCAGAGCACTACTGAAAAGACCCTATTTTTGTCTTCTTTACACTCTCCCTCCAGATATTTGTACATATGGATGAGAACCCTGCTGAGCCTTCTTTTCTCCAGGCTAAACAGTCCAAGCTCTCTCAGCCTTTTCTCATAGGAGAAATATTTCCACTTCTTCATGGCACTTCATTGGACCCTCTCCAGTACGTGCATGTCTCTCTTATACTGTGGAGCCTGGAACTGGACACAGTAGTTCAGGCATGCCCTCACCAGTGCTGCATAGAGGGGAAAGATCACCTCCTTCTCCCTGGAGGCCTTTGCATGGTGCAGCCCAGGATACCATTATTCTTTACTGCAAGGACACACTGCTGGCTCATGTCCAGCCTGGTGTTCAGCAGGACTCCCAGGTCCTTTTCTGCTAAGCTGCTTTCCAGCCAGGCAGATCCCAGCATGTACTGGTGCATGGGCTTGTTCCTCCCCAGGTGCAGGACTTTACACTTTCCCTTACTGGGCTCCATGAGGCTTCTGTCAGCCTCCTTCACCAGCCTGCCGTGGCTCCTCTGTACAGCAGCACAACCCCGCAGTGAGGCAGCCACTGCCTCTACTTTTGTGTCATCTGCAAACTTGCCGAGGGCACACACTGCTGCCCTCATTAATGAAGACGTCAAATAGGATCAGACTCAGTACAACCCCTGTGACAGTTTTAGCGATCAGCATGTCATCTTCTAGAAGCTTTTCTTTGAAGCAGTAGTTTAGTGAGAAGTTTGTGTTTACTTTCAGAGGTGTGCAACCTTGTTACATTGACAGTTGGCTTTACACTGGTTTTAAAATAATGAGGTTCACAGAGATGCAACTCTAGCATTAATGTAAAGCAGCTCAGAATAAATAGATGTACTTTTTCTTAATATCCCTCTTCTTCACCTCCATGTTGTACTTGGCTAGTTAGACTGTCATTGCTACCATGCCACAACCATTGCTTCTCTTACAGAACCTGGGCACACAGGGCTCCCAGAACAGATAAATATCTTGTTATCAGCCTTAGGCTTGCTTGAAAATAATTACCACATAGTATGTATGTATGCTAAATGAAAGACTTTTAAAACTTCTCTAAAACAATTATTATGTATTCCTCATTCATGCTTTGAAGAGGAAGTGTAACAATTCTGATTTTAATGAAATGGGGGTGACATGGAATACAAACCTATAAAGAATTTGATCTTCATTGCTAATGAAAAGTCACAAAAATCAAGAAGAGGATAAAAATTACCTGGTTAAATGCTGAACAGTCAACATTAAACAAAATGTACATTTCTATTTACTTACTTAGAGGTTTTTCATTATATATGAGGACTCTTAATCAATTATTTCCCAAAATAACTTCTCAATTCTTTCATTTTTCTAGAAATTTGATGCTCACATACTTTTACTTCTATCAGGTCAGCAGAAATATGTAATCCCAAATACTGGGAATAATCTACTGTAATGACTCCAGGATTATCTATTCTCCTCAAATAACTAAACCACAGCACTAAGTGTCATGCCCAGTTATTTCTTTAACATCTCCAGGTATGATGTTCACCTTCTTTCTGGGCAGACCATTTGAATATTTAACCACCCTTTCAGTGAAGAAATTCTTCCTGATGTTCAACCTGAACCTCCCCTGCTGTATCTCCTAGGTCACTGCTTGTTCTCAGACATTTACCTTGCTTATTGCAAATCCAAAGACTTCTTCAAAGTAAGCAGGCTGACTTATAAGGAGCAAATAGAAGGTCCAGCTTCTGCAGAAGTTTGCCACAATGATTGCATAAACTGGCATTGAAGTGAAAAATCTCCTCCAGGGAGTACTAAATTTCTAGGGGAAAACCACACAAAATTGGGTAGATAGAGGCAAAACAAAGAACCAGTATATTTAATTATCAAGCCTATTAGGTACATTGCATACAACTTACATCACAGATCACTTAAAATGCAAGTGAAATTCTGGCAAAAAAGAGGTAGAGAAATTTTCTTAGAACAGTTAGTATTCTTAAGGTGGATACTGCACTAATATTGCCCTGCTCACTGAAATTACATGAGGTCTTCTGGAATCCTGCTATTGGGATAACAAGATTAGTTAAAGAATCAGAAAAAAATGGAGAAAACCTTGTCCCATTCCTTGCTTTTTGGCATGATGCAGTTTGTGACATTCTGCTGAAATGAGTGGGAAAAAAGGGGTGTCCAAGCAAAGACACATGCAGTAGTGCAGCAACAAGCAACTACCTGCTTCAACCTAATTAGTTTAATTCAGAAAAAAAAGGCCTGTGGTACAGAATTGAATTTCTGTAACTTGCCTTTTTGGCATTTTCAATTAGTATTGTGCTCCAATACTCCATACAGCAGGAAACATACTTCAGAGACCTATTGATTTTTAATAGAATTCTAATCAGAAGCTGAAATCTGTAGCTATGGCAATACGCATTGATATTCTCCTTTCTTTAAAAAAAAAAATGTTAATTGTGCTCTATGGTGCACCATACATTTGCAGCTGTGCATGCACCCATGAAGTTGGTGTCAGTTTCCTCTGCAGTAAAACCATCTTACTGCAAGGAAAATCCATGACCTGGAACAAGTGTGTTTGTGTCTCCAGCCAAGACTTGATCAGCCAAATTTCAGATGCATGCCCAAAAAGATAGACTGGTATTTTACACTCCTAGCACAGCTGTTATCCAAAACATACAGAGGAAAAAAATGGAGTTACTTTGTTCCAGAATGTTCAAAACGGAAAGCTAAGAATGAACAACACCTTTGTTTTTCACTACTGTCAAAAAAAGTTGTCTAAGGGAATGGAGGGAAGTTTGATGGGAAAATAGGTTTTAACTCAAAGTTTCCGAGGTCTTCTCAGAGAGAGGATAAGGAGCCTCAAAGAACCTGAGCTGCTGTGAGAGTGAGTAGGGCAGAAACCCAGTCCCTAAGCTATTAGATTTGCAGTCATCCTTAACAGGAGTTCAAAAGGCAGCTGGATAATTCAGTATCTGCAGTCAGATTCTTATTTAGCTAAATCCATGAATATTTTTTAGAACAAAAATGTGGTTCCCCCTCCCAACCCATCTCTTCCCTCCCTAGGTCAGAGAAGCACCATAAACCAGGAGCTTAAACAGCAGTACGTTTTCCTGTGCTCAGCTGGTCCAGCTGCAAGAGCCTGATTCTGTAATTTTCTTGAAAGGAAAAGCCCATTTCTGCTAACAGTATCCATCCAGTCATATGCTCATCTGCAAAGTGCTTACAAATGAAAATAAGGAAAGCCTTTTTTTTACTTACACTTGCATTAGCTAGGCTGGCTCCTTCTCCTATACTTGTTTCTATATATATCTTTTCTTCATTGGTTATTGTTGGATGCGCAGCAGGGCTCTCATAGGCATGAAGCAGCCAAAACACATACCAAACAATCCCAAACATTCCTGAAGAGGCAGGAAAAGCAACTTGTTTTCAAAGTCAATAAAGGTACACTTCAATATCTGCAAGCCTTGATTTTTTGTTTCAAGTGCCAGTTAAACAAAATCTGCAAAGAAATTATGCCCAGGGAAGTAACAAAATATGGCAACTAACTCTGTGTATATTGTATGCCTGCTTGCAAAGCATTTGAGTGTTTTGTCACTTTTATTACGTTATGCATGGGGCAAAGAAAAGGCAGGAATAAAACTCTCTGTAGAACCTAGGGAAAAAAAAAAAAAGGAGACAGGCCATAAAGTGGTGGCAATCTGTAATGAAGGGACTTCACTGTAAGATGGCAACGGCAAATCTTGTGCTGTGTCCTGTATTTCTAGGGAAGACAGAGAAAACCTACTTTAACTGGACTGCTGATGTGCAAAGCTGGTGCAGCCACCTCTGCCATACACTGTGAGGGGAAGAATGAGGCACCACAGATCAGCCACAAGGCCATACCTGTGGGACTACTTTGTAAAGTGGCACTGCTTTATTCAAGATGGACAGCATGGGGAAGATTTCTCAGGGCAGAAGTTTTCAGGTCCATTTGGCTCCTTGTCAGCAGCATTTGCTGTAACTTTTGCTGTTAGTGTGCACTCTGGGGCAGGTCCTACACAAGTGTTTGTGCTGCAGAGGAACCTTTGCAACTGCATGCAATCCTGTCACTGGGTGACCATGGGCTGCAGCCTGGCCATTACAATTTTACAGCCTTTTGTAACAGATGATTATGAAATGAAAGCTCTCAGAATCTGTAATAAGTAAGGAATAAATTGGAGCACCCATTTGCAACCTCTTCATTCACCAAAACATTTGATCCATCCTTGTTAGACAGGTTTTAGTAAATGACTGGCAGTACTGATCTAGTGGCAGATGTCCTTCATGTTAAGCAACTCACCATAAATATAAAAGACTGATGACCATCCTATGTACTGTACCAGCACACCTGCCAGAGGCATGGCCACCACCGCACCTGCATAAGACCCTGAAGAGAAAATAGATCAGTAAAACATGTCAGCTGGAGTAGGTTTGCCCAGCTTTAGAACAGCTGATCCAGACAGGTGTTCAGGCGAGCAGAACAGGAGGGATGTGTTTGACTGACTTTTTATGAACTTGGAGAATGGGATGAAAGCTGCAAAGTTTTGTCTGGGGTGACAGAAAGCACTGACCTCTCATGCATCACCAGTCTTATTTTGCAAAGTTGTGCCCTGTATGGAAATAGGATTTGCAAATCCAAGACTGATGACAGATGACTACAGAGACACATGCCATATGTGTGCTCTTGAGGGGGAAATCCTGCCTGGCATTGTGGTGTGTGAGGTGAGTTTTGGAGAAGATAACGGGCCAAGTTTCAGAAACTTCATGGAGGAATCCTGATATGTTGGGAGGCTTTTGTCATGGCCCTACACCCATGATCACACAAGAACTGGTAGCAGAGAGGGTCTTCAAACCAACCCTGAGTCTGTGTAACCATGCTTAATTCATATCAGCAACATAAACAGCTGGAATAAATAGCCAAATGTTGACAGGGGATAAAAGAGGATAAAAATTGTTCTGTGCCAAGGTTTCTGATTGGGAAATACATATTACCGGTAAAATATATTTCTAAGTGTCTCGTGGAAAAAGATGAGTATTTAAGTGCAATCTAGATAATAAGTTTCAGTGCAAGACAGTGCCAATGGCTTTACATGTTGCTCTGAATTATTCTAGGAAATGAGATACTTGTGGTTTTGAGTAGTACATGTTTTGTTAATAAACATTTTTTAATGCTCTACTCATTAGCAAATACTTCCCTGCAATGAAAAACTTTTCCCTCATCTTCATGTAATTCATTTTTCCTACAGCTTTCCTACAGAAAAGCCTTAGGCCAGAATGTAGATAAAAAACCCAGGAACTTACTTAACCTGGATTTTCCTAATTTTTCCATTGCTCCTATGCACCTTTCAAGTGTAAGTATCAGTGATCTGCAGCCACTAAAATTGGTGTCAAACTGAAGAATAGATCCTTCTCTAGAGATCCCATGCTAGGAATTTCAAGGAGGGAACACTGAGAGTGTAGAGGCTTTTCTTTGGGTCTTTTGTTTTGCAGGAAGTGAAAACACCTAAATAATTAAAACCTGAAGCCATAGGTAGTAAAAACAAAATTCCCATAATATACAAACATGGGGCTTTTTCCACTTGCTTCACTCTTCCTTTTATTCTTTTCCTTGTTTTTTAGTGCTGTATTTTCCCCAGCCATACAACTCTACTGCTGATGGACAGAATTTTTTTCCTGTGACTTTTACATTTTCACTGAACATTTTCTCCTACAGACATTCATCTTCAGCTGTCAGCACTGGAAAGGAACACAGAGAAGAGAGCAAAGTATATGTCTGATCATAACTCAAAACAGAATGAAGCAGGACAGCTGCTGGCAAGAAGCTACATCATCTCCACTGCAGTATATTGAGCAACCAGCCTAAAGTACTGAAGTCTTTTTTGGATAATTTTAAAATGCGTACTTGTTTAGGAGCACCCATTGAGTATGCATAACAAATAGAATCCCTAAAGATGATGCAAATAAGAAATAAAATATCATTTCTCTCATATGAACCTCTAGACCCATTTTAGTTTATTATGAGAGCCATTTTGAGTGTTGGCTTTAAATGATAAAATGATGGCATATTAAACAAAAGAGGACTCACAAGCTCCTAAGCTTAGGGAACAAGGTGCAAGGGCAGAGGGTCTGTGCAGCTCCTTGAAATAATGAAATTAACAAAGTAAATCTAATAAGGATACATGCTTGCATAAACCATATAAACCCATCAACTCACCACAGAATGAAGTGGTAGCCAACCTGCTTCTCTCCAGTGGCGGGGCCCACTTACTCCACATCCCGTGGCAGGCTGGGTACGTGACACCCTGGCAGACATTTCACACATCACATGATTTGCTTTCACTGAATTCCCCTTGAAGTAGTTTCTGATGCTATTCCTATTGCCTAGGTGTTTGTCACCATGGAATGATATAGGAAGGGTAAGGTAAGTCTGGAAGAGCTCGATTGTTTGAGTATGAAGATGTCACACTAATCTGAATTACCTATTACCTGAATAGTAATATGTTCTGAGGTAAAAACACTGTTTAGTATATGCAGTTGATGGCACAAGAAAACTAAAATAACTCAAACTGCAGCACCAGAAACATACATTTTTCTTTAAATAAACTTAGAAACATAAATCAGTATAATGAAGAATTATAAATTCAAAATGAGCAGCAAGTAAAACTGTATATTGATCAGAAACTCTGATAGAAAGAGGTCTTACCCTTTCTAGAACCAAATCTCAAAATCAAACCCAGTTTGAAAGGACCAAAATCATGTGTGCTCCTACCTCCACCAAACCTTGAAGAATTCTTACAAACATCACACAGCCATAATGCACTCTCGCTGCAGAAGGGATGATCATGTTCAGTGTAGATGTTAGAAAGATAGCTGCACCAAATACCCTATGGAGCAAAGTAGCATGAAATGGAATACAATTATTGTCTATGGTTCAGAAGTGTTTTTATATTCCACTTTGTAAATATTTATAAATTTATTTTAAAATACACTGTTACTATTATTTTTTTCTTTAAATAAGTATTTAAATTGTTTGCATTTCAGTCTCTGAAAACTTGTTCACAGGAAATATATGTGACTTCATTTTTTGTGTGTGGTCTTATTCACAGTAGGATTAATGGATGTGTTATAGCATGAAAAATTTACAATCAGAGAACAACACTGTTTTATCTAAATTCTCTACACCTCTTGACAAAAGCAACAATCCATGCCTAGAGAGCTTATTATCTGAGTCACAAGAAAGCACTAAACAGATGAGCACAAAAGCAAAGAAGCTGAGCAGGCTTCTATATAAATCAATTCCTTTGACACTTCTTTAAGTGACAAAGGAACTGATTTATATAGAAAACAGTCTGAAAATATTAATTAGAATACAAAGCCTACAGTCATATCTTGACATTTAGGAGACTGCTTTAAAAGCCAAGTAAACATCTAACTGAGAAATAAGTATTATCTCTCTGTTGTGATCCCTGAAGAAAAGACTTCTGCCTCTTGCTTTCTTACCACTAATAGAAGCATCAAGTCTGTTATCATAACACTATTGACACAGGGAACTACACCAAATCATGTGAATTAATAACCATGTGAAAGAAAAAACTGTAACAAAGAGAACATGTTTAATTATCCAAACAGCTATCGCTAAATACTGAGTTTAAAATCTCTGCTACTTCTTTTAATGCCAACTCTTAATATGCCTAGGTTGTAAATGAATTATTTATACTGAATTAGAACCAGTCACTCTTCTGCTGCTATTTAAAGGGTTGAGCATTGTTTCCACAGAGACAGCATCTTTTCATCCATTCATTGCCATTTATCCCAAAGAAGTTTGTCTCCACTTTGACAAGAAATATTCCAGGGTTTTTAATTCATTCACATATTCTTCTGTCCTCACTACCACAGTTCCTGGGCAGCTGCCACTTTTGGATCAAGACAGACTTCTTCAGCTACAGACTACTCTGCCCAGCAGGATGCTCTTACTGAAAACTAATATCAAGAGGTGCCTCATGTTTCATTCATCCACCAAGCAATTCTGAAATCACATTTGGATGCATGTTTGAGGATAAGCAGCAAGCTAAAGGGACGGTGTCAGTAAATGGTTAATTAACTTTTTGGTGGAATGCAGATCTACATCAATTTGGGTGAATGTATTGAGTAAATTACGTAGTGTTAGAGGGGTTTGGTGCAAACCCATAAAGCACTCAATATTTTCAGCTATTATGAGATCTATTTGAATCCCTCACTATTATAGATAATTATGTGCATTAGAGAAGTGCCTGGGATGGATCATCCATACGTATGTTCAAGGTTGCACAGTTTAAACAAGTGGCAAAGGAGTCTTTATGTAAATCTGTAAGGTCACTATTAGCATAGAATCTCATTTCCAGAATGGAGCTGGGAAAAAAGAAAGTTTTTCCTCTTTCTAGGGCTGGTAGGTTCATTGGCCACAGAACCCCTGCATTCCTGCCCTGTGTCTTAGCAAATAACCCCTTTGAAACTGAAACTTGGCACCGCTGGTGAACCTACTTAAGCTGAAATTGGTTGGGTAAACAAGGAATAAAGGAAAAACATGGACTTAGTGAATCCTATTACTGCAAATAGAAATTCTCTTTGAGCTCAGCTCTTGAGTTATTTTTGTTCCTCAGCAAATTTTTCTCCTAAACCCAGTTATGATGGGCAAATCCATAATGTAATTTTGTAGTATAGTATTAGAATGAGTTGGAAACTCTCACAGGGATAAATGCAGAGCTTTCTGTACTTGTGCACAGCCTGTACTTAAGGAAACACTCTGCTGAGAGAACACAACAAGTTACAGTGTAAATGTGGTTATTTTACTGTTTGCAAGTAAATTAAGGAAACAAAAGCTAAACTAATAATATGCAGAATTATACAGCCAACAGTGTGCACATCTGTGTTTTGGAGCCCTTCTGCTGCAAAAGCTGGTGGCAAGACTAGAAAGGTTGGAGAAGTGATTAAGCCTTGCTAATTTGCTTGGTTTACTCGGCAGATAGGAAAATATTCTGCCTAGGCACTGTTATGTGGTAAAGAAATGAATTATTGAGGATGAGAACATACTGAGGATGAGTGCTGAAGAAGCAGTGCAAACCAAACTTAGAGTAACTTTTGGTTATGGACAGAAGGGAGTGGGAACAGTCTGGGCAATTCTATGGGATGACTCTGTTCTGGAGAAATTTCCACAAGCACGTATGGGTGGGAAGAACATCCAGGCACTCTTGTAACCCCTTCAGCTCTTTGCAGAATGCAGAAAGAAAAGTACTTTGAATTGGGGCAAAGTACAACATAAAACTGGTCTTAAAGATCCTTTCCAATTCTGACACTATTTGTAGTTAAGTCACATCTTGTTTGCAGAGAATGAAGTTAGTACCAGCCATCTTTTTTTTTATTTTAATCTAAAGATCCCAAGTACCCTTAATATGCACATCTCATCAGCTCATTCACAACCAGCTGTCTTCAGACAACTCCCTCTCTTCTTGTGATAATATTCAAAGTTCTGAAGACCTTTTGAAGTAAAGTCCAAAATCAAAGTTAACAAAATTAACTAGTTTTTATTATTCACATTTTCAAAAGCAGTTGATTTAAAAAAAAAAAAATAAAAATTGGCTGACAAACACATTGATCATTAAAAAAAAAAACACCATACAGATTCTCAGACTTCACCAAGCAGAAATCAGAAGGCTCTATTAGAAGTTCTATGCAATCATAATTAAAGTCAGTACTGTATCCAGCCTTGGCAAGGATATTTGTGTGCATGAGGATAGACTGGTGACTTCATATCATAAATAGTTCTGTAACTCCTTTATTCCCAGCTTCAGTCCACAGGAACTGTGGACTGTTAAAGAAGACCAAAGGAAGACCAAACACTTCTGGAAAGCTATTGTTTGGTGTTAAGTTGAGGTAAAAAGCACTAAGGCAACTTCTTAAAGACAAATGTTTTAACCATTGTTGGAAGCATTATGTGTGATTTTCCTTGAACTCTCCAGAAAGCATTGTTTAGAGAAGAAATGTGTAAATATTTGAGATGAACAAGTTAAATTGAAAAAAATCAGCAACAGACCCATAATGAAAGTCTTGTCCTCTGAAAGAATTTTTGATTAATTATTACTAATGATTAATTATTATGAATAATAATTATTGATAAATACTGAATTTTCAGCTTCAGATGTGCATTTCTGAAACACTGATTTGCTATTTTAGTAATTCCCATTTATGCAGTGTAAAACAGTGGTGAGGCTCTAAAGCTTAATTCATTTGCTTGTTGTTTTCTTACCTGTTAGCAGCCAATTTGTTTGAGATGAACCCTCCTGGAATTTGTGTCACAATGTAACCCCAGAAAAAAGAGCCATGAATGAGTCCTACAGTCTCTGGATCCCAGTTGAATTGGGCTGTCTGTAAAGGAAATGGGACACATGCTGCAAGATAAAGCATAGTCATTGTAAGATAACTATTGCTTAGAAGTCACTCTGTGCTCCAAATCAAGCCTCTTTACTGAGCTGGCTGCTCAGGATTGCTGAGCTTTAAAGCCCCCAGTTAAGGCAAAAGGATGTTCAATTCCCTGTGAGATTACTGCTTTCGCTCTTAGGAGTGGGAAAGGTTTCAGCTGTAAAGTAGTTCATGCTGGACCTTCAACTTTGCCACTTGCCACTGCTTTCCCCTGGTCTCCTTAAACTTGAAGCCTTTGCTTTCAAGACTGCTCAGAGTTATAAGAAGGACCTGATACCTTTCAATGGACATATCCATTTCCCCAAGACTATCAAGGTTGCTTAAGTCATTTGAGTTAATTTGCTTCATGGTCAGATTTGTTCATGGTTTTCCTTGTCAGGGCCCAACTGATCGTCCACTGTCAGCGATAAATGGCATGGAGCAGAAAAAGTTGGGGGCAAGGAGAACATCTAAAGACAAAGCAATCTGAAAATAAAACTAGGCGACACTACCAGTGACTAGTTTATCTTATGCTAGAAGTGATGCCAGGGTAGCCAGTTGTCACTAAAATACCACAGAGAACTAGCAACTGTAGTGATAAGCATTAACATCTCTTTTTTCTATATTACTTTCTGCATGTTAAAAGAAAAACAGGTTGTCACACTCCACTGATTTTTTGCTCACAAAGAGCAAACTGAAAAACAGCTCATTGTTTGACCTACAGCCAGATGGTATTAATTAGCCAGACATGTTTACAGAAGGCTAAAGGGTTTCCCTCCCCAACAATACGCATTTTCATGTGTCCCACTTTCCTGTGCTGAAGCACTTCTGTTTAAACACCAAACTTTATGCTAGCAATTTCCAGTTGAGTTTCTAGGTAGTGTTAATTTCTGAAGGCAAAAACCATGAGATATGGAAGAAGGTTCCTCCTGATCCAGGAGATGCTCATGCCCAAACACTATGAGTTTAGATTTGTGGAAGAAATTTACTCCCATTTTCTGAAATTACCTCTTCTGAGCTTCCCAACGTATGCAGGGACATACTTTCTCTTGCTTAAGTACAGAACCTGCTGGGACTTGTACAGGTCCTGTACTTAAGCAGGACCATGGGGAGCAAGGATTAGACTGAATAAATACAAATTCAGCAGGAAGTCTAAGCATGGCTCCTATGATTGTGAGTCATGGAGACAGGCATTCTTTTGACATTGGAAATTTATGATAGATATTTTCTGCACTCTTCTTTACCAGAAGTTAAAAGATGTAGGAGAAAAGCTGATGAATATTTGCACAGTATTTCATTCAAGAGTCAAGATTCCTATGAATTTGTTAGGCCAAAAACATTCAAAATATAAACCAAAATAAGTCAACAAGTAGAGCAAATGTAGAGATTCAAGTTCATAAAACCCATAAAGAGACACTTGACATCACAGCCAAATACCGAGGGAGGATGGGGAATGCTAAGGTATGGATTGACCTACCTGGGGTGCATTGATAAAGCTGTGTAGGATCTGCAGTGGACCATATGCCATCCACTGCAAATTTGAAAAAAGCTTGGCACCTAGCTCTACCCAGCAATCAACATTGTCAAAAACCTGATGCCTTTTTGCCAGTGACTGCTTTAAGATCATGAAAATTATCCACTGATATGAATGTAGTGGCTGCAGCCCTACATAAAATAATTGATAATTCCTTCTGCAGCAGCATCAGAGCACATTTCCCTGAGAGAGAGTAAGGAGCAAAAGTTTCTGCCACCACAGAAAAATCTGCCTACAAATGACAGATCAGGGCCCTGGGAGACATGCAAACTAATTCAGTTCTCATTTCTGGTACTTATATCCTCTCTATGACATTGCAAATCCTCAGCTCTTGAAGATTTTTATGTGACTTCATCACATAAATAGGAACTAAGTGCCCGCACATCTATGTGAATCAAGACTGATGTGTCTCCCTCATTCTGTTTTTTTAATCTGCATATACACAGGAGTTTGTTATGCAGCATTTGGGTGACTTCACAATGGGATCTGCTCAGAGCAGTGCAAGGAAGATTTTCTCACCCGCAGCTCTGGCTTTCCATCGACATAGACAGTGTTGTTGTTGACCATCTCCACGATGGCCACGCCCAGGTTGCACCTGATGCCGAAGGAGATGCAGAAGCCCAGGCCGCTCATGATGGCGATGATGTAGCGCTTGGGCAGGCCGCAGCAGTAGCACTCGCACCGCGCGGGCCGGCGCCCGCTCGCCGCCACCGGCCGCCCCTCCGCCGTCAGCTCCAGGGGCTCCTCCTCCACATTGCTGCCATCGATCTTCCTGCACAGATGAGGGAGGGAAAAATGAAGGTGGCCTGTCGTCTCAGTAAGATTTGCTGAAAGTGGATGGACAGTTCCATGCTCCGGTCACTCCTGTTGTGAGGTGCTTGTCTCCTGGTAGTGAGGTGAGTTAAAGCTGGGAAAGGTTAGCAGACACTACACTTTTCCCTGAATGACTTCTGAAGGCTGCACGTCTGAGCCATCTAGCCAGACAGCCAGCTGCAACAATTTCAGCATGTTCACAACATGAGCATCTAACTGGAGGTCTGTTGTGATAAATTCTATTGATTCTTTGGAAAACTTACATTTAAATTAATCATAATTTCTAACTAGATAAACTAAGCAGACCTGCCAGTATGTTTCAAGAAAAAATACAAATACAACATAAAACATGGTTTCACTCAGCCCCAAACTTCCTGGAATTCGTTTTCTCCTATGAGACAAAAATCAAAGTTGTACAGCAGAGGAGAAACCTCTCTGGCTTCAGATTCCCTTACTAAAGACACAAAAGAGACAGGCCCAGACTTTCTCTGCCTGGAGGCATTTGAAGTCGTGCATTCCCTCTTCTCTGAAGTACCCTGCCACTACAAGGACTTCATTTGCTCCAAAGTGAACCCCTGCAACTCCTATTGTGAACGTGTTGCCCTTTGTGCAAAATACTTACTATGAAATGAGATCTGAAGGCAGAGGGGCTTTCTGGGCAGTAAATCCGCCATTCCTCATCAGCAGAGGCTGAAAGAGCTTTGCCTGGGACCAAATTTGGTGTGGCAACTGGAGTGCAGTTAGGAAGAACTAGGAGGGAAGATGCCAGGGATGGGGTCTGAATGGGAGCCAATGACACCCAGTTATATCAGCCTGTGAGAGGCTGGCCATCAGCTAACACAGGACTGCAGCTCCTCAGGCTTTGCATAGCCGATCCAGCCTTTCCTTTTCCTACAGGCAATCTACCTGGGATATTTATATTTTAAAAAATTGCACTTCTATGCAATCTGGAATTACATGATAGGTGCAATTAAAATTCTCTCAGTCTGATTAGGGCTATTAACGTTGTGCTGCAAGACCAGGCAGTCTGTGGTAGGAAAGGTGAGGTAAGAGAGAACTAGACACACCCACCAGACCAGAGCTAAATAATTCCTTTTCTAACATTACCTTTCCAGGTCTATTTTAAAATGCAGATTATGGTTTTTCTGACAGGCTGAAACACTTAAGGACATGGCTAGCTGTGAACACGTTACTAACCCACTGAACACTAACCAGGAGCTTAAGGTTAAGCCTTTTCTAAGAGAGGCCTTGATCAGCAGCCTTTCAGTTTTGGCATCACCCTGAAGCAATGAGCTCAGGATCCAGCTCTTTTTGTGCCTGCCAATGAGTACTGTGAAAATATGCACAGTTAATTAATCTAAAGGAAGCCCAGCTTGCCACATAAAATGATGAGATTATTTCATTCACTCTTTTTTGATAAGAAACAACTTATTTCCCTTCTTCCACACATCTGGCTGAGTCTATTTGAAACCTAATGTATATATTTGATATGCATTTGAAACATCAGTTTTCAGTGTGAAAATCAACTTAAACAAATGCTGACAGACCATACATGAATGGGCTAAATCTGACTGTGTTGGGTTTTTTGGGACAGTGTTGGTTAAATCACTGCTTTTCCTAGTTGCTTTAAGTCTAATGTACTATCCATAATTTAACAGTTAGTACTCTGCACTAGACAGTTTACACATGTTCCACTTAAAAATCTCATCATTTTTACACTCTAGGGCTAACTGGAGCATAATTTACTATATTATTCCTTTTTACATCACAATATAAACTCATTATTTCAGCCATAGTCTTAGCAAAAAGAAAATAATCATGCTACAGTCCCTCAGCTCATGTTTTCAAGAAACACTAGAATCACAGTCTTTTGGGCCAAAAGAGAACTCCTGGGATTATTATATTTAATTCCTTTCTCAAACCAGTGCTCACTGCAAGGTTAGATCCTTAGCTCATTGTCAGACTGGAGCAAAGACTTTCCATTCAAGCAAGGTAACACAGAAAATGTGGTTTTACTCTGGTGTTATTTGGGATGATGGCGATTTTATGATTCACCTGTAGGGAAACAGTATTTGTTAATGAAATGAGAGTACAGAGACTAATTCAGTCAGGCACTTGAAAAAGAAGACACCATATATTCTATGCTCTATGTGTTAATAGAGGTAAGTATAAACAGAATGAGATACCAAAATAAAGACCTCAAGAAGTGAAAAACAATTGAATTTTTTAGAACTGTTGTCATTCCCAAAATGTTATTAACAAACCAAAAGAAATAAATTCTCTTCCTCTAACCGAATATAAGATATTGACGGAATTAAATCAATTAACAATTTCCCAAATATTACCAGGGTCTATTTATAAGAGAGACACTAGACTTCAGGGGGTGCATTAATTTGGGCAGCTGGCAAAGATTAGACACTTCATGCAAAGCTAAAACATCTGGATGTTTTCAGTTGGCTGTCAATTCAGATAGTCATGAAAACATCATTCTGCTCCAAATTCAGTGCTAAAATTGGTGACCTAGGACTATAACTGTGGACCAATATTGTCTCTGCAGAGAAATTAATTATTCTGCTATTGTATTTAACTAAGTAAAAGAAACAAGTTGAGGACTGACCCACCACCCCAGATCCACACAGGTTATTTCCTACTCCCAGAAATTAATTTCAATGCCTCTGTACTGGGTTTGTCTTGGAGAAAACTATTTTTCGGTAGCAGTCCAAACACACAGGTATTGGAGTAGTGCAGACATTCACGCAGCCAGTGTCTGCACTGTTTTCTTGGTTTTATTTAATTGAACAGGTACATAATGAAAATATGCCAACTCCATGAAATTATGAGAAATTTATCTTCCAATTGATTCATATATTTTCATAGTGTCAGTGAATATTTTTACTAATTGTAGACCAATGACTTAGAAGAAAACTGCTTCATGGCCAGTGCTCTCCTCTAATTATCAGCCTCATGCAGGAGATGCAGGCATACATTTTCCTGCACAGGAAATGTTCACTCCTTAGATCTATTTTTCCTTTTTTCAGCAAATGTACAACACTTGGCAAGTAAGGAGAGCTAAGTTATTTGAATCTGCATCCATATTCTGTGCTCAAATGCCATAATAACTTCATGCAAAATTTCTCTTTTTTATTGAATGCCTACTCTAACATATACAGAATTTTGAAAGCATGAAAGAAATTTTAAAAATACCTATCAGAAATAAATAAAATCCCTAGAGCACATATACATTCAGGACTCTGTATTTAAGGGAGTTTTAGCAGAGGAATTAGTTCTTTGTTTAAATGATAAATTGGTGCACTAGAATTTAATTTCATTTTATTAAAAACTTATTGATTCTATAGTAACAAATGTTAATAGGCAAATGTTAATAGGCAAATGTTAATATCTGTTGTGTTAAAATCCATTCTAGAATGGATTTCACCAGATGTGGCAGTCTTTCACAGGCAGCTGGAGCACAATCATACACAATGTTCAAAGATCACACACCTACAAATCCAGTAACTACAATGATCCCTGCATAACTTCAGAAACCTATACAGTAATTATCAAAAAATGTCATTAATCCAAAACCAGATACAATCTCCTAAGATCTTATTAATTCTTCAGGGATTTGTCCAGGTGATAATTTTTCATAATAAATCCTGTGCTTGATGCATTGTTACCAAATCCCAGCACAAATATCCAAACTTTCTCGAGTTACTCAGGGCATGGGACCTCTCTTGCTGGTTTCTGCATGGTATTCCCATGAAAACCACAACAAGGCTCAGACACGGAGGGACTGCATGTGCCAGGCGCTGCACTCCTGGGCTGCAGGGCAGTCTCTCCTCAGCGCAGCGGGGCAGCGCTGCAGGGATGCTTGTTGCTGGGTGCTGCGGTGCAGCGCTGCAGGAGCGCACTGAGCCCTGGCACTAACAGTGCTACAAAAGCACGGCTCGTGCATCAGCTGCGTCTGCACATCCCACGCTGTGTTCACAGCACTGCACGGTCTGTTTTTGCACAACAGGAAAATCTGAGAGGAATAACTCCATGATCCAGCACAGCTAGAGGAGCCTTGTCCAATGAAAGTGTCTATTACCCAGCTCCCAGATGCAGTTTTCAGCAATTTAGGCTAATTCACCAAGGGACATCTATAGCAGTCAGAACTACACCTATCAGGGCTACACTTCATACAGCAGCCATGTGGCATGGTCCATATATCTTTTTACATTAAAAGTGACAATATTGGGCTGTAAACCCTCTTAGACACTTCCCACTTCATCAGGAAGCCCACAGTTGACGTTAGCTGGTCCTGAAATCCTGAAATTCTTGGAACAGGCAGAGCCTAAGACCTTACTTTAGTCTTTACCATTTTTCTTGACTGCAGTAAGTTCACAGAAGGACCAAACTGTTTGTGTCTGTCAAGAAGATCTGCAAGAAATCTTTATTTTCTGAGAAACATAATGATGACAGAGCCACAAGTCTCATATTCATTCACCCAAGCCTTGAATTCTCTAATATTTTTTACTGCCCCACTGTATAAAATTAATCAAGAAACCACTTTTGCATTTTAAAAATTATACAAAGCATTTACAACATTTTCTAAAACATCTTCTAATATCTCCCAAATTAAACAGCTGTCAACAGCCTAAAGAAAGGATGGATCTTGAGTCTCTCAGTTCAGTCCCCCCAGCCTCCCTTTCAGTATCCAGACACCCTAAAGTCACCTCTTGTGAGCAGAGGTGACTGCTCACAGCACCCACCAAATAAGCACACCTGTGAGAAGGCAGTAAGCTGCTTTATGCTGCTTGTGCTTTAGCACTTGAGCTGGACTGTGGATAATTGCTATGGAGCAGCTGCTCTTGCAAAGCATCCGCTTCTGGGTCTGCTCTCTTGTTTGCAAGACAGAGGAAATGTGGCAGGAAGGCATAGACCAGTCATATTTACCAAAGCTAAAACACATTTTTCTACCTACTTTGGCAGTTTTGACATCAACACACCACAGTCAGTGAAGTCACGCTTGGAGGTCTAATCAAGGATGTGCATTATAATAATTCGTCAAATTGTGACGAAGGCTAGAAGAGAAGCGAAATTCTTTGTTGATTTTCACCACATTAAAGACAACTGGATTGGATGAAGAGCAAAGTCAGGGTTGCAGCTTGTTATATGTATATAGGTATATGTACCACCATATAAAAGCACAAGTCCAGGCTTTCATTTGTAGACTAAGAGAACGAAATTCATATTAAAAACATGCATGTTTCATTCACTTATGGAAACTTTCAAATATGAATGCATATTTCCTACAGGACTGCTCAAGTTGCAGCAATTCTGAGTGCAGACATAGTAAAAAATATTTATAGTTTGGATTATTTCCTCTGCTGATTGGTACATCTGAGAAAGGCTCTGAGATACCTATGTTTAAAACAGAAAATAATTAAGTTCAACAAACTTTCTTTTATCTCAAGTGATATTTAGATTGATTTGATTCAGGTGCAGTGTTGCTGAAGTTGGCTGCCCCTACTATCAACTGTGTAGGTACTAGCGGATAATCTAAATTCACTAGATACAAACCTTACAGGTATTTAGAAAAACAACCAGCAGAGCCCACAGCAAAGTGAATTTATCATTAAATAAATTACTTGAATCAATGTTCTAAAAGATAAACAGATTTCCTGGAATTACTGTGAAGTATTGTAAAAGTAAAAAAAAGCAAGACATCAGACTTCATCTGTTACACTGTAAATTAGAAAAAGTTAAGTAGAAACTGTGTAGAATACAGATACTCTGTTCACATGATAAAGAAACTGAATAAATACGGTATTTATTGAATATGTGTAAATTCTTCTAAATTTTCTTGTTAGCAAAGGCTTGGTTAGATATACCAATAACTGTTTCTTGACTCAAAATAGCATTCCCAATAGAAGGCAAAGGGGTGGATATGAAAGCAAATACAATTCAGTCACTAGAAACACCTTCAGTTAAAATGTTGGCCTGATCCACACAAAGATTTAAAACACAACATCAAGCATGGAAGAAATGCCACTAACCCCTCTGGCTCTCATCTATTGATTACACAAATAAGTGTTGCCAGGAGCCATTACAAACAGAAATAATCTTCTATTTAAGGGAGAAATCTCTTTCCCTTTATGAAACTTGTAATTTCTTACATTAGAATTTAATTTCTCTAAAAATAAGAATCATCAATTTCTTGGTTCATAAAGCCATCAGGTTAAGATGAAAACCTTAAATGTTTTTTTTTCTGCTTTTGATAGCAAACAGCTGCTTCTTCTTATTCTCTCTCTAATTTGCTAGTGTCAGTAAACTCACACATACACATCTCTATTCAATACATTTTCTCTTACTGATTTGGAACAAGTTTTTAAAAACCCCAGACATGTAATTTAGGAACATTAGGTCTAATTTTAAGAGTGGCATCATTGAGAATGTTAATTCTAACTAAATTATTGCTTTTTCTCATGCAAGCTAAACCACAGAATTAGTCACATTTAATTATTTAAAGGTTTTTTAATTAAACAGTTCTTCAAGCTTTTCTTAATATTAGAACATTATTTCATAATTTATTTTCACCTTCCTTGTTTAATATAAATAATCTATGATCTACAGTCATATGCTGTTGTAAGTGCTCCTTTTACATCTTCTGTCTTACAGCAAGCTGTCTCACTCTCTCTACTCTGATATTAATTTTGCAACTCAATAGTCTGTTTTATGTTTATACATTTTTTCTATACTGCATTTCTCTTAATAAATTGAATCAATGGACGTGTCTGGGAATTTTCTGTTGGGTTTTACCTTCTCAGATTCCCCAGCGAGTCACTAATGGTGTTCTTCACCTCTTCCTTTCCTGGGTTAAAAAATCTTTCTTTCAGTGAACCAAGCCCTTTGAAAGGCATTTTGTCTTTCTTCTTCAGTAAATCCCTTATGTTAACGAGTATTCACTTCTGCTGTCATATTTCCCAATGCCAGAGCCGGGAGCCTTCACCAGTCCCTTCCGTGACCTCTGCAGCAACAACCAGTTGCTCAAGAAAGGAGTAGGTAAAAAAAAATAATAAAAAAAAAAATAAAGTCAGATCTCGCAAAGCCAGAAGGGAAAAGCTGTGGAGCGAAGCCCCCCCAGAAGCAGCGAGGGCCCTTGGAGCAGCTCTGGTGCTGGGTCGGTCCCAGCACAGGGCTGCAGCTGCAGGGCTGCGTCCGGGAGCTGCAGGTGCTGCTCAGGCCAGCGTCCCTGGCAGGACGTGCTGCCTGCTCCGCTGGCAAACCTCAGCGTGCCTCGCTGGGGCTCATCCTCAGCGCATCCCTCCCTCCCTCCCTCCCCTGCCTCTTTCGCACCGAGATCCTGTGCAGGGTGGTGCTATAGTAACAGACACAATACCTGTCCTCGAACCACTCCAGTTCACTAATAAGACCTCATCTATGGCAAGGGCCAGAAGTTGATTAAATATTTACGAGTTCTTTCTGCAGGGAAGGAATTACTGCAAGCTACAGTTCCCATTCACTGTGTACCCCCCGCCCAGGGGAGGCCCTCTGCCCCAACACACTTGCTGGTTTGAACCCAAAGCTGCCTTCCCATGCCTGGTCATTTATTATTGATGTTGCTGGGCCCTTGAGCAGACAAACATGGAGGGGCATTGGTGCTATGCTGTTTGAATAAGCAATGGAAGACCAGTCATAAATTGAATCCATTGCATTTTTGAAAGACAAAGTGGCTCAAAGAGGTGAGCCAGTCTAACTCAGTGTGACTCCATGACAACAACACTCTTCCTGGTGTGGCAGAAAGGACTTAATGAAAACTCTTGGTGAAATGCAGCCTGCCACTCCACTCCTCATGCCTGCACATTGGTTAGAGTCAAATGAAGAATTTCTCCTTTTGGCAAGGCCTCAGATATTGGATTTGGATTATGGACAGTTAAGAAAAAAAGAAAACAAAAACAAAAAATAAAACAAAACACACACCAAAGAAAAAAAAAAAAAAGCCCAAAGCCACAAACCATTTAATATATTGCCTCTCCTATCAGTCTCTCTCTTTAGGTGAAGGGGAAGGCAGAAACTCTGTAGATTGTCACAAAAACAGAGATCTTTCTGTTTGGCACATTACCTCACTCCTACAAGGAACGTAAAATTAAGAATCTGTCAGTGCCTCATCAGGCCACCAGCACAGTAAGAACTGACTTCCCCTGGAAGTCCCCAGCCAAGAGTTGCCATGTGGAGGGCAGGCAGCTGCCCACCCACCAGCCCCAGCTCCTGTTGTGCCCCAGGCCACCTGGTGTCCCTGAGCCAGTGGCTGTGACTCTGAAACCTCCCCCCTGCCCTACACTTCCTCCTGTCCCTCTCCTTCCAGGCTCAGGGGCCACACTTTCCCCCTAACTTCTGTTCAGAGCTTGGTCTACCCAGACTCTGCAGAACTAGAGAAGAAAAATGAAACCCAGAAAGAGATTCCTCCAGAGAAACAAACCAGATCTGAATTCTTTTAACTTAAAAGCTCTTCATTTAAATTCACATTAAAAACACTTCATGGGTGTTTGAACTGAGTGAGTAGGTCTGAGTGGGATGTAAATCTGGACCAAAGCTGTGCAAGGACTATCCATGCATCACTCCATTCCTCTCCTAGCTCCTTGTAAGGGCCCACAATCTCTGGGTATTAGAATTCTCCATAATACAAACATCAAATGTCTGGATTATCCCAGCTCCACTTTGAGGAAGGCAATTTTGGAAAATACATTTTCTCAGAGTTATGTGAGGCAGGCAAGCAGCTTTCACTGAAATCCTTTATTCCTAGTATGAACCAAGAGGGAAGAAGATAGAGGAAGGAAGCATACTTGGAGCTGAGTTTGGCTTTTCTGCAGTCCCTTTTGTTGCAGCACTGGTTAGAGTATCTTTCTCCTTTTTGAATAATTCATGTGACGTAGACAAGTGTTGGCTCAGCACAGCCAACACATTTGTCCCTGCAGAACAGTCCTCCCATAGCAAGCATTTAGAACATGAGCACCTCCAGATCTCAGCACTACCTATCTACATGCCTCTGGCAGGGCTTCTCTGGGCGTGTTTCTCTCTGGGCGTGTTGAACAGCAACTGCTCTCACTGCCAGCTCAAGGACTGACCAGTGACCCTCTCGGCAGCACATCCCACTGCCCTGGGAGCAGCTGCACCTCCTCCCCCATCAGGCTTGCATCTGGCCATCTCCAAACTGAGAAAAAAGGAATTCCTCCTGGTTTCTCACTCCAGACCCCTAATCCTGGTTTACCATTGGGGTGTGTGGACAGGCAAAGCAGTGAAGTCACCACAATGGCAAGGCCCAACATGACCAGGTGTGCACATTAAAGCAGCCTCTCCAATTTTCACATTGAAAATGAACCCCAACAGGCCAGCTGTCAGACACCAGGGGCACATATGGGTTTGGGAATATATAAATGTGAAACTACAAAACAAAACTGTCTTCCATGTAAACAAACATGTATTTTCTGGCATTTGAGATAGTATTCTGAATGCTCTTAAGGCAGCTGAACACCTGAAACCATGGGAGAACCTGTCTCCAAACTGGAAATGGTGCAAACTCCAGTCCAAGGAATTGACTTTGGAAGGCTGGAACTCAGGTTGGGAAGTGATGTTCAAAACCCATACCTGACAGCAGCTTTGGGAAATAGGGTTTTATCTTGCCCATCTGTCTGGTCTTCTGCTCCTGGTTTTGATAAAGAAAGCACAGAGCAACCACAAGAAAGGAGTTATGCTTAAAATGTGGTGTTTTGTTCACTTATCCATACATTCTCTAGCTGCACTTAGCACAGTGAAGTCTGTCCTCCATGCATTTGGGGCTGATTCAAGTGGCTCCCTCAGAGATGTATCTTAGCTGGCCCCTGGCAGAGTACGTTCCCCTCAAGGATGCAGAGGTCTCTCATTAGCAATACCACTTGCCTCGCCATTAACAGAATTACACATTTCTCACAGCAGGTTTCCTCTCTCCCTCCTCTTACTCTTGGCAGTCCTTCACTTCCTGCATGCCAGCAGTGCTACAGCAGTAGCCTCTTTTGAATTTCATTGATCCTATGTCTAAGGTGTAAAAAAGTGTTACTCACTCCTGCTTCTCTGTGGGGAAGCAGCTCGACAGGAACAGTGCTGCTTCTCTGCTTCCTCCTCCTCAGGCTCACAGAGTAACAAACTGCCTGGATTCCAAAACACTGCTGCAGAGACTGTCAGAGCAACTTGGCAGTGCCCTGCTCCTGCTGGGGCACCATCCACAGGGGCACTACCCAATTCCCAACAAGAATGTGCTGGAGGAGGCCATGGCTTGAGACCTGCGGGACTAATCCCAGCACACATTTTGGAGCATCAGCTGAGGAACTCTTCCTTCCTAAGACCTAACATGATAACCCTTATAGACCAGCTGTCCTTGTTACTATATTTTTCTTTCCTGTTTTAACCTGTGCACTAATTTTTTTTTTTTCAGAAATTACAGCACATTGTGATTCTCCTTTTGGTATCTCAGACCTCTCTAAAACACAATATATTACATAATTTCATTTTAAGTCGGCTGTTAGCAAGCTGGGGCTAAGTCCAAGACACAGCATTTGCCTGCACTTGTAAGAAAATATTTTGCAAAATTAAAACTATATGGCTCACATAGCTTGTGGATACTACTGAAACTACAGACTCCTATCCCCAGAGACAACTCGTAAGTGTATTAAAACCATATTTTAGACCAAATAAAGACCTAAACCAGCATGCAGACAGCCACTGCTGAGCACTCATACACTGTCACTAACCTCAGATGTTCAAGAGTAAAGTGAGCTGCAAGAAAACTTGAAACTGGTCAAGTGCACATACAGGAGATGTGCCTTCCTAACAAGAGCTGTGCCTTGCAGACACAGGGCTTGATTCAGAGTGGTAGCAAGCTCTTAAGAAAACCAAGCTTGCAAATACCAGAACTAGCAATAAACATAACTTAGCTGGAAGAATACTTTCTACAGGTAAATGCAGAAAAGTAAATGTACACCCCTAGAGTCTGTCTAATTTGTTAGTTATTGCTTTTGTTGAAAAGCCTTGAAATACCATCTTTAGGCTGTTCCTACCGATGATTCCTCAACATAACGGACAGGGTAAAATCTTTGCCACATTTAAAAGAGATTTCTGCTGCTGCTTTCAGTGCAGACTGGATAGCATACACATTTCATGTGCTGATTGTCTTGAAAACAGTCACTTCTCCCAATGCTTGTAAAATATAGAATTTTGATCTCTTTACAAATATTAAATTATCACAGTAATTGAGAGGGAGGCAGTCAAATTTTAAGTCTGCTGAATTAACATAAAGGATGCATCACTTTGTGCTGCGCTCAGCCTTAACAATAATCAAAGGCTGCTGGACTCCTCAGGTGGAAATACACAAAAATAACTTTGTCAATTTTTAATCAGTTTCTTTTCTGTTCAAGGCATGTGATCACATCCTCGCTGCTTGCGAGATGATTTTTAGATCATAATTTGCTCTTGTTATTTGGAGGAACCTTCTTTTGTTAAGCAAGATGTCTTTGCCTTTTTAGCTCTTACCAAGAGCTCAAAGGCTAGAAAATCTAGACTTACTCAACTTCCTCATCACAGTCATTCAATTTAACAAAATAGTAATCTACAACAAAAAACAAACACAGAGAAAACAAACATTCCAATAAGAGTGTTAAGACTAAATTAAATCAAAGCTCAAGCAGCTGTCCATCAGCAGCAGCAGGGTTTAGAGTAAACAATTCATCTTGTCCTTCAGATTTGGAAACCTATGGCTTTATATCTACAATTTTCTGCCATAAATGAAGATAGATTCAAAGACTTCAGAATCCTGATCTCTATTTTATCATATATGAAATCTGAGTGCTTTCCTGCCAGATTAAAATGCTTCATGTTGAGTCAGCCCAAATCAAATTGTCAGATGTTATGTTAATTAAGTACTAATTTCTAACCTTACACTGTAAGAGGGCTCTTAAAACATTTCTATGTGGAAAGATCCTATGTGAAGTATGTCTGTTCTTCCCCAAAAAGAAAATGCGCAGTTTCTATACCATTGCACTCGTATAGATGTATTTGATGATGATTTCTGTGCATACAGGAATGAAGTTTGTTAATTAAGAATAGGTCCTTTTTTCCTTTCACAAAACTCTGTAAGGAAGGCCTTGCAGCTGGACAAGAACATTTCTATAATGTTTGAAAGTTACTTGAAAGTTTCTTGGGTTATAGTGACACCTTATGGCAGTTTTATTGTACCTTACAGATCATTTTGAAATTAACATTTTATAGCCTGGCACTATCAGTAAGGAACTGCTTTGATGTTTTTAGAAATCTTTTAGTTACAAGTTACTCAAAAGATCATTTTACCTCTTCAAATTTGTGTTTTCCCTTTTCCTCTTACTAGAAAAATACATTTTACAGTCTTTGGTATTATCTTCTCTCCATGTTTAACAGATAACCTATGCCAGGCAATACAGTTAAAACATACTATTCCTAACTAGCTGTGTTGATATGCAATTTGTGAATAGTCTCTTACTTGATTGATTCACTGAATTATAACATGTAGCTCATTGTGTTTCTCTAATCCTAGATCTGAACTCTGTAAAAGAAAACATCATGATAGAAGTTAATGAACTTTTTTTCCTTTTAAATACTTTTGGAAACTAAAACTGTGGGACATGATAATAAAACTCACTACTACATGAAGATCAGAATTTATAAAACCTGCCTTCCTGGGGCTCTCCCTTATGTGAATTTTCCAGTGTCTAACCAGAGCTATCTCTACCTACAGCTCTTCCCTCACCTGAAATGCAAAGTTGGTCCTTCTAATGAGGCAACAATTACCATGAAACTTACATTAATTGTTTATCTTTGGTATTTTAATAACACTGTCATCAAACAAGGGTGGAAACTGGGTAACAGGTTTGAAGTTGCAAAGGGCTGAGAAGGAATGACAGAGAAGGATAACTGAGCAGTCACATTAATCTTAAAAACAGAGATGAAAATCTACAAATTCTCAATCTGAATTGTTAATGCTGAACTGCAGTTAGAGCTTAGTTATGTTAGAATAAAATAAGCTCCAGAATATCTTTCACGTAACCTTTTCTTGTTTTAAAATTGACATAGAGACAGCTTAAAATTATAAACATTTTTTTCTTTGCGCAAGATACTTGTTTTAAATCAGTATCTTAAGTGTCAACTGTTAAATCTACTAACAGATGTCAGTGACTAAATGTGTCAAATCTCTTACAATCTATAAATTAAAAAATTAAAACCCACATGCTTTTGCCTTACTTTTAAAGGTATTTCCATTGCTAAGCTAGCTGAAATCACTGGCTAAACACCTAGCATCACCTGCAGCTGTTTTGAAAGAATGGAAAGGAGACCAGCTGTATTTCAATTTAAACCAGCTTGTTTTTCAAAACTAAGAAACTGAGCAACACAAAAAGCAAAACCTCTTCCCTCACAATGCCTGTATTAAAACGTACTGAGGAAAAATGAACTTAAACAACTGCATCTTCTTGAAAGACACAGTGACTAGTAACTTCAGTAACTAGTAAGTTCAGGACAGTATTTTAATAATGATTACTCTTATTCAAATAAATTTTGTTTTAAAACACACAGATTTAATACATTTCCTTCCTAATGTCTCTAATCTTTATGTATATTTATAATTTAATATTTGACCTACCTTTCATCAGAAAATGTCTGCTACGGCAAAACAGGGAGTGGAGGAAAAAATGTGACTTATTCAAATTCTTCATCACAGTCATTCAATGTAACAAAATAGTAATTTATAAAAAAAACAATCACAGAGAAATAAAGCATTCCAATAAGAGTGTTAAGACTAAATTAAATCAAAGCTCAAGCAGCTGTCCAGCAGCAGCAGCAATAGTTGTCAGGACCAATCAGGCTCTTGCATAAAACAGCATCCACCAGCACTCCCAGCACAGGCTGCAGGAATGTGTAGAGAGAAGGTGGACAGGAGACAACTTCAAAGAAAATAGGCCCAACTCTGCAGGGTAGACACTAGATACTCTAGCATTTTGCAGATGACAGTTTCCACTGTCCTTCCTGTTTTGGGGTTTTTTTCCCCTCAGCAATTCCCTGAACTCTGCCTCTCTGCACTGAAGTGTTGTTGTATCACTGGGGCATCTGGATTCAATAATCTTTCGGGTCACTCACCTGCAGCTGCTTTTAACATTTCTACTTCAGGCTCATGCTGCCTGTAGAACAGAAGACAAGGCAAACTGATGCCTACTCATCAGCACACTTCACTGTCTTGCCAGAGCTGGACCATCAGGCTGAGGTGTAGAGCCCCATGTTAGGTTCCCTTCTGCAGCCCCTCATGGCATAGTAACCATCTCCAGCTGAAAAGCAACAAGCCCAAAATTCAGGCTGTCACTGTCATAAATTCAGTATTCCTTTACCAAGCATCACCAGAAAAAGGCAATTGTCAGAAGACCCCAAGATTTCCCCCTCCTTCTAATTCCACAGCCATGCACTGCTTGGGAGCACTGATGCAGGAAAAAAAAAAATCAAAGAAAAAGTAGATGCAAAAAATGGCTTCACCAGAAAGAGCCTGGAAAAGCTGCAGGAACATGCTCCAAAGGAAAATTCTGACAAAGGAAGCACTACATGTGGGATTGAGCTCAGTTAAATTGGAAATTATTCTCTTCTGTGTGAAGAGAGACACAAAATTTAAGACACACTTATTTAATCTCTGCAATGTGCAGGAAATCACAGCTTTATCCTACCTATGTCATGAATAGAATAACATAACACTTCCTACCCAGCAGCCAGTTAATGATCTGGTTAGCTTAAGAAATATTTTGTGTTTGCTAAATCAAAGAATTTCAGCTGTATGGCTCCAGTTTGCAAAATGTGGCAATGAAGATATTGCAACAGGTATTTGCTATTTCACTGCAAATCTTTTATTTGTAATGGTTGTAAATCAGTAAGACTCGAGCAATTAATTCTTTAGGAAGCATAAAACCAGTAAGGATTCAAACTGAAAAAGAAAAAAACCCAGCTGATTTATCAGTTTCCTGCTTGCCAGATAATAAAAAATAGATAAACAATAATTTAATCTTGCACAGAATTATTAAAATGCTAGTACTTTACACCGAAATCACTCCAGTTGCAGAAATAACATTTAATATCAATCAAGTCAGAAAATTACACATAAAATAGTTCTGTTGTAGTTTTATAGAACAGTTCAAGAATTTAGGCACAGCTTGTATTAAATTGTATATAGTTCTACAAAAACTTTAACTTTTTTCCTATTTTGTAGCTAAGTAGAGCCAGGGTTTGCAGCATAAGGCTATTTGAGGAAGGTCTACAATTGAAGCTCCCATTCAATAACAAAAGTATGAAAATTATATTCTAGTCTAATTTTATTTTTTCCTGATTCGTCTGCTTTGATTTTCTAAGATTTTCATCGTAAGTCACAATCATTGTAACACACAATTATTTTTGGAAATTCTTAAAAAATAAAAATAGTGAAAATATCTATCTGGTGCCAAGTTAGGATAGATTCTTCAAGTGAAACTTACAGTAATTACAGAGGCATCTGATTGCTTCATTAGCAATTTCTTATTTGCAATATTTGAAGTCACTGCTGTGACATTGGTTAAAATACTTATTAACAGCTTTGGTGCCATAGGTAAGCATTTATTTGATCTGCATGGCAACAGCAGGAGTCGCAATTCTAGTTTTTTTTTTAGTTCTCTGCTCTAATATTTGATTTTTCTGTTCAGAAAATAAAGCAGTAATTCTGTGTGGTGTTTGGTTCTGAAGTCACCTGCTGGAAAGCAAACTCTTCAAGGTTTTGATTTCGCTTACTCTTAAAAGTACTAGGTTGCATCAAGGAGACACAGAGACTAACATGAACAAAGGTTGCCTGTGCCATAACTTCAGCTCCCAAACCCCTTGCTTTTCAGGTAAAAGATAACAATGTTTTCATTGATGTAGTTACAAATGGAGATTCTTCTTTGATTATTTGGCTAATTATTGCAGAAGAGTGTAAAATCTAGTCTTTTGACTAGATTTTGTTGTGCAAGAAATGAAGCATTTTAAGAAATTCCATCATAAAAAGCCAAATAATAATTAAGGCACAAGCAAGACAATGAAAAAAACAATCTTTAAAAAATTGGTACATAAATATAGGTAGGTCATTAAACTTCTAAATTTCTAAGTTTCCAATCATTCCACACCCACCCTGCCTTCATTTTCAGGAAGAAACTGCAATAGATCCGTAACAGTATAGTTCATAGGCAGGTGTCCAACAGAGGAAAAAATATGTTTTTTAAAAAAGTCTAGGGTTTAAATTCTTTGTCTAGAATACTTACTAAATTATTTCAGAGCTTGACTAACTAGTATTTTTTGAGCTGTTCTTGGGTTTGTGCATGGGTAGGAGTATAAACTGAATTCCTGCTTTGTCAGTTTGGCACAGGAAATCAGAACTCACCTTGTTACCTTATGAACCATTTTGCAATCCTCTGAGCAACTGCAGTGGTCTCCAGCTGGTAACACAGCTCTACAAATGCTGACATAAAAAAGATTAATCTAAAATTCTGGTGTATAACAAATCCAAAGGTTGGACTAGAGATTTTTAAGTGATGAAATACAGACACTTAACTGCCAATATCAAAGGATTCTAGGCAAAGAAAAAACATCCGCAAATATTACCAGCTTCCCTGTCTGAAATCTGGATTCATGAAAGAGTTTATAAAATGTCAACTTTACTCCACAAAAAACCAAGCCAGAACATCTAGGTTTCAGCATGTGAAACCTTCTAGTTTAAGAAACAGGTAGGAGTTATGGATCCTACCAATATCCAGGAATGAAGAGACAAAAAGAACATTACCAGGGTGAAGGACACACCAGTCAGATCAGGACTGTGATTAGCTGAGCAAATTAAGGCAGGCATTTCCTCAGCAGGGAGCTGGCAGATGAGAGGACTGTGCTCATTCGATGGATTCAGCTGTGGAAGGAAAGGGGCTGCTGTCATCCTCAGCAAGTGAAAACAGAACTGAAGCCAGCTGATGCTACCTTTCCATTTTCACCTAATCTATCTTTTTGTTATTTTACTCTCTTCGCCCACACCATCTCTGGCCAACAATGATGTTTCTGATCAGATCAGACATCAGATGTCTTGTACTTGAATAATTTATACCACACAAAAAGCTGAGAATTTCATTTCTTCAGAGTGCTGGCAAACTCTAACCTGCCAAGGCAGTGTATCTTGAAACTCAGGTTTAGAGAAAGGGCTGGTTTCTGGGTCAATGAGCTGTGAAAATGCAAATTGACATCACTGTGTGTCATCAGAAAAAGTAAATGCTAATTTTAGAGGCAGCTAGTGTAGCAATTTCTCCCGAGAACTTTAATCCACTGCATGAAGCCAATATGTGATGACATTTTACAAATGTCTGGACAGCGATCTCTAACTCGGAAATACACGGGATAAAATGTATTTCAAACAAAATGTACAGGGGAAAAGTTTTCTACAGAAGTTACTGTTAATTTAGTGAAAATTATCAATAAAAATATCTTCCAACATGAAAATATGAAAATTTGTTTATTTCCATAGGCAACCTAATTCAGAGTACAAAGTGATATGTATTTCCCAAAACTGTCACTGTACCTTTTACATAGCTTTAAAGTAACTGATCTAAAAGTTGATACAAGAATAATTTTGGTTTTGAAAAGCTGTCCAATAAACCAGATATACACTAATGCCATGCTATGACAGTTCTATTTATGAATCACAGCTGACACAACAACAGTATCACTATAAATCTCATGAGAATTTTAATGTTTTACAATGAGAACATAAAACTGCCACTAGTAACAGAGACTGTACAATTAGACAAATAAACAAGTATTAAATATTTTGCACAAGGCCTGAGTTCACTATAACACATTTTGATTTACAGCTTCATCTCAGAAATCTGTACAGCAGTTAGACCTATTCCAGAGAACTTGAAGACAATACAACTTCAGGGCTCATTTGTTACGTTGATACAAGGGTGAAGCCTGAAAGGCAAGAGCATTTGGTGTATGAATCCAAGGTTTTACTGCCTTGTGTAATTTTCTTGAAAAGCAGTCAAAATCTAATGGAAGGTAATGTACAAGGCAGAACCTCACTTGCAAATCAGCTAACTCATCTGAAATTCCCTAGATAGGTTTCCTCACAGCTTTCCAAAGGAAAATTTCACAATGAATATATAAAATGCAGCATATCTCTTAACAAAGAAAAAGAAGGGTTACATACACAACAGGGTCTTTTTTCTGTACTCCCTTTCCCTATGCTTCTTTCATTGGAAATGGCACAAATCACCAATATCCCACCCAACCCAAATAAAAAAAACCCTAATCAGTAAGCAAAGGTCACTCCAAAGTCCAAAAACTTCATTGTAATGCAAGATCCAGTGTTCATAAACTTATGTTTAAAAAACTTTCCTTTTCTGCTCAAGTTACACAGATGTAGGCAGACTAAGCATGTATTATTTACAATAGATAACACAAGTATCATATAATTCTTAGCCTGTATGGAAGCTTTATCAAATTTGATTCAAATCTAACTTCTCCTTTAATCTGTTTTTTGGTGCAGTTGAACTGAAAAATCTCAAAATCCTATAACCTAGAATATAATCACATTTACCTGTCTACAGACACAGATAACATTACAACAGAGGTTATAATACAAAAGTCAACATACATTTTTCTTACTTTAAAAGGCAATCAAGGTTTTTGTTAAGGTTCCACATAAATGTGAACCAGTTGTTGCTAAAAAGACAAAACAGAAAAGGAAAGTTTTAAAGAATAAGGCTTGAAATGTTGTGTACCTACACATCCAAAAATTCACCCTTTTACTTGGGGTACTCAACACCTGTGTAAGGCCACAACTTCCCCACAACATTTCTTATTCACAGTGAGGAGAACATAGTATCTTCATTAATAAAAAAAACTAGTATCTACCACGCTCCCAGTAAAATTCCTCTCCGTATCTCCCAAGTAATTGGTGGACTCCTTTACTTTCAAAAGACTCCAGTGGTACTGCTGCTCTCCTGCAGAAGCAAGTTCCAAGGGCTGTTCTGTGCCTTACACCACTTGTGTGATGAAAAGGAACAGAAGATTGGTTCCCTCCTCCAGTGACACCTGTGCCATTTCATTCCTGGCTTTTCTCAAGATTCAGAACAAAGGGTTTCTAAGCTAATCTGAAACTCAGTAGTTTTAAGATTCTCCATTAGCCCAAGTAGAGAAGGTTTTTCAAGCCTCTTTAATACAATCCTTCCCTCTAGCAGGACTAGTTTGTTTTCTGTGACTGAGTTTTGAGAGGATGTTTCAGACACTTTCATACTTAAACCCAAATGGAACCAAGAGCTCAAATATGGAAAACACTGCTGTCTTGGTGCAGTCATGTTCATTTAGCAAACACCAGAGCAGCCAAAGCACAACTGATGTAAAATGTGCAGCTATTTTCACTTAACTTCTTCTGTAGAAAACAAAATATAGATGAATCACTTAAAGAATAGGAGCTTATGCCCTTTCCTTTACCTCCCCTTTACAAACGAATGTAAACTAGATGGGCTGGACACTTCAGCCCAGACCCTGTCCTCATTTCCACAGCAGAATGAACACATGCTCACAGTGGGTGAGCAGAGTGGGTACACAGTGGCTGCTTTGATGATATAAAATGACAGGCTTTCACATTTTTTCCTTTAAATTAGGTTGAATATGAAGGGCAGAAATTTAGTGTAATTTACTGTCTTCCTCAAGGCATTGTAAAGAATAACTTATTACTAGGTTACTATTTAATTAACAGCATTTGTAGTTCCTTAATCAGGTACCAATTTCAAACCTGTTCTCTGCTTTACTTTACATGAGGACTAGGCAGACCCTCTACTTCAGGCCAAGCTAGATGTAGCACTACTTTCCATCCAAGTTCAGCCACAGGGGGCTCTTGGAATACCCACATTCTATAACATTGTCCTTTCTCCTCTGTCTTTCCCAAAAACCAACCTGGATGTGAAGCACAACTCCTGCTCTCAAACAATTCATTCCGGCCACAAAACAAGTCTTCCAGCCTCTTGCATGGCTTCAGAATCACAACTTTTAAGTGATCAGTTGGCCAAGGATTCCTAAAGAAAAACTATGGTAGCAGGAGCCAAGTAGCACATGGCCATTGTGACTTACCTCTTGCAAGTCCTCTTTCCTTTAAGTTAAGAAGAAATAATTCAAGAACTTCAAACACACTGAGTTTCCTGACAGACTAAGCAAGAAGCAACTATGGGACTAGAAAAGGGATTGGGCTCACTGCTTTTGGTTTTTTTCTTAAATTTTTAAATAACTGGAAGATTTAGTTAGAGCTTCTTTAAGAAACCTTTCTAGTTTTCTTTGTTGTTCTTCTACTCTGGACATTCTGAAAATTACGGCAAACAAGAGAAATCAAAGTTATGCTTTCAAATATAAATGGAAAAACGTTCTATTGCTCAAGTCAGAATTACATTTCAATACCATTTCATAAAAGAGCTTATTTTAATTTGAACCTGTAGGATTTTTTTTTTTTGTTCTTACAGAATAGATTATGTTCTGGTATAGCCCATGCCAAAAGCACATACCCCAAACTGCACAGTTTAGGAGGCCCAGTATATGAAATCACATCAATTTTTTTTCCACTTTCCCTGCAATAGGTTAAACTAAATCCAGTTCTGAAAAGCTCCCAGTCCAGTGAGATCAGCGACTGAAACCCCAGATCAGGACACTGACTTTAAGACTGCCTTTGCCATAGATGTATTAATTTAATACATTGTAGAGTCCAATTAGATGTTTTTAATATAAACTTATTTTCAAATAATTTAGAGGAATGCAGATTCAAGTAATTCTTCAAGGGCTTCCCTTAGGTTACCCTAAGAAAACACAGCTTCAAAGGGTTGACATAAAAGAAAATATGAAGTATGATTGAGAGTGTAGAGTGCCAGCAACCATAAATAAACTTAAATAGTTTAACAGTTGTAGTATAGTACTTAAATCTACATGGATATTTTAACATAACCTACAATGCTTACCATGAATATTAACAGCATATAAGCATCACAATGTTTTCCAGACCACAAATTTATTGGTCCCAGGTATTTTAAAATAATAGGACTAACACAGCAGCTATAATACATGAAGAATTCTTTAAGAAATATGCTTAATGCTATCATGGCTCAGAACTGTGGACATATAACAAAGTACAAGTCATTTACAGAATAAGGCCCTTTGGTTTCTTAAGCAGCAAACAAAAGCTTCTTCAGTGAAAAGCTTGGAAAAATAAAGCAGGTAGGCTTTCTGTAAAAAAGGTAACTAGTTCTTTCCTTCTCAAAATAACCATTTATAGTCTTCAAAATACTAGGTAAGAAGGCTCTTGAAATTCTTAGGAAAACAAAATTTAAAACTCAACAGTAGTATCTGGCAGAGCAGAGATTCCACCATGGGCAAGCTGAACATACACCTTCTGGAAGTAGAAGAAACTACTATTTGGATTTCTGGAGACCTTTATTGAATTTAGAATAATACAATAAAAAGGATCTGCAATACCTGTGTATTTATCATACTCTAGAGCTTACAAAACCATATTTGAGAAATCACTTCATGTCAATCTATCCTTCATAAGGACTTGATTTAAACCGAAAGTAAAATGAAATAGTTCACTCCATCAAGGCAATTTATGGCAGTCTGCTTTTTCAGAAAACCCTGTGCAAATTGTATAATTGTCTCAATTGAGCCAAAAATGATTAATTAATTCAAGACATTTCTGTGTAACTGAGTAATGTGTGTTTCGTTACACAGTTGGGGCAGTCAACATGTGAATTTTACATTTACATTCATTTTTTGAAGTTTCATAAGTACAGGGGTTTTTTCACATCAGTTAGAAGCAGTATCATACTAGCTAAAACAATGGAATATACAGTAAATGTGATGAAATCACCACATGTATTTTAAAATCCTGCTTAAGTGGTATGTTGCTTTTGCTATGGGGCTTGTAACAAGGATCTGGCATTATAAAAGAGATTGTAAACCAGCATGACCTTTGAAGCAGTATTCTTACTCTGTCCCAAACTTGAATCAAATTTTAGAACAACTTCTTATACCTGATGAATCGTGTTATATTTACTACCACATTTATTACATTAGCTTACATGAGAGAAGAAAGTCAGAATATGCTCCCTTCTTAGTCTCATCCACAGTTATTGGTTAGAGTGCTTTATCTATAAAATTTGGCTACCAAAATTTTTAGGCCAGAGTAAGAATTTTCTTTTGCTAACTGTCATAGGTCAAAATAACAGCTTGTGATAAATTCAGGCAACAAGAGTAATTCTCCAGGTTTGCATCCAATAGCAGCATTATCCCATAAGCATTTTTGCTGAACTTAAAATTTTGTAGGAAATTTCACTGAACTTGACAGAGTTCACCTCTGAATAATTTCAATACTTATTTTTCCGATTAATATACACATCCTACCTTCAGCACTCTCATGTTGGTAAAGAGACAGGAAATCTTTAGCATGTAAGATGACTTTGCACTTACACAATTCCACTGCAGGAATTCCACCAGGTGAATGAAACATCAGCCTTTTTTCTTGCCCAAAAGTCTTTACTTTGCTGGGTTGAAAGTTTCCCCAAGTCATACTTTTATTAATCAAAACAAGATGTTAATCAGCTTACCCATGATCCAAATTTCATCAGTCTTTGAAGGAAGAAAACAAAACACTTTACCCAAAAAGATCTTTTAAGTCATTGCTAGCTGAGCTGCTGTTTGTCATTGTGTTTGCTGGTTGTGCGAAGTTCTGAGGAGAAAAGAAAGGATTACCCTGTATACCAAAGCCTGGCTGTGCTATCATGTTCATCTGAGGTCCCAAGGCTGTACTGCTCGCATTTGGGGACCCTGGTGGTGGCACAAACTGATTAACCCACTGGCTTGATTTCTGTTGAGCCAACTGCTTCATGCTAACTTTGGGTTTTTGAGGACCAAAAAGATTATCTAAAGCAGACATATCTGGGGGTCTGTTTTGTTGTGTCAGTGGAGAGATTGCAGATGCAGCATTCATAGGACTGTAATTTGGCATATTGGCAGGTGGTACCATGTTCATCTTGTTTGCTCCTGTTGCACTTGGACCACTGAAGAAATTCTGAGTAGCAAGACCTGCTCCCATGGTGAATCCAGCAGTCTGAAACCCCATACTTGTATTTAGTCCATTTGTCATATTTCTCTTTGTGTTGTCAATGGGCGATGAAAATCCCATTCCAACACCCATAGAAGGAATGGAAGAGAAGCTGTTTGAAGATGCAACTTGAGCTTGGTTGATAGGACGGCTGGTCAAAGATGACATATTATCTATCAAGGTATCTGTCAAATCTTTTGTCTGCAGAACACATAAAATGAAGTTAAATGTTTTACCTGTACATACACTCTGGCAACAGTATTTTGTTGTTACCCCTGCAGACCTGGTATTAGTTTTTCAGAAATTAGAATGCACTGCATGAAATTGGACATGAAATGTAATAACACACAAGAGAAATTACACTACTTGTATTCTTTGCTACTTAGAACTAATTGTCATGCAGCTTTGACATCTAAGACTACACACAAAGCACTGCTGTGACTGTTTGCTTAAATGCCCCATTCCTATTCCCAAATCCTATATATACTTCCTTAATAAACTCTTCAGAGAAAGGGCATACTAAGAAAGGTTTTTTTCCTTATCTAGTACAATGACCTTCTGATAATAATGATACCCTTGGAAACTCTAACAATTTAAAAAGTGGAAATATTGCTAATGATGAAAATGAAAGGCACATGAAAATTTAATATAGCTTCTCAGCTGTACCAGTGTGCCACCAGAGAAAAAAAGTGACTCACAGGAGGAAAAAAAATGCTAAATGCATACACAGCCCTTGAAAAAGCATCAGAGCCCCAATGGAAACAGTGCAGTTGCTTGTTCTCTCTCACCTGCTTCACTGGAGGTGTTATTGTAGTTGCTTGGGGCTTAAGAGGTTGCTGGCTTTTCAGTTTCTGTGCCTGTTCTTGTTCTTTAGCTAACTTTTGCTTCTCTTCCAGTGTAAGTGAGGCCTTTAAAAGGGAAAGTACTAGTAGTAAGTTGCACAAAATGTTTATTCTGACATTCATATTTTTTTATTTCATACTAACACTGTTTCAATAATATGTGGTAAACAATACAATTATTTACACAAAATAAAAAGTCAGCAGGTGAAATATACTATAATATTTACCATATTGCTAGAAAGTACTTTAAGCAAATATAGTATTAAGAGCAGCATAAAGATAAATTTGGGTAGATGTCAAATAAAAGATAAATATCAGCAAAACCACATTAGCTTTGTTTCCTTAATATTTGGTATAAGAAAAAGTGTACTTCAGTTTTTGTTTTTATATGGTTACTAACTTGATCTAGAAATGCAATTGACCATGGAGTTGAAAAGGGAATTTCATTTTAAAACTGCTCAAGCGTCTTTTGAGGATTTTGACTCCACTTTTAATAATGAAGGATGAAATAATTAAATCATTCCCCCTTAGTGTAAAATTAATGCAAGGATTCAGATAATTAGAAGAAGGAATGATAAAGCATATAGATTCTGGGGAGCCATTTCCATAAATCTTAGTACGAAAAGAATTTTACAATACTTAAAGCTTATGTTTACTGTATTACTGCTTATATTTTATCTTCTGCTATGTTTTTCCTTCACTTCTTGTATTTAACAACATATTGAATGCTTTCACTTAACTTTGGAAGGTACAGTAAAAGTTAGTGTCTGCTACTACTTAAAACTCTACATTTTATCTTCATTTCTCTTTATCATTTTATCAAAAGGATTCCTATTTTACGTTTCCTATCTATATCCAGTGGTGAGGTTTCAGTTTCATTTAAATCTATAATTAAGGAGAAATAAAATTACCACAAATTTACAATCCTAATTGCTGCCTACTTCAAACAAAGATATTTTCAAGGAAAGGCTTACATTGAAATTGGAGGATATGATTTGAATGTTTTTCATGGACCTTCTCAAGTGACTATATAATGTAATGTGCTATATATAAAAACAGTTAATTTTTCTACTAAAGCTTTAAATATGGTACCTATTTACATACACACTTTTTCTCCTATCAGCCTTGTATTAGGCAGATGGAGGAAAAAAAAAACAAAATAAAGTAAAGCACACCTTTCTCTGTATTGATGACATCTCATTCTCTTTACTATCAGATCCACTAGTTAGAAGGTCAGTTCCATTATTGAATACCTTGTCAATCTGTTAAAGTTCAAAGAAAAAAACCTTCATTATTTGAAATACTGTAATTTAAACTATGTAAATATCAACTAAGTGATCTTAAATTTCAATATTCTATGTGTAAGTTACATATTGTTACTTACTTGATTGCCTGTACCACTAGATCTTGCCTCTTCAGCCCCACTCATTTGGTTGGCTATGTCCAAGGATCTACATAGTACAGAGTATATTACAACAAGACAACTTTGTATCACATTCACAACACTAATCTAACAACACAGATCATTCTTCTGCATTTAAATAACACCAAACAATTGCATTGAGAGCAACCACTTCTATATAATGCCTTCAGGAGACTGGCAAATGTTCCTATGCTAAATAGCAAACATCTCCTAATAATTTCCCACGGTCTTAATTTCTCCCTTTGAACAGGGTGACCCGGATTTCCCAAATTATTTTGTGTCAGAAATCTCACCTCATATCAGGCCCCACAAAATAGCTCCAAATACTTCAAAATATCACAGCCTTCTAAAAGGCTGCAATGTTTATGTTTCTCTGATATGGTTTATTTCTTAGCAACTAAAGGAAAACAGCTTAGCATATAGAAGCAGATCTCCTAACAACTGTGCTTATCTGAGATAATTCTCAACTACTGAACTTAGAATTACCTTATTTTTTATTGCTGTGGCTAGAGTTCTCTAACATTTGCCAAAAAATGACTACTTCTCCAATAAAAACATTAACACTTACTTCTGTTGCTCTTGCATGACATGGAGTTGCTCAAGTTTTGTTTTATGCTCTGCTTCCAATCTATTGAGCATATCTCTTATAACACAAATAAAAGAATTGAACTGGAAAAAAAATACATAAGTTTGAATTTTGCAGGGATGGAATTCAGATAGGTGTAACTTAGCAGGTAATACCTCAAAAACCTACAATACACAATGTAAGATAAAGTGTAGATTTTTAAATGGTTTATATTCCACCTTCGTTACCATGCATTAGGTAGATTATTATAAGCAGAGTGCATACTGAAACAGGGAAAAATACATGCCACTAAAAAAGTGAAAAGAGCCAATGCAGACAAAACCTCCACATACAAGTATTAGCAGTTTAATTTGCAAGCAAACAAACCAACCTATTATTCCCTTTCCCAGTATTTCATAGCAATATAGCATTTTATTTTAATACTTATTATGTTAGTAGCTAACTGCTTTTGCAGGGTATTTGGAAGGTGACAGTGTTGATTTTGAAATTTTACACCTGATCAGTTAAATACACTAAAAAATAAGCTTCAAACACAGAAATACTGTAAAATTGGGAAGCATTTTTCTATTGCTTATTTTCACAAGAGACACAGAAATGCAGTAATGTATGAATTTTTTTATGACAACAGATTAAATTTATTCTCTGGTAATTGTCAAGGAAAAGCATGCAAAACAGTCATGTTCCTACCTGATTGAGATTAAGATTGTTCTCAATACTAAGAGGAATCAGATGGGGCAGTACTTTTCCTGCAAGCTGCTCTTTGGTAATTCCCAACTTCTTGTGAGTAAATGTACATTTGTAAATACCTAACACAGAAGACCAAAATAGGAGAAATTGATAAGTTTGGTAAACAATGTGAACAAACTCGAAGTAGCACACTCATACATGTATTGATCATCTGAGTAACCACTGTGTCTGTGTGCAAGCAGGGACAAACACGACCAAGAGAATCTTAAAGGCTATGTACTGATCCACAAGAAACAGCATGAGGCTTTGCTACAGTTCAGAACAAGATGCCCAAATTCTTTGCAGCTATGAAACCTGATATTAGTGAATGTATTGTTTTGGCCAATTATCTGAGAATATACATCTTTGAATAGACGATGTGCAAGTCATTTGCCACAAACTGACACACTGCCACTTGAGGAATCAAGCTGCATCAACTAAGGATGAGCTCTCTCCTGGCACACTACAGGTAGCTAGGATTAACTATCATCCTGCTCTCTGATTTGTTTTTACAGACACTGTTAGCTAGAAGGTTTGGACTGTTACAGAACTTATGCATAATCTTTATCTGTTTTAAAATCACTGAGAAAATAATCCTGGCAGGCATGAGAGACCCAGTGTCAAGCCTAAACATTCTTGTGTTTAGGTATTTCTGACAGGAAGAGTCCTCTGCTTAAATAGTCCAGGTTCTGGTGGCAAACACTGAACATATGAGCATAAAAGACACAGCAGCTTTCCTCACTTTCTATGGCAGTAAAACAGAGCTGTCACCAAGACAAAGACGGGGAAGGATGGTATTGTGATTCTGGAAGAAAGGAGAGCCTAAGTACATAAAACTGATTTCAGCCCATCATTTCCAAAGTAGGATTCACTCCATCTGAGTAGAATTCAGAATTAACACAACTAAAGCAAAAAATAGAGTCTTATTCTTAGATAGCAAATAAAAGTCAAAGCTGGAAGGGTTAAAGGAAACAGGCAGTTTCAGATCAGTATATATAAGATGCCTTCTTGCTGCTTTTGAGCAAATAAAAATAATGCTGCCATCACATATTAGTACAGCATTTAATGAGGGTTACTAGCAGTGCAGCTGAGCTGTTACAACTGGTCTACACTACTTTGGTGTCAGAGGGAGAAGTAGTCACTGTCTTCCAGACTTGGCCAAGGAGTCACAACTGTTCCTTGGCAGTGGCTCTGGTCATCTAAACTCCTTAAGTCCACTCAATTTGCTAAAACCACACATCCTATAACAGGCAAGCACTACATGGCAGTAGGAAAGCTCAAATGGGAATGAGTTTCCCCTTCCAGAAGTAACAAGCCATTAGATTTTGTTAGTTATTTTGGGAGACCTCACCCAGACTGTGTTCCATTTCTGCCCACAGGCACAACTGTGTGCCTAAATATCCAACAAAATGAGTCTAACAAAACCTGCAGTAAAGAACAGCAGATTTTACCATCATTTATAGCATCTCCTATGCAAGAGTGGTAAAAGAAGGCAACAGTAACATGTCAAAAGCTCCAGCATCTGAAAGATGATAGTTCATATGGTCCTCCGAAAAAAAGCCTCTCTGACTCTGTGAAGCACTCAGTCCATGTAAGTGTCACAGCCCAAGAACTGCAGTGAGTACTCAGAACTGCACCAGGCCCCGAGGATCGAAAATATATGTACTAGTGTCCAAATGTCATACATAAGGTAACTGAACAGGGACATACTTAAGAAACAGAAAGTTTTTAATTTTTAATAGTATTTCAGGAACACACTATGTAAACATGTTCAATGGTAACACAGAAAGCTCTCAGATTTACAGTATCAAAGAACAAAAGACAAAGTTGGAAGTAACAGTTACCTAAAATACCCATGAGGACTGCAGGTTCCTTTGATGGAATTTGTTGTAGAAAAGGTAAAATATCATCAAGCACAAACCATTTATCCAAGTACTCCAAAATCTTGCCCAAACACACTAGTGAGTTTACCCGGACCTGTGAAGCATGATAAGAATTAAACAAACTTTATTTATAGAAAAAAAAAACAAACCAAAACAAATTTACAAAACTTGTAAGAAAATCTTTGTACTGAAAAATTCAAGACAAGTTAAAAAATGCTTTTGTATCGTGAAAGAAAAATGCTTGTTTTTATGCTAACAAAAACTTAGTTTTCTCCATGGCAGACATTGCCAATATGTATCACAGTGGAACTCACTTCAGTAATTTTCACAGTATTACTAATACAGTAATTTGTTAACAAATTTAAAAATGGTTAGAGCAAAGAAACAGTGCTTCTGCACTTTTAAGAAGTTTTTAAAAAATTCAGTAAGAAATCAGAACACAATGATTGGCTTTTCTTTAAAGACACAACACTGTAAACCTAAAGTAATTAAAGGTTGCAACATTTTCTGAACATTGGAGAATGTTACTATGATACTCACAGCAAGAGAAGAAGTTTGCAAACATGCATTTTTAATTCTTGGAATTAATGAATTCTTCATTGATGGGTAATCTATTAAATTTGCAAATGTGGGAATTATGTTTAGGCAAAGCTCCTAAAAAAGAAATCCACATAAGTTTAAAAAGAAACATGCATATTTATTATAAAATTAGTACTAATATAACTCAATATCAGTTTGAAATGTCTTCTTAAGCTTTCCTCTTAAGGAAATATTTAAGGAAATATGTTCAACTAAGCTACCCTTAATATATCAGACTCACTTAAAAATAGCTAGAATAATGAAGCATCATGTTATGCATACAGAATCTTCAAAAATACAATTTCTGAAAAAAAGAGCATTCATAAATTAATAATATTTAAATAGCAAGAATTTCTTGCATTTTCACAAGGCTCCTTTATACAAAACTCAGCTTTTACTGCAACAAACTATCAATCTCCTACATAAACCAAGAAAATTTCAGTGAGTACTATCAGTAATACTGCAGTACAATGATAGACTCAATGATAAAATATCATGTCAATATAAACCATACTTTAGCAACAGAGAAAAAGTAAACACACAATTTCAGCCCAGTCTCAAAAAAAAAAAAAAAAAAGACAGTAATACTAAGTATATGCTGTAAGTAAACACCTCAGTAACCAAAGTACTGATGCAGAAATAAACTCATGACTGGTACTTAGAAACAAAAATCAAAAATCTTTGTCTCTAATATTACAAAGGCTTTGCAAAGGCAGAAGTCACATCTGATTATCCAAAACCACCTTTGAGAAATATTTAGTTTCTTTATCTCTCACTCCTGAATGTTTTTGGGTAACTGGAAGTTAATTGCAGTTGAATGATTAAAAAATATTCCCAGAGGAACATTAGAAAGGTAGAGAAAGCCTAAGAAGAAGGAAAAAAAAAACCAAACATGGCTATATAAAATATCACCAGAACGAATATTAATATGATTTTACAGCACATCAGGTCTCCTGAGGTAACTGTCAGCATAAATGTTCTCACCAGCAGGAGCTCAGAATAAGCCACCTCTCACAGACTGGTACAAGCATGCATGCCTGCATGGTTTCTGCTGCACAGGCAGTGAAATAGAAATGCATATCCTACTTTCTGCTATGGTGGCTAGTAGGAATCTAAGGTAAGAGCATTAGAACGGTCAAGTGGTTACCTTCCCAGAAAATAAGGGAACTAAGTTACACTTTACCAGAAACAAATGTTCTTTAATAAAGCATTCATCTCTTTCAACATTCAGGCATATCATACAGTTTTATCTTTTCAAGTGAACAAACACATGAGTATACAAAAAGTTGGCATGTCAGCTGAAAGAGGAAAAAGAAAGTTTTAAATAAAGGCTGTAACTACTATACCTGGATCTGAATTGAAGGTGCCTCCAAGGCTCTATAAACCATTGGTAGAACGCTGTTCTTTATTTCATCTGGTGGAGTTTTGGTTAGAAGCAAATCCATTTTTTGCAGGAAGATTAACAATATCTATTCAAAGAAAGACAATTCAGAAGCCAAAAGTTTTAACTGCAAAGGATATATTTACAATTTAAAGTGTGGTGTATCATATCAAAAAACTTCAGAAGTTTTCTTATAACTCAGTAAATGTGATCACTTACCATGTTGCTTGCCTGAAGGCATGGAAGACAAAAAACACTTTAACATGTTATTGCATTTTAAACACAGCAAAAACAAATCAAACAAAACAGGCATGTTCTAGACTAATTCTTCTGAAATAATAAATCATAATGACTCAGTAAGGAGTTCTAGTTTCTACTTACAAGAACTTATAAATAGTTCTTGTTTCACTTAATGGTCTTTTGTTAAAATATACCCACAGAAAATTTTTATACATACATCACTGTTACAAAAGCTGAACTTCCAAAAAACTGTAACTCAAATTCTGTCCTCAAAGCACTTGATCACAACTCCATATACACAACCTGTATTCCATGTGTCTTAAATCAAAATAGGGACATAATAAAAACAATATTATGGCTACTAGATGGACAAAAAGGCCTTTAGTCTATTTAATATGGAAATCGTGTATCATAAAATTAAAAATACCTCAAAATATTCACATCACATTAACTTAAAAAACCCCACTAGAATAGCATATATGCATAGTGGGATCTGTCTTGTTTAAGAGGAGCCATTTAAAGGTTAAATAAACACTATTTTAAAACACTTGGCCAGCTCAGGCTCAAATACACAGCACTGCGTAACTTATAAGATTCATATCACAGCTCGGATAGGTGCTAGAGGGGACAGTGAGGATCCATTGATGGTAGAACTCCTTTCAGAAAATAGGTTAAATTGGATGGATAAATTATATTTTAAAATATCACATTTAAAGCAAAAAGTCAAGTATTTTAGAGCAAGACTTAAGTTTTTGTCTAAAAATACATGGCAATCAATGCTTCTATGTCAAATAAACAGAAATATTGAAGTGTAGAAAGAGAAATGTACAAGGACCCCATTACAAATTTCCCCCTTTTATTTATTCCCCCTTTCTCTTTACAGAGAAGAAAAATAGATTTTTATAGTGCAGTTAATATGTGTTTTCTTATTGGAAATTTATAATTTCCCAAACACACACAAAATCATTCACTTATTCCATGAACAGTGATTCTGATGTAATAGGCCCATATTTGAGACAATCGGGGTGAAATGGACAGGACCAATTTTAAAGCTACATTTCATGGTTTTCTTCAATACACAATGTTTGTCTTAAGCTTGAGTTTTTAAGACTTACATGTTCTCTTAACACCTGTTCTTCTCTAATAACCCTAACCATGTAATATTGTGGAATTACAGTTTCTAGGTTTAAGCTTCTAGGATCCTATTTGATACTTTTTATCTATTTGGGTAAAAATCAAGACGGTACAGTCACAGATGCATACACACCATTTAATTGCTGCAATTAACAGCAGCTGCACCCTAAGTAATAACGCTTCATTCATTAATGCAGAGCCCAGTACTTGCCACGAAACACTTCTGTGCAGTGAATTAGAAAATGAATTTACAGCACATCCTATGCTGTCTAGGGAATCCTGTAGATACAAATTAAGGGTTTGTCTTGGAAGTTATGTCAGAATAAACTAGGATGTTAACATACAACACACATTACTCCACACTAACCCCAAGGAAAAGTTTATCTAAATATTACATTTTCATATTATGAATTCCCTTACAAAAAGACATTAAGAACACTAGCTAAATTTCTTCATATTGAACTAGAGTAGCTTTCCTATGATGCATTTATTTCCTAATCTGGATATCTTACTAAAGTCAAGCAACAGGCCCCTCATACAAATCTGTAACATCTTGAAAGAGTGTTTGGAAGAAACACTGGCATCCTCCCTGAATACCCTTCTTTAGGGGTTACAAGCACACAGAAACTAGACATTTCTGCCTTGTACAGAGATTGTCACACCTACGTCAGAACTCATCCCTGTATGGGCCACCAACTGTTCACTGTTAGTTTATTATCTTACTGTAAGACTGATACCTTCTCTCTGTGAGTTCTCACAGGCAGCTCCTCACAACACTGACTCCTTTTCTTCTGCATGGCTGGCTGACTTCTTCTTGTCCCTAATACAAACACCTGACCCTTTCAGTCCCCAGCAGCACAGACTGACCCTTACAGTCCCTAACAAAACCACCTGACCCTTGCTCCTCACAGCAGCAGAGCCAACTGACTCCAACTCTCTCTCAACCAGCTGAGCCACTCTTTTATAACCCATCCTTATTGGGCCATCCTATTAAGGGCAGGGCAGCTCCTACTCTTTGATAATTAGTACAGCTGCAACTCCTCAGGGGCAAGATTGTCTTCAGCACTATCTCTATTCTCCTTCAATCCATCCTCCCACACACCTGGAAATCCATCCTCTGGCACTCTGAACCTCTGTATTTTTTTCCAGAATTCTGATATATTAACTTTGAAAACATGACCTAGATATTTAAACTCTGCCATACTAAAAAGACCATAGAAATAATAGTTCAATAAGACATATAGTCCTTTGCATTAAAAACACCAGCATAAGAATTTCACAGTGTCTAGACAGTCACAGAAAAACTTTGCAAAGACACATCTTCACGAGTTGGCTCCAAGTTTGAATTTTGATTCCATCATCTCTCAAAATATAAACTAGCTTTTGTGTCCATTATACTTCAGATCTAACTTTGCTACAAACTTTTTGCAGCAAGGATTGTGTCACAAATCTAATGCTAAAGGCAGCAGAACACAGAGTTACCTTTCAAGATGACACAGCGCAAATGAGATGTTCACTGGCTTCTGGTTTGTTAAACATTGACTTTTTTCAAGACAAAAAACTAACATAAAACTTCAGAGTACCAAGTATAAACAGCATCTAGTAGTTCAAATTTCCTGAGGTATTCTCAGTTAAACAGATGTCCCCTTCCCTGCCTCCACAATTCTCTGGTCCAGTTTTCTGAAACCCAGAAATAAAAGGTCTGCTATGTTTACCTCACCCTTTAAGTGCTCTGCAGAAAAATAATGGCACACAGGAGTGAGCTCAGAGGAATGCATACCTGTCTCTCATCTGTGGAATCACAATGCCCTACTTTTCAACAGATTTCTCATGGTGATCATCATGGTGATGACAAAAGGATGCAAATTTTTGCTCCTTTACAGTAACAACTATGTCTTAATATTTTTATACATTTAAACAGCAAGGAAAACAGCATATTTTACTTACACATTACATCTGTCAAATAAAAATGAAATTAATTTCACCAATTTTTGCACAGTCCTCATACAAATACTACTCTTAATATGAATAAATAGTACTTCTTAGAGAATGTCAAAGCTAAAATTTTTCCACCCCATAATCCCAGTGTCAGCAAACTGGTTACAGGCAAAAAACCCCAGGTTCATATACTGATAGAATATATGCAAACATTGTACTGTACAACCCTGCTCAGATTGCCCAGATATCTGTTAAAATGCTTACAAATGTATCTTCTACAATCAACCAAAACCAAGTGGTAAATTAAACCTTTTTTGCAAATCTCATCTCATCTATAAATGCAATATACCCTCAGAACACATCTAAACAAGCAGAGGTAGAGGCTTTGAGAATTTCCTGGAAAAAACTATTTTGAATGAATCATGACTAACTGCCTGGACAACTACAGAGCAGACTGGGCAATGTGTGTGAAGCTGTAAAAGGAAAATAGAACAATTAGAATTTTCAGGGAAAACAAAACCACAGACAAAAATTGTAATATGAATAATATTAACATACCTGGATTGGTTCTTGCTGCTTAAAAACAGGACCAAGATCAGGCAGAATGAGCTTGATATATTCCTCTTTGGTGCACTCCTCAGCAATTAAGAGAACATTAGGCAAGACAAAGGGTACCATATCCGGATTCACAAATTCAGAAGTCAAGCAAGGCAGAATTCGCTGAATTATAACACGCTGAAGGAAAAAAAAATGCCAAGTATGAATCATGTACTGCACTGCAGTAAGTTACCATTGTGCCCGTTCAGCAGCTTTTGTATTACCCTGATATTTACAAAAAAAGCAGACAGATAATTTTCAGTTTTGATCTCTTATTTACACAATACACTGTAGTCAATTTACACTGTACTACTCTGCTTAATTTTCTCTGTTTGCACCCAAAACTAACAACTGTGAAGATCAACAAAAAGCAATTAACAGTACAGAAAATAGGACTTCGAGCCACACGAGTTATGAAAACCATACTCCATATGCTTTCTTTAAAAATACCCTAAAAAGACCCTTAAAAATACCTAATAAACCCTCTGAATTAGTAAGTTTTTCTTTCTGTACCCCATCGTTCACTGAATAAACAAACACATAATCTACTATACCTTCCTGCAAAACTCCAGATACATTCCCTAAACAGGATTCTGAAAACTGTGGATGTCTACTGTAGCATTAGACATCCTTAAATGATTTTGAAGTCAATAAACAGAAATACATGGTTCAAGGGCACAGTAACTTCCCTCATAAAATATACTTTCAAGACAGAAAAAAAAACAAAAAAAAATGCCCTAAAGATAATTTGGTCAATCCACGGCCGTCTAAATTTAGGTGAAATACATGCCACTTATTTCCAAATTCAAAGGAGCAACCATTTCTGAGCAAATGAAAAAATTACTGAATTAAAAAGAATAAACTATGGAGTCTAAATGTTGCACAGTGTAGTGCAAAACATAATTAAAACTACAGAAATCTAATGCACTGGTTGAGAAGCTCAGTTATTCTATTATGTACTAAACCAATACTACTTTTCTATCACATATGCATTACGGCTTATATAAATTAAGGTATACCACAAAAGGAAAGGGAGCCAGTCTAGACATATTGCTTAACACTACACAGGAGAAATATGTAATGCCAGGCATTTAGCTTTGAGATTTCTGAGCACTGCCAGCACAACAAAGCACTTAGTCTACTGAGAGAAGGAAACTTTGCATCATTCAACATTAAAGTACTGCCTTGCTATGAAAAAACTTGAAGCAATCTTATAGGAAGAAAAGGTGGCAAATTGGCTTCAAAGAGCTGTGATGGCATCTGGAAACACAGGGAAAGCCTTGTAAGTGGAGAGAAGACAACTCCCTTTCAAAGTGGGATGAACTACAACAGGACATGCAAATGATGGTTCCTTATTTGGCTTATTTGCCATTTTCCATTTAAAGTATTATTGATTGCCAAGGAATACTTCCAGAATAAGTATGCTCCAATCTCCCTTTATTTCCTTCTACTCTATTCTGACAGTCTCACAGCAGTCTATTATGGTAAAATGCAGCAGAAAGTCCAGCATTCTAAAAGTCAAAATGCTAACAGATGTTTATGTATTTTCCAACTTGCTATTACAAGACATCGTTCAGACATACCTTAGGTAGTTTTGGCAGAACTTTTGGTAGTCCTTTAAAAAACTGTGATTTCTGCAGGTTATCCCTTTGAAATAATGAATCAAAATACTGAAGCGTCATTGCTCCTACATCATCGAAGAATGGTATCTAAAAATAAGATTAGAAGTTTGTGATCTGGAGGGGGACAACACTGACACTGCTACAATAATTCCAAAATATAATCATCTATCTACCATTCCAATGCACGACAGTAAGCCCTTATAATGACATGTCTGCAACTAACAATTAGAAAATTAAATTTTTACATACCAAGTAGTAAAATATTCAGAAACAAGTTGGTTACTAAGACAGAATTTTCCTAGGATTTTTCAAAAACTCATGCATGTTATGTATATCTAAGTTAAAACAATATTTCATATACAATAAGTGGCTTACCAAAAAAAGTATTGAAAAATAAAAACTTGGAATAAATATTCTTCTAGGAATAATTATGCTATATTATATTACAACACAGGATTACCTATTAGGATTACCCATCCACATCTGGCTCCCACCCCTGGAAACTCCAGAAAACCCTGGAACCTCTGATATCTCTACCCTATGACTCAGTGTGCAGATATGGTAAAAGAGACTCAATATCTTTATAAAACCATACTTCTTAATACAACTCCTCACAGATTTATTTGTTGTAGTCCTTCAGACATTTGAGTTGATACCTGAGAAATATCTGCCAAGTCCCTCACTCCCATCTTTCAGCATATTGGTGAACACAACCATCACCTGATCCCTCTCCCTTCTTCACCCACTGTTTCTTTCAACAGTTAAAACACTGATTCCTATTTCTGCATACCATCTTTTAACACCACAGCAAACTAATAAAATCCTTTAGCAAAGCAGATCTATAAGCAAGAATCTGAAAGGCTATCAGATTGGAGAAAACAGGGCATAAGACAAGGGAAGAACAATGCTACTTTCAGATAGGAAAATGGAGCAACAGTTTTGCCTAATTAAAACTTACATCATATCCTACTTGCAATTAAATTTTGCTTTGTTATGGGAAACTATTTCTGAATATAATTTATTGTTCTGCAGACTTCAAGAATACAGCAAAATCTCAAGCTAAAAGTTAATCCTTATGTTTATTGCCCTATATAATTTTCTTACTTTCAAATCCTTCCAATCTAATTTTAAAGTCCAAAATGTAAAAAATCACAGCACTGAAAAGCTTCCAATTGAATGGAAAGGAATAAAACAGTGTTCCAATGAATAATTTTTTAATAATTGAATAATTTTTCTAAATTCTGTCTCAGCCCCCACTTTTTCCGTATAAATAAATGTCAGCATAAGGATAACTTTTGGCATCAACTAGCATTACATCTAAATGGTTAAAAACTATTTAGCATTTCAAATAAAATGATTAACAGAAAACACTTCAAAATAGCTCTACAAATCAAACACTCATTTCTCTCTTTCCTATGGATCCTGTATTTTCCATGGACTGACCTTAGTCATTTGATCTGCGTCTGGTCTGACTGCCGGAGCTACGTTTAGGAGTAGCTTTACATGCTCACGCACCTCCTCAGGTATGTTCTCAAGAGTACTGGAGCTTAAACGGCTCAGCTGTGGAAATCATTCAAGCATGAACAGAAGTCAGAAAACCCTGCAAGTAACTATTTCCAATATATAGCAGGTCTATACTTTGTTCTCTTGATGGTTTCTCTACTCGTGCATTTGATATCCCTCCCTTCTTGCTCACAGTCTTTCTGTTTCCCAAGTGTCTACCTCTTTTAGGTCCCACCCCTGTTTTTCCAACTTCCCACTGTAGTTCAGGTTATCAGACAACACAAACATGATATTTTAAACAGGCAAATGTCATTATCTGAGGTGTTGTCTGCACACATTAAAACACAGTACATACTGTGTGGCAATGGGCACCCAAAGAAGTTACAACCAAGGAAACCTGCATATGAACAGACATTATTTCAGTTGATCCAATTAACTGTGACACTGTCCTGTGTTAATATTCACAGTCCACAAAGAATAGTGGTGAAATAGTGATAGCAAAGTGGATACCAACTGCCATGTCAAGTGATCAAATCACTCTAAACCCAGCACTCTTCAATGGTCCTACATATGTAATTCACTTCCAGGCGTTTTATACTGTTCACCCCAACAGTTAAGCATTATTTCACAAGACCAGCATTCAACAGGTTAACAGAGAAATCAGGTGAAAAACGCAATTTTTAGTTTATAAAGTTGGTACGTGTAACCTCGTCTAAACATATTTTTATTTCTCATATTTTGCTACAATTCTTTTTCTTGTTGTAACAACAGTATGCAGGGTAAGATAACACTGTCAGATGGTTTATGTTGGAGCACTGATAGTTTTCTCAATATTTAAATCTATTTGACAGTAGTAACTTTTCAAATATGAAAATCAATAAACAATAACCATAAAAAGAATAAATACCTGGTCCAGCTGTCTACTAAAGCTTTTATAAATATCTTGCTTGTTGACCTCAAAAATTGGTTTCCCTTTATTAAACACTGCATACATAACAGCTCCCAGAGAGTACATATCACTGGCTGTCTCACAGCTCACAGAAAGAATATATTCTGGTGCTAGATACTCAGGATTTGGAAGACACAAGGATGGCAAGTTTGGATCCCATTCCTTACACGGGAACTTTGGCTACAAGAGAAGTATGAGAAGTGAAACAAAGTACATTTATCAAGGATTTTTAAATACCATTTTCAAAAAGAATCTCAAGCAGCGAAAAATAATTAAGCCCCTCAAATTCAATTAAGAATCAAACAGCAACACATTAAGGCAAAACTGTTAAGAATCTCTGTCTGTAGCTTAGAGTGATTTGCGGATGCAATTTTATCTGAATATCAGAGCTGGGAAGTGTAATTTAAAATCAAAGCACTGCTGTAATGAGGAAACATGAGCTATGATGGAATTAATTTTCAAAGGTAGCAGCCAGACACTGAATAAGTGCAACACACTAAGTTAGACTTGCAAGTCATCCAATATGAAGGGGAGCAAAAGTGGCACAGGCTCCAGCCTCTGTTTGTCACTAGTCTACTGTGACCCCACTGAGCTGACTCAGGCTCTTTGCCTGAGACAATCAAATGCAGAGCTTCAATCCAGACCTGTGCCATATGTTCTAACTACTGACCAACAAAATACAGAGGTGAATAGTAAATAAATGTTTACATACAGGGATGCAAAATCATGAAACTGGTTTCAGGAAAAGACCTGAATTTGAAACTGAATGATGATAAATATAAAGATTATTACCTCCTGTTCAGATGGATTTGTTGATTGGATACAAAAATCAAAGCCCATAATTTTCCAGGCTCCACTCTTATTCAAGATTATATTTTCAGGAGTAATATTTCCATGAACCATTTTGACACTGCTATGCAAAAATGACAAACCTTCAGAAACCTGTTCATAGAAGATCATTATTTCAGGTTAAATATTTCCCCAAACATCCTGAGACATTTACAAATATTCTGTTCTTATGGTCACAGTTAAATTCCTAAGTTAACTCAGAAACAATTTTTCATATTTTAGCCTATGCCTTAAAAATTATGCATGAAGTAAACTAAACACAGATGGGTAATCAACGGGTGAGATTACTAATGTTAATTAACTATCACAGTGTTAGTGTGGTGGCGCATTCCCCTCTCCTCTCATTATGTTCTTCATCTCAGAAGAACATAATGCTTTATGAAGCTGGTCAACATATTTACCAAGCAAAACCTGGGAGCTAATGGCTCTCCACAGAACATAAAGAAAAGATTCACATATGGAAGAGACAGCTGTAGCATAGACATTTACATGGAAAATAAAAATTAACTGAAGTTTCTATTTTACATGTCAGAACAATCAAAAAAAGAATAGCAGCTTAGAGCTTCTAGTGGTTATCCTCTTTTACACTTAGTGATCAGGGCAGTATTATCTCTCACCTCACCATTGTTTGATTTACTACAGGCAGACAAAACTTCAGCAGTGTACTGACTTCATTTTAAAAAAAAATCATTAATACTAAAAACAGAAAAAAATTATAAACACAACCTGTACCATACCTGAAGCAAACCATATTTGGTCTCCACGTCATAAAGTTTGTATTCTTTAATGTCTGATGGTAAAGGAGAAGGTAGGTTGTCCCAGCTGCCAAGAACATTAGCTAAACTTGCACAGACTGGTTCTGTACAAAATGCCAAGCAATCCCTGTATAGGAAATGCATTGAAATATTTCTTGTACATAAATGCAATATATCTCTTGATATAGATAAATAAAGAACCACACAAACACCATATATATTGCCAAAGCACCTGGTGCTACCAAAAGCCATGTTTTATTTCCGGTTTTGAATTCTTTTAATATTATACTAAAGACATAAATGTCTGAAATTTTAAAAAATACTACAATTAGGATAATTTATTCTCTAACATTCACATAAATTACTAATGATTCACACAATGTTTCATAACTTTTTTTTAAAAAACAATTCTTTCCTTGTCCTGATCCAGGACAAATTGATTAAATAATTCTTACTACTATTAAAACTTGTAAAATCAGACTTCTACCTATGCCTAAAACCAACATGTCCCTGACTGAAGCAGTACTTAATGAGGTCAGACAATGATCAGAAACTAAATTAATATAAGGGAGCACCTGAATATTCTTTTACTTTGACAACTGATAGAGAATATCTGCAAACACAAATACACACTTGTTATATGAACTGCAGTTTGCATGTGAAGTGACTGTTCTCTAAATTATTTTATTGATTTTTTTTTTCTTAATGAAAAATTAATGGTCTTGCTTATGCATTTTTGCATCAATTGTGTTTGAAAAGCACAGAAGAAGCAAACTTCCATACATAAGGACTGGTCATAACACTGTCAAAATTTCAAATATCAAAACTGGTCCTGAAACCAATATATGTCTCAATTCCACAAACTTCATGCGACACAGACAGAGTATTTCTTTACATCCACATCCTTCATACTGCTCTGCACAGCAGTGAAGGCCCTGGACAGCCATTGCAATTCACTCCTTAATTGGTTTAAAGGGCTTTTTTTTACCCATGGATGGTAGCACACATACCTACTTTAACAATCATTAATTCATGAGAATACTAAATACTGCATCAGTATGAACACAGAAAACAGAAACCAAGTAACAGTAACAAAGATACATTTTTGAATACAAAGTTATAGGCAAGAAGACAGAATCTAACTTTTTGATCACTCCATAAAAACATCAGAAGACAAGTCTCAGCATGAAACTACCACATTTTTTTTTAGTATTTCAATAATTAACAAGCTTGACCTTTGAAGTAAAGTAAGGCCACTGAAACATGCCAACCTCTTATTATCCACCCAGACTTTAGTTTTATCTACTGCCTCTCTAGAAGTAAAACAACTGAAAAGTAAAAAACATTGAATGCAAAGTGTCAGCCAACCTGACAGTTTTTTTGCTTGGTTTCCTCACTCCTATTCTGATAATGACATACTTTTCATGTTTCTATTAGTATAACTAGGGTTGTACAACTTGTTTCTGTTCTAAACACAAGTCAAAATGAGAACATAGAATGACAAGTACTTTCTTTTCAGTCTGACTTCAACTTTACCACAGAGCTTATCCATTTAGTTAAGGCACAGATGAAAATACCTGAGAACAGTTATTCTGTGGTTTTCATAACAAACTCCCTGATTACTGCTGTTTTGAGGGAATAAAAGGATGGCTGTTTATTTTTTACTTGAAGAAGTAATTAAAAAAAGGGGCCCAAGCCACAGTATTGGAGGGATGCAGTAAGCAGAGTATTGCAGAAGGTGATGTCTGCCATCAGGGCAGCTGCCTTAACAATTTCCTGAATAAAATCAACACGAAATTCAGAGTAATAAGATAAAAACATTTTAAAAAACAAAAAGTGACAGCTAAAAATACATAGGCTTTCTACAGGGAAATAATGTAAAAAATGCAATGTCTAGTAAATTATAAGGGACAATTCATACTACTACTATTTTTAAAGGGTAGGAATGATATTATAAATTAACGCATAATTTGGGGTTTTTTATCATTTTCTTCAATAACAAGCTAAATATAAATTAAAAATCTTTTCCAGTGCTGTTAATGTAATTCAAGACTAATTAAATATTTAGTATAAATAAGGAGTTACTCATATAAATACATGTTAAGAGGCTTTACATCATATGTATTATGTATATTTATATTAAATATAACTATGTTGGATATCAGTAATTTGTAGTATAAACATTTGATTAATAGTGGAAAAACTATCTACACACTAGGGTCAGAAAGGTATGGCCTTTCTTTCCATATGTACTTCAGCCCTCCAGGTGCATTAAGTGTCTATTTGCACTATAAAGGAGAAATATAATGGGTGACCTGCAAGCAGTTCTTTACAACTGTGCGTTACTTTGGGAAAACACAAAAGAAGAAAAAAAGGAAGAAAAAAAAAAAGATTAGGTACAGCCTAGCTAGAAGCCCATGAGAGATTTCTTCAAGAATAAGCACTCTGGAAAGACACGAAATCCTAAAACAATCTTACGGCATACTTGCACAAAGTTACACACATATATATTCTACATAAATCTTTATTTTGCTAATCTTCTCCAAAAACTGTTACATCCATTTCTGGCACAGCATGCAACTGTATAGGTTTTGTGCTTCTGGTGTTTCTACCAGCAGCTGAGTGTGCCAAGTATGGAAACAAAAACAGCAGAAGCTAAGTGTAAGGCATTACTAAAAACTCACAAACAAGAACTGATGTAACTACACTGTTACTTTTATTCAAAAGGCTTAAATGCTTCGCAAGAACACCACCAAACCTTTCTTAAAGGTATGAATCTTGATGTTTTCTTCTGAAGGGTAAAGTTCAGGGGAAAATTTGCTGAGTCAACTGGAAAACTGTGACAATTTTAGGAAGAAGCCCAAGGTATACTCTGGGATTCACTTGCACACCCTATAATTTGAGATGACCCTAGGCCATTTAGCACATAATAGTTTATTTACTATTGTAGCATACTGAGAGCTGCCTTCAACTACCTAATTTATCTTCTTTAGGCCATTGTAAGGGACATACTAGATCATAGGTGCAATGACAGCTTTGAACCACTGTTAATGTGAAATCTGTTTAGCACTGGAGGAAAGACAGATATGAATATGCAAGTGCAACTTAATCCAATAAACCTGTTTCAAAGCAGGCATTGGAAAGATGAAGAAGCATTCCGACGGTATTCTCAGCTCCTAGAAATCATTTGGAAAAAGTCAACACAGAAAGGAAGGACATTATATAATGAATCTTTATCAGGCTATAATTTAGGATCACAGAACGGCTGCAGTTAGAAAGCACCTCTGGAAATATCTAGTCCAACTCCCTTCCTCTTTGGGGAATAAAACCCTAAAACCTCCATGATCTTCTCTGGAAGTATGAGGATCAGATTCCTATTTTAATATGAAACCTCGTTTTCTTTGTTAGATTTTAGTACGTTATTATCCCTACAGCTGAACAATAAATCTGCAAGACTAACCAGCTATTTTCCCTGGTGACCAACCTTTCATAAATCAAATAGGCAATATTGAAGAACATGCTGAATTTTGTGTCTCTCGATTGGCACTTGAGGGCCTATTCAACATATATTTAGCTACAATACATACAATTTATCAAAAATCCCTAATCTCACATGTACTAAATACATCTCATACATGGAACTAAATGAATGAATAAGTTTTGAGAGAAAACTATTTTAAGAGTGTTCTTTAAACACGAAATGGATTAAAGCACCAAATTTTCATGCTGTAATGGTCATGTGTAGCCTTACAGCTGCAACTGGACTAAAATCAAACAATAGATTATTAAATTTGATTCACATCCAAACTACATTCTATGGTGGGGGGAATATGGGGGTAGGGTGAATACCTTGCCTTATAAATAAATACACTAAACTTGAATCTCATCAGATGTATGTATTGAATGTTCCAGACAGTTTACATACACTACCAAAACAATGATTAAAAGTAACTGTTCTCTACTTTACTACAGCTTACCTGGACTCTTCTAATGGGTGTTGAACAGTAAGTAGTCTAGGGTGTCGAAGCCTAGTTAGCTGTTGAACACCTCGTTTTAAGGAATCAATAATCTGATCTTTTTCAAATTTTTGGTACTTGTCTATTAGCTTCTTATCAAAGACAAAAACAGCCACTTCCTGAAAATAAGCGACAGAATTCACTCAGTATATAACACAGCCAGAACCTAAGTCTATACACAATTATATACAAATGTTTGTTGAATCAACAGTACAATCCCACCAATACAATAACAAAACAAAGAAACTGACTTTTTCTTGCCTAGTCTCAGTCATGAATGAGGTTACTGTAAATAAACTCTGAAACAGACATTTTGAATTAAGGTACTAATGCTCCTTTATTGTATAAACAGTAACGCACAAACTATAACCCTACCTACACAGTGATAAAGCAGCAGATTCACAGTCAGAAATCAGTTTGATTTAAAGTAGATTAAAGCATTTATATCAACTATGAATAGTTAAAATATTCTGAGTATATATCAAGCATTGCTTTATTAAACCAGGTGCTGTCTCAGTGTTCTGCTCCAAACCAGTACGATCTGACAAAACAGTCACAGTAGTCTATTAACTGATCAGAGCATTCACATGATAAAACATTAAGAATTTTGTAATACTTAAAGATGTGCAAAAAGAAGTCACAAAAATGTTAAAAACAGAGAAATCCTCTCCGACTTCTGCAACTAGAGCAGGAGATAATTAAGAAATTTTTATGAAACTTTGAAATTACAGAGGTCGATGTAAAATAAAAAATTAGATTACATTACCATCTGGGAAGTTATTAATGTGAAATGTATTAACTGATGAAAAAAAGAAATTAAAAACTTTCATCATGAAACAGACTTTTATTTGCTGCTACAACAGCATTATGAATAATAATAATAATAAAGGTTAGAAAGCAGTAGAAAATAGTATGAAAATACAGTTTGCAGTCCCTAAGAGGAACTCAATGCTCTTTTACTGCACATTTTATAACCATTACTCTAATTAAAATCTCACAGGAACAGCTTCATTATTAATTAAATAAAACCCTACGAACTTTTACAAATAGGCTATCCACAATACGAAATTCAGCCCAATACACAAAAATTGTTTTTTAGCTATTTTCATTAAGCCCTTAGCAGGTGAATACTTGTAACTATCTCTTATTTCCTGCCTCTATCCATACTGGCTCCTTGCTCCAGCTTTTAGGTGTGATGGATCAAACATTGACACAAGGCTGAGAAGAGCAATGACAGGGGATGGAAGACATACACTGGGACATATACAATAACAAAATTTCAAACTCAGACTTCACTTATGAAAAACCTTCTGTTTGATGACAATTCAGAAAGTGAGTATTTAAATCTGCTATGGCTTGAATATTTTGTGATGGGTCTAAGTAAGTGCTATTGGCGCTTGCCACAAACCTGCATGGTTTGTTTAGACTTGTAATTTCCTGCTCCTGGCAAAAGAGAACACAATTTGTGCTTCAGATCCTTAACCAGAGGACTCAAGGACATTAGCTCCCTCTTGACTGTCTGTAGCTTTGTTGTTGGGATTTACCTTCTGAATTCTGCTAGCTTTACAACTCAGCTGGCAAGTGCTTAGTGACCTTAGCCTATCTATTTATGATTGCACTTTCTAAACAGAAGGACAAGTGCCATATTGTGCCAAAAAACCTGTAAGTGCATAAAGTCTAAGTTAATAAATTTAAGATGAGCTGAAATACATACTGTGAAATTATACATCTATATATAACCAGAGTGACTCATAAATCTTTCAAACAAACAACAGCAGATCAGCTATGAAATAGCACCAGACAAACAAATGCACAGGTAAATAATTCCTCACATTCTGTTAGGTTGTTACTAAGTCACCTACACAGTATGCAAGGAAAAAAAAGGTACATTAAAAAAAAAGTAACAGACAAATATTCAGAAATCCTGGAAAAGCAGCAAGGCAGGAACCAGGCAGCCCTTGAAAGAGAAGAATAAAGTTACAGATATCTATTGCCACCAGAGATGGAGTATTTGTAACTGCCCATTGGCTCAAAATAGGAACAAAAATAATCCTGAAAACAAAGATTTCTGACTACTGTAATGTTAAAACCTCCAAATTTAAGTCATTGCAGCCAAATAAAACAAATAAATTATTACTTGTGTTGTGCAAAGTGACAACAACGGGCGTAATTAAGCCCTTACATCCTGCTTGTCTGATTACAATACACATTGCAAAAAAACCTTATAGCTTCAGGTTACACACTTGTAATACAGCAAATATGTGCAACTTCACAAAAGTGACTGCTATCACCTGGAAAATGACAGCTAGCCCAAATAACATTCAGAAGGCACATGGGAGAGAAATAAAAAATAATGTTAAAGAACATATATTGCAGTACAACACACCATAAGTTGCATTGCTGCACAGTTTGTTTTGCAATGACAAAGTGAATGTTGACATGATGTTACCTAACTGGTAATGTTAATAATGAATGGTAACTGCATGTTAAAAGACCAGCCATCTGAAATTCCATGCAGTATAACTGCTGCTGTATTTTCCATTACTAATGATGGCATACAGCTGCACAGATGTTAGTCAGGGTTTACAGATATATTGCAGGACCACATGGAGCACCTGAACTTAAACTCTGTAAAACTGTTGGTCAGAACACCCCTGAAGGCTTGAAAAACGTGATAGACAGGAACCTGGTTACATATACACTGTCAACTATAAAGCGAAAGAAACTTGCTACAACTCTCCAGACCTTAAGGACATACCTTCTACAGGTCAAATGCTTACTAGGAACATAGATTGTATAAAACCTATCAAAATTACCATGCTTCCAATGTAATCACTTCGTATAGCTGAGTAAGACCAAAAAAAAAAAAAAAAAACCCCAAACAACTGCTGTGCTGGGTAAATTCAGTAAATAAATGATGCACAGAGCTCTGCAACAGCTAAAAAAATGCATTAAAACATGGCAGAAGTACCTGATTAAACATTATTCAAACTCTGTCACACAGAATCAGATCACACATTCTTTGCAGATTATTTATTCTGTGTATTATATATATCTATTTGATAATGTTTATTTGCCTATGAGCTAACAGATGGTATAAACATTTTCCAAAGGCATTCCTTTGTGTCCATTTCTTTCTGGTACATGTGCAGCAAACTGATGCACTGCCTGAATAACTTCACATCATTTAGCATTACATTTACCTCAAGACTGTAACTTATTAACACTTCTATTTACACTTTGAAAATTGTATTTCCTCCCTGAATTTGAAAAGACTTTTCATATTTCTCCAGTGTAACAAAATAATTTCCTGCAATAACAATTCTTAAACTCTTTTGGCAAACCTTCTGAAGTGACAGTCCCATATTAATTTACACATGTGACTTAAGTAAGTCAAAAGTTTGAGTTTTGGTGCTCTAAACCCTAATACTTTAAGGAAACTAAAAAGGAACACTACTGATCTGATAGCAGCACATGGAAAGCATAAATAACTTCCTTCACAACCTCCTCCTCTATCCCATGCCTTCCTGTTACAGCATCTCATAGCTTAACGTTTCTAACTGCTCAATTTCTGTATGGTAGCTGAGCAAAAAACTACAGTGTTGTTTGCTGACAAAAAATGATGACATACTTCATAGTTATTTTAAACTGTAAAAAGCCAGAATTGTTACCAAAAAAAAGCTGCAAACTGCAACAAACTGAACAAACTGGGGAATCAATCTATGGTAAAGCAAACTTCTTCCTTCTTGTCAGATCACTTTTAACTCAGATGAATTCTTGATCTTGGTTCCAAATTGTATGCTATGAATACAGAACCACTTCTTTCTCCAACAAAAGGCTTAAAGCATGTATCACTTACTTACATAGCTGAGAACAATGTACTTAAATAGTGCTGAGTTCTTTGTGTCATTTCACTACCCTTAACATGAGTCTATCCAGTCTAACTTTAACTGCCACTTACCAATTGCTACCAATCAATCTGTCATCTAATGTTTATAAACACAGGTCTTTACTTGATAACTCACCTGCTTTGTTGATTTTTTAGTTCCATTAAATATCTTCCAAGCAAGACCATTACCTCCACTGGCAATATGTCGCCCAACATCGAATTCCCTGGTGACGGGATTTCCCATGACTGCACTGGTGACATCAGCTGTCACCTTTGTGACGGTGCTCTTCAGCTTGTTCAGCATGGACTCCATGGTTTCAATTTGCACCAAAAGCTTACCCTATAAATACAAGAAAACAAAAGTTTCACAGTCCTCTCAATTTAACCATTTCTTGAAAACTGTAATAAAATAATACGCAAAGGATTTATATACTGTCCCTCAGGACAGGAAAGGTTCACAACCTGTTATTAGTATACATCAAAAAGAGAAACACATCTGAAGGAAAACAGACTCCTTTAATTCCAGTGCTCACAAAATTACTCATTTGTCTGAAGCAAAGGATTGTTTAAGATTCCCAGACCAACAAAATAATGGAAGTGTATTATACAGACAACAGGTAAAAAACAGGAATATTCTTTCCTATGCAATGCTTTTCAAAATACAAGCTCAAAATTCAGTATTTTGCCCATCAGACTGCTGACATTACCATTTGCATTATACAGGTGTTAACGAACTTAAATATTAAGTGAAGTGGAAAGAAACAATAAACCATTTTTTTATGCTCTACCAAAATTGTGCAAGAAGTTTTTCTCATACCACCTTTCAAGTTTTAGAGCTAAAAGACTGTGGCAGCTTCCAATTTACTTCATCTTCCCCTGTAGTGTGGCCTTTCAGAGTTTTTTATATTTTCTTAATAAATCTGACTTGCCTATTCTGCGAGATACAAGTTCTGAAGCCTGCGTCCCATTTATACAATTGTTTCTCTGATAATGTGTACGCAGGAAAGAATGAAGGCAGCAAACAAACAGAAAAAAACCAAAAAGATATATTATTACAAGAAATTCATGATCTGGAAAAATGCACACAAGTCCTCACTGTGCAGCCCTACACCAAACTCCTATGAAGACACTGGCTCATATCCCTGTATAAAGAAACTTTTCATTAACCTGATAAATAGGTATAAACAAGGAGCATGGATTATTCTAAAAAGGAGCTATAGGCATTTCCAGGTCTCAGCAATTTTATTCAGCAGCTATTCTGTGGGCAAACTCTATATGCTAAAAGACTATAAAATCAATCCCAGTGAGTTTAAGATAATCCCAAATCTAATTTACTTGGGTTTAGATCTCATGCTTTTTCCATTGTTTTGCTCACTCCCAGCCATCAAATCTTCTCTAGTACCAATGCAACACCATCTTGTTAGGACTCTCAAAACTAATAAAACACTTTGCAAAATTAACTGCAGAAATATTACGAAACAATGTATGTGCATGCATGTTCAAATTCCTTTGTGCAAATATGAAAGGAAGCTTCTCTACAGAGATGGTGGGGAAATGGTGTAGTATTCACTAAATCAGAAGTGTCCTCTGCTGTGGGTGACAGACTTACTGCAGTGAGTAGCCTGTAAAAGCCACTAGGTGAGAATGTCAACATCATTCCAATATCCGAAGTGCTAGAATTTAAAATTCAAGCCTGGTAGACCCTGTCCAACCTGTTCCCCTCCAGCTAGACAGTAGGCAAACTACTGTTTAATTTAGCTTCTGAGCAAGCAGTACCAAGGAACTTATTTCTCAATAAGCAGATGGGGTTTCAAGTTTACATCCACCTAACTGCAAATTTGTAGAAATCCTCTTATCAACCTTTGAATGTAAGCTAAAATAGTATATTTTGCTTCATAAAAACAATTGCTTCAGTAAAAAATCTATATATATCAACAGGAACAATGTAGCTAGAAAATCCATGCCCCACCAAAAATATCTGTTTTGGATAGTACCTCTAATACCACAAATCATGACAAGTTAACCACATCTGAAATACACAAGTCTAGTTCTTAACTGTAGGAAAACTTGCTTGTTCAGTTAAGACTGGTCTAGTATTTCCAAAAAAAAAACCCAGAAAACCAAGTAGCAATAAAGTCAGTCACCCACAATGAAATTTGCATTTCAAGTTAGAAGGTAATAAATGAGACAAATACAAAATCTGAAGTGCCTGGATAAGCAACACTGGACATGCAATAAATATTTAAGAACTCTTCCTGTTTGAATTTCACGAGTAATATTAATGGTACTGATTCTGAGTCCATGAAACCTGGAACTAATCCTAAAAAATTCTGAATGTTCAATATTTCATATTTCATGAATGCCCCTCACAATCAGTAATGGTTTTTATGCCGATGTACATCAGCAATCATACAGCAGCATGATGAGAACAACCACTTAGCAAGGTAGTAAGCAACACCAACACTGCTCTCAGAAAGAAGGCAAAACATTAAAAATGTTGAAATCCAAAGCAAAGACTGTACACCATTTTTCAATTCTCACTCATAAAAAAACCTGCATAATGCAAACCCAGCAATTTATCCTCAAACTAATTCGCAGCTTCACCTGATGTAGGGCTGTGGCCGCACACTGTACAGCAGTATAACATACACTACCGCTATTCTGAACTACAGCAAGCTGGGATCCCCCTTTGGGAAGCAACACCAGCAGGCTGGTGCACAGCTACTTCATGCCATCCACCTGCATCCTATCCACCTGCCCCAAGCAATGATCAATCCACAGAACTAAGTGCTAGAACAACTGAATCACAGCAAACAAAAAACTCCAGCATTTTTAAAGCAAAACTAGTCTTTTGCATTTGTTACAAAAAAAAAAAAACAGAGGATCAAATGCAATGAAGCACTGTGCAAGGCTGCTGTAGCCGCACGTCCCCTTCTTAACTTTCACGCACCATTTCGGTTTTGGGCTTCAGCTGAGTCCCTACCAAAACCTCACGGAACGAGATCCATGAGCAGAGTTGTTCTGCCTGTCGCCTGGTGACAGGTGAAACCCAGCCCGTGCGCTGCACAAACCGCGGTCAGCCTGCTGCGGGTCAGTCCCCGGAGGAAGTGTTTACTGTTATTTACACCGCGAGCGGACTCGCACCGCTCCGCAGGGCCGGCGCTGCGCTCCCTGCTCCGCGGGGCAGCCGGGAGCAGCGCGCCGGGCGGCGGCCGGCCACAGGCGGCAGGTGACCGCGATCCGCCGGCTCGGGCAGCCCAGCGCTCCCCTCCCGGCCCTGCCCGCGCGGCGATCGAGCCTCCGGGGCGGCCCTTCCCCTCCAGCCCTCAGCGCCGGGCACCGGGACCCGAGCCCACCGCCGCGCGGAGCCGGCCGGCCCTGCCCGCCCCCGCAGCGCCGCCAGGCCACGGGCAGCCGCTGTCGACCCGCGCCGCGGCCTCGCACCTGAGCCCGCGGGAAGCTGCCGGCGCAGCGCCCGGCCGCCCGTCGTCCTGTGGGCCCGGCGGGCCGCCTGTCACGCCGGCTCCGTCTGTCGCTCGGACCCCGTCCTGCCGCGGCTACTCCATAGTGACGGCGGCAGCCTCGGCGGCGGGGCGGGGGCGGCCGGCGCTCGGCTCACTTCCGACCCGCAGGGGCGGCGCTGGGCGCGGCCGGGGCGGCGGGCGGGAAGTGATGCGCTCCGCCGGCTTCCGCCAGCGGCTCGGCCGCGGCCATGGCGGGGTATTTGACTCCGCGCTTCAGGAGGATCCGCAGCCAGAGCGAGTTGCAGCCGCGCCAGGGGAGCGGGCGGCGCCGAGGTGGGCGGAGAGCGTCATTCTCGTCTCTGCGCTGTAGCAGCTGCTCCCCCGCAGAGCCGGAGGGGCCGGGGAGCGGAGCGGGCTGCGAGGGGCCGGCGCCTGCCCGTTGTGGCACCCCCGGCTGCCGCTGCCGCGGGAGGGGGCGGTGGGCAGAACTGGGCTAGGGAGGCTCGGCAGCTGAACAGCGGGGAGAGGAGCTTCCTCCGGCCGTACTCCTGGAGCTCACCTTACGGGGCTGTTAGAGCTGGGCTGGGTGTTTCGACCGGGAGGCAGGCGGATGTGTGAGCATAAACTAGGGGCTTCGGTGCCTCAGTGAGACTGAGAGCGCTGGGGCTGCTCAGCCGCGAGAAGAGAAAGCTCGGCGGTGTCTCTGCAAGTATCTAAAGAGAGAGTGCAAAGAGGATGGAGGCAGACTCTCTTCAGTGGTACCCAGAAAGGTTGCGATTCCGTGTGTGGACATCTCAGCATCTGGAGATACTCAAAATCTGGTTCTGGGCGACCAGCTCTGGGTGGCCTTACTTGAGCAGGGAGATTGGACCAGTTAGACCGCAAAGGTCCCTGCAAGCCTTGGCTGTTTTGTGATTCTCTAATGACTTAATGTGTATGTATATAGCGCATTCATAAAATGTGTGGTCATAACAATGACAAAAAACCCCTCACCTTTTTAAGTGGGTTTTTGTTCTCTTCTCTTGACTCTACTGTATTGGGTGTGAGTCTGCTTACACGAAGGACTGAGTCATGAAGTATTATCTTTGTAAAATTCAGCTGATTTCTGAATATTTTTTAGAAATATGAAACTAAAATCACAGTGTATTTTTAAAGTATTAAAGTACAGGTTTATAAATTTGTAAAACTTTCATATAAATACTTTGCAGACTGCGATGGTCCTTTTCAAGCAACCCAGCTGTGGAACAGTATTATACATGCCCTTCACAATCAAGTGGAAATCAAAAGACGCAGACAGCACCTGAAAACATATAGGAACTGTTTCACCGGCTCCAATGCGGTTGATGTGGTACTAAGCCATCTTATGCAAAGCATGTACCTAAGCTGCAATGATATTTCTCGGCTGAAGGGGGTCCGTGTTTGCCAAGCATTGATGGATCACAAAGTGTTTGAGCCAGTTGGAGCCAGGGTTTATTTATTCAAGAATGGGAAGGAAACAGAATTTGAAGACACGGACACTAGTCTCTATAGATTTGTAAATAGCAGTCTTGATCCTCTACTTCCAAGAAAGAATAAGGACAATGGAAGCTTATCTCCTGAGCAAATCTGCAAACAGAAAACAAAACCATGTTCCAAGTGAGTTATTCTAAACTATTCTAATTTTTCTCTTTTTTTAAAGAAGTTAAGAAGATTACCTTTAAATGAAGCCGTGTCTGACTAAACCAGGTGTTGGAGACTTTGAAAAGTCTGTGCCAGTTTTCAGAAATGTCATTTCTAAATTGTAGATGCTTTCAGGTATTTTTGAGTAAGTATTTTGGTCTGCCATTTGGTATTTGGAATAGAGTCTGGCACAGTAGCATAAGCCTAGGAATAATTTGGTTTTGCTATCAATTGTGCTGAAATCTGAGACTTAGCACAAATTAGCTAGTTACTGAAAGCCAGTTAACAAAGTGGAACTAGCAAACATTATTTGGAATCAATAGCCTTGCCCTTTCCACAAAGCAGATGTGGATGAGAGGAATTCTAGTAGCAGGATGGACTCCAGATATAATGAAGACCTAAAGTTCTGATGCAAGAGCAATTTAGTAAGTAACAGAAAAACAAATGTAATAATATTTGTTATACATGTTTTTTTTCCTCCTCCCTAAGCAGAACAAAGGGTGGCACAACACTTTCAAACCCCTTAGCATTGGAAGCAGCTGATAAAAAGAGGATTGAGGAGCTCCTTCAGTCAATATATGTTCATGCATCTCTACCTCCAAAGATCATGTTTAATGAACCAACTTGCCTGCTTTCAAAGGGAGGTGAGGATTGAATTTTTATTTGTAAAACTTGATTGTTCTTTACTGTATCTTTGAGCAAGTGCCCCATTTCTGTTAAACAATGCTCCACAGAGACTTAGATTTAACATGTCAGTAATGACAAAATATCTAAATGAGTGTCAACGGGGTTAATGCTTGCAGTAACTAAACAGAAGGAAACACAACAGGGTTATGTTTTTGCATAATGGTGCTATTTATGAAAACACTGCTTCAGAAGTAGGTCTTAAGATTAAGACTATCTTTATTATGTGTGTCCTTTGCTTTTCACTTGTCTTTTTTTTCCTTCTACTGATTAGTTTATTCTGAATCCTAATATGATGGGGGAGACATATTTTTTTAACATTCCTATTTTGATCCCTTCTTATCCAACACAGCAACTTCAAACTATGCTGTTACCATGTTTTCTTTGAAAACTTAAAGATTCTTTAGTAAGTAAAAACAAAGGTTAGTTGTTTACATAAGATCTTGTTTCTGAGGGTTTTTTGTTTGTTTATGGTATCAGTAATAGAAGATGTCTGGAAACAACAAACTCTGCTAAGACTGCTGCAGTTAATTGATGTTCCCCTTCTAGAAGATATCTTGGTGTCTTCAGTGAAGACAAAATCAGACAGTTTTGGCAAAGAAGAAGACATGATTATCTCAAATACTTTCCTGGACAGAGAGGTTACATGTAGCTTAAACTTGCCCAAGTAAGTTATCTATGAATGGAATTTGTTAGTAAATGCTTTATTTTACATTTGATCAAAGAATTTTTGTTAAGCGAACAAATAGACATTATGCTTGTGTACTTGTAGGCAGAGGTGGCATTAGTGTGATTGCCTTCTTTTCAGAAGTGGTAAGTGATTTCACAAAAAGTGTATGTTTAGAGTTGGACACTTGAGTATTTTAAGTAAACATTACAACTTTAACCTTGAGTGTTGTAAACCCTCCTAGTTTCTAGACCAGATTCTTACTCTTAGGTCAAACATCACAACTTGAAAACTTTATTCTGAGTCTTTTTGTTTGTTTGTCATGGTTCCTAGTGGGCATGGTGTGAAGATAGTTTCTCCTTTTCTCTTGCTAATAATAGATGCCTTACTGACTTTCTAAGCTGTAGCACTGAATAATGCTTATATAATGAGAATATAAAAGTGGCTGCATGTTGTCAGTGTTCTTTTCCTTAAATCTTCTCTTTTGTGGTGTTCCTGTTTAGTGTTGATTAGGCTGATTTCTGTCTTGCATATACTTCTAATGAATATGTCAAGGATCATGTGAATGTCTTAGGAATTACTATTTTTGTCAAATTAATACTGTTTTTATCTGCAATTTCACAATCTTTGCTTCTGTTCTCCATGATAGAAATAAGATTCTGTGGATCTTAAATAATATTTACAACTTGTCATTGGTTCAGATCAAATTATTTTACATCCAGAATCAGATAAAAATAATTGTTTATCTGTCCCACACATTTCTATAATTTTATATTCCTTCTGTACAAAATGGTTGAGACTTTTTTCTCTGATCTTCTGGCTTCTTTCAACAATAAATTATGCACCTGAATTTTAGATGGAAAATTAGGTTATATTTTCTTTCCTTACTTAAGATATAGAGACAATTGATGCTTGTGAAAACTCATGCCTTTATAGAAGGTTATATAATAAACTGCTTCTGTAGTGCTCTGGGATTTAACCAACTTTTATTTTCCTCTTTTTTTCAAACTAACTGTCTTTTTCTCTCCTGTAAAGATCAGGTTTTTTCACCCTGGTTAGCTCTGGTGGGTTCTCAGTGTGTGTGTTGGAGTAATGATAGGGTGGTGTTTGATTTTTAAATACTGGGTGAATTCCTGGTGTCAGTGGCAGTCTGGCATAATTGCATGATACTTGTTTTGATCTGGGTTTATCTCTGGTGTATTGCCTTTAGCATAGGAAAAACATGGAAGTTGCTCATTTTGAGCGAGTTCTTGAACTGCTCAAAGTGAAATAAGTTACACAAACTGCTTAATATACAAGTTAGTGTTGTGGTTCATATATGTGACTATACCTGCATGGTTATTTTTATCTAGTTTTCTTTAAAGGATTAAATGGACCCTGAGATAGCTCAGTTGTTTAGAGCATGGTGTTAATTACACCAAGGTAACAGATTCCATACCATTTACTTAAGAATTAGATGCATTGATCCTTGTGTGTCCCTTCTGACTCAGAATGTTCTATGAATCTGTGAAAATAAAAATAGGTAAAACATTTTAAAGCAAGCACTCAAATGACCTTTTCCTTCTACAGGCTTGACAGATGGCTCTGTGCTGCAATTGAATGCTTGGAGTATTTTCCTGACCAATTCCTAGTAATGGTTAGTCAGCAGTTACCTCAAAGCACTAACAGCCCCAGCAGTCTGAATACATACAAGAAGATTCTTTTTGATGTTATAATGAAGTATTACAGTCAAAAGAAAGATTCTCTTCTTGGCACTCAGGATTTTGATATTCATTCAGGAATTATAGAACTTCTAGGTAAGAGCAACCTGGAACAAAAAATAAGGATAAAAGCTGTGTAGAGGATGTCACTAAGTATCAATTGACTGAATCATGACACCATTTGCAATGCCATTGCAGATGCACTTTGTAGGTTGGAATGCTCAAGATCACTATTATGAACCTCTACTTGAGTCAAGGATAAATTTCAAAGTTAGATCAATTAGCTTAGGGCCTGGTCCAACTGAATTTTGAAAATCAGGAAGGATTTAGATCCATCAACCTCTGTGGGTAACTTTCAATAGATAACTAATCTCATTGTGAAAAGTACTTACCCCAAGTCAGAATTTGCCTTATTGCTACTACTGAGTAATTACATAAAACTAAAATCACTGCTATGAAGTTTTTCATGTTAACCAGAATAAGGTTTTTAAAGTTATGGACATAGGGTCCTTTTTAGTTATTTGAAATTGTTAAAGGGACTATTAAGAACTCTCCCATCATATACATACAAGTAAACTAGAAGTGTTTCATTTAAATACAAGTTTAAGATTAATTCTACCTAAATGGGCTTTCTTGCTGCTTCTTCATTCCTATTGGGTTGTTGTGCCTTAACCCCAGCTGCCAACTAAGTACTACAAAGGTGCTTATTCATGGCCTGCTGCCACCCTGCCCCTGGTGGGGAAGGAAAAATTAAAACTTGTGGATTGAGAAAAGAACCCTTTAATAACTGGAACAACATGAAATTTTGTTTGGAAGGAAACACCCCCAAAACTGGGATTATTATTGGGATTTAAATAAGTATTCATTACTCTGAAAATGAATAGTAACATTGGATATGCTGTTTTACTCCATGGTAGAAAAAGGAAAAACAGATCAAGCTCTGGAGGCATTACAACTTTATTTAAAATTATTAGCACCGAATATCAGTGAAGAACTTCACAGGCTCCTTACATTCCTAGCCATTGCGTCGGAATCTGAGGGCTACAGATTGCAAAAACAAGTAAGTATCTGTTCTGCTTAATGTGAAAAATAGCAATTTGTCATAGTAAAGCTATAATTTTTGTCTCATTAGAAGTATTCTGTTTACTGCCTTTCCATGTGATCTGTTTCCCACTGATAGCATTCCATTGTACTTAGTCTTTGCTAGCACACTACAAGTCAATCTAATGCCAAATCTGGGTACTACTTTTTCTAGTTTGATAACAGATTTGTGATCATCAAGACTTGTACAAAGTTCATCATACAAAACAGGACACTGTCAAAACCACAAGCAGAACTGCTGACTCAGTTTCTGATGGACAATCACTCCGAGCTCTTCAAGGTATCATTCTCCTTACATCGTTGGCTTTCTCATTTTAAATGTTAAATGCCATGAATTGCCTTTTGAGTATGACAAGTCTGAGGTACGGTGTTTAATGCTCCATTTGTTCTAGTTTAATAGTACAGCCAAACAGGGTGAGAAGCTATTCCAGACTACATAGGACAGATTTTTGAGAGCTTTACAATCCTTTTTAAAGTATATCCTCTCTATTTCCATGATTTGTATTAGGAAAATACTTAAAATATTAATAACTTCTAATACGGTCATTTTGGCACTTTGTTGGTGATGAATGCCTACTAGATACTTGGGTATCTTGGTGTCGTTCTCCTTTAGAAGTTCACTGGCATACTCTGAGTGGTAGAAAAAGGGCATGCTCTTGTACCCCAGTGTACGTGTATAGCTTTGACAACTCTAAAAGATCCTTCAGTATTTTGGAATGTTAACTTCTAAATTGAAGAAAACAAATAGAACCACAAAATGCTAATAGCTTTTCTGTTAAACTTGAGTTGTGTAAATATGCAGGCTTTTTATAATCTCCTTAATTTGTTTCATCATATTGTCACATGTTAAAAGATGAAACTTTACCATACCCTATAAAAATAAGCTTCACAGAAATTTGGTTTCAGTAAAATACTGGATTTTATTTTTATACAACACATAAATTTCCACTTCTGACTTCAGGTTGAGACACAGGAGAATTATTATTTTTTTTAAATAGCTCTAGATTAGTTTGCAAGTATTAAGTGGTTAGTGAGGGCTTTGTATTTGTTAGTACACAGCCAACCCCCCTTTTTAAATTTGTGTTAAGGGTTCTGACATGAGGGTTGGGCCTTTGATTCCCCACTGGAGATAGGGCCAGAACTGTGCAGCAGTGACGGTGAGTGGATGGTGGTTCACTCTGACAGCTGCCACTGAAAGCCTTGTGTGAAAGCTGAAATCAGCTTGTTTGGCATTGCAGTTTTTGCCATGGAAAATGGTATCTAGAACTTTTGCTTCCTATTTCTTTTGTTAGAAATACCAGAAATAAACACATACATCTTAGTAAAACTATGTTTTAGTGCAATTCTGTGAGAGACTTTGAATGTGTACCTAAATAAATGTGGCCATAAATTCTTCTACATTTTATTATGTGTTTTTAAATTGGCTATTTGAAAGCTTTAGAGTATCAAAATACAGAAGTTTTGCTTTTGTAATATTTTCTTTATTGGGTTTTATTTTCAGGCTCCTTTGACTCTTCTGGAACTAACAAGTAGGAGATTTCAGAGTTTGCTAGAAGGGCAAGATCCAGATATCCATTCAGGTAGATGATGGGATAAATTTTTATAAAAATAATTTTATAAGAACTGATTTATCATCAGTTGATTATAAGTGCATAGACTTATTTTCCTTTGATAGAAGTGAAGCATTACGGGGAATAGTGGTCAATGCATTAAATATTAAATTATATGCAAAACTGATCTGAATATTGGAGAACAAGGATTCTATTAATAATCTAGTTTGGATACATTACATTTTTTTTACCAAATAATTGCTTCTGGGACTAGTACTGCAAAATGTGCTTCCTGAAGTTATTTGCTTCTAATTTGGTTTGTGAATTTAATGTACAAATTCTCACAGAACTCAGTAGTTCAAGGTTCTGATAGATGACTTGAGCACAGACTTTGATTGTTTAGTGTTGTGAAGAACTTTCCCTTTTTTCCGAGTAAGCATAAAGTTTATTAAGATCTTGGGACTTATGCACCAAGTATCAAGTGCCTTCCTTTTAGGCTACACTACCCTTCTGTATGTGGGGTTCATACTTTTTCAGCTTATTTCTTTTGAGCTAACATTCCATCTGGCCTTGCTGCCAATACTGATTAAAAGGGTTGGTTTAAATAATTGAATTTCTTGCTGACTCGTTATCTTCTTTGACTGTGCATTGTGTGTTTAAACAGTGAAGAGAAACCACTCAGGAAACAAATTACACTTGAGTTATTTTGCTGTGTAATATTAAATTTCATACAGCAGCTGCCAGAGAAGTAGTTTGGTACAGAATCTTTTACCATCTGTGTTGGGTTCTGGAATGAGGCCAAATTCCTTCTGGTTTAGTGTTCTGAGAATCACATATTGTGAAGCCAGAGGATACAGAGATGAGCAACAGTGGAAAGAGCTGCCTGTCTGTAATATTCTTGGAACCTATGTGATCTCCATTGACACACTGAAGAGACAACAGAATTACAAACCGCATGCTCCCTTTTTCTTACTAAGTTTTGGGGTTCCAATTTATAAGTGCATATAGGTTCTATCTACTTGTTGAAATAGTTTTGAAATAGTTCCATACTTGTTGAAATAGATTGTAACCTCTCTGGCATGGCATATTCCTATTTTCCTGTGTGCCACATATTCTGGTGTAATTTTCCCTTTTCTTTCCAAGATCATTCATAGGAGCTATTGAACATTCTTAGTTGGTGAACTTCTTAAGTCCAGGTGGGAGCAGGAGGGAAGGCTGGGAGACTCAGATAAGAAAAGGGGTCTGTCAATTGCAGGAAAGTAATCCTTAAATCTGCTGGAAATAAGACTAAAACCAGCAAGGGAACTCCAGAATTGGTTTAAATCTAGTAAGATACTTGAAACCACAAACTAAAGATCAATGCTGAAGTTTTAAGAGTTAATCTCTTTGACAGTTGTTAAGCTTTCCCTTTTGAAGGAGCTGTCTTTTTTCTTCATCTGATTCTACTGAACCATAGAAGTATTGATGTTTGACAAACTTACTTTAGAAGAAGGGAAGGACAGGACCATGTGAAAACTGACAGCTCAGGTTAATACTACTCTCTATGTGAACCCTAAAGATGATGGTGTTTGTAAAGAAGGATTAGTAAGAAATCTTTCCCCTTTAGGCAACTGACACTTGTTCAACCAAATTGCTCTCTAATATGTATAGGAAGAAAAAGTTTCTGTGGAGTAGCTGTATGCCAGTCCTTCCTCAGGCCAGGACTCACCTGCCCAGTGAGGGGGTTTGAGTTCTTGCAGGGCAGTACTTAACTGTAGAAATGTGAATCTCTGCAGTAAAGTTGTGCTGAGTTAAATATATCTCTTGCATCACCTCTGCCTGATGCCCAAACCATGCTCACGTAGAAGCTCTTAAATTCTGTTCCTGATTTTTGTAGTGTGGTTTAGAGGCAACTATTTCTCCAAAGTATTTATTCACTTGCATTAGGTACTGACCCTTGCTACAGATCTGCTTTATTCACAGGGAATCTTTGGATCCTGACAAATGCAAGGTGCCATTCTTATGTAATGTTTTTCATTGTGGTTTCTGTGTGAGAACTGTATTTGTTCTTTGTCTTACAGGCCTGTTTTGCAATACAGAATCTTGTAAGATACTGTACTTGTAACACCGCTTTTCAACTTTATTTTTGCAATTCATGTTTAGATTTCTATCCATTCTTAATGGGGATCTTTGTTTCACATTGCTTGTAGATGTAATCACATCTAACTGGAGTATCAATATCCCTATGTTTCTTATCATATTTTTAACAAGGCTTTTACATGATTCATGAAACTTAATCTCAACCTCTGATTTCTTACAAAGGCTTCACCTTCTGTCAGCGCATTACAACTAAAGAATATGAAGATCAAAAGCAGCAAACCAACCAGTATCTTCTAGCACTGATTCAAGAGATGGACAATGACCCTGCAGTTCCTTTGAAGCAAAAGAAGAAATTGATCAGAGAATTACAAAAATACCATTCTTTTGTCTACTGTAGTGGTTGTAAAACTACATGTGAATTTTGTGCTCCAAACGGTTAGATTTCAATACAGTCTTTGTAAAATCTTTTTTTTTTAAAGAGCAAAGGAGGCACATGAAAATTGCTCATAAAAATCTTTTTATCTTACATCTTTACATCTTCAGTTTCAGGAAGCTAACTTTCAAAATTACTGTGCTGCTAAAAAGCATTAAATCTAATTAATCTTTTAAGCAAAATAGCCTTAATTATTTGTAAGTAATAACAGCTCACTGCTTGGGCTGCCTTGAGTTCAGGGTTTGGCACTTTTTTCCATCTGTCCCACAACTCCATGGCATTCTGTCTGAGCCACATGTATGTTTTGAGCCATGCTTGGGTTGATAATCAGTAGGGGGTTTTAATCTTTTCTATCTTTAATAATAACTTAATTTCATCTTAAACCATAGGTTATGACTTCTGTGGGTATTGTAAAAGTGTACAAAGTGTGTAAAAATGTTGGAAGCAGGTCAGTGGGTTTTGAATCTGCAGCAGGAACAATTTATTAGGCAGGGGAGCTGTGTATGCTTGCAGTCAGTAATTACAAGCTCTTGTTATTCACTCTGGCAGACTGAGCTGCTGCTCATTCAAGGAAAAAGTTACATTTTGAAGAAGCCCTCTCCAGGTCTCTTTGTAGGCTCCCTTAAGGTACAGAGAAGGCAACAATTAGGTCGCTCCAAAACCTTCTCTTTTTCATGCTGTCTCAGCCTTTTTTAATAATAAATAAATATGTGATATAGTGTGGTAGGGGTTACATTGCTTCTTTCATCCTTGCAACAGACATTTAGTCATGTATTGGACAAAAACTCGAAGAGGTGGTATTGGAAGGGGCCTCTGATCTAGTCTCACCACCCAGGTTGAAGTGGACTTGATTAGTGCAGGCTGCTCAAGGACTTTTCCAGTTGAGTTTAGAATATTTCCAAAAACAGATATGCCACAGTGTCTTGGGTCAGTCTGGTCCAGACTTTCACCAGTCTCGCTGTATTTAAAAACAAGCAACCATACCCTACTGTTACACTAAAAAGCAAAAAAAAAACAAAACAAAAAAAAACCAAACAAAAAAACAAACAAACAAAAAAAAAACAAACAAAAAAACCCCCAAAATAAAACCCCAATCAAAATAAACTGCTTTATATGCTTTATATTAGAGTAGAATTTCTTGACTGCCTCCTATTCTTTCACTGGCACTGCTGAAGGGTCTGGCTCAGTCTTACTCACTCCCTCCCGTGAGCACTCTTAGGGCTACACAATCACAGCACTCTCAGCCTCTTCCCTGTGTGACTGATCTTCTACTCCTCTTATCATTTTCTTGGCCCCAATGCTGGACTAGCTCCACTATAAGTATTTTTTGTTTTTTTCTTGTTATGAGTGTGCTGCTTTAAGTAGGCTTCAAACATAGTCAAGTCAGCAGGATACCAAAGCTTTGTTAAAACAAGTGCTGTTTTGTTTTTAAATTGAGATAGTTACACTCTAAGATAAAAACAACACAACCTATTGCCTGTAGACTTAGTTAACCTGCATTTGAAGTAGCCTTATTTAAATTATGTAGTCCTATTAGAAATCGGGGGAATATAGCTGAAACCTCTGTCCATGAATCCCTGTTTATACACTTGCTATTTAAGTGTGACCAGTGTGAAATAAATAATTTCTAGAGGAGGAAAAATGTCCAAGTTTGCTCTTTCAGAGGTGAATGCCCTAATTCCTATAGTACAGGGCCATACATTCTTTTCCTAGCCCTATGTGGAGTTTTGGTCATTCTTGCAGAAGAGGGAGCATATATAGAAGCAGGTTATTGAGACTTGTAAACAGGAAACTATTTCCTGTTTAAGTGCTTCTGGTGTTGAGTAGTAGAAGAAAGAGGTTTAAGTTGGTTTTTCTTTTTTTTTTTCCTAATTGCTCTCTCTCTTTGTCTTCAGTCCCTTTATTGTGTCTTACTCAAAATACTAAACCGGGTAACTGGGAGGGCTGATAACATGGTAATTTGTGGGCTGTGAATTTCTTTGGGGAAAAACTGTGTTGTTAAAAAACAAACTTGCACTTTGTGACTTGATTTAGAATTTTCTTGTGCTAATTTAAATATAATAAATAATTGTATAAAAAGTTATGAGCCTTTCATTTCATAGTGTGTTCATTGGGAAGAGGTAGTTCAGGGGGTGTAGAAGCAGGTGTTAAACAGTAGGGAACTGTTCTGAGCAGCAGTTTATAGCTGCCCTGTGGTTCCCTTCAGTTTATAGGACAAGAAGCTAAGATTGATCTAGCTCTGCAAAGGAAAGGAAGAGCTCTTGAGAGCCCTGTTTTATTCACATACCCTAACAGGAGGATCTACTCACCTTTAATCTGTTGACAGGAGCCTGTTATTTTACATCTAAGGGTGCACCGAACAGAATAGGTTGGGTCTATAGACTACTGGTTTTCAGTTAAATTCCAAAATTAGAAATATTTTACTGGACTTCAGGAAGTCGTGTCATGTATTTTTAACAGTATCTGACACAGAATCATGTTGTAGGGAAACTTGGGACCTGTCACTCATTTCTGTTTATGATGTCTAGCATAGAGCTATAAAATTAACTGCCAGTATGAATGTGTTTGAAGTAGAGAATATTCACAGTGAAGAGTTTAGTTGAGGTATTTTTCAGTACAGTCTCAACAAAGCACAAATGGTGCCACCTTCAAAGGATGTTTGCTTCTATTCATGGAGTATTCATGTATTCCTACAAAAAAGTTCATTAGTGCTTTCATGAGAACGTGTATGTTTCTTTAAGTCCCAGCTAAATTATGCTGACACTTGCATGAAGCACTTAGTTAAAAAACTAGAGCTTGGATACAAGGGCTTCTCCATGTGGCTGTCAGTGACAGTGTACCAGACTTACTCGTGTCCTACAAAAAGTTATACAATCTGCGTGCAACAAGTTGTAGGTACTGGTCTCATGCCTTCATACCCTAGCTGCCTCCTGTGTGGTTCACATGGCTGCTAACAGCAGGAGGAAGGTACCCCTTTCATTCCTTTCAGCAGGTTAGACTAGAGGAAAGCAACTTTGAACTTTTTCTAAAGTAAAAAAAGTCACACTCAAGAAGAAAGATCATCTCCCACTCTCTGAGGCACTGGCTGCTGTTTGATGTTGCCCTTATGCAAGGTAGCCAGGTTAGGACAAACGAGAGAGGGAATACGAGACACAACAGGATACTCCAGTGTCCATTATCCACCCTGTCTGCCTGTCTCTGTCTTGGCAAGCAAGTCAGATGGGGCGCCCCCACTGAGCCTGGCCCTCCAAGCCTTCTGGCTCTTCCCCCTACTGCGTGCCATACTGCACAGACTGATGGCAAAGTAACACAGCTTATGATGACAGAAATAACACATTCTGGGATATTTGTGTTTATCTAGGATGCATGGAGAGGACACAGATGGGTCATCACCCAGGACACAGCTGCAAGCTTTGTTCACCTTTGTGCCACATCTTTATCAGAAACATGGGAGTGGCAGGAAACTTATTTGCTCAGGCATTGTTTAAAACAAAAACTAACCAAAAAAATCCACAGCCTATTAAATTAAAAACTCTTTAGAAAAAGGAATTGTACAAATTACTCTCTTTTCAAAGCCTAAGCATATTGTCAGTAGCAGTGGTCACATTTCAAGTATATTTCTCTCATAGCTACTCACTAAAATATCTAAAAATAAAACTCATGTATTTCTTTTCAGGGGAGGCAACATCAAAGGCTCCTTTTGAGATATGTTTAATGCCCTATTAGTGAGATATGTGAGTTAGAATAATACTCATTTTGAAAATAAAAACAAAACCATTTCTTCTCACTATGTATTAGCATCACACCAGTACAAGCACTTGATATTTTTATTGCCTCATGCACTGAGGTGTTCTGCAATAAAAATACAATGACGCTATCAGAAAAGATACAAACATAATGAAGTTGCAATTAACATATCATTTCATAGTATTATGCTTGTAAAACTTTATTTCTAAACTCTTAAAATTATTTTTTCTCAACCCAAATCAATACAGGAAAGCTAAAACACAATCCTAGCTGATGGAAAAAGAGGTTGTAGTTCAAAGAATTCCATTCTAAGTAAATCAATGGAATGACAACATATCCGACTATGCTACCTATATATCAAATTTTTCTTCACAGATATTGTGTCCGTGTTCTTCATAGTCTTCTCTAGTTACTATCATGTCTTCAAAATCATCATTTTCAGAAATGAGCTTCCCACCTTCCCAAGAATAAGTGATAGGGCTGGAAAATGAATAAAGTTATTGTTACTGCTCTATAGATTTATTTAAAATAGAAATATGCTGTGATGATTTCCAAGACTTTTATTTAGCCATACCTATTTAAATTACATTTTTGATTGCTAAATCAAACCATCCAGCTCCAGAGAAGTTATGAGACAAAGTTTGAAACTTTAGCAGGACTAGCTAATTTGGTTTTTAAAAAAGGGCCTCTTTGAAGGCAGATGTGAAGAGGGAACGACATGGGTCTACCTTTGTATTTACTTTGCACAGATAATAAGTCTTTAATAGTGTTTTAAAATACTCCTTATTTAAAAAGTAGATTTTTTTGGTATATTCAAAATATATTTGTTTTGTCTCAACTCCTTCTGCAAAGATGTTACCCCTTCCTAATCACTGAAGTGGTACATTAATATGACATGGCAGCATTCAGATACTGAAAATTCTAAGTAAAATATGAAGTTCTAATCGTACATACTTATAATACAGTCATATTTATCTGTTTACAGTAAAAAGGCTGACCCTAAAAACACTTCCTTAACTTTATGAGGTAAAGTACAGAGCAAGCAGGTGATCTCTCTATTTGGTTTGTCTAAAAACACACTGATTTAAAACAGTCTTCTTGCACAATTTTTGTTCACTTAATATTTAAATTAAGGCCTTTAATCAATCTACCTTTTTAATCAGCAAAAGAAACCCTACTTTATTGTTTGTTCTGCTAGAAATATAAAGCCCCTTCTATTTAGTAGTTTAGGACTTACTTTTCAGGAAGAACAACGGAAACATCATAGTCAGTTGGCGTAAGACATCTAACTTCAGAATAAACCCGATCTCTGAAGCCTGGAAAAAGGGTGTTTCCCCCAGTCAGAACTATGTTCTTGAAGAAATGAGGCTGCATTTCTGTAAAATAATTAAGTAAATCTGTGGTTAAGAGATGGAACATATATTTAAAGATTAAAGGTGGTGATTTTTCCAATTTTGTTACAAATTTGAACAGAAGTAAGAAATATGCATACAAAAAATTATGATCATCTAATCAGCATATCAGTTAAATAGAAATATGAGAAGGTGATCAATCACCCTATGTTCTCCCTGATTTCAGAATTTGGCTTTGATAACTACTGTTTTTTTATATTTATTAAATTTCACATTTGCCAACATAAATCCCCTTTCAAAAGGGATTTTAAGTGACACAGGCTTTTAAAGAGTACATTAATAGCCTAAATGCTGCCATACTTACATGGCATCATAAAATCTATTAAAGTCTTCTTTGTAATAATAACAATTACATGTACATAATCTGTGAAATTAAAGCCTTAGCATTACTTCTGACAAACAGAAGTCAGAAAGGTTTTACTCTTTGATGCTTAAATTACTGAGTTTTGGTCAGTTTCACACCAAATGAAACCAAGCCATTACAACATCCCTCCTTTTCCCACCCACCCTGTCCTTTTCAAAATACTTTCAGGATATACCTTCAGGTAAATTCTGAATAGAATAAACAATGGCTTCAGGAATTCCCATCTCTTGGATACCAATATCCGAAGGATGGAAAAGTATTTCTGGAACTGCAAATCTTTCATTTGTTAGACGAAGTATTTGTTCACCAGTCTTGTATTTTCCACTTAACACCATCTCTTCCCTTGGCTAAATTAAAGACAGGAATAGTACACACTGCTTAAGAAAAGAAATTGCATCCTAGAATATTCAGCTAATCTATTTAATGTACTGCAGAGGTAGGCAGTGTGTGCTGCCATTGTCATATTATCTATCAACAAATCTTTTAAGAATAATGCATACTCTGATATTAAATCTGAAGTGACTTTACTCTTACCAACTGCAGTTTTGCCCAAAGCAAAATAAAACTGCTAAGCATAAGAGTGACCTTAAAGTATAGAACTGCTTTCAAAATTACAGTTGGCTCAGTAAATGAGATAAAGCTCTTAAACTGTCTTCACTGGTATTTCAGGCTCCTCTATAACAGGATTTTGCACTTTTAACCTTATTTGGGTGTTTAAATGTAATTCAGAGAAACTTACAAGAAAAATATCAAAGAGAAAACATTTCCTAACAATGTTAAAAAACTAAATAACGATAGGGATAAGTTATATGACAGGCCACAAACAAGAGAAAGCTAAACTGTTAAATAATAGAACATAAAATGCAATGCTGGAAAAACAGTATTTTGTTGTCATCCCAACTTATTGAGGAAAAACTTTACCAATTAATGCATAACAAGAAAGATGTTACAATACAGCATTAGAAAAAAGGGAGTATTTCTATCCTCTCCACTAGATTTGTGCAGGGGAACAAAAAAACTTCAGAACTATTATTACCTTACAAAATCCTTTTTTGATTGTGCTGAAGTCTGGCAAAACATAATCTACCATTACAGTATTCTCCTCTCCTTTCAATCTGAAAAAGAATGTAAAATTCAACAGAATAAAGAACAAATTCTAAATTCCAACTATTTTATACTGACTTGTTTAACTTAACTGGAAAGTTTTGTGATTAAGAAACAGATTATTCTACATTTAGTACCACTGCATACGTACTTGGCAATGTCCATGTCTTTGTAAAAGTCTTGAGAAACATAACACACATCTTCTTTCACTTGATTAATTACGTGTGTTTCATCCATAACATGTAGCTGCCTGTGAATAACAAAAACCAAAACCACAGAAGTTTGAGAATAATTAAGTGTTCCCTTTCCTGTCCAGTTTTCCTCTGGAACTGAGCAACCATTGTTTTTCAGCCACAGGAAGCTACTGTCTCAGTATCTAAACTTGTATTCAATTTACAAAAGCATTCCTGGCCTACTGGAGCTTAATATTGTCCTGTTTCACAGTTCAGTAAATACATCAACCTGCATTTGCCCACTGTCTTGCTAACAAGCACAGCTGTAATCCTGCCAGTAGCTCTTTGGTAAAGACCTTTACCTAGATAAAGTTCCAAGCTGAAGGATCCCAATGATAGGTTGGTCCTACTGCATTTTCTTTACAGTATTGATACAATCAGTTAGCAAACTGACTGATGACCTACTGAGATACCTCAGAAAATATGTTAAGACTTGTATAATTGTGAACACAGGTAACCTCAAGAACTTCAAAAGCATTGGCACTTTGAAAAATAACAGCCTAATTAATTCTTCAATGGATTTAACCCCTTCTCAATTCATCTTGATCTTAAAGGTCAAGATGGTAGCTAGCAGATTATAACAGACAGAAAATTCCCTTCTCATTTAAACAGCAATTAATCTAAAATTCATAGAACCAGTATGCATACTTCATAAACTTCTAGCTTACTTCATACCAAGTTTCAGAGTGAAAATTAGCATGCTTTACCTGTAAGAGATGATCTCCTTTAGATGGTTGGTTAAGAGTTTCCCTCCAACATTAATCCTACAGAAAAAGAGTAACATGAGGAATTCTGCTATTATTAACTTCAGGCACAGAAAACACTTCTAGAAAATATATACTTCAATATACCTGATGATTGCCTCTTTCTTCTTTTTACTTCTGCAATAAGGTACAATGTGGGTAAAAGAGTATCCGCTATCCACGATGATACAACACAACTCAGATGGATTATCCCGGAAGTACCTATGTGCACTAAGAGCTCCAGCTGAAATACAAAAAAATTAATTCCATTTTTATATGCACAGTTATAATTTACAGTGATATGAAGGTGTACTTGCTTCATATTTTAAATGCCTTTGAAAGACTTTCAAGTCCTCAATATATAATTATACTGCCACTGCATTAATTCATTTTGGCAGTGGATAAAATTGTTATATATGTCCCTATATAATTTTTTCAGGAATTCCAGTCCATGTTCCCATTTCCTCTAAAGTCTAATCACACTGATCATGCTAGAAACTTATCAAACCTATCTAAAGGAGTACCCTGTGTCCAGTTATCTTTCAGAAGATTGGTATGATTGTTTACACATTCTCTGTGAGACACAATACATTTCGTAATTGTAATGCTGCATTTTATTTGCTAACACATAACAAAACCAAATCAAAAAAAACCAATCCTACCCCCTCTAAATAAGGAAAGCTATCAAAGACTTCATGCAAAGTTTTGATAAGAGTTCTTTAAATACTATCCTGTTCCAAAATCCATCTGTTATTTCTGTCATCCTTACTCTCCTCAAATTTCCTGTCATTATATACCACGACATTCTTTAGGAGGTAGTACAAGAGTACAGCTGGAATTTATAAAAGAAATCATTTTTATAATGTTTAATCCACTTTTACTCAAGAGCCAGGAAGCAACTGAAGTGATATTTTTTACTATGTATATATATGTGTTTGTGCATGTATGCTTGCTTATTCATTTATTTAAAGGGTTAAGCTTCAAAATACATAAATGCAAACAGGAAAGAGACATACTCACCATTTACTCTAAGAACTGCTTGAAATTGATATTCTTCAAATAGAATTTCATTCATAGATTCTTGTATTGAACTAAAGTTAAAATAAGGTTCGGTAATAATAATATTGGTATCTACAAAATCCACCTATAAAAAACACATTAAGATTGTCATTGCATAAAATGTAAAAATTAAAAATCCCTTATCATCTTTTGCAACAGTGAAAATCATGTAAATCTGAAGACATGATTACCACTTGCTATATCTGTTTGTAAAGCCAGACTTAGAATGTTCTAGCTTTTTTGAAGGCTTCATGATCAGTAATACAAGTTTATCTAATTAATGGGTAAAAAACATAATAGAGGGGAACACTTTTATATGTACCCTGATTCTGTTCCCATCCTTAAAAATTGTAATGCAACATTTTAAAGGGACACCACAAAGGAGCACTAGAATTTGAATGTAAAATACTTTACACTAATCCTGTCAGCTACAGAAAAATAAGTCTCCTTGACAGCTCAGTACTTGCACCACAGATTACTTGTCTAATAATCAAAGCCCTGTACAGTGAAGAGTCAATAATAAAACTCCCAGTGACCTCTACTGAGGCCAGCAAAAGATCCTGGACTTTCCATGTTTATCAGTATCTCAAACACTCTTTTAGAGAGGACTTAGTATGGTTGCTTCAATCACAACTGGATATGGCCCTAAAAACATTACCAGCTGTATCTCTCTGTAGTCTTCATTTGTGAAGAAGAATTAAGAACAAATTATCAAAACCATGACTATATTGAATAGAGTTCCAAAACTAAAACGAAATTTATGTATCAAAAATCCAGTACTTTATATTTTAAATATAAAAAAGTACAGAGACTAGGTTAATTTGAGGCATTACTTTCATTCTCAGTATGCAGGTGTTAGAAAAAAACTCAAGAATTTCCAATGAACTAAATAATTTTAAAAGAAAAAAAAAAGAAAATATTAATATACTTCCTATGCTAAATCCAGCTTGTGTGATACAAAAAAATAAAGTATCATATATTTATATTTTATACATTTAAGTTATTCATGGGTAGAAAATGGCTTGCCAAAGATGATTACAAAATGTGTAGATATTTTGGCCTACTGACCCGGTCATCCCTCCCTTTTACATTAACTATTTATTGATCTCTTAACTACATTGTATCTGTGTGTGATTATTTTTTATTAACTTGACCTCTAATGATAGTGATATGAATTTCTTACGTGAGCTGCACTCAGTAGAAGTACATGCCTACAAGACTAAAAAATTTAAATATTTTTCAGAATTCTACAGCAAAACTCAAAACATTTGCAAAAACTTAAATACCTGTGATTTCTATTTGAAGGCACTTTCAAAGAGAATGGTAAGATCACCCGTTCTACATAATATTTGTTAATTCCATTAGTCAGTATTTAATCTACACAAAATGTGTAATTAAGAAAAGGCTCTTACTTTATACATTTCTTTTCCAAAGAGATAATCCCAAACCTGTCTCTGAACATCCCAGTTCACCAAGTAACCCTGTAGGAATTTAGAAACAAATTTACACTATTTAGAAAAAATAAAATCATACTTTAAAAAAAAAAAGTCGACAATTGAGACTGGTAATATAAAAAAATTGAGAGTTAAAATGTCTAAATTTACATTATTAGGCTAAGGAGTAAATGTTACATAGGATTAAGGTATGTTACAAATATTCCCCATTGATACATTGATTACTGCACTACAAAAACAATGTACATTGCGTTTTCTGTAGACATTATTCTTTTTGGCAGAAGCCTGTCAGTCTTCCACAGTGCCAGGGAAGCATACTATGAAGCAGATTACCTGGAGTGCCACCACCCAGCATGTAGGGAACATACAAGTGATCAGGTCGAGTCAGCATGGGTTTATTACACCTTGATTAACTTGTTCTCCTTCTATGACAAGATGAGACATTGTGTGGAGGAGGGAATGGAAGTGAATGTTTTCTACCCGGACTTTACCAAAGTCAGTAAAGTCTTTGGCACCAGTTCCTACAGCATTCTCCTGGAAAAGCTGGCTGCTCATGCCTTGGACAGGTGAACTCTTTGCTGGGTAAAAGACTAGCTGGATGTCCAGGCCAGAGAGTGGTGCTGAATGGTGCTACAACCACTCGGCATCCTGTCACCAATCCCCTTGTCCAGACTGTTGGTAACAGGGGCCCCCAGGGCTCATGCTGGGACAAGGGGATTGGGTGTAATTCAACAGAAAGCACTGAATTGGGTAGGACTGTTGATCTGCTGGAGGATAGAAAAGCTCTGTAAAGATTTCTGGATGGGTTGGATTGATGGACTGAGGACAATCTTATGATGTTCAACACAGCCAACTGCCACATCCTGCACTTGGGTCACAACAACCCCATGCAGCACTACAGGCTTGGGGCAGGCTGGCTGGGACATTGCCCAGTGGAAAAGGACCTGGGAGTGCTGGTTGGAAGCCACTGAGCATGAGCTAATGTGTGCCCAGGTGGCCAAGAGTATCGTGGCCTGCATCAGCAATAGTGTGGCCAGCAGGACTAGGGCAGGGATTGCCTTCCTGCACCTGCTGAGGCCATCCCTTGAATCCTACTTTCAGTTTTGGCTCCCTCCCAACAAGAAAGGCATTGAAGGACTGAAGCAAGTCCAGAGAAGGGCAAAAAAGCTGGTGAGGGGTTCAGAGAACAAATCCTGTGAGGACCAGGCTGAGGGAGGCTGTCTAGCCTGGAGAAATGGAGGCTCAAGGGGGACTTTATCGCTCTCTGCAGTGACCTGAAAGGAGGCTGTAGTGAGGTGATGGTTGGTCTCTTCTCCCAGATAACAAGGGACAGGACCAGAGGGAATAGCCTTAAGTTGCACTAGACAGTTTTAGAATAGAAACATTTTCTCACCAACAGGGCTGTCAACTACTAGCACAGGCTGCCCAGGGAACTGGCTGAGTCACCATCCCTGGAGGTATTTAGAAGATGTGCAGATGTGACACTTACTGACATGGCTAAGTGATGGGCCAGACAGTGCAGGGTTAACTTTTGGACTTGATTATCTTAAAGGTTTTTTTCAACCTAAACAATTCTATGACTGTTAAACTTCACACTGCTGACTGATTCTTGTGTGATACTACATATAACCCTGCAGTTGGGACATACAGTATGAAAACTATTCCTTAGAACAATTTACATTTGGCTTTAATGTTAAACTGAAGATATCTTACTTACTTTCTGAAAGGGAAGAATATAAAAAAGACCAGAGGGATCCTTAATTTCATCCAATTGATTTGCCGTAAAGGTTTTCAAGCGTGCAGTCTTTGACCTGAACTGACAGTTGGGAATAACGCTGGAAAAGATTGGAAAGCTTCCTATTAAACATGGTATAAGACACATTCACTTTCTTTACGCCACTTTCATAAACACTGTAATTTCAATAATATTTTTGCTGCTGTATTTTGGCTTTAGTCCGTTAACTGGAGCCAGTAGTAGGGGAAATGTTTAATTTCTGACAACTCCAGTACAGAAGAGACACCTTTTGGAAAACCGAACACCACCCCCCACCTCTGCCGCACACTGCGCTGAGCTGCAACCCTGCTGCCGGCACAGCAAGAACAGCGCCAGGGGCTCTCCCCCAACCCCGGCCAGTGGGGCACGGTGTGACACAGAGGCACGGTGTGACCCAGAGGGGCACAGTGTTACACAGAGGGACACGGTGTGACCCAGAGGGGCACAGTGTGACCCACAGGGGCACGGTGTGACACAGAGGCACGGCGTGACAGAGGGGCACAGTGTTACACAGAGGCACGGTGTGACACAGAGGGACACGGTGTGACACAGAGGGACATGGCGTGGCCCACAGGGGCACGGCGTGACACAGAGGCACGGCGTGACACAGAGGGGCACAGTGTTACACAGAGGGACACGGTGTGACCCACAGGGGCACGGTGTGACACAGGGGCGGGGGTGCGGGGTCCGCAGCCGCCGCAGGGGCGGGGCGGGGCAGGCCGCGCCTCTCCGCGGCGAGCGCAGGCGCGCTGCGGGCCGGCGTGCCGGTGAGCGGCCGAGGGGCTCGGGGCTGGCGGAGAGTGGCGGCGAAGCCGTGAGGGGACGCCCAACGCCCGCCCCGGCCCGGCCCCTCACCTGACGTTCGCGTGGCTGTAGCCGATCTTGGCGTTGTAGGCGCCGTTATCCAGCACCAACGTCGCCATGTTCCCCACGGCGCCACGGCCGCCGCCGTCCCAGTATTGATCCGCCACCGCCGTGGATCTCTACGGCGACCATAGAGCGGAGGAGCAGCGCGCGCGTGGCCGCGGGACGCGGGAGTGCCGGCAGCGCTCCGCCTCTGCCGCGCGGCGCGCGCCCTGCCGGTGACGCTGCGGAGCTGCGGCGCCATTGGCCGGGCGTGACCCGGCAGCGCTCGTCACACGGGGGCGGGCCCGCGGCTCCCTGCCGCTCCCAGCCCCGCGGGGCGGCACCGACGGCTGGGACAAGGCGGGGGTGCTAGGGCGAGAGCCCGCTGTGGCGGTGGTTTAAAGTTACAGACTGCCCCGGTGACCCTGCCGGCTCGGGATGCTGCGGTGCGGGAGCCCCGCGCCTCGGGATAAACGTGTTGAGTGACAATCTCATTGAGAAGTGTATAGCAACACGGGCCTGGGCTATATAAGAATGTGACACAATAGAAAGGGAGACAACTGTAAATTCCATCATCATTATTTTACTGTTACAGAATCACAGAATCAATTTGGTTGGAAAAGACTTGAGATCACCGAGTTGAACATATGAATGAGCATTATGTAAACTAGACCATGGTTCTAAGTGCCATGCTCGTCCTTTTCTTAAATACGTTCAGGGATGGTGACTGCACCACCTCCCTGGACAGTCCAGTTCCAATGTCTAATCACCATTTCTGTGAAACAACAACAACAACAAGTTCTGGTGCAGTTTAAGACTTAAGTCCTCTCATCCTGTCCCTGATTTTCTGGGAGAAGAGGCCAACTCTCAATGGGCTACAACCTTTTTTCATGTTGAAAGTCTTTCAAAATGTGCATAATTAAACTTTTATTATAAATTATATGGAAAACAGTGCTATTGGAATTCTCTGTTCCTGTGCAGTTTTTGCTTTACTGAAGTCTGTGTAATATAGCAGCATAGACCTTTATAAAATCACAGAACCATAGAACAGCAACAGGTGGAAGGGCGCTGAAAGATTATCTGGTACAACCTGTTGTAGTAAAGGGAACCATGATGAGATAATCTAACATCCTGTCCAACACCATCTTGAAAACCTGCAGTCAGAACTCCCTGAGGAGAGGTTTTTGCAGTGATTGGTTGTTCTCACTGGGCAGAAGTTCCCTATTTCAAAATGAAAGCTCTCCTGTTACAGCTTAACACGTGTTGCCTTTTGTCTTCTTGTGAAGAGAGAGCCTCCATCACTGTAGCCACTCTGTAAGTACCACAATACTGTGATAAGGTCTCCCCAAGCTTCTTGGGGCAGAAAAAAAGGAAGTTCTTCAGTCCTTCAGGGTGTGTTCTTGAGCCTTTGATCATCTTTATAGCCTTAATTTGGATGCTCTCCGGTTGTCCACAATTTTTTTTGGAGCTGCTAGGAGTAGAACTGGACACAATACTCCAGGTGTGGCCTGAAATGCACCAAGCAGGGTGGGATGATCAAGTTTCTGTCCCTGCTAGCAAAGCCCCTGTGGATGCAGCCCAGGATCTGCTTTGTGTTCCTTGCTGCAGTGGTGCACTGCTAAGTCCAGTTCAGCCTGGTGTCACCCAGACCCCCAGGCCCTTTTCCACAAGGCTGTTTCTGTGCCACACAGCTGTGAGCCTGCACTGGGCTCTGTGGGTATGTCCATCTCAGGTGCGGCACCTTGCACTTGTCTTGTTGATGAATTTTGATTTATATGTTTTACTTACCATCACTAGTTCTTTTGTTGTACTCCAGTAAAACAGAGCATTACAGTTTTGTATTTGTATGTAATTTACTTTCCTTAACTTAAAAATAACTGTTACTCTATATGGTGACTCTTCTCCCTAACAAGTATGAAATAGCTTTCCATGAGCCAGGATGTTCATTGGAACACATGGCAATCTGCTTTTAGACAAATCCTCTTTATCTGCTTGCGAAGGAAGTGTATCTTAAGGACAGCTTCCTTAATCTTGACTGTAGCAGATACATAGTTTGATTCTTGAGAAGAGGTCACAGGAATTATTCAAAAGCCCGTTTTTCAAGTTCAGGATCTCCTGGGTGCTTTTTAAAGAACACTGTAGGTTGTTTTCCCTCTTTGCCTACTGATAAGTATACTCATAGTAAATTTTGGGTTTGTAATTTACACAAAACTTACAATAGTAATAAATTTATTAGGTATTCAGTGTTAAAGGGAAACATAAAATACTACTCTTAAAATTGCATAACTTTTATTCTTTTACTAAAGTTTTTAGAATAACTGTTTAGATTCAGAAAGTCCTAAAATCTATTGCTAACTTTTGCCTTGTGAAAATAAAAGTGAAAGCCAGAATTTAGTAAATTACTGTTTCCCTTCTAAATACTATATCCAGCTCTATGAAGCTTCATCTGTTACTGTCCAATTACTTGTATTGGATTTTGAGTTACTTTTGCTTTGCTCCTTTTTTTTGTTTTCCCTAGGATGTAGGACAAGTGCCAAGCATTTAAGAGTTTACTTAGATTTATATTAAGTGGTTGATATACATAAATATTTCCAATTTCTTCAAACTAAAGTTGGTGTATTTACTGTCACTGCTACTTGAGGGCAATCCATACATATTTATTGAGATTGTTTACACATTCACCCATATATTCCAACGGCACTTCTGATAAGACTTTCTGTTGTCGTTGGAGTATGTAACACAGACCAAGTCAGCCACACAGCAAGGACACATAAATAGGACTTTCAAAGTCCATGTGGTAGCAAAACTTGTACATTGCCCCTTACAATAGTGAGAATTGCTCTTTTGTGGTGCTCTTTGAATAATGCTCTGTCAGACTATTTAAGCCTTGCATATCTGCATTTGAAGACAAACCATTATCTTTTGTATTGTCCATAAGAAGGAATGCCAGATTTCTCATTCTTGAAGTATGATACTGAAACTTAGCTCAAATTTAGTTTATTCTCTTACTACATCTCCTATTGCTTTATTTAATGGGAAAAACAATTTTTGTTTTAAATTCTGTGACCTTCATGTTTCTGAAGTTGCTTGAGCTCAAGTTGGTTTTGGTTTTTCCTCTCAGCTCCATTCCAGGTTTTACAGTTAAGAAATCCCCACGAACACAGGAAGCTGTGAGAGAGTCAAACTTACCCTGCAAACCCTCTACAAAGCACAGCTGCTTTTTGGCTCCAGTCTGTGGCAACGAGCAGCCTCAGAATTACTGAACAGTGCCAAGTACAGAATTTCCAGGTTGTTTAGAAAGATATCCTCAAGGAAGAAGTTACTGCACCCTTTGACACAGGAGGTTGTTATTCTGGACTTCACATCAAGAACAGCAAACACTCTATGTACCCGTATTTGGGTGATGGTGAAGGGCAGAGTGGTGGCTGAGATGACTGCCTGAATGAAAACTCTACATCCATGGCTTCTTGGATGTTCTGTTGAATTCACCAATTCTGTTGTGTTCACCAATAGGCCCTAAAAATACCTATGGCAAATATAAGACAAATTTTTTCTCTGAGATCATTTCCGCATCCTGGATATGCTCACAAGTGGGGTTCTTTCTTAGTGACATAAGTGCCAGCTGCTCCAAGAGGGAGAGAATCCAGGAGCTAGGAGGAATACTGTGGCAGGGTAGGGCCTTGCTAGCCAGGGCCTGTCCCACCACCCCCAGCCAGGGAGCAAGGCAGACAGGCATGGGAGTGAAGCCCAGAGCCCAGGTTATCAAGCAAATGTGACAATGAAGCAGGTGGAGCATCAAGCACATAAAACACTCCTCAGGTCACAATCAGATCAGGACTGGTGGGATTAGCAAGGACCAGACATAGTCTGGGGATCCCCATGCAAGTCCCTGGTGACTGGGAAGGTCTGAAATCAACAGGGACAGTTGGTGCCCTTCTAATTGCCTTCTGGGTGAGGAGGGTGTGGTGTGTGGTAGGTGTTATCTGAGCATTTTCCCCTCTTCCTCCACACAATATGCTCCAGGACATGGGGATACAACATGAGGTCACAACTCAGATCAATGTACAGAAATATTTCTGGTCTTCAGTTCTGACATCAGCGAGGAGTTTCAGGACTTCCCCTGTTCTTCCAGAGCTATGCTTGCAGGACACTTGAACGAGAACACTGGCATGTGTCCTGCTTTCCTTGCCACTTGTATTTTCTCTCTTGATGAGAAGTTGACCCATCATGATGATGAATATTGCTTCTCCATGATACTGGTAGACTTTTTCCTTGAGAAAACTGAATGCAAAACAGACATAAAAGGGTTAGCTTCATACACAGCTCATTCCTACTTTATAATTCTCCTTAAGAATATAAGGAGGTCAGTATTACACAACTGACTGATTTTTAAATGTCTGGAAAAATCAATTGAAATCTCCTGACCTATTTTTTCTATTACTGCTTCATATTTCTGACTTAAAGGTCCTTAGGGTTTTGGTTCATCACTTGTAAATTATTAATGTTATGTATATGAGAAGCAGAGAAAATAGTATCTGATGTCTTTCCTCTTTAGCTCAAAATCTATTACAGAGGCCCATCCTGCATATGAGGTCACATCAGAAAAAGTTTTTAGTTTTCTGACTGATAGTTTTTTCTTTTTCCAGTTAATATTTTTAGGGTACTTGGTTACTCACCAATTCTTCCAGATGCCTTTTATGAATGAGGGAGTGCCAGGGGAAAAGGGTTACAAAACCCTGTTTGGATGAACAAAACAAATACAAGACATTAATTTCTTAACTGACTTGGAGATTTTACTACAGCATGAGAGGCTATTCTCTCAAAAGTAAAATAACTCATAGGCTGTATACTTGTCACAGATACCCAGCAAAATGTTAGCATCTGAGGGATAACCTGATTTTACAAGTCTCTGGGTTTGAGCAATGCAGGTATAGGATATTTGTGTATATGTGTGTGTGTGTGTGTGTGTGTGTGTGTGTGTGTGTGTATACATGTGAATTTCTTGCCATAGCATTGTAAGTTTCTGTCAGTGAGCTCTTTATCTTATCTAGCCTTGTTCCTTTCCTGTGGTGCTGTAGAAGCTGCAGCTGTCCTGTCTTTGGGCTTGGCCGAGGTCAGGCCCAGGCAAAGGTGTGATGCTGTTGGGACTGGCTCCACAGCGGGAGAGGGATGGAGCCACAGGCGGGGATGCAGAGACACGCTTCCGGAATTTTGGAGATGGGAAGGCTGAAAAGGGATGAAAGAAACAGCTGGCGGAAGAGAGAGGGGAAAAGGTGGGCGTCGGGGCTGAGACGGGCAAGGCTTAGGGCGCTGAATGGGGACGCAGATGCTGAGCAGGCGGACAGGGGCTCTGCAACAAGCGAAGGGGGAGGCGTCACTGCCCTTGCCCGTGGCCCCGCGAGCGCCGCGCGCCTGTGCCCGTGCCGGTCCCGGCGCCGCTCCCCGCGCGGGGCGGGGGCGCGGCCGTCCCGCCCCGTCCCGCCGCCGTCACCAGGCGATGCTGCGGCCAAGATGGCGCCGGGCGTCGAGTGAGCGCGAGTGGGGATAGCGGCTCCGCTCCCGGCGCTCTCCCCACCTCGGGCAGGGGCGGGCGCAGGGATGAGGCGCGTTCCTGGTCCCGACTGGTCGTCGTGAGGGGCGCGGGCAGGCAGACACCATGGCGGGGATTATCAAGAAGCAGATCCTGAAGCATCTCTCCAGGTCAGTGGGGTGCGGTGCACCGGGCAGGCTGAGGCGGTGCGGGGAGGGGGCGACTGCGTGTCCTTGTCCGGGTGAGCGACCCTCGGTGTGGGCGCTGGGCGGAGGGACCGGGTCCATTCTGCGCGCAGAAGGGGGACTGAAGACGCCTCCTCGCAGTGATTTGGAGGCAGAGGAGGTGGCTGGGTGCTCGCGTGGGGCTGTCCGGCGGCCACAGCCGCTTAGCCGGCCCCTGGCGGTTCCTTCGCCCGGAGCCCGGCGGCGCAGGCGGGGAGGGGGCTCGGTCTGCCTGGCGCAGGAGGGAGTCACCGAGTGAGTCACCGCCGGGTCCGGCCGCCTCCCCGCCGGGCTGGCGGTGCCCGCCCCCGCTGCCCGAGGTGTGCGGGGGGCAGAGAACGGGGGAGACCCGAGCCTCGTGATTCCGGGCGGCGGGGGCGAGCGGCCGCCGCCGCGGTGCGCTGGCTGGCCGCGGCTGGGGCAGCTCGGCCCGTGTCCGTGCAGCTCCGCTCGCCAGCGCCTGAGACACCGAGCGGGGGAGGCCGGGCGACAGAAAGGTGTACGCGGAGAGAGGAAAATACGTTCGTGATTTCCTGGGTGACTGAAGTAATGTCTAAGGTGCCTCACGGCCTGAAGCAAAACAAACAGCCCTCTTGTAAATTTCTGAGCTGTCAATGTCGTGTGCTTGAAAGATGGAGAAATCGCAGAAAGTACACAATCTGTTTAATACAGTTTTAAAAAGCCGCATCAGGTTTCTTCCATTTTCTAAAGAGGCAAAAACCTGTTAGGTACTTGATCTTTCATAATACCATAGCCTTGCTAATTCTTCAGAGCTTACTTGTATATCTTAAAAAATACAACCTGAAATACTTCATTTTTTTTTTTTCCTTCCATAATGTTCCATTCCACCTTTGGGTATTTTTTCTGAAAAGTGTTTATAGAGAAATAAAATGGAGTGACATATTGCCATTTGACTAATCTGTTGTTGATGCATACAGAGAACATAATTCTCATTCCAAATCCTTTGATATCTATCTGCTAAATGTGATGTATGGAGCACTGGTAAAATAATTTTTCTTCTCAGCCCTGCTCATGAGTTGCGTAGCAGGGAATGCTGACAAAGAAATCTTTTCTTCACAGAGCACCGTGAGACTGGAAATACAACAAGAAGATGTCATCAGCCTTGAGTTAGTTTTCTAATCAGCAGTATGCTTAGAATAGCTGGATTAGTAGCTTGTTTCCTGTAGTGATATGTAGCAAGCTGTACGGAAAGAGAAGTGAGCTCTAGTCTCTGTGCTACAGGTTAACTCTAAAATGTGTCTGGGATCTAGGCACGAATAAAATGGGTTGGTTTTTGTCCAGTTTTTCAAATGTGTAGCTGAATAGATTAGAACTAAGTACTTTGTCATGTTGGTAAATTTGTGATTCCTCTCTTGTGTGCTGTGATAATGCTTACTCAACAAGGTTCTGTCAAATGATTATGACAGATTTTATGACTTCTGGAAAGCTTATGGGATATATCCAGTGGTCTGTGGCTTGCAAGTTGAACTTGATGCTCATAATCCATACTATTCAAAGAGTGTGTTTGAAATCTAAAATGTAGACAGTATTATTAAGCCCCTTCTTATGGGTGTCCTTTATTACATGTTCAGATAATATCTTTACTACCTGCAGAACAGGTGTTTCATTGGTTTCAGAAGTTGGTTACTCAGGAAAACAGAATTCAAGTGACATGAGCTTAAATTTCAGGACCTTGATTTTTCAGCAAAATTTATAAAAGTATTAATTCAGGATTTTCATTGATAAGTTTTGTAATAATGTGACTAAGTAGCCAAATATATAAAGAATTTCCTGTACTAGAGAGAGTGCCAAAGGATGCTTTCACTTTTTACTCTTACTATAATAGTTACCGTTCTGCAGTTTTCATAGTTTCTTGAAACTGCTGCCTGCTTGTCATCTTCAACTAAGCAGGTATTAGTGGCAGAATTAAAAAGTATAGTGGAAAAAATTACCCTCTTGTCTTGATTTATTTTCATTTTTGAATATTTTATTTCCCTCTTTATTTGAACAAAGATATGAATTTGTACCTTAAGTTACAGAGAAGTACTTTGATTTTTTGCCACAAACCACAGAACTGTTGAGGTTGGAAGGGATCTTTAGATCTTGTCCAGCTTCAAAAATCATTGATTTGGCAATGTTTGCCATGAGAATTACTGCAATATCTGTTAATCATGTGTTTACTCCTTTTCCTGTCTAGATACTGTATTTGCAAATTTTGGAGCGCTGTGTCATTCAGCAGTGCAGTTTCCATTTAGCATTTCCTGGTGCTCTTTTAGATGAACTGATAATGGACACTGGTGTAGAAGGAGCCTCATCATTCTACGTTTGTTAGACAGTGAAAATTTTACATAGGTATGAGTCTTTAAAGTCTGAGAACAAGAAGATGACCTAAACTGCATTTTGAAATGGTTTTGATATCCAAATTAGTTTTTACTTTATAAAAGTTTTTTTGTTGCTGTGTTACAGTTTAAGAGCAGTGAAGGTAATAAAGTTTATTTTATTCCATTTGTAACAAGTCTTTATCTCATGTCAGGACATGGTGATGAGTTTTTTGCTTTTTCCGTCTTTTAAAATTTTAAAAAATGTCCTCTATATTCAACATGCATTGTTCTTTCCCAAGGGTGTGGTAGAAAATGAGAAGGAGGGAAGGGGTAGGAACAAACTACGTCTGGTTTTGTTGTACTTCACATTATGTGGTGCTTGGTGTAGGATAGGAAACTAAATGTATCAACTAAACTGAAGAGATGCGTTTGCCATTTGGAGGCAGGAAATTTTGACCTCTCCATGTTGTGTTAGGTGTGGTTTTACTGAATGCAATTGATGGAATGTCTTATTTCATATGTACCCTAAAATGAAACAAGTTTCTGGATAGCAGCATCATTCTTTACAAAGGTAGGAAAGATACACCATCCCTAGGAGAAGCCTGCTCTGTATTGTTGGGATCACTTGTATTGTAAAGGTCCTCCCCAGTGAACCAAAACTTGTGTTGTACCTTCATTTGTGCTGTTATGTATTTTTAGTGGTGAGAGATTTCTTGTTGAACATCACCTTTTTTATTACAGGATTTTCTGTTCAGTGCTTTGCTATGATGATTGCAGATATCCTTCAGCATACCTTCTTTTTTCTCAGACTTGATGGACAAGTGTATAAAACAATGGTGTTAAAGATTTCCAATAAGAATCTAGATTGCCCTATGCAAGTTCACTGTAATACTGTCTCTGGTTGTGAGGGGATCATCTCTGTGGCGGGGGTTTCAGTCTAGGGTTTTTTGGATGGGAGGTACATCCAGAGATCAGGTATTACTAACTCAGACTTACTTGTATAAGGGTGTTTTCAGGTGTTTTTTAGTTTTGGCTTTTAGTCTCATTGGAATTCCCTTTCTAGTTAATGAGCAATCTGAGTTTTCTGTGTATTTGCATGATCCATGCCTTTCTTTGAAAAACAGTTTTGTTTAACACATATGTGCAAGAAGCACGAAGGCAAGCTTATAAACTTTGCCTGTCTGATAAATAGCCACATTGAATATGACAATTTTCATTTCAATTGATATTAACTCTTAAGTTTATTAATGATAACACATAGTTTAACTTAAAAGGTTACCACTTGCATCTTACTCAATATTTTACACAGAGAAAACAGTAAGAGGTTTTAAAGTGTTTGGTATGGCAGAAGTTTTCAGTTGTGTCATTAGTTAATATTCTGTATGAACTTAGACCTTTGCTTTTGCTTATCTTAATCAATAGATGTGAATATACTAAGATTTCAATAGAAGAAAATTTCAGTGAGTTTTGTGACAATTGTTTTCATCTCATAGTTAGGAAGTAATTCTAAAGCTCATATGAAGAGTGGTTGTACTTAGAATAGTATCCTAATTGTATGAATATCAGGAATCACCTGGTACTGATTTAAACAATGATATTCTACATCATCTGGTACAACCGATATGTATCCAACTGAAGTATTTGCCCTGCATATTGACCTGCTTTTACGCCAGTCAGACATGCCTGATTGGTGAGGAATTTTGTCCTCTCAAAAGACCTGAGTGACTTCTTTTAGAGTGAAGCAGTGTAATGCCTTTATTGAGCTAGAATGGACCGTTTCCTTGCTGAAAGTAAATGATCAAAATTGTTTGGATGAACTTTGAAAATTCAGATAGTAGCAAAATAAGTAGATTTTTGCTTATTTTCAGTTTTGTGTATTCTATTTCTGTGTCACTTGAGTTTTTTGAAAGTTATCCAATTCCTTTAGCCAGCCAAAGAACACAAAGTGTGTACTTTTCTGCTTCTCTCTTTGCTTGTACTAATTTTGCAGAGTGTATTCTAGGTGACTGACTTTATTGGCTTGTGTAGTATGTGAGAAAATTGCAAAACATAACGTAGATATAGCAATTTCTGTTGTTCTAAATGAGTCTGTATTGTATCTGAATGCTTGCAGAAAATGTTAGCATTATGTTTGTCTAGGGAAGAATGAGCCTAAAAAACTACAGTAGTAAAGCAGAACTGCTTGGAACAGCAGGCAAGAAGGAGAAAGAGCAGTTTAAAATTTCACTATAATCCTGAATTTCTTATGTTTGAAAATCAATACTTTTAGTATTTAAGTGGAGACTTTATGCCAACAATTTCTTGTGTGTGAATGTGTTGATGTGTTGTTAATGTTCTGATGAGTGTGAAGGAATCAATAAATGCTTTTTAAAACAGAAATAAAAAACTTTCACTCGCTTCTGTTTTTGTTAGTAGCTTCATGCATCATATTGCATTTTAAGATTCTGTAATATAACATCTTCCAAAATTCAAACTGAAACTGCTGTGATGCTTTATGAAATCATACATGTATACATTTTGGAGATAAATGAGCAGTAATGCATTTTCTGGAAAAATTCTTAGTCATTACCTTTATTAATATTTGATATTAAATCTTGTGTTACTTCTCAGAAAGGTCTCTTAAGCTTTCAGTAACATTTGGATTAATAAAATAAACTCACGTTATTTTTGCAAATGTATTATAAATCTAAATGCTAATTCTACATTGTATTTGTATAATTAAAGTCATGCTGAAGCTTTGTTGAAGTCAGACAACTCTTGTGCATATATAATAAAAACTAATACATTTGCACAATCAAGAGGAATTAATCAGCAGCATTTTTGTTGTATGTGATAATTTTCTTTAAAGAGTTCTCCGAATACTAGTAAGTTTCACAGTGAAAATGATCTTGAAGATTGCTCTGTTCAAGTATCTGACACACTAATATGAAGTATTTCATGGGGAAAAAAGATATTTAAATAAAGCCTGTAAGGAATTAAATTGTCTCTTAAGGTCAAGTGATTATAGAGTATGTAAGAATCAAAACTAGCCCATGGTTACATATTTTTGGTTGAAATTTGTTATTTCTCCTGCCAAAGCCTTGGTGTTTTGAGGGTTTTTTTAATATTGAAGCAGAATAAAAGTTGTTACTAAATAACACCAAGAATGAGAGGTGCTTTTTAAAGTGTCTTGCTTAACTTTTTCTTTTTTACTACCGGAAGATTGGATGAAGGAGATCAGATAACTTCTGATGAGACATTAATGGAATTATAAGAGTTTAGGCAAAGTGATTTATTTCACAGATTTTTTGCAAATCATGAGAATAATTGCTAACAAGTAATTACTCAATTATATCACGAGTATCTTGGGTTTGGTCACTTGCACAACAACCCAGGTTTCTCAATACAGCAACTCCTGTAGAAGTGCACCTTTGAGGAGCTAGTGCTAACCATGGTTCAGATCTCCTCATTGTCTTCTTTTTTGATAAGGAAACACAGGAGCAGAAAGAGTTCCAGCTAGGATGTGCTTTTTAGTTCTTCCAGCCTCCCCTGCATCTATGAGCCTTTCTGGAAGAAGAATGTCCCCAGCACAGATTTTTGTGGCAGCTCTGCGATGCATCTTTACCATTTAGCTTGAGAGCCCCAGAGTTTTGGGTTTTTTTTACCTCAGAGGCTCTTTTTGACTTCCAAGGAAGCAACACTTGTATCCAGCTACCCAGGAATCTGAAAGTATTTGCCTACTTCAGAAACAGTTTTCATGTTGTAGTTTCTTTCATTACTGGAGGTCTGGAGCCTTGAGAAGAATAATAATTTGTAACAGGTGTCTGTTATTCACTTTAGTGATAATTTGTAACTAGGTATCTGTTATTCGCTTTAGAGATAAATCTCTTAAATTCTGCTCTGATATCCCAACAAATTGTCTACCAAGGTCATTGTACAAATGTTTGGGTTTTGTTGCACCCAAAAGGTTGAAAGTGTAGAAATGGATTATATTTAAGCCAAGATACCTCTTTGAAATGAAAACAGTTAGTAGAGAACTTTTTTTTGAGGAGCTTATTGTACTAAAATTTCATAGCCTGCAAAATCAGACCATCAAACGTGTGGAGGTCTTTGTAGCACCATCCCAAATGCAAAAACAAATTCAGAAGTCCCATTCCCTTACATCTCTAGAGAGTCAGTTTTCTTTAGTGTGAATTTTCAATAGCTGAGGTTGAGACACTGTAAATATGAACAAATAATGTGAGAAATCTCAGGCTAGGCAAAACAAAAGTGAAAAGTTGTCTCCCATTATAAAATGAACTAAAACCATTTTATGCTGCATCTTTGGGCTGTGTTCTTCCTCATCTTCTAAATGTATTTACTGAGTATCTCTGAAACGACTTGGCTACATTATATAGATATTTTCTGCATGATTAAATTTTTTTTCATAAGCTGTTTATATAAACAGGACTCCAGTACTGTAGTATCAGGCAGAAAGGGATACTCTCCCAGGAATCTAGTGTTTTACACAGGTCTGTTTCCTTTTTAACTCTGTAGTGTCATGATGTGTAACAAACTGTTGTAACTGCAGTTATCTTCAGCTAAAACTCTCTTACATTATTGTATCACTCCTTCTTCCCTTTGAACTTGATCCCTTGTGTGCCCCCTGTGTCCCGTTCCCTGCAGCGATCCCAGCAGACTCGGGTGGAGATTGGTTTGCTGTGAATATCCTTACTACCAAAATGAGTACCAGAAGCTTCTCAGAAGCCGTGGCAACTGACCACTTGCTTTCACCAGGAATAGGGGCCTTATGTCTGAATACCTTGCCCTCAGGTAACTTTCCCTCTCCCACCTTTGTAGAGTAAATGTAAGAGGTGGTGTGTATTTCTATAAATTTAGGAGTGAAGTGAGCTCTATAAAATGTTACTAGGGTTTCCACTACTATTTCTTTTTGTAATTTAAAATTATGCAAAAAATAATTGTTTGTATGCAGCTGTGTGTTTTGGATTCTTTGGGATTTTTGTAAGTCTTAAATTAAATTTGGGGTTGTGAACTAAATCAGCAATCCTATTATAAATATAGCTTGATGTGTATTTTCTAAATGTAATCTGCGTATTTCCCAATATCTTTAGGCTATATGACATTTGCTGTTTATTATTTGCATCTACTTAATTGCTTCTCATTACTTGTTGTGTATTAGGTCTGTATTGACATACTTGAAGGATCAGTCAGCTCTTTAACTAGTTTACAGAAGTGACTGATTTTCTTTTTTTAAAATGAAAATAATTATTGTAGTTAATATCAAACGATCTTATTTTGTTGTGAGATCTGATCAATTAGTATTAAAAAAGATACCTGCTAATGTCATATAAATAAGAGATGCCATTTCAAAAAAGCAGGTATTGTTATGCTTTTACACTGTATCATTATTTCATGATTTTAAATTTCTGAAGTTATTTTTCATCAAATGGCTTTTTTTTGCATTAGATACAGAACATTGTATTTTAAGTCGTATTTAATAGTTATCAAGTATAAGCAAATTAAGGTAGTTTTTTTGCTGCCTGCAATGGGGAAGTTGTATTACATTACCACATATTGTTTGATATATTCAGGATTTTATATTATCTTGTACTCAATGTATCATTAATGCATGACATGTATAGTCATGTTTGAATAAATTTCTTTGGGTTTGACCATATTGGCCTTTTCTCTGCTTGATATGAAAAGACTCATGTAATAGAAAAGATTAATATTGGTCTGTGTGAGGGTTTATCATAAATGAAAGGTAAATTGCTTGAGCAGTGTTTTACTTGCAACATGATTATCATTTGTGCAGTGCAAGCTCCTCATTTATGCACAGTGCTTGGCTGTGTCTGTGCAGATCTGCTTCATGACACATAATTAGATAATAACCGTTGGTGACAGCAGCTGTCTCAGTTTCTGCCTGTACCCAAAAAGCAAGCAATAGAGCTTTTCTAAATGAAAACAAAATAATTTCCTATATGTGTTATTACAGAATTAACTAGGGAAAGCATGATGTATTTGGTGAGGATTTGAATATTTGAGAACGTGTGTAAAAGGTCTTAAAGCAAGTAGGAGTGTGCTAAGATGTCTTTAGGAAGTCACCTGGAGTGAGAATTTTTGCTGAAGTCCTTCTATGTTGTGATGAAATGGAAGCAATTATTTGGAAAGTGTCAGCAAAACAGATGTATTATTCAGGGCTCCTGGTGGTGTGATACTGCTCCAGATGTGTTACACAAATACGGGTTGCTTGTTGAGCCGATTAATTAGTGATTTCCCTGGAAAGGAAGTTTAGTCCTTAGACTATGATAGGGTAAAAAGCATGATAACTGTTAGGTGCTTGATGTCTTGTATAGTAGCCTGAAAAGTCCCACCTGAAGTTGTAGGGTTGTAGGTGCTATTTTGGATTTGTCCAGTGTGCTATAACTCATGACCAGCCTGAGAGCAGTAGGTCCAGGCTGGGTAAACAAGGAAATGCCCTGTTCTGCTTCAGAGGGTTGGCCAATGAGCACTTTCACAAAGTGCTTTGCAGCAGGTGATGCAGATCCTCTCCATGCTGGACATCCAACAGGCCATGGAGGGCTCTCCATCTTGCACTCAGACACCAAATACATATCTGATAATTCTGCATATGTTTGAGGTAAGATTAGATAAAGCATGTAGGCACTTGTGTGGAGTGGCCACAATAGTGATAGGTAAGGGAGTGATACCTTTCTTGTGTACAAATTGATGTTGGAGGGTGTAAGAGGGTCCCAGCTGGGTGTCACATATAGTGAGGGGTGTACTTGATTGAGCCAATTACTTAAAATCAGCTAGGGTTTGTGGTGTTACGCTGGATGAGAGGAACTCAATTGTAACCGTATACACTGTTGATCCAAACACATTTTTTCCTGTGGGAAATTTGACAGAGTTAGTTCTATTCCTCTTCTATACTTGAAGTCTTAAAGTTTGAAGTGGTATAGTGAACTGAATGGTGGTAGATCCCCTCCATTCTGTTACTTAGTCATGGGAAGGAAACATCTTGAGAAATTCAATTGAAAAAGACCATTTTTATTGTTTTAGAAATGGTGTAATATTCCTTAGTGATCAAATAACATGGTTCAGCCAGGTGAAACAGTAAAAAAAAAGTTATCTTTGTGTTCCATTTCTGCTGTTTTATTATTGATCCAGTTGCCAGTGCATAGTAGGTCATGCTTCCCTTTTTCAAAGCTTGTTGTTTAAGCAGTTTGAGTTCCTAACAAGGAGATAAGCAAAACTTGTAGCACATACTGTGATTTAATAATTTGTCATGATTAGAGAATATCTTTAGAGTCATATCACTGAGGAAATTTTATTTAAAAAGGAGAGAAGGCCTGGTAGACCTGGGGAAAACAGTTCTATATTCAGGAGATTTGCAAAACAGCTGAGAGTCTGTCTCCAAATGTGATCCAAACTTCTCTAAATCCACAGGTTGTAGTTTCTGTTGTCAAACTTGACAAGGCACCTGGTATTTGCTCCAAACCTTTGGGGAGCATTGCTCTAAGCTTCATGTGGTTTGTGGCCTTCTGTGTACAAACCATAAGTTTGTGGCTTCATAAAAGTGTTTTCCCATCTTCTCTGCCTGTTTTGGGGTTTTTTTGGCTTCTGTTTTCAACTTCTTGACCATCTTCTCTGCCACCATGGTGAACCTCAAAGCCTGTGGTGTTACAAAAAAACCTCTAGAAAATAAATATTTTAGGCAAGGAAATAAATGCATCTTTTATGTCGGTGTTGAGTTATTTTAGAGGGAGTGAACTGAAAGAGCTGTTGTGGTCCTGACAAAATGCATTGATTGTAACTTACTCCTCTTTAATACTGCACTGTTACTGTACAGTCTTTTATGCTTTTCACAAAATTCTTAATCTGTACTTTGTAAATTGAGGTTGAACATCTATCCTTAACTGCATAGGAATATTTAGTGCATCTGTGTGTAGATATACCCAAAGGAGCTATGTCAGGCAGCTTGTGATATTGACAAATTCATATTTCTGGATTCTTGTATTTAAACTGTAAATATTTACAGCATTATTCTACTTATGAAATTCAATATTAAAGCTGTATTGAAATCACATATTAATTCAGATATGTTTTGAGAAAGGAAGTGTAGTTTGTAAAACTGAGACTCAATTGTGAAAACAATTATGCTAAGAATATCTTCTCACAGCTCACCTGTTGAGAGTTTCCTTCCATGGCTTTTGACATGAAGGGTACAGTCTTAACAGGCAGATATACTCTTATGTCTGTCTCTTCTGAATGAAGCAGTACTTGGAGCATTTTCCCTTTCACTGACTGCAAGGGAGGAAATAAATTCAAAGCAACACTCTTGGAAGAATGAAAAAAAAATGTATACAGAAAAAGTTATGGTCCTTTTTGAATTTTTTTCCCTGTCTTTCTGCTCCCTGTTGAGAGAAACTGGCTTCTGTTTTGTTTGTTTGAAGGATACTGAAAGTAACTCAAAAATGTTGCCATTCTCCTCCTTAATGGTATTTTGGTGTCTTCCTTGCTCTGAAATTTGAAAACCTCTTTCTGTAGGTCCTGTGTGTTTCACTGTGATGTGTCTGCAGCTGTGACCCAAGATCATGCTTAGATCTCTCTCTCCAAGCTGATAGGCATTTCTGGTGTGGCTGAACCACAGGGAACTCTGAGGGCGACTTCTTTCACAGAGCATGAATCTCGGGAGACTTGTGTGTACCTGTGTGTGTGTAATGGCAGAATGGTTTTGCATTTGCTGTGTTAATGTGACTTTAAAATGACACCAGTTTGTAATTCTTATGTTGACCCTTACGTAGAAAGTCAAGAGTGAGAGGTAATACCAGGTGACTGAAAACACTCAACAGCTGTTTTTTATCTTCTACGAATTTTGTACTACCTGAGTCAGATGAGACTTTGCAATGGTTTCTGAGATAGGAAGTTTTATTTTTTATTTTGCAGTTATTGATAGGTTGTTTTAATGAGGAAGGTTATTTAGCTCTTCTCATTATTCTTTCCTGTTGAAAGTAAGAAAAAAGGGTAACCAGAAAACAAAATAATTCAAGTCCTTTATTCCCCTCATAATGTTTCTAAACAGATAATTTTGAAATACATTAGTTGCCAAGGAAAATACATTTATCAATAGCCTTATTTCAATATATTTTTAGTGCTAAAATGATGAAACTGTATTATTTACAGATTAAATCTCATTGCTTGTGGATAATTTATGACTGTAAGCAACACAATAACAACTGCAGCACTTCTGTCATAAGAAATATATCTAGTATTATTTGCAAATACTTGTATTTTGTCGGGCTATGTAAACGTATATTCAAAGCTAACCATCCTGGGAATGGAGGAATGGAGTCAGGGAGTTCAACTCAAAAAATGCCTTCTCTGTTTTAAGCTGTATTTGCAAACTCTTAAGAGGAAAAGCTTGCTGACCCTCTTCATCTTCTTCTACCATCTCCTCCAGTATCAGACCTAATGAGGACCTTGTAGTTCAGTTAGAAGTTGCTCTCTTGAATGGAAAGGAAGTGCTGGAATTGCACCTCCTGAGGCATTGCTGCAGGGCAATATTCCATCATTGAGGACAGACAAACCCCTTTGCTCTCTGCCTGGAGAATGGCAGCACAAGGAGATTATAGTGGGAAAAGTCACGAAGCGTATTGCCAACAGCAGTATTTTCTACTACCTAATCTTAGAAAACTATTCTAAGCAGAATAGTTCATGAGCAGAAACAATTTTTCATGGCAGATTGAAAGTGTGGTAAAGTTCTTAGCTTATGGTAAATACAATGCTACGGCTGTTCGTTTGAAGGGAGAGAAACCATGGGCTCTGTCATATTGTCTCACAAGGATGTGGAGTACCATTTGACACAGTCACACAGATTGTTTCATTTTATCAGCAAATCCTAGTGCATTTGAAATATAATAATATAAATATAATATAAAGTAATTTAATAATAATATAATATAAAGTAATTTATATGTACACTTCTAAATAGTGACACATTTACCATATGGATATCATTTTGGGCTTTTAAGTTTTCATCCAATATATACCTCATGCTGCTATGTGTGTGTATGTGTATTTCTAATTTGTCATTAGATTCTATGGCTGAATCTAATTAATATTGTAAATAAAAGTTTTTTATTGCAAGATTTTAACTATATATATATAAAAATACTGCTTATAACTAATTTTAGGGGTTTGGGATTTTTTCTCCTTTAAAAAAATTAAAAACTGAAACAGATTAAGTTCTAATAAATAGTTCAATAGTTCAAATAGTATTTGTTATTCTGGGTGACAAAAATAAGAAGATATCTCAAAATATATTTTTGTTTATATATTTATAAATTGAGCTAATGGGATGAAAAAAATAGACAAATTCTATCATACCATTTCTTTCCTGAGTGAAATTTATCAAAGATTTCTTCAAACCCAGACCATTGCTTTAAGTTAAATTGTCACTGATATGCAGGATAACTTTGATTGCTTTGTATGTATTTACTTAAGCTGTGTTTGTTTTTAGGTTCACCAAAAATCTGTCACCTGACAAGATCAACCTGAGCACGTTAAAGGGGGAAGGTCAGCTGACCAATTTAGAGTTGGATCAAGAGGTACTCCAGAACATGCTGGATCTTCCAACATGGCTGGCTATAAACAAGGTGTTTTGTAATAAAGCATCCATTAGGGTGAGTGTTTTATTGTGCTGGAATAGTAATAAACCAAATCTTTTTTCTTTTCATTTTGTCTTTGTAAACTTTCAAGCAACTTTGTATTAGTAGGAGATTGTGATAAGTGCTTGATAAAATTTTAAAGAACAACCAAGATTTTATTAGCAATAATGTCTTCTTTATTTTTTGTTTCTTTTCATCTGGAAATAATGAAAATAAGAGTTAATTACTTTTAATTTTTTTTCTTCCTGAGTAGAATTCATTCCTGCATGTTTTGAAAATGTGGCAGAAGTAAAAGTTTATATTTGTCTGTGGTACTTAGTTTATAATAATTGTTTTGTGTGTGTTCTCTCTTCACTCCTCTTCATTTATCACTTTCCCTCTTGTTCTGTTCCTGTTTCCAAAAATACCTTTCAGAGTGCTTCTGATGTCTATGGCAAATACAGGAAACACAGTAAATCTAATAGATGCTGCATTTTTAGTCATTCTGGCTGCTAATAATTGAAACAATGAATATCAGCTGTATCACATTTTATGAATGTGGGATTAAGAAATGAAGTATGGCTTGTACTTGATTGAAGTTACAATTTGGTTAAACGTTAACAGCTCCTTAGTTTTTTAGTAGGGTTTATTTATGGTTTTTTTGGTGTTCTTTCTTTGATTTTTTTTTTCCCACTATGAGAGATTGTCCTGATTTTTCTAAATGCAATGAACTTGATGTTTTGTTGCAGGCATCCAATCAGTTGTAGGTCAACAAAGGAAATGTATCTTTTCTTTCCTTTTAAAGGAAATAATGTGTAAGGCAGTGATGCTTTTTCTGATGCTTGACAACCCACTGTTAGAGACTGATTCTGCTTTGTTCCTCTGTTTTTCTGCTCAGGGATAACTAAATTTTGAAGTTCAAAGTTTTTAACACCCAGTGTGTGCATAAAGTTACTATATAGTATGTTCAGATGAGCTTAATATTTTGAAAGTACTATTATGCTGAGTTCAGAAGTTCGAAATATAATTTGTATGCCTAAAACACGTTCTGTATGATTTATTTTACTGTATTTTTGAATATTTAATTTGCTTTAGAGTAGTGTCTTCTCTTGCAGATACCATGGACAAAATTGAAAACACATCCCATCTCTTTGGTGAGTTTTGAAATAAACTCTGAAATGTACTGTGTGTAGCAGAATCTATATCAAATATTTATATAGTTCTCTTGATGTGATTCTAGAAGTAACTGAAACATTAACAGGCCTTTACTAAGGGTCCTCTGGGTAGCAGCAGATCAAGGCAAAATGCCTTAATGTTTTCCTTGGTAGGTTTATTTTCTTAATCTGTGGCTTCAATGTAATCACTGTAGTGTTTGATCGTTAGCTTACTTCTGTTTTTAGTCTTTGCATGTTAATTTGGGTTTACCTGAAGGGTAGTTATTTGTCCAACCAACCCCTTTTAGAAGTTCCTGCCTTTCTTTTGGAGCTGTCTTTTCTGAGACTTTTCAGTTCTATGTCTGTACTTTACAAAGTGATCTCAGCTATAGCATGTTTGACACACATAGCATTTATAGGGTTTTTGTAACCACATAGGGTTCAGCCTGGATATAAATAGGGAGTAAAATGTGTAAATAGGACTCAACAACAATTAGAAGTCACATTAGTTCTTGCATTTGCTTTCCTTTGTTCTTTATTTTTAAATATACTAACAATTGTGGTAGCACCAGAAGTAATTTATTTGATGGCGAGTAAACTTTCTCAATTGCATTTGCATAAGAGTGAATATTCCTTTAGCTGTCATGTTTCCCAGTCTTGCAGTAAATGTGCTTGTAATTCCTACATTCTGAATCAGACTTGGGAAAGACATGTTGTTTTAAATTATTGATGCACTTGCTAGTGACCCAGTTGGAATGTATTTATGTCTGTACTGCTTCTTCCTGACACCCAGAACTTAAAGTCTGGTATTGCCAAGGTGGCATGATTCAACCTCTTGGCTGTGAAATGCAACTGCCAAATTAGGAAATGGGTTTAAGCTCTGCTATTCTTAAACATGGCACACTTTGACCTGTGGTAGCAAGGTGCTGTTTGCTTTGCTCCTGTTGAACTTACATTACCGTCCTTTGAGGCTAAGATAACTTTCAAAGTAACCTTTTTTACATAAAGGTGTCCTTGAACAAGTGCATTAAATATGTAACATAAGTTCACTATTCAATGCTAGATTGTACAACAGCCTTTTTGATTTCTAAAGGAAAGTGAATTCAGTGGCCCAAGTGCTGAACCTTAGCCCTTCATTACATCACTGAGCTCCTGGTATTTTGGCAGGGACGGGAGAGGGGATATTTTTGCTCCTGAGGCTTGAATTAAGTTGAAATAGCATCCTCTTTTAGCACAGCTTACTGGATAACTAGAGCCCACTTGTCTAACCAAAGGGACTTTCACTGTGCTGAGTTGTCCTTTGTGAGAATCAGTCTGTTGACATAGTGACACATACTGTTTGTGCATGACCCAGTTCTGGTTTTATATGATAAATAGGATAGTTTTGAGGAGTGATTTTGGGCCCCAAGCCCATCTGTAGCAGTTTTTACTCTATCCAAGTACAGAAGTTGCCAGTGAGAAAAGACATAGATCTGCATCCAGGCATTCTTCATTACCTCTTTTTTATACTGTGCAATCGCCTTGAATCTGTGTCCTACTGTTCTGTGCAGTAGTCATATAGTAAATAGAATTTTTAAAAGAGTGGTCAAACATCCAAAACTGTTAGGGTAAGTAGGAGAAATCTTGGCTTCCCCCCACCATCCTTAAGCCAAGGGATTGGGTTTTTCTTGGTTTTTTTTCTCTGTTGTTTTCAAGGCAAGATATTATTGAGACAGCTAAAAAAATAATTTTAATATGTCCAAATCTACTGTTAGCAGCTATTGCTTCCCTTTAAGCATCAAAATACTTGATGCTTAAAGTGAAGTATAAATAAATCCAGACTAGGCAGTTCATTTGTTGTAGACAGGTTTTCTTGGATAAGAGTACCACAGAAAAATGTTGTACAGATTATGACAACAAGCATGATTAACACAATATCATAACAATCTAGTGGCTAAGGCAGGTTGAATAATGAAAAATCTATAATTGAGGACAAAGGGGTTTTTGGTGTTTGTCTGACCTAAGAGCATAAATGAGGGAATTCAGAAGGGGTGATAGAAAGTTATAATTAGACAGGGAAAAAATCTTAACTGCTGTGCTTTGAATCAGCTTGCATTAAATATTTCATTAAAAGAAAAGCCATATAGAAAGAAAATTCAGATAACTACACATTAAAGCATGTCCATTTTGAAATGTGATTTTTGAAAATGTATGTTTTGGATAAATGTCAGGGATCAAGAATTTCATTATACAATATTTGACTGGGGATGTGTGTTAGAACCCACAAAAAAAAAGTTAAGAAAAGATCATTCTAGTCCGTTACAAAAGTTTGTGTAAAAATTGACATGGTAGGAAATGTCTTATGTATATTTCAGAAAAAGTTCTCAAGTTCCTTATATGTCATCTATTTACTTTGTTAGCTCTAAGGTCTCCAATGTTTTTTTTGCTTTGTTTTGTTTTTCAAGTCCTTGGATAAAGTTGTAATGGAAATGAGCACATGTGAAGAGCCACGTGCCCCTAACGGACCCTCTCCTATAGCAACTGCATCCGGGCAGAGGTCAGTGATGGTACTTACATGTAATTGGTCAAAAAAAGGTTTGGTATTGTATAAAACAGATTGACTGCAAAATTTCAGAAGTATATAGGGTTGCAGCCTGCCATTCCCATCTCCTCCAAAATTTTATTTCATTGCTTGTATGTGAAGTAGTGTAGTGGAAATGGAGCTATCCAGACCCAAGCCTTGAGAAAAGATGTGAACTAGATCTAGAGCTTGCAAGGTAAATTTCATAGAGGTGCAGCTGCTATGTCAGATATTTACTGAGTTTAATTGATACTAAGTTTTTTAAAAATGAATGATATCTTGCCTTCCTCCATTTGGGAAAATACATATAATGTTTATGTGGGTTTTAAAAATTTTTCTTTTTTATTTGTTTTGTCTAAAGAGTTTTAAGGGTTGTTTGTTAGTGCAGTATTTTAAAGTTATATTTCCTTAATTGTATCAGCCGATTCTTACTGAGAGATTTCATGTACACTGTGTAGCCCAAAACTTAAGCAATTTGGTGGGTCAACACAACATTACATTAGTGATTTTTTTCTCTCTACACCCCAGTAATTTCTTTACATGGAACTCAAAACATTTTTCCATGGTCATAGGGACCTATATACAGAGAAATAAATTTGATGATACAATATTTTTTCTTGTAGTAACATCTATACAATGTGTAGAGGTAGTCTATGGGCCTCTGTGTCTCCTAAAGCATACCTTGAAAACCACAGCCATAGAGACTTTGTGTAGAATGAAATTTGATAAAGGAAAAGGAATGACAAACCACACAAGTTTTGTTTTTTTTAAATAAGCAGAAAAAAACCCTAGAAAACAAAAGGATAGAATTTTTTAGATGTTAAAATAATATTTAATGATCAATTTTCCATACACTAATTTAAAACATTCAAAACTTATAAAATTTTTATTTAAAAATTATTTGCAACAGCCTAATCTTTTTTAATACTGGAATGGATGTTTATTTGCTGTAGAAGTGTAACCACCATTTAGGATGCCTTTCTTCATAGAATCAAATAATGCAAATACTTTATACTCTTTTGAATATCTGAAAGTTATTATTTTTAATGGACAAAATAATTTGGCTTATAGACATAAATACTAACTGGACTGGAATTGTCAAGTAATTAATTTAACATGAATTACTCCTTATGTATGCATAAAGAAGAATAAGCTTTCTGCATAACGATGTAGACTGCTTTTTCTATATATTTATAATACATACATCTTTGTAATTGAACATCAAAAGATTGTATTAACTGTTATACTTTGTGTAGATTTATTTTAGTCAAATATAAGCTCTTTAATTATGTAGAGATGAAGATCACAGAGTGAAAATTATTGTAAACTAGATCAAGTATATTGAGCAAAAGTTGCTAACTGTAGAATATGTTAGTAACTTCATTTATTTTAACATCTGTTTAATTTTGTGCCCTTTCACTTGGTTTATATTTAATATGTTGGCATTTCACTTTTTAGTGAATATGGCTTTGCTGAAAAAGTGGTAGAAGGCATTTCAGTTTCTGTGAACTCCATTATAATACGGATTGGTGCAAAAGCCTTTAATGCTTCATTTGAACTTTCCCAGCTGAGAATATACAGTGTAAATGCAAACTGGGAACATGCTGACCTTAGATTTACCAGAATACAAGAAGCTCAACGTGGAGAGGTAAATAATACCTTTTACTTACTTTTTTCCCTTGTTTTTGTGGTAAAGGAAGAAGTAGAACTGCAACCTTTCACAGGGTAGAGAACATACCATTACTGGAAATGGAGACATTCTGTGCTCAGTAATTTCAGTTGTCCTTTGGGAGCACAAATACGTAAAAATGGTGGATGTGAGTCAGATCAAATGGCCAATGTGGATGCTTAGGCAAGAACGAAGACCAGAGCAGGCAGGTGTATGGTTTCCCTCCTACATTCTCCAAGTGAATGACTATTCTAAAATGCAAACTGAGCCAGACTTTAAGAGTGCTGAAAGAACAAAGAACGATGTATTAAATATGGAAGGATAAGAGGTTGTGCTGGTTTTGTTGTTGTTGTTATTAGTAGTAGTAATAATAATAGCAACAACAACAACAGGAATTATATTTTAAAAGTTTTAACTAGTTATTTGTTTGCTTGTGAGGGTTTGCCTGATAAGAATTTTTCTTTCTTTTAATAAAGCAATTTAAAATGAAATTTAGTCAAGTCCTTCTGCAATTATTTTCTTGGAATACCTAAATCATATGTATATATAACAAAGTAATAGCAGTAAAGTGTACATGTTTCTACTGTCCCAAAGAATAGCACATGGAAGTGCTAGTTTGATGTACACTGTTCATTTGCCTTCTCCCAGCTAAACAAAGTTAAATGTATGCTGAGTGCAAGGTTGATTCTAAAGATTGTATTCAAGGAGACTTGTTTTAGCATCATACATCTGGCCAGCTTACTCCAGAGTTAAGGAGTCTGGCAGTTGATTTTTATGTCAGGAAAGAAACCCCAGGAGAATATCAGTTAAAAATACCACATAAGTAAGAAGTTGAAAACTATTTTTATGATAGTTTTTCTTTTCTACAGCTTATCTGTATGCTTATGCTCCCATGTTAATGAAGTCTGATGGGAAGAATTAAAGTTTGACTAGATGGAGTTTTGTATTGGCAGATTTTTTGGTTTCTAGGAACAATTAGATTCTGAGCAGTTGACCTGTATACAACAGAGCTTTCCTTGGGAGAGTTTTCCTTTTTAGTGCAATTAACACTAGAAACAAATTTCCAGATATTGCAGTGAATTATTTGTTAGCAGCAAATTGTATGAAAAGGTGAAAAACCAAAACCAATGCTGTACTTTGAAGATAACATGTGCTGAATCATATATTTAGAGCATAATCATTTAGCTTTGCACTGTAGCTACATTGCTAATACAATAAGGAATCTCCTTAGAATACTTTTAGAAGCTTTTGATCACACTGCGTCTTCTGTATGAGGAGATATGTGCTCTGCTTTTCTGCAAAAAGTGTTTCAGGATGCTTTGCACTGTACTTTCCATCTTGCTCACTTTACGGAATGTACCTCCTTTCCAGACACACTGGATATGTTTTACTTAAGTCTCTGTGTATGTTCTCAGGACATAGGCTGTAAGATTTTCAAATTGACAAGAGGAGAATGACACATGAAGAATAAGTCAGATACCAAAAAAATTCTTCTGTCTTGCTCTTTACTCATGGCTGATCCTTGTTTCTTCAGAGAGTAATCATAGAATCACAGAATAATTAAGGTGGGAAAAGACCTGCAAGATCATTGAGTACAACTTTTGACCAAATGTCACCATGCCCAGCAAACCATAGCTCTAAGTGCTGTGTCCAGTCATTTCTTGAAATTCTCCAGGGATGGTGACTCAACACTGCCCTAGGCAGCCCATTCCAATGCTTATCCACCCTTCTAGTAAATAAATTCTTCCTCATGTCCCTACTTTAACCTCCTCTGGTGCAGCTTGAGGCCATTTCCTCTTGTTCTGTTGCTAGTCTTGTCTCCTGCCTGGGAGAAGAGACCAACCCCCATCTTTGTGCAATCTCCCCTCAGGCAGTTGCAGAGAGCAGTAAGGTCACTTCTGAGCCTCCTTTTCTCCAGGCTAAACATACCTATCTCCCTCAGATGCTCCTCATAAGACTTGTGCTCCAGACCCTTCACCTTCTCTGGACATGCTCCAGCCACCTCCATGTCTGTGCTGAAGTGAGGGGCCGAGAACTGAGCAGTCACTCTGCCCCCAGCCTGCGGCACTGCCTGCAGTTGTTGTAACCCAAGTGCAGGACCTGGCACCTGGCCTTGTTGAACATCATAAAATTGCCCTTGGCCCATCAATCCAAACTGTCCAGATCCCTCTTCAGTGCCTTCCTACCCTCCAGCTGATCAATACTCTCTCAGCTTAGTGTTGTCTGCGAACTTTCTGAGGGGACTTGATCCCATCATCCAAATCATGTAGGAAGGAATTCTAGGTAAAGAATTACTGTTTTTCCCTATTGATGTCCTGTTCATTTGATGTTTTCCATGATGCTCCTATTGGACAGTCACTGATTTTTCTGTATTTGATTTTCAGCATCCAGCTGTACTTGATGCTCTTTTGTCATTGTTATTCTAACATTTGCTTGCTGTGTCTTCTAGAAATCTATGTAGTAGATTCAGAGCTTGTGGAGTCTGCATGCTCAGTGTTTAACTTTCTCTTATAATTGAGATAAAACACTCCAAAAAAACCTCTCCTATCCTGTAGCTTTGCTTCCCTCCTTGCTCTTTCCTTATTTAACATTTTGAAACTAAACTACACAATATTTTTTTCCTCTCCTAAAAGCAGCTTAGTATGCAATAACTATGACCTTTATTTTTTTTTGAATATTTTAAATGCTTCTTGTTACCTCAGCCTGATTGGAAGTAGCTTAATATTTCTGTGACAAGCAGGGTGAGGGCTTCATGACACCTTTAGGTGGAATAACAAATGAGTTGTATTTGTTCTTGTCTGTATAGCTCCTGTGAGTTTTTGTGTACATATGTACAGATGTATACATACACATGCACAGGATTAGGTCCAAATAACTGTCATATTGCATCAAGGTGTTTTTCTCTTTTTTTCTGTCTTTAAAGGTTTTGACTTTTAAAGAAATCAACTGGCAGATGATCAGAATAGAAGCTGATGCAATCCAGAGTTCTAAGCATGAAATAATGAGTGCTCCAGTTCGACTGATTACTAACCAATCAAAAATTAGGGTCACACTTAAAAGAAGGGTAAACTTGAAAATTTGAAGTCTTATTTTATTTTTAAGTTTGTAACTCATGCTTTTAATGCATACATGTGCATAGTAATGGTTTTAAATTTAGGCCATATGAATGTAGAATTCCCTGAGCTACATTTATAATAACATGTAACTGGAAAGACTGTAGAATTTACAAGAAATGCTACAGGCAGATTTTGAAAATAAAGACTTTATATAGGTCCCATTAATAAGACAGTTTGATCTGCAGAGTTTTGTTTATGATGATGCTCATTGTTTTATCTCTCTAGATTCTTGTAATATTTACTTTATTTACATTTAGAGAAATGCAGCAGTTTAATATCTGATGCATGCCAAATACATAGAGTGAAGCATAAATATACTGTGTCTTAGGTACTTCTTACTTACTAAGAGGAATCAAATTTAAAATAAAAAATGTTTGTTATTGCTTTTTGCACTAAGCTTTTCTTTATCCCATGTATTTAATATAAGAAATAGAAGTACTTAGTTCAACTTCTTTAAATTTTTATTTTACAGTTAAAAGACTGTAATGTTGTGGCATCCAAACTGGTTCTGATTCTGGATGATTTGCTGTGGGTTTTGACTGATTCCCAATTGAAAGCCATGGTGCAGTATGCCAAATCTCTTAGTGAAGCCATAGAGAAATCAGCAGAACAGAGGAAAAGCCTGGCTTCTGAAACAGCCCAGGTATGAGAATTGATTGTCTCACTATATCATTATCAGGTGTTCTACAGCACAACACAGTGTGGTTAGTTGTGTTAATTTGTTTTAGAGAATGTTCAGTTACTCATTTTCATTCAGCTGTATATCTTAAATTACACTGGGAATTAATCATAGTTTAAAATGGTCTTTATTTTGCAAGATTTTGTGTACTGATGTTAACTGCAGAAAATAAAAGTAATTATATTTCTTTATTCATGTGCAGTGTTTAGACTTTTGTATTTACTTAACTTTTTATTGACTGTTCAGTAAATTTTTTCTCCAAATATTTTATGGTTATGAATTTAAATAATTAAGACACATTAAAGTAACCTTAATGTGTGGGTAGATATGCTTACTATAATGATTTAAAGTGCTTGTCCAGCTTGTTCTCATAGTACTGAAAAATTAGCTTTTATTAGGAGTTTATCCTCATGCAGCTCTTGTTGGAATATATAGTGAAAACCAAGTCTACTTTAAATATATTTCTGCTGGCATATCTGTGCTGTTGATGCTGCATGTAAATTTTGGTATTCTTCAGCACATAGTGCACGCTAGACCAACAGGGCTTTGTGAGTGTAGAGGGGAGGCACCTCTTCTTGTCTGTGAAGAAGCAGGATAAGTACACTTATAGAAGATAAGTGCTATAAAATAAAACATGATTGGCTTTACCCTAAGATATTCTCTACAACTGACTGTACTCAGTAATCAATGTACTGTAACAGAGAGTTCAGTGAGTTCAGTTCTTTTGCTGGCCCTGATGCCTTATGCTGTGATGTGAAGATTTAGCAATAGCATGGTTACCTGCTCTTGAGCAGGGAGGTTCTGATTCTTCAGTGCCCTGTACTTGCATCTCACCTGTTCTCTGACACTGGCACTGACTCATGCTCAACCCTATCATGATGTAGCTTGAGGAACTAAATAAGCAGAAAGGACCCCACTGTTAGTTCCCTGAACAGCTTGCAACAAAAGTTAGAAAAATACTAGTTCTGTGAGTGACTGGGGTGTAAGGAAGTGGGAGGAGGAATAAGGAGAATGGGGGGTGCCCTGGCAGTGCAGTACAGTGCACACATCTATTAACTCAGCTTTATTCTAAAAGAGTACACTTAAATCTCAGTAATGATCCAAGGGGGAATGCATATAATGCAGATTTTTCCTTGTTTCAAATGCCTGTTTTGTGTAAAGAGACATGCTTGAAAGAGAAACGATAAACATTATAAATTTATGTGATGGACTAAATATTTTTTCAGATCTCTGCCCCTGCACCCAGCTCCCAGCAAGTGAAAGCTCACCAGACAACAGCAGCACCTGATCAAAACGATGCAATAGTAAAATTATTTAATGATTTTGATGTTAAGGAAACTTCTTATCACTTAGTAATTTCCCACTTGGACCTACATATATGTGATGATATCCATTCTAAAGAAAGAGGTACTTTTTGTTTTTTTAAGTTTCATGTCTGTGAATCATAATCATCTTCAGGGTAGATATTTTGAGGAATACAATAATAAGAAAATAAGAATACAATAAAGTCAAGAGACGTTAATTTAGAGGAATAGGTAGAATTGTCTCCAGTGTCTATGGACTCATGTAAAGCTATTTAGGTAGCTCTGTTAGGACAGCATCTCATTAATAAATGTAATTATTTTAGAATCAGTGCAAAACCTAAGAGTGCTGGTAGCTTCTCTACTTTTTCTGTCTTCTAGGAACATATTCTATCAGTCTGATTGTTACTGCTGGGTTTTTTTCTTTTATAAGTTAACTGGGTTATGAAGAATGCAGTGGCAACATTTTTGTGGCTTGAAGGGATCGCTATACAAACTGTTTCTTTAATACTCCTACAAATGCAAACTAATAAAAGAGCAGTCCTCTTTCTGTTACTAATTTAGACAATTTGATATGGTCTGCAGCACATGGAAAGAAGGGAACAAGTGTCCTGTGACCTTAAAATTTTGTGTGTAAATCTTGAACTGCTTCTTTTTAACAAAAGCCTATTGCATGTAGTTACATTTAGAATCAGGAAAAAGAAGAAGACAAATAAGGACATTTGTTCATGCCTTTCAAAAGTGATCATATGGAAATATACAAGGTCTACTATAATACTAGTCACTGAAAAATTTATGGAAGCATACAAGGTCTGCTGAAGAAGAATATGAAAAACTTAGAGTTTAACAAAAATGCATTTCCTTGGTTAGGGAAGACACTTTCAGAACAGCAGAGCATCAGGTTCACTGGCTAGAGATGTATTTCTTTACATGCAGTGTATCTACGTTGTATCCTAGTGAGATCTTTTTATTGGTCCTTTATTTTTGGCCATGGAGTTTAAATTCAACAGCTGAAAAAGTCAGAAGACAAGAGTCTCAGAAGACCCCTTCACTGCAATATTTGTCAAATAAAATCATATTATGTAGTATTCTTGAAAGTAAATGTTGACTTCAAAGACTGATCATAATCATATATTCAGTGTAAAAAGTTTTGTTTCAGAAAAACTGCAGTAATGTGTTTTCAAGATGTTGTCTTTTTAGTAGCATTGAAAACAGCACACAATCTGTAAGTAATGACTGAGTACAGAATTCTGCAAGCTGATCTTTAGAAACCAGTGAAGACTATCTAAATGAAAATTTTGAGGGAAGATAATGAAGTTGTAATGAGAGACAGTAAAGGGAAGAAAGTAGTGTTAGGTGTTTAAAGGATTGCACCAGCATGAGAGCTAACATGCTAAATGCAATGTCTACAGGGCCAAACATTGTTTTGTTTTACAGACCCAAACAGACGTGTTACAGGAGGGGCCATGCAGCTTTCCTTCAGCTATTTAACAGTGGACTATTATCCATTTCACAAAGCAGGTATGAAAGTAAGCATTTTATTAATTACCTGTGACTGTCTTGTTTGAAAGCTAAAAAAAATTGTGTGTACATATATACAGCTTGGATAATTGTGCTCAAACCATTTGAAAATGCACCTTTTTACTTCCTTCTAGGTGTAAAAACAAACAACAAAAGCAACAATCTGGGAACCAATTGAATTTCTGTGAATGAGCTGTTTTAGTCCAAATGCTTTTCACTGTTTTGTTTGGTCAACAAAACAATGTTTACACATTTCTGACATGAAGAGAATTTTGTGTTGACAGAGGAAGGCAGTATTGCATATTGAAAATTCAGTAATTTGATAGTAACATGAATCAATCTGTTAGATTTTTTCATGTATAGAAAACTATCATTTTATGTCCATTTCCAACCAGTGTTTTGCTTTTTACATTATTTTGCTGAACAAGAATCTCAGTGTGTAGAGGTTCAATTGGGTAGCCTTTTGTTAAGAAATGTACTAAAAAAATGTTAGCAATTTCCGAAGTGTTTCTTACAAATAATACATTTCTCACTAATAATTTCTAGTAGAAATCTAAACAATTTAAAAGAAAATACATTACAAAGCATGCAACAACAAAACAGGGTGTGATCATCTTCCTAATCAGATGGTTTGGAGCAGAAATCCACAACATCATCATTCATATTAGTCTGTCCTCTACTCCAAGCCTGTAAATAGTCAGTTGACTGGTGATCCATCCCAATGCTGAGCTCCATCTGTTCCCACTGGTTTTGTCCTGCATGCCATCTTGTGCTCCCTAAAAGCCCGTGTTCATCCCCTGCAGCGTTTCAGTCGTATGTGCTCTTGCCACGTGTCTATGATCCTAATGAGATCACAGCCATGCAACTGCATACAGGAGTGTGGTTGCCTTGCTCCCACATGATGCTGCATGTGTTCATGTTCTTCAGAGAGGCAGTTGCCCAAACCGGCTTCCCAGAAGGCATTAGGGCTTTCCCTATGGTGTTGCCAACAAAGTCCTGTAGGTCCTTCAGAGTCTGTGTGCATCTGCCCATGTTGCTAGCCCTGTTTTGAAGAATCCCAATATCATGGGCTTTTGTTCCCTTTCTGTTTTTTCTCCTGTTCCTTTATCTTCTTACCTAGCTATAAAACTGATAATAACTTGTCAAAGATAACTGTGAAGAAGGGTGGGGAAAAATGTCATCTCTTGTGATAGGTTCCAGCCTAAAAGTGTATTTAATACTGCAATATTTGCATTTAGACTTAAAATCACTTTTTTTCCCCCAAAATAATTTTCCTATTTTAATAGCAAACATATTTGCTTATCCCCAGTATAAGTATCCAAAAACTCATTAAGTCCCAAATACAGTAAATTTTCACATGGTAGTATTTAAACAGTGATGTACCAACTGATAGAAGTTATTTGTTATTGCATCCTTATTATTGAACAGGTTAGTAGAATGTCTTTACAGGGACTACTTGATACTTGAAGATATCACTTCCTTTCAGAAGTTTGAGTACTTGGCCAACAGAAACATGTTGGAATTGAAAGCAAGAACAAGAGAATTTCCAGTGGGATTGATTTTTAAGGCTGTGTGTACTGCAGCACTTCTTGAACTTACCTTGTTGTTTGTGTGCCATAAAGGTGCTAGAGAACCAAGACAAAAAGAATACATTTCTGGAAAGGGACCAGGAACTTCTTAGGACACAGTTCTGGCAGGAAAGATAAGCTTGGAAAAAGTGAGCATGAGAACATCGTTCTGTTACTTGCTCTCACTTTTTTTTTTCAATTGAACATTTTTTTGCATGTTCTCACATATGACATTAATGTGTCGTAAGATTTCTCTGAACTGAAAATACTCAATGATGTTTTGAGTGTTAGTGGTGTTATAAGGCAGCTGGCAATGCTATATTCTGAGTGATTTCGTGAAGTGCTGAGATTTGGTTTATAGAATATAACTTCTGTTTTAACGTCTGGTATGACTGCTCTTGTTCTATAATTACAGCATGCAATGAGCTTATAGTTTGAAAAATACTTGTGAAATAGTGGAAAGTTGTTATGTTGTTAAAATCAAAATTTCAAATGAGCTAATATTTTCCCCATTTCTCTTATTTGCAGGAGACAGCTGTGATCACTGGATGCATTATAGTGATGCCACTAAAATCAGAAGTGGATGGGCCAAAGAATTATTAAATGAATTCAAAAGCAATGTTGAATTGCTTAAGCAGGCTGTGAAGGATCAAGTAGTAGATTCTCCTCCCAAATCACCACCTGCTGTATCTCCTCAGAACCTACAAACAGGTATTTTGTTTACATCACTAATTCTCTACTTCCATGAAATATTAAAACTATGAAAAAAAAAAAGACTTCTTTTTAATGATTCCATCACTATTCTTTCTTACAGGCAAGGAACAGATACCAAAAGGAACATCTAGGGCTTCCTCTGTAACTTCCCAACAACCAAAGGGCAAACTGATGTCTAGTCCTATTGTGGTTAGACTTGCAGATTTTGATATATATCAGGTACATTTCTTTAAGTTAGTAAAACTGGGGCAGCTCCACCCTTGACTGTTTTGTAACTGTGGTTTTTAAGGGACAGTATGAAGCCCATTGAAATTAATGAGACTTTCCATTCATTATTGCAGTAGACCTTTATGGACCTGCTTTTGCTTTTTTAAAATTGTGATCCTATCACAATTATGTGTTGGGTCTAAGTTCTGTTGTTCTCCAAATTATGAATTTGGAATTGAAATTTAATCTTTTCATTGTACTATCTTCTGTGCCCAGTATTTTAATATTTTTTTAATATCGTGCTTTTCTTATTGTTATATTTTTGAAAGTATGTTCAAAACTATTAAGAGGTTTTATTAAGTTGTAAAATCTTTTTCCAGCCACTCCTCCTCCAATGATATTTTGAGCAGACACTTACCATTTCCATCGCCCTCCCCTTTGTTAGAATGAGTAGTTTTAGTTGCTGGTTGTTGTCCAGATTGACTGTTCTGAGCCAAGTGAAATAGAGGAGTGTGTCTCCATTAGGCAGAATGGTAGTGATATGGAAGGATTTACTCTAAGTTTCAGGTCCTAACAAAAATGTTGAGTGTGTGTCATTGTGATTTCTGCTTGCTCTTTTTCCAATTTCCAACACTTTTCTGCCATATTGCTTCTGGTGTTGTGGGATATTGCAGATTGTTGCTAGGAGCATTCATCTAGATCTGATGTGGTTTTGTACTATTGTTTTGTATTGTTCGTGTTTCCATTTGCCTTCTGCTCTTGTCTCCTCCTCTCTTCACAAACACATTTTCAGTTTTTAAATTGTCATTATTTCTATGCAATTTCCTAAAAGCTGTTTTTCTAAATAGATAATTTTACTTGAATTTTTGTGTCTGTTAATGTAGATATGTTTGCCTTTTGAAAACAGCTGCACAAAGGGAAGCAGGCTTATAAAAGTCATGTATTCATTCTTTTCAGTGACATTCTAGTAGTGTCATCATATATTCAATATTAATACATTAGGTAATTTCAGACTAGCAGTTTGACTTACTGTTGAATGGAAAAACTTTGTTTTGGCAATATACTTTTTAAACTAGGTCACATTCAATGAAATTTAAGGTCAAATATATATCAAATGTTGATTTCATAATTTACATTGTAAGGAAACAGAAATGAAGATTAGTGTTCCATAGCATCTTGAGTCTCCTGTGAAGCATATTCATATGAAATGCAAGCTTATCTAAGAATACACATCTCTGCCAGGTGCAAGCTGAACACCTTGCTTCACACACAGTTTGAAAGTTGGTCTGTGTATTGGAATTTATTCTTATGACAATACAGGAACTAACTAACGTGTGTAATAAACTTATCTAGCTTATCTATCCCTTATCTAGACTGTATGGAAATACACTCCATCCAGGCATAAATTCTTAAACAGGAGCTGTAGTATTTGCAATAAAAAATAAGATCATTCTAGGCTTCTGCTGAACACCTTTGAAAGTGACCTGCTGCCTCTTGCCTCATACAAAGGAAGGGGTGCTGGTACCTTTAAGACTATTTTCTCTTCTATGCGAGTAATTTCTGCTTCTAGGCAGTAAAGTGTTTGTCGCTGTCAGCACTTTGTGTTGTGTTGTTTGGGGGCTTACACCCAAGGGCAGTGGAATGTTACCTTACTAGGGATTGTTCCATGCAACTACAAATGCTTAATCATTCATAAAAATGTAATGTGTTAATGAAATAATCTTTTATCATTTACAGGTTTCAACAGCAGACCAGTGTCGTTCTTCCCCTAAAGCTCTGATCTCTTGCAATAAAAAGTCACTTTATCTTCCACCAGAAATGCCAGCTATTCATATTGAATTCACTGAATATTACTACCCAGATGGGAAAGACTTCCCTAGTAAGTTTTTTTTATTTTTACTGATGCTTAAATTTTGTGTGTTACTTTCACCTTTGTGAAGCTTAAAGCTTGAAATAGGTAATGGCTTTCTAAAATGGATAGAGTACAAGACTGCTCCATTTCCACAGTGCTTGCTCCTGGCAAACTCCTATTAATACTGTTTTTTATAAACATGGTTGTTCAGTCTGAAATCACTTGCAGCATTTTTACTGGCACGTGAATTATTCATTCTCCACATCCACATATTGTTTCTGCAATTTCACTGCCTGACTACAAGAAAGGACTCCAACACTTGCAACAATACCTAAAATGCAATGAAGAGCTGCTGGAGTTATTTGTAGGAATGTGTTTTGTGGCTGGCCTTGTTTTATATACAGAAATGTTAGTGGATTACTTGGGGATGAAACTTGAGGACAGCAAATTTCCATGGTCTTCCCTTTCCTCTGTAATTAGAATATTCTCCCAATTTCTTCAGATTTAATTATATTCTTAGTTTTTTTACACTCAAAAATTCAGTTACTTTATTGGAGTGAGAGAAAGAAGCATCACTTCAGGTATCCCCTAACAATTAATTCTTTGTTGAGACTGAAGGACTGGGTTTCTGTTCTTTCTCTGCTGAAATGTACTGGTGAAAATGTAAGTTTGCAATAATTTAAAAACCAGAAAACCCAACCCATAAACATTTTACTTATTCTCATGGTTTCATTTTCTTTTCTCTTTTAGTTCCATGTCCAAATCTGTATGGCCAGCTGAATGCTTTACAATTCACTCTGGATCAGAGAAGTATTCTTTGGCTAAACCAGTTTGTGTTGGATTTGAAACAGAGTCTTATTCAGTTCATGGCCATGTACAAGTTAAATGACAATTCAAAATCAGATGAACATGTTGATGTGAGAGTGGATGGACTAATGTTAAAGGTATGCTGTCATTGAGTAAGGGTTTTGTGGTTCCTTGGAAGACTACTTCTTTTATCCTCTTACAAATACCTAAATGAATGAAAACACGCTCTGCAGAATATGGTTGTTTGAAGACAGCTTGTTTCCTGTACTCCTTCATGTCCTGGTATTTTGGTTTGGGTATTTCGGTTTTGTATTGAAGACCTGAGTGGGAATACTAACAAATTATTTCTCTTTGGTTGACATAGCAGACCTAAAAAAAAAAAATTGAGCACTAAAGTAAAACAAGAAGTGAAAAATTAATATTTGTATTCTATATTAATGCAAGGGCCTTCCCTTGTTTCTGTGGTTGTATTATATGAAAGCTCTTTTGTCTTGCTGGTGAATGCCCTAAAGAAAGCAGTTCATCTGTAGGTCTATTTCATTCTCCAAAACCCATTCTCACCATTTTCTGTTTCATGCTGGCTGTTGCTGTAATTCAGGTACATATGAGTTCTCTGTATGCTTATTCCAGAGGATTAATGCTTCTTAATGCAGCTGAACATCAGATTTTTGCTTCCCTTGTCTTCTTCTTTGTAAGAAAAAAAGATTATTGAGCAGATAAATTTCTCATCCATTCCCTGTTTGTATTGGGCATTGCATTGTATGGTTTCCAAGTTTCAGAGATGAGCAAAGTGAGTCTTTTCAGTGGTGCCCACAGGAGAGGTTTCAAGGGTTCTAAAATGTCAGCATATGGAGAGATGGTTATCTTTCTAAGCTCTTGTTACATTCTTAATGGAACTTTACATGGACATAGTTTGTACTGAATAGAAACAGTTATTAAGAGCAAACAACTGGAAATCTGCAAATATAGATTGATCTGATATTGAATTAATAGATGTGAATAGCCTACTAATCTATGAGAGGATAAAAGTATTCTTACATCCCTCAAACCTTGATTTATATTAATTATGTCATCCCTGTATTAACAGCATTATTTTTATTCTAGCAAATGATGAATTGATGTTTACATATCGTATAGTTAATTATTTTATTTAGTTATTTTCTCTGAGTCTGTGTATTTAAATGAAGAAGTTCATAACTCTCTTCTTTGTGTCTTTAGGGATGATTTTTTACTCCTACTTTCTAGATTCAGAATGGAGATAATTGTGATAGAAGGCAGGGTCACTGATATTAGCAAAACTAGAGTGGCCAATGTTCATGTTGACAATTTAAGATTCAGGATTTGGCATAAAATAAGTTTACTTTAAAATGTACACTAAAAATACACAAGTTAAATACAGTGTGCTGAACTATTTGTTGTTCTTTAGTAGTTGAGGTATATTATTATTTTCCTGATGAAAGAAATGTATTATGATTATCAGATAATTGTCAGTGTTAAGAATATTAGCTGCATTGGCACATCTAACTGCTTGTATCTTAACAAAGAAATAAAACACTGTTGTACTCGGTATGGTGAAAAACCCTATCTGACACACCAGATTGAACTCCAAATTATAATTCTCTGTTTTTCAACAACGTAAATTTTGGAAACACTTTAAGAAACCTTCTACCAAGCTGCTTGAGTTAAGGAAATGAGCTACTTCAGCCTAATATAGCTGAACTAAATTTAAGACCTTCAGATAAGAAAAGCCTGAGACCCTTATGTTTTTGTACAAATATTGATGCCACAGCATCCTTTTAAAAATGAGAGAGAACATACATCTAGTCTGTGAGCCCAACTTATCCCTGTTCTGTTTCACTGTACTTGATTTCTCATAAAACTATAATTATATTCCTTTGTATCAACTGTCATGGCAATTATTTTACTTCTTTAATTGTATACCTTCTTAACCTACATATTTTTAACTTGAAAAAATGTATGTCTCCCTTACAGATCATCATCCCATTTGAAAACAAACCTGAAATTCATAAAGATCAACCTCGTGCACTTTCCATTCAAAGTTCAGAGATGATTGCTACAAATACCAGATGTTCACCAAACTGCAGACACTCTGATCTAGAAGCTTTGTTTCAGAACTTCAAGGATTCTGAATTTTTCAGTAGAACTTTCACCACTTTTCCTAAGTCCCCAAAAAATTTTAATCTTTTGCATCCAATTTTCCAGAGACATGCTCATGAACAAGATACCAAAATGCATGATGTTTATAAAGGTTATATCATCCCAGAATTGAATAAATATGCATTAAAGACATCTGCAGCTACTGATGTTTGGGCCGTGCATTTTTCCCAGTTTTGGATAGATTACGAAGGAGCAAAAAGTGGGAAAGGACGGCCAATAAACTTTGTGGACTCGTTCCCGCTTTCACTTTGGATTTGCCAGCCAATAAGATTTGCAAAGTCACAAAAAGAGCTTGTATCCTGTAGTCAAACAGCCTTGAACATTCCAAAAAGCGAGTCTTGTGATCTCTCTAATAGACTGCAACGTAAGAAACTTCTAAAGGAGTATTACAGCAGTGAGATGGAGCCCTCAACCAATGGCATTCAAATGTCTGAGACTTCAGGGGTGCTTTCTGAAAACTATTCCTCTGATGCAGACGTACATGTTCTTGTCCATGTTCAAAAACATGTAAGCGTGCAGATAAATCACTACCAGTATCTTTTTTTGCTGTTTCTCCATGAATCTCTTGTATTGCTCCTGGAAAACTTAAGGAAGGACGTAGAGGCAGTGACAGGAAAACCTGCAAAGCAAACAGATGTCTGCATTGGGATTCTACTGAAAAGTGCAGAAGTAGCCTTACTGCTCCATCCAGTGACTCAGGGAAACCCTTGTAAATCTGGTGAGGAAGAAGGAAGTCCTGTGGCATCAGAACTCTCCCCTGTGGGAAATGGGGAAACTTTTACTTCAGAGAGTAAATTAGTTGGTAGTAAGATAGTGGAAGCTGGTATTACTGATTTTGGTTATGTAAATGACTGCAAGCCTCTGAATGTGGAAGTTAATAAAGGAATTTTAATAGATCCTCTTTTGTTTAAATCAGACAGTAATATGGATTTTCAGAAAGCAATGTCATTTTCTGATGATGCATCAGATAAAGGTTTGGGAGATACAAGTGAAGGAGGAAGCAGTGGACTTTTTAGTAGAAGTGATTCAGAAGAGGTCTGTGGACCTCTAAGTGAGAAAAGTAGTTTGAATCCTAGGGATTCGGTGTCCATTCTAAATAAAAGAGAAGATTCTACTGAATTTTTTATTGATAAGGAGGATGACAGAAACATATTCTCAAATAAGTTAAATGAACAGGAAGGCACAACTGAAGGCTGTCCTAACCAAGTCGCTGACTTGGAAACAGAAACTGCCTTAGAATCTGAAGAGCTTGAAATCAACAAAGACAAAGTGGCTTCAGTTAAAGTGTTTGCATCACAGTCTTCTTCAAGGTATAGAAAATTAATACTAAAACAGTTTTCCTACTCTTTGAAAATATTTAGAAATCTTGTTGACCACAGACTTCTAGTACTTTCAGCAGCCAGGAAGGGAACATCTTAGACTTGATGGTTCTTCCAACTCAGGCTGTTCTGTGGTTTTGTGTTCTAATAGATGAAAATTTTTAAAGCATGTAAAAAAGTTATGCAGTATCCAGCATTCAGGGAAAGTTAAAATGAAGTGTTAGCTAATTGATTTAAACTATTTACTTTTAGTTAAAATATTAGGAAATATATATTGAGAGAAGTATTGACATAAATACCTAGATGAATATATGTTTCTACATTTACCTCTTCTTGTCAAAGGATTATTGAATAATCAGACTTTTTCATTTATATCTTGCTTGGTTTAGAGGAATTTTAAAAGTAACTTCTATGTATTATTTAATTTAAATAATAATTTCATAATATCTTTATATTTTAAAAGTGCTAAGCCTAAGGAACGCTACTCATCCAACCTCCCTGCATTCTCTGTTTCTTACAAAAATATGAAGAGAAGTCCATCACAAGTCTCTCTGGATACCATCTCTATTGATAGTGTGATGCTAGAGGATCATTTGATAGAGAGTGATGGTAGTGATAGTCAGAGCTTTCTGGAGAAAGGTAAGCAGGTTTAAAAAATATTTTTAAGCAATCATGAAAATGTTGTTTTTTATTAAAGTCATGCTCAAAAGGATTCTAGTCCAGCAAATCCTGGATACTTTACAGGACTATTTCTGTTACCTTCATCGGTAATATCAAGTGTATTCACCATTTATAATTTCAGTGGAAAGCAGTAATTTGCTCTACTTTAGCAGGACTATTTAATTTTAACTCTGCTTCATTTTCCTCTCTTAAGGAAAGTAAGAGCATTGAAGTGCTTTTTTGCAAATCTGAATTAGGCAGAACTTGTTCCTTGTTATGCTTGAAAGCAACTGCTTTGGCTGCAATAACTACAGGTTGGAGCCCAAATCAGTCTTACACTTGAAGTGGTAAAGAAGCTTTCATTTTAGAAGTGGATGAAAAAAAAATGAGTTTTCTCTAATGCTCACCATGCTAATTACCAGACAGACAGATAGCCTCCTTGCAGCTCCTTTCCCAAGTATTGACTGTCTAATAGCAGGTATTTGTCCAATTTTTGCTCATCTGTGTATATACTGACGAAATAATTTTCATGTCAGGAAATAGAGTAAGAAAACCTTATTGCTACCTCTTTTTTGATAATTCTAGTTTGCATAAGACTGGGTTTTTTTCTATGGGATTTCTCTTCAGTCTAGAGCAATAATGAGAAGACTGCTTCACTTGCCTGTTACATATTTGAATTGTAGGAGTATTCCTGCATATGCTTATGTGGGAGTATGCCATGAAATTAATACATGAAATTTCCATTTTAAATAACCTGTATATGTCTTTTTAGGTTGTTAAACTATTTAACTGCAGGTTAAATATGCTTTCCAGTTGTCAAGGAAACACTATCATGATTGCTCTAATGAACATATATGTAGCTTCTTTAAGCATACAAGCATCTGCTCTAAAGGCACGGTGCAGTATTTTAGACACGCAACTTACAATTTTTTTTCTGGCTGGCTGGATTGCATTTATATTATTTGATTTGGAAACCTAAAAAATACCTTCACAGGTTTTTTTAACAATGCATGTAGAGTGCTGTTTTGGTTTTGTCACTATATCCTGCTTTAATTTTGATTAGCATCTAGAACTTTGAACTTTCGATAACAGGAATGGATTTGGCAGTTCAACTATAAATATTTGTTTAATAAGCCACTCAACTCATCTTAAAAACAATTTAATGTGTGCATTCACTAACAGATACGGACTTTATTCATAATGTAGGTGATGTTCCCCTCCCTGCACAGCCCCTTAAAATATCCTAGGCTAGCTCAGAGGTAAGCAAGCTGTGAAGGGGAGGAATATCAGGCGATGACAAAGATTTCCAAAAGAGGCTCTTACCCTAATATACGTTGGTTCAGCTCTCTTTATTCTCTGGTGTCCAAGGGGAGAGCAGTGCAAAAAGAGCACGAACAGGAAATGTCAGGGATCTATATAGACTTTGGACAGGGTGGGCTTCCCTGGCTCTCCGCCAATCCCATTGGGGCAGGAAGGAGGAGGGATCCAGGGTTATCTTGATCAGAGTCACAGGGTCCCAGGGAAGGGGGAATAGAGTGCCCATGAGCTCACTGTAACATGTAGGAGTGATTCAGATCATGCTATGCTAACTTTGCATTTTTTCTGATGTATATTTGGAAGGTATTACATCCACAAACTATCAAAGCCCATCAGAAAATGTCCATGAAGGAGGCACAGTGATGGAAAATTGTGATGGGTCATCTCCAGATGCCATGAGTGCTGCTTCAGAAAATGCCCATGAGACTATTGAAGAAATGGTAATATTATTGTATTCCATTAGAATACATAATTCTGTGAATTAAACCTTAAAGCACAACTAAAATGTCTACTTTTAGAGGTGATTTTTCAAGTAATTAGAAAAATGAACCCAAAATAGTTGTAATGATGATGGATACACATCTTCTGATACCAAAGCTGACTTAAAACTGGCTTCTACTTATTTTTAAAAAATACTGCAACCCAGCACATAGAGAAAACTGGCTTCTACTTATTTTTTTTTAAGTACTGCAACCCAGTACGAAGAGAAAAAGGGCTGACTAATATTCAGATAGCCAAAGTTTCTTAGGCTGTTCTAGCTTTTTAACCTGATTCAGCGCTGCAAGTGCTTGATTGTGCTTATTATATGCATAAAATTGAATGCAATTTTAGGAAATGTCAGATACCTGACATTTCAGGTATCACATAAGCCATGTGCTTCTCAGTCAGAGTAAGGAAGCTCTATCTCACTTCCATGGCTTTTCTAGCCAGTTCTGAATTGGTGTCAGTGGGGTATAAATAAAAGTGTCTGTGTTTGGAGAGGCTGTTGAGCAATCTGTTATGAAGCCATTGTGTACAAAAAGAAGAGAATAAGAAAATGAGAACTTTTTGCTTCTCTGTGAGCAAGGGTTTTAGATACAAAGGGTTGTTTTCCTTTTGTGGTGGAAAAGGTTTAGACATACCTTACAAATTATAATCACTGTAAATTCATTTTATAATTTTATATTGTTATATCTGGGTTTTGTTGACAGATGTCTGTTGTGGTTTTTCAAGTATTTGGTGTTAATGGTGAAATTGACATCAGAGGAGAAGACACAGAAATATGCTTGCAGGTCCACCAAGTGATACCAAACCAACTAGGAAATATTGGTGTTCGACAATATCTGTGCAACAGAACTGTTGGTAAGAACTAACAATTCAGTGTGTTGAAATTGGAGCTGGAAACATTTGTTCTAAGTAAATAAAAATGTAAACACAGCTTTATGTTAGACTAGCATCCATTATATGCTAGTTTAGATCTCTGATTTCTTTCTTCGTTGCCATACATTAAAAAGGAGGAATAAATTAACTGTGTAGGATGATCATGTGGGTTAAAAGGTGCATTGCATTGAATTCTGGTCATTAGTTTTCTTTTTTGAAAATGAAGTAAGTTGCATTATGTGCTGGTTTTGTCTGGGGTAGAATTAATTGTCTTCACAGTGACTGGTATGGGGCTATGTTTTTGGATTTTGTTTTCTGTATTAAACTGTCTTTGTCTTAAACCATGAGTTTTCTGGCTTTTACCCTTCCAGTTCTCTCCCTGATCCCACTGGTGAGGGACTGAGTGAGAGGCTGTGTGGGGCCTGGCTGTGGAACCACAGCACATTGCATTGTGTTTATTGTTTTGTGAAGATGGAACTCTTTTTGACTCTAATACTACTTTGCTTTATTCCATTAAAGGAATGTTTCTTTTTTTCAAGATCAGTTTCTCTAGATTAAATGACACACACAGTTTAAACAGGCTTATAATATGTGGTTTAAGAATTTTTTTTTAAATTTCCTCTGTCAGGAAATATGAGCTTTAAAGACAGACAACTGTTTTTAGTTTGCTTTGGGTTGGTTTTTTTTTGTTTGTTTTGTTTTTTTTGGGGAGGTTTTGTTGGTTGGTTGTATTTGGCTTATTAAGCTTAATACAAAGAGTTTCATGCCAAATATTTGCACAGCTAGATCAACTGGTGTCTTGTCAGAGCTGTTCTTGGGCATGAGTACAATATATACACACTTTGCCAGAAAAACCAAGTTCTAATGGATGAGATGTTTTCCTTGGCATGATGTATTGGGGTGGCAGCTCATGTCACAGTATGCTTTGCTCCTGTCTGCCAGCCTTCAACATGGATTGCTGGATGTAAGCTCTGTTCCACTATAGGGTTTTTGGGGCAAATACCTGACACACCTGCTTCTGGTTCAGCTCCTTTCTGAGGAAATAGCTATAGTAGCTGTTGGTTGCCATCGTTTTATTCCAACCTTCTATCAGCATGGCTTTTGTTCAGGAGGTGCTTCAGCTTCAGAGGTGGTACAACCTCTGATCCTCTGGCTAAAGAATACATTTCCTGGTAAGCTGAGCCTCTGCCAGCAGCTGCTGCCTGAGCAGCTGTTGCATGATGTTGCAGTCAAGCATCTGTTGCAGTCAAGGATCTGAAGCCTAGGAAAAGTTCCAGCAGGGAGGACTCATGGCTGACCTTCAGTTCATACAGCAGGCAAATTGACTTCTGGTTATCTGCCATATCCTCTGTAAAAGCCAGAGGGAGTAAATAATATGAACATGCCACCTTCCTGCTCTTGTTTGTATCTACAACTTGAGCCTCTGATAATAATAATGCTTCTCAGCTGATAATGAGAGGCTTGTGCACTGTCCAATTATTTTGTGGATAGAAGGGGTATAACGTGATTGGAATCTCCAAATACTTCCACTTCGTATCTCTTCCTTTCTCTTTCTGGCAGGTACCTGAATGCCTGAGCCAACGACACTTTTTTTGGGTTTTTATGCATTGCTGGTCACTCTATTCTGTAATGTACATCTCCCCACAGATGTTTTCTCTCCACTGTGATTTCTGTACTGTCAGGAATCTTCTGCTGCTGCTCCCTGTGTCCCATATTCATTCCTATTAGAACTAAAAGATAAAAAGTTTGGAAAAAGCTTGAGAATCAGATCAAAAGAGACTGTTTAAAAGAGTTAATGGTAACAAAATACAACCAAAAGAACAGGTGAGCAAATGTGTACAATAATATCCTAAAAAAAGCAACCTCCCTCTTCAAAACCTTTAATAAAACTTTCTCAAGTGCTGTATTAACAATTGAAACCAGTAATCTGAGGAACCATGCAATGCAGTGAATACTGAACTTATAATTACAGTCTACAAGATGTTCTGATGAAGATAACCATTCAAAACCTACTATACTGTTAATGCAGTAGATGTAAAAATGGAAGAACTTGGCTAAAAGCTGGACTAAGTTGAGGTCTACATGGTTGCTGTGTAATTCCCTGCGGGGCTGGATGTAGGACTGCAACTTTATCTGTTCTTGCCTGGCAGCAAAACCAAAAGAAGGAGGGATGGAGTATGGCAGAGGTGTTGTGGGAGGGCTGTGCTTTTACTGAGGTCTTACAATGCTGACCATGCATGTTAGAAGGCAACAGCAGTTCACAGCAGCTTCCAAATTTTTTTATGCATTTTTTACTCCATTTTCCCTTGACTCTGCCCCTTTGAAGTATCTGCAAGATAACTAAAATAGACACAAGGCTGAGACTGGATGTATGTTCTTTTCCTCTGTTCTTTTTCTGTACTTTGGATGATACAGGCACTCTTCAGATGCTGAAATACTTAGGACACCTACTGCTTATTTCTTTATCTGTATGTGTGGGAAGTATATGGATGCTTGAGGGAAGCAAAGTTTCCCGAACCAGTTGCAGAGGTTCATTGAACAGAATGCTCATCATTCTTCTGTCTAGAGAGTGTTCTTTCTTCTCCTGGGCTGCTGGTAGTTTATTCACTTTTGCCTGGACTGAGCCTAAAAAGACAGTTCATACTTGCAGTATGGTTTTGGTTGGTTGCTTGGTTTTTGGCTTGGATTTTTGTTGTGAAAGGAAATACGCGATTTAGCACTTCTTAAACATTGGAAAGATGGAAGGATGGAGTCATGGCTGTCAGTGTTTTGGAAACATCTATTCACAGAGGTAAAAAAGGGAGAGATTCTGCTTCACAGCAGAGGCTGAAGATTCTCATGTACATCTTGCCATTGGTATTTGTTGGCCCAGATCGACCGTGTGTCCATCTACCCTGACTCTAGTGCCAGTAGATAAGTGTACAAGTCCTGACTCTGCTGCTGTGCCACATCATCCGTGAACTGGCACACTATACAGGAAGAGGAACCCAATTAATGTACATATAGGAAAGCAAATCAATTACAATGTCAGACTGCTGTAGCTCTAGGCACTGTCTGTTGCATGATGAATTGACATAATTCAGTTGATTTTTCTTGAGTTTCTTTCTTGAGGTATCTTTCAACTTTCAATGCTTGGTTTTTCTGTTACTGTGATTGTGCTTCTTGTCATAATTTCTGTAGGTCAGCCATCACACTGATGACATGACAATCCCATGGGGTATATAAAAACCATATAAGCATTTTATATAAAAAATGGTTACTGCTCACTGACCCCTCCCCAACAATCTGCTTACCTTAAATTTTTATTTTAGTTTACTTTAGTTTAGTTTATTATGGTTTTTAGAACTTTTTAGGTTGAATGTTGCAATTGTCCTTACTAACTAAAGATACTGAAATTAGCAAGAAAATGCCAGAGTTTTTCCAACATTCAAATTTATTGCCACTCAAGTAATGCATATGTGGTCATCTTTTCTATCTTACTGCATTGCTGTTTATGGTTCCTAAATCAGGAAGTTCAGCCTTTCCAAGAAAATACCTGTTCTCCTGAGAGAATGAAGTGACTTTAATGTTTTTCTGAATTGAAATTTAATGACTTAGTGGAAAAGTATGCAAAGTAATTGGTTATCCATCATCAAGGCACCAAGGAAACAATTTTTTTTGTGTACATGGTGATAGTTCTCCATTGTCTTTTCTCTTGCCACAGTTAGGTACTGTGCCCTTATATGTACTCTTTATTTTTGTACTTTGAAGTGCTATACTTAGAAATTTGCTCTGAAGTTCTGTATTTGCAACACTGCCTTTTATGAATAGTAACACAATGGTACTTATTGGAAAATCAGTTGGACAATAGAGATGGAAATAATTACAACGTAATTGATTTTCTGTACACTGAAAAGTTTTAATGCAAATTTGTTTTCTTTTTGCAACAGGTTCTGACTGTAAATCTGTGGCTGGACCTGTTAATTCATCACCTGAGATTAGTCTGAGATGGGAAAGTGGGCCTAGTGCTGTTGTACATTCCCTGCTAGCTGTAAAAAATGGGTTTCTTCAGTGTCATGTGGAGAACTTCAGTGCTGAATTTCTAACATCTTCTCTCACAAACATTCAGCATTTTCTAGAAGATGAAACTGTCGCAGAAGTGATGCCTATGAAGATAAAAGTTTCCAATGCAAGGATTAATTTAAAAGTATGTTAACAATGAGATATTTGGCTGCTCTAAAAAAATGTGTTCTTGTTTCTTTGATGATAAACTACTAATCTGGATATAGTTAACTTCAAAGAAACTGCTGTCATACTCTGAAAGGTCTTTAGATAACACTGAAACAATTTTAAAATCCATAGATTTGGTTAGCTCTGTGGTATGCCTGGAGGGGAATTTTCTGCATGAACAAGCTATTTGTATGAATTAGTATTTTATACTTCCCCCCCCCCCCCCCCCCCCAAATCTTTCTTATAGAGTCATGGTGTCGAGAATTTGATATGTAAAGTTCTAGAGGCACAGTGTGGGTTTTTCTGGTTAGGTTTTTTTGCTTAGCGAACGATATGATTTTCTAATTACAAACCACGGATTTTGAAGGTTATTCCTCTCTCCTAGTTGGAGGGTAGTTCTTGCAATGAGAGTTCTGTACAAAATAAAGAGAAAGGTTATGGAATTCCAGTACAAACAATTTCACTTGAACACAACCCAAATTTCATGTTCTTCTCTATGTAGAAACAGATACTGAACAGTGCAAGCGTTTTTCAGCACATATCTTAAAATAGTAACATTAAGAGGACACTTCTGCTCTCACCATCTTCTTTAAATGTCTGAAAGAAAGTCTCCTAGGGGACTTTCTTTCAGACATTTAAAGACGATGGTGAGTTCTGTCCTGCAGAACCACTGAATATAAAGATAAGGACACTTTTTTGAGGGGTGTAGAACCACAGAAAAACAAACAAACGTAATTATTACATTGCTTTGGACAGTAATAATCACCCATACAAACTTTGAACAAGGTGAGGATTGGAAGAGCAGCTTCAGTTCTACATCTGGGGCTAAGGTCTTGATTCTGCCAAGATCATTATTAACTGGAAAGGCAATTATCTTGTGTTCTACTCAAAATGCATCAGTATTCCTTCCCTCAGTGATACAGCCCTTCCATCCCCTGAGGATCTTTGGGCACTCTTGGAGCTGTTTCTCCTCTACAGGATTAGCCCAAGCATTTTCTGTAAGAGATGTGAGCCTTCTCCTCAAATTTCAGTGGATCACAAACATGAATGCCCAAATGCAAATAGCAAAATCTTTACACATAGCCACATGCATTTAAAACCAGGATTGTGCTGGTTTATTGGCAAGAAGGCAGACTTAAGCAAAATGTTCTTGAGAAAGCAGCTGCTTGAGATGGGGAATATACAATAATAAACTGGCAATAAGATTCTACTTGGCAGCAAAAGCACCCAAGTGCTCACTCAGCAGTGCACACAAGTCATGGTGAAGTTACTCATGATGGTTGACAAAATGCAGATTTGACATAGAGATGATTAATTTCTATAGGGTTGTTGGGTATTATAGAGTGAGAAGATATGGTTCAAATGTGTTCTGCATTGCCTATTCAAATGCAGTATGTTCTTTTATTTCTTCTGCATGAGACTTCATGCAGTGTTTTTCATGTCAGGAGAGGAATGTGAGAAAGATTGTTATTGTTTGATTTTTCTGCTGCAATTTTAATGCTGATTCAAGAAGATTTGGAAGCAATATCTCAACAGCTTTCTTGGTATACATTTAATGCTCATGTGTATAGTTTCTGATGATACTGGCTGTGTTATTCTATTTGACAGGCATAATGAACTATAAAGACTTCCTGGGGAGACCCCAGAGAAGTAATTTGTGAAGTTTCTCTTCTGTTAATACAGTAGTATAACTAAACTGCAGCTGGTGTCATCCCAAATTCTGAAAAGACAAAATCTGCTCAAGAATAATTGCTATACCCATTCAATCTTTAAATAGTTCAAGGGAAAATCAAACACTATATAGCACAGGCTTCTTATCTGTGACTCAGCTCCTGAGCTAACAAATGTCTTGAGTTGGGGTATAATCTTATTGAGATGTCTGTAAAAACACTTTGAAGTATTTTAGTTGGACTATATATTGAGTTCAGCAGACTTACTCCAGAGATAATTTTGAGCCTTTAAAATGATCCCTGGGGGGAAAAAAAAAGGGAGACAAAGTTGAGTGGAGATTGCATTGGAAAATTCTGTTCTGAAACATTCCCTTTTAAGTTTCATTAAATGCATTTATGTTTAAATAAACATCCTAATTATCTATTTTGATTTCCTTAAAAACTCATTTTTTTATTATGTGTCTTTTTTAGGATGACAGTCCACGCGAAAATCTTAAGGCATCTGATCTGGTTCCCATAAAACTGCATATTGACATACTCTGGATAGAAAGAAATGATGATGGCACTTTTCTCATTAGAGGTTTGTATGTTGCTGAACCTTGATATCTCAATTCAATAATCCTCTTGTTTTTTCCTTTGTGCATGCTTGTGACTAATTATGAAAAGATAACTGGTGATAATTTGTGTAAGCTGTGTTGCCATATGCCATAATTCAATGTGTAGTCACAAAAAGGAAGATTACCTTTTTGAATAGTGTATTGGCTGTGATAATCCACAGCTGAATCAACCTGGAAGAAATAAAAAATATGCTTATAATCTCATCGGAATATGCTTCATCAGTGCATATCACTTCATCTTGATAAGTTCAGGGTTCCTTTTTTGCTACAGAACAAACAAAAAATTGCCTTTCTTTACAGATTTCCAAGATGGTTGCTGTCTTTTGTTGTTTTGTGTTGCAGGTAGTAGTAGTAGAAACTACTGTAAAACCATGACATTGACTCCTTTCCTTGATGTACAGCAGTATATTTTAACAGGTGTTATATAGTGTACTTCAGTTACAAATGCTAGAAAGTTTCCTTAATGCCAAGTAATTAAGGTTATTTTCTAATCTAAAAATTTGATTCTGCAGGTTTATCTCACTGTATTTTTAAATGTAAATGCCATCTTCAGAGAGACCTGGAGACAGTATGTTAATGGCAATATTATAAGTTCTCAAATTTCTGATTATTCAGAGTGCATATTTTTTGGTGATGATATAGGTTGTTATAAAAATGCTTTTATTTTCTTCAGGCTGGAAGTTACATATTGTTTCTTTCTTCCTCTAAAAGCTTATGAGTTTTAATTAAATTTTATTCTTAATTTTGACTTTGAGAGGCAAATATTGATGTACTTAATATTATAAGTATATTTGTTTTAGGTGGGTTTAATTTTATACTGATAAGAATAAAGCTTAAAAAAATTTTGACAAAGCCTTTGCACACTATTTCTGTAATACAGACAATCAAAAAGTAAATGAGATGTCAAAGATGAAGAATTCGAGCAGCACGTTGCAGCAAGTAGTGGCATCTGTTGAACGTAAAACACAAGACCAAGCCACGCAAACTATTTGGGAGACACCCCGACTTTCTAAATCAAGCAGGGATTCATCTGACTTCCTTAAAAATGAGGTATAAAGAACTCATTTTGACTTCACCTTGCCCCCTCAAAATTATTAATCATAATTGTAAGGCTGTGATTCACTTCTGTTTAGAAATCTGTTTGAGATAGAAAATACGGATTGTGGATATTATGGTGTGGTACAGCAATTTAACAGTGCTTTCTAAATAGTGTAATAATACACTGCACACTGACTCTTTTCCTTTATGTCAGAGGGAATTTTATAAAGGAGTTTTCTTCTCCCCATCTCCCTCATTCCTTTACAACACAGCTGCCAAAGGCAAGGAACTTAGCTGTGTGGTCAGACCCATTCTGATAGATCAGTCATACCCAGATTTTGAATGGATAATGACAGAACCCACACATTAATTTGGCTGATTTTCTCACTGGGTAAGAATCTGGTCCTAGAGCTCAGAAACTTGGGTCACTTCCATTCCACTCCAGAATGGAAATGGCATAGCTGAAACACTGGCTTTCCCACCTTTTGAGCTAATTGCATAAAAATATCTCCATGTCCTACACTAACTGAATGAGAATCAGTTGCAATTGACTCAGCCTCAGCAAACCTCCGCCCAGCAGTGAATTGGAGCATTTAGTTTTTTAAAAGTTACTGAAATGGAAAAAGTCATCAGTATGGAGTTATAGTAATACCTTTCTTTTCTAACCTGTTCATTTCAGCTTACTGAAGAAAATGAATGTCTCAAACAGGAACTAGCCAAAGCCAAAATGGCTCTTGCTGAGGTCCAAATGGAAAAAGATGCCCTGCTTCATCGCTTGAAGAAGATGAATGTTGATCATCAGTAGGACACTGTTCTGTTGGTACAAAGCATCATCATCATAACTGCAGGTGGTGGTGGCACCTAAAATACTATCTGCAAATCACTTGAAAATGCGGGTTTTTTTTGCTTACAGGCAAAATTTTCTCATTACAAAAAAATATGTTTGTGAACCAGGTACTCTTCTGAAATTTTCATTAAACATTGTAACTTTTCTCAGCCCATTTTAAACTGAAATTACTTTGGAAAAATCACTTTATACTGTACTTTATTAATTTACTGAGGAAAATATCATATAATCTACTTTTAATATTATCAAAGGAAATGTTATTTTTAAAATGTTTTCTGAAAAGTGGATGGTTCAGCAATGAAAGAAGGTGCCTAGGTACATAACAGACTCCATGTACCATGCCTCACTTACCTTAAAGGTGTACCTCTCTTTCTAAGGTTGTTATTTGATTGTTGCCAGAAGATATCTATAGAAGAGGTTACATTTGCACTATGATGATACAGGCTAGATCCTCTAGAATATTATATACTGAAAATTAAAATACCAGCCCTAAATTGACCCTACATTCAGTGTAATTTGCCCCGAGAGGATTTTAAGTATAATCCTCTGGTGCTATGGAGTTCCATATATCCTTCCCATACGCACTCTTAAAATAAAACAGTAAATGCTGGAGCCTTCAAATAAGAGGGCATACTTCTGGGCTTTCCTTCTGCTTGAAGGTCCACTGTATCCGTACAGCTGATGTAATTTAGACATTCACACTTTATTTTTCTTTTCTCTGTGAAGAGGATATAGCCCTGATATAGGATCTGGCCCTTTGTGACAGGTGAGCTTTGAGCCATTTTGCATGCATGTCTGATTATTGCACAACTCATCAGACATGCCCAAGGATTTGGTTCAATATGTTTAAATAAATAATGTCAGTGCTTGTGAGGGGTGGAAATCCTACTGGGATTCATTAGTTGTATATTGCTCTTTTTTTTTATAAAAAAGCTGTACAGAATCACTTAATTACCCAAAGAAATCATAAGATTACATGAAATGCCATTATACAGTTTAAATTATGGGTGATTTGTACAGATTGAACAATAATTTTCAGCTAAAAACTGGTGCAGATGAATAAGTGAAAAAGCACAATACCATAAAATAGAGACTGTAAGAGTGTGCTTTTAAACAATTTAGGAAACAACGTACAAAACCATACATGCCTGTAAGAGATTGTCTTTGCTGGAAGTAAAACTCAATGAATAATTTAACTAGTGACCTTGAATCTGACAAATGAAAATCTTTTAATTGCTACCACAATTGTTTCTGCTCCATGGGATGTTGGAGGAAGTTCTATTTGTAGATAAGCAAACAAATCTCAAAAAGTATTTAGTATCCTGTGGTTTGACTTGCATACTCAGGTTGTCAAACCAGTTTTAATTAAATTGTTTTCATTAAAACTTTTCAAGGACACATCATTTGCACTGCTGGAAATAGTTACTGAAAGTGTGTAAATTTTAACAAAGAACTCTGTGGAAGAACTGTTTCAGGCACTGCCATATAAAACCCTAGCTGAAACTTTTCTTAATTCCCATGGAAATTTTAATTCTATCATTCTGAATTAGATGAAAAAATATACACACAATGTTTCTATCAGAGAAATATTTGTATTTGAATAGTTATATAAGACAACACAGTATTAAGTATGAGTGGTGCAATTTCACATAAATATAATGTCAGATTCAGGGGAGGATTTCTCCTTTGGTTTAACTCTGGTTGGTACTATTAAAATAATCCTTATTTGGTTTATCCTTACCAAGATCTAGTTGGAATTATTTTGAAGAAGGAATGTATAGAGTGCTTAGTAGCATGTTGCTAGAATATTACATTGAGAATTATCTAATTTTTAAAAAGAAATAAATAGCAATATCAAATGTCTGGGTCTTTTTTACTGCATAAACTAAAACGTGCTTGTTTTGAGAAAAACCAATTGCAAACCAAATCAAAAATAACAGCCCAAACCAGCCTTTTTGCGTACAGTTGCTGAAATTCAGGTTATCACTTCTTAGCACTCATAACTGGATACATTTCTACTTCATGGCCATTGTACAGTATTGAACATCACCTGTGGACAGTTCAGAGGAGATGAGTGTGCTTGGTTGTGAGTTTGACAATACTGAGAGTGATAGTACAGTGTCATTCTGAAATGTGTTTTACTATTATAAAAACTGCAGAGAGAGAGTTAATTTATCAATGTTTGAAAGTACAAAGTTAAACTAAGCTCTAATAGGTTATACTAAGCATAATTACAAAAAGCCTCTGAATAAAAAAAAAAAAAAAAAAAAAGGTTTAATTCATCTTCAAGGCTCTTCTGGTGTTCATAACCTCCTAGACAGGAAATTTGTACTATCAGTAGAGCCTCTTGCTTTTATTCTGCAAATACCTAAATGGAAGATACTTTGGAGAACTTAATTGTATATAGACAACTGACTCCAGAAGTCTGGTAGGAAAACTGTTACCATGTTTTGTTCTATGTTTTCTATGGAAATTTTAACTGGCCTACGCTTTAGTTTAGCACTCTTCATCTTGCTTGGAAATGCTGGTTTAATATCTAATGAAGCTTTCACATCAGCTCACCCGAAAGAGGCTGTGCGCTTTCTCAGGCTTGGTCACTGAATCTTTCTGGCATGTGCAGTTCCAGTTCTCACTGCAATTCTAACTTTGTTGGTAAGCACCAGTTTTAAATCAAAATTTTGTGGCCTTACAGTATTACTTGTAAAATGCCTAGTAAAGAGGGAGTTTTGCAGAGATCATACCTGCTTGGGTCCCATCTACCTAAGTCCTTTATTTCCCAGTTCTGTTAGCCATGTTCTGTTTGTACACTGTCTCGCTTGGGTATTTATTTGGAAGTCTTAATCTGGGATCACAAATGATCTCTAAAGGACAACTGCTATCTTCAGAACATTTCCTATGTCTGCCATGATAATGGTTACCTTTATTCAAAATAATTTTATAATAAATGCAAGGATAATGTGATAATAAACTTCACTTGTATCAAGCATCTACAATTCCAAGAGTACTGAATGTATGTAAGTATTGCAGAAGCAAACTCCCTGCAGTGACCAGATTTCAGGTAATGATGGACACAATGATTTCTATATAAAATAATGTGCTCGCATTGGTCTAGTTCTTAAAACATTCATCACAAAATGCTTCAAGTGGACTTTCAGCTCACTGTTGTAATCTGCACATTTTAGAGTACATCAGATTCCAATTCAGCTGTTGGTATAAATGAATGTCTTTTTCTCTACTGTAGAAACAGACCATCACCTTGCTGATATGTTAAGTACTAATGAAATTGTGGGTATTTGTTGTGAAATCCATTAATTCACTCCTCCCAATAGGGAAATTATTTTTTTGACAGCCCTGCAATACAACCTTATCTTTTTTAAATTCCAACCCATGCCACTTCACTTTTGCTGACCAGCTTTTGAATAGCAGCCCCAATCCCTGTGCCTCATTGTGAACCCAGTGGCAGGCTCTGCAGTGCTGAAGCACAGCTCTTGTGCTGAGCGTGGCTCCCGGTGGTGCAGCACCAAGCAGCGTGCTCAGCTCACTCGGCTGAGTTCCCTGGCAGTGACCTCCTCATCTTAGTAACAGCAGGAAACCTAAGAGCACGAGCAGCACCAAGATCATGCTCATTGGCGTTAAGGGATGCAAAACTTGGACAGGAATAGTGGTCTTTGCTGGAGGAACAAAGCTTTGTTTCTCAATAAAATTAGGGAAAAACATAAAAATTGCTGGTAAATAAAAGCTGTGTAGTTACAGTTGTTTACAGTTTTAGGTATTTTTAGCATGCTTATATAAAAACTTAATTAAAATTGTTCTGCTTTTCGTTTATGGAAGATATTTTTGAACACTAATATTTCAAGAACTTTTTTGCAACTCTCAGCTTCTCAAATATTATAGAATGTCTTGCAAGTATGTGTCATGCTACTTGCCAGCTGAAACAAGTTGCAGGAATTAAATCTTCAAAATTCAACTAACTCTTGCCTGTGTTTTCTCCCAAAATAAGGGGTAACTTTTGCATCCCAATGAGATGAGTATTTCATATTGGTAGCTATTTAATGGGTAGATTAATAACTTTTTTAAAAGGATATTTTTGTTGTTTTGTCTGCCATTGCCCAAACCACTCCTAAGCAATTACATTAAAGTATCTGTATTTTATTATTCCTTCACTATCTCCTGCCTTTTTTTTTTTTTGTTGCCATCACTCATTTTAGTATGAGTGGAAGTGGAATATATGTATGTCCTAAAGCTTTCTGCCATGTAATCTCAGTATTCAATCTTAATGTTGTCTTAACAATCTCTGAGAACATTATTTTGGAAGTAAAAATAAGATGCACTTATGCTGTATCTTCTTTTAGGGCAAGATGGCAGTGTGTGGAGCATATTGCAAGAACTGGTTAATGCAGTTTTCCTAGGACAGAGTCTGTTTGAAACCACCATGATTTAATTTGAGTTAGATAATTGGTAAGTACTTTAAACATTTGACGGAGACATGGACAAAAGAGTGCTTCCGAAGTGGTAGTCTGAGGCAGTAAATGCTGAATAAAGAGGCAGCCTCTACGCAACCTATCTGTGCAACAAATCTACAAACCTCATTTCACCCCTACCACTGCCAGAAACAACTTCTGTCAGTGTAATTAAATTGTTCTCGTAAGGTGGAGGCTGTGAGCGCTGGAACACGGTTCTGAAGTGCGAGTTCCGTGCTGCATCCCTGAGGGTGAATGCCCTGCCGGTGCGAGCGGCCGCGCTCCGCTGCCGGCGTTCAGGCGGAGGTCGGCGCACGGCCGCACGGGGAAGGGACAGCCTGGAGCTTCCAGCAGCTAAGGATGCTCCATTTCATAGCGCGACTTCAAATCAGGGTTGTCTCGTTTTCGAATTTAGGTAACTTGGCTTTGTTTCTACTGCCTTCTTTATGGCATATGTTATTCTCTTTAAGTAAATCACGTGAACTGCCTGAACAGTGTCAGAAGAAAGATATTCTTCCTCCTTTTAGTTTTAAATAAATTGCACAAACTTATTTTTCTACGTATTGTCCCTTTATGGTAGGATTTTTAACAGATTTGTTGTGCTTCATCATTATCTCTTAGAAGTGTAGAATAATTTTTTCTGGTTTTCCTATCATTGTATAGGCAAAAAGCTCCACCTTGATATCAACAATTTATTTGTTCATTTTCCTCACAAACTAGAAACCCCCTTTGTTTTTAATAAAAGGAACATATAGAGGTTTTCTGTGTTTCTTTGGGAATAACTAAATGTAATCCTTTACAAATGCTTACCTTATGCACCTTCGCCAGATGGTAATCTAATATGACAGTTTATATTAACACCATAGTGTGTGGTAAGTGATCTGAAGTTATTTCTTTTTATATCCTGTTTGGCTATTCAAAAACTTACAGGCAGAATGACTAAGCAGAGAGAAAAGCAATATATATAAAATTTACTGTAGGAATGGGGTTGCTTTATTTTTGTCAAATAGAGAAAATAGCATAGAAAGCAGCTGTCTCTTCATTCCTCTGGAATATTAATGTAGTTTTTTGCTTCCACTTATTTTTAATTCTAACAAGAGTCTTCAACTCAGGATAGGTACAATGGAGAGTTTTTTAAGATGTCATCCCGCAGTGCCAATATTAGAACATGCTGCAGAACATGACAATATACTGGACACCAGCAAAATCACAGTTGCTTACCTGAACTGAGTTTTATGTAGAAATGAAGCTTCTCTGCTCCAACTTAGCAGGACGATAGCAGGAAGTTTCCTGAAAAATCACTTCCATCTAAACATGAGATTTGCTATTGTGTAGTATTCACCAAAAAAATACATCTATTTACAGACCTTTTGAGTTTGTGTGTGTGTTTATATTTGAAAGTATTTATACCACAGCTTTCTTAAAGAATTATAACAAATATGTCACCCCCAGCATTTAATTTCCTATCCAGAAGAAATGTAAGAAATATAGTAAATTGCAAACAATCATTGAGAAATTCTTTAAAGCCGTATCAGAGCTATTTGCTTTAACTGGATCCTAAATCCTTCCAAATCTCTAACAGCTGGCAATGTAACTCATGGAAACTACAAGTTAAGTTTCAAACTCATGCTCATCTGAAGATATATCTAAGGAAGGTCATGACCTGAATGCTGTTTTTAAACCTTCCTTTGCTATTATCAGAAGCATTCTCAGCTTATGCAACAGGAAAGAATTCCTTCAAAGTCACAATATTAAGAAGATCTTTTAAAAGACTCCTTGAAATGGGACTTGACAAAATACTTCAGCAGGCAAAGGCAACCTAGAGTTAATCTCTTTTGCCTTTTCATTATTCAAAACATGTCTCTTATTTAGCTACTGTAAGTCAAGGAGGAAAAAGGGAGAGGGTTTGAAATAAGCATAGGGAAAACAACACATTAGAAAAAACTCTGAGCACCTTATTCATGAAAACATGTTCCTATGTGGCTGAATATCTGTCATCCTTAATGTCAGTGTGGCAGCCTTTAAATCCACAGCTGCTGGAATCAAAAGGAATATTTTTACTTAGCAGCAAATAGTCATGTATAGGCAGTAATAGATTTATTTTTTTCTTCTCCATCTGGTGATAAAACTCATATATGGAGCAACATCATACTGCATGTGTTAGCTGGATACTGACAAACACTGTCATAATCTCCCACTTTGCTGATGTCCTTTCACTTTAAGGACACTTTGAAACTTCTTATGCCAATAAGGAGACCCATGGAGTGGGATTTATGAATAATAGGAAATTTAGGTGTCAGATACTCAGTGTCCAATCTCATCCACTCTACCATTTCTGATATCCACTGGAAATGGGCCTGCCAGAGAAATCAGAGCCTGAAACACTGGACGTGATTACTGTGAGAGCTTTATTGAAGCTGTGTATAACTAAATAAAGATAAGGCACAGCTATAGCACAAACACATCCTCAGCATGATGTACATGTTGACTACAACCATCCTAAGAGGGATGTGAGAAAGACAGGGTTGTATTATAGAAGGAAGTAGAAAAGAGAGACTGAGAATTTCTGTGAAAGAAAACTTTAAAAATGCAGCAAGAGAGAAGTGCACAATAAACAGACAAACTGAATATTAGTTAAATCAGGTGCTATGAATGTTTCTCCGCACAGGAAACAAGTCATAGGACAAGGGGAAACTGCCTCAAGTCACACTAGGGGAGTTTTAGGTTAGACATTAGGTGTCACCCTGATTCTTAAGACTTCCTAAAGCCTTCTGAGTTTACATTCCTTTAGGGAACTTTCCCACACTATTTCTGTGAACATATTGTTTACATTCTTTTATGGGGGTGGAGAACACTTAATGTACTGGTGGTTTGTCCAATGTCTTTGGAGAGGTGGCCCATTCACTCTCCAATCCAATGTCACCCTTGGGAAGGTATAAAAGACAAAATCAGATAATAAACTTTCTTCTTTATCTTGCAAATAGCAGGTGGCTCATGTCGTGCTTTCACGTGTCCTACAGCGACAATTATGAAAAAAGTTTTGGACCAAAAGGGTTGTCAAGCACTGGAACAGTCTAGCCAGGAAAGTGGTGGAGTCACCGTCCCTGAAGGTATTTTAAAGATGTGTATATGTAGCACTTAATGGACACAGAGCAGTGGTGGACTTGGCAGTGGTGAGGCAATGGTTGGGCTCGATGACCTTAAAGGTCTTTTCCAACCTGAAGTTTTCTGTGAAAAGGGATTGGGCTAATGCAGGGTAGTGTCTGGGAAAAGTGTTGGGGTATTGCTGAGAAAAGCAATATTTGACTAAATACTAACATCAAAATAAAACTGGGCAGTTCCATATTTTGATGCTTCAAATTTTAAAATTTACAAATTTTATATTGTATCTTCAATATAAAAAGGAATGATGTGATAAAATAGTAGTGTCATAGAAGCTTATTAATTTGCCATTACAAAGTCTATTCTCAGAAAACTAGTGTGTGGTAGGTCCAGAGGTGTGAAAAGAGGAAACAAATGTAAGAAAACAGCAGTTACCAGATTTATGTGCTTCAGAATTTTCCTACTTGAATTATTCATCCTACTTTAGTTATTCACTCAGCTTTATTGGAGGCGGATCTTTTTAGCTCCAATTTCTTGTATACTTAATTATTTGATTAAAGATTACTTTGCATTAATTATTGCATATTTTTCAAGGATTATGCCAGCCTATTTGCATATCCATAGCAGTGTGTGTCTCTGTACTTTCTATTCTCTTAATAGAATATGGAAATAGAACTTCTATCCCAAATAGCTGCACCAGTTTCTTTCCAATGGGAAAGAATGCAAAGTTTAATTCCTAGATCTGTTTTTCTGAATCAGTTCCAGTTAGAAGAGTGTTGTGGATATGCTGGTATTCCTGTAATCCTCTCTGCTACCTTTGCTACAGATGCTCTGGGGTAGGTCAGTACACTGTTATGTTCTTGAAACATTAATCTTACATGGAATAATTTTTTGTGCATGGATCTTCCTTTAAGAGCTTAGCTTTTACTTACTTTGATGAAATAAAATCAGGGCATTTTGCCTGGGGTTGATAGTCACCTTCAGTTCAGATAAGTAAGTGTAAATCAAATTAATTGGCTGGTTTAGCCATAGACTTTACCAATTATTTTTTTAGACCAAGACTTATTGTATTGTTAGAAGGCTCAAAATGAGGGAGATGCACATCAGCAAACAAATTACTCATGTTAATATTTTCCTCTGTAATCTAGTTATACAAGAGGTAATTGAGATTAAGAAATTCACTGCATAACCATGTCCTCATGCAAAAAGCAGTAACTTTCTTCCCTAGGCAGTGCAGGACTAGCTGTTTAATTTTAATAAACACTCTAGAATGTTGTTTGTGGGGCTTGAAGAAGTAATTACGAATGAAGAACCTTTTTACTGTTGGACTAACTGAATAAAATATGTTGGGGTCCTAATCTTGTGCTAGGAGCAAAGTACCAGCTTCACGAAATCACCATTTCTGACAAATTTGATATTAATTTTTCTTGACAGACAGCAGCAGTACCCTTCACATTAGAATAACTGTGTGGTTGTATACGTACTGTACAAAACCACAGTAAACACTGTGCAGTGTATTTTAATTTACGTATGAAGACTCCATTAAACTACACTCATACACAAGGCAGTAACCTGAGATAAAACAAATTAGCAAGACAATGAGCTTACATACCTGTTATTTGTGCTGTGTTGCTATCAGTGTGCACACATACATGTCCATGCTAACATGTCATTTCTCAGAATAAAACCATGTGTTTCCAAGTGGAATACGAAGCAACCCCAAGCCTATTCTAAATTAAAATATTGGAATGAAAATAATTGTGTTTGCTGTTTTGATTATCATATAGCATTAAATGGACATTTTTATAGATGTGTCTGGAGATGTAACAGCAGTTTTGGAATTGTAAAACAGGAATCCAAAATATCCTCCACTAAAGAATTATTCCTTTCTTTTGACAATGTTGAGTTCCACCTACTAGAACAATGGACTCTTGCATACTCAGTTTTAGTCCAAGTTATCCTGAAACCTGTTGTCTTACTACGGAGGCTCTTTATGAGCCTGCTGGACAGTGCAGGTCCTAGGAGAGACCTCTACACAGCTGTACTGGCAACCTCTTCCCGATGTGAAAACTGGCCATTTTCCCCTTTTACTTTCCTTCCTTTAACCACACACAAGATAATCGTCCCTCTTAAAAACAATTTGATTTTTTAAAAAGTATTCTGTAAGGACCTTGTCAAAAGCTTTTTGGAAAGCCAAATACAACCTATTGATTGACTTGCAATTTTCTATATGCTCTTTAACTTCTTCAAAGAACTCCTACAGAAACACGAGACATGAGTTGCTTCTCCAAAAGCTGTACTGAATATTCACTGTTGTATGCAGACAGGTGTCTACCAATTTTCCAAGCATGCAAATCAACTCAGTAGTTCTCCAGGTCTCCTTCAAGTCCCTGAGGAATCATTAGGATCACATTTACCACCTTCCACTCATCTAGCCAAGGCCAATTGAAACAATAGCTCACATGTCATCATTTTAATTCTATGAGTGTTAGATCTGAGGTCCTTCAGACTCTTTGGGGAGTTCAATCTGGTCCAGGCAAGTTATTTTTATTTATTGATTTGTTTCAACAAAACCTTTGCTTATGAGACTGTAAGTTCAGTTAAAACCTTGGACTAGGCCTGTAAAGAAAAGCCCTGGTAGTTGAAATGTCAACTACTTTTTCACCACAAATAGTTATATCCACTGAAAAAAAAAACCTGGCCAGACCAAGAATCCAATGCAAAATTAGCTATCTGCATAATTTGTGTTACGAATAAGCATCAAAGCTAAAATTCACATGGATTTGGTAAATTAAAGCTAGTAAGAGAATCAGTGGAAGACTGTACATTTGACAATGCTATACTGGGAAAAAAGAGTGCTGTGTCCATTTGGTTCCAGGTTCATTCCCACTGCAACATTAATTAAAAATCTTTTTTTGTCATGTATTTCTCCTTTGAAATGTCAAATAAATTCTGCCTTGTTGGTCATTACCACACGTATGCACAAATACAAATATACCTAAAGAATGCACAATGTATGTGTTCACTCAACCATTTATATCAATTCTGAGCAGCGATTTACTACTATGTATTCATGTAGGATAGTTACTATCAGATGAGACAAAACCAGAATAGACCCCCTGGCAGAACAGTTCTAGCTGTGCTATTGCCTTACAGTGCACCAGCCCCCTGTGCTGTTTTCCTGAGTGTTACTGATGGAGAGCAAAGATAACACTTGCACACAATTCTACCAGCTGTCTGTACTTGCAGTTGCAGTCCCTTGTCACTTGCATGTTTCAGCTGAGACTTCTCTATGATCCCTCTTTCAGGCAGTCAAAATCTGATGTGTAGGCAATGTTGTACATATCCTCAAAGGAAGATAAGAAGAGGAAAATATTTTATAGTCTGAAAGAGGTTCTATGTATCAAAGATAGAAACAAGTTGTTTTTTATGCAATAAGCTGCACATTAAGCAGTACAGGCAAAGCTTTAATACTGTACTGTATCCGTCAGCACACACTGGATTGGGGCATCTAATCAGCATGCTGCTCTTACCAACTTGTATCCACATTTGATTGTGCATTTCTCTCTAATGCATGAAAAATAGTGTCAGGCATATTTTGATAGCACACTGACGAAAACCTAACATAGAGCAGAAGGACTGGATGAATAATCATACTGCTAATCCCACCTGCTGTGACACAAGAAATACATGTAAAGATATCTATAGATATGCCAGTTAACCTTAGGATCTGCCATCAGAGCAAAATCACAACTGCACTGGAAATGGCACAGCAGACAGATCTGACTTTCTGTCAGTACTATCTCATGCCCATATTCTGGAAGTTTGGCTTTCCAGCACTGACACAACTGCAGTCTGTGTGTCCTTGACACTTCCCAGCAGTGGGATGTTTCAGCCCTGTGGGTAATGTAGCACACTCCCATGGTATATTCAGATGACTCTGTAGGTTAGTGGCTGTGAGACAGAATCACAGTTTAATTTCTTGCTCTTCCTTAACATGTTCAGAGCCCCATAAAGATGATGCCATGGGGTCACTGCAAATGCTGAGACAATGTCTTGCTGTTGTGCAACATCACCAAGGGACTGGTTTTGCATTCTTTTCCCCTGCAAATTTCCAACATGCTTGAAAGGAACTATGTGTTTATAGCAAATGGCATCTAGTCAGAATTGTTTGGTCAGAGACAGGATTGTTGTGGATAAGTTGTCAAAAATGGCATTTCCCTCACATGTTACTTCAGCTTCTACTTAATTGGGCGAGTCCAAGAATCCATGCGGCTTTTTAAGACCACAGAAATCTTGGTGTTTTTATATCCCTCATGAGTTAGTTTTAGTACCTCCAGTTTCTATAATTTTCTTTTACAGTGGGGGAGGATGCAAATCCTTTTGCATATTTCAGAGGTGAGAGCTAAACTAAGCGTCATGTGAGTATTATGGTGTGTCCCAGTTTTCCAAACCGAGGCCATGTCCACTGTGCCATCTACCTGCTGAGCGTATCCCTGAGGAGGGCTGACCTGCATCCAGGTTCCACCTTGGCAGGGAACCAGGACATGATGGCATTCACACTTGGCCTCAAGAGCTCATGGCTTCAAACTCAGGTTTTTTTCTATGCTATAGACATACACTCTAAAGAGTAAAAGACAATATCAAGAAAGAAAAACACTTGCCACACAGATGCATGAAAAATACTTCTTTCTCTTGGGCAGCCTTCACAAAAAATTAGAATAACAATCAGGCCTATTTAATGCTAATTTATTTTCTGCTGTCAAAAAGAGCTGATGGTTTGCTCTAGCATTTTGTGCTCTGTTTCAGAATACCCCTCAGAATTTGTAATCAGGATCTTAGGCCTTCCCTATATCTTTACGTGAGAGAATGGACAATGCATAGTCCTGAAATATGATGTCAATATATTTGCTATTCTACACAACTATTTTTTAATATCATAATTTAGTGTTTTCTTCAATACCTACAACTCAGTTTTTCATACTCTCTTCCATGCATCTGCTTGAAAATAAAGATGGAAAAGTCATGGAATGTTAGAAAGCACCCATTTAATATACCTTTAATTCAGGGAGGCTGCAGGAGGAGGAAATGAAGACGTTGTCACCCTGATATGAGAACAAAGCCGAGTGATAGTTGCATTGTAAAAACATTAACGAAACTCCCTGCTTTATACAGTCACTTCTAGTCCTTTCAAATTACAAACCAGTTAAAGACTTTCTAGGTAGGCTAAGTGCTCTCTCTGGTATTTTAGAAAATGGAAGAAAACAGAAGGTAAAGCATATGTTGTGTTGAGAGAAATTTTGAGATTGAAGGTGTGATGCCACTTAGATACTGACAGCTGCAGTGGTCATAACTTAAAATGTCTTTACAAATACTAAAATCCTAGAATCAAAATTCTGCTGTCATATGGAACATCTCTGCTTAAAAAGCATACAAAGCATACAACATTTTGAAGGATCTCTTTGCTGTATTATGAATTATTTTTCTCATCTGTAACTACTGCAAATTATACAGCCGTATTTCTACATTCTGTGTCTAATTAACTTATTTATCATTGTTACATACATCTTTTAAAACTCCACAGTCTTTTCCTAATATTACCAGGAGCAAAAAATGTAAGACATTTAAAAACACAAAGGAGTCCACTTAATCTAATGAATGGCTTTGGCCATATACATTCAACTCAGTCTAGATACTTTGCTTTTCTTACTACAGCCCTCTGTCAGTTTCATCTCTGGAAACAGACCAGCCCATGTTCTCAATTCTTCGCTTCAGTAGCCCTTAGAATTTATCCACGTTTAACCCTTCCATTAAAGAGTGCTGCTTACACTCTTTTTTGCTTTTCAAATTGATGGAATTACTCTGTTCTGCCTTATTTGTTAATGAAACCAAATCTTCTATTTGGCCTTCACAGGTGTTTTTGGGCACTGGGCTGTGGGTTTATTTCTACATTCATAAAATCCTTCTGAATTTGCTGGCTACTGCATGCATCTGCTCCATTGATATTTCTATGCTGATTTTCCTTACTGTTCTTCAACAGCTTTCTGGACGATCATTTCAATTAGAGCACAGTCTTGAGATTTTATTTTCCCTAGAAGAATTATGTAACATTTATACTGAGTCATATTTACCATCTGCTGATCCAACCACATAAACAATACAAATTCTTGAAAACCTGAGATTTTCCTTAGCATCTGCTTCTAATCTAATTTTTCACAAATGTGCAGGTTTATGCACACACTCCTGCCTTAAGATTAGCCCTTCATTGAATACTGGCACCTCTTCCGAGGCTCTAAGTAAACTTGAAGGAATCTCTTCATGCAGAGCATGCTGAAGATACATGTGAGGTGTTTATCAGGCAATGCACGTGACTGAGTACAAAATCAAAAGCAAGGCAGGAATACAGGGAAATTATGGCAACCTTAACATGAATTCAGAATGCAGGGGTGCTCTCGGTTTATGGCTGACTTCTTTGGTACTAGTTAATGCTCAAGTGGCTGGCAACAAGATACAACTTTTTAGTCTGGCTTTAAATTACAGTTTTCCACGGTGACTGCTATGGCTAAGGACTTAAACTATAAATCCAAATTCATGTGATTATACATTTACATATTCAAACCACATTGAAGCCCTTGTGATCACAAAATCAGGCCTTAAAATTGCTATTTATATCAGACTCTTTCAGTAAGAAAAGCTGTAGTTAGAGTCCTTAATAATTTTATGCATGTGTTCAGTTCTGTGTCCTGCTGACAATATTGGAGAAGACATAATTTTACATCCTGAAAATGACAAAGTATGTAAATTACATTTCCTAGCTAAAATATACTGTTTTGTATGAATGACTTTGTGGATTACTTTATTGAAATGATAGGTCTCCATAAGGATTGTTTTTTTCTTCTGTATGAGAAAATCAGACCCCACAATGAAATTTCTATCAATTTTTAAGATACTAAAATTTCTTAATTAGCTAATAGAAACACAAAAACATTTGTAGAACTGTGACTGACAGGCACTAAAACAAATCGTTTGTGAAATCAACAAGGATCTTTCCACTGCCTTAAATGTACCATAGGTTTGGTGTAATAAACACTCTCCAAAAACCTAACATCAGAATCCTGCCTCACACAATGTTATTTTGCCATTGGTCCCATTGCTTCTTGTGAATACAAGAGGAGAATGGGAACACATGGGAGAGTGCCACTAATCCCAGTGGGGGGTGAGGGATTATAATTTATTTGCCTATGGTCCTACCTACCCCAATTACTAAATTTATTTGCCTATGGTCCTACCTACCCCAATTACTAAACTAAAACAGGAACACGGGGCTATAATCTAGTTCTCGCATATGCACAGTATGCTGCATTTGTCAAGGATGTACCTAGGAGTTGACCAGCACTGAGTATTTTCAGTTTGGCTTAACAGAACCCCAAATCCAAGAGGAATGATTAATTTCGGTGCCCGGAAAAGTCACACAATTTGAATGGTCTCTGTAACAGAACGGGGAGCTCCAGAAGGGCTACTGGATTGGATACCAAATATGTTCAGTTATACCGATACTCCGTTGGAAATCCCGAGAAGCCGGGACCGTGCGGCAGGTGCCGGCTGCCCGGCTCGCTGCTGACGCCCGCGGGGCCGGGTTTTCCTGTCTGCCTGCCCCGCTTCGCGCGGCGGAGCCCCCGGCTCGCACACACGCGCTGTGCCACGGGCCCCTCGCCCCGCCCGCTCCCGCTGACAGTCGCCCCGCGGGCGGGAGCCGCCCTCTGCTCCCGCGGCTCCTCCGCGCCCCGGGCCGCCCGTGCTCGGCGCGGCCCCGGCCCCGGCCCGGCGCTGCCCTCAGGCCGCCGGGAGCGGCCGCGGGGGCGCGGGCGGGCGGCGCTGCCGGCACCGCAGTGGGGCGCGGGGCGGGCCGCGGGGCAGGCGGAGCGGCGCGGAGGGGGCGCCGTGCCCGGGCAGCCACTGGGAGCGCGCCAGCCGCGTCTCCTCAGCAACGGGCCTGGCACGGCAGGGCTGCGCCGCTTCCCTCCCTCCCTCCGCCCGCTCCTCCCCGCTTCCGTCCGTCCGTCCGTCCGTCCATCCATTCATCTGTGAGGGTCGTTATCCCCGCCGGCCCGGCCGGCCGCGGGGGTCGAGGCTGCCCGCTCCCCCCGCCCCAGCCCCTCGGCCGGGGCTGTGTGTGCATGGGGGGAGGTTCTTTATTGGCCTCGTCCTCCCTCTCTCCCTCCCTCCCCCCTTCTTCCACACTCCACCCAGAAATGATCCAGTGAAACTAGGAGGAGGTGATTCTCCTCCTCCCTCCTGCTGCTGCTCCTGCTGGTCTGGAAGGGACTGCAGGAATCTCTGCCGTGCTCTGCTCTCAGGCAGGGGCTGGGGAGGGGAGACCGTTCTCTGGAGGGAGGGGGCCGCAGTGACCCGGGGTGCAGCTCTCCCGTGCGGGGCTGCTTGGTGCCCGACCATGGGGAAGGACCAGGAACTGCTGGAAGCCGCTCGCACTGGGAATGTGGCTCTGGTGGAGAAACTCCTCTCTGGGAGGAAAGGAGGGATCCTGGGCAGTGGATCTGGAGCTATTCCCTTATCCAGCTTATTGAGGTAGGGACATCGTTCCCCATCAAATGCTGGGGATATTAACCTGTTCTTCCCTATCATCATTATCATCGCCCCTCTCATCTTCATTTCAATTCCTGCATCCTTCATAGTAACAATAAATCGTTCACTCTCTCGCCAAGTACAAGCATGCCAGGGTTTAAAGTCACAGGCAGTCATTTTATTAATATAGTGGTACTGAATTTCCTCCCTCAATGCGTCTGCAGGGTCCTTGTTCATTCTGTTACTAGCTGTGGTGCAGAACTTATGTTTTGACTGCTGGGTTAATACATACAATATATTAATTTTCCTTCCTTTGATATTTCCATCTTCAAATTGCTACTTTAATCACAGATGGAAGTGTTTATCACAGACAAGGCATTGCATTGTGGAATTCTGTGTTAAAAGACATAGCTTCACCCCATACCCTCACCCACTGCTTCTTCCCTTGCTTGCAGAAAAAATTAGCCATGCCATTGTAATAAGCCTACAAAACAAAGAAAAGAAATCTTTTTTTTGTGGGAGATCTTTGAGGCAGAGGAGGTGTAAAACTTAGGGAGCAGATTAGGTAAGAGCAGCATTACTTTCAAGGTACCTGGATTTAGTGGAATGAAACTGGGTTACTGGCCATGTTGGGTGACAGGGCTTAACTTCAGTCGTTAGTTGTATCTCCTGCGATCTACAGCATAGCTTTGATCGTAAGTTTCATCATGCTCTTAAGTCATAGCATTGTCAGAGTCATTTATGGCATTTGACTGTACCCAGAGCAGAGAAGGTCTGCAGCACACAGTCTAGTGCTAGAGTTCAACACTAAACTAGGCATAGCAAAAGAAGACAAAATTAACTTAAACACTGTTGACCTAGAACTTGAATAAATTGGGGGTTGGTTTGATTTTTTTATTCCTTAAAGAAAGAAAAGGCCTAGCACCATGGAAGTTGATTAAATTAAAATGTGATTCTGTTGCCAGTGCCTTCTTATCAAGGTATTTATATTATTTCCATGTTCCCTATCAGGGAAATTTTAATGGTAACTCTCCAATTTATACTCCAAATCATACTGTTTAAACTCTATTTTAAAGTCTTGCTATTTTAAAACTAGGTTTAGTGCTGTAAACAACAACAGTTCAGGTATTCATAGTTTACCAAAGTTCTGTGGTGCCCCAGTTCAATTTGCTATTGCACCACTGTTGAATTATTAGCCCATTGACCAAAACCCAAACACACCATGTCATTGCTTGTTTGTACTGTACTCGAATAGGCTGCTTAGGAAGAAATGTGCCAGCTAGTCAGTTAAATTTGAAATATGATACCTACGTTTCTAAGTACAGAAGTAAGTTCACTTCAGTACAATGACTGGCCATTTATAATCTAGTTCTAACACATGGTTTGTGCAATGGCTTTCTCCAGGGCTAGTGTCTGTGCTGTATTCTTGCACTGTTTATTTCATGTTGTATATTGTGAGTTCTGTATATCCAGAGGGAGTGTATTTCCTTGTGTTTGCCGTCCTTTATTAAACAGCACTGTGGTATGTTGTGTACACAGAACATGTGAACCGTGTGTTTTTGTATATGCAGATGGGTCATCACAGTTCTTGTTTGTTACTCAGGATAGAAGAATTTTAGGTTGTAAAGTCAACTGGCTTTTTTCTTTTTCCTGGAAGTGCACTTAGCTTGAAGAGAAGTAAAGCAGAGTAAAACAGACTGTTTAATTTATGGCATTTCTTACTAATGTTAACAAGAATGTCTATGTCTTTCTGTAAACACAGCTTCAAAAATTAAGAATGAACTTTCAGCTGTATGCTGCATCCAGCTGTATGATGAAATATTTCTAATTTAGAAAGAATTCAGTGAGCATCATTAATGATGCTTAAATGTTTCACAATCTAACACAGTATAGAACATAGGACTTTTTAGAGGGTTCAGCAGGAAAGCTTGAAGCAGAAACTAGCATGCATTATAGTAAATGTTTTTCAAGAAAGAATTATATGTGATGGGTATTTTGTTTTGACATAGCTTTTTTTTTGTTTGTTTGTTTTTGGAAATGTTCCATGATCTAACTGTTGCCATTAATTATGGATTAAGTCCAGAATGACATGCAAGATTAAGGTTGGTTCTATCTTGGTACAGAAAACATGGAAACAATATGAGAGTCGTATGAACATCCTGATCCTGTTTGGGAAATCAACACACGGAAAATAATGAAGCTGTAGAAGAGCAATACTTGTACAGTATAAAAGTTTGACTTTGAAGCGGAACCAAAGATTTTTTTAAATAGAAAACCTGAAGAAGTTTACTAGTACAGCTATATTGGTATCTTTGCATACAGTTTATTAGAATAAAAACTTTGGAAAGTTTTAATAAAAGCAACAGAGAATAATATAGGGACATAATTTTCTTAATTTTATTTATTTTTTATGAGTCATTTTGACAGTAACTCCTGCTGTTTTGTTGATCATAATTATTGCTCAGTTTCTAAAATTGTGCCCAAGGACTGTACATGTTCCACTGTAGTGAGAAAGGTCTTTCTTTCTCCTTTTGGTAGTGCTGTTTCTACTGTTAGGTTGGAAAAGTACAACTCTTTCAGTATGCATATAGACCAATATTGTGCCTGATGCATTGGTCTAGGTAGCAGGACTACATTGTCCCTTTGGATTTCTTCAAAGTGCTGAAGACAACTCAATTTATGTGACTGAATGCTCTATGGATAGACTATGGACTAATTTCTATGGAAATTTGCTTCACAGTAATTATGTGCCCCGTGAATGAAATTTAATATGCATAGATTGAAAAATACACCTTGATTGTTACCTGAACCAATGAAAAAACTATCTGAGCTCTGATGTCCTATTTACATTTTTATAACAGCTTTTTTTTTCTTACTGATTAATGTATTTTTTGGTACTTGGGAGGAAAATAGGGCAAACTTTTGTATGGGTATTCTATAGTTGGACCTACTTGTTGATGCTAATTGCAGACTAAATTCTATAAATTTTAAAGGCCTGACTTCTAACTCCTAAGTCATTAAATTATAACAACAGTTCAAGAAAACAGCTCTGTTCTGCAAAGCTATTTAAGCACACATATAAATGTATGAATGAATTCCTGCGAGAATTTCAACACGTGCTTAGAGTATGTGCAAAGTACATGAAAATGATGTATGCTTAATTAAGACTTCATATGCATCCAGACATCTGTAATACTTACTACATAATACCTCATGGCCAGATTAGTTTGTCTAAAACAATGACAACAAATCAGTGATGTTTGACTGTGTGGACTCTATAACTCATTTCAACTTAGGAGGAGCTTTGGAAGGCTGCTGTGGGTCAGTTTGTGTCCCCTGCCTCAATATCCATAGTTTGCTCTTTATTATAAAGATTGTGGCTCAGTGTAGTGAAGGTGAATTCCTCAGGTGCAAAGATCAGCATTGCAACATACTAGAGCAAGTAACCTAAGTAAACACTTGATGTAATTTAGTTGCTTAAACTTGGGTACTTACTGGCACTTTAGGTGTGTTCTTGGAATGGAATGATGGACTTTGAAAAGAACCAGGAACTCTGGAGATACATATAAATTCCCAGTGTGATACACTAGGACATCTGAAGCTGTATTACATGTTTTGCCTATGGTCTCTAACCCAAAACATTAGTGCAGGGTTGGAGTCTCTTCTTTCACTATGTTGGGACACCTTATAAAACATTCAAAGTTTAGAAGACTTAAGTCTAAATTTATTTTTTCTGTTTCTTTGTGGATTCCACTGCCTGGAATGGTCATACATTAATATATTAAATATATTTTATATTAAAAAAAGTTTTTGAAGTTTAGAATTAGGAATTTTTTTTCCAGATTGCAAATAGAATTTTCACATATTTTTATGTGATTTCACTGGCTCTTATATTATTCCAGTGTAAGCACAAAAACCTGACAGTAAAATCCCACAGTCTCTCTAGCAGAATGTATAATTTCATTTCTGTATTCAAAATTTTTAAATGCATATTAAAGGATTTAACACATAGAAAGAGTAAAGTGTTTCTAATAAACCTGGTATTTTTAATTTACTTAATTTAATTATCTGTTTATACATAGCATGTTTTAATTGACCAACCAGTTTTTCATTGTTGGATAGAGACAGCCTATGTTTCTTTCAAAGAGTTTTTAGGAAAAATAACTTTGGAGGTTTTAATGTATCTCAGAGACCTTACTTCATTTTGCCACATGTAGCCATGCATATGCCCATTTGTTCTAAGTTACTAGCAGGAATGGATAGTTTTTGATTATATGTACATAGTACATGTTAAAAGAGCTTTGGATTTTTAACGGGACTGTGGGATTGAATATTAATTAATGTGAACTGGCACAGACTAGTAGGGAAGGTTGCATTGGCCCTTTTTTGCTCTTTGTTGGCTGCTGCCATTACACAGCATGAGAGGGTGGAGCAGCCTGCCTGGAGCTGGTCTTTTCCCCTTCCACACTTGGCACTGTGGCAGGGAATGGTTTCGTTCTTTGCTCAGCCTTACTTAGCGCGGCTACACCATGTGTAGGCCTGGCCCGAGTTATTTCTCCTCCAAAGTGTAAGAAACACGGCAAGCAGATTGTCAGTCTGGGAGTTGCAATCTGTTTCCTCATCTGTTTCTCAGAGCAGTGTCTTGCTTGCAGCAAAGCCACAGTTTAGCCTGATGGCCTCAGTGTGTGCTGAAAACCACACAGATCCTCTTCTGTCCCTGTGCAGAGCCCTCTGATTCATTCAGCTTCCTTTGCGAAAACACATCACACTTGGTAGGCCTTGTAGAGCGGGAAGTATTTAAAATGTTGAAATACTTTATGAAGCTTTAGTTAACAATTTTTAAGTTTTTTCATGTTATAATTTGAATAACAAATTGATCAACTTAACAAGAATAAGGGATCTATTTCTGTTTATCATTACAACTAGCATTGTTTAAAGCAAGGGAACCTTTCTTAGGTTCTTTTATAAAGAGATAGTATAATATGAGGCTTGCAGTACCAGAGTTCTGGGCTCACATAATTCCAAGGTATTTATTTCAGACAACCAGCACAGATAATAAAATGGAAAGTATTTATTACATAGTTCAATTCAGCATCCAGTTAGTCTGTATTTATTTCTAATTTTAGTTATACTACTTTTAATTAATGAGGGGGTTTGTACTGATGTCCTAAGCAGAGACCAACATTCCCAGATTTCCCAATTACCTTCTTTATCATGTTAGAGAAGTTAATCTAATTCTTCTGAGGCCATATTTAATCTTTCTTCTTTTTGCCTTTCACTATGGAATGCAAACTAATAATCAGGACAACAGTTAGTTTATGCTTTTTGGTATTAGTGATAGTTGATTGCTGCATTGACTCTGCTTTCCCTTGCAAATGTGTGAGCTTCTTTTAGGCTTCATTTTGTTATCCTCTACCCTTCTTGGACTTATTTTTATTTTTGCTTTTGTTAAATGCTTTCAATCCAAGTTCAGGCAACATTTTATCTATTGAATTCCTTAGATTTCTTCTCTAGTTTGAAATATTTACAATATGTAAAGGTAGCAATATAACAATATCCCAGGACATCTGATAGATGGTTAAGGGCAAGGCAATTCACAAAGTCTGTGTAGTAAATCTTCCCTAGGAGTTCCATATGATTCCAGATATAAGCTCTGTATTTAAACTCTATGGATAAACTTCTCACATCTCCTTACTGCAGAAATAGTCTTCTGAGTATTGTTCAAATATATGTTCTATTAATTTTTATAATGTTGGACCAAATGCAAAAAATGACCAGCAAGAACTGTAGATCTAGTGTAAAATTTACCAAGGTAATTTTTTCTGCTCATAGATAGGATCAAGATATGGACTGATGGAGTTTATGATGGAATCAGGCAGACCAGTAAGGGAAATTTGACAAACGTGTTAAAAGGAGAAGGTAAGGAACAACCTTCTGAAGACTGAAGTGTCTGTAACTTAAAACAATACCTTTAGAATTCTTGTAGAATTCTTCGCCACTAGATGGCTAGTGTCTAATTCCCCAGAGGACCCTGTAAAGTCATTGTGATCACTACCGTGTTCCCCTTCTATCTAATATTTATCATTTTAGAGGTTTGGTAATTCAGTAATTTGGTAATGCTGCTTTGTAAATTTTTGACATTGGCAGAACATCACTGTTTTTAAGTACTGATGTTATAGTAGACATTTAAAGGGGAAACAAATGAAAGGGAATGAAGAATGATGTAATCTGAAAGGTCTGCTATGGTTGGAAATGTTATGAAAAGCAAATACAGATGCTTTTAGGGCAGGTGTTTTTACACCTGCAGCAGGAATTCAGGAAAACTCTACAGGTTTGGAAACCTCTACTTCTATTTTATTTGCCTTAATTTTTGTTAGTATTCCTGGATGAGATGCTACGGAGTGCTTACAGCTCAAGGCCATTTTTTTTTTTTTCCTGAAAAAAGGCACTATTTAAAGAATCCTATAAACTGCTTTAATTTATGCTACTGGTATATAACCTGTAAGGGACAGTGTAATGTAGAGTGCAGTTACAGTGCCTTTTCTTCAGCAAGCTTAGTCTGCTCACCTGGGGAGGTGACAGATACAAGAGTTCCGCAGCTGGAATTCCCTTCTGCCATGGAATTTGTCTGCTGGCCACCTCCAGTTAGAATACACATCCTAATCCAATACTAATACTTTAAGGTAAATTATATTGACAGTTTTTAATGTTAAATGTGTAAAGCATAGTAAGTAGTGTTAATTTCTGCCTACTCATATGACATTTTCATTTACATGGACCCTTTTGGGAATTCGGGAATACATTTTTTTTAACCTTCTAGCCTTTACTGGAAGAACTTTTTTATTTTTTAATTACTTTTTCCTGGTGACAGTATTTTCAGTATGATTACTTTTCATTAAGAAGTGATACAACAACTATTCTGCACCTCACTTAACACCTATTAATTTGTAATAATGTACAGGTATCTACTGTAAGAAAGGGTCTGTGAGATTTAATTCAACAAGGTTTTATTTTTATTATAACCATTTTACACTGTTTCCTATGTATTGTGTATGCATTATCTAAAGCAAGAAAAAATGTTCAAAGTGACATCTTGAGTGCAATTTAGTTCCTCTTTAAAACAGTCAGTGGCAGCTATGTTTCTGTAGGTGTTGATGTCAGTGCTAGGTGTCTAGGTTCCTATTACAGGCAATGGAGATCTAGTCAGTTAGGGGGCATAGAGAGTGACTGAGCTCACCTCAAAAGTGGGTATTGAATGAATTTATTTCTAGATTAAACATGTCCCTAATTTAATTTTTTTTTTTTGTAGATAAACGTTGAAGAACAAGTAAACAATTGTAATTGAAAGTATATGTAGAATGTATTAAAAATAACCGCTTGTTTAGGTAGGTTGAAGCTCAATTTGGGTAGAATTTCTTCCTTCTGCTGGTTTGGATTAATTCAGAAGCAATAGACAGTAGGTACTGATTGATAATCAGTAGATTAGCTGGCCAAGAGGCAGAATTCTGGATGGTTGAAGTTAGAGAGACATGAAAACTGCTTAAAATGCATGATATCCTATCACATGAGGTTTATTGAAAATGCTCCAAGTATACAAGAAACAAATTAGAAAACATGAGCTGAAGTTGAAACTTAGGAAAATAGGAAAGGCAAAAGTAAATGTCTTGACATCAAAAGAAAATATGGACTCAGTGCTTGGTGGGGCAGAAGACCTAGTGACAAAGCTCATGGAAAAGGCAATAACTTGTTGCCTTTTCTGCTTTGGTTGGTTGGCTGTACAGTTTGACTTGCCAGCTGTAAAGACAGTCCCTCAAAAAGAGGAAGATCAGGGGATCATTTACATTTGGGGAACCTATATTACTCTGAGGCCACTATTAATTTTTGGAGGACTGTGTCAAACATGGGAAGTTTCTGATGACTGAAAAAGGAAAATGTCATGCCCGTGTTCAGGAAAAGCAAAAGGAAGGTTCTGGAGTCACCTGGCTCATTAGTCTATCCTAAGTCCCAGAGAAAATTCCAGATTATATATCCTCATGCATATAATTTCTGCTCTCATAAAGGATAACACAACTGATAACAGCCAGCATGGATTTGCTAAGCTTAAATCATTCCTGACCAACGTTAATTGCTTTCTACAAAGTGAAAACTGTGTCTGTGGACAGAAAAAAATGTGTTTTACCTCAGAGCAATCTCAATTGAAATGATGAGCTATGGACTGAATAAGAGGACAATAAGGTGGGTTGAAATTTGGCTGCACTGTGAGAGGGTGTGATAAATATACAAAATCCAGCTGCTAGTATCTCCTAGAGGGTTCCCTCAGGATTCAAGGGCCAGTATTGATTGCAATGTTTCATGTATAGCAGGTTTGTAGATGACACCAAACTGCAGAATAAAACATTCATATGAAGAATTGCTGTAAGGAGGGACCTGGACAGGCTGGAGAAATGGGCTTATTGGAACTTCATGAAATTCAGGCAAAAATATTGTGTAGTCCTTCAGCTGGGAGGGAATAGCTTGTTACATCACCACAGGTTCTTGTGCTGGAGTTGGACAGTTTTTTTGTGTTGTACTTATTTTTCTGACATGTTAGTCATTACAAAACCACAAATATCACACTTAGTCTTTGAGTTTACACATTAGTAACTCTCTCCTAGAAGAATGGTGTGATTGGTATGTGGATTTTCTCCTAATCCTTCATAGCCTGGACAAGTGCTGAAATAGGTTAAGTTATTAAATATTCATACTGCCATAGTACGAGAAGTGTCCAGGAAGTAGATTTATAGTGAAAGTAAGAAAAAAGAAGAGTTTTATAAATCAGAATTGGGACTATCTTTTAGACTAGGTATTTTCTGCATATTGCATCTTGCTCAAATTTTTCTTGCGTCAAGCACTGCATATGGCTTGAATTTTAAACCTTCATGATAAAACTTTCCAGTGTAGTTTTTACTGATATTCTGATAATCAACTCTTGAGTTTAATGTCTTCTGTGTTTACTTACGGACTTGTTAGGGTCATTTTTTTCTATTTTTAGATGTCATTCCATATGACTAGTGAATCTCTAGGTTAGTTTTTGCGAACTAACATCCCCAGCATATTCATATTAGCAGTTTGAACCCAGAATCTCAATTAAGTCATTGGTAAGAATTCTTAAAAGCATAATTTGCTTATTTTTAGTTTTCAGCTTTCTCAAGCAATTATTTATGCACTTTCATGTCCTTCTGTCATCTGGATAGTTAATTTGTCAAAATAGGCTCATAAGTGATTTGCAATCACCCTGCTTCCTGTTTTGTGCACATTTATTGCAGAGCAGTATCTTGCATAACCAAGTGGTAGATCTGCCAGGGATATTCTCACATAATGTGCACAAGTAATGCTTCAGAGAACCAAATAAATCATTTGTGGAAATAAAGCATATGATATGTAGTATACATACATGTTACAAATCTGTTTGCCTGTCACAAATCTATCCCTTGTATTCCTACTTTCATATAGACTATGTAAGTTTTGATTTCAGAGGCAAAGGAGTGTTGTCATAAGCAGAAAATGAAGCCTCTAAAGGCATGGAATAAGCATATGTTTCTGAGGAGGTGAGGAGATGAGGTTAGAAGACAGGTGGAGACCTGAATCAAGGTATTTGGAATGGTTTGGCAAGCAGGCTGTATGTTAAACTCTGAAAAGAAATGATTGGCGCAGGAAATGGGTAGAAGAATTGAGATTAGGAATAAGAACTGAGACTGACCATGGCAGTTAGCAGCACTGAGGACAGTGAGAGAAGTTTAGGAGATGAGCTGTGAGGAACAGGGCAGAATAAAGAAAAATTCATTCAGTAGAATTGAAAGAAAATGTATATGCACCGAAATACAGTTTTCATTCAAAGCCTGACATTTTCATATTTCCTTGCTATATTTGTGAAATGCATTTGCAAACTGTCTCCTTTTCTTTTAGTGATAAAATAAATTCCTATAATAGTGGTTAATAAAGGGCCACCAGTCATGACATTAGTTTAAGTGGAAGAAGTGGTTGTGATAAATCATCTAGTAAAGTTTTGCCAAGATGACACTACAGGGTGAAATTTCAGGAGGTTTAGTTTGCCTTTTTTATGAATGATAAAATTAAAGTTGCCAGTGAAGTTTTTATGTATCCCACTGAATGTAGGCATTACATGTTTATATTTTAATGACACAATCTGTAGTCTTTTCCTCACTTGCAGCCCAGGATAGACAGTGCTCATTAAATAAGCAGTTATTCAGCATTTTTAACTTACTACTCGGTGTTCAGCCCTGAGCCTCATTTTCTGCACAAAATTCAAACTCTTCTCTAGAAAAAGAATGATTAATTTTTGTCCTGGGCTTTTTTTTGGGGGGGTGGGGTGATGTTTGTTATGATATGATATCTGACTGCTTCACAGCATTAATGAGTTTACTGTCCCTGTACTTCAGTGACTGGGTAGGGTTTTAATATTTGCACTTAAAAATGCTGACTGAAGCACTCTTAGATTATGGCAAGAAGCATGTGTTGAATTGGTGTTTCCATCTGGTGACTTCAAAGAGCTCCTTTTTCACAGGATTAATATAGTTAGTATAAAGTTATAGGAGTGGCTCTTCATGGTCAGAATGAATGTCTGTCTAGTAAAGTACTCTTCTCCAGTTTTGACTGTGAGTCAAGAGCCTGTTCTTAGAAGAATATAGTGGCAAAGCAATCACGTAGTATGTAATAGTTTCCCCAGTGTACTCTCACAGCTTTTAGCAATTTACAGCAGCTTTCTACAGCAGATGTATTGTCTTTGTATTAAATAGCTCCAATGCATTTTTTCTTCCGTGCATTTGTTCAATTGGTCTTTGAAGCAATGGAAATTTTTAGCATTCATGACATCTCACAGCAAGGGTTTCACATCTTAATGAAGTATTGTGTGAAGAACATTCTCTGTAAATTAAGTAGCATTTTAGACGTTCAAATGTATAAAAATCTGTTCCGATATTCAGAGGTTTGTTTCTGGAGAACAGACATGGATAGAATTCAGTTCCATGGTGCAGCATTAAGCTGCTGTTCCTGTTCTTACCTTGTTTAATTGATTTAATAAATACCAATGCACCTTTTAATACCTTTGATTTTCAAAAAGAAAAGAGTTTTTATTCAATCATCCCCATTCTAGGGGATAGGCCTTCAACTGTTCCAAGATCATTCATTGCACAATAAAAGGAAATCATGTGATTAAGTCTATTATTAATACTTATGTGTTAGTAGGATGACTTAGCAGCAGAACTTTAATCCTTGCCTTTGCAATCTCAGCAGTTTTAATACACTCTTTCTGTATATAGTTATGTATATATTTCCACAGAAATTTAAAAAAAAAAAAAATTCTTTTGAGATTGTAAATATGTACTACCCATATGGTGGTGAACAGAACACAAAGAAATTTGAGATACCTCTAATAACTTACAAAAAACTACAACTCCTGATGTGTATCTTATATGTTTATGAGACACTATGTAGAATTTAAGATGCTGGAGGATGGTTGTTTCCTTTTTTTTTCCTTTCAGTGACTAGTGATACTCATTGAACAAGATTCCCATTATATTACCTGAAACAGGAAAAGTGAGGCAATAAAAAATCAAACTTTAATTGTTGAAAGTAAAATGTAAAGATGAAATGAAAGAGGGAAAGATGTTAATTTCTTCTCTTGTGGGAAACAGTTATTGAGGAAACAGCGAAATCATTCCCCAGTGATGGAACATTTCCTCTTATGCCCTAGAAAGATAGTTTGAGGCTTAAATGGGATGTGTGTCATTTTCTCACTTAAACTGTGGACCAGAACTAATGAGTTACTTCAGAAGAGAAGCTGTTCCTGAACTCTGGTACTTACTGTGTTGCTACTGCTTAACCAAAAAAAAAGAGAGGAGCTTCAGCACTGAGCATCCATGTCTCTGTCATTCAAGCAAGAAAGATTTACACAGGCATAAATGGCATTAACGGAGTAAAAGCAGCAGAAATCTTGTCATGCATCTCCAGTGCATGAATAGTTTTTGCTAAGATATGAACTGTTTCATGGTTTGCTCTCCTTTTGCTTTGAAGCTCAACTGGTTGTAACAGGACACAGACTGAGGAAATAAGTTCTGAGAAAAGCAAGTGAGGTTGTTTAGAAGTGTCTGCTTTTTAAAATGCCAAGGGAGCATTGTCCTTGTTAGACTGCCTATTTCAGCAGATAACCTTCAGGGAATAAATCAGCTAATTATGATGGTGGTAAGAGACAAGGAGATTTCTTTCCCTTCCCTCCGTAACTAAATACTGTTTTCATATGACTTTTTCTGATCACCATCATCCCTTCTTTTCCCACTATAATTGTGATGCCCAGTTTGAAAGCGGGGGGAGAATTTAGGATGTGAAGAATTCTGAGGTTGCTTATGTCAGCCTTGAAAAAGGGAACCTTGCTGCAGACATTCACCTCAAGGCCAGGGAGTCCATATTAAAAAAAAAAAAAAAAAAAAAAAAAAAAAAAAAAATCTAGCTTAATGACTTTGATAAATGCAGAAGGCACTGAAGGCACTAGGCTGAAAATGGCATGGAAAAATTGACCATAAAGCAGAATTCATTGGGTAGTTTGAAAGAACATACACAGTACTGATCAAAAATGTAAGATTGAGATACAGGACTGAATTACAAAGTAGGGCATGATAATTTCCTGGACAAAATGGTAGAGGTCCATTTTCAGAACCTTCCTCAAAGACTGATGAAAACTTTTGAAGTGGCAAATAAATTTATTTAGAGAGTGACAAAAAAAATACATGCAGGTGATTCAATGTTATCTGATCTTTGCCCAAGAGACCCATAGCACATGTAGATGAATTTGCCTAGCTACTTGGGAAAATGCCAAAACCAAACCCACTATCTCTGAAAAATGGCAGGAACTCAGGAAGGAAGGAACTCAGTCCTTTTGTGGTATTTCTGTTAAAATAAGTTCTTGGGTTAAAAAAAATACTCAAGTCAAGATTGAGAAAGCAGGCCTCAGGATAATTTTTTAAAGGATAGAGCCAGGATGTCTAGACTTCTTTCTTTGAAAGTTTACTACTTTGGCTAGTCTTCATAGTAGCCAATTACCCAAATCTCCTTTGAAAATATGACTTTGTTAAATTACACAAAATGTCACCATTTCTGAATATCACAATTCCTAAAGAGGAATTAAGAGCAATTATTGAAAAAGGTCACTTCATAATATGCATCTCTTTTGATAAATGTCATTTGACTTGTGAGCTGCTGTAGCACCAGCAACTGCAGCATGCATTATTGTAATAATATAATATATACAATAATAATATAATAATAAACAAACAAATAAATAAAATAATACAATAATGCATGCAGCATGCATTATTGTAGTCTTCCAGGATTCTTGGAAAAGTCCAGAATACAGCTGAGAATTTCCCCATAAAAATGAGCCTTTTGGTAAACCTGACAATTCATTATATTCCTGAAAAGTTGTGTCTTTGGGGATTTTCTTTCTCAGCTCCATAGAAAGCAATGTATGTACCAGATTCATTCCACAGTTTTGCACTACCAAACTTACTGGGCATCATATGCACCTCAGGTAAAACACATAGAACTCAGCAAAGGATGGTTTTATTTTCACTGTAACTATAAGGCAGATGCTACCTTTCAATGCAGTTGAATTGACACTCACATAGGGAGTTGTCAGGAACTATTTCAAATTTACCAGAGCAGCAAAGGAGGCTGTCCTGACTGTGATAGCACTGCTCAAGGCATACTTCTGCAAATTTAGTCACATGGCCTAACATTCAGATCATCACAGGCAAATGCAATACAATTTTGATGACAAAGCTCTTTCCCTTTTCAACTCCATTAGGGTACATTATTACACATCTAAGCATACAGAACTTGACAATAATAGAAATTATTTAAATAGCTGTTTTTAATTTAAACTGCTTTTGATTAATGTATGAAGAATTACTTTCTTTCTAGCGATGTTTGAAGTTTAATTTTCATGGGCATCATGCAAAGAAGTTTTAGCTAGATTTGAACATGATTAGAAACTGGTAACACCTGGAACTAAGATTAGAGACTTGTGACCCACCTTAAAAATTGTCAGAAAAGGAAAAAGTAGACTGACTTTAACTTCTCATTTGAAGTGCAATATGTCTCCTAATTTGGTATTGTGCTGCTGTGCTGAAGTTGGCTGTATGTAATACAGTACCTGATTTTTTCCATAATTTTCAAGAGGTTTTTGTTTTGAGCAGGTTTTGGGTTCAGTAAGCATATGTAGCAATTGCAGTATGCAAAGAGAAATTTGCCTTGTATCCCTTCAAATGGATTCTCAGGCTAAAGCTGGGATCATTTATCTTTACAGTAACAGCTGAAGACCTTCACACCTAAACATTAGTTCACATTCCAAATGAAGAAAATGCCTTTTGGCTAACAGCAGTGTATTCTGTAACTCTACACTGACTGCATTAATGATATTGTGTAACTGAGTGTTACTGTGCTAAATATTACACGTCTCCAATTCTGTTAGTGCTTTGATCATTTGATCAATTCAAACACTATCAAGTTGTGTTTATGTGTTTCACTGTTAATCAATAGTGAGCTAGCCTATCAATTTTTCAATAGGTCAGTATTTTCCACTACAGCTTAAAAACTTAAATGTAAATAATTGCTCACTTTATCTTCACACATCTTTTTTTTTTTTTTTTTCTGTGGTGGGATGTTACTTCAATGCTAATGAGACAGGGCTGGGTATCACCATCCTCCAGAAAATAATACAAGTGGGAGAAAACATATTGAAGACATTTTGCAAATAAATTTGAGTTATGTTTTACCTATATAGGAAACCTTGAAAAATCTTGAAATGAGCTCAGTCACAGTTAGGTAGTTATGTGTCCATTTTATAGATCTATGCTTCAGTGAAGAGAAACAAGTTCCTTTCCTTAGAGGCATGCATCAATAATATGATGATGTCAAAGGTGCATGTCCTCTTCCCTCCCAATCAATATCTTTTTTTTCAAGAAAGTAGAGGTGTTTGTATGTCTGCAGTTGTGCATGAATGTTTCACATAGCTCTGAATAGCAGCTGGTATTAAAATTAAAGTGGATAATTTTTTGAAATAATTTTTTCAAAAACCGTCTTCAATTAAAAAAAAACCCAGCTTTTCTTGTTGAACTATGGTAGTTTTTATACTTGTTTTGATCTAAGTTTCTGACCACAGAAATGGCATGGAGTGTAACAGAGCCCAAAACAGTAGTTAAGCTGATAAACCCTGTAATTCACTTCTGATGTGGAGACTCAGGTTCAAGTTTCTGGTCCTGTCCCAAGAGAGTTCTGTTATACCTGGTTTACCCAGCATGTACTTTTCCCCAGACCAAAGATTATACAGAGTTAAGTAAAAGTATGGAAAGAGATTAAGGAATTTAAAACCAAAACATAAAAGCAGTGTTGGACATGGCACTTGCTTGGGAAACAGAATGATGGTACCAGGGTTACTTTAAGTTTAATCTTCCCATCATAATGCAGCAGCCTTAGTTTCATATTCTGTTCTTTTCTGTTTAAAAAACTTAGAAGTCAACACAAAAAAACTCCACTTCAGAACGATTCTTTGTTTAAATTTCACATAGGAAAGTGGAATTACCTGAGACTCAAAATTTGGAAATCATATACTTTAGCGAATTCTAACGGCAATTTGTTGCAAAGTAAGGGAGTGTTCTGTTTGTACTATATTGAAACCTTTCTGAACCACACCTTTCAATTAAATTGTTTTTTTGTGACAACATTTTGAATGAGTTAGAAATGTGTTAAGAGTGCTGTGATGGTCGGTTCAGAAGTGTTATCACTGTTTGAAGTGGACCTGCAGTTTTCTCTGAGGCACAAACTTCAAAGTACCAGCCTTCTCAGAGTATTATGACTGTAATTTTATAGACTTAGCCGAACTGTGCAGTTATGCATGTATTGGTTGTAGGTTTGATTTGTTTAGGCACTGAACAAGATTTAAAACTGATCCTTTTTCAGATGAGTATCATCAATCCATTAATGTCTGTGGTGAAGTTTTATATTTGTGAAATAATTTGCATCTGCTGAAGTAATTACTATTCATATATGATTTCTAGCTGAACTGGAGAAAAATATGTTCATTAAAATATTACATTACTGAAATATATCAATTTGGAACACGGAAGTCTTTCTTTAATATCTCTATTTCTTTCTTCCCGTTTTCTCTGATTCCTCTTTCTTGGTTTCTCTGCCCACCTGTCCCATCTGCCTCTTTCCCCCTTCTCTTCCCTGTCACTCTATTTCCATTAATCTACCTTTCCATTCATCCCTTTCTCATCACATCTCTGCACTCCCTTCTGCCCTGCCACCTATCTCTCTTTTATCTCTCCACCAGTTTGAGCCATAAAGAGAATCACCTGAGGCAAAATAATACAGGAACACAAATCAGGAAGCATTGCCTATTAAGCTAAAAACAGTATGATGGAAGGATACAGTGACAAAGTAGTCTGGAAAGAGAGAAACTGATGTCTTAATGTAGGAAAAAAAGTTGGTGTTCTTCAGGATGACCCAATGGCAAGTATGATTAGACTGAAACAGAACAAGTCACCCATAATCCTATCCAACATTAAAAAGGAAAAGTGCAAAATAGAGAAGACATGTTTCATTTAGAATGTGGAAATCTGCTTGGGTTATATACTCTTTTCTATGAACTAGACTCAGCATAATTATAAGGATAGTAAAAATCCTAAACAATTGTTGGATGGTTTAACTGATTATATATAAGTTCATTAAGAAATAAAAATCCATGCACAAATACCTGATAAGAACATAAAATACTTCAGAAAAGAGAAATGAAGATGAGGATGTCTGATATGTTTTCAGAGATAATTTAGATGACAGTGAAAAAAGAAAAAGGTGTGACTATGGATTTCTGGCAGTAACGAGAGAAGTTTTAGATCACACACTTTTAATTTGCTTTGGTGATATTGCTAGATTGTGGTGGATGGGCCTTTTTTTATAAGGTATTGTAAACAAAAAGCTTCACACATAAGTGCTTCAGATTTGCACTGGGGCTCTTTTGGAATAAGATAACTAAAGTAATGAAAAAGCAGAAAGAATGAGGAAATATACAGTGACTTGCTGATTTACTGGTTTATAAAAAATCTGGAGATATTATTTTGTTAGTTAAAACATAAGCATGAATAAACATATTTATTTAGGAGAGATATAAAGAGAAAGTACAGAAGGGAAGTCCTTCTCAGTATGCAATTGTCTTGATAAAGAGATAGATCAGCTAATGAGTAAAAAAGCTGTCTTGCAGAGATCAAGGTCATATACTGACCTAAACTTCAAAAGTCTCTTTCTCCCCTTCCTAAAGATCTTATGTCTAGGCAAAGTGTAATAGAAAGTGGAGAGTGCAAATTTAGGATCTCTTAGATCCTGAAGTACTGGAAAGCATGGTAAGGTAACACACCCCAGTGTTATCTGTAAATGACATTATCTGTGCCAGGATCAACAGAGCCATCTATATATGGTTCCCTTTAGATTTATGTGCATGGAGCAATGATACCCAGTCTAGATCTACACAGAGCAAGCTTGGGTTTAGCAGGACCTCTTAGCTCAGATTCAGTATCATGCAAATGTGGTTACAATTCTTCCAGGCTTCAAGCTTGTTTTAGGAGCATTATAAATGCTAAGAAGTGCTATTAAGTCCAAACTGGCTTTTGCAGGCAGGTCTATGTCTGTGTACCCACATTTGTCTGCAGATAGTCTGCCCATGAACTGTGGCATGTTGGTGGCATATTGTGTGTACCACTGAATGTTGTATATTACCACATGGTGTTCTTCAGATAAAATTCACTCCACTTTAATTGTACAAGAGGGATGATGCTCTCTTAGTTGTTATTCAGTATTTTATTTTTTCATTGTCACTGTTAGCTTATGCCTTTGATGCACAGCTTGTAGGTGTTTCTATAAAGAGAATTCTTTTCCTCACTTATTTCACAGCAGAGTTTTGCAAGTATAATGCATTTATTTTCAAAAACAACCTTGTTTGATGGCAGGGTATTATTACTCCACTTTACAAATGGATATGTGAAGTCCTGAGACACTAGGGTCAACATTATTGAGTAATTTTAGATGCCTGATTCAAAACACCTAAAACCTGCTTTCTGATTTTGCAGAATATTTGTCATCACAAACCATTTAAAAGTGCAAAGCACAATTTCCTCTGACTAACAGGGCAAATGCATGTAGTGCTTGTGCAGTTAAAACATATTATATGAAGTGGGTACTCTGAAAGTTACATGCTTGATGATCATTCTTACAAAGTTAGATTTAAGAGACTTTCCTACTGTCAGAAAACCTCTGTGATACAAAAGGTCTGCATCTCTATGTCAATATTGCACTACCCTGCATACTCATTTATTCATTTTTCCCATGCAGTCCTCTAGTCCATTCAGAATATATTTCCCTCTCTGTTTAACTTCACATTTAGCAGGCTGTGTTGTACAGATTCATGAACTACCTTCAGAGTAGGTTACATAGACAGATTGAGGGACATTTAATGAGGAAAAAAGTGTATGTATAACTTATTTGTGCTATTTATTTACTTTTCAGTGTGATTTCTTAAAATATTTTTACATAATTATATATATATAATTTTATTTTATTTTATTTTGTAAAAAAACATGATAAACTAGAAATTCCCTCATGTTTGTGGTATCAAATGTTAATTTTCGCATCACAACTGACCAGCTGCATGATAACAACTCATGAGGCTAAGACCCTGAGTATTCATGGCCAAAGAAGATATCTTTTGGCCTCATTAAGTTTATAAGCCACTAACTACGTAACTTGATGCAGGACAATGAGGAAGGAAATACTTCAGAGTATGCTGCACAGAACTCTGTGTGCTTGACTAGAATGCTTGGTACAGGTAGCCAGTGCTTTTGGGCATTATTATTTTGTTGAAAGTGTTGCTGACATTACTGTTGCTGACAGTTATGGAATTCACTTTAAGAAAATGCATTCTGCAAGAGTGTCTAACAAATGTTTCTGGTCACTTGATGAAAGTTCAGCTCTTTTAGTCTGTTCAATTGTCTTCTTAGCTTTAGCCTTTATTCCAAATATACTGTGTTTCTTTGTGCCCTTTCATAGCTCTTCATTTTAGCCTTGGGAGGCTAATGCTGCCAGTCTTTTCCTCAGCTATTTAAATTATTTCAACAGCCCCTCTCCACATTTCATGTCTTGCCTGTATGAGTTGGGTCCTATTTTCTGTCTTCTCATTTAATTTTATTTTAATTTCCTGTGCATTTCCCTTAATATGCTAATTCAGATTTTGTTCCTTTGTCCCCTATTTTCTTCTTCCATTCTAGAGTTCCTTTCTTAGAAGTCTGACATGTGACATTTCAACTTAAACAAAGCAGTTTAATCATAAGCAAAGTAAAATGTGATTTTATATTGGGGAGTGGAGGTAATGCATAATAGGCAGTGTTGCTAGAGCACTTGCTAAATTCACCATCCATAAAGAAGAAAAGTTAATCAGAGAAAGAACATATCTGAGTCTACATTTTAGTGATGGGCAGTAGATTTTTTGCATGGTCAGTACAGAAGATGGTGATTTATTTAATTCTGCATGGTAGGAGATGAACAGAGTCTTAGAGTGCACTAATGTGTAAATAGTACACTCAGGGAACTTCTTGTTTATGAAAGAAAATATGATTATTAGAGTAGAATGAAGGGAATGCAGCAATCAAGCAGTATGGAAATAATTTTAGAAATATTAATATTTAAGTTTTTGGTTGAAAAAGGGAAAAAGGGCATTTATTTTTGGGTATGTATATATAAATATATCTAAAAGGAACCAATAAATCCTTCAGTAAGTGAAGCTAATTTTATTGGTTTGACTAGTTGCTCTGCAGAGTGAATGGTAGAATTTCTCTGTGCCATGAAAAGCACTGTTTTCCTCACATTCAGCATATGCATGATGCAGGTACTTTGTTTTGCACTAGAACTTCTGCATTGGTAACATGTTCCAAGTAGAGAAACAATTTCAGAATGTCAGTACATTCAACACTTTTATAAATCTATCTTGACCATGAAACACATTCTCAGAGTATTTGACTGATGAACAATAGGAGAAGACCTTGTAAAATTTCTCCACCCAAAAAATGGAAAGTTTAGAATTCATGCTACATAACTATTTAAAAAAATATTTAAATATGCTGGATGTTTTATTTTATGAAGAGTATTAGCTTTAAAAACTTTGCCATATCTGAGAATTCTTCTTTAAAGAAAATTGTGAAGAACCCTTAGTATGGTGTATAGTTTTCATAAAGGAAAAATATGATGATAAATACTGCTTTATCTAAGTCTAATATAATAGTTTACTATCGTTTAACTTTGAATTTGAAGCAAAAAAATCATTCATGATCTAGAACCTGAGCAGAAAACATTAATAATTAATGAATTATAATTTATGTAAAACTAGGTCCCATCTTAAAAGATAATTGTAAAATTGAGTAATGAAAAGAATGCAGAATATGCAACATTTTTATTTTAAATATATAATCAGATTGAAGTAAATAAAATAATACTGTGATTCTTAAAACCTTAATGTTGAAAAAAACCAAACATTGCATTAGCGTGAACATGAATGTTGTCATGGATTAAAGTGTTACTAATAAGAGACTATAAACATAGAGACTATAAATGATAGTTTATTCTACCAAATTTTAATGTTAGTAGCCAGAGGGTTACTGTAACAGTAAAACAAAGAGGAAGATGCATTAAATGTGGCTGACTCCCAAGCTAATCTCAAAAAAGTCTGGTCTGAGAGTTCCCATATTCCTCTAACCTGTTTGTTTCCTTTGTTCAGTGTCTTGAAATAAATTGTGACTTAGAGAAATGTCAGAATTTGATTCTGTAGAGTATTTTTGTTTTGGAGGAAGAAACTAAAATTACATTAGTCAAATTGACAGATACTGAAAAACTAGAAACTATTGCAAAGTACTTTATAATAAACAGGATTAGACTATAGTAAAACCTTGATAATCTGCAGGAATGGGTTAAAGACAAACAATTTGATAAACCAAAAATATTTTTAAGAAGAAAATTAAATTTTAAAGAAAAAATATATAAAGAATACTGAGTATGAAGAAATTGGTATCAGATTCTTTAGATAACCACTCTATACATATACTATCAAAAGAATTGAGAGATCTCAAGAAAGCTCCAGGAACCTAAATTCTCTAGCAACATGCTGTAAGAATACTCTTAATCCCGATTTACAATACAAAACCACAGTATTGGCAAGCAACACTAATAGAAAAGTTCCCAACATTTATCTCAAATTTTTCTCAAGATGACAGAAGTATGTGCCAAAATTTTAATTTCTTCTCACATCTCTTACTATGGGCTAATGGTTTGTATTTATTTAGAGTTCCTCAGATGTCTGCATTTTTGTATTCAGTTCCATTCAACTTCCAGTAGGTGCATCTTGGTATTTTTGTTGCTCTTCTCTGATATCTGTAAAAATAGTGTATTTTATACAGTTGGTGGCTGGGACACATCCAGGTGCCTGGTTCATTTGGTTTTTAAACACCCTGGGGAGTTCTAATCTGTCAGTACCTGCAGGTAGTTGGAGCAAAATTTGTTACTTGAACATGTAGCTGATCTAGCACTATACAGCAGGATCTATTCTTGTAATCTCAAATAATGATTATATTTTTTACTAAATGGTGTATTAAGACAGTAAGTTGTGACATATTTTCAATAATTTTTAAAAGAATTTTATATTAAGGGGGATCCTCAGATTGGTGAAAATTTTCTCATGGCAGAAGATTACTGGTATAATGTGTGCTGCTTTCTCTTGATAAATTATGCCTTATGTACAGGTTTATCATTTCATTTTCAGAAGTTTTATCAAACCAAGTGATAATGTGGCTTTCACTGTAGAGAAAATTAGTGATTATTTGCAGCACCCAGCATGTTTATTATAACAAACTTTATATCTGGATGCCCATGTTTTGAAATAGATCTTTATGTTTTATACTGGATCTGTGAGAACCATCCTATTTGTCCTTCCATATTGAAGATGCAGTTTGCAGTGAGCTGAAAAAAGCACCTTCAGATGGTGTTCCTTGAGGCTGTACCTAAGAAATAAAATTCTTCTACAATCTTCAAGAGATGTTTCCCTTTTAGTACTTTACCAAGGATATTGAAGTCAACAGGAACTTGAGCACATCTTCAAGGTATTGCATTGCTATTCTGAGAAGAGTATGATATTTAAACAGTTGGAATGAGTGCATCATGCATTAGTTTTCTGTTACATTATCCCATGGCAGGTGTATTAAACTATTTCCTATTCAGGTGTTTATGAATACATTTAGTGAAGTGCATGATTGAAAATTCCCGGAAAGCATAATAGACAGGGTATTAGAAATTACAAGAAGCAACATCAGTGGAACATCATACAGGTGACTGATAACAGATTAACCAAATACATTAAGGCTTAATTTAAATGGATCTAGCATTACCCATCACACAAAAATCTTCTATATGTGGGATTTTCCTTCTAAAGTGGGACAGTTGTGGTCAAAGGAAATCCAAGCTGTTGTTCTTTGTTAGACTTAAAATGGAACAAAATTCATGAGATTGTTTGAAATTATAATTAATTAATTTTATTAATAGATCAACTATTCAAAGGATTTTGCTTAAGATCTGAGGAAGTCCTACATGGATAATTAATATTTATCATCTCGTATATATTATTAATATAATATCAGACCAAGTTTTAGTGTGAAATTATTCTCTATTTATCTTGATCTTTTGCCCTTAAATGCAATTGTAATGGTGTTGCTTTCAACTGAACTTCAATTTTAGTCTGTAATAGAAATGACAGTGTAAGACTATCCATTAACTTATGAGCAAACACTTTAAAATTAGTTGATCGGAAATTGCAGAATTAAAGATAAAGCAAGAATGTAATAAATCTGAAAAAATTAATATTTCTGTAGGCATCCAAAGTCATATGCATCTGGATAATGGAAGAAGCTTCTACCAGAAGCTTCTTATTTATCATGGGGAGAAATAAAGTAGGAGAAAGGGATTAAAGCTGGAATGGATAAAAATACTGAAAAGGATGAATAAAAGTACAGCCTTTAAAGCAGTAGGTGCTCTTCAGGAACAAGTGTGTAGTGTGAGATAGTAAAAGCAGGGAGGAGACTGTGTTCAGTGAGAGTGAAAGATGTATGTGTGTGCCTAAGTGGATATCCTACTTGATAGTGGTTTACCCTGTCTTTTGCAAATAATTTTAATTTAGAAAAATAACATTTTCTCAAGACTATTAAATATAGAATGGAATAGTATGGATAACTAGCTTCAGGATAATTGGTAAATTTGAACTCTGACAGACCATGCTGTTAGCAATGAGAGTATCTGTTGCTTTAACCCTTTAATCCCATGAAGAAATGCCTCAGTCCTTAAAATTCTAAGCTAATACAGTTCCCATACCTTTCCCAGGTTTGTCTTATATGCTGTCACAGCACCATTGTACTCTTTTGGGAATATGCCTACTGCTCTTTTCACAGCTAAAATCTACACAACTTAATTAATTTAACTTCCATTCACTTTTTCTATTTGGTAATAACCAACCTAATGCTGAAGGGTTCTAGGTCCTTGGACTGTTCTCACTTCTCTTCTGAGCTGGCAGTGAAAGATTCTGTTCCCGCTTTGTGCAAGGAGGACCAGGAGTAATAGAATCTCCTGGATTAGAGTAGTAGAATTAAATGTTATTTGTACTATTACTTAAATAATACTTAATACTTAAATACTTAAATAATACTTAAGTAATGAAGAAATGAAGTAATTTAAAGAATTGAATGTTATTTGTAACATTACTTAATCTGTAATGATTTAAGTTCCTACGGAGGATAGGATAATATTTTATTTTATGCTTTCTGATATGTAGTAATCTCTGTTTTACATCCAAAAAAGAAGTCAATCATGAAAATATAGCACATTTCTGTAGCTTTTGAAAGCTACTGCAGGCAAAATTTATATGTCGTAATTTCCTTTGATGTAATTCCATAGATTTTTTCATGTGAATATCTTGCCACAGACGCTGTATTTCTTACTTTTGTTTGACAGATTTTAATAAACTACCTGTCATCAAAACACAAGCCATTTGCAGAATCTCCTGCATAATTCAATGTAGGCTTTATCATGGAGACTTGTTACAAGTTTATGAGAGAAAATCCTTGCTCTTTTTCATGCTTGAAACATTATCTTGAAAAACCTGTGTCAGGATTTATTATTCTTATGATTGTTTCTGTATTTAATCTAGAATTAACCAAATATAAAATTTACAGTCATTCACTAGTTAAGGGACTGGATGGTATTCACCAGGGTATTTCCTGGGTGAATGCTCTCATTTCCCTTCTTAAGGATTTTCCACCACCACTGAGCACCTTGAAATGAAAAAGTCAGCTTTTCTGAGTTCTTATAGAAGAGGAGATGGCTACTTATATTTCTGAAAGGCCCTCCAATCTATGGGCTGTAAATGGAGGACATTTTCTTTAGTCTTGAAATACCTTACCCTTGAAAGAAGAGGGGTTTTCAGAAATGTGTATGTCTTAGAATTTCCTCTTGACTAGATTTAAGGAGCTGCATAGTGTTGTTCACCTAGATTACTTTGTTGAGTGTTAGCTGAGGTGCTTAATTCTGGCAGTGTTTATTTGTTTGTAGGAATTAAACTTATTTAACCTGAGGAGAAAGAACTATTACCTGTCCTTATGTACTGTCCTTTTCATAATTCTAGGCCTTAGAAAAAAACAACTGCTCTTTAAAATTAATAGAAAAAAGAATCCAGACCATGGAAAGCTGAAGAGAAAGCTCAGAACATAGTAGTCTTTCAACTTTATCCAGTTAGTATTTATTTACAATTTGGTATGCCCTCCTTTTTAGAAGAGAACCATAAAATTAAAAAAAAAATTCAGTCCAAGTACTGAATTCATGGAAAATATCTGGGCTTCAGTCTGTGAATAAGGAAGTAAGATCAAGATTTGAAAGATAGCATTATAATAATGGACTTCTATTAAACCATGTATAGAATAAAGGATGTAAAATGATTCTTTTTTGAATCATCAACAGTTTTTAAAATATCTTTAGCCCCATCAGGGTATGTGTATTTTCTTCATGACAGCATATCCAAGCACATAAAAGACAAGAGGGTGAATGAAGGCATCAACTTGGATTTACCAAGGCTAATTTGTAGCTGGCTAACCTGTCTGCCATCTGTGAAGGGAACATAAGTCAACAATGTTTTGCAGCTGAGAAGGTCAACAGAAAACATGGCCAGCAAGTTGAGGGAAGTACTTATTCACCTCTGTTCAAAGACTTGTACAGTTTTGGACTTCATTATAGGAGATGTAAACCAACTGGGGAAAAGCAAGAAGAGAGAAGCACAACAAGATCATTAAGAGGCTAGAGCTGACATAGGAGAAGTTGAAAGAGCTGTTTGTTCAAGCAGAAGAAAAGAGCACGAAACAGGATCTCATTAAGGTGTCCTCAACTAAACGACTTATTTTGGTGTTATAAAGGGCACAAGTCTTATCAGGTGTGCACAGCAAGGAGAAAATGGGGGCAGATACAAAATGCAACAAGGAAATTTATGTTGGATATTACGGATAAAAAACACAGGGTAATGAAGCTATGCGAAAGATTGGCAAAAGAGGTGGTGTGATATACATGACTGAAGAAACTTAAAATTTGACTGCAAAATTTCCCAAGCAAACTGAACTAACCTCAAAATTAGCTCCAGCTTTTAAATTTTTTTTTTTTTTCTCAGAGAAAGGGATCGAATTAGATGATTCCAAAGGTCTGTTTTATATATTCTGAAAGTCTTCACAGTTAAATTCTCACCATAAGCTGTCTTTTCTGGCAACAATATCCACAGCTACAAGTTCTTCTGGTGCTGAAGCTCGGCCAAAGAATGTTCATGTTCACTACTTGCTACTGTTACTTAGATTCTTAAGCAGTGACACTGTTGGGCAAGAGTAATTTTATCCTCCCTTTCTCTTTGATAATATTATTTTCTCATCGACTAATTTAAGGTGTACTAATTTAGTAACTCTACTATCTGTTACTTTCTTCATTATGAGTTGATAGAGATGATTGCATGTTCCTTTTGTTTTCCACTACAGTCTGTCATTGTTAAAGGTGTCATTCTTCACAAACAACTTCATGGTAAAGTAGTTCTGGTACCTAGAAGTTCCTTCAGCCTCTGAAAATTAGACAGTTATCTTTTATTGGGATAGAACTTCTGTTGTCCTAGTCAGTCCATTATTTACGTTGTCACAAACACTCTGAAAATATGAAATTGTTCAAATTGTCTTGCTATCTGGACCACAAACATTTAGAGTTTTAGGAGAAAAGAAATAGGTATGTTGTAAGTTTTTTGGGTAGTTGTGTATTGTGGTCTTTGGTACAAGTCATTTGATCAACTTTTGACCAATCTCATTATTCTTTTCCTAGTGGTTAATGGAGGACTTTATGGCGGTATTGAATGCAGTTCAATATATCTCCTACATGCCTCTCTAGGACTGCCAAAAGCAGAGATGTTATTAATGCATCCTAGCTCCAAGATTCTTAGGAAGTATGTGTAGAATGGAATGTGAGGTGCACTTGTCTTACATGTGTTAGAAAGGAAAAAACCTGGTTGGTTTGGACTGACTGGATATATTTACTCCATCACTATAATAAGTTACTCTTGCTGCAATCTGCTTACTGGTGTCTAGATTAATTTTTTAGATGAAACACTGTATAGTTGAAGAGAAGAATTTGAATTATCTTTCTTTGAAGAGAAAAAAATTACAGATGAATTTTCTATTGTGTGTACGTTCATGCATGACATCAAGAGGTGGACATCTTAGTAAAAGAAATTAATACATCTTCATGTAAAATTAATGTGTATCACAGAAGAGTTGATGTTGCAAGGGACCTTGGGAGATCATCTGCAGAGGTCAGCTAGAAGAGGTTGCCCAGTCAGGTCTTGAGTACCTCCAGGAATGGACACACTGCATCCTGGGCCAATCCACTCAAGTGTTACATAATCTTTACAGTAAAAAAGCATTTTGTTACTTCCAGATGGAATTTAATGTGTTGAACGTCATGTCTGTTGCCTCTTGTCCTGCCAAAGGGCACTACTGAGAAGAATTTTGCTTTGTCTTCTCTACTTCCTCCCACTGTATACTTACTGTGATATCCTCCCTAAGCCTTCTCTGGCCTAAACAGTGCTACAAGACTCAGCTTCTACTCTTTTAAGATACTCCAGGCCCTTAGTTTTGGAAGTTAAGGTTTTTTTTTTCCTTTCAGTAACAATTGTGAAATAATTATGCTGATAGTTTAGACTGAAGTTTGTCAAATGTTTTTATTTTGATTTCTTTTATCCTGAAAATATAGCTCTATTTAAAAAAACTTTATCCCCTTACATAAAAAGAATTTAGAAAAATATCAGGAGAAAAAAAATCACCATTTTATTCATGTATTATGCAGCTATAACTTCCCCTCATTTTATGTTTTCTTCTTAACTACGGGAATAAAGAAATAGCAATACAGACGATAAAAACAGAATCAAATGCTGTTGGAAACACTTAAAACATGGGGAATTGCTGTTCTTTTATTGCCTGAATTATTGACAAAGTAACTGCTCTCATTCGATTTTGAAATATTTTATGCATAATTTATGTTTTATAGTATATTACCAACTGTAGTAGTAAAACCTAATTTTATGTTGCTGTCTTTACAATGCTGAAATATTGATGATGATTTGATAGTAACTGTGTTGAATTTGGTATAATATCCTATTCATGCAATGCTTAGGTTGTGTTCAGGGTAGAAAGACTAATTGGTCACCTTTGTAAGGGTAAAATCCACATACTGTCTTTTGGAGAATATGAAACTTTCTTCCTCAGATAGGTTACAAATATGAGTTCTGTTTGATGTAGCTCAATGTTTAAGTGTGAAAATAGTTTCCAAAGAATGGAAATGGCCTTGGGAAGAAGTGAATAATCATAGTATATGCATATTCTTCTTTATGAAAACCTCCACAGTGTGTGGAGGAGCATTTAGAAATTGAGTTTATTCTGTATTTTCAGATGTCTGTCTTTGCTTATTACAATAACTATATTTAAAAATAAGTTAAATTTAAAATAAAGTTACATTTTACAGTGTGCCAAGGAGATAGTTTCTAATTTTGGATTATATACATATGGATTATTGTTCCTCTTTTATATTTCATTTGAGATCCATGGGTTGAGGTCTAAGTTTAGAACTATGTACTCCTTTTATTTCACAGTGAACCACATCACTAGAAATCATAAATGAAGAATAAAAAAAATAATATGACTTTTATAGTATAACTAACTTGAGTTCTTCTTTTTATTTTTAATCTTGTGGTTGACTGCAAGTTTGTGGTTGATTGATTTCTGCACACATAAGATGATGCAGCTGCAATTAGAACTCCTTGATCTCCAGTGCCTATAATTCACTTCATCCACCATGTACAAGTGTAAAGAAGGTAGTACAGCCTGCTACCAAATCTCTGTGATCTTTTAATGGCTATAATTGTAGGATGCAACTGTTAGAAACTAAGTTCAAATGAACTGAATTTTGATTTCTTTCCTCCTTTTTCTTTTATTAATTTTATTTATATTACTCAATATTAATTGCATTTTGTTTTTATAGGTGTTTTAGTTTGTACTGGCATTGGTTAAAACATCTTCTTGAGTCTCTCCTCCCAGCCCTATAGCTGTACCATTCCAATTTTCCTTCTACTTTTTGTGTCTGTGTCCAAGAAATCAGTTTCTTTTTTATTGCATAAGAAATCAATGGGAAACCAGCTACGTTCAAGTTTGAAAGAAAAAGAGGTCCATCTTGAGCTTGAAGAATAGTTTAAATGGTAAAATTCAATGCTATTTTATCTTTAAATTGACAGAGGTCATTTGTGTCTTTTGGTTTGTAAGATAGTTTTTTTCCATAATGTAATTAATCTGTGGGAAATTTAACTTAAATTTGATTATGAATAATTCCTGTATATAGTTCTGTAGTTTGGACTTTTTGTGACTCCCAGTATCTTCTGTTACAGTTTCCCATGCTCAGGTGGACTAGAGCACCTTTTTAATTTCACTATAATGATTAGGTGTGGAAATGGAGCTGTGCCACCATGTAATCTATAAACAAAGTGATACAAAATTCTCTCTGCTGTACTGGAAGCTGGCTGATCTTTTAGATCAGTATATCCAGTCAAAGATTTCAGTTCCTAGAAGCTCTGAATACGTTATCAAACAATTGACCTACTATATGCTTGTGAATTGTGAGTAGGAGTTGTAAGATAGCATTCTGTAGTTTGATTTTATTACCTCAGCCTTCCAGAAGCTGAACTTTGTCTCAGAGATCAATTGAATGTGTCTCCTACCCGACTTCAACTATCTTTCTTCTCTGTTTAAATTTCCTGATTTATACTTTCCTTTCTTTTTCATTTTTGAGGATTTTCAGAGATAGTATGACATACTGGCACTATGGAAGTTCCTAGTTCCAGCATATTCTTCATCGTGGGTATGGATATCCAACTCTCACTTTCATGTTTGACCTGTTCTCACAAGACAGAAATTTGTTCTTTCTTCTGGAGACACCATCTAATTAATTATGGAAAATAGTATCTTTAATAAGTGGGACAAATTTCCAGTCTTTAACTAGATCCCTCTCACCTAAGAAGGCTTCTTTCTCCTTGACTGGTGATGACTGGGAAGTGAGAAGTGAGAAATGTGTCAGTTCAGTAAGGCTTTGGCTGTCTTTAATTTCAACTTGTTTTGTCTTGGTGGGATTAATTTTTTTTTCCTAGCCAGTCACTTCTGGCTTCCTTCTGTAGAATATGAAGTTTCTTCCAGAGTCCCTGTTTATAAAACTTAAATGTAGGTATTTTTGGTGTGAAGGATTTTCATACCTATGCCTTTGATTTTTTGAACCCAAAAAAAGACTGCTACTTTGGTAAGTGTTCTTTCTGCTGAAAAGTTGAAGAGATTCGTGCTGCTATAGCCATTAGTAATATTTTCCTATAAGGTAATTCTGAGTCCATTGTGGATTCCTTTCTTGAACTTTTACCAGAATGAGACTCCTAGACTGCCTTGCAGGTGTACTATGCAGTTATGGATGCTGCTAGGAATTTCCATCAATATGAGTGTGCATGTGAAGGAGGAGAAAAGAAGAAAAGAAGTTAACAACGGTGGTGTATTGTTTGGGATATTCACAACTTTCCTCCCCCTTATCCTCTATTCTGGTGTCAAGCAGTCAAGCAATTCCTAAAAAAAGAATTTGGGTCAGTGTACCACTACTTCTCCCTTCTATGCTCTTTGCTGGGAGAATCAAAGGCATAAAGCAGAAACATGAGCTGTGGGCCAGAGGCTCATCATGATCTGTCTGGGCCCAAACTCAAAACAGTGGTGCTCTTGCATCCTCTAAGCTGATAACTGCTGCTAGTGAATGACAGGCTTCTGCCAAAATTGTGACAGGAATGTGAGGCTGCATCTAACTTTAACATGCCAGGGAACATTCCTGGGTACTGGAAGGTGCCATGTGGCATTCTCCCAAGGAAAGAGCTACCATGCTGAGCTGAAGAATTAGTATCTGCCTAGGGCCTGACAGACAATTTGGATTCAGCTATCCTGTTTAGAAAGTTTGAGGAGTGTAGGTGTGGAGCGTTCTATGCCAGTATGACCTTAGTGCCAGAAAATAGTGCCAAACATGTTTTGTTTACTATTGGTGGTGCAGCCTGAGTTCCTAAATGGTTCAGAGCTGAAGTGACAAGAGAACTGACATGGCATTCAGGGTTTGGCAGGATGGAGAGTCCTAGCCTGCATACAACTCTTGATATGTTTTCTGGGAACTAAGCAGAGCCAGATAGTTTTAATGATATTGACTGTGCTTTGATATCAACAGTATATAAGCATTCTAGATCCCAGACTATCCACTGCCATTTTGTAAATGAGGACTGAAACAATTGTGTCTCTGTGACATGGAAGAGAAGTACATAAAGCTCTACTGCCTAAAAATTATTGTCTGGAGAATCTGTTGGGGATTTTAGGTTGTTCAGAGTGACTCAGTGATGTGGGAAAGCCAAAAACCAGTTTATCTTTGTAAAATTAAAAATACAGTATTGTACCAATTTGTCTCTATGTGAAGATTTTTGTAACTGTGATGGCTACAAAACTGAAGCTGTAAAATTCATCTTGCCATTCAAAAAAAACCTCCAAGCTGTTCTGAAATTATTTCATACCCTAGACTGCTCCTAATGTTTTGTCTTCTATGTGGGAGAACTATATGATCAGCTATATTAAAATTTGTATTTCACATAATAAAAATCTATTCCTTCATTAGTTGGACTGTTGAAGTTTTATGTTTTACAAAAAAAAAAATTGTTTCTGTTTTTTTTACTGTACATTTGGTATAGTTTTAGAATTGCATGAATTGCATTCTGGTATTCTGTTTCCATGCCCAAGGAGAAATTAACCTTACAGCTTTGATTATGCTTTTAGAGAAAATATTTACAAATTCTCTGTGCATTCAGTCTACTCTGAGCTAGCGTGATCAAAGTCTGTATGGAATCATGGCTGTATGGAATCTTTACGCTAATAATGTACCCCCAATTAATTCAGTGTCTCATGCTGTGTGTGTTTTTTCAAATCATGTGCTATGCAAGTCTTTCATATAAACTTAGGTTGAGCTCTCTTGCCTTTTAAGATGCCTAGTTCCTTCAGATCACTTTACACTTTTCAGGTGGCTTCTTGAAAATCCAGGAGATGAATATTCTAGTAACTAGATGTTTTTTAAACATTTACCTTCTACTACAACCCCCTCACCCTAGGAGAGATGTGTTCCTTGAGTTTTGCTAATTTTAGCTGTCAGACACATCTATATGAGCTTCTTTGCCTGTGTGGTGGGACCATGAGGGGGGCCAGCCCTGAACTACCATCCAGCTAGGCCTTGGCCACTTTTAAAATTTAATTCCACTGGAAGGATATATATATATATATATATGAGAATTTTCTAGTGTAACTCCAAATATGATAAATGTAGTTTTGGTCAGCACTTGGGGGAAAATATTCCTCTTCTTACTATTTGAAATCCAATTGTGCTCCCTTTGATGAAATGATGGCTTCATCTGAATAATTTTGCTGCCAAGATTGAACTAACAGTCAAATCTACTTGTTAAATGTGACCTTAGAATGAGATATAGTAAATGAACTTTCTTTCCAAGATTAAAGATAATTGAAATTTAAATCAGGTAAATTCAGCAGTTTTTCATGGGGTTTTGTGTCTGGATTCTTTTAAGAGTTAATACTAACTAGCTTCTAGAGAACCTAGTCCTTGTGTATGTCAGAGGCCTTCCCATCTCCATAATTTTCTAAAAACCTACGGCTTTCTGGAGATTTCACAAACAAGTATCCCTTCCTCTCTGTGAATGTATGACCTTTAATGGAAAAAAAAAAGAGAGAGATTTATATATATAATAAAGGCAAGTAGGATGGAATCTCCCATCTACACATGCATTTAATAAATTTTTTTGTGTATCGTTTCCCTTCTTTTTGTTATAGGCCAGTCTAGCCTTGCATGATACATTTAGTTTAGTACCTAAGGTATTTAGTTGGGGACTGTTTTTTTGTATTTTTTTTTTCCTTCTCAATTATATAAAGATTTAGGAACATTTTTTGGATTAAACACAGCTGAAAAAAATGACAGTAATTGTTCGATGAGTCCTTCAGGTACCATAGTGCTGATACTAAATTAGAGAGAGAGATGTGATGAATCATTTTGCATGGTGTCTTATTGTGGAACTGGGATCTCTCCTGTGATGTTTTTGTTTTTTTTTTAAATCTATGATATTAGGAAGAATATTTGCAGACAAATTTGGGTTCTCTAGATATCTCTTACCAAACAGAAAGTTCAGAAAGGACATTAAATTATTCCTGTTGTAGCTGAGTCTTGTTATATATTTTACAGAAAGGTATTTGCCACAACAGATTTTGTGAAGTATCCTATCAGTTCAATTTAAAGGAGCAGAAAGATGCTGAAAAGATTATTCTTTAAATACATTCCCCCACATTTTGCATTTTTATTTTAATATTGTTGAAAAGCTTATGATCCAGAGAGCTGCAATTCTATGGAACACTTGCAATACTTTTGGAGTAGGTCTCAGGTTCATTTTCTGGAAAACATTCCACAGTAAAACTATTTGAGGTACAAAGAATATTTCTTTCTTGATGTGTAATTGGTTTTTGGAAAATTAAAAAACAGTGTTCACTTTAGATACATCTGAAAATAAGTGATGGGTTATTGTTCTTTTTAAGCTGTTTGAAAGTCTACATCAGCTGAATCTTCCGTTATAGTAGAAGCTTCTGTGTCATTTAAACCTCTTAGTTTTGGATTTCATTTCTACATTTGATAAGGCTTTTAAATAGAGTAAGAAACAATAACTCCTAATGGATTTAAATAGGGAATTCTAACATAAATAGACTGAAAATTTACTGAATAATTTTACAGTAATTATATTTTCCCTTCTAAGCTGTGTGTCATAAATGATTTTATTTAATGTAAAACATCATATTGGATGAATTGATATTTTCTGAGTGATCCAAATGATTGCTAGCATATCTTACCAAATACTTTGTCAGTCATGTGATGGATATGAGCTTTGTAGTTATTTCAGTAACAGTGTTTAGGAAATTTTAAGTGGTGACGTTGTTACATATCCAAAAGCTTTGGAAGACCTTTGTAGTATGTCACTGTGAAACTTCAGTCTCTATTTAAAGTATGCTATTTGCCTTTGTGAAAGTAATTTAGTGGTTATAAAAGTATTTCTAGTCATGATCATAGCTTTGGATGCCTGCTGAGGTAATTCTGACCTCTGTTGGCAAAGCACAGCAAATGAAATGTGTGCTGAGTAGCATCCTTCTGTTTTGATATTATTTATTTCCAATATAACATGTTGCTGAGAAAATAAATTTTGGAAGTAATTCTGTATTTTTATTGTTGAAAAGTTTTTTCTGTCCTACTCTTCCAGTTAGCTAGAGCATAGCTAGCTAACATAGGATAGAGAATTTATGCTTAAACTGTCCTTAGTTAATAACATTATCTGATTTAATAATTTTGTATCATGCAATAGTTTCATCCAATATCATTCTTATTCAGATTTTCTATGTTATGCCAAAAAACATTTGAACATTTCACATTATAATAGCTCTATGTGTTAAAGATTAGATGTTACAATGATTCCATTTGAGGTTTACAGTATCTCTGATAAAGACCTATCTTCAAGGCTCTGATAAAACTTGATTAGTGGATTGGTTTTTCTCAGTTGTACTTAATCCAGTAGCTGATTTCACCCTGATTGACTTCCTTATTTAACTTGATAATCAATTTAAGAGAAGAAAGAAATGTTGATGTAATCTGAACATTCTATGTAGTGACTACGATTTCTATAATGTGTCCTTTCTATATTTTTGTGTCTTTCCTAAGCTGTGTCCTTGTTAACGAAGTTAAATCAAAGCTGATGGAAAGAATGAGTGTTAGCACTTGGATGGAGGCAGTCAACATGCAGATACTCCATGGTAGCATTCTAGCAAATGCAATAAGAGCACCTCTGATTGGAAATGATGTTTCTCCAAAGAACAGGCTCAAATTGTTTAATATTCATGTTACTAAATATAAGCATAATGTTTACATTATACAGTTCAGCATTATAAAGTCACCCCTTTAGGACAACAGGAAGGAGTTTTAGTACTCTTTTGAATACATTTTGATCAAGGTTACTTTCAATTACCTCATATCTTGTAAAAATGTACTGTTGCTCACTTCTGATGTCCTCTGCTTGCTTATTGTATGCTTAGGTTCACGGAGTCTAAATAACTGAGGAAATATTCTACTGGAAAGCACAAATGTTATGCATATATTCTACATATGTTATAGGTCATTGATAGACTTCAAGAGCCTTAATAACTCAGGATTCATATTTTGGAAGTGACTTCCTGGAGCTATAGTCTTTCACAGTTCTGAGTTTAGGCTAAGGTTATGACAGGTTGTCCAAAAGGGTTGGACATTATCAGTGCTATTATGAGATGAAGATATGGAAGCTTTGAATTGAGAATATGGGAAATCACGCAAATAACATTTAATATCATGTGGATGCAAACATAAGAAGTGAGACTCTCGCATGTTACATTTTCATATATTAAGATAGGGAGGGATTGATTACATTGATGAAAGGATTAATGTTACTATAGTTGATTTCTGGCTCTCATTTTCAAATCTCAGCATAAATTGAGAATGAGGTGTAAGATGGCCTTCAAGAAACAAGAGGAAATGGAATAATGCATTTCTTCTTGGGCCTATTTTGCTAGTGTCTGAAGAATTATTCTACTTTTGAGGAAACCCAGATGAGGAAGGACAAGGCATTAAAGCCAGCTGAATTGCAGACTCTATATATAGCACGCTCTGTTCTGTGTGTCCTAGAGCTATAACAGAGTCTCATCTCAGGTTGGTTTCTAAGATTAACAATCTTTAGTACTGGATTGAGGTCACAGATCTAACAGCATCCATATTCAAAAATCTTTAATGCAAATTGTTACTCTTCGCAGTGCTTCTTCCAGTGCCAGAGCTTCAGGATTTTTTATTCCACTTAAACAAATGTCAGTAAGTGTTCCAGGGTGCATAATTAATCATTTAGAGGTTTTAAAATCTCCTTTTCTAGTAAATATTGACTTTGCCTCTCTGTGATAAGAATGTGTTTAAAATTGCAAACACCATGAATTTATGCTGGATGGGAATACTATGTTGGATCTCCAAAAATGAATTGTGGAAAAAAAGTCTCTTTTTTTACTAAAGATTCAAGGTCAGTTGAATTAGGATAAAGAATGGCTAAGGGAATAGCTTTCCTAATAAAATATGTCATCATATGTGTATTCTTGATCAAAAGAGAAATATGACTTTGCTTCAGTTTATTTCTGATAAAAGTAATATTAGAGTGGCTTTTAAAAAATTTTGTTTTAATGTCAGCCATTTTTTGTAAAAGAAGGAGTCAGAATGATATTTCTGAGAATGTGTTCTGCTCTACAAAAGAAAATAGTGATGGACATTCATGGGTATATTCATGTAAGTGTATGGAATCTAAAAATCATAAAATAAACTGAGTTGGAAGGGACCCACAAGGGTCATCAAAGTCCAGCTCCTGTCTCTGCAGAGCAAAAGTCACACCCTGTGCCTGAGAACATTGTTCAAATGTTCCCTGAGCTCTGTCAGCTGGTGCTGTGACCACTTCCCTGGGGAGCTGTTCCAGTGCCCAAACACCCTCTGGGTGAAAAACCTTTTTGTAATGCCCAAACTAAACCCCCCCTGACACAACTTAAAGCCATTCCCTTGCGTCCTGTCATGGGTCACCACCTCCTCTTCCCATCATGAGGACGTTGTAACTGCAGTAAGATCTCTCCTCACGTGTCCTGCAGGCTGAACAGACCAAATGACCTCAGCTGCTCCTCATATGGCTTCCCCTCAAGGCCCTTCACCATCTTTGTAGCTCTCCTTTGGTTTCTCTCTAGTGGCTTTATATCATTCTTATATTGTGGCACCCAAATCTGCGCACAGCACTCATGGTGAGGCCACACTAATGCAGAGTAGAATGGGACAATCCCTCCCTCAACCAGCTGTTGAGTGTTTGATGTACTTGGAATTATGTGTTATGCAAGGGCTTTTGCCGCAGGCTTTCTCAACCACTCTGAAGACTAATTTCTGTTGTGCTTATAGAAAAATAATTATTGTTTATGTAATTTCACTAAGTATTAGTTATGTGAAAAGAGTTGAAAGAACCCAGTATTTACTATGGAGAGAGTTTAATATGTGAATGTACCCACAAGTATTGTATTCACACTGAAAAAAGATATAGCCACAGCAATTAGCCTTTCTCTATTATATGGCCTAATAGTAAATAACACAGTGAGCTGTGTTCCTGGTTAATCTTGCTCAATCTATAGATCTTATACAAAGTACATAGGTCTGATTCATAACAAATACATAGAACCAAACTACCTCACATATGTTAGGGAGCCCAAACTCATGATACAATGGGTGTGGAGTTGCTATTCGTAGGAACATTTAGCCTGATGCACTGATCTTCAGCATTAGCTGTGTAGTATTCTTTCAGATTGCTCAGATCACTTTAGATCATACATACCATTAGCAATTATTTTAGAACATGATTCGCATTGCTTAAACATGAATGATTTTACTTATTAAAGGTACTGGTTTGGTTTTGGATGTGTATTTTCATAATTTAGTAGTTGTTCTTACAGCATTCTTCTGCAGGATGATGCTAAATGAGAGATAATGTTTTTTCCAGTCAGAATGACTGGACTTTCAAGGACAGAACCCTGGATTAAATCCAAAGATCTATCTGACTCATCACTGACAAACTGGAGTTACTGTGATTCTCTGTGGACTAAGCCAAACCCCGGCTTGTCCCTGTAGACAAGTGGATACAGAGGAACCCTTATGTCGTAACTAATGGAGGCTTTCTCTCTTTTAACTACTCCAGACAAATTGGTCTTGACTGTAAAAGCTAACCAGTACTAGTCAGGAGCATTTTACTTTCTGATTATAGCCACAGTATTATGCAGTATACTCAGCCACTATACTTCTAGATGAGTAGTCCATAAGGAATGATGAAGCCAGACTGGTTAGATAAAGGTCAAATGCAAAGTTACCTTATATATGACAGATTTTTAAAATAAAGCATAACTGATCTCCTATTATTTGGGTGACATAATCCTGAAGTCAGTGTATTTCTCCTTTTGGTTTTTGCATATTAACTGATTTTTTACAACATTTAAATTGATGTAACTCTTAAGATTATCAGGATGAAACTACAAACCCTCAAGGAAAATTGATTGCAGCTTCAAGTAAACAGAGTTCTCAGTTAAAATAGTTCATGTGACTTCTGTTCAGGTTTAGTTTATTTAGATTTTACCATACAGAGTACTTAATTGGAGAGGCTGAGTGCTCATCAATATGTTTTTCTAGGTGGATTATTTCCCAAACTGGGCATACCTAAATTTGCATGTAGTTACACAAGCACAGACTGTCTCATCTGAGAAGTTGTAGGACATGCCTCCCAGTGGTCTATGTCAACCATACAAGACCACTGGTTTCTCTAGTATTTTTAATATAGATGTCTTAACCTCAGAGACATACAGCCATACAACTGGCTCCCAGGCTACTTCACCTACTTTGTTGACTGATCCAGCTTTGTCTTCATTAGCAATCACACACTGTCTCACACACCCACACTACAGCTCAGCCTCTGATCCAAAGTTTCCCTCCAGTTTCTGCTATGCAGACCCTCATTTGCTCCATTTCCTGGCCAGGCTGACATATATTCTCACCAACCCATCATCTGGCTCAGGTGCAGGTAGTTTGGCCTTCATACATGCACACAGGATAGATGCCAAGGAAAATTGAATCAGAATTTAATAAAATTGAATGCAAAACATGACCAGTCAATCGTGCTGCAGAACCAACTATACACAAGTGATCAACCCTTTTTGTTCCCTTATCCCTCTATCTTCTCAAACTTGTTCCTCCCCTAATCACCTAAATCCATCCCTTTCCCTGCCTTTGGTTCATCCCCTAAATATTCCATCAGAAATCCTACTCAATTCACATGTCCCGTAGCCCTAGACAGTGATGTCTGTCAGCTTCAAGTGTTATCCAGCATTGTTATCCACATGTTGATATGTGTCACCCCTAGTCAGTGGGGTGGAGGCTCTCACAACACAGTTTTGAGAGGGACCCCCAGCAAGTTGTGTCTTTGCCTGCCATGGTGCTGCTGTGCTCTGCTGGACTTAGATGGATGGGATTTTAATGCACTGGTGGTGTTCTGTGAGGAGCTCTAGAGTAGTGGGGCTGGGGCATTGCTTGATTCTCCAATTTTCTGTTGTCCCTTTGTGCTCCTTTGTGGATAAACAGGAGCTGTTTATCACATAACCTAACATGTGACTGAGAATTTGTATAGTTTCCAATCATCTCAGTACTATTCCAGCCTGTTCTTTGGGTACTTCACAATCATAATGTCCTCATTTACAAGTTCTATAATTTCTCATCTCAGAAGTTTCTTTAAAGTTGTTTCTTAAGTCCTAGCTCTATCAAAAGGTGCTTTTGTAAAACTTTGTTGTTTCAATTGCAATTATTTTATGCTGAGGTTAGTCAAAGGATAAGGGCATATTGTCTCTGTGTAAGACTCATAATGACTAACTCTATTCTGGATATCCAGGACTTTGGTGTAGATATACACACAGTTTGTGGTAATTGGGAATGGGGCTGTGGCCAAGTCTCATCCCTAATGGGCTACAGCCATGAAAAGCAGGTGAGCAGCATTGAAAGTAATGAGGCACAGAGGTGTACTGAGCCTCATCCCCAGTGGGTACAGCTGTGCAGGGCAGGTGAGCAGCATTGAAGATAATGAGACATGGAGTGCCCAGGTGCACTGACCAGTCATAAGAGGGAACAGAGGACACACAGGTGTGATTCATGAACAATGAGGGTTATAAAAGGTTGGGCTGAAGATCAAGGCCAGCTGCTTGTAGTCTCCTGAACTGATGTGATGTTCTCCTGCATGGGTAGGTGTCTGAAGTCTTCTGATGAGGTATGGTGTTACTCTGTGTGGGTTGAAGCCTTCTGATTTTGTATTGTGATACTCTGTGTATTGTATGAGCTGTGGTATGTGCAGTGGCACTTTGGTATCTCTGTGCCTGACTTTCTGCCTCTCCTCAGTAACATGCAAGATTTTCACTTGTTTATAGTCAACCTTTTTTGTAGTCCTTTCCACTGGCAGAGTAATGGATGGCAGGTTGGACTAGTGATGGTAGGTGTCTCATCATTCTTCAACCAAAAATACAGTTGGTAAGAATGGTAGTGAGCAAGTATATGAGATTATCTATTGGACATTAGGCTATTTGCATGCTTCTAAATGCTGCTACCCTACTCCAAATTTTAGTCTGGGTAGCTGTAGCCTGTTAAATCTATCAGTGCTCATTTAGCAGTGCTTCTTCAAATAACTTGAAAAACAATACCTGGTAAGATAGTGGTTTTTGAGTCTTATGTTGTTGGGCATAGTCCCATACTTCTACATTTTTTTCTAAATTGTGCTTTTTACTTCCATGCTTGTATTATCACTCTAAGCATTGTTCCTGCTGTTTGCCTATTTGGGAAAAAGATATTTTTCTAACCCACTGTTGTAGCTAGCTGTAAGTATAGTAATGGCTAATGGTTGTATACTAAAAATCAAACTCATAATATGTATTGCGCTTGATATATCAAATAGAAATTGTGAATTGAGGAAAATCAGTATGGAAATAAGATCACAGCTTGGTGGAATCTTCCAGTTTTGCAGACTTACGCTAAGGCCAAGAGTGTAAACAGATCAAGGTAAAAGAAAACAAGTGGAATAAACTGCTTTGGAACCTGAACTTGACTAACATCCTTAATCCCATAAGTAGTTGATCATTAATTATTGCATAGTCATGACATAGTATAATGGAATGATTGCTGCTTACATATAGAGAGAAGAAATGTGATTGAAAAATTAGGCATACCTTGCAAGCATAGTTCTTGTACTGTTGGTGGAAAGTGTCTGTGTGAGGATTAGCTGGAAAAAAGCTTTTATTTCCTTGCTTTTCTGTTCATATGTGTTCATATGTTCTGGTGTGTAAAAGCAAGCACTTCACAATTATTTCTAAAAAGCATAGTGAAATAAGAAATCAATCAACTAACCATCTTTTATCTGTTGCTTTTGTGTTTCTTTTGAAATTCTACTCTTTATATGTAACTACTTAAGCTCATTAAAAAAACCCAGTAATTTTCTTACCAGGTAAAGAGTATTTTCAATTAATATTTGACATCAGTTCATAAGGTCAACATTCTTTGTCCACAGTGAGAATAGGCTCAAGAAGGAGACCTTTCTGCTTTTAGTAATAATGTAAATAGTATAACAGATTTCTGTTTCGTTGTACTTTACTTTGGCAAGATGTGATGGAAGAAACTAATTGATAATCATGTTTTAATTCACCATTGAATGAAACTAATTTTTTTTGCACAAAAACTAGGTTCAATTACTTTTAAAAAAATACATTACATAATGGCAAAGTTTTGAATTTACTGATGTGCTTGGGAAAACAGATTCCTAACATTCCCTATAATGTATGCCACATTAAGAAATTTGGTTGACCGCATCACTAGAAGTAATATGTTTTTGAGAACATTCAATATTAACAGTATCCTGAAGAGCTGCCCATTTTCTTTCAACAAATATTCTTTTCTGAAGAGTGAATGGTATTTGTTTTCTGTCAGATCTGCCTTGGTGTTGCTTTCACAAGTGTTTAAATACACAGATAAATCAATATATTTAATGATTCTTCACGTATATAGGTTTATGATACTAAAAAAGCGGTCTTAAGGCTTTTCCTCACTCCATACTAAACTTTTGTTTGATGTCAGATGCTTTTTATTTAGCTTATATATGACTGGATTTCTGTCCTGCTGTATATTAATTACAAGAGAAAAGCTTTAGCTTAATCTGAGATTCTTAGGATGTAAGAATTTGTGTTCAGACAGTCTCATTTGAATTTGATTCTCAGTTATCAAAACATAAATATCCCGTGTATATACTGGACCTGTTGCAATGCAAGACTTCTTGGGAGAGGATTTCAGCACGGGCCCAAGGGAAGAGAGCTGCCTGCAGCCGAGTCCTGCTCATGTTTGCTGTGTTCTGTAGTTTGATAACCATGCTGTGATTTTAAGCATGTCTTTGTGTACGCTGTGGGAGCTGATGGCGATTAGTCTGTCCATTCTGTCTTATCTCTCTTGAGTAATCAGCATTTACTTATTGTCTTTTGTCCTTTGCCTTTCAGCCACCCAACCTGTGTGTTATGAGGAGTTTTGCATAGGTGCATTTGTATACTCTAATAAAGTCTCAGAGGCTTTTTTTTTTTTTAATCAGTATAGTTTCAGCTAAAAAATATTTCCTAAGACCAGAGTCAGGAAATTGAACGATGTTTTAATTAGTGAATGGATTAAAGAAGAAAATTAGGGAAGAATGAATGAGGATTATTTTAGGGAGTTTTGAAAGGAGTTTTTTAGATTTTAGTTTTGTTTTACTTTTTAATTCATAATGCCTAGTGCATCATGAACAGTATATGAATTCATGAGTCCTTGCATTTTGAAAAAACTGACAGACAAATCCTAACAACTCCAAGTCAAAGCAAGGAAGCTATCATAACCAAGAAAATTATATTCTGATTGGTAGTGTATTTTTTGTTTTGTAATATTTAAAATCTTACTTTTCATACCGCTTGTTTTCTTCATTCTCCTATAAGCTGATATATATCAAAGGATGAAAATATAGTTCAATAAACAATAATTGATAAATGCTGCAAAGAAGTATAAGACAGGTTGTACCTTATCAATACTTAAGTACTTCTTTCCTTCTAATAAAAAGGAAGGATTATCTTTGCCATATACATAACATCTGTCTCTTGCAGAGGAGCTGTCAGTTCATGGGCTCAATTTTTACTATACCATGAAGTTAAAATAATTTCCTTTAATTGAAAAGATTAGAATGACTTCTGTAGAAAAGAACATCTGTAGATGTCTGAGCAGATTGTTTAAAGACCTACTTTTTTTTGCTTCCTTGTACCCAAGAAAATAATTCAATCCTGTTCTTGCAATAAATTAATTTGCAAGGAGAGGTGAGGTACCCAGCATTATGTAGAGCTATGCTCAGTGCAAATCACAATGTTTCACACAAATAATTGTGTGAAAACAACTGCTTAAGTTTATGAGCTAATGAATCATTCAAATACACAAAATTAAAGAGACCAGTCTACATCAGTATTCCCTAGTGTGGATATATATACACACATATGTGGATATATATACACACATATATTCCATTTTATAGGTAATAAAATACAGATTCAATAATAAATAGTTCTTAATCATATGTTAAGCAGAACATATCATTTTACTGATGTAGACAATGAAAAATGTCAGTATGAAAAATTCTTTATACTTATTAGCTTCAAGTTATTTTCTTTAAACAGCAGCACTTAATTCTAAAGTATGGTGTAAAGGGAAATATGGCTTGCCAGTGACTGTTTAGCGCTATATTAGAAACTAATGAATATAGACTGTAATTCAGGACTCAAAACTTTCAGAACATAAAATTATAATACTAAAGATGAAAACTGTTACAGAAAAGTAAATTGGTTCTGTAAAGGATACAATCAATTTCAAATGTGGTCAGTTTGATAAAAAAGCCTGCTGGTTCTCAATGCACCTGTTTCCAGGGCTTGATTCTGGTGTTGGTTTTGGTAGATTAGCAGCCATGTTTTCTACTTTGAAACAAAATATGTCATTTGTTTTTTTAAAAGTCCGTAATAGATCATGTGAATAGTTAAACAGGACATACAATGAGGCTGTCTGTAAAATATGTGAAGATAACAAATGTAATGTAATTAACTTCTTTTTAAAAGTATATCTAAATTATTTTAAAAACACAATCGGCTAAAAAGGGAGCTAAACTATCAAGTTAAATAAAAAGAATAAGTTTCTTGCCCCTTTAAACAATATGATTGGCTCTCACTGATCTGATGTTTGATTCTAGACTAACTGACCTAAAGACAATGAATGCATACTTGTGGAAAAGTAGTACAAAATCAGATGATAACCTCGGTGTAATTACCAGGGTAATAGAGGCAGAACAGAGAGATCTAATTGAAATGACTAGTCTGTCATTAGTTTGAGTCTGCCCTACATAAAGTTCATGGCTCTCATATAGATGGATGTGTAAAATTATTTTTATAAATTATATCAAGATGACACTTGCTATGTTAAGTTTCTTTCAAGGTAATTCATCTCTTAAAGCTTAATCACACTTGTTGCGGAGATCTTTAAATTATTCGTAGATCAAATTTCTGACACTTCTGTATTTGCCAAGCCAAAAAATTAACACCACAACTTTGTTTTATTTGCAGCATCTGGCGAGGACCAAACATAAACTGCACTGACAGTTCAGGTTATACTGCTTTACATCATGCAGCTTTAAATGGACACAAGTAAGTGCCTCATATTTAGTTTTTATGTGGAATGACATTTAACTGTGTAATGCAAGGAAAATATAGTTTAGTTCTGAGATTTGTACCAAAAATTGGCAAACACTGACTTATTAAAAGAGCCTTCTTTCCAATAGAATATATTAATATGTTTTGATACTGTCATCAATATTAATAAGTAGTAATGACAAATGGGAATTGTAGTTTAAAAGCAATTGATTCTATACTGCTTCTTCTAAATTCTTCCTCGGTTTTGGGGAAATTTAGCATTGTTACTGCTAGTCTTGACTCTGGTGCTTTTTCGTTGCTGGGAAATTGCAGCAGAAAATATTGTGTTATATTTCTATATGTATGTACATATGTGTAGAGTGTGAACACTTCAGGAAGCGATTTTGCAAAACAACAGTAGAGATTAATTGTTATCAAAGCAAAAGTAATGTGGAAAGAATATTTAGTAATTATATACTCAAAAGCAGGGGAAAAAAAGAGTATTTTCACTAAGAAAGTTTTGACATAAAGCTTTGGTCAACACCTCATTGTGAGACAAGGAATTGATCCAAACCCGGTGGAAAATTAAGATTGATTTGCATGAATTTTAATTCATGCAATTTTTTGGACTGTCCATAAAATAACACATGGATATATAATTAACAGTTTATTCATTGCAAAATTTGTCCTTCTATGGAAAAATTAGAACTTTAGGCTGTGTCTTCAATTGTGTTCTAGAAAGGTGCCTGTTTTCTTTAGGATGGATCAATCTGTTGATAAATATGGGATATTCTTTCTAAATAAATATATAAAGTAAACTCCTGAACAAAATATTGTGCATTTTCCTGAGTTTCAGCTATGTAGGAGGGTACAGAATCGTCCATATTTTTGCTTCTGTGAAATTAGAGCTAAGTTCTTAATATGGTCTGTTTAACTCAGCATTTTTATTTATGATTTATGGATTCTTTCTTGTGCTATTGATAATTTTTGACTGCCCAAACCCCAAGCATTGCTTGCAAAGATTGCTGATTTTAAATAGATGAAAACAGGGATTAGTATATTTAATACTAGCAATACAGTAATAGTTATACAGAAAGTTTAAAATATTGCTGTATAAACACTGAAACAGAGGTTTCAAGTGAATCCTAGCAATATCAAATCCCAAAACACACAAAAGCCAGATGATGATTTTGGACATAGTATTGCCCAAACTTATTCCAAGATCAGTGAGGACTTAAAAATGTGGACTTATGTACAGCAGCAGATATAACTACAGCCTTTGAAAAGTCCAGTGTTAGCTGCGAAGACCTCTTACACTCGCAGTAGCAGTAACTGACATCACAATTATGCCTTGTTATATTAAAGTTAGTTAAAATACATTGTGAGGTATTTTGTTTGTTAGTCATCATAAATAACCAATAAATTACTTTGCACTCTATTTGAGTTTTCAAACTTGAGTTTCAAAATGGCATGCAATTGTTTTATACAAGAACCTTCTCACTTAGAAGTTCCTGTCCTTTAAAAACTTCTGGGATTTTAATTTTTCCCACTTTACACTAGGCTGAACCTGAGAGGTTTCAGAGTTGTGTAAGAACATAATCTGTGGCTGGGATGCTTGGACACCATTGTTCAAATCCTTGATCACTGGATGTGATGAATTCCCTCCTTCTTGGTTATTCTGGGATAATTTTCTTTCCTTGGGAAACTATTCTGCTTTATATAGGTAATTAAATAATATCTGGGGCAGGCACTGGAATCTCAGTCTCCCTAAGTTATTTCACTTAGCCCAGTAATGTTACTGGGCTAAGGACTTTCAATCTCCTCCTCTCTGAAAAGTATTTGTACAAAATGAAAAAGTTCTGCCAAAGCATTAAAAAAGACTCACCCAAGATAAGTGTGATCGGTCAGGGCATTCTTGAAGGATGCATGTTCTATTTTCTGGCTTGAATCTTGCAATAAACTCTTCCCAAAATTTCCTGTATGTTTTAATCTATGGGTTTCATCTGTGCAGGGCTTTTCTTCTGATCTTCCACTTAGTTCAGTTTATGCTTCCTTTGTTTCATGTTCCTTTCAAAGGAACTGTTGTGTATGTCTAGCTCTCATTGGATTATTTCCTGCAAGACTATTATTTAATGGGAAGTCTCTCAAACCTTATGTGTACTAAAAAGCTTCCCTCAGGAGACACTTTCCTGTAACTTTTTCTGTAACAGAAATCTTTCTGTAGTGGACCTGCTATTTTTTGGCTGTTCTCATGGCATTTGACCTTGTCAGGAGTAACCAAAATCCAGCTTAGCTTTTCCTCAAAGTTTAGATGTGATGACTCCAGTATCTTTTGAAGTCAACTGGGAGTTTCTTTTGACCTGGATATACCTAACTCATCATATGTTTTTCAATATGCAATTAAAAAGGTTCCATCAAGGTTGGAAGAATAATTGCCTTAGATTTATCTTCTGTCTTAATTGAAGTCAGTTTGTAGTAATTATTTTTGTCATAACATAGCCTATGTTGAGCTTCCTACCCTCACTAATGTTTTTGAGCCAAATCAATAAGTTGGTGTTTTCATATTTGTAAAAAGCATGTGTAAAGCTGTTCACACTGGATCCCAGATTCTCTTAATAATTAATGAGGCCTGACTGTGTCTAACTATGAGACTACAAATGCAGCAGCAAGACAGAATTTATTTACTTTCTGACATACTTGGTAATGTTATCATGCCACACAGCTGATTTTTATATCAGCTTTTGAAGCTAAATATAGGAGACTGCTTAAAATCAGGGATGCAATATACCAATTTATGCTAATCTTTCAGTTAATGTATGATAAGCCACACCAAAAGGCATATAAAGATAAAGTGGTAGTAAGTCACTTTTCCCCTCACTGCTGCAAGGCTGCTGAATGTGGGAAGTGAAAATCGCAGTTATTTCATGGAAGTTATACATAGAAGTTGTTTTAGATATCCACCTAGATCATCATTAAATTTTTTCCTAACTATCTTTGAGATAATGTCTTAAAGAAAAAAGATTATTACTTAAGCCTTATGGTAAGAAGTGTGTCCATCAAACTATCCTCTTGTCATCCTGTCTCCAGAATTCAGCAGTGATGGGGACATGAGTACTTCAATGCCTTGAGGGATGTGCACATGTTCTGTACAGGCAAATTCTAAAACAGATTCTATGGCCAGGTGATGATAATATTGTTCATGATATTCATAAGTAGTCAGAATAATTACAATTAATAGATTTGTTGATGTTTCACTATCTATTTCATTTTCAGAAATTATTGGTCTTCACTTTTTGTAGCTGTTTTGCTTGAAATACAAGTTTATTTTATTTTCCAGGATAAAAATATTAGTCATATGTATGTTCATGTAAAAACTTAATAAAATTACCTTCCTGTTGATTTTTAGATTTACCTCCTGTTTTCCAGGGATATAGTTCTCAAATTACTTCAGTATGAAGCATCAACCAATGTAGCAGATAATAAAGGTTACTTTCCCATTCACTTGGCTGCTTGGAGAGGAGACGTAGATATTGTGAAGATTCTCATCCATCATGGACCATCACACTCCAGAGTGAATGAACAGGTGAAGTGATGAAAAATATTTATGTGCATCATCAGGAAAAAAAGCACATTCTTTGGGTCTGACCAATTTATAGACAAGTTTTAAAAAGCCTATTTTCAGTTGTTTCAGTAATTTTTTCTTCAAGATTGATAAAATCTTCAATTATAAGCATACCAGATACATTTCTTATGAATAGGCACTGACTTAAAGTATCAGATTTAAAAAGTATGGAAAAACCTTCTGTTTGTTTTGGAAAAATTGCATGAAGACATAGTCCAACTTTGCATATTTTCTGTATGGTTGTAAATGTGCACAAACTGTGTTTTTTTACTCTATTACATATTAAGTTCCTGAAAATCTTTGAGATAAAATTAATGTCCTTGGTATAGTTTAAGAGTACTGTAAATAATCAGATATGCAGAGGTAAATGACAAACCAGATGGACTGCAGGGGGATGCACGTGTAGCAGAAAGCACACATAAAAAGACCAAGAAAAAAATTTAGTATTACAGTGTGTTAAGGGCAGTATAAGCATGTTGTCTTCTGCTGTCAAACATATGGTACACCTTCTGTTTTTATTCTGTATATTTTTATGTGGTCCATTCATAGGATTAGTATTTAGGAATAGAAAGAAGCTGATTAAAATTTGACACCATCTAGGCTGAGCTGCTTAAGAACTGGAAGCAGGGTGTGAAAAGCAGATAGTAACCATTAAGCAATTGCATTTTCTAGGTTAGTCAGAGGCTTGGAATGTGAAGGTGCGAGTCAGCTCCTAATTCAAATCAAGCTATGATGCCTATGTTACCTGTCTGTGCACCTTTTGGTCCCACAGAGATCTGGGCTGTGTAATCACAGGAGCCAGCAGGGCTATTCAGGTGACTAGAAGGAGGATTCAAGTGATCAAATGCAGAAATGCAGGACTTTGAGGCCCTGCAGTAATGGGAGACATCTGCATGGGCCTGAGAGTGTGACAGAGGGTGCTCAGAATTTCCAGGTCTGTGTGAACGAGTGGTGAAATTCAAGTATGGTACCACCTGGCACCCCACAGCACCTCAAATGGCAAAGTGCAATCTAACAAATTAATTGTTCTCTCAGTGCCCACATTAGTGTGGCTAGAAGGCAAACTGTGAGAAGATAAACATGAGACCTAGATTACAAACACTTACCATTGTGAGATGCCATATTTTGAGTAATTGTTTGATATCTGAGGTTATGCACCTAGCCATTGGAATGCATACAATAACTAAAATATGATTATCAAGCATTAGTGCTAGAAATATAGAAAAGTAAAGTAATAAAACATGTCCATGTGACAGTCTTCCATGAAATCCTGTAGTACACATTCAAGAAAAAAACAGAACTCAAGATTTGTCATTCTGTGAATTTTAGATTAACATAATTCTCCAACTTTCTCATTCTCATCAGCTGTTTTATGTAGGATGAAACCAGTTGAACTGTAAGATTACCTTTTGTCAAGGAGAGGTTTTTTTTTCAGTTTTATTTATGCAATGAAAAGCAACTATTGAATTGTGCATTGCTCATTTGCTTGAAGACGTTACCTGTATTCTACAGACAGAATACTGGAAACTGTGTAGGAACTTCAGAGGGCAAAAGTGAAAAGGTGTTTCAGAAAGAAATGTAAATTCAAACCTACTTCTCCCCAATCCCACATATACCTCCAGACTTCTAGAATATTGGCAAACTTGATTAGGTGCTATGTATCTGGTTTGATCACTGGAGCAAATAAGCAGGGATACAGCTGATACTTATATACTCCACTGACTCAAAAAAGGTCCTCAGATGTCCTCCTGTTTATGCATTTAACCCAAAAACCTTATAATAGGAAACATGTGAGCAATCCTCACAAGAAATGTTGCATCTTAAGTCCTTTAAGGACATCTTGATCGTGTTAAACTTTGAAGTTGAACTCGTGTATATAGAGGTTTTCTGACCTTGTAAATTCCTTGGTGTTCCACTCTAGACAATGGCCAAGTTTAGTGTGTTGCATACTTTGCTGGCACTTACTTCCCTCTGCACATTAGCACTCTATGCAGGAGAATAGCCTCTCTATCCCAGAAAGAGGGAATGTCCACCTCTGCCCATGTATCCTCAAACAACACCTGAGAGGCATCCTGACCCGAACACCTGTTGTGCATTCCCATGAGCCTGTAGGATTCGGAGGCTTTTGCTTATTTGCAGATAGGCTCTGTAAGGCAGGTGATTCCTCAAAGCTCTTATAACTTCTCTGGAGCTGAAGCTATGGCTTGTAAGAAATCCTGGACTATTATCTCCTTTTTCTTATGAGAGCTGGACATAAGGGCAACTGTTTTTCATTACACTTTTTCACTGTAAGAAATAGTATACTCAAGTCAGATTTCTTTCCCTCTGTTTTTGTTGTTGGTGTTGTTTTTTTAAGTATCATATTAAGATGTAATTGTTTGCATTTTAAGAAAATTATTTTGTTCATGATTTAAAAGTTATTGCAACTGATTTGTAATGCATTTATATTTTTATTTATCTGAAATGCTATATGAAAGAAATGCTTCCAAAAGTGTATGGGAAAGAAATGGATGACTGAACAAAGAAATAAATGATAAGTTCATGATGCATAAATGTATATTAGATTAGATAATGGATTTTATATGGTATCTTGTAAATTGGTAGAACTGCATTCTATGCTTTGAAAATGCAGTTAAGTTGCATCATATACAACCATATCCAGCATCTAAAGCTCTGAATGCCCCCTGCTGTTCCTATTACATAAAATTGGAACAAACAGTAAAGAGACAAACAGTTAAATGACAATTGTGTTATGTTATGGGGGTGGTGGATTGTAGACTGGCAGCTTTCCACACAGAGAACAGTTACAGCATAACAATTATGTATGAAGAATTCTATCACTGTTCTATGTAGGAGTCTTAGTTGACAGGCATGGTGTATGTTTTAAATCACAAAATATGGTGACATTGCAAAAATATAAGTGTTTAATTTCATTGATGAAGATCTAAAATTATATGAATTATAAACTGAATTAAAATAGTATGAGATCAAGATTTGTTAATTGATTATAAAATAAAAAGGTGTGCTCTTAACAGTCAAACTACTTACAGTTTATTTCTGTAAAACAGTTCTGGACAGCTAAAACATTTATTGCGGCAACTTCCATCATAAAATTGCATCATTGATAACAGATCCTAATTTATGAAAAAATGGTTAATAAATAACAGCTGCATACAGATCACTATGCAGTGTTTGGTTTTTTCAGCAGAAAATGTGAATAACATTAAGGACAAAGGTAAATGTCTTATTAAATATGAATAAAATATATTCCTATTATATATACAGAATATGTATTGTTAAAAATTTACAAAAAAATATGAACCCTTCTGAAACTTTTATGGATTCAGTGTGTTGTAGAATTTGCCTGTGCATCAAATTGTAATTGCCACAGAAAACACCCACATTTCTTTAAAACTATTCAACAATTCTTCTGAAATATGAAGAAAGAGTCCAGGATACATTCATATGATGTAAACACCTAAATTTTAACATATTTGCAAACTTCTCCCAGTTGTACAAATGAAACACAGGCTTCTCTGTGACAACTCATGGACTTGGCAGAAGTTCAATTCAGTTCCGAAATAGCCTGAAAACCAAATATTTTTCAAGTTCTGCATTTGATTTTACCCCTCAATTAGATACTAGTGTATGAATTTCAGTTTCCCCTTGCTACTCTTACTGTACTTTGTTTAGAAGGAAAGAAATGCACACAAAATCTTTCCGATTTAAGCCAATTGCAGCAATAAATTGGAAAAAAGCTTTTTCAAAGTAAGCAACTATATTACATTACTGTTTTATGATGTTTATGTAAGTAAAAGTGACTTTCAATGGGAAATCAGTAGACTTGATTTTGATTCACACTGAGTAACTTGCAATCAAACTTCCTTTATTTTTTTCAGAGTTATTAACTTCTTGGGAAGCTTCCTGATTTAATACATAAAGACCATTCTGAGGTCATCCTTTTCTCTGTCTTGCATATATTCTTTTGCTCCTTTCCCCTCTATTTAATTACTTAGTTATTAAAGCCTTATTTTTGTATTGTATTTCCTCTAGTTGACTACTTTTGAGTATATTCAGTATATAGATAGGTGTTTCCAGAATCTCCCATTGTTCCTGCTTTCTTTAAATTAAACTTAAATTCTCATTTCATAACTGAGAGAATAGCAAAAAGCTTTTAATAACAAATGTCTTGTTCACTTACTTTACTTTGGGATTATGTGACAAAGAAATGGCTCAGTGATTTAGGAAGTGTCCTTTTTCAAGTTCAGCATCAAAACACTTTGGTGAAAAAAGGAGTTGAGCGTCCTTTGGAAAAGGTCTGTTAAATCAGTATGTGAGTTATTTTTGCTTGTACAGTACTTGCATGGACTTTAGGAGATTTAAAACTTACTTGGCAAAAAAGGACTTCACAACTGTACAATAAATGTCCTGAATTTACCCACAGTTTAATAGTGGCTTCACAAGAGCCTATATAATATTAATGTTAGCCATTCATTCTCTTGAGACTTCCTGTACTTTTTCACAATCAGACTGCCAAGCTACAATAACTGTCTCTATAATGCATTTGCTAATCTGCCCTCTAATGAATAGACCTCAAGATATATTGTACATTTTGCAGTGGCACACATCTTTAGCAGCTAAATGCTGTAGCACAGCCTGCAAATACTGATGAGATGCAGGGCAGTGAAGGCACAGTTCAGTTTGCAGCCACAACAGCCTGAGTTCTGGCTGCATGAAGAAGAGAAGAGATTCAGAGAAAGGCTACAAAAGGTCAGGATCGTGCCCATGAAATAATACGTAACAAATAATGAAGGAAATTTTAAAAAGTTTAAAAGCTGAATCCATGGAAAGCTTTCCTTATTTCTGAGCAAGGTCCTTTGGACTGTAAGAGTAACTACTTGTCAAAAAATATGATTTATAAATATTAGAGACTTCTTTTTAAATACTGTATTTGCATAATATTGGTCTACTCTTTTTACCTTACATTTTGTATGTCTTGGTTCTTATTTTTATTCTTTCTTTTTCTAGAACCATTCAGTCATAGAATGTCTTTTAGTTGCTACCATATAATGAAGCATCTGAAATGTCTACAAGGATTCTGGTCTTTTTCTTCAGCACTAGATGTATTATTTAACCCTTGGATATCAAATTTGAAGCTCTAATTACATAATGGTAATTTGCATGCAGATATTTTTTTAGCAGATTATCTGCTTATCACAATGAGTACTAACACAAACTTTCTGTACTCCAGAAGCACTTGTTTATGCTTGGAACTGAAAATACAGGCAACAGCACAAAATTATTGCAAGTTTCTTGAATAATTTTTTTCCCATTTTAAAAATGCTTCTAAACAGTATGTTGCTTTAGTGATATGAAGATAAACTACCTTAAAATCAATAATCTCTCTACTCCATTCTAAGCTGATTTATTTTATATAACTAGTAATAAATCATCAAAGTAGATAAAATTGTCAAAGTAGACAAGTTTAGAATTAAACAAGTTTTAATTTACTCTTTGGAGGTTAAAAATATTTTTGTCTTCTCTAACTCAATTGAATTTATTAATTTACATTTTGAAGCAGGCAGAATGTTTTACTATCAAGTTTTAATTAGGTAGTGCCTCTCAGCTCTGATAACACAATATGTACAATGCCTCTTCTGAGGGCATATATGTAGATAATTTAATTATCATGTTTGCCCAAGTTGAGTTCTTCTGCTTTATTCAAGTGATATGTAGCTCTTTATAATTTTGTATCAGTTCAATTGGTCATGAACTGAAATATAGCTTTTATTTGGCAAATAAGAACAATAGAAAAATGTTCAACAATATACAGCTGAAAATAACATTTTGTTACTTTGCTTTTGTGCATCAGACTTTTCAGTATGCCTTTGTGTGAAAGTTCAGCTGGATATTCTTTATCCAGAGAGCAAATTCCAGTTTGCTGTTCAGCAGTAGCAACTTGTGCTGTTTGATCTGTGTCTGTATCTATCACATTTTTAGAAAAAGGCCATAGCAAATTTAATTTTTGTTTCTTTTAAAATTTAATCAGAATACTTTTAAGCTACAGTATTAGATCATTAGCACAAGATTTGAATTAGTTCAATTAGTACTTCCATAAGTTCTTGAAAAAACCCTCAGACATAAGCAGATATTGAACAGATATTTACAATTATTGACCTCACAGAATGCCAATATAGTTAGACATATAACTTGTATAACTATTTCTATTGGATATATAAATACAGTAACTGGAGGCAAAAATTACCATGATTGTAATTTTATGTGCAATTATCTGATTTTCATATTAATTCTACACAAAATCAGGCTGCAATTGCCTATTCATCTAGCTGTTCATGAAATATTGAAAATTTAAAAAATTTAATAAATTATGCTTGTGATTTGTTGGCGTACAATTGTACGTAAGAAAATTGCTTTGCTTGGTCCTATTTAAAGATAGAAGTCCCTTGAGCACAAAAAGCTTCTTTCAGGTAGTTTATAGAGCATTGCAGCAATGTAGTATTGTCACAGTATATATATTTTAATCTGAATTTCAGGTCTGTGTAATGAAGTAAGCCCACATGGTGGTCTGAATAATACACAATGATTTAAATACTTACTAGTCATCAAGCCATGTCTGCCAGTGGAAGCTTCTCACTTCCCACCTGGATCTTCTCCAGCCTCTGTGTTGCAGTTTAGCAGGAAACACATTCCAGTCTCTCAGATCTTGTGTGGTGTTGTGGACATCCATGAGTTTGACTGCAACACTGATTTACCTGAATGTATTGATCTGTCTCTTGTGTTTCCCAAGTTCAACTGAGTCATCTTAGATTGTGAGAGATGAAAATGACAGCAATGTTGTTAGAACCACAAACCCAAGAGTCAAGTTCTTGGTTACAGAATTAGAAACATGATTACCAAAAAAACAGTTCTTACCTTTTCCTCCTTTTTAGTTTTTACTGTTTATCCTAGCTAGCTTTTGAGTGAGAGTCCAAAGCCTTATTTCTCTGACATTCTGTCTTTTAAAAGACAATTGGTTTTTCCTATTTTCACTTCTCTGTCCCTTGAACTTTCTTCAGCTGGCTCATTGAAAAATAGAACTACAGATTCAGATGTACCACTTTATCTTCCTTTAGAATGGTATCTCTACCCTCTTTAGTATCTTTTCTGAATTTACATTAATCTTAAATTTTTTATATAGCACATTAGCTTATTGGTTTTGTACTTTTACAACATTCCTAAACTGTTACAATATTTACAAATTTATCAAAATATGCATTAAATGTATATATTTCTACAATGTATAGCATCTATTTTATTTTAAAGCTCTGTAAGGTCTGCATATGATATATTAATAATATAGATGACATATAGAATTCATAGAGCTCAATAAACTATTTCCTTTGTATTTGCCTGAAGCTATTTGTCTCTTTGGTGTTGCAAGTATATAGACAGAGTTGGAAGGAAACAATTAAAAATATAATGCATATTCCCAATATTTATTGCTTAGTTTATTGAGTAATATTTTGGGAAAAATTTGGAGGGGATTGTTTTATAAAGGGAGGGATTATTGCTGTTCAGTCTACAGCATACTCATAATGTCTTAAAACATACATACCTCTCTTTGGGGTTCTGAGAAGACTCAACTGCTTAAGTGATTTGCTAAGTCTTTCTATAGGCCCTGTTTTGACTTCTGAGTTTTAATTGTTGTCTGGATAGTAACTTTTTATAGTGATACATGAAACTAACCTTGTGCCTCTGATATATTTACATTATATAGTTTTACTCCATAATTCCATTTCTCTAATAACAAACTGCTGTGGTATGAAACCAGCAAAATCATGAAGAGATTTCACTGTCAGTATATTTTTAAGAGAAGGACTCAATCATAATTTCAGGAACAGCTGAATCAAAGAAGGTTACAGATTTTGGCATATCACAAGCTACAAGGTTTTTCAGGGGTTGTTAAAATGCATTGGTAGCAATGCAGACACATAGGGAGCTCATCTGCTTGAGAGCAGCAAGCTCAGTATATTACTGTGTTATTAAAATGTCAGTGGAGTAATTTTGAAGCATTTAACATGTATTACCATACATTATATTAGAAACTCTGCCTCTGAGTGATCTCATGGAAACAATTTATAGAAGCTGAGCATTTCTATTGTGGGTTAAACATGAATTTCTGAAGCTTTTGGGTTTTTTTAACAGAACAATGAAAACGAAACAGCACTGCATTGTGCAGCTCAGTATGGTCATTCAGAAGTTGTTGCTGTTCTGCTAGAAGAGCTGACAGACCCCACAATAAGAAACAACAAACTGGAAACACCTCTGGATCTGGCAGCACTTTATGGACGTCTGCGCGTTGTGAAAATGATCATCAAAGCATATCCAAATCTGATGAACTGTAATACAAGAAAACATACTCCTTTGCATCTTGCTGCTCGTAATGGCCACAAAGCTGTCGTACAGGTGCTTCTGGAGGCTGGAATGGATGTCAGCTGCCAAGTTAGTGTGTAATTCCTTCCCTCCTTCCCCTATGATTTAAATGAATTTTTTTTCTTTAAAATATACTTGTATTTACTTTGTTAGAAGTGCTGCAAAGTGTTATATAATACAGCTTTATTTATTACAATTCAAACAATGGGGATAGCTCAAGAAGCATACATATCTTCAAAGCTGAGTGCATGTTTTAATGTTGTCTTGAAACATGTGGATACACAAGTCATATCAACCATTCATGTAGGTGTATATAAATATATTTTCTACAGCAGCTGCTGTAAAGGTCGTAAGCTGATTTTCTAAAGCTATGGCCCATTATGGTCACAGCAATCTAAAACTGTTTCACTGTGAGCTCATTCTCCTATAATTATTCCGTTCTAGACTCAAGTTACTACATAATAATAATTTTGATTTTCCCGATTTCTAAACACATGTATAAATCTAAGAGAAAATTCTATAGCAATACATTCTCCCAGCTAATGACTCCAACCTGTCAGCTGTTTGGTGTGTCTTGTTTTTATGCACAGTAAGTTATAAGGGCATTAAAGGGGTAACTTTAAATTAAATAGACATAGATGGGAAGAGACACAAGGTATAGCAGCAGTGAATTTTATGTTCAATTCTTTGTACTGGAAGGTGTCTAGTCCTTTTAACTATAGGGGACTGGGTTCTGTTATGTGTTCTGAAATGTTGCCTCAATCTTATGATTTCTTTTGATTTGATTGATGGTACTGTGTTTGTTGCAGAGTGGATTTAATCTTCATAAATAGGGTAACTTCCTTGCTCTCTCTCTTGCTGTATAAAATATGCTTTGAATTAAGGTTGTTTCAAGTTTATATCTATTTTCAGTTGATGCAAGCAACCAGCCAAACTTAATTACATCTACTTTAGAGTCACAGGCATTCTCTACTACTTAGCAGTTGGTTAGAGCCCGCTGATAAAAACACCAAAGTTGTGGGTTCCATCCCTGTGTGGGCCATTCACTTAAGAGTTGGACTTCACGATCCTTCTGGGTCACTTCCAACTCAGAAGATTCTGTGAACAAATCTTGCAAACTTTTTCTAAACTTTGATTAAAATTATATCCATTTTAAGATTTAGGTGCATTTAATTAAACTCCATTATACACAAAATTTCCTTTTATATAGAAAGATTGGTCTTGGATTCCATACACTTTTATTTCTGGGTTCTTCTATCAAGATCATGTTTTTCAACTTTTGAGAAAAAGAATATGAAGTGGGGAAGAAAAGATAGACTAAAAAAAAACAACAAAATAAATCAAATCGGAAAATATTAGTGTATTTTAAGATTAGAAGTGGATGTTCTCAAGTGCCTTCCATAGCAAAATGTGGTAAAATTGTTTTACTATTTTATTATTTCTTGCTTATTTTGAGTTAGTGTTGGTACTTGCTTCAAACTATTTTAAAGTGAAACACTTTTGTGTGATTTGTCTGTTTTTGAATTTGCCACCCATCAAGTTTTCAATTTAATTTTATTTCTTCTTTATTAAAAAGAGACACTTGCAAAGTACTCATAAGCAGCTCATTTTTTATCTTTCATTTACGGTTACTACATTGTCACTAATTTAGAAAAGTTTAATGCTACAGCAACATAGATCTTTCAAATGCATATTTCTGAATATATCATTTCTCTTTTATCTAGCAAAAGAATGAGGAAAAATTCAGAAAGAAACTGGTGCCTGAATTGATATTTAAAAAATAGAATAATTGAAGGAAAATAATCTCTGTCATGGCAGCTTACAAACTGATGGTTACATGAGGGCAAAATATTACACAATACTTTTATGAAATGTGTTCTTTCTCTTATGTAATCTAGATAATTTTAGCACTACTGTGACTTCTCCTAAGCCATTTTTATCTATAGTTGTAGAAAAAAATTTTTACTAGACTTTACAAAATACAGTGGTTGCAATCTTTTAAGCTGTGAAGGATTCTTTTAGTAATGGTGATCTCTTTGACATGTACACTAAAATTATAGGACTTAGTCGTTTTTAATTTTTTTATTCTAATTGCTTTTGTGTTCATTTATATTTTTAGATTTTTTTGTAGTTAGAGGCAGAGATTTTTTTTTTTCCCCTAGGTTATCTTGTTTTCTTAGGGTTTTGTCCCACTTGAGATAAGGAAATATAATTTATTTATTTTCTTGCTGGTATACATGTTCTCTATCAATATGTTCTTTTCCATTCAGCATCTTAACATATTGGTAATTTGGCTCTGTTTTTACCTACTGTTAACTTGTTACTTCTGTAGCCTCTGAAAAATTCTGTTGAAGATTACTGGCAGCTTATTAAACTGAGAACACAAAATATCAGCCTGTCACTTAAAACTAAACTCAGTTATTTTGTTATTAATTAAATTAATCTACTTAGGAAAGACCTGATCTGTTTGGGAAAGAATAATTGACAGAGTAAAATCTTATGTGGTAAACAATTTTGTACACGTTTAAGCATGTTAAATAAATTCAGTTTATCACCAGTAAAGATCTCAGAATGTTTAGAGATTGATAGAAATAGCCTGTCTTGTATTACCCTGTAGTTATAAAGATGTATTTTTTAAAGGGGAGGTTTACCTTAGCCATTTTATCTTTCTCTTTTTTACTCCCTGAGCACTTTTAATCACAGCATAGATTTGGACTAATAAAAGAGAGCATTTAATTTTTTATTTAATTAATCACACATTTTATTAATTTCCCAAGTCTATCCAATATCCTTCAATCTGGAATTATTTATGAGTGGGCAATACAAATCTGCTTCATCTCTTTACACTTTGGAGTTTTCATTTAAATTGAAACATATGAAAAATACACAAGTTTAGGTTGAGTGATAGAATTTGGCCTTCAGTAAATTAAGACACTGCACAGTTCAGTATGTTTCATGTAAACAGTAGGTCAATAATTATAAATACCCTAAAATCTTTGCCTCTTATGTTTATCCAACTTTAGTCTATCCCTATTTGCCTTCCCTGTCTGTTCCAATAATGATGGCAATTTCCACTGCTTATCGTTGGTAGTTCTGCCAAAAGCTGTGCCCCTTCCTTTTTGCTCTCACTGTCTGTGGAGGATATTATTTGAATCAATTTGCAAAGCTACATTTTGTCCTTCAGATTCTGTCTGAAATCCATGTCAGAACTATAGCAAACTGCCTGTGAATAAAGGCTAGACAAGTGACCTAATTGCAAGCTCTTGCATAGTTACATGATTAAAAGAAAATCTGTAAGTATTAAAACCCTTGATGCTTCTCTATGAGCCTGCAAATTATATGCCAAGTTGACTTGGGTGTGCTGGTGTGCCTGTTGATGTCTTCTGGCCTAGCTTGGTTTATGTGTCCTGCTGTGACACTGTGTCTGTATTGAGTAGTAAGCAGGGGCAGGGACTGTTTTATTATATGTTTAGCACAATTTGTGCTCTAGTTCTCTGTATTTCATATACAGAAAACTTATGCCACAGAATCAATATATTATCCATTGGTGCAAACTCAAGCAGACTTTAGCTCACTTTGCTCATGAAAAATTGCCAGCAGTTTCTGTATTAAATATCACTGGGAAAGACTTTCCAAATATAATGGTAGTGTTTACTTGGCCAGGAAAATATAATCCAAGGCAATGAAAGTTTCAGGAAGTAAAGTAGTGAGAATTGTCTATAAATCTTAAGCTCACATGCTGTAGTATAGATGAGAAGAATATATTAATACATAAGCACACTGTTATAAGTGAAAAAAAGCTACCTAAAAGTTCTAGGACATCTTAAATAATGTATAGAAATTACTTGCAACTATATTTTTTAATCCTCATGATTTGTGTAAATGCTCTAATGTATAAGAATAAAACATTCTGAACTTACTTCTACCTTCAAGTAGTAAGCCACATGTACATTTAAAAAGAGAGATACATCTACTTAGCCAGTCTGAATTTCTCTTGCCCATGTTCATCCTGAGGTTCAGCATTACCTCTAAGTTAAAGCAGAGTTTTGTAACTGAACTGTCTGGTAATAAGGGCATTTCTGCCTTCTGGATAGTTTTTAGGTTAAGGGATCTGATTCACTTGTTAGTTATTCACTTATTACCATGAAATCCTGCCTAGGGCTTTTAAGATTTGTGTCAGCATTCATCTCCATGACATCTTATGCAGGATTACACATCTGCATCTTACAAGTGTGCTTTCAATCTCTATATTCTCAGATTGGTTTTAGTTCAGTTTCATGATAATATTTCTCCTCTTGTTTGGAAAATCACCTTCGTAGTGTACAGATGCTTGCACTATTGGTGTTGTGCCTTTTAAATTCCTCTTTTGAACAAATTGTTCATAATATAGATCTCATTTCCAGGATGTGACATTCATTACTATTGGCTGATGTCTCAGTTATAAAGCACAGATTGCCCTAGAATGCAGGGCAGTGTGTAATATCTGTAAAGCATTTTTAGGATAATGTTCTGATATGACAGGAAATATCATGGTAGAATAGACTAAGAAGCAAGAAAGCATATATGGAAAAAAATGGTGTTTGTTTGGATTCTTCTCCCAGCTCTATGAATTACATGTGTAAAGGTGGGTTAAGTTCCTGTACTCCCTTTATGCATAGCAGAACTATCTTCTGGTTCTTAAATTGCTCCCAGATAGATTTGTTTGCCTTACTGGAAGTTCTTCTCCTGTTTTAATTCAATTTCTTACAAGATGCATGCTTTCATCAAGGAACATATTGCTTACCTTTCCTCCAGTGGGGAATTTTGATGAACAGAATGACTTCTGCCTATTCCAATTATCATATCAGGATCTTTTTCACCCTTTAACTGGGTAATCGGAGGATAAATCCTATTCCTCATCCTCAAAGCTGTTGATTCAGTATGCCAGAACACTGATATTTCTTAGTTTCAGATCACTGTACATCAATAGAAAGTTGTTGTCACTAATGTAGACCATTTTCTCCCTTAAACAAGGATCCTTATTAGTACAGAATATCTACGATCTTAGTCAAGGTGCAACTGGTTTTCATCTTTGTAGTTCAATCTCATAGAAATAAAATTTAGTGCTCTGGCTTCCTCTAACAATTGACCCTCTGTGGATTTCATTGTTGATATATACATCACTAATTTTTATTCTTGACAGAATCAGAGCATGGTTGAGGTTGGAAGGGAGCTCTGGGAGTCATCAGGTCCAACTCCCCCTTTTCAAGCAGAATCTCATAGAATAAGTTGCCCTTGAAGATATTTGGAAGTTGTTTGGACAACTTCTGAATATCTTCAAGGACTGAGATCGTACAACTTCCCTGGACAAACTGTACTAGTACCAGGGCTCAGTTGCCTGCAAAGCCAAAAAAAAAAAAAAAATTCAAACAGAACATACTGTGTTTCAGTTTCCCCCATTCTTTTCTGTCACTGGACCATGACCAAGCCTGGCTTAGACTTCTTTATACCCTCCTTTCAGTTATTTGTACACATTGATGAGATCCACTGTAAGCTTTCATTTGTCTAGGCTTAACTGCCCCAGCTCTCTCTGCCCTTTCTCATAGAAGAGATGCTTCAGTCTCTTAACCATTTTAGTGTTACTCTCTAGTAGCTCCATCTCCGTCTTGTGCCAGGGAACCCACAACTGAATAGAGCATTTTTGGTGTGGACCCACCAGTAGTGAACAGAAGGGGAGCCACCTCCCTTGACCTGCTGTTAACACTCCTCCTTGATGACAGAGAACTCTGACTTAATAGTAGTAGGTTCACCCAATAGTCATGCCAGTAAGTGATCAATCCAAAGGAAATGCCATATGACACCAAGAGGATATTAGGCTTTTTTCAAGATTGCCCATGTCAAGCCTCTTTCAGTAGTCAGAACTATAACTATCAGTGACTTTTCTGAGAACTTTTCTCATTCCCAGAAATTTCTGAACTGCGCATTAATCTTTGTGTGTACCTTTGTGGTTGCACTGTCATTGCAGTTATCCCATTTTGAAGTCAATTGCAGTAACTGGAAGTCTCCTGAAGATATTGTTTGAGTAAATGATTCTGAAACCATCTCTAGTAAATCTGAATATTTAGTCTTCTTGTTCCAAATAAACCTGGGAATGTTCAACTGGATTGCTTCTGAAAATGGAAATAATAGACCTTTTTTTGAGATATGTGTTTCGCATGTATATTCTCTTACTGACTTCCATCTCCCCTCTGTTACACTATAAGTGGTATGCAGGATGTGGATGTCACTGGGCATGCTCTACTTTTTACCTCCATGTACAGTTAAAGTATGCTCACATCCTATCTCAGGATCTCCAATTATTTCTAAATTTCCTGTCATTGCATTGCTGTAACTCTGATGCATTCTGACACAACTAGTTAATAATTAATTACTTTTTTATTTCAGAATTGGGTTTTGTATGGGTGTATCTTTAAGGTCTTTCTACCATAGTAAGTATGACTTCGATAAGGTATAGAAAAAACAAATTCAAGCAGTAAAACCTTTAGCATTTGTCACAAATAAATTTCAAATTCTAATTTACTATATTAAAAAAAGAAGGTAAGTCAGTAACTCAGTGTGATCTAGTAGTGCTCTAGCTAATGATAATGCTATTGGATAGAAAGTTATTGTCAGATTTTTCAGTAACAGCAGTATAAATACTAAGAAAAGTAGTTTGTTAAGAGAGTGTGGTTTCAGTACTATCAATTTTATTTGAGCAAAAGTCTGCTCACAAAGCATTTTGTGTCAAAAAAATCTGCCAAATCAAGTTCTTGGACATCTTAGGTAGAATTTAAATTACATGAGCACAGGCATCTAAAGCTGTTCGGGGTGCCTTAGGGTATCCAAGGCATCTGTATGGGACAGCTGTGAGGCAGATCAAATGTGAACATCAACTGGACCAGCAGCTGGACACCAGGATATCCTAGGGCATCTCTCACCACATAACTGAATTGACCTTCTAGGGTGTGATCCAGTTTCACATTAAAATATTTAATTGTAAATGTCCACATGTAGACTCTCTGACTCTGCTGAAAAACTGTGTTCCACTGATGGTGTTGACTAGATTTTCACTGCCTAATAATAGGAATTTAGAAATTTTACACAAATGCAGGCTTGTTAACAGGGACCTGTATTCTATTCCTATTATATTTTCTTATATAGTTATTAATCTTATAGTAGAATTTGACAGCATTTTTGGCTTTGTCTTGAATAATAATAAATGATCTTGTATTCTAGTATTTATTCTTGCCTATTCTGTGTTTTTTATGTATACGTAAAATAGAGGAGAAAAGAATGTACTTTCCAAGTGTATTTTTTACAGAAGGATTAATTGGTGTTTTAAATGTCACAATATTTCTTTTTTAGACAGAAAAAGGGAGTGCCCTACATGAAGCAGCCCTGTTTGGAAAGGTGGAGGTAGTACGCATTTTGCTTGAAACAGGTAAATCTGATTTACAGGAAACACTGAACAAATACCCTTAATTTTCCTATTTTGGTGTAAGCCTCCTTCAGTTTGGTTATACAAATTACTTTTCTCTTTATCAGCCTTTGCAAATCTAATCACATGTATTTCTCATTAAAACAGTGTTCTTTTAGAATAAGAACAAAGGTGATGTTCAGATTCAGAAATTCCATATATGACTCAGTGTATGCCACTGTATTTTGAGAATAAATACATTATGAGAACAAAATGGCTACATAAAATTTTGTTATTCACTCTGAAAGGCAGCCAAGAATATTCTTTGATGTAGAGACCAGAAGATTCATGTTCCTATTTATTTCCTTCAGTTAGCTATTCCTAGCATACATATCATTCTGCTTCTTCATTTCCTGGATAAACTGAGTGCCTACAAAGAAAGGGGAAGGCACTGTGTCTCTGAGAATTGCATTTGTCCTGGAAGAAAAGAACAGGGATATAAAGTACAAACAACCCATCTACTGCATAATAAGTTTCAGAATTGTGATAGGTAAATTACTCATCTAGACAACTGTCTTCTCAGGTCAATGGTAAAACCAATGAGAATGAAAACACTTAGAAATAATTTCTTGCAGATCCATGAACTTCCATTACACTGAGGGATCTCATTGGTCTTTATTATCAGTTCTTGTGGTGTTACTTATATATTGCAAAAGAAGGTATATCCTAATCTCAACTAGTGTATCCCTGATCTCAGACCTGTTTTCAGAAAAAAAATGGTCCTTCCAAGTTGCTCCTCTGTTTGGATGAAAAAGGAGACTAAAAGGGATCTTCACCTGCCCTCAAAAGGCAGGGCCTTTTTATTTCCTAAAAAAAGGACTGGATATCATCACCCAAACATAAGAAGCCCTTTAGACCACAGAAAAAGCCCACCTTTTTCAGATTAATACATGCTACAGCCTCTACAAGCATGCAATTGTCAAGACAGTGGAGTAGAATCTTCACTGTGAACTCCTTCAACCCTAAATACTCTGCATTTTAGCAACTCCCCACCTCCTGCCTTTTGTACCTAACAATCCCCTCTTTTCTAGTTCTCCTTCAAAGAGTCAGAAGATGTTATAAGTAACTACTACAATGGAAGGATGTGAGTTGGTGTGCCTGGCCTCTGAAAGTCAGCTGCCACTGCTAAATAGCCCAGTAGTATTTTGGGTTTGTTTTCAGTGAGAAAGTTTTGTGTGTCTCACAAAACAAATGGGGAAAATGTCCATTGTTTCCATGGAAACTCCTACAAAGGAATGGTAGAGTATCCTGTACAACAGGTTCTGATCCAGGGCAAGCCTCGAACTTAATTCACAGTTGAAGATAAACTTGTTAGCAGTATGGATGGTCTGTGAGGAAATCCTGTGGCTGATCATAGTGCCTGTATACTACACATGGTTATTTCAGTCTATCCATGCATGAATTTTGAAAATGTTGACATGAAGTACAACTTTATTAACATATAGATAAAAACTTTTTAAGTCTTGCTCCTGAAACACATACTGGTACTATGGACTAGAAAGGTCCCAATGAATTAAAGCAGTTTGGAGAGAAATGTAGGAAAAACATTGAGAGAATTTCTTGGTTTTACAAAATATCCTTTTCAGGATGGCTGTTTAGGAACAGTCTGTTAAAATAATCCCAAACTATCCATGTCAGCATGTGAGTTTTAGGCTACTCAAGCTTTAAACACAAACGTATCCTGTACTTCAGCTGTAATGTAGTTGTAAAACTGCTTGCTTTCAATTTGTCAGGTAATTCACTCTGATATAACACATTTATAATCTGAAGCATTCGGGGTTAAATATTCCACCATAGATCCCTTTCTTTTTCAGGAATTGATACCAACATAAAGGACAGTTTGGGTAGAACGGTTTTGGATATACTTAAAGAGCATCCATCTCAGCAGTCTCTTCAAATTGCAGCTCTACTTCAAGGTAAGTCATACTCAATTACATGTTTGTTAGAGACATTAGAGAAATATTATTGTATATAGTAATTTCTACTCTTTAAATGTTTCGTTACACAAAGGAGCAGTCTTTTGATTTAAAAAGATGAGTTGAACAACAATAAGTTGTTCAATGTCTGAATTTCAGAGTAAACCCTTTCTTTTTTGTGGGCCACTGACATTAGCATGGTGTGTCGCTTATAGTCTTTTAACATTCTTCATCACACCATAACATATTGTAACATTTCAATAGCAGTTCCATCAAATTGTAATGATAACCTACACTTGAAATGCTTGATTTGTAGCAACTAAATGATGGAAAGATGATGACAATTTTTCAAACCATTTCATTATATTTTTCATTTTCCTTAAATTAAAAAAATAATAAACCAGGCAGTATCTCTTATTACTATAGGAGAAATAATAAGATTTTCACATATGCATTTGTTCTCATTCCCCATCTTACTTCCATGGTGTAAAGTTGATGGAAGTTCATTGTTTACTTCAATCATTTACTCTAGAAGATGGCAGTAAAGTGCTGAAACATCAACTACAACATAACTCAGTGTTAAATGTAATTTATTCTCTTCTATGGAATTTTTTCCCTGCATTTTCAGCTTAGCCTTTCATTAAGTGCATTTGACAGAGGAGGTCCCTGCAGGTATCAGTGCTGCATCTTCATCTGTATTGATTATTGCCACCATTAAATAAGCCATTTTAATCATTTCAGTGTTGGTTCTACACATGAACTAGCTCATGTTACAGGTTCCCTTGTAACTGTAATTTATAAGAACCTTTCTTAGAGAAAAGGAGGTCATGCAACCATACTGTGTCATTTGTTTTCTGAATGACTTCCAAACTAGTTGACCAGCTTCCATAAAGTTTTCCAGTAAGATGATGGGCTTGAAGATACAAAGTTTCTGTAAGTATAATGAAAATTTTGCAGGCTGTAGGAGAGGTATTCCTGTAAGGAGCAGATTCATGTTAGAGCTGAACCAGTTAACAGCTTGCCTTGAGGTCTCCCTCTCTCCCTTCTTCCTATTTTCCTTTGCCTTTTCCCTCAGTTCCTCCCTTCCTCCTCCCCTACCTCCACCTACACAATTCCCTGACATATTCTCCATTTACATAAGACTTCAAAGTGACTTGATTCAGTTCATGAACCAATAGAATACAAAATATATATTTATTATACATATAAAATAATGAAAAATTATATTAAAAAATCTATACTTTCTGTAGTTTTAATTAGGTTGCCTCCTGTGTGATTCAGGTCCCAGAGTTACCTCTGTCCCAGGTAACTGGCAGTAATTTGCATTGAAAAGTGGGGAGGAAGAGGTGTGGGGGGACACAGGACTTCCCCTGTAAGCAGAAGGGAGTTTCTAATTTGAGTCAGACTCAAACGTCAACCTTTAAGTCCTCACAGAACTGCAGCATGAACATACTACCATGTAGAGGAAAAGAGGATTAAAGTCATACTGGAATTTCTTCAGTGGCAGGAAAAGTGTCAGTCAGAGCTCCCACTTTTTTAGACATCCAAATCAATCATCCTTCAGGTATTAATCTAAGATTCATCATAAAATCCCATCACCAAGTAAACTAATTTTAATTTTACTACCTCTTTATTGTTCTATTTGATCCTTATTGTGATAACCTTGCAGTCTCAACCCCACTGATGAACAATTTTTTCAAGTACCCTTGCTCTATGAGTAATAAAGCACTACACCTCCTCTTGTGGGTTTCTCATGTTGATGGATCAGTACCTGCCCTCAGTCTTTACCACACACACAGAGAAAAAGAAATATATTAATTTCAAACCTTTTTGTTGCTGTGACATGAAGTCTTTTTCAGAAGTGTACTTTGAAGTATAAAAATGGCTGCTTAGTAGTTTCAGCTCTTATTAGTGCGATGAAACTGTCTTGTAATGAGCAGCTGTTTATTTTTGCTCTCTGCCTATAATCAGAAGCTATGTGCAAGAATGAAAAATGGTTACAAAGATGCCATTCTGACTCTTAAGACAATATGAGGAGCTACAACTTACTTAGGGAACTTAGATTATTTTTCATCAGCAAAATGTTCACTGAATCTTTATCCATCAAAGTTTGAGCTGAAGTTGAAAAAATCAGGAGTGGCAAGATTCAGTACTATCACTACTGATGATGTAGTTGACCTACCCTCTAAAAAGACAGCTGACTATACTCTTCACTAAAATGTGGGTATTTATCCTATTGTAGCTGAAAAATCAATGAAGCACTAGAATTTTTGGAATCCTGAATGTACTATAATTGAGTTTGACTTCAGTGCATAATTAATTCCATGCTAAGAAAGGGTAATTACTAAGAGCGATTTAGTGGCTTCCAAATACATTCCTGTTAAGGCTGCTGTCTTCAGATGGTTGTCTAGAACAGCTTACATGGCTCTTTCATGTAGTCTTATAGGAAACAGAAATTAAATTAATGATGCCAGACAATTACTGGCCAGATTTTTTTAAGTTTCTTGCTAATTTTTTGCTTTATGCAGACATACTGGCATTGATTTGTTCTTTCACTTTGTTGCAACTATAGACTAAGATTTTATTACCAAGCATTCTCATTAATTTTTTCTGGTTCCCCCTTGCACTGTTCTGAGTGCCACTTTACAGTTTATAGTATTAACATAGCATAGTATTTGTCCCTGTCACAAAACATTAGCTTTCAAAATATAAAACAAAGGCTGAAAGATGCATATTGAACATGCTGGCAGAAACGGGCAAGGAAATTATGTGACTAGTATTACTGGTGGGTCTGTTATGCAGAGGGATAACAGAGTTGGAGGAAATGTTTAGAAAGAAAATGAGTTGGCTTTGGGGATATTTATAAGAAACTTCTTTGAAGGAGATAAAAGTAATTTCTGTGTTTAGAAGCAGTTAATGGAGGTGGTAACACTATATCCCATGAGCTGATACTAAACCCAATAGGGTTTAGTTTAAGAATTGTAGATAGAAATTGTTCTTATTTTAAAGGATATTTAGAAAACTGATTTTTACAGATTGTAGGTTTAAAGAAACAAGGCCTTTTGCCCATGAGGTTTTAGAAGTGATCCAGCATTCTTGTGATCTTTATTTTACATCTTTTCTCACTATCCTGAGAAAAGCGCAATAGAAGTTTCTGCAAAAATTTTTTGGTTTGGCTTTTTTTTTTTTGTGTTTGCAAAGACTGTCATATTTTTTGAGATGTTGCCACATTATGTGATAGAAGGAAAATAAAATATCACTTTAAAGAGCAGCCTGAAAAAGACTGAGTAAGCTATGCAACACCTAAATATTTTTTTTCTGCCTGTTAATTATAGTTGAAATTAAGAGAAATGACAGTTCAGATTTTACTTCTATGTTTTTTTTTTGTATGCCACATCATTTTCTATGTCTTCATCAGGTCTAGGTAGCATTGAACTCACTTAAAATTACTTATTAGGGTTTAGATTTTTAACATAGTAAGGAAGAAATAGCTGTATAAGTACTATGTACTGGAAGAGAACTAGGATACTGCACCAAGCAAGGCCAGGCTACTGGATGAATTTCGTGGGTGCACTGAAACAACAGTACTTGGTGCTGAAGCAGTTAACAATACTGGCACTAAGGGCTTTTATAATTAGGCATTGGAGATAAAAGGGATGTTGCCAAGGCTAGTAGGCCTAAAATTAAACCAACCAGCTGTGTTTTAGTTTCAGCACATGTGAATGTGACGCAGGTGCAAGCTGTACCTTCTTTCAACTCTTTCTCCACAGCCCACTATGCTCTCTATTAGAATCTTGCTCTTTTACTAATTCTAGAAGCAGAATTCTCGTTATTATAAAACAAAGGAGATAGTAGATAAACAGATAAAAAATGGTATGAGTCCCAGTAAACGCTGCTGCATAGATAGTATGGAGGGAGATGCAGTGGAAAACAGTTTCCTTTCTTCTGCTGAAGCTGCTTAGGAACCTAAAGTTGTTTGTACCTGTTACCACATTATTCATAAATGTAAAATACATAAGCAGCTGCAGAACCAGAACTCCTTTCTATTCCTCTCTGCTTAAATAGCTTTTTTTTTTTTTTTTTAATGTATTCTCTCTTTCTTTCCTACTCTTTCTGTGGACAAGTAGATATTCCATTCCCTTGAGTGTGGAAGGCCAGACTCACTGGAAGAATGGGATACGTTTTTCAGTCAAGAATTTAATTACAGCTACATGGAAGGATGAAAATAATTGAGATCTCAATTTCCCTTCAAAGTTTGGTTTTGTTTTTATTTTTTGATTTCTTTTGTTTATGGGTTCATTTCGTTTTGTTTTTCTGGGGACTCTTCAACTTCTTCTGTAGGCGCTTGTGCAAAGGCTGTAGACCATTGACTGCATTAATGAATTAATTTAACTACTATTGTTGAGACTGAAAGTTTAGCTGCACCTTTATGTATCTCACAATCATAGGAGTACTTCAGTGCCTCTTTCTGTTATCTTCCCTGAACACACACACAAAAATGTTTATTGATTTCAGCTTTCTCTGAGATTCAGCTTAACTTGAATAATTTAGAAATTGTCCTCTGAAATTTAGAAGACTGAAGTGAACCAGCCTCCATCTCAGCTTGTCTGTCACCTTAGCACACCTGATAATTGTAGGTACCAGTCAGTTTCCTGCTCCTGCAGCTGCTTTAGAGAGAGGAGGAACTGGGTCACAAAGCCTCAGGTGGGTTCCTTCCCATGAGGGCAAGTGAGCTTGTTTTGGGAGAAGTTTTTTTGAAAGCTTCCTGGCTAGGGTAGGACTCAGTGGAGCTGCAAAATTCTCAGAAAAGTTCTTTAAGAATCTTAGGGAGGGCAGAGGTTTTTCTGAAGATTGCTACCCTTCAGGAACATGTGAAAGAGGTGTAAGCACCCCTCTGCAGGGATATTGGTTATGGAGGGGACTGGTTTCTGTGCAAGTTTTATTTCTCTGATCTAGTTATTTGAAGAGTCTTCTGGTTAAAAAGGTGAGTTTTCATATTTATTTTGTGATCAAATTTGGTTGTTTTTGGGTTTTTTTTTGAGTTTTAAAAAGCTTTTTGGTCTCTGTAGGGAAAAAACGTTCTATGTGAATCTACCGCATGGTATGGATGAAGTAGGGTATAAAAACAAAAGAAAGGAGCTTATACTTAATTTAAAGGAAAATAAGGATTAAAACAACTTGTTTGGGTTTTTTATTTTCCATTAAAATAAAAAAGTTTTCTGAGATGAATATAACCATTACTCTAAAAGCTAAGGTTTGTAAACAAAGCAAAACTCTTAACCCTACCAACTCAATGAGAAGTTAGGATCTAAGAGGACCTGAAGTTAAAGCAAGTTGTGCTTTTATACTCCTTGGAAGTTCAGGAGCAGCCCTAGCTGAGCTGGGCCATGCTCTCTTCATGCTGGAGAGGCAGCTGTGTTTCTCTGCTTGTATGTTTAGTCTTTCCCAGCTCTTTGGCCTCACCAGTATTGCAGAACTTAAGATAGCTGAAGTTCCAGCTGTTTGAACTTCCCAGAGCTTATTCCCTTATTAAGTTATATTCCCCACTGTTCTTATTTCCACTGCTGTGTATATATGTAATACTTTTATGGTATTGCTTTTTGTGTGCAGGATCCAACTTAGGTTGAGTGGGGCTTTGACAAAATCTGGTAACTATAGGAAACAATCCTACTAAACAAAGTTTTTTGAACTCTTAGTATTAAGAGCTGAAGTAGTCCTACTTTAGACTGAGCTGTAAAGTTTATTCTGGGTAAGGTGAAGTAGTACTTTTACAGAAGTAATATAGTCCATTGTCCCATTATGAATTTGACAGGTTGTGTCCTAAACAGCCTTGACTCTCCCCTGTGGTAGGAATGATGAGGTTTTTTCTAAAGTTGTGTGAAACCACAGATGGGGACACTGTTCTGGTCATGAAGTGGTATAAGTCACTAAGCTTAGCTTTGTTCTGAATTCTCTTTTTGATTTGAGAAAAATGATCCACCCCTGACCACTTGAGCAGTCTCTCAAGCACTCAGCAGTGAGTTAAGTTTGGACAAGATTTGAAGATGGATTCCTAGCCAGCTGCAGGTGATTAGAATGCAGCTGCTGGTGAAAGCATCCGGTGCTTTTGTGTGTTTTTTCTCTTGCTCTTGATACAGATCACCTGTTCTGTGTCTCTTTCTCTGACAGTATTATGGGTAAATATACATTTACCAAGACTATAAGCCTCTTTGAACTGAGGCCCTGTCTTTATCTCGTATATATCTGCTAGAGTTTTCAGTAGCGTAAACCAAGTTAGGAGTAGTAGTCCCACAAAAGTCCAAAGTTTCAAGGGTTGCACCCTCACAACATTGACATGCTGCCAGCCTGTTGTAAGCCTTTTGTACCATACCTTGCGAGAGCCAGCTGTAAAGGTTTTCTGGAAGAACTATGTGTTTTTCAAAGTAAGTATTTAAGACTTATGTTGAACTTGGGATTTCCTCTTCAGAACTAGCCTCCAGGAGGTAAGTGCATTGGTCTGGAAGTGGGGACTGATAAAGAACAAAAATAGAGAATTATTTTAAAACCAGAGTCTTGTATGATTATGTGACTACAAGGTTAGAATTCTTCACAATAGCTCCTTCATTTCCTCTGCTAATTATAGCTGTAATAATCTAATAATTGTAACATTCACCTAATAGAATTACATTTCCTTTTGGACAGTTGCATAATTACCAAGCAAACATTTTTCATACATGAATTTGTATTTTCTTTTAGTTTTATTTGGGTATGGCTTGCTTTTTCTCTTATCCCCATCTTGCACATTAACTTGACAAATACTATCACTGGCAGAGCTGGAAAACATTTCAGAGCATTTTGTCATGGTGTTAGTTTTCTCATGGACTCCTACAGTTCATCTTTGCTTTCAGACCCACCACACAGAATTTTCATATGATGAAATTTATGACAGATTATGCCAGGGACCACTGCCAGTCATTAAACTTAATATATGGCTCTTTCAAATCATACAATTCTTTAAAAAAAAATACCCCAACAATCTGCAAAGTATTTTGAAACTGCATGCTGTTCTATGCCATTTCCAATTTCAATTTCTCAGATGTCTGTTTTATCACAGATTGTATTTGGGTTTTGGGATTTGTTATTTAATCATGAGTAACAGCAAGCTAAACAAGTGCATTGTAGACTGTAGAAATTAAATCAGGGAGATTTCACTTCCCAGAAACTCCTTAGTCCTTCAGTGTGATATTGATGAAAGACATTATTGTACTTTGGTGCTCTGTGTTGCAACATATGCTATTGTGGTTGCTATCGGTATCACAATGAAACTATTTAAACAATTTCATAAGCTCGAGAAAATGCAGATGCAGAATAACTGCCCAAATTGAGAACCAGTTACTCTGCTGGGAAAAAAAATCCTGCCATTACGGCATAAATCAATTTCTTATTTATTATTGCACTGCAATTCATTAACATTTTGGTCTTCCATTGAGGTAGCTTGTGTAGAAAAGCACATGAAAATAATGTAGATATTTATAATAAAGGAACATTAATGAAATTGAAGTTTAGCACATTCATTATTTCCATATACATTGTTGTGAACATGTGGCAAGGGAAGTTTTAAGGAGAAAAAACGGAAATTTCAGCACACTGCTTTTTAGACTGCTATTTTAAACTAAATTTTCAGAATTGCTTTTTGTTTTTGCTCATGTACTATATCTGTGCTGCAAGCAGAGTGTTTGGCTTTCTAAGCAATATCAATGTTTGTATGTGTTGTGAATATCCTGAATATCTTGACAAAAAACTCTCCACAAACTTAGAATAAAAGTCTCTTTTAACTGCAATAATGTAATAGAACAGTTATGTTGATATTTCAAGGAGACAAGAAAAACACGTTACCCTTACAATGAGATTTCTGTAGCTGTTTCCACAAATTGGAGGACTGGCCATTTTAGTGTTTTACAGTACTTTCAACAAATGACTGCCTTGCAGCAGTGTTTATGAATAATTATTATTAAAAGGTTGTAATAGCAATATTTGCCAATGACTATTAATTTTTATAATAATGTTATTATTATTAATAATAATTATTCATATTGTTGTAATATGAAAATTTGAAAAGTCTTTAATGAAAAACGAAGTAACAAATATACTTGATTGAAATAAACCCCCTTAATTCAGTCTTTTAAGTGTATTTGTATCTTTAACTTGCAGAATATATGGAAACAGGAAATGCAAGTATTTCAGAGGAATGCCCACTGGAATGTGCAGAACATCAGTCTTGCGTTTTGTCCCCAGAAGTTCCTCCGTCTCCAAAGGCTAAAAGTAAATACATGTACTCTGTGAATGCAAAAGCTGTACTGAATTTCTCTGTAACATTAACATTCATACAAACTTAAAAAGTGGAAAAAAATTAGAAAGTTATTGATAATCAAGTATGGTTTTTTTCCTACCATGAATCACCTATGACTCTGTAATCCATATGATCTAGAAAATCAAGGAACTGTATTCTCAGAAAGGACAAATCACTAATGGTTTACAATGTACTGCATTGTTTGATCTTAAATATTTTTAATTTATCTGACCTTTTCCATTGCATAATCAAGCAAAACAAAAATGCTAAATATGTTGAAATACTCTGCAGGTATTGTTTACATTTGGGTTAAAAATTGAATTTACTTCATCTTCCCCAATGAGCTCAACTACCAATTGTTTCACACTTGGAAGCCTCTTTCAAAGGTCACAAATGTACTGCTCTTCCATTTGTCATCTAACACAGCTTTCATACACTGTAGCAGCCACTTGTGTGCATGTGCTTTCATTTTATATTCTGATTCACCATTTCCACACCACAGCCACTAAAACAGGGCATTTCCTGAGTGTGGTGTCTTTCATGAAAGTCATCTTCCTGTAGAACCAAACCTGACTTCTGCCTTCAGTAATCTTCCAGAGTGAATGTAGTGGACTGCTGGCAAATAACTGAGCCTGTCCTTGGATTTTTGTGTGAGTTGTGGTGTTATTTTGCTTCGTAGTGATTTTTTGTGTTTGTTGGGGTTTTTTGTTGGGTTTTTTTTGTCTTTGTTTAGCATGTTCTTTTTCTTTAACAAGTTCACTGGGAGAGTTTTTATTCATGAGAGAATGAAGCTTCCTAATGCATATCAGGTTATGATCTTTGGGGTAATAGTGAACAAATGCTGTAGTTCCAATAATATTTCCCATTGGGGTACTTAACACATATGTGGTGTGTGAAGATAAATAGTTCCTTTGAGATTAGCAGGATTGTGAAGCCAACTGTGCGATAGAAATCTGTCCTGAAATTAAGTAGCAAATATTTTTAAAATATGTTGTACTTTTTAACAATAAGGTCATGATCTCGCATTCCTTATTTCCTCTAACAAGGCATAAATAATGTAAACCATACTAGCTGTCTTTTGCTTGTCTATTATGTAATCTGATACTAAAGGAGAGAAATCATACTTGATCATGCTTCCCATCCATCTGTCTGCCATTCACTGACAATCTAATTTCAGATAATTTAAACCAACTTTGGAAAAGGATTAGCAGTATCAATTACCTTTCTGTGACTTTCATGAAAATAGGGAGCTGGATAGAGGTGAAAGACCCTAATTAGTACCTGCCCTGAAAGAAACAGGCAAAATCTTTTATGTATTCTGGCTGCAATCAGCCAGTCAACTGGTACACTCTCACCCAGGTCAGTCCAGTTCTGTCACACAGAGCTCATTCTTGCCCAGTAAGAAATACTGCAGGCCATATGTGGAAGACTGTGGGACTGGGGACATGAACACAGTTCTGTAGGAAGCAGTAGTTCTGTTTTTTTATAGCACACTGTATAATGATTTTAGAATAGTTTTTAATATTTAGATATTTTACTTCCAATTTTTAGTTATAATATGAATCTGGAATAATTTACATTTTCTAATTAAAAAGAAGAATGCAAATAAACCTCATTATAATTTTGCTTAATTTACAAGTTTTCGTGCAAAGCTACCATTGACTAAGAGTAGCAAGAGTTTGGAATGCAAAATTTCTGTTAGATTTTAAAAAGCAATTAAATGCTTTTAATTATCAACTTCTATTCTTGTCTCTGAAAATTTTGGTAATAACTGGCCATGGTTATACTTTAAATATTGAGTATGTGTGTTTACTTAGTGTAGCAAACAGTAACTATGAAAAAAATGAAACAGAGCTCTAGACCAAGCAGATACAATTTTATCAGTGGATTCTGTAGTTATGTGAGTATACTTAAATGTGTTTTATGTATACTGAGCTTAATATGCTCACTCTGTTTTTCCTTTTCAGCATTTTATTTCCAAAGATGGAATAACATGGAAGCATCTGTATTTTATCAAGTCTAAGCACTGCAGTTTCCACCAATATGACTGTTGTAAACCTAGTTAAAAAAGGGGGTTACTTACTTGCTCCTGGAAACTCTTGGTCTTTTTCATTTTTCATTGCTATTACTAAAGGTAGCTGTATAACACACACAGAGTACATAATCAGAACCCAATGTGGTTGGTCATAATGAGTAACTTTTCAGTCTGTGGAGGCCTTGGTGCTGCCAGTGGATTATTTGCAGAATGGTTAGCACTGAGTGTGATTCTAGTACTTATTAGTACCACTATTCCCAATAGTGGTCTTCAGTATAGACATAGAAAGCCTATTGTCTTACTGTTCTGGTAGATTTCTTAACTAAATAAATCTGATAAATTAAGGAAAAAACATGAAACGGTGCAGAAAGCACTAAATGTGAATTTCTGATAGACTGCTGTAGGAAGACATGTTTTAACTTGTGTAGGGTTTGCCCAGTATATTCTTCCACTCTTCCATTTAATCCTGGGAGAGTGAGAAAGAATTATTCATAAAGCTTAGCTACTTTGATGGGGAGGACATGCATTCTTAGTCACTCACAGTTCACAGATCTTACGTAGTGTATTAATTACAGCAGCAAACAGTAACCCAGTGCAGAGTATGGATTTTGTATGTTTGTAGAAACTTTCCTTTCCTGGATTAATTTAACATTCTTGAGTAGTTGCTATTTCTAGAAATTTTCAGGATTAGAAAAAATAGAAAGGGTAAGTATGTATTCATCCTAATTAAATGCAAGGTATAGGGCAATGCAGAAGTATGTAGATTGCCTCAAGCAAATTCCTAGCCTGGAACAAGATGCTATTATTTTTGAGCAGAGAATCGTGCATGAAGATCATTATTTAGAAGATAAGGTATGGAAAATAACAGATAATAATAAAGTTTAAAGAATGTGCATTTCCTTTTTAGGCATAAATTACCCCAGTATTCTAATTACTGACTAATGGTGTGTCTGTTTTTAAAGGTGAAGCTGTGACTGGAGAATTATCAAAGCTCTTAGATGAAATCAAATTGTGCCAAGAAAAGGAATACTCTTTTGAAGATCTGTCTCATACACTATCAGACCATTATCTGGAAAATTTTAGTAAAGTATCAGAGGAAGATCTTATGACCAGTGGAAGCCAAACCAAGCTTAATGTAGTAAGTAAGATGGGATACAAGGACAATGTATTCAGTTACATCTGATTTATTTATAGCACATCCAAGAAAGAAATAATAAGAGTGAGAATAGTACAAGGTTAACATTATAATAAAAAAATATAACATGTGCTTCTTACAGATTTAGAATGTAATGTTCACTTCATTTCTCAAAAGTATTGCTTACCACACCTCAGAATGGCTTTTTATGTCACCACCATTACATTCAAGTTACTTATTTTGAGCATGATGAGGACAAGGAAGGGGTTTGTTTGTGGACTCATTGGAGGATCAGTATGTTCAGTACTCTACCAAATACTAAATATTAACAGAATCTGATAATCTGATAAGATACATCCCCAAAAGAACCAGCTAAGCATCCTCAGTTACTTTTCTTCTACATTTTATTATTATATAGCTTTCTTAGTGGCCTAATGGTATTGAAGACTGAATCTCTAATACAGAAAATTTTGGTTGTGATACTTCAGTGATTTCCAATGACAGTTGACGATAACTTCATTGCTACTAATATTATTAATAACGTACTCTAGGATTAATTTTTTCTTTACTGTAACAAGGCTTTTTTTTTTTTAAATTGAATTCTCTTCCTCAGTAGGTTTCCTGATTTCAGCTGGTTTAAGCTTAAACTTAAACCATGACACTAAATAAATGTGATTGCCCAGGGAATAAAGCAGAGAACAAAGGAAAACTGCTAAGTTCTAAATTTAAGTTAATGTTTTTCATAAGTTAAGAAAATTTATGCTTATTTATGCGAAGAAAACCATGGCAAGTTAAAGACTTTCATGTTTTGGAGGATTTATTATGACATATAGAGACAAAATGAGATTTACAAAGATGCATAGCTACCCTGAAATGCAGTAGATGCTTTTGTAAAGCCCTTCTAGATGTTTGAATGTTTAGATGCATAACTCACATTGAACTCAATTTGAACAAGATACTAATCCCATTTAATCATTTTTAGACACTTGTCTAGTGTCTCTCTGAATTTAGGTGCTAACTGCTATTTAAATCTTCTCAGCTGCTGTTTTGCAGAAAATGTATTCCATATAAATCCATCTGTTCAGGCCTAAATGAAGTACAATGTGAATAGAAAGTATTCAGATGCTAAATCTGTAATTTCTGTGACAGGGAAATATAAAGGTAAATTAGACAATATATTTTTTAGATATTTCATATATTTTATATTGAACTAGATGTGGAAACAAATCTTCAAAACTGGGGACTGTTTGAAGCATTTTATGGTACTTTTCTGCTGGGGCATCCAGCTTTTCTTTTAGAGAAAACTGTAGTCAGGATGATGGGTGTGCACTCCCAACATGAAGTTAGGATGGAGGGCAGAATACATTTTCCCCTACAGCAAACCCAGCTATACAGATCTGTATGGAGAGGACTCTGTTGTGATGTGAGATTTTCCTGTTTGTTCTAAAGCGTCCATTTAAATTTTTAATGTATTTTAGAGTTATTCAGTCTGTTCAGTTGCTACCTAGCATCCTTGCATAAAAAAAAATGAAAGTTGCTTCCATTTTGGGTGGATGTTGCCTTCCCTTTAGGTTCACTGTGTAGTACATGGGTGATATGAAAATCCACATGCTCTGTAAGGGGCCACAAGAGAGTAATTGGGAAGAAACACTAAAGTGAAGAGATATGTTTAGCTCTGAAAATGATTGCAAAGGTGGATACTGCCAAACTGCTCTGGGGGCAGGAGCAGCAAGTGTAGTCAAGGAAGATGTGTGACAGTACAGTGATGACTGAAGAAACTTAAATGAATATTTATTATAAGAATGTGAAGATAATAGAAAGAAGTGAAGATGTATATATAAGTGGAGAGTCAGAAATAGATTCCTTGGATATATATTAAAGAAGAGACATTCTTGCAGCTTTATCTGACTTAACTTTTCTCCTCCGTGGGAAGCTTCTGTAAGAATCTCAGTAGGTTAAGTGGGTTCTTTTCTGTTGTCTGCATTTATTAACCTAATATTTGCTTCTACTGCACATGCCAAGACCCTTTGAAAGTATGGGCAGCACAGGTCAGCCTGTGGAGTCTGCCTGGAGCACAGACTTTTTTCTGCCTGCTGGACTGAGTGTTGCCTTTCTTGGTTATCAGCTCCAGCAGAGGGCTGGAACCACACCTGGTGTGCTTCCACAAAGGAGCAGTTACTTCAGGTTCCCATCAGCAGATTTTTCCTAACTTTCATTTCTGGCTGCTCTGGCATCAGCTCTGAAGAGGTGTAGAAGTTAGCTCCCTGTTGATAATGTGTTAGGTGGTGCCATTTCCTGAACTAATGTCGATTCCAGAGACAATGACTGTTGAAGGCTTTTCAACTTCATGTAGTTCAGCAATCTGAGAAATTTCCAAATCCCAAGTCACGCCACTTTGTGACCCTTAGGGAGATTCTGCAAAGGCGTTGGCTGTGTGGAGACATCTGAATTTTTTGCATCATGCTATTGTTCAGAGAAACAGGGGGCCGAGACTGGGGAATTTCTGATTTGAATAGTAATTTGTGGATCATAAACTTAGGAAGCTGGAGCAAGAAGCATCAGGAGCCACCTCCTGAGGATAGCATGGGCTTGGGAAAGAGAAGGCATCAGGAAGCAGAGTGTATTTAAAAGCATTTTTTTTTAACAATTGTCTCTTTTCAGGAGGGCCAAAACTGCTGTGGATAAATGAGATTATGGTTGATTTGGGGCTACAGAAAAGAGTTTCTGTCTACCCAGAATGCACAGCCTGGAATTCTGTCCTAAATTTTAACTGCCAGCCTGTTGTTTGAAACAGTGGGGCTCACAGTTTTTGTTTAGTGTAAGGGTAGTGTGAATGCCTGCTTTTTAATATAATAATGTGACAGTAAAGGACTCATCTGGAAAAGTAGTGTCCAATTCTATCCATGGCATTGGGGTGAATTTCAACACTGGCTTTATAGTCACCCAGATAAAGTATGGATCATCAAGCTGTGATCCCTTCTAGGATTGTTTCTGCATTGTACAGCCACTGGAAAAATACCAGTGCAATCTGGAGAGCAAGACTTTGGGTGCCTTGTTCACAGGCACATTCTATTCCTTTTCTGGTCTTAGGCATCTTGCTTGGTTTGTTGCTCCATGATGCAGCACTTGTAGACTTCTATGCTTTCTTTGAAAGAAGTGGGTTGGAAGTCTTTTAGGTCAAGGACAGAATTGAATCCATTCCTCCATTTGCTGGGTTATTAGACAGGTAGTCATCCAACAACATAAGAAGTTGTTCTGGAATATTTGTAGTGAGAAACTTCTTCTTTTCATCAAATTTTGCATTGAAAACAATACATGTTTTTATTACTTTATATGTTTCTATTGGCCAAGTGTGTGATTTGTGACAAGGCATTAAAACCCCAGAGATTTATGTGCTTACAGTATTTTCAAGTCAAATAGGAAGCAGAGTTTGCACAACTCTGAGATTAGGTGGAAAAAAATAACAAAAAGAGAAAATAAACTATTTGGTTTAGTCTTCCGAGTTCCAAATTACTTATCAGCTTTGTCTCTTACATTTCTTTGGGACATGGAGGAGGTGACTAGGAAAATTGATGATGAGGATCTCGGGGACTAGAGGGCATGACATCTGGGAGAGGGAGAGTACAATGGAGCAGTAAATAGAAGTATGGACAGTAACAGTAGACCCATAGTGTAGACATGAATAGGAACTGATCTGGAAATGAGTGAAAATGTCCCCACAGGATGCTTCCCTTACAGAAGTTAAAAGGGGAACTGTGACAGAAGAGGAGATTGTCTTAGCTTCCTGAATGGGAGGGAACAATTAATGAAGAGGGAGGAAAAGACTGAATGATGAACAGCAGAAAGTCAGATGAGAGTAAGATAATGTTATCTTTCAATTTGAAGAGTGCATTATAAAGGATAAACTAAAGGAAGTCAAAGCTGCACTGGAAATGTCATAATTTAAAGGTTTTCTTTTGCCACTCTGGCTGTGTTTGTTGTGCTGTCATGCAAAATATTAATGCCATATTTCCTAGTCTGTCTTTACCAGTCATTAAAATATGTACATTACAACATAGCATGCAATGAGCCCCTGTTCATTGTCTCCACAAAATTAAAAGCCCGATTGAATACAGTTTTGCAATTCTACTTGAGGGAGAGCTCCAAAAGGCATTTTTATAACTATGCATCCTTTTAGTTGTAATTCCTAGTATTTCTTAATGACTTGTATGCTGGGTGGGGTTGATGATTGATTCATAGATTTGTGTCTCCAGTTTCTGTCTTTGTTTTTCCCATTTTGATCATTGTGACTCAAATGTACTTTTTAGTTGACCTATGTATGCAGTCTTGGAAAGCCCTAACTGGTGCTGCACAGGCAAGCTTGGGAAGCTTTATACTTGTGTATTGCTAAGTGCTGACATACTACAGTTTTTTGATGTTCTCTAGATAAAAATTTTCCAAAAAAACTAGAGTTTGATTGTTCAGTGAGTCAGAAAAGAAACTGTGCTTCAAAACATATTTCAAAAAAACATGATGTGGAAAAAAATATAGGAAAGTCCTTGATTTTATCACAATTCAGTTAACAAAGATGTTTCCTTTTCAAGCTGAATTAAGTGTGATTGCATTTTCAGGTTTGTGTTTTTTTTTTTTTTTTTCAGTATAATTAAAAAAAAAATATTTGTTTTCCAATAGATGGCAGTCTGGTTCAGTAATTTCAAGAACAAAAGCAACCATCTTATATAAGAGTTTTCCAACTTTTTTCATTACTGTGTTAGAATTGTGCATTTTAACACAGTTGATAGTCGAAACTGCTTCTAAATGAACACCTTAAATTCCTCTAGGAGAAAAATTTATGAAACATCATGACATACATTTAAGCTACAGACTAAAACATCAGGACTAAATTTAGATGTGTATCATGGCATGAGGTTACACACCAAGTGTGCATTCAAAGAATCTGTGTGAATTGAACAGCAAGCAAGAAAATTTAAATAGGTATAGTGTACAAAGCAGGGATCCAGAAAAATTAAATGTGTCAGGAAAATGAACAGAAGACTGTCAAAATGTGTATTGTGAGAATCCTGAGCTCCAGCAAGAAAATTGCTTTAGAGTCCTCTGCTTGTGGCATTCTAAGATCATTACCAGTTTCCTGTCAGGTGTGAGATTCCTGTGTCTGTATTCATGTCAGGACAAATAATTCTAACTGTATTATTAAACCCAGAAACACACCATCTGTATTGCAATGTATTTGCACATTGTGTTCTTTAAAAATATAATATCAGAAAATGAAAATATGGGCTTTTTGTACATGTAAGAAATGCCTATGGATATCAAAGAATATTTTACTTTTTACTTGCTTTGGATAACCTGTGACTACAAAACAAAAAGTAGGAATTAAGAACTTTTCCACTTGTGTGTGTGTGTATATACATTTGCTAGACGTACATATTGGATACAATAAATCTCAGACTTTCTTTCATAAACTTGATGTTTTATTTGAAAAATATTTTCCTGAAATTGTCTCTTAAAAAGGCTTCATCTTACTCTGTATTCAAAAGGTTATTTCTGTCCTTATTTTGAAAAGTGTGGCTTTCTTTTAATGTAGAAACTATATTCTATATTTTTTGAGAACTCCTGAGGTTTTTTTTTACTAAAACTAATTTTAAAATGTACCACTTCAATAGAACTGAGACTCCAAATTGAAGTATATTCTGCAGAACAGTCTCTTTAATCTTGTGTAGTAGGTGGCTGCTTGCAGTGTTTGCTTTTACATTTATTCTGTGTTCAGAAGCATAATAAAAAAATGGTGTTATTGCTTTTCAAATGCAAATGGAATATCTTACTGTCTTTGGATTTGTGACACGAGTTTAGATTAAAGAAACAGCTCTTGAGAATTTTGTGTTCTTAAAGGCTGAGTATATGTTAAAGGATTTTGCTTAATTACATGGCATAAATACTGAGAAACTTAAGATGCCCCTAATTTATTTTTTTTTAACTGAAGATAGTAAAACTGTGTAGTAACTGCACTAGACAGGGATTTCACAGAAGTGACAGCAGCATATCTATTTAAATTTAATGTGGTTATATAATTGATAATAAAGGCTGGCAGCAGTAATTTAAATAGAAACATGAGGAAAGGTTCTGTGTAGTCTCAGGGTAAAGATTTGGATTTCATCACAGGCATATAGATGTCAGTTTCTGCTTAATTCTGTCATCCAGAATGAGAAGTTGATACTTGTGCATGTTGAGAGAGTGGAAAAAAATATACGTAAAAATATAATAACATTGCTGATAACAGTGATGGTGCATATTCAGAGATACATTTTTTACTCTTATGTCAGAATATCAAGAAGATGCGGCTATATAACAGCAATAAAACTATAATCGTGTCTGGTTTATATCTAAGGAGAGATTCAAAAGCATAGGATTATGTGGTTTTGAAAGAAGTTGACTAAAAGAATATATGAGGGTAGATAAAATTTATGCTTGTTTTTGCACAAGTCAATTATTCTAATTAATTTTCTTTTCTATAAGGAAAAGAACAATTATTTTTTTATAAAAGACAATTTAAAAAAATCATTTCACAAAATAATTGCTAGAACTTGTTGAAGAATATTGAAGTAAACTATTTAGTAGCATTATTCAAGAATACTGTTTTGGTTTTACTTTTAATATAACATTTACATAAATAATGGCTGGATTGAAATAAAATAGCTCAGAGTGACCAAACATGCTTGAGTAAAATAATTGCTGTCTTGAGCCTTTAAAAACACCGCACGCTTGCATTCATGCATTATTGAGAGAGGGATACACAATTTCACAGAAAAATGATGAACAAGCCAGATGTAAAATGGCTTACTAATGATGATACAGTAAAAACGCCTTCCAAAATATTTTGGTTTCTTATTCATTAGGGAATAGTAAGATAATCAGGCCTGATTTTATAGGGCTTCAAGGACAGAAACAGGTACATTTAAAATTATTTAATATAATAACATTTAGTGAATTTGATAATAAAACTTCAATGTGTTTTGCAGGTATTTATGATCTATTAAAAAAAGGAAGAGAATTGTATTGAGAGACAGTGTTTGGAAGATTGTTGCTTTACTGAATTCCTTTTTTATTATAGTGTTAGATAATTTAAGTATTGCTAAATTCTGATGTTGCAAGAATTTTGCATTATGTTGCTCTTTCACCCAGTTCAGTTATGAATCCTATTTTGCAAGCATATATGGACTCTTATTTCTGTGGGAAATAACAGTATTAAGGCCATCTCTCCCAGGATATGTAAACATAACTTTTTGAAATTCCCTTGTTGAAATGGTTTACCCACACTCTGAAGATTATATAACTTTCAAAATTTATTTTAAAAGCTACCGCCCAACTAAAAACCATCTGCTACTACCAATTTCTAGTGCACAATGTAGTATTTCCCACTGAGAACTGTTGCTGCTGCTAATTTTTTTCAGTAGATATTTATAATGGGACATCCAGTACCAAACATCCTCTTGGTCAATGTGGAATTACATACTTTCCATAAACTGCTTTACAAAATGATTTCTAAGTTCTGTTTAAACTTGAGCTGGTGATTACAGAGAAGCCGAGGGAAACCAACTGGATAGAAATTTTTGCCCTCTCCTAGTGAATGGGGGTTCAGATGTTCTGAATGTATCCTTTCCTCACCTGTGTTTTGTAGCTATTAAAAGAGATTATATTCTGTACCTGTAGGTTAGGCTCTGTTTCAGCACAGTACTGTGAAAATTTATGTTAGAGGGGTCCGTAATAGCAGCTATGTGGAACTCTGTGCAGAATAATTTGCCTGGTATCGTGCTTCACAGCCGACTAAATTAGCCTGCAGCTCCCTGCTGCTGTGATTTTGGGTAGAAGGATTGCTAGCCAATCCTCTAGTGAGCTGCACAGACCTACCCTGTGAGAAAGCTAGTGCTTGTTTAAGAATATAAAATCTCAAAACATGACAACATTTAGTATGATTTAAACTACATGGAGTTTAGTATAACTAGGGGAACGTGCTGGCCAAACCAGCAGTCAATTTAATTTGCATTAAAAAGTACCTACTCTTTTTTCCACTAGAATGATTTTCTGGAATATTTAAGCAGTCTGTGCAATTATGTGTGTGTGGCAAATTCCTTGACTATCAGGTACTAGCAGGAAAATAGCTTACAGACAAATGCATCTCTCTGAATGCTGTTATGTGTTTAACTTGCAGTGGTGAAGCCTGAAGGTATCTAATCCTTTTGCTCCAGTCTGTCACTTTGTTTACCACCATGTAAATCCCTGTATTGCTATTTTTCAGAATGTGTGCTCTAGACATAGGCGTTTTCTTGTTGGTTGAGTATATGCTTCCATTTATCCCTATATGGTAAAATCTGATAGAGTAGAAAAGAACAAATGCTTTATGCACACCCTCCATAATTTGCAATATTTCAGGCTTGTTATTTCTTAAAGATTTCTTTTTCCTGACTAAGTAATCTTAGCATTTTCAAGTTTATTTTGTATTTCCATGCTGCCAAGCACTTTCACTTGCCCTGCTGTGGACCCTTTCATCTCAGCTGAATTTGTTATATAAGGATCTTGGATATGGGTTTAGAATTTTTTCCATATAAAGTAGTTATAATACAAGCTTTTCAGATCAAAGAGCTTGTTTGTCTGTATGGTTATAAAGCGGTGTGTAAATTTGGGGTGCTGTGGCAATGATTAGTAAAATTTTGTCTACTCAAATATTCTGTTTGATAGCTAGTTTTTATTAAATTGACTGCAGTAGATTTTTTTTTTTTTACAAGGACAATTTTAGTTCAATACTGAGCACATATGTAATTTTGAAGAGTCATGTCTGTTTCATTATACTTAGTTGAGCACCAAAGATATCTACTAATCTCAGCAGGATTAGCCAGGATCTGAGGACTCTGTCAGAACTGATCCTGAAATCATCTTCCCAATATGAAATGGATTTGTTTGCATTAAATACCTTTTTTTTTTAATATGTTACTCAATGCTTTAGAGAATCTTCTCTCTCATCTGTGTTTCATTTTTTTTTTTAACATCCCAGAGGTGACTGTGCCATTGTGGAACCGTTGCCAGTGCTGCACAGCAGAACTCCTTCTCTTCCTTTTCTTTCAATACCCTCAGGGTCTGTCATCCTGGTGGTATTCACTAGTGTACAACAAGATGCCCATTCTGAAGCTCCAGTCTCCAGGTTCATTTGGGACCTTCCAAGAGAGTTTCAGTCACTTCTGGAGAACAGAATGAGAAGATAATAACGTGAGATTTCCAGCCAGACAGGGGACTTTTTTAATGTTAACAGCAACTCTCTCTTTGTGATATTATAATACCAAATCATCAGGAACAGTTACTGGTAACCAGAAGTGCTTCCCTCAAGCACTGACCTTCCTTAGAAATCTGTCAAAAAAAATCTGTCATGGACTCCTACCCTCTATTTCCCTTGGGTTTCTTCTCTCTTCAGACTGTTGTCTGGTGTTCCAGTCAAAATCATGTTTTCAGATTCTCCTTCACAAGAGAACAAAAAGTTCTTTTAATTTTCCTTGGTTTTCTCAAAGTACATTTTCTGTGATTTCTGGTGATTTAGAGCATCACCAGTAGGAATGCTGATACTCCAAAGGTGTATTGGTTTGTCACATTTGAGCAATAGAGTATGGAACAATGTATGAGGTCTGGAAGGAATACAAAAGACTTTGCTGACATGTAGGTACAATTGGATTTTAATACCTGAAAACATAGTTTTTGCTCTCTGGAAAAGCTGCTTTTGTTAGTAACATATAGGTAAGTAAACATATGAGTAACATATAAGAAGACTGAGCTTAGATATGTAGCAGATGTGTTTTTCACAGTCGTGTGTAGATATTTATGCAAGGGAAAAGATAACTGAGTTAATAAGGAAAGAAGGAGAACCTATTCTGCAATCTAAACAAAAAACACATTGTTCTGGAACATTTTAGCTTTTTATGTTTCTGCATTTTAAGAGATGGGAATTTATGTAATATTTTAGTGCTCTTAGCACTGTTGTCTGTAGGTAACAATGCAGATTTGATTGTTCATTATAATACATAGTGGCATCAGAATAAATGAGTGCTATACCTACACAGCAAGTTAAAAACAGTAGAGGGGGAAAAAACAAATGTTTTTGTACATAACTCAACACTGATTTCATGTCTATTCCATTAGTGTTAGAATTAAATCATTAAGCTTGGAACTTGCAGTGAAACCTGATGATCACCATCTGACACAAAATGCATGAGAAAAGAACCATATGGGTATGTCTCTGTTTTCTGTAGTGAGTGGAACAGCATAATTTTATCCCAATGTTACAACCAGGAGATGGAGCCTGCTAATCCATCAGAGCAATGTGAACTCCTACAGCATCCAGTAAGGGGTGGGGATTAAATGTGTGGTTTCACTCTATTTTATTAAATTATTCTTTTGAAGTAGGCTAAGTAGGTACTTAGCCACAGTCTTGCTTTCCTTTCTTTGCTTCTTAGTAAGATGTATACAAATAATGCTAACGGTAAATAGTGTGCCATGTTTCACCGGGCAAAATGATCACCCATGACAAGCTAATAAAAAATAATGCTCTCTTTAAAAATTGTTTAGTAGCTGAAATTAGAGCATTAGACAATTTGTTTGGACTACTTGTTTAATTTCATTTTTATTCTATCCTAAAGGCAAGAAGCAAATTTGTTTTATAATAGGTGTATAAAATAAATTATTTCTGTCCTTAAGTCTTGAAAGTTGACCAGTCATAACAAAGAGTTTCATTGTATTCTGTTGGCAAATTTTTCCTGCCCTTGTTAATAAGCTTAGCAAGTAGAAAATTAATAGAAAAATATGCTGGACCAGATTCCAATACCTCTATAAAATATAATACCTCAAGGGATTCAGTTAAAGTGCCTGATAATTACTATGCATTAGAAAAGTTTGCCCATGGACATCAAGAGTGTACTAGAAATGCACCCCTTAGCTTTTCTGGGACTTTAATATAACTGGAACCCTTGCCTCAGTTCAGTGGTATAAATTTTTAAACTGAGATTAGAATCAGAGACCAGATTTACTTGATGTGTTGTGTCACATGATGCATGTGTTAATCTTTACACCAGTTTCTTTATTTTTTTCCAGAGAAATGTGTAGGCTGAATGACTTACACAATTTTTGAGTATCTATTTTCATTTCTTCTCTGTTGGCATCTATCCTTCCTAAACTTGCCATAAGTTTCAGTTTTGTGTCATGAGGGAAAATCTCAGATGAGGTTCTTCCGTTTTATTTGCTTCAGTAATTATTTGAGATTAAGCTATTTGCATTAGTAGTACCACTATTATTTTTGTTGGTATTGGTGCTCTGCCTAATATCTCTGAAATATGGGCTGTTCACAATCAGTGAGGAAGCAGCCTCAATAGTGTTTGTCAAACTTAGAAAAAATAATATTAAAATATAATTACTTTTTTAATTGTTATGCTGGTCTTTCAGTTGTTAATAGTTGATTATTTATGGGTATTGGAATATTTATTACCTTGCCTTTGTCTCTGTCAGTGATGTTTCCTTTAAGAATTCTAAGTAATTTTAACAGCTCACAATCACTTATTTAGTCACTGATACCTTCTAAGAAATACAGTGCTTCATAGGAGGTATAGATAAAAGCAGGTTACTGACTGATTTGTTTATCTGTCTTCTATAGGAGCTTTAAGGCATTATATTATGAATGGCTGGAGAAAGGATTTAAATATTTAGCCTTCACATATTTAGGAATGTGTCCAGTAAAGAACATAAAGATGTACTTGTATTGTGGTGGCTCTGAATGTGCGATGTTGAATCTACCACAGGCAAAAGGAAACAGTACCAATGAGCTGGCATAGAAAAAGCACATCCTGTCCTACATCTTCTGGCAGTAGTGGTTATTGAGATAACTGCAGTGACATCACTGGTTTAATGTTATAAGACAGGAAAAAGCAGCAACTTGCACTATGTGAACTTCACACTGGCAGATTTTCCTACTGGCCATAGCAAAGACTTTGCCTTCCTAGTGAAGATGATTTTGAATGCTGCTTCCACGTGCTGTGTAAATCAGGCTGCATTGAGAGCTATTCTCCACTTGATAGTATTCTGCTTCTCTGATGGGGTGTGTGTGTGTGATCCTTTTCAACACCTCTGGAGGAGTCTGAACCATTGCTTGTGCTTCTGAGAACAAAGATTATTCTTTGGCTGATGTTTTTCACTTAGGCCTTCAACTTCTATAGCCTTTCAAGACATTTCACCTGTCAACTCTTCTACTGTGTTGTGTTTACATTATGTTTAGCACTTGGCTGCCAATATGGCAAACCACTAGTAATTTCTTCCTGCTGGATCTGTAAATCATCTAGCAAAAATGTTCTTCAAAGCTCTTTTGATTATCCACTCTTAACCAGCATTTACCTTCAGATGAGTAGCTCAGTACTGCATATAATTCTTAGATTGGCTTTGTCTTTCAGGTATGATTTTCTTTTATGCTCTTTATTAAGGCAACAGTGGCTTAATGGAATAATAACTGCATTTTCATTGACATATTTCTACTGAGAATATGTGTGCTAAATAAAAAACTGTGCACTGGAGGAGTAATGAAGTGGTGACTTCTGCCTACTCTCTTGCCACCTGATATTTCCCCTATTTTAATTTCTCTTCCTTCTGCTGTATTTCATGACGAATAATGTTTTTTCTATAAGTTTCATCATACTGCCACCCACTTATCCACCCTCTATTTTAAAATTTTAAAAAAGGAAAAATGCATGCTCTACAACTGATTTTCATGGCAATTACATAGCACTGAGATTTTCAAATGTTATATGATAACATTCAGATGGTATAGGGCTGTTAAATACAGAGATGCCTCTGTAGCTATTTTCCAAGCAGTATTTTCTCAGAGGCATTTAAAGCCAAAAGTTGTTGACATAACTTTGAATTATGATTTTTTTCCTTTATGCAAGGGCAAATACTCTGTAGCCTTTAATTCTATTTAATATTTTTTAAATTATTAACACTTGATTTTGCTTTTCTGTGGGCTCCTAAGCCCTTCATTATTGGTTTCTTCTTTTTCATCTGGTACATGAGTTTTTCAGTGAGTCACATTTTGGAGTGAGTCATGTGCATATTGATGCAGTGAAACGCAAAAGTCTGTCATTAACATGAGAAATTCCATTAACTTAATTGCAACTGCTCCTGTGGTTAAATTTCAAGACTCAAAAAAAAAAAGGTACCAAATTCCTTCCCTTTTTGCACACCCCATATTTGTGTATGCCCTTCCTACATACCAACATAGGTCAAGTCTACCATGTCTGTGTGATGGAAAGGCATTCCTCTGTAACAGAATGTCCTTGCAGTCTGTATGACTTCCTGGGTGAATTATATTTTGGGGCATCATGTTCATGTGCTAAGTTCTTTTTCAGGGTAAAGTAAAGCACTTGAAGTGCTTTGATATTAAACATTTTAAATTAAATGTGTAAATAGTCTGATTTATTAGTATTAGGTATGTGTTCAAAGTTAGACAAGTATTTAAAACACAGGTTCACTTCATTTTAGTTAATGTTAAGAAAGAGAAATTAATGTTGCAGTTCAATCCTGTTCCAAACAAATATATTAGAGTGGAGTAAGTTATGGAAGTGCCTATGTTTTGATACATTATAGAGAAGTAGCTTAATCCATAGATAAAAAAAATAACTCTTAAATCACAGAGTAAGCAGAGTCAGAAGGGGCCCACAAATATCATCAAGTACAATTCCTGGCCCTGCGCAGAGCAATCCCCAAGACTCACATGCTGTGCTGGAGAGTGTTGTCCAAATGCTTCTTGAGCTCTGTCAGGCTGGTGCTGTGACCTGTCCTGGGGAGCCTGTTCAGTGCCCAAACACCCTCTGGGTGAAAAACCTTTTCCTGATATCTAACCTAAACCTTCCCTGACACAAGTTCAGGCCATTTTTTCGGGTCCTGTAACTGATCACTTGAGAGAACAGATCACCTATTAGGCTTTTAAATCCTAAAACTTTTGTTTATGGATGGTTGCATCCTTCTATGAGAGTAGTGCAAAGATTCAGTGCATCTTAATATTGATTATTTATGCTACATGTAAGGATAAATTAAGATTTTAAAATGTATTGCTCTACTTTCAAAATGTGTCCAGATTGTACTCATTTTATAATCTCGTTTTTACTTAAAAATTTCACCTTATTCAGTATGCATTGTACTTGCCATTTGGTTCCAGGATGTATTTCCTGTATAGTGTCAGATCCTGCTCTGGAGACAGTGTGATTAATTTTGGGGTGCTCATCATGATAGGTGTCAATAGCACTTGCTTACTGAGGGGCAGCAGCTACCATGTTTTCCTCATGTATGTGAATTAATCACATATGTTTAAAGTTAATACAGTTTGTGTTTGTTACATGTGGTAATTTCAGTTGACTCTAGTCAAGTGTCAGGAATTTCTCCTCAGAATCAGGTATCACTGTGATCTTGAGTTCCAAGTTTATAATCGCTTCAGATGTGGTGTTTTCTTTTGGAGCCCCAGTCAGAAAATATCACATGCAGCTGGGCTGATGTGCAGTGGTGTAATTCTGTGTATGGGACTGCTAGAGCTGGGATTTGCAAGGTACTTAGGCTCATATACTACTGAGAATAGTCAGAGTCTCCCAAGATGATTCCTGATGTAACCCAGCATTTGTGCAAAATCGCCTTCAGTTTCAGCATAGCCAGCAGATCAGGAACACAAACTTAGTGACCATCTTGGAGATGTTGAAATAACATATCTAGCATCCCACAAGGATTGAGGCAGAGGCAGGTACAGAGTACTCTTCTCCATCGTTCTGCTGCTTTAAGTACAAGACTGTCTTTGTCTTCCTGATACTTCTTGTGGAATACAGGAGGTGCAGTCAAACTCTACCCAGACTCGGAGCAAATGAAAGAGATGCAAACTTGGAATATGTTTGTGAAAGAATGGCATCAGAGGTGCAGGGTAAGGTGAAAGACAAGATAATGAGTATGGGAAACAGAAAAACACTGGTAAGGAGAAAGCATTGGGGGATGTGGGAAAGTTATGCCTAGGTTTCCAAAATCTTTCACTGTCTGTGACACATGGGATGTATGTCATAATTGAGGCTCCTCCTTTTCAGGATTCTTCCTGAATCTCAGAAGGGCATATATGCTTAATGGAGGGATGCTGCTGTAGAAAAATAATAACTGATTGTGTTATACATCATGTCCTAATGCTCTTTTTTTTCTGCATACCTTGGGCATTTTCGCCTGAGAGCAGCTTGGGCAGCAGCAGGGGGAGCACTGAGAGCACAGAACGCTGTCCCAGCTCTTCTGTCCCTGGCTTGACTGCTGCAGCTGCTGGTGACAGCCATGGCAGAGATAGACCTGCTTATCCAAATTTATAGAAGATATTCAGGAACAGTTTCTTGTTCTATTAGTTCTTAGTAATAATAATGTCAAAATAGAATACTAGGTAACGGACTTGTAATTTTTTGCTTTTATTTCACACTGTAAGGTACGTGTCCTTTGGGCCAAGGAGAGTTAGGAGCACATCTCTGTTAGGATGATAGAAAATACGTGTTTGACAAATTGTTTCTACAGAAGAAACTTCCTCCTTACTTCATTATTTCAAACTGAGTGACAGCATTTGGCTTATCAAATGTCTGTTTGCTTTCTGCCTCCCGTAAGCAGAACAGTATTGCCTTCTGGATTTCATCTTTGCTGCTCCATTTAAAAATATTGTTTTCTTACAAAGATAAATAATAAGTTAATGTTTCTGTCTCCAGAGTTATGATGCAATAGCAAATGGTAAATGTCCTGTTATTTTGTACCTTTAATCATTTGCTGAAGATGTTTTGCTCTAGCAGATACTGTTTAAAAGGGTATGTGAAATACTTCTGCAAATGGATGACATTGTAAAAAAAACAGATACAAGAAGGACAGGTTTTGATGTTTGGTTTTAGGTTTTCCTGGACTAGTTCAGGAAAGTCTCATATGTATTCTGAAACAAGGGAATTGAGTAATATTTTTCCTAGCAGTGGCTGCTTACAAATGTCAAGGCAGAAAGCAGTCTTCACTAAAGGCTGAGAAAAGAGGAAGCACTGAAAGGAAATAAGACATCTTGTATCATTTACTGTATTCCTTGAAGAAACTTGTCTAGGTAATAAGGTCATATGTTAGATAGGAGGTAGTTAACTTCTGATAAAAAGGCCATACATATGTGTGTTTTATACATGGTGTACAGCTGCTGAGCTGTGAACTTGGTAATTGTAAATATAGTTAAGATTAAATAGATTAAAAATAGTTAAGATTAAAGCTGCTCTCACCTTCTCTTGTTGTTGACTTTTAACAGTAGAACAGACTTTGTCTGCTTTTTCTTTCTGTATTCATCATTCTTTCTGTTGATAAATATTGCTTGCTCTCTTAAATTATCATAGATTCCAAGTTATTGTGATAGATAATCTGATGTACATATATACATGTACCTATTATGAGAATAAATAGCCTCTTTATAAAGAGTCCTTCAATCTAAAGTATCCTATGCCCAAATTTTGGTTTTTATGTAGATAGAGACATGAAAAGGAAGGCTTCCACACATACATTTTGGAAGAGATGATTTAAATACTCATTAAGTATGAAAATGAGAGGTGATGTGATAGGTTAAGTAATGTCTGAAGAAAATTTGTCATTAATTTTAGTGGTACAATGTCCTTATGCTGGATCTTACTACTCTCTCACTGTTGTATCATTATTATTTGCTCTTTACACAGAGAAATTACTTTGTTAGCCTTTTACTATTGCAAGTGATGTCTAATACTTGATTCAGTGTTCCAGTAAAAGCCAGAATTTTTAATAAAGCTTTAATTCTCTATTAATACCTTGTGATTTCTCTACCAATTTTTCCTTTTGCATATCATATCTAATATCATGTAAGGTTTTCTGTCTGTTTTGAGGGTATATGTTGCTTATGCTTGCATCTCTTCTAACTTAGGCAGAAGTTCCCTTACTGAAGCTTAGTATTCCAGTTTATATTGATTTTGCCATTTCATGTCTAATTCAATTAAATGAATAACTGTGATTTAGATGGCATTTTAAACTACATTTGTTTGGGATGTTTTAACTCCAAACAGGCATAAATAAGAGGTTCTAAATGGTCCCTGTTTTTCTTTAGTTGACAGAAATATTTTCTACTCTGTTTATTTATTTATTTTCTGAAAAGTGGGCATAAATAACTTTGATTTTACTAAAACTCTCCCTACAGGGCTATATCAAGGCTTCCCAGTAGCACGCACAGAATTAGATTTTCATGTTCAAAGGATCTCTAAGGAGGCAAAATTAAATTATACAACAGAACAGAAAAATTAGGGAGTTCTGGGAAAGGAATGAAGTCTGTGAGAGAGTAACAGGAAACTGTGTGGTCTGGGTTTGGAGTTTTATGGGTTTATGTGACAGTCTGAGCTCTGTGAATTGATTGTAGATTTTTCTGTATGTCATTTGCCTCCTCCAGACGCATCCCTCTTTCCAGGGTATGCAACCCCAGTCTATCAAATTTGGGGCATTTGTGACCCTTTTCTCTCATGCAGCTATTAACTCCTTCCTTCCTCTTTGCAAATGCAGCTCTCTTTCTCTGCAGTAATTCCCACATATCTCTTTCCCACTGTCTGGGAGGAACTGTGCATCTGTCAAGCAGGGATGGGTGAGAAAGGTGGTGGCAATAACTGTTTTTTCACCCTCCAAATAGACTTTCCCTAACTGTACCTTTTTAGTGCCTTATTGGTGGCAGAAATCTGCAAGTGTAAAAAGAGCTCACCCTGATCTGCAGTAGTCTGTAAATTTGTCTGTATTATGTTAATCCCTGCATTGTCTAGTTGCATGAAAGTACCAGTTTGTTCCAGTCATGTGTCTAATGAATTCTGGCATTGACTGATCCTTTTTTGAATAATCAGGAGATCTGACTAGGTGTTTTCCACTTCCCCTCATTCGCATTGACATTAAATTCCTGTGATTTGCACTCTGTCTTAGGCTATTCATATGAAATACATATAATGGAAATATACAACTCTCATTCTGCTTGTGTACTTTGTTTTTACTGTTCAGTAATTGTTTGTCGTGGGGTTTTGTCACTCTGTCCCTGTAATGTCTAAATACTCATATGCTTCCCTTTCAGTGACTCTATTGTAATTAATGTTGAAAATTTCTCACCTGTGTGTCTGTGTTTTTTATCTTTACCGGGTACACTGACATTTTTATATGACTTTTGTATTCATTCACTTCCATTGGCTTGTAAGGTTACAGCTAATGTGAGTCACCTGCTTTTCAGTGCTGAGCACTGCTGCAGTTCTTTGCTTTTTACTCCAGGGGGCAAGAAGTGCTTTATTCTCTGGTACAGCAATTTTGAGATTTAAAATACAAGTGTAGGGCAGCCACTGTGGAAGATGGTGTCATAAATAGAGGGGAAAGACCTCTAGTCTGCTTCCTTTGTCTATGCAAATACCTAGTAATAATAGTCTTCCACGACCTACACTCTGCAGAATTAACCTGATCTTTTTAATAATCAGTGTGAGAATATTAGTTGCTATGGCAACATATTCTGAGGTACTACTGGAGTGTCAAAATAACCTAATGAAATACCATGCTAAGAATGTTTTAGAAATTGACTTCTAAAATAAAAAGTAAATAAATCCATCTAACTTTACAAGATAAGGATAGATTAATGAAGTCTGCAACAAGGGAACAGCCATTTTCTGAGGAGAATCAGAATAATGGAGTGGGATATATTGTGTTTCTCATCTTTGATGCATGAGTTGAGCTAGAATTTCTAAATATTTTCCCTGCTTAAATTAATGGTATACCAACAACTTTTGTGTTAAGAAGTTAGCACAAGAGTCAAGAGTTGAATGATCCTCAGATGTTACAGAATTTGAGTTAGTGCCTGTCTGTGTGGTGCCTTTGCTTCTCCTGCAGTTTCCATCAGCTTGTGTTCATCTTTAGAGCTGCTGTTTCTCTACTTCTTTCCCCCACTACTTTCCCTCTACTTTTCTTTCACTTCTCTATTCCCTTCCTTGCAGCAGACTCCATGTATTTCTTTATTCTATTGGCTAAAATAATATGCAGTTAGGTGTTGGGGGTTTTAAGATGATTTTTACATGGACCCCATAGCAGTGCTTTAGAGTTAATGCTACCATCAGATTGATGGCTGTCGTCATCCCTTGTCTCAGTTCTATTCTGGTCAAGCAAAGATCTAGCCACTTCTGAAAGAAGCAGTCCTAAACACAGAATTTAGTATCTGAGTATCAGGCAGGCTGCTCAAGCAAATTCAAAACAGGCTAGAACAGCTATTTCAGATGCCAATTTAAATAGTGTTGACATGAGAGTTTAAAAATCATTCATTACTGGGTAAACTTTCCTCCTGCTCCTAAAGTTAGTAAAAATTGCAATTCAGTTGGGGCAGATTTTCCTGTGTAGCAAAATAACATAAATATATGGGAACTGACCACTGTTCCTATTTCTGTCTGTCATAGAAAATTAGGTTACTGGTTTAAGCAAAAATCAGCATTTTTCTCTTATCACTCAGATCAATATGTAAGCTACGGTGTTCATAAGTCAATGATTATTCTTGATAATTTTCATCCCTTCCAGATAATAAAGCAAAAGAATATAGGTAATTTTTAAATACATTCATCTTTTGCCTACAAAATAAGATAGTGTGTTTAGTACTGATAAATATAATGCAAAACCTGAAACCTCATATTTTGATTCATTTAGTAGTTTTTGTCTGCAAAAATCTTGGACCCATCCAGTCAAATATTAGTTTTTATTCTTTGTGGAATATCCTAAACTTAATAATATTACAGCAAATTTTAAAGTAAAATGAAGTAGAATTTGCCAATTTCTTGGTAATAAAGACAATAAATATTTTCTATGTGTATTAATATGTTCACTCAATTTTAAAGTATAATTACAGATAGCTCAATATGCACCTTCCTTAGAAAGCATTATTTCCATACAACAGTTTAACAGTTGAGTAGGTACTTTGGATTAAAATAGCAGTTTATCATTTCTGAATGGGACATTCTTAAGCTCATAAAAAAAAAAGTTTCTTTACAATATTCATCACTGTGTTTAATTTGAAAGTATTGTTTCTTTATGCACAGAGGCCTTCTTCAATGCGTTTATCACCAAGAGAGGAGGAAGATGATGATGCAGCTGAAAATACTTGTGGACCTTCCGGTTTATGGGAGGCACTGACACCTTGTAATGGATGCAGGAACCTTGGCTTTCCCATGCTTGCACAGGTATGTGATTCCCTTTTCATCATAAAACTTAGTAACTATGGAAGAGATGCTTAATCTCTGCCTTAACACTTGGAGTTATTTATAGTCTTGCCCGATTCCCTTCAATATTGTTACTTTCGCTCTTCATTTTAATGTCAAAAGCTGCTTCTAAAATTAAATGTGGAGGTTCAGTCATCCTGCTAAAATACTTATTCATGTGAGTTTAATATGGAGACTGATGTTTACTACCCATATTTTAGACAGATAGTTGCTGTGTTGGATAGCTTTCTTTTCCATCTGGAAAGAAATTTTGAAGTCACATAGTTTCCTTTGGGATAAGTACTCTATTTTTGACCAGCTTCTAATTAATATAATGACATCTCAGCTACTTTCTTTACAGAATTAATTGAGGACATCATGCATAACTCAACTGATGTAAGAATATAGCCTAAGACTTCTTTTTGAAGGTTATGTAAGTTAAAGAAAAAATCCCCAAACATTTTCAAATGCTCATCATAATACAGAATAGAATAAATAGAAGTGTGTAATATATTTGTCTCTAAGTCCCAGCAACTCTCAGAGCAGACCAGTCTACATTACCTACCAAAGCATTCCAGCAGCTGTGTCCTGAACAAGTGTTATTGTGTTGCTACAGAACAGGATGATGCTTATTGCTGTTTCTGGGTCTCCCTTGTTCTCTCCCCCCACCATAAATTAGCACTCTCGTTTGTGTAACATTTTTCATGCAGGTTTTTTTTTGATGGTTTTTTTTTAAGCATTGAATGAAGACCTGCCAAATTTCTGTTTGGAAGTGTCTTTTTTTTCAGTTGCATCCTTACTTGGCACTGCATTTAAATAGCTTTGTTAGATTCTTGTGTATCACATTGGAATTCCATATCCTGTCTCACCACTCTTCATACACTGTTGCTTTCATTCTGTGACTGTACGTTTTATTCCCTTTAAGTCTCATGAGACTTGCACCTGTTTGAAGTCAATGCTGAAGCCTTCCCTGCAGTCAATGGAAACAGGATATGGCAGCTCATGTGCTTGAATAACAATGAGCACTGCCCTGTCTCTTGATAAGGAGCCTTTATAGTCCTTTCCCCTTTCAGTATCTGTTTCCTACTTCATACTATCCATCATTTTAGACATTTGGCAAAGTGCGACATTGTTGGAATCATCCTGATTTACAATCAGAGTATTAGTTAATAATTACTTGTTTTTAAGGGTTTGTTTCAAAACATATTTCTTAAATGGAACTTCTCTTATTTAAATATCAACTGTGGTTTAATTATTGTTAAACTTGCCTATGATTAACATACCCGCCATTTTTATTTCCTAATTTTAGGAAATATTTTTGTTTTCCTTGTTTCTTCTTTAGATAAGGTATATATAAAGGGTGCTATAAAATTGAGGAATGCCTCTGAAAAGTGTAATCAAGTGTGATTGGTTGGTAGATATGTCTTTCCTCTTTATAAAGAGAGATTCATTTCAACTATGATTAAGTTTTAAGATAGTGATTCCTGAATTAGTGTTATTCATTTTACTTGAATTTTAAGCTCGGACTTATGATATCTCGTCCTTCTTGCTCTGAGAATAATAAGATTTTAATTATAAGTACAAAAAATAGTATATTTATTATGTTTTCATTTATGATATGACAGATTGCCTTTCTAGATTGCTTCTATCCATAGAAATTAATGACAGAGATAGTTTTGGTCTTTTGTGGATTTCTTTTATGGTAGAAAGGGAAGAAGTTAGGTAGTGAAAAATCTCCAAACTAAAAGCCAGTGACTTTGATTTTTATAAATTATTGCCATCAGTGTATGCAGTCTTTCAAGCTGTTAGCTAATCTGTTGGATCTTTCTCATTTACTTCAGAATGCAGCAGAGAACATCTTGTTCTAAGGGGTTGAAAACACAAAGTATATATGTAAGTTTCTGGATTAAGAACAGTATCTGGAATTGGTCCAACAAATTATTTATTGTGTGCAATAGCATGTTTTAGGTAAAAGTACAAAAATATGTTTCTGATACTCATGTCAGTACATTAACATATCAGAAAGCGCAGACTTCGTCAGGAAGAAACAGTGAGATAAAGGTATTTGACATGGTGTGTTAAAATGTGTACTCTCCTAAAGATCCAAAAATAGAGAAAGACTCTATCAATTACTCTTGGACTCAAGCAAATTAATTTTTACACTTCCTTTTTATTTAAAAACAAATTTTGCAATTATATAAATACATTGTGTTTTCACATCAAAGGTGAACAAACATAAAGATTGATTCCTGCTTTATATACACGGAGGAACAATGATAACATGAAATTGAGTTTTAGGTGACATTGTGAAAACGTCTGTGATCCAGTGAGCTAACAGTTTACAATATACCAAAGTTGAGGGCAGTAATCTCCTTGACAAACTTGGTTTCGTTTTGCGATTAGGGAAAAAAGTTTCTCTGGAGGTACTTCTGGCATGCAGTATGTTATTGCTGTCTCTACTGTGCTGGGAAGTGTCATTTTAGAAAGGGCTATTACAGAAAGTTCTGTGTAAAATGTTACAGCATTTAAGACCTAGCATAGCAGTAATACAGGTGTTCTCAGAACAATCAACTTTCTTTTACAATCTCAAAATTGGTGAAGTGCTAGAAGGGCTTTATGGAAAAATCTTTGTGCCTTGTAAAAATTTCAGGGGTTTAGAATATGCAGCTGGATTTTTGAGACTGAAATTTAGACATGTCATCTTATTTTAGCAGAGTGTATTCTATTTATAGGTTATGATTTAGGGTTAATTTTGGCCTTTGTTCTGGAGTTAATCTTTGGTTTAGGGCAAAAATTCAGTACCCACATGCATATTCAAGTCTTTCTGAGAATAAAGCTGCATACACTGAATGTATGTGTATAATTCTATTTTCTTTCTCATCTATAGCATACCTTGAATATTTCTGTGCCAAGAGGCTAACAGGGCCTGATGTACAGAGATAGAGGGCAGTCTGCAGTGTCAGAGAGATGACTGCTGCAGAGTTCTATATGATCCCTCCAGGATTATCAGTTTAAAGCAAGCAGTTCACACACCTTAATCTTGACAGCCATGCCAGCATATTGTTCTAATTATGATATAAAGCAATTGTGAGATAAGGCAAGTTTAGCTTGTCCCATTTAGGATGCTGCTGGGTCAACTTGACTGGACTTTGACTTGAATTATGTTGTATGTACAACTTAAAAATCCTGACAATTATTCCGTGTGTTTGACATGATGACAGCCAGGAACGCCTCATTTGTTGCAGCTCTGTTACAAAACGAAAATAATGTCTGTAAAGAGAGCAGTGCAGTTGCTATGGAAAAATTGAACTTTGATTCAAAAGCCATAAGTATAAACCTTCATGCTGCCAGTTGCTGGGAAGCATGGCTCTTCACTATAGGGAAAATCTACTTAAAATTTTAAGAAAAATATTTAATATAATAAAATTAAATATTTAAATGTTATGCTTCTAGCTTAGTGTCAAATTTTCATCTTTTAAGAGAGGGAATTATCTTCTGGGAAACCTTGACATTTTCCTTTAAGACTGATCACCATTCTTCTTATATAACTCTAGGATTCCTGGAGGTAAGAACTCCAGCAACTTTATCATGGGCTCTCTTATGGAGAGACATTCCCCGAAAATGCCTTTTTATTTAGAAGGAGGGAAGAAAAATTGGACTCCTAACTACATTTTTAGAAAATGAGAACTGTATCTGATAGTTTCTTTGTAAATACAGGCTATGGTAGGAATATATAAAGTTTGGAGTTTGATGCATCTGTTAATAGGGTTATTTATTTCGTGTCTGCCTTCCAGAAAATCATTTTGTCTGTCTGTATGTCTTTTAATAAATTTTAAAAAGTAATTTTTAATGGGAAGAGATTTTGCATACTGTTTGTATTGTAGAAGCTAGTTAAGGCTGTTCTGTAGAAAGCTTGACAGTGAAAATTGTTATGTTGCAATTATTTTTACATTTTCAAAGTCAGCTCAGGATACATGAGAGATGAATGGAGTAATTAAGTAAGGAGCCAACTCAGTTTTCACACAGACATCAAATCTGCTTCTAAAAAGCTCTCTATACTGACACTCTCTGGAGAGAGGCACCATGGCTCTTTGTTATCTCTTTCTGAAGAATTTTAATATTGGGAATTTTATTTGGCATGATTTGTTTTCATTTTAACATACTCTTTCAGTTTGAACTCCTATCTTCAGTTGCCTCAAACATTTTCTCAGTTTTTAAGCTCAGTGCGAATGTTTGAGTAATTTTTGAACTGCTATGGTGCAGGGGAGGTAGTATAAAAAAGGAAGTATTTCTTCTTTGTTTTTAATAAAAACAGACAAAAGCAAAGTACATGTTTTTAATTAAACAATAAAGTCCAAAGTGTTTCAGCTTAGTTTTTCAATCCATTAATAACTTTACCTTTCAGTGCATTCAGTGGAAGAACATTTCAAATTAGTCTGGTAATGAAGCAGATTTGGCTCATCTTACTTAGTGCTGAAGTTCTCCAAAATTAGAAACAGAAAGTCTTGTGGCATTATCTAATTTCTGTGTTACAGGGAAGGAAACCTGTCTCCTTATTTAGTGATGGTATATACAAAGTAGAGAAAGCTTTGGCCTAAAATATACCTGAGTACGGATAGCTAGTGTAAGATTGTTATATTATCTAGAATACTTTCCTATAGTTTCTAACCTTCAGTGAAAAATATTTTTTTCTTCCTAATTTAGTAGATTAAATTATAAATTTAAATAAATGGGAGTAACATGGAAAGCTCTAGTACCCATAAAAATTATTTATGTTAAACTCTTGATTTGCAGTGCTGTTTCTTTTGCAGTAAGCTTAAGTCTTAATAGTAATTTCAGGAACACACCACCCACACACTGAAGCAGCTACTGAAAAGTTCAATATATAGTCTGCCTAGAAAGAACCAGCAGGTGATGGTTATAACCTGTTGAACAGCAATAGGAAATAAGTATACTGAAAAAATTCTGGTTTATTTTAGTGTTATGCTACATTTTCTGATTGTGTTTTAAGGAATGAAGCTGAACATTTTATTCTTGCATATGGTATATATTGGATATGTAGCTTCTGAATTTCCAGTGTAAATTTGGAGTTGCCCATGTAAATTTGTGGTGTCTTGTGGCAAATGCTTTTTTACTGTGCTAGTTGTGTAATCTAGACACCACTGCGCAGGTGTGTAGTATGTCCAGAGAAGTTATAATCTGCTTATCCTTGCATATTTTCAGAATTGACTTGTCAAGCCCCTAAACTCTGCTTCAACTGCAAGTTTGGATGAGATCACTTCCAGAGATCTTTTCCATATTGTTTCTAACACCTATATTCTATACTCCTCTCTAAGGCTATGGGACATTAGATGAGCTTATTTCTTTAATGGTTTAGGACTGCCTCTTCAGTTTGTAAATGACTGTTTTTGAAAATTTGGCTTTCCCTGTCAAGCACTGTGTAAATCTGGTCACTGCTGGCACGTGTTGACTCTTGGTATGATGATGAAACAGCAAAATTAAACAGGATGAGGGAGAAAGGAGAGAGGTGTCAAAATGTACTGGAACTATTGATGTATGTCAGAAATAATCTGAAATATTGATGACTGTAGTGTTTTACAAGGTTAAATTTAATTCCTATTAATCACATTCAAATTCACGTTGAAGTTACTGTTTAATTGAATACTGACATACCTAACTGAAATGTCACAATGGTAATCTGGGAAGATCTGACATAGTATAACTATATTACATTTTGTTGTTTTGTGGTCTCAAATTTAGTGGTAACCGGAAGACACACTTTCATGGAATGTTTTTCCTTTCAGTGCTGCCTCTCAAATTACGGGAAAATGGAAAAAAAAATTGAATTGCCTCGTGACTAGATAGCAGTAGCACATGGCAATTAGCTGTGTACATGTGAGAAGTTCATCTCATGTTAAAAACTTCATGTTTGGACTTCAACTGCTTCATAAAAGGAATTTTAAAGCAGTATATTAAAACCTGAAAATTTATGTTGATCTTCCTGGTTATTCTGACCAAATTGGGCTACTAATTGTTCAGTAGTAACATTTTCAGGGGGAAAAAGCCATCATAGATACACTGTATTTGTTGTTCCTACCATAGTAACAGGAGGAACAGGTTATGCACAAAAGTGTTGGTGTTGAGGTGTCTGGAGTTAAGATATCAGCTGAGTGGGGATATCTGGACATGGTGATTATGACATGGATTTGCTACACTGATTATCTGTGCAGTCAGACTTTGTGTCAGGTTGTATTCCTGTGAAGGGCTGTTTAAAGACACTTGATGTTTTGGGACTTTTTTTGAGCATAAAAACCTATTTTCTATTTTGTTTTGCTTATTTCTGTTATGTTAAAAATATATCTGAGAACCAAGATAATACTGGAACTGTAAGGAATATTTTTTTCACTTCAGTTTTTATAGTACAAAAAATCATATCTTTACATGTAAAGTGAGTCCATGAGAAGTCTGTAAAATGTATAGACCTGATTTATTTCTGAAGAAAAGACCTGACTGACAGCTGAAATTTTAAAAATAACAATTCTGTAGTATCTGTGAATCCTCTCTTGCTATGCAAAAGGAATTGTATGCCTTGGGTTTGAAGTCATGTCTGGTGGTTGTATTTTACTGAAAATCTTTAATGCTGGTATCCATTATACCAGCATTGAGTCTAAAAATGGGATAGATCCTGAATCAATTTATTTCTTAAGTATAAGCATTAATGTGCTCAGTCCCACTTGGGTTTCCATACAAATGGAACTTTATAAAGAGATATTTTATATTTTCACTAAAATTCAATAGTAGTCTAAGACTTACAGTTTCTTAAAATCCCAAACTGATTGTTATGATTTTTTTTTTTTTTTCACTACTAGCAACCTGTCATTGAGAAGAGCTCATGAACTGGATATAAAACAAAATGAAACTGAATTTGGGGGATCTGTATTTAAGGTATCAAAGGGTATCAAAGAAAGTATGTAAGATTACATTGCCTCATGTTTTCATGAAAAGGTATTTTAGATTCACTTTGGATAGGAAATGTGATCTACCAATTATAGTGAAATACGGCTTTTTACTTTAAGGTTTCTCAAAAAGGCAATTCAGCTAGAAAATGGGAATCTCATGTTTCATGTTTTTTTACCTAGAATTTTAATCATATATATTGCTTTAGAATGCAGATGCTCTATTCACAAAGTGCAATAAGCAGTTTTGTTTCATAAAATGTATTATAATAAAAAGAAGTCACATTAATGGTCCTAATAGTATGGAGAATAGCTGTGTTCCTTTGGTGATAGGAGGAGATAGCTTTTATTAAAAAAAACATGTTACAAATATGTCTCTGTATAACCCGAACAGTCCACCTGGCATTTTATAATTTTTTGAGATAAAAGGTGTAAGTGTGAAGATAATAAATTGACAGTATCATGCCAACTGTATTATTTTTGGAGGTTCTATAATTTTATAGCATCCTAGTTTTTGTATCACAATATTTTATACTGTGAAGGAAAAGAGAGAAAATAAAATCTTTAGGCAATGTTCAGGCCTATTTATATCCACCTAATTTTGTATTTAGCAAAATTGAGTCTATAACTGTCAATGTTTTAGCCCAACGGTACTTACAAACCACTGGGTTTGTCCCTAATTAGCTTCTATGATTAGCAGATACTGCATACAGATAGCAGTTCTATATACACATAAAGCTTTTTTTGTGAACTGTTGTAATATGTTTGTATATGGGCAGGTGATTAAATTCTCCCTTATTCAGACTGGTTTTATAGAGCTAGTGGTTTTACATTGTGAAAAGCAAATATTGACCCAAGTTCCTTCAGAAACCCATCTGGATATTCTTGCTCCTTGTATTATTAAGAAAGTGTCAACATCTCTGAAGATGTTCGACTGATTGCTCTTTTCTGTTGAACAGCAAGCCATTGTGAGCCAGCCAGTGTGAGATACGAAGTTAGGATGTTTTTGACTTCATGCCTAGCTTTTGAACTGAATTTGTGTGCAAATTAAACACCAGGACACTTAGGGACACAGCTGACAAAGCAGCTTCATTCCTGGACTTCCCTTCAGTCCTTTCTACCCACTTTCAAAGAGGACAGGCTGAGTGTATCTTCTTCATATTCTTTTTGAATTCAATAATGTTCTACTGTAAGGTTCGTGAGCAATTTTTGAGCTGCCTCTCAAGGATAGCAATCTTAACATCTTTCTCCCACAGACAGTTATTTCTCATCATGACTGTAAGATCAAAGAACAACTGCTCACACTCCACAGTTTAAATTTTTAGTGGCTAGAATATAATTTTTTTGCCCAGGAAGAAACACCTACTGCCAAGGGCTTTCTGTTGTCTGGCTATATGTGGTTTCATGTGACATCCAGGCATTCTGAGTAGCAAATTGCTTTTTACTTAACAACACTGTTTTCTCATAATGAAAATTTGAAAGTATCTTGAGTTTGCACATTACTTGAGGGTTTAAATTTTAGTGTTTGCATTGCTACTTTGAAGATGAGTTATTAATTGATGAAATATAAGAAAATAATTGAATCAGAGCCTAGAGCAATAGAATCATTAGAGAAAAAGTTATTTTTTGAGAACTTTTTGCCATCTTGGTTTTGGAAAACTCTGATGTAGTTGTTTGTGTATATGAAGGAAGTGACAACATTAATAGAGAATACCTGTAATAAAAGTATTCACTGCAGCTTGTATGACTGCAAACCTGAAGCAAGACCCCTTAATTTCTGTTAAATAGACAGAGTGGTAGCTGTTCCAAATTGGAATCTTGCCGTAAACCTGTAGAAAATTTTTTGAGTTTGAATTTTATTGAAAATGTGATTTAGGTTCCCTTATAATCTTATTAATTTCATTTTATGTAATCTTCACATTCTTTTTCCATTTCACAATATCTCGGGCTGAGAATTTGCAATGACTAAGTAGATTATCATACCACAGACATCATCATAGTAACAATTAAAGCAGTAGAGCTTTGGTATAAAATGGTGGGATTTCTTGTTTAAAGAACCATATGGAAGTTTATTTTATTATTATTTTATTATATTTTTTTTTAGTGGAATGGTTTTGCTTCAGTGATGAATTAAGTAATTATGTTCATGTATTGTCCTTATATTTCCATCTTACCTGCTGAAATTCAACATGACCACATCAACCCTCGTAAAATTGCCAAGCATATAGGCAGTATGAGGAGATAGCACTGAGCAATGGAGCTTTTTGTATCCATAGAACTAAAAATTCATGTTATGAATGTTAGTAGGCTTTGGCACACTTTTGGCCAGGAAACAGCAGTGTTCATAGGTTCCTGTTCAGAACTACTGGTCTGAACTGTGGTATGAAATATAAAATTACTGGGTTATTTAAGAATATAGAAGATAGAGGCAATATCCTCTTGTGTTTACTGCTAATGTGCATATTTCCCCTGTTGCCATGGAATAATTTGTTTTACTGTGTTTAGGCACCACTTCTAGCTTACAGTATGAATTTACTTTCCCGCTGACAGTCTCTTACTGTTAGGCTTAGTTTTCACATTGATGAAATATCTGCAAAGTTTATTTGGTACAATTTGATTAGGAAGTATTAACTTTTACAAACTTTGCATGCTCCTGGGATCTTTAAAGAACAATCTCAAACTTTTTTTTCTGTTAATTTTGTATTTAACTTTTCTCTTCAGTTATGTAACAAATAAAATATGATTCACAACAAAGTTTTTCGCTTTGACAGTACAACTCTTATAACTTCAGTATTTTGAAAAGCATTTTCTTGTTCTTTCTATTTTTCTGTGGGAGCATGTGTAGGAGAGATTTATTCTAAGAGAGTCTTGGTTTATGCTATTGCAATAATAACTTTTATAGCAAACATACTTAAATTTTTATTTCTTCAGTGTCAAAAACTCTTGAGCATGAAAAGTTGTCTTTCCTGAAATAGCGAAGATTTATTTGTCTCTTCTATCAAACCTATTGCATGTGATATCAAATAATTGGTTTCTAATCTGCAAATTTTTCAGAGTATTTAGTTCAGAACAAGATACATGGGCAGATATAGAATATTTTTTAAAAAGTCATAGGTTATTTGTAATAGATAATGGATTAACACGTTTTGGTGTTAACTCTCTCTTTTTAAAGACAATTTCCCCCATAATATCTCATTTTAGTGAAGTTATCTGCTCTCCGGTCAAGTCAGTTTACAGCTGTAGGGTTGCTATTCACAGAGCAGTTGTGTTTTGCTTCAAGATTTACTTGAATGCATTCAGTTTTTCCCTCCCCTTCACAGCAACACATACATTTTTCATTTAGTGGTTGATAGTTGATAGAAATTAAGCTATAAAATGTGAAAAATGTGAGTCTGCTTAACACAGAGTAGTGCATTAATTGTTTTCAGCATTTGCTGCCAAATATTGACTGCAGTATAAGGTTTCTCAGTATCTAACATTTTCCATGGTTACTGCCCTTATAATGTGAGGGATTAGTTTTCCTGTTTGCTGCTTCAGTTACAGCTGTGTGTGTATGCTTAAAATGTAGGCATTAGAGCATAAGCATCTTGCAGAGAAGTATTGTTTCCATGGAGCTTAGGTTTAAGCTCATTTTATCTTTTTTTTTAATATAATAGCCTTTATTTTAAAGAGGCATTTTCCCACAACTTCGAGTTCAAACAAGACATGATTTTTTAAATGTCTTTCATGAAAACAATAAAATAAAGGGAGGATATTTAAACTGGAAATTACTTTATAGTTTATAATAGTGTTTTTTCCAGCTAAATAAGAATAATTTATTAAAACAGTTACTATATTGCACTACATTGCCACACACAGCCTTTAATGTTTGCATAAACCAGATTATGTACACTTTTAGTATAATCTTTGTCACAGTGAGTTATTTATTAGAGGGAGCATCTGCTCTTTATCGTGGCCTGAGTGTTGAATGCATGGGAAAGCATGTAACATGACTGCAACAATCTAGCTTCATTTGAAATGCTGAATATCTGCCAGTTAGAATTATGAAAACACTGCATAAAATATAGTGACATATTTCTGCAGCTGAGGTTAGCACTGCATTCATTATGCTCACAATTTGCCCATGTCTTCACACATTTATAGTTTAGGCAATATTAGTGAGTTTTGTGTTGTAAGGCATTGTAGGAACCTTTAGCTTTCAGGGATTTATGTCTGTACAGTTTTTTTTATGAAATTTTAAATTTGAAATATGGATATGGGAAAATATCAATTGGAAAAGGAGAAAATAAACCTATATTTGGGGTGTTATATAAATAAGGCTCTTTTTTCATATGTAAATTTTCAAAAAGCAAGTCTAAATTTTGAATGGTTTCTGAAAACCTAAACATCATATTTACATTTCTAACCAAATGAACAGGACAACAACTCTTGCATGCTTTTTAAAATTGATGTTTTTCTCAGCTCTGTGGAAGGCTTACTGAAATTTAAAAAGACTGTTTCAGGTGTTGAAGGGAAATAAGTATTTCTGTTAACTCTGTACATGTGTTATTCCTACATCCGCAAACCTGCAATTTCAGGTGTTTGCTGAAAGGGTAAAAGATCCTACTCTTTTAAAATCCATGCTAGAAATACTCTATGCAGGCCAGAGTAGATCCTCCAGTGTCATTACCCTTAAATGAGATTGGTGATTTTCCAGATTCTGTAATATATCATGAATTTTATTATATGTTCTATGACAAATTACACATTCAAGTGTTTCTAGGTGTCATAACAATGAACATTTATGATAATTTGACTCATGAAAAATTATTCTAATTGTACAACACTATGAAACTTCCTTTGTAAAATACTAAATTATTAGTAATAGATAAATGAGTTTTTACTAGCCATAAATTATAATAATATTCCTGATATCTTTGAGTGGAAAGACAGTCAAAATAAATATTTCATCATCTACTTGGGGTTTTGGGTTATTGTGACATAGGAAATACTTTCAGTTGTTTATGCTCAGTACTTTATTGTGGCAAACTTGTGCAATGCCATTCAGGTTCATGTGCTTCCCTTTCCACATTGCTGCATGTCAGAAAACTGTTCTAATTATCTTGAGTCACTGGTCAGGACTTCTTTCTTGTTTGAATTCTTGATTCCACTCAGCACCTTATCTTTATCATTAATATTTCAGTGTGAAGTGTCCCAGTCCAACAAGGTTTGTCTGTTTACAAATGTCAAGAAGTCTGTGTCATGCAAGTACACTCAGACTAGATGTAAGGAAAATATTTTTTACAGTGAGGATGGTGAATCACTGGAATAGTTTGTTCAGGGAGGAGATAAATGCCCCATCCTGGGAAACATTCAAGATGAGGGGCTCTGAGCAATCTGGTCTAGTTTAAGATACCCTTCCCTGAAGCAGGGGGTTTGACTAGATGACCTTTAAAGGTGCATTCCATGATTCTGTGGCATACATGGGATAAATGCAATATTCATTGCTCACTCTCAGGATAATCAGGAGCTTTGGGTTGATGGAGCATATAAGATCAATAACTCTTCAAAGTTTCAGCAATAAAGTCTCATAGTACTCTTCTAAGGAGTAGCTGGGCAGTATTTATCATACTATGATGGAAGGGCAGCCACCTGCATTCTAGATGCTGGTCCGCTGGCCTTCAGCAAGCCCAAGGAGACAACACAATACCGTGGTGGATCTCAAGGGTATGTCAGAATTTAATAGCTGTTCTTTACTATCTATATAAATGAAAAATATTCTAAAGGCAGATACATTGAATTCTTATTTTCTGTGTTTCCCAGATTATTTCTAGTTTAAGAGGAGAGTTGTGTATGACTCTTGATGTGTTGTCCCATGTTCCAGGGAAGTAATAAAGTTTCAAGTGTCCTTATTTTTATAGGAAAGGATATTGACAGAATGAAAAAAAAATTATAAAGTACAAATTCTATCTTCTTGTTAGAGTTTCAGTTCAGATTAGGTGCCTCCTGAGCCTTTATCATTCTATTCATGCAAACACAAACTTGCATCTACTGCTTATATCTCAGCCCTTATTCATACATCATTCAGTTTTCTTCTTAAAAGGAAGGCAAGACTATATAGAAGGCAGAAGCAAGAGAAGCTGGAAACCTGGAAAAAATATGGAAAAAAGAGGTCTAATTCAACATCATGTAGTTCTTGAAGATTTAGTCATGTTATGGCACATTGTTTCACAATTGTGTATAACTCTCTGCAGTGGCTAAAAATAGGTATTTTAGGAACAATTTCATTCCAACTGATTAACAGTCCTCCTCCCCCTGTGCGAGTTTCAGATAGTGCATCATAGGTATTATACCTTCAAACGTATGCTCAGAGGAGACCCAGCTGACTGCAGGCCTATGAATGAGGGCCACAGTGTGTCCCTGGCATGTGCTTTGCAACTTCAGTGTCACATTACTGTTTCTTTCTACAAGACAAAAAATCTAATTTACATTGAATAGTATGGGTGGTTGTTCTCTAGTGACTTCCCACTAGAGTGACTCACTCACTCTTAGTGTTGGGGTTTATTTTTACTTCCATTGTGTGTGTATTTTTATCCTTTCACAAAAAACTCCAAACTTGTTTTAACGTACTAGCAGCCCAACACATTATTTTTATGAAGTTATAATTTCAAATAAGGACAAATTCTGTCTTGATGTTGGTGGTCAGTTATATGTCTCATGTTCAGCAATTTGGAGTGGTTAATAGAAATTTGAGATTGAATAATCTCTATTTTTAAAACAAAAATTAGAATCACATTTTGATTTTGGAACTAAAGACAAGGGACGAGTATTTTAGGAGGTTTTATTTTGGAGTCAATAATAAATTGGACATGTAGAATTACTGTAGTTACTTGTTATTGCAGTTGGTCAAGAGCTTTCAGTCTTAGAAAAGAACAGAATCACATTGCTTCACATATGATACTTATAATCTTCCAACATCTGCTAACATCTAAGTAGAAGTCGGTGAATTAGTTTAGATCTTAGAAATTTCTAGGAATGCTCAGTACCAGCAAAATGGAGAACATTTTGCAGCAACCAGAGCCTTTACAATGCCTTTCTGCATTTTCTTTTTTCTTTTTGTTACATACACACTTTTTAGTTAAGGTTTATCATCTTCACTTAATGGGTTGATAGAATTGCTGGCTTTCTAAAGTATTAGCAATTCTTTTTTGGCTCTAATTAGTTTATCTTCTGCTGGACATACTATTATTGTATTTTATTTATTAGAGAGATAATTAGGAAGAATTTAATTGCTGGTAGTTTACATTCTAACAGTTTTCTGAGAAACCCCATCATTTTTATTTATTCTTCTGACATTTATATTCATGCAAAGTTACTTACAGAATATTGAATAACATTCAGAAAATCAAACTGAATGCTAAGAGAAATTAGGAAAGGAGTAGAGTACAGAAGATCATTATGTCAGTATGACTGCTTGGTGAGCCCTCATCTTAAATGAGGAAATCTGAGAAAATGCCATCGCTGTCATATGATTGAAGACTGAGAGGATGAAGGATGACAGGGATGGTCAAAATCCTGGAACAGCTGGGTAAGTAGGTTAGTGTTTCTCATTCCCTAAAGAAGAGGACATGGAAAGTGCACATGTCTGCAACATCACTAGGAGGGGATAAGTGAAGAACAACCTTTCATTGCCATCTAAAGTATAAAATGGTGATGTCAAACTTGGTGAGGTAGCTGAAAAATGGGGGCAAACTGGGGGCATGAAAACTATTAAAGGGGACATGTGATCTAAAGGCAACTTGAGAAGGTAATTCTAGAAAGTTGAATTGGTAGACACGTGAAACAAAGTCAGCACCTTTTGACTCTCAAGTGTGAGACCCACAAGGTGTTGCAGAAGGAGGAGCAGTTACTACATGCTTGACCTAATCTCATATTGGTTTCACTGTTCTCTAGGTCAGCACTGCTGGATGCCTTTACAGACAGAATACTGGGTGACAGAAAGTATGATCCAAAGTCCATTCTTATGTTTGGTGTATCAATTTTAATGTTTTTTTTTAAATGTAGCTGAACTCAGGTGCTGAACAGAATTTCACTTTGGGTGTTTTGTGGCAATTTTAAGGCTTCACTATTTCTTCATGGGCTTCTCTAGGCAGATTTACAATAAGTAGGGTTTTGGCATTCTGACATAAATTCATGTTGCTAGAATAGTACAAGGATTACATTGAAGTTTTCTGTTTCAGTCATTGTTTTGGTAAATAAATTTTTGCCTCTGCCTTTTTATAGCAGACTTAAATGGACAGGCTAAAAAATTTTTTTTCAAGGTTGGAAGGATTCCTTCTCTTGTCCTGCAGTTGCACTTCAGCTGCTTTGATGCCTCTATAATTTTCTGTTAACTTCATTTGAGGAATAAAATGGCTTAAGTTAATAAAATTACATTTGGAGCTGCAGGAAGCCTACTTGCAAAATTTTGTAATCTTTATAATTTCTACTACCTAAAACTAGTTATTATTAGTCTTTATATGTGAGGTTACTAATACTGAGAGCACATAATCTGACTAGGTAGAAACTGTAAAGGGAGAAACAGAGATGCAATCACATTCCTCTTTTAGGTATGTTTTTTGAATGCTGGCCACCAATTTTGTACTGTTTGCTACTACGTACTATTTTTTTTTAATTACAAGTATTCTATTTATTATTTATTCTCTTTGTTTATTTATTATATTTATTTTATTATTCTAATCTATTTATTTTATTTGTATGATTTTTTTTCCCTGATCACTGCTACCAGTGTTCATTTTCAAGTTCTTTGTTAGTTAACCTGGGATTTAAATCCGTCTCTACTAAAGTCATCACTAATTTTGAAATGAAGCAGCTCTTGGTTTCATCTCAACCCTATCCTTCAAGAGGCCAAATGATGAACTTTCATAAAGATAAAATGAGCACAATGACCAGGGGAAAAAAAAAAAAGGCTAAGAGTCATGTAATTATTTGCTGACAGTATAAATCATTTATCTGAAAAAGCATTATTAGCTACAGACATAGCTTGCCTTAGGTAATACAAGTTCTTGGTGAAGAAATTGTTACTCCACATTTTGGACATTGTATTCTTCAATCATTTTCTGAGTAGGGCTATGATAATATCTAACTGTCAGGGAACTTCTTGCCCCTTGCCTTTTATTATATCCTACTTGATTTATGTCTGATGCTTGACTTTCAGAGACATCCACATGTCCAATATAAGAAAGATGTGAAAATGTGTCTTTGCCCATGCAATTGCTTTCTGCTGGGATTAAAAAAATAAATCTCTGGTGAAATTCTGTTGAAACCGGATGTTATCTTCTTATTCATGTTCAAAACTAGAAACACTCTGCTTGATTCAATTACTGTACCAGCAAAACTTCTAATTCCTTTTTTTTTCCCCCCCCTCAACATTTGTTAATCAGTAGAATTTGCTGTACGTATTGCTGTCATAGGACCTTTTGTCAATATTTTGCTCAAACGTAGTGCAGTAATTAATCTTCATCACAGCCTGGGATCATGCTATCCATATGTAGAAGGCATATTTTTAGTTTTCTTATATGTAATGTAAACATTCTGTAACACCATCCCTGAAGAGAACATAATTGTAGTGGTTAATGTATTTTTTGGTCTTATGAGATACAATTAAAAAATAAAATGAGACGTCCCTTGAATTACAACCTAGGTATGGCAGAAGCAGTAATCCAGTTTTCATTAAATACAAAGTTTGATGAATATAGTTCTTCTGTAAACTGAACAAGAACTGTATTATTCAAAAATTTTAAGACTTAAGAAATGTTTTCTTCCAGTATGCAATTCTTCTGGTCTGTTACAGTTTGGATTTCAGCAGAATGCAGTATTTAATTTGTTGAATCTTGCTAGCCAGAGTTATTGAGCCTGGTTCTTTACCTGTCATCTGAGAAATATCTCTTACCTACTTAAATTTTTGCATTTCAGGAATCTTATTCAAAGAAGAGAGGTTATGCACTGGAAGCAATACCCTCTGTACCTCTGGATGCAGTTCCTTCAGAAAATGACAGCACTCTTTGTGATTCGATAGACATAGCAGTCACCAAAAAGCCTTGTTCCCTAGAGATAGCAAGAGTTCCTTCCTCAAGACCAGGTAAATCACCAAATAATCCTTTACACAGTCATTGGTGTAAGTGTTAATCTGTAGAATATGTAGGTTTATGTTTTTAAGCATGCAGTACTCTGTTTATTTAGCATAGTATGATTATAGTTTTCTATTAGCTACCATAAGAGTTCCACATAAAAATAAAGATTAATAGCAAAATGTTGTAGAAGTGAAAAGAAAGCAGATGTTGAAATACTTTTCTGGATAAATACAAGGTTGCAAAAAGCCAACTCAGAAACAGTGTCTTGTAGACAAGCCTTTTGCAGTAATCCTTTAACCAACTTGTTTCTTGTTTTTCTAAACACCCCTTAGCAACGACATTATGGAACTACTTCAAAATTTAAAGTACTCTGCTTTTTCATGTTATGTGAATGAATATCTGATCCATTTTTGAAAATTAAATATGAATGAGAATTAAGAAAAGTATTAAATGAAAGTTTGACAGACTGCTGTTTGTGTTATATATATAGGTTTGAAAAGCAATAAGTTGAAATAGTTAAAAACTAATAGAATTATGCTAAGTCAGATATTATCTTTAAGTATGATCCTATGTGTAAGAATTCTGTATGTGTTCTCCAAAATTATATTATCTCTTCCATTACCCTTGTTTGAACTCTTCATTAGTCACCACCTGGTACAGGAATTTCAGAATATAGTAATATTGCTCTAAGTAATTTGACTGCTTTGACAAATGACAGTTCTCAGCAGCAGAGACCTATTTGAAACAGGCAATTGGCCTTCTGACCTGTTGGATCGTGATTAGGAATCATGATTTGAGTAATGTACAAGGATGACAGATGATTGTTGACTACCATCATGTTACTGATCTGGTCTGTGTAAGGGAAGTGCCTTCTTGATTTCACAGCTGAACTAATATTGAAAGAGTGCCAGAGCTATATTGTGCACAGTGTATGAGGACCAGATAGCAAGATAAGGTGGAGTGGATCATAGTTCCCACCTCTCTATTAAATTTGGGTTAAAGAAGACTTGCTGGAACCTGCATTATAAGCAGCAGCCTAAAAGGTGACAGAAAATAGGATAGCGTCTTTATAGCATAGTTGCACAGAATGGACCAGCATCTGGCTTGAACATCAGCATGACTACTTGCTTCTACTGCTTGTTTATGACTTTGATAATCTAAAAAAACATTAGTCTGTGCAGGACAGTATTGTGGGTTGCTTTGCAGTAGAGGAAGAAGATAAAGTATCTTTGTTTTTCACACTTCTACTTGAATAATTACCATAAACATATGTATTGCAGTGGAAAGACTGATACACATACCAAATAAATTGGTAGGGGGAATTCATTACCTGTCTTCTTAATAATGGGGCTCAACAACAGATCTTCCCATTATAATTAGTATTTTTAAAAGAAGACGGAGTTTTCACTAGTTAAAATACCAGTTTTGGAATTGTGCTTTCCACTGAACACAAGCATTTTTCTTAGGTATAGTAAGTCCATTAAGATCAGCATGAAACACAGATCCTATTAAGGATATTTTTGTGTCTTAATCTGGAAGTATGTTTTGTGTAGTTTAAAATAGTGTGTATCAGAGGCCTAGAGTATAACCAAGGAAACTGTAGGACATTCATGAGGGCACGCATGATATTTAGATGATCTAACAAGATCAATGCATTGAGAATACAAATATACTGTAATCCCTTCTATAAGTTTTCCATATACCACTATGATATTTGCCTCTTGGCATATTATTGGGAAGAACATTCAGCTGTATAGAAAAAACGTGGTTTTATTTTGAGCTATAAATGTATAAGTTTTTTAAATGGCCTGCCTTGCAAGCCATATCTGAAATAATTTTGGCTTTTATCTTATACTAGAAATGGACCAAATTAAATAAATCATGTCATTCTATAAGGTATTTAGCATTAGATGTAATTGTATCCTGCCACTTAAGGCTGTGTAGATTTATTGCTTGAATAAGTTACATATGATTATAGATCATTTATTTAAAATAAATATCTAATTCTGCAATTTTTTTCCCCTGAATTTCCCTCAGTTTTTGTGTCACTGAGACATGGCAACTTTGGGAATACTGTTTCAAATTTCTGTATTATGTGATATGTAAGGTTCTGGGGAGAAAAACAGACTGGTCTGTAATCCTCCTGAATTTTATTGTTGAACTGGTAAGGAATCACAGAGGATGAGAACTCCATGCAATAAATGGTAAAGGGTTATTTGTTTTCAGGGAGAAAAACTGAATAGAAAGCAAATAAAAGTAGTCATATAGTTGGCTATTTCTACTTCTGAAACCCTATGTTGCGTGAGTTTTATGTCTGTTTGCAAGAAATTAGGTTTCTATAGGAAGAGGAACAGTTACATTTATTGGTTTATACTCACAGTTAAAGCAGTTGCTTCTAATTAGCACAGATTTAAGAGTAAAAAAACTGTCTCAGTCCAAGTTCAACTGTTCTTTGTTTCTATGATAGATTAATAGGACAAGTTTGGAAGAGTGTATAAGCATTTCTACCTTTAAACTAATAGCTAAGGCATGATAGGAATATTCTGAAATACTGTGCTCATTGAGAACATTTTTTCAATTAAGTAAAATATAAATTTGGGGTTAAAATTTCATAGATTCATTTCATAAAATGAATATAATTGATTCATTAATCAATCTTACTGATTATTCTTTTGCACAATGGCAGTATCCCTATGAAAATGCAATCTCTCAATTGAATGCTGTGAAATGCGATTGAGAACAGAGCAAAGCAGGCCCAAGCTCAATAACAAGGAAAAAAAAAACTTTATTAAGCTACTACTACTACTATAATACTATAAAAGGAAAAAGAAAGAAGAAAACACACACAAAATTCAAAATTAAAACCTTCCAAAGCATTCCTCCTCCCACCACCCAACTCCAACAAACCACAGTGAGACACGATCTGGACCCCAGTCAGGTTTCCACCCTCCAGACAATCGATACTCAGTCCATCAAGGGAGACAGAGTCTCTCCTGTGCCACAGACCCCCCTAGAAACACAGCTCCACATCCTGTGTTTCCATGTCACTCATGGCACCGCCCAGAGAAGAAGTTTGCCATGGTGTCCCTCTCCTTTCCATGCACAGTGGTTTCACCACCAATGCATGGATGGACAGACTGCTTTTAGGATTTTTCCTTTCAAGGATGCCCTGCCAAGAGGGGAAAAAACAACAGTTCAGTTTTTCATTTTTGGGACCACAGTCACCCCCATTTTCCCCTGGGGCTGAGGGTCCAAAAGCAGGGATCTTCTTCTCTTCTTCTCTGAAGACAGGGGGCACCACAACAAACCTCCCTAACTTTTCTCTGTTCACTCCACTTCTGTCTTTCCCCAGCTGAAGCAGGTCTCTTGGCTCACTGGCATCCTCCTAAAATACAGTCTCTGTTGGAGGAGAAGATCCATTCAGTCTGTGGCTACCAAGAAAAAGTCCAGCCAAAAGCCACTCCATCATCTCCTCCCACCTAGAATTTCTCCTTCCAACATCCCAGGGTCCCAGGCTGTCTCTCTTCCTCTCTTCCAAACCAAGGAGGAGAAAAATTTCAGAAAGCTTTCATTTCTTAAGGAAGGATTAAAAGTCCCAACTCCCAAGGATGGTTTGATGCCCAGACTCCAGCTCCCACAGCAGCTGGGCACCTTGCGCCCCCACCCCGCTCTTCTCCTTCCCCGCAGTGAACTGCTGACAAGCCGCTGCTGTCTCTTTCTTGAGAAAGAGAGAGAGACTCTGGGGGGGATGGAGACATCCCAGATTTCCCTCCTTCCATCTGCAGGGGGTTCCAGTCCCTCCACCCTTGGGCCCACCTCAGTCAGGCCATGGGCCTCCCCCTCCCCACCCAGCCACGGCCGGGCAGGGGAGAGGCTGCACTGCACGTTGACCGGAACCAAAGAGAGCGAGTTCTCCTGGGAATTCTGCTTTTAACCCCTCTGTGTTCTCAGAGGTGTGTCCACCTTCAATTGGTCAATATCCAAATTGACCTCTTCCTTCTGAGAAAAATTATTTTTCCGTGTCAAACCGTGACAATATTGTCCTGTTGGATATTGTACCGTTCTATTCCAGAACAGTATCCTTACTCCTTAAACTAGACATTTCTGCTACTCATTTTACTTTTTATACTGCTCTTCTATTTAAAAAAGAATTCACATGACATATGTGATCTTGAAAAATAGTAATGAAATTTTATTAGTTCATAAGCCATGCATTAGTAATTTCCTTTTGCTTTTAGGGATGTAATGAAATATTGTGAATAATAGAAACAAAACATCTTGGAAAAGGTGTAAATGAAGTTAAAAATATGTTCATTAATGTAATGTGGTTTTGGTCACTTATACAGGGTCCAGAATACTGATTTAGGTATTGGGGATGCTTTGGGGCTCTGCTGTTAAAGATCCTTACAGACCTTTACCCTTAGTAGCTTAGACATTCTGTACCACAATCCATCCATGTACCTCATAGTGTCATCAATTTTATTTAGGAGAAATATTGAATGATATCTGAGCTACATTACCAACTAAATGCTAATTATTTTTAGTTGTAGTTAAGTGTGTGTCCCTACCGAGTAGGGAGATTATATTTCTTTGAGTCTGCTTTTATAATTTCTACTACAGAAACTCCCCATGAGTATGACTAGGTGGCAGTTTACATGTTAGATCTTCAATAATAGTGAGTGATGGGTAGTAATAATTAAACTATTTTTAGGTCTCCTTGAGTATCATCAGGAATTAGAGAGGCCTTTTCAAACTGTTTCTCCCAAACAACTTGTGGATGAAAATTTTTCCTTGGGCAATTTGATCTGTCTATGCAGATTAACAAAGGTTTTGATAAAGCATCTCAATGACAAGAGACATTTCTCTCTGTAAACTGCATGAAAATCACCATTGGATAAGAGAATTCTAGTTCAAGAACCTCTTATGTTTCGTTATGCTACTTTGCTGTGGCTGCAGTTCAGGACACCTTAGTGAGCCATCTTCAACTCTGAAAACAGCTGAGCTGTGGCAAAGCAGAACTCAGTGTGGGCTGCAAAATCTAGCTAAGAAATAAGGTAAATACTATGGGGCTTCACTTGTGCTGAGCTCTCAGCCACTGCACAGTCAGCAATTCCCAAGGCAGTAATTTTAAAGATAACTCTTGTACAGCTACTCTACCCAGTTACATCAAAGATATGGATTCTATCAGGGATAAAAATTGTCCTTAGATATGTGATGTGTTGCCAGTAGCCTATAGCAGGCAAACACAAGGGAAGGAGCTGGAACATAAAGAAAGAGATAGCAGCTATTCTGCTCCTTTGCCCAGTTAAGTGTACTTTGAAGTAATCTTGCCGTTGTCACTCAGGATGTTTTTGTTATCTAAAAAAAATTGCTTCATTATGGTTAAATGCCAGTGACTCGTTAGGAGGACCAGGCAGTTAATAAGTCTGTAGTTAATTATACCTTCTTCTTATGGCCTAATAATCACAACAGGGAAATTGATATATTGTATTAATTCAACGTCTACTACTTTTTTATTAAACTGTCCCTAAACTGGCCAATTCTTTGCACTATTAGGGGATTTTTTTTTTTTTTTTCTTTCTCAGCCTGGCATCCCTCTCCTATCATTACAGTGAAAATGAACCTGAAAACTTGTCAGTGTGTCATATCACCTCAGCTGTATAACCTCAGCTGTAAGACTGTGTCAGCAGTCTTATACAAATATCTAGGATACTATTCTCCAGAAACCTGAATAGAAAAAAGAGCCTAGCTGTAATAACATTTTTATCAACATTAAAATATGTCTTTTACTTAGTTTCAAAATCATCAAACACTTGGCTTGGTAAATGAAGTCCTATTTGTCTGATCATCAGTTTCTGGTTGACTGCAGTAATCCTGAATATTTGCACACTTCAGTTTTCCAGATTGAGACTAAGATCCCAAATACATTTTTATAACTTGATTAATTTATACCTTCAGTTTTGTGCAGTCATTTCCTAGTTATAATCAAATCAGTGAAAAGCGGCCACAAGAAGGAACCATCACACTGCCAGATACAAAAAATTGTCTGGATAAATGGAAATTCAAGAGTGTAGCTTTAGTCATTGATACTTCACCACTTTGAAACTCAAATTGATCTGAGGGCAGTTAGAAACTTTTCTGAAAGCCACTTACATTTGAATTGCTTCAAACAGAAGGACTGCTAATAGAGCTGTATTTCATTTAAGTAGGCTTTTTAAACCAGAGATAGCAGGATATAGTGCACTTAAACACCTGACCTACAGTCTAACTCCCCAGGATTAAATACTTTCAAGGAAAGATATTTAGTGATCAAGAAAAATCATCTTAGTTGTATAGAGGGAAGAGTATAATAAAGGAAACAGGGTAACAGTTGATCTAAACCAGCTGAAAATACTCTATGAAATTTAGCCTAATTTAACACAAATGTTTCTGAAACAGCTGGATGTTCATGAAGGCTTTTGATATTGTGGTGCTTATTCTAAATCATTACTACCTACCTGCCATCAGTGCTGAATTTTCTAAGCAGCAGGGATGCGAATGGAGAACTTTGGAATGCTTATCAGGGCCATTAAAACTTGGGACATGCTTCAGGACCTGACATGACATCACAGCACCAGCCTGCCAGAGTTGAAGAAATGTTTTGACAACACTTTGGCACATGATGTGATTCTTGGGGCTGTTCTGTGCTGCACCAGGAGCTGGACTTTGATGATCTTGTTGACCCCTTCCAATGAATTATTATCAGAATATTCTGTGATCAGTGATGATATATGAGTGCTAATCAAATATCCTTTATTGTTCTGTCTATTACTCAAGGGGACATTATCTCCAAAGGTATAATTGGCCTGTATGTTGAGCGAGAAGTGCGGAGCCCCTCAGAGTTTGTCATTACAGAACACAGGACATGGGTATCGTAATGTGAGCCCTGCATCCGTTTGGTGGAGTTGGTTCACTGACAAAAGAGGGTAGTGTTTCCATAACAACCTAATAGCTGAACAATCTTAGGCAGCAAGCATTTTCTTCTCTGAGTAAATTTTTGCCTTAGAGAAATACTCCCTTTGTTAACTAAAGTTTCCCAGTGTTCAGGATGTTTTGCACAATATAATCCCCCTTTACGTTTAGCATAGAAAGAGTATCATAGGCCATGGAAAGAATGAGCAAGAGAGTCTCAGAGTGCCTTGAAACAATGACAATGCTCTCCTTAAAGGGAGAAAAATTAGATCCTAGCCTTTGTGTAGTTCCTTTCAAGATAGATCTTCAATATATATGGGTTTTGTGCCTGTTGCTCTTCAAAATTGTCTGTATTAGAATCACTGATTTCTGTGCTAGTGTGCTAGTTATTAAGAAGCTTCTCATTTCCAACTTCAGTGTATTCATGGACAACTCCAGTCAAGACAGAGATAGCCTAAAATTCTGTTTGTGGATAAGTTGGAGCTCTCCAGGAGCTTTTCAGAAATCAAATCTTGGTTATAATATTTATAACAATGGAAGTGGTTGAACTGGAAAACAGATACCTTTTTTCCCAATTAAATGTTGTATTTAGTCCAAATGAAAATAGTTTGATTTTGCTGTTTATGTGCTTTTTTGTAAAATTTACTTCAAATTAAAAATTGAAAATTAGCAAAATTTTTCAGCTGAGCTTTTATTCAATAACTTATTAATAGTAAAATTTAGTGTCAAGACCTTTTTTTTCTCCTGTTCTTTTTCTTCCTTTAACTCACAATTGAGCTAAATGGACATAATTTGGCTATGATACACAATGTATCAATTGACTTGTTTTAACAGGTTCATTTGTAGTGTTGTATGGTTTGCATTCAGAATTTCAAGATATACATCTTTGCCAGCACACTGTACCAGAAACTGAACTACCCTTCTCCTGATTTTCAGTGGTGACACATTTTATATTTGTCATTCTGACTGCCACAAGTGCAAGATATAATGCTCACTTATCAGAAACAATTTTGTCTAGTACATTAATATATGTGTACAGCTAAGATTTTTGATTTCATGTGACCTTTTAATGAAAATCAAGAGAGTACTGATGGAAGAGTGAAATACACAGTAGCTTTCCTATCTTGCATTTTGCTGGGTGTTTTCTTCAGTGCAACTAGTTCTTTTTTAAGCACCCTTCAAAACCAGAAGAGATTCCTGAAACTTATGCTGTAGCTGTTTGTATAACAGAAATAACAATTTTAAAATTTCTTTTAAGTTTTAAAGTATCTTCTGGCATTTTATTGTTCCTTTTATTGTTTTTAAAGTACAAATCCCCGGAATATGAGATTCTTGGGACTTTTGTCTCATCATAATGATATTTTCATGCCTATTTTTTGTATTTCTGATATCATTTAATTAGGATGCTTTCTATTGACTTTTTAAATACTGTATCTCCTAGAGGAGCACAGTTCACCTGTGGTCCTGTGTTGGTCACTGTTTTATTGAGAGGTGTTATAGACCTGCTGATCTCAATATATAGGTCTTCAAGTGATCCGAGTCTCAAGCTGACATGTATTTCTAATGTCATTGATGTTAGCACATGTTTTGCCACTGATTTCAGTTATGTTAGATTTTCACTGTACATCATCTTCCAAAATTAGAATTAGGAATTAGTGAATTAAGTGTTGATATGAGACTGGGAGAAATGTCTCTTTTGGGATGAAGAATGAGGTACTATCTGTGAGAATATTGCCCTTCTGATTTTGTCTGAAATCAGAAGATGCCTCTCAAGCTATCTGCTGCACTGTTACGGTTGCAAGTGGCTGTCGATGGGTCAGTGAGGTGTGTAATTCTGATTTCTGCCCTGTTAACTACATCCTTCAAATCACATATTGATAACACATTGAAGCTGGAGTCCACCCTAGCTATATTTGGGTAGTGTTCAGGAGGTGAGTGAGACAGCCTGAAAATCCTTTCTACAGTTAAGTTTGTTCCTAGGTTGTCCAGGTTTGTAGGTTTCTGGTTTTAGCCAAGAAACAGGACCAAGTGAATCTGTATTCACTTTTTGTAGACATATGCTGTCCATATTCTTTCTTGACATGTCTGTAGCCTGCTGGCAGTAGATACACCCACAGTACACATCTCCCCTCCCTAATGTTCAAAGAAGAAAACATCTATATTTTGTTTCAATTTTCTGCACAATGTGGGATTTTTTTTTTGTTAGAAGTTACGAACAGAGAGGAAAAGAATTAACTTGTTCTGCAAAATAAGCACCATTTTCATTAGGATTTGACTCTAATTATAAATGTCTTAGCAGAACAAATTAAGAGATGAGGGAAAATAAATTATAAAAAGTTTCAGTAGCAGTTCACCCTCTAGCTTCCCCTCTAAGCAGTCCTGGGCAGCATGAGATAAAGCCATAGATTCCTCTTACACAGCTATTCCATTATTGATTCTATTTTAAACAGTGAAATTTTATATGTGGACAAACCTTTGTTATCATAAAATTTTCAAATTAATAACTAGAAAATTCAAATCCTTCAATTTTGTCATCAAATGCATGGCAGACTCTAAATCCAAAGTACTATGATAAAAATGAATTCTTTACCTTGTTGGGAATAAAAAAAAATCTGTCTTTTTTTTTTTTCTTCCCTTTCTGTTAACTTCTTGACTTTTGAGAAAATGAGCATTTTTCCTGCAGGGCTAAAATAAAACTTCAGTGTCACAAACTGAGAAGTAGACAGTGGAACAGACAGAAGTATTCAGTGATTGCTGTTTCTAGAGTGCTTTCTTGGCTGACTCTTCCCCATTTAACTGGCAGCTTTCAGAATCCTGACAAAGAGCATTAAAGGAATGAGGTTTATGTAGGCTTTTTGACACTCCTTCTACCCATCCTGGATTGGCAGGATAAGAATGATAAAACTGTTAATTTTTTTTCCATTTGGATAGTGCACTTTTCTCATATACATGTATCTGGAAGAGAATTCAGTATAATTCTTTTTAAATTTTCTCCATTGCAAACATAGACTGCTTGAATAAAGTTTATTAATCCAAATATACTTGTCGTACTTACCTCTCTTCCAAAATCTTTACATTTTATTTTAAAAACCAAGGTTAAATAATATCCATTTTTTTCTGAAGCAATGCTAATTTGTATGACCTACGTCTCTTCCATTTACTATTAATGGTGATCCATATCAGCAATTCCATTATTCCTGATCTCAGGCTGAAAGCCTATAATGACCAAGGTTACTCCATTAGCTTCCTTTTAGCCTTCTTAAATCTTATCAATATGCCAGGTGCTATTAAAAACAGCACCATTTATTGAGGTGAATTCTTGCCAGATCTTTTTGAAATCTTGGATACAAATTAGATATATTGATTAAAAATTTCTAGCTATAGTAACTCTCATTTAACATTCCTTTGGAATATTTTCCTGTGAGTTTCTGTTTGATATTTAGGGAAAATATTTTTCATCTCTCAGTTTAGAATATTGTTGCTCCTGACACATTTCTGTAGTGATGTACCATAATTTCATGTATTCCCTTGTCCATTTCCCCCACATTTTTATGACCTTGATGCAGCAGAAGTCATGTGGAGAAATGGCATTATAATAATTAAGGCTTCTTCAGAGTGCATATGCACAGGAGACTGAATTGAGATTGCACAATTGAGGTGTCAATTCTTACATATTGCAGCTCTAATGTACTTTCCTTTAAAACCTTATCATCCCTCTAAAAGGTTTTTGGTATATAATTAGGATAATTGCTCCCAATCATGTGCTCCCCTGGATAGCTTCTTTGATAATATTCTGAAGAATGAAGTGTTATTCTTAAAAACTCTTTGTCATATTTGAAGTTAAAACACATGGGGATGGCTGATACCATGGGATCATTTAATTAGCAAAATACCTGTACTCTCCGCCCATCCACTGTGTTCCAGTAAATATGTTTATGTTGACGTAGTTTTGTTTTCCAAAGGACTAGCTTCCATTTTCTCTACAAACTGAGAGAAAAAGGCTTCTGCTCAGCATATGTTAAAAATTTTCTGACGTTTCATTGGGTTTTACTATTATTCATTAAAATGCCGTTGAAAAAAATCAGCCCTCACAGGAGTTTTTGGCAATTTTTGCAAATGAGTGCTCATCAAACTGTGTGCATTCTGACCAAGCTCAGTTTCATCCATCCTGGTGTGATTACTGTCTAGAATGATCTCATTATACACTTGACTGCATGCTGTCAGACAAAAACCCTTTTACAAATCAAAATAATAATTCAAAGGAACATAATTATTTTTGGCTGTTTCTCATTTTAAAGTCCACATGAAAATATTTTTTAGCAGGATTTGAGTTTTTCTTTGTTAAATGACTATTAGTTGCCACATCCTTTGTAGTACTTTTGAGTTAGGGCTGCAATATATATAGACCACATAGAACATATTCCATTCTGGTAATACTACACCTCAGAGTGCTGATGGGATGGTTTGATGATTGAGCAGATGTAAATGATAGTGCCTTTCATAAGTGGCAGTAACTTAATATATAAATGGGAAATAATACTTCTGTAAAAATCACCAAATTGTTAATATTAGGAGTAAAACTTCATTTATTAATTTCTTGACAGTTTATGTGCATCTGGTACGTTTTAGAGGAATATAAGCTTGAAATATGTCTAACACTGCACAAAGGTCTTAATAGGCATATAGTAATATTATGTGTCTCCTGATGCACCTGTGAATTTTCTGCAAACCTTACACTGAATTTTCTACAAAGCTTTTCAGTTTGACTCTTTCTCCATTTAGGAAGCTGGAAAGAACTGGTTATCTTGAGCTCATACTTTTTATCCTCTTATATTCAAGACTAGATATTATGCTATTTTACATGAAGAAGAAATTGAGTCCTATAGTTTGAGAGATCCAGTGCTCAAGAGCTAGTGCTTCACTTGAGTTATGTCTAAAATGCAATGCAGTTCCAGTACTGTAAAAAAGGCTAAAGAGGTTTTCAGAAGCACTGGAACTGCAATAGAGATATGTATTGAATCACACAAAGAAATGTCTTTTGTTGAAGATTAATTTCTCTGCTGTTTGGTCTCTTCCGATGATAAAGCTGCTCAGCTCTGGGTGTTTAATCAATACACTGCAATATACATATATTAGGGTACTCTAGACATTCTCAGCATTACCAGTGATCCTGATGACTCCTGCTCCTTGTGTAGTTTTTCCAGCTTTTTTTGGTATTTCTGTATTGAAGGTTGCAAGTTTAACACAGTTTAATAGGGAACGGTTTGTGACTTACTGTAGATGGCGAGTAGATGTGTAGCACATTTTTTGTTATGTAATTACCTTTGATTTAGCTATTAGATTTGATGACTTGGGCAATCCCTTGTATTTCTCTGTCTCATATCAGGGACATGGAAGATCAGGTTGAGAACCGTAAATATCAGACTATAAAATGAGTGACTATATCTGTATCACAGAACATGACAATTCTGTTCAATGCTGGATGCTTCCTGTGTGCATCCCAGCTCCATGACAGACACCCCATGCAGTAAGTCTTCCCTTTACTCACCACTTAACAAACTAAAAAAAGTTTTTCTTGTTCTTCTGTCTGGCAGTCTTTAGGAGAATTTATTTTGGTAACTGACTGTGTCAGAATTGGAATGTAATTTTAGCTTATATCATACAATCAATGAATAGCCATGCTAATAATTTTATTTCAGCATTGGCATTAATCAGATCTGAAATACTAGATTTTATTATTTAAAAAAATACTCCCATTTATACTGTCTTTACTTCTCCAGTAAAAAACAACTGGAATGTTGTAGTTTGGTGAAAAGAATTAATACATTTAACTGTGTTCCATTGAGAACTCTTTCTAATGAGAATTATATGTTTTGAGAATTTTAATAAACTTCTCTATTAACTTTGGTACATTTGGAAAGCAGAAATCTTGGCATAGCTTGCTAAATTTTGTTAAAGTCAAAATATTTGTCACAATATTAAGCAATTTCTAAAATAAACCAATTTTGTACATAATGAACAGATTTATTTGCTTTATGCAGTGTAATAAATGATTAAAAAATAGAAAAACATTGATTCCTAGTGAAGGTACTCAGTGTTACATTAAAAAAAAAGTCTTTCTATTCTATTTGAAGCTAAATAAAAACTACTTATTTACTTCCATTTTCTCTGCTTCTGTCTCCCTTTCTCATCTGCTAATCCTGATGGCAACATGTAGCTTGCTGCCAAAAGGTTTACTTCTCTTTAGAGATTTGATTTTTGTTCTTTTTATACCTTTTTATGCCACCTCAAAGAAAACTTGAAGTGTGCAAGTGATGTAGGATTTCACTATATATCAAAATAGGGTGGGAAAGGGTTTCTATTGCCAATCCACAAACATATAGATGCAGCACGTACTTAATTTTATCTAAGAATAGAATAATTTGCTACTGCAGCAGAATATCAGATTAGTATTTTTTTTTCGTGATATGCATTAAAATACCTCAGTTTCGGAAGAACCCACATGAAAGAATATGTTCACACCCAGCTGCTTTATTGATATCAGAAAACAAAGTCTTCAAAAAGATCATTTCATATTTTGTGGCTCCAGAGCAGGATGTGTTCTTTCTGTAGTACAGTATATTGCTGTATGTGGTGGTAACTGTTCTGGATGATGACATTAAAACCAGCTGTTAGTAAGAATACTTTTTCCCGTCTAGCTCCAGCTCACCGCATGTCCGTTTTTTTTCAGAAGTCATTCTCTTCATGATGGAAGATACATAATAAATAGTGTAGCACAATTAAAAGCATTTTCTTACCCATAGTACTGGGATTGACACTAAATTTTTATCCAAGAGCATTTCCATTATTTTTACATCTATTATTGTCTTACATTAGGGTGAAAAGATATCAGACCTTTCTGTGAATGTCGTGTAAGTAAATTTTGAAAAAAAAGCAAACTTTTTTTTTATCAAACTTGTCTTTCAAAGTTTTTCTCATCCAACCTGTTATAACTGCAATAAGATTTTTCTAGTGATCAATTTAATAAAAGTGTGTTCTAATGGAATAGTGGCATTTGCAGTAGGAAGTAGTTAGTGGTTAGAAGTTCCCCTAGTAAGAATAACAGGACTTGTGTGGATCTTTTAGTTAAATTATTACCTGTATTCCAGTGTGATTTAATTGTGATTCTTTGTTATATTTTAAGAACTTTAAGTTAAAGAAACTTGAAAAAATTCAAGCCTTGTCTTTCTCCATAAAACTTGGCAACCTCCCCAAGGTTTTACTTAATTATAATCCCTCTTTGTTTTGGCTCCACTGCGCTGGAATACTCCTTCTTGTCTAAATACACTGAATGGACTAAAGTTGCATGGTCTAAAAATTTATTCATTTGCTGTCCATAGCAAATACAAATGGCATATCTTTTCAATATATACAAAGTTTTGTGCTAATTTTATCATGGATCTTAGAGAACCTAAAACAAAAATAAGAGAAACCTGTGGTGGTAGCTAATTAAATATGCTGAAGTGTTGAGAAGATACTAAACACTCAGACAAGTTATATAAATCCTGCTTTGTCAGTCAGAAGATAAGATTACTAATGTCTAAATATATAACACTTTTATAATATATCATTTTATCTGAATTGGAGGAGACAGAAAATTAATGCAGGAATATTAGTAAAAGGGATAGAATTTTAGTATTTTTTTAGATGAAAATGATATGTACAAATGAGATGTATAAATTATGGCAAAAAAGTTTCACCACACTAATGATAAAATCAAAAATTTGGAAATTAAAAATTGCTATAAATTTTTGGGGGGGTTTTGAGTTATTAGAAACTTCAGTGCTGTAGTGCTAAAAATTAGCTGGTTGGAAAGTGGATTGTGTTATTCCAAAATAATCCCCAGTATTTCCTTTATCTTTCTCAAGTCTTTTGACCATTATCAGGGTAACATGATATCTATATCTGTCTATATAACTGGTCCACTCTGGTACAGATGCTTTGGTATCTTTTTCAAATTGAACAGTAAAGCCCATAAAGATTCCCTGAATTCTGACTGTGTATTTGTAGTGTATTCTATGTGCTGGACAAGTCCTTTATGCCTAATGAATATAACGGTTACATGACACAATATGCAATATATATTAACAATATACTTCTTTCAGTGTAAATGTCATTAAATACAAAAATATAAATTTTCAGGGTGAGAGTTGAGCTTCCTAAATCTCTCTGAAGCTGCTTGAGAATTTAGATGCTTTAAATAGGAATAACTGGAAACATATTAAAACATTTCTTTCTCTTTGGTTTTTAAGTGTTTTGGTTAGCACTTTGCTTTCAGTGTTCTGATAAAGAGCTTTATCAATTAATTGATACTTAGAAGAACTGAAAATATAGGTTTTTGCAATTAATTGATTTTCACTGTACATGTAGATAGATGTATATTGGGAGGTTTATCTTCAAGACTGTTTAAATTATTTATTAACTGAGCTTCATCACTGGGGTGTGTGGCTATCATTAGCATTATTTAAATTATTTGAGAACACTTTCACCACTTTTTGTGCCTTATTTTCTGAAGTAATTAGACAATATAGCCTAATTCAGTAATTATCAGTTGCCTTTATAAGAGTCGAGTATTTTTCTGCACGCCACACTTTGGTTATTTTCTTTGGTTTTTAGAAGTCTTATGAAACACTAAAGCACGCATATGATTGCATTCAGTGACCTCTCACTGATAAGTTGAATTTGAAAATAAGCACAGAAATCCCCAATATCTACCATTGTTTTTTGGGGTAATTTTTTTTTTTACAAGTCTATTAGGAATCCCAGTTTTTAGTTAATGGCTAAGATAACCAAAAATATTTTGGCATCTGTAATTATACCCTATGCTTTTCACTGAACTCCCAGAAATATGGCACCTATATGTTGAGACAGTGCAAATATAGAAAATTATGAAATATCTGTCATAGACAAGTGTAATCATTTCACTAAAAACCGTTTTAATATGGAAAAGCCAACAAAAAAGCCATTACATAAAAATCAAAAAGGTAGATGGCAATTGTGTACTATTGTTTTTGAATGCTCAATTAGACATCAGCAGCTTGCAGAGGCAGTCTCCAAAGGTTACTCAGGAAATGGTGGAAATCACCCATCATCTCTCATTAGTACTTAATGAGAGATGTTTTTCCAGACAGTTGCCTGGTAATACAAGGGTTATGTGAGCTTGAAGCAATTCCAAAGTCTGTTTGTGCAGGTGGGTGATTAGAGGAAATAAAAACTTGATAATAGTCATACCCAACTCTCTTGGATGATGCCGAAACAACTAAACAGACCCCCTGCTGCCACTGGAATGCACTTCACTGGTAATTAATTTCAAATACAATCCTGAAATAGCTGCCACATCCAAGACTGGGCCAGTTATGGCTTTGAGTGCTTTCAACAAGACAGTTGCAGATATATATTTACAATTCTACTCAGAACAGTGGTTATTCAGGTTTAAGTGTGTGGGAACCAAGCAAATTCAAAAGAGCACGTTCAGACAATTGAGTCCAACCATACTCTCTATGCATGCAGTGTAGCTACCTACTGATTCTGTTATTCACTATTCCATCTGTTCTTTTGAAATGTCTCTGGTAATGTTTGTTCCTTGAAATCCTGAAATACATGTTTGTCCTTATCTGTAGTTTGTAGATTTATTCCATGTTGAAGAGTTATGTAGGAGAGAAGATTTGCTGTGAAGATTTAGTCAAGTTAAAACAATTTTAAAGCTGAATCCTATGCTATGGGAAATTACTTGGTCCTGTTTGAGGCTACTGTGTAACATGAATGCTTTGGTTATCTCCCTGACAAAATAGGAGATTTTAAATTTTTTTCTGGATTTCTGTATGAACTGCTTAATTTACTATATGCTATTGCTATTAATCTTTGCAATTGATCCCCTACTTACAGGGGACAACACATTTTTATCACACATGCTGTCCAGTAAGTCTTACACATGGCATCTGTGAATAAAATCAGGGCAGTTCCTGCTATTTTGTGATCTGCTCTGCTCAGTTTTGGGTCTATGTTAGCTCTTTCCTATTTGATGGCTTGGGCTCCTGCCTTGTAAATCTGCTCTTGCTGGAATATAGCAGCCAAAAGTGATCCACAGAGAATGGACTGAGCTCAAGTGCTCTTCTCACACTTCTACTGAAGTCTGTGGGTTTGGTTGCAAATAATGGCTTGATTCTCCTTGCTCTGCCTTAAAAAGGGTTGTTAATGAGCCCTCTACTAGATTCAGGGCATCGCTGGGCTGGAATTCTCTTTACCATGCAGAGTCAGATTTAGATGACTCTTCATGTGGGCCTGTGTCTCTCTCTCTTGCTTGGAGATCAAGCTCAGAGATTCCCTATAGTGGAATCAGGGAAGTTCCTGGTCTCCTTAGCATGAGGGTATCAGAATATCCCTGATAAAGCATCCATATAGTTGATTATCAAATAAATCGGATATTGCTGCTTTATCTATCACTCCAGTGGAATTATAACTGGCAATTCTTTTTTCATTCCAGCTGTGAAGATTTTAAAAGGTGACCATTCCCCCATTAACAAAGAACATTAAAATCTGTTCCTAATGATACCACACATGATGGGCCCTACATTAATGTGTTAATTTCTTAAACAGTCAATTAAATTAGCCATTTTGGTGTCTCTGTTCTGCAAGGAGATGTATGTAAGTTCAGTCACTGCAGACTGATCCTCCAGAAATAGTACTATTTCCATAATATCTTCTTTTTCGCTCTTCCAAGATTTCTATTGTGATTAAGACTGATTTCTGTCCAGGACAGATAATTTGCATTGCCATGTTCTTTTTAGAGCTTTTTGCCTTCATTTAACATATCTGATGTAAAGAGGACCTGTAACAGACAAAGGTACTCCAACTTTTTTTTTTTCTAAGGACGGATCCAAACCCATAGAAATTGCCAGACTAGATAAGAGTTTTATAATAGTCTAGCAAATTGAGTCTGCTATAATTGATCAAATTTATGTCTGTCTTGTTAGCATACTAGAAAGCACATTGAGCCCAGATGGCACTGAGCTATCTGGACCTTTATGCACATTTTTGCATTATCCTTGATGATGTGGTGTCAAAAACAGATGCAGGATTTTGACCTACCTTCAAGTAGTTTGAAACATTGCATGAAATATTCCACACTGAGCAAAGCTCGAGGAAGCTATTATTAATAATAGGGTGCCTTTGGATTTGTTGTCCATTTATGTGTGCAAGTTCATCTCTGTATATTTATGTGTATGTATGTTCATGCACATTCATTTTTCACCCTTGTCTTTTTTCTCTCCCAGTTTTGCACTGAACAAACCTGTCCAGGCCCTGCATTTGTAGTATAAATTTCTACAAGGTCATAATGATTAGGCTTTGTGTTTTAAATATTTTTGTTCATGCCTATTATTTGTCATTTGGGATGTTTTAGAATTTAGTATATGTATTTAAACACAGCATTAGGTGTGTAGTGTATAATCAAGTTCTAGGCTATTACTGGTTCATACCTCTACAGTGAAATATACATTTCTTCCACAAAAATCTGAGAATATAGTATTTAAGTGACTCCAGAAATGGTTGGAATATGGAAATAAAATGGGTGGAGTGTATATTTGCATTTTGACTCAGGGCACTGGATGTGAATATGAAATAAAACATCATTTGCAGTTACTATTAATTTCTTCAGTCACATGCCAGCTTTGCAGCACATAAACCAGATTCTTTCTGGATGTGATGCTCCATTTTAGGTGGGCACAAAAACACAGGGTCATCCTGGATGCTGGAAGTTGTGACTAGCATGTATGATGTGGGTGTATGGTGGAATAAATAAGTTGCTAGATAGTGCTAGGAGTTCAAACTCACATATATTTTAAGTGGATTGTCATGCAGATCAACTGCTTTTGATGTGCTGATCCATTGCCATTACACTAAGTTGCAGAAATAACTGATGTAATAGCTAATACAGACATAACTGTAAATTTTGATAAGGATGCTAGCATGTTTCTGCAATGAAAGTAGAAAACTAGATTAGCTGTGTGTTCCATTTTAAAGATTTATTTCTGAGATGAAATCTAATTTTAACTATATTTCTGGAATATGGGCTGTGTCTGGTTTTTGATATTTTGCTTGCTGGGATGCAGTAAGTGTTCTGGTTGGTGTACTTCATATTGCCTGATAGTTAATATTGTGGCATTGTATACACATAGTGCCTTTTCTTTGAGTACATTATGAGAAAAAAAAAATCTCTTAGAAGTTTCAGTGAGCAGTCTGTGGTTTGTCCTCACAGTCCATAGATGGATGAAAATGTCAATGAAGCACTCGTTGAACCCTGGTGTTATGGTCTGTTATTATCCATGAGGGTATTTCCCTCCATTCAGTGCTCCGTAAGAAAAAACACATGTGAAACCAATGACTGATGTCACATAGCACAGGAAAGGGCAAAATTCCCTGTATATGTTTTTTTTTTAATCATCTAAGATAAACAGTTGGCATTTTTATGTTTTTGTCTGACATCTTTAGAAGACAACCCTAGAATAACTCCTTAGTTTGTTCTTACAATATACTAAAAGAACACATACATACATTTTCCTTGTTCTATTCTATTTCCTTTGCCTGGAAATGAAGAAAATTGAGAATGTTAAGTCATAAAAAAGCATTTTCAAAAATCAGAATAAGCTCAAACTACATTAGCCTTGTGACAACTTCACATGTGATGGAGGAAGGAAGGAATATTAGAGTATGCTGCATGTCATTAGTGTTTTGCTGCCAGATGATCTCTGTAGCCTTATATTTTCTCACTTACACAGAAACATCTAGATTATTGCATCATGAGCCAGGAACTGGAAGAGTATGACAGTTGTAAATACTTCCCTGTGGGCCCCATCTGTAGCACCTATCAGAAATTCAGCATGAGAGCTAATCTTTCCTAGGTAAATTTGGTAGTTTCTTAAGTTTCCAAGTTCTATTTGCCATGGCATGTTTTTCTGAAACTTGCGGTGTTGCCATCATAGTTACCTGAAGGGGAAAAAAAAATTGCCTTAGTTTTGTCACCAGGGAAAATTTTAAAATTATTATTTTATAATTTAATTCCAAATAAAAGAAATTCAAATATACTCTTAATGAAACTATAAATACTATATACATAAACAGGTGCTACAAATTGGTTGCAGAAACTAATTTGATGGTGTTGTTCTCTCTCTGATGGAGCAGACCCAGGTAGTAAATCATTATTGGTTGCCTAGTGGGAACATCCTACTGTGAAAATAAACAGCTGTCCACAATAAAGAAATTGTTTACAAGAAATCATTACATGTCAGAAACTTAGCCCCTTGAGAAAGAAGGAAAGGCAAGAAATACTGAGCAGTTGGATGGTTTTTTTTGGGCTGTTTATTTAAAAAAAAATTATAACTTCTTTTTGTAAAGTTTTGTTTGAGACTCTATAAACATGATTTTTTTTTAATTGCTGCTTGATTGTTTCTTGGAAAGAAAATCTGTAACTACTCTTTTCTCAGGAAGGTAAAAAAATGAGTTCTAGAGTGAGAAATGCTCCACATGAATCCAGCCGAGTGCCGGGTTTTCCCCCTTCATACATGCCACACATCGTAGCTGGAGATATTTTTTCTCAGCTCTGTTTTGTGGGGCATGTAACAGCCCTGTTCCCCCTCCTGTCTGCCTTTCAAGAATGTCACTCCCAGTCAGTTCAATGCCACTTGTGTGGCATGTATGAAGGGGGAAAACCCAGCCTTCAGTGCACTACTACAGAACAGGGTCAACAAGAAGTCTTCTATGCAAAGACCAAAACCTTGCTCATATATCTTGACTCCTCTGTTACCCTCTTCTGCATATTTGAAGTGTGGTTAAACTGAGCTGAGGTGACTATCAACAAGGCTTTGAAACAGAATAAACTGGTGGGCAGACAACTGCTATTGTTACCATTGACACCAGTCTGTGTTTCTTATGATGTGTCCTTTGAGTGATCCATCCTTGCAATGCTTCTGCATCTGCAAGACTGCCTGATTTCACTTGCAAGGCTTTCATGTGCTAAGTAGCTCAAGGGCACTTGTGCTAAGCACAGCCACACAGGCTCACAGGGAAATAGTGGCAGAAAGGCAGGAACTGCTGAAGTATGGAGTTTGTGTTCTTTATAGCTTTAGCTGTTTGTCAGAGACAATCATCTGTTTGTTCCTTGCACAAATATGAGTAAATAAATGCACTAAGTGCACTTAGCTGGATTCATGTGGAGCATTTCTCACTCTAGAACTCATTTTTTACCTTCCTATATATGGTGCCTGTACTCCCACATTTCTTGACAGTAGTGTAGTAGTCCCTTGTTTGTTGGCTCCCCAAAGAGAGGGCAGGGATCTCTTAGAGCAACTCTGATTCCTCAGTAACGGAGGTTCATTGATGATTTTCTATCTGTCCATAGAGTAAAAGGAGATGCTGTTTCGTAGTCTGGAGCAAAAGACACAAAGATTTTCAGCTCACTTAAGGTGTTACTCATATCTAGCTTTTGTCCTCACTATGAGATTTTCAGAGTATAGCGAGGCTTTAGAGGTTTCTGCTCTTGCCAAACCCATTTTTGATGAGCTGGGTTTTCATATCACAGAATACTCATTTACATGGTGCGTGTGAACAACATTATAAAGTTAGACACCAGGTCAGGCAGGAAAGAATGTGATAGACTTAAGGCTTTCTGAAATGCTACCAAAATTCTTCCATGTCAGTTACATTATTGTGAGAATTAATTTTCAGTTCTTTTCTAAGGTTGTGTAAAAATAGTTTTGATACATTGTATTAACACACCTTTATTACTTTAGGAAATAAATTACTTCTGATCCAAGCTTTCTGCACACGCTCATGATTCAGGAAAAACTCATCTGGGTTGTAAGACTGCACACCTTTGGGACTGGCAATTTCAATGAGATACTTTTAAAAAAAGTTGGACTTTTCTGTTTCTGTAACAGGGAGGGGTTCACTCTGTCAGGTAACACCTGAGGTTATCTACAGGACATGTCCATTTTGGATGTCTGCCAATCTGCCATCTGAATTTTTGTTTATATTTGCATTAAGTGCTGTATTGGTATTGCTGAAACACTCCAGCCTGACATTTGTTTTGGAAGAATAAATTGTCAGACTGTATTTCATTAGAAACTTTGATTAGAAACCTCATCCAGTTACACAGTGTTTCTGCAGGAAGAATACTGCAGATCTCCTAGAATCACTCGTGCTATGAAAGTATTTGTAAATTTACTTTCCTGAAACTATTCCCCTTTATCCTATTATTATCTCTGTTAATGTAACTGGGTATTTCCTTCCTTTCAATATCTCTGTTACCCTTCCAAGAATTCTTTCAGGTTAGTAGGACTGAGAGAGAGAAGCTTTGTCATGGCTTTCACAGAGGCATTTGTGACTTGTGCAGAGGGAGGAGCTCATGAGTGTACCTGTAGAAGTTGGTCAGGCAAAAATTCTCCAGTTTAAGAGAGCTGTTTTTTCTTATTGATGTTTGGGTTTTTCTGGAGTAGATTTGTCCACAGAGTGGAAGCACATATTGGAGAACCACCACAATCACAAAAAACTTTCTTTCTTCTGTGAAGCCTGCAGGCTGTCACAGACATGATATTTGACAGCATTGTCTTGATGCAGTGCTTCAGGTGTAACAGCACATTTTGGAGCATGGAGCATATCTTTGTAACTCAGAAAGGTGCTCATTAAGTTCACAGGCACTGTAATAACCACCATAACCATACACAGGTGATGGCACTTTACCCCGAATCTGAACTAAGGCATTTCTTTGCTGATACAATTTTAGAGGCCTGAAATAATGTGGAGTTTTTTGCCTTCTGCTAAGTCATTCCAGTGATGGGTACTCTCACAGCTGAGAAGCTATTTCATAGTCCTCTCTACCCTCTGATCTGATTCTTACTAACTTTACATTGATCAAACAGCATAAGGAACATTTAGAGAATGTAAGAATGTTATTTTAAGTCCTTTTAATGGTCCTTCCCAGTGCCATAAAATGGTAAGAGCAAAATATGTCCAAAGAGCAGTTTCCCATACACATGCAGATATGCAAGTATTTTTAGGCCAGCTGTAGGTAATATAGCTGAGATACTGCTGGAAATGAAGTTACTGCAGTGCAGAACTCTATGGAGGATGCAAATTTTACCCAAGAGACTGAGCATATTTTCATGTAATTAGTCCTTGCTGGTCAGTTATGCTAATCAATCACAATGTTAAAGAAAGTTGTCAATGATGGCTGTTAGCATGTTTTAAGTTAGTATATGTTTGTGTAACACATGGATATATGTAAAGCTTGGTCATATGTGTTAGGATTTTCCAGGATGAGCTAGAAGTTGCATTATAAATCTCCCTTTCAAGTTCCCCTGTTATAGTGATAGTATTTGAATTCACTGTCAGTAATTCAAAGTAATGAAAGTAAAATATTCATGCTTGGTTTCCACCTCATTTTGTTTAGATACTGAGAGAATGCTGTATGTTGCCTTAACGTAGAATGAATGTATGGACTGAAAAAATAAGTGTAGATATGCAATATATTCCTTGACAAATATATTTAAATTATATTCAGTTTTATAAGTTTAAATAGTGTTCTGAGTAACCTGTTTTCAAAGTTCTTTTTTACTTTAAAATCCATGAAGTATTTGTAATTTCACATAGATGTTATTTTTATTCACAGATAATGCACCTCAGGTAGCAATTACCGCACCAGGATCTGGTAGCCATAGAAACAGCTCCACAGGCCCAACACCTGACTGCTCTCCTCCATCACCAGACACTGCACTTAAAAACATAGTGAAAGTCATACGTCCTCAGGTAGGTGCTCACCATAAGCATCCTCTTATTTGTTGTATTTCTCCTTTTAATAGCAGGCTGTGTTTGCACGTATATAAGAGGATGTTATGGCTTTACGCATTTGATAGGTCAAAGGCATAAACAGAACACAAAATACTTTGTCTTAAAATTCAATCTTAGTAGCAGAAGATAAAATATTTTACAAATGAGCCCAAATATATAGAGAGCTATCTGTAGATGTTTCATATAGTGCTAATAATTAAGGAAGTCCTTCTGCAGTATTTTGTACTTTTGGATACACTTCTTTTAAGGTTATGTTGTGATTTTATCAGCATTTTTTCCATATTACTTTTTCAGGTTTCCTTTCTTTTCTCTGCATCTTCATTTGCATGAAGTTATAATGTTTCATATGTTTTTTATTTTACTTACCCATGCAATATTTCTTATGAACTTCCATATTGCTAATCCTGTTTGGGAAACAAGATGCATAATGTGTGGAATACTTGAGTGCTCCATATAATTCTTTAAAGAGTGCATCTCTTTAAAACCAAAACTTTAAAGTAAATACATGCTAGAACTTGAATCAGTAATATAGAGTTAATCAGCACAGAGGAGTTTATTTTAGAATTGTGGGATTATGGGTAAACCAGAATAAACCTTGGGATGATCTGTTTCTTTGTTTAAAAAGCCATGACATTAGGTGTGCCAAAGCTAGCTCGGACAACTCCATGCTGAATTGACTAATTGCAAAACTTTTTTAGGGTGAACCAAAAGAACTTCATCTACTAATTTTGGGTTCAAGTGCAGCCATCTGTTCCTTATTCCTAAGCTGGTCTCTGCAGCTGAGCCACTCTGATGCTATTGGATGCAGGCTTTGTACCATGAGTATGTCACTGGCACTTGTTTTACTTGAGGAGCAAGCTGATGGACATGATATTTTCCTAGGACTTGAATAGGCCAGGTTGTTTTGGTACCACACAAGTGACTGTGTCACAGTGTTGGAGGTGAATTTTCCTTTCAGTTCTTACTGGAGTGCACAGTTGAGAAGGTCTTGCAGAATTAAAGGTAATTGCTAGGTGCACTTATCGTTTCTGTCTAGGAGCCATTGGCTTCCTGTGGCTGATGGTGTCACTGTACAAAAATTGGATTGACAGGCTGGTGCAGACCATCCCCTTCTGACACCACCACAGCTCAGTTTCCACATGCTGGTTTAAATCTAGATTGCAGAGAGTCTAAAATTACAGTTTCTTCTATTTTTTATTTTTATAGTTGTTTCTCATTTTGCTTGTTTCTGTATTGTCTCTGTCCCTCCCACCCTACACCAGTCTATAGTACTGAAATGCCTCCTTCCTTCCAAGCTGTTTTTTATAGTAGGTGGCAAACAAACAGAAAGGTAATGAAATATTGTTGAAACAAGCTGTTATGTGATAGCTTGTTGAAAATAGCATTTAAAAAGCTGTTTCCATCATAATATTGCCAACAGATGGACCCAGAACACTTCATGGTGATGTTCTCCTGCTAGTTAACTCTGAATGGATTCAGCAGATTCTGGGGAGCTATTTTCAAATTTAAATTATTCCATTTACTGACTCACAGTGTTCTCATCATTCTGCAGAACAAAAGCTAGCTCTGTGATATATATATATGGTCAGAACTTTACCACATTTCCTAAAATGTCTCTCACATGGCCCTACACATGCATGCTCCCTGTACAGAAAACAACAGCAGAGAGACATAATGTACATTGTAAGACTATGTGCTAATACACGACAAGTTCAATATGCTGTGGCATTCATATCCCGTTATACTTCTCTTTTTTTTGTGTGTTTTATGCACATGTATCCCCCAGTATTCTTTATTTTATTTGTTTTTGCTTTTTATCTAATCACCTTCCCCTAAGACCTCAATTCAAGAATTTAGACAGAGAAGCTGTAGATGTTTGCAATATGCTGTTTGCTAAGCATTAGTGTTCATTCTGCCTGCATATTTAATTCCTTTATTCCATTCAATTACATGGCAAGCTCTTTGAAGGGTAGCACAATGGGATTCTATTCCTGACTGACCTCTCACCATTCATGTAAAACTAATGAATACTGTTACACAATGTATGCAAAATAATTAATTTTCTTTTGGCTGCCAGGGCCTCTTTGCATTTTTCTAGCAAAATAAATTGACTTTTAAGAGATCTAAACCAAGGATCATATAGATTTCCAAAACAGCTGTCACTTCTTTCCCTTTTTCATGGGAAAGTTCCAGCAAAGGCTGAATGGGAAACCCTTCAGCAGCCATAGGCAGGCTTTGGCAGCTTGGATGGAACTGCCAGGGAAGTCTGGCCTTTCAACACATATTTTTATTTGTAGCCTTACTTACCTTTCCTGAAGGGTGGTTCATATACTGGTTTACCAGCAGTGAGGAGAAACACTGTGTTTCTATGCAACCAGGACAAGAGGATACAGTCTTAAGGTGCACAGGGGAAGTTTAGGCTAGATGTAAGGGGGAATTTCTTCACGGAAAGGGTGATTACACACTGAAGTGGATCACACCTAGTGGAATGATCATCCCTGGTGGTGTTTATGTTCAGTGCCACAATGCCACTCACCTCTACTACCTTCAGTCCTGAGGCTGGCATACTTAACAGTATCCCAAGGATGTGTGCTCTTCTATCTGTGCACCTTAGTTATGGCTTGTACCTGTGATCTAGTATTTTGCAAATAAATTCATTCTTTTCAAATTTTCCCATGGTCAATCTCTGAAAGAATAGTTTTTTGAAAAGTTGCATATATGCAGAAAAGAAGTAAACAGAATTTAGCTCAGGTCTGGAAATACTTGATTTTTTTTTTGTTGTTGTTGTTTTTGGTTTGTTTTTGGGGTTGGTTTTTTGGTGGTTTTTTTGGTTTTTTTTTTGTTTTGTTCTGAATGTCCAGATGAGACTTCCTAAGTTTTTAACTCTTGAATTGCTAGTTAATGGAAACTTTGAAAAAGTAATACACTTTCAAATTAAGGACATATGCTGCTGTGTGTATTCACAGCACATGGGATCCAAAATAAGATGGAGAAGGAGAACAAGTAGGTAAGTCTCCAAGCTTTACTTAGTTACATTAGTGCGTAGAGTAAAATATTACTTACCTTGTCAGACTGTAATTTTAGAAAGTGATAGTAAAATGGAGCTTGTTCTGTCACAGTTCCTGTAGCTCTCAGTCTGGATGAAGCCTGAACAAAACTGAACTGCTTGTGATGCTTCATGTATTTTTTGTATTAGCTACTCAATTTAATAAGTTTCTCTTTATTTATTTGTTGAGCTCCATTTGAAAAATATACTATATCCATAGAGGGAGAAAGAGCATCTTTTTCCCTGTAAGAGTGTTTTTTTTTGCTAGTGTTGTTTACCTGTGGGTCTTGGGCCAATTCTCATAAAACTGAATTCTAACTTCTCACCTTTAAATTTAGTTATTAAATGTAGTCCAGCATTTGCATGTTGTCTTCTTGTCTTTTTAAGATATGTTTCAAATTGCTTAATGTAGGTATAGCTTTTGATATCAAAATGTGGATTATTAAAAATTATTAAAATTATTTTAAAGTTACTTTGATTTTATCTATCATGAATTAGTATTTTCCCTATTTTATGTGAATAACCCAATTTCCTAAAAGTGTTGTTTCAATGCTATTAAGAGAGTTTCTGGTAGGAGGACAAAGGAACAAAGAATTTCAGTGTTTCTGACATGATGAAATTTCATAATCTTGTTCTTTCTGATTTTATTGCTAAGATCTGCAATAATCTATTCATCATAATATCTTTTTTTTTCCTTATCAATATGGATGTGCTGTCTTTACAGAAATCAAAATTTTCCCCCATTTACCTTTTTTTAACCTCTGTAAACAAAGTTGCAATTTGATCTATGGCTCCTTATTCACCTGGCTAAGACATCTATGAATATAGTAGCAGCTAATATTTTAAACATTATCAGGCAAAATAAATTGTCTCCTTTCCCTGCAGATACTAACAGAATCCTGCAGGACACGTGTAGCCTCTGATAGACCTATCCCACTTGTTTGGGCTACCAGGTGTATGACTGTTTTTGAATGCACAGTGTGCCTGTCAAACCTGTGTATATGTGGTTTATCAAGGCATAGGGAAAGTCAAGGACCAAGACATTGTCCCTGTGTCAGCCTGGACATGAATGGACAGACCATCTGTAGGAGATGTGTGCTCCAGAGCCTCCCTAGCTGACTTAAAAAGTGATAATAATTTACATTAAATGAAACTGTTTATAATTCTTTTTGCTGGTAGGTGCAGGAATTACTTTGAACACAAACAAACAATCAAACAAAAATTGTCTTAGTGGAAACTCTGGAAAGTCACAGTTCCAGAAAATAAATTTTCAGAGCTAATGGTTCCATAAACAGGATTTTCAAGAGGATTAGTGTAACTGTTTCCCCATGTTGAAACAATGCAATTATTTCTGCCTGATTCTTTCCCCTCCACTGGCACCATGCTGTGGTTTCCTTAGCTGTTCACAAATGAAATGCACGCCTGGTCGCAGTTGGCTTGAGTTGGCACATCCCTTTCTCTGCCAGCGTAGTGAAATCCCTGCTGGAGGTTGCTGCACCAGTACACAACACCATGAGAACTCCGTGTTGCATCTACTGATCTTGTTTTGCAACACACACACAGAAAATCTGTTTTGTTCCATTTTACCACAAAAAGGAGGGCTGGAGAACACTGTTATGCAATAAATTCTCTCCACTCTCTGAATGAGAGCACAGGACAGCAGGGGTGCAAAGACCTTCTTTGTCCTATGAGCTGCTTTCTGTGCTTAGCTCCACTTATAACATGCTCAGCTAGGCAGGGAATAACCAGGAAAATCACTGTGAAGAAGGAATGTGCAGGCACACGGTGCTTCCTGTTCAAGTGCACACTTCTGCTGCTGCTGTGTTTTGGTGCTGACTTTGTGCTGTGTCTGGGCTTAGCACAAGGGGCAGATGGGACTTAAAAAAACCCAAAATTTTGCTGGAAATTATGTTTTTGTCAGGGAGCATATCCAAGGTAAAAGCCACTCCTGTGTGTGTGCTTTTTATGAAGTTCTGGGAGGTGCTGAGCATTCCTCAAACCCTCTAAAATGAAAACGTATTCTACAGTCTGCACATGGGTAGATTTAGTGCTCATCCCTTGTGTCCCTGGTCTGGAGATTCTCCCCAGCTGTCATAGTGTTTCCAATGTTATGTGTATCTCTTAGGGCTGCAGGCACATTAAGGTGGTTGTCAGCAGTCAATGACCTTGATTCTATGTAAATATATTTTAGATTATTCTCTCTGTAACAGGGAATGTCTATACAAATCTACTGCACACAGTTTGATGTCTTCTCATTCTAATGATGTTGAATAAAAATAAAGCTCCTAAATAGCCCTCGAAAAAAAGGAAGCAAAGCAGAGTAAGAGGTGTACTGTCAATGCCATTAAGATGTGGTTAGCAATTTATCTATGCATGACTGAAAATAGGATGGTCATTATGAAATTATTTTATTCTGGAATATTGAGTACCAAATACAAAAAAAGGTTATGGTTTGAATTGTCTCAGAGGCCTGATTCCTACACACCCCTCTCCCCCAGCACACAACTGCCCACATCCACCTATTTTACCACAGCATTCATGGGCAGATGTGTAACAGCTCCAAAGGAGAATATTTGGAAAAATAATTCCTTGGAGCATAATGGATACTCTGTGACTACTTAGTAACAACATTAAACAAAATATTATTTAAGAGATGCACTATAAGCGATCTCCTTTGACAAGTAACTATAAAACATAATTCTATTTCTATATTTTAATTAGGTCTAATAAGAAAATATAAACACATCTACCCAGTACATGGTACTAATGAAAACAGCAAACAGTGCTTGTAAGTGCATTTAATTGCAGTTCAACAGGATACTAAAACACAAATATAAATTAAAGCAGAATAACACTCTATTGTGAAGAGTGTTAAGTTTTAAAATGTCACTTGTACATGCATATATCTTTCTTTGTTGAAGCTGGTTTCTTACCTGGAGAGATTTTCTAGGTAGTGTTTCCTGATTCAGTATAAATACAAATCATGCAGAAATATAAAACATTTTTCCTATATGAACATGTAACAGACAGGTGAGACACTATTTTTAAAAGTAGCTCAGATACTGAAAGGAAAATCTATGGCATTAAAATGATCTTTAGCTCTGCAGAGTTGTCATCTACACTGTTGAATTATGGACACAGTCCCGTGTATAATTTTTGTAGTGTACAATTTTCTTTCTCCAAACATATCCACTGACAGGCCTGATTTGTGATTTGAAAAGACCAAGCACCATTCCTGGTAGATAATTCTGCCTTGAAGACCCTTCTCTGACACCTAATGAAGTTTAATTGTAGGGGTGTGAACAAATCTGCTCCAGTTGCCCTGCCCCAGTACATAAAACGCTTGGAAACAGTAATGCGTTCAGAATTTGGAAGATTAAAGCCTTGCATATTGGGCCTTAATGGATTTCTTACATTATTTTCTTAGCATTTTCATTTGTTTCTGTTAGTATAGAGGAGTTTTGAGCACCTTAGTTATGCAGTAACCCTTTATCATCATCTGGTAGTACATTTTCACACATCCATGCTGTCTGTAGTGTGCAGCTTAAAAAAAGTAGCCATCACTCTGGCCCCTCAAAAATTATGATATAAAAATATCATGATACAAGCAATTTTCATGATCTGCAGGTGAAAAGGGGGAGGTTACTAGCAGCTGGAAGCTGAGCTTTTTCGAAGAAAATGGTCTTACATCCATTTTCCAACTGTTTCAGTGAAAATAACAGTATTTTAATTTTTGAAAGATAGAAAATTTTTATCTGAGGAATGAGATATTCCTCTTATTTATCAAATTTATCTCTTGCTATTTGGACCTCATTTCAAGCAATGTTTTCCCAGGATAGGTATAATAGTATATCTTCAAAATCTGGTCACATCTATCGAGGAGGGAAACCGCTCCAAAGGTGTTGCTGTTTTTGGCCTTCAGGATTGCAGCTCCTCAGAACCCACAGCTGCAATATGGTTGCAACTAAAATAAAAGGATAAGGCAAGGAAAATAGAAACTGGAGGGAGATCAAGTTTTTCTCTAATTTGTTTCCTGTGCGATTTGTCATCTGAAATAAGACCACAGGTAGAAAGGGCAGCAACCCTCTGACCTTTAATTACATACTCCAGTGGGGGGCAGTCAGGGCAGAGCTAGGATAATGGGCATGGAGAAGAGCAGAAAGCTGTGTCTGTCTGGACCCCAGAGTCACACAGCACAGCTTCCTAACCACAGGCTACACTAAAGAGCGGAGTCTGTGTCATGAGTATGGTACTGACAGGGAAGTGGTCCAAGTATTCTGAGGGTCTTTCTCTAAATTAATAATCAATCAAATAGAAATTGCTCGGACTTTGAGGCTATCATGTCATTAAAATCAATTTGGTTTCAGAATTCATTATATTTTTAGTATCATAAAAGATCTACAGCTAAAAAACAGTGAAAGCATTTTTCTTTAATTTTTTTTTTTAAGTCTCATGGTTCTGCAAGCTGCCTGTTGTGTCTGCTTGGGATATATTAGGTGCCAGCCTCTGTGTATTTTTTGCTTTCTGCTCTTAATTAAAATATTGACAAGTAAAATCAAGAATGTCAAGATGCTGAAACTGCCTATATTTTATTTTTAATTGTTGTCAGACTATAAGATAAAGTTTTGTGAAATGAAAAAAGAGAAAATTATATTACTGTGTTAAAAAGAAAATATATCTTCAACATGGTATTTTGAAGCTTGACAGAATAATTGATTCTGTAGCATAGTAATAATTCAGTACACTGAATTAGTCTTGCACTTCTAGGTGACATAGATAAATCAAATGCAGAATCATTGTAATCTCCAGTTTTCCCAATTTCAAGGCTACTTGATCACCTTAGCTCAGATCCTATAAATTAATTCTTGACAGCAGCATTGACTGATGAGAATGTATCAAAACTGATGATTTCTGCAAATCAGATTTGAGACAGGAGAAAGCAAAGAAGCCTGTCCTGTCCTGTATTTTACTGACAAAATTTTGAATGTTTTGGGCTTTTATGTACATGAGCAAAAGGGACAAAGCTAGAAACAGTGATGGTATGCTGGAATGATGAGGCAAAAGACAGAAACCATAAAAGTCATGTGAAAGTTCTATTTGGAAGGGAGGACAGAGGTTGAAATTGAATGCATTCAAGGACAATGAGCTGGATGTAAGGACTGCAAAGTTAGTGTGAGATGGGACCATGAGGGAGTTTGTTTGAGAGACCTTGATGACAAAACCACAGAGAAAACAGAAAAGCAAATTTTGGAACAAATAAAACTGGAATCAACTGGATACTGTGCAGGTCTTTTTAGAGTAACATAAGTAGCTTTGGAAGGAATGTAACAATAGGTAGGAGAAAACAAAAGAAGAGAGGTGCCCAGAGAAGTTGCAAAACCCTGGGAGTGTTCAGGGTCAGATTGGATGGGGGTCTGAGCAACTGGGTCTAGCTGAAGATGTCCCAGCTTATTCCAGAGGGTTTGGATCTAATGATCTTTAGAAATTCCTATCAACTCAAACCATTGTATGATTCTATGAAAGGGAAAATGAGTGTATAGAATGAGATTTTAGAAGGAATCTGGAGAAAGGAAAATTTCTGAAGGAGTGAGTTGATCAGAGAATTGAAAGAGTTGAATCATCTGGGCAGGTATCAAAATGAGGGATTTAAGTGGCCTCATAAGTACATTTACATAGTGCTAAATATGTGAGATGAGCCTGGGGGAAGGGGCTGCAGCCTCTTGCTTTCTTTGGTAAGTCTGTGTTTTATGAGCTAACTAGAATATGAAAATGTAGATGCAGTTGTCTCTCCTATCATACATTTTCTGCATGATATATTGCAACTGAAGCCAGTTTAGGGCAGCTGGAATTTGTCAGGTTTTGCCATGTGCAGAACTTCATTAGGCTCATTGCTTCTCAGTGTTTTAACAAACCACGTATCTGTCCCTTGGGAAAGATCTATACCCTTGCTCAGCATCTGTAAAATGGAGCAACTAGCTCTGCCATAGTAGTGAGTGTTGAGAGAATTATTTTTTTTAAGACTATGATAGTGCTATGTATAGAAACCCCAAAGGTAAAAGAAGGTGAAGTCAGAAGCTTGTATTGCAGAGTATACTTCAAAGCTGAAGAAATATTTTGGTCTTAAATTGAGGAAGGAGTTTTGCCCTACTGCCTCTGGTAAATGTTTTAAGAAATATTTTAGTGATCCCTTGCCTGCTCATAGTGTTACATGCCAATCATGGTAGCATTACAGAATTTGCATGCAAGTTCCATTAATGGAGGAGTTAAGTCCTTGCTTGACTTTTTAATAAAAATGCAATTCAGTGTGTGTATTTTGATGCTTTCCTGTTTTTGCAGTTTCAAAGGGGTATCTTTCATTGATATATGTTCACTACAGACTGAACATGAAAATATTTTTATTATACCTGATTTAACAGTTACTTAAATCTTATTATTGCAGTATCTTTAAAGATTTGTACTGACATTTTTTTCTTATGCATTGAAAAGATTTATTCACATTATTTATTAGCCTGATTTGATATGCTATTTTAGGATGGTGTGCGGTTTTCTAAGTTGGTATTATGACAATTGAAATAGTATTTGTGAAGAAATACCTTAAAAGTAAATATTGGTCATGAAATAGATTGACACATAACAAGTAGATAAACATATGAATGTAATGAATAAAAATCTACTTAAGGACAAATCTGCTATGTAGTATATGCAATGTAGTGTGCTTATTGGGGTGAAGTGAAGCCATAAGTATGCCAGAATTTCACAAAGGTTGTCTAAGACCCTTGACCCTAAGATCAATGTCCAGACCTTTGGAGTAGTAAAAGGAAGGCATGTAATGACAAAGCTGGCTTTGAAGAATGAAGGAAGGATTATCCCTTTGGGACAGAGTTTTGTGTTTGTGTTTCAAAAGTCTTAAAACTTGACCCCTAACTGAGTTTTGGTGTTCAATATAGTAAATAATCTTAGGATTTTTCAGAAACTATCTCAAGAGTTCCTGGTAAATGTAGTTAAACAGGGCTTTGGCAGGTGCAATCAGCAAACCAAGGTTACTTCCAGTAAGACTGGAAATTGACATCAAATTCTAAGAAAAGATTCCTATAGCTTGTCTAAATGTGAGTTGGATGGGAGATTAAATCTGGGACTGGAACACCTCTGCTTTCATTTCTGTATATAAGAATCTCTGTCTGATTTAGAGACCTAATCTCCCATCATGCTCAGGACAGAAGCAGGATTCAATTCAGTTATCTAAAAATAGGAATCTAATGTCATTTGAGGTGCTATAGAGGTGTATTTGAAATGCACATGGAGAGACTGTCAAGTATTTTACAGGGCATATATGGGGGAGACCTGCACTCTTCTGAATGGCAGCTGGAGGCCAGGTGGGATGCCCTAAGGAATCTGCAGTGATGGTAGATACCTGCATTAAGGCAAGGGAATCAATACCAAGGGGACTGGAGTGAGGGTGACTGAGCTGTTCTCTGAACTGTTGATGGTGTTGACTAGATTGTGATTTTATTGACTAGATCTCAACTGACTGATCTGGGAACTTAAATACCTAGGGTACATGTAAATACCTATGCTGTAAATTTGATTGATGAAATTGGAAATGGAATTTAATCCTAACTGTAGAAAAAACCTTGATTAATTTCTACTGGGTTTTTTGTTATTTTGTTTTTTGTGCAAATAGCATTTTAGAGAGATAAAGACAGATAGACTCAGCAGAAACTGGTTTACTAAGCATCTCAAATCATGTATTAATGAACAACTAGTGTATTTTAACACCATAACATTTTACAGGACACAGCAAAAGTACAAAAAATTCCTCTAGTTCCTCTAGTTTCTTAGTTAGCTACAAAGGCTTAGATGCTGGATTTCTGACTAATTATGTAGAAAAATGATTGGTACATGTTGATGGATGGACCTTGTTAACTCCAAATATATTGCAGCAGTGTTATGCTGTACAGTACTAGAGGCTGAGAGAGGTTCTCTGCAGAAGCCTTAGATTGGAAAGGCATATTAAACTGAGATATGGTTCTCTGAATCAGTAATAATGATGCCCAAGTCCAGAATAAGGTAGTGAAACCACCTTGGTATTGACCACTAATGGTGTTTCAGATGCTGCTATTCTGCCTCTAAGAAAGGGGCACACAGACAGAACAGTGGCTGGAGGGCTGACGAGACAAAGGCCAGGGCAGTTGCCTTTGGCGCTGCTTTGTGAGACAAAGATGGACCATTCCAGCTGCCCATTTAGGCAGGAACTGTCTCAGCTTAAAAATAACCATATACCTTACCTCATGTTAAGTGTCCCCTTTTCAGCACAGGAGTTCAAGTCCTGCAAATCTGCAAAGACACCATTACTTGGGAAGGGGCCAGAAACTTCTAAATGACCAGAGATCATTTTCAGTTTTAGAAATAATTAGGTCATTCATTAATCTGTTGTCTAGCAAAAATGTGCCATTTAGATTTAGTTAATACAGATAAATGTTTTTGGTCTGATCTGAGAATTATTTTGGCTCAGATCCCCAACAATGACTTCCAATCACACTGTTTAATGTTGGAGTCTATCCCTGTTCATTTAACTCTTCCATTAAATAACTAGACCTAGGAGTCAGTCTTTCAAAGCAGAAACTGGTTTTAATTATTAAAGAAAGTTCACTTAGTAGACCATAGATGAGTTCCAGATGATTACCAAGATTTCCCTTTTTTCTCAGTTTTTACATGACACAGTTAATTCACGTGATGCCTAACACAACTTGAATAAATAACCAACATTATACAGACCTAATTCTATTGAATTTTTCTGTCTGACATTCCAATATGAAGGGTGAATTTTTAGTGAAAACAGCCTGGTTTGGTATTTATAACACAAGTGTTGCAGGACATGTAACCTAAAAATTAAATTGATTGAAAACTAATTTGAAAATTACTCCACTGGGATAGATTGATAGACTCAACAGGTAGTTTTAAGTAAGGGATAGTGAATAACTTGTGGTCCAAGGAGGATCTTATTGCTCCCAAAGGTAATAATTAGCTCTTGACACTAGTAAGGAACAAATATTCTGATGTGCTAAGCCTGACATACTAGAACAAGAAGAGGTGGAGAATCTTTTACTTTCTTTTTCTTATTTTTGTCTGGGTTTGGTTATCCAAGGCAGAATTTCCTGAGATGGTGTTCTCTATTGTGAAATGCATAGACAGCTATAAATGTGGATGCAGGCCCCCCTCTGTTTTGGAGATGTTTAATGTTTCAGGTCATTGATCTTGAAACAGGAAGGAGCGTGGTGGAGTTAGAGTATTGTGGGTTTAGAACCAAATGAGTGCTGCAGCAGCCTATTTAGCATGGCATTGCAAGCCAGCAGTGGTCTGTGGCTTAAAAGCCGTGATATTGACCACTTACTTTATGCCTGCACTAGTACATAGTGCAGTGAAATGGGAACAAGTCCATGTAGTGAAAAAGTTGTTGCTGACCTGATGAACTCATTATATAGATTTAATTTCTACATCTGATGGTGTAGATCCACCCAAAATAAATTAGTTTCTCATGCTTTAAAACTGCTCTGCAATCCAAAGCACAACCATTAAATGGACCCTTGAGGTTTCCTTTGAAAGTAAATATTTAAAGTAGTACCAAGTTGTTTAATTGTTCCATGAAAACTCACGCACAAAGTTTGATTTTCATGTATGTTTTTTAAGCTGACACTTTTCCCTTAAGCTTCCAGACATTTCAGTCATTGAATATTTGAGGCATATTCATAAATGGAATAAACAGCAGAGGGTGGCTTTCGAGTGATGGGCACTTGGTATTATTTAGTAAACTTCATTATACAGGCATCAGCAGTCTAATTGTTTTGCAAGATGTACCCAGCAATGCAGCTGGTGAAGAGCTCCCTTTCTTATCAAAAGATGATTGAAATTATTATATGCAAGGCTGTAAAGGCCTATTTTATGTTGAATTAAATTGATTAGAATGAAGACATGCTTTTTTCTAATAAAAATTAATCCAGATTTTAGAAGGAAAATATCTCTACACACTATAGCTTGTCATATGAAATGATTTTTACTACTATGACCTTTGAGCCAAATAGAATCAGTAAAACCAGAGAAAAGTTTATTAAATGCCAAGTGATGAAAACTATATAAAAAGTCTGTATTTTTTATGCCAAATGAAAATTTTTATTTTTCTTGTAGCCAAAGCAACGTACATCCATAGTATCTTCTCTGGAATTTCACCGAATGAATCACGGCCACAATTATTTTGAAATCAACCCTTCCATTGGCTGTGCAAGTTTTGTTTCTACTCCTGCAATCAGTCCAGCTAATTATTCCTTTGGATCTCTGGAATACAGTCTTGAAGAGAAAGAACTTACAGGTATAGAAAAAAAAGCTTACTTTTTCTGTCAAAAAAAGCTTTATAAAACTTTAGGTTTTTGGATTTAAGTAGTAATTGCTGTTGTCTTTGGTAGTAAAATACATTTATCATAAATACACAGAATTATTCCTAATTTTTTTTCTTACTACTCTACAATGAGTTCTGATATTTTATGACCAGTATTATGAGACATACTTTTGTTCTGAACATTATTTTTTTTAATAAAACACCCTTTAATTTCCAGATTTGCCTAGAATTTAGGTATTGTAGTTTTTGAAACCATGGTGATTCATACATCTACTTTCATCATTGTGTGGTCAATATACTCCAATAAGAATTTGAAGTTGAAAGAATGTAATTAGATATCATTATGTACCCACCAATAAAGATGAGGAAGAGATTTCTAAGAAGCCTGTGATTGTTTCTTCAACAGTGATGGGATTCATTAAAGTAAAACTTCAATGTATTTGCTCTGATGATAAGAATTGAATGAAGTGATGGAATGGGGAAGGTTTTATCTGTAAACAGAGATTTACACAATGAAAATGCTTTAAAAAGGACTAAAGTATTTCCTTTTTCACAGATCAAAGCTTCAAGAATAGGAAATTGTCAGTAAACCAAGCATGTACCTTTGTCCGTTCAAATGCCGTATAAAAGTTGCTTTATTTAGGCTAAATTTGTGGCAGAAGTGTATAATATTTAGGAAAGCTGATGTTATGAAACAAATGTCTTTGATAGCTAGTTTATGGGATCTGCATATCAAGTTTAAAAGGGTATTGTATTTAAAATATAAATAGGAGTAGATTACTGTAAAATAAAAATAATAAAAATTGAAATTCAGTGCGAACTTAATTGGTTTTTGTAGTATTGGTCTTGAATGAGATGAATCCTCTTCATTCCTAGTTGGTAGAGATTGAAAAAAATAATTTCATAGCTAGATCAATAGAAAACTATATGTTTAGGGAACTATTGTGAAATAAGAGTGAGAAATCCTATCTTCTTTGATGAAGAGAGAGGCAAAATGATAAGAGATTATTCAAATTGTTTTTTTTAAATTTAATATAAACAAAGATAGTGTTTGTCATCTTTGAAACTAAAATAAGATGCTTATATCAAGTATATAGCAAATATTTTCAAATATAACTGGAAACAATTTGAATGGTGTCTTTTATTCCTAGGTCTGGGGGCATTTGATTTCTCTAATGTTTTGGGTGTTTTCTGTTGTTACTAGTTTTTTTCTATGGTAAATTATCCCCAGCAATCACAATTTTATTCTGGGTAGTTGAATGATACTAAATATTTCTTGATGTTTAAAAGCAAAGATAAGAAAACAGAAAGAACATCCACTGACTTTAGATAATTAACTTTTCCAGATTTCTGCTGTTGTATAATTTTGTTTAAATTCTTCATCATATCTGGATTCACTTGACTCTTACCTTCTTTGGTTAAATCTACACTCAATAACTTGTAATTAATGCATTTAATTTTATCTGAGATTGGGACTATAAGGTCATGCTTCTTAGAATTTTATGCTTCTAATTTGGGGATGATTTGACTTATGGATTGAGTTAAAGCTGAATTTCCTTTTATCTCTGCTCAGAAAGCTAAGAAAAAATAACAGGCAAAATGACTAAAGTTCAGGGTATCTTTGACAAGCTTTTCAATAGTACATTTTACCATCAGTAATCCTTAATTTACCATTAGTAAATGAGATAATTACAGTAAAATTATAATTACGCCCTCCATTTTCAGCTTGTATCCTAGAATTATTTAAGTAATATACAGATCCTATATTAGATACAATATTACCCTGAATGAAAAAACTCATATTTTATTTTGATCATTTAATTTGTTTGACTCCTTACTGGTAGATGATACATGGTAACTCTGCAAGAGACAAGGAATACTAATGTGGAAAAAGAATAACAAAATCTGGAAGGAACACATCAAAATTGTCTCTCTTGGAAAAGTTTTTAAGGCTTATCTCCTATCTAAAATTTTAAAAGCTGAACAATAATGGTCAGCAAGAACCAGTGTTCTATTAGCTCACTGTTGTTTCACTGAAAGGTCCCTTGTTTCTTTTCAAGTTCAACAGTGACAACAAATACAAATCATCATATGACCTAACTATAACCTTCTGAAAATTCGTGGAAAGTCTGAATCTTAAATAATGGTTAGTTTAATTGAAGATTTTTGTGCATTTAAGTGAAACAATTTAAATGCTTTTTACAGGATTTCTAAATCAGAAACTTCCATCTAAATAAGGCGTAAGTATTTCCTACTCAATTACAGTGCTTTTTTATGTTTTCTTAATGACATTCGCAATGATTCATTATAATTCAGATAAAAGTGAGAGATGAATACAGCCAAAAAATTATTCTAAAATCTTCATAATTTTACCTTTACCTCAGGTAGTCTAGGCTACTTTTGGTAGTCTGCTACCAAAGAATAATCAGCCTGTTGTTGATGGTTCCTTTTTATGTTTGGGGATTACAGTTTTGCTCTTGGTGTTTGCTAATTCCCTACATCACCTGAAACAGGGGTCCCGATTTTTAAGAAGTGTATTTTTATCAAATAGAAAAACACTGAACTCTTACACAGATATATTTAATATCTGAGACATATTATTTGAATGACAGTACATGACAACATTTCTGATTAATTATCCAGAGAACAGGCCACGTACAATGCTAAATATGTGCTTCAGCTTTGACATCAGATAGCCTTGTAGAGTTAAACAAACCAGGTATGTTGTATGCATGGATGGCAGCAGATATCTTAAAATCAGGTTGCCTGATGTAAGAATAAAGGTTCTGTCCTTTGTTTTGAACTTTAACTGGTGGAAGAACCTGCAACAAGTTGGCAACGTTTCTCTCTTTCCAGTATGTGTAGGGCAGAGTATGTGAATGCATCATTGGCATGACCTCTTTTCAGGGCTTTCTCTGGTGCTAGATTATTGACATCAGAGAAGCATTCTCAAATTCCAAGTGAATGGTCATGCTTTCATAGCATTGCATTTCACCTCAAGCTGGAGGCCAGTGCATCCCCGTAATATCAGCCACTACACATAGTAGTATAGGAAGTTACTGAACTAAAAGTGAGACCACTTCATTGCACAGGGAAGTCATTTCTGTAGGTAACTCTGTCCCAGAAAGATGCCTGTAATTTTCTTCATCATCTGAATACATGTTTAGTAGGTGTTCTGTAAGATAACATACATGAAAAATTAAATACCTGGTAATCAGGTGATTGTTGTTTGTGAGATGTTCCTCATGTTACTTTGATCATGAACTAAGACCACAGACATGCAAGATAATTCACTGTGGGAGAGGGCAGCCTGGACTTTCAGGGAAATGCCTACCTAAGAGATCTCTGCTTTGTTTTCTATATCCCTCAAGTTCTCTTGAAACTGTAAATCTTAAATATTGAAGACAACAAAATTGTGGCCTTTTGGTAACAGCAGCTTGGCACAATCAACACTTGCAGCTGAAACTGTTGGTCTGGATGATTTTCATTTTTACTTGATCAGTGCAAATAATGGAACTTTCTCCAACCCATATAATTTCATTTTGTCTTCTTGCCCCGAGTATAATTGGGCCATAAAATTAAAAAGACAGTTCTGCACAGGTTATTGTTCTGTTTTAGCTCACAAAATAGGTCTGTACTCAGATTCATGTATGCAGCAAAAACACCAGCAAATGTGTGAAGGTAATCTCATTACAATCTTTATTTTCAACACATGAAAATATGTACATTTTCAATAAGTTCAGTATGCCATTAATTGTAAACAAGGATACATTTTTTTCTCTCATCTTGGTGTGGCACTGAGAAGTATTTACTGAGTTCATCTCTTACTTAGAAATACTGTCTCCAGTGGACCTTAAAGTAGCTGTAACTGCTTTTATATGCCATGTTCTCTGACTGTGAGAGACATTTAATACATCTAAGGCTACATTTTTCCTTAAAACAACCTGGAATAAACAATTCAAGAATTTAATCTTTAATGTGTAGACTATAATTTTTTTCCTTTTACTTTTGAAAAAGTTATATTTGAGTCACACCTTCGATTCCTTCTATAAGCGTCTTCAGATCTTTCTTTATGGTACATATCTGATTAAATGGTTCTGTCTCACAAGTCCTATTTCAGAAGCAAAAGCAGCCCTAAAAGCATAAAATTGGAGTTTTGTCTTTTTCTTTTGAGACAATCAAGAAATACAACCAATTAGAATTAGAAACTTCTTTCAGAGATCAGGCCTAAAATTCTTGGCTATGTTGCATTCCTTTATACAGTCAGAATTTATTCTGGTACAGGAACATTTCTTTATGTGACAATAGCAAAAGCTGCTCTTCAAAGTAGGTCATGTATTTGTCAACATTACTTTCTCATTCAATTATCTCATGTATTAAGGCTTGATATGAAAAGATCAAACTCTGATGTCTATGTAGACTCTTCAAGCCTTGTTTCTTCAATTTTAAAAGGTTTTGGAACCTTTGGAACTAGAAGTGAAATACAATATGAAGGGAATACAAAGAAGAAGAAAGTAACTTATATTGCCAGAGCATTTTTTGGGTGTGCTGTATACAAGTTCATGGTATACTGTCTTTGTTAACAAAACCTCACTAATTAGCAAAAGAACACATAGCTTTCAAGTGACAGAAAAAAGGGAGAATATTGGCTTGTAATGAAATAAGAATAATCAAGAAATTTTGGTAGATAAGCTTTCCAACGTCCTTTATCCAGACACCTGTACATCCAGTGAGGTAACTGAAAAAACTTGTATTACCAGTCTGTACCAACTTGATTGAAAACTTTTCCAGATGAAATGGCTTGGAAGGTCAAATTCAGGCCTCTTTTCTCTGGTTTTTAATTTTCTTCATGATCTTCTTTATTACAATGCAACAAATTCTGCTAAGGCATCTTCAAAACAGGTTAATTTGAACCTTTTCATCTGCAAAGATTATCTGTTTTTCCCTATAATTTATGCTACATTCAACTGAATGCAATTAGTAAGACACAGTAGAGCATGCTCAGTACTGTCTCCTTCAGTTTATTTTTTGTTCTAATTAACTTGTTCAGCAGATGTTGCATGTTGAGGTCTCCTTATGTTGCCCTTCTTTTTGCTGCTTCTAATTTCAGCCTTTGCACAGTTATCCAAGGCAAGACACTGTCCCACAGGGACAGAGAAGTGTAGGGTTGATTAATATTATAAACTTCTTTTGGTTAACTAGTACTGTCTTTGCACAATCTAGTTTCAAAGCAATGTATTTCATGCAGCTCACTGTAATTATATCTCAGTGTTACAAATATGTCAACACACCCAAAAATCTAGCGGCAGAAAAGTCTTCTGAGGCAATACCTGGAAAGTTGTGGATGAAACCAATTCCTGTTGTTCCAATCAAAAACAGTATACCTTTTTCCAAGATATTGGTTTGTGCTAGTACTTTCATGAAACATTAGATACAATATGCTCCTGAATCTCATGCCACCTGAATTTAAAGGTAATCTCCTTGGAATTAACTGTGTTATTCCAACTTAAACTTCATGACAGCCCTTGCCTCTGCAATGTTGTCATTCAGTCTTTTCTGAGGCTTAAAGGAACTATCCAGACTAAACCCACTTAGCTGTTCGTGTGAACCTGTTCTCCAAACATGCTGTCTCATATGTCACTCACTATGTGGACATTGTGATTGCTAACAAATTGTAAAATTAATATGAAAATAAACCCATTTTTAGCAGGCATATTGAGGGAGTAAAACTGCAGATGGGTCTTGAATCTCTGTTGTCAGATATAGCCCTGGATGTGTTAATCAAACAAGGAATGACATGAACAGCTTATCTCTTTTCAAATCAAATTCTGAACCATCTGACCACATGTGGAAAGGCATGTGTTGAACCATGTGCCTGCCTATCTTTTATTCAAATGGCTATTCTTCACAGGATTTGCTCTTTTCACTCACATTATTTGCTTACTCTGAATAAAGGCCGGTAGTTATTGTTGACAATACAGTATTACATTAGAATACTTAGGGTATTTTGATAATTTTGAAAGCCCGTATTCTTAAGCTTTTGTCTGGCAAGGAGGAAGGTAGGAAGTAGAGCAATGCTGTGATAATGATGGAGATGAAAATTTCAGAGACTGTCCTAAAAGTGGGGAAAATTTTCCTCAGGATCCTTAGGAGCACTGTGTGTGTCACACTGCTGCCAGGTCCAGGAGTTGGCTATTTTTCTGAATCCTTTTTTGCCTCTGAAGTAAGCATAATGGAAAGCTTACTGCAATGTATGCATGTTTGTATACATGTCTATCTGCAACTATTAAAATCGTTTATACTTAATTGCATACATCTCCTTCCTTGAGAGGTGTCATCACAGATAAGTGCTTCATCACACCATAAAATGATTCCCCGAAGGAGCAACAGATACTATCATATTAAGTCAATAAGGACTGTCTAAGGACCTTCTTTTGAGGAATTTTATTTTGAGGTTATGAGTGCCATTGTTAGAAGGAATATAATTTAAAATGTTATTTATCTACATTTAATGTAGTTTTTTCCAGGTGTAATAACTATCCTGACATGTAAGGTCAAATGAAAAAATATTTTCTGTAATGTGTAATTTACAATTCTTAGCCATCTCTAGAAGCAGAGTAACTATAGAAAATACTCATATTTATCTGATTGTCATCTTAGTCAGCTCTTTGCTTTGCTATTTTGTTTTTGGGGTTTTTTGGGGTTTTTTTTTGTTTTTTTTGGTTTTTTTTGTACTGAGCCAGAAGTAAAATAACTCTTTAACTTGTAGTAAGACCATTTGCAGTAACTTGTAGTAAGACCATTTGCAGAGACAGACTATTTTAGTCTTTAGGCTGTCACCATACTTTGTATTGTTCCCTTATCTTTTCATTGGACATTTTGTAAATGAGATTGACCAAACTGTGGAGGAATGCTCTTGAAAACTTCTTCACTTCATCAGTCAGAATTGCCATTGCAAGATGAAGGCAATGAGCATTTGATGTCTCAGTCTTCAATTCCTTATAATATTGTTTGTTTTGTTTGTAGCTTTCTTTTACCGTGTAAATGCACTTAAACTGATTGTAACATTATTTAGAATATTCTATCTTACATTTCAATCTATTTTTCTTTTCCTGTGTCATGTCCTCTCATTCATATTTAATTGCTTTTCTGCTTCTTCTCCTTTGTATCTTTTAGAAAGCTTTCTACTCAACAGATGTATTTCCAAGCCATATGTGAGATGATTAGAACTGAAAGAAATAGCATAAATCTGCCTCTTTTTTTGTAGAAATTTTAGTCCTCTGGGTATAATTAGTGATGTCCAGTTTTAAGAAAAACAAAAAGCTCTCTGTATAATATACTAGTCAGTAACAAAAAAAAAATGTTTTCTCCTAAGGCCATTCTGAAATTAAAGACAATTCTTGTTTCTGTGTCTTGCACGCAACTCACTAAATTTCTTTCTTTGTTTCTGTTCCTTGCTGGCCCATCGAAATGTTAGTATCATTTGATGTTGCAATCCTCCCTCTTTATGTAGTTCCAAGCTGTATATAAAAATGGGGGTGGGAAAACAAGCCTTCTTTACCTTTGGTGAATATCCAAAAACTAGGTTAGAGTCAGTCTTCCTCATTAGTGAATTAATTATGTATTTTATAAACAGCTCTAGCTGAACAATGTAAACATGACAAATATCAGAGTGCATTGCTGATGATAGCGTTCTTGTGGAAAATTAAACTTTGATGCCATTTAGTGAAAGACCAAAACTGAACACTAGTCTCCCTCATTCTGGAATAGCCACTGTCATTTTTCCTAAAATGGATATGATGCTATGAGTTTCAGAATTTTGATTCCAGCCTTGAAAACCCTTTTTTCAGCAGGATTTGGCCAATAAATCTGAGACAATTCCATGAATTTAAGAATGACTGAGTAGATCTTACTGTGAAACAAGATTAAATATTTGCATCTGGTTCTTGCTATATTGAGTAACTTCTATACAGTGGCTAGCTTGATTTGTAATTTGAAATTTAAAAAATAATGGCAGGTTTAAAAAAATTTAAAATACTCCATGCTTTCAGGAGCATTTCTACCTTTTGGTAGAAATGATTGATTGTACAAATTCAGTGTATAATAAAACTTAAACTCTCAAAATTTCTCTGAAAATCCACAGAAACACTATATCTAACACCTAATTTAGCACTTGATTATACAAGTTATGTATATGAATTTTCAGTTGTATTTATAATTGTAATGTAGCTCTAACAGTAAAGTTGAATAAATAGAAAGGACTTTTTTTTTTTTACATTTCTAATTTTTACATAGTGAGAGATTAACTATCTTCTTAGAGCTATGCAGAGGGTTCACTGGGAGCTTGGACTTGCTCATTTGAAGAAGAAAAATTTGAAGAAGGTGCACATGGCCATGTCTGGGGAATATACAAAGCTGTACTCTGAAAATATGTCAGAACTGTCAGATACCCAAACAAATAAGTTCTCATAAATTTTGCAAAAACAGGAGAACAGATAATAATGTGATTGGTCTGAATAAGAGTAAAGTTTCAACTACCCTGTGCCCTATTTGACTGATTATGAGTGCCTTTGGGAAATGCATAATTGCAAAACAGTGGCCTAGTGACACCTCTTCAGAGTGTTACAGCCTTTGAATATTTGCAGCCCAAGGTCCTCCTAAGCCCAAGCACCTCCTGGTTGCTTCCTGTGTAATATGTAACCTTACTAGATGTATGTTCTATGAATGGATCCATTCTCCATGCTAGCCATATGCAGATTTTGTTCCCACAAGGAATTCTGCAATGAGTTACACACTTAACTAAATATCTAATCACCATGAAGGAGTTCCATCTTTTGTTTCAATAATAATATAAGAACTCAGAAGAATAAAAAGTGCGTTCACTGTTTTTATTCTAGAGCTTTCATTTGTGTCACTTGCACCCAGCAAATCTGATGCCAGATTTCTGCATTTCAACAGCACTATTCATAAGATTAAGATTTTCAATTCCTGAGACAGAATAATTTTCTAATCACAGAATATTCTGAGCTAGAAGGGACCACAAAAATCATAAACTCCAACTCTTAAGTGCATGGCCCATGTAGGGATTTGAAGCCACAACCTTGGTGTTATTAGCAGCATGCTCTGACCAGCTGAGCTAATCTCTTGGCTTTTTTTTTCCTAGTTATGCATATTTTTCTTATATCAAAGAAAGACCTTTTTAAAATCATTTAGAAGGAAATATGTATTTTCGCTTTTGTTGGTGTTTTTTTAGCTCTCATTAGCAGCTATTTATTGTTTATATATTTACAAGGATGAAAGCGTTGCAGACTTATTCTGTAGTGGCATTATATATGCTTTCTTAATATTTAAGTCATGCTGAAGTGCCCTCTTGCCCTGATTTTTAAAAATGTTAAATTTTCTTTTATAATTATTTTGAAGGTTTTAAAGTTCTTCTAAAAGTTTTCCATGCCTTCTGATGTTTACATATTTCTACTGGAGTTCTCATGCACTGTTCATGTAAATAATGATTGTTTTACATTCTTCTTTGTAGGAGGAGAGAATTGGTAGACTGTTTGTTTAACCAATGTGGTCGGAGAGGTGGCAATTGCATCCTCCAATGCACTGTCACTTTTAGAACTCTATATATTGCGAGGTCAGAAATAAAATTAGCTCTTTTTTCTCTTTTGAACTTACCAAACTTCTGTGTACTCATTTTGTGGCCAATAAAAACAGTGCCCTCTTAAGAAAGAACTCTAGATCAAACTTTTACCACTCACAAGGAATAATATTGTCTCCTATTGATTTTATTTTTAAAGAAAATATTAAAGAATTGGTGCCTCCAGACATATCTCATAGAATGGCAAAATTCTCTATAGTTCTTCCTCCCAGAATCCATTCTGTCAATGGTAGAGGGAACACACACCAAGAAGTTTGTGTCACACTTCTGATGATCAATGTAATATTACCTGCAGTCTCTTTTTAAAAGTATCATGTAGATTGTAGCTTTGATAATGGGATCTGTGTTTCTGGCACAAGTCAGGCTCTAAGTGGCTGTAGAGAGAAGTATGTCCTTGTGCAATTGTTTCCAAGATGCTTGCTTGTCAAGAAAGAGAAATCTCCATGCAAAACCTCAATCTATACATGAAAATACAATGACATGCAAAAAATAATTTCACCATTCCGTTTTAGTACAACTTTAATCAAAAATCTAGTTTAATGTTAATGCATCTCTAGGGCCCAGTTTTTTTTAATTTAAGTTTTTCTTCAAATATAATGCTCCCTGAGCAACTTTTAATTTATCAAAGTATCAAGATACCAGATACACACACACGCACACACATATATATATATATGTAAGCATGCTTGAGAGCTGTAATGTTACTTCTCTGTGTTGATCAGTGACAGGACTTGAGGGACTGACCTGAAGGTGTGTCAGGGGAGGTTTAGGTTGGCTATTAGAACGCAGTTCTTCACCCAGAGGGTGTTTGGGCACTGGAACAGCTCCCCAGGGCAGTGGTCACAGCACCAGCCTGACAGAGTTCAGGGAGTGTCTGGACAACTCAGGCACAGGGTGTGACTCCTGGGGTGGTGCTGTACAAGGGCACGAGTTGGACTCGATGACCCTTGTGTGTGCCTTCCAACCCAGCATATTCTGTGACTCTGTGACGCTGCTATGCTTAGCTTACATGAAGTTTAATCAGGAGAAAGGTAGGTGTATGTTTATTCAGTTTTAGTGTTCACTGGATTCCATAGAATGCTATAAGCAAATACTGTAGTTTAATTCAATATTTAATAGAAAGAATTCAATAACAAATTATTAAAGATTAATTTACTTTTTTATTTCTAATTTGGTATTTCCCAGAGTAGGACCATAAGATTGTCACTGGGGACTTTTGTTTCTGATAAATGGGTTGAATTTATGAAAAACCAACTTCTGCCTACACAGCAGTCCTCTAAGAGGCAGTTTAATGTTGCTATTACTAAGGCAAAAGTAAAAACCAGATAACCTTCAAACAAATCCTGTGTATCATATAGTTCCTTTTTGGATCTTAAAATATTGGCTTTGAAAGTCTAGTGGCACCTTAAAAATGATGGAAGAACGAATAATCTAAATCTAATCTGTGTAAAACTAAACAAAGATATAGTGCTCACATTTGAACCCACATTCCCACTTAATTTTAGCCAGAAGGAAGACGCTTCAGGATTGCATTCCAAGATTGCTCCAGCATGTGAACAAAACCACTATAAATAGGAACTGTGGAGAGATTTCCCAGCCAAAGGAAAACACTAATGAAGATGCACCTGTAAGCCTTCAGTACAAATGAGCTTCTATTAACCATGAAAAAAATAGATGAATGAAAACAATGAGAAATGAGAGATTCTGAATGTTCTGTAGAAAAAGCTCGAATTGTCCCTTTTACCATCAGAAAGCCTAACCATGAGATACAGGTTTTGTATAACCAAGCTTTTTGTTTTGCTCTTCTTTTCTGGGAAAAATTTCAGGAGTTAGATGTTAAAACCATAAATATTCAATTATTTGAATTGCTTGCTGTCTATCCAAGCAATTAGAATAACCCCTACCTACTTGCTAGCTAGTTCCTATCCCTCAGATAAAGTGAGATCATACTCAAAATTGTCTTCCCCTCCCTCCTCTTCTGAAAAGGTATTCTATGTCATCTTCATAGGCAAGACAAATGAGACACTGAAAAGTAAAAAAAAATTAGTAACAACATAAAAAAAGAAAAAAAGTGCTGAAAATACAGGTTCAGGAAAATGGAAGACTGTTTTTCCCTGTATTACCAGGCATTTTTCACAAAGCTAAAAACAGACATTATTTCTCAGAGCAGCATGTACTGCATGAACTATTCTCCCCCAAGTTTGTTTTGTGACTTAGGAGATAGTTTTATATCATGACCACAGAATAATAAATGTTCATCACCATTTACTTTTTCATATATGGTCTGTCCATCTTTTCATTCCATTTGTGAGTGATGTACTTCCCTTCAGATCTTACTGTAGTATAGGCAGAAAATCCCTCAACAATGTAATGCCAGTGGAAGTGAGAGCCCATATCTGCCTACATGGGGTGTCTACATGTTGTCAGGGAAAGTTCTCCTTGGACAGTGTATCACTTAAAAGTTTTTGAAAGAATTTAGGCAGCTGTGCTTTGGTGGTTTCACAAGCAGCCAGCCCCCAACTGCTGTATCTTCATGCTTTTACTCTATGGCTGAATTTATCTACAGTGCAGTAGAGATGGAGCACTGTTGGTTATCATCCACGTAGGAATGCTGAGAGTAAGCTCTTGATAAGATACTGTAAGATGCCTGAGTGATGTGTTGCCTTTTATCATATAGCTACACATTGAAGATGATGGGGAAATGGAAACAGCACTAATCTCAATTACAGATAAGGTGAGCACTACCGAGGTACTAAGTGCCTCATTTAATTTTGTAGAAAAATTTTAGAACAGACCTATTTCAAATTCCAATCAAGTGTTGTAATGTGTCTTAATAATTATTTCAGGAAATAATCACACATAATAATTTTAGTATTTCAGAAAATTCTGAACTGATATATTCCTTCTCTCAAGAACATTCTTCCACAGTAAAGTAGCAATTGAAACATCACCTATGGCAACAGTAGCCATGGGGAAACATTTTTTCTCAGTCAGTGAAAGCAAACAACTATCACAAAATGAGGTACACACAACATCGAAGCAAGAATATCTCTTGATGGTGTTTACCTGGAATCTTGATGAAGTAAACACTCTTAATGCATACTTCAATATTTTAGATTTTTTAATTGAACTCTTTCAAATTAATAATGTCATATATTTTGGTCTAAACTACTCTGCCTCTTATTACTCCAAGGATGATACTGAATTGCCTTAAATACTTAACATCACCTACATAAATAATCAGCACAATTACTTTAGAAAGTGTGATATAGTTGTTGCCTTTCTTCACCCTTTTGGGTTTTAAATGATCATAAATTATTATGCCTTGAATAAGTTCTAAACTTCTCATTGTAATTAGATGTCAGATTGTGTTTTCCTTATGAGAGCTTTATTTCTTTTTATGGGAGCTCTATGCACTCTTCTCAGCACTTGGAAACTGAGCTTGGTTACTGGATATATGCTCTCCTCCTGCTTCATTCTTCTGCATCCCAACCAGTAAGGACATTCGTGCTTCCAAACCCCATATCCAGATATTGGTCCTGAGTTACAGTAGTGTTCAACAAATTAAAAAACCCACCCATCACTCTGCATAATTAAATTCTGCCTCAGCATCATAGACAGCAGATCTTGTACAATTAGCATCATATCTGTAAGCAAATTAAACTTAAAGAATGGATTACTAAATACTGTCATTAAAGTAGTATCAGGGAAAAATAACAAAATAGTAAAAACTATTTTGCAACTGCAAAATACTACTTTGTATTAAACAAAATACAAAAAAACTACTTTGAAACTGCATTTCACAGCTTTCAGTTGTCTTAGTCCTTAATCTGATAACCCAAGGATAATGGCAGTGATAGTACAAAATAAAATAAAAAGTTTTCTAGGCAGATAATTCATCTTGTAAAAGAAATTTAATTCTTAGCATTCCTTATACCCCTCATTCTCTGGAATCTTGAGAACTAAAAATAAACTGATGATATGGCAGTAGGTCCAGTTTTTCTCTTAAGTAAATGTCTATAATATCATTATGCTAAATCTGATGAGAAGTTTAGTATAATATGATTATGCTAAACCTGATGAGAAATTTTGTATTCTGACTTGGAAATACTGTCAGAATTGTGAGAAAGAGAACTAGGAAAAAATGAAAAGGTTTGTCAAAATCAGGAGAGAGAAAAAAATATTCAGTAGTTTGCTAATTCTCATCTATACTTTAAAATCCTTCTTTCAAGTACCTGCTTTCAAGTTTTTTAATGGATATAGCAAACTGTTCTACATGCTATCACTCATTCATTCATAACCTGAAAAATAAACTAGACTGTTTATGAAGGAGTTTTAATTACATACTGTAGTTATATATGCTGTATTATTCTTTGAAGTCACTGTTAAGACCAAAATGTGGAAATGTATTTTGCAAAATAAAATGTTCTGCAAGATACCTACACTTACAGGTACATATAACTATATCTATATAGTTATCTATAGAAGGTGTCATAGAATATTTGATACTGACAATATGTGCAATTTGGTAAGAAAATGTGTTTAAAATGCTGATTATCAGTTAAAATTCACTATGGGCCTGATCCAATGTTTATTGGTAATAGTGGAAATTTTCTTACTCAGTATAGCAGATTTCAGATGGAATCAGACTCCAACACATTTAAAATTACTGGTGTTGAACAGCTTTTTCTTTCTAAAAACACTGGAGGCAAATACATTAGTTCAAAACCAGTGGGATATCATTCTGGACTAAATCTATAATTCTAAAGTAGAACATGGGCAGGATAGAACTGAACAGTGATTTAAAACAGATCTGAATTGGACTAGCACACTTAACTGACAAGACTTGGGATTATTCTGTACTCTAAAAAGGCATTTAAATCTGCATGCTTCCTGTTTTTCTAAGGCCAGCAATCAATTTGGGACATTTTAGCACAGTACATCACTTATTTCTATTTGAGATTCTGAAAATTGCTTTGAAGTATATGCCAGAAGCAAAATTATTTCTGCTCGTAGATGAAATAACTCAGTCTCTGCGGCTCCTCAGATGTGAAGTCAATCTCTGATCAGGAAAAATATAATTTTTAGTAATAGAATAATATGTAACTCTTAATTTTAAGTTGAACATTTAGCATTCAGACAACTTTATGGCCTAAATTGTGGCACAGAGTCAAAAGTTTTTCTGATGGAGGTGCATCAAAGAAGTCGGTCTCAGCTGGGCACAACCTGTTCTGGAAAATAAAGAGGAGGGACTGTTGTCCACTGTATGTTATGCCAATGATAAATTCAACTTGAATCCCATTGGATAAATTGTTATTAGAAAAGCATGGAGGTGTTAGAAAAAAAAATGTTCTTTTTATTATTTTTTTGCTTTTACTCAACAGTGCAAATTCATGCAAAATAATTTGAACTGTTACCTCTTTGCCTCTTTTTTTCAGATGTGTAAGATGTAACATGCCAGAAAAAAAAGGATTGGTTTATCTCTTTGGTACTTACCATGAGGTTCAGTGAGAGTTTCTGTTTGGTATTTTTGGACAGCTGTCTTGCTTGCTAGGTTTAAGGTCTTGTGGCAAGCTTTCACACATCCACAGAAGATCAGGAGCAGTACAGTCTGGCCCTCTGTAGATTCAGAGCAGTATATAAATAGAAAGTCATAGAAAGAGATACCTAGTTCAATCCATCACAGCTATAGTCCCATTACTACTATCTGGTTTTCAGAACAGTTTCTTAGCAATTTTCCACATAACTCTGAGCCCTTGAATATTCTAAGATGATCACAATGAAGCTCTTGTGTCGTCATTTCTGCTGCTGTGGCATTCAGTCAATTGTATCTGGTTGTGTTAGTATGGTTTATAAGGGGATTTCATATAAAGTGAATGCAGGACATGTTATCACTAAGGATAAGATATGTGAATCATGCTAGAACTTTCAATGCCTAAATTGGATCTCTGAAGCTATTAATTTTGCCACTATTCTGTTCACAACCTTCACAGATCTAGTGCAAATCCCACAATCCCATCCTGTGCTGGGGTGGAGAGGACACATTTCCTTTTAAGGATCCATCATGGGAGCTTCTGTCAGCATGAAACATGAGTGAATTTGGTTGATGATATAAAATTTAAAATTGAGAACAAATATGTTAAACATGTAGAAATTAATGTGACAGTCTCTTCTGTGTGCCTGAATTTCTGTGAACAGTAAACAGAATATACAGCTTTGGAATACCCTGTATGGGGACATGTAATAGGCTAGAAGATGCTTATACAAAATTTGAAAGGTGTTTGCATTGTTTAATGGTATATGGTGTAGTGTTAAGGAAACAGAAGTTTATAGGGTGTTTTCTTTTGATTCCATCTATTGGTCACTTTGAACCTCTTTCTGGACCCAGAGATGCACAGTAAACATGAAAACTCTTTTGAAAAGTGTGGTTATCAATAGAAATGTACCTTTCCACTCAAGCATTTGCCAAAGCTGTTTGAAGCTCAAAGCCTGAATAAGCAAAACTGATGCAATTTTTCCCAATTACGGTTCAAGTGTGATTCTGCATATTTTTATATAATTAGATAGCATATTGGAATTATAGAATTGTGATAAGGAAAGATTTGGTGAAAACTGTGCTGTCCTGGTATTTTGCAAAGAGTTACTGAAAATAAGTTAAGTGTGAAGCATTTCCCAGATGGTAAAAATTCACTCCAAGGAATTTAAATTGATACTCAAAATGTTGCTGTGTTCATGAAGCTCCTTTTGCATCTTTAAAAAAAAAATTGCAATGTACTCTAATCACTGACATTTGTACTATAATTTATTATAGGGGAGATTAAATTAACACAAAAATTGCAGGTGGAAATTTAATCTCACCCTGCATTAAAAACTTGCAGCATAATATTCTCATCTTCCAAGTTTTGACCTGTTTTTGCTGTATTATCATGAAACTGAGATTTCTTCAGGGAAATATCAGTAAAAAACCATGCCCTTATGAAACAGCTGTCAGTGTTAATTTAGTTACAGAGACATTTCTTTCAGTTTAAGCAAGATTCCTTATGATCTTTTGACGCAGTGCTGGTTTCTAAAAAATATTTTTAATCAAAGGATTCATCATTGTTTTTTGAAATATTTGAGTCAGTTCATAATATCAGTCTAATATAAACCTTTCTTCAAATTCCGTAACATTGAAATGTAGCATTTTAAACTGTTTTGCTGTCTGCATTACTTGACTTTTTTGTCCTGAATTTTGCATATAATTTTGTTATCCAGTGTTTGATATGTGCTTAATGCAAGCTGAGTCAAGCAAGGCAATAATGCTGATTTGATTAAAGAACAGAAACATATTGATTTAATTTGGTATTATTGACATAATAATCAGGATTAATTCATACAATAAATGGCACAATATATTCTTTGCTGAATATAACTTATATTGAAAAAATAAAATTAAGTACTTCCTTAATTAAAATATCTATAACCTTAATGCAGAGAATGAATCTTCTAAGTTAAGCAAATACTTCTGTATGCTTCTGCATAGTCATGTCTTCCTAGAGTTTCCAACACACAAATTCAACATTTTATGAAAACAAACCAAGAAAAAAAGGTCTTTAGTTATTGCTAGTATTACTTCTCTCCTTGCTCCTGCATAATTCGGAAGCTGATCATGGTTTATCTGATATAGGCCACATCCTTGTCTATCTAAAATGTGAGGTAAGAAAGTGGGTTGTTTAATTATGTGGTAGGAAAAGATATGATGCTGCTCATAAGTGCTGAATAGTTGCCATTGTGTTTTCTTCAGAGGCAGCTGCCTTGGTTAGGGGTAGCTACAGTGTGTTTCATGATGTTTGGATCAAAGCAATTGCTGGACTGATTGTGCTTCTAGTTATTAATTTATTTCTGTACAAGGAGAATTATTATTATTTTGCAAAGAGAGTTATTGTATACATTTATGTGTATACATAGTATAGCATTGTAAAGGCAAACAATATAAGCCTTTCAGTTTGTGATATTGAGAAATGAAGGTGCTGTTTAATGATAGTTGTTCTGGTTTTGTTTTCTGTTGAGGCTGGCAGTAAAATACTGGAGAAAAACCTGAAAAACTGAGAGATTGATCCAGTTCAGTTTATAAAGCAGCCAAAGATATTATTCTTAGAACAACTGTATTTTAAAATAAAACATAATACATAAGTATTAATTTAAATTTATCTTAAAAGCTGAAGTAGTGATTCTGACTTTTTGAATATTTATACCAAATAAAGAGAACATGCAAGGCTTATATCCAACAGTAGAGGACAATATCTTGACTCTAATCTGATCTATGACACAGTAGTAGACCAATACTTGTTTGCTCTTAAAAGAGACATAAGCTAATGTCTACACTAAGTGTAAAATATGAAATGCAGACACTATTGTAGGTGATATATTTTTGTTAGACTTCTTATTAGTGGAAATAATACATGAAAATCAAGTATGTATATTTTACATGTAGCTGAGAAACTGGGTTAAATGCCAGCTCTTAGCATTTTACATTTAAACTGAGATATGCAAAGAAGAACTGTGAGCACCTGCAGCATCTACTTCAATATTTTCTTCATTGCTATGATTTAACTTTTTCTTCTGTGTTTGAGGGTTTGAAAATTACTTATTCCAAGACATAGTTACCTGGAATTAATCGCTGTTGACCTAACATCTTTATCACTGGTGCTCTGTCTTTAGAGGGATCCCTTCCTCCTTTCTAAAATACAAGGAATGACCAGGCATCTTCTACTTTTCTAATGTAATTCTGTATGCTAAATTATGAGTTCTTGGCTGTGTAACTATGTCGACTCTTCAGTTGCTTGTACTGTCCTTCTGGCATAACATACCCTGACTATATTTCTTTTTGTGTCAAATTATATTCATTTGCCTTTTTCTCAAATGAAATTCAGAGTATCTATGAAGATTAAGCTCTGTAAAATACAGCTATAGAATGACTGCTAAAATTAGAGCTGGCTTTATGGTAACTATTTCTTCTACAATACCGGGAGGGGAAGTAATATTAATGGTGTAGCTAATCTTCTTTATTCCATTACTAATTCATATTTTAAAACTCCAAGCGTAGATTACTGGATTTTTTTTTTTTTTTGGTGAGAGATCACCTGAACCGTATCAGCAAAATGAAAGCTGGTACCAGGACTGTGCTATGACTACCTCAATTTATTGCAATAGGACCAGTGTTTAGATTGCAATAATTTTATAAAGTCCATGTTTTTGTTCAGTATATCAGATGGGTAAGTTGCTAGTATCAGTTCTTTTACAATTTTGTTGATGTAAAATGCACATCAAATCTCGACTGTTTTTCTGGTCTTTTGTAACATCACACTACTTTATAAACTGGATACCGATTCTGAATTAAGTGGATTTCCATTCTGTGAGATTACTTTTTCCATGTTTTTTTTCCTCACAGTGGAGCTGGTTGCCTGAGCAACCTGTAAAGTGCCCAGCCTGGGATGTGCTGGTGCTTCCTTCCTCTCTCCTAACCTGCGTGCAGTCAGGGCCACACGAGCTCCCAGCACCGGGAGCTGTAAGGAGAGCATGTCCATCACGCTTTACTGAGTGAAGGGTGAACAACCTCCCCTGGGCTAGACAAAATCTGTGGTATTTTGTGTTCAGAGTTCTAAGAATTATGACGCTGGAGCTGATGCAGTAGTGAAGTCAGAAAACTAAGGGTGCATATCTAAGGACATGAGCCTCCATCTGTTCTTAGAAGGGGATTTGTCAGAGAAAAAACTGAAGCACTGGCAAGTGGAGTAACCTCTCGAGAGACACACATAAAACATGCAGCATAGAGATGTGCAGCAGATCCCAAACTTGTTAGAGTTGCATGTTCTCTGCACACAGATCAAGCGTTGCCCAAAAGATAGGTAGCTCTGTGAAACAGGGTCCCTGGGCAGGTTATCATCAGAAGTCCTGTTGATGGTTTTCACTCTTGAGCTCTTGTAAAAAGATAAAACTCAACTGTTCCTTCACCTGGATAAAACAGAGAGTGGTAGACCCACTACTTGAAGAAAATTTATCATTCTAATTTGTTCTACTGCAAATTGAAAATTTCAATACCTTTGTTTAATACACAGGAAAATTTAATCAGTCAATTATGTTGAAATATGTGGAAGATCAAAAATAACCATGGTATGTTTCTTGAAAGTATTAGCTAGAATAAGTACTCTTGGATCAGATGCTGTAATATCAAAAACAGTAATTATATTTTAGAAATATTTGGGGGGGTTGAGCTTATACAATGAGAAAAGGTGAAATTCTTACACTAACATTCCTTTTCCTGAGGCAGTAAGACAGTATTTTAAGAACATGCTTATATGCGGTGAAAGGAAAAATGAAACATTTTATTCCTTTTTTTACTCCTTTTAGTGGTGAAGAAAATAAAAAGAGATTTTAGCATAAATTAGTGGAGCATAAATTTCCTGCACCAGGCTGCTTTTTGCTCACTTGTTTAGTGTAAAGTTCTGGTACCTGAAGGGAGAGATGATGGATTTGAGGGTTTTTCCCTTCCTCATCTTCCATCATCACAACGATCTCTAGTGTAACAGTTCTCTAGTTTACATTTTTATATTTTACAGTCTCCTGAACTATAAAACACAATGGCAGGGACTCTCCACATGTTTTGTTTACATAGCCAGGCTGAGTGTGAGCATTTAAAAGCCATGTCACTGTTCAACATGTCTCTGGTACTAAATTACAGTTTAGAGAGTTAATTTGTTATTTGAAAGCTGCCCTTTTGCTAACGTATGTGGTGATTTTGCTTTTTGCTTGCATAAAATGTCCCTTCTTTGTGGGGGTGGTGGAAGTGGTATGTCTTCTGTAACACTTACAGCTAAACTGAAAATCCAGCCTGGTAGATATTTTAGTATCAGGAGAAAACAGGCTGTAGACAGTCAGCAATCCATGTACCAGTTCCATACCCATATTGCTTTGATCACATGGATATAAGCTGGAATTCACCTGTCAGTTTGAATGAGTGTAGTTGCCCATATGAATAATTAGACATAAACTTGGTCTTTTTCTAGAAAAAAACAAAGTCAAAATAAGGGGTTTTTCATTGAAAAAAAATATTTTCCCACAAATTTTAAAAATACTATTAATTAACATAAGAAATATCCAGCCTATTTAAGGTGTAGTTGCCAAAGTATAGAATTGGCAGCAAAATTACTGCTCATAGGTTTTTATCATATCATTAGCCACTTCTGTATGCAGACTGGACAAATCTGTTTTATACTTGTGATTGCAATATGAATTCACTTCCTGCAGGGGAAAACACTGACTAATCCCTTGCAGACCACATGAAAAAAAGGGTTTGTACTCAAATGTAAATATCAAACAAAATTTGACTTATGACTTTAGTTTTCAGTATTTTCAAACTGAATAACCTGCATTTAAACCATGTAAAAAACATGCATTCTAGTTCTGAACAGTTCCATTACACAATTTGCTTTCTAAAGACATTTGTGTCTTCACAGTCATAGAATCAGTAAGTGTGGGAAAGACCCCCAAGATCATCCAGTGCAACCTTTGACCGAACACCAGTGCCACGTGCAGGCATTTCTTGAGCACCTCCAGGGAGGGTCAGTCCACCAGCTTCCTGGGGAAGCCTTTTCTAGTGGCTTCTCCCTTTCAGTGAAAAAATTCTTCCTGATGTCTAATCTCCCCTGGCACAGCTTGAGGCCATTTCCTCTTGTTCTGTCTCTGGGCTCCTGGGAGAAGAGGCTAGCCCCCACCTTTCTACAAACTCCTTGAGCAAATGTTCCTGATAAGAAATATAGTCCTTAAATGTGTGCTGAGGCAGTACCATATATTCACTCACTTCAGGAAGCTTTGCAAATACCAAAGATAAAGTTTTTCACCATTTCATGTTTTCCCAGAAGCAGAATTATCACAAAATTATTATCTTTTAGTCATTCCTACTATCTATGGAAAATGCGACACTCTGGAAATGCATATTATACTGAAAAGTGGCAGATGCTCACACCATATGGATCAGCGAGGAACAGCTTCATGAATGCTAGGTATGGCAGAGGATCCTCTGGGTATTTTCACATCAAGAATTGCGTGGGCATAAAAGACCCAAGGACATCTAAAATATTCTTGATCTCTCCTGCCAACTTACTGCAGTGCAAGCTCTGGGGATTTTTTTGTGTGCTGTATATCTTAAATGGTTTTGAGGAGCTACTTGGGAGACCTGTAGTTCATGGCATGTCTGCAGATGGTCTCTGAACTCATCAGACCAGTGGCTGTTCAGCACCACTGGCTGTTCTTAGCAAGGACTAGATGCAGTGACCCCATCCTGGGTGTGTGCAGCCTTTGGTGATGGCATTCCTCCACAAGCCTCTCAGTCTGTTCTTGGAACGGAAGTGAATGGATGGTAGTTAATATAAATGACATTTTGGTACAACACAAGCATCTTCTCTGTGGAATTTTAGCCACTATTGGAATAAGAAGAAATGGGTCTAGAGAACCCAGAAGAGAGAGACCTGGAAATAAAAAAGCATTCTTTCTCTGGTAATATAAATGTCTTTTTCTCCCCTCAATCCAATGTCAAATAGATGGTATTTAGTAAAGAAGCACTTTGGAAGATAGTTGAATAATATTTAATGCTAATGATAGTAGTAAAAGTAGAAAAATATCTGGGTTTTAAACATGTATTTTATTAATTATTTCTCATACCATCTTACAGATGTCAGTATTGTCTCCATTTCACAATATTTCTGTGTTGTACAATGAGCGTGTGATAACCCAGCAGTTCAGGAAATAGAAACATTTAACCTGTAGACTGATGTGAGGACCTGTTAGTCCTGAGAGAACACATGAAACAGACAAAATTATATTGACATAGAAGGCTGTATCTTCCACCTGGGCTTCTATTTTTGCATTGCATTATATTCAGAGTTAGATAAAGCATTTTCCACAGCTGTGCTTATCGGTATCCTTACCTTGTTAGGGAAATTAGATAAAAAGTGTGAGAAAGCCTAGGGATTGAGTCAGTTTCTGGGAAGATTAAATGTGTAGGAGTGGAGGAGGCAGATGATTCTGTTTGGGGTCATAACTTGGAGCAATGAGGAAAGGCTGTATGGCACAGGGTCGATACCCTGTTTTGGAGGCTGGAGCTGTGTAGTGGGAAGATTAAGAATGCTGTTTTAAATGGAAGTTTCATAGCTGGATTGATAGAGTTTCAACTCTCATATTTTCTAAGGTTAATTCTCACAACAGAGGCAGGTATAAAATCTCAAGAGATGTTACTTTTCATATGGAATTAAATTCTGTAGGTTACTCAGATGACCTTAAATCATATCAGGCTCTAGGCAGTAAGCTGAATGACTGCCTTGTTACCTAGAAAGTTTCTTGAAAATGTCTCTTCTCAAAAAATACTGCTTTTCTTTTAGAAAATTCTATGCTCAGTGGTCATCTCTGTCATTGTTAGTGAGCCAGCCACAGCTTCTGAAATAAGGTTATATTTGCAGAGATTATTTGGAGATTTTTGGGAGGATTTTCTAGCCAGCATTAAAGAACCTGAATGCAGTTTTTATTAACCAAAAAAATGGCAATTATTAGAAGTCTAAAAGCTAGATGGGCTGTTGTAAGAAAGATCATAAAAGGGCAAGGTATTTAATTGAATTCATGACAACATTGCAGACTCCTGATACAGTTTTTTTTCTTACTTTTCTGTGTAGAGTTGCACAGTAAATAAATGTTTTAAGTGAACACCATAATTCTAGCTCCCCTTCCAATACAGAATAACTCTGGAAGACCCTAGAGACTCTATTTGTCTTAAACAGAATGAAATACTAAATTGTCTGACATACCAGTCCTCTCTGTAAGAATACTGGATACCATCTGCCTCTGATATAAATTCATTGCATCATACTGTGTGAAAAATCATGTTTTTCAAAATAATATTTAATCATTCAAATATTTTAAATATTTTAAATTTGTTTTGTTGGAGTTAAATCATAACCATTTTCTTTTGAAGTATGTGTGCCTAGGAGTAATGTAACACATCATTATTATAGCCAGAGTGCTTTATAAAACATTTTCCAGTTTTTCAAGTTATTATAATGACACTATGTATACTCTGTAGTTAAATTTATTTTCACCTACATTCAGTTTCTTTCATATTAAAAAGGATTTCTACAAACATTGGAGAAGTATAAAACCACAGTGTAAGAGTTTTTAAAGGACTTCTGAAAAATTTAGGGTTTACGGTAAAGTCTGACAACCATCTTAAAAGATGCTGATAATACTTAGCTTTCCTATAGTGCCATTTTCCTTAGCAGGTCTTAATGTCCTCTAGAAGGATTGATGTTACTGCAGCTGAGGAAATTCAGGCAAACTAATATTAAAATGATTTTTGAAATTCACCTGGTAAACAACTGAAAATGCTAGGAGTAGCTACTGAGTAGCAACACAGCAGACTTTTGGACTACAGTGTTTTCTTCTTCATTCTGTTTTGCTTTAATTAGAAAGTCTTCCATTAAGAAAAATAGCTCTTAATGGATTGTAACATAGTTATTGTGGACAGTTAAATATTTTTAAAGGTATCTATCTGTGCATGATAGCCAAATTGAGTTAAAGCCTAATTCCCTTAGTCTTTCTTGGCAGCCCTGGTATTTTACTTATATTGTTGAAAATATTTCTGCAAAACAGACAATTGTGCCATCTTTAAACTGCCTCTAGCTTGAAAACTGGTACTGAAATGCATCATAACATGGGCTAATTTGGGTTGGAGCAAGCTTCACAGCCTATTCAATGCACTATGATGATATTGCATGTTTTCTGTAACCAAGTAGAGTTTTTTAAAGCACTCTTGCTCTGTACAAAACATTCTAGCTATTGTCAGTGCAGTGTGGTCACATCTTATGTCTTTTTAAGGAGTTCTGGGTTTTTCTCCTTCCTGTGACCTTTCCTATCAGGCATTTAAGTTACATTAAAGTGATTTCTGTGGATTTTCTGTAGGCCATTAAACAAGACAGTTCTGAAGTGTTCATGTTGCAGAGTTTGTTTCTAGTGAACACTTGCATTAATACTTAGAGCAGGCAGGTATTTAACAGAATTTCAATGCATGCTCTTATTTTCTTCAAATTAGTTTTTACTTTTTTTTTTTTTTTTTTTTTTTTTTTTTCCTGGCAACTAGAGCATCTTTCTGACCAGAATTTGCCATTAAATCAGATAATGAATACATTTTCTATATTTCATAAATACAGTCTATTTATTCTCTTCTGTATCTAGAAGGAGTTGTGTAGAACCTTATGTCCCCTTAGTCAAAAGGAAACTACCACATCAGGCATTTTGGATACCACAATTTATATTTGGAAGGGGCAATTTCTCAGTGTAATGCTCTCAGTGAACAGCTGGTACATAGTAAATTTTATGTAATCACAGCTGTCCTCAGTGATTTTTATGACTCAGCCTGAGTTTGATACTAAGACTAGAAGCTTAAATTATGTTCAATTTTTGTTCCTTCATACTTCAAAAAATTTTACTTCAGAAATAAATGAAAAGTATCCCAATCTCCTGATTTATGTGGTTCTTGACAATCTGTAAAATCCTAATAAATGCTTGAGGTCTTTCAAGAAAATCAGTTCCTCTCTAGTGGCTTATATAAAAATCAAGTTTCTTTCTATATATGTAAAATCTTTATTCCAGTTTTGATTTAATAGGTTTTGAATGTTCTGCTGTGAAAAAAAATGTCAACATGAAATGGCTTCATATTAGTAAATGTAGTTGAATCAGTATTATTATTCAGCTAGTCTGTGTCACATGCGTAAAGACATCATCCAAAAAAGCACCATTGGATTCCCACATTCTCAAGAAAAATCAGTTGTTACCTTGAAAACTACATTTTAATTAGGAAAGTGGAAATTTGTCATGATGGCAGATAAATAAAAAAAAAACCAAAACAACTTGCCATGTACTTAGTGACAGATCTGCAGTATTCCCACTAAAATTATGGGAAGGTAATTTCTTTTGTAAGAAGATAAAAACCTTCGGGGTGGAGAATGGCTTATGAGCAGCAAAGGCTTGGAGGCCACTGAAGATGTAGCAATGTGGCCGATGACACTGCCAGCTGTGTCACTGGAGTGGGATGTGAGAGATGATCTACTACATCTGAAAAATGGTTCTTGATGTCTCTAGGATCATAGCTGTCAATTAAGGGTTCCTGATGCTGTTGAGAGTGCCCCAGTAAGGGCTCTGTGTGCCATCCTTATGTTACTATGATTTAGTGGTGTTGAGGGTATTTAAGGGATGAGAGTCACACCTCACACACAGTTATGGGTAATGTTTCCAAACCAATTGTGGTGCATGAAATTGAAAAAGAAGTCTATCTCATTCACAGGTTTAATTCAAGAGTATGTGGGAGCCTAATTGTATTAACTGGCTTTAAAATTGTGGAGGAAGCAGAGCAATAACAATCTCATGCATAACACTTCCAAACTTTTCTTGTCACCAACATTGGATCTGCATATTAGCAGTGTTTCTGTTTTCTGAAGAATGCAGTTGATAGGGTACGTAATTTCCTAGCTCATCAAATAACCTTTTTGTCAAAAGGCTGAAAGGTATAGTTAAAAGGCTGAAATTCATCCTAAGATTTTGAAATATATAAAGTGATAGAAGTCAATGACTTCTTTACCTGCTTAAGCTATTTTCCTTTTTTCCCCTCCATCCCAATCTGTTTTTTAGGTGTATAATCTCCCTGAATATGTTTGTAATCTCATGAGGATTTAGAATGAAACTTAACATTTTTAGGTTAAGGTTCTCTCTCTAAAGTTAGCAGAAGGAAAAGTACATTCTGCATGTGTGTATTGGTATCTTCCAATTTACAATACCTGTGGTGGCAAATACAAGTCTGTGTAGAAATGAGCATGTGTGTTAGGAATTTTTAATTTTTGTTTTGTTTTATCCAGTATAGGCCAACTCTTCACAAGAAAGGCATGGGTTCATGAAACAGGCTAAAAATACTTTCAGTGTATACTTTCAATGTAATTCAGAAAATAATTTTATTTGTGTAAGAAAAGATGTCGCACTTAAATATGATTGACTTCAGGCAAGATGCACAGTAAAAATAAAAACTCCCTGCAATTCTCTTCATTTATAAAGAAACGGCAAACAAAGCAGTGTCCACTCAACAAATACTTGAAAACCTCAGCTTGTACCTGGGCAGTAGTTTAGAGTTGATGTGGCTGTGATATATAGGCAAGGAACATAGCAGAAGTGAAAGACAGAGAGGTCTAATTTCAGTATTTTGATCAAATGAGTTTCTTGACAGGAGAGACAGATGTAGCAAGATGACTGAAAGCACTTGTTGAGTAGTGCAGTTCTGGTGAGAGTTCCCTGGAACTATTAATATATAGATATTACCATATAGAACTATTAATATGTATATATATAATTAATATTTCCCCTTGACTTCTGCTTCTGTGTTTTCCCACTCTCATTTTTTTGCTTACTCTCCTAGAATATTTTTAATTTTTCTGGTATTGAAGCTCTTCTTTTAAGTTTTCTCTTTCTTTTCTTGGTTTGTTTTTTACAAATCTTCAAGCAGCCTTTTTGTATATTCCATATATTAATAAAATGTGAAATAAAAATAAAATCAGTTTGTTGGAGCTTTGCCTTTTTAAAATACTTCAACAAACACTCATTTGTGAAAGAAATATATGGTGATTAAAACTGAAGTCTGATTTACATATTTAGTGTCTCAGTGTCAGCTGTATTCAGGGCGATGAACCTCTTTATGCTCTTATGTGCAGGGCAAATGGAAATGGCACTTTCTGACCCTAAATTCATTATTTTGTGTTACCAACTGCTGTGTTTTTCTAAAAGACATTGTACCACACCTGTCAGCTTCTGAAGAAGACAGGCCAGCACTGCCTAAGCTCTGGTCCACTTTGATCAGCCGGGAACTTTTGTCTGATACCTAACTTTGAAATTTATAGAGCAGTTTGGGTTGGAAGGGGCCTTTAAAGGTCATCCAGTTGGATACCTGCATAATGTGCTGGAACATCTACTAGACCAGGTGAAAACCCCATCATGACTGGCCTCAAATATTTGTAGCGATGAGGCATCCACTGCCTCTCTAGGAAAGTTGTTCTAGTGTTTTGCCACCCCCATTGTAAAAAACTACTTCTTTATGTCTAGTCTGAATATGCCTTCTTTTAGTTGAAAACCATTACCCCCTGACCTATTGCTACAGGTTGTACTAAAAATTCTCTCCCTATCTTTCTTCTAATCCCCATTTAATTATTGAAAGGCAACAGTAATGTCTTCACCTAGTCTTCTCTAGGCTGAACAGCCCAGCTCTCTCAGCCTGTCTTCATAGGAGAGGTGCTCCAACTCTCTGATCTTTTTGGTGGCCCTCCTCTGCACCCACTACAACAGGTCCTTGTTTTTCCTGTACTGAGGACTCCGGAGCTGAATCCAGGTAGGGTTTCACCAGAGTGGAGTAGAGAGGAAAAATTACCTCCTCACCATAGCCCTCTCAGTAGCTGTACTTCCATCCCCATTTCATCAAAGATGAAATATTTTTACTTTCTATGATTCAGTCTCTCTAACTGCCAAGATACATTAAAAACTTATACCACAAAGATCTTCAAAGAAAGAATTCTCACTTTCCCACTGGAGTTCTTATAAGATTTGCGTTCTGCCACCCTTCACCTGAGGACTGTGAAGTAAAATCATACAAGTGTGATGGTTTTTCTTTATTAATAGTCTTCCTCAACTAATTAACTTCAGAAACTGGCAAAACGAATCAGACCTTGGAAATGACTGGCATATTATACACATCTGCAAAACAAGATCTCAGTGATCTATTGTCTCCTCAGGTGAAATGTAAGCACACTTGCTTAAATAGCAGAAATTTATAAATGATAGAAGGATCAGATCTGCCTGGTTTGAGGCCTTAGTTCACAGATAAATAAAATTATTGATGATACCAAATGTAACATAAATAGATTAGAGGAGAATGAAGCAATAATAACATTCTAGGTCTGCTTTGCTTCAGATGTATCTGGTTTAAGGCCCTAATGAACTTATTATGACCTGTCTTGAAGCAGTGTAGATGAGAAGTAAATAACTCATTATCAAAAAAGGTGTGTTCTAAATCTAAAATATCTAATTACATAGGAAGTTTCATTTATTTATTAAAGATGTACCAATGACTGGATGAGGTTATTTCGTAAAACAGTGTTTTCTACCATCTATATACCTGGTATTCTGAACAGACTGTTAGCTGAACCGAATCTGGACTATAAATTATGGGACTAGAATGGTATCATTCCCACAAATACTAGTCTATTTTCTTAGACTGAGTTTCTGTTTTCCTATTTACAGTTTCTGGACTCGTAAACAACCTCGTATTTCTATTGGTCTGGAGAATGCTTTTGAAAGCTGTACCATCTTAGTGCTTTTAGCTTGATAAATTAGTCCTCTTTAAGTAGGATGAGTGGTGATCTACTGTATTGCTGCAGCTATTCAGTAGATGGAACTCTGTCCTCTTACTCTTACATGATCCTAACTGAAGCTAAATTATTCAGAGTTTCTATGTGCAGCATTTGCGTTGCGTAACTTTCCAGCTCGTTGCGTAAGAGGGGTTTTAATTACGTTAAACTGTGTCTCTTGGTCTCTGTGGGAGCTTCTGTCCTGCAACTAACTGATGAGTCATACAGCTTTTCCTGATAATATTTTTGTTTATTTGCTTGCATTTGTATAGTAAGAGAGCTCTGTAAAGTGTCATTTGTGGTGGAGCATGAACGTTTGTAATTGTCTTCCAGCACCATTCACGGCTCTTCCATGTCTGAGCAGCTGTAGTCTAATGCTCATTTTTCCTTTAACTGTATCTAAAATTGAGCAAGTGCTTTTCTGCATCCTAGTAGCTAAAAAAAGCTACGCATTGACTGCTAACTATGCTACTTCCCTAGCAGTCATAGTTAATTTAAAGCAGGTTAATTTCATGTTCCAAATGCACATATGTTTCCAAAATATCATAAACTGACACCTTGTGTCAGCCAGCCTTTTCATGTTCTGTGGCACTCAGGTGTTCTAGCTTCTTAACTTGATGGCTATTTTGATAGAAGTATCAACAATCATTACTTAAAATTGTAACAACTTTTCAGTTCCTATTTAAAGTAAGTGTATGTAAGTCATCTAAAATGGAGTATGTGCACACATGAAATTAATTATTCTACCATAAAGGATTCTTTGAGAAGTATTGTCTTCATCTGCCCTCAGTACTCCTCGTCTGCTACCATTTGTTCTCTAAGAAACAATTTTAGTGCCAAACCAGGTGTCTAGACCAACTTGGATACTACAAATACTGTTTCTGACCTCTAGCTGCTTCAGCAGAAAGGCAGAGATTTCCAAGTTGTGTGTCACACCTGTCAGCCTTTGCAGTCACTTTGGATATCCTATAGTGTCTAAAATGGCCATATGTGTCTGCATTTAGCCACCTGAATCTCTGCCCTTTATTTCACATCTTCTTTTAATCATCCTGTGTGTAATATTACTTTTAAAAGTAAATATAGTTACTTGTGAAAAGTAAACAACTTTGAGAAATATTAAATATGCCTAGAAAGTTATTACACTTAGATAAATTATTTTGCACATTACTGTGTCACTTTTTAAGATGATTTATATTTTGTACATACTTTTCAAAATAAATGGTTATCCTCTCACATTTGCAACCCTCAAATAAATCATTAGGAGAAAGTAAATACAGTTAATTTGGTTTTTATTTTCTCATTTTTCCCAATCAGTATTTATAACTAAAAGATGTGGTGATCTGCAAGCTTGATAAAAGACTATGATTTTTAGTGATTAGTTTCAATACAGACACATATAAGCAATTAGATAAAATTTCAGTGAATATTCCACATGGGGTTGAAAATCTGAATGTAATTTTCCTGACTGTATATGTACCTACACCATGAACTGAAATTTCATTCTACAGCCACAGATATTTTCTAGACATTAATAATTTTTGTACACTTTTTTGTCCCTACAACCTAACAGATTTAGTAAAAACTGAAAGAGACCATTTGGGGTAGGGGGCCATTATTTTATATTATTTCTTATGAAAACATTAATTCCATTTTTTCTGGATTTTAAACACAAGTTGAGAAAGAGCATAGACAATCTTGTATGTGGAATGAAAGAAGAGACAAGATGAAGTATCTTAAACATACTGCTCTGATCAGAAATATATTCTATATCAAGGTTAGAAAAGAGAAATGTATGGTCAGTGCAAATGACAGAATATACACTTTGCTTTCCGGTCTTGTCTCATTATGGGGGAAACTGAGTTGTTGCTAGGGTAATTAATTCCTTTTAAGTGAAATTGTTGTGCAATGTCTCCTTTTAGAAACATTATTCTAAGAATCATCCACTATTTCTTACAATTTCTTTTGCCTTGTATATCGTAAGTTTTGTTCCCGCTTGGTGGAAAAATTTGTCATTCCTTCTTTGCATGTGATGTGTGAAATACCAGAAATGGAGCATGTAACAGGTTTACAGTCTTCAAGCAAAGGATATGGTTTCAAGAGCTCATCTATCACATTGATATTGCTTTGCACTGATTTTAGTTATTAAGTGTCACCAAGTTTTCCTTTCATATTACTCTGCCCTGCTGTTCTATATTGTCAAATTAACATGTACTTTCTGAGCACAGCCACAACCCACTCAACTGCTTTCTACTGAAAAAAGAGATCCCCACAGAATTTCTCTATGTGATTATATGTGATCTCTCTGCAGAATTACATTTTAAATGCATTGTCATTCACTTCTCAGAATTTCTTATGAAACATTCACTAAAAATTACAAAGACACATTGAGAGAATTTCTTTTTGCTTTTGCTGCATGGCAAAGCTGAAACATTCCAGCAGAATTTTAGCTTGAATGTGAGTGTTGAATTTGTCCACCATTTCACCTGAGGGATGTTGACCATTATTTTATCAGACTGATATATTTAGTCCATAAAAATGTTACCATGTTGTTTTTCTGAAGAATCCTTATTTTGATGTGAAGGCATAAGGCAGAATTTTGTGCTGTAAAATGTGATGGTTCATGAGAGCCTGTCTGTCTTTAAGATGTCTAGGAACCAAGCCTTATATAGTCACATAGAAAGAAATCCTCATGGAAACGGCATTATGGAGGTGGCAGCTGCAGCTCTTTATTTTTGTCTGTGTTGAATTTTGCAGTAAAAGATTAACCCTTTATGTGATTGTGAAAATTACATTTATGACCTCCTCTAATACAAAATATGCATGTATATAAAAAGAAATCTGAAGTTACACAGAAGAGACAAAACAGCTCAATAAGAGCTAAAATTAACTCTTTTTGTACCAGATTACACTGCTATTGCTGAAAATTTGGGCAAGGACTATATTTAGGCATTATAATGTGATTAGAATTAGCAGTAATAGCTGCCTAATATCCTTCATCACCCAAAGCTTTCTTTCTTTGTTAGATGCTTGCAAGCAATGATCAATAAACTCCATATCTTTCCCTGAAAATATTTCTCCTCTTTTCAGTTTCTGATGGATCGTAGTGAAACGATGAATGTACAGACAATGAGGTAGTAAAACCCCTCAGTACAGAGTCAAGTGCAGACTACAATGCTAAGGGGTGAATTGGCAGTTTTGAAGCTTATAAGAGCAAACTCCCAGCCCACAAAGATGCACACTAAGGGAATGGGTTTTGGGAAGCTGGCAGTGTTGGAACTTGGGCATAGAGCCTGGAGACCATCGACAGCAACCGTGCCCACCACTTTTTGGTGGTTTCTCTAGATTTAGGAATGACCAGTAGAAGAAACTGCAGTCTGGCTGGACACTATTGGTCCTCTTCTGTGTTGTTGCCAGTCACAGTAGAAGCCCATAGTCTTTATTACTTCTTTAAGTAATCTTGTTCTATCTCCCAGGTCCATTGTACCTTGCTATAACTTTTCCTTGAGTGAGAAAACATTGCTCTGCCTCATCTAAGATATCTGCAGCCAAAGTGCTGCCATCAAAGAACTGTAGCTTGGTCAGAGCACAATGTTGTTTGCAGTGTGAAATAATGCCTTCCTGAATATTTCTACTTGTGTTTTTAAATACTATGAATTTTCTGTCTTATATCTTTTTTTGTTGATCATCCTCTTTTATATTGCTTTGGCAATTAAAATTATATCCTCACTACTGAGGGTATTCCAGTGTTTGCAAAGCAATCTTTACTATGCAAATATGCTTACCCATCCTTCTGTAAGAGGGTAGTTTCCAAATATTGCTCAGTTCTGACTGTTGGTTTTAGCAATCAACTAAATGTGAGGAAAAGGGAGTTGAGAATACATTTTTGGGCATATATTACACATGTGAAAAGTGTGATGCTAAAAACATCTTTCTGGATCAAATGAAAACAGAAGTTGAATAGAATAATCAGGTCACAATATAGTTGTTACCATAGCTATAGAACAATTTTCTAGTGGATTTTTATTTTACATTAGAAATTTTGTGCCATGGCAACAGCAATGCCTGTTAAAGATCTAACTCTATCATTATAATTTATCTATTACAGCTCTTTTCATTAGTGTTATTAACAACTGTTATTCTCCTGAATGTACTTTAGTTAGGAACATGAAATCTCTTGGGATACAAATGTGAATAAGATTCCAACTTTACATGAATGCAAAATTCACAGTATTCAGTATGCTTCTGATTTTCTTAATGTGCTCTGCAGTATTGGAATCAGAATCAGGAAAAAATATCTGTGTTTGATGAAGCATCTGTAAATTATAACTCTTGAATACTGAAAGTGAGAAATGGTATTCCATAGAGTTCTATATATGTACCACAAGCAACTGTGCTGGGGTGCATCAGTGTGAAAATAAATAGTTGATTGAATTTCAATCTGCTGCCTAAATACCAGTTTGGTTGTATATAAACTGGTGATAATAGCAGTATGTATCTGTGGCTTTGAGATTATGGCACAACTGAATTTATTTGTAGCTCCAAATGTAAATGTTTTCCTTGTAAGACAGATATGGAAGTATCACAGTGATTTTCAGAAGTAATCCTCTCAGATGGATAAGCTTTATGTGCACTTTTAATAACACTAAAGTTCTGTAGAAATGACATCTGTTTATGTTTTGCTATTTATGATACTATTTATGAGTAAAAAGATAAAGTGGTAAGAAAAGCAGTATCTGGTAAGGAAGCAAGATCTCTTTCTGTTTGCTTCTTTTTTTATTACAAAAATAAATGTACTTGCAAAAAGAAAAAAAAATTGCTTATAAACTGAATGCTTCTCTGGGACTGAGTCCAAGAGCTTGAACTTCTCCTGTTCCTTTGTGTCCCCACCCTCTTTCTAAAGTTCCTTCTCATAAAGTTTACTCAAATGCCTGGGAGAAGAAAAACATGTCATTATTAAATGTCTGTTCAGTGAGTATAGACTATGTAATGTTTTTGTTTATATAAATTCTTAGTGCCAGTTAAGTTGCTTGAAATAATAAGAATAAAAACAAGAAGTAATAAATTGTTTAATAGCATGGGTTTTTTTCAATACAGAGCAATATTCAAAAAAATATTTTGATATGTTTAAAACCAGAAAATAATATATAAAATATCACATTTTTGCATTGCTACTAAGCTTCAGGAGAAATATTGATTTCAGTATCATTTTTCTTGAAGTTTATGACAGAAAAATGCATCAATAAAAAAAACCCATCTCAGAGATGGGTAATTATTAATAGATAGGATTTAAATTTTTTTCATAAAGTTGCCTATTTTAACAAGGGTATAGTAGTGGTATTATCCTGTGTAAAGCTTTTCATTCCTTAAGATCTTGAGATGGAGATCTTGGATATTCCTGTGAACAATGAATCTGCATTTTTGGATAATGGTGCAGTTTGAAGAGACTTTTCAGGTCTTAGGTCAACAAATACTGATTTGGAATAAGAAAGAAATGTACTCTAAGAAATAATTTTATGATTACCTGTTATATGGTTTATTTTTTCCTTCTATGATTTATTTAGAACATGACAGGGAGTGATAGGCTACTGTACTATTTAGAGCAGTGCTATAGTCCATCTCTGTGTTCTCCTTTTTTGCTGAACATGAAACTAAAATAATAAGCAAGTCAGCATTCAAAGAGCATTATCCTTAACAGTTATCAGTTCAAACGCCAGAAGATTCAGAATTATAATTGATTCATTAAACTTTGGATATCTGGAGGATTTCTAGTCCATTCTCCTCTTTGGAGCAGGACTGTCATCATAAGATCAGACATACCTTTTCCTAAGCAGGTCTTGAAACTGTCCAGAGGTGCAGATGGCACCACTCTGGATAACCTGTTTTAGGGCTGCAGTGCAGCATGTGATGCTGCTTGCTCTTAACCTTCATCATGACCACATGGATATGTTTTTTTTTCCTGACAGCCCCAGTCTTTTTTGTTGCCTGGTATAGATGTGGTTTGCATTGTTCAAAATCATGGGGTGAAGAAGTTATATCTATAAGATCTTTGCTTACTTTGCCACATAATTAACAAAGCTCTTTTTAAAAGTTTCTTTAATAAGAGTCTCCCTGTCTCTACGAGGACTTTTTTCCTCTGGTCAAGACAAAACAAAGATTACCAAGTAGCCATTTACCATGTTCCTTAGTTTTTGAATGATGAATGTTGACACATTAGAGCTCTGATTTTTTTGATCTACTGAAATGAATAGTGACCATGCTTGAAAAATATTCTGTGTTTAAAAATGTTTAATACTCTGAACAAAGAAAATCTTGAGGAATCTCAAATCAGATGCCTAATCATTTTTGCATTTTCAGCATTATATCCATGTGCCCTATCTCCCATTTTTCAAATTAGCATAATAGCACATTACAATCTCACCTTAGAAGGGTACATGAGTTCATATTTGTGAACTTCTTAGATAGAGAACATCATAAAAATTTGAGAAGCTGTTAAAAAACTTGATATTCAAAGAAGAATTTAGATGCTGTGCAGTAAATAGGTAATAAGACCACTCTTATTGAACAAAGAGAATACAAATCCCTGGAGATAATTAAAAGGTGTGAAGATGTGACACTTAGGGACTTGGATTGGTTGTGGTGGTGGTGGACTCAGCAGTGCTGGTTTAACAGTTGGACTTGATGATCTTAGAGGCCTTTTCCAAACTGAACACTTCTATGATACTATGAAAATGTTGAGGAGCTTCTTCATTAGGCAAACTTCATTATCAACATTAAGTGAAATAGGGTATTTTTGAAAACTAATAGTGATCTTTTAAAAACTGAAATAGAGTCCTTGCTAACACCTAAGACTGATTGGTTCACAAGCAACCTTTATTTTAATTTTTCCTGACTTCCTTAAGCTATTTTTGTGGGTATTTTAAAGATGAAAGTTATACCTAAAGTACAATATATATACTTATGTGTACACAGTACAGTAAGGGTTGTGAAAGATCAAGCTGAAAAAGGCTCATACAATATATTTGGAATCTTTGCTACCACATCAACTATCAAAACAGGAGAATTAATGTTTTGATATGTTGTCACTGCATCACTGCTGGCAAGTAAGAGACACAGACACACTTTCTAGTGGTCAGTACATATATTTACTGGCCACAGGGGAATGGGAGTTCTCAGTAAGAACTTGTTTACAGTAGTCAATTGAGCAAAATCACAGCATGAAATGCCACGGGTTCTTGGCAGTCTGTACTCTTAAACTGTTTGTGTTTTGCCAGCCTTTGGCCAATACTGAATAGATCCACCTAGACAGTGCCCAGGCACTGTGAAAGTTTTGGCTGAGACCAGTGACTATTCCCAGTGATTATTTGGATGGACCAGCTATGTCTTGAGAATGAGGAGAGTTTAAGTTAAAGGACATGAGCCTAGTAATTCCTTCAGATCCTCATAGCTGTTGGCCAGTACTATTTAGTAACATAGATGTACCAAAGCTAGTAGTGAAATTCTTGCAATCCAGGTTCTGTAAGCTTTTCTTTTTCCTAATTTATTCCATCCTGGTTGGCTTTTCTCTCTTCAATGAGTTCAATACACAGCTGTAAGATACCTGCTGGAACATCAAAATAGGATTCAGTTCATGACAGATATATAAATGTAGGTATCTGGACACAAATGGAATGCTGTCTCCCCTCAGTCACTGGCAGTGTAGTTAGCCCAGTTAACAGAGTACAGAGAGTGATAGGTTCCATTCATTTTATTAATCTGACCTCTATGGTAGGAGCTAATGTGCTTCTTACCCATATAGAAAAATGAGGTGACTTAATCTGGAGCAGAATCTCAGCTACTGAGTTTTTCATGTAAAGGAATAACAACAAAACCAGTCATTATTTGCATAATTTATTCCTCATTTTGAATTCACCTTCAACATTGCAGGCATATGTATAAATCAGCAACTTTCAGAAATCAAAGAGAGAATGCCCCATGTCCTCCTTTTCCCCTGAATTTTTCCCTTAAACCAATTTTTTCTGGGTTTATTGATCACTTAAGCTCTGACATGTCCTACGTTTAACCTTTCTCCATAACACCTCACATCTTTTTGGCTGCAAAATGTCTCAAGTGTATATTCTAGTTGGTTGTTTCTCAAAGAAGAAAAGTATATTTTCTTAGGTTCTTTGAATTTTATAATATATAGAAAAGCATTTAATTTTATATTTTTAAGCTGCTGACTAGTAAAAGAGTTGATGAAGTTTTGAAGTAGACACCAACATCTTTCTTCTGTCATTCATAAAGTCAAGCACTGCTTTCTTTTAGAAAGGATATTTTGAGACTTGATTGGGAGGGTTTTTTTTGCCACCAGATATTTTAGTTAATTGGAGAAAAGTGCTCAATATCTTTGCACGTTATGGCATGATGCTATATTCAATTCATTGTGGTAGCTACTGCTGTGCTCACAGTCCTACACTTGGAGTTTATCTAGAGCATACAACTTCTAGAAGGAATGAAATTAATTTATTTATCTTTAATGAAGTGGTTATAGAGATGTGACCATTAGTAGGGACACAGTTATTCTGACTAGAACATGCTGACTTAATGCCATGTTGATAGAGTGATATTAACCACACCAACACTTTGGATGAGGCAGTGCAGGACCCCTTTTTTTTTCCCTCTTCCTAGGTCTTTCAGCAACGAGTGTAAAAAAGAGCCATAGAATTTTAATAATTCACTCTAAACCTTGCCAAAGAAATGCATTTTTATGTGATTGCTTTTTGTGTTTATGTATATGCTAAGTTACATATAAAGTGTGCTTGAAATGACTTAATTTGTGTTCTTTTTTCCCAATGGTTGCTATTACTATTCTCAAAAGTTCCCAAAAATAAAAACACTAAAATCTATTCCTTAGAGACTGTCAGTAAAAAGGCATCATAGTGTAAATTCACTATTATTATAATGGTTATAAAAAGAAAAATTACTAAGAATATTCGTAACAATAATGGTTCTTCATGTATTTTACCACTTACAAACTACCTACCTAATTCATCATACTAAACTATATAATTTGTGCACATTTCAACTCAATAGCAAATTAAAAGAGATATCATCAAGTTGATGGAATAGCAGTGGCCTATTTTATCTTATAAATTTGTTTTTTCATGGAATTTATATATAGCACTGAGCATTGTTGGTTGTTCTACCAGCAGATATTTTAGTTAGGATAAAATAGTCTTTAAATATTTAAGATTTTTTTAAAGAGAATAATAAATCGGTTCATGGCATAGTTGTCTTTTGTTTCTTTACACAAGAATGTACCAAGCAGCATTAAAAAGTCATTTTGAGGGGAGTAAGGATTTTTTTGTTTGCAGCATTTTATCACCCTTTTATGTTTACAAGGTGTTCTCTCATTTCAGAGCAACATAGCCAGGGTGAAGCATCCACTGAAAGTGAGCTTCCTGAAGAACACCCTGCTGAGCAGTTTGCAGGTTTACTTCATGGATCATCACCTGCATGTGACCCACCTGAAAATCCACTCCAGCTGTACAGCAAAGTAAACCTGTGCAGTGGGCCACTGGAGAAAAGCATTTTGAGCAAGAGTGCAGCGCAGCAGATAAAGCTACGGAAAGAGAGCAGCTCTGATCCTCCTGTTAAGAAAAAAAAACCACCAATTGTAAACAGAACCATATTTCATACTAAGAATAAACCAGCAGAAAATCATACCCTGGTTGGTGCGCCAAGGATCAGTGAACAATGGGTTATTACCACTGGGGGATTTGTGGAGCGAGCGTGCACACTGGGCAGAATACGATCTTTACCAAAGACCTTGCTGGAAATGCATTTGTGCAAAAATGTTTCAAAATCTGATTCTAATCTTATCACTCATCCACCAAATGATAAAAAAGCGAGAAGCAATTGGAGTGAACCCACACCAAAGCCACAGTGCTCCAAAGGGAATTCGGAGAGAACACCTTCCTTCACCTCAGAGTGGGAAGAAGTAAGTTTTTTTTCATTTTTTAAGTACTGTGGTCTTGTGAAGACACTGTTATTGTTTTCAGTTTCAGAGACAAAAAGTGAATATTCCACACTGCAAACCTCAGAGCAAATGTCACAGTGTATTGCATGGGAGTTCAACAGCTGGCACAAAATGCAAAGCATTTCTGTTCACACGCTGCCCACTTAATAAAGTCTATTGTTTCCTTAGTGAATGAAGTTAACCAGAAGTAATTCTGCAATTTTTTGTGGCAATGAAATTATTGTCTACTAAAGCCCTCACCACTTACAATAATAATGTTGGTAAAATCCTTAGTAACTCTGCCTATTGTTTGCAATTTGCTGATTATTTCCACCATGGCAGTGTCCCGTAAGCAAGATCCAGGAGAAAATGGCAGCAAAAGAGAATTGATTGTGCATTCTACAAACCCTCCTTATGTATCGTATCCTCTAAATGCTCTGTAGCCTGTGTACAAAATGCTTGGCACATACCTGGCTGCTGTGTGAAGTGGGAATACCCTTATAGCTGAAATGAATTCAGGACTACTAACAGAAATTTCCACACTGAATTTGTAGTGCACATGCTTGCTCATATGAAAGACTTTATTTTAGGTTTAGAATTCAATTTAAATTAATTTTTAGACACCTTATGTTTAACTTTTCTTTCCTGTACTGAATTTCAAGAATGTAAACGGTTCTTCATAGACACAGAATTGCCCATCTCATTGAGGTAAATTAAGAGTGTGAAATGTTTAGATCTTTACTGCTTCTACAGAGAAGGGAGCATTTCTCTTTAAAACTACCTGAGTGGGGAAATTCATCTATCTCCAGGGTGCTATTATGTTCAGAAAGAACCCCGAGTTTGATTATGCGGTTGGTTTTTTTCTCTAGGAAAATGTTTCAAGCTATCCTAAATGTCTGATTTGATAGGGCATTTTAAGGCACTTTTGTGAGAGAAATACTCTGTCAGAGAAGATGTATTAGGGATATCAGGTTTTGATCTTTACAACTGGGATATGTTATTATAAAATCCTGATTAGAATCAGGTCCAGGTTTGCCTTTCTACATGGTCATCAAGGTTTGATCTTAAAAGTAAAAAAAGTGCCATAATGTATGTATGCATTTATGTATAAAGTATGAATGCTCAATCTGAAGATTCTGTCATAATTTCCAGAATCTTCTGTCACCAGTGACTAATACATACTTTTCCTACTAGCCCTAATATTAAGCTTAGTAAAGTGTGTTTCTCTTTGTCTACCTTCTTAGTCCACAGCAACCTTTTGATTCACTTTTTGGTTTGTCCTGTTCTTACAGAAAATAAAATAGATAGAGTGGTTTTGACCTAGTAAGTTCAATGTGTTTTAGAAACATGTGAGCAAGTTTTGGGATCAGTGCAGTATTGTTTTGCAGAGAATGTTGTTCGTGGTATGTGGGGACACAAATATGTTTCATACCTATTTAGTGCCCTTGGGGCAGATGGAAAGAAAAGGGGGCTAAGAAATTCTCTGGAAATAAAAATTGAACAATTGATCTAATTGTGTGTATTTTAAATACTTTGGAACATACAAGATAATTTTTTTATTAATTAATATTACTGCTTAAATAAACTACTAGTGGTCATACCTAGATGAGCAGAGTCATCAGTATGTAAGGAATTCTACCATGAAAAAAGAAATACTAGTTCCAAGCCTTAGTTTTTGCTGACATACAAAATTGCAAATCAAATTGCAATATCCAAATCGAAGATAAATTAATTGTCTACTTTTGGTGTATGCACTTTTACAACTTTGATTGTTTTTTTCCTAATGAGGGTAATAATGCCATAAATCTATGCATGAAAAACTAAAATAAAATACTAAAGATTGGATCTTTTAATTGTTTCACTGTTCTCTCTTTTGTAGATTGATAAAATCATGAGTTCAATAGATGCTGGAATTAATACTGGACTGGGGGAGATGAAAAATCACACTACAAGTAAGGAAAACCAACTATTGTTTAATTTTGATGTAATTGTCCATAGGGAAACTGTGGATATAACATTGCTAAGTAACCCACTGTGTTGAAATAATTTGTAGATATTTGAATTACCATGAACAGAATCTATGTTGTTTACTGTTAGAGATGCATTAGGCCCAGTGTCCTGGAGCTGTTGCTTTAAATAGCATATTGGAGTCATTAATGTTGTTGTGAAATCTTACCAGAAAAAATACTCCATTAATGTTTTTGTATTGAAGCCTTTCTTCTAGGGTGGTATTTTACAATCTTTTTCAGATGAGGTTTTGTTTGGAATGATGGAACTCTGAGCATATATAATACATTAACTGCTGACACTTTTTAAAGTATTTTATTATATAATGCTGCTTCGAAGAAATATTTGGCACAGGGCTGAAAATGTTGCTGACAGACAGTGACTGGTGTTAGCAATGATGGAAAAATTTGAAAACCTCTGCTACTAAGTCATGCTTAGCCTGTTGGTCTGTCAGCATAAACCTGTGCAACTGTGCTGATAAAAATTTTTAAAGCATTTTATTATGTCTTCTCCCCAACTCATGGAGGGAAAACTGACTTGCATGTCCGAATAATTTAGTCCTGAGGCAAAGCTGTGTTACTCAGCTGTACTGGTACATCCCTGCTAAAAATTACATTGAGTATATATATAGGGCAGGGTGTTATGTACCTTATCGCTTAAAATTTGGAAAAGGATATATTTGAACAACTGCCCATTTCATGGAGCATTACATCTATACAGAATGAAACTGTGTCTTATCAATTAAATATAATTGACACAGTTATTTTAACAGTAGCTTGCAGTGAAAAGGGAATCTAGGATAAAGAGAAAATAACTGATTTGAATGCAAATATAATTGCAGATAAAACAAGCAGACTCAGCTTATTTTTTTTCTAAGAAGAGTAAGGGGCAATATCATGAGAAGTGCTAGGCATGTTGTTCTGGCAGTCTGTTCTTTCTGCAACTTGCAGTGTTGGAAAAAAACTGTTCACAAACTCCACATTAGGAGATAGTGAATAATTTCTGAAGATATTATAAATAATTCAGGATTTTCTGTGTCTTGTTTTTAATCATGGTAGTTGTTCTGGGTCTGCTGGAGGTGGAGTTATCTTTCCCATAGCAGCCTTCACAGTTCTTTGCAGGAGTAGCTAGAAAGGTGTTCACCTGTCAAACTCTGGTGCTCGTCAGCACCAAGGCTGCCTCTCCAACAGAACCCCCTTGCCAGTGGGGAGAGGGAGGGCAAGACCTTGGGAGGGGACGTACCCAGGACAGCTGGCTCAGCAATAAAAGCTCAGAAAAAGGAGGGGGGGGGCTGGATATCACCAGCAATAGGAAGTAGGGAATAAATATTTTGTTTTCCTTTGGTTTTGCATAGACCTTTTTTTTTTGCTGTATTAAACTGCCTTTATCTTGACCCAAGGGGATTTTTTTTCTGTCCTATTCTGTCCTGTGCCCTGTCTTGCTCAGGGCAGTGATGGGCACCTGGCATGCAGCCAGGGTCAGCTTCCCACAGCAGCACACAGGCACCAAAGGCAAAATCAGGTGTAGGGTAAGAAATTACAGAGCAAGTAAAAGCCATGAAATGGAGACAATAGCAATAACAGTATATGTTTTAAAATTTCCATATTTTAGTGATGTGTAAATACTACTTTCTTTGTCCCCATGATTGACCACTGCTTTTCATTTTCTACATTTTTAAGATAAGAAAATACCTCACAACTCTTGTCATCAGCTATTTTGCGCTTCTACTGCATACCTTATTTTTCTTGACATGGAAATACAGCATATATGGCATTTAGTGTTTCAGCCCTTGCAGATAGCAGATCTACTCTTTGCTTCTTTTCCCAGAGTGGGCATTGAGTCCTTAATTTCTATTCAGCGTGCAGCTTTTGGAACACCAACATTTTTTTTCTTTTCTGTCAACTCCTTAATGTTCTTTAGCTAGTTTAGGATGATAACTTGATTTTGCTCTTAATTAAGACACCAAGCTATGATCAATCAAAATACAGTTATCTTTCCTTAAATTTTATCAGTTTTGCTTTATATGCAGCTTGCAATAAAGATATGTTTTTCTACTATAGACCTGAATATATGCAGCTTCAGATGTGCATCTTCCACTTTTCATTCCTTTTGGACATTTCCAGATTCAATCAAACACAATTTAGGCATCAAAGCAAAGGGAACTATTATTGAATCAAATGCATTGCATGCATCAAACATGTTATACTTCAAGTATATTATTTTTTATCGTCTAAGTAATAACCAAGTAATAGGTTATCTAGGAGGAAATAAGGAATTCTTACTTCTCACTGCTAGCAGGCTTCTCCTTAAACATAGCACAACCAAAGGTAAAGATCTGTCCCATGCTTAGGAATAAAAATTAAGTAGTATGGTATCAGATAATATAATTTTGAGATACTTCATCAATTTATGTATAATGATGATGGATTTTAGCTTTCACTTGAATATATGTGGAAAAAGCTTATCCAGTAAAGCTTAAAAATAATATTTTTGATGTTCTGAGTGTGTAAGTCAAAGAAACTTCTACTGTTGAACTGCAAGCATCTAGACTATTGAGCACTATATTATGGCAACTTCACTTGACTAATAACTTTCTAGCAAGTAGCAGAATTCCTGGTAACACTGAAGAGTAAATGTAGCTTCCTGTGGGATCCTTCACTTTAGTGTTTTCTTAGTCCTGTACTTCATATTATACTTCAGTGTTTTCATGAACTGCTAATAAAAACAAAAATATGTAAAATTCAAGCACAAATACTCTATCTGTCATGAACATAAAGAGTTTTTTGTAGTACGTAGTATCTCTTTCTCAGTGAAAAATATTTGAGTGGAAATATGTCATATGCTCATAATTAAATAGCTATATTTAAAATTAGACAATGATGACATCTTGTGATGAAATTCTTGAATGAACTTGCCAGAACTTTGGTCTATATTTTTCTACTGGTGGTGTCTGGAAAGACTTCTCTTAAATCTCCAGAGAAAAGTCTTAAGAAGCAATTAGAGGAGCAGTAAAAGGAGATATTCAAAAAAAGGAATTGTAGTGTAACATCTAAATAGATTATTATTGAGAGGGTTATAACTTTGGTTGCATCCAGCAGCATCTGCAAGACTTTTGAATAGTTGCCAGAATAAGAAAGAATAACAGTTGGGATATAACTGACCTTAGCTTGAGTCAGAATGGAATACATCACTGGTTCATACCCCTTTGAGTCTATTTTGTAATGATTCTTTGACTACCATGATAATATGATTTAGAAGGAGACTATTTACAAAGTAAATTAAAAAGAAGAAACACTAAAATTTCATATTTTCTTTGCCTAATTATAAACAATTTCTTTTCCAACAAGTCTTTCAAGACATACACAGCAGTAAATCTGTGTTAGTTGGAGCTTAGTAGCTGTTGGCAGGTGTGTGAGTCAGGGTTTACTTTTATTTGCAAATCACTTGGAAGGGAATAATCAAAAAATAATCTGCTTCAAAAAAAAACCCAAACTAAAATGGGTAATGGATATCATATTATCATCGTGATTAAAGCTAGAATTGTGTCAAATCAGAGCAGTTAAAATAATGAGTAAGAAAATAATTGTTGAAAGTCATTCCACATCAAAATAGTCAACAATCATTTTAGGTTTTTTGAGAGAGTCACTTCTGTCAAATATGTTCTAGCACATGGAGGGTGATTTACAGTTTTATAATTCTACTGATCATAAATTCTATTTTGGATGCTGTCCATAAATGCACTAAACAGTTGCTGTGTGTATACAAGTCAGGATATTTTTGGTCACCTGCATTAAGCACATCTGAGCCATTAATGCTGAGTTAGATAAGCACGCACCTTTTTGTTATTGGTCATCATGTCTAGATGTCTGAAGCATTCAAAATGGCACTGGTGCCTTTGAGGAGAATGTACCTATCCTTGAGTGCTCTCATTGTTCCACCTAGAGGCAGAAAGGGTAGAGTTTACTGAATTATCTTAATTTTCTTGATCTAAAATTTTAGTTTGAAATATACTGTCAAGCCTTTTTCTTACAGCTGAAATAAACAAAATTCTTATTTCATTTAGGAATATTGTGTTTTAAAGGGTTTTGTGTTGCTCTTTGTGAGAGCAATGCCTTTTCCTGTGCTTGGAGATAATCCTAGCACCACTTGCAGTATCTATGCCTTAATATCAATATCAAAGCTACAAACCTTGCTCAATGATGCAGCCTGAGTTCTTGCCTTTCAAAGATTAATGCTGCTTTTTACTGGAAGAGGTATATGAACCAGAATCACACCACATAAAAAAATAGACTTTCAAGGAAGCTAGCAAATCTTGCAAAATATTTACTTCAGCAGTATGTATCCTCCTGTGTACAGCTTCAGAGAGACTCATGAGTTGGATCTTTTAGGGCTGCTTTGAAACCAGAAGGACTCTGGAAGACTGAAGGCTATGCCTGAGTTGACTGCACTAGCTGTATCTCATTTGAAAGCAGGACTCCATTGCACTGTACTGTATTCAGAATAAACCTACAATTCCACTTTATATCATGTTTTTTGTACAAACAAGACCTTATTGGTTCTTGATGTGCCCACTGTATGCTTGTGTTTCAATGTCATGTACTCCAAACTTAATGCCAGGGATTAACAGTAGGTCACAGAGCAGTGAATTAGAATACATTTTGTAGTGTTCTTTCTCAAATCTTCCAGTTCAGGATAAAAGTTGTAGACAGCCATCATGGATAAGTAAATTTTTTTTTTGTTTATTTACCTTCTCTACTGATACAAAAAAAGGCTATTACTGATGATTTCTCCTTTGCAGTATTGGGAAAATTTTAAGCAATTTTACTTTCCAGATTTCTGAAGGAAATTACTTTGAGCATAAAGATGGGGAAAATAAAGTAGATGTAACTTCACCTGCTTAGGAAAAAATAGAATCAGGTGGGGCCACATTCAGAAAAGCTGACTGGGAAGAACAAGGTTTCATGTTGCACCCTGTACAGCTGTAAGACAATTGAAACTGGGCAAAACCCTTGACTGCCTGAAGCTACATGCTTGGTTTCCTCTCTGTCTTCTTCCTGTTCCACTGCCACTGCTCAGACATGAAGTCTTCATCATCTCTAGTGTAGTTCTGCCTATAAAAGCTAATATATTAACTGAAAAGTCAAACTTTCTTTTAACAAATGAAGCCTTGTTAGACTGGCCCTTTTTTGTTTGTTACCATATGGTTGCAGTTTTGGCAAAGTGGTTTTCCTCCAAAGCTGTTAATATCCTCCCTCCTCCAAGAGCTGAAAACAGATAAAATGTAAATACTTAAGGCAGAATTTTAATTGGATACGTGTAGGCATGTTGGCATAAGGCAGATTTCACAGCGGTACATTATAGACTTAAAACTATATATTTTTTTGTAATTTAGTCCCTGTTTTTGCAGCATTTACCTTGTCCTTTTAAAATCTCCGTTTGGTTAAAATAAGATCTTTGATAAAGTGGACTTAATAGCATTTAATAAAATGAGCCATGAAACTTCTCACTACAAAGGATACCTCTTAAGCTTACAGTTTGGAACACATAATTCTGCAATAGCCAACCACAATAACCAGACAGTAAAAAAACAATAACAAATAAAAAAATAAGAATAACATCTTCTCTCACAGCTTCCCATAGAAGCTGGTATGCTGTGCAAAGAGACCAGAATACCTGTGGTATCATAGATGGCAAAAAAGTAAAAGACAGAAGGAACCTGACTCTGTAGCTGATGAGATGAGGCAGCTCCAGCAGCTGGTGTCTGCTCACAATGCTGTTTGATGCTTCCTCAATAGGAAACGCACATGCAGTCTGAAATTACTAAGCTGCAGGTCTTTGAACTCTTTAGCAACAATTGGTACTGCACATTAGGAAACAGACACACATTTGTGTTTGGTTCTGCCCTTCCTTGTATCTTACCAACAACTGGAATGTGAATGTGGAATTTTAATTTGCAGTGGCAGAAGAGCTGGGGGGAATTTGAATAAGCCAAGTCAATATGTGATGTTATGGAAGGCAGAAGTGATTTTTCTTTTAGGTAAGATGGTTTTCGGTCAGTCCCACTCTAGTATGGAGCCTGTCACACTCAGTACCCAAGAGCAAGGAGGTGTGCATGTGTTCATGACCAAGTTGCTTGTCCATGGTCACTTCTGTGTGTTGTGGTAGGCTGACTGTTGCATTCTTAGTGTATCTGTTGGATTCCTTTTGATTAGGAGAAGCAAAACTTTTTTCATAGACCTTTAGGAATCAACCTTTGCTGTGGTATGGTCCTTTTGAGCCAAAATTTTCTTCAGTGGCACTCATTGTTTTTGCTTCTTTTTCTTAGATATTGTAGGCCATCCTTTTGGAATAACAAAAAGATGAGTATCACATGCAATGTGCCGTAATGTTGCTGTAGTGCAGGGTGTTCTGCTGATAGATTGTCTGAGCTGTTGTTTTATCAGAGCACACTCCTCTTGACAGGAACATATTCCCTAGTGCTTTACCACTGCCAGCAGTGTCCTTGCTTATCAACACAGACCATGCCTTTATCTCTTTGATGCACTGCATCTTCTGGTGTTTTCACATATGCATTTGTGCCCCTACATTATTCATATCAATCTTTCTATTTCTGTTAATAATATCTTAATTTCAAATTATTTGAATGGCAATTTAAGTGTATGCAATCATCTAGATTATAAAATAGTGGAGAACAGAAAGCATATAGCTATAAAATATTAGGAAGAAATATTTTTAGCATTTATTTACTGAGAACATGATAGTCCTAATGTATTGCATGTCACTGAACTTACCTAAAGATCATATAAATTCTGCAGAAGTTATCACATATAATTGGGGTAATATTTTTTTTTACTTCTACCTCATAAAAACCTAAACAATAGATAAAAAATGTATCTGTTTTAATGATTCATTGAATCCCAAAACAAACCTTACAGAAACTGGGCAAACTGAAAGATAATTGTAGAGATTTTAGCTATGTTTCATAACAAATGCAATGGGAGTTGGATGCAAAAGCTGCAGGCATTTATTTTATTTTCTTATACTCAAGTAATCCTATTATATTAGAAATTTTACCCTGTAGTGTCTTAAATGTAATATTCTACTCTTTATTCTTCATGCACCAATATTTTTTGAAACAGCTTACTACAATGGAAGACTCAGGCTAAGCAGAAAATAAAGTAAAAATGTAAGCCGTTAGACCATATTTACCAAAGTGGTCTTTAATTCTGATACATTTTGTTTTTATATTTCTGCTTTCTCTATAAGTGCCAGTCAACATTTACCTTTTTTATCAGTCCATGCTTTTTGTGTTCATTGTTAGGTTTCTTTTTCCAAAACTGTTGCAGGGCAATTTGGTCATTGTATTCACAGACTTGGATAAATGATTTCTGTTATATGTCTTCTAGAAGGAATACAGAATATTAATAGCAAAGCAAAGAAACTTAGGAAAAAGGCACTGTAATGTCATAAATATTGACATCCATCAGAGAGTAAATGTATAGCTTAATTCTTGTCAATTTTGGTGTAGTCTACTACTGGCTGTCAGACCTGGTCTCCAACAGAACTGCTTGAGCAGAGGAGTCTTCTACAAACTCTCTTTTATCTGGAGGATTGGCATGTAATTTTGACTGACTTAGTATGCTGAGACTTTTCAGCGGTATTTTCCCACATCAGATGTAATGTGCTGTTGAAACAGCATCGGAAATTAAAGCCCTATTTCAATAGTGAAATTTTCTCCTTTTAAAAAAATAAAAATTAAAACCATCAGCAGTCTGGTCTGCTGTGCCATTATTTCTGAGTAACTGCACCTTTTTTTTCCCCTCACAGAATACAATGTATTCTTTGGAAAATTTTGTTGGATCTAAAGGGTTTGTTTTTATTTTCTAATAATACTTATTCTCAGAAAGAGGAGTAATGCATACTGAATCCCTACCATCTCTTCTTTTTTTTTTTTCTTTAACTAATAGCTGATCCATCCATTCTGTAGTTAAATATGGTTAAAAAAATAAGTCTTTGTGACCACAGATATGAACAATTTATGTACTGTTTGAATGCTATTCAAATCTATGGAAATTCAAATTGTGTGCTTACCACTGTTATTAAAGCCTTGTTTCAGTATTTTAAAAATATTCTCAAATTATATCATTTCCTTATAGAAGAAGTGAGAGATATTGAGTTAGAAAGAAGATATGTATGTTAATATGTCATGATTTAGAGCTATATTATATACAGTTCTACTGTTTGTTTTGAGATAGAGTGCAGAATTGTATTAATACATAGAATGCAAAACTCAGAAAATCAGATTTTCTGTGACTTCCAAGGGCATGAAGCTCAGAAATACTGACAAATAATAGCAAAATGGAGAGTTCAGTAGCATGATATTTAAGCATGTTTGGGGAAAGTGCTTAGAAAACCTGTCTATGTTTCTCTACAGAAAATCAAAAGTTAAGTGAATAAAAGTTATTCTCACTTTAAAAGTTTGGATATACCTGCCTATGGCCCTAGCCTTACAAAATTGAACTGATAAAAACAAACCATGTTATGTCTTAAATTATTTGGTTGTGAAAGTTGCTTAAAAAATAGTATTGCTCACATTACCTCCTAGGTTCTATTGGTAGTAAATGGGTTCGTAACACTTAAGTGGATTTAAAAATATTTCTGAGGATGATATTAATACTGCACTCTGCTCTTCCTGGTCATTCTCTCCTCTGTCAGACCAGTCCCTGGAGTCACTGAGCTGTATAGAATCTTTTTCCACCATGGGGTTGAAGATATGTCTAAGCTTTGCCCATCTAGATAAGATAAAAGGAAAGAAGATCATGGATTTCAGAACTTGAAAAAAAAAAAAAAGTATTAAAACAATTTCAAAGTTATTTTCAGTAAGACTGAGGTCTTGCCTGTTTCTCCACTGAACCACAATGGTATGGGGGGAGTTTCCACAAAAAAAAATTTTGGCTGGATTTCACAAAGATATGCCAGAGTGCTTGCTGATGTGCCTAAAAAGTGACAGGCCAATGATGCCCTCATTCTATAATGCTCTAATAATCATCCTACTGTAATTCCAGAGGTTAAGAGTTTTTTTTGTTTTTTTTTCAAGCCATGATAAATGATGTGTAAAGAATTATCAGATTACTTGAAAGTTTTAGAAATCACATGTTTAGGTTCAGCTTTTTTCTTGCTGTTTAATCTGAACCATGCAACTAGTATCCACTTACACACATGTAAGTTAATATTTTATTCAATTTGCTTGATCAAATTGAACAGTGTTTATTTCTAAAGCAGAATCAAATTCAATACCAGGTTGAAAAAAACATATGCAGAATAGGAATCAGCACATCAATGAAATTAAAAATATCTGATGAAAAATGAGGCTTTTGCAGCCTGTGGTCAGAAAATACTTTAAAAGCAGCAGAATATTCCTAACTTCTAAAATAGGTTTTACAGATTTGACTTTAATAATCAGTTTGTTATTTTCATATGTAATTTTGAATGGCAAATCTCTAAAATCTTCTTCAGTATCTCTGGTGGTGTTTTGTATGAAATGCTAGGAGTGTTACTCTCAAAAATATGTTAGGGTTGGAGATGTTGTGGCAAGTGAATCTATGATGAAGTTTATCTTTTGTAAATAATATAGAGCTCTAAGTCTACTAAAACTGTATTAATACTGGTTTCTTGAAAGTTCAGCTGATTCACTCATATTTTCTTCTAGTAGTCCTTGGATATAAATAGATAAGAATCTTTGGATTAATATTTCTAGTAATCACATTTAGAGAAATCACAAGAACATCACATGCTAGTTGAAAATCTTTGGCTTATTATAGAATTTACAACACACCAAATTGTTTCTAGTTTTCATTCCACCTACAGAAAATGAAGTAATTCAGAATATTGAACTTATTAAAGTGAATTAATTTACTTTCCAACCCAGACTGTTAACCTGAGTTCATTATTATAATGCTAGGATCAGTATTTTTGTGTTCCATTTCCCTGTATTCAGGAAGGTAGTGCATTGGAATGCCTTCATGTCCCTCAAAAATTATTTGTGATATACTACTCACCAGCCCTACAATGTAACTCATGATACCAGGAATTTTAGAAAACTGTTTTTCTACTTTTATCCATTACTGCTCTTTATTTTAGGTTATTGCATTATTACAATTCTGAGAATGGCTGAGGTTAAATTATTGATTGAAAATATGAATTTCCATTAAATGCTAAAAATAGCATTTAGTCTAAAGTTGTTCTGGAAGCTACTTCTCAAGTGTAGCTATTTTTCAATGACAATAAATACTTGCAGTTCATGTTTGAGTTTAGATAAATATTTATTTTCTTAAAAACTGCTGTTTGCTTTTCTATTTACAGAGTAGGATGGCCTATCTCAGTTACTTTGTTCTACTTTTGTTTTCTTCTAGGCTATTTGCAGTGTTTCATGGAGCAGAATTCTAAAGAATATATTATTTTGTCAGTACAAAAATCCCCCTGTTTGTATCAATATGGCATTTATATAGAGCCCAGCCATTCTTCTCAGATTTGTGCAAGAAGAAAATCCATGTACTTGAAAATTTTGAAACTAGTAGCAAGAATTCTTGTGTGGCTAAACAGTTCTAAACCATAATGTGAGACTACATGTAGGTGTTGGATTTGCTTATTGAACCACCTCAAGTTTTGATCTGCTTTGTAATATAGGAAATAATCATTAACCTGCAATAATATTTTTCAAATATTGGTAGAACTATTCTGATGAGTGTATTTTCAGCTAACCTGGACCACTTGAGCTCGAACTGAGATCCTTTAGCCTTGACAAATGAACTAGGTAAAGAATCATTCCTGGAATACATTTTGTGAAACTTACCTGAAGAGTTGCATTTGCATCATTCCGATTTCTAAAACAAAAAGCCGTGCAGGACTGAGAACAATGCCATGAGAGGTATTTGCAGTGTTGTAAACGTCAGCACATATTCTAGAAACAAGACCCTAGGCCTCAGAGGTGGGAGAGTGAGAATAGAGCCGTTGGCATGAGGGAGCTCACAGCCAGGATGAACTGGGTTTATATAAGCTCATCCATATGCAAACAGTCCAGTGAGTTGCCAGAGCCGTGCCAGCATGCCACCCACTCGAGTAACGTCTTTATTATTCATTGAAAGATGCTGCAGTTTTCTTGTGGTGCTGCAGAGCCTGTGTTAGCAGGGGATAAATATTGCAGAAGGTAGTTATAGAGTTTGTGTGTAATAAGGCTAGTTCCTGCTGAGAACCTGACTTTTTGTCAGGAAGCAGAAATGGATAGGAAGCAAAGAAGTGTCTGCCCCTGGTGGGCAGAGCCAGGTGCTGGTGACATGCTCCACTGACCACTGAAGTTAAGTTAGTATTATCTGAAATACCAAATCCAACCTAGTCTTAACTTGAAAGAAATCTTGGGGTAGTTTAATCTCAGATAAGTCTTTTCATTTTTAAATGAACTTTTTTTTTATTTATTTTTGCCTGTTTTAAAAGATTTAAAAGGGGAAGTTGGAAATAAAGATTAGAAAAGGAAAAACACTGATGTGAAACAAAACAATAAATTGTAGTAGCTGAAGGTGAAGGATGACGAAAGAGCAAATGACCATAATTTACAAGAACAAGAAGTGAGATAGATAAACAGGGAGCATAGAAAGTGAATTATAAAATTAAGTTAGAAAGAATAGAAAGGAGAGAAGGGAATTTACCTGATCAGCTGTTCAAGGGAGAAGATCACTCTGAAATTCGGTACACTGGGGGCAAGGAAGCCCCTGAACCCAGCTAGGCAAAAGCAACCAGAAAAAAAAGTGCCACACTGTCTCAGGTTGAACCTGACTTATAAAATAACATCAGGATAAATCTTTAGCCTTCCATCATGTATAATGTCATGGTTCAGAATTTCAAAAATGTGTGCCACTACAGGCTTCTCATTTCCACAGCTCTTCACAGGACCTTGCAGGAGTTAGCAAATCTATAAATCAAGGCTATAGTTTATTTAACAGCTGTATTTAACTTCTTGAGATATCTCTGTGCAGATAGCTTTTTTTGAGCACTTTCTTCAAATAGTTCTTTGTTACCCAGTTCTGTGTTACCTCATTCTGCTTGTTTGCTAGTCCGGTGTTGCTTAGCACAGAGCTCTAAAAAGACTTGCTCAAATTTGAAATTACATAAATTTGGGTTTATGGTGCCAGGAATTATTGGATAAAGGGTTGAGCTTCCTTAGTATTTTTAGCAAGACTATGTAGTATACATTTTTTATATATATACACTCAGTGTACTGTTTTTTAACAGTAGTCTAAAATTTTTACTGAATTAAGTAAAATATTTTGATTGGTCATGGTGTCATCTAAATCTTCAAGGTTTTTTTTTTCCTTACTAGACGAAAGCAGTGAAAATGATTACTCATAGGTGGTGAGTGTAGTGTTACTATTATCCTGTAAAACTTCCCAAGACAAGGACAGAAATTGCTCTGAGACAGTAACTCCTTTTTTCAGAAAATATTATTAATTTCCATTGAAGTCAGAATAAGGATGACTCTTTCTTAGGCCATATTTCATCAACCACCAAATTGCCAGAAAAATGCGTAAAGGACAATTAAGCACAAGGACACTTTCTCTTTCAGGAAGGCATTTAGCTGCAAATTGCTGGGAACTGGGAAAATGCTAGGAAAGAATTGTGGGATGTCCATCTTAATCTTATGCTCTTCTGTAGTCATCTAATAGTAGCCACTGTGATTGAAGCTGATGAATGATGAAGCTAGATGAGCTAGATGAAGCTTTGTTCTGATGCAATGCAATTGATCCTGTGATCTTGCAGTAAAGCATCCATCTGTTCTTAACTAATTCCTTGTGATTCAGTAGGCTGCATCTTGTATTTCTGTTCTGTAAGCCAAGGATATACATCTGACTGAAGTAATGTGTGTTGCAATGCTATATAATGTATATATTTGATTATCTCAATGTCTTTAGAAAAGAATTATCCCTCAAATCTATTCATTAAAACATTAAAATAGAAAATCAAAATCTGAAAAGACTAACTGTATCTCAAGCAGTCTTGCTGCATGGTAATATATCTTACCAAATACAATAGAATATAGATAGATAGATAGATAGATAGATAGATAGATAGATAGATAGATAGATCGATCTCTGCATTATGGTAATGACATTTTTGAATAGAAATGACTCCTAGTCCAGTGGCGGTACTCTAGAAAACAGGTATTTTAGTTTTCCAATAAGATCTGCTCCTCATTGACTGAACAGCATGCGTTCTGAAGGAGGCTAAATTAAAGTTGTCAAAGCAATCAACTGAACATGAAAAATATTCTAACTTTGAAGTGTCTGTGATAAATGTATGTTTCATGATACAGTGGAGTGCTTTGACTGAGCTCTTCCTGGGTAAATAATACATCAACAGTGAGAAATACAAACTTGTTGAAGGGCCAGTGAGTTTCACAAAGTACAGGTCACTGCTGACAAATCATCTGTCAAGTAAAATGAATTTTCCTTGTTGACTTTGAGGTTATAGTTATTAAAGATACAGTGCTTACACAGTGTAATGTAGAGTTATAATCAATATTGGTATAAAAATCAGAAAAGAACTGTGAGGATGATTTTTCCTAGCAACTGCGGGTATTCCATTAGCTTGATTAGCTGTGATCTGAGAGCTATTTTTGTGAGTTCTGAGCCACACATAAGCAGTGGAATGTAACCTTTAGATCATATATACTAGATAGTGTTAGTTAAATTCAAGCTGTCCCTGTAGATTTTGTTTTGTTTCTGTATATACCATGAAAAATATCTCAAAAAGCACTTTCAGAGAAATATTCAGCATCACCAAATATTACCATCCATCATCATTGAAAGAGCCAGGCTGCTGACAGAAGTTAAAGATTTTATGCAAGGCATCCATTTTTTTTCAGAGTTTTATGAGAAAGACCATTTAAAATCTCTAAACCTTTGGAGCTGCCTTATAATATAACTGAAATGCATGAGAGAAACCAGATTCCTGCATACCTTTATTGGAACCTTTCTTGCATATCTTTCTTTGGAACTAAGTTAATAATAAACTTTCATTATAGTAGTCTGCTGGATGTTAGGCATAGTTTTTCTCATACAACATCCTGTTCCTATGTATCCTTATCTCCTCTCCAGGATACATGCATTAGGTTAGTTTATTCACTAGAACACCCTGCCATGCTAACTGCTGTCACACAAGTTCCAACACTATGTAGACAGGTGACTTTTTTATCTGCCTGAAATCATAAATATTAAGAGAAAAAATATATCCTATTTAGCTTTATACAAGGTTGAAAGCTTTAATAAAAACAAAAAAGAAAAAAAAAAAGAATTTTTCAATACTTACTCTAGCATCAGTTTCTTCTCCAGCTTTGCTAATTTTACCTGCCAGCTTACCTAAATTATTCATTCTTTCATATTCTCTACTCAGAAATTTTTTGGTCACTACTAGTCACTACTAAAATCCTCCACTTTTTGGTTCCTTAGCACCAGAAGTGTTTAGCATGGTTTAACAGGTATATATGTATCAAAAAAGAATTGTTTAAAATAGTCTGTTTATAATGACTGGGGAAACACCTCCTCTACAAGTAATCAGTGCAGTTTCTTCTTCTTCTCAGCTGAAAAACAAAGAAAAATCAAGAAAAATTCATATTGTCAAGTGCAGAAAAAATAAAATTGAGAGGCCCTTAAATTATTTAGCATTTCAAGCAGATCTGCCTTAGAACATGTTTGAAATCATGTGCCTGCCCTCTGATATCACAGATTCAGTCCATTTCAAACTCCACAATAAACATATTCTGAATCCCATTGGGAACAGGATGTCTCGTAGAAATTATTGTATAGCGTACCAGATGGCATCTTTCTTGCAGACATCTCTTCAGTGTGCTTCTTCTGTTGCCTTGGAGAAGAAGAGCCAAGTGCTGCTATCTCTGCAAGAGACTTAAGCTTAAGTGTCAGTTTTCCCGTGTAGGAATGGGTGAATCTTTTTTGATTGTGGTATCACAGAAGGATTATCATGGAATTTATGTTGTTTGAAATCGCAGGAAAGTACGGTAGTGTGTTGAGGTGAGGTGAGACCATCTCAGAGCCTGCAGGACATCTTCAATGTCTGCAGCAGCTTTAGGCATAGGCAAAGTGTAGGCACTGCCTGTAGCAGCACACTGGTGGGGCTGGCACTGAGTCATAGACTTGAAAAAATCAAGAGACAGCCTTTTAGTCTCAAAGCAGGAGCATCTGCTCCAGGTTCTCATTGCACTGGCTCAGAAAAAACTGCCCAAGCAACCCCCCTGAGGTAAAACACCTGAACTGGCTAAAGCTCTGGAGATCTTAAAGAGCTGCAAGTTCCCTAATCCAAACAGTCCTGGCTCTGTTCTGTGCCTGTCTTTGCCTTGCTATAACCCTTGGGGGAAGCAAGAGGGAGGAAGAGCCTTGTAGATAACAGGATACTTTAGCAAGAAACAATTGTTGGGGTGAGGACTAGGCAGCAAGCTGACTGTTTCTCCTCTCTTTCCCCTTGCTGAGCAACCTTATGTTGTGTTGATGGGTTCAGACATGTAGTTATACTGGCAAAGGACAGAGCTGGAGAGAGTGCACAGTGGGACCAGCAGTGCTATAATCATCCAGGGCTGGAGCCATGGAGACAGTTAGACACAGTACCAACAGCTACATGTGGAAATGTGTCTGGGGAGCCACTCAGCAACTGAATTTTGCCTACAGTGTTGCTAGGCATTGAGCCAAGCACTCATCACTGGCAGCATAACTTCCATGCTGTTTATAGTAAGGTAAGGAAGAAGCACTTCGACCATGAAACTAGTGTATTGATTATTGTGCATGCCTTTTTGTGGGCAGCAAATTTTTGGTGTTGGGAAACACAATGCAGAGACATTTGTGTTCACTAGATCTCTTTCTGATACCAGTTTTTCTGCTTACAGGGGAAAGGGGAAAACAGAATCGGAAATCCTTTTAAAAGAAGTTTATTAATTCTCAGTCAACTAAGAAAAAATCAAAAAGGATAGAATTCTCATCTTATTTAAGATAACTTTGTTCTCAATTTTCCCTCTGAAGATCTTGCCCAGCCTTTTGAATTTGCCTACTCAGCTAAAGTCCCCTCTATCTCAGCTCAGCATAGCCTGCCCTTCCTCATGCCTGGGCACTATCCTGAAAGGATTATGATCTCTCTATATAATACGAAGATATTCATTCATAGTAGGGAAAACTTTTCAAAATAGGAATATGATTTGCAGACCTGTGTGAACAAATGCATTTCTATTTCCATCAGACCTAGATTTCCTATCAGTTTGACATACCTGCTTTCTCTGAGATTAGTCATCCATTCATTTATTTGAAGTACATTTAGCAATGAGAAAACTCCTAAAAGTTTCTTCACCAACTGCAGATTTACCAGTGCCTGGTGAGTGTTCAGTATTTTTAAAGACATAATGAACCTTTCACATTTTGTGTAGTAAATTTATCAAGTCAGTAAGAATACCTGGAATAACAGAAGATCTTATAAGAGACCTTAAGCAACTTTCCAACTTCATGAAAGATATTCTACATTCAACTAAAATTATTCTACAAAATTATTATGGACTTCAGTTTGCATGAGATGTTTCACAAATCCAGGCAGCAATATCAAAGTGCAAGGTCATCCACTTTTATTCCAAGGACTAGTCAGGTTGGAGTTGAAACTCTTAAAACATTGTTAATTCTATATATTTAGAATCTGTTCTGCGACTGCTCAGGGACCTTCTGTGTGACACTGGAAGAGACATTGTATTATAATGTGTTGGTCAGACTATAGGCTTGGTTTTCAATGAAACACTTATCTACCATAGTACTTAGCCCCTTGACAAACATCTATAATTTCTTCATGACTTCATTACATTCCTCCTTTGAGATCGTCATTGCTTGAGATTCACAGTGGATAACAAAAACAAAAAGTAATTAATTTGCTCAATAAATGAAGCACCACTGACAGGATTCCTTCTAGAATTGTACCCTGAACATACCTATTTCCTGCCTTTTTTTGCCAAGTTCTTTCATATGGTTATGAAAAACAAAAGTTTAGTAAACATTCCTTTCAGAAAAAAGGAATAAAATATTTCCATCTTGAGAGAAACTGTCTCAAAGATGAAATGTAGATAGAAAATACATCATGAGGTATTTGGTTTCTTATGCACAAAATGAATTTTCCGCTCATTTAAAATTTATAATCTTTTTTTTTTTCCAGTTGTAGTTGATAAAATTTAAATCCTCTTTAGAAATCATGAAAATCTTATCTCTACTTGCTGTCATTCACATTTTTGTAAGAAAGGATATAAAGTTACAATTTTATTCCTTTAATTATTCATTTGAAATTGTGACCTTTTCAGTTTGAATTATTATATGTTGGCATGAAGGTTTCTTGTGTCTTATATTTTACAGCTGAAGAAATCATGCAGATAATCTAATTACTTTGACTAAAATTGTTGTGCCTTTCATGTCTTCTGCTGTATTACATGAGAGAAACTGTGAAATATATTCATTATTGATTCATTAAAGGATTTTGCTATTATATAAGCAGAGATGCAGACCACTACCTATCTTACATTAAAAGGGGAAAGGGGAAAGCATAGTAAACCATGCCATGGGCTATGCTTTAAATACTGTGTTTCTTAATGTCTTGTGAAATGTAAAAATCTACAACAAATAGATATGTAAAGCATAGCTGGTATGAAGATTCTATTCAGATTTAAGTGCTCTAGGTTGCTTTTGAATCTTGCTATTTTCTGCATTTGTTTTGACTGCTCTCATCATTCAAGATTGACGCTTGGATGGGTGTGTAGGAGGAAGCAGCAGCAGCAGGCTTACAGCTTGCAGACAAAAAAAAAATCTGCCTTATCTGATGGCTATTATTGAAAATGCGAGGTGTAGCCTAGGCTGGGTAATGAAGGGGAGCGAGCGAGGGGGAGCAAGAAGCATGGAGCTGCATACTGATGAGTGTAGGAGTACTTGATAAAAAGAATTCTTGCTGCTGGCAGTGCATTGCTCATTGTGGAGTATTCCAACAATCACATATAACGGAGAACAGCTTAGCTGACAGCTTGATATGCCTTTTTTTTTTTTTCCTCTACTGTGTGACGTACTGGTCTGTAGTAAAGATTAATAACCAAGAAATGTAGAGCTGCGATCAGATCTTACGTTATATACTGCCCTGAAAACTATGTTTTACTTCTGACTTTTCTGTTTGCTGAAACCATTAATCTGTCAAGCTGGCGGGCTCGTTTGATACCAACTTTTCCAGGAACACGATGTGGCAATGCCACCTCTCAGCCCAGGACTACCGGTATTATCCAGTGGATGGTTATTCGTTGCTTAAACGCCTCCCTCTTCACCCTCCTACAGGACCCCGATGCCCTGTCCAGACAGTGGGACAATGGTTGGAAAATATTGGGCTACCTCAGTATGAAAACCACTTGCTGGCTAATGGATTTGACAATGTGCAATTCATGGTAAGAAATCTTCCGTGCGTAGCTGTGTATATACACTGTAGCTGCCTTTTTTGTCTGTCTCGTATGTGCTCATAAAGACCTTAGAGCTATTCTGCATTGCACTAAGATCTGTTTAGTGTTTCACTTTCCTATGTGTAGCTGAATTAATATATGAACTGCCTTTTTATAAACTTCTAGATTGTACACATTAGAAAAGAGTCTAGCCTGAAATTCAGTAGAATAAAAATTGACTATTAATGTTCTTTCTCTCCCTTATCAATCCTCCGATTAAAGAGGGAAACTGCACAGCTCTTTTACTCCATTGCAGGATTCTCATAATACAAAAAAGCTGCAAGCACCCATTTCTGCAGTGCATCACATTGTTACTTTTATTTCATCATTAACTTGTAATGATAATTAAAGAACATGCAATGCCATCCTTGCTGTGAGAGGTATTTTAATAACAAAAAAAATATTTAATAAAGTCTACTCTCTCTGCAAGTAATTCTGGATGTCTTGGTTAAATATTTTTGCATCTTAGATAATCAGGCTGAGAGATTCACTTGTTGAAACTTATGCCCTGAGAGAAAAAGTAATGCATTCCTGTAATTGTTCCATTTTTATGTTTTAATTCTAGGCATTTATCAGGAATGTTTGAAAGAAATGAAATTTTAGTTATGTCAGGATTTACAATATCACCATGTGGTGTGAAGTAACAGACCTGTCATGCACAAACTTTCCATTGAAATGAATATTGACACTAAAGAGAGAAGCTTACTTGTAAAGCTGTTATATAATCACTTTTCTACCTGCTTCAGTATTCCTCCTACTTGAGCCTCTTCCAAAAATCCCGACTATATTTCTTAAAAAGCATTAGGTCTTAAAAAATATTTTAAAATATCTTTAAAATGTATTTTAAGTATCCATGTATATCTTGGAACAATTCTAACTTTTCATAACTTATATCTGCCCTATAAGAAACAGAAGTGAAATGGCATGAATATTATAACTGTAAAATCATCACATGAGTTGTGTCCTTCTCTTTGTATTATTTTGCCAACATCATTATATGCTTTTGGACTACTGATCAAAAAATTGAGACATATCTCTGCCATTTCCACATTACAATAGTGTAGACATTTCTTCCTGGTTTTATATGGCTACCATGTGACCATTTGCTTAAATCAGTAAAAATCACTGTAATTTGTACCTCTAAATATTCTTTAAAACAAAGCTATGCTGTCAGCCCAGCAATATAGGGAAGAAAAAATAAAAAGTGTATCATGCTGCAGTTTCCCAAAATGTAACCACATATTCTTACATATGTTGTATCATTAGTTACATAAGTAGGTGATCATTTAGTCTTAAAGAGGTTACAAAAGGAAACTGTTTGCAAGAGGCTGTAGGTGGCATAACAAATGCAGAGGGGTGCACCTACCACAGGTAAATTACAAGCACCAGAGAAGTCAAATAACTGACCTGGAGAGCTTTTCAGTCATACCCTGGCTCTGGAGGGGCCTGAACCATGGTCTCAGGGAATTTATATGACTTTCCTGCATCTCTTCTTACTGTACTTATGCAAACATACAAATTACATACAAGATTTTGTTATGCAATATGCAAGTCAAACTTCTAATGTATCAGGCAGATTAAGTTTTGCTTGCATACTTCTCTGTTAGCCAGTGTTTTCTGGTAATTTTAAGCCTTTTCTAATATATTATTGATTAAATACATAATTACTCTTAATATTAGCTGAGGTAGCATGCATTGAATGGAGTATTAGACTCATAAATCTAATAATAAAAGAGCTCTGAAATTGTGTAGTAATAAAAAAAATGTATAATTTCAGTAGGTTTATAATTTCCATTTCACCGCTCATCTTGCTTTTGCATATATCAGTTTTTTTCTGTACCAAAAATAGAATATTTCCTGTATTTTATTGGAAATAAACCACTGATTCCTTTTTATATCACTCCTCTGAATACATCAGCATTATGTAAGAAAAGCCTCTCTTGAAAAATTTAAATGAGTGTTTTAAAAGCTCTTTTTCATCTCAGCTAAATATTAAAGGGAAAATTAAACTTAGAAAGTATATAGGAAAATGAGAGGAGAAATACCTGCTATGCTAAGAGAAAAATTCAGATTATTCCAAACTTAGTATGTTGTATTCTTCCTTAATATGACAGAACAGCTTTACCTGTATTACAGTGGTTTACATATTAAACTAGAGTTTACAGTCTTATTAACCTAAATATTTCAGCTGCCTTACATTGAAGAAATCTAATAGTTCAATGCAGTAAAAATCAGTTAAGATGTATTTCTTATTCATTCTCTACTATATTCCTGCTTTTGTTTTTTCTGGAAGCACAGTCTGACCTGCATTTATTCTTTCTGTTGCCTAAGCAACAACCATCACACTTCTATTAAGTATGATTTAGTAGTACAGGTCTTACTAGCTGTTCAGAACAGAAGGGAGGATATCACAATGTTAAAATTAATGTCCATGAAGTAACATACATCTGAGAACAAATATATCCCATATATACTATTCTCAACAGCAACATTTTATTAATTAAATTAGCATTTTAATAAAAAGGTGATTTTCTGATAAAAAGATTTCATGGCTAATAATTCATTAGATCATGGAAATTAATTCCTTGTGTTTAGTCTCCCTTGGGCATTAGGAAAGTTATTCACTAGACTGTGGTTAGAATTATGAGGATGTTTATCTTACCTGAAGTGTGTGGACTTTATATGAAGAAACAGCTGGATTTCTATTAACTTTGCAGTAGAAATATTTTTCAGTAATTTATGAATATATATGTTGTAAAAATGCATTGAAACATAGTATTTTAAAAAATCATGTTTTTTCATTAAATACTTTAATTCTACTTACAGCATGTTTATGCACATAGCAAGTGCAACTCCTACCCACTGTTAGGGTCATACAGGAATGACACTTCATAATATTTAGTAGGCCCCAGGCACATTCCGTCCCAAGTTTTGGTTCACATGTGCTTGAATATGTATGAATACGCAATCATCATTAACTTTGATAATTTGTTGTGTAATGGGATGTTGTGTCCTTCAGACGTTGAAATTTGTAGTGACTTCGTGCAGATACTCTATATTTGAAGATGCAGATGATATTATAGTTTCTTAATGCGAAGGCTACTTCGCAGGCAAACCAATTCCATAGTGCAAGAAAACAATTAAATCAGTCATAAATCACAGTATATGAATTAGATGTAAACAATAACAAAACGTATGCATTTTTTTGATGCATAGGAGCAATGGATATCCCTGGGACAAGCTGTAATTTTATGCAGACTTGCAGACCTCCATCATTTAATATGCTGAGAGAAAAAAAAAAAGTTGACTTGCAGAGAAACAGATGTAAATATATAAATGTGTGAGGTCACTAAAAGCTCTCATGCAGTTTTCTACAACTTCATCAAAGGTTCCATTCTGCATTCACAGAGATAAAAGCAGCTCAATCAAATCACTGCCCAGTGGGAACTAGTTCTGATTAAGGACTGTATATAAGGACTATCTATTTGTAGGTTGTCCTAATAATTTAAGATATTGAAAAGTTTTATCGCTTATTAATGCAGTTTGATGAAAAAAAAAATCTCTTGAAAAGATTGATAAAACACACTATGATAGAAACAGGGACCAGCATTCAAAGTGAGTTAACAGAAAAATATTAAGTATTTTATCCTTGGCATTCTAAAATACTGTTCACTATCAACAGTTAATATTTGCATTACACTCTGGGCCTTCATTGCTGCTTTTAAAAGATATGCATCTCTACCACTCTGAGTACTTATGTTGCTTGCATTGCCTAATGGTCTAAGTACTGCATAAGTGGTTTGGGGTTTTTTTTAATTCTTTTTTTTTCACTGTTGGGAAACTGAGACATAGAGTCACAGGGTGGGATTTAAAACTGTTATACATTTCATACAAGAGGCACTAATTCCCTAAATGCCTACTGACATAATGTTTGACAGATCAAGTCAGTTCCTTAAATGTAGGTGTCTAGTACCAATTGAAATAACATAGGGAATCCAGGAGAACTAGGCAAGGCTGACAGATGTTGCTGAGGACAAGGGACAACCAGACCCTTCATGATTATCAAGTTCAGGTGGGGTATCACCAAGCTTCTCAGACAGCTGTATAGTCCTGATGCTTTGGCAGCTGAAATGAATCTTAAATTACGCGGCTTTGTGACATGTCTAGAAACTGAACATAGATGTCTTGACTTTCCACTTATTTGTATATGCATTTCTTTATGTTCTAATAATTCTATGTATTTGTATTTATCCTGTGAACTTACCTACAAAAGTATATACCAGCTTTCTCACTGCTAGACATGGTCTACCTTCTCAATTCCCCTTAGCTGACTGCTTTGGATGTAGTTTTGAGTTAAGTTTTTGGCTTCTCTTTCTCCCTCTCTGTCTCTTTCTTTCTTAGTTTCTTTTCTTTCATTTTTTTCACTAGTTCTGGAGGTTGATTAGCTGAACTTTATCTGAAGACTCTCTTCTCTCAGGTGCCATTCCTGGGAATTGCTCCTCTGGAATACACAGTAGCTCTTCTTGCCTTTTATCTCTTTTCAGGGTCTTAAACTCCATATCAAGTATAGAGGACAGAAGCAACTTTATTTCCTTAGAGTGAAATGCACCTAAAAGAAAATCTCTATGTACATTAGCTCCAAGTCCTCCATTTGTGGAGACCACCAGATCTTTTCACCAGAAATGTCTAGGGCAGAGATTGATGATTAGGCATTAAATGAAAGCTAAAAAAGGATCTGTCAGTCTGCCAACACCTTTCTTAAATTGACCATGTGTCTGGTGATGAAAAAGAGGCCAATATTAGACAAGGGTTCTTAGTCTGTAGTGACTTTGGTGACTTCCAGAAGCCAACTCCAAACAAGCAAGTCAACCTCTGCAGCATCCAGGCTATTGGATCTCCAGGCCCATAATGGTTACTACTGGGTCTCATTGGGATACTCATGCATCATCTGGACCCTAAGAAGATTTAGAGGATGCTGTCTGATGTTGCTGTCGAGGCAGGACAGGAATTATAGACTTGACTCAGAAGGGTGTGAAAGTAAGACTCCCCTTTATTCAAAATACACTGCTCTTTTATACAGAGCTTTGTGAGGGCCAAATCCATTGTTTCTGAAGTGAAAACAACCCACAGCATTTGTGCAAAGTGCTTGACGTACAGTGATAGAACTTAACTATAAACAATGTGAAAAACAAGAAAGATAAAGAATTATTTACATTCTTTTCTAGCTCTTTCCCAGGCTTTTTGCCTGGCTATAAACTCTCAGTTTCTTTCTTTGACTGAATCTGAGACCCACAGTCTATGTGTAGTTTACCCAGAAATGAAGAACTGTTTAAGGCAACCTTAAAATTGGCTGTTGATAAGTTGGTGATACACAGGAAACCATACTTTTAGCAGAGTCCCACTGATGCTGGAGTAAGCTGTGGTTTAAGATTTACTATACATCTAATAAAATCTTAGAATATACTCCTGGAACCACAAGTTTTGGTCCCCTTATCAGGGCCTCACTCTCATACCCAGGACTTGCTTTTAGTTTCATGGCAGACCTACAGAACTTAACACTAAAAATGTGGAACTCTCAGTATCAGTGTAGCCTTGGGTTTTTTTGGATGAGAAAAGTGATTGTGTCATTCTGGTGTCTTCTGATTCTTCCTCTCCTTCACCCCAGTAACCTTTGCACCTGTTGGTCCTCAAGCAGGCCACCTCCTCCCTTAGCTTGAAGAGAATTAGGCATATTTAAAGTTCAGATATAGACATTTACATGTCTATTTACACATCAGTAGATGTTTAGGACTCAGTTTGCTTGCCTGCATATTGAAATTGAGATGTCTGGGACATCTATGTAGGCTTGGACTTTACGGTACAGGATCTATGAAATAGCAATACCTGTCTGGAGTTTCAATCAGATTTCAGGTAGTGTACATTTGCAGCACCTCAGATGACTCTAAATTCATTTCTGTGGGCAACTAAGTGAAGCACCTAATCAGACATTAAAGCCAATGGAGCACAGAATGCAATTTAGCTGAGTGGCTGAATAACTGTTAGGGTAGTTATTTGAGTATAAATTAAAGTAGATTCATCTGATCAGCTGAACCACTGTCTAAGCTCTATTGATGGTTTTGTATGAGATCTCCTTAAGCTATAATCTAGACACAAAATTTATGATGTTTCAGTTTGGGCTAGAATCCATACAGAGTTCACTGAAAACAAAACACAAATTATTTTTATTAGAGGTTTTTCTTCTCCCTCAGAACATCTAGCCCTGAGGCTTCAAGATCTTTTTCATCCTAGTAGGAATTCTTACTATAGAAACTGCAAATTAGAGCTCAGGTGGGTGCCAGAGTTGAAGATTGTGCCTGTCATCCTGCAACAGCAGCAAGTCTAACAAATAATCCCATTCCAAATGCTCCTGTTAATGCTTCTGTCATGGTATTCCTCAAGCTAGTCAATAGACAGAAGGGCTTATTAATGTGCTACCTAGTATTGCATGTGTAAATAATAGCTTGCACTGTCGTTCTCTCTTGAGTTCTCTGGCAAGTCAGCATCATCCTGTGTGAGTGCATGCAGCTATGGGAGAGGTAGTGCTCACTCCCCAATGGGAAGGGAGTTTAGAGGAATCTGCTTCATGTTTTTATATCTATATATGTAATGGGTGTGTGTGAAAAACACAGCACTGCAAGCTGGGGACTGATCCTGCACTAGATAAAGGACTTTAGGAAAGTTTGATTGTTGAACAAGGAGACGAAGGTTTTGTGTATTTCACTTGAATGACTGATTCATAAGGAACACACCTCCAAACAGACTGTTGGCTTCATTAGGATAGCCTGGGTATGGTGGATCCCTTGAGAGTCAGAGGGAGCATGTTTTCATCTAAACCTGTCTCAGCAATTGTGTCTTGAAGGTATAATCAGGAATTGGTCACTCTGCCTATATGCCATGTTCTGCTAAGTTAACCTTTAGGTGAGAGTTTCTCTGGTGGTTCTGGAATATTTGGCCATCTTCAATTAAATATTGTTCCACACAAGGTTGTACATACCAGGCAGAGAGACAGGACTTGAGCCCCACTCCTGGTCAACAATCCGGGTGCCAGGATCTTGAGTGGAATGTCTTTGCACTCGCCTCTGCCATTCAGGTTAGTGACACTTGGTGTGTACTTGCTATTTTGCTAAGCTCAGCCTTAGAAGAAAGAGCTTATCCAAGGTACACAGCCTTGTACTGGGCTCAGTCATACCCTCCCTAGGAACAGAGGGCCAAATCCAGATGTTGAATGCCATCACATGTACTGTCACCACTAACAGTTACACTATTTCATGGTATATATTTGTGAATACGACACTCGAGGACTGGAATTAGTCCCATCTGTTCTAACAATATGTTAAATGTCAATGTTAAACAGTGTGTTTAAGTTAAAAGCCTGCCTAGTGCAGAGGGTGGCCTCATTTTGATGTACAAACACTGATGAGCTGTATTTTGAGACTACATATGTGAGGAATTGGCTATTGGCCCTAAATGCAGTTTTATGATAAACTAGTCACAAGTATTTCATCTGAAAGCTAGTTTGATAAAGTGGATGAAGACTCCAATAACCAGAATGAAGCATGATGTTTTAGTAACTCATAAAATAACAGGTGTATTGCTAGTAAAACATTCTTGTTATGTATTTATTTAAGACCAAAACCTTCCAGCTGATTATGTTGACCAAAAGGAACAATGGTAAATCTTCAAGAATTAGAAATGTTTGTGTATAGAGTGATGTGTATGATGTTGTTCTTGATAACTGATGAAAGCTGTGGAAAACTTGACAAAATATAGACCTTGTTTAAAGTAACAGAAAATTTAAAGATTGAGAAAGGCAGAAAATCTAAGAGGTTTTATGCTTCAGGGAAGAAAGCTGAAGATTCACAAGAAAATCAGGTTTTAATTCTATTTACAGTTTTAAAACTAATATCCTGAATGTAATAAGAAGTTACAGCTGATTTGTATTATTCCATACAGGAATACTTTTTAATAAAATTAAATTATAAAAAAAAAGCAGAATGAAAGAAATTCTCAAAGCAACATAGTATACAGTTGTGTGTATTGCTGGTTTAGAGCAACATTGTCTAACAAGAAACAATTAAATTGAATCTGGAACAGTTGATAAATTTCAAACAAGGACAGGCTTCCCTGACTAAGTTAAAGGACAGAGCAGTACAGATGGCTTGATTACAAATAATGGCATGGTGGGATTCGGAAGGAGTTTTCAGGCAAATATTAATGACTACAAAGAGATAGCTGGAAATAAACATGATTCTTGGGCATGTTATCCTTTTTGAAGGAAGACCGGATGAGGTAGGAAAAGCTCAGGTAGTTATATGAACAAGTATAAATGCTGATCAAAAAATAGAAACAATATAAGATAAAGAAAGAATGCATTGTGAAAGAGCAGATAAATAATCAAAATACAAAAAGGAAAAAAGAAATAAGAGAAAATGCAATGTCATTAACTGTGTGAGTAGGATGCATTTAGAGAAATTTTTATCAATATGCTATAGCTAAAAGGACTATTTAATAAGATACAACTGCTGCTGGAATCAGATAAAATTCATTTTAGTTTTGCATTAAGACCAAAATAAAACAATTAGTCAAGTACAGTGTTAATGAAGACCACTGAGAAATTGGAGGAAGAGAAAGAGTGAGAATAATCATATTGCAAACAGAAAAAATAGTACTTGGTTAATTAGAATATCTGAATCATCTAGGTTAGGTGGTGTTTGATGAAGAGTTCTAAGAAACTGAAGTGAGAATACAAAATCCTTTAGCAGTAATTTTTGAAAACTTCTGGAGAATGAATAAATCATTAGAGTACAACTAAAATATAAATGTAGTGCTAATATGTATGTCAGATCACAGGGTTCTTCCTCAGGATAGATTTCCAACCTCCTGGGCTGTTTGCCTTCAACCATTCACCATATGACCTTTATGTAAATCGAGGGGGAAATGTATGGTGGTGTTACTGGAAACAGAAAATTACTGTCATTAGCACTGACTCTGGTGGAGGGAAAATGGGGAAGTATACAGAATGCTGCAATGGGATGCAATGGAAAGAGAATAAAGCTAAATGAAGTAACTCAGCAGTTGGGAGCTGAACTATTTAAAGGGAACCAGTAAAGAAACAGATGTACTGTACAACACATTGTGCCCTGCATAATTTTGATGAGAAATTATTTTCTGTCGGAAGCCACTAAAATTTCATCAAGAGAGACAAGCTTAATTTTGTTAGTAAAACTACATCTATCTTTTAAAAGCTGATTTAGAATGATATACCAGAATTGCCATGCAAGCAACCCATTCCTGGTACAGTTTGCCTGACTGCTTCTAAATTTCCTGGGTATCTAAATTTACTGTTCTTCAGTTTGAAAATCTTTTGTTTTCTCACATATTGGTGATTTTTTTGCCTTGTTTATGGTATCAACACCCCAGCACCTGTTTTAACCTTGGCAATGACAAAAGCAGTGACACCCATGTAGCCTTTATCACCATGCTGTCCATTCTGTCTCTTCACACACACACACACTCATATTTGTGCATACACATATTACACAAGAAGGTAATTCATTAAAATGAAATTTTCCACATGCTTAGAAATAAAGAACTGGAGACTTACAGTACCTAAGTGGCCTCAGTTCACCCCTCACATTCACAAGCCTTATGATAGATTCTTCAACACAGGTTTCTTTACTACTTTTTCCCCTCAAAATTATTTTCTCATTAAGGGTACTGAGATTTGAGTATGAATGGGCAAATACTTCAAAGAACTATAAGTTAAAATAAAACCTTTTGTTATTTTTCTAATGCCCAATAGTAATTTAAAACAATAATGAGACCCACCCCCTAAACTGCCTTCTTTTCTCATTCAGAAGTGACATACATTTGCATAGTGTTCTTCATCTCGAACATTAGAAACAAATACCTATATATCTGAGCATGCATTTGCATTTTAAAAACTGGGTTATAAAGAGTGAGAAACATAAAATTATAGTACTTCAGGTTATAACTTTATGAAACTGAAAATATATATATGCAATTAGAAACACTTTCATCACAATGTTTTCAGAAGCTGAAAAGTGTGCATCAGAAGTCACCTCCGAAAACTTGGTCTGTGCTTCACAGACAAAGGGTCAAAACACTCAGTTATAAGAAAGTTTGATATTCGTGACTTTACATGGAACAAAATATAAATTCTTAAATCTGCTGAAAGTAAGAGAAAGGTCCTGTGTAGACAAAGCAAGCTGCTGTGTCTAAACTATTATTTTATTCCACATATGCATAATTGGTTGAATTAACAGAAAGCTTTTGTTCATTGTAAGTACAAGGCCACACATGATATTCACACCTGATCTCTGGTCTTGTTCTTAGCCCAGTCCATATTGACATACATTTTCAGTAAAACAAGAAATACAAATGCTACTTTAATCCCCAAATAATTTACTTCTGTAGCCTTTAAAACACTACATTAAGCACTTCAGACATTTTATTCATTATGGCACATGTTCTATTCTGTATATTTTCCATTAAACCCCAATTATTGTGCATGTGGGATAAAATCTCCATGCAGCAATACACTGTATTTTCTTCAGAGTGGCTAGCACTGATGAAACTGGGGGCACATGCACTTGTTGCAAATGCAGCCCTAGACTTAACTGAAACCTCATATTTCAGATGTCTATCTTATGCAGTATTTTATTGAATTATTGGAAATTATTGAATTGAATTATTCAATTGAATTATTGAATGCTTTAATAACATTATTGATGGGGACAACAATAGGTTAAATTTGCAAGATGTACCATACCTGCTTTAGGTTTGTGTTGGAAGTCTTTGATTAGATAATAATTATTTGAAATTTTTTTTTGGTCCAAAGTCCAGACCCAGATGGAATTTTTGACATATAAAAGCTAAAATATTTGTCCAGGTGACAGAAGTAGGGGGTTAAGGTTACTGTAAATAGAAGTAAATAAAAATGAAAAACTAGAATATCATGAAAAAAAATACACTGGATAAATACCTATCAAATGACTTTCCATTATAAATCTGAAATGTTATTTTCTCTGAATGCCTACTTAGCAGGCAAAAAGCAGCAGAGTGGACTCTCTGTGCACTATCCCCCTTTGCATTCAGAAAGAACAGGAAAAATCCTGTGTGTTATTCACTGGTATCTTACAGTTTACACTAAGAAAAAGTATGTTATTTGTTGCAGCCGGTTACAGCTTTTAAATTTCTGAAATGATTGCTAGCTTCTGTTCTTCAGAACTATACAGAACTATTTCCCAGCTTTTTCACTTTTTGAGGTTCGTTCATTCCAAACAGCTCCCATTTTAATCACATAGAATGGCCATTTCTTTAAGTTAAGATGACGTTTAAAAAGAAATAGCAGTTCTTAGCTGCTATGCTGCATTAGGATAAAAGATTGCACAACTGAGTTGGTTTTTAGCCTTGATCCATTTTTAAATATAGTATGAATATTATAGCTCTGTTAGCTTCTCTGAACTCCCTAGGCATCCCTCTTGTTGCCAGAAAGGAATTACAAATTGGCACTGCAAGTTTTTTTATTTTGTTTTCCATCTCCCTTGGAATTTGGAAATGTGTCTATTCTGTCCATGAGCTTTTTATTTCCTGACACTCTGATTTTTAAGTACTTTTTTTATTGCCCATAGAAATAGTAGATCTTCATTTTCTGCTCAGAAAAATTACTTTATGTAGCAAGAGTGGAATATTATACCAAAGAACCAACATACCAACAAATCTATGACTCTCAGTAATATCAAGCTTTTTGTCAGAAAATTTTTCTCTCACTGCTTATATGGTTGCTTTCCATCTATCTCCTAACTCTGCTTCAAATATATGTTTGTTTAAAAAGCATCCTGATTTCCCTCATTCTTCAAAAATAAGAAATGGAGACTCAAGGGAAAAGAGAATAAAGAAAACACTTGCTAGGACATGCAGAAGCAGCCTGGTCCATGGAGAATCCATAGGACAATATATCTAAGGGTCTTCTCTGAGGTCAGCTTTTGATTTGAATTACAAGTTTGGAGAAAATGCCTCTCTATTCCCTTATCTGGCTGAGGGAAGTTACATAACTTTGCTGGCCTACATATAGGAAATCAAGAGAGGATCCTGGGATAGAAATATCTGTGTATTTTGAGCTATCTTGTCGATAATTATCTGCTTGTGTCTAACTTTTGACATTCAGATTTCTAAGTACCTTTAGTTGGGAAGAACACATTCTCAGGAGGGAGTCAGGGGTAGCCAGATTACCTGAGGAATCTCACTGAGTACCTTCAGTTCAGTTCTGAATTAAGTCAGTGGCAAGAGTTAGAGTAGCAAAACAAGTATTTAATAGTTAATTTAATCATTTTTTAAAATTCAGTCAGGAACTTTTTTTTCTGTGTATGAGCTTCCTAAATGTAATTTATAATTATTTTAATCTTTAAGTCATGCATTTTATTCTATAAACTGAACTCATAGCAGAAAGAGTTCATTAATATTCCTCTTGTCTCCCCTGGAGCTGCCTGGGTATCAGTCTTCCTTTCTGTTTATTTCTGAGGTACCCTTTCCCCCAGAATTCATTTGGTTTCTGAGATCTTTCTCCTCACCATTCCTGCAGGCTGGACTCTTCTTATGCTGCCCATGTCCTCCTTTTCTCCATTCCCTCTTTCCTAAGTAGAAATCACCATATTTCTTTTCTTTGGTCTCCAAATCAAAGGAGGGAGGGACCAAGGGAGGAAGAGAAGATGGGAAGGAGAGGAAAAAAGGAGATGAAATAACTGAAAACAAAGAGGGAGACAGGATATGTCTGCTTCACATCCAAGTTCTTTTACTGACCTAAAACATTTTTACTTGATTTGAAAAGCAGGGGGACATTTAACTGAATAATTGTCACAGTGATGTTCTTGTCACTCACACCTCAAATCCAACAGAGCTGGTTCTGAGTGAAAACTGACTTGCATGTCTGGGCTTACAATGAGTTCTTGCAGAGAGCTGGCCACTCTTTCCAGCATGCGTTGTAGTTCCATGTTATTCAGATTTTTCCACTTTCCAGGGTATCTCAGGCTTCTTATTTACCTGGACAGCTAGCTACAAATTGTGACAAACTTTTCTGATAAAACTGTTGCACTCAAAATCCTTTAATACACATGACAAAGGGAAGGAGCAGATTTTTATTTGCTGAAGTACGAGTGCTCACAGCTAAAACTGAATATAACTACAGTTGTCCCTTGAATACATATGTAGATAGATACTAAGTACTTACTGAAATGGAAGAAAGCAATCTCTGCATTTATGCATTGAGAACTAATATATTGGAATTTTTTTAACATTCTAGCCCTATTTTTTTATACTTTTATTCTTTATCTATATAATGGGCATTAAATTGCTACCTTCCTTTGATGGAGTCTTATAAAATACATTAAATCATTGTTTGGAGCTATCTAATATTAATTAAATGAATGTCTAAAAATGCCTGAAGAAAGTGAGTCATTCTTACTGGTGAGGTCTTCAATGGGAAACTATATATAAGACAGGGACCCACACAGAGAATGATAAAGGCTAAAAGAAGAAATATCAGCTGGCTTATTTTCCAAGTACAATCTATCCTCTTGTACTGAATTCTTGGATTATTCAGAAATATAATTATAGTGTGTGTTTGGTGCCATGTGGGATATGTAACCTGGGGTGAAGAGTAGTTAGCCAATGTTGAACAATCTACAGTCTGGTATTTTGTAGCTTCGTGACATTTCTATAATGTGTAGTGGGATTAGTAACTCCTGTTTTGTCTGTTTTATTTGTTGAAGTGACTGTTTCTTTTAGGAAGGTGTACTGAAATCCAGAAATTATATCAAGTGAAGTCACAGTGTCCCACAATCTTGTTTCAGCAGATCAGGAGCATACTATTGTACTGTGCAATTTGTTGATAGCGCTGGTCTGTTTGGACCAAATACCAGAGGCATAAGGGACAAGGGAAACTCATAAGTGTTTGCCAAACTATTAGGAGCAGATTTTTTACTGCAAAGAAAAATTAAATTAGGAAAAGCTAGCTCTTGTAGTAATGTGTAAAGTGTCAGTAAACTACTTGAGTTAGGATAGGAGGAGGCTCCAAAGGATCCCTAGTTATTTGTCAAATGCAATATCCTTGTATAGAAAGGGATTGGTGGAAACACTCATTACAATAGCATCAGGAAGAGGGGCACCAGAAAAGGTGGTGGACTGGCTTGCAAGAAAGTTTCCTTGTGACTGATGGAATGAGGTATTAGAGTGCCAGATTAATGGACTTTGACAGTAGACATCCCAACACCTTGAAAATCAGCTGTGCAGCAATGGTGAAGAATCCTTCCACAGTGTTTTGCAACTGAATTATCTGTGTGCAGTTAACATTATCCTAAGAGTATAACAAGCTGTCCTCTCATTAGTTTTGAACACACAGTATGTCGTGAGAAGAATAATCAGCCCCTTGGACAAAAAACAGATGTTTACCTTTATAGAAAAGGCTCTTGAAGATAAATACTGTTTGCTAGTCAGGAAGGAGAGTTCAGAGGGTTATCTCAAGGTGCTAAGACTATATCTATGAGATCAATATGCGACTTTAGGTTTCACAGCCAGTATTTGGTTCAGCTGAACACAAGTTACATAGTTCATTTCTCTGAACAAGCTTCTTCAGGAGGGTGGATTTTTTTTCCCCTTATATTCACTGCTAATAAGAGATTGTGTCTGCCATTAGATATGCAACTAATTTATAGGGTGGTGTAAAAATGACATCTTGTGTGAGCATTTGTAGCTTCTAACTACACGGGTATTGGTAGAAATCACAGAACTATTGTAGTCTAATTACTGCTTTTGTGTTGTATCTGAGATAAACAATACAAGAACATTTGCGAAAGAGTGAAAAGGTGTAAATAAAGCAGAGAATGGTTACAGAAAGAAAGGTCACAATATTAGAACTGTTTCTTAAAATATGTGGGCTGGGAATAAGTTGCACAGGAAAAAAGAAGCAGACATGAAGGAAAAAGGCAGACAGAAAATAGGCAACTTGCTATCTGGCTTGCACAACCAGAAATCTGATTTTGCATCTGTTTATTTTTTTTATGTGCTTGTTTATTTTTAGGTTTTGGAATCATAAATGTTATTCTTCAGTGGCAAGATACTTAAAATTTGTGGGCAAACTATTTTGAAGCCTGTGGTAGTTAATATATGAGATCCAGACAACAGCTACAAAGTGGTAGCCACTTTTTTTTAATAGGTTCTGGGTTACAGTTGCTGCATTATCCCTGACGTAGCTGGACCATGCTACATGAAATGATACTGTGTAATATTAGAAACATATAGTCAGGAACTGAAAAAGAAATACAGAGAAATGTAGTGAATCACTCCAGAGTGCACTTCTTGCATATCAGTGGCTACCCAGTTGTTTTCCAAAATGGATCCTTTTCTGTTTAGATATGGTTAGCATATATAGAATGTGTTTCTCTCATTCTTTGGACTCATTCATCAAGTTGAAAGGGATTTTGAGTAATATTCATATTGTTCCTGTCCATGACAGACAGGAGATTCCTTCTAACCCAAACCAGTCTGTGATTATGACTCTGTTAGAATAATTTAATTTGGAAAATACTTTTAAGATCATCAGGTACGAGCATTACCCCAGCACTTCCAAGTCCACTGCAAAATGATGTTCCTAAGTGCGACATCCATGTGTCTTCTAAATACCTCCAGGGATTGTGACTCAACCACTTCCTTCGGCACTCTGTTCCAATGCTTGACAACCCTTCCAATGAAGGAATTTTTCTTCATATACAATCTTAACCTCCCCTGGTGCGAGTTGAGACCAGGGGATTTCCTCTTGCCCCATTGCTTGTAACACAGAAGAGACTGACTCCCACCTGGCTGCAGCTTCCTTTCAGATGGCTGCAGTAGAGAGCAATAAGGTCCACCTGGAGCAACCTTTTCTTCATGCTGAACACCTCCATCTACCTCAGCTGCTCTTTATCAGACTTGTGATCCAGCCCCTTTCCCCATCTCCACTGCCCTACTCTGGACTGTCTCCAGCACCTCCGAGTCTTTCTTGTCATGAAGGGCCCAGAACTGGACACAGAATTTGAGTTGTGACTCACCAGTGCCAAGTATGGGGGGATGATTCTGAAATATCTTTTCTTCCATGATCTCTACAAGTTTGGGTCTGCCATCACAACACAGTTTGGAAGGGTGTGCTTTTACTTCTATTCTTGTGGAATACATCTTCCCAATGTCAATTGGTAAGAAAAATAGTCTGTGTTTCTGTCATCTCTGCAACACATTAAAAAAAAAAAAAAACCAAAAAAAAAAAACAAAAAAAAAAAAAACCAAAAAAAAAAAAAAAAGGAAAAGAGCTTTGCAGTGCAGGCATGTTTTGCTGCAGTCTAGAAAAGGCATGGTAAATCAGTTTCCTCAAAATGCTAAAGAACTGCTGGATCTCATGTATCCATTCAAATTTATGGTAGATTTTTATTTAGGAAAATCAGGTCTTCCTCCTGCTGGGTATATATAGATATATCTATATCACTCAGTCTTTGGTGTAGCTAAATGCCTGTGTGCTTAATGTTAAATTCGCCCAAAGACAAGTGAAAAAAAAATATATAAGCTAAATTCTTGATATATTTTTTCTGGGCAGTTTTGGCCAATGGCAGAAACACTGAAGCAATGATTTAGGGAGACCTTTAATCTCACCTAGTGTGGTCATACTGATGCTTCTGAACTGCAGGACCAGTTCAGATTCTCTGCAATGTTTCTGATGAGCAGGGTATGCTTGGTGCTGAACATAAGCTTCATGGAGCAAGCCAATCATTCCTGAAGTCACTGCATGGGAAGTGAAGCACATCCTAAGGTGTTGCAGCAGTCCAGCATGACCAGTGGAATGATAATCAATCCTCCTTCATGGGAATATTGACTTTCCTCTCCCAAATGGTTACTGGAGAACAGAGAACAGAATAGCACAGTGTAGTGACACAAAGCTCATGGGATCGCATCACAGCGATCCGCTGGTTGCCGTGGTGACGGGAGTGGGCCAGCAAAGCCAGCCTCCTGGCTGCTGAGTTGGAAGGGATAAGAAAAACACAGCCCACTTCCCATGTGAAATGAATTACAAGAACAAGCAAAGGAAGAAAAGAAAAATGTCAACCCTTAATCAAATGTTCTCTTATTTTTAGAAGAGTTTTGAAGAAAATGGAAACCATCTCCGCTTACCTCTTGGGCCTCAGGGATTTGGCTAGTAATATCTCTGTACATACTGTGGAAATAAATCACAGAGGTTTGTATAAGAAAAATCACATGTAAAAGGTATCTGTGTGCAGTGGGAGATGACAAAACATTATTCAATCCTGCTATCCCTTGTGCTTGCCTTAGCAAACAATCTGTAAATATATGTTAAAATGATTCTCAATATAACAACTGCAAATGAAGTTCATTAATTTTTAGCTAGAGAAAGGTAGTATAGTCCAGTTTCTTATTATCTCACAATGTCTCTTACCTTTTAACCTTGCTGCACAGCTGCATATCAAAAGCAGCATGTTGGACTGTGAAATACATTTAAACATAACAAATCAGTGGCTATCCTCTGCAACAAGTGGTATGTAGAAAATATCATAATTTTCCAGCATTTTTCATTCCTGGGAGCAGCTTTGTATTTTATTATATTTAGTAATATTAAACAAACCAGCCATTTCAGTCAACCCAACAACCTCCAGTTACTAGCAGCTAGGTCCTGAAAATGGTTTGGGCACCTGACAGTTAGGAAGTGCCTCCATTTCGCAGCACACAGGTTGCACTAAAAATCAGCCAAGTGAGGCCTCCAAGATCGTAATAAAAACACAGTGAGTTGCAGCAATTTGTGAGCATCATGATGTTTGACTGCAGAGTTCCTGTTTCTGGGAGCAGGATATCTGCTACTGAATAGGCAAATAAGACTGTGCATAACTTAACAGGAAGGTAAAGGCAATTAGAAAAAGTGTGAGCAATGCTAAGCAGAGGACAGTGAGATGCTCTGAAGCTGGAGTTATATCTGAAAGTTTTGCCTCTACTTGCATCCCTGCATCAGACACTATTTGGAGGATGGAATTCCTGTCCTGCTCCCTGGATCTTGACATGTGAATCAACTCTTTGGCTAAGGACATCTGCTTCATTGTTCTTTCAAATGGAAACACAGGCATAAGCCTATAGCTTAGAAGTTAGGATACTCAGATGAAAGAAAGTAATAAAATTTTAGGTTTTTTCTGTGGTTTTTTTGTTTGTTTTTGGGGTTTTTTTGGGCAGTCACTGGATATAAACCAGAAACATTTCTAGAAACTGCACAAGAAGATTGATTTAACACAACCAGCTGCCCACTGATCTAAAGGATAATATTCTTTCTGATTTACTGACTAAACCTCACAACAATTTAGTTTCAGCAGGACCAATGAGCAATTCCTCCTCAAACCCAGAGTTCCCTTTCCTAATAGTTGTTGCATGGTTTCTTCTGTTTTTGGGAAATTTGAGTATGACAAAGATATGTAAATCTGATCTCCTGCCTTCCGCATGAATCCTCTAACAGGTGGGCTGTTTTATGAGAAAGAAAGATAAAGCCATTCTTCCTCCTTTTGACACATTTTAAGAAAGAGCAGCAGCCAGTTCGTGTTGTGCTCCTGTTTCTGCCTTGGGCATGCTCTGAGACTTCCTGCCACATCAAGTCCTGATGACATTTCAGAGGAGGGCCTACTTTCTAGACTCCCACAAATGATTGTTGTGGTTTCCTACCTGCTCTGTCTGCTCTGAACTGGGAGCTTGAACACCAGGCAGCCCACAGGCAAAGCCACTAGTGTGAGAAGGGTTCAGTTGCAGGCAGGAGGTGAACAAGTGCTTGAAGATGTCAGTCGTAACTTTAGGGTGTAAGTGTGACAGCTTACATGTTTTGTTGGGAATGTTTTCCTTGGTGCTATCTGACAGGCCACTTCTGGGAATAACTTATTTTTGAGGTATGGATCCTGCCCAGAACTTTAGTATCTTTGACTCTGCATTTTGTGCTCTCTGGGGTGATTTGGGTGGCTCACATTTTAAAACACATGACTACAGCTGATAAAAGTATGGGGAAGGAAGTACTTCTATAGGACACTGAGTAGTGAACTGAATTTTTACATTTCACAGAATCATAGAATTACAGAATTGTGGAATGATAAAATAGGTTGGGTTGGAAGGGACCTGAAAGATCACATAGTTCTTCTCCAGACTGAACAACCCTAACTCTCTCAACCTAGTTTAATAGAAGAGATATTCCAGCCCTGTGATCATATTCATGACCTTCCTCTGGACTAGAGGTCCATGTTATTCTTGTGCTGAGGGCTTCAGAGCTGGATGCAGCACACGGGTGGAATCTCACAAGAGCAGAGCAGAAGGGCAGAATCACTCCACTTGACCAAATGGCCACAATTCTTTTGATTCAGCCCAGGGTATGGTTGGCTTTATGGGCTGTGAGTGCACATTGCCCACCCACGTCAACCAAACCCTTCTCCTCAGGGCTCCTCTCAATCTGTTCTCTGCCCAGCCTGCATTTGTGCTTGGGATTTCTCTGACCCACGTTCAGGGCCTTGCCCTTGGCCTTGTTGAACTTCATGAGGACCATATGAGCCCACCTCTCAAGCCTGCCAAGGTCCCTCTGGATGGAATCCCTTTCCTCGGTGTCAGCTGCATTGTGACAAATTTGCCGAGGATGCACTCAATTCTGCTGTCCATGGTGCTGACAAAGATCTTCAACAGTGCCAGTCCCAGCACCAATCCCCGAGGACACTTCTCATCCCTGCTCTCCAGCTGGACATCCAGCCATTGACCACAACTCTTCGAATGCAACCATCCAACCAATTCTTTACCCACATCTGTCAAGTCCATGCCTCCTCAGCTTAGAGACAAGGATGTTGTGTGGGTCAGAGTCAAATGCTTTGCACAATCCAGGTGGAAGATGTCAGTTGTTCCTCAGTGCTTTATCCACCAGTGCTGTAACCGCATTGCAGAAGGCTGCCAAATTTGTCAGACTCAGTTTGCTGTTAGTGAAGGCATGTTGGTGGGCAGCAATCACCACCAAATTTTATTACAAAAGTTAATTTGTTATTTTATTATCACCTCTTTATTTGTTACAATACCACAGTGTTAGCTGGTTAAAACTCCATGTTTCATGTTACAGAGTAGGTATTTAACATTTTTGATAAGTCTGAAAATATTATCTTTGCCCCTTCTTGCACTCCACAGCCTTACACCCTTATTGGAGAAAGGAATATTTTTCTGAGACTTTAGAAGTCTGTTAATTAGCTCACAGTAATATTGATTTTTAAAGTGGGTCCTTTGAGAAATTTAGCATCCAAGCTAAGCAGCATTTATAGCAAGTAATCTGAATAATGGTGCAATAAAGACTCTCTGGAATTTTCATTACTCAAATGAAGTGAAATTATCTTCACAATATACATTCAAGACATTAAGATGTAATTTAGGTAAGTATTAATAATTATATTATTGAATTGTTATGACTAAATAGGTAGACAGAGTTGGGTCCACAGCATTAGTAATTAAGTGGGCCAAGTGTGACATCAGAGGTAATTTTTTCAATTGCCACCTTATCTGTGGAGTTAATTTGCGTGTGACAATTGTGTTGGTTGTAATGAATCAGTGCTACAAGAAGGAGGGATAAAAATAGCAGAAATTCTTCCTACAAGGATCCTTGTCCCAGCTATCTGTGTTGTTTAATTACCACTACACTTCAATTAACTCTTCCTGTTGTGTGAAAGGTCTGTGACTCTATGATCATTTGAATGTCAATATTTGAAAAGCTTTAGATGGCACTGCTTGTTTCAGGTTCATTTCTGTAAGAGCTGAATGTGAACCAGAGGGAGATCTTTAAAGCTTAAGTCATATGCACCTCAGGTCTGTAGGGACTCCTTTAAAAATTGGCCTTGCTTAAATCACCACTTTTTATGCAAGTTGTGAATTTGTACACAGAAGTGCTATCACCCCACCCTTATCTTTGAACGAAATGGCCTTTTTTAGTTAACATTTTAGTATTACCTTGTTTTTACTTCCTGACTAAATGACACTGGCATGGAAAATTCTATTTCAGTTTTCTCTGGTTTTGTGGGTTTTTTAACTGCTAAGAAAGTCAGAAATGTAAAGACTTGAAATAGAGCAAGGTGAAGATTGAGAATGAGTATCAATAGTTTTACAGCAAGTTAATTCTGGAAGAATGTTATCAAATTATTATTTTGCAACCTGTTTGGTCCTTTCTTCCAAACATAATTTATAATCAATCTCTTTCTCCCAAGACAAAATTCCATGCTTCGGCAGGGGATTTTTCTAACAAAGTCTTGTCAGGTTTTTAGATGAAATAATGTCTGCTGTATATTAAGAAATCTGAAAAATTTCTGACCTGAAAGTAGAAGTTGGACATTTAACTCTGTAATCATTCTTATAGATCTTGTTGTCATGTTAACAGTGGAAATACTAGTGAGAGGCAACCTTTTCACTTATAATGAAGCTTGCTAAATTCTGATAATTTGCCAGTTCTTGTTTGGAAATTAAATATGTGACACATTGCCTGAAATTTTTGCACTAATAACAAGAAATGCTCATTACTGAAAGCTACATTTCTCTAGTCCTTTCTTGCTAGTGTCTAAGAAATACATTATTTTATCTTGTGGGAAAATTGTGTTGTGTTGAAAAAACCCTTTTGGCTTATGATTTAGATTATGAAAAAGAAAAGTTTTGGTTATTCAGTGTGTTGTTAATTACATTGTGAGATGTCTTTAATTTGTTCCCAGCCAGACGGCAGTTTAGATGTCCACTATTTCAAGAGGATACAGTTTGGAAGGATATTAGGGTTAGGTGGGTGAGAAACAAATAAATTCCAACTGAGGAGGCTTTTTTAAGTGAGCTGTTGAGGATATGCTTTGTAACAGTCCTTATTCTCCCACCAGTTATGCATCTGGGATCAGATAAAGTAAGAAATAATAAAGCTTTTTTGTGCTTTTGAGCTGAGTTTTCTCTCTCTGACTTCAGTCTTCAACCATGGGTAATGGAAGAACATTCCCATCTGCTCCTGCCCTACTCCCACTTCTCCTGAGTGACAGGAATTATGGTACTCTTGGATACTCCAGCTAAGTGTGCAACCCAGCAGATTTTCTTTTCTTTGCCAGGCCATATTTCCAGCAGCTCTGTAAGCCAAAGTATGAGGCCTGTTGCCCAGCGCCACTGAAATGCCCCAGCTGTGCCCCTGCAGTGCCCAGGTCTCCATCAGTCCATCAGGGTGAGGCTCAGTGCAGTACACTTTGGTAGAGACATTGACAAGGCATTTCAAACACCCACCAGACCCTGTCTGTCATACACATACACCATGATTCTACCACTGCTGCGTCCTGGATGCAACCTGTACCAGCTCCTCAGAGTCTCTTCTGATCTCATTATTTTGATGATGCAGCAGATTACTACATGGATGACTGGGAGGGGGCAAAGGAGAGTGTAAAGTGCTCCCTGCACATTGGGAGTGATGCAAGCTCTTCTGCTACCCCATCAACCCTGTACTTACTTCAGAAGTCATCCTTTCCTTACCCACACCAATCCTGTTCTTTGTCAAACCAGTCTCCAGTATATCAGAAACACAAAGCGTTACCAGAAGTTGTTGTTACCTTGTTGTTACCTTGGAGCACTTGGTATCTCCAGCTGACCTTGGTCTCAATAATGGCTGCACAGCGAATGACTTTGACTCAATCTGTTAAGCAGCAGCACTTACACAGCTTTGGGTACCCGATTTACTACTTATCTTCCTCTGTTGACACAGATGAGCACCAAAAGAACTGGTTAAGTTGGCAGTGCCAGCCTAAAACCAAAAGTCCCCCAAATCATCTATTTCTTATGCAAGTCTTTTTCCTTTGTAGGGGAGAAAGAAAGCTTTAAATTAAAAGTCCATTTGTTCTTTCTTTTTTCAGTCATTTTGTTCCTCATAGCTCATCTCTTCCAATTTCAGTGGCTGAATTTCCAGAGAAGTCTAGTGATACATCTGCCAGCTATTTTAAAGCTTCTGTACCATTTTACTTAGGTGACAGAACCAGACATTAGAATTTTTCATGATAGTTCTCCAGCACAAAAAATATGTGAAGGAAAATTAAAAACATAGGTACAAAAGGAGGAATGTAAAACATACAGTCATGCCTGTAATTTTAATAATTTGTTTAATATTTTGTTAACTTATGGGACAAATCTTCAGAGTTCTTTTGTTCCTGTAGAAGGTGGAATGCATATGCTTAGGTCCAATCCAGAATTTTTTGGAAAGACTGTATTTATATGGAGAATGCCAGAGGTGATTTTGTATTGAACAACCCAAATAAATGCCAGTGACATCTTTATCCCATAATGAATCATTATGCATTTTGTTCTGAACTCATTTATAGGAACTATCTCACAATTTGGCAAAATTTCTGGGTTTTTAAAATTATGTTGTTTTTCATATGCCTCCAGTCTCCCACATGCAGTTTTTCCTTCGTCCTTGAGCCCAACTGTTCTGTGAAACTACTTCTTTCTCAGGAGATTAACTTCCTGTGTGCACTTACAAGGAAAAAGATTATGATCCTGGGAGTTGTGCAGAACCACAAATATGGGGAGTGGAGGATTTCAGATACACTCTTTCCTAACTGGAACTTCAGAAGAAGGATCTTTCCAGTTCATTAGACTATTAGGCATTAATAAGACAGGAATTTCAACACTGTAGGCTGAAATGAATGAGATCTGAATCTGTCCTTGTATAAGTGATTTTGATGTGTTTTTATGGCTTTAATTCTAAGAAGTTTTCCTTCCAACTAAGTTTTTCTATAGACTTAAGAAACTACAGTATCAGAAAGTCTCTTATGTTTTCCTTACAGAAAGCATAATAAGATCAGTAGAGATTGCTGTCCCATATTTCCTGTTATAAGAACCTGTTTTACATGTAAGCATATAAAAGTTAAATCTTTGTACTCAAATTCTCTAGGTGTCTACTAGGATAATTTCTTTTTGGTGAATATTTCAACTAATGTAGCTCAACTTTTTTTAAGGATGAAATAATGTGACAAGGCAGTCTTGCATTCATATTAATTTAAATTGCATTTACCATGTCATGTCTAAGGTTAATTGAGGTTACATTTGGTCCAGCTTATAATAGATGGAAGCTAAGAGCAGGGAGAGAATTACTGCCCTTGTAGCAGAAGCAAGTTAGGTATTCTTCACTCTTAATATAGGATCCTATGGAAAGAGACTGGAAGAGCATGAGAGGAATAATCAGGTAAAAAAAAAAATCAGGGAATAGGATTAAGGGGGCAATTTGAGCAGATACTAGGGAGACAGGACTGTGAGGGATAGGCTGTTTCTTTCTCTTCACAGGTATTTCTGCAAATCAAACAGCAGCTTTCTACTGCTATGAGTTTATTCCTCTATGCTAAGCAGTAGTGGATTACACTGAGTATCTAAATTACTCTGATTTGCTCTTGTGGAAAGATGAGAAGTTATTTTAGTTCCATGGCAGAAGACAATAAAATCAGTTTTACAGGAGGGATGAGTGTCTGCTACTGTTGACACTTAACATTGACACAGGAAAGCTCTAAAAACCTGAGCATATTCAAAGACAAGGCTGTTGCCTTATTAAACTGGGAACAAGGGGGCAACATGAGTTCCAGGCTTTCCTGAGTTTTAAATATTTGCTTTTGCAACCTTGACATACTTTAAAAAAATACATTAAATAATACATAAGGAAAAAACAATAGCAAAGAATTAATAAAATAATTATTTCTCTGTGATGCAGCAACTATGTGCAAATATTTTTCTTGTGCCTGTTAGTTTAATTGAGATTTAAACATGGTAATATTTGAAGGTATGCCAAGGTTACTGGCACCAGTAAACAGTGATGAGTACACCATGATTGTGTATAAACATCGTGCAGTAATGAAGGTGAAATCTAAAAAATTGTTAAATGAAGTGAAAGCACTAGCAGCAAACAAAATAGATGCATTTATTAAAATGAATGGAAATGTATAGTCTTTGTTTTGGACTGGTCCTCAGTTGGCTCTGTTCCCTTAAATCCATTTATGCCAGCTATTTCCAGCCACTGGAGAATCCAGCCCAAAATGGATGGCTTTTTTCAAGAGTCTTTCCTGTAAGTTTACAGCCTCCTTTTGCTTATTTAAAAGAGAAAGGAAGAAAGAGGAAATTATAATTTTTATGTGTTTATCAGGGAGATGAAGGGGGTGTTACCCCCATCTAATCACTATCACTGGTTGCACAGCCCATGCTGCAGGCATTCTTATATTGGGTGTTCTTCTTAAACTGGCATCATTGCACATCTTCTCCTTGTAGAGCAGGTGTCTGCTTGCCCTGTTCTGAATGCTGCACACAGATTGCTTCAGGTTTCCTCAATTCCCTTGAAAAGACATCACCTAGATTTTGCAGAGTTCTCCGTGGAGCAGCACTTGAGAGTCCTCAGGGGTACACCTGTAAACTAATCAGTCCATCTGAAAAGGGTGAAGATTTAGCAGCTGAACAGAGTGAAGTCTTCTGTATTCTATGGTGATTTTTGAAAGGAATCCATGCTGCTTTGGGACAGGAGATTTTATTTTCAGAAAGAAGTCATATCCGTTATTAAGCCCTGACTGAGCAAAGCATTGAAGCATGTTCTGTTGTATGCCTATTTGCTTTTCCTTTTGCCACTTCTTAAGGGCTGTGCTGTCAGAAGCAGCAATCAAATGGAAAGGTAGAGATGAAGTTTTCATGGATTTCCTCACGTAACACCTATTTAGTGATCAAATTAAATTAATACAAGTAAGAATTCTTGCTTCTGGCCAAGTTAGTGTCGTGAGACTCCAACAGGGCTAAGAGATCAGGACAGGTCATCTGTTTTATTGGGTTTTGTTTTCATCTGTAATAGTTAGAAACTTTTTAAACATAAAATATATTTTTTTTAAATCTGAGGTTTTTTCTGAACTATAAATGCAAAAAAGAATACAAGATTGCCAGCAATCCTGACTTGATCATTGTCTTCAATTCCACTTTTGAGCCACTATCGTGCTTCCAATGCTTCCTTCAGTAGTCACTGGACTTACTAGGTGATATCAGACTCCTTGAATTTAGGAATTGTATAGTCCTGTTTGTGTAGCTCCTACTGCTAGCAACTCCTATGAAGAGATACTTGAATTGTGGAGGTTTATTTCATTAACTTTCTGGGAAATTATTTTGTGTATTATTTGAACAGATGGTCTTTTTCAGCTATTTGAATGTTTGGAACTATTTGACCTGCCCACAAGCAGGAATATAAAAGCAGTGACAAGTAAAATTAGGATTGAACTGGTACAGTTAAATGGGGGATGGGGACTGTATAGTTTGTTGATGCCAGTCCCTTTCTTCATCATTTTACTATCAATGAACTAAATAATTTTATCCTTATCAACATTCCTCATCTTATTCTGTGTTGGTTTTTTTCAATCTGGAGAAAAATTAATGTCATAAATAGATGGGTGAGGTAGGAGGTGAAGTGAAACAATGTAGAGTTTCTGAACAATTTTGTAGTCATGTCCTTGGTTCCAAATGAAAGAGCATTCACATCTGGCATTTGGCTTGAGTGGGAGCTACAATTTTTCCACCAGCAGTGCTGCCAGCAGTGTAGAAATAGTCCATGGGTTCAAGCACCTGCCACCATATTTTATAGTGAAAATGAATGCAATCATCAGTACTTTATTATTCTTGTCAGATGCTATAAGTTAAGCAAAATGTTCTCTTTTAAATGTGATAGAAGGGCCTGTATCAAGATATTGAGGGCATCTGTTAAGTTTTTAATTTTTATTCCACCTTTTTTTCCCATTTTTAGGGAAGCAACGTGATGGAGGACCAGGATCTCTTGGAAATAGGAATCCTTAACTCTGGGCACAGACAGAGAATACTCCAAGCAATCCAGCTTCTCCCAAAGGTATAGCTTCTGTTATTATGCAAGTGAAGGAATTAACCCTTGCAGTATTCACATTATTTAAAACACTTTTTCAAATGGAGATAGATGTAGCTCTACTGGTTTTGTAGACACATTTTTTGCATATACAAATATAGCATAAAATAATGTCAATGCACTGGACTCTTGTCGCTGTCGAGACCCACAGACTCCCTTAGTACAGATGTAGTTGACAAAGCAAAGGAAAGTAAAATCTGTGATTTGATGTGATGGCTGTTTAGAATGAATTTTATTACTTTTGGCCTTTCAGCCTAATTACAGACTGCCATTACATGTGTATAAATAAGGCTGTCCATGAATCCCAGAACACCCATCTTAACATTGGAGTTGCCCTAGAAATACTTTGCCCCTTATCTAAGTAGTCTTAAAAGCATTTGAGGAAAGATTGTTTTCCTAATACTTGACTTTTGTGTGAGGTACAGAGACTTCCTGCAGGCTGCATATTTAATATTCTGCTATGTATATGAATTTTGCTTCTCAGCTGCAGACAGAAAACTTGAAGCCATTTTCTCAATCATTTTTAGTGCTAGTCAATTTAAAATCTAGATTTTAAGATCAGTGATAGAATATTCTGCATACCAGAATGTATCACTGGAGGCTTCTACTACAATTCCAAACAAGAGATAGTGGACTTAGCATGAAAAATTACTACTTTAATTTGGAAAATTTTTTAAGAATGAACAACAAATAGCAGACACCAGAAGGGCTCAGAAGGTTGTCACGTGTGATGCTGATACTTTGTGCAAAATACTAGGGCAGGAATAAAATCAAGTGTAAAGTGCACTGAATGTTCTGGTAGCAACATGTTGGAAGAAATTGTGGTAAATAGAGATTAGTCCACTTGAAGTTTCATAATACTGGAGAATGACAAGAGTTATTAAAGGATTTTTCAGTTTAGATCATGAAGCGGATATTGTTGGAAAAGGCTTTTTGATGCATCAAGGCTTTCTGGATGGATGACTTGTAAAAGAGCACAAAGGTTTTTTTGTATGGGAAAATCAGAAGTTGTGAATCAATTTCTGTATCTGGAGGTGATAGTCAATCCACACATACTGCAATGTGAGTCTGTGCATGGAAACACCAAAGAGCCTTAAAAAAAATCATTTTCCATGTACCATATTAGACAAATGAGATAAATGTTACAAGAAGTAGGGTATTAAGAGAAGCATTTGATGTATTACAAAAGATATGAAAGGTTAATTTTTAAAAATCTATAAATTTTTCAGGAATATTATCATTCAAAAAAAGGTTTTGTAATCTTTAGCTGAGCTCGTAGCTGACAATGTATTTATACTTTCTCATGCTTCTTAAAGAGATAAGCTTTCATGTGGTCTTGTTAACATTATTCAAAATTAATGAATCAATTGTTAATATATATTAACACAGGATGGCTTGAAGCATGTGCTGAATAATGGTGAGATAGTTTTTAGCTTCTTCCCTGTTGAGCTAAAAAGGCAGTCCCTAAGGACCACATTTTTAACATGTCTTTGATGCAAGAATGTTACATCAAAACAAATGCAGTTGCAAGCTGAAGCTGTGCATCATGTTTCTCCACATAATTGACTCAGCAATGTAAGAGAACTTACATAGTAAAACCACATCATTTCCTATATGAACTGAGCTCTTTTGAAGGCAGATTATAGAGCCCAAAAATTAAGATCATGGGAAGTTTTATCTAATGTTACACGCCCTTGTTGTATTCACAACAGCTTGCTAAATACATAAAACACTTTCACATCCTTCAACAAACCATGAAACATTGCTGTATGTCTATTTGTATGTTGATAAGTTCAGCTGTGTCATCCTGCATTCAAAATAGTGCATGCCATCTAAATATATTAAGACCTCAAACCATAATTGGAGTCTTACTAATTTGAATCTCATTAGATAAAAATTCTGTTAGTTTGTTTATTTGTTTGTACCTCTTTTCTGGTCTTCATTTAATTTAAGTCTTGATGACTCCATGCATTTTTTACTTAATGACATTGCTAATGATGTTATTTTTAGTTTTACTAATAATGTTCCTGAGATACTTTTTCACTCATATTTTGAGGTGGAAGTTAAGTGCTTTAAAAAACACCTATCAAACAACACTTCATTAAAGCCCCAGGCAGCACTGAATAAGTTAAGAGGGTAAAAATCAAGCAACAAATCTATCATCAGGGTTTTAAAATACCTTTTGTAAAAGCTCTTTTTATTGATCTGATACATATTCATCTCTGCAGCCTGGAAATGCAACAGGTGTTTAGTAGCTGAAATTTTTTACTCATAACTGCTACCTTCCTGAAGAGTCATGAATTTGTAGATGTCAAACACCAGTATCCTGATTAGGAACCATTCTCTGGAGCTTGAAGTGGTTTTAAATAGGGAAAAATACCCACATTTTAGACAAATATAGATTAATATTTTATAGTCTGTTATGCAGGTATAAAAGGGTATGGATTTCTCAAAATGTTTTCCCATTATATTCTATTTGAGAATATTATTTCACAAGAGGGAAAAATGGTGTATTCACCAGTAGGCAGGTAGGATTGAAACATTTGGGATAGTATGCTTCTTTCCAAACTACTCTTTATTTTTGTTGGATTAGGGCTTGTAGCTCTAATTCTCATCTTAATGTAATTTAAGTTACTCAAGTTTCATGTTAATATTAACTAGAGCACTTTATGGACTATTTTAATAATATAAGGTTAAGACAGTCTGGTAGAAATATAATTTGCAAAATTAATTCTTGAAATTGAAATATTTTATACATTACATCAGTCTTAAAGCAAATTTCATAGCAGAGTTTCATATTGCATTTAAGATTCTTGTATGAAAAAATTAAATCAAGAGATTTTTGGAGGAGGATTTTATATGCTTTATTGAAAGGAAGTTCAGATATGTTGAGAAGTGGAAATAACATATAAAAAGATGCTGAAGCTGCAATTACCTTCAGAACAAAATTAATGCTGTGAAAAGAATTGTGTGCAGTGTATGCTTAATTGACTAAGAAAGTAATAACAGACCTGGCACAAAATTTTAGTCCCACTTAGGTTACACAGAAAACGTAAGGAGCATTGTCCAGATATTTCACATCCCAAACCTACATGCGGGTGACTTCTCAGTGGCTTCCTCAAAAAGTTGTGCTTTTATTTAAATGACAATTATCCTAGGTTATCCCAGAATTTATCTAAGAAAGAGGATTGGTTTTGTGTGGGATGCTCAGTGTATGGCTCCTTCTCCTAGCGTATAATGGGAACACATGCTCTCATTTGACAGATGGAAGAAAGATGTAAGCTAAGAGCAGCTTTCTTCTGGCTTCAGAGCTATTCTTAAATCAGCTTGTTCCTTCCTGCACAGAGAGGTCTCAGCACAAAGCAGGTTTGGGAATAGCAGTGGTGTGCAGGCAGCCAGCCTCTTTTCCTGGATGCTTTGCAGAATGAGACAAGAAGTAGGATTTGAGCAGGCTATGAGCACATCCTGGCTGCAAGTGGTGTTATAAAGCTCTGCTTCCAAAAGTGCTGGACTTATTACTCATATATAACACTCTTGTGCAGGCACAGTGAGTCTGGCATTTAGGAAAGCAGAACTGTGCATGTGCTCATTAACTATGCTGTGTATGTAATAGAGAAAGATCACATCATGTGATCTTTGCTGTTGCTATATTGCTATTGGCTTAGACACCCCAGAGTTCAGCAAGATGCTTTCAGTCCTGGTGTTTAATTACCTCCCATTTAGCTCTTCCATTCCTGAGACAGTTTCCAAACTGGGAGATCTGCAAAATGTTGATGACCCTTTTTGACTGTGACTCCTCGTTTCTAGTCTGCTGGAAGTGAAGATGAAAAATGGGATTCAAAGGACGTGCTTTTTACTCTGCTGTTTTCCCTGCTTCTTATGCCTCTGGGAATTACATTCCTGGTTTGAAGGGAGGCCATTCACATGCTCACTGCACCATTTACAAGACCTTTAACTGTAAGGACAGAAAAAAGCAATTAGAATCCAATACAACACATGGATTTTTCAAGTCTGAAATATAAATAAGTAGTCTATGTTATTTAATAATGCAGCACAGTAGGAATGAATCAGTAGAATCAATTAGATACATGCAAGCTATTATATAGTTTCAGCTGTTTACTTCAGACCAACTTCAGACTGGTCCCACAGACCAAATGTCCTCTCCAGGCATGTGCTTCAAAACTGCCTGATGAAAGCAGTATCACAAACATTTTCCTTCTTATCTGAGCCTACCAGAGAGCCACTCAAGACATGACATGCTGACATTTATCTGTATCATGTAGCTAACAATAATAGCATGCTGCTGGTCCTGCCACTGTTGCCATACAGGATATCTTATTTACCTTCTTGCTTCTTTTATACTTTCTTATTTGTGATTGGCTCCACAATATCTACTGGCTGCTCTGAGAATAGTTACCAGGCAAGGAAATATGCTACATGAGAGGAAGTGCTATCCCCTTTTTTTGGTAACAAGATTAGGATGGCAACCTGAAAGAGCTGACTTAAACTTTTTCATGAGATCAAAGGTCATAGCTTCCACTTAGTCTGCAAATTTCATCTTTAGATCTTCTTAAGATTACATTTTATGCAATATATATGTCTGAGCTGTTGCATACATTGTCACTGAATGACAATTGTTGTTCCCTTGTCCCACATACTGTATATGATGAAGAACTGGGAGGTTTCTTTCTTCCGGATGTGGAACTGTTTCCATTTCTCCAGAAAAAAAAGAAAAAAACAAACACAAAATCCCCCGGGTGTTCATCTATTTTCCATTAAATTTCGAAGACAGATTCCAACTGAAAAAAACATGGAAAGGATGGCTACTGCAATTCTGACAATCTTAGGTAGGAAGTGCTGAACTCAGGGTCTTTCTTTGAGGCAAGATCCTGAATCAAGCACTGCTGTGATGTGAATGTGCCTGTACTGTCTTTTTCTAGCAAGCTCCACAAGAAGACAGAAGGCTTTTGATTAGTGAAAAGAAAAGTCAAACATTAATAGAACAGAAGCTTGAATAGTTAACTTTTAAAATATGTGACAGGCTAGATGGAATAGAAACCCAAAAAGTTTATATAAATTCTTCCTCACCTGCTGTATCTTTGCAGGCAGATGCTGTTTCACTCAGTGCCTTTCTACCAGCAGTACATGCAAAGTCCTCTCAGGTCCTTTGTCATTTGTGCCCATCCCCTGTGAAAGCTGCCCCTCTGCCCCTGACTGCAGGCTCAATTACTGCCCAGGCACTGTAGGCACCAGCTCCATTTGGTGCCCCTGTTCCAGCCAGGCTCTCTGGGCTTCAGAGCTGTCACTCTTCTGAGCTTTTTCTTTCAACGCTCCAGAGGAGGAAGGATCTCCTCTTCCAACAGCATCACTCCAACTGACCACATTTGTGAAGTACACAATATGTAACAGACAACTGACAAAAACAGGAAACAAAAAAAGAGCTGATATATCCCCCATTACAACCACCTAAAATTTCTTAGATAGGTAGCTGATAGTTGCATATAAGTTCCCAAAAATGCTGCTTAAAGCTCTTGAATGGGTCAGCAGTGTAAAAGAAAGCATTATATGCTTGCTAAAAAGGTCTTTCTTCCAAATGAGCACAAGCATAAATTCCCAGTAATCATAGCCACCATTTAAAAAGCTGTGAAAGTCAAGTAATCTCATCCTCCTTTTACAGAACATAAAAAGCTTGATTTTGATGCACACACTAAGCTCCCCTGGATAGTGATGCTACCTTTAGAGAACATAGTATTAATTCACTATCTGTCTGTGAAGATCAGAGAAAACTGGTGACAGTCCATGCTACTGAATTTACCTTGATTTTTCTAGTGAATATGTGATTACTTTGATGCTCTATTTGTGTTTGTTTGGCCACCTTTCAGAGACAAGAAACTCAAGTGCCTTTTATCCTAATGTAAAATGCTCTATTGACACAGCAGTGATATACTCTTTTAAAAGTCTGTTGTATGAATGGTCTCTTGTGAGGGATTTCTCAACCCATTAGGATACTACTTGACATTGTTATTTTATTAGGAGAAACAACTCTTTCTGGCTTCTGCTTTCTGTTCATTTCAAAGGAAGTGATACTAATGGTATATCAATAGGATCTAGGAGAGAAATCTCATATGGTTTGTATCTTCTTCCATAATTTTTTGAATCTTTTTTCTTAAAAATTTCTTTTTCTCTAAATCTTTTGGGCTTCAATTCCTAGCCTCTTCCACAGTTAGCACATGAAAATCTTCTGCAGTGAAAAAAACTGACATTAGTATTGCTCTCTAAACTACTGAATGAACTGGTAGTAGTGTCTGTGGAAGAACAAGAAGTGCCCTATTTATGAGCAGTTAATATTTGAAACGCTGTCATAACTTGCAGCTCAGAAATTTTACATTGATCTGAGTCAAACAGTGTGCACCTTACTTGGATGCTTGACACCGCTGGTGCTTGTGTTGTAGCTGGTGGAAAATGATTGAAATATGCATGGAAATACACTCAGTAGGTAGGAGGAAGTTTTTTTTTTCAAGAAGTATCAATCAACAAGGAAGCCTACAGAGTTTAAATTATCTGTGAGAGGAGTCCAAGATAATATTGCAGTATAGAAGATACAGTCTAAGATACTGTTAATAAAGACTGGGGTAAGATGCAACTAAACTGAATCTCTGACAAAGTAAAAGGGCAGCACTTTCAGACAGATATTTCAAAGTGGTTTTATTTAAAAACTCAATAACATTTTATATGAAAAGCAGATACTATTAATGATACTGTCACATCTAGATAACCAGTATGTCTATCAGCAAGTATTTGAAAGGAAAACATTCAGGTAACTATGAATGACAGTTAATAAAGTTGGTATTATTAAAAAACAGAAAAAGACTTTCTGTACAAGAGGACAGATACTGAAATTTTATTAATTTTCATTCTAGATGCATTTTATAAAGCCTATTTTAGATAAGAGAGTGGCTCTCTGTTCATGACAAAACAAAATACTGCTTTTGTGCTGAAACCAGTAGTAAATATTCAAGTTCTTATATTTTTTTGTGGTAGTAGCAACTGTCCTGCCAGGGCAGGTGAGCTGGGAGCTCAGGTGTCAGTGGGCAGGGAGCACTGGGACAAGGCGAGTAGGGCAGGAACCATGGCAATGACTGAACAGCCACATCCCAGGGCAAGTCCACAGGACATTCACAGGGATGAAGACAGGACTCACCTTGGAAGGCAAGTCAGTGGTTGAGGATGAACAAATGAGGGCTGGGCACAGACATAACTACAGCATAATTCAGGCAAGTGTCAGGACATGGACCTGAGTTCAGATGCAGCTCCTGCCAAAGGTGGGGTCTGGCTAAAGCCCTGGTCTGACTTCTCACTGCTCCTCCTCACACAGATCTGATCCAAGGCTATGCAGCTGCACTACCTGCAGCATGGCTTTGAATACAAGCAAATATCTGGGAGAGGGAAAAAGCTTGCAGAATCAGCTGCTACCCTACAACAGACCAGTTTATTTTCATGTAGGCTATTTAGTGACCCAATAACAGTTTTGTCTGTTGGCACCAAATCTGAAGACTGGAATTGTCACATCCATTTCAGTTGTTCTCAACCTCTTGTTTATTGCATTGTTCACCTGTGTTTACTTGCCTGCAGCCCTTTGCAACTCTATTGTAGAGAATATCAATTTTAACAATTCTTTTGATGGATATCTCCAGGGGGAATTGAAAATTTTGAAACTTGCCACATTGTATTCACTTTTCATAGAGGTTGATGGGTTAGCAAAAGTAAGGACCAGACTGCATGGGTTTTCTCAAATCAGGAGGCCAAAAAAACAATTTTAAAATCAGAATCTATTAAATGCAAAGATCAAATAGTAAGAAACACAAGAAACAATTTGCATAACGTGCCCTGTCTGAATACATTGAAAATTGTTTTCATGGTGCTTCAGTTTCCTCTGTTAGAGGAAGGAAACAAAAATACCTTATATTTTCCAAAACTCATGTGCTCCCTGTGGGCCTGTTCCTTATGTTTATATCTTCTCTATACTAGGTTTTTCTTCTTCCATTTATCGGGTTCTGGCTTTACAAGTGTCTATTTAAGCATACCCTTTTTAAAATGCCAGAGAGGAGTGATGCAGGCACACTGCAATGTGAATATTCTCATATTCTCACATTTCAGCTCAAAGCATTCTGTTTCTGTCACACTTCCATTGTTTCTCATAAAGTAGGAATATATATTAGTAGGCAAAAATGGGAAACTGTCTTTTACTATTTGCAGTCACACATACACAGCCATGATTTCCAACCCTCTAAAGCTTCTTGACAATTTACCAGTTCAGTGTATTATCAACTTAGCAGTAGTTACATTTCCTTAGAAAGACAATATGTGCAGAATACTGTGGAGAATTGAGAGCACTTCATAATTTTTTCTACCTCATTCTACTTTATTTTTGCCACTATTGTAGATTACTTTAAAATTTATTATAACAATGTGGTGTAACAAACTGCACAGGTAGACGCTTTATAAGTTTTATCTTTAATGGCTTTAATGAATATCTTGAAAGTCTTCACTTGTGTCACTGAGAAGCAGTTGTGAAAGAGAAATTGCCACTTTTACTTCCTGTCAGCTTAACAAAATTCAGAAAAATTAGATGCCAGTGGTATTTCTTAGTTTTTTATGAAAACAAGTTTTATGACATTACGTGGCTTTGTTTCTATACAGATGCAAGTAGTGCACTTCTGTGTACATTATTGTGTCAATTCCATTCCAATAATATCTGATTCAGTTATCCTGTCTTAGGCAACTTAACAGACACTGAGCAATCTAAAACATGTTAAGTTCCCATGCAATGAAAAATGTGAGCAGGTAGAAGAAAGATACTTTTTTTAAACCTTCCCTGGGGATGGAAAAATATAGTGCGGGTTCAGCTGTTCTAAAATAACATATAGCCTGGTAGAAAAGATAAATTAGGAATAATACAACCAAGACCATATATTTCATTTGCAGTGTGATACCAAAAGAACCATTTCTCAGTCTAATTTCTTCACCTTCTATGAAATCTGAGGTGAAAATCTGACATTTTTGGGCAGTAAGGATATTAATGTCTTTTTTACCCTTTTGCCTTCCCTCACTTATGGATTCTCTGATTTTAGAAAGAATTGAACTCCAGCTACAGTCTTGGCATACTCTGGTGTAAAAGGCAAGATACCATAGGAAAAAGATGCATCAAAAACTGAGTCCTATTACTGCTTAAACACAGAATTGTTTGATGTTGTACTAACCATTAAAAGACCGTTGATCAGAGAAGATAACTGAACCAAAGAAAATAACACGTGTTACTCCTGTCCTGAAAGGTGTTTAATGGGTATCACCAGTAATTTTTGCTCTCCTTGTTTTTCAGATGAAGCAGATCGGTCACGATGGTTACAACCCCTCCTCTGTAGCTGAATGGCTGGATTCCATTGAACTGGGTGACTATACCAAATCCTTTCTAATTAATGGCTATACATCGATGGACCTTGTGAAAAAAATATGGGAGATTGAATTAATTAATGTAAGTTGATTAATTTATAGCAGCAGTTCCTCCCAAATACATTATATAGTACTTGTCCTTGTACATCAAGGAGAACACAGAAAAGCAATTTGCACCACAAATGCAGTCATCAAATGCTCTTAATGACTACACATTTCATGCCTGTACCTGGGTTGGCTGTGCCCTTTGCTTCCATTTACTTTGCCATTGTCTTTAGCACGTTATTCAATCAGCATGATTTTGTTTGCCTTCAGGAGGCAGAATGACATTTAAAAATATATTTTGGGAGTTTGTAGCTACAAAGTACACAGCTCCAGCTGAATTAGACATAAAATAAGGAAACCTTATAGTTAGTAAGCTATTCTAAAATAACACAGTTTTTTAAAAATTATCATTTTTGCTTGAAATTTCATTTATATGACTCAGTTTAATTAGATGTCCATCTATAGGCAAGCATAAACTTTAATGTGAACTGCACTGTAGGGTAATTTGGAATGAGAGGAAGTTTGTGCTGTTATAGTGAAGTTTGTAATGTTACAGTGAAGACATTGACAGTACAGCTCTGCCAGGGGAATTTTCATGTGAGTTATGTGTCTGAAAGTGAGTTGTTTTCTCTTATAAAAGATTGAGGATTGTAGCTTTGCTATGACTTCCGAAATCAACTGTCATGTCAGTTTATGTTAACTTTTAGGGCAACTTCTACATAGAGAGAAGCCTGAAATTATATGTTATTGATTCTTCACACACAAAAGGCTCTGCTCCTCCTTCAGGTGTAGCAGATGTTACATCTCTGCCTCTGATTAGTGCCGGAGTCCCAGAGCAGTCCAAAGGCTACCAGTAACCACAGTCAATCAAGATAAGATAAAGCAGCTGGTGTAGTTGTATGCTAGGCAACAGGTCCCACTGTGTCCCAGGCTGGAGAAATGAGGAACATAACTATGGTGCAAAGCCCTGTTGCTCCACAAGGCACAGGCAGCTGTGGCCTGAGACCAGTATCTAAACAAAAGAAAGAAAAACATACAAGGTGTTATTTCATATTAGTTGGAAGACAAAACCACTGAATGTTAGATTTTCTTTTCTTGCTGTCACAGTTGATGTTAGCTAGCAGAAAAATGCAGTGTAAGGGCCAAACTCTGCCTCGTGTGTTTTTGTCTCATTTAGTGTATCTTGTAGGTTCATAATTGAAGTCAGGATATGATTGATGCATTACAGATGTCTACTGCTAAGCTAGTTATAACTGGGATTCTTTTTTCTCTAAATTGATGGAATTTTAATAAGAAGTGGGGACCCTTTGCCTCAGAAGCTAATATAGGTCATCAATCAGCACTGAATAGAAAAAAGTAGAAGATTCTGCTCTTGTTTTCTGTAATTTTGCATCCCATTTTGCCACAAACAATTTGGAAACAAATTACCCTTTAGCTCCCCCAAGTGGATCGTTAAAATGTCATTAAAGGTTTGTGGTTTGATTCCAAACATGCTTAAACTGATGAAAAGGGGAGACCTGCACTGAAGTTAACAGGAATACACTTCTGTAAAACTAGTATAAACCAAACCCCTATGTCCCACTAACTTTAAAGTTTAATGTTATGTTCAATTTGAAGGTCTGTACTTCTTGGGAAAACACCCCCTTTTGCCATGAGTTGCAAGAAGAAGCTGTTTAATAGTTGTATAAGTACTTCTATAGATATAGGAATCTATTGAAATAAGATTATTATTATAGATTATTATAGATTATATGTATCTATATATAGAGAGATATCTATCTATATATTTATTTATTTTTATATAGATATATAGATCTGTAGAGATATTTCCACCTGATAGGATTGAATTATATTGTTCAAGAGCAGAGTTAATAAAACAGTTTTGCCTTATAAGAATTACTGGTTTAGTCCTGCCATATTTGATTCTCCCCAGTCAGTAGGAGCTCAATGTAATGATACTATGTTCACTGAGAAAATCTGTGGCTTAGAAAGGCATTCACTATTACTGTTTTCTTTCATTTGAAGGGGATCTTTCAGAAATGGACAAGAAATTGGTTTGAAGCATTGTGCTGTCTGTCAGAACGAGATACTTAGCTCTAACCAGCAGGCCTGCTATCTGAAATTGATTTCAAAGGTCTCACTTCTTCAGTTGATGGCAAAGAAAAGCTTATTGCAGAAAGTTTTTCATAAAAGAATGCATAAAGGTCAAAGCCACTAACTCAGGAACAGGACTCTTCTCTTGAGTAGGTCAAAATCCACATGCTTGAAAAACAAGAGAAAGAAACAGACTCAGAATCATAAAAATATGATAAAAATATTTCAGAGTACCCTTGGTTTGGATGCTCTTGTGCTTAAGTTGTAGATGAAACAAGAAGTTTAAATTAAAGTTATTCCTAATATGCACTAAAATATATCAAGGGCTACAGAAATGGTAACTTCTTCATTTTAGCTTTTTAAACAGTTTCAGCCACTGAACTTGACATGAAGGCCATACCTAACTTGCTTTGGGGAATCCCTTCATTCATACTTGGTGCTTCTTTCCATTTAGCCATTGGGAAATCAACCATGGGTCCTGGAAGGATAGAAACAGGTTTGGGGCTAAAGAGAGTATCTTTTGTTTGGATCCCTCACTAAAAGAAGGAGGTTGAGATGCTGAAGTGTATCTCAAAAGGGCAGCAAAGTTGTGAAGGGACTGGAGCACACGTCCTGTGAAGGGTGCCTGAGGGAGCTGGGTTGCTCAGCCTGGAGAAAAGGAGGTTTAGGGGAGACCTTTTCACTCTACACCTACCTGAAAGGAGGCTGCAGCAAGGTGGAGGTCAGTCTCTTCTCCCAGGTAACAAACAATAGGATAGGAGGAAATGGCCTCAAGGCTCATATTGAATATTAGGAAAATACTCTTCACGGACAAGAAAGAGCTGTCAAGCACTGGCACAGACTGCCCAGGGAAGTCACCTGGGTTGAGTCACCATCCCTGGGGATATTTTACAGACATGTAGGTGTGGCATTTAGAGATATGGTTTAGTGGGACCTGACAGTGTTAGGTTTATGGTGGAACTCAATTAACTTCAAGGTCTTTTCCAACTGAAATGATTCTATGATTAAAGTTATCCTTCATGATTTATCCTTTATTCCCATAGGACACTGGAATGATCAGAACTTTGAGTCTTCTTGTCTTCCTAAAAAGAACAGTTCTTACTGTATTTTCAACACAGTTTTATTATTCTTGTAAATTATCATCTAGGTAAGCACATTTAAAATGTCTGAGGCACTGGTGGGAAAGGCCATCTTCCCTCAGCTTTTCTGGTTCCCCAGCCAGCTCTCTGGCATTAAGAAATAAATTTAATGTTCAGCTTCCTAAAACTTATTTAAAATTATTCCAGCAAGGTAATGTCATCTCTGACTTACATGCTAGTTTCTTTCAAACTTTTATGTGTACATAAAACATGTGTTTCTTCAGGGGCAATCAAGAAGCAATTTCTAGAAGCATTTGAAGCAGAATAATAATTTTAAAAGTTATTCACTTGTGTTTCTTGTAAGCTCCCAGCAGCATTCTCAGTCCTTCTTCAACAAGTCAGACTTTAGATTTTGTTTCACTAATTAATTTTTCATTTAGATAATTTAGAATTTTCCCAGATCCATTTCCTTCTGTGATTTTCTTTCTGGGAAGCATTGTTCTATTTTTCTTATCCTGGGATTGTAAGTAGTCAGAATGCCTTCTCCTAAATTAGGAATTCCCAACACTTCTGCTTTTGTCTCCCAGGTTTCTTGGCTCATTAGAGAGATCAGATTCTGTATCCTTATTCAGATATAATTTATTTAATGCTGTAGCTTTGAGGAACTTTTCTGAAATACATGTCATCTGCTGAAAAAAAATGTCCAGCATGTTCTATATCCCTTAACCCGCCCGTGCACCTGTGCTTTGAAGTATAAATGCTCTTCTATATGACTAATCATATTATCCTTGTCTGTTATTCTAGATTACTTATGTAACCCTTCCCCTGTGGGACTCACTGTCTTCAGGGAACTTTTACCATAGAGATTCTTCAGGCAAGATATAAACACCTTAAAAGCAGAAAGCAGATTATTTGTCGTGTAACACACAATACTTTGTAGGACTAATGAACGAGGCATTAAATCAACCCCCACCAAATGAGTCACTCAGTATAATGGGCAAGTAGTCATCACTCAGGTAAGGGGAGAGCTGGCCTCTGGGGCTCACTGGAACAGGCTGATCTGTGATAGTGCTGAGATGCTATCTTCTGATTTCCCTTTCTTTTTTTCTCGTCAGGACTTTATGCCTCTTGATGCGATTGTTGTTCGTTAAATCCTTGAGGTACCAGTTTTCCCTGTCTCAACAATCTTACTTATATCTGCAACTTTACCTTTCTTATCTTGAATGCTTCCAGCCTGTGTACTCTCTCACAGCTCCCTCTCACGCCTTAGCAATTTTCTCAGAAGGAAACTGAGAACAGTTGCACAGCTGTGCTGTACTGAAAGTAGGTCTGGAATCACAGATAGCTGAACTCCTGGGAGAAAGGTTACATGGAAGTGGCCCGGTTTACATTTCTTCTCAATTAGTTCATATTGCACTCTGAGCTTCTTTTCTCATACATACTTCTTTCACACAGATGATTCAGTCTTTTTCTTCTGTAACATTAATCTTTATGCTGTGGTTCAATTACTGTCTGGATTTTGAACTTTTTTGGGAAATGTCCTGGGAAATCTCTCTCCAATTGCACTCCTGGTTTCTTTTAGGATATACTGACTGCTGTTCAGGATCAGAGCAAAAATATCAGAGAAATTAATTGCCAATGGACTGTCTTCCATTAGTTTATAGCTAAATACTTTGAACCTTTCACAAGATCACTGATGAGTCACACAATTTAATTGAATTATATACTGTGTGGAAAAGTGACTCTAGTTTTGTTTAAAGTGGGTATATGATTATTGAAGCCCATGATATTTTTACTGTAGGAATGAAAGAGCCTAACAGCAGCCATAGTGAAGTTGATCAGTGGGTCTACCTAACCCACTGTGGTGTCACCATAAATAGAGGACCAGGGAAGGCTATGTAACAAGTATATTATGAACAAGCATATTATGAATTATTTGCATAGCATTCTTAAATAAATGGTTTTGATCTCTAGGACTTCTGGAATTGGGCCCAACTGGTCCTTGACTTTTTAATCTTGAATAAGTTCCTATCATCATCAAGTTTTGTGATCTTACTGCTAGTCTTCTTCCCTATAGAATGAATAAATATATTGAGCTGCCAAGGTTCATTCACAGATCTCTGGAGGAATTCACTAGAAACCTTCCACGTTGAAAACTGCAATTTCTCCTGCAGTTTCCTGGTTTAAACAGCTATTTCTCCATGAAAGAACCTCTTCTTATGGCTTAATGTCATGACTCCTCTTTTGTGGCTTTTGGGGTATTTTTTGCAAAAGGGTTTTAAGAGTGGCTTCATCAAAAGGCTTTAGAAGTTCAGGCAAACAAGTAGATCAAGCAAATTGTTAACCTTCACTATATGATTTTGACTGCCTCAAGGAACACCAGTAGGTTCCTGAGATATGAGGCATCCTTACATGCAGTCACTACAATTCTTCTTGATTGTCTTTATTCATGTGTGCATTATTAGTATGCATGTTTAAATTCCTACTATTTCATCTGGGACAGGTGTAGGGCCAGTATTGCCATGGATTTTCCATTAAACTATTCTCAAAAACTGACATCAATTTTGTGACTTCCCAGTCCTCAGATAACAAGTTTTTAAGGGAAGAGTTCCACATTGTTGCTAGTAGCTCATCAAATTCATCTTTGAATTCCTTCTCTATTTATATTTTCTGTGCTGTGGTTCATTTTACACACTTCTATCATTTCATCTGTTAGTGGTCGCATTTGCGAACCAAAGAGTCTTACATCATTTAGTAATTTCAGACATCCAGAAATCCTTGTTCTGTATCTTTGTGGTCACATATATCTGTATCTTTCTATGCCACATATAGTCTGTGCTTAAAGAACTTAAACATACTGCACTTACTGCATTCAGATAACTTGATCAGGTTAGTGCATCACTTAGCAGCCTTTTCATCTACTCCAGCAAAGCAGATAGTAACATCACAGTTTGGGTAGTACACACCAAATGGATGGATTTTGTACAGTGCTCACTTGACAGCTGTATTTCCCATGCTATCTAGCATGAAAATATGTCTTTTTTTAGGAAGGCTGTCCTTCAAATTCTGTTTGAAAAATTACTCTGTGACTCTTCTTTTGTTGTTAATTTCCTGAGTGTGCCACTCTGCAGAGACAGTTTTGGGAGAGGAACGGAACATACTCTGAGACGTCGCAGCTCCAGAATTACAATTCCTGTTCCTTTTCCTCTCTGCTTCAGAGCCTCCTGCTAAATTTCATATCACTGAAAAGAGTGTTTAGAGTCACAGTCCTTTCTGATCTCCCAGAGACACTGTTGATTGATAAAGATGTGCATAGCTCTTCCTGTAGCTGCTTTCTCAATGGCATCAACAATTTTGTTGGTCAGAAGAGCTTTCAAGACCATGTGGCTGCACTAGCAATAGGCTGTAGGATCTCAAGTTATTAGGTATTTTGTTATTAAAAATATTTCTAGAGTTGTGGAGTGTAGAAAGTTGTCTGTATGACTTTTTCTTTGTTCACTCTTTACAAACATTTGGAAGCATATGACTAGGGTACTTGACTAAGTTCTTGCAGCTAATTTGTGTGAGCCAATACTTCTTTAGACACAATCATACTGATGTAGCAATACAAAACTAAAAGTGACTATTTCAAAGTTTCTAAGTAGTATAAAATCCTGATACGCTCCAGAATGTCTGATATACTGCAAAAACAATGTCTGATATACTGCAAAAACAAAGGAACTCTTTTACTAAGAGTTCCTCTTTTACTAAGGAACAGATACTTCTAGCCTTTGAAATTTTAATGTGAATCTTTAAATTCTCTGCCAGGCAGACTGAACTTTGGGTCTTCTCACTCATTAGTAGAGTGCATCTATGCATCTATGTATAAGATGCATGAATAAATTTTCTTCCACATTTATGGTGGGTTTTGTAATAAATAACTACAATTTTGAAATGGGTAATGGACAACCTTGGTTTATTTAAGGAAATATGAATGAAAATTTCTGTATCTATTCAAATTCTTTGGGTTAATTTGCAAAGCTATCCTAATTATATTAATTAGGATAATTAATATAATTAATTATATAGGACCGAATATTAAGCATTCTTTTGACAACAGAAAAGTTGCTTGTGGTTTTCATATCAAAAAGTCTGAAGATAAGTATGGAACTGAATAGCTTTCATCATGATGCATAACTTCTTCATAAGGTAAGATATAAATGGATTTGTTCAGTTGCTCCTGCATTACTAGGACAATGCTGTAAATTGGATTATATTAATATCTGTTAACCACTATGGTTTCAAATACAAAGGATAGAACTCTAAATTACTCTATTTACCTTTGCCACTGGATCAGTAGGTTCATTAAATGTACCAAAAAAGCCATGCAATATTATACAAATAGCATTTTTTTCTGTATACTGGGGTTATGTAGATTTCCTTTATCCAGGGCGTGCACAGAGGCATCAAAGTAGTTTTAATAATGCATATCTGTTTATTTTGCAATAATTAAATACATACCAATTACAATCATGTACTAAATTTGTTCCTTTGGATCTTGCATTTGAAAATTATTCTTTCTGCAGTCAGAATCTTTCTGTTCTGAATGCTGATAATATCTCCATCATTCAGTTCCTAAGTTACTGTGGATGTTACTTATAATTTAGAAACTGTTGTTATGTTGTAGTATTGCAGTGGCTGTCTCTAGAAATCTTATTGGAAGCTCTGTATCCTCAACAAATCCATGTGACAGTATTAAACTTGGTAACATAAACTTGGTACCATGTTTAACTCTTCTGTACAGTTTCTGCATGTAACGTTTTGCATAGGTAGTGATCCTACAGCCTTGGAGTCATTTGATGTGCAAGCTTCCATCTGTTCCTCACACTAAAGAAAATACTTTTAAAATACATAATTCTCTTTCCTCTATACTGTTACTTGCAAAAGAGCTTGGGATTACATAAACCATGGCAACTCCTTTAAACATCTCATGTTTACCTCTTCCCACTCCTGCTCCAGATCATGGCTGTGCTCAGACTTCAGAGCAATGGGAGAAGGAGGGAGGGAAGGAGGGAGGGAGGAAGGGAGGGAGGGAGGGAGGAAGGAAGGAAGGAAGGAAGGAAGGAAGGAAGGAAGGAAGGAAGGAAGGAAGGAAGGAAGGAAGGAAGGAAGGAAGGAAGGAAGGAAGGAAGGAAGGAAGGAAGGAAGGAAGGAAGGAAGGAAGGAAGGAATATGAACAATGTCATGACATTTATTTATTTGGTAGCATAGTGATTCTTTTCTAAGCCACCTAATGTCATTTTGTACTACAAGCTATTTACATAGAAGACATTATATAAATACTTTAAAATCATTTTCCTGATTCTATTCTTTCCTTACATTATGGCAATAACAAAAAATATTGTTTTCTGATTAAAAAGTGATATTAAAACTACTATGTTTGATTTGTAAATCTAGCCATTTAAATTTGCAGATACAATTGCTTTTCCCTCCTTTCTGAGGCAAACATTTGCTTTTGAATTTTTAAAATCAGAACCCCCCTCTCCTTATCTCTTTTATTTCATTCCTTCTCTTCCCCCACACTCTCTTCAAAACAAATTATAATCAGGTAGTGATTGGCAGTAATTTTTAGCACTAATAATCAAAGCTGAGCAATTTTAGCACCTATTGTGTTCCATCTGCAGGATCATTTTCTTGTCCTGTAACACACAAGGTAGCACAAATGATTGATTTATTTAAAAAAAAATTATCTTGCATTATAAAGCAACCTGCTCTACCTATTGCCAGAGAGAGTACTGTCTCTGAAGTATCCTAACAAAATCTCTCTCAATTCAGGGAACAAATAAATTGCCTTATCATTTGATTTTCAGGCTAAAATCTTGGTGTTCTATCAGAAGGTTTGTATTTCAATTTTGAGAATGTGATCTCCTTCCAGAGAGTACAATAGACTTGTTATTTCCTATAAAACCTCTGAAAAATAACCTCTTCTGCCAGCCCACAGGTTCTCTACAAAAACAGATAAAATACAGTCACTAAATATTTTGTTGTCCTAGGCAACAACTTGTTCTGCTTTCAGGAGCTTAGAAAAGGCCTGAATAAAGAATTATATTTTCCCAGCTTAACCTTTTAAGTGTTGATGAGCCAGAAAGGAAGTTGAATTTCCATTTTAAAATAATGTCCTTTTTCAGATCAAGCTGATATTAATTTAGAAATTTTATACGTATCTTCTTTTGAATTTGACCTCTGAATTTTGCAGGCTTGGGCTAGCATCCTTCACTACAGCAAGAATTTTGATTGTAGTAAAAGATAGGTGCTGTTAATTTCATTATGGGTATTTTATTTTGTAGACAGTATTTGTGATATTTGAGCTGGAATAAATTGTTTCTTTCAAATGTTTGCATTTTTTGCCCACAAAATCTACCTCTCATAGTTTTAGCTTAAGGCGTTTTGAAACAGATTGTGTTGATTGAAGGTCAGTACAAAATACTTGAAGGTGATGATACATAAAAGCAAACAAGAACATAATTGTGTTAATGTTTCAAACTATTACTTCTGCTTTTAATTTGAAGCAATTTGCAGTGATAAAAATCATAAAGAAATATCCCCTTTCTGAAAGAAATAAAGCTGCAGAATTTATTACATTTTTTTTTTAAGGACTGCAGTACTATTTTGGTGCTTTTCAAAGAATACTCTGTTCAGTAGTGTGCAAAAGAGAAATAATTATTCTTTAAGATCTTCTTAAATCTAGTTTTTTTCTGCTTCTGCATTGCTCTGTAGAATATTGTGAGGGGTTGATATTTCCAGTTAAAATTCCCAAGTGTATCAGATCTTGGCTAGCATGATTTGTCTTCTGTTTGCAACTGATTTCAATAGCTGAAGGTAGAGAGGACTAAATGGCAGTCATTTTAACTATAAAGATGTTGAAGATCAGAAATATTTTAGAAATATTTTCCCTCTATGGCAGATTTTGTTAACATTCTCAGGTGTGAGAGCCAATGCAGTGCTGTGCCATATAGACCTATCAGTGTGATTAATGTTCCAGAATTAGGACAGCAGCCTTACCCTGGGTCTTTTTCTTGATTCTCCTGTCTCATATTGTTCAGAGCTACTTTGGTTATCTCTGCAGTCCACTGCATTTGTATCATACAGAATCAGCCCTGGATTTCAAAAAAGACTGGAAAGTATTATACCAAGATTATTAATAGAAGTCAGGTAAATTTTTTTCAAAATATTAAAGTTGAGGGGAAAGGAAGTATTTACTCAACTGTAAAAGGTTCTGTTGCAGCCTACGGCCAACAGGGTAGGCTGTCCTTAAAGTCATCTTCAAGGATTTTTGTCTTTCACTGTTTTTAACTTCAAAGGAATAAGGTTTCAGTAATTTTCCATAAAGGGCAATGCACAATTCTAATAGCTATTGGTGCCAAGAAACCTGTCATATTCAGTCTGTATTATTTCAAAATTAAATACCATTTTCTCCAGTTATTAATTTTCTATAGATGTAAATAACACATTGGTCCAAATGTTTACATCCTTGAAATAGTTATTGGCAGGTACCTGTGATCCCTTTCATAATGATCAAGACCTTGCAAGGTTATGTACATTTAACTCCTGATTTAGATTCCTGCCTCAGATTGTACTTTCCTACTCATTGCTTATTTTAAAGATTACTCTTCATACCACGTAGATATCTTGAAAATGCTGTACTCATCCTAAAGCAGTATGTGTATGGATTTGAATGCATTTCAATAATATGAAAAATAATTTCAGAAAATACAGTTAAACTTGGGTTTTTTTGTGCAATGATATTCAAAATGTAATTCAGATACTAAATTACAACATAGCTGTTGCAAGTTTGTGAGTCTGTTAATAGGAAATTAGAAAGCTTTCTAGTTTTTTGGGGTTCAAAACAGAAAATCAGTTTCAAAATCTATTAGAATGCTTTATCTGTGCTTTTTTAATCTATGAACTAAGTGCCTGATTCAGATGCACTAATGACAGAAGCTACTGGAAAAAGTATAGTTAGACCTTAGTTATTCTTTTCTTCACATATTAAAAACTGGATCAGAACCTGTCTGAGCTAATCAGGCTGTACGAGCACAATATTAATCAATAAAGGAAAGACATATATGAGTTTTCCAAATGGCATTTTTTATCACTCTTGAGGCATCAACCAAGCACCTGGCCATCCTGATTTTCTCAGAGTCTGGACTTCATGCTACCCTTTAAAGTAATACATTCAATAATAATTCTACTCGGTGGTTGCAGATGATCTGCTAATGACTGTCTTTCAGTCTCTATCATGTAAGGATTTTTTACCATTCTACATGCATGATCTACTTGAAAACAGAAAAGACAGTCATAAAGACTTTCTATAAAATACTTTCCTCTCCAGTAAGCCACAAAGAAATACATATGCACTCATGTGCACACATAAAGCACAAGAAGAAAAATTATGCAGAGCTAAGTATTTAAAACATTTGTGTTCCCACACACAATATGGTTCTTCTGTGTTTTCAGTGAACATAACCAAATGCAAGGTATTTTGTGCTTCCTGCTTTATAAGTTAAATTTATATAAGATTTATATAAGCAACAGATAAGCATCAAAGCCATAGCTGAGGAGAATGGATGGCAAAACACCAGGCTAGTTCATAAATTTACATTATTAAAGAGAAATGATAGATCTTTGCTGCTTCTTTAGTTGAAGCTGAGCAACAATTTGCAAGCAGAAATAATTTGTCTCAACTACTTTTGATAGCAAAGTATACAGTACATGACATCCACCAAAAAAATTCATTATTTTAGGTTATCTGCTCTGATCTGTGAACTTTTTTTTTTTTTTTTTGGCAATTTCTGGCTCTCTGGGAATCAGAAGCATAAGATGTGACAATGTGAGAAAAAAAAAATGACAGAAGTCTAATATGCCTCTAAGCATATGGAGTGGTTGGCTTTAGAAATTGGCTAGAACTGAAGCATAGGAAAGAAGAAGCTGAGAACTGAGGAGAGTTAGTAGTAAATGAAATATATGCAAAGATGAGATGTCAGGAGTCAGAAACAAGTGCCATTAGAAGCTAATGGGCTTAGCAAGAATGACTAGAAATGTATTTTGAAGAAGCAAATACAGAGTATCTAAGTATCATATAAAACAGAAAAAATATGACAGTCCTTATTTTATGTCTATTTGGAATGGAAGCAAATTACTACACAGATACATAGAGAGTTTCAGATATTCAAAATTACTCTCACAATTGGGTTTTCTGTTTTTCTTTAGTCAAATCAGCTTGCTGACCCTTTACATCAGAGATTCAACATCAAGGTTTGACAGCAAGCTCCTAGAACACCCTCTAAAATATGATCAAAAATTATACTTCCTTTCAGTATTTTTATGGTGTTATTAATAAGCAATACTATGGATATGAAAATGATGATTTACAGAAAATGTGAAAGATGACCACATGTCATATACTAAAGAAGAAATAAAACATCAGATAGTGTTTCAGGTAAGGAGATTTGTATCAAGAATGCCTTGATATGAGAAAGAGTTTAAAAGTTCATAAAAGATTCCTTGGAGATGTTTCATTTAAGCTGAAGTTCTCGACAGAATATTTTTCTTTGATGTGTACTTCAGCTTTTCACCATAAGATTTCTAGTGGACATTGGAATTCAGATAAGGCAGAGAAGCAATATGACTGCTATTTTCTTTGCATTTCCCCAGGGATTTAACACAGATTATTCCAATGTGTCAAGGATAAAACCCACTCACTGTTTTGCAGGAGGTGCTGTTAAGCAAAATGGCTGAGTTTTTGTGTTTATTGCTGACAATTTGTTATATTTCCACAAGCATCAGCATTTTAGCATCCTATTTGTTTGTGTTAAGATAACTATTTTTTTCCATGTAAGTATGGAATTAGCTACTGCATTTTTCTACAAGGAATCAAGGAAGATACTGCTGATAATAAAACACAGACCAATTAATAGGAAAATGAAGAATTTCTTTGGTCCTGAAACTCACCTATTTTGTTTGATTGTGCATGTAGCAATTATCAAGATACTAAATAGACTCAGAGGTTCTGAAATATAAATTTTCTAATGGGAAAATGTCAAGGTAAGTTTAAATGAATAGCAGAGTCAGAAACATGTTTAGTTGGAAGCAGAAAATTGCCTTCAGAATCACAACACAAATAATTCTGAATATGTGAAAGCGTGTATTTGGACTTAGTCTTCATCATGTCCTCCTAATGTCTTGCAAGTAAAAAAAAATTAAAAACAAACAAAAATAAGGAACAAAATCCCAAAACCTTTCCAAAGTATCTATCAACAGAGCTATCTCTTTATAACAAATCTGTTAATGAATTGTAAGAGATGAGTGTTAGTGACAATACCCACAGTTAGTTTTTACCCGCAAGTAGTAAAATAATAATAAATAGTAGTATGTTTTATTTATTTTAGTAGCTAGCTGACACTTGGCTTTGAAAAATACTGTGGGAAATCTATTTTCATTGTTCATTTTGTTTTCTGCTTAATCTTTTTTTATCTCAAGGGTAGTTTCCCATTAAAACATTTCAGAACTTTGTTTGCTCTCACCATGAGTTTCCCACCTGAGTTCCTAATTCAGTTTAGCTGACATGTCAAGAGTAAGTAGTCCTGGTACAGAAAGAACAAACACCAGTCAGTGCAATAGACATTCTGGGACATATCTGGAGGTTTTATACCTTTGGTGCTTTCACCAAAGTGGTTTTGCCAGCAGCTGCAAACTTGGAGTTCTTCTGTATTTCCTCATGAAACCTGCTGATACTTTAGGAACCCAACATGCTTGTTCAGTGCATTGCTTTGCCATGAGGCACTTGGGAATGTTTAAAATGTGTGCACTCAAGTGTCTCTGGTGGTAGGATACTGTGACTTGTTCAGTTGACATGTGAAGCTATATAGATAGAAGTATTAAAAAAAAATTACACAATCATTTAACAGGGTGGTATAATTCAATGCATACTTATCCTGATCTGCTTCTTGTGTTATGTTTAAATTACTTATGGCCTCCCTTCCCTGGCTTTTATTTTTTAAGACTTCTCTTTTGCCAGTTTTCACACGGTACTACAGCATAAGCAATAAAAAGCAGGCTAACAGTATTCTCAGAGAGTTTTAACTGAACCAGTTTCTCTCCTCATGGATAAGCAGAAGAACCCTCAGTTACATTACTGATATTTTAGAGTGCATCTTCTAATCAGCCATTACCAAAATGATTGAAGTTCAAATAGGTTCCCAGCACAACTTTACTGAATTATTATATAGGGAAACTATAACTAATTAGGCCTATAACCATATAGGACAAATAATACTATATTATTATAAAGGGCATTGTTGGATGAAATTCATAACTGTGTCTTTCATGTGCCCATTATATTAATTATTTTACATATTCCACTCATGAAGGGGGTGAAAGTGTAGCAAGACATTGCATTATTAGAAAAAACTATGTTTTCCCTATGCATGTGTTAATTTTTATGTTCCTTGTGATGATTTGTCCTACAGTATGCAATCATGGATATACTGGTAACTGTCCAGATTATTTTACTTTTACTAAAAGAAATAGGCTTAAGAAGCAGACACTCTTTTTTCATAACTGTGTCACTGTTATGAAAAGAAAATTTTGAAATGTATTACAAAAAATTAAAAATAAATTGCATTTGAAAATTTATGTAATTAAAAAATACCTAAATATTTTTTAAATAATCTTGAAAGTTTATTTCATGCACCCAGGTGATCACTTGAAATTGGAATGAAATCAATGATATTTTCTTTGACCTGTATTGAACATGCTAAATTGTGTTCTACTTTAGCAAAAGGAGTAACAATGGAAGGCTAAAATTTTGATTCCTGACTATATCAGTAAAATTCATATTTACAACTCAGTCATAGGAGATACATGTCTAGCTTCTTGCTATAATCATTGAAGATGTGCAGCCATTTCTCTCATGTGATTCATCTAGTCCGAAAGCAAATGCCTAAATTACATCAAATGAGTCATGCCTTAAAGGTACCTATTTTTCCCTGTTAATTAAAGGAACCTTTACATGAGTATTGAGATCTCTATCATGGACATTTTATGTGCCATAAGATGAATATTGCTCTGAATCTCTACTTGGATTTTTACCTGAGAAAATACAATAGAAATTACTGATGTAATTTATATTAAAATTGTGATGCACAAAAATAAAAAAAAAAAAATTTTAAAAGTCCCAGTATCAAAATGCCTGAGATGAAACCTGTTTCCCCTAGAAACCTGTTTCTTACTTGAGGAAACGTATTGAAAGTCTCACTATGTTCTGAGAAAGTAATTGTAGCACACCATCATATACCAACACATTTTATCATTAACAGCCACTGGATGTACCAGACTGCTAAATGCTGCCTATTCCTTAGGAACATCATGTATCATATGTCTGGTTTTTTCAGTCCTGCAACTATGTCTCTCATATTTCTAAGGCATTTGTACCACAAAAGAGAACAACTTTTACCATGTATTTTTAAGTCCACAATCCTAGTTATGAATAGAAAGAACAAAGTAAATAACCTCATTTTTCTGACATGTCAGTATACAGAAGAGGTCTAGAATAATCCCATATAAAACAGATTTTCCAATTTGCATTTTAAATTTCTGTGTTTTATCCAAGACCTGGGTTTTTTTATTCAGGAAAGATAAATCCCATTCAAATAGCACAGACCTGATTTTATAAGGGCTGTGCTCTTTACAGCTATGCCTACATATTTGAACCCATTTGCAATTCCTAAGGATAAATTTTGTATATGATGATAATTTGTATATGATTATAATTTGTAAACTTCACAGCAAGATATTAAATATTAATTTTATGTTCAGCAGTCAAACCAAGCAGTTGCTGAAAATGTAGCTCAGCATGTCCTGGGGTTCAGCTAATATACATTTGAGGCCTAGAAAACTTTATAAACATTTTTCTTGTGTTCTCTTAAAAAATAATCATGTATATGGAAGGAAATATGATTATGCTGTCTTATGTGCTGAAAACAGTCACACATGCAGAATCACCAACTCCTGACTGTATTCCTGAAATTAATTTAAAGTTCAAATTAGTTTGAATATGGTCTTACAGCTATAAAAAGACATGTTATCTAAACATATTTTTAAGTGTCCTTGATATTTCTGTGCATCATCTTAGTAAAGTTTTGCACATATCCACAGAAAGGTAATAATATGTATTTTAGGGAATGGCGAGAAAAAATAAAAAGTTCACCACAGAGTTTAAATTATATCAGTAACAGAATTTAATACACTTACCAATACTGCTCTGGAGTATAGAAGGAACATGACAGAACTTTACAGGTTTGAAGTTTAAAACCAGATTGTTGTCAGAATATTGTATTCAATTGCTTAAAAAAATAAGATTACACAAAAAGACACATAGAGGAAAAAAATTAATGACATATGAAAAATTAGAAAACTCTCTCTAAATGAGCAGGGTAAAAATCATCCTTTCATAAATTTAAGATAGGTGAAAGCCAGAATAATAATACTACATGACAGGAAGAAACCTAGCAGCAGTCTCCCCAGCCCTAAATTGTGTGATTCACTGACAAAAACATATATTAGATTTCCCATCAAGCAGCATATATTGTGATATTACTTACAAGATGGCATTTTAGAGTCATTGTAATAAAGGAAAATTCCACTAGGTGGATCTGGTGCTCTTCTAACAGGGATTGAGAATGTTAGTGCACAGTAATTCCATGCTACGACTTTTTTTGTCTTGATTGTTTTCTTAACTCTTTGTAAGTATGTCCAAATCCAAACACTGAGTTATATTTTGGATGTTAGCACTAATATTATGTTTCTTGATTAAGGATAAAATACCCATGGTTAAATAAGACCAAGGTATGAGACTTTAAAAGTGTGTAATTCCATTGCTGAGTAGGTAGTATTTATCTTACTGCTAGTATTTCTCTAAACTGCCAGAGCCATGCTTTATTTCAGCCCTCAAAATTACCTTTAATTTTTAAACTTGTACTGTAATCACAATGGACTTTGAATTACATTTTTTCTGGGAAGTTTCATCAGTCTAAGTAGAATTTTAAATTTGTAAATTTAATACATTTGAAACATTTTTATCACCTAAAATGGAATGTGACAATGGAACATGAGCAACCAGGGGAACTTTTTTTTTATAGGTCATTGCTTAGGTGAGGATGTTGATTTAAACATCTCTCTAGAGCTCTGCTATGGCCTGGTGCAGCCATTCATACTTTTATTAAAATCAGTTTATACTTACCAACTTTTTCTCTCGGATGGCCTGAGATATGTAACCTCAGGCATGCAACTTGTATTCTTATTTAAAGGCTGCAAAAGCTGTTTGAGACCCAAAGGCCTTATTGCCCAAACACTTGTATCTCCCAGGTATGTCAGTCTGGTCTAGTAAAAGGTGGTTTTCATTACTACAAATCCTACCCTTTTGAGAAGGTTTAGGGTGGGTTGGCCTACAAAATGTTTTTCTGTCTTTTTTTCCTTGCTATTTCTGGTGTATTTTTGCAAACAACGTTCATGTTACTGCTAGGTAACTACTACAAATATTCCCACAAACTTCAGGATTTAGTTTGTTTCAGCTGTGTTTGCATTTTTCTAATATACTAGTAAATGAGTTTTGGAATATTACAGAGAATAATATAGAAATTAAAACATAACAGATAAGATAAAGTCTCAGTCTGTACTCCCAAAAACCAATTCTGATATTTTTTAAACTCATTCACTACATGTGGTCTTATTTCTGGTGGGCATGTGGGTTCATATGCAGCGAATATAAACCTATTGACAGTAGTCCTGCTGAGACTCTAGAAATTCTTGTCAGACCCACAGAGGTTCACAGTGCAACACAGACTTCCATCAGGCCAGAAATTATAGCTTACTACTGATAATTATGATTTATCTAGTATGTTTTCTTTTTCTTTATCTCACTGTTAAGAAAGCTTTTAAAATCAGGCTGTGCATTTAAATATAAAGGTGCAGAGCATCTATTAATCAGCTAGTTTCATCTAATGCCATGCCACACATCCTATGCAGGGAACTGATTTGGGGCCCCACTTTGCCAGAATAATCTTACTTCTTTTCATGGTAGGTGTAGAATGGAAATCTACTTCAGTCATTGAACAAGACTAGAAGTAGAAGTATTTTCCTGCATACAGGGATCTCAAAAGATCACAACAGCCAAAAAACATTCATCAAAAAGAGTAAACCAGTCTGAAAGGTGCTATGGCATGTTTTAAAAACAATTATTTGGCAGGCAGAGATAGAAAGCTCCATCTTTCTATAATCAAAAAAAAAAAGCGGTACACTTTTTCTAAAGCTCAAAACCATTCTTTCATCTTGCCATAGCCAACCCTCCATATTAGAACTATTACAAAGGTGTGATGTAAATGCCTTCTAAGCTCTAGGAAGCTTGCCTAAAAATACCAGGTAAATAGATCAAATGTGCAATTGATGGTGATTCATGTGTTGAAATACCCTTATGACCTTTGTTATTCTAGAAAAATGTAAGACCAACTAGAACTAGATATTGCAATTCAGAAATTCTTTGTACTCAAATAAAATTAAGCATGCAATGTGTGCAGAAATGCATGAATTTGCAAAATTTATTTCTGCCAGAATTTCTTAGTGAAGTTGAAGCAGACATGCCTTTCAACTACAAAAAAATCTACTCAGTCTTTATGATTAAACCCCAGAATCTCATGAGTTAACAATTAGTAGAAGTTTGCTTTTCAATTCTTTTGACTGTTGTTGCTTGACATAACCAGTTCTCATTGTAACCAATACTAAGGCATCTGTGAGTGTGAAGAACTAACAAAGAGCATTATTTTTAACTTTTGTTTCTAAGCAATGTGATAGCAATACTGGTGCTGCAACAACACTCCTCTGCCTCAGTTCTACCCACAAGGCCTACCCTAAACAAAGAAGGACTACATACTTTGAGAATTCCATTATTAATGATCTACAAAATTCACATAGTTATATGAAAACAAAATAATCTTCTGCCAAGATTTGGACATTTCAAACCTGTCTTACTGCTCAAAATAAAAAACCCAGGGATCAGTCATTTTAGTATGAAAAGCTTTTTCATATGGTTCATAATGTGCATTGCCAGAATTGACCTTGAACTGAGAAGCCTGTAAGTATTTTTATTTTCTCTCAGTATTTCAAAAGAATATTTCTATTATGTTCAAATATTTTTTTGCTTGTGAACTTTATTTCTAGAGTAACCTCTTATGGTATGTTGTTTCTCAGGAGAACACATAAAATGTCACAGACTAGTCTAGCAGATTATAGATTGCCCTGGTGGTTCTTGACACACCAAGACAATTTTGGAAACTACTAGAAACAGAAATATTTGAAGAACAGTTTTTAATTAGAATTCTGATTTCACACATATTTTTCCAAGCCATTATCGTATTCATTCCCATGTGGACCCCCCAGGATACTACCACTTTAATTCAGTGCAAGTGTCTGTTATTGCTGGTGGATTTGTACTTGCTGCAATAGTAAGCAAGCAGCAGACATAACCTCTCTGGCTTATGCTACATTATCAAATTAGTTGTGACTTCAGAGCAATGAATTCCATAGTTATGTCTATATTAGTAAATTAAACAGTGTTCAGGAAATGTGTCGAGACACTAGAGCACACATTCAGAAGGACCCAGGTGTCCTTTTGGCTTAGTAGTACTGAAGAAGTGCTTGAAAAAATGAAGTTGGTTTTATTTTGTTTGTTTCTTCCTCTATTTTTCTGTTCATTGCATTTTATCCTAGTATTCTGGAAAAGGCAGGAGAATCTGTGCCCTCAGTGTGATTTTTTACCCTGGTATCATAAAGTACATACATGAATTAAACCAGTTTAAAAATATCCTGTTATCTGCAATGACAAATGTCTATATTTAACTCCCTATCCTCTTTGTCTTAGTTACCAAAACCCATCTTCACTACTGTCTTGCTGTAACAACACTTTATATGAAATTCCAATACTGCATCTCAATGGGGAGTTTTAATTAGGGACAAAAGTTTTCCATTTCTGTCTTTCTCACAATATTGTCATACAAGTAGCAGATAAAAGGTTTAAATTTTAATGTGTACTCCAGCATACACCTTTGATTTGTATTCTAAGTACTATTTGGCAGCCTGCCCTTATTACTTGTGTTTTACTTTATTACTATACATAATTTTGAAAAACTGCTTTAAGAGTTGATACAAAGTCTGGGTGAGAATAATCTAGGCATTTGCTGTTATATATCTTCCGTTATTATCTTGTTTCCAACAACTTTGCTCTATTTGTCAGCTCTCTCACATTCTATGATACCCAGGTTTTTGGATTGCTTTTTAATTTAGACATCAGCTGTAAATTAAAGCCTGCTACTTCTTACATTGCTCACTCTGCAGACATTACTATCTTAACTTTGTAAAACTCCTCAGAGGAGGGATCGCCATATTATCTGGACAGTATTTGGCACAGTGACTTTCTGACTCACAATCAGTTTGTCTACTCTAGAAGAAAAATTAGCTTATCCATATTTTATTATGAGTGATTTAAATTTTGTTTTTATTTGATCAGGTAGAAACCAAGCAAAACACAGCCTTCCAGCTGTCCTGCGTCAACAGGGTGGCTCTGTTTGCCTGCACTGCAGCGTGACAATGTGATTTCAGAGGTCTCATACATCTTGGCTTACCCCATGGAAGCCGCTTTATCCTTTAGAAATTAATTGTTCCACCTCGAATTTTATCTGAGGGAATAGCTGTTGAAACCTGTGGTACCACAGGTGTGGTGTTGTCAGTAGCTGTGCTACCCAGGTACATCAGCAAAGGTTGAGGCCACACATCTGGACAGCTGTTCCCTTGGTGCTTATGTATGTCTCAGCCTCTGACTTGCTTCCAGTGGGAATCTTTGTCTCAGAGTGGGGCAGGGATGGGAGCACGGTGGGGCACAGGGGGAGCCTGGTGCTGCACTGACTGTGCCACAGCGCTTCAGCAGTCAGCTGTGCCTGGCAGGTGGGGCTGTGTGGGCACTCAGCATCCTCCTGCCCACAGCCTCTTCCCTCTGACTGGCAGTGTCTGAGCCAGGAATGACTCAACTTTTCTGTAAGATACCGACAGAAGTCTTGAGCGCTATTATTTAAAACTGTAGTATTTCCAAGCTGAGCTAAGCGGATGTGTAGCACATGCCACAGAGCTTCGTCGTCTGTTTGATGGAGTCGCTTTGCAGAACACTTTATGTTTTACCACTGCTGCTGGAAAGGAATGGATTTTGAGAATAGACAGAGGAACAACAAGATTTAGGAAGGGTCCAGAAGCAAAGGATCCCACAAGACTGGGGGCTCCCCAGGGCAGCAGGACAGGACCTGGCAGCCAAGCCTCATCCCGTCACCCCAGCCAGGAACGGGGCAACTGTGGGGGACCAGGGCAGCCCCAGGGATCAGGCACCTTCCAGGAAAGGGAATGGGCTGTGCTGGGATCTCAGCCCACAAGGGCTGTCAGGATCAGGCAGGCTGTGTGGGGGCTGGGGTCATACATGGCCCAGGGTTGTTGTGCAGAGCTTCCCCATGGCGGAGTCTGGGGGCCTCCATGAGGCCATGGACAGCAGAGGGGATGTGCTCTGGGCCCCATCAGAAGTGTAGAGCAGCTGAATGCAACATGGCAATGGCATGAGCCTAATGACTCCTTCCTTCAGTTCTTAAAATTGTCCAGAATGTAACATCTTTGCTGTTTATGTAGTTTACAAGATATCACTACTTTTTTTATTGGAATTTGAGATTGTTTAGGTCTTTTGGCACACTCAGAGATTTGAATGTCGTAGTCTACTTGCTTATATCATAGAATCACAGAATGTTAAGGGGTAGGAATGGCCCTTAAAGATCATCTAGTCCCAACCCTTGCTGCCACAGGCAGGGACACCTTCCATTAGACCAAACTGCTCAAGGGTTTATCTAACCTGCCTTCAACATGGCCAGGGTTGCGGCATGCGCAACCTCCCTGGGTAACCCCCTCCAGTGTCTCACCACCCTCACAATAATTTCTTCCTAATATCTACTCTAAATTTCCTTTCTTTCAATTTGTACCTATTACTACTTATTCCTAATGAAGAGTTGCTCTCCAGCTTCTCTCTAGGCCCCGTTCAGGTATTGGAAGGTTGCTATAAGGTCTCCATCCAAGCTTCTGTTCTTCCTTATCCTTTATGTCAAATCTGGGTATAACAGAGACGCCTTTACTGAAGATCACTATTGCATAGGTGTAGCAGCTTGCCTTTGGAGAAACTCCTCAGGATATAGGATACAGGAACATTCTAAATAATTCTCTCAAAAATCATTTCTAGGATATCTGATTTGGCTTGTCATTCCTTTGTGTATGACAATCCCTCTTTTTTAACTAAGTTGAATATGAAGCTTGGTGGTTTTGTTATTGTTTGGGTTGTTTTACCTCTACTTCTGTAAATTAATTTCAAACTTCCATAAGTTTCTAAAAATTAAGTTGATCAGACTATGAAGGCTGGTAGAAAGATGACACTTTCCATAAAATATCACATCCTTACTATTTAGTTCTTTTTCAATTGCAAATGCAAGAAAATAAGTTATGTTGGATGAAATGCTGTACTTATTATTAACAAAGAAGTATAGTAGTTATTGTTATATTTAAGTTCAGAAAAGTGTAGATAGATTATTTGGTAATTCTATTATTTAAAATAAGCATATTAGTATCCCTGCTAATTTGTAGGCACTCTCCAAGGTTGTGGAAGGAAATAGGCAACCCCCCCCCCCCCCCAACCCATGGCTAATTATTACATGCTTAACTGTTGATTTATTCTGAAATTGTGCCTTTGACTACTACTGTTAAATGGTGACTGTATGATGGGGAATAAAATAGTGCTGATATCCAGATTCCATGTTACTGAGCTCTGTTCTATTGGAAAATTTTCTTTTTTTGTGTGGATAGTTATCTCTTCTGCAGAGGTTGGTGATGAGAGTAGTGTTCTCATCATAGCTGTGACTGCATGTTGAGTAATATGCCAGAAAACTTCTGACTTTTATGAGTCATCAAATCTGAGTGGTGTGGTGATCCTCTGGGCTGATTTGGAGGGTGGAACAGGAAGAATTTTAGAATGTTTGTGATCATTCTTGAAATGATCCAGTAGCTTATTTCTACTACATCAAATACATCATATAAGTTGAGCAAAGAAATGTTCTTACCCATTAAAAGAGGCAGGCCAAAGCCAGAGGAGTCAGAGTCTGTATGCTTTTTGAGGTTAAGTTTGGTTTTTGAGGATAATTGAGAAGGCAGAAGTTTCACCTAGAAAGATTTTAAAGCTACTTTTCTTATTTCTGAAGCAAAATGCTTCCAATCAGGTAAAGGTCATCTATCTCAGAGTTGCAGAGAAACTTCTAAATGTTAAAATGGATACAGACTCCAAGAAATGTTGTACTTTTTGATATTTCTGCAACTTTCATGCTGCTAACTGGTTTGTGGAAAGCCTCTGATTGACACTTTCAGTTATCATGTAGTATTTACAACCTCAAAACTTGAATTTTCTTGTTTTCTATTTTTAACTGCAGTAAGAACACTGACAAAATAGCAGAGCATGTGAGCTTTTTAAGGATTAGAAAAGCAGTTAAGTCCTGTGTATGAAGACAAAGTGTATCAGTTTTAGAAAGCCATCAAGGCTATTCTCTGCTGATGGACTTAGATAGGATAAGATAGGTTCTGGTAAAGTTAGAAACTATTTTAAAAATGATTTTTTGAGAGTAGTGCAGGCTGAGTTAGAGGCTGAGTTAGATTACAAACTGAACGTGGTTAGGGACTGTTGATGGTTTCTGAAATTAAGTGGCTTGAGCTGACTGACATCTATTCATCAAAAATCTCATTCTTACCTCCAAAAGAACAGATGATGATGTCTGTGAGAATGGTCCCTGGAGCAGGCTGTCCTGAGAACTATGCCACAGAGAGTGCTAATTTGCCACCCCAGAGTGAAGAGTATTAGTTAATTAACGTGTGTGATCAGCAGTGTGGTGCCTGGGTTCACTGCCTGCTCCATTCCACTGAGCAGTTTAGCCACACACAGGTATCCTTGCTGGAAAGAGCAGCTTTCTCTGCAGGCTTCAGGCTTGCTAATGGGCATTGCTCCTTGATTCAAAGGCAAGTTGTGATTTGGTCTTGTTCAGTGGGTTTCTGCTTTCCTAGCCTTGCATTATAAATTGATGAAAGCCCTTCTGCTGGAGCACTGGCAGAACCTGGTGGCTGAAATGGAAGGAAAAGACCAGCTTATACCTTATTCTCTTTCATGCAGTCTTACTGCCATTTTATTATGAAATAAAGGCAACTTGTGCAACCTAGCCAAGTAATCCAGTTTTGTGTGCACTGTAAAAAATACCCTGGCACACAGTCACAAGTCTCGTTCTATAGGAATTTAAAGAAAAAATTATTTGAATATATATATATATATATATATATATATATATATATATATATATATATATATATAAACAGTAGCTAATCAAATCCACATCACCGATCTTTTACTCTTGGGTGCAATGGATGAATTAGATTTGCAGCAGCCTGTATTTGGTTTTATGAGAACTATAATTCTTTATTTCCCTACTGCACAGAAAGGACTATTTTCCCAGAAGAGCTTAGAGAAAAATACCAGAAAAATATGAAGCTGCAGTCCCAGACTTCAGCTTTTGTTCAGACTCTGACCCAGTTCCATCTCCTGTGCTATAGCAGTAGTTCCAGAAGGATATGACTTTTCTTGCCTCTGGGTGGTTTTCAGCAAAGGTTGTTCCTGAGCCAGGAAGAAGCAAATGCTTACCTCTTGAGACTTAATTAATCAATTCTTATTACTTAGATGGGTTCTGCAACCTGTATTATCAGTATTTCTAAGTGGTGTTGGTTCTTTTTGACCAATAAACCTATTTACATGTCAGTAATTACTATATAAGGTGTTTTTTCAGAAACCTGCAACCAAGCAGGAGGTGCAGTGGCTCTTACATCTGGAGGATCATCTCATCTTTATTATTGCAAGCATTCCAGGCATCTTTCAGATGTTGGTCACAGCAACAAGGAGTGATGGGACCAAATGCTAAGCCATGTCTTTCTAAGTTTGGAAAGCAAAAGAATCTCTGTGGTAGGCTGATACAACTGCTTCTTCCTAAATGATTTGGAATAGATTGTGAAGTTTTTTGCATTTGCAGAGCCTACCATGTTATTGAACAGCACCAAAGAAAAATCTCCTGTATCATGAGGGGAGGGCAGGTATTACAGAAAGCATTCAAAATGGTGATCAAGAGAAAAAGCACTTCTGGAAGGGAAAGCACCTCTCTGGACCTGCAGGAGAGCTTACTATAAGTGAAACAGAGCTATCAAAAAGTGAAGCCACCAGACAAGGTATTTTGCTTTTTAATGTCACAGCTTTTTGGGTGTGTGTTTTTTGTGGGAATTGATATAATTAATTTTAGCAGACAGCATCCAGGACTTGATGTGTTGTTTCATTAATGTCTCTCTCTATGATTGCATATGTCAATCACAATATCCTTTATAGACCATTTCCTAGTTTTACATTTCGCTTTAAGAAGCTGATGGGTTTTAATATTCACTAGTGATGTAAGAACTATGCTAGCTCCCAGAATAAAGATGGTGTCTCCTTGTTACTGTAAAAGATAAATGCCTTGAAGAATGTGAGTATTTCAAAAAGAAATAGCAAACATTAAATCAATTTCCTAGAAAGCAAGTAGCTTACTTATTTATTTGTGGTCTATCAACTAGTAATGAATTGATCAACATGTTTAGATGATGGCACTGGAACTACTGCCTATTTAGTTTTCAATCTGTAAATACTTAGGTGGCCACCTCACATTATCAAGATTTTCTCCCCATGCTAGTTTATTAGGTTTGCCTTTTGTTTACTGAATTTACTAATACTGATAGCATAAGCTTCTTAGACCAAGAGGCCTTCCAAATCTGTAACTGATGCTAACCAGTGCAAACAGGATCTTCTGGATTAGGTTCAAACATGCAGGTTTGCATTATCTACTGCTGTAAGCAGATTTGGTCCTCTAAGTAGGAGCATTCCCATAAAGGTGATTTATCAATACGAAGGTTGAGGTCCCAATAGGATCTCAATTAGTGGCTTCAATGTCAATCTTTTATATGTTGCGTGTCTAAAACATGATGAGAAATGGAATACACAATAGCTCTGATAATCTGATCATACCTTTCTTTTTTTTTTTCTCTAGTGAGAAGACATTACATACAACAGAGGCCAGGAGAAAGCTCAGCTGCATAGCAACCTAGGTTTCAGAAGAACAGAAGAACAGAAGAATGAGGCAACATCTTCCTCCTTTTATGCAAGGAATCATGAAGATAGCCTGAATTGCAAAAGCCCAGGAGAATAAGAAAGGGGAAGAGAGTAAACAAAAATAGGATGTGAACACCTATGACTTTCCATAGAGTTTATATCCTCAGCATATCCAAACAGTACTGAAAAAAGGGGGATCAATAACAAAAAGAAAATAAAATACTGCAGAAAAAAGATAGAGAGAAAATAATAGCCTAAGATCACTTTTTTTTTTTTTTTAAGAAATGAAAACATTTAGCCAAATTGTTGGTGTCCCTGGTCAAGTGCATTGTATATCAAACCTGAAGTAGTAGAGAAGCAGAAAACTTTTGTCCCATGTAAAATTGGTAGGACAAAGAAAAAAAAAAAAACAAATGTGGAAAAATATTTTTTTAAAACATTAATAACAGTCTCTTTTTTCTGCAACATGTGGTATTTCATGAGTATCCTGCTTCTGCTTTTTGAGACTAAAAAGCTCTGAGAGGAATCTGTACCCTCCAGAAGGCAAATTCCTCCAAGGTCCTATGAAACTTAGAAATAAAAATACAAGCATCAAACGACTTCATTCCTTCCTGCTGTCATACAAACATGGGTGTCTGTATCTTAAGACATTAAAAATGCTGTATTATATTTATTTTTGCTTCTTAGAGAATGATACCCAGGTTTGTGTACACAGTGTGCTTTTCTGATGACATGCCAGTCTGAAGTGGCATATGCCTGCCTGTTGCCACACATCCAGCTTGGTGTGGCTGGCCTTTATTCAGAGAATTAAAGTAGGTCTTCCAAGATATCCTGAACCTTCAATTCTTGGTAACCTCATTCTGCTATGACTATAGGAAAGATAAGCACACGTTCACTCTTTTTGTCTGAGTTATGTCAGGACTGTTACAAAGCACCAAGGGGGAATCACAGTTTTGCTGCTAGTGAGCAAAGAGTAGTGTTTCTCTGAAACCATTTCTTTATTTCTATAGGCTTACTGCTCTTCCTATTCTTCTTCTGTCTTCTATTGGAGAAGGAAGAGGGAATGAGAAGAAACCTATTGGCAGCTTTTCATGTTATTGTTTATGCCCATTGTTGAATCATGATAATGTATTATGGAGCAACCCTGAATTTATAGAAGTAATTGGTTTTCACATTTCACAACAACTATCATCAATTTTCATAATTTAGTGCATTAATAAGTCATCATCTTTGGAATGCATTGCACCGTCCTCTCTGTCTCTCTTTACCTTTTCATTCAAAAAGGTTTCACCTGTATGAGATACCTGATACCATATCTCCTACTCTTCCTGCATTACTGTATCTCTCAGGCCATCTTCAAAGGCATCTACTTCAAATGCAAACGTGAATTTTAAAACTGAAGACAGTGTAGTAAAAAATTACTCAAATAAATCTGCTTTATTTTATTTAGCTACTGATTCAGCTGTTCCACTTTGCAACTGTTTGTGATTTGTGGCCTTGAGGGTGAGGCAGTCTCCCCACAGTTTCTTGGTTAGAGAAAGAAACTGTTCAAAAGCCCTACTGTGGGCTATTATCCCCAAAGTTCAAGTTGAAATCCTGACTTTCCAAACAACTTTCCTCTTTCCTGTGGAGCACATCTTGAATAGATTTCTTTTGGGGGAATTTGCAGCTCCTTCCCAAAGCACCATCACATTAGTAATTTGTTATTGATTAGGGAAATATGAGCGTATCTCCAATCTGAAGCTTGCTTTTCTCACTCAGGTTGTTTTCTTTGTTTCTAGCAACAACACAGCAGTAGGAAATTGTTTTAGTGGGGGTTAAGTGAGCTCTGCAGATCATTGTTTGACTGTTGATCTACAGCCATACTGTTGGGTTGATGGGGCATATCCACTTAGTCTTATGATTTAAGGTTTCATGCTAAATTAAAAGTTTTAGGGGTTGTAAGTAATTTTTATGCACAGTACCAAATTGAACAAACAAAATTTTTATTTTGCTATTTCATTATCTGTTTGCATAGAAGTGTGCAACCCTATGTTTACCCAAATATATTGATTATAGGCAAATAATCAATCTCTTTGGGGTTTTTTGATAAGAAATTGCCAGAAAGCTAAAGTAAAAATATTCTTAGTATAAACATATTGACATAAAATTAATTTTCTTCTGTCAGTACTGTAAGTCATCTAGCATGCTTCCAGTAGTTGTAACAATACTGAGCTCTTTCAGAAACAAGTGTAATAAAAATGAGAAATTAAGTAAAAATGACTGATTGTATTCTGTCATAGCTAAAACCAAATGTAAATAATGGCATTGTGAGCAAGGGTGAATGTTGGCTACTGTCAAAGAAACACAGATTATGGTGAGTTAGAAGGAACTGATAGTGTTCTTGCTTTAAAGCATTATTACTTTTATTTCACAAGTTTGATATCTGATATTGGTGAAACTAGAAGTGTCAAATAATTCCTGGGAAATAGTTGATTTAATTAGTTTTAGCTCTGTTTCTGCATGTGATTTTGTCATGAACGTGTTATAATTTTCTCAAATGTACTCATTAGAAAATTTATCTGAGTAAGTTTTAGTGTTTGTATTGTTCGCAAATACTTGAAATTCAACATCTAAGCTGTTTTAAAGAGCCTTGATTGGATATATGAGTCACATAGTGTTGTTGTGTTCCAAGACTGGCTAAAAGAAACTTATACATTTTTATGACTAGTCACATTTCTAAGTTCAAAATTTTCTGTGTTCTTATTCTCTCTTTTGTTAACTGTTACTGCTATTTTACTCATTTGCCTGAATAGGCACACAAAAACTAGCCTCAAAATGAGTGTAAACACAGCCATAGCAGAGTCAGCATTTTTCCAAGTATTTCTGGAAATTCTGCTTATATAGATGTATACCTCATGAACTGGACATTTCAAATGTGCTTTGACATACTTCTTTTGAAGTAACTTTGTCATGGGAATATTTAGATCTTGCAAGCTGGGGGGGGGGGGGGGGAGGGAGGGGAGGAAAGCTCATTTGCAATTCTGAGGTGTTGTCTGCTGTAGCTAAGGAAAGGCGTTTAGTATCCCTTAGCGTCCAAGTTCATATCATCAGCACTGAACGCCAGCCCAAAATATCTGGATATATACTCATTTTTGCATTCACAGGTTTTTTACTCTGATACCACTTAAAGGAACTAGCCCTTAAACTAATACTAGACTCTAGGACAGGTTCAGGAGCTATAGGTATATCTGTTATTCTAAATCCTGTAATTAAATCAGAAGAGTATTTCTGACATGTGAAAAATTTAAGCTCTGAGGCACTGATACCCCAGGGCAGCTCTTCAGTTTTGCTGATACATCATGGTGTATTAAGCTGGTCACTTTTGGCCCAATCACCTAATTCACACACTCCATAATGGAATTAAATACTTTGTTAAAATTTGATAGGCCTGCGCTTTACCTCTAATAATTTGTGGAAGAGATGGAAATGAACAAAATCTATTGATTACATATGCCACACTTTTGTAGTGGTTAGTATAATTGAAAAAGCAAGTTATGCATAAGAAAATGTTCATTAGTATAGACCCATACTGCCAACACCATTAGAGTCATAATAACATTTAAAGTCATGTACTTTGACCATAACTAACTAAATTTATTAAAAATACTTCAGTGGGATTAAATCAAAATTCAGAATATTCTTAAATCCTCTGTAGACTTGAAACATGTAAGAATTTCAAATTGTCTGTCATTTCCACTATGGCTCTTCCTTCTCTATGGTAACTAAAATCAAGCATATGCTAGTGTTAAGAGAGGAAGCTACATATATTTTACAGCAAGCTCTAAGTGTGTCACAGAGATTATTCAACATAATCTAAGATCCTATAAATTTGCTACATCAGAAACATTCATTTATCTGTCTTAATTGCCAATGATCTCTTGCCACTCTTTTCAAGTAGCATTTTTAGGGCTACTGCTACCAGCAAGACATTTAGTAATATTGTGTCTTAAATAATATCAGTCGGATTTATTGAAGCTGGTATTTAAACTTTATTTTTGTTCACCGCTGTAGTCTCAGGTAGAAATTAACACTGTGTTTCCAAATATATAGCAAGTACTGCTTTCAGTTTTCTTGTTTCAGGGAGTAATTACTTTTTGGAAGACTTACTCTGAAACTGCAAAAAGAGATCTGGGGGCAGAGCATGGCCAGAGTTTCCCCAGACTATTATTTCTCTCCTACTTGTATATCTTAACTGCCTTGTTTTTATTTCAAGTAGTTAGCAGATTCTCCATCTGACAACCTTACACAAAACTCTGTGAAGCTGTTCCCAGTAAATAAATTATTATCTTGAATATCTAATAGACACAATTAAGTGCAGATTATTTTTCCAGAGCTATTACACCATTTACAACTGGTAATGCTCTGACAACAAATGCTATCTTTAGAACAAGATGAACCTTTATATTTTGCCTTTTATATAGATGTACTCAAAAAATCAGCAACACTGTCTAGCAGTCCAAAATGGTAATTATAGCTTTCTCTTTCTTAAATTATGTAAATTCCTTTAGCAAAATAAAGACAAGGATATCCCTTATGCTTTATGATGGCTTGTTCTTCTGCCTTTTTTTCACGCAGAGGGACAGCCATACCTTACATAGGATCCCAGCAGGAAAAACCCTATAAATTCCTGGAAGCCCTGCCATCTGTTGGAGCAGAGCAGAATGGGAGCTCTCAGATATATAGGAAGTTTTGGTCCAACACTTCTTCTACACTTTCTGTAAAGAACAGAAGATAACACACAGCCCTCCATTTGAATTTTGGGTAAGCCCCTTTAACATAATTCTCATAAAAAAGATGTTGCTGGCTTACCTGAGGCCCTCTGAGATCACCAGTTTGGGATCAGCATTATTTTATTATATGAATAGTAAAGATGTAGCAAAAACTTGCATCAAATGAATGCAGGCTTTTCAATTTTTTTTCCTATATGAGCTTCTTCTGAAAGAATAGCTAAGGATCACTGTTATTTATCAGTATACAAATATGGTAGCACAAAGGGAATATACAGGTTATTTCCACAGTGAGTTGCTTTGCAGTGATAGTATCCCACCGACAGTCCTTTAGTAAATAGAGCAGTTTTATCCAAAATTCCTGTTCTTCCACAAAAACATCCTGCTTCTTTTCTCCCTTCCTAAAAGCAAAGGTAGAGCAGATGGAAGAAGCAGAATTAAATGGCATAAAAGCATTTCCTGTGCAATCTCTTTCACTGTGCTTCTTTAAACAGATTATCATAGATACTGAGATAACCACTATTTTTCAGTCTACATAAAGACAGGAATAAGGCATATTTGTAACGAAGTATCATGGGGATTAAAAATAATCTTCTGGCAAACAGCACAGTGAAATAGGAGCAGAAAGGTCACGACAGACAGCATCTGGGTGGATTGTGACAAGAAAGAAATGGAGATGAATGTCTAGTCTTAGATTAAAGATTCTCAGAAGCGTCTTACAGTAATCATCGTTGCAAAGGTGATTAAAATAGCACACTTAGTCATGTTGTCTCCACTAATCTGGAGCTAGAACATTATTATACAGCACTTATTCACATATGTAGCACATGAAGGCAGAATTTTTAAATGGTACATCCCATTTGGCTTGTGAGTCAAGCTAAGATTATGGAACACCCATTTAATTGCCTCTGTAATGCCACAGCTGCAGTACGTGTATTTCTGCATTCAAATACCATAAGCTACTTTCCTAGCTGTTTTAGCTCTTTTTACCTTAATTCTCTTCCCTTCCCTGCTAAATCAGCTGCCCAGGACCTAGAGTAGAAAATGGCTTTCTGCCATCTTTTAGGGGAAGGTGCCTCCTGCACCCAGCTGGTCTGCAGTAAATCATAAATCTCCATTCCTTCTCAAAAGGGAAAAAGCTTCTGCATTCTGCCTGAAGAAGGCATTGCTGACATTTTAAACAGACCATCAGACACCAATCTTCCTAAATTATTTTCAACAGATTTTACATAACAGTTATTCTCTCTAATCTATCCGACCTTCTCTTATAATTCATGGAACTAATTCCCTTGATTCACATCAGATACATGATCTGAAAATTCCTGTGCGCAGCCTGCATGCTCAGACTTTAGACTACCATGCTGATGCATTAGTCCTAGTTTATCTTTTTTCACATCAGTTTTAGAAAAAGATACTTCATTTTTGATAGTTCCAGACCTGAGGGGATTCTGACCTGCTTGTTCTCTTTGTGACCCTAAATATTCCACAGCCTCTGAGAAATCTAAGAAAATAATTAAGTATTAAAAGGCATATTGTCCAAATGTCTCTAAGGTGAATAAATTATCCCACATGCACCTTTTTTTTATCCACTTTATGCTCATATTCTATTGTGTACAAGGAGACTGATTAAGAAAGACAAGACATTAACTTAACTGAAAATACTACCATTGTGAGTAACTTGTTTAGAATCTGAGGGTTGAGAATGTAAAACATCGCAAGACCATCTTATCTTGGATACTTTTAATTTGTGAACTAAAAATTTAGAAGACTAAAAGAAAATAATTGGCATTATTATTGCAAAAACATCTATAAAAATAGAAAAATAAGAAGAGTATGTCAGTTTTCCAAAACTGAATAAAACACAGTTGCTTGAATAATCAAGGTAATAGCTAAACACAGAATATAGCCTTAGAGGGAGCTAAAGTCCCTGAGGAAGACAGCTCTGTGCAGCCCTAACCTCTAGGGTATTTGCAGGAGACAGTAGTAACTTACCTAGTAAGAAGCAATATAGCTGCATTATTGCACTCTGCTTGCTTTAATTTGTTCTGCCCAGAAGTTGTGTGTGTTGGACAAGGCAAATCCCCTCCCTGTTGTGCCTGCGATGCTGCAAGTCACTGATGTACTCTGTGCTGAATTGTGCTGTCTCATCATAATGGAAAAAGTTTCTTCTCTGGTTAAAGTGTAACGTTAAGCAATTATAAAAGATCTTCTTTCTTCATACATTATTCTGAGTGGTATTACCTGTTTTTCATTTTAGTCTCCTTTTTTCCTTGCACAGAAGAAACTCTGGTATAGTGCCTGGCAAAATAATTTCTCAGGTGTCATAAATTCCTTCTGATACCCAGATTTTTCAAGATGGTCTTGCATAATTTCATTAATAAGGAACAGATGTACAGCTAAAAAAAACTAATTCTAAATTTAGATATATTTTTAATACATTTCAAGCCATCTTTTAATTGCTGTAGTGTGGAATATGAATACTGATAAACTAAAAAGTCAAATAGTTACTGGGACTGATTCAAAAAGTTGTGTCCTTTCAACTAAAGAAATAAAACTATTACTGATATTTGCTAGCCCACTATATGGAGCTCTGCCAAACTGCTTTCCCAGCTGATAGCATCCATGGTAAATAGGCAAGATCTTTTTCTTCTTACTCCCCTTCATCTGTGAAATGTATTCAACTCAAACAAGAGATTGGCCTCTTCCCAGGGGATCCAGAACTTCATATCCCTAGAAACTAATGTTCCTGTTCTGAAGCAGCATCATGAATATTATTCAAGAGTCAAGATACTGTCTGTTCTACCAGAGAAAAGAAGGCTTTTGCCAGATTTTAATCATGAACCATATAACCTAATAGCCTAAGTTTAGAAACTTCTCATCCAGATGGTGCATATTTCCTTTTCTAATCTTAGAAATTCTTTACTCAGTTGCACTGTTAGTGTTATTCCTTCCTGGTTTTTCCTCAATTCCTTTTCAAATAAGATTCAGAATTAGTCAATTCAGTTACGGTAAAAATTTAAAATAATTTTAAAAGTAAAAGTATTTCATTTCAGTGCAGTCTGCCTCAGGGTAAAAATTAGTATTTTTAGATAGTTTCGTGCCATTTTTTCCAAATTACTCCAAAAATGTATCTGAAATTATTTTACAAGTACTCTGGATGATCTCTCATTTGCTTTTATTTGAGGTGGCAATAATTTTGATGGATTCACATTACAAGGTTGCATTTTAGTCTTCCTTACACTAATATAAAATAGTAAAATTTTGAAAATTAGTTTGAAAGGTGTTGCTGCATAGAGACTGGACCAGCAAGAAAAGAAATCGTAAATCATTATTGTCTAATTGTAGGGACAAGGAAGGAAGCAAAGTTCAATAGAACTCCAAGACTACTACGAAATTGTTCATTAGAAAGGAAGACATGACCATGAAAGTTTTTTTTTAGTTTGTTTTTGATGGCAGAAATCTTTCTTTCAGGGGTGTAGGATTTCACAGAAAAAAAAAAAAAAAACACACACAAACAACTGAGAAGCAGGGAAATGAGAATAAATACTGCCAAGTATACAGTGGTGTTTATGTTTTTTTCTTTTGGGTAAGATAAGCCACCTCAGACTTTTAAAGGTGCACTTGATTGCATAGTACCAATGTTGTGACTCTGATGAGAGCCTTCCTTTACCGCTGTCCAAAGGGAAAGTGCTGTTAACAGGAGCACACCCAGATAGTTTTACTTTTGCTGTTGTTCCTGACCCTGTAAAAATGGTGGCACACTGAACATCTGAGAAATAAGAGTGAAAAGTAAAAATAGATGTAAAGATAAGCAATAAATATTTCAAAAGAGAATAAAAGTGGCAGTAGGAATCAACATGAAATCCAACAAAACATCCTTATTAAAACCTCCATCTATTCCATTGTTCAGACATTGACTCTGTTTCTTCTTATATAAGAAGAAAAATTCTTATAAAAGAGTGTTTCTTAATATTAGAGTATTATTCCTGTTTCCATACCCCTTTTTTAATGCTTAGGACTTGTAGCAAGATATTCTGATACGATATATAATTGTGGAAAATGTCTCATGGAGTACAGCTTAGTAGATAAGCATTAGTATCTTAGAAGAACATCACTGGAACATCACTGGATTAGTAATGAACTGTATCATTTGATGCTGTCTTGATAAAAGTGATAACAGAAATGGATCATGGTAGCTTTATCACAGTTCTTTTCAGTCTTTGGACAGGGAGTCACCAAGGATTCAAAGGCCATAGGCAGGATGTTTTTCTCTCTCTCACTCCTACTGTCCAGCCAGTCTGATCTCAGTGCACTAAGATCATGGGGAAGCTATGATCTGTTCCAGCAGCTGTGAGGGAGAAGGAGGGACACTGCAGGCTGGGCAGAATGATATCTTTCAGGTATTGTATATCTACTCTGTTAGACAACTATGTCCCCAGCTTTGAGGAGAAATTATGTTTAGCAGTCAAGGAGGCAAAAGCAGATGTACGATACCGGACCAGAGAGCACTGTACAGAACCAAGAACAAGCTTCATGCTATGCTGACTGTCCTGACTAATACCTGCCTAATGATGCTGGTACAGTTGAGTATTGTGTCTGTTTAAACCTCAGCATTGTTAGTTGTGTAGTGTGGGAATATATGATGATAGTATTTCTGCATTGATGAGGATATTGGTTTTTTGAATAGCAAGAAAGAGTGAATTCCTTTGAGTCATGCATACACACTCATATTTTCTGCATAAGATGAGGAATTAGGAACATCATAGAGAGCCTTCTCTTTCTTTTGGATCTGAAATCCTTCAAAGCTGACACAAGCTGTTAATACCAAGCTGTTAATACTGCTGTTTGATGAATCTGGAGTGGACTATGGGAAATGTATTTCATGGCTGCCACTCTAGCTTCTATATTTGTTACAAATTGTCAGTGGTGTTGGTTAAAGACTATGTGTACTCAAAGGCAAAATTATTTGCATGTCTGTGGAGCTGATGCTTGCAAAATGGTTTGATGAGTGCTGGCAGGGCTTTGGGGAAATTTCCAATGGGAACTGATACACTTCTCCGGTGGGAGAATGGGAATTTGAAAGAATTAACAAAATGACCAAAAAAGGTTTCATCAAATACATAGACAGCTGGAAGCAGTTAAGAGAAACCTGAGTTAAATGTGAGCGTGAACAACAAAAAAAGAAAATATTATAATAAACTGAATGATAATTACTGTTGGGAAAATTAGAAAGAACAATTCACATGACAATGGATAATGAACAGGATCAAAAGGGAGAAATCTCAAGATTACTGTATAATTAATTGCTATTTGCACCCCAGAGAGATTATTATTTTAAAATCTTTTTTTTTTCCTTTAAACTATACTGGCAGGTAGTGTATACCTAGATAGCTAGATCATCTTTTTTTTTGCATTTTTGTATGGGATCACGCAAAATACATTTCAAGTTATTTTATTTATTAAAGGTAGTTTTTTCACTTTCCACTTACTACAAGACACTCAAAAATCATTAAGAAAAGGGTATATTTTCTGGTCACAAGAGTCTGTTTACATATTTTTTAAGCTATTAATAAGGTGATAGTCATAAATGGATACCTGGTGATAAGGTCCCAGTATGGGACAGTACTTTTTCCATTATTAAAGATAGATCAAGTTTCCTGTTACAAAAAACAATTTTCCATGTACATAAATTCACACTTAAGATCAGCAAAAGTTTATTTATGGAATATCCAGCAAGATTACTTAATTTAAAATTTTGACAAGTTTGAAATTTTGCAGGCATTTCTCCACCTTTAATTAGAAATTGGGATGTTAGGATGCTGCTATCTTTTGAAGAATGCCTTTAAGAACAATTACATAACATTCTGAACAGATATTGACACATTAATGAATCTTTTCAAAGATTCATTTGAGATCTTTGTTGAGATATCTACAGAAGAAAATTCCTGAAGTTACAATCAAACTCCACCAATTCCTTCATTTTTTCCCCCCAGCTAGCAATATTTTCAAAGTATTTCAAAACAGATTTCAAAACATTATCTCAACATTATGTTAAAGAGCAGGTGGGAACATTGGTGATTAACAGTGCAATTCACATGAATGGGTTTCCCTGAATAGATGAGCAGTCGTGATGACTGATGGAAGATCATTAGTACCTTCGTGCTTCAAGAAGAGAAGGAGGTGGGACCAGGCATTACTTCTACAGGATATTTTTCTGCAGTGGCTTCAGCTGGTGGGACAAGTCTGGGTTTTTTGGCACTCCAGAATATAGCTGAACACAGAACATTGGTCTTACAACCTAAATGAAGCTGTAGTTTTAGCTGTAATCAGAGGGCACTTTGCATCTCGTTAAAAAGTGTTTAGCCATTGCCATCTGGAAAGCTACTTCTTTCCCAGTTGTGTAAGCCTATAATCAGCCATTGTAATGTTGGTAAATCAACCACTGAAGGTGTCTTAATAAGACATATACTCTGATAAGTCAAAATATTACTGTAGTGTATAAAACTTGTCATAAAAAAGATTAATTACAGGTTTTAGTCCCTAAATTCCAAAGTCAAGCAAGCATCACCAACCAAAGATATAACCACAAGACTTGACTGTGGCACGTCATTTCGCAGCCCTGGCCCCCACTGGCACCCTGAGGCTATCAAACACTTGTATTTTTGTTTGTGCCTGTACACTGATGCATGCAGAATGGGGAACAAACAGGATGAGCTACAGGTCCACGGGCAGTCCCAGGGCTTTGACCTTGTTGTGGTTATGGAGGCACCGTGGGATAGCTCACGTGACTGCAAAATTGTCATTCCAGGACTTCTCACTGCTTGGGAGAGACAGACTAGGAAGGCATGGTGGTGGAGTTGCCTTCTGTGTGAGGCAACACTTGGAATGTATCAAGCTCTTGGGGTGGATGATGAGCAAGTCAAGAGCTTATGGGTCAGGATAAAATCTAGGGCGAACTAGTAAAGGTGACATTATGGGGTGCGACTGTTACAGGCTGGAAGGTAATCCTGATATTCAAAAAGGGTTAGAGGTAGGGCACAGGGAACTACTGGCCTGTCAGCCTCACCTGAATCCCTGGAAAGATAATGGAGCAGCTCATTCTGGAGGCCACCTCTGTCCACATGGATGACAGAAATGTGATCAGGAGAAGTCAGCATGAATTCACTAAAGGTAAATCATGCCTGACCATCCCGATTGCCTTCTAAAATGAAACAACTACCTGGATGAATGAGTGGAGAGCAGTGGATATTGCCTACCTTGACTTCAGCAAGTCTTTTGGCACCATCTCTCACAATGTCTTATAGGCAATCTCAGGAAGTGTGGACTAGATGAGTAGACAGCAAGGTGCATTGAGAACAGACTGAACAGCAGATGCCAGAAGGTTATTATAGTGGCACAGGGTCTAGTGGGAGGCCTGTCACTAGTGGTGTCCCTCAAGGTTCCATACTGAGCCCACCATTGTTTAACTTATTCCTCAGTGACTTGGAGAAGGGGCAGATGCTTCCTCTGATGACACAAAGCTGTGAGGCGTGGCTCTGCAGCCCTTCAGCATTGCCAGCATTGCCAGAGGGAGGTGATCCTACCCCTCTACTCAGCCCCAGTGAGGCCTTGGACTGCTGTGACCAGTGCTGGGCTCCTCACTACAAGAGAAGCATGGAGATCCTGGAGTGGGTCCAGTGGAGGGCTACAATGATGATGAGGGGAACGGAACACCTCATTTATGAGGAAAAGCTGAAGGAGCTGGGTCTGTTCAGCCTCAAGAAAGGATGACTGAAAGCGGACCTCATAATTGTCTGTAACTATTTTTGGGAAGGTGTCAAGAGGACGGACCAGGCTTTTATCAGTGGTGCCAAGCAATAGGACAAGAGGCAACAGGCAGATGAACAGAAGTTCCACCTGAGGAAAACTTCTTTACTGTGCAGGTGACTGGGCACTGGAGCAGATTGCCCAGAGAGGTTGTGGTCTTCCTCACTGGAGATATTCAAGAACCATCTGGACACAATCCTGTGCAATGTGATCCAGAGTGACCCTATTTGAATAGGAAGGTTAGATCAAATGACCCATCCCTTCCAACCTTTCTGTGATTCTCTGAGCTAATATTTGACTTCTCACTGGTGGGCAAAAGAGAGACACTGTAAGTACTAATTGATTAGGTATGATTGGTCCATTAACATAAATATCTGAAAAGTTCCCTTGTAACATTGCATTTTGAAATTTCACCCTTCTCCAAACACTGAATAATTAAACTCTTGCCTGAAAGACATTAGTGGTGCTATAATTACAGACTTTTTTCTGAAAGACCCACTTTGGCTCATGCTTCCCATGTTTCACAAAAATTATTGCTGTTTGTATGCTGAAAGACGTTACTTGTATCCAAATTACAGGACGATACTCATTTCATGTGATAAACGTTTGTAGTGCATGCACATCAGAAAGATGTTTACACAGAGTTGATGGATGGGGACCAGATCTAGAGAGTCTCTCAGAATGCTCTCAATAGGCTGCAACACTGCTTCTTCAGATGTCCTCTTGGGCTTTGGGGTCATGGCCATGAAAACACTGTGCTTTATTTGTAAAGTGGGTTTTAGGTTCTGAGTGGTTAATATTGGGTAGGAAATTATTGCACACTATAGTACCTATTTTGATTTTGTTAATAAAATTAAAGGGGATATGCAGTTGAATGGCATTTTTCAGTGAAATGCACTTCCAGAGTAATATAACTGTAGCTTTGAGGTGTAAAGCATAGTAGACTGGAAAACTAAAGTAGCATACAAAAAGGCAATGTGCAGGATGATTGTGTATTTGTACAGCCATGGATCATAGCTGTTCTTGTGTTTCTTAACAAGTGGAGGGTCTGTCTGTCCTGTGTAAGTAGACTTTCAGTGGTTTTGTATCCTCAGTAGGTTTTATGACAGGGTTAGAATGTCAATACATTTAGACATTATCAATCACTGTCCTTCAGTGAACTAAGCTTCAGAAGCTCTTTCAAAAGAGCTTTTCAGCTCTTCTGTTTTATATCCAGTATTTTTTCCTGGATGAAACTTTTTCTGTGCAGTATTCCTTTTCTTGACTTTTTCTGACATTTTTCTAGTTCTTCCGCCTTGTTCTTCTCTTCTAATGTAACTTTTCCTTTCTGCTTTTGTGCAGCTGCTAACTTGGAGGCATAGCTCAGTTTTGTTAAAGCAACACAATATTTCTTTTTCATTCCCTTTCTCATCTCTTACAGATAAAGCGAAGTATTAACTGCTGATACCAGTTTTTTTACCTCATGTTATGCTGTACTTGCTGCTAAAAAAAAAGAAACATTTTTGATTCCCTTACTGAAGAGTATTTTCCAGGAAGAAGAGTAAGATTTGAAAATATGTTTGGTGGGGTTTTTTTTAGTGTTTTCCCTGCAATGCAGTCTAACAATAGCCTTTCAAAGACTACCACACATCTTTCTAAGCAGAGGTAAAGGATTCAAAAGTAGTAAGACTAGTAACTTCATTTTAACCCTTCCAAGACAGGCTGTCCTTTCTTTGAAGATAGCACCAACCAGAATTAAAGTATGTTATTAATTTTAAAAATACACTAAAATTGGTCAGATGCACTTAAAAGTTCCTCAGCATCCTGAGACCAAGGGTTTAGCAAATGGCATAAAAACTGAGAGTGACCAGTAGGTGTTAAACGACATTTCTTGCTTTTTGTAGACAAGGATAATGACATAGAAGATCAAGTCAGAAGGGAACTACATGAATGCATGAATTCGCTCAAAGAGATCTAGTTCAGTAAGATATATTTAACCTTTTTGTCAGCTGAAAACTGCCAAAGATAAGCTGCCAATATCAGATTCTTTTGAACTGGGGGGAAAATACATTACACTGGAAAAATGCTCTTTACTTTTTAATAACACGTGATTGAGCTATAACTTACAGTTTTGCTAATTGATTCTCTGTGAACAAGATTAAAAAGTACATAAAGTTTCTTCATTCCTCCGGCAGTGTTCTGCCAGTGATACCAGATGCAGTTCATAAACAGGACAAGAAAATTTATCAACCACCTTCTTACTATACAGGGGGTAAAGGATCTAACTGTTCCTTGAAAAGCTGTTCTCTTTGAGATGTAGAATGATCAATTCCAGGAAGTTGTCATGAGAGCAAAATGTTTAAACTAGACTCTGACCTGCATCTTGATCCCATGTGAGTGCCAGTACAATATGGGTTTTTTTCATATTTAGTCTATTTAAATGGTCTAGACAAATTTCTGTCTGAGTATCACTGAGCAGCTGCAGCACATTATATCCTTGCACACAATCAATTTACTTTTGCACATGATATAGTTTAAAAATGTATGAAAAGTGTTGTTAATTTGTACTCACCAGAAAAAGACTAAGTTCTGTCATGGGAACTTAATTTGGCAAGGATATAGCCTGTATCTCTTTGAAAACAGGGTGGATTCTTTTTTATTTTATGTATCTCTTTTTTTTAACAGCTATTGTAAGTCTTGTGGCATCTGCAAAGTTATAGGAATTTGCTAGCTATAGTAGCAGCTGGTTTATTTTCAAAACCGCCTCTAGAATCCTTTTGATAAGGCAGTCTCTGACTATTAGTCTTATGAATTTATTTAAGATTTATATTTCTAAGACTGACAATTCATAAATGTGAATATAAACACACATTTCAGATTAATCAACATTTAATTTGAAATATGAATAAGAAATCTCTCAGCCTAGATTTCTATTTCTTCAAATTATGTTTTATCTCCTATTTTTATGGCAACTGTAGAAAGATACTACTTCTCAGTCATTATATAGATTAATTAGTCAGTATATAGAAAAGGGGTATTAGGGTAGTATCAATTCTTCCTTTTCCAAGAATTTGGACTAAATTGATGACAGCAGGAGTGGACACATTGTTAGGAACTTTCTTACATATTCCCATTCTTTGAGAATCTCTATTCATACTATACAATATCGTATTAATGAGATTTGGCTTCTGGGTCAGCTGCTTAGTTTGGCAGGACAGTATTTCCATACCTATTAAACAATGATTCAAAATCTACTGTGACTAGCAGTGCCTGGACAGGACACCTGAAGAAGGAATGGGTGTTACATATTAATGTACTTTCAGGTTCCATTCACTTTATCTTTTTTGTGTGAGAAGGAAAGGGATTCTGACCAGAATGTCAATAAGGTCAAAATACGTGCACAAGTTGGCAGAGAAAAAAGAGCTGAGTCATTGGAAATACCACAGTGTTCCTTTCGTGGCCTGGCTTTCAAGATGTGCAGGAATGATTCAGAGGGGAAGACTAAAAGGCTGTTAAAATCCCGAAGTATAAAACGTTGTCCTCCCTCTTAACTCAGATTTAACACTGCAGAAACAACCTCCATTTCCACAAAATGGTGATGAAATAGGGGAAGAACTATCTACATGGCATGCAGCTAAAACTCTAGATTGCTTTGCTTGAACTTTTATGACCCCAACTCCAAAGCAAAGTGAAGCATCAATATCTGTACAAATTAGTGATCATGATGTATATACACTTAAGACACAAGTTTGTTACTTACAAGTGAAAATGTACTGAAAAATAATTTCTAATTGCTATGTAACAATAGTTTATAGCATTTATATGGTTTTTAAAGAAAGCTTAAAATAATTTTGCCTCAAATGTTTGCAGTCTTAATTTCAGTTTGTGTATAAGGAAATCTTATTATCTCTAAAAGTTTGGTATGGCACAAAATTTGTGACCTTATGTTATTTTTCTACTAGTGTATTTCTTGGACTTCTTTTCTTTCATTCTAATATATGGTCATGGTAAGTTCAAGGGCATTAATATTTATTCCTGAATGTGTTACATTGCTAAGTGGAAAAATGAGGATCAGAAGCAGTTAGAAGAGATGAAGTGGCCAAACCAATCAGAAAAAATGGGAGAAGTCTCATTTGATTTACAGATAAAGGATTAAAATATGTAGTGGGGGAAAAAATTCATTGCTTTTACTGCTCTGTTTTCTTGCTTCAATAATACTCTGAAGGTGCTATAGCATTAGAAAAACACCTAAGCAGCTGGAGGACTGAAGGACATTGAAGTCTTGTCCTGTCATTACTTACTAAATATAGAGGTGGCACAGAAATTTTCAAATCCTATACAGCAAGCAGCAATGGGAGACTTGGTTATTTTAAAGCACTTTGTACCTCCTGTATTAGAGACTTTCTACAATATTGTTACTTGTCTTTCTCATAGGCTGTCTGATGGTGGGACTCTCACTGGGTCGAAAAAAGGCTGAAGGCACGTGAAAGCAGATATTTCTCTTGGCTGCACTCTGATGGCTTTCATGGTCTCAGGGAAACATTAAATGTATTGCAAATCAGACACAAAATACTGAACACACGTCATGATTCTGTGGTGATGGCCAGGTAAAAATCTGGTCCAGCTTCTCACACAGCACGTATGGAAATGTGCACTGGGGAAGGTTATTTTGACTTTGGGTTTTGGTAATTCACCCTGAGAACTTTGGCAATGAACTTGCCCCCTGGAAACAGGATTAATTACAATAAGTGTAATGTGCTAGGACATCAATGAAACAGAGTTAAAATGTGCCTCATCTCAAAGGCATGAAACATTGAGATCTTGTGTCATGCCTGTTCAGAAGCACAGGACTTCTACATGCAGCTGACTCACCATCAAAGACCCTGTCACATGCTGTAATTACCAACTGCCTAATTTTGAATATGTCTACATATACATAAAAATTAGATAAATGAATGGGGTGGGTCACAGGTTGAAGGGATCAAAGAGTTCTCTGAGCAAAGCAAATGTGGAGAAATCTGTTTGTGACAGTTGTGGAGAGAATTGCTTGAAGAGGTGATTGAAATAGTAACAACAACCTATCTCAGGATGAAATAGACCAATGTAGGGCATAATTTTACATAGAGTGAAAATTATCACTTTTTCAATTAAAATCTTCAATGTATAGAGAAGATCTGCATTTTAATAGAAAATACTCCATTTGCTGAAAGACTTAGTTTAAATTTTTCAGGAAAAAAAACAAACCCAGACCTCTATAAATTTCCCACAATCCTATCTAAACACTTAATTTCTGTGCATGTGCTGGTTTTGGCTGGATTAGAGTCAATTCCAACTGGGTTTAAACCACGATGCTGCATAAAGGACTCAGTTTTTGTGAAAACTTCACAATTCAATATAATCTTCCAGGAGCAGCCATCAAAAGCACTTTCACAACAACTTCAAAAGCCTCTCTTAAATCTGGAGGAACTGGCTATCAAAGACTGTCAGCCAAAGCACTAACATAATGCCATCAATTCAAGTCATGAACTAAGTAGAAAAATAATGTTTCACTCTAGAGCACTTTAAAATAGATCCTCCTTCCTCATGCTGTACTTCCTGATTGGCAGAAAGCTGTGAACAGTACAGTTCTCTACGCTAGTAGTTAATGAAATAATATGAAAATTTTCCACAATAAGTCACTGCTGGGATTTTTTGTAATTCAATATGAGTATGATCCAAAGCACATGGCAACAGGATGGAGAAGCAACAATATCTTCTTGAAACCCATCAGCTTATTATGGAATTAGTCTCTGTGGAGATGACATCTGAACTCTTTTCTACAGAATTTTCTGTTGCAAGCATGAAATGAGGCTGGTAATAAATATAGCTGTTAAAGAAACAGGTCTCCTTTATGAAATGGAAGTTTGTTTACTTTTAATTAGAAAAAGTGTCCTGAGGAAAAAAGGTCTGTTTATTCTTTGCACTTCATCCAATTTTTTTCATAAATTAGTTGCTGTTAGGGTGCTCTGTGTAGTTTCCTAACTAACTCTTGTCATGTTGAATGTTTTTTTCCAAAGGCATAGATTATTGCTGAAATTTCTGCAAGAAGGCATGGTAGTGTATATTTCATTTGAAAGGCTGTCGTACCCAGGCCTTGAATAGCAGCTGGAACTACTGAAGTCCTTTTGGATGACATTCTGCCCAATACATGCACTGGAACTCTTTTTGGAATTAGAAAAGAACCCACTGAAATAACACTTATATAAAAACCACAGTTCTTGACAATCAGAAATAAATAGAAAAAAATATGATTATGAACTGAACTAAAAGATAAAAAAATAATTCTTCTGAGTGCTTTAATAACTTTTTTTTTCTTTTTATTTTTTAGGTTATTGTTTTCCTGCTTCAGGACAGTCCTTCCCTCCCCTTAATGTGCCAGAACTGCAGGGCTTAGTCATCTCTTTTCCTTCCTCTCCTCCCCCCAGTGACAGAACTTTTCATTTATGCTTTCATTTTTTGAGAAAGTTAAAGCATCATTTGTGTTCTCATGATTTATCCGTAATCCCTTGGAGCTCAAGGAAAAGTTGAGCATAGAATTTTTCAGAATATATGGTAATGAAATATGCCTCAGAAGAGTTTCTCAAGTTCCCAATTTAGAAGTCTTTAGTTTTTCCTTTCTGCTATTGTGGACAAGACCATAAGTAATATTTTAATGTTGATCACTGACTCCTGATCTAGGAACTCCTGAGAGCCTGATAACACAGTGTAGTTACCCAGAAGAATTACTGCTGGGCGATATGGACACCTCCTCACCAGGAGGGATAAAGGATTTGGCACCTTCAGGCCCATTCATCTTTAAATTGAGGAACTTAGGCATGATGGTGGTGCTAAATCTTCATGAGAGGCAAGGAAAGTGATTATCAGTGAGCCATAGAGCAACTGTCAACTTCCTTCTTCTTTTTTGTTGTTTTCTAGTGGCATGTGCATTCGTTTCAGGTAAAACAAATAGTAGCTTGGAGATTTTGATTTGTTCAAAAATGTTACCAATCTAAAGCCATTGATCTTTTACTTTATAATGCTGCTGCTCAATTTAAGCTATTTTAGAGAGGCTTTGATTTGGAACGTCCAATCCAAGTGTGAGCAAGTGTCATTAAAACATAGTGAATTAAAACTCACTGCCCCTCCTTTTAAAAGCAGTAAATTAATTACATTAAGGTGATGAGAATTTGGTCCAAAAGGGACCAACTCAGAGTCACTGGCTTCTCCATGGACATCAATGGGAGGTTGATCCCTTAGACATTTAAATCACTTTTTTTTCCTACGAAATATTTCTTTTCCTTTGACTGTTAAGAAAGAATAAGCAATTCCTACAGTAAAGAGAGAGAATGTGGCATAAATTTATAATCCAGCTACCACAAAACCCAAAGAATCAAACACAGATTGATTTCAATGACTGCTACAATTTCACATATCCCTGTTGGCAGTGCAGAGGTGCTCTGTAGGGATGGTGACCCATACTTCACTCTGCCTGGGAACTCTTCAGTGATTTCAGTTCTGCAAAGTGCTGAGCAAGTTCCCAAGTACATGTGGCTCCCACTGGCTTGCTTTGGGATGCCATTCAGAGGAATAAACCCAGAGAGAGACACTGCTGAATGGGGAGCTCTAAAAAGACAGATCATAAGAACAGATGACTGCTAAATGGAGTGTGGAGAGGAACTGATAATGCTTTCCACTGTAGGAATTATCTAGTTTTCTCAATAGGTTTTATATTTAGTATGCATCCTGGTGCTTTCACTGCTTCCCTTTTATGGGATGTCGTTGGTTCTTAAAGGGTATTGGTTACTAGCAATTTGCAATGTTTCCAATTATACTTCATTTATTATTGGTTAAGTATCAAAGGGTAATACTTTACATATAGTAGTTCACAAAATAAAATTGTTGTGGCAGGCTAGTGGATGCATCAGAAATAACTTCTAGCATTCTTTAAATTTGCATTTCACATAACCGGTCTATTTGTGCCACTGGATGCATTAATTAATTAACATTGATTTTTAGGGTATTTATAGTCAATGGCTACATTTGTTCTTCTGAATGGCTCTTCATTTCCACAGCTCAAATTTTATTTCACAAAAACCAAAAGATGTGTGAAAAATAAATAGAACAATGCTTCAAGTGTGTGTTTGCACAGAGTACTTCTAATCAGATCTCCATTTAAGGTTTGAGAGTTCTGGAAACAGTTTACCTCACTACTTAACTCAGCTAAAGAAAATGGAAGTGAAAGAGTACAATCTGAAGGTTACAGATCTTGTCCTGAACAGTAGCTCATTGTTGGTATGTGATTTAAACTTAGGATTTACTTGTGCTTTTTTGGTCACTCAAAAGGATTGAAGTACAGAAAACCATCTGAGCCTTTTGGGAAAAAGATAGAACAGTGCTAATTGGTACATGACAGAGGGAATACATGAATACAACCTAGGAGTTTGTTCTGCTGACAGCATCATATTATATTGTTTCCCTGTGGATAGAAACTGGAAAAGCCAAGGTATTTTCCTCAAGTTTCTTTATTGCCATGGAAGTATTTCAAATTACTGGTAGAATAATCACAGTAAATTTTATACAAAATCTAAACATTACTGAAATGAGAAAAGAAAAGAGTAAGTTATCTTAAGATAGGGATATTCTTCTTTAATAATTTATTCTGACATATCCAGAGCTTGGCTAAAGGTCACGGGCAAAGACAAATTCCTTGGATTTATGGGGGGCTTTTTGTTGAATGCATGGAGTTTTCTTTCTGTAACAGACTTGGACACAGCCCCTGCCTACATCCAAACATCCTCCTGCTCTTTTGGCATGAGTCCTGGAGGCTTACCTGCCTTAATGCCTCAGGCTTAATAATAAATTCAGAAGAATTTTTACCAGATGCTGATTGGAAATGTGCTATAGCTATTCTCTGAGTGGTTTATAGGGGAAGAATAACATCTTAATTGTGTTACATTAATTTCTGGTAATTATAATGCAATAATAATTTAATGTGGCAAATACTTCCTCATTTAACTAGTGTAGTTGTTATTGCATATTACAGTTTTCTTGAAATTTTATATAATTTACTGATAGACAAACCTTCATATGTTCATATAAAAATTATAATGCACATAAATATATTATATAATTGATAATTTCTAATTACAAGGAGTAACAATTTGAGAATAACATGATTGCTAATTATCAAATCAGATGCTTCCATGAAATTAAAAAGATTATTTTTTTAACCTCCGTATTTTTCTAATTTGAAAAGCTTTTCAAAGTTACCTTCTGCCTCTCTTGGTTATTGGGCACTCGGATTAAGTGGTAATGTCACTGATAAAGAAATTATCAGTGTCTGGCCCCAAATAATTTTCTTATTGAAAGATATTATATAAATTCCCCAGAATGAATTGGGCTGGTGGCATTCTGTGTACTAGTTTATAACCTGCTTAAACAAGTTCCAGAGTCTGAGGGAATCAGTGGGAAGGAACCTGAGCAACTGGGAGCAGAATTCTGCTTGTGTAAATTAATAATTCAAATACAGGCATTCTTCTAACTATCAGCTTAGAACACTGAAGCTAGCATTTATTTTTTAAAGTATAATTAACAGCAAAATATCTTCAGGTCTTAGTTACTTTTACTTCCATGCAACACTGTTTCTTTCATAGGATCACAAGTAATTTAAAACTGAAGGGAACTCTAGAAGCCATCTGTGCCAGATGAGAGGACTTAATGGAAGAGGACTAGAAAAATATGTTTAAAAATGCTAGATTCTTCAGATACTATTGAGAATATACATTAGAACCTAAGATTTTGTGTGTCACTGCACCATTTGTATACTCCCTTTTACCATAGGAAAAAAAAAATCACATTAAAAGATATTAATTCTCTCAAAAGGACAAAAAAACCCCTTTTTTCTTCTGGTATACAGTTTCATAAGTATATTACATTTTTTTCCTAGGCATTTAAAAAGCTCTGCATTACTATGCTGTCTATGTACTAGCATAAAGAGATGTAATCTAATTTTAAAGTTAAAATTGAGCCGTTTGCATGCTTGGATAGAAAAACTCTTCTCAGCAATATCTTCTGCATCTGAATAGCTCTTCTCTCTGGTCAGAAATGTCCAGGACTTTACTGCAGGATATTTTCCTGCTCACCTTTCTTTGGCTAGTTTTGAGGCACCTTAGAAATCTGTGCTCAGTGGTGAATCTTGTATCCTTCTGACCCCCCTACAGTGGCCACACAGTACAGCAAGAATGGCATTGCAAGGAATTCTGCTCCTATAACATCTGGGTTTTTTTTTCTTTTGTCTTTCCAATTACTTGAACAAAGGCTCAAGGAATGTGTCCTTGTGCTTTTATTTTGCCCAGTATTGTATTAAGTTTCTCAACAAAGGAATTAAGTTTTCAGTCAAGATTTGTCCTAAAAAAAAACTAGGATGTTTTCTCTTACAATTCCCTCACAAATCTAGATTATTACTTTTTTGGTAACTCCTTCCAGCACTTTGTTTTTCTGTGTCATGTTCAATTTGGGGGAAATCCCAAGTGCTTTCTTCAACATGAAAAGTGAATATATTCCTTCCCTTCTGTAACAAGCATCAGTTCTGAAGTGACTTACTTTGATTATGCAAAGATATGGCAGAAGTAGAAGAACTTCTCAAAAAAAAAAAAAAAAAAAATGCTACAAGAATTGTCAGAATTTGCCCCTTCGTTTGGTTTTATCAAACAACTTCTGCCTCTGCCAGAAGTTGCAGCAGGACTCCTCCCTGTTCTGTCACTGTATCAGCTGTGGGTAGTAATTAGGTACAACAAAATAGCAAATTGCTGGCTCTGCACTTTGTTCCTCATTTGGCTTTCCTCAACTGTCCACTACATGTCAAAAACAACTGCCACTTTTGGACTGTCTATTAAACTTCATTATTATTATCATCCAGCTGGCTAATTTGTGCCAATCCTCTTCCCTCCCATTATTTTTTCCGGAACACTGAAAACAGTCAATTTGTCAAGGACATAAATTTTCTGTTTTGCCCTTGTGCAGCCAGAGTTCACCATGGGCAAACAGAATCTCTGGGATCACAGGGCAGGGGAAGGAAAACAGGAAAGAGAGAAGGGCAATAGGATGGCAAAGGGGACACATAAATGAATATGTGACTCTGAGTAGAAAAGCCATGAAAGGTTCCACAGCATTCAGGATCAGGAAACCCTCAACAAATGTTTGCAATGTGTTATTGAAATATCTGCTTTCCCTGTGAGCAGTTGATATGATCCTTGTGCATGCTTATTAGGGATTATTGTCTATGCCTTCCTGCCTTCTCCAGATCTAACACACCTATTTGCATTAGAAGTATGTGTTTGTGATCACTTTCTAACATATCTTCTTCTGTCACTTTGTCTCTGTTAATTCTCTGTGGCACTACTTTTGGTAGGTGTTGTGGTTTTTGTTTCTTATGCTACTGTATTTATTGGGAAATCTGATAAAACAGGGGTTTCATTAAACTTTAGAGATTCTTTATTTAAATCAAATGGAGAATTTTACTAGAAATTATATAAATCTATGAAGGCTGGTGTCTTGTTTTGAACCATATCTGTAGAAATGGGCTGCAAAAATAATACCATGCTTTTTTATGAGAATAACATTGTCAGGGAAATAACAGGAAGTACAGTGGAACAAATAAACCTTGGTCTTGAGAGACTAAATATAGATATTATAAAGAATTCCATAGATCTGGTTTGATTAAGGTCATAGGCATTTTGGAATATCTGTGTAACTTTTCCTGTACAATAAGTGACATAATAGTGTGCAAAAGACTGAAATACAAAAGAAGAATAAATGTATTCACAAAAGAATAAATGCCAGCAAAGGCCATTAGTAAAATTAAAGGAAAAAAAAACAAATTCGAGAATTCAGTATCAGTAGCATAAAGTATCATTGAGATGCAGTGTAAAAGGCGGTTGTGAAAATAGACAAAACTTTCTCATTTTGGACCTTTTAATCTAGTCTGGGAAAAAAAACAACCTAGGAAATAAAGGAAATATACTTGTGCTTGGGAACTATACTTTGTGTTTAATAGGACAGTAATAAGGATTTTCTCCAGCTCTAAATTCTTTATATCAATTTTGGGCAAGACAGCCTGAAATGTCGATGTTAAATAGAAACATAAAGTCATTGACACAGTATCTTGTCATGGTTAGGGAAGTAAAGAAATTACAGTTGATATGTCAGCAAAGCACAAGTGCAAACACCAGGAGAAACTGGTAAACAGAGACCCAGTGAGGCAACCCTAAAATGCTTCATTTGGCCAGTGGCACTGTACTACAGATGGAAATTAGGTTTGTAAAGATGAGCAAGCCCTTAACTATGATGACATATTGTTATGCTGATGTTTCTTAGGGGAAAAAAATTCCTTGCCACAAGATTTTTATACTAAAAATGTAAGTATGTTCAATTCCGCTTTGCAATATTTTTCTTCTGTGTATCTTAATTTAAAAGTCTAGCTTCCATCTGGGCCATTCATTTATGGACCTCAAATGTCTGCTGTTTGGGCTTTCATGACTAGTGCCTTTTTAGGGTTTCTATCCTGAAATTTAGGACAGAAAATTACTGTATCTTGGATGTAGAAACATCTTGGCTGCCAGACTTTCTCACTGTTACCAAGCATCTTTTCACATTTAGAATTTATACCAAATCTTGAGAGACTGTTCCTAAGGTGATCTTAGTGTAACTCTTACTCATATTTACCATGATTGCTCTTTTTTCCCAGATGCCCATTTTAATCCTTTATTTCTTAATGTGTTTTATCTTGCTTATTTCAGATGTTAAAAGGATGTGTTTTAGTGTAGTTTTTGCTGTATTCTATCATGTTTTTAAAAACATCCAGAAACCCTAGATTTATCAGGGGAATTTTCATTTGGCAGCCAAATTATTTTTGTCATAAAGTGGATATTATAAAACTCTTTGAGAGGAAGCATGAAACTGAAATAATGGGACAAAGATCAAAGCCATCAGCTACACAGAGTTTCTTGTGTAGAATCCTTGACTGGCAAAAGGGAGCTGGCTGATGGCATATTTTTTGTACAACTAATGAAAATTTCTCAAGAGGTTAAGCCTAATAATTTGGAAGATGTACTAAAAACTCATTTCAGACTAATACAGAATTTGCAGCAATATGTTAAATGTATGAAATTTGCCCTTTACAGCTGGTAATTTGTCACCACCTTAATCTTGTCCTGCAACCACACACAGGATCAGTCCTGTTTATTTCAGTACTTATTCCCAGAAAAACTGTAAAGTCTCATTGCTGCTGAACTTTCTCCAACTTTTTAATATAGATGCTCTGATCATTTTTTTAGCAGTACTTTTTTATTTTATCAGTACTGAAATTGAATCTCACATCCTTTGATTGGCCTGGTGGAATATCTGCCTTTAAGTGTCTGTATTCCTTTACCAAAATACTTCTAGACAAATATAATAAATAAAATCCTGGTAAGTTAGTAGAAGTGGTAAAACATTTGTACTCCTTGAAATCTCATTAGGAACTTTTATAAATTCTGATTTGTAATTAATATTATATTTTATTAAATTATTTGGAATTTACTCACTTTATATGTAGTTTAAAATCACTAAAAACTTATTTAATTAAAACAGGGGGGTTTTCAAGAGTTTTAAGTGAAGATCAGAGAATGCAAGGTACAGAAAATAAATTTGGCGAACTGGAAGGAACAGAAGGAGAAATAACAGGAAAAAATAATTATAAAAGAGGAGTGATGTATCAAGTGGCAAGTAGCATGGGACTTACAGAATTTAGGTAATTTACTGAATAAAGTGAAGTAAATTATCCAAAATAAGAGTCAATCAGCAAGATTTATGTGTTTTCTGGAAAATTTTAACAGTGTTTTCCCCCTTCCAACTGCAAGTAGTTAGGTATCATGTTTATATAATATGGCCTGTGGTTTGTGCATTACTTTGCTATTTACTCACAAGGAAAAGCACCATTCATTAAACAACCAGAAGCATTTTGTTCAGTGTTATGGGCTTTCCTTACACAAGATCCATCACAATAAAGAGGACTGCTATTACTAAGATCTGGCAGCTATACAGTACAAATGATAAATATAAAAGCTGTTTAACATTCTAGTAGACTGTAACCTGCAGTAATCTCTGAAATTATAAAGCACTTCAACATTTTCATTCTGTATGGTCAGTTCTGAACACCTGTGACTTTTTAGAAGTTTTTAGCAGAAGCTTTACTATCAGGAAAGTAAATATCACCCAGAAGATATCTGATACAAATCTCGATTTCTTATTTTTGTCAGTGTACTGCAAGGGATGTCTGCTCTATAAGGGAGAGGATGCAAGGGGGTCCAATACGTATATTAAAAATAAGGATATTTTCATTCAGAGCTGTGAAATCTCCTTAATCATCCTGCAGTAGCTGTCAGTTTGGACAGGCTCAACTCCCTTTCCCCTGATATCTGGAAGAAAAGATCCTGTAAAAATCAGACACAAATTCTTTTGTTTATGAAGTTGGCATTAGCCGTTTTCTAACTACCTCACCGTTCATGGGTTTGGTGGGATTTCTGTGTCATTAAATCAATGCTTTCTACCCCCTAAGAAAGATGAAACAGGGGTCTGGGATTGATTCACCATTTCCAGGACCAACTGTGTTCAGATACTTGCAAGCCAAGTGACATTTTCAGCACAGACAGGCAGAAATGAACAGCTAACTGGGCTGTAAGAAAATCATGCTCAGTTAACCCTCATTTAGATGAGCTGGGCAGTTCCTCCTTGTTTAACACATATGAAATGTCTTACACTATTACTACACAAAATGTCTTACTTGATTTAATAAAATCACTACTACTACACAAAATGTCTTACTGATCCACTCTTTCCATCAGGATCAGGAACTTCTTTTTCAGGGAAACATCTTACTGTTAGTTTCTCCTCAGTGAAAGATTTCCTTCCTTTCTTATCTCAAACCTGGTCTTCACTGGACAATCATAACAGCAATTACTTAACTGATCTGAAGAATTTTTTCCTCAGCAGTCTTGCATGGAGAAGAAGAACATCAGATGTTTCCTGTGTATGCCTTTGTTTATCCAAACCTGATAAACCGAAGTATTTCCATGAAAATGAATCATCCAGTTTCTCTTTTGGGATTATTTCTTTCCTGGAAAGTCAGTCCTCTGGTTCATGAAAACCACCCCAGCCCCAGCCTGGACTTCTTGCTCAGAGCTTGGAGTCAACTGATGGTACCAGCCCTTGCTGCTGCTCTTACTGCTTAAGATCTAATTCAAAGTATTCCTTGCTGACCACACATTGTTCATTAAGCCAGAATCTTATCCTGATGCTGTGTCATCCTTTTCTTTATTTCTTTTTTTACTCAATACAATAGATAGGTAGCTGTAAATATACTGGTATGTCACTGAAATACAAAAGGCTCTTTTATTTGGTTACAGATTTGGGGTTTTTTGTATTTTTAGAAATAGGCCTAACTGGAGAAATGTGAAGTCTGTGAAGTCTGCCACTAGACAGTCCTGTAATATAGTTACCAAAGAATACAGGGAAAGGTGGAAAAGAAATTTAATTTTTCTCCTGGAACATGAAAAATACAGAGTAGCAAATAAGTTTTTTCAGGTTTGAAAGAGTACTGTGCTTCCATTCATCTAAAAGAGGTAAGGGAAGATACTTCATTTTATATTTTTAAAACTTCAGCAAAAGTTTTCCATATGAGAATTCTGGAATTGAGCTATTACAGTTAGGTTTGAACATATTGGTGTCAGAAGTTACCCTGAGGTTTCACCCAATAATATCCATTATATTTCATTCCAATGACACCACTGTATCACCTGCTGCTAACACAAGGAAGAGAAAATTTAGAGATGTTGAATTTTGAAACTGCTGATTACGCAACATTGGATAACAAAAAATAATTACAGATAGTGCAACAGTTTTTGTTTTTATAGAATGGTATACAAAAATAGTAAAGCTGAATTAATTTATACAATATCCCAAGAGAGCAGTAGCTTCTAAAGAAAAGCAAAGAGGAAAATAAGTAGTTTTGTAGGAACAAGTTATTTTCACTGTAATTGTCTACCAAAACCAGATTGAGCATCTTTACAGAAACATTAGTATATTTCCACTCCATTTTTATCCAGAAGACTATTCCTCTCTAGGCTCAGATTTAAGTGTTTTGCTTTTGAATAATTTCATAGTTGTGGTAGATTGCTCCAGTGGTATGGCCCACTTGCTTTAATCACTATACTGGATTCCAGATTGGTAAGGAATAATTTTATTCTATTCTGTAATTTCAGTATTCTTCATTTGCTGAGATCTGTAGTACTGTGCATGTGGAAGAAATGCAAAGTACATTGAAAAAGAATGATAAAAAATTAGTTCCAAATTTGAAAGTATTAAAAATGGCATTAAAATTATATTTGAGCCCCCCAATAAATTTATTTAGGATTGCCTTTTGTTAGTTTATTTTAGCTGAAGAAAATATATTATTAAAATTTATTTTGGCCTCTAACATACGTAATTTATTGGATAGAATGTGGTCTTTTCGTGAGTAAATACCTGTTGATATATCCATTAGTTAAGTATTACAAAATGTAGGTTTATTTATCAAAAACAAAACTGGATGTATCAATAATAAACTGCTTGATTTCTTGCACCAGATTAGAGAGCAACTTGAAAATGCTGATTATTCTAGAACTACCTTTTTTGACACCCTGAAAGCTCTAATTTCATTATTACCACCTTCCATTACGTTATAGAGTCGTAGATGAAGACAAAATTGTAATGAGTGAATCTTACCATATTCTAATGAAAAAATAACTATCAAAACTATGTACTACCAAAGGAAAAAAAAATCATCAGGGTCTCTTTCTGGCCTGCCCAGGTTCTGCTGACTACAGAAAAAAAAGCAGTATCCATTCAGGAACATGCTTAATCTTGCTGGTATTCTGCCACATTTTGCCTGAAATAACATGAAAGAAATAGAATGAATGAGAGAAAATTGTACAAAAAGTAGCTCAAACCCCTTTGACTGGTCTGGGTGAGGATGTATTGAACCCCAAAGCTGTGGGCAGAGTTCAGGCTGTTGAATCAAAAATATTTCAGGCTGAACTTTCCAGAAGCATGGATTACTAAAGAGTTACATTTTTCTGTACTTGTACTTGGAGTTTGTAGTTTGTTCTGTATTGGTGTTATTAACACGGATACTGTATTAAAACATTACACACACATATATATAATACTGACATAAAAAACTGTCATAAAACAGGTGTATCAAGCTAAGTCATACAGCCAGCTAAACTGCTACTTTATCAACTGGCTGAATTTTGATAACAAAAATCTAAAATGTCCTGGCTGTGCTTGCTTGACTGTCTCCCTTGAGGCGGTCAATTGAATTTTCTAAACAATCCACCTTCCATTATACGCATTTGCCCCATCACAAATGAATGGATAGAGAATTATGACATATCTTCATTTACTGACAGACTTTTGTCTTTCTACCTTCCTGCTGATGAATGTACCACGCATACATACAAAGCAATGATGGAAACATATGCATAAAAGCTATCACATTCAGCTTAATTATAAACTAATTAACAGCCCTTCTGGCCTTTGCAGAATACCATGCTAAATTAAAGAAATAATTTGAATAGGTAATTATGAATGCTATTTTAAAATAATGAGTTGAAGCATCTACAAGATTTTACCTTGACAAAAATGTGATTGCTAAAATTGCCACTGACTAATACATAGTTGGGAGGAACAAACTTTTTTCTTTTAGAAAGAAAAAAGTGTAGTCCCATTGTCCACAAAAACTCATTAGAAATAAGAAAGAAATTTGGAAGATCTCCAAATGTAGGACTATGAAATTGAAGAAAGAAAAAAGTGATTTCTTGGAAATATTTTTTAGTGGATGAAAATATGCAACATCCAATGTCGTTTGCGAGGCACTGGACTTTGCACCATGCTGGCAGTGACTGTCTCCCCACAATGCAAATTATAACTGGGGACCAAGTAGTCACTGTCATGCGCAATTCTACATTATAGCACTTTAGATTTTATTTCTACAGCAGCCTTGAAAATGTTGCTACTGACAAAACGAAATGTATTCTGTCATAGTATGGCTTTTCAGTCTGCTTTTTATTCACTCATGCCCATAAATCACCACTTTCTGTTTATAAGGTTACACCAACATCTTTAATCTAACAGTATTGAACCAAACCATTTATGAAAATTAATGGTTTTCATACATAGAATGAAGATGTCTGAATTACCCAGAGGGTTGTTAAAATACAGAGTTATTGTATAAAGTACAAAGGTATTAATCAGTTTCGTGTTTTTGTTGCCTTTTACAAAAGCCAGAGGCGATTGCGGCTGCAGAGTTGCTCAGTCTTGAGTTGACCTCTAGGGGTCACCTGATACTTTCTCTTATAAAGCACAGTTTATTTAATTATTTCTGAACAACCCCAAAGAAATCAAGACTTCTTGAACGGTTTTTCACTTTAAGATAGCGATGGCACACTCTAATTTGCATATGAACTCTTATTTGTTCAAATCTTATACAGTCTTTCCTATCATGTAACCTAAATTTTCCCCTCCACATGTTAAATGAGTTCCTCAGTCTTCTTTGATTAATCAAAAAATATGGCCTACTTTATGACATGCCTTTAATTATTCGCAGACAGTTCTTGTTATGTCATTTTCCTCTGGATGGAAATTGCTTAGATGTATAAATCCACATAGGTCTTGTTTTGCAAACACCTCTGTTCAGCTCCAGTCTACTTGCTTGGCCAGAGCACATCCTTTTAGATACTGTGTCCCTCGACAATTCTCTGCTCTTTAATCACTGTCGAGTACTGCATTGCCATCTTGCTCAGTGTTTGCCTTGTGCTTTCCAGAGTGAATGAAAAATAACCTCTGAGCCTAAAGGGAGCCCCACAAACAAGGAGGAGGAAGAGGCCAGTTTAGAGGGGAAATTAAGAGAGATGTTAAGAGGGGCAGCAGCCATGAGAATCCTGGAATTCCCTGCCGAGTCAGTCAGGTGTGACCACAGAACAGCGAGAGGTGATGTTATTCTGCTGAGCCCAGTCTTATTGTCCTTTCTGGGATGGGGACAGATTCCTTAGATCCTGCACCTAGCCATAAATTGTCTTACAGTCTGACACTCCAGTATCTTCATACAGAAGATGTAGCCACGTGAAATATTAATATAGGATAAATTTATATTTGATCCTGGGAAAAGAACTAAAGGTCACTGTAGCTTTGCTTTGCATTTTTTTATGTAGCAATACTTTCTGGCCATGAATCACTAATTTCAGTTTGTGTTTGATTAATGCCTAACATTTACATTTTTTTTTTCTTAAAATAATAAATATTAAGATCTTTCATTCAGTGAATATTCTATAATTTTGAAATTCTTTCAATTGATTCATGACAAGAAACTGAAATCCAAAAATATTTAAAGGAGAAAGTATTCTGAAAATGTTTTCAGAACATAGTCAGCACATATAATATGACCATATTTATGGTCATAGACAGTTTTGAATTCTCAGGCAAAAACAAAATAGTAGCATTGTAGTTTAAACTATTCCATTCATTTTCATGTGGGATCAGTATTCATAGACACATTTTATAATAGTTTGTAGTTTACTGATTCCTCTGATTCACCATGGTATTTGTTCAGAGGAATCTTGTAGTAAAAGACTGTAGTAAAATACTTTAAGGGATTCTTTTTCTTCTTCTGAGAAAACACAGAAATCTTACTGATAGATCCTGTGAGAAAGTAATTGATTTGGAAAGACAGTCAAGAGCTTCCCCCCCCCTTTTTTTTTTTTAAAGAAATTATTAATATGGAATATTTAATTTTGGTTTTAATTTTTAATTTTGTTTTACTTATTCGAAAACACAACATTCATAAACCACCTAGTAAAGATAATGTGTACCTTTTGATTCTCTTCCAACTTTCTTCTGATCACTCTATAATCCATCTCTCAATCTGCTTGTAATATCTTGAGAAATTTTATGCTGAATAGTCTTAGAAATAGACTGTGTGTGTCTAGTATTTAAATAGTTCAAATATAATATGGCCACCATTACAACACAGTGATTATTTGCAGCATGACCTTTGACACCAATAGCAATAGTCAGTATTTAGATTTTTTAAAAACACCTATATGCATCTTACAGTGACATTAAATAGATATTTGAAGCCATATATATAGTGTTGGTATACAATCTCCATGCATATGCCTGCATTTCTAAAGTCAAGTTTTCTTTCTGTTAGAAGCTGATCATCTCATGGTACTTTTGGACTAACTATACCATCCAGCTCAAAATTAATTTCCTCAAGTAGCCTTCTCTCTCTAACACTCTGGGAAGTATTTATTCCTTCCTCTCTGACTCCCAAGCTTTAAAAATGGTACATTTTCAGGAAAAATAATAGAACAAAGCTACTTCTATGACTTTATGCTTTCCTTTTCTACATAAAGACCACCAAATGGCTGAGCTGGGTGTCTCCCTACTTCACTTCAATATCCCATTATTTTTTCCCTTGTCCCAGTAAATGCATGCTCATTAACATTCACATACATCCCCTCCATGGGTCTGTGCTTAATTATCTCATTACTAGGAAACAAATATTCTGTCCTATAATTCTGAGGTATTATTCCACTTTATACATTTCTTAATCAAGATTAAGAACAGACTTTCACTCTTTTTCATTGCTTTGCTTTCTGATCACACATTAGATTATATCTTTACTCAACTCTTTATTTTCTTTTCTAATTAGTCAAAGGTAGAATAACCATTGTGGTCACAAGAATAGAATGGATCCATGTGCTTTTCCTAGATTTCTTTATTTCTTTCCATTAACCAGATTATACTTTATATTCATGTCAATATTCCACATGGAATACTAAAGACATTTCAAACTACATTCTACAGTTTTCTAGATTTTTTTTTTTTTCTTCAAATCAGGTTGCAATGTTGTTCTTTTAGGGAAATTTTGCTCTCAGAGAAACTGACTTTACAAATATTCCATGTTTATAAGCACATTCCACGTTTATAAGCACATTCCACGTTTATAAGCACCACCAGCATGGGTAATTGACCAGATCAGTTCTTGACACTTCATTCAAAGGCAGGTTAAGAGGATTTGTAGTTATTCCATGCCTTTGACACCCAGTTATTTGTTAGTTCTCAGCAAGAAAGAACCAGATGTTGTTGGAGTCCATATGGACCTCTGTGTACATTCAGTTGATCTTCAGATATTAAATTGATTTGATTAACACTTTATTTGTTTATTGACCTAGGAGATTGCCCTGGGGGGTGGGGGAAAGGCATAATCTATGTTTGCCAGGGAGAATTTTTCCTCAAACCCCAGCACACCATAGGACAAGCTCCTGCAGATACTCTAGTGGATGCAGAAGATACCTGCAGTTATCTCTTTGGGTCCTACAATAACTGCATGCCTACAAAATTTTATTTGGAACTTGCCCTTTCCAAAGGGTCTGTATAGTCCAAATTTATCAGCTTCTTTGAAATTCTCTCCAACACTGGACAATTTTAAAAATAAAAATCAAAATAAGTTGTGGAATATTTTGAAACATGGGCATTTCAGTTTCTTATTCTGAGATTGGAATTAAAAGATATGTATAAAGACAACTCTTGTAGTATAATAGCTAGATTTCTTTTTAGTCCTTCACTTTTTTTTTTTTTTTAGAAAATTTAAGCTTTCAGGAGTGTTTATCCTATACAGCAAGATCCTATCATCTGAGTGCTGACCTAGAGCTGAAAATAAAGCCAGCTTGGAGGACTAGCTTAAATTTCCCATGAGACTTCCCTGGTTAAAACATCATTCTGTTACCTTTCTGTGTTCAAAAAATGACAACTTCCTTTTTCTTCCTTACTTTGGACTTTAGTCCCTGCTCCTTACCTGAGCCAACACAGCTGTTCCACCTGTCTTCAGTTAGTGTATTCCCTTTGTCCTGATTTGCTGCAGCCCTGGTGCAAGTGTTGCTGTCTCTGTTGAGTTATATAGCGTGGGCATTACCTAAGCAGATTTTACCAAGTGCAGAGAATTTCTGTGATTCTTGTTTGCAACTTTCCCTCTCCATGTGTCCCTTCTCACCTGTATACGACCAGCTACAGGAACCTATATTCACCAGCTATAGGGGTGTTTTGGCAAGTATAATTTACTAGTAAAATTTTCAAAAATCCAGGTTCATAATCGCCTCTTCACTAAGCTTCTAAATGTCTAAAAATGTCTTTTCTTTCACCATATTGCTAGAAACCTTCATCCTTCCCTAGGACTTTTTTCCTCCAGGAAGAGCTGCTCTAGGCTGGAGTATGTTACAATCAATAGAAGTAATGAAGTTTATGGCAGGTATAGAAAACGGCTGGCACATCCACTATGCTCTGCCATCTTCATATTGGCCTCATGCTGACAGCCTTAACTGGTTCCTCCTCTGTCTCAGCAATTCCATGTAATTATTGCTCCTAACTCAGACAGTTGTTAATGGATCACATCCCACCTATTCTAAAGATCTGATTTCAATTTAAAAATGCAGATCACAAAATCCAGGACAAAGCAAGTTCAGACTGTGTTAAAAGTCTTGTCAGTTGCAGGGATAGAGATGTGGAGACCCAAGGTAAAGTCTTGGAAAAGTATAGACAAATCCATAAACATTATTCAACATTTTAAGGAAATGCTGCCAAAGCATCTGCTTTGGAAAGATCTGTTCATGTCAGAATAAAAGCGACACTGACAATTTAGGTGTTAAAATTTAAACTGCATTGACATATTTTGAAAAGATGAAAAAGAAATGTTTTGAAATGGACATTTTCATATTTCCAGCCTCATTTTTTGGAATTCTGTTCAGGAAATGTTGCAAAATGTTTATGTTTTCTCCTGATTCAGGATGAAACTAAACTTTTGTATTCTGTTCGGTCCTTCTCCAGATGGGCTACATCAAATCTGTATAAACACCAGACTGTGTCTATAAGATTTTATTGAAACAATGGAGCTCTGCAAAGAAGCAGAGGGTACTCAGTTGAAATCAAAATAATTTTACAAATCTCATTCTAAAATGTGCTTTGGAGCTAATGCTTACAGATCCCCAACATTATTTTGGCAGGAGTAATTTGCTGAAATCCGTTATGATACAGAAAACTATACTTCTAGTTTTCATTACTGCTTTATGCATTCTTTTCAACTCTTAAATAATCAGCAGTTGATCTTCCTGATTCATAGGCAAACACTGCTGCCTTTACTCACACATGTACCAGTGCATTCAAAGTCAGCACTATCTTGTGGTTGAGTCAGTCCAGCCAACCCACTACATGTCGCTGAGCTCGTGGCTATGTGCATGTTACTAACACTCTTTGTAACCAAGAGAACCATTTGTGAATATGGTCATTTACTCCTTGAAAGACTTGCTTTTGAAAAAATGCAGCTTAGCAGTAGTTTGAGATCTAATTAATGCTCTGAGGGACATACACTCAGAGCCTCAAGTATGATTTATTTTGGTGCTCAAAGCCATCTATGCTAGAAGTTTTATATAAGCACATGCAGTTGAACATGCCAGACAAAAGGGCTAGTGAATTCTACATTTAACCAGTGTGAGGTCTCTGACTATGAACTTGTATGCCTGGGAAGTTTGCCTTGCTGGTGTGCTGGATCTACAGCTACTGCACTGTCCATTCCCTGCTATTCCTCTTGCAGAGGTGAAAATGATACTGAATTTTGGCACTGTGACATATCTGTGTAAATCTGCCCAGAGAGAAACATTTAGTTTTTCTTCCACCTTTTCATTAAGGATTTTATTTAATGGAAAACAGAAAGCCACCAAGGGTAGGATTGAGGCCTGAGGCTGATATCTTGGATAGATCTGCCGGAGTGGGACAGAGAAATGCAGCAGGCGTTACTAACCTCATCCTCCCCTGCTGTAACTGAGTAAAATTTTTTGACCTGGTAAAATGTTTCTTCCAGTCTCCACCGGCTGAGCTTGTCAGATAATCAAGTGTGTAACTTCCTCAGGGAAGCACAGTAAGAGATAAGAGTCACCATGGGGGACTAGTGGGGGACTAGACTAAAAGTGCAACTCTGTCTTCTGACATTTTGTAAAGTTAAATTACAGGTGCATTATCTTTTGTATTTCATTTCATTTATTCAGCAGCGCGGGTGCTGCTAAATGGGATGCAGTCACTGAAGTAAATAATCCCGTGGGATGCTTATTTGTTCGTATTAAGGCAGGCATTCGAGCTCAGATGTGATTTATGTAGACAATCGTGTTAAAAAAAAAAATAATAATAAAAAAAAAAAGGTGGTTGTGCCAAGGGAACAAGGCAAGGCGTTCGCCAGCCGGCGGCGGGGACGGAGTTTCGCCGGCGGCTCTCCCGGTCCCCGCGCCGCCCCGGCTGCGCTCGGCGGCCCCCGGCAGGCCCGGGGCAGCGGCGGCGCGCGGAGCGGAGCGGCCCGCCCGCGCGGTGGGCGCGGGGCCCATATCCATAGGAACGGCGGGGGCCGGGGGAGGCGCCGCGGCAGCGCCCGCCCGCCGCAGCCGGGACCGCACCGAGCCGCGGTGAGCGCGCGCGCGCGCCCGCCCCGCCCCTCCCCCCGCGGGCGGCGCGGCCCGGAGCGCGCGCGCGCGGCCCCGGGGAAAGCGGGAGGGGGCTCGGGGGGGCGCGCGCGCGGCGGCGGCCGGGCGGGGAGGGCGGCGGGGGCTCCGGTGTGCGCGGCTCCGCGGCGCTCGCCCTGCCTGACTCACCGCGGGGCGCGGGGAAGATGCTCAGCGCGGAGGGGTAGCGGCTGCGGAGCAGACGTCGGGGCCCCCCTCTCTCCCCTCCCTCCCCGCCCCCGCCGGGCTCGGCAGCTCAGCCCGCCGCCGCCGCCGCTCCTAGGTGAGACCGGGGGCCAGGGGAGGTGCTGGGCGAGCACGGGGGGCCGGGCACGGGGCCACCGGGCACCGCCCCCGCCCCGCCGCGCAGCCCGGAGCGGGTGTCGTTCCCCTCCGGCCCCGGGCGCGGGGAAGCGCCGGGAGCGGACCCCGGGGGACGGGCGGGCGGGAGCCCGCGGCGCCTGCGGTTGCTGCGTTCGCAGGATTATGTCAAGCCTCGGAGCCGCTGGGGCGAGCGGCGGCGGCGGCAGCTCCCGCCCGGCGGCGCTGCGGGACGCCGCGCTCCGGGGCGGGCGGGGGTCGGCGGGGAGGCGGCCGCGGGGCAGCGGTGGGCGGCGGGCGGACGGAGTCGGAGCCGCCTGACGGAGCCGGTGCTTGCGGCTGGTGAGCGCTCACCGGGCCGGCGTGGCCGCGGGAACAGGGCGTCCCGGACAGCCCCGCCCGCGCCGGTGCGCTCCCTGCGAGCCGTCCGGAGCGGTGATTAATCCCAGGGGAGGGGGAGCGGGGCACCCGCCTCTTGGGCCGCTCGGGAGGGCGGCAGCGCGGCGCGCAGAGACCGCAGCAGCGGCTGTCGGGGGCGGGGGCTGTGTCCGTGTGCGCGCTGCAAAGCTCTGTTTGCTTGGGTCTGGTAACTTGGTCGTGTTGTGCCCTGGTCCGAAACTTGCTAAGCGAGGTCTCGCCTTCACGGCACCGCTGGTTGTCCGCTCGGTATTTCAGGAACGCTAGTTGGGCGAAGTGTTACGGTTGTGGAAAAAAAAAGAAAAAAAAAAAGGGAAAAAAAAAAAAAGGAACAAAAGGGATGAAAAGCAGAAGTGTGTAAAGATCAGAATGATGGTATATGTTTCCGTATCTCAGAAGAGACTCGTGTTTGAAAATCACACAGTAACGAACGAGTATTGTACCCTACGGCGAGAAATCAGTATTGTTATTGGGAGACAAACGGTACCTGAGAATTTAATTTGGAATTTAGTTTGCTGCACACGTGCAGTAACGTTTTCCTGAGCATTTTTAGCATGTGGAGTGATGCATGTTGCCATGTGCCTCGCGAAATTCCTTTAGCTGTGCGAGCAGTGGTAATGTGTGCCAACATGCACAAAATCAAGGTGTACTCCATACCGTTAAGAGCAGCGGTGCTAATAAGGAGGGCTACAGTGTCTGTCTGTGACAGGATTATTGATAGGAGGTATCTTATTTTAAAGAATGTTTTAACTTGTTCCATTAACGAGGCACAAAATACTGTTAGACCCTGCCATGATGAATAGTAACTTGCCATTTGAATGCACTTTAAGGACCAATTTGTCTCCTCTTCTGTATATGCTAAAATATAATATATAGTCACCTGCTAGAAAAAAAAAACCTCAATGGAAGGTTGTTCATATGACTATTTTTCCTGTATAAATATGATCATAAATTGCAAGCACTCATGTGAAGTTGATACTTGTTTGCTCAGTACAAAGCCTTGATGCTGTTGTTTATAATTAGGATAATGAAATAAAGCTTCATTCTGGTGGCATTCTAAAAATTTCAGCGGTGCTCTGAAAAAAAATGAAGAGTAAGTGATTTTAGCAGAAAATTTTGGTCTGTTGGCAGTTGCTCACTTAAGATACCTGTTCTTTTTGATACATGAGTATAATGCATACAAGACGCTCTTGTGCCGTCGCTCACACACCCTCTTAACTTTACACACCTGAGAAGTTCCATTTCAGATTTCTGCAAATGGTTGACAAATAAGAACTGGAAGAGCTCTCTGATGTATTTGAAGTAAGCTCTGCTTTCTGTACTTTTGGTGAGCTCCTTTATAGTTTTTTTTCCCAGAGAAAGGAGATGTGATAGTCAGGAATAGATAAATTTATCCAGTAAGAAGGCAAATTAAAACCAAATTAGGCAAATTAAAATATGTACTATACATATTCATTCTACTTAGGAGGCATTGAAATGCAGTACCCCAAAATTAATTCAGAAAGCTGAGGGTCTGGTGCTTTTCCTCTTAGCATTTTTCTTGGGTAGGGGGGAGGGAAGAATGACACCTCTAGCTGGGAGTGGGCACATGGAGTTAAAAAGGGAGGGTAGAGGATGTGAAAATTTGGAACAGAACCAGCAATGAAGCCGCCATCAAAGGTGGCTGCACTGAACTGAGAACCTAAAGCAAACTGGCTCTAGGTAAAAGTTTTGCTGCTGAGGAACTTAAGAGGGAGCTGTGACCTGGGTCAGTCATGATTTCATTTACAGTCCAAGAAAAAGACACTTTTAATGTCAAAGGAATCAGAATTCAATGTCAGAAATGTTAATTTGTTTCCATCACTCAGGAGGATGGGGGTTTTGCTTTGTTTTAACAGTGAACAATTGGCATTTTGGTAAGGATCTTTGTATTTATTTGTTACATGTTAGTGATAGGCACAGTGAATAATATTCTTCATAAATAGTAAATTGCCACCTTGCTTTGGGCAGACTGAGGAACTGTCAAGCCTTGGACTTAAGCTCTTTTGGCTCTGGGTCCTGAGACCTGCTCTGCATGCAGACTGCAAGTTAAAGCAGAGATGAGAGTGAATGGCACCATTCTGGGTCCAAGCTTATTCATTTGCCAAATACCAATCATGACTAGATTTTTTTCTGATGATCCTATTATAATAATGCTTTGCTTAATAAATGTTGAAATTTTATATTAATCTTCCAAATCAACACTGGTGATGACCTGGCCAATTTTTATTCTGAGATGTGATTTTTGTGTTTGTACATTAGAGAACATATCAGTTTATGCTAGTTCACATTTTCAATGTTGTCTTCACAGTTCTACAAGCTGCAAGCTTATTTTTAAGAAATCACAGTCAAATTCTGGAGAATAACACCTTCAGAAAATTGTACCATACTGGCACTCTGTACGATCCAATGCAATTTTTCCCTTTGTGTAGGCAATAACAGAGGGCTGCTTGTACTTGGTCTCTTGGTCCACGTGCCAACTATGCCAGCTTGTCTACAAGACAGTAGTCATGGTTCCAAGTTTCAAGGGGTTATGCTTCAGATAAATATGGCTTTGACAAGGTAATTAAGCAAGGAAAGTTGTTTAATTGTCTTAGTTTGCTTGCTGTCTCTATGCATACACTTTCTGAATTTTTTTGCCTATAAGGAGAAATCAAAAGGTGGTAAGTTCATTGGAGGGTTTCAGCATGTTATGCTGAGTGTTTTGGGCACTGCAGTTCAAAGAAGCAGGTCTTCACATTCCTCATACAGCTTAGCTCTATAATAGAGTATCAGTCTGCACCTATGTTTGAATTGCTCTTAGAGATTGTCTTGTTTTATGGATTACATGTAAACACAGTGGGGCATTCTTGGGTCAGTTTCAGTGGTCATATTGCTTTCAATACGAATTTATATACTGCCAAGTATTCTGGGACAAGAGGAGATACATGGTGTTCTGTTGAGGTTGTTTTCCTTCTTTTCTATTTACGTATTCTGGAAGAATAGAATTTTTCTAAAAGTCCTTCAGTCAGGTAGAAACATTCTTTCCTCTCTTCATTTCCTTTCTTCATTTTAAAAAACCCTCAAATTTGGCCTGGATTCACTCTGAAAAACTTGAGCATAGTATTTATTAAAGGATCTTGTTGACTTTGTCACCCTGCAATTAATTTCTCTGAAGTGAAGTATCTTGCAACATTTCTGATGGCTTCATGTTAGCTGCAGATAGCAACTGTTATGTCTGGCCTCAGGAGGTGATGATACTGGTATTGAACGAACCTTGACCAAAGTCTCTCTTACTTGATAAAAGAAGAGTCATTCTTGGTTGAGAAGTGCTGGTACATCTCCTGGAGATTGTCTCTGTCCTCTGATCAGAGAGTCAAAGAGGTTCTTATTGTCATGAAATGCTCAAGCACAGAGAAAAGTCAGGACCATATCCATTCTTCCTCCATTCTTTCCTTATTGCCTTCAACCTCTTACTGGCAGGTTATTTCTAACTCTGTCGACTGAGGAACATCTTAGAGTTTTGCAATGCCTTTCGTAAAGGCAAATGATATTTGGTCCTTGCTTGGCCCATCCTTTGGGTGTGGATAGCATCTTTATGGTATCTCAAGAGGAATAACAAGAATAATAGAGGCTGCAGGGTTATCAGTGTTAACAATACCCTCCATTGGTCTCTTTTTCATTAGTACTTAAATCCCAGAATATCTATGCCCTGAGAACTGAGTTTGGGTTAAAGTCAAATGCCTGAAACACAGCTTGATCAAGAGAATAGGTAATGAGCAATGACAGTGTATCTGAGGACCTTCTAAAATCTCTGGCTGTGCTATCACTTGAGGGCACTTGCTCAATGTTAGAAAGCAGTCTTCAGTACTGGAATATGCTCATTCTGTGGATGGTTAAGACTGTACTTTTTTTCCTTTGTGAATATTCATATCTTGGCTTGTTTCCAAGGTTTGCATGATCCCTTGTTAAAAGAAGAGTTACCTTTCCTTTGGGAAAACCAACTGGAAATTCCAGCTGGTTCAGAACTAAGTAACTGTAACCATCCTGTTTTTTCTAAATGTACCACACATACTGTAGGCTTTTCAGCAGTGCCTGAAATACATGTCTCCTGGGGTCTTGGGAAGCTTGGGATGAAAGTTCTTTCTCCCAGGCCTTTCTCTTTGGAGTTTGCTCTTTCTAGAAGCACAAAACTGGAACATGTTAAAGAAAGCTATGTCTTTTTCCGTACTTGTTCTCATCTTTTAGATGCAGGAAATCCAACGTGATTTATACGTTTGTTACATATAATTGGTTTGTTCTTCATTCTGTTCTTGTTTCCTGCAATCATCAAACATTGAGTTTTTCTATTGTTTAGAATATTTAAGTTCTGAGGCTGTAAAAAGGCTAAATTTAATAAAAGCTGCAATAATAACAGATGAAGCCAGCAGGGAGTTTTGCCTCTTTGACAGAAGATTTTATACCATTGTTTAAAATTTGAAGTTCTTTTTTCCAGAAAGTGCTTCTCTGCAGCAAAGAACAAACATTTAGTTTTGCAATACCTCTAAATGTCATGAAACGTGAAAGTGATAAACACTTGTTTTGCTTGTCCATCTGTAGATGATTATCTAAACTCTTCAGTTAGTTGACTGGTCCTCCTGGTGCTGATTGGGATCAGACCTTCAGTGCTTCTGGGTATTGGCATGTATGTTGCCTTAGTTGGTTCTGTGTACTTTGAAGTAAAGCTTTTGCAGTGATATCAGTGAGAATATATGTCTCTTTTACCATGGGTATGCTGAAGATAATTTCTTTCTTCTTCATGAATCAGTTCAGTCCAGAACGCTATTGCACACAATATCTTTAAGTGTCTCAATACAATGATGGTACAAGCCACTGGTAAATTGGTGAGCCACAAAAATGTTTGGGTGTAATTATTCCCAATATAGGAAAATTGGAAGTCAGAGTATTCATCAAGAATTATTATATAATATAAAATATGTGTTTATGTATATGTATGCATGTATAATAGGAATAATTTTAATTCTAGAAGTTTTACTGTTGTAATGTGTGATCATCTCACTGTTCTCAAGCTTCATCTTACCCCACTGAAATGATATTAAAGGTCTCAGTAATTTTGAAAAAAATAATAAAAAATGTGTGTAAAAATAATCTAGTAAATTCTTACTGTTTATACAATCTTAGATAATGTCACAGCATAAATAGATATGCTGATAAATGCCAGTTTGCAAATAGTTAAAACACTTAATTTTTAATTTAACTGAAAACTGGCTAATTATCTCCTTCAGGATCCCATAATCAAAGAGCTGTTATGCCACTGTTGTGCTTTGTTAACACTTTAGTTTTCCAGGAATGTTTTCATATATAGTTATAAAACCTTGGAAAAGTGTTACTTTGTTAATAGTGCAGCCACCTGGAAAATACATTATTAATGAGTACCCAATTGGTCTGTGAAACACCTGTGTTATTATTATACATATACAAAATCAAAATACATAGAACTTTAGTTTTCTGTACCAGTATTAATAAACCACCACAGAGCTAAGTGGATATTAGAGTGAATAGTCACATAAAAAAATACTTCAGCAAAACCTAAGGGAAGTATTGTATGATTCATTGTATTTTTACTGAAGCCATTATGAACTGGATGTAAGTTATTATTTTTCTTTAAAATCTGAGTGTGGTAGGGATTTGGCTCTTAGCACTAGCAAGAAGCAAGAATTCAAGGATTTCCATAGGCTTTTGTGAGTACTTCTCAATTCTAATCCATGCTATGCCCAGCTTCGGTATTTCAGAAGCAAAGATTGGCTCTGCAGGAAGCACATTGTAAAAAAGTTTCCAAACCTCATCTTTGTTAAAAATTCACATGAAAGTGTTACATTTAACAGGTGTTGACAGGTTTAAAAACCTGTTGCAGTAACCATTTCCTAGGGGTTTCCCCACTGCTTATTAATTTAATTAACTAAGTATCCATGTCATTTTTACATACTTACGCAAAAGGACAATAAATCTTTAATATTGTCTTTATACTGCAAAGTTGCACTTCTTTAAGCATTAAAATATGGAAAGAACATGAAGTATTACAACTGTCATTTTTTGCTTGAATTCTATTGATCCTAATTTTTGTTGTTGGCATGAGTATCTTTAACTTGTGTGATCCTTAGCTCAAGATACAGATTTTGGAATCATCATGTGATGGTGTGACTTGAATGCTACCAAACCATAGCCTGCACTGAACCATCTCAGCACTCCGCCAGACAGCTCCATACTTGTTCTTTAAATACTTTGTGTATGTATTAGTCACAGCACAGTAATAGCAAGTTTGTTTAATGCTGTCTGCATTATGTTCCTTTCACAGCATCCACCAACCAGTGCAGGATAATCTTTGGGCTTGCCTGGATGAAACATGCCCTTTACAGCTGTAGTTCTTGGCTGTGCCCATTCCTTGCTGTTACCATTTTTGTTCCTTACTCAGCTGTCTGGAGCTAAGCAACAGCTCTGCAGTGATGATACACACAGGGAAGTGTAGGGCAGAAGGAAGCATCACGTACCCTGAAGGTTTGCACGCGGAGGTTTTGAACACAGTTCTCAGCTAGTGAAAATTGTCATAGCACCATTGGTTCTGTTGACTGCACAGGCTGAAGAGCATGTCTCAGGTACCTCATAAGAAATAATCTTCCTGGATACTGGGAAGAAGGACAAGCAATGGAGTATGTTCAGTTATTGCTGTGGTGCAGAGGTATTTGGGCTACTTCATACATACCTTTTGGAAGATAGCAAGAATCTTCCTATTGCTTTCATAGTCATGAGAGCTCTAACACTGAGAGAAACCCTGTGGGGCCTTGCTAAAGATGCCGTCTTCTAATGTGATTTTGTTTACTTTTTGATTCATTTGCATTGACCAATTAATTGATTAAAACTTCAAAGAAAATGAAATGTTGAAGAGGAAACTCGATATGTGGTTTTCAAAGGGAAAGGTGCCTTTAGAGGAAGTGTTAATATAGTTGATATTCTTTGTGAATGCTCAGCTGTGGAAATAGGAAACTAACATTATGTGATTCTGATCTGGAAAGCTTGGCTGAAGAGTGTTAAGTTTCTCTTTGAAGTATATTTCACTAAATACGCCATGTTCTACTGTAAATACAAGAAAGTGGTGTTCCTAGGTTGAAAATTTTATTGAAATCTTTGGCCTTAGTATTTAAGGGCAGTATTGCAGGCCTACACATCTGTAATAAAAGTATTGTTAATGTTAATTTAAAAATATACGGTGTTTAAAACATAAGCTTGAGAGCAAATCATAGCTCTCCAAAATAGCAAATTTTTTTCCCATTTAAATAGTTGACTGCATTGAGATTTAAGTTTTGGTTATTAGAGGGACTGAAGACTACCGTAGTTAATGGAAAATTGGGAAGCTCCTTTCTTTTTTGAACAGTTTCCTAAATACTTCCACAAGTAAGGCAAAGCTGCTGCTTGCTTCTGCTGACTTTCAGGATGGTGCAGCATCTAATAGGTGTGCTGCCTGAGGACTTGGTGATGCCCATAGTGGTCAGATCACCTCAGCTGAGGACAGTAGCTTGGTCAGACTGAGAAGTGATTCCCCAGCGACTCATTCTTTGGTGTCTGGGATTCTGGTGGTGTCTGGTAATCCATGCTGGGATCTTTGAAAGAGAAAGATCCTGTTTTATCTGCAGAGGATCACTTACAACTGTTTTTTAAAAATGTCTTTCTTGACTTACAGTAGAAAAAAATTAGACTTCATGTGAAAAAATTTCTTCTGCAAAAGTAGTGTAGAACAGAAATACTGTAAAATAAAAACCTGAGTTAGAAGCAGTGAATAAACAAAAAACAGTAGTCATCTTTCCATGTTGTTTTTACATTGACATGCACCCTGTTTTGAGTTATGTAACTTAAGTAATAGGATTGTTCTTTGACCTTCATAATCTCTTTCTATACTGGAAGTACAAATACTCATGTAAAGTAAAATTTCTTCATTTCTAACCAATCTTCACTTTTAGTTATCCATATGTGATGATGATTTATATGGTAATGCAAAACTGTTGATTCATGGAAGTAATCCTGTGTTCATGCATTATACAAAAGCTGTATCTGGTATTGTTGCTATTGCTAGGGGCTGATGTGTCACATTTTTATAAATCTTGTTTTTAGAATATCTTATTTCAGCCACCACAGCCCAGTTCTGCTTAAAACCCTATTATGTTGATCCTAACGCAGTGATGACATAACTAAGAGAGTGAGGGGGCTTATTAAAAACTAATAATATCTCTGAAGTATTATTTTAATTTATTAGGTATGTAGCAAATCCTTACCAGTCAGGTATTCCTAAAGAGGTTGATTTGAATGTGCAAATTAAGTGGAATTTAGCAGGTTGTGTTTATCTTTTTTTTTTCTTCTACTTCCTCCCTGTTTTTTAAGTCTAAGTATATACTTTTATATTATGGATCTTATACTTCATTATTCACATCTGCCATTCCCAAAAAACAAATCCTGATCATTTTCTGTGATACCTTTGTGCTGCTCTGTGGATGAGGGAGAAATGGTGCTGCCCTTCCAGAGTGTGTGTGCAGAATCCTCTTAACTGATGGTCTCCAAGATGGATCTCACCATTTGGTGTCCTGTTGTTCCTCCTGTTCCTGATTTCCTACCTCAGCACAGGGCCCAGTGGTGAGACAAAGCTCTGAATCTCCCTGCCCATGGGAGGAAACTTAACTCAATCTTGAAGCATCCTCATATCCTGCAGATTCAAAATGAGGATTAGGGCATCATGGTATAACTTCAGGTCACTCCTTGTCACACATTACTGTGGTGAACAGAGGGTCTAGTCCAGCAGTATGAAAATTAACATAACCAAGTTTGTTTGAAGATTTTCATGTTGCTAAATTCACGGATAAAGCAGCTTGAATTTGGCTCAAACATTAATGGTGTATGTGAGTGTATAATCAAATTTGAAGGCATTTACATAATTACTGATATATCAGAAGCAGTAAGAGACCTGTCATGCATTATTATGCTATCAAACATGATACCCTTTGTAGACTATGACACATGGAGTGTTTTTGTTTATGCTTTTGACATACTACAAAAGATTATGTGATGTATTCTGAAATTACATTGACATTATAGCAGTCGCTCTCTCCCTTTTTCTCACAGAAGTTTTTCAGAGAGAAGAATGTCAGTCATGGTTTTCTATAATATGAAAAGGGATGAAAGTTGAGTTAGTTAATCATCATAAAAAAATTAGATAAAGGACTTCTTTTTTTCTACTTTTTTAAGATATGACAAAGAAAACTTCTTGCTCACTCTTACAGTACTCTGTATTTACAAGCTGTGAAGGTTGAAAGTTAAGGAACTTGTTAAATTGTGAACAGGAGTATTTGAAAATAGCAATTTTAGTGTTTCGTGTTTGTAGTCTGGAAAACAGTGATGGCAGAATGGAATAGAAACTTCAGGTCTTCGGGATTGATTCTGGATACTGTATTAATTAGACCATAATCAAGCTTTTAATTATTACAGTTTGTATTTGTATTCTGGTATCTTCTTCCACAGACAGGAATTCAATACTCATATTCTTGTTTAGATTTTTATAGGGCTGGTTTGAAAGACTGAAATACTGCCTGCTAATGGGGTAGGATTATTTTATTTCCTGGGACACAAGACTTACTGTGCTACATTTGTGAGGATTCTGTGAAGATACTGTTCTCTGTTATACTTCAGGTGCAGGCTGGGGATCTTGTGTAATCCAAGGACTCTGTATGGAAGTTGAGTCCTCCTTCCCTAATCTGTCAGGGAGATATTTTGATGGTTACATGTATTTTTCTTAGGTATGTACATTAAGGGACTATGCAAATCAAAGCAAAGGGCACGTTAGTTTTTAAAGAGTGCATCTCAGACTTCAACTTGTAAATGCAATATTCCTATTATTTAGCTGAATATCTAAAATGCATGGAATTGGTGTGTTCTGAATTGTATATGTGTCCATAGCATTGCAGTGCTTGGTCAATGAGAACGTTCTGGTAGGTGCCACTTGGTAGAAAGCTCTTGTGCCAAATGTCAAAAAGTGTGAGTGGCTGAAGGCAGGTAACAACAACAAAGGGGGTTTATAAGAAGGCTGCAGAGAGACTCTTCACAAAGGTCACATAGTGACAGGACAAGGGGGAATGACCTTAAGGTTAAGGAGGGTAAGTTTAGATTAGCTATTAGGAAGAAATTATTTACTGTGGGGGTGGTGAGGTACTGGAACAGGTTGTCCAGAGAGGTTGTGGATTCCTTATCAGTGGAAGTGTCCAAGACCAGGCTGGATGGGGCCCTGGGTAACCTGATTTAGTAGAAGGTTGCCTGCCCATGGCAGTAGGGTTGGAACTAGATATTCTTGAAGATCCCTTCCAACCCAAAATATTCTATGATTCTGTCACAGCAAATGTGGCTCATCAGTAGCTCTGTGTTGCCACAAAAGATATTGCAAAGTCATCTTTGTTTTTTTTTTGTTTTTTTTTTTTTTTGAGCAGTAAGGAGTGAGAGAGCAGGGTCTCCGAGGCATTGGCTCAACTAAAGCAAATATTCCTTTATGAAATCACTCCATGTGCTCTTAATTCAAGCCTTCTATAGAAGATTAGAAAAGATGGTGTTAGTCTGCTACAGATGGCTTCAGTATCAGTCTAACTTCTGATTTTGTTAGAGTAGTAGATTCAAATGCTTCTGTTCACTGTGGTGAATCACCCATCTGAGGCAAGGATGTTTTCTACCAACCAAACCAAGGCTTTGTTTGGTGATAGCGTTCATAGGATTGATTGCTCCTCCAAAGTAAAACAAATCCCACTGGAAAGCAAGAATGATTTCACCAGAAGTGCTTGGTCTGTGATGAACGTGAAAGTGTTTTTCTGGATGAAGTAGATAAGAAATTGAGTGATGCTCATTTCATACACTTTTATCCTAAACTACTGACCTCCTCTTAAGCAGTCCTGAATTTCTGTCAGCTCTGTAACAGTCCTGGCTGCTTATCTGCCTGTTTAGGATAATACTATGTGTGTGATTATTATACAGTTATGGTTTTGAGGGATTTATTCCCTGTGTTTGCTCTGCTGCCTGAACCATACCTATCCTAGGAGTTGATTGCAGTATTTATCAAAGCTATGGAGCCCCCATTGAAGCCATCTGTAGGTAGTGGTTCTGCCATCTGTCACTAAAGACTGTTCCAGAGGGAGAGACAATATGCACAGACTTCTTCATGCAAAGCCTGTAGGGTAGTCTCTGATGTTTGCTTTATCCATCTAATATGTATAAGTTCCAGTGTTACACTAACTTCTAAAATCTTTATTGCAAGAGGCTTTTGAACACCACAGTAACTGATACTTCATCCTTGCCCCCTCTGTATGCATTATGCATTTTGCTGAACTGCACACATTCCTCTGGGAGGTGCACTATGATCCTTGGTTGGTAAAGACTGCAAGGGTAGTAAAAAATGGGCAACACCAAGCTGCAAAAATTTTCTGACTAGTGTATGAAGCTCAGAGATAATGGCAAGAACCACAAAAACTAAGGTGCCTTTGGGTGCAAGCATAGAATTTTCTGAATATTATTTGCTATGAATTATCAAGGATTACAGCAGCAGCAGATGTTCGAGGCAGCATGATATGGATTGTGTATACCTTTGTGCTATGATTAACTGAGCCAATATCCTTGCATGCTAAGAGATAGGTGACTTCAAAAAGTTTCAAGAGAACATTAACAGAATATTTCAGGAATGCTTTCCCTAAAGATGTTGCTACCAAGAGCAACATTCAAATTTTTTGTGCGGTGTTTAGTGATCTTGTAATTTGTGAGTAGAAGTAGTGGCATGTGATTAGCCACCAAATTTTAAGTAGAATTTGCATTATCTTAAGATGTATCTCATGTTGTATCTGGGGACAATGCGATGACCTAGACAATACTGTATGTGGGAACCTACTATTACTGTGTGTTGGAACTACTGTAGGCCTTCAGAACAGCAATTTTCATGACTGCATATTCTCTCTGTTGCAAAAGCTTAATTGCAGTCCTTGTCATAGGGAAGGATAGACCTTCATACTTTGTGCTCATGCGGCCATGAATCCTTGTGCTGCCTCTTTCAGCTTTGAGTAAAGCATGTACCAGACACATGCTGGTAACCACAGAGTTCAGAGGCTGCTATCAAATTTGCACATTGCCCAACTCTATAGCTCATCCACATAAGTAGGACTCCTGAGCTACTCTTATTTGTTTTTGTCCACGCAGTGTTGGCAATCTGTCAGAAACAGACATGAAATATAAAGCAACAAAGTAGTGGGGCTTTTAGTATGTTTTTTTAAAATGCAACACAAGGAACATTTTGTACGAATGACAGCACCCTAAAAAGAGATATCAGTAAGAGGCAATACTATGCACTGCTTTGTTAAATGGGAGAGGAACTGATTTAGCATAAGCAAACGAACTTTAAAGAAGCCCTGTGATACCTATTCCTAATCTGTTACAAATCAGATATAGCATTAAGAGACTGTCATGACTTACGTGTATTATGGTTGTGTACTTAGTGTATGCATTAAAATATTCCAAGAAATACATAGTAAGAATATAATTATTGTCAGCAAGAGGTTATGCATGTTTAATCAAGACCGAGCTTCTGAAAATACTCATGAAATGTGGATGATCAAACATTTTATTTAAGTATTGAATTTGAGGGCATTTGAGTGGATTAATCTTTGTTCTTTATGGATGTTCTCTTAACATGGAACTACAGGAATATAGAAATATATATATTTCCTTTTTTTATGTTTTTTTTTTTTTTGCACCATAGCAAGGACTTGCTTCGTTGCTAGGTAACAAGGTATTGCTTTATTTGCAGGAGCAGTAGCTGAGTTGATAGTGGAGGCAATGATTTATCTGCAATGTATTAATATATACTGGAGCAGTAATAATGATTATTGAAATTGCTTATTTTTATATGCTCCTTGCCATGGAAAAAATATATAATCAGTTCATTAGAATATTTCTTACTACTGTGTAGAATAAATACTTAATTACTAAGAATGTCCAGTTATTTAGTAAAGCACAGTCTGTATCATTTATTTAGTGTCTTAAAATGGGTTCTTTCAGATACATAACAAGTAGTAAAGTGCTACCAAAATAAGGGAATTTATAAGGTGTAGCTATAATTGTCCATTCATAGCTTTTTTGGCCTTTCACAGACAGGCTTGCTTTTTCAGCAGCAATACATTTTCCTTCAGGGATCAAGGCCAAACCTGCCAGTCACCAGGGCAGAAGCTGGCTCCTTTCCCGTGGCAGGCTGCCATCTCGGTTCTGGCTCCAAGAAGAGCGGCAGGTGGTCTCCAGGCCACTCCACTGCCTCCTTTCTCACACAAGTCTGGAAATTTAGAGTAGTCACAGTTGCCTTCAGGGTAAATGTTAATGCCACCTGCTGCCACTGATGGCACCATGACTGGACTAGGTGGTGCTGGATGCTGTATCCATGGCCAAAATATCACTGCTGTTCATTTTGCTCTGTTTTGCTGCTGTTTGTGGGAGGGAAGCATGTACAGTCCTCCTGGAGTCCCCATCGACTTGATGCTCGCTCCTCTTAGGTCAGGTTACTCTTAGCCAGGTAAGCATCTTCATCCCTGTCTGTTGTATGAGATACCAGGTCTCACTAGATTCCATGGATGCAGGAAGACTGAGTACGTGGAAGAGGATTTCTGTGGTCATGCTGAAGCAGAAGTGTGAAGTTGTTCTTTCATGGTGGTGGAAGCCACATTGACTCAGAAGAAAGTTGTCTTCAGCATTAGCCAAATTAGTGAATGTGGTATGGCTGAACATTTTTTAGTGTGATTCATGGAACCCTAGAATATCCTCACTAGGAAGGGGCCCACACAGATCATCCAAGTCCAGCTCCTGGCTCTGCACAGGACCATCCTCAAGAGTCACACCCTGTGCCTGAGAGCATTATCCAAATGCTTCTTGATCTCTGTCAGGCTGGTGCTGTGTCCATTTCCCTGGTAGTTCCAGTGCCCAAACACCCTCTGGGTGAAAAACCTTTTCCTAATATCTAACCTGAAACTCTCCTGACTCAGCTTCAGGCCATTCCCTTGGATTCTGTCACTGGTTACCAAAGATAAAAGAGCAGTGCCTGGCCTTGTTCTTTAATTTGAGTCACCCTTGCCTAAATTTTTGGCACCTTTCCTTCTTGCAAATAATGAAGTTTAATAATAAATCACATGTATAATTCTGCAATTTTTGGAGTAAACATTGACCTTTTCCTCATGTCAATCAGTTTTTAGCAGCTGCAACTCTGCAGGATCACCTGTTAGACTTTGGTTCCAGATATTCGCATGTGGCACCAGAAAGTTGCAGTTCACCTTCACTCCACTCATAGAAATTTTCTCACCCTGGTGGTTTTACCTTTAAAAAGGATATTAATCTGTAGTCCTGATCATTCAGTTTCATTGTTTTGTTGGAGTTCTTTTTGCAAAGCAAGATCCAACTTAATTTAAATAAAATTGGGCATTTAAGCAGTCTGTGATGGAGAGCAAGACTAGTCTACAAGAGACAGTTGATGGGCAGGCAAAACTAGGAGAGAAGAGATAGTAAAGTTTATCTCAATGTGTGTTATCTGTGCAAAGAAATATTTGCAACTGTGGGTAATATTGCAGCTTGTTCTAGTTTCTGTATTGTATCACAACTGATATTTTCCCTTAGACCTCTAATGACTTCTAACACAGTCACCGACATAATAATTTCATAAGTAAATAGCTGCAGGCTTGGACAGTGTCTTAAGAACTGAAGTATTCCTTATCATTTTGGCTTCCATTTCAGCAAAAACAGTGAGTAAATAAAGGCAAAATGGCACTTTAACAGTATCTGGCTCGCCTGAAAAGTTGCAGAAAAGAAAAAAAAAGGCAAAGCACAATAGGGTTAAAAAGAATAAAATTTAGAAAGCTGTTTCTATATCGATAAATGTAGAAGATCAAAATAAATAAAAGGAAAATAGAAAGGACAAATGAGAGAAAATGGATGCTGCAATAAATAAAAAAAGAGCAACAATTATGCTTCAGTGTGAGTCAAAAGGACAAATAAGGATGGTTCTTTTCTGTAGATCATCAAAAGGAGAAGGAACATGGAGCCATTGCTGGAAAAGGACTTCAGTATATCAAATTCTGTTAATTTAAAGTTAGAAATATTTTTTTTTCTTACATTTTCATGTCCTATCAAGTGAAAGTTATGCAGTAAGAAAACATGCTTTCAGGGTTGGTCACTGCCTGGCTGACCATCCTCACCTCACTTTCACCTCTTTTGACAGCCCTTAGTGTGCAATGTGTTAGGGCTTGGTGTTGATTTATCTTGACACTGGGAGCATCTAGAGAACTCTTGGATCATCATCATCAGAGACATACTAACATGGAGTCTAGGACTTCCTTAACTCCCCAGATTTAGTGAGCCTTGTGTTTCATTTCACTGCTGTTTAAAATTCCCCAGTAGTAGTAATGATACTGACAGAGGACAACGTTTGCTTGCCTGATGTTTTCATTATTTGAACAGCTGGGTTGATGGCTTGTTTCTTCACTGAATAGGAGGTCACCTGTATGGCTGTTTTGGCAAAAATGCTTTCCTTTGTGGATAAATCATCAAAGAACTGGAATTTTTCTGATTTCAAAATACTTTAATATGTTAGTGTAGGTGTGTTATAAGCTCAGAAATCAATCTGATCCTTGCCCTTCCTAAGCATCAGATCTCTCCAGTATGTGTCAAAAGAATGCTGTGTGTAAGTTCTGGATGTGCATGCTCAGGTAAGAGGAATCACTGAAGACAGTTGCCTAATTAATCGCTGTTCTGACAGGAGCGTGGAATGACATTAACTCTACATGAACACCATGTCATTAAGTAAACACAAGTATACAGCCCAGGTTTGTTTTGCTGACTTATGTTAATTGTTGCAGAAGGATGGAATTGAATCTGAATTTGGAGTACTTTAACTTCTCTTTTAAGCAAAATAATATTAAGAGTAGCATTATTTGATGAGCTGAAGAGTAATTAAATAACTTCAGTTATATAAAATTGCATAAGAAACAAGATTTGATGTTCTTGCTCTGAACTGTATTATTAAAAGACACGTATTTTAGCATTTTTGGTCACTGATTCATTCCATTAAAGTTGCCTTTTGGAGAATACTTTTTAACCTAATGAAGTATGGTCTTGCAGTGATTCTGTTGGTCTTTCAAACTGATTTGGCATTCGAGCTGGAAGAATGGTTTCCTTCAGAGATATTAAGTTCCTACAACTTTCATGGAAGTGAGTAGATGGAACTCTTCATGTCCTCTTTGTGGTGGAGATATTTTCTACTCTCAACAGGCTTGCACTGTTGGAAAAGTGCAGTTGAGTAGTAGAGCTGTGATGGGAAGCTGAAATTACAGTGAGGATGGAGGAAGCTGAAAATAATACAGAGAAAGAGGTACAGAGAGAGGAGGAGTTCTGCTATGGGCCAAGGATTGTGGAGACAGACGTGAAAATCCATAGGAAAATGTTCTGTTATTTATGCTGCTGTTGGTATTGGTCAATCACGAGTTGCCTTTTTAAAACAACTCACTGTGTGATGGATGGTGTATTGGCTTCAATAAAAGCACTCAGTTACAGGTGATTTCTCATACTGCCCTTCTCACTGCAATAGTGCACCATGACTGATGGGAGCCACCAGCACCTGCTACTCTTGTCTTCTGCCCAGGGAAAAAGGATTGGAGCTGGATTGAGCAGAATGCCATGGTTGGTGGGAATATTCCTTGGTGTATGTGTTGGGAAGGCAGAGGCAGATAAATACACTTTCTATCTGGGATGGAAGAGAATGGAGTTCTGTGATAGATGGTGACATTAGAAATTCACTTTTGCTTTCTCACATACTTTTAATCAGATATTTTACTTTTTTAAAAGGGCTAATGTTCGACAGTCCTTGATTTGTATTTTCTTTATATTTTTTATGAGAAAATGCAATGTCTATTATGTAGCCATAATAATTTTTCACTCAAACTAGTAGTCCATGAGAAAGAGTGTTGTTATCTTCATAAATATTATCATTAGTTAATGAGAACAAAGACCACTATAAGAAAATAGTGTGGAACATCTGATTTTAGGCTTGCAGAGAGTAAAGACTGTGAATCATTTCTTACAGTGTCCAGCCAGACTGTATACATGGTAGATGTTTTTTAATGGCCTTATTTCACCCATTCTGATTGTGTGGATACAGCAAGTAAATCCAGGATGATTTTATGAATAAGGCATGGTGTTAGGATTTAGAAGATAAGGATTTCATTCCTATTAGTATGCCAAGTTTCACCTGCAGCCTCAAATTCTTCAGTTAATCCACATGTGCTTCAGGTTTGCATTTGTTCAAAATAGGAAGGAGGAATCATGTTAGTATTTTTTTTCCCTCTGCGCTGATGGAAACATACACTTGCATTATTCAAAGACTCGAGAGCCACACTCTCATCAACAATACAGAATCAAGTGACTACATTGCAACAGGGAAGGTTGACTCTATATAAATTAAAGTCAATGCATTAAAAATGGTCTTATAGCCTGATGTTTGTACTATGATAAGACTCGCTAGAGTACAATAAAGCTTGATCATATGCAATGTAGGGTAGTGGATTAAATTTCTTAATTGCTAATAATAAGTAATCCTTATGTCTCCAGGGTGTATAGAAGGTTGAAAAGCAGCCAAACCCACTGCATTTTCATTGTGTCAGTCTCCATGGCAGTTCTCTGTGGAAGCATGCTGATGGGTAGGAGGGAGGTTAGGAAGAGCCTGTGGGTATGTATGGCATTGCTGTCAGGTTAATAAATTACATGGGTCCACTGCAAAGTGGGTACATAGAAGTATATATTGTATATGCTTCTGTGACACTCCAGCATGGCATTCTTCTGGCTCAGGGGATTCAGTTATTCATTGCTCTCTCCCTCTCTTAATTTAATTTGTGAGCTCATTTTGCAGTCGTCTATTCTCCTAATGCTTCTATGTAACTTTCCTGAATGCTGGAAGTGTATAAAAGCAGTGAGAATAGACCCCTGAGCTTGGACTGTGTTTTTCACTGTGCTAAATTCGTGTTTTACCATTCATAAGCTCTCACTCTACAAAATCTGTGCTGCTGTTATAAAATGTCTAGGTTTGGATTTCATTTTTCTAGGAAGCTGGATAATAGAAGTGATGCATACAGCCATGTATCAGAATAGTTCTGTGTTATATAGCTGTATTTTAAAGTAAAGTTCAAAGAACAAGTCTTTTATTCTTCTTCATATTTCTTTAATCATTTTTTTGCATGCTGTGAAATAAAACATACTGTGTCATATTTTTCTTCCCAAATCACCTTGCTCTACCCTATTCTTATTTATCTAGTGAAGCAGGAGGCCATGTCTGAGCACTTGTACTTTGCACCCAGCACTCCAGTTCTAAACTCATTTGATGTTCAGTTTACTGCCCTTTTTCATTTCATGCTGATGGCTTATACTTTACCCTGGAGTGATACAAGTCCTGGATTCCTGAGATGCAAGGACAAATCTTAGCAATGGGATGTGTCCAGTTGTCTTCATTTCACCAAGGGTGTCATTCTTCTTGAGACCCGAGATCCTGGTAAGCTTCCGCTGTAATAAAGTGTGGGTGTTAACAAAGCAGTCTGGAAACGTCAAGAGTTGACAATATAGGATCGAGAGCAGCTATTAGTAAAAGTTGCTAACATCTGCATCTTATCTTAACATATCATTACAGTTGTGACTGGGATGAGCTATGTGTGGCTCTTAGCACTGACAGCCTGGGCGGAGTTCCTGTAGAGAAGGGAGAAACACATCAAAACTGCAGGTTGTCTCCAGCTTGTCTCAGATCTTCCTCAGTTTTACACACTGAAGCAGTGGGTTGGCAGGAGGGGATTAGCACTAACAGCAGTGTCCTTTACACCCGAGTCTCAACACAGCCCTTTACAGAACACAGGGAGAGATAACATCATACAACTTCTCTCTTTGCCTATGGTTTTGGATTTTGTAGTTTGATTGCACTTGTGTCCAAGCTTTTCTTTGCATCCTTCAGAGATTGTAAATTCCTTTTACTTCAGTGAGTTAGAATTGTTGACAACCCAGAGCTGTGAAAAGCAGCAGCTTTAGGGAAGGGTTACCGAGTGCCTTGTTCATTTTGTCTTGTGAACCACAAGGAAAATGTTGTCATGTTTAGAAATAAGAATTTTCTCTTAATTAGAATAGGCATGTTGCCTGAAAGTCTAATTTGGTCTCTGTAAGGCTTTTTTCTTGCCCTTATACAGTAATAAGGTGGCAATTTACAGTAGGGCTCTAGCTTGGGCAGACTGTTATGGTGTGTAGAATTTGGAAGTTCAATTGTACTTTAATTAGTGATTATCTACATGATGAAAAACTATTTAACCTCAGGGCTTGAAATATTATAGGGGAAAAAATTTCATAATTCAAAACTGTCCATGCAGTCATAGGACTTGTGCATTTGTCTTCCTAACAAAAGCTGGGATTCAAAAGTCTGTGGTTTTGGGAAGCAAGTAGACTTTGTTGAGACTTGTGATGAAATCACAAGAGTGAAATACACAAGATCTGCTTACTGTCACCATAACTGGGCCATCTCTGAAATTGAAATAAAAAGTAATGCTAGGGTGTTTTTCCAGCTCTGAGTATAAGCAGTTATGAGATTGAATATATTTGTAGGGTAGGTCTGCTGAATAAGAAAATACTGGTTTTGCACAGTCAGCTTTCATTCTACCATTTTGTTTTAATTTACCCATCCTTTTCAGTCCTGCAGTGCAGTGTAATTCCTATTTTATTGGAGTACAGCATGTCCAAGGGAGACACAGGCTTCATTCCAGTCAATGGTATTTTGACAGTGGCATCAAGAGAACCAGGTTCTCATCCTTATTACCAGTACGTGGTGTTTGAAAGAGAACCTTGCACTGGCATTATATCATTGCAGGCAGGTAATTTATAAGCTTGTGGAAAATACTTTAAGTGCTTTCAAACTTCTAGTGCGTGTCTGCTTTGTTATTAAACAGTGTCAAGCTGGTATTCAGTGTGCATTCAGAAATTCTTACAAAGCAAAGATTCCTTTGGGAACAGGGTGCCTCGGACCAAGAACATAAGTGTAAATCCAGACAAAAGATAAAGTGTTAGCTCGGATCTAAACATGAGCAGTTTCTATAGGAATTATAGGGTGTGCAGCCCCAGATGTCCAGCACCTTGATACTTCCAGCAAGCTGAGAAGGCTTCTCACTGGGTTCTCCTGCCATGGAAAAGTACATGGGTCTGCAGGCAAGGGCAAAAAAAAAAAAAAAAAAAAAAAATTTTGATTCTGCTTGGAGGATTTTGTTGTTAATACTTAATTTAATGAAACACCTAACCTATTGAATTATTTTCTTAACCATTTATCCAACTTTAAAATTAATGAAAAATTCAATGTAACTAAAAGAGCAAAAATAATTTAACTGTGTGTTCACTGAGTGCATAATAATCTGCAGTGTATAGATAGCTTTACAGTTTGCTGCACAGAAATTTAGCTGTGGAACTTTCAGCTAAGTTAAAATAATGATGTACATTTTCCCATTTAATTTTAGATCCTATTTTTCAGTATATGGGTCAACTTCTTATGTCAGTCTTGCATTAGTCTTATTGCACAAAACAGGTTTAGAACTGCAATCGGGTCTTCCACATTTTCATTTCTTTAAAGTGCTGAACTGTAAATTAGATTATTATATCTAGAAATACAGATGTGTCCAACAATGGTTCTTGTCTTATAATCTGCACAACAAAAGTTATATTTACTCTATGAAAGAAAATATTTTTACTAGCGACTCTTCTGCTGATAAATCTCTGGGGGTTTTTTAACCTTTCATTAATTAGAGGTTTTAGAGAGGAAATGTTTTTTCATCTCATCTTAATCTCAGTTGTAAATTGTGTCAGGTTTTGCTATCTCACTTGTCCATGTACATTCTCTGCTATTGTGAGGAACATTTAGCACAGTAGCTTGTGTCTGCATTTTTCTTTGGGGTGGAGAAATCTGCCTTGACTTTGAATTTAAAATAGATTGTGTGAGCCTCTTTGAGAACATCTAAATGAATAATTCCTCGGTTGTGTACCCCAGAAAGATGAGGCTTACCTTCCAGTTTTCTCTAACCTGGAGGACATTAATGCTACTCCAATCCAGGCTTTGGGGGTCTCTGTTTCTCAGGCTTGTTGTGGCTGGCTCTGCTGCAGTATTATGAGGGGTCTCTTGTACATTTTTCTTTCCTGCATTCTAGCCACTATACAAAGCTTTCTAGCCTGTACAGAGACGGTAACACACATCACGCCTTTTTACTGAAGAGTGGGTGTATTTATTTAAAACCCACATACTTGCCCACCAAGTGTTTGGAATCAACTCAATGAATCATGCCAGTGCAAGATTCACTATACGTTCCATTTTATGCCTTAAAACTATACCTTTATGAGGAGCGTGGTCTGAGAGATTTATGAATAAAGGTCACTGGTAGGTATCTCTGAGGGATACCAGCCCAGATCTTGTCCGTAGAGTGCTCTGTATTTAGAGTTTTTGTACTCTTCATATATGGAAATTATTTCTGCCCTCAATTTATTTTTGATGCAGGCTTTGTTAATGTACATTTTCTTATCACACATACAGAATAAAAATGTTGAACTCTAAAGAATAAGTGACTGCCCTTGCTCAAAGAGAAACCTATATATATATACACAGATACATGTATTCTGTATAGATATCACCTGGCCTTTAATCTTAACAGGTCATACAAAGTGGTGATCTGTGAGGGAAATGCTGCCCTTTTCCCTTCCCTAATTTTAAGGGATATATGTGGGGGACAAAAAGATAAGGTTAGGATAAGCTTTTGGCTTTTTATTGCCGGTTGAAAAATAATTCCATACAAATCTTACGGTAGACACTTTTCATTGTGCTTGTCAATTGTTTCACTTCTTTACAAATGTTTTAAATGAGATAGCCGAACTACATTGCTTTAGCATTTAAATGAAGCCAAATTAGTATTCTGTCAGCAAGCAGAAGAGGTTTTTATACTAGAAAGGTGTAGGAGGAAGATGGATAATGGGGGATGAAACTTGCTGATACAAACACATGCCATATCTTGTTAAAAAATGAAATTCTGAACCACTGAAACTTATAAATTATTAAAGATGACCCTAGATGATTTCAACATACATGCCTGTTTCTGGGGGCTTATGAAATTTTTAATCAAAATGATACAATGATAACATACAAGAGTAAATTTTTATATTTTCTGAGTATTTCCTGCGTCATAACACAGTAATAATTTTTGGTTTAGACAGTAAGAAAATGTATCCTGATGAGGGAATTTCATGGGATTTTGAATAACTAAAACTTAGATGCACAATTTTGTGCAAATGATTCATAGCAGGAGCCTATGTTCACAAAATCAGTTCTTTCTTCAAAATACTGTTGAATAGCCAGCCCTTCTACAAAATGCTTCCTATTGGTAAAACTTCGTGTTCTGTGTTTTATCTCAATAAAGAATTAAACAATCCTACTACGTGTGGTAGTAAACTCATTTGTCCTAGGTCACAGCTGAAGAGAGGAGGTAGTTGCAGTTCTCCTTGCAGCACCACTTGTACAAGACTGCACAGACCATGGAAGAATAGAAACGTATGTGGGTGTTTGTTCTCTTCATTTCCACAGTATCCTAGAGTTGCAAAATAAGGACAGAGATTATGAGGCTTAAGAACGAGGCGGTCTTTCTGCAATCATGAGTGGTTATCCTGTAAATAACGTATATAGTAGATACTAAACATATATTAAAAATGTTCCTTATGTTGGTGTTTCATTGCTTATGGAGGAGAGCAGATGCCATTAAATGAAAACTGATTTTATTATTAATCCAACTGCTTCCTTTCTATTTTTCTGTGGACTTTTTGCCTTATTCATTACTCGGCAGGTTATGCTTATTTTGCTATCATTTCTCCCTGTCACCTCTGCAGTGGTTGGCTGAATGAGGTGGGAATATGGTTGCAAGTGCAGATAAATTGCTGAGCTAGGTGGTGAGTGAGGGGTGGTAAAGAAATGAAGGGGACCTAGAGGAAAACTGCAAGGAAAAAGGAATTTGGGGTTTCTTGAGCTGAAAACAAGATGTGAAGAGAGAGAGGTAGAAGGTTGACAGAGAGGGAAGGAAGTTGAATTTGCAAAGAAGAAAACAGGAAAGTTACTCAAATAGCCAGAAGAGACAGATAAAATAATCTACTCTGGTTATCACAAATGCCTTCTGATGTCACCTGCTGATATCCTTCAAATAGTTGCTTTTTTATTTCATTGTAAAATGTTAATCCTTCCATTAGCTATTTCTCATCTGATTACTATAATGACCTATTTTCTGGTCTTCCTATTCTTCTCCCATGTTATTCATCCTCTTAAAATTCTGGCACTCATTTTATCTCTCATAAGTTCCACGTTCTCATTTTGCTTTATTATTTCAGGAGCTTGCGTTGGTTGTATCTGCAGTTAAGGAGCAGATTAGCAAAACTGAACATTTGCATTTTAAGTTCTCAACAGATATAATTCCTTGTACAGTTAGTACTTAATTGTAACTCGTGGTGTCTCTCACCATCTTTTCATTTATGATTTGCACATGGTGTTTTGTGATCTGCTTGCTTTCCCCAAGCATGGATGTGGAGGAATCCCTGGCCTGTACAAGGTCTTATTTCCCACTGGTCTGTAAGACAAACGTAGATTGTAATGCTCCACAGTCCTAGCTCTCTCTGAAGATGAGAGCATTTGTTGATACCTGAGATGGAGCCAGAGATGAAGCATGCAGCAATGCATTCAGCATGATCCTATTTGCAGCAGTGGAGCTGCAGGACGGCAGTGAAGCAGCTCCAAGCAGGAAGGGCACACTTGGGCTGGTAGTGGGAAAATTTGTGCACTGTAGTGTTCCACTGTGCTTCAAACTCCTCCATCCCTAAGCCTTCCAGCATCCTGGTTTTGAACAGAAGCTTGTGTGTCAGTCCCCAGAAGGCTCTGCCAGCTGATTGCTGTTGTCTGGGAACAGTCTTGAAATTTCAGGGAGCTAGTTAGTGCATTGTGCTCTGCTCCCTCTTTTCCAAACTGAAATACGCATTTTCATATCCTGAGCAATCCTGAAGAGCCAGTACTTTCAGTGTTTTCTTTTCATCCAGAGGGTGTTTGGACACTGGAACAGGGACATGGTCACAGCACCAGCCTGACAGAGCTCAAGGAGCATTTGGACAATGCTCTCAGGCACGGGGTGTGACTCTTGGAGTGTCCCATGCAGGGCCAGGAGTTGGACTTGATGACCTTGATGGGTCCCTTCCAACTCGGCTTATTCTATGGTTCTATGATTTGAGACTGTTTTGCTAACTTTACACACAATTCTCTGTCTTCAAGAGTAAAGAATCTGGATCATTTTCCCCAGTCCATCCATGCCACACTTTGATGGCAAGCACCTGCCTGCAGCACTGTTGTGCTGGTTCTGTCCTTTGGGCCTGTAGGCAGGGAGGGCACTTGGCTCCCGGGGCTCAGTGAGACCATCGACACTTGGTATATTCCTTGTGCTTGGTGTTCATTCATGAAAGATCACTAGACCAACATTAGTGTGATACACAGAAAAAGTTTCTGAAAATTAAGAAATTTCCCACTGCTAAGCCTGTGGTTTCTAATGCAGAAATATAATACAAGATTTCAAAGGCATGTTTTGAATTCAACACAGTCATTTCCTTACAATTCTGTTCAGAAATTTGGTTTACTTATGCAGTTGAGTATCTGTGAAAAATTTGTTTGAAAAGAAAATAAGGACACAAAATATGAATGGAAAATATTTTATGATTCAAAGGTTCTTACAGCAGAAACAAGTTTAAATGTCAGGATTCTTAAAATGAGGAAAGGCTTACACTCTTCTGGGTCCAGATCTGGATCACAAATACAGGAAGAATTAAAAAACTCACATAAGGGAGATGTATGCTTGAATAGTAGTCTTTCTAAAACTATATTTAACAGCGACTAAATTTAGGCTTACTGACTAATTTGAAAAGCCAAAACGTTATTTAATTCTCTAGTACAACTCAGAAGTACATTTTAAGTAAGTCATGTGAACATACCCTAGGTAGCTACATGTTAGAACATAGCAAATATGTAGGTTACATTATCATCTAATTTTCCATAATAAGAGTTTTTTTCTCTTTGCTTGTTATTTATTTAAATCTGCTCTTCTGATTCATCATTAATCACAGTTCATGTGGTGATTTGGTGTAAAATGCTCATGACAGGATTTCTTGTTATAGTGGGATAATGTTATCTGTACTGTAGTGCACATTTGAGACAAGATCATATAGAAACTTAATTGGCTTAACAATAATGCCTCTGGCCATTAGACCTAATACTATAAATTAAGAGATATAAATATATATGTAAACTAATTTTTTTTTGCTCTAGCAAAACTTGTCATCCTAAACAAATGTGGATTTTCATGGCATTATCTCTGATCTGAAAGGTGATTATTTAACATTGTAGTAACATTTGTAAAATAGGATTAAAATAGAGTATGATCTTTATAATGCATAAATGGGTTGAATCAGTTATATAATATTTAATTGAAGAAATGTGAAAGTGATTTACTTTGAAAGTACAGATCACATGAGAATATAATGAGCTCTGAATATGTCACTGAACAGCACTACGGGGGAATAATTTGGGCAGGAGGACTAGAGCTACTGGGTATTTGACTGAACATCAGTCAACAACAGAACAAAAAAAGAAATGTTGTGCATAGTAGCAAGAGGAGTGTGTTTAAAAACTTGTAGATTTCTGCCCCCTAGCACAGTTCCCTCCATATTTCACTTGGGATAATATGTTTATATATTGTTTTCTTTATGTCCGCTTAAAATAAACTAGGAAAAGAAAACAAATTCCTATTCTTCGTAGGAGGATTTTGCAAAATTGCATGTATGTTACGATAAATGACTTGCAGTAGAAAGTAAAACTGTTCATAATGATGAATTATTTTCAAAAATCAGTAAGGACAGAATAGAAGTGAGTGTTTAGGTTAAATATTAACAAAAACCATCACTCAAAAATCAGAGGGATTAGTTGTTGGGTTAAAGATATTTATAATCGTAGGATCATTTAAGTAGGAAAAGACTTCTAAGATGATTGAGCCCAACTGTTAACAATGCTAATTTTAAGCTAGCACTGCCTGAATATTTACTGAATTACAATATTTAGAATTATAAAAAAGACATAACTAGAGATTGGGGTGATTCTTGACAACATTCACTGCAGTTTGGAAATCATTATGGATGTGATTCTGGGCATCTGACTTCTTGCAACATGGGACAATTCTTCTGCAGTTAGCTGAACCCAAATGTTTGATAAGTCTTTTTGGTTACATGGAGGTCCAAATATCCCCTCATGTAACACTCTGCAAAATAAGGACCTGCTGGTGTTACTGCTACTGATGGGGAAAAGTGACAAATGGAATCCTTGGAACTGTCCTTCTTTTTTTTTACTTTATTTTGTGGGTTGGATGGAGTTAAGATAAAGAACAAGAAAATCAAAGCCAGAGCCATGGAGATGAGATTTATCATCCCTTTGAAGAGAACCTTCCTTTTTCAGGAACTTTTTATAAGGCTGAAGAAAAAAGGAGGAAGAGTAGAGGTGTAGAAGACCTGCTGCTCTACCCTGTGCGAGTAGTTAGTCATGTACAGCCCTTCTCACTGAGAAAATTCAAATAGAATTTGTAGCAAGAAGGCCTTTCCCATGACAACCCATACACTGGTGGGTTTTTGCCAGAATGCTTCATTAATAATGGATCTGCCCAAACTGTGGATTCAAAAACATACATCTATATTCCTTTTAATTTATAAAACAACTTCAAGAACAAGAAGTTTGAGATGACCAAAACTTGGCCAGTTTTCACTGTTAATAAGAAGTTCAGTTTATCTTTTTTTCAACCATAGTACAAAATCAGCCTCATGTTTGGAGAGCTCTTCAGTACAGCTTGCTTTGTTCTAATTTGGTAATGTACAAAAATGTTTCTTTCTTAAGCCAGATTAATGTTGAATGTTTAATGAAGGAATCTGCATAAAATATGTAAGATCTGAATTACCTTGTGGTTTTGATCTTTCTCAAATCATGAAGCCAGTAATATTTTCTGCTCAAATTCGTTTTGTCGCTCAGAGCCACGTGGGAAGAATTTACTTGAGCTATTGACGAATGAATATTTTTGCCACTTTATTTGTATCCTTTTGTAATGCCACTTTTTGATGGTATTCCTTCCTGCTCTTACCTCCAAAGCATGAAAGAAAAAGATATTTTGAGAAATGCTTTTGCTGTCCCCTTGCTGCCCCTGGCAGAGTTAATCCAGCCATCCTGCTGTGCTTATAGAGCTGTTCTTTCCCACCCACGGTGCTTCCTCCTCACAGATTAAGAGTCAAAGTACAGGATGATGCTGGCTCTGCCTGTATGTGCTTGTGATGTGTGATTCTGCTCTGCCATGGTGGCCATTGCCTTTTTTAAGATAAGGACTATCATTGATAGCGTCGTGACAGCATCAAGGATACAAACAAAGCCAGGCTATAAGGGAGAACTAACAACTTTTTTAAAGCCTATCATGTATTTGGAAAGTGTACAAGATTTGGGGTTAAGAATCTGGCAAGCAGTGTCATAATCCAAACTGAATGTAGATTAGTCAAAAGTTCTCTTAATTTATTTAAAGTGGGCTGATCAATCAGACTACCTGAAAGAAATCAGTAAACTGCTTTACCTGGAGTTGAGATGAATTGGTAGCTTTTATGTATGCAGTATCTTCTTCCATTTGGTCTTAAAGAGTGACATTCATGAAGGTGGATAAGAGTGTGAAGCTTGGGGAGGGGGCTGACATTTAATTTAATCATTGTTTAGTGAGCAAAGATTACAAACCAAGATAGTAAAAGAAGTTGAGAAAAATAATTAGATGGAGAATTTTTTTTAATTCATTATTTTTGTTCTAACATTGTATGTCACAACATAATCTATACTGGGTTTATCAGTTATTCAAAGTTTATTCTTCTAGGGAGTGTCCTTGCTGGAAGAAAAGTAATAAAATTGGTCAGATGGCTGTTGCTACAGTGCAGGTAGAGCAATAATTGACACCATGTCATATCTGTTGGTGTTGGTACATATTTCCTGTAAATTAATGAAATTAAGATCTTAATAGTGGCAACATTCCTCGATGGCATAACAAATTGTGCCCAAAATCAAAATTAAAGCTGCCTATTACCAGAATATCACAAAAATGTGTTCTTTCTTCAGTGTGCCAAACACTGTCAACGACAATGGAATGGCTGAGGGGAAGCAGCCACTCTGCAGCAGGGAGAGTCCACACTGGTAACTGTTAAAACAAGATCTGCTGAGTACTCAAATGCATTAGCTTATAGACCATTGTTTCTGTTAAGGCATTTGCTTTATGTCTCTTTGCGGTCTTTTTTAATCCTATCTGCCCTCCTTTTTTGGGTGGTCCCTTGTGAAAAAAAGCTGCAGTTTCCCTGTAGTGGCTTCATCTTGTGTTTGGCTCGTGCTGCTGTAAGCACAAGCACAAGCAGCTGCTGAAAATGAGATTTCCACCCCTTCTTCTTTCCTTCATCTCTGGGTGTACTTTCCAGCCCATTTACTTGTGCCAGTTAGCATTTCTGTGATCAATGAATGCATGAGATGAGGAGCTGGCCATACAGAGAGCTGCTCTCTGCCCACCTCCCAGGTCTGTGTTTGGAGTGGATGGGATCCCAGGAGTGACATCCCTGGGAGGTCACTCTGCTGCAACTGCTCCCACTGCAACCCAGAACCCCTCCTGTTGGACCAAACCCTGGTATTTCTTTCTGCAGATCTTTCTTCTAAGGAAGCAGTTCCACACAGTTTTCATTAGATTTATAGGACAATGCATCTGTATTTTGGCAGTGAATTGGGATGGGTTGTGGCCTCAGCATCATGCTGTCAGTTCACAGTAGAAGAGTACTGACATTACCAGTGCTTGTATCAAAGCCTACAGACACGTTTCAGATTTTTATCATGATGATACTTACAATTTTTCCCCTTAAAAAGTGGGTAAATATTAATGTAAGCAGTAGAGCGATAATGCATTGTCATGTTTGTAACTTTGGGATGTATACTGCTGTAAGGGTTAAGTATATTTTGGATTGCTGTATATCCTGTATGAACCTGCTGGAGCTTATCTAGAGAAGGGCAGCGGATCTGAGGAAGGAACTGGGGCACACGTCTGATGAGGAGTGGCTGAGGGAGCTGGGGATGTTTAGTCTGGAGAAAAGGAGGCTCAGGGGGAACCTTATTGCTCTCTACAACCACCTGACAGGAGGCTGAAACCAGGTGGGGGTCGGCCTCTACTCCCAAGTTACAAGTGACAGGACAAGAGAAAATCATCTCAAGCTGCACCAGGGGAGGTTTAGTTTGGATATTAGGAAAAAATTTCTTCACCAAACCCATAGTCAAGCACTGGCACAGGCTGCCCGGGGAAGTGGTGAAGTCATATTCCTGAAAATATTTAGAAGATGTCTAGATGTGCCACTTAGGGACATAGTCTAGTTTTGGACCTGGCAGTTTTAGTTCTGTGGTTGGACTCAGTGGCCTTAAGGACCTTTCCCAACTTAAATGATTTCCACGATTCTGTGGTTCTGTGATAGCAGAGCTGGAATGAAGCCATAGCCTCTGTGCATAGATCTGGCTTGAACTAGACATTCGTGAGTGGAATTTTAATGTGAATGTTTTATAATACAGAAAAATAGTTTTACTAAACTAAAATAATTATGATGCAAAAGTAATTAGGTCTTCATGCATACATCTGGCAATTGGCAAATATACTGAGAAGCTAAATCTGTTCTGTATAGCATTTCTTAATAACATTAGTTCTGATCCTCAGTCCAGGTTCTTTGCTCCAGTGTTTGGGTTTTCCTTCTGTTGACTATGTTGATAATAGTCTTTCTGCACCCATTGTATATCTAAATAATGCTGATGATTTAAAAGAAAAATCAAAAAAAACAAAGCGGGACTTTCATTAAAGTCTAGTAGTAGAAGATACTTAACACCATCTTAGGTTTTCCACTATTTTTGCTGCAATTTTTATCAGACTATATAATTGCATAATATAGACATAAGCAATTTCCAATCCTAATATATTAATATCTTCATAATTAACTGATACTATTTGCATATTGCAGAGCTTACCTTTTCATTATGGCCTTAGTTATGACTGTGAGCTAGAGTAATCTGCATTTTTACTCCAGGCAGTGAATGGCTGTTTGCTTCTTCTGATATTGTAAAAACACTTACTACTCTGTGATATCAGAAAGTTTTTTTAAAAAGCTATTTACTTAGTAGAAAAATGTCCCATTTTTAAATGGGCTTGAATGTTTGGGTTTTTTTTTTCCTTTTGCTTGGAATTAAGTCTGCAATGAAAATAGATCAAAATCAGGGGAAAAAAAAAGGATCAATTTTAGAGCTATTAAAATGTTTTATAGAGATTTTTATTTTATCTCATATTTCTCATTGCATGAGCTGTATTTCATGCCTGTGTACAGATTAATGTGCTTTGCTGATAATTGCCTGTTAAAAATAGATAAATAAATTATTAGCTCATTATGAAGTGTGTTGTAGTACCAGTAACTTTAATTATAATTTATCTGCTGTGTAAGTAATCCTGCAAAACATCGTGGGATAACATATTGGTGTTGCAATTGCTCTCTTGTAGTGCTATATGATTAACACTGAAGACCTGAAGGAGTAAGTACTCCTGGTCTCTGTGACCACACATTCTTCATATCTCATCTGAACCAGTAACTGAATCTATCATTAGCTCAGCACACACAGGTGAAAATGCAAGTCCTCAATGGAAGGAACTGTCCACTTTCTAGGGCACATTTGAGAATGTGTTCCACTTTTCAAATTGTCTAATACTTTTTCTACTTAATTCCTATGAAAATAGAATGCTTTCCTTTATGTAAAGACCTGCTTAGTGCTTACCATTTTTCACATAAATAATATTTCAGCTTTATCCCTTAGAATAGGTAATCATTATTATAACAATCTTGGTGTTTGTATGTATAATAGATCTTCTGGATTTCTGATTTCTGGGAGTTTGAGACTAATGCGACAAAAATGCACGTATGTAATGTTTATCATTACATCTGAGCCTTTAAAATGATTGAACTGTGACTTATTTTTTAAGAGGTCATGTATTTAACTTTTTAATTTAAAAATTGTTTTTAAAAAGCTGTCCAGCATGTAGCCTAAGACACATCCTCAGGACTCAAAGTGACCAGGCATCAGTTTCAGCCAGGTCTTATTTCACTGCAATTTCCTGGGATTTTTAAAGGAAATATTAAATAAATTTTTTTAATTTTTAAATAAAATTTTTTTCACTGAAATATTAATGTTTGTTGATTACAAGCACAAAACTACTGTTACTGTTTTTATCTTTAGTGGAGCCTAAATAGTACCACTTGTTATTTTCCAGTACCAGGTTAGCCAGTTTGGAAAACACTTTAATGGCAAAAATGGCTTGATTGGCCAAGTCAGGACAAAGTCTGTCCTGAGAACTCCTATAAAAAATAATGAATTCTCACCTCCCTCAGTCTGACCTGGGGTGGCAATGGCAATGGCAAGTTACTTGGAGAAGACTCTTGGCCATTGCTTTCGCAATGCTCTTAAATGGAAATTTGCATCTCAATTATTTGAGTGATAGGGGACCAAACAAACATCAATTCCTCATAATAACATATAGAAATGGGACTTACGAGACAGCCACTGGCCTTTTTGAAGTGCTGTCATCAAGACAACTGACATCTGTTTCCAGGTGGATAATTCGTTCCAGAGGATTGTGACGCATATTTCATACCCTTATGGTATGAAATCAATATAATATGAAATAATATGTCTCTTACAGATGTCTTCCTAGGCATAATAAACATTGCTTCCCCTGAAGTTGTGGACACCAGAGAAGTTGCAGCAAGCCTCTGACCATCAGTGTGCTTTGCTGCTCACTAGCACTGTTCTGATCACTTTTTAATTTTATATTTTGTAGGTGGTTCCTAGTATCCAATTGCTGGTACACATTTAGTCCATACCTCTTGTGCTATTAGGATCCTAATTTTAGTCCATACAAAAGTTTTTCAGATTATTCCAAAAGATGGAGAATTAATGTCTTGAATTTCAGTAATCTTTGTAATATTCTGGAAAAAAATAGAATCATACAGTATTGAATATTATTATTCAATTAGAGAAAACATCAGGCAGAAGAATGTTGCAGAAATAAAGCTCATTTTTAGGTGGAATAATTTGTTAATTCCAGCATTTGCACATACACAGTCATCAGGGAGTTGTTGGGCTACATGTATCTTCTGAAACATCTGTCAACTAAGCCAGAGATCTAAATGCAAAGCATTAAATTAGTTATATTTGTGGATTTCTTACATTTCCTAGTGGAATTTCATTTTGTATGCTAATCATTGCAGAGTACAGAAGTAAAAATAAGATTAAATTTTTGTGCATGTGTCAGTGCTTTGGATGAATGACTTGCCCCATTCTCTTTTAATTGTATTGCAACCTCAAATACATGCAATGGAGTAGTATCATTCTTGTCCCGAGTATCCTGCCTTCAGTGTGGAAAGAAGCATGTCATGTACATGCCTTTTCTTTTTGTCCCCCTTTTGTCCCAGTGATGAAATAACATACTGTGGACAGCCTTGAGCTACTCTGAGCAGTTTGATGACATGTTGTTGCTGATTCCTGCAGCCACACTGCAAAACTCATTTCATTGTTGTATAGTAAGTGGGCTACAATCCATTTGACAAAATGCCTCACTGCATGACATTTAGGTGCACTGTATTGACTGTCCTTATTCAGTGTTATGGTGTTCACTGTAACCTGATTTATAGAAATTATATACCAGGAAAGCTAACTTGTGGGCTGTTTTAAGTGCAAGACTTTCAACATTAACATATTTCTATGGTACTGCTTTAGGCAACTGTTCCATTCCACACTGTTGACCTATATTTGGATATTTGACATTTTTGATAAATACTGTCAAGAATAATCCATCACAGGATGAGTTTCAAGACTTTCAGGATGTTTGTTAAACCTTCATAACTCAAATATAGAAGTGTTTCAGAAAACAGTATTTTATGTTCAGAATCAGGTTTTCCAAGTAAGAAAATTGCTAGGGAGTAATTTCCAGAAAAATACAGCTGTCTTCAGTTAATGGAGTATGTGCTCCAGATGAGTCTGGGATGCAGCTGCCTGTTGCCTGAGGACCATATGTTTCTGTAGGTTGCATCATTAACTCACTCCCATTTACATTTGGGGCAACCACAATTATAATAGAAAAACAAAATGTGGAGTAAACTTAGCAGTGCCTATGGTGTTTAAAGATCAGTATTACTTTCAAATTGAGCACAGTTTTTGAAATAATTTAGTAATTGAGACCTGTCTACTGATCTCTTATGTGTGCAGTCCCTCAAGACTCGTGTTTTTTCTTTCCCACTGTTCAACAGCTCTGAAGTCAAAGAAAATTGTTTTGTGTTTTGATAGAGCTAATAAGGCAGTCATAGCGCTGAGGACCTTGAAACAACCCAAAGAACTTTAGCTTGGCTTAAAAATCTCTGGAAAAATGATCTTGTTGATGAGGAGGCATTATGAAAGAAGCAAGTTCACTGGAGTGCATTACTTGAGTAATGCTTAAAGCAGCTGTGGTTCATTCACGTGTTTCATATAGTTAAATACAGAGATAAACTGTGAACCCTTCTGTTTAACACTCAGTGTAAACTGAATACATAACTAAGTCTCCTGCATGCCTCAGGCATTTCTCTGTGTGCTGCATTATCTCAGCTTCACTCCTGCTTCTCTAGATTTAGACTGAAAGGATAGCACGTGGCAGGGTGGTTTGTGGGACTGCTGCTTGTGTCCGCTGCTGAGCTGCAGGGTCTGCAACACCCCTGTGAGCTGCTTCTCAGAGGAAGGCCTCCATCTGCTTCGTGTCATAGCCCACCACTCTGGAGATGTGAGCAGCAAAGAGGTTATTGATGTTCAACAGTATCAGATAGCACAGAGACATCTAACAGAGGAAATGTGGACGGATGCGCGTGCACGTGGCTGGGCAGGATAATGGATGGGTAGGCATGGATACAGGAACCATGACAGCATGTTGCTGTACCATATTTTGAGATGCTGCATTCAAGAGATGTAGCAGGGGATTGCTGGGGTTTGGGTTTTGTTTGTTCTCATGAATTGTAGCTCTTAGTGCTACTGCTTAAGCTGAGGTAGCTGTTCATTTAAGATATAGCATTTCCAGGTTTTTTTGGGACTATTACTTTTTCTAGGTTGAGTGAGAACTTCCTCTCAACTGAAGGGTGTTGACACACGGTGGTCCTAAATATAGTGGGAAGTACTGTTTTCTGAGAAGGAATGGAGGCAGCTCTGGAGTATGAAACCACATGTACAGTCTGGAGGAGTTATGTAAGGACACTGCTGTTTGCAGAGCAGAGGCTTTGCTGCTACAATTAGTGCTGCTATATACTCTTTACAGCCATTGTAGCCATTAAAGAATATCACTGAAATATGTTCTTTTTCCCACTAATACTTAAAATTTCCAACTCGCTGCTTCTGTTCTCCATCTTTTCCTGAGAGCAGGGGTGGTTTTGTACAAGGCAGGGACACAGAGAAATACAAATGAGGAGTAGTTGCTGTAAATTTGGGGCAACTTTTTGGCAGCATTTTGGGAGTTTGGACAAGCATGAGGTGTGTGAATATCCACTGATGGACCCGTTTCTGTTCAACAGAGATTTTGCATCTGATAAAAAAAGTAATACAACTCCAGGGTAACAGTTTGCCCACCCAGTGTTTCTTACACAAGGATGATTCTATATAATAATACAAACTATGAGATATTTAAAGATTACCTCTGTGTGTGAATCTACACATACCAGTAACCAAGGGCAACCCTCAAAGCACAGCTGAAATGCAAAGGGTGGATTTATTTCATTACCTTGCTAACCATGCCAGGTGACAGAGGGACAGGGTCATGGCTCCATTCTAGCTGGCAGGAGTGGAGGGGAGGGCTCCTGCCTCTTTACAACACAAGTCTTCCCCCAAGTCCATGAGAGTGTGTTATCTCTCCACAGGACTTCCACTTCTCAAAACAGGCAGAGGACAAACAACATTTGGCATAATAAATGGAGCTCTCCCATACCAACAATTTTAGCATTCCCAGCTGCAAGGTCACTTTGAGAAAAACTATTCCCTCCTCCTCTGCCAAATCTTGCAGTTTTAACCCTTTACTAGCAACACTGTGAGAGGCATGGTAGATTTAAAAGTTATAATATTTACTCATCGTACAAATCCGTTTTTCCCTTCTTGCCTCCTCTAAGCATTCACTGGCTGTTTCTCTTTTCCTCATCCATGCCATGAATCACTTTAATACTTTTCACTCATTGTTTGCATGCACCTTTGCATTTCCTTCTTCAGTCTTCTCATCCCTTTCCCTTTTTTTCTTCATGCTCCTCTGCCTTCTCTTAATTTCATTTTTGTTTCCTCTTTACTCATGTTTGAGTCTGGCTTTTTTCAGTTTTCTGCACCTATACATGCTCTAGTTTCTTCCTTCATTTTACAGTGTTTTTCCTCTGATCTCACCCCTCATTTTCTCTGCTGATTGTTTGCCTTGCACAGTTCCCTGTCTGTTCAGCCTGCCTAGAGGACTAACATGTTACGAGCTTTAAAGAGAAAATCACTTCAGTCGGAATTGGATGTTCATGTAATGGATGCCATGTGCTCCTTTAATGATGTATTTTTGATATTATTTCAGGTCTTAAAGATTAGCTTGATTGGCCACCGGAAGCGTGTTCTGGCATCTTTGGGAGACAGGCTTCACGAAGATCCTCCTCAGAAACCACCTCGGTCAATAACCCTCAGGGTGAGTCCCCGTGAAAATTTGTTTGCATTTCTTGACAAGTCAGTAAGGGTTTTAAAACATTCACATGAAAACAATGGCTGCTTTGATGGGGTTCAACTTACTTCCCTTCAGAGTTGTACATTATGGACATCTTAGGCTGACCTGCTGTGTCATCCCTCCCTGTTTGGCCAGCAGAGATATATTGACATTTTTACAGGGTGATCCATGTGACCTGTTTCAGATGTCTGCCTAGGATGAAATAAGTAGAATCTTAGAAGTATCAGGTTATCTTTGCTAAAGAAACTAGCTTGGGACCAGGGATGTAAAAGATGCAAGTTTTCATTTGCCCACAGGATTCCCAGCCCAGCCAATCACTAGTGCAGGAGGATTAGCATTCTCCTTTCATGTTTTTGAATGTTTACACTCACTTTTCAGACATATGCTTTAAGCTTCCTTTAAGGAGAACATCTTGCAAATGTTGAGATAAAAACATCATTAAGGTGTCTCTGTATATCAAAAGTTTTATCATGTTTTTAATTTTCATTTGTACTCCCTCTTTCAGAAACCTTGTTGCAATGTCCCTGGTGTTTTTCCACACTTGACCACATTTAATCTCCTCTCATTACACCATCTTCTTTTGGTTTCTCAAATCCAATGCCTTTGCTTACTTGTGTGCTACTCTTACCAAGTTGTGGTCTGATGGCCACTTCCTACTGTGTTCCCTCCAACAGAGTTCATAGCAATATTTTTATTTTGATATTTTAGGTCACACCTTTCGCATTTAATTGGATCCCATTATTTTCATGGGGTTGCATTTCTGACAAGAATCTTGTTTGAGAACAGGTTTCAAAATGTCAGAGAGTGTCTGTGCTCCCAAGTTAAATTTCTTAGTGTAAAGAGCAATAGCGAAAGACAGAATGAGGACTTAAGTGTATTTAAAATTTCTGTGGCCAGCTTGTTTTCACCCTGCTTATTATCAGATGCCCCATACAGACAATTTAGATCCAACCCCTTAATTCAAGCTATTCCTAATGCCGTATTTTAAAAAGTCTGACAAATCTGTAATGTGCTCTAAGGCACATTCCACAAATGTGTGGATGTTTTTCTTGTATTTTGTTTTTATGTATTTTGTGAATGATTCCTGATGCATGGCAGGTGTTAAAACACTCCAAGGAAAGAGAAATGGATAAAAAGGCAGACTTTTTTGCTGAATGCCTTCAATACTCTGGACTGGATAATTAATTCCTACTCAGCAAGTGGGAAAGTTTCCACGGTCCACATTCTTGGTCAGGACTGTATATTCTGAGTTAATATGGAAGAGAAAACTGGATGTCCTCCATCTGTAGTAAAAATGATAAAAAGTAGTCTGCTGCTGCACAGCTAGAGTTACTGATGCGGGCCAGTGCTAAATGTCATTTATCACCTCTTGGAATTGGAGTCTTCCCAGAGAATCCTAAAGAGGAGAACAAGCATTTGGAATGAAGGTTTTCTTTCCCATCAACTGCTACTATGTAATTTCACACAAAACACAGACAGTGTTTAGTTTGCAGTCTGCAATAATTTGTATCTTGAAAATTTGCTTAAATAAACTGCTACTGCTGTAAGATTGATTTGTATAGAATCACTGAACAGTTTGGATTAGAAAAGACCTTAATGATCATCGAGTTTCAACCTTCTTTGCCATGGGCAGGAGCACTTTCCACTAGACAAGGCTGCTGTACATCAGTAAAAAAGGTAGTTTGTTATTTAAAGTCTAGTTCTAAGTTCCCAAGCTCAAGCTAAGCAATGCTAATGCTTCATCTTTTTTAAGCTTTTAAAATATTTCAAAGTAGAAAATTAAACATTAAAAAGCAAAAATTCCTTAAAATCTTAAAAATATCCACAACGTATGTTATTCCCAGTTGTGTGTTCCTGTGTACTAATGAAACACTATTTTGATTTCAAATATACTGTATTGAAATATATATATGTTTTATATATTATATATAATAGCATTTATATGCACACAGACACTATACATATATACTTTTCTATACACAAAAGTATAGAAATTGCTGGATCTTGGGTTACCTATGTAATCTTCCTTTCCTTCCTTGAATGCATCTTTTCCTTGAGTAATCTTTAATTGCAGGATCAGTTTCCATGTTCTTCCTGGGAGCCCTTCCTCTCCCAGTCAGCACTGGAGACTGGAATTTAAACTGGAGGGCCAACAATTTTGGCAGAAAAGTTAGAGAAGTGTTGCAATAGTAATGATATTTTAACACAAGAAATAGTTCACTGGAGAGAATTCCTGGTTTCAGGTTAGACAAACATCTGTAGAACATGAAGTGTGCCCAGGCAGCCTGGGAAAAGATCTCTTAAGCTCCTTTCCAGCCCTGACCTCTGTGGTTCCAGGTGTACATGAGCAGCAGGTCTGAGAGGGGATGAGGCAGATTTTGAGAGTGAAATATGTGATCAGGCATCCCTGCAGGTCATGTGTGCTTGCATTCACAGCCAGGTAGAAGCACAATATGAATACCTGGTGATTAACAGTAACATGGTATGGAGGCACCTGCAAGGATGTCTGTGCCTGGTCTGCAGGTTTGTTAGAGGAGGTGAAAAGGTGGGCATGGAGAGGGGAAGAGGAATGAAGGAAGAATGGGAGACAGGCTCATGATTAAAGGAATAGCTGTACCTATGAAACTAGAGACTTACACTTGGTTTTGCCACAAAAATCTCAGATAATTCATGGTAAGCTATTTAATTAATTGCTTCCTAAACAGTCGCTAATTGTATGTCACTGACAATCTCCATATTTGACTGGAGTCTTGAGTCTGATTTTTACAAGTGCTGAAGTACACAGTGCTGAAAATTAAATCAACAGATGTGGAATTCAGAACTCAAGCACTTGGGAAATTGAGCAATGGATGTTGTAATTGAGTGACAGGTACTTTCTAACCTTTGGTGTCTGTGTGTCTCTGGTCACCCACACCAAAGCAGTGATCATGAAATGCCAGAAGTCACAGGTGTGGCAAAAATTAATTGATTAACATTTGTAAAGCACTTATGAGCAACATGACTACAACGATGTTAATCATCTTATCTTCAGAGCAGGGTTTAAAAAGGGTTTAGGAGAGAGGTTTGGGGCAAGAATAAAATACTGACTACACGGTACCTAATGATAACATGGTGCTGAGTATATGACAACACGCTGCACAGTTGAGGATCCATCTGTGCTGTGAAGGACAACTTTGAGAAAATAGCATAAAATCGTACAAAGACATACTGTTCCATAATGCAGAGGCACAGTAATTCTTTAATTTCTTGAGTTGGTATTTCTTGTCTGTATTGCTTTGCCAGCAATCTTCCAGTATAGATCTCGGAGTTAATTTCCTCCTCATATGCAGTTTGATAAAATATGAAAAGCTCAATGAGGGCTGGAATCTCTACGTTCATCTGTCACTTTGATACACTGGTGGCCCTGCAACAGTGGGTGAATCCTGATTCAGAGCAGAGAGAGGTTACCCACCTGGCTGGAGCAGCAGGTAGCACTCACTAAAGAGGATCTTGTTTGGTGCCCATGTACTCAAGTTATTTTCAGATCAGAGGTGTGTGCACCATGTTGTTAGGCCCAGGGAGGGTGGGTTTTAGAGGTTATGCCTCACCAAACCTACTGAGCATGTGCAGAATATAGCTTTTCAGGAGTTTTTAACTGGGCCATATGTAGGTGGATTTTTGTGAAGGAGGGAAAAGATTATTCCTAAGAGTAAAATACTCTTTTCTTTCCCCTGGGAAATGTCAAGTACTTGTCTCAGATCGTAGGAAAGCCAGAGATTTTTTTTTTTTTTTTAAGTTAAAATCCCAGGTAATTAAAAATTACTAAAGAGCTATATTTTCCTAACATTTTTCTTGTTGAAAACATGAAAAATACTAATCCATAACTGTGATTTCAAGGAATAATGTCACATAGACTTCTACACTTCAAATATTGACATCAGGCATTACTATGACTTGAACTTTCCTTTCCATTTGGAAATTACAATTCTCTGATTTCTTACACCAGACTTCTTTGTTTTTTAACAGCATGGAGTAAAATACCTTGATGCTTTTCAGACCTGGGCTTGCTTCGATGTAATAAAGTATAAATTGTCTGCTTTAATCCTCCCTTTAAATAAAATGAGCAGGTTTTTTTACCTGGAGCACGTTTTTTGCTTGCTCCACCATCTTCAGGTCCCTTCTTGTTGCTGAGTATTGAAATGGAGCATTGCAGCAGCAGGAGGTGGTTTAGAGAAGGTCTGCACTGAGCAAACCTGCTCCTGGGTACGTTCTGCCCAGTCCATCATGAGAGAGGAGCATTTCCCACTCAGTTGCTGGGAGTGTTTTCCTGCTCACATGGGGCAGTGCTGGTGCAGACAGTGCACTGTAGCTCCCTGCTCCTGCTGTGGAGCTCCAAGAGAACGTGGAACGGTGGATCTGGACACCGGTGTTCGTAGCTGGTTGAACAAGTGATGCCGGTGCATGAGACTGGTGCTTCCAAACGTACCTGCCATGTCTGGCTGTGGGCAGCGTGGTGGCAGCTCCTGGTGAAATGTATATTCTCCTGCTTATTTATTAGGCAGCACTTATGGATCAATTCTGTTTGGTGTTTGCACACTGACTGATACAAGGTTACAGTTCAGTAGAGGTAACAAAAATAGCCAGGTAAAATACGTGTACTCTGATGCTTTCGTGTATTCCAGGAGTTGGTATTTAGCTTGTGTCTGATATCTGGTACTTCAAGTTAAAATGGATGTGCTGCAAAACCTATAAAAATTGCAACAAAATGTCTATACTGTGTAAATGGGCATGCATTTCTTTTTTACAGCAAGAGGTATTGCTAGTGTTGAAATCACTTTCACTGCTCAGAGCAGCTGCTCAGAAGTGGTGAGAATCTATTTCATCTTACAAATAGCTAATCCTAAATAATGGCTTTATTTGGGCCTTGACAAGAAGTAGCTCACTGTTTTATCTCTAGGAGAGAGTATATATTACACAAGAAGGTTTTGGGGAGGAAATGTGCCACTAGTTCATGTAATCATTGAACTTTTTTTCCTTCTACATGGGCTCTGTACTTCAGGTAGCAAATCTCAAAAGTTCATCCACAGTAACCTTTACTGCAGGAATTGTTCCATAATTTTTTTTTAGTGTGGGCAGTTCAAATGCACTTTTAAGTATGTGATTTGAAGTCAGCAATATGCTGTTCTTCTTATGCTGCATTTTTCTTTTTCTGTCCAGGAACCCAGTGGTAACCACACTCCTCCTCAGTTGTCTCCATCACTTAGCCAAAGCACTTTCACTACTGGTGGCTCCCTGGACGTTCCCCACATTATCATGCAGGGCGATGCAAGGAGAAGAAGAAATGAAAACTATTTTGATGATATTCCCCGGTCGAAGCTGGAGAGGCAGATGGCACAGGTAGGACTAAAACCGGTGCTGGTAAAAGGCCGGGCCTTGCTGCTTTTGGTTACAGGACTAATCCTGACCAGAGCAAGGGGTGTATATGAAGGCTGAGTTGCAATGTTTGACAATTTTTCCAAGCTGTCTGTTCCAGCTCTCTGTATTTCAAGTAGTGTAAATTGATTTGTTGGTATGCAATCTCTCCTCAGAGGTAGAGGTTTGAGGACATTTAGATGCATGGAGGCTGAGATGAAGGTGGCTCCTGTGCACCAGAGTGTGCTGTCTTCCCCCAGCACCAACTCTGCCCCTCATTTTTATAATAAGGTGCAGATTCCTGAAATTCTGAGCAACCTAGATAAAAGTAAGCTTGTATCAGGTCACTGCTGGAAACTCAGATGACTTGAAGAGTGATGATTGCTGTATTTATTAATGAGAAGGGTCAGAATTCTGCAAAAATGTGATCTGGGGATATATTTTGATTATTTAAAAATAAGATTTAACTATGCAAAAAATTATTTGAATAGCACTAGACTCAACTGTGTGTTAAATCAAACTGTTAATGAAAGAAAGCTTAAAGTAGCCTCTATGTTTACATTTTTTTCACCCAACCACTGAAAGAGTACTGATAACTTTAAATTTAGCATAAATTAAGTGACACCACAGGACCATAGAACCATGTAGGATGGAAAACATCCTTAAGGTCTTCAACTCCAATCCTTAACTCAGCACTGCCATGTTCATCACTCAGCCATGTCCCAAAGAGCCACACCTACATGTTGTTTGAACAATTCCAGGGATGATGATTGAACCACTGTCTGGACAACTCACTCCAATGCCTGACCACCCGGTTCAGTGAAGAAATTTTTCCTAATATTCAATCTAATGCACATTAAATTATGCATGGACAGTCTGTTGGTGAAAATGCTTTAGGATGAGCTCAACTGGTTTTCAGTGATACCTGTGATGATGAAAGACAGCCAGGTCTTATGCTGCATGCTGGAAACAGGACTTTGATTTGCCATCAGAAGCAGATGGGCAGCCAGGGCAGTTCCTGGAGCAACTCATTCCACGAAGGACCAGGTTGCTGCATGCTTCCCTGCATGAGGCTTCCCAGCAGTGGCTCTGCCTGCCACAACCCAAAATAGAACCTCTGTCCAAAATTCGGCCTCAAAATGGAAACAGCTATGCAAATAACTGTATTATAATGAACAAAAGGCTGCAGTCTGTCAGCTAATTATATGAACAAGAAGTAATTAAATAAAAACAAGCAAAACAAGGTGCTGCCATTACCTGGAAAAACAGAAACAAATTGAATTCCATTTGTTCAGAGGACATTTCTAGAGAAGTGAAATTGCATTTGGTTGGGTGGGGCTGTTGCCTTGCCCTTTTTTAAATCTAATTTTCTGCTATAAAACCTTCTTGCACAGAATTAAGGAGAAAGTTGCTGAGTGAACGAACTTGTTTTCAAACCAAAGTCTGCTGGGCTTTTGTGGCAACAATAAGGTTAAGTTGAAGTCCAGCAAAGAAAAGACAGGTTCTTAACATGAAAATATTTATTGAAGGTCATAAAATTTAGGTGTTTGAGCATAAAATGCACACTTGCTTGTGGCTGAATACACTGGTCTGTCTAATTAGTTCATTTTATCACTTTGTTCACAAATCCCCATACTCACTACCTCTTTTACTCATTAGCAGTGAAGACAAAAAATAAAACAAAACAAAAAAACACCCCTGTGCTAACAATTCTTTCTGACTCCTTTTCACTCCTTTCTTTTACTGATATTCCCAAGAGATATGACAAACTCTAATAAATGACACCTGGAGATTTTCTTTGTGCTGTTGAATACTGCATTTCCAGAAGGACTGATATGTTACATGTCCAAAGACAAAACTGAGCAGTTGTTAATTAGACCACTGCAAACTCCTGTACAACCAATTAAGTGCTTAAGGGTTTTTTTTCTGTTGATGGGGTTTTGTTTGGGTGGGTGGGTGAGTGGATGATTGGTTTTTGGGGCTGTTTTTCTTTTGGTTTGGTTTTTTTTTGGTGGTTTTTAGGGTTTTTTGTTGTTTTTTTTTTTTTCTGTTAGTATTGTGGGTGTGTACCCACTGAATGGATGACTTCAGTGCCTTCTTTCTAATTTTAACCATTGAATATAGCTGTCATCCTTGGAGACTCCAAAGAGGAAAATGGATTCAGATTAAATCCATAAAATTGTGGTTTGTGTTGTTCCCTGAACTCCAATCTGTTTGAAGTCTTTTTCAGCTCTGCCCCCAAATTCTGCATCCCTGATGTATGTAAAATTCCCTTTGACTTTAATGGGAAAGTCAATGACTCCCTCTGGTGATCATTCTCAATAAATTGGATTCACCCCATTAAGAGGCTAATCAGGGATTTCTTCAACCATTCTAGCCCAAAAATAGATTCTTAAATTTATTTTGTGCAATGTGTGGTCTGCCAAAATGAAATATATTTCCTTCCGTCTTTTCCTTGAAAACCTCTTTGAAATTAAAAGTAAAATAATTGTTTCTGCAAAGTAAAGGAGGTCCAACTGATTCTTAGCATAAAACTTCTGCTCTGTGTGTTGTGGGGTTTTGGGGGTTTTTATTGTATCTAGCAACTTTCTCCTTGCAGTTTGCTGGTTCCTTTGGCTTGTGTCAGATCAGCAGCAACTTCTGAACTGACACCAGTCCAGCTTTCCAGCTACAATACTTCTCACATACAGAATGATCTAGAGGGATTATTTGAATTGCTTTGAGAATGTTCTTTTGTCTTAACCCTTTCTTTGCTAGGCTGTTTGCATGCCGCTGTATGAATCTGCATGTTTACTGGATGCTATAGTTCACAAATGTGCATAAAGACATCTTGGATGCTGTGATGTTTTGGGAGTTTTAGGTATGTTCTGGATGATCAGATTAGTGGGTGTTTTTGTGGCCTTGAAGAGAGAAGCCAACATGGTATTGTGAACTTATTTATTGTATTGCTTTCATGAACTTGATTTTATTTTTAAAATGTTAGAATAAAACTATCTTATCCTTAATTTTAAATATAAAATCTGAAGATATTTTGATGAAACTGAATATTTTCATCTTTACTATGGCCTATGTTTTCACTGAACTGTTACAGGGAGTCATCAATCATGTTGATCTTTGCATCAATCAACCTATATTTCTTAAACAATGAGCACAGCAGCTTAAATCTGTTTTCCTTTGATGTGCTAGATGTGTTTAAACAGTTCTCTAAACCATAATCAAATCTGCTTGTAAGTAATACAACTCTTTGTTTCCTGGAGGAAGCACTGATTTAAATTTACTTAATGTGGGTGGTTTTGTCTCAAGGCCAGCATGTACCTTCATTTACAGTTCCCTAGCAGACTATTTGTGACCTAAGGGGAAAATTGTAATATAAACAATGAGTCTAACCAATTTAGATTCCCCAATGGAATAGATTTCGTTATCCAACCCCCCAGTTGATCATCCAGCTCCAAAAGTCTGTGATGTCTGGTTGTAGAAATCATAACTGGCAAAATGGTAATACAGAAGGTTGTGAGATGCTTTGTTTTCCAAAAAAAAGGAGAAAAAAAAAATCTAGGAAGAAATGAGTGGTCTGAGTCATCATTAGCTGTGGATGTTGAATTTTGAGCCTGCAAACTGTAGATTAGTATGATCAAATTAACGTAGTTTAAAATAGCTGAGGTTGTTCTTAAGATTGCCTAAGCCTTTAAAATAAACATTAAATAATGCAGGCAAAGCTTGATTACATTGGAACTAAAATCAATAGGAGTCCCACTGAAGGGCTCTTCATTCACCCCGAAATAGGTGCAGGGAAGAACTTTGGAGGTTGAAAATAGTCATAGGCAAGTTCATTAAAAGACATGTGCTAAAATGTCACCTTTTTAGGATTTGCAATTCTCCAGGTGGGAGAGAAACTTTAGGTACTAGCTGCAAGCATATTCCAGCTGCCAGCCCCGAGGTGGTGGCTTTTTGTTGTGCCAGGCATGTGGTGCTTTTAGCCACACTGGTCCATAAGACCTCTTGCCATGGTGCTCCGAGCTCTGCTCCTGCCCTGAGCCAGGAGTGAGGGCCAAAAACACCCTTCCCGTGGCAGGCATGCAGGGAGGTGGGAAGCACCTCTGCCCGTGGCACTCCTTGCACGAGGAGAGCTGGGGCAGGTGTTCCCTGGGGCTGGGAGGTCGGTCCTGCTGGGGCGCAGTGGCAGGAGCCTCCCTGGGGCTCCGGGGACAGCTCCAGCCTGCGCGTGCCTCCGGCAGGACAAGCCCGTAGTGAGTCCGAGCACCTTTCTAGTGGGATAAACCTCGTCATGGCCCCTACAGGGGCACCCCAGAGAGCTGTCATGGAAGGAAGAGGTCTTTTAAGATCTGAGAGGGTTGAAAAACGTTGAAAAACTTATTCACAAAGACTGACAGGAGAAGTTCTTTCCCAGAGTTGGTGAACTCAGACTTAATTTTGAAAGCCTTTCTGGGTGCTTCAGTCATATGAGCTGAGGACTCTTGCTTTTTAAAATTTTTTTTTTTCTTTTTTTTTTTTCCTAAAATGCAAGATGGCTTAAATGTAAGGTCGTTGTAATGACTGCACAGTGAGCATGAAGTAAATCTGTCCTGATTGTTGGGATTCTGCCTTTTAATGTTATTTTGTAAGATATAATAATTTGTTGCTGGGTTAGGATTGATATGCAGGGGATAATCATTTAAATGATTATCTGACAACAGATTCTTTACCTAAAGAAAATTAGTTATGTCATAAAAACAAAAAACAGAATTAGTAAAGGCAGGTTTATATTAAAATTGTAGAATAACTTTGCTTCTTTTTGAAATAGTACTTTCAACTTAGCAGTGTCTTCCAAATACTTCACAGATACTAATGCATTTGTATTTCCAGTGCACTGTGGGGCTGTAATTTAAAATCATATTTTCCATTTTTCAGCTAGGAAAACTTACATACAGGGATGTTGCAGGTTGAGTAAGATGAGAAAGAAAGTTTGAAGGAGCCTAAAATAGTCATCTTTAGTTTTGTAACTTTAAACCACAGCATGACATTTTTTATTTACTTTTTTCGTGTTTGTTTTCCCATCTGCTCTGCCTTTGAAGGATTTAAATATTACTGTGAATGAGGAAAAATATGCCCAAGAGAATACTGGTGTGTAAAATGAGATTATCTAAGAAGCAGTGAAGAAGGTTTTTTTTATCAATGGTTGAAATTACTCTTAAAATAACAGAATTCTTTACTAGTTGATTTATGAAGCAATAAAAACAAAAATATGGTCATCTAGATTCATTCTCTCGTTACTTCTTAGGCTACTTATTTCATTTTTTTATAAGCATAAAATAGTTTAAATTGTGAGGATAAATAAGCAGCCAGCTAAAAAAAGTCAAATCCAAACAAAATTCTGTAAGGTTTATATTTTAGGTGCATTATATTTTTAATATGGTAAGATGAATGAACTATGATGACCTTCAATTTAACATCAAAAGAAAAATGCTTAACTAAATCTATTGCTGGCAGTTGTATTTGTAATTCACATAGATGCAAGCACCATAGACGGCTGTATCTTGATCTGTAAATTTCAGCTCATTTTCATCCCTAGATTCCATTAGAATTGTGTATTTCATAGAATCTTGGAACCATCACTGAGCTGGGTCATCTAGTTCCAACTCCCTGCTCTGAGCAGGGACACCTCCAACTGGAGCAGGTTTCTCAAAGGCCATCCAACATGGCCTTGAACACTTCCATGGATGGGGTATCCAACATTTCTCTGAGCAATGGACAAGTAAACTGATAAAGACATTATAAGAAGTCTTCTTAATTTCTGCCTGAATAGAGAGAGAGAATTTTTTCAAGAATGTTACAGAAGCTAATATATTAAACTGAATTCATGTGAGGTGGATCATACCTACAAGCTGCTTCAGCAAATGGAATTAAAGAAGCCTCTTCTGTATTCAGTATTAATGATCCAAACTTCAGCCATAAATACCACACCAAGGAAAGGACAAATGTTCTTTATTAATTTGCTGGTTTTTACACTCAGTCTTGTGAACTATAAAGTGTACATTGAAAAGATTTTATGAAAACTGGATTTTAATACCTAACATTTGCATTTTTGATCTGCTGGAAAAAAGCTGTACTTAGAGTTTGGGGTGCTTTTCTGCAAGAGCATTTTTGTTGTTTGGGGGTATTTTTTTGAAGAAAGGTAGGTACCTATAGTCTCATAAACTTAATTAGTGTTTGTCCAGAAGTATGTATCCTCTCTGCAAGGCTAAGAGGCTGGGGTGCACTGGAAGCTGGCAACACCAGCAGAAGGGATATTGTCAATGAGAAGGAGCTCACACCTATCACCTACTTCTTGCCTGCAAGAGAGCCAGTCCAAGGGGCTCCGTTGTTGTCTGGAAATTTTCATGTGAAGTATTTTCAGGAGCAGCAGAAGAAATACACCACTGCAAAGCATGTAATTCTTCTAATAAAAAGTGATCTTTTAAGTTTCTGCTTTTCTAAAAGAAATACAAATTTCAAATTTCTCTCTTCATCTCTGAAGATTTTATTTTTTTAGAAGGAGTATTTGCAGTTATTTCTGTTAGTAAGGCAAGCTCTCCCCAGAGCTTTGAGAACATTCAGGGATGCAGCATCTACTTTTACTAAATACCTGAGGTTTTTTCATATGGGAGAAGGAAATTCAGCAAAGGGCCACTGAGATGGTTGGAAACTGAAGCAATTGCCATCTGAGGAGAGTCTGAACAACCAGGGCTGGCTGGAGAAGATGTAGCTTTGGGTACTAAGACTGAAAGAGGGACTCTGGATGCCACAAGGAACTTTCTCCCCATCTGGACCAGCAAGCAGGGGGACAGGTTGTTCACAGAGTCTGTCCAGTCTCTGTCCTTGAGGTTTTCAAGACCTGACAGGATGAAGCCCTGAGCAATCTGATCTCATCTCAGCTGCTCCTGCCTTCAGCTAGAGCTGGAGTGGAGTTTTCCTGAGCTTCCTTGCAGCATGAATTATCCTGTGATTTATATCCTTATTCTTTTTAAAGACTGCTAAGACTGCTCTATTTAATTTGAAGTGTATTGAAACTTTCAGATCTTTTTTTACCTCCCCCAGCCTAAATCACTTTGCTTCACTTTCTTTGCTATTTTATTTTCTCTGTGTAATCCTACCAAATTTCGTCTGACTGATCTGTAGTTCATCAGACCTGTTTAGAGTTCTTACCCCATTCTGAGAAGTCCCTCACTTCTGGATCCTCCTTAGAGAGCACTGGCACTCCTCCAAGCCACAGCATGAAGCAGGTCCTTGCAGATTGCCTCAAGATGTTCAGTCCATTTGTGCTTAAATACCAATAATCATTCTTGAAACATGCTGCATCAGGAGTCACACAGTGTCCAAGTCTTGCTGTACTTCTCCTTGCTGCTGCTGATTTAATCGGCCAGTTTTCCAACACAGGAAGGAAATTTGATCTGAGATGATTCATACTGAAGGACCTCATTGTGAACATCTTGAATTTTTCTTGGCTTATAGAAAGTGTCTTGGTAGCACATGGCAGGCAGTATTACACTTTTTCTTTGTTATTCTCTATAATGTATCCATAGATATAAATATGCACATGCATACATCTATTCCTGAGTGTTTATTTCAGGTGGCCAGGAGTGATGTCAGAAGGTCATGAGAACCACGGGGTGGTGACTAGATTTTTAAACATTTCTAGTCACTTACTGGTCCCTGCAGTTAGGCTGGCTATAACCTTCTGAACCTTCCTTTTCTCCCATCTTAAATAGTCTTTTAGCCCTTCTTTGGTCCTTTAGTATCTTCTGTGATTTTTCAAGGATAATTACTCCTAATTTAGGTAAATCTTTTAACATCTCCTAACATGCCATTGAGTGAAACTCATTGAGGTGTAATGAATACATCTGGGCTGCCTTCAACCCGGCCCCTGCTGCTCCTCTGTGAGCTGTCCAGGTATTCTTTTCTGCCACTTTCCCCTGCTTAGAGAGCATATGATTTCTGTGATCAGTCTTATAGTTTCTTTCCTTCTTCAGATTATCAGTCATGTTTTCCTAGTCTATAAGGAGGAAGCCTAACATTTTTCCTGGATAATTTTTTTTCACCCTTCCTTTCCTCTCCTGCATGTCAGAGTTGTGTTCCACTGTGACTAGACAGGGAAACCTTTTATGCGTGGGACACCACAAAAAGGATATGATAGCAGAGTCTTGCTGTGACATTACTCGTAAGCATTTATCTTTTGGAAAGTATTAAGATCATGGCATTTTTGATACTAATCAGGCAATAGATGATGCTATTGTTTTGCTCTTCTTCAACATATTACTTAGGAAAATGTTCTTCGTTAAACTCTTTCACAGAACTTCTGTGTCAGTGGTATTGGGTGCCCAAGTGTATTTGTGTTTACTGTGGTGGAAGTTTATGCACAGATTGAATTCTTTAGAGTTTTTTTGAGAGCATATGTTTTGGGAGCTGAAAATTGTGAGTGTTTGAAGCCTAATCTGAATTCTTCCTTCTACTGCCTATTTTTTGGCCTCAGATAATCACTTAACCTTTTTCCTTGCCTTGATTCATTCCTCTACACAATAGGGATATGCAACTTTAGGCACTTCTTCTGGATATTTCATAATTCATTAAAACTTTGAGTACTTTGAAGATATAAACTATGTATATAGTAAATGCTAAATATTTCTACAATAGTGCAAGGAAAAGGTTGATTTCTGAATTTGAACTAATTACCATACATAAAATTAATGTTCCATCTGCACTGAATTTCAGTACCTTAATCATTTAAACATTAATGAAAGCAAAACTGAGGAATGAGTTTTGCACTGCTGCCCTTCTGATTGGGCATTTGTGGAGTTGTGGGAAATTCTCAGTCTCTGCTGGTCTGCTTGATTTAATGTTGATTGTATTTAAAGATGGTTTCACTTAAGCCTAAGTCCTTCAAATATGTAATTCTGGAGGCAAGTCTGTTTGCTGAGGGAAGTTCACTTGAACAGTTCTTGCAGCAGAGACTTGCACCCAAAACTTGTGTGCTTCCATTTGGGAAAAGATGGGCTGGGGAGGGAGGGGCAGGATGAGTACCACTGACATTTGTAAAAGAGGATTAATTCACTGCCCTCTTTTTAAAAGAAGCCTGGGCACTCACTGCTGCAGGGTTACCTGTCCCTGAGTTAGCACCAGGGCAGCTGAAGGACTGAGCTGGCTGAGGACCCATGCCAATCCCTAAAGGCAAGTCCTTGAGAGGGGCAGTAATTATGAGCACACTTTTGTCTCAAGAATATCATGATGCTGAGAACTGGTTGCATGATGTGGCAGCATCATGGCAACCCCTTGCCAGTGCCGGGGAGAAATAAAACATCTGCCAGCATGCAACATCCTGCTGCATCCCCTCCTGCTTTCAATACCTCGGTGTGTACAAATAGCAGTGCCATCGGTTTTCTTTACTGCCTTGATTACCAGATGTTTGGGCATGCTGCACCAGCATGGAAATGCCTTCTCTTTGCTCTTCTGAAAACCAGAGGCACAGTCTTCTGCCATGGATTCCTATTCAGAAATCTTCCCCACCTCAGGCAAACGGATATAGGTATCACAGCAATGGGTATGGCCAGAATATCCAGAAGTCAGTTTTCTTGACATACACTGTAGGAGGTCATTGGTAACCACTAGTGCAATGTCCTAAGGCTGGCACAGCAGTAGAAGCTGCAGCAGTATTTTGCTGCTGGTCTTGCACTGAGACTATGTGTTCATCACATGGAGGAGGACTAGTCTGTAGCAAGTTGGAGGGGATGAGGTAGAAGACTGAAAAAAAGTCAAAGTTTTAATTAGCTAATGCTATCAAAATGTAGAGACCTGCATATCAGGAAAGAAGCTAAGAACTTCAAAAACAAGATGAGGGAGATGGAATTAACCAAATATGTGAAAGTTTTAAGAGTACTGAAGCTGGAGGAAGGGATATGTGCTCATGCATTTCAGATAATGAAGGAAATAAGGGACAATTAATGCCATTAGACAGCCACCAGGCTGTCTGGCAGCACTCTGTAGTCAGTCCAGAGGATGCCAGGCTTCCCTGACAGTATATAGAAGTGGTAACTTGTTCTGTCATCAGCCAGGGTGCAGGCCACAAAAGGTAAGAGCAAGAGTCGTATTTTAAGACTTGCACTTCTTTGATTTGATTTGAGCATTAGTGCAAAATTCCTGCTGCTGCTGACAAAAACCAGCAATGCACATTCTTGATGCTGTTAAGTTACTGATATATTAATTGCTATCTCTTCTGGATGCTGCAGTTGCATTTTTCATGTCTGTTTATTGCCTTTTGTTGCTGGCTGCTGAAGATAGCGTGGGCAGATCCTATGTCTGATGCTTTGTTTCAGTTGCCTGGCTACTGTAAAATGTTATCTTAGCTTTTGCTGAGGTGCCACAGATGCCTTATTGATGATTGTCCAAACAAGGAAATATATAAAAGATGCTGGTGAATGCTGTGCTTGCCTAGTTCTGCTGCTTTTGCTAGAGATGCTACAGTATGATTGCTTTACTACTACAGATTCTCTGTATGATAATGTAGAGGGTAGGCTGAAACCTTTCGTTTATGCACTGGGGTCATGGTCAATACCAAAGGTAATATTATCTATATCTTAGTATGCAAAGAAACTGTTGTTGAAAGGAGATGGTGGGCAGCTGTTTCACTAAATTGCAATGCATTCATTTCTGGTAATTTTTATAAAGAAAATGTATTTTTCCTGTTGATTGTGTTGCCATATTTTTCCCTTCTTTTCTCCCTGTGAATGTCTCCAACAGACAGAGATTTAAGTCTCAAAACTTACTTGGGACATTGACTTCAGACTTCTTCCCTGCCAAAAACTGAAAGTAACCAATATTTCTTCTGCTCTAGGCAGTTTCTATTTATCTCTACATCACGAGCACTTCTGACAAAATTGTTTTCTTGTACTCCTAGTCTGAAAGCTCTTCTAAAGTCTCTGAATAAGCTATGTTTCTTTTCAGTTAGTCCAAAAATATTTTGTCATCAAATAAATAAAATAATTACTTTGTACAACTGTTTTACTTCCTTCTTTACTATTGTTGCAAGCCTTTTCCTAATTACTCTTGCCTTTTGGCAGTTGCAGTGCATTAATATTTACAAGATGAGATACAGTTTTCTGTTTATATTAGCAGTCTTCGGTCTGTGAGATCTGGACCAACCAGAATGCAGGATATCCTTTCTCATCGATTCATCAGGTTCATAATGTAAGATACAGCGATGAATGGCTGTGTTGTCACTCTGGATGTACAGTCTGTTGCCGTGGTGTTATCTCCGGGTGTCGTGTCGCTGAGATGACAGAGCAGTCCGTACCTTGTCAGCCGTGTGCGGGGACCGTGTGTGCAGCATCCGTGTGTCGTGCCTGTGGTTAGCGTGTGTCGGCTCCGTGCTGTGCGAGCGCGCAGGACACCGCCAGCAGCCGTCTCGCCCAAGGGGGAGCTTTGAATTCTGTTCCTCGTGTTTCTGTGGGCTCCCTCTTGCAAAGCGGGAAACCGTGTAAACAGCTGGCTTTGCACAGTTTCGCCCCCGCCGTGTGTCGTGCTGCCCTCTCTGTGTCGGTCCGTAGGCTTTGCCCGGCTGAGGTTGCACAGTGCCTTTGCAGAGGCACTTCGGGCGAGTTGGAGGAAACGCTGATGGTGCCCTGAGATTTTGTCACTTCGGTGGCAGCCGTGGGTGAGAGCAAACCTAGTGGTCCATACTGCAGTGTGGCAAGGACGGCAGCCAGTTGTTCAGCAAAGTATTTGAGAGCAGCTGTAGATTTCTCCTCATTCTGTCATTTCTCCTTGGAACATTTCTGCCAGAGAGGGGTCATTTTGGCCACCGAGCATCAGAAGTATTTTAAATCTGAAGTACACCATGAACCTGTTTCCATTATTCCAAAGCCAAACATTTTAGGAGCTAAAAAAATCGTCTTCCTCTAGGAATTAAAAGACAAGCAAATAATGAGGATTTGACTGGATCTGCAGAACATTTAAATTTTTTACAGGAAAACAATTATAATTTTTTTCAGCCAGAACTGTTGTATCCATGTGTGCTCCAGTTTGTTGTTGTCATGGTGACTAATACATGTTACCATAACCAGGCATGAGGCTTAACAGGTGAAAAGTTATAAGATGTGGTCCTTGTTAAAAATAACTACATTCAAACCACTCAAAACCAGGCCTTCTTGGCTTTTTCTTCCTTTTAGCGCAGAGGCTTTTTAATGTGACATTTTTATAAAAAGACAAGGGAGGTGTTAGATTTTTATAGCAGATTTATTGAGGTTACTTCTTAGCTGCAACTGTCTCTACATCCAGGTGCGTTTAATATGAGTCAAATATACTTCTCAGAGAATGGATGAGATAGGAAAATGTGCGGCAATTGTAGAAAAAATTGTAAAGAAAATAATAGCTGTAGTCTGCTTCTTTAGCTCATTTGACATCAAGCATCCGACCCTTTCTAGAGCACTAAGTGCATTTCTGCCCATTTTTGGGGTTAGGAAACCCTGCAAGAGCACAAGGTATTGGTCTTTAAGGCTATTAAAAGTTGTCATTGCAAAAGGATTGAATCCTTAACAACTCTGACACCTGCCTTGAGACCATTTTCTGATTATAAATTCTTTATCTGCAAGATGTGTAGCAAAAAAAAATCTTCTTTTTCAAGTTGACTGAGGCCAAAGAGAGGAAAGGTTCTAGTTACAGTCATAGGGAGGTTAGAATACTAAACTGCAGGCAGTACAGAAAAAAACATGTGATAAATTGCACAGCTGTCTGATGAGCTGTAAAGTTAGATGAGGAAGAAATTATCTCTTGCCTTTCTACTTCATCAGAGAGATAAATATCTCCATCCGTATATTGTGTCATAAAAAATACATAAGCTTAAATGTTTGATTATTTCTTATAATTGCAAATTAAATATTCAAACCAGAAAATCCTTATCCTATCATATCTATTTTTAAAACTTAAATCAAACATTATAGTTGGTCTTGCACAGCAATTTATTAACATTTCTGTACTGCTTGAGAAGTGTATTAGGTGCTTATGAAGGACCTGAATCTCAATATATCACCCATAAATTGTTCCACATCAACTCCTCAGATTTATGACTAGTAATTAATATTTTTCCACCATGGCTTGAGCCTTGTGGTTTCAAGTCGTCTCCAGGTCAAAGATGGTCCTATTTTGTATTTTACTTAATGTTAGCTGTCATCATCACATCCTAAATCTCAGAATTTCAGTATCTGAATAGAGCCAGTTAGATGAGAATTCCCTTTCCTCTTGGTGAGGTTTTTAGACACAGATTTATGAATGTATTTAGATCTCTAAATCCTGTTTAAAAGTGTTTCTTCCCTAAAAAAAAAAAAAAAAAAAAAAAAAAGAAAAGAAAGGAAATTGCATGGTGAATATGTAATAGGGATTACACTTCTAAACATCTTCATGGATCTGGGCTTTGGAGACCACCTTGTTACAGCTCAGTCTAGATAGGTTGTGAATACTAACAGTAGTACTGTTTAAAAGTCTAAGGAGTTTGGTAAGAAACTTTTGCTGAATATTAAAAAACACCAGTGATACAACTGTAAAATAAAATTTTGACTATGTATAATATCTTGTCCATTCATCATAATAACCTATATCTATTTGTTTAATTTTATGCACTTTTCTTAGTAGCTGCTCTTTCTACAAGACACATGGAAGTACATAAATGGTCTCCAGAGGCAGTAGTCTGTCAGGAACAGCAGAAATCTTGTATGTCTGCATTCCCCTAACCTCAGCTCTATTGCATGTGTAGAACATCCTAGAGATATATATAGAAATCTTGGCAATTCTGTTTTGTCTAATTTAAAAGGAGTAGGTAGTAAGATGATTTTATTTATAGAGCATTCAATGGATACAAGCATGGTCTCCACACAGTCCCACTCTTAAGTGTCTCATACACAAGTTTTATTAGCCTGGTTGAAGCTTATTTCTCATTTCTTTATCAAACTGAGCCAAAACAAGAGTTAATCATTGTTCCCCTTTTCCTGCCCTTTATTTACAGACAGTAATGCCGTTCTCTATGCTTTTCATACTTAATGTGCAAAAGGGAAACAAACTGTAAAATTATGTACTCACTTTACTCCTTATGAACCCTGCTTAATTTGCCAGTGCTATCCCTTTCCTGCATGTGAGGAAAGCCACCTGCTGAGCAGTGCAACAGAAGGGTTTGGAGCACTACCCCTGGTCACTTGTTCAGTAGGAGTTCTGTTCCTGCCTCATGGCCATCCCTTGATAGAGAAATGGGTGGTCAAAAGATGTACTTTTGTAGCTTTTTTATCCTGAATTTACTCCCTGTCCACACAGGAACCTTTTGCTAAATGGCCAGGATGTGCCTCCTGAGCTCTGCTTCCTTACACAGAGCATGCAGGAGTGTGTCTTTATTAGGGAGGAAAATAAGAACTAAATCAAGTGGTCTGTTAGCTGTGGCCTTGGACAGTTCATAAGAGACAGCTGAGCACACTGTGAGAATTTGTGATAGGTGCAATCCATCTTCTCTTGTTGTGAAAGACAGATTCAGCTAATAAGGATGCAGATCCTCACCCCTTGTAATATGCTGGAAATCTTATTTTATGAGAAGAGCTGCCTCGTAAAGAAATCAGATTCCCCCTTCAGATTAAATAAGATAGAAAGTTTTTATGCATTAGCAGCCAGAAGGATTCACTTTTGTGGATACAAACTGCCAAAAATTGGAGTAATTTCTCCTGCTGCTTTCCTTTCAAAATCTGATGCTGAAGTCATATCCATGGCATATAGGCAACTTAACTAGGCAAAACAGAAATTACAGTACTGTGTAATTGGTAGAATTGCTAATGGTGCCACCAGTAACTAACTAGGTTCGATTTGTTTTATGATGTTCTCTTGCTTGAAGTTGTCATATTGGCAGGGTAATGTTGATGTTTCCAGATTTATCTCTTGCTTTTCATTGCAGAGCTGTGCAAACGCGTGTCATTTTGTTATTTTGTGACACATGAAAATGATGTACTTGTTCTGTTTACTCTGTCCTGACTTAATTAGTAAGATGTGATAGATTGCAAGACTTTGAATGTCTTTGATAAGATTTTTTTTTCATGTGTTTTTGATGCTTAATTTATTTTTGCTATAAAAGTCTAAACTTCTAGCCATGTTCTGTGTGAAATGCTGATAACAATTCCTTGTTAGTTTCAACATATATTTTAACAATATGACATACATAGAAAATACACAGAGATAAGTAAGGTAAAGAAAGAAGTAACGTAATCCAAACTAAAATAATCATATAGGAAAGGGTAAAATAGGTTGAGAGAGAATGGGCAGGAGAAGAAGGAGGATCAGGAAAGACAAGTGTAATTGCAAAAAGACAGAGTTGCAAGAAGAGCGGATTTGAGAGGCAGTCCAGACCAGAGAGGATAGGAGAGAAGTCAGAGTGATGGCAGAGGGAAGAGGGCTTAGGAAGAGGAGAAATCCATGTGTGGGTAATTTGCAGCATGGATCTGCAAGGTAGAAGGAGCCCCTAAGGAGAGGTCAGCTCAGGTCCTATGGAGCCATGACCAAATGGCAAGTGAGACCCAGACCAGCACTGCCAGGCTGGGGACATTCCTGCACTGATGCCTACACTGGCTCTTTTGGAGGGAAGTGTGCTGCAGAGGGATTTGGCAGCAAACTGCACTCCTACCTATGTTCTCTGAGAGCTTTGAGGAAAGAAGGGAGATGACAGCTCAGAAAGGCAATCTCCTGTATCAATGAGAATGATGAATGTGGAAGGGCAATGTGAGTACCTCCACAGTGAGGCATCAAGAGAAGGTGATCAAAGTAAATATTCGTAAAGAGATTAAAGAATGCCTCATGTGTTTGAAGAATGTATAATAAGTCTTCAGATCAAAGCAAAGTCTCTGTTATTTAGCCATTTAAGAAAGTTAGTTATTGATTATATGTGCCGGATAATGGAAGGTGTATTAACTGTGCAGAAATCTTGTAAAACACACATCAGAATTTGTGAAAGTCATTTTTGTGCTTCTAATTATTTTTTTCAAGTGCTCTCATCCTATTATATGTATTGTAAACACTTATTTTTAAGGAATGTTTCCGGTGTCTAATGATTTTATTCTCAAAGCAGAGATTTAATTAAAGCCTCATTAAACACTACAGTAGATGACATTGAATTATAATTTAAATAATGAAAAATGTAGGAGTTGTGTTCCCTTATTTTAGTAATATGGCTCTATGTGTAGAAAATAAATACTTGTTAATTGAGCACAACAGTGGAGGGCTACTTTATAGTGAATTTTCCTGCACATACTCTTATATCTTGAACAACTGTGATTTTCAGACAGGAGACTGGGGAGAGCCTTCAATTACCTTGCGACCTCCAAATGAAGCCACAGCATCAACGCCTGTACAATATTGGCAACATCATCCAGAGAAACTCATCTTCCAGTCATGCGATTATAAAGCATTTGTAAGTGTTGATAAATATGGTGGTTTGATTTGGGGTAGATATATTAAACTTGGATTTTGATAGGCTGTTGTGTTTTAATTTCATTTATAATATTTTTTCATTCACTTTTAGAGAGACAGTTCACTACTTCTGAAATGCTGTAATTGTAATAAATGAGAAACAAGGATGCACAGTACTTTTTTGTTATGAATTGTGTGATACACTGCAGTCCATGTGGCATTAGTGTTAGAAAAAGAGTAAGTAGCTAAGTGTTGTTGAAGTGACAGTGAAAGCAAATGCCCATAGTTTTCATCTCTTACAAAATAGTAGTTATGAAAGAATAACAAAACATAATATGGGATCCTCATACCTACCTTAATGCTGTGTGCACAGCACTTAAAGTAAGTGTTGCCTCACCTGAACTTTATACAAGTGTTTTGGGAAAAGGAAATGGAGAAAAAGGAGGTGAAGGTCCCAAGTGTTTTCCATCTATGGAACAAGGGCACATTCAGACCTCTCCCAGCCTGATGGCTGCTTGAAGTACCCATAGCGTCAGATCCATCAGGGCAGGCCATACTTATTTTTACCTCCATGTGGCTTCAGGCAGTTACCACTTCCCATCCCTGGAGAAATGAATCTTCCCTCTACAGCTAAGCAGAATTAGTCTTCTCTGGCTGTTATAAATGTTTGTGGAGGAGAGAAAGGTCTCCCACAGTACAGAAAGTCATTGGAAGGCTTTATTTTTTTTTAATGAAAAACAGTTTTCTGAAATTATGAGTTCCCTGTCAACAGGGGTGGGGGAACTGGAGCTTCTGGGGAGCTTCAGCCCACCTTTTTAAATGCTCGCATTTCCCCTTCTGACTAAGGTGTAAAGCATTGTTGAAGCTGCTGAAGGTGCCTGCCAGCCCACTGTGTATCCTCTCTGGAGGTGGCCACCTTATGGCTGGCTTATGTACAAAGGAAAGGGGCTCAGTAGTTGCAGCGACTTTAGGATGATAGCTGGGGATTAACTGCTGGTCCAGGACGTGGGGTTGAGATCCTCTTCACTTGAAGGGCCTTGGATCTTTGGTGCTTTTTAGGATAATGCTCTGTTTGTTAAATTCTGCTGCATTTTGGGGAACAGTTGGAGGTTGCTGAGACAGAGCCTGGCTTCCACTGAGGAGGGGCAGAAGGAGTGTTACAGACTTGTCTTTCTGGAGCACATCTGTATCTTCCATCAGACCCTCATGGGGTTAAAAATTGCCATGCATGCAGTGATCATCCCTGGACAGTAACTAGAACTTCTGCCTTCCTCAGCAAGATGGTCAAGGACCATCTCACTGCTCTCAGCCTTGCTCTCCTGCTGTTCAAAACCTCCTTGCTCACTTCAGATTGAAAAGGAAGGTTAGCAACTTCTAGTTCTTGAAATATTTTTTGTAGTTCTCAGTGAAGTGAACATGTTCATCTCAAGTGCCTTTTCTCTTTTTACATAATCCAGCAGGAAATTCATAATCTAATGTAAACTTTCTAGTAGATTCAAAGATGGATCATTAAAGAAATGAAATTGGAATAACCAGGAATATCCAAGTTAGTGGTGATTGAGGAAAGACCTTCCTTTCCTAAGGACCATGTGTCATCCCTTTGTTTCAGTTCCTTGAGCTGTATTGACCTCAGCTTTATAGAGTAAAACCCGGGCTTGTAAGTTATAATTGGGGTAGCTTTTACTCTATGCCACATCAATCAGTTAAACTGTTGGATGTGTATTGCTCCCACATGCCCTGGGTGTTTGAGAAGGACTGTTTCCAAAAGCACAGAAAGTCAAAAGGAAGCAAAATTTCTTCCAAGTGTTTCAGATTTTTCTGACAACTAAATTGGATGGTACTGCTGTGATTTGTGTGTCTATTCCACAGTCCACCTTGGGAAGCATTTCTGAATGCCTTCAGCTGAGGCTTTTTGCTGCTGTGCAGATGGGACAGGTGCTCTCCTTCTCTTTCTTCCGTTTCTGCAGTAAGCAAAAAGCACTGCTTTTTTACTGTGGTGCCTGACCAACTAGTAGCTTTCAAGGAAAAAACAATTTATTTTACTGTAGTCTATAAAAAAATTAGAGAAATAAAACCAAACAACCCCCAAAGCAAAACAAAAAACACTCAACCATTCATCCAAACAACTAAAAAACTGAAGACATTAATTGCAACCTGCCCAGAGAAGGCTAAGGATTCCAAACGTGTCAAGACAGCAGGATTCGGAGAAAAATACAGTTAGGTTCAATATGGTTTTGTTTACTCTTCTAATTTCAGAGCTTGCTCTAAATATGTTGTTTTTCTTCAAGGGCAACATCAAACTGTCCCATCAAATTAATGCCCAAAGCCCTATTCACATCACTAGCAAGCCCCCAGCTGGACTCACAGCTGCTCAGTCTATGAATCTTTCACATCTGCAGTCCTCTAGGAATGCCCTTCATTCATTCCTTTATGCTTGTGCTTATCTGCTAGTCTTGATGTTGCTCACTGGCCCATTTATAATGCCCTATAAAATGTTTCTTGCTAATTGCTGTGTTGGCTCCTGTCTACATGGAAATATTTATGCATTTTCTTGCAGGTCAGGAACTCCTGCTGTACACAGTGTAAACTGAAGGCTTTAAAAAAAAAATCTCAGTTTAGGTCAGGAGACTAGACAACTGAACCAGTACACTCTGTGTTCAGTTCCAGCTTGCATTCATCTGTAACTGAAGTTCTTTTTGATACATTTTTGTCAAAGCTGAAGCTGGTTCACCATCTGGTTAGGACAGCTTAGGCTGTTTCCAAGAGGAGACATTCTGGTAGAGTGAGACAGGTCAGCAGTGGTGGGTTGCAGCATCCTCTGGAAAGTGCTCTCCACAGCGCTTTCTCTCCTCCTGCAGCCTACTTACTATATTTTCACAGTGGCATGACTTATCTTCAGCTCCCATGTTTCTCCCTTAGAACCAGAGACTTAGGAGAAGCCATGGCCTTGTGAAAATACAGAGATTAGGTGCAGGTGAAAGGGGCCTTGCTGTGCTCTCTGCTCAGTTGAGCCGGAATTGCATGTGACATCATGCAGAAATTCAGAAAGGTCCCGTTTGCACAGAGTTCTAGGAGCACATGCACACCCACAGGTGTGCACGCCTGCAGCATCTACAGGAGAAGTGCAGAGCGTGCTGTGGCTCTGGTTCAGCCCAGGTAGCCATAACAAGAGCCCTCACTGCTAGGTGGGAATGGCAGGGATGATGCAGCCTGCTCCATCCCTGGAGGAGCAGCACCATTCAACCATGGTGCAGGGGGGTACTGAGACCTCAGGGGAGCAGAGGCTGCTGTCAGGGTGCAGGAGAGCTCAAACTGTGTGTGCCAAGTGACACAGTGAGGGAGAGGGGCTGTGTCGCTGAGGCACTGCCTGCCTTGTTACCCCTGGAGATGAGCAGGCTCCTCTGAGTGATTCTCATGGTGCTTTCCAGTGAGCTGAGCCAGGAGACAGCACCCTGCTGCTTCCTCTCACACAGCCTCCTCCAGATCACTAAGGGCTTCAAAATAATAGTTCAGGGTCAGCCTTTCCTTAGGAAGAAATAATGGTTTATGCTAGTTTTAGTACAGATTTATTGTCTATCTTTGCTGACATCGGGCTCTATTTGCACGTAAATTAGTTACAGATTGAGAACACTGAGGTTAAGATCACTGCTGGCCTTCTCATCCACGTGATTGCACACATAACAATAGGAGTTTGGCAGATGGCAGCTAAAAAAAGCAAATTCTCCATTTCATAATCAATTTTTTTTAAGATGGAAGCTGTAGTATTTGTTCGTTGTTTCAGTAACTAAAATGATAAGCTAGAAGACTTTCAGATACTGCTTCAAAGAACTCCAGCTGATTCAATACACTTGTTGCTGTGCATTCTTGTTTCATGGGTTGATTAACACGTTAGTTTAAATGATTTAAAAGAACTGCAGAGTGAAAAAGATCTAAAGCAATATCTTAAGAAATTGATTGCTACCACTAGGTTTTTTAAAACATGTTTTGTGCATTTCTGCAGATGTCTGTCAGTTCTGGAATTTCAGTTAATCTAAGTTCAATGTATGTTTGTTCTAGTATTTAGGTTCTATGCTGGTAAAGGAGTTAAGAGGCACTGAGTCAACACAGGATGCATGTGCAAAGATGAGGGTAAGTTTGTAAACCTACTCCTTTCTCTATTGTAATAGTATTAAATAACTATAATTGCTTGTACTGTACCCTTTTTGCTTTTGTAATGTACTGTTACCCATTTCCTTTCCTTGCTTTTACATTGATATTCAATAGGAAATCTATTCCGTCTTATGTCTTAATTTGAAGTAATACAAAAATTTAAAGATAAATTTTTATTTTGCATGTTGTATCTAACAAAAAACCCCAAATGTTTGTATTATGTTTCCCATGAATCTTTGAGTATGTTTCAAAGTACTTCCACACAATATAAGCATGTGCATAGCCAATTGTTTTATAAACAGAATTTACAGTTTTTATATTATAATCTAGATTGAATTTTCAATGTTAAATATGTAGTAGTAAATATATAACATGTTATCAAACACATTGCTTTTTATGTATGGTCTAATCCAGCAGTCACATAATCCGATGGATAATTTTACTCACATGAGTACTTCCTTTAATTATGAGTTACTTACATGTTTTTTGATTAAAGGGTGGAATGGGGTCTAACTCAGCAGCTAGGTTTCCTTCACACTGTTAAGAATATGTTTTCTTGTGGCTCTTTAGCCTGATACTGGTTTGTAGAAAATTACAGTAGTGTATCTCCAAGAAACATTGCTGCTGGAAACACAAAACAAGCCATAGCTTGATTTATTCCCAGCTGTAGTTGTAATAAGAACACACCTGTTCACAGCCATGATGAACATATAATGGGCTGGCATGATTAATTAATGAAGAAAGTAATTGTTTGCTAATCTACCAAACATGTACAATTACCTAGATGAATGAGCAAAATCTTTTCTTCTGTGTATCATATGTCTCTTATGCAAGATGTCTCTGAGCACAAGAGATGGCATTCAGATCAGAAAGCTGGAAGATGTGTAAAATTCATGCAATCAGACAACCATTTCCTGCTGGTTACATGTGTGCAGCACACAGACTTCCATGCAAACTGTTTTTAGCTAAGGGCTGGCAGTAGTTCACAATTACTAGATTTCCTGAAGATCTGAGGCTTTTCAGCTAATTACATGCTTATCATTCCTTACCTGGGCTTAAACTCCTCTGAAAAAAACCCAAAAAATTTGACACAGAGAGAAGATCTACAGTCACATACACGTGTTCTGGGGATTTAATTGAGGCATACCATCTTCCAATCCAGTTTTGAAACTGTCAGTCTTAGCAGTTCAATTCCTTAGGCATATGCCTGTGGAGAAATTAGGGCAGAATTTGGCACTGTAGTAGCATATGACAACTTCAGTAAGTTTTCTGACTGAACTAGAAGGCTTAACATCAAAAAAGGCACTCTAAATAATTTATAGGCATTTTAATATATATTTCTATAAGTAATAATGTTAGCCAATTAAAATTATACAACTGAAAAAAATGAAGTGTTTGAAAACATATGTAATTTAAAATACACATTTCCTATATAAAATAAATAATGCAGTTGTGCTAGTTTTCTATAGTGCCATACAGGACACTTACATAATACAGTGGTGGGGTTTATGTACATTTCTTTTTTACGTTCTCTTTTGAAACAATTGTTCTGTGAGAGTGTTTATTTTGTGGTTTGAGGGTTTTTTCATTGCAAAGATAATTGAATAAAACAGTTTTTTATCAGGATTTCATCTATTCTATGTAGTCCTTTTAATCATGTTCCTATTCAAGTCAAAAGCAAAAACCTTTGACTTAATGGGAACATATTTTAGCCTGTTTCCCAGTGAGAAAAATGTATATTTTTTCCAAAACTTTCTGCTTCTGGATGTCTCCTGAAGGTTGCTGTCGGCAAATTGGGAGTCCAGGTTGTCCAAAGTCATCCTGAAATTTTGTTGTGATGTTCATTATTGTATTTAAGTAACCTTGGGTTATCATTGAAAAGCTATTTTCTGTTATAGTCACGTTACTTTAAATGTATTGAAAGGTACATTTCACTTACAAGAAAAAGGAGTGAAAAGGTAGATATGTTATTTGTCTGGCTCTCAGGTGCTGAATTCTTTACACTTGTCCAGTGTCTCCAGAGTCAGCAAGACCTTTACATAGGGTTTACTATGAACAATATTTTTTATTCTAGTATTTTATTTGTTATTCCACGCACATGTTGCAAAACTATAGCCTGCTGCAATCTGGAACGTGTTGGGTTTGTTGGGCAGTATGTCACATATAAACTTGTACCAGGTGGAGGTCACTCCCCACAATTTTTTTAATCTTTCTGGACTCAGCCACATAATGGTTTTATGGAGAATGTATGCAAATTAGGTACCTAATTTTTCTATCAATGTGGCTTTTGATTCTCCATTTTTTACCTAATGCTGCTCTCAAAAGTGTTGACATTCACTGGATGTCTTGCAGTCAGCAGGTGCACAAGGATGAAAGAAGTGTATCAGTGAAAAAAAATCTTGATCTTCCTTAATCATTTATGAATACAGAGAAACGACAAAAATGACATGTTTGCTGACTGCAGATCCCTCACTGTTAGTTGTAGATGCTCCTAGGGCTTTCAATTATTGCAATTGATGGGTTTAGTTCTCAAGGGAAGTGTCATGTGGCTATCCCTTATGTCTCTCCACAGAGGCTTACAGCAGCGTCCTTCTTATAGCTTAAAAGTGAAAGGAGATCCTAAATCTTCTATAATGTAAAAAAAAACCCACCAAGCATAAGAAGAAACAAAAGAACAACAAAAAAAAAAACCAAAAAAACACCAAAACCAAAAACTGAGAACCTTTACCCCTTTACCTTGATAACTCTTCTTGGAAATCCACTGTGCCTCAACACTGGGGTCAAGGTTATACATGGGTTTTTTCCCCATCCAAACTTCAGATTCTTTCAACCACAGAAAATTATGGATATTTATCAAGAACTTCACTTTTCTATTCATATATTTGCTCTCCTTTGTATTTTACAGTTTCTTATTTGTTTCCAGCTATTTTCTCTCACAAATTCCCTCTCTAGTGGACAGCACTGTCTCCTTATCTCCATTCCCACCTGCTGTAAACTGACCTTTCTTACTTGGAGATTAAATCTTGCTGTCCTGGCCAGAACAGATTTATTAATTATATTGGAGAGATGCCTTCAAGAAGTTAAGAGTTCATCTTTTTCAGTGTGAAGTGGGAAATAGCACAAGTTGCATTTTCAATCAGATTGCTGCAATTTATCATAGGAACATGAAGGGAGAATAAGATGTGTTTGCATCAAAATAAAGGCAAGAGTTAAATTTAAATTTGATCTAGAAAGAGACTCTCTACAGAAGACTTCATTTGGCATTTACACATTGGAATTTCTTGACCACATGGGAAGGGGATTGTTTTATACTTACTGGTATGAGCACAGCCAGAAGGTAGACCCTTTCTTTGCAGCTGTGTTAAATCACTGATGTTGCATATACCAACTGAGCAGTCTAAACCAGTCAAATATTTACTGCAGCAGAAGGGAACTTAAATTTGGTTCTTGGATCCTGCCGCCTTCTTATTATTTTTTCTTTCTTAAATATTTTCTTGTTAGGAATAGGTTCTTAAATTTCAGGTCAAAGTTCTGAGGAACCAGCTGTTCACAAAGCAGGTGAAATATCTTGCTGACTTAAGACCAAAATGTCAAAGTTGGAGTTGCTATAAAATCTGATTCTCTTATCTCTGGAGAGGAAGGTGAAGCAGAGTTGACTCACTGAAAACAGGCAGCATGTGGGGCCTTTCTTCCTCCTTTCATTTCTTATGTAAAGAAGGAACTGAATTTAGATGGCAATCTCCTTGTTTCTACTAAACCTTTTCTTACTTCTCAATCTTTGTTTCATTTTTCCTCCAAAAGTAGAAGTCTACATATGCCTTCTGGTGAAACTCCCTGGGCAAATACCATGTCAGCATCAAAGACTATTTTGGGATTTAGATTCTTCAGTCTCTGCTCTTTTGAGACCTGCAGCTCTGTCTCTCTTGTGTGGCTCCTGCTTTCAGAGGGTCTGCAGTGGAACAAGCACATGGATATTACTCAAAAGGAAAAAATTAGTAGTGGTAGGAGGTCTTATAGGCATTCAGTTTCCATGCACATCCACATCATGCTGTACCATGTGTTCAGAGAATTGTACATCCTTGAATTCTGGCTGAAAGGAATCTAAGGCAGGAGGAATGCATAGGAATGTTTAGAGATACTGAAAAAGAAAAAAACAGTCTCACTCTCAACTAGCTGCATTACAGGTGCACCCCAAGTGCAACATTCATATTAATGATGTAGGTTGGAGGCATCCACTTATTGTAGAGCAGTAAAAAGTTTTGTACCACGAGGATTGCAGATTTAGTTTTATTCCAAGAAGTGTTAAATTATGTCAGTAATGCATTTTTAAACTTTTTGGACTGAGAGAAGTTAGTATTTGTTAAAAGGCAGATTGTATAATTGTATGTAAAAATTTGTTAAAAGGCAAAGTGGCTTCAAAACTAACTGGTCATATGTGGACTTAGACTTTTTATTTCAATTTCATCTCATGCATGACCTTGTCAAAGTGATTCATTCAAGCTGCTCTTCCCCAGCTGGTCAAGGAAGGTGATTGTCCCACTTTACTCTGTGCTGATGCAGTCTCACCTTGAATCCCGTGTGAAGTTTTGGGCACCACACTACAAGAAGAAAATAAAGCTGTTAGAGAGCGTCCCAAGGAGGGCCATGAGAATGTTGAAGGGCCTTGAGGGGAAGCCTTATGAGGAGCAGCTGAGGATACTTGATCTGTTCAGCCTGGGGAAGAGGAAACTGAAGGCAGCTCCTGCATGCCACTCTGCAACTTCCTCATGATGGGAAGAGGAGGTGCAGACACTGATCTCTTCTCTGTGTGACAGGACCCCAGGAAATGGCCTGAAGCTGTGTCAGGGGAGGCTTAGGTTGGGTATTAGAAATAAGTTCTTCACACAGAGGGTGTTTGAGCTCTGGAACAGCTCCCCAGGGAAGCGGTCACAGCACCAGCTTGGCAGAGCTCAAAAAGCATTTGGGCCATGCTCTTGAGCCCAGGGTGTAACTTTTAGGGGTGGCCCTCTGTAGGGCCAGGAGTTTAATTCAGTTATTCTTCTGGTTCCCTTCCAACTGAGATTTCACCAATTCTCTGAACTATTTAACAAAGTTTCATAAGCCTCAGATAAGTAGCAGACTTAGGGGTATGGTAGTAGGTGGTAGCAACACATGTTTTAAAATTTTCAGTCTGGTGCCATTTAGAATTACTAGTTGCTACCAGTTTGGGAAAAAGTTCAGATTCTTATAATGAAGTGGATTCCAATACATAATTGAATAGGAGACTTGCCAGCTACTGTGTTCATATTATTAAAAATCAATATAGGACGGAAGATTCATTTGCAAAAGCAGAAAGCCAAGATGAAGACTTAAGATTTTACAGGCTCATAAACTTTTTGTTGGAATTTATTTCTGTATGGTGTTGTTGGTGACTTGTCATAGCTAAATAATGTTTCTGTACTGTGTATTTGCAATATCAAATATAATTACATATAAACCTTAAAAGTTAATCTGTTTTCATTTTGGCCACTGTATGAAAGCTGTGTAATCTAGTTATAAATGCATGTATAAGTACCCTGAAGTGGTCAACCTGGCAAAGTAGAAGTACCAGAGTATCCTCATTCCTCTTGGCAGGAAATAAATAAATGAGATGAAAGATTTTTCATGTTACACTATGTGCTACAGTACATCAAGGACTTACTTGGACGCCATTCTAAGTGTATTTCTGAATTTCTTGTTCAGCTGCTTTGTGTGGTTATGTACTCAGAGATGCCATTATTTGTTTGTACACTGCAGGAGCATTCAAAGGTTGAATTAGTGCTCTCAGTTCTGCACAGAATAAGGTATTGAGGTGCAATCCTGTCTTGAAAAAGTTAAAGGCCCTTTAGGGTTGCAGGTTTTGTATTTGCTTTTTAAAAATAAACCACTAGTTTATATTACTTTATTAAGTCCTCTGCTTCTTAAGCCATTGTTAATTACCTTGATTTGTTAGGCATGCTGGCAGGGTGGATCTCAAATTTGGATTGATAGCTGGATTTTATTTTATATTCTAAATAAATGTCTAGCAGTTCTAGACAGCCTTTAACTCAAAATCAATATGCAGGTGGAAATGCTTTACCTACTTAAGACAATTTGTAGTACTACTATAATATGAAAATAAGTTTAGGCTCTGGATATGGGAGTGATTTTTTTTTTTTTTTCAGTGAAACTTAAGAAAATCCATGAACAAGATGAGAAGCAAGATTGCATTCCCTCTCTTGCTCTCTCTGGCACTACTGCTTTTGCATCTCCTTGTGACCCATTTCAAAAGGAAAAATTGGGACCAGCACTGTCCGAGCCTAGGCAGGGTTTTGGCACTGTCCTACATAATGGCAGCAGTGGGTTCAGATGCAAACTCAGAACAGTCTTAAGTTCAGACCTTTACTGTTAAAAAGCAGTCACTGTAGTGACCAGGTAGTTATGCAGAAGGTACCTTCTACCTTCTTCCACTCAGCTGATCTGCACTGTGGGTGCTGAGGGGATGAAGCAACTTTGTTCCAGCAGCTGCATCAAAATATAGACAAGACTGATACTCCAGATATCCAGTATTTCCTGAAGAGAAAGATGTTCTGTGTCTTTTAAGGAATCTGGGGAAACTGCACATGTATCAAATTAGATTTAGGATGGTGACACTTTCTTCTATCTTCCTGTGAATGCACACAAGCCTGTTTTATGGTTCTTGAATTATACATGGCCTGCTTTCATGTAGTCATTTACCTGTCTGGCAGCAAGGATTTCAGAGGTGGCACCAAAGCTCAGTCTCTCTGCAGACTGTGCAGGACAAAGGCTCCTAGGTGCAGGAGCACTGCACCCATGGAGATGGGGCATGCACATCTGTCCTGACGTAGGTGACCAGCTGATCAGCAGCAGGCACCGGCAAGGAGCCTGGAATAGGCTTGCTGTTCACCCAGGTGATTCTCCTAAAGAAGTGTATTGAAATCAAGAGCCAGTTACAGTCACAAACAATGGAATTTGTAGGAACTATGACCAGTTCCAGGCTAGTGAGCACCTGCCCAAAGACAGTGTCCTGTCACTATGATTGCTTCTTTGTGAGATGAAATCTAATCCTGCTTCTATGGTATGAACATGCCTTGGAGCATGAGACCGTATGTCAGCATGCACATGACATCCAATACCAGCCTTCAGCTGTGGCTCCTATAACTTTGGCTCAAGTCCATATGCTTCCCATAGAGACACCAGATGGACAAGAATATTTTGTCATCTCATTGTGTCCTCATGGAGTTAGTACGATGGCTAGAACCGTAAAAACCCAAGGAAAGGGAATACTGACTTCTTCTCAGATTCTGGGCACAGACATGGGCAGAGATGCCCACTTGGCCTGCACAGAGGTGTGAAATGTCTGACCAAGAAAGCCATGGGACTTCATCTCAGCATTCCTAGAATTCAGAGCCAAAGCACGTACAGGGCGTGAGCAAAAGGTATTCATAGTGTATCTCTGAATTCACACGTTACACATTCTGGCAGGCAACTCCTTCGTTAAAAAGAAAGCAAATAGTGTGAGCTCACCATGACAACTCAAAACTGTTGAAGCCTGGAAACTGCTTGGAAATAATAATTATCTGGTGGACCTCAGTTACTGTATCACTAACAGTTGAGCCAAGGAATAGAGCCGAGTGTTCTTCTTGATGGCACTGCTGTAATAACAAAGGATGTTATTCCACTGCCCAGCTGTTTGTTTCAATGGGAGTACAAGTGCAGAATTGCTGCCCCACATTCTACACTGCACTGCAGTCTTCCAGAACACCTTCCAACACAAATCCTGGGGTTTGTACGGTTTGTAAGCTGATGAGAAATAGCCTGTGTTCCTTACCAGCTGAGATGGTTTGGCTTAATAAATTACAAATGTCCATCAGTCTCTGATTCGTTTCCTAATTTGCCAGCTGTAATTTAATAGCATCTTGATGAGCTGTTTCACTCAGAGACAGTCTTCTGGCAGTTTGCAACCCTGATTAAATACTAGAGGTCAGGTCTGGTCAAGACAAACCCAGGTGAATGTGGAGCAGATGAAGATGATTAAATTACAAACTACAGGTCTAGAAGACAGACGTAATGAATACAATGTGGCCTGGCCAACAGGATGCTTCACCTTTATGGCAAATACCAGACAGTGGGAATTATACTGAAAAATTAAAATATGTGAATTTAGTACCTGTGTTTTTATAGCATGTTGGAGAAAAGGAATTTTGCTGTTAAGGAGGAAGGAAGGAGGTAATTACAATAATCAAAATGGAAAATAAAGCTCTCTTGTGTGTAGCTGTTGGACTAAAGTGAAAGGACAAAAGTAGAATGATTGCTGCCTTGCCAGATGATTAAAGTGATATTGTGATATTTGTGGCTATTTTGTCTAGTATGAGCATAGGCGGTGTTCATTGCTTTTTATTCTGATAGATTTATGTATTGCAGCTTCTGTACAGTTACTGTTGTGCCTTCTGTGCATTGAAATTGAATTTTATGAAAAGATATGTTTAAAGATCTGTTAAAGTGACACACACACATAAACACAGGTAGCTGCTTGCTCTGCTTTTGGCAAGGATACCTTTTCTTTCTCCACTCAGTTCAGAGGCATGCAAATCAGATTAGTGTTTTTCTTCAAATTTTGTTAAAATTCTTCAGGATGTTTTAACATTTAAGCTTTCATTTCTCAAAAGTGGTGAGCATTCAGGGTGAAAGGAGTTTTCTCTGGGATAAATTGACACTTGATTGCTGTCTCAAGTCTCTCGTCATTTGATGTGGAGAGATCCAACAAGCTCTCTATTACACAGATGGGTGGGGCTCTCCTTGAAACTGTATTTAGAGGTTTTAGCCTGCGTGGTGGCATGGACACTAATTGCAGAACATAGCTGGATCTGTAACTTTGAATTTTATGCTAACAAAAATGGACCCTTGTTTGATTCTGGGAGTATCAAGAGCCAATAAGAAGACATGATCACAGGGCATTTTTTTGTTTTAAGTTTCTGTTTATTTTGCTGTCTAGTGTTAGCATTGCCTATTTTTTCAAACATATTTTTTTTAGTTGCAAATCATGTTTTCAAGTTTCCATCTCTGCTTCTTTGGGCTTTTTTTGAATAATACAAAGCCACCACAGCTACTTTTGTTCAGCTGCTTTAATGATTTTCCTATGCGCCAGTTCTAGACTTTTCAGTGTGTTTACACTTTCTTTCTGTGTGCTGATGTTTCTTCATGTTTACCTGTATCTGTCAACAGTTCATTTCCTCTCAGGAAAATATTTGATTGATCTGTGTGATTGTTTGCAGTTAGTCCCATAAATAAGCATTTTCTGAATGTTACTATAGTAAGTTTTGTGTAGAATAGTCTAGTCTATCATTGTCGTCAACCTTAAAATAATTCAAATCAGTTACAAAATATTATGCCACATTTGGGGGTTTTGTTTGGTTGGTTTTGGGGTTGTTCTAGTAAATTTAATCTGTAAACTGAAGATTTTTTTTTTCTGCAGAGAACTGAAATCTGCCCCAAATATTTTCCCAGTCTGTTCAGCAGGAAATATGTTTGCTGTGTGCATCACACTGAAGGCACACAGAAGTAGCCTAGCATAAAAGGAAAAACAATCTTATGGGAGGGCATGAACTGTAGGTAGGAGAACCTGGCACTGAGGGAATTCAGAATAAGCCTCTGTGCTAATTCACGTGTAAAGCAGCTTCCAGTTGCAGCTGCACTGGAAGTGCAGACAGCCAGACTGACAAGATACAGCTCTGGGCTGACAGATTGACTGGCAGGACTAGCGGGCTGCAAGGATACCTCATGTCACAAGTGCAGCTGCAAAGAAGGGGAAAACAGGGAAATATTTCTAAATAACAACTAATTACAGCAAAGAAATAGTACTACAAGAAGTACTGTGGTGTAGATTCTTCCAGCTGGGAAGGGCAGGAGAAGGGGAGGGAGGCAGCAGTGGATGGGGCATATCAGATAGGTGTCCTGAACACAAACGGTTTGGGAAACACTGGTTGCATGGCTCGTCTTTTTAACCCTGGAAAAGCTACTTTATTCTCTTCTCATCGCGCTAGAAAAAAAGGAGAATTTTTACTATCCTCACAATTAATTTAAAGCTATTTTAGTTTTCTAAGTACAAGAGAGCATAAGCCCAGAGCACAGCCAGCTGAAGAAAAAGTAAAATATTTGTTTAACTTAGGTATTTAATCAGGAGAGCACTGTTATTGCAATGCAACACGACTCTAAGAATAATAATATCTTCATTTTGATTTCAGAAGTCTACAGAACAGATGAAGAAAGTACCAACCATTGTCCTGTCTGTATCTTACAAGGGAGTCAAATTTATTGATGCCACAAATAAGGTATATGCTATTATGGAATATTACCTTTTGTTTCTCACAACTAGGAGAAATACCTATGAAGGCCAGGCCAGAGAGGGGACAGATTTGCACTTTGTGTTTTCCTCCCCTTTTTTCCTCGTCTTTTGCCCAAAATGGATGTAATGTAATTGTCATTCTCCAGAAACTCAGTCTGGAGGACAAGTGAAGCAGCTTTAATGGCTTATTTGGAGAACATTGTGTCCAGCATTCTGCTCTTATATGCAAGCTTATCACAAAAGACATTCAGCAGGGAGCCTCTGTGGAATCCTTTACCATATTATTTTCTATACAGTTCCATAAATATGTAGAATATATATATATATATGCTCATTAATATAATTTGATTTTTAAAAAATGATGTCTCAATAAAGAAGTGGTTTTATCCAGGGCCAGCAATTTTAAGAATAAGGAACACAAGCCTTGAATGTCCTTTCCAGACATTCAAATACCACAGCCTCTCTGTGAGTTGTTTTCTTGATGCTAGCCATTTAACTACCTGAACTGCAGCAGCTTCTTTATAGTTGCTATTCCTTTTTCTTTTTCATCTTTCTATGTGGCAATGCTCCTATGCTTTGTTTCTTACATTTCTAAATACATCCAAATCTTAAAAACCCAACCAAAGCCACCAAAGTAGAAATTGAGAGATCAGAGAACAGTATGATGGATAGAGCAATGGATTATTACTTAGCCAAAGTAAAATGTACAAACTCTGTAAAGAGAAGTAAAGTAATGCATTAATTTCTTTTCTTTTTATGTCTAAAATGGCATGGAAATAGAATCCATACTGATACTTTTATATGAACATGACAGAAATTATCTTTTCTGCTATGTGACTAAAACTGACTAAGCAATATAAAAAATATATCTGACATCCCAGCTACCTGACCACGTTAATGTTTATCGCAGCTTTGTGCTGCTGAGCATTCAGAGCACACAGTACAGCTAACCCAGTATCCTTCAAACTTACCAAATCAATCAGTTTTTAAGTTTAACTAGAACTGTGTTTTAAGTGACAGATGGAAGCAGTTTTGTGAACTTCTGGTAGAGTTTGGAAGCCATAATTAGAGTTAGAAGATGACATAAAAGAAAAACAGAGGTAAAATTGCTGTTGTTTCAAGTCTGGCATATTTGCCAGAGCAGAGAGACCAGGGTTTCCTGTCTGCTCCTTTTTTCTTCCATTGACTCAAAACTGAGTTTCTACAACCCTCATTCCTTTTATGTTCTGTGATGTGTAGGGCATAAATCAGGACATTGTAATGCTATTAATTCCAACTTGGATAATGCTGTTTTCAGCTCTTAAATCTCCTCTGTAGCATAAAGGATGTAACTGCAGTGTCCTTAGGTTTACAAAAAAATCCCAGGAGAGCAAAAGGAGCTTCTTCTGTCTTTGCACAGTGCATGGAGTCTTATGTAAGATGGAAACCTGAAAGAAGTTTGGCAAATTGCATTAGATGACTCTAGATGTCCCACTGAAGCCTAGTAGTGCAACAGATGTATTTGATGGAGTTAAATATGCCACAGTTCAATGCTTTTTCTCAAGTGGTAGATTGCTTTCTCTCCAGTTCAAAATCTGCACTGCCTTTCCCTTCTGTAAAAACCTGGTAATAGCCTGCAGCTCTCCCAGAAGCATTGTTATCATCCTTGTCCACAGTGTGCTGTTCCCAATTCCTTCAAGACCCAAACCGATTAGCCCTAAGGTGAGAGCCTATCCAGACTTGTACTGCTTCCATATGAGCTTACAGTTGACGGTGCTGGGCAGCACTTAGCAATAAATGCATAGTTTAGTAGCATAAAAACAAAACTAGCTAGCAGTTCTGTGCTTGAAAACAGCTCTCATGGCTGCTCATCCTTCTCCAATATGCCACCAAGCTACGAATTTGTCTTCCCAGTCATAGCAGGCAGTTTCAGGTGACGAAGGGGCCTCGACCTCATTCCACGACAGCTATTTCAGTGGCGCCTTGAAGCTTGGCATGACACCATTTCTTTGCAAGTGAGGCCAGAAAGAAATTACTGCTTAGGAAAAAGCAGACTCATAGAATTTTCTCATGGCTCACAGCTCACACTAACTTCTGGGTGATTTCTGCCAGAAGGGGGATTGGCTGGCATGAGGTAGGCAAGCAAAAGGAAGGCTGCTTAGCAAAAACCTGGTCTCTCCAAGGTATTTCCTTGGCAGAACCAGAAATTACTTTCAGCTTCCCCACTTTTTGAGAAGCACTGGAGGTTTGTCTTGCCAAACTGAAAGACAATTTTTAGAACATCTCTACAGTGTCAGTCAGTGTCTGAGGAGTGTACCCAGAGCAGGAAGCTGGTTCATAACCTTCTATTTCCTACAGAATGAGACCATGGTCTAGTGAAATGTGACAGTAGGGCACAGTAAAAGCATGGACTGAAAAATGTTTACTTTTGAAAGGAGATCACAGTGGACATCCTAGAGCAGCTAGGAAAAAATCTCAATTTCACTACCAATTTCTATCCAGAATATTTTGTTTAGGGATACTTTATATTATCCAAAACAGACTTGATATGTATATGTTTCTAAAATTCACTTGACTTAAAATTAAAACATTAAAATAATTAATGCAAATCTTGTGCCAACTCCAAGTCACCTAGAAAAAGTTTCAGCATAGTAGAGTTCTTTTCACCTATGCTGCATAAATTCAGGTGATTACATTTTGGCTCATGATTTGGCATAAATACTTCACATAAGATTTTGACACCTTCCAAACATGAATTCTTTCTGCTTTCTGAACTACAATTTTGCCAACACTACATCAATGACAGTGCATTACACCTCCATCTGTGAATATCTAAATCCCTGGTTTTGGTATAATTCTAATTCTCATAAAAATATTTATTGATGGTAAAAGTTATCAATTTGAGAACAAAGAAAATAAAGTGCTTCAAGTAGCATAAAAAGCAAACAATTGTTGAGCAGAGATTATACATGTCATTATAGATTGGAATATATTGAAACACAAGTACTGGTTTTGTGATTTTTATGAATAATGCATTAAACAGAAATAATCAAGTATGTTGCAACAATTTAAGAGGATTACTTCTTTTCTTCAGTAAAGTTTCCTTATCTCAGTTTTTCCATACTTTGAAATTTGGTATGCTTTTTATTAAGATTTTTCCTAAGTCATGATTTCTTCAATTAGATATGTTAATACTTCTTTTTGTTAACTTGGCACCTACATGCAAGGGGGAAAGTTGCCACTTAGCAAATGAGAGAAGATATGGCAAAGCATCTGAAGTAATTTAGTTGCATGTATTAAAAAAAAGTCAATTAAAAAAGGAGGTGGAGGAAATGAGGTAGGAAGGATAAGAGAGGGGTGAGGGAAAACCAGATATGCTCAGAGATTGTTTTAACTTGGACAAATGCCACCGTGGCAGCAGCAAATGGTGGCTGTCTGAGGAACTGGGACACTACAGGTGTCACCTGTTCCATGATGCAGTAGTGATGTCATGCTGCAGCAGGATATGTCACTGTGGGCTTTTGTGGAAGTGCCAGAGCTACAGACAGCAGGGCTATAATTCAAGAATTCATATAAACTAACCCCTAAGTAAATTCCTATTGAGTGAATCATTCTTCTCTTTAAACAAACCATTTGAAACATATATGTTGCTGAAGCAAGGTCTAATCCTAAGCCACTCTGCTGTATCTTCTCTGGCTTCATGGTTCCTTTGGCCTGAACATAGTAATTACACATCAGCAGTTTATGTAATGAGTATTCATCATTTTCTTCAAAGCTTTAAGATAGCTTTTTTTATGGCATTGGACAGACAGGCCCCACCTCTCTCCCAGTACTGTGCTATAGCTTACATTGGCTGCTGCAAGTAGTGTCGCTTGGTGCATGAACAGTTTCATTTTCCTACATCTCTCCTAACGGATGCTGCTGTCAGGAAGTGGAGATAAGCTCCCAGATCCTCCTGTATTTACCATTTTAGTAATCAGAATCCTTTAAATTTCTCATGGTTTCAATTATAAGGAGTGTTTGGTGTTTTTTTATCCTGAGGAACTATAGCTAAAATTGTCAAATATCATGTGCAAAAAGCTGGCTATTGAGCTTGCTGGGTTTCACCAGATCTTGTCTGTCGGTAGACTGAAGCAGTGTCCCATTTTGATCTTTATACAAAAGCCCAGGAACTTCATAAGATGCTGGTCTAGTGCTTTGAAATTGTATTATTAATACAGTTTTGGATCACTAGACCATCATCTTATGAAGTGGTGTCCTGTGTGCTGGGAATGATGTCTCTGTCAAAGGAACCTGAATAAACTGCAAAGCACAAGTGGTCTCATAGAGAAGACTCTAGAATATAATGGTTTCCTACCAGATGATTGGCAACTGGAGAGGGTCAAAATTCCAAATACCTGTGTATTATCTTACATGGTGTATATTAAATCTCTTTTTTTCAGGATATTTCTGAAACACTTCGGTACAGTAGATCAACGCAAATGTGAATCTAAACCCACACCTTTTACAGCTCTTTTAAATGTAATTCTTAAATTGATTGAAAATTTTTTTTTAAAACAGAATATTATTGCCGAACATGAAATCCGTAACATTTCCTGTGCTGCACAAGACCCCGAAGACCTTTCTACGTTTGCGTACATCACTAAAGACTTGAAGACTAATCACCACTACTGCCACGTATTCACTGCGTTTGATGTGGTCAGTTTATAGATGATATTTCATTTAATAGTTCTGTCTATTCGTAATACTTAGTTCTGTTAAAACATTTTCAGGATATATTAATGGTGATTAATGGAAGGCATCATTAATTTACCCTAGGAAAAGATCGCTAGGGGATAGCAAAAGGACATTTCTGGAGATGAGCAAAGATTTTCTTTGATATCTCATTTCCCACTGGAAATAAGTCACCTCTGTCACCTCAGTTATTGACTGTATAAAAGCAAATAGCTTTTCAAACAAGTGTGGACATATAATTCTTATAACCTAACCTATAAGCGTAAGGTTTCCAAAAGTTTGTAGCAAGTATGTTTGGCCAGCCATTCTGAAATCTCAGTACACACCAAAAGATTGCCTTTATTTTTAAAGTAGCAAATTAATTATTTAATTCTAATTTCCTTGTTCTGTAATTTTTGCCTACATATCTCAAATTTGCTTCAGCAAAAGTCCTTGGAGCTCCTATTATATTGGTGGAAAATTTGTCATTTCTTCCTATACTTATATTTTTCAGGTGGGGATGCACAAATTGTTATGGTTTCAAGAAATCATGAACACATAGCAATTAATCAGTCATTAAGTTTTCAGTTAAATTTGGTGAACTAAGTAGTGGCTAAAGTTTTATGACTAAGATTTATAGTCCAAAACTTTCAAGAAAACTTATTCTTTGAGTTGTGCACAAGAGAAATTTAAGGTGCTATTAAAACTACAAAATCATTCAAGAAAAAATTTTAATAGAGTATATTGTGTACGAATTCTTGAAACATGCTTATATGAATATAGATAAGTTAAATCAAAAGAACAGGGTACCTGAACTGCAGCTTTTTATTTGGAACTGGGGAAATAGTCAACATGCACAGCAATAGTGTGTGGGAGAATATAAATAACAAGATGTACAGGTAGGTTAGAGGAATTCTAGCAGTTTGGTTGAGTGCTTTTGTTATTTAAATTCCCTGCTGACATTTTAATATCCACAGGGAGTAGGAAAACTTTGAAATTGTGTTAAAAATAGATAGACAATGATCAACAAGATGCTACATTTTATAAGTTTTAGTGATGTGTGAACAACCGAAATTAGACTGTTTGAGTGAGGCTATTATTTCTCCTGGTCTATTTAAATTGTACTTAATGGTTTTGAAGTACTGCAGTTTCATTTATAGGTTTAGTAATCAAGCAGAAATGTAGACTCAGGTATTGCAGATGAAATTTATCTCCTTTCTTGGCAAGGGAAGAAAAGTGATCCAGGAATAATTACATTTTGCCCACTTCCTGTACCTTAGGAGGAGCATTTAATATCCCAAGTACTTTAAATGGCTATTTTAAGAAATGCAAAAACTTTAACCCTCTTAACTTAGTTTTCTCCTGCAACCTAATCCTCAGTTGGGTGTTACTTACTCAAATATGCTCTTTTTGTGTTGTTCTTTTTTCCTCGGGAGTTAGGATTTTTGATGCAAGTACAAGCTCTATAAAAACTAGCTAGATGTTCAGAGTACAAGCATACTGTGAGTTAAATTTTCTGTTTAATGCCTAATGTTCATGTTAATCTGATCACCCCATTTGCTAATAGAAACAATTCTACCCATTTGCCAATGGATAGAAGTGCAATCATTTTAAGAAAATTGAGGTTTAAAATGGTAGAAATCCCCAGTAAGATGTAAGGCATTTTAAACCATATATATTTTGGTAATACAATATATGTAATGTTATGAAAAAAAAAAAAACATTCTCTCAGGTCCTTCAGTGTCTCAGGAAATGTGGGCAAGAATAATTTATTTGTAGGTAGGGAAGTATTTTAGTGTAGTGACATGCAACGACAAGCATTACTGATAAAATTTAGGTGTAACTGTACATTTAACTTTAACTCAAAATTAAAATTCTAAATTGTAAAAATATCAGACATTATTACAGAATATTGAAGGGGAAAAGGTTTGGGGGAAGAAGAGGATTTATTGCTCAGTATTTGAGATCCACTTCATTTTCATTCTTTTACTAAGCAGCTTTAAATCTATGAGTGAAGGATTCCCTCTGGAGAAACAAGCCAACAATATCTATATCAATTTCTGGTTTGTGTATTGGAGATACCCAAAGTAATTCCCATCAGATAATCCTTCATTGCCCAGTGCACCTATGAATAGAAGACAACAAAAAAGTCAGTTAAAATGTAAGGAAACAATTAGCTATTGTAATAGGTTGGCTGAGTTAAAGCTGAAGAATCCTGACTCAGACTTGGGCTGGGGCTCTGAATTGGAGCTTTGCCTGGCAAACAAGGCAGTTGACCTCATTCCTGGCCTCCCAGAAATTGTTGCTTACAAGCATTGGCTTACTCACTTTCCCTCTCTGCCTTACCAGGCAAGGAGCAGCCTGGGAAGCCCCACAGGCCTTTCTCTCTCCTTTCTGAGATGCTTGATGGGGTGCTGTGAGAGTCAGTGTCTCCTACAGCAGCCAGGGGTTCTACAGCATCCATGCTAAATGTCTGTCAGAGAGGGAGACCTGCATCCTTCCTTTTGTGCCTCGTGCTTTTGAACTTTGGAACTTATTTGAACATTTTTAGTTCAAGTAATCGCTTCATTCCATCAGAAGAATTTCCACAATGGATTTTGGTGTGCTTTTCCACCCCTGTCCTGAAGGGAATCCTGTTCCTACCAGTCCAACACAACCCCTGCAAGAATCTGTACCAACTCTGGTCCTTATAATCCTTTCCCAGTACAACAGGTGGGAAATTCCTCAAACCAAGTTTATTTACTTATGGGGTTTTTTTCAGATAACTTTTAAAGATTTCACAAGGTACAGTTTTAAAGCCGTCCTTGCCTCCATTTGCAGACTTACCTTTGTCAAGGCTCTACCACATTGTATGAAATTTATGTACAAGTTATGGTTCAGTTTTCATTTCAAATATTGAATAGAACAGTGAATTTTCTATTTTTTTTTCTATATTTCAAATATTTATTAACCAGAGAAGCAGTTAAATATTTCTTATGGTTTTCAGGTCCCAGGCAGGCATGTTTTTTTTTCATTTTACAGACAGCAAAGGTAAACAGATAATAGTGGCTTTATACAAGATTCAGGACTTAAACTAAATTTATAGCTCAGTATGGCAAACTTTCAGTCTGATCCTATCTCCCAAATTTTCAGGCTTATCTCAGTGATCTTCTTGTATGCCAAGCTAGGTGGTGTATTTTTTCAGTCCTACTAGTATTGCAGCCTGCATATTCTCCAACAAGCCATTCCTACATCTTGTCCTGCTGATATACTCCTTGGTAATATTAATAATATCCACTGTAGACAATGCCATCATGATCTAGTACACTCTCTTACTGTCATGACAGCTGATTCTAAAGACACCTCTCTTTAGAATAATATTTTTATCCCACTTAAATTACACTCCATTTCAAATTATATTATTCTCTACATTTTTAACAACTATAATCTGTTGCTCTTAATTCCTTGGCCAGCATTCTGCTAAAAGGCAGAGCACTTTATAACAGGCTCTTTAGTTTTTCTTTTATTATTCCACTGACAAACTGCAGCCTCAGTGTTTTTCAATTCTGGACAGTTTCCCTTGAAGTTTAAGGGGAGATAATTTGGAGACTACAGCTATCAAATCAGGCAGACATTTTTATTTGGGAAGTTGTAAAATTTTGGCTGGCTTGCTGTTGTGACTGTAGTCGTAACAGCAGAGAGCAAGTCCCAGTGCAGGAGTATAATTGTTTTCTGCCTGACCTAACACAGAGCAGAACTGGCACCTTTATAAGAAGCTCTTATAATGAGCAAAATAGGCTGAATTTAGCCTGTATTATATCAGTATACATGAGTGATAAAAAAGGAATGGAAATTCTTCAGGGAAATTAAAGTATAAGGCATGAAATACAATGCTTGTCCATTTAACTTTATTTTAATGATTGAAGTGGCTGAAAGTAGTGTACTTCCAAGTGCATTGCATTGGTTTCTCATTTTCTGCAAACTTAACAGTTAGACTTGATTAGTAAAGACATAACTCATTTGAAAAAGCATCAGAAACTTGGGAATTTTAAGGGATCACCTAGGTTCAAAGCAATGCAGAATTGCTTCCTACTATAGGCTATGGAGATTGAGGAAGGAGAGGGTAACAGCTAAATCATATCAAAGATTTATGAATTATTCCAAGGGGACTGTAGGACATCATATGGAGGCAAGCCAACAGGCTTGCCTTTGCTCTGCAGGGGTTCTAAACATTATTGCAGAGTTAGTAGCCCAGAAATAGGCTCTAGTAGGAGCCTAAAAATAGGTTCCAGTAGGAGCCTGAAGATAAATACACAAAAACAAACCCACAAACCTGAAGAAAAATTACCATAGGATTTACCATACTTGCCATTTAGACTAAGGTCAAATTTGAAACTCCCAGCTGCTTTTTCATTCATGTATAACTGTACTGAAAAGATATTTATATCAACCTCTCTGATACCTCATTCATGCATTATAAATATTTCAACAGGTTTTCTTCCCCATATTCAAAGAGGATTTAAAGTATTCCACCTATAACACTGGACTGGTTTTAGACATAATAGCCTGACTTTTTTGGTTATGCCCACTAACCTCCCTTCCCCTTGCTTACAGGAGTGTTGTTACACAACTGTTTGAGCTCAATTTTACTTCTAGAAAACAAACCCATGAGAAGGTTTACGCCAGGACTTGCAGCACACACTTGAAGTGGCGCACTGACCTGCACACACAGCTGCCTGCACTGTATCTGTCACTAGGAGCACACACTTCCAGCCCTGGCTCTTTGTCCCTTTGAAAACATCACACCCAGGCTGCAGCCTCTTCCTGTGCTGCTTGGTGAGCAGAGAGCATCCCAAGGCGTGTGCCCGGGGGAGCAGCACTCGGGCTGGCTTTGGAGGAGGACAGGTCAGCACAGGAGTTCTGAAATAGAGCAAGGCCAAATGTCACATTGCAACAGTGCAAGAGGGGCTGGATCCCGAGAAGAGCAGGCATGGGATAAGTTGGGAAGGTGGGAAGGTTAATGTACTTGTTCTAAAAAGAGATGACAACACACCCACCCACTCATGTTTTCATGTTTAGTAAAGATGTTTTCAAGGGGTTTAGAAGCAATTACTCTCAATACAATAAATTACTTTTAGATAGTTTTTAATCAATGAGAAATCAAATGACAGATGTAAACATCACAGAGAGTGAGGAATTTATTACCAGCATGATTTTAATTATTTACATTGCAAATCACTACCCTACTTCATGCATCTGACAATAATTCAACCTCACCTCATTTTTAACTGTTTCTGTTTTGTTCCAGAATTTAGCTTATGAAATCATTCTTACACTAGGACAAGCATTTGAGGTGGCCTATCAGCTTGCACTACAGGCACGAAAAGGGGGTCATTCTTCAACCCTTCCTGAAAGCTTTGAAAACAAACCCTCTAAACCTATTCCCAAACCACGTGTTAGTATTCGGAAGTCAGTGGTAAGTAGAAGGTAGTAATGCATGCAAAAAACCTCAAAATTCAGCTATACAGTTAAGAGTTTATATACTAGAAGCTGTACAAATAAAAATACCTCTTGAATCAGAAATGCTCCATCATGCCACCTTGCTCATCAGCTGGCAGGGTTGTGTCACCACAGCACTGGCAGCCATTTCAAACAACTGCTTATTTCAAATTTCTCCAGATTAAGATGTTGCTTGGTTAGTCTTGTGTCTTATAGTAATTACTGAACTTTAATTAATTCAGTTTAATCAATGCATACCTCTCCATGAGGTTTCATGGACTTTCCTAATCTATCACTTAATTTCTTTGGTATACAATCATGGCATATGTATCCTAATCAAATTACAAATCCAAATCAATTAACAATTATTCTGGACCAAGCAACTTCTTTTCTTACCCTTTTCCTTCTTTTTTTTTTTTTTTTTTTTTTTTTTTTTAATCTGGGATTCAATATACCTTTTCAGTGTTAATCACAGACTCCTAAGAAACAAAGCTCACTGAAGCATACGTTTTGATTGCCTTAAAAGTGCCCTCCTGAAGTGCAGAGATGATAAAAATTATTTTACAGTAGAGCTTTTTAAAAAATTATCAAAAATATTATAAATTAAGTAATAACACGGCCTTGGGGTGATTTGGGAGGGAAAGGAGAAAAATGACCGCACACTGTATCGTATTCACTGACTATAACGTGAGAACTGTACTCTATGACACTTAATTCTTGGGTGAGGGGAAGCGGGGGGGAAATGTATGAATGTACACTTTGTCATCCATTGCCACAGAATCTTCCTCCATAAAACTTTAAGTAGAAACATTTCCTGATGCCATCGTCTGTCTCATTAGCGAACAGACTTCTAAGGATGAAGTGTGGCTTTAATGAACTATGATGCCCTATAGCTTGGGGGTAAACACAGCTCTGATCTCAACAGGAAGAAGAAGGCAGCCATGAGTACATGGGAGTGTAGACACCACCATACTTGCTGCTGTACGACTTTGTCAATTCGGGATTTGCCCTGTTAGTTTAAAGAAAAACCCTCTGCTCAAGCTGCCGTGCACGGAGATGGTAACCCGTCTGTATGTTTGCATTTGTCTTAAAGCAGATAGATCCATCCGAACAAAAGACTCTTGCGAATCTACCCTGGATTGTTGAACCTGGACAAGAGGCCAAAAGAGGCATTAATACCAAGTATGAAACTACAATTTTCTGATACAAAACTGTCCCCCTGTTCCTTGTTGTGCCTTGCACGCCAAGCAGTCACAGCACAGCCTTTCCTTTATGGCAACGTTTCAATCCAGCAGAGAGGAAGACTGCACTGTATGAGTGGCCTTGTAACTAACAAAAAAGGCTGACAGTCATTTCTGGTGATGTTCTTCTTCCTGCAGCACTGACTGAAGAATGACAATATTTGAAGACTTTTAAAATTACAGTCCACAAGAGGAATGAGAAACCTTATTTTTTGTGCAGTTCTCCCTTGTGACTCTGCCACAGTGCATTCTTTGATTTCTTATTTTAAAATTCTACTTTTTAAAGAAAAAAAAAACAAAATAGCTCTAAACTAATACTAATGCTGCCTATGACTAGAGTATTTGATTGGGTTTTTTATTTAAATCTTGGCAGTTTTTAATTGAAATAGAAGCAGAATTAATAAATAGATTGTTTGTGAAACCACTGAATTCATTAATAATTATTGTGTTGAATAAAGAATTCATTAAAGTGACAAGAAATTAGGCACCCTGATTTCTGTGTGCACTGATTTTATATGTAATCATTGATGTCCTTTGATCCTCTACAGAAATAAGAACCTCTTGCATTGTAGCAAAGGATCAGAGTTTTATGAATGGTTAGAAAAAGGTATTAATAATGCACAGAAAACATTTATTAGATATTTTTATGGAAGAGAAGTACTATAGGAAAACATATGAATATTTATGGAAGGAAGCCAGATTAATTATGAGAAATATTGTTTATTTTAAAGTTAAGTAAATGACTGCAATTGCAGCATTATGAAAATTATAAGAGTTGCAGCATCAGTGCACTGGATGTTCTGTGTGATAAGTCTGGAATGCAAGTGGAATGGTCATTCTACTACACCTACATATAGTTTATGCAGTTCAACATTGCTATAGCCATGAATTCTAATAGTATTTTTAAAAAAAATAATCTCAGTGGTTCTAAAAAAGTCAAAAATATGGATTTTGCTATCAAGATTTCTGTCACAGAAAGCTTGTTTGGAAGAGTGTTGATAAAATTCTACTGCAAAACATTTTCTAAATAAAAACAGCAAGAAAAATAAAAAAATTCCAAAGTAATAAAAAATGTTTTCATGAAACAAAATAATTAAGCATTTGCTTAATATTTGGTTAAATAAGATTTACTTACTTTTTCTTTAAAGTGTTTTAATTTTTTTAATGTCTGTGGAGTATTTGTATAATACCATGATGTATATTTATGTAGAACTGAAATTATAACAGTAAAAATATCATTATAGGAGAAAAATGACATTTTAACGTATATTGTTCTTTCCAGTCAAATTGTGAATCATTTTGAAGTTCATTATAGAGATATTGATAAATTGTGTGGTTGTCTTAATGTTTTTTTAATTATTATTTTATATCCAGCTGAGGTTTTTCAGTTAGAATCATCAGCTGGTATATTCCAAAAAATGGATAATTGAACTTGGTTTAAAACTGATAATTGTATATGGTTTAGTTAAACCTAATCATAGCGCTGAGTGATGACATCCTTTTAATACAGTATTCAATTTACTTGAACAAAATAGTTCCTTGTACATATTTTTGCTTATTCACTGTTGATATGTACTTAGTCAACTGACAGTAAAAAAAAAAATAACACTAAAAATATGGTACCAAAAGGAAAATTGTATAGGAGAACAGTAAATAGTAGCCTCACTGCAACAAATACTTATGTAAATATGCTTGGGCTTCCAGTTATAAATTTTGTAATTTTGTCATTTATTTATATCCTATAAAAGCACACAAAATAAAAGGAAGTTGTACAGTCCCAGCTTTGTGTATCATTTTATCATTGCTAAGGGAAATCAGGGGCCTGATGCAAAGGATACTAAAATCAGTGGAAGATCCCCTTCACCCATTTCATTGGGCTTTGATTCTTCTACCAAGGAAACATAGGAATTGCTGTGGAGAGAATTTTGGTTTGCAATACAGATTTTGTTTACAGATGGTAAAAACATTACACTTTGAAGTCCTCAATTAACTGGTTCTTCCATGCTCTACTCAACTGCTGATTTCCCATATTTAATCACACCCTGTAAAGATTTGTGCAGGAGTTATGTTAAAACACATTCACTTCAGGCACGTAAAGTACAAACGGGCCAGGTTTTCAGGGTATAAAACTGGGGCATCTCTTATGCAGCTGAGTGACCCCTAAAATTAAAGCATGAGACAGGAGCTGCAGCAAAACTCTCAGCAGATGTAAAGGAAAGGTGTGAAACAACAGGAAGGACTGCTATCTTGCAGGAAGAATTTGATCTAGGTTTATCAAAGAGATGTCAAGCAGCTAAGGTGGCACAGGAAGCAGCTGAACTCATTTGGGAGAGATAATTGGGGCAAGAGAGACTGACGATAACTAGCAGGACTGATGAAAGATGGGACAGATGAAAAGAAAGACTTATAGGGCAGAGAATTGAGTGTGAAGGTTTTGGGACACAGGCAGTGAACAACTGAAGCCCCCACAGCAGGCAAATTTAAACTGGAAGGAAAGATAAGAATTAACACACATCAAGGACTTCTGTATTTGCAGAAACCTGGGATTTTAGAAGGAAATATATCCATCTACTCACCAATACCAGTGTAAGCCAGCTGGAGAGAAGTCCACGGGGTCTCCTCTAGCATGGGATAGTGGTTCAGCAGTCCGTTCTTTAGATCCAAAGGGACTTCTACAAACTTGCATTAATCCAAAGAAGTTACCACTTATCTTTTGGCTTTTTTGGTAGAGATGACTTTTCATTTAAGTTCCTGGTATGCTGGAAGTACATAAGCAGTAAGGAGAGAATCGTCAGTCTTAAGAGTGAAAGTAGGGAAAAACCAGAGACCTCTATAAGATCAGTCGGGAAAATTGCTGTTCTTGACCTTTAGGGAAGCAGACGCAGGTAAGGGAGGGTATGTGAAATAACTGGAGCATTTGGATGCTGGAAAACCAAGAGTTAATTCCAATGACTGACTTAGAGTGGGAAGGCAGAGAATAGGCAAGAGAGCTGATACAGAAGCAGATTGCATTTGACATGAGAAGGTAAGCAAATTGAAATCTAAATGAGAATGTGGGTAACAAAGGGTTTTGAGAATTATGTGAGTAGTGAGGTCTCTAATACGCTGTTGTTAATGGGTAACATCCACCATTTTGTCTTTGTCTTGGTGGCCATGCAGAGCTGGGTGGGGTGGTGAGCACCTTTTTGTATGTAAATCACCTCTTTTCCACACTGTTGTTATGAGTACTGTTTGCTGTTACTGTTTGGTTTTCTTCTGTCATTGCTTTTTCTTTAGTAAATTGTTATCTTAACCCATAATCTCTGGGTCCATTTTTTTTGTCCCTTTCTCTCTGGAGGGGATTGTGGAGAAGGGAAATAGCTGTTTGGTTTTAAACCACAATGATTTGCAATACCATATTCACACTTGGCAGACACACACTAAAGGAATGTGGACACACACCTGTGAAAAATTTCCCTCAGGATCAGTGAAATACTCATGTTGGATGCCTTTGCATCATTTTGAAGGACAAAGAGTTGAGCCTTGAGGAGTGGGGGTATCAGCCCAGGCTCTATCGTTGGCTTTTGCCAGTGGTCCTACAAAAAGAGTGAGCTTGACAATTTTCTCACTTGGAGGAGTGTCCTCCTCAGAGTGAATTGCTGGCTACAGCCTTCTGTGGTCCAGGAGAGCTCAGAGGGTCTCACTTAGAACCACAGGGTTGCAAGAGTGTTTTCTTTTGTTTCAGCAATTTTTTCTTGTCACAGCAATTTTCCATCCTGGCCATAATTCAGGTCAGTACCTTTCTGTGTAAGTTCAATCATAAAAGCAGTGTTACACTTGCATTCTTAGGCGGGCAAGAAAAATAGGTTTCCAAGACTGTTCGCTATAAAATAGGAGCTCATTAGCCAAAATAAGTTCCTGGGAGCACAGAGGGTTTCTGATAAGCTCATGGAGCTTAGCTGAGCTGTCATTCATCAAGGCCAAGGTCTAAGAAGTATTTCTGAAATCATAGTGTAGGCCAGTGTGAGAGGGGATGCACCACCACATACGCACTGTAAAAAAGATGCTGCTGAGACAAGACTTAAAACTGCAGAAAGTCCTGACAAACAGGGAACTTCTGTGTTTCCTAAAGCAGATGTTGGTGTTGCGTTTGAGATTGGATGCAGTGACTCCTCCAAACTGACCTGATGTTTATGAAAAGCCAGAAGAGCCACTGCTCATAGCTGGCAGGAAGAAACACTCAGCATCTCTGGTTCTGGTATTCTGCCAGGAAGTTTGTGAGAGGCTGCGGCCACAAGGTATGCATGCCTTGCAGTCATGCATCTCAGCATCAAAAACTGGTATGGCCATAAAATGGTAACCATTGGCAAGGGAATCATCAGGTTGTGAAGATTTTTGTCTGTCCTTTGGAAATGAAGCAGCATGCTAGACAACTAATGCACATACAACTGTGAAATAGTCCATCTACCATGCTAGATTAAAACAGGCAGTTTGTGCCACACGCAAGACTCTAATTTTGCACTAGATTTCTTTCAATATTTGCTGTTTAGCTGGCCTGCTTCACACTTCACTGGAAGATGGTGTCTAAGATGTCAACAAGAGAACCATCTGCAAAGAGTAACTTCAACTATCTCCAAAGTACCAGCCCAAAGAACAACTGACTCCATGAAGGAGCTGCATGGCAGTGACAAGCACGTGAGAGACATGGCATAGGGATTAGAGACAATGTTTAGATGTGGGCACTTATCTAAGAAGAGGAATATTTGTTACCTCTTGTTAAAAGACCATCTGAAGAGAGTGGGAGAAAAAAGGATTATTAACTGGCTGGAAATCCTGGCAGGATTTTCAGCACACTGGAAAGCACAGGGGGATAGTTCTTAGGCTTCTACTGAAAAGTTCTGCAATTGTTCAGTAATATTGGACTTCTTTAGGTGAAACAACATTGCTAAATCAGCAAACTGACTCTAGTGCTATCAGGTCATGCTGATTCTGGTTGACCATATGCTGGTTCTAGTTAACTTTCACACTTGATAACCTGAGCTAGACAGAGGCTAGCCACAAGTGAAATACTGCATGTAGATTTTGTCAAACTGGTGAGTGATTTTGCTCCTACTGACTAGATAGTCACACTCATCCTCATTACAAGCCTGAATGTAACCAGCCCAAACACCACTGTCCTGCTGAAGAGGCAGAAGAGGGAAAGCAGAGAAATGGCCTATGGTCCTTGCCTTTCAGGAAGGCTGTGTTCCAAATGCATGAATGGGAAACAGCATCTCCAGCTGGCTCCTGCTCTTGTAAAGACCACAAGCAAATTTCTCTTCAATCCTATTCAACTTTTACAGAGTGCCACATCTTTCTTCCTTCTGTGGAAGTCAGGTAACTAAATATATTCAAGAGTGTGGGTCTGGGTAAAGTGGTAACAACTAGGCAGATAAAAATGCCATCCATGCCATCACTATGTAAATGGAACCAAACTGTCTCCCTCTCTCTCTCTCCTGTTTTCTCTTGGCACTGAGCTTGGATAGGAAAACTGCTTTTTCTATCAATCAAAAGCTGAATTCAAAACACATTACAACAACATAAGGAAAGATGAAGCTTACTGGAAATATTTAAGAACTGCTGCCTGGATGCAGGCCTGTGTCACATGCTCTAGGATGATCCTGCTTGAGCAGGGAGGTTGGACCCATACTGCGATTCATACAGCTTCTATGCAAGATGAAGTCAGTCACAGGTGTAACTTCATAAGGTCAATTGATTGTAAGATATATGACTTTTTGTCTTTTTAAACATTTCCTATTTTCAAGTCACTAGAACTGCTAGAATTCTCCATGCCCTTATATAAAGCTAAATTCATTCTAGTATTAAGTCCTTAGGGAAAAAAAAAAAAAAAATCATCCTTAGTGTTAAGGATAGGCCAGTGCTTGAGAGATTGAGAAAGCGTGTTTGAAATTTATCTTCTTTTCTAAGCATATAAAAGAAAATCAGAAAGCCAGTGAGACAAAGGAAATGGAAATATGCTCCAGTACAGAGAATACCCAATGAGCATTAACTTTATCCTATAGTGACACCATGAGGAAAAAAAGAAATAGACCACACTAATTTAAAAACCGCAGTGGATGCAGTGCAGTCTTCATTCTTCCACTCGTGATTATTGGATAGTGATAACTGCGAGGCTACAGAAGGGCAGGCTTGGGCATGTTCTAAGCAAAACTATCCTAATGTATATAGCTGAGGCTACCACTACTTCTTTTTTGAGTTAATGTTGCAAAGACTAATATTCTTTTCTTCAATTTATCTCCCAGACAGTGTGCAAGTCTATAAAAGTATCAGTGATGGATTAAGTGAGTGATTCTGCATTGAAATTGAGTGAATCTACTGAAACATATAAGTGTCTGGGAATGCTGTGCATAAGTGGAAGTTAATATAAAAAATATTAGATAATTCACCATGGCCATCTCTCTGTCACAGCCATTACATTTAACTCAGTTATACTTATATAAAACTAAAAGAGTTAACTAAACTAAGTACCTCAAAAACCTGAGAAATTCAACTGATTGTTACAAGTATAAGGAAAAGAGACTATAAAGGTGTCAACATTATCCCCAGCCAATGATGTGGCAGGCAAGCCCTTTAGAGAGATGTACCTAAGAATTGCAGCTGATGATATATACAGCCTGCTTCACAGACAAAGAAAATGATGGGGGGAAATATTCCTGTCAATCTGACTCTGGAGATATTTGTTTCCCAGCCAGAAGTCTAGCCCTGGCATGATGCAATCTGCAAGGAAACAAAAATATGAGTATCTATTGCACCTGAAAGTATAGATCACTTGTGTTCAATACTGCATATCCTAAAGCCAATCTCGTAAGGTGAAAATATTTAAAGATCAAATTACACAGTACAAGAATGAAATTCTTCCTGATCTACAGATGACCAACAAGACCTCTGAAACCTAGTATTTCATTGCAGTCCCTTCTCTAGAGCAGACTTTTGCAGACCTGAGGCAAGTAATATTATCAGAGGGTCTCTGAAATTCCCTTCTGTGCCTATTTTTTGGTGAGACATGTAAAGCAAGGAAATAAATATCTCAGCTTTATAATAATCCATAACATTTGAAACACACAGAACACCGGGAAGCATTTAAGCAGAAACAGAATGTTTACCTGATATGTTTGTTTAGACTCCATTTTGCACAGGGATGTAGGAATTAACATCTAATTCCTTTTTGTATGTGATTTTACAAGTTTGTTTTAGATAAAAATATGGTAATAATAAATCAAATTCCTTTAAGAAATCCAAAGTTAATGTATTGACAATGACACGTTAAGAACAAAAAAAAAAATCCGTAAGTGAAACATTTAGAAATCTGTCAGTAACATTTGCCAAAACCAGTCTCTCAAAAAAACCACAGCAGTCAGTAATGCCTAGAAAAAACCTGTGGTACTCAGAGTAGACTACTTTTCCATATAACCTCAAATCTGTCATTCCACTGTTTTCCTCAGGAGTGACTTCAGGTCAGTAGTTGTGTTGGTCACCTCTTTAAAAACACCAGAACTGCAACAATTCACAACGTTTTGTAATTTCTCATTTTTTACCAGGTGTGATTCAAAGGACTCTTCATCTTATCTACTGCAGACAAATGGCTATTTATCATTTGGACTTGGCGATTCAAAATTTTTTAGTTTGAACAAATGCACCTTTGCTACCTGTTCTGTTAAGATTATCGATTTCCAACGCCTTATTTCCAACATTGTATTTCAAAACTGTTTCACTCTGATCAATGGAATAAACTTCTTTTTATTAATTACATAGGTTTAATATTAATCCCTCATTTGCTTTCCTTTGGTATTTCACTCCTTGCTTTAAAAACCCTTATCAGTTGTTCTTATACTTTGTAATTTTCACTCTAAAATATTATAAACACCATCTCTTAATATATTTGTCTATGTTGCACCACAGCTTCTACACCTTTTTTAAATGGATGTCATGTAAGATAACATCTCATGCAGCAGGTTTGGTGGTGTGGTGGCTTTTTTCACATCTGTGGAACTGTGAATTCTTGGCCCCCTTTCAAAGCTATCCAGCTTTTACACATCCTACATTGCATCTGTGCTCCCAACCATGTCAAAATTTATTTGCTGGAATGATTCCAAATCTGTAACTCCCTGATCAAGGTGATACCCTGTTATACAAGGAATATGCAAGTAGAGTACAATCAATGACACCTGGAAAATTCATTAATTTTTGCACATTGAGATTGGTTTCATAATAAATATTTCATAAAGGTTTGCTTTTCAAGAACATCTCTACTGATCCAAAGCCAAGTGTGTGGGTGTTTTTCATCTCGCTGTAGTTGATTTAACTTGTAAAAGGAGACTTAACTTCCTTTCTATAGTTCCTCTCAATTACATAAACATTTCTGTGAGCCAGTCAGTAAGAGTTTATGACAGATTTAGAGCTACTTGGTGATAATTTATGAGTATTTCATGTTGGCCTGATTACTGAAATGTTTTCTATATGGCTTCATTTGTTTAGTGTAACAAGAATCTGCTGGGAAAAAAACAGCTCTGAAACGGAAGAATGGATTAAGATACCCAGTTTTCAAACTCTACTTGGTCCTTAAGGAAATGCCAGGATTCTTTGAATATCCTGTTCAACACAGCCTCTAAAATCAGCTTAGAGAATGAAAAAGCAAAGTCCAGGAATCTGCAAGAGCAAACCTTGTATTTTGAATGGTAAGTGAAAAGTGCTAAAAAAAAGTGCTGCTTCTGCCAGTCAGCACAGAAACACCACTACTAGAGTTACACCTTGAATGTGCCACTGCTGCTGGATTATCTATGTTACTGATCTCTGGCAGTGGTTGCTCAAGTCTTGGCTTCACTTCCTTTGGGGAAGAATTTTTGCAGTCTTCCCCTTGGACTAAGTCCTTGGGTTACAATACCTAACTCAGCTGTCCTCACCTTGACATTCTGACTGGGTTTATGAACATTCCTCTTTTTCCCTTCAAGAAATCTCAGCAGTAATGAACAGTCCATTTAGAAATAATTAAAAAAACCCTCATTTTCAATAGAAAAAACATTTTGTTAGAACTCAAGTGTAGCTAAAAACACATTCTAAGCAGAAGACACTCAAGTTCCAAGCCCCCTGCTTCCTATCATACACATTAATTCCAATTGAGATATCCAAAGTATGATATACTCTTTCTCACAAAGGCAAAGTTAAGACCTCTTGTATTTGCTGCTAACTGGTAAATATTCACTATGATCAAATTTTCATTTTCCAAAACATACTGGCAGATACATAACAATCCTAAAGTAATGTCTAACCCATCATAGAAATCAAATAAAGAGCAAAATAAATAAAGCAAAGTAGATGGAGAAATTGCATGAGCTGGAAGCACTGTGGTTTAATTTTTGAAAATGAGGAGATATAATTTATATACAAAATAAAAATAAATATATAAAGAATCATCATTTTCAAAGAACATGATCCTAACTTCCTAAATTTGAATTTTAGAAAAAAAATAGCTATATGATATATAACACATAAATGTAACAGCTTGTTAAAGATCACTCTTTTTTTTTTGCTATTACATACTGAAGAAACCAGAGAGAGATCCAGAACACAAACTGAGAAAATGTTCCATTCCACAGAGTCACTTTGTGATAAAAAAAAAAAAAGTGAAGTCTAACTTTGCTGCATCAAGTCTTCCCCTAACACTACCAGTACTAGAACCCTGAACAGTGGAACCCCTTATTGAAGGAAGATTGACATAAGTAATTAAGGACTAAAATTGAGAGGTGAGTAGTGCAGGAGCTTGAGAAACTGCAATGTGTAAAAAGTTCACAGCTAGGAGAAGCCTAAGAGGAAAAGTAGATCATAGCTCATGGCCACCAAAAGTTTAACCCTTTCAACAAAGATATTTCTGGGAAAAGGAGATAAACCAGTCAAATTTGTAGACCTATCACTTATTGCCATCTACTGTGTTTAATATATTTTTAACCAAATTTAAATGATCAAGATATGCTATGAAGAAAATTCCAGGTCACATGAAGTTCAGTTGAATTGTACCTATCTCTGGCAGGTATACACTGATACAATTTCATAGTGAAAAACAATTCTTCCACAAGTTCAGCTTGGCCCCTCAACCATTTCTTTGAATGAATGTGTACCTGTAAGATCTTCCTCAAACCCAGTGCTCCAGACTATAAAAACACCAGCTGCTGACTCAAAACAACAACAAGCTAATACCTGAATCCTTGATACTGCAGAAAAAATTTTTTAAAAAGTAGTATCTGCTCTATAATTTTTGAAATAGAAAAGCTACAGCTCTTTGGCTTTGATAAATTGAGAGTGCAACATCTGCAAGAGAGTAAAACATATCTTTAAATATTTTGAAAACTCAGACACATTCAGGTGACCTTTTTTCATGCTATTGTTAAACATATACTCAAATAGAGGTAAAATTTAGGCAACATTTCTTCTGTTCAAACTCATTGAAACTGTTTCTCTTCCTATTTTCTAATTCTGAGATTTAAGGCACATATTGGCACATATTCTCTCCAACATCTCAGCTGGAAACATAACATATATTGCTATCCTGTACAGAATTTAAATAAACTTCACATCACCTTTTAAGAAATTGTGCAAATACACTGAAAAAATCAGGAGCTACCAGCTTCCTTAAGTTTATCTTACCTTACTGTGGAGATGCTGAGTGCTCATCCATCAAGACATGATTATTGACTTCAGGCTGGATTCTTTAGGTCAAAATGTTGGATCTGCATTTAGAGACAAATTTCCACTGGCCTGTGCTTATGTCTGTTCATTCATCTATTCTCTACTAAAAAGGCTCTAAGCATTTCCAAGTCTCAAATTAAAAATATGGTATTCCTCTCAGGTATTATTTCAGGGCTATTAAACCAGAAGTATGTGTTTCAGGCTTTCCTTAATCTTTCTTTTCCTACTCTACTTCTGCCAAGGGCCTTATAAACAGCAGCCAGTACTGATCAAAATATTAAAATGAAGGAGGAATTTAAGTGGTTATAACTGAGAAGCACAAAAAGAAATGTTTTTATTGTTACTCCAGAGCAGGAAAACTTGCTCTCAAAATGTGTCAAGACTAAGATTTCTTAGTACTGAAGTAAGAGTTTGAACTAGCAGGCTACAAAGTCTTATCAACCCAAGGACTGACTCTAGTGAGGAAGAGGAATATGAACAGTTATTACTGTCTTCGTAGGATATGACAGACGAATAATACGATTTTTAGAAATAAAACACTGCTACCGTGCTAGAAAGTACTATAGAAATTATATTTTCTATACAGTTACAGAGAAGAATTAGAAAAGTCTAATCCTTTAGAAAAGTAAAATAAAGGTATTTTAAATATCAAGCATACTTCATGTGCATTTATGCATTAGAAATAACACATGCTTTACCCTGAGAAGCATCATGTTTACTTTTCAAGAGTTTGAATGTGTACATTTTTCTTTGCCTCATTTTGCGTTATTTTAAACATGACGATTTTCAAAACTCATCTGAGGTCATACATTATTAGAGAAACTGAAAAAATCTAAAAATAAATCAGAGACACAAATAAACTGAAGGAAGCTAACACGGTAAGAAATTAAAAATACCACACAAACACATGGAATCTAATTGCAGCATCCTAAGTAGTACTCAGAGGATGCCTCTTGAGTACAGAATGAGAATCCTCTCTAGCCTGAAGGACATGAATCTAACCATTCCCAGAGCACTTCTCCTATGTACAACATATGGTTTGTTAAATGGAAACAAGCACAGGAAGCTAATTTGTTCTGTAAACAGTCAGGCCCCAAGAGAGAAACTGCGTATTGAAACACTTATAAGATACTTTAGCTTTCTCATCCTCCTGAACAAACACACAGAGGCAGCTTAAATAGTTCTAGCCCAATTGTCACCCAGTTGTGCTATTTCCCTGAAGTGCAACTGTAGGAGATGATATAGGAAGTGATGGAGCTGTCAATGACATGTGCAGACTGAAAATCTGATTCCTTTTAGGATGTACCCTAACAGCCTCAGTCTAGGTCTCTATTAAATCTAATTGCAAGGTTTCTCATGAAAACACCTCCTAGAAGAAAGTGAATTAATCTGGAAGAAAAGCCTCTTAAAAACCAGCATCTGTGCTCCAAACCCACTGGCCCCCACCTCCAAAAATAAAAAAAGCTCACATCAACACCATCATAGACATGGATAGAGCACACCCCACAGAAGTTTTGGAAGTGCTGAAAAACACAATCAATGTACTGTCAGTCTACTGCAGAGTTCCAGCCCCAAATAAGTCTGGTCTCAAGCTTAACATTGTACTGCCTATTGGCAGAGCCAGCAACCATGCCCCAGTCCTAGTTTGAAAGAACAAAGTGAAATTGAGCACAGAAAAAGAAAAAAAAAAAGATATCATACTGGAAGTATTCAGAGTATGTGGCACCCTCTATGTCCTCCAAATAGTAAAGGTCATTTGGCTTCTGCTTTTCTTGGAATCACGACAGAAAGGAGGTGTCCCAAGTCCTCAGAGCTCTTGGGCATCATCAGCACCATCTATGAACCCAAATAAATTTGTGCCTCCATAGTAGACACAAGGAGGAGGAAAGCACAAGGTGGACAAATCCACCTGGGAGCTCAGGCATCCTACCAGAGGGAAATACAGCCCCAAGGCTGACTTTTCCACTCCTGGGCATTGCTGTGGAGTCTGTTCTTGCTATGAAGGAGAAATGGCAACCAAAGAGCTCAAAAGGAGGCTGTGTTCTACTAGCAATTGTAAAACTATACCTGAATTCTCTGTGATCTGCTGCCATTCTGGAATTAGTGCCTTCTTGAAGATGAGGGCAAGCAGCCTTCCTGCGATGTTCTGCTCCAGGAGGATAGAGGAAAGCACTCGAGTCAGTCTCTCAGCCTGGCTTTCCACAGAAATCTGCAAAGACATCAGCTTCTGCAGAACACCTCAGGAGAGCACTGATAAGGACAGATTGTGCTGTGGTTAGATACAAACTGGGGAACTGAGCCCCATACAGAGACTTCACTGAATTTAAAAATTGTAAAAGCTCAGTGATTTGCACAGCATTCTGTAATGGGAAGTTTAACTGCGTAATTTTCTAAAGGAGGAAAATAATTTTGGGGTGGGGGATAGTTCTCTACTGGCAACAGGTTACCAGCTCCTGTTTTACCCACCCCCTCACCCATTCCAGCACTACAAGAGATCTATTTGGGAAAACCTCAGGCACTGAGTGCACAGTTCTATTTCAAATAACTGTGAAAGATAAGAGAGGGGGAAGGAGAACACTGCAGTTGGAGGAATGGTACACTTTAAGGCAAAACAAAGCATCCTCTAGAGCAGCTGTGTCACACATGGGTACAATTCCCAAGGAAAGAGAAAAAAAGTAGTATGTAAAGGAGCTGTAGGTCTAATTGACAAAGTGAAAAGACTTAAAACTTCTACAGAAACTGATGGGCATGGTTAATAGGAAGTATACAAATTGTTTTCACAAAAGCATATTATAATTTTAGTTATAGAACTAGACAAAATTGGCAACATTCATTAGTTTAATTTGAATGTAAATTGATTCATTTTGATCTGACATTAAAAAAGATAATGGGAGCAATAATATTCAATCTACATAAAAATTGCTTTTAGCCAAATTCTGTTTCCTTTACAATACATGTAACATCAAAGAGAACAGCCAAATCTGATGATACAGCAAGACTTACTTTTTTATTGCAGTAAACTGTCTTTCTAAATATTTTAAATTGAAGAAGTTGCTTTCCTGGCTCCTATTTCAATGATTTTTCACTTGAATTTTTACATACTTTTCCTGTAAATCAGATCTATTCTTTGGCTCTTCAGACATTTTCATCACTATTCCTCTTCTTCCACCTCAGTTTCAAATACTTACAGCTAACTCCAGACTTCTACATATGTGAATGCAACCATCCCAACATCACCTTCTGTGAAGAACAGCTTCCTCAGTTCCAGCAACAGGGACTTCTGTGCTGTCATTCTTCCAGAACATCCAAGAATGTTATATTTATCTCACATTTCTTCAAGTTTCTCTGCTATTTCCTTCCTGGTCACTTCAAAGTTGCAATTGTCTCTGAACTCTGCTCATGCACCATTTGCTTTCTGCATTAAACTGTGATCAGGTTTTTTTCCTTATCATCAGAATTTCATTAGTGTTTTCAGAAAAGAGAACTTTCTGCCCTGGTTCCTCATGGGAAATATTTTTCCTGTACCTTTTAACCTGGTTGGGTCTCTAAGTTCAGCCTGGCAGGGTCCTAAGCAGTAAGGACAGCACAGTCTCTGGGATAGAGGGATACTGGCTAAGAGAAGCTTCCTGCCCCTTGGATCCTCAGCTACTCAGGGGGTACCGATGGGCTCCCTACAAACTGGACACCAGAAGCAGCTCTGTTCTGAACATTGCAGGCATATTCCAAGACTGTTTTCCCTCAGTTTCCTTCTTCCTCCACATCCATATTTAATACGGTTGCTCACCTGTCAAAGCACTTCTGATGCAGTTTGTAAAGCAGCATTCTGTTTTGTTTTAAAAACAAAACCACAATAGAATATGCAGCATTCCCCTGCCATCCCAGATATAAAAAAAACTGACTCAGGAATTCAAATTCATTTACAACTTTGGCCAATATTGCCTGGATCATCTTTATTAAGTATTGTACATACTTGGAATACAAAACATCATGGTCTTTTCCATTGAACTTCTCTTTATATTTCTGCCAGCAGTACTTTGATTATACTGACCCGTATTCAACAGCACCTTAGAAAGAGTAGAATTTCAAGTTGGAAAAGAGGAAAAACTGGCGATTGTCAAAAATAGGGAAATACTAAGAATGCCTATTAAATTTTATGAAATGCACACAAAAAATACTGTAAGTAAAAATTTCATTATTCAGTACCAGTTGAGATACTTGCTACTGTACTTTTTACAATCAAGTAGTTAGACAGTGTTCCACTGCCAGCTACAAAAATATGAAAATCATATTAATGCTTGTGCAGTTGCTCATAGCAGTTGAGAGACAATTGAATAGAAAAAGGTTTACTAGGCACCAAATAAAACATTGCTACCCAATTATTCAGAAAGCATTTGTCAAGTACAATTAGTACAAAACATTGATATTTCTACCCAATATTGAATCTATAAATAGACTGTAAAAAATACAAAAAAATACTAAAAAAACATAAAATCACATATTACCAGGCAACAAATCAACTGGGCATAGAATCCCATGTAAACAAAGCTGATAATAGTAAAGTGTCTCCATAGTATAAACTGATTGTTATTTCCAAAAGAAAAACAATTCTAAAGTTCACACACCTTCTTATAATTTTCAGTACATAACTTTTAAGCCATTTCCATTCTCATTTTAGCTGCTTAGCTGCATTCATCATTTGACTGGAAGTATGGCACAGTCTCTTCCGCTTCAATTATAATATTGAATTTCAGATTTTGCCATGAGAAAAGAAGATTCGGGATGTTCCCTTTCATGGGAACAGCTCATTCATGTTACATTGGGCTTTATCTCCACAGATTTGAAGCATGAAGGTTCTTACTGCAAGTAGAAGGCACAGCTGCTGTAAACTGAACATCTCAATTTGGTTTGAACATCAAGCACAAACATGGCTGGTTCCATTTTGCAAATGAAGAATACCCCAGCTTCTTCCCATTCTGTACTAAATGAAAATCCTTGCATTGCACAAAAAAAAAAAAAGGGTTTTTTGCATCTTACACAGTTGTGCTCATGGCTGGAGAGCATTTAGCCATCAGCCTTAGCATAAAATATAATTTCAAAGTATTATACACTTAGTCTTTCTTCACTGCTATTAATATTAATTTCAACTAATTTGAATAAATCTTAATACAATTTCCTTACAAAACTGGAAGCAACATACTTAAGATGCAAATCAAGATTTAAGGATTATAATAATTCTTATTAAAAACAAGAGTAAATGCAAGTTCATTTGAAAAAACTTGCAATAAAGTACATAAATATACATTAATACAACAATTAAATATAATTCACAGCTTAATGACTGTCAGACAAAGCAAAATTTTCTTTCCAGGTTAAAAAATTAGTTATCTTTGCAGTGCTCAGACCACTAATCAGAACTTCTGTAATACATAAAGAATGCCAAGATTATCAACAGTCACATATACTTTGAAATTAGGGGACACATGTATTGACTTGAGATTTGTTCCATTTGTGTAGAAAGTTTGTAAGGATTCTCCAGTAGTTACATTCCACCACTATAAAAAATAATAAAAACACACTTTCAGTTAGGTGAAAGAAGTTTAGAATAAAATCTATTAACAGGCTTAACATGGCTAGCCCAGTTGATTGCTTTTACCAATGAGGTAGAATTAAAAATAAAACCATCAAATTAATTAACACTAAAAACAATCTTTAAGTTTAGGACTAATTACTAAATATAAGGCTTTCAGATGAAAAGAAACTTCAAAAAAGCTGAAGCTGTTAAATTTCAAGAAAACAGACAAAATAAATTCAGGTACTGCCCCTTACTCCATCACAAAATGCAATCAATAGACATAAACTAGAATATGTCCAAACTTTTTTAAAATTATGTATTTTCATATAACAAAATGAATACACGAAACACATTGCCAGACAACTTAAACTATAGCTGAATTAAAAACTTAGCTAGACACACAAGAGGATTCGTCATGTACTTGTTTGAAACCATTTGCAGTTTTTTTAGTAGGATTAACCTCTTCTACAGTGAGATTACAATTAATATTTTTTAGAATACGCCATTAGCACTAACAGCAAAGAAACCAAGAAACCTGCAAACATCACTCTATCATAGCCTGAAATCTCACATTTCTCAGAAAAACTGTAGACCAATGCTTACACAATCCAGCACAAAGCTGTTATTCCATTGTGCCAGTAAGAAGTCTACCATCTATTCCGGCAGCATTTGAGTGCAGCAGCAAAATATCACAAGAGATTACCTCAGTTTTGATCACATTGAAAAGCAGATGGTATTACTACTTTTCAGTTATCTCATGAAATATGTAACATTAAAGTTGTGTGCATAATACAGATTTGCAACTACACAGCTACAATGCTCTGATTAAAACCACTGTTCCTAAAGTGTCTGTTATTTGATAGAGACCCCCTCAAAAAAAGAAAAAAATTGACCAAACCAAAAATGGATCTTAATGAGGTTTTGAACCTTTGTTCTGAATAAATGAGCAGGTGCTGTGCCAGCAGGTATAACTTACACAGCAAATTCAATAGTACAGGTGGATATACCTCATCTGTGACTAAAATTACTCATTCATTTAAAGGTGTAAATCATGTAACTCTAGAGTCCAACTCAGTCTGGCTTTTAGGAGTCCAGACTCCTGAAATGTTCTGGACTTTCCCTGACTAGTATCTCCCTACAAAATGGCTCTGTGTGTGTGTGTTTTCATGTACATCATACACATCTGTCTGTAGATCCTGAAGGAGAAGCAGAAATACTTTCAGAAGACATTGTGATTGATTATGGTCCCATGACTGGGAAAAGACAAATGCCATTCCCACTTTCACAAAGAGCAAAGAAGGTATTGGGAACTACAGGTCAGTAATCTTCACTGCAATGTCTCAGATTATTACAGAACAAGTTTTCTGGAAGTAATTTCAAGTCATATGAAAAACAAGAATGTGATCTTGAACAACTAACAGAGACACGTCACAGGAAAATCATGCTGAACCACCCAACTGACTTCTGCTGACAATAATGGTGTCTTTCCAAACAGCATGGCAAGAGCAGTGGATGTGAGCAACCTTGACTTTAGCCCCTAGCATCCCTACAGCCAAGCTGGAGGGATAAGCACTGAATACAAAGTAGGTAACAGAGTGGGCTGTTAGTTTAGCCACTGTGTATTGAGCCCTGCCCAAGTGCAAGAAAAACACTGAAAAACTGGAGCAAGACCAGCACATGGTCATTGAGGCGGCTGGACACCTAGAATAGATGTCATGGAAGACAGAGCACTGCATTTGTTTAGGAGGCTAGCTGCTGTCTTGAACTAATAAGAGGGTTAGAGATAAAAAAGATAAGGTTAAAGATAACCCTCTTTACAGGGCCCAGAGGCAACCCTGTTGGATCGAGGACAGTATTTTATGAGGCAAAGCCCTAAACAATTTTACCTAACTCTGCAAACCACTACTAGCAAGGGGCTGGACTAGAAGAATTCCAGAAGTCCCTAACACCCTAAACCATTCTACACTCCAAGAAGCATCACAATGCCATACTGTGCAGCCACAAGATAAAATGAGGTGCAAGCTAGAAACAGGTCTGTTTATTGAATTAGTCTTAATTGTCAGAGTATTGCCATTTAATAAGGTGTGACAGGATATTGTATTATCCCAAAGCTTACCTTAAGATAGCCTCCAGATGACACAAGCATTTTACTGTCAGGAGAAAAGGAGAGGTCTGTTACCCAACCCCCATGTGTTGGTTCTCCTTCATCTACAGTAACGGGGGAGCAGAAATGAAGCAATGTACCTGTTAAAATATCCCAAATCTAAAAGAGAAAAAAGAATCTTTATAGAACTTAACAGGGAAAAAACGCCTCAAATAAGGAAGCCTGTAATACATTTTCTGTATTTGAGGGGAAAAAAAACCAAAACCCTTGCAAATATATATTCTACTTGAAATGACAAAATAATTTCAAAAAAATCTTGTCTTAGAAGTGTATCTTATATAGAGGATTTAATCATACATGCAATTCACAGTAGAATTATAATTAAATTAGGTGAATCAGTTCCTTAGCATTCGTGGAGCATAAATCTATCAATATGGTTACAAACTACTACCTCATGTGGCAAACTTAGCTATTTTCACTGCAATGTTCACCACAATGCTATGGAATTAGACATGCAGAACACAAACCATAAAAGCTCTTCTGTATGTGAACAGACAATCAACTGAATTATAAAATAACATCAAGATTAGAGCAATACCCTTATTTCTCCTTTGTCATCTCCAGTGGCCAAGAGTTTGTTATTAGGAGAGAAAGTACAGCACCGCACACAGTCTTCATGGTCTTTCAGTTCATGAAGAACAGATGAACTTTCAAAGCTCCATATCTAAATGGAAAACAATATAGAAGAGTGAAAGACAAGTTCAAAACAGCCATGATTTATTTCCAAAAGGCATTAGCATTAAACTGTACATAAGATTTTTTATACATCTGCATCTTTGTATTGAATTTATGTAAATGTATTATACTGTTTCTCTTTTATTACCTGAATCACACAAGAATGCACTTGCTATGAATTACTGAACTGACTGTATGTATCTTTCTTTGGAATGTATGTTTTAATGAAACCTATATATTTACAATGAAGTTTAAAGCTGTTCATAGAAATAGGATTCATCAACCACTTGAAAATTATATTTTAGAAAGCTAATGGAATGTTTTACAAACATAATAGAGAAGAAGCCCCAGCTCACTACTTTGTGTACCTTCCTTCTGAACAGAAATTTCACTGGAAGTCTCAGAAATTTTTCTTAACTTTGCAAATTAAGAATATCAGGCTATCAACAAATCAATACAGAGAAATAAACAACCAGTTCTGCACAATGCTGTGCATTAAACACACATTTTATTTGTGCAGAAGCCACTAGGCTTAAGTTATATCCAAGATCAATTGCAAATGACTGCATCAGCTTTAGTAACAGGTTGATGGATACAGGAAATTTAAAACTAGACACACAACAGGATAACTTGAATAATCACTAGTTAAAAATATAGATTACTCTTCAGGACAAATAAGACACCATTTTTATCTCTGTACAGAAGGTAACCAACCTTTGCAGTTTTGTCAGCAGAAGCAGATGAAAATTTACTACCATCAGGTGAAACAGCACAGGAAAGAACTGCACCTGTATGACAAGCAAAATCTCTTTCTGGGTTTCCAGTAGTGATATTCCAAACCTATCACATACACAGAAAAAAAAAGTTTACTTTTTTAACACAGTAAAAAGGTTAAAACACTTACACAACAATATATAAAGGATAAAACTCAGCTAGATAGTTCTATTGTGGCAAACATTTTGTTACACTCACTGGTATAGTTAAAATACAACAGTGCAGATATTAATGAAAATAGAAAATCCATAATTTTGTCTTAAAAGTCAGCTTACACTTTACGATTGATTCAGTAAAATGTGTGCCCACACAAAATGTAGGAATTACCAAATGTTACAAAAGACAGTCAAATGTATTTGATGTGATTTCTCAGTTCACAGCCTTTTACTCACCTTAACAGTTCCATCAAATGACCAAGAGAGAATTTTTGAATTTTCCAGAAGTCTAAAATCCTTGATTGCTTCAATGTGCCCTCTTAGAAACACACATTCACTCAACTGCCAATTCCATACCTAATCAAAAAAATCAAATACATTTTTTTAAAAAAGTGAAACAGCAAACATAAGAAGCATGAACTAACTTTCTATTTGTAAGTAACAGGACAAATAACAAGTTCTTATGGTGGTGGTAATTAATTAAAATGCTAGATATTGAAGTGATCCATAATGGAGATGCTGAAGATTGAGAGTGCCATAGTATTTAATGGTCAACTTATGACAGAGTTCCCTATAATACACATATAATCTTATTTGCAAAGTGAATTTGATACTTAAAATTCACTAGTAATTAAAAAAAAAAAAAAACCAATAACTTTCAGGCACCACAGTAGTTTGGGGTTTTAAACCTTTCATCATTACAACATATGTCTCTATGTTGTATAAATTTATTTCATGTTTGCTTACTAAAATCAGATTTATTTTATAATTTTAAAGGGCATTTTGAATGAAGTGGCATTTTGCTTTGCTTTTTTGTAACAAAATGACACTTCTATTTTCAATTCAACTATTCACTGCAAAATGAGTTACGTGTAATTTTTTCTGCACAAGCTATTAAGCATCACTTTACTTTAAACAGCAATGATGCAAAGGTTTTCAAAGGAACAGGTTTCCTGCAGCAGGGCGAACAGAAAGCCGTGTGTGCAGGGGACAGTCCTGGGGGCTCAGCCCACCAGAGGCAGCTGAGGGCCAGCAGAAACGCTTCCTACAGCACAGCCAGGAGAAGGATCCCAGGCTGAGCATCAGCACCCACGAGTGCTTTGGAGCTCTTGTTCAAACCTTGGACTCAGCTGTGTGGGCTGGAAGCAGCAGCTGGAGCTGCTAGGGATCCTGTCAGCCTCTGAAGTGTCCTGCTGGACACACCAGGGCTCAGCAAGCTCCGAGTGAGACACGGATCTTTACCGCAGAACTGCGCCCAAGGTGGGTAATGCTAACCCAGACACAGCAGAATGCACCTCCGGAGCAAACCCACCTTGCTGAGAGGCAGAGGTTCCTCATTTGAGCCCACATTAGTGCAGCCTCTCTATTTCTAGCTGGTTTTCAGCACTGCACTGGACAGGGTGGGCACACCAGCCTGCTCAGAGACTTTTTACATCATTCCTCAAGACAGTGGAAGCAAGCACACTGACAGACCTACAGCATCCCAAACTCTCATTTCAGAACTGCTCAGTCACCTTGTTTGACAACTAATGTTTCTTTTACTCTTCTCAAAACCTTTCTATCATCCACAGCAGTAAAAACAGAAGATCTGTAATATTCATTCACATAAGGCATAAATAAAAGCTACACTTTCTACAGTCCCTTGCCCTTGGATGGTGCAATGCAGAATACAGTAAACATTTACTGAGTTTAGATTATCTGTTGTATAAAAGCCCTTTATTTTACATAAGGTACAGCATTAGCTTTTTAAATATTGTCCAAACCTGTATAACTGGATCATGAGCACTTGAGATGAGAGTCTGACAGTCAGGTGTAAATCGACAGTGCTGCACTGATGTCCTGTAGGCCTCCAAGGACTTCAGAACCTTCCCATCTGACAACTGTAGTACCTTTACAATGAAGAATGCGATAACTGCATTTATTTGACACACTTGATGAAAACAAGAACATGCAAATTCTTTCTTAAGTTACATGAGATTGTAAATACATGATTTTAAGTCACTGGATTGGAACAACGAAAAATTCCTATTAGTCTGGGTAAAATGAAACTCAGAGCTAGATTATTGGCATTACCATTAAGTCATTTTAATTTAGACATCACTCACAAATGTAAATTGAATTACTATGCTGAAGAGAATTATTAATGAAGTCATCCAAATGACATTTATTTTAAAAGAAAAAGCATAAGAGTGTTTTCCTACTATTTTTAAAATCAGATTTAGGATTTAATACCTTTATTGTTCCACTCTCCTGTCCAAAAGCTGCAAATTTAAGATCTTCGCTTAAGCAACAGCAGGAAATGGGGGATTCTTGGGCTGCTGTCTGCATAATAACATTGTCTGTATTTCCATTGATAAGCTGTAAAATAGGAAGGCAATTAAGGTACTACAATATTTTAAAATTTAAACTTAAATAAATTACAATATAGAGCTGAGAATGACAAAGGGAACAGTTATGAATTTTAAAGTACTAGTTACTTTCATAAACCACTTTGGATGTTGGTGTACTTAGCATTTGGTGTGGCAGGGACCACAGTAGTGAGAGTATAGCCACTGTTTCCTTTAGTGCAAATCTGGGCTCACACCTCTCACTGCCCCAGTTTGAGATGATTCCTTCAGCTGCTACACAGAGCTTTGAAGCAGTACATCATTTGCTGTGTAACACCTGGTCTATAGGTGCTACACACATACTCATTGCTGTGCATGTCTGAGCCACCTAGAGGGCCCACAGACACCCAGCATCAATGTAGAAATTTCCCCTCAAACCCCATTTGTTCACTTACTAAACTAGGCACAGTTTCTAGATACAAAATGGTTATCACACGCTGAGTTATCTGCTACAGATTCAACTCTTGAAAGCCAAGAACAAGAGGTTCTGTCAGTGCTTGCTCAGTTTTCTACTGAAATTTGCAGGTAACAGTCAAACGTACTAAAGCATTAGTAAATACATCTTACTTGTAAATTCTTCTGATTGTAGATGGCTAAAATCATCACTTCACCATTGTGAAACACAACATCTAGTTCGCTCTTCAGCACAGCATCAGAAGACTTGCACACCTTCTTTGTTTCCCAGATCTGTTAAAGAACACAGTGTTTCATTAGTTTTATTAAAGAACAAGACATAAAACTTGCTGAGCAACAGCACCTGTAAACCAAAGGCTTATAAAAGTTGCAAGTAACACTGATTTTTTAAAACAATGAAAATGATGCTTCTGCTGTTTTTGACATTAGGGAACATAGCGCAATTACTATAGTGATTCCAAAGATGAAATAGAACTTATTTTTCCAGGCTGACTACAAGACTCCCCTGTTTAGAGTCATAGCTGTAATATCCAAGATTTTCTTATACAAAGATCAGCATTAAAATCCAATGACAAAAAATATGAAATACAGATTTCTAGATTTCAATTGCTTTCAAACTTTCAGGAATGTATGTGTTAACTTGGGAGAAAGGGAAAGGTTACCTTGGTAGGATATAGTTATATTTTCACAGGTTTTAATGAGACATTGCAATTAGAGAAATCTATCCCAACTAATAACAGCAAATATACCTAACAATGAAACATATCAAGTCTGCTAGAATCCTCAAAAACCTTCAAAATTCCCAATTCAGATAAAATGTAAAACAAAATAGAAGGTTATAATTACTCTTGAAGTGCAACCAGACATTAAGAAAATCATATAGCTATAGAGGAAATTTAGATAAACAGTAAATAAAGCAAAAAAAACAGCACATTTTACTGCATATGTAAATTATTTTATAACAAATATTTAAATTTATAAATTTATATTGACTACAAACTTACATACCAAATACAGAAGTATATTTTTATGTATTTTATATATGACTTTACAGTAAAAACAATTCCTTAAATGAGTGACATAATACCTATCTAAATTCAGGTATTTCAAAAAAGAAAAGTTATCTTACACGTATTGTCTGGTCATCAGATGAAGTCAGAAATAAAGATCCATCTGGTGAAAATGTCACACAGTGAACCCAGCTCATGTGTCCTCTGCAATATGCCACTTTTGATAAAGAATTAATATTCCATAACTACAATAAAAACATGAAAGACAAACTCAAAAATATTTAGATCGTATTTACAATGAAAATAGTGCAAGTACACTAATTGCTTACTAACTAATTGCATACTTACTAATTAAGAAAATTATTATGCCTTCTAATATTTTCTTAATTCTTATTCTGAAATCAAATGTAACAAGTACTGTGCCTACTTATCAGATTTCGATGGGCAGGGAAATGGAATCAGCAGCCTCTTTAACTGCCATGATTTTAAAAGACACAGGCAAAAAAAAAATCACATTATAAAGTAAATACAAGTTCTACTTGACCGTACAGATTGAAAAACCAAAAGACCTGAAAACAACAATAACAAAAAACCCCAAAATAACCCCAACCCCAAACTTGGGATTTGTACATACCTACTCTAGCCATGCTAGCCTCAAAGTTATTCTAGATTTTTCCTTCCTTCCTATGTACCAGCACACAGAAGGAGAGAGGGTTTGGTGTAAGTTAAGCAATACTCCTGAGAGTGACAAGAGTAGCTTTAGATAAACTAAGTAGACTAATTAAGTTAGATAAAGGGTTCCAGTGTCCAAAGTGAGCATGTAACTTTAAAAAATATTTTCCAGCCAGTATTTTAAATTTAAGAAGCAAATGAAATCTAAAAGAATGGAGCACACCAAAAGTCTGCTAAATTAGCATTTGTTTTATCTCTGCATCCAAGAAACTATCAGGACAAATTAAACATTTAAAGTAGTCTTCAGTGGTATACTGCAGACACTTACCTCAACAGAGCAGTGAGACAAAGCAACTGCTACTAACTCATCCCCAGGACAGAAGTCACAGTATTGGATTGTGCCGTGATGACTGACAATGACTTGAGTTAACAAACCACAGGTGTTGATGTCAAAAAGCTGTGAACACATAATTACAATAGAAACCCTGTTTGAATGACTTTACTACTGACAAACAGCTTATATGCTCAACCCTGTACATTTTTGAATTCAGAAGGTATTTCTCTTAGTCACAGGTTTGTTGGCTATATATTTTTGTTTAGTCACACTCAAAATCAGGCACTTCTATCTGAAAGATCGTAATGGCCTGGAATTTCATCTGTAACCATAATTTCTACCTATACTGTTGTACACTACCTCCAAAAGATTGCTAAAGTGAGGTACTTACCAAAAGTTTATTTTTGGCTACCACCAAAATCTTGTCACCATTTCTGGACCAGGAGCAACATTTTACTAAAACCTCCACATCATCTGGTTGTTCATCTGCATTTTTAAAGAAATCTTTTATCTCAATACTTTTCAGTTCATTGCCTGAGCGTGCTTCCCAAAGCTGGAATAAACAGGAAATAGACACAATCTCTTGGCTGATGTAGGTACAGAATACAACAGGAGAGAGCTCCCAAGTACTTCTTAAGAAAAAAGGGCAGGGAATAAAATACAAAAGCCCTTTGTTACCTTCCCCAGTCAACTAATAGCATTAGAATATTCACAAGTCCAAATGATTTACATATAAAAAAAGGAAAAACACAAATTAAGAAATAAAAACAAACCACAAAGAGGATTATGTTGTAGCAGAACCTTCTCCTTCGGTTTTTCCCTCCTATCATTCCAGCTACAATGCTGCCTGAACTTCTACTTTAAAAAAGAATGCAACCAAAAATAACACCTGCCCTGCAACTCTGTAAACAATCTACTCACCACGAGAAATATGGCACACATCTAGCTTTCCATCTTAACTTCACTGAGGGACCTGCCAAAAATCTAGGGAACACTTCTGTCCCCTTCACCACATTTTTCCTTACAGACAACAGTTACAGCAATCCTTCTTTCCTGATCTAGCAACTACATAGAAACATAAGAGTGTTTAAAGAATTGCAATTCTGAAATACCATAATTCTGTTGCAACTAAAGGCAATAAAAATAATACTTACACTCTCAGAAAAACACAAACCTCTCAGTTTTCTTCTAGTGCATACAAGAAAATGGCACATGGAAATTGCTTTTAATTTTTATGTCTCTTCAAAATTCATTTTCAGAGATGACAGAACTTTCAAATAACCTAAAAACTTACTACTATTTCTGGTTAAACAATTTTTACTCCCCACTCAAGTTTTCTTAACAAAGTGCATTGGGGGCAAAAATGTTCAATATGAGGGTAGTTAGAATTTCTTTGTAACTACAAGCAGTCAACTTTTTTTTTCCTGGTACTGGACAAGCCATTTCAAAATCTTGCATTACAGATGAGATCAATAATCAACTGTGTCAGGATTTAATTCATTAAAGCTGATCATGCAAACACAATATTTTCTTATACATATTTTGCATTTGATGCTAAACCTGCCCATCCATCATCAAAATAAAGGGCTGATTTAAAAATATACTGGATACCTTTACTGTTCCATCTGTCGAGCAGCTAGCAACATATTCATCATTTGGTGAAAATCTGCAGTGATTGACAGAATTTTCATGACCTATCATTGTATTTCTACAGTATTTTTCATTCAAATTCCAAATCTGTAAGAGAAATAAACACATAAAGATCATCATATTAATGAATTATTCAAAGACAGATCGTTCATGCTCTTCTCAAAATCATACACTGGCAACCAAAACACCACTTTTATTTTTTTCTTAGTTTTACCTACATGCTCATGGACTAGATGCTATGCCCTGGGCTAACCTACAATTTACCTCTATCTGCTAAGATGCATGAAAACTATTAACATCAGAATTACATAAACCTAGTTAAAACTTTCTGTACGGTGCAGACAAGGCCCCCGACCAGCACAAAATTACTGAAAGTTGCCTCAAACTGAGAAAAAGCTTTGTCTTGCCTCATTCTTTTTCAGCTTCCTAAATTAGAGTTATGTAGCTTACACACTTCAACAAAAATGAAATCTCTCAAGTTAGTCTTGACCAATCTTGAGTATCATCAGACCAAAGCCCTCACCTTCGTGCCCTACCAACAGAGCACTTGCCCATTCTCCTCTGCTGAGTAAAGACACTTCTATTCTGCCCTGCTGAAATCTGATAGCAGAGCTGTAGTCAATATTCGTTATCTGTTGCCCTGTCTGTTCTACCAGGCTCATTTAAAAAAACATTACATCACAGTGTTTAGATAAATTTATACATCAACAACTACTCTGTTATGACAAACAGCATGAGAATAATCTCAACCTTTTCCACTTACTTTGATGAAAGTGTCATTTGAGCAGGTGGCCAGAAGGTACTGACCACTTTTGTTATTGAACTGGCAACAATTGACCTGCTCAGAGTGTTCTTCATACACACACCTACACTGGCCTGTTCTTGAATTCCAGACCTAGGCAGAATTAAAAGATGAAACACACTTTTAAATATATTTAAAGTAATTGTTTTTAAAAATCCAGAAATTATGCTGAAATACAGATAGTCCTAAAACATTTCTAATAGCCCTCAAAAATATTTTGAAGAGGAAGGATTATATATTAAAAAAAAAGAAACAAGACTTTATTAAAGGAAAGGTTACAATTCAGATTAGAATTAAATAATGTCTGGATTTCCAACAAGATTTTGTTACTATAGTGAGGAATTAAAAATGCCAACTATTTCAAAGGTAACAGAAAAGAAACATTAAAATAGAATTATGGATAGATTCATCTCATATTGTGAATAGGACTGGACCCTGAACACATTATCTTCTATTTAAAAAGAAACATCAGATGATACAAATAATATAAGTGGTTAATTCTGCATGCATCATGTTAACATTAAGTATCTTTTATTTCATGTAACAAGTGGAGCTTTTCTGTTTGTCAAGTATTAAATTATCCACATAATATTTAAGACAGTTTAAAACACCTTTTAGTTTTAAGAATCTGTGCTAAGTTAGTTAAACAAAAATTCAAATTAGAAGTTTTTAAAAAAGAATAATCTTTTCCTTACCTTGACTTTTTTATCACTTGAACAAGTTGCTACAAATTCACCATCTGCAGAAAAAGTGCAACAGAGTATTTCATCATCGTGGGCATTTATCTCCAGGAGTCTCTCTCCACTTTCTGCTTTAAACACCTAAACCAAGGAACAGTAAAACCTTATAACTTGCAGACAGTTTGAAAACACGTATATGGGTTTCTTTTAAAATCTCTTTACAGCTCTCTTTATGTAAGTTCTTAAAAAAAGGGTTGATTTTTGAAAGCATTCATAATTTCAGGGACAATAATGTAATTATAAAGTCTTCCAAGGATGACAGAAATTGTAAGAGAGAGAATTAGTGAAAATTGATTTTTCAATATACTTTTGTTCTACCCCCACTCTAAGCTAAGAGCCATGCCCTTTCACAGCCTGTTTTAAGAGTGACTGGAAAACGCAATCTATTAACAAAGTCTAAGATATTTATAAAACTACAAATTCCAGTTTTATATGTATGAGGCACCCATACATCTAAAGTAAGAATTTCAACAGAATTGATAATTGGAGAAACAAAAAACCAAAAATAAGTAGGGAAAAATTGACAGTAAAATTGTCACACATTTCAGTCTCAAGTTAGATATAGGCAATGAAAGGACAGCTGAGGAAAAGTGCTACATATTAATAAATTTCCTCAAATTCTACCATTTAACTTTACAGTGTGGGGTGAGCAGGGGGTAGGAATCAGGTATCCTTTTCCATCTTAGTTTACATATTCTTTATTAAAACAAACTACAAGATGTTCTTTAGAGCATTTTTTCAGATTTTTTTTATTGAACAGAAATACCAATGACAATTAAATGGTTGGTATTTGTTCAAATAAGAACATAAGTACTGAAGTAACAGGAAATCTACCTTCACAGTTCTGCAGAGTATCTGTTCTTAATCCAGCAATCATTTTTTTAAGTAGCCTTGAAAACTGAAAAGCTTAAGCCATAATTAGAAAAAACATTAATAAGCTCAAAGTTTAAAAACAAAAAAAGTTTATGGCTAATTTTTCTATTATTTCTTCAATGAAAGTTTAGTGGGGTGTAAAATGAAGAAAAAAACAAGCAATCTGCAGTGTCAATAATGAGGCCATTAAGTACAGAAGCCCAGCACAGAAACTACAGCACAGCATGAGTACATCCACCAGACATCTCCTGAGTGGATGCCATGATCAAAATTCTGTACAGGCCAGCAAATAAAATAAGCAAATAAAAAAACCCAGTAACAACACAGTAAGTAGCCAAAGGAGCAGCAACTTAGTATTCAACTTCTCAAGCATCCAAAACAATACCAAAGGTTTGCAACAAAGTTGTTCTTTTCCCTTACCTTTGGCTGTCTGAATATGGGTACTTTACCAGGTTACTGGCTGGCTGATTGCTAGTTTTCTTGAGAGCTGGCTGACTCCCCTCCAGGCAGACTGCTGGCAAATTTATATTAGTCACGTTCCTCTCTGTCTCTTCTAATCTGCTTTCTAAGGACTTTGGGACTGTATCCAATTTAATACTGTCCTCAGCCTCAGGTGTTTTCTCCACAGATGTATTTCTTATGCATTAAGGCATTTCACTAATTAAACACCAAAGTGGCATAACATCCCCTACCGTCCCATATAAATAGTAAAGCTGTACCTAAAACACCTTACTGCTCTGCAGTACTGCAGAAGGACTATTGTGACTGGAAGTAACATTTTTTGCAAGCAAATATTAAATAAGGTGGGGTGCATTGCTGGGCTGTGACCTTTTCCATGTCATCTCATGTTCACACATTTGGCTAGTGAGGGTACAAACTCTAAAAACTCACTATTCAGCTCTTGAAGATAATGTTTACCATTCTGAACATGCAACTTGGCATTTATGCAATACTACATCCTTTTCAATCATTTGTCTTCAATCACAATCTAGATCCAAGTATTTCCACATAGCAACAGAAGAAAAGTGACAGGACTGTTCAAGAAAAGTTTTTGAACTTGAATTCATAGGTGTCTTACCTGAAGAGTTTTATCAGCTCCACATGATGCTATTCTTTGTCTATCCTTAGAAAAGCAGGCATGATAAACTGCATCTCTATGTGGACGAACAACCAGACGGTAGAGATTTTTCAAGGATTTTTTATTTCTACAGGGTAAGACAATTATTTAGATGAGTTTCTTTGTATTATTCAACATCATCTCTAAGAAGATAACACTTTTTTATACATCTTGAGCAGCAAGCTTTATAAACAAACAAAACAAACAACGCACTACATCCCACGTCTCAGCCTTCATGCTGAACTAATAAAGGAAACAAAGTCCAACATTCACTCAAGGGTTTGTTTTGTGCTCCAACAGTTCCAGCTTAGATACCAAGAAAGGCAACATTTTTATTATCTGAAATATGCTATTTCCAATTATAGACTTTTTACTGAGAATTCTTTTTCTCCTACAGGAAAACTCTTCCTTTTCAAGTATATTAAGAAATACTTGCAGATTTGCTTAGACCCTTGCAAATTTCCTTAATTTCCATGACAATGGCTTGATCCTTACCCCTGGATAGCAAAATAAGATCTGTGACTATCATCACTTTTCAAACACAGATTAGGTACAGGATCTAACTCACCTTAGATGACCCTTGCCTCACTTCAACAAAAACTTAAGAGTTAGTAGCAATCACAATCATCCTGTTTAGCCAGATCTTAACACAGACAGCTAGCACTGTAATGAGATGACTCGGTGATAAATACCAAAACATCTCTCTCCTGAACTAACTGGATATTGACTCTCCTGAACCATGGAATTTCCAAGCAGCTAACAAAATATTCAAAGAGGAGACTAATCTGCCAGGCTCATACTATAATTGCTTGACATGGAGTCACTCACTTTATCAGTACCAAGTACTACAAGTATCGGAAGAGAAACATCAAACAGAATCAAAGAGTTATGTGGTCAACCGACTATTGGAGAAGGTTGGGAAAATGTGTAGATCTGTATACCTTTTCCTTAAACAACTTCCAAAAATACAATAACAGCAAAGGATTGTTTAAATTGGAGAAGTTTCAAGATTGTGTAGAAATTACAATTTCCCATCTCACTACATTATAAAACTTAACAAGTTAGCACAAATCCTCTTCTTTTTAAAGTCACAGTTTAATTGATCACAGAAGTAAATATATCACTCAATTTATTTTTATGTAATTATTACTAAGTTGTCACCTTACATATCCAGGGCTCCCCTTCTCCCACAAGTTCTTGAAAATTATTACACCTTCTTTCCCCAGAAGAAAACTGCAGCAGTTATTAAAAAGATCCTTTTATTACCATACATGGTATTTAGTTGTACATTAAATTATTTCCTTGGTCAAGGGATCAGCATATCAGCAAATGGGCTGCAGCTACTTACATCCACTCCAAATAAAATGTTCCTGTTTCCCTTTGAGCATGTAGCTTGGCCTGTTGATACACCTCTGATGTCTCGGGCTGGCAAAGACCCAGCTGAATGATGTCGGGAAATGGCTGCCGTCCAAGAAGGTGCCCATTTAAGGACAGAAACTCCTGGAAATTTTCACGCACTGTGCTATCCTAAATATAGAGCAGACATTTGATAACATAGATTTATCTTAGATTTATTTCCTTGCTTTTAAAAATTTCTATACAGCTAATATTATTACAGAAGCCCTTAGCTCTATTTTCTGTAAGTTATATTAACAAATACATACAGTAGATTGAAATATTTCCTTATCCTATTCAGAAAGCACAATAACCTTATTTTTCAAAGAATACTAACAATAGTGTCTTATTCAAGTCACTATTAAGCACTGTGTGAAAGTGACTTATTCAAGTCACTTAAGCAGTGTGAAATATCAGAAAGACTGTTCCAAGAGGTCAGCATAATCCTATGCCTCCTCAAAAGCAGAGTACCTTATGTATTCATCCCTAGGTATTGACCACTATAGTTATTGAGTTCCATGGCCAACCACTTACACACTGAAGGTAAAACAAACAGAAAACTGAGTTTCCTTCATTTTTATCTTCTCCAAGTTAAAAGTTCAATGTAATATAATTTTCATGCTTTGGTTTTAGAAGCGTTCTATATACCTGCCATATACATACATCCAACAAAATGCAATTATGAAACAGAAAATTGTATTTGGAACCAACTGATCATTTACCTTTTAAAATCATACCTTTTGATCCAGGACTGAACTATATTCTACATATTCATGAATCAGGTGAGCAGGCCCCACCAATTCTGTTTTAGCTTTAATCCAATCTAAAGAAAACATAAGGTCACAGAGCTCCTAAAAGAAATACAAATTCAAGTTCAGAGTGTAAGTTTCACAACAGAATCTACTTAGGGGGAAAAAGAAAAATACAGGAAATACATTAGGCATTTAATACACTTCACTACAACCATCTCAGGTTGAAAACTCAGGCAATTTCCTTTTTCCTGCATCTTAATTGTTTAGTTATAAAACTTCAGTGTACAGAAGATTAAGTTTGTTATTTTAAATTGCTCTTTGATACACCTAGTCAGACAGAGATGGAGGCACAGAGCAATTCTTGACTTCTGCAGCACATGAGACCTGTTTTTTTAACTCTGAAAAAGCTTCTTGTAGTCCAGTCTAGCAAAGATCATTGCTAATAATGATTGTTGATCTTCCTAAGAGATTCTGAAACTCCTAAAACCATTGGTAAATGATCAAGGGAGTCCTGCCATAACATCCTTTAATTCCTTCAGTGCTCTGGGCTGTATCATATCAGGCCCTATGGACTTGTGAAATTCAAGTGATCCAGCCAGTCCCTTACAATTTCACATTTATCCCCACAAATGAAAAGTCCCTGTTCCCACATTCATGGTCCTCAAAACCAGGGGACTGGGCACACAAGGTCTGTCAGTATTATTAAATATTCAGATAAAAACAAGCATTGAACTTTATCCTGATTAGTTAGATGACCATCTTTAACAAGTATTGGTCCAATGTTTTCTTTAGACCTCCTCAAGAAAAACTGCTTAGCATCAACACTGCACAGGTGTAAAGCGTATTACAATTTAAAATCAATAAATTCCACAAGGATTAAAATATTATCATCATTAAATAAAGAAAAGGAAATACCTCCTAGCTTTATTAGCCTTCCAACACATAGAAATCATTTCTAAATAATGAAAAATGAGTGATACATGGAACATAAAATGTAGGAAGCATATAAACACAATGAGCCAGGCTAAAAACTTCTGAGAAGCTAATTTTACAAGATGTAGAAAGGCTGCTAATAAAAACATTTTCACAAGACACTGAAACTAAAGATACTAAGATAATAAAATAAATATGATCCAAAACACCTAGATTCATAGTCAACATTAATTATGAAGGTTCCTATAAGAGTGTATTATATGAAAAGTCAGATGAACCATCTTGAAAGAAGCTCAAAAGGTTTGAGTACGTACACATGAAATAAAGCAATTAACAACCAGGACCAAACACTGTTCAAGAAATTTGAAATTCAAATTCAAGTGAAACTACCAATTATTAATATTTCTGCATGATTTGCATCTTATAATAGCTCAATATCTAAAGAAGAGTAGTTGGCAAAAATGCCAGCAATTTTAAGGTGCTAAGACAATTCTGGAAGCAAGAGACTTGCCCATCTAACTCTTCTTGATAGGCTTTTTTTGCTACTGAAATCAGATAATGAATTTTTACATACAAATCTTTTTGACATAAGAGGAAAAAGCTAAGAAGACTTCTGAAGATAAAAAAAGTAACTAACTGATAAAATGATCTAATGAAAGCAATTTACTTGTATTATTACACAATAAAGAGAGCTTGGGTTTCCAAAAAGGTTTAAAGAAGACTTATTATTAAAGCTTCTTAAAAAGGAAAAGAAAACCACAAGCCATTATGGTATAAATAGGAAAGCCTCTCAAGAACTGGTTGAAAAGACAAGATACAAAGAGCAGAAATAAAGTAAGGGACAGTGATTAAGCAGCAGACCTCCTAAAGACCCTGTGTTGAGTGTTCACCCAGCTGGACTAAAGTCAAGGGGAAGAGAGGCTCAACTGGGAGAAGGCCTGGAGGGAAAAGCAGAGGTAAGAGTGGGTGAAAAAGGGAAGCACAAGACATGTCTCAGAACCCACCTGCTGCATTTTGGCACCTGCCATGTGATATGCTAGAAAATTATACCAGTACATGCAATCCTCTTGAGACAGAACAGGTGTATTAAGCTTGTAGTATTTCTTGTACTGATTTACTATGTTTTTATGTAGCTCCTGCAAAGTGAAGAAAAACACACTTTTAGCACTGAGGAATTATAAGTATTATTATTATTACATTGTAAATAGCATTGAGGAATAATATTATTTCTCAACTGTAATACATTAACAGTGAAATAAAAAAGCTTGCCTTCCAAAAATTGTACACCTAACCTAATTTATTGCTAAAGACTTCTCCAGAAACATCCTCTGTATATTGAAAGACAGAAAAGCAAGCTGTTAACCCTTCCCAGCTGAGATTAACTACCAAATCTCTCATCTTAAATGTGGGTAGCCAACAACAAAAAAAAATCCTTACATATGAAAATCTAAAGCAAGACAAAAAACTTGCCTTTTCTTTATATCTACTCTTTCTGTTTTGTCTTTCAGAACCAAAACTAAGCCAAACTTACAGGGCATCTTCCTGAAAGTACTGTGTTAAGTTGAGAAAAAGGGAGCAAAAAGCATTTCTAGCATTAAATAAGAAGTTTCATATTCTGGTTGGGCCTTGATATCTTTGGAACCAACAGTGAAACATTTCATCTCCTGCTGGAAACATCTGATAGAGAAATAATGGTTACAGAGCCTTCTCTCAGTTTAGTCTGCTAGCTGCAGATGGAACCATCAAGAAATCCCCTCACAGTTTCAAGCTGAAAATAAATATTTTTAATTAGTCAGCCTTAAGTTAAATTTAATTTGGACCTATGCTATGAAGCTACTCAGGGTACCATTTAACAAAGCAATATATTGTGAAAGATGCCTAGCTTTGGGGAGTAAAGTTGAATGCCACTATCAGTTGGTACACTACCTGAAGCTGGTTGCGGTTCTTCTCTGTGAGAAAGTCAAGCTGAAGATCATGCAAATAATAATGGAATGACTTCCCATTACGATCACAGAACAACAGTGATTTGTTAACAAATTCCTGTAGTATATCTTCAACTTCTTCAGTTTCCATATCCCAAAGAATACAGAGAACCTAAAAAGTATTCACATATTAACAGAGAAGAGAATCAGAACCAAGTCGTAATATGATTTGTATGAATATTAGAAAAGGCTACTGTCAACAAAATGCATGCTAACAAACATAGACACAAAGGGTAATAACCAATTCAATAAGGTATCAATTTCTTCTTACCAAACCACAGGACAGATATTAGAACTCAACCTATCTTTTGTTTATTTGTGCTGATTTATGGTGACCATAAAAGGAGACAAATTCCACATAACATTTTTCAAGTTTTCGGTGAGCTCAATTATAATCTAATTAAAGAACAATATACAGAATGCAGATTAAACTTTAACAGTATGAATATGTTTATTCAGTTATGCTTATTTTAGTTTCACTACTAACAATAAAAGTCGTGATGCAATAATGGAACAAATCTACCCAATCTAGCAATTATTATTAAGTTACATACCGTATAAATTATACATGACAATTATAAATTTTGAGAATTCTTTAAGGTTGTTGTTTGTATCTCATTAAAAAATCCTAAGATTTCTGCACTGCCTTTATTACCTTAGTAGGTACTTTAACATCTTTTGGGAGGATAGAGAGGTCTTTATAGTAGTCTTTGTAATTGTCATCCAGCTGCTCAACACTTATGGACATTGCTTCATCAAGGGCTTCATAATCATAAGAAGATGATTTTCTTATTCTTTTAAACTGCTTATTCTGCAGCTGTCTGAGATAGTACTCCCAGCGGCTTGGGAAGTCTCGTAATAATGCACCTATCAAGGATATCACAAGAGGAGAACCTGAAGAAAAAGATTAAATCAAATTTAGAGGTCATCAAGGAACACAATCCAACATTTGATGGTCATGTGACTGAAACAAGTAGTATTCCCAATACACTGATTAAATTCTTGAGGTGTGGAACAGAGATAAAATAAACACTCCATGTAGACACTTGCAAACTCCCCATATAATTGTGATGCTGAGAGAAAACATACTGAAGAAAACTACCCAAAAATCAACATGTCTGCTAAGCTTAAAAAAAAAAAAAAAACAGAATATTTAACAAGCACTTGTATTTTACTTAACATATACAGTATTAAAGGATGTTCCCTTCTCTATTTTTAAATCGAACTACAGAATTAAAATTCAGTGGTAAATTGTACGACGAAGAGCAACTAGAGTACCTTTGCATTCTCTTACAAGAGCGTTAGCTTGTTCTGGAAGTTCTGATATTTTCATATTCACAAATAGGGATAAAATCTCCAGTCCTTTCTCATGTGCTAGTCCACTTTCCACATGAACCTCATATTTATTGCCTAGAAACAGAAACATGGAAAAAATTTCAATGAATGCAAAAAAACAAATTGAAATTCAAAATATTTTCCAAGTAGAATCTGGAGCAAAGCTTCATGACTTTTTGCAGTATTTTATAGGACTGAGAAGAGTATCAATTCTACTTATCAGAACCAGCTTGCATTTGAGATATATACACAGAAAAAAACAGACCATAAGCTAATACCCTAATACTTACAAATGCATTACAGGCATACTGGTGAATAGTGTAGAGATAATCTGTCTAACAGCACCAGCGTCACAGAGGTTAATTTCCTCTGTTGAGAATTACCGCACCCATCAATGTAAACACGCAACTTTCAGGATAACATACAACACTTATTGCACAGAGAACATTAAGTCTTTCGAAGCAGACTTCTAAAGCCTTGCCACTTGTGCACGGATTGATAGACAGATTCTATGAGACTATTTTGAAAGCTTACATGAACAAACTGCAGACACAGACACACAAAATCTGTGGTGCAGGAGAGGGAAGTGTTCCTTACCAGCCACAGCATCTGTTACACTCCTGTCCCTGCTCGTGATGAGCACCTGACATTGATTATCAAATGCTTTTAACACCCAGGAATCCCAAATGTCATCCAGGACCAAAAGAGACCTAGTGAGAGAATAAATACTTCAGATCAACTATTAATGCTAAAATAAAGTATTGCATTTTAATAAAGAAACTTTTCATAATTTACAAAGTATCACTGCATAATTTTTTTACATTAGTATGCAGAATATCTTAATAGTATGTCCACAGAATGGTAACAAAGCTGGCAGAGGGTCTGGAAAATGTCCTAAGAGGCATGGCTGAGGGAGCTGGGGTTGTTTCATCTGGAGAAAAGAAGGACTGGGGGGGGACCTCGTCAATCTTTATGACATGAAAGGAGGCTGTAGCCAGGTGGGAGTTGGTCTCTTGCCATGTCTCAAGTGGAAGGATGAGAGGAAATGGCCTTAAATTGTACCAGGGCAGTTCAGATTAGATATTAGAAAAAATAATTTTCTGTGAAAGAGTGGTTAAGCACTGGAGTAAGTTGCCAAGGGAGGTGGTGGAATCATTGTCTCAAAGCATTCAAGAAGTGTCTGGATGTGGCACTTAGGGGATATGGCTGAAAGGTGATTTTGGTGGTGCTGGGTGGATGGCTGGACTTGATCTTGAAGGTCTCATCCAACCTTGGTGATTCTGTGATTAAATACTGTGCAAGAAGCTGAATGCAGTTACCTCTAAAAGGTATTTACCATTTATTATTTCATAGCCACAACTGAAATGCAAACAACATTTTCAGAAAAATTTCCATTAGTAGATGCCAGGAAAAACAGAATTATTTACTGGATTTAAGTAAATAGGTATCACAAATTAAGAAAAGAGTTGTATAAAACTAGGTAACTCTGACACAGGCTAGTGATAAGCTTTGTGGGAAAACATTCAAGTTTCCTTTTGACTCAAGAGTTTTCAATTTTGTTCTTGTATCTTTGGAAAGCTGTATGAGACTAACCCTCCTGTAAAGCAAGTCTCTTCTTACATAAATGACATTTCATACTGACTACATATTCCAGTTGTATGGCGAGCCACATTTGTAGGTTCCTACATGGACTCTCACCAGAATAATGTACAGTAGACTTCCCTACACCTGCCTATATGTGACAGAGAAGTTACTGAAAATTGTTTTTAAAACATTGAGTTTAAGGGAGCAAGAAGTCAAAAAGACTAGCTGGCAAGCAGATATATGGAAAGAAAGAAAGTTTTGGCTATTGACACCTAATCCTATAAATCGTTTACATTTACTATGCTTGTTTTTTAAGGGATGGAATTTTCCACTCCACTAGTTACTGGTTAAGTTCTCCAATTCTCACTGAAGCACAACAAAACTTCCGCATTTTTGTTCAGCTAAGTGGCGCTTACACCATTGAAACCTATAAATAGAGATTTGATCTTCCTTAAAGAAGTTCATACATATCAGACCACATTCTCAAAGATATATTTAAGTCTTGGATACCCCTATCTCATTTTTATACAACACTTCTATTAATAACCTTTTGATAAATCAGAGGGTTCACAAGAATACTATTATAGCCATAAAGGGCTCGTTTTGTGGCACTTTCATGGTTGAAAAGATGATGAGTGACATGAATTATAGCCCGACTGTTGTTTTTAATTAATCTGAGCACTTCAAAGTCCTTCCATGCATTAGGCACCAGTGATTTTTCTCCTCCAGTCACACCAAAAAATCTAAATTCTAATAATATTTAAAAAATCCTTGTTACAAAGAAGAACCAAAACAAACAAAAACACATCCCAAAGCAACAAACAAAACCCTGTGATAACAATCACAGGTGATTAAATTCTGTAATTTCATATTTTAAAGTATACCATAGTTTCCATTTTTCATTTGACTAATAATTTAATCCCAAGAAACATACTGGCTTCAAAATTTGAATCCTTTGTCTAAGACTTTATGCCCAAGAGATGTACTGGGTTGGTTGTGTGAATCCAGGTATAGCTAAAGTGACTTTTTGCTGGCAAAGAGAACTCCAGAGCAGAGCCATCTTCCTCCCAAGCTGTATCGAATCTTTGTTTCCCATACACTTGCACCCTCTATGATCCTTACTAACCAAGCACATTCCTCTCTATTTCCTCCCATTCCACCCACTTCTGTATTGAAGAGTTTTGACTTCTTTTGTTTGTTAATAAACAAGAAATAACAATGGAAATGTGTCAGTGGAGACAGCTACTTTATTATCCTTCAAGGAAAAGTGCATGTTCAGCTGATAGATTTCTTTTGGAGGACCTGTCAATATTTCCCACATCTTTTCTTCAAACGAAAGATCTTTTTTCCCCCTGTACAGAAATGCCAGTATTCTACTCTGTTATCTATAAAGATCACAAAGTTGGCCTATTATTCCCAAGATAACTCATTGACAAGCAGGCTCATTTAGTTTAGTACAGATCTTCCCAGAGAATAATTAAATCCTCAGCAAATAACAAAAACTATTTCTCAAAGGTGAAAAAAGCTGTGCAATGACTGAGAAAGCTGTGCAATGACTGAGAAAGACAATGGTTTCTGGCAATAATTGGTCACCTGCTTTCACTTTGGCACCTCTAGACCAAACACTTTCTAAAGACACGATCTGTTCTGGAAATTAAGAATTTTCTGCAGTGATACACACTCTTTTTTCTGCCGTATGATCCTCACATATCAGTAAAGCAGTCTACACACACAGTGAGAACACTGAAAATTAGAGAAATCCTTATTTCCAGTTGTTTGTTCCCATCTTTCACTATTCAATCTCATCTTTCATTATTTCAGTATTCGCTTTTTCAAACAAATATGACTCCTGCACAGCTGGTTAACATATTTTGTTGCTAGAAGTCTTATTAACCTAAGCTAGGAAGTTGGATAAAAAAACAAAATACACACCACTGACACATGTAACAAAACCACAGATACCTCAGATGATTAGACCAAAGTTACTCTGCAAAGTTTTATAAGTAAAAGAAAAGTATTTGATTTTAGTGATATCACCTGGGGTATTTGCGTAACATCAGCAAACGAAGACGATCTTTAGCCTCCTCAATGTTAAGTGGTGGCCTTTGTGAAAGAGTGGAGTCATGTTCCAATCTACTACAGAGATTCTGAAGTTTTATGAGCAGCCCTGCTTTGTCCTGTTTCCCAACAGAGATCCAGTGAACTCCTCCTGGAAAGTAATCTAACAAGAAAAGCAATATTAATCATGCCATACATTTTAAATAATTTAAAATATTTTATAGCAACTTACAGCAGTAAGTCAGCATTAATTGAAACACAAATCTCTAAAATCTGTTGCAAGCCATCCTTGCAACTCTGCTATTAACACACAAGGGTGGTTCTACAAGACCACTCCTGTTTATTTTTAAAAGGAACAGACTCTGTAAGACAAGTACCCACAGAAATTTCACACCATCACTGATGCTGTTGTCCCTCCTTTCTACACGTCTTCCTTCCTGTCCCTCCACAGCCCCTTCTGCATCCATCTTTCTGCTCGTCTGACCTACCATTTACATTTTTAACCATGTAGTACTGCAAGAGTTCAGAGCCTGGGGTATGACAGTGATCAAGAAGATACCTAGATGAGTCAGCTGTAGCAGAGGATGCTATAGTATCTAACCCTACATCGTTTTTTCTTTAATGCCAAGTCCTACTTTCTCCTCCTAGTGTCCTATGCAAGGAAAAATAAATAAAATAGAAAAAATGCCATTAAATGTTTGTATCTATGATCTACTTTAAGCTAAGGCAATACTAATCACCCACAAATGTCTGCTACTATTAAAAAGTTTTTTAAACTCATATAGCAAGGAGTCAGAGGACCTTATAAGCAATGCCCAAAAGGAATATAACTGGATATATTATTTTGCACTAAAAGAAATAAAGATTTTAAGGTAATCAAGGATGCACGTACTCTCATAAACCACAGCAGATTCTAAGGTGAAAAGCTATTCAAAACCTTTTTCTACAAACTAATAGAACACTTAGTGGTCCTAGACCACCACATGGTTATGGAAGTTGTATATTGCAAGCAAACATTTCAGAATCACCTAAGAAATTAAGAAATCCAAATCACTTTCAAGGTGACATATGCACCATTCATGTCCAATATGTGTAAATCTACAGTGATTTTTATAAAAATACAGATGCTTTTCTGAAAGTACCTTCCAAGAGCTGAGGATCCCTTAAAGCTTCTGCTGTTAAAACAGTCTTCCCACAGCCTGCCATTCCATAAACTGTGACCCAACCTGGATCACTTCCCAAGCAGTACAGTTTCTTTTTAATAGCATCTACCAGTTTTGGTCGAGTGACAAAAACAACCGGTCTCTGTGGTACGCCTCCTTCGCAGAGAATGGTCTTCACTAAAGTTAAGAACAAGAAACATCAAAATAAAACATGAGTTCTAAATGAGATGCCTCTTCATACTCAACCAAACAACTCGTCATCCAAAATAACTAGTGGGCTTCCTCCCCACCTCATGTCCTATAAAAATGCCCTAAAATATGCTGGACTACAAATAACAAATAACAAAAAAATACTGCTTTTTAGAAATAAAAATACTTAGCATGTAACTAGCTCCCTACCTAAAGCAGTGTTCAAATTAATAACTGCATTGGGAAAGCTTATTACATTAATCCCTAGAAGTGAAGAGAGAATTAATATCTCCCATGGAAAATGTGGCAAACACAGGAGGTCAACATTACTATACCAAACAATCAAGTCACTTTCTCAGCCAGAGGTCAGCACACCGTGGATGCAGCAAAAAAGAAAGGATGCTGTGTAGGGCCTTTCCTTGGCAGTTCACAGCACAGCACTGGGGTCCAAGCAAGACTTCCACTGCTTTAAGCTGAGATAGCATGACTTGAAAGAGGTAAAGCATAACAGAAAAGGAAACGTGCACTTCATCTGCCCACTTTGTGGCTATATGAAGTGACATAACTGATAAACTTTGATTATCTAAGATAGCCTTGAACTCCACATGCCTTTGACACTTACTACATGCAGAGTGCCAGTAAATATGGCAGTTAGTCATATGCAGTTAGAAGGTTCTGCCCATTAGAAACTACAAATTTATTTCATGTCGAAGACGATCCTGATGACAATGCGGGTAAAAGTTATGGAACTTATACAAGGTAACTAAAAGATCTGATGGAAAGAATTAAGTAACCTAATAATTAGATCAATTAATCAATGATCAACTAGATCAATGTAGGTTGAGAGATTCCAGATTACTCTTCAAAATAAATATCAGAATTTTGGAGGCTACAAGTTTTTATTTTAATAGATACAAATGAAAGTCTGTCTTTCACTTACAACAAAAATTTTACAAATTAGAGAAAATAATAAGAGCATCAGTTCTTCTACCTTTTAAAATCAGCATTATTCAATATGAACACTTTCAAGGTGAGCTATAAAAATAGTAACTGTTGTAATTCTCCTGCCATATTAAGCAGAAGAAATAGACATAGTTACTATACTACCAAAATAAACAAATGCACCAACTGCTCCTTTTTCATTGGAACAGGTATTACACATAGCCACTTTCTAAGGATTAAAAAAGACAACTTTTGTTCACACTCCAGCACAGGGATTGCTGTAGTTACACTGACCGTAGGAAGTCATTCCATCCATTGAACTTTTTCTGTTACCAGACGAGACGGCAGGGATGCCGTCCTGAAGAAGTGCAGCAAGATCTCTGTACCCTTCGTGGAGCAGTGCATTATAAAAGGATCTATATGAATTATTATCCTTTGTAAGAATAATGTTTATTAGCATAGCTGCTCGCTCCTTCCGTGTATTCTAGAAAAAAAAAATTAGAAGAGGTATTACAAAACTAAGAAACTCCAAAAATAATTTAATCTATCACTTTGTAAATTATAGACTATTTATAGTTACAGAAATAGTCTTTAATTTACCAAGCCCTTAACTTTATTGAGCAACAAAAACTGTGTGCTAGAATTCGATAAATACAGGAATTAGATAGTCAGAAATTACTATTTTTAAAAGGATGGTAAAATATGTGAGTAGATTAGGGAAAGAAATAGCAGTGAGAGATAATTCTACCTGTTGCTTCACTCTCTCCTCCTCCTGTAATGTCAATACTTCATCAGAAATCATACGATCCATAATATAAGAAGTCTTGATGTCATTTTCCAGTGCTTGACGATTCATAAGCAAATAGTTTCTACTCTTGACATCCATATTTCTTCAGAGTGAAAAAGAGTGGGGGAAAGTAAAGTCAGACTGGGAACATAACTTACAAGCATGAGGAAATAAGTTTTAGAACAGCTTATAAATTTTGGTGTTAAAATCAGAAGGAGTAGCAAAGCACTAATTCTGAAAATACACATTTTTTTTCCCATTCCTATGAATTTATGTTTATGAACACTTTCAGAACTACAAAACCAAAGACTACAAGCTTCTCATATACTAGCATCTTGCTAAATGTCTCTATTCAAAGGTCTTCTCCCCACTCACTACATCCCCCATTTTTTTTTAAGTCCTTGGATTATGTGATTGGGTCAACAGGATGAGAAAGAGGACTGGCCTCATTGCACGGGATAAACGCATTGTTGTCTCCAAGTTCAAGGACACTTGGCTCCTGACATGATGGAAGAGGGAGCACCAACACTGCCATTGACTGCGCTGTACCTTCCTTTATCAGCATTTGCACACGCAACTTCAAACTTGCATTCTCCCTCCATATCATAAAAAACCAAATGTCTGAAGAAAACAGGTGAAAACTATTGACTACGGCATAAAGAACTGATCAGAGCCTCCGAGAGTCCCAATCGACCAAAACGCTCTCTCTGATGACACTCCTGCCAGGAAAGCTCCATAAACAAGTCGAAACTCCACACAGAACACACACAGAAGCGTTGGCCTTTTCCGGCACCCTCTCCTTCAGGAGCTGGGCAGACGCAGAGCAGCTGCCTTTGGGTAAGCCCGTGATGGAGAGCCCCTTCCGCCGTGCTGACAGAATTTCCTATAGTCACTAAAAATTACGTAGTTAAGAAAGCCTTGCACACTACCTTCATCCCAACGCACAGCGGAGGAAAGGGGACTCTAAACAGATAACAATACTGCTACAAGCGAGGCAAATACAGAGGAAATCGCTCCACAAACACACCCAAAACAAAGGGTTAACTCACAGCGTGCCGCTGTTGCCAGCCGCCAACCAAATGGAGACCGAGGCGCTCAGACCGCCCGCCCGCCGGCCCCTGCCCTGCCCCGGCGGAACCCTCGCGGTCCGGTGCGGTCCGTCCCTGCGCGTCCAGCACGGCGCTCACCTGGCGGGCAGCGGGGAGCCCCGGCAGCCGCCGAGCCCCGAGCCCCGCCGGCCCCGAGCCCCGCCGGCCCCGAGCCCCGCCGGCCCCGAGGCGCAGCCGCTACCCCGCGGCTCCCGGGCAGGCGGCGCCGGCAGCGCTTCCTCCTTCCGGGCCTGGGCGGGGAAGGGCCGGCCCGGCCCGCTCGGTGCCCGGCCCGCTCGGCGCCCGGCCCGCTCGGCGCTCACCGCCGCCGAACAAAGCCCCGCGCCGCCGAGCCCGGCCGTGCTGCCGGGATCGCCGCCCGCGGCGGGCGGGCCCGGACGTGGCGCAGCGGGCGGCGTGCGGCAGCCGCGGCCAGGGGAGGGGCCCGGGCCTGCAAACGTGGTGCCTGCGGGGCAGGGCGGCCCCGCCCGCCGCTGGGGCCGGAGGAGCGCGGCGGGTACGGGGCGGCGGCCGCAGGGAGGGGAGAGCGGAGGTCGGCGCTGCCGGGGCTGGGGAATCCTGCACGGCGGGCTCGGGCTTGCCGGGGGCCCGGGGCGCGGAGGGGATGTGGATCACTATGGGGGAGAAGAGGAGATGTGGGTCACTCTGGGGGGAGCGGAGGGGGTGTGGGTCACTTTGGGGGAAGCGGAGGGGATGTGGGTCACTTTGGGGGAAGAAGAGGGGATGTGGGTCACTCTGGGGGGAGCGGAGGGGATGTGGGTCACTTTGGGGGAAGAAGAGGGGATGTGGGTCACTTTGGGGGGAGCGGAGGGGATGTGGGTCACTCTGGGGGAAGAAGAGGAGATGTGGGTCACTTTGGGGGAAGAAGAGGGGATGTGGGTCACTCTGGGGGGAGCGGAGGGGATGTGGGTCACTTTGGGGAAAGAAGAGGAGATGTGGGTCACTCTGGGGGAAGAAGAGGAGATGTGGGTCACTCTGGGGGCAGCGGACCGGTCCGGAAGGGTCTCTGGGGAGCTGCGGCTCATCCCTCTCTGCCGCACCGGGCTGCGCGCTGAAGCTGTCCTTTTAAAGCAGAGCTTTTCTCTCTTAAACTCTTTTTCTAACTATTATTCAGAGCTCTCTTTTTTCCCTCCATTTTAACTTAATAATATATTCTCTCCAACCCCAAGATGTTTTAAAAGCTTCAAAATACAATTTTTCCGTTTTGGTGGCTTCTTTTGTTTGGTTTTTGTTTTGGTTGCATTTTTTTGGTTTTGTTTTGGGGTTTTTTGTGTGTTTGTTTTTTTGTTTTTTGGGGGTTTTTTGTTTGGTTTGGGTTTTTTTTGTGTGTGTGTTTTGTGTTTTGTTTGGGGGTTCTTTTGGTGGATTTTTTTTTTTGGAAATGAAAAACTTTTTTCTCCATGCTTCAAGCTCAGAGTGTACTTCCTAGTACTGTGGCTCAAACAGCTCTAAACTACCTGCATGACAGATTGGATTTTAAACAATACCTTTTACCCCTGTACATGACTACGTAAGTATCTCCAAATATTTCTATTTTGATATGTGACTAAGCAGCAATGCTGCTAAGTGATCCAAAACCCCAGCAGAACAATTTGGTCTCAAATTAGGCTAAAGCAACTCTGACAAGGATCAAGTCTATTTTGAGGAGTATGGTGGGAGATTTTAGGCTTAAAAACTACACTCTGTACTTCACTTGGATGGTTAAAATATGAGCTGGAGATTCATATTGCCTCAGTCTATTCTGACCTTAATTTTATCAACAGGAAGTTTTTCTGTTTTCTAGAGGAATGATTTAATGAATCTTCTGAACTTTTTTATCATGACTTTTTGTTAACTGATGTTTGTGATTTTACAGATGACATGAAATCGTTACAGCAGAGCTACTAAATTAAAGCTTGATTTGCAATTTTATTTTTTAAATTGAAAAATTAACTTTCTCCTTTTAGTGTGGTGTAGATGATAATTCTTTTTTAAATCTACAGGTAAAACACAAGTACATCAGTGAAATTGCTGATGAACTTGTGACAGTCATCAGCTACAAAAAGAAATATACTTTTAATCCTTGTAATTTTAAATCTATCTTTAAAATAACTTATTCTATAACGGACAAAATATTTCTGGAAACATGAAGTTAGATTAAGCTTGGAAAGTCAATTCAGCTGGAGAAAATATGATAGCAATGCTCTGTAATATAGAAAGCAAGTGAAAGTATGATACTTTACTAGGAAGCATAGTGAACACCAAAAGAAACATTTTTGGAGGTGTATTTATGTACTTACAGTTTATGTTTGAGGATGTTTAAAACGTAAGAAGTTAAAAACAAGTCCTTTCTCTTGTTTGTTTTTTTTTTTTTCCTAGCTTTCTCCTTTGCTTCTGCTTTTTAAAACCACAAAATGTCTGAAGTTAAGACAAGGAAAAAAGGTATTTCTTCATCCAAGACCAATGAAGATTCACAGAAGGCTGAGAAGCACAGTAATTATGGGAAGCTGGCAAGTCCCAGGACCAGCAATAATCACAGTTCCTTTTGGATGGACTCAAGGACAAGCTTGAGTGTCGTTTCCCTTGCTGTTTGCCTGGTGGTGAGCTGGTAGGTAACCCTCTCTAAAGAGGATTTTAGTATTTTCTTTTGTATTCTGTGGGGTGTGTGATTTTCATGTTAGCAGAGAGCTTGAGCTAAGTGTCTACAGAAACATTTAGAGCCAGAAGGATCCAGGAAAGAGTAGCAGTATTGACAAGCAGGGAAACATGGGCGTGCAGTGAGTTACTGTAGAAGCTCCATCTGTTACATGAGGTTGAAGGTGCCTTGCTCAGAAATTCTAAAGACCTGCTTTGGAGACTGCATCTTCCTGGAGAACGACTTAGGCTGACAGGAAGTGCTCGTTGAGCAGGCAATAAATGGACAGAAGAAGTGAAATAGAGTTTTCTTTAAATCATTTCCTCATCAGTGTAATAAACCGTTCATCAGGTGGAGTCCTTAAGTAAAGGTCAAATGCCTTTGTTAAAGATGTTTTAAAATATCTTAGCAGCATCAGTGCCTTAGTTACCCTAGCATGCAGTGTAAAAGCAAAGACATCTATCAATGCTTCCTTGCTGTCATACCTTTTGTAGAAGTATCAAGACAGATCAATTTGTTTTTCTTTTTTTGCCATATATTGATCTAGCAAATTTTGTGAAAACAAATCCCTCCAGTAACAATTTGCTCTGAATCAGGTCCTGAAATACTTAATATATACTAATTAAGAAGTTACGTTTTCTGTTTATTTGCTTGAAATTTCCAGGTTTCTATTTCAGCAGTCAGGTCAATTTTCTGATCTGGAAAGAAAGTACAATTTTTTACATCAAGAAGCTGAAAAAATCCTGGATGTGGGAAATAAAGTAAACTTAATTTCTGAAAAGGTAATAATTAACATCTCAATTGGATGATCTTTTGTGAACATTTGTCATTGCTTACTTCACTGTTATTTCATTAATTTAACTGCCTGTTTTAAAACAAGTTTTCAGAATGTGTTTTACTTGCCTGTGAATAGGCATTTAGAGACTATTTCATGTGACAAAGCATGTCAATCCATGCCATTGTTCCAGTAGGTTGTATCTCAGTATAATTTTTTAGAAACTAAAGTATTTTTAAGAACTTACATATATGCATGTTTCATTTACCATTCCTCTTTCATGTGCAATTCTTAGGTACATTGATTTGAAGAAAATGTACCGGCATTTTGATGTAGCAGACCTGTTCTAATAATATGAAGACATAATAAAGTGATAGATAAGAAAATACTATAGTAATGAAAAAAGATATTACCACGTGTGACATTATCCAGTAGAAAAGATGTGCTGGCTGCTGAATTATCCCTGATACATTATGAATAATGATGGAAGCATGGCATGGCTCATGCCAGTGATTTTATTTCAGCACTGATCTCTGAATTATGTCATTCATATATTATGTAATTTGGATATTTATATACTACAGATTTCAAAGTGTTGCATGGGATTTACTGTATTTTTGACAAAAAAAAACAAGCATGGAAAATTGCATATATGCTATAGAAGTTCAACAACAGACATACTTTTTCATGCTAGGTTAATCAATGATATTTTAAAGAGGAACCATGGAAACACACCATGGAGGAACTTTGTAACAAGTACAGTGGTTTTTAAGGGACTTTATTATCTCTTAATAAATGGAAATGGTTTTCTGTTGTTACTTTTGTTAAGTAGACACAGACATTGTTTTGTGTTGTAAATGCAGCTTGAGTCTTCTGAAAGTATCCTGCGAGAAGCTGCCTCATCCATCTCTGTGATGACTGAGTTTGGGCAGGAAATATCTTCTCTTCATAACACCATAAATGATATTCAGAACAATGAACAGACTCTATCTCTAAAGATGCAGAGAATTAATGAGAAGTTCCAAAATGTTACAAATCCCTGGAGAAGAAGTCTGGATGAAATGAACACAAATGCTAGTGGTTTAAAATCTGAAGCAAAGTTCATTCATACAGAAGTTACTTCCAAAATTAATGAAGTTGACCAAAGAATTAAATCCCTTGCAGAAAGAGTAAGAGATTTGGAAGACAGTACAGCCAGAAATATCAGAACACTAAAAAAGCAAGAAGATGATGAATTTTCTAGAGTTGAACAAAAGTTGAACTTGGATGCAAAGTCAGTTGAAAAGATAGAAGAAGAACAGAATAGTCTGGTAGCCAAGGACACAGACCTGAATCAGAAACTTGCAAACTATGAACCTAAAATTGAGGAGTGCAAGAGCCATTTGCCAACAATTGAAAATGCTATTCACTCCATTCTTAGGTTGTCAAGTGAATTGCTTGGTATGGAGAAAAAGATAGAGGACTTGAAGACACAGCTGTACGCTGTGGAAAATGACATGCTGAAAACTGTTTCTGATACAGTGGTGATGCAGAAGGCTCTTGAAGGCCTCCAGTCCAATGGCAGCTTGTTCAAAGTGCTGCATGAGCTAGCTGTTCTAGAAGCAGGGCCTGACATAGCAGTATCTTCAAAAGCAGCAGTAACTTTAGAAAGCTTTAACTTCGAAAATGACCAGAATGGGGATAAGTGAATTTGGTCTCAGGCTTTTCATTGATGAAAAAGCGCTTTTTTATAAATAATGTGATTTAAACCTATATCAAAGATCGCTGATGTACTGTCACTGATCTAAAGATCATTGGAACAGCTTGAAAGGTGGAGAAAGAGGGTAGTGAGCAAGGAAGTAACACTTTGTTAAAGAAGGAAAGTAATATTTTCTTAAATTAAGGATTATTTGCAGTTTTTTTATTAAAAACAATTTGAAGCCAGGTATTTAGATTTAAGGGGGGGAAAGTTAATATTTTTAGTTTGTATTTAGTTTTCACTACCTAGTTTCTTTTGTTGTTACTTTGTGTATTTTTTTCCATAGACTTGTAACACAGTGAACTGATGATTTGTGTTTTCAGAGGTCACCTTGGAAAGTCACGTAGCACCTTCTTGTAATTTTTTGTTGCAATAGAAGAAGTACTAACATTTATTAAGTATACTGACAAGAAAAAAAAAAATCTGGTTGTGTTATAACAGAAATTGATTTCCTAGAGACAGATTTTGCACTCAAATTGAATGTCAGAATAGTAAGGTATTTCATTAAAGTATAGCTTGAATTTTGACATTGAGTTCTTAAGCTAGAAATATTTTTGTATTCCTCTAGTGAATTTTGACATTGAGTTCTTAAGCTAGAAATATTTTTGTATCCCTCTAGTGTGAAAAGACTTGGAACTTAATGAAACAACTGGAAGATCTTCAAATAATTTCTCACATTAAATATCTGCAGGAAGATATTTATACAATGAAAACATGGTCTAGCCGCATAATTAAAAAACAAGAAGAACTGGAGAAGAATTTAACAAGCCTTTTTCATGCAGTTTCAAGCGCTGAACAGGATGCAGCTTCTGTAGCAAAAAACATAACATTGACAATTGTGACAGTAAAAACTGACATAAGGCGCATTTCAGGCCTGGTCTCAGACATGACTGCACTGACAGATTCTTTGCAAACATTAGAAGATAAAGTAGAAAAAGGTGAAAAGGCAACAGTAAAAAATATAGGTGACCTCCTTACCAGTAGCATCGACCGAAGTACGAAAATACAAAGCCTGGCATCCAGTAACGCAAGAAAAATTGAGCAAATTAAGACATCACTGTCTGAGTTAAAGAGCAATTTTGACAAGCATTCTGATAGACTTTTGAATCTTGAAGGTGACAGAGCAAAAGTTCTGAAGACAGTTGCATTTGCAAATGATTTGAAACCTAAGATGTACAGAGTTAAAAAGGAGTTTGCCATCTTGGAGCCCTTAATAAATGACCTAACACTGAGAATAGGAAGATTAGTGGAGGAAGTTTTGCAACGGCAGAAAGAAATTGCTTTACTGAATGAGAAATTGGCCAATCTAACAAGAGTTCAAACTGAGATTAAGGATGTGAAAGATGAAATAACTAAGATTTCAGATATTAATTGATCACTGAAAGGCAATTGCCTAAAGAATAATGTTTGAGGAGTGTGAACTCCCATCATGTGTAGTACTGAGAAGGCAGGCAATATTTAAATGCTTCATTTAGAAGCACACCTAAACCTGAAATTTGTCCTATTCTTTTGAACAGGACAGGAAAAAGTCATACTTATTTCAAGGGAGAAATAATAATGTGAACAAAAAATGTACCTCTCTGCATGTATTTTTCTTTCTGAAGAATGAGAGATGCTATATTTAATAAATTGGTTTTTTTGTATAATAAAGCAGTGTTAAAGTACAGAATTAAGTTCTTAGTTTTAGAGTTTGCTTTCACAAAGAAAGCAGGACCCAAGAATGACAGATCTCCAGTTTCACTTTCCTGCTGCAAAGGAAGGAATAGGATTGTGGTTTCCAGCTGAACAAAAGGTAGTCCAACAGCAATAGCACTTTGTCTCTATTTACTCTATGATTTTTGTAAACCAGTTTCTTTTTAAAATAATACTTAACAAGGTAAATGCAGTGAAGCAAGAAATCCTCAGAAATATTGCTGATGCTTCCAGAAAGTTTGTCATACATTCAGATGGAATAATTTGTGTAAGGCTTTGTGTGAGGCTTTATAATAGTAAATCAAAATTACTGCGCAGCACTGTTCTGTCTTTAAAACAGAACACTCTATAGGGACAATGCTCTGAAAGATGTAATAATGCTGCTGATGGCTTTATCCCAAAGTGTCTGTTCAGAAATCCTAACAGTGTTAGTCATTCATTATTTCTTAGTCTGTAAAATACTAAAGTGAGCAGCAGAATTAGTAGAGAAGCTACTTGTATCCCAAAAGGCTACTGCTATGAACTATTGGGACTATTTAAGTGCTGAAGAACAACAGATTTGAGACATTTGAAGTAGACAGTAACAAGACAGTGGGAATGTTTAAGAGGAAGGTGGGGGAGAGAAGTGCATTAAATAAGAATAAAAATGGCTATAAATATCAATTGGAAGCAATACAACAATTCAGAAAATCCCTGTAAATGAAATCATATCAAGAAGTGTAAGTATACAGTAAAGTCTTTATGCCTTTTTAGTTGGCCACACCTTAACATCTGGCAACTACTAGACCCTCAATTGTATGGAAGATGCAAACATTCCTCTCCCTCACTATTTTCATCCTCATTCAGCATTCCATGTCTTTTGGTCTGCTTCATGTTTTGGTCTTCTGTACTTTCTTTGCTTCATTTGCCTACAGTTAGCCTCCAATAAAGTTTTTCTCTGTTTGGTATAGGTCCATTCCTATCTTCCCTTTTCTTCAACCTCTTTCCAGTCCACCTGACAGATGGCAAGAATAAACCTGTCAAAAGACAAGTTTTCCTAGAAGCATCCACAGATATTCTACCAAGCCCTGTCCCTTTGCTCTTCCACACAGTTCTTAAGTGAGCTCCTGAATATAACCAAATGGCATTTGAAGGAGGCAGCAACATTAAAGAACAGCCATGGTAAAGTATGCATTGCCTGTCATACCTCAAGCAAAGTATGTACACATGCACATACACCTTAGGGGATTGAGGTTTACATAATAAATATATTGTGGATGCAAGGCATCACAGGCTACAGTCATTTTATTCACTTTGCTTTCAATTTTATGAATGCATCATTTGTGGTCAGTAGCCAGTATGACTCGAAGAGGCAGAACTGGAGAACTGGTAGAGCTACATCTACACAAGTGATGTGGAAAATATATTCCAGCTGCACAGTTAATCTGAGCAGCCATGACACAGCAGAGGTCTGTCTGCATTAAAAGAATGCACTTGCTCCTTGGAACAGTAACCAGAAAACAAGCCAGGATAAACAACTGTGGATTTCACGTTCAACCTCCAAATTCTAGAACACATCTCCCAGTGAAAAGCCAAGTGTACAGTCCTGTGAATGGTCTCCAAGGGAAGTTAAGCGTACAAAAAATGTCACAGGACCATTCATTTCCCTTTCCCTTTCGATGTATGCAGACTTGCTACCCTTACTTCCCAGAAACTTTATTGCTGCAAGCAAGACAAAACAACTAAGTCACAAAGGTAAAGTTTACTTGAAAAAAGTATTTTGGAATAATCTGTATCTCAAGTTGTTACACCACTCCACTGACCTCAGCAGTAAGGTGAGCAATCAGAATTTCTCCCATAATCCACACCAGTATTACAAATCTCTTCTTTGCCATTCAGGCACGTATCTCCACTGTACTAAAAAAATGGAAGTTTTATAGTAGCTTTATAATTAGACTGCTCTAAGCAGGCAGGCAGAGAGCTCCTTCTACAATGGAAAAGGTGAGCAGAGAGTGAGGTATTTTTCAAAAACTGAAAGCAGATGGGTAACCCTGCCTCCTTGTTTTAGTACTGTCAGTGGTTGGGAGAGTATTGGCTTAGTCAAACTACAACCCTTTAGTTAATTCCTAGGGTCATGCAGTGATACTCTGCAATTTTATTAAATTATCTGATATTCAGGTGATAATGAAAATTACAGCTATGCTACTTAAAACAGATCATTCCATTGAGCCCAAACTGTAGTGACATTCAGGCCATCTTTGCTTTTAATTTAGCTTTCAGGTACAAAACTGGCCAATTAATATATTTGTCAGCAACTTGAAAGGAAAAAAACCCAACAACACTGAATTATCAATGATGAAAAATTGCATGAGCAAATTAACCCCAAAAGAATAAATCTACTGTTATACACCAGGTTTTCTCAGCCAAGAATTTTCTGCTAGCAGTATCTTTCTCCCCAGCACTGAGTTACAAAAATTATATTCTCTAACACAGCCATGCAGCTATTAAGCTCATCTACCCAAGGTACTCATATTTGCTATAAAAAAGCAGGATGTTTATTGTTTTCACTGTGAACTACATAATTTCTATGTAAAAATGTAAATGAGTTACAACTATTTGTATTATTACAGTCCTTTTTAAAATGATATGCAACAGACATTTCCGCGAGTATCAGTGTCAGCACATTTCATCTGTAACACAACCTGATACAAACACCATGAGCAAATGCAGTTGTTACTCCAAATTTATGTATGTAGTATGCTTTAAACCAGAAAGCTCATCTCAGCTCCATAACCAGCAAGAAAGTATGTTTTCTCCTTCATAAAATATACACAAGCAGCATATCCATGTTTTACAGAGCACTTTGGGATTTATTGATGGGTCTGGAGTTACCTAATTTCAAAATGGGGTACCCCTTTTGGATCCAGGACTTTCCTTGCAATGGAAGTGCAAATCCATCAAAAGTACCACTGCTCCATCTCAACCTTCAGAAAATGTACCAGGCATTATGCACAAAGCAGTTAACAACAAAGTTGACGTTTTAGATGCATTTTGATACTACATTTTTCCCGATAAAGCTTATTTAAAATACCAGCAGGCGACCCATTAAGCAACACTCTTTCCTAACAAGCATCTGGACAATGGCTGAATGTTAATGAAGCTGGCTGCTGCAAGGCAATTCTCTCCCCCTCTTGTGTTTTCCACTGAAACACAACACTGCAAAGAGCACTACATGTATTTTCCCTTTCTCAGTTACAGAACAGGAACTGCTGCCTGCTCCTTGTAGTCTTATCTCAGATCTACCTTGATAAAATTATCTAAGCATCTTTAAAAGACCATTTCAGGTCTACCAGTGAGAAATAAGAAAATGGACTTAAGATTCTTATTATTGCACATATTTGTAACTAACTGTGCAACACTGACTTAATCGTAGAGAAAAATTGTGCGATTTTGCTCCACATACAGAATGAGAGCGTCGAGAAATTTAGCTCAGCACTAGATTGCTTGACAGATTACCTTACTACATGAGCAAAGCTTATCTCACTCTCTGCAAGCCTTAAAATTTGACAGTTCTTCACTTTCGCCAAGTTTAGAAGGAACTTTCAGCTAACAAAGAAAAACTTACTGAGTTAAAACATGCCTCTAAAGAAACTGATTTTCAGTGTATGAAAGTGACAATTTTGTGTAGCAAGCTGCACCATACACACAACCTCAAAAGGTGATTTAACATCAACAGCCTTAATACAAGATCAAGTCATAGTAAGGGCTTTTCTCCAAGGAAGCTCTTACAAGTATTTAATGACTCATTAAGTAATTTCAGAGCTTCCCATTCACGATGGGGAAACAAGATTTACATACTTTTAGCATTAAATAATTTTAATTCAACAAAGTAGTTGTATTTTATTTAGACTTGGGGTCTAAATTTGACTTTGCTGCATAATACAGGCAGATAGCAGCCACTCTGAAGAGTGCCTTTATTACTGTCATGGTGACAGAGAAATGGTGTAGTCCTAGCTCTTACTCTGCATTTTGAAAGGCAACAATTCAAAATAAGGCCCAGCTTTCTCATTTAGCATAATCATTCAAAATCCTGGAAGTTGGAGGATTTTCCCAGGGAGTGAGAAGCTCAGTGCTACAATAGCAGGCATATCTGACTCCAGCAAGATACAGCAGTCAGTACATTTATGATATTCCAATGGCATCAGCCTGATTTGTCCTTTTGGCTCTGAAGGAGCCAAATAAAGAGGAAGAAAGCAGTATAACATAAGTAAGTACCAAGCTAAATTCTGTATCAACAGCTCACATGTTGTAATGCAGCCTATCCAGAGTATCGCAAAAAACCCATATCAGCTCCAGCTCTTATTTGTGAGCAAAGTAATACTGGATAGGGTGTAGTGATTACTAACTGTAGGTTATTGAACAGGTGAAATGAGAAAAAATTTCAAAAACAAATACCTTAACATTGCCTTAATTGTCTCCTCTTATGTGTCGAGGAACATGTATTTCTTCACATCAAGGTCTAAAAAACCTGGTATGGCTCCTTGTGCTGCAGAAATACATGGTTCAACCATAATTCAGTATTATACTAATTCAGAAATAAAAACATGAAATAAAAAACTCCAGGCATAGCAAATGTAGGGAAAAGCTGGCAAGTTTTTCAAACTTTAGAATAAAAGACAATCCATTTTTATTTTATTGTAAAGCTGAAGTACACCATTAGTAGTCAAATATATTTGAAAATCTTTATTAACATCAGCTTTTCTCTAGTTAAGAGGTAGCAACTACTCATTAATTCCACAGGACAATCAGAATGGCCAAGTTCTTTGGTGTGGTTCAAAGCCAACAGAAGCAGAAATTAGTCAAGTAAGTGTAAGTTAAGTTGGGATGACCATCCCAAGGCAGAAACAGCTCTAGTATGCATAAGGTTCCTTTTATCTCTGTGAGAAACACTGATATCATGACTAGGTCGCCCGATCAGACTCCAGTCTCATCTTGGCCATTCAGGAGTGCAGCTGTTCCACAGTAACAGCTTTTTACAGGCAAATGATCAGTGGGCTCCAAGTGCAAGGACAGGTTCTTGGCACTTCTCTGGAAACAGTGAAAACCTAATTTTAAGTGGAAGAGTAACATTTCTCTAGTTTCTAAAGTGTGGAACAGGGTATTTTTTTTTTAAATTTTTTTGGGGGGAGAGGGGGAAGCCAGGGAATATTTGAGGTATTCGCTACTATGAAATGAAGCTTACATATGCAGTAGTAAACAGACACTAAGCATTCTGTTTCTCATTTATTTCAGGCAATGACAGTGGTAGAATTTAAACCCTCACATGAGATGAGGGCACAACCAATAATGACATTGTATAGTTTGTTTTCTACATAGTCAAATATATAAAAGTTTCATGAAACTCATCACTGGGTCAGTCAGCAGTCAGTCCATGAGTTGTCTATTCAGTTAGACCAAGCTTCTTCTTCAGAGATTCTGGCATTTCAGGTGGAGGTGGGCGAGGAAGTCTGAAATAAACCTTGACAGAATCGTAGATGAACCACTGTAGTGCAGTCAGGGTACCAATCATAATGATACGAGCAAACAGACCTTTCCATACACCTGGAGAGCAAACCATAAAGCATGAGCAGCATAAAATGGCATGAAAAAAAATACCTCCTCCCCTAAACACCAGAAACACTTGATCCAAAATAAATGAAAGAAAGAATGTACCTTTGAATCCAAGCCTCATAAGAACCTGTGAAGCTGAACTGCCCTTTTCTTTGTTCAACACAGACACAACAGAGTCAGCAGGATGGGAAACAATTGCACAGAATACACCAGCTGAAAGAATAATTTGACATTAGTTCTGTGGTGTTTTAGGTGTACCACTACTGTGTACATTAAGTACAACCAGCTGAAACTTCTGAACAGAAGAAAACAACCAGAAAAAAACTTCTGAATCTTTGGATATTGAAAATTCCCCCCTTCCATCCAAAGATTCCCAAGACTGAGAAAGATGCAAATTTTCACTTAAATCAGCCACAGTTTTTAAATCTGGCCATCAATACCAGTAACATATAGGAGCAGTTAAGAGTAGTGTCCTATTACCGACCTGTTTTCCCCTAAGAGACTGATTATATTTATTTCCCCTGCACATTTTAAAGTTGCAGGTAAGTTCTCCTGTGTTAGTGACATCTGCTAATGCCACTTTTCAGTTAATACTCTGAAAAGCAACAGGCCTCTAGATTTGCAGTATTCCATTAATGAAGTACAGAAGTTAAACATTCCTTACCAATATAGCCTGCAACAAATGTGACTATCAGCTGTTCTCCTTTTGTACATTCACTTCGTGGCTTGGGAACAACATACTTGTAGAGAGCTTCAACAGTACGTTCAAAGCAGGCAAATTTCATCATTGTGTATGGAATCTGTCTCATCCATAGCGGAGCAACACCTTTATAGAAACTTAATCAGAGAAGAGACAATCTCAGTTTCATTTTCTTCATTATTTAAAGTGTATTTCTAACCTGAAATAAATTGGCTTATTTATTGCTGCTACATAACTTCTATATACTGACCCTGTAATGCTGTCAATACCTACAGAAATTTGAATTGAAAATTGAAAACTAATTCCTGAGTATTACCTTCAAACAGCAACAAAATGAAATTTTCCTGATCCCCAGACTGCACAGCAGTTTCTTTAGTCACTTTTCAGATCACAATACACTGCAGCAATGTAGTACTGATACTACCAGTGCAATAAAGGTAATGTCTGCACACCAGCCAAGTCCTGATAGTGAAACATGACCTGTACATCTACAGCCACTTCTATCAGAACAGAAAGCTAACATGCAGTTATATTACTCTCACATGCCAATGACTCAAGCATCTTTGACTGTACAACCAGAAAGTTGCTGAGTATCTCTGACTGGAACTGCTAGAAACCGAAGTTATCCAGCAGAACTCAGCACAAAGATACTCACAAAGATGGATCTAAGGAGCATGTGGAATTAACAGACAGTTCAGCACAGATCACCTGAATTATGTTAAGTTCTTATCTTGAAATACAAAGTCCAAAAAGCTAAGGCCAGAATTAGTTATAAAACCAGTTCTTCAGTAATAAAATGTACTGAAAATCAGAATTTCAACTGAAAGGAAGGAATGCTTACGCCCAGATGCCTTCTTCTGCAAACATTTTGGGTAAAGCCTGCCGTAGAGTGTTTGCATATCCAGGCTGTGTCTGAATACGAACTTTAGCAGCTTCCATTGGAGCCAGAGCAATGTCAGCAAAAAACTCTGCACTGGCAGATGCAGCTAAATATAGCGAAGTACGCCACAAATAGGCATTTTCCTGGAAGGAATTGAAACATGTGTTTTTATTATTTAATACTTTTGTGATTACTCCTTATCACTAATACTATTATGCTACAGACATACAGCCTTACAAAAAACACTTAAGGCTTACCTCTCCCAGCATGTTGCCATACAGGATTTTGAAAACTTCATAGAAACCAAATTTACAAAGCCCTTGCATGGAGTAGCCAATAAAGGTTGGAGCCCATCCCTTAGCCAAGCCACGAACACCATCTTCATTGATTGTCACTGAAAATCCATTGAAGATGCTCTTGTATTTTTGTGGATCAACCTAAAAAGAACACAGTTAAATGTTTGATATAGCTAACTATTTTCCTTCTCACACCCCCATCCAAAATTGTTCATTTTTCTATTTCTCAGACAGCTGGCTTCCTGTAATTCCCTGGACAGATGATGTACACACCACAAAGTTACATTAATGGTTACTTGCTAGTCTCAAATCCCGACTTATTTTAATAGCCAGTATATTCCTCAATACTGGCTATTAAACCACCAAATTTAATTTTCTTTCACTTTGATTCTCCAAATTAACAATGCAACTGTAATGAAAAGACTTACTGAAATCACTGTTCTAACACACCAGTGGTGTACTGGTGCAACTATGTATAGATCAGATTTTTTAAAAATTTAATGGGTCCTGTCAGCAATTTCATCTACTTTACACATTCTACCTATGTATATTCAAACACTGCCATAAACCTAATGATTCAATTGATTACTAATCAGAGAAGGTTGTTTCTCCTGTGTGATCTCTCCATGCAGTCAGACTAAAACAGATTGAGCAAAGCAGATCAAAGAGTACTCAAAAACTTCCACACTTGTACTTTGACTCAGCAATAAAGGCTACACATGAATTGTTTTCTGTCCATAGAATTTTGAGTCAGATTTTATTAACTTATCAGAAATTTAACACAGACTGACTTGAATAATTTTGTTTCAGGTAAGGAATTAATTTAGCAGAAACTTTTCAACAGGTAATTATGTCACATCCCACTGTTTCTTTTCATATTTTACATCATTCAACAGCTCCTCAGAGGATAAGAAGGAAAATATCAAACTGGATGCCCATCAAAGCTTTCAGAGAGAGCTATGGGACATGCACTGACTAGTATTTTGTCTTGCAGTCTAGGAACAACATACTTAAGATCTAGTTCACCTAAATATGTCAATTTTAGAAAGAGACATAATTTTAGAAAATTGGATATTTAATCAGGCACTGTAAAATGGGACAATGTTCAAGTCAGAACCATGCTTAATTATCAGGTCTGTAACAGGTGTCCTGGTTTCAGTTAAACCATGGCAAAGGTGACTTCTTCTTAAAAAGACATGAGAGGGCAGGCAACAGGTTTCTTCCTGGAGAATTTAGGAAGGATTAGTAACATGCTCTGTACTGGATCTGTAAAGAAATAAATGCTGACAGGTTTTACAAGATCACACCTGGAATCCACACGGAAACCCCCCTCCTGAAACTCCCTCTAAGTGCTGGAGAGGGAAGGGGAAGTACCCCCACCCTGACCATACAATAAACCAAACTGGTAGCCCACACTGAGCATGTCTGTTGTGTTACCGATTTCCTAGTTTGAGACCAGAATTTCAGATGCTCTCAAGAATATGAAAAAGTCTCTCTGGTAAACCTTAAATAAAGGCTATTCTGAAGAGCATGGTTTTGAAGAATAGCACATGCATAGTCCTAGCATGACAAACAAGTCTGATTAATTCATAGCTCACTCCTAATTTCAGGAGTTCTATAATTACAAAATGGCCATTTTTATAATCCATCTATGCAACAAGGAAATCATTAACTACTATATTTCCAGAAATTTACAAGAGTGCTTTAATTTGCTTCATTCTTGTAGATTTGCCTGATAAATCCATTAGTATGTTTTCACCCATGGCTGCTCACAAAATGATTTTAATGTATCACAAGTGCAATGTAAACAACGCTACTTTCATATTAATCAAAAAACACTTCAAGGAAAGCAGTTGCAAGCATTGACGACCTTCTTGCTACCAAATCAAGTTTTAGCCACACTCCTCAAAGTGGCATCATTAGAAAATATCCAATCTATAAGCCATGCATTGATATCCATGGTGTTAACGGATCAAATTACACACGCATGTCACTCCAGGCTAAAAAACGCAGATCCAGAAGATCCTATTTCCTTACTCCAAAAGCACTGGAATAATGCTGGACAACAAACCAGCCAGCAGAGCAACATTGTGGTGGATGCCTTTTAGCAAATATAGTCAGTTAAATGTGCCTTAAATGCTGTCAAAAATAATGCATCCAGATTATTCTTAATACCTTTACTTCTCTTCAAAGTGGTACTTTGCTAGTCTTACAGCAGTAGATTTGATAAAGCAGCATTCAAGTTTACTTGTTTCTTCTCATCCACAAAAGACTGCATCCCTATTGCCAACTCTTAATATGCTGGCTAGATAGAAAACAGAAGTTCAAGAAATGTTTAAGTTTATACAAACCTGCATTCGACATTTCACTAAATCCAGAGGTACGACACCAGTGTGTGTCAGGCCACAACTTAGGACCCCACCAACGCCACAGAGAGCATAAAACTTGAGCGAGCCATATTCACAACTGTATTCTGCAGCAAAAAATAAAGACACACCATGCTTTTATATAAACTCCATGCACTGTTGGACAGCCATCTCCAGGGTATACTTTATGCCTCCAGTTCATTAGTAATTAAATATACCACACTAAACATGCTCTTTCATCACATACCAACATGCAGAACAAACCTGCATTCTGCATTTAACCAGGTCTAGAGGAACCAGTGCCGTATGTGTTGTTCCACAGCTAATAATCCCACCAAGGCCACAAAGGACAAAGAATCTGTTTGAGCCATAGGCACAGCTGTATTCTAGTTAATTGGAAAAAATTACATATATATGATCAATCATAAATGGTAACAATGATCAGAAAAGAAACAAAACTAAGCGCTACTTTCTCAAAAGTATCAAACTGAAATAATCTCCCATGTTGTATTATATAGTGTTATAATAATTTTTTTTTTTTTTTTGCTTTAAAACATTTTGGACTGACAAGATTTGATTCTAAGCCTTCCAAATTGAATTTGTTCCTTTAAATAAGCAAAGGAAGAAACACTGAAGTTTCAGCTCAGAGCACACTAAAACCATAGGAATTAATCCCAGAAGTTACTAGCAGAAACTATGACTCAAAGTTGCAATGTCCAACAATTTCTTATATCCAGGAAATAAGGATAATATTCCTCTAGTGCTCAAAAGACAAAGTTTCTTTCATTAAATATTCTATGACATTTTAACTTTTGTATTTGAGACTATAAAAATCTACAGTATTGGTGTTTGAGATATGCAGACGTATTTTCAGGTACTTCTCAGATTATTTACACTGATTTTTTGTAAACTGTCTTTCAAATACAGAATCTCAAATGTATACAGCTTGTTTAATGAAACTGCAGATTGCTATTTATTGTCCCAACTGAATGCTCACACACGAGGTTCACCAAAGAATCTTTCAGGTTCCATTGAATCAAGAAATACTTCATACGCACTGTCCCATACAGTGTACATGCTGTGTATAAAACCATCCAATCTTAGAACAAGTTATTAATTTTCACATATTCCTCTACAACGAAGCTACTGGAGCTAAGAAAAAAGAATCCATTTTCTTATTTCGTTTTTGAAGAAGTTACAGAGGCTATGAGTGAATGCACACAAGAAACACTCAAATTTACAATGAACAGTAAAAAAATAAGCATAAAGCAGCAGCACAATTCTGCTGCTATGCTCAACATTTTAAGAAGAGAAGTAAAAGCAAAACTAATATACTGAATAAGCATACAGAAAATAATACACTATGTAAAAAATATTCTCCAAAGTAGAAAAACAATCTTTTGCTACTAAATGTACTGGTATCATTTCAATATAATGGAATAGACATTGAAGTGCTACAACTTATTAAGAAGTATCTCCAAGAAACGCTAATGAAAACTAGAAGACAGCAAAAGCCTATTTTATATAGAGCTTTACTGCCATCTTTCTGGTTCTGAATTCTTTTATGAATAGATCTACAGAGAGCAGAAACAGTCTGTTTATAACTTTCTAGAATGTCTAGTTAAACACACACAGGCCAGGCAGGTGTACTCAGAGAACAGACTCTAGGTCTGTTTGGGCCAGCGCTGTCTAGCTGTGTCTTTGGCTAACAGCACCACAGCCCTGCAGCAGCTACCATGCTGTCAGATCTCAGAACCACTTGTTCACGTTGCCTTTATCACAGTAATTTAAAGTCATGCTCCTCAAATGACAGGGACAGACCTTTATAGTAGCCAGAGTAGAATTTTATGTATGTGCTGGATTACACTGCCATTCAGACTGACCTGTCAGCCTGTCAGGTGTTCAAGTACAGTATTAAGAAAGCCAGTATCAATTAAGCTTGAGCTCTTTAGAGGTGCCTAGGATTGTAGTGGTACATTAGTATTAGGAAAACGAAGCCACAGTTGATTTTGGACTTTTTATTTCAGAAGTAGAGTCACATATTCTACAATTCATAACTTGAGAACCAGCTGAATATGCCACACAGAGGACAAGAAAGTCATTCTAACATACCCGAGTAAATGATTTAAGACAAACACCCTTAAGGTACACAAATTATACGTATGGCATAAAAATATATCTCTACTCTGTTGAGACAGCTACATTGTAGCTACTTCATATCTCTGCTTCCAATCTGACATGGTAACAAGGACAAATTCCACGAGCTAGTCATAAATACTTGGTCTCTGAGTGCTGCTGTGGTTGATGCCCTGAGCTGATCTCAGAAGGTCGTGTGGTTTGTACTGACTTTGTGTGACCTTGTGCAAGTTCACTTATCTTCTGTAACGTGTTATGTTCTCGACACGAAAGCCAGAGAACCAACTGGGTTATATGAAATAATAAATTCAGCAGAAAAGATTATAAAGATTAAAAAACTGGCCACCTTTGACCTCAACTGCCAACAAACAGGATGAAGATTAAGCATAATGCTTTAAAGAAATAAGTGCACCTACTGAATATATTTAGCATACCAAAGAGCGATTTAGGGCTTTAGTTAGCTGGCAGCAGGATTACTACACTGAAAGCCACAAATAATTTCTTGAAAACTTTGTAAAACTAACCTCTTTCATGTATTATAGAGATGTTCATGAAACTCCACTGAAACACTTCAATAATCACAGTACTTCAGAAGAGGCAGCTTTCTGAAAGTAATTCTTACTTTTTTTTTTCCAAGTAAAACTAGAGAGAAACTTTTGTTATTGGCAGCTTAAAAGAATTAGAATTTTAATATCCACCTCTACTCAAATGGACCTCAACAAGTTGGAGTGGCGTGCAGAGAGGAACTGAATTAAGTTCAATAAAGGCAACTGTAGGATCCTGTACCTGGGGAGGAATAGCCCCATGGACCAGCACAGGCTGGGGGCCAACCTGCTGGAAAGCAGCTCTGCAGAGAAGGAGCTGGGGGTCCTGCTGGGCAGCCAAGCTGTCCATGAGCCAGCAGTGTGTCCATGTGGCCAAGGAGGCCATTCCAACAGGGTATCCTGTAAAGCATTAGGAAAAGCACTGCCAGTAGCTCAAGGGTGATCCTATCCCTTTACTCAGCCCTAGTGAGGCTACAATTGGAGTGCTGTGCCCAGTCCTGCACCCCTCAGTACAAGACAGACATGGAGCTCCTAGAGCAGGTTCAGGGAAGGGTGACAAAGATGATGAGGAGACTGGAACTCTTCATTTCTGAAGAAAGGCTGAAGGAGCTGGGTCTATTCAGCCTCAAAAAAGGATGACTGAAAGCAGATCTCATCACTGTCTGTAACTATTTTTGGGAGGGCATCCAGGATGGATCCAGGCTCTTATCAGTGGTGCCAAGCAAGAGGACAAGAAGCCGTGGGCAGACACTGATGCACAGGAAGTTCTATCTGACAGTAAAAACTTCTTTATTGTAGTGACCACGCACTGAAATACGTTGCCCAAAGAGGCTGTGGAGTTTCCCTCCCTGGAGGCATTCAAGAATCTGGATACAATCATGTGCAATCTGCTCTAGGATGACCCTGCTTCAGCAGGGAAGCTAGACCTGTAAGGATGATGATGACAACAATGACTCATTGTAGTCCTTTCCACCCTTATCCATTCTGTGATACTGCAAGTATCATCAAGGTCTGACCTTCAGAATACAACAAATTAACTGGGAAACATACAGAAAGCACTTGCACTTAACTCTTAAGTGAAGCACTTGCACTTAACTCTTAAGTGCATGTCTGTATATTAAACAGCAAGTTATCTGGTGTATGCCCACAACTAATACACAGTAAAAAAGAACTAAACAGCAACAAGCACCCCTAACATATCTAGATGTTCAGGTGCCCAGGTATGAATAAACTGATGGAAAAAAAAAAAAAAGAGAAAAAGGGAAAAAGGATGGGAGAGATGGTCTTCCGAATCCACAGATTCAGTCACAGCTCCTCTCTACCGATGAAAGAAGTACAGGCCTACAACCTTGGTGCCCGAGGTTGCAGGCCGTGCAGAGTCAGAAAAAGCGCTCTCTGCTCCCCGAGACAAAATCTACAGGGGTCTCTGTGATTACTCTGCACTAGAAGCTTTCAGTGTCCTTTCCCGGGAAATCCGGATCCCTCCTGCTCCTCAGCACACACCGCCGCGAGAGCGGAAGCACTGCCAGCGCCTCCCCCGCCCGTGCCCTTCCTCGTCCTCCAAGCGGTGCGTAGGCCCAGCACCGGCCCCTCCCGGCGCGGCCGTGCCCGCCGGGCGCCGGCATTCCCTGCGCCGCCCTGGCGGGCACGGGCCCGCGCCGGTGGGGTCAGCGCAGGCACCGCCAGCCCCGCACGCCCACGGGCCTCGCCCCGCCGCGGCCCCGCCGTCCCCTCTCACCCTCGTCGGCGGACGCGGCCGCCAGGCCCCGCCGCGTGGTGAGGGCCTCCGCGGGCTCCGCCGGGCGCTTCCTCACGCCGTCCTGCACCAGCTGGAAGTGCGGCGCGCAGAACGGGTTGTGCCGCGCGAGCGGCGCGATGGACGAGAACATGGCGACCTGAGGCGGGCGAGAAGAGCAGGGAGACGTGGGACCGGAAAACCCCGCCACGGCGCGGCCGCCGAGCCCGGCCGCGCAGCCGCGAGGCGGCCCTGCCGCCCCGAGGCTGGGCCCGGTCCCCGGCGGGCGGGCGGCCCGCGCCGCCCCGACTCACCTCGCAAGATGGAGCCGCTGCGGCAGAGGCTGAACGCGGGCGCCGCGCCGTCACCTTGTCCTTCACCGCGCCGGGGGCGGGGCCGCCGCGCAAAGGTCGCGCCGCGATTGGCGGAGGCGCCGCGCCGAACGCCGCGCACGCGCGGCCGCGCCCTCCCGCCCCGCGGCCCCGCCCGGGCGGGGGCGCGCTTGGTCCGCGGCCGGGCCGAGCCCGCCCCTCAGCGCGCCCGGCCCGCTGCGGCGCCGCTCCGGGCTGTGAGCCCGCCCACAGCGATCAACCGCGCCCCCGCCTCTGCGCCGGCCCTGTCACCGCCCGGCTCGGGGCGCCGGCCAGCCGCTCCCGTGCCTCCCGCAGCCTTGCCCCGGGCAATGTCAAACCAGAGACACGCCCGAACGCGAGTTCCCTGTGCTGGCCTTGACCCGTGCTGTGCAGCACTCACACCGAACCATGAAAGCCTGCAGACCCCCTGGCCGAGCTCCACCTTCCGAGGGTGAGCTGCAGGGCACCATGACACAGCCTATGCTCCAAGGGCTGCAGCTGCTCACAGATTTGTTTCTTAGTGGTTTGTTAAAAGCAGAATGTTATGTAACGCAGGACCTGTGCTTGGCCTTACCTATCTTTAACTATGCCTTTTCCAGCACAGGGTGATTTCACTAATTTTTGTATAGTACAAGACTAGCACAGATAAGCCATCTCTCCAGTTACTGAAGTGGCAGTAACTCCACTTTTTCATTTTTTCGACCATATACGTTCAATTGTAGTGCTCTGCAACAGCATACACACAGAAGCCAGGAAAGCAAGAGACTGAATATCCCAGCTCTGACTTCTGGACAAATGATAGCACACCAGCAGCACCACACTGAAGAAACACCCCAACTTTGGTCAGCTAATGGGTTATCAAACTTCCAAGGAAGTCCCTTAGGCCGTGGCTCTACTCGCTCTATTTCACAATGAAGTTGTGAATCCAGGGAGACTGTCCTACAAGGACAAAAGTGTCCATTAGCACTGTCACAGATATCAAAGATGTGCCTCTTGAATAAACTACACTCTAGCTGCTCAAGTAGGAAAAGGACAAATGAAACTTGCATTCTTCAAATACTTTTGTTTAGCAACCAGCTGAGAGCCCAAAGTGCTCTTCTGCTCATTGCCTGTGGCAGCAGTAAAAACAAGCCAGAATTGTTCACTTTGCCATTACTTGTTCTGCTCTACTCACTTGCCTCTTTTCTATTATTTTATTATTATTTTATTGGATTTTTTTTTTTTTATTTAAAAGCCAAAGACTGACACTTATTTTCGATTAGATGGTGACCTCTAAACATGATTGAGATTTGGGCTCTTACCTTGAAACTGCATATAAATGATTACAATTCTTGCTAACTTTTCTAATTTTTAACATATAGAAAACCTGTTTCTTCCAATTATAAAGGATGAGTAGATAACTATTTATAGACAACTAATGTCAATATGTATGCACAACTATATAGATGCTTATGAATTATTCTGTAGAACATTTCCAGAAAAAACTGGTTTTTGAGTTAACATCTAACAGCTGTACTATTAACAAGAACTACTAAACAGCAGTCTAACATAGCCCCATGAAAATACAGAGATAATATATATTCTTGCCGAATAACTATAATTTCACAAAGAAAATACCTACAACTTTTCCCAGATGTGAAGGAATAAAATAGCAATAGCCTGTAATTCAAACCACCTAGATTAATTTAATTAATTTCTGAGAACCATTGCAGGTAGTAATAGGTGAAGATTTGAAAAATATTACCTTCTAGTGTCAACCTCAGTCCAATTCACAGTAAAAAGAGCTATTGTAAATTAAATCCATCTTTTTAAATCAATAGCTCTACAAGTTTTATGACGCTAGGAAAATTTCAGTTTGCAACTCCAGAGTTTATTTATCTTTCTGTTGTACTCACCACACATCCTAGCCATTTCTACCCCACTTTCACCTCAAACTGCATACAATCAAGAAACTGCAGACTAGTTCTTGTCTTACAGTAACTTTCCATAGTTCTAACATTTTGGTGAAGCCTGCAAGCAAAATCAAAGCTCTTAGAAGCTTGTTTTCCAGCTTAGAAGCTTGTTTTCAGAAATACACAAGGTACTGAAACAACCATCCACAGCTTTGATAACCAGGTTAGCAGAGCAGCACTTGTTTGGGTTGTAAACTTGTATACACTTACCTTGTTTCAACATCAGAACTACTAGACCATGGTTCTAGAGTCAGTAAGGGATCATGTTTTACAGCCAATTGGAAACTTTAACTTCCAGCATTTCCTTCACCAGGATCCAAGCTTCCAATGTTGAACAACAGCAGTCACATGTTCTCAACACAGAAACTAGTGAAACCTCTATTCTTACTAATTGCTGCCATGGATATGGTTGTCTAATAATATTTAATTTTTTAAAAATCCTCCTCACACATTATATGGTTTATCTCTTAAACATCACTTTTTTTTTTCCTAAAGAAAAAATAAGAAGTGCAGTTATTGTTTTAACCATAGACCACCACCAATGCTATCACAGAACTTCAAGGTGAGGTGGAACAGAAAACATGTGGCTTTTTTATTTAATATCAGCATATACACAGGACTAACAGGTTTCTATGCCACCTTAGGACTGCTTTATAAAGTCAATTAGCTTGGAGACCCTGTGCTGTCTGAAATACTTGTACGTATGTATATGCATGTACATACCCATTGTAGTAATTTGCTGTTGCAAAACAGCCTGGTAAATTCCCTCAGGAAAAAGAAAAGCAAGTCAAAGGACAGTTTTAGACAAAGATAGGTAGACTTACCAAACACACAATAAAAGCCATATTAACAGACAAAAAACGGTATGCTGAAACACCTATCTTTGCAAGCACAACATTTAAAATTACACACCAAAATGGATCCCTGTATCTATTCCACCCAATGTGTTACTTAAGCCATATCAAAGTAAACCAAACGTACCATGCACAAGATATGCTACACAATTTTACCAGCTTAATTTGCAATTACATAATTTCTCCTGCTGACTATTCTTTGGGACCTGTATTATTTAAAGGCATTCTTTTTGTACTCAGCTTTTCTGCTTTGACTCTGCATAAACTAGTTAAAATATTTTTTTAAAGATATCTTGTCCACAAAACTAGCAGAGAAGGTAATGAGCAGGAATTTTAATACCATAAAGAATTTTGTAAGTTATGCTACAGAAAACAAAACACATAGACCAAGCCTAGGAGGGATCCAAAATCATTCCATAGGGTAGTGCTGCGCATACTGTTAGCAAGTAAACTTGGAGAAATTCTTTCATACTGTTTCTTATGCAAATACAAATTAAGGTCTTAAAATACACAGAGAATTTACATGTAAGATCCTTCTCGAAAATGCATTGTCTGGACACTACTGAAGCTTTAATGCTCTCACCATGGATCAGATGCTGTAAGATTTATCTCAAGACTGCAAGTGAAACCCTCTAGTGATCCACAGCCTGATAACAGGCTCCCAAGACTGGATACACATTGAAAAATTAGCACAGAGTTTAAAGAGGAAAATACAAGCTGTGTGTTAATTCCAATTCAGACAGGAAATCAAGACCTGCCAGGTTTTCAGCACAGCATTCTGAGCAGTTTGACCAATCATGAGAACCAAACTCAAAATAACATTTTCATGTGCCCATTAATTTCCATGGACCTTTTCTAGCCTTGTTGTAGCCCTTGCCTTAGAAGGGACTTCTTAAACAACATTTGCTACATCAAAACGCCACTAATTTTTGCAACTGGATTTTGGATACTAGTCCAGAATGTTGTTTTATTTTGTTATTGGTTCTGAAAGTTCAAGCTGGCTCTGTCAAAAAACAAGATGAACTCATGAAACAAAAGTGAGAATGTGGAATTAAAAAAGGAACATCAGTGCCTATTGCTTCAGCACTTTGACACAAAGACTACATGCAGTATAATTGTATACTTCAGCTTAACTTATACAGCAGTAGTATATATTTAAGCACATGCAGCTCATAGCACTACTATGTGTTACTCCGACCACGAAAATTCATCTTTGGGGATAAGATAAAGATCCTACTCTCAGAGCTACCTCACACCATTAAATGTCTGTAATAGAAAAAAACCCATTCCTTTCTTGAAGATGCATTGACTTCCAACTACAACTGAACTAGATGTGGGTTACTTTGATGATTTTTTAAGAAAACTCTTTACCATCTGTGAGGTAACACTGAAGAGCATTCTCCAAAACAGTGCAAAAATGAAAGAATGATGCCATTAATTGTAATTAACTTCAGTTTGCAGTATGTTTTGATTGTGGCTTGCTTTTTTCCTTTGATGATGCTAATAGTATCCCTGGAGGAGGTCAACTGAAAGAAAGAAAGATGTATTTTACATTCAACATGCAAAGTGGTGTGAGAAACAATTTAAAGTGAAAAGGAAGTTCCTTTAGCACTGAAGAACAAATGAAAGCTATCTTCTCCCCCCATCCAAATTAAGGACCTGACATAGGCTAAAGGACTATGGCACAAAACTGATACTACAAATATGATGAATACTCCACCCACCAGGTGACATGAACTGACCTGAGTTTATCAGATTTTAATTTTTTTTTCAATATGGAAGACTGTAGCAGCACAAAATGACACCACTGATACATTATTTGTCTTGCTTTTGCTGCTTTTCAGCAATGCATTTATTTGATAAGGAAAATCCACACACAATAAAATCATTTTTATTTTTCTCCATTTTTGACACCAAAAGTGAATGTCTTATGTTACAATTCCCTATAGGATGGACACAAGTTTAGCTATTTGTATTACTCAAAAATGCAGTTTAGAAGGAAAAAAAAACATTAAACAGGAAAAAAACCCCAAAACTATTGCTTTGCTACAAATTACCATGTTTGTCCCAAAGTTCACAAAAAGTAAAGCTTCCCCATAGCTATAGTCTACACAATAATTGTACCTAGAGTAAAAAGATATTAACTAATGTTCTCAGCTTTTTATAAGTAGCACTTTAAGAATAAGTAGTATGATTTATTGCAATTTTGTACCAAGCAATAAGACTGAACATCTGTATGCTGCAAATTTAAGCACACCAAAAATGTATACATTCACTTGAAAAAGATTTTTGCTTATCACTCTTCATTGGTAGTAGTAAAGTCAGCTGCCTGCTCAATCAAGTTACACAATAGAGAGTGTTTCAGCATGCTTCCACTGAGAAAAATAGTCAATGGCATGAAAGTAGTAAATCTCACCTTAAAAGATGAAACTAGCAAAAAATGCAGCAATGCCCTCTTCATACAAGAATAAAACTTCATATGGAATTTTCACTCTTTGAGAATACTTTTCTACATGAATATTTAAAGATAATCACATAAAGCTGTGTTGGAAAGACCTCGCTTTAAAAAAAAAAAAAAAGACCACTGCTAATGTTGGAATTTCAACTGCTTCAGGTAACAATCTTGACCCAAAAAAGTATTTTAGTAGCAAATTATTATGACGTTGTTTTTATTTCCCACACATATTACTAATAAATAAGTTCCTCTAAGACATCGCTTGCCAATTAGATCTGTATTCAGCTCCTACAACACTGTAAGCACTAAAATGAAGGGATACATTTAAATGAAGTTACACTTAAACAGTTACTAATATGATACTGAGACGGTTACAGAAATCCAAACAGGTTTACAGTTACATTTACTAAAAAGTTACAGTAATCGACAGAAAAGGTTGCTGTTGTACTCTGTCTACAACCGAAGAGATCAAATTCGGTTATTTTGTTACTGAAAAAAAGCATCAAAAAATGCATTGCCCTTTTCCCAGGTTAAAATCTTCTCTGCTATAATCTAGAGACAGAAGTACAACTTCTTTTCTGTACAAAGGAAAAGCTTTAAAAACACAGCTTCACATTTTTCTACATTTTTGCCCTTCTCAGCTTCCAAGTTCTTGCAAAAACAAATATACATTTTCTCAAAAGTGAATTTAAAGGATGTCCACATTAAAAAAATAAAGCCTACAAAAAGTTCAAAGATTTAAAAAAATGTTACTCCTATGGCAGTGATCTACTTGTCCAAAGTCCAGAAAGTTATCAATGTCCTTTTAATATTATCTTTCTTCATTTATCCAATTTATCAGGTTCCAATCACATTATTTGTAAGAAGTCCTTGAGCCGATGAGAGGGCAGAAGAGTTCTCTACAATTAAAAAACAGGAGATCAAATTGGGTGTGCCTTTCAGAAAGATATTCATTCGGCACGGCCTGAAGTGACAATATTCAGGTATCTAGAAAAAGGATTTCCTTGATTAGTTTCCATTGACTGATAAACCAAAAACATGAAGACTGAAACAACAACAAAGAGAAGAACTTTTATCCACACGGGAACAGGGCGTTCTTTTTTTATTGGTGGCTTCTCTGACTTGATGTCAGTCGAGGTACTGTATTTTTGCGCATACTTAGAGTAACTTTCCTCCAGTATGAAGTCACTGGGCTCTAGAGGCCGGCTTGCAGCTCCTTTGATTGGTCTACGGCAGCTAGCACTGTTAATAAAACAAAAAAAAAAATTAAATACTGCATATTTAAAAGAGCAATCTAAAGCACATAGGGAAGTTTTAGTATAATTAAAGAACTAAGAATTATTTCTGGTGAATACAATACCTGTAATACTACTTTTGAAGCTTGACAGATATGTTAATAATTCAGTGTTCAACCAAACACTTAAAAAAAAAAATCTCAAATGTTATTTCACCCTACCTACATAAAAAGGATCATAACTGGCAATCAAACTGTAGAAAGTGTCTCCCTCTATTTGCTTTTTTTAATGATTACTTATGCAGCCCTACTGGGATTTCTAAACATAAGATGATCTCTGGCCAATAAAGTATCTACTGATGGCTGAGCCAATACACAGAGCCAAAAGGCAAAGTAAGGATTCAAAAACCCCATGTACACTGCCAAGTTCCTATATACAAGGAGTACACATATATGATCTTTATTTAAAAGAAAAAAAAAACCACTAGATTTAACTAGACCTCAAAACAGGAGAGCAAACTTCAGTAGTCAGCAGACACTACAGTAGTAGCAACTGGTACTATATATTCCCCTTATGGTTATGAGTTTATCCAACTGCATAAACCGCAGTTTAAATTGAAGCTTTAATTCACATGCTGGAAACACAGATGATTTCACGTCTTAACACAGGGAAACTTTTTCTGATCTCCTCTAAACAGAGGAATTGTTTAAAATCGCCTATTTAACCAGAGGAGTTGCTTCAATTTTTGTTTCAATATAAAGACAAAAAAATCCCCAAAATGTACAAGTAATAGCCTTTCCTATATGCCATCCTTATTCACGCTAAAAGTAATCAATGTGGCTGCCACCTAAAGGAAAAAATAGGGTATCAAAGTTCTTTCTTGCTTTGCAAAAAAACCTCAAATATATGCCGCAACATCTTTCCTTAATTTAACAGCAGGCCTGAGCAGTTGCATCTAGCTAGAAACTTAAATATTGCAAGTCATTACCACAGAAAAGCCCTTCATAATGAACTTCCACCAGCCAGAAAGTTCAGTAATAATTCCTACTATAGTACCACCCTGTTCTCCCTCCTCCAATTTCAAAGAGGGGGCTGTTTTGGTAACAAATGTATGTATATAGAATGGAAGAGTAGGTAGCTGTCACAAATGTCATTGAGCCAGAGTCCAAAAACTGTTCCTCAGAAATCTATCAATATAATCAAAAGTTAGTTCTCAGCTTAAATAGATTTACAAGAACTGAGAAAAAAGCCCCCATGAACCTTAAAAATACCTAATTCCTGTAGGTGTTGATGCTTCATAAGGGAACATTTCTTTAAGAATATCCCTTTCTATTCTTCTTTCTTCTGTAGTTCTCTCCAGCACCTAGGAAACCAAAACTAGTTAGAGGCCAAACAGACAGCAAAACAAAAAGCAAAACAAAAAGCTTCTCAGTGACTACAACCATGTGCAATTTGTAAGAATGAATGAGTAACTCAGTGCCATTCAGGAAGTTTACTTCTTGGTTTTAGAAGTTTGTTTAACCTTAATTATTGGCAGCCATCCAGTCACTTTTGGGGTCTTAAAGCATTCAGTGATCGCCTCACTTTCCTTTAGATAAAGAATAAGTTGTATAAATTCTATACACCTGTGAGCCGATGATGTAGATGACCAAAAAAACTTAATCATCACCTCTATCATGGCTGTGTTGAGCAGATCACAGGACTGGTTGTGACCAACATGATTTAAAAAGCACTGATGTGGACAATCTGTCTCTTCTTGCTGTAATAAATCATACAGTATGTAGTAGTAAATCACAGTAAAGTAAAATACTGACTGAAAAATCCCATCAGCAGTTTGGAATAGAACATCAAGTTGACCCACAAGATTCAATTTGACAACTAAGTCTACACTGCAGTCATATTGTAAATAAAGTGTTATAGCAGCTTTATCTACAGCTACATGAACAGACAAACAGCATCTTGCAATGTAAAATTCCACATTACAGTATTACATTAAGACAATTACATATACTTGAAGGTGCTTTAGCCAGTTCTCCAAGAGATATAATTATTGACAGCTTGAATAAGTTAACAGTAAAAGAATTCTTTTCTTTCTTCATAACTGACAGGAATCTACAGATGCTTTTTTAATTCAGACATTTGGTCTCAAATAATTCTACTACTTGACTCCCTAAATTAAAGCACATTGCATTTTTTCAGGATAGGCTGATTTACAAGCTCAAAGGGAAATAACCAATTCTACTCTACTTCGAGCTATAAAGAATTTAAAAGAAAAAAAAAAATCTACATTTTGTTCAGAAAAATAGCAGCACAAGGAGAAATAACACATAAAAAGATATTTGTCTTAGGAAAAAAGAAAAAATCAGGTTTTCACACACACATCCAAATCTGAAAGGGGAAGATGTAAATAAGTTTGTATTCTGTCATGTGACAACACCAGTTTATTTTGCCTGGTGTCACCTGGGTAATGATATCCTCCACCCCCTCTGTACTAAGAAGCACATACACACAAGATTTTTGTTCACAGAGAGTAAGCAAGAGCAATCTAAGTTTTAATTTATTTACTTCAGCTGTCATCAGTGGTTTCTTTGGTGTTCTTCTGGGCATGTCTGAGAGTTCACTGACTGACAGTGTAGGAGCTGCATGCTTGAAATTTCCAGGCACCCTATTGCCAACCTGCCGAGATTCAAAATTGTTCAAACTCAGAAACAGCCAAAATACAAAATGAAAAGCGGCAAGGTGGCAAAAACAAAAAATGAAAACCTTTATGTGCATTCAATATATGCGTGTTAGAAGTTAACTGAAGAAGGTTATGTAAAAGATATTCCAAGATCAGCAAAGGAAACACACTGCTTATCATTCTGAGTAGGTTCTTTTAAGCCATTTAGAAACATAAAAGCTATTTAGTGCATAAGAACAGCCAAACTTAAAAGCAAATATTCTGCATGTACTTAAATAAATTAAGAAATTATCTAAGCTTTTAAAGTGATTCTTTTCAGCCCTCCCCCCAAAAGACGTTAGATGGGACCTAGGTGTTGACCTGGTCCCATTTCAAAGTGAAGAGTACTAGGTACTAAAACAAATACTGAGTATGTGTTTTCAAACACTACAGAATAGTCTTACTTTCCTTAAAACAGTCTTCTATTGGTCCAAAACAGAATGATTCTGTCAGTGAAGATATATTACAGAAGAATACCACAACTGATTAGACATATTTACTAAGCATATTTACTAGGGTCTCGTTGCTTGCAGCCAATATAGTTTCATTTATGGGAGTACTCTCTGATATTACAGCATCATCTATAGGCAATTGTTCTGTAGCTTCCACCTGTTTGTTTAAAACAAACAAAAGACAACAATTGAATAAAAGCCACTGGGACCCCAAGAGTGAGAGAAAAAAAAAAAGCTTGTCTATTATAAAAGCCTCTCATCACCCTTTTTCTTGGTGTTCTTCTTGACACTCTTGTAGACTCCCTAGAAAATGCCTGCAGAGGTCCACTTTTTGAAGATCCACTTGTCCAGACAGTCTCAGTAACTCCATCTTGAGAATAGGTCTATTCAAGCATCAAACACATGATCATATACATGAAAACCAGCTCCAAACATTGGATACTCACAACCAAAAAGCCAAAAGCCAAATAGCCAAAAGCTATTGGCCAAAATAGCAAAAGCCAAAATAGCATGCACAGAAGCAACAGGTCTACAATAAAAAAAACTGTGGCTCCTAATACATTCAATAATGAATAACTGGCTAGATTAGTAGCACTGACCATAATACCTATATTTGAGCACACTGTTGTTTAAATACAGAACTGAGCAGATAATGCCCAACAGCAAAACCTGCTAATTTGCTCACTGCCCTAGAATGAGCTAACAGGAGGAGTTATATCAAGTCATGGACAGCAGACATGAAGCTTTCAGGCCCATTACATTTCCTGCCTACACATACATAAAAATAAATCTACGAGCATAAGCAGAAAGCATCACTTTTTTTTCTACACAGATAGGGTTCTATTTTCTCAAGCAGAGTCAGGTATGTTTATGCACAGCCACCTATGTTTCAACAGGAACTAATCTTCAGCCACAGGGGACAGGGAGAGACACTGAATGATCTTAAAAAGTTTCCACATACAAAGATGAAAGTAACAATTTTCACATAATAGCAGGTTTAAACAATCAAGCCTGATACAGATCTCTCACAATTGAAGTAACAGCATGAAGCACCAAGTTTTTATAGCCATTAACAAACTGGCAGATCATTCCCTACTCTCTACTCTAAGTTTCATGCTCAAAACAAATATTCCCTTCAAAACTAATTCCAAGATGGAAAGGAAGATGTGGATCTGCTTCATCTAGATTAAACACAAGATTTTCTTTTTTATTTGGTTAAGTTTAAACATAAAAAAATATTTTTTTAAATACTTCTATCTTTGCACATTAACACCTCATACAGTGATGTATTACCAAGTTTTTGGAAGTTACACTCATTGCTAAAGTTATACACTGCAACTGGCGGTTACAGGTTCAATAGTCGAAATGACTTCACTAGAACAGTATCAGCCCCAAAACAAATGTGTTAAGAGAACAGGCTGAAAAGTATTTATTAATTGAGAGGAGACAGTGAAACTAGAAGCTGAGCTGCTTTATGGTTCTATGACAAAGTCTGTATAACAGCTACTACATAAACAGCAGAGGGAGCACAAGTGTTTCACTTCATTCCAAAGTCACTGAAGTACTTTATAAAACAAATGCACAGACCTCAGGTCCAAACAGATTCAGATTTTTTTTAGAATTATAGATTTCAGCTTAATTCTCAAAAATTCTTTACAATTTTAACAGACTTTTGATTAAACATCTTATAACCCCTTCTTAAATATTTACCAGACACTGCATTCTCTTCCTTCCTGCAACTTACAATCACAGTTCCCCACCTCAACCCAATACACTTTCTATTTGAGAGGTGTTCTTTAGAAGCTTAGAGAAAAAACTCTAATTTCAGAGTGTTTCTACTGCAACAATCCACTCAGGGAAGCAAATTCACTCATACTAGTAAAAATTACCTCCCCATTCCAGAGTATTTGACTGTGAATTGCTTCTGATGAAAGTTAGAAGCATTTGACTAATAACTGCTTCTCTTCTTCAGATGCTTTAATCATATGTTTTAAGTATCAACTTTCAAGTTTTTTTTCTTGCATGAAAAGCCTAGGAAAAACCAGAATCTACTGCATAAAATCCACCCAGACAAAATAAAAAAGAAGAAAAAAAAAATTGTTGTCTACAGTTATAATTATCCTCACTGTTAATGGAGCAGGCCTCTAACCCTATCAAAATGCAACATTCATTTTAGGTATACTAACACCCTGTAATGTAACCAGAGAAACTACAATGGTGTGGTACACAAGCAGTGTTCAGGATGTGCTTCTGTCAAATAACTTATGAGCAGTAGAGCTATAGATCATGACTTTACCTCAGCTATCACTTATCAAGTTACTATACAGGTAGTAAAAAAAAAAAAATACAGGGAGGAATAGGGGAACACAGCACATGCAGAATGTCGCTATACAAAGGTTCAGGAGAGAGACTAGTTCTACATTGCTCCTTAACATTTACATTGTTAGCCTACCTCCTTCTGCCCAATGTCATTTACTATGACCTGTCAGACTCAGTTTTGAACTCCTACTCTAGAATCACCTACTGGATTAGAAGGGGGTATTTAAATTAGGGTTTTCTGCCAATTTTTCACTATGAAGAGGTAATTAAACACAAACAGCTGAGGTCAAGTTCATCCAGCCCTCCACTGCTAACTAACTGATAAGACTCATATTCAACCTCCCCACCCAATTTCTTTTGCAGCAGTCTGCCTATTCACTATCTATTTGCACTCAAGAGAACATGCCAAATGACAGTCTTGTCAGCTACGTATGTCTGGTCTAAAAACCAGCGCTGTACAGGATCTAGAAGTAACTAGCAAGTCTGCTCACACCACACTGCCCACCAGCTCAGCCTCACCATGCTACATGATGTTTCTCCTCTCTCAACCCCTAAATTATTAGGCTAGCTCAGAGATCTGAGGCCTTGAGGGGAGGAACATCAGGAGATGGGCAAAGATTTCTAAAAGAGGCTCTCACTCCAATATAGTTGTCCAGCTCTTTTTATTGTATGGTCCAAGGGAAGAGCAGGGGAAAGAGAGCAAACAGGAAGGGACATCACCTTATCTAGGCTCTGGACAGGGAGGGCTCTTGGCTCTCCACCAGCCCTGTTGGGGCTGGAAGGAGGGGTCTAAGTTTATCTGATCAGTGTCACAGGAGTCCTGGGAAATGGGGGGAAACATGGCCTGAGCGTAATGTAGCAGCTACAGACTCTCAATCTTTGTGCCAATGACACACAATGCACAACAGTTGAAATAGTTCTGCAGAATAAGCATCCCTTGACACATTAGCTGAAAAATCTACAATGCAATTCCACAGAAAAAAAGGGGAGGAAAGAAAAAAATATTCTCCACTTTCCGCTTTTGTCCTCAGCAAAATACATGACTACACACATTTGCTAGCCAAACGCATTAAGTTGTTCTTGGCTTCAAGCAGCTGTAAAATTTTACTGGGGGGGGGTGGGGGCTGGGTGGAGCTGCTTGTTTTGGGGTTTTTAGGTGGTTTTGTCTGTTTGCTGTATTAATAAAAAAAACCAAAAAAACCCAAAAAAACCCAACAGAAACAACCAGAAGTTCAAAAGTAAAAGGTTTAATAAATTAGAGTTTCTGAAGCATTTGGCAATTTTGAAATTTGATAATTTTTTGATTAGTCCTTTGATTAATTCCTGGTAATTGAAATACGCAAGTTGCAAAACATTGCATCTGTACTGCACATGTAAGATTGCAAAAACAGTAATGACCTGATACTAATACAGTGAAACTGGATGACAAAAAATTGAGTAAACAAATCATCACTTAAAATGCCACAAAAATACCTCACTAAATCTCTTTTATTCTACAAGGGAGTTTCTGAAGGCTACAAGTTTTGTTTGTTGATAGCAGAATTAAATATCTTCATTACACTGAAGCTGGCAGGGATTTCTGGAAGAAATACTATTTTGGAAAAAAGTGATTCTCACAATACAAGAACCTAAACATTAAGATGCTCATTATAAAGACCATTACAAGCATAAGTTGCCTGATCAAATTAAAGAATATTTGGTGCATTGAACTATGTGTGTGTTTTAATTTTTGAGGTAAAATCTGTTCAGCTTGCACCCTAAAATGCCAACTTATAATGAGCAAACTAGTTATGGATCTCCACAGCTGTGTTGTATTACTCAATATCGTATAGCAGCATGTTGCCTGTTTTAAGAGACATCCATAGCTAAAGCATGTACATATAGACACACACACTAAATAGCAAGCATCTGGCATTTAAGTCACGGCAATATGCTAAAATACACCAAGAAATTAATAAGTCAGATTCTGGGTCACTGAATGTTTCTTTACGAGTTCTTCACTGTAGCATAACTCCAATATTTACTGGACAGATGAACAACACTCTAAAGACTCCAAGTAGCCTAATCTGGGGAACAGGGCATTTAGTGACACTTTCACATCAGAAGGACAGATCAGCCATCAACTACCAAATCCTGTACTCAGCAGTATGAAAATCAGAGGTACTTCTGTAAAATGCCTCTTCCATCAAGACAGCAGAACTAATATTTATAAGTAAAGAACAGGTGGTGCATACAGGTGGGAGAGCTACACTTGTTATTTATTCTTTTTCTTCATAGGAGTTTTTCAACAAATTTGTGTCTACTTTAGTGCTGCTGCTACAAATATAGTTGAAGAAAAAATATTACATAGACAACTAACGTATGTGTGTACACATATACAGACACCTATATATATATAAGCATATACCCAAATACATTACTTCACATACTACGTTTAAATGAATCATTAAACAGATGTATTTAAAATGCATACCTATATTTGTAGCTATCTAATCATATATATACACGTATATAAAAATACATGTTAAAAAAAACCCAAAAAAAACCCCACACACCCCTTTTTCCAAACTTTTTTTTTTTTGAGAAACCACTGCTTTTATTAAATCAAGTTGATAATGAGCTACCAACTGAAAGCTGTCAGCCCACGTGACTTAATCTGCCAGGTTTCCAAAATGAAACATGTTAAGATTGCCTACTATTCTTCTCCAGGAGGTGCTACAGCAGCTAGGAAGTCAGACAAACAGCTTTTAGCAGACCATAGCTTTAACATTAATACAAGCTAAAAACAGCCACTATAGTTAATTCACAAGATTTTCATGCTATATTAGAACAGGCTTTTTAAAGAACTTTTAAAAACCAGCATGGCTCACTTAGTCAAATGTGATGTTAAAAGTAGTAAGGTGTTTAGTGAGCACATCACCTGCAGTTAGTAGCTTCTCCAAGTGCTGCTATGACAAACATACCTGGTTGTGTTCAACAACTCTTTTTTGTTTGAGTGCTACTGGCATCTTCATCCTGGCTTTCAGAGGTTCTCTCTTCTCAAGCCTCAGCTCAGTCTTCGGATCTGCAACCAGTTTTAATATAACTAGTTTTTATAATACTAGTAGTTGTTTACTAGTTGAAATCAAATTTATTTTAATAAAAATTAATTTTGAGAGGCAACATAACTCTTCCGAGTTACTATTTCCTTAAAAAACCATAAAACAGGTATATTCCTCTATTAAATGTATAAGAACAAACACTTTTGAAGAATAACTTCAAAATTTTAAAACACTGATGCACTTATTTACTTTTTTTCTGCTAAAAATCCTGCGTTTCAGATAAGCCTTGACAAATCCATCAGTTCCATTTAGAAACTGCTATCAAACTGCAATTCCTTTAACCAAAGTACCGTTCTACTATTGACCATAGTAAAGGTATTGAAGCTTGTCAATACTGTTTGAAGTTGATGGTCTCTTCTAATATATGTCCTTTTATATAAAACCCCATTTTTTATGCAGTAGAAAGGAAAGTAGCTAGCAGTCATCTCACCAATAAAAGGATGCATTATTTCCACTGCTTTTCTAAAATTCTAATAGCTTTACAACAACATATTTAAGATTTGTAATCAAGAACTTTTTTATTTGGTAGGGGAGAAGGGGAATATTTGGGTTTGAGTTTTTTCCCTAGTGTGAGAGTAGTTCAGTATGTATATGAAGCATATGAAATTATAAGAAATCAGCTGTCAGTGACTGGGCTCTTGGCGGTCCCAAACGTTAATAAATCAATCTCTAACATCCTTTCCCCCTTAAAAGTGCAAGATATAAAAGTTGAAAAACAAGAACAAATATGCAAGGGAGATCAATCCAATTACTAGTTGTATTTCAACCATTTCTGTCCTATGTCCATGGAAATTCCTGTAAAAAATAAAACAAACCTACACCCAAAACCAAACCACACTAAATAAGTATCTTCTAACACTCCATTCAAGTAATTATTTAAAATCTGTGCTTTTCTTGTTTTTTGTAAATTGCACAATGGTGTGTTTTTGGTTCCATTTTCCCCACCACTACACATGCTTGATACAAACTTGATATTAAAACCCACAAAACACACAGCCAGGACTAACCAATCAACTCACCCCCAACTAAGTCTATAAGGAACAGAGCATAAAAGGGGTTGAACCATAAGTATTAGCCATTAAACAAAAAAAAGAACAAAAGTTTAATTAACAAACATTCATTCACTATCCCACAGTAAATAATTGTTGTGAGCACCATAAGACAAAATTGGATTAGTACTTAGGTATGAAGTGCAAAGAACATTGAAACACCAAATATGCAGTTCTCCTGTCTATTGGATTTACAGGCTCCATCCAGTCTGGGGAAAATGAAGGGACCAAGTCAGTAGCAAAAGGTTTCCTTTCCCAGAACAGGTATGTGGATCACTGTGCTGGTACTGCATAATGTACATTTCTGACCTGGCCCACAGCAGTATTTTACAGCCTTATTTAACAGCAAGATCATACCCCTCTTTAGGTTATTTGTATTGCAAGTATTACTCATGTAAAATTTGAATTGTTCCCATGCAAGTTCCACTCAAGCCTTACCTTCCTCATTGTCACTGTACTGGTCAGAATCATTGTTTCCATTCTGTCTGGTGTTCTCAGTAGTTGAAATTGCTGGGAGAGGCACAGGTGCCTTCAGGTCAGGACCTTGTTCCATCAGTTTCAAAAGCTTTTTCTCATAAAGTTTCCTAGTAGTTGCTGTAACAAGGAAGGATACATGCTAAAGAAACAGTTTTAATCTTTCCTGACTTGCCTGATAGAACTTGGCAGTTACATGTTCTTTGGGAAATTCTGAACATAATGTTTTGGGTTTTTTTTATCAGTTTGTATGGGACAGAGTGTCTCTCTCTCTCTACATATATATATACACACAGACACACACCTCTAGGTATACAACTCTGCCTCTAAGGTTTCTAACTTTTCAGTTTAAGAGAATTCTTAGATAAACTCACACCTCTTTGTACGCTGAAAGTTATAGAAAGAAAATCTATGGAAAGGGAATTTACCTCCTTCTTAGATGTTTTGCTTCATATGCTGCAATATACAAGTTGTTATTCCCTCACCAAAAAAAAAAAAAAGGTGAATTTGATAGTACAAGGGTAACAATTTTCATGCAGATTGCCCTATTATTCTCCTAATTCCCTTACCCTGAAATTAATTCCCCTGCCTTTTCCTTTTTGTCAAATTCAGTTCAATAACCATCAGAGGTGGTGTAAGCAAGCAGCAACTACAGAGCTTTCTGCCATCTAGCTATCAGGTTGGCACAGCTGTTTAAAACATTTTAAGTCTAGCACATACTTCCACATCTGGACTTCATTGGCAAAAAAATGTAGAGGTGACTAATGCCTGAGCTGTTAGCTGCAGAAAAAAAAAATCATCTAACTTTTGAAGTTTTCTGATAAGAGGAAACCACCATTTAAAAGAAATGGCAGCCTCTCAAGAAAGAGTCCATACTTTCTAAGAATTAAAGGCAATAAATTAGACCAAATGTAAATGCCTTCCAGTGGACTACATAGGTTCTTGAGTACCATCCAAGAGGTACAGGATGAATGGCAAGGCATGCAGAATCAGCTAACTGAAAACATTACAGATAAGACTTTGAATACACACTGGACTGCAGGCTCAGTCATGGACACTTCCATCAACCTAGGATTTCAAGAACATTCCACAGAAGGCTCTGCATACTACAGACAACAATCTTTTTTTCAAGAGTTGTGAAATCAAATTCCCTTGCCATTAGGCTACTGCACAATCTGAAAGGCAAGGCACTTTGATCTCGTCACAGATGAGTGCCCAAGGCAGGAGATTAGGCTGGGGTCAGGACTACTCCTGACATAGGCCAGCAAACAGGACAGAATGATAGGCTAGAAAAAAAATATTAGTAAAGGAAAACATTACTGCACAATGCAGTCAGTAGGAAATACTCTAGGGAAAGGGAAGTTCCTTGTTCTCATTCTGCTCTCAATACTATTAGGTTATTATGTAAGATGTATTTCCTATTTAAGTGAGCTCAGATCTAAACCTCTGTATCAGAAGACCTAACTACTTCAGCACTGAACTTTAACTAATAGTTACACAGCTTAAGAAGTTGGAACATCTCCAGCTGGCCTAGAACAGAAGAAGCAAGCTGCAGACTTGCCCACCTGCAATGCTTCAAGATTTCTCAAGGTAAACAGATGGATGAAAATATCCTAGGTGGAAAGTAGTATTGCAACAGTACTGGTACTAAAAAGTAACTGTATCAGGGAAACCTCACAAGTGAGGTATAGTGAAAAATAAAACAGATTAGTATCTACTAGTTAAGTAACCTACCTACAATGGGGCCAGGATTTACTCCATACTTCGTAAGTTGCTCTTGAAGGTCTTCATTGCTCATCTCTGTTATATCTAGGCCATCCTTCTCCTCTGGTCTGGGTTTGTCAGTTTTCTTTGTAGCTTTCTGAGAACAGGAGGGAGAAATGAGAGAGTGCATTTCCAGTTAATACTGAAAATACATTTTTCTTCTAAGGGAACAGGAAAACACAGTGTACTAAACACATAATCCTAAAGGAAATTAATTATATTTTCACCCACGATCACTACTAAAGCCTATGTGAAACAGTACAAACATTTACACCTACTATGAAAACATGCACAAGTTTTCTGCTTAGGAAGGAAATACCCATTACAAATCTCCTCTGGAGTTAAAAAAAAATATCCCTCATTATTCTGGTCTTGTGTTTTAATTTGAAGTTCAAGTATATGGTGGGAAGGGATTAATTTCCTGTGACTGGAGAAGTAAGCTTCTAGCTGTTTCACCATCACTATGCAAAACTACAAATATTTATGTTACACTGGCATTTCTTTGCATTATTTTTCTACCCGATAGGTAATTGCCTCCTCTAATGATATGGACTAAGTTATTTAGTATCTACATATTTTCAACCAAGTTTCCAAAGCCCCTATTCCTACTTGTCCTGTCATTCTCTGTGAGATTAGATATTACGAGGTAAGTACAGGAAAGGCAAAAATCAGAAACAGTCTAATATGTTCAAAATCCTGCTTGTCTGCTTAGGCCTCTGCTACCTGTAGCTCTAAAAAATTCTAAACCAAACTCTGGCAGCACTACTTGAACACTTGGCAATGCACCATCACCACATGCAGATGGCTATCAAAATAATCTGCTGAGATGCTACTCCTAAATTAGCAGTCTTCGTTCAATCCAAAGAGAGTGATCATAACACTTCAACTTGGGAAGCCTCTGTTGCTACAATAGAGATTGTAAAAGTGAAGAGGTAAGACACAAAAAGGCATGCTTAGGATTTGTATGCTCTTTACTAAGAAAGACCTTGATACTGCTTTGAAATAAGTCATATTTGTATCTCAAAGTTGCATTATATAAACAGAAACAATTTCTGCACTTAGCATTTTTCTCAACTCATTTGTCCAGAGGGCCTATTGGTTGGTTTTCGTGGTACTAACAAAAAATTAAAATTCCAAATACAAATAGGCTATAAACAGTCAGTAACGATTAACAGGTCTTTTTCTTGTTGCATTTTATAAGATACCAACAAAACATTTTAAGATGATTTACATGAGCTAACAGTATCTATCTAGCTATTAATGCCAGTTTAATATTCCTTTGCATGTAAGCTTGGTCTTGCCTCAAATATCTTGGTATTTTAAAACTAAGCAGGGACTGAATGAGGGTTTCCTAAATATATCTGACTCCAAATTTTCCTCTTACTTTTGGATATTCCACCATGATAAACTTAAAATCAGGTGCTGAAAAGCAACAGAATTTCTAATAATCATGGCATTTCTTTAGCCTGCAAACAGTCAAAAAAGTATAGGGTCATTAAAGCAGCAGATTTGACCAAAGACAGATTTACAAATCACTTTATCAGTCATTCCACTCCTAATTAGTTTCTGAAGCAATTGAGCCATACACAAGAAACAATCAACTTGCAGCTTCACAAGACTTTTATTCACTTTTGAACATGTTGGTCTTAACAATATGTCAAGTTAAATATTGCATTAACTTTAATTTCATATTCATTGTGTTTTTTCTGGACTACTGAACTGTCCACACAGAAAGAAAAGTTCTGAAAAAATGCTGGGTTTTCTTGTTGAGATCTGTTTAGACTAATGACAGCTCTGGTGTTCATCCACATCAAGCAGATTAATCAAGATGCTTGTCCGTATTTCAGAAAAAAACTACCATTCCAATGACACTTCAGAGAAAGTGAAATCCTGATGTAATGTATCTCTACCTTTGTTCACTTAGAGACCACAGAAGAGACTATAACAATATACACAAGATAAACTACTCAGCATTCTGGATGCCATTTCACTTTTTCCTGCACTACTGTCACAAACAGATCATCAAAACAGCCTGTTTCAGCAATGAAAAAGAGGAGGGAGGGGATGAAGGAAGTTGAAAGTAATCTCTGTTCTTCAATAATTGGGCCAGATCTGTTCATTTTGTGTCCTGCAAGGTCACAGCTTTTACTTTTGAACACCTATTCTTAGAGCAGGAACAAATGACTTCCCTCACACAAGTAGAAAACTGCCATTCACTGGACCACAAGGTGAGTCTCTAGAAGCATAAAGCTGGATAGGAGAATTTCTCACACCTCAGCTGTGATATGACAGCATCAAATTCAGCAAAAACACTAAATTTAATTATCACTAGACTAGTATTATAGTAAAATGCATCGCTACGCTTCCTGCAAATTATGACAGCTTGTCTGCTAGCCTACACCATGAAATAGATCAAAAGAGCTAGGTTAAAAGTTTAACATTGTAAATTAAATACAAACAAATGCAAAAAAACTCACTCTCATTTACCTGTTTGAACACCATTAGCAAAATGTCTTACTGTGGTGCAGAGATGAAGCACCTGAAATGAAACTGCAGCAGAATTTGCCAATGTAAGGTAGTGCCATTGACCACTTTGCCCATAATGTAAATATTTTTGCAGTAATACACCCCAATCTATGTAAATATTTTTGCAACAATATACCCATATCAATAAAGCCTTATCTGAAGATCTAATCCAATCCAGAACTCGCAGCATAATATTTCTAGTCATTGCTATTTTCTAGAAAACAGAAGATGGAAGATTATCTGCATACTTCACTTGAGAGATTTGTTCACATCAGGGATAGCAATTTGGTGGTGCTGTCAGGCTCAGTTTCCAATTGCTTAGGAACTAACTCTTCAAACAAGTACTGAAGTGAATTATAAGCATGGGGCTACCACACAGCATTCCCAGTATTCAGGCCACAGAAAAACAGCCTAAGAGAAGTTCATCTTCTCCACGTATCATCTCTTGACAGCGCAAAGCTTTCACATTTTTTTGCTAGCAAGAAGAGCAGACAATGCAAGCAAACAGAATTCAGGCTCAGAACCTACCCCTTACCTTAGGCATTCCTGCTGAACAGAAATGAACAGAGACCAGCTTCATCAGGCGAACTTCATAAGTGCCTGTACTGGTCCTAGCACTGTCCCAAAGACAAGTATAAGAAACATGCTGAAGAAGTCGTTAAATAATAAAACCAACAACTATGGGACATCACCAAAAACTATTTTCAAATTCCAAGTTAAATGGTATCTACATCAAGATACATAAGGATTTTAATCCCAAACAGGTGCAGCTTCATCACTAGACACAAAAAGGGTCAGGGCTCATTTACAATTTCTCTGAATGAGGTTAAGATAGGCTAAGGAAAGCCAAAATCACACCAACAGAATGCTGTTTAATTCTCCAGTCTGCACAGTTCCCTCTGGTAACAAATAACTATTTTTCTTAGGAGAAGTGAAATTAAGGAACTGGATATGCAAAGTGTTAATAATAGATTTATACTGTGAAATAGATAGGTTTTTACTCCCCTTGTACTTTTTATTCTACCATACACAATCATTCCCTGCAGTAGAATTTCCTTTTGTAAAAATCAAGTCCTACTGAACTTTTTAACCTTAAAGGTTTGGAGAGAATTATTTAATAGAGCTACAGGATAGACAAAATAAACAATGGAAAGAAAATTATGCAGCAGCAATTCAAAAGATACTGATACACACAACTTAGAGAATTCACTACCTTTTAACCTTAATTAGTGTAAGACTTAAAATTTCCAAGCGTATGCAAAGTAGTAGTCATAAATTATAAGATTATGGACTATCCACCCCTACTACCCACTACTTCCAACCCTCTCCTCCCAGATACTAATTTCCATGTTACTTGGTGAACAAAATGCACTCACTCAAAGTCTGAAGGTGCAGAACAGCCTGCCAGGAATTCTCAATGTAGTGGGAATTACTTTGGTCATCTCATCCCTGCTGCCCACAGCTTTCTCTCAGCCAGCAGATGAGCGCTTTTTAAAAGGCCACAAAGGATTTAAACTGTATTCTTGGTGATGTTGGTGTGGCACTTCGTAATTAAGACATCCAGCCATGTAGTAAGCCCCAAATAGATTCTCTGCCTTCACTGGGCACACACAGATGCTTTACACTGCCTCACCTATCCAGTACACTCTCCACAAACCTAATCTTCACAAACTACCAGTTTTATCATTATCTTCTCTTTTCCAGTAGAGAAGGGGTTGAAGCTGTTGTTACCTTGGCTACAGGTATCATAACCACAGCACTCTGACTATGAAGAGCTGGAGCTGGCTCTTTATTTACTTGGCTACTTGATTAGAACAAAAACTCTCAACAAACAAACAACCCTCCCCCCTCCCCCCATAAAACCAAACATCTTTGCCTGATAAGTCTCTTGTATGACCTTTCAAACAGGCCCTTCAGGTCCAGATGTTCTCATCCTACCTTCATTAACAGGAGACATCAGACTGATCTTTTTCATATAATCACTTTAAAGGTCAAAAAAAAATCCCTCAATATATTCATTAGAAATGATTCTTCCAAGACATTAAATGCACAGCAAGCTGAGTCTTAATAATCTATGCATTCTAAGCTCTGAACAGTTCCTGTTTGACAACAGCATCATGCCAATATTTTTGGTACATGCTTTAAAATAATGGTCCTAGAGAGGAAAAAATGTAATTTCATAGTTACTTTTCCTGTGAGCTATCTTTGCTGACATTCAGCTCATAACTAACCAGGACAAGGGGCATTCAAAAGCAGATGGTTCACCCTGAAGCAATAGTGTCTTGTGTAGCTAGTCACTGTCCTCAGATACCACTATGCCAAACAGGCTTAAGGGAAAAAAGCAAAAAAGTTGGTCAAAAACATTAGTAGAGCTGGAGAAGCTGGCTTCTCCCAACAATATTATCAGATTGAGGCACAAACAGGTGTGATTTTAAAAGCCTTTCCTGTTCTGGTAGGAATATATAGCCAAAGTGAGCCATATATTCTTGGGCTGGATAGAGCTAAGATGGAAGAGTGACAGAATCAAAACATAATTTGCAACATAATTGAAACGATGGGATTTTGTCTCTGTACAGCTTTTATCAATAGAAAATAAGCACCTGAACGCATTATCAAATGCTCAGAACTTAGAAAAATGCCACTAAAATGACAGTGTAGACAGTTCAAAATTCCTAATGACTACAGCCATGTCGAAACTCCAATGCCAGCATTAAGAGACCTGGTACAGCTTTCAGGGACTGCAGCGTGGGTATTCAGCTTGCCTGCAGGCGTTGCTCACACCCGCCGTAAGACAAGCGCTGCCTGCCCCCGCTCAGGACGCCTCGGAGCGCGCCCCCTGGCGCCCGGCCCCACCCTCCGGCCGCTCCGCGCACGCGAGGCCGGCAACCCAAGGCGGCTGCGGGCTCCGAGAGGCCAGGCGCTGTTTGCTCCTAATAAAGCCAGGGGCGAGCGGGCCCAGAGAGGGGCGGGGGAGGCCCGTTCTTTTACTTCATTCCGCCTTTCCATCACTGCTTGCAGTTCCAGCTTCCCACCCTTGTCCCTTATTTCTAACTTCTTACAAATGTCAGTGCTGTCCCTCCTATCCTCTCTTAAACTCACCAAGATATTTTGCTTTGGTTTTTCACCAGAATCCCAGTCCCCTGGGATGTCCCTCGCTCTTCCTCTTCTTTTCAATTGTTCTGGGGGCAAATTATTCTGGAGACACCTGTGCTAATCTTTTTGAACGACAGCTGATCACAGAAGTACCCTTATGCCAAAAGACATTAACAGGGACAAGTTACTCAGGCTACAAGTAGTTGCAGAACTATTCAAGTGGCACAAAGAAGAAAACAAGCACAGATCATCCAAGTTTGTTTTACTTGGCAGGTATTGTTTGGGATTTTTCTGAGTGTTTCGGTTGGGGTTGGTTGTTGTACCGAGGGGAAGGCGACACAACACAGGGCACAACGGACCCAAATCTGAGCAGCTCTCACTAGATTATTTGCCGAAATTCTGGAACTTCTGATGATACAGTGCTCTGATACTAAAACACAAGCATAAATAACACAGAGCCTTCCAGATATTGTCAACAAAAGTGTAGGAGAACCACCCATTCTGTAAACATCAAAAAACTCACAATTGTTTGAACTTAAGCCCTCTTGAAAGGAAAACTCCTATCTAGGAGAGGAACTAGCAGTTCTGATATGTTCCTCCTCCAGCAAGCATGAAACAAGTCAGATTCAAGCTCATCATGTTTTACTCAAGAGCAGCTTATGAATGCTATCAGCAGACCACTCTAAGTCAGAGAAATATCTGTTTCACTGTAACTGCATTCAGTAAATGCCAAGTAAGTGTCTGAAATAGACAGAAATAAGGTAAATAACTTGGTTTTAGAGAGCTCTTCCTCTTGAAGTTACAGTTTTCGACTTTTTAGTTTAAGAACTGCTCTCTTAGAAAGTTAAAGCGTGAAAGACCTTCAAAGGACTCCGTTTCTCAGCACGCCCTCAACTAATGACCTTTGAAACACAGTATCTAAGACACAATTAAATAGTTTCACTATCACACACATTAGGACTCCGGAAGCTGATAATCACTATCCAAGCCTTTTCTCGAGATTAGACATCTTACAACACCAATTACAAGATTGCATTCTCAATATATGCAAATTTATAGTACACTTATGAAAAATTAAGAAAAAAATCACATTTTCCCAAAGAGGAAAAACTTCAAATGCCATCAACTTTCCCTCTTTCATCACACGCGTAAAGTCTAAGAAAACAAGCACAGTGGACGAACAGGCACCAGAGGCGCTTTGCTGTAATACACATCTTAGAGGTACGAGCAAGACGTCTACATTAAGCAGACCCTCTTTACACTAAACAGTCCACATCATTAAGCGAAACAAACTAGCTGTTACCGCGCAGCTTCATCTTTCATTTAGAGGCATTTACACCGACCAGCGCTGCTGCCGTACAACCGTACAACAAGCGGACCGGAGTCCTTTCCTGAGCAAGCTGCAACCTCGTACAGCTCTCTTGCTTCGCTCCTCCAACACAGCAATAGTCTACTTAGGACAGCGCTCGCCAAGCTACAGCAAAGGTTTCCCAGTTTACAGTCTGGGGGCTGTTTGCACGCTCCACGCGCGTTGGCGCTGCCTTGCCCCGCAGCTCCAAGGGGCGCTCCGGGCGGGACGCATCCTGGAGGAGCAGCCCGCGGCCCTCGGCACCGACCCGCCGTCCCAACTCGTCCCCGGTGCGGGGCGGCCGCCCCGCTGCCCCGCTCCCCCAGGCGGAGGGAGCGTCCCGGCCGGGCGCGATCCCGCCCGCGGCCGAGCCGGACGCTCTCCCGGCCCCGTGCGGGGACCCCGGCGCGCCGCGCCCCGGCGGGCGGGCGGGGCGGCCGGCCCCGTTCGGGCGGGAAAGCGGGCCCGAGGCTGCCGGGAAGCCGAGGCGGCGCGGGCAGGAGCAGCGGTACTCACCCGCCCGGCGGCAGCAGCTCCGCGGCTCCGGGCGCCGAGCGGTGTGGGCTCCCGCTCCTCGTCGCTGGAAAAGTCGGGCTGCGCGAGGGCGGGCGGGTTGCGGGCGGTGAGGTGCTGCAGGTAGAGCTGCACGTACACGTCCTTGCGCTGCTCGCCGCCCGGGAGGCTCACATTGTTAGCGATCAGCTCGCTCTTCAGCTTCTCCTTGGTCAGCACCGACGGATCCGCCAGGAACTCGGGCATCGCCGCCGGCCGCAGCCGCCGCCGCTCTCCCGGGAGAGGCACCAACAAAGCGCGAGGAGAAGGGGCGGGGGAGCGGCAGGAGGAGGAGGAGGAGGACTCGCCTGCTCCGCGCCAGGGACCAGCTCCACAGCGGGCGGGCGCGCGCACCGAGCGCTTCTTCCCAGCCAGCAATAAGCGGCGCCCTGATTGGTGGGGAGAGCAACGAAGCGGCCCCGCTATTGGCCGGCGGGCGGAGAGGGGGCGGGCGGCGCGGGAGCCGCGGCGTTGGTGCTTTGCGCGAGGGACAGTAACGCAGTTTAAATTCGGCTCGGGCGGGAGCGGCGCGCGGGGCGGCGCTCGCGGGCGCCGGCAGGGCGGGGGAGCCGCCGGCGCCCCGCGGGTCCCGGGGCCTCCGGGGCCCCCTCGGGTGACAGGTATGTCCCCGCCCCGGGAGCGCCCCTCCCTGCCGCGGGGCAGGCGTGAGCGCCATCCCCGTTACCTGCCGCGATCCCGGCGTCCTGCCGCCACACCTGCCGCCTCCTCTGCCCCGCAGGCACCTGCGGCCTTGGCAGAGCGGCTCGGCAGCTCTTTCCCCCGGGACAGCCGCCCAACCCTTTGGCTAGCGGGCTCCAGAAGAAATCCAGCCGGGAAATCAGTAGCTAATCTGTTTGTGTGACTGCCGCCGTTGCGGTGGCTTAAACGCAAACCCCGAACTCGCAGCTACAGTACCGCAGAGTTTGAAAAGCGCTCAGTCGTTTTATTTATCCGTTTGTGAAGTCGACTAATAAAATGTCGCAAGTGTGCTCCTGCTGGAGAAGTTCGATTAAGTTCAACACTGCAGTCTTACAGTCTTTAAACAAGTGGGTTAAATTCTTCTGTGTTTTACCTGCTGCTTGCTGGGAACACGCACTGCTTCTGTTTTATGATGGGAAAGGTTTAGTGTTTAGATTTGACTACATGTCCTATGCTTTTGAGAACCACCTTACAGTATACCAAAAATAAGAATTTAGATGTAGCTATTTCAATTTCTCCATCAGTCATGGATCTGAAATGGGATTGTTGGTGTTTGCACCTACTCTCCTTTGTATTCCAGAAAGAGTTGTAAGTTGCTGTCAGGAAAAGGGATTTCCACTACTGTTGTGTGCTCCATCAAGAAGCTCTCGTGGTGCCTGTTGCTCCTATTTACCTTACCATAGCTCAGTATCAGTTAGATGAAGGTGATGAGGATTATTTTTTCTGGTAGGTAATTTCGAGACAGATCAAGGACCCACCCACAGGAAGCTTGACACTTCCCACTGAAGAATTGGTGTGATGTAACAAAATAATTAAGAGGAGGGAGAAGCTTAGCTTGGGACATTTAATTTACTTCGTTGTGCTAGTAGCTCTGTGAGGTGGCAGTCATGTGAAGTTCTTTATTATTTGGATCTGAAAGTGCTTGGTTCCTGGTGTACATACTTAACCTGTTCAGTTAGGCAACGAGACTGAACAGTGGGTAGAAACATCTTCCTCCATTAATACCACACATGCACACAGTAAAAAGTAATGAATCAACATGGATTGACTACTATCATTTACTTTTAAGCTTGACTAGAACAAATTAGATGGTTCTATATATATTTTCAGCTATTTTACCCAACAATTTACCAGGTACATGGGCATTACATGACAGGTGTTTTAAAAATACTTAAAGGAAATTTAATTCCTGTTCAAATTTGATAGTGCTAACTTAAAGCATAGTATTTTTCACCCTGAAAAGCTTTTAGGTGGCTTGGGAAATAGTCTTTCATCTACCTTTAAGAATTTGCTTCTTTTCCAGATATGGAACAAGTTGCACAATATACTTTAGAGAGATCCTTCAGTTATCATACTAATGTAAAAAATAACAACTTTAACTCATATCAAGTCTAAAATTATTTAAAGCAGCATAAGGGATAACTGGGTCTGGGAAATTTCAGTCAAAGTTAATAGTGAAAATACAATCTAAAAAGTTGGTGTAGTCACCATGTAACATCCCCAAAGAGAATAATAGTAGGATAGCCCTGAAGCTTGTTTTTTGACAGTCCTTCTTAGTGCAGGCACCATTCACAACTTGCTGTACTGTTCAGATCCTGCAATACAGCTGGTGCTGGCTTTTCTTGTGAGTGCCAGTTCAGGAATGGAAGGAAGTACAACCACTGAGCTTGAATACATTGATGGCAGACCTGGTTTTAATGCATTAAGTGTAGCATAAAAAACCCCTACAGGAATACAGCACAAAATAGTAAATCCCTACAATTACACTCACAGTTCAGCTTTGGTCATAACAAATGGATAGGCTGACTTGTCTTATCTTGGTTCTGTGTTTTTCTGCTTTTGCTGTCAGATGAAACTGGCATAGGAGCATCAAGATAGCAGCTTATCATATGTTTTGGCTATTGTTCAAACTCTAGTATAGTTGTTGCGGAGCCACTTAAGGTTGTGGCTCTCATTAACATTGCTTAAAGTTTATATTTACAGTCCATTTAAATATTTAAAGTAATTTTCCCCAATTATAAAGAAAAAATGTATTTATTGTGAATTACTTTATTATGTTACTCTATGTAACTGTCTTGCACTGACATGGAACTCTTTGTTACCTCTAATTGCTTCCAAAGCAGCCAAACCTAAAGAAGCATGATATAATACTTCAGTGTCACTCTTCTTAGGAGCAACAGACTTCTCTGGGAAGCCAAGTCCTCGGCACAAACCTGTCCTTTATTGGTTCTACACTTCCTTCTGTGAAGCTTTCCAGTACTTGAATGTTTATTCCTAACTGCAAATTCTGGTTTTTGAAGACCAGAATACCTGCCTCTACTGGAGAAACAGGTAGCTACAGTTTCCTACTTGTCAGTATAAATGCTGACAAAAGCAAAGTTTAGGGAAAAAAATGTGAAAATGTTGTGAGACTGGCCATTTCCGGTGGTTAAAAGACTGCTCTAAGCTTGCCTAAAAATGTGAAATATGCTGAAAAGAGAAGCCAAAAATCCTTCCTTTGTAGGACCCTCCCAAATATCTGGAATTTCTTAGCTTTCCTGAGCATGAGAGATTTTTCAAGCATACATTCATCTTTGACATGAAAACACCGAATGCCTTTTAAAACTGTCTCAGATTTCCGGCTCGAGTTTTCCTAAGTTTGTGATTTCTCTAATGCCACCTCTAAAAATTAGATAAATAGTTTATGTTGCAGTATGCTGAAAAAAAAAGGGTATTTCTATATATGTGCATTCAAAAAAGTAACCTAAATTAAGTGGAGGGTCTGGAAAACGGCCTATAATGAAGGACAGATGTATAATTTGCATTCATACGTAACATTTGTCTCACAATAGATAACACAAAGACTATACATTCATAGCGCAGTCATTTAAGCACATGTTACAGACATGCTCTTGTCTTAGACTGAGCTGATAAGGAAATGTAAAAAGCTGTATGAAGTATTAATTCAGTCTTGGTAGGTTTCACTATGAAAATTATATTCCCTGTAAGACATGCAATAGAAACTGGAAATATTTACTAGAAATAAAATAAGCAGTTGTCTAATCATTATAGCACAGCATAACTACACTTTCTAGAAACAATTATTTCTTTCCCACAATCTTGATTAATTTAGAAAAATTAGGTGGCTTTTTAATAATTCTAGGTTTTTTCATTAGAAATGTCTGTTTTTAAGTAGAAAGGGAAAAGTGATAAGAAAGAAAGCACGCCTTAGTATAATGGAGCATATTGCTTTTAGAGCAGTTCCAGAGCTGGCAGCCACTGGGAACACTGCTCTGCCACTGTCACCTGAAACAGTGAACAGACATGTGAATAAAGGGATGCCCAGCCCTGTATGGCTGTCCCCAGGCAAGGAAAGAGATTTGTACAACTGCTTTAAAACGTCTTACTGCTGATCTTATGTTCATCAAAGGCCTATACCAACAAGGACTGAAGACAGAAGTGTCAGCTCCTGCTTAAGCATACTGTCAGAAATGAAATGGACAGTTTTCAGGGTGGTTTCCTACAATGAATGATTTCCAAACCAGAATTATTTGGATATTTATTTCTGTCAAACACAGACAGAAGCTATATTTACCATATATAAGCTATTACTTCAGCTCCACTGTTTTTTGAAGCTAAAGTGGACTTAAGTTTTTGCAGGTTTTTTTTTTTGTTTGTTTGTTTGTTTGTTTTTTAGCTAGTAACAATTCCATAAGAAAAAACAGCTGTGTTTTTTCAGGTTACAAAATGCAGTATTTAAAAGTCAGGAAGAGACAAAAAGTACAGAAACACATGAGCTATTGAAATGCTGGTGAGAGACAAATACCTACTAGCATACTTGGAAGCCTCAGAATTAATGGAGTCAACCTGACAAAACATCTGTAAGGTCAAAGAGAACTATTATCCCCACTTCACCAATAGAAAATTGAGTAGGAGAGTTTGTACGTAGCTCAGGCACATTTAATTCTTTCATTTAGTTCTGAAGCATCACTAGATGATTTTGATTTAGGGGCAGTGACCTCTCTTCCTAAAGAACAGCTGACAAAACCTTAAACTGAACCACTAGTATTTGTGAGTGCTGCCAAAGGGGATGATCCTGATCTCTTATCCCGTCCCAGGCCATGCACTCCTGGTGCTTTTCCTGTGTTGGATCTAGTAGTTGTGCCACCAGATTCACATGCTGAGCTGACAGCTGCTGCAATGCCATTGCAAGATGTGATCCAAGTGGAAGGAGGGAAATGCACAGACAGCAGTGGGCAGGGCAGAGCGAGATGGACTGGTTTGTGACAACCTGCACATCAGGTATACTAGTGCAAACCACACTCTGAAAACTTTGACTCCTATAAGCAGATATTACCCATACTGCAAGCCAGAGATATTGTCTGGCAACAATCTGGAATGTTTGGAGCGGGGCACCTGCTTTGGCAGAGGTACAGGAATGCAAACCGATTGCTGCTACTTCTTACATCCAGCTCTCTGGTGGGTGGTGAGGCTGAGAGATAAGATGCTGTGTGGGACCAGGGAAACATCTAACAGATTATGCAGCTCATACAAAATGCATCCATCTAGCAGACTGTGCAATTAAAAGAAAAAGGACTAACCACATTAAATGGAATTCCTGTCAGTATAGCATGTGAGGCAGTCTTCCTTGTCTATTCAGACTTGGTAAAATCTGAGTCAGCTGAAATACTGTGACCAATTCTGAGCGCTTAAAAATGCAGCTTCTTTGGAAAGGCTCCAGAGGCAAGTGATAAAATAATCAGAGGCCCAGCAAACATAGTCTGTTATGCTGGAACCTCTATAGAGAGGCATAACAAATTTCAAATATGTAAGAAGTACCTATAAAAAGGAAGGGAGAAACTATTCTCCTGTGCAATGACATGAGGGCTAGATTTAAGTCAAGGCAAAAAAAGACATCAGGGTTAAACTACATATGCTAGTTTTGTAATTGTAAGAATAGCAAAGTACTGCAAAAAATCACTTAAGGAAGATCCAGAATTTTTGTATTTAAAAGGTTTTAAGGGTATATAGAACAAATAGTAGCATGTAAAAGCCAATGTATTTGGTTTAATAACCCCCACATAATTTGTTGAGTCTGCTGAATCTGATTTATAAGACTTCTGTATTCATTTTCTTCTATGGTTTACAACACTAGTAATCAATTCTTACAAAGTGAGAATTTGTATCTCTGGCATTCTTTCTCAATTCAGGCCCTTGACAAACTATTGTTTTCCTCCCATTTAAATTTCATCAAGTGTCAACTTTCTAGTCCATCTAAATCCTTAAATTATTATTTCTAAGACTTGCTATCTCATGTCTAAATCAAAGCTACATCCTCTCTGTGCCGTTCTGCCATGGGTACCTGTCAACCTCAGCATGTGGAAATAGTTACTCTGAGAAACTTCTGTTCCGCAGCCCAACTCCATCATCCTCAAGGGTTACCCCACCGGCACCCTGGACTCCTCTCTCTTCCTGTCAGGGTTTCCTTCTGCGGAGTTCTCAAGACAAGCACCTCTCTGAACTCTTGGCTCCATCAGACCATTTGCTGCCTCTGCCTTTACTTTCACTGCTTGTTGTGTGAATTTCTGTACTGAAAACATGGTATTTTTGAGGCCTCTGTCCCCTTTAAAATATAGTTACTCTTTCTATACAACTTTCTGAAGTTTTCTCATCATTTCCGCACTGTCGGCTGTGTTAATAAAGTAAACCTTTGACACGTTCTTTCATTTTGTGTTTAAGTGTGTAATCAGGCAGTCCTATTACACACAGACCATAAACAAAGACGCCAGTTTTATCCAATGGGATCTTGCCTTGATCCCCGTTGAGCCCTCAGCGTCGCGCTGCCCTCTCAGCCTCAAGCAGCAGAGGAGACCCTAAGCTGTAGGAGAAAACATAATAAAAACCAACCAATAATAAGGTTCCTCGGTTTCCTGCGCGAATAGGGCGGTAAAACCCGAAAGAAAGAAAAGCTGAATGACCCCGACGTGATTCGAACACGCAGCCTTCTGATCTGGAGTCAGACGCGCTACCGTTGCGCCACGAGGTCTTGCAAAGCGCCTCCCAGCAGAGCGTTACAACAGGGCGGCCGCACGCCGCCGGCAGCGCGGCCCCTCTGCCCACAGGGACAGGGCGGGGGCGGGCTGGCCCGGCGCGGCCCAGGACCCTGCCCGTCCGCCGCCGCACCCCTGCGCCGGCCCCGTTCCGTGACCGCCTTCCCGCGCCAGCACGCTCACTCTCCCCACCCACACCCCCGCTAGTGGTCTGCAGCGGCAAGGCCCTTCCGCCCCGCTCCCTGCTGGCGCCGAGCTCGCCTCCCGCCCCGTTGCCGCCCTACGCAGGCTCGCGGGTCCGTGCTCCCGCTGCCGGAGGTCGCCCCTGCTGTCCCTCCGCCCACAACAGAGCATTCATAATCGGCCGATGGGGACATGGTTGTACGGACTTACTCATAAAAGCACTCCCGCAGAAGCGCTTGTAAGGCAGTTCCTCGTTAGTATAGTGGTGAGTATCCCCGCCTGTCACGCGGGAGACCGGGGTTCGATTCCCCGACGGGGAGGCCGCAATGTGTTTTTTTTTCTTGCCGGCGAGCGGCGCCTTTTGTCGCCGGCAACAAAGGTTTGCGCGGGACGGGAAATAAAAAAAAGCGCGCGAGCGCCGCTCTCCCCGTCGGGGAATCGAACCCCGGTCTCCCGCGTGACAGGCGGGGATACTCACCACTATACTAACGAGGAGCCGCGAGCGGCCTGTCCCCCCGCGCGGGCCCCTCCCGCTCCGCCGGGGCGCGTGCGCGGGTGAGTGTGGCGGGGGGAGCGCAGCGGGGACGGGACCGGGACCGGGACGGGGACGGGGACGGGACCGGGACCGGGACCGGGACGGGGACAGCTCCGCACGCAGCCGCACGCGGAGCTACGGGCACGGATCCCTGGAAATTGCCGCGGGAGGGAACTGCCCGGCGGGAGGTGGGGGGAGCGGCACAGCAGCGCCAGCTCGGGTGTCTTTGCGTTTGTAGTTCTGCTCGTCGTTTACGCAGTCTCTTTTTACGGGAACCTGAGAAGTGCTGGTGTCAGCAGCCCTTGAGGTTAAGGAACCGGAGCACCTGCTCCTTACCTACCTAAAAAAGGAACGAGGGAAATGGAAACCAGCTACTTTGAGATTTGAGAGTAAAAGGCAGAAGGACATGGGCTGACCATCTGGCTTGATGCTGGCCCGGTCAGCAGAAACGTGGTTCTAAGTTTGCATCACAGGGACATTAGACAAGAAACTATATTTAATTTGCTGACTTCTGAGATGAAGAATTAACACCACATAACAAGCAAGTGATTGGAGCAAATGATGTTCTCTTTTGATGGCCTCCACTACTGCTAGTATTTGCATAAATGAACCCCAGCTTAACTTTTCAGATAGTCATAGCTAAAGAGCAAACAGCTTCCTTTATGTAGACTTCTAAATATAAGTGACCTGTAAACAATGCATTTCTGAGAATTGGCCTACTCATTTAAACATTTGAATGTGTTTCTCAGTGGATGCAACAGATTTAAATTTTGTCCTGAAAAATGAAAAATAACAACCAGTCTCATAACAATTTCAAGACTTTAGATGTAGTGTAATGAGCCATACTGTAGGGCTGTGATCTGGTGATAGGCTTTAAAGCTCCCAGAGCAGGATCAAAACCAGTGTTTCCAGGCTGGTCTGCACTTGCTGTGCATGTTCAAATTTTATTCAAAATATTTTAATTGTTTGCTTGAAGCTGGGAGACTTTCTGGTGGATCAAACATTGCCTGTCTGCATTTTACAGGATCACACACGCTTACTTTAGGTCATTTTTGCCTGCAATTTCTTAGTTCCTTCTGTTCATTAACCCTTGTGTCCAGGGAGCTGAGCTTCAGACATCTTTACGTACCCCAAACAAGAAGATGACTTATCCAAAAACACTTAAGAAGGGGGAGCAAGAAGGGGCAAGGAGGTGTGAGTCAGCAGAGCAAAAGGGCTGTTTTGAAGTGGATGGACTGTTATGAGGCTGCAATGATTTGCAGTTACAGAGCAGATACATTCCTTGTTAATTTCTCACAGAGACCTGGAAATGAGAGCAGAACAGGTACTGGGAACTACTATCAATGCTCCAAGATCTGTGGAAGCTCCATTTCCTCCTCATGATCTACATACAGCTATTTCATGTGTCCAGTTCTAACAATCTTGTTGCACAGTTTCCTCATCATTGCATGAGCTCTGTGTTTAGCTTGTCCCTGGTGGCTGCTAAAACATGACTGGTGAAAGTCACCTGTAAGAGGCCCATTACAGCCATAGGCAGGAGCAGGGCTGGCATCTAGCACATCGCTGTACCTGGATGCCAGTTGCCTCCTCTTCAGCTTGCTTAGCTGAAGCTCATCTTGCAAAATGTCCAGATGAGTTTTGAATCTCATAATGGATGGGAACTTCCATTACCTCTTTGCCACAAGAGGTTGTCCACCCTCACTGGTAAGAATTTCCACATACCCCCTTCTTGGAATTTGCCATGTTGCAACTTGGTCATTTTGCCGTGCACCTCCAAGAACTGTCTGCCTCCTTCTTCTTTATTCTCTCCCAACGGGTAGCTGAAGACATAAGACAGATCATCCTGTAACCTCCTCTTCAGGCTGACCAGCCTTTCTCAGTGAATCCCTGTTTGTCATGTGCTCCAGCTCTTTGTTTGGTAACTCTTCACTAGACTCATTGTAGTCTGTTGGTATCTTCCTTGTTTCACACTGCCCCGGGCTGTGTGCAGCTCTCCATAGGCAGCCTCACAAGTGCCAGAAGGGGATGGGGGAAGTGATCACTTCCCTTGATCTAGCTAGGCTGTTACTGATATTTCCCAGTGTACACTCATTTGCATTGCTGTAAGAGCAATCGCTCACTCAAGCCTGCCCTTGTTGTTCGCTGGGACCTTTTCTGTAAAGCTGCTGTTTACCCAGTCAGCTCCTGGCTGCTTGGGTTATAATATCCAAGCTGCAGGACTTTATGTTTGCCTTAATTGAATTAGAAGAAATTCACACTGGCCCATGTCCCCAGCCTTTCAGAGTCCTGCTAGGGACAGCCCTGGCCTCAAGGGAATCAGCTGCTTCCCTCAATTTGATGTCATCCACCTGAGTCACCTGCTGATATGTATTTGCCTTGGCAAGTAACATACATTGTTATTGGCATCCTGAGGTGCATCACTGATCAGTGATGGAGCCTCCTGTAGCTGCAGAAATCAATTCTTCTAAATCAGTGAAAAAAACCAAATCCTAAAGGAGGAGGGAAGCCCTTTATTGTCTGTGGTATTTAGGATGCCACAATCCTGAACAGCTGCTGCAACTTGAATATATTTGATTCTGATTAATCTTCATAGCTATTTTGTATGCTCTCCTTCCTGCCCATTCACACATATCCAACACTCCATCTGCTCTTTGTGTTTTATTTTCGTTTTAATTTGTGTACCCTCACTCTGTGATGTTCACAGCGCAAGTTTAATGGGCTTTTCAATAAGAACATACGAGTTATCAAATGGCATCTTAACTCACAGGGCTTCTTTCTGTATAGTTTTGGCCTTACACAATTTCTGTCCAGTGTAATGGGTTTGTAGCGAGGTCTGTATGGCTCAGTGATCTCCTGTGCTAATGTATTTTGATTTAGCTAAAATGAAGTTTAAGAAGTTATTAGAAAAATCCATTTATGTTTCTTAAGGGAAGGAGTGATCAGGTATCCCATGTGAAATTAACAGCTGAAGAGCTGAAAAAATTCTGGCTAAAGAGGACTGTGACACTGTACATCAGTGCCTGGGGGATTAGTGGGAAGAGGGATTTAAGAGGCTTTCCCCTATTAGCCTAGCATAGGTTATTCAGTACTAAACGCAGCACACAGCTGGGCAGCTTCCCCTCTGTGTTGAGTCATGTGAACTCTCTAATAAATGGAGCCTTTTAAAAACTTGTTGGAGAAATCTCAGGGCTTGAATATTTATGTCCTAAGAATTTTGAAATTAAATAGACAAGAAATGGCCATGCTGAATTGCTTTTTCTGTTTAGGTAAAAAGTTGAACAGTTGAATCTGTTCCATTTTTATTCCTATAGCATGGTTTACATCCAGTGGATGCTTCCAATAAGAATAAACTCCTTCTCAGAGGGGATCTGCATTCTCATCACTTCTTCTCAGAAGGGATTTTCAGTCAAATGCACTAAAGAAATACTATAAACATTCAAAAATGAAAGCTGGAAAAACAGAGGCTGGCTGGTTTTAATAAATAATTTCAACTTTACAGTAGCAAAAACTGAGAGAGGTTCTGCTTAGAAATAGAAGATAATTGAAGACTTGCTAATTAAAAGGACGAGGATTTAAGTTTGTATGCAGAATAAACCTCTCTTTTTTTATGAGATATATTATTTCAGAGTAATCTCAAAAGAAGGTTTATGCAGCAAAGTCTTTAGACACATATCAGGACACTCCAAAATCCAAATAGACTGTGTACTACTCTAAGTATTCTGTTGTAATGTAAGTCTGGATACCACAGTATGCCTACCAAATGACTACAAGTATAATCCTAACTTTCTAGCTGTAATGAAAGACTGCAGTAGACTCAAAAATTTCACTATTGGTCTGACATGGTTTGAAATATGACATTTCTTAGAATCTTGAAATTGTCAATGACTAGCCTCAAAATAGACATGTCACATAATGCCTATGAACGAAAATTCTTGGGACAAACATAGAAAAAATCAAATACTCTAATATACAGTTATTATATAAGAATCAGGACTGACTCTTACATCATATCCATTCTAGAAGTAAGCAACTGTCATTCAATTTTTTAAAAAAAGGAATCATGAATGTCATAATGGATAATAAGCTAAATTTAGTGTAAGGACAGGAAAAATATGGAATAGTCAAACTCACAGAAAGTAACACAGGAAGAAGTATCATAGATTGAAGTTAGGTAACACAACAAAGATATCATGAGATAAAGACACGTGCAAAGAAATTAGTTATACTGTGAAGAGCATGGGGAGACTTTTAAATGTATTGGTTTTCCAAAACTATAAATGAGTCTATATACAATGAGTTTAACTTGGAAATCATCACACTTTCATGCATTCCAATAAAGACCTACCTCATGGACAAGTGCAGGAAAACTTACTACAATAGGGAAACAGGACAGTGAAACCAAAGATGAGCATAGGGAGGAGTTGCTGTTAAAACCAAAACCTTGGTGCTTGCATAAGGTATGAAATAAAAAATATACAGAAGACCCTGCAGAAGACAGGAAGAAAACCCAAACATTCTGCCACTTCAGAATGTATTAATGTTCCTGATCTTAAACAGTGCTTGCTGTTGTCTAACTTTGAAAAATTGCACTGGTGTAGTACTGAAAAATCAGAAGGTGAAGAAAAATCAGGGTGCAAAGCCAAGAAGGAATAGAAATTGGTTTTTATCTAGTAGTTAACACAAGGTAAACTGAGCTCACCTTGAAAACACTGTCCGATTGTGTAGTGAAAGTATAAAAGGAAATTTCTGTATGTTTTGCTGCTTTTGTAAAGTTTTTGAGAAGTTCTAGCATGACAGAAAGGTATGTATCACTGGAAAATATACTGATGGACACACAAAACTTGGAGTTTCAAAAACACTGGGGCTGAGAGAGAAAGCAGAATTGTGAGCAGATACCGAAACATCACAGTGCATCATCAGGTACATTTTGTCTGTGGAAACACAGAACACAAAGTAGAAAGCATAACAAATAACAGTTTGGAATCTTCTACATGGTATGTGAGTTAATGGAGCTTATATAAATAGTGTAATTTCTGTTACCAGTCTTGCTTGAAGAGTTTGACTAGAGAAGACTTTTGGAATTTGATAAATGTTTTGGGAAAAATAAAAAAGAAAAATGTTAAAAAACCCAAAGATGCTAACAGTCTCAGCAAAAGGCAAAGTTGACAATTTACTTACTTTAACAACCAAGCTATGTCAAAGCTGCTAGCACTCTAGCAATTTGTTGTAGTGCAGGCTTCACTATGCATTCCTGGTCCTCCAGTCTCCACTTTCATTGTATTGTGCACAGGGAACAAAAGAACATCTCCCTTTCTAGATGAAACTGTGGCTTCATAGGGTGGTAATGGTTTCTTCCCTTCTCCTTTCTTAGGATACAAGGACCACATTGTCATGGAAACCACATTCTTCTTTGCCTAACTTAGGGGTATACTCCAATGACTGCAGTAAGCCATATGCACAGGAAAACCTTGAGAAATCCCAAGTGGTCCTCATAACCAGTAAAAAGCAGTAAGGCATAATTCTCATTTCAGAAATTGATTTTTATCTTTACCACGTATTGTGCTATTACTCCTACTTCTGACTTCTCCACTCAGAAGGTTTTTTTCTTCTTTTTCACTATTCTTCTTCTCCTCTCCCTTTTTTTTTTTTTTTTTTTTTTTGTTTGACTCTATCTCCTTAGGAAAAGCCAGGATGCCCTATGGCTTATCGCAGTCATGGAAGTGCAAGAGTGACCTAAAAGCTTGAAGAAACTGCTGGTCCTGTTCAGCCTGTCAGTGCTGGGATTGGCTTCTTTGGCTACTGACACAATTTTTGTTGGGTGAATGAGCAGTAGAAGGGAAGTGGATAGGTTTTTTGATTTTGCAGATGGAAAATGGAAGATTGTAACAACACAGAAGATGATATAAAATAAAATATTAGAGTCATTAGAGAAATTAATTTCCATTTCTGAAGTAATAAACGATCAAAATAAGGGGTCGTTAAAATGCAGTGTTATGCAAAATAATGCACTTCCTGGGGGAAAAAAAATAAGCATGGTTGTTAAAATAACGTTTTTCATTTATGTTATTGACCTCCATTATGTGTTATTTTGCATGTGAAGAATTTTGCTTCAAAAGGCACAAACACGATGCTTCTGAAGATCAGTCTTTATTTCTTTCAGTCTGCTATTTTGCAGGGTAATGATCTTTCCCTAAGTGTTTTTTGGGTTTGATTTTTTTTACCTTAGCTTTTCAAGTTTTCAATCGCACTAGCTCCCTCTGGTGGAATTCTGAAGTGCTCTACTTTATAATCCAATAAAATTACTGACTCACACTTAGTTTGATAGATGATAACGTGAGGTTACTGTTTTATATAATTGTTACATTAAAAATAGGGGAAAAAAAAAGAGTCATGTCTCATAGATGCGATTCAGCTTACCCCAGATGAGCTCATAGAATGAAATGTTAGCAATCTGGGTCAAAATGGCAGGAGAAAACATCTTTCATTTCCCCTCCCTCACATTCTCTTAACTGAAATAATGGATAGAATTTTGCTAGTATGTGTTTAGAAAGGAAAGGTGTTACAAAAATGTCATTAATATGGGACTGGCCTGTTTCATTTGGCAGCAAAAATCAGTCAGTCTCTTACAGAAAGTGTTCATAGGAGAATTTCCGTTTTGAAATTAAGTCACTTGGCAGTGGTTGCCACTTTCATCCTGAGAGCTCTCACCAGTGCTGAACCAGTCTATGGTACATTCATCCATTTGTAATCGATAGTGAATATAGAAAAGAGAAAAGAAAAGATAAAGAAGAGCAGGAAATAGGAAAACTGTTTGACTCTTTTCCCTGTTTATGCCTGTGAGAAGGACTTGCATTTTTGAGGACTTTGCAAAAGAATGAAACTAAGCCTTTCACCTAGAGTTGAGTAACTGTGTGTCTGCCCTTTCTCAGTGTAGCAAGACTGATTGAGAGGAAAAATATGTTTATACTTGCATCATCACTCCATCCCAGTCTCCTGTCTCTGCAGTGTAAGTCCTCATTACTGGACATGGTAGGTTTCCCATGTACAGTCCTGCCTCTTCTTTAATAGTGGTTCAAGAACTCTTGCCTGGAGGCAGAAAAAGGGAGTACTCTTTTTCAATTTGACTCTGCTGTATAAACATTCTCAGGCTGACACACCGATATGCTTTTAATTATGGCACTTTAGAAACTTTGAAAAAAGAAGACATGAAAAAGTTTTTTTTTTTGTAGATTAACTGTTCATATTTGAAGAAATTATGTAGGCTCCTCTGTTCACATGGATAAGGGGCCACAGTATTTTCTGACATAGTTTAAGAAAGGTAGAAAGGGAAATGCTAGAGATATTTTTAGAACTATTGCTCTCTAAGTGGCATGAAGACTGAGCTATTTGAAAGGGCTTCAGTGCTAAATACCAATAATATTTTACAGTTTTGACAAAATTCTGCTGAATATACCTAATTTTTGTACAATCTGACATGGGAAAAATCCTGACCCTACATATTTCTCTGTTTAAATAAAAGAATTTAAACAAACTTATGTGATAACTTTTTTATGAACTTATTGTTTCATTGAGTCTGAAACTTCAGCTTTTCAGAATTATTTCAGACAGGTTATTTCATATTTTCACAAGAACTCCACAGCCAACAGTAATATGAGTAAGAACTGTAAGAGCTGCAACTAGTGTACATAATTCTGCACACCTCAAAGTTCTTGGAACATTTCTTTAACCTGTAAGACACACAACATCAGATAAGTATTATGTTGCATGTGTCAATATGTTAGTCAAACATTTGATACAGACTTTAGTATTGTTAAATCTTGTTTCTTCTTTTGCAGATGTCCTGTATCATTCAGCAAATTCTTTACCTGACATTTCCACACTGAATGTTTGTTTTACATCTACAAACCTCACAGTTTTGGACAATGCCTTTTTATTTTTAAAATCAACAGAACCAGTCATAAGTTAGTAATTTTTAAATAAATCTAGCTTCTGTGCCAAGAGAGTATATAAGAAAATTGAGCTGTGTTTAAAAGGAAAAAGTTATTGTAACTATGCATGAAGAATTGAAAGTCATTCATAACATTCATAACACATGATTAAAAGCTGAGTTTAAAAGCCGACTGTTTTCAGCTAGGCACTGTTAAGAGCAATTATGTGTTAATCAGAGAACCTGATTAACAGATAGTTACACATAGTGCACTCTAGTGTACTCCTAGGTTAGGAACATGCCAAAGAGACTTGTACAGTGCAAGAAAAGAGAAGAAGAATGAAAATAATTTTTAGAAACCAGAAGGCATGTCTAAATTGCTTAGATATACAAAATTGTAAAATTGCACACAAAAAGAGCTAAAATAGGTATAATTGTCAGCAACCATTTGTAAAGCAACTCTGCCTCCTATAGAGACTTAAAAATGTTAACTCATAATACTTTAAAACTTACTTATAAAGAATAATTATATTAGCATTTTTAATAGTAGTCAATTACTACTAATAAATACACCCCTCCCCATCAAATAAATAAGGATCAATATATTCAGAATGTATCTTTTCCTGAAGGCATTTTTTCAAACAAAGGAGGAAAAAGAAACTCTTCGTATAGGGGCTCTCTCTATTCCAGTACAATGCTGAATGCAAGCTTCTTCATTTTTGTTCTGTATTGATCTGGGTTATATTAAGGATAATTTCAGGATAAGTGGCAAACACAAAGGCAAGAACAAAAGTATTTAACTCTTAGGGATGTGTCAGTCTCTAAACCTGAAATCACTTCTACATTGTCCATCAACTGGACAACAACCCCATAGGATATTTAAAATGTTAAAGGATGCAGCTTTGTGAAATTCTTTAGCTCAGTCTGGGAATCTGACCAAAAGATGTATATTCAGGGCAGAAGTTGTATCAGAAGATAGATCAATGGATTCATTGAGCAATCTTCTGGTCATCACTCTTATTCAGAAAAAAAACTTTGCATGTGCAGGAGAGAGTTCCTGAAGTTTGACTATCTCATTGAATAACATTGTAATTTCTTTGGATGAAAAGTTAAAATATGAAATGTACAGGTTTGGGGAGGTTTTTTAGGTAAATTAATGACGAACATTCTATACAGCTTTTATTCTTATATACCACCTCCTGTAACTGCAGTGTAGCAATTTGTTTTCCCTACATTTGCAAGTGAAAGAACAACTCAAAAATTGGCACTATGAGGCCTGTAATATTTCTATTCTCTTAACAGGAGACATGCTTGTGTGTAAAGTTAAAATCTAGATCTGAGTTTCCTTACAATTTTAGGAGGGTCAGGAGAGCATTGCAGTTATGCAGACCGGATGCAGAACTTCAGCTGAGATACTTGGGAGAAGGATGTTGTGGATAGATACGTATCTCAGATTCTAATGCCTTTGTGTTTCAGGATGCATTCTGAATTTGGGTGTTGCCTTGTGCTAGTTCCATATTTAAACTTCCTCTGTGGTAAAACAATTACTTAGTTTGAGATTTTGGTGAGTGAAATAAAAAGGATTCTTGGGTTTTGAAAAGACAAGGTAGTGAAAGCTATAAAGAAGAAAATATACACAGAACACATGTAAAGAGGATATGAAATTTGGAAGGCTGAAACTTTGGTTTCTCCAGCCCATAAACTGTATTTACTTCATGTGTTCAAATAATGCAGACAAGAAATGATTATTGTGCAGTGTGCTCTCTCCCTTTGACAGGTCACTTTCTGAAAGGGAAAACAGCATGAAGTTATGCATGAAGAATGTCAGTTTAATGGCTAGTCCTAAACATATGGATATGGCACAAAAAAGGATGGGGATGTGTGATGGTATCGGGGCTGTCCAACAGCAGCAGTGTGCCATGCACACTGTCAGGAAGTCGGAGATTTCAGCAGGTGCTTGTGCCTGCATTCATCAGCCCTCTCTGCATGACAACGTGACGCCCACATGGTGACTGCTCCTGTCCTAGCTCCTCACTGCAATCCTTAATGAGAACACTGTGAACAATCCCTCTCTGTGTAGGCACTTGAGCTGGTTTTGCCCGGGGGAGAGTTAATTTTCTTCATAGTAGCTGCTATGGGGCTGTGGTTTGGATTTGTACTGGAAACAGTGCTGGTAACACAGGGATGTGTTTGTTATTGCTGAGCAGAGCTCACACAGAGCCAAGGCCTTTTCTGATTCTTACTCCACCAGAGAGGAGGCCAGGGCTGCACAAGGAGCTGGGAGGGGACACAGCTGGACAGCTGACCACACTGACCAAAGGGGTATTCCAGCCCACAAGGCATCATGCTCACATAAACAGCTGTGGGAAAGAGAAAGCAAGAGATGTTTGGGGGAATGGTGTTTGTCATCTCAAGGAAGCCTTGCATGTGATGGAGCTCTGCTCTCCTGGAGATGGCTGAACACCTGCCTGCTTATGGGAAGCAGTGAATGAATTCCTCATTTGGCTTTGCCTGTCTATGTGGCATTTGCTTTATCTGTTAAAAATGTCTCTCTTTATCTCAGCCCCTGAGTTTTCTCACTTTTCTCATTCTCTTCCCCCCACCACTGGAGGGATTGAGTGAGCTGCAGTGTGGTGCTTAGCTGCTGGCTGTGGTTAGACCACAACGCCGCAGAGTGACAGAGGCAGCCAAGTGTTACTCTGGGCCGTCTGCAGTGTCCAAAGTTAGGTGGGATAAAGGAAAGCTTGTTGACAAGGAAATTGTTGCTTCTTGTTTTGCATCTCCCTCCTCATCCCAAGAAGTTAGTTTCTAGAATTTTTTGTTGTTTCAGTGACACAGAAATATTATCTACCTTGACCATTTTCTTTCATTAAGCTTGTCTGTAGGAAGATTGTCATACACAAAAACTTAAATTTATATTCTTGTTATATCATTACAACAGAGACAGTTACATTGAATGAATATTGGTTTATATTGAAATGCTTTTCATTAGGTAATTTAGTTGATGCATTTGGTGCTACTACAGGGAACTCCCAAGAAAAGGCAATGTTTTAGCTTAATAGACTACGTATGAATACTTTCCAAGCCTGCATGGCAATTGCTCATCCTTCTGTCTGAAGTAATGGTCTTTTGGCAGAGGCTTAATGGCTGCAATTCCATTGGAAAAGCTAAGGCTCTGTTTTTCACTTAGAGAGTTATTGTCTTAATTCTTTGTGTCTGGATGATCATAGAGTATGTTATTAATAATAGATTTGAGATGAAAAATAAGAGGGTCTATTCATGAAAGAACATATCCAAAGGATGCAGGAGCTCTGGCCAGCTGAACTGATTGTTTTATGCAATGACTGTGTCATTTGTACAGCAGATACTTAATAGTAGCTACTGAAGTCACTGAACTGCATTTTTCTCTGGAATATGTAAGTATCTTACCAGCTTTGCAAATTGCAAAGATACATTTTCATGGATGAGGCTGAGTTTCATAGACCAGACTGCTGTTAAGCAACTAAAGATGTTATATGACTTAATTTTATTGTATGGCTCTAATCCAAATGCAGAAAAATTGGAATAGAGAAAAAGTTTGTAGCAGAAGGTAGCATGAGAAGAAAGACTCAAAAGGTTTTTGGAAATATTTTTATTATGAAGGGCTCTTCTATCAAGTATCTGGCTATGGTTCCTAGATTTATCTGAAGGGGAGACATTTTTAATCATTTGAAGTGCTTTAAAATAGCTGACCTTTCAAATACCCACTATTTGCTCTTCTACAGTCTGTGGTGGGAGAGGATTTTTTTGTTGTTTTGCAAACACCATCATTTTCTCCTATACACAGCCATGTATGACAGACTCACAGGAGAAGTACATCTTAGAGCAGGAGGGGTTTGGGAAAGGTGTGGGTGTCAGACACCTGGTGTGCTGGAAGCAGCAGAAACCACAGGAACAAAACAGCATGGGGCAAAATATTTTGGAACAGAGTTTGCAAACAGTTATTGACGTGAGCAGGGACTGATAGATGGCCTAGATTAGTGTATGAATGTAATGGGACTTCATGCTCTACAAGATCAAAATAGCAAATGCCCCATTATGGCAATTATCAGCTGGTAAAAGCACAATAGATGAAGTTGATAAAGTACTTCTATGTTCATTAGCCTCACTATGTGGCAAATGTGTTATAGGTCACCATATGCTAATGCTTTACCTGACAAACAGAAAATGTTAATGGAAATTATAGAAAGACAAATTATAAGGAGGCCAATTCATGTTCAACTATTACAAATCCAACTAAATGTTCAGCCTACAAATACATGGTGAATCTGTGGTCAGCATCCAAAATTCTTTCTTCTGATTCAAGTGTTGAGGGCATTTAAGTCAGGCAGCATCTTTCTTGCAACTTGACTACTCGGAGCCAAGGCAAAACCATTTTGATTTTTAACTCAGGGAAACACATAGCTAATTAATTTGGCCTTGAAAAATATTTGAAGGCAAATAAATGATCAAGCATTGTCACGCATTCTTCAGGGAAAAGATATTTATAATCAAGATTTTCAAAACGAAAGACACAAATGATCTGGGCTGAATTAAACTGCATCCTTTTAACAAGGAAACATACTAATTTTATTGTGTACATGTGGGTCCCTGCCTTCTATCTTATGCCTTAAGGTTTTGCATGTAACTATTTTACCTACATTAGACTTTTTGATGTAACATTTTATTAAAGTAACTACTTTTTGTTCTGCTCAGATAAAAGCCTTTAGCTCATCAGGAAAAGTGGATTCCAATATGATTTTAAGAATTTCACCATTTCCCTTTGTGGCTGAGGAAGGGTTTTAATATTCACTCAAAGGTCTGGGTAGAACAGAAGGTATAGACTTTAACCAACATGCAATACATTCCCTCCAGAATGGTACTAGTTAACTATAGGGAGGAACTACTCTTTTCCAGATCTTTCTCATATCCTTCCAGGCAAGTCCTTCCAAAACTCTAAAGAGCCCTTCAACACTTACATTCAGAAGATCTAAGGGTTCTAATTACAACCAGGTCTTTACCACTGACACAGATAATGATGACACAGACAATGAGATCTCAGTGTGTTACTTCTGTTTTTATTAACCTACAATGAGTGTTACAGACATAACTGACTTCTATTGATTGCATATGCCACCACAGGATACTACAATGCTTAGGATACCAGCAAAAACAAATTAAATAAAAGGCTGATTTGTGTAACTGATCTGACCTAAATTTGGTGCTCATTTCTAGTTTAAGGCCTCAGAACAGAGATATACATGTACAAACTCTTTGAAGTTATTATATTTACCTCAAGATTCAAGCCTATGTAATGCTGGTGCTCAGGAAAAATTATATGGTAGCTGAAGAGGAATAAAAACTCAACAGGATAAACCAGCACAATAACAGGAAAAAAATGAAGATGTAAAAAGGAATGGGTTGTTTTTAAGGTTAGTGGAATGGGGCTCTGTGGCTAAACCCAGCTGGCTTGGGAAGAGAAAAATAGGGTAAATAAAAATATGTAAATAAGAAGCATTGCCAATTAAGTTTTAACATGATTTGATCAAGAAAGTAACAATATTTAATAAAAATCTAAGTATTAACTGGCAGGGGCAAAGATATGTAGGCAGGGAGTTCTTAAATAACCAGCACATATATATTTGTTATTTTCAGCAACGTATTTCTTCCAAGAAGAATTTCAAAATATAGCACCATAATTTCAACAGTTCTCCCATTCTCTGGAGCAGATTTTCTTCCCTTTTTTGAATCTCTGCATGCTTTAATAGTTCAAAAATGTTGCAGAGGGACAGTTAAATTTTTATGTAGTTAACTCTTGCAGACAGAAATTAGGAGAGGTCTGGGAGAGAGAAAAACAAATTTCTGAATAAAGAAAGAAAAAGTAGTTATAGTGATCAAAGTATGCTTTGGGGCAAGCAGTTCTTTATGACTGCAGCAGGTGCAGCAGGTGATGTAGCTTTGCAATGAGGGTGAGGTAGGTTACTGTGCACCATCCCGAGGCGCCTTGGCATAGGAGTGTCACCTAAGACACATATACTGCCTTGCCACAGCTTGTAGGAATTGAAAAAAATAGTCTCATGACAAACTTAGGGGCCAGAGAGGCTTATCAAATTCCTTTGAGCTTTTTCTAAATAATGCCACCAAAGTAACTACTCCAGCCTTTAGACCAGTGCAGCCTGTGTGGGTAGGCTGAACTACAGGACACTTTGGGACAATGAAAGTCTCCTGTCCTTTGCCTAGCGTTCAGATGGGAAGTTGCTCATCAGTGAGTACTAACACTGACTCAAGCTCACAAACTGCTCATAATTCATATCCTCTGTCTAATGGGGCTTGAGAGCATTGGGCAATTCATGAGTCACTGAAGTTGCTCTGCTGCTACTGTGTCACACAGTGTGTTATGGATTAGCAGTGGCACTGTGTCTGTGGCACTGTGGCCTGGTCCTCAGCCACCAGAGCCATGTGTTGGGACAGAAGGGCTACAGAAGGATTCAGATGTCCATCTAAACGGGCCTCAGCTGGGAGAAGGAGGCAGTGGGACCTTGTGGGACTAGTGTAACCACCTGCCTGTGGACCTGTGCTGATGTCCCCTCTCTTCAGATGTCAGGGGAGTTGCTTTTTGTGATATGGAGGTTTCGGTATGCTGTTTGAAGACTCTGAAATATTATACACATTAAATAATATATGTAACAGATATTGCATGTCATTAATATGATATTGCCAAATTAAACTTTAATTTCATTTATTTTGAAGTTAAAACCAATTTAAAATGTCAAATGATTAGGATACACTATGTAGATTATACTTTTGTATATTATCCAAACAGAAAATCCAGCAATAGGACATGGAGCCAGAGAGTTGCACAACCACAGTGATGGGATCAGAATGGTTCACAGAATTATTTTAGAGTTTTTAAATCTGTGTTCCACTGGTTGCCCTAGAACTCTATGTTCACATTCATAGTACCATCTATGTCTAACCTATATGTTTGAGTCAATATGAAGCCAGTACATTTTCACATACTTCCAGACTTTGGTGTCTCTTGGTACCAAGGGCTGCAGTACCTTTGTGCTCCTTCTTCTGTGCAGGGCTTCCTAGAACTGAGGGCAATCAGGGTTGCATATTCAGCTGCTTTTGATGCATTTCCCCTACTTTAAATTCATGGTATTAAGAATATAATTCACATGGCGGCCAGGTGGCATGACCTTTAAATCTTCCAGATGTTACTTTTAACTGTTTCTAAGAAAAATATCTCATCACTGCTTCCCATAAAAAGGCATAAGCCTCCCCCCAGTTAAGTTGAAATGGGAGAGGAAGTTAGCTATGAATTTTAGAGTTTACTTTTAGGGGTCAGTAGAGTGTGATAAAAGCATTTAGAATGTAATTGGCAAAGTGAACCCAAACAGAAGGACATTATTTGTGAAACAAAACATAACATTGCCCTATCTTATTACTCAGGTCAGTTTGCAAAATGTTTTTACTGTGACTGTAACAGATTCTGCCATTAGCAGATGCATATGCAGAGTACATGCACACTGACCTAGGAGATAATTAACAGGAACAGAAAATAGTGTGATCAAAAGCCTGTGGTTCCTCCCTGCTGCATTGTATCATCCCTTCTGGGTGTCATAGAATGCAGTATTATCAACCAGTATTAAGAAAGAGTTTAATCCCAAGCCTCAGGCTCTGACAGCTTCTGCATTGCTCTATAAATCATCCTTTCTTAGCAGAGTTTGGTAGGGTATGGAAGAGGTGTTTATATCTAAGCTTCAAAGTCAGCACTTGCTGATGCAATTAACTAATCTACAGCTCTCAAAGCTGAAGCTAGTTGTTTATTTTTAGGTGGAACTACTTTTCATTTAAAAGTGCTGACATAAAAATTGGAGTGTTTTGTGGGAAGATGTTTTAGCAAAAATGGAATAGAACTGTCTGCTGAGGAGGCATGAGGAGAATTTGCCAGCTTTGTGGAGCAAGGGGCAATGGCAAGTTGAGAACCCACAACTCTGGAGCCAGGCATGCAGCTCTTTGCAAACTTGGCTTTTCTGTTCTCAGCTTTTGCAAACTTCAACTCAGGACTGCCAGCAGTGGGAAAATCCTTAGCATTCAGCCCCGAACTGCCCAGCCACTCCAAACATTGGTGTAGCAAGGCTTGGGGAACATGAGGGAGCTTTGTGGAAAGGTAGAAACACAAAGAGATCTGTACTTTTGAAAACCATGATTTTGAAATTTCTTTGCTGTGACAATTTGAGTTTTTAATCTGAAAGAGAAGAGGCTTTTCACATTCTCTCAGCAGAAAATTCTTGTGACTAGACAATAATATCTGCAAATGTATGTATACAGCATTAGCTTTCCTTTTCCTCAGCAGTCTGCATAGGGTTTCTTAAACCCTACCAATTTCAGACATGAAAAGAGAGGTTATGAGAAATACAGCAGCAGTCACCAAGGGAAAATGCTGACAAGCAGTATGGTATAGACTAACAAAATAGAAATCTCACATTGTAGTTATACCATTTTTGAAAGGAATTTAAGAATGCATGCATCAGTAGATGCTATTCACAGTTTTGGGGTACATACACACCCTTGTCCCGCTCTCTCCATCTCTGGGTTGCTGCATTTAAGATTTGCAGTTTTACCTTGCTGTATTTGCCTTTGGACAAAGAACAAGCAGAGCATCTTCTCCATTCCTCTGAACAGTGACCCTAAAGATCTAAAGTCAGAAACTGTGAAATAACTACTTTCAGTTCCCTGAACAAGCTTGCTATTGAACCGCCTCCTTTGTTCTTACCCAAGGAGAGTATTCGTCTCTGTAATTTACTTGGCAGCCAAACCACAACCTCCTACTATTCAAGGTATTTTGAAACTATAAAGCATTGTTTTAAATATTGTTTTATACTGAAGGGTTATATAAAATAAGAGTGATACTTACAAAGCTAACTTAAATAGTTCTCTACACAATTAAACTTCTATAATTACAATGCTAAGGTAATATTTGTATGACTTACCCAGGATGAGCTTTTATTTTTTCCCCTGAAGTTCTAACTCTCTTTTAAAGTGACACAATGATGTCATTCTTGGCTAGGCTACTGTACTATGTTTACTAGGACTTGAAATTTTCAGTATTTAGGTACTCTGATCAATAAAGAATAAAAATTTGATTGATACAGGATGGATCAGTGCTGCCTTTCAGACTTGGACTCCTGTCTCTTATAAGCAGTTTCTGTAGCGCTCAGTGCAGTTTACTATTTTGGTATCTGTGTTCAAGATGCTTCAGGACCTGCCACAGCTTGTCTAAAACATCTTGCAAAGCGCCAGGAGGAAGAGTGTGAGGAGTAAGCTTAGAAGAGGAGCAACAATTATCAAAAGAGAGCTCCTCACTTTCTTGAGGCTGCTGGCCACCCGTTTATTCTAATCTTGTACTACTTTCCCAATAATTACATTCAAAATCTTGCTGTGATTATTAGACATTCCTTGAACTATGCTGGGAAACAACATAAGAATTTTAATTCTTGATTGGCCAAAATATACCTGTTTGTACAGTGGGAAGTTGGAAAGGAATGTGAGAAAATTGCACATGTAGAATTGCAGTTTCTAATACATGTTCCTGTCTTCTGGTAATCTGAAGTTCATGAATTTCTAAAGACAGAGTTGGTGTGATATTAGTTTTTAAAATGAGAAGTATTTTTATCTTTTTACAAACAAAGGAGGCTGTTTGGAGAAGTAGAAGAGTATCTAGGTGTTCCTCACTTTTGATCTGGAATTTCCTTCTTTCATTGGATGCAAAATATCCATAATCTGAGTTATGGAATAACGTCATGCCATGAAGTTCTTCTCTCAACCAGGAATTTGGAAAATACTTATTCAGAAATTTTCTTATGATTCTTAATGGTTAATTACATGTGGAATTTAATACTGGCATATTGGGAACTAGAATGAATGCCTTTAATGCTCAAGATTTTATAACTTTCCCTTTCTAGTGTTTAAATGGTTCATTTTCATATTGCCTACAATATTCTTGCATTTGTGTAAGTGTTGCTACTACTGGTCTTTTATGGCTGAAATATTGAGAGTTGTATTCAAATTTCAGTTTAATTTTGGGATAATTTAACCACATTTCTGCATTTTTCTCAACAGTGAAGGATATTTGACTCCCAAATTATAAAACGGTTGGACATATTTTACTATTTTAGTGCCACATATATTCCCTTGTCTATCCTTGAATGCAAATTAGTTTTTAAAAGAAAGCCAATGCTGTGAATACCATGTAATGTCATGTGAACTTTGCACTGAAGATAAATAGAGTGTGGTGACATTTCCACAGCTGTGGGAGAATAATCTGGAAAGGTTAGGCAGGATTACCTTTTTTTTTTGTTTGAATACATAAAATTGATCAGTTCACAGTCAGTGGAGGTCATCCATTTTGGGCTTGGGCTCATTGGACCATATCCAAAACCTACCAATGTACTTTCCTCTATGCACTCATATGCACCTGTGGGGACAGAAAACTCTGGTTGCTGAGTACAGAGGCCAAGATATGTTAGCTTCAAAGTAGAATTTAAAACAGATGGTGCCCCATGCTGACACTGACCTTCAGCACCCTCTCATGGCTTTTCTCATCACCCTGTGCACTGGTTGGGATATGACCCCATGTATGGACCAGTTGCATTTCTTTGGTTTGTTCTGTACCCTCTGCCTGCCGAATGTTGCCTCTGGTTTTATACAGAAAAGATTTTTTTCTCTTGCTGAGGGCAGCATAGAGGAATTGGAAGGGTGCTTGCCAGCGTCATCGGCAAAATCTGGGCACGAATGGAAACCAGTCAATTAATAAATGATACGATTAATATTTCGCTAAACACACTATTTGCTCTCTGCCCTTCTTCTGTTTCTAGCATAAAGCCTCTTATTTATCTCATCAGATGTCCAAAGCCCAGCAGCGCCACTCCAGAGAAGCAACCCCTGTGCGATCCGGGGGCTGCACAGATCCCGCTCTCGGTCCCAGCCCGCCGGCCGTGTGTTTCAGCACACGGACACCCGAGCCGGACCACAGAGCAAGCAGAGATCATCGCCAGCACGAAGGTAATGAAGAGCAGCGGACGCAGCTCCGTGCGGGGCTGCGCGGCGCGGGGGACACCTCGTGGGCAGCCAGGGGACACCTCGTGGGCAGCCAGGGAACACCTCGTGGGCAGCCAGGGGACACTTCGTGGGCAGCCAGGGAATACCTCGTGGGCAGCCAGGGAACACCTCGTGGGCAGCCAGGGAACACCTCGTGGGCAGCCAGGGAACTCGCCCGCCCCGGCCGGCAGCCGCGCCTGCCTCCCGCCGGGCACCGCCGGGCACAACCGGGCACCGGGGAGACACCTCCCGGCTCCCAGCCGAGCTGGGCGAGCTGTGGGAGCCCGGGGTTATGGAAAGTCGCGTTTCTGCAGTGGGTGTGCATTGACAGAGACTTAGTCCCTCTTTGACATACATCCGGGAGCCACAGCCATCAGTCTCAACAAAGTTTAAGCAGAAGACTGAGTTAAGGGACATATAGTCTGGGTATCAGGAAGTTTTTTCACCTAGAGGGTGTTTGGGCACTGGAACAGGCTCCCCAGGGAAGTGGTCGCAGCATCAAGCCTGACAGATCACAAGAAGCATTTCAACAATGCTCTGAGGCACAGGGTGTGAGCAGTGTCCTGTGCAGGGCCAGAAGCTGAACTCAATGATTCTGATGAGTCCCTTCCAGTTCAGCTTATTTTATGACTCTATGAAACTTGCCCCAGGACACAGAGATAAAAACCTGTATTGGAAATGTAACCCAAGGCAGAGAGCACAATAAAGCCTCTCAGCCTCTCTGGATGCTGTTGGCATTCAGTGATTTGAATGCTGCACCTCAAATAACATGTTCAGTTTTGGGCCCCTCTCTACAAGACAATAGCTTGAAGTTCTAGAGCGTGTCCAGAGTAGGATAATGGAGCTGGTGAATTGGTTGGAGCACAAGTCTGATGAGGAGCAGCTGAGGGAGCTGGGGTGGTTTAGCCTAGGTAAAAGGAGGCACAGGTGGGATCTTATTGACTTCTACAAACACCTGAAAGGAGGTTGTATAAAGGTGAATATCAGTCTCTTCTCCTAAATTACAGGTGCTACAACAAATGGAAATGGCCTCAAGTTCCACCAGGGCAGGTTTAGATTGGATAGGTTTAGATTAGGAAAAATTCCTTCACTGCGTAGTCAGACATTGAAAAAAGTTTCCCAGGCAAGTAGTGATGGAATTACCATCCCTGGAAGTGTTCAATAAACATGTAAATGTGGCACCTGGGGTTTAGTGGTAAGCATGGCAGTGCTGGGTTAAGGGTTGGACTTAAGGGTCTTTTCCAACATTAAGAATTCTGTGATTCTATGAATATGACTGTGAACCAAAAATGGAGCCTGCAGTGTGTCACACAGGCCTTACCCAGGCTGACCTTACAGGCCTTTGAGCTGAATGGGGTTAGGATGAAAGGGGATCAGGTGAAAAGCAACCAGGCTGAATGGGCCCCTTCAAGCACTGCAGGAGTAACCAGGGGCAGGAGGCAGCTGGGACACACTGGAAGCAGTTCAGTGTGGTGGCCTGGCTAAGGAGGGATAAGCAGCAGATCTGTGGGGCTGTCTGCCCACAGAGGTTGCTGAGAGCTGATGGTGTCACCAGCTGTCTGCGTTTGCCCTGCTGTCCTCACTCTGACAGGCATTGGGCTCTTTGCAGCATCAGGAGCAGGAGCAAAAAAGCAACAATTTATCAGGATGGACTGCTATGTGCCTGCTGGGGATGTCCTTGGCAGAGAGAGCCTTGCAAGCACTGTTTCTGCTCCTGTCTGGCACACTGAACCTGTGCTGCACGGATGTCGCACAGGGACCGGCACCATACGCGTATGCTGTGGGCAATCACTAACATCTCTGCTCACAGCTTGTACAGCTCGGTCTACCCAGACACATGGAACCCCAAACACAGCAAATCTTCAAAGGGGAAAATGAAGATCTGGGAAAACACACTGTCAAAAATTACAGTAATTTTAACCAGGGATATGGAAGGATGGAGGAAAAGAGCAAAATGGAGGAACAGCAATGAAAAGCATACTGGGCTTTTCTGGGAAGTGGTAGTAGAAAGCCCTGCCCTGCACTTTAAAAGGTGTTTACTAAAACTGCACTTAGCTTTCTCTGTGCTTTCTCCACATTCGTCATATGCCCTTTTGTATTAAGGAGTATCTACATTGTGTTTCTTCAAAGTCTACCACAATAAGGCTGATTTGTCACAGTTTTATATCTATTTCTAAAAATAGATAAGTATGGTCACATGCCACATTTTGACCCTCTACTGAAGAAAGCTGAGATTAGTCACATGAAGGGCATGCTGACTGAACTTGGTAAAGTCTGCTTTTTATAGATCTGACAAAGACTAGCATGGAAAATGTAGACCCCCATGTTTTATCTCAATTTAATTCTGTAGATGGGGTAAAGACATGTGCACCTTACTGTTTCAATGACTGAAATTAAACATTTGTTTTGATATATCATCTCACTATAATATAAATAAATATTTTGCTATATTATTTCATTTGCTGTCCGAAGGTATTTTGTTTAAACTTCTACACCACAATCCTGTTTTAACCTCTTCACCGCAAATCCCAAGACTGGGGTGACACCCACTGTTCTGTGCACACCCTTTATATCAGTGAGCACTAACACGTAACTCTTTCCTTGCACCCTGTGCCACTGCTTCTATTAACATGATATAAACACCTGACCATCTAATTTTCATATTCTTATACAATATTGAATGTAATGAGATCCTGAGGCTACAGGAACTACCACAGTAGGGCAGAAGTAATTACAGGAACACCAGTAATGCAATTAGTAGCCATGAATTTTGCTGACATGATGTACCCTTAGCAGCATGTCCATCTCCTGTGGCATTATGCAGCTGAGAGCTGTGGATAGAAATTTTAAGACAATTTTCTGATGGAGGTTGCTACTGCCTAAAAGACCACCTTGAAACCTTGATCCTTGCAGCTTTAAATAACTTGAAAACTTTTTTTCAAAATTCTGTACAGATTTCAGCTAGGCTGCTGTCATTAATCTGTCTGGAAAAATATCTGCAGAGATACTAATGAAAAAAAATTCTGCTCAGTCTACTTCCATCTAGGATTTAGTTTCAGTATACAGCTTAAGGAAGACAAAACATATTTGCCTCTGATACTGGTATGGATACAGGAACATGGATAACTTTATGATGTTTTATGAGCATTTTCTTCTACTTTCTGTTACAGGCTTTATATATATATATATTTAAAAAAAAATAATAATATATATATATATATATATATATATATATATATATATATATATGTATATATGTATATATATATATATATATATTACCCTTTTGATACTGTTAGAACTCTTCATATGACATTGAAATGTAACATATTCCTGGTCTGTCTTTGATCTTTAAGCATTAATTTTTGAATTGCATTTTTCCAGGTGGAAAGACTATCCCACTAACAAATTCTTGTTTATTGTCCTCTACATTTGTTATTGAGTAGGCTCTCCAAAATCATGTGTGTTTTTCTCCATTATCAGTTTAAATTCCAGGACTTTTTTTACTTTCTTATTCCAATACTGTGTTTTAAACCATTTTCTTTCAATCTTTACAATTTGGTTGTACTGCAGGTTGTGTACATTTCTCTCCTCAGAGAGAGATATTGTATATTTCACAATGAGAGAAAATAAGAGTAATCAGTAGGTGATTTTTTGCCAAGACAAAAGGACAACTGTAGGAGCTAGAAAAACAAATGTGAAATCAGGCCAAACTGCAATGAAACAAAAGTTCTTTCAGCTGCAGAGAATGGTAGAATGTTATTACTTGATTTATTAACATACAGACCATAGATAACAATATCCACATATTTAATAAATGTCTAATCACATTTGCAATAGAAAATAGACTTATTTTGCACAGTCATTGCCTAAATGTATCTTTAGGTATCTCATATCCCAATAAGTTTGGGAATGGCTTTCTTTGTGTCTTGCACATTTATGCTGAAAGGCATGCATGAAATTAGACATTTCTGTCTCAGGTTTTGTATAACAGATTCTGTGTGTTATGTAAGATATTTAACCTATAAATCAAAGATAGACAGAATTCAAATATCTGCAGGGCACAGCTGTATGCAGTTTGAGTCTGTGCTTTCACAGAAAAAAGTGTCTCACACTGAACTGCTGGTAGGGAAATAACTACACTGGTTTAACTCACCTACAATCTGAACTACATTCCATCCACCCTGTAGCCTTTGGTATCTCTTACCACCAAAATTAGTCTAAAGCATGAAGTGCCAGTGCCACAGCAGACAAAGCTGTTGCGGTAGTTCCAGAAGCGTTGCCTGTGTGCTTTGCCCATGTGATGCAGGAGGTGCTGTAGCCAGTGCATGGGTGGGCACAGTGTAGCTCAAGACTTGCTATGTTGTAGCTTCCTAGCTGGTTTAAAGACTGATACATTAGTTTGCGCCATTAGAGTTCAATAATAGTAGCTTAAGCTGCTGTACCGGAGTCTGAAGTGCAATGGCTGAGAGCCATCACACACAACAGCTGCTGCTGTTGCCTCACCTGTGGGCAAGAACCTCCCAGAAAGTTATTACACAGATCTATGAGAATGAAACTCCCCATGCACTGCACTTATGCCTTTTGGCATATTTGAGCCTGCATGGAAATTTTTCAGATCTTTGCCATGGCTTCTGGTCTCAGAGTACTGTCTGAATGGGTAGGGATGGCTGGAAAGGACCACTGAAGAAGCTCTTCTCGTCCATTGCTGGTGTTGACAACATGTCACCAGAACTGTGCTGAGACTGTTTTGTAACAAATGGCTGCATTTTAATACATTTGTTTTATTTCTGTGTCTGAAAAAATTGATTTTTAAAATCAAAACCTGCAACCTATTCCCTCTTAATACAAATGAATCACTTTGGTATTCCTTTTTAGATTAATCAAGCAGTTGTGATAATGACATTTTTGAAAGTGGCTGCTGCCTAACGCTGTGTAACTTTTTTTTAGTAACGATTAATCCATAAAATAGAATTCATACCATTCTTAATACACATTCTAACTAGAAGCAGTGATGGTGTGTATGTAAAGCAAGCATATCAAGAAATGTCTGAGTCCTAGTTTCATGGGACATATTAAGGCCCTGGATGCAGCAAAGGTAGGTATTCTCCTTTGGCTGGATTGGAATTTCAGTTGTTATCGGTTATAGAGAATTCTGTCTATGATCCAAACAAGAGCAGCCTCCAAAGCAAGCTATTGGAAATTAAAAGTAGAATGATGCTATATGTGAATACTTTACTTCTGTGAATTAAAAGAAGTCAAGAGAAAGAGAGACAGTGTGGGAAATTCCCTGCCTATGCCTGTGGTGTTCTCTGTAATAAAGTAAAATGCAGTTCTGGATAGTTTTTCACTTGTAGGATCTTAGGCCAGTGTAACACAGTTTGAAAAAACTCAGTTGTGGCACATTTATAAATTAAAATAAGCATATATGTAACTTTTTATTTATAAATTGTCTTTATAAAATGAAGACCTACTTGGTCAAACACATTTGGCTCAAGTTCTTATATACAGGATATGCTTGCAGATAGCTATTATTAAAGAAAATACAAGGAAGTTAGGATGAGTCAGAAGAGGGAAAGGCTCCTCTTTAGTCTTGAGTATTGTACTTAAATGAATTAAGTACTTCAGTAAACAGTGTCTTTTTTTTTTTTTTTTTTTTTTTTTTTTTTTTTTTCCTGGTGGTGGAGAAATAGAACATTCCTTTCAGCACTGTGAAAGATTCATGTCATCTGCTGTGACAAGGGTATCTATGCAGGCATTTTGCTAGCAGCACCACTTGGCCACTGGGACAACTATTTAGACTGATTCCTGCCTATTACAGTAACATTATTCCAGCTGTGTCTTTTCAAGACGTTCAAGTATATATTTTTGGTCCTGTATGGAAACTACATTCTCCTGTAATCCAAGGATCCGGTGAATACAGACATTGCTATTATTTAAAATTTTTGCATCTGCTGGTTTAATCACTTTTAGAAGTCATACATTAGGTCAAATTTGTTATGTACAGGTCTTAACAACAGTTGTGTTTTAAAAGCAACCTGTTCTACTCAGTACAATAAAGTGTGCTGTCAAGAGCTGGTAGGTCCACCAAGCTACAAAGACTTTCCTGGGCTGTGACATTCTCTTCCATTAGCGTGTGAACTGCTTTCAGAAGGCTGCCAGTTAAAAGGGGTCAGCTCTGCTGTGACTTACTGAGCATGCATGGGACCCAGTCCTTTGTTTGTAGGCAGATATTAATATCCGAAAGAACAAAGCACTTGAGGGACATTACCAGCAGAAGAACAAAGGTGGGGTTTGGACAGTTTTCCTAATTTTTTTTCACTCTTAGAGTTATAATGAAAGAAAACAAATCTAATAATAAAGAGTGTTACATCTCTAACATTACTGCTATTTCTCCTCTACATGCTCCTGAGGGGCCCTCCTTAATGAGGGACCCCAGTCCTGGAGAGCCCAGCTCCCACTTTGGTTCTGCTTTTCTGGGACACTTGCTGAGCAGCAGAATCTCTACAGGTGAAAACAGTGCCTGCAACTGTAATTGTTGGCTTTGTACCAAATGCAGAGCCAGCCTGGATGGAGAAACTGATGATCTAAAGTCAACAAAGTGGAGTTTTGTAGAAGCAAGTGTATAAGCTTATAACAAGATGAAATCAAGAACAAAATATCCAATGCCTGGCAAGGTAGCAGAGCTGCAGAACAGGGTCTGGTGCTTATACTGGGTCACAAACTGAAAAAAAGCCAGTCAGTGAGATACTGTGATATAGAAAATCAATCTCCCTCTGGGATGTATTAGCAAAAGTGTCACTGAACTGAGCAGAATTTGCTCTTTGCAATACTGGTGTGACATTATTTGGAGAGGTCAAAGCACCAGACATTAAAAGGAAGACATGCCCAAAAAGAGCAAAGAGAATAGTCAGAGGCATTTAAAAAGTGCTATTTGTGAGAAATGAAAGAGGAAAGGATTTGTTAACTTTTGGAAGAGAAATAACTCTGACTGGGAAGAAGTAATGCTGATAACGTTTCAACCCAGTAACGTTTAAAATATTATTATAAGGAAAGAGAAGAGTGATCAATTGTTCTCATTGATCATCACCACAAACCAAGGAAAATGGCAGCTGAAGTTTCAGCAAATGCTACTTTGGTTAAGTATCAGGAAAAAATCAAGCCACCAGGTTTTTCAGTCTACTGTGTCAGTTCCCATGATAAGCACAACCGACAAAGAACTGCTTGCATGACATCCCACTTCTCTCTGAGACACACCAATACTCCCCTGTATCCTTTTCCATAGGATCCAGACATGGACTTGTGGCATCTGAAACAAACCTGTGAAAGTTGGAACTGCTAGTGAATGTAACCATTGTTTTCCCAGTTTCTTTGTGTCATGACTTCTTTTTGAAGAGTCTGTGTCTCTTTTCCTACCTCCTGGACTGTGTCTGAAGTAAATAGAGATGAGTTGAAGGACTTAATGTTGGCAGGCTGGAAGGCAAATAATTCTGTGCCTGGGACTGTAACCAGGCAGCTTAGTCAATATCAGCTTCAGTAAATCAGTAACACTCACTGCTCTCAGCAAAAATCACTTCTTTCTCTAAAAGAGCACATTCTTGGAAATCTACACTCAAACCCCACTTCAAAACATTCCAGAGAATTAACTTGCATCTCTCTGGCCTTTAACTCCCTTTCCCCCCTCCAATAAGTTACAAAATTTGGGCTGCTAAAAAGATCACTGTAGCAGTTGCATGAGCAAAAGTCATTACTAGAAATCTGTGCTTAGCTCTTTTTGAATTAATAAACTAGGTGGTGGGTTTTTTTTTTTTGAGCTAGGGACAGAAGAATATGCAGTACTGTTTTGATGGGGTATAATATATATGAGAATAATCTGTATGTAGTTATAAACAGGCTCTCAAATTTGTTATTATTCCTGTTTCTTTGGCAGCCATAAAGGTGGGGTTCTGTACAAACAAGGAAGATGTTCAGGTGTATATTTTAAATGCTGTGTTGGAAATGGCAGGAAAATCTTGGTTCTGCCCAGGATCTGTGCAGGTGGAAGATGACTTGTTTTACAAGTCATTGTCCTCACTTCTGCTGTCACCTTGGGATCCCAGGGCAAGTAAACTCTCTAATCTTTGACTGACTCTTTAAAAGATATCACTAGAAACTGAACACACTATTTCATGCAAGAAAGGTTTCCTACATTTTGGATTTAGAGAGTCTTGACTGCTGAAATGCTTCTTTCATACAGCCTTCTCTGCTAAAAATTGGTTTTCTCCAAATGATCCCAAACTTTCTGAAATAACCTGACAAATCCTAATTTGTGCAGAATTTTTTTCCCTTATTTTTGGTGTTATCATTGGTAAACATACCTCTAGGGTGGTATTAAGTGGCAAACTTTTGACGTACTTCTAATAACTTTAACACCTGCATTTTTTTTTCACGGCAGAGTAAATCCCACTGAAAAATATTTATAGTGATCATCATTTCAGATGCCTTTACAATAAGTCCAGAGGACTTACAAAAAACTGTTGATCTTTTCTGTGGGCCTCCATAACTGCAGTGAATCTAACTGCAGTAAGTCACAGCTCCCAAGGGGACTTTGATTATATAAAGTCAAATGCAGAGAGAGCAAAGATAAGCCTAGGAGCTAAAAACCACTGAATCCAGCCTTAAAATTAACAATCACAAAAGCTGTATCTATTTAGAGCTTTGATTTAACTAAGTCTCTCAGAGCACAGATCAATCGTAGGCATGGCATCGAAGCCAATCACCATGGTGTCTAAGTGAGGATGTTATCCCAGCCTTATTCTTCCCTGCATTAGCCTAGACACACAGTGGGATCAAACTCTCCTCTTAAACACTCAGCCATTCCTCCCTTTGTATCTACAAATGACAGGCAAGGGACAGAAGCAGATATGTCTTGCAGTCCACAACAGCATATCAATATCCCAATCTGCATAGCACACAACAGGGGTCACCTTGCAGATGGATTACTATGCCAGCTCCCTGTTGCAGCTAGGTAATACAATGAGTTACACAGAAGTTAATTAGCAAAACAAAGAAAGCAGAGAACCTGAAAGGCTCAGATGTTTTGTTTAAATACTATAATCCTCTGATGTCCTGCAGATTTACAGCAAGACTCACGGGTTCCCCTTCTTTATGGGAGGGGATGGGTTACTGCTTGGTGAATTTGACTTTTGTATTCATAGCTGAATAATCTATAAGGCATATTTATAAGACAGGGTAATGCTTCATGAATCAGTACCAGAGCTACATGTCATTCATTGTCCTTTTGATTTATTCTGTTAAGATAGCATTTAATATGATTGTCAGATTGTTCATGAGCTTGGGTAGCCAAGGCCAGACTTCCAAAAGGAAAAACTTGAAACAATTTGTGAGTTCAGGCCTATTTAAAAGATTCTAATTTCTTTGTTTTACTTGCTTAGGTATTTCAATCCTGTTGTTAATTTTATTTTTAGCAATAAAGTGTGTGCTTTAACCTAGCTGCCATATACAATCCAGCCTGGTATGACACAGAGAGCAAAATGTTTAAAGGTCTTGTGTCCTTTTGTAGCATCCAGCTTGAATGCTGCAACTCTATAGAGCTGAAGAATGAGCTCCAGTCTTCTGCTACAAAGACTGCTTTTCAGCTGGATGAGATGATGGTTGTACTTGTGCGCATTGGCATTCCTTAATGGGGATCAGGTCTTCATTGGCATGGGATTCCAGGCATAGCAACAGGCATAGGATGAGAAAACAGATCTACACAACCTGGTGGACATCAGATGAATGTGGTGATAAGAAGGTAAAACCAAATGGTTTATGGATGTGAAATAGGAGCAGAACTTAATTTCCACCTTGTGTGGGCCATGACTCAAACAAACTGAGTCATAGCAATAGCTAATACAGCTACACTCAATCTCATTTCCTTTGGATTAGCACTCCCATCACAAAAATGTGGCTACTGCTGCAGATGCTTTTATTGATAACCAGCAGTGTTCTCCACAGAAATTAAGCCCTTGGTTGAATTTTTGCAGCTGTGTCTCACTCTGGCCATCAGAAAATCCCAGGATAGCAGAGAGACAGAGGGCTTAATAAAGACCGAATTTGTTCCCGATCAGTGTGAGTGTGAGTGACAAGGTGGCAGAAGAAAAGTAACTATCAGTCATTCTCTAGCTCTTTTTTAGTAAAGCAGAAGTTAGTTCCTTAGAGCAGAATGTGCAGCTTTCAAAAGTTTCAAACCCCTATAAGGAAAAAAATCAGAAGTGAGTCTGTCAAGAAAGGAGGAAATACCAGGACACCCAAGGCACAGACAGTATAGCATAAAAGGGAGTGGGCAATATTTTTCAGCTAGAAAAACAAAATTTTTTTGTGATTTCAGGATCTGGGCTGCATGGCCTTTGATAATTCATTCCTTTGGGCTTTCACTCCTTAGCTGCAAACTCCTCTTTTGATGGATGCACTGTAGATGCAGTAGTGAAATTTTTTTTTTGAAACCTAACCATGCATTGCTGTAAGAAATAAATGTTTACTCAAAATGAAAACTTAATGGAACTTCAGTCTATCACTGTTTGAATTTTCTGCCTAGAATTGTGAAGCTAATGCAGAGACCACTGTCATTTTGTGAAAGAGAAGAGGAATGACATAATCTGCAATATTTTTCTCTTCCACAGATGTTTTTGTGGCAGGTTGGAAATTGTACAAGTAGCCACTGGATGGCAATGTTTCACACACAATTTCAGTCTCGGTGGTTTAATAAGACTTGGGAGTGCAGGTGCTCATCTGATTAAAACTTTCATCCAAATCCTAGTCTAACACTTATTTCAATTCCATGTTTGTGTCACTGACAGAAATTGAACTGACAGTTGTATTATGGAGAGGCTACTGGCTCTGCATTGCTAAGGTCGAAACTTGTTTTCCATTATAAACTCAATCTTGGCCTCAACTCTGAAATTCTCAGTAAAGACTATTCCTCTTTCACATATTGGGACCTCAATGAGCAGCAAAGAGAGATGTTTTGGTCCCATTTCAGATAAGTTAAGCAGGGTGTTTATTTGGTTCAGATCTGTGGACACTCTGGTGTTAAAATGCATACAACTTTTTGCAGTCTCTTCTCTGAAACTTTCTATGAAATTTAAGACCCCCAGAACAGCACCGACTGGATCTGTAAGGCTTATTGAGTAAAATGGGAAGTGAAGATCCTCCAGCTGAATTCACCCTTCCTTCCTTGTATTTTCTTGCAGTGAAGTTCACCTAATATTTCTGAACATTTTCAGAAAATGAAAATCTAGTGACAAGTAACACAGTGACAGGTGCAGGTGTTCTGAGGAAGCAGTTTTTTACACTCATCTGTCAGTATTTATGCTGAGTGTACTCACACCTGGATTCAGCTAGGAAACAAACACAGCACAAATCGGGTGACTTAGCTGGCAAATTAGAACTGACCAACATGGAACAAAACAAAAATGCTGAATGCTTAGATAATTAAGGTGGCATATCTATAGACTGGGGTTTTTTACTCCTTAAAAAAAGTAACATTGGAAGACAATATGATATAAGAATATTGAAAATCCTGATCATTGCAAGTATTCATTGTGAAAAATCAAAACACTAAAATCCCTTATGATACTTAGTTTCACTCGCCATGTTGCAAAAGCCTCCTTTCTCTTCATACACCTGCTCTTGTTATCTATTGCTGATCAACACATATCTGACAGGTATGCCATATGCTAGGCCAGCAAACAGAAAATCACCGTGCAAAAGAAATTATCCACAAATCTTTGTTTCTTGTTTTGGTGCAGGTTTGAGTAGTAATTGTGGGAATCATGTTTACAGTACATTCCTCCCTGCCTGGGTCAATTTCGTATGGTGTTTACTGCACCTGAGAAACTCAACTCCTTTGGAAGATGATTGTCTCTTGAGATATTTCTTGATGCTGCAATCATCCAGGAATGGATACACTTTCTACTCTGCCACTGGTTTTGAGCAACAAGCCTTTTATACTTGCCCTCAGAGAATTCAGAATAGCTCTATATGGGAAAAATCCAATCTCATTCCTATATTGGCACAACCTTTGAATCCTTTGCTTTACTTCTACAGATCATAGAGAATGCTCCTAGCGCTTTTGTGTAACAGATAAAAAGGTACACAGAGGGGAGGACTGAAAGCCTGGTATTGCTGTGGAAGAGAGCTAAGATTACAACTACACCTGAAGATCATTTCCACTTTCAAGCATTCTCAGCTTAGTCTTACAATGTGTACCCTAACACTGTAATGTCTCTCTTAGACAGTTAAAGTGCTCTTATATTTTACTTCTCTGATACTGACAGGCACTCTCACACTGTACACAAGCTTCTGTCTGGGAAATACACACTTTCTTTTTCTTTGCTGCTGTGTACAGCTAAATTTAGAAGGTGAATCTGTACTTGATCAAACTTTGTCAAACTTGGCACTTCCACATTTTTTGATCATAAACAGTGACATGCCAAAAATATGCCATAACACAAATCTGAGCTGTGGTCAGACAGTAAGGCAGAAAATAAAAAATAAATTAGACTTACATTACCTAGACCATTCTGAGAAAATGATGTAACCTAGTCCTAGTAGGAGCATAGTGATACCATTTGCGTCACTGAAATTCATTAATAAGGTCACCACTTCTTTAAGGAATTATTGCTTCAGGTGTTAGTAATATGAGTGTGAATATTTGTTTTGACAGGACTTTCATCAGTTTGGATATATTTAGGTAAATTATTTAAAAAGGGAAATACTTTAAAATTACAAAACAGCAATGAAAGCAGATGATTAAAACCCTTAACATTTTACCAAAATATGTTTTAAAGGTAATATTTAAAGGGTTTAAAATATTTTAAGGAGTTTTTTGTTAACAAGTATCTACTGACAGCCTCAGAGCTCAGGTTCTTGGCTGATGCAGTAGGTCAGTCATACAGAAGGGTAAGTCTCAATAGCACTCAACAGCCACTTATATACCCTCCTCAAAATACCCAGAGCCTGATATTTTTAAGTTAATGATTTTATTGAAATGAGTGAGTTCAGGTCTAGTATACAGCTGTAGTCATGCATCCAAATCTGGCCCAGGGAATTCACATTGCACATTTCGTGTATGTGGAACAGGTAAATAGTATAAACATTTTGTTCTAAATGCCCTGCCCAAAATCTGATAGGAGCCTTTTGTCAGGGACACAGGGATACTCTGTGGTACTGAAATAACAAAAGATTCAACTGGCTTCTTTTTTTCTCTTTCAAAAACATTATTGTTTGCATCTTTGGATAAAAATGGAACATTTTATTTTGAGGCCTTGACTCAAGATTGATTACATATTGACACAAATCAAAATTAGAGTGTTCCAGTGTACTCCTTCAGGTATTAAAGGGTTCCTGAATTAACTGTGCATTTGTTAGAAGCTAATCATACAGGTTTAAGTATTCAGCATCAAACTTTTAAGTCAAATATATTGTGGTGGCTCAGATTAAGCAGCATTTAAGAAACGGTACCTTTAATTTAACATTTTAGCAAACCTCTTATGGAAGTCATCAGGACTTCTCCTGAATTAAAAATGTAACATTTCCCCCACTATTTGTGGTAAGTCAAACAAACTAGTAATTTTCTCCTTGTCATCAAAGAAGACAGTTCTAAAATGCTCTCCCCACAGAAGCACACAGTCAGCTCTCAGGAAGAAAATGACATTAAGGAAGATCAGAAAACCCTGCAGAACAATACTTCCACAAGTAAAACTTGGGGGTGACTTCAGGACAGAAAGAAGGAGGGCATTTAAAGCTTTTTTTTGAGAGGTTTTTGGATATGAGAAGTGTATTTCCTGTGGAATTGCAAAAATTAAAGTGGCTTTGAGATATTAATGTCCCAGTATAAATATTCTAGGAGGTAGTAGGAAGATTTTCTTAGAGGGAAACCCTCTGTAGCACATCACCACCAAACACAGAAATGAACCAGAGACACTGTGAAATAGCACGTAAAATGAGACTGGAATTTTTCAGTGTGGTAACTTTTATGATGCCATGTCAGCTTAATGTTAGAGAGATAGACTGACTTGAAAATGCAGTAAAATCACCATACAAATTCTTGCTATTAATTTTTTCTTCAATATTAATGATATCAAAGTGACTTGAGAGGTTTCATTTATTTCTTATTGAATATGACAATATCCTGATACTTTCTCCACATCAGATTTGTGAGTGTACTGATTTCTGTTTAGGGATAACAGTTGTCAAATACAAGACTTATTAAATAATAGAAAAAAGCCAAAGAAGAACCAGGCTGCATAGGAGGACACATAAGACCTAGGATACTGTTAGTGATGTGGGTTTGTAGAATTGAGTGGACAGTAGGACTGCCAGGATGGAGATTCAGCTGTTCCAGGAGCTGACAGCTACTCCATGCCTGAGGCTTTGAGGGAAGCTTCAAGAAATGTGATAATCAGAGAACAACTGAACTTTTAGACAAATGTCTTCCTTTGCTTCACCAGCCCTTGGCTCATCAGCTCTGCAGAAAGAATGCGATTAGAAGACAGTTATCCTCTTTAATGTGGGAATAGTGTTTCCTCTCCAGGCTGCTTTAAGAAAATGGTGCTTCTTTCTCTAAAGTGTGACATCCCAGAGAGGAAATTGATACTATCATCTACAAAGCAGAGATGTGTGAAAGGAAGAGTCACCAGTGAATTCCAGGCCCAGCACCCTCTCTTTGAGGCTGAACAAGGGTTGGAAGGTGTCATCAGGACACCAGACCTGTGGTCCTTCAAAATTGTCCAGCTGGCTTCCTGGCCTGCCTTGCACCTTCATCCCATGTGTGATGGCACCCAGCACAAGGTACTTTGTGCCATCCTCCACCCAGTGTCAGATGGATGCAGGTAGAACAGTGTTACTGTGGATTTTCCTCTCTTTGACCAGATAGGAGGTTGTGGGCAATAAGGGAATTTCAGAAATATGTCCTTTCCTTGCCTATTGATGATTGTGGGAGGAATAAGAACATCTCAAAAGCAGATAGAGAAGACAAAAATCCCTGTAAATAGAAGAGCAAAAGAGGTAGAATATGAAACCTTGCAACCAATGAGGTCAGAGGCAAGTTTCTTAGGAAATCTGTGAGACCAGTCCTTCTGCAACAAGATTGGAAGGCAGAGAGAGATGGAAGCTTGAAAATTTTCAAAAAGAAGCTGGCTTTTTATTTTCTTAGTTGCACTGCAAATTAGATGTGGGAAATATCAAATACTTCATGCCTTGGCAGAAGCTTGTTTTTTCCTATGGGAAATGAAACACAGAAACTTGTTTGAAAACTTGTAAAATGGAGAGGTTGTTTTCGGGTTTTGTAAGCCAATGACCAAATGTTTTGAAGGCTGAAAAGGGAATATTTTAAAATTTTATTTTGTCAGCAGCAACTGTATGTTTGACTAGGCAATAAAAGCCTTCAACAGCTATTTTTTGCACCTTCATTTCCTAGTAGAATATTTTCATCCATTTCTTTCCCCATTCTTGCCACAGTCTCCACTAAACTCTTTATTTTGCTATTTACTCTTCTCATGTTTGTGGTATACACCAGAGTTTGCAAAGTTACAGATTTGGTGGTGTTTTTTTTTTTTTTTTTTTTCCCCGGAGAAGCGCAGTCAGGCTTATAAAGAAAAGTTGGAAACAGTATCCAAAGTGTGAGAGAGTCAAATGCTAAATGGTTGTGGCCCCTCTCTCACAGCTGCTCTCCTGCCTAGAGCTGTGATTTTTGTATTCACATTCAGTTTTCAAAGTAGACAAGACTTCTGGTTGCACTTTACACTGAGAATCTGTAGCTGTGATACCACTTAGCAGTTCATATTTTTTTAAACAATCCCTTCAATTTTAATCCAATAGCTTCTTGTCAACACCCTGTGTAATTGTACTGTTTCTTAGCTTTGCTTGACAAAATCTTGAAAAAACCTTTAGCTGTGAATCTATAAAGAAAGCCTAATTTCCACCTTCATTCCAGACACAAGAGAATAAACAGAAAACTAGAAAGCTATGTACCTGTTTACTGATATATGGGACAGACTTGAAGATGGTAGCCATTGCAGAGATTGACTCTGCAGCCTCAGAAACTTTGTTAGTAAATAGGAATGCTGCAGCATTTTCAGAATCTGAAAAATAGTGAAAGTGCAAAACATCTTTCAGTTTGAAGTTACAGAGAACAACATCTATTATATTATGACTTACGAATAAGAGAAGAAAGAAAAACCAAAGACATTTGTATATTTAGGAAGGCTTTATTTTTCAGAGGAACATATTTCTTAAATGAAAGAAAGCAAAATTACTATATCATGTCCAAGAAATTTGTCATAACCTGCCAAGTTAATAGAAGAGTCGGGTTTTTTATTTCCTTAAACAAAAGAGGATTGGTTCTTTGGAGAACCTAGTCTTAGACATACTTAGAGTACAGATTCACAGCCTGGTTATGGATGCTTAAGTGGCAACAGAATTTGAGTTAATGACCTGGGACAGCCAGAGGTTAGTGCTTCAGTGGTTTCCAAAAGCTCCATCAGCAGGAGTCTTGATCTTTTGCTTATATTTTTCTTTTTTGTGAGGTGCCAGATGCCTGTCATGCTGCATAAAGAAACAAAACATCTTCACTGGTCAGGACAGCGAGAAGTAAAAATGCATGTTGATAACACTGAAATGCTAGAATGATTTTTTTTCTGCAGTGCTAGAGTTAGCCTGTCTGAGTAGTGGCTGGAAGCAAAGCAATGAGAGGCAAAAATTTCTCTTGAAAAGTCTTACTCTGTGTAAGGAATTTGCATCTTGGTTCTTGAAGCAATTCAAACTTTTTGTACAAAATTATGCTAATGATGGATTTGTCAAGAGGTCTGTGGAAGATGCTGGCAATTGCCTGGATAACTCCAGGGCAGCTCTGGTAATCATACTTGTGTAGCTACAGGATTGTGAGACAAATATAATTAAGAAATATAACCTAAAGATAAGATTATTCTATGCAGGAAAAAGACAATCTTGTTCAGTGAGTCCAGACTTCTAGTACATCTTGCTTTTCCTTTTCCCATGATCCTGACTTTTCCATTCCAATTACATTGTTTAATGCCACCATTACTTTTATATTTGTTTGTGGGGAAATGTTTATATCAGCTTGTTTGGAGTTCAGTGGGTCTAAGGAAGTTTGATCATCACTCCTTGTCAGCAGTTCTGTGAAAGCCTCACAGGAGACAGATATGGTTTTAAGGTATTTCTCATAATCAAGTTAACAGATCACTGTGACTATGGTCACAGCTAAGGCACTCCAAAGACAGCTCACTCCTCAGATCAGCATGTGGTCCATGCTGGCTTTGCAGGACAATCCTTTGATGCCTGTAATCAATAACTCCCTTTTCCAGGAAACGGTTGGAGCAACATTCACCCGCCCACTCTGGGGAGAGGATAGATGAAAAGTACTTCTACACAGCATCTTTTCCTTTCTGCAACTTATTGTTTTCATTCAAAGCTACTGCTGAAGTCCATCTATACACTCTGGAGCTTGTCGGATTTCTTTGCCAGGGGACCCTCTTGTTTGCATAATGGGATCAGCTGGTCTTGGCAGGTTATGTGATGCTGGCAGCTGCCTCTTTTCAAACAGCTTTAGTGTCTCCTATTCCCTGCCAATTGCAAGGTTGAGACACAAAGTCTTTTGGGAGCTCAGTCTTTATTAAGCAACATGGAGAAATCCTGTTGTTTTAAAAATTTGAAGCGAATGAGAAGGGTGATTGACTACTTTATGGCTATCTCTACCAGCAATTTTGCTAATCCAGAGAAAGATCAGTGGAAAAAAGGGAATAAAGTGGGTTTACTTTTTATACATTTTAAATGGTTAAGAATTTCTTCCCAAATATGTTTTCACCACTGTAATAGCACAGAAAAAGGTTTCACAAACATTTACTATTTTCCAGCTGGGTGTTAATTATGTAAATTGCATGTATTGTTTCTGCTTTCTGGTTGAGTGGCTTAGGTAACCACCTATTTCAACAAAAATTATAACAATCAACCTTAAATGTGTTGGATTTTTTTTGTTTCCTTTCTGAATAACTCAGCATTCAAAGGTGAAAATCAATGTTTTGAACATAAGTGGAAGAGAAACTTGACTGCATGAATATTTACTGACACCTAAGATGTCAGATTGGCAAATCATAGGAATCAAATTTGGGGTTGCTTTTTACTATTTTTAATAAGTGGTTGTGGGACAGTATTAGTATTCTTTCAGTGTTCAAAATATAGCGAAAGGATACAACTAAGAGAGTGTGAACTTCAAAGAAGTTGCGCTGTAAGCATAAAACACAGGGGGCTTACTAGCTTTGGAACAAATGTTTGCAAAATCTTCCCTCTTTTTTCCCTGTCCATTTTGTCTCTCAGTCTTACAAAAAAACCACTATTTTCCCAATTATGAGCCATTATGAAAAAATTATATAAAGTTACCACTTCATATTCCCCAAGATAGAGCTGAATAAAGCTTTTAATTTCTCTAACCTCTACAAGTGCTTTGTCTTAGAAAGAAGAGATGAATCAAACCACACTGATCACGTCTGTGATGTCAAAAGATTCAGTTCTATTTCTGATGAACTTTTATAATTCCATCTGCAGAGGGATCTGCTACAAAAAGCTCTCTTTTAGAGCCAGAATGGAAACGTGTCAGTGGCTTGTCTTCTTCATAGAAGTAGGAGGGTTGGATAAATATCCCTAAAACTTTTCTATGTGCATTAGCAAACTTAGTATTTAACTCTTGAGATGCTGTTTAAAAACTTCCAGCTAGATTATTTATTCAAAATTTAAGTTCTGTCAAAAGAACTGTCTGGCAAGATTGCTTATTGAAAGCTCATACCATAAGTAAATTTTCATAAACTGATGAGTAAATCAATAAGTAAAGAAAACTCCGGACCACTGGATTTAAATAAAAAAGGTAAGCTTTTAAAGTAGAAATATTCTAAAAGTTATCGTATGTAATCAAGGCATAAAATCATGCATGGAGAACTATACACTCAAGCCAAAAGGTTAGAACATGACATTCCAAACAGTGAATCCCTTCTATGCATTAAGCATAAAATGCAGACAGGAATTTATTTTTGAATAAGCTGTCACCATAATGTTTGAAATAATGCATACATTCAAAAAATCCATAGTCAAATAATAACAGGGTAAAAAAATTTAATATCTTTTCCACTTGCAAGAACAGTTTGCCACTCAGAGGCAGAATCAACCACAGAATTACCAGCAAAGTGAAAGAAAGCTTCAGCAGCTTTCACCAGCAGTGGCTAGCAAAATGTACAGTCCTATATTACCTGATGTGGTTGCAATACCCTGTGTTTAAGCCAGCGGTGCTTCCATCCATTCAAGGATCAATTAAAATTTTATTTATTTATTTATTTATTTTACCAGGTAGGTGAAGACCCTCATAACAGAGGCATGCACTAACTGCAATGTTAGAAAAGAGTGAAGTTCATAACCCCTAGTAAGATTACAGTAATTCACCATATGAAATCAGAGTGAGAAGCGACAGATGTACAGAGCTTGGTCAAAAGTCAAAGGAAATCAATGGGAGATCATCTGCAAACTTTAGGGGGGTGGGATTGAAACTGAAGCATCTAATCTCAACTCTGATACTCATTTTGCCTGTACATTTGGACTAGGTGTTTCTATTTTATAGCCTTCATTTCTTTCTGAAATGGTTGCAAGGCTTCAGTTAGTGTTTCAGAAGAGGGCCAAAACCTTAAATGAAAAAAACAAAAATATGGTTTTTTTACCTTAATTGAAAACAAGTAGCAGGAAGAGGAGGATATGTATAAAGCGCACTTAAACTAGTGACTTACAAATTCAATTAGAGAGCTATTGCAGAAGTATATATGAAATATATAAGAGTACCGAAGAAAAGCAATAAAGCATCCAAAACCACCCAAATGTCTGTCATAAAAAACTTCCTCCCTCCTTCCCCCTGAAAACCCACAGGTATTGAATATATTGGCAAAACAAAGAGCGAAAAGAAGCCGGCACTTGCAAATGGAAACAACAAACAAGCTTTGCAAACAAAGCAAGATGGCACTTACAAAAATAAAGCCATTCAGGGAATCTCAATGAATAATAATATGACTATTTATTACTAACATAAGGAAGGAAACATTTTTGCCAAGGATTCAGTTCTAGTGCAGTTTAGCAAAATTGTGGGTGAAGAAAAAGGGTTATTGTCAACATGTGTATCAAGAAGTTATTTGATTTCATACTGGGATATTAAAAACTTCCCATTCTGAGTCTGGATCACCCATATTTAGAGCTCCATTAGAGTGTTTTACTAAGAGCTAATTAATCCTTCTGGTTGTTCAAATATGTATATATACATAACTTCACCTTTTTGCATAATTTTAGCCTTACTATTTTTGCAAATTAGAAATCATTTACTCAGACAGTTTAAGCCAAAAGGAAATTTTAATTGAATTGGCTTGATTCTTAGAATTGTATTTTTCAATTGTAGTTTTCAGTAGTACTTATCTTGGGAAAAGCATTCTCTGCACTTAGAGAAAATTCTGTGTTATTCAGAACTGACCTTATATCCTGAAATGACAGTTTTCTATAAATTTTGCTGTGCTCTTGAACCATGTCTTTTCAGGCATGTTTTTAGGTGCCCTCACAAAGGTTTTAGGTTCTAAACACAAAATATTATTGGGCCAATAAGATTTTTCACAATTGTAGTTCTGCCAAGTAGTTTTCTCATGCAGGCAAAATACTGCAGTCCACAAACTGCAGTATTGTAAAAATTCAAAACTATTTTTATACAGATCAATTCTCCCTATATATTAATAATATAAATTAATAATAGATATTTTTAAAATTAATTCCAAAAGTTAACTTAAAAACATAGCTCTGATACATGTAATTAGGTGTAGTATAACATAAGTCTATAAAGCTAAATTCACTGTGGTACTTTCCTAACATTCTCTGATAGCTATATAATAAAAAGCATGTATGACAATAACATTTTATTTTTAAACAGGATTAAATTTTCTCTATGTTAATGAAATCCTGAGAAATGTGACTGATGTATTTCAATTTCACATGAAGAGAGGCTGGTTTATCCATGATGAGGTTGTATTACCCAAAAGGATTCCATCCACAGCTGTTGAATAGCATATGTAAAAGATGGGATGTGGGAGCAGTCAAGTCCATTACGACACATATTGATGCCCCCCCTTTGGCAATTTTACTATAGAAATCAAGAATTAGTGTGCCTGAAAATAATTATCCTCTCCTCACTAGAGATAGTCCTTCTGTACTGGGATAATACTATGTGGACAATAGCTGTGGGACTGCTTTTGTCATGCTCCTCATGCAATCTGTATTTGACTGGCAAACAAAGACTTTCAAGGGCAGAAGTTCAGGTTTTTACAAGTGCTAGTTGTAAACCCACAAGGTAAAATCCTCTTCTCATAAGTGTCAAGATCTTCTGTTCTCCCTCAGGTATGAGCCATCTCAGAAGGTGGGTAGCAGAGAATAATGACTACGAAAGCACTGATGTAGCTTTGAGATGAGACTTTTGCTGTGAGAACACACAGTTCATTTAAGCAGAAAAGGACTCATTATCCTGCCTTCTGTGACAAAACTTTAAAGGCTAATTTTGTTTCAGTCCTTTTGTCTGCCTGTGAAAAACTAACCATTCTATAGCCTGTTTGCTCTCATTTGCCTGAACAGGGTAATTTTAGGATCTGTGTTTCCTGATTTTAACAACAATTAGACCTTTGGGCATTGCTAAAGCAGTTTGGAATTTTTTACTGCTAAACCTTCATACTCCAAGGAGTGAGGAAGCCTACAAAAATAAAAACTATCCAGTATCTTCCCCCATGTGGGGGATAGCTTAAGCTCACTGCTATTACAATATTCCCTGTCCTGATGTACATGTTCTGTATCTGCTTTTCCTCCTTCTGAAAGGAGAGGGAGTTCTTAGGGAAAGTTGTAGAACCCAAACCCCAGTACAAGTCTGGAAGTTGCCTGCAGACACATGCAACCCGGATGCTTTGCCTCATCTGTTCTCCACAAACCTTCTCCTACACTCCATAACAAAGTTCAATAGAAAGAGCAGAAGGCTCAGAAGTTACTCTTTGACTCAGGATGGGAACAGGCACATTGCCTGCTCCCATCATCACCACAGCCTCGTGCTTTTTCAATAGAGTCCATGGAATTTGTCAGCCAAGAAAATCTCAATGGTTCTAAAAGAGGTCTGTCCCCAGAGGTACCAAGGCAGGTAAAAATTTAAATGTCATGCTTTATCTCTGTGCCACTTTGTCTCTCCCTGACTTCAGACTGACACACTCCCCTGATTTTTCAAACACTGAATTATTTTGGCAATCTCTTCTGGCTCCCAATAGACACAATAACTGCATATGTTGGCAGGCACACTCTGGACTGAGTGACCAAAGATGTAGGACAGAGCTCTCTCTCACTGGGAAGGCATTGGAGCCAAAATCATGTTCTTGCTGGGGTGTGGGAAAGAGGTCAGGTAAAACTTATGCTAGCTTAGACTCTTCCAGGCTTCAAGTCCTATTCATTTGGATAATTTTTGGAAAATTTTAGCACCTGTTCCTGGGCTCTATTTTTCAAACATGCTTTCCATTTAGCACTGAAATAACCAGATGGAGCTCAAAAAAGTTCAAACTCTTGGACTGAATTATTCTGAAATTCTAGCTGCATTTCCGGGTGATGAGTATTTATAGATCTTGCTCTAAGAGCCTTTGAAGAATGACTGACTCTTGCAGTAGAATAAGAATTACAACTGAGATTCATTTTTGCACATCCAAGGAATACTACAGACAGATACTGTCTCAAACCTTTCCTTTCTCATCCTGCCAATGCCTTGACTCAAAGGTAATATGAAAGTTGGTCTATCTGTGGCTTATTTCATCCAATAATGCAACCTACATCTAAGATTGTCTGCTCAGATAGGATCTGAGCTGTTAACTTAAAGCCTCTTGGGAACTTAAGTGCCATTTTTATTCTGTTCTGTAAACATACGCATGAGAAAATTCCTGGAGAAGTAACTTGTTAGATACCCATGAAACATAATTTTGGTCTTGTCTGAGTCAATAAAAAACTTCTGAGAGATCTGCTAATATGCTGCAAAACCTGTTAGTTGAAGATAGTAATTTTAGTGTCCCCTCTGGGTACGCTTCTCATTCTTTGAAAGAAGGGAATCATTCACACAGGAAGATATTAACAAAAATGAGAGACCAATAAATGCACCTGTCAGTGTTCAGCAACAGCTAAAATTAATTCACAAATCCAAACAATCTGTAGAAAACTGAAGACAATTATATAAGAAATTAAGTTATACAGTTGCCATGACCTTTAATCAATCATTCCAGCTGTTAATGTTAATTTTGTGATCTGAAAATCATAGTTCTATTTGCATTTTAATGGCTGTTAAATGAGAGTCATCAGGAAGAAATAGTGACAGCTTGGCCTTTTGATACCAGGTTCTTCCTTCCTAATGTGATTTGAAAGATTTGGAATTCCTGTTCAGAAGGGGTTTTGTTTCAAGCCACAGCAGGCACACTGAGCCAATTTTGCAGAGGGAAAACTGGCAATTCAAAGATACATACCTTTTTTAATCCATCTGCATCTATGAAAAGATCATATAAAACCAGGTGAAAAAGTTGTAATGGCAACTTTGTTATCCTCAGACTGAAAAAAACCATCTATCATCTTTTAAAGCCCTTTTCACAGATAAATGTCGGTTTAATATTTTTTCCATGAGTGGGGATGTTTGTACTTAATGAACAGAATTTTTTGTCAAGTATTCAGTGAAATAAAACACAAAAAATACAACTACTGAATAACCATGAATGTTAGGATTAGTTCAATTATTTTATTCTGCATTTACCTGACAGAAGTGTTGCATTCAGGACTACCTTACAACATAAATACCATTCATTGGCTTATATTGCAAGTAATGATGTCAGTGGCATTGTATTATATAAAAACTCTATTTAAATCTGATTACCACTCTGGAGTAACTGTCAACTTGTTGATCACTTTAATTATTAATAAGATCTAAATGTCTGCCAACCTCTTGTGCTAGTAGTTTCCATTTTATCATTAATACACTTTCTTATTAATAAGAAGACCTTCACTGCTATGTGACAATTTATTTGTAGGCAAAGTGCACAGTTCTGATTAAAATGTGATGTTCTTCTTAAATCTTCACCTAAATATCCTAGGAGACAGTCCCCAAGTGGATCTTCTTTGCCTAAAAAAGGAGGTCTTGGAACTACATGTTCAGAAAAGGAAGCAGTGAGCTGCAGACAGATTTCAGAAACTGGAAAGCAAAGTCAGTATTAACAATGGAAGAAGAAAATGGTTTAGCTTTATCCAAAGTCCTTTTTATTTAAAGCAGGTACATTGTAAGAGGAAGAGAGTTTCAGCAGATGTTCCTAGGCTGAGTTTCATAAAGGACTGAATAGCAATAGGGAAGAGGAACATTGATAAATGGCCTGCCTTTTATCACACAAGTATGGCTTCTGTCCATAAAAGCAGTCTAATTTGAATGCAATGAACAGCACATCCTCTTCTTTCCCCAAGTACACAACCTATGCATTTTTTGCTTCTACATTACTTGTACAAATAAAACTTGTAAAGGTGGTATGCATGCTAGTTGGTCTGAACTCTGAAGTCAGAGCACTGACCAATGCAGGAAACTGTCGCAGGGCAGAAGGACTCCCATGCTCATTGTGACAAGCCTTGCCCTTTTGCAGACATACTGCCCTTATGCAGCAATACTGGTGCTATCCCAGCTTCCCATTTTAAAAGCTAACCCAGAAAATGCTTGGCTGAAATTTTAAATCAAAAGTAACAGTGTCAGGATGCCAATATTCTGGTTCTGCTGGATTTCAGGAAGTTTGCTTCCTTAGAAATGTAAGGAATCAAAGTCAAATTTTCACTCTGGCCAGTAATGTTCCAGCCTGTAGTACAGGTTTGTACCATGTTGGTGCAGCCATGTATGTGAGTGCATGCATGTGTGCACGTGTGTAAATGTAAGTAAGCAGCAGCATGCAGTGCAGGAATGGGAACAAATACCCCCAGTTGAAATTCTGGCTCCACAGAACTTGGTGCGAGCTTTGCCCACACTTTTGCTGGAACCAGGCTGTCATCCTGCAGTCTGAAGTCCTTTAGTTCTTTAGACTTAGAATGGGTGAAATGCAGGGCCCTAGGGGCTTCTCCAAGCTGGACAGAGTTAAGAACATTTGGTGTGAAATGTCTCTTTTTGTTATATCGATGTAGGAAGAGAGAAATCTCCAAAGCTGTGAAGGTCGATTTGGCCAAATGCTCAGAAGGTCTATGCCTAATTCTATTTCTCCTCTCTGGCCCTCTTCAGTTGTCATCAGGTTCCAGATCTCCTGAGCACAAACTCTTTTATACTTTTTTTCTAGTAATTTCAATTCTGATCAGGTTTGAAATAAGAACCATTTTTTTTCCCTCCCAGGTAACTTAGAGGTTTTGTGCACATCAAGTAAATGGATAATAAACATTCTTCAAGAAGAACAGCATGTGAAAAGGATTCACATAGATTCTTTGCTGAAGAATCAGGCTTCTCCTTTTTTTCCCAGCCATACACATCTGTCCTGAATTTCCATCGCTGGATTAAAGGCATTAAAAAATCCAAACAGTGTGATTACTTATTATTTTCCACCTGTTGATAAATCTTGGCATTTAAAATGTCCCTATTTTATTTTTGAGAAAGAAAAATTCCGTCTCAAAATCTGTCTTTCTCAGGAAACCCTCTATGTGGTGTTTATCATGCAATACCTATCATGTTTCTCAACAAACCTCGGGAATCAAGCCAGCAGATTAGCTCCAGGAGAACTGACAAATCTCAAAGGTATCTTTACAGCTATATTGCAGGTCAGAAGCTCACTGCAAATGGGACCCATTTTGTTGCTCAGAAATTGCTGAATTGCAGGAAATATCTGCATTAATATCCTAAACAAATACATTCTTTCTATTATTCTTGATCATATCTTACTTGTATTGCCCTTTTCAAATATAGATAATTTAGCATTAAACTGAAATGTTTTCATAAATCAGACCCTAGGGTACTATAGGGTTGGTTTTGGTTTGCCTGGCTTTTTTTTTTTTTTTCCCCCAGGTAGTCAGGGCTTTAAGCTACCTTTTTTCCTCTGATTTCACCATTTTTTTCTGAATCCATCAGAATTGCTACCTGCCCCTTTCAGCCAGATTAGGGTTTAGGGAAAAAATACTTTTCAAACAGTTTTTACCATGATTTAAGATATTTATAACACTTGATAGTTAGTTTTGGTTTGTTTGCTTTTTTTTTTTTTTTTTTTTTTTTTTTTTTTTGCAATTATGTAGCCTGGGGACTAGCACATGATGCTGGATGAAAAATCTTTGTGCAAAAATAAGCCAAATTTCAATTTCTTTTTTGAAAGCTTACCAGAAGCAATGATAGATGATGCACAGTTTTGGTGTCATGTACCTTCCTCTTCTTCATGAATATGCTCCTTTTTTTCTTCAGAAAACTCTAACAAAGTGTGTTCCATCTTATCATAGGTGTTTTTTAGAAGCCTTATGACACTGTTGAGGCAGGATGGGAATGAAGAGACTCTGACTCAGAAGGTTGTGAGAGTAAAACTCCGGTTTATTCAAATGCAGTGCTCTTTTATACAGAGCTTCGTGAGGACCAATTCCATTGGTCCTGAAGTGAAAACACCCACACCATTGGTACAGAGTGCTTGATGCACAGTGATAGAACTTAACTATACACAATGTGAACAAATAAGAGATAAACCTCTTATTTGCATTCTTTCCCAACAGATTCCCAGGCTCCTGCCTGGTTAGAATCTTTCAGTTTCTCTCTTTGACTGAATCTGAGACTGACAGCCTTACATCATTAAAATGCACTGATAGGAGATGTGAAAAGGAATGTAATTTCTGTCCTGTTACCCAGATTGTCAGCAGTTAAACTAAAATACACTTAAAGGCCATCTGGCCCATGGAAGACAGTTTTCATACAAATAGGTTTATGCCAAAAGGTTTATGAATACAAAGATAAGTAAGAAGACTGTTGAGACTGAAGGAGAAGACTCTTGGCAAAATGCCAACTATTGGGGGCTTTAATGTGACAGAAGAAGTGTGTTTCCTCATATCCCCTTTGGGAAGACAAGTAAATTGCAGTCCTGATTCCATGGCTGGAGAGGAGAGATTTGGGAACGGGCAACTTCCTGGTCAGGCAGGACCTTGAATGGGATGATGGGAAAGAGTGCACAGAGTGTCCCAGGTGACTCAAACAGTGGAAGAGTGGAATCACAGTGAAACCCTGAGGGCAGCATTGCTGAGACTGCTTACCCTACATCCAGAAGTGAGAGACAAGAACTGGCCTTTTGGCTCTTGTGCAGCTGCCTCCAAAATTGCTTTGGCAAATCTCTGTTGCAGGTCTGCTGGATTCATTACTCCTCAGCCTTCCACCCTCACAGCTTTTCCCAAGAGGTCCTCTTGGGCTCCCAGCAGGAATTTTTTACAAATTTAGTAACATCACCTTTTGTGGTAACTCTGAAAAAAGGGTAAATGTTAGATACTTAACCTGGACCATGCTACTACATCCCCCAAAGAGAAGGTAACAATTTCCTTAGCCACTTGGTGGAAGAATTTATCATGTCTTGTTTAAGTGGTAAGTTTGGAATAGTTTTTGGTGTCCTGGTTGAATGATTTTCCAGACAGTAAGATTTTTCACTTGCCTTAGGAATTAATCTTTGAAGATGGGTCTGGAATATGAGGTTTTGCAGACTTAATGGTAGTAGAAAAAGCTCCGAAGAATGTAATAAAGTGAATGAACAACAAAAGTAAATGGCAGTCAAAAAAGTGATATAAATCTTCAAAGAGAAAAGATGTCTCAGCAGAGAACCAAATTTAATGGAAGAAAGAATTTTATCAGGAATTTAAACAGAATCTGCAGGAAGGAAGTTTGAAGTCAACTAATCAATAAACGTTTAGAAAGCTGCCATTTCCCCAAGTCTCCTAACACTCACAAAGTCCTAATCTCAGCTTCTTAAGCTGTATAGCAGAGCTGAGGTTGCAGGACAAAATAGTATATCTGGCCTGGTGCTGGCAGACTGAAATGAAATTCCCTATATTTTCTTCATCCCTAGGATTTACAAGTAGGTTAAGCTGATTTACCAGGGCTGAACTTCTGACAGGATAGCCCTGGAGGCTATAAAACAAAAAAGGTTTGCATTGTTATTCAGAAAACTGCATTTAATAATTAAGAATGCAGATGATTTCAGCTAGAGATATATTTTAAGTAACTTTCCTGCTTTTGGTTTTAGACTAATAGATAAAAGCATAGCACAAAACTGTAATAAATATAACTCTGCATTACACGAAGCACTACTAATAAGTTGCTTCTAGTGACAATGTTATTGCTCCTTATATGTGAGAACATACTGCAGGTGTCACCAGTAATTTCTTAGAGCAATGTTCAGAGTATTTACTGATAAGCCTGACAGGATTGTTTTGGATGGGAAAATTCAGAAATAGTCTCTCTTCTGAATTTTATATAACTGATAATAAAGAGGTTAAAAGAAATTCTCCACCACTGCAGAAGCATTTACAGCGAGGCGCAGTTTTACCAGCACAAGAGTAAGTAAAATCCATTTTAGACTAGGCTAACGTACAGCACACTCTATGTAAGTATTCCTGCTTTGGAAACTTTTGCAGTATGATTGTGCTCCTGTTATACAACTCAAAACATAAATTGACAGCTTTAGGAGGAGCTTTTCATTAATTGGCATAATGGTTCAATGTATTATGGAAATAGATTAATTTATATTCAAGGGCTTTGGAAGGACTTTAATGTAAAAAGGTGCTCAGATGCAAATTTTCAGCATATCTAAATTCACTTGACATATTTTTCTCTTAAAATGAATTATCAAACATTAGGATAATATTATGGGGAAAAATGCAGGTTTTAACCAGAAACAGTCATCTTATCATGGAGTAGTATTCACATATGTCCTATTACAGTGAAAATATAAGGTATTTTCTACATTTATTTTCCATATATCCAAGAATATATGTGTGTTTTGCTGTATATTCATTTTTTAAAACTTCAGTTCTGCAGCAGGACAGTAACAAATAGCTCCAGACCCAAGTATGAGAGCAGCCTGTTAACAGCCAACTTCTGAAAGTGATGTAAAATCCAAGTGCAGAGGTAGACCATCCTGAGAGCTGCTACATCTTATGAGGATGTGGGGCAGAATATGGCATCCAAAGCAGAAGTCATAAAAGATTACTTTGCTGGAAGCTGAGTGGGTGCTCATTAACATGCTCTCTCAAGTGTATTTATTATTTCCATTGTGTGATGCCCAGAAGAGGATGGTGATCAGCTACAAAGTCCCAAAGATCCAGTCACAAAGATCAAAAGATCCAGACTGTTTTCAGATGTAAAAAAATTGGTGGAAGGTTGATTCCCTGTTTTACCCTTATGCTTCACTGCCATCAGGAAGCAGTGGAACCCAGGGGTCCCCCCTCTCAGTCTCCATCAATACAAAGCCATGCTTTCATCCACTCAGAAATCTTAGGAGATGATAACCACTGTTCTCTTGGATCTTTCAAGTCAGATACCACAGAAAACATCTAAACAAACAAGTCTACCTCTGGAGAAGTCTAGGGCCTCAATTTCTGTCACTAGGAAGTCTTCAAGAAATATTGGCATGTGTCTAGTGAAAATATGTCCTTTCCATAAGAACAAACTTCTGGTCAACCAACCCACTAAAACCATCATAGGATACAAAACAATTTAATGATAGACCATAGGACTTATCCCACCACCAACTATCATCCACTCATTCATCGTGGCCTTGAATGCACAGTCTGGATTATCCAAAAGTCTCTTGGAGATTTCTGAGGATTTACTAATTGTTGATGCTTGCATACATTTACAGAAGACTGCAGTGAATCTGTGAAGCTAATTAAAGGCAAATGGGTGTTTATTTAAAGAAGTGAAAAATGTAAATGTGAAGTTGGAGGTCTGCTTCAGTCAAATGAGCATAGAGAAGAAGGGAGAGAAACATAATAAGGCTCTGGAAATCCCACCACAGAAAAGCTGATTTACAGCCAGGAGAGGAGAAATTAATGAATTCTGAATTCTTCTGTCCTGAATGCTCAAATATTTTCAATGTGGGTCTAAAATAAATCTTTAAATGAAACTTTAATATACCACTGAGTAGTTCAAGGAAGTAAGTTCCTGTGAATATAATAGACTACAGCTAGGATCCAAAGTGTCAAATTCAATCCAAGAGTCTGTGCTGCCACCCCCACAGCTCAAAGCAAAGTAATGTCCCTCAGGCACTAGCTGTGTCTTGATCATACCCTACCAATATAGTACCAGCTACTGAAAGCCAACACATAGGTGGCCAAGGAAGCAGATATGGGTATAATTTTGAAGGGATGCCTTTTTGACAGATCAATAGCCTATCTAGCAATATCCAAAACACCATTTTCTGAGTATCTCATAATGACTCAGTTTCCTGGGAAGTTATATAGACCCTGTTTACCCCAGCAGCACAGATGTGTATAGAGCCAGAAAGTTCTCACTCACCTGCCGTGTTTATTCTTGCTCTATTTGTGCTGCTGAGGCTAAATTACAGGCACACATGTCACAAATCCTCTGGGATTCACAAACTGCAAAATTTAAACACTGTATGTTCAATGTGCCTCTGCTGAGGAGGCAGTCTTTCTGATCTCTTTTGCACACACAGCAGCAGAATTGGAAGGATGTGAGGAAAGGAAAGCCTTTTTCTCCCAAAATTGGGTTGGTTGACTGAATTCCATGGTCTTCTGCACAGGTCTGTCCTACCATCCTTTTCCTGTAATGATTAATCCCTGATCCCTCTCTAGTCAGCTGCCTTGAGGCTCCCTGCAAGCTCCACCATCGCTTGCTTATGCAAGATGTAAGCTTTACACACTCTCCACAGTTTCCCAGGGGATGGTTCTAACCCCAAGTGGTTTATAGCTGAATGTGTGTTTGCAAATTGATAATTTTGCGTCATGCTGCTTAGCCCTGAGCAGTGCTGTTTGAGGACTTAATTCTCCCATGGGCACCTGAGCAGAAACTACAAAGACTGGAAGTAGAGCAGAGTGCTGGTGCTGGCAGCCTCAGAGGTAGCTGCTGGCAGCCCAGAAGTAGCAGAGAGGACTCTGGGTCCTGGGACATGATGGACAAGCTGCTGCAAACAGCTGAGACATTAATTTCTTCCCATTCACTGCCTAATGAAAGGCAGAGTCTGACCTCTGGGACTGGAGTCTCTCCCGAGGATACAGAGAGCCATACTGCACTCTCAGAGCTTTACTCTCAGTGGAGTAGCCCAGCAGAGCCAAGTGTGCCATGCAGAACATTCAGCCTCAGCAGGAAAGCACATCTATAGGCATTGCCCTGCACTGACAACAGAGTATGCACCAGCTTTGCTGTCAGGAAACCTCCCAAAACTTTAAAGTGGGGACACAGGCAACTCTTCCCTGCCAGCTGTAGAGCTGCTCTCCCACAGTAGCCATCGTGCTTCAGGGCTGCAGTGTTTTCCCCTCCAGAGAAGAAAACAAGAGCAGGGAAAGGGTTAGTCTAAACAGGAGAGCAACTAGGAACGAGTGAAAGATGAAGGATACTAGGAAGCAAGATGTAGTTCAGCCTTAGGAAGTCACATGCTGGAGCTGGCTGGGAAGAAGAGCAATGAATAGCTCATGTGTAAATAATAGCTGGGTAGTTATTGTGCTAAAGGACTTGGAAATTCTCACTGATGAGAGGAAGTCTGATGTAGCTGTCATTGTAGAGCATTAACAGGGTGATTCATGTGAATGGATTTTTTGAAATCAGTGCATAGTTCTTGTAGAAAGGACTGAGCGGGAGGGATGACACCCTGCACTACCCCCTTTACAATGATCAGCAACATGAGGAGTGTGAAAACATGCAAATGATAAATTCAAGAAAGGAGCTGAGGGAGTGAGGAGTAATGAAGTGATGAGATCTGCTACAAAACACTAAATCAAACCAGAAAGTAGGATGAATTATTCCTAAAGCATCTGTCTGCACTGAAAGATAAAAATTGCATTATTTTAGAGAACTTAAGTTTGGAGGATCTCATGCAACTGGTAGTAAAACATTGCAAGTTTTAGAGAATGAATTTTTTTTCTTTCAATGGAAGGAGATTGCATGTGACAGCAATCTCCTTTTGGATACTCATTCTAACATTAATACTAGGACTACAAGTTGTTGATCACCTAAGGCTTATGTGATCTGGTTACACTTGTTATGGACAAAAGACAGTTTTAGTAATATTTATATTTGGAGCATCACAAAAATTAGCTTCTCATTCTTAATGGATATTACAGAGAATTCGACCAGAGGGTGGATAAAATGCAGAAAAAAAAAAAAGCCTGAAAATCAGAAGCTGTTTAAGAAGTTTGCTAGATGGGCAAGAAGCCATGGCCTAGAGTCAAGAACAGGGACAACTTTGGCAGAAAGCTCAGGGCAGTTGAGAGAAGAACCCCGTGACAACAGATTTCTTAAAGCACAAAGGGCTATAAAGGGACAGCGAACTGTTGCACAGAGACAACCACAGCATATGGCTTCTAGCACAGCACATGGATGTCCTTGGATATTGGCAATGTCTCTACAGCTCGTCAGGCCTTTCAGAGGGAGCTGCTGCAGAAGCCCATCCTCTAGGAGGATGACTCTGGCTGAAAGACAAGGATAACCCATGCAGCAGCAGTATTAGGCTGGCTTCAAAAAGTTAGCAGTTGCTTTCAGCCTAACATAAACATTTTGACACTGGGAAAAACAAGTACTTTTGGCGTCCCTTGAGAAACTACACTTTACTCTTTGTGAATGGAGATTCCGTGTTTTAAACAAAGGAAATTTTATCTGGATGAAAGGAACTTAAATTTAGGAAAAAAAAAATCTAACCCAACAGCAGTGGCAAATCAGGGAGCCCTCATGGTTCAGCTGTACAAATAACATGTGAAACATCTGATTACAGACTAACCTCCAGTAGTCTTTCACTCTTCTCATGTGCCTGACTGGTCAAGAAACGACTGCTCTTTCCTAGGATGCTTTTCTCCCACCCTTTGGTTTGTTGAAACCCCACTCGGGGTCTAGCATCATTGGCTGACACCGTCCAGCATGTGAACTCAGGCAGGCTCTCCTCCAGCCCTGAGGAGAAAGGATGTCGTGCTTCCGTGACACGGCTCCTATGCCATTTGTCCCTGCGGGACGGTTTTCCAGGTGACTGTGACTCTAGAAGCTTCCTTCCGCCAGCCTGGCCCAGTCCCGCTCGGCACGAATCCACCGGCACGACCCGGCACCGGCGGTCGGGCGAGGCCGCGCGGCCCGAGGCGCGCCCGAGCCCCGCGGGGCCGTGAGGGCACCAGGGGGCGCTGCCGCCCAGAGCCCCGGCGGGCCGCGGGGACGGCCGCGCGCAGACACGCGGGCCGGTGGCGCACTGCGGCACCCGCGCGCCGGCCCTCAGCGCGCCGCGCCGCATCCACGGCCCGCACCGCATCCACTGCCGCACCGCACCGCATCCACGGCCCGCACCGCCACGGCCCCCATCGCACCGCACTGCCCGCATTCCACTGCATCCATTGCCCGTACCGCACCGCACCGCCCGCACCGCACCGCATCGCATCCACGGCCCGCACCGCATCCACGGTCCGCACCGCATCCACGGCCCGCACCGCACCACCCGCACCGCCACGGCCCTCACCGCGCCGCACCGCCCGCACCGCACCGCATCCATTGCCCGCACCGCGCCGCACCGCCCGCACCGCACCGCATCCACTGCCCGCACCGCGCCGCACCGCCCGCACCGCACCGCATCCATTGCCCGCACCGCATCCACGGCCCGCACCGCATCCACGGTCCGCACCGCATCCACTGCCGCACCGCACCGCATCCACGGCCCGCACCGCCACGGCCCCCATCGCACCGCACTGCCCGCATTCCACTGCATCCATTGCCCGTACCGCACCGCACCGCCCGCACCGCACCGCATCCACGGCCCGCACCGCATCCACGGCCCGCACCGCATCCACTGCCGCACCGCACCGCATCCACGGCCCGCACCGCCACTGCCCGCACCGCCTGGCCCGCCCCGCGCGGCCGGCCCGGCAACAGAGCCGCAGGTGCCCCAGCGCGCTGAGTCCGATCCGACTCTGTCACTTGAGCTGTGCTAAAGCGCCACAAACACGCGTGTTCGCGGTGCATCCCGAACAGAGGCAGAATTCCCTCACCCTCCCAACGTAGCGTTGGAGAAGGGGTTCAAGATACAGGGACTCCTCACATCCTACTCTCTGCCTCTGGGGTGAAAACTGCGGGGCACTGATTTGTTTAAGCCTCTGTATGCTCAGGAATAATTATCTTAAAAGTATTCTCTCCTTGGAGAGGAGATTGATCCCCTATGGGGATTTTTTAGAGATTTATTAAATCCGGAGTTTAGAAACATTACAACTTATGAATGTGTACAATGATGTGAATAAGTTTGGACTTCTTTTTGGAGGTGAAAAATTCATCATATTCCATTAGAATTTGTTTCAGATGAGCTTGCTCACTTTTTAAAATTTTTCCTTGTTTGAATACACTATGATACATGTTAGCTGTCAAGAGTGATAGGTGAAAACCTAGTGACGTTTTGAATGATTGCAAGAGAATTCTCATCAAAAGTAATTTTGGGATTAAAAAGCATTAGAACTGTCATTAGAATACTCTTTCTATAAGAATGTCATCTAATCAGGCAACAGAAAACTATCATCTGATATGCACTATCAATCAATATTAACCAATACAGCTCAACAAAGAATGTTGAGTGCTGCCATAAATTTCTCTGAACAAACTATAAATCAAGAATATATGCTTGGATTATATGACAAATAGATTCTAGCAGCGAATTGCATCGACGTGGAAAACATTTTACACGGTTTGCCAACAATTCACAAAACAAGAGCTAAATTCATGTGGTCATTGTGAAAAAACCCAACTCTAATTTTTTTTAACTAGTTTTGCAAGTGCAATGATGTTTTCTGGAACATAGTATCCATGGTTGTAGACAAGTAATTTTGATTTGATGAGATTCAAGCTAAAAGCCCTTTATTCTTTTAAAAATGATTGCTGTGTGTGTGATGATGTTGCAGATCTCAGGTAACTGCCTTGTTGAATGTAATTAATGACAATATATACTGATGTAGGTCTAGAAATAATCACCTCATATGGACAGGAAGAATGGAACATAAAAAATATTATGCAGCATTCATAAAATGGACATAACATTGACAGGCTTTCAGAACCCTGTAAGAAATTTGTCTGGTGCCAAAAGGTGTGCTTGGGGATCACAGCCTTGTTCCCAGAGTCGCCTTGCTGCATTCCCAACATCTGTGCTAGACTCCCTATCCAGCACATGGAAAGATGTGCCTGCCTCAAGGTGGAGACCAAGGACACTCTGTCTCTCTTCCCTACTGTGAGAAGATGAAGATAGGCAACAGCTAACACTGCCAAATAGTGCACATGTCTACAGAATGTTTGTCCCTTGGAAGCCTTCAAGAAGGCTGCATGCATTCTGGAAGGCTCTTCCTTTCTGGAGATAGGCTAACGCGAAAAGCTTTTCTTTGGTACTGACTACTAAATACATCATAGATAACTGGGATCTCAGACTGCGTATTTTCTGCTTTCAAAGAAGAGCTGAATTATATGAAGAGAGCATCAAGTTCCACTTTTCCTTCTCCCATTTCCAAAAAGTATTCGATTATTCTCTACAGAGCACAACTTGTCCAGGGCAGAGTTAGTCCAAACCCAGCTTGGGAGACAGTCCAAACTGCCAGTTAGGGCATCCCTGAGCCTGTCAGACAGTGCAAGGGGTTCATCCCTTCTGGTACAGGTGAGTAATAGCAACAACTCAGTTGAATTCCAGGTAGAAAATTTCCAGGTAGAAAATCCCTGGGGTACCTCCACTGCAGCAAGCACTGCAGAAGAGCACAGCCCCTAGTCTGGGACTCCTGACTGTGCTCCTGTCAGACAGCATTGAGGCACTCACTGAGGCTGGGAGAGAGACACATTGCATGAGTCAGAATCAGATACTGGACCAGAAAAAGGTGATGTTTGAAGTGTAAAATATACACACCCTGCAGGTGCTTTGGAGTAAAAGGAACAGGGCTTACAAATACCTGCATTTTGGAAGCAGAATTTCAGCACTAGTGTGGACTTAGCCCTCTGCTTTCTAGAAAATAAAAGTATTTCTTTGTTGAAATGTAGGGGTAACTTAGGAAAGGTGACCTTGATCTTACAACTAAAAACAAAGGGAAGAGGAGAGGGTTTGATGGTTAGGAATTCCATTTATACCTAGGTCAATCCCCCACAGATTTTCCATAGATATTTCCAGACCTCAGGTGAGATGAGGAAGGCACATAGAGAACAGCCCAAACTCTCCTTATAGCCACTGAGTAGGTGAAAATATTTATCAGAGAGAGAAAATCTGAGTATGTAATGTTCCTTGTGGAGTCAAGGTGTCCTAGTTTTACTCCCACAAAAAAAGTCTACGTATCAATCAGAGATGACATGTCCTCCCCCACCTTACTTTGGCTGTGCTAAATTGCTTCAGGGTATATTGGTGCTGTTGTAGCTCTGCTGCAGGTACAGGTGCTTGCCATTAATAAATACACTAATAGATACATGGGGCTCTAAGGTCTTCCTAGCTAAATGAAACAAACTTTTCACAGAGGGAAAAAAAACCTAATTGGAAGGTTTTTATCTCCGTAGCACTAGAATGGAGCCTATTTAAGATTTTTTTCAAAAACAGAACAAATATTTTAAAAGTGGGTTTGAGATGCCATGTTGAATGTTTTTTCTGCACAAGTACTCTAATGGACATACAAACAGTGATAGGTCAGACCCTGAATATTTTATACAACAGAAATTTGTATTGCAATTCATGGAAATTTTGGCCTGAGCAGTCTGAGAGAAAAAAAAATGTTGAAGGTAGTGCAGGTAGCTTGGGGTGCATCTGCAGTTTGAGTTGCAGATTGAGCTCTGGGTGGCTGGAGCCCCAGGCAAGGGGCTATTAACTGGTGCCAACCCTTTGCACAACAAAGGTCACAAGGGATTTGTGGCCCAGCTGGAGAACCAAACACTCAGACATGGCAGGAGCTAAGGACTCAGCTGGAATCCAGATTCACTCACACTGACTGTAAGGGTATAAAAACCAGGGAATTCCCATGTTCAGGGTCCCTCCTCAGAGGCACCAGCTCGAGCTCATTACTGCTGTTGTTGCACCTTGACTAAATTATTTTAAGGATTGGGATGTCTGAGATACTGGGAAACCTGGGGTCGAACTGGTCTAACTGAGTGTGGTGAATACAGGGAGTCAAGCAAGGCACCTGTCAAGTACTGTGAAGTGATCTCAGGCTTAGCTCGGGAGATGTGGGTGAGACTGCTGGAATCAGGGAAGTTTCCGTAACAAAAATACAAAAGAAATTTTTGTTTATGCTGATAAAGAAATAGGCTCTGTCTTTCTCTGGTTCCGGGCCCCTCGTATCAGGGTATCTGTTCCTCTGTGTATTCCTCATATCCTGGCTGGAGGCAGCAGGCAGGGCAGCTTGCTCATCCAAGCTCTGCACAGGATCTGGGAAGAGAAGGGAATTCACTCCAGATTTTTGCAACTTAGGGGCTATCCCTGCTGGTCTGGCATGGGAAATCCTCTTCACTGCTCCCAGGACTGCCCCAAGGTCTCTCTGCTTGAAGAAAAAGATAAAGAGGGAACTGATCTGAGATTATTTGAATTACAATATAACCCGTGGTTATTCCACATACCTGAGTTAGGACTTCAGTACTCTCACAGGTAGAGAGTGAGGTGAATTCTTACCCTACAGACTTCAGAGAATTTGAATATATAGAAAATTACGTAAATTATTTAAAATATAAAATATAGCAGACAAAGTACAGCAGATAAAACTGAAACCATAGCTATCTGGCTGAGTCAGTCTTTTTTTCTGTACACACACATGGCAAATGCAGAGAAGATATTTGCTTTTAAGACAACATAGGAAAACTCAGTCACTAGACACTACAAAGATATAATAACAGTTTCAATTCTGAAGCAAAATTCTACAAATTTTAAGAGCTTTTAGAAGAAAAAAAAAAAAGTGAAAAGCCTAACAGTGAGCACCTGAGATGAGGGCTTCAACAGTGGTGACATTTTATATTTGCAACTGTAAACAACATTGACAAGTGCCAAATGTGTGCTGGTGTGCACATCTGTTTCTCCTTGGTTTGCTCCATATCTACTAAGAGAAGGAGAAGTGAAGTTTTCAAGAGCTCACAGTCTACCACAATATTTGAATGAACCCAGACAGTGCTGATTGTTTTAGGCATGTCAGCTTTCCATGTGGCAGTCATCACTGCAGTCAGTCATTTATGGCTCTTCTGTTATTGGATACCATGATGGAGATGGGAAAGTCTCCTGCATGACTGCTGTTAGATTTGCATTAGACTTGTTAAACATACAAGTCCCCTGTGTGATTATTCAGATAAGCTATCAGGTGATCCTGATTTAAGCATCTCAATACAGAGCAGAGCATCCAGGCTATTGCTGATATTTGGATTTGCAGCTGCTTGTGATGGGCTTGCTCATTATTGCCTGTGCAGTGCCATTAGTGGGTAGAGTGTACTACTGACACAAAGGCACACTTGCCTTGAGGAGTCTGCAGTCAAAAGCAGACACCAGGATAGTGAAGGCTACAAATACTCAAAAAGTGCAGGAATGAGAGAATGAGGGCTATAACAACTGAAAGATTATGAGATATGCTTGTTATGTTCACCTTTTGCTAGTGCCTTGCTTTTTCAGTCTGTGCTGACACCTAACCTGAACGATCTTGCAAAAGAATCATGTTCTGAATTCATATAGCTTCTTGTGATAAGCTGTTGATGTGTTTCTGGTATTTTTAAGACACAGAGGAGACATGTCAGGGAAACAGAAGCTCGATTGCACTGCAGATAGAATATTCTAATCAGTGAGCAGCTTATCAGCACACTTACCCGCAGCAAATGCTTCACAAATCCCGGAGAATGCCAGCTGAAAATCCCCATCATTACTGACATAACTTTCTCGATAAGCCTCCCCAACAATATGAGCTATTGTTTATACTGAGAAGCACTGCTGAGGTTCAGTGGAAAGGTGTGCAGAGCTTTTTCCCCCAAAACAAATGAAGTGCTGGATTAATGGGTGAGAAACAGACCTGCTGCCATTCACTGCTCTTATTCTATTCAATGGTCACAGCAAATGACACCCTTTCATTTTCCCTTCTTGCACTTCATAGTACAAAATAAAAACTTAAGCCTAAACCAGCTATTTTTATTTTTGATTAAATCTGTTTCCCCGCTCCAGATGGCATGTGCAGGAGCACAACATCAACCCGAAACAAAATGAGCAACCAGAAGCAAGCGTGCCATTAGCTCAGCTCAAGGTCTGATGTGTTTATTTTCAGTGAATCTGTGAAGCAGGCTGACAAGCAGAATCTTTTGCTTCACGTACCACTTACAGAACTCCAGTAGAGCAGGCACCATATGAAACAGTCAGTGAAAAAAGCTTCAGCAAGGCATGGCTTTTTTTTTCTTTTCTTTTTAGGCATAGATACAGTTAATCAAAACCTCTATCTATGAAAGAGACTCATCAGAGACAATATTAAGATAATTACATCGTAACTATAAATTGTCATAATAGAGGCTTTATGACACAGTTTAGTTGAATTTGATACTATTGACCTCAGAGTGGTTTATCAAGGCAGGAGAAATAAATGAAGAGATACGAGTACTCAGAGAGTGAGCAAATGGTGAGCTGTGTTTTCTAGCTTCTTTGAGGTATGGTGGGATATTTATATTTACAGTCACCAAAATGAAAAGTTCAGATTTTTAAGCTACTGATATTATATGGCTTTGTCTATGGCAGTGAACCAGGCCAGGGTATGGGTCTGCATATTAGTCTGGGATTATCCATACTGGAATTTACATTACAAGGTCCTTGACATGGTTTTGACCTGTGTCAGTTATCATCCCTTCTAGGTTTCAGACAAAGCCTGAGGGCTAGCATAGGCTAAGGATTTGCCTGACTGCAGGTCAGATGTGACCCCCCATTCAGCAAAGAAATGTAGCCATACAAATGAGAGCAGTGTTGTGCCAGTGGATGTCAGGGCTGGAGAATGATCCCTATTTACTAATATGGATGCACCTTGTATTATCAGATTGAGAAGGAGCACTGTCTGTCTTGTGTGCCAAAACCAATGTTCCAGTAAATATAATTGATAACTCAACTTCCTGGCTGTGTTAGAGCACTCTACTCTAGTAAAAGCCTCTCAGCAGCCATGGCTAATTATGAAATACTGCTTTCCTTTGGGCTAGTTCCTTAACTGGATGTGCAGAAGGATGTGAGAAGGATGTACACTTGTCAGATATGAGCCGGCTTGTACCCAGAGGTGATGCAGGTATGCCATGGTGTTGCAGCTCTTGGGAAGAGCCTTAGCTTGTAAACATTGACATCATCCCTGTGTGGAAGTTTTGGTGTGGGTTTCTGCTGGTGGAAATGACTGTATGGTGCAGCTGCCATCAGCACATCCTCTCCCAGGATTTATGTGTCAGCGTAACACATAAAGGGAGGTGACTTTTCTTAGGTATTTGCACACTGAAGAGCACAAGGGTGAGAGGGAGCTGTTCAAAGACTTCAGCTGCTATTATAGTACAAGTATTAGATAACAGGAATCACTAACAATGAAAATTAAATGAGCATCATCAACGTGAAAGTCTAACTCACCTTGAGAAACAATGCCTCAAACACAGGCAAAAATGAAATATCCTTTGCTGCCTACAACTTCATTAAGGTGACATTTTCCACACTATGTACTTTGCAAACACAACTCAAACCCTTCCTGAGTTCTCTGCTGCTTTCAAAATGTGACACCTCCTGGGACCTGGAATCTGCTGACACAGATGTTATAAAAGACTTTTTGTAGGATTGACGGCAAATAAAATATTCTGCTGCTTATTGCAAGCTTTTTGACGGCATAATTATGGGTATCCTTGCTCCAGGCTTTCTGACTGATTCCCACCTGACAGACAGCCTCATAGATTTTATGTATTCAACAAATGCATTGGCACTCTCCCTCATATTTCAGCATAAATCCAGGAATGGAACAGTCATCAGGTGACTGGCTATTTTGAATCTGTTGTACAGTTTTCACATTCCTTTCTTTACTGTGTTGTTACAGTAAGTCTTGCTTTTGCCTCACAGCTTTCTGAAACAAAACTAAAGGGCTGTGTCATAAACATCAGAAACAAAAGATGAGAAGCATTGTTTAGCCAGGGTCCTGTATGTGTATGTTCCTTTGAGCAATTCTACATTATTTTAGTAAAAGTAGCTTAAAAGGGAGTGGAGAGAAACTAGAAAACCAGAGCCTTCTCTTCATAGGTGTTGAGCTTCTTAAACTTCCATTAGCTTTCTAAAGGTCTCCATTTCTTTTACGTTCAAAATGCTTTGCGAACAAAAAGCACTTAAGAGAAACATGCTGCTTTGTAAATGGTAGAGGCCAATGACAGACAATTATAGTTTCTGGAAGGACAATGAAAGCTTTTCTGTAACAAGACAAGACCACCCCTGAAAGCAACCAGGACAATAATTTTTTTCTGTGCTTATTTTAGCAGAATGCTCCAGAGCAGACTTATTAAAAAGTCTCCACAAAATCTTGTTTCCAAGAAGGAATGGTATAATTTCTGATCATGCACGCCATCTTTAGCTTTTACTTGAAGAACACTAAGCTACTTTTGTAACTTTAATTGTGCAGTAAAGTATTCTTAGCTTCCTCATGTGGTACAAATACTAGCAGTCAGCTTCCTACTGTACAAATCTCTTATCACATCTTCAGCTTTTCTTATCTTTCTGAAATGATTGAATCTTGATATCACTCTCATTTGTCATAACCTCTAGCCTAGATTACAAAAATCCCTCTCTTTTCAAAATAAGCTTTATACCTTGTCATCATCACTTCTCACAGGATCCTGTCAGCACAGCAAATTTCAGTGCTAACATGCAAAGTGCAACTCTTCACTTTCCGTGACCTTGTGCCAGAGGTTAAGATCCAAGGAGGTTGTACCAGTGTCACACAGGTGAGTTCAGCTCCTTCTATTTTTGATCCCAAAGGCCTCCTTGCTATTTCTCTGAAGTGTGTATCCTCAGACATCCTTCTTGCTCCCACACACCATGGAGCCCCAGGGAGTGATCCCTTACCATGGCTGCTGTTTAAAGTCAGCAGCTGAGAATACAATGAGGAGTAGAGGCTTTTCTTCTTCTGATCTTGTGCCCAGTACAACTCATACCTTTAGATTTGTAGTTACTTCCTCCTGGGTAATGTGGAAGCCTGATAATGGAGTTTGTGGTCCCAAGCCCTTCTAGTAGAAGGTTTCAAAAATAGTGCCACTACCCCAATATTACTTTTAATGTGATTGGTGTACAAAAGACAAAATATTGTAATTTTGCATCCTAGGCCTGCAGAGGGCAGGGCTAGATGCCTTTAAATCACACCAAAATTTCTAATGTTGTGTTTAGGAAGTGGAAACATCCAACTTTAATTTTGACCCTTCAGAAACCAATAGATAAGTGAAAGAACTGTCCAAGTATATGGCCTGGAGGTGACAAGTAACATAGAATTCACAGTTTTAAGTTTATTTCTTTGCACTGTACTGTGAGGTGTTGGATAATGTAGCTGTCAACTCTCTTCCCATAAGGAACGTTATTTAGGAGAGGTGTTGTCCAAGCATGGGCAGAAAGCCCTGAACTCATGTCTCTTGAGGGCTGTGGAAGAGGACTCACCTATATTCGTGCAAACAAGGACTGTAATAATCCCTCACCTTCATCCTGAAAAAACACTTCATTCCATGAAGATGAAAAAGAAGGACCTATTATTTAAGATTTCTTCTGTTAACCTTCATTTTTCATGCTCTAATTTTACTTCACCTTTCTAATTTTTAGATTCTTTTTTTAAGAAAATAAATTCACAGGTACAGTAAAAGGATATCTAAGAGAATTAAAGACTACCATTTGGCATACTGCTACTGTAATTTTAATTTTCTATTTAGGACTTGGGCATTACAGTCCAGAGCTCTCAATATCCAGGGAAGAAACTTGCCTAATCACAATAATCCCTATGCACTGCACTCACTGTTAGACCTTTGCTTTCCCAAGAGCATGTACCTGACTTTGAAAGATTTGAAATGAAACCCATATGTATGCATTTTAAAGAATGCTGCAGTACCCCTCTGGAAATAGCATTGTCATGGAATAAGTAAAAGATGGGGTGAAAGGATAATATCTCTGCTCCAAGGCTCCATTTTTCTTTTGAGAGATACAGTGCATCAAGCATTTTATCCTGTGCAAGTATTTTAGTCTGAGGAAGAATAACTGAGTATTGACTACGGAACATGCTGGACTTTGCAGCGAATGAAGGAAGGACCAGAATAGCAGAATAAAAATTAGTCACGGATAACTAAGGTGCTTTACCAGGCTGTAGTTACCACCAGAGTGGCACTGAGTGGCAGGTCGAATAAGTAGATAAAAAAATAACAATTCTGCCAGTTTTAACTGCCTGCTATAGCACAATGGAGAATGGCCACAAGCTGTTGTTTGAGATGTGATACTGCTTCTTAAGACCAGCAGTGGTGTTTCTTTAGGACATCAAGGGAAATTTATGCAGAAGGGCTACAATACAACACCTGACCAGAAGTGCCACCATAGGGACTGTCAGAAGCAAGCTGCCTTGAAGAGGAGCACCCAGGTGCTGTGGTGAGGAGCCCAAAAACCAGTGACAAGAGTGTCTCCATTGTAGTCCTAAGTCTGGAAATACTTGTCTGCACAGGACCTCTAATTTGATATCTCAGTGCTGCTGGCTAACAGGGCCAGTAGGTATTTGCCATGAATTGTGTGTGTGTGTGGGAGGGGTTTCCTGGGTGCAGAGTGAGAATTAAAAAGTATCTGCATGTACAGCCTACCAGAAATATTGGCTTTTTTGAAACCAATGAGACAAAGAGGTAGCAACGAAAAAAAGGATAAATGCAGTTCCTTTTGGATGGAAGAAGCAATGGCCAGACACACCTGACCTGAGCTCTTTCATCAAAAGAAGAAAGACCCACTGAAGAGAAAAATCATGGATGTCCAACCCTGTTAAGTGAGCTCACAGTAGGAGTATTTTTTAAAATGAAAAGCATGCCCACTGTTCAGAGATACAAGCAGGAGAATGGCAGGGGGAATCTACAAAAGGGGAAAGGTGATGAAGAGAGACAGCAGGAAATCAAGCTCCACTGAGAACAGCCACAAAGTTCCAGTGCAGTCCAGCCTTCAAAATAACAAATAAACTCTCCTAAGATGAATAAACTGCTAAATGCACTGATCACAAAAGAATGAGTTGTACCTACAGGTACCTCACAGACTTTTTAAATGGTAACAGTTAGAAGTCCAGATGTGAATACAAGCCTCCTTTTCTTTCTTTAATTCACATTATACATGCTTTTGTAACAGCAACATATGGAATAAGGAGTTTGGCAACTCAGAAAAATCATTATATTTCAAACAACCTGTATCACCATTAGAGTATTTTCATTTGCTTCTGATGTATTAATCCTTTGAAGGGAGTGTCAAATAAAGGCCAAAATAACTGTAAAACCATACCCTGATATTACATAATAAGTGAAGCCAGAAACCAGTACTCTCTACCTTAATCAGAAGTTGTCTGCTTGAGAAAATATTCTTGATTTGTAGGTGTTGTCACTGACCACTTTCATTACTCAGGCGTAAAAATATTTTCATTATTTTAGCATGGGATATGAGCTTTCTGATAAGAAATCTTGAAATGAGTTGTCTATATTTCACCTCAGAAATATCTGTGGCATTTATATCAGGTATACCAAGATATTTTCAGACAGATAAAGTAAGGAGATCTATTTTTAGATTTTTTTTCAACTTTATTACCCTCACCAATTTTAGAGGTAGCTACTGAACTCTTTTTCAAAATTTGAGAAAGCCTAAACTTGTTAGAGATGTGAGCTTTGACTGGTCAGCATAGTACATGGCTGTGAGGACTCAATTAGGAATTTAAAGGCACTGCTCAAAACAAGAAAGGTGGGCTGATTTCACTAGTATTGGCAGGTCATTGAAAAATTCACCATGGGAAGAACTCATTTAGATAATAAATCCTCACTGGTGTTTACTAGGTAAGGTTTGTTTCCTGTCCAAAAGAAATTTATTTCCTTTTTTTTTTTTTTTTTTTCTTCCCAATAATGAAGGTGGCTTTAGGATTTTACACAAACATATTGGATTATAGGTTTCACTGGAAAACTTTGGATAAACTACCTAGGCAGTAATTTGCACTATTACAGGCACACTAGTCGAACACTAATGTGTCACTTGAGCTTCAAATGCTGGATGTTTCAGTGCTGGAGAGATCATCAGGAGTGCAAGGCAGGGATGTGTTTGTTACAGGTATTTCTGAATTCTTCCTGACCTAAAAGCTTGGCTTGATTAAATAGTAGAAAACTGCATTTAACTTATTGCTTCAAATTAATTTGTGCAAATTGCTTAGTAATCCTAAATCATTACAGTGTTTAGAGTAAGGAGTTTGAATTTTTATTACGGGACATTTTCATTAATGATATTTCATTACTGGTTAGAGAATTCATGCAATTAAAAAAAAATATGCTGAGATAGTATTTTCTTCTGTTCCCATAAGTGTGGCACTTTAGGTTGATGTATGTCTGCAGGTGTCCTCTTCCACAAACACCCTGTGAGCAGCTGCCCCAGGATGTCCATGCAGTGTTTGGGTGGTCACTAATGAGATATTCTGCAGCATTTGACCAGGATTCTGCAGAGTTGACACAAGTGGGGTCAAGTGAGGAATAAATCTCTCCTCTGAAACTTGTGAAACCCAGCAATGCCACCTGGCAGTGACTATGAATAGTGAATGTCTTGCTGATTTTCAATCAGTGGACCTACATATTTGGGGAGTCCTGCACTTAGACTCTTTCAAACTGTTCCCCTTTGTGAGCTGCCTTAGCTACAAGAGCTGGCCATTTCTGATGCAGAATGGCTAATCTGCCACTGCTGCTCTGCAGCAAAACCAAGAGTTGAATGTCTTCTAAGACTGAATTTCCAAGTAGCTAAACCAACCACCCCAATTTTGGTATTTTTAGGAGTGCTGCAAACACTAAACTTTTGAGATGGTTTAAAATTGAACAGGATAAATTATCTCTACAGCTGAAAGTGATTGCCCTGGTGTCTTCAGCATATGGAAAATAAAGATGACCTGAACTTTGGTATTACTGGTATCAGCAACTGTACACCTAAGGATATTCATGATAGTTGCACCAATTTAGTGTGTGATCAAGACTTTGAGATTGCTGTGATAATCAAGTTGGTAAGTATATGTCCAGGCACGTAATATTTCTGGCTTTGGAAGTAGGCTGAGCACGCAAATAAGCACTCTTTTGAATCCCTTACTTTGTTTAAAGCACTGGAGATCACAAGTTGTACTATTCACTTTAATAGGTCAAGTAGAGCTTCCTTCCTTCCTTCCTTCCTTCCTTCCTTCCTTCCTTCCTTCCTTCCTTCCTTCCTTCCTTCCTTCCTTCCTTCCTTCCTTCCTTCCTTCCTTCCTTCCTTCCTTCTTTCCCCCTCCCTCCCTCCCTCCCTCCCTCTCTCTCTCCCTCCCTCTCTCCCTACCCTCCCTCCCTCCCTCCCTCCCTCCCTCTCTCCCTCCCTCCTTCTCTCCCTCCCTCTCTCCCTACCCTCCCTCCCCTCCCACACAAGGTGTAGGCAATATTTTTTCCAGAGTGAGGTGAAAGCCAAATGAGGGAATGAAGTGTGCATTCATACCTGTATTTGTACACAGGACATATATATCTATATATAATGTCCAAAAATACGCAGTGAAAGGATAAGATTGTTTACAAAAGCAAGCCCTTAGAATTTAGGAAATACCAGAACCAACTTTGCCTGTGCATGTTTAATTGAATTCTGTTCGCATTACAATGAGTGCTCCATCATACAGCTACATGCTTTTTGCCCACAGGTGGCTGGGATGGATTAGGATCACTTGCTGGGCAGCTTTTCAATATTCTGTTTTATCTTCATAGTTCAGCACGTGGCCCCATGTCTTGGGTATTACACTCTGTTCAAGCTGTGATCTGGATACATAATTATTAATTCCATCAGCAGCTTTTTGGTGGCAAGCACTGCTATTGTTTTCAGGTGACTCACAAAGAGCACTGAATTCTGTTTTCCCTTTCTAAGATCAAAGGACATTGTTATCTTAATTTTTCAGGTGGAAAAAAAAGAAAGAAGATTGTGGTCCAGAGGTGCCACTAATTTCAGCCACCACAGATCTCTGCTGATTACCCTTGTGGAAAGCTGATAGAGTTAGCCACAGCCTTTATGTGGTTGAGTGCTAGCACAGCCTTGGCAGCAGCCATCACAGCCACTTGGTGACAGGGGAAGTGCAGGAGGTCCAAAGCACTGGAGCCCCAAGTGCCTCCCCAACTCTTTGAGACTGACACCCCACAGACAGACACAGGTTCATCTGTCACTCCCTCCACAGCCAGTGATCGTGAGCAGCCCACCTTGGCTCTAGCTGAAGAGGGCAGTGTCATCCCTGAGAGCAAGCCAAGCGAGGGCTCTGCTGCCAGCCCTGGTCACTGTCTCCAGCCAAGCAGCACCAGCCTTGGGCAGCAGCTGCTGGGCGATGCTGAGGCACCCCAGTGGGTGAAATGACATGCCCTGAAAGCACAGATTCTTTCAGGAATTTAACTGCTTTCTTGTGCTTGGACTGTGATCTCTGGAAGGCATGGTCAGATTTGGGTTGATTTGCGGAGGAGAAGCAAATGCACTGTTAACTTTTCAAGATGAGGCTAGGATATATATTTTTTTCCTTAAAGTTGTTCTTAGTAAAAGAAACAAACCAACAGTCTGAAATTGGGTATTTCCCTATGTATACAGCATGCAGGAAATTCTACCTAGAATAATTCAGTCCAACAGGTTAAAGTCTAGCAAAAATATTAGCAGATGAAGCAGAGAAATCCTGGATAACTTTACTGTTAAGTAGTTCCTGTAGTGGCCTCACTGCTAATAAGAAGGCAGATACACGCACGTATGCACCCACACACAGACTGTGTGTGCATGCACAAGCACAATAATTAGCAGGGTGCTGGATGCCTTCTCATTTATTTTACTTGTACTTTTCTGTAGAGCTTTATCTTGCAGACAGTTTGCTTTAATCGTGAGCTGGTGGAAACGGCAGGAGTTTGTATAAAATTGGTGTAACTTTTCAGCCGCTGAGAGCAGAACCCATCAGAAGGCAATGCTGAATAAATCCAGAAGAACACCATGGCATTAATTGTGCACCGTGCTGAGCATACCTACTGTGGCAGAAGGTGACTCCCACCCCAGTGATGGATGGAATCCTGAACAAACTAGGACCTCCTCATGTTTCACCAATGCAGAATTGCTTAAAGCTGCATGCTGTAGCCTAATTCAAATTACTTGAATTTAAATGGTAAACACAGACTAATACAAAAAAATTAAGTACAAAGCAAAGGAACCTACTGCTGTCATTCCTCTTTTGAAATGCATTAACAGCTTTGGAGGAAAATCTCGAGACATGGAGGAAAAAAAGATTTATTTGCTGAAAAAAAAAGGTGTTAGGTCTTTTAAAAAGTGACCTGCCTTTTCTTTTTAAAATAATAATTATATCTTAATGCATAATATAAATGGGGGTAATGTATGTATTATTAAGGGCTCAGATTTGCAAGGAGTGTGAAACAGTAATTTAATCCTCCTGAATTATGTTGTCAGTGTCAGTCCCATGCTTTTTATACATGTGTAAAATTAAGTGGAAACCACCTTAACTGTTTTCCTTCTTATTAAACAGTAAAAATCTACAATTCAGTGAGACATTAAGCAGTTGGCATTTGTTGCTATACAATCCTGTTTCACAAGCCCCACTGTGAATTCAGCGGGGCATTTGGCTCTAGCCAGCTTCTGTTATCAGTAACTCTACATGAAAGAACTTGCATTTTCCTGCTAACGAAACAAACAGAAGAATAATAAAGTTGTTAAGTGTTTTAAAACCTTAGTGTGAATTCCAGCTCTGAGATTTCAGTACTCAGGACTGTTGAGATGCTTTCAAGTCCAAGAGTCTCTCACTGCTAAGTGCCTGTATGCTTTTGTCTCCTACAGATGAACATATACAAGTTGTCACAACTATTGGACATCAGTGAGATAACATCACTAAATTCTGATGGGGATCTGAAATATTCCATGAACTGTATCTGGATTAGGGAATTACGAATTGAAAAGCCAAACTAGATCCTTGGGTCTGAAGAGAGTGAGCAATACAAGTTTCAAACACAAGGTAGAAAGATCAGATCCTTACACATTCCTCCCCTTATTTTCCTAGCATGACCATTGCTTTTTAGGATGCATAGTTTTGAAGAATAGTAAGAGGTTTTTCCCCTTACAGAGTTTATTGATTAATAAGCCTGTCATCAGCACTCCAGTTGCAGTCCACTGACCGCAAATCCTCTTTGGACTTAAACTCCTTTTGGCCATCTGTATGTTTGTGTGGTGCCTGCCACTCCATCTCCTGTATGAACCCAACTTGGTTTGAGGAGACAGACTTTTTTCAGTGAAGTGGCTGGTGTTGCTCCTGAGATGACCAAGTGTGGTGGATTGACGTTGCTCAGTGTGAAGTGTCTAGGCTGAACATGGTGGCATGGGACCGCAGCACGTGGGAGGGGATCATGCTGGGGTGTCACTGGGGTATCCTTGGTAAACCCCCCTGGTTTCTGGAAACCTCAAAATTAAGATGAAAAGAAGATGAACCAAAGCTATTTTAAACTGTGGTCACTGGCCTGTACTTAATTGTCCTGTGCTTCTCAGGCCATCCCTGTACTGTCACCATGCCCAAGGTAGATCTTTTCCCTTTTTTGATTTCTGGTAACTTGTCTGAAGAACAGCTTGCTTGCCCTCTGTTATGGCTGGGAAACCACAGCCCTATGCCACTTCCTTGGATCTCAGAGTCTACAGAAGAAGGTATTACTCAGCATTGTGGGAGCAATGTGACATCATATTAAGCTGGAGAAATCCTTTCAAATGGGAGAAATTTAAATTTAGAAGATAAAATACCAATTTGGGGAAGCAAGTGCTCTGAGTCTGGACTTTGTAAGTGGAGGAGGGTCTTACACTGATTGTATCCCACAATCAGTAATTGGGTGAGTTTGCACTGCTGAAACCAGGACAAGTTCTGCTGCTTGTCTACAGATGGAAGTCCAGAAAGTTGTGTTTCTCTGCACTTGTATTTTTCAGCTTTTTTTGACCAGATGAATTATTGCTGAAATAATTATCAAGAAAAAATGCAAATATTTGCCTTTTACAGGAAAATGCTTCATCTCCTTCCTTTCTACACCCATAAATTCTACTCTACCTGCTCTGCTTGTTCGGAGACATTACATCAGAGCTAGGAACATAGTTTTGCAGGAGGAGGGAAGGACCAGTCAGAATAGTTGCAGAAGCTGTTGCATGGGATTTGTATTGCCCAACACAACATTGTGATTGCAGAAGGTTTCTGGGCTGTGCAAAAATTTGCAAAACATTAATGATCCTGATTTCTGATGAATTTTAAAAGAATTTGTGCTAGTAAAATCAGTTTTTCTAACTGCTGACTAACAGTACTTTTGTTCATGGTTTGTTGTGAAAGTACAATGACAGACATGCAAATGGAAGCTGTATTTAAACCAGCACATACAATTTAAGTACATAGCTGTTAACTATACAATTGGAGGCTTGTATCGTCAGGAAAGATCAGACAGATGTTTGAAGACACGATGTGAAGGAAAGTTTGAGCATCGAAATTCTGCACTCTCTGATGTCTGTGAGAAGACCTGGATCTTTTCCATGCAAAAACCTAGACTGCAGGGGTGAATGGGAAGTAAGGGAAAAGGTCATGGACTTCTGATAGTAGAGGATTGTAAGGACTCTAAGTATGCCAGAACAGCAAAGTCTCAGGGCCTTTGTTTTGTTCCTTGGTCTACAAAAGAACTTGTTCCAATTATGGAATACTGTGAAGACCAAGCATCAGCCTGTTTGTGCAATAATTGCAACTTTGAACTATCCTCTTTGGGTAGGACTTCTTAGAAAGAAAGTTGGTAAAGTGTATGGATTGTTTGGATTGCTGAGAATGGAGAAGAGCATTGTATTTTAGGAGGTGTCAGTTTCTGAATCACTTTCCAAATTTCTGCTGCTGAGAAAGGGGACTCTGAAAACCCTTTCTGAGTCCCTGATATTGAAAGCCAACCTTGACTTTCCTGTGTAGCAGAGTTTGAAGACCTTGTGGTAGGTCATTCACATGAGTATGATCATATTTCCTAGACAATGAGATAGAGTTTCCAAAGTTTATTAGAAATCTCGGGGCAAATATGGATAGAGATATGTAGAGGAGTCCTTGGCCTGTTCAAGCAGTTCCTAGAAGTCGGCATGAACATCAGGGGGCACTTGGATATACCCAAGATGGAGAAAACACTGGTCAAATCTCTCCTCATCGGCATGTCGCCAGCTGAACACACAGAAAGCAGCTAGTTTATTAGTTCCTCAAAGAAGTTTCTATTTCTTGGCAGGGAAAACAGAGGCTGAGACACAGTGTGACACTCCACACCTGCTAGGAGCAGCAAGGAAATGGTCTTGGAGCAACATCCACATCCAGCAGTTAACATCTGTCCTAGCTACTGGTGCTACAGGGATGGGAGGATAGCTTTAGGGGCTGCCTGTAAGCTTGGCAGCGGGCAGGACTCCTGCTGTCTGCTGCCTGTCCCCAGCTGGCACTTCAGCACAGTCCTGCTCCGGGTGTGCACAGACCTTCCAGTGCCAGGATGAGAGATTGTGAAGAGGTCTTGTCCCCTGTAATCCTTTGAAACAGGCATTATCAGTGCCAAAGATGCACAGAAATTCTCCTGCACAGCTTCGTCATTCCCATTTTACTGCCTCTCTGGAGGAGGCTGCCCTGACACCGTTGCTGGGCTGAATGCACTTGTCTGACTTGCTCATTTTGCCAAGGCTGAAGGGAGATCGATTGGACAGAGTTAAGTCATTGGGCTGATGATACAGACTGGAAGGAATGGAAATGGCATGGCGGGAACAGAACAGAACAAAACAGAATGTATTTTTAGAGCTGATAGCTGCTTCACCACCCTATTCCCTGGCCTCCTGATCTTGAGGCCTACTCATCTGCCGTGGCAAAAAGATCGAGAGAGGTTAACTGTGGAATTAACCACTCCTCATACAACCAGCACAGTTTCTTCACCAGAGAGACATAAACAGCAAAGTAAGGAAAAGTGCTAGTGTGGATTCCTGGAAGAGTGGGGGAAATAAAGGGATTTTAGTGCCCTTAGACTGTGGGCTACAGTTAAGTGCCTTTGGGGCACTTAGTTCTTGCAAAAAGGAAGATTTGACACAGAGAGGAGTGTGGAAGGAAGGAAGGAATTATTATTAATCAGGAAGTATTATTTAAGTATCAGGATTACATGACAACTAGACAGGTAATTTGTTGTTCAGAAAAAAGACAAAAATGACAACCACCCTGATTTTAAGAGTATCCCCTGTCTCAGGTGGTGAGCCAAAGGGCCCTTTTTTTATGCAGCTTGAGAAAGCATAATGGACACTTTTATCAAATAATTGCATAAACAACAATGCTATCACAATAGCCAGACTTCTACAGTGCCTTGAGGTCCTCCCTGAGGAGCCTGCTGCAGGGCAGAGGGGCAGCGAGCGGCTGGGAAGACATTGCCCATTCTTACAAAATTCTATGTGGTTAAACATTTTGCTGCTAAAAAAAAATAGACCAAGACAGAACTAAACTTCTTATGTGCGTATTGCACAAGGCTATATAAATCAGCTCTGTACTTGCTTTGCCTTGCCTGTCCTTCCCCTGCACTTCTTTGTCATTCAAAGTATGCTTATAGGAAACTTCAAGAGAAACTGCTAACAATATTACCAACATCAGGAGAGGCAGACAAACTAGTGACACAGGATGCAAGTGAAAGGATACCACTGAGAAAAGCTACATAGATGGTTTTAGAGATTAAAAAAGCTGGCATTTCTAAAGCTCAGGATGGTTAAAAACAGAGATAGACAGGGAGAGGGTGAGAGGGAGGAGTAACTACTTATTCAATCTTTCTGGTCTGGTATTTCTGTAGGCCCCATCTGTACTTTTCAAGAATGAGTTTGTGCTTTTGGTTGCACTCCCAGCTTATTCTTCTTGGTGTTTATAGACTATCCCAAATGTCAGGTTCTTTTTCACAAAGCAAGTTGATAGCTCCTCGCAGCAAGAATTGTTCTGTTCTGGGATTGTGCCAAGGCATTTTGCATTTTTAAAGTGATTTCCAGCCCAGAGAAGTCCTGTGAGTAATGACTTTGCTGTTCCTAGGGCAGAGAAGCACTGGGTCTCTCTCTTGGCCTGCCTGCCTTTCAGCTATAAAAAAATTCTTAGTTATAGTCTTTGTTAATTCATTTTGTCTTTTCCTAAAATCACTTATTCTAGTAGTTCCAAAACCAAGATCTCTTGTACCACATCAAACAATGCTTTCTTAGGATGTTTTCCACTGGAGACTTCAGGAAAGAGACATCTTCTAAGAAATTTTGCTAGTGCAACATTTGAAAGAAAAGTTTTGGAAAAACAAACAGAGCTTTTTCAGAAGATTTATGGGATTACCAGCTGTGAGATTTCAACAGGAAAATAAAACTGACAGGAGGGATTCCATAAGCCTTCTAGAATATTTGCTCAAAGTTGTGCAGTTTCAAGAATTTTGACTTCTGAATAAATTACCCCCCAAAAAAGCCATCCCCTTCTTGCCAAGTAATTGACATTAAATGGGTGTTACTTCTGGGCACCATCTGTCCCCTGGCTCCCCGGCCAGGTTCTGCATCCGAACATAACCCAACTTCCCTGTGCATACCTCATGTCTTACCTACAGTTCCAGCCAACAAGAAGGCAAGAGCCATCCTGAAATATTTTCCTTTCTCCCAGTATCCTGGCTAGTTTGGCTTGTGCTGAAGTTTCACTTTTCCACCTACATGACATTCATGAAAGGCGTCAAGTGTCCTTGGGTCCCCTGCAGCATCATGCATGAAATAGTGGCTATACCAGGCAGCCATTCATGGCATTCCATTAAGAAACCCAAGCCAAAGCAATACTGCATCTCTGACAGGGGTTCTGTTTAAGCATTTGAGGCTGTGACAAGTGTTTGGTGCTAAAAACACTTTTAAAGGAAAGAATTTTCTCTCTGAGGACTGGAATGACAGACAGAAGTGTAGAGACAGACAAATGGGCAGGTGATAAAATTGGTCCTGTACCCTGTTTCTAACATATTTCAAAATAGCAGCTTTGGAAGATGGCACTTCCTTTTACAGTCCTTTTCAGAAATAATAAGTACAATTTGCTGGAATTTTGGTCTAGCTATTTAAACACCACATTGCCTTTTAGCAAAGGTTTGCCTCCCATCATTAAATAATTCATTCAAGGTAAAAAGTGGAATAAAACCAGAGGGATGATATGGTAGTCTCAGATGCCAGTCTTAAAGTACAATAAAAAACCAGCATGGTTAGGCTTTTTCCAGAGTATTTTTTTTTTTTTTTTGTTTTCTTGCTCTGTTACAGCTTGCAGAAAGTAGAGATTACAGCATGTATCTGCTGATCAATATTAAACTAGTAGAGTTAAATGTCAAGAAGAAAAAAAATTGAAATCATACTAGATTTCAACACCAACAGAGAAAATCCCAGCATTTGTGAAATGGCAGCAATAAAACTAGCAATTCTTATTTAGTTTTAAGTAATGAACTACATAAAAAATACAAAACTTGCTGCATTGCCTCCCAAATGGAGCTTATTACACTGCTGCTTGAATGTTTGTACAATCTTTAATTTAAACATTTTCTCTTCAGGTCTTAATAATAGGCATGGCTTGTTGCAATTTACACTCTCTTCAAAGGCAAAAAATGAAAGAGGAAAACAAAATACTTTAACTCAGATGTCAACAGAATTGACTCATTCAGCTAGAGGGGGGTGTCAGAATATTTCACCCTCCGATTTATCTTTCAGCCAGGTAAGGACAGGATTAGCATGTGGACCCTCCAAAGCTGCTCCCCCAGTGAGAAGGAAGAGCTATTCATCACTGTTTACTGGGCTTTTGTTGTGCTGCAAACCCTCACAGAGAAGAAATATAAAGAGTAATTTGTATTTTTCAAAGGGAGACCAACATGCAATCACATAGGTGCTGCAAGGAGTTTTTTTATTATTATATTTTAATATATAAGCAACTGAGAAAAGCATTTAGAGGTGAATGTTAATATATTCCATTCCTCATGGCCCACAGGATTCTCAATTCTCAGTTCAGTTTTTTCATTATATTTCTGGAATTACTGTGGTAGTTTACTGGTTTGAAGGATTTTAGAGTCATAAATAGAAGCAAATCTTAACCTTGAAACTTGAATGACAAAATAATCCTATTTGAAACAACACTTGAGCGGCACAGGAAAGAGAAATAAATAAATAAATAAACAAAAAAAAAAATTCCATTTTTTCCTGTACATGACAACTTCAAACACAAGCTGCTATTTAAATTTGATCATCTGATAAAAAACAACAAATTTTGAAATGCCTGGCTCTGACTTTTTTATAAAGGAACAGATGTGGGCTGCAGTGTTTATTCCTGGCCCTAGGTTTTGTGGGTGCATGACCCTCTGTTTCCCCGCTTCCTTTAGGGCACCAGTGCTTACAGCTTCACATGCAGGCAAAAATAATTTTGAAAAAATTGGGTTCAGATGCTCACCTGAAAGGTGAATAAGGACATTTTTCTCTTGGGCTACATTTGATTTCTTTAAATATTTTTGTTCTTTGGGTTCTGTTGTGCCTTTGCAGTGAAGCATGGCTCTTTACTCAACCTGCCACACCAGAAGCACGACCTGAATGGAAGGGCTGCTTGTTTGCAGGTGCAACAGCCACCCTCTGGGCATCTGTCCAGCATCTGGACAGGTGAGATGGCCATGTCAGGCCTGGGAAGAAGTATTTTGGGAAGCTGGAGGAGCAGAGAACCCTCCTTTACACCTTGTGTCTTTTCTCAGACGTGGCTATGAGGGCATTTCTCTAAAAGTCCCTGTCTGTCCTATGATATCCTTGTCCACCCTGAGTAGCTGTGAGACCTCAGCTGCTTCTCTCAGTGACCTACAACATGGCTGTCTGTGGGAAATATAAAGTTACAGCCTGTGAGTTTTTTATACGCTACTGGAGTGACATTTAATAGGCCACAACATTGCAGAAGGACAGATTAGAGACCATTATACAACGTTTAGTGTTAATTTTTGTTGTGCTGGTAAACTTTATCCTTCCTTATGGGGAACTCTCTCTCCTGGTGGTCCCCTCTGTACTAAAAATTGAAGAAACAAAAATGTCCGTAGCATAGTAAAGTAAACCAGACAGTAAAGCATGATGGCACAAAAGAAGATGATCAGACAATCAGGCTCTGCCTTTCTGCACCTTAGCACCAGGCAGGGAAGCCAAGAGCTGGCTCACCTTTTTGCACAGCTCCTGAGGGCACACTGCTCAAATCTGATGCCACTTGGGCTGAAATCCCACAGCACACTCCTGAGTGTTAACAGCTGCTTCAAGGGGTCCTCTGGAGCATGCCAAGACAATCCCCATGCTTCAGACTTTGATATCCTTTTCCAGGAATGCATAAACCTTCCAGACAGGACACATTTCCAGTGTAGCTGTGACAGCTGATAGAAGAAACAAGGAGCAAGTGACAATATCTAGAAAATGTATTCTGAAGAGCTGTTGCAAAAAATTTGGATTTGGCTTGCTTTTGCTAGGGAACTGGAGGAAGAATATGTGTTTAGTAAGGATGCCAAGAAGTGTATCAGAGGTCTAGCACAGCTATGTAATACGTGAGGTGAGAGGATATTGCTGAAATTTTATCAGTACTGGCGCCTAAATAGTGCTGTATATCCTTTAGGATCTGTTACAAATAGACTCATGCAACCACTGTAAAACATAATGAAATTAAACTCTTCTCCCCCTAGATTAGTCTAGGAAACAGCTGGGAATACAGTATTCATTTCTGTCTTCCTTATTTTTTGCATTGAGAATTTCTAACACATTCAAACTATTGGTCAGTCAGAAATCTGTAAGCCATGAGACACTGACCATAAGAAATCAGGATACAAAATTATTTTCCAAATTATGCCACAATTTTTCTCATTTACAGTTAAATTAAAGGGAAAAAGCAATTTGAAAGATGTTACTTAAGCCTGAGTGCATACAAGGCAAAGAGATAGTTCTTGCTGCCATAAATGAGGATCAAATACTGAATGTTGAGGATAGACTCTTTAAAATCTAGGACCAATTTCACATCCAGAGAAAATACAATTTAAAAGATACTAGAAATTTCAATTATGAAAATTTAAGAAATGTTACCTTTTGGTTTGAGGACATTATTCATTACTACTTATACTACTTATACTGAAGGATGAAAATGTTGAACAAAAATTACATCAGCTCTGTATGGCAAATTGAGGAAAGTGCTTCCTAAATCTAACAGGTTACCTAATGAAGTTCAGAGGTACTACGTTTGTAGATAGGCAGGAAAGTGCATTGTGATAAAATAACACCTGAAGTGCTTACTCTTCTGAGAGAGAATATAACCAAGGGAAAAAATAACACATGCATACACTCATACCTAACTACACATATCCTGTGTTTACAGGAAGCTTTAATGATAATCCATCATCAGCATTAATGGGGAAGCCTTCCAGCCACATCAGGTAACCAGGAGTGTATGGGCCACAGCTGGAGGTACGAAACCAGCCTGCAGTTCATCATAATTTTCCTGGTAATTCCTTGCTTCTTTTTAATCAAGAGCCATTTTGTACCTTCATAAATTTGAGGACCAGATGGTGTTGTTCTGGTCTCCCAGGTGAACACCAGTACACAAGCCAGGGAATTTCAGGCAGAACTTCCTTCATCTTAGGATATTTTGTCCTTGCCTTAGAGTAGGGGGATAGCCTCGGGACCTCCAGGAAACTAAGCAGACACCCAGCTATGCAGTGATTTCACAATGATTTCTGAAGGTGTTCATACTTTCCCCAAAGGCAAAGTTAATCTTTGCTATTAGTAACTACATAAGCAAAAGGAAACAAAGAGATATTCAGTATACCTGTTAAAATGGAAGAGTTTTCTATCTTTTGGGGAGTGTTTTTGAGTCTGGCTCAGATTAATTGTGATCAAAATACATTTCTATCCTTGGAAGGCAAAGAGAATGCTTTTGTCTCGGGCCTTTGCTCAGTGACAAAGGTTAGGTTTTTGCATCTGCAAATCTGACCTGAGGCTGCAGAACTGCTCAAACAGAAGAATGAGAAAAGCAAGGAGGAATTATCTGCAGCTAAAAGGCAAACCTCCCACCACAGGTTAAAGCTTTTTTGCTTTCAGCTGCGGTCTCTTGTCTCATGTTGTCTGATCTAGCATCTAGCTGATAGAAACTCCCTGCAAAATGAGGCATAACAAAAGCAGGGGAGAGAGGAATCGCTTCATTCTACATCACTGTTTATGCTCAATGCCAGTGGGGAGAGGGAGGCACAGGCATGCGCCCCAAAGGCTGTGCCCCTTGCTAGGTCAAAAAGGAAGCGCTCGTAGGTGGGAGCCTTGAGAAAAAATACCAGTATTTATAGAGGCTATGAAACAGGGAGGAAAATTATATCTTACAAAAGAGGGGAGCCTCTGTTTGAGCTAGAACAAAGAAAGAAACTTAATACTGAATGATTTTCTCAGAAGGAAAAAGCAGAAGAGAGTGGTGTCCCTGCTTAGAAGAAAAGACCAAAAGGAAAGGCAGGGTAAAGAACAGTTTCTCAGTTAGGGAGGGAAAAATAATCATAGTAGGAGAAATGGTGTAGTTTGTATCATAAAAGCAAGCCTAAATATGGAAGGTGAATGAAACTCCTTGAGAGAGGCAGGGGGACTTGGTGCTTGTTACAACTAATGCCAAGCAATATTACTTTACCCCACCAGGTATTAGTGAATATTAATATTATATCATTAGTAAGCTTTCAGTACCACTATGTTGTGCCTTTTCTGGGGTGAAATTAAAAAAAAAAAATCAATTTCTAGACCAACTAATTTTATATCTTTTATAACCAATACATTTCCTTCTAAAAATAAAATACGTCATGTAAAAGTAGTAATTTACAGCTAAAGCAACTATTTTCTGATGTTCTCATTAAGCCTATTTTATGCACCTGTCTTCAATTCACTCTTTTGAAATTGTAAACCACAAATAAGTGTACTGGGAGAGAGTAATTAGCCATAATTATTGTTTCTTTGTAATATTTTGGGATGTTGAGAAGATTTCTTGCATGAGGGTGTATTTTCTGAGATGGGAAATATTCATAATGATGCTGAAGCTTATGACTTGAACCTACACATCAACAACGGCCTGCAGTGAGGAGAGAAATAAAAGAATTACAGCAGAGTGTCTGCAGCAGCAGGTTCCACCAAGGACAAATACTAATATGGTTTAATCACTGCTTGGTTTTAAATATTTTTCGTGAAGTATTTGCATTTTTATATCTGCTAAAGGCTTTGATAGTTCCAAACTCTTTCATTTTCTAGATTTGCTATAATGGTGTGTATGTTTAAATACATCTGTGTGTATAATGATCTGTAACGTCACTGATCCTCTGTGTAATGAATTAAACTTTTCACTGTTGTAAATAGGACTGATGTGAGATAGATAAACCAGGCCAAAAAGTATTGATACATGGAATTGATGTAAACCAGGTTAGAGGAGAAACTAAGAAACATACTTGACTGATTTTCAGTCTAATCCTATACAAAACATTGGAAACCTAACTTGTGAGCACTGAAACAATGAATCTCAGCTTAAGTATTAAAAGCAATGTTTCAAATTCAGTTGTGGTTTGTCCCCTCTACACTCCTTAATACTACACAAAACATGATTTTGCAGACTAAATATAAGCATTGGTATTTATTTTAAAATTGGATTTAATGTGAAATATGTTTTTCACGAGGATTTTTTAAAGAAATTAATGGATTTCTCCATCTATTTGCAAATCTAAACTATTCAATTCAAACAATAACTGTGAAAGTGTGAAAAGCTGTTTGCAGTTCTGTAGCCATCTCAAGTTTCATCAATTTGTTTTTCAGTCTTTGTTATTTCTTGTTTCTTATGTATCTCCTGGGACAGCTTCTTGCTTGAGGAGAGAATGCTAATAGCTCATTCATCCTCCAGGATGTTTCCTTGCAACAATGAGAATACTCCCCAAATTTCACCTAATTCCTTTGCCTCTTCTCTGTAAAATCAAGGAAAAAATAGTCAAGAAACATTAATATAATCTGAATAAGGCTGTTCTGTAATAACAGCTTGGTTTTGCTTGGTTTGTGTAAAGGGATATTTAAACAGATTATAAATTTCAAAAAACCATTAGTGAAATTCCAGTCCATCTTAGGTCTTAATTTCAGAATAGTGTAGGTGCTAAATGAAGTTCATCTGGGAAGGGATTTATGCTTTGATTGTTGTTTTTTTGGTTTTTTTTTTTTTTTGTTTGTTTGTTTTTTTAAATTTTACTAACATATTAATCAACCTTGCAATTAAAGCTTATGTACCTGTAGGTTAGCCTGCTGCAATATTTAAGAATTAGTTTGCATTTTCCTGGAACCACAAGATATTTCTTGGCCCATGCAATATTGTGATATACTGCAGTGTTCATAGCATTGTTTAAAAAAAGAAAAAAAAAGGAAATATGAGCATGAATGCAGACAAGACAAGTATTTGTACTGTAGACGGATTCTAGAGAGAAATTAACTTGGAGTTGGTGGAGAGCTTAAGTTTTCTTAGATATAATAGATGAGGAAAGCATCTATTATCTATTTGTCTACAATTTATAAGAAAAGATAATTTTCTTTGTTCAGGGCATATCTACCAGGGGAAATTAACTATGATAGCTATTCTGGATTAATTGTCCACACAGATCCTGGGTTAATATCAAACAGAAGCAGGGCATTCTTTTTCCAGAATTAAAGTGCATATGTAAGGAAAAATAATTTTGCAACTTGCAAACGTTCTGTTCATGCCTGAATCAATCCAGATTAATTTCTTTACAGTCATCCTGGGAAAAAATACACTAGTTTAGTTTTTAAGGAAAGGATTTTGAAATTTGGAATGGCAAGGGTCATTCCAGAAGGGATCTTAATAATCATCTTGTTCCAACCCCCTGCCATGGGCAGAGACACCTCCCACTAAACCAGTTTGCTCAAAGCCCTATCCAACCTGGCCTTGAGCACTTCCAGGGATGGGGCATCCACAACTTGTCTGGGCAATAAGTTTCAGTGTTTTTCCATCCTCAATAAATAATATCTTCCTAATGTCTTCAGTTTAAAGCCCTCTTTCAGGGCCTTTTTAACTCTTGTGCACTTTCAGATTCCTTACAAGGTCAGAGAGCAGTTCTCTATTCTCCCAATCCCTCCCTTTGCCTTCTGCCCCTTGGCCACTGTGGCTGGAGCAGTGGCAGGTGAAGAATTCAAAAAAGTCATTGAGTACCTCAGCCTTCTCCATATGCTGGTTTCCCAGTCTCCTGTTTCCTTCTGAAGAGGAACCACATTTTCCCCTATCCTTCTTTCTGTAGGATTTTTTTTTTTTTTTTTGAGTTTGCCCAGGACCTCCTTGCTTATTCAAGCTGACTTCCTGGCATTTTTGCATGACTTCCTCTTTGTTGGCATGTATTGTTCCTGAGTCAGGAAAATGTGGTCCTTGAATATTGATCAGCTTTCTTTGACCTTACTCTGTCAATAAGATCCCTGAAGAGGCAAAGTCTGCTGTCCTGAAATCCAGTGTAGTGATCTTCCCATGTGCCCTCCTTGCTGCCTTAAGGAACTTGAACTCCAGTACTTCATGGTCACCACAGTGAAGGCTACCCTTGAATTTCACATCCCCCACCAGACCCCTTACTGGTCCAGTGTGACACCTCTCCTTGTTGGATCTTCCATCCCTTGGAGAAGGAAGTTATCACCAGGGCAATCCGGTAACATCCTGGATTCCTTGCACTTGACTGTACTGTCCTTCCAACAGATGTCAGTGTTGAAATCCCCCATGAAGGTCAAGTTTTGTGAATGTGAGGCTGCTCCTATTTGTCTATGGAGTACCTTACCTGCTTGGTCTTCCTGGTCAGGTAGCTTGAAGCAGACCCTGACTATTCTGTCACCTGTCAGGGAGCCTCCTTTAATCCTTACCCATAAGCTCTTGATACTCATGCACCCCCAGACAGTGTTCCATGCACATCAGCTGGCCATTGATGCAGATGGTGCTGCTCACTCCTTATCTCCCTTGCTTGTTCTTCCTAAAGAGCCTGTATCCTTCCACTCCTACTTACCAGTCAAAGATCCATCCCACCACATCTCTGTGATGCCAGTAAGATCACAGCCCTGCAAGCCTGTGCACATCTTTAACTCCTCTTCTTTGATTCTCAGGCATTTCAGGAGCCCCCATATCTGGAAAGACTGGAATTCCTCTGTGCTGGTCTTCAGGTGCTCTCCTGCTGACCTGCTACCACTCTTCACACTCTGGGTACCTATTGCTGACACTGGCATCAAACTGATATGAGAAGGATGGGCTGAGATTCCCCTTCCCCAACAATTTTATTTTACCCCCCCTTCACCATCTTCATAGAAATTCCCTAAAGCTGGCTCTGAACTGTGAGAAAAGGAGAATTACCTTTGTAATGATTCAAACTATTTCTGTGCATTTATGACTGTAGTTCCTATCTGATTATACTTCTGGAGTTATTGAGCATTGGGATTCTTGGAGCTGCACACAAGAGATATTAGCTCTGCTCTGAACATATCTGAAAACAAAGAAGAAAAAAACAAAATAATGTTCCCTGGAATAGATCTATAACAAAAAATAATATTAAATTCATAGTTAAGTTTGGTGTGATAGTAAAGCTGAGAATGATACTTCTCTGTCAACATCTCTAGATATTGGTAAGATCTGTGAAATTACTGCACCTTTTGTCTTTCTAGACTCTGATGGGTTATTTTTTCTTTGTTAACATAGGTGACTACCTGGTAGGGAGACCAGCTTTTCATATTAGTTACTTGATTATTGTCTAGCATATTGTAGCTTAACTTTTCCTTCCCCTGTTCCCTCAAACAAAAAGCCTCTAAAAACCTGTGGGAAATCAGGTGAGAAACTGTATTAGAGAAAATCAGTTCATATATATACAGACTAACAACCTTCTGACCTTTCTTGCCAGAATACACATGATAAAAGTAATTGCCAGCACTGTTATTTGTTCTCATTTTATTAAATCTGTTTTTACAATAGGTATTTGAGATAACTACTCTTATGGCTATTTCTCCAGATGTCTGGTTTAAATATACCACAAAACATGCTGGGTAGTGAATCCACTAACACCATATAGTAATGAGAGTAGCAGATTAACATTAAACAATGTGTTAAAGGAGAAAATACTTCTAAATTGCATTTTCTATGGTTAGTTGCAACCACCAGAAATAATTAAAACTGCAATAATTAAAGAAGGATTTCCTTCCATAGATTCTTTACTTTTCCCTTAATTCAGTTTTTAAATTCCAGGATGTTTTCAGAGTAAGGATATTCAGGTTTGGTGCTTCTGATGCTGTGCAATGGAGGGAGTATGTTTGTGCTTCCAGTGCTGGGAAGAAATCACAGATGTTCTGTCTCTGCTCCTTGTCCACTCCTTCATTATGCACAGACACTCTCTGCCCTTGCATGTTAGGTTATTTTATACACAAGTGAGATGCACAGCACCATGATGAGTGTACATTGTTGTTAAAAAATAAGAAATTTTATGTTTTCAATATTCCTTCTCCAAATTTGCGCCTTTGAAAATCTCTTCTGTATCCTAAACCTAAGTGTTCAACTCAGACTTTTAGCCTCTGGAAAGAGTCAATAGTCTTTAAATCTAAGAATCCATAATGCTTTTTATGAAACACGCTTTAATATATTCTTCTAAGCAGTATCTCTCCCTTTTGTCCCCCACAAATAACATTGAACACTTCATACTTTTTGTGTGCATTGCTTTGTTGCCATCATCACTACCCTGGTTATACATTTCAGCTTTGGTGTTCTGCTTTAAATTTTTCTTTAACTCCTAAACAATATTTTCAAATTACCTATTTCCTTTTCTCTTTTTTAATTTTAATTATTTTTATTTTTATTTTTATTTTTATTTTTATTTTTATTTTTACCCTCTTATTGGATAATTTTTTCTTTCTATCTATTCCACCGAGTATTTTTCAACAACAGTATTTGATTTCTGTGATTCCCTTTCATAGTAACTTGTATAGAGAAAACATACTTTGACAGATACTTCGCGCAGATAATGAGTATTTTGGAGATGGGTGATCATGTGGTACTTGAAATCCCTGCTGTAATGAGTAACAACCTTTCCCCAACTGGATGCGTTCTATTTCAATTTGTTTAAATGTCTGTCTCAGCTTTGCAGACTCTAGAGTAGGACTGAGTTCTTCTGAAAGGTTTTCACTTAGTACGGTATTCCCAAATTATCAAAGTAGAAATGCATCAGAAAGAGGGGAAAAAAAAGCAAACAATTAACAATTTTATTCAAAATCCTTTAACAATTTTGGTTACTTAGCATAGCAAGAAACATAGTTTGAATGGGGTCTAACAAACTAATTTTGATAGTTCTGTGCTTGTCAGCCATTGTTTTGTTTTCCCTTTAAGTCAATACAGTGCATTGCTTTGATTTCTAAGCAGTGAGCAGAAATAAGTGAAACATTTTAATTGAAAACTGAGCTTCTATGTTCAACATAAGGAAAAAAAACAAACCTCAAGCTGGAGAAAAGAAAATGTTTCCTTTGTATTAACAGATAATGAAAAGCTCTCTTTTGTCAGGAAACAATGATTTTCATTTCTCAGTACCATTGTATTATGACTCCTCACAATGCTCCAGAAATTATTTTCCTTTACTTTTCATGTTATTTTAAAACCTGAGATAATGGGATGGTAGCACAACACCTGCCTCACAGGAGACTGGCCCCTGAATTTAAACTATTTGATGAAGTGGGAGCTCCTGGCATGAAGAGGATAATCATATTGGCTGAAACACAGCCATTTGAGACTGGAACTGATGACTGCCTTCTGCAGGCTCCTGTCAGGTGGAAGCAGGAACAGGCATTACCTTACTTAGGAAGATTCCAAGTGATTAATGTCCTGGTATCTGATTAATGTCCTGGTGACCTATATGAAGAAATTTGGTAAAAAGCTCTTCTCTTCTGAAATGGTAGATTTTTCTAGCTGTATCTTATTACTTCTCACTAGAGTTTAAAACCCACAAGGCTGATGCCCAAGTCAGCCAGCCCCATTTTGCACCCACAACCTTCAGCAGAAGTGCAGGGATTTAATGGGTAACAGAGGGCTTTTGAACTTTACAAAGGTGATGTTTTTTCTATGATCCTTTTCCTGTCTTCTCTTACTTCATCCTGAACCTGGGTGTGGGACAGTGGCAGAGTCTAGTTTTTCATGCAGAGTGGCCATTTGTCATCATCTGGAAAAACCTTCTCAACAGACAGGAATTTGGAGAGATGATATGAGTTTGACAATGTTTCTTTCTTCCTTGACAGCTCATCAGCCTACTCCATAACTTTTACAAGAGATTTTCAGGACAGTGAAAAGCTGTGGCATAAGATTTTCTTTAATGGATTTCACTGCTTGGGCTTTTTTTCACTTGTAATAGCCCAGGCACCTCCTGAAACTCCAGTGTTTTCTTGTCAGCTTGGATGCGAAGGCAGGTAACTTTGGTGTCCTTTTCTCCCGGGCAAGTGGCTGGATTCAGCTAAACTTTTCATCAAAGTTAACTGATTAAAAAAAAAAGTAATGGGAGCTGACAAATGGGTCTGATATTTGAAGAAGGAAAGCAGGGGTTGTTATCCACTGGTTCTTCAAATCAATTCACTGCAGTTGTTAATCCCCGTGCTTACGTTCTTCGGAGTGCTTCAGCTTCCTTCATGGTGTCATGACTATTTGTGCCCTCAGTGTTGCACGGACATGTGACAGGAGACCAGTGAAGACAGCAAGGGCATGAGAGAAGCTGGAATACCTCAGGAACCATGGTTGTATAATGTGAGAGAAGGTGGGGGAAGGAAGGTGCAGTCAGGTGAAGAGCAACAGGAGGAAGATAGAGATAATAAAGTAGTTACAGTAACACAAAGGGGAGTGGATGAAGTGATCATGCAAGAAAGTAGAAACCCCAGACAAAGCCACAGTAGAAAAGGGACAGGGAAATTTGGCAATCCCTCCATCCTGTGCTGTGACTGCCAAGAACACCACCGTGTCTGCAATGACAGAGAAAGTTATACATACAAACTGTGTTTTGGGCGCTGGAGGAGGAAGACCATTTCTTGACATATTTACCCATTTAATACAGGAGGAAAATTCATCCAGGAGGAGTTTTGGAGAATGATAATATTTTGCTCAACAGCTTTAAAAAAAGATGTTCTTTTGAAATGGTCTAAATTTTAGCTGATCATGTGAATACAAAAATATACTCTGCAACAAATTTGATGCATTGAAAAACTATAGTAGTAAATTGCTTTATTCAGTGGTGAATATGATGAACCCCATTAAAAGCTTTTAAGTTTATAATGTGTATGTCTTCAGAATAATAGAAGAGGTTTATTAGATCAAGTTATGTGCTGTCTATTTTTTGCTAGTGATAAAAGTTTTTAAGTATTTCCTGCCTTTTTAGTATTTCTCTGTGACTAGTACTTCTCACAAAATTCTTGCTACTGTGCAAATAGAATTAATATAGACATTTTGAGACAGGTATGTTCCATCTTCTGTATAGCAAACAGTAGCAGGATCCAATAGAGAAAACAGGCCATTTTCGATTTCTTAACACATAATTAAATAAATCTTTTTCATGCAAACCAATTCTGTAGAAGAAAGATTTCATGGTGCCCTTGCATATACTAGTAATAGCTAGCTCTGTGTCTTGAAGACTTAGCATCTGACAGGTGTGCTGCTTTTGGCTGGGATAGAGTTATTTATCTCTATGGTAGCTGGTATGGGACTGTGTTTTTGATTTGTGATGGGAACGGTATTGAGAGCACAGGGCTGATTTAGCTGTTACTGAGCAGAGCTTACACAGAGCCAAGGCCTTTTCTGGTTCACACACCATCTTCCCCCACCCCACCAGCAAGGAACCTGGGAGTGTACAAGGATCTGAGAGGGAAAACAGCAGGGACAGCTGACCTTGATGACCAAAGAGATATCCCCTACCCTATGGTGTCGTGCTCAGCATATAAAACTGGGGGAAGAAGGAGGAAGGGGTGGGGAATGTTCACAGTGATGATACTTGTCTTCCCAGGTCACCATTACACTTGATGGACCCCTGCTCTCCTGGAGATAGCTGAACACCTGCTCACTTGCTGCTCATGGTATGTGGTGAATACCTTGTGGTGAATACTCTTGCTTTGCTTGTGAGCATGACTTTTGCCTAACTCATTAAATTGTCTTTATCTCAGCCCATGAATTTTCCTCATTTTTATGCATCTCATCCTCTCCCCCAGCTTCTGTGAGAATGACTGATTGGCTGTGTGGGGGGCTCGTTGCTTGCTGGGTTTAAAACATAACGCAGGTTAACCTTGACTTTCAGCAATAGGCTTCTTTCAAATAAATATCACTTTCTCCAGGTAGAAATGGATATTCAGAAAGTGCAGACAAAAAGTCAAAACCCAAACACATGAACAAACAGAAGCCTTCTGTAATTGTATTTCAGAAATGCCATGAGTGTGTTTTAAAAGTATATGACAACATGCAGGTTTTGTCCTGGTTTGATAGTATTGAAAGCTCATAACATGAACCAGGAAAGCTTTGAAGTACTGCCTCTAGACACAGCTTGTTATTGAAGAAACATATTGCTGCTGCTCAACAAGAAATTCCTCTATTGAACTCCTCTGCTCTAAGTTCCCCAGACAAATAAGCAGCACTTGGACCTAACATGGGCCTTTCACATGCTGGAGAACATACCTGCTTTCACCCAGCTAAGGCGGGAGCATTAATACACTGCAGCAGCTGGGAAAACACGTGCGTGCTGCCAATTAGGAAACCTTTCAAAGTGAGGCTTTGCAGCTCATCTGTGATCTGCAGACCTCAGCTTGGGAACCATTATTCTCTACTAATGGCACCTGTGAGCCAGGAGGGATGGAAAACTGGGTTTTGAGGGAGCAGAGTCTATTAAATGCTATGGCAACAGGTAGCAAAACAGTGTTCTCCCTCTCTCCCTAATTAGTAGCTGTTAGCATCTGGAGTTGACTGTTGGTGGATGTAATTTGCTGCACTCCATCATGTGATGGTGCAAGGATCAGTGAAGGGTGATACAAGGACCAGTCAAGACGTAAAAGAAATATTAGGGATTAGCTTCTCTATACATACTTTGCAATGCCATGTTTAAAATAAAATCATGCTCCTGGAGACATGGGAGTAATGTACTTAATGTTTACAATATTTTCTGCCTTGTCTTGATTGTTTTGGTTATGTGCTTTGCATTCTTTTGGCAGAAAAACACACACTGATCTATTCACTTGTTTGAAATTTACAGAAAATGAAATTACCTGTTGAAAATTCCTATGGTAGATCTGAGTGGAATCTTTCCACTTATATGAGTGATCCAAATACCTTGGAAAGGAGAGGCTTCAGGTAAACTCTGGTCTTGTGGCATACTGATAGAGAGCTGGGGAAGTAGCCTTAGGTATGGGGTTGCTCCTGTCCATAGGGAGAGGAAGGTTCCATGCAAATCAATACAGTGAAGTCAATAGTGAAGTCTTTCTTCTTACCAAAGCTGAATGTTTTCAGACCACCATCTTTCTATTATATATGATTATTACTAAATAAATTTGCCCTTAAGGTTCAAAATTATTTGGAGAGAGAGAGGAAGAAATGTATCTGAAGACATAGTGTATTTGCAAATATATTTCCTCATTTCCTGGAGAAACTAAGATAAAAAGAAGAATTTAAGTCTAAAATATTCCATCTATTTGGTATGTTTGAAGGCAGGAGTGACATTAGACCACTATGCTCAATTGCATTGATATTTTATGCTTGATTGTATTAATCTCTTTCATTCAGTGCTTGGTTACTACCAAAATCCACAATTTTCTCACCAACTGGATGGAGAGAAAAAAGGAGCTGACAACCAAGAGATGTCAAAGGAAAGATCTGTCAGCTGAAACTCTACCCAGAACCATTTTCTGTACAAAATAAAATGGGGTGGTGAAGCACCAGCGTTGCCAGGTATGATACTGACATGCTACAGAAAGAGCAATTATAGTTGTGCATGTCTGGTGGTCCAAAGAATGTTCAGCGTCCTTCCTGCCTGCTTCAATAGCCAGGAGACAGCAGTACCAGTTAGTCATGTACTTTTGTGAGACTTTACAAAAACTTGTGCATTTTATATGATCCTAATCTGCAAAAATTTATTCATGGCTTTGTTTCTGTTGTTGTACGAAATTCCAGTTATACATATTTGCAGAATGTAGATGTCTCATTATACATGCCAAGTACAGCCCCCAGGCTGTACCAAGTTATATCAGCTCTTTGCCATCAGCAGGTGGACAATGTCTAGTGGTTTAATAAGCACTGCTCTGATTATTCATGTACTTATGTTTTCTTTTGTTGCTTTATGTGAGTTTGAATGAATGATGCAGCAGCTTTGCAGAAACTTGTATATTATGAGAAACTGTAAGAAAATAGAAATTTCTTCTAAAACCAGAACTCGTAGTTAACTATTAGGTAAACAATATGGGTTAATAGAAGGAGAGCTTTTCCATTTTTAACAGTGCCTAAATAGAAGTTCCAGATTTCAAACATGATCAACTTTGCAAAAAATTGATTTTAATTTCTCTCTTTGTTTTTAGTTGTCTACTAGCTTTACCCTGAAGGCCTGAAAAAGACTTAAAACTATCTTTTGAAAATATAGACAAAATTATAAAAGCAATGAGGTCTAGGTGATGATGGGCATTTGAAAATCCCACTAGATACCCATTTGTGGTTTTAGGCACCTGGAACAGAAATTCATCTTAAACTCTGCAAAACTATCAGCTACTCATTGGGCATTTGTGACAGCAAATGTTAGGTGCACTAATAAGAAATCAGCATAATCTGCAGCAGCACAAATAGCTGTGTTATATAGATGGTTTAAACTAGGGTAGGCTGCAGGAATGACTCAAAGAAAAAGAGTTGTGAAGCTTGAGGAACAGAAACTCCAAAAGGACCATAGGGGAATATTTGATTAGGGGAGTTTTGGTTGTCATTACTGTTTGGTGCATATGTTTTACAAAAGATATTTTCTTTCCCCCAAGCCCAGATTCAGCAGTTCAATGAATGGCAGTGGATTAAACCCTATTGACACATATGATAAAGCAATACTGAAGTAATTGCTTGGGATTCAAGCATTGTCTGTGAGACATACCAATCCAGAGGGGAGAAAAAACTTTATACAAACCACACAAAAATAGTCTTAATCACTACACTGGCTTTTAGTGCCCAAATCCTTGAGAAGGAGAAGAATGGCAGAAAAAGGGCAAATGAAAAGAAGTTGAAATAACACAAAATTAATCCTTATGTTTTCCCTTATCTCCAAGTTCTGCTTGTCATTTTTATACATTAAAAATATCTTTTTGAAGTACCAATTCATTCAACAGATACATGATACATATATCAAAGTTAGCCTAATGCTTTGCAGGACCTGCAGGATTTTCCTGGCTGAGATTACGAAATTCATTTGTACTGCATTTTTAGCCCAGTAGCCCACTATACTTGCACCACTTTTGTAGCCTGTAAGAACACTGACACTCATTTTATGAGAATGAGGTTGTAAATCACTTACTTTTTAAGTTCAGTTTTTTCCCCTGTCATTCTCCTCTGACAGATTGGACTGAGCTGGGCCTTGAGGATTCTACTTCACCTCTAAGCCCATAAAATCACTGTTGGCATGTTGTTGGTTTTTCTTTGCCTGCATGTTTAAGATAGCTCTTCTGAACGTCCAGTCATTGTCACTGAGCAGTGGTCTTTAAAATTCATGCAGAAAGCAATTATCTCTTGCCTGGAATGATGTACACATTTGAAAAGCAGTTTTGGATTTCCTTCATTAATATATTCTGATGTGGGTTTTAAAAACCCTATTTAAAAGGAAACCAGATTAGTAAAAGACAAATAAAAGATCTCAAAATCTGGCATGCATTTACTTTATCTGGAAAGGGTTTTCTAAAAGATGATGTTTTATCAATATTCAAGGTGTCAATCATGCCAAACACTGAAAGGCAGAGAACAGTCCAAGGTAGAGAAAATTTGGTAGCCATGCAACTAGAAATAACAACATTTATTGTTATTTTAATTGAGAGGTGCTTAGATTATTTTTTGCTTCTTTTGTGAAGGCAAATATACAGAATCTTAGTCAGGTTGTGCAGTGTGTTTTTGCTTATGTATACAAATTCTTTAAGAGAGAACATTATCCTACCTTCTAATTTGCCTTGTGTTATTTTAGAGACAGAAATTTATTTTTATATTTTATTTATATTATATATATTAATATTTAAATTTATTTTTATATTATTTATTACCATTTTTGATTTACTGTACAATTTTGATATGTTCTGTACTGCAGTTGTTGGTAGATAACCAATGACATGGTGAATTATGATGCACAAAGTCATGAGCATTTTATTGTGGTTGTTACAGTCTTAGTACATTTCTTGAGTACTAGAAAAAGCAGGAATAGGAGACCTGTAGCAGGGCTTAGTCAATTTGGAAAGTCAAATTCAGTCCTTTTGAAGAATTTTAATGACACAGAGAAATGATGATTGCACCCAAAAATATCTAGACATGGTTTAGTGGTGAACACAGTGGTGTGGGGTTAACAGCTGGGTTCTATGCACTTAGAGGCCTTTTCCAGCCTTAATCATTTTTCTTGAACTGCAGAGACCATTTTTTGCATTTCATTTACTTGATCTTGCTATTAATTTTTATTTTTAAACAGAAATGAGAAGCAGAACAGTTTCTTGGCATTATCATATGGCTGTAAAGATCAGTGTTCACTGAGGATAGCTATGAGGAGTAGCTAGGCTGTCTTGAGTAGGCCCTGAACACACTGTCATCTCTGCTGAACCAGCCAAAATAAAACCACGTGCCTTGTGTATGTATGGGGAGAGGAATTTGCTGCTGCAAGAGTCTCTTCATGAGAAGTAGGGATGGCTGGAGAGGGATGAAGGAGAGAAAAGCAGCACCAAGTGGAGCGATCAAGTTTTAAGTGTACAGCCCCAGAGGAGCTCTCAGAGAGAGCTTTGTGGCTGAATGGGAACAGAGGTGGCTTCTAACATTTCCTGAAGAGAAGCTACTTCTGTAGCAGCTGCTGTGCCAAAGGTGGATACAGCTGCAAGCGTAGTTGAACTCATCACAGTCAAGGGAAGAGTGAGTGCTTGGACCACAGCAAATCTGCTGGAGCCTTCTTGAGAAGTTAGGCCGGGTTACTTCACAAGTGCAATGGACCTGAATTGGAGGTTTATTTCTCTTGACACATGATATGTTTTAGTACCTTTGGAAATTTTTGCTTAGGCTCTCAGGTAACTGATTTAAAATGAAGGCAGATTTTCAGCACATGTGGTGTTGTTTTCAGGCAGGCACTTGAATGATTTCAGTTGATGGTCAACACAGCACAGCAGAGATGGCCATCCATGTTCTTCCTGCAGGCATTGTGGTGCCTTCAAGGGCCCTCACATATATTCACAAAATCATATAGTCATTTAGGTTGGAAAAGACCCTTAAAGTCATTGAGTCCAACTGTTACCCAGTGTTACCAAGTCCACCACTAAACCATGCCTCTAAGCACAGCATCTTCACATCTTCTAAACCCCTCCAGGGATGACAATTCCACCACTTTCCTGGGCAGCCTGTTCCAATGCTTGACAGCCCTTTCAGTGAAGAAATTTTTCCAAATATCCAATCTAAACCTCCTCTGGTGTTGAGACCATATCCTTTTGTTCTGTCACTTAATACTTGGGAAGAGAGACCCATGTTGTTTCATTCACCTCATTGCTAAGAATCTAAGTGCTTTTTCTGCTTCCATCCTGCTGCGAGCCATCTGGGCTGCCAAAAAGTCTGATATCCATCCCAGAACCACTTACCCCATTGCTAGCAAGGACTTTCTTGCATTTGTCCTGTTGGTAAGTCGTCTGCAGCACGCTCATCTGTGAGAGTATCATGCAGACTTTAATGAAAGGTCTCAGGGCTGAATGAGGTTTTCTGTGTCCCCTCTGACCTCCCTGCAGCAGTGCAGGTGAGCAGGCTGAGGCTTGCAAGACCAAAAGTAGATGAATCATGTGAGAAGCAAAACAACCCTTGGAGCTCACAGCAAGGGAGTAAAGCAATTAGCTGATTTTAGGGACTTTTCAACTGGTGCCAGCTACATTTTGTAGTTAACTGCTTGGAAACACTTTAGTGGGACCAAGTCATTCCCCAGTCTTGTAATGATAGACACTGAGGTGCTAATTTGCAGAATGCAAAATGGAGCCAGATGAATTCTGGTTGAGAAGACACTTTGCCTTCAATTTTGGTTCCATCAAGGTTGGTTTCTCAGCTTATATGCTCTCTGCAAGGTAGACACATTAGACAATTAAGGCACAACTGTTTGGCATCAACTAGGACCAGCATCATATCAGAGGTCTGCAAACCCATATGCCATCTGTTCTGCTCTGTTCAAAGTTTTTGGCTTTGTTATAATTTTGGCAGTTGACTCAAAAAGGAAATGGTTATTGAAATCTGAAGTTAAATTTTTTGCCAGCAGACCACTCACTGCTTGCTTAACCTTGAAATACTCAAACAATCTCTACTTTGTTCCCAAGCAGTGTAAGTGTAATGGGGGTAAAATCACTTTGTGGTATTACATGAAATGAGTGGACATTTACTTGTACCAGCAGCACTTTTGTGACAGGACTGGGAGGATTCATGCAGCCCTCAGACTGGAGGAGGAAGTTAGTAGTAAGAAAAGAATATCACCAAGCAAAGAGAACAGAAAAGCAGTGGAGGTAGAAATATTGCTAATGCAGACTGAAATGAAATCCAGACAAATCTGTGAAACCTTTTCCTTTTCCATTTGTCTCAATACTCTCCATGTTGCTGTCTCAAGGAATCACTTTATACATCTCTTTATATTATACTCCTATCAAAAAAGAAGGTTATTAATCACTCATCTGTAACAACATGGAAATTGAATAATTAATGACAGATTAGAAGATTGTTATTTTGTCCTCAGTCACTCCTGGGCATCTCTGGGTTTTTCCTTTGTTTTTTTCCTGTTTTGCATATGTATGTTTTATTTTGTACATAACTTCTCTTCAACCAAGCGGACAGAAAACAGTAGAAGTATGAACATTGATGGTGCAGACTGAAATTAAATCCAGTCTCTCGCTATACAAGGGGTCTCTGTATTGCTAACATGGTCTATAAGATCCTCACCCAAGTGACAGGTTACCTTTGGCTGTTAGCTTTTTTAGTGTGAGCTAACATTCCCTCATAGTGTTTTCTGTAAAACAGAAGAGACATTGAACTATAAACTTTAAAAAAAACACATCACCCATTCTCCCTCTCCCCTGAGAAGTTTACAAATTGCTAAAGAATGTGAAAAAAAAGTAGTTTGGTTTAGACCAGAGAACTATTCTCACTTCTATAAGACAAATCACACTTTTGCGTGTGCATGTGATGAGGCACCTGTGAATTGCCTCAGGAACTGTTTTCACCATTCTTCAACCTGATCCTGAACAAAGGGTGTGGGATGGCATCACTGAAGAGTTGGGACATGAGTCTATTCTGCTTGTATTTAGCTGAAGGTACAAGGATGCTTGTAACTGATTTTTCAGGTATTTTACAATTTTTTTTACTCTTATTACCTAATTTCTAGGAGATTCACTGTGCAAAATCAAGTCTTACATACAATGTAATGAGTATTATTTTAGGTGTGAAACTAGAATATACTTTAAATATCTTCACAAGCCACTGAGACTCAAAATATAAAACTTATGTTTAAATAAAAGGGAAAGAAAATTGCAAGGGTAAATAAAACATGTCTCAGCAGACTTTTCAGAAAAACCTGCTTAAGTAAGAGACTTAGAATAGCTGATTCTCCCATGTCTCCCAATTTTTCTGTTTTCTCTTATTTTTTAAAGATTTATACTTGTATAAAGTGTTTTTCAACTTTGGATGCCATTCTGAAGAGAGTCACTTTTGCCATGGACTCTCTACATGCTGCATCTTTTTGTAGAAAGATAGTTTCTTTTATTGAAAACAAAAACAAAGTTCTTAGAATAAATTTTTTTCTTGCTCGATGCCTGAATTGATCAAATTCAGAAGCCAAGAGAAAGATTTCTTCTGAACACAAGTCCCCTTTCACATTTTGTCTCTAGACTTAGCAGCAAGTCAAGAAAATGAGGAGGTGACCAGCATGAATGAGCAGGAAACTGCTGATTAAGTGCAACAGATAAGGATGTGGAAGGAAGAAATAGGAACATCTACCCAGTGGTAACAGGGAGACATTTCCTGAGCCTGCAGGGATGGAATTAAGAAAATTCAGCTCCAGCTGAAATTATCAGGAGATGTGAAGGACAGATAGATGTAAGCTTGTAGCAAAAAAAAAAAAAAAAAAAAAAAAAAAAAAATCCCAGCAAATAAAACAGGGGCCCCATGGCTCAGTGGAACAGGAAACCTAGTGTTAAGGGAGCACAGTAAAAACTGAGATGCTAAATTCCTGTTTGTCTTCCTCATTTTATACTGGAAGAATTTTCTGGAGGGACTTGCGGACTTCAGTGAAGAAGTTGAACTTGATTCAGCAGTGAGCCCTCAGAAACTAGAGACACACAGGCTGTACTAGCAAAAGTGCAGCCTGCAAGACTAGAAAGGGAAGCTGTTCTCTTCCTATGCTTAGTACTGGTGAGACCATAGCTACAGTCCTGGACCTAGTTTTACATTCTCAAATATGAGAAAGATACTGACAGGAAGAAGAGGATTGTGGAGAAAACTAATACTAGGAACCAAGATCAGGTCATGCATTTTACCCTTAGCCCCTCAAGCTTTGCCTTCAGTAACAAACATTTCTTCAGACATTTTCACAGCTGGAAAAGCAGTGTGCTCCCCAATAAGCTGTAGGGGTCACCATGAAAAAGAGATTCTAAATAGCTACCAGCAAATCTAAGAAAACTTCATCAACTGGATTGAAAACCTAGAATACCTATCGATTTCCACCACAGCTTCATTAATCACTTTCTGTAAAACACTAATTTCCTGGTCACAAGCAGCAGCATAAAGAACAGATGGAATACACACAAAACCAAGATCAGTGCACCCACCTCTGCAATAATTTATCCACCAATCAATAATTTAAAACAAAGCAAAAATGTTGGGGTATGCACTCGGAACCTGAAATGCGGTGCATTAGCTTTGAGGAAATATTACTCTACTGAACGACTCCCCCTACAGAGTTCCCAAGAAAGGATTATCACCTGTAAGGCAATTCTGTGAAAAGGTACCCCATATGTAACCAAACCACAGCACTACCATATACAAAGTGTCTTCATTTAAAAAAAATTATCTTTGTTGTATGCAGCTACCTGTGTTACACCCCAGCCTTGAAAATAACTGTGAATTATCATCCACACTTGAAGAAAGTTGGCATTTATTTCCTTTATTGGAAAATAAATTGGCAGCACATTCCCTCTCACCCTCTCCACCCCCTACATTCTCACTCAGTTGATTGCCCAAAGAAAATTTCCTGGAGTTCAACATGCACCACTGGTTCAGGGCATTGTTCAGGATGACTGGGAAATTTGGCAGGAGGTCCACTTGGCTAAGCAAGGAGCTTCTTAATGAACTAAAATGCAAAGCACATAAGAAGTGAAAACAAGGGCAAACAACAAAGGAAAAGTATAAAAGTACTCCTCAGACATGTTGGGACAAAACCAGAAAGACTAAAGCCCAGTTGGATTTAAAACTGGACAGGAACATAAAAACTAACAAGATGTGATTTTACAAGCATGTCAGAAGTGAAAAGAAACTCAGAGAAAGTGTGAGTTCATTTCTGAAAGGAAGAAATCCTAGTGATGGAGAGTATAGAAAAGACTGCTCAATGGCTTTTTGTCTCAGGGAAAACCTGCTCTTAGATGTCTGCACACATCAATATATGGGCTGTATGGGAAGCCAACAGTATATTAAAATCCATAGGTCTGGATGGTACTCCTCAACAGGTGCTGAAAGACATGGCTGACATGCTTGTAAGGCTGGCAATAATTTTTGAAAAATCATAGTGTTTTTTGGTGGGTATCCCTGATGACTGGGTTGATGTTACCCCCAGCTTTAAGAAAGATAAGCAGGATCTAAATAACTGCAGGCTGATCACCCTCACTTCAGTCCTTAGAAAAATAACAGAGCACATCCATTTCTGAACATAGGAATGACAGGTAGCAATGAGGAGCAGTCAACAGATTTATCAGAGCAAATCACAGTTCTGAACTTGGACTGTGGACTGGACAGCATTAAAAGTAGGGTGCAGGTGGGCTGGTGATTATTTCCCTCCTTTTGACACTTGTGAGGTCACATCTAGAACACCAATTTGACCATACCTATGTCCACAGTATAAAAAACCCTGACATATTAAAGTGTGTTTTGGGGAGGGTCTCCAGGATGACTGGGAGGATTGTGGCCCAGAGAATAGAAAGCTACAGGAAAGCCTGTTGTTTTCTACCACCTAATAGGTAACTATAGAGAAGGCAAAGATTTCTTGGGAGTGCCTGGTGAAAGTACATGCTATAGGAATAGCAATTTTGGTCACTGAAATAATCAGACATATTCAAATCTCAGTTGGTCAGGTCCTTAGCAATCTGATCTCACTTTTGAAGTCAGCCCTGCTTGAGCAGGATCCTAGACAGTACGCTGTCTTGAGTTCATTTCCAACCAAAACCCTCCAATGTTTTTATGATTCTGTATTTAGACAACTAGATTTTTGTCTGTGGTGAAAGAACTGATGATGTGAATACTGAGTGGTTCATGTGGGCTTGTATCCTTCCTATCTGGAAGCTGAAGAAGGATAGGCTGGACAAATGGATTCCTAAATGAACTGAAGATTGTCTGGGCCACCAGACTGAAAAGATAGCAATCAATGTCTCAAGGTCAAGACCGCAGCCAGCAGAGTGCTCACATGTTTGATAATGAGGCTGATAGTGTCCAGTATCTTCACCAGCAAAAGGGATTGATGATGCAGAATACACCTTCTAAAAGCTGTGGAAGGTTTGGTGGAATGCACCGTGACAGCCCTGAGCCTGTGGTGTATGGCCAATAAAAATATTTTGAAAGAACTGAGTTTGTTTAGTCTGCTAAAGAGGACCCATAGAGGGAGAATACAAGAGTAGTCTACAACAGCTTGAAGGGGAATTGCCAAGCCAACAGAGCCACAATCTTCTAGCAGACAGCAGATGCTATACAAACACACAATGGCCACAAGTCGCAGATTTAAAGATTCAGAGTGGACATCAGGAATGACATTCATTAGAACCATAGCAAACAGTGGAACAGGCTCCCCCGAGAGATGTTGAATTTCTGTCTTTGCAAGGTTTTCAATACTTGCTTAGCTAGACAGAGCCACAAAACGTGATTTGGTGCTTGCCATACACCTGCTTAAGCAGGACTTTGGACTAATTGAGCATTCTTCCAGTCAAAATTCCTATGGCTCTGTGAGCCATGCTGCATCTGGGCAACACGTGTGAGACCTGCCAACAAAGTTCCATGTACACAATGTTAAATGCACTGCTACAGAAGCATCAAAACTCTGATTCCTGCACAAACACATCTATGCACTGACCAGTGAGGCAGCTTGTAGGCTGTTTCCATGGCAGTAAAAGTGCAATAACCACACACTGGAAAAGCTCACAGAGATGAACGGTAAATGACAGGAGCCTCCAGTTAGCAGAAGGCTTTTATTCTTTCTTTCTTTCCAAAATAGCAGTTTCATCTGTGCCTGCTCAGGCCTATCCATCCAAGGAAATGTGCAAAGCACCTTCAGAAGAGGAATGTAGGAACTAAAACACACACCACAGCTGGACACTAAAAATTACAGATTAAATAGAGAGACTGGCTTTATAGCACATTGTAATTCCCTCCCCAAGGCCCTCTGTCTTTCACAGACAATGAATTACCTGTCTTTTTCTGTTTGTGCCCAACAGAAGCTAATGACCTTACCAGCTTTTTCATTGCTCACACCACCCATATGCTCCTCAGGTACCCTCCACTTTCTTGCCCAGACAGTCTAACTATTTAACATAATCAAGTTAACCTCAGACCACTGTTGCCTTTTACACTGAAGATGATGCATTTATTTCAGCTTTGAAAAATGAGCCTCATAGCTGAAAGGCTGTCTGCTGTGTCCAGCTATCTGCTGGGTCTAATAAAACATATTATCTTCCCCTACAAACCTTTCACCAGTTATATCCATAGATTGTCATGATTCAACAACAATGCCACTTTTCTGAACTAAATAATTTGAAAGAACCATGTTTTAAAAAAAATTGCATAATCTTCTCTTCCAATGCCACCCATTTCCATGTGTGGAGGCACATGCCCAGACAATGCCTGTAAACTTCATTTTTCAATGGAGCCAGGCGATATAAACCAAAGTTTAATTTACTCCAATTTGGAATGCTGCAGGTCTTAATCCTGATATAGGTCAAAAGTTACTTCTTACAATCTGCTGAAGGCTGATGTAAGTCAGCCTTTGAAAGTTACCTGTTTGTCTTTATGAACTGCATCAATCTCAGACTCCTCAGTCCAAATGCAGGACTTTGTTGTAGCAGATTTCTGTGCAGACTTGAAAATTGCAGAGCTGACCAATTTATGCCAGTCAGAGGGTCTGTCAAACCTGTATTCCTAAGGCTACTGATCTTGATTGACAAGAAATCTTTTTAAACATTTAATTTTTAATTTTTTACTGACTTTAAATCAGCCCATTAGCTTGTTGCTGGAAATGCAAGGGATCTTCTGAGGCTAAAAAGGGATAATGATCCTCTCTTGACAGACTGTATCCCATGTCATAGATAAGTGATTTCAATGCAAGACTAATTGAAGATGACAATCTGAATACTGTGTTAAAAGGATCGAAGCAAAGAATAGTTAAAATGCACTAAATTATGCTACTTTTGTGCTTGTTTATAAACCAATCATAGTCTTGCCAGAAGCCAGCACCATCTTCGGAGCTGTTCTGGAATTTCACTTTCAACAGTTTCACTGTAGGTCAAAGTCCACTACAAGCTGCTCCACTGTATAATGAACCAAGCCAGAGGGGTTGACTTAGTAGTCTCAGTATCCTCTTTGAAATATCCAGATGCCCTGGAAACAAAGGTTTAAATTCCAACAGGGCTGACTCAACCCTTCTACTTTTTGAGGCAGACAAATGGTGTGCAATGCACTAGACTACCTATGGACCTCTCTGGTAAGGTGAGACCTGAAAAAGAGACATGCGGTCTACTCTGCACACATGAAAGGGCTTGCTGCCTTTTTCTCAAGGACAAGTTTGTTTCAAATTCATGTCCAAAAGTTTTCATCTTCAAGAGCTGTGCAGTTCAACCTGTATTGCTTTTCTGAGTGACTGTCACCCCCTGAGTTAGTGAGACTGACTGCACTTCAGCTTGATTCAAAACCCATCAAAATTAAGGTTGTTCTTTTAACCTTTACATTGATTTTATTTTTGGTGTGACACCTTCCATTAAACTCTAGGTGTCTTCCCCCAACCCAAATATTATTAAAGACAATCCCTGAGGTACACTATATCAGAAGTACAAATGCATGTGTAGTACCATATATTCATGACATCTTGGATATGCAACTGTGCACACACCTAATATGAAAATGAAATCAAACAAATTTGATTCAGTCCTTCCAGATACCTCAGCCCACTTGTCCCAGTTGTGTAGCATATTAGCATTCATCTCACAGCGATTTGCCTACAGAAATTTTTCAAGATGAAAGTTTGATGCATAAGAAGAATCTCAGGACAGAGCGGTTCCCTTAGCAACCTTGCAGCCAGCTCTAGCAGCTCTGACCCAGCTACAAAGCCCTTCACAAGCAGAGGAGACACACTTAATGACAGCTGGATGAAATTTGGGAGTACTGATAAACTGCCTTCTTATCTGGAAAACACCTTTGAGGAATATTATCTTTATTGACTTGCTTAAAAAAAAAAAAAAGCCCACAAACTGCTGCTACAAATTAGTACACAATAATAAGCAACAATACCAATTTATTAGTGTGCCCTCCCTCTCCACCAGTAAAGCACCTGGGGCGCTGAATAACAGAGTAAAAATAAACACAGCATAATTAATTAACACTGATTACACTTCCTCCCCTCTAGACCTTCTCAAACATAGCTGTTTAGTCCTGCCTGTCTCATCCATGGTTCTCCTCATGCCACCTACACCAGGTAGCCCCTTGCCACATCCCCAGCTCTCATTTTCCTCTGCAAGCTCTGGCCTTCCTCCATCTTGTGTCTTGGAGTCAGTGCACAGATATGTCCTTTTCCTGTTTTTGTATCTGCCTTCCCTCCCCTGACAACATTTTATGAATAAAAGGCCAGTTTTGTCTTTTGTTGGACAGAGAAATCAATTATGGGTGTGACTGAATTGGAATAGCAAGGAAAGATTTTGAGTATAACATGGGCAAATGTTGCTATGATTTCCCAGATCTTTCTTTTTGCAGTGCTGAAAAAAATTATTATCAAATTTTGACTTTTAATGACATATTCACATGGTATCCCTGGGCCAGGTTTGAGCCTCCTACTTGACTTCTGTGTTGTCTAAATTAAGAAAAATAAAATGTCTCCTCTACAGAGAGGTTGATGGCATTGACTTCTCTGCTCAGTAACAAGGTGCTACCTTCTATCCAAGTTTCAATGTAAGTTTTGTAAATCTTCCCAACTTCGCTCTAGGGCTGACTCATGGACAAAGGTGAGCTTTAGCTGGTAGAGATTGCAACAGAAAATTTTTGATGTGGTGGTGAATGTGCAAGTGGAACACAAGGGAGGTTTAAGAGAGCTTTGTCTGATACAACACGACACAAGGAAAGCCATTTTCTATAGATCAAGGTAATCCCTTTCCATTATCACAATCATACCAACAATTTAAGAATATTGTTATGTGTCAGGAAAAAAAAGGCATTTAGCATCCTAACTTTCTCCAATGTACTCGTTTTCATGCTTTGCCCCAGCTACCACATGCCAATCTCTGCAAGGATTAATCAGCAAAATCCCCACTGAAGACTACTTGTGCCAGTGCCAGTGTAAAAGCCCATGAGAAATTGGCAATGCCTCCCAGACTCTTTGAAAGAAAAATAGGAAAGAAAAATAGTGGAAATTTTGTTATATGTTATAATAGCTATTTCATGATGTAAACAGCTACATGTTGCAACAAATTTGAATGAAACTTGTAGTTATCTCCATTGCATTATTCATATTACTATTAAGAAGGAATGATAACTAAAAAATATTCGCAAGGTTTATAAAATTCTGATAGGGATGGACCTCCTGTACTCTAAGATAAAAGTTACATATGTAAACAGAAAATCTGCATGTCAAAGGGAGATATTCCCTTTCACAGCTTGTGTTAGGCAGGAAACTGTAGAAGCTGTGGCTGAAAAATGAGCACTGTGTACTTGTGCAAGACTGTGGCTGGAGATGTGACAGTGCATGTGACAGCAGCTTCAGCATTCCTTCATGCTGGGGTGAGCATGAGCCTTCTTTCTACATATTTGAAAGCATTGTTTGTGGAAAAGATGATTTTTTTTTTTTTTAGGACAAATATGCTCATTCTAAACCTCAGTTTGCATCTGTAGATGTTCAGGAGGAGATATTAGTAAGTTTAGATTAAATGCTGATAAATAGATGAAATATGCTTCCACATCTCATGTTATTTAAAGTGATTTTCCCAGCTCACTTGACAGTGTCCAAAGCTAAAAGTTATCCCTTATTGTGTGTAGATACATATACACAGTTTATCATTTCAAATCAGTTCATCTTCGGATCAGCTGGGCAAAATTGAGGCACAGGCAGAGGAGCTGGCTGTAAAATCGTGACCAGCCCTGGTTGCCACAGCTTTGGCACAAGTGCTGGGATTTGCCTGTCCTTTCTCCTGGAAGGGGTGAGAATAGGCTATGTGAGCCACCTGAGCTATCTACCCTCGGAGCAGCCATCTCCCTCCCTACACAGCTGCATGTGCCACTGCCCTGTGGCTGGGCTCAGGGTGTCGTGCTGGCAGAGATTTCACCAGGGTGAAGAGAGACAGGCAGGTGTGTCACAAGGCCACTCTCCATGTCTTTATGTCCCCCTCCTTCCCCATGCTGTTTGTGTGAGGGCACAGGTTCATGGGGAGTAGGGAGGAGGAAGGAGATAGCACACCTATACCACCACCTAACACCATCAAATCTTCTGGAGCCTCCAAAAACTACTAAAATTTTGCAGGCCTCCACACCATTCAGTCCACTTCTTTCTCTCGTGTCTCCTCAGATATTGGCAATTCATAACCCTGATATCTCTGCCCCAGCCAACACATGCCTTTCCACACAACCCTTACACTGCACCTGGGTGTTGGTTGCACAGTGGGTTTGCCTGTGCACTTGACATAAATATTTCTGACCTCTGAGCAAAGTACTCCTATATTGTCCCTCTGATGTCTTAACTCCAACCATGCTCTGCCAGCCCAAGCTCTTGCTGAGAAGCCACAGGGAGCAAGTTGGAGCTGTCAGCTTTGCCCCAGCCACACAGCACCACGATGCCAGCCCTGAAAAGCTGACAAAATCCTTGGCCACAAAAGCTGCTGCAAAAAAGAATTTATAGTCTCAGCAGACAGGTTGAGCAGAGATTTGTGAGGAGGGAAACAGGAAAGCAGAGAGAAGAAAAATGACAGCCCAACACAGAGGACATCAGTAACATCTTCAGAGCTAGACGTGCTAAGATGGATCTGCCTCTCGAAAAGGACAGGGTATGGCTAGGGGACCATGACTCACAGAATGCAGGGCTGCAAGATTTTATGATAAACCACATGATCCTCAAAAATGTTGAATTTAACTCTCTAAACATCTAGCTAAACAAAAAGAAAAAAGGATTTTACAGCCTGAATAAATCATTAAGACATATTAAATATTTGCAATGGTCCCCTCTAAGTTTATAAGCCCCGACTGCTGAAAATTTTAGGCAGGTATGTGCCACCTCTGAAGTAGGCCAAAATAATTACAGTGATGGTGAAATATATATGGGATATGAGAAAAGGCATCCTTGCTAATACAATGCTCTAAATTCAAATTGATTGAAGAATTTAAGGAAGGTATTTGCAATTCTTCATGGAATGGAAATTTAAAGGAAAAAAATGTATCTTTCTCAGATATCCCAGGTTTGTGTTACTTTGCTGATTAGAAACAGCCCAATTTGTTTTATGATACCATTTGTTACTGTACCACAAGGTCCCAATAAACATTTTAATAAACATCATAACCCAAGAACTCATCATCTCTGGTTATGTCTCCATAAAAATTTATGACAGAATCATTCTGCCAGGGTTTCTGACTGAAGAACTTAACTTAGATGGTTATTTATGATTTTTGTCTGGGGAGCACATATTTGTAGAACAGTTGGATGCAGCTGGCTAATCACAGCCTCCCCATACATACATAGTGGAAGCCATCTAGACTTTTCTTTGGACATTTTGTGCCTTCTGCCCCCCACAGTGGCCTGGTGCAAAAGGGGACGAGCAGTGCAGGGGGTACAAACCTGAGCTTGAACTGCAGTTCAAGCCTGTGGGTGAGATGCTGTCTGTACCTGGACATTGCCCTGGTGGCTACAAGTGCTACTGAGTGGCTCCTTCTAAACACCAGAAGGTGAATTCCAGTCCAGGCCTGCTGCCTACTGCTTTAGATGTATCTAGAACCTGCCTGAACTTTATGGTTTAAACACTGATGAGAAAATACTTGAACTGAATTTACTCCACAACCCAATTCTGTTTTTCCTCCCAGTTCATAGCTTCAGCTGATAGTTTTGCACCCAGTCATGTTGAAGCAGCAGAATTACTTTCATGTATGTCTTAAAAATACTTAATGTCATCAAAAACTTTGAAATAAGTTCTGGTATAAAGGCTTTCCCAGACTACAGAAGGGAGGGAGTAGTTCTTCCAACAGGACCTGCCTGTGGCTTCGGGCTTGGTGAGAACCAACAGCACCAATGGAGCAATTAATAAAGGGGGTCAGAAAAGCAATAAACAAGTAAGAAAGGGTCTTTCTGTCAGCCATGGTGATGAGATTAGACATGGTGAGAGCCCAGTCCCTGTGGTCTGGGCAGGTGCTGAGTGTCCTCAGCTTCCGTTTACAGCAGCATGATGGGAGAGACTGGGAGCCTGATGAACACTCAGCTCAGTGCAGCAGCATCCCTGGGAGCTGCTGCTCAGTCTCCTCTTTTTAAACTTCCATTTCCTTCAATTTCAGTTGCAGCGTGAAAAAGTAAAATAGGAGGAAGGGATTTGATGCACAGAGATAGTTTCATAGTGGCAACTATCTGCCAAATTCCCAAAATTAATTGGCCATATTTGTCTCCTCAATTGAAAAGAGACTTTATCAGGAATGTGATTTATATAAAAGATTGCTGGTTTTATACCTCTTTATACAAGCAGGCAATCTTGGCATAAATCAGCATTAAAGCATTTAAACAATAAGTTGTTAACTCATAAAACAGTAAGTCAGCTTCCACACAAGCCAAAATCAGTCACTGTCAGGTTCTGATCACTTGGTAGGAGTCTCCAGGCAATTTCTCTCACATCTGTGCCTTAAAAATAGATTTATCTAAATGCATGGGGGATTTAGCTATGATTCTCATCAGGAAGAGGTCCATTTCCAGGGCATTTTTATAGCAAAGTCATAGTCACACACAGGTGTAGGTTTTTTATTGTGTTATTGGCTTGGTTTTGGTGTTTTGTTTCTGTTTTTGTTTTTGTTTTTGTTTTTTTAAAAGGAAATGTCACTGTTTTATTTTTCATGAGTATTGCACCACGGAGACCAAAGTGTATGGGCTTCACCACTGTGCCTTCATTTGTAAGTTGTTCTGTGGCTCAGTATATGACTGTTCTTTACTACATTGGCTTATGCAGCTTTTTCCTTCTTTATTTTCTTAGCATTACTTCCTACTGTACAGCTTAAGACTAAAAATAAAGAATAAAATGACAATAAAGGCTCCCAGGGAAAAACAAAAGAGAGGAAACATGAAAAGGACTTGAGAAGAAAAGGGTATAAAAGCACAAAGTACAAAGGAACCTAGAGTTGAAAAGATTATAGAATTAAGGGGAAAAACGTGCTAATGTAATCTTAAAAAAAAAGAAGGGAAATAATTCAAATGAAAAGCCATCAAAAGGAAGATAAAAAGAAGGAACATTAAAAAAAAGGAGATATTTTTAGACAGCCTGTTTAACATGAGGGGCCACCCTCAGGAAAGCCAGATGTAGTTTACTGAAATTATTATCCTAATAAAATGTGTAACAGAACAGAGAGCACCATAAAAACAGTTTTAATGGAGAACACAAAATGATCTTCTCCTTCCTTTTTGGTAACACCTTTGCTTTGAGCACAACTCCTGTAAAGGGTACCGGCATTCCCAGCTTGGTGGTTCTCTGCCAAAACAATGCCTGTGCAGCTCATACATATTTTTCTACATCAAAAATTCACTTTTCCTACCTATAAAACATGGGTATTGTTTTTGGACTTGTTTCTCCCTGGGGAGAACAGGTGTATTAAGGGCCAGTGGAGGCCAGTCCTCAAGTCCTCTGCATGTGGAGAGAGTGATGGGATGGAGCCCTGCAGAGTGAGAGCAGTGTCCCCAGCCCTGCGCACTGCCCCTTCCCCAGGCTCATCCCAACTGGTAGCTTTATTTATGTGATGCTCTTAGCAGGGTTAAAATCAAATGGTTACTCTGGGGGCAGAAAGAGAGAATCAGTTCTGCTTAGTAAAACACAGTAATTAATTTTCTACATTATAATCTTTCATTACAGTGCTATATTTAAAGCTATTTTTTTTTCCTTTGTTCATAGCCCCTATTTACAGAAATGTCTACATTTCCTGAATTACTACATTTTTGCTAGAAATCATTACATTTCTCCTAATTTCAGAAAATAAATGTAAAAAAAGTGTAACAGCTCTGTTCAAATGATATAAAAAATAAGAGGGTGAGTAGTCTTATTAGTTAAATCTTCATTTCCCATTTCTTTTTACTGGGCCATAGTATAAAGCAGTTGAAAGGGCAGTTAGCTAAATTAGAAAAAAATATTCATTAAGGACTATTAACCACAAAGGTGTGTACTCAGTTTTTGGCTTCAGGAGCCAGTAAGTTAAGTCATTGAGGCTACTGAAAACTGAAATATCACATGGTTCTTGCCTTGATTTAATCTTGCGTTAGACCAGGCTTCGATGCATGGCTGCATGCAGCCTGGAATTTTAGTTTTGTAAAACCAGAAGACAAAGAATCAAAAATAGCTTTCTAAAAGTATTTGTGATGGGGATTTCATTGGCATGCAATGCATCAGCAGACACAGGCTGTCGATGCTAAACACACCATTAAGGGTTGGGAGTATGAAGCCCATGTTTTGCACTGCCACACAGAGCCCTGTCCAGGTTAGAGAAGAAGGTCGTCAGTGGAGCAACTTCTCGTTGGGTCTGCACATATGCAGGGAAAGGCAAGGAAGGTAGGACATAGAAATATTCAGAAGTGGTGAGTGCAGTTCTCAGACAAGCTGGGCAGCTGCTTCTGATGTTCATGGAAACTTTCACACCATGGGTTACACACAGCCAAATCCTATCATGGCTGACATAATCATTGCTAGGGTGAGAATAAGGAAGGGGGAGAAAGGCTGAAATCAGAGGAGTTAGACAGCAAGAGAATTAAAGGTTAAAAATAACCACTGTCAAACTGTATTTGACTTTCCCACATGCAAACCCCTGGTAGTTTAGAGCACTCAGCAGCAGGTATAAAACCTCATTTCTACTCATGGTCTGATGTTGGAGTTGGGTTACATCTCTGACAAACCCAAGCTAAAAAGCCCTGGGAATGAGATTGCTATCATCTAGGGAATGACCCAAGCACCTCTGTCATGTGTGACACCATGCAACCAAGATGTGTAGCCAAACTAGAGAAGCAATGAAGACAAATCCTACAACCATGGTCTGCCTGCCTTGTGGGCTAATGTGTGTTTGAGCAAGATCACTTATCAAACCCACTAGAGAAAAATGAGAGGAATAGAAAAATTGCATGCTGGAGAAATTCACTGCTGATCACAAGTGTATCTTTGGTGAACTATTTGGCAATATGTAGGCGGGACTGAATGGCATGTAGCAGGCAATTTCTTGCAGAAGGAGGTGTTTTGGGAGCAGACAGTAAAGGATGACAGAGAGAAAGCAATCAGAAGGTATTGGCTGGTTTATCAGCTCAGGACCCCAAGCCTGGGATTCCTCCTGAGCACGTGTATCTAGATAGGACTGTGGCTCCCTCAGTTAAAAAAAATTGTTCTGTCTATTGGCATCAGTATAATGATTCTGTGGAAATGAAAATACATGAAGCATTTCCCAAATGGCTATGCATATGGTTATGCTTGACTTCAAAGCTGAGTGCATTTCTACGACCTGTCTCCCTGCACTCTGCCTTTTCTGAAGGGAAGAAATTCTCCGATTCTTTAGCACCTTTCTTTATGTTCCTAGTGTTAACTCCACTCTTCTTTAGCAACATATTCTCCTTTCTTTAAGAAGTCTGAAAGCAAGCTCCCATGTGAAGAATGGTGTCAATATTCCCCTCCACAACCTCCTTGTCTTTAAACAGTAAAATTGTTGACACATGGCTCAGAATATGAATATTTGATCAAAATGAAGCTTCAGTGATTCCAGAAATTTCACGTCCCCAAGCATCTTTTTGGCAGATGGCCAGTAATCATCTACATTTTTTTCCATTTGGATCCACCTTGTTTCAGGTTTAATGCCCTTAGAATAGAACAACCATTATGGAAATTAGTTAGCAGCTGCTGTACATCAATGTTTAGAAAATTAATATTACCCACATTACACAGCACAGAAGCTGAATTTTAATGAAGCATGGAAACTCTAAGCAAATTGGCCTTTCACCTCATCAGAGAAATAGTCAAACACTACTTTTTCTGAGAAAACTTATAATTTTTGTCAGAATTCTCTGGACATAACAGAAATACAGTATTTTCATTATAACAAAAGCAATTAAATGCTTCAGCAGATTAAAAATGACAATAGAATCTAAACTATTACATCTTCTTACTGCTATGCTTTAGAAATATTTTCTCTTAGTTGTATGACAGGGGAAATTACAATGCTTTATAATAACAGCTCTAACACATGAAGAGAAATGATCAGATATATGATGGGAGGAAAAGTGATCTTAGCAGTCAGTTGAGGCTTGAGGTTTCCTCTGGCTTTGGAGCCATTACCAGCCCAAACCAAGAAGGCAGAAGCATCAGTCGCTCACTGAGTTTTTGGTTGCTGGATTCTTTGCTTTGCAGCTTTTCATCACCATTTTCTTCTCCTTTTTATTGAACTCTCAAAAATGTTCAATTCAGACCTCTGTAATTTAAATCATGTATCTTCTTTTATATTCTAAGACAGTTATAACTAGTTCACGGGAAAAACAGAAGGGGTGAATTTATTATACTCAAGCAATGTATCATGGACATTTTAATTTCAGCTAGAAGCATTTAGTTAATGCATTTTTCTCTTCTTTTTTAAAAAAATACAAAACCCAACTTAGAAAAACTTGTACAGTGTATTTCTGCAAAGACTTTCTAAAAATAATTTTATAGCCCTTTAAAAACACCATCCTAGCATGTGTATCTGGGTATGTGCTTGTGTAGTGTTGTGCATTTTGTAAACATGCATCAAGACTGCCAGTATAAATTTACCTTGAGGGTACATTTATTCTATAACTGGCAGTGAGTACAAGAAAGTCTTCTGATGGAAAATTATGCAGTTTATAGCAGAACTATTTACTGGAGTACAAAGTTAGAGGAACAGGTCTGAATACTGTAGTAGCCAAATTTAAGTTTTACTTACATTTAGTTGGCAATAAAAAAGGTCTGAAACTCTCAAAAGTTAATAAATGTGAAATAAAAAAAAGGCATCAGGAAGACATTACAAGGCTCAAATAACTCTACTATAAGCTGACTCACCTGGCTGCAGCAGGAATGCTTGGTGTGTAGGGATTCAAATTAATGGAACTTTGGATGAATAAGAAAGTCTGCTTATCATTTCCCTCAGACACAATGCTGATTAGAAGACTGCAGCAGAACCATAAAGTGCTATAAAATTACTTAAAGGTCATCGCATGTTGTAATAAACTGTAACCTGATTTATTTTTTCTTTAATGCTGACATGAATCTGCTGAAACTAAAAAAGCAGGTAACTTTTTCAATTAATGTCAAAATTTTCCATTTTATTTTATAGGTTGTTTTACCCATTCTAAGTTGAAATGATGCTTTATTATGGTATCATTTTATGAGCCCAAAGAGACATTTTGACATTTAGCATAATCTTCCAGAAAATCAGTAGAGAAATGGTTACAAAAGGTGTACTGAAACAAAATGTAGGAGAGATTACATTATAAATAGGAGTGGTGAATAAAGTATTTTTTCCCCACTTCAGATGTGGGGGGTGTATTTCCCCTGCTTTCTCTATACTCTTCAGCACTGTCTTTGAAATAAAAGGCAAGCAACTTGCAAGAGACCTTTGAAAAGCAATAAAAATCCTTCTTCAGACTTCATTTTTGTCTCGTTATTTTACCTATAACCATTTCATGACAGTCTAGTGCAGAGGTATTATGGATTTCAACTGCAATTTATGGGCAGTCTCTGCTCCTTGCTGGGGCACCGTGGGTGAAGGGACGAGACATAAAGGATTGAATAGTCTCATTTAAAGAGCCTCTTTCTCGTGGCCCTCTCTGTGACTGGGCACTCAAGCACCCCAATTCACAATGCAAGGGTGGGAGGATGCTGGCAGCCCCTCTCCCTCCACTGGTCTTTGTCCCCCGCCTCTCTGCCACTTCCCCACTCAGCTACAATTCATTGCTGCGGCTCACGGGCAGAGATGCAGAGCAGAGGTGACTGACACACTCTGCTTTGGCTCTTTCAAGGATATGGCCACACGGTGCTGCCCCGCTGGCCCCTTCCCTGGCTCCCAGCCACAGCTCTCACCATGCTGGCCACATGCCCTTCACACCTCTAAAACCAAGGGGTGTTTAAAAATACCCCATAAGTTTCATTGAAGACTGGTGCTTTAGGGATTGGCAGACAATCAGTCCTTCCTAATTAAAAGTTTTAATTTACTTTTGACCCACCCCTTAGGTCCCCAGAACAATCCTGGCTTACTCTATGTGTCTTCAGAAGGACATTTCTCATTTTCCTGTACCCACTAGAGACCTAAGAGCTGGAAGTGACACTGGGAAGATGCTTTCTTCTAGAGGTAGAGGTTGGAGAAGTGGAAAGCAGTGGCAGTGGTCTGGAAAGCTCCCGAGGAATCAGGGCTAAGCCTAGATGGGTCTCACTGTCCTTGGATCTTCATCTCTCTTCAGTGGCAAGGACATGGGAGGTTGTACTTCACTCAGTATTAATCACTAAATGGTAACGTCATGTCAGGGATTTCTCTGTTTTAACAGCAGCTGTTTCCAGGGACTCAGTAGCAGCTCACAGCTGCCTAAGACCGAACAGTGGCTTCTGTCTGCCAATGGACATCAAATGTTTTAAAGCACAGGATGTGTGTGTGCAGCCAACAGTCCAGAAATGTGAGGGGAGAGCTGTAAGGAAAGGGACCATGAACATCTCAGTGCCAGAGGTGCCCTGTGCCATGTTTGGGGTTGGGAAGAGCTAGGGAGAGCAAGCCATGGAGGGCTGTACATTCTTGGGGACACTGTGAACAAAAAATTTAATCCCCGCACAGCTGACATGCTGTGTGGGATCCCTAAAAAAACTGTGTTGGGCAGTGTTAGAAAAGGGGCCAAGACCCACCATGTGTGTGGTGAGTGATCCAAGGACAACCACTCAGAAAGTCACCATTGGGGAGAAGGTGTGGAGCTCACACCTGGAACAATGCCACTCTTGCACTAGGAAAGGGCAAGTGGAGATAGTAGCATCCCATTTCTGCACTCACTTTGGAGACCTGGACCTCAAGTCAGTCGGGCAGGAGAAAAAAATCTTCACCAATCTCAGCACCACAGGAAGGGTGTTTGACTTCTGAGGGGCTGGAGAGGGATGTGGTTGATCACCATCATCTCCCCCTGCCAGGTACATGTTATTCAGGGTTTGGCGTGGTGAGAGCACCTGGTCCCTGCACGCTTGTCAAACTGCCAGCAGCAATTTTCTTTGGGAATTTAAACACTGCCAAGTGATACAGAGGACGGCGAAACAATCATTTTGGACAAATAAACTTTCTGCTGAGTGAATTACCTTTGGTTTCCCTGTAAACCTCAGGTATTTTCTGCTCTAGAGGTGCTTACTGGAAAGGCATGAAAATGCACTGATGGAACAAAAGGAGGGGAGAAAAAAAAGGGAGAAAAGAGGAAAAAAGAGGAAGGTGTGGGTGTTGCACAGTTAAAGGCAAATGTTAGGAGAGAGGGCATATAATTGAGGTGTAAGTCTGGAATCCCCATTGATCCAACGAGCCTGACAAGCTGCTTTCTCACCATGTGTTAAATCACCAGATCCCTTCCCCAGCACACCTTGTAATGCACAGCTAGCCAGTTTTCATCCTAAATGATACGCTTGCAAAACCTCCAGTAGGCCTCATTAGCAGGGCTAGCATGTGCAGATGTGTTGCACGGAACTTGTATTTCACAGGCACATTTTTAATGTACTTGCTATGACTGCAGCTGCAATTTCCAAAGATTATACCAACCCCAAGTGACCGCAACTTTCTGCCTGCCCCAAGGGAGATGACAGCAGTCACAGATCAGACAGGGCATGGGGGGATTTCTGCTTTTCTGTGTTAATAAGAAGGCAGTATCTGAAGTGCCACTCTTGTAAAGAACACCGTGTTCAGTTTTCCTCCAGCCCTGATGCTGAACTGATCAATACTAAATCTAAATTATAACGATGGCCCCTGTGAAGCTCGCAAATGTTATGTCAACATGTCTTAATGGCTTTGGCTTCCTGAGCAACCTTATTAGCTGCAACCTTCTCTGCCTCTGCTATTCTCTTAACTACTTCCACCTATGGAGCCCCATCTCTAACAATACTGACCACTTCTTGCTCTCTTCTGCCAGTGGTGGCTTCCATCCTGTTGGTTCCTGTCATGTGAGAGCTCTCTGACAAGGACATACAAGAAAAAGAGAAGAAGAAGGAAGAAAACAAAATTAATTCCCCTGCCTATTCTCCCCCTCCCTGCAACTGATGAACCAAAGAAGGAAATAATTGCTACTTTCTTTTAATAACACGTTTACAGAAATTTCCATAAAGATGATTCAGAAAGGAATGCATGGATTTCTTCTCTGTGGGGTGTCAAAAACAGTTTGCATTGTTCTGTAATGTAATGTTATTAGTGCTCCATCTAATTTATATTTGCATTTCCCTGTCTCCAGGGCAAATTTTTACAACTCACTGGCAAAGTACTAAATGAAGTGCTGCAGTGCTAAAGAACATTTCCTAGCAAGCTTTCAAGCCATTCATTAATTTCCAAGGGGCCAAACCTGAAAGGTATTGAAGGACTCCAAATAAACCCTGAGTATTCTTCATCCTCATGTGGAGCACAGAGCACACAGCACTGCAGCAGTATTTGATCGTTATGGTTGTAACATGGAAAGTGGAAATGTCCTGTGTCTGTAGCCTGAATTTGCTGTAAATGGGAAGGATTGCCTCCCCACATACCACTGGAAAGGAAGTTGAAAGTGGAACAGTGGCAGGTGAAAGATGTGTGGCAGATGGAAAATCACCATTTTTCTGAGGTGTCTCACTGCCAGGGCATGTGTGACATCCACATGTATGGTGGGATAGTTTAGGCAAACAAGCTTTCATTAATTGAATAGTCACAAACTCTAGACTGTACAAATACTAATTGTAGCAGAGTTTCTCCTGCCAGTTATTCTGTAGGAACAGGGTCTCTATCCCAATGGAACAATACAGAGAAGATAGGAAATAATTCTAATGTTATTAATGAATTATTCTGAAGTAGCTGTAAACCCTCCTTTATGTGCACCAGGAAACAAATGCCAAGAGATGTAAATTATTTGCTCAAAAGTCAGATGGGAAGTGAGTAGCACTGGGAAGGAGGACATGAGTCCCATGAATCTCAGTCATGTTCTTTATGCTCAAATAATTTTCTAGTTTTCAGATATCATCTATATAAAAAGTATAAATATCTGTACATAAAAAACCTTACACAAATTAAACACCACCAAGTGGATTCTTAATTCTGAGAATAAGTGTGCAGCATTTCAAGAATTTGCCCAGCAGCTCATGTCAAACTAATTTGGGTATAACAACAAAAGCTGCAGACATGCCTGAAGAGTCACCAAGGGGCAATGATTACTTTCTTCTTTCAGGAAAGAGCTCAGGCGTCACAGCCTGTGGAAGAAAAAAAATGTACTAAAAATCACCAGGGCTGGTAGAAAAAGAAACATAATTTGAGGTTTCTGCTGTAAATACCTGATCAAAAGGCAAGAAAAGAAGAAAGCAGCAGCTTCCTAACCTTTCTGGGCAGCAGAAAATTGTGATGATTTCTGTTTCTGTGATGCCAAGGTGGCTGCTTTGCTTTCTAACAAGAGAGTATTATAGTCCAATTAAAACAGGATAAGCTTGTTCCTCCTGTTCTTTAATGTCAATAATTCAAGACTGTGGTTTATGGCAAACTACATTCACATCATGGGGAAGCTGCACCTGGTTAAACATCAAGTCTTAATTTAGATAAAAATCTTTATGGATGCACCTCAGATTTTCTTTCATTAAGATAACTTTACATGCTTCACTGAGTGCTAACCTTTCAGATATATTTGCAAAGCAGAAAGAATGTAATATTTCAAGACTTAACCATGTGTCTTACTTAGCAACTCAAGCTTTATGTTCCAGTATTTTAAGAAAACCCTTAATTAATTCAAGGTAAGGAATCAGAATCACATTTTTTTTCCTAATAGGGATTCAAAGAAGCCATCCACCTGTTCAAAATAGAGGATGAGCCAAAATTTCATGTTGGAGTAACAATTATGTCTGCCAAAGAAACAACTTTTCCTCCACTCCCCCCTTTATTTGTCCCATCTTCTTGTTCTGGAGTGAAGATACAATCTATAGAACAAGTCTTCAGCAAATCCAGCATGTATCATTTGCAAATATCACACCACATTATAAACAGAAACTGATTTCCACTTCAGCAGCTTGAAGTTTAGGTCAGAGATGAAGCAATGCAGACACTTGGGTTTTATAATTATTATTGAGCTCTAAGACATAGTGAAAGTTGTATTTTAAAACTGAGGTAAACACTGGCAAGAGGAATGTATTGTTATGTAACTGTTTGGACTCCAAAAATAATGAAAATGGCTTTCACAATGGAAAAGAACATCCATCTCAATGCTGGCCTCTCACTTTGTTTGCTCCTCCACAGATCCACCTCTCTCTGTTCCTCTGGCTTTGGTAGTCAGCAAGCAATTTTCTCTTTGGCAGGAGTGTTTCTGCAGGCTGGTGACAAACATCTTGCCACTCACAACAGTGAGATTCTCCATAGGGAAGAAAAACCTTATACAGCATCCTCATAAATTATGTTTCTATATACTGGTGTCCTAAGGGCAATGGGATTGGTTGGAGACTATATAAAGCCATTTAGGATCATTTATATAAAGACATTTAGGATCAAGTCCCTGAGATAATAACTTAATATCTGGGCCATGTTTTCAAGAGGAAGACTAGAAACTCACAGTAAAACATGGAAACTGACTTTCAGCTCAACATTTACATCTTCTACAACCTGGGTACCTGCAGGCTTTGATTGTGACTTTCAGTAGACCCAAAGTCTGGTTCTGCATGAAGGGTGCCTAAATAAATCCCTGAAGAGCATGCACATGGCAAGACAAAAGGACTCTGTACCCTTTTTTTAGTTCACCTCCCTGGTTGCATATATGTGTCCCCATGTTATTTGAGGATTTTCTTTACTTGAATATTTGCTCCAGGTATAGTCCTGCAGTTCTGCCCCAGAGAAGACCCTCACCACAGTCTATGGATTTTATTAAGCTGATCAAACACACACCACATAAAGAATTTTTTCTGGTTGAGTCATGTGCAGAGGTTTCCATGCCTTTCCTATGCCTCAATGCAGTATCTGCTGGCTTAGTTTGGACCAGATTAGTGGCACCTCGAGCTAATGCTGTACTCAGAGAGAGAAAAATCCACTGATGTAATGCTTTCAGCTGCACAGGAACAAGGAACTGGTGTCTGGCCATACTACCCAATGACCCCACAGACACTGCTTCAGTGGCTGACTAGGGCCATGAACACCTGAGACACAGTAGATAGGTCAGAGCAGTATTTGTATTCTGCCTTAAAGAATATAAGCATTCTGCCTTAAAAGTGCCCGAATTTTCACACAGGTTAGAAAGGGTGAGCAAACATTTGCAAATGAATCCCCTACAGTCCCTAGTCTAGACAAAGCCAGTGAATGGGTGTTTAAGTTGGATTTGGAGGATTTGGCAACCAGCCAGGCTACTTCCCTATTTGTAGGAAAGTGTTAAAAATAGGATAAGGTCCAGAAGGCTCAGATCTGCCCTTCAGAAAAATCCATATAATTGAGGAGTTTCTCTCACTGACACGTTTCTATTTCTGTTGTCAAAAGGAAAGAAAAACTAATAATGTTGGGGTTTAATAACAGAATATCCCTGACATACAGAAGGTCTTTAGATTTTGATTGGAAGATTACAAGGTAGGCTGCTGTTACCTGTGCGTAGTAAATGGTGCAGAGTGAAATCATAACTGAAGAGCTGAGGTACAGGTCAGAAATGCCACAAATAAAAAAAAAAATAATAATAAAAAAAAAGAGTGAGAGAGCTATAATCTCTTTCACCCTGCAGAGTTTTAGGACAAGTAATAAGTAAATAGGTTTATAACTGTCCACAGATGAGGGGTTTTTGATCACAAATATGGCTATATTTTTCAGACCTGATAAGTTTAGGACCAGGGCTTTTTATTGATCAGAACTGGTCCAAATTTCAGCCTTAATATCTCAACAGAAGATCATTATTACTGTCTACAACACCAAAAAGAATGAAAGCAGTAAAATACCCACTATAGGACCTGATTTGCTGCTTTGCATCCTTATTATTGGTGGCAATCAAAAACAAAGAGAAGTACTCATCTTAAAATGGAAGCTCAGTGCTATAAATAACAATTCCCTGTGAGATTTTTGAAAGATATGCATTCAGTTTACTGAAAAAACCCTATATTTTTCTTTCTGTCACCAGAGTAGAGACAATATAACTACACATGAACATACTGCGTTTTGACTCAAACACTTCCCTGGAGAATTTTCAGTAAAGTTTTTTTTTTTTTTTACAATTTTTATAGTCAGCGATGATACTTAAAGCACAGAAATAACACAGTTTAACTTGAAGTTATCAGGCTAAATCTCCACTCTTGATCAAAAAATCTTGAATTGACTTTTAAAATGAGTGAATTCATGTGGCATTTATGGCGCAGGAATATGTAGGGAGTGTTTGGATGTCATTTTTATAAGGACACTTCTTATAGTTACTGAAGCTGCTATAAATTGAATTATGGAATATGAAATTCCTTAAGGTTTATGGCAGAGTTTGTGACTGCTGAAATGAAGACAAAGAACTTGAGATAGCAGGTGTGTCAGCAGCACAGAGGCTAAGTATGATTCATTTTGTTGTAAAATTAAAATACAGTATTTTCTGCAAATATTTGAATTCCATTGTAGGTGAATAAATACTGGTTTTCTATTAATTCATACTGAAAAAGATGCCTCTTGCCTCTTTGACGTTGAATAGACTATATTGCACTATAAAGTTTTAGTGCTGTTATTTCTTTTACCACTAATACTTTTACAGTTTCACAGCTATTACACTGCCATGCTCCTTGGACTTGAAAATATGTTCTGTGCACTGATCCCACAGAATCTGTTTATGCATTTCACTATCCTGAGTTTGTTCATTAGAGCAGTAATTACTTGCAGGAGCAGAGCTTGCCTTTTCAGGTCCTAAAACATGCTACTCTACTCTAATTAGGTTCTTTGAAGCCAACACATCCTGTAAATAATTCAAACATATCTGATTCATGCAAAGCACATCCAAATGACCTGTAAATATAATTTCATATGCAACAGATATTGGGATACCAATTCCTAGATTTCTGCCTCTTCTGAAGTGCTGGAGATGCAACAGGGACTGCTGTTGTACTGGGGTCTTTTGGGGTCAAGAAGTGCCCTGGTGTCCCAGGCTCTGCCATGCCAGCACCAGCCAGGGTCCAGCTTTAGCTTCAGCAGCAAGACAGCAGCTTGATATTCACAGAATCACACAATAAGCTGAGCTGGAAATAATCTACAAGGATAATCAAGTCCAGCTTGTGGCTCTGCACACGACCATCCCCAAGGGTCATACCATGTGCCTGAGAGCATTGTCCAAACACTTCCTGAGCTCTGTCAGGCTTGGTGCTGTGACCATTTCTATGGGGACACCATTACAGAGCTCTTCTGGGAGAAGAAATTTTTCTAATACCCAGCCTAAACCTCCTCTGATACAACTTCAGGCCATTCCCTTGGGTCCTGTCACTGACTACCACAGAGAAGAGATCAGTGTCTGCACCTCCAGTTCCTCTCATGAGGAAGCTGCAGACTGCCATGAGGTCTCCCCTCAGTCTCCTCCAGGCTGAACAGGCCAAGTGACCTCAGCTGCTTCTCTCCCCTCAAGGCCCTTCACCATCCTAGTGGCCCTCCTTTGGATCCTCTCTAACAGTTTAGAGTCTGTTTTTTATTGTGGCACCCAAAACTGCCCCCAGCACTCGAGATGAGGCCTCCCCAGTGCAGACAGAGGGGACAATCCCCTCCCTTGCCCAGCTGGCCATGCTGTGCCTGATGCCTCCCAGGACATGGCTGGCCCTCCTGGCTCATGTTCAACTTGCCACTGACCAGGACTTCCAGGTCCCTTTCCATGGCGCTGCTTTTCAGCCTCTCATTCCCCACTTGCTGTTGCTGTTGTGGGTTCTCTCTGTTCTCCTCTGTCCTCTGTTCTCGCCTCTCTTCCCCTGACCCCACCCTGCCTCACCCCTTCTTCTTTTCTTTTCTTTTCTTTTCTTTTCTTTTCTTTTCTTTTCTTTTCTTTTCTTTTCTTTTCTTTTCTTTTCTTTTCTTTTCTTTTCTTTTCTTTTCTTTTCTTTTCTTTTCTTTTCTTTTCTTTTCTCTCCTCTCCTCTCCTCTCCTCTCCTCTCCTCTCCTCTCCTCTCCTCTCCTCTCCTCTCCTCTCCTCTCCTCTCCTCTCCTCTCCTCTCCTCTCCTCTCCTCTCCTCTCCTCTCCTCTCCTCTCCTCTCCTCTCCTCTCCTCTCCTCTCCTCTCCTCTCCTCTCCTCTCCTCTCCTCTCCTCTCCTCTCCTCTCCTCTCCTCTCCTCTCCTCTCCTCTCCTCTCCTCTCCTCTCCTCTCCTCTCCTCTCCTCTCCTCTCCTCTCCTCTCCTCTCCTCTCCTCTCCTCTCCTCTCCTCTCCTCTCCTCTCCTCTCCTCTCCTCTCCTCTCCTCTCCTCTCCTCTCCTCTCCTCTCCTCTCCTCTCCTCTCCTCTCTTCTTTTTTCCCTTTCCCTTTCCCTTTTCCTTTTCTTCAAGCCAATCCCTGGTATGAAGCAAGCCATTCCATTTCTCACATAGTACTAAAATATTCATGAGAAACAATTTGTTGTTAACATCAGCTTAGGCTACAGTTGAACACCCAAACATGAACACCACCTGCTTGTCTTTTGTGTTAAGGGGACTACTCATGTAGCTTCCAGCTACAGATTTTTTACACTTGCAGTGGATCAGTTCCACTAAAGTGGAAGATCTTAAAGATCTACCTTAATAATCTGGATTCACACGTGTTTTCTACTTGCTTAATTAATGTTAAACAACAGATCCTTGAGAAGGCAAGAAAGTCCAAGCAGGGGTGATATTGTCTAGATATTGAAAGTGAGCATATAAAAGTATAAAAAAACATTTAGTAAAGCACAAGTTACAGAAATGATGATACATTGTTCATAATGACTAGAGAAATGTGACAGCTTAAGATACCTTATGAAATTTTTTAAAAAATTGGATGGAATACTTGCATTAAAATTGCAGCTTGATTTTTAATTCCACTGACACAGTTTCATTATTTAGACATTTCTAAGTCTTACCTCAGAAACATTTTGTGGTCATGTCTTCTGAAACCATGCTGAAACCATACTGAAGCCATTGCAGGGCTGGTGCTGATACCTTTTAACTCAACAGTAGGGGTCTCTACAGTAGGGATCTCAACAGTAGTAGATATGTGAGTATGTTTGGATATGCTTTACATAATCAATATTTAAGGGAGTACAATTGCACTAATCAGTAGAGTAGAGTTTTTCATTAGAAAGATAAACATAACAAGACAAAAAATATTTAGTGCTTAGATTTTGAAGAACAGATAAAATGTTCCTGTACATCCTATAGGGACCTGTCTAATTTTTTTCTGTGACCTCTTTTCAAACTCTAGCCAAGTGACAATCTCTGTGAACTTGAGGATAGACAAAAAAGTGCCCAGTATTGAACTTGTTTTTATAACTCAAAGCCAATCTACTTTGTTCATCTTCCCTATGAAAATAAAATGACAGCTGAAGCATACAACTATATAAGAAGTTCTTACTACTTGCCTCATCAACAAAATAACAGGATACATGGGACACAGGACATTTTGTTCCTTCCAATTATGTCCTAAAACTCTCCTTTCACTCAGTCCAACCTGCATACATGGGCCCACATCTGTGACCTTGGGAATAGCTGGGGAATTTGTCACTATGTGTGTGCTTTCACTTCTGCTGTGCTGTGGGGCTGGATGCTTCTGTGTGCACCAGCCATGCTCACCACAAGGAGGGGATGAGAAAGATTTTACAAAGGGTTATGAAGTTATTGTGGGGTTGGATCCCATAACCTTGAAGGTAAGAGCTTTCCCTGTTCCACAACCAGAAAGACACAGGTTGGAACAATTAGGAAAGTAATCTATGGAAAGGTTGCAGTAGAATTAAGCAGTGTAAGCATAATATTTTAGAAATCCTGAAGTTGTCTGTTTAAAATCAGCTATGTTTAAGGAACTGGTGAAATAAAAATTATTTTAAGATGAAGCTGACCTATAACTGCAGTATACCACTTTGCTATTTTCTCTTAAAGAAATAAAACCCTCAAGTACATAACTTTGTAAAATAGTGTGAATTTAGAATCTGATAAATTATTAAAAACAGCTAAAGAGATAATGAAAAGCAATTAATGAATAATCTACATTTCAAAAGCCAAAACACAGCCTGCATTTTGCTGTATTTCTTACAATTACTTTTGCTGACACACTCATCCTGTGCAGAACTTCGGAGATCCACTGTAACAGTGAACTTTCCAAGCATGTATTCTACAAAAGGCCATCTCATTACACAGCCAATTAGAACGATTTGTTTGTTCATGATAGAATCTAATGTAGGGATTTGTTTTCTTCCAATAGATACCTTCTGCTAAGAAGCCAATTTGGCACAACTTTATAATTGTGCTAGTTCCACTGGGAGCTACAAAGAAGTTTGTGAAGCTTATAATTCTATAGTGCAAATGAACGAAAATAAAGACAAGACACTTATGAAATTTTCCACAGTGAAAATTCAGAAACATTGTAGCATCCAAAGAAAATGTTGGAGATTAAAAATCCTACGACTGTGTTATATTAGCATCTTTATTGTATTACTGATGTTATAATATTTATGATATTATTATATTAACATATATATTATATGATCAGCTTTATTGTTGATGCATCAATTAAGTCTTATTCTTGAGGATTTTAAGACCAACAAATTGATATTGCAAAACCTTGTTCTTTCCCAAGCAAGATACCAAGGATGCTGTAAAAGTTGTCACAGTGACAAAGTTTTGCTCTCCATTTCTCAAATAAACACATCAGAGCCAACCTGGGCATAAAATTCAGCAACCTATTTAAACACATTTTAAAATTGCAAAGAGAAACCTGTAGAGCCTTATAGCCTTTGCTTGTAATGAATGTAAATAAAAATTTTCTCTGAGGCACTCAGAGCAATATGCACCCCGTGCAGCGTAACCTGTTCATGGAAACTACAGTAGGTCCAACCCCACCAATTTAAGCATGAGGTGTGGAGGGAATGGGAGGAAAGAAGCTGCAGTTTGCTAAAAATTAAGCTGAAACTGAACCAGGCACATTTTCTGAGAAAAAAGTAAGGGTTTCTGTACCTCACAGTGGAGTTGACTTTGGCATAGAAGCTTAGCTGGTGTCATTGCTGCAAAAGAAGCAGCAGCAATGAAACACTAAACACTCAGATATTTTTTTGGTTCCAAAACTTGTTTTTCCTTTCCTAATTTGGGCTGGGGGGGAAAGCAGTAGAACAAGGACCATCAATATGATGAGGGACAGACCTGATCTCCCAAAGCTGGTGGAAAGATTGATAGTCCTTGTTGCAGACCACATAATCCTGGAGGAAATGCTGAGAAAGCCTGACATGAAGAACTTATCATCCTTCTGGGCATGAATGACTCTGCAGCAGTGTCAGCAAACTACATTATGGATGATTCTCACACTGCTATCAAAGTGGTGAGAAAAAATGGATGCTGTTGGCAGTGATGGGGAGAGGATGTGACCCCTGATGGTCCTTACATGTTGTATTTATGGGCATCCAGGACTTCACACTCTTCTTTCCAGGGCAATTGGTATGTCGGGAGAGACAGAAAATGAATACTAGTACAGAAATACTACTACTGAAAAAATAAATACTAGTACTCTAAATACTCCCTTTCACCTCTTCTCCATAGCCCTGCAAATCCTGCCCAAAAATGAAGAGAGTGAAGGAGGTCTCAGACAGCTCTGGGGAAGAGGTGCTGCACACCTGGAAGCTAAGCAGAACTCCTAGGGTAAGACACAGGTTTCATCACAAGTGATTCTGTGGCTCAGGCCTGAGGGTTTTATCCACACTGCAGTATTAATCAGAGACTTGTGTTTCCTTTTCTTGGAGGCAAAAGTTTGGTTTATATCATTAGAAGATTAAAATTAGAAACTAAAAATATGGTGTACGCTCACATACATCCAAAGGTAGGAATTTTCCTCAGGGTATTTAAATTGCCTCCAGCAGATCTCCTTTTATGGCCACAAGTGTGTGGAACTAGCATTTCCCTTACCTTGTGACTTTATCATCTTTCAAATTAGTGAAAAGTAGTAGTCAAGTACCACAAACCCAGAAGTTTGTAACACTGCATTTTGGCTCAGTAACTCAGAAGAAAAGATGGTTTGTTACAATATTTGAGCTATTTTCCTTTGGACAATAAATGCCGTTTTGAAACATCATTATTATTCTTATTGTGGATAAAATTAGAATTTAAACTTGTAAAATATATGGCAGAAGCTGACAATATAATAAAATGAAGTTTTGGATCTGATGAATAGTTTATACTGTGGATGCTCAAATAAGATAAAGAATGGAGTTAATGTTGAAAAAAATGAGCTGGATACATCTCATTAAGGGCTTACTGCTGTATTTGCATTTTTGTTTAATACTCAAATCCTGAAGCACTGCAAATGAGCTGTAACTTTTCAGTCCTTAAAAAAATAAATAAAGATTAGATAAATGCAGATGCTATGCAAATAGTCAAGCAGCAGCAGGCTACTGGGCAACCATTAACGAGTGCTGGGGAGTTATGTAGGTGATGATGAAGACCTTTCCAGGAAGACTAAATGCCAAAGTGATGTGTAAGTTCCTTCTGTTTCTTTCCTTGAATTTGTCATACAGGCTATTCAGAGGTAATCTGGAGTTATACCTTGTTAGGAGGGGAAAGTTGGTGTATCTGTAGGTGGGGAAATACATGTAGCATTGCAGTCATGTACAGAAGAGACACAGTGTAATTGCACAATGCCTGAATTATTGCGAATGAAAAGAAACAACCTTTTCTGTTATTTCTAGTTCTTCTTCATTATCAAGTAACGTATGAATATCTCCTGGATTCGCAATCATACCCAGACCTTCTAAAAATTACTTATCCTCAATCAGATGAGACAGTTGCTCATTTACACCCCAGATTACAAAAGCATTTTAAAAATCTTTCTTTCACTATCCATTTATTTGTCTGCCCCACATGTTCATATTAGTTGTTCATTATGAAAGAGATTTATAGTTTAAAACTCCTCCTTATTTATCCCCTTCTTTTTAATGAGTAACTATAAAATAAGCATCATTTTCCTAATGTGCATTTTGAGTGTCAGAAATAGGCAATTTAAATGTGAAGCTTCAAAGCACTATTAATGCTGCAATTTAGTGACAAAATATCTCTGCTTTCAGTTCCTCTTACCACTCTTTCTTCATTTCAGTGATTTATTGTATTATATCTGCCTGTAACAGTTAGTGCCCTAAGTAGCCAGTTTATTTTTGTATTTCTCTGCACATTAATACCCTTTGGTAATTGCTGGCTCTCCCTTTGTTTGACAATCAGCCAAGAGGAGTGCCACATAAGCTCCACATTCTGCCAGGCCCTTCGCAACACCTTTCTGGGATTGTCTCTCCATTCACTGCCTGTGGATGACTCCTGAATACTAACTTGGAATAACTCAGCCTGCCACAAATGGCTCCAGTCTCGACAGAGAGCGCCAACCACTGCTTTCTTCCCCTGATGACAAGGGGGAAAAGCTGTCACAATGACTAACATGAAAACCTAAGTAATGATAGAGATTAGAGGGTTTCTTGATGATTAGCTCAGCTTCATCTGTTCTGAAGCCTTTAGAGAGGATGAACTCTGTCTCAAGAAAGGCACTGCTGCTCAGTGAGTTTAGCAGCCTCTTTTCTCAAACAGGCTACAAACACAAGTTCTTAGCACTCAGTGTGTGGCAGGCACAGTTTCAGGGTGCTGGATTTCATGCCTGCCTGCATGAGGCACAATGTAAATTATCCAGCATCCTGCTGCTATTTGAAGATATTGAAAGGTTTTTTCCATTTTAAATGTGCACTCAAAATCCAGAGACTGTACCACCGTGCTGCATTAGATATACACTTGTGCTGAAATTATTTTCAGACAGCTTCATATAAACAGGTCTTTTGTGAAAATATATTGTGGTGCTCTGAAAGCTGCAAAAAGACAAATTATACTTGTCAAAGCCCTTCCACAGTCTTCTCTCTTCTCCTCCCAGACTTCAAAGCCTTTAACACAGAATAGGTACCTTCATCATATACAAACGGAGTATATGATGCAGGGATGGCTTAGTGTCAGTGTTGCCATTTCCAGCTGAGGAAATAAACCTCAGAGTTGTGAGGTACCTGCCCCAGCATTGTACAGCAGATCTATTACAAAATGTCCTTGCTCTGTGCTCTAATCCAATATTGCTAATTGGCTGACCTAAATGCATTCTAGTGGTGGTGTCTCCCAACAGCAAAACAAAGCAATATTTTCCACTGGAAAAAAAAAAAATCTGTTGCCCCAGATGTGATCCTGAATCTGACTCCTGTGTCCCAGCAGATCACAAGTCCACTTTTGTTGAGATTTTATCCTGTAGTTGAAATGTTGGCAGAAATGTAGGACAGAAATCTTTGGGGGGATAAGTGCAGGGAAAGAATAGCCTCCTCCTCTGTCTAAGTGTTTAAAAAAGCCTGGAGGGTTATTCCTAGAAGAGGACAAAGATGTTCAGTAATGATGTAAAATAAAAAATTCCCAAGGCCTTATGGGGCAAATGAATCATATATTGTGATCAACAGCTGATTTTGATGCCACAAGAGCAAATTTCCTTCCAGTTTATCAAAAGGGTAATGTCCCACTGACGTGGCAGAGGGTGGGATGGGCTCACGTGTCATGGGGAGTGAGGGAGGTGGTTGCTGAACTAAGTTCCCTAAAGGGAAAATCAATGCTGTTGTACTCAGAAAAAAACATGTGGCACAATATTTGTAGAATCTATCCAGGCTTGTCAAATTTATTTCTTCTTAAATGTATGTTTATACAGTATTTAGCACTGGAACACACTTCAAAAAATTTCTCAAACTACATTTTTTCCAGGAGTCGGAAGCCCAGCATCACTTTAGCTGGACTATCCCTGAAGCCAAAAAGCACTCTGAAGTTCAGGGGAGACTGGCTGGATAGGAAAATTGTTAGTGTAGTCAAAAATTGTTAGTGTAGACTATAGATTGGGCAATGCCATGGAATGAGCCTTATGTTAATCTCTCAAAACTTCAAGATCCTGCACAAAATTTGGGTCACCTGGCATTTGAAATACACTTGTCCTTTGTCCACTTTTTGAATTTTAAAGGACTGTACATGCCTGAAATTCTGCCATTATGACTCCAGCTTATACCCACCTGCTCTTTAGTCTTACACCAAGTTTTACTATGAGAAGATTAAGTTTGCATAAAGCCTGAAACAATAGCTTGACAAACATGTATTCTCCACCTGAAATAAAATAAAAAAATACTGAAATTTTCTAAGAGAAGTATGAAATGTCACTTCACTGAATGAATTCACCTGAAAGAACAGATGAACCAGAAAATTGTTCTCTACATGCACCTGAATGCTCTTTGATTGCCAGTCAGTCACCGACCAGCACATTAGTCTTTGAAAGAGGAAACTGCAGACTGACTGTTGAGACTTGAGGACATTAGGCCAGCAGGGCTTGTAGACACTCTCAAAGTTTCTCTCTTTGCTCATACAGTGATTCACTGCTGAGCATTTTGCAGTTTAAGTGGCCACAGAGAAGGCTGTCAACTATTTCCAAGTGCTAATCATCACACTTTTGTGGAGAATAAAAGAGGGACAAAATAACGAGGAGTGCCTTAGAACAAGAAGATGAAGCTTGGCCATCTGAGAGCACCATTTCAGGCACACATACAAGATCCACAAACCCAGGGCTCCCAGTTCTTCAGGCTGGTCTTTCCGCATGGCAGGATTATCTTTTTGTTTCTCATGTGAAACAGTAATTCCTATTTACTCACTTTATTTATGGGGTATATTGGCAATTTTCTTATTCTGGCATTTTAATTTTCTCTGAAGAGACAGATTTGTCAAAGAAAAAGCTACAAAAATCATCCTCTTGTAGCAGTACCTCTCAAGAAGGGAGCAGTTGTTTTCCCTTTGAGTGAAGTTTGCACAATGTTCTGAGAAGGGAAAGATCTTAATAATTCTGCCCATCTTATTCAAAAGCCACATAGACTATACAAAAAAATATTCTTACCATATTTTCACTATATTTTTCAATAGGAAAGGAAAATCTAGAAATAAATGTGGAATGATGTAGTTCAAGTTTATTAAGTCTACTTGACCCATATGTCATATAATGACATTTTAATTTTACTGCCTGACATTTAACAAATCCTTAGCAGTCCTGAACAAGTTAATGATTAAAAAAGAAGAAAGACATCTCTCTGTGGAGTTAACTAAAATACATACAAATAAAATAAAATAATTAGCAGCATCTTTTGTTTTATCATATAAAATTGTTCACTATTATGATTTTTAATTGCATATTCAGCATGTATTTATTCACAGCCTTTTGACTAACAGCTTGCCCAATTTATTTAAATAGTGGTTGTTTCTTTAAATAGGAAATAAAGAGAGACCAATATAATAATAATAATTTATAATATTCCTATTATGCATCAGACTTTTCCCTCCTTACACTACTGACCTGAAGACCCTCTACCACAAGAATGAAAATATTACGTTGCTTTTGAATATTTCCTACAATAGGATCATGTCCCTCCCAGTTATTTGCAAGAAGTCCTATAGGAACAATTATGAAATACTCTCATTCATTTGGCACAATGGCATATGGAAATTTCCTGCAACACTAATTACTATGGTTGCAATCTTTAGCCAAAAATGTCAGTGTCTAGGATTTAATTAGGCTGCAGAAGGATTTTAAAACTGACCTTCTAGTTTAGTTAATTAATTTTCCAGTTCTTTTCTTTTTTCTTTTCTTTTTCTTTCAGAGAATCCTGTCACATCAATTTTTAAGAGATTTTAATTAAAAAGAAATCACCACTTCTAATGCCAGCCAAATGTCTAAAAGCAGTTGTTAAAACATTTTTAGCAAATAAAGCAATGAGGTCAAGTCCCTATTGCTTCAGCGTGGCCTGCTAGCCATTGCCCATGAGTGCTGGGATTGCCACCCAGCTATTGGTGAAAGGCAGTTTGCAAAGTGTAAAAGTGTAATGAAGTTCTTCCTCAATTAACTATTCTTTCCTATGCTTGCATCAGCACTCTCTGCTGATAGTGATTTCTTTACAGGAATATTTTGCAGTATTAATTAGAGATCTGTTTGAATCAAAATACAGAAACCAACACACTAAAAGTCTTGGAAAGTTTGAATTGTTCCAAAATCTCCAGTGAGCATCTGGGACTGGCTTCTCATTTGAACCAGAAATCTTGATATAAATTCAGTTTCAGAGCTATAAAGACAGAACTGCAAGAAAGATTTTTTTTTTTTTTTGGTTCAGTTTTATCTTGACATGAGCCAAAATATGCCTTTTATTCTAGCCTCTTTCTTTGTGACAGTTACTCTGCTGAGAAGTTACACATTACTCTTTCCCATGGAGAAAATTAAAAACAAGCTATCTAGCAGTCCCAGCTCTGCAGCCCATTCCAGCTACTGAACTGTGTCATACTGTTTTAAAAGAAGAACTATAGTACATCCCCTGAAATGGAAGCAGCGGTGGCTTTTTAGGTGCTGAGGAATCAATAAAAGGATGAAAAAGTACATGGATGTGCCTGAGACTGCTCTTGACACCCACAGCCAGACACAATTACGAGCTATAGGGTACTATAATGTGGGGGCTTTACAGCTAGGATTTAGTCATCAGGAGAATGCATGTTGCCAGCTAAACCATGCAAACATCTAGGCACTGCTTTTTTGCAAAACTGAGGTAAACTTTAGTGTCTATGGCAATAGTTGTGATGGATTTCTAGTCATAGGTCCACCCTGTTTCCCCCATATCCTGGATGAGACAAAGGAATTAAAATACAACTAGAAGAATGTCATCTTGTTATAGAATCATCACCTTGCCAAAAAGTCACAGCAATACATAATCCCAGTGCTATCACCTGGGATAACTCATCAAGCCACTAGGAAAGGCAATAGCTATATCCATGTATCTCTGCAGCCCATTCTGCCTGGATCTGTCATCTTTCCATAGCAGACAAATGCTTCCATTGCAACCACAAAATGCTGCTATACTTTAGAAGCAGAAGAAATGAGACTCCATTCTTTAAAGAAGACCAGACTTTGAGTAAATAGAGAGGAAAAAACAGGTTTAGAAATTACAAGATTTGAAAGACAAGAGGAAAAAAAAATCAGATAAAATAATTTCAGGGCATATTCCTGTTGAAATCTCAGAAAAAAATAACAGGAGGACTGGAACCTTTCTCCTGTAAAAAGGGTGAGATTTGGGGTTGTTCAGCCTGGAGAAAAGTAGATGCTGGGGACCTTGTTGCAGCCATTCAATACAAAAAGACTTTTACTAAGTCTTGTAGGGACAGGGTAAGAAATAATGGTTTTAAACTGCAAGAGACTAGATTTAGATTGGATACAAGGAAAAATTTCTTTACCATGAGGATGATGAGACACTGGAACAAGTTGTCCAGAGAAGTTGTGGATGCTGCATCCCTGGAATTTTTCAAGGCCAGGGTGGATGGGGCTGTGAGCTACCTTCTCTGGTAAAAGTTGTCCCTTCAGGAGGTCCCTGCAGGAGGGTTGGACTCATTGATCTTCAAAGGTCACTTCCAACCCAAACCATTCTGTAATTCTCTGACCTGCCAGTGAGCAAGTCTGATGGTGAGCTGAGGGCCTGCTGTCTTCAGTTTGCTCAATAGGTCATGGCTCATCAGTGGTGAATTATGAATACCATGTCAACTCACTTTCTGTAAAAAACCTCTCTTGAATATCATGAAACCTCCAGGATGCAGGAACCTCTATCAGATATTCCATAATTTCGAGGAATGTGCTTTTGATGTTGCCCCATTATTCATTCTTCAGAGGTGGCTCTCTAGGCCTTTACAAAGTGCACATGCCTGTTCTCATTTCTCAGCCGTGAGCTTGCCTGAAGACACAAATTGTCATCAGATATATTTGTCTTCATGTCCTCCTGGTCTCTTCCTGCATTACTGCATGATGCTAAGCTCCACTGCAAGGACTACCAAAAATGAGATGAATTCTCTCTCCTATTTTAACTGGTTTAACTGTTGAACACATCCTCTTCAGAGGGCCAGAGAGGATTTGTTTAACAGAGTGGCTGCATGGTTGCAGTGTTTGTTGGCTCTTCATCCTGTGCAGGGGAGGGTATTCAATAGATTTAACTGAATATTTTTCAGGCAGCATCACTAAGTTAGAGCCAAGTAATTTCTTTCCTTTTAAAAGAAGAACCACGAGGAAGATATGGCCTTTCAGTTGTGTGGTAACTGTTGACCATTTAACAGTTCAAAGCAAATTCTGAATAACATAAAATATAGACTTTGCTTATTATTAAACAATAAATGAATGGGTGATTGTTTCTGTCTCAGAAACCATAGAGAAGTCTAGCTGTAATTACTTGTGAAATAAAATTAAGCTTACAGGGAGCTGGACTGAATACCTAATTTCTCCACTACCATTAGCAATTTTGACTTTCCATTGTACAGTGTGTGTTCCAAGGGCCGAATTTCATTTACCTGAACATATTTTGGACTCATGTAATTAAAAAACAAACAAGCAAAATAAAGAAGCATCAGTGCATCTTTCATAAAATTTTTACTGTTTAGAAGGTCCAAGGCTTTGAGGATTTCTCTGAAATCATTAGCTGATTTTCTCATTACCTTCACAGTGTGGAAGGAAAGTTCCCTCTGTACCATCTTTGACTGTCTACAACTTTATCACAAAGGACCCAGTAGACTTCCTGTACCCATAGTTGCATTGACTTTCACATCCCTTCAATAGCTTAAGGTACTTTTCTGCAATAAAATCACTCCTTAGCAATCAATAAAAAAACCCAGAGAATATGAATCTTTCAAAATCAATTATTATGTACAATAATCACACAAGTATGCTAGCGACAGCTGGAGTGTCAAAGAAAATCCCAGGACCAATGATCTCAAAGCCTCCAGAAACTAGCAGAAAATGATGTAGTTTTATTCACTTGTACTTTTGTGTGAGCCAGTGTCAAGGTTAGATGATGAGTGGGTGTATTAACTCCTCAGCCTGTTCCCTCAACTTTCACAAAACAAACTCCACTTAAATGTGAGAATTTTCAGTTAGATAATTTTTTTTTTTTCTGCTGGCTGCCAATTGAAATGGCAGAGTTCAGACCAGGTGGAAAAGAACAAAATAGTGTATATGAGTGCTAACCTCTCACACTAGCTATTTATGTGGTGCAAAGAGGATTCATGAGGCCATATTACAGAAGTAGAAATTACAAGGCTAGTTAGAAATGATTGCAACAATGCAAGCTGAAAGCAGCTTGGAAATTCCACATTCAGCAGGAAGACCCCTTGGATGAAGGGCTGGGGTTTTCATCTTCTTCATAACATGTTTGGTCATGTTGGAAAGTTAGCTGGTGCATGCTCTAGGGATGGGACTGATTCCTAAATAATATATTGATGTAATGTGATTTAAGAACCTGCAGTCTTCAAATTCCAAGGTATCAAATAATTGCCATGTAACTGTTCCACGTTTTCAAATACAGAGACTTTTCTGATCTGAGGTATTTGCAAGCTATGGCTGTATTTTTAAGTCTTTTTTAGAGCTTATTTGAGCTCTACGCTCATAAGTTTGCTTTCTTGCAAAGAAAGCACTAAGAAATTTACAGTAGGAAATGAGAGGTAAGGATGACTGGCACAAAAGCATGTGTTTTCACATTTGCCCTCAGTGCTTTTTCAAGCCTAGCCTTAGTTTCTAGTGTTCTTGCTTTCCATTGGGTTGGTGCATGACACCGAAAGACCTTGAACACAGCAACCTTGATCTTCCTTGCTTTTGACCATCTCCTAAGTACAGCATAATTCAGGGAATAACCTCCACAACCCCGTGCTCCATGTGCCAGGGCAGCATAATTTCAAATGGATGTCTAAACTGCATTGCTGTTTCATTCCTCTAACTATGTTCAGATCCAGGAGTGTAACAAGCATCTTACAAACAAATTCTTCCACTCACCAATCCTCCTCCCTTCACACTCCAGCCCCATTTCCCCTGCCTTGTAACACAGATTTCTACTTACATTTTTACAGAGTCACAAAAAAATACGTGGATTATATTTAACTATTTCAAACTGAACATACTACCCAGTAAGTATGCTGAAAAATCCTTTCTGGGGAAGGTGTAAGAAGATTCACATAAACAGCAGCCATTTCTCGGTTATTAATGTTGTTGTATGTTGTTGCCCAAAACTGTTACGGAATAGAAGCAAGGTCAGAAATGGAATAGGAGATTAAAAAAAAAAATTTAAAAAAAATTAAAAAAAAAAGTACATCCCTAGTAGTATTTCAAAGCACCGCATTAGAGCTCAGGTTTATCAGCAGGAAACTGGATACACTGATATCAAACAGAAGCTCTAGGCTGTCAGTCAAGAGTTCAGCCAGATCTTGTTTATAAGCATGTGCACTTCTTAGGAGTCCTTTGGTGATAAAGTGAGCTTGGATGTAGCTCCCATTCCTTGTGTCCTTGGTCTTCAGGGAGAGTAATAAATGTGTGTGAAAGAAAACTTTCCAGAGTTAAAAACATCTGCCCTCTGATCATTTTTCTAGACAACCAAGCCAGAGATGCTATAAGTCAGATCAGTCTACAGAATAAATATGTATGCAATCAAAACATAAGAGAAAGGGAAACAATTTGAGGAAGTAAGTGATAAAAGGAAATAAAATTTTAGCATGAAGACTACTTTCTTTTAATCCATATATGGCTGTCTCTGCCATTTTCATTGTTCTTAGGTGGTATGCCCTATGTTGCCAGCCTCCTGTTTGCATCTTCCCCAATTTTGCTTCTTGTTTTATGCTTTCCAGGTATTTTTAAGGGCTCTTCCAGTCTTTACAGATGGGAAAGACTGGAAAACTACACTAGAGAAGCCAGAGATGTAAGCCTTTAGTCAGCAGGAGGGGAGATTTTTCTGAAACACTACAAATCCAAACAAAACAAAGCTTTTGCTCAGAGCTGGCCATGTACAGTTGTCTTATTACCTCAAGGCCTTATTCCCCTGCTTGTGTTATTTTGTGCAGTGCTCTGCCCCCCCTCCCCCACAAAAAAACCCCCCAAAAAACAAAAAAAACCCCAAACAAACAAAAAACCCAAAAAAACCCAGGCAAAAGAGATGAGTGTGTCCACAGGGCTCTTATGATACAGCCATGTTTGTCTCCCTATAATGTTGCGACTCCTCTGTCAAAAGTGTCCCTATTCATTTCTTTAGTAGATTTTAGGACCAGAGAATTTCCTAATTAAAAATTCCCAATTTCATACAAACACAATTTTTAGGATATATATATATATATATATATATATATATATATATATATATATATATATATATATTTGATGTATTTAATTTCTCCTTCAGAATTATGGAAACAATAAACCTGAGTTAATAATGCAGGCAAATAAACACTGAACATGTGCATGTGTAGAGAAAAAACATTGAGGGGGATCAAATCTCTATGTACCAGTGTCTGTCAAAACAATACTAAAGATCTTTTTTAGGAAGAAGAAACTGAAAATGCATGCAGAGCTTCATTTGACTCGGTTTGCGTTTTAGCTCACAGTTGCAGTTTACAGCCATATTACCATGCAGATTGACAGTTCTATGGACTGGATAAATAAGATTTGCAATTAAGTCCTCATTGAAAAAAAAACCCCAAAATTCACCAGAAGGACTCTGCAAAGAATTTCATCCCTTTTTTAACCAGTTCTAATAAATGAGGTGACAGATGGCCCCAGATCCAATACAAGGTTGCACTGGCTCAGGGGGCTCTGCTTGTTCATGGGTAGCAGCTGAACTCCAGGATTGGGCTGCTCCCTGGGAGACACCATTTGTTTTAGTGGGCAACACTTCATATTTGTGTGTGTGTGTGTGTGTGTATATGTGTGTTTGTGTCCCTTTTTTTTTTTTTGTGCCATGCACACAGTGGCTTGTAAATGATTCCTCACTAAGTTTGCTTTTTGTACCACTGGAAAAGATTTTGTCCTCCACCAGTTCTTAGGAGAAAAGGCTTGCACGGCTTTTCCATAATGACCTTATCTGTGCAGCCAGCAGCAACACTGGCAATGGGGGAGATTGGGTTTTATAATTAAACTAGTGCTCCCTCTGTTGGCTGGATATCAGGGCCCAGAAACAAGGACTTGCATAGCCAGAAAGTGCACTGATTGAGTGGGGAAAAACAAACAAAAAAAACCCCACAAAACCAAAAACAAACAAAAAACAACAACAACAAACCAAAACAAAACAAAACCACCACAAAACAACCCCAAAAAGACATAATATTCCACCTCTTGGCAAAATATGATTTCTTCTTTTTGAGTGTGCATGCCAAAACTCCTTCCCCTCCCTTTGCATTCACATCAGTCACAAATAATGTGAGACTCTGAAGTTTACCTGGCAAAGTGAAATAATTCAGAGACAAAACTCAGCAACTAGCTGCAGTACTGTCTTTCAAGTAACTCCACAACTGCCAAAGGATGTGGACGAATAATACATATAAATAAAGCTAAACAGGAAAAAAAATGCACCTCATTTAAGTTTGTTTAAGACCTCCACATCAAAGCTGCATACCACTTTGTGAAAAATTATCTACAATCCATTTTGTTCATGTTTGAGGTTTCTCCTGTCTCAGTGGTTTCTCTCCACCATCACAGAAAAAGAATGAACTTTTTACCAAACAACTAAATAACACACCCAGAAGCTGATGGGGGTGTTTTGACTCCCTGTGTTTATCTCTCTCATATTGATGGAAGGGGAGTCAAAAGAGTCTAATGAAGTTTTGCCCTCTGTGTTCTACTATGACACAGTGACAGAGAGCCTCATTATTACCTTGTTCTGTTTACAAGGATGGGATTAGTCTTTTGAAAAAGTGCAATCAACCAGGCTTTCCACAGAATGCTGAATATCTTTACAAAATTACAAATCTTGCATTTCAGAACTAATGCTGTTCTCAATTTTAAGAAAGATGTATGTATCAGCTTTTTAATTAATTACTTACCTGGTTCTCTGTTGCAAGATAAATACATTTGTGATTGTATTACTAGCAAACAATATTATCTTGTATGCAGCCCATTGGCTTGTCAAACTCTACTTATATTAAATGAGTGTCTCTGCTTTTTTGTCACAGTGGAGTTTAAGATATTTTCAACTTCATGGAATGAGCTGGAGGCAAGAAAAAAAACTAAATAAAAATGCCAAGATGTGCTTCAATTAAGCTCAGGAATTCTTTTAATCTTACCTCTTTGCAGGACATTGCCACCTGCAGAGGTGTTTCTTGGCAGGGTTCTGGCGCTGGATCTTTTCCAGACCCTCTGACCTTCTAACAGGGTGCTGTAGCACCTCACTGGATCTTGCTGGACATGAGCTAAGTTCCCAATCAAATCCATTCTTAATCCCATCATCTAGCTAGATCACTAAAAGGATGTATTTTCTCTTTAGAGACTTTTTTTTTTCTTTACTGCATTTTTTTTTCTATTTCTCTCCTACTAAAGCTACTTATCATCTCCATTTCAATCTCAGATTGTTTTATGCTTTCTCCCCTTATAAAAACCATTTTCTTTATTTGATGATGAAGCCATAATGCTGCCAGTCCCTACCCTTTCCCACCACCTTGTTTGGTGTCAATCTTTCTCTCCATTTCCATTAGCTCAAATCCTGCTGAAATAGTTTCTTGCATTTCAGGTACCACAGGGAAGATCAATACCAATTAGGAGACTGTATTGTAATAGAGATGTATTAAAATCTTTCATTCTTATAGGCCAATTTTATTCCCACTGAAGGATAAAATAAGGCAACAGTTTAGAGACAATTCCCTTTTTCTGAAAAGGGCTATATATCAAGTTAGCTGAGAGCTTAGCAGGGCATGCTGCGTTTGCCTACAGTGAAAGTATTATTTCTTCCCATCAAAATTCTCCCTCTTAGTTACTTTTGGATATATAATAGCACATTAAACAGATCTTGGTTATGACCTAAATGTAGGAAATAGCTCATACATGGCTTAAAATCCTGAAAACCATTGAGAAATTATTTTAATGAATGCCTATGAGGGCTTTTTGTTGTCTTTATTGGAAAAATCGTATAATCATAGTACTGTTTTCTTACTTCTCCACAAATGCAGAAGTCACATTCAATTCCTTGGGGTGCAAATCCTTGACACAGAATTTGGTTCATATTTTTGTCAGTATGGTCAGAGAAAAGAAGATACATGGTTTCTATGCTTTTATGCTTGGATAAGATTTCAGAAAAGAGACAACTTTGCATCAAAATGCTCAGTCATCTCCTGAGGAAAGGAGCTTGACAGAAGAGACACTTGTCCTGCTTTTGTTAGGGAAGGCATCTGTGGAGATTCCATCAAAAAAGGACAGGGAGACTTGTTTGTCTTCCACCACCAGGAGGGGCCATAGCTGCAACCAATAACTTGTCCTTGACTTGTACCACACCCCTGCCTTCCTACATCAAACCCAAAAATTACTTAATTTTTCTTTCATGTCCTTGCCAAAACCTCAAACCCAATGAATTTGCCTGCTCTCCCACCACAAACTCTCTTTAATGGAGAGCATAAAGCACACCATGCTCTCCCTCTGCTATTAAGTGTGCCTCAGAAAGCAGAAGAGTCATAGGACAGAATAAGGATGGGCGATGTTGTTTACTGCAAATGAAAGTGGGGGGCTGGGCTGGGGGATTGAGCTTTTCACAGCCTGGTATTAAAAGGTAACTGTTTGCATCTCTGCTGCTGTCAGGAAGAGCTGTTCTCTAAAGCAAATGGATTCCTGACAGTGTTTATTCTGGCAGCTGGAGTTTAAAATAATGATCTCAGACGTTAGTTAAGCATTTAACAAACAGCGAATTAAGATTTGCATTCTCAGAGAAATTACTGGAACAGGCCTAATTTCTGGTCTGCCAATCAGACAGAGGAAAAACATTAAACGAATAAATTTCTTTCTCCCATCCTCCTGCCTGCCTTCAGACAGGCAGAGCCACCATTCAGGAGAATGCGTTTCACCCATGTGTAGCTTCCAAGGCACTGGAGTTTACTGGGCTCTGTTTCCTCAGTAAAGGCCATTCTTTTGTGACATGCAGTACCAGTTGTAGGGGAAAGTCTGCACATGCAGCCATGCTTGTACTAGCCCAGCTGCCCTCTTTCCCTTGCTCCTAGACTGGAACTACTTCTTCCTATAGAACTTTGCTTTGGTGCCTTTGCCATCATCACTGCCCACAGCTATACCAGACTAACAGAGCAGACACTTAATCCCTTTTTTACTAAAAATTTGAACCTCCCTCTTGAAAATCAGTATTTATCCCTTGCTTTTGTTTTGCTTGCTTCTTTTATTTAATTTAAATAGTCCTGACAGAAATTTAGTCAACTCATTCTCTTTTGTCTCTTCTCAGAGCAACTCTTCCTTTTGTCTCCTCTTCCTCCTCTCCCAACACCCTACCACAATAGCAGCATGTAGCTTAATCATCAATACATGTCCATGTCACAGATGTGAAACTCTGTTCTCCAAAATACTGCTGCTAAATTTCAACTGAAAATGTGCAGTGGGCAAGGAAAGAGCCCAGACTGCAGGGTCAGAACGCTTGAAAGACTCATCACATTTTTGTTATAAAACTAATAGCCTGGGAGAGGAGGTTGGGGGGAGTGCTGGGATAAGGGCAAAAGTTGATGAAGTCTGAGCTATAGAAAAGTGCAGCATGACTGGTGCTAGACCAGTCCATCTGGTGGTTCAGCTTCTTTGTGGCTTGCTGTGAGAGGATTGCACGGCTCTGTTCACACATGAAAAAAAGCAGAAGACAGAGAGTCGCTGCTGTGATCTGAAATGTGGTGCTGTCTGACAGTCTGATTGCCACCCCAACCTAGCAGGGCTAAAAGGTAGACAGCAGTGAGAGAGGGCCAGCAAAATCTGAGTGGGGATGAGAGATCGATGTACTTTTCTTTGCTGACACACAAGACTGCCAATTGTCACTGTTAGTTGGACAACCGCTCTTCCCCTGCAAATGACTATTAACAGTTGGTGAGAATTCTCAAATAAAATGAATATAAATGTTTATTCATGCTTCAGCTGTGCTTGGCAACTCCATGTCTTCTGATTTCTTGTCAGGATTCCCTTGCACAGGTTTTCTTTTGCTCCTTGCAGAGACAGCACAGGGTGTGATTGCCATGCTCTCAGGACCACTGATCACCTTTCACTGCTTAACCCAAGACCTCACCACTGTACAAGACTTGCAGGCTCTTTGATTTGCCATGCAATTTTCCACAAATGTGCAATAATTAAGATATCCAACAGGACTTGCAGAGGTTTCTAACCACACTGCTCTGACACACGAAGATTTCACAAGGAATATATGGAAAGTAACCCAACCCCTACCTGCTGTTCTCTGGTTCATTTTCCTTATCAATTTAAAGTATCAGACTCTTTTAAAGCATTCAGGAGGCATCTTCTCCTCTGCCCTTGGAGCTCCTTCTGTGTCCTTCTCTTCTTGGGCTGTGAAACAAACCTGTCCTTCATAGAATCATAGAATCACAGAATGGTTTGGGCTGGAAGGGATTTTAAAGATCATCTGGTCCCAACCCTCCTGCAGTGGGCAGGAACATCTTCCTCTAGAGCAGGTTGCACAAAGGCCCATCCAGCCTGGCCTTGAACAATTCCAGGGATGGGGCACCCACAACTTTTGTGGGAAACTGTTCCAGTGTCGCACCACATTCATGGCTTCACATTGTGCTCCTTTCTCCTAGGAAGACTCGTTCAAATCCCCCACCTTGTTATGAGGCTGTAAGCAGACTGGTTTTCTTAACCTGGCTGCCATTTTATCAAGAATGCTTCATTTCAAAAGTAAATTACCAAAGTGTAACCTTTCTCTACAGTCAACTCCCTTCTTTGCTTCTGAAATTTTCCCAGACTGAACATGAAAACACACTGGAGAAGGTAAACAAGATTCTGACTCGAAGTGTGTGTTTCATGATGGCTATGTAAAAGGCTATATATATGGTAAAAGGCTATATATAATTATACTATTGAGTTTGCAAGAGCTTCTGACTAGGAAATAAACCAGCAGGTATTACTAGAGCAATAGCAGAATGAGTAATTATAGAGGATTTTGTTTAAAAATTAAATATGAAAAAATAAACCCAAGAAACGAAATAATATTAATTTTGTTTCATCACTTTTCAATAGAAAAGACTTATTAAAAATTTCCCAACTACTCATTTGAGTGATTTGTGTTGTTTATCAGGATTTGTTTTAATTTCTTTTAAATCACAGGATAGTCCTTAATTCTTGGAAGAAACACATTAATTTCTTGGCAAGAATTTTGTTCTTGCTGTTAAAAATGTCTGATACTGATGGTCCTGTTCAGTGAGTAATAAAATTAAAATAATTGTGGTAGGGCTGAAGACACGGTCTTGTTTGCACATCTCAGTTTTCTTTTTAAATACTTACACTGTTATCCAAGAGCACTGATGTAATGAGTAGAAATAACCATCACTTCAGAGACAATAATTTTGGACTTTTATATATATAACTTTTAAGTGCTGTTCATTCATCAGTGACCTCCAGGAGTCTGTTTTCAAACTACAGAGGGATGGATATCAAGGGAAGTAACAAAAAGTGGTGGATACAATACATTACAAAATCTGAAAGAAATTGATAGCAAAAGAAGAAGAGAGAGAAGCTAGAATCCTTGCCCAATTTTGCACTGATTGTTCAAGAGACCAAGGGGTCCTTTAGGATGCTGCCTTTGGATGAAACAGTCAGTAACTGCCTTGTAGCTATCTGAAGAATCGACCAGGACAGCACAAAAGGTGTCACCTTGCATCATGTACGGAAGGATTTGTGTGTGACAAGGCCACTGAGAAGAGGGACAGATAGAAAAAAACACATCAAATTTTCTTACAGACTATACAAGTTCTATGGTGATAGGCAGGGATGGACAAGTACATTCAAATCTCCTGTAAATCAGAAATTGAGGAATCCACAGACATGTGCCTGTTTCCATTATAGTTCTTTGTACACAGAGGTTTTGCAAGCTCAGTGACAAGGTACAAATCAAGAGAAAGAAAGGGACTTCTGATGTGAATCTTGTCTCCCCATTCCTATCCTTTACGCAGTTTGAACCAGCTTTCTCAGGGGGCAATTGCAATCAACAGAAGAATGGTGCACTCTCTTCCATTCCATACTTCTAAAATAGCACATTAGATGATGGGGGATTAAAACTCTGAAACTTTGCTATGTGTAAATATTCTCCAAAACCTAAAATCTAAGAAATGTCTGTAACATGTTTTTCTTTCCTTATTTTTGTGGTAGTTTTCAAAATATGATATAAATAAATTTAATTTCATAATCTCATGATAAGTATGACTGCATGAAGAAATAGTGAATTTTACATTTTCAGAAGCTGCTGAAATATTTTATTTTTGCAGCAAGATTCATAGTGCCTATTATATGGGGAGTAAGTGGAAAATGTTTTTCTTCTTCTTCTGCCTTCTACAGAGAGCCTGAACCATTTGCAACAGTTGTTTCTCAGGTAGCTCAGCTTATTTTCTCTGTCCACACTGGGGATTGAACAGGCTGAGTTCAGCCTGGAGAAAGTAGGGACAATTGCCAGGGACCAAATGTTGTAGATTTCACATCTATGACTTCTCAGAACCACATGAGAGAGAGAGAAGTATGAAATGCTATATCTAAAATTGAAAAAGTGTGACTCGGGGGATTTATTTTTAAAAAACAGGCATTGAAAAGAAAGCAAGGGGTAAAATCAGCAGGGTGGGAGCAGAGGAGCAATGGGTATAGGGACAGGATCTAGAAGAGGAAAAGTTGCAGATTAGTCAGTCAATCTCCATGCAAGTTTTCCACATTCCATGACATTTTTTTGTTCATTAGCTGAACTAAAACCCCAAATCTCAGATGTGTACATCCTTGGGATTGCTTTGCTCCACAGACATTGCTGTAACTCCTGTCTCCAGAGACATGCTTGAACCCATATTAAATGAGTTAGCTTGTCCCACTGTTTAACTATTGAACTGGGAGAGCACAAGCACCAGAGACAATCCAATGGCACAGACAACCAAGTATTTGTGCAGATTCTTAGGCAGGACTTGCAGCTTATACAAAGCCCATGCAAAGCCTTGTTTTGCCATGAATGCTCTTCCAGTAGAGTCAGGGTATTCTCATGAGCCTCAGTGGGGGCAGCAGGAAGTCCACCCTCAGTCCCAGCCCGGACACCAGGACAGAGCAGCATCTGCCTGTCTCTTCTGAGTACATTTGCACAGGTCTGCAACGCAAACTGTAATGCTCTAGACCTCTTGTCCTCACCAGTCATGGCTAGTGAGTTAAGATATTTTATCTGTTGCCAATATGAACAGACTGCAGCTATCTCTGGGTTAGACTCTGCTGCAGCTTTCAAACAAAGCCATAGGATTCTTAAGGGATGGACGTAGAGGAGGAAAAGAGTTGTCCTAATGAAATAAATGAAAGAAAACCCATTGATTCAATGAAAACTGTTATGATGGAAAGTCCCACATGATGAACTGCTTCCCTATTGTGTTCTTATCTACATAAAATGACCTAAACATCCACAGATCTTTTTGCTATTGTATGTAATATTAACTACAATTATATATATATATATAGAGAGAGAGACAGAGAGACAGAGAGAGAGGGAGAAAGGACATGAATATATACATATGTGCCTGTTTCTTTTTCTTATAGTGATTTTCTTTTCTTAATCTTATAGTGATTAGATGCAAGTAGTGGACTGATGAACAGCTGGTTCTTGATTAAATCAGGATACCCTATGTGATATTTACAAGAAGGGAAAATACTGCACAGAATGTGCCAGAATTCTGACCTTTGCATTGTGTAATATCTCCTGGGTCTTATGGGATACCTGGGAAAGAAGTGTGTCAGGAAAGCCTTCTGTTATCTTTGTCTGGCTGTCACACCTTCATTTGCTCATCCCCAACAAGAGCTGTAGCTTGTGTGTTTGCCTGCCCTGGAAGGGACCACAGATTCTTACTCTACCTGGAGGTGAACATGACTGTCTCAGACCAGTTGAGTCAAACAGCTCAGTAATTCAACCACCCATATGATATACAAAGGACTCAGTGAACACATCTCATCTTCCTGTATAAAATTCTTCCCTTATACATTCCTTCCCACCAAGTTCAAAGGCCAATTCCTGCTTAATGAAAAAACTTTCCAAAATCAGGAGTGATCCATCTAAGAAACACATTCACTAAGTTTCTCATTCACCACTAAAACTGCATCATGGAAAAGTCATACTTTTAAAGTGATATAAACTGAGGATATAAGACTGTCTGCTCAACCATTGGCTGTAGGACCTGCTTCTGAAAGAAATCAGACTCAGCTGTATTGCATTTAAATTTAACCTTTTTAATACAATTTTTGTCAGGGACAGTGCCAGAAAATTGGGCAATCAAGGCCCATGTATAGGGAGGAAGATAAATGGGAAAGAAAGCAAAACAAGAAAAGGTTCACACAAATGTTTTTTTTTTCCCCTTCCATCAGGAAAAAGAGGGTTCTGTTATCATGGGAAAAAATACCCATCTCACAGTATGTATCTTAAGGCAGCATTTGGTTTTTTTTCATTTTCACACATCCCATGCATTTCTTCACTCCTATTACAGTTCAGCTTTCTGTTTCATGTTCCTTATTTTGGCACTTCAGAGCCAGTTTGCAACATATATAGTCTATTAGGTGTAGACCTGCAACTGCTTACATAACTCAAGGTTTGCTGGAGTACAAAGACCTTGGTATACAACAAATGTACGAATGAACACATGGTCGAACGTGCTGTGGATACAAAAGGATAATGATTCTGCTCAGAATCAGATTTATTCTGCTTCTCCTGTGGAGTACACCTGTCTTCTGCTGGCTATACATGTGGCTCCAGCCAGCAAGGCTTCATCATCCAAAACTAAGCTTAGATCTTCTTTCCCTCATTACTGCACTGTGATTTCCCCTCCTACACCTCATTTGCACAGGGCAACTACATGTTCATCTAAGCATTTCATTAGCGTATTCGAGACAAACCCCCAGTAGGCTTGAAAGTGATACACACAGATGCAAACAAATAAACCTAGATGAGGAAACTAAAGTGTACCCGTGGGTTCACAATAGGTTTTAAACAAATTCCCAGAAAGGAGATTAAAAGTCGTGACACCCTTAGCTGTAAGAAAATGAGTCATGTTTGTTAACTCCCTCTGGCCATTCATTCATACAGAGGATAGTTCCCCTATAAAGAGCGCCGTGTTATTATGCCATGAAGGGAGCTTCCTGAAAGGAGCCTCAACTGTGATCTTCTTCCAGATGGAGGTTATTCCAGAGGTCAGATATTAAGTCCTGGCTCCTGCTCCTTCACCCTGTGTGGACAGTGCAAATGCGATGGAGCTACATCCATTTGACAATTAATTGAGGAGTCTTCATGTGGAGTAATTTTGGTAGAAATAAGTTTATGCCATCTGCTTTTCCCTCTGACACAGGTGTTTGGGAATGTTAAAGTAGTCTGAGGTGGGTATGTTGGGCTCCAGAAGTTTGGAGGGTGACCCTTAGGGTACTGAAACTTATAGAAAGACAGACGAGTAGAGAAATGAAAATATGCCATGACACAGAATGTCCAGACAAGTAATTGCAAAGCTCTCTTGAATATTTATTAGAATAAAAATTACTTCTTTCACAGACTGGGGAACCAAGGGACCTTTCACCCCTTCATCCAGCTCTACAGCTTCAGGTTCACGAGCATGTCCCCCATAGCCCTCCCACCCCAAATACCCCACCACACAACGTGTGGGCCTGCTTCTGCCCCACCCCATCCATCCCACACTGGATATGTTTGGGGTGCTTTGACATCTCTGAGACTGCAATCGCTGTGTCAAAACTGGTTCACAAGTTCTCAGGGAGCAGGAGCTGCCAGATAATGAAAACAGAGAGGCATGATTTCCTTGGGACTTCTTACCTGCATGAAATCAGGAACTTTTTTCCTTGTCTGCAGTTACCTCGCAGATAGTGTGGCAGAAAGCAGCCTCTGAGGCAGTAGTAGGTCTTTTACTAGCAAATCTTTCCTATTTAGCACCCTCAATGGCTTTACCACCAACAGTTTAATCACCTTAGAAAGCCATGGTTTCCTCTGACAGTAAAGGATACTACCTAGAATTACCTCATCTGCTTCTTCCTGTGGCTATATTGTCAGACATTATCAGCAAATATTTTCTTGTAATAAACTGTCATTGGGGGAGAAAACATGCCAGTCTTCCTGCCTCCCAGGTAACTAATGCTTTGTTGTTTTCATCCAGTGAAGACCATCTTGCTTGAATTGTTCTTTCTGTGTATATTGCTCATCCAGACAGGGTGACAAGTGACAAGGTGCACCCACAAGCACAAGTAATTCTGAGTATATAAAGGAGCAAAACCTTTGTGTTTCAAATGGCATGAGTTTGTTTTCTCGCTGTCCCCATCTGCTTCTTCCTAACCTCCATCTCATGGCTTAGGGTAGGGGAGGATGAGCATTTCTGACAATGAAAAACCTTATGGCTCCTAAAAAGAAAGAAATTCTGCTGTATTTGTTAAAAAATAAGAGATCTTGTACCAGCAAAATTCCATGCATTCCATGCATTTCAATTGCACTATCCCAAGTTCAGTATAAAATGGTAAAAAGGTTCTACCTAATGCTTTAAGCTTCAAGTGCAAATTCACTTTGAAAATATTAAGAAAGCTTCTATAGTTTTGAGAAAACATCAGATTTGAAAACACCCACATTTCTCATTTTCTATTTCCTTACTCTTTTGTATTTCACTATAGAAAAGCTGAAGCCTTTATTTTATTTGATTTAGGGTAAAGAGAAAGGTAGGAGTTCCAACTGAAATGCAGACAGTACCTGTCAACTTTCCTGCCTCTCTCCTGAAAAGCACAGAGGGATCACAGTCTGAGACTGCCATGTAAAGTTGTAATACAATGTTAAACATGCATTACTATAAAACAAGATTTTCAGTACAGTAATGTGTCTAATGAGAGGTTTAAGCATAATTGTGAACTAGAGTAATAATAAATCATGCAAGAAGCACCAGTTCTTAATTAACAGCCCATTATTTTGGGTAAAGTGCAGATGCTTTATATCTTAGGTGTATATAATTAAGTGTATCATAAACTATGGTTACAGTTTTCTAATAGTTGAGCTCTGTAAAGTGCTAGACTAGGTTCTATTTTACTTTTCTATTCCAATTTAGGGGTGTTTTTCCCCTTAAAGCTGCACATTAAGTAGGCACACTCTTAAACAATAGATACTTATTTAATGTTCATATATATGAGACATAAACAAGGGAGAATTTGAAGTCTTTCTAACAACCAGTATTACTACAAATCATGCAGAAAAGTGCCTGAGTCTGTTATACACTCTTCTTCTAAATGCTGGCTGTGTTTTAGAAAAGCTTCTTCAGCTGCATTCCAACCTTAAAGTCATTTGCTGAAAGACAAATTATTTTGTTTCAGTCCTTAACAACCAGGAACTAAAAATTTATTTGAAAGTGTTTTGTGCTGGCTTAAATACTGACGGTGTTTTCTCAAAAACATGAAAATGCATGTTCTGCCTTTCTCCCTTATAGGCTTGGCTTTCTCATGCTGTAATTCACTGCAACATATAAGCCTTTATTCCTTTTCCTGTACAGGGAGTCGTGTAACTCAGAGTGTTTTCCTGTTGCGACTGAGAAGATGAGGAATTATAAAAGACTAACACTACAATTTAACGCTTCAGAGAAACAGTGTATATCATTACTCCTCTGTAGCCAAGCACACTAATTAATATTTATTGCACTTGTCAAACCAGTAGCCATGGTCAATCCATTGCTGCAGCAGTTCAATGGGAGGCTGGGCACCATATTTCTCCTTGGCAGGCATGTTTAGGTCATCAACAAAGACAAAAGCCCTTTTCCCTGGTGGAGCACTGTAAACCCTCTTCTTTCTCCTGCAAAATTAAACCATTAATTTTATTCATGTTAATTTTCATCTTACTTTGAAAAGGCAGAAAAAGAGAGAGAGAGATTGGAAGAAGAAAAGAAAAGAAAGAAGGAAAATCACACACTTTCTGGGGAGCCTGCCTGACATTATTATTAGAACCAGCTCTTTTGGAATCCATGACCTTTTATTTTTATCCGATGTGCCGTAAAGGTCACAGAAACATGGGGAGGACATAGTTATAAATCCACATGGAGTTTAATCAAAGGTGGCATGTTGTTCTGAAGTAAACAAGCTAATAAAACTATTCCAGTTTAAACAAAGAAATAAAAAGGAAAAGAAAAACCCTTTGTTAAAGACTGTCAACAGAACTCTGATGAACTTGAATGTAACAATAGAATTAATTAGGCAAGAAGGATTATAATAGGTGAATTTTGGTGTTGCATCTACAGTAGCCTCTGGCACCCTGAGTAAAATACTTTTATTTAGAGTCCTGCACCTCATTCCAAAGCATGTTGTGGTGCAGTGTGCTGCTGGGGAGATGTATTCACTCCAGCTAATTACAAGACAGAGAGAACTTGAACTAAAGGCAGCCACTGGACAGACTGCTTGAGTTCTACCAGCCTGTACCCTGATTGCATCACAAAAGCTTGGGACACTGTGAAGTAACAACATAAATGGAAAAGAGCTACGACACCCTGCATTTCTGCATGAGATATGGCAGCAGATTTTAATTATAGGCCTTGAAAAAATGCCTCTCTTTTTCTTTCCCCCCTCAAAAATGCCATGTTGGGGTGTCAGGAAAAGGATAGTGCTGCAGTGTGGGTACTATATAAGCTGAAGAGTCAAAAGTAAGGTATTGGTTTTACTTCTTCTCAAGCACTACTGGTTGTGCTGGGTCCCTGGGAAATGTCTAACATATAGGAGGGTCTGGGAATAGGACAGAAGGCAAGGTTTAAATACCAGCTACCAAGGGTGAAAGTGGTGAAACAACCTGAACTTATTGGCTAGAAGATGAGTAAAGAAATTTCTTCTCTGGAAGATACATAGATATCTTCTTGTCAAAGCTTAGTCCTGCGTGAGCACTTGTGAACACTGAATCAGAAGCCAAGACTTATAGAATACATTATAAAATGGTCAGCGAATGGGTGTTTTAATGTTATAAATGTATATTATTAACAGCCTCATGCTTCTCCCTAAAAAGAGTCTGGGCTGGGTTTTTCACTACAATACTCAGAGAAATAGATAAACGCTTTGACTATCTCACTGGCTGTCTGAAGAACTCTTTGAAATAAGAACTGGCTGTCAAACCTACTAAGGTACATTTGAAAATCACTTTCACAGTTACATGACTCAACAGATGTCTAAATACCTTAGGAAATACAATCCTTTATGGTTAGATATACAAGGACAGATGTATACATATTTTGTCTCTTATACTAAGGCTTGTTACTCAGATGGGTCTGGATCCACTGGGAAGATTTAGGTCACGCCACATACAGCTTTTAGGCACTTTACTTTCTTAAGGAAACCACAGCTTAAAGCTGGGTGCCTGAGGCTTCTCCATATAGTGAGAAAACCAGGTTCCAAGCCACCACCTGCCAATGCTTCTATACAGAGACCTTATACACCAGGAGACTTCAGGTATCAGAGCAAGGCAAAATCAGCTTAAGGAAAGTTAGGCTTCTCTCCACTCTTGTAATACCTGGTTGCTTAACCCAAGGAACAGGAACTGTGTCAGCCCCAGGAAAATGCCCTGGTTAGGGCAGCTCTCCTGAGAAATGGCATAAGTCCCTGCCCAAGTGGATGGGTGGCCTGAACCTGGGTGCAGCTCCCAGCAGGGAAGCAGAGGCAGCCAGAGAGCCAGAGTCAGAGCAGGGGAGCCAGGATGCAAACACTGGGGGGACTGAAATGAGTGCTAAGTGCCAACATGTGTTTTGGGAGTCTAACCTATTTTTCCTGACTCTTTAATTCCTCCACAGGGCTTGTTACACAAGGCTGGTGACATGTATCAAGCAGTACACTGTGGTCTGACTGTGGAAAGAAGCCATTTTCCCTGTGCAAATAATTATAGAACTAATTTTAAGGTCTTTTGTCAGCTGTCTCACCTCTCCCTGAAATGCTTTTGGATGGTTGTAGGCCATAAAATGGGTTCAAAATAATACTTGAAATTAATACAGTTTGATTTAGATGACCATTTATTTTATAGCCCTAGTTAAAATGTCAGGGAGATTAAACAGAAGATAAACTTTGTATTTGCTAGAATAATTCTAGCAGCTCAAAGCCATCTTTTGAGGGCCTAGTGTTAGGAGTATTTTTCATTTTCCTTGACAAATGGACTGACTGTAAGTTAGCTGTCAGTTAATTATTGACAGATACAGGTGATATATCAGATAATAGCTGGTAGAAGAGAAACACAGGAATTAGCAGAAAATACTAAAAAGACTAGAATAACAGGAATGATGCAGAAAAGAATTCTTATGCCATTCATGTCCCAACCAATATGGAGCCGTTTTGTATTCTATATATCTATACAGTTCATTTTACATGACCTAAGAAATTCTGCTTTCATTGTTTCTCCTGGAGTCTATTCATTAACAGAAGCTTTTTTCTAATAAACAGCAACTTAAATGTTCATTACCTTGTTATGCTTCACAATGAACTGAAATCCGTGCTTTCAGCATATAGTCATAATTTTTACCTATCAGCTGAAAGTGTACTCTACTCTATGAAAACATCAGAATTATCATAGAGCTACTGCCTGATAAAACATTGCTCAAATCCTGTAATGTTTTCAAATCTTGAGCTATTAATAATTTAATATAATTAATTCAAAACACTTCACTCAATGTGAACCAGAGAGAGACGATGGGGAAATGATGCATATTCCATCTTTCAAGGGTGGAATTAAATATGGGAAACAAGGAAAAGATAAAGAGCTGCCAACACTTACTTGGAGTCTAATTCGCCTGTTTTGAACTTACTATAAATTTCACGTTTCTAAGACTTTCAACTAACTTCACAGGCATAAATGATAAAACCCTTTCCCCTATCACAAGCAAACAATTTAACATGGTTAGAGCTGTTTGTCAGGCATAAGAAGAAAAGAAACAAATTAACAAATGGGTGAGATTTCTCTACAAAGGGGAGTAACAATTAAGCAAACAGTCTTTTAGAAAATCCTTTAAAATGCAATACACAGAGATTCCTTCCTCTTTCTGTTGAAGCTTATCAACAAAGAGTATTGTATTGCTAACACTTTTGCTTGATTAAACCTTCTTTAAAAGCACTTTGTTGTTGCTCTTTTAATGATGGGGTTGTTTTTTAAAATTTTATTTATTTAAATCAAGGCTGGACCCAACCTTTGTTTTCCTGGCTGGAAATTCTTGCTGTTAGAAGGAACTGCAGGTGCTAAATTATGGCACAATACATTGCAGCTGCAGAAGTGCACCTGGAAAAAATTAGACTAGTAATGAAAATTTCACCTGAGAAGTGCCAAATTGGAAGTCTCAGAGACTGAATGCTTCCATTAAGCCACCACTCAGGAACAAACCAAGTAATAAATATTGAAACTTCCTTCTTTACTTTGACCATGAAGACTTATTTCAGATGTGTTTTCCTCTCTATTTGAGGGAAGAACTCAGAGAGAGCATGTACATCTCTCATCTCCATTAAATCCCTAGCCAACCTCTACTGCCAATAGAGGTGCCAATTAGTACTAATTGTCGTAGACACTAATAGTGTAGACACCTGTCACTACCTATTGAACTGGGACTGTCAGTAAATTCACAAAGGCCACCAAAAAAAGCATCTGTAATGATAATGATCATCATTTTGGTACTGACCCAGTCTGAAATTAAACTGTTGATTCTGAGGTAAAAAGCTTAGCAATGCTTTTTGAAGGTGCCATAATCTAATGAAAGTAATGCACACACACACACACCACACACACACACACACACACACACACACACACGCACATATATATATAGGTTTTTATTACAGGAACACACAAAAAATGATACAGAACTTGTTACCATAGCAACAGTGCTTTCTGCACTGCACGGACCAATGATCCTCACTATTTTGGAGCATTACAATGGATTCATGCTTTATAAAAAGCCACCCCCCCTCTGGACAATGGAAGGCCCTGTGTGGGTAGAATGATGAACCCCCGTCTGCCCTGATCCCCTCCACAGCTGACACATACATCACTCATGCCCACATAGGGCAATGTTCAGGTTCTCCTATTTCATGTGTAATAATGTGGTAATTTTGTATGTAATATGTCACAAAGCGATGAAAGGCAGCCACCTTTCATTTTGACAAAAAGCGTGCGGAGTCTGTCAGCTTCAGCACAACAAGGGCAGCTCAAGGGCCAACCCTTAGCTTCCTTTCCAGGCCACCTTACATCACCACGTGATGTAAGTAATTCCTGTAAATGCTCCCTTCCCTCAAAGTGGTTGTGGGAAGGACAAAAACTCCCATGATGTGAATCACACTAAACCAGCCAGACACAGGACACGTGCTGCTTGGCCTGGGGATGGGAACCAGCACCTGTTGGTCTTGGGGGAATTTCTAATTCCCACAGTTATTCTGGAAGCACTCCAGGCACACACTGCAAACACTACAAGTGATAACAAGCCCATAAAACACTGAATGTTAGAGATTACATGTAAGCATGATAGAGAAAGATTAAATCCATTAAAAATCCCTGCCAAGCCATGATTAGCTATTATTATTTTTTAATTCATTGTAATATACACTGTGCATAAGAGAAAAGCTAACAAACATAAATAAGAGGGATGTTTACAAGCACATTAATTTTCATTTTGACTTAGGCCTCTTGCCTGAAATAAATGGAAGTGGTAACTCCTGCAGATGAGTAAGCTATGTTCTAAAATCTTCTGGATGATGGAGCCCTGCAGAAATACCAACAGGATGCCATTTGTGAGCAGCTTCTCTCTGGCAATGAAGAGAACTGCCTGAGTATTCAGAACAGGTCATTTTTCCTCCATGCAGAACAGCTGGACAGCCATGAATTCTCAAGCAGTTTCTTTGCATCAAAGGAAAAAGGGGGATTGGGAGTTCAGAGGATTCCTGCAAGCTGTGTTCTGCTTGAAGTTGAGCATCAAAGAAATCCACAGGAATATATATGGAGAAGTCCTTGGGAAAGCCTTTTTCCAAAGACAGACATGTTTCATTTTCCAGTTCACAGAGAACCTTTTTGAATTTCTGCAGGCTGGGAAATCCACCATGAAGCTTCTGTCTATATTCTGATCTCTCATAAGGTTGCATTTCAGGGCCAGCAACACATATCAGCTCAAGCAGTGCCTGATGGGCCCAGCTATGCCCATAAGGATGGTCACTTGTCTTCATCTCTCTCTTGGAGGAAACACAGGAAAGGTTTTCATTAATCACTAACTCTCCAGACAGGACTTGTATCTGGAGTTCCTTTGCTCACCAGTGTTGTGCAGACAAGCCTGAAAAGGTGCTGGTTTGCTCCTTGCCCTTCAGTACAGCATTTCACAATCCCCATGCAGGCATGAAGTGATAGCTTTACCAGTGCAACCTGCCTATAAGCTCTGAGAGAAAATATTGCTGCATGCAATATTCCACTCAGGGGCCTGAGTGTACACCCTGAAAAGACCTGTTTGTGAGAGAAACTTTGTGCCAAAGAAATCCTTCTTTTTAAGAATTAATCTTCTTTTTAAGAATTTATTAAATTGATCACCAAGGGATGGTAAAAGAACTCAGTGCAGAACTTTGAAACAGAAGCTGTAATCAAAATATGAAAATCACTACACCCATATTTGCTTTAGCAGGTGGGTAAATGCAATCTGCTCTTGGAGAGAGGCAGCACAAGAAAAGCTCCACAGAAGGACATGAAGTTGTTTCTCCAGCCCCTGAAGAGCATTCTTCCTTGTGTTCCAGGCTAGAGCATTTTGACTGACACAGAAGAGGGTACATTGCAACCCTTGCCTTTCCCTCACTGCCCTTCAGCAGCGAGGATTTGGACAAGTTAAGAGCAAAGCAGACACAGGAAAAAAGTACAGGATGTCTCTCCTCACTTGTTGAAAGAGGGGAAAACCAATCTTTGTCACAAGGGGTGAAAGAAATCTCATTTTTGAGAGCACACTGTGCACTGCCTGTTAGACTCCTTATTTATTTGACTGTTTAATTCAGTACATGACTTCAGTCATGTAGTCAGATATCTGGTGTTCATTTTCAACCAGCTGACAAACTGCCTGAAAGTTTTAGTCTTTTGATCAAATACTTAATGAAATAATCACTGGCTGAATCACGCTGACAGAACCAGGTTGGGTTCTCCTTTAGCTAATTTTTTTTGTAGACTAGAAAGTTTCCTTGTGCTGAATGTAGCTTAAATGTGTCTTTGATCAGGCAGTTTGGCACTGTTTGCTGTGCTGAAGGTACCCTGTGCACCTCTGCCTGAACAGCCTCCTGCTGCCTCCACTCTGCCTAAAAACCATGACCAACTCACTCCTCCTCCCTTCTCTGGGGCCACCACCTCCCTCCTCCCTGTTCTTAGGTGATGACTGTACAGATGGACTTGTATTCTTTTGATTTTCTTCATCTTGCTCCAGCACTGTGCCCCTAAGAGAGCCCTGCACCCTGTCCAGGCTCACCCTTGGTCCTCACCCATGAATATCGGCAGTGGAGATATTTTGTGGGGGGTTCCCCAGTGCCATGACCACCCACAGCCTTTTTTTATTACTTAGGCTGCATTTTTCAAATTGTTTCCACCATCCAACTTTCACTGCACCCACCTCAAGGTGAGAGCCACCTACACCATGTGGGCCAAGTTAGGTGCTGTGTTATTCCATCATTGACATTTACGACACTGGATTGTGTTGATTACTACAGAAAATACAATATCCTTGGTGCTGTGGCTTCTAGCTTAGTAGGAGATCTGTAGTAATTACAACATTAATAAAATACAGTGACCTTTATTACAAAAATAGTTTCTCTGTTCTTTGCTTTTACTAGTCTCTGTGATCAACTGGAAACCTTAAAATTAAGTTTGCAGCACCCATAATACAGTTTGATTTAATTCCTAGGAATGCTTGTAGATATATACATTCAAGGTTTGCTCACTCTGAGTAAATGTTTCTGCAATATTAACTATTGTCTTCAGCTGAGGAGGTTAAAGTAGCTCTGGGAAATTATCCTGGTCTCTAATAAATGATCCCGAGTGATCTTGGCCAAGCATAATCAGAGAAAAAACCTCATGTAGGTGACAAAACTATCTAGACTGGATTGTTGGTGTTCCCATTCAAAAAAACTCTGTTTCTTTAATACTGTTTTGGATGACCACTTTTCAGGTCTTTCAGCAGCTATTGGCTCAGAAACAGACATGAAAAGAGCATGAAAAGCACTTTAAAAAATATTTAATGGATTTTTCTTGATGTATATTACATTTTTCAGAATCTGTATGATCTCACTCATTTTGTGGCTAATGCACCGCAATCCATCAACTAAACACATGGACTTTTAAAATAATGTTTATGAACTGGAAAACCAAAATGCTAGTAATCAAAATCTGACCATCTCTATGTTGCACTTTATAGCACTTTACTAGAATCTGCTCTACTCTTGCATATGCACATTTTCTGTTTTGAGAGAAAATTCCTATTTTAGTGCAGGCTAAAACAGTACAGCTACCTCAGAGAGTTTATGATGACCTTGTCAGGATTGGGATAGATCATTTTTGGATGTCTAGTTATTCCAAATCTTCCGTCTAGGCTACTTTAACATTTTGGGGTTTTTTTTGACAGACTTTGAAAAGACAGCTTATAGAAAAATACAAATATAAAATAAAAATACATGGAGCCACTTGTTTTATCTTGACTACTCAGAGATTGAAATGATCATGACTTGTGAGCCCCACAGCAAACACCCTTATGGCATTTTCTAGTCCTTTGTATTGTTGGTAGGATATATTTCTCCATTCACTAGAGCCTGCCAGTTGTCATAATAGCATTTATCAAACTCCAGTGTGCATAACAATGTTTCTTTGTGTACATGAACTATTTATGTCACAGCTGAGTCAAATTCTTAGTTTTGTTTGCTCAGGGAAGCTACAATTATTACAGTAAGTTTTAGCACCAAAAATATAATCTCCAATATTCCTAAAGATTCATGCTTACACTGAGCATTTGCAGTATTTTCTTTCACTTAAAAAAATATATATTTATTTTTGCATTGATTGAGGTGTGATACTGCCCACAGATCTAATTTCTGCTGCTTGCAAATATAAAGTTCAAGGTTTTGTTGAGGCTGTCTGGCAAGCAAGACTCCCCATATTGAAAGGTGCAGAATATGCTATGAGCTCGCTTTTATCATGCCAATTAACATTTGCCTTGTTTGTCTGCCATGTGATGAATTAAAAATGCATGATTTAGATGCTGGTGAGCTAGCCATTTTCTAGATATAATCCCCTGGATGCTGCCATTCTTCCAGTTGATCTTTTTGCCCTCCGTGGTTTGGCAAGTACCATATATAGCCCACTGCTCAGATCTTTCCCTAACAGATGGCTCTCTTTACTAGTTGGGACTCAATCTGGTGATTCCCTTTAATATGCTTTAGACTGAAGAATACTCAGGGACAGGGAGCTGATTCACTCTCCTAAAGCAAAAACATCTAAGAAGATAAAGTTAAGCTTTCTGGACAATGCACTGTTCTATATATGCCATAAATCAGATTTTTTGTCAACATCAGTTAAAATGTAGTTTCCCCAGTAATAAACATTACATAGAGAAACAAATCAGCTTTCATTTTTTCTGTCATAAATGGATGAAGAGCATTTCATGTTATTTTGTGGTTGATCTCTGTGGAGCAAACTGAGCGCAATTACATATTTGCTTTTAATTAAAACTCAGGATACCCTTCGAGTTTTGTTAGGAAGATGTCCTGGGTATGATTAACTGAGACCTCTGCTGAGAAGTTAATTTGACATACAACATATTTTTCATGAGGTAACTGTTGCAGAAAGTTCTTTGTAATAGCTGTCTTTCCCAGACCTGTGGGGGCAACAAAAAGTAATGGCTTATCCTGAAGCAGCAACTTCTCTAGTATGCAGCACATCTGCATAACAGTCCCAGTGGTGCTCACAGTAATGTCATTAAGCTGAGAGAAAAAAAGAAAGAATCAAAAGATGCAGATACCAATAAAGGTGTTTCATTACTCACTGTATGCAGAACAACAGTAGAACTCAGTCATAAAATAGTTTCAGGTCACAACAAAATCAAAACCCACAGAAAATACCTGGGAATGACAAAGGAGTTACAGTTTATGAGCATCAGGCTGGGTGGAATTGCCAAGCTGGAGAGTTAAGCACAAAAGAGCACTAAGAAATCCTGTTTGGTGTGAGGGAGGAAAGCTATTATACACAAAGCTGGTAATGAGAATGCAGTGTCGTTAACTGTTTTCTTTTACAATATTTGACACCAGGATGCTTGATGCTATGTTGTTTTCTCTTCAAGCTACAGTTTTCCTTTGCAAAAGTGTGAGAGCAGAATTCTAATGTAGGTATACACTGGGAAAAAAGGGCCTCACTGCTCTGCTTTGTCTTTTTCAATCTCTTACACCTTAACTGGAAGGTCATTTCATTTATTACACACAGAAAAGGGCAGGAGCCAGGCTTACAACTTGCTGCATACTCGTATATCAAACTGGCACTTATTTTGTTCTCCCCTATCTGGCTTAGCTTCCTGCCCTCATCACTGCTGTAGGTGCATGGTCTGGCTAGAGAGAGGTGAAAATAACAAAAGTAACCTCACTGCATGCACTCATCCTTCACACCCTTCCAAAGTAGTTACCTGAACTTGGGGTATGGGTGGCAGAATTGTTTGGTCATTCCACAGGGCATCTTCTAACCTCAGCAGCTATTCATCTGCATGAGAAAGCTACAAAGAAAGTGTGCTCCATGCAGAAGGTTGACAAAGCAATTTCATCTATTCACATCTGGCTTATTAAAGGAATCTAGCAAATGACAGTATCATTGAAGCATTAAGTTTCCTGCCCTTTTCCCTTTGAACATAGCTTTGAAAATGTAACCAATATAAGCTGATAGAAACCAATTGCTGGGGTTGAGAGGTTGTCACTTATATTTCTTGAAAACTGGAAGATATTCAGTCCTCTCTACCAAGATCCAAATTGTGCTTTGAGCAACAACAGCTGCAAGAATATTTTCCATGCCTGTCCAGGGCTAAATGTAGTGCCATATCTGAATTGCCTTCCCCAGTTTGTGGGCTGACAGCTCTCCTCCCAGATCAACCTGGCCACAGCACAGCTACCACACTGCTGAGTAGCCAGTGGAATATATTGTACTAGGCTCTGGTACAGTAGGGTCAAGGTGTGGAAGTGCAAAAAAAAGAAGTGAAGAAAAAAACACTCTTAAGTAATGCTCTGTCTTTTTCATACAAACTCTTTCTTTGGCTGAGGTCAAACCACATAGGTCTTGTCCCTCATTCTCCTGGATTATTAACTCCAGAGTGGGTACATTGTGTACAGCAACATTTTTCTAGGCAGCATGCAGACATACAGATAGAGCTAACTCACCTCCTGCAAGAGTCTGAGTTATGAACAGAAAAAGCAGATAAAATTTTGGAGGGAAAGACAGAGATGTGGTACTGTGTCCCGGGGTCAAAAGAGCAATTTTGGAGCAAAATAGATAACGGCATCACTAGCTGGCTGTAACAGGGTCCCTTCCAGCAGGATACTGTGGTGAGCAGCACAGGTGAGTACAACCCATTATCCTCTGCTGAGGATGTCTGTAACTTTTATAGACAACCATGACCAAATATACAAAATACATCGGTGCATAGGGAGTTAACAACATCCGTTTCATTTCAACAAGAAGCCTTGAAGCCTTTTAAAGCTACAGACAGAAAAGAAAGTGGTTGGCAAGTATTCCTGCAGTAGAATACAGCCTCTTCTCTGGGATTCCTACCCATTTTTATAAAATACAGAATTATTTGTGTTTGGAGCATGTCCTGAAGTACTGGCTCACTAATCAGCCCTTTTCCTGATCAGAAGCTGTCTCTGGGCCTGGCTGTACATTACTGGGAATTAGATATTCTTTCAGATGGACACCCATTTTCAGTAGGGCACAAATCACATATTAGGGGACCTTGTTGTGCTGCCATAGAAAGGGGGAAAGAGAGGAATAAAAAACTATTTAATTATCACAGAAAGTTTGTGTCTCCGGAGATGTGCACTGTATACATGTGAGGACACACAACTAAGCTGTGAATTATGCAGCTTGGCCTGTACAATATTGCTAGCTGTCTTACAGATTGGTTTCACTCCAGTCCAAACTCCCAGCTTAAAAGGTTAAATATATAATACTCCACATTGGCAGTAATCCATTTTTCCTGCTTTCAGCAGTAGGAAGAAGGTGAAGATACAGCTAATTAAAATACATTTGTTGAAAAGGTCATGCAGAGCTGCAGTTCAACAGAATAGAAGGATTGTGATCCTATTCACCCAGTCTGGTGACAAACACACTGAAGACAGAGCCTAAGATACAATTAATCTGTTTTGCTGTCACAGAATGGAAAATGGCTCAAACTTAAGTGCATTCTGGTCCTGAAAAAATCCCAATCCTTACTGTCCTCAACATGCTCTAGTACAGTAGTAATAGGCTATGACCATGATTTCCACAAGAGATTTAAGAAATCAGTTGCTCCAAGTCTATCCAAATGCAGTTAGAATATCTCATTCCTCTTGCTGTAAAAATACCAGTTTACTTTACAGAAGTAATTTGCATAGCACAGAGCAGCCACATATTAGTGGCTACTACCTCCTGGCAAATAATGAAGTAATTAAAATCCATTCTCAGTTTGAAACCACTGATCATCCTCTTCATCCTGGGAGAAAACTTGCAACAAGCAAAGTTATGCATGGCTACATCTTCTGTGGAGTCTGATCTCAGTTTGGGAGTCTGAAATTTTACTTTATCAAAGACAGGATCTGTTTTATGTTTAGATTTCAACAGCCACCAGAGGAATCTAAAGGTATATCCTCTGCATGAATACATAAAAAAAGAAGTTGTGAACATAGCATTTTTCATGCTACTGGCTGTTCTGAGTCAGACACCTCCATGAAGCCATAGACCAGAGAAGATTCTTATGCCAAGGATAGTTGAACATTAAAGAGAAAAAGATTACATTCATCAGCCTCTCACATTACCCAGAAGAGGTTTGAAAAGCCACATACTTGTGCAGCTTGTGATCATTATTCTCCCTGGGGCTTTTTGTTGCCAGCTCCTGATCCAAGTCAAACTTTATCACGGGGCTCATGCAGAAAGGGAAGGAGCTCGGTGATTCACCCAGCTTCTGCACATGTGTGACCTATGAGGTGATGCTGTAGGAGCGCACGACCCATGCATTCCTGAACAGTCATCGTGAACCAGGGAAAAAGATGCTGTTGTCATTCATACTGGAGTGAATCCAGAACACCAGCAGAAACAGTAACAAAGTGAAAGCATGGTATCTACTTGATTATGCTCAGAAATAAACAAACTGGCAGACAGCAAACAGCCACGGGTAGTGTGATTGCTGAAAATGAAAGGCAGCCCAAGAAAAAGTCTGTTTATAGGTCTTCAGGTTGAAGGAGGTTTAAATTTCTTATAAAACTATGAAGACTGACAGAATTATGGAGTTTAATTAATGAAAATACAGATGGTCAGTGACCAGGATTAAAAGTCAGGTTCAAAATACAATGTACCAAAAGCTAGATATTACAGTGCTGAACTCTTAACTACCTTCTCCTTCTGAAATTCAAGATTTCTTATGCAACCTAAAAGGTTGCTGGTACAGGTGATCTTGTACATCATCATTGTGCAGAGCAACAAAATATGTAAAGTTTTGTAAATCAGCTATCCCAAAAATTTGAAACAGCCTTGGGAAAGAGGGAAAATTAGCATTACAGTACTTCTCTGCAGTGGTTAAAAAACAGATCCATTTCCAACACGGCATGGTAGAGACTCAGATGGCTGTGAAGTGCCCTGTGCAACTACACCCTACTGGCATGATACACAGTGCCATTTCCCCAGCTGACAGTGCATCCAGCCTGGTCTCCAACAGCACCACAAAACCGTGTGTCACACATGCATTCTTGTATGCAAAACGGGCTCACAAATAGCCAGCATGCTGGGCAGGAAGCTGCCTAGAGCTAATCGACACATGCAGCTAATGACAACAATAAGTCTTAAGCCCTGTCCCTCGGGCAGAAATTGCCACCCAAACTCTCCTGTGAAGATTGACATCTGTACTTTCTTTTTCCCCAAGTCCTAAGCAGGATCTAAATTCCTCTGCTGAGGTAATCCGTATTACTTATTGTCCTCCTTACTCCTCACACAAAGACAAAACCATAAAGCATTAGGCTAGAATGCAAAAGGATGCTAAACAGCTCCTATATTGAAAGTGTGTAACTATATAAAAATAATGCAAGATACATACAAGAATCAGGAAGAAGGGGTTGATGGAACATATTTGATTATATTATAAATCTCATAGCTTAAGGAAAAAAATGTTCAGCTGTGAGAAGAGAGGCTTGGGTTTTCAGTATGGCTTAATCCACCAACCCAGAACAAAAATTAAAGTGAGGTGTTATCCCACGTGAGCCTCTGAACCAGTACAGATTATATAGCTTTATACCTGGTCTATTACACCACCTCTGAACTTGTTCAGTGCACATTAGCACAGCCCCAGAGGTACCTTTGTCCTTGCCCCAGAGCAACTCTGACCTGAAAGGCAGAGGATTTTGGAGGGCCCTTCAGGCGAAGCAGAATTAAGCAGTGATCAGTCGACCACTCGGTAGATGAACACAGAAACCACAAGAAAAGATTGTGTGCTAAGAGAAGAAGGAGGCAGCAGGTGCTCTCAGAGCTGTTCTGAAGGAGGACACACTGGGACTGGCTCCCCATGGAGCCCAGTCTGGCCTCCAAAGGCTGGTCAGGCTGGCCTGTAGATGATTTCTCAGAGGGAAAGTTTCCTCTGGGTTTGATCTCAGGTGGAGATGGGTTGCTCTTTTCTTTCAAAACAGAGGGAAGTTGACAGAGAGAAAAGAGTCTTTAGGCATTTTCAGAGTCATAAGAATAGAATTATTAACTAAACTAAAAATAGAATAAAAGGAGAAATTCTGTGAGCAATGTTACAAAAAGCTCTTTTCTTTTTTGGATTATCTACTGTCTGACAGAATATGAGTTCTGACTTGAGATTTCTGAGGCCACAGCTGGGATTTGTGATTCTCTTCTCTCTCATAGAGACTTCAGTCTCTAATAAGGATTAAGCTCATGCTGCAGGCTTTATCACAGTAGGCACCCTAATTACAGTCTTACTCCTCTACACAGCTGTTTATTTTCATCAAACTTGAGGAATTTAATATATTTAAGACCATCTTTCCACTTTGAAATATGGTTGAAACTAAATAATAAGTTCAAAATATACTCAAAGAGAATCTGTAGGTAAAACAAATGTATTCTGGATGATATCTGTCATACTTTCCTAAGAAACGAGGTAAAAATCTGCAGTACCAATGAAACTACGGTACTTTCAAAGGTAAGGTGTAGGGAAGGGAAGTCTTCAAAGGTATTTTTTGCAATAAGATACTCAAGTCTGATTAAGTCCCACCAGAAGATCTGTATCTGGGAGATTTTTCTTCATTACAAAACAAAACTAACAAGCACTCCAGAGGACAGGACTCATTTGTTTTCTTACCTTGTTGGATAGATACCCTCTTCTTTTGACCCACATGACCCTGCATAATGTTAGCTGTACTAATTGTAAACAAAAGTCACACTGTCAGAATAAAAGGGAGATGAATTAGCAACAATAGAGTTCATTAAGGCTTGTTAATCTTTAAGAGGATAGGTGCAATATAATTGGAAGAAAGGCTAAGAGCTATGTTGATAAAATTTTTCAGGGGAATACATTTCACTTCAAATGACAAAATATAATTAAAAGTGAGTCGTTAAATCAACTGTCAAAAGCCCAGTTACAGCTGTCTTTCTTTGTTCTTTACATTTTAAATACGATGATGTTCTTTAGCCAGCTTTCCCAGCCTGTCTGACCTACTGTGCTCTGCTCCAGTTTTAACTGCAGGCTCATCAGGCTAGTTCTTAGTGCTCCAAGGGAGACTGTACCCCTTGTGTATTTTCCACTATTTTCCTCCTTAGTTTTCTACCCCATGTAATTAGCTAGTAGGCCATTTCCTGCAGCTTTTCTTTTACTCACTGACCTCTACTTTCCTTCCATAGCAAACCTGGTACTTCTTCTGACAGCCAGCCACACAATCAAGTCTTTGCAAGTGACTCTCTCCTGCCTGTAAACCAAATATCCAGGGATCTGCAGTCTTCTGCTTCAGTCCCTGAGAAATCCCTCTATGTCAGATGTCACAGCCTACCTTCCTGGACTCTCTGTGTTTTAACTCTTTGCCCCACAGTCCTTACCTCCTTGTCTGCAACTTTGTAGTCATAGTATTTTATCAACTATCAGCGCTTCTTCATCTTCCCATTAGAGATGCCTGAACTTCTGCTAACAGTGTTTTTGTGGTTTGAATATCTTCTCTCTTCCATTGGGCACAGTAATTGCATGATTCTGGTTCAGATTGTCTCAGCCAGCACAGTGCTCTGATCCCTGGACCACCTCTGCAGTGTCAGCCTTGTCCATCAGCCCATAGAGAAGGAAACCTGGGAAGTATAAGCTTAAAGCTACAACATCTGCACCCACAGCATGCACTCCCCAAGAGGATTTTGCTTGTCTCCCTCTGCATTATTGCATGCTATCTCATCTCTCAGTTTAATGCTGCTTCTGCTGGTACTGCCTATCTCAGCTAGTCAGAGCGCTCCTTGAATCACGAGCTTTTATGTGTAAGCTATCTAAGCAACACACATACACTCAGATGTCTCTTCCTTCAAACATAAGCACGTTATATTACTATCACAGTCAAAGTAGGTGCTTCCCAGGGAAGGAGGAAGATGGGACTAAATAACAGCACAAGGTAATTTCCCCACCATATCATTACTTCTAAGTGCTCTGTCATACTTCTGAGGTCTGGTTTGTAACTGCAGGCTGGGTGCTTGCACACACGTCTGCCTTTGTCTGAATGCGCACACAGAGGGCTGCCAGTGACCACTGCCAGGGCCCTGAGGGCACCTCCTGTCCTTGCCTGAGACCCTGGGGCTCCCCCCACCCTGCTCACGTCCCAGCACTCCATTTCAGCCTCAGTCCGTCCTAGCAAGGCTGGTGACCCCTGTCTGCCCTGCTCCTGACTGGGGGGATGGGATGGGCCCTGCCTTTCCCATGGAGAGCTCTTAGCCCCTACAGGGCCCAGGCAGCTGTACCCAAGGCTACAGCATTTTCCACAGGCTTTCACACAGGAAATACTGGGAATGGTTGAATCTCTGCTGCAAGGGCTGCACCTGGGTCACCTCCATGTCTGTGACCACACTGAAATTAATGTGGCCTATCAGAATTTCATGCAGTATGCAGAACTGTGGTGTTCATGTTTGTGGAGGGCTTTTTATAGGGGCTTGGTGCAAAGTAATCACCCACCCTGTATCTTTAAACACCTATATTTTAAACCAGCTATTTGCCTGGTTTCCAGGCTTGTCACACTGCCTCCTGGTCATGGCTCCACCAGTCCATACTCCTCAAGTGTCATTCTCCCCTCTTTACACCTCTGTTGAAGACACTTCCCACATTTGGCTAGAATGTTGAGTGCTGATGCATTTGCTGCAAATAGTAAACATGGAGGAATCACTTGATAAGCAACACATTGTGAAACTGATGTTGTGTTAAACCCCTCTGTTCCCACAGCTGTCAACTGTTTTTTTTTTACAGGAGTTGCCTATTACAAAGCACATCCAGGTCTATGGACAGCATTTGAAGTATGCCCCATTGACCAGCAGCAAAAATATTGTCTCTGCAAATAAAGCAAATGTCAGCCCACACTGACACTTACACACAGTTTCTGGGAAAGGCACAAGAGCAATTTTTCTTCACAACAAAGCAACAAGTTTTTTTTATTCTCCTATTGTCTTAGAGTAACCAGCTCTCACCTAAGCACCGGGAGCTACCTGAGCACCTCAGGTCCTCAGGGCTCTGGAGCTCAGATCAACCTACCTCTTTTGTGTGACAATGGCATTGCTTTATCTCCTCAGCTCCAAGGAGCTGCCCTTGGTGGAGTCGGGCCTCAGTCACACCGGCAGGGTTCACACGGGGGTCCGTGCCAGAACTCGTGTGAGCCAGACACTGTGGTCAGCCCCGCACAGGGATGTGCCTCTGCGCCCTGCTGGGACACGTGGTGCTGGGAAGGAGTGGTGGAGGTCGCAGACCCCTTAGGCATGGCCTTAGCTTCTGCCTCTGACAGGACCATCTCAGCCAGCTCAGCACCTCCTGATGGCACCTGTTAAAAACTTACCATCCCATAGAACACCCCCAGTGCCCTGGAAGCACGCAAAGTGCACTGCTGTGGTGTCTGCTGGCTGCTTTCACCAAGTACAGAGTGTGGGCACATTTGGCTGCAAGATTAGATGGGATGGGGAAACAAGAGAGAATCCTGAAAAAGGCAAAAGAATCAACAACAAATATTTCCGCTATGAGTTTGTATGCTTGTATCCTGTCCCAGTCATCTCTTACTTATTAGTAACAACTCCTCAGTAACAGCTCTTGACTTTAGAAATTGGAAGTAGTCTCATTATGTGTATATTAAATGTCTAGCACCCTGTGCATGCTACATATAAATAATTCATAATGTTCTTAATAATATGACAGTACTATTCACAATTTTCACCATTGTCATTTTCATCCTAGCCAAAAAGGCAGAGAGAAGCCTCATCCATACTAAACAAAAAACATCTCAAATATGTATATATGTAAACAGAAGCGAAAAGGAGCAAAAGTATCCTTTCTAACACATCTGAATCCCGACCCATCAGCTTCAGGTTCAGGATTATAGTATGAAGTGAGTGGGACCAAAACACAGCCTAAATATGAAGATTTAGGGTGTCCCCAAAAGTTACCCATTCAATTTACAGGAGAAAAGTAGTGTGCTAGCTGAGGTAAATGTTTTAGTTCAGTGATATTTTTATTGTCAACTTAGGCCACTTCCAGATGAGGCATGTAGAACAGTAATAACAAAGATTATTACTGCAGGTTAATTGCATAACTACAAGGCTGTACAAGTTGTTTAAATAACACTGCTGTGCACACAGATCTGCTTGCCTGCTATCACCATATTTTAATATGGTTTCTTGTGGTGTGAATAATGAATTTCTAGGTGAATGAAATACAATATTGTGATTAAATGTAATACATTGAAATGTCTCTGCTGGCATCTCTGTTCTTCAAGGAAATTAGAGTGATTCTTTAGTCTTTGCTTGTGCAAGGGATTCTGACACATATTTTGGGAACAGCATATGTGATAAGTTTTGAAAAACAGGAAGGGATTTCTTCCAAATAAAACTTCACCTTAAAAATAATTAGTAGGGAAGAAACTGTGTCATCCTTTTAAAGGTTCTGAACTGTGACCTTTGACATGGATATATTCAGTCTTTGGGGACTTAATACAGAATTTTTCCTTTGCATTCTTTAAGTTAGACCTTGGTGTATTAAAACAAACCCACCCTATAATACCAGTCCAAGGAAAGTCGATGGTTTGAATAACATGCATCTCCTCTACTGTCACATACATGGTGTAGTATAGGGTTAATTTTCTCACAAGAGCAGGGAGTTTATGACTGTTTCTACCTTATTGAAAAAAACCCTGATGTTAAGAGGCTTATCATTAAGTCTAGCAACAAATCTAACTTAACTCAGTCACAATTAAATATGGAACTATTGACTATAAATAATACATATGGTATTAAATTATTTTGAATTCTTAATTTTTTTATTAAAAAGAGAGTTTAATTTTGCATGAAGCCCTATAATTTTCTTTGTACTACTTTAATGAAAATATTATTGTTTATCTGATTTTCTGATTAGAAATAGGTAAAAGAAAGAAACACATCCTGATTTTTAAAGGGTTTTTTCTTTTTTCTGTCTGATGATAAGAATATGAATGGCATTTTCCCTCTGGCTTTTTGTTTTGTTTCTGTTTTACTTTGGCAGACAGAAGCCACTTGAAACCACAACCCTAAACAACTGTTGCTGCCCAAGGATACAGACCAAAGACTAACAAAAAATTATTCTGAAAGATTTATATTTCAAAGGATGATGTGCGACATTTCAAGTACAGTTGATACAGTATATTCTCCTTAAATATTGCATTCTAGTCCTAAAAGTCAAAAAGGTGCAACTCTTCTGCAAGATATTGATGAAAAACTCCACTAAATTGTTTGTGCTGCTTTCAATTCCCTGAACATGGCCCTTTAATATTTTTTTTAATAGGAATCATAGACCCAGCCTGCAGCATACTAATGAGTCTAAGCCTACCAATTACATTTCGCTCTCCATTTCAGATTAAATGACTGTCTGTCTATGCAGTCATGCATCCCACCCCCTCCCTACACCACGGTGTCTTGGTTTTCAAAAATAGAAATAATAACAATAATAATGTACTGTATCTTTCCAGTTAGCTACAACTCTATATGCTTTGTTAGGCTAATGATAAAGAAAATGCCTGAATCTCAATGTTATGGTAGCTGCTTCATGAGGATAATCAACTTGCCATGCATCCCTGATGCTTTGCAAAGCAGAACAGAGAGATAGGCTTTAAGGAGTTAGAAACAGCAAAGTGCATAGAGAAAACAAAAATAACCCACAGATGAAAGAGTAGAAGAAAGCTGATGGGTAAAAACAGTAGAACTGCTTGGAATTTTTCACTTCACTCTTTTCCTCAGGAGACTTTTTTCCCCATGATGTGTCCTTTCCATTATCTTCCTTTAGAAGAAGGACTATTCCAGCTTTCTGGCAATACTTTTCCCCATATTCCTGGATTAAAAGGCCTCTGGGATATCAGCTGTCTGTACTCTGGTCTGTCTAGATGTCAGAAAACCAGTGATTTGGGGTGCTCGGCTTCCAGCAACACATGGAAGGCTGTCCTCAATCTCTCTGTTAACCTGTCAGATGCAAGTAGACAGCTAAGCATGCAAAAACATTACATCTCCTTTGAGCTCACACCCTGCACAGCAGCAAAACCAAGGAGGTCAAACCACACCCATGCCTCTCATGATCTGCCCTCTACTTCTCTTTGTCTGTCTTGGACAGCAACAAGGTACTTGGTACTTTACTAGCTGTGCTGAAAACATAACCACACAGGCCTGTGACCTCTAAAATAACACAGACTTGCTCTTGGGTTTTACAGCAGATTGGGAAATAAGAGGAGAGTGAGGGCTACAATGACAGGCTGCTTTTATTAGAGGCAGAGACTGGGCTTATATAGAGTAGATGTAGGGAAAGTTTGACAAAGTTTATAATATTCCAGATTTTGAAATTCACATGCATCTAGGAATATCATGGGCAGGGTTAGGGCAGAACTGCAAATAGAAAGGTTTTGTAAGAGGCAAACAAAAGCCTCTCAGTATATTTGTCTTCACACACACACCCCACTGCCTTCACATACATTCAGTCCCTGATCTGCAGAAGTGGAAAGCAGGTCTTCAAGGACTATTTCCCACAGCTTTTCCCCACAGGCAGTAGCCTAGTTCATTCTCTTCATACTGGCAGGATGTTCTGTGCTGAGGGAATAAGGAACAATGGAATTGTAGCAGCCTTTCTGCTTTAGAATGTTAGATGAAACAGAAGAGTTTGGGAAGAATAGGTGCTTCCATATTTATAGTGGAGAGGGTCACTATTTCCCTTTGAAGCCTCCCAACACCCACCTAACATGGGGCAGCAGGAAAAAGTTTTAGATTGATATCCTCATTCGACCATGGGTAGTTGAGGTCTGTGTCGACATTTTGCTGACAAAGACCCTGTGCAGCTTGGGACCAAAGGAACACTGAGCAAAGAAATATCCCTATTGCTTGGTGAGATGCTTGTCTATTGTAGTGCACAGAAGGAGGACAGACTTGAGACTATCATAAAAACTTTTCTTTGCCTCTATGTGCCATGGCCTTGCATTGCCCTTATCTCAGCTGCAAATCCCTGTTCATTGTTAATTAATTAATTTCTCCTGAGCATAACATGCATTTCCTTTCCTTACTTTTCCCTCTGCCTTTGCAGAGGTGAGCTCCTGTGCTGTGCCAAAGTCTTTTGTTCTGCTTCCAAAGCTAGAAGCAAACCACCTCTCTCCAGCCTGATATCTCATGCATGAAGAGAAAAATGGGATACTGACAACAGGTTGGCATGATGCCTGAATAGTGGATGCAGCAGCCCTCAAACTGGCTAAAATTAATGAAGGAAAATGGCTGACCTATACTTTAAAGGCGTTCCTTGATTGCTTTGTGATGATGAAGAAAGGTAATAAACTTGCTGCCTAAACCATGTTTTTCTCACCTTGTCCTGAGCTTCTGAAACACTGAAAGATTGGATGGGAAGGGCGATTCTCTTTGCCAGTTCTGTTCCAAGGCTGATAATATGTTCCCAGACTTCTTGCTGACTGTTGTACAAATGTGCTGGCTGGTCAGAAAGAGCCAGGTACCCAATTTCATCCCCATTTAATTCTCATGTGGCCAGACTTTTTAGAGGAATCTTGGGCCATCTTCTGGAATAGATTTGCACAAAGACTTTGATTGCCTTCTCTGCACAGACTCCCTGATGAGAGCAGAATTCACCCAACCAACACACAGGAGGGTGCATGATTACCCTACAGGAAGGAGTGGCAAAACTCCACATGTGGGAGCCATAGGTAAGTTTTAGAGAAATCACTCTTAGGTTACAAGTCACTAAATGACTCCCAGTGGCTTTGAATCAAGCACAAAGACTGCAAGAGAACTAATAGAGTTAACCTAATCTGCAGTTGTTAGTTTTGCCTGGTAGGTAAAACTGGAAAAAAATCCCACTGGAAAAGATAAAATTTACAGGTGTTTTGTATGTCCCTTTGGAGTTCAACCATATAAACTACTGAACTGGTACAATTACAGGTGCAGAAAGACTTCAGAGGGGAAGGAAAGATATGGAGTTTTGGTGGTTTGAATTGGGAGTTTTCTTGGGCAGATTCGTGGCTGCCAGAGGAATACCAGGGAAGTATTCCCTTCGGGAAGACTGCCTTTGACAATTCTCCATTCATCATGTTTATCTTCACGTCCCTCTAGGGTGCCAAATGTCATATTATGCAGTTTCATACTTAGAGAGAGGAAGGATCACGGGACATTCAGAAGAATGTGCAAAAGAAAAAAAGGATTATTGTTTTCAAAAGTGATAATTGGAAGTGCCCACCTAACAGCCCTTATCTTGATATGATTGAACATCCTTTCTGAAAAGAGAATCCTCAGGGGCAACTTCACTTCAATTACAGGTGCAAAACATGGCCAGTTGCAGTTTAACTTCAATAGGACTAGAATTTCACCTAGAAAGCCTGTTTATTTGAAATTTACCATACTCAAATAATTTTTCTCTTTCATTCCATTCAAAGCTAGTACTGTCGGCTTCCAGTCAGGAGTATAGAACCAGCTGAAACCTTCAACACAGTTAACTCTGCAGAAACAATTTTATTCTCAGGTACTTACTCAAGTCTTACTCAACTGCATCAATAACCTATCTGGAAGAAGAGTCATTTGCTAAGAAAAGTTAATTGACAGTCAGGAAGTCTGACTGATGTGGAAAGGTACAAAACCTAAATATGACAAGGTTTGCCAAGCAAGTGCCAAGTATTACTATGAGAATTCATGAACCACCCACAAGTACCAGAAACTTCTGAACCCCAAGGATGGAAAGGAGATGATTAAAGTTGTGTCATAGGTAAGAGCAGGAGCAGTAGTAGGATCGTATTTTCAGAAATGACACATTCACAGCTAAATATAAAGCCAGGCTTTGATAATATATAGAAGAACAGCTTTTCACAGTAAGCCATTAAGCCCTGCCTACTGATACCTTAAACCTAGACTCAGAAAGCACCATAAAAGCCAGGGACAAATCTGTCACAGCATCCAATATGGGAAAGATGACCCAATATATCTTTTCTTTGGTCCATAATTAATATAATTCCATGAGCTTTCATATTCAGAAAATAAAATTAATTTTTGTTTGTTGAATGCTGCCACTGTCTTTTGCCTCATGAAAGTAGAAATATCTCCCCAAAAAGTTTCAGCTGCCCTTTATTGCAGTCTTTTGTCACTGTCATATCTTCATCTTCAGGCTATCTGCACCACAAAAAAAATTGTTTAGGAACTAAGATTAATAACAGTTTAATTGAAAGGGGTGAAAATGCAGTAGGAGGCATGATTTTTAGCCTCTAGCTGTTAATACGGCATCTTACACATGTTGGCATTCTTTGCCTTTGGAAAACAGGAATGCCATTTCTGCTGATAGCAGAAATGTAGCATGTTCACAATACTGCTCTGAGAAGACAAGGAGTTGTTGACCAGTTGCTATTAATAAACAAAGAAACCTTGGTGTAGAACACAGCAGTGTTTTCTGAGAAAGCCTTTTTTTTCAGTTTATCTAACTTACCTTTGTTTTCTTGGTTTATCAACTTACCATTTTTTTTCCTCAGCACTCCTGAAATGTCATTTTAAAAATGAATTAGGTAGAACACTAAAAGATATAGGAATGGAAAGGAATTTTTAATTAAAACAGGAATGACTGAAGTTAGATATATTACTGTGGAAGAAAACTGCACTGACTGTAGGAAGTGACTAGCTTTTACCATGAATTCAGAGAAAAATCAGAATTTCATCAGGACTCAGTAGGGCCAGAAAGGTGACACAAAAGAAAGCTGGGCAACCAACTGTGAAGAAATTCCCTGAATATTTTCTTCTGCCCTCTCTTACCGCCTTAGTGACAACAAATCTTTGTCCTACCTATTTACTCATTCTTGAGTACTGCGTGCTAAGTAGTCAGTCCAAATTTCATGGAGTGAAATTTGTTCCACTGGGAATTAATTGCTTGGCTGGGGGTGAGGAGGGGGAATGTTTTATTACACATCTTAGAAAATGAGATGTGTTTGGGTCATGAAGCCATTCTTTTCTGTCTGGATAAAATCAGATCAGAGAAACATGTAACTGGAAACATGTAACAGTAACAAAGATAGATGGACATATACAGAGATAAGATGGGTAGACAGATATGACAGATGTTGATAACAGGGTGTTAATATATGGGGTAGAAGACATTGCAAAACCTACAATTTTTCTCTGGCCAAATGTGGAAACTGCTTTATGGAATTTTACCTTTGCTGTTAAGAATTCTGTAAAAACATTAAAGTGATCTGATGTATATGATTTATAATAACTATAAAGAAACTACCAGCCTGTAAATGGAAAAATGGTAAGGCTCTGAGGAGCAGAAAATCATGGGACAAGAGAAATAATTTGAAAAATAGTGTCCTCAAGTAATATAGACATTTTCTCACAGGTATCTCCAGAGAAGAAACTTCTTACTGAAATACACAGCAACCCTGTAACCGATTACATCATCTGCTATATTTAGAATACCTCCAGAGTAACCATGGAAACTGATTTTGCTTAAACTCACATTATTCCATTCAACATTAGCGGACAGTAGAGTAATACTTTTAGAAGCTCCCAAAACAATTAATGTATCACTGTATATATATATATAGCAAAGTGTTTTTTCTCAAGTATGCATTATGCACACCCAGAGATGTCAGGTTTCTGACAAAGACTACAAAGACCCAGATTCACGGCAATGGAGTGCACATACCAGACTCCAGGAGAATTCATAGTACATCTCTGTACTTTGCTTTAGGCCAGTTGCCTGTGGAAAGAGTTCATGCTGTCACACTGTACGCGCATGTCTGTGTGTCTGTCTTTGGCATGCAACAGTTGAACCCAGTTTCCACCAAATTAAACAAGGAGAAAAATAAAACAGGAGGTTTTCAATCTCCCACAAGGTTTGCAAAAATAAGCAGCTATGCAGAAGAAAGTGGCTCCAGGGATCCACTGAAAGACTAATAAGAACAATTCTTTTACACAGAGAAGAATTTACAAAAAAGAGGCTCTGTGATTCTTGCAGGTCAGAGAACTACTTATAAAATATTGATTATCAAATTAGAAAATTAATAAAACTATACCTATGCATTGCATTGCAGAAATAAAAAAAAAGAGTTTCTATTATTTCTCTATGAGAATGATGCTTTGCAGAAATCATCAAGAAATCCCAAACAAGTACAAGAATGTCAAAAAAATACCAGAACTCCCAAAGTGTGAATTTAAAAAAAGCAACCCAAAACTTAGAAACAGAAGCTCCAGACTCAGACTTTCAAATGATACTCAAGGAGATATAATCAAATGGTTTAAATTTATACAAGTGATTATGCAAAGTGGAAATGTAAAGTTAGTGCTTGGAAATGAATTACTACTAGGTAAGTACAAATGCCCAGTTTTCACAGTGCAGGAATGTTCCTATGAGGTTCCAGATGCATCTTTGCTCCTTGGTGTATTTAGAACTGAGCTGTAAATGGGAATGAGGCAACCACATTTGCAGACTACAGCTCACTGCAAATAATTTCAGAAGGATCTACTACTATTGTGTATCTGAGTGATAAATTGGAAAATTACATACTATGGTAATAAATATGACGCAGAGTATGCATGTGCAAAATAATCCAAACTATGCATGTACAAGAATGAGCTCTAACTTAGCAGTTGTTGCTCAGAAGGAAATACTGGATTTGTAGGTACCTCAACACAATGGTGAGTAAGAAAGGCAAATCAGATATTCAGAGTTATCAGCAAAGTTACTGGAGCAACAGGGAAAAGACCTTATGTCACTTACACACATTTTTATGACTGTGTGTGATTTTAGTCATCTCAGAAGTGATGTGAGAGAACTGGCTAACACAGGGAGGAAGAAGAAAACAGAGAGGCAGGCTATGGCATCCTTTCAAGAAGAAAAGAATATATGAGAATTCCTCAGCTTGGAAGAGAGTCAGCTGGAGGGTGGTAAGATTAAAGCCTACAGATACATGAATTGTATGGAGAAGATGAAGGGGGAGTGACCTCTTTTGTGCTGGAGAGAGGATGAAATAGGAAGAAGGGAAGACCTTGACCTCAACTTCCACTTCAGTTGAGAGTCCTGCCAGCTGTACATCTTTTACCTCTGTCCCAAACCCTGTATCCTGTCTAAAGTGATGCTAGCCAAGAATGCATCGTCTGATAAAGAGACGGTAAGAATGCAATTACATTACAGAAACATGGAAGAGAATTTTCTAGCAACTGCATATCAAAATGAGAATATAATTTACCAAAGACGTTGCTTTTAATCCATTAGGGATTCTTGGGTAGATTTCTTTCTCAGCAATATTCTAATTCTTCAGTAGCATTGTGGCAAGACCTGCTAAATATTTTGACTGAGTGGCATAGCACACACTTTGAGAAAACTACAATTTTTCAGCATTTTCCTCCATTATCTCAATAACTGCTGACAAAATTTGCTGTTGGTTAAAGCTGTAACTATGAAATTCAGTCATGGGACCAAATGTGTAGAACAAAAGGATCAGGCATTCAGTTTGGGGAAGTGAAGCTACTGCAGCTTAGCTCTAGTCAAGTGCCATGGTCTGAAGGCAGCAAGCCTTCTGTTGCCCTCCCAGTGCTCCCAGGAGGGCAGGCAGCCTTCCCAGCCCTGCTCCAAATCTGTCCTGGCACCTTCCTTTGTGCAGTGAGACTGTAAAACAGATTGCTCAAATGATCTGAATTAAAAATAACCCTGCAGAAAAATCTATGCAAAATAATGCTCTGCTGCAAATGATGGCTAACAGCTTTCCAGCTGCTGGGTGGGTTTAGTCTGTATGATTTCTGTGGGAAAGCAGTCAAAAGGATTTTCAGTGAAGTGGCTGAGCTAAGGAGGATAAAATAAAATAATAGTGAGAGTCAGTTCCTCCATCAGCAGAATGGTCCCAAAATGTCCAGAAAGAGATGTCTGAAAGTCAATCCTGCCGTTTTGAGTGTTAGGGTCCCTTACATAGCATGGATCAGGGAATGAATCCTTTCTGCAGTGAGGAATTCTTCATTCCTTGATGGTGATAGAGCACTAGTTACAATCTACAAAAGCTTCTGTACTGAACATGTGAAAGCCATAAGTACTTCCCACTGAATGAAAACAATCACTCACTTGAAGTACGTTCACTTTAAAGGAAAACAACTCTTTCAGCTTTTATGCTTTTAGAAAACTTTTCTCAAAGTACCAATTCCCTTTCAATCTTAAGAGTCTCAAACATGTTAGCTTGAAAAGTATAACCTTCCAAAATATTTTGCAAATGTTTCATGGTATGTCTGCTGTACCAGTGGAATTCTTTAACAGAAAAATCCGATTGCTACCAACATCCAGAAACTAATTAGGAGGAAAAAGTACATTTCAAACTGCAAATATTTCTTTTTATATTCCCAGTGTATTACAAATGGAATGGAAATTTGATTTTCAACCCCCATCCCCTTCTGTAATGTTAAAAATGTGACTGGAAAATAATATATCACCAACCTGAAACCTTGTTTTACAAATACAAGTTGTAACCTAAGGCAATAGTTTCAGACAGTTACATAGAGAATCCTGAAACTAGGGACTGGAATGTCCTCTTGGAGAGGGAAGACACCCTGAACTAATGTGTCTGCTTGTTGATGTTTTGTAGCTTCTTATTTCATCTAATGGGGCAGAGATTATTTCAGATCTACATTAATTTGCTAAGCAAAGTCATTAGGCTCTTTCAAGTCATTTGCATCTCACTTTAATCCTTTGGTGTAACATAGACAGTTCCCTAATCCCACATGATATGAATGAGCGGCATGGATTCAAATTTATCAAGAAACTATAAATCACGAAATATCAAGCTGAAATGGCACTAACAAATCCAGTGATCATTGTCCTATTTTGGATTGTTATTTAAGATTTTACATTTAGATTGTTATTTAGATTGTTATTTTAGATTGTTGTTTAAGACCTCCTGGGAGATCCATTCTGTATAACCTATTTCTGAGGATTCCTGCCTGCTATATGAACTTTTTGTGACTATTTTCACTAATGTATTATGACTTGTTTACAATACTGAAGAATAAGTGGTGAGATATGGTCACAGTGCAATGTGAAATCATGTGGAAATCATCAGGAAAAGGTGTAATTTTTTTCCTGTCTCTGTATGCATATACTCAGAGATTATAATTAGCCTATTCCACAGGCCTCCCATTTGCATCCCTCACACATTGTGTCTGCACCTAGATGTACCCTCTTTGTGACAAATACAGCATCTGTAATACTCGTTGACTCCTTAACAATAATCACAGAACTCAGACCCATGACTTAACTTTAAATTAAGACATTCAGAGAAGATTTGTCAGCAGAACTTTAAATCTGTGGATTTCTTCACAGATTATGGGACTGCCAGACAAGCAATGCCTGACTTGATGGTAGCCAATGTAACAGATGATTTTGACCTCTACTGCATTCTGCCTATTCCTGTCAATGCATACAACTTTCAGGAACCAGGAGACTGAATCCCTCCAGGAGAGTGGGATTTCCTGTTCAGCAGCTGCAGAGGAGATGGTTCAAACAGGCTACTTGAGGCAGTACCCACTGGGCAGAAGACATGTGATTATGTCTCCTCTACTTTCCCACCTGTTCATCTAGTGCTTCCAGGGAATAAGCCAAGTCTCACCAGGAAGGTAGTGGAAACAGTAAGCAAAAGTCAGTTGTTCTCCCTCCTTTCTATGCTAACAGCTTCTGACAATGAGGCTTGGAAAACATTGTGGCTAAAAATGTCAGAGAGGGCAGCCATGGGACCACCACTGGCAAAATTTCATCTCCCTTCTTTCTGATACATCTTGAAGCCAGGCTCCCACACTCTGTGTCTCACTCCTGTATCTTGTGTGCTCATATCCCTGTGCCATCCTCAGTGTTGCCGGCACCTTGGGAGCACGTCTTTCTCTCTGACAGCAAAGGGAACCGTGTCCCTGGGGAGGCTGCTCTGTGCACACTGTTTTCAACATTATATCATGGATTTCCTCAATGGCTTATGCTATCAGTGCAGAGGAAGGACATACTGCTGCTGAGAGCTTACCAGTTTTCTCAGATATATCTCATGTGAATTATACTTTTAGCTCATGAATACATTTAAGTATATATGTAAGTGCCTTTACACTGCTCTCTAGGACTACACTATTAAAGACTTATTTTAAAGCCCACTTTAAATCAGCTGATTAAAGTCCATGCCTATATGTTTTTTTGAGTAAGAAAACTCCACTAAATTGGAGTTTCATGTATAAAATAGATGACTAAAAATAAAATGCTGTTCACTGTAGGCACCCAACAGAGCAAAGAAATGTATCAAGGGCTTTTATGCTTGGTGTCAGGCATGGTCAGCTTCATTTTGTCCTCTGAGCAGAGAAAGTACCATCAGTCTGAAACTATAACATGTAAAATAAGAAAAATAAACACAACCATTTCATGTAATAATGAGAATGCAATGTATTTTCCTTTTCCTTCCTTTCCTGCCCCTGTTTGCCTCCCCCTGTTTTTCACAAAGCATTAAAGAATAATAAAACCATTTATCTAATAATGGAAAGTTTCATTTCCTATTGTTTGCAATGCTTTAGCATATCCTGCATTCCTACAAGGAAGTGAGTTTTGCAATCAATATAATCCTACAATATGTGCTTCTGTGCCAAGGTGCTTCAAAATGATTATGCTATACCACCACTTCCCATGCAACTCAGCTGCTCCTTTTTTCTTCCCTCCCTGTTAAATAATTTTCAGGACATAGTCAAAACGAGCTATCTGTAAAGCCATCACTCCATTTCATCCACACTGATATACAGATCTCTCACAGCAAAATATTGTATAATGCATTTAAATAAAAGCTGTAATGAGAGAAGTTAATTGTGGGATGTGTTGCAGTTGTTAAAAAGAAGCTATTAAATCCTTTCCATTTTGTATCACAAGACAATATGTACCTTCACAATATTATAATTTAAATAACCACTGAATTATAAGAGTTAGCTCCAAGTTCTGATTCTTAATCTAGTTATCTGTGTCAAAGTTTTATAATGCTTTATATTTAAAGGATAGTATTGCTTTGACCTAGTGGAGAGAGCCTAGTGTTTTTGAACCTTTGCCCAGCATTAAGATTATCTTGCTCGCAGCACTTCATCAAAGACATATGCACACCCAGATGTGCATACACACATTGCCTAACTCAAACTGCTAGAGAAATGCCCTGTCTGCTGATAAAACATGACCTGTAGAGGGTGAAAGCTTGCAATTATTTAATGGCATGCAGCCACGCACATTAATTTGAAGAAGTTGTGGGCTTGGTTACAAGGGGACCTGCAAGGAGCAAACCAGTCACAAACTGAGATTTGGTGAAGCCATCAGGATTAGAGGCTTAAAGACAAGGCTGCCTGCAGTGCACAAAGGTGAGGAGACCTTGGCTTCGTGGCCCAACTAAATCAGAGCATTTCCAGAAGCACAGTCTCTGCTGCCATCTGGACTCGGTGCTGTTGCAGCCTGGACCTACCAAAGGTCCAGCACCATTTCCTGCAGCCTGGGGGTATTTTTTGCTATATGCTTTTGCAGAAAAGACTAACAGCATTCACTACACCTGAGCCAGCTCTGGCTGGGCTCTATTAAGAACAAGAAGCAGCGTACACAAACTCTGTTTTTCCTCTTCTGCCTTCAGAGAGGAATGTGGTATTGATATAGACTTCCCATCTAAGCAATGATTTACTTTCTCCTTGCTTAGCATATTGATTTAGACAGGATCAAAGTACAAGATGACATGGCTGCAAACTAATCAACTTATAATTTGCACAGGACACCATGCCTGTATTTTACATCATTAATAAATATGACAAGGATCAGAAAATTCTGCTTGCTGATCATTCATACTACATAGGAAATTGACTGAGAATGTCATTAAAAAAAAATTGTATTTGCCCAGAATCTAGAGTACTTTTCCCTGTTTTTCTTTCCAGAAGTTGTCCAAATGTTTAAAAACATAGCAGAAAAGTTGCTTTGATTTTTAAAATGTCAGCTATCCCTAAGTGACTTTTTTCTAGATTCTGAAAAGTATTGATAGGCTTTCTCATTTGCAACTCTCAGAAAATTTAACAAATAATTTTTTGTCTGATTTTAAGTCAATAAGTATGAGACTATATGCAGAGGAAATGGGATAAAAAGCAATTAGACTGAAAAGTCATCAAGTAAATAGCTTCTTTTAAAACATCTACTAAATTAGAACAAAACTTTTGAGATGCTGGAAATCATCTCTGCATCCCTTGAACAATAAAAAGTACTTTGCAGAGGGCAGTCTGAAGATATTATCTCTCACCTCCAACTGTAGGTATGAGTGGCTTTGAAATATCTGTGGGCAAAACGCCATCCTAGGAAACTTCTGAGTTTTCTGGTGAAAACAGACAGTAAATTCAAACCTATGGAAAATACAGGATGTTGTCAAAGCATAAGCCAAGGACATAACCAGGATGCTGGGTATCTGAGACTGCTGTTTGGTGGCACCATCTTTCTATCTTTGTGTTGCCATCCCACCATGGTGGTAACTCACGTGCTCATGCCAGCAGGAATCTCCTGCTTTTCATTAAGCCTCTTGCCCCTGTGTCATGCTGCCAAGTCCTGTGTCAGACCAGGCAATTCCTGTGCACAGCTGTGTTTCCTTTGACTGCCAGCCAGGCCTGTGCTGCTTTCTGCAGTACCTGGAGCTTTGTAGTGCATCTGTCCTGGCTGACTTGGTGTGATCAAAGGCAGCTGCTGATATGCTGAAGAGTTTCACTGCAGACATGGGGGTGTATTTCATAGTCAAAGTGAAATTTTGGGATTTCAGTGAATGTGTTTCTGTCATTAAATTAACAAATATCATCAAGGGGAAAAAAACTCAGAGAAATTATAGGGGTTTTAAAAGCTAATATTACACATTCAATTTTTTTTAAAAAAGGTTTTGGCTTAGGCAGATCAATTAGCAAGAGGAATAGGCTAAATTAATCTCTAAGTGAAAACATAATGGAAAGGACTGTATGCTTGATAATTTCAGGCCATGACCAATAATAATTGAGAATAATGCTTGTCTCATATTAATAAGCATAATAATACTAAAGGATAACAATGGCATTTTAGCTGGAAAAAGTGGAAGGAAAAAAGTTTGGCCTGCTTTGATATTAAGAATGCAGTCTTTGACTTTGTTAAGATAAAGTTGAAGATGGAATGAATTATTCACAAAAATGTTGCCGTAGTAACAAGACAGCAAAATAATGAAAGCAGTTCCTTGGTTTTAAGGGAAAAATGACAAATTTCAGCCTCTGAAAATTCAACCATTTGTACACTCTGGGGCTACTCTGACTTATGCTTACACCTGCAAAATCAGTTCTGCATAATCCTGAATCTCCACTGTATGCTCATTTTTAGCATTCAGAGGAGTGCAGGAGCATTGCCCCAGTGAGCTCCATGCTGCATGAGATGGGGATTTCAGCATCACCCAGAACTTAGTTGTACAATGAATGGAGAAGGTTTTTTCCTTTTCTTTTCTTTTTCTAAAAATTGAGATAGCGTCATTCAAAGTGCTTTATTAAAAGGAAACTTAGGTAAAAAAACAGTCCACAAGACAGGAAATGTCAGCACAAAAATGATAGTGAGATTTTCAAATAATACCTTTTTGTGGAAATGGATGCAGATAGAGAACTTTGCATGTCCAAGGCATTTAAATCAATTAGGGAAACCCAACAAAAGGAATAGAGCAGGGATTTTGTACTGCCTGGTGAAAACCAGAGTCCTGTGCTTAAAACATGAACTCCCATTTGGTGCCTGAGGCAAATTCAGCACCCAAAGCTGTCCCAGCTGGCCCAGTGACACAGGGTTGGCTCACTAAAGACAGCAGACAAGAAGCCTACCATCATGGGGGATAACAAGATGTCAGAAGGGTGATTACTGGGACAAGTGTCCCAGGCACCCAGCCAGGGAACACTCTCGGTGAGGTAGCGGGCCCCTTGTCTGCTGGTCAGGGACACATATCCCCTTATCACTGGGGGATGAGCCATTGACTCACCTGATCAACTGTGGTGCTCAGGACACCCACCTGGGAACACAGAACCCAACACTTCAGGGAGCACAGGCATCAGTCAGAGCACTGGGAAGCTGCCTGGTGGTCTTACACATTCCTGATGGCTTTCTCTGACCCCCTTTGGAGGGAATGGATGTGCACACAACTGCTCCTCACAGCTGTTGGGGCAGACATACATAAATAAACATTTTCTGCTCTATATTCTGTGTTTAAAATGAAGTACATCTGGAGAGGATCAAGGTGGCAAGCAGCTTGCCACAGGGAATGCTCTCCAGTCAGAAAGGATAACCCATGGGGTAAGACTTGTTCTCCTCCAAACTGTTGTTTTAATCACAGGTGTTTTGGTTTATTTTGCAAGACCATTTCTATTCGACTTTTTCTGATGGCATTAAATCTCAACTCAGCATCAGTATTTGACCCTGTAAAAAATCCTGAGGCTAGTCTAGGAGCAATACTAGCTTATACCATTGTAGAACCTGACATATATTGTTTCATATTCTCTCCTTTTTTTTCACCCCTTTCTGACTTCTTTTTCTGGAAATATTTCTTTATTTTAAGCAACTGTATGTAATATCAGAGAAGACAGAGTGCAATGTGTTGGTATCTTTGTAGCACATTGCTTAATGTCCCAGGTATAATCAATTGAGACAATCTCTTGCACTGGAGAGTTTAAGGAAGGGTCAGATTCATGTCAGGAAAAAAATTAAATACTTCTGCTTTCAAAAATGTTTTTAAAGATACTTGTAGTTTGGCCAAAAAATTTATTATGGATAGATGCTTTCAAACAGTGTCAGAATGTCCTCTGTGCCTGGTGTTTTTCTCTTCATTATCATGTAAGCTGGGCTTTATAGACTACCTTACATCAGATCATTTCAAAGCAACATCTGTTGGTTTCAAGGTTAAGCTTACTGTTACAATAAAGTACTGCTAAAATGTTAGCTCTCCATAGAAATACCTTGGCTGAGGTCCACTTTATGCACAAATGATTGTCTCATAATACTGCATTGAAAATAGAACATATAAGCTAAATTACAAGGGTATTTGTTTGCAGCAATCACTTTTCTTTACAATAGCTTCAGCTTGAGAGCACTGGAAGACCCTGGCTTTACACTATTTTTAAGGATGTGTTCATGAAACACATGAAATGTGTTGATCCTCACATTCACACTCCCACAGACAAAATGCCAAGACATCTCTCCACTAGATGACTGCCAGTGCCAAGGACATGCAGGGCTGGATGCAGTCAGGGCATAGCCATTGTTTGTAGGGGATCCACATCACTGTGCCACCCTGAAATTGGTGTTCATGGATTATCATGGATCCATTCCAGGGACAAAACCTCAGCTGGGGCATGACTGACTCAGCGGATGCTTAAACAAAAGTAGTTTTGCTGCATTTATGGTGGTTATTTTCTTTCTGCTAAATGTAATAAACTAGAGATTGGGCAGACTACTGGCAATTTTTATTGTTACAAATGTACCTGGCTTTTTTACACATAAAACTGTCATTTATTGCACCTAAGCTGTGGATTTGATCAGCTTGGGTAGTGAAAATGCATAGGCATTTTCACTTCTGCAGTGGGGTTTGAGTCAATAGACTGAACCCCAACCTCTGAGTGGGGAAGATTAATGTTTGTACCAAACATCTCCAGCAGGATCACAGGTCTCAAAAATTCTCCTTAGCAAACAGAAGTTTCATTAGAGGTTAGAAATATAAATTGGTGAAGTGACAGATACTATGATATGATGGAAGCTCAATTATAAGTGGATAACATAATATAACAAGTGCAGATGAAATCCTATTAAGGTCTGAAAATCCAATATCTCATCTTCCTGACTTTTAATTGATCTTTACACATATTGTCATTACAGTCAAATATTTGAAATGATTCCTGTACACATAAACAAATGTAAGCACATTAACTCTGTTAATAATTTTAACAAGTAATTTGTATTTCCCATTAGAGTATCTTACAATTTGCTTTACTATAATTAAAGATATCATCAGTGATAAGCTTTAATGTGTTATTTAAACTCTGCTTGTTTATAAGATTTGCTTTTATCATTAACCGCAGGTTGATAAGATCCACATCTTAATGAAGACACTCTCATTAAGAAATTAGATTTTATGTCTAAAGCAAATAGGGTGTTCAGGTATACAAGGACTGCTGATTTTTTCATAAATCCTAAATATAGACCTTTCCTCCTAAGGCAGATCCGTGCTAAGCCAAGCAAGTTCATTACACCACGGTTTTTAGTCTGTTTTAGTAGATTAGCAGCACCTCTGGTAAACATAAAATTATGTATGTCTGTGGTGCCAGAGTACTGATGGAGAAAAGAAATTCTGCACATGAAGACAGTTATGGGCTCTTGATCTGAAGCAAGGTCAGGCCATTTTGCTTTTGACTGGGATCAAAAGCCCAAAAGAATGGAAATGTTTTTGCCTGTGTTTCCCAAAGCCCAGACAGCAGAGGCTTTCAGGGACCAAGCTAGAGAAAAAAAAATGGGATACATTTGGGACACTGATTAAATCCCTTGTAAATATTTTGCTTCTTATGCTCTTCTAAATCCAGTACAAAACACTCCTCCTTTATTCTTGACTAACACAATGGGAATAAACAGACTATGCCTCTGCTCCTGTTCTGTCTTGTATAATCATTATGTCTCTCTTAACAGCGGTGCTCTGAAACTGCTGTTCAGAGATGATTTCTTTTATGTTATTTGCCAAGAAAAGAAAGAGAAGTAATATGTATGTTTCCAGCTTGAGGTTTGAACTATTTGCTTGTGGTAAAAATGTGACTTTTGGGAGACTTTCTTTAGATATACCCAACACTGCCACATTGTAAACAAAAACAACTTTTGTCACCAGCTATGACTAATCCATTACTTTAGTTCAGTAAGTAGAATATATGTTCAAATCATAAGCAAAGAGCTGAAATTATCCTGCAAGGCTGAAAAACAGACAGGTGGTTTAGCTTTTTTTTTTTTTGTTCCTAAGGTTATAAGACTTTTAGATAGAAGTAAATAAATGTCCTCGTGAATAAATTAGCAGAGTAGGTGGAAGGGAAAGTAATTTTCCTTAGTTTATTTTTCACTTGTGGTTTGTTCAGAGGGATTTTTTTGTCCTTGCTTTTATTTTAAGGAATGAAACATTTATTCCCTCAGAATGTGCTGCTTTGCTGTTCTTATTTTTTTGTAGAGAGGAGATGATTGGACCTTAATTAAAATTAGAATCACTTCTTCCCATGGAATGATATCAAATACTTTGCTACCGAGAACTAGCATTTGGTCAAAACTTTCTTTTGCTATTATTTTCATGGAACTTTCAAGATTCCTCAAGGAGATGAAAAGAGTCTACAAAGACATAACTGGCAAGTAATAGACAGATGCCCTTCCATTCCACACAGCAATCAGAACAGCAAAATCATGTTTATCCTCCTTTTCTTCTCTATCCTTATGCTTCCTCTGTAACTTACATTTTCTAAATTATCGAGAGCAGAATGGATTCAACTATAATGTTAACTGAGAACTGTTTAACTATTTATGTTGCTATAATTTTGTATTGATTTTATGTAAACTTTTAACCAAACGCAGATTGCATTGCTTAAAGAAGACTTTTGGGAGTTCCTAATAAATTGCCTTTCCGATCTTTAATGGAGCATTAGTAATTATTGGATACAATGTGATTTAAAGTCATTTAGAAACCACATAACAGTAGTTAGATACAGTACATTTCTGTTTCACTAACAAGTTGCGTTAGATGCAATTTATATCTGACAAGAAATACTAGGAAAAACACTGGGAAAAATTTATCTTGATTGTAAAATTCTCTGTGATCTTCCTGATGTCTCATGTGTTAGGTAGTATTTTCATCACTAAAGATTACTATAGTGATTTACACATTTCTACAGCAAAAAACCCAAAGAACACACACCGCTGGCTAACAAGGATCTTTGGGTGACCAGAAGCTGCTGTGATGCAGCAACTGGACAAAATTTATTGTAGTGGAACATATGAATGGCCTGACAATTCTGTGTCTTATCTACTTTCCAAATCTGATAGCATCTCTGATACTTGCTTTAGATACAAAATACTTCAGAAATTTTTCCATAGTCCTCCTGTTGATCATCTGGCACAGCTCGTTTAAGTGGGATGACTGTGCAGTGAAGGATTGAAGATGTCCTGAGAAGAGAATTCACTTCTCTGTATTGCTATTGCTTTTTCTTTTGATGATGATAACCACCATAGTTCCAGCAGCTGGAACCTAAGGTAAGGAATCACCCTATAGCCATGGCCGAACACCCCATCATGTCAGAACTGCACACAGATCTAAGAGAAAACGTCCTACCCCTTGTCCTCAGCATGCTAAGGATGCTATAGCTGTCAGTTTGTGCCTCTGTCCCTGTCACAGCTCACTATATCTACAGCCTGCTTACAATGTACTGTTCCTGTTCCCTTTTTGCTCCTTTCTTCACTGCTCATCCTGCCAATGGCCCTGAAGCCACCACCTATGTCCCACCCAGATGCTGATCCCCATGTCTCTACCCCCCACCCTGCCTTTTGGGCATCCAGTTCCCACCAGTACACATATTTCTCCATTCAGCATCTGAATCACCTCTTCAGTCACCTTTCCCCATTAGCTGCTTCCACTTTGGCTGTTACTGCCACTCAATTCTCTTTCATATTTTTACTCTGTCCACAGCAAACACTGCCCAGGTCTGCAATAAATTTCAGCTAACCCATTTCTTGTTCCTCCCATCAATCTACCCTGATGCCTTTTATCAGTTTTTTCCCCAGGGAATTATTTGCCCTTTACTTGGCCCCTATAAAACTGTTGAAGTAACTGTATTCCTATCATGTCTACCCATCTATCTTCAGCATTTATGGTCCTCAGGTCATTACAGACCATAGATACTGCTACCTTTCCTGAGATCACCAATTACGGTTGGAGCCACTTCTTTAAAACTCAACCCATTAATTAGATATTCCTGCTAGTAGTCTCACCCCTTTCTTTCTAGCTCATATATACGTTTCAACACCTTTGCCAATCTATGAACAAAGAAAAAGCCAACAGGACTTGTATTTGTAGGTACTTTCTGCCAGCTAGAGCTGAAAAGGCTTCCATGAGTAACTAAACTCCCCTCCACCCTTGCAGATTACCAGATGCCACATGGCCTGGGGCACAGCCCAGGAAAGTTTATCTGTGGTGGTCAACGAATAGTGTCTGCTGCCTTATTTCTTTATCTGTAAGAGCAGACAAGAGCAACATAACTAAACAAATATTTTTAAGATTTAGGAGAGGGATTTTTTTATCTGCTTATTTCATGGTGTACCATGACTCAGGGACATCATGGGTGTGACTCTAGAAAGCAGAAAGCCCACAAATATTCTGTACAGCACTCACTGATGGAAAGAAATGCAAATGTTCACAGCCAGCAAGCATCCAGTTTACCTCATCCATTACCTCAATTGACGTATTCTCATGTGTACAGGAACCTTCTTGGGTAGATCTGAAATGAGACAGTGATTGATTATGGAAGGAACTGTTACGTAACTTAAACATTATCTCCATTTCCACAACACTAATCACGAAGTTCCAAATGCATTCAAGTGACAAACCAATTTAAAAACAATTTGACTCCCAAGAAAATCACAACAGGGAGACACTTTAAACTGAGCAGGTATTACAATGCAATTAGCACAATTAACCCTTTATCACAGCAGCAAATCAAGAATTTTCACCTCTCACTGTTTCTTTAAAATGTCTGCAATTGGAAAAGTGACTTCCAGCATGGAGGAGTTAACACTACGCAATCTCTCCCTTACAGATTTTTAACAGTCACCAGGTGGCAAAATCTATTTATACACCATATGTTTGTAATAGGATCTCAATTTGTAAGATACAACATTAAATTTCTCGAATGAATATACTGAACAGAATAGCATGGCAACTGAAGCTGCAATATCATGATAAAATGTATTAAAATCAGTGTTAATATAATAATCAGCTGTGTTTTGTTCCATATGGCAATTTATGTTAACAGTGAAGCTAAACCCCATCTGCTTCTTCAAAAGCTGAACATAATAAAGGAAGAAAGGTCACAATCATGAACTTCTGCCTCCAAGTCACACTTTCTGTATGTAATAATGAATGTATAGCTCAGTGGTTCTCTATATGATGCATTTCAAAGGAAAAGGCAAGGGGTTTTCCTCTAAATTATAAGTAGCTGTTTCCCAGAGAAGCTAGTTCCCTATTTCCTAACTTATTAAAGAGCCTTATGGAAGTGCACAGATGGCAGCAGAATGGTCAACAGCAGTGCAAAGAGCAGATCCAAATTTCCCCTGTACCGAAGACCCTGTCATCTCAAGGTATACCTGATTCTGCTGCTATGACAAGACAAATGGTATATTCCACACATCTAACAGGTGTGCTGTGCTTCCATTCTGCTTGTACTGAAATGCGCTGACAGTACAGCAATGGAGAACATTTGTCTTTATAACAACTGACAAGATGCATGATTACAACTGTAACAGTATCAGGGATAAAAAAAAAGGCAGGCCCTCTCTGTGGGCTTAGTTATTAGTCACATGCTGAAATGCTGACCAAATCTAGGAGAACGGGAATTATTTTTAAAAGTGCTCTCAAGGAATACTATCTTCCACCCTGCTTCCAATAAACAAATGAAACAGATCTAACCTGATCTAGATATTTATTCTTTTTTTTTTGTGAGTATTTCTGTCAGTTTGAACTTATCCAAGTTCAAACTATTAATGTCCATCTGAAATTCATCACATCTGTGGCTTTATTTTTTCAACCTTTAAAAAAATCTATTACTATGATCTTTTCAGCACAAATAGCACAAATAACTCAGAAGGGTTGCTACCTGTGAATTTGCCCAATGTGGGCAAAATATATATGTTTACTGTATTTATTTTTTAAGACAAATCTCTCCTGGGATACCTTGGAAGGAAATATAATTATTAAGCCCCATGTTCAAACAGAGGATCCTTACCTCACCTATGTTAAATATTTTCTATCTTACATCTTTTACTGCAGTGAGATGTGCAAAGAAAGGGTCTAGGTTGTCAGTTTGGTCACACACATGAGAAACAGCCTATCAAACACTTCTTACATCAGCCTGTTAAATAGTACAGAATTCCTGAATTTTCCTTCCTAAAGTGTGTGCAATCCCAATTTACCTGGAAGTTAACCTGGAGTGTAATTTCTATGGACACATAGATCTGTAAATATAGTTCTGCCATTGACGAATATATGTGCTGTCCTCTGCAACACACAACAAATCCACCATGTAAACAGCTCTAGGTTTCCCATTTGGAGCCAGGAGTTGACATATAGAAAGGTACAAGTTTGTGTAACCTGGGATACCCCTTCAGAGAACAAAAATAAAGAGGATTAGAAACATAGTTTATGCCCACCAACAATAATTTAAGCTTCATTAATTGCCTCCCAGGGCACAGTAAAGGTAAATGTGGGTTTTCCTCTACCTGTGAAAATGTGGTTTTAGTTAAACCTTTTCCGTGAGGAAATTACACATACAGTGCCACTAGCTAGTGTACAAGAAGGAGACCCTCCTGTTCCTCCAAGGATGGGGAGTATGAAAACATTGCAGGTCTCCTGCAAGATCTCCCCCAAGACTCCCACCAAGTGACTGAATGTCCTCTCTGGACAGTGAAGATAGTCGCTGTAAACCAGTTCAGCTGCCCTGGCTTTATACAGCAGCAAACTGAACACAGGAGCACCAGAAGCCACAGCTCAAGGTAGACGACAATGTGACATAACATGGATGTTATTTTCAAGGTGTTTTCCTCCAGAAGATGCTGGAAAAAGGGATAATAGAAAAAAAATATTCTGTCTTTTAAAAAAGCTTCAAGTTCCAGTACCACTCAGAGCCCCAGTCACACAAATTTTCTGGGTCTTCCTACAAGCCTTGCTTTTCTGTTACCTGTCCTATCTACAAGCTTCTTGACCAGATATTTTGTCCTTGCATCTGCCTGTGAAAGTTATCAGTAGATTGTTTAACCAGGCAAACATGCAACTAATAAATAATAATCAATTTAGAAGGTAGGTCTTTAGACAAGTGGTAGAGTCCTTTCTCTCACAGTTATTATCTCAGGAGAGCTGCTGTGGCCTCTTTACATATTCAGTCCTGCACTGCTCTGTTTTATTTATGATAAAGTAAAACAAAAATGAATTTAGAAGGAAATGATATCACTTCTATGCCATTAAAATTGAGACACAAACCACAGAAGCCAAGATATGCAAAGACACGACTGTCATTTTTCCTGACACTGTGTAGTCTGACATAGTGTCAGACTTTGAATTTCCTGGCTTTGGTGGGTTCTTGTTCTAACCCCAAGATATCATTTAAATGCAGTTTGTCGTTTCTGAATATAACTGTAACTCTTATGTTATCAATAATAATAGGGTACCTTCTGCTCCTCAGGGGCAAACTCTCAAACAAATGGCTTGTGAATCAATAAATATGTTCTGTGCTGCAGCTGAATTTATTTATTCATGAGATGCTTATCTCTCTGTAAATTCCTTAGGAAAAATCCTTAATCCCACCATACTGAATTGACTATTTATCAGTTTTAAATTGGACCTTATTAATTTTGTTCCATGCTGGAAAAACATCTCTCACAATCCATCTTCGGACAGAATTGAATTTCTTTCTGTCTCCCTTTTCTCTTTCAGAGACAAAACCCAGTGGTTAAGAATGGGAAATAACAGATGGCAGCAATCTCCCATATACAAATCTGCTCTGTCTGAGCGTCCTGCAAACTCTCTTTGCAATGTACTTGCAGAAGCCTGTATGCCATGGCATAAGCACAGTCACATTTGGCTTCTCACTTATCGATGACAGGCTGAGCTGTTTCTTTTGTTTTATTGCTGGCTCATTGTCAGCTGCTGTAAGAAGAGATCAGCTCCATCACAACCAAGCACAATTATATTCATGGGCTACAGAGGTACTTACAAACAAGCATAACACTGGTAAGCACAACACTGAATTAAATGCTAAGGTTGTGATGTAGATCTTACCTACTGACTGTGGCAGGAGATGTCTTCTCAAGATCTAGGAGCTAAAAAAACAATGTTTTGCTGTGAACTCATTTGAATAATCTCACCACACATTAAATACAGCTGCAAGGCAAGGAATGACAGGGTTCAAACACAGACCAGGGGAATATATTAGTAATAAAATTATTGTCAGAGCCTTTAGGTATGTTTCCCGATATTCTTCAATGTAATTCCATAAATTACAATGGGAACAATTGTGTCATTTGCAAACACTTGAAAAGGTTAGCTGAAGATTTTGTGCTGATAGCGTTAATAGTCTATTTTAAGAAACAGTTTCTAGTGAATTTCAAAATATTGTATATTTTGATTAAAGATTAAAAGAGGGATTAGGTTTGGGCATTCATGGACTGTTTCATATTATGTGATTAATGAGTGAGAAGTCCTAGACCATGTTATTTTCTAAAAAATGGTTGTTGATATAATTTAAAATACATTGCCTAATTCCAGTGTCTTTTTGGGGCTGCAGACTGCAAGTAAAAGACAGCATTCAGATAGTCACACAAGGTTATGTTTTGCTTCTGTTTTTACATACTATTATCATCCAGCTACATTTCTGGCCAAATGGCATCCACTGGCTCATCAGAAATGTGCCATTCTTTGCTTTTTTGGCAAGCATTCCCCAATACACCTGTTAGGACAGGCAGTGAGCACAGCAATGGGGCAGCCTCTCTTGATTCAGCCTCTGTGATCAGAGGGTGCCAAAATGCTTCAGGGCTATCAAAGTGTTGACGTCTCCAGTGCAATTTTCATCTTTGCTAAATAAAATAAACTTTCCAATATGGCTCAGGAGATTGGAGTAGTGTCTTTTTTCTTCTCTGCAAATAAGAACTGCTGCCATCCTTTAATATTTATCAACCTGAATCCAGAGGGAAATATTCAGCTGCTCATTTTCCAGAATACATGTTTTTTCTCACCCCAAAAAAGCTCCTGGATTCTATGAGGAAAAGAATTTCAACTGCATTTGATTTGGGAGAAGTGGCATATTACAAGTGCTTGGAAGCCTATGTGGCAAGTGACCATATTTCAGATCTGCTACTGTAATCAGAAGCAGAGTGACTGGAAGGTGTTTTCCATGAAATACCTCTCTGGAGCTAAATCCAGGGACTGGGGCATTGTTTGTGAAAACACTGTCATTTTTTAAGGAAATGTACTTGTTTACACATCATAAAAAATTTAAGAGGTACTTCTCCTTTAGGGACAAGTGTGGATGACTAAAGCTAAAGAAAGTTATTTTCTGGATCCTTCAAGTGAGAAGGAGCACTGAAAAGAAAAAGACTGTAAGTGCTGCTTATGGAGTGTTTCACTTTTAACTTTTGTAAAACAGGTAAAGGAAATGCTTCGTATGGAAGAGATACAAGAGCTCCCAATTAGACCTTAGTTTACACAGCACTAAGGCACCCACTTATCTTCCAGCCTGTGAGTAGTAATGCTGACTCCCAAAGGACATGCTTACAGCTGAGCATAGTCTTCAGCCTGGACGGAGAGGAGGAGCTGGCACAGTGGCAGTGTGCCATGCTGTGCCTCGCTGTGTCTTTGCGCCCCTGACTCCCCTCCTTTTCTAGGCCAGAGAGTAAAGGACCTCTCCACGCAGCAGGGATTATTCTGCAGCAGAGATCAGTGGGCACACAAATGAAGTTTGATTATACTCACTGTTGCTTTAAGTCTTGTTTTGGTCCTGCAGATGCTTTGCTTAACCTTGCAAAAGTCATTTGCAGGCAAACCCACAGGCGAAAGTCCTTTGTTAACAGCAAGCCAACACCAGCTGCTTTTAGCCTTTCTGTATGGGAAAAAAAGTCACAAAAAAGAAGGAAAGAGAATATGCCTTTATTTTTATTTCATAGGGAATTAAAAGCACTAGAAGCCATGGGCCTATCTCACTGCACAATTTAATTAGACTATTTTTCAGTGGTTTGTTTAGTTCTCTTATTCATATTTAATGTGGCTGCAAACAGCAAGCAAGGAGTTTGGTTCAGCAGCGTAATGATGCATTATGCTAGCCACTAAACTCCCGAGACTTTGTGATCCTGGCATTTATGGTCAGGTCAGCTCCTATTATTCAGTTTCTGGAGTCACATGTGAAGAATATTAGCATTTGTTCTTCCAGCAAGGGGAGGGAGAGCACACAGCCAGCAGGCCGATGGATGCTGTTGCTAGGCAGGAGCCAGAGTCCTGCGGTAGGGTCACGCTCGCTCCCCCCCACTGTGGCACCCAGTGTCATCGCAAATCACTGGACATGGATTGAAGAAAGAGGAACCATATCCTTTGTAAGGACAGAGGAAAAAGAGTGGATGGAAGAAATATGGTGTTAAGAGTAAATCTTTGCCATTACACAACACAAGGGGCCATGCTCATCCTTGGCTTCTAGCATGGCTTGTTCTGCTGAGAGGACAAATGACACCAAAGGACAGACAGAGCTGGTTGTACCAGCAGTCCTGAACTGCTTGCTCCCCCCTTCAGCCACTTGGAGAAAATATTGAAACTGAAACATGCACCCAATATTCAGGTTTCCAATAAAAGAGAACTGCAGGCAGTGAGATTTGGAAATTCTTGCCCTAGTCATCCCACACCCCTATTAAACATGTCTGCTGCCCTGGAGTTTTTCTGAGCCCAGAGAGCTCTTCAGACACTGTGCTCTAGGGTAATAATTTCACTATCTGAGACAGAGAACGCAGAGTTGCCTGGGGCATCTGCCAATAACACAGGAACGTGAAAAGCAGAATTTACATTTTGGTTTTTTGGGCCTTTCTTTTTAGTGACATTTTTTTAAGTCAAGCTTTGATAATCTAGTGGTAGTACTGATCAACTTAACTTTCTCAAGTTGGTTACATATTGCAATTTCTGGAGTACTTTTCTGTGAGTATATGTAACAAATGTTGAATTTAATTTGACAGAAATTGATATTTTTAGGAATTTTTTGAGGCTGTATAGCAAAAAGGAAAACTGACAATGCTGTGGTACCTTTGAGTTTTAGAAAGCTAAAAGACCTATCGAGAGGTCTCAAATATTAACTCCCACTTCTAGCTAATGTAAGAAATACATTTGGAATAGGATAATAAGAAGAAAAATAACTACCCACTTCTTATGCAGAAAAGTTTCAAAATCTTTTTCACAGGAAAGAAATAACTCAGAGAAAAAAATAATATTCTAATCAAGTCTGAGATGTTATTGCAGTCATATCATAGAGCAATGGTATAATGGATTATGAATGATGAATGAAGGCAATAAAATTAGATCATCTAAACCAGCTCACCATACACAGGGCTTTCCAGCCAAAGCTGGTGTTGACATACTATACAGTCTTAACTGAAAAGAAGGCAAGCAGCTGAAGTCTACTGATGGTCTTGTGCTTTGAGAATTTTTTTGCATATCTGAAATGGAACTATCCTGGCTTTGAAATCAGTACATAAAAATAGAATGGGGGAAAAGATACATGGAGGAAACTCAAGCTGAACCTGAATGCTATTTTAAGCAGAGGAAGTCAAAAGTCTCTGCATGGAATATGGGCAAAACTTCTGAAGAGGACTGATGAATATCTTCTTGGTGCTTCAGAGCAGAATACATAGAACAGCCAGATGAAGTCAATAATTACATAAAATGACCATGATGTACTTTAAAAACAGAGCTACAAACAAAAGCAAAGTGTATGACAAATTCTGGGGTTGGAATACATGTTACAAACAGTTGGTTGATGCTAGCCTAAGGTGTGCCTGGTGTGGGTTGCAGGCAAGGAAGCTGTAGCCTGTGTTGGGTTTTGTTTCCTGCACTATCTCCCTAAGAAAGAGCAGTGTTGAAAACACAGCCTTGCCCCAGTAGCAAAGAATAGAAAAGTGAAGGCCATTGACCATATAGAACTTTATCTTGTGATTGGACTGGCCAGTCAGACCCAGGAAAATGCACAACAGAACTGCTGGATATGAATGCACCAGGATTAAATCTACAATGTTTCATTACCTTGATATGGTTTGTGTGGAGATAGCCACTGACAGAAAAGAGAGCTTAATTCAGACCTTATGGCTGCTTTAATACGAAAGTGAAGAGAAAATTCTCAAGAGGGGCTTAAAAATTTATAAGGACTCTGCCTGAGAGTCAGAAAAACAATGACAACTATTCACCCCTTTCTGTCTGTACGAAGACTTTCCAAAATACCTGTTATTGAAACATGATCTTGACATCTTTGTATATAATCAATTTCAAGTCCAGGGCAAAAGACTGGCATTTCACAAAGTTCCTTAGTCCATACTATTATGAGCATACATAACATATGTTGCAGTGTAGCATGATGGTAGAAATGCTGCAAACTTCTTTGAGGTGTCTCCTTCAGAAGCTGCTCAGAGTAAAGCCACGAGAACAGCCCTTTCAAGTCCATGCACACACACACGCCACAGAGAGCTCAGTGGAGGAAAGGCAGGAAGGGTCTCTGTGTAATATATTCCAGCGAGGGTTTTATTGCATCCACCTCCCTCGAGGGACCAGAGACAAAAGACAAAACCATGTGGTCGGCACAACGTGAGTATGGGGTCAGTAACAAATGACCTGAGGGTACAGGGATGGGCAAAGGGCAGGGCCAAGGGCAGCAAACTGTAGGGGAGATGAGGGATGAATAATTGGGGTGAGCAGTGTGAACTGGCCAGTGGGGGAGGCAATCTAACGTAGATTGGCAGCAGTGCTGCAGAGCATCACGGTTAAGTCCCCTCTATCAATTTAGGAGGGGAAAATTCTATGATAGTCTTCCAAGGTGAGATCCTGGGGATTTCCCTGAGGCAGAGGAGTCAGAGGATTCCACAGACAAATAACATCATATAACAGTAATGATAATGAAAACAGTGAAAAGAAATGCAGGGAATGCAGACAGACTATGACTTGTACACAGCATTTATATAAAAGGATTACTTCACGGCTTTATAGTGACTATAGAACTTTTTGTAACTCTTTAGCAGTGCTGACTGAGATGATTTATCTTACACAGCTGAAATGATGGAAGTCTAGAGATGTGGTCTACAGTAAGCCAGGCTGGACTGCAGCCAGGATACTCCATTAAGTAACACTACTGGAAGCTCATGAAAAGTAATCTTGGGATCTTTAATGACTGCAGAGGAGCAAGCTAACTGCTTTGCAATTCATCTGAAAAGCAGTTCGTCACCACAGTGGAGACATTCAGTCTTACAGCCAAGGCACTCTTGGGCATTTGGGAGATCTGGGTCTGACTCCCCACTCTGTGGAACAGAGGAGAAATAAATCCAACTTTCCAGGTCCCCACTCCTGCCACGACACACATGGCCCCAGTCAGCCTCCATGCCTTCCAGCCTTTGCCTGCTTTGTCAAAAAAGCAGAAATTGGATGTGATGAGCTGTGTTTGTACATGTCTATCCCTATGTGACCCTTTTATCAGTGGGTGTTCCTGCCTTGGAGAACTACCTTCTTAGGCTGGGGCAATGTGGTAGCATTTTGCATCATGTCCTGTGCATGTGGGGAACAGTAGGAAGTGACAGGTTCCTCAGGCAGTACCAAGTGGATGGCCCTGAAGGAAGGGTCCTCCTGATGGGTGCTGGTGGCCTGCACTGATGGCTATTCCAACAAAGAGGCCCTCAATGCCAGGCACACCTCAGTAGAAGACCTGAGCTCCACAGCCATAGCTGAAGCTCAAAAGCAGAAGAGCCTCAACATTTCAGTGCAACCATGAGAGGGACAAAAATGACTGTGAAGGAGAGCAGGGCTGAGGCCAAGTACAAGTGACATTTGATGGGTCTGGTCTGGAAGCATGGGCAAAAGCTAAAGTAGCCCAATGGTAGAACAAGGGCTTATGAAGAATGAGTCAGAAATACTGAGGGACTTGCTGCTAGACATATAAATCTGGAATTAAATAATGTTATGTATTTCAAAGGAGGCATAATAAAATCCCCAGATACATTACTATAAATCATCTAATTTTAACCCCCTAAAATATTCATATTTCTAAAGTGGTCTGATAGTTAAGTCTAGAGATAGGGCATTCAAAGATTTAATTTAATTAGCTGTAGAATTATAGGCGTTTAGTCTAAATCAAGAGAGGCAGCTGTAGTGGTTGCCTAAGAATCATATGTAATACTTTAAGCTCATTCAGACTAAAATTTTCTAATCACAAACTGCCAGTAATCTTTTGAAATAGGTGCTACTATATGAGCTGGGAAAAAGAAGAAAATATTTCAGAATTAATCATATGAAATAATAAACTCAGAAGATTAAAGAAAAGAAAATATAAAAAAGCAGGCACTCTTAGGAAAACAAAAACACTGAAGAGAGTGGACTAGGAGGACAAAGAACTGTGGCACACTAATTCTTTTTCAGTAGAAGTAGTCAACCAAACTGTTACAATAGATTTGGATTACTATCCTGAGATGAAACAGACAGAGAAAATACATTTTTATGAGTTCTAATAATTAATATCTTTAACATAAAGGAAAAGTGATTGGGTTAATTCTAACAGCTGTTTGAAACATTTGAATAAAGAAGCTCTCAATCATCTACAGAAAACATATTCATGAGGTCAAATTGCCTGTAGTAGGTTGTTAGAGTAATATGATAAATTAAATAAATGGTTATTTCTCCTTTACAATAAGCATAGCTGACAAACATATCAATATTTCTCTCAGTTTTTATGAGCAGATAAAAAAATTAAAGCTAGACATTGAACATGGGAATCTGTACCTTTTCATTTGTGTAAAATGGTCAATCTGAAATAAAATTAGTCTATGCAAAAAACACACGGCAAAGAAACCAAAAATACAGTGTAAAACCAGACATCACAGTTTTGAAAATAAACATTAAGTAATGGAAAGTGTATGTGTTCAGACAGCATTGTATGATAAGTTGCCAGATGGGAACCCTTGAGGGCATAAAGGAAATGTCTTGGGATCTTGCCTCTTCCTTTATGCCCAGGTGTGTGGATGTGAGCTGATAAGAATGAACTCAGCCTTTAAAAGCCCTATTAACACCCCTGTAGTAGTTTTCCCTGTCCTCCTGTGGTGGCTTTGGCTGGGGTAGAGTTAATTTTCTTCATAGCAGCTGGTATGGGCCGTTTTAGATTTGCACTGAAACCAGTGTAGATAATAGAGAGCTTTAGTTACTGCTGAGCAACTCTTCCACAGAGCCAAGGTCTTTTCTGCTTGTTGCAACAGCCCAGAGAGGAGGCTGGGGGTGTTCAAGAATTTGGGAGGGGGCACAGCTAGAACAGCTGACCTCACTGACTAACGGGACATTCAAGACCATATGCTGCCATGCTCAGTATATAAATCTGGGAGAAGAAGGAGAAAGGAGGGATGATAGTGTTGGTTAGAGCCTGGTGCTAATAACACCAAGGTTGTGGGTTTGATCCCTGCATGGGCCATTCACTTAAGAATTGGATTCAATGACCTTTGAGAGTCCCTTCCAACTCAGAATAATCTATGATTCTGTCTTCCCAAGTGATGGAGCCCTACTTTCCTGGAGATGGCTGAACACCTGTCTGCCCATGGTAAGAGACAGAAGAATTTCTTATGTTTTGCTTGCACATCCAGTTTTATTTTACCTATTATTATTTACCTGTCTTTGTCTCATCCCATGATTTTTTGCTACACCCTTATTTTTTTCCCATCTCACTGGAGTGGGTAGGGAGTAAGTGGCTGTATGGGCACAATTAGGATGGGGTTAAACCATGCCACTTCCTTGGAGCTCTCCCTTTTGGTAAGCATTCAAAGGAAATGTATGCATAGCATCAGAAAAATGACCAAAAAAATGGAACAAATGGATGGAGTCGGGAGCAAGAGATATTTCAGAAAACTGGTCTTAGAGCAAGAACTATTTCAGAAAACTGATCTAGAAGACAAGAAGTGAATTCTATGGGGCAGCAGCTGTGGTTCTCAATGGGATAAATGATCTGTGGGCCAGGAAGTTGTAGGCATATTTCCTTATACATTTTGTACACATAGGCAGGATACCTATGGTCTCTAGTGGACAGCTCACTGAAACCAGTGATAGTATATTTAGAATCTCTCTCAAGTTAATGCAGTGAATAAGCACTCCAAGGGCAGTTTCTTTTTATCCCAATGTAGGTGACTGGAAAATAGGTCAGATTATTCGCACTTTAAAAATTGCATATTTCATTCATGTGGATGAAAGAGATTTGTCTCATACAGTCTATAAGGATTTCCAAAATCATTCAGCAAAGTTATTCCACAAAATTTCCTAAATTTCCTAAATCTAAATGGGTGTGGTATAAAAAGTTGTTGCATGAATAATCAACTGATTAAATGATTGGAAGAAAGGCTAAGAGTAAATGGCCAATTTTCTCAGTGGAGGGAGGTCACCAGTGGAGTCCTACAGGGACCATTCTGGAAAGCATGCTGTTTAACATGTTCTTGAAATGCTGTGGAAGTGTGGGCAGTGAAGTAGCAAAGTTTACTGAGAATACTGGGTTGTTCAGGGCTGGAAAGTTGAAGACCAGCTACTGTTGGTCTTGGAAAAGGTAAAAGGACCTCTTAAAGCTGAATGACTGGGCCTCATAACTCAGTGTAGGGAAAGACACAATGAAGAAAAACTTCTGATACAAAATTGGGCAATTTTGTCTGATACTACCCTTTAGGACCAAGATCCTAGGCTTCTAGTGGATAAGTAGAGAATTCCTTGAAAATCTTAGCAAAAAGAATTATGATCAAAAAATCAAATTGCCAGGGTAAAGAACGATAAGGAAAATAACACAGATCAAATCAGAAAACAACATGATGCTTTGAAAAACAATGACTGGGAGAGGGAGAAGGTTATGAAATTGTGAAGGACAGGATTAGACCATTCCAGAAAGATTATCTGTCTGTTCCTGTACAAGAACAAGAAAGCATCCATAGTCATTCAGAGATGGTATGTTCATAAAAACAATATTAAAGCAAGTTTTTCTTCACACAGCTTATATTTCAGCCTTTGGAATTTCTTGCTTCAGATTTCTGGCGGTTTACATAAGTGCTTACAGAGATCCAAAAAGCAACCTGTCCAAGGAAGAGAATACCTTTCTTTCTAGGGTAATTAATTGCAAAATAAATTAATAATAAAACTGTCCCAAAATCCCAAATGTATTGGTTTATGAAAATACTGACCTGCAACTTGTAGAATGCTTGGAGAATATTTTAGTAGTACCATAGATAGCAAACAGTTTTTCAAACTCATCCTTTGGCATCTGCTGTCAGCCATTGCCCATGGAAAGACATTGGGCTGGATAGATCTTTTTCTCAACTCAGTCTGGTTGCTCTTATGTTATATAAAGTGAATGAAAGGACATTCTTGACCAAACTTTGTCTTTTGTACAACAGTGACTTCCATCCTCAGTGTTAGAATTATAAAAGTACACCTCAAATGTGAAATAGAAAACTGAGTAATTTCTAAGAAGGACAAAAAGCAGAATGGAACAAAATGAAGCAAAAAGCCAAAGAAAAGTATTTGCAAGAGCAAGAATACACACACACACACACACACACACACACACACACACATTGCTGTAATGGTTACCAGATCTGCAAGACACAGGAGTTGGAGAACAGAGAAACTAGGATTCACAATGCAGTGAGTCCTTTAAAAGAAATAGTAAGCTCACACTGAGCTGCACAGAAACTAGTTCCCTTGACTACCAGAGACTTTTAGAATGGAAATAAGCCCAGAGGTGACTTAGAGAAAGAGCAAGTGCAAAAAGGGGGAAAACAGAGACTCCACTTAAAATGCTCCAAGAGGCTGAAAAGATTCATGAGGACACCTCAGATAATGTTATGCAAAAGACTGGGCAATGAGTAGACTTCATTGGGCCAACATGAATGCACAGAGCATAAAAATGGTAAGAAATTATTGCCACTGTGCAAAGTACTAGAGATGGAAACGCTGGGAGGCTGTGACCATTTGTGATGCACCCAGCAGAGCTTGACAGCAACTGGCAACTGATGTATTTAAACATGGTGGAAACACCACCTGCTGATAATTGATTATTACAGTTGTTCTTTTGAAACTAACAAAAGCAAAAACCACATTATCCAGCACTCTGGTGAATCACACTGAGGTAGTAGTCATCAAATACTGCATTTGCAATGAGTTCATTTGAAATAATGGGTCACCATACACACTGGAGGAATTTTTAAGGTTTTTAAAGTACCAGGGTTTCAGATGCAGCTGGTAGTTCTTATTCCTGATAGTTTTATGGGCTGGCCAACATTATTAATAGCCAAAAAGATATTAATTCAGAGAAGATCTTCCTTGAGGTTTACTGGCATACCCCTGTGAAATCAAATGCTTTACTGGCTGGGATGCTATTAAGCTGAAAGCTCTACCCATAAGTCCCATGGCATGTTCCTTCTACAGCCCAGAGCTGTAGAAGCCAAGTAGCACAGATGGGAGTAGAGTGGGAAAGGAGAGAGCAAGCCCAGCATGATCATTCAAGAAACAACAACACAGCTCTAGGTAACTCAGCGATAATGGCATGGCTGGTGTTATCCTTGTGTGGAAACAGCATTTGTAGAAAAATTCAATTTCTCTGCAATACAAGTAGAAAATGGAAAGAAATGAGATGAACCTCAGGTGTTAGAAGACAGCCCTGGCCATGCAAGTACTCTTCTGCTCTGATAAAAATCTTATTCTTGATCCTCCAACAGCATCTGAAAAAGTCAACATCTACAATCTCACCATGGCTTTAAAGCCACCCACTATCCAGAAGGGAAATGACTCATACCTGAGCATCAAGTGATACAAGTGAACTATACTCTGTCACTCAAAAAGTTCAAGCCCAAAGATCTGACATTTTTATGTTGTGATTACAGAGAAATATTGGTAAGAGCATTTCCAATTTTATGTAATTTTCATGCATCATTAGATAACTGGTGCAACATCATTTAGAGGAAACCTCTTAAAATTACACCAGGATATTGTTTTCTGCTCACTTGATCAGCACGGGTGCTGAGTTCAGATGCTGAGAGCAAAGGGTGTTTTTGAAAGCCCAAATAATAAAACTGTTTAAGTTTACATGTGTGGAGTGTCATTCAAGTGAGCAGTCCAAATAATAAAAAATATAGGTCAAATAATAAATATGAAAATAAATATGGAAAGTTACACTCAAATCAGAATTCACAGCTGTGCTGTGGAAGGGTTGGGGAAGATTTGTGTTGCTGAGCTGTATTTCCTTCATCTCACAGAAGGAGAGGAAAGCCTGTGATCCCAAAGCTATGACATAGATTTTACCTCACACATACACTGCCTCAACTAAGAATTCATTTAAATTAAGAGCATTGAATATTACAAAGCAATGCATCCAGGTAGGAAGGTGATTACGGTACCCTGTAAAATGGTTTACTTGAAGAATAGGCCCCTTATATTGTGATCAGGTTCCTTTCCATGCCCTTAACACTGTCTCTGGGCACAATCTGGCTGATAAACCACTTATTATATGAACTAAAGGGCTCTTTTGATCCCCCCCATCTCAGCTAAATACCCACTGAACACAGAAGAAGCTTAGACATCCAGAGCAGAAGAAGATACTCATGTAACCACCTAAACTCAGGTATCTTAAACTGTCATGCATTATGACTTTTCCTCTTCTCCTTTGTGGTAGCTCTTACCCTCTTGCCCTTATTTAGCATAGTAAAAATGAGTAAAATTGCAATTCATTTAAATTAGTGGAAATCAACTACTTGTTTCTTTGTTTGCACAATCTATTTTCAGTCCCCTTTCCTCTGTCTGACTGGGAAAGTTTTTTTTATGTTTGCTAGATTCTAGCATAACAGGAGCCAGGAAGAAACTGGCTTTTTGAACTGTATCAAAGTAAAATTTTATATTATTAATCTTAAAATACTAGTTACATTTTAGATCCTATGTAATGTCAAAACAGCAGAATTGCCTCTTCTTTTGTATATGTACAATTGCAGTGTGACATTTTCACTGACAAACATCACACTAGAGAATACGAAGCTGATCATGTATGTGTGTGTATATATATGTATATATATATACAAGCACGCATATATACATGTAAATTAATTAATTGTGACTGTGTTAATAAAATTTATGTTATTTTAAATTACAAATTTTTAATTCATATTTTGCATAAATAGCTGCACTTACATTAATTTTTTGAGACGAGTATGGTCATTTAATTTTAATTAGTAGCAATACGTTTTCCTGTTGTTATTATCTTTTCCTAATAACCTGTTGTTCTCAAAGCTTTTTTTAGCCCTCAGGAACTTCTTCAGTTTTCTATTCAAATATTGATGAAACTTAACCCTGGTTAGTTTTCACATCTGACAAGATCATAACTCGATGTGTACCATTATCCATTAAAAATCACTTAAGGCAATTGCTGTTACCATTGTAATGTGATAAACCTGACAATAGACTGTTAGTTCAAAAGAAAGAACCCAGTAATTTCATTTATTTTCTATTCCTCAAAACATCTGCAGTGACGTAAAAGAAATGTCAAGTTAAAAATAACAATTCATGGGTCATGGTATCAACTGTGATTTCATTACATTATGTCTCTGAGCAGAATAAAGCTGCTCTGGCATTCAGACTTTAGGTGAGCTTGTAAATGAAGAAAAGCTTAATCTATTTCAGTTCAAGATTATCAATTATTCAAATACCTACACAGAGTCTTCATTTTCCCCACACTGCTAAAATGAGAACACAATGTAGTCTGCACAGTGGGAGGCAGGTAAGTACTGGTGAGCTCTGTTTGCAGCCTGAGCCTGCAGCCTCCGCATTAAGCTGGGGTGGGATGCTGGGAGCCCGTGGCTAATGCAGTGCTGGGGATGGCTCGCCAGCCAGCGGGGGCAGCTGGACATCAGCTCAGTACCAGCATCGTGCCGAGGGGGCTGCCCACATTTTGTCTGGGAGCTGCGCTGCACCAGCAGACCTCACCTGTTCCTGCCCGTGCTCGCCTGGGATGCTGTGCCTCAGTTCTGGGAGAAATCCTGCTTGAAAGAAAGATGTTCCAGGTCTCTTCTAAACACCTCTCTTCCTGTGCTGAAAGTCAATTATGACAAAGCATATTATTACTTTTATATTAACTAATATGCAACTATTACTTTATCACTTAGAAAAATGAATTTATGAGTACAATTTGAAAGAGTTGGAAATCTGACAAAAGCCCAGCAGATGAAAATATGTGTAACGCCTTACCCCTTCAATGCATTTGTGGCAGTTACATTGCAGTATCTATGACTGACAGGACCTGGTAAGCTCTTGTTCTGTTCTGAGATACCTGCATCAAGAAAGAAAGGGAAAATTTATCCTTATTTCAGAACTATGTTGCTTTAAATTAGCAAATCTTTGGCGCTGACCTTACTTTTAGGAAACAAAAATTGCCAACTTTTAAGTGAGAGAGACAAAGATGAAATCTAGAAGAGCTGATATTTCAAGACACCCCTTGCTTTAAGCTATCTCCAGGGAAAATGAAGCTTAAATGCAAGAGTGATGTAGGCACTTCAGAAATCCCCATACAAAAAGGGACAGATGCTCAGAAATATGGACAGTTATAGGCACCCATTTCAGAATGTATCCGCCAAGTGACACTGCCCAGAATTTGGGTAAAATGGATCTCATGTTTAAGAATGACACAGATAATAAAAATATAAAACATTTGCCAGCGGAAAAATATCCATATACCAAGAAGAATTTCACCAGGGTTATTTTCTTTCCTGAAAGCATCGTGTCTGCAGCTAGTGCTTGAGTGCATGCACAAATTAAGTTTACAGATTTTATAAAGCAATTTATTCTACTTGAAGTAATAGCAGTAATTTTTCATATAAGTCAGCAAAATACAATCCATAAAGGAAAAAGTACTGCCATTATTTTAAACTCTATTGTTCTTATTCTATCCAAATGTGAACTGAAGCTCAAGAATTTACTGTGTAAATTTCATTTTTAATTTTATGCCATTGAAAAAGAAGAGAGAGAATGAGAGAGAGAAGGGGAATCTTCAAAGCTCTAAATCCTTGTATACTAATGTCTCAACAGTAAAATAATCTAAGGAGTGTGCTTCAGCAAAAATGATTGCTAGGATCTATAATAGAATTGTTTTAACTCAATAGTGTTTTATAAATTTTTGATTCACTCTGAGTTTTTGACAGCTTGCCAAGTTACAGTTTTTATCTGATCATCTTTGCATTAATAATACATTACAATAAGTTTTGCTGAAAAGTGGCCACTTTTTCTCACTGAATACTTTACTTTTGCCAGCAAAATATTGACTCGAGTTTATAATCAATTCCTGTTTGACTTGATCATGCTTAGCATGAAACTAAAATATTTGCTGCTAGACAGATGCCAATACAAATGCCATCATTGTCGTACTCTAATGAATTCCATCAGCTACTAAACGATCTGCCTTGCAGGTTGCAATATGTATCAGACTGAGGCCCAGAGCTTCAGACACACCAGGATGTGAGTAGTTGTACTTACACGAAGCTCCCATTCTTGTCCTTCACATATACTTCCTCCCAGCAACAGCCTCTATTTCCATAGAGACATCCTCTGAGTTACCTGTGGCTTGCTCACAGACTAGATTTAATCAAGGTTAAAATACTGAATAAAGAAAAAAGGTGCTAGAAATTACTTTAATCACCTTCCCCCATCTTCTGAGGCATGAATGAAAATTTACTTTCAAGAAAAAAAACAAACCAACCACTATAAAATAAATTTATTTTTCAAGAGATCTTTCAGAAAAAAAGAAAGCTAACTGCAATTCACATATCTTTATCTTCCATCATAATTATAATATTTATATACAGATTAATTATTCGTGATTAGTATCGGGAAACAGAATAGTCTGAGAAATACTACTGTTTAACCTAACTCAGTCAACTTACTTCATGAAGAAAAAATTACCCCATCCCTTGCATTGGCATGCCATTTGGAAAACCCCATCCTGTTCTGGCACATCAGTCCTAGACCCTGGGTTTGCTCTGCCAGAGGAGCTGAGCCAGAATTCTTGCAGTTTTCTCTTTCTGCCTTCAACATTGAAAGCACAGCTCTTGGAAAGGTCCAGGACTGTCACTCAGCCAAAGTTCTGCACTGTTGGCAGGAGACAGCTTTGCCACATGGCCCAACCAGAGAAGGCAAGGATGCACACATCTAGAAACTCTGTGGTGTGATTATGATGATGATGGGTAGCAGGTACTCTCTGAACAGGAGAAACCTTGCCACATTCTCAGCTACTCCCATTGTGCATAATGGTAGTGACTTTTCTCAAGCCCCAAGATGACAACTGCAGAGAGTGAGAACATACCTGGAGAATATAAATGTTGGAGCCTGTCTCAAACAAATCTGTTCTGAGGTCCATCTGTCTGAAAGGCAAAACAAGCATGCAGAAGTGGTACAGGCACAGAGCCAGTGCCAAACACCCTACCTGACCCTCACAACACTCTCTTTCCTGACATACATCTCTCTTTGACCTGGCTGAATGCTCTGATACTTCATCACCTTGTGGGGATTTACAATTGACATAATGTGTTCATTTAATGCACAACTTAGATATTTGAATAGAGTGAGGAAATGAAAAACTGGCATGTGCAGGCACTGCAAACCAACAGATTGTGTATGCCAAGACATGCCTTAGAATTTCATAAAGTCACTCCTGATGTCCAGCCATTATTTGTAATTAACTACTACCTTCAGGCTGACCAGTTAAAAAAAATAATACATGAAAATATGAGTTTACATTTAAACACAATTACACATTATATTTATTGCTTAATATAGTAAATTTCTCCTCTCCCCCAGGCAACTGGCAATTGCTCTGAGAAATAAAATATATGTGAGCCACTAAATTATGCAGGCCCTTTAAGCACTGCATACATCTATAGTGTCCCAGTGGTAGTGACACTGCAAATTGTAACATAGCAATATGGCCTTTATAAAAGCCATTTTGCAACATCTGGTCATTACACAAGTACTTTCAGATATGTTTCATGTTTCCAAAACTTGAATTCCTTTCAGAAAAGCATGTGAAATTTTGTCTATGAAAAAGCCAGTGTTGCAGTCCTGTGGCACGTAAGAAAACCAAGTGCCTCAAGTCTCAGCTCTAGTGATCTCAGAGAATAAACTCCCTTTATATAGTTTCATCTCACTTGGGGCAAACAAGGAAGACAAAAATGTGAGTTTGCTGCGGTTGCTATCTCCTGCCTGAAAGTCACTGTCAATCAGCTTGAAATGAAAGGAAGATGCATCCCTCTTGTAGCAAGGCAAAAAGAATATAGTGGGAGCTCACTAAATCAAGATAGTGAAAAGCATCATTTGGAATTAAAATTGGAATCAGCTGGGCAATGACCTTCTTCCATGCCTGTGATTAATCAATATTTCTATAATGAATCAATTAATTGTTGATGGCTGCTATATCTATTATGAAGGTCAAGCAGCAGAAACAAAAATTCAATTGAAATAAATAAGCCTACACATATATATCAGTGAAAAAATTGCTCTGAAATGCTGAAAAAGAAGTGTTCGTTATTTTTAATGTATGCTTTCCATTTGCCAGAGTTGGGCTTCCCAGTCCTCGGGGCTGGGTGAAGGTGGCAAATGGATGGTGCTGCAGTGAATGCTGAACACATGAGTGACACATGGGACTGACTTAAAAATTACCTTTTGTCTCACAAAACAATAAAAAGATGACAGTTTCAGATTGATTCACATCACTGTCTTTTTGCAAATCCACAACAGTAACTCTAGTCACTGATACAGCACACAGCACTCTCCATTCCAATGCAGGCAAGCATAACCTACATGGCAGCAAAGGAAGTCTGGAAGCAAGAAATGCCATCCTGATTTCCCTTCCTACAGTACAATTTGTATTTTTCAGATTTGAGGGAATCAGTAAATTCACTAAGACAATGGATGGGAAAGAAAAAATTAAATCTCTCTCTCGCTGACATGTGCATACAAAATGAGAATTATCAACCCAATGCAATCAAGCATATGAAAAACAATGATATTGTTTATACAATAGAAGCCAAAAAGGTCATTTAGCACTGGCTTTCTGAACTCTGATTTGCTATATTTTTTTCCAATAGGAAGGATTATTGGGTTTTGATTTTGCTTTCTTTGAAACATCAAAAAGAGCTCACCTGGTGTTCCTTTATCTGTGAACCCTTGTCAGACCTGAGCTGAGTTAGAAGGTTGGTGCTTTGCATGTTGTTGCAAAAAGGAAAACTTCTAGTTTTGACACAATGAAGAAAATTACCAGAAATAGCAAAAATGCATCAGATATTAGCTGGAAATACATGATCAGGAATTGCTAATATGAACAACACTGCTAATAATTTAATCTCTTTGTCAAAGAAGAAAAACACTTTCTGTTTTGAGGGTTGTTTTTATTTCACCCTGTTGAAACAATCATTCTTCCATTAACGTACACTGGTCATGACATTTTTGGTTTGTTTATGTGATTTCCTAACACTGCGGATGTCTGTGATGCTTTGTCCAAGCATCCTGACACCTCATTTTCTCTGACAGCAATCATTTCTATCATAAATGCCAGTGGAGAATGTTACAATGGAACAAAGTGAAATTTGGTGCTTTTCTAACCACACATCATTGTTACAGTGATTGAAGGTCAAGCAACAGGACTACATAGGGTTTTGTATAGCTACAGCAACACTAACAGTGAGTGGTTGATGCCCAGGAAATCACCTTTTATTGTTTCCTTTTGTGTTACACAGATCCATGCATTTTTCTGTACACTGACTTGACCCGTGGTGAAGTATGTGTCATCTGAAAATCGATACCATGGTCTTTTCGCCTTTCTCTGCCTTGCAGGTCAAAGAAAAGGAAGGTGTATTTACTTGTCTCTTTTTCTGAAACTTTTTTGAGTGTTCATCTGAAATGATCCAGTGAGTAACAAAGAAACTCAAAAGGAAGCTGGTTTCATTAAAAGGAAAAGTATGCAGAAACATAATGAGTTTTTCTTGCATTAAATGAGGAGCTGACTCACACAATAGAGGAGGGGACCAAAACCCAGGTACTTATAAGATTATCACAAGTTCTCTTTGGCCTGAGTCAACATGGGCATTTCATTACATTAGTGCATCTCATGGTGTTTTGTTTGAAACAATAATCTCAAATGCCAAGATGATCCCAACTTGGCTCTAAATCACACCTCCTCCAGCTTCTGAGTCAGACAGCAGCCCCTGAGCACACAGAAGCAGCAGACAGAAACCAAAGTGGTTCTGAGCTACACAAATTTGTATCTTTAGCTGCAGATGTTGGGCAAAGTCTCTGTTTTCTAATTGAGCCAAAACAGTTTGTCTTCTGCTAGTGCCAAGCTACTCAAATGCAGGTCCTTAGTTTCCCACATTCACTGCATCTTGAGGAAAAAGAAGGTTGTGAAATGTGGGATCCCCACTTTTGGTCAGAGGTACAGGGAAACAGATGATTCTCTAGAGGAGCTGCAGAGGCTCTCTCCTTTTTGGCTCTGTATTTCTTGCTTAACTTCATTGTTCTCAGTTTCCTGCCACTGGCACCAGCAGTTCCACTTTAAAGGGAGCCTTAACATGGATATTCCACCCTGTCTGCCATTCTTCCTTGGACTAACATTTGCATGGCAGATGGTACAAATGGCCCAGCAAATATTTACTGGATCAGTGTTAGAAAGGCAAGGCAAAGCAAAGCAAAGCAAAACAAAACAAAACAAAACCACCCCAGCTGCCAGACTGATGATTTTCTGGCAACATATTATGTGCCACCAGTCAACAGGATGGGGAAAACACCACAGGAAGATAATTGATGTTGAACTTTGGATTTTTCAGAGTACTTTCTGAATCTTTTTGTTTGGAGCAACCCCAGAGGGCAAGTGCAAGGACAAGAACTCTTCCTGTTCCTTCTCAGAGTCTGCCTTTTTTTTGTTGCTTAGGTGAAAAAAAAAAAGTATTGTGACAGATTAATATATTCCCCTTTTAAATACAACCCAGTCATATCCAGTATCAGAATTGTATTAATTACAGAGAATAGACTGAGCTCCTTGCAAATGGAATCTCTGGAACTCTCATGGCAAAGTCTGGGACAAATATCTAACAGATTTAAATAATGATAGAAGCAGAGGAAGGTGATCAATGTTAAGAATAACCCATGGCTTTTGGAGGCATTTACTTGTTAAAGCTTATCACAGGAAGAGCAGAACAGTGAAGTACCTGTGCAATGAGGTTGCTTTTTAATTTCCATGTGCCTGTCAATCACTATTCCTTTATTTTGCCATTTCTTTGCTAGCTGAAATAACTGGGTGTGAACATCTTTGATGGTGAAGGACAATTAAATGCCAGGAAGTCTTATGGAGCAAAATCCTTTTTCTTCACTATAGTGATTCTCTATAATATAATTAACAGTGCAGAAGCAGTTCAAATTATATTACTATTCAACTGATGTTATTTTCTAAGCAGGTTACATAATCCATCATTTAAAAACATTCTGTTAATATTCCAAGCAGAAAAGAAAGAAAAACTGAAAAAACAGAAGACAAAAATATATGGACCACCATTCTGAAAAACATTTCAGCAGATGGTCAAAAGGAAATTTGTATAGAATGAGGCACAACAGAAAGAGATGGAGTTCATCTAAAATACTTGTTCCAACTGGAAGTTTGAAACATGTGAACATCAAATTACATTTATCCTACAGTTAATTTTTAGTTGAAATTAAGTCTAAGAAAATTTTAATAATGTTTTTGTTTATATAATAAGATAATATTATATATATAAATATATATACATAATATATATTTGTTTAAAGGAAAACAAATTTTCTTCTCCCATCAGTCCCTCAGGAAAAAATTAATTTCTCTTTAAGCCTAGAAGCAGGATAGATAGAAGGAGAATGTACACACAACAAATATAAATAAAGAGAAGAAAGAAAATTCTGTCTCCTGCAATTGTGTTTTGCCCATTTATCTTGCACTGTAAACTGTGAACTAAATGAGAATATGCCATGAACTGGAAAAGGGAAAAACAATACAGACCTGATTAATGTAGTTCACCCAAAGTTCTCTTCTTGATCTTATGGCATTTCAGAAGACAGTGTTCATTAGTTACCAAAGCTAAAAAATGTCACCGTATCCTCAGTGCCAAAAGACAAGTGAAGAATTCTTCCACTGGAAAACCAAAGCAGCTGCAAAATCTTTGCACAAAGGCTACAGAGAGTAGGGCTGGTTTGGGGTCCTCCCTCCAGGATTTCTCCCAGAACTTTCAAACATCTTGCTTTCCAAACTCATATGTCCGAATGCTAAACCTGACAGTATCAGAGTTCATATCTGAACTCAAAGCATCAGATATAGGCAGATTCATATAGACTAGAAAAAAAAAATATTATACAGGCTTTGAACCTCATGTCATGAACTTCTACTTATTAAAAATAGTGGTTACCTGGTTCAGGATGTTCAAAGGTTCCCATCTTTCATGCCAGTAATTCTTCAGTTAATCTCAATTTGGCTGCTGAATTTATTCAAAAACCCCTACCCAGCTGGGTTTTTTTATATGTGTATATATAAAAAAAAATAAAATAAAAAAATAATTGCTTAAGTAATTTGTCAATGTTTTAATCATCATCCAGCTGCACAACAAAGAGTTTTTTTCTATCATTTTGTCTCAGTGATTCCTAGAGGCTAATCTCTCTGAGGCACCTTCAAACTGCCACCTTGTTAAGCCAAAAAATCCACCAAAGGATACTGGATTTCACCAGTACAAGATAGCCTATCACCAGGTTTTTATTTTAACTCTAGGCTTTTATGTGGTAAAAAGATGGAGGTTAAGCAAGGAGAGGGAAGACTAAATTTTTTGTGCCCATTTTCCTTTTCTTTCTAGAAAAAGGTGTCTTAAAACACACATTACTAGAGTCCAGGGTTTAAAATAAACATATTTTATAAAGTAAACAAACTGTTCATTATATAATTAGGAAAGAAGCCATGAAGACACTTGACCAACTCCTCAGCTGAAGCAGCTGGACAAAGCTGTGGTGAAGCCCAGGGAAAGACTGCTAAGGGAAAGTTTGAGCCTTTTTTAAGTTACAGCTTCTGTAACTGAAGTGGCACCTGTCACTCTTTTCCTATCTAGAGAGAGTGCTCTTGCTCTGTAGAGAGAGCTTATTGCTTAAAAGCACCAAAGTTTTCCATCTGGGATTGCTATCTCAGATTGCACTGCTTTTTAAAATTTTCAACCACAACATTCACTAAATAAGATGTGGAAAACATCTTGTAAAAGAAGGTTTCTCTTGAAAGATGGGAAGAGAAAGCAAATCAAATAAATTTTATAACCAAGGATAAGTGGAAATGTTGCAGGTCTCTACCTATAAATGGGGGTCAGTGGACCTTGCTTTTCCTAGGGTATTGTAAAGATTCATTAAAGTTTGTAATGTGTTCAGATAGAGTGAGAACTGCAGAACAGCCAAGTAGGAAATGAATAATTCTGTCTTTAGAATCAAGCCTGAGCAGTGTGCAGTAAATAAGGCCTGAGGCCAAACGCCAAGCAATGAGGATAAAAGAACATATTGAATAGCTGCTCATTAAGTGAGCACCATCCATCCTGTGCCCTGCTGAAGCAGGTGTCCTGGGGAAAAGTAATAGTATGCAACCTTGTAATTAAAGCCGCATCATAATGCATATTCACCAGGAGGTGAATTTAAGGATGCCTTGAGAAATTCATCCTGACATTGCCTAAGTTTTGAATGCTTAACTTTTGAATGCTGGACTTTGCATTTTTTATATCCCCTTTTCTACACAAACATATATATATATATATATATACATATATATATATATAAACACACACACACACATATATATATATATGAGTGCATGTGTGTATATATAAAACATACATAATTACTGTTCGCCTGTTTTCTGTTTCACAAGAGGTGGAGATATATGATAAGAGATTGTAGAATATAGTCTTTCTGACCCCACGTCCAAACAAGAATAAGAATAACTTCAATCCTATGGATTGAACCTAAAGTCACTGCACGTGTCTGAGGAGCCCAGAGCAGTGCTGAAAGGAGGGGAGGGGTAGATCTGAGAATCTGTAAATGAGGTAAAAAATGTCTGAGAGCCAGGATCATTAGCCTGCAGCCTGTATGTAATAGGTACTGATGCACATCAAGGATAAATCTTGACACTTTCCTTGCAATTTGGTTATGCATCATTATAAATTTTAATTAATACTTTTTATTCAATAAATTCTATGTTCTTTGATAACTTGTTCTTGAACATATTATTCCTCCCTCCCTCCCTCCCTCCTTCCCTCCCTCCCTCCCTCCCTCCCTCCCTCCCTCCCTCCCTCCCTCCCTTCCTCCCTCCCTTCCTTCCTTCCTCCCTCCCTTCCTTCCTTCCTTCCTTCCTTCCTTCCTTCCTTCCTTCCTTCCTTCCTTCCTTCCTTCCTTCCTTCCTTCCTTCCTTCCTTCCTTCCTTCCTTCCTTCCTTCCTTCCTTCCTTCCTTCCTTCCTTCCTTCCTTCCCATTCATACTTAACTTACCCCAAAGAAATTTTAAATAATTTCCAATGTTTATTCTCTCTGTCTTTAAACACCTTTTCTCATTTTCTACCCTAAGGGGATCTTATTCATTACCAGCACTTTTTTGCTTGATATATTTATAATATCTCTATACCTGTCCATATCTAGCATGTGAAAATGACTGTAGATATGCAGGTCTTAATAAGCACACTTTTTCTACAGGTATAAACTGTAAATTCAAAGAATAGTAATGTCACAAAGTCAAGGTCACAACAGTAAATGAATCCATAAAGTTATTTGAACTTAAATAAACATAATTTCTTCCTTTGTGTTTGTATTTCCCTGTCTGTGCAACTACTTTTGCTGTTAACGAAATAGAAGCTTATTCCCTATTTGACCTCCAGATGTACCAAGACAGAGTGTTCCAGCACCTCTGTCCCCATGCACAGATGGAGATGAAGAGCCCAGACAGGTTGTTTTTCCTGGCCATGCTGGAAGAGAGATGACCTGCCCACAAACCACGTTTCTACCAGGAATATGGTCCTCGAGCAACAATCACCCTGCAAGTATGAGGAGCATCAAGGAAATAGATTTTAAACCAAAGACTGAATTCAGCATCCTCAGCCTTCATGCTATGAGGCTATGCTCTCTGTCTTCACAGACAAAACTAATTACTTTCTCACCGCTCACAAGATTTGTCTGGGTGCTCAACTTAAAATGCAAATACTTGTAACTTGCTCAGCAAAGAGAGCTGCCTAGCAACTTCCTGGCAAGACACAAAGTCAAATTTATCCTGAACTACCCTCAGCCCACCTTGGGCTTGTTTCTGACTCCTTTTCTAAGCTCAAGCCCTAAATAAGGAATCCTTATGTAGTAATACATTTCATATACACCACATATTTTACAGATTATATGTTTCAGAAATATTTTAATCATTGCTTTTTAAATGCATTTTTCATCACCTACTTATTCAAAAAGCAAGAGATGTTTTAATGCTCCAAATGCTATTTTATAGGCCTTGAGAGAAAACTTTTTTATACATAATAATTCAGCAAATTCAACTTCTGGTATCTAATTCTGGTGTTCATTCAACCCCTCTGAGAGTCTCCCTTTTCCTTAAAAACATTGCTTGAGGTTAAATCTCAAGAGCTTTTGACTTTCAGCCTCTAAAACAGTTATAGTCTCTAACAAAATATTGCACAGGCTGAGGCTCAGGGCTAGCAGAGTGCAAAGGTAAAAACTTATGAGTTGGAAGAAAGGAGGAAGGAAACGTTGTGCTTTTATTGCTTCAGACAAATATCTATGAACAGCATTTCTATGAACACTATCCTATGAAAAATATCTACAAACAGAATTAATGAGCTTGAGTTTCCAACATATTTGTGTCTTCTGCTTGGTCTGCCTTGTGGCTAAAAAAGTGCAAGCTGCAAGCAAAGATTTGCATGCAGCTGGGGATGTCACAGGTGCAGCTCCAGAAATCTTGGTTCTCTCCTTCTCCTTTTCACATAAAACTTGAAGGATTTTAAGGTTTTTTTTCCTGTCTGCAATGTAGAACTCAGATACTCTTCATGATCTCTGATGCAATTGTGTCCAATGTCTGGGCTTGGAAATTAAATCTATACAGAGGGAGAAAAAGTGGAATCCTGTTTCCATACAAAGATCACAGGTCAAGCTGTACCACACATAGGCAGGAAAGTGGGAATCTATCTGTGAGTATGTTGTCTGACCTCTTTGCCTCTACAGCAGATGTGATTGACATTGACCAAGTGGTTCCCAAGTCTTAGACACAGAAGCAAAAAGATAGCATCGCAGAAACCTTGTTTCTGAAGAAGCCCAGGGTCAAGATACTATTAGCCCAGAGAACCACTGGGATGCATTTAAAGTATTGGGAAACAGATGGGTTTATGATCTAGATACAAATCACACAGTCAATGCCTCTCCCACAGTCTCCTTAAACTGCTGGTCACAGCAGCATCAAGAGATTGTAAGACTGAGAGCAAGAAGCTGAAAGAAACCAACATGACATTGCAACCTGAGCTTTCCTGAGCACTGTGGGGAGCACACAGATTTAACACAGGGCAGAGGAGAACATGAGGGCAGCTTGAGCAGAGCAGACCCAAGACATGAAGGCAGAGAGGAAGGAGCAGCTGAGCAGCTCCCTGTGCCGCTGCAGAGTGGAGGGATGAGCACATGCTTTACTGGCATCACTGAGGACCAATTCACTGAGCACCTGCTGCTGAAGGGCCAGAAGGGGACAGAGAGTCTGCAACTGAGGGACTCCCTTGCCTATTCTTTGGCTTTATGAATCTTGCAGACAGGGAAGAAAGGAGCATCCTCATAGAGTTGAAGATGTCCCTGCTCATTGCAGGACAGTTAGACTAACTGACCTTTAAAGGTCCCTGTCAACCCAAACTATTCTATGGGTCTGTGAAAACAGCGTTCAAACATGAGGGAGAAAAACAGTGCACAAGTATGTGGCTGGGTCCTTTGTTTGGCATCCCAACCTCTCCTGCCTCTGTTTAGAACAGTAAGAGGAATTCTTCCACAAAGCTGTGGAGAAGAACATTTTATTGCAGTTTGCTTCACCTGGTGCCAGGCATACAGTGGTGCTCTCCTCACAGACTAGCCAAAATTGCTGCTGACAGCTCTGGTAAGCCACAGAGACAACAACGACAACAAAAATAACAACAACAACAACAATGGCAGGGGTAGGGGTGAAGCAGCACAAACCACAGAACATTGCTGCATTTACTCAGAGAATAAAATTCTAACTTGAAGGGGTAACAAGAGGCCAAAGGTCACCCTGGCTGTGCAGGTCCTCAGACATACCTGTGCTCTGAAGGTACCTGCATTGCTGGTCTGCCATATCCAAAGAGCACAAGATGTGTTTAGCTATTTTTTGCTCACAGTTCAATATGGTAATTGAGTCACTTCTTTTCAATATACAAAGAATAAAAGGACAGAGAGAGGATTGTGAAAGACCAGCTCAAAGTTCAGTTGACTGCATTATTTGTTTCTTCTTGTTCATGTGAAACCTTTCCAAGAATGGCCCTTTTGTGCAAAATATCTGTGCTTTTTTAGCACCAAATTCCACTTAGAGCTTATTGAGGTTCTTGTTTGAAACAGCTTTCAGGTACCTGCTTAATGATGAGCATTTATTTAAATCATATCCTTAGTCAACAAAGGACTCAAATCCCTTATGAGCCTCAAGGATTTGAAATTGCTTTTCAAACTAAAGAATAATACATCAGTATAGGAAAAAGAAACTTTGAAAAACAGCAACGTGACAAATGGAATCAAAATCAAGCCTGAAAGTTACATTCTTAAATATCAAGATTAAAAAAATGTTAGGGATAGTATATGAAAATAGTCCCAGCACCGAGTACTTAGTTATTATTATTCTTCCAGCCCTTGCCACCTGAAGAAAAGATACTACAGCTCTATACAGATAATTTAGCTTCAGGTAACTGGGACATATGGAGCAGAAACCAAAAGTGTGTTGTGGGTGCTATAGGCCAGAATGTCCCCACCAGGATGTTCATCTACATAGTCAGAAAAGACTTTCTCAAATGTTGACATGGCATTTACCCCATGGCAATAGAAATTTATAGTTTGGTGCCAGCAAATGCAGCAAGTGCAGAACACAGCTTACAGAATTTATTAGCATTCTGAAGGTGTATCATTCACTCTGTTGAAGGAAAAAAGACAAGTATCATAGATGACTTGCACTCTTAGTGGTAGTATGCAGTCCATACTGTTATAGTCTATGAAGTGATATTCTATTTATTTAGCATTGTGGCATTTTAATTTAGGTATTGGGCACCTCATGGAATCTTCTTATATATTTCTTTATAAAAATGTGAGTTTTGGACATTATAACATAAGAAGATTAAAACCAAAACAACATCTGAATCAGATTTTAAGTTTTCTGAGTGTTTTAAAGAATAATTTATGTATAAAACCAGAATATTGGAAATAAATAAATTGACAATGTTTCATAAAGATAGTTGCTAGCTGATGAACAGTTACTTTACCTCTCAGTTAATTTCTCTCTCTTACATGAGAAATACATCAATTAAAAAAGAAAGTTTATGCATCAATTTCTGATTTGAAAAACAAAAAAAAAAATCAATCATAAATTCTATATCAATAAAAAATGTTTTGAGAAATTTTAATGAAAATTCAAACTGCATAGAGTTTGAACTCCATATCGTTGAAATATATAGCATCTATTCCCCAGACTAAGCAGCTTTTGGTACCATCTACAAATAAGATGCAAAATTTTCACAGGCTCTTCTGAAGAGCAGAGTTATTATCATACATTAGATTTTGCTTCTTGATTAAAAAATCATATTAATTAAATGCAATTAAATTAAATTAAATTAAGAGTTGAAGAAGCAGCAATCCATTTATTATTATTTTCGCACAGTGAGGGCCACATTCTAATAGAGCGATCACCCTCTCTCCCAGCCTCCCAGTCACAATTACCCAACATCCCTGGAGCACTATGCAGAGGTATTAACATATTTTAATTCTCTTCTGTGAGATATTTCTTTGCACAAAGAAGACCGGTTATGAGGCCTCCTCCTTTTTGGTTTAATCTCTTCCTTTTAATTGATTTTTTTCTTTGTCTTGCTGTCTCTGAATCGTCTTTTCTTTGTCTCATTGTGCCATGTCTCCTCGCGTTTTACTAGTCTACTTCATTGTATCCTCTCAAGAATTCCTGGGAATTTTCTTGGGAAGGACAGCCATCTCTGTTGACAGTTACTCTTACACTGCCTGTGTTGTATATTCATTGAAATCATACATTTCAAAGATTCTTGAGAAGAGAGAAATGGAGAAGAGTGGAAGCAATTCCTCAGAGTAAGAACAAATTAAATTTTCTTTGGTCTTGGCAGTAGGATGTATCATCCATAAGCCACTTTTGGTTTCATGTACTGATTCCCAAGCAAACTTTAATCAAGTCACTTAAATAGAGGTGTAGTTTATTTATGTCCATTTGGGCAGGGGGGAGCTCCCATGCTGGCAGGGTAGCTGGCACGGAGGAACTCCAACAGGCAGATGCTCCTGCACAGGTTTCTGGGTAAGGTCCTCCTGCCCTACTCTGCTGTAGGCTGGCAGAAGGAAACATGTGGGCTGTCCTGTTAAACCAGAGCTGAACTCATACATTGGGTGCTGCATGAATCAACACACACAGGTGAGCGAGGGCAGCCGAAACACCACAGCTGCAATGCGAAGAGTAAAAATATTTCGTTACCTCTCTGGCTGGGAAGAGTGCCAGGCTGCAGAGACACAGGCAATGGGGACACAGGCACCGTCAGGCTCAGTCCAGCCCAGTGGCTGGCAGGGCTGCTCTTTGCATCCATTTGTCAAAGGCACACACAGACACAGTTTGCCTCCGTGCTGTGATCACCTCTGATTTTTAAGATCTCTGCTTTGATTTCTGTCCCAAGACAGGGAGCTCAAGCATGTCTGGGAAAGGACCTCCAAGTCTCTGCAAACACCTATGTTATCTCTACACAGAAATTCTGCTCCTCAAAACAGAGAGGCCATAAGCAACAGTAAGCATAACATATGGTTTCCCACACTGTTATTCTCCAGACCTTGGCATTCCCAGCTGCAGGGTCACTGGAGCGAATCTACCATCCTCCTCTCCATTCTTCTGCTGTTAACCCTTTTCTCACAACAGATGCCCTGAACTATGACTCAAGAAAAGATAAGCCATTCTGCCCAGCAATATAGAAGTGGGTAATGAAGTCCCAGCTGGCTGAAGAAGTGAGAGCAGGTGAGGAGTCTGGGCAGAAAAAAGACCTGCGCTAAACAATCCATTTTTTGCCAGGTAAGCCTCAGAGCAGTCCTGCTGGCAAACCTGTGACCTCGTTAAAATGAACACATTCTCCATGGAATTTGGTCTTCCTGAAAATATTAGAAAAAATTTTGCTTATTTGCAGTTCTTTTTGACCAGGCAATCCTCATGTGGGAGAACTATTGAGATCCTGAGCAGCTGCCCCTACAAAACTAAAACCCAAATCTTCATAGATGACTGGCACAGACATGCCATAAATTACACCAGAGCCAGTTTTTAACAAGCATATAACAGCACGTGGAATTATTTTCTGCTGTGTTCTCCTTCCTTCCATTAAGTTAGCACCACCATTCCCCCTCTTCTGAAGCTCCTGCTCCTCTCTGGAGCATTCACCCACCATCCTCCACACTCCCATCATCTGTGAGGAACTTTGTCCTGTATCATTCTCACCTATTTTCTATCTCACTTCAATTCACTGCTGGCAGCATGTTCTCTCTCTTTCCCTCCTCAATTCATTTCCTTTCACTCAGCAATATCATTTTATATGTTAATACTGTTATTTAATATTGTCTTAGCTTCTTGGATCCAGTTTATACTGAAGTTGCTTTTGCCACAGTACTTTGTATATTATGTTTTTATATGGCAGATTTGTTTGAAAGATGTTATGAAAATGTGTCTGTTCATGATTATGTACTGATGATCCAAGACAGAGTTTTGTTTTCCTTTTGGAAAATCATGTTGGCTAAATATCTTTCTCTTTTGATATCTCTGGACAGCTTCTGCATTATGCTCCCTTGTGACTGTTTCAGAATGAGATTAAACTCATAAAATAATCTCCTTATATTATCCAATTCACAGAAAATATCCAACCCTACTGAAAGGAAGATGCCTTCTGTGAATAACAGGAATCCATGACAGTTTTAATTGCAATATTTATATAGTCAGAAACAAGGGCTTAGAATTTATTCTTTTCCCCATAGCCAAATCCTGTTCAGATCTTCTACTCACCTAACTGAGTGGCACACCAGCCTGTAATTCAGAGCAGGAGGCACCCAGAAAGGCCAGGCCACTGGACAGAGATAATTATGCACATGCATGTTTACACTCATCCTGTCCACTTCAGTCCTCACCACAAAGACATTTTCTGCACTGAAGTGAACTGTAGCCAGGCACTTCATCACAACAAGCTCCTCAGTCTTTTGTAGTTCACTTATTCACATTGAACACTGGTAGCTAAGATTGGTCTTTAACTCATGATCACATTTAAAAATAGTTGTAAGGGTTTATTTGTAAGGTTGATTTGTAGCATATGTTCACACATGATGCAGAAAAACAAAATAAAAGCTTGCCAGGTGTCCATCAGTTTCCAAAGAAAAATGCTAACCAAACTAACCTTCTGAGTCTGAGAAATTTTAAGCCTTTCAGGAAAATTGAACAATAAAATAGGCCACGCATGAAAATATAATTAAAGTGGTTAGTAGTTTTCACTACAGGAGCTCTGTTCTGCTCTCTGAAACACCAGCCATCACTTCATTCATGTGAAATTGGATCAAATCTGCTGTACAACTGCTCCACAGTGATAGTTCTGGGGCATAAGAAAACATGCTGTACTCTATGGTCACCTACTAGAACTTTTTGCTCCTGCTATTCAAGAATCTAAAAAGTACTTTCAAACTACAGGCTTTTACACCCTAGAGGGCTTTCTACTACCTTAAAAACAATCCAAACTAGCTTTCAAAGACAAAAAATGCCCACATTTATTTATGGAGACAAAATGCTTAATCATGCAATCATTCACTTTTCCATGACAGAGGTTTCTACACATAGTTTAAATCCCCTCCAAAAAAGATAAGACATATATTTTGCCCTTAAAGAAGTGTGTTTATTTGTTATCTAGTGGAGAATTTCAGAAGGACAGATAGTACACCCCTGAGGTATGATATATCCAAATTATTCAATACGTTATATAATATACAAAGGTACCAATGTCAAAACTTTCCTGAAAAAAGAGTGTGGGATATTGGGGAAGGAAGGCAAGAAGGATGGATTTAAAGGAAAGGTTATTTTTTTCCCATGATACCCCTTTTTTTTTTGTTAAGTTTTGCCCTGGAGTTCCATTTATCAGCTTGCTTAAACAGTGAGCTTACATAGTTCAAAACAATAACTGTTTAAATACACAAAATATTATCTGTGATTTCATCAGAATGTTTTTACATTACTTTCTTAAACCAAAGAATTCCACACTCACATTTTAAAGCATTAAATAGAAACATGTTCTGGTTTGTATTATCTAACAAATGAACCGATGAACCAAGGAACCAGCTGCAGATTCATTTTCTGTATGATTTCCCTGAAGGATACAGTCAAGATACTATGGTTAGGAGACAGTGAAACAACCCCTGTGAAGAGGTCAGAAATGATGCTGTCAGAGAACAGAATATTGTGGGACAGGCAGAGAAAATTAAAAACCACCAAAACCAAAACAGATAAGGAATGTGCAGCTAGGGCCATAACTAACATAATAATTCTAGCTTCTTCTATTTAAATCTTCTTTAATCCTTCATCTACAATTAATAAGATTTGCTATTAAAAAAAGTAGTTCAGAGGGTTCCACACTTATTGCTAAAACATAAAAGTAAAATTTTGGCCTTTCATCATCTAAAATATATATATAAAACTTTGTGAATCAAGTCTCTTTTAAACATCTCTGAGGGTGACAAGTTAAAAAACTGCCAAAAATGAGCATTTTATTGTCAAGATCCTAGCACAGAGTAGCAAAGATATAAAGCAAGATGATACTCTGTGGCATACTGAGCTGTCATCAAAAGGAATGAGCCTTCCATCTATGAAAACAATATTTCATTTAAAAGAAAAGGTAGCCCATTAAAGATACAGAGATTATTTTTCTCATTCTTAATAAGGGTCAGACAGACCAGTACATGTAAGAACAGAAGCAATAAGCACAAGGAAATGACCCCAAATTAATGTTAAATGTGGACTCTCATAACAGCAATGACAACAGCAGCAAGATAAAAAAAGGAACCGCGCATACACATATTTTGTGTATTTTGGACCCAGATGTATTTTGCACCAGTGACTCAATAAAAAGGCTATTTTCATGGCCTTGGATGGCTAAACAAAGTGCTGTTTGCTGTGCAGAGATAAGCTTGATGTGGTGTGTACGGCAGGAGAGCACCTGTGTGCCTTCCCTTCATTAGTGTCACACAGCACATGCTGGGCTCAGCCTGCGCTGGGACAACGCAGCCTATCTCAGCTGCATGGAATCCTCTCCTCTCTTTCCACCCAAGCTGCCAGCTCAGAAAGCACCGTGGGACAAGCCCTGCTGGGATCTCCCCAGCTACCCAAGGCTTGGCCCAGGAGCTGGTGCTGCTCTGCCCGGAGGTGGGAAGGTGGCAGTGGGGTAAGCAGGGAGCAGGTGGGCACAACCAGCCCCGGGGGCACAGAGCCCATCCTGCTCACCAGCCTGCTGGAGAGACTGTGGTATGGAACAGAAGCAGACCAGGGAAGAGACAAAAAAGCTGCAAAATTGACTCCCCATTCTGACCAAAGCCAGAAACTAAAGAGAGGCCACTAGTGTCCTGCAGGCAGTACAGAGCAAATCCAGAGCTACATTACCACAGAAAAAGAGACCTTTTCCTATCTTCCCTATGTATTTGCTTTGGATCTGATTGCTTTTTCATCTCTTGTATAGTCAGGACCATCTCTTCCACCTTTGAATGTCTTGTTGTGTAGTAAGTGTTCCTAGAGGAAATAAAAAATAAATCAAGACCAAGAAGCTTAATAACAAGTATAAATGAGATAATTTCCTGATTCCATTTCAGAACTGAGAAAGAACTTGTGCATCCAAAAGTGTGTCCTGTTTTTGTTTCTCATAAAGGATACTTCTTTAAATTTGCTGCCATGAGAATGATGTAGTGCTGCCTTGAGAGATTTAGGACATGGCATTTCTTTAACATGAGAGGAGACAACATTACCCTTCATCATTTATTATTTTCTTCTGGTATATAGAGAGATATGTGTATGCACCCAGAAGAATAAATCAATCTATTCTGAATCAGTCCCCTTAGTCAAGCAATTTCTTGTCTTTCTTCAACAGCGTGTTTGGAATCAAAGCAGGAATTTTCTGCATTTTGGAGATGTTTTCTCCTGTAGCTTTGAATGCAGGTGACACCTTATTTGAATCCAAACAGCCAACCTCTTTGCTGCTTCTTAGTTTCTGACCTCACCCTTCCAATGTGCAGCATCAGAATGAAGCAAGAGGCAGGGAATGAGTAGATAAGTTCACTTCTGCTGACAACTGCTTGCACAGAGGGGGCCCTGGCAGAGGTGTCCCCTGAGACCACTAAAAAATGTAGATACTTTAGTGATAATATTGCAGCCATGGAAGAGGGCTGACACCAGTAATCTGGTGTTTTTTCAGCAGGATATCTGAATAGGGATATCTCTTTGTACTACTGCAACACAGAAGTACATGCTGTGTATATTTCTAAATTACACACCCTATATTCTATGATATACAATCATAGAATGACTCAGGTTGGAAGGAACCTTAAAGGTGATCTAATTCCAGCCCGTCTGCCATGGGCAGGGACACATTCCACTAGACCAGATTGCTCAGGGCCCCATCCAACCTGGCCTGCAAGGACAAAAGAGCAAAACATGGTGATGTGCATAGTATGTTGTATATACATGCCAGCAATTTTCAAAAGTGAATTGCTTCTGGTTGTCCAGCTTAACAATATTTGAATAGACTGATTTGAGCAGTTGGCTTTCTGAGATGTCCTAATTCGATCTACCCCCTTGAGCTACCAGAGCTAGGTTGGTTTTCACAGACAAGGAGTTTGAAAGAATGCAACTGTTTCCAATAAAATATGTAAAAATAATGTAATACACATTTTTAAAATCACAAGTGTCATATTATTTCAACACACAAAAATGTCTAAAATCCAAATTTCAAATGGTAAAGTACATCTTGTTTGTCAGCATGTTTTTAGTCCCATCAGAGATTAGGTTTCAATCATGCCCAAAAGAAACAGTTGAAAAGTACTTCATGATCAAATTGCAGATACATTGAACTCAATTGCTCACTGTGACATTTAAAACACTCTGGTTGCTGCAAGGCAGTATAAATACATTGAAGAGAGTTTTCATACTAATAAAAAAAAAGAGAAATTTATCACTCAATAAACATAACTCATATCAACAGAAAGAATGACAACTTCCAGAATAAAAGCCTGTCAATCCCCTTCCTCCTCCATACAGAGATGTGCATCTAAGGGAAAATAACTTCTCACAGCTTCCATTATAATATATATATTTAATAACTCTACAGCTCTGTAATGATGCTTTAAGGTTTTTCAAACAATAAAAACATTTCCAAATGCATTTCAAGGAGCAAAGGCTACTAGCAAATTCCCTGCCTAAACAATTTAAATTACCATGCCACTTCCATGCATGTTCAAAAGCAAACTGGAGATGAATATGAAACACCAAGTCTAAGATCTATTTTTCAAAGTGTTGTAGCCAACACATGAAAGAGAAATGTTTCCTAGTCTCCCTAATATAGATCCAGAGCATTAATGCAAGACAACGACTCAAAGCTGTACCAAAACATTTAAAGGCTGAGAAACAAGCAATCTGGTTTTCTCAAGGAGGGCATAATAAATTATCTGTTGAAGAAACAAAAGTGTTCAGAATTCTGAGGCAACTAAAAAACTGCCTGTAGAACTCCAAGAGATACCTAAGTGCAAAATTTCAAAACCTGAAATACCTAATTTATTTCTATTTTTAAAATGCCAGTTCCTCTTAGGAATATGAAATAAGGTATATGTACAATAACCTGAAAAACCTCAAAAAGATGCAGAGACAGATGGAAATGTAAACAAGTTTGAAGGATCTCTGCCAAAAGTCTGCTCTAATCCACAGTCCAATCATTAAAGAATAAACACCACACAAACCCTTTGTTTTGAATAAATTACAACCTGGAATTACTTGGCAAATACATAATGCAGAACATTGTGGAAATAAAGAATTAGAATCTAGCATAGAGGGACATTTGCAAGTCATCTCCTTCTGTGCAAGATCACAAAAAGGTAAAAAAATTTACATCTTTAGGACTCTGTTGGCTAAAGCTATAGAAAACAAACATTCCACTTTTTGCTCCATGGACCTGGCAGCAGCAGTTTGGAGGAACTGCAAGATGCAAGATCCATGGGAAGTTTGCCTGTCTTACAAAAACTGCCTGGAGCTACTCTTGGGACCTGTATTTCTCTGTCCAAGCAGGCACTGAGTCTCTGGGGAGGCCAGCACATCCTGTGGCAGCTAGCCTGATAGGCAGGCAGCACTCCAAAAAGGACACAAGCACCAGGTAGCTGTGGATGCAGGAGACATGAGGTTGCCCTTCTTGTGGCTGCATCTCAAATGCTGCATATTCATAATAAAGAGCCTAACTTTAATTTCTCCCCAGACCTAGCCCCATGGTAGCTTAGTTGACCAATTTCCTAATTTACATCTTTCCCACAGTGAAAAACTTCTTGTTTTAGAAAGAGAAAATATCCTTAACAATTTCCTGTTCATTCTGCTGTCTTGTGACAGCATGCCTCTTAAATTAAGGGTTACCATCGGAGAGGGTGCCCAGCACGATCACACTTCATAAAAAGTATCTATAGATGTCCATAGTGCAGAGAATCATGTTTGCAGTGAGGCCATCAGTATTCTGTTCCTTGCTAGTTTTGTGCTCCCAGCAGTCCCCTTCGTTTGATGTTGTCAGCAGCACCTACCAGGAGCTGTCTGGCGAGACAGGAAAATGGACACATTACTTTTAATTACATGACTCATTAGCTAATGAAATTAAGTTTGATCAGCAAAGATATTTTATGTTCTATTTGTCTCATAGATTAGTTTGACTAGATTCACATAAATAAGACCATTTTGCTTTCAAATTCGCAGTATCTGCAACAGTATCCCAGTCATTTTCCATCCACATTTTGTAGCAACTATGAAACAATGATTGTTTTTGCTGACAGTAGGCATGGAAAAGGACAAGATGTCCCTCTCATTGATGCCAGCATAGATTGAAAGTAATTCTATTAAGGACAATGAGGACCTGTCAGACATTGCAAATCCATATTTCACACGGAGAGGAGAAAGCAGGAGCTAGAAGGAGGAGCTTAGTAGTCAATTGTTATAGGAAAACCTGGCATGGTAAGATTTAGAGCTTTGATTATATTTGTATGTACATACACATAGAAAAATGCATATGAGCAAGAAAACAAGTTCTCTTAACTCATCTGTTGGAGAAGTCTATAAAGTACGCATTAATATAGATCTGCTTTGTCTAGACTTGTGCCAGTTGTTTCTCTCTCTTTCAAGGAACTTCACCTCCAAATGAGATAAATATTAGGGTCTTCTTTCTGCAATTAGCTATATTTACATATGGTTTTTTTGCTAAACAGATGTGGCTAAGCCCAGACAAAATGGTTCCCTCCCTCTGATTCTCTGCTAGCCTTTTTTATCAAGAAGGCATATTTCTTTCTTAAATTTCCAAGATCTATTCATTTTCTGTGCAGGCAATAGGCAAAGACAAGTAAATGTCCCTCTCCCCACACACGTATTCCAGAAGCAGCCACTAGAGTGGCTGATAAAAAGAGGTGACATATGGATGTCACCTTGCACAGCCCAGCCACAGAACAAGGCAAGTCAGATCAGCTGTACAGCCCTGACCCACCACCTCACACCTCCCTTGCCAGCCTCCATCTCATGTCCCCTTTCCTGCCTTTTGGAATATCTTGCCCCTTCCATTGCTATTTCTGTAAAAGTAAAACTTTTACAGAGTTTTGGGTTTGTTCAGCATGATGTCTTTGCACATCATAATTGGGCAATGTGTTAATTCAGCTGTTAGCTTTAGTAATTGAAACACACTGATTGAGGCTCACAACAGGTGGAGTCATCCTGCTGAGACTAACAGCAGCCTTGAAACTGGAAAGAGAAACTGGGAAGAACCAGGAAACTAGGCAAGGAAGGTGCCTGGAAGTGAAGAGAACAGCTCATTGGGGGATTTGGAGAACCTGGCACAGGGAGCCCATCATGCCTGGTGTGGTACAAAACAAAGCGCAGAGCTAAGTGCCTCCACCTCAGGTGCAAAGACATAATTGTACCCTTTTGTTTTGCTGCAGAGCACTGATGGGTGGATTTCTTACAGCTTGGAGATTGTTTCACTACATGGTCCAGGAGATTAGCTGAGCCCCTTGGGCCTGCAAAACTAACATTAAATCTCATGTAAACAAGCTTAACTGTGAGATGGCGAATGTTTTTACTCCTCCTTTCCAGACAAGGCATATTTGTTTGACAAACCTATGATGATTTGAAAAAATCATAGAACTGAGCTCTTCAGGCCTGGGAAAGACTTTATTTTCATGTGCAGGTGAGAGCTTATAACAACTCTGATTTCATAGACACCTTGGGCATCCACACACAGAGATGAGCTCAGCATTCACTAACCCTTACAGGCAGTCATTTGGGGTGGCAGTACTATACAACTTGGTACATGTGACCATGTGTTAAGGAGAATTGATTTGCAGCATTTCCCTCTCTATGTTCAACTAAATCAGCCTAGTGTTTATCAATCCTTTCTTAATCCCAGACACCCAATTTCACTAGCATTATTAAAAATATTAAGATGAGAAGATCTTCTTGTTATTCAATAAAGAATCCTGATTTCTTAATTCTCAAGGCATTTAATCTACTTGAATGAGTTGTTTACAGTGACCTCTCATTTCTTTTTTCTAAGTAAAACTTTCTGTGAACAAGGAATCTCTAGCACACTTATGTTTTCACCTGAATTACTACCACACTGGCTTGTCTAACCAGCTTCACATAATTCACCTCAATACCTCCTTACTCCATGGTCTTCTGTACTCCTCCAGGTGTTCTTTACTGATTTTAACTGCTAAATACAACCTGTGAACATAAGCATTTTACCTTTTTGACCAATTTTCAGCCCCAGATGCTTCCAGTGTTCCTTAAAGCTTCCCAAACAGTATGGTTCTGCCTTTGGAATCTGCCGGAGTCTGCATTAACGCCTGCTTGATGTATGCAGGGAATTACTTCTACAACCTAGTAGGGAAGAATTACACAAAATTACCGCAATTCTTAAGGGGTCACAGGCAGCTGTGCTGAAATGCATCTTTACAAGCCTCACCAATGAGATCTTATAAGGCAGTTGTTTGCCAGCATTTAATTGATTCATGCTGGGCCTGCTGGAGAGTGGAAGCAGCGTGTCCCTCACTGCAGCAGCGCGGGCCGGGAGCGCCGTCCTTCAGCGCGCCGTGGGCAACGCCGCACGTGGCCGAGGCAGCCCCCCAAGGATCTTACATCGTCTTTGGCTGTAAGATGTCCATCTCTCACAGCATGTATCATCAGCATGGGGAATTTTCCCACCCCTTCACAAGCCCCATCCCCAGGACAAGGTTGGGAATGAGCCCGAGCAGGAGCAGACATGAACTATCCCAAGGAGAGTTCTTGCTCGCCCTTTCACTGACAGGGAAAAGGCTTAACCAAAGCAAAGTGTCCCCCAGTTTGTGCAGAAATAATGCAGTTAATCCCAGGAATCCTAAGAATATAGAGAAACGCTTAACCTTGCAAAGTCAAAGAGCTTCTCTGACAGGTGAATTTGATTTTTAAGTTAAGACCAGAAGCTTTTTCCCAATCGGGGAGGTGACTTGTTGAATCCCATTAACTGTTCATATCTCCTGGCTATCTGCAGGTACTATCAATACACCTTCCACCACCTCTCCTGGGATAGCTGAGACACTTGGCAATTAATCTGCAGGATCTCAAGCAGAAAATTGTCTTTCTGTAGAATGAGCAAACCCTGACTGGTCTCCATTTTAAGAGAGATAGTACAGAAATGGCTGCTATTCCCACAAAATCCTGAGCATGCATGTCCCTCTCCCACTTATCCCCTCTTACTCCTTGGAATTATATAGGTGATAAAGGACAGTGCTGTTGTGCTAAAAAAATCACAGACTGAGTGCAGCCAGAACTGCACCCAAAACTGAGCAACAGCTGCTGTGGAGCCATCTGACTGTCACTGTCTGCATCTGTGTGAAAATGCTGGATCCAGCCAGCTCTCTGGAGCAGGCGCAAATAGCGGGGGATACAAAAAAATATTTTCTTGTTAATTTTTATCTTTAACACATAAGAGTTGAGAGCTGCACGCTGCGGATCAGAGTTTCCAGTTTCTGCAACTTGAAAAAGCACTGAAACGAATATGTTTTATTGATTATTTTGATTGTGGGTCTGGAGAACAGGATCTATTCCAAGTGACATCTGCCACCTAAAACTTCAGCAAAGTGCTAATTAAATAAAATTCAGTTAACTTTTAATCTATTTTTATCAATTTATTTTCCAGAGCTGCCAAATTTTGTTCCATAGTAGATAGTGCTCTCCTCAGAATTCAAAGTAATATATATAAAGGTTCTTTGTAGATACTTGGAATTTTCTTGCAAAATTGAAAACTGTTGCTGTGAATGTTCATGTTCAGTGCAAGTAACTATGCCTCTTACCATGCAAATCAAGAAGAAAAATTTACTCTAAATGAAGGAAAGGTTTTCCTTGGAGCAGCTTCAGAAGGATATAAAAATTGGTAACAAAATTATGATATAAAAATTAAATAAATATATACAAACTGAAACATTAAATGCTAAATTTTCTATTTAATGATTAGATAAATTAAAATTCCTAGCTTTCAGTATATAGCACAATCTGCTTTCAGTTATTATAAATCGCATAGCACCTATTCTAAAAGGAATTTTCTTTGGTTGTGGGGTGGGAGCTTAATAAATTGATCAGGTGTGAGAAGAAAAAAGAAGAGCAAGATCAATGCAAATCTGGTGGTACTGATTCATTTTTCCCACTTTAAGATGAGTTTGTTCACAGCACCTCAGTAGCTTCAAACCTACACTCTTAATGAAAGTGTGAACATTTCTTTAAAGTTCCAACAAAAGTGGTTAATTCATAGTCAGAACATGAGCAGTAAATTTATTTTCTCTCCTGTAACATTAAAGAAACATTAATTACTGAACATTAATTAAAGTAATGTTAATAATTTTACTAAAGGACTTTTATTCTCCCATGCTGCCACTCAGTTAAACCCTCACTGACAATTTGAACAAACAGACCCTAAAAATAAACAAAAAATAAATCCCAGAACCCCTGAAAGTACTCTCCTGTCTGGGAATGTCCTGGCAAATTCTGTCAGTGTATTCATTTGAGATCTTGATATTGCCTCCAATAGCAGGCTTCCTGAGTACCTCTCTGTATTAAATATGTTTATTGTCCAGCCTCTCTGGGGCACTATCTTATGAGTCAGAGGGAAAAAGCCCAATGTTTTCCTGCCCTAATTTAAGTTTTCAAAGTTAGATATCACCCCAGGCTCATCCACTGAATAACCCTCTAGAAACATCCCAATCTCTACCTCTCCTGCCACGGCAGTGAAAAATCATTGGCTCAAACTTATACATCTTAATCAGCCAGGTGAAATGTAGACTGGCTCAAGACATTTACCTAGAGTGCTACACTGGGAAAAAAGAGGCTGTGGAGCTTCCTTCCCTGTAGCTATAGGAAACCCACCCAGTATGATCCCATGCAATGGGAGCTGGACTGGAGTTGGACTGGATTAGCTCCAGAGGTCTCTTCCAGCCCCAGCTGTGATTCTGTGATCTTTCAAACCCAAATAGTTACTGTGTTTTCTCTTCCCTGGTTCAAAATGGAGCCACAGGAATTGTTTATTTACTTACACAGTTTACATTTTTTTAATGTTCTGGAGCTGCTGTCTGGTTAATTAGGCAAAGATTTCTTTATATGGAAAAGTTAGTATTTAGCAGAAAAAAACACCTGATTCAGAAAGTTTGTGGGAACTTTGGGCTTTTTTTTGTACACAATCATCACTTACAGTTTTTCTAACATAAAATTTGCAATACCTTTCAAAATTAGTTAAAATTGTACTATTAAAATGTATAGGTGGTTTCATAATTCTACTACTGTCATTGAATTATTTAGGATGAATTTCAGGAGGACATTCAGTGTATCCCATTTTTATACAGAAATCAAGAGATTAGTGAAGAGTTTAGTGGCTTATTGTGTTTGATGCATGATCGTGCAAGTGTCCCACATGTTTGTTCAGTAGGCTGAAGAAAAAGGCAGCTACAAAGTACAAATGGTTACAGGGACATAAACCAGAACAATCAACATAACCTTTCAGGAGCTATGCTGTAAGATTTTGTTACCCACTAAGTAAGAAAAAAATCCTTTAATCTCTTATAATCTACTTATAAATGGATTATAAATCCTTGCAAAGTCTCACTTTAAAAATCTAGAAGGATTTGAAGAGGCATCACAGAAAAAATGTCCTCTTGCTAATTAAGAATGTTGTACCTGGTGTCCCTGGCTCAAAACATGCCATTTTCAAAGTCTGGCTCTACTAAAACAAAGTAGTAGTCATGAGTTGTAAATAAAATTGACAATATATAGCAAAAAGGCTGTATTTTACCTATAATTAGTCTACTTCTCATGTTACAAACAAGAAATAAACACTCAGCAAAGAGCTCCCTTAACCAGACACAGTCTAATATGTGTGTAAATCAAGATTAGGGAGACCTGCAAGTAACAAAAATCCTTTGATAATGCCTTGATTCTTTCACAAACCACATATTTGTCTGCTTTTCAGCCTGCATAGAGCAACCAGTATCTATTTTCTAGTCTGCAGGTCAATGTGGTAACTGTAGGGCTCTCACCAGCAACTTTTCAATACCTGTTGAAAAGATGAACCCTGTACATACTGGTTTTGTAAGTCTTCCTAAAAACAGCTACAACTGCAAGGGACAACTTCTTTTCATTATGAATTTCACCTCTCACCCTTTAGACTGCAAGATAAGTTAAGCACATGGGCACTATTAAAAAAATAATTATTCATATTTAGCAAATTGCTACTCATGTAGGATTACACTTTCAGAATACAGGTGTTAAACCTTATTCCATAGCATTCACTTTTTTTTTTTTTTTTTTTTTTAAAGCTGCAAGAAAAGAGTAAAATTTCTCCTGCTTTATTATTTTCAATATAAAGTAGATCTGAACCGGTGGTTGCATCTGAGGAAAATATTTGAGCGATTTTTGAAGAGAATTGTCAGTGTCTTATATTATTAATATATTTTTCAGATTTTTCACTAATTGAAATTAAAAGTCAATTCTGATTGTACAATTGCCTGGTAAGAAGGAAAAGAACACAGAGGTTATTTTGCAGACATTTCTCTCTAGTCCTTATGGAGCTCCAGGTGTGTCATTATAAACTGGGAAAAACATGAACCAGAGATACTAATGGCTTGGTTCTCATTCTCTTGTCTTAAAAAAAGATAAGACAAAATGAACAGTCTCAAATGTGGTGTGAGCTTCATGAATTTGCATCCAAACTGGTGGCAAAATTTAAAAAAAAGCTTTGATGAGTTACACTGTTCTTGGATAGAACTGTCTTACATAGCCTCCTGGACATTATTTTTTTGTAAATTCCTGCATTCAGTTGTTTGTTAAACTGATTTATCAGTAGCTGTGAAGATAAGAAAACATAACATTTTATCAGATATGTGAGTGAGAACACACAGTAAACAAGATATAAACTTTAAAAATCTTCCTTGGAGAGTTTCCAAGCTCTGCAATGAAACCCTTTGTTTCCTTAGTTTAAAAGCCCATTTAGAATACATCACTTTTCATTTCTGGCAACAAATAGCCCCCTAAAATAATTTTGACTTAAAGGGTCATACTGCTAACCATAATGGGACATACAGCATATGTCTGACAAAGTCTCCACTGAGATGGTATTTCTGATGTGCAGAGATCATAGCTTGTTTAAATACGGTGGGAATCCCAGTTCAGATTTGACTCATGCAAGAAACAACTGTTAGAGGTAACTTGCTATGATGGTTCTCCTACTGTGGCCTGTCCTAGAATAAAACATCAAGAAACACATTCATGCCTGGCCAAGAACAAGAGGAGGAACACCACTAGTAAAACAAAAAGACATGAGGGTAAAGAAACCTCGTACAAATGGGTGGGCTGTAAGAAACCATATCATTGCACAGGCATGCCCTGCTCAGCACCCACAGAACAGGTGTGTGGGTTCCTATCCACCCAGAGCAGCAGTGACAGGCAAAAACTCCCACATGAACAAGACCAAATTATGACAGCTTAATAACTTATTGGAGCACCCAAACCCCAACTTTCATTTGATAGAGCCTTCCTGTTGTGATGTAACTTCTGTCAGCCACTCATCCCCATGCAGGATGAGTAAGGCAGAGAGGATGCTCACTTACTGCCCCGATGGGATGGGGGACAGAATTGGAAGAGTAAAAAGGAGAAAACACATGGGTTGGGATAAAGATAGTTTAACATGTAAAGTAAAAGCTGTGCATGCAAACAAAACAAAACAAGGAATTTATTCACCCCTTCCATGGGCAAGTGTTCTTGTGTTCAGCCTTCCCCAGGAAAGCAAGGCTCCATCACATGTAGTGGTGGGAAGACAAGCACCATCATTCCAAATGTGCCCTCTTCCTTCTTCTTACCCCCAGGTTTATATGCTGAGCATGATGCCATATGGAGGAGACAGGTCCATGGGATCAGCTGTTCTGGCTGTGTCCCCTCCCAGCTCCTTGTGCACCCCAAGCCTCCTCTCTGGTAGCTGGTGTGAGAAGCAGAAAAGGCCTTGGCTCTGTGTAAGTACTCTATGGCAATAACTACAACATTCTTGAATTCTCAACACTCTTTTCATCACAAATCAAAACCAAAATCCCATTCTAGCTACTATGAAGAAAATTAACTCCCTCCCAGCCAACACCTGCACACTTCCTCAATGTTGAGCCAAAATGCAGAGCCTGAAACTTCTTCCTAACTGCATTATTCTCAATTTCACTGAGCTTTGGACTAATACACTTTACCTGCCAGCTTGGCCGTGCTCAGCCTGCACACTGGGACAACTTGGGCAGCCCTTCTGACAAGCAGTTACACATTCCATTGCCAGTGCCTCTCATTACACTTCTGAAATTCACATGCTGATCCCATTTCCAGCTAAAGCATACTTATTCTCTGATAGATTATTTTTACTGTGTGTGTTTTTAAATCATCCTGAAAAGCATGTTGCTTTTTGTTCAAAAACAACACATCACACTAGTTTTTAACAATGCTAGTTCAGAAATGGTAAATCAAGCATACTGTTAATATGTATTTTTATGTAGAATTTTGTATTATACTACATATTTATAGTAATTATTGGCATATATTATAACTTTTATAAGCATATATAAGTTTTATAGCCATGTGTTCTGTACCACATCTAATACCTGCCATTTATGCTTTATTCCCTCTGTGCCCTTCCCTCCAGTGGGGGAGAGCAGGGATTGCAGTGGAGGACTCAGTTTTGCCAGGGTGTTTGGTTTGGTTCTGATATCAAACATGGGTTGCTTTGTGCTTGTGTCAGGAACTGAGAGGCTCAGCAGCACTTCTCACCCTGGAGCAGCTGCTGAGGAGGGCATCAGGGCTCCTGCAGGAGGGCATTGGCTCCCTGCCTCCCAGCCAACTGCCCCAGAAACCCACAGACCTCTGCACAGAGAAATTCTGTAAGCTAAATCTATGAATTCATGTGTACGAATGCACAAAATTGCATTATGCAATGTAAAAGTAGGATATAAACATTCAAGGAAACTTTCTATTTGAGAGAAGTAGTTGATACCTCATGGTGTGAAACAGAAGTAGTTTCACAGGGGTATTTTTTTGGTAATGGTCAGGAAAGGTACTTTGGCAGCAGAGGGGAAAGAAGTCACTCCACCAGCTCTTCCTGAGAACAAGCAGACAAAGGGAAGGTGAGTATAAAATAGTTGCCTCCAAGGAAAATGCCCTCTGCTACCATCAAGAAGAGTTAATTTTGGCAAGCTGACATCTCTGATTGTTTTTCTGAAAACCAGCACTTCCAATGTCTGTAAATTAACTTTCAGATTTCCAGTGAAGATGAGGACAAATTTTACCCTTGTCACCCATGGGTTGCAAAGCCAGATCTTTTGACAAGAACTAAAATCTGGAACTCATTTTAAAAGCATATTTGACATGACACTAGCCGCTGGAATACATCCAATTTATAATTATAAGACTGGGAAACTTAAAATTAGGTCAAACTTCAGCTCCAAATTAAAATGAAAGTATTCAAGGACTTCATGCATATGAGCAAGACATGCAGGGTTGCATTTCACACTGGCTACTTGAAGGCTAAAATGATATTAAAAGCAAGAGTGTTAAATAAGTGAATTTCATTTTAATCAGGAGTTGCAGTTTTCTTTGCTCATCACTTTGTGCTAGAGGGCCATGAAACTATCTCAGCAAAACTGTCAGTGTTTGCAGTCTCTATAGCCTGCTCCCCAGTGAAGCTGAGCTACTTATTTAGCTGTAAAAATGTTTCCCTAGTTGGAGTTTCTAAAATTACCCACAGAAAAAGGTTTGATAAATCTCTCCTGAGTGTAACGACAAATCTCAAGAAATTTACCTTTAAAAAATTTATTTACCAGAGACAGTTCATCTTTAGATGAAATATTTGCTTTCCCACAAGGCTTTGCTTTTCCATAATTTACCAACAAGCTTGATTGGTAAAAAGAAAAGCTGATGAGTTGCCACAAGATACGCAATAAAATGGTGGTTTTGTTTTACAGTGGATACTAGAGCTCTGCTGACTGCCACATTTTCAATCCTCAGTGTAGACCTCCTTGGAATCCTGCTGGAGGTTGCTAGGATGCCAGCAGGAGCCATACTGGATCCTTTTTTTCCGACCTAGAGTGTGGACATTGTATGTAGAGAAGTAGTGACTTGCACGCTGTACTAGGCTACTAAACACAGCTCTCAAATGAGACAGTAAGAACTAAACTAAACTGAGTCAGAAAAAATAGTTTAGTTAATGGAAAAATGACTTCTATTTTGATTATGCAAGATATCGTCATGCTTTGTAGTGAAACAAAGCCTTCCCTAAGTGTAAAGAGCAAGCAGCTTCCATTCTTTCTTCTTCTATTAAAATTCCATTTTATGACAGTAGGACTAGCGAACTCTCTCCTGTGAACCCACCTCTCAAAGACATTTCATCAAAGTAACAAGGTTACCCGCTGGAAATCTAGCATCAAAGATACAGTGCTGTCATACAGGGCAGGGGCAAAAAGGACACGGAATGATGCATTGTTTCCAGCTTAACTGCAGAGAGTCAGGAGGAAGTTCAGTTATTATTTTTACAGTTTGTGGTTTTTTTCATATGTGTTTGAAGGCAATTATGCCAGAAAAAAAAAAAAATATCCAAAAAAACACAAAAGAGCCCCACCAAAACCAACCAGAAAAAAAACCAAAAAACAAACCCAAAAAACTAAACCGCAGCCTCACTCATTTCTAAAAGATCCCCCTGTTAAGATATCATTTCAGATCTTCAAATATATTTCTATCTTTTCCCTTCACACTTTTTTGAGAGCTGAAATAGGCTGCAAATATTACACATCATGTTTGGGTAGTACAACAGAGAATTGCTTGAATTAATTAATGCAAACTTATTTTCAGTGCTATCCAGGGATGCAAAACCTAACTGTAAGTAACAGATGGGGCAAAATAATAAATATTCCATTTTATTTTGACTTTTAATCAATTTTCCCATGTTGTATTAAAAGGAACATAGATAAACAGCCCCTTTTAAATATAAGCATGCTAATTATGACCTATTCCTTAAAACTGTGATAGGCAAAACCATAAATTATTTACTTGAAAAGGAGCTACTAGTTTATCCAATCTAGGGTAGCAGACAGAAAATTTACTCAGTAGTAACCTATTGCTTAAAACCGCAATAGACAAAAATAGATTACTTAGCTGAAAAGAAGCTACTAGTTTATTGAAGCTGGGGTAGCAGATAGAAAATTTACTTAGTAGTTTGGGATTTTGTTGTGTTTATTTTTACATCAGGGGCTATCTTGGTTAGGAATGTGGTTTCAAAGAAAGAATTTAATAAAGCAACAAACAGAAAGCAGCCCTTAAAAAAAAGGGAAAGTTTGTGCTGGGGTGCCTGTGTAGGTAATGTCTGCAGCCTCCAGATCAGTGGTACACTTCCTCCTGCTGCCTTCAGGATGTAATTCCTGCCCATGCTGCCATCAGCTGAGACATTCCACCCCAGGCGTCTCCACCACGTCACTTTGCTCGTCGAGATCTGCGTCCCATTCTGTGGAAAGCGCAGCACCTGCTCGTGGTGTCTACCTTAGGGCTGGTGCGTTCCCCCATCTTCATTTTCAAGCGGTACTTTGGTCAAAATGGTGCTTGTAAGTCTTTGATGGCATAAGGTAGGAAATCTTCTCACTAAGAGTACAACTCCAGCCTAAATTCTGCTTTTAATACAAAATAACATTAGCTTCATCAAAAGAGATGTTGTTTCTACTTGCACATTAGAAACCCTTTATTTCCCTCTTGCCAAGAATTCCTTATGCTTGTTTCATCAACTATCCTTCATAAAAGGAAAGAATAAAGCTTTTTCTTTCAGAAGCAGACTGCCCAGACAAATCCTTCTTACCCTAAAAAATCTCTATTTTGGGCCACATTTATTTATTGTTTACTTGATTAGAGACTTCCAGAAAAATCCATGGGACCTGCTTTCAAGCTTTTAAATTCTGGTCCTTTGAAGGTAAGGAAATATAAAATTCCAATAGAAGAACAAACCTTTTCAGAGGAAATATTTTAAAACATTTGCCTTAACTAGAAGCCTGTTTATCTAGGAAAAAAGCCAGTACACTTAAGTATAGCAACCTAGATCTTCTTTTTAAGCAAATAAGAAAATAAACATTGGCTTTAGCACCCAGTTTAAAAATAAAATCCCCACAACAACTGTCTCAACATTAGCTGCATGAGGAAATTAAATATTACATGTATTTTCTTTAAGAAAAATATTGCATTCTTTCACCAGGATGAAATGTATAGAGACATGTGGGCATCAGTTGGAAAAATTTATATACTTTAAATAAATACCAGTATAGTCAAACACATTGTTGACGTGCAAGTGAGTCTTTTACATGCTGTAAACATTGGTTCCATTACTTGAGTGCAACTTTCACATACATTAAATAACAAATAATCAAAAATTTTGAAAAATTAATGTGAAGTTAAATTAAAAATGGACAGGGTAATTAAGTCATCTGCTAAAATGACATCTTTGGAGCATCCAGAATATCTACTTCTTGCATACATGGAAAAACACAGCAAGGGAAGAACAGATTTTAAAGTGGATTTCTATATAAACTTGAGAATATGTCCATTAAGAAAATACTACACTGACATGAATTGATCACTTAAATATAGGATCACTATCCTAAACAAAACATCAGTCCAATAAGATTCAACTTTTTAAAGTATTTTAGGGAAAAGAAAAACAAAATTAAATGAAAGCACAGAAATCCTATGTGTTTTGGAATCTTAAGAGATTCAAGGCCCAGTCAAGTAAACCAATAGTTCTTTTCATTAGTCACATGCCAACATGCATCACTAAATTAACAAGAGAACATATAATGCCTTCGAAATTAATGGCCACACTGACTGCTGTAAGGTTACAATTTCAAGTTGCTTTACTGCATATGTGTTAAGAAATTTTACTGGCACTGCAGTGCTAGTGCAGAGCTTTGGAGGAGCGATCTAAATCCTCCTCTGCCTTCTGAATTGTTAGCAAAGGTGCTGGCAAGCATTCCCAGTGCACACTATTTGCATTAAATTTTAAGCAGCAGAAAGAGATCCAGATCCATCTTAAAATGTTAGATCTTTAGATGCTCTGTGTTCAGCCTTCTAAACTGAGCACTTTTGATGTAAAAGACAGTGAGAGACACATTGGAGGAGAATTTTAGGAGGGTATAGAGAAGGATTATTTTTTACTTATAGTACTTTAAGAATAAAATATATGTTTTCATATTTAAAAAAGCCCACAAAGTTACAAATAGCTGAATTTGCATCAGTAGAGCCATGAATATCAGGCCAGAACTTAAGAAAAAAATGGGATTTCAGCATTTAAACTAATTATTCATACTTTTTTTGAAGCTTTCAAAGAAAGAATATTGAAAATGTTAAAGACAGGACAAATGAGCTTAAAATTTTGCTTATGGAAATAAGTAAATAGCAGAACCTACCCAGAATAGAAACCAGCTGAATTTGTAGTGACATTTGGAAAATGAACAGGAAAAGTCAGCTATTTTTTTCATTTCTAAGGAAAAATGATGATGGTGTGCTGTTTGCAAGGCTGCTATGTAAACACATGGTCATTAAAAAAACTAAAGAGAGAAATAGTAAAATGGTACCTTACATAGGACAATGTCACAGAATAGTAGGGAAAATGGAACAGCCTTTTGAGCTCAAATAAAATAAAAAATATCACAAAATTAACATAAATAGACAACCATCATTGATATACAGAGGTACACACCAGACAATTTTTGACTGCTGGGAAAGCACATTTTTCAAAGAATTCGTGCACAAAATTTACAGAATCAGCATAGGCAGTGTAAAGCTGTGATGGAAGTTTTCCTTAGCACTCTACTTGCTCCAACTCAATGCCTTAAATTAGCCATATCCTATATTGGAGGGTGTCTTATCTTTTCAGGATGGCAAAAAAACTGGAGGTGTTACTGGAATATTTTACCAGTATTTTGAATGCACAAAGAGCAGTAGGCCAGAGTGGGTTACAGGTGGGGGCAGTGGTTACAGATGAAAGCAGGATGGATCTTCCCTTCCCTCTGTCACAGAAAAGGAAAAGACACCAGCTGTCTTGGTCTGGATGATTTTGGTCTGGAAGACACTGTCTGAAAATAATCGTCTCCCAGTAAGCAGCATTTCTGTTTCTAAAATTTAATGGTTTTTAAACGTGAGAGATGATCTTGCAATACAGAAGCCTTTGCATACAGCACAGGTCACTCCTGTGTGACAGTTTGAATCACACCCTGGGAGCAGACAGCTGCCCTGGCATCACTGAGAAGATATGTTCCATCAGGCAAAATCTGGCCTTTCCTTGGATGTGGAAGGGAGCACTAATAAGTCATCTTTTGAGGACTTTCAAATTTAAAATTAACATTTTTGTCATTGTCTCAGAGCAGAGCATGTGGTTATGAAGACAGTACTAAATTTGGAGCTGTGTGCATGCTTCAGGTTCTACAAGATAATGTGAAGATATGGAAACCAATCTGAACATTAATCAGTGGCAGAGATTGTGCAGGTGAGATTAAGAAGCTGGGAAGAGAAGGGTTCTGCTGCTCAGGGAATACATGTCTTGGCAGTGAGGAAAAGTACACGTTGTGGTTCAAATCAAACAGGTGTAGGCAGGCAAAAAACAGCCTTCCTGATGTTAATTGAAAGCAAAGCTCTGCTTTAAGAAATTTTCATTGATTTCCCTTATTTATAAATGCCAATAGTGAAGCAGATAGCTCAAAACCAACCACTAGCTCAATGGCAAGAAGAAGTTTTTGCATTCTTTCAGGAACTGAAGAAGTGCATAACAGAATACAAAGGAATGGACTAAAAAGAAAACAGAAAAGGAAAAAAAGAAAAAAAGGAGATATAGAGAGAAAATAGCTGGAGCTAGTAATCCAAATACATTATTATGAATAACAAATATTTTTGGTGTCAGAAAGCAAAAGGTTGGATTTCTCTCTCTTAGAATATTTATTATAGAAATAAAATCAGTTTTCAACTCTAGTTTGCGGAATACACTTGCAGAAAAGTTGAGTTCACTTCTTTTGCCATCTACCAGCCCAACATACTGTCCTATTTAATTTTCCCATTAGAGTATTACTTTACTTGTTATTATAGTGGTATCAAAGAGTACTCTCTTTGAACACATAAATGTAGCACAATATCATTCTGTGAAATGAGAGAAATTTTGAAGTTGTTTCAATTGTGGGAATTGAATTCTATTATAATGTGACATCTGGCCTGATGCAGAGCTAGCTAGCTTTCTCCACAGTCTGAAATTCTTGTAAATACTTGTCCTTTAAGCAGTTTCAGCCTTTGTAACACACCAGAGAACTTATTGTCATTTAGATCTTAGTTCTCAGAATTCTAAGGGAATATTTTATTTCCTATTTCTCCCATTTATTCTTTCCTATAGTATGCCATTAAGAAAATGTTCCAGTGTATGGGTTTAAAAATATTTAGAAATTTCAAATCCTCTGCCATGTATTCTAAGTGTTCCTGTGTGTATACTTATACAAAATTAAGAGTGACGGTATTAGAGTTTTTGAAGAGCAATTAAAGATAATGAGACAAAATTTTGGATATACACACTTTAATGGCAAAACTCCTGGTGGAATTTCCAATGGTTCTCCCTACAGGACATTTACAGTCTCTGTGTTTTAATCTAGTCCATTTCAACACTTACAAAAAAATGAATAACTTAGTGAATTTCTAGGTTCAGGAGTGGATGATAGGAGATGAGTCAAACTTGTGCAGATGAGACACGTCACAGTACTGGTCTGAAGGAAGAAACCAGATATACTGTAAAGATAATTTTTTTAAAAATTGAAATCTTCAGACTAGGCACTGAAACCGAAATCTTCAGACTAGGCTCAGCTAGACCTGAGCTCTTTTTCAGACATGAAAAAGCCTTAGCAAATCCAAGTCTTTTCAGACTCACAGCTCTGATATTAGTGCTCCAACACGGACTGAACTGTTTTGCTGCCAGGCAATTGCAGTGATAATGAGCCGTGTCTGGGAGTGGTTGCAAGGATTCACCAAAAACATGAAGCAGAATAAAATACCCACTGACCTCTCTTGGATTTCCAGGCACTGATCGACATATGCTATAAAAAGCCTACAAATTATATCAGATCATTCAAATATATGTGTGGCTTCTACCAAAGTTATTCCTTAACATTTCACTCTGCCTATGGCAGCCTGTGGGTACCAGAGGCTGAAACACTCCTTGATCAGATACAGTGACCTTTGTTTAGATAAAATTCTTTGCCATTAATATAGTGCTTTTTTCTTTGGAAATAAATTGCTTTAGCAACTTGAGGACTAGAAATACAACATAGGGAATATTTAGATGTAATAGTTTATCTTCCAGCTGGAATACATGCAGCCTAGGTCGTAGAATTGGAACAAAAAATTATTAAAAGTCAAGTAAAATAAACATCAGTTGACTCTCATCAAGTAGATATCATTATATACAGTTTATGATAACATATTAACATGAAATAATATTTCATTATGAATCAAAGAAGGTTTAAAAACCACAACACATTTAAGACTGCATGTGTATGTAGTTTAAATCTAACTTTAACTGCACCTTAGCCCTATGTTGATGTAAGAATACAGGCTTGAGGTGACCTTACATTAGAAAATGAAAAAAGAATATCACCTTGCAAACATAAAACTCACTCAAAAATGCAACTATATGAGGTGAGCTAAAATAATTTTAGCTAGAAGCAACAAATGCTTTTACAGAAAAGGAGCTTAGTTTTTCGAAATAAATAAATCCAAAAAATAAGTATTTTTTTTGGTTGTTTATTAGTGGCATGAAGAAATTACAGCGAATGCTGAGTATCCTACTCATCCATTCTAATTAAAATTTAAATTGAAAACTGGGTTCTAATGAAGAGGAGCTTAGTGCTGGTCTTGAGGGATCTCCTGTCAGTGGGCAAATGAAAAAAGTGCACAAAGGCAAAAGAGATTTCACTCAGGCATTTACTTGGTATATGCTGCACTCTAATAGAAAAAGGGGTACCTGCTGCCTCTTTATTGACAAAGAACCAGTGCAGGCACAGTTGCTCTCTGCGGTACTGCGATCTAGGGATAAAATCTCTCTAAATCTAGCTGAGAAGCAAAGCAGCAAAAAGGAAGAAATGATCCTATAATTTTGTCCACCATAGCAAAGAGGTTGTACTATTGGTTCCTTCTGGATTGTTTGACAGCTCCACTCCTCCAGCTCACCAAAACTGTTGATAATAAACATATGTGAGGGTGAGTACAGACATATCTTCCTACACCTACATCTCCTCAGACCTGGTATCTGAAGGGTCAATATTTACTCTACAGATATGAAGATCATCAAAGTGAAGTGCAAAGCAAGACTTTTGACATTATTTTAGTTTGAAAGAAAGCAGTGCTTTTTTTTTTTTTTTAACCTTCAAAGGATGCTTTAATTTACTACTAAATGTAATAAAAACAAAAATTCATCACACTCTTAGGCATTGAAAAATTCCCTATACATCAAATAGGGATAACCTGCTAAATGAATGAAAATGCTAAAGCTATGGCATCTTCCAGAAACAGCTGTGTATCTCTAATGGTCTAATACAAGAAAATGGAAAATACAGCAAGCATATTGTATTATTAAGGCTGGTTTCTGTGGCACATTAGAAGCAGAAGTTTAAATGAATGGTTATAAACTAATTCAATATCTATAACTTTTACTTAGGTTTGCTTGTTGCTTATACTCCAAAAGAAAAAACTCAGAAAAATGTAGGATCTATAAAAGACCAATGAGATCAGCTTATAAAATAAAATAACTTGTGCAGTATCTCCCAATATGGACACTTAATTTTGCTTTGTGTAAATGCAATAAATTACTGTCTTAGAACCCAGAGCTCTCATTTGTTGCAGATCTCTTTGGTGCAGGGCTGTTTTGTTTTTTGGTTTTTGCTGCTCCCCCCTCCTCAACAAAGTAATAAATGGTATTAAAGCAGTCTCTCTCTCTGGCTGTGAGGTTTCTGAAGATGGAAGTTAACTCCTGTCTTTCAAAGCACTATGAGTGGCAGTTGCACACCCGTGCGAAAGAGAAATCTCACTGCTAATCTATCACGAACAAAATACAATGTCTCCCCACAAACCTCCCTCTGTCACTCTGCTCAGAAGGTTGCAACAACAATATTTCTCTGCTATATTTTCAGTAAGAAATGCAGAAACCATAAGAAAATCACAGGGAGAGATTTGCCATATACAACCAGTTTTATTTGATTAAATTGTACTGAAATAGTATTTTTTTTCATTTAACAGTAAAATTCAGTCAATGTTGTTTAATGTCAGTGCTGTTAATGAAGTTGTCAAGCTTGTCACTTTCATTGAATACCAACTTTGCTAAGAAACCAGTACTACAATTACCTCCCAGCTCTATACGATTAAATTCATCAAAGCACACCAAGGCTCCAGATTGCGCCAGACCTTTGAAGAATTTCCCCATGGCTTTGTAGTCTTGTCCATCAGAGTAGTTCAACACAATGCATTAACAAAAGAAAAGACTTTAAAAAGATCATTTTTCTGGGTTATTTAAAATGTATAAGATTCAGCAACATTTACTGCCTGTAATTCAGCCTCCCCTGCCATCACTCTCCAGCCCCAGAATTTCCCCTTATTTATCCAATCTGAGTCCGTAATATAAAGACAGCTCATGCAGTTCTTAACTAACTCAATCTTTCACAGTAACATGGGAAATGCATTTACACACAATTTAAAAAATAAATCTCCAACAGCAGGAAAATAAAGTTAAAAGAGGAACAACAGCAGTTTCATGTCCACCCATCTTCTCCACTTAAATATGCTTCTCAGTCCCACACAAAATGTCAATTAATTTAAAGAAAAGATATAATAGGAGAAAAGATGTTCCCAGATTCCTCTCCTCTCTCTGCTGACACGAGGAATGCCAACAGGGTGAGGTGATTGATATCACCAAGAGGCACTTGGGTAAGACCCAGATTCTTCCTCATCCCCATATCTTCCTCTCTCACCAAAACGTCTGGTTTTCTGACAAGGAGCAATTCCAGCGCAGCTTAGGGGCAGGTACCACACTGGGCACATCCTGCATTGGACACTTCTCCTTGGCAGCCCCGTGGCACACAAGCAGTATAGCAGTCAGGGTGTTCCCAAAAGTCAAAGTTTTTACTCCATATTCTTTATACCCTCCTGGAAATGGATATGTATCATCTCCAAAAGAACAAGCTTGAGTAATCACTGCCCACAGAGGTGGTTTTGTAGAAACTAAAGTCCCTATGCAATCATAGAGAGTCTTAAGACTTGAAAATCTAAAAATAAGCATTTACATTGATATACATTGTGCTGAACACATACTTGTTCTGCTGCTGTAGCTGGTCTAAAGGATGCAGAGGGTGAAGAGGCAAATGCTGCATCACTGGTGGCAAAGCTATTTTGGCAACATACATTGTAGACTAAAAATAATAAAAATCTCAAATTATATAAAAAACAATAATTACAAGGAAAGTGAAATTCTAAACCTACATAACAAGCTCAAGACAGTGGGATTTTCAGTTACTCACAAGCTCTTCCACTAGTAGCAACTAGTTTCGGTTTGGTGCATGGGTAACACAGATGGATACCTGATGCAGTTGCAGGTAAATTGTTCCTCCTGGCTTTATGCTTGCTGAACTTTCCTCCATGTACTACGCTTATAAATAAAAGGCATCTAAAACTTTCAGGTTTATTCTTCAAGATAAATGTAGTAGTAAGACTTGGACAGATGGCTCAGCTGTGGAGCCATCAGGCTCCAGCTCATACAGACATTGAAAACAAGTGGAGTCTCACCTACCATTGTCAAGAGGCTCAGTCCCAAAGTGTACAGTGATACAGATGCAGACATGTAGGAGGTGCAGGAACAACCCAAATGGGTCACACCAGTGGCCCCTCTAATCCACCAGAGGTCAATTGTTGCACATGAGCCACTAAAGTCTGTGTGAATCATCTTGGGCACTGAAAGGGAGAGGTGACAAAGCAAGCAAATCACCATGCACAGCCATTAGCAGGAGTTATCTGGTCAAGCCGCAAACATTGGGAGAAGAATAATGTATCAAATTCAGTGATTATCTTTGACATCTACACTCCAAGTATATGGAACAATCACATAGTGCAATAAACAAGAGGACTGAAGTCTTCAAACATGATCAGAATTACCGCTTACATGGCATAGAGGCTCAATCCAACCACTTCTCAGAACCAGCACAGGAGGTGGTACAAAGAATTGGAGGTAGAGGAGAAAAGGAGAATATGATATTTCAAATATTAAGGAAATGCTTATTTTCCCTGAGATCCCAGGAGAGGACTTTTGAGTGACTGAATAGCTCTTAAGTAATGAGTAGAGGAAATACAATCAGTAGCATTTCAGCTACAAATGTAACTGATGGAAACTGGATATACTGGGATACAGAATCCCATTCTCCCTCAGATGCTTTGGCAACAACCACTAAATGCAGATGGCAGAGAAACCTCTAAAAAAAAATGTTTCTGTATTTCATTATAATGACATCAGTAATTGGAAAACCTGAATATAGAAAACATCTCAAGGGAGCATCATTACGGAGAAGGAACAGCAAAACAGAAACCAATGGACTGCAAGATATTGATAACCTCAGATAATTGACTGGTCAGCTCTTCAGGAACTAAGTAAAAAGGGAAAAATATTGGAGGAGACATAGCAGTTCCCAGATTTTACTGTACTTAGGACATAAATGCAAAAGAGAGAAAAAATAAGAGAGAATGAATTTACTAAACAATAATTTTTTCACATAGCAAAAATACTGAAAGACATACAGGAGGCAAAAATTATATTTTCTTACAGACAGGCTTCCAGAAATAGCCAAAGATTACAGACTCACAAAAGCATGAAACAAGATACAACAATGAAGTGATATGGTACATAACTAGAAATCATTTGAGAGTATTAGTTATACTAGAAGATGAAAAAGAAAAGCTGGAATACAAATTAAAATGGAAAAATCAGCAACAGGTAGTGATGAGAATATCCAAGTTTACTGGTTTTTTTGCATCTCTTTAGAGACCACAATCTGGTAGCCAACAACACCAATGGCAGCAGGATAATATCTCAGGTTAATGCAGATAAGAGGTTAAAAACCATCTTGTTCATTTGTTGTATTTACATACCTATATGAGGCAAAGTCAGAATCATTACCCACTGTTTTTGAGGATTTGTGGGTGACTAGTGAGATATTGGAAAACAGGCAAGGGCCAACAGAAAGATAGTATTTATACAAGAGAAAATGAAGAATTACTAGCCCCATCTCAAATCCCCTAAAAAGCATTGAAAAAAGGAATTACACAAAGGTATGTCCATAAGCCTGGAAAAGAAAACAAGATGAACAACAGTCTTGGGTTGACTTGTTGGAAAAAATCACACCAAAACAGTTTCATTTCTTCCTGTGACAGGAGACTGACAGGGAGATATGTAAGTTATAGTAGTTGTCAAATACCATCTCTTTAATAAGGCCTTTGACACCATCTAGGAGAAAGCTAAAGAAAAGTTTTCTGGGGGAATTTTTTTCATTGCTTTTTTGAAACTGCTGGAAAAATGTAGTTTAAATGTAGTTGCTGGTGGTTGGTTATCAAGCAAAGGACTATATAAAACATGGCTCTGCAGTGCATTACACCTGAATCTGCTGTTCTCTGATGTTTTCATTAGCCACCTACATGACAGAACAGTGTAAAAATTAAAAAGCATACTCCTCACTGATGTAAATTAAGAAAGCACTGTTGTTTCAAAAATGCTGTGATGAGAGGTCAAAAAGCATAGAGATATGCTCAAAAATTTATCATCTATCACTGGAAAGTCTCCAGCTAAAATGGTGCGCTGAATTTTGAAGAAACTGAACAAAACTATATGCCATTGGAGAACATTTTTGAAAGAGAACTAAGAATGTTCTACAATAAACCATTTCATAAGACCGAAAAAGACAATTAGAATAATCAAAAAAAAGGGCTGTTTTCAAAACCAAAGAAAGTGACAGTGGTGAATAGGCAGGCTGTGGAATGTCCATTCCTTGGTCTTAAAGACAGAAAGAAGTACATGAGGACACATGGCTTTTTTGGTCAAATCTGTTGAGGAAAAAGAGATTAGGATGTTCTTGAGCTCAGTCTATATTTTCATGTAATTCTAAGATCAGAGAAGGGTGCAAGACAGACGAACTAATCTCGGACAAGAGAAATTCCTAGCTTGTGTTGTCAGTTTTAAAGTAGCAGTGCCATGGAGACTTTCCCAAACTTTATAATTAACACAGCAATTTCTAGTGCTAGGAGTCACAGAGAGTGTATCACCTCTTTCTCTGTTAATTCAATCATATCTGCACACCACTCTTTTCTGCAATGGAGACATACACGTGACAATTAGTTCATGCCTAGCAACTTCAGTTTTTATAATCACAAATAATAAATGTGCAAAAAAATATCCTGTCTGAGGATAGCATGGAGGCTTTCATTGCCATTGCAAAAGTTCAATTCCTGATTCAACTCCCAGGAACTGGATAGTTGATAGATACAACTGGATAAACTGGCTACACTTTTTTATTTGATTTTTTTGGAAGTTCATTGTTTTTCATCTTTTGCCTCCCACATACATTGTTAGGCAAAAAGGGTCACAGGAGTAAAGTACCTCTGCTGGGCAATGCCCTGGTCACATGTAACAGTCCCAGTACTTTTCAGCCTTTTCTCATTTCAAAATTACAGGCTCACAGAACAGCTTATGCTGGAAGGGACCTTGTAAGATCATATGGTGGACCTGAAATCTCACTCTGTCTTGAAATGTGCCATAAAATCTGTCATCTGAAGACCTTCCCTCTTCTAACTTCTTTCCAAGACAGAATTGCTTTGGCTGAAAAACAGCACAGAGCTAAAGGGAGATGAGAGTTTTTCTCAATCATGGCAGAGGTGATGTTTTCAGTATTATTCTGTATCCAGTTCATTGAAAAAAACAGTTTAACTAGGCCACTTCTTAACTGAATGCTTCACATTTGCACATTAAGCAGAGGTTTAGAGTGATCTATCCACAAGTATATCTTAGTATTTTTATTTGGTTAACAGATAATTTCAAACCATCAATGTGATTATTCTCTCTGAAGTCCATTAGCCTGTATCCATCAGTAGTGTTTTCACTTCCACTATGCTGCTTGTTGCTTTTATTTTGGTCTGCCTGAATTTCATGCTTTGCTCCACCCAAGCATAAGGCTAAGGGCCAGTAAGGAACAGTACAGGCACACAAATTTCCCAAGAGCCAGCTTCAAATAGCTGAAGGAAAGACCAGGACCTACTGTAGAAATATACCTGGCTTTGTTCCCCCTGCGTCTGACACACGTGCCCACTCTGATAAAGCCACTTCCAGATAACTACTAAATCAGTAGTTACACCAAGTGAAGGAGCTGGCCCAGCATGTGTTCACAGCTGTTCTGAGTTTTTCATATCCCTAAACTATAATTCTTTTGCACTGCATTTTTCCTTTAGTTCATTTCCCTGCTTCCTTCTTTTACTGTGTGAGAACAGAGGTCTGGGTAATCCATTTGTCATTTTTTCATTCTAGGTCTCAATTATTCTTTCTAACCTGCTTTTCTTCTCTGTCAGCATTCCCTCTTGCTCCTAACCTTTTGTTTTCTTCCATCTCCTATCTGCCCAAGACTGATTTAAATAAATCTACAGGAAAGAAGTGTGAATTGGACTTTTGCTTGCAAAATGAAAAGCAAGTGTTCTGCTGGCACTGCATTTTTATAACTTATGTGCTTTAGAAAGCTACCTTCTCATGGTCAGAAAGTGCACATATCTGGAGACAAGGAGGAAAGCTGACTGGAGCTCTGTGTCCCTCACAGAAGCGGCAGTGAGAACCATACTCATGAAAGGTGCTCAAATGACTCCTTGAAAATATCTCCATCAACTGGAATATTTAATTTTGAGCATCACATGAAAAGTGAAATGGGAAACCTTATTATTTCAGTCTCCTAAACTTTCTAATTAAGCATCTTTCTCTAATATTCTTATGACAGCTTTTTCTGAACCACCAATGTCTCTCTCAAACCTCTTTCATTGTTTGTTTTGTCTCTCTCTAAGGCTTTGTGAACATTTCTCTGGCTTCTTAGCATTTCCCTTTACTTAAAGTCTCTTTCATCTTGGGAAGACTGAAGAGTTGTGCCATTGTGCATTGCTCAACAATTGACATTCTCTGATGTGTTAACACTGTGGTGTTGTTGAACCAGGAGTGCTGGGCAGAGGAAGGATATCTGCCCAAAACTAGAACGGCAAGGCACTGACCATAGGCCGGTTCTTTGGTGATTGTTTTTAACTCTTAATTTTCAGCCATCAACCTGTGACTCTCCTTGCACTTCTCTGTGAAGTACAATCTGAGGGCAAAAGGAGAGCAACACAGGCAAGTGAGGAAGCTGCTTTCCCTGTGAAGCTCCCACTGTCCTGAGTGGATAAACAAGGACCTATAATAGGGAATTCAGCACGTAGCTTGGGACACTGCAGTGGTACTTAGCCCAATAGCATTTTGTTTAACCAATAGATATAAACATGCTCTTCAAGTTAAGCACACACTGATGAGTTAAAATTAGCTAGAAATTAGAAACCAGCCACAGGATGTTTTGCTATTACATATATATATATGCTGGGACCTGTTTCTTTTCATTTGCATATATTTATGTGTTTAAGAGATATTCATGAGCAAACCTTCTGTCTCCTACATGCTTATTTTCTTAATGAAAATGTACTGTAACTTTTTGCTTTAGAAGCACTGGACTTTTATCTGTCACATACAAGAATTTTTGATCATTTTCTTATTTCCTTGTTTCTGTACTTCCTTCTGCTTTTATTTTATTATTTAGGAAGATGAAAAACCATAATCAAAAGATATCTAAGTGCCATCTGAATGGATTATTATAAGAACAGGAAGTAAACATACAAGTCACCTTACTATATGTTCCCAGCATATACTAATAACTGTTTGTATGCATAATAAAAACAGATATGTATAAAACATTGCATATAGAGAAATACAGCAATGAAAAATATTCCTCTGGGACTTACACTGTTACTGTCTCAAAGAAATTCAGATCCTCTAATTTAGCAGCACAAAAACCCAGAATCCTTGCAGTCCCGCACTGTGTCTCAGAAACGCCTGTGTACACAGACTGTGTTTCTTTAATCAGTGTAAATTCACCCTGCAATTTTCTCTCCCTACTGCTACCCCCTTGAGCAACAGCTTAATAAATAAATAAATAAATAAAAGAACAAATAAACAAATAAATAAATAAAATTGGCTTAGCTACTCCCCGAGTCAAGTGCAGCCAGACATCCTCTCCAGGTCTTTAGGTAGATGAGCAACCGTGCTGACTCCAGTGACTCACATACTTGTAATTATGTGCACACAGGGAATCTACATCCTTAATTTGTATTTTGCCTCCTGTGGTGTTTAAATCATGAGTTGTGGGTTTGGGGTTTTTTTAACTTGCTTGTTGTTCTAGTCAGGTCTTGGCAAGTGTTCCTTTTCCCTGTTCTGGCTGGATTTTCAGGTGCTCCAACAAAGTATAAGGTTCCCACCAGAGTTTTTGAAGAAGAAAGATTTCCAGGGTGAATATACTATATCAATAAATGATACCCAACCTTTTAAAAATTACACTGTCAGAAAAACCCATTAGGCTTTAAAAGAGTTGAAGTAAACATTAGATTTTAATATCTACTGCTGCTTAGATTTTTCCGAACTGAAAATCCCCAGTGAGCACTTAAAACTTCATTACTATACTGAAAGGTTGTGAAAGGCTATTTAAAGGTTTTCAATTTTGCTGAAGTCTAGAGGTTATTACAGCTTGAAAGAATACAAACCCTAATATTACATGGAATGAAAGGAATCAAATTTATGTTCTCATCTCCCCTGTAGTTTAATCCAGTTCTATTAGATTCAATGGAGAAAATCAGGGCAGGTTGAAACTTTTTAGGGGGCTGATGAAAAATAATATTTGGTCATTGTAGAAAACATTTCTGTCTATTACTCACACTCTAAAGAATCTTCCTATCTCTCAGTCCCACAATCACAACTTACAGTGTTATCAGCATCCTGCTCAGAAACCCATGGGTTATGACCTTTGTCAGTCACACCAAAATTTCCACAATTACATAAAGAAAATTGAGGACATCTGACTTAATATCAAACTGACGTTATCTATAACTTGATATGCAGTCTTGCATTATAAATATTTAAAGCTCTTTTTCTCCGTTACTTAATTTGGGAGAAACTATTGGGCGACTCAAACATTATGGGCTATCATCATATTAGACATCTGTAATAGAAGCTGACCAAGCTTACCACAGTGCAGCAAAAATTAGAGCAAAGAAGAACTTTTATACTTATCTACTGAGCATTCCATCAGATTCCAGGTTTGGTCAGTCCCTAAGTGTGAAATAAAGAAGCACATGTCCTGGTGTGCAGCTGTGACTGTGTGAAGACCTGCTCATCTCCAGCCTGGTGGGACTGGAGAGATCAGCTGTCCATTTCTTTACATTTTGGCATTGTAGATAACCCAGGGTCTCACAATTGAAAGAGAGAGATCCTCGGTTACAGCAATCTATGCCAATTTGTGTTATTTTAGCATAAAACAGTAAAAAGAACTTAGAGTTTTGCTTGGTACAAACCATATCTGAATGCGTTTATGCTGGCATTTCTACCTTGAACCCAAATATTTTCATTATTTTAAAACTCATTGAGTGCTAATTTCTTAAATGTTTGTACATGACTATACTTATATTGGTCTATATGCTAGAAAGTAAAAACCTCCCAGCTATATAGCCCTCTGTATTTAAAAAATGCTCTTACTATACCCTTTGTCCCTATAATAGGAAATAAAATTACTAGACTGTCTTTAAATGGCTGAAGCATACCATCCTGACACAGCAGCCCTGGCGCAGTTAAGAAGGGGAGAAAAAAGAAATCTTGGTGATTTTTCTGCCTTCATTTGCCTTCTGCTTTGGAAAACAGCAGGAAGATCACAAGGTGTCTGTGTGATATGTTTTTTATCTCCCTCCTGGAAAGACTGCTCTTGGGAATATGTGGTATTTGTTCAGACTTTCTACTGCTGCTCCTCCATCAAGCTCTCCATAACACCAGTCCAGAAGATGAGTACTCCCCAGCAACAGCACTTGCCTGAAGAGAGATTCATTTACAGCACTGTGCTCACTGAGATGATCAGTTCAGGTACTAGAAATTTTGACAGCCGTAACCCAAGGCCATCTGTACCTTTGGCTTCTTCTCCCAGCCCTTTACACCACCTATTATCCCTTTAACTCCTTCAGAAATCACAGGATTTGCAGAGTTCACACAAGTCACTTGCACAGACCACCACGGAAGAATAAAGTGGTTCAGGGACTCACATATCAAAGAAGCTGGAAGGGATCTCCAGAGGTCTTCGTGGTGCAGCTTCCTGCTCAAAGAGAGGCCATCAAAGGAAGGAGGCTCAGGATCTCTTCAGCTTGAGTTTTGGATCTCTGGCATGGACATAGGACTGTCTCTGCAAGCCTTTGGGAGGAAAAGAAATATATTTTTATATAGGAGGATCTCCATCTATAAGATCAGAGAGAGACATACATTTCCAGCAATTATTTCTTGTCTTTAAGCCCAGAAGGTATAAGAAAAGGCAGAAAGATATTATCAACAGTGCCCAATGAGCAATTGTGGTTTTAAGATGTAAATTACTCTTCAAATTCAAGTTTCATTAGCATTCACTTGGGAGAATCACCGTTTATACTTAATATGTGGACAGAAACTTATATTGCCAATGGCTGCTAAAAAACTACTTATTCAACACATAATTTCAAAATATTCATCAGCATTTCAGAATTAATGCATCTTCTACATTATTATAATATGTTTTTAAATTTTTATTAAGTACGTAACATTTCTACCCTTTATTGGTAAAAGAGTTAATCTTCATATTTTTGTCATACAATAAGTGCTAGAGCACAGAACCTGCGCTTTCCATTATGTTTGTTTAGAGACAAGATATAAAAAAGCATTAATTTCTTAAATATTGGCATGTGTGCCGTTTTCACCATTCCTGTAAAGGTCAGTGAATGTGTTGTCAGTGGAGTAGAAGAAAATAAGTGCTCCTTTGCCCAGGAAGGCAGGTGTTATTTGAATCATTCTTGTTAGGCAATATTCATCTTCCCTTGAATTTATTACTTGTGTCAGCATCAGTGACAATAAATCAAGCCCAAGTTGCTTGTCTGCATGGACAAGTCTGTTGTCTCATATGGTGGGAAGCTAATGAGGAGGAGGAGGAAATGCCACTGTGTGGGTGATGCAGGTATGCATGCTCCCGTGGGGACGGTATGAGGACATTGTTTGTCCCAGCTCCCACCTACTCCAAAGCAGGAGGGACCAAATATAAGTTGCTTTGGACCATGCTTTTGCCATGGACTTCTCTGCCCAGAAACTTCTCAGCTGTGGAGTCTGGGAAAGTTAGTATAAATAAAGATTTTGAGAGATTCTAACTTAGGAACAACACCTTGGGTTCACAGTGGAATAGAAATTTTATTTTAGGGTATATGAAATGCATGCCCTATAATACCAGACAAGGTAACTTTCAGTCCTCAAAGGCACTCAGTTCTCTAGGGAAGCCACAGCTTTGCACAGTTAGATCTGAGTCTAACCCAGTGCCATGCTGCTGGCAGTGCCTGCCTAACCAGTGCTCTTTTAGCCTGGCACTGTTTCAGGTCTTCTTTCCATAGAGCCCCAAGTGAGCACATATCAAGTTATGAGGTCAATGGCCTCTGAAAGGTTTTTTTTTGGGGGGAGAGGTGTTTATTTGGTTTTGTTTATTTGGTTTTAGTTTCATTTTAGGTTTGTTTTGCTTTATTTTTATGCCTACAGTAGTTTTACTTTCTTTTAAAAAAAGTAAAGCAAGCAACGTCTCTGGTGACACTGTATTATAATTTGCAACTCAAGAAACTTCATTTTATGCTTATATCTTCTGATTAAACTGAATTCTCAGATACACAGTTTCAGGCTATTTTCCCTGTCATTTATGGTATTTCCAGAATATGGCCCCAAAATACACAGCTCAGAATTAACAGAGGCTGAATGGCTAATGAATGCAAAAATGTGTCCCAGCTTTAACCATGGACTGTAGCAGATACCTCTGTAGCTTCCTCAACTTATAACACTTTAAATATTTCTTCAACGAGTTTTAAAATGGCATACTAATACTCAGAGAAATGCAAATGCAGTCAGCATTACAAGGCTAACTCTATAACACAAAAATCCATCAACATTAAATACATAAATATCATTTTTACTGGAGAAACAGCAGTTTCTTAAACCCATTAAAATGCTTTAGAACAGGGGATGTTCCTCTCATCGATGTCCAAACAGCACTTGAAGTAAGTGCAGAGAGAATGCATCCAGGGTGAGGCTGGGCTCCACACTTGGTCTGAAGCATACATTTTGTTAACTCAGGATGCAGATTCTGTGTTATACTGTCACATATGTTCCAGGGTAGGACTTAGAGGGGCACGGCTTCAAGGGGTTAAACATATTATGATGACATACTGAAGTTTCTAATGATAATGTTTACATGGAATTAAGTTATTAATGAGGTCTTCCCTTTGCAGTCATTAATTTTTTTTAATCTTACTTTCACAGTCTGCAGTACTTTCAAAGACACCATCAGCTCATTATGAATAATCATAGAGTGTTCATGAAAGAAGAGTACACTGAAAATGACAAAAATCTCCAAGTTATTAATGTGCAAATATTCAAAGTAAAGTGAAAATTATTTTTAAAAAACACTCTGAAATATTGTAATGTCATTTGTACAATTTCAGAGTGGAAAAAATAGAGAAAGAATATGCAATCTTACTTTTTGTCTTTTTCTAATATTTGCTATGCCCAGGATTAAATTCAAGGAAAACATATATCTTCTTTTCAGACAGCTGCTACTTTGAAACTTAAAAAAAATATTTAGAGAAGACAATTTGTTTAAAAGACCAAAAATATAAACACTGCATAATTAGCTGTTAATGATATTGTAAATCTGTTTCTTAAGACACATATTTATCTGCTGATTTTACAACTAATCATTAGACTTACATTAAAATATATCTACTCTCTCAATTTCTGTTCTAATGTTCAAAGGTGTCTTTTTTCTCTGTAAACATATTGCTATAGAATCATTGCAATAACCTGTTTTATAAGTTTCTGTCTTTCAGGTATTAAAATAATAAATACAGCATGTGAATGTGGTAATATCAAATTTCACAAAATCAAGGGGTGTTCCTTTTCACATGATGAGCATTTAACCTACAGAGTACTTGATAATAAAAGGTACCTTGGAAGCAAAAGGTAGCTTTCAACCTGCAGCTGTTGGAAGCAGGCAGGAGCCTTATTAAAGCACACAGAGTTACACCAAATGAAGCAAGGATCTGGTCAGGGTTTGTCATGGTTGGAGAAACAAGTTACAGTCTTGAGAGAAAAAAAAAAGAAAAAGAAAACATATGAAGTCTACAAAAATAAAGAGTTTGCTGAATTTTACTGTCATGAAGGTTCTTGCTGGCATTTGTTGACTTATCTTGCAGTCAGATTTAGTATTTGACAGTATGACTTGACATGCCCAGGCAAAGGGCTCAGACTTCTAGGTTTTTTATTTCCCAAACAGAGTAAGTGTGCACACCTTACCTTGATGCAGATCTCCCCCTTTCCATTGTGCTTCTTAGTGAGGCTAAAAGAAAAGAGAGGGATGAAGAGTTGTAATTTGGAAATAATTTTAGACACTATAGGGTTATGAAGACCTTTGAAATACTGAGGATCATGTAACACCGCTTCTTCAAATGAATAAATAACTTAAATAAGGGTTGCTTGAGAATATTTCAAGACTGATTTTTCTTTAAATTAAATTCTTTTGCATTTTTAACTGGTTTTGGCTGGCAGTAATTTAATCAGAGTTGGTAATCTTCTATCAGTTATTGTGCCAACCCATAATGTTCCTTTACACTTTAATGGAGTCCCCAAGTATATTTCCAGCCTATTGAGAGAAGAGATTCTAGGTACTGCTGGTCCTAAACATCATGTTTCAGTGTCTGAAAAGCAAAGAGATAATTGAAATAGGTCAGTGTCAACTCCAAGTATTCTATTTTTCTCATTATATACATTGAGGATATCATATTCTTACAGAATCAATTCTATTGATAATTTTTTCTTGTCTCAGCAGAGATTGTTTTGAAAATATGGAAAATCCCTAAATAGGAACATATCTGTCATCTCAAAGTATGAAATAATTTAGAAAAAAAATCCTGATTGTGCAGACCAGTTGTATAAAAATATTTTTCCAGCTGTAATTTTTATTTGTTCTTTATGGCAATTTAAAATAGGCTTTTGCCAAAAATGCTAGGTGGAATCTATCAATTTTTCTCTCATAAAGTAAAACAATGCTTTGCTCCTTTTGTGTGACCCTGGTGCTATAATATTTTTCTAATTAATATAATCATAAAATTCATATTTCTTCTACTTCTCCACATCCCACTCCTAATTTTCTCTCAGAATAAGAAGGCTACTGTTTCTGTCTACTACCAATATAAATCAATTCCTAGCAAATAGCCTAGTGTGATATCTATTAACTTGTCACCAGGAATAAAATTTATTTAAAAGTTAAGAAATATTTTCCAATATAAAATTCTAGCCAGAGCTGTAGTGAATAGCATATGCTTCCTTAATAAAGTACTTTTTCAGGCAATACTTCTAGAAGTGTAATCTCCTGATCCTGGAAGGCTGAATGAAATTCACAAACCATGAGCATCTTTAGTGATTAATGTCTCAAGAGTAACAGTAAGAGTAACTTTTCTGGACAGGTTGCCTTTCATTATATCAAACAGATTTTCCATTGTTCTGCTCTCTCTTACTTTTTTTTTTCTTGTTTTCTCAAACAAGCAAATAGATCACATCTTTTGGATAGGGCTCTAAGAAAAATAAAAAGCATATGACTAGTACAAAAAATTTTCTGACAAAAATCACGACATGAAACTTGGCTAATTACATTTTTCTTTTCTCTAGGCTTTACAGTAATTTGATTTTACTTGTACAAATATGAATGCATTTGTTAATCAACTCTGGCATGTCCAAAACTGTGTAAGAGATCTTATCATGTTTTCTAAGCTGATTTGAAAAGCTCCTTTTTGGAGGAAATACCTCACTTCACAGGTGTACAGAATAAAATAGGGTAAAATATGCATGGCATCATTTGTTTTTGAAGTCAAAGCATCTGTATTTTTCTGTTTTTCTCAGTTTATTAATATCTAATAAGAAAGACAAAAGGGAAAGAGATGCAGAAATCACAGGTAAAAAAAAATAAATCACAATAAACCAGAATTTCAGCATATTAAATGCAAAAATGGAAGAAAAGAGTTCATCTCCAAAGATGTGCATGAATCTTTTCAAAGATAACAAATATAAAGAAAATAGTTGGCATTTCATGTTAGAGTTCACTTTAAAATCCCAACCATTTGTAAAGGAGAAAATATCATTGTATTTTTCCAGTTCCATGAACCACCCTGTGTTAACTTCTCCTCAGAGATATGTTGGATAGGTCATTTAGGAGTTTTGCATAAAATGGAATGTTTCAGATTTCCTTTATCTAAGTATGATTCATTTAGCCACTAAAACTGCTATTGAAAACCATTTTGAATCGTTAGCCAGTATTACTAAATCGTTCAGCATGCTTGGAAAACACAACCCTGGGAAAACATATGTTCATGTGAAGCACTTTTGATAAGCTGTTATAAAGAGAGTTCCAGTACATAAACCCATAACTCCTGCCTGTAAAATGAAATATGCAACAAGTAGGCCAAATCTTGATTATATCTCGGATATTAAAGCCACAATTTTGGTTGATTTTGCCATGTAGTAATTATACCATCTGTGATGGAACCCTTTAAACTCCTCTGCAGCCTTCTGTATAAAGTGAGATAGAGCCATTTTTATGGTTTGCTTTTATTTAATATTTAGTTTTTTGGTTTAGACGGTCCCAGTTCATGATTTCTGGCCTGGCGCAGGAGTAAGGAGTTCTCAGGTTTTCCCCTCAGCCCCCAGACCCCTGGCCAGTAACTGTACTGCAGTTCCCTAAGTCACTGTGGCAATCAGACCATAAACTCCAAAGAATTTCCCAGTTTACAGAGTGTGGTGAATTCATATCTTCCTTCCTCATAATAGTCAAGCAAGGCAAGAGCTACAATAAAACAATTTTATAAGCAACAAGTTGCCAGTTTCTTTGAAAACCCATATTGAGTCTTTGCTGGAAAAAGGCACAGGAGATCCAAAGTTATGTGTACATGTTCCTTTGACTATATGACCAAAGCTCTTTAATAAACAATAGGGACTCCTTTCCAGAAATCCGGTTAATTAATTGGCATAATTTATGCCTTGCAGGTTTTTGCATATTAATCAAAAGACAGAGCATTTCCATGATGCCACAAGGATCAAAGTGCTTGGGCATTTAGAGGCAGGTCTGCTCCAGCCAGTTCCTGCCCCATCTATCTGTCCTTTCCAATGGCTTGCTCCTGGCTGTTAATCAGTGTGTCCCTTCTGCTGCATTTGCGTGCATGAGGTCAGGTAGGCTGGAGGAACTTGACTCAGCTGAAGAATATCCTCAGGAAGAAAATAACCAAGAATATTTACTTTCGAGCCCACTTAATTTCTTTCCTGGAATAAAACAGCTGTTCCAGCATAGGACTTTGGGATGAGGAGAGAGGCATGAAACACAGGGCAAGAGCCAGCAGCAAGGGCAGCTGCTGCTTGTGCTGATGTGCCATCAGGGCATTCTTTGGCATGCTGTGCTCACAGCATCCTGCCTGCCACCTATTCAGTTTTCATCCTCCTCTCTCAAAGTGAAGTTCTGTCTCTTTCCTTTTGTTTCTCAACCAGCACCCCCTCAATGTGTAAAACTCCACTTAGTACTAGCACCTTTATTGCTTTTTGCAGAGGGAGAAGCTCCAGCATATGCTCAGTCAAGTTACCAGAAGTAACCATTCTTCTGTCTGGTCAGTGGCATCAATGAGGTCACAGCTGCTGGCAAACATTTCTACACTGCCTTGATCCACCAGAAAAACAAATCTCTCATAAAACCCAGTTAAATATAGCAAACCCACCATTCATCTTCCTCTCTGAAAGGACATTTGGAAATTAACCTGAACAATCATTAAGCATCTTTCTGACACAGGGCAAAGATCAATCTCACCAGCAGGTAGCACATGCAGGTTATCAACGAGGTGCCCTTGCAGAGGGAACAGAAGGGAGGTGTTGAAGCCTCCATGAATGAAGCACCCTTCCCAAAGCACTTTCCTTCACATTACACTGGCTCTCCATGATGGAAGGGTGCTTGCATGACTTGGTCCCTTCAGTGTGGGCAGGGAGGATCCTGCCAGCAACACTTTGCCAGACAAGTTGCATGTACTGTAGCAGGCAGCCACTCGTCACTTCAGACTTATTACCAGCACAGACAGCTAATTTGAAATAGCCATAAGCAGTGAGAAAATGTTCAGAAATATCAATGTCTCCACTACCTAACTTTCAGACATGCTCTGGAGGTAAAGAAGAAGTGGGATACCTTAGGCCAAGAGCAAGTTGCTGCTAAAAATTTTGAGGTCTAAAATGACCCTTTTGGTCTCTCATCGGCCCCCACAACACCAAAGTGAGACAGAGGCAACCAACAGATGATGAAAAGTACAGCCTAGCCTGTGAGTCATCAAAACATTTTTATGCCCTGACTTCTGGTGAGAATAACTCCTAGACAAAGCTGACAATGATAGGTAAACCATGTTTGCTGGAGACTATCACCTCTCAATATGGACAAAGAAAAAGATGAAGCTCTTTAAAACTCATGTTAATAGCACCACTGTATGAACCTCCACAAAACAAACTGAAACATTTCCTCCTTTCCGAGAGCACAGCAGGCTCGCTCGCTGCAGCTGCTGAGGTGCTATTTTTGTATCACATCACTCAAACCCGTTGCGTCTCACTGCAGAGAGGGTGCTGGGCAGTCGGATGAAAGGCTCGGATGCTGCGCCTAAGGAGTCGTTTTTAAAGCGCTATGGATTTAGCGAAGCTGCACAGAGCAAGGGAGGGTTGCTGGCTAAAGGGATGTTCTCTGCCATTAATTAAAGTCTGTTTACTTAGGGATCATATCCCAGTGCAAAAGAAGAGAATTATTTTTAGAGAGATTTCACCTTTATTGCCATTGAATGAAATTAACGTTAGTTGAATGGCTCACTTGGAAACATAAAAAGCAAAAGCATCTTAGAGTGCCAATTACAAGCATAAGGTCGGGAATGGCTCTCACCAGCAAGCAGTAGCTACTGGTTCTTGTGAAACAACTCCACAATGCCCTCTCTCTCTCCTTTCCTGCTGTTGAATTTGCTGGCTTGTGATTGTGCAAAATGGCTCATTTTACCACAGACAGAAGCGAGGACGATTAGCTCATTGTCCTAGCTGACTAACGCTGTCCATGTTCATGACAGAATGGCTACAACCCCAAACCTGCCCCTTTGAGTGAAATCATTATACATTGTTTATTCTGAGATGTTTGCCTGGTTTTAGAGTGTATGTTTTGATAAGCTGAAGAAGCACCTTTCACTCATGAAACCAGGCAGTTCAGGGAGAGCTTTGATCTTTGCATGCCTTCCATGCAGCAAAAGGATTTTGCAAACAGTAACCTTGAAAGAAGTTGGCTTTCAGCCACGAATGGGAAAAAGTAAATATTACATGTCAGTTGAGAATTTAATAGAGAATTTGGGGGTAAGACTTTTAATAGAAAGCAAATTTGTAAGAACGGAATTTTTCTGTCGTGTTTCAATTTCTGATGTGCAAAATGAAAATGAAACAGATTGGTTTATGTTGGATTGATCCATGCAGGACTAATTTAGTTTCCTAAATACAATTAAAATATCTTGTCTCAGGATGGTTCAAGATTAATCTTTCCTCAAGCTGCCACAGTGATTCACAGGAGCTGCAGTTCATTCTCTTTTGAGACAGACACCTGACAGACCTCATACCTCATGGTCTACACCATTTTATAAACGAGATAAGGCAAAATAAAGCCATCACTTCACTGAATTTCATTTTGATATATTATCTTCGGTTAAACCTGAAAATGCAAGGAAAGTTGGGGTAAGAATATAGGAATCCACCTGCATGGTGAGATAAAAATCTCTCTGTACCAGGGTCTGCAAAATACAGAAGTAGATTATATCTGGCCCTTCAAAGTGCAGAAGGAGATCATATCTGACCCTTCAGGCAGGTGTTAAACCACCTGGTTCTTTGGAAATGAATGGCTTCTGTGGCTAAATTTGGAGAACCATGACAGTGATGCATAAACAACAGCCCAGATCCCTCAAGGTGGACCAGGTAAACAAGCTCAAGGTCCACTGCACATACTTTTATATTGCAATACTTCTGTGCAGAAATCACTCTCCGTGATTGCCAAAGGTATGATTTTATTGCTCTAAAAGCTCTCTGAATTGTGCCATTCAAGAATAAAGGCAGCAGCTCTCCCCTCCAAACAGCTTTGCACGGCTGGATACCTTGCCATTGAATACTTTCCTCTCAGGATTTTTTCTTTCCAGCACAGTTTCCAAATTGTTCCCTTTTCTTTCAATAAACTCAGGATTTGAAGGGTTCAGCTGTAGATGTAACAACCAGTTTTCAATACTGAAAATGTAAGGGTGGAACAGTATACACTTAGAAGCAGAGTTTCAACATTTCATTTTCACAGAAAGGCTGTTTCTTTCTAGGACACTAATGAGTAGAAGATTGAATAGGAAAAAAAAAAAAATAGATACACAGGTAGTAAAGAAACTGCAGAAACTGTCACCCTTTAGTGAAGGCATATTAATGCCAGCCTGCTGCAACTCTGGCTGCTGGCTGAGCTGAGGTGAGTTTCTGTGACCACTCCCACTGGAGCTCTGTCCTGGGAGGACAATTTGCACAGGGCAGTCAGCTGAAAATTTCCAATTGATCTTTCAATTGATCTTCTATCATGGGTATATAAAAACACTCAGTGGTTTGGGAGTATGTGTTACAATTTTAGAAAAATCTCTGGTTTAATGGTAGTTCCCCTATTCTGGTGCTTGCTTTGAATCTGTGCATGCACACTCACATATGCTCCAGCACATATTGTGCACAAGATAAGATAAACAATTGCCTTCTTTTCACTTAAACTATACCACAAGCAAAGACAAGTACATAATGCAAACAAATCCCTGAGCAGCGAGGTTCCTGGAGGACACTGATTGCACCAGCTGAAAACTTGGAGGGAAGCACTTGCTTTCTCTTTTCTTGAGGCAGAATAGTCCTTGTTTCTTCCCTAGGATATTTTTTTCTTTAGGTTTCATGGATCATTAGAAATGAGATAATTGTAAGAAGGTTTTAAATATATTTTATAAAAAGTGATTACTTTAGTGTAATCAATACATGAGAGGCTATATACTACACTAGATGAAGTTGTTAGGCATTATGCATGAATAAAGAAATTTCCCTTGCCTAATATATCTCACTTCTAGCTTCTCACTGCAGGTAGCTTTTCTAAATTCCACAATGTAGCAACTTTCTAAATTTTCATCATAGAGTCACAGAACAGTCTGAGTTGAAAGGCACCTGAAAGATCATCTAGTTTTCCAACACCCAGGTTGTGGGCAGGGACAACTTTTATTTTTAAAGTTTTCCTGATCACAGCTTAATGTTCTGTGCAAGTTCAGCTTCATCTGCATCTATTGATTCAAAGTGTAATGTAAAAAGAACTTATTAGTAAGTATGTTTTTCTGTCATTCTTACTTATTCATTGCAATCACAAGAAAGAGTCAATTTTATCAGCAACAAAATTTTAAAAATATTGCAAAAAATAATGACAAATCTCAAAGAGATCACTTTTAGAGATGTAAACTTAAATCATGATTATCCATTGATGAATGCAAAGGTATTCTATATATTAAGTCCTACTATTTGTGGCCTTGTACTGTGCTTTAAATTGTGCCTTTCCAAAGGAGCATATTGGAACATGTCACAGTGGGCATGATTCTGATTTCTCTTGTGTAAATACTGTGATTGACAGCTGTGTGCTGATATTCTCTGTGGATGTGACAATTCTCTAACTCAAAATCTATTTCACCATTTTCACTGCATTAGCCCTTGCTTCAAGTCTGCTTTAATTTACCTTCTAATTATTTTTAATATTATGTGGGCTAGGGAAATGCGAACTCATGTGCTTCCTGTATCCAGGATACAGCATATCCAGATTTTGCAGAAATCCCTTGAAATCACACAGGATCTAGAAAAATAGTTACATTTGACAGCAAATTTGAAACGTCTTACCCAGCAGAGATAGGGTGCTATGTTATGCTGCCTCTTGTCTCTGCTTCTGGGGAAAACAAAAGAAAATCTGGCTGGTCCTTGACTTTCTGGGTTAAGAGGAAATGTTAAAATGTTGTTTCAGCTTCACTGACACTGCAACTAAGAGAAGAAAAATATTGGAATAAAGGGACTCAGAGGGATGGGAAAAAAGTGAGAGAAGGTATCTGAAACCTGCACTGTCTCTGTTCTTAATCAGTCAGTGCATGGGAAGTTTTCTATCTTTCTTTTGATTATCCAATATTCCCTGATAAGACATAAGATTACTATTACTTTTGTACATACATTTTGTACACCGCTTAAATAAAACAGCTGGGAATGAAATCTATTAAGTAAGGTTATCATGTAAAACATTTACAATTCATCTTTCTAATTACAGACACAATGAGAAGCGAATGAGCTGCAGTGTGAAATATTTTACTTCTTTTTCACACAAGAAATCAATGTCAGGTGCTGTGAAGGATCGTAATGGGCTTGGGAAGAGAGAACAGCCTTCCACTATGGTCCTCCATATCCAGAGAAAGACAAGATATGTGTACAGTCAGCACATTTTATCACTAAGCAGCATCTTCAAATGCCACACTTATTTACTGAACTTACGGTTCTATGTTATCTCTTACAAGCAATGCAAAAGAGTAATACGCTTTGTATAGATTAATCCTCATAATTCTACACTGCTTATTCACAGAGATAACTCTCACTCACTTTGTCTTCTCATTATCTAAACAGGCATGCCTTTCCTTAAGTCATCAACAGAGGTCATCACACAAATGCCCTTGTGGAATATTCATTAATCAAACAACTAATTTGAAATGGATCTTCAAAGCATTATTCATTCCCCATCATTCTTCATACATCAATTTAAATGCTTTATGTGTATAATGATTAGGTTGATGTTTAATTAATTGTGAAAATGTGAATTAAAGTTAAATTACAAGACAAATTATTCCACAGCACACAAAAACCGCTTGATTCTCTACTGTTAGGTTTCAAAATCTCATCAAGTTTCCATAAACACCTTTTCCAGCTTTTTACAGTGTGTTTATAGCAGATCAGTTGGCTACACTGTTTAAAAAAGGTTATAGTCTCAATGCCACTAATTTACTTCTGCAAATGGCAGAATAAGCAAAGGTTAATGCAAATACACATCACCTATTTGTAATTGAGAATAAATAGGATGGTCACAATTTGAGAGGCAACTTAAGAAGGCCAAGACACAGGAAGAAGAAATAGATATATTCTACTTCAGCTTCAGAATTTATTTAATGTCATGAAGCAACTAGATATAGTATTTAGTTTTTCAGAGATCACCAAAAATAAACTGCCGTCTATAAAGTATGAAGTTGGTGATACACTATGTGATATGTCTTAGACATAGCAACAGTCAGATGGTTTTATGACAGAGTAGCATCCAAATTGCAGCATGTGAGTTACATCTGTGCCATTTACAAACCAATGGCTCCACGTTTCAACTGGATAAACCATTATTTATGTTACTTCCTACAGGTTTTCACACATTGTTGCTCTTGCAGAATGGATATTGCTTCTAAATGCCAGGAGGGCATTTAATAAATGGATGGCTGATCTCAGTACATTGCAGCCCAAAGTACATTGGTAAGCCTTCTGCTGAAATATCTAAAATGACAATATTGATTGCATTGTAACAGTACAAGCTGATTTACAAAAAGAACTTCCTCAATTTACAGGTGAAAAATAATAAAAAAAATTATGTAACAAGAATTAGAACAAATTAAACATTTCTAATTCAGTGTATATGAAATGCATATATATGAATACTAGTAGATAGTAGATACTATATATATATGGCCAAAGAGGTCCAAGAGGATGATGCATGATTAAAAAATAGTTCTGGAAGGTAAGAATGCCATTTAATTATTATTATAAAATAAATATAACATGTAATCAGGTTTATTACCATCTGGTTATTTAATGGAGGTAGGACAAAAAATGCAACTCACATTAAAAATCTTTCTTCTGCTTACAAAAGGAATATGAAAAAAACTATACAAATGGCATCATATTGAATTCGCTCAAAATCAGAAGGGGGAATGCACTTTACAGGACAGTGTGACGGCAATTGGTCCCAGTGTGGTGAGGCAGTAAACACAAGCATTTGTTCTGAGCTTTACTTGTTTTGAGTCCACATGTACTCCTGCAAAAAGATTTAAACCCACATCCTTTGGGCCTATGCATATGCAGTATCACACCAAATCAACAATTAAGGTTTAATTAGACATATGCTTATATGTGTTGTATGATAAGGCTGCATTATTAAATGAATGATCCCTGAAGAAGAAGCAGTAAGACATGAAACTAGCTGCTCAGAATGAGGCAGTTTTCTCTTTTTTCTTTTCCAAAGCCTGCATGAGTCAGTATAAGGCACTTTTCTTATTTGTATTTTTCAACAATGAGAAGTGCTGACCGTCTATATCTCTAACTCAGAATCAGATGCACATTCAGTAAAAGACCAATTCTCTAAGATTTACTTTCTGCAAGCATTAAAGTAAAACCACCAACTTTTAAAAAATATTGCTGTTTTATCAGCAAATCCTTGAGTGTACAGATTGAGCCACCAAGGATATATGAATATTAAGGATGTTGACTTTTGGTTAAGATGAAATTTCATTTCAAATCAATGTCAAAATACAGTGCAGAAGAAACCATAGTCAAGCAGCATTTAATTCCTTTTCTTGTTTGGGGAGAGTTCAATTGAGGTTTTCAGATGAACCAAGAATCCTCAATCTGTTCAACTGTCTTGAATAATAAGTACTTTTCCCCCCACCCCCCTCCTTTTTTTTCCCTTCCTCCTTCCCCCCCTTCCCCCCAAATCTGGGATAACAGCTTTATGGTATACAAGCCCCACATGTTAAGAAGAAGCAGTGTCCAAATCCTGCTTCAGCACATGACATCCCTTAGCAGGTGACAAAGCAACATTAATAAGCTTGGTCTCATCCTAGTCAAAGCAGATATCATTTGGAAGACATAAAATACAGGAAGAGGGATGGAATTATATGTCTAGTTTTCAGTGATTTATTTATGAAATTCCTAGGGGACATAACTATACAAAGGTCTCAAAGCCATCGTCTGTGGTAAATAGTATGTCATAATGTATTTAACAAATGATAATTCAAATCACAGAATACTATAAGGAGAAAGGTTTGAAAATTTTTCTAGATGGGAAGTTACTGAACACTTGGTTTCAACAGTTTTATTATAGCTTAGGGGTACACTCACTGCTGACTGTACAAATAAATAATTCCCCCCCTCTGTAGTAGAGGAGATTTTTGCTCACAGTAAGGTTGTTCAAATACTATAAAATTTACAGGTCAAGATGTAGAAGTTTCTATGAAAATGTCCCTGTGGATTGTCAGACACTAATGAAGGAACAGTTTCATATATGGCGGTAAGCTTTTCAGAGGTTATTCAGAACCAATAACTATAACAATAAAATATGAGCAACAGAAAATTGATTCAGCATCAGAGAAAACCTCAGGTGGTATATCATCCCAGCTCTCAGAGTTAATCACTGAAAAAATAAAGGGAAATACTGTACAGAATCCTGTACTCAATTCTCTAGTGGAAAGTGTCTTTAACAAAGTGGCCCATAGAACAGTGATGCTATGCTTCTTATTAAAAGGTCATTCTCTCATCTGGTACTGCTGCTAGAATCAGCATTTAAAAGAATCAGCCAGAATTTTCAAGCTCCCTATTCCATAGCATTACCCCCCTTTATATGGCCACAAGCAATTATTTTCTCCCCTTGGTGCTCATATATGTGGGGTACTATATGGGAAGTGGATTATCCAACTTCATGGGCACCTCTCATAGAACATTTTTCTTGTACTGCTGCCTGTTGCATTTCCCAGTTTACCTACATGACCTTTCACTGTCCATGCTATGATTTATAGGATATTTCCTTATATTATATATGTTTTTAGTGCTGTCTGCTTTTACTAAAAGAAAGGTTTCCACTGGGTTTCCATTTTTACAAAATTCTGAATACTGTTAATAAACTGGGGAAAATTTATAAGAATTTAGTTGAGTTCTGACACATCCTACTGCACTAGCTAATGTTTTAGTCTGGAATCTGTCATGTTATGCCTGTTTTCAGTCCAAATGCTCAGAAAGAAATGATGTATGTGAAGAAACCCCAAGCTCTGAATTTCTGTCCTGAATCTGCCTTTGCTTGTTGCAAAAGCCCTGTGACAAAGTCCATTATCAGGTTCTTGCTCTTAAATAGTTTGTCTCTGACTTTATTTTTCTTGTTGCTCCTTTCTCTTTTCTATTATTGTCACCAGCTCTTTCTGTAAAAAAAGCCTCAAACCAACCAGTGAACAAACACAAAAGCCATACAGTCTCATTAAGCCTGGATACAAAGTTCATCATTTGCAATGATGAGGACTGTGCAGAAATGTCATTCTTTATGTGCAAGCAAGACACTTCAAAATCCCAGCCTGCCTGGCTCCCAGGAGATCATCCTATAACTTGTCATACTCACATTAATTAATTCAGGGCTTATTTGTTTTGTCCTAGATTTTTTTTCCCCCTCTTTTTAAAGGGAAGGCTACTGGATGGTAACAATGAAAAGGGTAAAAGTCACATATACAGTATCTTTAGAAAGGTCAAGTCATTAAGAATTTGCTTATATCCTTCTTTGTGTCTGCATTTTGGTACTGATATGGAAGTCCCAAAGCTGAGCAGGAGAGTCAGCTCTCCCGCTCCGGGAGGGCACTGCATCAGCCTCCGTTCATCTGCTCTGTGTCACCTGGCTCCACTCAAGGTTCTCACCGAAATTACCTCTAGTCTTAAACATCACAGCCCTTCCACTCTATGTAACCAATTCAAAGTGCCAGAAGCCACTGGTATCCCCTTTAAAAAATTCCATCCCAGAAATCCTTGACTACCATGACAGAGTGAAGAAAAATGTAGATTTAACAATATATTATCAAAAACTTCACAATGATTACAGTGAGGTAGTGGTTATATACTTGCCACCAATTCTCCAGACACAGTGACTATCTGCTTTACGACTCTTCCTTATTATTTTTATTGATTTAAGAGTATAGTATTTGAGAACATCTATATTCCTGCTACACACAAATGATTGTCAAGTAAAGATAACCATAATCAAAAAAAGACTAATTTATTCTCATTTGCCCCTTGAACAATACCTGCTCAATGAGGAGAAAAATCAGGGAGAAGAGAGGATGAAATAAAACTCTTCTAGAAGAAAACACTTACACCAACAAGAAAATAACCTATTGAGTTAGCTTTTACTGTTCAGTTCCATTAAAAATGGCCCTGTCCACAGACTTCTATTTTCTCCTGGGTCTCCAGAAAGATAATTCCAGCTGATGACTTGTGGAGCTTCCAATTTCCACCTTTTATTCTTTATCAGGCAGTCAAGAGAAATGTCCTTAACAGCTTAAAGCTTTAGTTCCTTTACTAGCATTATTACTTGTCTTCAAATATGTTTTCTATCACCCATCCAATGTAATTTCCCAGTGTTGATGCAATACAATAGCAAAGACCATGGTTTACCAGTACAGTTCAAATTCTTTGTATTAAAAATATTTGCTACAAAAATAACTATCTCAAAAAAAGAAAAAAAAAAAAGGAAAAGGTGTCATAGTCAGCAAATAATTTGCAAGGACCTTTATTCTACAAAATAGTGGAAAATGTTTCATTTTCTTGTCATTTTTTAAAGATAAAATTCAGGAGAAAGAGCCATGTGAATCAGAATTCTGTATTTTATTTTTACTATCATTTGTCCTAAAGTCACTGGATGAATCTTGATTTACTCCATATTTTAATTTTTTTTTTTTTTTTAATATGATGGTGTAATTTAGTAGATTTCAATAGCATCATGATAGTGACCTTGGGGCACTTACAATAACTTAGCCAAGCTAGCGTAATGTTGCTTTGGTACCCTCCTAAAGCCCAACCCCTGCTGTTTTTCCTTTCACAATACCCTTTATTGGTTCTACCTTTGATTTCTGCTGCTCTGAAAACAGTGTCAGACATGAATGCTTTCCAGGCTAATCACGCAGCCTCCAAGATCTCTATTTTGCTTTTGTAAAAAGAAATGTGAGTGTTCCTGGATCTTAAAGACATCTTAGGACAGTCCTGAGCGTGCTGACTTTCAGATCATTAAGCACAGTACCAAGCTAGCAGTGTCTCCAGGCTGTGAACTACGAACCAGAGGTGATGGAGACACCAGCTAGAGCGCAGCTGCTCTGTAGAAGGTTACAGAACCTTTGAAAAATAAGGATTCCTGGGGTTCTGGAATGAGTTGTGGGTAATGGCAACAGTCTTTGATACAACAACACCTCCCAGGATATTAATCTCAGTGATATTTAAAACAGTTGCACTTCTAGCATACTTGGATTGATCATCTTTGCAGTTTGGCATCAAATAACAATGTCATCTTCTTTACCACTTACAGCTGACCTGTGTCTCAGCATTAGCACTTGGCTCACCCTGAAAACAGCATCCCCAGCAGATCTCACCCACCCCTTGTGCCAGTGCAAGGGACAGGCCTTTCTACCATATATAGTTAATGCATTGTTCCAGCAGCGTGAAGCAGCCTGACAGTCATTTCCAGATAAAAGGATAAAGCACGGTCTTAAATACTCAGGGTCAAAACTGGACATGAACACAGATGCACGCACAGAAAATGCTTTTATCAGCACAAGTGATTTGCTTTTATTTCCCACAGGGTAATGAACTGTACTGGTAGAAGGCACTGTAGTGTTGGTCTAAAGGTATCTGTGCTCAGAGTAATACTCTGGGAGAAAAAAAGCTTATATCCCTCTCAACAGAGTTACAGCAATTAAAATACTGCAGCCAAGTGGAAGCCTAAAAAACCATAAGCAATATACATGCACAAAAGCTGATGATGTTTTGCTTCTGTGGACCTCAGGCCAGCTGGGAGTACACACAGGAGGATGACTGGTGCCAACACCCTGGAACAGAGTCACGTCTCTCCTGGCCACCTCCCAACCTAATCACACATACACATTTCAGCATTATCAGCACAGCTGCTTCTGCACCACACAGCAAACCAGCCTAGGGGTTAATTGGTTGCAAAATTAACCCAGAAGGTAAAGATAAAGATAAAGTTGGGGGGTCTTTTGTCTCAACTCACAGAGCTGTCACATGCAACCAGTGCTGCTGGACTGGAGGATGCTCCCTTTGAGCGCATTATTCAGTTGGGTTAGCAAAGGTTTTGCACCCCGATGTCACTGCCTTGTCCCCCATGACCATTTTGAGGCATTATACAGTTGCATTTCTCATCTCTCCAGCCAGACATGGACTTTCTTCTATTTCCACACCAAGTGCACCACACCCGACAAAACAGATATTTCATGTTCATTACCACATCTCATTTTACTGCTCTCTATGTGCTTTGGACAGAAATTGTAAAACACTTTATACACATATATGCCTTAGTTTACTAGTTAAAACTTCAGGTAGCTGGATGTATACTAGAATGCTCTTAAAACACCACCAAAACCCAGGTATCATTTCAGATATCTATCCTTCACTTGCAGTCTAACCACAGTTTCTCTTATCAAAATAATTTCTGCTACAGGAACACAAGACACCAGTAATATCCTTGATTTCTCCTCCTTTTTTCTTATGTACTAAATAGGTAAAAAAATGGGCTTTATTATCTTGTTGGGGTGCTTTCATCATTTTCAGCACACTTCTCCCTTGGAGCAGGGTTTGGCTGAAAAGCTCTCTTTTTGCAGACTGCAGACATCATCTGCAGATTGTGAACTATGGGAACATGGATATCTAGCATCAGAATTGACCTGGGTGGGATTTAGAAACCATTCAAACAGTGACAAGCTGCAACGAAAAAAACCATAAGGCTTCTAGAGCAAGTGATAAGGAAATGCAGAAAAGCAGGCTGCTCTTAGCTACACTGGGAGTTCTTTCAGAGTCCCTGTTAAGAACAGCCATTGAATCTGAATGTGAGTCTCGGTCACCATATTCATCAAGCTAATGTTGTATCCTCCTGCTCTGAACAACAGCTCAAATATTTACTAACAATTCAATCAGAATCCTTTTGGAATTCCTTTGTACATCATGCTACTGTTCTAGTTCTGATATAACTTACTTGATTAGGAATTGAACCAATAAACCTCTGAAATTCAGTGAAATATGAGACAACACTTCATAAATAGGGGCAAAATTCCATTTGAACAGTGCTCCCTACCTGCTGTGAGGAAGCCTCTAAATTCTAATGTTAAATTCTGGAAACAAAGAGTAAAAAGTGACAGGATTATCTGTTCTGCCTCCCTTCAGCAGACAGCAAAATCATGTCTATATAATCTGAGTGGTCATGGTTATGTGGCCAGCTCATACTTAGGACTAAGCCATAATTTTTATCTGTAAGTTAAAATATTAAAGTATTAAATAAACCAAAGGACAGCAGGCCACCCAAGTGTATTAGCTGGCATTAATGGAAAGATAACATAAGCCTCTCTACCCCTTGGGTACCAGAAATTTTGTAGCTTGAAGTGCAGTTTTCTCATACGTTCTCATTAACTTCAGCGAGAATTGTGGGGTCTTAAAACTTCCTAATTTAGAGACTTGAGTTAGAAGCTTTCTCAAGCTGTAGTGCTGAAAATATCACCTCATACACGAAAAGCACAGGCAAAATGTTACAATCTCCCTTTCCTCCCAGCAAGCCTTGTACTGAGGTCTTTGGCTTTAGCTGGCTCCAGAGCAACTTCTGGAGGGGCGCTTGGAGCATCCTGCCAAGGCAGTGCCACATAGCCACAACGGTAGTGTTATCAGTAATGAGATAACTTTGGACCATACTGCCCTTAAATGAAAAAAAATACTGCCCCTACTGTTGGCAGGAGAGGACCTGAACAGTCACAATTTTAATTGTGCTCCCTGTGTTGCTATTTAAAGACATAAAGAGACAAATTTCCAATCTGTCTTTGCTGACCCCAAGACCCTTCCTGTTTCAGGTTCATTTTGGTGCTTCTGCCTTAGGTCAGATGAATACAGACGTCTCTACCTCTCTGTGACCTAACTGCTCACACAATTTAATTTGTGGATTTGTATTAGCAGAATAAGAGGTCAACCCCTGAAAACCCAGTCTTAATGTGTCCTGTTGACAGCTTTTCAGATATTACCTCTCTGCTACCCATAAGACAGTGCCTGTATTCTCTCCTCATAACAGTAACAAACCTCCCTTCATTCTCCAACCTGTCATCTTTTTGCCTTGTGAATTTCCAATAACATCCTGAAAAAAAAGAGCAGAGGCTGAATGAAAGAGCTGAGAAAATACTGCAGTCGATGCTCCTGCATAATCCTCTAAACCATGGCATATATTAGTATAAATCTATAATGAGAGCAAATCCCTGGAACAAAACGGCACAGGTTTTCACTTGTCTATTTGTTTGGGTTTCTCTTTGTTGCTCCATGTATGTTAATATAAAAGACTCTAAGCAGAGGTACACGTCCAATGCATTACTCTCAGCTAATGCATGCCTATGAGGCATTCCAGCTGCTCCTTCAACCTGAGCTGTTTTGTAATGCCTGTGAACCTTGTTCGAGCTGCATGATATAGTATCTGGAAGAGCAATTTAATGCAATCTCTCATCTATTTCACTGATTGCAACCATTTAGTGCAATCTTAAAGAAAGATGATTAGAACTCTCTGGTTCTTAATGCTTAATTTATTTACATTCATGTCAGCTAGAGAGCCATTTCATTCATCTCCTAAATGATAGCATAAAATCATTGAAAAATGATGTGCAATAAACATTATTATTATAGTGCTGTCTTCACTAGCAGATAACAACTGCTGTCATTCGTAACACTGATTGACCTATATGGCACTGGTCTTTAAATTCTAGCCATAATAAAACACATTACATGCATAACCATTCTCTATTGATGCCTGGCACAATAACAGGTTTTTAGTTAAAATACAATTCAAGCACGACTGGCATTTCTGTGCAAGTAGGTTGAAACACAGCCACGCTGTGAAAGAAAAAAAAAAGACGGGACATATAAATGTCATATTAGCTGAAAAGAAAGGGTGAATTTTTGGAACCAGGACTGCATCCTAATTGGCACTTCTGGTGTTGTTGCCTGGTGCAGAGGCATTCACATTAGGCTGAACAAATGCCACATTTGCATTTCCGGTAAGTGATAACATTTTTCACATTTCTCATGCAACTCTCAGTTAAAAAAGCATACCTGAAAAGTTGTCTAAATTAGTCTGCCAGGAGAAATTACTATCTCATTCTCATTGGCAGAATTGTGATTTTTTTGCAATAATAGCCTTGATTCAAAGTAAAGAACCCTGCCAACAACATTCGGGGGTTTAAAATTAGAGCAATATCAAAAGTTGAAGTGCCTACAAAATATAGGTTCTAACAAAGCAGAAAACAGCCTGTGCCCTCAAACACTAAGTATTTAACTAAGTTTCCAGTAAATGAAGATATTCATGACTATACATTTTATTTTTTAATAACATAATACAGCTATTTTGTAATTGCAGTGCTATCAAGTGCTATTTCTTTCATTTGGTAAAAATCAATATTTTTTAATATTATTACTTCTTTCAAATGTACAGTGCCATTAGCAAAAAAGGTGTCCATTTTCCTTGGTGAAATCAAGGTACTAAATAACTGAAAGTTGCTCTTCATTTCAGCTGTGCAGTATGGCTTCTAAGTTTCCAGTACAAATATTGGAAGTAAAAATAAGCTATTTGTATATAATGCATAAATATGTGTAATAAATAAATAAATAAATGGAAAATACATAAATTAATTACAGTTTTTAAATTATACTCCCTCCCAGATGTAACACTGATTAGACCCATCAGGTTCCTCTAACAAAGAACCTGGCAACAAAAAGTATCTCCCCTTCAGGAAAAGACTGTGTAAAATGGGAACTTTCCACTTATACCAACTAAAATTTGCTTCTCTCATTTACAACACTGAAAGACACAGACATACAGATGGAGACATACAATGGATGGGGGGAGGGACAGATGGATGGACAGACTGTTTTTTCTACATTACACTATCTTGCCATCTGAATTCTAGCTAAATTCCAGCCCATCACACACCTAAATAAACTCTGGTTGGTTGGTGAGGTTGCCCAGGTGTCACTGCAATTAACTGGTAAAACTGAGCCTAACTCTGACTATAGGCTGCACTTCCACAGATGAAAAGCAAAGGAGCAACCTATTTCATTTGATGGAGGCTGAAAATACTGCACAAAAAAATAGTCAAGTATAATTAAAAAAAAAACAATAAAACAACCAAAACCACAACCTACTTTACGTTCTTTACCAGAGAGCAAGCTAATACTAGAATAATATGGATACTTGAAAATTCACAAAGAACTAACTAAATGAGCATTAGAAAGTAGTTCCCACCATTATTTTTCACTATTCCTATATTTATTTATTTTATCTTTATATACTTACACACATACACACACACTGTTGTGGCAGAAGGGGGTAAGGGAAGATTTCTGAGAGAAAGCTGATGAGATTGCTAATTGAGATGGCGATGACATGAGCCCAGCCATACGGATCCCTCAGCACCAGTCCCAGCTCTGTGGAGTGATGGCTTTCTGGCATAAAGGCTCAGTGAGTGCCTGAATGTTCATTGCATAGGCAATGTAAGATCATTCCTGATCACTCTCTGCTCTTCAGTAACCAGAATCCCATACTCCTTGTACAATGCCATCATTTCTGTGACGTAACACTTGAGCAATCAGGATCGGTAAATGGCTTTAGCTTCTTATACAACCATAAAAAAAAAAAAAAAAAGCTTAAAACCACAAACAACCTACTCCAGACAATGTAGTTTCAATCCACACTCAGAGGTGTATAAATGGTATTGACTCTTCCCTTATAAATTTGATAGTGTCAAATTTGATGGGTTCCTCTAAAATCTCTGGGTCTGCTGTCTTCTAGGAAGCCCTTCTTGGGACCACTGGGATGGGTGGTTCAGAGCCAAGGTGGTTCAGGACTTGGTGCGCCCACTTCTCTTTGCAAAGCACTGAAGCAAACCTTATCTGGTATCAAAAGGGGCTCTGGCACCTCTCAGTATTCATGCCTGACTTATATTGCATCAGCTGAAAAAGAACAAAACAAGAAACATTTCTCTGATGTCCTCTCAGCATACTTAACTAATATACAGTACCCTGAGTGTCTGAGGCACCAGCTCTGGTGGTATCATTGGGTTTTAGTTCTCCAGGTTATCTTTGGGTTTTAAGTCTTTCAGGATTCTTCAAAATGCAGCAAAGCTTACTCAAAATAGCCAGGCCTTCAATGACCCTCTTTGTTGAGTTGACCCACCCTGTCACTGTAGAAGGACAACTTGTTTTCTGTTGAAAGTAAAAGTTCATCTATTTCAAGTGAATTTAGAACAACTTTCATTGCCTTGGCATTATGCTTAGAGTGGGTTCCCCACTTTCTTCCATTTTGCCAGCAGAAAGGACAGAGAAAAACATCTAATTCAGCTGTGCTGTGTCTTCAGCATGGTGTACACATCATCATCAAGAACAGCTTTAAACAGGTGATTAACAGTCCTAAACTGGAGAAATTAAATTAAAAAATCAATTTTCCTGGTTTCAAATAACCATTGCCGCCTTCATCCGACTAGACTAAAACAGCCTAACAGCTCCAGTTGTGCTTGTTCCTACTTCATCATGCTTGCTCAGTGCAAGAGTGGATTCAAAAGCACTGGGACCAGCAGTGTGCAGATCAGCAGGTGTTGGGGAAGATGAAACAAGAAAGCCTTATAAATATGACTGCCTGGCAAAAGATTTAGAAAATACAGAGATTGAGATGGTAACAAATGTTGAGATACCAAACCTTAGTTACTGAACAAGTAGAAAACAATAATACAGCCAGGATGAAGACAATCCCCCCTTCTTGTTGAACAATGCCCCTACCTACAGATAGGTCCAAAGGTCAAATGGACTGTTCCATCTCTGCCCCCAAAATGTATGGTTCATCCCACACCTGTAACCCTCCCCTGAAACATCAGGTGTCTGTGACCCCATTGGCCTAAGTCTTATTCCAGCCCACCTTGAAGCCCCCTGATAAGGGCTTCCTGAGGAGCCAGACGCCCTCTTGGAACTTCCACCCTCTCCTGGAACATCCTCTTATCTCCCTCTACCCCTTGCCTCTCCCTTCCCCCACTCCCTACGGCCTGCCACGTGTCGTGTCTGGTGACCCCAAGTGAGGCCTTTCAGCCTCTATAATAAACCTGATATTCTAAGAGCAGCCTTAGCCTTCAGAGATCTCACATCTCCATCCATCCAAACCGTCCTGGAGTCCAGCTTCCCCTCATGCAGGACTGTATTAATGCTTTGTGATTACTACTATCATGACTACTAACTACCCTGATTGCTACAATTCTGAATCGGGCTTTCTGCTAAAAGCAGGTTTTGGTGTAAGGTAAATAAATGCAAATTATGTATCAGAAGCGAGGGAGCAGTGGAGGGAACCATCAGTCAAACAAGTTGCTTTGAACTGGCAAAGTCCAAACCAGGAATGTACAAGTGTGCCAGCCAAGCCTGGAGCGCCCCTGCCTCCAGTCTCCTACAAGTGGCATTCATTCATTCATTCATTCACTCATTCAGTCATTCATTCAGTCATCCCTTTAGTTACTATCCCACCCTTCCTGACTACTTAGGCAATGGACACATGAATATATTGACTTTTGCAAGCTATCTTGATTTTAACAAGCTGTAAATAACAACACAACTCTTAAAAGCATCACTGGCTTACCTGAAAAGCAGCAAAAACACAGTGGATGACTTGGGGCAAATCATGTCACACTTCCAATCACTTGCACAGTGAAATTTGCTGCAGGTTTATGACTTCAATGTCAGCTCCTTGCTCAGGGGTGCCTGGTCTCACGAAGTCTGAGCTAGTCACATAGCAAGATTTAATGCCAATAACTCTACCTCCCAAATCCTTGTTATATGTGTGCTGTGGATAGCAAAGGATGGAGCAGAGAAAATGCAGCAACTACTCTCTTAAGCTCCTTTTGAAGCTTCTGGTATTTCATGGCTATCCGAGTGCCAATTAGGACTCTGATTTAAAGTTTCAGCAGTCCCCAAGGACAATAGCAGCCACAGCAGAAAGCAAATTCTTGAGCTTTCCTTTGCCTTACACTGATCAAGGGAACACTGATGCCAATACATTTTCTCATTTCTCTGTAACTATTATTCTCAACCAAAAAATAACTTCTAGAGAGAATCAGGTAGAATGGTGAATTGGGTCTCATGTGTTTTATTCTTAGGAAACAAACAAAATTATTATATTGTGCTAACCTGAACAAGGCTGCAAGAGCCAACCTAAACAGATAATTCCTTTTATTCTGCATAATAATTCCTCTTATGCTATACACATAAGCAGAGCAGCCCCTCTTCTTACCAAATTGACCCTTCTTTTCTCCATGCTTTATAAATTATTGAGAAGAGTAGTAGGCAAATTATGGACCTGGTTCTGTTTTATACAAAGAGTTGTGACCTTTTTCTGCTCTCCAATAACCAAAAAGTGTCTTGCTTTTAAAAGTTCAAACTTGTCACGTTGTTAATCCTGGAAGATGACAAGTGTACACCATATATTTGAAAGATAATGGCTGGAAAATAAGAATGATATTAAGATTCAAATTTATTAACCTTTGCAGGGATGTTGTGTTACACTGGCAGAAGATAGGCTGAATATAAACAATAATATTTCATGTATCTAGTTGAAGCTGTCTTGTTCACCACAGATCCATTTCTTCCCTCTGGCTCAGGGGTAAAGTTGACCCCCTTATGGCAACTGCTGCCTCCTCCACTGCTTCCTTTACCATGCTTTAAGGCATGACACACCTTCAAACTACTACTATCCAAGCAATGGTGCTAAGGATGGAAGACTATAGGGCAGTAGAAATCTTTTGACAAGCTGTCTAGGTGCTTTACAGTTTCCATTCCTGGCTGGCATTCCTTGGAGCATCCTGCAGGTATGGTCCCTCCTCAGGTGGGGGTGCCACGGCTCAGCCCAGAAACATTCCCAGTGCACATTTGCTGGGGCATCAGCCAGCACTGGGCACAATGCCAGGGGATGTGACTGGTGACTGCTTCCCTCAGAACACCTGAAAACAGCTTTTTCAGTGCTCCTTTGGTCCTTTAGTGCAAAATCATCAAGCTCAGCTTCAAGGCAATTGTGTCAGTCTCATTTCTCTATCAAGCAAGGACCTGCTTGAAGCTATTCCCCAGTCAGGCACAGAGTCCAGCTGGAAGTAGCCAAGCCTTTTTTATGCTTGTAGTAAAGCCAAGCCTTTACTAGAGGGTAAAAATGGTCAAATATCTCGTGAAGATATTTGAACAGTTCTGAGATATCTGACATATTTGCTATTCAGTTTGGGCACCCGAATTTGGATTTTATAAGTCTTAATTTTTTTTTCTTTCAGAAAAATCTTTTATTTTAGAGAGAACTATATCTCCTTTCTTTTAAAATCAGCAATCAGGAGTGAAAAGTGAAGAATTAAAAACCTCAGGTGTCTGAGAAAGACAATGAAGGCAGCTACACACGGCAGCTTCTCATTTCCTATTCTGGGTCCATGTTTAAGAGTGGGCTAACTCTGCAGTAAGCAGCACTGTGAAACAAAGGAGCAAATGGCAACAATGAACACATCTTGGAAAGAGAAACAGGACTTACGGAATAGGAGCTGTCCTGAAGAAAAAGTGAAAATTGCATCAATGTTATTCCTCTTTTTATGTCCTGAAAGTGAGACAATCCAGAATAGATAGGTGGGCAATGATAGGGTACTTTATTTCATTGGAAAACAATCTACTTCTCACAGACTTCACAAAAAGGCAATCTCCACTTAAATCCAAAAATATTTTGCATCTAGGCTTGTGCTGCTTACATTATCCTTGGAAAACAGCAAAATGATAACACTCTTTTCATTACCTATAAAGAAGCAGTCAAAGAAATAAAACCCTGGTTAATAGGCATGCCTAAAAAAAAAAAAAAAAAAAAAAGAGAGAGAGAGAAAAGAAGATAAAATAATATGCAGAAGAAACCTGGCTAAATTTAAAAAAGTATATTCAGCTTCTTCTCCAACCTACAGACCAATTGCCTTCTCAGGCCATAAATTGTGAGAATGGGAACAACTAGAAACTGAGAGTGCTTTTACAATTACCACTCACTATTTGTGAAGCAGTTACATTTTCAAAGGCATTGCCATTATATGTCAAACTCTGATTAAAAAGATGAAACATAAGACTTCTATTTATAAGTAGCATTAAACAATCTCTGGCTATTTTTTAATGTACAGAAAAGGTATATTGGAATTTAGAAGTTGTATTGTTAAAGCTGCTGTTATTAGCCAGACAGAAATAATTTAAAAACCTTATTGAAACCATGAATAAAGCACTAAAAGTACATAGAGTTCAGATCCTGTTTCTATTTAAATAAATAATTTTGTTTTTTTGACCCCAATTTCTAGAGATGTAGTTGAATCTGGGAACTCTATAGGCAGAGACTCATCTCGAACAGACCATCTTTATTTTCTGTATGTTGTTCACTTCCAATCTCCACCCCATCATCCTGGTTTCAGGCCTCTAATGGGCCCCAACAATATAACAGAAAGATTAGAGGACAAAGAGTACTTTCTTTGTACCTAACTGAGCTAAACAAGGTGAGAACAGGCAAGCCTAAGCAACACTGTCCCCAGTCCACAGATTTATCAGATCATGGAAGCATAGAATCTTGAATCATAGAGTCATAGAACATGCTGAGTTGGAAGGACCATAAATTCAACCTTCTGATCCTGCACAGAACACCCCAAGAGTCACAACATGTGCCTGAGAGTACTGAGCAATTTCTTCTTGAACTCTGTCAGGCTTGCTGCTGTGACCACTTCCCTGGGGAGCTTCTTCCAGTGCCTTGGGTGAAAAGTTTTTTCCAGATGTCTAACCTAAACCACCTCTGATTCAGCTTCATGGCATTTCCTCTAGAACTGTTAAAAGAGTCAGGGGATGGGTACTTGTCTCTCCTATTCTGCTTTTGGGGTACCAGACAACAAAAATAAACTGCTGTTCTACAGCCAGCACTACACCAGCTGCTAAATATATAATCTTGTTTTCCTTTGGTAGTTCTCAGGGTACTTCCATGTTTTAATTCTTCTCAAATTGCAGTCATGGTAACTTTCTTCCATGGTATTAGTATGCCAGCGTATTTGCAAATCTTTAATAATTTAGGCACCATCTGACCGATCATCTTCTGTGAAGGTCATGAATGATTTTTTCATTTTATGAATATACAAAAGATTTACCCTTGGGCTACTCTTTATTTTCTTGTACTTTCCTCTTTATCCTAAATTCCTACTCTATTTTTCACCCCTGCCCACTTCCCAATGATCACATGAAATGTCCCCTTATAAATATAAGAATTATGCCCATATATCCCAGGGCAGTGCCCTTTCATCTAATAGCAACTTAAAGGAGACTAAGGGCCTGTCTACGAAAAGTAAACTGCACCTAAACATCCTGTGACCTGGTGGTTTATTCCCCCTAAAAAAGGGAGAATAAGAAAAAAATAGCATATTTACATCACTGTATTTTGATGCCTCCAAAGCGCTCCTGTCTTTCATCAGGCAGTGAAAATTAAATGGTTGCTGAGCTAAAACAAGTAGTGGCAGTTACCACACACTTCACATTAATCGATATCACCAAGAACTGCAACTTTTTTACTGCAGTTATTTCTCTTGCTTGTCTTGCTATTTCTCTTCCTCCTTCCTATTCTTTCTCATGATTTCAAGATAAAATTTCTTCTCCCTTCTGTACTAAGACTGCAAAGTCCCATCCAAACCCCTAGCTGAAACATTACCTGTCCACATCAAGGCCACTGTTTCCATATGTGTTGCTGAAATAACTAGCAGGCATTTGGTAACCAAAGCATCTTTCTGCAGTGTGTGTTGCTTAATAAACAGCCCCAAGGAGTAGAAAACTGAGATCCACAATATACTTCTGACACCTCAGCTTGTAACATTCAGTATGGGAACAGGTGAAATTCAGGTCTATTTCCTCCTTGGGACTGCAAATTTGTCACTGAACACCCATCCAGAATGGCTGTAAACTGGAGTAGCTCTGCAGTACAGACAAGGCTGGGCAGAAACTACTTGCTGCTCTCTCCCTGCTCCAGTTTACAAATAGTTGTCAACACAAACAAATAGCTGGCTTCTATTACAAGAACATCCACTGCTTTTCTGAAAGCATCACTGATAGCAAAAGTACTGTGAGTGAATTCCTGCCTTCTATGCATTATGTAAAAATTCAGCATACAGTAAGTATTCCCCTGCAGATAGCTTGTTACAGAAAAATGTAGAGTACAAAAGGAGTCTGTAAGGCCTCCCTTTCTCACCTCTAAGGCCACAGACTTCACTGCAGCTTCTTCACCCAGTCAAAGGAGCAGTCACAGCACATTCCCTGCCATGAAGGACAAGCCTAGTTCTTGCCAGAATGACAGTATCTGTGTGATTCCCAAGGCACAAAGATCTACCTTCCTTCCTTTGTCAGTACCAGGATGGAAGGAGACAGTTCTTGTTTTCAGTGGGTGGGAAACAAAACCTCATTTCTTAGGCCTGTATTAATACTACATATAAAAATGTCCCTTCAGTTGGCAAGACTTCTGGGGTTATTTATCAGCAAGGTTGTGAAAATATTTTTAACTTTTCTGACAAACTTCATTCTAGAATGAGAGCTGCATAGAAGTTATTTTATAACTGTAGTGATTTCCTAGATATTTTTTATTTATATAGTGATATATATGAAATTACTGATATTTCTATGTAGCAACAGACACAGCTCACATATTTCTAACAAATGAGACTGTGTTACTAGGTATAAACTGTGAATTGCCTGGAGGTACTACCACAGGATTATGTGTTTTATCATGCAAGTTGAAAACTAAATTGTTTTGTTCTCTTGTTGACTGCAATACACAAGAAATTCTGCAAACTCCCAATTACAGCTGCCACACTTTTGCACATTCCCTAGACAATTCAAAGAAATAAAGTGGATTTTTGCAATCATTATAATCTGAAGCAACTGGAAGATATGTGGGTGAAACTGGTGTAAAGGTGAAGGAAGAAAAATGCACCAGGATACATATAACAAAAACACATTTTCCTTGAAGTGTACTGCTTACATGCCTTTTGATGGAGAAGGATGCAGCAGCTGAGATGAACGATACAGTGTAAATCTGAAATCAGTTCTGCTTGGTGTGCTGTGTAATGCCAAGGTTTCAAATTTCCGCTAACAGCTCCCGTACATCGGTTTGGACACAAGCTGTTCAAAAGCCACAGAATCACTAGTGCCCCAAATGTCAAAACACAGACAGTCAAAATCACAAATGACAATTGCAAGACTGTCTTAAGAAATTAAAATAAAAGGTTGAGGAGCTCAGCAAAGTAGCCAGGTTATTCAGCCAACAAGCCTTTTCCCAGTCAGAAGAATGTCCAGCCTCTGTGTCTGTGAAAGAGAAGGTATTCCACCACCTTTTTGTAACAGCTACCCAACATCAATATAAAATGAGCCCAGTGTGGAGAATTTAAGGGTCAGGATTTGCAGTTATCATATTTTTTTGCATTCCATTATGAAGGGCAAATTCTTTTTCAGACAGTTGAATATATGAAGGAAACTTTTAAAGACTCTATGAACATATCAGCTCAAAGCATTCTAAAAACACACTCCTGAAGCATGACCTTCAGGAGTCATAAATTCACCTTAAACATCTGAGATGAAGACGCATTCTCAGAAAAGTAGATGGCAGATTTGATTTCAACAGAGTATGGATTCCATTCTGTCAGATTTCCTAAAAAGTTTCAGGTTGATTTTATTTGCAGGTCAGGTTTCTAAGACTGCAAGGTGCATTCAAGTTACATTTTCATTTCTTTTTCCCTGTAGAAGAGCTAAGAAAAAATTACTTAGATTTTTGAAGAAGTGAAATTCTCATTAAAAAAAAAAAAAACGAAACACAAAAAAAACCCCAAACACCCAAAGAGACACAGATCTTCACACAACTTCAACATATGCCTCATTTTAAACACAAAATGAAGCAACACTTGTGTAGTTCAGGGTAGTAATTAAAATCTACTTAGTTAATAAATTTTAGCAGGAAAGAATGCACTGGTATTGTCAACTCTGCTGAAACTTGGGTTGGGTATTGTTTGGGCTTTTGTTTGTTTTTCAATAACGGGTTCTAAAGTAACTTGGTAAAAATAAAAAGCTGAAGTTTAATTTTAAAACATCATTTTGGGATATGGTAAATAACCTTACTCCTGACCTGTATGCACCAAGGTCTGGAGTTTTAAAAAGTCAGCAACACAATCTACTATTTATCTTACCAAGACAGGATTTCACATGGGGATAAACTCTCATCTACCCAGACAGGTAATTTTTTTGCCAGCAACCACTATGAATAAAAGTTGTCCAGTGTTACAAATAGTAAAACCACATATATTACATTTTAAAATTATCAGAAATATTAACCATTGGTATAGAATTTTCAAATTTAGAGAGCACAGATTCTAATATATTTTTGTTAGGAATGTAATTTCTTTTTAGAAACACACAAGTTAAAGTCATTACAACTGACCAAAATGGATGTTTTGTAGCATATTAAGAACAAAAAGAACAAGCTTGGCTTCAGAAAGCTTTGGAAAGTAAAAAAAAAAAAAAAAAAAAAGAAAAAAGAACTTAATTGGTCCATCTAAAACATTACTTGTCTCAACAATTTAAAATGACCCACAGGACTACTTGAGGGTAAACAAGGCCCCCAGAATGTGCTCACATTGGCTGTGAGATGTACTACTAACTTGTAACCATGCTGAATTGCTTCTCTTATCTGTTTCTCAATTTCTGCTTTCCTATCTGTCAATAAATCTGATTAAATTGTGCTTGCTTAGTCAAGGGCAAAGGAAAGAGGAGATGGAACTGGCTAGAACTGAAAAACAAGGAAATGAAAAAGGCAAGAAATTTAGGTTATTTTTTAAACCTTCTGAACACTATGACACTTAACACCATGCAACTGAAAACAAAAAGGGTTTGGGTAAAGCTCAGAACAAATTCTGTAAAACAAAGGAAAAAAATCTGCTTCAGATAAAATATTTTTCTAAGCCTTGTGGTCAGATTACATTGCAATAAGCAGAGACAGGTGTTGATTTTTAAATTACCTGTTAGACTCCAGTCTAAGCAGCTATACAACTAGCTTAAAAACTTGGGAGCTTATGTCACTTTGAAGAGTTAGACATCAGTCCTTCACACTGTTGTGTAAGCCTTTATGTCATGACCGCTGAAAACTCTTCTGAATACACCTTAGACACAGGCATGGAAACAAAATACAGAAAGCAGGGGTTTTTTGTTTGTTTGTTTTAATCCCTTGAACACGAAATCACAGCCTCAGAGGAGAGGTCAAACTCAGTTTTCAAATCCTGCATTCACTCAGGGTGCAGCATTACTGTCAATTGTTTTCATGGCTTGCCTGTAATGGAATTTATGAAGGATATTCTAAGTTTTATATTAAAAAAAGACAAAAAAACCCAAACCAAAACAAAAAAACCAAAGCAAAACCCAAAACATTAATAAAGAAAAACCCATGCCACTTGATCAGGTTCACCACCACACTTTTTAGACGACTACTCCATATGATCTTTTGTCTGTCTCCACTCCTCCCCGTCTGTTCAAATGGAACAGTGCCCACTCGCAAATTGGACAGTCCTTGTTGCAGAGATGGCAGATGCAGAATGAATACTTGAAAACAGGGGAAAAAAGTAGCTTGCAGACTAATGCTGTGTGCCAGAGAGACACAGCTGCATTGCAGAAAGCACATTAAAAGGAAAAGCAACCTACACAAAAGCCTCCAAGAAACAACTGTGGCTAACTTTTAAAACGATGTAGCCAAATTATATCTGCAAAGCAGACAATTGCGTCCTCAGTCATGCGTGTGAGTGCACTGACAGGCCAGCAGGTACTGCCAGCACAAAGTTATTAAGAGTTAAGATGTGCTAGATGCATTAATCAAAGAATAAAAACTTTTTAGCAGGTCAGATAAGAAGGTGCATTATTTTCAGTGTGCGTCCTAGTGCCTGAGGACGTCCTGGCCAAGACTTCTTTATCCCTGCTATCATTCTTCCTGCCTCTGCTCATCTGGTACTTTGGTGGTACGCTGCAAACATGGCTAGATCTGAGAAGCAATATTTCCTACATCTTTTACTGCACCAAAGCCACAGGAAATGTCATTCGCCCATATATTTTCTCCCTCAAGTATTGAGATCATTATTTGATTTAAGTCTATTCCATTTACTTGTCAATAATTGCAAAGTAGTATATTCTATTGTACTATAAAAAATGAGAGAAAATAACAGGGACATGAGGGGAAAATTAAGGCACTGAAAAGTGCACCCAGCAAAACACCAGACACAGTGATGCTCCCCACTAACCCCATCCAAGAGTGTGCACCTGTAAAAAAGTATTTTTTTAGATTTCTTTGAGATGCTGTGAAAATGGACTCAGGGCAACACAAAGAGCAGCCATTCAGATATATAACCAGGGTCAAGTCTTGACAGAAGTTCAGGGAAAGATGTCTAGAAGAAGAGAGGAACTTTTGCTGATGGCTGAGGAAGTGGAAATGACCTATGGAACTGCTTTGCCAGGATGGCAGGTGAACCTGGAGGCAGCATTTGACTGTTTTATGACCACACTGTAACTTCATGTAAGTAGCTTAGACAGATATTGCTTAAATTTTTGTCTAGGTGATAAAATTTTTAGGCTCAATCTATTAACTGCACAGTCCCAACCAATTTCTGTGGCCTACTGGAAAACCCAACAGCTGTCACGGCTTTCCTTCCACTACAGCACCAACTCTATGCTTTTTTGCCTTAAACTGCCCCAAAAACAGCTGGATAGAGAATACAGTCTTAAACAGGCAACAGTTACTAAATGCTAAATTTTTAACGGTATAAGTCATTTAGTATTAATAACTTCACTTCATAATTTACTTTGCATTACAATAGTAGCCAGATATCCTTATGCTGTGATAAGCAACAGTCTTTTCTGCCCTGGAGATTATAGAATTGAAACAGACAAAAGAGAAAAAAAAAATATTGAGAGATTAAGTGAACGTCCAAGGTCACAGAAACCATGTGCCAAAGAGGATGGAGCTGAACCTAAAGATGAGAAGCCACACTGCAGCTGTGATTATTTTAGCATTCCTGAAGCAGACAGCCCTAAGGCAGCACACTGAAAGGAAGGTGTATTATGGATTTAACTTCCATCTCAGGATAAGCCAAATCAACCCTCAGAGCAGGGTCTGACTCATCTGCAATCCAGAAGGTGGTCCGTCATCCGTCACAGCTCCACAGTGAAGGGTGAAAGCAGTAACTGACACCTTTGGTGGCATCATTTAATTTGATCTTTTAAACTGACTCTGTCATCAGTGCTACTGAGACAATAGAAAAGTAGATGAATGTCATAGCCATATTAACCTGGAGTGACGTTAATGTTCATTAACCTAAAAAGGTTTGGGGAACATTAAGAAATAAAAACAGCTCTGTGTCCTGGAAAGTATTTTTTTTTCCTGCCAAAACCTTGTCTCACTTGATTGTTTGCCACCACGATTATCTCTTAAATAATTGTTTCTCTTTTTGTCACTGAATGTCTAAGCATTTTAAATATCCAGTGAAATCAGGATGCCTCTACTTTTCTTGATGACGAAGGAAAGACAGGAACAGGTGGTGCTGTTTATCTGCTTTTTTATTGTTGGAGTATTAGCAGGTTATCAGTATCTCTAAAACCTATAGCAATTTGATTTTGAAATTGGTTTCATTGATGCCCTTTTCACCTCATTTCTCAGGAGATTTGGAGTCCCATTCTCCTTTGATTCTCTTCCTCTGACCCTAGGGAGATTGAAGAGATTCTTGGGTTCAGATGTAATGTTCACTAAAAACTCAAGAAAATCTCCAGCACTTTCTCTGTCATGGCTTTGTTTTTATCAGTCTCCTGGTTTGTTTATCATCTACTCAACAACCTGCATACCTAAATGAGATAGTGATATTTATTATATTTACAGAACCATCCAAGAGCTGATTATTAAATTATGTGCTGCAATCATCTGTTACTGAAATTCAATCACAAATGTAAATAAAAGTTGTAGGCAACAAATTCAACCACATTCTTTCGCACTGTGAGAAATTGTACATTGTTTTTCTCTTTTATTGACTAAATCATTAGTACATAGATATATCCAACTTTGAGCAATGTCCTTTAGAACAGAATAATACTAATGATTTTCTGTGTTGCCTTTCACATTTGATCAGGCAGAACGGAAGATCACATCAGATCATCCAGACTTGAAAAAATTGTCTTAGAACACGAAGATACTAAAATGCATACTGTGTACTCCTTCTGCAAGGGAGAAGGGCTGAGCTCAACCCTGCAGTACTCCAAGTAGCTGTGCCTGCACAAGAAAGCTTAAAATTGATCCATTGTTAGTAAATCAGTCAAAAATCTTGGCTGATAAATCTGGGTTACCTACAGTACAAACAACAATAAAATCATGTCCTTCATTTAAAGCAGTTTCTAATCATGTCCATGGTTTTGGACAGGAATTTCAGCAGTTTTCTTTGCTTGTGAAAGAGGCAATAGCTTGTAGAAAATGAGTCACTGTTCTACATCCACAGGAAATCATTAATTCTGCTGAGCTCCTTATCCTTATATTGAAGCTGTTTGCCTATTTCTTTTTTTCCCCAGAAGCTGATATGCAAAGGAATCTCTGTATTATTGCAGAGAAACATCTCTAGAATGCATCTATTTTATTTCATCTTCATCACTTCACCACTTATTCACATCATCTCTCACTGTATTTCCACTATGGAACCAAATGTTTGACTCAAAAGGGAAATTCTTCTCCACCCAGAGGGTGGTTGGGCACTGGCACTGGCACTGGCACTGGCTTCCCAGGGCAGTGGTCACAGCACCAGCCTGACAGAGCTCAAGAAGGGTTTGGACAATCTCTGAGGCACAGGATGTGATTCTTGGGGTATCCTGTGCAGGGCCAGGAGCTGGGCACAATGAGCTTTGTGGCCTCTTTCTAACTCAGGATATTCTATGATTCTGTGATCTCAAGAAAGCTGCCATTAGCGTCTTCACATGACCATCATCCTGTGAAACCTACCTTCAGATAGACACCTACAAGTTACAGCCAACCTCTACTGATTTTATTTTATATCATATAATTATGAATCAGCTTAGGAAAAAAAAAACAACAACAACAACAAAACAAAAAATACCTATTCTTCTTCAGCCCAGACAGGCATTAATGACAGAAAACATATTGACAATAAGATCATTGCACTGACATATTATTTTTTCTTTTCTTGGTAGTAGATTACATTTAAATCTAAGTCACTCACTCACATAAATAAATTAAGGAATAATGGATTAGGGAAGAATCTGATATTTTGCAAATTAAAATCCCTGCCACTTTATCATCAGGTCAGTCAGGAGGTGAAGCTTTTCAACTCAAATTGCCTCATCTGAGGTGAGTTTCCCTTTCTAATGACACTTTTACCAAAATTCTGCATATATACAGAAAGTTAATTTACTTCTTGAGAGACCAGTCATGTTATCATCTCAATCTAATTAGAGAAAATTATCCTTAAAACAATATTGATTTTGTACTAAAGCTTTCTGTTGTATTACCAGTAGGCAGTGTCTCCCTTATTTAACCTTGGCGACAGATAATGTCAAATTCAACAAAACACTGTTGAAGAGCATAATCAAAGCAATTCTGACTCTTATAAGAGAAAATTAATTAAACTGTTCTAATTGCTCGATCAAATAAATACAACACATTCTCTAATAAAGGGGAAAGTTGCATAATTTTTATTTTCATTCATCATGTTTCAGAGCCATAAGAAAACATTTCTGCTGCACAGACAAGATATATTTTCTTTACTGTGCCTTCAGATTATGGTTTGGCTCTCATGCTCTTTTTCACTGTAAAATGACACGATTGTTCTCAAAGGTAGGTGAAAACTAGTATTTACTCATCTGGTGTTATGTCCAGGTAAGAATCTATTTTCTTTTTTCCTGAAGAGTACTTTTGCCAAACGAAATGAGTTCTTCTGAAAGAGAGAGGTTAAACCATATTACCTTCCAGAAAATAAACCCTTGAGTCAACCGGAGAACATGAAATTTGGAAAATTAAAGTTTGGAACATTTATAAACATAAGCTCAAGTGCCTCTCCTGTAATAGTTTGAGGCAATGAGAGAAATTGCTTCAGTCCAGCAGCAGAAGGGCTGTGGGGCTATTCCCCCTTCCATCTTCAAAAATGCAGCAGACTCTTGTTAGTGGGAAAGTGAAGACTGGCACTAAGCTGAGAGCAGTTATTAACTCCAGATTTCAGCCAAAGCATTGCAGGTGGTCAGCACAGATACTTGTCCACAATCATAAATAAGCCTGGATTTGAAGCAATAGAGGGGGAAAAAACTACTGGCCCACTAGCAGATTCAGTAGCCAATGGTCCAGGCTGTGAATGCACTTTAAAAGATGATGACATTTTTGCCAAATGGTGTGTCATCTTTCACTAGTCCCATGACAAATATGAGGAAGCCACAAAAAAGCCCCCCACAAGTTTCCAAAAGATATTTGGAAAAAGAGATAGCAGTAAAGAGGGAATAATATTTGGCTTGACTCAAACTGCATATTTTAGCATTAGTACAGAAACCAAGACAGAAGCAGTTTTCAGAAATATTGTTTGCAAGATGTCCAATCTTGAGGTTATTTTGAACATTCAAAACATGTCTACACTTTCAACTACATTCATATTAGTAGACCATGATAGTTGCACTTTTGCTGGTAATGGGAAAATTCCAGTTATTTTGGTAATGTTGTTTTCAGTTCATCATGGTTACAATCCATATTTTCTTGCCAAAGACTGTATGAGTGATGGGGAAAGTTGAAAATTTGACATTTACTTTCATTGTGGTTGTTCTTTTCTTGGCAATATTGGAACTTGCTGTAATAAAAGTAGCTAATGTGCATTAAATGTTTTTGTTCAGTAGAGTTTAGTGGACTCCTGACTCCTCGGAGAGGATCTGGAAAGCTACACCTGGGCTGAACAAGTATATATTACCTCTCCCTGATGATACTGGAATCAATGCTCAGGACTAAGACAGAGAAAAGCACTGCCAGCTCAGTGGTGCTGCACCTGGGGACAGGGACAAGATTATAATTTTCAAAGACCCTTCAGTAAACCAGTGGCTGATTATTGTTGGTACTCATCCTCAGTGGTATCATTTCCTCCTCCATACACATGTTAGGACTTGGCTGAGACAAGACAATTTTGAACACAATTTATCCTCTGAAGTTTGTTTCCTCATCCATTAAAAAAATTAAAAATCCAGAGGCACATTCCTCTTAATGAGATTCTTGTCTGGAAACAGCAGCAGATTTTGGCCCTGTTATTTAATTAGGATGGTTCATCATTGATTAATATTTAAAGTAAAAAATCCTGTAAAGTCTAAACATACTGATTCATGTTATTAACTTCATATTAAGCAGCAAATGGAAAGAAGTAGAAGATCCTCTGAAGGCAGACCTGTTGCCTGGACCTCCATTTGTGTGTTTACCATCAATAGCACTTATGCCCTGAACGCCTGGCTGAGCCACCACTCTTGCAATACTAAGTAACAACTAAAATTTAAAAAGCAAGCCCTTAAATGCTAAATCTACCGTAGGCAGTAACTTTTCCCATGCCCAGTATATTTTGCAGAGTTTACATAACTTGTTGTCAGCCATTGATTATGAGCCTAATTAATTCCTATGAGTCTTTGCTAAATGGCAGCTGAGTCATCACAAAAAAACCCAAAATATCAGAAAAACACAATAAAAGGTCTGGATCCTCAGTGAGCTCTGTTTCTGCTTATCCTTTCCAAAGACAACCAGGCAGGCTCAAGCAGGCAATCCTTTCTTGAGGAAAAGATTGTAGGAGGAAAACACCATCTGCAACTTGTTCAGACCAACTGCTGTTCCATGCCCAGAGAGCCCACTGGGACCACTGACCACTGCAGCCTCTAAGTCAAATTATCTCACTCTTCCACTTTCCACTGTGCAGGCTGGGTGAGCAGGGATCTCTGCAGCACAGATCAGGCTGTGACAGGGCCAATGGCTGCTCCTGCCTGTTCCTTATTCTGGTGAAGATAAAGGCATTTAGCTCTGGGCTGGGCCCCTATCCCCACAAGAAGATCTGCCAGCTCCCCATGGGAGGAACCACCCATTGGTCCTAAAAATAAAATGCATGTATGTGGGAAATAAACTGGCCACTGAACTTGGATTGGGATATCCATGAAAAGTGGTATGAAGAAACAAATTTCAAAATACCATGAAATACATGAGCTTACAAAAACTTAAAAATATATTTTTAAAGGACCTTCAAAAGACTTTAGTGCAAAAAAGTGAAAAATCACTAGTGTATCACTAAATAACAATGTGTGGAGGATGTAACATAGATTTCTAGATGCTATTTTTATCATAGCATTTTAAGTTAGAATATACTGTTCCACTTAACTAGAATAACAGTCTTGTAGAGCGAATAATCTTCCTTGCTGATGGACAGCAGATAAAACATAACAGGATTACATTAATTCTTTCAAGAGTTCCCCTATCTACTCAGTCCTCACTCCAATTTCTCCACTGGAAATAATTGCAAATGTTCTAGTGCCAATACGGGTACTATAAAATTGTCAAAAGAAAAAAAATTGTATTGAAGTTAATTTTTAAAAAGATATTTTAAAGTTTTGTGAAGTCATTTCTTTAGTACTTCACTTCTTTATTTGTTGCCAAAACTTCTAAAATATTTTGCAACAAAATATGAGAAGAATTCCTCAGATTCTAATATTTAATATTATTTTCATACATTTCTAAGAAGGCTGTTGACTGATTAAGCATGAAAAAATAAGAACTTTTATTTCAGTTTTAGCATCAATCTTTTCCATATCAGTGACTGCTGCTGTTCTTTCTACTTTAAATATACTCCTGGGTGAACTTCTGTACCAGTGGTTACTGGATACTGTTTTCAAAATGACTGAAGTACACTAAATCTCATTGCCTTTCAGTTTTGCCCAACATGGCATGCCCTCTGAGCAGTAAGTGACAGATGTGTCTATTGTCCGCAGTAGGACTTAAAAGGCATCAGTGCTTTTTTGACAGGATTCATTTTCCCACCTAAAATGTTCTGTCAGACAGAAGTTGGCTGAATTGCTATAAAAATGCCTTCTTGGATCATAACCATTAAAAGAGAGCTTTTAGAAAGGCATCTGGAGTGCTTCTGGTATGCTCTCCCACATTCAGTAAAGCTGATGCATCTTGCTTGATGATGAATTTAGGAAGAATCCAAAACCTTGAACTCCTTCTTGTAAAAAAGAGAATTAACCTACTGTCAATTGTACTTTATTTTGGACATACAAGTCCACTCTGCTTTTGGGATTTTTTCATGAAACTATTAAAATTTATTCTGAAATAATGGCTGATTCTAGAAAACTCCCATACCTATTGCTCACATAGCAAAGGCTTTGTCCTTTATCACCAATCAAGAGCAAAAGGAACATGAGAAGTGACTTTTAAGATTTTTTTTCAGCTGGAAAACAATTGGCACCATTGTACAGGCACAACAAAAGGAAGCAGCCAGGTATGGTAGCTCCCCAAAATGTCCCAGGCAGAGAGCTGCAGTGGGGCTGCTCCCATTTCTGATGCTGCCAGCAGAGCAAAGCGTACTTCATCAAAATTCCTGGTGCTCCCTGGTACGAGCAGTAATTTGGCCATTATTGCCAGCTTTATGCTCATATTGAGATCTCCTGTAAGGGTGGAAATCTGCTCAGGAAGTATCTGGCCAGTTTAATGTTCCTTAGCACATAGTAATCAATTCTAAATAGTGATGTTAATGAATTTAGGTTGAAAACATAAATTTGTGCAACCATGTAATTTTACATTGCAAGTAGCCTGTTTCTGTTGCAACCCTCTAATCTTGTGCACTAGCCTCTGTATGTAAAAGAGCCAGATCTCCAAGGAAAACCATCCACCCTGAGCAAAGATTTTAGCAGCTGAGGCACAAAAGAAAATAATGGTACCCAGCAACTGCTTTCTCTATAAATGTCTTCTTTGAAGTTGGATCTGCTAGTAAAGCTCCCTTTTAAGTTTGATGAGGAAATGCTGATTGCACCATGGAGACAGTTTCTACAAGTAACCACAAAGTAGTGAGAAAGTAGACAAAAGTCTGTAATATTCAGGGAACGCCTCCCTCTGCTAATCAGAGAAAGCTGAAAGATCAAATGCTTGCTCAGTGGGCAGCTGTTACTGGGTTTGCTTTTTAGTTCAGTTCAATAAATTGACTTGCTCACTTGTTACTAAAGCAGATTATTGTTAATGGGCTTCTTGGTCAACAGCACCTCTTGATAACATTTTAATTAAAATGAATATGTGTCTCATTTAGTTTTTGGGGTCTAATATGTGACACTTCAGAACACTGATATTGTCATATGTCATTTTCTTCAATTAATTGGTGTGTAATTATTCTCAAATAGCTGGAAAGCAAACAACTTTTTACTTTTGCCACATTTACCACTTTGATACTCAGTCCACTAGTAGCGCCCATTAAAAAAGTAGTTCCTTCCTTCTGAAAGGAGACACCAAATTGAATTTTCCAATCAGATTTCTGTTGCTTAAAATCATTTTTAACTCAGCATCAACACCTTTTCAGCTGGCTCTGCTAGGTAGTCCTGTGTGGCCCTGGCTCAAGAAGGTGAAGGCATTATACCAGGAACCAAAAAACCCATCCCTGTTCCTAGCTTACCTCTGGAGGAGACTCCTGGCACAGGCAGAGGTACTTCTGGCCAAGGTTATGCTGGCAGGTTAGGAATACAATTGCCACACTGTGCAGGATCAACATGAACTTGTGAGAAAGAAAATAAATAAAAATATGGTGCAAAGAAAATGCAGCCAGACTCACTAATATTTTCTATCCTACAAGGTCCAACAAGAGCTCTGCCTAGCTGGAGCTCCTGCCAGGGCCATCTCTGTGAGGCACTTATACACAAACCCAAATATACTTAACTCACCTGCTGCATTTAGGGACAGGAGTGATATACTTCTACATTTAGGAAACTAAAGCTCAGGGACTAGTTCACACACACACACACCAAAAGGCTCATAGAGCAAAAGCAGCAAAAGGACATGGGACTCCCATGTTTCTGGCTACCACATGAACCCCTGCACCAAATTTCCCCAGAATTAATGATAAGTAATCAGAATTACAGGTTTAGATCTTGTACCACGTATCCTTCTGGTAAATATAGATCTAAATAAATCAATGATAGATTTTTCCCCTCTGTTTTCATCTTCAGAAAGGGGATTATTTTTTTCCCTTTTGTACTGGTTCCACTATGCTAAGAAACAATGATTAAAAAACATGGACATCATCCTGCTTCTTTAGCTCTGGCATCCCTATCATTATAAATGTTTTCCTCCACTGTTACCATTACATGAGTTCTATAATGAACTATTTGTTCATCAGGGAGCTAACTTGTAAGCTGTAAAGATCAGAGCTTTATTTCAAAGGGAGGGAAAACATAGCATTTCATCTTATGTGCATTTGTCGTGGTTTAACTCCTGACAGCAACAAAGCACCATACAGTTGCTCACTTGCTCCCCACCCCCTCCATAGGATAGGGAAGAGAATCCATTTAATTAGAGTTTAATAGGTAAAGGAAAAGCTGTGCATGCAGGCAAAGCAAAACAAAATAACTCATTCACCACATCTCATGGACAAGCATGTGTTCTCAGCCATCTTCAGGACAGCAGGGCTCTATCATGCACAAGCATTACTTGAGAACAGTCAACAAATATTGTCATTCCAAATATTGTCTCCTTCTTTCCCCAGCTACGTATGCTGAGCATGACACCATATGGTATAGGATATCTCTTCGGTCAGCTGTCCTAGCTGTGTCCTCTCCAGCCTCTTGTACACCCCCAGCACTCTTGCTGGCAGGCTGGTGTGTGAAGCAGAAAAGGCCTTGACACTGTGTGAGCACTGCTCAGAAGCAATCATAGAATCGTTTTGTTGGAAAAGACTTTTAAAACCATCAGGTCCAACCACACTGGAGGCAATGCACCAAAAACTTTTGGCCATATACCACAGCTGTAACCAGCCACAACCAGTAACTATCTCCCAAAACTTCACTTTCAGATAAGTTTTGTCACCATAAAACAAGCCTTAAAAGTCAGCTGCACTTACCTGTCCAGGTCTCCAATTGCTTTGGAGTAGATATGAATGTAGCTTGATAAGACCACTATTGAACAGTAAAAGCACAAATACAAAATTTGTGTTTTCAGCACAAATACAAAACATCTTCCCACACTTCTACTACTATTAAGAAAAAAATTAACTCTATTCCAGCCAAAACCAGGGCAATATTTAGATGAATTTACAACATTGAGTAGAATCATAGAATAGAAACATAAAATCACTAAGGTTAGAAAATAGTTCTTAGATCATTGAGTCCAATTTTTAATCCAGCAGTACTGTGTTCAACCGTAAACAATTTCTCTAAGTGCCACATACATAATTTTTTTAGCACTTCTAGGGATGGTGTCCTTCCCTGGATGGTGTCCTGCCTGTTCCAATCCCCTTCAGTGAAGAAATATTTCCTAATATCCAAATCTAAACCTCCCCTGAGACAACCTGGGGCCATTTCCTCTTGTCTTGTAATTTTTTATTTGGGAGAAGAGACCAACCCTCACCTGGCTACAGCCTTTCTACAGGTAGTTGTAGAAAGCATCTGAGCATCATTTGTCCCAGGTCCCTCAGCCTCTCCTCATCAGACTTGGGCTCCAGACCTTTCACCAGCTTCCCTGACCTTCTCTAGTCTTGCTCCAGCACCTCAATATCCTTCTTGTAGTAAGGTGCCCAGAAGTGGACACAGGGATCGAGGTGGGGCTTTACCAGTACCAAGTACAGGAAGACAATCACTGCCCTGGTCCTGCTGGCCACACCACTGCTGATCCAGGCCAGGATGCCATTGGCCTTCTCAGCCATCTGGGCACAGCTGCCTCATGTTCAGTTGGTGTTGCCCAGCACTTCATGAAAGACATTACAAGACCTTACTCACAGCTATGGGTGCACCAAAGGGGTACAGTAGGATTTAGAAAATTTAGGTATTTCCAGAAAGAGCTGTGGATTCCATTTTTCTACACATTTTATCCAACGGTCAGAGAAGTTAATCTGTTTCCAGTGCCCAAAACTCTCTTCTGCAGCAACCCTCTATTTATGCAGGTGTTTTTTTGGTTTGTTTTTTTTTTTTTCTGTGGTGGACACCTGTCCATTTGGAAATATTTAAGCCACAAAACAGCTGTTAGACAGTAGCAAGTTTTGGTTACTCAGAACCAAGGCTGGATTCAACCCTACAGTGACTGAGAAAAGAGAGATTTGGTATCATGTTATCAGTTACCTGAGCCTTCTGGTTCAAATTTGTGCAATTTAACAGTGAAGAGTTAAATTTTAAAACCAGATTATTTATTACCACAAATAATCTAGTAACACTTATGAAGTATAAAACTAGAATTAACCTCTGAAAGGATAATCCTATCACCTTCAGCATATTACACATTTAAAATATACCTACCATCCACAGTGAAGCAAAGATACTATATATCATTAAATCTAATGGAACAAAAAAATGATGCTTGTATAGAAATGATATCTCACCAAAGTGTTTGATCTATGTCAAAGAAAGACATGTTATTCAAGACAAAGATAGCAAAACAAGATAAAGAATTTAGTATGAACAACTGTAAAAATCTGCATCCTCACTTTTCACACACACAGTAGAAAACGTTGTCTCATGTACTGCTCTGTCTGCATGCAGTGAACCATGGCAGTGTGTGACAGTCTTCAAAGCCTGAAGAAAGTAATTTAATAGCTTGCTTCTATCAAACCCACTGCTCTAAATTCTGAGTGTCCCAAGAATTTCAGTTTAGACAGACCAATTTCTGATAAGATATACTTTTCAGCCTTCCTTCCTCTACTCCTCCTTATGCCCATTTTCCAGGTGGGAACATGAAGCCCAGGCACCTACCTGCTGAAGATCATATAAAAAGTCTCAAGTAGAGGACTAACCTGACAGACTTTCCTCCAGCTTCAGGTTTGCATCCTTGCTGGGTGACTGCATGACTTTTTATTTTCCTCCTCTAATGTACATGTTATTTTTATGACACATACTTCCTAAGGTATTTGGAAGCGTGGACATCAGCCTGAGACATCAACCATTTGCAAGCTTTATTGAAGTTAGTACACACCTAGGAAAATGAAGGCTATGATCCCTACTACTGAACTAGTACTTCCGTATTATTTAAGATTTTATTTGAACTTTTAGTAGAATATTAATTCTGGTCCTAATATAAAATTTTTTATTATGTACTGATACAGATTTTAAGAATCTTGCAGTTTTAAAGTAGGCTGAATGTCAGGTTTAAATATACTGAAAATGTATTTCTAGAAGATAATAATCAGTCAAATGCAAAACTGAGTTTGAAAGGTAACATGGATCGTGCAATTTTGAAGACTAAATAATGTCTAATTAACTAGGCTGAGATAGTAACTTTTTTTCCCCATCTCAGATTTAATTTAATTGTTAAAAGCCATAATCTAGACATTAACCAACTCTCCACCTGAAATGTGGAGGAGTGCTGGTTGCAGAAGTTTCTAAAACCATACCTAATGTATCAGGATGTGCAGTTGCTTGCAGCTAAGAAATATGTCAAATGCTCCTCTCTGTGTATCACATCCCTGACATTGGCTTTTAAGGAAGGATTCAGCTTGAAAACCCCTTTGAAGGAAAACAGAAACTTTGAAGGTATCATCAGAACAAAATCATGTTACACCCTTCACATCAGCCTGTGCACTTGGCAGATGCCACACACCAAGTTAAATTTTCATTTTCATTTTTCCTTTTCAGGCATTGTGATAATTCCAGGGCATTTCCTCCATCATATTTGTAACCTATTCATTATACCATTTTACTGCATAATGAAGACAAATGCCAACACTTTAGCAACAGATTTGGGTAACGACAAGATGTACAATAACACAGAGTAATGTGACCGGCCTTCTAGTTCTAATTGAATATTTTTCTGATCCTGCTCCCATTAATCTTTTCTCCTGTTTCATTTTTCTAGCCATTTTACATGCTGCCTGCCCCTTTTCCCCTTTCCCCCTCAAACCACTCTCTGAAAGCTTTTTTGAGAAATAGATTCTGCCTCCATTGTGGGTTCAGGGTTTCTCCTTATCAATATACGCGGCTCACTTGCCGATGAACCATCGAGCCTCTGACGGAGGCAGCAGCGTGCGTCCCAGGCATGGTGCTTAATTGGTATGCTGGCCCATGCAAAGCTATCTGATTGCATTCAGTAACTGGCAGGGACAGAAAGCATTTCCAAGGGAAATAATATCTAGCTGTGAATGTGGAATATGTGTGTAAGAACTGAACAGTAAACACCAGCCTTAATTTTAATATCTCACATTATGCAAAACTAAAAAAAGATGAGTGCTCCAATATTCAAGCAGACCCCTGCGGGACAGAAATGTTATCACAAGAATATTATAGAAACCAATGCAAAATATCCAGCTGCTGTGAGAGTTTAAGGGGCATCAAATTATTTTGAATCACCATTTTCCTTCCACAAATGAAAGTATTTACCTATTAACAGCAGCAAAACTATATTATTTTGCTGGGCAGTACGACCGCAAGCAACATTGCCTTTCAGTTTAAGCTCTGATATGTTAGCACTTAATGTCCCAAACAGCCCTTAAAAGCTCCAAGGTAAAAATGTAAAACCATAACCTAGTCCTAAATGGTCATTTAAAAAATGATCATCCCAAAGCTCAAGAGTGCCTTTATCTGTTTATGAGGCATTCCAGTTAAAATAGTTGCTCTTGGAATGCAGGGAGGATGATACCTATTTAATTTTATGGTGTTTTTCTCTCCAACGATAAAATGTGGCTGGGACTGCAGCAAAAGCCAAATCCTGTTTGCTTTGTTCACACAGCTAGTCACACTGACTGCAGTGGGCCTGTGGAAGAGATTTGGCCTCACCTCTTACTGTCTAAATTATCTTTCTTTATAAGCCACTTTCTGTTTATGTCCTACTCTCTAGTGAAACTGTTATTCGTATGCTTCCAAAAGGAATGCGAGACAAATAAGAGCCAAGACATGAAAGCAAAAAAAGAAATATCCATTCAGATCAGTGGGTTCAGATTAAAAACAAAATCTTGACAAAACAGTCTTGCTGACACAATTTTTTGGGAGTTGATCAAGGAAGATTTGCACAGAACTGTTTAGACAATACCTGTATTGTTCATCCCTTAGGACTTACATCACCTTTCCCAGAAATGAGAGGACAGGAAAGAATTTGTGATATTCAGAGAAAATTTGTGTGCAATTTATATATCATGAAGATGTACAGATGTTCTCAAGTTGATGCTACTTCTTTTTTTTTTTCCTAAAGTAGTGTGTGACATAAAGAGAATTTAGTGCTGATGTTGCTGGGCAGTCATTTGGGCCAGGGTGATGAGTGAACAGCCTGGCAGCACACACAGCTCTGTGTTTGAATCCTGCCCTCCAAGCAGCCACTGAGCTCCTGCTGATCCCTTTTCACACCACAGAGCTACATCTCAGCAGTCTGGGTCAGTTCCTGGCTCAGACACATCCAGAAGCACCTCGGCAACATAGTGCTGAGAGACAGGGGCTGCCCTGGTGCTGCTAGAATTTCTTGCTGCTGTCCAGAAGGACTTTTGCCACTTCAGTCATGTGTCCCCACTTCCTCAGACTGGTTCCAGCTCTGCTTGCCAACTTTCTCCAGGGTTGCTCCTGAAAATAAAAAAAAAAAAAATGTATGTTGTCTGATGATGTTCCTACTGGGTGAGGAGGAAGAACTGAAATTTTGTGGCCAACTTTCCAGGCTCCCCTTGAACTCTCTCCTCCTGAGGGATAGGGAGAGGCTTGCTCTGTAAACTTTTTTTTTTTCCTGCAGGTAGCAGAAGAAATCTCAGCAACCTGGGCAGACTAGCTCCTTGTAGAGAGGAGGGGGTCTTTGCATCACTGTTCTCTGCCTCGGGAAGGAGGAACAAATTTCTCTGCAAGAGCCTGGACATCCATCCTGAGAGACTGAAAAGCATGGCATGGTACTGGGTCCTTTCTGCAAGCCTGGAAGAAGCACAGAAAGGCCTTGGGAAACTAGCATACCTACTGAACAGAAAAACTTCTCTGCTTAAAATCAGGAATTTTAATAATGCGAACATACCCCAATGAAAAAAATCCTTGGAAAACAGCACTATTAATTCCGGTGCCTAAATGTAATATTTTAAACACTTGACATTACTTTTTGTTCCAGAAAAGATGTGGGTCATATATTTATTTGAGACCAAGTCCAAATAATCTTCAGTCCTTGCAGATGCTTACCTTCTTGTAAAATAATACCAGGGAAAGTTGAGAACTTTAAAAAATATTTTAGTACCGGAGAAAATAACAACAAATCTCCACAATGGCATAAACCTTCAATTTTCCATATTTAGGCATTCAAGTTCTTTCAATTAATGGACATTAAGGGACAAAGATTTGATAAACTGTTCTGTGCATGTTATGCCCTGTTCTGGGTGTTTGTCCTATCCTGCAGCAACTGGAGATATCAAGTGTAGCTGGCAAGGCCAAAAAGAACAGAGAAAAATGGTCACCCTGCCTCACAGCTGTACTTACTGCAAACTAAGCACAAACATTGTGTTTAGAGCCCTAACATTTGAATAGGTTACAGTGCACCTCCAAATTAAAGTTTTCGCAATTAAAAAAAAAAAAAAAGGTGACAGAATTTCTTCTCCTACTTGTATAACACCTTTCTAAAAGACAAAATTTGAGAGAGATTGGATTCACCTCAGCAAGACATGCTGCACAGTGAATTGTCTGATGCTTCCTTGGTATATTTTGCCAATTTGATCACCAGTAGTAAATTAGGTGAACTTTTGGGTTTCAATGCATGAGACTCCTCATGCGTCAGGATGAGACAATTCTGTGACTTGGATGATTGCTTCTCAAGGCAAAAGGCCAAAGTTTTCTCCTTGAACTTTACATATGAATTGATCAGCTCAATGCCTTTACATAGTTTTAGGTACCTCCCAGCTTTGCTTAGTCACATCAAGGGAATTCAATGGTAAAAAGTCATTTTCTTTCTACTTGCAGAACAGATTAGCATTTGAGAGGGAAAAATCTGTAAAATACTCTATAAAAATATTCAGAAAATCCCAGATATTTTGTCCATAGTTCCTTGCAGAGCTATCAGAGTGTCTAGGTTATTGACCTATAATCCATTAATAGGATTTTTAAGAGTTCTGTTATGGTTACTATTCAGGAGATGAGTGAACAGATGGATAGGATGGTCACACCCTTGCTGTAACCTTTGCCTAACAAAGCTGATTAATTCAGTCGTTCTAGTTGATAAGGCATCAACTGTGGTTTTGTCTACAGATAATTAACTAAGATCCAAGCCAGAGAAGTCAGAGGAGGTGAACAGCAATGTGAACTCTTCAGGCTAAATCCAAGAGATTGAGGTCTAGAAGCAAGGGTGAGGTAAATGATGCTGTAAAGTATATGTCAGTAACCACCACTGTGCCAGCCCAAGCTTTCATGAGCAGTGGCAAGATAGAACCCAGCAGATGAGCAGGTGGTGAGTGATGTCAGGCACCACGGAGCTTGCTGGAGCTTTGACAGGGTACCACACCTGCAGCCCAGCACCTCATTCACTGCTTATTACACTTACCTGCCCAAAACCCCAAAAACTTTAAGCCACCTGAAGATAGTCCACCTGCATTAGGCAGCACTGGAGGTGGCATAGAGCAGCACCCCCGCCCTGCACAGGGACACTTCCAGGGCAGACAGAGAGGCAGAGGGAGCAGTGCTGTAGCTGCAGATGCCCTGCAAACCCACAGCAACATGGTTCTCTCCCTTCCTATTTGCTTTATTTGGCTATTTGGAGCATTTCCACAGGCCTTTGCTGGACCAGAGGCTAGCAGGTCTCTCTCTGCCTTGCCTCATTAGACATGAGCAGTAGGGGTTGCAGCCATCTACCACACTTAAGACATTCAAAAGCACCCAGACATATAATTGACTCCAGCTCCTTTCAACCCCAAAGCAAGCTAGCTACAGTCAACAATGACAAATAAAGAAAGAATTCAGGACTGGTAAATAACCTGAAGTAGAGCAGCTGCAGTGGGAAGGGAAGCAGCCAAGTGAATTAAGCCTCCCATATTCCTTGCTTAGCCTTTCTTTTCTCTCTCTGACCTATAGCTGAATACAGCCTTTTACCACTGCTCCTCATGGCTTGCAGCTGCAGCAGTCTGGGGCTGTCAGGAGCCTTTAACACTTCTCTGGTCAGTAGTAGGGAATTTGGAATAGCGAGGCAGGTACGCCACGGGTGCTGCCCCTTTCACTTGCTCCTCTAAAGGCACATCTGCCTTCCTTGGCATCCTCCCAGCTCACCCCTGAGACCACTCCAGCACACAGCACTGACTTCATGCTTGCAAAGCAGGTGTCCTAATAAAATACTTTAGGAGTCAGCCTCAGCCATCAATTTGCAGCAAGAGGATTGACATAGATGTAGGTTACCTGGTCCATTGCCTCACCTTGCAGTGGGGAGCAAAAAGAGCACGCAGTCCATACGTTGCTGGGAAAGTGGTGGACAAACTGTTTTTCACATCTTCAGTTCAGAACTAACACTTTCAAATGTTGCATGAGCAGCTGTGCAGAAATTTTAATTCTATTTCTGAATGGGAAAAAAATTTAAATTCACTGTGCCAGAGTCCCAGTTGTTTTTCCAAGAGCACAGGCTGAAATACTATCAACACTAAAATAGGAGGTTGCACAAAAGCTTTGGGAGATTTTCACACTTCAACACCAAATTCTGATTTACTAACTGTTGGCCCAGCTGCAGAACAGTACCATAGCTTTTCAAACATCTGCTTTGGTATTTCAGAATTTTACATTGTTCAACTCCCAGAAATATCTGAGTGCTGCTAAGACAATCTAGCTCTAACCCCATCTCATGCTCTTGCCTCATCAGAGGGCACAAATAGGCAGCCCTCTTCTTACAGGCTAATTACCAAATTAAAGGCTCCTCTGGTTTGGTGTCATGTTGAGGCTAGCTCACTGGAACCAATGAATTTTGGTTCAGTTTCTGTCCCAAGATCTATTTAATGTGTTTTACTCTCTTGCTATGTAAGGTAAACTACATATGCAGCCCATAGCAGAGAACAGAAACCAAAGTCAGATTTTCTCTAAGCCATAGTCAAACTGACACATTGCTCCCATAAGAAGCTGTGATTTACCCTCTTTATTACCTTGCTTTTTAGATAATTTTCTTAGAAGCTGTATGACTTTAGTGCCATGCAGGCAGAGAAGAAACTGAGCTCAGGTTTATTTTGTCCTAGATGAGCACTTTGCACACCTAAATAATGTATTATAAGGTGACAGTGGCACTGGTACATGCACAATGCTTTACAGTAAGGTACAGATAGAAATGGAATTCTGTTTTAGCCAAATTTTAAAATTCTATACATCTATAAACAAATTTACACTCAGGATTGTATATATACCAAATTTCAATAGATAGAATTGGAAGGAACATGCACAGTTAAGCATTTTAACCAGTACATAAATATTTATGAATGTTTAATGCATTTTTGTCTAGCACGGGTGTTTTTGCTCTCTTTACTCAAATGAGCAGTGCCACAAGAGCGGCTACTTATGTGAGCACAACAGCATGATTTAGCTCTGTCTGATTTTTAAAACTCATAGTAATCAGGATACAAGCTTCAGAATCAGGGCTGACTTGGATATTTATTAGCACAATTACGTCTGCGACCCCTCCTAGACTGAAGACAATTTTGGTAGTAATTTTCAAATCATTAGCACACTCTTTTAGTAACATCTTATCTCAGCTATTAGACAGGCTGTACTTAAATTGAAGTCATTAGCAAACACTCCATTACTGTATTGTTTTGCAGTATACATTTAGTATATTGGATTATTTTGTAAAGTAAATATCCTTGCAATATGAAACAAATCAACATATATCTATAAAACATAATTATAAGGCTACTTAATTCTGCAATGCACAAAAAGTATTTTCAACTTTTTTATGAAATAGCTTCTAAATAATAGAATTCATGGTACATGATTAATTATAGCAATCATCTATCTGTGCTAAAATATGACAGTTTAATCTTCTAAATCACATCGGGAATGAAACAATTCTGAATCCAAAATATCCCTTTATAGGTTCTAAGTACAGCTCATAAATTACTGTGGCTTTTAAATCTCATCTATATTTCTGCAGCAGGGAGGCGAGACAATATTATGTTCAAGTCTGTAGTCTTCTTTAAGTAAAATTCTTGTTCATTAAAATATTTTAGAGGTGTCTTCATAACAACAGTGCCATATAGCTAACTTCCTCTGGAAGAACAACTTCAAATTCAGTGTTTGATAGGGTAGGTAATTTTTACCTTTGAGGGTTTTTGAGAAAGAATCTCTTGGGTGGCAGCTTTGCTGCATGGCACAGGTGAAATCTCTGAGAAACCCCTGGGAGATAAACCTTAGGTTTTTAGTTCCTTTTTTTAGTAGCATTAAAAGGTTATATAAGAATCAAGAGTCTCTTGCCTCATAAAATGGCCTGAACTGTGACTTTCTCTGTTGTTCCCAGCTCCTTACTGCCCTGATCCAAACTGGAGGAGCTGTGACTGAGTTAGCTCTGCACTAAGTTCGGGGGCAGCCTGTCCCTGTGCTCAGGACACGGTGTCAGGACACGCTCTCTAAATTACCTGCAGACCACTTTGGTCATCAGTGGGAACTGGGGAAGCTTGCAGAGAAGGCCATCTCTCAGCAAGCATGAGACAATAGAAACAAGCATAGAGATTTGAGACTTTCATTTGGAAAGAATAGTTAGCTCACACCTACCGCACTAACATGTAGATCTAGCTTTAACAAAGTAGTGCTGAATAATTCCATATTAATTTAATCCAATAGCACAAGGCAGAGCAGCATCATAATGTAGCTGAGGTGCATAGAACCAATCACACAGAGTTCAATGGTAATAAAGACCTGGGGTTTCTCAGTAACTCATAGGCAAAAGAAGAAGAGAAAAGAAGCTGTATCATTGTGTGTGCAACTCTTGGGCTTTTCTGTCCTACAAGGCTGGTGGCAGCAGAGCAAGTTCAGCACAGGTAGTATACCTGGGTGTCTATGCTGCCATCTTCATTCATAGATCTTTGCCAATGCTAACTGTTCCTGAGAAAAAGACTGGTTTAAAGGCAAGACTGGAAAAGATCAGGCTATGGCAAATCTACTTTCCTTTTATTAGCCTTTTCCTAGGACTTGTCTGCAATAATCACCAAAACAGCCACACTATACCATGGTGATAGGAGTAGGCAGGGGGAAAGGTCTCAGTAAAAAAGGGAAGTTCCAAAATAAATAGCACAAAGAGTAAAAATTATGAACAAGTTCTAACAATATTTACAGAAGACATTTAACCAGGTGAGCCATTGGCTTTTTTTCTTGACTCTTACTATAAATACATAACGCCAGTGTGAAAAAAAATCTTTGCTGAATAAGTATTTGGTTATAAAAGTGATCAAAAAATATGTTGTAGCAGCAATTCTTACCAGGATGATGCAAAGGGAGTGCTCAGTAAAACCCTGGTTTATAGCTCCTGGAGCCCTAAGAGCACTACTATGCCTCATGCAATGAGACAAGCAATGACTCTGCAGCTGCCTTTCAGAAGAACATCTTTCTATCATCACACGGATCCTTTTCCAAATCATTTTAATGCATATGTCAGATACCACAAGACACTTGTCTGAAAGTTGTGATTGGATGCAAATTTCCACAATATAAATAAAATTAAGTTTTCTTTCAGCTTTCTAAGCTGAAATGGTGCTTAGATGTCATATATGTATATTTCCAGTTCTCTTCTCCAAGGTCAGAAGAATTAATAGCTTAGTGGGTAAACTGGTCAACAAGTAAATCCTCTCCTGAGTTTTTAGTAAAATAATTCCTCTTCTGTTTATCAGACCGCCTGAAGGTAATTTGCCAAATACAAGAGAAAAAGGGGATTTTTGGTTTGTTCAAAAATGTTTTTTAAATAAATCTGATTTTGCTTCCTAAGAGGCTTTCAATGAGAACAACATGTTCAAAAACAACACTCACTTTAGAGTTTTCATTTGGCTGTGTACTTTTACTTCTTTCAGCAATCTCCTCCAAGTTGTCCCTGATTTGAAAGCAAATGCAGGGGAAGAGGAGACTGTAAAACGTGGGAGACACAAAGTGAGGCCTTGAGATGAAAAATAGTTGCAAAAAGCTTTTATTTCCTTTTTTGTTTCAATCCAACTGCATTGTTATTGCCTAAGAACTTCATGAGAAAATAGCATAGTTTAGTAATGCAATACACTATAACATTAGGCTCCCAAACACGTAACCCAATATTGCTGCACAGATGGATGTCCTCTGAGAAGGAGTTGGTTCCAAGTTACTTTTAAGACTTTCTTTATCTGTAGCCCTATATATTAGCTCTTCAGTTAGTTTAACTTTTCATGTTATCTGCTTTGATGTAAGTTCATGACAAGCCTTATTTTTTCCTCATTTCAATGCTCTATATTTGCCCCTGTTGAGGGCACCTCAACACCAGCAGGGAAGAAACAACTAATGAACCACAAGGAAAAATAATCTAGGAACAGGTCATCCTCTGGACAACCTCTGCTTCCACCTCCCATGCTGCCAACTCCCAGCATGTTCCCACAAGCAAGACCTTGTACTGAAACACATTAAAAATTCCATTTTACTTCCTCACTCAGTTTTAGGAATAGCCTTTCCCCAAATAACTGAAAGTTGATGGGCTTCATTCAGGAATTCGTAACCTGTCAATTAATACCAATACATTTCTGCCCATTTTAGCAGCTCTAGCCAATGGATTTGGGAAATCCCTGTAAGGACAATCTGGAAATATGTCACAACTTCCACCCCTTTGGGTATTTCCTGACTTTTCCTTGCTGTTCCCACCTGTCATCCCTTTGAGAGATCAATACTGTTCTGCAGGGTATAATGTCTGAACATTTATATGTGGCTAGACAGGCTCCCTTTATATATTGCCCTAAAGAAAATATCAGCTATCAGAGTTTTTTCCTAGCTTAATCAGATATACATCTCTTTAGTGTATTAGATACAATAACAGCATGATAAATATCCACAATTTATATGGATATTTATATATAGATAAACCATATGACAGATTTAATCATTAATGAGCCATCACATAAAAATTTACTAAGGTTTTTTAATAACATTAGTACATTCTCAGTTTAGCACATTTTGAATACCAATGAATGTTGATCTATATATTTACTAAATAAATTACATACTCTATATTCCTCATGATGCTACTTCATGAGACTTCATTTTTCTTGCTGCACCTTTTGAAATATCTCCTAATGTCACTATTTCCTCTGCTATACCAGGAATCCCCTAATTTTTGCTACAGTATGCTAAATATTTCTTATAATTGTGTAAAAATTCACAGTTAAACATTTTAGAAATTATACAATATACATTGCTTTTAAGAACTGCATATTTTTTATCCAGAGGATCTGGTATTTCCACCAAAGTGAAACCTGAGACCAGACAATCCCGTATTATGACCAGGGAAAAAGCATGTTTTCTCAAGTGGGTTGGATGCCTCTGAGCATTGATGTCTTTTGCATGATAGGTCTAAACATAGTGAATGCAAAGAAGAATTTCTGTCTAATGGAACGTAGATGCTTCCTCAAACACACCTGTTGTCCTATCAATTCTGAGGTCAGGTGACATTTCAGAGTAATCTAAACCATTTAAACAACAAATTGTTACCTATAACTTGGTCTAAAAAGAGATCACTGGGATTTGCAGATATGACAGGATTGAGGTGGTAAACTCAACAGCAGGATTTCTGGTGTGCATGACTGTTACTAACAAATCTTTCAATTTTCCCTCCCTCTGCCTCCATTCAAACTTACACAGTTCACATGGGCGGAATATGACATGGCAGAATGTACTTCTGTTGGCAAATGACTCCCCAGGAGAGCTGTCTGAAGCACGGGTTGCACAGATAATCAATAACAACTGTCAGTGTTTTGGTGCTATTCAGGTTCCCGTTTACATGGAGGACAATCACAAGCGAGAACCTTAATCCGCACACGGTCAGGACTTTTCCCTGCTCAGCAGCAGCTCTCCAGGAAGCTGCAGCGACGCCTCTGTCACGCTGGTGACAGCCAGGCCTGGGCAGCTCCCTCCCTGCTGCACAGGAAAGATCTGGGAGTTCTGATATCCTGGGGTGACAAGGGGCTCCCAGCTGCCTGGCATGAAGCTGCCCAGGTACTCAAACCACCATATCAAAATAACAGCTCCAGCACACCCAAACTGTCCACAGCTGACAAATCTTCTAGCTCTGCCACCTCTCACCAGCCATTAGGAATGAGTCAGGTTTTCACAAAGTTCTGCCTTGCAGGAGAGGTTTTTCAAACCAAATCAAACCCAAGAAAACAAACAAAGAAAACATTAAAAACAAACCACTAAAACAAAACCCCAAAAGAACCAAAAAGTAAAAAAACCACCAAACCTATTCATTTACAAAAATGGAGGTTCCTGTCAGACAGCAATAGTTCAAATGACACAGAGGTTGATGTTTGCACACCTGAGAATCAGATGCATTATATTACTTACAGAGAACAAATAAGACTTGCAAGACTTTTGTGTTCTGCATTTGCAAAAGACATCATTGAGGTATCAGTGGAAAAGATGCAATCACAGACTGAAGCAGAGATACATATTAGCATTATTGACTAGCAACACTGACTGATCTTTTTCATTTAGTACCAGATTTATGTCCCTGATGTCTACAACCACAAGAACCTGAAGACTGGCAATTTACAGGAACTGTCATATGGAAAGACAGGATGAAATCTTGTGGTCTGTTTTCACACGAAAATCAAATTCAAATTCAAATTCAACCAACCAAAAAAAAAAAAAAAAAAAAAAAACAACAAACCCAAACCTACCTCACAATGGAGGGCGGTTTTTATTTTGTTGGGTTTTTTAATCTTTATTTGCCAATGTTGTATATTGGTTGGAAGTTTGAACCGTTCTGTAGGTGCTATTCCAAAAAAGCAGTGTCCCTGGAGAATTAATAGCAGTGATCACTAGAATAACTCTTCATAAGTCCCTTGAGTCTCTGTAATTAACATGTTAAACTGCACTTAGAGGGAATAAAGTATCATTATACACAGAATAAATCATTTCAAATTACTGAATTATTTGTCTGTACAATTACCCAGATAATTATCTAAACTTTATTAATAAAAGGTTTCATTAACTACCACTTACTCTGGGTAGAACTAACCCATTGAGCTTTTACTCTCAAATACATGCACAAGGTAAAATACAATGTAAATTTTATAGGCATTAAAAAAAAACCAGAACTAAATTATATGCTGAGCTCATTTTGAGACCATAGTTTTGTTACATAGGGTGCTTTCCTGAACTGAGCTAACTAGAGGCAGATACTGTAACACAAAACATAAGAAAGGAACTGAATATTTAGCAAAGCATAATCAGCCAAGGTGAATCTTAGGGTTAAGATACAGGATTGAAATTGAGGAAAATTGACCTGTGACACATTCAAGCAGAATTTCATGCACCAGCTTGCCTATATTTGAAGGCAGAACCTTACTTCAGCAAATTTAGAGCTTATCTAAGCTATTTGCATGGTGGTACACAGTTTGAGTCTAATACAGGGGTAAGATAACAAAGTGAGAAATAAAATTGACAGCAAGGTGGCATTACTGAAAAGACTAAGAACAGTGCTTGAGCAAGGTCTTCCTAAGCAGCGTGGCTGGTCACACACATGCACTGCTCTGAGAGCAATGAAACCTGAAGGTCTTGCTCTTTCTAGAGCTGAGGCACACCAGATGCAGATATGTGACCCAAAGGGGATGACTTTATCTCTAGAGCCATGGCTTAAACAGTCTTACACTAAATAAAACTGCTGTATGATCTCATTATCAGGAAGATGTAAAACCTTTGGGAATTTTGCTTTCTTTCATTTTAAATCAAGTCAGTAATGACTTTGTCACTATTATAACCTGCTGCACATGCAGGATTCATGCATGCACTTGATATCCTGCTGTGGCCCCAAGTTCAACTCCATAATCCAGCAGCCACATCAGCTGAACTCCAGTAACTGCTGCCAGCCCTCAGCAAACACAAATTGAAATGGCTGAGGTTCAAAGTCATCTTTCCTTTAGTTTGCAGCATACTAAAAGCATGTACATGGACAGCTATAGTGCTGTAAACACCCATTCTGCAGATACCTCAGTCATAATTCAAGCACATGTCTAAAACCTTAACCATTATGGTACATGAAGAGGCATGTGATGTTTTATACACAGACTCCCTTGCCATTTATAAGTTGCACAATCACATTTTTTCTCCCACAGATTTCACTTTTGATCATATGGCTTTCCAGGAATCAGGCACAGAAATACCTTTGTTTTCTGGCTCTGGGAACCTACCAATTCCTAAACTTCACATATTAACTCTTTCCTTCTGATACATCCCAACCTCAGCTGCACAACTCAGAAATGTACTCTAGAGCTGTATACTCTAAATGTACTCTAAACCCTTTGATTTCAAAAAACATCCCATTCCAGATGTGATACTGATGGTGCTCATACTTACCCAGCTGATGAGTTATTAGGATGCTTAAGGCTTTACCTGAAAACTCTTGAACTCGTATTGAATATGTGAATTGCAATACCTGGAGTGGGAATTCCTCACCTTTTCCAACTAAAGTTGTTCCACTTCAGGTGAAATCCTACTTGTCTTGGTAGCCATGAAGAAGGTTAGGCCCCAAGTGCCCTTTCCACTGGTTTGGCTATGCAGTGTGGGACCTACTATTATTATGTAACTGAAGACTTTGCCAAAATGCATGTAAAATATCGCTTCTCCCTTCTTTTGAGATTTGTGTATGTCTAAACTTCTAAACAGAGAACTGGGCATCTTTTTGTTCTTCTTTGATTTTGTGCATGTTACTTCATAAGTTTTTATGTTGTTTCATAATTCTATCATATGAACATTGATACTATTGAGGAATTAATGCTGTAACATAGATCATTAATAGTGTTGGAAAGATTATATTCAGTGGATAGACTCTCACCTCAAACTGTTAGAGCAATGTTGATACTTTTTTCCTAAGTAGCTTGTGGTTTTGGGGTTTTGCTTTGAATATTTTTGGTAATCTGCTGAAGAAAACAGCAGATTATCAAAAATAGAACATAGAAAATTTCAGCCTGATCAATGTATTGACAATTGAAAGCAACATATTATAACAAAGCATTGTGCAGCTTGGACTTCAAGAATCACTACTTCAGATTAAAAAATTATGTATAGACTTACACTGTGTCTTCTAACTTTAGATTTTAAACTGCCTTACAGTAGAGAAATATCAAAAACACTGGTTTTCCCTCAGCTAGAAAAATTGTCAAAGTCAGGACAGACTTGGCTACCATACAAATTCTAATTCAAAATATAACCTCAGAAAAAATTGCTAATTACTGGGATCCTGCTCCCACTCTTGGGAAGGGAATCATAGCAGGTATGAGCATCCCTTCTGATACAGTTGTAATGACTGGAAAGAAATGTGGCTTCTTAGACACACACAAGCAGAACTTCATACCGTGCAGACACATCTGTAAGTGCCTGGTGACTGAACAGGAGACTAGCATTTTTTATTCCCATGGTATGGGAAAAGGAAAGAATCACACTTTAATTTTTGTGAGTTTCTCTGTCTTAAAAAGTGCAAGAGATGAATTATAGAAAGTTGTGTTTAGCAAGAAGTTTTGTGAATAGCAAACACTGTGCACAATCCTAACAGTTCATGAACCATCACAGCTCAAAAAGCATGCCTGATGGTCACAGAAGACCATTTAAATATATTGCTGTATGTTAGAAACTCCATTACTGATGCAGGGTCATGCAAGGAATTTTGTAGAGCAGAAATTTTACCATGGCAGTGGAATTCTTAACAGCTATGCCCTCAGGATTTGGTAGCCCCAGACTGCTTGTCCACTGCTGTGAGGGCAACTATCAAAGCAATTTGACTCAACTGTACTCACAACGTTAGAAAAGACACAGGCTTAAAACCAGGAGTCCCTCACTCAGCATGCCCAAGGATTTCTGCCATTAAAATGCATGAGTACAAGACACTGAAAGTCTCACTTCACCTATGTGCTTGCTATTCAGCTGCACCAGACTTGTGGTTGAGAATCAGCATGGTGCAGAACTGCCTATAAGCCTGTAGGTACCCTCATGAGCTGCTTTTCAGCAGAGAGAGCTGTGCAGTTACGTTGGAAGTAAGATTGGTCTGTCTGACTGTTGCTCATTACTGACATGAAAATGCAATCAGGCAGTGCAGTTGCTCATTGGTATCAAGGTAACAGTGTCAATTGGCCTCCAACCTACCTGGTTGTCTCTGAACTGCTCCCCAAAATCACTGTATGATGTTGTCTTCTTGCCCCTATGTCAGCAGAAGGTTGAATATTGTCACAGCCTGAACAAAAACACCCACCACTTTGCCCAGCTTCCCATGCTCCAGAAAATGCTGGTGGTGGAAGGGTTAAGAGCCTTTCTGATAGCAGACAGATCATGCTGAATTCTTCAGTACCACCATTGTGAGATATATAAAAGTGTTTTTCAAGATTACATATCTCCATAGGTTATACTGTCATTAAAATGAACTGCATTTACACAGTAGGGAATTTAAGTTGGAAATGTGACACGCCTAGCAAAAATGTGAACTGGAACAAGAATTACCCAGGGAAGAAGCACCTTAAACCTTTCATTTCAAAGAATCTGCACTAAGCCTGAAGAGAGCAAATAATGAGCGATGAAAGGCGTCTTTGTTATGCCGTGATTTCAAAGCTCTGCCAAAATGTCAAACAATCAATTTAATCAATCAGAATTAAAGAATGTGGTAGATTCCCAAGGTAGCTTGATATTTTAGCTCTGCCAAGTAATTCAGCTACTGCATAAAGCTTATGTCACAATAGCAATTACTTAATAAGGCATTTTTTTCTGTGTTGATGTAAAAATACAGTTTCGTTTTCAAATTATTTGCAGCTGTGTTCCTACTTGGATCAAGCATGAAGTAGCTCCAGTGTTTACATTTGGTGCTTCAAGCATTATTTATTTCAATTTTTATCACAATATATCCTTCAAAAGTTTCCTATTATCTCAAAACAGAAAGGAATTTATTTCTTAAAATAGGTGTTCATGAGGTCACATAAAATGAAGACACTGTCTTGTTTCACATACAAGACTCACTACACACTTCAGACACCACTGGCAGAACTCCTATGATTTAAAATACATATTCTTTTTGATATTTACATTTCAAATTTCATTATTTATTTCAAGCCAAAATTAAACAATCTTGGGAATCCTGTATTAATATAAATTAAATTTGTGTGAAACTGTGAAACAGTCTACCCTGAACATTTTTTATATTATAGGTAATTTATTTTCTATTTCTCTCAAAGGAAAAATTTGATAGACTTGTTACAAATGTAGATTTTCTTTTCTTCTAACAAGCCAAATAAAATTAAAGATTCATTTTGTTAATGTGAAATTAATTGCGAAAGTTTTAAGGTAAAAAGTTCAATGAGGACTTAAATATGTTGTTTAGAAAACTTGAATATACTAATATTGTCTGCCAAAATAATAATCGTCAATAAAAATTAAATAAAATTTCATTTTATTTATGAAAATAAAAAGGCATTAAATGCAATATCTTAGTTTTAAATCAAATTGTTTGAGATTTGGTTTTATTATCTACACTTTTGCACATTCCAGAAATTTCTTATGAAATCTACACTTGTGTCAATGGAAAGAAATACATCCTATGCCTACCTGTAACTATTTGGAGTATATGTTTTTCTTTTTTATCTTTTAAAATTTGAAATGCTGACATGAAATAATCATAAACTCTGCCAATTATATACCTACAGTCCAGTTTTTTAAAGAAAAAAAGCATTCAGCACAGCAAACAAAGCCTGACCTGCACTCCTGGCAGCAGGTGGTGAGTGTCTTTGTGATCCTGGAGCCCATTAGTATGATCTCCTTCAGTGGCCAAATGAATAGGGACCTTCTTTTCAGAAGCCCCAGTGAGTTTCACAAAAGCTTGTCAGCAGAGGAGGGCTGGAATGAATCCAGTCATGCAGCTTTTGCTAACCCCCTGATCCTTTCTTTGGCTCCCCATCTCCACTGCCTACCTACCTCTCCCTGTCCCTCTACTTTTTGTTTCCTGGTCTGGTCTTATTGCCAATGGAAAAAGACTACAATGAAGACAGCAAAAATATCCCACAGAGATGTATTGAAATGGACCATAAGTGGGGAGCTTCTCAGTATGACCAGATCTGCACTTACAGAAAATTCTGCAGAAGATGCAAGAACTTTGGCCAGAGATGAAGCACCAAATTTGTATCACCTCTGAATACTGTCAGTCTCCAGATTTTATCAGACAGGCCATCCCCACATACCTCCTCTAACAATTTTTAGATGCACAAGTGCTTCCAGGGCTGAAGTACCAAGGAGACTCCCTACCCATGGTATTTTCTTGTGGAGGTAGAAAAAATTACCATAAACACTGGGAAACCTAAGTGAAATAACCATAAAAAACCTATTTGTCCCAAATAGGGATCAAACATTTTTTCTGTAATGATTCTTGGAATTTACCTACTTGCTGATGTTTTAAAAGTAACCAAGTTAGCTCATTCAAAACAACACAGGATTGACCAAATAAATTGAAAACTTAGTCAAGCCAAAAAGTTTCATTTCAAAGTTGAAAAAAAATCCTCCCAAAACATTCAGCTGCCCAAGTAGCTAATTAGGAACAGGTGACACTCAAGCTGTTTGCATTATCCAAGAAAGACTTAAGAAATGCTGCTTGGATCTAAGATTACCAAGATGCTGCTTCTCCTGGGAGCTGGTATGTCCACTACCTCAGACAGTATTTTGGAGGTGTAAGTAGAAAATTTTCTTGCTCTAAGGGTGTTAATTTATTAAGAACACACGTAATATGGACATTTACAATACATTTAACAAAGAGGCAACTTTAACATTTCTTCTTTGTGACAAGACCTTGCTTTTTTCTGACAACTGACTACATTTTAAACATACACTTTTTACTCAATTTGACACTGACAAGAAAAATACTCTCTTTGCCACTGTGGCAAGGTGTCACTTAAAACCCGATTGTCAAGGTCTCTCAATGTATAATTCAAAGAAGTATATCTGAATACATAATGTTTCAGGATATGTAAGAAAGCATATTTCTTGCTCAGAAAAAAATTAGATCAGCTCCACCCTGGAGGCAGAGGGAAGAAAAATAATTAGGATATAAATACTAAGATTTTTTCAGATACGAATAGACTAAAGAAGGTTATCTACAACATCTACAGATTAACTACTACTAGAAAGAAAATATAATCCCAAAGTAACACCCTCTCCTTCACTAACACCTTAAGGCGTGACCACTCCAGGAGAGGTCATCGCTCATTAAGTCCAGGGTTGAACACTCATGGGCACGTGGAGCTGCTTCTGAAGTAGTCAGCAGAGTTAAATTTGCAAACATGTCATGAAGAGAGTTATTGAAGCACATTTAGGCCACTCTGGTGCCTAGTTTCCAAGGGTGAACTCACCTCTGATGTTATTTCAGAGTGCTGCAACTTTTGACTCTTGAAATAATTTGAAAACAAAATACAGTACTGAAAACATAATCTACAGATGGGATTGTAGACTAATTTTCAAAGTATAGTTTGCAGTAAAGATTAATTAAATTTACCAACAGAATAGTTTAATTGCAATTTGTCATTAAACTGGTAGAAATTGAGAAAAAAAGAGTACAGGAACCCATATTTAAAGGACTTTGTCTAAGGTCTCTGAAAAGTCACAATCAAAGTAGGTATTGAAAAGATGAAGACAATTTGTATCCTAGCCAATTATGAAAAATAAACACAGTTTTTTCTCTTGGCTGTACACCCTGGATACTATTGAAAAAAAAATTGTTAACACATTAGGAGGAAAATAGTTTTTCTTTTAATAGGAATCTGAAGATAATATGTACTATGGGTTTTTATACTTTTCCTTCACATGGCACCATTGAAGAAAACCTGTGTCTACCCTTTTTAAACCCAAGTAAGACTGAAATAATTGCCACACAACATCTGGGAATTTCATCATGGTTAATTTTTCCATGTATTTTTGATTTAAAGAAGAAATTAAAATTTATAATAAAATGGGAAATATACATCCTGCCTAATTATTGCTGGGGCTTTTCAGCAGAAGATGACCTTAGTTACAATAAAGTCAGTATTTTTAGCAGAAAGAAAAAAAATATCACATCTAAGATAAATAATAAAGGAGTCAAAGTACCAAAAATCAATAATGTTTTATTAACATATGCTTCAGAGAAATATTACAACAGAAAAATTGGAAATAGTTGCATCAGAATAAATAACATTCCCCAAGACATTCCCAAAGGAAATTGGCATACAAAAGCAAAGGAGATGGAGCAGTAAGGCAATATGTGGAATAGCAGCACTGTAAGGATTTTGTCAGAAATTGTTTTCTGAGCCCAACACTGTCAGCCTTCATCCCAGTTCCAGAAAGGAAAAGAACAAGCACTTTCAGATAGACATGCAAGCAGATAAAAGAATTCTTTTTTAATTCCTGGTTACATCTTAGATTTGCTCTTAAACATGGAAATAAACATTCTGGAGCAGTTGCTAACAGGGTAGACCTTGGTTTGTTTCCTTCCTTATTTCCAAGCACTTAGAAATTCATTGGCATTTCTTTGTATTCATTTTGGCATGTGTTTATTAGCTATATTAAATTCTTAGCTAAGGGTTTCATATACAGTGTTATCTTTGGCAGAAAATGAAAGATGCATGAACAATTTAAATATTGAACACTGGTGTAAAGATGGATCATCTTGTTACAAACTGATTTCCTCTCATCAAAATTCATGGGTGAAGGATGAAGAAACAAAAAACATGGTAGTCAAACTGATGACACACTAAACCATCTTCCAATCATTCTCCATAACTCTAGAACTACAGCATGCTATCCTGATGGCCCCATCTGAGTTGATGATTTTTCACAATGTATTTCATGGCTTCCATCCCTACATGAGACTTTATTACTATCACATAGGAATAAAAAGCCATAAAACACTAGAGTGAATTTATCTTGATCAGATGCAAAACTTATTTTCTTCACATGATTTCATCACCATTCCAAAACTAACCAATGATTTCATGCTACATTACTGAACATTTTAAACTACATTTCAATGACAAGAAAGACACTGAAATGGTTACATCACAAATTAACAAAGCTTTAGCCTTTTGAACACATTCCTACCTATGAGAATCAGGAAACAATCACAAGACACAACCATTTAATTCACTGATAAAAGACAGGACGCCACAGAAAAATATCACTTCCACATACATCTTTCAAGACATAAGGAAAGACAAGAGACACAAAAGAAACTGGTATAGATAAACGCTATGAAAGCATCACTACCAGCATCTTTTTCCTAATTTTCCTTAGTAACTTCCTGGCATGCATTATAAAAAAAATCGGACTCCAACACTACGACATCTTTAAGACATCTGAGCTTAACTGCAGAAGCAGAACAAGATTCCCTACTTATGACACTGAAACAGCTGTCACAGAGCTCCTGTCAAATATGACCCTCTCATCCCTAGGACTTTTACCTTCTTGGCTATGACAAATTTACTATAGCACCAAAGTCCATTTCTCCTGATGAAAAACCAAATGAGACAAATTATAAAATATCCTTATTTTCTAACCCAGACTATAATACTGAGGTCCTGGTCTGAACACAGTTATTTATTAGTGTAATTACTATTCATCTTCTTATTACTACTAATTGGCCAAGTAGAAACACAAGGGTCATTGAAAAGTCAATACAATAATTTATCTGCCATTTGAAAATAATTTTGCTTGTGCACTTGCAAGCAAACTAGACTACATCAGAAATGTCTCAAGCTAAAGTCTATGCTTTACCAAAAATATTCTACATCTTCCCAGTCATGTAGACCCACTGGCATGGGACCAATATTATTCTGATCTAGTGTTGACACTAGAACTCAAAATTAACTCAGGTTTGATTTTTATACTGCTATCCTTTCTTGCCTACCAAATCCTACTTCTTGCATAATATAATGTTGATAGCATAGAAAAGAGTGAGAAATCATTAAATGAAAGGAAGTGCATAAATAAATTCAATTATCATGCATAAAACATGCAAATGACTTAAAGACTGCATATGAAACTCCAGTTTATTTTCATTTATCTCAGGTTGCACTTTTGAGAGAGAAAGAGACACTAATCTGATCCAAATTAACGCACTCCCAAACATTCCCATTTGTTTTTAGGTGAGGGTTAAAATAGACATATTAAAATAAACACAGCTGCTCACCTCCCTCAACCCTGTTTCATTTGTGGAAGAAAGCAAAAACTAAAAATTATATCATAGGCTTAAGAATCTGGATTTTTCCTGAACTCCTCAGGATGGCCACTTTTCCACTTTTACACTTTTTTGTTGTTGTTTGTTTGTTTTGTAATGGAAGACAACTTTGTCTCCAAACTATTCCAAAACCAAGCTAGTGGCTCAACACAGAGAACAGGGTGGGAAGTGTTTGGGCTTGCCTAAATCATCCCCCTTCTCTTCTCTCTTCCCTATCCTGAATGATGATGAAGATGGATAATTTTAAACCATGTGCAGTCAGTCCCTAAAGGAGCTCCATCCAAAGCTGGCGCATTGCTGCTTCATCGCGTGGGAAAAGGGGATTCACAAGTGGGCTTATGCAGCCGGGCTTTGCCCCCCCAGCCAGTAGGAACACAATATGGAATAGGGCCAAACACCTTTAACCTGCCACCTGCTCCAGGTTTCACTGCCCAGGGATTCCCCCCCAGTCTCTGCCCAATCATCTGGCTCTACAAATAGCAATCCCCCAGCCGCCCCTCACTTCTCCTGCTGGAGCTGGGTGCTGGTCCCTATCACTCACCCTTGCCTAGGGAGCACCCAGGGACAAGCCACTGAGGACGAGACCAGTACCCACAACACTGAACAAAGGGGAAGTGGAATTTCTGGGGCTGATCCTGCCCCTAGAGAAAGCAAACACATGGAAGAAAAATGCCCAGAAAGAAAAAAAGAATGGAAGGTCCTATTCACATCCACTGGGAGAGGAAGGTTAAATAAAGTAAACAAAAAAGGTCACCAAACTAATTTCATACTGAAACCAATGAATTTAGATTAGAGGCCCAAAGGGGAAAGGTTAGGATGTTATCAGTGACATAATTTCTCTTCCCTTTTGTTAAAATGATTGGATATTAAACCCCTCCAACACAATGAGACACACTTTCTGCAGGGTGGAGGGAAGCATTCAAAAATCTTACATTTCTTTGATTATTTTTTACATATATTATCCTCCTAAACTACAGACATTACACCATGAAAGCACAAAAACACATACATGTAGACTCAAACATATATTCACACATATGGTTTCAGACACAGACCAACTTCTGCTAACAGCCTGATTCAAGACAGATTTTTATTAGAATTAATTTCTGCACATTTGCAGATGCTAAATTAGTTGCAATAAATAACAACAATAAGGCTGAAATCTGTCAACATCTTGACAAATATTCAGAGAGCTATTTAGTATCCACTTATAATATTCATTGCTCCTAAAAGAGAAAATGATCATACAGTAACCAAACCCTAAGTAAGAGCTAAAGATATTCACCTCATGAAGCCATTTCTCAACTAGCCCCTTGGCACTTGCTGGAATTATTCGCAGCACGAGCTGTACTTTTTCATTTTCTGCTGACTCCATGTGGGTAATTTCTCTCTTGTGATTAAAAGTGAGCTTGTCAATTCCTTCAAAGCATTTCCTTAGGTTGGAGGTGGAGTGGATCCTTTGTCTCAAAAAGGATACCTAATAGATCATTGCTGCATCTAGGGAAAAAAACCTGAAAAATGATAAAAAATGAACTTTAGAGGTATTTATATAAACATATTTTACACCAACACCAAACTGCAGACAGATGAAATGGATTGTTTACCTTGAAAAGAATAGTCTTTTCTTCACCAGATAATAATTCAAGGCCTTCCTGAATGTCATCCAAAAGCGATTCTGCCTCCTTCAACTTATCCAGCATCTGGGGCTGCGAGATAACCCTTGTGGCATTGGTCTCCTTCACTGACTCCCTCGTTATTAGCCTCCTGGTGGGTGAGATAGAATACAGTGAATGTAATAACCATACTTCACACAACAGGCTCTCTCTCTCTTTTAAACTGAAAATCCCCTTATTACAAAACAAGGGGTGTTCTTTTTCTTCTACCTTTAAGTAGGACTGCCACATTCATTGCTTTTTACAAAAACGCAGCTGCTTTTTAAGCTACAGATAAATAGAATCTGCTAGGCAGTAATTCTGCTCAGTCTGAATGTATTATTTTCTAAGTCACTTTGGTGAGGCACTTTTTATTATGAACTGGAATGAACAGGGAAAGTCCTTTTCCTGACTAATTATGACTATGCTTTATTCTATACTATTAACTTACAATGCCAGATTGGTCAGCTTTTTTTTTCCCTTCCTTCAACTATTTCAACAAATTACCATGCTTTTTCTGGGAAATTAGAGAGTTAATTATTAAGACTTTATGAACTAATAATGAAAATATAAATAACACTGAATAACAGTGCATCAATAGCATTCGATCCCTTTGATATGCACTATGCAATCTCCTATTTTAACATCACTGATGCATAGACAGGAGCTACTTTGATACGATCTACAGCATTTTCTTCTCAGAAAGATTTGTTCAACTAGGTATTTTCTAACTGAGGAAAAAGCAAAGCTGAAACACCATTTTTCATATGCCTACCCCCTAGCATGCTATTACTGTATTCCCTATTTATGAAAATCAAGAAAGACAGAATAGAAAGGAAAGCTATAAAGACATTAAACCAGGAAAACATTAGGACATCTGTTGTTTCCCACTACAAGACATAATATTATATGTTTGATTTGAGAGACACTTGTGGTTTGTTTGTTTGTTTTGAATTAGCTACTTTAATGAATGGATTAGTTTGCAAAAAAGATTTCAATATTCCCCAGTAATAAGAAAAACTAGAATAACATTCTGAGGTGTTGAGGCCTTCAGTAATCCATAATTCCTGACTTGGACCAGGTAAGTAAAACATAAAGTAAAACATAGCTACATTTCAAGTGGAAAACAACACCTTTAGCTTCATGGTTGTACACATAGACACACCAAGAAATGAAATATAAGCATTTGAGTATGACAACATAGATCCATTTATGTAATATATACTGTGCTGAATGGAATTCAAATAAACAAATAAGAAAAATATTTCTTCCTTAAAATTAATTTTCAATACTTTTGAATTGAAAACCATCAGTATGGTAGAAAAACCTGTCATCAGAACTGCTTCTACCCAGTATTCAGTTTTGCAAATTAGAATGAATTCTGGAAATAAGAAAGTGTTCAGTGAAAGAAAATTCACATTGCCACCACCTTAATATCCCACTTGCGTTTAAAAGTATCCCATTCCTATCTGTTTCTGCCTGAAATATTATGGGGGATATTTATTGTATATTTTTGAAACACCTACTGTAAAAAAAAAACATATATAGATATAACAACAGTGACACCACTTTGAGAAACTACAACTTCCTTATTCCATGAGGTATTTCTCTGCTACATGGTAAACTATGGACCCTTTTGGGTTGCTTGTCACAATATCCATTGACCAACCTGAATACTGGAGTATCAGGAGAAGCTAATTCATGTAGACTGCAAAACAGTTGGTTCTACTAAAAAATAACATGTATCAGTGGAGCTTCCAAGATGTGAAAGTAAATGAACACATCCACACAAACATTTATTTAACTTTATTTTAGTACTAAGCTGAGTGTTCATGTACACTCTAATATGTCCCTCCATATTAGCTCTGAAACAAGGACATGATCTAGCATATTGCAAATTTAGGTATGTTATCTTTTGCACTAAACTAATAAAAGAATTTTGAAATGCTTATTTTTGCTTGATTAAAAATATAACTGGATCTGTCAATTTAGCAACGTTTCTTTTCAGGAAGTGACAGTAAGGACCCTAAAAAAAATACCTGTGAATGTGAGAAGCCTTACCAATGTGGGGTACTGTTTTTCTAAATTAATTTCAGAATTAAAGATATCCTCAGTAATTTTGTTGAGAATGCCATTCTTTTAGGCATGAAAAGCCTTCAGATTACTGATTATCCCACTTTCAACAAGGCTAGTATCAATGGAGCACAATATATTTTGATTAAAAATGAACCTATTTAATTTTAGCTGAATCAATTAAACACAGTGAAATATTCAGATTCCATCCTGTGCTCATCCTCTGCTGAGCATTCCCTGAGAGCTTTTCACAATAGCCAGGGTAATGGTACAGAGTGATTGAGTGACTTGGCAAACATTACAGACCTAGTAGAGGCCCATTTACATACAGGGGCAAGATCTAGAAATTCTCAATTTTGTACTTTACCCATCTGACCATGTTTCCCTTCACTTCAGAAGAGAGAATCAAAATGAAGTAGAATTCAGAAAAAAAAACAACCAACCAAACAAACAAAAACACAAAACACCAAATCTCCTATCTTTACCAACCATTTTGTAGCTACTCCTTTCCCTTGCAATTCTATCAAGATAGCTAATACGGAAGACATATGATTTCCAATGTATTATTTGCATGAGTAAAAGCAAGTGTTTTACAGGTGCTTCATGCATCTTGAACGTTCTGCAGATCATTCATTAGCAGATCACATCTAAACACTGACTCCATATTTCAGGGAAGAGACAGCAGTAAAGCCCAGTTTTTTTATAAATTTAAAAATAATTTAAGAAATATTTTGCTAAAAATGTTCTTTACCTGTTTCTAATTTTACAGAAATGGTTATTTGTCTTTGTCACTTGCATACTAACTTACTGAGAGGCTGTGTCTCTATTGTTTCTGAGCTCATATCATAAAAACTAATTAGAAATCAATTTAAGACTATGAACTTTAACCTTTACTTTCCCCTTATTATTCTAAAGTGGCACAGCTAAGTTGGAAAAGTTTTAAATAATGGAAGTCAGTGAAGCCTAAATCACACACAATGGTGAAAGCTGAGATGTGAGATGGAGATGAAATCTAAAAGCTAATTAAATTCAACAAGAGCCTCTCCAAGGCAACATACCAGCTTAGCCTCCCATGCTAACATTTTGTTTTGAAGGGTGCAGTAAATGGAGGGCCTTTCATGGCTGCAGTTTTCACAATATGATCCACCAGCTAAACCTGAGAGGGGAGAGAAAAAAAAGATTAGATGCATGGATTACTGTACTGAATAGATGCCAAGGCCAAGATAAAAAGAATAGATAAGTTAGGGCTTCTGAGGAGCTAAATTTGAAGCCAACCGGCAAAACGGATTGAACTTTATTACCCCTAGTCACTGAGAAATTCCCTAGACAGTTGGATGTAATTTGAAAAGGTCAGAAAAAAAATTTCCTTCACAGTATTATTGCTTCATGCTTTAAGGGTGTACTATTGTGAGATGCCAGCTCTAATAATTTTTATTGACTTGCTCTAGAGAGACAGACAGATGCACAGGGAGTCATGACAGACAGATAAGACATATCCTACCTTTGTTTCCAGTTTTAAAACATATCACACAGTATTAGGTATGTTTTAATGTTAATAATTTCTTTTTATCCTTTGCCATATCTGAGAAGAATTTCCTTGTTTCTCTAAGACAGCACAGAAAGGGGGAGGGAGGGAAACACTGGAAACTTGCTACAAATGTTGATATTTGATCTGAGAACTCATTGAATTCTTTGTGAATCTGAAATACATAACTGAAATTCAGTAAATGTAATAGGATTTTCTAGACATTTTTAGGTATGCTCAGTTGAATTTTTTTTCACCTAAAGGGGAGCAGATCTCACTGAATAGATTATAGGAATGACCTTCAGCATACTGACAGTACAAGCTTTATTACCAGTGTGGCTGTCTTGGGGAAAAAAAAAGCCAATATACAAAAAACCTCATGAAGAAACAGAAAACAAACCCACCCCAATTAAAGTAATTCAATTCTTTGACTTAGCATTCACAGATGCTTGTAATCAAATACGAACATTTGCTAACATTACACTTACAGTCAATTTTTTGTCATGCAATTAAAATCAAAAGAGATTTAAGAACACAAAGGAAGAATTATCCAGCCCAAGCCCTGGAAAATTTTAATTAACATTAGATTTTCTTTTGCTCAGAAGATATTTTTCCTTCCATTCATAAGAAAAGCATATGTATTCCATGTATCCTGACCCTGAATGCAGAGCAGAAGCAATTAATGGCCATTAAAATACAGCTCTGTGAGTTCCTCTACTGTATTATTTAAGAAATATTTGAGGGTTTTATGACCCCTCCTGCAAGCTGACTAAACCTGTTTCCACTTGGATAAGAAAGCCATTTCCATATGGTCATGTTCCCTCCCATCAAGTCCTGTACATCATAGGGTAACATGAAATTGCAGCAGAAGACTTGCATATATGTGTATATATATATAATCTTCCAGACCTTTATGCCTCTGAAAGCAAGTCAGAAACAAACTGTCTTTCCCCAAAGGAGCAACAGAGAAATTAAGTTCTGTTGCCCTTCTGATTTTAGCTCAAAGTGATATTCATGTACCCTATCGATATTTTTGCCAAAAAGCCCATTATTCATAATGAAAAAATATTTGTTCAAGACACAAATTTAATGTCCTAACTCAATTTTCCAAAAATATTCCCCCATCAACATATTTTGATGCCATTTGCAACAAATTAACATAATGCCATGTCATTCCATGTTTACAAGACACTCACTACCTTTATTGGTATTCCTTTTTTTCCCCATCTCCTCAAGGGCAGCACACATAACAGACAACTAACTTCAATTCATCGTACAACATATGGAAGGGGTAGATCTTTAAAATGTTCCATATGACATCCCTCTCGCTCTAAGACAAAAAATATGTAGAGAAGCTGATCCTATTTAACCCTTACACACAGGTACAGCACTCTCCACCTTTTTATAATAATTTTATGATACTATTTGCCTCCCGTGTGACTATTAGCCATGCTGATGGTAAAATTGCACAAAATTCAAAATATTGCTAGCTTGCAATGTAGCAATAGGTTTAATTAACCACTAAAATAGTTTGCTCAGAAAGGTGAGAAATGTTTGGTTACTTCTAATCAGGATTTCATTTTAAACAATATTCTCACAGTTTAACAAGTTGTTTGGTTAAGTGCAAGAATCACACTTCTTTCCTTTCCAGCCTCTAAGACTCAAGTGTTGTGATCCAAGTGGAACACCAGTTGGTGTAACAGGATCCCACCAGTTTTTCTGTGTGTGAACAGGAGACTCTGGCATTTATATATATTAAATTTGAAAATTAAGACCTTGCAATTCTGTGTCCTAACAATGAAAACTGTAGGTGCCTTTGTCTTGTGAACACTAGATTACTGAAACCCATCCAGAATGTGATTTTAACCAATTGAAAAAACATGAATCCACACAATATTTTTTTTCTGTTGGAAGCACATAGCCATGAGAACTACAAGACAGGTATTCCCTGTAAGGTCTTTCACTTGAATGAATTCTTCATTTCCGATACAAAGCTCCTTCTCCCCAAACAGCTGATAACAAAGGAAAAAACCATTTGTCTGTCCTGACCAACAGCCAGAGCCCTCACAGGTCTGGAGGGAGGGCTTCATTCTCATATTTTTTTTTTTACCAAGATTAGATATCACCCATGTAGTCCAGTTTTTTTCTGACCAGTTGACATGCCTAAACTGTATCCCTCTTCTTAAGAGGAAAAAGTCCCATCAAACAAAAAAATACAGAGAAACTAGAAAAACAAAAAGCTGGCTTCAGAGCATGCCCCAGACACTGCTAATTTTAGATGAGCTCCAGCATAACTTCAACCTGCAGCAGGCCATGTTGCTCACACACATAGCTCATGCAAAAGAATTAGGTAACTATTTTACAGATGAGGAAGAAATGCTTGAGAGATGGATATAATTACTAATTTTAACTCCAGAAAGCAGTGTTAAGTGGTAGCTACCAGTTTTACTACTTTCAAGTACTCCAACAGGCCTTCTTTCTGAATGGACTAGCTACTGGAAAAGGCTGGGGAGCTTGTTTGTGTGCTTTTGGTTTTGCATTTCTTGTTACACTCAATATAAAAAGTTTCTCAATGAAGACATAGGAGAGATTTCAGCATCTTACATCATACTGGGGCAGCCAAACTTGTTTTGTATCCCTCAGAATAGGTCCCAAATATTGATGGCCTTAAAGGTCTTTTCCAACTTAATGACTCTATGAGTCCTTGTCAGTTCATCACTTAGCAAACATTTGCTTTCTCTTAAAAGCCAGTCTATGATGTATGTAATTTGAACCTGTAATTTTTCGCTATTTAGAAGAAATAAAGCACTCTCAAAAAAGGCTGCAATACCCTTACTAGATATAATGTTTATGTCTTGAATGGCAACTCATTCTTAAAATAAATCAGACCTTCAAGATATAGGGAAAAAAAACCCACTTTTGTATTTACTATGTATAATAGTATATTTTAGCAAATTCTCTCATGTGAGCACTGATTCAGCTCTAATATAATTAGACTTAACATGCAAAAAATTATGTTTGAGAGCAATGAAATGCAATTAAAATACCATATGTACTGCAGCAGAGATAACATTTTATGTTTAGTGGGAAGAAAGAGAAAATCATTTCTTCTTATTAAAGTTATAATGAAGCAATCTCAAAAATATACACAGGTACATGAGGAATTTTTAACTGATTTTTCCTTTCAGCATTTCAGCTAGCAATTCAGTGTTGGTTGATCATAATAATGAAAATCTAAACATCTGATAAACAACAGTTGCTATCACTTGAATTCTCCTGTATTTCTAAGAAATAAGGTGACTGTCTCAATCAGCAGTTGTTTTAAAAGGATTCTCTGATACACAGTTCTTAATGATTTGGGCATTGCACATTGAACTTCAAGCCCTTCACCATTTTTCTACAGTAAACTTAAATCAACTGTCAGAAAGCATCTTTATTCAGCATATTGTTGAATCCTGTCCAAGTTTTACTCACTTTAATAAACTTGAATGTCAATTTTTTTACATTTTTAACTTGGTATTAGAACTGGTTTTGGAACCCAGAACATATAGGTGACTAAAGTGTTTGGCTGTCCTACAAAAGTATAATGGAGGTACAGCCAAGGTTCTTCTCATGCTGTTTTTCATATCATAAAGCAAACTAGAATTTATATAATGCTATACAGGCACCACAGGTTTCTTTTTCAAATTCTGTGTTCCTAAGAGATGCATGTTTTTTTTTTAGGCCTCACATTTCACTTTGAGTGAAGCTGACCCCCTGTGGGTTCTACTCCAAAAATTAAACTCTGAAATCATTTAAACCTATTAGCTGTGGTAAGAAAAACTCTTTTTAAGGGCAGGCTTTAACATCTACCATTAATTTAGATATTCAATACTTTCTTTAAAAGAGTTTTGGAGGACTCTTTTTGGCTTTCTGTCCTGACACAGCACTGACCCATCTTCAGCTACACTAAAGCTAGAAAGCAGTAACATGCACTTACTTTTTGCTGAATTTCCTTGTTTGTCAAGTGAAATTAAAATTTCAATTACATAATACATACATATAAATATGTATACATCTATAAATACATAATATATTACAGATAAAGCCATTGATGAACTGTCAGGACCATCAAGAAGTCATTTTACTTTGTACTGTACAAGCTAGAATGGATGCACCTGTTGCCCTGAAAAGTCTTCACTGAGATAAAAAATAGTGTTTTCTTTATATTGTAGCTGTCCACTGCAGCCTTATAACATTTCAGTATTTGATCACTGACAGCATATTTGTCTTTGACAAACAAGACCAAGAGTTAAAATGGTACCATTCCTATTTATGCCTCCATTCTATGTCATGCTATTTATAAGAATGGGGATTTTTTCCTCTACTTGTATCAAAACAGTACCTGGAGTCCCTAGCTCCTTCCAGCACAGACCACAACCCAACAAATTCTCTACTTTCTTCCTCAGAGACCTTCTAGCTAAAGTTGGAAAGGAAACACAGTGACTTGCCTAAATCTTTCTTTTATCTCTGCTTCACACATGCATGGACTTAGTGTTGTTTTTTTCTAAAAAAAAAAAGAAATCTTATAAAGAAATACATGGAACAAGTAAAGAATCAAAGTTCATGCTATAATGAGGAAATGGGGGAAGAGTTAATAATGTGCATAACATTTTAGAGCACACTAGCATTGTTGAAGTCAGACTCAAATTGCATAGGTACAAACAGAAAAGGACAATCAAAATGAAAACATTTAAAAGTTACACAGTCTAACAAAAAAAAAAAAAAAAAAAGCTGGGTAAAATAATATAAAGACTTGGTTTTACAGATCTGAGAGCTCATGTGCTTGGAAAGAAGTATTTTGTTGCACTGGGAATTTGTCTGAGTTTTCTTCCTCCTTTCCAAAAGTAAAATTTCCATTCTTCCATCCAGAGAGAAAATTAACATTAAAATAGTCTCTGATTTAAACACAGTCTAATACTACTCTGGGGATTAATAAGCATACAGATTATTTTCATCTGAGAGAAAAAGCACTTTTTAGGCTGTTCAGAAAAAGACACTGGCAATTGCTGGAATATGCTCCAAATGCCCCCAAAATGGTCAACCAAAGTGGAATTGTCAAGAAAAAGAAAAGAGAGATGATGAGAGTTTTGATAAATTTTCTATGTGATCTTCAAAGCCATTTTGATGGGCAATGCATTTGTACATGCATACACATGAGTATGCCAAATACAGATAGAAACACATTTGCTATACCATGCAATGACAACTTGCAGACAGGCCTTTTCACTACTTTAAATGCAGTTAGGCATATTTTTATCTGGTCTTGCAATTTTCCTTCTGAAAACCTATGGGCTTGGAAAAGCCATAATTCAAAAATCATGTCTCCTGCAGTAGATACTCAAATTAAATGCTCTGTCTTTATGATAGACATAAATGCCACACACAGATTTGTTCATAACTGCTGTGCAAGCATCAGTCAGTGCACACATACACACTCAGAAAAAAATCAAACTACATTCAAATATTCATAATATCTGTTCTACTTCTCAGTTAGCACAGCTGACTATTGAAACCTGAAATAGCTCATTAATAGATATAAGAAAACTTACTGTCTTATGCTGAGGCTTTACTCATTTCATGCCAGTTCTGTCTGAAACATGAACTGGTCCAAAGTATGAACTCCATAAGTTCACACAAGTGCACCTTCACACAAACACATATACACCATCTACAAGAAGAAAGGGTTGCAGCATCATTGTCATCGATGATGAGGAACGTAGATGGGGGAAACACAATAATAAATGAGGGACTATTGAGGAGAGGCAGTAAGAACAAAGCTATGTGAGGTTTAAAAGAAGACAAGAAATCTCTAATGTTATTGTCAAAGGAGCTAATGGAGTTATCTAAGAAAGGAATTTATTCACATAGCTTGAGTCTTCTTTTCTGAGCATATTTCTGCACAGACTTGGACAACAACACAACAATCAAATGATCTCTATTGAGGCAGAAAAGGTGGTACTGACCTACTCTGCTTTTCCTTCTCTTACTATCTTGTGTAGTTTTAGATAGCTGAAAGCAATTTTAGATTAAAAGCAGATTGTTTCTAATTAGTATAAATAAATATAAGAGCAACAATTTAGTCTGTATTGAAGAATAGAGAAAAATGTACGAAATTTAATTTCGAAGTAGAATTAACAAAGACCAGTGATGTGAAAAAGAAATTTTTAGTTATCAGCCTTGATTTGATAGAAGTTTGCAGATAACATACAGTTATTACACTTGTCCTTTTGACATACATATGGTTACTTTAAATATAGACATGAAGTAAATTAATGAATCAATAAATGAAGGGTGAAGCTGAATCTGAGCAGAAGAGGCATAAGAACATCTAGCAGAGAAAAGCATATGGAAAAGTTCACATACAAAGCGAGTGTGATTCTATGATAGCACAGAAACAGTTGATCAAGTAGGAGTTTGCAAGACTTTTTGAAACCTATGCTGACCCAAGACACTTAGAAAAAAATATTCACCCTTAGTGATAGCACTCCCAGATGTCTAGAGTAGTCTAGAGTAGCCTAGTAGAATAACACATTTTGGTTTTACCTTTGAAAGGCAAAAGAATTTTCTTTTCAGGTGCATAACATTACTCACTATTCAAAAGAAAGAGCAATTACAGTAAAATAAAGACCAAACTAAAACTCACAGCCAGCCTTAAGATCTTTATGTAGAAGAGAAACATGATCAAGAAGCAAAATCAAAATTACCCAAACTGTGTGCCTAGCACAAGGAGAAAAGGACAGACATGAAAGAGGATCAGGGTAAAAGATGAGGTAAGATACAGTGATAGTATAGAAACAGAGTGAACACAAAATAGCAACTGGACTATAAAAGAAAAGGAGTTTGGAGAAAGGGGACACAGAATCTGGATGAGATTAGAGGACTTCACTTCTAGCAGGGTCCTGAAGACATTTTTAAATAGGGACCCTTCCTACCAATGGATACTTTGAAGTGCAACGTGAAAGAGAAAGAATATGTGATATGTGCTTCTCTTTTTTGAGGGGAATATTAATTGCTTAATGTTGTATAATGAACTTTAAAAATAGAGAACATTTAATTGTGCAATAGATTTAGACTAAAACTGACTTTAAAAAAGCCCAAGTGAGTAACTGAGATGCAAGGTTATTTTCTATAAGGAAAATAATGTGAACTGTAAGGTGTTCTATTAAACTTATAACAAAAAACCTACTTCAGAATGCATCAGATCTCAAAAATTCAATGCTGGAAATTAGAATAGATAAAAAAAAAAGTCAAAAAATATTCATAAAAGCAGAAGATACTTTTTGACTTGCACTCTATAAAATTGCAAGCACTCCCCAATGCAGCAACAGCGGTCTCCTTGTTTGGAGAAATACCTTAAAAAGTCAAAGAGGTAGCCCAAGGAGCCAAAACTGACACATTAATAGCTTCAAAGACCAGAAACATTGCTCTGATTTTGGAACAAAAAAAAACACCCCTGGAATCCACTGGAAATATCCAAACAGAGGGGATGAATACATATAATCACTCAACTCATTCACAGACCAGAAACCAAGATAGCACAGTGTCTCATCTTTCCTTCCAAGTCAACCCTTTATGACAAGAATTCCAGGAATGAGGAATGCCAAATAAAAACCTAAAGGTGTTTAAGGTGGAGATGAAGAGAGAATTTCTGCATTAGCAACAGGTTGGTCCTTCTGTTGTAGGGAAAAAAAAGTGAAATTCAATATGAATGGTTAAGTAAGAAGCAAGACAGATGAGTTCAAATCAAAGATACAAATAAACTGTGCTAGAATCCATTTCCATTCTTAGATGGGCTTGTCCCTGACCAGAGATGTAATGTCACTACATGATGTGGGAATGTAAGACTGGTAAAGGTGATGCTGAGTGAAGAGGAGGAATCTCCTTTTGTATTATTTCTCCTTGGTTCATGTCTGCTGTTCAGGTTAAATACATTTCATAAGAACCAAGTCTCCTGGATACTCCAGATCTTTTTTTACAAGGGTGCTCATACCCATGGCTTTCACATGGGCTTTAAAATGTTTCAATTCCAGTCAACCAAAAGTTATCTATTTTCCATAGGAATTTGATGACCACTCACTTTTATTGATGTAGAACTTTTTTGAGAAATACTTGCAGAACAGGCAATTAGTCATGACACACAGGTTCTTTTTCCTTCTTATCTGAGGGTTGACTGTGGAGCTTATAAGTATTTGTTTATTGTTATTTGGTCAGTTTATGCTTAAATTTAGGAGTTAAAGCTAATTTAGGAGTAAAAGAAAGATATAACCTTTAAAATGTTATTGTATTTCTTCAGTAAGTGATTTTATACAAATTCTGTAGAACGCATAGTTTGGGCACAGCAGGTGTCAGAGGACATCAAACACACCTTTACATCGTTGACTGGAAATAAGAGCCTGTTGCAAGGCTAAATCAACTGTTGCAGCTGTATCATATACATACCCTGAGTAACAGCTGACTGCTGACACCAAGATTCTGGCCTGAATGTCTATTTTAAAGTAAATACTGCAGACTTCTTTCACACTGATTTTGCTCTCAAACAATAGTTGAGTAGAAGTCAAACTTAGGAGAGACTTTCTATATCACGTGTTGTCTTTCTTTAAACATTTATGTGGAAATTGCTGCTTTATTTTCTATGGAAGAAAAAAAGGCCTTTGTAGAGTCTTTTAAGCTATGTGTTAAGCAATTTTTCTTTCATCTACCAGTTTATTTGAAGATCATCAACTGCCCAAAGGATCTTGTCTATGAATCATTTATTCCGGAAATTTGCTAGTAAGAGCAATGTCTGAACACAAATTTTCATTACTTTTTCAAACTCCATCTTAAAACAAAACTTAAAACTTTGGATTTGTGTGTCTCCCTCTTTCTGTGTTTCAGAAGTTGATCCTTCTCTCTCTTTTTCAACTACTCCTTGCATAAAGAAGTCAAGCTCTATTGAGGGTGGTAAAGTACTTGACATTAAATGGTCTAGCGTAACATTTTATGACTCAAAGCTCCTGATAAATGTTATTTATTAGGGCTAAAAGCTTTTTCCTAGGTCAGATGTCTGGACTGAAGAGACAGTTCATTATAGAGGATCACTCATATTAGCAATGTAATAGGAATGAAGCAATTTTTTTATCATAGTGGTCCAAATCTGACTTGTACCACTACTGCTCTCCTCTTCAGCCAGAGTTAATTGTCAGCTGAACAATGAAGGTACCTGGAACTAATTTATTTAGGAATATGTTCCATCTGTAAAACCTCTGATAATGGACACAAGAGGCCATGACTAAAGGATTCAGGTATAAAGTTTAAGACCTTAGATAATTACTTGCAGAAAACATCATCAGCTCTATGTGTCAACTTACACAAAAACAGAACTATTGAACCTTTTAAAAGGGAGTATTGTATTCACAAAACTCAAGTAACCAGGAAAATTTCCATTCACCATAATGGTGGAATAACAGAGTCAAAAGAGTTCTCTCTCTCATTGCAACACACAGAAGGAAATAGATTCCAACCAGTCGAGATCAAAAGATCTGACACTTTTCATAAGTATAACCATAGTTACCTACGTTGAACCAGGACCACTGCAAATATCTTGAGAACATTTGTGAAAAAACTGTCCAAATAAGAAAATTAGAACATTACAAGTTGAATTATTATTTTGATAAAAATAGGTACACTACTTACAACCCTTGCTTTTTATTTTGTCAAGACATTTTGTGTAAAGCTTCTGATGGAATTACTGAATTTCACATGGGAACTGACCCCTGAATATTTAAGCTCTGAAGCAAAAGAATAAATGGATTGAAAACTGGATATTATGCCGTGTGGCAGCTGGTCTATATTAAGAACACTTATGCTCTAGATATTCTTTTTTACTACCTTAAGACATATTTACAGTTTTGCATCCAACTGACCTACGAAGAGGGATTAACTGCAATAATGGAATACCTTAATCTGTGCTGTTCTAAACAAAATTTTTAAAAAATAAATTGTATTTGTATTTTCCTGCACAGATTAATGCAGTTAAAAGCCTTTCCATGAAAATCTGAAACATGTAGCCTGCTTGTCCTATTACATGAAAAACTGGATTTTTAAAAATTCTTGCAAAAGGAGAAATCTCTGTTGCAAAAGTTTTTTTAATGAGCTGTATTTAATCTTTCTGTTATTTGGTTTTATACCATTTACTATCCAGCCTTATTACATTTGCAAAATAGCATGTTTATCTTCATTCTGGGAAAGTAGGTGCCTATAATTTGCAAATATGTCAGTCAAAAATAAACCAGTTAGATGTTCCTGGTTGGCACATTGTCAAGGCACACAATGAGGGAGGCTCCCTCCTCTCTCTCACACACAGATTCATGCACACTCCTTTCTCTCTCACATACACACACTCAAAAATGTATCCAGTAGAGTAAAATATTCACATTAATACTGGAAGCGATGGAGAAGAACCCCGGTCAACATCCCATCTGTTCCCTTGAATTAAATTTAGAATTCATATGTAATATAGACATTTCTGTCTGAATATCATAAAGCCCTGACACATTCAGGGTTTCATTAAAAAGCTCTGAGATGTGACTTGAATAACAATCTGTCTTAGCTAATTAGTATTTTCAGTTTAGCATATTCACTTTCAAACGTATTGCTGTTTGCACATGGTAATTTAGGTAAACAGAGCCCATCCACAGCTGCATCAATTAACACTGCTAATCAAAACTGAATTCAGGTAATTAGGCACATTTATGCAAAAAATGTCTAATTTGTGGGGAAAGCTAGATTCTTCAGTAATATTTCAATAAGTAGGCGTCTCTTTTTGCAAATAAGGCAAGAATATAGTGGTAAATCAACTCTAACATATACATGATACATAGTCAGTCACAAATATCTAAATTAAATCTCACTAATTGGTCTGTATTTTTAGAAATGTGACAATATTTTTTTCAAATAAATGCTTTCCTCAGTGTTTCTACAGGAAAGAGTGGATTTCTGATGGAAGTTTTAGTGATTTTAAAAGTTAATGTTTTCTCAAGCAGTTTTTGAACTGCTGAACATGATGATCTGACTTGTTCTCATTTTCAGACAGGAACATTTTAATGAGAAAGCCCTCAAAAGTTTAATTTCTTCAAAGAAGGTGCATTTTGGTTTACTTTAAAGAAAAGATAGAAATTTCCACCACCATCCATTTCAAGAATGTAAAGTGGTGAATACCTCAAAAATATCCTGCAAAGTTTCACATCCCTTCCTTCATTTCTCTCACTTAATCCATAACTTGAATCCCTCCAAAAACTACAAAAAAAACCCCAAATCCAAGCAGAGTAAGAAACTGCATATTCATAAGGGATTTTTAATTTCTATTGAAATGGAATGAAGAAATGTTCATTGAAATATTATACTCCAAGAGTTTTCATATGCAGCTATTCAAGTTATTAAAATTCAATTCTCTGTTATGCACACTTTCAGAAAGCTACACAGGTCTGATGAACAAGGAATGCAATTATCAACTTGCAGCTAATTTTCCATGATGAAAAGAAATACCTAGGCAACTGCTGATTTTTAACAGAAGCCTAAAATTAATCTACAGTTTTTGTATCTTCTCCCTGATTTGAGGCTAACTCTAGGGGAAAATATGCAATACATTTTTGCAGATTTGCAACATGGAATATATAGCTTCTGCTAAATACATCATTGTGAATACATCATTACAACTTTAAGGTCTAAGCCTAAGTAGCCACTGAAACTGCAGTGTGTTTTCCAGTTATATGTAATGCAGCGCATATCTCACTACTCAGAAACTTTTCTCTATATAAAAAATTGCAGTTTGTTCCACTATAATTTTTTTTTTTAATGCTTCAGTTAAAATGGTTTTAAACCTCCAATTTTCATTTAGCTATTGGCTGAGTAACATATTGAAAGAATACTGAAATGAGATGGAAGAGGAAAAATGAAGCCTGTGGCAGGAGTAAAATTTTGAGGTATTTTCTTTTCAAGTAATTGTAATGACTACTGCTAATTTCAGAAATGCTGAACAAGATAATTTCTAAATAATTATCAAACCAACATAAAAATACATGTAGTTCCCGATGCCATTTTCACTGGGAGCAATAGTAAGGGCAAACAAGGTTTTAACTGCACCTTTCTGGGTCTTTTTTTCAAGAGAGAAGCAGTCACCTATATGACATATCACATGCCAAGCACCTCACTGATCTCTCACGTGACTTATTAACATTGACATACAGTGAAGAGCATCAAAACAGTCTTATGTGACTTGTCTTTGAAAGAACCTGCTTGATAAATACCTTTTCAAAAGAGCAAAGCAAAAGCAAAAAGGCGCAATGACTAACGGTGTTTATTTTAGGTGTTATAGCCCGTAGGAAGTGAGGACAGCGACAATATCCTTGCCTCCTCCACCAGCCACACTGTTAGCACTTTTTTTACCTAAAGTAATCAAACTTCCCAGAGATACTTTACTATAGTATTCCAAAAAACTTCCCAGAAATACTTTACTACACTGCCCTGTCTCTTCAGCTTGACTGCCTCAGTAAATGTAAGTAGACACAGTTAGGAGAATCTCTTCACTGAACACATATGTATTTATCATACATTATTACCTCATCATGATGCACCTCCCATTTGAAATTTTTTTATCATGCTAGAGCATCATTATTTCACACAATTTGGAAGGGGTTTTTCCACAGAGGTTTAATAAATTAATGGTAGTATGAGCAGATAACAGACAAGAAAAAATGCCTATCTTGAAAGGGAAAAGGCTATACATGAAAGTTGGCTGGTAAATAGGTGTTTCTGACAGATGTAGCTCTTTTTTTTTCCTCTCCTGCATTGCCCTACTGTAAAATATGGAAAATAATTAAGGCATCTTTCTACAAAAAAAAAAATTAAAACTGGATTTTACATTCCAATTACCATTAATTAAAATATGATGGATATTTATGACTACAAAGAATCAAAAATACTGTTTTCCTCAATTTAAAGAAAAGTTTCATCTTATTACAAACATTCAAGAGTATTCCAGAATTATAAGCAAAATAATAAATATTTGAAGTCATTTATTTTCTCCACAGAGCATGCAACTCATTATTCATAACATAAAAACTGTTTAAATGCTTCATTTTGCAGGTATTCATATGGTTAATTCAAGAACATGCAAAAAAATTTAGTTTGAGAAAAGCAAAAGCAAGAGCCAAAAGCCAACAATTAGTACTCTACACTTTACATGAGGGAAAAAAACCCTCAATAATTTGCAAATGTTGAAGGAAGTGCTAGTTCCATAATTAAAAATCAGCCAGAGATCCTTTTGGCAAATGGATCTCTTTGTTAAACATCCCACTAATCCAAGCCTGAAGGTATAATTCAGTACCCTGGAGGATCCCCTCTATACTTTTGCCAGCTGTTCCATTTAGGTCACTCCACCACAAGTTTAGCTTTTATCTATTCCTCACTTTCTTTGCTGGGTCCCAGAAGCAGCAACCCATCTCTCTGAAGGCTGTTTAAAGTGTAAATGAAAAGACGAGGCAGAAGTGAGCTGCTACCTCAGGGTCCTTAATTTCTGAACTGCAATTCCTTGGACTTCCCTACCTTGACAGATGCAATATGAAATCTTCCTTGATGAAAAGTGAAGAGATAAACTGAATATGGAATACAGATGGCACATTCATTATCATTTTAATGCTTTACAGCTGCATGAAAGAATAGGAAATTTTACTAGTCCGCTCAAGACCAAACAGTTCTGGAAGCCCTTCTGCCCTTCAGCCCAATTCCCAGCACTACTGCTGTTGGCATGCAAGCAAAAGCCTTCAAAGAGCTATTTTATCTCTTCTCAGGTGGTCAGGGAGAGGTGGATTGAAGCAGAGGAAATGAAAAGAAAGAAAAAAAAAAAAAAAGCAAAGAAAAAAATCCATCATCATCTGATCCAGTACAGTGTATGCCACAGACCATGAAGAGTCCTGGGTGCAGACCTGACTCTCTTGCCTCCCTCTTCTGGACTGGCAGGTGAAGGAAGGAGACAGTAATCCTTGAAGGACCTGTTCATGCAAGTTAAACCAACCCCTAATAACAAAACCACCATTATTTTGGTGCTCTTAACAAAAATATAAGTTCCTAACAAAAATATGTGAACTGGATCCATTTATAATGGTTGTAGTTGTGTAAATTTAAGCCCTCAGAGAGTCATTGTAGTCCTCCAGAAGGACTTTTTGACAGTATGTTGCTTTATAGCAACACCCTGATTTCTTATTCTGTGAAAGTTAAATGTAATTCATTATAAAACAAATCACTGCTCTGACATTCATCTTTCTGCTAAATAAAAATAAAGAGTCAGGCCAATACTCTGGAAGGAATTCCTAGGTGTTTAACTTTTAATGAAAGATTTATAAAAAATGCAGCAAGCATATTACTGAGGTCTTCCAATTCAATATTAAGTAATAAAGTTTGTGCACACAGATATGAAGTGTAATGCGAAGCAGTATAAGATCTATTGGAAATTAACTTTCAAGATTTTTTAAAATGCTGTTCAGTAGCATAGCCACAGCAACACCGACAACCATCTGCAAGACTTTACACATGCAAGTAATCCCACAGGCTTTTAACAACTACTATCATGTCCTGATCCTACCCATCCAGCACAACGTACTGGCTGCAGCCTCGGAAGCCTCTTGCTCACCCTTGCAGGAAGGATGGGAATCCTATCCCTGAAGCAGCACAGCAATTCACACACCTGCACTCAGCCTGTGCTGGAGGAAGCGCTCTGTCAGTCAAAAAGTACAGTTCTGCAAGCTCGTACATCTGACATTTAAGGAACGGTGAGAAGGGAAAACAACTCAAAGAACACGGATGCAACCTAACTTCTAATTCTGCAACAGCTCACACAGGTGAGCAACCCATCTCCGACACGCCGGCCCATGAGGCTGGGCAGGGACCCTCACCTGTGTCACGCTGCCCTGCATGCATCATCTGGCTCGGGGTCTCCGCTCTCAGATCAAGCATATCCACAGTGATTGCGCCGCTTACCTCGCTGATGCCTCCCCGCTCTCCTGCTGGAGGTCCTGCATTCCTGCTCGTGAAGGTCCACTGCAGGCAGCTGCTCCCAGGTTCAGTGTCCCCGTGGCACAGCCGCTCCGGCGGGAGCCAGCAGAGCAAAGGCAGGTTGCCACTGGCCAGTTCCACCGCAGCCCAGCCGCACGCTGTCTGCAATCACATCTCACTGAGTGCAAAACGAAAATTAAAACGTTTTTTTCTCTTACGCTTAGAACAGTATGCTATATCATTTGTGTTTGCATTTAAATTGGACAGAATAATTTACTACTGGCTTTTAATTTCAGAAGGGTTAATCACCTCAGCAAAGGTCAATCAAACTTTAATCTCCAATAAAATTGCAGTAGCTTCAGTCACCTGCAGGACATTTATTATATTCTTATTTCCATGCAAAAGGATGTATCACTAATCTTCTAATTCTTTACATTAGCACATTTGCCATTAACATTTTACTAAAATTATTAATTCCTCCAAAACTATTACAAGAGCTCATTTCTACACATCTCAGAAGATAATCCTGTTAAAAACCAGCCACATCTACTGTGACATTTCTTTAGTTGCCTGCTCTAATCCTCACAACCATTTGATACTCCAACTGAGTTCTAACAATGCACGAAGTCTCAATTACAGAAAATATTACAGGCTTTAGTTTAGAACAACAATATACTGTTTTAGTAACTTAATCTTCCCTATTGTCTGCAATCACAATACTAATCTATTTTGTCACTGCTCACAGCATTTTCTATTCAAAACAAAATATAGATTTTTTATTTTGCTTAGCAGCTCTTGAAAAGCAATAGATTTACAATGATAACTTAAAATCCATTACCAAGGATAGGAATAATAATGACAATAGGAATATGCTTCTGGCCTGCAGAGAAGTATTTCCCCACAAAACAGAAGTCTCTTTTGGGGCATAACCCATTAAAAAACCAAAGAAATAATAAAAAAGAGTAGCTTGTTCTTTCAATTTGATCTACCAATTAAGAACAATTTATCTGCTATTAAATTGACTGAGAACTGCAAAGTCTCTCTGAAAAATTCACATCAGCATTAGTTTTAAACTACCATTGCAATAATATCAGCTCAAAATGTGAAAATTGTTTAACTCAAAACAGAAAATTATCCAATATGAAAGAGCACATCCCCTCAAAAATGTTGGTTTTAGATAAACATCAGCTATGCTAGCTACTAAACAATACATTCCTTCAAAAGTCTATTGTAACAATTCCATCTGAATGCTCAGAACTAATTTACCTGTAAAGACACAGAGAAAGGCAACAGAAAACTCAGGGAGAGCTTGTTACAGAACCGAAACAAAACACAAACAATTCATTTCCCAAATTTTAGAAGCTGGTACCAAAAAAGTCAGTATTTATTGGGCAGAAAAATACTAATACCACCAAAATACATGGGTCTCCCTTATCCTTCTACCATGGTCATATTAGCTCCTGCGAGAAAGAAATCTTGTGTCTATTTAAAATTGATTTTTTAGCCATAATAACATTTTGACATACCGTAATGTAAACAAACTGTTCTTTCCCATCCCAATATTTCCTCCTCTGTCTCTGTCTCTCTCTGTCTCCGTCTCTCTCCTTTTTGTTTTAATATATGGCACACAGACAGACACACGCCCCCGTCACTGTCAATATGCACACTCATTAGCAATATGTCAGGCTGGCATTTTCAGCACACTCCAGAGCATAACTGAACTACCACAGAGTGCACACACACACACGTTAAAATACAATTGCAGAGAAAAAGAGCTCAGTGGAACAATGTTTAACTTGGAAAACTAGGTAAACATACAAAAGGAGTGAGACTCTCAGGCAGTATTTTACAAAGGTGCTGTGAATTCCCAGCTAACATCATCAATGCTCCTCTCTTTCCACACACATAAACAGACGCAGATACACATATACAAAAGAGATCATTTTAGCAAGACATTCTAATGCTGAATTACGGATGCAAGAACACATATCTTTCCCTTTTTTTTAACTTTCTAATGCTTTTAAGTTACATTCTAACTTGAAGTAATGGATGAAAATAAATACTGAAAAACATAAACCCAAGCTGAACTACAAGTTTATAGGACATAGACTGTTAAGACCATTTTTCAGCTTCCCGCTGAGAAAATTAGCTATGAAACAACTGCATCCTCATTTTTTGCAAAAAGCATCCAGCAAGACACCGAAGACCACTTAGAAAGGGTGAGTATCACTGAACTACAGTGTTGATTATTCCCCTCTTCACGCATTGATAAAACATATTCTAGATTGCTATTGCAACTGCTTTAAAATACAACAGAATAGCTTCACATGGGACTCTGAAATGAAAGGTATCCTCAAAGGACCATGCAATTTATTTTTCAAAAGAATGAACAGTGGAGAAATGTATAGGGAATGAAACATACCTTCAGTTAGCCCAGCGAACGACTTTTCAGCACATCTACATAGTCCCGCGGCTCCACCAGTACAAAAGTCAACACTGCTGTGCTTGTGATCTCTGTGACAATGGCATCATACTGCCGGCAATTTTTTCGATTAAACTTCTCAGACATGGTAGCAACTTTGTTAATTATGATATTAGCCAGCTGGCGGGTACAATCAATCATCCGCTGTAAGAAAGCCAGACAAAGAGACATCTAATCATTGCAACCAGAGCAGATAAATTTTGTTCCTTTCTTATACGTGTCACAGATTCTATCCCTCCTGACCCTCTACACAGCCATCGACTGTCAAATTTAGATTCAGGAAGCTCCCAGCTTTTCTTTATCCCTGCGTTAGATCTGAAACTCCTGGTTATCAGGAAGACAAGCGTCACCAGCTGTCTCAGAACAGGAAGGCAATCAGGTGAATAGTACTTATTATCTCTCATTGCCTTCTGAGGAGCAACAAGATTGATTTTGGATCAACAACCCATCCAGATCTCAGGCACAGTTACTACAGTGTCAAGTCCAGAATGCAGCGCATACATAAAGCTGAACTCAACCTTTATTAATACTGCATACCAAAAGTTTGAGGGCTGCTCTTTTTTTAGTTTTGTTTTGTGTTGAGGTTTTTTTATTTTTTTAATTTATTTTTTCCCCTAAGAAAACTCTTAATTTTATTTTTTTTTCCAAAGCTGCATTGGATAGTCTTCCCCCCACCTCAGAAAATCCAGGCAAGCAGACTGCACCGTTACTCCAGGGACTCTGTTTCACAGTTGGATAGTCTTAATTGGGCCCACAGAAGCAGTTAGCTACCATTAAAGGCTTCTCTGTATACATCTTCCTCTCAACTAGTCTGATTGTGCATAAAACCCCACAAGTGAAGCCTATGCTTTTGGAAGGTTAAACACACAAATATGTTATAAACCCAGAATATAAAAGCATCCTAGCAGAATCTGAACTGATGGTGAATTTCAGCATTGGTCTAGAAACAGGAATATATTTGGGCTTTTCATTTAGAGAAGCATTAAAAAATCATGCACTCTTACTGCAAGACCTTTTCTTACACACCAAATGCACTGCAAAGTAGTGGAAGGTGATTCATATAAAGTATAAACAAAGGTTACAATAGAACAAAAGCTATCAGAATAATGCATTCTGGTACAAAAAACCCCACCAACTAACCTCATACATTTTGAAATGCCTGCCGACAGTTCCATTTAACTAAATAGAGTATAATAATCAATGAACACAAATTTATAACAATGTGCAAAAATTTTCAGGATCAATTTTGGATTCTTGGTACATTGGCTGTCCTGGTACTTGGACCAAAGACTTTTTTTCCAAAATTATTTATTTTCATAAAAAGTGATTCTTATGTTTATTTCACCTTAAGTGAAAGCTAGTTTCCATTTAAGTGGTATCCAGCAAGACCATCTCAATAACGAAGATGATTTTATGGACTTTACAGCATAAAATTACCTCTGTTTTTAATAAATCCCCTAAAAACAATACATTTTTTCTTGAAAGTATGCATTTTTCATATACAGTTCAGCTGAAATTTTCATGCTTTCTTGAAATGCAAGCAGAAAATATTGTTAGAAAATAACAGCTAGTGGGAGCAACAATTACTTCCTGACATTGCTCCCTTGAAATTAATATGTTGCAGAATCTTCTTTACCTTTCAGAAGTCAAATTTTTCTCCTATGTGACTTCTTCATTTGGAAAATTTAGGGAGCTGAATACAGGAATAGTAATGGTGCTCATAATTCATTATTAAACACAGCTAATTGCTTTCTGATATTTGTTTGAAAGGATGAGGACAAGAAAATAAATTACATTCTCAAATGTGATGTCATTCATTTTGGATGACTGAAGTGTTCAATCAGCTTCTCAGGCAGATATTGAAGGCTACACCAGTTCCGTTTTGCATTCTATACCCAAATTGTTTACAAATTGAGATCTAGCTCAAGTACCTTCACAACACATTGTCACCACTGCAATGGCAGACACTGTTAGAAACTCCTGACTAATTCACTTTATTAAAATATCTACCACCAAGACGATTTTACTCAGAAGGAAGACCTTAATGAATTATTTGCTCTCATTTTTAATGTTTTATTCAAACCAGATCTTGCTTTATTTAGGGAGCAGCTAAATATGAAGAAATATTCTTGGTTTTAGCACAGAGATTTAAGGCAAGAAATAACTGAGCATTGTGAATGAATGAGGGACTTGAGAAGCACACAAAAACAGAAGGCTGCCCTAACTACCAATTCATTTTTCTGAAAGGTTAACCGAAATCCTCAGATACATAAGCCTATCCCTAGCAGTATCCCCAGTCAGCCACCAGCATACACCTGACTAGGTTTCTAAACTTTCAGAACAGATCTCAGCTGGCAAAACTGGAAAACAAATCTTGTGTCTGACAGATACAGATTGACCTGACCAATTATTTTAAAGAAGAAGGAATGAAGGATCAAACTTGGGACCCCAGAAGAACATGCTTTTGTCAATTTTCAATAATTGCATCAGGTTTTCCTCTTATTCACACTTTTTTCCTTTTCTTTACTTCAAAGTTAATTGTGGAAAAATATGGAATTAACTTCATGTACCCTCAGCTACAGTAAATAAGGCAATTTGGCTTGTCACCATGCTCTCCTCTGTCATCACTAGGATGGACAGCGTGACAGGAATCTGCTGAGAATTAATTATACCCATTTTCATACTTGGATACTGGTAGAACAACTTACATGCTAGATGGATGTACTACTCTCTCTATTAGCTCTCATGGAGAGGAAAAACTGGTCTGAATTCAGTTTTAACCCTTCTTGAAGGTTGGACTAGTTGACCTCTGGACGTCTCTTCCAAATTGAATTATTCTGTTTATTTATGAATTCTAAAGCAAAAAAAACCCCAAAAACAAAACAAGCAAAAAAAAACCCAACCAAACAAACAAAAAACCCCTAAGCTAAACCATACATAGTAAAAATTATGAGATGATGCAAATTAAAGCAATTAGAGATGAGAGATGTAATGTTCACAGGAGGTAAGAGACCTCCTCTGAGTACTTTGGCCCTCAATTTCTTAAGCCATTTGAAAAATCAGCCATATTTGGTTGGGGGGATGTTTCCCCTGTCCATTGAGACAAAAATATTAGAATTACCAACTCCTCCATACAATAAGAAGTTCAGAGATAAGGAAACATATCAAGACCTCCACAGAACTAACTAGAAAACATACTTGATATAGGATGAGTAAACTCAGGGTCATGTAAAAGAAAAAATTCATTATAATGGAGGGAGATAAAGGATAGGCCATGGTTAACTGAAAGTATATTCAGTTTAAAAAAGAAAATTTAAGCTATTGCCATAATAATGGTGGTACATTCTCAAAAGAGAGGTTTATTTTGGTAAAGACAGGATTATTCCAGGATTTCCACAATATTTTCTACATTCTTACTTTGGTAAGGGGGGGAGGGGGGGCGGAGAAAACCCAAAACACAAAAAAACAACCTAAAATCCCAAAGAGCCAGTGTAGAAAAAAGTATAGTAAATAGTAGGAGCTATTATCTAAAGGAAATAAAAACCAAAAAACAAAACAAAGAAACAAAATAAAGCAACTTATTTGTAAGTTTAACTTTAAAAGTGTCCATCTATTAAACCTTCCATTGTAGTCTCATAAATCCTGTAAATCTTCCATTCAGTACCTCATTAGAAAAAACTAAATGAAAATAAGCAATAATATATGTAAATTATACATTTAAAATAATGAACAAAGTAATGAAAGGAGCGCTCTTCACATTGCAATCCAGTGGGCTTTTAAATTAACTTTTAATGCTCAGCGGCTGCCAATTAATAAGGAGCCTGCATGTTTGATTCTGCTAGAAAACACAAACTAGGAGAAGGAAAAGTGAAACACAAGGGCACAAAGCCAGTACAGGAGGGTACATTAATACCAGTGCAGAACTTTAAGGGAATATATCCTGGGTCCAAGGACCAAAAACTGTCTGCAGTGAAGCTCTTCCTGAAAACAAGAGCTTTTAAGGCTTTGGTCACACACTGATTCCCCCCTCAATCCAAGAAAAAGCATACGCAACTACAGATGGAGACCTTATGGTACGGTTCGGCATTTTGGCATATCGTATGCACCTGAAATAGCCATGGATATTTTATATTTTTAATTTTATTTTAAGCAGCTGGCCTGCAGTTTAAATTGCACATATATTCCACTGAAAATAATGAAATAATAAAGTTTCACAGTGCAGAGCAACAAAGGTTCACAGTGCAGAGTCTGCAAAGGTCACACGTAGCTTCCCAAGGGGGAAGTGCCATGAGGCAGATGTGAAGAGGCCACATGTTGTGTCAGTCCTTAGCACAGAATGAGCAGAGGTGAAATATTAATGCATTGCAAGCAAAACAATCTTGCCTATATTCTAGGAACTGACAAAGAAAGAAAAAGAGAGAAAAGACCGTTTCTCCCCCTGCAGTGTGATGAACAGGTCCAGTTTTATCGCGCTTTAATATTGTCAGGACATGTGAACTAAAGGACTTTTGTTCTGTCCAGCTGTGGCCAGATGCCGACAAGCCTGAAAGCTGCACATGTTTTTTCCTTGCCACTCAGTTGCACCAATTCTCTGCTATTTGGTTACCTGCACTAGAGTAGTCAGACATACATGCCTCTTCTTAAACTGACCATTTAAAATATAGACATCCTGCCGATATATATATGCATATATATGGTCCAGCATCCTGCTGTTGACAACGTCCAGTAGCAGGTGTCCAAGAAAAAATATAAAGGCAAGCAAGGAGTGATTTTCATTTCTGATGTCTACTCCCAGCTTCTACCCACTCATGGCATGGAAGCCAACTTATCATAAAGCCAAGACTGCTTAATGCAACACATTTGACAAGAATTTAGAATTTAAACTCTGTTACCTCCATAACAGAATGACCCAAAGAATCAGTACCACGGGTGCGCAGTTAAATATCTGACAATATATCTGTAAAACAGAAGAAAGACTGAGCTGAAATTTACCAAAAACTGAAACTAAACTAGCCCTAAACTCTTTGTTTGCCTATTAAAAATAAAAGGACAAGCTGTTCTGTTAACACTCACTAAAAATTCTGGATTTGAAGTGCAGTTGGTGGTTGTATAATTCTGTAATGATGGAGCAATAAAAAAACTTGCATTGTCTTAATGGAATTACAGCATATAGTAGCCCTTTCCCAGAGAGTCTCTCGCTAGGTCAAGTGAGACATCTGAGCACCACAACTCCAGGAGCTAGTAACAGTCTTCCGTAACAGCAGTGTTTGCACTCTTTTACAGGAAACTCATTCCCAGTGTTGTGGTTAAAAAGCTTTTTCTACAGCCTGAAGGCATCTCCTATGCAAAAGTTCTCACCTGCAGTAAACTGGAACTGGGATGGCAGAAATACACGCATAGAACAAAATAACAACTGAATTAAACAAATGCTTGTTCTGGAGACAACAAACACAAAATACATTGGAGAAAACATATTGCCATGCTACAGCAACACAATCTCTTTAGATTATATGGTACTTACGTTTAATGTGTCATTTTATATTTTTCCCCAAAATAAAAAAATGCACTTACAGCTGAATTAGTCTCATAAAATTATCCATTTTCTCTGAATAAAATTGTAACACGTAGAACACTAATAACATGGCAGAAACAAACCCCAGTACATGACCCATTAGAAAGGTTGTAACTTCAATGATCTAATCAAACTGACATAAGCCAAACACCCAACAGGCAGGAAAAAAAAAATTTAAATCCAACAACATAAACCACTAAAATAGTTTGATAAAAATTCATTAAAAATAAAGTATAGGGTTAATGTAGTTACATTTTGAGTCTGGATTCTACAAAGATAGGTCTCAAATTGTGAAACTGTCTGACGCAGGCATCTAGGATACTAATAATTTTCTAAATTCACTTAATGAGCTTCTTTCAATACAAATAGTTAATTTCCTGAAAGATAATACTCCACAACTGATTCCTTTCAGAGTGATAAAAAGGCAACAACTCCAAAGCTGAATTAAAAAACCAAAAAGATAACAAGGAAGCCAAGTCAGTCATCTTTTATTTTTCCAAGTTCTAAATTTCTTCCTTATGTATCTTTAAACTGGTTTTGGCATCAATATCAGTTACCTATTATTTTCAATATTAGATTGCAAAGAACTCTTACAGACTCTTATGTCAAAAAGTACCTGAAAGAAGATGATCCAAGAGCAAGAGAAGCACAGTTTAGGGTTGGAGGGAGGGAGGCGGGGGGGATTTAGTCTGCTTCTTTGGGGGAAAGATATTTATTATATCAGAAAAAAAATTATCAAATTATATGTTTTGCAGCAACAGCAGATATCATTGTATTATATCAGATTCAGGTCTCTTTTTACTTCTTAATTACAGAAATTATCAGTAGTAGCAGTATCATCTACCTATGTCACAGTGAAATCAAGCCTAAAATAAATAATTTTGTGAGACTATGTTTCCTTTTAAATAAAGACTAATAAGTTCAAAATTAAAAGTTTTGTTCTTTCCCAAAGTTATTGTTTTATGCTTTATTTCCCTCACTTATAAAGATGGTATTTGCACAGGGATGCTAAAAGATTCTCCTGTAATGTGACTGAATGGGTCATACATCACTGACCAAAGAAGCACCTCTGGAGGATCTGCCTCCATTTTTAAATGTAGATTTCCCCATCACATAACCATCGACTGCCCCAGGTTTTACCACACTAAAAGGAAATTGGAAGTTCTGCACAAGGAGCCTTCTCTAGAGAAATAGCATTAAATGAATCCCACAAAAACTTTAGTGTCCAAATGCTGGCAATTCTCGAAGGGACAAAATATGATACATATATGCAGCAAAATGGGGAAGAGCTCTGAATATGCCATACTTGTAAGATGCTTGACTGGAGGGAAATATATCGAGCCTCTTATGAACAGACTCAAGAATTTTGCAGCCATAGACCTCTTTGCTCATTTGAAAATGCTCTTTTCACTCTAGCATTATTGATTATAAGAAAAATTAAATTTCTACTCTCACTTAAAGTTGAACACTGATTTAAACCTTTTTAAGAAGAGAACTTAAACTGTGTTGTATGAGGAATCAATCATACCATTAGAAAATGCTGTGTTGGTGATGCTAGTTTCAAATGAAAAGTATAATGAAAATTGTTAATTTACTGGCTTCATTTGAAGAGTAATCCCCTGCTGGTTGTCATACTTAGACTTGGAGGAGGAAAAAAGGATAACCCAAAATGTAACTCACCATATGACTGAATTAGAACATGGAATTTTGAATGTCTTTAAACTGCCTGGAGTAGAATTAACCCACAATTTAAAAAAGCACAACTTCTTAACAGTTCTTAAGGAGCCGATTTTATTAGCAGGAGTTTAGAAGGGATGAACTTAAATATACAAACCCATGTTGTCAAGGTGATATACCTCAAGAAAATTCTGCATTATACCAGCTCTGCCCACTACCATGCTCAATGCCACTGTAGTTCAGGTGTAAATACTCAGTAGCAGGCTGCTTCAAATGTGTGTACTGTCACAACCTATTTCTTTTGCATGTCCACTATTTATCACCACTACCACCAGGTGCAGTAATCTGTAAGTTTGTAAAAAATTACACTAATCCCTTTTAAGGATTCGGATCAAGGCTCTAAAATGCAAAGTGCCAACCCTGAAAAAGACATGGCTCCCCGAGTCTTTGCCTGCCTTTTAAATACCTGTACCAACTCTATTATATAAAGCTGTACAATCAAGTTCATAGAAAATAAAAAGTCATGTTAAAAGAACAAAATAAAATTGATGTATTCAAGTGGAAAAAGGCAAAATAAACAAAATAAAGCATAAGCTAGAAGTTAGGCAGATCATGCATTAAGCTGAAAGATGAAACAGATGCAATACATAGCAAAGATCAAAGAGCTGCATCAATTCATTCTGAGAGTCAAAATCCAGCTGAGCATGGGAGCCCTGTCCGCATAATAAGAAAGGTTGACTAAAACATAAGGATTAAACAGATGAGCTGTCTCCAGTGAATGTATGGCACAGGAAGCCCTGCTGAGCTACTTGTAAAGACACTTTGGAATTGTACACCTGCTACTCCACAGTGAAACCTACAGGAAACCAGTATGCAAGGGGAAAGAAACCCACTAATGGACTAATAGCTATCTTTAAGATGAAAAAAAGAGTCAATACAAGAAAACAGCAGCTAACAGATTTGCTCTTTCCCCTCCATTTCATTTATTTACCAAACATTTCCACCACAAATGACAATGAAGAAATTGTTATCACCACTCTCTCACTCCCTCAAAACAAAAGAAAAAGCTTAGCACTTAAACTATCAGCACAACCATTCATATATAGTGGGATCAGCCTAGTATTCTCAGTGAAATTATCTGTCACAATATTACTGGTTTGGAAGCTCTTTTTGTACTCCAGCACTTAACTGGCCAAATCTCTAATAACTTCAGTGCTGTGGGATTAATTTTAAAGGTCAGTAAAAATACTGATCACATTTAAAATAATCTTCATTTTTCTCATCCACTTTATGGATAGGGATGGAAATTTCAATCAAAATTTATAGCTTATGACTAGTTTCTATTCTCTTATTATTGGTAACAAGAAACAAAACTAGAAAAAAATAACAGGTAAGAAATTCTATTCAATTAAATTAATTAATTCATTAACTCTTGTATTAAAGTATAATCCATATGATATGCATGTAGCCAAAACCAGAGCTCTCTCACAAAAAAAAGGGAAATCATAGGGCTAGCAGTTACTCCATGACTCAAAGAATCCAAACTGCAGGGGTTTCCAACACCTCTGACAGGATCAGTGTTTTCCATTACACCTCCACACAAAGAACAGGTCAGGGACACCCTTGCATAATAAGATGGCAAAGCATAACTTAACCAGGAAGCAAAGCTCACAAGTTTCGTAAGCCTTTGTTTTCTGACAGACGTTCAATTAATGCCCACTGCAGGCTACAGGTGGTTCCATATTTATTTTTTAAATCAGTGTTACTAGCCTGCTTGTCCCACAAATGTTATTTACAATCACATCTTTTATTCTTGTTTTAGCTGACAGAACAATCTCCTCAAGGATCCGGGCAGAGCTGATATATTTGATTTTCAGGTTATCTACTGCCTGCAGATACAAGCACTTCGATTGTTTACAATGCAGAAGTAATTGGTAACCGTTAAATAACTTCAGAGTCTGATTTAAGAGTTCTTCACCTACTGCATGAAAGTAAGGCTTCATCCCATAGTCCCTAATCTGGCTAAATACTTTAAGATTTCACTACAAAAACAGGATATTAAAAAATTAGCAAATGCAATGATAATTTAATCATCAATCACATACAAGCATTATATTCAGTTTTAATGATTTCAAATCAATTTATATTTCAAAGTGGAAATTAAAATAAGAAACAAGCATGTTCTCTCATTATGCTTCCAAAATCAGTTTAAAATATTAATTTGTGTAGCACAGTTTAAAGCAGAATTTCTAGTGCTGCTTTCAGCATCTCAAGCCAAAATGAGGACACTAAAACAAAATTCAGCCAGCCAGTGTTCCTATAAGGAATTTCACATGTTGTTTAATATATGATACATTATGTGATACATTATTTGTGATTACATAGGTTCAAGTTGCTGACAAGATTTTAAATGATTTTCAGAAGCATTTGCCTGGTCTTGCACAGTCAAATAGGATTACTTAACTATAAACAAATCTGACAAAAAGTCACAGCATTTTAACTCTATTCTGACACCATTTGTCACTGAACTTTTGTGCTACACAAAATGGCATGGAAGCACAGTATTGTTACGTACACACCGTTTGTCGGCAGAACTACTCTGAACTCAGCATTTTGTACTAGAAAACAGCAGTGAAGTGCACCATTGCAGACACACACCTTACCAGCCAGCACCACCAAAGATGTAGCCAAAATCAGATGCTAAAGCACACTGTGGGAGGCTGTCCAGGTAGAGCTGCAGCGAGCTCACCATGGCTGTGCTGCACCATGCTTTGAGGAGCACGGCTGAAGCGTGCAGCAGGAGATAGAGGCATCCCTCTCTCGTCATTCTCTGCCTCTCTAGCTTCTTTGGGGAGTGCAGCACCAAGGCTTCTCCCCTGCTTCCATGTGAAAGTAATGTGGGTGCTTAAGGGCTGATCAGCAGCAGCTTCCCACAAGAGCAGCTCCGCCTGTTCATGGACCCAAGGACACACCAGTGGCAGAGCATCCACACCTGCACGGCACTACAGCCAACCTAAGGAGTCACAGGAGCCTCTTCTGCGCCACATAACTCTAACTGCAATCCTTCAATCTCATCCAGACAGAGCTTCCTTTCCAAGCAGAAAATTTAATGAAAACTCAGATTGTTCATAAATAATTAACAATGTCAATTGTCTGACTTCTTGGAGCATAAATATATATGTTAGCACACTGTAAATTAATCAAGTGGAAGCCCAATATTTTACAATTTACAGCCAGCACCAAATGACACCTGGACTCCTGCAAATCCCAGGTGCACATCCTGCAACAATCACAGAAGATACACAGCAGAGACTGAGCCAAGCGCTCTTCCAAGTAACCTGGTGCATATACTACCACAAATTTTACCACCCATAGCCAAACCACAATACGTTCAGACTCAGTCACAACTGATCTCATAAAGACATTTCAAATACTTTTCTCCAAAGAGAGTACTGCCACTTTGAAAAATTTCAGCCTGTGTACCCAGCTGATTCAGTCTTACAGCTGTCATTTAAAAGGTCATTAACATTTCTTTTTATAATGAGGTAATGATTTTACCTTCTCCTGCTCAACAGTTTTCCATAAACAATTGAAATAACTTTTGTGTTGAAAATTTACTACTGAAAATTTTAGAGCAATATGTGAGGAGCTCAGAAGGTCATGATAAGTCAAATACAAAAATTATCTCTATTGTTAATTTAACCACTAGGCTCCTATGCAAATTCCACAGTCAGATATATGTACTCATTTATTTGCTTTGCTTTTACATTTGAATACTACATCTGCAGCTCTGTTGCTCTGCATATACATATATGTGTATAGAATTAGCAGACAACAAACAATACATTATCTCATCTTTCAAGTAAAAAAAAAATCTCGCAACAAAAATCCTTTATAAGCTTTATAGTTAATGTGGAACTGTAAGAAAAAATACAAACATTTGGACATACTTTTAAGTATGCTAAATGAGGCAAAAAGTGTGCCCTCACACCTAATTCTGAAATATTTCTTCTTTGTATCTGCCTCAAACCAGGCTTATGTTTGGTTCAACACTAAATAAGAACTGTGATAATTTACAACTTTTTATATGGAGGTAGGAGCAAAATTTTCCAAACTGTACTCACATGTTCAGGTGTGCAAGAGACACAGAATTAATTAGTTTAGCATACTATTCTGGCTGATCTCTGTAAGCTTACTTTTCTGAATTTCATTTCCTAGAATAAAATTGTAGTTCTTCATGTTTCTTTATGGAGAAAATCACAGAATAAACTAAAGAAAGAGTAATTTCAGAGATTAAAGTTATTTGCATAACTTTTTTCCTTCTCCGTCCCACCTTGCAGTTTGTTTAAAAGTCTTACATGCATTGTACTATAATCTCAGCTTTTCAATTTATCATCAATCAGAAAAATATATTCTGAGGTAAAAAAAGAATGAAAATTGAAACAAGGTTGTTGAATGTGAAGTGAATTTTACAGTCATATCACTCAGAGAAAATGTTGCCTTATATGAAAGTATCTATTAACAGGTTTTGTTTTGTTTAAATATAAGATAACACATAAAAGCACATGTAAACTGTATATGCTGTTATACCCTGGATGAATTCTGTTATTATATTTTACTTGGCACTATATCATGAATAAACAAACTCTAGGTCAAATTTAATTACTCAAGTCTCATCTTGATCCCTCGCTGTCTCTCGGTCCAGCTTCATTTAGAGTGAATAAAGTGTGAGAGAAGAGTAAAGGAGCTCAACCTGCAGTTTATATCTTCAGCAAAGAAAATAATGTGAGATGTAAATTAAATTAATAGTAAAAAATAATAAAAAAAAACAGAAAAAAGCCCACCAAAATAAATATACCTTTTTTTATGTGTTCAGTAGTTACCCCTATAAAAAGTCCAGCAATATTTCCTCAGTCTTCCAGGTTCAGCTTCCACTGATCAAGACAACACAGCATGATTATGCATACGTCATCATGAATACCTACATGCATAGGAAAAACTATTAAAGTTTTATAGAGTTCATAGTCTGAGCCCTTCAAAATGGATTACTAGCATTTCTTCAAGTGATTTCAGGCACCACACATTTAAATCTCCCTGACTTCAGCAATCATCACACATTTACTGTAGTTTACATTATATCAAAAATACTTCAGCTTCATTAGCAACAGATGAATTGATTATTTTATTTTATTAATTCAAAAGATCTTTTTTTTCCAATTTTTTATAAGCCCCAAGGTTCTTTCAGCAATATTGGCTCCTTCTCTCTTCCATAAAATTGTAATCAATCTCTATTATTGTCATGAAAATGGTAGTTGTCACTTTGCTGAGAAAAAACCAATCAATATATCTTGCAGAGTAGAATAGGAGTTTAATGCAGTGAATTGATATCTGTTAGAGAAATTTAGCTTGCCAGCAGTTTGGGACAAGCTAATAGAAAACCAGAAAATTCACTGAAGGTTGACAGATGAATGCACAGACATGCCACAAAAATTAATATTTGGGTACTTTGTATAGCCTGTCATTTCATATGCTGGAGAGAAAATAGATGTAGACAAGCATATCCCTCAGGAAATCCTTTTGGTTTTAAAAGGCAAAAGCCAAAAGCATGTAAAAATGAATTCTTCAAGTTTCGGAAAAATAAGCATTCTGAAACAATCTTCCATTTAAATATTTTGCGTCAGACTTGATACGAATATAAAAGTCTGCTGAGTAATAAAATAACACGAAGTTTCTTAGGCAATGTTAAATTCATGATCCTTCTGGATAACACGACATTGCAAAACCAAATAAGAACATTACTTTAAAAATTATTACAGAAACTGAACAATAGGACTGCTCACAAAATATTCTGGATCATGAAGAGGAAAAAAAAGAGCGCCCAAGTAAAATTTTCATAACCAATACCTAGAAAGAGATGCAGTCATACATTTCATGACAAATACAATACCCTCAAAAGAGCTGCTGGAATTATTTGAGCATTATTTTTAAAAAAGTCACATTTTAGGAACATAATCCTCCTTTCTGTCTATTGCCATCTGCAGAAGCTGTCAAAACACTCCTCCTTCCAATTACACGCTTTCTGTCTTTCACTTGCTCTAACATAAGCCTATAATCTGTTTAATTCCCTTGTTTGGTTGGTTTAATAAACAATGCTTTTAAGTAGCAGGGCTTGATAAACCCAGCATCCACAACAAGCAAGCTGCAGTTATTCCTCCCTCCAGGAGAGCATCAGCACCACTGACTGCAGAGACAACACGCTGGCCACAGCAGGAAGCAGCACAGGGAATTCTGTGACACCACTTTCTGAATTCCATTCTTCCTATTAATTCTATGTTGGATATAAACGGGACACTATCTTCAGGGTCCTGCCTGTGGTTCCCAGAAAGCTCTAAAAGTATCAATTTTAAGACCTCAGGTACCCACCAGGTCAAAGAGAAGCAAATGGGTCGCTAAATGCCTAAGTCAACCAGCTGATTTTTTACAGTATAATGTTCATGCTGTCATTTCAGAGACTTCAAGTAAGCCTGGCATATGAGCTGTTTCAGTAAGAGAAACAGCTTTTTATCATGTACAAAAGAGCATTCTTGGGCAAAAGGATGAGATGCTAAATATAATTTTACAGGGAAACACATGTTTAAACAGAACAGAAGGGACAAAATTTAACACCTCCTTTACTGTAAAACTGAATTAAGACCAGACATCAGAGGTCTACAATAAGGTGGACACTGAAGAAAATCTGCATCTCCTACTGCCTTAGCCATTCTGTCATGGATTTAAAAATACCCATGTGAATTAGAAGTCTCCCCTACCACTCCTGCACTCCTTTCTGATGGCAATGCTGCTAACCCTCCTTTCTGATGACATCAGAAATTTTATAGAGGAAGTGAAAAAAATGTTAACATTACTGAGGTTTGCCAAAAATAGGGAAATTAATCTAATTTTGTCCTAATTTATGAAAGAATTTGACCTCCAACCTGAAGTAAAATCAGGTCGAGTTTCCACCACTGCAAAATTTAAGTTAAATGATAAAAGGAAAACAAACTTCTACTGAGTGTGTGCCAGTCACAATTTTGCAAACCTAATAGAAAGCAAACAGTAACACTACTTGTAAGAAAGTTATGCATTCTTTTAAAAAAGGATGTCATACTCCATAGGCATTTCACAACAATAATGTAGGAGGTCCCAAAAGACAAATAAATGTGTGGTCTTTATTTCACAACTGAGTTCCAGCTGCTGTTTTACATTATAGGATCATGCAGGTCATGGTAATGACAAGAAATCCATGTTGCATGGCACTGTCAACATTTCACGAGTGCAAACATTTATGGTTCACCCTAGGAAAGGTAAAGGGTTACTACAGAAGGTGACAGAATATTAGCAGAGCTAGTTCAAAATAGGAAATGCTCTGTTATGCACTGTCAAGTCTCATGCATCAGATTTGCATGTGTGGTGAGAAATCGAACACACATGTTATGCCCTGGGAGTTACATATGTATTTTTGTCAGAAGTGCAAAGCAGAGTTTGGTGTAAATGCAAGCTGTTACAAAATTTATCAGAACTGTAAGCACTTGCAACATCACTGACTCCACATGAATGTATACACTGAACCTCTTTCACCAAAATTTTGCAAAGATATAAACATAAATTCAGTATTAAGCATGGATATTTTTTGTAATCAGTATGGTGGATCCTAAGGGAAATATTCCCATTGCATTTTCCTTGGGCTTTCTAAGATAATTTGTATTAGGCTGATGATGAATTTGAACAGGTTTGAAAGCTCAGTCCCACTGAGGAAAAATGTAATAGGTATTTCCCAATTAAACTCTTTCAGATTAGCTTATTGACAAAGGGACATAAATTTGAACCCACAGCATGCATTAAAATTAGATGAGCTGCTACTGAAGATGGTAAATTTTTAGATGTTTTTTCTTAATATCACAAATATTTTTCAGTCATTTCCATATAAACAGCCAGAAATTTTGTTGTACTCATAGAACAGACTAACAAGTAACAGCAATGGCTTGGAAATGCCTTCCATCTTTATTATATTCCCCAGTAATCAAGTGAGAATTATACCATGTAAACCTTTCTAGCACTTGCCATTTATGCAAATACCATCCATATGAATCTGTTCTCCTTTAAAGTCTTCCTCATTCTCTAAACATAATCATAATGCAGTCTGTTTCCTCTGAACCATGAAACATTTTCAGGGTCTATGGGAACACTTTTTCCAATAAGACACAATAAACTTATGATGCAAAGGCATGATCCTCCATCCACTGAAGTTAATTAAAAGTATACTCTTGTTTAAACAGTACAAAAGGAATGTCTAAAAAAAAAAAAAATAAATGCAGTCAAAACAATGGACCTTCTAATATCTGGCCCCATTTACCACAAATGTCAGTCATGACCATTAGATAAATACAAATCAAATGCTTTACAAAATTCTTACATGCAACTCCAGTGTTCATTAACATTAACAAATACATTTGTTTCAGGTGGAAAAGAGTTTTTCAAAAATACCAAGTAGGTATCATCTCGATTTCTCATTTTGCTATTGACCAAGAAATAACAGTTGACTGCTAACTACTGAATCATTACTAGTTGAATTTGGATCTGATTTCTTTTATGAAATAGAAGGCTTTATACCATACATATTTTCTTCTGAATTATCTCTTTCTCCTCACTTCATATTTGCAAATGAACTTAACTGATCAGCAGACAAGGATTTACACAGTATTGAAGAAAACTTATGACAAATCAAAAAACTTTTTAACTTCTCAAAATCTTACCTTCATTTTCAAGAACAACTATCATAGGCACTTTGCAGAACATGCCCTTTAAAAAATATATTTAGTTTTAAAAGCAATCTTTGAATGGATCCTCATTCAGGATTCATTTCTATTCTTGTCTTTGTAGGGGGCATTACCTTAAACACATTCACAGAATAACAGCAAAGAAAGGTGGTCATATGTACCCACAGCTAGCTCTGAGCAATTAAAGAGAGCAGTGATGCCTTCTAGCAAAGAATAAGTTGTCCTTGTTCTGTTTTGCTTCCCCTGTGAAGTGTGCTAACACTTCTCTTTTGCTTAAGAGATTTGAAGTCAAATGATCCCCAAACTTGTCTGTTTGCATATTCATTGATATACACCAGAATGTTTCCTGTTTTGATTTTTAAGGGAACTGCCTGTACTGACTAGTTAGAAATACAGAAAGGCATTTGACAGCAGACAAAATGAGCTAGACAACACTCACACCTCCTCCCTAGGCTTCTCTTTTTGTCTTCTCATAAAGGATGTTTGCTGCCTAGCCTAGTCCTGTCTTTTCTGTGGTACTCTTCTCCTCAAAGATAAGTCAAGGAAAGTCTCCAAAGACATCAGCAAGAGGAATAACAATGAGCAGGAGGGGCCAAGTTCATAGGGTTCATCAGCTGCCTTCCTGCATCCATCCAGAGGGATCCATGAGTTGGACCTCTATTCCTCCCAGAGAACAGATGGGTGGAGGAGATGGCCACTGGTGGTCAGAGATAAGCACTTCATCGTGGCTTTCACTTTCCCAGGAAAGTGATTTCAGATCTTAACTCCTTAAACACTGGGATGGCCAGAAAAACCCACCACTTAGCACACTTCTTTGACAAAACTTTATATTACTGAGGAAATGATGGTGAAAATAATTTTGGTGTTGTACAGTACAAACTGTTATAAGCCATTTAGTCAACTGAAATATGTGCAAAACTCACCATAACCTTGAATTGCAGATTGGCATTTATTTTAAAAAACAGTTTTGTATGGGTATAATTAGTAAATAAAATGTTTTCAATGGCTAAGGGATCTATCAGTCAGGTTTAGATTTAATCCTGGGTGACCACAATTAAAATTCAATTGTTCACATTTAAAAGATTTTTCAACCCAAGTATTTTGTGGATTTAAATTTGAAAAAGCTGAAATTAAACCAAGTTACCAGTTAACTTCAATCTACATACTTTGGGAATTATTTTTATGTATAGATATCCACACAAGATATGTACAAGATATATGAAGTCAGGTCAAACAAAGCAAATGAAACCTCCCTGTTGATACTTTCCACTGATTTTTATGAGTCAATAGGATAAGGGAGAATGGATCCAAGAGTCAGAATTAAAATTAATTGAGTATTTAGCCTGAAGTTCAACAACTTTGGTGGCCATCTGCCATTGTGCAGCTGCACTGGTTTGAGTAACTGCTATGGACATCAGGTCCACAGATGAAAGTAGCTGATGTACAAGGAAAATCCTTAACATTCAGAGACACTAACACAGATCTTGCTAAGCATATTCTCCAACAGGTCAATTGCAGATCCTGTAGCAGCTCAAGGCTGCTTTATAGTGCACTTGGACAACTGTATCACTCTAAGAGAGGTGTTTGGGATATTATCTATGTTAACCTGCTGCAAATTAAAGTTTGAGTTAGCCTAATGTGGAAAATTTTATTTCATACAAGATTTAATCATGGCACTTCAGATCATTAGGAATATGCCATAGCAAAGAGCAATGTAATCCCAAAATCATCAAAATACCTTGCCACAGAATTAAGGCTGTCTTTATATCAGAAATAAAAAATACATACATAGGTTTTAAATAGACTGTTAATCCAGAACCACAGACCAAAGAAAAATAGAAGCAAAGAGCTGTTAGCAGTTTTAACAGGGAAATACACAATAAAGATGCCAGAAAAGTTTTAACTTTGGACCATGTATCATCTTAAAACAAAAGAAAATATGTGCAAAACTAGAATCAATTTATTATTAATTGCTGAAATTTTTCAAACACATTCATATTATACTTACAAGACATTCTGATTGGGTGGAATCAGACAGGTTAGATGCCGTAGTTGGAAATTCCTGTGTTCTGTTCAGTACACTTTTTAAGGTAGAGCTTCAAGTATGAACACATCAGTTATGTTTGAATTCCCAACTTGAAATCCACATTAAAAATTTGACTGTTCTGTTCTATGATGGCATCGATTTACCAGTAAATATTGTTCAAATGATGTCATGAAATGTCATTAATAGAAATGTTTTCTATAATTTTCAAACTGAATTAAAATTTTACGGAAGAAGGTAAATACAATATCAAACCACTTTAAGCATTAACTTCCTTCACTTTTCTGAACACTGGTAAAGCTATCCATTTTTATAAGGGTTTATTCAATTTGAAGAGCAGAAGGATGCTCAAAGTTTATATATAGTGTGTGAGAATTGAGTGCTGCACTTATGCCTACTTTGTGATTCAGTTCTTAAATCTATTACCTTACTAAATGTGACATGCTATGATTACTTCTCCTGGAAGGACGAAACAAACCTTGTATCAAAAGCTTAATAGTCACTGTGGTGTTCTGAAAACGGCACCTAATATGTGCCTCAAACATCACTGATATGTTTCTTTCCTAGCTGCAAAGTAGGAGAAAGATTTTTAATGCACAGTTTGACTCCTCACTGCTTGCGGGAAGCCCACACGAGGACTTTTGGTTTTGTTTCACTAATAACAGCACTGAATATGAGCTGGTTGTCAGAAGCTCAGGGAGAATGCTTTCTGTGGGCTGCTCTCAGTGAGGCTCTGCTCCAACTGGGGGAGCAAGGGAAAGGAGAGAAAGACAGAGAAAATGGCAGAGACCAATTAGTCAACACAGCCTGTCAAGCAACCCAGCACAGGGAACCAGGAAGCTGCCTCATTGCACACCCAGCCACAGAAACAGCAGGTGGAAAAAATGTATAATTGGCCAAAGTAAAGTAGGACCTAAATGGCATTTCTCACACAAAGAAAAGAAAATAAGATAAGGAAACTATCTTTTTTATGCTGTTGGGAAAAAAAATCATGTAAAAAGAGAAGTGATAACCACAAAGTTGGAATCTGATTAAGACTGTGAACCTGTGATGCTGACATTATGTGGAATATAAAAAAGACAGCTAAGAAAACAGAGTATTTTGAAAACTATCAGTGCCAAGGACAGCACTGATCTATTTGTATAACTTTCCTACATAGCAATCTTATCACTTTGCTCAATCTGCCAAAATAAGCTGTAAAAGCAGTGCCCTAAATGTGAGAAGTGGCTGCAGCAAAACCCTGCACATAATGCCTTCTCACAGAAAACTACAATGGGGAGAAAAACATTTAAATGTTGTGAAAATTATGGCAAGAAGTAGTGGTTGAGGAAACGATCTTAAAAAAAAAAAAAAACAAACAAACCAAAACCTAAAATGTAATAGTGTGTGTGTGTCTACCACGGCAGCAGTTTCAGAAAGGACAAGAAAAAACTCAAATCCCCCTCTGAACCAATGCTTCAGGGAGAGAATCCCAACAATGTGGGGTAAAGATAGTCAGATATTTAAGGGCTCTGCAAGAGGAGACTTTACTTTTATATGTAGCATTCATTCAGGCAAAATAAAAGAATGAGGCAAATACACCTGTTTTGATTTGTTTCATTTAACTACAGAGGGCAGAAAATACAAACCTGATTTGGGCTCACCCATAGTTCTTTCATTTAAGCCACTAACTTCCATGAAACAGCTCTTGGAAGAGCAGCAATTATTTCCAAAGAGAATTAATTTTTCTTTGCCAAATCAGATCAAAAGCTGTTCTTTCTTTGAAAGGTTATTAAAACTTACTGGACTTAAAACATCCTTCCTTGATCTCTTTACAAAGTCAGTTACAATCCTGCTCTAACTGCATGAAACTACCTTTGTTAGTCACATAGTAATGACACATGGCAGAGAAGACACAACAGTGTTCTCCTTCTATTTGCCTAGTTCTTATCTGCAAAGTAACAATTAAAATGTCATTGTGGATGGTTGGTAAATGCTGAAATTATATTAATTTCTGAAGTTACAAAAACAGAGTATAAACATAGAACACACAAACATCCATTATAAATTAAACTCTTTTTAAAATGCTCCCTCTACGTATTTTTCTACCTATATGTTCTCTATTCCCCATAGGGATATTCTCCATTTCCAATTCCATACAATGGATATAATTTAAATAGGAAATTACTTAGGATTTTTCCAGATTTAGAATAAGTTAGTAAAATAGTTTTCAGGCATTTTGACTCATTAAAGCTTCAATAACATTTGCAGGTGATGGGTGAAAGAAAATTATGTCAAGGCTGGGGGAAAAAAATTTACTTCAAAAGCTTGAAGCTGTTGTTCAAATCATGCTAAGTACATAACGTGATAGTAAATGTTTTTATACAGTTTTAGAGACTTGGCTTTATTTGGTACTTTGGTGATTAAAAAGTTAGCCTTTTAGGGACCTAAATGTCTTGTAAAATATGCTATACTATTTCACAGAAGTATGGACTGAGGCAGGAAAAAAAAAAGAGCATCTTACATCATGGCTGTCTCTAAAATTAATTTTAACATCAAATAGATGCAAAAACACATACATATACATATTTAAACCACTCTTTCAAAATATCAGGACATCTGTCTTGTAGGAGTTATTGCTCTTGGTGAAAATACTCACAGCAGAACAGGAGCTTCTGATAATTAGTTGAGTCAAAACAGGCCTACTTATTACAAACAGCAGAAAATATGATTCTTTCTTACTTCTCTCTTCTACATTTTGATTTTTTTTTTTTGTTCTTGAACAACAAGGCATTCCCACTGTGATACCCTGAAAAGCTGAAAACTCTCCTCTGCCTTTCAATCACAGTATCACAAGAACATTAACAATACTATTTCTGACCCAAAAATTAACCTACAGTAAGTATAGAACTGTAAAATGGTATCTCTCATGATTACTATAAAACTAAAAGACACAAGCAGGCTACAAGCATGCAACAGAAGCCCTACTACCCGTGATTAACTGAGTAGAAATTAGTATTCTCACATGGTGCTTCATTGCACACTTGCAAGAAATAATACCAAATAATTCAATAAAGCGGTAATTAAAAACCTGTCTCAATTCTCCTGGTGCTGTGGCAATCATGCTCCCACAACCTCGCAGCTGAGCACGGAGCACTCAGCTGCCTGCACTGCACTGCAAAGAAACAATCCACCCACCACTGACTCCTGTTGTTTCATAGGGGATCCAATTACTGATATCGTTCTGACACCAGAGATTAGCTGATTGCCAGTTCAGTGTGCTTACAAAATCTTATGTGTCACAGGAGGCCCTTTACTTGTTTCTGTAAGACAAACAGTGTTTTTTTTTTAAATCCATTAAAAACCCACTAGAATATATTCTCTCTCATGTGCAGCTCTTCAACCCCATCCTATTGGACTCAAAGCAAATTCCTCCTCTAAAATTGTCATAGAACTAAAGTGTGGTGACAGTAGCAGCAAAAGTGCACTTTTAATTGTGCTTTTCAAATGAGAGGCAGAACTATATATGCCACTATTTTAGCACTCAGAAAGACCTCAGATCTTTGCAAAGTCAGAGATCAAAAATAAATTTTTTTTCTAATTAAAAAATGCTAATGGAATTCTGCACTGCTTTTTTTTCCAAATCTAAGAGCACATTGGAACCAGCACTTCTGTGGAAAACAATGGTTTGGGTTTTGTTAGAATGTGTTTTTCTAATCCCCAATGCTGTAAATAAAATTCATTAGGACTGTATAATATCAGTCAGTTAAATTCTATCACCATTCAAAGGAAATATATCAGTGGGGCTCCAATACAATTCTCCTGTTACAGCTCTTGAACTGAAACAAAAAGAATAAATGGAAAGACAAAGTACAGGTTGGACAAATTAATATTAAGGCAAGAAAAGATACTAAAGAAAAATAAGGAAGAAAGACCGCGATGAGCAAATAATACTTCTATTTTCTCACCACCAACACTAGTATTCTTACAGGCAGACATCCTAATGGCTCTGCTGGTTATTCAAGTGTTTAGGCTGTATATACATATGAGAAACCAAGAATATCCTTCTTAATGCTCCACTGAACTTTACCATCCATTCTAGAAAAGTGTCTTCATCAGCTGCGACAAGACATATTTTATTACATTGAATACCATAGGATTTTCCTGTAAATAACACCATCTCTAGAGAACAGAAGCTTAAATTGATGTGGGAAATGATGTAATGCTACACAGATTTAGAATGAAAAGGACTTTATTTATTTATGCTAAGATATGACAAAAAAACAAAAGGGCATTTTACAATCTCCAATTTAATTAATTTCCACAAATCTTTAAATAAAAATGGAAGTTAACCTGTAAATTTCTGGGATTTAATTTTGTCTAATGGCAATTTGCAAATTTTATTTCAAATTATTAGAAAAAGTTTTCATTCACAACATATGAACAAAGAATACTGCCAAATAACACAAAACCAAGGCTAAGATAGTGTTAAACAGACATGCAGCATTTTCTTTTAATGCCCTTCTTGGGAAAGAAAGCTGTGGAAACTTGCTGGTCAAAAGTATATTTAGGTTTTACCTTATACCCTAACAAGAGCAAAATAAGAGACACAATCATAAAACAGATCAGGGTAAAGAAGCCACTGTAATTCAAAGTTTTTAACCTCACTGCCTCCCAAGGACAATATAAAAGCAGAGCTGACCTAGAGGGTGGGTAGGGATGCCATGAGCCATTTTTGCCACCCCTCTACTCACAGCAAGGATCATTAACTGCCTCTGACAGAAGTTTGCCTAACTCATTCCAGAATCTTCAACTGGAATGCTGCAGCGTCTCTAATGCATCAGCTCCTATGCTTCACTAATTTTACACTTAAAATAGTTTCCCCCATGTCTAATTAAATCTCCCTCACTAGAATGTAAAAACATTATTATTATTTTCCTGTTCCCCATAGACAAAAGGACAGTTTAGTACTTTCCTCTTTGCAACAACCTCTCATGTAATTTGGATCTCAATCCAGAACCTTTTCTTCAATTTACTAATTCTTTCAAACTGGGGATTTGGGGAAACTTTTCTAGAATGCTGACCATCCTGGTTGATTTTCTTCAGACTTGCATGCAAGTCATAGATCGGCTAAAGTATAATAAGGAGCTATAAGCACACTGGTAACTTCCACAGCACTTCCTTTCCATTGCCAACATATTCAAATAGTACCCGCCTACTGCACATAGAGCTCTCCGAGTGCTGCTGTTTTTCCAACTAAAACTGTACCTCAGCACTTTTTCTTAATAAAACTGTTGAAAGGGCAATAAAGACAAACATATGCCTAACTTACAATCAATTTAACTGAAAAAACCCTAAATCTAGACCTCATTAATTTAAATTTTGCACTTGTGTATTACCTTTGCTACATCTTATCACCTAGCCAAGGCACATTGTTTCTAAACAGTATTATTTCATTAGGTAAATACTTATTAGGTTGATAGACACTTCATATACACCCACTGCAAGTTGCCGTGAAAAGTCAGGGGACACAAAATTAAACCCCATCTGTTCATACACCTGAAGAAAGTTAAATCCATTAAATAAGAAATATAAGGAAGTACATTATCTTATGAAGATAACTAGTTCCTTTTGGAAGAGATGACAATGACAGTGAGCTATAAGCAATAGAAATGCTCTAGTTTGGAGGGAATCTCTTGCTCTTTAAATCTTATATGGACTAGGTGTCATTGCTCCGCTGGCTCTTGTTAAACACTGTCAGCTAAACTCGCTAGACAGTGTTCCCAAGGCAGGGCTCCTGGAGCATTAAACCTAAATCATCAAAATAAAAGTGAAGTTACTATAAATTAACCATAGGTGAATCTACTGAATGTTAATTTTAAACTACATTATTGAATTACATCATCCATCATTAATGAAACACCAAGTCTTTGACCAGATACCCTTCACCAATTCAATGTGCATGTGATTAGGAAGGGTGATTTTTTTTGTCACTGAAGCAGGAGAACTCTATTTTGATGCTTGCTCCAAGTATTTTACCATGCCATACTACCAGTGTTGCGACTTCACCAGAGTATCCTTGCTTGTCAAGGTTACCCAGGAACCCTGAGCAGATGTACTACAAAATAGAAATGTATGTATGAGATAACACATTCCAAGTAGGTTTGCCATTCTGTGGCACAAAGCATTCCCAACCACTTATCAACCATAGAGTTGCTATTTGCATCTTGTATGCTATACATGAAAGTGCTACATTTGCCTGTGGCAACAAAGGAAATGCAAACTTGCTAGAAGAAAATAAATAAAATAAAACCATTTCCTGTGGGACAATTCAAAGTCTCACCTCATCATCCTGAGACATCAGGGTTTCCGTGTTGCTTCTGTTTGTTATTAATAATGCAGGAATAGATTTCCAACCACTCTTTCATAAGAGGAGCCTTTCCTTTGGAGGTGATATGAGTCATGTGATTACCCCAGTCAGCTGGAGTCAAAGGCTAAAAACTGATAGAGGTTCTCACTATCAACTAGCCTATCATTTGGCACCCAGAGAAGCAGTAATAAATGAGTGTTTATCTACTCAATGGGGAATTTCATTTCACTCTCTGCCCCCAAGAGTCATTACCTGCACAATAGGAATGAGCAATGGAAATTCACAATATAATAAACTATTACAATCTTACTGCTTAAACAGCATCTCAAAATCATTTTCTGGACCGGAAGCTATAAGCAAACTGTGCTCCACAACATAAGAAAAATTTCTTGATATGATGAAACAAAAGATATTTGCATCTCCTAAGAACAGAGAAGCATTTTGTACTCAAGATAAACAGTTTCTTCTGTTCTTAGTATTGCTTTCCATGGTGAAGAGAAACATAATATAGTCATATTTTCTTTTTTAGAAACAATTTTAATAGAAGTGTTACAAATCAATATTTTTATAAGTCTTTTTATCTAACTGAAAGTTGAAAGACATTGTCTACCCTGTTAAAAAAAAAAAAAAACCAAAAAACTCATGTGCTCAAAAGGATAAGTAATAAGAAAATATTGTTCAATTAACTTGGTATACCATTTACAATTAAGTATATTGCCAGTAGGTAAAAAACTAATACTTCTGGTGTAATATCTACCCAAAATCAGAAACTTACTCTGAATAATAATTTTTTTTTCTAAAACTGGCATCTTACTAAGGAAGAGATGAAAATATTTGTAAATATAGCAGCACTGAAAATGGTCAAAATTCATATTTTTAGTCAGTATTTTTGTGGAATCTATTGGGGTATCATTTTAAAACTAAGATATGAAAGGTTATCACAGTTTCAAGCAATGCTTCTCCACTACCTTAATCTTAAAAACCTAGTTTCCCATCACTGTTATATTCGTTCAAGCATGAAAAGCATAATATTTTTTCCCCTCTTTTCACATTCTGTTGAGATATTTTAGTCTAGAAATGTAAGATTATCTATTCCAGTATTGATATGACTGAGGTAACTGTGTAGGCATCCTGTGATCCTATGCAAGGAAACACAGCAAGAAAATTGTGTAGTCATTAAGGGAGCAACAGAAGCCACTTATATAAATTACTGTGCAGTAATTCAAAAGAATATGAGGAGAAGATATGCTTGAGGCTTATGCTTCATTATTCTATAAGCCTTGAATGTATTATCTGCCCAAACCTTGGGAAAGAGGCCACCTGATATCACCTTTTTGAGCTTAAGTGAAGAAATCAGTATTTCTGTTTTTTCTAAAAATAAATTTTTTTGAGTAGCTAATATGGTGTCTACAGTTTCTTACCACTGTAAAGTGACAGAACTAATATCCTTTACTATTAAAATAAGCAAACATCTCAGCACACCATGGGGATTTTCTGTTTGTTTTCTTAAGTCACAAGAGAAACCATAAGTGAGGATACCATCATTTCTCCAACCAAAGGAAAGTAATTCTAAGAACATATCTGGTTTAATGAAAATAGTATGTTTCCTTTCCTAAAGCCTACTGACATGACAACTTACTAATTTTAATTTTTCTCTGTCTATAGGAAAATAAAGACCACAGAAAGGAACAGACGGCTCCAGAAAATTTGCAGTGAGAATCAAGTCCTGATCACAGAAGGTACCAGCTGCATGCACAAGTCATACAAGTCCCCCAAATCTGGTTGATTTCAGTCACCATAGAAAACTCACACCCTGGATTTTTCAGTCTTGCCTTCAGGTTCAAAATAGAGACAATTAAATTATTTCACATTATTCAAATTATTTCTCAGGCAATAAAATTAAGTCAATTAGATGTTTCTCTCCATGCATCAATGAATAGCTTCTCCACCATGATGTTTATGGATGCCATTCTCAGCAGAGGATAATACAACCTCTCTGTGCAAATTTCAGGGCATTCCCACACCATCAGCATTCGTACTCTGACAGTATAGAGTGTGCAAATATTTTTTCCCTTTTTTGTGCACATTTTTTGACTAAAGGAATAGTGAATTTCAGTCTCCAGCTATGAAGTGTGCACTTTTCACTGGCCATAAAATTGCAAAAGCTTCACATTGCACCTGAACATAATTGTAATAGCCTAGAAACTAGCATATTCAAGAAAAGTATCAGAATTGCTTATGAGGCCTGGCTTGTGTTTTTCAGAAATTATTTTTTATCAAAACTTCCCTTTTACCAATCACTGACTTGTGATTTATCAGAATATATTTATGCTTAGAATTAGCATTCTATCTCTGTGCCCTGATACTGACTATCACGAAGAAATCATCATAAAGACTGAGGGAGATACAGGAAGGTGCAGCAGAGAGCAGGATGGAACAGACCTCAGTATTTATTTTGTTGGTAAGCCTGAACATTAAACATTGCTCAAAGTTTCTGAAGAAGAGCAAAAGGATTAGGAAAAAAATCCCTGATATTATTTTCTTAACAATGATTTCAGGACACACTAATTAATTTTTCTCTGCTATGAACGAGGAGTGGACAATCTTAATTTCAAAATCTTCAAATTATCTACATGAATCAGAAGGCTGCATGCATGGTGGGCAAACCCTGACATTTATTTTGTATAACAGGGCACGTCTTGAGAGGAATTGCCACTGGAATATTATTCCCACTCTGCATGTTAAACATTAATATAAAATCAATGTGGAGCCACGTTCCCAACATTTTTCACGCACCTGTTCTCCCCCCCTGGAGGGTTTTACCACACTTGGCATTTGTTTCCCTCAGGGCATGGGAAGAGGTTCACTGCAATCCTCCTGCTCGGCACAGCCTCGCTGCCAAGGCTCGGCAATGGCTCAGCCACACTCCGGCATCTGTGGAGGGAAAGTGCAAGGTGAGACAAAGGTGATTGGTGGTAAATTTGCTGCTCTGTCAGCAAGTCCTGAAAAATAGCAAGTAAGAAGGGTGTTTTCCACAATACAGATGACATCTTCATTTGAAATTATACAGTTGGAGTTACTTTGTGACAGAGACACATTCCTTTCTGTCTTAAGACGCAATAGGAATAAACCCACAAGAAAAGCTAACGTGTAAAATACACTTAGGCTCACATAAAAGCTTGATAGATCCCAGGTTTTTTCACTGAAAACATAATTTTCTTTTGAAGTCATAATAAATTAGCCTTCATTTCACAGCTGAACTATTTCACAAACAGGCTCAACACTTCAGTTTACCTCATGATCAGACATTGTCAAAAACATTAGTTAATCAAAAGCTTCATAGTTTTGAGGAAAGAAATCCCCAGAAAACCACATTGTTTTCTTCAAATAGGATGTAGCAGATCTCCCTCCCTGTTTACACTCTCGTAGAACACTCCTCAGACAGCTGGTTTTGAGCTCAACATTCCAAAACTGCCAATCTCAGAGGAACTTTGTTTTCCCAGACAATGTGCATCCCTGTGAATTGTTGGCACCTTTCAAAGCTGGATTTTAAAGGATTCCTATCTAAGTCAAAAGGTATTTAAGGATGCAGTTCTAGAACATTTCTTCTGGATCAGGTATAGGTATGTCAATCTGTTTTAATTTATACAGTCAGAAAGCTACAATAGTCTATTATCCTCAACTGAAATTACACCAGCTATGGCCACTGCTTACCCCTCATTGTTGATGTACTAGATCATTGCTCCTAAATATGGTCACCTAGTGCTCAAAAATACACTCAAATTCTCATCAGGATTTTGTTCCTGGATATTTTCCTTTATGGAATGGATCTCAGTTATTTCTTTCCTTTTTCTCCACCACAATCTTCCAAAGCTCAAGGCCAACATTTTTCTGAGGCCTATGGGAGAAAACCACAGCTAATTTCCATGGCAAAAATTGGAAAAATTTCATAACCTCAGCTCCTTACCCTCACTGGCTGCAAAAGATACCATACTCAGTTTTCACTGGCAGGATGTTAGATATATTCTAGTCCTATTACATCAGGGAGGGGGCTATTCAGAGAAGCAGCTCCTGCACACCTTGTTACTGAAGGAGAAGAGTCAAACATGATCCTAATACCACAGGAAAAACATGTGGCAATTTCTACTGTGGCTTCTGCTGCTAAAACTCAAAATGAAAACTTGTTATCCTGGACCAAAATATTTGTCTAATTTTTAAAACAAGATTTTCAGAAGAAAAGGAATCTCTGTGAAGAGATGACATCATGTTTGGTCTCATCCGTGGATGCATACTGGCAGCAGATCCAGTATGGGGATGCCAGATTAACTCACAAACTTACATGGGGGCCCATGTAAATCATTGTCTTCAGTTTCACAATACAGCAGTCTTTAGAACCAGTAACACTACAGACCAAGACCCTATAAACTAAGGAAGCCCAAGGCAAGTGTAGAACCTACTGAATTTGTGGTTTTGGGTAATAGCACATGATATGAAGTCATCTAAACATGGTGCCACACGCCCATTTCCTTAACGCATGAGATCTTTTGTTTGAATTGACGCTTGCGAGGCTTCTGAAAACATATTGAAACTTTTCAAAAATTTGAGATGGTCTTATGAATCAGTGCACAGACTTGTCATTTCACCCACCACTGACATGTGATTTTGTTCAGGATGGCTAGAAGAAGAGGGTGAGTGTATGTTATGGACTGATGACTAGACAGCAGTTTGGCCAAAAGCGCTGATGGTTATAAAAAGAGCCATGTCTTTCGTAGCCAAGAGAATCCTGTATTATAGTTGTTTATAAGAACAGCCTCCACAGGAAAAATCTCATCAGAGCCATTTTTATAGGCTTTTTATTAATGAAGGACCAAACAGTCCCATCCTGGAATCAAACCCACGATTTCACACAATAAAAGCTTTTTAAAACTCGGTGTTAAAACACAATTCTCCCTCAAACTTAGGCTGAAACTTCAGCTTCCCACACTACTTCTAAAAAAAACACAGAGAATGAAATATCTCAAGTAAAAATTACTGTATAATGTAGGAAATTTATAGAGATAAACATTTAATTAAGCAAAATAATCACCACATCTTTTATTAGTCAAATTTTCCAAGTACTCAAAGTTCCCAACCTAAACCCCACTTACCATGAGCTGAGAAGTTAGCTGGTTCTCATTCCTAAGAGGCATGGGAATTCCTCTGCAATCTATTGAAAATATCATTTGTCTGTGTACTGGTACCTACTTAACTAAAAGAAAGCTATTGAAAGAACCAATTCTGCTAGTGTTAATTTGCTACAACTTTTTTTCTTCATGAACAAAACATTATTCTTCTATCCCAGTAAAACAGAAATACAAACTGAAGGAAAAAATTCCTTCAGTCCTCATGGAATAGGCATTAAAAGGTTCAACAAAAGTTATTATCTCAGACTGTATATTTAGTATTAAATTATTAATGAGCTGCTTCTATTGTAATTTTTACTTCTGTTACCAGAAATTAAAGCAAATTCTAAATTTATAAATACACCATGCCTAGGAAAAAAATTGTGTTCATAGGCACTAGGATTCTCTGCAGTCCCAAAGGAATTTTCATAATCTCACAGGTTATCTTCAAGTCCTAGAATTTGCATTCTGCTTCTCGGCTCAGCTTGCAGATGTTTAAAAATACATGCAACAAGACAATTCGCTTTTGGCTACACATCTAAGAGGTTCAAACATCTGAATTATTCTGTCTGAGGTCAACTACAATTTATGTGTCAAATTAGGTTGAAATCAAGCTAGGAAGAGATAAGGAATACTAAGATCTTTGGTGTTTGGGAACTTGAGGTTATTTCTGACCAATGTGAATCATCTCAGAACTTCTTCTAGGAAAAGGAGGCATTTTCAGGAACCAGATATGAAATATAAGCTTACAACTTCTGAGTCTCTAGGCTTCAGTGATTTAAATTTTGATGTGAAAACAGATATAAAATGTGGATTAAAATAGCAAAATTTTGTAAGATTGTTCCTTGGATTTTGGAATTCTAGAAAACAAAGGATGCACGTGCCATCATATGCACTTGCATGCCAACAAGATTTGTAATAAAGAGAAAAATACTTGTTTCTCTGGGCTTTAACAATCCATATTGCTGTACTGTTTAATATAACCAGAAAATATTTTCCAGGAACTCAGGTTTAAGGTGTAAAAAAGGTATACAGCTAGGTGGTATAATTCCACCAAAACATTGGATGTAGTACTAATTTTATATATCTATTTCAATATAATTTAGTCAGTTACCAGGAGAATCAATGTTCATCCCAAGATATATGGGCTATTTTTTTGCACAATTCGAAATTGTGAACTAGTAACCCAGGAAAACTTACTATTTTTCCTCTAAAATAATTTTCCATAAATTTCTAAATGATGGAGGATATTTCATATCACTGTCTCCTGAAACTTTTCAATGTAATTAAGGTAGAGCTCAAGTGATTCTCCTCCTCAGGGATTCATGTTTAAGTAAATTCCTAACTCACAACCTAAAAGCAATCTTTGCATTCTATTTTCTTAGAACAAATAACACCAATATTAAAACTAGTCTTGGGAGGGAACAACTTGAAACAGAATTATCCATAAATGAAAGTGCTAATTAAATTAGATCTTTTTTTTTCTTTACTAAATATACTTAACTTCAAAGTCCAAGAAGGGATTTAAAAAATCTAAAGTACCTATCAGCCTTCAGTACTGTTAATGTCTCTCCTACTCACCAAAGCCCATCCCCACCAGCTTCCCAGTCTTATCTTCTTCCAGGAACAGAGAATAGAATAATGAAAGAACAGTGGGGAATGGACTGAGATGGACTTGTAGATGTTAGTTTTAAGATTGAAGAACTCAACAGCATAATTCACTATGTATGAGCCACATTTTTCAGAAATAATCATCAGTATGCTACCATAAACCTGGAATTTAAGCTTCAAATATGTAATAATGGGCTGATTCTAAAAACATTGAAGATTGCCATCGATCAAGAAGTTACAGGGGAAAAAATTACTATAACAAGTAATTTCTGGTATTTTTTCTTTCCTAATTATAAAACTTTTAATAGAAAATCAAACTTTTAATAGATTCTATTCAGCCAAAGCCCTCTTTCTGTACCGGTACAAAATTAAAAAAAAAAAGTCATCCTTATCAGGGAGAGAAAGAGTCAGAATCAATTAAATCTATCTTGTCTGACACAAAATTACAAGTCTGACATAAAAATCTAGCTAACCTGACACAAAATTAAGCTGCTCCTGGTTTAACTTTAAAGAACACAAACCATCTCAAATTTAATAGAGGAAACCATAGGATGCAGTTTCTAGAAGAACAAAAGCAGGATCCAAGATCCCAGTTGAATCCATTCTGTAAGCGTGGAGTACGATGATAAGGATGTAACTGAATTCCTACAAGAGACCTGGAGCTGCACAAAGAGAAGACCACTGTGGTAAAAGATCCAAGTTGTCTGATCACTACTGGTTCCTAATGAACACCATTGACTTCTTATGCAAATCAGAGCAAAGGCTGAATACTATAATTTAAGAATTCATTTTCAGTGCAACCTTTAAAAAATACAGAACTAAACACTGAAGTAAGCATCTCAGTTCTGGAGAAGAAAAATCCAAGCCCTCTGACCTGCAAAAATAGTCATGCTAGTGCTGTGTATGTTTGTCCTTGACCATGGGTCAGAGCAGGCATTCAAGGAAGATTATAAAACTAGAACATATTCCTCCCACCTTCTGGTTAAACTGGAGATTTAAACTTAACTTGAACGAACAGGGTACACAATGACAAGTTACATTTTATAGCCAATGTGATGTCTACCCTCCAAGAACCTCACTAATTCCGTTTTTAATATACACCTTTGTCCTCCTTAATTTCCTCTGGCACTGAGTTCCACAACTCAGCTTCACACTGCCAGGAAGAGTTTTAAAATTTGTTCTTCCTGGGCAGCAGAAGAAACATTATCTGACCCTTCTCTGGTCACCTTCTCCTCACAATGTCCTCGTGTAAGGAGAGCCAAATCTGAACTAACTGTATCACAGAGAGATTTTTCTTCCCTCCCCACCCCCTCAACAAATTCTTGTTTCAACCCATTCATCCTGTGAACACAGGAGTAAATTCTTTTTCCAAGAAACTCTCTCCTCCCAGCACACTCCTGCCAGGAGGCTTATGACTGCTCCAGCAGTCAACCCTGCTATGTTATATTGGTCCACAAGTCTTTCCTGAGCTGACTCTATTAAAATTAAAGTTATGAGTGTTAATTTTAATACATTTGGGAGCATTAAAATCACCATGCAGGAAAGCCCTCTGACCTGCTAGTTGATTCTCTTTTGTTAACAAATATTCAACCTGGCCAAAACTGCCCCTTTATATACAATCCCAAGAAAGCTGAAGGCTCATCAACCTGCTCAGAAGAGGTAAAACCACTCCTCTGAGACACAGTGCATTTATCCTGAGCCCCACCAAAAAGAATAAAATGGAGGGAAAGAAAATTGATGGAGAATGATAAAGTTAAAAAATAAGACACAATTTCTTTCAATTAGAGAGAAGTGGTGATAACTGAACCAATGGCCAAGGGAACACATTTGTCTATATTTCACCAGATTCACTGAATCACTTAGTGTGACATGGAAGATATGATAGTTATAAGATGGCTTTAAGAAGGGAAAAAATAAAATTGAAGAGTAGCAAACAGCATCGCTTAGTGAGATTTGCTAAACTAAGAAATGGTCATCTTTATCAATGCACTTTACATTTCTGTGAATATTTAAAGACAAAAGATAGGGGGGGAAAAGACAATTCCACATGGAAGGGAAAAAAAAATTAAATACATTTTCCAACAACTTGCTCTCCCTCTCTTCTAACAAGAGCTGTAAAATCTGACCTCTGCCTGAAACAACCTCTACAGAGTTGCAAATGCTGATGGATGGCTATCATATACTCACCAGGCAGACAGCCCTGTGGAACACAGATAATTTGAGGGATGAGTCAGATTAGCTCAAGTTGCTTCAAAGCCCCCTCCTCTCTTTCTGATTCTCTCCCTCCAAGGGCACTATCCCACATGAGGGCAACATTCCAGAACAATGAAATTGGCAAAGCAACAAAAGAAAAATTCATAAGGATGGATTAAAAAAACCCAAAAAACCAACCAACCAACCAATGAACACAAACAAACAAACAAAAAAACAAGCAAAACAAAACAAAAAAAACCTACGCAGAAGCAGATCCAAGGCTGCAAAATTGATTCCTAAATATCCCTTCTGAAAGAAACATTCAGAGGAAAAGTTAACTTTTGCTCCCCACACCCTGAAAGTGTCCTGCAGTACTACTACCATAAGTTAACACTTCCATTTCTGCAGACATGTGTTAGGACCTATCATATGGGTATCTAAGTGAATTATATAAAAACTGTTATCTTTTTCTCCCTTAGTGTGACTCATGCCAGCTGGACTAATCTAAATATTATTAAACATTATTAAATATATTAAGTTTAAACTGAAATTGTGCCAGCAGGGCTAGCTCAGAAAAAGAACATAAAAAAAAAATTATTTAATTATGTTCCTGGCTATGTTGATGGGTGCTACCTTCACTATTTATATACAGCCTCAATTATTTTCCACAAATGGATAGGTATGTCTACCAATCCTTCTAGCAGCATTTCCACTGCTGTTGCATGGTGCAGGATTTAAAAGGCCATTCAAGAAATTCTATAATGTGCTATAAAGCTTAGGAAGCGTTTAAGTGCCTAGATCACCTTCCCAGGGGACTTTCCACACTTACCTGACTAAATTTCGTTGATTGTCCCTAGAAAGTGATCCGCTTTCTGTACTGACAGCAGTATAACCCTACTTTTATTCTGGCATCTCTAAGAGATACTTGAAACAGTATTTACCAGGCACGGTGCTGTGGAAGACCAATTCTAGGACCAGAGGGATTATTTTACAGCAGTAAAAATATACTGAAAATGGCTTTTGCTTATTATGGTTCCTACACCACTGCAACAGTCAATATTTTTATGAATATTCTAAACTTATACCTGTGTATATGTACAAATATATGTGTATGTACAGCAAGCTGTAGCAATTGATGCATTTTGCAGTTTGTTTTGTTGTTGTTTTTTTATGAAATAATGATGTTTATAGTCTTAGAAGCTTTTCAACAGTGACAAATACAGTATTTTAAAAAGTCAAATTGTGTATTGCATGTCAAATCTAGCATGCCTCTGGGAGGACAAATCAGCATGTGTTACACTTTCAAGTCTGCAAGCACAACTGTTAAGTATATTATGATCAACAGGAGGAAAGCAGAGTACATCAAAGGGAAAAATAAAACTCCTGGTAGATAGCAACCATTTTCTTCTTTTATGTAAGAAATACTAAGATGCTGGAAATTGTTCATACTTAAATCACTATTAATTAAAATAAGCCTTAGCTACGCCTTCCTCAACACTTTACTCCTTTTCCTCTCTCTGCTTCCAAATCAAGACTGAGAAAAAATGAAATCTCTGTGTAATAGAAATCTACATAATCTCCAGCAATCTGCATTTAGAGGCAAATCAAATTTATTTGGTTTATACTATAATGGTGCTTCAGTTTCGGCAACTTTTTCTAAAGGTTATTGAATTTTTGTACAACACTTTAGAAAAAATTTTTGCTAAATGCACAGAGTTCAAAGGCCCTCATTGTGCATATGCCCTTTTCCAGCAAAATAGCTTTTCTCATTCAAGTTAACCAGACACTTTTTTCTCTGCTCCCACTTGTCCACACAAAAATATTTTTTTCTCTAAAATTTCAGAAGTGTGTCTCATCTGAGGTGTGAAGTAATTGTTTTCAGCTGAACTTTACCTACATCAACCAACAGTGCTCCCAGTTTCCAAACAGCTGATTTCTGATCTTTACCACCACTTTGTTTCTCTGGAGAGTTTTCTCAGCAGTATCACACAGCCATGCCTATCAGATGCGCAAGTGGCCTTGGGGAGCAAATCAGACTCTGGGTACAATATGAAAAATAGGAATATTCCTGTGCACATGTGACAGGACAGAGAAGGCAGAGACCACACAACGTCTGCCCCAGGTTTCCCTGGATTCCTAAGGCATCAGAGGGATAGAACATTACACCTCAGTTTGAGAAGAGGCGCACAAATGAAAACGGATACCTAGTAGCTGATTTTCTCATTCTGGTTTAGCATCAGCATGGATGTCAGCAGGAACCAACATATTATATTAAGTTGTGGAATTCCTACTTCTCTTGAGTGGAATTCCTATTTTTCCTTTATTTTTTCATTTCTCAATAGATTTTTAAAAATTGGTTAAGAAACTGAGTCACAATCTTATCTAGTTTCCGTAATCTAAAGGTTAATTAATACAAGCATCCAAGCATCACATTAACATAGCAGCAAAAATCAATCCAGCAAGTGACTGAAAGCACAAAATTCCCCCTTACTTTCAATTATGGCATGTTGTATAAGTTTTAAATTTTATGTAAAAAACTGATACAACCATAATTTCCCACCTCTAAACCTTTGAGGAAAAAGAAAAAAAAAACAAAGTAAAATGGAGACTTGGCAAAGAATTCCCTTTTTCACTGATACATGAAGACCTTCTTCTAAGATCTTTCTTGGAAAAAAACTTTATACATTTTTTCTTGAAACATTCTAATGTCTTCATTAGAATTTGTCAGTGTGGGGACAATGCTGTGAAGGATAAAGAGAAACAAAACAGATTAAAGGGAATAACAACCTAGATCTTGTTTGCCATACAGGTAAATCACACCAAAAATATTTTGAATACAGTAAAATATACATATATTTTGCCACAGTTAATATCTAGTGCAAGTTCATGGCTTAGAAAGAGCCTTTGTGCCATCCTTGAAGTTACTGAATTCAAAAGGACAAAAAACAGGAGTGGAAAAACACCTTTAAAATGCATTTCACATTTTCTTCTAGTCCAAAATTACAATTACTACACACTTTATAAGCCTGCAGCCAATTTTAGTAAACTGCTACTTACAGGTCTTGCATGACAGCCAACAGATGAAAGCGGTGAGTGAGAGCTCTCATTCACTGCTGCTGGCAACCTACTGCCTTTCTAATTTCTTTCTTCAGAAACAAAGATTAGGTGGGGGAAAATAAGGTAAAGGGTTATTTTTAAAAGTCCTTATTTTCAAATCATTATCCAGGAGCTGTCTGAGTTGGCCTCTTATTAGTTGTCTCTCATCTTCCACCCCTGTCTCCATAGAAACCTTGCAGCAGCATCTCCTGCATCTCTGGCCTGAAGCCTCCAGATGTGGCTGGTGCCAAGCCTGGCTGGGCAAGCTGGGGGAGGATCATGGCAGCCCCCGTCCAGTGCTGAGGTTCACCTTGCTGGCCCTGTCACATGGAGACCTCGTGTACAAAACAGAGAAGGCACCTCTAACCCACTGCACAGACTGCGGCAGACAGCTCATCCCAATCCCAATCCCAGCTGCTTCCCTTTGCTCTATCACCCCTGCAGAGATGGATACATGGATTGGGATGAAGGAAACACCTCACACCTCATAAACTAAAACCCCAAAAGCTGGAAAATATGCAAGGTGGAGGGATACTGAGCTATGTAATCAGAACAGGGAAAGTCAGCTGGTTGCAAAGTGAAGCACTCCTCAAACGCTTGCCCAAACTTCCCTGCTTCTAGAAAAGTGCAGCGGACATTAATAGGAAATGGATTTAAGAAAAAAAAAAAAATCAGTCTGAATACTCACAGATACATTGTAATAGCACCTCTTCTGTGGAAAAAAACACTTGGAAAGTATTTTTCCGTGGTGGTTTTTTTAATTTAAATTATTTATTTAGGAAAAAAAACCCACTTTTTTTTTCTAGCATCAATCACTTGTTTTAGAGAGAGACATACTGAGAATTAACTTGATTTTTTTAAAAAATTTATTTGAATGGCCTGCACATGAATAAAATGGTATTTTTTTCTTGTACCCACTTCAACTTTTCCATTATTATTATCTCAATTAGAATATACCAAAAAAAGTATCATTTTGAGATGAGAGCTATGAGTCACCAGGTGACCAAAACTGACTAGTCAAATGCAAAAGAAGTTACTACTCTCTACAGACTGCCTACAGGGACTACTAAAAACTCTAAGCTGGGGAATTGCTCTCATCCAAAGGAGAGGGCATGTTTAGGCAGACAGTCCCTCAGAATGGCTTTCCCTGCCAGCCCAGCTAATCTCATTTCGATTTGAGTAAATTGCTCTTAAAAATAAAAAAATCTCTGCTCTCAGGGACACAAACAGGAAGAAGTGGGTTAAACACAATAACAACTCTAGCAACTTGCTTACAACAAGGGAGCCTATGAAACACTCAGTATTGAGTAAGAGGTGACAAAATGTATCCTGTGAAAATCCAGAGAAAGGAGGGGCTATCCTTCCTTGTTTGAGAACTACTGCAACATTATATGAAAACAATTTCTCCTCTTTGTAGTTGTTAGGCCCTGCAGACAGTTTCTGCTCAAGAGATGTGTGCACGGTGTGCCAGAACTCTGAACAATCTAGAAGAAACAGAACTGAATTTTTTTATTTTTCCAATGTATTAAAGCCTTAACCTCTAGATAAAATATGCACTTACTGAAATACGTATTATATGAATACAGGACATACTTACTGAAAAATTGAAATTTGTACTTACTGAAAAATCCAACTATGCATTACAGAACAGATTTGGAGCTTTGGTGTGTGTCGATAAGTCTAAAGGTTGCACAACAAACTAATGTGAATACATATATTAATAAATATAGAGAAAGAGTAGGGAGTAGATAATCCTTGTCTATTGTTTTCAATCAAATACTAAAGCAAATTGACAATCCAAACATTTATCGTGGTGCAAAGAATATAGCTGTACATTGGTTTTTATTATATCTAGAGTTGTGAAGAATTTCTAAATATAAAGAATGTGTAAGGACAAATATTAGCTTTAAAGTCCATTTCATGGACAAAGAAGGTGGTAAACACAAAGAAAAAATGTCAGGTTTGTACAATAGGTTTAAACCAAAGTGCTGAATGCAGAAAGCAGTGATCACAAGTTACCTGCCATGATGATGGTTATTTTCTTTAATATCAGTACATTAACTCACATAGGCAAATTTTTTTTCAGAACCACTTAGTAGTTCCTTCTTCAAGAAGGCATTTTTCTATAACCATGCACTTTAACCTACTAGCAAATAGTCTGTTTCCTAATAAACATGTTAAAAAATTAATTTATGGGGAAATAATATTTTGTATTATGCTCTTTTTTAGTGCCTGTTGCATTCACAGAATGTTAGGTGTGAATTTGTATTCCCCTCATAGAAAGAAAGCTCAAATCAGCATTCCTGGTATGGGACAGTACAGTTGCCATCTGTGTCAATGCAACAACCCTGCCAAGACACACCAAGCTCATAGTTTAATTTGACAGAGAATCTTACAGAGCCCCCATCACATTCACTCTCTTTCAATTTACCATACTTCCTCAGTGACGGAAACCAAATGTTAAACAGCAAAATGAAGGCTGGTTCAGTTTCCAGATCATTTTTCAAATCTATGGTTTTGAGCTGATGGCCAAGTGAATGTCTTGGATGCCTTAGTTCTCCACTCTTAAATGCAAAGGCCCTGTCACAACAACAGCAATACATATTTTTAAGAAGATATTAAACAGTAATGAACATAAGATAGCTACTCTAGCTATTTGTAGAGATTATGTTGCTGTCTATATAGCACAGTTGCTGTAGCAAAATTTAAAAATGTAATGTGGAAAGCTGAGAATAACACTATAAAAATTAATTTCTCGATTCAAGTCAATGCCATCAGCAAGGAGTACACTGCCACCATTTTCTGATGCCACAGGCCCAGAGGAAGATGACAGCTCTTATTGAAGATAAGGATGATTTTGTAGAAGTGCTTGAGGATTTACTAGCAAGAAATGAAAGAGCAAACTTCTCCTATCTCTTTAAAGCAGAGGGCTGGAACCCATGCAATCAATAACAGTAGACTGAACAAAAGCAGAAGAAGCTAAAGGAAATACCTTGACAGACTAAAAAAGAAAAAAACCACAAAGGCAAAAGCCACCTCTGGAAAAAGTAACCTATCAATTTTAGTAGTACACCTGCAATTTAATCATGGCATGGCACATTTAGAGCATTGAGAATTGAAACTAGAATTCAGGGGAGTTGGCATTCTCATTCAGGTTTAAGGGAATAATATCTTTGTCTAACAGATTGACCTACAGACTGTTCCAAAAGCTTTTTTTGCAAGAAATGACACTCACAGTGTGAAGCAAGAAACACTGGATCAGATCCCTTTCAAGATGCAAGTGCAAAGAAGAGAAGCATCCTAATCACACATTATTTGACACTCAAAATCACCAAGGCAGGTGGCTTTTGATCCAGAAAGTGCAGGAGCAAGAGGGGCAGGAGTGTAACAGAGCTGCCTGTCCACAAACATTGCTTTAGGTCCTGCTGAGAGCTCAGGATGGACCCAGACCAAAGGGCTGACCTGCCCTCTCCAGCCTCGTGCCCTGCGAGATCTGCCTCTCCAATGCAGACACCAGCATGTGAGCAGCCATGCAGTCAGCTGGATCAGGTGATTGATCCAGCTGAAAACTAACCCTACCAGAGAAAGAGAAGGAAGATTAGTTTTCAGTTGATCAGCAAAGCTTTACAAGCCCTTTCTTCAACAAAGAGGAGACAGGACCAGCAGTTTCTCTGGCATTGTTTCCCAGGTCAGCAAAGCTGCTGCAGCGAAATGCTCCTGCTCACTCCTGCAGGCACACAATCACAGCGCTGCTAACCAGTGACCCTTCCTCAGGTGCTTCACATCACAAAGGCATTTAGTTTAGTGGAGGACAGCTTGGCCTGCAGTTCAAGTAGACTCGAGTTAGAAAGTGACCCAAATATCTCCAGCCAAAAAGTTGGTAACTACTTCGTTCTTGCCTTCTAAAGAGAGAACAACCCGTACTTAGGCCTGAAATTTTATTTTATATAATTGGTCAGTAGCATCATCAAGATGATTGAAGATGATGAAGTTGATAGAGTGAGACAAAGCAAAGTGCTCTCACTCAGGGTCTGGTAGAATCTATTGATTTACAGCAAATCAAACAACGTGGGAGATAATATTCAGACAACCTTGTGTCTGGGTGCATTTTGGTTGCCAGTACATTTCAACAAAATGGATGCTCTTCAAAGCCTCAATACTCACAAACTTTAAGTCAACCACACACAAAATCTCTATATATAAAAACACAGAAATTAATATTAAATATTATGATAGAAGATATGGAATTTTCAAATAAACAACAAGAGAGGAAGCAAAATTAAGGTTGATGATTAAATCAGAACTGGACCTCATTATAACATGTTTAATTATCCAACTATCTTTTTCCTGTTTTTGATAGGACCCCTCTCTCATTAAGTGCACAGGAAGTCTGTTACTGAATACCGGATTATTTAATCCAAATTACTCTGCTCTTAAGCATCTTTGGTCTGCAGAGTGATATATAGACAATAGCCACAATGAGAAGGAGAGGAGGAATGGCACGTTGATAATACCTGGATCAACCATCAGATGTTAAAGGGGCTTGTGCAGTTCATCATCAAATTTGAAAGTCCTCCTCCATAGGCAAAATAATAACATGAGCCACCGAAACACTGCTACAATCCTCCACAAAACTTGAATCAATAACTTATCTCAAAAGAGAGGCAAGAGCTGTGGAGAGTCAGACACTGAGCTATGGCAAATTATACCAAGAAATAAAGAATAAGAATTTATTAGTAGCCTTAGATCAATTAGGTTCTATGTGTGACAACAAGTTGCATGTGTGACAACAAATGTTGACTGTAATAGAGACAAATATGTGGTGTTTGCTTGTGTGAGAGCAAGAGGATTGGCCCCAGCCTCAGTTGGGTGACTCTGTTGTCCTAGTTGAAGGGAAGAGGAACCGAGGGCTTTTACCGATAAACGAAATACTTTGCTCAATATTTATGGCCAGGGGCAAGAGCAGGTTGGCTAAGACAGACCTTATCTGGAAACTACCTCATTTGATGTCCCCAGCATGTGAACTGCGCCAAAGGAAAGGGAAAAAAAACCCAACACATTTAGTTTACAATTCCTCTGCATTATTTTACTAGTGTATGACCTACTGTAGCCTAGTAGGTGTAGAAAAATCCTTAGTTAAAATTAAGTGTACCTTTCAGAAATTTATTCTTGAATAGTTTTAGCTTCATCCAAAATTCAGAAAATCATGGGAAGTAGATATACATGTCACAGCTTCTTCACTCTGTATATAAGTGAGAGAATATATGTACTTCTCATGGAGAACATGAGGGAGAGAAAAAGAAACCAGCAAGATTTATGAGTGTGTACTTATTTATACATAATATTATTATATAATCTTTATTTTTTTTACAAAGCAGACTATTAGTTCACTATTAGCGAACTATTAGAGTTCACAGTGAATATATCCAAAATATGTACATCTTGCTGGCAAGATTACATGCAAAACCATGCATTTAATAGAGCAAAAATAAAGGGATTTTTCACTGTTTTACCCTTATTTCAAAACCTGGACTATAAATCAGCTAAAAAGGCAGCTGTTGACAAGAAATGATAATGACTTTATTCACATATGACCACTGATTAAAATAAGCTTATTAATTTTCCTGTTTTCTTGCAACAAATTGCAATTTGATGGATCTTACCTATATATTTTCATCAATGGAAAGTCTGCTACAAAAACTGAAACTGTACTACCAGTAAAGGAAATTAGTTTCATAAACTGAAGGAATTCCCAAAAAACAGTAAGGATTTTTTCCTCTCAGGTACTCCACCGAGGGGGTAGTGACATTTTTGCCAGTTAATCCACACTCTGTTACTATACTCTACTGGAATACAAAGACACAATGTCTGCATTTGCTTCTCTTAAGTGGAATTCTGTAGCTTTGAAGAGAGTATTTCATAATACACTTGCATTTTAGATGACCAAATTGTAACAAGAAGAATAAGAGTATACTCTGTGTCCTGATCTTACAAACATTTATTCCAAAAGCAATTTATGCCTAAGCATGCATAAACCAGTTAACTTAAATACAAGTGTGCAAAAGACAAAAGATACAAACCCTTCAATAGAGCTTCTTTAGTTGCTGTCCTATTAAATGAAAATTTTTCATAAGATCAGCAAATTACCACTTATTTTCTTACATTTGCAGAAACAATTAATAAACACTGAAACAAATTATAGCAACAACAACATACTCTTGATTAGTATTTTTAAATGTTTTTTTTTCTAAGACATTTCTCTTCCAAAAACATGGTCTTTTTGTTTGGTAGTGCTTATATTAAATCTCATAAACCTACTTCCAAGTGTGGGGGACTGATTTAAGAGTTTCTTATTCCATAAAGCAGTCAGTAGGTGAACACTGAACTATTACAAAGCACCTTTATAGAAAGAAAATCCAGGTTAGTTCTGTAACTAACATCCCAGATCATTTTTAGGAATAGCTGCTAATAACTCTTAAAAGCCCTGAAGCAGCAGCGCTATTGTGAACTGACCCCAAGGAACTGCCTCTGCAAATTCTCCTATCAATCTGATGCTGCAAAGCAGCTCAGTAGTTCCAGAAGCCTTTGTAAATTCCATCTCTGAGAATTGATTTCAACAATTATCCTCTACTGAGTATACGGGGAAAATCTGTTACCACTGTAGATTCAAATGTTAAAAATCCACCTCAGGAGGACTAAAAACTGCTGAATTAAAAAAACTAACCTTCACTACAGCCTAATACTAAAAATAAGCTATGAAAAGAAATCAGGCTTCAGGAAATACTACTTTTTCTTCTAATGCACTACTTTTAAAAGGTATACAAATGAAGAATGATTTTTGTCCAAAGCTATACTGAACTCTATTATATCCAAGTATTCTTTATATTTTTAAAAAGAAAAAGTTTAGGGTTTTTCAGCAATATCCTTATAATACTGTCAAGTACTAAGATCAGCAATAGATCTGACTTTTCCCTCTACGGACTAGTAAATCTACAGTAACAAATTTTGCAGGAGCCATTTTAACATCCAGCTTTATATGATTTTATATATTTATTACTACTACATCTAAAAATAAATACCTAACAAAAAACTAAATAATAACAATAATAATAATGACCAAAAAACCCAGAAAAATATGTTGCTTTTGCTACTGTCTATTCCATATCATATCTGTTCAATGTATGTATGTATGTATGTATGTATCATCACAAATGGCTACAAGTAATTTCAATGCAAAAAAATTTACTGCTCATATAATGAAAACCACTCTATATTCTCAATTACCTCTCCGGACAGCTCCTACTGAAAGAAGTTCTAATATAGATGAAAGACTAAGCACCTTGAAGAACTGCACAAGCAGTACATGTCTGGAAGTTTCATATATCTGCTATTACTCGAAAACAAGGCACTTGCCTAGGAAACTGGGAATTTCCTGCAGCTAGGACACAGTTTATTTGAATGCAATTACTTTTTCAGTCAGTAATAAGAAAGTGGCAGGCAAACAGCATAAGACATCATATTCGTGACTTTTTAATATCTGCTCAGAATAAATAAATTCATAATCGTTCAATTATATATTCAGGCAGGGAAACACAATGCTAGCCTTTCATTGTCCATGGACACACAGTCTCATCACCAGAGAGCACAAATGAAATGCTAATGGCAGAGAAGATGAATGCCAATTTCCTTCACTTTGCTCCAACTTTCAGTGGCTCTCTACAATAAAAGATAGCTATTTGTGGAGACTGGCTTGTTCCATACCATTAACTCAGAACAAAACATATTTTTAGTGGGACAGCAGTGTTTACTTGTAAGAACTGATGAATTGTACACCACCATTTATCACTTGTAGACAAAGACATTCAGGCACAATTTTGGACATAAATCAAGGTACATGCTCCTAAATAAAAAAGGGATTGCTTAAGTCCCTAAAACTGCATAGATTGAGGTCAGATTGGCCATAGCAACCAAGAATGGTACTTAGGCCTTCAGTAAGACTTAGCAACCAATAAATGAGCTCAGATCTCTTTTCATCTCCACTGGTGTGAAAGCCAAAATTAAAAAGATTAGATCACGCTGCACCCATCACAATAGACTTCACAGTGAAAAAGTCATTTCTACCCTTTGATTCACATCCAATAAATAACATTCATCCCTTCCATAATGAACAACTTTCAAAGTAAATTGAATCTCCATAGTGCTGCTTTCCCTTGCTGCACCGTATTTACATAACAATATATCACAGGAAGCTCAGAGTGGGTCTTGCAAATGGAAGACATATCTTTAGCACTGATTACGCTATATTCAGCTTTAAAATGCTTGCCATTTAAATATAATGCTCAGTAGAGTATAATAAATAATAACCAACACTTTATATCTTGCAGTATGAAACTTTGACAATTTCAATATGGAAATTGCATAGTAAACAGCTCCCTCCCCCTTTCCTTTGAGTCCTTCCATTTGAGGATATTCAGAAAATTCTACTTCCAGGAGCACTGATGATACTATCTGTCTTGTGTTTCCAGGAAAAGGGATAGTACATAATTTCATTTTTATTGCCTCTTTTTGCACTGCTCCTCTTCTCTTTCATATATCTTTTTAAATACTTGACCAATTCTTTTTAATGTTCCAAACACATCAGTAACCTATTATTCCAATCTCACACAAAGCACTAAGTATTGCTCGTTTTCCTCTCCCTAGAGCAGTAGTTATTTGAAAATAGGTGAAGCTGATCACAACTGCAGGAATCTAATACACATCTAACACATGAAATCAAAAAACACATCCAGGAAACATTTGTGTTGTATGGCCACTGTATGCCCGGTATTTCCCATGCTCAGTTTGTCATTATTACAAATAGATTGTCATTGTCTTTCTACTGTAGGTTGCATAAATTGATGTTTAAAGGAGTGTTTGACAGAAATATATTGAAACAAAAATTCTGCACCTAATTAAAAACATGCAGGAATAATTTCAGCCCTCTGCAGCAACAACTCATGTAGATTATACTATGTGAACTCAGCAGGGAGCCTCATTAATTTTTAAAACTCTCTGACCCTAGTGCAGTTAAGGGTGTAAAAATAATTACAAATTAGGGTTGAGGGAGCACTGTTTTATTATTGCATGTGTTCTATCAGCTACATAACATTTTATCAGATATGGATATTTATGATAGCTAAGCATAATTTGAACACAGCCAAAATAAATATAAAAACCGCAAATATTAGAGAGCTTATATTGTCAAGAACACAACTATAGTAGCCACCACTTCCACAAAAAGAAAGCCTGTCAGCTCTCTGCAAACATTCTCATAGCACAAAGCACGTCAGTTACAGATTAAACGCTAGTAACAGCCTGGATACGGCAGTAAACTAAGATATTTCTATAACAAGGCGTGTTTGTAATCTACCAATTTCTAACTTATTTAGAAGGCTATAAAATACTTGGCAGAGGGTATAAATAGTCTCTCTTACCTAAAACTTGTCAGAAGAAAGATCCTTCTCCATTGTTGTCACCTCCAGTGCCCCCTCTTGCCACCATGGAGATTGGTTCTGCTATGTTTATTGCTGTGTGCCTCAGTTACAGCCGTGACACTAATCTGCCTCGCAGCCCAGCAAAGGGGTGTGTGTGGGTGTGCGGGTGTGTGTGCGGGTGAGAACAGAGAGCCTGCTGACTTCAGGACTGGGAACCTAAACCTCAGGCCAAGTCAAGGCTGAATGAAAATGATCAAAGCTCTGTCCCTCATCAACAGGGTAGACAAGATTTCTCTCCCCCCTCCCAATGAGAAGCAGGGCTGTCATTAGGGATTCCCACTAAAAAGCCTCTAACAGAGGCAGACCTTCTCCAGACTGCTAGTGCCTGCCCAGCAGCCCGTGCAGAATACAGGTAGCTATTGTTCCTGAGACAGATATGTAGCCAGCCACTCAGACTCTGACAGATCTCAACAAACCAGTGAGCCTGCCTTCGGTTTAACTCTTTATTTACTAGCCGTTCACTTTTTACAAAGATCTCTTTTCACCCTGGAGAGGGAGGGACAGGGAAGGTAAAAAAAGAAAATCAGTAAATTGTTCTGGCTTTGTTAAGAAAAATGTTTCATGTACATGGGCAGTAACCCTATACAAATTTAGGAGTATTGACTTTCATTTTGAAATCTCATCTAGTCTGGTGCTGGACAACACAGCAATAGCACACTTCAGCAGTAAAACAGGATTCCAATCCTGTAAGGGAAATAAGTCCTGCTCTGCCTTCCTCTGAATTTTCATAATTCATGGGGAAATAAAACAGTTGGGATACATAACACGCATCCTTGCTCAAATAATCTAAGTATCAAGAAACAGAGAAATTTAGTGCGCAAGCTTCAGCAGTTTTTCCAACAGATATACGTTTTAAGCATCTACTGAAAATGAAGTTAACATCTCCAGCAGCAAATTGTGCTAGAGAAAATAGATAGTAATTAGCAGGCATAAAAAAGCAGAGATGCTAATTTGACTGCCTCATAGCAGTTATATATTTCTATAAGGAGATTTTATTTGCACAAAAAGTTCTGCAGTTTTTTAAATTTTATATGACATGGAGCTTAATCATTTATTTGTCAATGAAGATGTTGGAGAAAATATCCTGACACACTGCGCTTGACTTTGAAGAAATAATGCATTTTTGTATGAAGAGCTGTGTACTTCATTCTGTATAACTATTGTGTAAGTTCAAGCCAGGTGCAGACTTCAGCTCTAAAACATTTTCTCTTCTTATGTGTAAGTCAGCCTTAATTTCATTTCAGGCATAGTGTGGTAGGATGTATTTATGCATGGGTATACTTGCCTTAGGTTGGTTTGCTTTGATTGCTTTAAAACAAGTTTAAGGCATAACGGTTGAAAATTACCAGCAACATTTTCATGTGCCAATAAAATCAGACTTATAAAATGCACAGTTTTTAAAAAAATTAAAATCTAGACTGCTAACGCAAGTGCAAATTAGAGAGATGATGTCAAAAGCAGTATTTTACCCTGACACACCCTATCAACTCAGAGATGCATTCCTATCCATTACAAATAAACAGTCATTTCATCAGCAACTTCCAAATGACATACTAAAAAAACTGCGTGTGATTTAATTTGAAAGTTGCCAATGGTCACTTCGGAGTGTTTCAAAGCAACCTTTTCTCCATTTTTGAGAATTTAATTACATTCCTACCAAAATGCCAGGCATTCAGAACCATTCAAAATTCTTCCCGTGCAGTGAGGAAACAAACAGACAAACAGGAAACAAATCAGTGTTATTCAGTGTAACACACCCTCTGTGGCAAAATACCTCTAGCCTACTCAATGCATGTTAAAGAACCAGGACTTTGCATAGAAAAAACCGTGTTGCTGTTTAATTCCAGAGTATCTCATTCATATCAATTGGAGTATCAGTCCTTAATGATAGACGTATTCTTTAGACTGTACTTTTTATAATCAGTTTATGTAAATGTCTGGCACTATGTAGGAAAATAGTTTTCAGTTGTAAGTGTGTTTGCTATTTATTAGAGTTCTTAGACAAAAAAGATTAACTTATTATGAATTCTTTGCATCGTGCAACAGTTTCCCTTCTATTTGAGCAAACTAGTAACAAACTTCCGCCCCTAAAAGGAATTTAAAATTTCTGGAGAAATATATGCCAGGAAGATCTTCTGCTGCTGTTGCACAGCATGGAAAAACTGGTGCGAATGTGGCCATGGAGCTGCAACAACAGAAGCCTGTGGAGTACATGTCCCTGTCTGGAAACACCTACCGTGCCCAGCAGATGCACTCTGCTGCCAAACAGACCACCGGTACCATGCCATGGAAAGCTTGTCTCGAAGCCCTGCTAAGGACCATGTGACAAGCTCCTGAGCACGGTCACGTTTGATTCCAGCCTCCAGCAAGGCCTTGGTAAGTGTAATAACCCTGGGGTGTTTCACCCTGAGTCCAGGATCCCACAGGTCTTCCTGTGTTATCCTGGTACGTGCTCATCTGCTGCTGGCTTGGTATCTCCATGAGCACACAGGCCATTCAAAAGCACTGGTAAATATCCCTTTATGGGAGGAGGAGAATGAAAGCTTTCTGGAGGGAGCTCATGTTGGAGCTGGGCACTTTGTGGGAAGACAGTTGCTTGCTATGAAGGTGTGACTTCCTCCTTCTCCTCCTCAGAAACCATCTCTACTTTTACTGGAACAATCCCCAGACTGCATTCATGAGAAAAACATCTTCAACTTTGGAGAGAAATATTCTGCCCAAAGACTGTCACAGTCTTTGGAGGTCACCTTTGAGAGGGGCAACAGCCGCTCCTCCCACTCAAGTCTACCCCAAGTCACCAGAAACAAATTTCTTGCTATAAAGTACAAGTTACGGAATTTATGTAAAAGATTATGTTTGTTTACAGTGATTGGCACTAATTTTTTTTCTTCTCACTCTCTCTCTCTCTCTCTTTTTTCTTAAATTCTAAACAGCAAAAACCAAACAAGCACTAAGTGGAAGGGGGAAATGGGCCACTTAACAGGGAGGAAAAGCAAGGCTTTTTTCCTTTTTTCTTTTTAGTTGTGTAAGTTGTCTACTAAAAGCAGGCATTATAGGCACAACATTGGCTAACTAATCTCACATACCGTCAGATATATGAACAGTTGGAATTTTATTCCCAAAAAGAGAGCATGAAGAGCATGGTATGTCTTGCATAACAATTCTGCATCTGAGAAATTTGCTTGAGAACAGACTGCTGGAGTAATTTGTTTCAGCTAACCCACACAGCCCCACTCTGGCAAACCAAGGCACACAGGAGTATCACATATCCATTTTCCTTTGGAGATTCAATTTTAATGATTCTGTAGTAAATACTTTTGTATTTAGAAATTATTCATACCAGATATGAAAAAAGCAGTGTTTCAGTAACTCTCTTATAGAGGTAAAATGCATGTATTCAAATATGCAACCTCAATTAACCTTTTGCCTTTCTTTGTGGACAAACCTATCTATAAAAAGTGAGTTCCCTCCATGATCAAAAGTCAGTTTTACAACTTCACAATGTTTGTGCCTAGTTCCCTATATAAAAGAACGTAACAGGAGGTAATCTTCATGAAGTGCAATTTAAATTTAACTTATTGCTATTCTTGATCTTTATGTCCTTAATACAAAAGCTGCTATAAAACATCATATAAGAAAGCACTGACTTTTTATTTTTAACAAAATATGTTTATTTATTATGTGGTAATTTGACTTCATTTATCTAAGAAAATACTGAAAAATGTAAGAAAGTAAATATAAAGATATAAAAATATTTTGACCATTGCCAGTATCTATTTTGCTTTGGATGTAGGAAAGTAAAGCATCCAGTTTAAGAAATAACTTACAATTAATATACATTCAACTATGTTTATATACATCAATATAAAACAACTTGAGATTACAGTACATAAAGAAATCTTAACTTTCCCAAAATTTGATATGCATATTAATAAAAAATTGGTTTTCTTTAAGATGTTTTTCTAAAGAGCACAACTTTTTTTCCCCTCAACTCTTTCACAGAAACATAATTAGAGTATTGCATTCTCCTATACATGCTTTGTCAGGGATTACAACTCAGCAAGATAATTACATTCTACATAAAGGCATAGGAAGCCAACATCAGAGGTAGATTTCTCCAGTTCACATTCTTCCTACAGATTACATTTTTGATACGTGATCTGTTGAAGAAAATGAGTACAAGGTGACAATATCTTTTTTTTTTTTCTCCTCTGATTACTTTAGAGCTAACATCAGCAGACCAAAGTACCGTTCAGATAAATCCTTTTCCTTTTGTAAAGTTTCAGATTCTGAGCCCTAAATGCATACTTTGTAAAACCTCCCTCCATTCAACACTGAGCCCAAACATTTGCTAGCTAACCAGTAATACATGAATTATAGCAACAGAGTATATTCACACATTTAGAGTAAATTAAACCATCCCTTTTGAAAAAGTTTACTTTTTAAGTCAATCTTGTACTCAGTTCCATATCAAGACAAGCGATAGATAGAATAAATAGGATCAGATATTTTCTTTATAAAATCCCCAAACAAATACAAAACCCACAAAACATACCCCAAATCTCCTAAACAATATCAACACCACCCCATATGTGTTTAACAAGGAATTTCCCCCTTGCTTCCTTAAGAACTGTGATTGAAGTAGGCACAGTACATTACAGATACTCCAGTTTGCCAATTCACTTGTTAGCAGGAATTAATATTTATCACTCGTTTTCATCACCTTGGATGGATTGGGACCTACCGTTTTAAGCACTGATCCCTGGGAGCTGCTGTTTTTCGAAGAAACACTTTGTGAAGTAAAGTAGTAGGATGGAGAAAGGCAATACAGGACTGCCCCTGTGGCTTCAACCTGCCGTGGATAGTTTTCTTCCTTGGAATCTTTTGATAAAAGCCAGAACACAACCTGATTTATTAATGTAGCAAAGCCATTACAATTCAGAGCTAAAAATATTATTGGACTTCCCTCCAGCTAGTGCTGTTTAAGCAAGCCTTTAAAAAGCAATTTAATTCCATTCCACAAAGTCAAATTTCCTCCACAGATAATTGGTTTTCATTGTATGTGTAAAAAGCTGCAATGAAGTCAATAAGTCAAACTATATATTTTCTTAGAGTTATATTTATTACTGAAAGACTGACCTGCTCCTGACAGAATTGTATTGTCTCTGTTTTTCTACTGTTTACCTGGAATCTTTCTGTTAATAACACAAGCACACTCTATAGTAGCATTTACAAATGTACTATGAAATACTAAGATAATCAAGAATTCTTCTGGCCTCTCACATTTGTAGCTAAATAAATTTATGCTGTCAATTGTCATAGATTAAATCTTCATATATAAACTTATTGAATAAGAGTTAAAACATTCACACTGTTTTGAGAGCTTAAAACAGTCAGAAAATACTTGCCTAGCTTGGGTCATTATCAGTATATTTGAAAACTGCCATACTAAACCAAATATTATAGCCTGATTTTTTTGTATGTATATATAATATACAATAATATGTATTACTCATGTACATGTTTCTATTCCAAGAGCCTGGGAACAACAGTGTTCTTTTGAGCATCTTGAAACATCAGACTTGGAATATTTGCACACTAATAACAGCACAACAGCAAAACAAAGAAATTAAAAAACTATCAAAGTTGGAGATGCAAAAATAGGCATGGAATAATTTTATAATTAAAAAACTTCACAAAATCTCCATACTCATTCAAATCTTGTTTATAGCAAATACTTATGACTAAAAACAACCTTCCATCTCAAGCAGCCAAATACAATAAAAATACTTACCAGAGATCTTGCCTTGCTGTGAATTAATGTATTTCTCTTTCTTTTTCTTTTTTTTTTTTTCTTAATAAGACAAGGAGATTCATATTTAAAAGCTGTATTAGTTACTGTCCTCCTGCTCCCGCAGCTCTTCAGTTGTAGGAACGGAGGAGCTTGGCTGGTATTGTTTTGAGATAAAGAGAATGGCCCGTGAGAGCCAAGATATTCTGTACTGTCTGATGATCTCTGCAGTGTTCTTAAACCCCTCCACCAAGACAGGTAGTTTTTTTTGCTGTCTGTTGTCCAAACAGGTTCCTCAGAGCTCTTACAGCCACCTTCATTTTTCAGTTGTGGAGGCCCTGTGTGCTGAGAGGAGAGAGGTTTCTTTCTCTCAGTATTTATTTGCTTTTGGATTGGAGGAAGAGGCTGAGAGATTTTCAATTTGAGATCAAAGACGAGTACATGCAATGGGACGAAACATAGTTTTCTCAATTGTGCTCAGAATAGTAGTCCCTGAGTTCCCACACTCGGTGCTCTCAACTCTGTAAGCTTTGCAGGGTAAAGAAGATGGATAGTTATATATACACACACACACAGACGCACGTAGACACACACACACACATATTTTAAATATATTAGTTTTCCCCCTTGCAGCACTGCAGTCTCTCTATTGTCAAATAATAACTGTATCTGAAAAGAAAGCACTTAATAAGGCTAAGGTCAGACTGCTTAGACTTGGCATTTGCTGCGATAACAAATCAGAGATGATAGCATCGTACAGATTTATGAATTTTTTGCCCCCGCAGTCACAAACATCAGACGTTTACTTTATAAAGAAAGCTTTTAGATTCTTCCTGCAGTTTCCATAGTGATTTCATTTTTTCTCTTTTATCACAGATTGGCTGAAGTACTGCTACCCTTTGTGCTTTAAAAGGCTTGTGCTACCAACTGTCGATATAAAGGCACTGTAGCTAAAGCACACATGCAACACAAACTGTCAAAAATAATTGAAACAGATAAATACTGGCTGGAAAAGGTTTTGATATTTTCTCTGCTTGTCCTGAAGAACATAGTAGAATAGTATTTTATTTGAATAAATGTAATTAACTTGAGCCAACCACACTTCTGTTCCATTTCCCATGACCAATGATACTGCTATTAGAGTACTTGTACACAAAAAATTACTTTCTTCACAAAAACTTTTAATACAGCCTACATCAAGCAAAATGCCTATATTTGTTAGATATATATGAGAGCACATTCATTAATTTTTGGAATCTTCTAAATACATTGCTTTTGCCAATGATATTCTTCCTCTAAGAAGTTTATTCTTTTAGAGAACAGGATGATTTAGGGAAGAATTACACAGTTTCTGGCAAAGCAAACAATTCTCTCTCCTGCTGGAGAGATAACCACCTTTCAAAGTAAGCCTAAAGGATTAGTTTCTGTTTAACCCCTCGCTAAACAAATGAGACCACCATCTTCTCCACAAAACAGAACTCAGCTAAGTAAACACCTCTATTCAGATATCATTCCTTTAAAAATGTAGTCTTTAGATTGCAGAGTGCAAACACAGTATTTCCCCACCCCTCTTTTAACCAGCTTAGTAGAAACTGGGTGTGTGGTTAACCCCAGCCATTTCCTTCACTCTCATGAGTTTCAATACTTGTGAGTCAGAAATGGTCTAACTTATTCAACATACTGAATTCCTATAATGTAAAGATATATATACTACAAAAACTTTTTGACTTGGAAATTTTCCAGGTGACTATAAAAATAATGAGTTTCCTTACTTTCATACAATAATGGAAAAGTTAGTGCAAAATTCACATGGACAAATATCTTCAAACCCAACAGAAAACAGTAGAGTTTACCAGGTATTTTAATTTAGAGGGGAAAAAAAGAGAGAGAGAGAAAACAGACAGCTTCCTTTTGGATGCATTTATGACAATTAATTATTTATTTCCAGATTATCTACAGAAAGCTACCAAGCTCCCTATTTTATTGCCGTCAATTTATACAGTGAATTATACAAGTGACTTCTGCTTTTGGAATATTAAAATCGATAGGGATGTACAGCCACTAAATAGGCACTAATTGTGAGCCTAAAGTATGTTAGTACTTACAACAATGTTTATTGGAAAAAAGAATTTGCAGCAAGGTGTAAGTGAGGAACTAAATGCAAACAAAAAGCTGAGAGTTACTAAGATTGTGTTGATTATGGAAATACTCCACAAGTGGTCCTGGCCAAAACTGGTACAGAGAGATGCAGCAGGTTTTGGAAAGATGCAGAGACAGCTGTTGCTGCCCTGGGACACAAGGGTGAGCTAGATGAGCTCCCTAAAGTCCTGTTACCCCATGGCAAGCAGTACTGTCCCTTATAGCAAACCTAACAGAATTTGAACCTACACTTCATATCCATTTTCCCTAGAACCCTCTCAAGGACCATTTAATGAGTGTATTAAGCACTGTGTTCAAGTAATCAACATTATCTGACTCACAATGATAAATATTGTCTTTGTGAAGAGTTTTCATGCATTGGGAAATAAAATAACCCATGCTAAACATTAGTGAGTAGAACCCTGACTTTCCAATAAGATTAGGACTTTTCACACTTCCTATTTTAAACACTATAGTTATTTTAAAATCCTATATGCACAGATACTCCAGTGCAAACCTTAATCACTGAGGAGAATTTCTATGCAACAAGGGGTAAATGCAGATCCTTAAAAATATCAGTAAAAAGAAATATGAAAATCTTCTTCTCTGAAGGGATAAGAAATTTGTGTTTTACAAAACAAAAATCTTCAAGATGATTTCATCCTACCTAAAAACACCAAGTAATTGTATCATAGTATTTTATCTCCAAACTTTACATATATAAGATATTCAAATGGTTTCTGCAAGATTCACAAGGCAACTGACTTTCTGGGGATTGTATTAAATTGTTGAACTTATCCCCAGTCTTTCCCTAAGCCAAGTTACCATCAGGAAATTACTTTTTTAGAAGGAAAACATAAACTAAGTTTTTTGTTTTGTTTTTTTTTTTTTTAACTGTTGAAGACTAAAGAGGGCATTTGAAATGAAGAGTTGACTAACAGTCTACGTCAAAAAAAGAATTTCATGCTTCTTTGAACACAGCTCTGCATATTCTCCTTGGAGAAAACTCTTAAATACAGCAGGAATGTGATAACTAAAGTAAGTAAATATTTGTTGCTATACTCTTTTAGTTAAATCTCTAATATAAATGATTCTTCAGTCATACAGTTGACAGGCATCCAGGATATTCACTCATTCTCTCCATCAAATAAGGAAAATAGGTCAAGCTCGGAGTGTGACAATCGTTCCTCCTGTCACACTCTGCAGGTAGACCTCACGCAGACACTGTTTGTCTTTTAGCTTAGGCAGTAGAGGCTAGCAATTTTAGATCTCACATTTATTCATTAAAATTCATAGTAAAAAAAATCTACAGAGAATTCCCCTTCTTCAACAGTTCTTCAGCAATGAGACCCTTTTTCTCATCCTCCAGATTAGAGTAGGAATGGACAGGGGAATGGAATACATAGTTAAAGAAACAGGCTATATAATTACTGGTTTGTTAGCCTGAAAACTACCCACAAAATAAATTAATAATACTTTTTCTGGACACAGAGAGGGACCATGTTCTTCTTTAAAAGATAGAAGAAGCATCCTTTGTTTCACCCATATAGTGCTTTCTTAATTTTTCTGTCTGGGGAAAGCAATTTGCTACTTTCTCTGATTTTCCAAAATCATCTTCCACACAAAATGTGTTTAATCAAATACTGAAAATCTGCAACCTACTGTGAGACATGAACTACAAAGTGTTTTAAAGTTTGCAGTCCTAGTTCAATCAGTCAAAAGCTCTGCAGTCTTAAATCACAGAATATCTCAAGTTGGAGTGGACCCGTAAGGATCACCGACTCCAACTCACTGCTCATCACCTATACCCAAATCATATGACTAAGAGCTTCATCCAAATGTTTCTTGAACTCTGTCAGGCTCAGTGCTATGACAGCTTCCCAGAGAGCTCCATTCCAGTGACCAAATACCCTCTGGGTGAGAAACCTTTTCCTAGTACTAACTCTGAACTTCTTCTGATGCATTTTTATTCCATTTGCTCTTGTCCAAACGAACTCCTGATTTATTTACCCACCAGCATGAGAAGCCAGTAGCGTATTTTCTATCTGTCAGAACCAATGCTAGCAGCATGAGGAATTACCTGTCTAAAGTATCTATCATTTTCTGAGAAAGACAAACAAAAATCTTCACTGAGACTTTATATATATATTTAGAAATAAAAAATAAGGCAGACTTTTAGACTACTTTAGGACACAAAGATATTTCTCTTGTACAGTAAGTGGAATCTAAGAAGTCACTTGCTTCCTAATGAGAAAAGAAATAGCAAAGTACAGGGGGTGAAGCACAAGGTATCAGACTAATCAGTCAGAGCCAGTTTAAAGCTCCTAAAGTTAAACATTTCATTTGGTTAGTGTTAGAGAATACAGAAGTGCTTTGCAGCTTTGTTTTCGGTGTCCTCTCAACTTGATATATATGCAGATATAAAACTGTTTGCTGGAAATCTTCCTTAATGAATGAAAGCATCAGATGCATCCAGAAGAGAGTCAGCTATAAATCAAAGACATAACTGCTTATGAGAGTTTAGCAGAAAATTTGCACACAGATTTTCCCTTTCAAATAGATGGAGAGACAGAGTTGTGCTACAGAAAATCCTCAAATGTACCTCATTCTTCATCATAAAAAGACATTGCAAACTTTTGCTAGAACACGACTGACCTGAATGCTATTACTGTTGTACCTAAAACTGCACCAGTGTACAAGGGCACCTTCTTAACATTGGAAATCATCAACTGAGCACCAAGAGATAAATCCTTTTTAAGCCATGTCAACCTGAACATTTGTGTGAGCTTTTGCATGACCACTTCTGTGTATCACCTGGCACAGCTGTGAATTCAACTATCTAAAATTACTTGAATGCATGCCTTGAAAACAACAACCACCATGATGAATTCTGGCACATCAGCAAGTACACATTAAACTGTTTTTTTAAGGGTTAAAATGAAGGGAACTGTGGTGGATTTTATTATTTTCTATATACTGCTGTGTATTTACAAGGGTAAGTTCAAAAATGTTCCGAATTATGAAAAAAGATATTGAAACAAGATTTATTATGATTCTTAGCTTCTGGGAGAGTCGCAAAGCCTCAATGTGAACCCCAAGGATGAGATGATTTTTAACACTACCAAAGAAGTTTACATTGTAGAAAAAGAATGACATTTGCCACCATATTTTCATCCTGGAGCTTTAGACAACTTTTAGAAGAATTCATGGGAGGAACTTTCTCAAAATCCCTGATCAAAGTATGGTTAATTAGATTAGATACCACAATAGCAAAAAGTGGCCTCAAGAAAAAGTGTAAGAGCAGAAAAAGGAAAATCACATTCAAAACACACACAGAACTAACTTTACAATAGACAAAGTTTCTCCAGAATACTCCTCTTCCTATTCTCTAAATTTTGCAGAACACATATTGTTCCTTGGAGTTATACTGCATATTTTAACTTTATTGATAGAGTTTTCCAGAAGCACCTCTAACATATATATATATATAGTACTACCTCTACCTCTTTGACACTTTGAGTATGTTTGAAGCAAGAGAAAAGAAAAAAAAATGCAATGCTTGTCTTCCAAGGAATGCTAAGAAAGGGATTAAACATGAGAAGGCACAAGTCAGGTACCTTGAAACTCCAATATTTTACTCTTTGCTCTCCCAACTTATAAAAATAGAATAAATTTCCACTGTGTAATTTGTTTTTACTTGTGAAATGCTGAAAGAATGCATGTGATTTTTAAATTATGCTCTTTCTGTATACTGAAGTCTGAAGAACATAATTTAAGAAAATATCTGCAGAAAAACATTTTATATACGGTAATACAATAACAACCATATATTCTTCAGACAAGACCTGTACAACATTTGCATTTCAAAGACTGTCATTCAAGAAAACTCTGATAATGTGCACAGCTCTAAGAGTTTTATGCAAGTACAAGTTAGCTTTCTATTAAGAATCATAAGTGTTTCCAACAGTTATTTTGTTAAATCCCTTATTAAATTCAGGAGAGGCTTTGTGAAAATCTAAGGTAGTCAATACTGAACCCTAGCTCATAAAGCTGTGAATTAAGATCCAAACTTGATAATTTTAGAGAGCAATATATCTTTTAAAATAATACTTAGCATTTATTACTTATACTAATTAAGCTTCAAGATGCCTGTGAGGCAGGCAAGTAAAGCCTCATTTTAGAGACAGAAACATTTACAGCAGACAGAAAGGTTATGTACATTGTCACTGATTAGAAAGAAAAATCTCTGACCCATAGTTGAAATTCTTTGAGCAAATTGTGAGTACACATCCACACTGTCAAGTTCCTCTTTCAACAACTTACACAGTTTGCATTAAACACAGAACAAGGAAAAGTTAAGCAAATACAGAAATGCATTCTCAAACAAAAAAAAAAATACTCCAGACAAATAATATTATTAATTGTACACATCATGCCTGTCTTACTTCCACTTTGTCAAGTTAAAGGAAATACAAAAGTGGAAGGAAAATGGAGAGAAATATATATAAGGATTAACAATCATAAAAATGCTGAATCTTCCCTAGATCCATTCAAGGATTTGAGGATAATTTTTCTTATTAGAACTCTGTGATTACCTGTCAAGGGTCAGAGTTAGTAGAGATGAACTCACAGAAGCAATGTTGGATTCTACTGAGTAGAAAAATATCCTTCAGGGAACTAGCTTGCTCTTTCCTGAAACAAAATAGCATTTGTTGTTCTTTTGGACAGAAAGAACAATCTATTTGCGGTGTTTGTTCCCATCTGAAAGGGTGACTTGATTACTAAGTCTTTCCAAAGTCAGCTGTATGAAGAGCTGCTCTTATTGTTAACTTCATGGGGATGTGCCCTGTCTAGTGCACACACTCCTGCAGAAGTGATGGGCAGGTGAATGTGCCACTTTCAATGACAGATGGCCTCTGAGATGAAGGATCTGAAATACACTCCATTGTGGCAATTTATGTAACACACCCACAGTGGTGCTGTGCTGGAAAGAAAAGATTTAAATGTTAGTATAACAACTCAGTTTAAATTTTTTTATGTACAACCAGATCTCCACTTTCATGCAAAGCTAAATATGGTTAAGATTAAATTCTTCAACATGTTTTGAAGACATTTTCTAGAGGGATTTAAAAAACTGGTGTTTAATAAGACATGGGCAATCACTTCTAATTCTACAAACAGCCCCTCCCATCTCCCAAAGAAGTCTTCTACTCAGTGTGACAAAACAGTACTACAGAATTGGAAACAAACAAACAAAAAAATCATGAGGCATCCCAGGTCCTACATGTCCAACAGTGTGTATCCAAATATCCCAAATCAGTGCTTTGAAAATTGGTATTGTAGCACCTGCAAAGTGCAGAGACCTGACAAAGTCTTGGGTCTTCACAGAATGAGAGAGACTCACCTGCAAAGAATCTGTAGACATTCTGTTTGTCTCCTCAGCTAAAGTAAAGTGGTATTTGTGTCAATGTATTCACACATAGGATTTAGAAGCAAGAAGGAAATTTCTGGGATTTTTTTTCTTAAAGGAAATTGAATCTTTTAATAATCTACAATATTTTCTTCTGTTACAGATATGGACTCATTAATGCCACAATCATGAAATATGTCAAGCAAAGAGGTGAAATGGTGAAGTCTTAGGTGGACTAATAAAACTCAAAGTGGAGACAGGCATTTCCATACTGATTTTGATTAGACCAAATCACAGAAAGCAAGTCTCCTTGGGCAAGGAGGTGGCAAGTATATTTTTGGTACACCTCTTGTCTCCATCTTACATGTGCCAAGAGAGCAAAATAACCATTGAAGACAATGTATAAACACAAAACTGAACTAAGAGAGCTTGAAAGTTTACAATTCTAGCATGCCAAAAGGCAAACTAGCATATTTAAGACCAAGATAATTTTATTTTTCTCATCTAGTTATTTGTTTAAATGACACCTGCTTCATTTCCTCATTTAGTGGAAGAACGTTCAAAGAAGGCAGCAGTGTACTGAGAACACAATAAAGACCTTGGGCAAATTTGAAGTAACTGGTCTGCCTAGGCAATGTGCATACATTTTGCTAAGTAGACACCAAGTAGTTTGTTGATATCAACAGGTAGAGAGCTCCTCCATAGCTACAGAGAGAATGCTTCCTTAATTTGGTCAGAATTAATACAGAGTAGCAGTGAGCAACACCGACCAGGTGAAGGAGTGGAGTAATAGCATGACACATGGAGGAAGTGGAGGAATAGCATGACATAGCCCAATCCCTGTCTGGGTCATACAAAGACAGTGCTCTCTTGATACAAGGATACTTCTTTCAGCCTAGGCTTTGAGATATTTCAGGGATGGGATTTGAAATATGGTTCAAGGGTGATCTAAATCTGGTAGATCCTGACTCTCAAATTGTTGCTTATGCCTCTAAACCAGTAGAGAGTCAAAATCTCTCAACATTATTTGAAGAAAGCCTAAATGAGATTACTGCTCCTCTGTGCTGATACTTGTATATTCTGAAGAAGATTAATGTCTCAGCTTTATATTACATTTGCATTCTATGTACTCATTCCATGGAAATAATGCATTAAGTAGTTAGCATATAATTTGGGTGCATATCAGCCAAGCATGCATCCTACTCTCAACATTGGCTTCCCACATTAACATTATTGCTAGACACTGAAAAGATTAACTACGTAAGTGAAATATTCTCAGTAGCCTTAAAATGATCATAACAGATCTACACCATATCTTCAAATTGCTTTTCAAAGCCTGGTTTCTATTTTTATAATCAATTTCCTAACTAAACTACATTCATCATTATGAAAACAAATCAAGTCATACACACATTTTTGTCTCCTTGTGACAGACATTGCTTGAGAAAGGAACAACTAGTTTCATCCTCCAGTAAACAGCTGGTATCCTTAGATAAGAAAAGCTCTGCACATGGCCAGGCATCCAATATTGTGGAAAAATGATGCACTAAAAAGAAAAAGACAACAGAAGTCCCAAGTGCTTACATGAGACGACGTAATTTATAACCAATATTCATAGCATAACTTAATTATCACTTTGGGGGTTTTTTTGTATTTTGTCACTAAACTGCAACCACAGCTTCCTTCGGCATCACTGGATTTGTTCCTGGGAAAATAAAAGGCATCAGAACAGGAAATATTTTTTCCTTTAGCATGAGCAAATCAGAGAATGATTGAAGGATAAACTTAAGCAATAATTAAGCTTTGATATGTGACGGTTCACCCTTCACGACTCAGTCATAAGATCTGCATGTTCTGAAAAGTCAGAGCCAAGTTCAATCCCACTACCAATTTAGCAAGTATCTCAGGGTAGAACTAGATTGCCTGATTGTCATTTTAGCATAAATACTGTTAGAGTAATTTAAATTCCCTGCTTAGAAATCTTATTGCTGTATTGAATAATTTTAAAGACATGCCTTCTTTAAAGCAATGACTGACTCATTCAGATAACAAATTGGACAAATACACAAAGAGCAATAAATAACAAAACATTGATAGAGAATTTTTTTCAAAGTCACATTCTGACTGATTTATAGGAATGGCATATAAAAGGCCAAACCAGCTTGAAGTGACCACTCATACACTTTCAAAATAAATTAATGAGGAAAAATATCACTTAGTGAGGAAAGAGTAAAAAGGACAAGATGCCTTTGTGAATATAACCTCTTCCCCCTTTTAGTATGAGGAAAAAAAGACACAGGATGTGTTAAGTGAACTCCTCAAAAAAAAAGTATTTTTCATATCTTCTACCGGGTAAAAGAAAAGCTGAAGAACATTCTACATATACTTAGCCTAGACTAGGCCATCAAAATCCTTCCCAAATAAGGGACAGAGTACTATAATCTCCTTATTGGCTCCCCCTTTTACTTCAGGATGCTAGTTAAAAAGAAATCACCAAAGAAGCTGTTGTCCCTTCTGTGCAGTGCACCATACTCTTGGCAAGCTAGGCAGGAACAAAAAAGTAAGCATGGTCCTCCTTCAATTAAGCACTCAGGGCAGACAAAGTGGCCTTCAGCTTCCATAATTAAAGAAGAAAAAGGCAATTGGCTCACAGGCCATAAACTCTTGCTGAAAGAGTAGCTAAGATAAGAAAGGAGCAGGAAGAACTAAAGACCCAGATAACAAAGCTTCTAAGCAGAAAAAAAAAAAAAAGGAACAAAAAAGAGGAACAAAGAAAAATCATCCATATAGAGAATTATCAAGAAGGGCATTTTAAACGCCTCTTCTTTTTTAGGGTTTTTTGTTTATTTATCTGTCCCTTTCCATTAAATTCAATTTATTTGAATTTTTCAGGAAGCATAATCACTTTTCAGAGATAATTTTCTTATTTAAAGTAAAAATTTGAACTGAGCAATAATGAATCATACCTCTAATACATTCAGTCAATGATATTCAGCCATAGTTCTGGCTGTACTGTGCCTCATGTCATTCTGGAGGTACTTTTTTTATTGTTACATATTGAAGTATGATTGATGACAGCTCATAATAAGTGGTTGCATGATATGTTTTCCCCACTCTTCAGGAAAAGGTCATTGTTGTCAGGGTCTACTTGTGGGATAGAAACAGGGATCTGAGACTTTATGAGTTTGACTATTGATAAATATCTTAGCACTAGAACTTTCCAGGAACATCCTCACAAACACAAGGCAGCAGGAAAAAGCGTAGGTTACTACTTCTCCCAATTTTGAAGAAAACAACACCAAACCATAATCTCCTTTTCTTTCGGTTACTTATGAAATAAGGTGTTGATTTCACATACTGTAAATCCCTAAAGGACCAGATGTTGCACTGACTGGGTGAAAAAAATCACAAGAATTGACACACACACAAAAAAAAGACAGTTATTTAGGTGTCATGAGAAAATGGAAAGAACGAGAAAGATATTGAAGTCATAGAGTCATGTTTGTTATTTACCTATGCAGTAAGCAGCGATCTTTGAACAGAAGCTGCCTTTACAGACTCCTTACAGTGATACACCAGTAGGTTCATTTGGTCCAATACTTCATCTGGAAAACACCTAAAGCTCACTGCTGCAAAAAGATTCAAAAGATTTTATCAGACAAAAAAGCCAGCACAAAGAAATTTATCCTGATCCAACCAGAAGCATCTGCTCACACTGTCTGCCAGTCTGTTCTGCAGACCTAGTAAAAATGTACAGCTGAAGAGACAGACTTAATTTCAAATGCATTAAATCATAGCCAGACTGCCATTTGGCATAATGAGAAAGACCTTCCCCACTCCTTTTCTGTTTATGTATAAAATGCATTTGTATTGCCTGTCATTATTTAGACTGACTGACCTTGAGGGTTTGTGGCTTTTTTGTTTTGTTTCTGTTCCTTTTTAATGTGTATGCTGGATAAAAAAACGCTGCACAGTGTGATACAAGTGAAGACTTGGATAGGATGAGTTGTCTGGTTTGGTAGAATAGTACATCATGGCTGTGCTGCTGTCCATGTTGGGATGAACTGCTGTTTTAGGCTGCTCCTTTCCAACACATGTAAATATAACTGATTAATTTCTTTCACTTAATGACCCTTATATGTCCTGCTCATAAGCATTCCCCACACACACACTCACTCCCCACAGTATTCAGTTCCCTGCAAGTATTATATGACTGCTGTGGCACTGCAGCTGGAAGGCTGAGCAAAGCTTTCAGAACGTTAGCTTTCTAGAAATAGAAGCACACTGCCTGTAAAGGCCATTTGCTGTCTGATATCTAACAGCAGCCAGTGCTAGAGCAGTCCTTACACTGAGATAAACACCACGCATCCACAACACAGTTGAAACCAGAAGAATAATTAATGCCAGCAAGGACACTGGATTATCATTCCTTAATGTTCAGTGATGGTTATGAATGCTCAGGGTCCCAGAAACCTCTCATGTAGGAGAAAAGCTGCAGTGCATGAATTAGGGTGGCCTGCACTGAGAAGATTACGTGTGTATGCACACACAGGCTGTAGCCAGGCCTGTACACACACACATCTGCGTTATACAGATGTGCAAGCCTCATGTTACAGCTCCTCAGCATGCTCACAGCCAACAAAACTGTCATGCTGCATCCAGCTGTGATGACTGTGTTTTCAGAGACCTCCTCTTCCAAAACAGAAAAACATTTTAAGAATTCTTAAGCACACCAGCCAAAACAACGGAAGCAAAGTTGGAGCAGAAGTGCTGTGTATCATGAAAGCGAGAAACAGTTATGAGTAAATCAGTTTACAAGAGAGATGGAAACAAGCCCCAGTTGTTGCCAAAGACATGTAACTTGATGTAGAGTGAAAAAGAACCAATGCAAGGGAATGTAAACAAAAAGAGTTGTAAGCATCTGCCTGGAGGGTTCTTCTTTCCCCTTACTCATAGTGTGTGTGGTGGTGGATTGGGCAAGGCCTGTCTCTGAAAAGAATTTCTAACTGTATTGTATTACCTGCAAAATCTGTTGGGTAGAAAGCACTCTGATTTGAGTTTGAAGTCTCTGGAGATATGCATTTAAATTCAAGCCAAAGGTTATTCCCATGGCTTTAAAATCTTCAGTTGCTATATCTGAAAGGAGAAAGTTTTGACAACTGAAATTTAGATCTTTGAGAAATGATTCACTTTGAGACAGTGAATAAATGTCTCTGAATAAAACACCACAGGGGTCCTCCTCTCAGACAGAAAGATACCCAAATAACAGCTCTAGACTTGTTCTTTTCTAATATTCTTTCTGCTATCTTCTTATAAAAAGGAAAATTCACCATCTTTAATTCATTTTTTAGGAAATAAAATGGATCACCTTATTAATATTGAGAAGAAGCAAAAGCCACTATTCCAAATGATGAACTGCAGGGACAAAGAGTCCTGAGGGCACATTTTTTTACTGTTTGACCTTCAATTAGCCATTCCTTAATGAACCTGTGGAATTCAACTGTTGAAATATATCTTTACAAAGGATATATTCCAAAGAATATACAAATATATATTCCAAAGAATATATATTCTTTGACCAATATTATTACTAATATTACATTGCAGCCTATTTGCTATTATTTTCCAGTGGAAACAAAGGAGAAAAACACTTTTCTCTCCTTTCTCACATTTCTTAACAAAAATCAACAAATGCAAGTCTCTTCCTCATTGTTAGCTACTTTTGGCATTCACATCCATTAAGGAAGGAATCAAGGTCTCTTAATTATTCACTTTTCATATGTTAAACAATTCAGCTTCCCAAATCCTACAGAAACAAAGTGACAAAAGAAAGGTGAAATATTTAGGCTGTTATTGCTGTTCATGAACCTTAACATGGGAGGCGAAAATTTACAATTTCAGGGAGCAGCAGAAGTGTCAAATACTGAATGGGAGCTTATTTTCTGAAATCCAAGCCGAAGTTCTGGAGTTGCTTTAGATCCATTATAAGACTTGAGAATGTTAAAGCATTCTCGGAGTTGACTTTTCTCCAGCTCATTTTTCATTCACCTCTATTTTCCCACACAAGGCATCACCTCCTCCCTTTCCCCTGACAGCATTAGTCACTAAGATCAGAATTGTCATCAGATCTGCAATGTTCAGACCCACATTTTCTTTTCTGATGATGGTAAATCTCACTGTATGGGTTTCAGAAGCGGCCAACAAGAGACAAATGCTACCTGGGATAATTTCCCACTGGTGCCAATTCCACATGCCCTGGTCCCATTCTCTAACCATTTCTCAACAGGGAATGAAGAGACAGTAATTAAACTCTATTTACATTGGTGCATTTCTCTCTAGAGTGAAGGCTATGACAGAGCCTACATGAGGCACAGAGGCATCCTGCAGCCTTTCTGCTGGCCCATCCTGGGCTTTAGCTGGCCATGGCTAGCTCCAGCAGCACTGCTGGGTGCTGGGAAAAGTGCTGCTGCCTGGGCCCCTCAGCTTAGGAGCTGCATTTAAGCTCCAGCCCATGGCCTGGTCCCATGCTATGCTGCAGGCAGACCTGCATCTTGCTGCTTGTGGCTTAGCCTCATCTCCATCAGCCCTGCCCTTGCAAAGAGGCTCCTGGCCCGGGTCCCAAGAGCTACAACGAGCAGGGACGCAGCAGCAGAGGGCAGCACACTCAATGCTGAGGGCACCTCTTCAGTCCTCACAAGTGCAGAAAAACCCCGAGGAGAACTTTAAAAAACCCTTCTACATGATCTCATTGCTGAGCTTGCACTGGTCAGCACAACTCGTGAGCAGAAATGTGCAGAGCGTAGTTGAACTGCATGGCAGTTTTAATTTATAAATTTCAGTTCTCTAATTTCTATTTGGTGCGTTAGCAAATAATTGTGGCTGATAACAAAATTGTTTGCGTGGGGGGGAGGGTAATGATATGTGAGCTGTGTGTGATGAAAGGGAGGAAGATAAAGCTCTGATGCAGACCTGAGTGAAGGAGGATATCGAGTGACTTAGCTGCTTATTTCTTTGCTGTTTGCTCCTGCGTCGGAGGGACACACAGTCTAGCACACCTCACTCATGCCTGATGACATTTTCCAGATGTATTGTTTTATATTTACATTTCAAAACATATACACAGTTAAAATTAAGGTTACATCAATATCATCTCCAATCAAGGCTCAGGAAATTAAAACCCACTTCTACTAATTGAACTGTACATCTGATCCTTTAATCATTGCTATTAGAACTGTTTAGCTATTGACAGTGTACAGAAGGCAGTGTATACCTTGCAAGGAAGGGAATTTCTTCCATGCAGAGCAAAACAAATGGTAACATAATAAGCTTTAGAAATCTACTGGGGAAAAAAAATCTATTTGTGAAAAGAGGCTGAGCTAGTGTTACCCTGAGAACATTCATTTTTCCATTTCCTGACTTCAACTTATGGTGCAAATCATGTACAAACCCAAATAGGTCCTCAGTTTTTTCTAATTAATTAAGATGGGGATTGCAAACATAAGGGCATCTGCCTTTTTATACCTTTATAAGATGTTAGTCAAATGTTGTGTTCCTTCCACAAGAATGTGAAGGAGAAAAGGAGGGGACTTCTTATTTTAGATTCAGCTTCTACTGTATCATCTACTGTATCACTAAGATAAATAAATGTTTTAAAAACAAGCTTTGCTACCAGTTTCCAAGTTCTACCTGAATTATGCTCATTCATTACAAGAAATTATCTATGAATCACTACAGTACAACCAATCTGGGGCAGGACAATGACTTAGTAAAAGTCAGCAGTGAAAGCCAGTATATCTACCTATTTATATCACATTTATCATAATGGCATACATTTTTTTTGGAACTATAATTTACTGTGAGTGATTCTCACTTCCTATACCACATGACAAGGAAGCATTAGAGGTTACATTTAATTTTTATGGGGTTTTTTTACCCAGTTCTCTAGTTAAACAGGTTAATGAAGTCAATACTATCTGCCCTGTCAGCCTGCTGACATTAATCACTTTCCGAACTGTTAGTTTTGCTGAAATTAAACTTTTCTGTTCCCCCAGAGGTATTGTCAAAAGAGACTTCTAGTGAATGGGAGAGACTTCAAACACATACCCCTAAAGAGGTACAGGCTGTGGCCTGAGTGTATAGGCCAGAGAAGACAACATGGGAAAGAGCTCAGGCACAAAACCTATCAAAAATTTCAAATAATGTTTATGTCATTCCAAGGCTCCAAAGTAAAATTAACCACAAGATAAATCAGCAGAAGAGATTTCATTAGTACCAGCAGAACTGGCACCAAGGAACTAATGGCTGTTATTACTTCACAGGGTGTATGAGGAAGAGAAATTATCTTCTTACACAAGAAATAGTGTGTTTATCATTAAGTGAAAAAAGGGAAATAAATGGTAAAATGGTGTTATTGTAAACAACTTTGTATTTCTGTTGCGTCTCCTGGAAGGACACAAATTTTGTCATACTGATGATTTTTAACAGCATTTCATTAAACACCAAGAAAGTATATTGCCAGCCTATTCTCTCTCTTTCCAATATGTGTTTGCCAACAAAAGGGAAAATTTAAAAAGCAAAGACATTATTCTTACCCTTACAACTTCATAAAAGCCTTCTATGCATTGAATGGGGACTGCTGTTTGCATTAGTATAGATGACTAAGAGGAATCCACAGCTAAATGAAAATAAATTTTAAGAAGTTACTATGAAGTATACAGTTGAAAGTATTTTAAAAACATAATAATCCTATATTCTATGTAATAATATATATATATTTATATTTTATTATTTTAGTTTCTTATCTTTCTTAATAATTATGCTTATTTTTAAAAGAAATGCTGTTACTTCAGCACCCATGTGGTAGCATGTGGATTACACAGATTTTTAAGATTATCACAGAGGCAATGAAACAGTCAAGCTGGGACTTTTTAAACTTAAGTAATAACTAAATTTCTACTATATATCAAGAAATCTCATAGGAAGCAAATCAAACTTTCAAAGGAAGACCAATATTGCCTGTCAACAAAACAGAATTTGTAGATGCACAAAACTGCAGAAAACAGAGGACAGACATAAATTAAAAACAACCTTTTAGGAAATTATTGCTAATTTCATTTGGTCAGACAGTTTTAAATGGTTCTATGAAACACAAAATAAAAGTAATACTAGCTGCTAAAGAGAGAATTAAGTCATTGATAGAAATTTGGTTACTGTGTGATCCAAATATAATCACCCAGCATTGTTTTCTCCTCAGATAGCAAGAGAATAAATAGAGCAGGCAGGCTCTAGAGCAGATGCTATAACTCCTTTAATAAACTTGAACAGCAAAGAACACCCCTAAAACACACAGCAGAGCAATCTTACAAAGCATCTCTTCTGAGGTGTGTTATTGCTCTGTAAAACTGTGAGTGTTCTCTAGGAAGGTTCACACCAGGCTGCTCCTGATGCTGCTGCCATCTCCAGCTCCTGCTTAGGCTTCACATCCAGAGTTCCTCAGTCTTGCTGTAAGAAAGGGTGTCCTTACAGCTCTGTGGTCACCAACTAACAGGGTGCCTGGAGCACAGCAGGTGAGTCACAGCCTAGATACATGTCATAAGCCCATGGGAAAGGAACTTTTGGGACTGCTGTTTGGGTCATTAAAATGAGAGTACAGTCAGGAGGGATGTGAGCACAATGCACCAGAAGCAGGTTGGTATGCAGTTCCTTGACAAAAAAGGCAAAAAAAATGAAGAGGGAAAACATCTATAGAATATGTCTTGTTTCCTCAGAAGATTCACTTTGGTTTTGCTTAAAATACGTGCCTAAAAATTAAAATATTTATGTTTGTAGCAATCCTGTCATAATGGGATGTTAAATATGGAATGAAATACAGTTTCCTTCTCTCCACTTTCCCCATTTCTGGGTTGATTCATGAAGACTGATTTCCCCTACTCACATGGGACTGCCATGATGCAAATCTTGTCTTCCCTGAGAAGGAAAACCAATGCCTCAACAGTGTTACAGTTCAAAAGGTGATTAAAGGTACTGAGCAAAGCACCTCCATGCCACAGCCCTTCTAAACCCTATGCCATCACTTAACATTGTAGTACCTTAGTTTTTCATTACAAAATAAGCCCAAATGGTATAGTAGTCTAGAAAAACAACAAGGAGGCTGCCAGACCTGTCCCTTACAGCGCCAGGCAGAACCACACTATGGACAGTCAAGGACAAATCTTCAAATGCCTGGGAACAGCCACAACTTCAAAGGCTGCTGAGATGACAGTTCAGAGAAAGGGAAGAAAAGTCATCCTAAAATGTATCTGGCTTTAGACTTTGGAAGCAAAATCAAGACAATCTTCAAACTGTTTCAAAACTGACTCACCCACAACAGAAGGGTGTAGTAGGAGTGCAATATGCTAACAGAGTATCCCATTTATTTGTATGTAGATGCAGAGAATTACAGGCATAAAGATATTGGGCTGTACATGAAATAATATATTTTCTCACTATAAAATATTTATGGCTAATCTAATCTTACATTAAATGTTTCTTAATAATGGCAAACATTTGAGGCATTATAATTGGTGAATTGCTAGGAAATGTCATGAAACTAAATGCTTAAAATGTAGAAATTACCTTTAAGTCATCTCATTTGAATGAAATTATAAAAAATTGTGTTCTATTCATTATTTTATGTATGCTTCATTATAATAATATGGTTTAGTTTATGTAACAAAAGGATCCTAATTAGATCTTTCTTAAATAGATACAAGTTTATCAGTTAGCGTATTCTGGGTAAACCATTCCAGCTAATGCAGCTTTTGCTGCTAATGCAGTGCTTTAATTCTTTCCAGTTGCTAGAGGAGTTATTTCTACGCACAGCATGGAGGCTTATACTCATGCTTCTTTGACTGCACATGAAAATAAAGGACATTCAAGTAGAAAGAGAGGGTAGAAAATTAATAATTTTAAATCTCAAATCAACCCACATTTTCAAAAAAGGAAAACACAAATAGATGAACACACCATGATAAATAAAACATGTGCTTTGACATCTCCTGGATTTAGTAGACAAATTGATTTATATCTCTCAAGTAAGAGACAACAAGGAATACTTGATTTTTGAAAACTGGCACGCTACTAGGAAACCAGAATGTTTTTATTTAATTATGGTAATTGTCTATTAACATTCTAATGCATTCTAAAACATTAGAAGCTCTTCTTTGCCTTTCTTCTCCCATCATGATGATAAATTCATCCAAATTCCCTTCTTTCCAACTCCTTTCTGTCAACACAGATGAAGTTAAAGAAAATCAGTGAGAAAAAGAAGAGGAGGAAAATCATTTTGTTTTAACATGTCATTGCCTATGTTACAAATTCACAAGTATCAAAATACATGAAGCCAACTGACAAATTTTATATGCCATTCAACAGCAATCAATCCTCCCTCCAGACCAAAATAATCTTTACCTCTCTTTGAAAACACTAAATGCTAAACACATTTCTACAGTTCCTTCTTAACGACACCATATCTTTTTGCCTTAACACTTTAGTCTGATTTCTTAGGAAATTAGACTTAATGAGATCATGTTTTTTTTCAAGGTACAGTGATTTTTTAACTTGTTGGCCAACTATAATCAAATCCAAGAATGAGATAGTGATCTCATAGTAGTAGTAGAGACAATTTATGATATCAAGAGCTTATGGTGGTAAGGTCAGCACACTTTGGAATACAAACCAACATTTTCTCAAATGCACATGCCTTCTGAAATCCAACAGTAAGCCTTGTCAAAAAAACCCAAAAAGGTGAGTTTGAATACTTTTATTTACCCCTTATTCTTACTTTTAATGAAAGACAACTTTCTTGAATTTGTAACAGCAAAGAAAATTGTAAAATAGTAGCTTTTCCATCAGAATTGTAAGGACAAAGTGTCACCTGGTATTCTGGAATTTCTGTTCAAGTCTTAGTACATTATTATCACAGTCCGTGATGTAAGTTTTATATTTTTTACCCATGATATAAGTATTATATACATAAGACGGTGTTTTGCATATATGAATATGTATATATACACACATTTGCACATCAAAATATGCCAGTTGAGACATTTCTTAACGAAAAGATTTTCTGTTTGTACTATAACGTAACAGTTTAGCATTTCTAGAAACAATCAGATCTTTGAAACCACTGTGAAAGGAAGCTCTTGTATAGCACTCCTTACAGTCACGGAAAAGACCAGGTGTAATGGGTACAAGTTACTCCTGGGGAGATTCTGATTGCTCATATGAGGAAAAATTTTCACAATGAGAGCAATTAGGCATTAAAATATCTTTCCCAGAAAAGTAGTGATTTCCCCAACACTGAACACTTTGGCTGGACATGGTGCTGGGCCATTTTGTTGAGACAGTGCTTTTGCTAAGAACAGTTTGACCAGGTGACCCTTGAGAATCCTTCCAACATGACATTCTTTGTTATTTGGAAAACGTTCTTCACTGAAAATGCGATTAGGAACTGAAACAAGCTCACCAGTGAGGTCATGGATCCAAGCCTGTCAGTGTTCAGGAAGTGTTTGAACACTCTTAGATATTAGGTTTAACTTTCAGGTTGCCCCATGTGGAGTCAGGAGTTGATCCATGAGTCCCTTCCAACTCAAGATAGTCTACAATCCCATGATTCATTATCATGGCTACTTGGACAAATGCCAACCAAAAACACACACCAAATAGATTTTCCAGGGGAAAACATAGGTTTGATACACACAAAAAGCAGGAACTTGAATTGCTTGCAACATAAAATATACACAAGGAAATGTAATACACATAAGAAAATACAAGCCAAGGCCCCAAATGGCTGGGGTAGTCCTATTCCTCATCACACTGTGCCTTTAAATTGTCACTCCTCAGTTTCAGAAGCAAGCTCTTTATTCCACTTTAAAGAATAGCTGCTTTTCTGTATTGTCTTCAGATATAACACAGTACTGCTCAGCTCTCTCAAGCCATTCATTGACCACAGGTAGGTAACTCCTTTCTTTGCCTCTTGACCTATCATAAGTCCACTTATTTCATTTCTATTTAATTGCACTCTATATATGAAAAGGGATTCTCCCAGATATTACAACATATGAAAATCTAGGAATATTTTCCACCAAAAACAATGAAAAAAAATTCTACAAAATCTTAAGGACCTGAGTCAGAATTATCTTACATGAGTAATATAAAATGCAAATTTCTCTAGATTAAGGAAAGCAACATGACTAACTTGAGATACAAGGCCTGTTTTTGAAGAGATATGGTGTTTTATAAAACTGATAAAGAACAATACGGGACATGCTGAAATAGAAGTATTTTCTAAGTGCATAATTTCCTCTTCAGCTTTAGGTCACTACATACTTAAATAATGATAGGAGGTAGTATCATTTTAAGTGTGAGGAGGTTATAATTTAGCAGCACTACTACACTTTTGAAAGTAAAGAAATTTAATTCATGATACACCTAAATAAAATATCTCTGCTTATGAAAATAACATTAGCAAGTACACTACCCAATAATGAATCCTGGGTTGCACATTTTCAACAGATTCCTAAGAGTAGCAGTGTTGGTTCACTAAAAAAGAATAAATTCAGAAAACTATAACATTAATTCTGTTAAAGCAAAATGAATAGACAGAATGAGTACATTTACCCTCCCTTGGATAATCCATTTCTTCACATGGACAAGTCTAAAGCACCTTGATCCCGCTGTCTCTTTTAATCACTTTTTCCTAGACAGAAAAATAGCAGAAGTAATGAACCAAAAAAAAAATTACAGATCTCAAATTAAACAACAGAGACCTATTAAAAAAAAAAGTTATCCATTTATCACTACAAATTTGACACTACTGTGCCAATATGAACTAGAATTTCAAACCCTGTGGTCAATGAAGCATAAAATAGATTGTCAGAAATACTGTCTGAAATATGAATCCACTGAAGAAGAATGCTTGAAAATACCTAACATAATTTAAAAGAATCAAAATTGGCTGAATACACCTCTAAAAAGGTGTACATCTCTACCTCCCTTTTGCAATTCATAAATGGTTTTCTCCTAGTGACTGTTTAATAGAAGTAGTAAAAATAAGCTTCTGATTTCTACATTTGAAAACACTGTGCATTTCTGTGGAAAGCAAAATCACTTTTTATCTGTAAATTATTTATTCTGTAATAGAAACTAATCACAAAATAATAAGCTTTCCCCTACACTGAAGGAATCTTGGAAAATTCAGGAGGGTGTGTTACGAAGCTCATGGTGTCCTAACCATGACGTTGTATGAAGTAGAGCATTACCACAAAAATTACAATTAAGAGGCACACTGAAATTAATTTTTTCTAGCTTTAACTCAAAACAGAAATAAAAAAAACTTTAGGAGAAGTCATACTTGTTATATGCCAGTTGAAAACAATCGTTTCTCAACAAACATCTGAATTTTGGTCAGCCTGAAGCCTACGGCACCACATTAAAGCTCACTAAGGATCAAGATGGCTATAGTAAGCTGCAGTGGTTTTCTTGCCAGGTCGGTTACCTCAGCTAAATACCCTCCACAGGAATACTTCCAGGGCACCTGGACTAAACCAGAGTAATGAAATGCTGTGTACCCCTCTTAGCTCACATTTTGGCCAAGGTAGTTTTGGCTATGCTGATACTGTTCTGCTGGGCTGCTCCTCTGTTTTGATCATCCTTTTGCTATTGAATGAGAATGCTACAAAACTAAAGTAATTCAGTCCTAAAATAAGAGCAATTATGTTAAGAAGGTAAATGATAACAAATAACCCTTTATATATTCCCTAATAAAAACAATAATTAAAACTAACAATTAAAACCAAAGAGTATTTAGCAAACTTTGAGTCTTTCATTATCATTAGAGGTCAATAAAAATGATCAGAAGCTAATCTGTGGTATAGTAAATAATGGGGGAGAGAGGACTCTGCAAATTCTAACTATATTTTTCCCTATTAGAATAAACAGAATGGAATAGAATATGAAAAGGAAATATTTAAACTTGTCTGGGATTATTTATAAATAAGCCAAAATTAATAAGGAATGAAACAGGAGCTGCACTCACATTGAAAAAAAAATTAGAGTCATCTCAAACCACGCAACTGTGGCTTCATTCAAAACACTGACAGTCTCCAACACAGAATTCCTGAAATTTTAAGCAATCTCTCATCTTTATTTGGTCAGTGGACAACAGTGGCTGGTGAGGGAAGCATTCAAACAGACTGCAAAGAAATAACTCACTGCCTCTGAAAGATGGCAAGAATCCAGGGTTTAAACAACCCTGTTTCTTGATATCAGTACATGGAGAGATGTATTATTTGCAGCTGGAATTGGGGATTATCTGACCACTGACAGAAAAAGAGCTGATGGCCCAGTAAAAGAAATGGAATTAAATAACTGCCCTTTCATTGTGCAGATACTAGAAGGCTCTCCAGCGCTCTAAGTGTTTCTTGGACATTTTTCCCCTCCATCTCCCTCACTGCATTTAGTCCCTGTAATCACACAATTCCAAGAAGGCTTTGGTCAAAAACATTTTCCAGATATGGAATCAGGAAAGGATGAGTATGTACTTTTGTTCCCTCACTAATCCCATCTGACAAAGTTTGGAACCCTTTTGCAATATTTACAGTGATTTAACGGCAGGTCTTTAAGAAGTACGATTAACCTTGATTTGAAAATCTGAGAGGCAAGCTAGGAATGAGCATCCCACTGCAGCTTCCAGCCCACAATCAGAGGCAAAGACATCCAATAACTCTCAGCAGTAAGCCCCAGGACTGTAAATATAATAGCAATCTGAAATCTTCATGAGTTTCCATTTAGTATTCTTACATCGTAAGTAGGAACACGATATTTACCAGTGATTGATATCCAAGGAACATAATCTGTCTTACACGAGGTTATTTATTTATGAAGAGTCCTGCAGCTGTGCCTGGAGAGAGAGTGGATGCTCTGTGAAATGGAATGGATGTGTGTATATATGCCCTGTATTTGATGTCAATCTGCCACATTTTATCTAAAATTCCTTGGGTGGTGCATCTTCATACAATCTTATGGCAAGAGCTTAATGATGTTAGCAAAAGAGTGCAGCCAAGAATTCCTGTCTTGTCCTCCTAGTTCAGATTCCTTCATGGATGGGATTCTTCTTACACATGAAAACAACTGGCAGTGTTTTAAGCATATCTTCTTGGTTTGCCATATCTGCAAACAAATCAAGCAGTGAACTCAGGAACACCACACATGTGCAGGCTTATAGTCAACTCTTTTGCTTGAACAAAAGACAAAAGCATATTTGCAGTAAAGTTCAAGTTTCATTATTTCTATGAAAGGAAAATGAGGGAAGGTAATGTATGGGTATCTGTAGCTAACATAATTTCAAAGTTATCTGCTGCTTAGAGGGCAATTGGGTCCATTCTGAATATTAAAAGCACATTATTTTAAATGTTGTGACCTTTAGATTAAGGGATAAAGCCTCAGTAAATTCCTAAGTAAACTGCACTAGTGACAAGGATTCATCTTCAGTTTTTCATTCCTTTGACGAAAGCACCTAATACAGAACTCCTACACAACCTTACTCAACATATTAAAGGACAATATTCTAAGTTCAGAAAGTCACATATCTGAAAGTCAGGTAAGTCCTTGTTTTTGCATCACAATTGTTCCTGGGAGAATCATAGGAATAATTAATATAAATAAATAAATAGAAGGTTTTATCTTGAAATATCTCAAACTTCAGAAACCTACCAGTCTACCTGAACTCACATTAATATATTTGGCACCTATGAAATTAACATCAAGCTCCTTCAAGGCATGCTACTGTATGGGGTATCTTTATATGCACATCTTCCGACAAGGACTTGATCTCCCTGTGATTGATGGAGGCATTTACCACTACAGAATTCTAATCAAGACACAGATCCTCTGGAGAAATAAGAACAAATAATAATGACAGTAGTGTTTTAATATCCAGCTAAGAGAGACTCATCTCTGCTTTCGTGAACTGAAGATTCTTTCTCCTGTCATTTACATACATGAAATGCTGGGGCTAACTGGTAACCCTATGAGCACACTGGTCTTCTGCAGAATGCCAGACAGAGCTAAACAGCAGTGTGATGAAATAGCCTACACATTAGTGAGTCTTGGATTTTCCATATAAATACTTTTACAGTAGAATGACTTGCCTGCAGAGCAGAAAGGAAAGCTTGGAAAAGCAAAGGATGATTTTATAATTTCAAAAAATTAAGAGGTGCAGCATTTTAGACCATAACTCTATGTGCTTCCTGAAAATAGATTCATCTGTGAATTCTAGGGGGACAAGGGATTATAGGAACTCAAAATGAATTTTACGTTTGGAGGTATATCAAATGTGTTGCTTTAGGCCAGTGGGAAATGGCAGATGAAAAGCTAATGGAGAAAGGCTGGGTAAGGGGCTGGATTTAGGATAACAATCCTACCAAATACTTGAGACCATTTGCTGCCTCCCATCTCCTGTGAAGTATGTAAGACATCAGCATTCCCTGTTAAACCCTGCAAAATGCAGATAAGACACAATGTTTGATGCAGATAAAATCCAGATCTTTCAAAATAAAATCACAACTAAAAAGATAAATATTAGATGGAAGGAGTATACCTATGATAAACAATTCTGTTGATGAAATGCAATTAGTAATCTTATTAGTTGATTCTGGAAAAACATGTTTGTTCAGAGCCTGCAATAAACAACCAAATGTTCCTTCATCAGAAAGTGCAAATCAGCCAACTTAGTTAAGAACTATTCTAAGAACACTTAATAGCATCCAGGTTCAGTGACTGATTTTCTATTTTAAGCAGGAAGAGAGGTACAGCACAAACAATCTGGAGGATAAAAGCCTGACAGCAAAATCTCCACACATACCAAAGAAAATAACGTGCCTATGACAGCTACAACAGCAGCAATTTTCAGCTTCTTACACCGCTCACGCGACGCACTTTGCAGTCATCCCTCTTGCATAAATCTGTACGTTAAAATTTTGCGTTCCAATGGATCGGTTTATGTGCTCCCTATCTGCAAATGAGCCAGATAATAGGAGTGTGAGAAGTGATTTGTGCTATCAGTGACATCAGGAGTTTTGCAGCTGTAGTTATTAACAGATTTTTTTTTCATCCAGCAGCACTGACTAAAATCAATCACTCTGATAACCAGGCATGGCATAAACTGTCCGCCCTGTCATTTCAATCTGATTCATCACACATACACAGACCTTTACCTTAAAGGAGCAATTGTTCACATTTAATCACAAAGATACATTCAAGCATACCATCATAGATTACTAAATTTAAGTGCAATTTATGTCTTATAGTTTGGCAAATACGTTTATGATAATATGGTTTTGGCATATAGATGTATTGTTTCATTCATTTTACAAACATTAAAATCTAATCTAATGTGTTGCACTTTGAATCATTTATCACATCAGATTTGCAGCTTTTGAAGCTTCCATTATACACGTATCCTTATCTGCAGATTTATCCTAATAACCCAGGTACAAATAAGTTATTAGTTATTATGCCTTCTTCACACTGTGCTTGCTTGACAGTAGGCACCCTTCTTCATCATGGATGAAATGACTTTATTTAACCTAAACATCCTACATTCTATTAACTGGCCATTCTTTAGTTTCAATTTTCCCTTTTAATCTCAGAACATAGCACAGATCTTCCATTAAGAGTTATGCAAGACCTTCAGTCTCTTTTGGGTTTCAGGTTATTTTTTATTTTTGTTTTTTCTATTCAAAAGGAAAGGAATACAAGAGAGTCCTTACACAATTATAACATTCTGCAAATAAAAGTAGGCCACCAGTGCAAAAACACACTCTTATGCCAAAAAAAGGGTTGAATTTAAGATCTATTAAACCAGTAACATATCTGACTTTGGCAGAAACACTGTATACTCCAGATACTTCCTGATTATGCCTAAGCACACAACAGCACATTCAAGTGTCCTGGGGTCTACCACCATTGAGGAATGTAAGTGAACATAGGTTCCACTTTCAGTCCAGAAGCTAATGAAATATAAGATTATGCTGAAAATTTGAATATAAGCCTAAATTTTGTGGTGATAAAATTGCACAAAACCATAATCTTTAGCTCTGAAGTAATATGCAGCAGACAGGTATGGATGGATATTAAGTAGGTGACTCCTTAAGCTTTTAGCTTCTTCAGAAGTATTAATTCACCAGCATTTCAGAATTGGGTGTATTTTCTGAAAAGGCAGATCCATATGTTAGAAATTAGCTTTTATTTACTGTTTCTAAACTAGAAAATACTTATGCTTTAAAATAAATACTTTTTCAAAGGCTGTTGTACTTAGATCTATATATGAATTGACTAACATTTTTATGTTTTATATTTAAGCAAATAATTTTTAAAATATTTTAATTAAATAAGGCAAAAACCCTTTTAGTTAAAAATATAACATGATGAACATAAAGTGACCCTTTCTTTTATTTGTAGCACACTGTGCAGGTGACCCCCAATAGCAGGCTCCTTATCTGACTGCTCCCCAACTATATTCCCAGGAAATGATAAGTTAAATAGGTTGACAAGCAACTATTCTGACAAAAGAGAGAAAGCATTCCTCTGCCAAAGTCTTGGAGGCAACCAGAGACTTATACATGCTCAAATAAATGGCAGAGACACAGATTCATGAACAGACTACAAGTAATTACTCAAAACTGCACAGTGCATTTATTTCCTCAGTCCAAAACTGGGATGCAGAAGGATATTGCTTTCCACCACATGTCATGCACCAATAGTATATACATTATAAAGCACCCAGAGGTTCAATTGTCATTCTGTAATGCAATCAACAGGAGCCAGGCAGAACATAACTGAGGTGTAATCACCACCAGAAGCTTTAAAATAAATACCCCTTATAGAGAAACGGCTAACTTTTAAAAACATTCCTCCTCATCACATTCTAGAGTATTTTCCAGAGCAAAAACAGCTGTTAACCTTATTGGGCCCACCCAATTTAGCAAAACTCTATCACTTTTATCATGTAAAACACAGGCAATGAATCACAGAGCAACCTATACTTCATGCAGTGTGTTTTACAGGGATACACTGCAGCGAGTCATTTCTGGATCTTTCTTAGGCTCTGGAAAATGATTAAAGTGTCGATTTTTGTATATATATTCATATGCAAATTGAAAATCTAGAAAAATGCAACTGCAGATCAGAACATTAGTCCATCTAGTACACAGTCCATCTTCATAGCTGCTACCATCAAGGAATGTGCAAAATACCTGTCAGTAATTAATGAGGGTAGTATCTCACAAGTCAGGTTGTGTCCACACAACTGTCTTCAATAGCTATTCATTAGCCAGCTCTCTCTTGATTTTCTAGTCCCTTTCTAAATCAATTTGTACTTTAGACCATCCAAAAATAGTGGAGGTGCACTCCACAGTTTAAATTCTGTGGAATAGGGGAAAAAGAGAAATGTTGTGGGTTAGGGGTTTTTTTCTCTCCCTGTCTAAGCCTACCAGCCCATAGGACCACACCTGTCCTCGATGCAGCAATCATCTTTGTATTCACCTCTACCAGAGTACTTCCCACACACGCACCCCCTCTGTTCTTCAAAGTTCCAGTCTTCTCAGCCTGCCCTTGTAGACAAAGCCATTTAAGTACACTGACTTCACTTTTTTCTGAAGACAATTTGGTAAAGAATTTGACAAATAGTCTGAATTTCAAAGTAAATTAGATTTAAAAGACCTGTTAAGTATTTCCTACTATACCACATTTGATTAACTTGATTTTTTTTCAGTACTATGTCACAGAAATCTTCTCAAGAACTCTTTCAAACATTTGGAATTTACTACCTCACCTTCCTGTTTTACTGAATAATCTGTTATTAATAAAAAATGCTAACCATAATTATCACATTGATCGATTTGATAAGAAATTTCAGCCTTTTGTGTTTTTGCCATTTAAAAATGTTTTCAATACTCAGTTTTTTCTGCATTCTCTCCAACATTTTTGTATTGATGATACAATATTGCACAGAGCATTTCAGATGCAGTTCCTATTGCTGATGTAGAAAGGCACATTAACCGGTTTTCACTTACTTATTCTCATTCCTTGTCTTATAGTCTATTTATAACTTTTTACCTTGTAGTTAGAAAACTGACTTGCTCTGACTGATGAAAAAAGGAAACAATACATGATATCTTTCCCTCTGACTGCTTGAGACCTCACAGTTGGTCAGGATTCTCTTAAGGTGAGGTGTCCATCAGCAGAAATAAGTAAATAAATATGCACATAGTATAGAGTAAAAATTAGTGACTAATTATTCTCAAAAAACAAACCAAAAGTAATTTTTGAATCTAGTAATGCATTTTCAGCCTCTTGAAAAGAAACACTTGCTTTTGCTATACAGATTGAGTTCAAAGAGTTGAATGTCACAAGACATCACAAAAGCCACGTATTGCACTGGGCCTTTCTTTTTCTTCCCAGACCATTGTAAGTACCTTTAAAGAGAGGACTCAAGTAGTTATCCATTAACAGGGTAGGAAGAATTTCTCTCAAATAACAGATTGCTTTATTGTCATACTCTTCCAAAAGTGCCCAAAGTCAGAGTTTTATCTTATCTGTAACTGTCATATTTATTTTTAACTCATTTCCTAAATGGAAGCACATTGGAAATGGAAATAAGGGAAGCTGCATTGCTCAGAACTCAATATGATACATTAATATGGCGTAAGACATTGAGGAATACTAAATACAGACTATTGCTACAATCCTACTCCAGTCTAATGCAGCTCACATAGAAAAAATGCATTTCTAATAGTGTAAAAAAATTTTTTTTCCTATTTAACATGTATCAGGAAATCAATATTTTATCTATCTTCAAAAAAAATCATAGGGGAGAAGATGTCTATTTTTTTTTTTTTCAAATACACTGATTTTCCCTAGAGTCTGTTAAAGATTTGTCACAAGAAAAATAAAGAAAGAAGATGATGCATTGAACTCTCTCATCATGCCCTCATGTGCCAAGCCCCTAGACACAAAGACATTAATGTAGAAAGTTCTTACATTGAATACAATGACTAGATGGAGAGAAAAATTAAAATAGGATAGAAAAGTACTCTCAGAATCTGTAAACAATATTATTAATTGGAGGGGGGAAAATATATCTAAAACAGTATTTTAAAATAAGGTCACTAGACACTTTTTGTGCATATTGTATCATTAATTGATGTAAATATAGACCAAGAAAACCATTACTAATAATGAAGTATAAAATACTTTAAAAATTGCATGATATGTTCTAACTGCTTTGAACTGTCAACTGAGATGTCGATGGTGAGATAGGTCTGAAAGAGCTTGTATAAACTTGTAATTTTTTCTTCCTTTTAATACATTTGTAATTATGACATTAAATTAAACTTCAATAACATAACTGAAATCAAGATATTGCTATATATCAAGAGCTGAGCAGGCCTTTCCTTTCAGTTCCATAGCAGTGAAATTGTTGTAATTGACATTTTTATCACGTTGTTGTGTTAAGTCCTGGCTTGTGCTGCATAAATGCACAGAAATTCAGCTGCATTACACTCCTCTCTTTACCCTACCTACCATTTCACTTTTTGCTTTCTTCCTCTCTGTTTTTCCTTCCAGTCTTTCATCATATGTGAATTATATTTTTTCCTCTGCTTGTTGACAGGGAAAAGAGGCTATGTCTGCACACTACCTGGTCTTGAACAAAAATCAGCAAAACTGCAATCAACATCCAGATAAGGTCCTCTAATTTCATTCTGAATATGAGAAGGATAATTTAAATCACAACACTGCTAATGTTGACACTGCTAATGTTGAAGGTAAAAACAAGCAACACACTTGCTTAAAAAAAAATTCTAAATCCAAAAATGTCCAGGATTTCTTATGAAATAACAGAATCAGAGGTAATTTATGCTTTACACCTAATTCCAATTTTTATAGACTAGATTGAAGATAGGACAAATCAACCATATTAATATTCAAGCCTATCCCTTTAAGTATCACGCAGTTACTAATCAGAGCTGAAGGGAACTGAGCTTTTCTCACAGTTTTCATTCTCATTTTTAAATTACTTAATTTTGTACTATTTTATATTCAAAACACTTTTCTTTATCTGGCATATAACTCCTACAGTTCAAGTACTTAAACAAACAGCACCTAATTTGATATTCTGTAAAATTAATTTCAATAGAGATGATGAAAAATAGAAAGGCTTTAGTATTTTATAGGTACAGCTTCTGCCTCCAGAATTAAATCTTCACAGCAGTCACTTCATAAACTAGATTCAGGGGTTTTGAGGTGTTACTTCTATACGCAGGAGAATGTATGTTCCAAAACACTATGTTGTGCTATTGACATATAAGCATATCTTAAAGAAACTAAACTAACAGTTATTGAAAAGCAAAGATTTCATCAGAGAATTACAGAGCAATTGTGGCACCTGAGGCCAAACAGTTCTCCTGTCCCACAACATTCACACGTGGCTTCTAAACAGTGGCAGCATTCCCTTCACAGAGTTATCAGCTGTCATCCATCTGATACTACCAGCTCAGCTTTTGCTTTTATAATAGGTCCACTGAAGCTGCATCAAGTGTTTGGGTTTGTTTTTTTTTAATCACCTCCATTTACTGATTCCCTGTATTTTATTCTTCTTGTTGGATTTCTGATAATAAGATTGAGCTTGTGTTGTCTCACTTGAATTGGCCAATACAACCCTTGCTTTCCTAGGCTAACATTGGTCACAAACCAGAATTATCAGAATGCAAAGGGGGATTTTTTCCAAGTTCTGCTCTAACATTTGGACTAACAGGATTTTTACATTTGAAAACCATGTAGAAATTTAAAGCATCTAAGAAGAGAGACAGAACTTATTCTACCAATGCAGAAAGAGACAATATTAATATCCTAGGCATTTTATTACTGTTCAAAAATCAACTATTTAGTCTTTTATGTGCACTGGGCCCAGATTAAATACACATCTTCCCATCAATTTCAGACAGCTTTCACAGAGTTCCCAGGAGTAGTACGAGTTCCTCCCTCTCTCTCAACCCCAACAGCATTGTGAAAATGTGGTTGCAAGAGTGTGCAAGAGAGAGCTCTTAGTCATCAGCACTGTTTTTTTTCACTCAGGTGACTGAGCCATGCCCTGCTGTACCCAAAATTGCATAAGAGTCCAGAATGAGAGAAACTTCAGCTGATGTTACCAGAGAACAGAGCCTCTGAGGATGGAGATGGCCATGACAGCAGTACAGAATGAACCTTTCCCCACTCCAGTAATGCCAAAGCAAAATCCTTCTATTCATCCAGTTCAGAAAAAGGAGCATAAGCTCATCATACTAAGCTAGCAGAGGAACGATGGAAGTGCTTTCACAGGCAATTAATACATACAGCACTCACACTAAGATATATAAGAGACCCTCAGAGCAAGTACAAATGTGCATAGAAGCAGAACAGCCAGCTTGCCTCTGAACTGCCCCTTCACACACATTGAAATCTAATTGAATGCATCTGTCTCACCACACCAAATTTATTTCTGGTTCCACTTTCACAAAAAGCCAAGGATTTTTTTTTTGGCAGGAGACTCTCTCTCCTTGCTTTTCCACGTTGCATGTCAAATCACAATAGGTTTCACCATGGCAGTAGGAAATGGACAGTGAGATCCTTCCAAATCTGGACAAGACAAACAGAACCTTCTAGAACTTCCTAGTTTCTCAGTATCATCTACAACACGGTAATTTTGACATCAGCCTCTGACATATACATCTTCTCTCTTGAAACCCACACATGTCACCCATCTTTTTGCTGCATCTGCTTGGCCAGAGAGCACAGCACTCCATGAAGCTCCTTACACTACAGGAGGACAGCATCAACCACCAAACATGTTGCAGAGGTTAAATTAAACTTGAATAAATCTCTAGTCTCTGTGAGCTTTCAGAATGAGTAAGAATTCAGAAGGTTCAGAAGGGAGGAAAACAGTGATATGAGTAAGAACAGTTATTGTTTTTTGAGCACGTCTTCTACCACATTTCCACTTTAGAGTAACCCAGTCACTATTCTACTTTTCATTGAAGATATATAATCATCACATCCTCATTCTCTGATCAAAGGTATGTGCCTGCATGGATACATTGGCTGTACTCTCTCTGTCCCTTGACTTTGGACACTGGTACCTCTCCCTTCAAAAGCATGCTATCAGCACTAGGTAGAGCCTTCCTTGCAGCAATGGCAATAAATTATTTTAGGGGCTATAAACCATCTGAAGGAGGAGACTTTCCTTACAGACCATATTGATGCCCAACTGAAGTACATTCCTTTGATTTCACCCACAAAAATGAACAAAAATATTCATCCACACTTTTTGTCTTCCTCAGGGACACTCCCTCTCCTGTGGAGCAAATCTTGCTTTTTTAAGAAACAGCATCTTCAACCTCCAGTTCCTCATGCCTTTGCTGTACCAACACTGTCTCTTCATGAATGAGAAGTGTCTCCCTTTGAATCCCTTTTTCCATTTCATTTTTTCTTTCATTGAATTGCCAGCTTAGTCACAGAGAAGCAAATCTTTGTACAGGTGTAATAACAAAGTCACGCCAATGTTCTCTCCATAGGCATACCAGTGGAGTTTATGTTACATTCATAGAAATTGTTGCCTCTTTCTTTGATTTTTCCCACAGAATCTGGGAAAAGTTACACATCATTTACTACAATAACAGGAAAAGACATCCTCCAAAAACTGCCCCTTTACCTATTTCACTGTTTGACTGGTTTCTTACTGATGCTGCTTTATACTTATCAAGGTGGTCTAACCTTGTCTGTGCCACCGTGCTGGTGTCAGCTACTTCAATGAGCCCCACACAGAGGCACATCACAGCAAACATCCCTCAAGTTCTTGCTGCCCTGAGTAGCAGGGATCAGTGCCCAAACATGCATGAGCACTGAGCTGCATGTGACAGCTGTTAGATTTCAGAAAGTTTAGGTGACGACACTTCCCACCCGCCTTGCTCACCTGTGTGAGACCAGAGCAGTGAAGCGAGGCTGGCTGGTTAGACCGCATTGACAAGATAAATGCATGCCCTTGAAAAAGCCCCGGTCCTATTGACGTCAAAAAGCAATGGATTGGGTCCCCTGTCAGACACAGAAAGCAGACATCTGCTTCACTGCAAATGCAAAGAGGAATTCATTAAGTCAAGCATAGTCTTATTCCAAACCAAACACTATTAACATTTGAAGTCCTTCAAATTTTTAACTGATGTAAATTCTCTTCAATTCTCTTCTTGATTTCCTGTGTTAAAGAATGATAAATGTTCAAATCAAGAAATTTATTATTTCTTATTCTTTTATTTTTAAATTTTGTTGAGGCTTTTTGATACTTTCCCTGTGCTGCCCCCCTCCTCATTCTATGCATTTCTCCCCCCCTGCTGTGTGCATCTGCTGTGTCTCTCTCTCACTTGCTCTCTCCCTGCTGTGTACATCCACTATTTCTCCCCTCCACTCCTCTGTGTATGTTTGCCATCTATCTCTCTCCCCCTCCTGCTGAGAATATTCACTGCCTCTCCCCCTCCCCCAGTACGTGCATTCATCCTGCATCTTGCTCTGTCACTGCAGTGCACATGAGCCTTTTCTCAGCAGCTCCTACTGGCATTCATACACACCTTCCTCTGCCTGCCTTCCCTCATGCCCTCTTTTCTTATTTTTCATCCCCTCCTTCCTGCGCCCCTTATCCCTGCTCATCTTTATACTATTCTCCCTTCCATCTTTTTGATATTCTGGTTCCTTCTGTCTCCTTATCTGCACCACTCTTCTCTCAGGCTCCCCTTTGTACCATTTCTCTCCAGTTCTCTCTGATCTGTTCTCACAAATTGATTCTACAGGAAAAATGTTCTTGTTTGCAGGGGTGTGCAAGCCCGCATTGCAACCCTTTCAGCGCTGTGTCAAATCTGAGGTAGTCAGCTTAATTTGCAGAGAATCTTTGCTTCCTGCCATCATGCACACAGAGTAAAGTCTCCCAAAACACTTTCCTGTGCTTTTCTTTTTCTCATATGACTGTACTGCATGGTTCTTTGCATGTAATGCAAAGTATTCAAGATATGCCTTTGCATACCTGCAAAAGTCTTACTGGCAAAATAAAAGTATATATTATGACAATAATCCTAACTGTTGCAGTTTAGGTCACAAAAACTAAACATGTGCTTTAATTGGTATAAAATAGCGGGGCAGAATCAAATCCATATGCATCCTATGATTTTCCAGCTCCCTTTCAACTGATGTATAATAACAGTGACTTAGTCATTCAGTGATCAACTAAATGAGTCAGCTCTCTTTCTTCTCATGAGAAAATTTCATCAACTTGCTCTCCTTTTCAGTGTCCAAGTAAGTCGCTTGAAAAATGAAGACTGATTAAAAACTTATCCACCAAGAACTCCAATAGGGGCACCTACACAACCCTGTACTTTCTCATTCAGCACTAACCAGTGCTGTCTTTCATTTAGTAATCACTTATATTACTTATGCAGATCCCCAGTCTTCCACTTCTGATTATTATTACCTAGCTATTAATTACCAGATACCCAGTACAGTCAGATCATGTAAACCAGAACTCTTTGGTCTAGAAAATCATTAATTTTAGCAAAGAGAACATCTCTGCCTGGCACAATACATTTTAGTAAACCTTTCTAGCATTTATCCCACTCTGAATTATTTTCAAGCCTTAAATATTTATATTCTCTGTAAAATGTGTCATATTGTCTTACTAAGGCCTTGTTTAGTTTTTCTTTTTAGAACATACATAATAGATTTGCTATATGCTCAAATTCTACCTATTTTATTGGTCCTACAATGACATACTAGTTCTTTTCCAAAGTCAAAAATTAAAATTATGCAATGTTTAGGGGAAAAAAAGCAGATTATTTCAATTTTGCTTCTGCTAACTTCTACTTACATGACTAATCTGCTGACTTCCACTTATTTAAGTGGAAGCCTAGTCTAGTCACACCTCCTTTGTCACTTTTGTTCAACATTGTCACCTCTGCAGGTACTTATTTGTTTGGGATAAAAGTCCTTGGCAGCTTGCTAACTGTCCTAGCCTCCTCTAGTGCATCCTCCTCTCCCTCTCCCTGCAGGTGGCTGCCCCTAGCTAGAGGGGCACCAGGGCCCAAGCAGGATTACTGGAGCTCCCGAGTGCTTGGTGCTTTCAACCTCTGAAATACCCCTGAGTTATTTCACAGGGAAGGAAGCTGCTCTTGGTTGTGTTACTCCTGTGTGTCTGTGGTATGTCAAACCCAGAAGCACTAACAATACCTGCCAGAGGCTGGCTTTTGAGAAGGCATATACTCATGATACCGGCATTCACATATCTAAGTCTTGCTCAGGTTTTCTAGATCATCAGCTGCCTTAAAACAGATGCTCTCACCTGTCAGTTCTGACCCTGAACTTGACTAAATACTTTCTGCGCCGATTTTTGTCAAAGTCTTTTGTAATTGTGGTACTTGACAAAATTGAAATATTTCCACAGCAACTGACAAATTTTATTGAACTGTGAGTTGAAAAGACTTTCAGTAAAATATTCCCTGGCATCAAATTCAATTTACTTTCATCACAGAGGTCACTGCTAATTTCCTTTTTTTTAAAAGTAAAAAGAAATTAGGCAGAACTTCATATTCAAATGCATAAATACATCTGCTTTACATTTTGCATTAAATACGCAAATTGAGTTTTAAGAATGATTTGTCAACATCATTGTAGCAAGAGGAAATTTTGGCAGTTGAACAGAAAAAATGGATGAAGAATTTAGTGCTTCAAATATGACCTGGGCTTGAGAAATAGGCTCAGTTGGTGAATACTTCTGTGAAAGTGATCAACACAAAAATGGATAACATTGCCATTGACATTTTTATCACACAGTTTGAATGTTGACACTCCAGAGAGATAATAAGAATGGTCCAGAAGATCAAAGTTCCTATTGCAGGCTTTCTGCACTTTCAAGGAGATGATGGCACATCCATTTATACATGTTTCAATGTTTGGAAATGTTCTTTTTCTTTCTTTATCCACAGAACTTTAAGACTCATCTACATGACATTGTGCTAATGAATAGATTCTACAGAGAATGACAAAATAGGCAGGTTCATACCTATACATAAAAGCTTAAAAAGAAAACTAGGATATTTCTAGTGAAAAGCACCTTAGAAACATGAAAGAACAGTGGGAAAATATTATGGATGTTCTTTTCCACATAAAAACATCTGCAATATTTTTGTTACCTTACTAAAGTTAAAAGCTCCATTTGTATTTTAAAGAATAAGTTGCCACCGTATCCCAACCAGACTAAAAGTAATTTTATCTTGGTCATCTAGAAACAGGTCAAACCAGTTTGAATTTCCTGTTTCTTTTACCAAACAAATGCTCTTCATTTGAGAATAAATTTCCATGCCCTGACGGAATAAGTAGCTCACAGGAGAGTGATCTAACAAATATGTCTGAGGCTCAGGATATGAATGTAAAACTGATTGCTTGACCTGCTCTGTAACACAGCTCATATCATGCATATGCACCTGAGAAGCTATTATGATTTGCACATCTTCTGTCTGAATGACTGCCATCCTCTCTGTAATAACTTTACCAGTTAAATCACCATCTGTTTCACAGGCTTTTTAATGTTTATATCTCCCTTTTCTGTCCTAGGAAAAGAACAAAATTGTTTTCCTATACTGCATGAAAAGAAATACCCCTGCATTCAGATGGGGATCTAAGCTAACATATCTTAACTATCTCTATCAAACCAAGACATAGATTTTAGCATTCAAATGAACCTGAATGAAATCCATGATCTGCTACTCCTATAGAGGGCAAGATAGAACAAGAAACACATTACATGTTTTCCTTTGTCCTTCCATCCCATCTGGCAAGCTTGCTTAAATGCTAATGTAACTAGTGATAATGAACATACAAAAACCAGAACCCTGACACATACCAACAGAAATGAGACGGCATTTAGAAGGATCCCAAATAGATCCCAGGTCAACATAACCAGAGGAAATTTGGATACTCTCAGATAAATTATAAGCTTTGGAAACTATAGGATCTGTTCTTCCCTGAATTATTAACTGGAGTTTAAACAGCTTCCATATTGCTACTGAATTCTTCATTATTTAAAAAAAAACCAAAAAAATACAACAAACCAGACATCTCTCCCAAACTCAAACACTAACAAAACCAAACCCAAAAAGTCTAAACTCCAACAAAGTTACATTTGACCTAGTCTTGCCTGGAAAGTTCAAGGAAATAGATAACATGCCCTTCACCATCAGGGAAGTCTATAATCACATTTCTTACATTTTTACTACACAATAATAAATGCAGACAATGCTGGCAGCTGTATAGGTAACTCAGAGATTATAGCTGTGCAAATCAGAGATTTACAGAAATCTAGCAGGAGGGGGTTCTAAGGGAACATTTACAAAAGATATATCAATATGGATTTGCAGAAACATTCTGGAACAGTGAGAATTGCTATTCACCTCTCAGGACCCTGGATTAAAAAGTCAGAGTAGAGATCATAGTGACTATATATAAAATCTTGCACAATGGGCAAGATTAGGATTAATCGGTTTGTCTCTACGCCTCTCCCGGACATCGACAGGATCTTTTGGGTTTTGTTAATGCTGAAAAAAATGTGTTAATTAAAATAACAAATGCACATTAGGAACAAACCACTCACAAAAGGAGCTTCTGCTATGTTTCTCTATTACTCAATTTTACTGACACAAAGAAAAATTGCTTCCCACTAGTTGTTTGTCATAGTCTGTTCCCTTCCCTCCCCATACAAGCAGTTCAGAGTTAGCAATGTGGTGCCATCTATCAGAAACCACAGAGGCAAAACAATTTTGGAACCACTTTTCTAATACACTACATGCTTAGTGATCCCCTCCCTCCAAGTCCAAAGCATGCTTTTTGTGTTTATGAGATTTAAAATTTGCTGGGAACAGCCCTCATATCCAGGATGGATAAAATTTTCAGATAAAACAACAATTGAGCAACAAGACCTTTCTCTCCATGCAACAGTTCTATCCTCCTCAAACTGATAAAGAGCCTTCAGAGCATTCAGTTGACAACTTAGAGATGCAGGCTTAACACTCACTTGTAACACTAAATTATGCTGGCAGAAAAGAAAACAGCCTAGGAATCCCCTTGCCTGACCCCAGGCAAGCTGGGGCAAAACCACAGAATGGCACAAAAAACACAAGGAGGAGCTCTGGGAGCTCACATGATGCTTCTCTTGCCCTGAGACATGCTTACCTACACCTGCCCTTTCCCCATCCAAAAGCTACCCAGCCTTTTCTCAAAGACTGCTTGATAGCAACACCTTCACACACATCCTGAAACAGCAGCCTCAGTTCTAAGCCACCTTCACCACAGCCATTAACAAAAAATATTTCTTAGCAGCCAAGAAAGAGTTAAAATTTTCAGAAGTCTTACTGGCAACAGCTGCAGAAGTAGCCAGCACAACAGGGAGGGAATAAGATGGGACCTAGTTCACAACAAATTTTGATAAAATAATGGCTGAGAAGAGCAAATCTACTCAATAAATTCAAAACAAAGAAATCTTAGGGAAAATTAAGACAAATTACTACAGCTCAGAATTTTCTTAACCTATTATTAGAATTACTATATAATTATGATTATATAATACTTTATATTACTATATAACAATAAGATATAAGCATAAAGAGTTCTTATGCTACTTAAAGTCACTGACCATTCTCAATGGAGAGTTTTCTGGGAATCTGAAACCAATGCAAAGCTTCCACAACAGTATTCCAGGACCAAAAGCAGGGCTCTGCAAGCTTTGAGATGTTAACCTCTCTTTCTTTTCAAATTCTTTTTTAATTGCAAGGCTAGTAGGAGGGAGAGTATCTCTGGCATGCAGACTTTCATAGTCTCCAAAGGAAAAAACTTCCAATTGTTCAACAGGATCTTGGAAGCTGGCAATGCTATACTGTCTTCTCATTTCCAAAATGAAAGAATTCATGTATGAAGTCTGTGTCTCCTTGCTATTAAATCAAGAAACAGCTGAAAAACTCAGCTGCATGAAGCAACTCTACTCATCTTCCTTGTAGTCACCTTCAAAAGTCACCTAAGATTTTGAAGAACAGGGCACTAAAACGAATGTTCAGTGTCTGTTAAAGTATCCAGAAATGAACGAGCTGCCAGACTCATCAATTTCTAGAAACTGAGGTGACAGAACTATCAAAGACCCAGAGAAGTAACCACTGCATTGTCTTGCCTGACCTTCTGTGATGATGTGCAGAGGAATGAAGGAGCCACAGGCCTTATTACAGGGAAAGCACTCTTTGTTCTTGTAGCTTTCAAAACAAAGTACAATGATCTTTTCCACTGCAGCTGAAGCAATTCTATCACCAGAGTGATTTTTTCTGATGTCTGAGCTGCCTACTTCAGAAACACTTCTCTGCCTAATCACAAAGAGCTGGTGAAAAGACAGAACATGGGTAGCTGGGCTTTTGTCCACAAACCCAGTAGCAATTCTTGTTAAAGGAAAGATGCATACTGAAAGTAATAGCAATGGTCTGCATATGGCCATGTTTATTTGCCGTCAGATGCAAGTCCAGGCAGGGAGGAAGCTAAGCACACAGTCCAGGTCTCTTGCAAGGCTAAGAAGCCTGCTGCTTGGACAGAGACAATAGGATAAACAAACTCTTGGACAACCTGGCTCCTTGAAATCTGGATACCACTTTTTTGTTGGCAATAAATTGCCCTGATAGTGAAAATGAGCTGGAATAGTCTCATAGGACAAACTGTCAGAAGCCTGCTCTGCCCTTCCCACTGCATTTCTACCCACTCCCTTCACTGCAGTCTTGATCCTCCTTTGTTTGAGGGTTTTCTTCCCCTCACCTTTTGTTTATCAGACATAAAAAGAGAGAAAGAAAGATGATGGGTGACCTGAGGAAAGGATCAATCTAGACACTGAGAGAAAAGAGGGCTGACATGGTTGTCAGCAGATGACACAAAGAGGATGATCTATAGTGCTCAGTGCCCAGATTACCTGTCCTGCAGCAAAAGAACATTTTAAAAAGAATTATTCTTAGAGAACAAAATTAAAATGTGGCATCCAAGCCAGATACATAGGGAATAATTCACATACAGGTTACCTGATAGTAAATTCACTAGCTTTACCCATTTAAAAACAAATTGAGCTCCTTTATAAGCCTTCTAATTCATATGAAAATTTTAGGCAACATATAATGATTCTTACAGTAGTCATGTCCAGCCACAATACCAAAATAATATTATTAATTTATGATCAGACTGTGTAGTGGTATGCTATTGCTTTAAAGATGTGCAAGAGAAAGCCCAATATGAGCTAGTTAAAATTTGAAATAATAAACAGGTAGTCAGGGAATTACTATTGATAATTTTTACTTCCTAAAGTCAGTAAAATAAATACAACATCTGGAAGGAATTTTTTTTAAAGATACTTTTAATAAAACTAATGGCTTTTTAAATAAGCATATAAAGACAAGAATAGTAATGGTTAACACTGCAACAATAAAACCTGACACATCAAAGAAAATTTAGGCTAAGATTTCAACTGTCTTGTTAATTAAAGTATTTTACTGCTTTAAAGACATATCATTGGCACAAAAGAAGTTGAACTGCATTGTTCTCAATAGTCTGTCACAACCTGTCAATTCACAGTGAGATAAAACAAAATAAGTGCTGAAACACTAGTCCATTTATTAAACAGTCTGTTTTTGAACAGAGTTTTCTATTGATATATTAGGAAATATAATTTTGTTTTACATAGAGAAGCACATGTAAAGTCAATAGCAAACACTGTTAGAGCAAAAACATTTAATGCCTTTATATACAGCATAAACTGCTGTTGCAATTAAAACAGCAGATGTAAGGAGCAACAAAAGTAAAACTGTGCAAGATATTTAAAATCCTAGGAAAAAAATCTTACAGATTAATTAAAATATTCAACATATTGAACTCCAATGTTCTCTTTTATATATATATCGCCATCTTTACCCTGTAATTTAAATCACAAACTTTCCAGACAATATTGCAGATAGACTATGCCTATGCCTCTTTACCTATACCTACATTTGTATAGGTACAGATCTCTCTATATTCATTTGCTACTGTTTTTGGATACTTTTTTTTTTATTACTTCATTCATTATAAGGTTTATTCTACTTTCTTGGCAAAGGGGAAGAATTTTAAGGAAGCTGTTATGCAAAGTAAGATGTGTGCCTGGTTGTGTCTGTCCCCTACCTCTGTACTGACTTCTTCTACATACTTCTCCCTTGGGTTTATTAGAATAAGCAAAGTCCCTTCCATCTACTTATTAATACAATCCTACTTCTGTATAGATCACCTGGTAAAACGGGAGACAATGAAGTGCTTTATTTGCTTATTTGCTTAATTTCTTAATGACTGCTCCCTTTTAAAGGATCCCAGGCTTTCCAAACTAAAAGTAAAGCATGATTTTACACTGTGCCAAACTCAGGGGCCTTAGCAAATTCAGTCACCCGGTGGGCCTATACAAATTTCTTTCCCTAAGAGACTCATGACTCCCAGATCCCAGCTGTGAATGGATCCAGCTATCAAAATTCACCCTATGCCCCTTTTACCAGCAGTGCTGCAGACAGTTCCTCCCAGCCTGATGCACAATGCTTGTGAGGTATCCAGGCAGCAACTTCAATTACATTTAATTTCAGCAGGAAAGACCTCTCAGGTGTAACAAAGAAGATATCACAATATCTAAACTTAATCCTTTTTACCAGATTGCCCTACATTGCTTTGGGTCCATGACTTAGAGTAAGAGGCGACTGCATGCAATTTCCTGAGGATGAAGATGACTGATGGGTAAGTAGCAAATAACACCTTAAGTAAAAAGTAAAAGAGATAGTCCACCATGACTTTGTTGAGACAAACAGCAATGACCTTTCCCTAAAAGGAAAAAGTCCCTTTGGGAAGAAATCCTCTCACTTCACAATGCCTCCAGTGCAGAGAGAATTTTTCTTTTCTCCCCCTTCCCTTTGGGACTGCATTTTAACTGACGAGCAAACTCCTTCTGCCACCACCTTCCTGTCAGATTCTTTTTTGGCTGGAACATGGCAGACAGCACCCTCAGAATGGAGATGCCCCAGGCTCCTGTCCTTGTGGTTGCCACAGCTTTATCCTTGTTCAATGCCAGTGTTCAAGGACTGTCTGCATCCCTGTCTTTTTTTTTCTACAGCAGCAGCAAAGACATTTCAAAGGAATGGTGATTAATAGCAGATTCCTTGATTCAGCCTAACTCATTATTAGGAGCCCTGAAGAATTGATACCACAGTCATGGAGACAGATCCAGAGACATCACATGTCCCCAGTCACCGACAGACTGTGGTTTTTCCAGAAATATCAGTGCTCACAATGTGTGAGAAACAGGAAAGAAAATGTAGAAACTCCTAACATATAAATTAAGGGAAGAAGGTTTCCCTTCATCCCTTTAAAGCAGATAAACACCGGGGTGCATAATAATGAGGTCAAGTAGAAAATTATACTCTTATACCAGGCATTTCAAACATTATCTGATGCTTCTTTTAAACAAATAAATAAAAAGGCAAAGCCAAAATTAATTTATATATCCTAAGCACAGTAATAATTATAACTTACTGAGCTTCTACAGTATACATAAACACACACCTCAGTAGGATAAGCATGATAAACGACAGAAGTATGTTTAAAACTGTACTCACCATATGACTGTGACTTCATTACTTATGATTAACATGCTCATTTATATTGATCAATATTGGTTTTGTGATGGCAAGCTTCACAGTTTCAAATATCTGTTTCTATGGGGTAAAATGACCCCAAAAAATAAAAATAAAACCTAAAACCAAATATTTTTTCTTTTACTCTCAAATACATAAATTAGCCCTCATATTGCATTGCCTTTAGAATTAGATAGTTGCTATTGATTCAATTTTTATACTCTTTCACTGCACCACAGAAAAACCTGGGATCCATCATTTCTTTACATTCTCTTCCTGATAGTAAATCTAACAGATCACAAAATCCCAGACCTCAAACTCTTCCATACTCCATGCCTGTAGTTTTTCACAGCCTCTTAGGCAAGCCATTGGTTATACTGCTTTCTTCTTAGCCCCTTACTTCATCAAACAATAAAGCTAAATAATCCTATTTACTTCAGAGATCAATTTGGGAATACAGTACAGTTCTGGATGAGGGTCAGGGAGAGGAGAGGGGCTACAAGGGGACCTGGGAACCACAGTACTCAATACAGTAACATTGCAGTACTGTATTAGAAAGCACCATGACCCAAAATTATAAAGCTCTGAGGAGCTTTTTTGTACATGTACAAGGTTTGTGCTTTAAATAAAAGCTGAATGCCAAAATGCCTATAGAGTCAGAAAGGTTCTTTGTGAACTACCAAACAGAACCAAGACACTGGAAGACAAGTGCCAGTGTGGATCTTGCTTAGAGTTATTAGGTAAAGAAATAAACAGCCTGTCCTGGTGGGTCTCTGGAGACTATGTTGCACAGATTGAACACATCTTCACAGCAGTTTCAGCTAACAGGCCTTTGTGCTTCCTACTGGCTCCAAGCAGATCTTTTCTGATACAGGCATCTTCCTTTTAGCCAGCCAAAGCTTGGCAGGTGACCCATCTCCACAACATCAGCACAGATTATTTGTATGTGCCCAGTTTGGGTAAACTGGTCAATAAAAGCTTTCTTAAATCACAATAGGGCTGGCAAGAAGTCACATCAAACTACAGAAGTTCAATACCAAACTACAGAACACACAGATGGATCCATTGATCATCTGAATAGTCCAACTCCCAGTGGCAATTACCAAGTTTGTTTGAGAAGACTTGGCATCTATCAGACCTCATTCACAAATTACAAAAGAAGCTAGAATTATTCTGAGCAACATTATTTCACAGTGTTTTCTGTAAGCAAAAGGATAGCCACCATACATAACTAAAAAAGCCTAAATAAATTCAAGCGTAATTAAAAAGGAAAATAAATAAAAAACCCAAACCCCACACCAAACCAGCTTATTTATACATAGTTCTCTATGGGAAATTATTGGGAAAAAATTCTTCACTTTAACTAACTTACCCTCTAATAAATAATGGGAGCATACACATGTCTACGTTTACAATTAAAAAGCCCCAAGAAATACTTCTCTGCTGGCATTTTGGATAAAATTTTAGCAGAGTCTCCAGTCTGTCTAATTGCTATGATAGCATACACAGCCTGCCTCAAAGCCCGGAACATATGGCATCCTCAAAGGATTTGATATCATTTTTTCTTTAAAACGTGCAAGTCAGTTGGTCATTGTTATCCCTCTGTGGAATTACTCAAACAGCTGCTACCTTCCAACTAATAGGTAAGAAAATCTTTGTCTTTTTTGTGGCTGCTAATTTCACTGACACACTTCTGTCATATAATGAGAGTGGGTAATATGGCTATAATGAATTTTAATGTTGCATATTTGATCCATGGTATAAACAATGCTTTGTTGAAGACTGACATATACAAAAGCATGCATTTCATGTTGCTTGCAAGGTAATCTGAATCATGAAGCACACACTTAAAATTGCACTTATAATGCATAAAATATATTGTCTTTAGAAATATTTTAAACTCTTTATCACCAAATAGATAATTTCTTTTAAAATTGTCCTTTTCTTACCAAATATTGATTTACTAAAATATACTTCTATGTTATGATTGGGCATGTGACACCTTATTCATGCTACATGCAACAGAGTTACAAATTTCATAGTTTTCTGAGTTTTTATCTTCCATGGTTCACAGATCCCATCTATCCTTAATCATCAGGCTATCTCCCCAGATCAAACCTTTGGTTTTTTACTTTCTCTCTTTCAAACTGGAAAACTTTTCATTCTCTATCAGAAGACTAATGAAACAATAACCAAAATGAGAAATAGAGCACACCATCAAAACATACATAATTAAAGGACTAAAAACCTAAATCTGACAATGTAGAGAAAAAAATGGTGATGAGAAAAGGAGATAGTAAAATCATGATCATGCACCGCATGTGAAGCATATATGAAACATCACATCCTCACACATGTGATGGTTGGAAGGAGGGTAAGAAAAATGAACTGCCCGCATTTTAAAATTAAGTTGTATGTACATTCTTAAAGTAAACATCCTACATCTAACAACACAATTGGCCAGATTTTGTTTTTCCTACATTTCCCTTCTTTTGAGTTTTAATTGTGAGGTCAGGTTTCTTCACACATATGAGCTTCTCTTCAGGTGGAAGAATAGTAATGAAAAACAGGTAACAGCTAAAACTTTCCAGAACCAGCAGAGGACAAGCATTATTTTTATAGCCTAAAGACCACAGCTTTACTACAGTTTACTAATAAATTATTATTATAGGAAAAGTGCAGAAGTTCTCCTAAAATTTCAGAGGGTCACATTGATCTATATTTTCAACATCCTCATGAATTCCAATGCACCTAAATGGAAGAACAATCTGTTCTGACAAAATACTATAATTTTACTTACTATGTGACAAGTACCAACAGTACATTCTGCGCCCTGTAACAGATAGGGGCAAAGAGGCAATAAATTAATGAAGAACACTAACTGTGCAAATGATACAAAATGACACAATGAAGAAAGAATGCACAAAGCATCCCATCCACAACATACAAGCAGTGGAAAATCTTCCCATTAACGTCAAAGTCTTTTAGATAGCTGCTAACAGATCTGCAGCAGTTTTAGTTTAACATAATTTCCTGCCACCTCCAGCTCCACCTCCTCTACCCCACCTCCCCAGTTTCAAGTGTAATGGGAGGGGCAGAGGACATACAAATTCAACATGTAACATGGTATAATCTCAGCAAACACAATTTTCAACAGTTTCAAAAGTACCAATGAATCAAAGAACTTATTAGAATTTATAATATGTTCTTTCATGGTTAGATTCTGCCCAAGATCCACTAATATAAAACACTTTAAAAATAAAAATAATTTAAAAATATGATTGTGCAGTGGTGCACCATTTTCCCTACACTTTTATAGGTTTTTTTTCATTCCAATATTCTCATAGAAAGACATTTACCATGATTTTTATCAAAACCATCTTCTTTTTATCAGGGCTCCTACCCACAGAAAAATCCATTTAGTTTTTCTTTTATGAATGTAGAGGATCCTTAAGAACATCAAAATCCTTTCACTGGGGTCTAAGTTAAAGACACAAATTGTTTTGCCCAAGACGTGAAACAGGTGGTCTTCAATTATTTCCAATGCCAGGAGTTACAAAAGATAGCTGGATACATGCACATAATAATTTACATGCAACATATAATAAGGATATATTCTTGTCTATAAAGTCTATCATCATCTTGGAAATAAGATTATTAGTGAGTTGACACTATCATTCTCTTATGGCACAGCAAAAAGTTCCAGATAATTATCATCACTTTAAAATTTTCAGTGATGGAAGTCGAGAGTTTCTATGGTACAGAGAGAAAAATTTTCTTGTCAAATCATTTGCAAGATGTGTTTGGAAGAAGCTTTGCTACACACTTTTCCAAGCATTATTTGCACTAAAGCCTGATAGTGTAGGGAAACCAAAGAAAATTTAACAGTTTGCCTGCTTATTAGAATGTGATAGTTTAATTAACTTTAATTAACTTTAAAAAAAAAAAAAAGGAATGCATTTATGCAGCTCCTGAAATTAAGAGCTTTACAACAAAGAAAGTTTACCATAATTTACTTAACATGTTAGTGGTGTACATGAGCTCAAGAGCAAAAACAATGTTATACATAACACTTCATTACACCTCAAAGCCTGCACAGAAAACAAAGGGAAGAAATATGTAGACACACACACAGATGACAGCTCCATCCCCTAAGCATCCACCTTCTGCTCTATATGGACACATTGGGCTTTGGTCTATCATAAGCCACACTTTTCATTTTTCACCTGCTTCTAAGCAGGGGTAGGAACCCCTACTCAGAAATGTGCCTTCTAAGAAACAAAACCAATCAAACAAATACCTTGACAATTCACCAAAGAAAAGTCAGAACTGAATCATCATCATCACATGCTCCTCCACTAGTGTCAATCAGGCTGGCATGGGGTGAGAAGAATTTCAAGCCTTCAGCACATAGCTCAAAGCTGAATCCTTTTTTCCCCCCAAGTGAGTGAGTAATGGCCTTTCATTGCTGATCACACTGTAACGGGCCTTCCACCTTTGTGAACTTTCTTCATTAAGAGCCATAAACCAGCTAAGCAAATGGATTGTCTACTTAAGTGACTCTCAGAGTGGGGACAGACATTTTTTTCAGCACAGCATATTGCACCAGCTTCATGTCCTCCACCACCCTTCTCTCCCTCCCACCACGGAAATTCATTCCCTCTGCTGTACTGTCCTCTGAGTTATAGAAAAATGTCCTTTATTGCCATACCTTCATATTTGTTATTTCATAAGACAAAAAAGAACTCTGAAGAACTCTGAAAGATAATTGGTTTGAATCATCATTACAGACTAATTCCTCAGCCACTTCTCTATCAATAAGAGAGCTCATACAGTTAACATAACACTGTAGCTCAAAACACAGTTTAACGAACTTGTAGAAAGACACAAAACAAACCAACACAAAACTACTCTTGAATGTATGAATGACCTGAAAATACATCCTTTAGCAAGGAAGAAAAGAGTAGGACAGAGCTGTTAAGTAGCCATCTATAGGGCTGTGAGACTGCAGCACAGAACTTCAGCCTGCTCTGATCACACATGGATTGCAGCCGGTACTTCTCACATGCATGCAAGACATCACCCGCAGCTTCCCAGGTTACGCACGGAGAGGAGGGAAAAGCTAACACCTCCCTTTCTCACATATGGCACTAGCATATGCTAAACAGACACCAGAACTGTAGAGCTACAGACAAGGAATTGAAAAGCCCTGCTTTGATCCATGAAGAGAACAGGGTCAATTCCAGCAGTTTAATACCCACAGTTTGCCAAAATAGGGTAGACTGACCTCCTGTGCTAAAATGAAGTAGGGACTTAAGAGATCATCACCTGGTTGACAGCCTACAGCTCACACTGTTAGTGCACTTACTGGTAGGATTACACAGAGGAGACAGAAGAAATGCTGTTGTGAATTAAAGTAAAAACATAAAATTCGTAAACCTAGATTATTATGCTGGAGTATTAGAAAACAAGGAGGTGTTTCCCATCTCTGCTTCTGAGAAACTAAATGAAAAAGCAGAGAGTTCTAGACCAGATCATGGCAGTGGTAACTAATATTAAAAGGAAAAATGCTTTCAATTTACATATTTTTGGCTTAAATATGTCTGTTCTTGGCTTCTTTTTCCTAGGAAGAAGTAATCCACTGTTCACATAGTGACATGGCAAATGATGTTTTATTTTCATGTTACTGAATTCTGTACTTTTATCATAGGAGGGGATAAAAGCAGTTAAAAATATGCCTAGTGCAGTTTCAAATGCTAACAGTTTTTACTTGCCACTCACAAAGATATACCATGTTTGCAACCAAAGAATTTATTCTCACTATGCACGGATAGCACAGAGTTCTTGGCTCAAACCCATTGTGTCAGGAGATACTGATTTCGTGTGCTCAAATCACAGCTGCATGTTTGGTTACCTGCAATCAGAGAAAATCAAACAGGCAGAAAACTTCTGCAAGCACTGTGCCAAACCTAAGTACCTAATAAATGTAGCTTCATCCCAGCCCATATTGTCATAATTGCCATCTTAAGAACCTGCTGAGGAAGAGCAAGGTTTGACTATATTGCTGGTCAAGTAGTCACTGTCAGGGGTGATCCATGTTTCATTGGAGCGCCCCAGCTCCCAGGAATACAGTCAGGATCTTTCCTTGGCCCAATTCTCTCAAGTAAACTCATCTAGATTTTTAAATTGTGAAGAAGAAATTCACTTTATTCCCCCCCTTTTTTCCATAGATTATTTTCCAAGAAGTGAACTGTTGTGATTCACCCAGGATCAGACCCACAGATCCCAGAAAGAAAGCCAGAAGGCAGTTGTCTGAGCAGCAGCAAACCATTAGATCTGTCCAGCTGTTTTGTGTAATCTCAGCCTTTGTTCAAAAGGCCAGCAATTATGTTGTTAGCTGTAGCCAGAGAAATGGGGAAATGGCAAGGAAGGCATCTACTAGAAGGCTTTAATACAGTCTTTCACATCAATCAGTGAAGTATTAATTCTGCACTTTTTTTTTTTTTTGCATAGGCAGGCACAAAAGGGATTTTTTATAGCTACAGACTAACACTTAAATTTAAAAGCACTACAGAGACACTTTAGTACAGAGCACAAATTTGACAACTAGAGAAGCAGCAAGTGGGTTCAGATGAGAAGAAAGACCTCAAGCTTTTTACTAACTTGGCTGGGAAGCTAAAAAAAATTTGAAAGCAAGAGCAGTGTGACAGATGCCAGAGAAACAATTGAACTGAGGTAAACTTGGAAGTCCATTCTAGTTGTACAGAATGCGAAAAACAATTTTATCCCAATTTACTGATATCCTATTTACCCAGAGGGAAGCAGAAAGTTTTGAAGTCCCAAGCCAGGGAAACCAGGGGCCCAGCCACAGAGCACCTTAAAAACCAAAATGATTAAAGAAACTGACTGTACGCCTTGCTTCAAAAACCATATGTTCCAGGCCTCACAAATATCATGGTCCTTACATTAGAAGAGTGCAGCTTAGAGAAATCACTAGGCTGCCTAGCTCAAAGTTTCAGGTAAAATAAATAAATAAATACCTTAGCTTTTATAAACAAGGAGAACAGTCACAATGTAAGATCTTACAGAGTTGAGAAACCTGGCAAAGATCAGCTTTCAGGACCTAAACAACATTTCAGGGAATACACACCTCTACAGATCTCTACAGGACATGCAGCTTTGTTTGTGGTATCATGTCTTGAAGTGCACTTCCTGCAAGTATCCTAAAAAAACAGCACCAAGGGTGGGATTCTGTGTTTATTGCCTCCTAAGGATCCATCATTTAAAAGTGAAAATACAGTATTTGCTATAGAGTAAGTACTAGATCCTTTAGCTCCTCTCAGAATCTTGCACAAAATGTCAATTCCTTTTTTCTATCATTAATTAAAAGGAAATACGTATCTAAAAATGATACTCTGGTGCAGCTGAGTAGTAATTTCATCATATTCAAACTGTATTCTTCACTTCATCAGCACAAAGCACGTCCAAAGATTTTGCACAGGGATATAACTTGCAGCTATGTATATAATGTCACTAAACTGAAATAAACTAAAGCATCCAGATACAAAAGTGATTTCACAAAATGAACACATTTAGAGGAAATAAAGTACTTTGTGGAGCTGCCTATCAGCATAGAATTGCAATTTTAAAATCAAAGTTACGTGATGACCATTCTCTGTAAAGATATAGAACTACCCTTAAACCATGCTCTATTCAGCAGAAATGGAAAGCAACTCACTTTACTGTGCTCAGGTGATGTTAGATAACAAAGATTATAAAACAGAGAAAAAGTGCACAAAGGGAATACTGGGGATACTGTATGAGAAAAGATGAGAAAAAAATGACAGGAAGAGAGAGAGAGAAGGAAAATTTACTAAATTAATTTACACTTTAAATCCAAAATCTATAGTACTAGGAATAAAGACAGATGCAACTGAGTGTATTTAGATACCTTAAATTTGTGATGTCATTATCAGAAAGTGAACTGTCACTGTGATAAACTGAACAGTGATAAGTTCAATATCAGCAGTCCACAGAAAAGTGTGCATATACACTGTGCATACATCTCTTACTGTGTCCATCACTAAACAAATTCATGCCCAGTTATACATAGTTACCAGTCCCAGTTGCTGCTAAAAATCCACATGCCATCAATCAAGCTCAACTGCTCACACAGAATGTATTATTCAAAGGTCAGTGTAACACTCGACAACCAAGGTAATGTTGATGAGAGCAAGATTATAAAGTAAGTTTGACATTTTTATGCTAAATCAATTCTGAGTGATGTGTGGATAAAAAATTTAATTTATCCCAAAGTGATAAATTACCACTGCTTCAATCATTGCACAAAACAGCCGGGGCAGTTATGCTCTCATTTTCCACAACAAATCTGTGTCCTTCCATGGATCTACGCATAACCCATTCTGTGTAGAAAAGAACTTCCCATACACTACAGTTTGCAAGTGGAATAAATCAACCTCAAATTTAAGCTGATAACTGTTACATAAATTGAGACTGGATCACCACAGCATTCCTTAGTCATTACTAGCATTCCTTAGTCATTACTAGCATTCCTAGCATTATACAGTCATTACTAGCATTCCTTAAAAAAGAAAAAAAGCAGCTATCCTACTACAAGAGTTTCAAATATAAAACCACTAAAATCCGCAAAAGAACTGTACTAGCTCTTTACTATACAAATTAAACAAGCTCCAAACAAGATAAAAATCTTTCTATAGGACTACAAAATACATCTTTTACCTAAGCTTTCTCCATGGCAAACTCCTACTGCATCAGTCTTATGTTCACACTTGAGTGTTTTATGTACCATGGATCCAATCCTACCTCTCATCTTATGTGGAAGGTCGACAAACATTTGAAAAATTATGAAGATAATCTTTTTTAGGCATCTTGCAACACAAATAGGTTAGGATTTTTCAGTCTAATAAAGAACCTGGACAAGCAGCCTAAGAGCCCAGCTGTGGTTAGGGTTTGGTTTCCCTTGTCCTGTCACTGACCACAGAAACTTCACAAGCAAGTGCTACATCTCAGCTGGGATGCCACAGCTAAGAAACAAGCACTGGCCATTGTGGCTGCAGAAAACACAGTGTATGTTCTACCAGGACATCAGGCCCTTGGTTAATTATTTTCATCTTACTGCACTGCCTCACAGTAAGCCTGGGTCACCTTCAGGTCTATACAAGGCAGGCGAGGGTCCAAGATCTCTGTAAAGACACAGCCAAAGACTACTGACATCCATCTTTTCATATGCAGTTTAGTGAATCAGTCTGCAGATGCACTAGAGAGAAGAAAAATATGTTGTTAATTTTTTTTTATATTGCATATAGAAGATATGCTCTGTCAAATTGTGGTCTATCATGGTTGCAATCACCCATGTACAAAATGAAATAATTAAAAAAAATGTGAGTAGTGGAATATCACAGAAACATAAAAATGACCATCTAAGAGGAAAAAAAAACGCATTTCTTTTAAGTATATATTATACAGAGAGAAGTTCAGCTAAAGGAAAGGAAGGACACCAATGATGACCTGAAGGGTCTATAACTCACAGGATGATTAAAGTGGATTACTCAAACTCTTACAGAACTTATCTTTATATATGACATTCTCCAGGTAGGAGTGCTGAAAGCAAATGAATGAAACAACGTAAACAAACCAAAAACATACTGAAACCAGACAGAGATCTTGAGTAAAAGCATAAAATCTGGATAATCAAAACAGAATTTCTGTTCCTAGAAGTCAAATATTCTGAAAAATATATCTTCTCTAGTCAATCAAATATTAGAAACATTGATTTAAGGAAAAAAAATCACTCTGCCAAGACAACCACACTTCCTTGATTCCCATGAATATAACTTGCTTTTTGTGATGAGAAAGGGTAACTGCACAGAATTTCTGAAAATCTCTTGCTAGAACTGGGATTCCAACATTTCTTAGGCTGCTTGCAGAGAGATGCAAAAACTTCAGGAAACTCTAACTAAGACCAAGTGCTTATGATCTTTAAGGTTTCTTGCAGCCCAAACCATCCTATGATTCTATCACTTTCAGGCATGGAGCAAAGTCAAGGAAGACTATAGTCCTCATGTAGCTCATTGCAGCAAAACACATCCTCTGGCAAAAGCCTGTGTAAAATTGAAACATTTGCACTCCTCTGACTTAACATTTTTCAATAAAATAATTACTACCTTCAGATTTTAGTAGTGTTCTAAAGGAATTACAAGCAATAGGAAAGTTATAAATTCAAAGTCACTCAACTCTTGAGTGGAAGAGCTAGGAAAAAAGCTCTGCAATCCCTGCCACCTGTAGTTGTGGTCTCTTACTACAAAATTCCTCCTCATAGAATTTCCACCTGCTGCTTTTCCCATCCTCTCATAATTTCTTAGCTTTCTGTGAGGGCATACAAGGCTGGGAAGCTTCTGTCAGTAAAGCTAGTCAACAGTGGGAATGGACATCAAGGAGCAGCAACATCAATCTGATCCTGCCAGAACATGTCACAACATCAAACTACAGTCTTTTCAGTAAATTAATTAACCTTGATTTAATTAACAAGTGAATTAAATCAGTCCTCTTTCAGAGATGAAAAGCCATGTTGTCAATAAGATCCTAGACTCAATGACAAGCTTGGATCCTAAAGTGCTACATCTGCTCTTGAGCAGACACTGTAAGCAAATAGCATTATTTAAGGAGGTGAAAATCTGTCAGTGTCATGGGGGCTTATAACATTTTACATCTCTGCATCTGAAGACCTCAGAATACCTGATGTGAATAAAAAAATCCTCATGTGCTACATCTTCCTGCTGTAGCTACATTGCCTTTTAGGCCTGGAACCAAGTGATTACTGCTATTCAGGAGGGATCAGCACAGGTTCTCTTGTGCAGGGTGAACATGCAGTGACAGGGCAAGGGTTAATGGCTCATACCTTAAAGAGAGCAGGTTTAGATTAGACATCAGGAAGAAACTCTTTACTACAAGAGTGGTGAGGCACAGGTTGCCCAGAGAAGTTGTGGATGCCACAACCCTGGAAGTTTTCAAGGCCAGGCTGGATGGGGTTTGGAGCAACCTGGTCCAGTGGAAGATGTTCCTGCCCATGGCTGCGGGGCTGGAAATCGATGACCATTAAAGTCCCTGCAAATTGAAACCATTCTATGATTCTATAAAGTTCCACTGCTGTCCCAAACAACCACAAAAATGCTTTCCATAGTTATCCAAGAGGTAGAAACATGGGCTTGAAATGTAATTTCATTATTAATATAATATTTTCTGAGGACAGAAATGGTACAATTACTCAGTGTTATACTTGGTAGATTGCCTCAGGCAAGAGAAAGTGTATATCTGTATATCAAGTCTGCAGATTCACTTTACCATCTTTTATATTTATCATTCACATTATGATTCCCTTTTATTTCTAATGAATGAATTGCTTGGGGAACATTATAATACATCATCAAGTACCTTTTACGCTTGTGCAAGTGCTCATATCCTCAGTCTTAATTCTTCATCAAGATGACTGTCAGCTGTTGTTTTGGGCGATGGAGTTTTTAAACCAGAAATAAAAATGCATCAGAATGACCCCATGTTTTAAAACTAAAAGAATGGTATAACTAAGGTAATCACTCCTCCAGTATTCTGCATTCAAAGTTATACAAAATCAATAGTGAGAAATATCACTAGACAAAATTATACAATGCTGATAGATTATATGTTGATTTACATGAACATGAACATATTGGGAAACATTACAAACCATTTAATCTACCATCAGAGTAGAGAACATTTAGGAATGAAAAAAGACCAATAGTGCTTCATACACAATTTGGCTTTAGGGAACAGATGTGTTATAGCTTCCATATGTCTCAGCCTACTAAATGCATTTTTAATGGCAAGTTCTTGCAGAGCAAAATCTGCACAGTTGCCTGGGTAGTCTGTCAAAAGGCAAAATTTGCCCTGAACTTTATTTCAATGATGCTTCTACATGTTCTGGGAGCCCCACAGAGGTCACAGGGGGACAGAAGCATCAGACTCAAACTATAATAAGTCTTTTTTGGATATTCTATCAATTTCTAGGGCATTAAACATAGATTATTGTTCTTAGGCCTCAGTATATCCAGCCCTACTGACCAAACATTTTGAAACTTCCCCTAGACAGTGATAGATCATTAGTACTGGAGACCAATCACACACACATTTACGAGAATAAAACTATTCCAAGAAATTGTTCCTAAATCAACAGCAATCTGTGTGCTACAGTTCCTCAGGTCTTTCAAATTTCAGATACTTTTTTCTTGTTCTCTACTGGCTCTAAAGGTCCCAAAGACCTCTGTTGGCATAAAACCTAGCAGATTCCTACATTTCATTGTACAAAGAGAAACTCGGGACAAAAAAAGCACCGAATATTCTCACATGAAAATTACTTTTTCCAAGAGGAATGAAGGGCAAAGCAAGTGTTAATTGGTGCACCCAAATGTGCCATTTGGCACATAATGGTAGTGGGAACTCTTTAGAGCTCCCAGACATGAATCGTTCATTAAGACAACATTAAAAAAAAGTTTTGTATGATAATTAACATTTCTTCATTTTCAAAAATGCTTCAATGATAAAGATCAAACTTCTATTAGTAAAAATTATCCAGATGTAATAGATCTAAACTTTAATTGAAATCTATCAGGACTTAGAGTTAAGAAACACTGCCAAGGATTATCTGAATGGGTTATCACCAGATAGGTGAGCCATAAACTTCTACAGGCACTTTACAGAATCACAGAATAGAGTTGGATGTGACCTCTGTAGATCCTCTAGCCCAACCTCCCTGCCAAGGCATGATCACCTGGAGCTGGTTACGCAGGATCTAGGTGGGTTTGGAGTGTCTCCAGACAGCGAGACTCCACAACCTTCCTGGGAGTTCCAGTGCTCCAACCTTCCTGTTCCAGTGCTCTTAATGTAAGGATGTTCTTCATCATGTTCAGATGGAATTTCTTATGTTTCAGTTTGTAGCAGTTACTCCTTATCTGGTCCCTGGTCACTGCTGAAGAAAGTCTGGTACCATCCTCTCAGACACTTACATGTATTTATGAGATTGCCTCTCAGTCTGCTCTTCTCTCGATTAAGCAGGCCCACCTCCTGCAGTCTCTCCTCATATGAAAGGTGCTCCAGACCCCCAGTCAGCCCTATTCCACTGGACTTTTTCCAGGAACTCCTTTTTTCCCTTCAACTGTGGAAACCAGAACAGAACACAGTACTCCAGCTGTGGCCTGACTAGGGTGGAGTAGAGCAAAAGGATCATGTCCTGTCACCTGCTGGCCACCCTCTACCCAATGTACCTCAGGACATCATTGGAACCCCTAGCTGCAAGGGCACTGCTGGCTCATGGTCAGTTCGTCATCCACCAAGACTCCCAGGTGCTTCTTTCAGAGCTGCTCTCTAGTGGGTCAGCCCCCAACCTGTACTGGTACTTGGGATTATTTCTCCCCAGGTGCAGGACCCCACACTTGCTCTTGTTTCTCTCTGCCCAATTCTCCAGCCTCTCAATGACTGGCAGCACAACCTTCAGATGTACAAGTTGCTGCCCCAGTTTAATTTCACCAGCAAACTTGCCAAGGGTACATTCTACCCCTTCATCCAGGTCATTGATAAACAAATTGAATAAGACTAGACCCAGTGTCAATTTCTGGGAAATGTCACTGGCTGCAGACCTCCATCTGGATTCTACTCTGATGATCACAACCCTCTGAGCTCTGCCATTCACCTATATCTTGAGCAACCTCACTATCCTTTCCTCTAACCCACATTTCCTGTGCTTACCTACAAGGACATTATGGCAGAGATTTGCTGAAGTCAAAGTAGACAATAACCACCGCTCCCCCGTCATGGACCCATCCTGCCATCATAGAAGGTTATCAGATTGGTCAAGCATGATTTCCCCTTGGTGAACCCATGCTGACTACTCCTGAAGAACAGTTAGTACTTAGTCAAATGAATGTCAAACTTAAAAAGTCAAACTTAGTTTGTAGTGTAAAGGCAATTTGGTCAGACAAAGTACTTCAGATCTGCTGCACGCTACCAGGGTGTGCACAGGCTGTTCACTGCAGTGAATTTTAGCATCTTTAATATGACTGCATACTTGATACCACAGAGTAATATTTCTACATGTCTAAAAGTATGGATTCAAGATGTATGTTATTGATCAGTCATGTGAGAGCAATTTTAAATATAGATAAAATTTAAGACAAAAGTTTCAGTGATGATCTTTTGCTACCAGAAAAAAAAATAAATTAGGATATACATGAACGGGTAATTTTATTGTAACTTGTCAAAGCAAACAAATCTTTAAACTCATGGTTTTGTGGTCTCGAATAAGGTTAATTGCATGGACAATTTTCAAGGCAACCTGAAGATTCTAGTCTGTAAAGGCAGCTGCATGTAGGAAACACATTTTCACCTTAAGACATTATCATGAGTTATAAAGTAGATGAAATTCCACTGAAGTCAAACAAAAATTTTACTTCTTTTTGAATGTCAAAGATGGCTTTTTTCTTATCTACCACCTGCAATAAAATTACATCTGAAGTACCTTAGAGATTATTCAGCCTCTAATTGTTATTTTACTTCTTTTAGAATCCTGTAGTGAGCAATCATTGCATTACTGTCAATGATGTTAAGTTTTCAAACAAATACCCTCTTAAAAAAGCCCACATGAATATTTCATAGTCAGAAAAATGCAAGCAACTTCAAACTCATGAGGAAAAAAAAAAGTTTCAGATACAATGTTCTAATCAACCACTAGATTTACAAGACACCTCACACAGACCTACACTACTAAATACGAGTGTCTATGCAAGTCATTTAACATTACTATCATGCCTCTTTATTCTGCCATTTTCTCTACACTGGAGAAACTTCACCATTTTCGACCTGCAAAGTTCTGTTTCTGTTTAAACAAGGATGTGCTTGCATAAATCAGACTAAGTGATAGGGATATCAGTTAGCCAACAATTAGTAAAAAAACCCCAAACATATACTTTAACACGGTTGCCAGTTACCCTAAAATTAAAATTCAACGCCAAATCACTCAATCATAAGGGACGTACTTGGAAAGAGAGATCATTTTGAGGGGTTTGGTTGATGGGTTTTTTCTTCTTGTTTGCAGCAATGGAGATATGTTCCTCATTTTATATTGGCTTAAAAAGAGAAGTTGTTGAAAACATTTTTTGGGTGGGATAAAACTGGAAAAAACTCCCAGCATACCTACTTCACCAGCCAGTCAAGGCCTTTCTAAAATTAATATTGCAAATTTCATGTTAAAGTCACATTACTATTTAGTTGTCTTCACATTAAACCTCAGTTCCTGTTTTCTCTGACATCTATGTTTATTGGAAATCAGAAAATGCATAAATTTTATCAAAGACAGACTTTGTACTTGGCACACTCTTCTAAAACTTCACATCTGTCAGACAGAGGTTACTTATTAAAGTGCTAAATCAACCATCTTATCCCGGTAACTAACAATTGCCTTTCTCCCCTCCTGTGAATCCTAGCAGATTAGTCTATTTATTGTTAAAACCTTCACACATATCAGATCTCAAACCTCTAAATATGCCAAAGACTCTTCAACACGTGTTTTGTTTCTTAAGGAAACTATGAACAGTGAGAAAATTTTTCAGTAGTTTAGGCTTGCTTCAAGTGCTGAAACAGATCAGAGTGGCTGTAGCATAGTTAGAGTCAAATACTCTGTAAGAGTATATTTTAAATTTTATGTAAGATGTTACTTTCATTTAATATTGTTTTAGTAGCATGACAGGCACATTACCTCAGCTGATAAAGGCCAAGGCCCTGTGGAAATACATGGCATATGTATTATAGCTGATTTTACCATCTCTAAAACAAAGTATACAGGTCTACACCATCTACAGAAAAAAACCTTATGAAATGAGATACAGCTTCTAGATAAGTAGCTAATATCAACCAAATTTCTTTAGAGTCATGGAAGAAGTAAACAGGTCATGTTTCTAGCAATGTGCATTATCTAAACCGTAAGACCATGTCAGGTTTTGTTCTGAAGTAGGTTTTTCTATCTTATTAAACAACACAAAAACAATTTCACTTAGAAGTTAGAATCAAATAGGTCAGACTGAATTCAAAAATGTTCCCCCATTCAAGAAGTTCTGTGAATTTAAGAGACTGCCAGCACTTAGTCTGAACATTTTGAAAACCTTCTGTGAATTCTCCACTGTCTGCTTCAGTCTGGATAGGAGACATGAGATTCAGTGACTTGACTTCTCAGCCTGAGAATTAAATCTAAGATGATATATGTGGTGTTATTTTCAGAACTCTAGATTTCTACACACTTCTATATTAAAAACTGATTATTGTGTTTTAAGTTATAGTGATTAGATTTGCTTGTTTGTTCAGAAGATATGTTCCCTGTGAACAAATTAACTGGTGTGGAAGAAAATTGCTTTCTTTTTGACTTACCTATACAACTCTTCAAAATTGTATTGAACATTTAATATTTTGTATTTATATAAATACCATCATTAAATTACTTTACAGTTTTATGGAAAAACTTGCACCATTTTGCTTACATAAACTGCAAATGAGCTAGTCTTTCCCTCAGCTTTCCCCTTCATACTGTTCCAAGTCAACCTGAAAAGGGTGTGTAGTGCAGAGAGAAGGAACAATAGAGACCTCTTTTTCAAGCAAGTAAATTCTGATTTTCCTCCCATTTAAAAACAATGTCTCTAAAGAGAAGTTGTTCAGAGTATACATGCAAACCAGGGACATTTATCTGAACTTCCCCAATAGGCTGATAACAGGACTGTTGTTAAAGCAGTCAAATGGATTTATAGAGTTTAAGAAATGCTTAAGCAAGAAGGATTAATTACTACTAAAGTGACTCCCAAACCATTACATTTTATCAAATGCACTTCTTTTGATCAGATAGTACTTGACAGCTGTCAAAATGTTAAGCTTTAAAAATATCACTAAGCTTAGAACTACCTCCAGAGGATTTTGATTTTCTTATTAAGATCTCTGTAAGGATGGTACTATCAACTTCATACTGATAATTTTCTCCTTTTCAACAAATTATTAGTGAATAAAGGTATAAGATATATTACAATAATGAAAGAAAATGTGAATTAGAGTTTCAGGGTTAACAAAATTATCTGGCAAACATTAAAATACAATTGATCAGATTATCACAGGTCTCACACAGTGCCCACAGCTTGCTCCTGCTGAGTAATGACGATGTCTGAAAGGTAACAGGGATACAACAGTTGGATAGTGTTACAGCATGATCATTGTGACAATGCTCCAGCGATTGCATTTTGCTCAGCTATTCAGTCGTTCAGGTAGGGTGCTTAAGTAGACTGCTGACATGTGAAAACACTGCTTCTTTGAATATCCTAAGTGAAGCACTTATCCTGCAAATGTCATTGTTATTTTGACCATGGTGTTCACGAAACAGTGAAGGGCTAATGGAAGCTCCGAGTGAGCTCTAAGCAATCCAAAACAAACAAAAAGAAAGTCTCTGAATTATTATTAGCTTTCTACTTCACTAGATTACAGAGCAGCAGCACAGCACGACATCCTGCACCTTACCCAAAACCTTATGCTAAAATAGCAAGTTATTCTGAAGTAACTTTTCTCCAGTTTTACTCAGTACATGCTATATATCTACTAAAACATGTTATGCATCATCTCCTCACAAGATTTTTAGCAAGTATGTCCCCATACAAGGGAAAAACCAATTTTCAACACCTTCTCAAGAGAGAAATGTAGGAGAAAACTTACTATTAAAAGCTGTATCTATACAAACTTTTTCATCTAACATATCGCAGTTTTGTTCTGTATATGAGTATTTTATCTTGATGCATATGCACACCGATAAACCACATAAGTTAAAATTGTCTTGATGGTGCATTCTTAACTGGTTTATTCACACTTACCTTACTCATATAATTGTCTTTTTGAGGGTTTTTTTTTTACCATTTACAGGGAAATTTCTCCTAGATTAAACCCTGACAGAAACACTTCATTTGTATTCCTTCATCTTCATTAAATCCCTTTAGTCCAAGATGCAGAACCAGTAGTAGACAGATTTAATATACCAAGGACCACTCTACAAAAAAAAAGGACCACTGGAAAAAAGTCAAATTTCTGTCAGTGGAAAGGTAGGAATCAAGGCCCATTGCTAAATTTGCTGGCTGTAGCATGAAGACTGTTTGAAAATTATGTTCTCTGATGATGAAAAAAACACCAGATTTTTGTTGTTGTTTACAATGTGAATGATGAGTGTTTGCTTAGGATCTAAAACTAGAATCAGTGGAACAAGCTGAAAAATATATTTTCTGGAAATCTATTCTAAAATGGTTTGGGGGAAAAAGATAAAAATTGTTCTTGTTGCCATTGTCTTTTACAAGAGCTGTGACAGAAATGCCTCGTAATTTCATGCTGTAGTATCATAAGTGGAAGCCAGTACCTTCACTAAGGTACCACACAGCCTTGCCCCCACACCCTAGCAGACCCTCTGGCACAGGCTGGTCAGAGTCCCAGCCCCAGAGGAGTAGGAGTCTCCAAGTGTTGCTATCCCCAAGGGATCCTTTCACAACAGCAGCCCTGTCCTGATGTTGACTGTTATGGAGACTGCAGGAAAACCCACAGGAACCACTGAAAACAACTAAGTAACAACCAGCCTTGCCCACATTTAATCCAGCAAGCTCTCACTGGTGGAAATTTCACTGATAAGAAAACCAACTGGTAACTTTAATTTGGTGAAGTGACCCAAATAAATATTAGAGATTTTTGGCTTGCTTTGCCCTAAAGATTTCCAATTAAACCCTAATTTTCAGGCAGCATTAATGCCTGGATACACACCTCAACCATGCTACAATTGCTAGCTGAGAGATGGGGGCACATTTTTCTTTAAGACTCCATTGGTATTTTGTCAGTCAAGAAATCCATTGCAGTCCTGAAGAAAACCCCAAACCAAAACACTTTAGCTAGAGATCTAAAAAGAATTAAAAGAATGAACCTACTAGTCATTAACTCTTGTAAAAGAGAAGAGTGTTTACATCAGTAAAGGAGGGGTGGCAGAGACTACAATTCAGATTAAGACATGACCAGATGCATGTGAAAGTAAGCAGCTGAAAAGCAAAAGAAGATATAGCAAAAAAAAAAAAAAAAAAAAAAAAAAGCAGAAATAGACCATTAAAAGTCAATTAGAATCCCAAGGAGGAAAGACAGGCAATGAAGGAACAGATTGATAATTATAAACTGCAAAACGGAACATTAGGTTAGCAAGATGACAATGCTGGATAGATGAAAAGAAAAACCGTTAAAAAACAGCAAGTCAACAACAAAAGACAGAAAAACAAGGTAGGTTAAAAAGAAAACATCTGCAATATGTGAAAAATCTTCTGTGATTGATTTAGCATTTACTTTCTTCATTTCTAGTTTTATGCTTCCTCTAACTCACAGTATCACATACATAGAATACTTTGTTCCAGCAAAGAAGAAAGATAATGATCACCCCTTGTACAAGAATCATTACAGATGAATTTTGCTTTTTATCCTGAGAAACCAGCAGTGTTCTCACACCTTACACCTCCCTTCCCTGACACAAATGTGCCTCTGTGGGCAGCTTCACCATTCAGCCAAGTGAGTCTGATGACCACAGCCAGCCACGGAGAGCTGTGCGCTCAGCACTGGCATATTCATCTGTTCAAGGCACGCAAACTAAGCAGTTCTTAAAAATCCCAAACAAAACCAAACACACCACTGCCATCCCTCACAAGTTTAACTCCCTCAGTCTGCAGACTATATCAGACAAGCTAAACAGTCATTTAGAATATGAGATCAAACAACAGGATTGGAACAGGACTAATACACTGCCTCAGTAGCAGGTAATTAAATTGGACTAGTTTAGCCGAGTCTTGAAAACACATTTGAAAATCCTGTGCATTTTTCCTGCCAGGTGAAGATCTGTCAATGGAAGAGTCATAAGTAGGAAAACAAATAGAAATTGAGAAGTTTAAGATCTTCGCAAAATGCATCTCTCTGGCCTTATTTATTATCCATTTCTGTGTAATAAAGTGCACTGGATTAAGTGCAGTACAATACGTACAATAAGTACTATATGTATTCCTGATGAGTTGGTCACAAATTAAATTAAATTGGACTGTCTACATCTAATCTCTGGCCTCATTTTTAGTACTAACAACCTTCCTCCATAAACCTGACCATCACCTGTTACATCCTGTAGCCCAAGGTCACGAACACTCACCTGGAGCTTGACAGCTGGCAACTCTGGAAACCGTGGACCCTTAAAGGATCTGAATTGGTACCTCTGTTCTTTAAGTCTTCAAAAGATTTGTATCCAGCCTCCACAGGAGTAGAATGAGCTAATTACACTTAAAATGGCCAGTAGACTTCCCTCTGGCTGCTGCATCCCCTGGCCAGGAGCTGTTGACAACAAAATCTCTTCCAAGCTTGGAAAACAAGTTTATCTTCAGGCTGCAGTAGTGTTATCACAGACAGAGCCATTGAGGGATCGGCTACTTGACAGGCTCATGCAACAAGCAGGAGTTTGCTTCTTTCTTAGCTTCCTTCACAGCTTTGTGTTGTAACTCTTCCCCGAGAACTCAGATAATGTCAGGTGTGCTGTCTGAAGTGGGCTACAGGTGACAAATAGGATGTGACAAAAATTTGTGTTCTCTCGCATAGTAGGCATCTAATGCCAAAACCTCCCGCACTTCCAATCTGCATCAGTCTGGGCAAGCAATGAAAATGGAAGAATCCAGGATCCTAAAGAGGCTTTTGACAGACAGTATGTTTTTGGCAAACGAGCATCTGAAGAACAGTACAAACATTTTGATACTACTCCAAAATAGCTCAAAGTCTGTCTTGAGAAGTATCAATAACAAAGAGCAAAAGCCTCCAGAACATAAAAGCTGTTGACAAAACTGTCAGTGCTGCGCAGCATTTGACAAGAAGTGTAAGAATCAGTCTGGAGCTTAGAGGGAAGAAAATGAAATCCACCACCCAACCCACAGTCACCCACACTCACCCCTTAACCTGGAATCAAGCTTGACCCTCACCACTGCCCTGCCCATGCACAGAGAGTGAAATCCAGCAGACACATTACACAGACAAAACTGTCCCCACAACTAGACTTGGATAAAAACCTTAATAAAAGATTGAGCATTCACTTTATACTAACATTGCCAGATGAAAAACAAAACCTGGTATCCTTTAAAGACAAAATAATTTTCCTTCTTGAATTTTAGACTGAAGTACATGTAGAGCACACTTCTTTGAATACCATTTCTGGTTTGAATACACATTCATTTCAGAAACATAAAGGAAAAGTTCATTTCATCTTTCTGGTCAATGACAAAAAAGAACTGACTAAAAGAAACCTTATTTGCATTACAACTGTTAACAAAAAAACTTTTTCTTCCATTGTTAATAAGCAAAAAGTCACAATTCTTTCTTTGTAGGTCACTCTTTTCTCTCCTTTTATTAAAAAAGTGAAAATAGATTGGAGTGGAAAATAAAAATAGAGAAATCAAAAATTAAATAGCAATTTTCTACAATTATCATAAAATTGTAAAGAATAGCTTGAAAAAAAAATCTTTGTTGTTAAAGACCACTAGGAAATGAAAAATTGCAACCAATTGTATAATGATATCCACTAATCTCCTAAGATTCATAAATTAATTCAATACATTCATCCTCTCAGTGTGAACCGATTGTGTTGCTGCTTCTTAATAACTACTAGAATAAACATAATAAATTTACTTAAAATTTCAGTCACAAATAACACTCCACTATATCTTCATTTCACATTTTTGGATTTCTAGAATATTCAAACTATGCTATGCTATTTCATAGCATTTCTATATAATGCTTTTATTTACATCAAAAGTCCTGCAGAACCAGAGATTTAATGGGGGAAAAAAAACTTTCACATTTTTCTTCCAGTTAAAATTCTTAGTCATTTACAAAGGTTTTTTTTGATTCCCCTATTTTTTTTCCCCAGCAAGGCTTACTAGAGATAAATCTCCCTTTGCTCTGATTGAAAATGAAATATATTGAAAACAATTTCTTTTATATAGGATGTGGTTTATTTTTAGGTAGTGATAGTTTAAGCCTAGTGTTTCATTCACATAGGGTTTTGTCCACTTGGATGTCTAAAAAAGGGGTTTATTTTGCCTTGTAATTAAAAAGAAGCAGCAGTCTTGCTTCTGCAGCCTAAATAACATCTAGCTGAGTCACAAAACAAGCTTCTGTTTGACTTCCTAGTTGTAGGGAGTTTGGGAAGTCTAACATTAGTCCGTTTTGGTGACAGAAAGGGGAAGAGAAGAAGCTGCTTTTGTTTGTTATCATTCGTATGACAGAACACACTCAAATAATTTCAAACTTTTCTGCACCACTGATATTTGCAATATTATGGTTTACAACTTTATCATCTTCATCATCATACTAAAAGACCCAAAGTAATTAGTTTTGTATAGAACACTAACAAAAATACAGCCTTTTCAAAAAAGAAAACGTCTGATTTATTAAAGTTCAGCAATGTTCAAGTAAAAACGGGATGTGAAGATTTTATCTGAACAATAACCTTGACTCTATTAAACAAATAAGAATAATGTTTATCAAGAAGTAAAATTTCAAGCAAGTCTGTTGTCAAAATTCTGAGCAACTGAGAAGAAAGCACCAGAGGAAAAACTTGCCACAAATCTTTAAAGATATTTTAACATTCCTTATTTACAGATGAGGAAATTATGCACAGATGTTATACCCAAGAAGGATATGTACTTAACTGAGAATAAACATCCAGAATTAGCAAGCTTACCTCTGAACAGATATATTGCAGAGAAGCACTCAACCCACACCTGTGTAATTGCATCAAGCAGATTTCTTAGGTAACAGGCTTGTTGCTATGATTCCTAGGGATCTTTCTCAATGTGCTCCTCACTCTTTAAAGCCAGTATTTGTCTTAGGATGCTTTCAGAGAGAACTTGCTTGCCCTGTTTGAATAGAGATATTTCTAGCTCATAGACACATTTAGAATTGACATTTTTTCCTACATAAATTCCTTCCATTTGTTTCTGCTTAACTGATGTTATGACTCTGGTGCATAAATTCTTCCTGGTTTTGCTATTGCAGCTGATGGAAAGGTGACAATGGAGGGCAATAGAGATGCTTTACAGCATTTAATGAAGGCAGATTAGAGTTTACTTGCAGTAGTGTTATTACAAAGCCTGAAAAGACAAAGCAAAACAGCTACAGCATGATTCAGCTGTTCAAGGATCTTGGTTTTACCAAAACTTGCAAGCCTAGTACAAGAAAATAGTGCTCAAGCACACCTGGTGTGCTGCAATCCCATCATTGTTCACAAATAGCAACAGAATCATGTGAGAAATCTGTGTGAGAAACTTGCCACAACCCATGTTAACAGAGACATGTAACACACTTCCAGGGGTAGTCTGTTCACTGTTAATAAGGCATGTAAGGAGATCTTTGGTTTATTCTACAGACATGCCAAAGTTACTGCTTATGTGACTGCCATTATATTGCCTTCTGCATCTCTCTGAGACCACTGGTTCCACTGGAATGCCTGCTGTTCTCCAAAGACACAAAGTAGTAACACTCAAACGTCATGAGAAAGGAAGGGATGCAAACGTCAACGTGAGCCACATAAGGTTGACAACAACATCTTGCAAAGGAAACCTAGTATTTACCTGCTCTGTTATTTTTGTTGTATTAGGTCTTAATTAGGCAGTGTGTCTGCTCAAATGTTTAATAGGACTTTGCCTTGACATATAAAGATCTAACCACAATTGATGTTCTCTTCATGTTTTCTGTACTAATAGTAGAGCATCTGCCATTCTGCAGAGCACTAGAAGCCTGTGAAAGGTACTATGCACACTAAATCCCTGTTTTTTGCTCTTCCAGGATTTCCGAGAAAAGATATTTCTCTCTCTTTACACAGTCCTTGTTGCATGTCAGGTCTTTCAGATTATCTAACTTTTTAAGCATTGAGCAAGGGTTTTTCAGTCTCGCTGCTCTCATCCTCCACAATATTAAACAAAATCTGCTGTCCTAGATACAATTTTTTCTACATTAGTAATGTACAGAGATCTGCAGGTTGCATGTTAACTATAATTTATCATATTTCTAACAATATAGTCAACTATTCCAGAAGTACCCTCTCAAGCATCCTGAGAAAATTTTTAGATTACATATGTGTGTGTAGAAGACTTAACAGGGATGATACTACAAGTTATTATTATTTGATTCCAGATTAGTTTTAATCTTTATGTGGAAGATTTTAAAATGTAGAAAACAAATTTATTAGTCTAGGCTTTAACATTGCCCTGAATTAACAAGAGACTTTACCAACTCAATTTTTTTAATTTTGTTCTGTCATTTCCTTTAGATACTGCATTACTGTGCCTTCTTTTCATAAATTGGATCTTTACCAATTTCCTTTTTATCTGCCATAAGAACATCTTCAACACTTCTAATTATGTCCTTTTCCTTCTAGATCTCATGATTTCCTGACATCCTAACAGCATTCTGCAAGTGGAAATCTCTGTTTCCTCTGTTAGACAGGTGTCAGGATCCATCCCCATACAGGCCACCAATTGTTGGCATTGGTGCTTAGCACCAATTGACAGTGGATGGGAACTGAGTGTCACTGTTAGTTTATTACCTTACTGGAGGACTTCGATACCTTCTCTCCGTGAGTTCTCACAGGCAGCTCCACATAGCACTTGCTCCTTTTCTCTTCCCTACACAAAGCTGGTTGACTTCTTCCTGTCCCTAACACGACTGCCCGACCCTTTCTGTCCCCAGCAGACAGCCAACACCTAACCCTAGCAGCAGCACAACCAACTCCAACTCTCCTCTCACCCACCTGACGCACTCTTTTATACCACCCATCTTTATTGGACACAGCTGTGCCCTATTAAGGGCAGGACTGTTCCTACTCTTTGGTAGTCAGTACAGCTGCAACTCCTAAGGGGCAAGATTGCCTTCAGCACTATCTCTTTTCTCTCACAATCCATCCTCCCACAGATAGGTATGGATAAATTCTGCTATTTATCTCCCAATGGTTTACACCATAAGTACATAACCATTGTTTTATCTGCTTAAAATCTAAACTCAATCTGAAAACTACATCAGAAGATGAGTATAAAGCCACTATATAATAACTTCCTCCCCCAGCAGCATATTCTTTTGCTACCTAGAAAATAATTAGCACAACACAATCACACATATTTTCTGTATAATAAACAAATGAGTTTCATAGGAGAAAATAAATTATATCATGAAACATTAGCCACTGCTTAATTACAGTTTTTACGTGATGAAGTACTTTAGGAGGACCTCTAATTCGCTACTCCTTGCCTGAAGCAGTGTAATCACACAAGTTATATAAAAACCTGGGGCCATTCAAATTACTCATCTATGTTGCTGGAGTTTTGGGGTGGTTTTTGTATATACTTTTCAAATTATAACATTGATAAATGATCATTTCAAAGAACTTTTTTTTCTCAAAATGACATACAAAAGAATAAAATCCAGTTAGAAAAATGAACTCATGGGTATTGTCTAGTTACTACATTAAAAATCCAGTGCACAGCAGGAATTTAATATTAAAGTATGAAATACATATAAAGCATTAATAAAAGATACCTTACTTCAGGTGAATCAACACACCCAGTATTCATCATGACCTTTTGCACGTGAATTTTTGAAAACATGTTTACAACCAACACGAGTTTAAATAGGCCATGAAATACATGTATCCTGAGTCCAAAACTAGTTTTTAAACAGGTGCTAATTAAGTGGTTATCACTGAATGTTGAGACTGTGCCAAAAAGCACTGCAAAAGTTGACAGCAAAGCTCACAGCAAAATATCCTGAGAATAAAACCTGATATTCCTCTTCACAGCTCCCTGCTAATAAAAGCATTAACTTAAGAGCACATATGAAGGGAAGTGAGGACCTCCTGCTGCCTCTCTGATATGGTGTTGGTGGCAAATGGGCAATTTCCATACATGTGGCAATTTACTGGTGTTACAACCCATGCCCAGATGCCTTGGGGCACTGAAGTGCCAGTCAGGAGAGCAGGACCGGCATTAACATATCATTATGAAAGAAACAGCAAAGGGAAAAAGCCCCGCTGAATGAATGCTTCAGTGAAAGTTCCTTCATAGATATTTTTAGAGGCAGGACCTGAAATTTCATGCTCTCAGAGGCACAATGCAATTCACTCTTTTATGAAATATTAAGCAAAGGTAGTAACTCTTCATTTCCTTGTGACCATTCCTCTGAGTTTGCAAATAGCCAGATTCATCCAGAATTAAGCAAGCTGTAGTAAAAGTAAATAATCTTGTTATAAAAGTAGATACATGTTGTAAAAGAAACCAAAAAAGTTTGCAAGACAGGGGATTAGACTCAGTCAATAACATATAGGAGTTCATGAATAATCCAAAATATCCTGTGCTTCCCCTAGTGAGGAAAATACCACAGGAAAGAGATCAGTTGTCCCGCTGTTTATTTATCACATTGTAATGTCTGGGAACTGTTTACCTTTCTTTTTAATGCACAGCTCCAGATGATATTAATAAGACCCCAAAATATTTATCCCACTTAAATACAGACTCTTGAATTCCAAGACACACTGTGAAGTGAAAGTTCCCTTTGTTAAGAAAGCTAGATCTTTTTGCATATTGCCAACTAGCAGTGCTTACCTGCTTACTGCAGGTAAGAGGAGGTACACTGTTAAAACTTTTAGAAGTTTATCTAGAATTTTAGTTTGTTCACTTCGTATAATTGGCAACTTGACTATAAATAAGTGGATGGTTTTTTCCTGTGAAAAACACCTAATCAAGTTCCAAACCTGCTCCCCACTCAAAAAGTAATTGGGTGGGGAAAAAACAAAACAAAACCAAAAAAAATGCAATACAGATTTCAAGTTCATAAAACATTCCTTCTGCTCAGGCAGAGTATTTTACTTCTTGACAGAATGTTTCTGTCCCCTAAATTTCATACGTGAATTTTACTCTGTATCAAAACCAATTAAAAAATGCACATATTTGCATATTCTTAGAGTTTTATGGTTTGCTGGACTGCAACGACCAATTACATTGCCTTTTAAATTGTTCATTCTAGGCCACGTATGTCTTAAATATACTTTTGCTCCATGGGACACGTGCCTGGAGCTGTACTGAGCAACAGCCAAAACACAGTCCTTGCCACTTCATGAACACATAGCACCTTTTACTGGTTAACAACACTCCATCATGTTTTCCTAGAACAGGTACATCCATATACCAAATGACTGATGGATGATTCAAAAAATAAATGTCTTTCCTTTGCACTTTCTAAAGCAAATGTCAGGTGGCTTTCACTGCTGTATGATTCCTGCTGGTTCACCACACAAATCCAACTTCACATCTCTTCCAGTATTCCTATTGCTTCCTAAATACCAAGCCTGTTGGATGAAGCTGTGCTAAACAGAGCTGTAACAAGCATGGGCACAGGTACACCCCAAGAAACACTATTACCACCTGGTCACTCGAGTCTTGGATCATTTTCAAGGGAGACCTGTTTTATGTTCAACACAGAGAATATCCAGCCCTGTAATGTTCCCAAAATTTCCGCATATATTTTTCAGGTGCAAAAGCAGTATCTAGAATGTCTAGGCTCCCTCACACCCCTGCTACTTCCTACAGTGCAATTTTTGAGGAATGAATTCTTATCTATTAAGTATTAAGACACAGAAAAAGCAAAAATTTGTGCTCTGAGGAATTTGGCAAACGAGCAGTAAATATTTACCAGCTGCTAAGATCAGCTGGCTGTTTTGAATTTAATCTAAGTATAATTAAACAAACAAACAATCAAGATACTGAGATTGGATTTAACAGTGTGGAATAAGACCATTCAAACCCTCTTCCATTTTAAAATTATACCAGCATTAATGATAATCAATGCGAATTCTTCCTTTCACTGCTAGAAAATTATTAATTTTTGGTTAACTAACAACAGCACAATAGTTTCATAAATCATTGCCAGATATCTGTAAGGATGCCATCTGAGGAGAATTTCATGTTTAAAAGTTTGCTGTCATAACATTAAAATGGTTTGTCAAAACACCCTTGTCTCCAAAGGAATCATGGCTTTGTTTAAATGAACATCAATTCTTCATTTAGAAAGTATTTTCTAAATTAGAACTGTCAATTTTTGGCTTGCTTTCTTAAACTAGAATTTTGCCTAATGCATTTTCCTTATTTATTTAGGAAAAGCTCAGTTTTAGTTTTTAAAAAACTCAGGTTTTCTTTCTTAAAAAAAAAAAAAATTAAGCATTTGAAATTTCAGTCTCAAATCTCAATTTTAAGGCTTTCATACTGCAAGTCATATAATACTGGAAAGAGAAGGGTTGAGCTTTCAACAAGACCCAATTTTTTTTCAAATTTATGCAGGATTTAAATAGATAATAATAGAAACAAAACACCATAAGGTGTCCTAATCCTTTTAACCATTAAATTCCAGTAGTATTCCAGGCTTCCTCTAGACATGAAGTGTTAGTAACACCAAACAATACCAAACCAACCAATCAATCAAAAACCAAACAAAAAAACCCAAAAAATATTCTCAATCATCCTAGGTTAGTGTTATAAGAGATATAACGATTATCTTTATGGAAAGCTGAGCCTTTTGAAACAATAAGGACTAAAATAACTTTTTTATGGTTCTGGAAGGCTTAAATTTTCTAGCATATTTCTGAAGAAAAATCTGTACATATGTTATGACTAGGATTTCAACTACAAAATACTGCAGTACAGAATAAGAAGTGGCATTTAAATTCCATAGCAGCTAAATTCCCAGCACATTAGCCTATCCCTTCTACAGTCTCACAGTGCCTGACTACTGAGGATTGTCCTACACAACGTTCAGGAAAACTTTTTTATAACCAGGGAAATTCTGACCAGCATGATCTTCTAGAATCTATCATGCATTTTGTTTCTAATTTTTTTTCTTAAGACTTTTTTTGGTGACTCCTTGCAATTATTTGTTTATAGATTTCCTGATTAAAAATATAAAGATAAAAAAAAACCCAAGTATATTTAAAATCTTCCTCCCAAAAACATATGCATATCCATTCTCTTTCCAATTCCTGTTATGTTTAAGTCAACAAATTCCTTATGTAATATTTGATGATGGCTGGAAAAGGAGACAGAAAAGAAGACCAAAAAAAGGAACATGCTCAACTTTCAGTGCTGAGAACCTGGCTCCATGGCTTTTAGTGTTTAAATTTTGTCTCTTACCAGGTAGTCATTTTGCTAAGTCTTCATGAAAAAGATAATTCAAAGACAAATGTAGGCTAAACACCAAGTTAGACAGTGACATAAAGACCCATTCTATCCAATTATGAAGGTAAATCTAACAGGTCGTCAACCATTCTACTCAAAGAAAGCATACAGGTTAAAAGGCTGATATGTGGAATTTAGGAGAGACAGCAAGCAGAAATAAAATGGCATGAGGAACAGACTGCACACAGAAAAAAACCCACAGTACAGCTCAAACAGAATCTGTTTTAACAGAAAATTAATCAAATATTTCTTTTCAGTTTCTAAAGAACACAACTGAAAAACCACAAACATGCCTCTGACTATGTGGTAACATAGTGTCCTAAGAATTAAGCTGTTAATTCAACACTCAAGATTAGTGTCATACTATAAATTTGACACTTGATATTTTTCTTGATCACATGGGTTTCTGTCCTCAGCTAAGAAGAAAGGAGACACACAAATAACTCATCATTGCACAGAAAACCTTACATTAATGGTCTCTAACACAGGGTGGGAGGTGAAAAATACTTAGACATGTTTGAACCCAATGCTAAGAAAGAAGAAATTATTTAAAAAAATGGGCTGAGAAAGAGGAAACATTGGTGTCTACTGCACTTCTTGCCTGGCATTTACAGCTGTGGTTAGGGGCTTATTAAGGGAATATTGCCATGTAGTGGATACAGAAAACTACATGGATGCACCACTTACAGGCATCTGGTTGCTGGAAGCGAGCTAATTAGCTCCTGGATGCCAATGATTCAGGTTCCAATACAGCTTTTAATTTCACCATTATCTCCATCCTTGGAGACACCCAAAAACCATCTGGATAAAGTCTTGGGCACCTTGTTCTACGTGGTTCTGCTTGAGCAGTGATGTTGGACCTGATGACTTCCAGAAATCCCTTCCAGCCTCAGGTCTTCCATGATCCTCTGATGAAGTCCCACCAAGAAGAAATTAAACTTGTGCCACTGTGAGGGCTCTGAACACATCTTTCTTGAGGCCTTTAAGTCGAGTCAAGCTTAGCAGCTGAATCCAAACTCATCAATGCTGCTGAGAAGCATCATCATGAAGAAAACTAGAAGGGAGGTTCTTGTTCCAGCTGCTTTTTGGCTGGGGCTGTACCACTGGCTCCCCTCACTGCTGCACTGCAGCTGTATCTGTGCCCACTCTCCCAGAACCCTGGCCTTCACTCTGGCCCAGCCCTTCTGGCTCAGCTTCAGACATGCCCCAACTCACCATGGACTTGCTGGGAAATCACTGTCTCCAGTCCTGACTCACCACACAGCACCCTAGCTACTTGTTGTGATGGTCACCAACCTTGTTACAATGTGGGGCTCCCAGCCAGCCTTCACTGGTGGGGCAGTCAGATCTTCCTGCCCCACAGCAACATCAGCATTAAGACAAATTCATTTAATCAACATCAAAAAGTTAATAAAAATCAGTGGTATATCAGTACTAATTGTCAAAAGTACAGGGATTGAGAGGACAAGCAAGCCAGTATTACTATTATTTATGCTACAACAATTTGAGATAGTCCAACCATATCTGCCAATACACTAGAAATTCTCAGTGCATTGTAATATGCAATAAGGATAACACAACTTACATTATAATAAACTATAAATACACAGAGGACAAAATAATGTTAGATTTATCTGGTAATGCTACAAGTAATGCAATGTAATAGTATATACTGTATTTAAAGAAATACTTTATTTGGAGTCTGAGGGAGTCTTAAATACTCCAAAGACTATAAACAAATCACAGTAAAAGTACAAAACTGGCATTTCTTGGCATGGGTAGGTGCAGCCAGCCAATGTCACAGTAAATTGTTACAGGGGAGGAGAAAAAATATCTGGCTAAAACATCAGGACAACCTCCTATTTTAACAAAAGGCTCCCTTTGATCCTTAGTGTATTTGGAAAAAGAAGAAAAAGAAAAAGGCAGGAAGTATTTTTTTCATTAGAGAAATATAAAAGAGGAAATTCTGAAGTTCTTCCAGAGTAAACTTCAGTTCTTTGTGAATTTAGTTCCTTGTGAAAATATATCAAGTTCACTCAGATGGAACTGATGGAGGAAAAAAGCAAAAGGAGATATTCCTACAAGCTTCAAAAAGAAAATATTTCTTTTTACCTAGATTGCCCTGAGATTTGCTGAAAATACAGCAACCATGAGGAAAATGATGGCACTATTGAACTTCAGACCAGCCTTTATTTTAATGCACTGCAAATTAAACAGAAAAGCCAATTAGGAAAAACTATGAGCTTTTGCTTTTATTAAAAACAGCTTTTATTCCATTTTCTAAGAGACTGAAAAATTTGGCAATTGTCAAATTTCTAAGATAAAACTCTTGTGAGTTTTCTGTCATCATAACCTGCTGTAGGCATGCACTCTTTACGCCTTCCAGAATTAATATGTCGGAAAGTCTTAGTGTGGTTCTGTCCCAGACATCACTAAAATTTTCATTTTAATTTGATTTTATGTTTTATTTTAAATGTAAATTTTTAAAATCCAGTACTTAGAATATATGGTCAAGCTTCTGAGCAACAAGAGAGACAAGTTTCAGAGCTAATTGTAAATGCCTGTGCTCATGCAAAGCCAAGCTAGAGAGGGAAGGGGAGGGCTCTGTTCAGAAGGGGATCTGACATTTCCGTTGGCCGCAATATGACACATGAAAGAAAAGTGATTCTCTCTTGGCCCATACCTGTAACCATGAATTTACTCGATGACCCAGGCACTGGGCTGACCCCATGCCACCTGCAGCCAGCCCACAAGTAGCTGTCTTCATAGTTTTCTCACATCAAAAGCATAGTTCAGTAAAGGGGGAACCATTATTTCTGTGGCTTTACATGCAATTTCTAGGTTTTGGCAGAATTTCTCTGAACTCATCAAAGCTCCAAATGAGGACTTTTTGAGTCAAGAAAAACAGTGAGAATGAGACAATGCTTATTCTACTGCAGCTGTTCCAGGTATTTTTCAACAGACCTCTAGTAAAAGATTTCCCTGACACACTTTCAGTGGTGCATCACCTTCTGACATTTGACTAGATGCACTATAAAACCCTCTACTGGTGAAGGAAAGAGAAATGCATGAGAAAAATTAAGATGCCAACAATCAGAAAACAGAAGCATTTTAAAAACCCCATACTTTTAAATGTCTTCCAACTTCAAAGATATCTTTGTAATTCACTTTTGAAAGCCTGAAATGTCCTACAGTTGGTATGCAGAAGGCATATGCATTGCATATGAAAGAGATTCAACACCTTTATTTTTATAAAATAAACAGACTCGTTCCTTCCTTTGTGGGGGAGCCTTTTTTGTACCAAATTCAAATAGGACTGCACTGGGGAAAACAGGACAAGCAGAACTTCACATAGTCCCACTCAGAAGCTAAATACAACCTGCCTAAAATTACAAAAAAGCTACTACAAGTCTTGAAGTTCTTGTGCATGGACCACCTCAACTTGAATCTTAATTAGGAATACAATTATTAAGAACAAAAAAACAAGTAAACAGCATCACTAGCAGACAGCTAAAATCCCCTCTCAGTCTGAATACTAGTGGGGTTTATGCTGGAACTAAGAAAGTGTGGAAATGGCATCTGCTGCCAGACATGCTGTTTCTCTCTCCTCACTTGTAGACAGCCTTGTAGAAAAAGAAATAGCAAATACACCAGCCAGAGAGCAAATGGGATTGTGGTCATTTTGGAGTCAAAACAGTTTGGCTGGTTTCTGGTTTTGTTAGGTGGGGTTTGGGGTCTTTGGAGGTGTTTTTTAATCCCTAAGCATTGATGTAAATGCATTGCTCATACCTACCAATTTAATCTTACGGAATGAAACAGGTATAATTTAATTTCCCACTCATGATCCAAATTCTGAGCTATAAATACTCCAGAGACAAGGTGGAAAAATCCCCATGTCCAGCATAGTCTAGAACTATGGTTGGCAATGTGTCACTGTGTGGAAATCAAAGCATTTTGCTAATCTCAGCTTTTCTAAACATTGCCAACTGCCAGATGCTCTTCTGACCTGTAAAGTGTATCTTTAATATTACTGAAAAATAGAGCTTTCCATTTTCCAGTTGAATGAACTGAAAGACTTGCAAAGTTTTTAGGTAGAATAGTGGCAAATTTTACAAAGCTAAACTATTGCACCTCTAATCAGCCATTTGAATTTGCTAACATGCAAGTAAAATCCATTCCACCACTTTTCTAACAGGATCCCTTCCCAACAACAACTCAAAGAAATGTAACTCCCCAAATTCATGACTATCAAGAACTGTAAAATGACAGATAGCCTTACATATTCCTTAGAATGTACATTATATTCATTTCACTCATTTTTAGGTTGCATCACACCCACACCGCTGAAGACTAAATATGGCCTTTAGCTTTTAAAATAGTTATGGCTGGAAGCTGCATTAAAGCTAAAAACTTGAATGGGAAGGTTCTGCAAAGACACCTGCCTGAAAAAGTTATCACAGAAGTACAGAGTAAGCGGTGCTGATAAAAAATTTCAAATATACATAAGTATTATCCTTAAACACAAATCTCGCATAGAGGATTACAAATGATGCCAACAGACCGGCTAAAGCTTTATTCCAAACTAATCCTAAGTATTTTCTTCTTACGTGGATACAGCCCTGTAATGGTTTATATCCTTTAAAGAAAAGTTTAGAGCATTTATCCCAAGTAGGAGTATCAAGATAGAAAAACAGTGAGGACTTGGCTCAAACATGAAAATGGAATAAGTGGCAAACAAATCTCTCATATATAGAGTACAATACAGGCATGAGATACACTAATACTGTGCATAGGTACTCTACAGCACTGAAAGTGGGGCTATCCACAATGTTCCTCTGCCATCTATGAATTCTAGTTTATGAAAATTAGTCCTGCTGTTAATCTTCTCCACCACAGTTTCTTCTCTTCATCTCATCCATGGGAAACAAAACACACCAAAAAAAATCCCAACCCCCCCAAAAAAAACAAACAAACAAACAAACAAAAAAATTCAACAAAAAGAGTAATGTAGCCAAGAGAAATGGGCTGTTCTGCAAGAAATAATTCTATTACAAACCTCTCTCTGGAGATAGAGGTATTGATAGGTCACTGTGAAGAGACTTCCAAAATGTTACCTGTTTAAGAGATCTTTTTCCTGCACCTTCCTTGGTTACTCTGCTAAAGAAAAATCACCTCCTCTAGACTTACTGTTCCAATTCATCCCAGATTTCCCAAGGTGAGGCTGCTAGGTGCTAGGGAAAAAAAAAACCTGTGCTGAATTAAAAGTTTTGGCAGATAAGATTTCTCAGTTTGTTTGGCAAAATGATACTAAAGTGTACAGAGTTTAATAAAAAGGAATGGCTCTTCTGAAATCTCAGTAGAATCTGTGACTTATAAGTTAGATGTAGAACATGCCATACCTCCAAATAATACTTAATATGCCTGCATTAAATTTACTATTAAATGGTTAATGAAGAAGACTGGCTTCATTTTCAGCTTGGTAAATGTATGATATTTTCAAGTTGTCACAAAATAGTAGAAAGCATTTGTTCAGTTCTAAGCAGTGCTAATAAACAATATTTCCTGCCATTTTCTAGCAAGACATGCTACCAGCTGTCATCTGGATAATGTAAATACATGCATGCAACTAAGATACACAGGGACATAGAAGGGAGTCTGAATTTGTAAATTAACATTGTTGGGGGTTTTAAAATATTTCTTGTTTTAAAAAATAACTGTTCATTGCATTGTTAAATATGTCCTCTGGGATGACCTTTAATTTTTGAACATTGACAAAAATCTAAGAAATTGATTAAAAATATTCAGCTGAAAAATTGCTTTTCACTGCCACCTTCTCAGCTCATAAAACTTCCTGTCTGCAGCATTTCTCCCCTCCCATAATTTTACAGAATCCACTTAGTTATACATTACTTTATGCAATAATTAGCCTTTAAAAGCTTAAACCAGATGCGTTTTCTATACTTCATTATTTCACACATACACAGAGATCAGCAGTGACCTTCAGGGTTGAATACATGAGGAATGCACAGCCTCTAAATTACCTTACAGATATACTAGCATTGGTATCTCAGGCACACATAATACACATATGCAGATTCTTACCAGAAGGGAAAATCTAACTTTAGGATAGAGTAGTGAAAAATTTTAAAGTATCTTGTTTTCTGATCTTCTAGAATGCAAGTAGTCAGTAGGACATATTAAAGAATGCCTTTTAGATAAATAGAGCAAAAAATCACAAAAATATTTTATATAAAAGCTGATTCACTATTTTATTAATACTTAGGACTAAAAGAGATAATTCTTATATGATCACTTAATACTCCTACAGATTTATATAAGCTTTCCTAGTCTTTGGTTATAACAATTCACCTACCTGCAAGATATTAAAAATTATTCCCAAAACATCTGATATCCTACAGCATCATGCAGTGCTTAAAGGCGTTTTCCTCCAGAAGTATTTCCTATGCATGTTGCAGTTATTTGCTACGATGCACAAACTTTTCCTAAGTTTCCCTCAAATTCTGACTTTTCTTTCTTCACCTAAAGACCCTTAGGCATAAAATAAAATTGCATTGAATCTACATTTTAAAAACTGAATTTATAGAATTAAAGGGTCACATTTTTCTTAACTTCAGTATTTTTCTATCATTATGTGGAAAAGTATTCACAATATTTGTCACCACTTTTATCAAAAAGCATGTAAAAACATTAAAATAAAGAAGTTAGGAATTAAACTGAATATCACCCACACTGCTGAGGTGTTGTTTGCAAATAATTACTGATATTTTAAAGAGGAGTGTTTTAAATTCTATTAAAAATATAAATTCATGCATGTTACTATATTAGAATATAGAAATAAATAGAGATAACATAAGAAAGGTCTCTTGCCTAGGAACTGACCTTTTCAGGCTTATTCCAGTACTTTACTTGGTCCTAGTTAGTGTTCAGTACTCCTTTTCCACAAGGATATTAATAGTAATAAAAGAAGGCTAACAGCTTTAATAGCTGATTTAGAGGTTCAGATTCTTTACTGCAGCAATGAGATGGTTTTTAAAAAGGCAAAATGCCAGTCATGAGATTCTACTGGGCTATTGGTAAACTACTGACAGCAGCACTACAGCAAATCAATCAACAATGCAAAAAGCTGACAAAGAAAGAAGAAAATAAAGGCTTGAACAACTTTGCAGTTTACAGGCTTTTGTTGACAAATTGTGCTGCCTAATGACATTTTATCTTGCATTACAGGAAAATTCCAGATTTTGGTGTGAGACCAGGTCAACACCATCTAAATAAATTTCAAATTTAGGACTACATACAAAAAATAATTTGTAAGGAGACGAGCTGGGTAAGGACACGAGCTGGGTAATGGCACGAGCCGGGTAAGGACATGAGCTGGGTAAGGACACGAGCTGGATAAAGGCATATTATTTTCAGATACACAAGAAAGCTAAAAGAGAAACATGTTTCAAATCAGAAATAACTACTTAAAGACGCTTTTAAAACAATATAGTTTTGACAATATGTTTCCCTCTTTTTTCAGGTTTCTATTATTTTCATTAAACTTGAAATCTAGTTGGAAGTTAGACGTACCTTAGCTAGGGCTAATTGACTTTGCCTCACATGCATAAAAACTCACTAAATTAAATTACAAGCAATTGGTGGTATTTTTCATATGAAACAGCCCTCAGTAAGCCTCATTTATAAACAAACAAGACACAGCATTATTAATTTATTAATGGACTCAGTGTAGTATGTAATGGCATCATTAATACCAAAGTCACTTCTGTTCATGTAACTAATCAGAATTCCAGGAGGAGGAAAACCAATATGACAAATGTTTGGGAGAAAATATGGATACCGTACATATGCAAAACAATTTTTTCAAAGTGCCTGTTGAGGTCAGGGGCTGACAAAGTCCCGATGAGGAATGGCTGTGTGCAGCTGCTGAGGGAATGGCAGAACCGGCCTGCCCTCGGAACCACCCCCAGATCACCAGCATAAACCAACTGCCTAAAACACTATCAATAATTAGCTTTAGAAAATGTCAGTACTAAGTCAGGTTGCTTATTTTTGTCAGGACCTTTGGGACTGTGAAACAGGTGTGCGGGTCACCCTTGGCTCCCCATCCTTTGGGATCCACCAACTCTTGCTGCTCCCTGACAATTTTAACTGAAACAGACAAAAACATCAAAGTGGAAGACAGATGGTGGAGTACTGAAACAAAGAGTTTTATGTTCAGTGAATAAACAGAATTTCCAGCTACATCTGCCTATGCACACATTTAAATAGTTTAGATTAGGATGTATTTTTTAAACTGTACTGCTAGATTTTGTTGCTTTCTTGTAATAGTCATTTTACTAATTCTACAGAAACTTTGCAGACCTCAAGTCCATTGTCAATGTCTTTAGCACCTTCATTGTAATTCATGCACTTTTAAAATATCTATTCATGCTGACTACGTTAAAGTTATAACCAATTCCATTACATGTTGCCTATTTTTTTGCCTCAAACTGCATGCTTGGGGAAGATAACAGCTTCCTGTTCTGCTGCCCCTGCCAAATCTATGATTTCCTCAGCTCAGACTTCAGCAGGAGACACCACAGCAATGCACCGTCTGCATCTCCTGCAGGTGTGCCTCACTCTCCATGCAGCTTCTCAGTGACTCTCAAAATTATTGGAATACCTCCTGAGCAGCCATTATTTTGGGACCAGCCATCCTGCAGGAGACTCAGGTGACTCTTTGAGGGCCTGGCTGATGGTAATGTATGCACCCAGAAAATACACTCTGGTTGGTAATGAGCCCTGCATGGCAGGTGTGGAGAACAGCTTTCTCCGCACCTCTTTGATGTACTACTTTTCATTCACCACTGGCTTTAGGAGAGCACTCGACAGCCAGAGTTACATTTCTCTTGGGCAGACATAAAACAGAAACACAGAATTTGTTTTAAGATCTTGTGGACTTTTTCTGTAGCAAAAAGGAACAAGTGAAAGAAACAAAGGTGTGCAAATTAAAACAGTAATTTATATAATGAAGGTCTTGTTTACCCAATAGCTTTCCAAGTCATATCTGTCTCCTGGTTTGACAGAGCCCATGCTACAGAGGACCCAAGAGAGGATGCAGGGCAGGGAGAGAGCAGACAGTGCAGAAGTTAGAGGCTAGATTTAGATGAGGAAAGAAAAGGCAAGAGCAACGAGGAGCAGAAGCCAAGCACTGAAGAGCTAATAGCACAGGTAAACAGAAGACACTCTCCATACTGCAACAGCTTGATAAGTTAGGCATTTTCAGCTATTAAAAGTCAATTACAGCTCAGCTACATCCTCTGTTTCTAGTGCATTTTGAAAGGAAAATTCTCCCTCTCCCTCTTTCCCAGGAACATTCCCAGTATTACACGCATTTTCAGACTCCAGTTACTATTAATGTCTCTGTTGCAGAAGGTACAGCTCCACCAGCCCCTGACAAAGGTCTGCTCACCCACCCCATGTCACCCTCACACCTCTCCTTCAGCTGCCTCAGTACTCCTGCCTTATTCAAACACCTACTGCTGCTACATGTGCCCCTGCTGAGGCAGAAGAGATAAAGGCTTGTAAGCCCACTGTTCAGTTTTTACAAAAAACACCTGTGAATGCAGACTTCAAACTCTTCTAAATAAAATTTCTCATTTTATAGGAAATATTTCAAACTTGCAGAAATTCTGTACAAAGGTAAGGACAAGGCAGAAAAAGAAAAATGGTGACATGCACCAAGACAGCAAATATCTGATGCCTTATTTCAGATTCCTAATTTTTCCAAGAACTGTGAAGAGTACCATGTGTATTTATCTTCATTACTGAGGGCACACATTAGATCTTTCCCAACACAGGTTTCTTCCCTCCATTAAACCAATCCTGCAAACTTCAAATGAACCCACAGATATGTTCAGCCACTGCTTTCCCAGAGGGGAGAAAATAAAAAAGGTAAAATAAGGAAAATTCATCAAGGCAACTGGGAATATATATACATATTTCACTCTTAAAGGAGGGCAGGGGCAGGGAAAAGAGAAATACCCATTTATTTTTCAAAAGTCAGTCTAAATTAACTTAGTCCATAAAGCTCAAACCTGCTTTCATATGCTGGATTACTGTGAGGGTTTGTCTCTCTCATTAGCATTGGGACACTAAAGGAATTTATTAACATTTATTCCTATATAAATTATAACAGCAGTTAATTCCTCATTCCCATCTGTAATTGATCTGAAAGAAGATGCAACAGAACCAGTCCAGAAAAGCAGGATAAAGTAGAGTCCCTAAAAAGAACAGCAAAGTCACTGATCTAAGCTAAATATGAACCAACCAAGGAATCAACCAATTATCTGCACATAGCCAGATATCATGTTTTGGAAGAAGACAAGTAAGGAAATGCCTACAACAAGAGCATGAGTGGTACTTGATTGGCTTTCTATAGCAAGAAAGAAACCAAATTCACTTCTAATTCAGTACAAACTAAAAAGTGTTTGGGGTACAATATTCTATACATTTTCGTAAATTATGCAATTTAAAAGTTTACCTACTTATGATAAATACTAAGTCTGAAAATTCTATGCATTCAATAAAGCAAAAAAAAAAAATTAATAACAATCAAAAATATTTTGCTTCTTATTTATTGTTGTGAGAATATGCAGTCCATCTCAGTACCCTAGAGCTACTGACAGGAAAGAGATTGAAATGCATTCAGGATATATGATACTCTCTGTGACAGGGAAATATTTCCTCGTTAATTCCATAAGAATTGTCTCTACTCTTGGTGGCCTAGGTGGTTAATGGAATCACAGAATAATTTAGACTAGAAGGTCATTTGGCCCCAAATCCTCCTTCAAATTTCTTGTTGAATCTAACTTCACAGCTAGATCATATCATTAGGGTGAGCAATATTCAGTTAAGATTTGAGCATTTCCAATGATGGTTATACGCTTACTGGGCACTTTTTTTAGTGCTTAATCATTATCACATGCGAGCAATTATTTCCTTCTAATAATTAATCAGATTTGTCTTGTGTCCATTACTGCACAATCCTAACAGAGGTCATGTCTATAAACTCCCATCAGACAACAGAAGATAAGATTACCCCCAAACCTTCTCTTGGGCAGACTGAACAAATCCTCACATATCATTTCTCTAGCACTCACCTTGGTGACACCATACTGGACTCACTATGAAAATCCTTCTTGTGCTTGAAGCCCAAGGTTGCACATACTTATGCAGCTACAGACTCACAAGTGACAACAAAATGTGGAAAAAAAAAATATAACTTCAACCTGCTCTCTACATTCTCCCTATTACAACCCACAAATGCACTTGTGTTCAGCTCGTCCAACACAATGCCCAGGCCTTTTTTTACAGAACTATCTTCCAAACTGCCCCTACACACTCTGTGCCCTTGCATGGGATAAGCCACTGGAACAGAAAAGCCATCACAACCTTCCCAATGGCTCTCACCATGCCAAAGACCTGAAAGAGAAAGCTGTCTGCTTCGGGATTAACTGAGATGGAGTTTAAGAGCTTTGCTATAGAAAGGTGGATGGATGCTCTACCCCAGCATCTGTCTTTTCTTTCACATGTCTATTCCTGTCCCTAACTAAGTAAGATAAATCCACAATATGACCTGAAGTGTATCTAATCTATAATCCTGCAGAAAGTTGTTCCATTTGAACACAAAATACCAACAGAAGAGGATTTGTCATCTTTTGTCACTGTCAGATACTCATTCAACACTTCAAATTTTAAAACTGAAGACTGAATGCAAAATTTTAGCTAACATGTGGAGTAAGGGAGTATGAGGCCAAAGCAAAGTATTTATAATATGTGTATGCAACAGAACAGGGTGTCAGGATGGGAATTCAAAGATACAAAATCCAGCCATAAAATTTCCCCCTGTAAAAATGCAATACATGTGGTAACCAGGCTAAGGATGGGAACTCCACATGCCTTATCCACACCTCCCTTCAAAGTGCAATACAAAGCAGAAGGTATACATATTCGGTATGTATATTCAGAAAATCACATTTATCTCCCTCATATGCTGTTACTTCAGTTCTGATTCAGTGGGATATTTTACTTAGTGGCTATTACAATTTTAGAGTGCTCCCAATTTCTTGAGGCTTCACTATGATCATAATAGGTTCTGTTTTAAATATTTTCAGATGATACACCATTACCAAGAGAATACACCCCTTACTATAAACACTAATGGATCCTACTCTTTATGTAGAATTTTATTTTTGCACCCATTCTAGTATCAATTGCATCATTTTGGCACAGCTTATTATCCAAATAATAACAAATAATAAACTTATTATCCTCATAATAATCTCTTTCCCCATGACAAAAATTAATGAGGTCCCACCTTTTATGATAATGGATTAAGTAGTGAAGCTGGACTTTCCTTAAGGATGGCTAAAGTATAGGCTTTCTAGAAAGGAGTGTAGACCCTGTCAATATCAATATATTCTTTAGCTGAGCAAATACAGCAGATTTTTAAAATTCTGTTGCCAGCTAACACACTGAGAACAGTCCAGCAAACCCTTCACAGAGGAAAAATATGATCTGTACAAAATGTTAACATGAAAGCTTAACCATGCAGGTAGCATAACATATAAATGGAGAGATGAGTAGCTAGCCATGATTTCTGAGTTTCCAAAACTTATGGTTAAATCCCTAAATGTATTTTGCTGCTATGTTATATTTCTCAATGAATGGCAAGCTTTAACTACACCATATGAAATAAGCAGTTCAAAATCCCTCAACAGCGCAGCTTTTCAATATGCATAGAAATTTCTCTCAAGTCTGTCCAAAAAGACAGTGTAGAAACATAGGAATCAGAGAGAAAATGAAACAAAAATTTTGTTTGCAATTAAATGAAAATGGCACACAGAATAGCTGAGGCTGGAAGGGGTGCTGATAGGTTCATTTGGTCCAACCCCTTGCTCAAAGAAGGGTCAATTACAGCATGTTAACTATTGCCATGTGCAGTTGAGTTTTAAATGCCTCCAAAGGCAGAGATGCCATAAGGTCTCTGGGCAGACCAGTCTAGTCTTTGACCACTCCCACAGTAGCAAAAATTTACATTTAAATTGAATATCCTGTATTTGAATTTGTGCTCTTTGCCTCTTATCCTGTCTCTAGGCACCACTGAGAAGAGCCCGTCTTAGTCTTTTTTACCCTTACCCCAACACACGTGTGGGGCTGGGGGGAACCAGAATATCTGGAGATTAATGCTGGGTATTAAGTTTTGCATTTTTACAACTGGCTCTGAGAGAAAATGAGGGGAGAAGAAGTGTGGAGTTTGTTTTCAGAAACTGCACTCACTCCTCCACATTCCTGCTCCTGGACTGTGTTGTCTTGCAGCATGGACAGACAGCAGAACAGAGCTCCCCTTTGCTTTCAGTTAATTTTTAGTTAGCTGAGGCAAAGAAGTTCCCCAGACTGTGTTTTTAATTTTTCTTGGAACTGATCAGCCCTGCTCTGGACAGAAAAGCCAGAAAAACACAGGGATCTCACACCTTAGCCCCACTGGGGCCTTGGATGCAACATTTACCTGCACAGGAGGGACTGATGAGAGACTGAATGAGCCGAGCTACAAAAAAAGGACAAAAAGGACTCTCTGAATTTGCCATCTCTTCAGAACAGCAAGAGGATCCACTGTTTAATATTATTAATTTTTTTTTTCATGTTTGTGAGTACTTTGCTTGTTAAATAAACTTTTTTTTTCCACTTTTTTCCAAGGAAATCTTTCCTGAGCTGGTGGGGTGGGGGGCGGGGGGGGGCATCACTTGAATTTGCTTTATAGAGGGATCCCATTCAGAGGTTTCCTTCCAATTTTGCCCTAAACCAGGACAATCTATAAATATAATCTATATTACATACACTATAGAATATAACCAGAAAGCTTGTAGGCTTCCTAGATATGGTAAAAGATGCCTTGTGTATGACAAAAATAGGCAGTGCTCAGTTACTGAATTTCACCCCTTTCAGTGACAAGAAAGAATATTTCAATAATTAAAAACCTAGTTTAAGTAAAATTAATTTTCATATTTTATTGAAAGTCTTTTGATTCTACTCAAAAAGTCATGTCAGCTTCCTTTTTACTCTTTCTCTTTGTGTCTATCCAGTCACTTTCATGTTTACATTTTCCAGTAAAAAAACGATCTTGACAGTACATAATTACTGAATATTACTGGTTTTCACCTATATAAGTACTCCAAATACAACACTGAAGGTTTGCAGGGACTTGTTTGTCTGGTTGGGGAATAAAGGAAGGGGCTGTTTTGGTTTTTCAATAGAAACTTTATTCCTAACCTAATGGTATTCCTTCATCCTGTCACAGGAATGTGCATAAATTAAATAAGCAGAGCTCTACACTCCTGACAGATACATATATCTCTGTGCCATGACACTTGTTTACCAACCTGTAAAGTCTGAGGAGCCATGAAACTGTTTGGGTTAATACATAAGTCATAGCTACATCCAGGTAAGAAAGAGGACAGCATCCTCTTTGAAGGTGAACCAAGAGGGAGACTACAGTGATAATTCATATTACATTTAGAACAAAGGGAGCTGTACTCCATACTCTCAAATAACACTGTGCAGAGACTTCAACTACATTGATTTCTTTAAGTTCCTGAAGTTTGGAAGGAATGTGGTTAGCAATACATTCTTTTGGATCTGTTTCATGAGAGATTTTTTTTTTTCAGTTCAGCTGTTAAAAAATGAAATCCTTTAATAAAATCCTCCAAAGGTCAGCTTTGCTAGAAATAAAATTGTCAGGCTTCCCATCCTTGCTTAGTAATTGTGCAATTGATGCAACTGTAAAACGTACCCACTGCTGCAAGCTGTTCTTTACAGTGAAGTAAGAGAAAAAAATTTCCAACTATTTGCAAGCTACAGATCATTAAAACCATCCCAAAAACTGACACCAGAAGCATCTACACTTACAGTGTTTTCCTGATTCTGTTCTGCAAACTTCAATTACTCTTTTTAACTTTAGAATACAAAGACAGTTTGCACACAAATTTTTTTTTGTTATATAACAATGCTTAGGAAGAGCCTGCAAGCATTTCTTTAAAGTTCTCCAACTCTTTAAAATTGCACTGACACAATATTAACTCCAAAATTATCAAATATTTCTATATTCCTTTCCTTGTAAACTCTGACTTCACACATTACACTTTCCACAGATTTACTGCATCTTGTACAGGCTGAAAGCAGGGGGGAAAAGAAAAAAAGGAAATCTTTGAGGGCCACCTGAAGTTCTAAGAAGTGTAGGAAATCAATAAAAAGTAACTTTCTGGCTTCAGACAGTTTTCAGATGGAGAAAATGCATTAATGAAAACTTGTACTTCATAATAAAATATAACTACAAAGCTCTATCATGCAACAAAAAGCCAAAATAGCTGCTTCCTCAAAGACAAATACTGTGTTCACAAACTCTGTGGGTTTCAAAAGTTGGGCAGAGCCACAAGACTTCTGTAAAAGCTGAAACAGAAAAGACCAGCTTCAAATAGGGCTACAAAATATTTTTGAGCTGAGCAGTATCACCAAATCCAAAGGGGAGAATTGCAACAAGTCAACTAAGGTTCCAGTTAGAAAAAAATCTTCCAGACAGTCTTCTTGACAAGCCTTTCAGGAAAGAAAGGGCAAACAATTAGCATAGCAGCACTCTCTACCAACTGTTAGCACTGCCACTGCGGGATCTCAGCAGCATCATCTATTTTTACACCAAAATACTTCCAGAGCAAAATACTTCCAAAGCAAAAGACTTCCAGATCTATGTTTTTAAGAAATCACCCAAACTAATTTACTTCACCTAAAAGTCTCAAAAGCAAATAAGTTGTTTTTCAGAAGTATTCAATTTGAAGTTACCTATCTTCCACTAACTTTTGTAATATCCCACTCCTTGTTTAAAATAAAATCAGAAGCTGTCAGTTTACATGCCCCAGGATTTTTCTGCTTTCTTGCCTTCTGCAGGACACACTATTCTCTTCCAGCAACCTCAGTCCTACCAGTGCCATTGCTTTCCCTCACTACATTGAGAAGGGCCCAAAATCCCCATTCCACATTTCCCCCTCTATCCAGTTCATACTAACTCCATCCAGTCTTCCAACCCATCTGTCACACCGGATGCCTGCCCCCTTTTCCTCCCTCTGTGGGCTTATGTACACCTGAATTATCTCCTCACGGTGGCAAATAATTTCTTCCTTTCAGACTGAGGAATTAATCATTATGTGAATTAACATTTTAGAATGACAAAGAGGATTGTAGTGCTTTTAAATGAAACGTAACCATTAATTCAAGGTAAACACTGACTGTTTTCGTTTCTACAGGCACCAAGAGACAGTGAAGTTGATGCTGCAGCTATTCTTCTACTCTTCCAGTCACTACTAAAGTGAATAAAACTTCACTCAGAGATGCTTGAAAGAACTCAACTGAAAATTGATCAGTGCTTCTAGAGTTGGTATACCAGGGACTTGTACAGAAATACCACTCAAAGCAAACAACCATTTCAATCAGGCTGAAAAAGGAGAAAACCTTCAAATGTCAAAATATTTCTGGTTCATATTGCTGTCAATTCAAGCCTGAATAAAAAATAATGATAACATGGAAAACTTCCATTCTAACAGTCATTGTTCAATAATTCTCTACAATTTGAAATCACGTGTTTAACAATCACATGTGCGAATGAGCAATATCATACTACAAGCATCAAATAAATATGAGTTAACATTACACAAATGAACAATCAGTAATAATATCTTATTTAAATTTAAATAAGCAGCTCTAAAAAACTAGGACAAAAATACCTAACTATTCAATGAGAAAATTAACAAAGCATACACAAAAACATTTAAAGTTTCTTGATCTCACCTTTATTGTAACTAATATATTAATCAAACTAAAAATGCAAAATAAATTGTGATAAACTCTGCCTCAAACAACTGATGACTCAATCATCAGGGTAGTATTTAAGGAAGTTAAATATAAAATAAGTAAATAAACCTCTCTACTAACTTCCTTCTCTTCTGCTGGCAATACCATCCTGAAGCTATCAAACTATCAAATTCGTGAAAGCGAGAACAAAATGAAAAACATTTTTGACTGTTCTGCCGATTTTTTCTATCAAAGCATCTGCTACGCATCCCTCCTGGAGATGGGATATAACATAAGTCTAAAAGCTGTACAGACATTCTCACATCACTTCAGGGTGAAAGGATTTCTCCTCTCTCTGAGACATCTTTTTTGATGAGAACAGGAAAGAAGAGAAAGGTAACTACACCGAATGAAAACTTGTTTGTAACTCCAAATCCGCAGAGATCGCTGCTTGCAACTCACCGCCCTGGGAAGGTCCCAGCAAAAGCTGACACCCGTGTGTCACGGTCTGCTCATACTCCAGCTTATGGAAAAAAGGGTGGATGCAGCCCCACAGAACCTTGGAACCTCAGCTACCCTTTTGTCCTACACAACTCCAGCACCAGCAACATCCCAGAGCCCAGGCAGAGCTCTGTGCTCATGTTGGCAGCCACAGGATTGACAACCCTCTCTGGCCCAGTTCCTGTTTTCTTCTCCAAGACATCAACATTTACATCAACAATAAGTGCTACCTTCATGAGCACCGTTATGGGATAATCTTGGATGGATGCCCCAGAACATATCTCCTCCTCCTCACAGCTTTCCCAAAACAAAGTGTGATCTGCCACACTGAAAATCTCTACAGTGACTTAAGTAATAAGAAAAGTCATGGTTTTCCTAACTTTTCCTTTGATTATGTTAATATCACCTGCGGCTTTACGGTAAAAAAAAAAAAAAAAAAAAATTAGTATATTTTGCAAGGACTTTCCTTTTTAAAAAGTTTCAAGAACATCAGGAAAACAGAAGGGATTACAAAATTGTATCAATATTTATCTGTGAGAAAAAAATAGCAATTCTTATAACAATGTGTTCATGCTGTTTGCTTAATTGATAAGACAAATTATTAATCTTCAATTTTATATAAAAAATTGAGTACTGATTTATAGCACACACAAACTTCTGTGTATTTCTACATACACATCACATAAATCCTTTGTTTTTTAAAACCAGGTAGACCAAAAAATACAAATTAGAACACCATGAACTCAGAACAAAACATCATCCTGGACTTGACAACAGGTGGGAGTAACAGCATAACCATGTTTGTCTGGCTCTGCATATACAACAGCAAAATAAAATACACATTCTGAGGAAAATTAATCCCTGGCTGTTAAAAAAAAAATAATTATTCATATGACCAGTTAATTTTGAAAGATAAAATGATATAATTATTTGAGCTCGTCAGAAACGTGTGTCTGAAGTGTTAAAGTCCATGACAGATTAATGAGCAAAATACAGGCAGGGCAGATGGGAGTTTATGGTAAATGAAGTACATAACACATCTGACAATTTTACCATTACACGTAGTACATATACATATATACTAATTTACAAAGCCCTAGTGGATGAATTAAATTAAACCATTTTCTAACTCCTAAATTGGCCAATCATAAGAAGCTTAGCTGTTGGATATATTTTAATGAAAATCTCATTAAGCAATAGCCTCCATTTCTTTCTTTGCAAGACACTGTGAGACACAGTTAATGATTTGAAAAAGAATCTGTAGGCTGCAACTAACAATCCATTTGGGTCAAATTTTCTATTGAACTTATTTCTTTCCATTTCCATTCATTGTCTTGTACAAAAGATTTTTACATTTCTTGGTGGATGTCCTTTCACCATATCCAACGACACTGGCATGTCCCATGAAATATGCTTACTTTTCAGTGTTCTAATCAAAGACCTTGATAGTTTTAATTTGATGATAACCATTACAGTGCAATCTAGTGCTTCACTGCTTGGAAAGTACTTAAAAGGAAGAGTTTCCTCTAAAGTTACTTTGTCTTATGTATACGCATGGGATAACTGTGGGAAGCCTGTTAGATATCTAGTGGTTTTCAGTAAGTTAACTGCTTCAGGGCAGATTAATATACATCTGGTTACAAAATAACCAAGGAAGAGCTTTATGATAAGGAGAAAAGCCTTGATTAAGCTGTCATGAACAGCCCAGCTGTTAAATGCACAAGCACAACAGAAACCGTTTCCTGCAACTCTAGGTACAGACATTGAGGCGATCTTGAACTTGCACAGGTGGAGATGGAAAGGTGAGGAGACCCGTAACAGAGTAAGTGATCAGATGAAGGGGAAGGGTTGCAATTACTCTCTCCAAGTAGGATACAAGAGGTAAATTTTCCCACTCATTTCCAAAGCCACATGATTGTGGACTCACCTGCTCCAAGGAAAGGCTTTTGTTTTAAGAAGCCACTAAATTTGCTGTATCTAAACACCATCACAATGCTCATTATATTTAGCATCACATTTTCAGCAGTCTTCTTAACTGGGACCCTTGCTGGCAAGTCAGCATTTAGATGTCTCTCTGTTCTTCAAAGATATCTGATGAAATAACATCCGAATTCTTCAAAAAATCAAGTTTTTATTACTCCTTCATTTGTTGATGCTGGCATCAGATGTGACATTTATACGCATACAGAGGTATATCTTTGCATATATATATGCATACACACACAGAGGTCAGTGTGTGTATATATATATATACACATATCCACTCATGATAAATCTCACACCAATTTTGATGTAAACATTTCAACCCAAAGACACCACAAACATTGCTGCAGCACTGCAAACATTTTTCCTTTAATGAAATCAGGGTGCATTTAAGCAACAATTTAAAAAACAATGAAGATGAGTCTAGAACCCATTTGTTAAAAGCCAACAGTTTTTTGATAGGTGGTTTTCCTATCAGATTGCTGTGAAAAGCTTTCTGCAAATAGATTTCTTTCTAAGATCTATTTTAAAGATTTGAAAATCTATTTTTAAGAGTTCTTTTTAAGATCTATTATAATCATTATCTCTCTTTTGCCAAAAATGTTCTTTCAAATTTTCAAAGATCCCCTCCGTTTCTGCTGCTTTAGAAAAATATGGCTCTGTGAAGTTATTTACAGTATCAGATTAAATACATATATGCATACTAAGGAATCTGTTCCAAGTAGGCAGTTTTCTTTCCTGGCAATGAAATAACTGATGTAGAAGAAGCAGTGATACTGATAGAGTCTCTTGTTTACTGAATAAACAGAGTTGAGTTAAAGGATGCCAACTCTGTCAAACCACAATGGGACACTCTAACTAGAAGGAAAAATTAGATGGAAGTCAAATGTTTACTTTCCATTTTTCTTCATTTTGTTATATGTCAGCTGGAAAAAAAATTCTGGCTGTAACACATGGCCTCATTATCAGTTAGAATTACTATTTTCTTTTCCACATTTTTTTCCATATTAACACCCTTTCAGTTTCTGATAACTACTAAACATAGTTCTTCCAGAAAACAGACAGGTCAGACCACTCACAACTTCAATAAATTGCAGGAGTATGGATGAGCTCCTGACAAAATTGTTGTTTGCCCTCCTATTAAGATTCTCATCCGATATAAATGATCCTGAACTTTATATCACAACTTTGATTTGATTTCAGCATACTTACATTCTGCTTCCTCTTGTGGGATGCTATTAACAATCATTACAAACAACTTCTCAAAAGGAACATAACATATCCTAATACTCTGGAGCACTGTATCTGCATGTTGCAGGTACCTCTATTCTAAATTATCCTCCCACTCCACTATTACCTCACCTCCCACTCTCTGCAATAAAAACAAGATTTGCTTGATTTATAAAGGAAGTAAACATAGTGTTTCTGTAGTTTATAATAGCATAAAATGGACTGAGCACTGTTCAGTGATACACCTGCACAACTGCTTGATCTATAATTTAACCACATTGTATTATTTCAGCTTTACACTTTAATTGGCTTTGAAAGAAAGGTAGAGAAATTGTATTTTTATGCAGTTTATACAAGATGGACTCCTAATATTTTCTAACACACAAAATGACATTTGAAATAGTGAACAAAAGTAAGCCTCAGAGGACACCAAATGACTGAGGATTGCCATTATTCAGACTCAACAGGAATCTCATTCCCTTCTTTAGATTTGTGTGAATAAATAACGATCTCCAAGACTACCATTCACCTTGTATAACTTGTTTTATTACACATCCAGTAAAAAATCAAAATATTGCAAATTTCCCAAACCAGTTTGTTCCCAAGACATCCATGCTCTCACAAACATTTACAGTTCTACAAAGGTTTGGTTTTTGTTTTGGTTTGGTTTTTCTTGTTTTGTTTTTTGTTTTGTTTTGGTTTTGTTGTTGTTTTGTTTTTGTTTTTTGGGTTTTTTTAATTTTAAAAAAACTAACTAAAATTCAGTCCATTAAAGTATATTTTTCAGTTATATCAGTCCCCTTTTCTGTTCACAATGAAGCTACACAATAGTTGGTGCATTAACCAGGTAGGCATATGGGATGTCCATAGAGAAAAGCACAAGAGGAGGAGAAAGAAATGGGGGAAGGGGGGAGAGGAGGGAGAGAGTGAGCAAGAGAAGACCAAAAAAAAAAAAAATAGCACATTGCTGTGATTTTCATGGCAGTGCCAGCTTACAACCATGAGGAGTTCACAGAATTTGTTTCCGGTAACTATTTATACATTGCCCTGCTTCCCACAGCTGTTTAAAGCAAGTTTTGGTGAAAAAATGTGTTTCCAATGAAATTATCCACTGGAACTGGATGTTCAGCATCTGCTAGTCCTTCTCTCCTAGACTTAGAACCACAGCATAGACCTGTGGCTGCCATCTTGACCAAGTCCTCACTCAAAGACAGGCCAATTTTTGTGCTGCATCAGGACCGTGCATTTTGTGCATGCTCTTAGGACCATGTTCAGTCAAGTTTTGAATGTCTCTAAAGGAGAACCAAAGAGAGACTGAGAATGTGCATCTGTAATTTAAGAGAATACCTGGTTCAGGCCAACTGCAAATTAGCCATTTGCACCAAATCTTCCATTTCAATAGTTTTATTTATGCTCACTTATTTAATGAGTCCAACTTATTCTCACATTGCTGGAGAGCCAAGAGGAATGAATTTATAAATTCACCACTTCAGGTCTCAGTAATGTAAGGATTTGGGGTTTCACAGAGAAAAAAAAAAAAACAACCATCTTTGAAGAACTGAAGTCCAATTATTTTAAGAGAAACAGAATGTTCTCACAGTCCTCTGCATCATCTTGCCCTAATTAAACAAAAAGCAAACAAGGGCAGATCACATTCTTAATATGGAAAATGCCATAGCTTAACTGAAAAAGCAAGCTATAGGAGAAACAAATTATTATGGCCACTAAACACAGCCCAGTTTTGAAGCAAGTTGGAGAGCTGCTTCTCTGAAAAACGACTTAGTTATTTAAGCTGAATTTAAGCAGACACCTCTCACCAGTCTAAATAAATCTTAACACTGGGAATTTGAGGAAGCTGATGGGGTGGCTCCAGTGAGAGTAGAGGAAAGATGAAGAGTGGTAGAACGAGGTTGCCTCTGCCTCATGCACTCCTATTTTCTTCCAGCTCTTCTCTGCAATGGCAAATGAAAATGGAGCAGCAGTGACAGCGCCATTCCAGCAGCATGTAAAAGGAATTTGGCACCTGAGACCAAAAAAGCGCTAGGTGCACCACTGATACTGATTACCTTTCTCCTACTGCAGCCCATAAAAGTTTTAAGAAAAAAGTTTGATTTATGCTGTTGTGTTTGTTGAAAATACCTTTGTTGACTTGAGCTTAACATATTTATGGGTTATTAAGTAAATTGGATCATTCTAACAAAGAACACACCATTGGGACATAGTCCAAGGAGAAAAAAATACATAAAAACAGATGCTTACAATCAATTTAGTTTGTTTTGAGAACTATATAGTAACTGCACAGTTTATAGCAGTCCTCTTTTATTGATTTATTTCATCCTAAAGAAAAATTGCAGGAAAACTAAAGCATTTCACATGTAATTAGTGGGATAAACAGCTATTTCACCTGTACCTTAAAATATCCTATCCTTAGCTCACATTGCTAGGGACTAAAAGGGATTATCATCTGACATCTTTTCCCTGACATACTAGAGTATGACATTCCCTTACATATACTACATGCTAGAGTATAGCAGAGTCAATGCTGGTCAATGCTCAGATGTTCAACACAGGAAAATTACTAAAATGGAGTACAGAAATTTGTTCATTTTAATAATAAATAACCAGCATATTAAAATGGCACATTCCTTTATGGAATAGTCTCTGCAAATAAGCAATTCTTTTCTTACATAAAGAACAAAAAGCCTGCACACTAGGGCAACTGATACACTTGTGAAATTTATTAAGTTAAGCATAAATGCTGAGACTAAATGAGCTTCTTTAATTTCCATAATGAAATTGTTTTTGTAAAGTTAAAAATACTGTAATGAGGCCAAAACGGTGTGCTTTCAGAGACTCCCATGGTGAAACAAATGAGATTTTAGCTTCTCTAATTGGGCATACTGCAGGCTGGGCTTGATGCTGTCCTCAGCACAGGATGTTTGTTATCCCTAACAAAAAGAGGTCTACAGCTGTCAGCATAATATCATATAGCTTCTCTGAAGCCAAGCCATCAGAAGGAAGACTGCTGCTCTCTGACTGGGACCACCCAAAGGGAGAGATCAAGTACAGAACAGCTCTACTCTTCCCTGATTAAGAAGTTATTCGTAGAGGTAATTTGTTTACAGCTCTCACAGAGAAGCTTTTGAAGCAAGGAATGAGTATTCCCAAAATCCACCAAGAGACTCTTATTTGATTAAATAATGAATATGGATATTCCCATTCTCTTTCATTCCCACCTACCCCTTTTCCCCTTGCTTATTAGATCTCATTACCTGTCAACACAGGCCTTCAGAGCTTGCCTGTTCCAGCAGAAAAAAGAAAAATGTTAGAGGAATTGTCTTGCATCTCTAGTGCCAGAATCTGTTGGTTTGATGATATGTGCAAAACTGCAGTGACACTCTTTGAGCCTTTAATAACTTAAGTCTCATTTTCAATAAATATATTTTTTAATTTTTCCCTGTACTAAAGTTCAAGTGTAAAGAACTGGGAAAACACATAATCAACTTTTAAAAAATCACCAATTAATAATCTGGCAGTAGTAAAAACAAGCCACTTAGTTCTTACAAAACTAAACCATGATTTAATATTTGAACCAAGAACAATAATTCTATAGATAAAAAAAAAAAAAGTACTATTTAGGGCTTAAACAGAATGTGTCTATACATACTTTTAGATGTCTTATACAAGTATACTTGATTCCAATTAGTTACAATAAGAAGAAAGATTTCTTTATAAATCCACACTGTAGAGATTTCTACTCCTTCACTCTAGACCTAAGGTTTCATTGCAAGATCAAACTGTTTAACCCATGCCAGAACATTTTACTGGACTAAAAATGTCAATTTCAAAGTGACTTCCTTACTATTTTAAATTTTCTCTAATGATTGTATTAATTATTTCACTGTAACATTTGTAATACTATTATCTCTTTATATCTAGCCTTTCACTCCTCTCCTGATACATTGCTCTACTTTCACATCTCAAGATTTCAGTTGTCAGCCTGCTACAAATAAAAATTGTGTTTTCTTTACAGAAAGGCTTTCAGAATCTTGAGAGTTATCACATGTTCTACAATTCAGTCCTCTGCTGACTCACGCAAATATAGGGAATATAGGCTTTATAATGAGAGCAAAAGACTGATAAAAAAAAAATAAAAGTGAATAATTAGTTTAACAGAGGTTCAACAAAAGTAGTATGAAAAAATGGCAGCAGAGAAGAAATAATAGGCAAAAATTTAAGTCATCAGAATTGATGCATTTTTGTAAGTGGCTTTTGCTTCTTTGCTCATGTTTTGGTGCGTTCAAAGGAGCCTAGCAAAACTGCACAGACAGAATGGAAAATATGATTCTCCAGCAGCAAACAGAACTTTCCCAGAATTGTATAAGGAAACCATTTAAAAATATAGCTTAGCAGGTAAACTCTTAATAACTCTTGTAAGATTGTGCTCTTCAACCTACTTCTAAGAGCCCTGTGTATTGCATCAATGTTTTATAAGAGAATGTAGAGAATTAGCAAAAGATAAGCAAATCATCACATTTTTTCATTTTAATTTAAACTTGATTCATTAAAGCCTCCCCAAAAAAAAAAAACTCTACAGTACATGAATCAGATTCAAATAATGAGATATTTTAATTAATTTGAACTTGGAACTTTACTTTGGATCACAGAAACCTTCTTAGAGGATGCTCAGAAGACCAGCAGGGGGTAAAAGCAAAATACCAGATTACTGGATGTTCAAACAAAACCTATCTTGAGAACCTCCTACAAAGGCAAGAGTGATTCCAAGGAAAAATTAAGAATAGAAAAATTCTTACAGGCTTTATTACAACTGATTTTGAATATTCAAGAATACCTATCTTTGTGTCTACTATGATACAGTAGGCTAAATAAAAATTATATAGATATTGCACACAGTTTATTGCTATGTGTAATAAGTTATTCAAAGTATATCATTTCAGGTTTTGAAAGAGCAGAGAAAGTCTGAGCACTGTGCCTCTGTGTACCTACAATGCAACATGAAATGTTATCAAGTTGTGTATCTGCATTAACTGAAACCAGGGTCAAGATGATACAGCCTAAGGAACAAATTTAAAGATTAAAAAACTAAGAGCCTCCTGAAACAGGCCTAAAACAGATTGTAACTGGCAACTGGCTGTCAGTTTCCAGAAACATCACCACTAAATGATGATGTTTTTAAAAAAGTTTAAACATGCATCTTTTTAAGTGTCAAAAATACCTACACAAGGGTTTTTTTCCTCAAACTGTTTATGTTTCACTATTAATTTTAGATCTAAAAAATCTACTGATTTATTTTGGTTAGCCCTAAAAAAATAGGATCTCTTCTAAAAATTTTCCTATTAGGCTTGGACTGCAAAAGGGGAAAATGTTTAAGGTGCAAACTATCTTTGTCCCACTGTTTTCCTTTAACATATTGTTACTATGATGAACAAATTACATTGTCCCATCAATCAGTACATCTGAGCAACATCGGTTCTGACACAAAGCAAATAATAAATCTCTCCCTGTAATGAGTTCTGCTTTCTAATAAATTCACCCATTATTTTAGTCTAGAATATTAAGTGTTATAAATATGAAGCACAGACAAAACATACATACAAATATACATACAAACTTTGGGGTTAAACCACATTTCAGTATTCACATTATTTCACAAATAACATGTCACCTTTATTTAAGCTGATCAGGCCAGCATTTCCTTTCTATCAGCTGAAGCAGCTAATTTATTTTCATTGACCATCCAACAGTATAATACACCACCTGCTTATTGTGATTCTCTCTGGCTAGACATTAAAAAAAAAGAAAAAATCAAACCAAACCTGCCTTTCTCTCTCCTATTCTGTAATTTAACTTTGTACAAATGTAATCTTAAATTCTTCAATTCTCTCGGGCATTTTGTGATTAGAGTTGCTGGGATTTTTACAGCACTGCATCTGTGCATGCACACTGTGATTAATACAAGAGAAATCCTTCAGGCATATTGCAATTGATGCAGCAAAGCTGAACTTACTTGAAGCACTGCAAAATTATCTGTTTCTTCAACTGTTAATTTATTTCTTCACAGCCAGACAGGTATAGAAGATTAACACTTTTTTTCACTGCTGTATGAAAGTAGAAGATGCACATATGGTGGTAAAAGAGCAGAAAACGGTGTTATAATTCGTTCTAATATTTTTGAAATAATTTGCTTTCCAGACCAGTTTAATATTTTAAATGACCTTATATGCTTTAGGAAATCTAAGTCATGTTGTGATGAGGAATCCTATCTAGTCAATTTTCATTGCTATTTTTGTCACCAGCTAAGATAATTTCTATTGGTCTGTAAACATTTGCAACCCCACCAAATGCTAGTTCATACTTACTGATAAAAATCAGAAAAAGAAGACAGAAACATGTTATGTTCAGTCTGCTACTTCATTTTGGGTTAAGAGACTACAGTTTTGACAGTAGGGCCATCTGCTGTTAACTTTCCTTCTCATCATAATACCAGTCCAGTCAAAAGCAATTAAGCATGTTTTGCCATTATAATACACAGATAATTATGATAAATTACAGTTTTCAAATCAGCCTCAAATTATGCATATGGTAGGTATTTTCCTTGCAGTTACTGGTATAAAAAATATTTCCGCGTTTTCAAAATATTTCAGTTATTTTATTGATGATGTTATTTCTGTAATGAGATATCTACAAGAAAATTTCTTGGGCAGAGAGCCTGACAGCCATTAGAAATCTATTTATATCTCAGCAAGACATTTTGCCAAGTAGATAGAGTCATAACATTCTGCACTGCCATTACAGAAAATAGTCAGAAAATTGTCTATTTTGTTTACTTGTGTGTCACAAAAAAATTAAAAACATATGCAAACACCCAACTAAATATCCAGAAGAATATTTTATGGTTTGTTACAATGTGGAATGATTCAAGAGTTGAATGTAGGCAAAATACATGATAAAAGCATCACTTTAAGGAACTGCACACTGCTGTTTTGTGTTGAGCTCTCTTTGTCATTTCTCAGGTGATCCCCAGGATTAGCCAGGCATACATAGGCAACAATTCAAAGTGGAGTCAATAAAAATTCATCCTCTACTCCAACACTGGATTTATCTTGAGCGTACTTTTTTTTGTATGGGTGGTAGCATACTGTCATACTTTCTCTGAAATTTAACTGAAAAATCACTGCTGTTAATATTTTAACTTTCTTTATAATGTTTCCTCAGTATTTCTTTGCTAGTGAATGGACTTCCCAAGAAATAATCAGGCCCTACAATGCAATCACATGCTCTTCGTGACCAGACCAGCACTGAGTGATGATCCAGGATGCTTCATCCATCTAGTTCTTGCAAGGAATGTGAGACCCGCTATGAAAGATGGCTCATAAATCCTGGACACTAACAGCAACCAGCAGCACCTGAGACATGGCAAGCCACAGAGGAATGATGAGGAGGAGAGGAAAGCAAAAGAAAAAATGACACAATAATGCCAGTGGCAGCAGAATCAAATCTGAGCACTGTGCTAAATGCACAGAGATGGTGTCTGCATGGCAATGGCCTAATCACCTTATCATTGTGGACACACAGAGCTCAAATACAAGTCAGAGAGATAAAATTCACTGAAAGACAACAATTTATGTTAAAGTTCAAAAACATGTGGTCAAAGACATGAACGATATGAACTCATATTTTAAATCCCTTCCCTCAAACAATTAAGTCAAGCAGCACTTCCATTCAGCAGCAACACAGAAGGAAAACCAGTGGTGAATATCTGCTCTACTTAAATGTCAGCTATCTTGTCAGCTGTGCTTGCAATAACCACTTAGACTCAGAAACAGGAGACGCCAACAAAACAGCAGAATATCCCTATCTCTGCCTTCTGATTCTTAGCACTATGAGACAGAAAAGGATAAGATCTTTAACTAAGGGGAATGGAGCCTTTACATAATTCTGCTTGTACCAAAGCTGTGTGTTTTCGCCATATCCCTCTGGTAACTGCTGTTAACAGCTGCCAGTGCATTACCATGCTTTTCCTTTCCTTGGCAGTACAGGTAAATTGCTCTCCACAGATCAGATGCCAGTCAACATGGCAAAAGGAACTGTGCTGAGCATAATTTCTCTTCTTGTAACAGTAAATTGTTTTCAAAATGTTTGGTTTCTGTCAAACCACTACTCAGGGTGAGCTTTTGCTTCTAGATTTTTCTTTTGAACATAAGATTAAGTTTTACCCAATTTCCCTAATTGATGGAGAAAATGCAGTGGATGTTTTTATTTCAGAAGTGCTGCAAAATTTAACAAATTATTTAACTGAAAAAGCTCTTGTTAAAAAACTGTTGAAAACCTTATGTTTAGCTAATTTATGTTTTCAAGATTAGCTTTGCATAGTATCACAAACCCTAAATTTTATCACTCAATATAATTCTCCACAAAGTTTTTCAGAAGAGGATATTTGGACTGCAAGGTTTCATGTCTAACACAAGATACTGCAATTTTGAGGTGGGAGGGCTGCATCCAGCCTATAAACAATGGTGTGTAAATGTACAAACATATAAAATATTATCTGTATCTTGGCTTCCGCTTCATATTCCTTCTCCTTCATAAAAAAGTCCATTTTCTGCATAAAACCAAGACCTGCACTCTCTACTTGACTAATCAACTTGAATTCATGCACAAGCCAGTACACCCTCAATATTAATGCAGGTGGCTGCTCAGAAGCATGCAGAATGACAAAAGCATTCACTGAGTCTTTTTGGAAGCAGAAATGCTAATTTATACCTTCTTAAAAGTATATGTCAAGAACCAGAAGAGATAAATAGAAATGCAAATCAAACTCAGCAGTAAGTGTTCCCTATAAGCAGAGAAGATCTCAGCATAGTTTTACCACAAATCTGCTCTCAAAACACAAACTTTATGATAAAATATAATTAGCACCATAGCTAGAATTAATAATAAGTTAAGAGAAACTGACTTAAAATAACAATCTAACAGACTTGGGGAGACTTAGTGGGGATATTTCTGTTTGGTTACAGTATTTTATGTGCATTGTCAGTCAGTGCTGCATGAATATAATTAGCATGTCTGTATTCCAACCAAGAAACACTAATCCCCAATTAAAGTTTATACAAGTCTGATGTCTCCAGTTTACAAACAAAATTTTCCTTGTCTATCATTTGATATTCCAGCTGTGGGCCAAAAGGATGTCAAGGTAGGAAGCACATCCACAAGTACTTACAAGCTGGCACTTAAGTAATGCCCTGGTACAGATACAAGCCCCAACTCATACAGATTTGTGGAGAAAAGGTGAAAAAAACCCAAATAAAATGAAAATTCTTTCACTCTTGTCCTCTAAAACACATTTTAGAAGTGAGATTGTTTATTATTAAGCCAAGGGAAGTACATAAAACACCTTAAAAATATTATCCATCATTCCATGACCAGTTCTGTCAGCTAGGGCAGAGTGAAGATGTGGTCCCTAGGAAGCAATGCCTTGGTGCTCTATGTCAGTAAAAGAGGAATCTGGATATTTGTGAATATATCAAGGTCATATCTAGCCTTCAACAACGAGTGTGGAAAGTGAATTTTTTTGCAAGTTCAAAAGTAGATAGGATGGACATTTGAGTGAAACCATGTTTGGAATTAATCTCTTCTTAATCTAAATTAATCTAAATAGTAAAATGCAAAGAAATTGAAAACCTTAAATTCTTTGAGACTCAATTTAAGAGACACCACTCTTAATTATCTTCATCCCCATCAACTTTTGCATTCAAATTTTGTCAAAGTGCTAATAATCTCCCTTCTGTGGCATTTCAAATATTTTCTGCAAAGACCTACTGTGAGTTGTAAAGATGTGGATATGACAGTCTGGTCAGAGAGAGAAAGCTAGATAAGCTTTGCCATTAATCAATCCAGGAAGCTTTAGGGAGCTGGAGATAAAGAATGATAATCAAATGGTAACGATCTGCAGGAGATGTTTATAGCAAGTTGTTTTTCTCCTAAGTTTTTTACACCAAAGGGGTGACTTCTTAATTAGCCAGTCATGTGAAATGTGCTGATTCAATGACCAATCAGGTCTACCTGTAGCAAACCAAGGTATAAAAGAAAAGGATTCAATTAATGGGCTGGCTTTTAGCCCTTAGCCTTCTGATCTGAGTCTGTGTCATTTCTGACTCAATGGTGACATAAAGATCTATTAAAAGTTTTAGCATTTAATAATGACTGAAAAATCCTAGTATTTTTCATTTAGAAAAACAGCTTTCCAATTTTTTGTAACACAGAGGACTTCTGTATCAAATAATCTGTGGTACAACTCTCTACAATGATTCAGAAGGAACTATTATCATTTAATAACTATCTTTAAACATCTCTTCTGTATCTGCTCCCTGTATTTTGGTCCATTATCCCTCAAGAGTGGCTTCTTCCACCTGAAAAAAATCCTTCTGCCAGAAATCTGACAGCCAAGGCTTTGGCTTTTCCCCGCAGCACTTTGAGGGAAGTACAAAGCAGGCCAGAAAAACCTCTGGCACAGCCTTTCAAAAAGATATCACATCAATCTCTAACAAGCAATCGCAGGGGGAAAAAGCTCCCTAAATTCACCTGGTTAGTTCATGTAAAAAGAAGATAAACTCAACATCATGTAAATGCCACTGGACTTGCATTGTTATCATCCATTCTCACCCTCCACTGAACCAGTTATCTCCATTCAGAGGCAGGCACAAAGACCTTGAAGCCCTCAGTAACACTGACAGTGCAGTCAGCACCTCACAGGCAGCAGCTACCCCCCTTTACAGATGGGCATCTGTGATAACTAGAGCTAAAAAACACAAATCACGCTTGCTGAGTCGCACACTTTGGCACAAGACCTGTAGGTTTTGCCTTCAGACCACTCCATATGCCTGAAGTGCTTTGAGATAGAGAAGGAATCACTACATCCCCAGGAAGAATAACTGTAGCTGTGTTATTGTCCCAAATCTATCAACTAGTGTGACTTACAGAAGCAAATTTACCTAGAAATACAGAGTGTTGAGTATATCTCAGCATAGGCAACAGTGAATGTAAAGTATCTACCTTTTTCTGTTTTCAAACCTGTCCAAATAGCAGATGAAGGAAGGATACAATCATCTTTGGACATACAGACATCTCAAATATCTTCAAAAATGCAGACACTTCCTGAGAATCCTTCTTCTGAAACAGAATTTCTGCTAGGAGAGGTTAACATCTTAACTTTCTTAACTTGGCCTGTTATCCAGCATCAGAAAATTTTAAATCTTTAAGCAGTGCAGGAATGAGAAATAATGGTTGACAGCAGTGTCCTTTAACTCAGATTCAACATTAGCCCTGGCAGTGCCCACTTGCAGTACATGGTAATATATTAGCACAAGAGAAATGGAAATTCTTGGTATTCTTTTCACTGTTTTTATAATATTGAATCAGATTCCTGGCAGAAGAAGAAGTAGCAGTAAAAGTAGAAATATTCACCCAGAGTATCTGAAAAATAAAAATAAATTTCAAGACACTTCGTTCATGGTTTAAAAAAAAAAATCTGACATCTGGTATGGATCTGCTGGCTGAATTGCTTTGATTACTAATCTAAATCCAAGTCTTTTTATTTATTCATTTACTTGTTTATTTCATAGTTATAAAAATGTGTTTCATAATAAATATGGAGAATGACAACACAATGCTGATTAACAAATATGATGTTCTCAATTTCTTTAACAGATTTCATTTTTAAAAGGAATTGTGTATCTGCAAGATTGCAAGTCCTAAATTTTATCAATGCCTTTGCTGCACTACTTGGTTTTGGCTTTCTTTGGATATGCTAAATTTATAAGTGTTGACAAAGTATTAAGAACTACAAGAAGAAAGTGTCTGTGTAGAGTGCTTCAGCACTTGTCAGGCCACACCTGGAATACTGTGCTCAGTTTTGGTCCCCACTACACAGGCAAGCTGAAGAGGGCCAATAGAAGAGCCACAAAGAATGTCTGGGAAGCCTGCCATGTAGGGAAAGGCTGAAACAACCTCTTGTTTCATCTTGAGAAAAGAAGCCTTAGAGGAGCTGTTATCACCATGTCCCAGTATTTAAAGGGTAACTACAAAGAAGAGAGAGACCCCCTTTTTATAAGACATGTGTATAAGAAAAGGAGTAATATAAACAAGTCTCTCCTGGGGAGATTCTGGTTGGACACAGGAATAAAGTTTTTCACAATGAGAACAATCAGCCATTGGAATAACCTTCCCAGGGAGGTGGTGTATTCCCTAGTATTGGACACATCTAAGATGCAGCTGGACAAGGTGCTGGACCATCTATTCTTGAAAACAAATTCTCTATAAGCTCTTTTTAGACAATTGAAGACAACAATTAAAGTTGTGTGTCAAACTTTCCTTTCAGTCTTCTATTCTCTATACTTAATCAATCCAGCCCTCAGCTCTTTTGCTGCTTTTCTAGCTTGGTGTTCTACAAAGCTGCTTTCTAGCCAGACAGCCCTCACTGCGTAGTGTTGCATGCAGTTATTCCACCCTAACTGCAGAAATTTGCATTTGCCTTTGCTGAAGGCAAGGTTTCTCCAAGCCCATTTCTTCAGCCTGTTGAGAGCACTCTGAAGAGCAGCCCTGCACTCCAGCAAATCAACCACTTCCCTACAAAAGAGCAACACTGAGCAAACTTACTGAGATTGCATGCAATAGAGCCATAATCAGGTTTTTATGAAGGAGCTAAGAAGTCCAGGCTCCAGTGCTGAGCCCTATAGACCTTCCAGCAACTGGTGATCAGCTGGACTTCACACTGACCCTAAGCCTTTAGGTCCAGCAGTCAAGCTTCTTTTCCAGCCACCTTAGTCTGCCTAATCAGTATCTCATCAGTCTAGCCATCAAGGAATTACTGAACTCTGAACTCCAGGGTTCTAGTCTTGCTATTTACCTTCCTCAACACCACCTCACAGTGTGCAGCTGGAGCTACCACTGACCTTCCCATGCGTCACCAGGTCCTCTTTACTCATGAGCACCACACCCTTCGGTGACTGATGGGGCAGCACTGCATTAAAAGAGATCCTTAACACATCCCAAAAATCTCCTTGATGTCATGTGCCACATCATGCTACACCCTCCAGAAGATGTTGACAGGTCAAAGTTGCTCACAAGAAACAATATTTTGAATCAAGCTTCCTCCCATCCTCTAAAGATTTCAGATAATTCTTTCTTCTCACACTCAGTCAGTAGCAGATGTTCACAGAGAGCCATTCATGTTGGACTCTCCTTTGATCTTGACCAGCTTATTACTCCTTCCAAAACAAATCTGAGTCTGTAAATTTAAGCCACCATTGGAGCACAAGCCTTTCTTACATTTCAGCAGCTGGTATTTCCAAAAGAGTCTGCATGGTGTGAACCATCCCATACCACATTTCTGCGCCCCTAAAGAGGTACCCAGGTGCTACCCCAACTTGGTATTCTTTGTTGCTTCCTACATACTATTTATTTTTGTACAGGTAGATGGACCACCAGGGAAAGCATCAAAGGTTTGCTTATAATTCTTCTATTCAAATACTTTTCTGGCCCTCATTCCTCTATTTCTATTTGCACTTCAGTCTTCATTTCCAGAAATGAATACTCTAAAAACGGAGTTTCGTTGAAAGAGGTGATACCCTAACTGAGGCTCAAACTCTTCTCCATAGATAAACAAAAATACACACATGTGTAAAGAGCAATAACCCCATCACCTTCCAGCCAGGCTGCTCACTTTCCTTCACTCCTACAGTCAGAAAGAATACCTTGGAGAATGTGAATCTAATCCATGTTGGTGTAATGCTACTTGAATCTGGAAATTACCTGAAGGGACAAATCTAAAAAACTATTCATGCAGCTTTATCAAAGCTTTTTAGACAGACATTCAAACTTAAGATCATATGTGAAGCATTCTTCCCTGAGATGATCCTCACGTTAGAAGGACATTAATTTATGTTTCTATTTTTGAAGAACAGATCAGCAAAACCCACAGAACTCCAAAGGTGTACAAGATCCATGATCGTTCTTGTGATTAACTACTGAAATTACAGGAAGACAAATATAGATGGTTTGATTATGAAATGAGATAAGGATGTATATTACCCTTTTACCATATGTTTCAACAATGCTCCTTTTTCTACTTCTTGATATCCCTGTGAAGAATTTTCTAGAAAAGCTGCTGTTAAAAACAAGTACAGTAACCTGCTGAGTACTGAGAATGAGCTACTTTTATATCTGAAACTTCCCACTGCTCCTAAACAGATTTGTGACTCCAAGCAGACTCATCTATCTCATTAACAAGAAGTACTATTAGGAAAAAACAGAAAGGTTTGAATTTAATTAAAATTCAAGTACATTTTGTCTGAATGCACATTTTTATTTATGTTTTTACATACAAAAGGAAGAACATTATAAAGTTCTATCTATGCACTTGTTTACAGAGAAAAAATAATCAGCCAATATTTTGAGGGAGTGATAGTCAAACAGCAGGGGAAAAGGTACCAACTATTAAAATGTGCCAGCTCCTGTTATACCTGATCTTTGCATGCCATGGTCTACTCCAAAAGTTACCCAGTAGAAAAGGATGCATCTGCTACCATACCTTCAAAGTGATACTCAATTGTGTCATGCTGTAAATAAAAACAGTTCAGATGCAGAGGTGCATGAAAATCCACTGACAAAATTTTGAATGGCTTTGGTTGCAACCCAAACCCTTGAATTCCAACTCCTGTTAACATTATATGACTAGTAGGATGTACCAATTTAAAAGTCTTAATCATACAAATATATTTTTAAGCAACCTCTCAATTTCAGAGGACTACTTCACAATTGGTTTCAATAACTGGTGATCTTTTTAGACTGTTTTCATAAGGTGGAACACAAAACCTAGCCACTGTAGGATTTATTTTCATTACATGTTCAGTGGGTATTGCCAAACCTGTAATCCCATTTCAAAAGTAAAACTTCCAAAAACATAAATTACCCTGAAAATACCCAGAGAAAAAGGAAAAGTGCTGGGGAGAGAGAAGAACAGTGGGAAACCTTACAGAGTCCTTCAGTTACAGAAGACAAAACAGCATAAACATAGGCCTAAACCAGAGTAAGTTTCAACTGTTCTTCATCTAAATTCCAAAATATTTCTACCAATACTAAAAGCGCACTTATTTTTCTTCTCCACAAAGTCAGTAAAGAGAGAGATTATCCAGCGAGGTGCACAGGATTTAAACTGGTAATAAAAAATTCTGCCCTCATGCTCACTGTTGTACATTTGTTTTTCACAATAACTGACAAACACAATGAGATTTAAATAAATATCCACTGAATAACAAAACAAAAAAAAAAAACAGCTGAAAGCCAGTTTAAAAAAGCAATCGTACTGAACCCAGCAATAACTACTTCAGTGTCATAAGGGACCCTCTACTTCAGAAGAAAACCCATATGAGGAAGCTCATACAGATGGTGGGTCTATCCTACAGCCTGAGTATTACATATTACACTGGAAGAAATGAGTGTTTTGACCTAATTTCCTGAGATAAGTCCACTGACTTTTACTGCTTCTTTGATGAAACAGTATCAAAGGGGAGACATCGGTCTTGCTCCTCTTTTGAATTCAATTTCTTCACATAATTTCTATGCTATCTAATCTCTGATGGGAGAAATTGCTGAGGAGACCCTGTGGTCATCCCTGCACACCTGAGGTGGAGCAATTTTGAATTCCAAGAGACATAGCTACCAAGTACACCCCAAGACAGCTTCTGGATGCACAGCTCCTGCAACCTGAGCACAGCCACTGCACAGCAATAAAGGTGATCCTGAGGCCAAGAGAAAATTTCACCCTGACTCAGAGCTTCATCCTTAGCAAGCAGAACAATAAAACTAATTTCATCTGAGCAAATTGCTACCATGACGCAATGGGAAAGAACGACAGGGTGATATGACCAGCCCCATGTTTAATGACTGCTTCTGAACTAGATAGCATACAGATAATGGACTCACCCAGCCTCTCTCTGGAAGCATACACTGCGCAGTCAAAAGCACTGCATCAGTTTACCCACCCAATACCTGCAAAGTGACTTTAGTGCTAACAAGCAGCTCCTGGACTGCAGTCACACTGTAGCTTGAGAACGGTGATATCCTAAAGTCAGACCAGCAAGGTCCCAGTGCTAGTACAGAACTGAGTGTTAAAGAGATCAATACCCAGCTCAGAGGTGATACTCCAAGGGCCCAAGATGAAAAGGGCTGAAAGCCCAGTCTCAAAGCAGGTTAGAGACTAGCCAGGAAAAGCAGCAGCAATGATGGCCCTGTAATTTATCAGGGTGCTACACCTTTGAGATCCAACATCCTAGATCAGGCTCCATCAAGACAGTAGGCCCAGCATAAATGATGAACCTCTCAAAAATCATCCGATCTTTTTCTTTTTTTTTCCCTCTCAGATCAAGAGGCCATCTAAACCAGCAGAAAAGAGATCACATTTGGAGAGGGAATATAAGAAGCAAGACAAGTATGGAACGGTCATTTTCAACTCTTACCTTCTGGCTTTTTTTCTTTTCACTGTAGGCAGTCTTTCCATTAAATTCTACCCCAACAGAGTACATTGGAAGCTATAAATACCAAAGCAAAGCAACAGCCATCTTCTACCATTTCCATGGCCAAAACCAGCTCATTTTTATAGAAGTAACAGCCTTCTAGCTCCTAAGGTACAATACTGATCTTTCTTTGTGCTGGCAATACCAATTCACTACCATACTGCCATGAGCTATTGATCTGAAACTTTTTTAACTTTCACATGTTCAACAGAGGCTGACATTAATCTAGCATTTACATAGCATTCCAGACAGGACACCTTATTTCTAAGAGTCCATGAGTCTTCTAATAAAGAATATTGGCATTGAAGTTTCTCTCATAAACCCAGGTATTGTATGCCAAGGAAATTACTATTTATTTTCAGAAGAAGCAGGATTCTGAGGAAAAGGAAAAAAAAAAAAAAACAAAACAAAAAAACCAAAAACCAAACCAAATTAGACCAAAATCCAATTAACAGCACACATAAACAAACACAACAAAAAACCCCACCCACATACAACCACTTCAAAATTTGTACTGTTTAACTAATTTAGGAAGCAGAGGAAAAAATAAAATTGAAAAGGCCCAAACTTCATGGAAACTTATTCCCTCAAGTCAGGATGCCAGAAAGTCATTCAACTTTTGCTTGCAAACTTCAGAATTAAGAATCTTTGGGAGTTCCCTACTGCAGAAAAGGCAGAGCTTTAAAAAAACTACAAGACTTTAATTAGACATTAAGAGCCTTTTCCCAGCTCCACCCCCTAGGTCATGTTCAAAGAAAAGTTGTATCTGAACTGGTAAACAGAATTCTGGAGAAGGAGCATTAATTTTAAATACTTTTCTTCTACAATCTGACAAAATCAGGCAAGCTGGGAAACTCTACTAAGTATCTCTGAAATACACCACAACATTTTGATGAAAAGAGTTTTGTGCTTGTATCTTTGATCTAGGAACAAAGTTAGCACCCCAGATGAATCTGAACCAAGTATTCAGGTATTTCAAATGCTGAATGACAGACCAACTGAGGATTAAAGGTCAGGCCAATAGCTTGAAATGTAGTAAAAACAGACAATGCTGAAGTACATTTAGATCTTCTGTAAATAGCCTTCAGGCTTGCTATGAGTTTACTCAAAGCGAGGCAGCATGATCTGTTCAAGTTGTGCTCCAGGCTGGATGCCTTAAGACAGGGTTGTGCTCATGACTACAGTATCAATTTGCTGCATGATCTATTCTTTTGGATTCAGCTGTATTTCACTACTGACAGAGCAGATTTATTCTGCAACTTTACATTACTATCATAGGACTAATTCCCTATGGGATCTGTATCGTTCTATTTTGGACATTTTGTTGTTTGTCCAAAATGCTTTCACCTGCTGGTTTTTCAGACAGCTGGAAACAAACCTGAGGCTTCCTCAACAATTGTGGTTCCTCAGGGCCCATATAGGAAATTGTTACTGCTCACATAATAAATTCCCTGAGTACAGGATATCAATAAAGCCAAGAATGCTCTTCCCAATGATTTATTTAGCTGCTGACTTCAAGTTTCCCTTCCGTGTAACAGCTTATCTGTTATTTAATCAGAGATAAACAAGTTTCTGAAAGGTTCTTCCCCTCTTTGAGTTATCAGATAGTTAAAGCACTAAAAATAGTCCATTAAAGATCATTCATGGTCTTAACAGGTTTTGAATGAGTTCCAAAACACCACACTCTTTATTACAGGTATGTTGGAGCAACTAAATATAAGCAGTAATTTCACCAGCATGGCCAGACCCTCTCTTTTACATATGCTTTTTGTGTTAATTCCTGCCCAGAATAAGCTATCTGTAACAAACCTCATTCAGCTATATGTGTTAACCAGTATTCCTTAGTACAATATCACAGGAAATAATTAACAGTACTTCTACTCTTAATATCTCTTTGATATTATAGTAGGACTGTAGTGATACTGCACAGATACTACTACAAAATATAAGCATATTAACAAAAATAGCCCAGGTACACACACCAAATAAAACAAAAAAGGCAAAAAAGACAATTTTTGTAACAATCCCGTCTTGAGAAACTAAGCTTTTTAAGTTTCCAGAGGGAGTGGTGTTCACACCACTGAAGCTTACATATAGGCAGCTGGTATCCTGTGACTCCTCAATAGTCAACAGAGAAAGAAAAGCTTCTCCAGGAACAAATTCAGAGCAGAGACCCAGTATAGCACTTTGTAGAAAAAATTTCTCTTAGAAGTAAAGAAAACATAGAAGAAGCACAAAAGAAACTGACTGAGGCTTTGTGGTTCAGACTGGAACAAAGAGAAACAATAAAAATCCTCATTATATCGTACTGTGTCTCCAGGCTGGTAGAACTCAATGAATCAGAATTCCAATATGACTGGATTACTGCCTTGTCATTCTTTGAGGAATCCTGGTCTCAGCAATTCTGAATGATGGCCACAGGAAACAGATTTCATGGATATTTTGATAAGAATAACAGAGGTCATATCCGCCCAGCATAGAAACAATAATGTTTATCTAGTGTTTGGCTTCTGCATTATACAATTTAATTAACCTCATGGCAATACCAGCATGATCTGTGGCAGAATATAAGATGATACTTCAGCTGTCTCACTGATTTCAGTTTTGTTGTGAAGTTTCAAAGCAGTAATTTGCAAAGTTGAACAAAAAGAGTGCTATCATAGTCTATGAGTTTTCTGAACAATCCAAACTCATACTGTGAATTAACTTCAATATGCAAACTACTGAGCAACTATATTATTTGTTATTATGCCAATGCAAGTGATATCTTTTAATGTTGCCAACATATAGATCAGCATTGTGAAAAGGAAATAATGTAGGTTCATGACATCCAAGAGTCAAGGGTTTCAAGGACTCAATGATTCATGGATGCCCATCACCAGGATAGCTAGTCATCTTATTCACAGTCCTGTATTCGCTCATAGAGCAGATATCTTCAAGATAAACTACTTGGGTCCTTGACTTCATTTTATGTAAATCATGAGATCATTAGTATGAATTATGCATTTTGCAGGAGACATGCTTTTATTACAGTTTGCACTATGAAGAGCAACTGTAACACAATTCACCTTGAGAACATCTGAAAGTGAGTCAGAGCATATGGGAAGTAATTCACTGTAAGTGGAATACAGAATGGAGATATTCCTGCAGAATGAAGATCAGCCTCTAGAATTTCAGGCCTTTCTCAAACAAAAGACTTTATTACTTTTCTGGTATTATTATTCACTTTCTAGATGAGTTACATTATTCAGGAATTTTTAACAATTACATTCTCTTTTACTCCTTGCCTTTTATTCTTAAAGGAAAAAGAAAGTCAACTCTTAATTAGAGCAAACGAAAATATAAAAATTTTGACAATATTAGATTTTTTTCAGTTAAACCAGTTGATATGTTTTTGCTTAATCCTGACCCAAAACACTTCTGCACCCAGCTATAACAAAACTTAAGATTCAGCTGAATTGCAGACCATGTAAGAATCCATAATCCTGCTATACCAATTAACATCTCCAGACATCAGTCATAGCCAGAATGGCTTAATGAAGGGAAAATCTTGCCTATCAAACCTGATCTCCTTTTATGACAAGGTAACTGATCTAGGAAAGCCAGCAAACGTAATTTCTTTGGATTTCAGCAAAGATTTGATACTGTGTCTCACAGTATCCTTCTGGACAAGATGCCCAGCTCACAGCTGGATAGCCACATCATGTTGTGGGTGAGCAACTGGCTCACAGGTTGGGCACAGATTTAGTGAATGGGGTCACATTAGATTTGACAAACTATAAATGCCTGACAAACTATAAACTTTCACAAAGCAGGAATCTTCCAAACATTTTCCTGGAAATTTAATGTGTACATTTTCATCATTCTGGTGGTAAGTTACATTCAACTCTTAATCAATACTACTGGGTTTTGCAAGTTTTAATATAGGAACCTTGATATAGTGTACTGTTTTATGTCATATTGTAATCTGCTTGGAGTTCTTTAGTTCTATGCTGTGTAGAAAGTAATTCTAATTAAGATCTTTCATCTGCTATCTCTTGACTGTTTAATATTCTCTTTTATAAATAGAGCTGGTTTGCCATCATTAGAACGTGCAGAGTGATTCCTTCATTTTAAAGTGTGATCAAGTCCTGAGGCTAAAGCAGGGCCTCCACTCATCCCATGACAGCTGGCCAATGAAATCAGATAAGCAATCTGCCCAATACCATGTGTTGGATACAGATAGTAATGTGTTATGCCTCATTTATTGTTTTAATTTTGTCTGTGGATTTGTATGGCTAAACTTTTCTATGAGTGAAGTGACTGCAAAAAATTGCCTTCAGCTGGGGGGCAGGAGGGCAGGGGAAAGGTTTTCTCTAATGCTTGCTATGGAAGAGCAACTGATGACTAACATTTCTTAAAGGAAAGGGTAAAAAAAATGGTAAATGCAAAACCACAGAAGTGCTATAGTGGCCTGGAAAAATTTCAGAAGGGAAATGGAATGCAGGGCACAAAATTTTCTGTATTGTATTATAGAAGTTTCTTTAGTTCAACCAAAGAATAATCAGAATATTATAAATAGTCATTTTGGATTAATTTGCAGTCCATATCTGGTCATCTGTGACTGGATTTCAGTCAACAGGAGGAACAGTTTCAGGAACAAAAGAACAAGTAAAGGAACTTAACTAACTGTCCTTTGAGCAGCTAAACTAATTAGCCTGGTGCCTCCCATGTCCCTTACAAACCCCAGTTTTCCTTCATATTCCTGACATCTGTCATTGTAACAGCCCATATCCACACAACATGCCCAGAGCCACACCCAGTCCATACAGATTTCTTGTTTCAGACTAAGCCAGTTGATACACATCTGCTCAATTCTTGCCCAAAACACTCCACACAGCATCACATACTCAAATTTAATCCTAGATTCCTCAACACAAGACTCATGCTCCCTTTTCTCCCAGAGATGCATCAAGCCACTTCTAACAACACATACTGAAAATAAAGGTCATAAAAGCAGAAGTCTCCCTTCGTTTTTCACATCGGGGGCATAAACATGGGTTTCTACTCCATGTCAACACCAATTTTCATGCAACCTCTAAAACCTCAAAATTTTTAAGATCTTGCTTTAAATTGGAAAAAAAGATGCATTACCTATTAGACCACAGATAAGAGATGGAGTAATGGCATATGCCTCATTTCCTTAGGTAGGCAGGCAACAGATCAGGTACAAGGAAACATTTTTCAGAAAATGTTTATGTCACTTTCTGTGCTATCTAAAAATTTTGAATCTGTAACTTATCACCTAATGCACATTCATTTGAAAATGGCAAACCAAGGAAGACTCTGAATATAAAAATTACTCAAAAAGATTTTTGAGGCAATAGTACACATCCCAACATTATGCAGCTAATTTCAATAAATAAATAAAAGCTGTAATATTTAGCTATATAACAGCAATAAAATTGCTAGCAATATGCTTTGCTGCCTTGACAGTAAATCAAAATAAAAGATTTTTTAAATGTTTCTTGTCATGTAAATGAGCCAAAATGCTGCTTCCTGAATAAAAAATATTTGGACTGTGCTGTGTTACAGCAAGTCCCTATAAACAGAATATGCATTTAACAATAGAGATAATGGAAAAACTGACACCTGAAGCACTTTTTTTATGTTGCATTGTTTTCTGAAGGACTAGAGTAAAACACTGTATGACACACTGCAGCAAAATCCAAGGAAAGAACTCAGCATTTAAATTTCCCAAAAGAATGACAATTTTGACATTTCCCTTAAGAAAGTTCATGATGTACGGTAGTTTTTGTTCTGCTTTCCGCTAGGAAAAAATTATCAGAATAATGATAGTAATTGGTAAACAGATGAGTGAGAAATCCCAGAAGCAATCTCATATTAAAAGGCCATACTACATATTACTGAGGAATACTGCTCTACAACATTTTTGGTTGACTCATAGATGAATCTTTTAGCTCTGGGTTGTTTGGATTGTTTTATTTTCTTCAAATAAAACTTTCCAGAAAGCAAGACAACACATTAAGAAGGTCTCAATAGGTCATATAATCCCTGGCAAGACAATCACTTTTGCCACAGATATCCACACAGCTTCTCTAACTGAGGTTTCCAGCAGCAGAGATCTGCACAACATTTCCCAGACATTAGATGAGGTCACCTGCCCCAGACACTTTCAAAAAAGTAATTTCCAAACATCTAACCTGAATCTCTCTCAATGCAAACTAACTTTTCTCCTGCTCTCAGTAGGCCTTGTAACTGCTCTTTCTTCCCTCTACTTTTCTTACGTCCTTGATTCTGTTGTTTATCCCACTTTTCTTTAAATTCAGTGCTCCAAACATGACATAGAAATTCTGTCAAGATCCTATTATACATAACATATCAAAATGTTATTTATAAATTATTTTTAAACAGCAGAACAGTGTGGGTTCCCATTTAGAGTAACTGTATCCAATACAGTTACCAAAAGCTATTCTTCAGTATTTTCTAAGCTAGTGCTCTTTTACCTTGTGATTGTGCAGCTAATTGTTCAAAAGGGTAGCACACTACAAAAGTCCTTACTAAATTTCTCCCAACTTTTTGTAGACTGTTGCTCCAGCATGTTTATCCTAATCCTGTCCTCCAAACTTCTTGCTGTTTCCTCCTCATGGCCACCTGCCAAGTAAAGAAGTATGCTGAGCAGACCCAAACTAAGCCCTCCAGACACACATTCAGTTCCCTATGCAACAGCAGATGCTTCACACAATTAGTCTGCACAGATTCCTAACCTACTGTTTCATCTACCATGCTTTTTTTTTTTTTTTCTTAAACATGCAGCATGAAAAAAACAAATCTCCAGGTGTTAAAGGCAGGTTGCATCTCATCTACAGCCTCTCTGACTCTAAAAGGCCTGCACTTTCACAAAATTAAATTAGACTGGCTTGAACAAGTTGCCCTCAGTCAAAATGCCTTCTATGTGTTGGTTTTATTTATTTTTGTCAAAGATTGTAAGCTCCAGCACTTTACTTGAACTTAAGTTAGTTAAATTGTCAGCAATTCCCTGATCTTCCTCTTCCATTCTCTTACTTTTTTCCATCTTTCTGAAAATTCACCATCTTCACTGAAACTTCTGTCAATGTTTTCTTGAACAGGAATATTTTACCCATTTCTCTAAGTGGGATGACATTCATCAGGATCAGCCAATAAAACAGTAATCTCTTTCTTCATCTTTTTACACTTACTCATTGACAGCAATCACACTAGCTACATGAGAAGATCACCATTAATTCCCTTTTCCACCTATAATGATTACCCATAGATTTCCACTCTCAAATTAAGTAGCACTCTGGACCTCAGAGCATGTACAATCTTGACAAACTAATGTCACTCCTGTTAATAAGGCAACATAAATATTCAAGTCCCTGAATCCCTTTGCCAGATTTTTTTATAGCATGTAACTTTGACATTTCTTCCTCTTTATTTTTCACATATCTTGTATGGGATTTAGAAACTTAAGATGGGCAGCAGACTGCTGCTTTTTTCTCTTCTCTCCCACATTAGCCCAACAATCATGAGGTAGATATCATTATGTCCTGATGTCACCAAAGATATTTCAATGTCATTATGCATTTTTTTACAACACTACTTTGACTGTCATATCAAGTTCCCAGAAGAGATAAAAGCCACATTCCCATCCCAACATCCACAAACTCAAAGCATAATCAGCACAATTCTGGCTTACCTACCAAACGAAATTTTAACAAGAAAACACCGAAAAACCAAAAGGCCAGCTGGAAAATGCAAATGTAAATCTTGGCTGTAATAGCTGTGTCTCCCTACCCAAGCAGGATCTGCCTCTGATAAACCAAAGCAGGTTTTCATCTCTAACAAAGGAGACACACAAACCATGTCTGTGACACTTTCAACCTGTCCTTCCTCCCTGACATACAAGAACTCCACTTTTGTTTTCAGGCTCCCAGGCAAAAAACTACATGTGGTGTGGACTCTCAAATGTAAGCGACTAGAAATATTTTTCATTGAAATTGGAACAGATCAGCAGTAGTCACTTTGCAAAGAGTATTGAGACCTCCAAAACTGAAAACCTAATCCAAAAGTAAATCTCAATAATATATTCAATTGTATTTGGATTTAAATTCTTATGAAAGTATGTTAGAAAAACTAAACAATGAGTCTTCTATTCTTGATGCTGAAAAAGATAAAAGGAAAGAAAATTAGAACTTGTTGTTTTGTTGTTTGGGGTTTTTTTTAAACCTTGACACTTCCAAGAAGCCATATCTCAAGAAATCCTGCTCAAATAACCTCAATTCCATTAAAAAAAAAAAAAAGGGGGGGGGGGGGGAAGCAACACAGCCCTAAACTTTATCTGTGCTATTGATTTTTAGAAACATGTAGAACTTATTGAGACTGTAGTTAATTATGACTTAGTGAGGTTTTTTTCTCTACAGTACTTCATACACTACACTTACTAAATAATTACAAGAAATTTCCCAAGGTCAGAAACCAATGTCTATAAAGACAGTGACAAGAGCCTGTAAACAGCAAGAGGTATCACAAAAAACCTTTTTTAAACGGAAAAAGCATATATATGCTTTACAAGCATCTATAAACCTCACGCCAACTAGACACAGTACACATATGGATGTGTACACACAGAAATCCATATCTCATTTTTTTAGTAATTAGCTAAATCATTGGGAATTCATAGCAAAGGTCATTGTTCTCTCCCATAAGTTGTTGGGTATCTTTGGAGCATGCCCAAGCTCATTCTTTTGTAAACCTGTACTAGACCAAGGCCCAGCCTAGTGAGTAGGAAAAAATCGTCTGCACTAAATCCAGTCTCAGGGTATCACAAGCCCATTACTCTGCACATGGCCTGAGTTTACCTAAGACCTTTATCTCAATTTCCAGCAGTGCCTTAGAGAAAAAAAAATAGCTTCAGTGGAATTTGGGGTGGCAGGTATAAGCAGCAGAGTTAAAACAAGGAACTTCAGGAGCCATATTAAATTTGAACATCCAGTAATGGCAGGGCTTAGATTTGTGAACTGGTGGGCACAGGAAATTCTATAGAAAACCAAATTTCTTTTTGTTTACCCCCTTCCCCAATAATACATAATAAATCAAGTTTACATATGAGGATACTGCTTGTAACAGCTCTTTGGGAAGGGAGGAAAGGTTCCCCCTTTTGCTCATCAAAACTAAAATATTGTAATTTAGAAAAAAGCCATGAGCAATTATATGATGGATAACAAGTAGTAATGGCAATAACTTTTAGGAATTATTAATACACAAATTTTTCTTGCCTGAAAGAACACGGGATATGGGAATTTCTTGTTTGTTTGACCTAGCAATATCTCAGCCATATTCTTTTCCATGACTGCCACACCCAATAAGATGTAGCTGTCATCTCAACCATGAGACCAGCCAAAACTTAGCCCCATAGGTGGGAAGGAACCTGAACTGATTCATTTGTTTATCAAGATGTGAAAAGCCATTGGATTGCCTCTAGCCCACCTGTAGTAATTAATTATATAAACCTGCCCCATAGAAACCTTCCAAGGGGATTCCAACACCCATGCCCCCACAATCCATTCTCAAATGCTGTGTTATGCTAATTCCACATACACAAAAATTCAATGAAACTGTTAATGCAAAATGCAATTTCTAATAAGAAACATTAGTTCACTGTTAATATTCACTTCCTTTCCCTGAATCTCAAAACCAGGCAAAAGAGAAGCATTTTGCTTCTACCCTTTCAGAATTTCTCTTTTGTCACTGTCTTAGTATTGCTTCAACTAACTCATGTATTTGAGGTTTTGTTTGGTCATTTTTTTTATAAAAGATATTTGGTAAAGTCCAATATCACTCACAATGTACCAAAAGCATAAATATTAGAAACAAAAAATTAAATTATATGAAATACACTATAATATCAGCAAGGCTCTTTCTTCTTACTATGTAGAGCCTTTTATTAAAATCTAATACTAACACCAGATTAATGTGACAACCATGAGTATACAAACCAAGTTACAAAGGAAATAAGCTTTTATTACTTTTCCAAAGATACAACTAGTTTAAAAGTAAGAGAGGGATGATGAAAATTGCTCCGAGCAGGGAAAAAAAAACCCAACCAAACCAAAAAAACAGAGTGTTTTTGGAAAAAAATATTCAAATTGTTGAGCAGTTAATTGGATTTCCAGGCTTACATTTAATACAACAATCCTCCTTACACAAAGTCTTTACTTAGGTTGTGTATTTCCCAATGTACAAGCCAAATACAAGAGGATTTAAATAAAACTTTAACATTTGAGATGTTTTAATTCTTATAATGGAGTTAAGCACTAGTACACAATACTAATACAGGCAATAACCAGGGCCAGTAACAAAAAATAGAACTGGATTAGTCAGATGCCAAAAACCATGCATAACAACACACCTCAAAATAGGTTTTGTCCTGCTGGAATTCTCCAGCAAAGTGCTATGACTTCAAATACAGCAGTTGCAGAGCCCCAGCTGGAATCATCCATCCCTCTCAAAACTCATCAGACATTGAAGTGAGTCACTCTTTATCATTCACATTAACGATAGCAAGTTTTAGTGCTATTAGTGAAGTTGAACATTAAACTTTTTCTAAGCCATTGAACAGATGTTCCAGCCTTTATGCTAGCATGACTTTTTTTCTAGTTGCTTCTCTTATATCCTACCAGAAACCTGTTGTTCTGGCAACTCCACACAGGACTTGAACTTCATCCCAAACTTTTCTGATCTCCTTCCACCTCTGCAATTCCTTTTGCCAACTCCCTTGCAGAGGGCAGCAGCAGCTGACACCTGTGCTGTTAGCAGAGTGAGATCTCACAAGGAGATGGAAAGACAAGGCTACAAAAGTGATGGCAGCAGGGCATAGGAGGGACATTTTTCATAGGTGGAGGTGAGCGCCAGAAAGCACAGTGGTGGGATGGGGTGAAGCACGGAGCAGAAAAGGGCTGGACACAGCTCTGTTTACATTTCAGAAATCCACTGTCATAGTTTAATAACATACCTTCAGAATGAGCTGTAATTAAGCTTTTTCTCTCCTTCCTCCTTGCCCTTAGAGGCCACTTACTGCATACCTTTCTGCCCCACTGGAGTCCCACGAGGCAGGGAATGAAAGCAATAGAGTTCTTTATTTTCAGAAGACATAACTGCAAATGGCTTCCAGCTGAAATATTAGAAATCTTTTCAAGTGACTTGATATGACTCATTTGCTAATGTCATAAGCCTGTGGCACAAAGCAGCTTAAAAAAATATGGGTTTGTCTAACTGCTTATTAAATAGAGTCAATTTTTATATTACCATCTTTTTGTTTTCCTTCTGCATCCCAAATAATCTAATTTCTCAACAATTAAGCAGTTTGCTTTAATATACTCTTGCTGTTTAAACAGAAAACAATAGAAGTAAAAGGGTATAATCTTCATTAGGTCAGTGATAGTTTCAATAGGTTTCAGTAAATTAAAAATTTCATGATATGCAATTAAGCAACTTTAGTAATATAATTGCCATTGTCCTCAGTCTTTTGGCTTAGTATATGCCAATAATTATATTGAGACATACACTCATTCATGCACATACATATGATTTCCACCTACAGCCTCCACATTGTCCGAACCCCAGCCTGGTTCAGGGGTTCCGTGTAGTGGTAAAGTCTCTCCTCCAACACGTGCTTCCAAAGAAAACTCAGCAGCCTCTTGTTGTTTGGTCTCAAGGCAGTTTACTGTGAGTTATCTAAAAGATTGTCTTGGGCTACTGCGGTTTGGTCAGCAGCTCAGGCAGAGGCACACACACAGACCCTGACATCCTCACTGTCTGGTGTCTTCTTCTCTACCCCCGCCCAGGGCTGCTGCTATCTTTTATATGATACATTATGTAATACGTTTACAGTTTTTCCCCACTACCTACTACCTATATTAAATGGTGGTCTTCTATTCTAAACCAATCCCTAAGTGCCAACATCATCAAGAACATGGAGGTAAGGAAGAAGAAAGAGGAGAAACAGGACCGGCCTATATTCCTCCATCTTAAAACCTCTGACCCCCATGTACAAAGTAAACCCCCCCCCTGTACAGGTGTTAAAACCCCCTTGTACAATACTAAAAAATTCTTCCCACTACTTTGTAACTACTTCTACTATAATATCTAAACTTTTGTGACTTCTTGTTCTACCTTCAAAGTTGGTAACTCATTCCATGGCTCAAACTCAAAATCACAGCTGTTTCCAGCTGCCTGCCAGGGTCTCAAATGCCTCCAACCAGGGCTTGGAACCCCCAGAAATGTCTGAGGGGTATTTTGAGTTTCAACACCATATGAGTTGCAGGTGAGAATCAGTAATGTGCTTCTGAAAGACAGTTAAGAAACCACACCTAAAAAATAACTTCCCATCCTGGACAGCAGTGTAAGAATCACCCTTTGGCTGTGTAAGTAAAACACATAGGACCATATAAATACTTCATTTTCCTAATAAATCAAATCCTATTTGTTTTCCAGCTACAGAGCCTGGACATGATTCAGAATCTAAAATGCCATGCCACAGTACAATGCTGCTCCCATACCTGATAGAATACTAGTCTGCTCTAAAACTTCATATTTCCAACTTTGTAGAAGAGGGAGCTATGTTACAAAACTAGCAAAAAAAAGTCCAAAAATGTTATGATTGTCTATTTTGCAGAAGGGAAGCAATTTTCAGCCAAGTAATTGGTACATTTTCTTAGTGCATTATGTTTCTCAAAACATGTTACTGTAGGTGGAGATTAGCATGCCTTTTCTTCAAGAGGAAAATTACTTGTCTTCTGTAGTGACTGGAGCTGTCATTCCAAGAGCTGACAAATGTTAACAATCTCTAGAGGTGTTCTTTACAAACATCTCAAAAATAAATAAATATATTCACAACAAGGATCCAATGACCAAATAAAGGTTATAAATAGAAGGAAAATATCACTATTTAAATATTCAAATGCATCCTGTATCCATCATTTCCAACATAAGGAAAGCTATTTTTAAATAGCTAAATTGGCATATTAACAACTAATATGGAACACTGCCAGAGAAAGAACACAAATATTATTTATTAACAATGAAAAAAGTTAGCTGTATCTTCTATTTTGCAGATAACATCAAAGAGGAAATGAAAATAAACAGTTCCATTCCAGCCATCCAATCTAGTAATCTGTGCAGACAGATTAGCAAAACCCTTACATCTGCAATTATAAAAATGCACAGATGCACAGATATTTTTCTTTAAATCTTTTTGTTGTTTATCACATCTTCACTGCAGGTTCTTGAAACTTTTTCCACTGCTTGCAACAACAAAACATGAAGCTGCACCTCCTATCCCATACACTGAAAGCAGACCCACAAAGTCCAAACAAACCAATTTGCTCAAATCAATTTATTAAACCACAGTAACTACCATAATTTGTTGAAACTATGATGCCAATATCCTGTGACACTGTCTATATGCATAGCACACTTAAACATTTAAAATTTCAACCATAAAAAAAATTATAGCAATACACTAATATATGCAACATGAAAGGACAGAAAGACTTTTCCTTCTTATTTGCAAGAAATTATCAATTACAGAACAAGGTGCTTTACTGAGATTTTGACTGAGAAACTCTCTTCCCCTTTGTGTAATATTTCAGAATAGCAGCTATTGGCCACATGACATGGCTCTTGGAGAGGGTCCTGTGCAGGGCCAGGAATTGGACTAGATAATCCTTGTGGGTCTCTTCTAACTCAGCATACTCTGAGATTCTGTGATTAAAATCAGAACCAAGTAGAGAAGCTTCTTTTCCCACAGTGAGACTTTTGCTAGAAGACAAATACCAACATGTCAGAAAACCCTAGGTAAAATTACAGCTATACAGAATGTAGGACCACCTTCAGAGAAATACAACCTGAACAATAATCAAAATAATTGAAAAAATTAGCAGTCAATACAGCTCACTAATGTAATATCCAAAAAAAATTAGGAAAAAAAAGAACAGACTAGGAGAGTCTCATTATACTTCCAAAACTTTTCATTTCTCAATCTCCCGATGTAAACCAAGGATTTAATTTTAGTATAAAATTAGTGCCCTATCAGATGAATAACAGAAATATAAATAAATCAGTCTTGCAACTAGTTTAGCCCAGGGTTATAAGTAACTCTTCTAAATGAACTAAGAAGCACATCACAGAACTCCCAATGCATTTAAAGAACCTCCTTCTCACAAGAGATGGACTTTCTTCACCCTGCTCAGGGTCAGATTTGAGCATGTTACCTTCAAGCACATCATCATCACTTGATGGGCTCTGCCCAACACAGAACCCTACATAAATTCATAGGCTCTAAACAATGGGATTTAGAAATAGTGGATGAAAAATTTGCTGTGGGGAAGAGGAGATGGAAGATTTAAGACCTAATTACTTCAATCTTAGAGAAGAATTAGCATCTCAAGTGATAAAGGAAACAAAGTAATACAGACTGAGGGCAAGCAAGCAGGCAATATTTTTTAGTGTCAGTTTATACCTGCTTTGTGCAGTATACTAACAGCTTCCAAACAAGAGCTGCAAAACACCCCACTGGCTACGAGGCAGAGCTTCCTGCTTCGTTAGCCCTTCATCTTCCCCATTACAAGGTCTGACAGTCACCAGAGGCATTGCCTGATTTCAGCATTTTCTTTCTGATACTGTGGAGACAGATTGGGATTACATCCCCCCCATTCCACAGGTAGAAGGGATGCAAGATGGATGAACTACACCTGCCCCAACTAAGAAACATTTTTCATGAGGCACCCATATATATAGTCTATCATGTATATCCTGCAAAGTTTAAGAAGCAGAACTACTCGGCAGGATCAGATTTGTAGCAGAAAGGTAGACATAAAAATTTTCTTTTCCTGATTAGATGTAAAGGAGAAAAACTTAGAAAACTTAGAACATATAAGCCTCTGAAAGGCTTAAATGAAAGACTCCTTGTTATTTAGTTTATTCAGTTTGTTACATGAAATTTCATATAGTGGAGAAAGGAAGGTGTGATACCTTCTCACTGAAAGGCCCTTATTTTAAAAATAAAAGTAATTAATGAAAATAATAGTATGTATTGTAGAAAATATTATGCAATAAAATATGCAGTACTATAGATTGACTACATTCTGCCAGTATACAGGTTATGAGGCTGAGAAAAATACTGTTCCTTCTAAATGTTATACCCATACAGTCAAATCCATTTGATATTTTTTTATATCTTTAAGTAGGACTGGGATTATTCATTAGGTGACTGAAGCCTGCACTGTGGTACATATAACCTTGTGCAATGCTCATTATTAGTGAGGCTTTTGATCATACAACTACTTTGTTTGCAAATAAGAACAGCTTTTTGTCATTAGTCGTGGTAAGGTGCCAGTTTAACTCATACCGGAACAAGGAAGATGTGGGAGTAAGCCAAAGTTAAAACTTTGTGATACTGAACAGCAGGTTGCCTGCTGTCTTCAGCATTAGCATTTAAGTTCACTGCAGCTCAACTCATTTTGTAACAGAGGAGATTTATATCAAGCTGTGGGAAGGCATGCCAGCTTCAGGTTCTGTCTTACAGAATTACCATCAAGAACACAGATTATAAGAAGCAAAAAATAAAAGCAAACTTAGGGAAATATTTCATGTGTTACTAAAACTTGTAAAAGTTACCCTGCTGCTAAAATTACTCTCTAAACATCTTGCTCTTCAAGATACTTCTTGAAAAGAAAGATTTTCTTTTCTAATTGACATGTATAGTGAATTGGAATTTTGTATAAATGCAAGCCAGTCTCAAACTCCATAATTTACTTTTTCTTATACCATTCTGAAACTTACTGTTCATTTGTCTTTTTGCTGCCTCCTTATGCTGAGATCCCCAAAGGTACAGTGACAACTGCAAAAATTCACAGGGATATTTTGACCATAGTATTAGACTACTTAAATTGAGGAAAAAATCACCTTGAAGATAAAACCTGGATAATTTACATCCTAAAAAAGAAAATGTGATTTTCTATCTGGGATACAACCAAAACCCCAAGTTTGCTGTTTCCTCTCAGTATATTACTTTATTAATAGTAGATCTTATGACACACCATTTCATAAGCAAAACTATCTTCAACAGCATTGAAATATTTGACTATGCAAATACAGACACATAAGGAAAAAAAAACCCTCAATTTTTCTCTTTGTTCAAATATTTAGCTGTGAACATGTTTTTTCAAACACAGAACTGCTAATTAAAATTTCACTGCATTAAGACAGAACTTCTTTATTGGACAATGTTTGACATCGCCAAGTCAAAAAGAGCTCACATACAAAAGTTCCTCCCTATTCTACTGCCTTCCACTGCTGTTACATCAGCCCAATACCTGTGACAAATTAACTCTTCCCTGCAGCCAAGTGAATTTCTGTTAGCGAATTCTTATGGAGGAAAGCAAAACAGGATAATCAAGAGCTCTGCCCATCAGACAAAATCAGCTGTCATTCTGCTTAACTTCTACAACAAATGTCTTCAGACCCACAGGAGAGAAAAGAAACACCATTTGGCATTTAAACCTGAGGTGCCAGGATTCATTAAAGTGGAAAACAAGTCTGGATTGATTACTCCAATTTTAAAAGGTCATGAATTCCTAAGGTTTTTTTTGTTTCTTTTAATGCATATTTAGTTATTTTACCAGGCAATTGTTTTAAATTGTAAATTATGACCCTGTATAATGGGTACTGCCTTAATTAGATTTTAACTATATGCTAATCTGAAAGGGGGGGGAAATTGTTTCATGCTTTCTCAAGGTCTGCTAATATCCCTGCATATCCCATAAAAATGCTAATTGAGAATCAATATAGCTAACTTTTATAACTGAGTAACTTAAAGGTGCAGAGTTTCCACAAACAATGGTCTTTTAAAAACATTTAAATTTCATTTGAAAGCACCATTTTTGCTTCCATTGCATGACCAGTGATTTATATCAACCATTTTCCAAGCAGTCATGGAGAGAAAAGCAGCGCAGAGAACAACATAACTACAGTAAAATAAGTAGACCAACTTATAAAGGCTTCAGATGTGCTGTGTGGTTACAAGGTACAGCATTGAAATCAAAGTTTAGCTTGATCTTAAAAACAAACCAAAGACCTTCAAGAATCAGCAGTTAAAAACTTTTCGACCTTCAACATTTCACTCAGACTTTGCTCACTCATAAGTCAGTTATAAGTTATTATCACTCCTCAGATGATAATAATTCATAACTGAGATTTTTTTCTTTTACAGATTGTACTGATCATTTCATTTTTAATCCTAACAAATTTACCACAGTGATGACCAAAGAAAATATGTATAAAGCTTATCAGTACAATCAGCAGTAAAATAGGAGTAGTGCTATTTTCACTCAGGACCTCATCTTTTAAAAAGCTCTTTTTCAAAAGCATTTCTCCTTAAAGAACATAAACATTCTTCTGGCAGTAATGTCAAATTTAAGTATCTGGAAATGGAGAAAAAATAAGGCCAGCACATCTAATGTATCCATAAGATTAGGAGATTAATAACATCCAACCAGCCTCACCCTTGACTGTCAGATGTGGGGTGGCAGATCCCAGCACTAGAGGAGCATTCAGACAGGAGGGAGCAGAGGACAGCTGCACAGCTAATGGGATGTGCCACTCTAATACTCGGTGCAGTGCAGCAATCAGCTGATATACAGCCATCATTGAAAATTGCTCTAATTTGGTGGTTATCACCTAGCTTGCTAATATCTTGGTAACAGGAAGAAACACAAATAAGTGCTTAAATGTGCTGCCCACATCGCACAAAAGTTGAAGGCTAATCTTGCTTCCCTTACATCAATTACTCCAATAGAAAATTGGTATGGAGGCAGTTCTGTTGAACCTGACCTTCACACCTGCCTCACTGTCTGCAACCACTGACCAAAATGATGACTCTTCCACTCCTTCCCATATCCCAGTTTTCCTTGCATAGTCACCAAATTTCATATTTGGAGTTTTGATTAATACAAGTATTATCACATAGATTAAAATGTATTTAAGAAAAGAAGTTTAGACTTCACTGTTTCAGAAAGGCTCTGTGTGTTACAGCATGGTTTACAAGTGCTTTAAAGGTAAAGCTGTCCCTATACAGTGAATATAAAACCTGTGAATAATCACTAGTACCTCCTCGTTTCTCAAAAATAGCTGAAGACCAAAGATCTAATAAGAGACCAAAATAACATCCATACCTTTTCCCCCATTATGTATCACTTCAGAAGTTTCTCTTCTGTAACAAAGTGTATCTTAAGTTACTTCTAGAGGTTTATATGTATACAAGTCCAGAAAGAGCTCCATCAAAACACTCAAATAATCTCAATGTGCTTTAAAATCTGAGCAAAGCTGTACAGGAATACCCAGCAATGTGATGAATTGTGTGAAGCAAATGAATTTTAATTTGCCAAAGATGCCCACCTGGAGCTGCGAGTCATTTCTACGTGTACACTTCAAAGAGCACCACTGTAAAAATATACATTGCTCTTGAAGATACAAACCTAACATCCATCTTAGAAAAAACTTACTTTCTGTCCTGAGCAGCATTTCAGCCACTATACCCATGACTTCTGTTTTGGCTTTTGGTTTCTGTTTTGTTTTGTTGACTGGGCTTTTTTTTGTTGTTTTTAGCTTGAAAAGTTCTTTACCCTTACTAAAGCAAATTGCTCCTTTCCAGAGTGCACTGTCAATGACAATCCTGCATACTAAAATGGTATTAAGTCTTCGCAATGAGATTTTCTGTTGGTGCCCAGAAACACATCTCGAAGAAAGGGTTTATTCAGAACTAGGTTTTTACACTAAAATAATAATGTTCATATTCCCTCTCCCTCACAGCTGCTGCTGATTACAGGCTCAAGATGAAACAGCAGAGGCTGGCTCTGAAATACAGACCTTAATAATTACCCTTTTTATTTAACTGTTTACCTTCTGATCTGACTCTTGGTATCTGCAGTTTATGATCAACAGGCATTTCTAAAAGCTTTCATATTTTAATTACAGATGCAGGCATAAAGAGCTCAACAGAACGTAGGGAAAAAACCCTTTGTGCTCATCATGGGGCTGGCAGTCTCTAAAACCCTCCCTTGCCTACTTTACCCAGCAACAGGCAGAGTGCTGTTGGATGGGAATTTATCATGTCCTCTGGTGATAATAACTAGAATTTCCCAAGGTTAGACACACACCTGTGCTTTCTGCATGCAGCCGTGTGCCTGTGGAGCACTTCAGTGTGCTGGACAGACTAATTTCTGAAGCTCACAATGAAACAAGCATATACTCAGCCTTTAGGAATGAAAGGACCCTAGAGTTTAAGTGCACGATACACAGCATGTTGGAAAAAGGCATTTGTTTGATGCATATGATTAGCTTTAAACATAATTTCTGAACACCAGTGTCACATTAACAGTGTCCACCATCAGTGAGGATGAAAGAGTAAAGAAAACCTATAAACAATTAACAATTTCTTTCTGATTAATTTAACAAAAGCATTCATGTTGGAAGGAAACTCTGGAAGTCATCTGGTCCAACCCCCTTCTCAAAGAAGGGCCAACTACACTAGGTTGCTCAGTGCTGCATCCAGTCAGGTTTTGAATATCTCCAAGGACGGAGATGTCACAATCCCTCTGGGCAGCCTGGTCCAGTGCTCAGCCACCCCAATAAGAATAAATCTTTACTGCATTCAAACAGATTTTCCCTTATTTCAGTTAGTGCCCATTGCATCTCATCCTGTCACTGGGTGCACTGAGAAGAGCCTGGCTTCATCTTTACTCACCTCCCCATCAGGACATTACACTCATGGATAAGATTCCCCTGAGCTTCCCTTCTCCAGTCTGAGCTCCCAGCTCTCTCAGCCTCTCCTTTTATGTCAGATGCTCCAAGACCTTTGATCCTCTCCATGATGCTTTGCTGGACACACTCCACTTTCTTGGAGTGAGATAGGCAGTGCTAGACACAACCCTCCTGCTGTGCCTCACCAGGGCCGAGCAGAGGGGAGCAGCATAAGTGAGCATGTAATTTTAACTAGATTCAGTGTTGCACACACCCTTCCCACATGGCTGAGAGGGAATAACCAGTCTAACAGAAAGAGAACTCCTTTCTCATACTTGTAGCTACGGAATTTGAATTTACACTTCAAAATGTCGTCAAATTATTAAGTTCACATTGCTGTGAAAGTAAAACCACTTTCACCCTGAGGTGTAAATATGAATTAGCAAAATCTCTGGGCTTGTTACATAACCTATAAAGTAAAACACAATTGTCCTTTCACTTGTCCAAGCTTATCACACGGATGCCAAAAGCATCACAAAGTGTATTCCTACAGTATAAGAGAATTAAAAAAGCAAATCATGATTCAGATAAAACTATTGTGACTCCCAGCCCTCAGATCTGCCAATACAATAGCATCAAATTTACCCTTAGAGACTTTTACTAAGTTAACCTAACAGTAAGACCAGCTAATGAGAAATCTAGAGGACTCCATTTTTATATTTTATGTATATAAATTACACACATATCCATACACATGATTCTAAAAAGAGACTCAGCTCATCTTACATCAACTTCTGAGTAAGCACAGGAGTAAATATAGCTAAGTTTGAAACTTCCTGTGGTGATTAATTTGTTTTTGCCATGTGTCTTGTGCAACAGGATCTACACATTAGGACAATGAAATATCCTTCCTCTACGTGGGCAGAACATAGTGTGCTGTCAAGGCTACTGAAACACGAGCAGAAACAGAAAGATTAAAACCAGCTTTTGAATGCAAGATATTTTACATGTTATTTAGAAAAAAAGATTTTCTGCCTTTTTTTTTTTAAAGGCTGAACTTTACCTTACCAGATCACACAGTTCAACTCTTTGTACTACAAATGTATGTAAGACCCTGCATTATAAAAAACACTGAGGTAAAGGGCATTTTTAAAAAAGCACTAAGATAGTTTTTAGAACAAACCCACTTGCACCTTAATATGAATACAGGTTCAATTTGCCTTTTTTTAAAAAAAGCTGAGATTCTTACTCCATATAACTTCTAATTTCCTGATCCTTAACATTTTAGAATACAATTTTTATACTACAAGGAGAAATCCCTCTAAAGTAATGTGGTCCCATTTGGTGATTCAGGTAACACCATTCAAATGAATGCCTAGAATATTCTCAACAAGAAATGCTGGAGTGACATGCATTATCCTACCCAGGAGACAATCTGCTGAATATGCATCTGGTTAACACCAAGTAGTTGTTCTTTTTGGGATTATAATCTTTTCTTTGTCATCTCTGACTATATATATATCTGTATAGTGAGATACTTCTCAGCAAAGATTTACAACTACATCAGTAGGGAAGTGTAAACTCACTCTATCCATGCACTGGAAAAACATTTCTTAGTGGGACACTATCAGTTTGTACACAGCCTCATACGTGCACCAGTCCCATAACCATTCTGACTTATTTCAGGCTCCAATTGCACACCAGGCACCCCTATACCAAAAATCCTGTTTTGGTACCTATTCTTATGTTTTATTTACATATTTTATATACATGTTTTACATCAGTTTATGTATTTCTCAGCTTTTTGCTTTCTTTAGATTTTTCCAGGTATAGTTTTAATAGACTAGTTAGTAAAAAAAAAAAAAAAAATTCTAATAATTATTCATAAAGATGGAATTGAAAAACAAAAATGCCCAGACAGCCTTTATGCTTTCTTTGCCAGCTCTTAAAATGCCAGTGTTAAGTTTCGTTTCATGATCAGTAGAAAGTTGTAATTATAAAGCAAGCAGGAGAAAGTATTTCAAGTTAAGGTAAAACTCTGCCAATGAAGTTCAGCCAAAGTAGAGGGTATTTTCAGGTCCAATCCTAACAGTATTTTATCTACCTGCCCTCCTCCCCCCAGTGCCCTGCCGCCCATTTCATTACAGGTCCATGTACCTGTAAGGAACTGATAGCTCAGTTCAGTGGCAAACAGGAAGTTTTTTGAAAAGTGATTAATTCCTTGACAGTCATTAAGTACTCCAAAGCAGTTACTCAATAAACAATAGACTCTCACTAAAATAAAACTATTTTTAATATACGTACTGCTTACATTCTTCGTGTTATAGGATCTTTGGGTAGAAATTTGAATATGACTTCTCCCTGCTTTACAGAAAGAACACAAATGATGTCAAATCTTTTTTTTGTTCAGGTATAAAACTTGCTGCTAGAGACTAGCTAGAACACTGAAGTTTGAAGGTGCAGCCTTATTAAATATTAACATTCTGCTGGATTTTTATATTCCATTTCAATATATTTGTGGCCAATAACCATCCATTTTCCCTCACTTGCAGAAGCCGAGCAGGTGTGCAGGTAGCTGGTTACCAAGACAACATACTGGCAAGGGATTAGAGCAGACACTTGTATGTGTATAACTCTGAATAATGCAAACACTGTTAAGTGATACATTTTTCATTATTCGAATATCACATGATGTTTTATGCCATTTAATATTTTTTTGCCTGTTGAACATGTTCTTGTTAAGAACCCAATTCAAACCTCACAAGCAAATGTAATTATAGTTTCATTATAACAATGAAAATACCACTTTACGCATTTCTTCTATGAGCTCGATAAGCAGTTTTACAAACATCTGTTCCATTTCCTACATCTCACATTTAGAAGAACTAAGCAGTATGAAAGAGACATTTATAAAAACAAAAGTGAGATGAAGAAATGTATCAGAATTCTATCAGATATATAACCACTCCACCAAGAAGGCTGAGCACTTCGACAAGGCATGCCTTTGCAGTAATTCTCTCCTCATTGCTCTAGAGACAGATACCAGTCCTTCAGCAATGTCTTAAATTCTGTTTTGTTAAACTGTGGAAAGCACTGCAGAACATTTTAAAGTGTTCTATCAACAAACTATGAATTGCAATGTTAACCAACAACCTTTAATAAAAAAAATGAGCACAGGTAAATAGAAACCACATTTTAAAATGTCTTTATGTTCTTAGAGACAAATTGAAATGCACCTATTCAAAACAAAACCTTTACAGAGATTTGAATACATATCACCACATCTTAATTTTAATGTTTCATTTTTATTTTACACAAAATACCAGAGGACAGAAAACCTATGGCTTCCTCCATACCTCTCATAGTAATAGCACATTTCAGCTGCACCAAAATGTGTTGAGAAAGGCACAAAATCATGAGAAATGGCTCTTTTTGATCCACTACATACAAGATCAAACAGCTGCATTTTAAAATTCAGCAAACCTCAATCTCCACTTTACCCATGACAATCATCCGTAATATGAGAGGGAGAAATGCTGAAGTTTCCTCATGTAGATGTAAAATGTTAAGTGCTACTGTCATTCTGTTTTCTGCAACATGAAGGAGAAATACCTATCAACAGGTATTTCTAGGACTGAAAGTAGGAGCAAAAGGTTCAAGTGTCATAACTTTAAATTCACAGATTTCAAAACAAGGAAGATAAAATCTGATATATTTTAATGGATACACCTAGGCTTTTTAAAGGCAAAGAACAGAAAAGACAAGTTAGTGTGCTATTCATCCTCCTTCTATAATATAACCACTTCCTGCTATGAGCAAAATGCCTACTCTTGCCCAAAAGTGTAGCAACACTCATTCTGCCTCAAAAAACATTTTCAGGTATATTTCAGAATCAGATCTCTACAAAACAATTAAAATTACTTAGGTTTTAGCTGATTTCAAACTTTTCACTGAGCTCAGAAGATATAGAGGAACCTGGTGGGTATTAAAGCACTTCTAGTAATTGAAACTATCCTCCTCTGAAATACCTAGTGACTAGATAACTCATCTGTCCTGGTGCCTTTGAAAGGCCTGATAAAAACAAAGATGCCTTTGAAAGACCTGCACACCCAGGATCTAAGGGTAGGAGGGAATTAAGGGTAAAACCTCAACAGCTGAGTACTTAAAAACAGACTTAAGCTGTTGAAATTTGTGGGGATGAAGAAAGTGTTTCTGTATTTCTCAGTACTGTGCCTTTAGGGCTTTTAATATCACAAAGTCAACAAAAATTAGACTCCCCAAGTTGAAGAACCTTAGTCTAGATCTTCACAGATGAAAAACGCAAACTCTGGAAACACTTTGGCACTGGTGACTGATCACTGGAGAAATCCCATTCAGTTCAATGAAGCAACTTGCATGGCCAACATGATGCTGTTAATTAACTATTTCCAGGAGTCACATTTTTAGTTTTGCTGCATCCTGCCCAGAAAAAATGAGAGAGTCAACCTGTCAACTGCTTAATTAGACTGGGTTTCAATTCTCAGACTAGCTTCCTCCAAAGAAACAGCCATCTGTTTCATGTTGCAAACTCCCCTAATGTCTCTCCTGGCTTGATCCTGAATTCAAGATAAACACTTGTTAAAATCAAAGATCCAACTATGCAAAGAGACTCTCGTAGGGTTAATGCCTCCATAAGCTCACTGAAGTCAGAGAGACTTCACAGTAGATTTAATTTTTTTCACCCCGCAGCCCTTCCCTGCCTGGCCACTGGACTCACTACCTAGAGTAAGGAGGGAAGATAAGAAATAATACGGATAATCAAAATTCCAGATAAAATGTGTTGAAATTTAAAATTCTACAAGCCTATTTCATAGTGTAATTTTTAAAGAATCAACTAGTTCTCTGCTCTTATTACTTTTCGCAGAATATTTGTGCCTAACAGCAAAACAATGGCATAACACACACTAAAGTTTCTTGTCATTAAAAGGTAGACCAGTATGTACCTCTTGACCTACCACAAGCATGAAGTGCTGGAGAATTCTCAGCAAGCAGCCAAATACCCACCTAGATGCTTGCTCACTCCTCTTCAGCAGGAAAGGGGGAGAAATAGGATGACAAAGCTTGTGGGTGGAGATAAAGGCAGAGGTATTCCTTACCAATTACCTTCACAGGCAAGACAGATTTGACAGATGAAAACTCCTTCAATTTATTGTCAAGGGAAACACAGACAAACATTAAAGCAACATCCTTCCTCCTTTTCCTTCCAGACTCAATTTCATTCCTCACACTCCTCCAACCCCTGAGCATCGCAGGAGAAACAGGGGCATTACAGTCAGTCCACAAGTCTCTACCATCCCTTCCCTCTTTGTTCTTCTCCCTTGCTCCAGCCCAGCCTCTTCCCAAAGGCTGCTGCTCTTAAGGAAAAAATGTGTCTGCAGTGTGGGCTCCTCACCAGGCAACAGCATCTGCTAAGGTATCAGGAAACACTTCCTTCTCCGACCTGTTTCCCTCTACTGTTTGTCACGCTTTTCCCCCTCCTCCTTTTCCTGTCCAGCATTTTTTGCCCTTTTTTTAAACAAGTTTCTACAGAGGTGCCACACTCATGGATGATGGACTCTACTGTGTCCTGTGCTAAGTCCACTGGAGCTGGCTATGTCCAGCTTGGGGCAGCCTCTGGGCCCTTCACAGAGAGACCACCACAGCAGCTCACCACCTTCAAAACTGTCCAGGGACACCCAGAGCAATGTCAAACACCTAGAAGTTCTTGGAAAGAGAGATTGAACAGTATATCAAAGTCTCAAATCTCAGCCAGAAATCAAACGCTGTGACATCACCCACAAGGAATTACAGATTAGAGTGGGGCAAGAGAGGAAAACATCCCTTGTGATATAACAATAAAGCTCTGGGGATGTTAAGGAACAGCAGAAGAGAATTACCTCTTTTGAAACAAAACCATAAAGAAAGCCACTTCATTTTAGCTCTTAGAGATGAGGGAGAAAGTTTCCTGAACTTAAATCCACTCATCTTCACAATATAACCACAATTTCTCAACTGCGTTTACAGCAGCAGCACTGCAAAAGGCTAAGCAGCACTGACCTCAGTAGCAGCACAGAACTGTTTGTGCTGGAGAGATCACAGGCCTGCGAATAATTACCCACTCTGTTCCAACCACTTCTGAGACATTGCTTTATGAGATTTTGTGTTTCTTAACCTTTATGTTATTGTGCTCATATCATGATCAATTATGTAGGTTTTAGGTTGGTGCACTTGCCCAAGTGTTTCAGCTCCGCTGTTGTTGAACTTTGGTCTCTAAGATTTCTTCATTAAACAGCATATATTTGTATCAATATCCACTGCATTTGCCTACAGCATTTCCCTTGCTAAAGGGGGCTCTTATATGCCTTCAAAGAGGGGCTTTCAAAGATGTAACATAAACATGACTCTGTTCAACTTAATTACAATGGAAAGAGATATTCCCCATGGTCTCTGGCAATACAAACATTATAGAGCAGACACTTCAACTAAGAGCTAATCTGATTTAAAAAAAAACTTGTTGGCAGACAATTTTAGTTTAAGCTTCCATAACGGTCCAATATGTTATATTTCATTTTCTTGAGGTTATGTATGTTATCTATTTAAGAATCTAATTCCTCATTTTTAATAATAAACCTAAAGCATTTATACTAACAGCTTTAAAACATTCAATACCATCAACAGCCACCCTATTAGTCATTATCACACACATAGCTGCTTGTACTGTGATGGCCTCCAGTAAACAAACTGGAAGAGAAATTAAATTTTCACACTAATATAAATACAACTCAGCAACTTCTTTCATAAATGATACTGTTTATATATTAAAGTGATATTTTTCAGGCAAAAGAAATTATAATATCCAGTAGTACCACTTTTCCATATGTTTTGGGTGGGGTTTTTGTTTTGTTTTTTAAATCAAAGCACTGCTTTAATTTGATCCTCTAATTTATTACCATAGCCTGAAACTTCTGAATTGCAAAACACTAAGTTTTTCATCCTGCTGTTGATTCTTCTTTAATGAGAGTAAACATTGCTGTTCATCCTCTCCAGCCTTTCAAATACCTTTTACATAATCAACCTCAGAGTTCTATTGAATCCTGTAGAGTTAAACTGCAGGATTTCTGGTACGGTTTTTTATCAAATCCAGTGCCACTCCAGAAACTGAGCATTAGCACTGTTTACAAAACCGCTCCACCATTTCCTCCCACTAACAGAGGAAAAAAATAAGCCAACTATAAAATCTAATTGTGTTTCATAGTTTCAGTGTCTGAAAATGGAAGAATTGCAGTTACTTCAAATATCTTTCTTCACAGCTAGAGACAGTTACAGACACCTGTAAAGGTAATATTTTTCAACCACGAGCTCTTACAAGTATTGTTTTTCCTGGACATCCATTTCTGTCAATGCACACACAAGGTTGATGAGTGCTGCCGCACTCACAGTGACAATTTCTCATCATGTTACCCTAACATGTCTGACCTAATCATCCAGAGGGGCAGCTAATTGATTTTATAGTTTTGGCTGAGAAGAGTGGCTAAAATTTAGTCCACATCAAACTGAGGCAGGATGGACATAAAAAAAAAAATTAAAACTTAGTAAGGATATCAACTCATGCCTGAAGCAGTATGGTATGACTCCAGTGTGCATACATGCTGAAGCTGCATTTCAATACTCAAATGGAAAATGAGTAACTGCATTTTTTCTGCATTCACAATCATCTATTCTTTATGCTCAGATTCAGCACAGACTTAAAACTTCCCAAGACCCTAAAAAAATCTCAAGTTGTAGAGCAGAACAATGGAAGATACAAATCTGGTGAGGAGAAAAAGGAGTCAGGGATCACAAACACTGTCAATTGGGCATGGAGGACCTGCAGTAGCAGGAAGCTAAATTTGCTTTCTGTGACGATTCTCTATATAGAAAGACATCTAGAATTGCATCTACAGCAAAAAAAAACAGTCAAAATCTTATTTAGTCCTGCTGGCTCCCAGTAAGCAAACAGCAGAATGCTTGAAGCCTACTTAGAATTTTTTATAATAACATCATGGTACAGACACACCTAATAAAACACTTACTCCTTTCCCAAACTTAGTAAACAGATACCTAGAAACATGTAGCTTAAAGCTCTGGCTATAGGCTCCTCCCTGCCTGCCAGAACATACTGAACGTCATCTTAAAAAAATGCCATCACACAAAGACATACACCAGTGAAATAGCCACCTGCTGCAGATGTAGTTCCAGTTAATCCAACCTACCTTTGTGTTATATGGTCTGCAGTTTGCCCTGGGAATGCTGCTTTCCCCAGCTGGTTACTTTGGGAAATAATTTTTTTTTAAATGGAGATTACAGTACCAGGGTATCAAACTGTTATGGAAAAAAGCCGTGGCTTTCTGAGCAAAACCACAAGGCACATGGAGTCAGCTCATGTTCACAGGATCTCCTGCCCTCATTTAATCTTAACAGGTTAGTTCCGATGCCTACAAAGACAGCAGTGGATCTCCACTTTAGTACTCCAGTTCTAGGAAGACTGGCTAACTTGGCATTAGCATAGAATGCAAACCTGGATTCATTTGAAGTCTACTGCTTCAACCTAAAAAACACCCTCAAAAGCCAAGCAGCTCTTTGTGGAGCCAGCGTGGCCCTGTCAGACCACATGGTCAGGAAATGCCCAGAAGGAGCAGTACACCCAAGATGACTCCAGAAAAGCTCAGTACAGTCTGAATCCCACGGTACTGGTCCTACCTAACCCTGCCAGAACTGAGCAGATTCTTCACAAGGCCAGCTCTGCTTACAGTCTTTTGTTGTCTGATCACACACTGGCAGCTGGAACTCGACTCTATCCCTGCACCAGGACAAAAGATGTAGTAGATATCCTCCTCCACCCCTCGGCACTATCTCCTCAGGTCACAAAGGGCTTTAGCTTCCAGAGTGCTACAGTTTGTCAGGTGGATGGTTCACAGTGAGTGCATCTTACATGTGGCAGCAGACACAGATCTTTGAGTTAGAGCTACCAATGGCAACACACCACATACAATTTTATCTGTACCCTTTTAAGCAAGGTGCCCTTATTTAACTTCTGTACCCCACAGAAGCATTAGAAGAAAACTAAAAATGCTTCCCCGCTGCTTTGCAGTTTCAATTTTTTTAGAGGATAACAAAGAGTCCATGAATTGTCCACACAGAATTTAATTGGTGCAGTTTAGATGAATTCAAAAACTCACTGTATAGTTACATCCTTGGCATGGAGCAATTAGAGCTGGCTAAAATTTTTCAAAACCCATGCTGCTACTGCACCCACTCCAAGACTGGGTCAGTCTTTGTTATGTGAACTATCTTCAGAAAGAAAAAGCTGACATTGAAAGTCTGCAAAGCTCCTAATTGCCAGACTTCTAAAAGAAACCAGAAAGATAGATCAATTTAAATTCTCCCTAAGAAAACCACAGTAAAACTCTGGGGTTTGTTTTATGATCTGTGTCGCTGGCAATGGAATTACTCTGGAATATTTCAGAAATATTGAGCCTCTTCCGCAGTAGGGGACAAAAGGCCCCATAAAAAAGCATCTAGATTCAGATTAATTATGTTCTACCTACAGTCCATAGTACTTTTTACAGACATACATGTTTTTATCGTCTTCTCTTTATTATTTGAAAGATGACCTACAGCATCCATCTACTCTCCCACAATCCTTTTCTTTAGTTCCACAAAGTCATTAAAAAAGCAGAGACCCTTCAAGATGTGCACAGCGATGCTGAATTTCTTGAAGGAAGCAGTGACAGAGCTATTATAACAGCTTTTACCCCTAGGGCAGAAAGTCTGGTAAGAGAAGGGTCCAGCACAAGATAATTTCAAGGAGAAACTGTAAAAAGAGGTCTTACGCAATTAAAACTGCAACTGCTGAATGTGTTCTGCTGTCCCAAAACTCACAAGCACATGAGACAGATGTTCAGTGTTGCTGAAGATGAACCAGGCTGCTAAGAGAATACAGAGAATGAGACAGTCCTTCAGACACATTTTAAATATGAAAAGAAACAAACAAAAAAAATGACAATAAAACAAAAACCCAGAACACCAAAGAAATTACTACAGTAAGCACATGAAAGAATCATTAAGTTCTTCTCTGGAGTAGGGCAGACTTCATGTTAAATGTACACATACCTCTCAAAAGAAATTACTATCGCCACTCATTTTCCAGAAAACCCAAACAGATGCTGAACAGTGGAGCAGACACATGACAGCTAATAAGAATGAGTTCTCAGGGATAGAAATTACTGAAATAGAAGCAAAACCCAAGGAGCTTATTGCTGTCAAGTCTGGGTGGCAGAACCATCTTAATCACAGGACACTGAACAAGTTGGTACATGAAATTTTAAGTCTGATAGCACAGATATTAAATAAATCCATCAAATGAGGGAGTACCACATGACTGAAGAAAGCCAAATATGGTGTCTATACTTGGAAGGAAAGAGGGGAAAAAAGTCATTTTGGTAGCACAGACACATCAGTCATCTACAGATAGCACACAGATCTTGACAAAAGAATGGAAAATAAAAGCAGATCAAATACATTACAGAAGACTGATCAGAGAATACTAGTCCAAAATGTCTCTTTTCTATTCTATTCCCAGAAAAAATGGGAACACAGTTTGTTTGGATTTTAATAAATCATTTTGCAAAATACTCCACAGGTTAAACTGGAAAAAGTGGGAAAAGTCAGCAAAAGTATAAGATATATAAGTCAGATAAACTATTTAAAAGATGAGCAAGGGGAAATTACCAGGCAAAAAGCTCATTATTAAGGAGCTTATCAATGTCATCTTTCAGGATAATGTTCAACTCTACCCTGAGTGAAGTCAGGAGTGAAGAAAAGCATGTCAATGAACACAAAACAAGGTTTAGCAGTGCAAGATGCAGTGTCTGTAAGAACTGTGAGTGCAGGATGATTCCAAATTATCACTGTGGTTCCATCCTGAGACCAGGAAAATGCAGCTAAGAGAACTGGTGTTGCTTTCAGAACTGTTTTGGAGAAGGGCACTGGCAAGAGGCTTGAGGTGAATCTAAAGAATCCTAAAGAAGAATCTAAAAATTCTAAAGACCACAAATTTTCTGCAGCACACTTAGATCTTCAATCTCTAGAAATTTAAGTTCTATTAAAAAATCCTAAAAACTAGAATACTCAAATTGCATCTGGTCACCTGGTACTGACCTTTAAAATGTGGCAGCTGTGTTGCTAACAGTTTGTCAATGAGGAAGCTCAAAGGTATGTCAAGTGTGTCTACAGAGGCACACTTGCAGCAACAACTCTACTATAAGCATGCTCATAAGGTAAAAGCCATGCCTTTTCATGTAAGAAACACTGTGATTTGTCTAAACCAAAATGAAAAACACAAAACTGTCCTCCAAACCAGAAGACAACAAGGAATGCATGGCCATTTGTTAATATGGGAACAAATTACTTTAACCTAAAAATTACAAGGATTTGACTGCCAGAGCTTTTCTTCTAGTAAAGGGAACCATAGGGAATTGTTTGGCTGATGTGAGGATGAAGCCAAGCTGTTTCTGAGGAGAAGCTTCAGCTGCAGAGGAATGTATGTTGCACCTATCAGTGGTAGCAGAGACAGAACCCGGTGATGGGGTAGCACTGCCCACCAACTTCAACACCAAACCAAGCCACATCTGGCCAAACTTTCAGATCCTCTTTTTTCTCTGCTTGAGTGTGTCACTTACCTGCTGTGTCTTTCTCCATTCAGATGGCAAGCCCTCCAGGACTCTGACTGTGACTTATTAAGTATACATATGGCTCCTGACAGGAGCCCCAGTAAGGCCTCAAGGCCTTACCAGACATGGTTAGAAATGATGCAGCCATGGATAAAGCAGTGAGGCTTAGCAGGTGGGCAGGATCCATGAGGACAGTCTGTAAAACTGTAAAACACAGCAATGTAGGGGGAATTTAAAGCTGTTAGATCTGTTGAGCTGTTAGATCACACAATTTGTATTTGCTGCCTCCTGTATGGAGCTGGTAAAATTCATACTACAAACTCAATCACATAAAATATTAATCAAAGAATTAATATTTGAAGACATAAGAAAAAAACCTCAAGACAATTCCTATTTTGAATAACTTTCATCCTATTTAAATCATGTCTCAGGTTTACATCTACTAATAACAACTTGTTCTCCCAAAACAATGCAAGAATGGAGTAAACATATATATAAAATCTAAGCTCAAATAAGGTACACAGGAACATTTTACAAGACAAAAAGTACAAACATTGTCTCAAACACGGTGCCAACAGACACTAAGCTCTGTGTGACAGAATTCTAAGTGCAAGTGTGGTGGCAGGGTTTGTGTTATGCAGACCAGCAGAAATCAACATGCAAAACCTGGTGCCCAAACCCTGCTCCAAAGACAGATTTTAGGCTCTCACAGGGATCCTTTCCTCATGCTCATGTAGCTCATTAAAGAAACCAGGGAAGGATAAGGCTTGAGGACCTAAAAAAGAGGTTCAGAGACATCTCTGGGCAACCACAGCATCTTCCAATAGAACTCCTGTCTTCCCAGGTAACTTCCTTTCCTACCCTGAGTCATCAGGGCCCATGTCCAAATTCCTTCTGCTTCCTTCCTTCCCTCCCTCTTTCCACCTCCTGACACAGCCTGGCATGTATTTCATCTGCATTTAAATAACCTGCTGGTCACTAGGTACTTTGGAAATGCAGAGAAGCTCCTTTTCTCTTTGAGGATGTGGTTTAACCTGAGCCTGCAGCCGCAAGGAGCTGCTCAGGGAGGTCTGCAGTAACCCTGGGCAGCAACATTCTTGCTTGCTCAGCGAGGATGGGACATCCATTCCTTAATTGCACAGAGATGACAGGTAAACTTCCAGAATTTTATTACTGACACATATTTTTCAGAGATTTCTAAACTTGGCAAGAATTAAATAAAAGCAGCAGAGCATTTTCCTCTAAAAATGCCAACTTCTGCCAAACCTACTCTGCAATGCCATGACAGAAGGGGCTTTTGCAAGTGACAAAGCAATACATTTTTTCCCCATGCATTCATTTTTAAAAATAACCCTAAACATTTTGATGAAGCATCAAATAAAAAGGCAGATGGCATAAAAAATTTCAGTACTAATATTCCGGAGTTTACTACAGCTTACCAGGAGGGAGCTCCCAGCCCTGACAGATAAAGAGTATTCCCATCTTACAGTTCAATAAGCCAAATGATTTTGATGCCCTAGTCCCATATCAAACTCACTACAAATAACTGACTACATGTAGAGCAAAAGGTGTTTACTCTAGCAGAAACATCACGGACTATTTCAAATTAAGAAAACTTCACAGAAAATGCTTTCTTTCTAATTTTGGAAAACATTCAATAAACCAAAGAAGGGTTATCTGGAACAGATGAAACTTGGATGAAATTTTAGGCCAGAAAAAAACATAATGGGCACCAAGAACTACTTTCAACTTTATGGAAACCACAAACAAGGCTTAGAGAACAGAAATACCAGCTCAATCAGCTCCAGTGGGAGCCACAGTCAGCAAAAATGCTAGCTCCATTGTATTAAGTGGGGGAAAAAAAAGAAAAAAACTAAAGGCACATTGACTAAGATGTAAACACTGTGTTCAAAAAACTGATAGTATATGCCAGCCTGGTAACCAGCAGACTGGCTCTTTCTGCATACTTGAAATCACAGTAGCATGCTGAACACGCTGCTTTGACCAAACTGCAGTACTGCAAAGCCTACACACTAAAGAAAGACCAATGCATATTACACTAAAATTCCATTTACGAAGGGAAAAATTTCTCCCATTTGACCAGGGTTAGGCAGTGTGACAATAAACATAATGATGAGTAGCCTGTGCAAGTGCCTCCGTTTTTGATGGCAAGGCTAGAGGTGAGGCAGCACTAGAGGGAAGAGCTTAACAATGGCAGCAATAGCTGCACTGTACAGAAGATGGAACCAGAAAAGTCTTTGTTGTTGCTGGTGATTACACAGCAAGAAGATCTTGCCCACAGTACACCAAGTCAGCCAAAACTAGCCTCTCTCCCAAACTGGCTGAAAAACAGACCATGCTGTCTAACAGTGTTCCTCTAGTAAATTCTGAGCCTAGCATGAGTTCAACCACCTACAGCACAGGACCCACAGAGTTCACGGAGGCAGAGCTGGAGTACTGCCCCATGATTTCAGGTATGCATGAGGACACTGAAAATAATGGCGAGCAGCCAGAGGAAAATAAGAGGTAATGAAGTACAAGGGCAACTGGGGAGGGGTGGATGATGGACATCAACTTCAGTGAATAGATGGAGAAAACATTGTAGGAGATCACTCTTAATTGACTCAAACATTCACAAATTACTGTTTCTTCAGTTGTTGTGGTTATGTCCCATCCAATCCAAACTTGCTGTGGTGAGGGGTTCAGAGAGAGGGGAAGAAATATAACATTCCTTCTGTATCCCACTCCAAATTCTTCTGCATCCAGCCTCTGCTTCTCAAGCATGCAGGCTTTCCCACCTTCACTCCTCTCCATGATGTAGTTTATATCGTTTTATATGGATGTAAAAAAAACAAGGCTGCTGGAACACACAGGTGGGACTCTCACATCTAATAACTCCTCAAATATTACTGCAAATCCCTTGCCATTCTCTCCAGAGACATCTTACTACACTTATTATTTCATTTCCTGTTTGTTCCATTGTAAGCTTCCTTTTATTTAATTTCATGCAGCTTGGCAGAATAACATCAAGCAATTAAAATGAGGCACATATAACACTCAGAAAAATACTGCAGAAGTCTCCGATGTTCTCTACATTGTTTGAATTAATTCACATTTCACATATACTGGCCTACGATGCCTCTTTCACTCTGCACTTCACTCCCATTAGCAGATATTATAGTTAAGTTATGTAATTGAATCATTATTCATCAGTAAAACATCTACTTACTCACCAGTTTTATACCTTCATTGTCTCTCATGGTAGACTCAGCCCAGAGATGAGTCCCAAGGCAGGAGGGCCTCAGCATCAGGAATGCAACCATTGATCTTGGCCCAAACCACGCAGTAGGTTTTTGCTCACTGTAGAAATCACTGCAGAAATTTCTCCTTTAGTATGGGACCTCACCACACAAAAACATAACCCTTAATTTGAAAACAAGCACATTCCCTGTTCTCGCAGTCGTGAAACCACCGACATGGATCAAATGAAATCCAGCACAATATCATCTTCCCTACTCTGGAGACATCCTGAGCAAATCTGAAAAATTAAGAACAGAGTTGTTCAGCTAATCAAGTTGATGCAGAAGCCTAAATGAGGGAGGGCAGGTGGAGAAGTAGCAAGATCTTAATCAATTCTGTGTCCCTGATGAGCTGCTCAGGCACATCCAGTTAAAACTGTCAATCTAAATTCCAAATTGCTGAAGTGTTCACCATCATTTACAAAGCTGTAAAAAGTCAAAACTCTTTCCAGCCCCTCTTCCACCACTCAATAATGTAGTAGAGCGGTGTCAATATAAAAGCATATAGCACCTTGGCAATAGAACATACAGAAGAATTATATGAAATGTAATTAAATTAATTCGTTTCAAGTCTCTGTTTATATGTTGCATTCCTTTTGCTAAGAATCTGTCTTGTTTTTCCATTAGAAGTTGCTAAATGGTTTCTAGTTTACTGTAAAATTGGACCAGGGTATATGTCATACCTTCTATCACATCTTTGCAACCCTATGCTGGTGAGCTGAAAATTTCAGCACAGTACCCCACAAGGAAATTTCCACTGTAAGTCTAATTTGCCCAGCAATCATGTAATATAGAACAATTGCTCTGAACACGGTGTTTTGAACTATCATGCACTCATTCATTCAGTCCTTACAAAAGCACAGTTAAAACACTCATGAGAGGTTTAATTTTTGAAGCCACTAACAAATAGGATTGTCTGTAACTTCAAATCCCAAGGGGGCACCACATGCACTGCACTATTTCAGGCCAATTAGCATGTTGTTTGGGAATTAGCTCTTAAAACAACCAGTGCATTACATCATGAAAATAACAGTTTCCCAATTGTTCTAATGAATACAGAAGAGGAAACTGGAACAAATCCTCTGCTGGTATAGATCCATCTAGTTCAGCTGGGCTCTGTTACAAATAATTTCAGTTTATTACTTAGAAAGTATTCAAGTAAAATAGCAATCCATTTGAAATGGAAAAAATCCCTGGCACTTTCTGTGAATCACCGCATGATTATTAAGATAATAAAATTAATCACACGTTTTCTATGTCAGCCTTGGTGGCTTTCATAGTTTCCACTGTTGTAGCAGTGAGACTATACTTATTCTCTGTAAGCAAACAGTAAAACACTGTCTAGAAGTTAAAGCATTTTCCTGAGTCTTTCCATTATCACAGTTATTCCCAGACTATGAAACTCCTACGCTTTGTACCTGTTGGTTATGCCTTTCCCCTAATTTCAGGATAACATATAATACAGCTTTATGATCTCAGAGAGTAAAATCCAGCCATTCATCTTCAGCCAAGCAATCAAGGAACACAATGAACATCGTAAGTTTCACTTTTAAAAGCTACTGTTCCTTAAAATGAGGTAACCGTTGTTTCAAATTTATTTACAAGTTGTTTATCCAACTCATGCAGCTCAATAAAATGAGAGGTTCATTACTCTGCCCTCCCTCAGCCACATGCTAGGTACTTTATTTTCAGCTGAAACCACAGGTTCACCTCTGCTTGCTTTCCTAATACATTTCAAACCAAATAACCATATGGTCTCAAGCATACTTTTGACTTTGTTTTTGTTTTCCTCTGCTTCAACACCTCCTCAGATTAATTCTCTCATACCAAACACTGATTACCATCCAGTCTTGTTTTATTTACTACCTCCTCCTGGGTTTCACCCACTTACATCTCCCTTATGGTTCTTCCAACCTGAAGCTGTCTGGTGCCAAGCACACAGTGTTTGTTTTCCCTGTGCTACAAATGCATGCTACAAGCATCAGTGTGACTCAACTCCAAACAAGTATTAGAACAGTGCTTGCATTAATTGTTGGTTATTCCTGGCATCCCTGGAGAGTCTTCACATGAAGAAATGGTCTCTTGAAACCATTTTAAACATGATCCCCCATTATATGGCAACCAGAGGCCAAAATAAACAGAAAGAAGAAAGAGGGCACACATCTGAAATGCACAATAAGAAAAAACACAGAGAAAACAAAGGAAGTGCCTTCTACTCTGTTTTAACAGAAAATGCACACAGTGAAAATATCACAAACTAAGAAGACATTGTTTTAAGGACAAAAAAATCCACTAAACTCCAAATTAATTGTCATAAACCACCACATTCCTATAAACGACCGTTAAGATTAACAAGAGAAAGTAATTTACATTGAATGTGAAAAATTCCTCATTATGCTGTTTTAAAATAAGTTGTTTTTGTTTTTGTTTTTTTTAAAGCAGGTCTTTACCCAACAGACCCAAGGAAAACCTCCCTTCTGGCCTGGCTATTCAATAATCACTCACCACACCATGTCTCACATAAGACAAACTTTGCTTTTATGCAACCTTTTGACAATATTATTTACTGCTTAATTTCAGCCTATTGGTCAGGAACATACTGCTTTTCTCCAATTAAACAGAATAGCCCTACAATTTTCTACATTTTCTAGAAAAAAAAAATCAGAAGCTCAACATCACTGCACTCACAGACGAACAATAAAAAAAGCCATCTTAAAGTAGCTAAAATGAAGAAAAATATTTTTAAATAAATATTCACAATAGAGAACTTAATTATAAAGAACTGTGCACAGACACTTCTTTAGCCAACATTATTAAAATCTAAACCCCAAACTGCTTTTGTTCAGTGTCATATGAAATGTGACACTCCTTTCTTTCTGTGTAAATGCCAATGGCCATTACATTAGTAAACAAATGAAAGATAAAAACATTCCACAGACTGTAAGGAAGAATAAGAAAAAGTTAAGAAAAAGTCCTTCAGTCATATGAAAACTACTCTTTCATGACTTCACAGTCCTGTGCCCTCACTTCTTTAAGCACATGACCCTACAATGTTCAGCACAGTCAGCAAGCCTGAAATGAACTTGGACATGCCTGCAAATGGATGAAGGGCAGGATGTACATGCACTACCCAACTCTAAGCTGTTAAATTATTGACCTGGACTTCCAGGCATACCCTCAATGCAGAGAAACACACCTTCACTGGATGGAGTGGAGACCCTCTTTAGAATGTGGCTACCTGCTCCTTTTTTCAGCTCTGCATAGAACACAACAGGTTGGAAGACTCTCTCTCAATGAAAAACAGAGGAACAAAGGCATCTGTAATATCTATGGCACTTGAGACTTTTTTTATCCAAGGACCACAGCTGTACGATATCACAACAGCCTACCCCAGGAGAAACCAATACTCCTAATGGCCTCCACAAAGCCATGTAATTCACTCTTGAGAAATGTGTGAATGACCACAGAGTCCACCGCCTTTAGAAATTAACAAAAAATTTTCTCTTCCTTCCTGAACTACAGCCATTTTACAAATAAACAGTCTCAGAAGAACTCCTGTCAAATTGAAAAAACTACAAAAGAAGAAAAAGGTGATTTGCCTCTGAGGAACATGCTCTGCTGTGCACTGAAGCCTAAAAGGGTAGCAGCTAGTGAGTCAGAGGCTTTAAAAACTCTTTGTTGCCTTTACTCCTTATTTCCACTCCTACTGACCAGAGGCTGATAGGAAATTCTATTATTGTTTAAAGACACAAACAGGATAGTCAAAATAATTCAGAATCCAATCAATACCTTACATTCTGGCCACAAATAACAATTCTAATCACAATTCCACACCCTGTTGAATTAGCTTGAAGGTCATCTGGCCCTAATCTTGGTATTTCTTTTCCTATCACATTACTACCTCCTTTAACTTATAAAGAATAGCCTGACCTGAACTTCCAACCAGTGAAAACAAGTGCATGAATCCATGCTTAAACTCTAAGACCATTAAGTACTTAACTGCATCTAAGTATGAAAGGTAAGAGCTAAAGTTACCACATGGCTCCTGTAAGCACTTGGCAGACCCCCATTCTCTGCTGCAAGACACATGAAGAACCACTATAATCTGACAACACTTAGTTACCCTATGCCATGGTTTCTGCCAAGCTTTGAAAGGCAACAAATAAGATTGCCCCATGAGTGGGGTCACTCACAGGACCAGAAACAACATGAAAAAAAAAAAAAAAAAATATATATATATATATATCCATAATGTATATATATGGATATGGTCCACTCAAAGGTGGCCACCAAGGTCCCATAAGCAAGACTCTTTTTGCAGTTGAGAGCTACCATCTCTAAATTCTTCCAAAACCTATGTCAAACGGAATGGGAAAAGGAGACTGTATGTTCTCACACTTTTAAAAGAAAGGATTGAGCTACAAAGGGCCTTAATTCCCCCACAGTTTGCACCTGCACACATGCTGCTACAGCCCAGCCACCCTGGAGTCATGTCTAGCACTCTCTCAGGGTTATCTTGCACAGGTGTGGCATTAGCAAGGATTGATGTTCTTCAACAGCTGTCAGGCCTTGTGTTAAAGTGACAATTTCAAGACTTAAGATAACTTTCCTGGCAAATGAGAGCGAATTCCATAATGACTAAAAGCATATGACAAAGACAATAGGCAGGAGGAGAATTTTACCTCTTAGTCCCTGCTCTACCTGAATTGAAACAGTAATACTGACTAATCTTTCTGTTTGGCTGTCTTGATCTCCACTGGTAACATTTTCTTGCAGCAGAGAGGGGAAGCAGAGCACCCCACAATGTCAAAGTCACTCAGATCTCTGACTATGGGGTCATGTGAAGTCTCACACTCCTATTAAGAGCTGCATAGCTACAACAACACTGGGTTAGAGAAGGTCTGGTCCTCTAAGAGAAAGGTTATAAATACTCACTGAAATAGTTCAAACTACTTTCCCCCTTGCTTTTAGCTTTAGGAAGTTTACTATTTTCACAGTGGAAGGAAATGAGCATCCACAAAAGAGGTCATCTGCTAGCATCCCAGTCTTTCACTTCGTCCTTAAGCCCCTAGTATGTAATGTAGGTCCTGGTGAATATTCCATATCTTAATTACCGAGAATAATTATCAGTTAAAAAAAATCATTAAAGTGATATTGCTTTCATGTAGCTCTGAAACGAAATTTAAATCGCTTTTCATCTCTTCCCCGTAAACTGTTGGAATGAAAGCTAGTTGTCAGGCTCTTCACAGCGGACCTATCCTGCTCGGGCAGAGCAGTGCCGTGGCAGGATGGGCACGGGCTCAAGGACGGCCGTTCGGGCCGCGGCGGTCACGGCTCCCGCCGGTGGGTCACTTACCGCTCGGCTCGGCTCGGCTCGGCCGCGCTCGCTGCCCGGAGTGAGGCCGGACGGAGCCCGGCCTGGCGGAGCGGGGCGGCCCAGCCGCGGGGCGGCCCTGCCCTCTGCGGGGGCCCGGCGGTACTGCCGGCCTCCCGCCGCACCTGCGGCCGCGCTGCTGCTGCCGCGGGGCCGGCCGGGCACCTGCGGCCGCCTTCTTCGCCAGGCACGGGCGGGACCGCCACGGAGCGGGGCGCGGCAGGCAGCGCACCTGCAGCTCCCGGCCCGCAATCGAGCGGCCCCAGCTCTCCGCCCCGGACAGCGCAGGCGGCGGGCGGCCAGCGGCGGGAGGGCACCCGTGCCTGCTCCCGGGCTTGTCAGCCCATCCTCCCGGCCGCCTGCCCCGCCGTGCAGGGAGCACGCTGTGCTCCGGCGGCCCCGGGAGAGGTGGGCGGCAGCACCCGAGAGCCAGGTCTGCTGCCACCTCCACGGCCGCGGCCCGAGTGTCTCATGCCGAAAAGCTGAGTGAGGTCTCACTCATTGCCCCTTAGCGCCATCCTTCCCTCCACCTCTTCCATGTCAGTGTTCATTGCACGACCCCGCAGGTTCCAAATTATTTTCTTGTTTTTAAAAAGAGCCCTCAGACAAGCCCGCTGAAGTCTTACTAAGCTGTCCCACCCTCGGGGATGTTAATTTGATCCTCGATACAGAAATAGTACCAGGAGTAGCTGTACTGCTTTCTCCTTCAGAGTTTCCGTGGCATTATCAGGAAAACCCAATACGTGGCCGAGACAAGTATATGGATAGAAAAGTATGTTTACGCTTAGCCTTGGTGTGATGGAGTGGATGCTCATTGAAAGAAGCATTTCAAGGGCCTGGAGGGCTCCTGTTATTGAATCCTCAGTGCTGTGTCTCAGTGTGTGGTAAGGGCTGTAAATCCTCTGAGAGTTGTTTTCATTCTTCGATGCTCTTAACACAGCAACAATAGCAAGAAATGTCTCCATCTCTTCTGATGCAGCTGGACTGACTTCTATTAGCCAAGCCTTGTGGTCCCTAGGTTAAGCTACTACCTACGAATTTACTAGGAAGAGCAGTATCAGTGAAGAAAAATATGAAACAGCTCATCTTCTGTGTAATGGAGGCATTAGAGTGAATTTTTCAAAGAGCGTTAGCTAAGAGGAACAGTTGCAGTAGTAGCCGGGGTTTTCTCTTCAATTGTAGATCAGCTTCAAGGTCCCCATCTTCAAAGGAGATTAGCAGGTGAATCAGGTTAATTGCTCAGGCATCATTAGGTCTGTTTCTCCCTCCTTCCTAAACATGCCACGGTCAACACGTAGTCGGGTTTCTCAAGCCCAGTGTTATTCCTGGGAAAGATACAAGATAGAACACAGTAATTTGAAATGTGGACTCTCCTCAGTAGTCACACTCTGTCCGGAAAGGACACTGCTGAACTGATTGACAGCACAGCAATCAATTCCCTCAGAAAGACAGATTGTCATACTCTTCCTAATGACTCTGGTGCAATGTTTGCAGAGCTTGACCTGATGGAAACAGGCAACAGTCACGAGCAGAGTAAATCGTCAGTGAAATCTAAGGACTAGATACAAAATATTTTGGTTTCTTTACTGTTGAGGAATACATTCAGTGCAGGTAGCTCGGTTTGTAAGCTGAGAGAGCCTCAGGCAAGGGGCCGTGAAGTGCCAACCCTTTGCGTAACAAAGGGGCGGGGGACCTGTGGTGCTGGCCAGGGTACCGGACCCTCAAAGACATGGCAGGAGCCCACGATCCCCTCGCTTGACACACTAAGGGTCTCCTTTAAGAGGAGGCTCTCAAGGGTTTCCTTTGTTTGCGGTCCCTCACTGGAGGCACCATTATTTTGTAATTTAGTTATAGCACTGAGATTATATTATCTTAAGGATCGGGACATCTGAGACTCTGCTATAGGAATGCTAGGGACCAGCTGGTTGGAGGTAAGGAAACCTGGTGGGTCTGTGTTGAATCCGGGCTGTGGAACTGAAAGGGCTTCGGTCCCTGCTCAGGTGGTGTGTGTGTGACTGCCAGGATGCCACCCGGGAATTTCCTTAACATTTACCTTAGCCTGAGGAGACCTCTTGACAAAGATGAGGATAATGATGATGGATGAGGTGGTGGCAGTGACGAGATACCAATTCTCTCTCTCAGTACCAAGATTAGTCTTCCCATGGACTTTGCCACACAATTGCCACTTAAGTGAAACTGAAACAAAACCAGGTTTCAACAGAGAAATGAATGCATACACTACATGATTAGGCATTAAACTCATGACAGGTCAGCAAAAAATAAGTGCTGTCAATTAACAAAATGAGATCAAAGTGCTTTTCAACTTTACAAAGATAAACACTTTTGAAAAGGTGGAGCAATGTTTCTCTTGTTTGATCCCAGTTGTACTCCCATGTGGGTTCCATACATAAATCCCTGTATTTGTAAAAAGCATGGCATAGCTTTCAAAGCATTCATACCACTGATCTCTATACTGTACTTAGAGGATACATAGCAGTCACTGCCTTTTCCTAATACCTTGTGTAGAAAGTAAACTTCAAAACAAACCCCAAGACTACAAAAAATATATAGCCAAATTAACTATGGGATGGGTAAATATAGAAATCATAGTATCATTGGAGAATCATCATAGCATGATTGTCTGGTGTACCTGGGATTTCTGGCATTGCAGAATAGCACAGGGCAATTCAAATATATGTGACTGAAGTGCTGTTACCTCCCTGCATGTCTCCTGTTGTTCCTGGCTTTTTTATCTTTTCCATTCTGAAGCATCAAAGTTACCATGGAAACAAGCAGTGATATTTATGTATATTTGTGAGCCTTACCCATACACGGCATGTGATGTTAGTCTCAGTTAATGGTGTGACCTGCATCTGGTGTAGCACATCCCTGTGGAAGGACACCCTGCAATGGGACATGGGCACTGGCAGAATGAAACAGTGCTGAACACTACCCTGGAGAGGGGCTCTATGAACAGGGCCAAATGCATCCCAGGGGAAGGAAACTTATAATTCCTTCTGCTGTTGCTGAGTGGCAGGGAATCAACAACTTTCTCAGAGCTGGAGGAGCTGATAGGCGATAGGACTCTGGGGACAGTATTTTAGACACAGTGCAGTGATGTTTTTTTCCCCACCCAGTGAGGACAAGTGGGAGTGTGACCTCCAGCACCACATGACATTTCTTTTAGGCAAATATGTAAAGAAAATAATTTTAAGTATCATGGCATGAGAACATGGGGTCTATTTTATTTAAGCTTGCCTTTATTTGCTGACTTCCCTTGTCAAGAGGATGTATTTCAGTACCAAACTAACTAGAGGATAAATCTGCAGACACTTGTGTAATGTTGGAAATTTAAAGCTTAACTGGATGGCAGTAAGTGGCAGACTCTTAAAACTTTAGATAGATCTTGCACCCTTCTGTTTATTCAGGTGGACTTGGATAAACTGCATCAGCTTCTTGACTCAAAAAAGCCCAGTCATGAGAATTGGAACAGCAGAAACCCAGAAATGCTTCAGCTCAGATGTTACAAAATTAGAGGGACAACTCCATTCACTTAGCCCAAAACTTTCAAAAGTGATGAATCGGGCTGGTTCGCCCTAATTTTTGATTGGCCAGTCTAAGACCTGAGGAAAACATGAAGAATTGCTATTCAGAAAATACAGCTCACCCTCTGCAACCTGATAATTATAAAAAATATCCCCACTTGGACACCTCTGGGTATTCAGGCATTCTGGTAAGTAGTGTTATAATAATGCAACCAAGCATTAGTATTTATTTATAGTACTAATTTTTTAAAATTAATTCTAGAACACTTCTGCCCTGTGTTAGTTAATGTGCATTTTTATAACCAGTAAAGGCACTTGTATGTAAATAACCTGTATAGGAAATTGTGTTCTTTTCTCATGCATCCTTTTCTCTCTGTAATTTTGTTCTTTCTCCATTACTAAGAAGACAAGTAGGGATGAAAAGAATAAATCAGAATTATCATTCTTGCAAAATAATAAGCTGAAAAAGCATTGTCTCAGTGATTTCCATAAAGAGACAGAACTTTGTGGTGTAAGATATTGGAAAGGAACTATAATAACTTTCCATTATATGAGCCTTGGTATTTTTAGCTAGAATGAGAGAACAAATGAGGAATTCAAGAGAGAGAGCTCAAGGCATGAGCATTTGTCCTGCAACTCACACATGATAGAACTAAGGGAGAAAAATATTCTGCTAGTAAGAACAGAAGCTTCTACTACCAGAACATATCTCAGGTATACCTCAGAGGTATAATGACAATTTTAAACTCCCTCCAAAATTATGTCTGCAGCTAGGCCAATGGCTACATGGGGCAACTGATAATACAAATCTTGGCAGTTGTTTCAGAGAACTCCTGTTCTAGTACATGATTGAGAGTGGATGGCTTCCAACATTCATCAGCCAATTTTAGAGCCTCAAGCCAGACACTTGTAAAATTCTAACACGATTTAAGTCCCCCACCCCCCAAAAAAAAAAAAAAAGAATAAGCATTACTGTTTATGCTGCAACAGCATTTGGAGTCCTGAACTAGTTCAGCATAGGCACAGTCCAAAATAAATAGGGCAGTTATTACTCCACCAAACATCTTCAGTCATGATAGTCTCTCTGGAAGAGGGAATGCTACTTCCTACTTGAGCTCAGGTCTTGAGTACTAATGAAGCTAAGGAATAAGTATCAGCAGTCGATACTTCTCTTTCCTTTATTTTTAGACAGCTGTGTTTTATATCCAGGTGAAGACAGAATAACCTCTAAGTTTCTGCTCATTTAGTGGACTGTTAACTTGCTCTGAAAATCAAGTGCCTTCTGGACCAAGAATAGGTTTTTGGGTCAGCACCCCCCGACCATCTCAAAGATGCTCTTAATAATCCACAGATTATTAAATATGCACTGCCTCAAAAGTTTCTGTTTATTTTGAAAATATTAGATATGCATTCTAGCTTTAGGATACCTTTCCACACACAAAAAAAAAAAAAAAGAAAAAATCCAGAAACATCTCATAAAAGCCCCTAATGTTAATAAGAGTGGCTATATAACAAAAAGTGTTATTAGCAACTGCTGTAGACAGACAGCATACTATATATGACATTGTCCACATCTGAAGGATTGTGGCTCTCAGTTCCACAAATGTATCATCGCTTAGACTGCCAAAATCAGCTAACAAGAGATGATCTTTCCATGACTTTTGAGTATGATTCCACTGTTAAGTTTCCGTGTCCTATAGCTGTGCCAGACAAATACAAATACACACAGGTACTTGTCTGTACTTCCTTGGCTAGAGAGAGACATCCAGAATCACAGCTCATTTCACATTTAATCCTGGAAACACCTCAGAATTCTTTACTCGTCCCTCTGGCCTTGTAACCTATCTTTGGCAGTGCCAGGCACAGGATGCTTCAGGAGAGTACAAGATTGTTTCCACAGCTGAGAATTTGTTCATCAGTATTGCCTAGATGCATGGCCTGAGATGATGTGAAAATGACTCAGCCTGACCAGAAGGTGCAGCTCTTGACAAGCACCATAATGACCCAAAGACACAAGTGCACTGGCGGGTAGCAGAGACATAGCACCTGTCAGCCTCAAGAGCTCAGCAGTATCAAATCTGTTACTTTATATATAAATAATCTATAACCATTTTACATCTTCAGTTTTAGTATCTAGGGCATCTGCTGGCAAGGAACTGTACAGTTTGTCAATGCAGTCTGTAAAGCATGTTCTTTCTTCTAGTAGGCCATGCTCCTTGTGCAGGAGGGGCAATGTGCAACTTCCAAATTCATCCTTGTCATGCTTATGAAGAATATAGTGTGTGTATCAGGTACTGGTGGACTGCTGCCAGGAAGTAAGAACATGCTGTCATTTTGCATTTTTTTGAGAATAAATCAATTAGTCAAAATCAGTTTTCAAACCCTACATACCTTGAAACTGCAAATAAACTCATCATAGAAAGTCTGTATTGGCATGAGAAGGGAATTTAAAAAATTAAACATCCATAAGTTTAACATGAAGAAGACACAAGATGTCCAGCTCACCAGGATCTCAGGAGACAAGATTATTCCTCCTGCCCAAAACATCTGCTCAAATGTGCTATTTAGCTATGAATATGATCTCTCTGGCATGACTGTAACAGTTTTCAATTTGGAAGGGGGAACTGCTCATCTGTCCTTTACTCCACAAGCATGAGGTACTATAAACATTTCTGCAGAAATGATTGGATATTCTACATAAAGCCACAGAGGCAAAAGAGGTAGATGGCACCTGATAAGGCATAACAACTACAACACAGATAAGTGTTAATCTTTAATAAGTGGTCACCACAGCTTTTTTCCTCAAAAAGGTTGAAACAAGCTTTATTTTAACATACAAATCAAATTGTGTACAAGGCAAAACATACCCTAATTGAGATAGGCAGAGTGGGTCTCCACACACCATGTGTAAGCCACCTGCACTACAGTAATCCTGAGACATGGACAAAAGCCCTAAAAATCTTTTTAATCATTCTTGCTATAGTCCATTTAATTCCATTTGGGAATTAAAAACATTATACAGTTCAGTATCAGGAAACCAAATTGCCTATAAGCAAAATACCCAAGATAATGGTCTAACTCCCTGCTGTCATCCAGGTACACCAGCAAGAGCACTTGAACAAATCAAGAGATGGAAATATGCAAGGTTACTTCATTAACACTGAAAAGCATACATAGAAGGATGCTAAGATATTTTTGCTACCTTCAACTACTACTATCTTCATGAACTGTGTGGTCTATGTGTAAAGCTTACATATCCTATGAACTTAACAAAGACTTGTCTAGACTGTTAAGTTAGTAAAAAAATTGCAACTTTCTTTGCTTCCTTTCAATATGAAGTTATATGTGACATAGAAATATTTTAAAAGCTTTTAAAAGCAGTACAACTACAGATACTTAAAGTCATTTCCCTAATATTAAAAGCTACTTTAACACCCTCATTTTGCTACAAGACTGTTTTTCATTAAATGACATCAAAAACGGAAGTCTCTTTTTTAAAAAAAAGCAAAAGATAAGGAAACATTATAGACACGTTTGGAGTTTTTCTTTAGCTTTGCAACATAAAAAAATAAGTTACACTATATATTATGGCTTACATTTATTTATCTACTCATTTAGTAGCAGAGAGTGTCATTGTGGATTTAAACACTAGATATTGTAAATAATTAACCTGCCTTTTAACCTGCTCTTTAGACTTTACTTGAGTTTTGAATTTGTGAAAAGAAACAAGCAAATATTAGAGGGAAAATTAGGAAGCTTCCAGAAAAACTTAAATAGCAAGAAGATGTAGAAGAAGTCTTTCAGAGAAATTTTAAATTCCATTTAAAATTTGCAAATGTTTTTAAAGTAATTTAAAATTGAAGTTTTAATTTAATCTTCTTGTCAAAATAAGGGTCAAGCCAAATATCCCATGCACTTCAATAGTCAGGACTTCCTACTGAGCTTCATTTCAGAAATACTGACATACCAGTATGATATTATTATGCTACTGAAGTAATGATTGCTCTTTAATGGTTGTTAATAATACAAGATAATAGATTTGGTATGTAGCTATCTGAAAAAGGCCACAATAATGCTAAACCAACATGACTCAAAACTACAACATGACTGCTCAATAACAAGAGTTGTTCATTACCAATGGAAGGGGAGGTCAGGCACAAAAGGTGCTTGAGTCAGACTGAAAGGCTTCCATTACACATTGGTGTATTATTAATGGCTATATTATTAATATATATACATTTTGAAGACTAAAGTTGCATTCAAATCAGACAAGCTATGACAACATTCAAATACATGTAAATAAAAAGAATTCTAGATTCATAGTCAAAGCAGTAACAAAAAAATCTCACTGTGCAGTTGATGTAGCATTAGCAACAACAAACTTATGAATTCAGTAAGAAAGACTGTGGCACCAAATTTGGGAATATTTTCAAGCTCTAGTTGAAAGCTCTAGTTTTTCAAGCTCAGGACAGAAGAGTTGCCAGCTGAATAAACTTAACTGACTGTACTTTCCAGCTCTTTGTAAACAAGACTCCATGTTGTGCACAAAAGAGGAGCTTTCACTCCCCTTTTTCTTCAAGGAAAGTATCTGAAAAGGCAAGCTGTAGTGATTGCTTCTGACAGCAGTAGAATAAAGAAGCAGATAGAAAAGTAGGTATATATAAAAAAGTTCCTAGAGTAAAAGAATCTGTCCTGGTTTGATTTTGTTTACAAAAAGGCACTTCATGTATTGCTAAAACTCCAATACCGTACTTGTCCTTGAAGTTTTTCTGTTAGACGACTGCATTGCAAGGTGGTCAGAATGAGAATGCAAATGTTCTTTATACAGTGCCTATCTGCTACAAATTTTATAATTACACAAAGTATCTTACACCAGTTATTTAGAAGAATAGATTCATGTTCAAAATAGTAACAGGTCTTCAAACAATATTATAGTGATGATAGATGATCTGTCAGAGACAACACACCACCTGTAGTGAGTTCATGCTAATAAAATTAGCAATGTAAATCTTTCAGAAGTGAGTCCTCAGTCTTTTGTTTTCCTCTCGTAGTCTCTCAATTTCAGCTACTAAGCTTTCATTTACAGAGTATCTTTCAAGTAAAGCGTGCATTTCATTCTACAGAAAAGAGAAAAGTCTCAATCAGTAGCAATAAAGTCAGTAATTCCAGTTTTATCCTATTGGCTTTCATATTTCTTTTAAAAATGAAGTAACATAATAATTCTGGTTTTAAAAACTTTTGATAAGAAAAGTAAGATTTTCCCTTTTAAGCTGACATACAGTATTTTTATCATTAATACATTAGTGAATGTTTTATCAAAGGATATTTTGCAGTTCTTCGGGATGAGAATCTACTAATGCAGATTCCAATAAAATGCTCAGAACCCAGACTAAAAAGTCTTTTTAACGCAGATCAAAAGAACAAAGATTCATAAAAAGGTGAAGCTAAAGAACACAGAACAGCTCAGTATGCATACAGTATCTCTAAATGAAGCTTTCTATTTGAATTCCATCTATCTTCTCCTTACCCCAACCTTTGGCCCTTTCCAAAGGACAGCTGAATTTGTTTGTAACTCCTGAAATATGGAATTCATACCTACTGAACCCCTAGGTTCCCTTTATTAATCAAAGGAAAAACAATTTAACAGATTCCCATTCATATTTTTCCTCTCCTTCACATGAAAGCCTCCCTTTCTAGGTCTTAATAAACAAAACAGATTTTCAGTTTTGAGAGAAGATTGCATGCCTTAGTATTACCAAAACTGAAAACTGAATACATTTCCCATCATGGTCCTTGTACATACCAACTGCATATGGAATTGCTTGATCATCTCCACTTGCAAATTCACAATATCTCGATGGCATGCTTCTCTGGGGAAAGAATTGCAAAAGGAAGATGCTTAGATTTACTTAGGAAGCAGTCTCTTGCATACCCTCAGCACCCAAAACTCCACAATTCCTCACCTTCACTCATCAAAATCCTCACCTCATTCATTAAGTCTATAAACCTGTAGACTATGAAAAATAATCTTCTACAGCTTATTTTGAAATACTCTTGTTATGATACTGATTTTTATAATTTCTTTTCAGCAGATAGGAAGATGCAGGACTTTTCAGTTCAGAAACACAAATATACACATGCTGATATCAAGATTATTTTTCACTTGCAAGCTATAAGCTCCTCTCATTTTCACCATTCAAAGCTAATTTTCAATCCCTTGATCATAAGCACCACAGGGAAAGATATTTATCTGTACTTGAAGACAGACCTTTTTAGTACGTGACTTTCAACAGTCTCTTGTAAAAGGGCCCAAAACATCAACTGTGGTAAGTGATACATTATTCTCAATACCATGGAATAATGCAGGTTAATCTAAATAAAAGCAGTGGCAGTGTTGTCTGTGAAGTGGACATGAATTTGTTAGTTCATGGACAACCACTTCACACTACAAAAACCAGGTTTGAAAACAGCCTCTGATCATTAATACAACAGTTCCAGGAGCTGAGGAAGAACAAGGAGAACAGCTCACAGAAAAGCAGGCAAGTTGACAAGTTCTTCCTGAACAGTGCAGCTGTCTGGGACTGAGTATAGTGCTATGGGTACCCCTGCTCTGACAAAGCAAGGTGTTTCTTAAGTGGGCACAGACAGATCTTAATTCATTTTCCTTTCCTCAAACATACAGCAAATCCAAAGGCAATCTTCACTTTGTCTTTCCACAGAATTTTATTTTGTGCTACAGAACTCCTACTGGAGGCCATCTCCTTTGAATGTATAGAATATATAGGATGCCAGCTAGCATCCTGTAAATCCGAAGATGTAAGTTATCTCCCAAAGACAGGGAGATCAAGAAACAAACATCTTTATGGATCGAAATGAATTATATATTATTCCTGGTCCTTTCCTGAAGGTTCATAGTTTTTCCCCCCTTTACCTGAAGAGGAATAAATTTCAGGCAGGAAGATAAAAATCCTTTCCTCAGGTTTCAGCAAGTAGTTACATCAATGAGAAGCTTCCAATAGCTCACTTCCCTCTTACTGACCACAGTACTAACAATCTTTCATGATCAGTTTAAATGTATCTGCAATTTAAAACTGTGAAAAGGGCCAGCAGAGCCTTCCAGACACTCCAGAAAGTATAGGTCAGAGGAGAAACACAGTAATTAAGGCACCAGATCTGAGGTACTGGAAGTAAAAGACTGGCAAGCATAACTTTTAACTCTGGAGTGCCTGAACATAGATCTTAAAAACACATCTGCAATACATACACTGCATTTTAAGTTACATCAGTTACAGGTGTTCATCAGATGTGTGTTTATTGCCAAAAAATCCCAGGGGAGTTTTACTATACTACATTTATGTAAAGATATAAAATAACATTAGATGTATTTTCTGTTGGCAGGTACAGAGCAGCCATAGTACACAGACCTACTAAACTAGTTTTGCTTTGCTTTTTTGTCATAAAGACAGCAGTTCCCCTGCCCCGCAATTCTTCTCTATCATCTCCATTCAACCTACTTCATCTTAAATGTGGGTTAGGAAGTGATGCCCTAGATAAGATTCTCTTAACTTCTCCATTTCTTCAAACTGCACTCTAAATAGAACCATGTTAATTTGACTTCTTTCAAGACAATTGGAATGCTGGTTAGATATCCACAAAGTAAGCTGACACTGACCATTCACTTACAGTACAGATGTTATGTCAATGCAAAGCTCCACCAGCAGAAATACACACACTGTGTGAGCTTACACATGCCAAGATAATAACAATCAAAGCCAAAACAAGCCAACTGGCTATGTCAAATTCTCCCCACTGTCAACTTGAAATTTCTCCTGCTGAGACAGGGGGAAAAGCAAGGAGGAAACGAAACCAGTGCAAGGCTTCAGGAAAAGAGTAGAGACCTTGCTATGCAGACTAAATATACCATCTGAGAAATATTCACTCACTCTGGAAACATCAGCAAAGTCATACACCAACAGCCCTCAGAGGCATCAGTCTAATTAGTCATCAGAGCTATTAAAAACTAAGTTTCATACCTAGTTTTTCAAAAATAGGGCTATAAATGGTGTAATTTTCTAATCCAAAGAAAAATTTGTTTGAGCAGATGCTGAAACACCTCATTAGGAAAACATGTCATTGAAAACAAAACACTCTGCAGGAACACCGGTACCTGAAGTCATCCATTGTTTCTTGTATCATATTCTGAATGAAGTTTATTTGAATTGCTGTCAGAGGTGCATTTGGTCTGCTACTCCCAATGGTTTCTACTATTTTTTCTGACAACGAACTTGCAACTCCAGCAGTGACAGGTGATGCTAGCTTTGAACCTTTGCAATTGAAAATAAAATACTGAGAACCCTCAAAACAATTAAAAACCATTCATATACCACATTACACTGATACTTTTAAAAAAATAATTATTTAATTAATTAATTTTGCCTCAAATATTGCTTAGTACAAAGAATAAATCAGATTTAGAGTTAGTCTTTTCAGATGCAACTAGAAATATTTTAGCAAGGTTGGCTTGATTTAAAGAACCGAGATCAAGTCCATTTTATCTGATTTCACGTCAGTTTACAACCAACCACACCTAGAACTGAGCCAAAATTATCAACTTACTTGTTGTGGTAGTACCATTTACTGGTAGATCATATGTAGGATGGGCCTGAATAGTCTTCATTAGTTTGTCATTTACATCAGGAGTAAATGATAGTGGAGAAGGTTCTATGCTTGATAAGCTTGATTTTGAAACCTGACAACAGAAATATTTTTTTTTTTTATTTTAAAGATTAAATCTATTTGTTACAATTGTCTAATTGCATTTGAAGACTAAGTTTTCCAAAGTGCACTTTGAAACATTTTTGCTTTTAGGAATCTGCTCAGAAATACATGCTTTTCATTTCCTATCTGAAAAGCACATTGCTAAAATTGCCTCAAGTAGGCACAAAGAAGCAAGTGCAAAAGGCAGGGACCTCTGATTTTCACATTAAAAATGTTGTGACTAGGTTGTATCACTCCTAGCAACTTAGACTTCTCAAGAGCAATACAAAAGTAGCTAAGCTCTGTGCAGAGGCATATCAAAGATATCTCAAGAAAAAGAGGAAGACACAGAACAGGGAAAGAAGAGAGTGCAACTGACCTAACATACAACAATCGATCATACTGGTGCAACCATCCTTCTCAATTTTCTAGAAAATTCAAAATACTTATAAGGCTATCTGTTTTGTTTCATAGGAACTTATGTAACCTGATATTATTTAAGACAAACATACATTTGTCTTCCATTGCTGAAGGTCAATTCACCTAAATCACACAAGGTTTTACAGATGTGTGTTAACAGTGTGTCGCAAAATAGAATCAGATTGGGCATTATTCAGTATTCTTTTCTTCAAGTAGTAATATTCTGTCAAGATTCTAAAAAGACCACTCATAACAAGAATACCTGCTTCAAGCTGTCTTTAGATTCTTGTCTTCCAAGACTTATTTTCTTAGAGTCAGTCTCTGGATGTTCCTCTTCTTCTTTAATTGGAGATCCAACAAGTGCATGTAATGGGCTAGACTGTGTCCCTGGTGCACTACTGCCCACTAGGTTTCTTTTTACTGGAAAGGCAATGGTTGGCTGTGGGAGAAAATCAAAACCTAACAGGCAGGACTGGAAATCCAAGCCTAAAATGAAAAGGGAAATATGAAACATACAGATCAATAAACACACACACCATATCTATCCCACAGTTAAAATGCCTGTACACTCATACAAAAACTGATTGACAAAATAAATCACCAAAAAATGTACTCCAGAAAAAACTACATCTTTCCATCCAAATTATGGTGCCCTCATCCTTATAAAAGTAATAAAACATTAAAAGCTTCTGTGTATCACTATAAACTGTATAAAGGGAAAAAAACCCAATCACTTTAGTACCATACTCTTGACTTCCTTTTACCATGCTGTGCATCTTAATGTGTCAGACAATTTCCAGAAAAGTTGTTTCAGGGTCTCCTTTGGCCATTTTTTTTTTCAATGGTATGACAAAATCAGCATGTGAGAACTAGTACAGACCTCTAAAGGCCTATCACTGGCATATGCTTACCATTTCCTTGAGGATCTTCAGTCACTTTATTTGCAATAATATCTACAAAACAGCAGAAAACAGACAAATTAGGTGTTTATTTGTATCACTGCATCAAGTTCATAATCAAAGACAAATTAAAATAGGTACAGCAGTCAGTAAATCACAAGTGACACTACATGCAGAGTAATCATGCATTACAAATTCCAGTATTAGTAACTTACCATCTCTGACTGGAGAGAACACATCTCCTAAACTACTTCGACCCAAATCATCAAAATTACTTAATTCAGCACTTTTTCCATGATCTGCTTCTTTAGATGGAATGACATCCAAGCTGGAACTATGGGGAAAACCTTCAAAAGGCAATATCATTCCATTAGTAATTGACCTTTTCCAAAAATAACATATATTATGGCTAAAAAATCACCAAACATGATACTTGGAAAGTCCAGTAAGCACTTCAGAACTGCCTGCAGATGCCAGTTAGAGGGTCAATATTAACTTCCTCATTTGGGCTGTCAACAAAGCTGATTACAACTAAAAGCTAAAGAGGATGATTGTAAAATTGGAGAACCCACCCATGCTCAGAGAAATCTATATGATGGGTGCAACAATTTTACGCTGGATCAGGTGAAGTGAAACTAGTGACTGCACCTTCTGCTAATAAGGCAACCACACTCAGATGACAAAAATATATATTTGTTCTGCAAGACAAAAAGTTTGCTCTACTAGGGCCATTAAGCATTCCAAGGAAAATTATGTGAAACACCTTTTTTAAAGCTTACCTAGTGTTAATATATTTTCTGCTTATTTCTAATATTAGAAATTCAACTTATATATTCTAATATTAGAAAATCAAATTGAAGTTACAACTGCAGGCAAAAAAAAAAAAAAAACAACCAAACTTGTTCCTAGATATTTCCTCACTCTACCCTCAAGCCCCTTCCCTGACCCAATCCAGGAAGGAAAAAAGCTTTTTATATGCATGGCACCAAGGACAGTTGTCTGAAGAATGGAAGCATATCTTAAGTCCAAAAAAAACCCCAGTAATTATTCAAACTATAGTTTATAGAAAGGGAACTTAACTACTCAGACAACCACCAAAATAAGTATCATAATTTCACAAAATGTTCATAAAACCTACAAGTACTTCTCTACGTGGGATTACTTGTTGAAGTGATCCAAATATGACTGTGTGGGTGACTGCAGTTAATCATGTCCAAGTATTTACATTAAGTGGAACTTGAGTTATGTTTATGATTTCACATTTAAATGTATTAATATATTACATTTTTCACTCCTTCAGATATGTCAATTGTGACACCAACACTTGCTAGTTAAGTAAATACTTGGTATACTGAGTCAAATCAGAAGTGCCACATCAACCTGTGCATCAGAATTTAGAGGACCTACGTAGAAGAAGCATAAAATTGGGCCAAAATATCTTGTGCACTTTTACCCATCCCCAGAAATATAAATTTAGTAAGGTACTTAAAGCAGAGAACAGCTGGTAAATGGGAGTTTATGGGAAGCAAGCTCAAAGTACATCCAAGTTTCTCATCACATTTTGACTTCATTTATACTCCTGTACCTTAAAAATACCTGTGATAAAAGGCTCAATTTTGTTTAATTATGTTATCAGATTACCTTACTGAATCCCCCTTAGTTCTCTAAAGTTATAGCCTATGAACAGGTTCTGGAAGAAATTCCAGACAACAAATGAAGTTTGTGGTATCTCATCCATTCCCATTTTTAACCTTAAAGACCATTATCTTCTGCAGTATTCAGAGGTTTTTACTTTTAAATTTAACAATCAGATTAAAGAAAACTGTTTTGCTTGGTAAGCCTTTACTTTCTTAAAACATTTATTTATTATGCATGGTCCTCTTTAAGGAGTAAAAGCCATTACATCTTCAAATAAAGATAATAAATCTTACGTTTTAACCAAAATAAAATTTTCCACACCATTCAGTAATGTTGATTAGCAACACTTCATACAGAGGAAACATTCTACTTCACCTCATACTTCACTGCATACCCAAGGGAGGTCATTAATACACATCCCTACGGACTGCAGTGGCTTATTACCTAATTACTGTTACTAAATGTATTTCTCCTTATTTTAAAGGGGAGGGAGAAAGTGTTATGTTAAAATGGATTGAGGATTTTTTTTTTTTTTGAAGAATCAAACTAGCAGTGTTACTGATTTGGTATTTTCAGAACTCTTGAATTAAATAAAATTTTAAGAGTACATTTCACACAGTACCAGTTTTGGAATGCTCAGAATTCTTTACAAAGAACTTGTTAATTTCAGAGGCATAGATAGCAAGTACAGTTATACAACTAATCATACTTGTAACTATATTTAACATCTTTCCTACCATGTGATACTTGAATCATGCCTCTGACAAAAATACAGTTCAGTTGTCATTTGGGTTTTTGGACTAGGCTGCTATTTTTCTCTGTGTTTTCCTAGGTTGGTTTTTTGTGGTTTTTTTTTTCTTTCTTTTTTTTTTTATGTGGTCTGCTACTACTTTTCATTACAAGAACTACAAATCTTTAGCTCTGCGTTCCATGCAGACATTGCATCAGAAACTACATTATGTACATAAAAATAATCTGCAAGAAGTCAGAAAGCAAGAGCTAGTCCCACAGTATCACCACAACTCTAAGACTTCATGTATCTTAAGTTTATAGTAGGACCCAATTTACCTCCTACAGTCTCACAGCATGTGTTACACAGTGGAGAGAGAAAATAAATATTTATATGTGCAGGTACATACATACAGTACTTCCTAACAAATGCCCTTCCCTCAGTGAAATTTTTATACTGTAATGGTCAAAACACGAAACACTGCTTCCATCTTCTCCATTATGCCAACTATTGTAAGAGTAGGAACACAAAATTACCTGTTTTCTCCTGAAAAATCTCTCCTCCCTTATTCTCATTTGTCAGTGTAAGATGAGAGGAAACTGTTGCTGATGCTGGAGAGGCAATGTTTTTGATGCCAGTGTTTTGAATTCCTCCAAGATTACTACCAGCTTTGACTTCTACTCTTTTGGACACAGGTTTATTTGAAGAACCTGTAATGTTAGACTGAAGAAAAAATAGAACCAATTATGAGAAGTTATTATTCATTCAGCCAGAAGTAAAAATACAAGACAATATACTTCCCTTTTTAAAAACAGAAAAAAAATTCAGTTCAAGTTGCAAAGGTTTCCTAGGAGATATGTCTTTATAAATAAAAAAGGTATCTTTATGTAACTTCAAAGAGCATGGGAAACATCCGTGAGGACCTCCACAAGGATAGCAACAATTTAACAGTGGAGTGACCCTGCATGGTTCAACTTTAATCCCAGGTTTAGACATAGCAGAAAAAAAGAGATTACAGTATTAGAGACTCCAAATTTTACAGGAATAGTTAACCAATAGCAGCAAATGCGCTAGTGGAGAAGGAAAGTCTCTGAGTGATAAAGAATCCATTTCAAAGGTTCTCTCAGTGTCCACTAAACGGAAGCACAGGGTTTCTTGATAAAATAGAGCCTAATTAAGTCTTGGAAGATCCTCTTAACTCTTCTCTATTATTTAATTAACTTCTATACTGTTTATATGTGCTAGCAAAAGTCCATATACAGGACATAAAAACTCTCTTCAGGTGAGCAACCTTGTGTTTTCTCCTTAAGCAGAAGGGCCATTACAGACCTTTCTGCTAATGCCTACATATAACCAGAGGTACCATAAACTGATCTGTAAAGGCAGCATATCCACATCCAAAAACCTAGAAGACTGTAATTTCCAATTATTCCTACAAAGAGGCCAGGAGAAGGGGGAATTCCACATTAACAATGCCTAAAACAGCAGTTAAAATGAAGCAGTTTATAATTCCTATGTTGGTATGATCCCATTTTGTTGGCATCTATAATGCTTAGAAAGTGAATGCTAAACTTTTTCAGAACCTAAACTTATGGTTGCTTTCATTAACCTGCATACTGAACAATAAAAATACCTTGGAAAAACTGCTGCTGAACTGAAGACGTATGCATTTCACACAGCCTTTGTGAGCAGTAACTGCTTTCACTGGTGATGTCAGCTGTCTTAAGTCATACTGGCAGATCTTTCCCCGGGAACATCCTATAGCCAAAGTGGTACCATCAGGCATGAAGTCTACTGTGGTTAGAGGAAAATCAGCTACAATTGTTGTCAGTAACCTTCAAATATGAGAAATGACAGGATGAATCTTTTAGAATTCAGGAGTTTGACTTTTCAACAGAGTATCTAAAAGAAATATATATATATATATATATATATATATATATATATATAAACTTTCATAATTCAGTGACAGGTCAGTAGTTCAGCTTCTCCAGTGGCAAGTAAATTCCATGAACTATTTTAAGAAACAGTGGATTAGGCTTACACTAAACATTCATGCTTAACAAGAAAAAAACTGCATATGCCCCAAAAGACTTCGTGAAGACAGGATCATATTGACTTTTAAATAGCAATCACCAACATTATTTACTGGTTTCATCATTTGTAGCAGCAATCATACTACCTACATCCTCTCATCCTCTAGCTTCCCAAGCCTATCAACTCTACCCTTCCCACAGCTCTAAGAAAAACTTCAGGTCTTAGTTTGCATCCTTCTACTGCATCCTTCCAAAATGCAAAGACACCTGTTTTTATTCAGCTAGAGTAAAAGTACTACTCACTGTAAAACCAATGTCCCACAAAACCACTCACCATCCCATCCTCTTACTACAAAGTCCCATCACCTATTTCCTATCCTTCCTGCTTTTTTATCAATATTCTCCCCTATTTCAGCAGTTCTGTGCACCACACAGTTACATCTTTTATCTTAACTAGAAAGGCAGGCAAGCTAAGCTCAGGTGGCTGGCACAGGCTGTACTGCCCCTCGTAGAAGTTAAGTGCTCTCTATCAACAAGAAATGCTCATACAGAAGCACTGGAGAACACCACCCATAAAGTGGACTTCAATTAGTTCCCACATGCCTTGGTGTTTTTCAATTGTTTGTTTGTTAACTTAGAAAGCAAAATGGACTGTAGGACAGGTTCTCCAGTAGCATATGACAGCCACTTCAACTATTCTGCATGGGCGCTGAATGAAATAATTCATGTCATAATTAGACATGTTTTTTCAGTTTATAAAACCCAAACAAGGAATCTTCTAAAATCAAAAGGTCTTTCACATACTCACTTTTTACTGAAAGTGTCATAGAGAATAATTCTTTTATCCAAACCTACAGTTACAAGCAGCAGCTTATTGACTGGAGAAAAGCAGATTTCTGAGGCTGGTGCTTTATGAGTATTTTCAAAGTTATGATATGGGTTCTGGCTATTTACATCCCAGAGAGTTACACTTCCACTGTCAGAAACAGTGCCCAGCAAGGACTTCTTAAAGGATGAATATTTCAAGTGTCGAATAGGCTGTAAAACACACATAAAAATGAATTTTAATACCAATATTAAGTATGATATTAAATTATTTTCTAAAGACAAAGATTAGGAATACAAACTTAAAGTAGTCTACAAAGGCTTACAACTCTGAAATATAAATAGTAAAAATAAGTTTACATTAAAATGCCATTTTTGCTATTGGAGGTGAGACTTTCTCTTTTACTATTATGGGGTACCATATAAGCTGATCAGCAAAATTAAGGAGAAGAAAAACGAAACTTTAAGAAAAGTTTCTCAAATTTTCAGCAAATATCGTGCCTTCATACAAAAAGCCCCCACAACACATCTAAAATTAAAGGAGGGAAAAGGTACATTATTTCACCAACTAGTCTTCTGCCAATGCCAACAATGTTAAACTTAATCCCCCTTCACTGACTTGAGGTACTTGGCTATCAGCCAGTTTGGTAAGATACACCAACTCCAGAGTTAAGCAAGTATGTAGGTCCTGCAGAACAGACTTCAACCTGTGGACTAAGACCACAGAAGAGGGTAATGTATTGTTTATCACACACAGCCTTGCTATCACAGAACCAGGAACTTAACTCACCTTTCAGAAAAGATATTTTGTTTCCAGCACATTGCTTCAGAGGATGTTTCAGAAGCTCACTGCTCTAATACTACAGTACTCAATTTCCTGATTAATTGTACTTATGACCCAGCTGCACCTATTTGCTCCTGAGACCAAAATGCCCTTACACTTAAGCAGTTTCTTAACTCTTCAGTGCTGCTATCCCATTTTAAAGAACAGCAAGCTCGCCCTCCTTCGGGCTTTATTTTGCTATTAAAAAAAAAATGAGAGTCCCCCAGGACTGTTTTTTTCAGTACCATCAGTCTTTTTGCAACTCTCCCAGTATGAATCTTTACTGAATATGAACTAAAATAATTTATGATCCTCAAAATATTTTGCTCTTTTTTGAGTCTGTTTTAGTCATTGTCATTTTATATTAAGAAATCCAACTCCTTTCCCTTGGGAATTTTGAAATCCTACTCTAGGTAAAGATCCTCAGTTGTCCCCTAAATCTGGTGTCTTGATTTCTGCTCTGTCACAGTAATTCCTTTGTCTATAGTTTCAATCATTTTTTGATATTGACACAATCCTCTCTTCTGGGCAAGCATCTTTCCACTGGGTTTCATCATAGCTCTACTTAGAATCACAGAATTGTTAAGGCTGAAAAGATCTCAAAGACCATCAAGTCTAAGCCTTAGCCCAGCACTGCCATGTTCTCCAATAAACCATGTCCCTAAATGCTATGTGTTTTTTGAATGCCCTCAGGGATGATGATTCCACATTTCCCTGGGCAGCCTGTTTAAATGCCTCACTACCCTTTCAGAGAAGAATTTTGTCCTAATATCCAATCTAAAATGGTACAACCTGAGGTCATTTACTCTTCTCCTATTGCTTGTATCCTGTGAGAAGAGACCAATCCTCACCTTGCTAGTACCTATTTTTCAGGTGGTTGTAGAGAGCAATAAGGTCCCCTCGTGACTCCTTTTCTCCATGCTGAACAACCCCAACCCCCTCAGCTGCTCCTCACAAGACCTGTGCTCCAGACCCTTCCCCAGTTTTGCTGATCTTACTTCTATTATCATAAGCACTACTGAAAATATTAAACAAGACAGATAATGAAACCAAATATTTGTTTGATTTACCAATATAATGAGTTTCTTACCCATCCTACCTAGTATTCTCTCACAAAGCACTTTATTAAGTACTTGACTCAAGTCCAGTCCAATGACTGCTGAAATGTTTTATTTGCCTGATAATGCTCCCAAAAAGCTATTGTATGCTGGCACAGACCACACCACAACACATTGTACTGGTCTTCATCCTATTTCTGTCTTTAACTTCATTTTAATGGAGATATGTGCTGTTCCAAATTCTTCCAGCATCATTTCCAACACTTGTATTGTGTATCTTGATGGAAGCCAAATTGCTTCAACCTGCTTTAAAGAGGTGGCACCTTCAACTGCATATTCAAATAGGAATGCCCACAACTCTTCATCATTAATATGGTCCTCTACTGGTCACAATTTTATCATAATTTTTTCTGTTTGTTTACACTGAAAAAAAATACAGAGAGATTCACAAGTAACAGCTTTAACTACAAACAGGATCTACATGGGAAATATTTCTGACCCTCACAGTTCTCTCAACTCTTCACCTCCAAATACCTTCCTCCCTACTGCCCTGGTATCTGCTCATGTTTCATTTCCTCACTCCTGTCCTTAACCTCCTTTGCTATCCTACCAAGTCAGCCATTTCCTTTTCTCCTTTATCCTTTTAACCTTACAGGTCTGGGCAAGTTTTCCATTTTCTTTCATATACCTGCATTCCCCATACTACCACTGCTCCCCACTTTTAGCTTTAAAAGCTGACAAACTTTTCAATGCATGGAGTGGCCAGAATCCATCACACTCCTTTACAGATCAGCCAGCTGTTCAAACAACTAAACTAAATCCTGTTGCTAGGAGAACTGCATAAGGCAGTGAAGACTTGTACAAACATTATATTTTGAAACAAACCTTAATTTATCCTCACAACAGCAAGCAGATAAGAATCTGGTAGTCTAAATGAATGCCAATAGCAAAGACAAATTATGGTATCTGCAAACAACTCTGCAGGAACTAAATTCTAATAAAACACAAAGGTGTTCTAAATTAAAATCAATTAACAGAATATAGGCCAATGCTCCTACAAAAAGAATTTTGTTTAAAGTCAGAGAAAGCACGGCAACCTTGGGCTATTCTACTACTTGTAGAATCTAAACAACATGAGAAATTAACTGGCACAGAAAGTACATTCCATCATGCTGAATCAAACACAGACAAGCTAAAATTTTTAAGGTTAGTTCACATTCCTCAATTCTTAAAAAAGTTACTATGGAGTGGTGACCCTTCCTAAGCCAGAAAACTAGTACCAGGATCAAACAGTATAATACACTGTTTATCTATTCAAGTTTACTCTTAAGGAAACCTGGCCCCTAAGCTACAAAACAACTAAAGGCTTTTTAAATTTAACAGAATTACACAAGTGTTCAGATATTTTCTTCACTGGAGAACCAATTCTCCAATTTTTCAATTAAAACCCCAAAAAATAATAAAACCATTTCTGCACAAAAAAAGTAAAGAACATTTTTACGATCAAAGACAAGCTGATAAATTGGGACATCCAACTAGCCAACTCGTTACAAAATCATAGCTCAATTCCACTTTAAATTAAACCTATAATCAAATAACTGCCCTCCCTAAGAAAATGTTGTAGACTCTTTAGAATGTGAACAGGAGCTCTTCGTTTGCAATTACTTTAAGGCATCAAATATCTTTATCCATCCTAAAGGTCACTCAGCTTTGCAGCAGACTTGTTGATTTCATCTGACAAAATAGTTATTCATGGCATATCTCTTACTCCTAATCACTTTCTGGTGGAAAGAATTGAATATATCAAACAGGTTCATGCAAATCATCCTCACAAGAATTTCTTCATTTTCCAATTAACTAGTAGCATAGTCTGCACTCTGGATATTCACCTCAGCTGCATAATCCAGCCATGGACCTACCTGTTCCTGCCTCACATACACATTCCTCATAAGATCGTAACAATAAAAATCAGAAAAATGAACTGCTATATAGATGGATTTTTAAGATCAAACCAAGTATGAAATACAATTTTGCTTCAATGTAAGTATGAGATTGGTGATGGATCAAAGACACTGCAGCACCTAGGAGCAGAACTAGTTTAAATTTAACAGAGATTTTTCATCAGAAAGTATACCATAATTCCTGAGATGCTGTGAGATTGCAAGAGATTTTTCACCACGTTATACTGTTCATGCAAGACAGGAGAAGAATTTAATTTGACACTATCTGCAATCTAAGAATGACAAAGCTGTTGCAGTAACAGAAAAGGAATAAGTCACAACTTCAGCATTCCTTGCAACATTAAAGGTCAGGTTTAGGACCAAAGCAACAGTACTGCATCCCCTAGGCAGCTCCAACCTCTGTAAAAAAGATTCATTAAAAAATGAAAGCATGCCTAGAACTCAAATACATGGCTATCCATAAGACAAGACAATTCTCACTAAGAGCACACATTGGAATTTCCAGTGGGACAACACAGCTCATTTACTACTGCAAATGCTCTTGTATCAAGGGAATTGCCCTTGTGATATCCACTAATTCTTTTAATATCTTTTGAACCTGCAGAAAGGATTTGCATTGGCAAACCCTACCAAGGTTCTTAGGTAGTACATATGCTTTGTGTTTGCCTTGTGCACAATCTTCCTCCAAACTAGGTCTCCCAAATACTAACTAAACACCTAAGTAGGTAAGATAAAACATCATTATTTTTCTCTTTGAGCATCTGTGCAATTTTAATCTCCAGATTAAATAAACTTATTTCCAAATACAGACTTGTATTCATCCCTCCTGTACAGATAGCTTTGAATAAGTTAGACCCCAGTCTGCATGGTCTTTGCCTTCTGCAACAATATACATTGAGCAGTGAATTGAAATTCTGCTTTGGTTTGTAAAGCCAACTGTGCTTTAATCACTTCTAAGCTATCTAAAAGTTTGTTCTTGAGGAGCCAGTGTCTACCAAGTAAAATTTGCTGTAACCCGTATAGAAAAAAAGGCCTTTGAGAAATTTGTATTTTGATGCTACCTAGTATTTAAGACTATAATGCACATAGCAGTCTGCTTTCTCCTTTCCTTAAGGGCACTCTAAAACTAAAATGAAACAGAATACCAAAACTTAAAAGCTCTTGACATGTACTTTCTAAAGACTGCAAATTAAGCTTAGTACCTGAAAGACATAGCTTACCTGTCTGCTGCCATAACCAAAGGGACTACTTGATAAATTGGTGGTAACACTGTGTAGGATGATTTCACCACTCAAAGATCCAGAAACAATATAGCCATCATTCCAATTATATGCAACACATGTGATTTCATCTTTATGCTCCTGTGGGAAAGGGAGGTTAGAGAGAGAGTGTTAAAGACATTCTTCCTGATTTATGCTTTTGCAAAAAAGCTTCAACTTATTTTTTCTGACCATCTATAACATTTTGAAAGATTTAAGAGTTGTTACGGAATATCACAGAAAATGGCAGCAAAATACACCAAAGATCAATCATAACCACTCTCTGATTGTTTGCATTGGTGGTTTTAATAAATTATTAAATATGAACACATAATTATATACAATATTTTAATAAGACAACCACAGCAATATTTACTACAGGTGTTATAAACATTATTTTAAAAGTGAAGTCTCCCAGAAACCAGTGATATTTGAATATACTTTCTGTTAATCTGATGTACCACTGACAACTTCCCCTTCTGCCACTTTTAGACCTAACACATATATTTACCAAGCAGCTTTTCGGTACAGTCATTCACAGTGATAATACTGTGTATAATAAACATATTATTTTTTCCCCTATATTCCTATATAGGGGAAGACAATGGAGTACTTCTAACCCAAAAGTTAGGAACAGATATTTAAAGTATTGCATTGGATACCTAGAGGTTTTGTTTCCAACTGTAATTCTGAAAGTCAAAAAAAAAAAAAAAGATAAAGCTGAAGTTTCATAGTCGTAAAAACAGTGCTGCTAAATAAGGGCAAACCATCTACTGAGGCACATGGGAAAGATACCAAGCCATACTACGTTTTATGCATCATAAAAAAGTTCTAGAGAATTCACATTGGATCAGTTACAAGACAACCATCTCCCAGTTTTGCACATTAGTTCTGCTACAGCATTCCACAAATACAGAAGTGTTTTCTCATTCAATGTATCAAAAAGAGCAACTACCTGGAATGCAACTCCCGGAAAAAATCCCCATCAGACAACACCAACAAAAATTTGCGAAAACAAGAAGTCTATTATGGAAATTTAAAGACATATTATTATAGAATTGTACTCTGAAAACAACAAGTTACATAAGCTTGTTAAATTTGCTATTTACAGCACATAAAGAACACAAATTTTAACAAGACCCAGATGTGTGTTAGCTCCTATCTGTGACCTTGATCCAGAGAGACACCAGAATTACAGAAAGTACATTTTTTACAGCAAAACCTGGGAGTGGAAAGCTATAGCTCTTCCTCAGCCACACTCACCTTTAGGCTGCGGTAAATCTTTCTGGACTTCAGATCCCAGATATTAACTGTGTTATCAAGGCCTCCACTGACAAGATACGAAGAACTAGAATTCAAGCTCACACATGTCTGTTTTGCCTAATGACAAAAGAAGAAAATGTGTCTTAAAGATATAACGGATTTATTCAAATCTTCTTTCAGGGACTATTGATGAATGTTTCCAATTTCATTAGTACAAACAGTCCCACTGACAGACAGACCTATCTGTACTCTACTGCCATATCCTATCAAAAGGCATTATATATTATATATCAAAAGGACATATATTTAATATACTTTAACATGTAAATATATTAATTACTAAACCTTCAAATACTCGCATTTTCCTATTCCCAGTTTAAATTTTTTGGCACCTTTTCCTCCAATGTGCATTTTCCCTTTAAGTTATAGCTCTGTAAAGAGCAATCATAGTATTTTATTCAGGTACTCAGGTTTCTTTAAAGAAATCCTAAGTTAAAGAAAAAAAACTCTTTAGAAGAAAATCAAGAAAGTTAAGTTACTACTTCACATTCCCTAAACATTACAAGGAATATTATAGCAGCAAACCTCATAATTCAGTTAAGTGGTTCTTTTTAAAATAATCACTGAAGTACCAGTTTTGTAAAAAAAAGGTCAATCTTAATGATAGGCCTACATTGAGAACAAATTATTATTCAGTTCCATCACATTGAAAATTCACTTTTAAGTTCTCAAGATTTGAGTGAAGAAAAAACAAGTCCATCTAATTATTGACATGATAAAATTGCAAGGGATTGCATTAGTTATAGATCAAATTTAGTGAAATCTTCAGGACAAACACTCCACCTTTGAAAGTGTTTGCTTCAGTGCCCTAAAAGCAAGGTTTGAATAACTTTTCAGAAAATTTCCAGTCCAAATTAGCATTACAACAGCTATCCAAGGAGAATAATTAGAATGGCTTAGAACACTAACAAGCTATTTAAGTGACCATGTGAAGAGACTCTTCTAAAACTAAGTCCAGCTTTTTGAAGTGCCACACTTCTTTTTAACTAAGCAAAACAAAAGCCTTGAACACAACACAAATTCTCTTGTTTCTTGCAATGCAAGCTGGCACATGTACGCTCCAAGAACAACCCTTCCATAGACTCTTATATTTTCCAGTGTACAATTCATAGGCATGCAAATACTGACAGCTCAAGCTAGAAAATGAAGTTCAAACTTGAGCTAGTCCATCTCCTACACATTAGATCACATCTGAACCATGACTGCCCCAAGTGATCACATTTCAATAACTGCATCTGTATCTTCTTACTGACAGAGCTGTTTTAAAAGCACTATTGCCCCCAATCTTTATATGTGTTTAACAATACACAAGGAAATGTTTTTATGTACATGTCATAATTCTAACAATTATATTGACCCCAATATGCAGAACAGATGTGAGACACAAAGAATATCAAGTGAACTGGGGAAAAAATGAGGGTATACTTACTCCTTCAGCTATTTCAAAGAGTGGGACAGGTTTGCTTTTACAGCTTGAAACAATTATTTTATCACCAGCAGCAGAAGCAGTAGCCAGGTATCTATCTTTGTCACAAGTTAAGGAACATAATTGTAGGATACTGGTGATTAATACAAGCAACAGGAAGTTTCCCTTATTGAACAGAAGACAGATTGGCTACACAGTCTAAAGCACTGGACCTTGGAGGGACCTAGAAACAGAAACATAAGGCCATTTTCCAAGCTTTCATTAAGAAGCTCTTAAATTAACTACAGCCCTTACTTGCCAATACAAGACAGACAGCAATTTCTTTGATAGAAAAGACGAGAAAAATCTGCCAGGTATTATTTAAGAGCTCTTTACCACTAAGGCAGCTTATCCAGTCTACAATTCTGTTTCCCCACACCCCCAAGTATGAGCACCATTTATCACTAGTTCAAAGGAGTGTCTGTGGCTGTTAGCAGACTATGGATTTAAAGAATGGTCCTGGTCATGACAAATGTCAGACTACTTCACTACACAGTTTCTAGAGTACAAAGAGCAGTTGCCGGTTTCCCCGACTCTGTACTGAGAGAAGAAAAACAAAATCCCAAAAATAACCTGTTATGAATCCAAGTACTCCAAAGTAATAAGAACATTTATAGAATTACAGAGCAGGAAAACTGCATCTCCACCATCACCAAACAAACTGAGTAATCAGTCTTCTGGCCAATGCCCATTGTGACTTTGCATTAGCTCATTAAAGAATAACACAGGTTAATTGGCTGGATTTAACACAACAGAACCAGTAGGCAGAGTAGTGTTTGCTATTGCTGTCACTATTTTACGGCACGTTTGTATAATTTTACATAACTATGCGTAACCAGAACTAATGCTTTATCCTTAACAAGCTAACAAATATTCAGTGTTGGGAGATGAAGAGGAGACTTGATTAAAGCATGTTAAGACAGACTGTAGATAAAAGTTTACTAAACACATACTAGTGTGTATGCATACACATGAAAACATTACATCTGTGCTTCAAATTCTCTGCAAGCTCCATAGCTAAAACATTCATTTGTGTTCCAATTGGTGTAACCTTTTATTCTCATACGTTAACTTTGAGGACAGACATTCAGAACTTGCAGGACTCGTATGCTGTGTGCCAGCATCCTGGCCTCCTACGTCAAGATGAGACACCACCACCTTCTCCTGTGACAGCCACACAAGTCATTTACCTGACAGCCCACTGAAAGTTCTCATATCTTCATCTACCACTTGGCCCGTCGTATCATTATCCAAGACTTCCTTGGCTTCCAAGTCAGAGGTGAAAGACCTAAATGGGTCAGATCCATTTTGATGACAAACCACCACCACCCAGTGAATGTTTTCCTACACAACAATAGGTTTGTGTTTCCTCTCAAAATGCTTACAAAGAATAGAAAGAAAACCAGTGCTTAGAGGTAAATGAACACTATCAATGATTGTCAGAATCAACGAGAAGCTGTCCTATGGAAAAAAAAAAAATAATTGTAATTTTCCTCACTATACTATGTATAGAATTTTACTACACCAGCAGTTGCTTTGCTCAAGCTTGTCAGTTAATTAGGCACCATCTTGAAAGCAAACATCATAATCAACTACTGAAGAAACAAATGTGTAAGGTTTACAGTTGGCAGGCAATTCAGGCACATTACAGCCATTAAAAAAGTGTGGGTTCCCGAGCTAAGAAACTTCTTCAGAATTATTTACCATCATGATCTCATTCTGTAAATCTCTTCAGCACAAGGAACCACAAAACTTTGGTCAAAACAGATACCAATATTTTTATGCAAGACTTCAAAATACATCAGGCCTGTGTTTTACAAACATTTCTGTAAAAAAAGGAAAGAAAAAGAAACAGTGGAATTTTGCAGAACACCCACAGAAATATGACTGAAACTGTAAAGGATACTATTGCTGGCCCAGCACAGTGAACTGACTGGATGTGAGGGCGTATGTGGGTTGAACTGTTCCACCACAGTGAAAGATGAAGAATCCCATATTTTAATATCATCTCCTGATGATGCAAAACGTATGCCTTCTTGCATGGCTGCACCTGTTTTGGCAGAAATAAATTAATAAGTGAAAATACATAAAACTAAAAAATCAACCAGGCAACCTAACAATTCAAAATTACAATTTTAAAAGATACAGTTAAAGTTTTCTTGATAACTGCACCATTTATTTTGAGTTAAACAGTTAGTACCGTTCAGCTGCACACACAAACGAAAGCATCAGACACTCCAAGTTTTTGCTACTTAAACTCCGGAAGGAAACACGTGGTTTCTTTCTCACAAAGCCAGGCCCTCTACGGCATGAAGAGACTAAAATGAAGCCTTTATCTCCACAGCTCACAGCTGCCTACCAGGAAGCCCTGAGTATCTGAAGGGCCCATTTCCCACCAGCAGATGGGGATATACAAACCAGAATCAAACTGTTGCAGGGCAAGGCGGGCAGTGCGGACCTAAAGGACTCACTTCAGCGTTCATCTCACTACTCCAAAGACATCCGAGAATCCTTTAAACTAAACCTTTGACAGCAGAATACAAGCGACAGCGAGTCACCTTACATCGCACCTTACAAAACATTACGAACCAAAAAGGCCAAGAGCATTGTACTGCTACTTATTTTGAGTGACACCTTTTAAGACTTCAAGCCAGGTTAACCGGTGCCTGGTTTGAAGCGCTGACTCTCAGCTTTTTACTCCTGATAATTTTAAACTATCAACAGACGAGGACTATAAACGTGAGCTTTCCCTTCAGCTGAGAACACAAACGCCCCTTGGCCAAAGCTTGCGGGACGCTTCACACAGCTTTAGGCCATTCATTCTTACTGCCGGGACTGTTAACACTCAAAACTGCACAAGAAGTTCAGGGTCCACATACGCCTTCAGTGGGCAGCAGCCCGCGGGGCCGCGCTGCCGCCTCACACAGAGCTCGCCTCCCGCCGCGGAGGCCGCGGGAGGAGCCGCCCGGCGCACCCCGCCCCTCGCCACCGCCCGGCCCCGGCCCGCTCCCGCGCTCTCCCCGCGGCACCGCGCACCTGGCCGGGCGGGCACCGGGCCGAGCCCGCGCTGCTCGCCCCGAGGCCCGGCCCAGCGCCGCCTGAGGGACGGGCCCGGCCCGGCTCCGGCTCCGCCCGCCCCGCCGGGCCCGGCTTGCCGCGCCGCGCCCGAGTTCACGCGCCCCGTCCCGGCAGCCCCCGCGCGCCGCTGCCCGCGCTACGGCGGCGCGGAGGGGCCGCGCGCGGGCGGGGCGGGGCGGGCCGCGCGCGGGCGGGGCGGGGGCCCGGCAGCGGCTGAAGGGCGGGGCGCGGGCCGCGCTGCGAACCCGCCGGAGCGGGCTGAGGGGCGCCGCCTCTGCCGCGTTTGGAGATTCCAGCGCTGAGCAAAAGGCGTCCGGCTGCATCTGGGGTCTCCGCACATCTGGGACACCGGGACATCACGGCGACAGAGCGCAATAAATGATAGCAGTTAATGCATCACTCCTGTAACAGCGAGTAATAGAGAACTGCGGCGTCTGTGTCCTGACTTGCAATAGAACTGTTACCCTGGTCATGCTGAAATTTACAGGAGGAGGGACTTTGTTGTTATTTTCATCCGGTAAAATAAAAGGTAGCAGTGCTTCGCGGTGATACATGTTTGCACTCCTGCTTTCTACCCCAAAACACAACAACATATACTAAATTCAAAGATATATTCCACGTGGAACTTTAACAAAATTTTCTGTAGAGATCTGCCTTTGAGCGAGGCTTCACCCTGTGTACCCTCAGAGCCAGTCGAGCTGAAATGCCTGATTTACTTTCCTTTTCTGATGGAGTCTTGATTTTCCAAGTTCATTTAATATCTAGTCTCTGGAAATGCACTCAGAATCAGGAGAAAATAAATCATGGCACTGTTACACAAAATGCCATTATTTCCCTACAGCATTGAGGATCATGTCTTTATTGCATCTATTAATCCTCATTAACCAATCATTAGTCATAATTTATATCTTCAACCACCTGCCTTCTCAGCTGAGTGTTAAGGGATCCACAGCATTCCTGCAAGTTTTCTACTCTCGCTCCATTTTAGAGTCCTAATTTGCTACTAAACCTGTCATGTTTCACTTCTGAGCCCAGCACTTGTTATTCCATTCTAGCTTCAGTACAGAGAGAATCTAAAGCCTTTTCTTTACCACAGCCATATCCTTTGGCTTTTTTTCCTTATCTCCTCACAGTGGAGCATAATTGTTTTTACAGACAGATAGGAGAGCACCTGCCTGACAAGCCCTGAAGCCTTGAACAATTAACAATTTGGGGGATTTTAAGTAAACACGATCAGCATGTTTTCCTTCATTCTGTAACAGGCCCTCAGTTAAATCAGTTTTTCCTGCTGGCAGGACCTTTGCTGGCATTTTTTTTATGCCAGTGCCTGTGCTGTGCTTGTTCTTGGTATTTGCAAGGAACCACTGGGACACGTTGGTGCATCCCATTTGTGGAAAGGATCACAGCTCTAAGCCCAACCATTAAAGCCAAAGTGGTGTTATTGCTGAAAGGCCATCGGTGCAAGGCAGAGCATTCCCAGCAATTGTGCAAGGCTGTAAAAGCAGTGGGAGTGTGAGCAATACACAGGTGAAGAGAGACAAAAATAGTTTATATAATATTTTAACTGTATTATTACGACTATTATTATTACAACTTTTTCCACATAGAAATATTCTTTCTTTTCCCGTAATAATTAGACCTGGATAACAATTCTTGGATTAGGCTAAGATTTCAATTATGCTAATACATTTTGCCTTTAAACATACATAGGTTTCCTCTTTGCCCATAAAAAAGTTTTTCATTGTAGAGGCAGTGACATTAGGTTCTGAAGGATAAGCCACAGAGTTCCAGGGAATAATAGCAGTCAGGACACTAGGGAAAAAAAGACATTAATTTCTTTATGGTTATAATAATTTTTTAGAGTGGTTTGGAAACCACTTAAAAGTTGGTATTATCCCATTTGGTAGTGGAACCATAGGAATGTGATAATGGGATAGAGATAACTAATACATTATATGATGATAAAATATATACAGTAATTTCATATGATAGACAGGATCTTGACTTTCTCTGCTAGCTCTGCTGTATAGTAACTGTATGATGCCAGAATTCACAGGGAATGAAGAAATCATCACTGCCAAAAAGCAAGGAGCTTTGCCTAGGGCATTGAAATTTTTAGGTGGTTGCTGAAATGTACTTTTCAACTCTGAATGTCTGGCCAGGAGCTAAACCAGCCCTGTAGGTGCTCTGTGTTTTCAGAGACTTTCACCCTCCACACAGAACTATAGGGCTGGCTCAGTCAGCTCATGATTATTTTGTAGGTAGCGCATCTGGTTCCACACCGAGTTTTGGTGCCATTTGCTTCAGCACAGCCTTTCTTTTTTTTCTTTGCACATTAAGTAGAATCCTAAATCATGCTGAGATGGTAGATAAATGAGAATAATTCTAATTAGCTCTGGGGTTTCAAAGTAGAAAATTAAATTGCAGTGGTAAATATTTGACTTCAGCACTTGCCTCTGGACCCTTTCACCCACTCTGTTTAAAAGATTAACCTATGCTTCATATTTTCACTTTTCTCATTTAATGATGTTCTCAGTATCTTTAACTCAAAGAAAACCTTTGGCAAGCATAAATGCATCTCTCTGCTGGTTTAATTAGTTCAGCATATTAGCCAACAATTAATTCTAACTCCATCATTATTCTTTTAAAGAATCTTCCTTCTCGGATTTCACTGAAATGGACTGGAAACAAATGATTGTTCCATTACAGTGTGTCTCAACTGAATAATAATATAAATAGCCTTCCTCTTTCATTCAAGGATCTGAAAATATTTTCCAAATGTTGTTGCAGAAAACTTAAAATCCCTCACTGATGAGGGGATTACTGTTATCTTCAGATAAAGAAACTGAGGCATAGTGAGGGTAATTACTAGGATTATTTTGTTAGATTGATGTCATCCAGAAAATGAATATATACTTTGGACAACAAAAAATTGTGAATTGTAGCAGAGCTGTAGTGGAATTTAAAAACCAGTCACATGCAATTGGATAAATCTGTGTGAAATTACTGATTTCCACATCATAAAATTAATTTAACCAGAAATAATTTCAAGTTACTGTATATTTGTAGGCATGAGAAATCCTGTGAATGCCTTGAATGTAGAACATCTTTCAAGGCACCAATATAATTTAAAACTATATTGAAAGAGTATTTGAAAACTGAAATATTCTAAAATCCATTCAGACCTTTCACTGTTAAGCTCCCTGTTCAAATTCAATTTGAGGTCCAGCATGCTCTTGATGATAAAATTTTTAATTACAGGACCAGAAGCTGTTTTTTTTCTCAGTGTTTTTGCTTCATTCAGTTCACATAACAGAAAATACTGAAATATTTTTAAAACCCCAAACACCTCCTTTTACTATAGGTCTTTCTTGTCCCACACTTGATGGGATGGACTGAAGATAAAATGTCATTGTTTTCAGAATCTTTCAATTTCTCCCCAAAGTGTGCTTTCTCTCTATTTTTTTTTCTCTCTCTCTTCCCTTGCCCCATCCCTCGATTTATTAGATAGAGAAGCACTATCCATTCCTTCCACAGATGTAGAATGGAGAAATATTTCAGTTAAAATTTGAAAATAATTGGTAAACATGCCAGGGGTTCAAAGCTGTCAATAGTAGCTCTTTGGCATTGTTGTGTGGGGCAGATCATAGAGAAGAACTTCCCATAGCAGGAAGATCTTCCCTTACAAAGTGAAATCTTCCTTCCTCCTCTTCCTTTTTAATTTTGGAAACAGTGACACAAGTAGATTCTATACAAATCTAATTCAGCATGGTGTTGACACAAATCTATTGTGCTTTCACATATTGAAGGCTTTAGTCTCCATTTACTGCTAAGGACAAAAACCTCACCCAACTACTGCAATACATAACCAAGAAACAATTTGCTTTGCAATTGCTTTTATACTTTTTTTTTCTGTGTGATTACTGGAGACATTCAGGTATGAGCTTCCCTCCCTACAAGCAGTTTTTAACTAAAGAGTTTAATTATATGCTAAAAGAAAAATGTTTTCTCCAATGTTTCTTCTAAAACCTGCATTGAATATTTTATCTTGTGTTTATAAGAATAAAATCTGCTGCTATGGATACAGTGAGGTCAACATTTTAATGTTATTATTTCACTGTGCTGTGTGTTAAAGGATAATATTCTTCTTTAAAACAAAAATCTCAGAAAATATGTATTATAGGAAAGTAAGTATAGTAATGTATTTTAAATGAATAGGTAAAGGCTTTTATTTAATATTTCTCTTTCAAGTATAGGAAATATAACAAGGTCCAAACAGGCAGCACTGAAAAAACACATTGTCTGTAATAGAACTTCTCTTCCATTTTCACCTGATGCTATAGCATGTTTTACAAATATTAATTAAGCTGTATAAAAGTCCTAAGATAATCCTCAAGGTGACCCCCCCCCCAAAAAAAAAAAAAAAAAGATAGATTTTTAGTTTGTTCAAAACACAACAAAAGACAGAACACCTTGTTGGTTTGTTTTGTAAAAGCTGTAATTTCCTACTTGTTCCTTGTAAAAGAAAAATGAGTAATGTCAATTTTTATCTTTCTTGCTTTTTGAAAAACTGCAGAATAATAAATTATTTTAACGAAAGAATAATGCTAAGGAGTGTCTCCTCCAAACTGGCTGTTAGGCAGTCAAGTTAAATAAACATACTAACTCAGTTTTTAAATTGTCTTGCAAAAATAACTGCCCTATCAATTACTCACTTTTCCCTTTCTTTACACCACTGTATCATTATCCTTCTAATTTTCCTACTACCTACAGCATTCCAGAAAAGTGTACACAAAATAAAAAACAGCTCACCTTTTAAACAGCTACACATAATGCAAATACATCCAGTCTTCTTTTTTTTTTATAGGACCAAAGAGAAATAGGAGAGAACTTTTTTTCCCTTTCTTCCTGCACTGATCACATTTAGGATACTCATTATTCAGAATTTTACCTCTCTCTCCCTCTTCCTCCCAAAAAGAAACTCAACCAGATATTTCTCTGAAAAGCACAAGCCAAGGTAAATCTGCAATTTCCAAATAGTTCAAAAAGTTTATTGTTTTATCACTGAGCTACAGTACAGGAAGTGCCTGACTGAAGTGAAAGGGACTGGCATTTTTCACAGGAAATGAGACCAGGAATGGTAACCATTAATGATGAATTTTCCTGGAAATATAAAACCATAATTAGTTACAGGACAAGTCTCACAGGATTCCTGCCCAAATGTCCTGGGGTTTTTTTGATGTTTGTTGCAAACAAATCAATATAAGTAACAAAGGAGTGCCTGGATTTGGAATGTGAGTAAAACCAAAGGGTCAGGGCCCCTCCCTGGTCTGCTAATTCACTTGTTCATGTCAAATTCTCCATCTCAAACCCTGGAGCATTTTAGATGCTCCACCCATTGAGATGGAGAATATGCTCAAGCATATTGCCTCACATGGCTGTTGGTAGGACTCATTTGTATTTCTTGAATACTTCAAAATAATATTTACAGCAACATTCAGAAAGGTTCCCTTAGCTTTTCAGAATGATATAAAAAATATTCTGTACTGTACCATTTTATTCTTAGTACTGTCTTGTTAGGGGGGCAGTTGTTTCTTTGTTGAGGGGGTTTCTTTGTTTTTTAAACACATGCTTTAAATTATAAAGACATCTGAATGATCACTTGCACCCTCAACAACCTGAAATGCTAGTTTCCAAACAGATGAATAGAAGAACAAGCTCAGTGATCATTTTAGGCCCACCAAAAATTCTCAACTTCAAAAATAATACCAACTTTTGATAACTGCAAAAGCAATTTAAAATTGCTGATAAGAATACAACTTCAGGGGAAAAAGGAGTATCTATTAGCAGGAACTAGAAGACTACAAACCTACTCAGCTTTTCTAAACAATAAGAAATTGTTTAGAGAGTACTAGAGAATCCTCTTATAAATAAACTACTTACAAAATATTAAATTCCTAAAAATTATTTTTATTTTAAAAACTACTAATGCTTAAATAATTTGAAATAACCTAAAAGTGAAAATTACAAAACATAACAGGAGCCAAATCCTGGTGTGACTAATGAAGTTGTTATATTAACACTGGAACTTAAGTCTAAGTCTGTAGCATCCAGCTAGTAACTGAATAAATTATTGCAAAATAACATTTAATGAAGCAGAGTAATGATCCAATCAAAAAGACTTCCTTCAGTTATTATACATCCATATGCAAGATCAAACATATCTTTCAAATTTGCTATTGATTGCAAAGTAACATCAAATGGGATCTGAAAAAAAAAACCACAAAAACTAAATTAATAACTTTATTAAGCTTAGAGGTACCAAAAAAGTACATATATACCAATACACAGATATATATATACACACACATACTAATATACATACACATATATACCAATAGTTTAATATAAATCCAGATTTCTGAACTACAACCAATGAGTAAGTTTGACATTTTTATTGCCTTGGTATAAATTTGTGGTTAATGACACGTCTTGCAGGAAATTAGTAAAACAGGATTCAAGGGTAGAAACCTTTATGAACAGTCTTGCTCACAAAGTTTATCATGATCATCTGTTGGTAAAATGAAGAGCGGTAAGTATGATTAGTAATTTGGAAGGCTTTTCCTAAGATGAGAAATTGAAGGAATTGAGCTAACAGTAAAAGGTGAAATAGAGGGCAATCATAAACTGATTTGAGTGTCCATTGAACACAGAGAACTATTTAACTGATTTAGGTATCAGCAAAAAACAATTGAAGACAGAAATGATTGGAATAAGTTACACAGGGAGGTTAATTTTTAATGCAATTATTTTATTTATACATTTACTTCTAACATTTAAGATTGGAGCTTTCAAACACTACACTTCATCTCCCTCAAGGACATAGCTACTCATTAAACAGAATTAAAAACAAGCAGGTTGATAATTTTTTATTCTCAAAACATGAAAAGTCAAATCATTTTAAATGAATAATTCAATGAAAATGCACTTTCTCAATTTATAAATATAATTCAGGGCTGAATCAAAAGCACTGTAGGACATACAGAGAGAAAAAACAGAATCAAAGAAGAGAAAGTGGAAACATGACAGAAGAGTGACAGCTCAGACAATGAGAAAACAAAGACCACAAATTAGAACTGACTTTGCCCGATTAATTCACCAGAACACGAGCAACAGAAAAGTGTTTGGTAAGGGAAAATGGTGAAAAACTACATACAAGAAATGTATCTGCTGCCTTCTCCTGCATGCTTGATTACAAAGGGGATGTACTATTCTGTGGTGTACATAGTCCCTCCCTGAGCTTTCTGTCTCTGGCTGAGACAGGGTAATGCACACATACAACTTATATGAAAGTTTGGAAATGCTACTTTGAAATATGCTATATATAAGGAAGTGCTAAGCACCCTGCAATTCTGTTTGCTTCAGAGAAGAACAAGGATACTCAGCATCTTGAAGGATTAAGCTTCAGCTACTCAGCCAAAATTACCATATCTCAAAGCATCTTAGCTTGAATCTTGTATTTGAAATTTCATCATGAAAAGCTCTGTGATGTTCCACCTGGTTGTGGAATTTACAATGCATAAACATCATATCCTTAATAGAAAATCACCACTAAATTTGCTCCCCCACTTCCATCATAGATCCACAAATATAAGCAGGCAAAGTAAAAGGAATTCACAAGAATTTAAACAGTTCCAGAAATTTTTCATGATTCTGTGAAAGTTTGTCTGTATCTTTCCCTAGGAATCTATCAAATCTTGCTACCATGGAAGATACTTCAGTGGGACTCTGAAAAGCGAAGCTTTGCAGAAGGGATGTGGGTGTATTCTGATGCATTGATAAAGCCAGATTGTGTGATATGAAGGCCTGGGAGTCATTTGAGAGAACTTCGGGATGGATAACAAGGGGTGGCAAGAAAGGTGCAATGTGTATCAAAGGGAAGTGTGTACTCTCAGGTACCAGGCTGCAGGGCACACAGGACAGATTCTCTCTGCTGTAACAGGCAGTATTCTCTCTCGGGTAAGTCAGATTCTGTTCTGGTAGGAAGAGCTCTCTGACTGGAAGAGTACAGTGGATGCCTTTTCCATTATCATTGCATTGTGAACAATTACTGGCAAGATATTTGAGGATCAGTTGAGGGAGTGATATGTGACAGTGGACTGCAGAATCTCCTGTGGAGTCCCTTGAGCTGTGGTCCTTTCCTGATGTCCCCACAGTGGCTGAGAACACTGAACAGCACTGCTCCCCACCATGGGCCAGTCCCCACAGTCTCCTCTGGGATACTGACTGCACTGGATAACAGCATGAATAAGATGCTTTGTCCAGCAGCATGGACAAAAAAAGTGGCATGCTATCTCTCAAAACATGTCATGGGCAAGGCAGAGAAAGCTAAAGAAAATTAAATAATCAAGTCTGAATAACTGCAAAAATACAAGAATGGAAAGAAATTGCATTTGGTGATTCCATCACAGAAATTCAATGGAGTCTGTGTAAACAATGACCTGAGAATGGTGGATAATCTGTATTAACCATTGTGAGCAAAAATCCCCTTTTAATACACTTCTGCATGTATGAATAGTTGATTCTAATGAACAGTGAAGATATTCACAGTTTATAATCATGCACATTTGTATTTTATTTGTAAAGATGATAAAATAAAACCAAAACAAAATAAGGAAAAAAATGGGAAGATGCATAGTGCTATAATCCATGTTTCAGTTTAATTGAACAATTGTTTTATTTTAGAAAACAGATTATTACTCTTAATGAGAACAACATACCTCAGTTAATGGAGAGGACAGGGCTGGAACAACAGACAGCAGTGCTTTGACTTCAGACAAACACCTTTTAATAATTTCCTAATGGTATAAAACAAGAAAATATTTGCACTATCTGTGTACTACAAACATATGCTGTACTATCAGTCTTCTCCGATAAGCTAACAGATGGCTCAGCCTTACAAATTTTTTCAGAATATTCAAGTTTTAGGTTATTCTAATTGAATTCACAGCAAAGTAAACCGTAGCTGATGAATATAAATTTTCTGAAACACAAATAGCAGTGCTTCCTGTACAAACACAATGCCCAAATCTTGCAGTTTCTACTAGAGACAAAATTGCTCCTGGTTCAGGTTTTAAATCCAGTGACTTAGCATACTTGTGCTATGTGTTTACTGAAGATATGATAAACAAACACCCTGACAAGATGATATTTATACAAGTATAATGCATGGCATGGTAATCCTATTAGTATTCTAAACATTTTTTTACCAATTACTGACATATTTTAATGAAATTTTGAGCAAACGCCTTCAGGTAATCAGAAACACCAACTAAAGGACAGCTCTGTCTACCCTCCTGAACACAGTGATTGGCCAAAATATCATTTGTTCTTCAAGCTGGTCAAAATACAGCTTTGTAATAATGGCACAGTGCACAATTGTCACTGTTTCACAGCATCCATCAGACAAAATGACAGTCTCTACATCATTAATCATTTCACATAATAGATATAAAGTGAATCCTGTCACATGATAAATGTCTCCCACTTTGAAAATAAACGTCTATTTTGCCTTGGCATTTATCAAGCAGCACTTATGCTGTGGCAACATTCTATTCCAATGACATTATCTCAAACAGAGCACATGGAAAATTCTGAAATTACCTTTTGTGTGTGTGTATGTGGGGAGAGTATTTGCTTGTGGACCATATTCAGCCTTGCTAATAAAAAGAAAAGAGGATGGCATAGAGAAAATGAAAATAAATTCTGTGCCAATATTAGTAATCTCTCAATAACATTATTAGAAAGTTCTTATTTCAGAAACCACCCCTGCCCATTTTACATTGAAGATGTGTAACTGATGTTAAAAAAGCACTTTTGGGTTGATCACCATGCTAATTTAACACACTGCCAAGGATTTTCAGATGTAGATTACTATAAATTAGGTATCAGTTTCCAAATCTATGTATCTGAAGAGGTAGCTTTTATTTTCAAGTAGAAGGTTGAAAATGCCTGTTTCTTTTTTTTTTTTTTAAGTGACAAGCAATATATTAGGAAAAGTTAAAAATAAATAAAGAGTGAAATAAAGTATTTCAAATTTTCTTTAAAGATGTGAGGGAAGCTTAACACCTGCCTTTAAGTCTGCCTGACAAGTTGCCCATCATTTACTTTCCCAAAACAGACATCTTAAATCAAGTCAAAGATATATAAGAGCCAAGCTGTTCTCACTTACTTCTGTTTTATCATCAAGATGCAGTTTCCTATCACATCTTTTGGATTTATTTGAACGACTTCTTTTCAAAGTTTCATTTTGCACAAGAGAACTTGCAGGTACTGAAGCTGAAAAGCTGTTAGAACCATACATCAATATTTCAACTTGCTCCTTCAGATCAGACAATTTCTCCCTTAAAGAAATAATTCTAAAAGAAGACAAAGTTTTTTATTATTACTGTTATAAAATAACAATATTTGTTGCTTCCAGGTTATAATTAAGCTGACCTAGCTTTTATTACATATTGATTAGGTCCTACATTTTCTTTCATTTCAAGATTAATCTCATAATTTTACAAAAATAAGTTTTCCATTTAATAAAGTGGATATATAGAATGCATTAGCTTTTTACAAAAAAACTTGGCAAGTATTATTTTAGGAATGCCTCTCTAAGAAATGGCTTTTTCAACCAAGCAGCACAAGGGTGGCAAATCCTGCCCTTTATTTCTTCCCTTCCACCCACTAAGCAGTTCCAAAATTTTAAGACTAGATGAATGACAAGAAAGAAATAATGAAAAATGCCATAGGATGTAAAATTAAGGGCAGAGTCTGGTGCTACAACTAAGAAAAATTCTTGCATTCTCAGAATTGTAATATGGGATGGAGAAAGTAGATGATCCACTGAGAGAATGGGAATAATTGCTGGGAATGCTTCTTAGATCTGCTACATTGCTATGCCAGTGTAATACAATTAGCATATGTTATTTGGTTCTTTAAGAATCAAAACTAAAATGCTAATGAATGCATTGAAAAAGCAACTGTTTGGATGGGTTTAACACATGTACAACATCTTACTGTTTTTACAGTGAAAAATCTCTGAAAAGCAAAAATGAATGCTTTTAAAGATTTACAGCCCTTTGATATTTTGTACTTTATTTTCTCTCATCTTAAAAGTCTGTTTGATCTTTAATACAACATGAAATAACAGCACAGAGACAATTATTATTTACCTAGCCAATGGAATCCACAAGTGGCCTGAAAACACAGACGTTGAACTGATGTCACTAATCTTGACAGGGTTTGTATTATAAGCATAAAGCAACAAAACCTATAAAAGAGATGGGATGGGTAATGCAATAGACCTGAGCTATTTCAGTAATACAGGAGTACAATACAGCATACTGATGAAGCCTTAGATAACTGACCTTAAAAAAAGAGAGGAGTGTGACTTCATATGAATTTGTACTACACTCCGATTTTTTAAGTTTTAAATTAATTAAATTAATTAAATTGGATATTATTACTATGGATTTGAAAATTAGGTATAACCCATGGTGTCACTATCAAAATCCCGGCATTGTCCTGATCCTGTTCAAACATATGCATGGCTGTCATCATGCTAGGTTTAAATCCATTAAGTGTGCATAACTCACCAATCTAAAAAAAAGTTATACCATTATAAGAAAACTAAGTAGAATGCTCTCATCTTACACTACAAGAATTTACTAGTACAATTGAAAATATGGGTCCTAATGGTAGTGTAATGTTTTGACTATATGGAAAATGTCAAATACATGGCATTCATGCATTATTTAATTTTAGGAGTTCTCCCTGGTCCTCTACTGATCTGTACGGCCATGCTAAGATAACCTGCAAAGCCACATTAAAAGCTACATTATTTACATTAACTTCACGGGGCTTCTATCAGTTTCCTAATACAGATAAATGGGTCTAATAGAAATTTAGAAACAGATCTGCTATGTCAAAAAGTTTAAGATCATGGATTTTCATTGCTGTAGCAGAAATTTTACCTACACATTTTTCCCTTGTGTAAAGATAAAACAAATTCCATGTCATAGCTTCTCACATTCTTGAAACCCTCTCATCTCTTTCATCTTTCATGTTCAGTCTGATATTTTAGGAAAATGAGACTTACAAATCCCATTTTCCCTGTATATGTGTATCTTTGTTTTTCCAAGAGTCTCCCACCAAACTATTATTTGAATGTATCAGTCAGGTCTACCCAAACTTAGAAAAGAGATCTTAAAGACATCAGGGATTTACAACAGGCATGAATACAGTATAGCCTGGAAGCTCTATATCAGAAAAAATATGTTTTTTCTGGTCTGCCAACAAAAAAACTGTCAGGGCATTCTGTTTTTTTAAAGAGCAGGTTTGCAGCAGAGTAAATAAATTCTTCCTATCACCGTAATTCTATTAAAAAGCTGAAAACTCCTAACACAAATATTCACTGGAAATGAGACTTAATTTGCTCCACTACCTAAGGAACTGTTTTTTGCTCTAGTTATACCTTCATTTCTGTATCATTTGATGGTTTTGCCATGGAAGGAATATACCATTGAATGTTAATTTCCTTATCTGGAGCCCTTGCTGCTCTACTCTCTGTCTTCTCATCTTCTGCAACAACAGAAACTGGAGAAGGCATTCTCAGAACATGTGACATTTCTGATGCACTTTCAGAAACATCAAGAGACATCTGGAACACAAAATAAATGTTAAGTTTTTAGTAAATAATTATATTTAATAATATTTCAATTATATAATTTATTTAAATTAAACTATATGTTTAAACTATATGTTTATTTAAGTTTAAACTGTATGTTCTGTAGTGAAAGAGGAAAAATCTGTTATAATCTAGTGTCTACTGGAATTGGTATGAATTTCATTCTAGCATAAATAGATATTAATTTAGGTAAATGGGTAGTTTTAAAAAGTGTCCTTTTTACCGAGTTGAGACTTTTCAGTGTTGATGTGATGACACATTTCTAAGGGTAACACAAATGCTGATTTAGAGACAACCACAGTCACAAAGATTGTTGCCTTTGATTTAAAATCATTATGGCATTATGGGTTTGGCTCAAATCTATTATTTGGCACGCTGAGAATACAAAATTTAGCAATGAAAAACTAATTTGTCAAGTATACATATTGATAACTAAAATAGGATTCTGAATGTTAGAATAATGTTTTATTTATGTTTACCTATCTGTTTTCTCAGCCGTGCAACTAACAAAGGGTGATACCTGCTGAAAATTCAATCACTTAATTTCTGAGGATTTGTTGTATTTTATAAAATACATATGAAACATTAGCAGGGCATTCATCAAATAGCTACTGTTGGCTGTCATTCACCAGGGAATTAATGCAGGAACACTGTCAGCCAACATTCATGCATGAACAAAACCTTTCCCTAAAATTGTGAAATATTTGATGTAAAGGCTGAAGAGTAACACACCATCTCTATTTTTTAAAGTATTACACAGATCTGCAAAGAACACTGGCCAAACAGTTGCATTTTCAGGGAATGTGGAGGCTATTTGAAAAGGTCCTAATGTCTCCATAATTGGTTCCAAAATGTGGACCCAAGAAACAGCTCCCTGGGAAATTCTTTTCAAATTTTGAATGTTCACTGCTGAAAAAGATGGAAAACTTTACCTACTTTCTCTACAGAAAATTCAGTGTGTGACAACTTCAGGGCAGTAAATCGAAGTGAACAGAAGATGGATTTTTCATAATAATCTAGTCTTACACCATAAAGCCAGTTACCATCCCACATGAAACTTTAGTAGAAGTGAAGGTAACGATGAATCCAGGCATGTGGAAGGCATAAATTCAAGCATATGGATGTGCCTTCAGTGGCCATAACCCATGGTAAGCCATGAGGTGTGCATGGAGGACCCAGCCACTAGAACCCTCTTCTACTTCAGTAATGAATCATCCACTGACCTGCTAGCATGGACTGTGAAAAAAACTAGGAGAAAACATATATATGGATATGGCAAGAACCTAATTCATTCTATGCCCCTGAACTAGAGCTCTTAAAATTCTATATTATGCTATGTATTTCTTAAATGCTTGTTGTTTTTTGGGGTTTTTTTTTTACTGAACGGTATCCTTTGGGTTTCTAGTCATATTGAATCTTTTTGAAGGACATTACAACTGCTGTTGTCAAACTGGTAGGTTGCTGAATAACATACATAAATGTTTGCCTATTCAACTTTCTTAAAAGCCTGAAAACAGTCTTAGTCAAGTATTTCCAGATCTAGTTACTATCATGGAGCAGAACAGATAGCAAGCATGAAAAATGTAACAGGGCTCAGAATTTTAATTATGGACCTAATGCAGTTTGGATTCTTTGGTCAGCAGACCTGAAAAAGCCTTCAAGAGTCAAAAATAGAATACAGAAATAGATATAAGTGAAACAATTTCATACATAAAAATCATTCTTTCAGAAGTTATGTCTATTTGTACTGTTAAAACTCAAAGTAATAAATTACAGTAACATTTTTAAAATAACATCTATAACCTTTTGGATAGTTAAAGCTTCTAAAAATGTTGTGATAAAAATCAATGAGTCTTAGAATTTTAAAAAGTAAGAGCTTTATGCTTGTTATCTGTCTACAATACTGAAGTTAACACATGATTATGCAGCTTGCACCCGTCAAGAACATGACAGTGAGTTCTGAAGCTTATTATTCTAGGATACTGTAATACTAATTATGTCAAAAAAAGGGCAGACATAGTAAAATAATTTTTGATATATGATGGCTGTTATAAATGTCACATACCATATATTTACAATTTATTCAGTGGCACAGTCAGCTCTTTGTTGGGAAATGAGTAATGATATGCTGTCCAACACTGCAGAAAGTTCACCAACTCTAGACAAGCTACTTTCAAAGAAGTATTTTTATTCATTTTTATAACATACCAAGTTCTCTGCCCTCAAGGCTCCCCTGTCTCCATTTAATACTGAATATAATAACTAAAAAGTAAGCCACAGAGACTGATCTTTCATTTTAATTTTTAGTATTAGGATAATTATTAATGTGAGAAGTGGGATGGAGAAACTTTGAAGACAATTATTTTTATAGTAGGTCTTCTAAGACAAATTTCATTCAATGTTCAAAACACGTGCCATGGTCAAGTGTAGAGTCCAGAATTCTAATCAAGATTTATCTGAGTGATGTATTCTGAGCTGCCTTCATTTCAAAGCTCAAATAGGCTGCTCACAAGCCACAGATCTAAAAAAGATCCTCTGCATATTATTTCCTTCTTCTATAATGCTCCCAGAAATATTACCACTGGAATTACCAATAATCTGAATGAAATGCCAGTATAATATTTTTGAAACATTAGAGAGAACATAAGTACCTCTGAAGAATCAGTTGCATTACTGAGTGGCATTTCTACATCACGTAGTTCTTCTGGAAAATTCTCAAGACAACACAATGAATATTCAAATAAATTCTTTTCAAGGAAGGAATGCATTTCTGCAATGCGTAGAACAATTCCTGTGTCAGAAATCAAACCAAGGTGTCCATCTCTTGCAGAAAGTGATCCAGGTCCTGGATTAGGGGCAGGTTTTAAAAGAGATTTTTAAAATTACATCATTATTTGCCATTAAAATGTTAAATTACTACATCTACGCTATATTAATAAATTTTGAAAACATAATAAAATATGTAAATAAATCAATATCAAATAAATCCATTTCCAACAATTATATTGATTGCCCTTAAATATTACTAGCTTATGCTATTTGTAATTTTTCACCAGTGATCAGATAATGAAACAAACTCTCTCCAGACATTATAATGTAGCACCAAATGGGAGATGTAATTTTGAGGTGTAGGTACTTAAATTCAGAGTGTAAGCACCAGTATGTTCACTAGATGCCTAAGCACCCACTAGAATAAACATATATTTATTCAACACAGTCAAAATAAGCTTTAAGAGCTCTTAAGACCCCAGTTTAGACAGCTATGGGGTGATCAGTTGAGTTTCCCCCTAGGCTCCCCAACAGGTAACTAAAGCTGAGATTTACACGCACGTTTTGACACCTAATTGTAGATACCTTCCTTACAGTTCCGTGGTGAACCAGGATACTTTCATTTGATGCTGCAGGGAGAAAACCCAGCCCTCTCTGGAATTGTTATTTTCAGAGTTGCTGGGTTTCTCTCTAAACACCAGGTATATGTATGTTGTAGTTTTGTTCTCACCTATTGGGTCATCACTGGTAAATCCAAAAGCTGGCCATCACATGTAGGTGCACAGTATTAAGGCCTTACAATTAATGGATTCTTACTCTGTTTGAAAGGTCCTATCTATTACCATGTTCTTTTTGCAGTGAAAAGAAGCAAGCAAATCACATCTGGGGTTTTAGTAAAAACACATTCAATAATGCTCAGCCTTCTCATTTACCCTACACTCAGGTCTCCAAAACAGAACCTCAAACTGAAGAGGTTTATTTATGATGTGACTTAAGCTTGATTTTTCTAGAACTAAAAATAAATACAGATTATGATTTTTTTAGAAATGCTTCAGATGTAGTAATAACAATTCAGTTTTGAGGGAGGCCTTCCTGGTATTGTGGAGGCTTATGAATAACTATGAAGAAAGGTAGTAATATCTTCACTTGCAGCATGCATAAAGTGACATAAATCTGGATTTACATGAAGATTTTTTTGCATTTATACAATTTAAACATACTAAAAATTAGGGTATTTCAGATGATAGCCTTTGAATCTTTCACTGTTTGCCCTCAAGAACAGTATCTCACCTACAGCAGTTTTCTAGAAAGAAATAAAAATGCATACCAGATAGGTTTGTGTTATAAATTCTTTTTAAATTATTATAGTAGCGAATCATGTGAATCCATGTTACTGTATCTTTCTTCTGGCTGACCTTGGCAACAAGACTTTCTGTTCCTTCACTTTCACTTTGAAAGGTGTCTTCTGTGATTTGTTTGTTTTCAGCAGAAGATACTTCGGGTGTTTCAGAGATAACATTGTATCCATCTGTTATCCAACAAGAGTTCAAGAACACACATGAAGTGGTTGGAATTCAAAAGCAATTTCTGCATAGTGTTAGAATCGACTAATTTGTAACTAGAAGTGTAAGTTGTGAAACTGCTTATATTTTTCACACAAGGAAAACTAGTTCAATTCTGTTTTAATATGAGTTCAAATAGTAAATAGCCTTAAAACTAGTTGAAAATTGTTTCTCAGATCATGGGCAGGTACCTTACTAATCCATGCAAGAAATTCAAAAGGAGTAGAGAGCACAGTGCATTCTCTCTCTCTGAATTTGAATATGAAAGCATTATTTCTACACTAGATATTTACTAAATGGAAACAACCCAAGGAGTCATCAGTCATAACTGAGACAGCTGAACTTCCCAGTTATGTTGACCCAAACTCAGAAGTGTTAGGTACTCTGGAGTATTCATTGTTAGTTTTAATCCTTCATCCCTTTTAGATATTAAGCACCTTTTCAATGAAATATACTCTTAACTGTGAAATAAAACAAAAGATAATAAAACAAAATATAATATTTTCTTTTGTGCTGCCTAGAAGTTGTACTTATGCAGAAAGAGGAAAAAATTATCAGTACAGATATCACTACATCACTGCTTACATTCAATAGTGGTTTTCACTGTATTAGTACATGTCTCTTTCAAAAGCACAATTCTTGAGCTCTGCTTCTCACTCCAAACTGAAAAAATGTTATGTCATAGTGATTCCTAACAGTAAACTTTCAGAAAATAATTATGAGTGCTTCTAAAAAATCGGAATGTCTCTATTATTCCTGACATTTCGCTGTCAATGCCAAAATGGCCATATTAATGAATGGCCATATAGATGAAAACTTAAATATGTGTTTTACTAAGAGTTTTATAGAAAATAGTGTGCTCTACTGAGACTTTACATTTCAATTTACATTTTTGTATTTTAGCCTACTATTGCTTTCCTTCATTTTCTATTCTTCTTTGTACTGGCTAATAGAACTATCAGGAGAAACACCTGTTGCATTTGCTAAAAGAAAAATTATCTGTAATTATAAGCAAATGGAGCTAGTACAAAACAATCAGATGGAAAGTCTTAGCACACAACACTTGTTTTCATGAACCAATCAAAACACATATGTTTAAACACTGTACAGTATGCAGACATGGCTCAGCTTTGCCAGCACCTATCAAGCAGAGCAATTCAGTATTTGTCAGCCACCTGGGATAATTGAAATTAACTCACTGAACCAAAATTAATGGTTCCTAGTTTAAAAATAAACATGAATATTTTGTCTGTGTTTACATAACATCTAGCAGCCATTATCTCAGAATTCCCAGTTTCACCGCTGGGGGCTTTTTAAGATCAAAAAATTCAATTTCATCCACTCCTTTAGCTGAAAAATAAATGCAGAATTTAAGACAAACCAGGCAAAGTTCTACCAAGCTAGTGAAAGCATATCTAAATAATAATCAATTGGATTGGAAAGACAGTGAAAATTTTCTTCTACTGACTTTGACTTTTAGAATACAATACACAGGGAGGAAACTTTGTAAGAGTTTGACTTTGTTAGTTTTGGTGGGTTTTGTTGTTTGTGGTTTTGTTTTTATTTCGTTGGTTGGGTTGGGTTTTTGGGGGGATGATGCAGGGAGAGGAGCTATTCAACACCAACATCTCTTTGCAAAATCAAGAGTAACACTGAAACTCTCCATGGGAAAGATAATATATCTAGGGAAAAACATCAGTTATAGGACAATGTTTGGGAAAAAACAAAAAGCAGTGATGACTGATAAGGAGGCCAATATCTACTTTATATGTCTGGGCAAGTCCTGTAACAAAGGACCAGCCAAAATTATGCCGTATGTGCACTCTGTCTTTCTGAGCCCCAGTATGCAAAAAAAGGATTTTTCTTAACATATTGAACAAATGCACAGGCTGATATTTAAAGCCTCATGAGGTCTCTACTTAATGTTTTGTATGATGAGACTTTTGCTTTTACTTTCCAAAACCAATATATAATTTTTCATAAATTAAAACTAGATATTAAATGTATTACTAGATGACATGGCATATATATATTATTATTTATTTAATTTTCTGATATTACTAGGTATAAAAAAATACCAGATATGAAATCTCTGTATGAAGAAAAAAGATCCATAGAAGCAAATTCTGGGATTTTTTGTTGCACTTCATCCTTCATGTTCTGTTCTTTAACACTCTTCAATCCAGTTAACAGCTGAGAAGCAAGCACAGCTTCACTGACCTAAAAATAACATTTATTTTATTCGGGACTCATTCACTACAAAATTTATACAGATTTTAATTTCTTAGAGTAGCAAGATTAATTATTAAACATACTATATTTTTTAAATTGAGGAAAATATTCTATTTCTTTCTGACATAAGATACACATTATATTGAAATAAATCATTATTGCTGACAGCTTAATTACTACATAGTGATTTCAAACCAGATATCCTCATCTGGATGCCACTGATGTCTGTCCACATGTCAAATACATATGCATTCATATCAGGTCATGTGCTACTTTATTTGCACTGAATCAAAGTTAAGCTAAGCAGAGTCATATCTGTCCAAGAGAGATTAAATGCATTATTCAGTGTCCATTTTAATTTTATTAAACAAGACTTATGTGAGAAATTTCAGGAAACCTTAACACTCTTGTTTGCATTACCTTATTTGCTCATGTAAGTAGAATAAGATGAAATGTAAAAACAAAAAATTACCTCTTCAGAATATTGCACCAACCTGTGTAGCTGCTCTTATTGCAATCCAGGCTTGTGCTTTGTAGACTTCAGATTTCATAGCCTCCTCAGAAGACCCATCTCCAGAAAAGGTCTAAAAATTATATACCAATACATAATCAGGATTCTAAATATATTACAGTAAAATATATTCTAAACATAGAAGGAAGTTCTCTAACTTATAAATTATTTTATTTGTAAGATGTAAAAATTGGCATTGAATTTAAATCCATGGATTAATTGCTAAAAATGAAAAAAAAAATTCCAGAGCATACTTATTGGCTCCTGGAAAAAGTTCTGAGAGCAGCTTATACTATGGTCACTACTGTATGCAATGTTGCTATCATATTCCAATTTTTGAATTCTAATTACCTCTTTTCTCTAATGTTACACATTTTGCTTTCCATCTATAGCTTGTAGGAACTTTCACTTTCATGTGTTTAAAGACACTTATATTTCTCATGCTGTAATTCATATTTGCATAGAAAAATTGAAATCTGACAAAGTTATCATTTCAAAAACAAGTTTGAATGTTAAGTACATTTTCCAATACACAAATTAATTTGTACATAATGGGAAATGAGAACACTATTGGTTCTGTATCTTCCTATTTTATATAGAAAAATATCTTAAATATCATCATTCAATGCTATAAACATGAGAGACATCATCAAACAAGATCAAATTCTATTACATGATTTCTTTGTGTGATTTTTCTAGGAGGACTTTAAGAATCATCATGATGTATAAGTCATTACAAGTAATAATACGTCAAGGTGCACAATACATATTTCCTGTTTTGAAGAGGCCACTGCCCAAAAAATAGAAAACATACACTTGATTTGGAAGGCACCGACTCATCTGTCTGTGATTCATCCTCCTTATTTTCAGCAAAATACAAATATAATAGTGCTATTTCAAGGTATGACCGTCTTATTAACCTGTAAGAAACCCACAGAATAATCAGCTTTACTATCAAAGTAAGCATTACAGTGATACAATCTGACTCCTGCATAAGACTAGCTAAATACCTTATCAAATAAATCATTCAGCCAGGCCCCATAATCTATTTTAAGTGTTAGCTTCTTTCAGAAATTCATGGGATCCTGTTTTAAAGTCATGTGAGTCTAAAACATCCCTATGGTGTGCTTAACAAAAACACCTTGATTTAACAGTACATCAAATATGATTTTCATTATTTGAAACAAATATTCCATAAATAAATTGCAAATTTTTAGTAAGAAAACCCTAATTATACAATGGAAGTGATCTTCCTGTTCTCTTTGTCTTCCTTGCTCAAGTTAAGGCATTTATCCATTGCCCTGGTTTCTCTGAAACATAGGTAGCTGAATTTGGGTATCAATCAAATTGGGTCATCAGTTAAACTCTCCCAATAATAAATACCCATGGTGTATCAGCAAAAATACCCTCAGTGACCAAACCAGACCTTTGTTTCCTAACTGAGCTCAGATGAGGAACCTTCTTAGTTTTGAGTTCTGTACCAGAACATTTCACATCTTCAGACAGGGCTCACCTATTCCTGCTCTCCTCCTATGTATATATATATAGCTCTTTTCAGTGATTTTTACAGTAGTACTGTAAACTAAGCAAAAATCATAGAGTCATAGAATGGTTTGGGTTGGAAGGGGCCTTCAAAGTTCATCTAGTCCCACTTGCCTGCAAGGAGCAGGGACATCTTCAACCAGATCATGTTTCTCAGAGCCCCATTCAACCTTATCTTGAATGTTTTGAGATACAAGGCATTTACCTCCTCTCTGGGAAACCTATTCCAGTGAATCACCATTCTAAGAAATTTCTTCCTAATATCTACTCTGAATCTACCCTCTTTTGGTTTAAAACCATTACCCATTGTCCTAGCACTACAAGCACTATTAGAAACTCTATCTCCATCCTATCAGCCCCCTTCAAGTACTGAAAGGCTGCCAAAATGACTCCCTGGAACCCTCTCTTCTCCAGGCTAAAAAATCCAATTTTCTCAGCCTTTTCTCTCAGGAGAGGTGTTCCAGCCTCCCATAATTTTTGTGGGACTCCACTGGACCCACTCCAGCAAGTTCATGTCTTTTCTGTGCTGAGAACTGCAGAGCTAGGTGCAGTACTCCACAAGGGATTTCATCATATCAGAGCAGAGGGGCAGAATTACTCCCCTCGACCTGCTGAAAATCACTATACCTTGAGAATTTCTCCAACGTTTCTATTCCCTATAGGTTTATAACAGTCTTCTTATGCAGATTCCTCCTGGCTCTGCAGATTTCTTCAGATCTCACTTATGAATTAACTTCCCCAAGCATAGCAACAAACTCCTGCTCACATAGTTACTATTCTGGACAGATACATACTGCACAGAGTTGGCTGTTTATATAGTACAATAAATTCCAGCTTTAGTACAATTTGTGTAAAACAAAATACAAAAGTCAGAGTACTGCACAGTTAAAGATTGAGCAAACTAGCTGAAAAGATGGCAAATTCTACACTTGGTTGGCAACAATTTTGTTAAATTTCTAGTCTTGCTAACAAAAAAGGATGTGAGACATCAAGAAACAACTTTAATTAAATAATACCACAGATATCACGGGCTTATATAAATGTGAGCAGGATGTTAAGTTCTCTAAAACAAGAAAGACATGGTCCATTGATGTCTCTGTACATTCTTTTAGAAAGATGGTAGCAAATTAAATGAGAGTGCAGCAAATTAAACTTGCAAAACTTCACCACAGTCCATTTCTGCACCATCTTCCATCATGCTGGCTGCTTGTTGAGGTTTATTACTATGCTACTACTTCTACATTCAGAGTTCTGGTTCATTAACTTCAGTAACAGAATACCCAAACAAGCAAGGTAAATTGCTGCCTTTACACTCTCTCTAACTAGATGTGGCACATTATTCATTTAGACTGGTCAAGAAACAAAAAAACTAAAGTCCAATGTATCAGAGCTTCTTGACAGAATTTATTGGCTGTCTTGGCTCAGCTCTTCAGGCATCTTCTAGGCTGATAACTAATGCCAAAGTCACTGTCCTGATATCTGTTACAAACACATTTCCTATGCTCCTTCTGCCTCTGCTCTTCTGACTGTTTCTGGCTGGTAACCTTTTCAAGCTGGATTTCTGTTATCTGGAAGGGGGCAGACCACAGCTCATCTTCTGAAATATGAATAACCTCCTGTTTAATTGATAGCTCTGTTCTCAGTGTTGACAGATAGGGCACAAATTTGGAAATAGAACAGAAAGCTGTAACTTTTGTGTAGCATTAAAAAATGCTTTTAAATGTTCTTATCATTTGTTTTAAATAAGATAATAAATATTCACTAGCTCTTCTCTATTGAAATAAAACTCTCTAAAACATACAAGATACTCCCATAATAGAAGTCCCAGACCAAATATCAAAAAACTGTTTAAAAATTATATTAATGTATGATTTAAATTCTTTTCAAAGTTATATAGCTAGATTCTTACTCATATTTTTGATCATGTTGCTGGCTGAGCTTAATAGCTTCCAACAGGGTTTCAACAGCTTGAGATGACTTGTTATTGCCTGTTTCAGTTATCTGGCGTTCTACCTTACCTTAGAAATACAGAAAGCAGATTTTCAAGATGTTAATAATTTTTCTTCCGTAAGACCCACCCAATCTGTTTTTCCCTCCACAAAAGTTAAACAACACAATACATTATCTGTTCTCCTCCTGTTAAGCAAGGTCTTTTCCAGTTTGTTTAAAAGGTAATGCACAATGTTTGTATAACAATTCTCTTCATAGAGTAGCTGAAATAACCGAACTTGGGAATCGTAACGACCCCTAACATTTCCTGATCCCAACTAGCAGAGCATTCTACATGGGGAGTCAGTGAGCAGGCACAGGCCTGTGCTGCACACATGGTGTGGCCCTCAGGCCCATGTTGTGCTGGGCACATCCCACAGGATAAACTCAGACAGCTTGCTGACTGACAGAAGAGTCTGTTGGCAGCATCTTCTCAGTACCTTTCCATAAAAGTGAAGCAAGCGGTTCTTATGTGAACATACTTTTTGTTTGACAGTAGAAATAATGAAGAGCATTGTTTTCTCTCAAGCACAGCTAAAAGACCAAAATGAGTCAACTTTTTCACAGATATGATTTGCATGTTGTGCTACAACCTGACTGGAAGCACAGTAATAGGAGATCATTTACACTGTCACATTTTTCTTTTATAGTGTTAACTCCAAAAAATGGCATTCTAAGAGATACATTAAAGTCTTTAATGTCTTTCTGGCTAGGATCCTCACAAACCAACACCTCCTGGTGCAAAACATAATGTTCTTAATCTTGTTGGCCACATCCTTGGACACCTGATAACACACAGATGAAAGTAGTTCTAATCCAGTTTTTAAATTATTTGTAGAATAATGCATCCTGAACTCTTGTGGTGTGGTACTAAACACAGGAGAGAGATCTGCATATAGAGACAGTGAGAAATGTCCAAACTTATTCTAGTTTTACAGTAAAATTTCTCCATTTTAAGAGACATCACGCACAACATTACCTAGGATGGCACTCAGGATGTACAAACAGGGGTTTATTTACCTATCTGAAAAAGAAGTTCAGCTTCCATATCTAATTTCTTTGTTGCAGATGCTCTGCAAAGATTCAATGCTGATTCTAAATGTCTGAGAGCATGTAGCCATTGCAAGGGATGTCTTGCAGCTGTAGGAGCTACTTTTTCAGCTAATGTTTGTCCTTAAGAAAAAAACAACAGTTCTTTGTAAATTATTTAGTAGACAACCAATTTATGCAAAAATAAACTAATTCCTTAGAAGAAATGCTGCTACGTATTTACTGTTACAATCCAATTCTCAAAAATTCAAGTGATTTATGGATATAAATACAAAGCTATAATACTGTTTCACTATTGTATGATGCCACTGAGGTTTACCTAGACCACTCAAAAGAAGTCCAAGATATACCAATCAACCCATTCACAAAATGAGTGAAAATGAACTAAAATTTAAAAATGAGTTGTGGTTTTCTTACCAATTTTCATTTTGACTTGGGCTAGCAAGTTAATATGTGGCAGGTAGATATTCTTTATGGGTAAGACCAGGCAAGTCAATGTACTGTCTTCTTGCTGTTCAATGGATTCACCACAATCAAAGATCTATGAAAAGAGCATGCTCAGTAAAATCAAGTTGCAGACAGCAAATTAAATAGCAGTTTGAAAAATCAAGTTAGGTATTGCAAAACTAAAGTGTCTTGAAAAGAGCACTAGAAAAGGATTCAATATTCCTGAATTCCTTTACTTTAGTGTGTACTTGTCTTGCAGAAGAGTCTTGTGATGCAAACAATTTCAATGAACTCTTGATTGAATTTAGTAATGTTAGGTTTTGGTTTTTAAAAGAAAATTCCCTAAAATCAGTCTTTTAGAAATAGATCTCACAAGTAACCAAAGCCCTGGAAAGAAACTGTCATTTCTACAAAGAAATCTGACATCCAGCAAAGGCCAGAAAAGAAAAAGAAATTAGCATGTAGGGGCCAGTCAAACCTTTCATTCATAGAGATAAGACAATGGGCAGACATTGTAAAGTGCCAAGTCTCTTGAAGGTTAGCAAGTCTCACAGTTGGAAGTTTGAGTCTGAAGTGATTCATATGATTATTTATTACTTAGGGAAATAAATATTTCAGTGTATTAAACTTCTATTTTAGAAAATATGAGGAAAGAGTTTGATCTAAAAACTTTCCTCTATAATCTGTACCAAGTTCAAATAAAAATGCCTATCTGTTTTTGGATCCCAAATAGGTAAATGGTTTAGTGCTCTCACAAAGTTAATGTCTTTAAATTTATTTTTTTAATTACCTATTTAAATTTTTACATGGAAATTATTTCTTCATATCAATTGTAACAATCCATCAACCTAATCATGCTACTTTAAATAGATTATCCTGATTCAAAATATTCTAAGACACAAAGCTAAATTCTTGGATGCTTAAGAGTTAGGAATTTAATGAGATCTCCATTCTCCTTGAGGTGTTGAGTATGAACATGTCCCTCATTGCAAATGGGAAAAGTGAGTGTTCTGCAAATCTTTAGAAGTCAAACTACCTATTTCTTTTTTCACATCTGGATGTGTATCTTGCAACTATTCAGTATTTTTGCATTCTGTGAAAACACCAGACTTCACATGTGAACATGCATGATGAGTATGGATAAAGAGTTTGGTAAGATGAATGACTTCTTTACACTATTCTAATGAATTTAAAACTGAAGTGATCGGTTACTAGGAGTAACCCTTATTAATAACTGATAAAATAACTTCCAGGATAAATAATTAATGCTGTTGGAAGAATTTGGAAAAGCACCATCATGTACTCACTGCTTTAATGGCAAGCTTATGTGCCAGAACAAGCAAGTTTAATGGTTCCACTGCAGAAGGGCAATGTTCTGAGTCTTCTACTATTTGCAGTAGCAGTATGTCTGCCAGCAGAAGCATACTTTTCACAAGAGTCAAAGAAGCTGGCAGGGAAATAAATGTATCCTCTTGGAGTAAACCGATGATATTCTGTTTGGACACAGGCAAGATAAACCAGAGTCATTACTATATTCCTGTCTATTTATGAGGACAAAGAACACAATGTAAAAAAAAAAAAATCTATTTTACAGGCACTATTTCAAACTTATTTAATGCTGCTATCATCTGTCCTGACTACACAAAAAATTTATCAAAGAAAAGCAAACATTTTTTCCTTTGTGTTCAAACCTGCAAAAGAAGTTTAACGTCTGCCGCAGGACGTTTTTCTTGCAGGTCAAGAATAGCAGCTTGCACCATCATTTCAGCCTGAGTCTCAATATCACCAAAGGCTTCTGCCTCTAATATTACTTCTTTTATCACACTTCTGCGCTCAGCCACATCATTTCCTAAAAGAAGAGAACATATGAATAGTAAAAATACAATAGAAAATACTTGATTGTGTGTTCTACTATTCTTAAGTATTTCTACACTAAAAAGTTACAGAAAATATGACATTTTGAATTCCACATTGCACAGGTACCATTTAATCAATTTTGTGTCAAATTTACTATTAAAAGAAAGAAAAATGGCGTAGTTTCTAAACAGCAATATGTCTTTAGTTCATCCAAATGCATGCTTTTTATGCAAGCCAACAACATAAATATTAAGGTATTTGAGATCTGTTCTACTTATCCAAACATCTGATTTTAGTTAAAATTGCAAAATAGTAACAGCCTCCATAGAAATTAACCAGAATTTATTAAGAGTTTGGCAACAGACTTAGACTGATTTTGGTACTTAAGTGAGCATCAGAATTGTTCATAGAACCAAGGAATGAATTCATTCATAACAAAACTTGAAAAAATGTACTTTGCAATATCTCTCTTATATCCTTACAAAAAGTACCTGAAACATTTTTAGGACCTATGTAGGGAAATTTCATGTATTAGAGATAGAAAAAGAAAAAAATATTTTGAGACTTTTAAAACCAGAAGTACTCAACAACAGTACTTTTTAAAACAACCATACTTTCTTAATTACACTAGAACATTTGAAACTTTTAGACACAATTTTCAAAATGTAATGACCGTTAAGTGAAAATTAATATAATATTTTCTGTTTTCATGTTCTAGGAGAGACTGTGCTCATAAATATATTTTCCTTATTGGATTGGATGAATTTAATACAAAAAATTGTTCAGTGATAATACAGCCACAGACTTAATGTTAGTATTTTTGAACTATGACTAAGAATTGTGTCTGTATAGGCTCATTTGACCATTATAATCCCAAAATATAAAGCAAGAAAGTAAAGTACCTTTCATACCACCAACACCATATATCTGTGTCACAAGTGCAGTGACCAACATTGCTCGACACCTCAGCCACAAATGTACATTCACATGCCCTCGTGCTGTTACACGGGGAGGGAATGGAACACCTTCCGTGGTGGAGTCCTAATAAGTCCAAAAAGCAAGAAAAATGTTACTTTCTGTGTAGCATACTTTACTACATACAAAGCAATAGGGCAGCCTTGTTAAATTATTACAAATATATTACAAATAATAGTAAAATTCTAAACAGAAATTTATTTGAAGATTAGATACATATTTTAATAACAGAAGACCATTTATTATTTAAATTTTAATATATATAAAATAATTGTAAGCATTGAATAGTGAACCACTTTTTATGTGAGACTCCATAAATATATCTATATACTATATTTGTTATGAAGAATAATTCAAAGAGTTTGGATTTTATTCCACTCAAACAGGAACATTACACAAACTTCTAAGGCACATAAAAGTCTAATTTTAGAGCAAGATCAGTATCCATTTCTGGTGCCTCAGTAATGACTAGAAAGAAATGTTTAGTTTTTGATTTCTAGTTTTTTGTGTTTCTGTTGTTTAGAAACAAATATTAGTGTAATGTAGTACTACAAGTGTTTGCATGAATTCTCAGCTCGACTCCTTGTGCTATCTTCATATATTCTAAAAACTCTTCCTATTACAAAAATTCTACTCTCCATGTTCTACTATTTGTTTCAGCAAGAAATCACTGGACAATGCACCACCTGCATTTTACCTATACAAAAAATCATCATGACTGATTTGCATTGATGCAAATGAGGGAAAAAATATCTGTAGCTCAGTTACTGGCTACAGGACCATCCTAAGAAAAGAGAGGAGCAAGTGCAGAGAGACAGAAGTCCCTGATATGCAAGACAAACAGTGTTGCTTGTCCGTGTGAGTCAATCAAGAGTGACTGTATGGTGTGTGACCAACAGGCTTTCCAAAGCAGAGGTCAGAATCCCTGTGTGCTGGACAACAGAAGTCAGCTGAAATCTTGCTCCATGTGGAACACAAAATCTTGCTCCATGTGGAACACAGCAATTAAGTGAAATAGTCCATCTGGCTCTTTGAAAGAGAATTTAATTTTCAATCGGAAAATCTAAATAACTGAATAATACAAGATTTTCAACTGACAGCTATTTTTTCCCTTCCTTTTTGAGGGACTTTAAACAAAAGAAGATTTTTCAGTGCTGCTATTTGAGAGCAATAGAAATAAAAACTGTAATTCCTAATTTCATATAAATTATAATGATGATTATAGACACGTTGAGCACACCTTAAGCAAGCAGGTACCCAAAGCATGTCAAAGATCATTTTTTCCCTTGGTTAATGGTAACCACATAATACAAATGACTGCTTTGTTCTAATATTATGAAAATCGCTCAATACTTAGTACAAGAAAGATTAATATACAAAGAAAGATAAGTTTAAAACAAATATCCACACATACCAAACACTCCCTTCCATTCTTTTCTTCTTGAAAATGTGCTATGTCCACACTAAAAGCTTTTGCATCTTGGAGAAGTCGAATTGCAGAGAAAGCCAAAGCAACACTGTGATATAGAGCAATATTATTTAAAAACACTAATTATATTTGCTACTTTATGGTTTTGTTAAAATAGATACTTCATTTTTTACAAAGCCAGAGATGTAAATCACCAGTTAACAATTTTGTAAAATAGTCACTCAGACTATTTTATGAATTTGTAGGCACTGCACTATGAAAGTGCCAAAAGAGCAGTAAGAGAACAAGTTTTGCTGATAAAAGACATAACCTGACAATATTTCACTGTTAGGATGGTCAGGCATGGGAATAGGTTGCCCAGGTATGTGGTGAGTCACCATGCCTGGAGGAGCTTAAGAGACACCTGGATCTGGGTGATAAAATTTAGGGGTTTAGGGGTCATATTTAGGGGTTTAGTGGTTTAGATGGTGATGCTGGGTTGATGGTTGGACTTGATGAGCTCAATGGTTCTATTATTCTATCAATAGCATATAAGCTGAAATATATTTCGTTGGAGCAATCAAAACACAACTCCATTATAATTTCCAGTTACACACAGAATCATAGAATCATTTTGGCTGGCAAAGACCTCTTAAGATTGTCAAGTCCAACTTTTAGATCTAGTCAAATCAGTAGATCAAGACCAACCATGGCATATCTGTCTTCGGGGATAAGTTCTTTGAAATTAGAAGATGCAAAAATACTGAAAATTACAGGATATAGTAGGAGAGTTCTATATCATCCACAACTAAGGTTAATACCTGTATCCTTAAAACTTTTCCAGGTTATGCAATAATACTTTTGTTAAATCCACATAGTCAAATACCCACAGGATCTTAGTAAACACCACCAAGGTGATGAGGCAAAACCTCATCAGTAAGAAATCACATGACATTGCATCTATTGTACTCCCCACCCCATATCCTAAATTCTTCTCTGGAGTTCACTCTCAACAGCACCTTTGAAAGATACAGACACCATTAGGACTGGTGCAGCATTCAACGCTATGTGTCAAAAAAAGATGGGCTTAGATCTCAAAATATTGTCAGGTTTCTTAAAATATAAACTACTGGGATTTTATTCTTTTTTTGCTGTCTTTATAAGCACTCAGATACCCTCAGATAATATTCTATTTTCATTACATGTACAAAAATATCTATCTACAGCAGCAGACTTTGTGAATACAATTATTTCATGATATGAAGACATCTGCAAAGCCATCACAGATGGAAGAATTTTTTTCATACTAGGAATTGTTGTCCAAAGAACACACTACTCAAAATACTCTGAGAATTGCCAAAATCAATGCCCTTTTGTATTGGTTTCTCTCAATTGCACATTTCCTTTATGTCTGTAAATCTTCACTTTCATACATCTTCTCTAATTTTTGAGTTTGGTTTTGGGGGTTGTTTGTTTGGAATTTTGTTTGGAATTTTTTTACAATTTTACATGTTTTCTGCTCACAGAAACATTTTTTGAATAATTCTAAGCTACCAAAGAGTATGCCTAACTCACTACTTAAAAGATTTTTTCAGCAGGTTAATAGTTAAAAATGTTTGTCTATGCTGTTTTTTTACATAGACTTTCTTTACATAAAGACTGGCTGTTATGAAACACACAAAAAAATTAGAAAATAATTAACACTTTAAAGTCCTTTTTACAGTGCCAGAACAATGCAAAGATCTTTTAATGCAAGAGAGACTCAGAGTCTGTGTGAATTACTGCTTTTGAGATGTTCTTGACTAATGGTTGCAAAGGCAAAGATCTTGCACAAAGAACAAGAGCTGAACTACTTCTAAATTACACACATTATTCTGTCAACATATGTATAACCACAGGATGGATAACCTCCTGTTAAGATAAGAGAGCAGTTTAAGTCTTCCTGTCATTTCTGATTCTATCCTCCTTGCTGTTTTTGTGATGCAGTCCTGGATGGATTGCACCAATTCAGCACAAATATACCCCAAAGTAACAATGAGAACCAAAGCCGTTAATATCAGAATTCAATCCTCATGAATCTCCTTCATCATCTCTTTACCTCAGTTTTATTCAACAAAATGAAAACAGAATAAATCAATGTTGAATCTGATGATAGGTTTCTCTCTAACAATGGAAAAGGTGAAACAGGATTTGCTTATAAAAGTAAACAGAAAAATGTATAATGCAATGATGTACCTCAACTGTTTTTTTCAAGAGTTTTCTCCTGAAACCAAGGCATCCAAGTTAAAATTACAGCAAAATCTGACCCTTCCTAAAACATTGCTTGAGATGCTATTGTTCACGTGTCAAATACCTTGGAGAAGGTACAGCACCTAAGAGTATATACAGGTTATTAACAAATATTAACCTAAATTCCTCAGCACCACTGCCTCGAGTTAACTGCTCTTGTCAATATCTAGCAATATTGAAAATGAGGCTATTTTTACTTACATGCTTACACAAAAATTTCTTAAGTAAAATACAGACCACAAGCCCAAAGACTAATATATGCCTTGTTTTAAGTCACAATTTATTCATATAAGCAGAGAAGCACACATTTGGGTAATTAAAAAGTTTACATTTATAGGACAGACACAATGTAAGTACTCTCCTTGAGATCAATGGGATTAGTCCTATACATAAAGTTATTCTAAAGCATACATTTTTTTGCAAGACAGAAACTTGTAATGAAGAAGCTTCCCTTGATGAAATTTTTGTGACCCTCTTCTGCTGTCAACAAGAGTGATGTGTCTATATATTTCCCTTGACAAAATACATATCCTTTTATCAGCTGAATCAGAAAGTGACAAGATGATCAAAATAGGAAAGTACAGCTGACTATAACAATTTCACCACTAGGTCATTTTGCCAAAGGAAAAAAAAAAGATGAATTTCTATAATATCATGCAAAGTTTGATTTCTAGGCTGGCAGGCAGAAAACATTCAGCTGTCTGAAGAAATGTTTCATTTTTATCCGAGGTAGACATATCAGCAACTTCCGTGGCAGTGCAATAAAACTGCAAAAGAGGTTAAAAAAACCCAGACTCTTACTTTAGTTTTGATGGGTTTTTTCCCTGATACTGACCACTATCAATATATAAACCCACTAAACAAACACCCATCAAAAATTTGAGAGTCACAAAAAGTGATCTATACAATGTTTGACATCCATTGAAATCCTCAATATTCTAAAAAAGTTTTTTCTATCTGAGACAAGTTATAAACCCACAGAGAAACTGGTTGCTAGGATATAAACTGCATGGCAAAATGCAGGGTCCTGCATTGAAATGTCTTGCACACACTGGAACCAGTTCAGCAGGGTGAGAATGTCTGAGATAGGACTTTACTAATGCAGATTTTACCCAGCCTAGTATCAAGCTAAGATTACACACGCAATATTTCACAAGTGTGCATACTGCTCCTTGATTACTAGTATATTGACTTTATAAAATTCAGGACACTCAACAGTACGATGAGGTGACTGTCAGCAACTGGTGGATTTCTCCTTGACAATTCATAGTAAATTAATCTGATTCAAAAAGCACTGAAATAGATCTCTATTTCATGATGAGAAATGTCCACAAATAACATACAAGTTCTTACTTTGCATTTTCCCTAATGACATTATTGCTAAATTAATACACTCCTAATATCTGAATTTTTTGGAAACTGCTTTCTTTTAAAGTACCATACACAAAACCTGCGGGAAAGACCACACTGCAGACTGTTACTGTTTTCAGTTCAGTAGACTATACAGCACCGTGAAGCTCATATCCTTGTTAATTATTTTTGTTGCTGTACCATAGCAATGCAAAAGAAACTGTGCTATTTAAAAGATATTGATTTTGAGAGTGTTCGTTCAGCAAAGAGAGCTGAGAGAAGGAAGGTGGCTTGTTTGTCACAGAATAAACAATTTTTTTTTAAATTGGGTAAAAAAATCCCACTAAGACTGATTTATCTATTGACCTGATGAGCCACCTACCACTTCATCAGCAATCTTCACCACTATTTCAACAATAAAGAAACGGTAATTTTCTTTTTTTTTAATGCTTACTGTGCTATAGATTTATTCTAGCAATTCTGGTGTATTTAGTTAGATTAGACCGAACAAATACTACAAATACTGATTACACTGTACCAAATCTCAATCTAGTCTGACAGGTGATGGTGCTACACCTCAGTATGCTCCATCTGTAGTTAGGAATTTGTATGCCCAAAGATTTTTCCCTCTAATAAAAGATGAGATAAAAAGAGCTTCACACTGATAAAATTATCATGCATTGCTGAACTAACACCCTTCTTACACAAATTAATGTAAAATTACAGGTATGATAGACAGACAAACCCTCCTAGGTAAAAGACCAAAACAATGCTTGGAATTTAACATCTACAAATAGTTAATTCCTGTATGTCCAGTATATTGCAGAAATGATAAAACTCTAACTTCATTAAATTCTCCAAAAGAAATCAGAATCTCAAAAGAAAATCACAGAATTTGGGAACGTTAATTTGGACAAAATATCAGGCTGATATATAGAGATACATAGAGATAAATCAGCCATAGAAATAATAGAACAGTATTTTAGACACTATAACTAATAACATGCTGCTAACAAGTGCTGCTAAAATCTCTTCTTTTAATGTTTATTTAAATGCTTTTTAATCCCTGTAAATTAAAAAAATAATGTTGACGTTTTAATTTGAAACCAATAAGTACATCTAGAAGAAATGTTCCTATAGGACAGAAACACAGGCATTCTAGAACAAAGTAGAATTCCGTAGTTCAGAGATACAATTAGTGCTCTGTTGTACAATTTAAAATTATAAGAACATGCATGGTCTAACATATCCAGACTTTAATCAAAATCATGAAGATGCAACTTATTCTTTGCTTTTATGCAACACTTTATGACGAAAACATCTCACAGAGAAATCGTAACTGATTCTGTGGGCCGAATGAATCTCTGGTCCTATGATCATCTTTATAAAGCAAAATAAAGCAATAATAAAAAAATTAAATGTCTCTGTATCTTACACTTGTAAATATACTAATAGAGTTGTTACAGATAACTACTAAGATTTACAATATTGATGTAGTAATAAAGAAATTATTTTTTTAATCACTGTGGTGAAGGCTGTGCAAGATAAGGCTGTTAACAGTATTACTTACCTGAGAGCTGCCTGATGCCTTTGCTGAGAAATAGAAGCAAGTTCAAGTTTGGCCTCAATAAGAGCCTCTAAATCTTCCACAGAATACCGAGATATGTCCCCATCATATTTTTCCTGTATGTCCTGTACAAGATAGCTAAGACTTTCTTCAGCTTCTGTCAATAAAATCCCCTAGAGAAGAACACAGGATTGTATGTTTTCAAAAAGTAAAAAAACAAAAATTTTCTTTTTTCTGTGTAGCCTGCTATCACTGCATCCTAAAACAAATCAACTTAAGTGCAATATGCCTTTTCTATAGATGGAGGTGGGGTGGCTAATTCTGCTTTTGTCAGGTTTTCAGAATTCTGGTGTGTTTAGTTAGATTAGGTCTGTGTGTGTTTAAATCAGCAGCATCTTAACTGTGCCTGTACTATTGCCATGCATGCTTAACTCCATATTTTAAGGCTTAGCAATGCTATTCACTAATTTCCCATTCTCTATCTAGTAGCTATACTTGATAATGTTATACTATACTTCTCACTATACTTGGTAATTTTAAAGAATAAATACAATATTAAGAATATTAAAGATGTCAAAATAAGTATTAATTTCTTTATTAGCTATATTTTTACATCCTTGTGTGCAGTATGTATCCTCAAAGTACAACTCTAATTTACAGTCTTTCTGATCAAAAAATCTGTTGGAAGCTGTAAAAAACACATCTAAAAATAAGTTAATTTTAAATTAAATCTCAATTGTGGAACTATCAGCAGAATTAAAAATTCATTTTAAAATTAATTAATTAAAATTAAAATCAATTAATCCATTACTTTTATTAAAATTCAGAGCTTGACTTTAAAAAAAATCACAAAAAATCCCAAACCATAAAAACTCCTTCAAAAGAATAGAATAAAGAAAAAATAAGACTAAGAAATATATTATGCCTCTTAAATGAGCCCAATTCAAGTCAAATGAACATTTCTATTTTAGTTATTTTCAAGTTGCTATTTTCAAATTATAATAAAACTCAAGTTGCTAGTGTATGACCTATACCAACTGCCATACAAAATCATCCTCCCTTCTCCAGACATATTTTTTATATTAGTTTGTTTGTAACAATGGCCAAAAGTAGATACTTCCAAAGTGGAAGACCCCTCTGAATAAAGAATATGTCAGCCTTTAAATTTGGTCTTTTTGTGATGTGAAACTGACAAGCATAAAATTTATAATTAAACAAAGCAAAATCCAACTAAACAAACCCCCTTCAAACAAAGAAGCTAATAAGCTGTGGTATGTTTTCTTCAAAATAAAGTACCAGAAAAAGCTACATGAAAAAATGAAAACATTTCACATATGAGAATGGTAGAGAATGGATTTTTATTTGCATAGCATATTGCGCCATCAGTCTCTAACATGTTCTACAGATTGAACCTTCTGAAAGGAGATTTCAAGATTTTATCTTGACATCCCATTGTCTTTACCCTTTATGCTGCAATAGTCATACTGAGATCTGATTGTGGAAATATTTCCCACCATTTGAAAAATGATGCACCAAAAATGAAAAATGATTGCACCAAATCATGAACACTTTGCATACAGCTAGTAGACTACGGTCAAATTGGAAACCGAAGTTTTTAGCCTCCTTCTTCATACCATCCTCTCATCATAATTTCTATTACATTGAAGGCATTAGCAATGTTTTTTTGATCAATCTGCATTTTCTTAATCATTTTCTCCTAAAAATCAAAATTACCTTCAGCATGGCCATATTTAATTCATCTTTACAGTCAACAAGACGCACCATTCTGTCTCTTTGTTCCTGTTGTCTTGAACCCTGATCAGCATCAACTGTCAAATACATTGCAGAAAAAATTTCAGCTAACAGATGCAGAACAAAAGTATCCTCAGTAATTTGAAGAACATAGTCTTTTTCTCTCTATTTACAACAGAGACTTTTAACATCAAAATAAGTAATAATGGAACAAATTAATAATAATAATAATAATAGTAGTAGTAGAAAAATAATAGAATAATAATAAAATACCTTAACAAGTTTTACTGCTTATTTCAATAATGACTGATTTTTTTCAGCAACATTTAAAATTAATATTGTTCATAATATAACATATTAACTCATATGCAGTTAAAAATGAGAAAAAAAAGCTTGAAACAATACAAATAATCTTTTCCACCATCCTTATAATTACCTTTTACATTTGATGCAGTAGTTTTGCTTGGCTCTGGCAAGCTGTTGTCAACAGAGTATACATTTTTTTCAACTTTTTCAGGTATATTATTTATTGTGGCAGCAAGACAAATTATGAGATGCATTTTGGCTAAGATTAATTTATTCATAATTTGTTGGTTGCATAGTGGCACCATGGTTAAAGACAGACTCCATTTAAATGTATCTTCCAGTACCTACAAGGTTAATAATTGGGATTATTTGAAATGACATATTTTACATCTTTCTTGTTCAAGACATAACTCTGTTTCTATTAATGACACAAATCAACAATTAACATGAATAGTAATATTCTCATTTATTATGAGTGAGTTGGGTTTTTTCCAAACTTCACCCCTTAGTAGAACTTGCTACAGCCTGAAAGATTGGTTTTACAGCAGAAGGTGCGTCTATGAAGTTATAGCTATCATCACTGCAAGTTCTAGTTTTCAGCATTGTAGATGAATCTGTTGTTCAAAAATCTCAACTCAAAGAAAAGTCTGCTGTTAAAAAAGGAAAAAATTCTTGTATCACAGAATTTTAGCATATTTCATAGACACTTTGTTATTTATTATAGCATCCTTGTTTTATCATGTGTTTAATAGTCCCACTTTGTATTAATAAATTTAGAAGTTGAAAGTCTACACAGATTCACAAGATCATGAGACCAGTAACAGCGCCACATATACTGTGAAGTGTTCAAATCAAAAGCTCAAGATAATGCACAACTTCAAAACAAATCAGAAACTAGTGAGATCAAAAGCTGTCAAGATATACTTCTCATTTCCATTCTGTAATACCAACTGTTGTAGGAGACACAGAAGCTTACTGTAAACAAGAGAGAAAAGTGGAGGGGAAAAGGTAGGAGTTGTAATTTAATTTGTTTTAATGGAACAACTTTCTCACTTTCTGCTAACATTTACCTCTACCAGCTCAATGGATCTGTGAGAAGGTTAATAAAAAGGTAATTATTAAAACTGAAAAACACAAAAGAAGTTAGTGATAAGTAGGTGATTTTAAATAAAATGAGAAAATGACTGTTTAGACACTGATTTATAGAGTCACCATTTTATTTCCACACACCCCCCCCCCCAGAAATAGACTTCAACCCCCATCTGAATTAGGACAAATCTATCAAGACAATTCTTGATTGATAGAAATTATAACATTAAAAGCCTGACACGCTCAATATTTTAGCAGGATAAACATCAGACCTTCCATATCACAGCACACCTGAATACTTCCATTGCTGTGTTTTGCACAGAAAAACCACAGATTTGTACACACCAGATCTCCCAAAAATGGTAGTTGCCCTTCCCTTGAGAGGTCAGTCATAAAATTTAAAATTTAGGAAATATTACTCCATTGAGAAGAATATGTCTTCTATTTACTGGATTTTTAAAATAATAACAAGAAGACAAAGCAATAAATACTTATGTATAGCATAAAGCATTTACCTCTTTCAGGTTTTTTTTTACCTGCAAATTTGTAGCAATCATGAGAGATTTTGAGGAGTCAAATTTCTGTAAGGCCTGTAAAATGGAAAGAAACAAAGAAAGTAAAGTGTTATAAAACCAATGAGTTAACAGAGGTGGGAGGAGGAAAATTTCCCTTCAAAGCAGCTCATTAAACTCAATTTCCTCTGCTTCACTGTCTGTAACACAGAGTAAAGGAAACAAACGTGAAGTTTGTCCAATGCTTGACAACCCTTTTAGTGACAAAATTTTTCCTACTGCTCATGCTGAATTTCACCTGGTGCTCTGTCCAGAAGTCTTTTGTCATGTCACCTACCCAAAAGCACCACTTAGATAAGGGAGACCCTGGTTACATTCATCCAGGACTAATCATTAGCTTATTTTGGTACGTGCTTGGGAAATGAGGAAAGGATGGTTATGGGGGAGGCTTACCCAACAACCTGATCTGCCTGCACAGGAGTGCTCACAGTAAGACAAGAGTCCAGATCAATGGTCAACAGCTTCCAACCCTTGTAGCACAGTAGTGACCAGACAGAGGGAAAATCAAACTGACCTGGGGTGATGTGAGCTCAAGGTTCTGTGGGCAGCAATAGTTTTTATGGCCCAGCATCTCCTGAGGCTGCCCTCACCCTCCCCAGGGCCCAAGACCCCATGTCAGCTTTATCCACACTCTTCATGCCTGCATATGAAATCAGACATTGTTTTTTCTACAGTAGTATTTGCAGTACTCAGTGTATAAAACATATGTTTCAAAACTGGTTTCTGTTCCTGATGTTTAGTGAGAGATTTTTATGTCATTCAAAGTCTACTATTTGATTCATCTATTGAAAGAAATTTAGGAATTTCTTAGGAACATGTAACAACTTGCAGATATGGAGTATGTGCATCATCATTAAGAAAATGGATTGTTACAGCTCAATCTCACACTTTTCTGATGTTTACCTGCATTTTTTCAGTATATCTGTATCCTGCTGGTATTTTCCATGGAATTCTCACTCCCGAAATAAGCAAAGACAACTCATGAAAGGCCTCCGTAAAAAATCCTATATCTGCAAGTACTTTAATCTATGAAAAAATAACATAGCCTTTGATCTGAATGTTATTCATTATTCTTTTTGTGCAAAATAAAACGTATTTAAAGGTCACTTTCAAATAGATTTGGCTACCAGAATAATACATTGGTAGAGAATGATATTCAATGGAAATAAACTTTCACATATTATTGTGAATATTTTCAAGAATGGGTCTCTCTCTTTAAAAAACAAATTCTTTTGAAACTTGCTCCTGACAAAAGAACTTGCTTCATCTGGTAAGAGTTTTGACTGCCCGTCCAAGATCAGCCCCTTATCAAACTCTATTTCATATATTTTACTCATCTTAGTCTTGTAATACTCAGCTATTCTATCTAACCTATATCAACATTTCCTGAAAAGATCTAAAACTAATATCACGTTGACTCTTATTACTTGTAGTAACTCTTGATAGTTAGATGCCTTTAAAAAACCCCAAAACTCTCAAATTATTTAAATGCCAATAAAAGGTGAACATTAGTGAAAAGACAAAAATCTGTTCCTTGATTTCATGGAACCATGTTCTACCACGACAGTAGGAAAAAATCCAGAAGTGAACATTTAGGGGAAAAATAGTCATTCATATTTTGCACTTAAGAAAACATTTAAAAGAAAAGTGGGACAAGACAAAAAATACCAAGTAAGAAGTCTGGACCAAAGAAACAAAAGCTCTTCTTCATTAAACAGAGAGTAGAAAGAATTTATGGAAGCACTCAACAGCGTATGTAGGAAATTAACAGTAAAACTTTTTAAATAGTTCTGCATCCTACTAAAATTGAGAATATTAAAAATAATTGCATTTAGACAGTACCCCTACCATCTGCTGTACTAAGAAACTCTAAGCAACAGCTGAACTTCAAAGCATTACTTTTCAAAGTAGAAATATATGAATATTAAATTGACTACATTAAAAAAAGAATTGAAAAGCTTAACTGAAATACAATGTGTTTTGAGAAAAAAAGTTTATTTGATTACCTTGAGGATTCTTCCTTCAATACATTTAGCTGGGTCCTTACAAATCTCAGATACAATATATTGGTATAATGTGAAAAGAGGTAAAATCTGTAGCAAAATAGTAGGTCATGCAGCTATAAACATCATACAGGGTACAATTATGGAAATACACATTGCAATTGCATTTTAGAAGTATACAGATAATATAAGATTACTGCTTTGACTGTCACACACCATCACTACTTCTGCTTTCTTAAAGGTTAATGTGTTAAAATTTTCTTCAGCTCACTAAAGCTAACCCCTGATACTACCTTATATGTAGGTAGTGTAGGATGTGAAGTTTGTCCAAATTATTCTGTGTTCAAGGTGGGGTATTTTTGCCACATCGTTACTGAAATAGGTGGATACAAGGGATTTCTAAAACTGTCTGCATTTTGATGCCATATTTTTCTCAATACAACTAACAGAAGAATAGAATTCTGTAAGCTTTTTTAAATAAACACAATAAAGTCCTGCAACTAAGTGAAATTATACCACTTGTAAAATAAAGTGGATGGTGATAAGACTTCTTGACAAATTTATTTACATTCATTTTAAATTTAATTTTTTCTTGTAGAGACAAATAACAAAAAAAATTTTGAAACTGAGCTCAGTTAAAGTATAGAGACACTGTATATCCTTTCAGGATCTGAAGGGGGTCTCTGGGGAAGCTGGTGAAGGACACTTCATCAGGAACTGTAGTGATAGGACAAGGAGTAATGGGTACAAAGTGAATGAGGGGAAATTTAGATTAGATAATAGGAGGAAGTTCTTTACTGTGAGGGTGGTGAGACACTGGAGCAGGTTCCCTGTGAACTTGTGGATGCTCAACCACGCAAGTGTTTCAAGGCCAGGCTGGATGAGGTGTTGAGCAACCTGGTCTAGTGGGAGGCATCCCTGCCCTTAGCAGGGATGATCTTTAAATGTCCCTTCCAAACCTAAACATTCTATGGTTCTATGATCTATTGTTATGTAATATTTCAGGAAAAGCAGATTCTTTCCTAAAAGACTTATGTGTTTATTGAAAATGAAAGAACTTCCAAAATTTAATTACTGTTCCACTCTTACATTTTTCTTCACTTTAAAATGTCCCCAAGCTTAGAAAATTCTAACAGCATTGTTAGATTTTTGTCAAATTCACTTAAAATTTTCATAATGTAGCTTAATACTTCTGGATTTGGATTACAAATGCTTGAGGCAAATGTTTTAATTGTACCCATACAGTTTCCTACTGATATTTGAAGTAGTACAACAAAATTAGTCTTGGAAGTTTTATTTTTAATAAAACTTGAATATTAATGTATTTTGATTTCAGTGTCAAATCAACTTAGCACCCACCATCCAAAACTTTTGCACACAATAAGCATCCAGGGAAATGAAGCTCTCATTCAGCTAAAACTGCAATTGCTTTGACAATGATCCATGAACTAGATCTATATTCTGCTGGCAAAAGTGCAGAAAGAAAAAAGATGTGCATGGCCATATGAAGCAAGTAGTCAAATGAAGTGCCTCTGTCTCCAGGTAATTGTCTCCTCCTGGATTTTACTGGATCTCCCATAGCGAGGACAGTCACACAAAGCTAAGTAACAAAGTGAACTCCAGCAATGCAGAGTGGGAAAAAGCAATAACAGGAGTAAGCCTGAAGTTCTAAAAAAAAATCAATCCAACAAATGGCTTGCTGACAAAAAAGGTGTAATATCTTTCTGCCTACTCCTGTCTAACTCCTCTTCCATCCCTACCTCCTAATCTTTCTTACTCCTTGCTGCCAGCCCTGCAATCTCTTCCCTTCCCTGGCACTGGCTCTGCCACTTGCAGGACCTTGTCATAAGTGGATTCAACTCATCAAAATGGGAAAAATCTATCTTCTTTTTCAGATGGAGAGTTTTCTGTCATGCTTGATTTACAGAGGTATAAAATAATCAGGAATCTGACAGGAAATTCTCTTGGTGTGTACAAGACCAAATTAGAAAAGAGAGAGTATTGCGCCTTTTTCAGTACCAGTAATCAATTCAATCTATTTATTTTAATGTACAGCAGTGCATTTTTGAAGGAAGCTGGATTAAAGTGGAAATGGTCAGACATTGAATGGAGGAAATAGGAATATAACCAGGATAGGAGGGAAGTTATATAAACACTTCATACAGAGGAATAAGAGAAAATGAACAGGAGAAAGGTAGAAGGGACTTTTATCTACTGGAAGCTTGAGTATTGAAAGCATTCTGGACATACTACATTTAAAATATTTTTCTGTAGAGTGTATTTTAAGTAGCATGTAATAGAAAATTTCCTCTAAAATGCCTAAGCTAAATGAACCATGTGTTGTCATCTTCCAGAATAAAAAATTTTCCTGTGTTTTCTAAAACTTGTATGCAGCTTGTTTTAACTGCCACAGATCCTAGCCATAGGCGTATTTGCTAGAAGTTCTGAGGTATCTCAGAAGTACACCCACACAAGAAAGTAAGACCAAGTGCCTTAAAAATCATTTCTAGATCATAAAAATAATACTTACTATTAAATTTTGTTTTGCACAATGTAGTTCAAGCATAATGAAATTCAGACTTGCAACTACAGTAGAGATATCAGCTCTGTAGCGATCAGAGAACAGGTCAATACCAGGAATAAGAATATTTGTTTCATATTGTACAAAGTCATAGTCAGATGTTGGATGCGGAAGAGAAGCTCTAAACAGGGTCTGAAAGTAATAACAATGAATTATTTGTGAAGAGGTATACAGGTATTACTGAGACACCATAAACTCCAACTCAATAAATGACTTCATAAACACAACCCCATCAATGCCTTAATTATTCCGCTTTTTCCAGCCACAATATTGAATACATTTTTAGAGAAAATGTTTTATGTGTGAAGCTGATGAAGAAATAAACAAGCTGTAAATAGTCTAAGGACAGTATGTCTCCCATTGTTTCTGGGAGAGTTGCTGAGGCCATTTAAAAGCTAGTTCCATCTTTAACTAGATCAGATACTGCAGCTTATCAGCTAGTACAGCTTACATCATTTAACTTAAAGCTAAAATGAAATTTAATAATTTCTCAGAGATTTGCTGACTTTAAAGCCAGTTCAAAGCTTATTTCACTCTAGCTTCACCTTTAACTAGGTCAGCTAGCACAGCCTAAATCACATAACTAAAAACTAATATGAAATTCAAGGAAATAATTTAAATGTTCTCTCTTAAAAGGGTAAGAATGCTAACATTGTATCTGATGCTGAATATTCCTTCCCAATAGTGTTTATCTTGGTATAATTAGCAATGATATGCTAGAAAAATTTGCATTTACACTCAGATCTGAGATATTAACAAGCCTAAAGCCTACACCAGAGGTGGAATTTAAACAACGTTATAAAAGCTTTCCAATTCAAGGAAGAAATTATGGCTTGAACTTCTTGCAGTACAGTGACAGTAATTTATTATATTTTTCAAGACAATCACCTTGCAAGCTGCTTCTATCCCAATTAATATCAGACCCACTTCAGTCAAGTCACAATTATTTCTACTATTATACAATGCTTGGAACCAATGCTTCCTACCATTTCTGTGGACAAGAGGAATCACCATTTCTCAGCAATTACAGTGCTAGAAGGAAGTAAAAATTCTCCTTTATTTTTGTTTCTTCAACTTTGTTCTCCCTTTGGTGAACTTAAGGAGTTTTCCAATGGGGCCTAGGACAGGTCTCACAGTCACAGTCATGACACAAGATACCAGTGTCATTGCTTGGTTTTGGAAGAAGCCAGATAATTTCCTGAAGCTGCACTGGGACAAGTAATCATTGATCCCACCAGAGTATAACTGACAGGACAGTTGCAGTTCTTTCTCCTGTACTACTTTTGATACTGGCATCTTTAACTTCTGTTTAAAAGTAAACTGAAATGTTGGGGTTTTTCTCTATAGGACTTTTTTCTGATAGTCTGCAAACCAAATTTTAATGATCTTATTTTCTTTGTAAGTGAAACGGGATCATTTTTAATATTCTCTGGTTTTAGAGCAAATTTATAGAGTTCAGATTTTAGTATTAGAAACTTTTTCAGTGCTAAAACATATTCAAAAATTTTTTCTAAAGAGTCTGTGTTCTTGGTTGAAAATTGAAGACTCTACAGATCTAAAAGAAAGCACTCTGCTGTTGTTGATGCCATCCAGTATTCCTGAGTAGAATAATTCAAGAAAAGTTTGACTATCAAATTTGACTATCAAATGCTTTAGTCATCTTCTTTTTTCAGTATTTTTTCTCTGAGACACTCTAGCCTCCTATTGAAGTGATGATTTTTAGGCTATAATACAGAAATAATGTTAAAAAACAAAGAATAAAAACATTGTATCTAATATGCATAAATTGTAACTACCTCTGATCTCCATTTTTCCTTTACAACCAAAACAAAAGGAGAATTACTTTAACAGAGGGTCATTTTAGAAGCAATTTCTTAACTTCATGAATATGAACTGAAACTGCATTCTTACCTTAAAAAGTATCGCAGAAAAATAGCAGTATTTTGTTCTTAATCTCATCTTTGATGTTGTTATATACCTAAAGCACAACAAATAATAAGAAATACAAATGTATGCATCAACATAAATTATTGAATCCTTGGGTTTTTAAATCTAATGTGATAATAATATTAACACAATCTGGATGTTTTTCCTACTGGAAAACAACTGCCTGTTTTTAAATATGTGCTCAGCCACCCCATGCAAAGAAGCTTTTGACCGAAGACATACCTAGACAAAGGGAGTTTGGATTATCTTCAAATTTACAGAAGAAACGTAGGCAATCTAAGTGAAAACAGCATCTCATGCAAAACTAAATAGATAAAGCAGATTAAGCAACTCACACTTTAAAGTGTATTTCTTTCCATACAGGAAGCCTAAGATAACACATGGAGTTTAACATGGCAGGTGTCTAGCTAAATGCAATGATTCCCACATAGTACCTCACCAGAGTATAAAACCATCCTGGTAGCAGGGTAGTCCTATGATTAACAATCCTAGAAATATTTACTTCAATATTAGAATCCTTTAATCTGCATTTTACAGCCTATGACTAAGGTGCTGTAAAAAGAGCAAATCAAGCGAAAGATGTTTAACAGTTCAAGTCAGGTCTAAACACAAAAGAACCACCTGAGGGAGAAGCCAGGACAGCTCCCTCCAAATCCTGACAGGATTTGGAATGGATGAATTAGCAGCAAAGGGATAGTATCCAGTGCAGCAAATAGGAGCCACAAACACCTGTAAAAGCAGCTAGGGACTTGGTCTCGCCTAACTGGACCTGAGACTGAACCACAGCTCAGAATTAGAAGTTAAAGTTAAATCAAGTAATCAAGTAAAACTCACTCCTTTTCCTTTTGGGTGCTAATTCTAAGATTGTCAATGCCAGTTCATCCTGAAATACCCATGCTAGTACTTGCAAAGCTACCTTGGCTTACAGATAGATATTTTACAGTGCTATTAATACAACCTGCTTCACAGGTAAGGCAGTTTACTCAAGGATGAAACTCTGCCCTTTCACAGTTATAGTGTTTCTAAAGTCATTTAATTCCTCTTGGGTACTTCCAGATTTATATTTTGTACAATACATCGAGGAACAGCTCAGAATTACATTCACAGTGTTTTACCAACAGTCAAGAAGTAGTGGATGGAAATATTCATTGATAGTAGATTTTTATACAGTAGTTCAAATTTCTTTTAGTTCTAATTCACCAGGAAACTAATACTTTAAGCAGTAAATCTGACCTCAACATACATTAATATTTGATATGTGCAGTAACTTGGGAAATGTGATATTTTGATTGAAAATCAATATGACTGTACAATCCTTGCACTTATAAGTTTTTAATCATTTTTAATGATCTCTCCATATAACATACAGCTGCATTTATGATCAAAGATGAGCACTCTAGAAAAGGGAAAAAACAATATTCTCCAAAGAGAAAGAAGCTAATTTTTCCCCAAAAGGAAAAATTTTGATGAGTCCTTTTTATAACAACTCATTATTGTTTTTTAATTAATTTGAAGTTGCCTCATATCTTTGATTGGCAATTTGTTTACGATAGAAATACAAAAATGGGTAAGATACTTACTGAGCTATCTTAGCCACTAGGACTGCTGCATGTAAACATCCCCAAGCTCCAGCCTGAGAAAGAAATTTCTGACTCATTTCAGTTGATATTCCAACTGCAAAGCAGTCTCTAGCATCTTTTGGAAAACTTAATTCTTGCCAGGTGTTAAGAGCATCAGCAATGTCGAGTGTTTCATCAAGGGATTGACACCAGTATTTAAAAGCAGCTCTGTAACATAAAAAATACCATCATATTGCTGACATTTTCCAAAGTGGAAGATAAGACTTGCTTCATTTTTCCTTTATTGCCTGAGATTTAACTAATTCTGATTGGGTCAAAAACTGAAATACAGTTTCTACAACACAAAAAAAGATATACTATTCCTGGTCAAGAGACTTATTTGGACTCAAATCATCAAGCCATAGGCATTACTTCTGAAATACACAAAAATGTATCATAAATTTGCTTAATGGCAATTAAGTAGAGCTAAGAAAAATAAACAATGTATAGGAAAAAGCCTGCTCAAAATATAGCTAATAGTAAGTTAGATGAAGGAATTTATATGAACTAGTAGACAGTACAAGAATTACAATATGGTTGAGAGGTATAGGACTGACAGTTAAAAAAATGAAATTGTGCTCTTTTTTAATCCAGTAACTATGTACCTTTTATTTCCAGCATAAAAGTGAAGATTTCCAAGTTCATGTAGAGCCTGTACCTTGAGGTCTCTCTGGTTATTCATTTCAAGGATTCCTGTAATTTATTTTTAATCAATTAAAAAAAAAACACATCATATCATTACAACAGTTATTGAGCCTTGAACACATTTGGCATGAGTAGACATGAATTCACATGTATTTCAATGCACAAATATTTTTTTTAAATTTATTGGTCTTGGAGATTTCACCTTCAAATGTACCATTTCTTATTTCAACTAACTTTGAAAGCAAAAATAATTACATAATTATTTTCAATGTTTACATGTTTACATAATCTTTTGTATTTTTGTGTTTTCAGACCTCTCAAATTTCTTCCTGTTCAGAAGATAAACTGGAAAGCAGATCATTGGCCCTGCTAAGCAACTCTGCCTGAATACAGCACAGTAGTATTCTCACAGACTCATTTTTGGAACCCGTGCTGCAAGTAAAACCACTTAGAGCATTTGTTGACCTACTACACTTGGCCTGTTTAGCCATACAGCAAAAACAGGTAGTAGTGAGGAGCTGTGACTGTGTGAGTAAAGCCATACCAGAATGTAAGATGGAAGCCAAGTAGCTAGATCACATATCCAAAGGCACAGAATCTAAAATCTGTTTGCTAGGAAAAAGAACTGTCATGGAATTAAAATCAATCTGCTAAACATTATATCAAATTCTGAATTGGAGATTAATCAGCATAACACTATTGAAACAATGTTTTTTCATAAAATGAGATAACCATAGCAATTATGAACCAACTAGTGGCTTGTTTATGATCCAATGCAGATTATCTCAAGAGGAAGAAGGTTGTACATTCCTGGAAACCAGCCTTCAGACAGCTACAGCTGTCTGACAGAAGAAAAATAACAATGGAACAAACATACATAAACACAGATAGGCAGAATGTTGTTACTTTTTATCATCTGTAAGCAGAAATCTATGAAAAAAATTACCTATTGTTTGTTCATATGAAGAGACAATTACTGAAAGCTTTGACTTTGGTATTGGTCTACTCTCAACCATACTGGAGAAATAATATTTTTCTTGAGAAAGGTCACATGGTGTCGGTAGAAATATCACTTCATCTACCACACTAAATTTCAGCTTTCTCCTTGAAGATATATGACTGCTGACTGCTCGTCCAGTGTTTTCTAGATTAGAAAAGTGATTTACATGATCAGTTTGGAAAGGTATTATACTATTTCTAGGACCCCAAATATTTCAAAACCATGTTAATCAAACAAATATACAATTGCTATGTACCCAATTTCCATTTGGTTTCCTATGTTCTAATTCTGTGTGTCTCCTAATCAAACTCATTGAACATAATTCATTGGTCAGTATAACCAATAGGTATATGCTCTGTTACTGAAAACAAACTTGGGAAGATCTACCAGTCAATCCTATGGCAGAGGTATGGCTGCAGACAGACAGGTGACACAGCTACATAAAAAAAAAAAATATCATCCAACTATTAGACAAATCATGGGAAACAAGGCTTAGAGCTTGTGCTTACAGAACTTCAAATTTATCTTCATATTCTGTATTTTTTCTAATTGTCAGTAACTAAAACTTGAATTTAGAAAAATCTCTTCCTTTCACTCTTAGCTATTTTAACTGCATATAAATTTCATTAAGGGCAAAACACTTTCAATGAATCACTCACCCTGTGTATGTGCAAGAAACAATGAAAGTAGTTTCCTGCTGTGTCTCAGTGCTCTGCTTTGATATTTAGATTTTTCTAGAGTTTCTGTAAAACATTTCAGTGTATCATTCACATCAAGAGGCACACAAACTAGGGCTTTTGCTTGATTGTGATCTAAAAGAAATTAATAATTATGGAGAAAAAATTTGTAATTTATAAATAAAAATTTTTAATATATCACCTTGTAAAACATATTTGAACATTTATCAGAACTTTAAAACAAAAGTCTATTAAAATATTCCCCTTTTTTACTGTTGCATTATGAATCAAAGTAAATTATTAACTATCAGAAACATTAATTCTGTCAATAACAGTGCTGATTCACACTAACTTATGGGCATATTGCTGGATACCCAAAAATAACAAAAGAAAGTTAGACCAAGACCACCACACTGCCTCACAGGCAATAGGTTACCTGGCACCTGCTTTTCTCTGCTTTCAGACATAGCCTGAATATATTTTGAAAGCATTACAATCCATCCAAAATATCAAGAACAAGAATTTGAAGACAAAACACTGTTTATAATAAAAGACAAATTGTAGGAGAAGTGGAAGGCTATGATAAGGAAAGGAAACAGAATTTAAAAAAAAAAATCAGCATGAAACAAAGACAAGACTCTGGGAGAAAAGAGAACACACAACACTGAATTGTGCTCTGACCTGTAGAATCATTATTTGTTGGAGGATTGAAAAAGCATCCTGGAAAAACTCCTTCACTGACAGAATGAGCAATAGGCAGCTGTAATTTGTACCCTATGTAGTTTCTGCATCTCATCTAAAAAGCAGGATTTTTTCCATGAGAAATGAGTAATATTAAGAAAAATCAACATTTGGTTCCTACAGTTAAATATCTATATACTCAGTTATGAGACAAAATAAAAAGAGGAATAATTAAGAAAAACACCAGTGGCCCATAACTAGTACTCCTGTCACCAATAGGCGAAACATTCACACCTTAAGATTGGATATAAGTGTTTCGAAGTTACTGCACTAAACTTGTCTCTTATTTGATATTTGCCATAATTATTAGCAACTCCTTGATGGTCTGCAAATATTCCATCTTTTTTTTCTCCAGATGAATGTATGCTTGCTTGCATAGAGCCTGTCCCCTAAGCATGCCTAAAGGACGCGTTGCCTGGGAAACACAATTGAATGCTCCATAGGGAGATAGAAAATAGCTCTAAGCAAGTAACAACAGCAGCCCAACTCTGGCAGAGAAGTAAACTTCCAGACTTCTATAAAGGACTAATCCACAACAGATTTTTTATTTTGCTAATGTAGTTACACCACTTCAGAAGCAGAAGGATCAACAGAACTAGTTCTAGACTCTCTGAATGACACTGATTTATGAAATGTAACCATAACCTCCAAATCTCTTACCTGAAATCCTTATTACTATTAGTTAGCACTAGTCTTTAATACATAAGCAGTCTTTCAAAACCACGATTACTTTTCCATAGCTCAGTTATCGGCACTATGAAGGGGTTTGCTATGGTGCCCTTTTATTGACAAAGGACCATGTTAGAATGGCTGGGCCAGAGACAGCAGTAAACAGAGAACACAGAGCTCCTCAGCTGCCCTTGTGAGCCACGGGTGCCTTCGGAATCCCTGCACGCCCTGGGCACCACTGTGCTGTCTCTAGGCAAGGCAATGGCTCCTGAACCCCATGTTCACGTTCAGAACAAACCTCTTTGGTACTCCAAATCCCACTTCCCTCTCCTCTCCTTCAAGTCCTCTCTCTACATTAGTGATAGAAACATCCTAAAAATATCCACAGTGAGACTGACTTCAGTAAAACTTCTTAGAAATAAACTTTACATTAAAAAAAAATTTGAAAATTCTAATTTCTAATAGCTAATTCAATGAAAAGTTTCCAAGTGGCACTGTTAAGTAAATATATAGTGCCATGGTTTTTAATGAGAGGAACTTGCTGAGCTGCTATGGGGCTTTTTGGTGGTAATCAAGTTTTTTAAAATTTTTTAATTGGCATTGTCTGTGTTCAGTTTAACTCAATTTTATTAAATTTGGAACAGTGTTCCAATGCAAAAACAAAACAATATCCAGATAAATATTTTAAGGTTAAAAAAGGGGCATCAAGAAACAACATTAAATTAGATTTAGGCTTATAATATGGAATGGGTATGTTGTGCCTGGAAGAAATGTCCCCCGGGTCACCTGCTGCTCACCTCATGCCATACAAGCCTTTTCATACAACTTCAATCAATTAGGCTCATTAATTTGTTATAATTGATGTTTGGGAACACATAAGAAAGCATATTAAGCTAATCAGTGAAAGTGCTTCTCCACATTTAACTCACATTAAGAGTCAGCACCCCAAAAAGAAATCTGCATTTCACCTTTTGTGCATCATCAGACAGATATTTTGTGAAATGAGATTCATGGCTGTTTGAGCCACAGAACTGCTGTATCCTCTCCAGCAGCTGCCTCTGAGCGTACACCAGCAGTGGACTCACTTGTTCTGTGAACCTCTCACTGGAAAAAAAACCAAAGCACAGTAATTAAGAAATATAATGGTATATTAAACTGTATAATATTAACTTTTTTAGTTTTAATTATAGCTGGTATAACTTACTGTGTAAGTATGTTAAATTGTACAGCTATGTGCACCAGTGCTTCCCACTTCTTCATTTGATATAACAATTCTATTGTTTTGAGAATCAGATTGCATATCCATCTCAGGTCAACCACGTTCACATCATCCAGGGGAGGCTGGGGATAAAGATTAGAACCACCATTCTCATCCACAATACCTCCTAAACAGCTGGGAATGCAAAAGTCGCCTTCGTGATCCACAATCTACAGTGAAGAAACATTATTATACCTGTTATTTTCAAATGTGTTTTTAGGACAAATCAATTACAGAGATAGAAAGTACTGTAATTATCTAAAAAACTTTTTACAGAGAATAACTTGAAGATACCAAAATATAATGCAAGAAAGAGAAAACACACTATAGTGAAAATGTGGTAATCAAGAGTTGTCTTAATAAAAATAATTTTTACCTTAAGAGAACTACTTGCTTGCAGGTCAATTATCATATCAATGATCATGTCTGATGCAAAATAAAATGGCAACCAGATGGTGTTGCAAAGAAAATCCCAGGTGATGGGCAATGCATCCATATGGGAATGTGACTGGTTAGCAATCAATTGAAATTCTTGAGTATAGTTCCAAAGCTCTCGACAAGCATTTTGAAGCAATGTCCAGTGGCCACCACGGTGAGCAAGTACCTGTGTTAACCAGTCAAAGCATAATTATACCTTGAAAAGGCAGAAATTAAAAGCGTCATTCTTTTACTGCAAAACTTAGGCATAAGTAATCTTTCAGAATTACAGTCTAGGCATTACAGAACCTTAATGTTTATCTTTTTATAAAAGGACTAATTTATAATTGAATTTAATTCTAGGTCTTGGTGTGAGAATAAGAAATAAAAATTAATTCACACCACCTATATGTATTTCTGCTTGGGTTTAGAAGGTTTTATGGGAAGAGTAGTTAGTCTGCATTTCCCTTCAGCCACAGGTTCTCCTCTTTCTAGTGTGAGATTCACTAAGACCTGTAAAGAGAAAGTTAAATCTGAAAGTATTTTCAGAAAGAATTAACAAACGTGAGAAGGAGTTACAAAGGTGGAATGAGAAATAGAACAATTATATAAATTATTTTATATTTGATAGAAATATATATTATGATAGGTGATATGTCTGACATTTCATACATGTACTTGGATATTTTTCAGAAGATGAGAAAACATTACTTTTAAGCAGTGATTTTTTTTTAATTTTCTGAGGTCTTTTCTTTTAAAAAGTACTAAGTATTGCAAGACAGGTTTAATGCATTAATTACTAATGCTTGGTAATACATAGTTTAATAAGAAACCAACCACATCTTACCACTGCTCTTTTCAAATGCAAGAAGATGCTTGTAAAATGCTTCAGTAAAATGGTATTTGATGGAAACTCATCCTGTTCTTCAGGGGTCATTGCTGTTTGACTTTGTGTAGTTCGACTCTGTTTATTTCTGGTTTTAGGAGATTTACCTGTAACTGAAAACAAAAAGTTCACTCATTAAAATTGAGTTGAAGTTCTCAAAAAAATAAAAAAAAATTAAAAAAAAACAGTCAGCTAGGATTTTCCTGTGGCAGCTAAATACTTAAATGTTAGGAAATGCCAATGTTAAGGTTATCATGTTTGTAAGGTTATGATATTTAAAGTACAACATGATTTTACTTCGGAACTGGGAGAAGCAGGGATGAAAATAAGTTTGAGCAAAATAATAATGGGTACCAAACAGCTTTCAGCCTCAAAGTCAAACACAATCCTATTTTAAGTTCTAGGAAGAAATCACCATGACAAGCTATTTCTTGGCAAGTTTGCAAGAACCTTTTTTAAACACAAACCTCTTAAAGGAAATGTTAGGAAGAAAGAAGGATTTCTGACCAATTCTGTGGTACGTGTAGAATTCCTTCGTTATTTTATTCACTACCAAATATCCTCCAAGGGGAAAGGCAAAGGTTCATGGTAGTGGAATCTGGTAATATCTGAACTGTAGGCTTCAGGCAGAGGCTAATTCCAAGCTATATAGTATTTGAACTCTATGGCGAACTGCACATTTTATGTAATTCTTTTAATCATAACTGTTGCAAATGCTAGGAGATAGTAAAGACAACTTTTATCAGGTTTCAGCCAGTTTCAGTGGGTCTCAGTGACTGGTAAGCATCAAGGCAAAGGTGTTTATGTAAAAGTAGGCTGTGCAAAGAGAACCAGTGAATTCAAGTGCTAGTTTTTGCCACACCTCCTTGGAGAAGGCAAAGAGGACAGCTGATTTTACCTAAGGAAGTCCTACATGGAAAGACAGGAGAATTTTGATCTTTATTACTGTGGCAAGAATGTGCCCCTGAAGAACTATTGAAAAGACCTGGCCTGTGATTACTTGTTGAACTTCTGGTGCTTATGCAGCCTTTGTGCTGACTTGTACACTACCACTGGCATCTGAGGAAAGCAAAGACCTGCATTTCACAACTACCCACAGATAGGAGCCTTTTGGCTCCTGCTGAAACCTCATAGACTAAAAATAAATGTAAAATGTGAAAGACAGAGAAATTAAATAAAAGTGGTAGAAAATAAATTGTTCCTGAGGTAGCTTCTGACACAGGGAAACACTGGGGAGAAATCAGTAGAGAAGGAAAATTAAATTCTAATTAAAATTTGAAAGATAATAATAAACTTCAGTCTTTAACATTAAAAACTACTTACGGAATGACCCAGGAAAATTTTGACCTGCTAGGAAATGTAAAGGAAACTACCAACCAATTACAAACCCTCAAAAGCTAAAAGAAATTGTAAATGCATTCAGAAAAATTAATTATCAATTTAATATGTGTGGGTAGTGTGGTATCTGCAAATCTAAAGCTAGTATCATTATTTTTTTTTAACTTATGAACTTATTAATAAATTATAGGATAAAATGTAACATATTTATTAATAGATTGCTCTGAATTATTAGCTATGCCACATCACTTACTATGACTTCTATTACACTAGGTATGCCAAAAAATTAGAGGACAACTGAAATCTAGAAAGGTCTTCTATTAACTTGGCATGATTTACTGTTTTTCCAAAGGTGATGTGGACTACTAATAATGGAGGTCAAGACAGACAGAAATCAAGAGAAACAAAAAGTTATGTTGAAACTGATTTCAGTTGTGCACCAATAAAAATTCTTACAGGTTTGGGTTTCAGTCACTTCTGCCTTTTCAAGGAGAGAAGGAGTTGGTTTTCCTATGTTATCCTCTACAGCTTCTCTTGCCAGTACAGTGCCAGAATTGTTGAATGAGAATATCTCAGGATCCAAAATATTGTAACTGCAGAATGGGAGGAAGAGAAGAAAACACAAAAAAAGTCCACATACAGTATCAAAATGAATTTTGATATGCATACACAAAATTCAGTTTTCTCGGAAGTGATTCCTTTCCAGCAGCTTTAGGAATAAGAAATAATGAATGATAGCCAAATGTTATAAGGAAACAAAAAATAAATTAATATAGCATATTTCAAAGTCTTCATCTCACCAATGAAGTTAGCAACCAAAACTGTGCCTGATGTCCATAGGATGAAAAATAAAATTTTTTACATAGTAACAAGTAATTTGTATTTGAAAGCTGAACTATTCATATGAATATTGTAACTCAGATCTGGCTGCAGTAACAGCAATAACACAATCATCTCTATTAATTGCAATCACTGATAGTGCAGTAAGATGTACCTGTCCAGATGCTGTGAACCACTGATTCCAATATTGCATTGCTCTTCCAGGTTCTTTTTAAATAGGTGGTAGTGTGCACCCGCCAGATAGATATTCATCTGAGACCTCCAGGGCATCTCTTCAAGACACATTTGGCAAAACTGATTTCGGGTTACATACTTACTCAGCAGCATCACTAAGGTTTGATGAGCTAATTTCTTCAACTTATCCTTGCCTTTCCTAAACCAAAACATATGAAGTAGCAAAAAATGAAACTCTGTTTTCTTGAAGCTCTAGAAAAAAAAGTCGTGATAAAGATACACAGATATTCCATTGCATATACCCAGATTTATACATATAAGCACATAAGCATATGACATATTTATAAATAAAAGACTTTTGCTTTAATCAAGAAAAGCAATTGTACTTTCCCTCTTTAAGAGCACTTAACACACAATAAATCGTATTTTGTATTTTACCAGCTTCTATAAGATATTTGCCTTTGTACTTTAAAATGTTTAGATAATTTTGAAGTTATTTGTCACTGAATTGTACAGATTATTATTATAGCAAATACAATGTGCTTCAAAGTCAATAAAGTCAATTCAGGAGAGTCTTCTATTATACTATAAATCTGGTTTTGATTTTTGGGGGTTTTTTGGGGGTTTTTTATTGCTTTGCTTTGGTAGTTAAGCACCTCCAGTATGAACAGAACATAGTATTTCAAATCTAGATGCCTGACTTTAATTTCCAGCCAAAATTTTTTAAAGTTTCCCTGAGAGATGAAAAGATTCTGTACTACTTCACAAACATTCAATGCTATATTCAAACCAAGTATTTTTTTTTAATTAACTGTAAACTGATTCCTTTATTAATCTAAATTATTTTTCTGCTTGTTTTTCACCTTTAAAGTGTGGGCAGAATAGTATACCATATAAAATTTTGGTTATATTATACAGCAATACTATTATGCAAGGCACAAAAGAGTAGCTTACAAAAACCCAAGACATGTTTAACATCCCCTCCTCTGCTGAAAGCCAAGAAAATAATTTTAAGTAAGGGAGGGTTTTTTTCTTTCAAGGAGGAATAATAACATTTTTGGATGGTTTAGGTAAATATTTAGAAGATTATATAGAAACATTTTTTAGGTTATTTAAAACACTTCCAGAATTAGTTACATGATTGCTTATATGCAAATATTTATAGTTTCCTATTTGCTAATTACTGAAATAGTGAGACCAAAGGACCAAATTATGAATACTACACATTCTTTTAGGTCAGAAGGTAATGTTATTGGCAAGTTAACCAAATATAAACAAATATCTGCCAAAAGAAGAGGTGAATAATTTTTTTTTTTTTTAATCAAAAAACAGTTTTCTGGAAGCTACAGAACAGATAGTCCAAAAAGACTAGCACAAGGACCACAAAAATCATTCTGAAACCATTACTACTAGTATTATTAAATTATTTATTTTTATTAACTTTATCAAATTTTTATTAACTTTGTATCAGATAAACTCCCCAACACAGTTTGAAAAGCATTATTATACACATAATATCAGTGTTTTTCCACCTTGATAGATCAATATGCTTAAGCTAACACAACTGAAATACAATCTTTGATTATCAATACAAAGACTTGAAATCGTTAACAGCTATTAAATAGAAATGCAACAGATTTTGTTTCCTTGACTGGAAATTAATTTTATACTAAACTATATCAGAAAAATGAGAAGGCTGTGCAGAAATTAGTCTCTTTGATAGAATACAAAAATTAAAATACACACTTAATTGTAAACTAAATTTCAGTCAAAATTTTTTTCTGTATATGAGCCTGACAACTGTGTTCATTTACTTTTGTGTTTCTGGAGAATTCATTGCATCTGGATTTTTCATTAAATACTCTCTGAGAGGTCCTTTCTTAGTCACATCTTTTTTTGTTGGTTTCTTTAAAGGTGATGTCTTTGGTTTCTTTGAAGGTGAGGTATTCTTCCCCTTTAAAAAAAAGTCTTGCATCAAAATCTTAAATATACTTCAAAAATTATTTATACCTCCATTATCAATTACTTTAGTTATAGAGCAGTTTGGCTTACACAGGAACAGAGCATTAAAAAAAATCCTGGAAATGGTCGCCAAAATAAGACTGCAAAATAAATACTTAAGAATTCCAGAAAACTTCACCATTTTTCTGGAAAGTACACATCAAATGCCTGACACAAAGAAGCCAGCCAGGTCTCTAAACATTTTCTTTCATATACCAGTGTTTTCATCACAGAAATAATGATAGTTCTTCTCCTAATATTATAAACAGTAAAACTTTGCAATGCAAAAACTGAGATAGAAAAACCCTTTTCCTAATCTATCTCAGATGCTAGCAGTATTTCAACATTAGTAGAGGACTACGAGGGAGAAAACTCTACCTCCAAAATAATACAAATCCATTAATATTATTTGTATCTTCCAGTAACAATAAAAACTTACTTTAAATTAATTCTGAACAAAAAGCCTTTACTGTGCAATTAGAACATTGCACATGCATTAACCATGAACAACTACTCACAAAAAGCCTTAAATACGTATGGTACAAAAAGACCTGAGCCGATCTACTTTTCTGAATGTGATGGTACCCAAGACATTTCCCATTACCACCATGTTATTTTCAAGGGAGTAAGGAAAGGCAAGTTTCTTCTGATTTTGGAATGCCTTATTCTGACTCATCTCAAATTCTCATAATGGGTCTTTCAGATGAATCCCACACCAGCTTTTCTTCCTGGTTTTAGGAGTGAACAGGTCAGCTGAGGACTAGAGCTTGTATTCCAAATTTTAGGAACTGTGGACATCTCTAGATGAGATTTTTATGAGACAATTTTTGAAAATTAATTTTGCTCTTATGGTATTGCTACCCAGTAAAAACACACAACTCCTTAAAAATAAAACTCACTTTCTGAACTCCTGCAGCACGTGTGCTTTCTCGCAGAGTGAGAGATCTTGCTTGTGTTGAAATTCCCTCAGCACCAAGGACGTTCTTGTTCCTCCTAATAAAAAATATTTTTAAAATCATCATCATCATAATCATCATGTTAAACTTCTTTCATAGTAAAAGGATATCTTTGGGAAGATATAGAGAACATCACACAATTCCTATTTCATTTGCAGTTTTAAATTCAAAAGACTTTGTTTTCCTCATCCTCTTCAGAAAACAGGAAGTGTTAATTTTCAAGGTTTATTATAGAAATCTGAATTTGTGAGTAACAACTACATCACCTTCCTAATGCCTAGGAAAATAAAATAGTTTTCTTCATTACCCAAATTATACTACAGAATTTTGCAAAAAATTTCTTCACATCCTATTGTTTTGGTCTCTTGTAACCACAATTTCTGTTCCCTAAAATATACATCTCATTTTCACTGATTATTTGCCTGTCATATTTTAGAAATACTGATGTGCTTTTTTAAAAATGGAATTCTCTCAGGTAAGTGTCTACGATTTGGCTCCATTTATCTTTTTCCCATAGAATTTTTTTACACTATAGTAGGCCCTGATCAGTTTGCTTTTGGTTTAACCCATCATACACTCCCAAGTTATGCTATCACCCTGTAATAATAGCTGTGTAATCCCCTGTGTTCATGGAACTTTTGCAGACTAGGAGTCGTGGAATTTACTACTGATGGGTCTTCTGATGGGTAAAACTTAGTTTCTTTCGTAACTGTGACTCTCATGAGCATAAGTAGTAGTTTTTCACTACTACTGTAACAGAGATCTACCTTTTCAAGTCATCTTCAACACCCTCTGCCCACTCCAGAACACACTGAAACTTCTCTTCATTCAGGACTTTGTGCAAAAGTTGAACAAAGAACTCAAGGAAACGTTTTTGCCCTCTGAATTTAAGCACTGCAATAAAGTAACAAATAACACAGGTGTTTATGCTGTAACAGAATTCTGAATTCAGCTAGAATTACAGTTTTTTTATGCCTTAAAGCACTTATTTATGTCATAATGTATACTCGTAGTGACACTAAAATCAGAGATACACAATGGCAGTTGTTAAGTGCTTTTTTGTGATTGGGCATCCAAAATCACAAGCTCACTCTATTTAATACACTCCTAGAATTACAAACATTAGAGACAGATTTCTGTGAATTCCTCTTCGAGTGAAAAAATTTATGTGGAAATGGGGTATCGCAATTTTAAAAGAACACGCCACACAAAGAGAATATTTGGAAATGTGGCACATTTTTTTAATTTACTTGTTTCTAAGATTATTAGAAAACAAGCATTATTAAATTTAAAATATTTATATCTAGCATCAATACCCCAAATAATTGGTCGCATTCACTTTTCAATGTGTTTATACTGAGAACGTCTTATATGCTATGTTTCACTAGATTTTGTATATTTGAGAACCAAATGAAGGTAACATTCCCAAGAGCTTATTCCAAGCAAGAATGAGATTGCTTTAGTGGCAACTTTCTGAAGTAAAGGAGCCCTTACAATTAGTATAAGCACGCTCTGACGTCCAACATGAAATTACAGGGTAGAGGAACAAAGGCGATTCCTTTCCTGTAAGCTGCGTTCCAGGACCTGCATCAACAACCAAATGAAATCCATTATGAAAAGCAGTGAGAATATACAACAAAAACACCACCTATAACTGACAAAAAAATCCTTCTCTAGCACAGAGGTTGTTTTTAAATCTCTCACTGTCATCCAGAGAGAAATTCAAATGCTTGCTCTTTTCTTCTAATGTTAGTAGCTGTACAATTTAAGTAAGAGCTTACAGATGGGGACTGATGAACTTACAGCTACTAGACTAATACAGAGGATGTCTGGAGTTCATCAGAGTTCTAACAAAGAGCCATGAAAATCACATGTGGACAAGAATGTGCAGAAAGGACATGTCAAAAATTTATTTAAGTCTATACAGCAAGAACTCATCTCATGATACTGCTATTGACTAATACTTACATTCATAGTCTACATATGGATAATGTAAGTAAGTAGAGAAATTTTTTTTCTTAAGCTAAATATTTACAAAAATATATGTACAGAAATGCATTTATATTCTATAAATAATATACTTTATATAGAATACACAGATATGAATAGCATACAGAATATATAGGACAATAACTTGGATTCAAACTTCTGGTTAATGCTTCTGGTCAAACTTAATGCTGTTAAACACAACAGCATTACCAGCTGATGAGCACCAAAACAATATTACATATACTACTTGTTATTTTTCCTTAATACAGAAAAACAGCCTACAAATTTTTTGCTTTGACAACTCCTGTGGTTGAAAAACATCAATGCAGCAAATCCCTGAAAAAAATCAGGATTAAAAATGCACTCTGGAACCAGTTGTAATTGTGGCTCAATAGCTACAACCTCCAGTGAGAGCAGTCAGTTTAGGTCTGTTGAATGCAATTAATATCCAATTAAGTAGGACAGCCAGCAAGAAAAGCAGACTTTTTAAAATTTTCTTTTTAGGACACCCTTTTTTAGCACTCTCTTCAATTTGACAAGTTCAAAAATATATTGCTCCAAATAAGAACTTTCACAAAGAAAAATATGTCCCAAAATTAATGGGAAAAGATTTGAAATTTCACAACTTAAATTGTACTGTGTGTGAAATATTTTGTTTTTCTCTTCTTTTGAAATAAGCAGATTCAGCTCTTCTCCATTTTTCTTGTAGACTATCATCAATGGAATGCTAAGTGTTGATCCAATTATAAAGATTTCCTCTGACAAGGCTTTTTCCAAAACATTTTTAACAGCATGCCATACAGGTATGAACATTGCCCTAAACCATTAATACATATTCATGAGGACAGCTGTAAGCTTTGCATGGCCACACCAAAAGGCTTCTTCTCAATTTGTATCCTGAAACTATTGACAAATAGGCTTTTTCAACAACAGAGCAGACTTTAGTGATCAATTATTTGCCAGCTACTGAAAATGTGGGGTTTTTCTAACTGATCAATCCATTAATTTAACTTTCTATTAAGTAATGAACATGATTTTCAATTAACTTATAGAATTCTTTTCTTTTGTGACTTGCTCTGCAGGAATGTAGGCATCAATGTGAGCAAAAATCAAGGATTATTGCAGAGATTAATGGAATTTTTCCATCACCCTTATCCTATTTTCCACAAGAATGCTTTCTCTTCTGAACAAATGCATATACAGTGGTGATGGATGATAAGTAGAACAAGAGGGGTGTGGTCTTGCAGCAAAGGCCAGTTGCATCCTGGGCTATACTAGAGACAGCATGGCCAGCAGGTCAGGGGACACGACTATTGCCATCTATTCAGCACTTGTGAAACCACATCTGTTTTACTGTGACTGGGTTTGGGCACTGTCATTTCAAGACACCGACATAGCAGAGTAAGTCAAGAGAAGGACAGCCAAGATAAGGAGCTATAGTGCATGAAGAGGCTGAGGGAACTGGGTTTATTCAGTCATAGGAAAAGAAGGCTTAGAGGAATCAACACCTACTTAACAGGAGGAATACAGAATGTGGAGACAGACTGTCCTCACTGATAGCACAACAGGCAATTGAAACAAGCCAGAAATAAGAAAATACCAAACACATATAAAGAAAACCTCTCTAACCATAAGAGTGATTAGCTATCAGAACAGGTTGCCTATAAAGGTTATGAAATCTCTTTCTTCAGAAAGCTTCAAAACTTGGCTGGACAAGCCTCAGAGCAACCTGAGCTAATTGTACCCATTTTGAGAAGGGGGTTGGAATAAATACCTTCCAGAAATGCCTTCCAATCTATACTACTCTACAATTCTATCCAGGCTCCAAGGAGTACAAGATGCCATGTAAATATAATGGGAAAAAATAAGTGGCATCTCTGAGATTAAGTTCTAACTAAATTTTCTTTATAATTCTTACTTAATTCATCTAACTTTGGCAGGATTATTAGCCAGAAAATTCTTGTGCTTGATCCAGACTCCAAGATAATTTAAAATACGTTTATTCATTCCTGAGTTAAAATGTCATTAAATACTGATATGCACACAATTCCCTCACAAGAGAGAGTTTTCTCCACTAAAATTTCCTGCAGTGGTCATTACTACTAGCATTGGTGGGGTATTAAGACAAGCTATAAATGGACAGTCATAAATGGACAACTATAAATGGACAAATGGACAGCTATAAATGGTCTTTGCCACTGCATTTTCTGATTTAAGAAGATAAAGGAAACCTAAATAACATGGAATTCAATTTAAACAGATTGGGAGAACATAAATATTTGTAGAACTGTTCACAAAGGAATATTCCTTTGAAAGAAGAAATTAGTGTTCCAGTGGAAATTACAAAAATATGAATACACACATCTCTACCAGGTGATCATTACCAAGATCATTATTACTTTGGTTGAGTCATCATGGAAGATATAAGAAATAAATATAAATGTAGTTTTTTTACAAACAAATCATAGAAAACTCCATAGACAAAGATAAGACAATTTATTGTTTTGTTTCAACAATACACCCACCTGGTTCTGTCAGTTTGAGGAGACTTGATTCAAGAGTGTTTAGATTTTCTGCTGCTTTTGCCATTGCAGCTAAATGGGATGACCTTGAGGAACGTCTCTGAAATATTAAATACTTTGTTATGAAAGCTTAGCTTCAACTTAACTAAAACCAGCTTGTCAATAGTGGAATTTAGCTTAGATCACAAGTCTTCTAAATCTATATCTTATAATTTCATCAATATTGTATCATTTTTCTTTTCTGATGAAATTAAAGTTACGTTCATTAGTTTTTTAGCACAGCATATTTTGTCAAACATGGGGACTCCCTATCTCTGGAGATGTTCAAGACTGGGCTGAATGGGGCACTAAGAAACCCGGTCAAGTGGAAGGTGTCCCTGCCCTCCAAGGCTGGAGTTTGGAGATCGATTATCTTTAAGATCCTTTCCAACTCAAACCATTCTATGATTCTAGAACAAAAAAAATAATAAATCTTGTCTTCAAATAATAGAATACAGAATTTAGAGAAAAAGCAAAACCTAGAACAGCTACTTTTACCTTTTTGCCAGTGAGTGTTTCTTCAGTTTTCACACCTCCTGACTGGCCAGGTGAAACTCCTGGTGGGATCAACAATTTTTTCCCATAGTTAATGATAACTGCTGAAAGTTCATACTCTTTCCATGAATGTAGTACCTATAAAAGAATAATCTGTTATACAATTTTTGTTTACATATGTAATATTTCATTACTGTCTACTTATAATTGTCAAAATGTATGAATATTACAAATAGAAATTAATTACTCAATATGCAACTTTCTTTTAATAAAAAAAAAAACAGGACTATAGACATGTAAAATAATTGGAATTGTAGATATGTTATCTATGGGTTCTACTTCTACTTAGCCTATCCCTCAGAGAATAGAAAGATTTACCCAGAAGTATCTATTGCTGTGATTGATACTCCCTGTGCTCAGGCAGTACTGCTATCAAAGAACATAAAGGGTAACTAAATGATCCTCATTTGCTTCTCTGGTATCAAGCACACATTTTAAAATCCCAACTGTATTAGTGAAAGGACCGGTGAAATTTATTTTTAATTCACAAAATTTATACATTAACAGCATAATGAATGTTTTTCAATGGCTTTATGTTCCTTAGATAGACATCTAAAGGCCCAAGTGCTTCTAATATGTGCAAGCTAACTTCACATTAAGATTTTTGCCTTTGTGATCCCAAGTGCATAGATTACCTTAGGATAAACACAGTACATGACCTGACTGTAAGTCAAAAGAAAAACATATACCATGCTTTAATGAGGAGCATTTTCAATTCACTCATTCTCTTTGCTATTCTGCATGCTATGCTGTTGAAATGCTATCTCTAAGGAAAAAAACCCATCAATATAAGTGGTAGTCAATTAGCTGAGGAATCTAACAGCGAACACACACTTAATCAAGGTTTCAAGGCTTCTAATAGGCTTTATTGGCCCTGATAGCATTCACCTGGGGCCTATGCCTGTGGGGCAAGGAGCTCCCTCTCAGCTCAAGTCTAAGCCCACAGTTCCTGCTGGCTGCTATATGGCAGGAATGTTGGTCTCCAGATTGGTGCAAGTCATACCTGGATGTGGCAATGGATCCACCAGACTGCGTATCTGGCCCATAGACCAACTCCTGAGCTTGACCTCATACTGCTCCCATCGTCATGGACCAGCTTGCTGGGCTCTCTCTGACTCTAGCCACGTCACCAGGCCTTTTCCTGACCTGTAGGCTGACTTCTCAGCTTCAAATCTGACTTGCCTCATCACCACAGATTTGCCTGATCATCTGGATGCCTGGCTGAACCTCAATACCAGGTGCTGCTCTGCCAGCCATGGCATTGCCCTTGGCTCCTGGCCTCGCAGAGCATTTTTAGGGTTATTTGATACTGATCTGGTCTTGTGAGGTTAGCACGGAGATTCAGCTCCAACAAAGACCCAGCATGGGGGAATTCCTCAAATCCTTAGCCATAGCTCAGCTTCAGTATGAACTCTTAGTTGAGGTGCACCCAAAGCTAGAGGAAAGATGACTTTTTCAGTATCACACATTTACAAGTAACTAATTGCAGGATGTCCCTATACACGATGGAAAAAATCCAGTACTGTGCTTCTCCTTATCTCACTAAATAGATTGACTATCTGAATCATAAATGTCATCTACAGATATATATTATAGTTGAAAGTCAAGGTGTTTTTATTTTTGACAGCATGCAAGACTAAACAGTACAAAGTCTCTTGTATCTAATTAGCAACTAAAACAGATATGTTAATCTGATTAAAACTACAAATATGGATTATTTGCAATAAACTCTAACTTATTTATTACATGTATGTTTTATTGAAAACAGTACTACTTTAAATATAAAATTACACAAATCACATAAAATGTAGCTCTAATGACACAGACTAATAGACTATTTTTTGAATAAATATTAAAAAGTCATAATGTCATTTTTATTAAAAATGCACTGATTCAAAGATACTTATAAATATTTGTATGCCTTTATTATTTAAGACTGCTGGTTCTCTAAGATATCATTCTGGAGACCAACCTACTAAATCTCTCTTTTTTTCCTCAAAATTACAAGAACTATATCTCAAATTAAGCAGTAACCACAAAAATACACACCGTACCTTTGCTGTATGATATGAAGCACAAGCTATCATATGCTGAATACTCTCATAACATCCTTCCTGTCCCCTTTGCAAAGTAGCACTTGGAATTTCTTGGAGAACAGCCAAGCATTTAATGAGGATCTGTAAATACAAGGGTTAAAACAAAATTTGGAGTCTGGAGCATACTTATAAGCTTCTACCTCTATACAGCCCATTGTATTTAATGGTAAACTTTAAAAATACTTTGAAATCTCATTAATGGATAAAACATTAGCTGTATAAATGCTATTAATAAAATTTCAATTTAATCGAACTGTGTAAAGATTTCAACCACAGTCTTTTGGAATAAATGACATGTTCACATAAAATCCCAGATATTAACATACAGATACATGATAGATATTTTTACTGACTTAACTAACATGGAATTCAAGAGTATTTAATTCAGTGAGATAATCCTACTGGAGGACTGTTTAAATATATATTGAGATGGTAAGAATTTCAAATGAAAAAAAAATATTCCAGTATGCTGTAAAAACTAAAATACTTCTTTCCCCAATTTTGTCCACCAGAAATGAAAAGAACATGTGGCTAAATTATTTTTCATTTTAATTAAGAAATCTGAAAGAGGAGCCATTTCCAGTGGCTAGCTGTACCTTTAGCAGGACATCACAGCCAACAGCATCTTAAGCAAGAAGCTATCTCTGTATTTAAATAGATGATTTTTTTTTCCCCTAATTATTCCTGAAAACTTCTCAGGGCCCTAAGTGTCACAGCAGTCCTTCCCTGAGCATCCTCACTTGAGATCTCCCCTCATATCCTCTGCCCAGGAGCCCAAGAGTGGCAATCAAGCTCAGGCACAAGCCTTCAGTCCCTGCCTGAGCTGTGGTGCTGCTGCGCTGGTCTTCAGTTCTTTCTCCTGGATGGACATTGGACCAGTGCTGTAGCCTTGTCTCCAGCCTCTGGCTTCAGTTCCTGCACCTCCTGACTTTTTCTCCTAGATGGACCCTGGGCCAGCCCAATAACCTCACGTTCTCTGGACTGTCCTGGATCCTCTTACCAGCACACTGCTCTGTCTGCCATATTCAGATGCCGCTGGCCTGTGCCTCACCTACAGTGCAGTTACCTCATCTTTCTCACAGAGTGAATATACACTTATTGATGCTACCTAAAAAGGCTACCTAATTACAGGAAAAAGATTTGCATGTTTCTACCATATGCTTGCTGAATCTAAAAACCACATCTGCTGTTTCATAAAACATACTTCTGTTTTTGAAGAGAAGGTGCTTGCTTCTGGAAAGGAGCACATGCCTGAAAACTAGACTGCATTGTCAAAACACTGAATAGCTTTCTTTTCTTTAAGAAGAAAACAAACCTGAATATGAAGCAAACATTCTGAATTTAAAAACAAAATAAAAAGGAAAAAAAAAAACCACAGGCAAATGCTGCTTTTCTTTCTTCAAAATTGCCATCTGCAAATAACATTCAAGTAGAAATTACATTGTAGGATTAAACTGTAGATCTGCTGCAGTTTAAAATATCAACAATCACCCTAAAGAAACAATTGATACTCTACCATTACTTCACCGTATCTGAGAGCAGAATCTGTGCAGATTATACCAAATTTACATGCATTGGGGACACATAAATCTCTAAAAGGCTTTCCTTTCATCAGCTATTAAAAGTCAAAGCCTAGATATTTAGCTCTCCAACTGTACTGCCTATTATAAGTTTAATTTGAATCACTATAACTGCAGGGCCTGACAGCTGCTTTGTCTTATAATGCTCTCACCTGAACTACTGGCACTAAAATAATCTTGTGATAAATAAGTGGGGCAAGAAGACCATAACATTGCACAACAGACTGCAGGATGTAACTTGGATTGTTCAACCAGGTGCTAAGTTCCATTGCCACAGTCATTCTTTCACATTCTGCTAATCTAGCTACCTGTAAAAGAAAAACACATTTTGATTTAAATATTCATTCTGTTGCTTAAATCATTTCAGAGTGGAAGAAGACATATGTCACTGCAGTTTAAAAAGCAGGATAAGCAACAAGTAAGATAAAAGTTAAGAATTAATTTAAATTTACACCTGTTAGAAGTATACTAAAAACCACATTATTCCTGATACTAAAGGAAATTATTGCTCTTTATCTAATTGTGCCCCCTGAGTTTGCCCATATAATTTATAAATTAAGGCTGATTAATAACCTCAAACTATGCGGAGTGGAAATTTCACATGCTAGCCTCTCAGAGGTGGCAAGGGAAGGAAAAATCCTTCCTTTCCCTTCAAGTTATATGCTGCAGTCCTTGCAAGTGAGAGTTGATCTTGTAAAGTCACAGAGTAATCAACTGCTCGCATTTTTTACAAGTACTTCAGCAAAGAAAGGAATGGAATAGGAATGCAATAAAACAGAAGGCAAAGCTTAACTATCCAAATAAAAAAGAAAGGGTGGTTTTTGTCATTAACATGACATTTTTGTCATTTTTATAAAAAACTCTGAAATTAAATATTACTATATTAAAAATATGAAACCCTGTTACAAGTCACATCTTAATTAAAATGCATGTATTACATAGCATAAATGTTTAAAATTAAAAAGTCAAGGTAAATCTTAATGGGACCAAAAATAACAATTATTATACTTCTTTCTTATATTAAAGTCTACCACCACTGAAGTCAAGAAAAATCTTTTTAAGTAGGAATCTGTGGGCTTTGGATCAGGCAATAACTGATTCAGAAACCATAATTCCAGCAGGATGTAAATAATCAACAGTTTCTGAAATACTTCAGAAATAAAGGCCATGTAACCCACAGAAAATGGAGTATTCTGTAAATAGGATTAGTTGATTGCCACATCTATCTTGCAATGATGAAATAAAGCTGATGAAAAAGTAAAATCAAATCCAGTATATTATTTTAAACCACACATACTTGCTCCTTATAAAACATCTCATTGGAACAGATGGAATCACAGAAAAGTGCTCCTTCCACAACATTAATATCAGAAACAGCAAATATATTCCTCAAAAAGAGGTTCAAGGTAATAGGAGAAGTCTGAGATACAGCTTCAAAACGTAACCTATAAAATACAAAAGCAAAAGAATGGTAAAAACATGTTAATTAAGATTCAGATCTTGCATGCCTGACACTGCATTATAATAAAATGAAGTTTTAGTTTTAAAATTATGGACAAAAAGGATTACTATAATTTCTTCTAGAAATAAGAGTTACATTTAAAACTGAAAAATTTGCTTAGAATTTCTAAATTAAATGCTAAATAAATAAAAATACAACTTCTTTTGAAATTGCTATCCACTTTCTACTAATCTAAGACTTTTCCTTATTTGCATCATCTAATCCGGTGAAACTAATTTTGAACTGTCTTTGAAAACTTCAGATGCAACAGCTTATTTATTTTCCCTGTCTCCTTTTACACATTGTTCTGTATTCTGACAATGATACACGCAGTTGTGAAGTCTGTTACTAAGTATTACTAACAGGCTCCTTTTCAACACTTATGTCTTGTATTACAAGTCTCAAAAGAATCTCTTCTCTTTTGCCTGCTTTTCTGTCAAGACATTTTTTTGTTAGATTTTTTTCCCCTTTCCTGGGGACAGAGGGGCATTTGTACTTGTTGCATTTTTTTAGTATTTTTGTTACAGAAAAAAATCCTATGATTTTGAAGTACAAGCAATAAATTCCTTCTTCTCGATTGTATTTCCTGAAAGAGACTGAAACTCGAGAAGGAAGATCAAATAGACACATTCACTCACTTGACATTACCAAGATACCATACCGCCACCAGGGTTTCTGGCTGGAAACACAGGTTTCCTTTCCTTCACGCTCCCTCTGTTGTCCCTTCAGCGAATTCTATTTCTTACCTACTGCTCAGTAAAACTGGAACTGCCTGATACCGCAGCTGTGAGAATCTTCCATGTTAATTGATTAAAAAAAAAAAAAAAAAAAAAAAAAAGAAGCTTGGCCATAACCATCAGAAAAGCAAAATCCCAAAACTGCTTTGAACAGCTGCTTAAAATTCCCTGTCTTCATCTGATTTATCTGAAAATAGACTCATTATAATGTTATCTCAGCGCTGGATGTGTTAATAAAATTGCTAATGAAAAAATAGTAATGACAAAACAAACGCAGAAAACAGCACAATGACTATTCCAGCTTTGTTGCCTAGGCCAGGGATAGATTAAGAAACCCCACATAGCCATGAACTAGTATGTACAGTGATTTTATGCCAGCACCACTGCAGTCCACAGGCTGTAAATCCCAACTGCTGCCATGGCTATGGCACGTAACATCAAGACTCAGTGCATTTGTATGCCTGGTATCAGACATGTGGTGGCACTTGAAGGGCAGACACTGAAGTTGATTATTTGTATTCAGTTATGTTGGATGTTAATTCATTATAAAATCATAAATAGCTGACATGCATATAAAACTATTTCTTTTAATATTTTATGTCTATTATTTCATTTAAGTATCTTTTATTGGGGAATAAATTTAGTTTTGATGTATTTCTGAGCCTGGATCTATTGAATTTCAGTAAATGTAACTACAAAATTTCTGGCTGGGCAATGAAAACCTTCTATAATTATGGCTGAACATTTGAAATTTTTTCATAAAACAATAAATTTTAAATATCTCTAAAGCCATTTAGCATATGCAAAGATTATTGGCACATTATATAGCCACCCCAAAACAAAATTAGCAAGCATTTACCTGTTTTGGTTGGTGTTCTTGACAAACTGTTCACAACCTCTGATATCTATTGCTCTCTTAATTGGAAAGTCAAGAACCTAATGTATATGATACATTTTGCATGTGAAAATGTATCACACAAAACTAGTATCTACTTTGGAAATGTTTTACAATTATCTTAAGAAAACAGCCATTATAAAGAATTAGGTGTGTAAATATTAGCAGTGCCATAAATAACAAAAATCCTCTGCTAATTAGAAATCTTTCTTTCAGAATGTTTTTCATATGACAAGCCTGAACAAAATTCCACAACTTGGAACTCTTCTAAATAAAATGTGCACATCTATAATAAAAACATAATGATAGATAATTATTATTTTAATTTTGTTTCACCAATTACCTTTTTTCAGATATAGTCAAATTACTACTTGCAGAAATTACAGCTGCATTGGGAGGCAGTGGAGAAGAAACTGAAACAAAGTAATCCCACATTGGTGAAAATGCTGCTCTGGCTAATCTAAAATTGCCCGTCTGATAGGCTGCCTACAAAACAAAGAAACAGTGAGTTGACATGCTCATGGAATAACCAAGCCAGACAAAATTACAGGATAAATAAGGTTTCAAAACTACCCACAACACATTAATTTATAATTTCTCTAAGAATATCCTGACACAGTTGAATAAAATACATGCAGCAATAATATTAGTGTGGTTCAGATTTAGCATCAGAGAAAGCAAAGGGGGTCCTTGGCTGCTGACCAATGCTCTAACAGCCCTGTGTGGAAAACTTCACAGACATTGTGCTGCAGTACTTGAAGGCATATAAATTCATTTAGGTCCACTTTTCTTTTGCTAATACTGCAGAATGCACTTCTGCTCTGAATAGCAGGATGTAAACTAAGTAAGTAGGCATAAATTCATGTGGATACATCTTACACTGAAATATTTTAGGAAAGCTTCTAACTGTTCTCCATGATCTCTCTATATGGTTAGACAATTTCACTTTTCTCTGTGTCACAATCTGATTTAAATACCCTTTTGTAAGAGCACAGAAAATTATAATGATCTGACAACCTTTGTGGTGTTTCACAAGATACTACAAAACTAATTTCAATATGAAAATGGTTGGCTTTGATATCTGCTAAGTTCAATAACATTTTTTATTACATAATGTCTAACAAGATGATTTCTAGTACTTAGTCTCAACCACAAAAATGAAAAAAACCAGATTATTAAAAAAAAGAAGAAAGAAAGAAGTTAAATGCAGACTGTAAAACATAGAAAGGTGAGAAAATATCCAAGTCCTTTTCACTTAACCTGACACTTCTAATAATTTTGAATTAAGAATGAACTTACTTAGATATACTATTTTTATGTTAAAATTGTGATTTGTGCTTATCAAGCTTTCAGCCAGAAGTTCTCAAGCTGTTACCAGATGCAGTTTTAGATCAGCCAATGAAAACAAGTAATTACAACCAAATGAAAGTAGGTGTCCATTACCATATTCTAACCCTACCTGAGTTAGATATGCTCGAACGGTAGTAGCAGAAAGGGGTGGATAGGCAAGGATTGGCTTAGTCATTTGCCCAATGGCATCCCCAATAAGTTTTCCATCTGAAGAATATGCTGCGACAGCAAATATGTATTTCTCATTGGCATCTAACCCTTGTACTTCTAAGAGAATTTTCCCATCTGCCGGTATCTACCAATAAAAACATTTTTCTAGTTAGACTCACTGTACATACCAAAAGAAATCTCAAATTCTAAACTTTTATTATTAAACAAACTATTTAATGGTCTTGGATACAAAGTACAATCCAGGTTAATAGCACATAATATACTAGATTCTTGTATTAAATTCTTGAAAACAATGAGAAAACAATGATATGGTAGGTGAAAATAAAAGATCAGTTTTCTCTGGAATGCTGATGTGTACAGAGAGCACATAACCTAAAAGAACAGTTAAGTACCAGGACCTGATGTTTTTCTAAGGTACATATGTCCATTTGAACATTCACACAGTGATTGCCCATGCTTGCAGTCACTGAGCTGAAACACTCTGTCCCTGAGCTGTGCTTCCAGACAAAGACCATACTGCTCTCCTTCATACATGGCACCTTCTTGTATCAGATGTAGACAGAGATATCTCTGCTTCTTTTCAGCACCATTAACAGCATTTTGGAAGCTGTGAAGCAAACAACACTTTCAAGATCTTTGTTTTTGCTTCAAGTAATTGTATACCTCCACTTGAACATCATGGTTCACTCCTAAGAGGATTTTCCACCTTCCTCTCTGTGACCAAGCTGACTTACACAAGGAAGATTTAAAGACTTCAAGGGTCTTGAAACAAGAAACAAGTGACAGTGATGGAAGGATACTATGAGAATCTAGATCATCATAATGCTGCATCAGCACAATGCTCTTATTCAAACAGTCTGTCCTTCATAAGGAGACCTTTGAACAACTGAAATCCCTTGAGGATGCTGGGGCTGAATCCTGAACCAGCAGACCAGAAATAAGTGTACAGCAGTCTGCAACATCCCTTTATGATAAACTGATAGATTATTCTATCCCCAAGAACTCCAAATATTTTTAATTGAAGTCAGCAGATAGAGAATTTTTCTGCAGATCAGCATTTTGCAAAAGCATATCCTAAAGCAAACAGAAGTTCCATTGCAGAGGTGTATGGTTAACTTCAGGTCTGTGTGTCTCCAGTGCCTGTCAGAGCTAAGAGCTGGTCAGTGGCTTGGATGGACTGCAGCAAATTCACAGAAAAAACAACTGACAGTGGTTGTGAAAGTCACCTGGCAAACACTTAATTCATCTGATATGGGATGAAATATTGAAACTAACTCGCTAAACATCACAGGAAGCTCGGTTTTGTGGATTTGATGATCAGAGTATCAGGAATAACATCAAAGCCTCTATTGCCAGTACCTAGACACACCTTCTCTTCTCATACACTTTCCTTTAAGGAGAGGAGCCAGGGGAACAAAGGGTGCAGATTCCTTCTCTGTCACCAAACACAAGTCCATCAGTGTTAGTATAGTGCTTGCTTACAAAGCCAGGAAAGCCTGAAACATCAGGCAAAAGAGGTTGACATAATTTTTATGTCACAAAGCATGAGACCTGCCCTGCAAAGAACAGAACTCTTAATGAAGATTTCCAGATACAAAAATGATCACTGAGGCAATCAGTGACAGGTTAGACTACAGAAGCTGACAAGGAAATGCTGAAGCTTTCTTGCTCTTTTCTTAAATCACAAAATGCACAGTATTTGGATGGTTCATTGTTGTCATACAGGAGAACAATGCAATAGCAGGCAAGAGTGAATGAAAACCAGAATTTTCTCAGTCTGTGCAGAAACACCAGGATGTGTTTCAAAGGAAAAAAAAAAAACTACCTAAAAATACAAAACCAAACCAAACAACAAATAAGCAAACATACAAAAAAAAATCCAATAAATTAAAGGTCAAATTGTAATGAACAAATAACATAGAAGTACCAACACAGTCAACATGATCAGCCATAAGGAATTAAAGATGCATGGGATGATTCACCATACCACATGTTTACTGAATGAAAGGGAAAGAGCATGAACCTAGACTAAACTGTGTCTGAATGAGAAGGTTATTTAAAAAGTTATAGTATCATGCTAGCAGCTTTAAGTAAGGCAATGTCTTCTTTAGAAGAAATACCTGATAGAAGTTACACAATTAATAAGAATAACAAATTTTTATTTGTTTAGAATTTCTCTTTTTTTGAATTCCTGGAAAGAGTAGTGTCTGGAGCACACTCTAGAAATACTTAATATACGTTCTTTTGCTTTGGCATTTCTTAGATATTACTCAAGAAAACATACTTATAACAAGGTACAGATTTGTTTAAATCTTGATGATTTTGAGTAATTTATTTTCTTATTCAAAGAAGATTCCTGGAAGCTTTTTGGTGTAAAGATAGAAGAGTTTGTCAAAGGCTTAGCCAGTTAAATGATTTTAAAAAATGTGTCAGATAGAATGATTTGGAGTTGGAATTTTTAACAGGAAGAGAGAATTAACTAAACAAGTTTTACCTCTGTCTTACCTGTTCTCCTGAATTTTGAAGTTTATTGCTATTTAACCTTACTTTCATATTACTTCCTCCTGCTACAGAGCCCAAAATACAGTACCATGAAACCTTTAAAAAAAATGAGAACAAAATTACTTGATGCACAGTATTGTTTCCAATTTTTGCCTAATGAAGAATGTACAAATTTTGTGAAAACAGTCTCTGTAAAACCACTCAACTTACTTTGAAAAAAGTATAGTCTAACTGCACTAAAAACATCAATTAATTTACTTAGCTGGAAAACTAGATACTAGTGGCAATAAAAACAGATGATTCTCTATTATCCTAACCCCACCTTGAGTTACCTGTTGCTCAATGCTATCCCAAAGCCCAGACTCTAGAGGTCATAGATTTAAAGTCACCTAGATCCATTATTCATCCTTGATCCATTATTATCCCTGCAATGGTATTCTTCTAAAGTTGGCACTGGGTTCCTATTTAGCAAACTACTTGAGGACAGATCCTTAAAATCAGGCAAAACAAATGCAGGCATGACACCTCTTCCTTCTGTTGTGTCATCAACCCTGCTGAGGCTGCACTCGCTCTCAGTGTCTGTCATCAATGAAGGTACTAAAGAGCATCAGTCCCAAGAGTGAGCTCTAAGGGACCCCACTCATCACCATCCACTACCTGGACATAGAGCCATGGACTACAACTCTGGCTGTGTCCATCCATCAAATCCATGTCTCTTCAATCTGGAGATCAGCCATGTCATGTGGGACCATATCAAAGGCCTTACAGAAGTCTACATTGTGACATTTGTTGGTGTTCCCCTGTTGACTGTTTTTCACAAGGTGTTATTGAAATGGAGGAGACTATTTTCAGTAAATGAGCCTTAAGATCTGAAAATCTCTCCGGTATTTTGACTCCTAGTACAAGAACTATATATGTCTAATCAAATCCGAGGCACACTTTTATCCTAAGAAACTAACTAAATCTGAAGTATTCAGTTAACAACTTCTACATTAAAAAAATACCTTTCCTGTCTGCTCAACAGCTATATGTTAACTTCAGGGAAAAAAAGGTCTTCTAGACTACCTGGCCTCAAATTATAAGAATAATAATCACACTTCGCCATCTAGCGGCCCAAGATGCTGCATTCACCCTCCTATATCAAACAAAAAGAAGTTGGAACACATACTAAAAGAAATTAACTACCAAACTTTAAAGTTTGAGGTTTTTTAAAGTTTTATTTTAGATTCAGTAAGGACAAAAATGATAAACTTTTCCCTAATAAAATTATTTGAAATTTAGTAATAAAACTGCAAGAAAACTGCAGGTTATGAAACAACTGTTCACAGGAATATTCTTACCACAATTAATAAGATTTGAGTTTCTATGGGGTGATACACATGATTATTTTGAAGAAGCTTGCAAAATCACTATGAAAATTTCTTTCTCCATAAAACTGAAGCTAATGAATTTTTCATACTTCAGCCTGTTTGAATCCTTTCCGGACATGGGATGGAGAATAAGGTGATTTAGAACAGTCAGAAGGGATTTACTAAGGGAAAATCAGGGCTGACCACCATGACTGGACTGTGTGATAAAATTACTTGATTAGCAAAGGAAGGAAGATGAGTAGATGCCATTTACTTTTCACACTAGTGCATGGTAAGAGAATGAAAAACAATAAACCTAAATTGAAGCAAGGGAGACTCCAACTGTACATAAGAAGTTTTATATGAGCATATTGCTCTTTTGGAACACACTTTCCAGAGAAGCTGTCTCTATTCTTGGAAGTTTTCAGAACTGACTGCACTCTGACTGACTGAGCAAAGTGTTTTAGTCTCACAGCCAACCCTACTTTGAGCAGAAGGTTGGACAAGAGACCTCTCCTAATATCCCCTATGATCCACATAGTCCATAGTGACTCTATGTGTTCAACAGAAAGTGGATTATTTCCACGTGAACTATGTCACTTCAACATTTCATTAATAGTGACTTCAGTGTTGTGATTTTTTGCATACATGATGCAACAGTCTTGTCTCTCTTCAGAGGGTAACTAGGAGTATGTCAACCCCTACGCAAGAAAATTTGCTTTTGATATTTGGAATAAGTATTAGACAACAGAAGCACCAAGAGACATGATGCACAAGTTTAAGAAGTCTCATGCAAATGTGAACATCAAAACAGTGAGTCACAGAGGAAAACTGACTCACAGAGGAAAAAAAAAAAGGGATACTTCATTAAATCACAATAACATAATCCTCTCAGGAACAAAGAAAAATGTGTTGGTATAGCACTGTTGAAACAACTTTTTCTCTTGTGTATGGTTTAGCTATTTCTTATGCAGCCATCATGAAAAACATTACCTGAATATCTGAATCAAATGGGGCTGGTTTAAATGTCATGGAGCAATGTGATCTAGAAAGTAACAGAGGAGGAGGAGGAGTACTGCTTTTTTTCTTGCTGCTCATAGCTTCTTTGAGACTGCGATACAATGCACCTTGTTCAGCTTCAACTTGCTCAATTAAAGTTAGTGCTTCCTATGATTGAAATGAAAACAAAAGAGAAAACTATTAAATTATAACAATCAAACAGATTTAAATTTTATACATTGTTTTCAAGTTGTCATAGAAAGTTTCATGCTATGTAGAGGACTTTCAGTAGCTTTTCATATTATCCTACATCCTAAATGAGGAAGAATGGTACTTTGTGTAAGCTTATATATGCAGATTAATTTCATAATTACAGAATGTGGGGCTACCTACAAAAGAAGCATATCCAATTTTGGAAGAGTCTATAGGAAAAAAGAGAGTGATCACATATAATGTTTATAAGCAATTAGTGCCAGCCAGCAGTTAACTCCAACAAGAAACAAAAAAGATACCAACTCCTGTTTAGGAGAGAGCTGGAAACCTAATCTGTGGAATTTCTAGAGGAAATGTAGAAGCAGTTGGACTGAATTTTTTATACTTCAGAAACAGAGGGGAAAGAATAAAGTCTACAAATAAAGAAAAAGGAGGAGAATGTGGGTCCAGAAAAAGTAGGGCTAAGCCATTTTCCTTTTGTTTATCTGTAGACAGCTGAAAGCTGACTGACAGTCAGCTGTCAAAGATGTGTGGACACCCTTATGTGGCCATTTGGCTGGAGATCAAGGCTATACTTTTTTATTACTTGACTGAATAGCAGATTGATACGTTTCTTCACCTTGATTTCACTGCCAGTTCAAGAGAAACTTAACTTGGCAATTTAACATTAAGAACTTAGTACTTCTGCATCTTTACTTGTGGCAGCTGTTCAGTGCATATCAAAGCCAAAAAGGCCAACTCACAGAGATTAACAAGGATTACATTTTGTGTAGAGACAAGAAATTACATATTCCTACAACTAGAAATTTTATTTGAAGCCTTTTAATATCCTACACTGGACCAAGGATTTAGGCTGAGCTGAGTCTGAAAGATAAAATGAAAAAAAATTCCAATATATTAGTAATTCACTGAGAATCCTACAATCTTGCACCTTAACAGTTCCTGGTTTCTGTCCTCATATGTTTAGAAGACTACACCATAGTGGGTCAGATCACAGACTGAGTAATCTTGGAATCTCATGTCCAAAAATTATGAAAATAATTCAGATTTATGGTGAAAAGAGTGAAACAGGGAGCTAAGATTTAATAGAGCCTTTTGCATAGCTAATCATTTTCACAGCCCTACCACTCAACCTCATTCCTTCATCCTTTAGATTAGTGTTGCATCCACCCTAGGGGGACACATTATAGGAAGGATACAAGATAAAGAACAAGATACAGAGACTCTTTCCATCACACAACCATTCAACTTTTGCAATCAGCAGTTTGAAGCTTCATTGCTTCCTTAAAAACTATACTTCTCCACAGTAAGCAGTCCTATGACACAATTTTTAATTAAAAGTATCATGCTCTTGTCTGAGGATATATTTCTGATTAGTGCAAGGGTGAAAATGCTCCCAGGTTGAATAAAGATGGTGTTGTGACTGAGAGTGGTACTGCATGACCTATACTTCAGTAATTGTAGAACTTGGAAGATAATAATGTGTCAGTGTTGCAAGATGAGCAAGAATAATCGTGCGGTTGAAGAAGCCAAATGTCACCATAAAAACCCCAAATGCTTGACCTGAGATAAAATACATTTTATCCATGCCTCTGTCATAAACTTGCACCATAATATTAACTTAATCACGTAAATTCAATATTACAACTGGCCAACAAGAGCTATCAGAGTATCCAATTCTGTAAAAAATTTGGATGTCCAACTAGACATACAGGACAGGAAGAAAGAATTAAACAACAGTAAAAGAAATAATAAAAATTCACAGCATCTTATTAAGCAGTATGATGCAACTGAGTAAGCACCTATGACTCAGAAGCTCAGAAGTAGATATACTTAGTTCTTTACTTCATGAGAAATGGTTATTTGTATGCTTCTCAAAATAAAATAAACTGCTTCCTAGTTTGCTACATAATAAAAACAGACTTGTAGCATATTGTGCTGATTACCGGAGCAAAGACCAGAAGATGCAATTCTATATGAAACTCTACAATTTAAAAAAAGCAAAAGCATGAAAATAAAAGTATGGATTTGCTGCTTATTAAGTGAGCACCATCCACCTCAAGCAGGAAAATAAATTGAGCATATAATTAAATATTTCATCATAAAACAAATATCAAAGGAGCTAATACTAAGTTTGTCCAGACAAAATAAATTCTGATATTTTCTGGTAACTACCTGCAGATATATTCTATTTTTTTATCTACATTTTTCTTGGTGAAAAGTGCACAGAAGCAAAATGTAGTGAAGGTCAGTGCAAGATCTCAGTAAATGTTTGTTTGGGATAAACAGATATTTCTTGGGAAATATTTGTAAGTCTTCACTGGTGACTACAGTTATAATTTGCATACTATATCAAAGAATCTGATATGATTTTCATAAGTAACATATTTTATAAATATATGAGAGATATTTTTAATGTATGCATTTTCTAATTCAGTTTTTGCATTCTTCTGGTGTAATAAATACGTGTATTACTTATCACACTTCTAAATTTGTACTTAAAAGAAAAATTTGCACTTAACTTCTAGTAACCTTGTTTAAAATACTCTTTTATATATTATATGGTAAAAATTGCAGATTCTGTTATCTGTTGTACAGACTATAAAGAAATTTCAAGCCCTGTTGATGAGCAGGCAATTTTCATGGACAGGTGCTGGCACAAATATCAATGGAAATACTCTAGTTGATTTCAAGAGACTGAAACGAACCCAGGAAGACTCTGCTTTTAGTTCCAATAATTCCAAAATCCCAATATCTAAACTGTTTTTCTTAGAAAAAATAAATAAAGTCAATGTCATCATCACCAGCTGAAGTATTCTAAGAAGACTTGGAGATCTCAAAAAAAGAACAATATCAAAGGTTACAGTAAGGAAACCTGACTGACATTTTGCAAGATCTATGTTCATAACTGCAAAATTCAGGAGCTACAGTATAGAAGATCTTATCTATTCTCAGATTTCCTGAAATTTGCATGTATGCACAAGATTTGGGGATGTACTCTTTCCTTGTTTTAAGGTCACTTTATTATTTGAAACTTCTCAGGAAAATAGAAAAAAAAATAGAAGTTAAAAACACACAATGACCCTCAAGTTCCTTCATTTTTCTTGTTCTTATAAGAAGTAGTATTACTTGTCTTAATTACACAGAACATGAAAAACTGTGCTAATGGTAAAGAAGTTCCATCAAAAGTTTTTCTCATTACCTCCAGTAGCTGTCTTTGGGAAGTAGTAGTTAAATCTTCAGGGAATTTCTGTGCAGCCTTTTGCATCAAAAAGATCGCTCTGGATAGCTTATTCCTTTTAATTTTTTTTAGTATAAGTTCCTCTAAAAAACAGGTATTTTAAGACATTTATAAAACCATGACAATAATTTATTATACTTCTAAAATCTTAAGTAATAAGTCTTACCTGATAAGTATTGGAAATCTTCAATATTCTTCTCATGAGACTTACTAGACTTAGGACTTCTGTCAACAATTTGAGCACCTGTGTGGGAAGGAAATACCGAGCTATTTGATAGTGCTATTGCAAAAAATTGAGTGAGAGGTTAATATGTAGTCTTACAGTAAAGCTCTGCTCCATCTCACATTCTCTTTGTTGTTCAAGTAGAATTTCTTGTACAGATCACACCACTAGAAATATTTCACCCTCCTGCCTAACATCTTTAGTACTTATATTAACACCACAGAAAAAGAGAGGTTTTGTTTGATCATAGGGAGCAGGGCACAGTGTAGCTCTGCAGTGTCAAATTCATACTAGGTTTTAATTTAAAAAAAACAAAACAACTCTAAGAATGAGAACAAGCTGAGTTTTTTTTCAGAAGCCATTTGGCAAGAATGGAGTATCTGCTGACATACAGAGACAATTTCACAGGAGTAGACATTCAAATTACAAGTCAGTCTCTAGAGAGAAAATTAGCATGACAGAAAAAAAAACTGCAGAACATTTTTCTTTACTGGCATTGTAAAAGTTAGTATCATAACTAAAATACAATAACCAACTGTCTAGGAATGAAATCCATTAGTTGCAGCAAAGTTTAACTCCCATTGGTTAAGTAGAAGTTGCAGATTAGGGTAATGTAAATCTAAATTCTGCAAATTCAGTATATTTCTGTCTATATGTGGCATAGAAGCTGCCCAACATCAGCTCTTCTCCAGAAAGCAGATACTCCTTTATTTCTTAGTACTACAGAATATATTAGCAAAAAAGATTCTAATCAAGTGTCAAAGATCATTTCACTTTACTGAAACCTACCTTGGGTAATTTTAAGAAGTTTCACAGCTACTCGATGTTGGGCCTGAATGAGCTCCAAGTGTAAATCTGTTACAAAACCATTACTGGTTCCTGTTTTATCATCACCACATCCCAAAACAGAATTCAAATTCTGATCATTTGAGTCCACCTAATAAATAGGAAGTGGCAATTAAGCAAATACAAACTTCCATTACTTAGGTTACTGCATTTTTCTTGATATTGATATTTCAGTAAACTGACAAACACTGATATTTGTCACATTTGTGTAATATGCAGTCAATCAAGAAAGCATGGAAAGGAGAATGACCAGACAGAGACAACACAGATAATGGACAAAGAGAACTAGACAAAATATGAGAATCAATAGAAAACTGGATCAATAATAAAGACAAAACTGTAAAAACTATATTTTACTGTGCTACCAATCCATATAACAAATATCATATTGATATTAAATGAAAATATTTAGAAAACCTGAACTCACATCAAGAACAAAATTTGATCTTGATAATAAACAGTTGCAAGCAATAAATATGAAAAGTATTTCTGCTTTTATTTTATAAAATAAAACAATATATTATCATTATTTCAAAAGAAAATGTTAAAGAAAGCCTAAAGGAGTTCATAGTTATTATTGAAATAAATACCCTTTCAACTTGTGCTGGCTTTGGCTAAGGCAGAGCTAGTTCATTGTAGCTGATATGGAGCAGTGGTTTGGATTTGTGCTGGAAATAGTGTTGATCATGTCAGGGATGTGTTCATTACTGATGAGCAGTGCTCACAGCATCAAGGCTGTGACAGCACTGCTTCTCACACCACCCCACCAGAGAGGAGGGAGGCAAAACCAGGGCAGGTGATCCCACTGACTGAAGGGATGTTCCAACATCACAATCAGTACGTAATCCCTGGGGAGGGAGAAAGGGGCAGATATTCAAGTGATAGCATTTGTCTTCCCAGTCACCCAAGCTACATGTGACAGGGACTCCTGGAGCTGGCTGAACTCCTGCCTGCCCGTGGGAAGCGGTGAATTAATTCCTTGTTTTGCTTTGCCTGTTTGCACAGTTTTTACTTTGCCCATTAAACTGTCCTTATCTCAACCCACAAGTTTTCTGGGTTTTACCTTTCCCCCAGGACACTGTGAGGGACTGGGTGAGCAGCTGTGAGGGGCTCAACTGCCAGCTGGGGTTAAACCACAACACTAATACACAGAGGTATTTTTCTAGTCTCTTCTTACATGGGCCAGTAAGATGAGGTACATTTGATAATGCTAAGATTTCTAAGTTTTAAGAAAATATGAACTTTGTATTATCAAAATACAATGTATTACTGATAGATTTTGTTGCAGCTTTTTGTAAACTTTACCTTCATACAGCAGCTGTCAAATATTGACTTTCCATCTGGTAAAAGAGTCATTAACCGAGACGTGTTCATGTCATTAAGTGCTTTTTCGAGAATTTCATAAGCAATTTGTAATTGCTCTGTAGGCGTTTTCTGAAATGAAAACCCATATAAACATATTTCCTTAGACAACATTAAAAACTATAATATAGATGATCAAAAGTAATGTGTTTTTTCTTTTTAGCTGTTGAAGTTTAAAACTATCTTTACATCTATAGATAAGACTATCTTTACATAGGTGCTGCTCCCCATACTTTAATATACTAATATCAATGTTTTAAATTTTAAGTAGGGTTGATTTTTTTTCAGCTCAAAAAAAAATATTACTCAGCTTATAGCAGAGTAAGACGGAACTTAAAGAATTAAATTGAACATAGTATTTGCCGTTTTCCACTAGTCCATTCAATGCTACTAAGAAAACACAGTTTTTTCAGGAAACACCACCTTTAAGTAGACTGTCCCTGAACTAAACCCTGTCCATATGTGTTAGCATTAAGATATATGACTGACAAACTCCTGAATCCTCAGGCTAAATCATATTTGTCCTTAACATGCTTTAGTAAGTCATTTGATTGGAAAATACTACAAAATGCTGAGCAAAAGCAAGGACACTCAGAATGTTTCATGTATTCCACATGATCCTTATAAAAAGAAGGAAGCAAAAACACAACCCAAAATATTTTCCCAAATTAAGCAAGGACTAAAATTTCTACCATCTTAATAAAATGGGGCATTGAACCATTTAAGGCTGGTACTATAGATTGGCATAGAAAAAGGTATACAGCGGAAATCACTATGATCATGCTTTCAAAAAAACTTTCAAATACAATCCCTTCCAGAAAAAGAACTGATAAGAAAGATGCAGGGAAAATTTTCAAATTTCATTTAATTGGAAAAAATGTCTTTCCTTTTTTGCCTCTCCACTAATAGGATTGCGTGAAATATTTCATCTTTGTGAAACTACATACAAAATCGTATGAAAGGCTTCAAGCAGTATTCTTATTCTATTCAAAACCAATGTATCAATGAAGATAAATTGGACGTTACCATCAGTATTTCAGGCATATCACAGGCTTCGTCTTGCAAAAGAGAAGCACTTCCTCCTTTTTTATAGGAAGAAAAGCAGAAGTGAAAATCAAATAAATCCAGTAAATTTCAGCACCATTCAATCAGCTCTACTTCTAATTTCAGAGTCTGGCAATAATTCTGTTCTTCAGTGTTTGACTATGAGAGGTAATGATATTGTTTTTGAAGAGTTTTTCAGGGCTTAGACACACAGCAATGTATGTACAGTTATGCTAATACACTATATTATTAGCTAATAATGTATTTTAAAGGTACCATATATTTCATAGCCACATCATATCCAAGCTAATGAAACTAGGACTTACTCTGTAGTTCCTCATATTTTTGTAGCATTCATATAAATTCTCCATTTTAAAATCAATTAAAAGCTATTACTATCTAATTCACAGTTAATTTCACTTATAGAACAATTTTTAAGAATAAGAGGTCATGTTAATATGATAAATAGTATTTCATTTTAATATTTCTTGAAGCAGGATTATCAGCTTTTAAAAGTTTGCTTTGATTGTTTAAATTACTTTCATTTATGAAGACTACATCCAAACCTATGTTTCCCTCTTCAAAAAAAAAAGAACATTTTTTAGTTCTTGGTTAAACTCTAATTTCATTTCTTTGCTGAAATATTTGTTTTTGTGCTTTGAGAGGAACAACCTTCTAGTCACTCCTTGTGCCACTTTTTCATGCCTGTTTTTGCTTATTCACTGTCTCTTCCTCATAAAAAACTTAGTATTCATTGAGTAAATAGGTTATTTTCAGCACAAGCATGTGCTTGACTGTCAGCCTGTTTTGACCAATGGCTCCTATTCAGCTTTTTTTTTTTTTCCTTCAGAAAGACATATTTAAACTGAATGGAAAAGAAGGGGTGCTACAATGAGGTTCTCATTTATTCTTTCTAAGAACCTTATGATTTTTCATAACACCACCAAAAACAATACCTACTCTATCTTAATAACAAAATAGTAATTTCCCAAGATTTATTTCCAAAAGTGCAAAACTATTATCATTACTTTCTGTTTCTAGATATGGTCTAATAAGATCCTTAACATTTACTCTCTAGTTACTGTAATACATTTATGAGATTTTTTATTCATATTCCAAAATATACAACAGAGAGCTTTTAAAGTATGTCTAAATATTCTTATTTTACAGCATTAGTCAGGTTTTGGAAGGAAGTTTGTTTAATGTGATTGTGGTAGCATATATTGGTAATAATGTCAGCCAAGTTCAACCTCAAAAAAAATTGAATTACTGTACAAAAATCAAGAATATGTAGAGAAGAAAACCAAACTGATGACCCAAAAAATGCAAAAGATTCAGTATGATCTCAATATTTTCCCCTTTTCTTTGGCCTGCAACTAATCAACCAGCATTTGAAGGCTCCAAATGAGCTACAGTACATAACTGTGTTTTGCCTAGCCCATATTCAGAGAAAATAACAGTGATCTGAAGCTACTCAGAAGGGGCTAAGAGACACAGAAGGCCTGTGAGGAGAGTGAGTAGTAAGAGATGTAATTCAAAACGGGTTACTTCAATAGAACTGGAAATGTAAGGAAAGAAATCATAACTCCTTGGAAAACCAGGTTTCATTAGCTCCAATAATGGGTGAAATTGTGTGCGAAACCACTGTTCTTCTACTCTCAACAATCTCTTTATAATATTTTTTGAATAGCATGTTAGTTTTCAGCTCAGAAAAGTTCCAATTTTTAAAGTCATTCATGAAAGAAAACTCAGAAAACTCTTTTTTTTTTCTTGAAAGTTTTACCTTCTTTTTCCTTAGATTCACTTGTAGAATCAGCTACATTTTCCAGTATTACAGCAATACATAAGGTTATCTCTGCAAACATTACATTAGTGCCTGCTATGTTGCTCTTCTCAATTATTTCATTCATTATCCAGAGTATATGAACCCACTAAAAATGAGGAAATGGGCAAGAAAAAGAATCAAGTCAGAGACAAATTTTTGGACGACCTTTATGCATTACAGAGGTAGACAAGGTTTTGCACTTAAAATTGTCTAAAAATATTCACAAGCATACACACAACTCGTCTCCTGGATCTGGGTTCTTTTTTGAAATTTCACCAGACTAAGATGCTGAATTTATACTGTTCCATAGCCCCTGTTCCTTCAGAGAGCAGACTTTTTTTTTTTATTTTAGAACATTATTATTCCTGCCATTCCTTTTGGAAAGTTTTATAAATGTTCTACAGCCATAACATTTATACCTTGCTCTAGTGCAGTAAGCCTTCCAGTAGATTTGATTACATGCCTCTCATTTATCTCCAGATCTTCCCAGTTAAACTCAGAATAAAAGAGTTGCTGTTGTACATATAGAGGAAAATAACTGTACACTACCTTCTGGGGAAAACAATTATACTATATAGGGTCACAAAATTAACTCCTCCAGAAACTGCTTGCACCAACTGGAAGCCCAGACAGCCCATTTCACCAAGAGCCTCTCACCCACAGGACGAATTCAAGGTAAGGCTGTGACTCTATCCCATGGGCTGAATACTATTCTACTGTTGACTTCTATCTCCCTTGTCTTAAGTTGTAAGGTTTTTGCCACTTCCTTAAATTGATCTAGGGAACTTTCTTGAAATACATTGATATTTTCTGCCAGAACATCTCAAATGCTTCTTCTTACATCCTGCCCAAATGTTTTCACAGATTTAGCTTCTTACCACTGTGGCCCACTGGCAGACAGTGGGTCACTTTACTACAAAAAGAGAATATTTTGGTACTGGCATATGTGAGCACAGCGTGTTCAAAGTGTACATATAATTAATTTTTTTGAAGAAGATTTATCTGCACTTTACCATAAGAAAAGGTACTTAGACTGAATACCAGTATTTCACTGCCTTTACTATAAGAGACTGCATTCACATTAAGAGAAATAGATTATAATGAAGGAGTACTTGGTAAGCTTGGTGTTTGTGGATATATTCTAAGCAGTGACTTCCACTTGTTTGGATTTGCTGAAGTTCCATTTTACACTTCTGCCACAAACACATTACTACATCAACAAGTATTTCTTTGTCAGGATGGACATTCTGAAAAGAAAAAACAATATAATTGTGGAAATGGGTAGGCATATAAACACACAAATAACCTAGTACATAAACAGTCTCAACATTTTTTAACACAAGTAAATAAAATATGCCACTTTCTTATAAGGGATGACAACATTTTGAAAGTTTTAGAAATAGTTCTTAAAAATAATTTCTGGTAGACCAGCCAAGCTTTTCTTCTCTCAACAATATAAGTGGGTTTAGAGGTTTGGGGAGTTTATTTCTTTTTTTTCTATTGACAAGTTTTTAAAATGAACATAGACAAGAAAATCAGTGAGATTAAAATTATATGAGAGAGCAAATCAACTATAATGCTGAAATCAATAGATTCTGGAGAAACTTTATTTTTATTAAAATATTTAAATATTTGCAGAAGAAAATCTAAATTAATAGTTTCATTTTCCTTGACAGAGTACTTTCATAGGCTGTTGGTGCATTTGAGATGATGAAGCAGTGAAAAACAAACAACTAGAAAAAAAATTTGGTCTGAAATATCTAACAAGTGAAAGAAATGTTAAACCCTATCTGCATCTTGCAAAGAGAATAATTAATAAATTCAAAACTCTAGTCAGTTAACCTCCTAGTTAACACATTTTAAAAGGTAATAGAGTCCATCTATGTGTTGAACACATTCTGAACAGTAAGGAGCAGCACACATCTTTATCACCAGTTATAGCAGAGTTGAACTAGTATCTCAGGTGCAGTGAAACCTGATATATGCACACTACTTATACTCCCATATGTTTGTGCATAAGATTTATGGGATGTTAATAATGAAACTGAAGGGAGAGAAAAACATAAATCAAAATTATTTTTGCCCCTGATTTGGTGGCAGCAAGCTGCTAGATTGTCTCAGCTATATATCATGCAACTTCACCATCAGTGAATGCTCTGTTAATTAGGGGCAAATTTGTTTTTCTTCTCTGGACAAAAGACCAAGAAGATTTGCAGGAAAGTGTAGAAGAACCAGCAGAGTTTAAATGCAGATAACGGCCTCCATACAGAGGTCACATTAAGAACTGACAAATCATGCTATCTAAGGATATCTGTGGGATACCTCACAGGCAAAATACTTTGGCTAAATATACTACACTAAACTTAAAAATGTGTATGCTCCAGTTACGTTCAAATTGTGGCAATATTCAAATTATATCTAAAATAAATTTTGCAGTTAAGATATATACCATGTTATCAAAACGTTTTTTTTTTCCTAAGGAAAAATTTTAATTAGTCTTTTGGATGACAAACTATTTCAATGTAAGTGCTAGTAGTAGTGACATTACACTATAATTTCTTCCCCTCTCAGTAGCACATTAAGGGGAAATCTCAGTTTGAGCAAGTAGAAGTGGTTACTCAGGGAATAAATCATCAGATACATAATGGGATTATTTCTACAGTGGAATAAATCATCAGATACATAATGGGATTATTTCTACAGTGGAGACTTCAGCACAGAGTCCCACTCTCATTGATTTTGTTGTTGCTGCTGCTTGTTTCAGTTTTTTGCAGTGAGAATTCACCTTAAATTGCAGACATAGTGCTGTTAAGAAGGCATTATCATTCCTTAGGGTAGCTGCCCCCATTTCTATAAATATTGCAGAAGTGTTTGCCACAGAGGAACATATTTGCCCACCTAAATCCAACATGTAAAGAAATTCGATCTCTGCTTTATGAGCTGAAACATGAAATCAGCCCTATGGACTTCCAAATAGATTTAATATCCAACAAGCATTTTAAAGTAACTGATTACAGAGCATTTTTTAAAATATAAACCATTTTTTAAAGCATAAACTGATAATATTCATAAGTATATTTTTTCACTTTTTATATTCTTGAAGTTTGTTAGTCATGCAACTGATTCCTTTAATCTTCAATTATAGACATTCATCACAGATTAAGTGATACATTGAGGAGAAATGTCTCAAATTCTGTTATTACCTGCTCAGATGTGGAGATGTAGGAAAACACTGTTGTTGCCAAAATCATAAGATCACGAAAAGGATCTCCAGGCTTTAAGGATTCCTCTACATTCATAAAAAAAGCATTTATTAAAAAAAAAGGGGGGGGAAAAGGAAAGCAACACATTTTATTTAATTTAAAACCTAAGTTTGAAAACATCTGAGTCAACTGATTTACGAGTATAAGCCAGCAGACAGTATGGTCTATGAAACAGTAAATTCAGAGGTGGAGACATAATTCCAAGTTTATTCACTTCTGTGAAAAGTGAGCATTTCCATTTCTAGGAAACAGAAAGTTTTCAAGACATATTCAGGCCTTTGATTGTCAAAGAATTAAACTGCAATTGCTCTAAAAAGTTTTTCTTGCTTCTACGTAAAGAAATTTTGCATAAATTAGGTATAAGAACAGACAAAAAAATCCTCAAAGAACTGTTTTACTGTTTCCCTGAAAACTTGTCTGAAAACATTAAATCATTTTGCATCTTTACTTATAACTTGACACATGTTTAACATACATCATGCCTTTCCCACTTAAGAGAAATAGTATGAAGTCATATTTTGACAAATGAAAACTGGAAAAAATAGGTGGCATTTTCTCAATTACTACTTTTTGTCAGACTACTGCACAAACCATATTACATAGTCTTTAAATAATTAACAAAACCTCTTGCTGAAAAAATATTTGAAATTCAAACATGGCTATAACTGAACAACACTCACTTCTAACTGTCTGTGTCTTTTCAGACCCTTGATGTGTGCTGCCTTCTCTGCTATCACCATCATCACTAATAGAAAAAATACGTTCAAATTTTCCTGGGAATACTATAGGTTGCATCAATGCAAGAAGTTTGAGTTCTATTTCAGCTTTCTTCCATGTTGGGTCATCTTGAGCCTAATTGAGAGGGAAAAAAAACATAGAAATTGGTCTTTGAAATAAGTATTTTGAATACTCCTTACCCTCATAAGAAAATAATAAATAAATAACATCTCAATCACATTCAGATTACCTGAAGAAAATTATCAACAAATTCAAGAGCAGAGTAAAACACGTTCCACTCTTCATAGCTGAAAGCTAATTTTACAAATTTCACAGCAGCATCTCCAGACACCCCTTTTTCACCTGCAGTGATGACAAAAATATTTTCTGTTTTGTATATATGTATTCAGAAGTTTATTGAACATTTAATTTCATTTCTTTTCATAATTTGGGTATTGATAAATATAAATATAAATGTCCACACATTTTTCAATAGTCAGCATAAACTTGAAGGATGTTTTAATAACTTCACAAGAAACAATAGCTTTATCTTTTCATAGTAATGTCTATGCTTGCAGGATGCTTTAATGATGGATCTGCAACCACAGAATCATGAAGGTTTGAAAAGACCTTCAAGATCATAAAATCCAAACTTTTAACAAATACCATCATGGCCACTTAACTATATGGCAATGTCCTGTTACATTCAAAAGTGGCTCTAAAATGACTGATATTAACATATCTGTGTATAGAATACCAAGGATCTAGTCCTTGCTGTTGCAGGATGAGCTTATCACCCTGTAAAAATCCTTATTATCCAAAATTTGGTTTAAAAATTGCACAGAAACATGTGCAATTTCTTTCCAGGCAGTTTCTCATTATTGTGTAAGAAAATACTCACATACACATAGGGAGCCTATTGTCTCACTTTTCATATTTATCCAGACCACAGTAAGGCAGAAAATAGACTTCCTGGTCCTTAGAACTCTCAGCAAGTTCTAACAATACACCACAGTCACTGTCATGAGTTGGAAGGGACCCACAAGCTTGATCAACAAAACCCAGCTCCTGACCCTGCACAGAACCACTCCAAACAGGACATCATTTTGCAGACTCTTTATGTATAGAAATGTTACTTACATGAAAATTAATTCTGTCCACTGAGTATTTATACCACTGGGTAAAAAAAATCCTTTGAAATTCTTATTTAGCTTACCTGTTATCATCAACTGCAGAAGAGTAGATGATGGATTAATTATACCAAAGTGATTGGTGCCATTGCTCTTTCCACCTTCAACATAGACAGCTTATTAAGTCAGTTTATAATATATCAGACTTGTTACGCTCTAATTAGCCAGTAATCATACCAAGAAAAATATCATTCTGAAGTGTACTTAGTCTCTATATAACCTTCAACTGACAAAATACCTCTATACTCAGGGCTATATTCATCCCAGAGCCCAGTTTAAAAAAAAAGTGTGGAATGAACCATCAAGTCCAGTGTTTTTCTCAAGTTTTCAAGTTTTTACACCTAACTTTGAATGAAATTTAAAAAAAAATAGAATACATCAAACACCATGGTATTTTGACCCTGCCTGGCTTCCCAACCCCCACCCAGCTGCTCTCAGGCTGTGCAAGAACTGCTCAGTAGTAGTGAAAACACTGTGTTAACAACACTGGTTTAGCCATAAATACATGGCACAGTAAAGCCTGTAAAGGCCACTACAAAGAAAGTGAACTCCAGTTTACTTAGAGAATATAGGCATAAACTGCTGCAGATTTTTACTGATTATAATAGACCATGGAGATCAACACAGATTTTTATTTTCTGTTATGTGGAGATAAGAAAGACTACCTGCTTTTATATATGCTATTTTTATAACTCAAATATATATGTTCAGGCACTTTTTTTTTAATAATAATAAAAAAAAAAAAACCAAAAACAAAATAAAATGGAGGTCCAGGCTCCTTACCAACTGTTTTTGCTTCTTTGAACAAAAACTCTTACCTGAGAGGATTTCTAGGCCTGCAGAAAAAAGCTCAGAAGTGACATCACGAATTTGCATTTCGTCAGGAACAGGAGGATGAGGGGGCAATAGATTCCTGCTGCGATCAGACAGTGCTTCTAGGATGGCAAGGAACTGAGCTGCAGCACCATCAAACATTGCCACCAGCAGCCGCTCAGTAGTGGTGCGAGGCCATGACACCTAAGTAAGAAAAGGCAATTTAAGCCTTATGACATCTGACTCGCAACAAAGCAAGATTTTTTTCAAAACATTTCTCCATCAGAAGGCAAGTACATGTTCAAAACAGAAAATAACATACTGTAAAATATATTGCTGTTATTAATGTCATGCTTCAAAGGCACAGCAAAGCCTCATGCTAAGCAGGTACAGCACTTTCATTCCTCAGCAACCAGACACACTGCTGCATGGTATTTTACTTCAAAAGCAGTACAATAGAAATTATAAGGGAGAGTATTAAGGCCATGTAGTTTAGATCCATGCAGATCTCTCCTGATAATTTTCTAAAGTAATAATTAGTACAATTTCCCTACTTCCAAGCTTGTTCTGAGTTTTATTAATAAATTCTGTTACTTACAAAATCGAAAATATAAAACTTTCTGCTCATGTATAGCACTATTTAGAAGAATTATATCATGGTTTCATCACATGACAGGAGCAAAGGAAGAGAAGGATTATTTGAAATGTCAGACTTACATTTACTGCTTTTCTCGGGTTAACTTTTGACTCACGTCGAAAGCTGTTTGACTTTCTTCTGGATGCATATACTGCTCTCTTGAAAATCATTACTGACATCTGACACAAAGAAAAAAGTAAGTCATCATGTATGCTACATGTTCTGTTCAGAGAGATCATAACTACCTTTTCACAATGACTCACAGGATGATACCTTTAGAGTAGCCTCTCTAAAAATCTTTTCTGTCTCTGTATGTTCCAGAGAAGAACTGATATCTTCTAATTGCTTCAGTTCGTCAATCTTAATCAAACCACGGCGAGCAAATATCTGTCCAAAGAATTTTTAAAAATATATATACTCTGTGTTCATATCCTGTATGTTGATATCTAATTTCAGAATAATATCATTCCTGAATTTATACAACTGCAAAGATCTGCAATGAAAGTCAGGTCCTGAACAATTGAAAAGGAAAACAAAACTTCTGCAAAATACCTTTTGTACATATGCATGGGACCTGGTCAGTGTTTAATGCTAAAAGTTTGTGACTGTTAGTGTATACAAAGTGTTATTGCATTTGACTTGACTATGCATTTACATGTGGAAACACATCTCCACTTTGCAGTAAAACTTTGGAATACCAACAGAACTCTAAATACATATGATCTGATAATAAGTAGGAATACTTAAATAAATATTTCCCATTTGATTGCATCTGAAATGCTGCATAAGGTAAATCAGGATACCTCTCCATGAATGCCAGCTTGACAATCAAAATAACACTGAGAAACTGCCGCATATAGGGTGGCTCTCCACGTCAAATAATGCACAGATAAGAGTGGAATGGATGATTCCATACATATACTGGCCCACAGTAAGTATTCCAGGACCTGTATTAAAGAAATCTGTTTTCAAAATGAATGCATTTTAACCTACATAAATATGTTTCCTATTACAAAAGGAATAAGAAGTAATTATTTTGCATTAGAGACTTATCCTCACCTGGAAGGAACAAACTGAAAGAGAAGGGGGAAACCACTAGAAATTGAATTAATTTTTAACATATTTTATTGACTAAAAAACATTCCCCTGCATATTAATGGCTTTTTTTTTCATCATAAACTAGTGGTCAAGCACTATTTTATACTCCAAACTACCTTATCAACTCTATTTTACTAGAATTTTGCCACCAGACAAAGATCCCACCCTTCTCTCTTATCTCCTCTTGAGAGCAAGCCCTCCCTTTTCTGGCAGCTCTAGTGATCATTTTTCAACAGGATCAGCAAGCTTATCTGGGATGCAATGGAGACTGTCTTTTCCAGTGAAAACCTGTGCTTAGATTAATTTATACCCATGGAATTCTTGGTTCCTAACTTGCAGGGCAACATAGTCATTACAACAGTCTAATTTTAATAATTAGTCCTTCTCAATTGAATGAACAGTATCTGTATCTTCCTCTTACTATTTTCTTTGGGTCAGCAGTTCCCTGAGGTACATAAAATGTGCACAATCTTTGCCCTAAATTAAGCCAATATACAAATTTTCTTTAGTCTGAATTTCAAGAATCAGACACACCCACAATCAATTCCTGTTTCCTGTATAGCAGAAACCTGAGTATGCTAAAGGAGGTGCTAAATCACTTCTATTTCTAATAGAAGATATTCAAAGATAAAAAATCTTTCCTGCTCAGTAAAAGATTAATAAAACATCACGTAAGAAAATATATTAAGATTGATTCAAATTCTATTCCAGGATTTAGGAGAAAAGAGTAAAGCTAAGACCAAAAAAAACTACATTCAGAAAAAACAAGGTATAGGGGAGAGGCCAGGTTATTTTTATCAAGTATTCACAACTAAAATCCTGGCCACCAGGTGTCAGCACATTTCCATATTTTAAGATGCAAAAGATCAGTTCTTGAACACATATAGCTATCCAAAACAAAGCACCTGGAATCCTCTGAAACAGCCTAACGTGTGGCATCTCAGTGTCCAGCAAGACATTACGTTGGGCTCCATTCCACAGCTGAGGAAGGAACAGACTCAGGAAGGCATGAGGGCTTAGAAATCAACCACTTTGAAACACAGACATTTTATTTCCTTGCGACAAAGTACTACTATTGGCAATGCCAGAGAAATTGAAGTCAGGGTACACTGTTATGCAAAACACAGGTCCATTTTCTAAACTTCTTTAATTTTACAACCCTTTCTATTTATTTTTCCGTACCTTAGCAGACTGACCCATCACCATCAAATGTCTGCATATGGTGTAGATATGGATAGTACCTACAAAAATAAATTAAAATAAACAAACAGGTAAATTCTATAATCCCATGTGAAATTTGTTATGCTAAGCAACTCAAACTTTTTCTTATTATCTGGGTTGTTACTTCCAGAGAAGAACAATTTCATGACTTTTCATTAAACAAATGAAAAACTAATTTTTTTTGTACTTCTAATTTAGAGATGAAAGCATTAAATTATTCTGCAATATTAGTTTCAAAAGCAGTATAATTGTGAGATTTCATGAGAATGATATCTTAAAAATTTATTGAATTCATTTTTTTACTTAGTAACTGCTAGAGAGAAAAATCTTACTTTCATCTCCAAATGCCACGCTCATTAAAATAAAATACTACCTCTTCTCACACACCTTACCTTACATGATTCTTTTAGTCCATCATAGCACTGTCCTGGCAGACACCACCAATATTGTGTGATATTAAGTATGATAAGTGACATGAAGAAAATTGAAAACTACTAGAGTTTCCAAGAGCATCAAAATGACTTAGAAATTAAAAACCTGTCAAAAATGTACTTGACTCAAGCAACATCATAATTTTTTTTTAAAAATCAGTCTTAGAAGTATAAAAGACATTGCAGCTTTGGAAAACAAAAAAAAAGCCTATTCTTCTGTCTGTATGAATGTTCAGAAAGGGACACCTGTGGCAGCAGGAGGCATCACAATGTCAGCTGTCAGCTAGAAGGGTGTTATTATCCCAATAAGCTCAAATGGAGCAAATATTAGGAAGATTTCTTTTATCAGTCAAACGTATAATGAGGCACAAAATCTATTGTCTGAAATTGCAGAAGAATGTTCAGGAACTAAGGAAAATCTGAGTTACTGCCTCCTTCTAATTAGAGTAGATTATTGGCTAGGATTGGTACAGAGACCTGTACCACACACGGGCAGTGCAATATAAGAATGGCAGGTGAGTATATTTTAATTTTAATTCTTCTCCCATAGAAACATACAATCAAAAAATACACCTCAGAAATAGGGACTGAGGGCAACAGCAGTCCCAGTAAAACAAAAGGATAAGAACTTTGACCAATCATAGCTTAGAGAAAGTACATTTTTTAAAATTAAATCAAGAACATACTATGTCTTCAATTTATATTGCAACAATTGACCATAGTAGTTCAGTTGGCCAGAGCATGGTGTTAACAATGGTTAACCAAAGTTGTGGGTTCAATCCCTGGATGGGCCATTCACTCAAGAGTTGGACTTGATGATCCTCATGCAGCCCTTCCAATTCAGAATATACTGTGAAATTCATACTAGTCTGTTTATTTTTGACTAAATAACATTGCCTTTCAAAGCAAAAATAGACTGTTGTTGTTCCTGAAATTAAAATCTTGATAAATCATTCTCTGTGCATCTAGTTTGCAGTTCCGTTATTTTCTCAATTTTTCCCTAATACAAGCATTACAAGCAAGCAATCTGAAATCTTATACATAGATCAAAATCCTTAAGTGACAGATGGTATTTTTTAGAATGGTTTTATTATCAACTCTTCCCTTCAAAGTACTTTCAAAAATACAAAGATGTAATGGCAGACAATAATTTTCTACTCTTAGATCTGCAATTCCCTTTAAAAAAAAAAAAAACAAAGCCCAACAACAAACAAGCAGAAAAACCTCCAAACCAAAACCAAAAAAAAAAATCAGTAACCAAAATAAACAACCATCAAAACAAACATTTAACTGATAGAAAAATCTCAAGCGTTTTTTGTTAATCAGGATGTACTCCAAAAATGTCCTTACTTTTGATTTTATTTGTACTCTTAAGCACAGTTATGATGAAAAAGTGGATGCTTTTATAACAATCCACCTCAAAATGTACACTGTGGAAATCTTAATTTTAAAATCCCTCCTATTAGAAAGACAAAAAATTACAAAAAAAAAAAACCTACTATGATTGAAGACTAACTAGAGATTTATTCATGCCCCTTAAGTTGACCTTAAAGAGTATAAAGAGTATAAAAGTTTCCCTTCACAGCTTTGCTTAGCAAAGAAACGTAAATGGAAAGCCTGAGGTACCATTGTAGATAAGCCAACACAAATTCTCCTGAGGTAGAGCCACTTGCATAGTGAGTCTTAATGAGGTCAAGGCATTGAGACATGTCTGCAGGGACTCTTGATTCTGAAGATTTCTGTCTCTGCTGCAAACCATCTGATAAATGCAAACATTTCTTGCTTGCAAAGCATGGAACTAAAACACATAGAAATATATACAAAGTTAATTAAAATATGCATATGTCAGTCCACATCAGCAAAGTACAACAAAATTATGAGTAACATAACAGCAAAAAAAAAAAATCAGCATGACCTTTAACTGAGCATTAGAATATGGAGAAAGTGCTAAAGCTTCAGGGTTGTTGTACCATGAACCCCAGTCATTTTCCACTGTGTCACAGGATGAAAATGCACCTAGTGAACTAGGAGTGCTGGAAGGGATGTAGGGAGAATGAGGCATTAAACTGAAATTCAAAGAATTTGACGCTTGGCTTCTCTGTAGATGTCTTCCACAAACTAAAGGAAGTTTTAACGTTTCTACACTTCTCCATCTATATCACCACTATCTTATTTCTCACTCTTATCTGTTACTTTTCCACAGATGGATTTTTCCTTCTCTTCCTTGCAATACCTAAAATAACGTGACCTAACTCATGCCTGGACTACAGCATCAGCTGAACAAACAGGGAAAAAAAAGGGTTAAGTGGGACATGACCATTCAGTACCTATTATTCTCTCAAAAGCCTCCTAACCTGGTAAGATTTGAAATTATATTATTTTGTTGCAGTTGATTCACAGAAGCTAGAAGTTTCTAGTCCCAAAATGCCATTTCTTAATGTTATATTAAAAAAAAAAACAAAACTAACTGTGGGAATATGGCAAGAAAAATTACATTTAAAGCCTTAAGATGTAATCATTTGACATATTATCATTTTCCATTTCCAGTTGTAGGGATAATTGCCAACTAAATTTCGTATCTGAAAATTTAAGGATATCTCAGTCTGTAAAGGCTAAGTTACAGAACAGGCATTTTAGTATTGAGTTGCCCTAACATTTACCAGTAGGACTGGTTCAAAGTCTAGGCAGACATACAGAAAACAGAGGAGAGCATCCCTGGAACTTCAAATTTATTTAGAAAACATTTTTAAAAATGTATTAACATAGTCTTTGATCATATTCTTTCTAGGAAGCCAAACCACATTTTAAAAAGAAAAATAATAATACCAAGTATCTCTTCTATCATGATATCTGCTTCTAGCTTATGAGCAAACTGTCTGCTTTCCTCTCTTCACTAAACACCTATTTACACTCTAACTCTGATTCAAGGATATTAATTGGATTAGCTCAATACACAGGAGCTGCCTACCATTTCTGTTCCTTGTTTTTGATCGCAGAGTAACTTGCATTAGTTAATTCAAAATACCCAGCGTGTACAAAAATAGAGCTTCTCAGCAAAGAACTGCTTAAAATAAAATATAACATGTTTTTAGCATTCTCCCTATATCAACTGAAGCACTTTCTTCCATGAATAACAACAGGTATGCTGCAAGTCCCTACCTTGATAAGCAATTAACACAAAAGGATTCCAACACATTCTTAAGGTCACTCAGCTTCCTAGAGCTTAAAGCACTTAGAAAAGTATTCAGCATTCTGTCCTTTTCGTTCATAGTGAGCAAATAAGCTATAAAAAACATAACACTGCTTTTCTGTCATGACCTTTTATTACAAGTAGGATTTGCACACTTATGGTACAAAACACAGGAGAATGTTTTAATTGTCTTGCATTCTGCCTGGTGCTTAGATTATACAATACAGAAATTTCTGAAACTGCAGGACATTTATCAGATTTTACCCACATCCTGATTCTGACAGTCGATAATGGCAACTATTTCAGTGCAAAAACTGTTGTAAGCAGCTACAGAACACCACATTCAGAGAAAAATGCTGTTTTAACACTAAGTTGGTGGTTGGCTCTGCCACAAAAGCATTAGGCACTTATATCCTCTTAAAAATCTACACCAACTCCAGATGTTTATATCATACATACAATCATTAAATCCCAATGCAATTCATATCAACAAGCTATTAAAGATTAGCTAATGTTAATATGTAATTAATATGAAGCACATTTGTGAAAGATAAAATAGGCTACTTACTTTGAATCTGTAAATGTCTTTGACCAGAAAAATTTTTAAAAACCCACAACCTACCATAAGTGCTGCATTTTTGTCTCTGACACCATTTGGAAAAAAGGCAGATTTAAAGCGCTGCACATCACCCATGACATCATCAAGGTTTACAGAAACAAACTGCTGAAGGTATCTTTCATAACACTGTAGAAGTGCCAACTTATATTCCTGAAAAAAAAAAATCATATGTTCTTTTTATAGTTTATATACTGCATTTCTATTTCTATAAAACATGTGGGTTTTTATTATCTTTATGAAAAAGCATCAACATCCAAGAGCAACAGGAAGTAAAGCACTACAGTTTCATATAGATATCCAGCATGTCACGTGAACACCTAACATATGAAAGGTTGAAATACTTAAAAGAATGCCTTGTTCTTCACAAGTTTTGGTGAGTTTTGTTTATTCTAATCATAAATATGACATATCAGAGAACAATTATAAAGCAGAGTCCTGGGCTAATGTAATAAATTTAAAGTGCTGCTGGAATACTCTACAGTTTTACAACAGTAATGTCAATGATACTACACTTCAGGAAAAAACTTCATAATGTAGAACTTTATAAGCAATATATAAATACAATCACTTCTCTCTTCCTTGTTTCCATGTTGTCAAAGCTGGTTTTTTTAATAAAACAGATAGAAAGAGTAAGATGAATTTAAAAAGATTGAAACAAGTGAAAACAGGAATTTACATGTGGCCAAGAAATCAGCATTAACAGACTAGAAATTGCCACTGGGTCTTTAAGAACTGTTAGCAAAGATGATGTTGAGCTTTATGTCTCATTCCAAATAGAGCTCCCCAGCAGCATGTCGAACCACTCTAAAATCATGCTGACTCTATGGTTCAGCACTGACTCAGAGCTGGAAGTGACATTCAATGAATCATCACCACCACTTCCTTCAGCAAGATTACATTTAGGTTTCTCTACCAATTTCACTAAGTGTAGCACTCACACTAAATAAATTATTGAGGAAAAAATAACTAACTGCTGGTAAAAATGATCCTTTAATATTTTAATCACACAAAATTCTTATTTCTCTGCATTCTCTTCTTTTTTTCAATTAAAAGTCCTTCCACCACAGTTACACTTGTAATTTTTAATAATTTGAGGGGTCTAACTCACATGGCCCTATTATCCTATTTGCTGTGTGAAAGCAGCAGCCATACATAGAAACTTTGACTTTCCATGGACAGCAATGGGCAGTCACTTGTGTAATCTAATACATACATTCAAGCTGTGATAACACTTAAGAATCCAAAGCCATGGATCAGAATACTGTTAAGATAGTTATTGACACACAACAAAAAGGTAAATTCTCTCCTAAGCAGTTTAAAATACATATGACCAAAGATAACAGGCAGATAGAGGCAGAGTGGGAGGCAGGGAAAAAACGAGTCAGTACTGATCATATGATGACTAATAGATTAAGTAATTTACAGATATATGGCTTAATGAATTTAGTTGTATCCTAAAAAACACATAGTAGATGGAATCTAAAGGCATTAGAAAAATACAGCAGGAGGACAGCAAGCTAAACGATGCCTACCTGCTGACTATTCATATGCAATAATTATTTTTTAAGGACTACATGTCATTAAGTATTATATAAAATGTGCAGGTTAAAATTTAAAATATTCTACACCAATTTTCAACTAGGAGTCAAGAGGAGTACTTATGGAATAGGCTTTACCCCACCTATCACAGACCTTGGTTTTACACCACATTCATCCTTCCTGTAATGCATTTAAAATTTGCAACATCCATCACCTTTTGTTTCTATTTATTTCTTTTCAGGGAAAAAAATCGAATGAGAACTAGGTTTTCATTCTAAAATTAAGTTAAATAAATGCACTTAAAAGTGTGAGTTCCAAAAAAAGTTGAAAGTATTGGGCTAACCAGCAAAACAACTTCAACAACACTGACAACCTTACTGTAGAAAAACACATTACACTAGAAGATTGAAGTTGCAAGCAGAAGTCTTTATGCAAAAACATGGATTATTTTCCGGCAATCTAGGGTCAGGCCATTAAACACCTTGAATGTAAGGACCAAACTAAGCAGGAGTACTGCTTCAGGAAGGCAATGCAGAGTACAGAGAGCAGCATTTGATAATTTGAAATAATCTTACTGAGTACTCTGTGAGAGCAGCAGTTCCCAAGCACTAAAAGCTTCATGTAATGTTTCAAGCAATTCCTAAGGCCCAGAAGCTGTGAAAACTTCAGGCATATATAAAAATTAAGAAAACATGAACAGAATTGTCTAGGCAATGCTATTAAAAATTGCTGCTGTTCAAGCTTCCTTAAGAATTTCTGTATGTCTAAATCTACATCGTGACCCTGCACCTTCAAATTGTAACGGCTCCACAGTTACAGACTCTTCTATAATCCTTCTTCTACCTCCCAGTGAGCGCTGCTGAAACTCAGCTTAAGTTGCCTGTTCCTCATTCAGGAGCAGGCCACTTTTGTGGAATTCTTCAGGGCACATGCAATGAAGGATATAGAAGACTTCATAACGCCTACATAATACTACTGCCTTTTCCCTGGCCTGCAAAAAAGCCCATGCCCCACAGCCACAAATAAACACTCTTCATTAACAGCACAAAGAGCATCTCTCCTAGCTGCATTCCATAAGCAAAGGACATAAGAGTGAAAGAACAGTTTCACTGGATATGCGTCTCAAAAAGACGGCCCCTCAAACCACCTTGATACATTTCCAGTTATGCCCTCTTATTTTTATTTATTTTCTTTTATTCCCATTATGTTAAAAAATTACGTAGCAGGTACAGAACTGACCTTCTAACTATACATCTCTGAGCTGCTTCTGAGTGTTGTTCAGTAACCATCCTTGAAAGCCCCATATTTTATGACATGACCTTCTGGCAAAAATATCACTAAGCTTGTAAAAGGCTCACCCTTCGGATTTTTTCCACAGGAAACACAAAGGACAAATAGTATATAAAAATATATTTGCCTGATTGAGTCAGATCAACAGTTACTAGCTTGGCATCCCATCTTGAGTAGTCAGTAACGTATGACTAAGTAAAAGCATAAAAATAGAGTTATCATATAGTGAAACATCTCTCAAATACTCTGTCTTCAACAGTCAAGTTCCTGAATTCCTTTTAGTTGTGATCTACCCCTTTTGAGGAAACCAGAAATACACACATAATTCAAGATGCAGGAACATCACTGATACGTATAGTTGTACAATATGTAATTGCAGTCAGGTTCCTGTTCTCTGTTCCTCTCCTGACAATTCTTTTTATTCATGTTTGGTTAATGGAGCATTAAGCTGAGTCAGTGGAATTGCTCTATCATTGTCATCTTCTACTTTACCAGCATGAAAGGCACAGTCAGATATTGTACACTATCATGCTGAAATATCAAGCAAAAAAGAAAGATTTTGGGGTGTTTGAAAAGGCAATGGGTGCATAGAAAATATATTTTAAAATCAGAGAAATTTTACAATAAAAAAGGAAGAAATACAAACAACCGCCACTGGAATTATTTTGTAAAAGTTTTTGCTACTTTCTGAATAGCTTTCCGTGAAAAAAATTAAAGTAGCATAGATTAAAAATTAAAGTAGTGTAGAAACATAATGAAACAAAGTCTATGATTGAACCTTTTCTGATTTCAAATTACTTACTTTGATCTCAACAAGGCTATCACCAACTTTCACAAGTCTTTCATTGTAATACCACTCCGGTAGTCGTGGCTTATATTTGATCCATATGTTAAACAAAGTATTTGCCCTAAAAAAAAAAAGATAGATAGATAGATAGATAGATAGATAGATAGATAGATAGATAGATAGATAGACAGATAGACAGACATGAGAAGAGGTTTCAGATTAAACTGGCAGTAAACCTGTCATAACAAGTAAACAAATCAGGAAAGCTTCAAATTTTGAAAACTCCTTTCTTCCAAATCTATCTGAACTTTATATATTTCAAAGCAAGAGCTCATTAAAACCAGATTCCAGATTTAATGGGCAGACAGGAACATTTCTGGGTTTCATTTCTGTCACCAGTTTTTATCATGCATTTTAAATAGGATGAATTTTCTCCCATGTAAATTCTTATTAAAATGACCTAGTAATAATCCCCTTATGTTGTTCAAGTATGGTCACAAGCAGAAAATCTGTCCCTCCTTTCAGCTAGTATTTGAGAAGTACTATTGGAAGAAACTATTTGATATCTAAGACTCAATTAATTAGTTTACAGCAATTATTGGACTGGAAACTACAAATGTTATTAGCAGGAAAAAAAATCCCAAAATAACAATGTATGGTCAGGAAGCTGCAACTTTGCAAACTGGTAGCCATGGAATAAACCATAAAGCTATACAGTATACAGAGTTATAGTATATAGAACTCATGGCATACAGAGCTACACCACGAGTCACATAGGAAATGTTCAGGAATTTTATATTTTAAGGGGTACATTTCAGAAAGAACCAAATGACGCGCTTGCTAAGACAGAGAGGATTTTATGGCAATAATTGCGATGCTCTGTCTGTTGCCTCTATTATTCTAGCCACAGTTGTCATCAAGGATGTCTTTGTGTAATAAACTGCCTATTTTGCTGAACCAGCAAGCCTCCCAGAAATGGTAACTGATTCTAAGAAGTTTCCCTCTGCTACAGAGACACTGATTGCATCGTGCCAGTACTTCAGTCCCTACCAACCATGGTTTGATGGTCTCATGCCCTCACATGTACAACTTCCCCACCCCACGCTTCTTTAAGAAAGCTACATTCTAGCTGGAAAACAATAACTGATCAGACAGACTGCTAATAAGCACTGGGACTTTTTTATAAAAGAATCACATTAGCAAATCATTACTAGTATTGACAATGTTCACAGTGCCAAGCATCTCTGGCATTTATTCTCTTAACAAATCACTTGCACGGAAATGTCAGCAGAGCACCTTGTGATACTGCTACAGCCAAATTATTTATAGGTAGCAATTTATGAGGAAAGAAAGCAACTGAAGAAATATAAACTAACATTTAAGAAATTAACATCTGAAAAATAACCTTCTAGCTGAATTGTCACGCATAAACCATATGCTTTTGGTGTGTGGTGGCTAGAAGTTTTCAACTTCTCTTAAAACTGGGATGGTAGATTAGAATGCAAGACACTTTCTTAAACTGTTCTCTGACATTCAAGCACTTGGAATGCATCCTAACAGTCTCATATAACTTTTCATTTTAGCTTTAAGAACACTACCAAATTAAAAAAAAAAAAAAGCACAATAAAGAACATTTTTTTGACACAGAAAGCAGTGAGCCACCTTCACATTTCAAGGTGAAACAGATGGTTTTATGAGAAATCTGTCAAAATTACCTTTACAATAAAGAAATGGAAAAATCATAATCCTTTTTGTTTTTCTAAAAGTATCACCTCAGCACAGTTCTCAGTTCTTGAAAGTAAGAAGCAAGGAAATAAGTAGGACATCCTAAAGTTGTATCCTACAGGAAAAATGCAGTAACAGCACAAAGTAGGCCAAAAGCAACAACCAGAATAAAATGTTCTAAGGCATTTTTAAGAATAAATTTTTTAAGGAAACCATAGCCCAGTGAAATTAAGAGTACTTTCCAAATGAGGGAATGAGTCCCTCCTGGTCCATATACTTTTCTCATTATAACAACCCAATTAACAGCCTGGGCATGTACTGAGTTCTTATACTGAGAAAATATTCCACACTAGTTAGTATCTGCAAAGAGAGTCCAAAGCAAAGGAATCTGTCAGGCAGCTGAGCAAAGTTCCCTTGGACTATTACATGAAGAATTTAAGAAAATTTCAAGAGACCAAGAGATTTGATGGCTATTAGGATGAAAGGGGAAAGAGGAGAAAGAGATGGAAAAGAGATATCAAGAATGACCATAGATGAAGCTCTCAAAAGCTAGGACTAGTATATTTCTTTCAGACTGAACAGCTTGAAGTCCCCATTAATGGTCATCTTCATTTTTTGTTATGAATATTCATGTTAATACATGTGATTCCCAGATATAATAAGTAATAAATCTGTAAAAAACTAGTTTAGCAAAAGTCCTGACAAACCTGATCAGACTTTCAGCTTCAGTTTGAAGGTTAAGATAAACTGATTCTGCTACAATGCCATGACTAACTGAGTTAATGACACAGGAATGTTTATTTGACACAGACAAAAGAGGAGAGTGAGACACTTCCCAAACAGCTCCTTAGCCTTTCCTTTAAACGGTCTGTAGGACACCAGACAAGTTAAGTAAATGAATTCTTAAAAAAAACCTAGTGGAATATTGAAGCTCAGAGGTGAAATTTCTTTAGTTCCATCCATAATAGAAAAAAATTCCCTAAGGTCAACCCATAATAGCGTGCACAAGATAAGGCCCACGCGACTAAAATCTTTACTAAAAGTATAAAGAATTCTCTGATACTGATCAAAAGCCATCTTATTAAAGAAGGGTGGCTAAGCCACACAACATGAGATAAAATCAATAGCTCATGGTAAAGCTTTGATGGCCCTGCTGCCAGGAGAAATGGAGCAAAACAACTTCTTGTTTAGCTGAGGAAAAATTAATTTTGATTGCTATTTCTGACTGAAAAGATACCAGGGAAGTCCTCAGTAGTTTTTGTTTCCTACATTAGAACATTTAAATGCCTAAATTATGGCCTTTCTGTTGACCTAAAAACATCAAAGATTGAAAGAGTTGGAGAAATAAGGCCGATAATTTTATTTTTCTAAATTGAATACACCACGTGGAAGCCGGCTTTCTTGTTGGTTGAAGAACAAGAAGACTTTGATCTCAATCCATGCCACAAAAGATAGTTTGGAAAATGGAATAGCAAGGGGTCTTTAAAGCATATAGGAAAATATTGAAGCAGTGACCCTTAAAGGGGGAATAACACGCTCTGACTCCATATTGCAGAAGGCTGAATAAATTGCTTTTATTAAGTTAAATGATTCTACATTAATACTATACTAGAACTATATCATACGGAAAAGATACTAAAGACGAACCTGTGACTGTCTCCAGACAGCCACAACCAGCTTTGACCCAATTGGCCAATCAATACAAACAACCATCACCGGTGTCCAATTAACAAATCACTCTCCGGTAACAATCTCCATAACACATTCCACATGTGCCAAACAGGAGCAGCAAATAGAGATAAGAATTGTTTTCTTTCTCTGAGCTTTCTCACTGCATCTCACAGCTTCCCAGGAAAAATCCTGGGGGAGAGGGAATCATGTCTCTCTCTGTTCAGAGAATGTGAATACCACAAGAAAGCATCTGTAATAGTCATTACCTTCAGAAATTCTTAGGACCAGCCTGACTACAGCTGCTCCTGCAAGCAGCACATGCTCCAATTTTGAGTTATCAAACAATGAAGCAGTAGGGAGAAAAACCCCTGAAATTTCACAATCACAAATTTACTTTGTTGACAGCAAAGTCTTGACTTTGCCGGCTGCCTGAACATATGCTAATAATCAGAATTCCAGTCTTCTACCTCGGTACTGTCCCTATGCAAATGAAGAATGCCTGACATGCGCAGCTGCTGGGAGCTTCATGTTACTCAATATTCCTAATGCCCTGGAATTTTGGTAGGGATCACTACTACCAGAGACTTCTGAGATCAAGGCCTGTATAGAGTCAGTTCTCATCTCCATAATGAACACTGCAGATTTCTTCAGATGTGAAAATGCTCTCATGCCAACCAAAGTACGCATGGTCATGGGTCACGTCCACAAAGTACCAGTATGAATAAGACAGAACTTAGGTTTGAGAGGTAAAGCAAAAAAAGGCTTGGAGATACTGTTCACAAAAACTGGTAACTTGGCACTATACTGCAAACAGCTCAGCTTCAGCATAGCCGCCTGCCAACCAGAAGATACAAAGAACACATAGAAGAACCACTGTTGGCAATTTTGGTAGTGTCTGAAGCAGCCAAGTAGTGTTACTTCTTCTAAGTGGACCTGGAGAGAATAGCTTTCAATATAACAATACCTATCAGTTAAAGCTAAATAAAAAGGTATGAAACTACAAAAAGGCTTCAAAATAGCAAACCACTGAAATCAGCTGCTCAAACAATATAAAATGCCAACATACTAGAGGCAAAAACCTGGAGACTGATACCTGCATGATCCACCTAGGCCTAGACCCCATGATGAACTTGCCCCATAAACAAATTAGGAAGCCAGATAGCTTAGAATAGGAAGGATCTCCAGCTCAGACAAAGGCCAAGCTGCAGAATCTGAGTACCTTCTGAAAATGTATACACCTACTTCAGAGTAGGGTAATTTGTGAGCTAATTCTAGGAAACTACTGAATGAAATATGCAAGGGTAGAAGCTACACATAAGTGATAAGGTAACCACCCTCTAACCTAACTCCTATGCTCTTTTTGAAGGAACTTTTGATACCCTGGGAAACTTGTGAGGTTTATGTTAAAGACTTGTAACTTAGAACAGAAGTAGTATTCAGATAACAACAACAGAAAATCAAGTATTTATTTACCTTAAAAACAAGTTGTTAAGGTCTTGTATCACAATGCACCTAAATGCAGCAGGGAGAGCTACATGAGAAATGCACAGTCTGTAAAAGACATATGCATGCACTATGAATCATACACGGATTCCAGTTGCTCTATCTTAACTGCATTACAAAATCGTGACTTATGCATACCCACAGATATGCATGTATGCGAGCAAACAAATATGCACTATTATACTTACCATATGCTCTGCCTGCATCTATGTGTATAAAAAGATACCAACGTAGACAGAGACATATGCACAAAAAGAGCTGTGTGCTGTTATCCTCATGTATCCCTACTGTTGAAGGCATGTACGTGCCCACCAGAGTTCACCCTCGCAAGCAGCATCACATGCTGGTGGGCTGCCAGTCCCTGCAGCACTGTCAAGGGATTTTCCCACCAGGAAGCACAGGCAGCTCTGCTGACAGAACCAACAGTGGCGCTGGCAACTTCCAGAGCCCCTTGTGGTTTTTCCCTAAACCACTTGCAGGAAGCACTGGAGGGAGAAAAAAAAAAGAAAAAAAGAAAAAAAAAAAAAAAAGGCAAAAAAAGCGGTGTTCAGACTTCTGAGGGGTTTTCGTTAAAATGAAAAAAATATTGAAAAAAAAAAACTTGAAAGGAGGAAAGGGATTGCCAGTGCTTTGGCACAATGCTGGAGAAGTTTGTTTGGCCAGTAAACTCCTGGCTATCTCGCAGCGCAGCGGGCGCGGCATTCCCAGCGCAGCCCGTGGCGCGGCGGTGGAGCCCAGCAGGGGCGGGCGCGGCGAGCCGGCGCTGCCCGGCGGGCGGGGAAGGGCAGCCCGGGAGCGGCGGGGCGGCGGCGCGGAGAGCCGCGGGGCGGCTGAACGAGCAGAGCGAAGGAGGAGGGGTGCGGCCGCGAAAGGGAGCTGAGACAGGGGCAGAAGGAACGGCGAGCGGCTCCCGGAGCTGGCGGGGTGCGACCGCGAAAGGGAGCTGAGACAGGGGCAGAGGGAACGGCGAGCGGCTCCCGGAGCTGGCGGGGTGCGGCCGCGAAAGGGAGCTGAGACAGGGGCAGAAGGAACGGCGAGCGGCTCCCGGAGCTGGCGGGGTGCGACCGCGAAAGGGAGCTGAGACAGGGGCAGAGGGAACGGCGAGCGGCTCCCGGAGCTGGCGGGGTGCGGCCGCGAAAGGGAGCTGAGACAGGGGCAGAAGGAACGGCGAGCGGCTCCCGGAGCTGGCGGGGTGCGGCCGCGAAAGGGAGCTGAGACAGGGGCAGAGGGAACGGCGAGCGGCTCCCGGAGCTGGCGGCGACGCGGGAATCGGGGCCGGCGGCGCAGCCCTACCCGTGGCGGTGCAGGTCGTGCTTGGCCTCCCCCGCGCCTCGCAGCCGCCGCAGGGAGCTCAGGACGCGCCGCAGCTCGGCCTCGAAGCTGTCCACCACCGGGTTGCCCCGCGCCACGGGCCCGAAGAAAGCGGCGTGCGGGGCCTGCGGGCCGGCGGCGGCAGGCGGCGGCCCGGCGGGCTGCGCCATGCTCGGCCCGGCCCGGCCCGGCCCGGCCGCGTCGCTGTCTCCGGGCAACGGCCGCGGGCAGCGGCCCCGCGGGGCCGCCCTGGGCGTGCCAGGGATGGCACTTAGCAACTACGGTTGTGTCGCCGTGCCTGCTGCACGCATAGAAGATAAAAGTGTGCTTCTTGTCTAAATGGTTATGTTTGTCTGTTCAAACAAATGACAAACAAAAAAGGTGGCATAATAGGAAACTACCAGCCCGTATTTATGTTATAGAAGGTGCCTATAGCAACCTATGTGTTTTGAAGTTCTTTACAGGCACTGTGGTAAAGAGGTTTGGGAGAGATGTGAAGGAAACTGACTCTGTTGCCATGTTCGTCATCAGGATGAGCGTAAGGGACAGCTGAAGTGAAAACATGAAAGTGAGAGAAATATAAGTGAGCAGAGTGCCTGGCAACCAGGGCCTTTGGAGGCAATTTCTCGACAGTGAATCAAGGAAAAGGATCAATAGAGATGGGTAGAGCAAAGATACACTTGAAAAGTGCATCCAAGTAATTCATAGATGACAGCAAAATAACTATCCTTCCAACAGTTGGAGACACACAGCATCAGCATGCTGAATTACTGGAATCAGAAAATACTGCATTAGCAAGGTCAAAGAAATGACATGGGAATCATCTAGATACTATTCATCCTTGGAAAATTGGGAAGATGAAAAATATGATTAATTTATGACTAACATGTCTGACTCATTTTACACATAGATTTAGTATTGTTACCTGCTGGGAATTGTGTGGATCCATTATCCATCAGGTATTGTGAGACTATGGGAAGATCTAGTGACAATGGCTATGCCATTTAGGTGGGAGCCAATTTAAACAAAGCACGACTGGGAGTGCGTCCCTCAGATATCTGTGAAGGAGGTAGAAAATTGAGTCTGCAATGAAAAGACATCGCAAAAAAGATTTTGATGTGGGGATTTAGAAATCACTGTGTTCAGAGATAAATTTTACAGAACAAATGAAATACGAGAACTTGGCTTGGAGAGCAGCAACTGCAACATTTAAAGATTTTGCCTGTGCTTTGCAATGCTAACCAAAGAACTCCCTGTAATGGTTACCAGATGACTAATAAAACACTGGCCTCTTGGGAAAAGTGGCCTGTGCCACTGTAAGTATTGCTGGTTGCATCCATTTCAAGTCCCTATGAAGTTCTGAGCTAGTTTGCTTCACTAGATGGTGCTGCATCCCAAACGGCTGATATTCACATTCATGGAATGCAGAGAGTGCTGTTCTCAAACCAGCAGTACCTAGAAGCTTCAAGGGGAACTTGAGAGACTGGAAACAAGACTGCTGAGTAAAACTTTACATATCTCTAATATTTGGGTAGCAGATGGTGGAGTGAATATAACATTTGCAATCTGGATTAGCTTTTCAGCCATAGAAGCAAACTGAGTCACAGAAAACAATAAGGGAAAGGGAGGATAGCCATTCCCCAGAGGGCAAGATTGCAGAACTATGTAAAGATAAAGCTTTAACCACTGGGAGGTTAGCCAGGGCGTAGTTGGTCAGCCAGCTCATGAAGACTGTTTAGTCTAAAATTCCTGGGTCAGAGTTCGACAGGGTCAAAGTATGCATTGCCTGCTAGGTGGAGGTTTAATGTATGCAGGGCAGTTCTGACCCTCTCAGCCCCCAGGGTGGACCATAGAAAGAAACTACACTACTACAAACACTATAATATGTATGTTATTTCAATTTTGGATGCTTACAATATTGATTCCTATTACACTGTTCTGGGGAAGACTGGAGTTTAAACTTCAGATAGTCTCCATCTAACATTTAGTGTGTTGGACACTTAATTGGGTCCAAAAGTCAAAAAGGCTTATAGATAAATTATTAGAACTTCTTAACTGCAGGAGTGTAGATTCTTCAGAAACATTCAGCTCGTATAACCTGATCTTTACAGAGAAAAGCTTGATGTATACAAAACAGTAAGAGTGATGGCCACTGAAGTTTTAACCATGATAGGATAATTTCGTCAAAAGATAGAGCATACCTGTATGACTTGGAAAGTTTATAGCAATTTTTTGAATTACATTTCGTTAGGGCCCCTACACCCTAAAAATATGTGATCTGTTGATTGGAAGGCTAATGACTGGTAGGTGAACATTTAGATAATTTAGATAATTAGATAATCATTGGTAGGTGAACATTTGGATAGTAATTTGAATTATAGTAACATTAGGGAGAAAGTAGTATAGATTATGGAGCATTGGCATGGACAGGATCCCAAGAAATGGAACTTAGGTAAATCCCCTGACCCAAACAGAGAGGGTATAGCAACCTGTGCTTTAATACCACCAGGTCAGATAGAAGGAAGCTGCCTCAGAAATAGAAGCACCCACAAAGAGTTAACTTAGTAAAAACCCATATAGGAAGTGTCTGCTCTCATGTCGATGGGGCCAAGAGTATGCTTGAGCTGTAAAGGAGGAAAACCTTGCTGTTAACTCATCAAGCTGCCTGCTTACTTCTCATGTGTCTGTTGCACTTGTGTGAACAGCAGTGGTTACTAAGAGCACACAAAGGGGGGAAACACTGTATGATCACAGCAGAGTTGGGCAGGAAGAGTGTTCAGTGATATCTGGGTACAGGGGCTGAGGTAACGTCTGCTGAGCCCTACCTAGTATATCAATCAAAGTTTGTTTCCTATGGATAATTCTGAGATGCATATTCAGATCCCTTTCTAGGATGCTTGTAGCAAATACACACCTGAATTATGGCCCCTATAGACTTTGCTCTTTGATATTCATAGACAAGAGGCAGTCATGGATGCTGTATTACCAGACTTCTGCAGGGTAACTTGACAGTCCCCACAGGTTTGAAAGAGCTTCATTTATGTCATCTCTTCCTTGATGCTTTCAGGAAAAATAGTCTGAGCTGAAATGATTCTGTGCCACCACTTAGTATCTCAGGCTGATAGGCTAATGAAGACACGAGAATTTAAAATAATGCTTAACACACTTATGTACTATATATTCAGAACTGGGATCTGCATTTACTGTACTTGCAGTATGCCTGCCTGGTCTGAAGAGCTAGTGGGAATCCACTTGGGGTAGGATAGTCCCCTTTGAGTGGGAGTGAATTTTGGATTAAAAAAATAGAAGAAAATCTAGAGAAAGAAGCAATAGCAGGTGTGTAGTGATTCTTATGGAGAAATTCACTTCATGAGTTAGTCAAGCAAAACAAGGTCAAGGAAACACAACATCGTATATGACTGTACAGCATTTGCTATTCATATGCTGTAGGGGAATCATATACAATCCAAAGTAATGGCTCTAAGTTACCTGATAAAGCTCCATAAAAAGCCATCATACAGCTGGAAGAAGTGAACTAAGCTGCTGAATGCCAGAAGCACTGGCACTTTATAGATACGAAGAAGTTGTCTGATGGCAGAGGGTAAAATAAGAACTTGTGCTGAGCTTACAAGAGGCAAAACACATGCTGGAGTTAATGTATCTTCCAAATAACTAACTGTACAGGAAGCAGACCTGCAAGCTTCTTGCTATCACCTCCTGTGGCACTTGTCTATACCTATAGCTAATGAGATACATGGGAATCCTGGACCTTTATGGGCAGCTATGAGAGATTATAGTCAGCATTTCTTTCCCACTTCCTTGCTCCTGGGCTGTTTTTGGTAAAGCTGCTTGTGGCTTACTGAAAGCGAGTCTTCAGACTCAGATGCCTTACTTAAATCTGCGTTTTTGATCAAAATTTGTGAATTCCCACCCTTATCTAAGGGCTACTTACTACCTTCCCATAGAAAAGTTATCAAGGACCTAAGAGATACACTGTCCTGTTTTGACAACATTTGTATTTTTTTGCTGTACCATGAAGAAACATGTCCTGAACTAGGAAGCTACATGCCAGATTGCAAAGGTAGGGAAATGTGGAAAGATGGTGGGAATGGATTACTTAGGACACCATACAGCTTTTAAAACAAAGCAGCAGTTCAAGTCTTTTACCGAGACAGTGACACATACTTGTAAAATATTTCGGTGCTCTTCCTGTTAGTGAGCAGTATACAAAATTTATCAGACAATGGCACAGTCTCTGAACTCTGGGACATAGATTAACAATAGCTGAGGCATGTGTGTCTTTTGACAATCAATTTATGATCTTTTAATATATAATGAAAGGAGATCTGGGACAGTTCTAATGCAAGTAAATGCTAAGCTTTTACTTGAAAACAGTTCTTGGCTTCCTTTCTGATCTAGTTTGTCAGTGTTGTACAAGGAAGGGAAAAGAGTGATCAACACACGAAAGAACTGCAGTGACTGAGAACTCTGCCAGTGCCAGGTTCTTACAGAGCTGTGTTCAAGCTTGGGGTGACAGTTGTACTGTCTCCATGTTTCCATTGTATTTATATGAAAGGCTTCAGTGCCAAACTCTAAAGATGACATGAGAGATTTCAAGCTTATAGTATATTAAAGTGGGGTGCTTTTCTTTTAAAATCTAAGTGTGAATGCTCACAAAAAGGTTTTCTATGTTTCCTTTTATGATTGGGAAAATTTTCTTAGGCATATAAATTAATCTCAGTTGACTTGCAGAAAATGGGAGAAATCTGGGAGAAGTGATCTTGTTCAGCTGATTTTTTCCCCCCACTGCAAAGAAAGTGTAGGAGTGTGTAATATTTGTGTGAACAATCTGTGAGATTTGACTCACCCACTCAAGTTGTATTGTTATGCATTAAGTGGGTTAAGCAGTCTTTGGGGAGGGAGGTACAGTAGGGGTTTTATATAGCTGCTTGAGTTTGTAAGAGGTCTGAGATCTTTATTATGGACTTAAGTGGCAAAGGTAGCAGTTGGAAATATGAAAGTCTCCAAAAATGGAAATATTGCTTCGAGGAGAGAGTTTGCCTACAGTTCATGTTATTCTCTTAATTTTTATAAGATATATTTCATTCCAGCTTACAAGTAAATTCTACTCAAGTAGACATCAACTGATGATTAGATTATTTTGCAAAGGCTTCTAGGAACCTGCAGATATTTAATCTGAGAATGTACTATTTTCAGTTCACTAGACAGAGGATGGAGGAAAGTTCATGTCTCACTTAAAGATCTTGTTTCAAATCTCAGGAAGCTGTAGGGGTTCTTCTAAAGAAGCTACACCTAAGGCTAGTTTAGAGCAGCTGTAAAGATATCTTGCAAAAAAGCCCTGTAAATGCCTTGCAATCATAAAAAAGTGAAAGTATGCACAAGATTTTTAGTGATGTGCATGGAAGCTGCATCTTAGAAACATTCTAAAAACATAGAACACTTACATGTATGTATAAAAAAAGCTAGAGAGAGTCCTTAGCTAAAGACAACATCCAATTTATTGAGTGGAGATGGCCAAGGTAGTTTTTTGCCATGAAATGTGAAGTAACAGAGATGGAGCATGTAAATTATTTCTCTTTTAGCTACATTCAGCTTAAACTGATTGCTAGGTAGGCATCTAGTAGTTATATTTGATTTTGGGAAAAAAAATGGTGGCATGTTTTGTTTAAAATACATTTTCTTCATTTCATAAATATCCTCAAGCCAAACATTAAATGAGAGAAAGTATAGTCTATTCCAAGAAATAAATTAGTTCTGAATATCTTCCCAAATTCTCCTGAAGCCAAGTATGACAGTGCATTTTTATTTCTATTCTCCTGATGCACGTTTGCCGTTTATAATTCTGAGCTGCTGCAAATACTGTAGATAGAAATGATCCTGGGGAAATTACACTATTGTCTGTATATATAAGTCCTGAGTAGCCAAATGCATCCTTATCATGTCTCTTTCTCTGTTGTGCATTTGGTCTGGGAGTACTCACAGGATCAAAATAGACTCTTCTAGGAATAAACTATTGGCAACAAAAGGACACCTAAAATAACCTGGTGATGCCCTCCAATATTATTAGATAAATGCATTTCTGTTCAGGACTTTTCTTACTGCATTACAGTATTAATTTTGAAACTTTTTGACACCATTGCTTCCATTTTCCATTCTTACTAGTTTTGCACTTGCTTGCAAGAATATTTCACTCCAAGATCAAAGTAGCTGCTGATTGAGGTTTTTTCAAGCAGCTGACAGAAATTGTTTTGGACAATAGCCTGACCTTGGAATAGGAGATTTAGCAGACTGGAGGTCAGCAATAGAAAATGAGACAATGTGGAAGAGTAGGTTTTTTTGTTGTTGTTAAGCATTGCTTATTCAAGGAAGTAGAAAAAAACCCCTTTCTTTTCACACAGTTATTTTGATTTTTTATCATTTTCAATATTTTAAAAAATATTCTATGTAATTATATTTTCTAGTTAATTTTTAATAATATAAAACATTCTGATCTATGTATTATTTCTAATAATGATGTATGTAATTATGTCATTGTGAACTTTTATCTTAATACTTTAGAATTTTAGAAAATTAAGAACAGGTCATTGTTTTGCGTATTACATACATGTGAAAAGAAAAATAAAATTGTAATCTTTACCCTTTTCTCACTCAGAATTTCAAATTAACAAAAGTGATCAATTGTTTTTCTCTAGATGATGACATGGTAGGAAAAACAGAAAATGCTATTTATACTTTACCATGTTTAACTGATGCAATAATAAAAAGTGGTTAGATCTTGGTCTCACAAATGTAGATGAAACCTTGGTAGCATGTTTTGAAAATTTTACTACAATGCTTTCAGGTGGACATATGGCTCTTCATCTGTTAGATATGGATTCATTAAAATAGCTGGTTTTTTACTCAGTGGATCCACTTCATATACTCTGGCATATTTATTACATTTAGAGACAAAACCGTGGTATTTACCTTTGTAGAAGCAAAGTAAATGGGTAGATTGTATTCCTTCTTCTGTATTGTTAGCAATAGACTTGCTTCATAAATTATCCTTAAAGAAGAAAATTTTGTTATGCTGTACCTATATAATTCCATTATAAGGCTGACAGAATGGTTCCTTGGAGAAGGCAGATAGAACTTCTGTGAAGTAAAGTATTATACATTCATCTGGGTTAGCACAAAAAATAACTTAGATATAATTTTGTCATCAGAAACATAATCACTAGGTTTAAAATATGAATAAAAACATTCCATGATAATTTGGAGGTGCGTCTACATTAGTTTGGTTGTGATCAAGAGCACATTTTTGTAGTATTGTATGTTACCGAATTATCTTGAGTGCATGGGCTGGACTGCCTCTGAATGAACCTAAGCTGAAGTGTGCACTCCACAAGTACATCTGACATTCTCCATCTGATACCAGACATTCAGTCTCCAGGAACAGACTAGGTAAAACCCACAAAATGTGCATGATGTGCATATCTGGTCCCTGTGACGAGTTGTTTCACAGTACAGATCTGCTCTGATTACACTATTTTTCTTGTTAACGTAGACATAGACTACTTTGGTAACTGAGAAAAAAATTTCTTTTGAAGCAGGATAGAAACTAATTATGCCATTTCTGGAGAATTGTTTTTTAAAATATCTACACTTGAAGACAGCCTAAGACATGACTGCTATCTCCACTTTGCAGACAGAGGAGAGGGAAATGCTTACAAACTTTAAGCCACAATTTTTTACTTGTTGCAGAACTATATCTTCTGTTTGTCTTCAAGAGGTGAAGATTTTTAGTGACTCCTCAGTACTATTAACACTAAAACTGCAGTGATTACACATACCTAACCAAACATGCCAGTGCATTGTGAATGGTATCATATCAGGTTAAAATTTATAAATAAGGAACTTATTATGGGTTTTCTGGAGGGACCATGCATATCTTCTGTTTGTCTTCAAGAGGTGAAGATTTTTAGTGACTCCTCAGTACTATTAACACTAAAACTGCAGTGATTACACATACCTAACCAAACATGCCAGTGCATTGTGAATGGTATCATATCAGGTTAAAATTTATAAATAAGGCCTTTGCCCTATTTTGTTCATCTCATGATTTTAGTTAAGAAAAAAGGACCTTTTAATAAAGCTTTGTTACAAAGACTGTTCTCCAACTCTAGAATAACAACATCCTTTTCTTTATATCTTTGGTTTATTTCCTTAAAATTATAAACTTAATGGATCATGTACTTCCCATGTTTTCTAGGCTACCTTCCATAGGCCATCTACATGGAAATGCTCAGCCAGAAACCACTGTGTCTGCGCGGCTCGGCAGGTAGGCAGCAGATCAGTCACTGACTGTGGGACTCAGTGTGATGGCTCTGTTCACACTGTTTCATTACAATAATTTTCAGGGGCTGAGACAATAGACAGCCTGCCCTTACCATGCAGCAGATATGCATGGTCCCTCCAGAAAACCCATAATAAGTTCCTTAAAACGCATGTCTGAGAGTAATCACTCCTGTTTGTTCAGCTGTCCCAGCAATACCCACCTAGCCTTTTTCAGCATTTATATTATCTGTAGTTTGTAGAAGTCTGATCATTCAGGGACAGTGAAGATTGGTGTATTTTCAGGAAAGCATAAGAAGAAAAGGAAATTATTTGATCGGAGCCATAATGCCAAATTCCCATTTCAGTGAGAGGTCAGATGACTGTTCCCAGTTCTGACCTGACACCAGATGCAGCATCTGAGCCAGCTCTAATCAGGCTTAGCCACTTGGCATAGCACTGATCAGTGTGGAAATACCAAAACAATGTAACTACAGCAGCAGGATGTACCAGCACAGTCTGTCTCCAGACTCAGTGTATCTGGGACTACGCTGTGTACTTCTGATCGGGTGCTACTTTGCATAGTGTGGGTGCACATTTAATGGCCAGAATTCACAGTACCACAGGTGTACAGAGTGAAGGATCTGGGAATGTACAGGCATGGAGATGACAAAAGGGGAGAGACTATTGTTAATGGGATGCAGAAACTGTGATTTGCCTTGGAAAGCTCAAGTGTTGTAAGATGTGGTATTTGGCATACAGGGAGCAGGAAGCATAGCAGATGAGAGTACAACTTTTGTTACAGTTGTACAGGACGGAAAAGAGCATGTGACTGGTACTCTCTTTTCAGGGCAGAAGAGGAGGGAGCCCAGACAGAATACAGATATTCACAGAAAGCACTGGACAAGAAGGCAGAGACAGAACAAAGGACATGAGAGGAAAGGGAAATGGTCTGCAGCATCCTAAGTGCCTGTGATGTTTAAGAGTAGAGTCCTCAGGAGGCCAGTTTTTCCTTAAGAGGAAAAAAAATCATGCCTTTAACACTGGTCTCTCCATAGGTCTCTCAAGTACATCTCCAGAGGTTGCTCAGGATAGTGACAGTCTGGACAGAAGATGAAAATACATGAAAAATTAAAAATAATACCTTCTTCAGAATCCTAAAAGAGATACTTTCACTTTCATATGTTTGTTGTGGTCAGGGGTTTTGGGCAAAGAAAAGGATAAAGTTAGCTGTGGCAACTTTAGTCCCTAGCCTCTATTTTGCAGATCTAAAGTTGAATAAACTTACCTTTGACAACAGCAACACTGACTAGTATGTAGCTCCAGCTCCATGCCTGATGGTGCTGGCTGTCTTCAGATATTAAAATGGGAGCTCCAGGCTCATTTTCTAGAGAAAAGAGCCTTGATTCTCAAGGTGGTTTTTTGGTGTTTTGGTGGGGAGGGGGAGCTGTGAAGGGGCTGGTTGATTGGTTTAGGGATCTTTTTTTTCTTATGTTTGGAAAAGCTTTTGCACTGTTTAAAATTAAAAATTAAGACTTCTAGCAGAGGCACGTGTGGTGGCTAACCTTACTGCTCCTACAGTTTCCATTATCTGAGCTGTTCTTTGGAGCAGTAACTGAAATAGAAGGCAGGGAGTGGGAGTGCTGGATGGGAAGGTGAAGGGCCCTGGCAGATCCCTGCAGTGCAGGTGGAGCTCCCTCGAGCCTCTGACTTATATTTTCTGAGTCAGAGAATTAAGGGTTGATGGTGGCAATTATGTATGCTGGGTACAACAGAGATCTGAGATAAAGAGGTAATGGTCCTGCTTATAATAAGAGAAAGGCAGCAGCTGAGAGCAATAGAAGAAGAAAGCAAGAAGAAAGAAAAAACATTAAGTGGGAGTAAGTCAAGGCATACATTTTAGCAATGGTGCTGGAATTTCAGGTCTTTAAACTCCTTTGACAGGTGATACTTCCTCGCTGGGACTCTGTAGCTATTAATATGGAAGCGAGACATTAAAAAGGAGAGAGACAGTCTGGTGCTTAGACCCTGAGAAGTTTGCAGACAGGGAGCTGTGGGAAACTTCTTCAAGGAAAAGTGCTTTGTCCTGAGGCTATAAGTGGTGAAACATATTTTCAGGGTTGTTCCTAAGCAAAGGGACCTTGGGAGGTTCAAACCAGAATGATCTCCTCTCCATAAGTGAGCTGTAAAAGGTCCCAGTGTGTTTTGGAAGGCTTGAAGATGTTGCTGTTTGTGTCATAGGATGACTTTTCAGGTTCACCCTGTTGGATTCTGGATGATTTGGTAACACCTACACTACACTTCTCTTACAGCCCAGGGATGTCTCTGTACTTTATTAACTTTCTCAGTAATATATTTGTTACCCAGCTTTGGCCTGGTGACTGCATTTTGTGTTAATTTTTTAAAAATGATTTCATTTTACTTTTCTATTTTTTTTAATTTGCCATCTAATGTGAGGTGATTACTGCATTTTAATAAGTGAAATTGCTATAGCATTTTGGAAGTAAACAGTAGTTTACTTCCAAAATGATATCAGTAGTTAGGCTGAATCCAATTCCCATTAAAAGGCCAATTACCCAATGGCAGGTCACCTGTGGAGTTAAAAAATATCAACAGTAGCCTGAAGCTATTCAACACTGTAGTATTCAGTGAGTAGATAAATTTGTTAGACTTCATACTAATAGTTCCTCGGGCATCATTATTATATAAATTTGCTCCTTGTGGTTTTTTCTATGAATTCCTGTAGCACCTCTATTATAATAATTTGGTACATCTCTATCATTTACTTTGACTGTTATTTTCAAGTTGTAATACCTCAAAAGTAGACACAATTAGATTACTGAAAAATGCAAACCACAAGAGATATTTATAAAGAGAAAAAAGAAAATACAAACTAATGGCTAGTTCAACCTTCATTAAATACAAAATGCAATAATTATGGTAAGGTTTCCAAGTTCCTTAAGTGTCCTGTGTTGCCTAAGGCCTTTTTTCCAACCCTAGAGCTGTGCAGCCCCTGCATTTAATGTGCACGATAACTTTTCAGAGGAAAGAAGATTTTGGCATTTACAGGTGCATATGCATTAGGTAAAACAATCCCCAGTAAGGGGTGAGTGAAGTTCTCCAGATAATTTCTACCTCAGTAGGACCTGCAGGACTTAGAAATGCAGTGATTTCTGAATGCCCTTGTAAAAGTCACTCTCATGTCAGAAAAATTTTTATTTTATCTCAACTCAATTTACCCTGTTCAACACTTCAGGCATCTTTTCTTTAGCAGTTATTGGACATCCACACTATCATTAGTGCACACTATCAGGATGTTCTAGTGCAAAGCGCTAAAAAGCATCAAGGTAAATGATTGCATCACTCCAGAAGACATTATCGTTATCAATTTAAAAACTATTCACAGTGCCTGCCACATGAGTATGAATAGAATAAACTGATGCAAAACAAATACCTTAATTTTACTTCTCTAGTTTTTGAGAAACGGGAAATACAAAAGCATACAAAAGGAAATTAGAACATCCAGCACTCTTGGTAATAATTATCATAGGCATTTGAAAAACAGGCACACAGAAAAGGATATGTGCAGAGTCAGAGACTGCAGTGACCTCCCACACTGCCAAGTTCTTTAGAATTACTGAAATTATAAACAAAGTAAAAGCTCTTCTTTCCCAAACAGCCGCCTCGATGTCACTTGTTTCCACATTCTGGCTTCTGTCGTTGCAGCCCACACTTTCTCTGTTGCTAAGTGCTTTAGGCTTCTGCAATATGTTCCAGCAGCTCTCTGTTTCTCTCATATCTCCAAACATGCTATCATCTGAGAGCAGAATGTCTAGGTTTATCTGACATGGCAAAAAAATAAAGATTAAACAGTACAAATTACAGATTCTTAAAGAACACTAAAATTTTCCATCTGAAAAGCTTATCTCCATAATCTTGCATGTCATTTCATAATATGTTGTTAGAACATGTTTTCAATTCACAGTAGGATATGTGAGGGATGAGGGCACATTATGGCTTCTGGGAGCAGCTGTAACTAAATCTTGACTGTAAGTGACAATAGCAGCACAGAGCACCGGGTACTTGCAGACGCTTACATCAGTGCTGCCACTGAGTTATGCAAATAAAGAAGCTCATAAATAAATGGAAATCATAGGAAAAGTGGGGGGGAAAAAAGACAATACAACAGTTAAGAATGTATATAATTTTGTAATTATATTGGTAAATGTCGACTGTTACATCTTTCATCATTCTGGCTTAAACACTGGTTTCTTCTACCCTCATAGCAGGCACATAGTAGTTTCCATTCAGGAGAGAATGACATTGTCACTGTTATTCACCCAGCTATGTCTGCCTTTTTTTGTTTTGGTGAGTAGGCATCTTACTGAGTGCAGTTTTCAGCCTATGTGCATTTACCCACCCTGGGATACAAATCCACAACTCTCCCTATATCCTTAGCTACAGTAACAGCGTACCTACTATTGTGATTGCTGGCAGGTTTTGATTTATGTCTTTCATTCAAGTTAAGATGAGCAACATTAGCTCTTTAATAGTGATTAGAAAGCTGTCTTTAGTGATTAAAGGGCTAACATATATAATTGTGTGGGCACCCCATTGCCAGATATGAGAAACATTCTAGGTACATATTTAGGTTAAATTTGGCATTTCCCAAAGCCAGCTTAAGGTATAGAAAAAAGTAAGCAGTATTTTCAGAAGAAATTAATTCAGCACATAAGGACTGGATTGGTAGAATGAAATAGTTGATACTAAGACACCTCATTTTTCCATCATATTGTTTTGGGGGTTTATTCTAGATTATATTTAGCCCGGTCACTGGAGCCAAACACCTCCGCTATACATGTGTTTCAAAGCTTTCTGAGAAGAAGTGTTAGGTATGTGCTAGAGGACCTTGTGATGATGCAGCTTACATGTTATTTTGGAACTTCTTGTCCCCATTAGCACTAGGGTGCATGTGGAGCAGATTGGAAACCGAGCTTCTCTTTCCATTTCCTCCTGAAGGAATTTGGCTTTTATGCACCAAAACCACTTTGGGAACTGAAACAACACATGCTAAGTGAAGACAATGACAAAATTTTACCCCAAACCACACTGTTGCTTTGAAACTAACTGCTAATGTGGACACAGCCTTCTTTGACAGCTAATGAGGGAGCAATCTGCAGGTTCTGCTAGGGCCTAGGAGAGAAGATCAGCTGCTTTAGGCTGAATCTCTTCCCTCCATACAGACCACCTTTCAATATCACTGCAGGTGATACTGAAATCAATACAAGATATCAATACAAGAATATCAATCAATACAAAAATATCAATATTCTTGCTCTTCTATTCTCTGTATTCTTTTTCCCACCCATTCTCATCTTGGAAAAGGTACCTGGCCTGCCCCATTTCCACCCACGTGGAAGATGCAGGAAGTGACCTGTGGCTGCAAAAATTATGCAAGATGTAGAATGAGGACCAACAGCTGCCTGAGACATGAGCATGAAGATACCATAGCCAAAAAGAAGTGAGAAAAGAGTATCTCTAGAGTTAGGTGAGCATATACAGGTTGGTAGAGAGGGGTGTCAAAGCCCCATGACTTCCAAAGCTCTGCTGCTTGTTTTTTATACTTCAGCCTCCTAGAAAATAACTGGCAGTTTACAGTACCCTAACATTTCCCTGAAACAAAACAAAAAAAAATACCCCTCCCAGTGTCCCCATTTTGGATTCTGAAATAGCTCACTTGCTACTGCTGCAAATTTAGATTAACCACACAAATACAAAATTTCTGAAACCATGTTTCAGCAAGATGCTTTCCCTCTGCCTCCCCACACAGAGGGTAAGAGAAATTCTTTTTAAATCTGTCTGGTTTCTCTGGGTTCCTGGGCCTCTTTTTTTCCTCCAGACATGTTCTTTTAATAACTGTGTGCTGAGACAAGAGGTATCATGCCTCTGCCTTCATTCCTTCATTTAGTCTGTGCCTGAGACCAAAGCTGGTAACTACTCTTTTCCTTAATCAAAACCTGGGATGGGATGTTCTTTGCTTGACATCTTAAAAGCTTCTTTTAAGGTGAGGAGGGTTGGGGTTAGGACACCCTCCTCTCTACCCTAGCATTAAATGGCCTGGTTTATTTTAAAGCAGAGAACAGTACCAGTCAAGCTAGGGAATATGCAGCAAATAACAACTATAAAGCAGTGAAAGAGTCAGCTGAAAAGCACGCTTCATCCCTTACCACCCAGACAAATTAATGGCACAGCCCCCACCAACTGTGTAAGGAGCGACACATAGCCCCTGCATCACTCTACTTCCTGCTTCTTTTCCCCTGAAGTGCTGGTTAAACTAAGCAGATTTTACAATGTAGTCATGTGCTCCACTTGCTAATAATCAGCTAAGTGTAAATATCAACACATTGCTGCAGAGAAGCTCAAATGTCATCGTAAACATTCCCTTGGATCACTTCAGCTTTGTGGGGGACAGAGAGAACAAAGGTGCCAGAGGACAAACAGCCGCCCTACAGCAAGCATGGAAGAGCAGAAAGGAGAGAGGCAACACAATGAGAAGAGAGCTGGTAAAGCTAGAGTCATCTGGAGTGTAGCAAAGGAGTGCCCTACAGAGCAGCTACAGATCTACACAAGGTGATAGCAGCAAAACAATTTTCAAAATTTTTCAATGTAGAAGCAGACAAACAGAAGCATTAGCAGAAACAGTTTTGAATTTAGCTGACAAGGGTCAAAAGCAAGAAGTATTCACACACTTCATCAACTAGCATCCAATTAAAACAAAACCAAAAAAAATAAACCCCCAGCTATAAGGGACAGGTGTCTGACATCTTTGCTGACATGATCCTATGAAGGGCAAGGCATAAGAGGCAGGAATTACCTGTATCTCATATGTAAGGAGATCAACCTAGGAAGCATGGAGATGTTGTATTGAAGTGCTGTGCTTGCTACAATTGCAGAAAGGAAACTCTCTCCTTCCCTTATAACAACTAGAAATGGGTCTTTAAGGGCAGTATATACAAATGCAGTGCATTCCATGAACTCTATTCTTGGTATGTTACTAAGATACAACTGTTTCTATGGAGAGCCTATTGGTGGGCAAAATAAACTGTTTTGATGAATTATAAAAAAGGTAAATTAATATTTCAAAACAAAATATTGAATGAAGCTAATGAGATTAAAAGATTAAATCACACCAATATAAAATTTCAAGTACATTTTTTTTTCTTTTTTTAATTTCTACTAGACATTTATCCTAAATTCTGTATGGTCTATAAACTGATATAAATTACTATCTGTCCTGCAAAATACTTAACTAATTCTAAAGCCATGCATGTAGTAGTGGCTACAGAAGCTCAACTGAATTCCAACCGAATTTTTGTTTGTTTTTAAAAAGTAAGTATAATCGTGCAGTAATTTACTGTGAGTATAAGTATCTGCATGGCCAGGAATATGCCATGTTGTGAAGAAAAGAGCTTTGAAATGAAGAATGGTAAAGTAAAGAAGGAAAGAACAAATAAGTATGTTAAATAAAGTTCACAATTTAATTTTAACATGCTTCTGTGTAACAGTTAGACTCCACAGATGACAGCTAATAGATATGTGGGGGACTATGGCATTCCTGCTTCTTTTTTGTTTATAGCTCTAATTATTTTATGCTGTGCTGAAACAGAACTTGAAAAATGCTGTGCTTGACTTAGAGAATAGTTTAGTTGATCAATCAGCAATTTGGCAAAGCAAGCAGCTACACAAAAAGAAATTGGTGAGGAATTCCATACTTAAATAACTTGGAATTTATGAGTGGCATCTTCTTTTTTTTTATCCTTACAACCGAAGAAATTATTAGCTCAGTTGAAGATGCACTTTGCTATTTTCAGTGTCAGAAAAATTCTATAGGTTCCATATAATTTTAATCAATTGTCTTATTCAACCTTAAATGCACATGTAGCTATGTAAAATTTATCACTGTTACCTAAGAGGAAGCATTTCTTTCAATGAGCAGATAGGAGCTGTCATCTATATTCTTCTGGTTTTATGCCACCCTTTTTTCTCTCTCACTTGGATGGAGTCTTCCAAATCTAGCACCAACATATAAATACACACATGGCTGCCTACAGCAAAATTCATAGGACAGCAAAAATTAGTTAAGAAAAGCCTGACTGATCTAGCTGTTGCAATTAAAAAAATTATTACAGACCTCAGCACTTTGTCCCTGCCATGTGCCAGAGGGTACCCTCCCTAGGAGGTGTGTCAGAAGAAACTACAGGCATCTGACTCACCTGCCTCTATGTCCTCACTGTTGGTTAAAGCTACTTGCCACACTATACAGGGAAATAGGTATGGTTCTGTCTCCTCTCCCTCGGGGTGTAACAACTTTCTGCAGAAGGGTAAGGCAACTAGCTGGGGCAATTAAAAAATAACATTTCAATTCTACCTATCTTCCCTGCATAGTTAGTATTGTTACGATTATAAAACAGTAAAAGCCTTTGGCCTAGACTCACAGACAAAGCACTACATCTACTTACTTCCTAATTTCCTGAATTTGTTTTCCATATCTTCTCTCTTGCATTTTGTTTCATCCATCCCAGCTCTCCTCCTGTTCCCCTTCTCTATCTGTAGTGCTTGTTTTGCAAATGCTATCTCCTACTGACATCTCAAAAGCTGCCATTATAAATTTCAAAGTAGTCAGGCAACCAGCTGCCAGTGCACAAAAAACTCCAAAATGTAGTTGATCTGAGCATGCACAGGGATCTCCAGAATATATAAGTCTCTGCACATGAACAATATATCATATACCCTTGACCTGTGGCATACAGAAAACAATGGGTTTTCTGTATGGGCACTCAGTTCTTGCTGAGGTAGCCTATGTTTCCCTCAGTTAATTTCATTCTATTCCCAGATTTCCTGTGTCTCATTTTGTTTCATTCACTATGCACACTGGTTCTATTTTCATGTGCCTTTTCTGATACTCTAAGTTGGATCTTAGTTCTGTTCCCACTTCTTTTATTCCCATGTCTCTCTACACCTTCCTGTCCAGCATTAAAAAGAGAAATTTGAGAATGATCTGGTTTCATCTTCACTGGAACAGCTACCATCTTTGCTAGAACAAACTTAAGTTTTATGTAACAGTATTACAGGAAAGTAACCAGCTGTCATGACTGAAAAAATTTCATTTAAGTCCCGAAACACTCTGGAGAGAGCAACCATTACAATAAGGAAAAACCAAGATGTTTGACACCTAAAGTCTTGTAACTGCAGGAGTCTCTGTGTATTTTGTGCTTTAATTTCAAATCCACTAAGTAGTTTGAATTGGCAATGATACAAAGGTTCTGGGACTCACTAATCAATTCAGTGAATAATGACTTTCTGTGAAGCAATTTACTTGCCATGAAGAAGCTATTCTGTCTGAGACATTGAACCTGCATAAAAGAAATAGAGAAGAATAGGAGCCTCTTCCCCTGCCATTTCAGATTTGTTTCATAGAGAATAGTATCTCAGAATGGTACCTGAAAGGGACAAGCAGCAGAGATGTGCACATACAAGTGACCAGTTCTCATTATCTGCAGATCTTCATTGTTCACTACCTTTAGTCTCCAACAAAAAATGTAAACAAACAAGCAAAAATATTTCACTAGGCTAGAGTTTTATAGTGATATATTGTCCAAGACACAAACCTCATTTTTCAGACAATTTACAGAAAATACCTCACCATTTTCTATCTGAGTATGGTAATTGACCTAGTTGAAGTAGGCTTAATATCTTTTGTTTTGAAAAGCAGGATGTCCTGTCTTTCAGAGCAGTAGTAGAGAAATAAAGGAGTGTCTAGTGTTTGTTTGCAAATCCAGGCAGAACTGTACAAAAAGGCGCTGTCTCCATGCTATTTACTTCCTTCTACAAGGACTAAGCTGACTCTTGCTGAAGTCAATGGAAAGACTTCATTTACATTAGCTGGAGGAATCTCCATCTGGAAGAAGAAAACAGTAAAGAAAAAACAAGCAATGAAACTAGATTTTCCACTTAAACAGTGCTCCAGATCAAAAAATATATACACAACTGGTAAATACTTTGTATGTACAAATACCACAAATGCCAGGTATAAATAAAAGCATCAATTCTGATATTGTAAAGATACTGAAATCATTATCTACATGACTGATAAATATTCTTCAAAATTTAGAGATGCAAGGTGTGAGGAAATGAGAAGCAGTATTTAAGTAGCATTGTGACAGGATATTGTGATGTTACATATAGGAATTAAAAGGTTTAGCAATATAAAGGAAGAAAACAGTGACAATATGTCATATGTATATATCATGTCATACATTACAAATATTTATATGCTAAAAAAATGACAATGTTGAGATAGGAAATAAGCACAGGTACTGTGCTTAGTCTTCTGGTAATTTCTGCAGCACTTAATCAGTCTCCAAACACCTGTATAGCTAAGCAAATTAAAATCTCAAATGTAGATAATGTAGATTATACCCACTATTTTCACTTAGATAACTCTTTCCTGCTTGTCAAAAATGAGGTTTACAAGAACAAATAGCAACTTTCCACAATGTGTCTATGTGGAAATATACACAGCTAAAGCAAAGTGCAACTAAAACAATGACCAGCTCCCAGTTAGAGAAATCATGGTAGAGATGGCTACAGCTCAGCAGAAGTATACCCCTATTTGCTTCTTTCAAGGGGTACCTCCTTCGTGTTACTACTTCCTGCTTACATTCATCAGAAAGGAAGGGGTTTGGTCGTCCAGTGAGGTAATAGAATTGTATTGTATTTAGCCTAGAGGTCTTGTACTAAATCCAAGTAACCTAGAAACACTTCATATGAATAGCAGCTTGATGTAAGAAAGCAATAAACTGTCTTAATTTGATTATTTTAAATGGATTGGAGTTTTGCGTAGGTGGAAGACAATCATTACAGAAAGAAGTGCTACACAGACTAACATATAAATAGCTCATGCTGTGAGGAGAACAATAGCACTGTTTCTTTTCTCAGAGCACAGATACAATTAGTTAGAGGATATTGCATTCTTCAGAAATTTTTGGCATCCAATAGAAAAAAACAATTGCATTTCAAAACAGAATATTGTATTTGGAAACCACTTCCTCTTTTAATAACCTGCCAAGGCTTTCAGTCCTTCCCCTGCAAATGAACACATCCCTTGTAGTTTAGCACAATGCTTTCCCACACTGCTGCTGATTGCGAGGTCGCTGACTCCTGATGCAGTGACACAGAATCTTGAGCTTGCCTCTTGGCAGGGAAGTAACTGCTTTCCACATACATTGTGTTAAAATGCATGTTTCTGTAGGGTTTCTGTCTACCGTTATATGAACTCCACTGATTTACCTCCCATACTTTTACTGTCACAGAATAACTACATACTTTCATTGAAGAAATGTAAAGGTAAAGCCAAAACGTTCATTTTCAAAGCAGGAAATCTCAGTTCCCTGACAGTACTGTATTCCTACTGATTGATTTAGATTCAAATGGCTGATGTAGATTTAATCAGATTGTCCAGTGGCAATAATTCATTCCATGTGACCTGGGTGTACTCCATTCTCGCTGGATTAGAGAGAAGACCTATTGTGCTCACCAGCCAATCCATCTTAAAACTAGTTTAAAATATTAATAATCATGGTTGGTTAGATGGAAATATGATTGATTGCTACATAATCCTCTAAATAATAAAACAAATCAATAGCTATAGTTATAAAACTAGACTAATGGGATAAATCAATCAAAACCAGTGCCTACATTTCAAACTTAAGCCTGTCACTGTCTTCCTTCAGCACTGTTTTTTGCCCAGATGTGAAAATCTTCATTTGAGGTCATGAAGTGGTGACAGATACAAAGGCCAAATGGATATCAAGTGTTCTTCCCTCTTAAAAATTCATTATTCTCCCCATTACAAGTGGAAAACCCTAAAATACTCTAATTACACTGCAATCAGTCTTGACCCCCCTTATTTCTTGACTCAACTGCTCATTTTTTTAGTTTCTTCTTTATTTGTAATAATTTCTTTTCCTGTAATAACAGAAGTATCAACAGCAGACGTATGAATCAAGTAAAATGAACGTATTTTACTGATGTTTTAAATATATAAAAACATGGCTTCATAAACTTCTAACCCACGTTCTCTCTGTATTCAGAACAGCATTTACTTGGATGTGCTGCAATAAATGGACATGCTGCACTCCTTACTGTGCTGTCTCAGAAACTTGTTTTACAAACCATGCACATAATAAACTTGCACACTATCATTTCTAATGTTACTACATACCCAAAATAGCCTTCAAATTGAATGAGATAAAACAAAACATACATCATCTACTTAGAATTCAAAGATCAGGAGAACTGGTAGGTCTAGCAGGAACTGGTAGGTCCTGAGCTTTAAAGGAGATCTGTAAGGGGTATCTTTGCATTACCAGAAAGTTCAAAGCTTGAGTGTCTGCTTTCTCTGTGTTATTAAAAATCCCACAAGTTTTGCAAATGTAAGGTAGCTATCCTACATCTTGAAAACATGCAAAAATACCACGGTAATCATGTTTAGTCTGTATAAACAGAACATTTGTTTCTGAGTCATATTTACTTCTTTTTATCGTAAACCGATTTCACTAGAAATTTACATCGGCATGAGCAAAGTGAATTTCTGTGCATTTAAGAAGTGGTTTCATGTTTGCACTCCTTTTTTAGGCAAGAGCAATTGACTTCTGTTTACTGGGAAACATACTTGTCTGTGTTCTGGTTTGCTTGTGCTGTTGGAAGGGTCAACAGAGCTGGAAGCAGGGGAATTTTCAGCTGGCACTGCTCCTGTGAAGGCAGCTCCCACTTGGCCTTACTGTGGAGAAGGCCTGGCTCGAATAAGCTGCACACAGTTTCTTAAGATCAGGGGCTTACTGCTGCAAATGAAAATGTTCTCTAGTCTCCACCTATACACAGCCAAGTACAGACGTGCCTGCAGAATGAAGCAGTTTTGGCCTCACTCAGCATCCACAAGGAGTGTGGGGAAGTTGAGACCCACATGCAGACCCTGGTCTGCATGAAGATGGAAAAAGGCCCCGTGACACTGAATTTGAACTGACAAAAGCAAGAGAGCAGCTAGGCAGCAAGGATAAGCAGATGGCCAAAGGGAAAAAAAGCAACCCATTTTCAAATTCTGGCCCAAGTGACCTATGCCCTGGTACTTTAAGTTCAAAACCATGTCACTAAAATCAGCTCAGATTTGGCCTTCCTGACACATCTTGTTCTTTGTGAGATGGAAATGTGAAAAACCATAGTACAGAACAGCTGGCTTTCACCAAGCTAGCTTTCACCTTCTAGGTCTCGTTCAGTTACACACAAAGCCCAAGAAATTTAGGGCTGGAAAGGGCTGAGAAGTAAGAAAACACAGACTGGATCACTTTGAGAGGAAAAAGATTCTAAGCGCAAGAAGGCAGCGTGGTTGGCGCTGTCAGAGCGATCACAAGGAGGACATGGGGGATGGTACAGGCACCGTTGAATGCAGGAGACAAAGGAAAGAAAACACCACAAGAATAAATACGGTAAACATGAATTAGAAATTGTTCTAATGAGACACCCGGCTTCCCTGAACTTCGGTTACTAATGCGCCAGCCGTAGGAAGGGGGAGCAGGGGGATGCCTGAGAGATGAGCTAAATCGCCCTGCAAACCCAAGCGGAAACGCTGCCAAGGAACCGGTAAAATGAAGAGAGCAAATGCCCCTTTTCTACCCACTCGAAACGGCTCGGGGAGACCCCTCGGACGGCCAGCAGCACGCAGGGCCCCGGGGCGGCTTCCCGGGAGCCTCTGCCGATGAGACCCACTTCCTCCCGCGGGAGGAGGCGGCCGCGCAGGGCCGCTGGAGGATCGGCGAACCGCAGCAGCGCCCCACTCGGCTCGGCGCGGCCGGGCTGCCCCGCAGCGGGGCGGGCGGCCCAGAAAAGCACTGCGGCAACCCCCGCTCCCCGCGCCGCCGCTCGGGGCATTCCCCGCGCTCCGCCCTGACCCCCCCGCTCCCCGCGCAGCCGCCGGCTCAGCCGGGGCCGCCCCGGCCGCCAGGTGTCGCCGGCGCACGGGCGTCCCCGCGGCCCCTCCTGCGCCCGGAGCCGGCGGGGCTGGCTCAGTGCGAGCGGGCGGAGGCGTCAGCCCGCAGCGGGGACGCGCAGCCCAGCCCGGCTCGCCTCGGCTTGCCCCTTCCTCGCACACCCCCGCGGCCCGGCTCGGCTGACGCTCTCGGCACCGCCAGCGGCCGGCCGGGCGGCTCCCGGGCACGGCCTGCGGCCGCTCTCCGGTGGCGGCGGCGGGGAGCCGTGGCGAGGAGAAAGCTGCTGCTGCGGCGGCGGCGGCGGGGGGAGCAGCCATGTTGGAGCGGGGAATAAAGTGACTTTCCTCGGGGAGGGAGCGAGACCGGCGGTCCGGCGAAGGCTCTCGGGCGACGAGGGGAGGGGGGTTTCGGCTCCCGGCGGCCGGATACCGCTCCTAGGCGGAGGAGAAGGGGAAGGAGAAGGGGCAAAGGAACCGCCCCCGGACCCGCGGAGCTCCGGTGCTGCTGGTGAGTTGCGGCTGCTCATTGTCTCCCGGCCCAGGGGTGCGGGTCCGGCTCGCACCCGGTGGGGTGTTGGCTCTCGGCCTGCGGTGCGCGGGACGTCGCGGGGGGTGAGCTGACAGCGCGGCCCCGGAGCAGGGGGGAAGTGATGGTGGCGGTAGGAGAGCGCCCCGCCAGAGGGCCGGGGACTGCCCGGAGAGCCCCGGGCGCGGGGAGCGCCGCTCGACGCCCCGGGCAGGGTCGGGCCGGGCTGCGGGGGATTTCCGCTGCCCGGTGGCGGCTGGGAGCGGCTCCGCGGGGGCTGGGGCAGCTCCGAGAGGCTGAGCCCTGTGCCGGGGGAGCCGAGCGAAGCCCGGCCGGAGGGGTGAGCCGGGGATGGCAGCCCCTGAGCACCGCCGGATTTTTTGGTGATCCTGCGTTCGTCACCGGCCTTTCCCCACCGCCTCCTCCTCTTCAAGCGAGAGGCAGCGTTCTCCTGACAGCTCTTCTCCTCGCAGCCTCCGCACGTATGACACATCGCTCCTATTGCAGGTCTCCCCCCACACACACACCCAAAATATGTAGGTTTCAGTGCGTGGCATAAGAGTTCTTCTCCTCTGAGCTTTTAGTTAGAAGGTGACAGGATACGTGAACATTGTCTGACCCTGAACTTCTGTTAACTCCTCCCTCCCCTTCCTCGCTGAGATATGTAATGGCTTGAGATCAGTGAGAGCAAAATGGTTCTCTCGAAAGGACGGGGAAAATCAGGTGGGATCTTGTATATTTTATATTTCTTGCAAATTTATTACGCCAACCCGTGCCAATACGATGTTCATATGAGTGGATTAGCTGTTGCGCTAGAAGAATGCTGACCTTGATCCCCTTTGTCTCTCCTGCAACAATTTTGGTAGCTGCTCTAGTTCTAAACTCATTGCTGTCTTTGGCACTTTGCTAATGGTTGCTAACAGTGTTATAAGCAAAAGGGGCTGACTTATAATCCAAACTCAAGAGATTTAAAAAGCATCAATTTCCTTTTTTTTGTATATATTTTGGTGAAAATTTTCTGTTCTTTTGTAATTTAACAGAAGATCAATAGCAACATTCTTGTAGGTATCACGGTACAGATACAAGAACAACCCTGGTTTGACGTTCTTCCATTACTTCTCCCCATCCCCCCCCCACACACTTTTTTATTTTATTAATTGAACTGGAAACCATATCACCAAAGGTTAAATACTGAGAAGAAAACATTTATAAGCATTTATAAAATTAGTACCAAATTCAGATTTGTTTTTCTTATTAGAATTGGGGATAAAAGGAGATAGGTGATCTGGTACTTTATGTGCTTTAGAAGAAATTGCCATATTGCTTTGTTATAAGAATTCTGTATATTTGCACACAGCTCTTGTTATTTACAGCTGCACTTCTGTAAGTGACATGAGAGAGGCTTGTTTTGAATAATTAATGTAGAAGTAACAGATAGGAAAACATAAAATCACATGTTTGAATACATGGTGAAATTTTTCCTTTAAAATTGTGCTTGAAAGAACAAACTGAATTTAATTCTCCAACATAGATAAACCATTATAATGTTAACTTGGCATTAAAAGGGCCACTTAAATTGGAAAGATGAAAGCTTTTTTTTTTTTCTGTCATAATTTAAATACTGCTTTGACAAAAATGAGTCTGACTTGCAAAAATCTTTAGGAAGGATAACGCAATGAGCTTCATACCTTTTATTTGCATATTGTGCTTTGTAACTGTGTGTTTACCCAGGATGGAGCTCTACACAAATCATGAGGTGGGTTCTTCCTACATCCGTACTGAAGAGTTTGCAAATTAAAGCCCATGTTGTCTGAAGAAAATTATAGTTTGAATATGGGGAGTCATTTATTTTAGGCTTGGCTAAGAATGTAGTGCATTAATTGATCTTCTTAATATGTAAAATGCCACTAGCGTTTAGTGAAATACCTAATTTATCATTGCAAATATTATTTAAATTGAGAAACATATCATGACTGTATATTTCCCCTGAATGGCTCTGGCTTCAATTTCTGCCTAACACTGCAGTGTGTAAATATGGTATAGCTTATGACAGGGATGTTAAGATGCTCAGTCTGCATATGTTACTGTTATGATGTAGAGCTCTTACAGTTAAACGATGCAGAATTTTTTGAATGGCCTAGTAACATACAAATCTTGTAATTTCTTAAATGACTACCTGCTGCTAAGAAAAAAAAATGTTATATTCACCTTAATAAGTTTCGTTCCAGCAGTATATTTGAGTAATTGCACCTAAAAAGTGTAGTTGGGAAAGGCTTTGTTGAAGTCTGGTTCATTGAACAGTCTACATTAAAATCTTTCCATGAGTTTGCTCTTGACCCTCTTTTCGAGTTAAGTGGAAGCTCTTGATATTCCAAGTACAAATCAGTTTTTATTTTTTGTCCAAGAAAGCTAATAAGCTGTATTTTAAAAAGTTGTATATACTAGTTGTGTATTTATTGAATGCATTATATGTTATAATGTGAAAATGGACAAGATCATATTTAAAAATCAAGCTCAATTATTATAAAGCTTTTCTAGCATAAACTCGCTAAATGTGGCTTACAGTTCTTAAGTGACAGATAACTTTTTAGCTGCATGCTTTCTAATGCTTACTCTTTTTTTTTATTTCTGCAGCAAGCCTTGTGGTGAGGCAGCTGGACACCACTGTAATCATAGCAGTTCAGAATTTTATGTAATACACCACAACTTTAGCATGTAAAAATGCTTTTAAAATTCCAAGTGTTTTTATGACAGTTATGGTTCACATCTAAAGAACAGGCTAAATCAGTGTATTGTTAGCAGTCACTGCCTCATTTTGTGATGCACATAATTATAGCAATGGCTTTTGTCTTCTGAGTGTAAGAACTGGAATTTGGGTTTTTTTTGGTATCTGTTCACATACTGATGTAGCAACTTGGATGATAGAGGTAAAAGCATTTTATATTTACTTACTTTAATCACTAGACAACAATTTGCTTTTTAAAAATAAGTCTAGGCCTAGGGGGCCTTTTAAAACTTTCTGAATAGTTTCTATTCTGTTATTTATTCCTTTTGGGCCTTGGTAATGTTTTTCCCCATGAAACAAGGCTTTCTCCAAGAATACCCACTAGTGGGATGGGATGTATTTTGTGAAGAGTCATGATGCACTTTTGACAGCTTTTATCTGAAAAAGAGTGAAGTTAATGCTTGTTTGGAAAAATGACTTTTTATAATTCTCTATTGACTACAGATTCATAGATACTCATTCTTTACTAACTCAGTGGATTGGCAATTCTTCTAGAGTTGTTGGTTTCCTGAACTTCTTTGAGCAGTGATGTCAACTGTCAAGAGTTTAGTAGAACTGTCTAATTAGAACATGTACAAACAGCAGTTTAAACCACTGATAGTCACGAGGAACAAACAAGACCTGTACTTGAGCTGATTTGCCAACTTGGAGCACGAGAACATTGGGAAAGGAAAAGAAAAGAGTTATTTAGTTCTGTGATCACGTTATATGGAAAACAATGACCATAACAGGTGCATAAATCAGATAATTTGTATTGGATCAGCTTTTGCTACATCAGTCCTTGGATAGTAAGGCTTTAGGCGCATTCTTGGAGACGATTATACCCTGTACCTGGCTTCGTTATAGAATACCATGGACACACTGATACTGGGAATTGTTGTAACCATGCTTTATGGGATATTTGGGCTTTTGTAGTATAGTGCTTGCTTTTAAAGGATTAGAAGTGTCATTCAATAGGAAACATCAGTTTATCAGGGGTGCTGTGCCTAAGCATGAATGTTGGAAAAAAAAGAAATGTGATAGAGCAGCATTGTCAATGCAGCAGCAGAAGAAACAGCTGTCGAGTAGCATTTTAATTTTTCATGTAGTAAGACAGAATTAGGGAAAATGATTTTAAGAAGACTGAAAAATACCAACTTTATAACATTTTTAACTAAATATTGAAAGGCTTCTCTGAATTTCAGGACAGTTTTCTGCTTGCTTATTTCAGTAATACATTGAAAATTCAGTAAGCTGAAGGGCAGTTGTATCTTATGTTTTGATTATGACCTTTTTGGTTTTTTTTAATTTATCTTCTCTGGAACAGCTAGTTTTGCATATATTTTGATGATCAGGGCTGTGTTATTATACCAGAACAAAGAAATTACGTGTCTTTCAGTTGCACTCCTAGCTATAGTTCTTGCCTATCTTTGATTTTAGGTTGAACTTCTTACGTATTTTGCGTAAGTGAATGTTACTCTGTACCCTCTAATCATGTTTCATTTAATTATTATCTGTACCTCGTAGTTGTACTTCCTTCTCTGACTGCTGCTGTTTTTAAAGGTTTGGTAGAGTTTCACAGTGGTCTCTGATTTTTAACATCTGCATTTTGTCAGCTTCAGTAAGGATACTTGGATGCTTTCAGTTCGTGTTAAAGTTGTCAGAATCATGTTATTCTCTTCTTTGCTTACTGGATTAGAGCATTTTGCAGGCATGTAGCTGTACTGAGACAGTAATATCATAGTCAACTGTCATAACCTGTATAGTCTTTCAGAAATCTCTTCCTGTTCTTATTGTAGGATGTGGAAGTGTCTTTATTTGGATGTTGTTCAGGTATGTGCATGCCTTTATACAGCAGTCATTAAAATTAACATTTTGTAATGTTTGCAGTTACTTGGTGTTCACTGAAATAAATATCTTTGAAAAATATGGACTACTAAGAATTATCAAAGGATATTAGTCATCAGCAAAACCATTGTCCTGTAATTGAGAGAAAACCATTTAGATTAAAAAGTCTATAGGTTAGTTTATAAAAAATGTAAAGAAGTTAACACTGAGATCAATTAATATGATTGATAAGAAAGGCCAAAGTTTGTCATGAGGAAAGCCTATGCTGTCATCAGCTATTACAATTAGGTGTATTTTAGGATGCAATTGTATTCTAAGAAAGCCATTCACCAGTTAGAAAAGCTGAAGAAAATGTAAGCATTTGATGTTCTTAGAATAAGTTGATGTTCATGAAATACTGCTATATTCGTAAGTAAACTAGCTGATAGTCATATGTGGTTCTCTGAGACATTTCCTAAGAGAACCTGAAGGTGTTAAACAGCTGTCACTGAAGTTGTGAGGTCAGAGTTGTACAAATTGGTAGGGCACTTTCTGGAGTGGAAGTGCTGGTCATATCTCTCAGTATGTCTCGGAACACTGAGAAATTACAACTAAGGTTTCTTTCAGTGGTTTTAGGAGCTAGTTATATGCATAGTAATGGATATTGGTAGAGCAGGAGATTAAGCAAAGAAAACAACTGTTGCTCAGCATATATTTATAGAGGACCAATCTTGTGAAACTAACGTCTGGTTCTCTTGATAAGATTAAATACTTCATATGGTATGTTGTTGATATTGCAGACAGGCGTCACTGAAACTTTTTACTTGGCTCTTACGTGGCATTTTGACTATGGAACTAAAATGATAGATCAAGTGAAAATATGTGAAATGGTTTAAAACCCAGTGGATAATGGGAATCAAGTGGTTGCCTATAAATAGTTGCTGTTATGTAACCGTGTGTGATGAGGGCTCCTCATCGTCAAAGTACATTTGTGAAGAAGTCCTGGGAAGCCTGCTCAGTGTCAGCTGTTGGGCATTGCCACTAATATGGTGACAGTGAAAATTGCCTATTATTTCTGTAGCTCCAGAAAACTGGGAAAACAATAGATACTGAAGAATGGATCATTACCACAGGATGGATGCTTAGAAAAATGGCAGCTTCCTGTTTGTTTACTTTATGCAGTATTTTATATCAGGTTTTAAAAGATTTAATACAGTCTATTCACTTTTAAAATAAATTACTTATATTTGATAACTGAATTAAATATATGCAGCTATTGATAATTAACTTTTAGTTTGGGTATTTTTTCTGTAAAGGTTTGGAATAGTTCCTCATTTATAATACAGAGCAGATATTAAGTGTTGATCTGCATTCGGTTTGTGGGGTTTAGGGAGAGCTTTTATTTTGAAAATATAGTAATCAATAATATAATTAATGGTACACAAGAGGAGGAAAAATGGTTATGAAATAACAGAGTACATGTTATATTTCTATCACTTTTCTGTATGTCATGAAATGAAGTTGTGTTTCTCAGTGTAGCATTCATTAATATTCTCTGTAGGCCAAAAATTATGTGGCTGTATATAATTTAACTGTGGAAAATTAAAAGGCTTTTTTTGGTCTGTCATTGGTTTATTGCCAGTGCATCTTCCTCTACCCTTTCTTGTTGTGGAGATCTAGTTGTCATAAACAGCAGTTAGAGTACCAATGTGTGCAGGGGGCTTGTTGCTTGCTTAGCTGCTATTTAGTCTTAAAGCTGTCTCATAAATATCGTACTAAATGGTTCAAGCATCTGCTTGTAAAGCATGGGTCTATTTCATAATTCTCCTTATTTATGTTTGCTCTGAAACCCAAATATAAAAATAAAGACTTCAAATGTGACTATGAGAGACAAAGCTTGGGCTGCTGCTGCCTGTGAATAACTTAATTTGCTCCACAGAAGAGTTCAACCTGGCATAACTGTGGCGCTACCACTCAAAGCTGCAGTCATTTTCCTCTTTGCTGGCTGCTGCTCTCATCCCCACATTCCTGCCTTTGTACCAGGAGGTGTCTTGTGACTCTGTCCGGGAGCTGGTGCAGGTTACATTGTGTGTTTGGGTTCAACTTCACTTTCATGTTTACGGGTAAATAATAGTCACTTTCTGCAGTATTGATGGAAAAACAGCAGTTTGTAATTATTTTTTTAAATATCCTGAGCAGATGGGAGGGGAAATTTCCTGTGTACAGAGAGGAAAGGAGGTGCTCAGCTGCTAAACATATCAATCATATATGCTGCATTAAAGTCTTTTAAAAATCATGCTTAAAACAGCAGCTCAGAAACTTACTTTGGTACTTGGTAAGAAGGCACAGTGTGGAAACAATTACTGATATATCTTATAAAATATATTCTTAATTTTTAATACGGGTACATGTTTGAGGTGAGAGTTATGAAACTAAATAGGATTTTGAAAATCTTTAATGTTGGGTAAAAGACATCTAAAGAAACTAGAAATTACACTACTTTTGTGCAAGTAGTATTTAAAAATGGAACTAAATAAGCTGAAAATGAAGTACAGTAGGAATTTGAAAATATTTGGAAGATGCAACAATAAAAAAATTACTTAACTGTAGTATTCATATTTTTAAATGGGCCTAGTAGTAGAGTTGTGCAGTTTTTTAGTTTCTGAAGATTTGAACCTCGGTAGAGAGGAGATCATTGGCATCACTGAAGCCACAGTTTGGATTTAAATAACTGAAGTTTATAGTGAAATTTACAGACACAGTGGTCTTGAGAATAATGACCTGTATAATACTCAGTAAAGCAATTTCGGAGGCAATTCCAAAAATACGAGATTTTCCATAATGTTTCATTACCTTTGTAAATGTGCCTCAGTAGGTTATGGAAAAGAAGAAAAATATTTTGAAGCTTATGCTATTTACCTTCAGGATTAAACAAGATAAACAGCTTAACAGTGTTCCCATTTGCACAAGTCACAGTATTTTTAAACCTGCTGCTCGTAATTCTGGGTTGTTTATCATGGAATACAGTTAACCTAAATGTCTTTTGGAAGCTTGTTTCTGATACATTTCAGTATAATTCTGCAAATCAAAAATGTTCGATCCATAAGCCATAAAATAGCTTTAAAATTTATTTAGTCAGATGGTGGCCTTTGGTTATTAAGCATAGTCTTTTTTTTTCTTTTTCCCTTGTAGGCTGCATGGGAGAAACAACATAATGGTGTATAGTAATTAGTTTCTTCAGTAGTTATATGCCTTTCTTCTTGAATTATGCAATTTTAGTATTTTAGAAGCAATGCAAAGCAGATTATGGGTTCTGAAGATATGGATTTGATATGCTTTGGTAGTCAGCTTAATTACTAGTACTTAGTATTTTAAAATATGTTTGAGTATGGTTTTTGTATAAAATATAAAGTGTTCAGTGCTGTTAATTAAGTGTTCTGAACCTGCTTTCTTTAAAAGGGACATTTTTTTTTAATTGCTCCTGGTGGTCTTCCATAATAAGTTTTGGTTCCTGGTATTTGTGAATATTTCTGGTAATGGAAGAGGTAGACATTAGTTGAAGGATTTAAGTCATTAGTTGTTTATCACTGTTAAAAGTTAATTTGGGTGTATTTATGGATAGCTAGTGATCATTTTCACCTGTAGCTGTGTTTTAATAAAATATCTATATTCCTCTTAATCATCTGTTTCTGGCAGTGGGTAGATAAAACCTGAAATTTTTTTTCAGTAAATAAATTATTCATATCTAAAATATAAATTATGCCAGATTGAATGATTTGCATTGTGCCTTTTTAAAAAATGTGTATCTCTGTAAACAGTAGAGAGAAATAGGTTCAGAGAGTAGTCCAAAGATCTTAATACAGAGCCGCCTCTTTCCACATTTACCTTGGCGGGAGCCCGTCAGAACCATTGCTTTTGTATTACAGCATTACAGTTTGAGTTGAATGAAGCACTTATTTCCAAATAGTTTCTGTTGCATCAATGAGCTGAAGAGGTTTTTGCACCTGTCTGCATTACAAAGTTGATGCTGAAGAAAGAAGAGAGAGACTGGCTGGGGGATAGAGCCAAGCATTTTCTTACCGGTGGTGGGAAACTGTAAGGTGTCTCCAGCACTGGTGTGATCTCTTAAGTGCCTCAGGTGCCTAAAGATGATCAGTGTCAATTCCCGCCCCCTTCCACCTCCCCACTTATGCATTTAGGTATTTCACTATGTAAGCAATAAAACACGCGGATTTTTATTTATTCATCACTCCTGCTTGCAAGTGTTTAGCATTTTAAAATTCTAGTCTTGTGAGTAGTAGTGATAGTATATTTTAATACTGAAATAGGTTCCTGAATGAACTGTGTTCATGTTACATCTTCTGGCAATCTCAGAAGTTCTGATTGCAAGGAGAAATAAGTGTCCTGGCTTTTAACAAAAAGGTATCTGGTTTTTTGTAGTAGGAGAATCTTGTTCTTTGAATATGTGTGCTCTGTGATAAAGTAAGACAAGTGAAGATTTGAGCTTATCTTATACCTGCAGTTGATGTTCATTCTTGACTTTTTAATGATGCTATACTGCATTATGTTAATGGTAAATGTACATTTTTGCATTTTAGGATTGTCATATCTGTTTTCAGTAACTGGAATTGTACCTTAGTTCAGAGATTGTTGTTTGTTTTGTGTTCTTACTTGAAAGATAGGATGTGAAATTTTCTTGATTTTAATTTTGAGAATTATTTCTTTGGATTGGTTGACATAATTTGCCAAGTTCTGTGCTAGTTTAGATAACTTGTTGAAGGTATTTTAAAATGTAACTGCAACAGGTTTTGTGTAGTGACATTAGTCACTTCTCATGGAAAGTAGTGTATCACTAGCTAAAAAAGTATGTAGGGATGGGTTATGTTAATTTTTGGTTGTTTAATTTGAGGCTTCTTTAAGATACTGATCTTAAGGGTATAGGTGTTGAGAATGCTTTGAAAATCAGCCTTAGTGGAATTGTCTGCAGAGACCTGTCAATAGAAATAATACCCTGAGAGTGTCTGAAAACCTAGTGGCATAGATTTTAGTAAATATTTTTAAGAAAAAACTGCAGGAGAAGCAAAGACAGTGTAAGTATAAAATACTTCTAAGCCACCTTTTACTAAAAGAATGGCCTAGTTTTTCTTGTTTCTATGGCTAGATGTTATCTTGCTCTCAGTGTGTTTATATACCACTGTAAATGAATCTAACCTGGATTATTTAATCTACATTAATGCTTTATGTCTCTGTGTAGTTAATTGCATGGGGCCTCTTCAGTCATATCTCATACAGAATTAACATCATATGTAACCTCACTGCTTCCAGCCTGATCTGAAACACAGACTTGGAAAATAGCCCCGTTAACTGTTTTATATAGGGAACGTTTCCTCTTAGCTACATTTGATATGCAAGGCTTCCAACAGTAGGTTGTTTAAAAAAAAACCCACAAAGGTCTTTGTCACTGAAGGAGGAAAAAAGCCTGAAACGTCTGATAAAGCGCAGGAAGCAAAATTGTTGACAGAGAAAATTCCTTTTCTGTATAGTCACTTTTATGAGAAGTGCCACTCCCCAAAGGTAATATATTTAACTGCTAGTGGATCCTCATGACATAATAGATTATTTTTTTCTCTTGTATTCAAATGTTTGAAAGTGATAAAGAAAACTACGTGGGTTAATAGTCTTCCAGATTTTTTTGTGGTATTTTGCTGTGTTACTTGTGCTGTGTTCTAGTTTATAAATGTTTGCCTCTCTCTGATCATAACAGACTTTGGAAAAATAACATGTTCTGTTTTGTTCAGAAGTGAGAGACATTTATGATGGTCTTCTTGTTTAACTCCTGTCAAAACTCCTTCCACAGTGTGCACAAGCCTTGCTTTTTCTGCTAGATAGTAATATACCTGTTGGATTGACTTACCATGGCTCTTTATCGGAAGGTCTAGGAAGCTTTTTGATGAAGCAGTCTGAAATACAGAAAAGATGCACTGTTTTACAGCATAGAGATACATCTTTAATAGTGTCCTTTTGCCTTCTTGGACAAGTAGCTCTGTTGGATCTTTGAACCAAACCTTAGGGTTAGCTGTGGTTTTGTTGGGTAGCAGAGGAGACAGAAGGTGTCAGAAATGGGGGAAGGAGTGCATAACTGGGACCAAAAGAGAGCTTTTCAGGTAGGGCATGGTGTTCTGTGCACTCATCCAGAATCGGATATTACTAGAGTGTGTTTGCCCAGGTTTTCCTTACTCTTTTCTAGATTTTGCTAAATATGCTGTGCAGAAATTTATTTACTTAAATCCATGAGATTAGCCGTACAAATTTACACTATTATAATAAAGATGGAAACTTGTACCTTCTGATCAGGGAAAGCTATGTGTGAAAACAGGACAAGAATGTCCTGTAGAGTTACTTAATTCTGTGTCATTTCAAAGTGCTACTTAGTGACAGTCTATCTATTACATTGAAGGAAGTTTTATCTTGAATTTTGTTTTTTAAATGGTGTTCTGTCTAGCTGTTAATTTCAAGCAAGTAAAAGGAGGAAGTATGACGTATGTTAAATGTTGATTAAATTAATAGAAAAGAGAAAGGCAGATGGATAGAAAGACATTCTGACCTTGTAGAAAACAGAAAGTATTTGACATTGTAGTTAGCATTAGTAGGCCTTTGTATGTTTCACTTAGGGAGTCTGAAAGTAATTCCAATAAATGTGACCTATTTCTAGATTTTGGACTATTGAAAATCCAATTTACGATGTCTTCCTACTTGAAAGGTGCAACAAAAGTTTCAGGTATTTCCTTAGTGAAACTTTCATGTATATGGAGAGGAGGAGGTTTAAAATTGTGATTTTATGCCTGGGTGAAATTTTTATATAGCAAATGAGATGTAAAGAAAGGCAACTACATATTCTTCACACATGCAAGAGCATGTTCTGTCAGCAGTTTCTGCAGTTGCTTTTGTTGCACACTTCATGATTAGCTAATGCGTGTTGGGCATGTTATGAATGCATGTCTGACATATCAGAATATGATTTATAATGTGTAAATCATAAATACTTCATTCAGTATTTTTGCTGCTCATTACCCAGGAATTGTCTAGCAGCACTTGAGAGAGTAAATGAATTCTCCTAAGACCTAAATGCTGTCATCAGCAATATCTCCATGTTTATATTCTCAGCTGCATGGACCACTTTTTGAAATTACCTGCTGTGTGAATAAAGATTATTAAAGTCTTTGGCATGCTAAAGTAAAAGTTTAATGCAAGCACTAAACACATTAAAAATACTGTTCTCTTCTGAAAGAAACTGATGTCTCAAATTTAGATAACCAGTCTCAAAACAGCAAAGCTACTATTAACTGTCTAGTTGGGCTAAAGAGAAAGTTGCTTTTAAACAACTTTTGGTCATTATTCAAAATTAATTGTTTATTTTAAAGGGAGAAGGGAACTTTCTTTGTAAGAAATGGTGAACAATGCTAAAATTAACCTCATCTGTAGCATGTGATGCACTGTTTAACAAAATTATGCACCTTAATTTAGTATTGTTTGAGAGAAAATGTCTTCTAGGTGTTTTTATTTATACAATCAGATCAACATAAATTTCTGAATTAAAACCCAAGTCTGAGTCCTTTTCACAAGAGGTCATGCCTCTCTAGGAGTACAGGTTATCTGGGAGTCATATTCCTGTCCTGGAGGGTATGAGACTGACTGGGTCAGGGCATGGTGGGGACCAGGCTCCTTATAGCCTGGCTGTGCCATGGAGAGTGATGTGACCAACATGGCTTTCCTTCTGTCATCTATCTCATTTTGTTACATGAGTTGTTTGCTGCAAAGCTCCTTCCTGTATTATGTTCATTAACCTAAGGGCCAATGTGTCAAACTGATATTCATCAGACCTATACATTCCAAAAAATGGCATGTTTTCAGTTTGTCCTCCAAGATGTTCTGCAAAGTGCATGTAGTGTACTTCAAAACAAGGGGAGATCCTTAGGTCTTTTAGTTGACTTGGTGATTAAATTAGGTATTCTCCTAGAGGATGCTTTGACTCTGGTCATAAATGAAGTGAAAACCTGTTCATTACAGGCCTTATGAATAAGAAACATTTATTCTACCTTTACACCTCATGCATAATCTCATCTTGTTTTAATAAATGTCATCTAGTGTAATATATAATCAAACTGTTTTGAACCATTTCTCAATTATCATAATAAATTGTGAAATAAACTATGTCAATCCTTTAAGTAATAATAATAAAAAAAAGTTGTTTCTGGGCTTATTGTGCTGTATTAAGGAAATACAGTCAATGAGAATTTTTGCTGGTGGTTTTTAAAGCATGAACTGCACAAGAAATTAAGATTCAGAAGTGAATTGAGCTGTATATAAAGTAATACTGTTTTGCTAGTAGCAGATTCTGATCCCTATTCTTGCTTTTATTTTATTGTGAAGTACGAGGGGTTCAGCATAGTATTTACAACTGGATTTGCTTTTTACACTTGGGAATGGAAAGTTTAGCTTTAGGTGTCTTGCTAGTATGTATGACAGGCAGTGTCTGTTTCAATTCTTTGCCACCCTTAACTGTGATGAAAATATAGTAATGTTTATTTCAAAGGGTTGGTACATGATATTTCAAGAGTTTATAAATCCTCAGGTTTGGCTTACAAAATTTTCTTGGTCTCTGCATATACTAACTGCAGCAGGATGCCACATATGTGTACCTTAGTTTAATATTCTTTGGATTTGAGGTTTTTATCTCAAAAGTCTTCTACCAAATGAAAGTTTACTACTGCATTTTGATATTTTATATCATCTTGGTGGGATACTCATGAGCCTTTAATAAGGTTAATTTTCTTTATATTGGAATTTCTAATCAAGTCAAAGTATTTTCTGCTTGACTTTTGTACTTGTTTATAACTCTGTCATATTTCAGTAGTAAGCAAGAGCTAATCTAGTGGAAATATGCAGGATACCTTGTTTGTGTAACTCCATTGTAATAGATTTTCACAGCATGGAGACAGTATGTGTAGCAAGAATAGGCTTAAAAAGAGTTGGTCCCAACTTTACTTTGTAAATCAGATCTGAATATTTAAAATTCAAATTTAATGATAAATACATATTTCAAAAGCAAATCAATGATAATTGTGTTAACCCTGTAGAGGGGAGATTCTCTGATAGAATTTCCGAGTTTTTCATTTTAAAATCAGGCTAGAGTGATAAAGTATGGAAGGTGGATATGGGAGAAAGAGCAGCTCATATAGATCAATCAGTCTTATTCCTAGGGCATCATGGCTCTTTGAGTGTCACCAACATTCAGCATGTGGACTCTGCCATTTTTTGTCCAGTGATATCTAATTTGAGACAAGTAGCTAATTTTAATTTTTTTTAAAATCCAAATCTTAAAGCTTTTTCTAGCAGGTTATCAGATTGTTGTATGTTTAGTTACTTTACTTCGGAAGTTAACTATGTGACTTTGGTTAATTGTTCCTTGTTGAAGGGGGAAGTTGCTCTTCAGGCATAGCTTTATCAGCTGCAGTGTAAATGTATCTGCATGAGTGCTGTCCTCCACATGCATCTGAGATCTGCAAGTTGTATGTAGTTGGGTTTGCAGGTTCAGGGTCTTTTTCCCTAGTCTCTCATATTTAATGAAGTTCTTCGAGCTTGTTACTGGCACAGAGTAATTCTTTGGAAGGTAATTGATCTATACCTACAGAATTTGTTTTATGTAGGAATCATACTATCTTTGTTATAAGGACCTGACTGAAGTTCATGGAAGCATATAATGGGGAATTAGGTGTTGGGAAAAGAGGTCCTTCTATTCTTGGTTTGTTTCAGATATACTTTGGTAATGTTTGACTGTCTTTGCTTTATGCTGTCAAAATGTCATTACTTGGATCTTTCCCAATGTTTTTATTCAAGTGATAGGAAACAGAAGGGAAGGAACTAATTGGGATGAGTCTAGGAAGCATGCAGTGAATACACGCACAGCATTTTTGCTTTCTTATCCAGATTTCCAGCATGTGAGATGTGTGATGGCAGAGGCATCACTGACAATATAGTTACAGCTCATGGGGAGTCCAAAATGTATCTTCATCCCTACTGCCACTAAAGCTAAGTGTATGTATTTCTCCTTGGTGAGGTTCTCTCAAATTCTTGCTTTATGAAGTAGAGCTTGTCTTGTTAGTTCATGAGTAATGGCTACATCCTACTATCTCTCTTGTCAGCAGAGGGTAGGAGTTTCTCCTACACCCAGGGAGAAAAGAGTAAATTATCAAGCAGTAGAAGCTAAAATAAAAATAAATGTGAGAAGAAATAGGCCAGATTAATCACTGACTCTGTAAGACAGCAATGCTTTCTTTGGGTGAGAAAATTACTCTTTTCTTGATAGTACTGTCTTCAGGAGGCCAGGCAGACACCTATGTTGCTGGGCAGAGGGTATGTGCATGTATTGATGTTGCACATTTGATTAAGGCACAATGGAAAACTACCTGCAGTTCTGAAGCACCTGATACCGTGGTTGCTTCATTTCAAGAGGCTAAGGCACTTAAAAACTCAGTGAAATCCTAAACTGTGAAAGCTTATAATTCTATTTTTACCTCATCATAATTGTACGGGCAGTATAGGTGGTGACAACTTAAACAAAAGCATGAGGGGAAATAGTTTGTGGTGGATTGTGTATATTTTTCATTGTTTTCTGTGTACTGCAGTTACTGAAGCAGTGATACCTGAGCTGGCTATGGAGTAATTGGTATGCACATTGCTTTATAGAACTTTCTATGAAGTCTTACAAGTCTTCTCCCTCCAGGACTTGAAGTATTTTATTCCCCGCAGGCTAAAAACCTTTCACTTTTCAATGTTTCGTTTAATTTCAACATTTGGAGACTGTAGTCAATGGGTTTGTTTCAACGATTAATCTGTTTCATGATCTGTGACAGCAAGTGGTCAGTGGATGTTTACTTCCCCTCCACCCCAACAATTTGTTATATGATTTACGTATGTTATATGAAATACAGTCTAAATACACACAATAAAAATAGTCCATGTCACACTGAAGTTGAGATGTTTGCTGATGCTGTGCAAAGCAAGGGCTTGTTTGAAGACTGTATATTTTGTTGGATTGTCCTCACCTCCTATCATAAGTTTCCAAATCTAAAATGAAAGTATTTCACTGTCAGTCCTGAAATATGCAGTATCAAAGTGTTACATAGGGGGAAATACTGGACAATCCTTTTGATGCATCTTTCTCTCCACTGTTTTTATGTGAGTAGGGTATTTTTTCTTGTGAGGATAGACAGCTTAAAACATCCTTATTAGGGAAGTGTATGAGCTTAAGTGGTCACAATCTCCATTTGAATCATTGGTGAGAATTATGTTAGAAAATAGGTGGTGTGGCATTGCTGACACTTTATTTTACCAAATGAGAAAATTGCTTACAACTTGTTGCCTGTAAACCAAGCCTTTTTTTTTTTTTCCTTCTACCCCTCGACCTCCCCCTCCCCCAGTCTGGAAAGCCAAATAATTTGTTTTCAGGAAGCCACTTTTGCCTTTTTCTTCTTTATTTGTTAGCTTCGGTATTTTGTTTTTCTCTAGACAACAGTGTCCACAAGCATAATGAGTTTTAGCTCTAGTTGACCTTCATATTGGCATCTAATGGCAAGATTTAGATACAAGTTTATGTAGAAAAGATAAATAATAACAAAAATTGAGAGGGAAGAAAAAGTACTCCTCTTTGTGTTTTTTTTGGTTTTTTTGTATTTGTTTAGATTCAGAAAACTCATATTTCTGAGGTTAAGGTGAAATATTAACACATTTATGTTGATTTTTCCAGTCTATATGACAATTATTGATACTTAGGAATGAGTACTTGGGCGGAACATTTTGTTGGTTGATAAATTGATTCAGTATTTCTGATTTGCTGAGTTACAATTTGTTAGATTTGGAAGTTACGTATTTTCACCAGACAAACTAAATAAAATGTGATCTTTATTTTTCAAAATATTTTGATTGTGTATATCTTTGCTAGGATCTCTGTTAATTTCTTCAGCTCTTCTTTACAATAACTTACCTGACTCAAGTTTGAGAACTTCAGAAAATACATATGATTTCTTACGTGCTTCCTACGTGTCCTGAAAAGGGTAAGATTTCCTATGTAGTTCACTTAGCATCTTTCAATGCTAAAAATACGTCTGTGAAGTTCTTCCCATTTTTTGGCAATTTTCATTTGTAATTGTGCTATTTTGGTTACTTTTATTTCTAATAAAAATTTATAGCTAATGTTTAAACAAACTAGGCTAGCATGAAAGTAGAAAATTTAAAAAACAAAGCTAAAAGGGAGAAAAAGGCTAAAAGTATTTGTCAAGATTTAAGCAGTAGAGAGAGAGTAGGCAATTTCTGATGCTTTCAGTAAGAACCTCTTACTGAAAGCAAAATTAGGGATTTGTTCCTTTTATTTCAAATCTTCATTGTAGCTTTGCTTATTTGGCTACATGTATTTCTTTATATCCAGGAAGGTTACCTTCAGGAGTTCAGGAGAACTTAATCCCCCACCTATCTAGTGCAATCAGAAATAAGCTTTGACACACAAGAAAGAGTAAGCTAAATAGCAGAAATGCATACTAAAGTACTCTTACATAAGGAGGGTATTTTTAAATGATGCTGGCTTAGTAGTGTGGATTTTGTAAAGGCACTCATGATACTGTAAACACATGCAGTTTAAAAACAAGACTGTCTTAAGCATGAGAATTTTTCTGTAGAGATCATGGAGAGACTAAATTCATTGCCAGTGTTCTTCCTCATTTTACTTGAAAGGTTGGAGGGTTGTTAAGGGGGTTTTTGTTGTAGTTTGTACTTCACAGCCAGATTCAACTTGCACACAAGTTCCAAGAGCCTTCACAATTTCCTTTTTTTGAGGCTTTTATTAAAATAAGAAGAAAAGGAGGGAAAAAGATGAACACACACAAAAAGTTCACTACCTCTAAGGCATACTCAGGATTCTGAAAATGTTTTTCTGAGTGGTGTCCATCATAATGAAATCCGAATCAGACTAGGAGCACCTGTAAAATGCATTTACTTTCTTCTGTTGTTACAATAGCAAGATGGGAACTTCAGCTGTGTCCTAGGCTGCATCCAAAGGAGTGTGGCCAGCAGGACAAGGAAGGGGATTCTGCCTCTGCTGTGCTCTGGTGAGACTTCCCCTGCAGTGCTGCATCCAGCTCTGGAGTCCCAGCACAGGAAGAGCATGGACCTGTTGGAGAGAGTCCAGAGGAGGGACACTTAAAGGCATGGAGCACCTCTCCTACGAGGAAAGGCTGAGAGAATTGGGATTGTTCATCCTGGAAAAGAGGTTCTGAGGTGACTTGATAGCAGCCTTCCAGTACCTGAAGGGAGACATCAAGAAAGATGGAGAGATATTTCCAAGGGCATGTAGTGACAGGTCAAGGGGGAATGGATTAAAACTGGGATTAGTTTTAGATGAGATATTGGGATGATTTTTTTTACTGTGAGGATGGTGAGGTACTGGAACAGGTTGCCCAGAGCAGCTGTGAATGCCCCATTCCTAGAAGCATTCAAAGTCGGGCTGGATGAGGTTTTGAGCAACCTGGTCTAGTGAAAGGTATCCCTTCCTATGGCAGAGGAGTTCAAACTAGATAATTTTTAAGGTCTCTTCCAACCCAAACAATTCTAAGATTCATAGAATCATAGAGTGGCCTGTTCTGTAATTCTAAATATGGCTTTAATATTTGTTGATGCTATTAAAAAGGATATAATAATAATAAATTATATAATGGGGGAAAATATTAACAAAAAAGGATTCTAAAAGAACATTCACATTTTATGCTTTGATTTCCAGCTAGTAGCTGAATTTGTAGCTAGGTAAGCAATCCTAAAAATTGTCAGGAAAATGGGTATGTTTTGGTAGTGTTGACTTATTGGCCACTTTATACTGTTCTTTGTTTGATTTTGATCTGTAACTATTTTGAACATGTTTCATGTTGCAGTTCCTTGAAAACTTTGATCCTAGCATTGAATCCCAATTTGTTTAAATTGACTTAAATGATCCCTACGGGGAACTGAGGATTGATACATACATTTATCCAGAGCAAATCCTTCTTTTAAGATTAGTTTATGGATACATTGCTTACATTATTTTGTTTCCAGAAGTACTGTTTTTGATGACCAACTTTTCATTAGTAGGCATGTAAGTACAGTGAAGTTACAGTTTTTTTATATTAATATTTTTCTTTTTAAATGTATCTATTTGTGATGATGAGACTGTCCAGTTTCAGGGATCAAATAGTTGATTAATGTGCCTATATTGCTACATAATTTTTCCATCTATTGTTTAGCCATACCTGTTCTTATATATTTAGGATCAAATACTGCAAATGTTTCAAGTAACTGTACCTTCAGTAATAATGCATGTATTTTCAAGTAGTCTTGTTCCTTTGCTGAAGTTAAAATATTTTATAAAAATGTGATGCATTGAGAAAATAAACAGAAAAATCATCAGTGATGGCCATACAGCTGTTCGCTGTAGTGTGTTACTTTTCATAGTCAAGAAGATTCAATCTTGCTTCTAAGAAATTCATTCCAGTATGTATGCTTAAGCAGTGTGCTGTTGTACAGCTGTTAGTGTATTCATATGTATATCATACTTTATGGAGTCAAACAAATTCCTTACAGGTTAGTATCTTATTGTATCAGAAATCTTAGTTGTAGTTGCTTCAAAACCAGTTATAAATACACACTGGGACAATGATGAAATTATGTAAAATATCAAATGTTCCTGTCAAATTGGCTGAGTCATAGTTCTCTCAACTTTTCTTTTTTTATTATATCAAATTTAAGGAACTGTTTTGCAGCATACAAGACAATTAGAAATAATAACACACTTTTTCTTTGAATAGTTTCTACAGCATAAAATTTTACTTTATAAGGTGAAGGACTGGACACAGATGGCAGAGTAATGTCTGGCTAGTGATCTACTTCATAGTTTAAAGGACTACTTTAATTTTACAGGCAAGGAAGTCTAGTTTTAAAAACAGACTAGAAGAATTAATTTTTTAGAGCAAACAGTTTAAGAGCAAAAGAATACATTATATTAAACAGAATAATTTTCAAGTGCTATGCCTTTGCTTTACAATCCAAAACCAGTAAATGTATTTGCAGTACCCGTGGAAAATTTAACCTAGACAGTGTACGTAAGAGGTTTGCATATTCCTGTGTTTCTTACTCTGTGTAAGAGTTGGCTTTTGGTTTTATGTTGGCATCCTCATAAATCACAGCTCTGTCTTTTGCTCTTTCTGAAAAGGAAAGAAATTGTTGTTGGTTTACCTGCAGGGGATGAGTTTCAATTCTGTTAAAACCTGGCTTGAATATTACCTTATTTCTGAATAAACAAAATTCCTCTTTGGGTTTTGAAGACTTTTGATAAATCTTTTTAGACTTCATTCTTTACTTCAGTTTCCAAAAGCCTGACTTTTTGTTTCATCACACTTTTGAGCTTTCCACCATTTTTGAGGATTGAATAAATGAAGACTGTACTGGAGCTTGCTTAGTATATTTGTGTCTCTTAGGAATGAGATCAATTTCTGTGGTATCAGTAGTCATCATTCCATTGACTAAATGTTCAAAGTATTTTTAGGAGATAGTAACACTGGACTGACTGAAGGCTTCCTGTGCACAGTAAAGAAAACCAGAGATCTTTGAAGTACTGGAGATCTTGTGTGCTGTTCCCTTTTAAAGATTAAAACCTGACATAGGCACTTAAGGGTTCACTAATTAGATGAGGTAAATCATTAGCATATTTTTTAATAGCATGAAGATATATTATCACTTTTTTTCTTTCTTGCATTATCTTTATAAGAACACTTGATAACTACAAACTAGCCTAGACTTTGTCCTTGAGTCTTTTGTGCAGTTTGGAGGAGTGATTTCTGAAGGAACAACCTCTTGAGGGTGGACACTTCATAGAGCTCTGACTAATTTTGTAAAGTTAAATAAAAAGCAAAAACCATGGTGCTGAGTAAAGAGGAGGATGGTATCTTGATTGAATAATTCTTGTTCCTGTGCAAGAAAGAGGCTTAGTTTCAAGATGATCTTGGTTTTTTAACTGAGAAGTGATTACTGAACTTTTTTTTTTTTCTTGAAAACAGTTGAGAAATGGGAAGTAAAGATTTGGAAAACAGAATTTCATATTTTACTATAAAGTTTTATGAACTGATAGAAACTTTTGAAAAGTACCATTTGCAAATGAAATTTAAAGCAAGGCTTTTAGTCTGAGATGTTTTAGGTTGGTGTAATTGTTCTTAGGGAAGTTAATGGGAGTTTTAATGACTTCATTGGGAGAGTAATTAAGTCAACAATAGAAATAAAAAAGAGGAAAAAATTTTACTCACTGGTGGAAAAGTTGTTTTAAAACAAAATACAAAATAAGAATGTTAACCCATAAGTGGACTGATTGCAAATCCTTGTTTCTTTGACGTGTGAAATAAGGCTGCTTAGGGAGCCATAAGGTTTTGTAGTTGCTGTTTTACTCTGGAAAGCTGTCAGTACAGCTCTTTTCTTTGCAGGCTCCTGTACCTCCACTCACAGCTGCACCTCAAGCAATAGTGCATTTGTTCATTACTTGCCCTGCAGGATCACCCATCAGTGCAAACTTGATCCAGATCAAGTGTGAGCAAATAATAACACTTCTGTTGACTTGATCAGAGCATACAACAATGCTGCTTTTCAGCTTTGTGGTGGCTGTGGTGGCATAGATTTGTTCTCTGTTCAGTGTAGATTTGAAACAGAGTTACACTTAGAGTGTTTTGAACAAATTCATACAGAAAAGCTGGAAAACTCTAGTGTTATGCATCATGTGAATATGTGGGCTTTTGATCTAGTAATTAAGCAGCCTAGCACCCAGTTTGCTGTGTTGAAATGTAGGTCAAATCTCTGTCATTTTCCATCTTTATTGATGAGAGAACTTGTTGCATACAGCTTACTCTAGTTCTTTCTCGCTGGTTTTCAATACCTTGTGAGTCTTCTCTCTACTTCACTTTCTCCTTGCTTGTTATTTCAGTTTACATCTGTCTGTCATTCATTGCCCATTGCAGTTCCTTGCTCAAATTTCATTCTCCAGTGCTATAGTTGCTTTATCATGGAAGCATCAATGTATGTTTAGCTTTAGAGCTCGTTTTATTACAGTTTTTTAAATTGTAGATTCCAGAGTAACTTTCCTAACAAGAACAAATTCATATGTACTGCTTCACAGTCTTTTTTAGCAAATATTTAAATATTGGTATGATACTAACAATGAAAATAGGGGATTCTTTCTTTCTTTTCCCTAAGACTGTATAGTGATAGGACATAATTTCTCTTAGGTAGCTTATATGTTATAATGGAATTGAAGATTGATAAGATGAAGAGACAATTGAAGTAGCTTTTATATAAATTATAATGTGGACTGCAAGGTACAGGTTGAGCTGTTAAAGTGGACGTCACAATGAAGTTAGGATTGTGTTAAGAACATTATAATCTGTGCAGTTCTTTTATGTTTACTTGGTCGCTTGGCACCTTCAAAGATTTCTGTTTGAGATTTTGTTCAGTTTCTTTAGTTGGTTTCAGTAATAGTATACCAAGATTATATATATATTTGCTTGCTATTTCTCTGGAAATTAATTTTTTTTTTTAGAGAGAGCCCTGTTTAATTTAGCAATTCTGGACTTGTTTCTTGGGAACCATCTTCACTTTCATTAATTTGAGTATGTTTTGTATTTTTTGTGTCAAGCAAAGGCGATTATGCTTCTACTGCAATTCATCAGGCAAGAGGAACTTCATGCCTGCCACATGTGCTGCCATCATCAAGTTTCTCCTACTGCTCGTTTCTTAATAAAGCTAATGAATTCAGAAGGGAAATACTTCAGAACCACATAACAATTTGTGTCTATTTTATCTTTATTAATGATAAATAGCTTCATTTTGGACCCTACTTCCAACAGTAGAGATAGCTAAGTTGTGAAGATCCAAAGCTCTCTTGATTCTGTAGGATCATAGAATGGTTTGGGTTGGAAGGGACCTTGAGAATCATCTAGCTCAAGCCCATCTGCCATGGGCAGGAACACCTTCTACTAGACCAGATTACTCAAGGCCCCATCTCACCTGGCCTTGAACCCTTACGGAGGTGGTCCAGAAGTTCTCTGGACAAACAGTTCCACTGCCTCATCACCCTTAAAGAATTTCTTTGGACTATTTAATCTAAATCTACCCTCCTTCAGCTATAAGGCCATTCTCCCTTGTCCTATCGATGCATGCCACTGTTAAAAGTCACTCTTTTGTAGGTCACTTATATGTACGGGGAGGTGATAAAAGGCGTCTCCAGAGCCTTGTCTTCTCTCAGCCTTTCCGTGTAAGAGAGGTGTTCCAGCCCTCTGGTCATTTTCAGCCCTCTGTCATCCGGCGACCCTCCACTGGACTTGTTCCAATAGGTCCACATCTTCCTTGTGGTAGAGGCCTCATAACTGGATGCAGCACTCCAGATGAGGTCTCAGCAGAGCAGAGCAGAGGGAGAGAATCCCTTGCCTTGCCTTGCTTGCTGTGCTGCTTTCGATACATCTCAGGGTGCAGTTGGCTTTCTGGGCTGCAAGTGCATATTGACAAGACTCATTGAGTGTCTCATTCACTCACACCCCCTAATCCATCCCCTCATGGCTGCTCTAAAAAAAACATAGTGTCATAGTGAAAGAAGAATCTGAGCTGTAGAGACAACAAGAATCATTTTGAAGAGCTAGGACCCACCCCCCCCCAGATTATATCTAAAGCTTATTTAAATTGCCTGGTAAAAATCCCTTCAAGGAGTGTTCCTTGTAACCTGTGCTAGGGTTATACTGTGTTCAGAGATGGACCTTGGAGAAACGTTTCAAGTTTCAGCAGTGGTGTGGAATAAAAGATACAAATAACCCAATAAATTTAGAATGAGATTGTCCCAGTTGTTTGAAATTACAATAATAATAATAATGTTTTTTTAAAGAGTCCATGAGATTAATCCAGACAACTGATATCTGACTGTAGTATTTTTTAAGTGAAATTTCTAAATTCAATACATTTAAAGTAAAAAGATCTAGAAATAGAACCTCAGATTTGTGCTCAATTCCAGTAAATTTGGTGAAAGGATATGGCTTGTTCCAATTAATCATTCTGATGCAAGAAATGGTAATGCTTGGAGGATTATTGTTAGAGATAGTACCTGTGTAACATGAACCACGTTGAAAAGAAAAAGTTGAGTTTGTGTGTTGTATGAATACATAGTATACCGTTAGTTGACATATTGGTTGTACTGCAATCCAATGGTTTATTTCATATGATTAAAATCAGAAATGGCAGAAAGGAGAGTGCATGTCAACAGTTCAATGGGAGGAAGCATGTGCAGTTCAGTAGACAGAACATTCAGTTTTTTATTTCTCTGTTGCATGGTTGCTAGGACCCAGCCTTCCTTAAAACCACTATTTCTTTGTAACTAGCAAGGTTTGTTTACTGTTACTAAATACAAGCATGAAATTTCCTAATTATGCATGTATATCTTGTTTCTCTGTGAAGCAAACCTATAGTTTACTTCAGTGAACAGTCGTAGGGCCTCTACAAATGGAAGTCTCTGCCATTCTGGTTTACAATTCAGCTGATGAGAAGTTCCATTCTCAAGTCTTGATACAAAAGCGTATCCAAAAGAGTCCAGGGAGATAAAAAATTTAAACTCTCTTCATGGCAACAGTCTGGCAGATTTTTATTCTTAAGTTTTCATCAGAATGTAAGAGTGTAATAATTGCATAAGTAGAATCTTAAAGGTTTGGTGGTTTTTAGTTAAGAAACCTTCTTTAAGAGCAACTGTAGTTAATTTTTCTTAATAAAAATACATAGCTTGCTTTATTTACTTCAAAGATAGATGTGGTTACCAGGTGTTGTGCTGAAACTGTATTCAAGATGCACAACTTAAATTTCAGTATGGTAGTACCAGATTATTTTATGCTTTACTAACAAGACGGATGGCTGGTTCTTTTGACGGTCTTCTCTTGGGTTCCCTTTTATTAAACAGTAATGTAGACTAATTTTAAAGAAAATAAAGCTATAAGTCTGAATTACAAGTACTACAAGAGAAAACTAGAAGCTTCTTGGACTGTTTAATTTTAGGCTTATGGATCCTAATTACCAAAAGGAAATAAACTACAGTGGGAAGATTTCTGGTTACTCTTCAGCATGCTTTGGTATGTTGAAAGGCAGCATACCTGAGCGGTAACGCAAATACAAGCTTCCCCTAGAATGCATGTAATATTATTTTAAAGGATATTTTGGCCAAAGGATACTGTTTTCCCAGGCTGTTGAACTGTGTAATTCAAGATCAGCTCAAGTACTGGACATAGTAACAGTAGCCTGGTGAAAGAGTAGCATATCCCAAACTTTTAAAGCAACAGGCCTTCTGTTATATCAGTCAAAACATCTTTTACTCGATGAGATGACAGATGGCATCAGTTGGATTTTGTATATTGAGGGTAAGTACTATATATTTAAGGGTTGACTACAGGGGGGAAAAACCAACAAGGGTGGTCCAAAGGAAACTAAGGAACAAAGAACTTAGTAGATTTAAAAACAAAAATAAATTACTAAGGTAACATATGTTGCTCTTAAACTTGGCTTATTAATTTTGAATGTTTGTGCTGCTGTAGTGTGTATTGATTGTCCTTATGTCTCTTCTTCCCAGCACGTAGATTCCAGAAAGAAAAAAGCATTATGGGAACAAAATTGCTGAAGGAATGTAGTAGGAGAGGGAGGAAGAAATTGGCCATCTCTCTTATTGTAGAATGGTAGTGGTCCAAATTGTCCTTGAGCCTGTTGTGACAGGACAACAGATACTGGTTTTAAATTAAAAGAAAGTAGATTCAGAGTAGATAAAAGGAATAAATTTTTTATGCTGAGAGTGGTTAAAACACTGGAGCAGTTTGCCTGGGAGGTGGTAGATGCTCCATCCCTGGAAATGCACAGTCAGGTTGGTCAGGGCTCTGAGCAGCGTGTCTAGTTGAAAATGTCTCTGTTTATTGCAGGGATGTTAGACTGGTGACCTTGAGGGTCTCTTCCAACCCAGGCCATTTGGTGATTCTCGCTCAACTGGACTAATGTGAGACTTATGTCATCTTAGTGACATTATAATAACAGGGTTCTTTTTTCCTCCCATGGAATTTTACAGCAAAACTGCTCCAGTACTTCTCCAAGTGAAAAATTTATTTTCAGTACTGATCTTTATTAAAGTATAAAATTATATGATGCTGAAGTAAGATTCTGTAGGGAATTTGAGTCTATGTAGAGGCAAAAATTTAAATTTGTCTTTTCATAAAACATTTTCTGTTGGTGAGACAAATCTTTGAGTTTGGAAGCTTTATCCAGATCATTGACAGTAATAGCAGTGTCAGCCTCTGTAACACAACACATAGAATGGAAAGTAGCTTGCTGTGCAAGGGTTTGGCTCGCTGTTTGTCCTTGCCAGGTTGAGACTGTGTAAGCATTAGGCTCTAACAGCAGAAGAATGATAGTGTTTATAGTTTGGAAGAAATTATTTTCAAGATGAATATAAAATTTCTCTTCTTTCTTCTTCTTCCTGAGAAACAAAAGAGGGCAAATGTGTCTGCCCAGTGCAAGTATATATTTGGAAACAGTATTCTGTACATCCTGTTTGATTCTTTGACTGTTCCTTGACAGAAATTTTGCAGTAGAATATCCATCTGTCTTTAAAATGTAGCTTGCAGGAGGATCCTACAGAATTTCTGCTTTTTTTTTATGGTATCAGTGTTGCTTGCCTGGCATTAGTTGCAGTTACTTTACCTTTTTATAATTCTATTAAAAATAAATTTGAAGACTACATGTCCTTCAGGTTGTGTTTTCTAATTATTCCTTTCTGTTTTAATGTTATTGACTGACATTAATACTTGTTATTTTCCAAGGTTTCCTATATACTAATGCTGTCTTACTGGTCTGACATTTACTTGCAGATACACAGTTTTCTTTTTTAGTGGTTGCTGTTTGTCTCCTCTGCTGAGTCAAGATGGAAGCATTGTCACTGACTCAGTTCTATATAACCTTTTGTTGTTGTTTCTTAATCTTCCTCTGGTCTCTGTTCAAGGTCCAGAAAACTTGCTTGGATCCCTTCAGGCAGAGAATTGTTTATACTAAAAGGAGGTAATGTGAAGTTTGAGCAAGCGTTCTTTGATGTGCTACTCTGTTTGCTCAGTCTGGAAGGGGAGTGGCCTCTCAAACTGATTAACCGGAGTCGCCCAGATTACGTAGTGGTAATTTCATTGTTCTGATTAGTCTCAGAATCTGGGAACCTTTTTCTGGACTACCTCAGTTACTGGGAGGAAGAGGAATATCTAAAATTGTGTGTAAAAGACATGCAGGGAAAAATGATCTGCTCAGGCGAAGAAAAGGAACATCAAATGATACCCAGAGATATTTAATCTTAGTATCTGTTAGTCTTCATGTAGAATTCTTGTTCTGGAACCAAGAGTGACGATTCTGACAGCTTGATGTATGGCAGTTGCCTTCTTTTGTATGTTTCAATTAAGTCATACCTTTATTTTCTTTTCCCTGGCTTCTTGAACCCTGAAAAATACCTGTTGTGAGGCTGTCACCTGTTGAGACTTAATTTGGTAGCAGGATGTTGGTGTGGGAGTAAAACAGAAGAGTCTGCATGTAGTTACTGTGGTGGGAATCATAGTGGCCAGAACTTGTTGCAGTGGAAGAATGCACTTCTGCTTTACTTTATTTCCTATCCATTTGTCATCCTATTCCCTTGTCATCTTCCCTTCACAGCATTTGCTGCTGTCCTTTATTTTGTTCCCAGATATTTCAGATCCCAGGTTTTGTTAGCTAAGCTAAATAGGCTTTCGGTAAAACTTCACTTTTTCAGATTAGTTTTCTGGTACACAACAGTTCTATCATAGTGCTCTCTGTAAGGACAGTCTTGCCTCCGATTTGATGTGCACAAATGATCAGTACTCTGCTTCTGTGGAGGTACTAAACTGGCTTAAGGAGACTCATGCTTTCCTTTCTGCCTAACAGGGCATACTGCCACCACCTTGTTGCCAACACAGCTATTTGCAAAGCTGCTTGACAAAACATATGTTAAAATTCTTCTTTCTTTCCCAGGTTGTCAGCTAAGTAATCAATTGCATTAAGGAATAGTGTCTTATGTGTTTAGTATCCTTGGCAGTGAATACTGAAATGATCCATGTGTGCATATTCAGTTGACCATTAAATGGCAGCATGAACACTTCAGACAGACATTTGTCTGAATGCTGTAACAGAACAAATTGGTGCCATGCTGGGACAATCTTGACTGCTATGTAAAAATTAATACAGCAGGGAAAATACTGTAATTGACTTACTGTTCAGAGATTTTCTGTTACTGACGAATCTCTGAAGTTGTACCAATGACAGGATTGGAGAAGGGAAGAAAAGACAATAATTCATAAGCTTTTAAAAAATACAGAATCAGAGAAGTTTATAAGTTTGGGTAAAAAATGTTCATGTATTCAAACAATTTTTTGTTCGGAGATTATTTATTTCAAGAATAAGTTCTGTTTACTGATCCTTTGAAATGTCTCAATGGAGCTGTTAAACTTAATCAGCCTGACTATAAGAAACTGGTTTAGACTGCTGTTTCTGTCAATAATTGCTTTCTTAGTTGTGGCAAAGTTTTTTCTATTTCTCTGTTATTTCAGGACAAGTAGTTATACCATGGCAGTATTATTATCATTAGGGCAGTATTATTATAATCAGAAATCTCTAGAAGAACAGAGTACAAAAGAGACTGATAAATCTTAGGCATCAAATGTCTCAAAAGTGTCTGTTTTATCATGCTGTTTTTTTTCCTTGATATCTTGTTTTGTGTCTCTGTGTAATGCCTTCAGTGCATCAGATCTTCTGTGTGGCCTGTTATCTGTTAGAAAAATATGCATATATGTAATGGATACTGTACAATGTGTTCTGTACCATGGTGCTTGGAAGGGTTTGGTTTTACATTTGCCTGATTGGCTTTACTGTCAGACTCTCTGGGTTGCTTGATGCAGCTTTTTTTTTGTGTTCACACTATACAGAATGTGTATAGAGGTTCAACAAGTAATAAAATAGCTGGCATTTGGAAGAAAAATTGTGAGCTAGAAAACTAATTTTTTATAACAGTCTTCATTTTGTGTGCAGTCTTAACAATTACAAATTTTTTTTCCTGGGATGAGTTCTCACCTGGTGGTTAATTTCCATCATAAGGTTTCCTCAACACTTTCCTCAGTGCAGTTAATTTCTGTTCTAAGAGAAAAAGGCCAAACTGGTTTTTTGTCTTGCTTAGAAACTTGTAGCCTTTTTCTTTGTTCCATCCAAACAGGTGTGTCTTTAGTTTTAATCTCAATCTATATTGCTCTGATGTCTTTGTCCCTTAGCGCTTGATTCAAGAACCTTGAAATTAGTTGAAAGCTTTTTCATTGCCTTAGGTCTTGGGCTGTAAATAAAACTTTTTTGTCAGCACAGTAAGAAGCAAATGTTGAAGGCTCTGGTGTGGGAGTTCAGGTGCCTAGAGGACTGGTGATTCTGGCCTGAGAGCTACTGGAGTTTGGGAGAAGGTTCTTTGGTGTGAGATTGTTTGATTTGATGCCTGGACTGTGATGGAAAAAAAACAAAGCAGCCTTGAAAACTGTGCCTTTTATTGACACAATTGCTCAGGCTCACAAAAGATTGCAGATGCTTTTCTGTCTTAGAACAAACATTGTCTTCTTGAACCTAGAAGGAATTTTCTCCTCAATGTTCTTCCAAAGACTTGCTTTTTTGCAAAACTGAGGAAGATTGTATCAGAAGTGATAGTGCAATGTTGTCAATCTATTGCTAAAATAATTTGAGTACTAGGGAGCATCAAGCTTTGCGTGCACAGCTCTTTTAAAAAAATACTTTTTCCTGACTGCTTTATTAAGGCTTTATGATTATTAATCAAAGCTTTAAAAATTACAGACATTGCCTTTGGTTTCCAGTACTCATTACATCTTTCAAGATCTGAAGTTCTGTGACTGTCTGGTAGTATTTATGTCACATCCATGTAACCTTTCAGTATTTGCCTTCCCCTTCAATAGAAAAGAGACTTTCAGTTTATGAGTCTGACAGCAAGTGTAGAAGCTTTGCCAGTCAGCTCATTTGTTTTCTTGGCTTAAATGTCAGCCAATTTAACCAGACTCATACTGTGTTTTTTCACTTGGCAGTTGAGAGGACAGAGCCTTTGATAATTAACATGGAATTATTAATCAGTACAACATATCTAATCCAGGGAGATCTATCAAATAGAACATCTCTGTTGATTTTGCTGTTTGATACTGCTTGAATCTAGGTGGGAGCAAATACATGTCTACATTTTAAAGAATGTAAACTTGCTGTGGTTACCTAAGTAAAGCTTCTTGAGTCCAGAAAAAGAAGATAAGCATAGGATATGAAAGAAGGACTGCAAAATTTGATCTTCTGGACAAATTTGGTGGTTTTCAGTGTTTTAAAGTCAGTACCAGTAGAATAGTTAAATATGCCTGTAGTAATGTTCAATAGATATATTTTTACGTAAAAGATTAATTAAAAAAAAAACAACTACAAACCCCTTGTACTAATTTGTGTCCTTCATTATTCTTTAAAGGTAAAGGAATTGGGGGGAGGGGCATGAAGATAAGAAAAAGTATTCATATTCAAAATTAAATTAGGACAGGGCAATTTCCATATATTTCCTGTCTTTGGAGTGGTTGATGATCTAGATCAGGAGCTGAATATAGATGCTCTCATTCACTTAGAGAGGAGCCTATTTGCCTATATTAACTAGTAAGACTATGCTCAGATAAGAAGTTAACCTTTGTAAATACCTTTGTACCTCCAATTTTGAGTAATTGTTTGGCTGTGATTTTGTAAGTACATAAAAAAGGCTTTACTGGGAAAGTTTAGTTCCATATTGAATATTGTTTGTAAAGGAAAACGTTGTGAGGGTCCTTTTGCCCTTTTTGCACTGGGGAAGTGAAACTAAGCTAAGGTATTTAACTTCACAGTTTTCTTTCATCAGTAATAAAGGCCTTGTTTGTTAGGTGTCGCTTATATCTGTACAATGTCAGTTCTTTGACCCAATGCAGCATAAAGCAAGTAATTTTTTAGCAGCTGTGTTCCTGACAAGAGAGTCTAGTTGACCAGTCTTGTGTTGCTTCCAAAGGCCAAGTGTGGAAAAACGCAATATAAAATTTTTTTCATTGATGTGAATAAATGTGAGTTGAGGCAAATACAAAAAATAGATGCAAGGACTAAAATTCCATGTTTGTAATCTATTCTTGTAAGTAGAATTGTGATTGTAAGGAGGCACATCTGTACTATATGTCAATTTTATGAGTGCTCAAACTGGTTGTTCATTATCTTGGATAAATTATCCATATTTCTCATTAGTGTAATTAATAGTTTGATCTATATTTGATGTACAACATACTGATATCAATGGTTATGTTTATTTTTTAAGTTCAAGTAGATTGAGAACAGTTTAATATAGTGGAAAGCTGGTTTTATTTTTAGAATAAGGGGGCAATGTCCTTGACAGGTGTTTCCTATTTCTGTTTGTAATTAATACTGTTTGCAGCACTCTTGAGTTTTTCAGGCCTGCCTTTCTGACACAAGGAGTTCATATGTAGTGTTTTATTTGATGTCTTGTGCCTGGGCTATAGTTTCCTAGCCCATCTTTAACAGCTGTGATACATCCATGCTGTTGCTCATAGTGTTAGGGTTTCTGATCCTCTCATTTCCTCCCACTTCTTACAGGTGAGTTTTCCAGAACAAGAACTGCCTTTAGAGGTTTTGAAAATACTCTCTGCCCTGTAAAGCAGCCTGTAAAAACAGTCTGGCTGCAACTTCACTGTCTATCTAAGTGGAAAAGTAATTTTTAAATGCTTAATCTCTGTGTAGATGGACCTTGATGCAATATAACTTAAGGGAAACAGAAGAGTCAGCACTTAGACTGATCCAAAGCTAAATGAAGTTGAAGGACAGGTTCCCTTTGACTTCAGAGGGCTTTGAATCAGCAAAATCTTAGTGAGCTTTTGGTATTTGTCACCCTTGTGAAATAAACTGACTAAAATTTAAGGTGTTAAATTGCTTTATTGGTTTTGAAATTCTTAACTGAATTTGTTTACATTTACAAGGATTAAGCACACATAGTAATTGTGTATGAAGATCTTAATGCCTTACTTTTTTAACTTCCAAGAAACTATGAGTCTGGGAAATTGAAGGAAGTGGAAGGGCTTTTGAAATGTTAGCCATTGGCAATGTAAGAGCACCGAATTTTGGTAACTGTATGAGTGCAGAATCTAGCTGAGTTACTGCTTTGGAATCAAAGTGTTTTCATGTCTGTCTGCAGTACAGCCTGGATATTGTGAACATATATATGTGCTAAATGGGAAGTGCTGGCCTTCAGGCATCATGGGAAGGATTGGTATGAATCAGAGGAAAGTGAACCAAAACACACCTGTTTGAATCTAATCCTACCTGGATCATTTTAAAAGATGGAGTTGTTTTCAGAACTGTATTATAAAGATCACTTTTAAAAGATGTTGGGTTCAAGATAGGGGTTTAAGAACTGAGTTACTGACAGTGAATGTTGGAAAATAGAAAAGGTAAATTTTAGCATTGTTTTCAAAGATTAACATACGTCACTTTTAAAGACAAAAAGAACAGTTTTCAGGGTTAGACTGCAGATTGTAAGAAGCAGCAGTACCTTTAATACAGTATTGCTTCCTTTATTTTGTATCAGTATAAGGATTGAATAAATATGTCTCTGCCAGCTTTTGTAGGTTGTATCAGATAATGTCATATCAGATTGCTTGTCCTCATTCTGTCTGCAGAAGACTAGAATTTGCATTAGTTGCATTCAAGTGTATGCATCTATCTACTGCGACATCTGAAATACTTCATTTGGGTATGACTTATTCAGACTAGAGAAATTTACAGAATAGAATAGTCAAGCCTGTGGGCTCTGTTCTAAAACTAAATATAGAAATAACTGTATTCTTTTCACAGACATTAAGAATTTGGGGAAACATTGCTTTTACTAAGCAATTGCTCCTACTAAAGTAATTATTCTAATCAAGTAACTCCATTTTGGATTTAAACTAGATTTACTTTTAAAGGGAGATAAAAAGGATGCATCTGCTAATAACTGGTGAAAATGAATATCAGACAGTTTGGACACTTCTGTGCAAGTGCTGTCATATTGGAGAACCAGTGTTAGTTTTGAATTGTATAGATCATATTTCCAAAGCTCTGTTCACTGATGTCTTCAACTTCCAAGATTGAGCAGTTTCTGCAACTTTGGCCATGAGAATAAGGAAGTAGAAAAGAGGACGTTTCTAAGCACTAGATACTAGTCAATTCTTCCCTTTTTTTCCTTCTTTACAACTCTGAACTAGCAAGAATTCTGGTATCTTAAGGGAGAAAAATTTGGTTTCATATCGGTGAGCATCTTTTCCTTTAAAAAGCTGACGTATATTTCAGTAGAAGAAAACATTCTGTCATATGTGGATTCCCACTCCTCATTCCTTTTTACTGTTAACTTATTTGAAAATCAAGCCATGAATTAATTCCGAATGTTAAAATGGTACTTCACTATTCCATGAAACTGCCATAACAGGAGAAATGTTGTAATTATAGTTAACAAAATACTTTGGGACTTTTTTATTAGCTTGAGATTTAGAATGTTTCCTGGACTTTGTAATCCATATATCTGTTAATTTATATGTAATATACTTCAGCAGTAGACCTTCATTTAGATTAAAGAAATTGTGTAGGCTCACGTACTTGCAGGATCAAAAGCCAAGAACAGCCTGTTTCCCTTTAAAGGCACCTGTTTTTTCAGTTACTACCCAAGTGGAAAATTGGAAAGAAATTGTTGTGCTGTCAGGGAGCTTTAGGGCATTACATAGCTAAAAATTGCATGTATCCTTTTATGAGAATAATACATATAGGAAGATGCAGGTTTCAAAAAACATCATGGGAGAATTGAGTAAAACTACACATAAATGATGTGTCCTTCCAAATTTTTTTACAAAATTGGCCTTTTTGCAAAAACATGGGCAGTTTCTTTTGAAAATGTTTGAATGCAGAAATAAAACAGTTTCAAGTAAGATCTTTGTAACCTGATCCTGAACAGGAAAAGCAAATGTTCCCTTTGGATTTTTATCTGAATGCAGTTTCTTAACAATAAAAATATCCTGCTTTTGACTTAGAGAGAGTAAAATTATTCATACTAAGGTGTGGCTTTATTGCACATACAGCAATGCATTAAAGTTTAGAAACTGCTGGCTTAACTGTATCTACAGCCATACTTTTTACTTCCTGTGTATCTCTACCTAGTGCCAGACTGATTCTGCTTTATAGTAGCTGTGATTGTCTAAGATGTTAGTTACCCTGTTTTGTACTCGACCTCTTTCCCCTTGAATGCAGCTGTTGCTTTGCCAGTGATTTTACTGTTTGTCTCAAACTTTGGAACTCATATCCCAAAGGTCTTCTTTTATCCACCCCTAATGTGTTACTTGCTGTCCTAAACAATCTAATCTTTTGAAAGTTTAGCCTATATATGCATTCTGCTACCACCAACAGCCACTTACAGATTTGTTCTACCAATTTGTTCTCATTTTTATTATGAAGCAGCTTAAAAAAGCTTAAGTTCGTTGAAATGTGTATAAAGGGACGCTGTCAGTATAAAAGTAATTGTATTCACAGTTTGCCATTAAATGTGGATCTTTGGCATACTACTTGTTGCATTTCTCTGTTTAAATGAGAACATTGAGGAAAATTTGATGTGTGTGAATTAAGAATTTTGAAAGGCAAAGAAGCTCACGGGGGGGAAAATATATGAGCGTTTCAGACTTCACTATGCTGTACTTGTGTTGAACATTGCTTATGTGATTCTTGGAGTCTATGAGCAGATAACGTCAAGGGTGAACTGTCCATATGGAGTAAGGAAAGACAGAGCTGTGCCTCTTGTTATGCAAGGGCACACATATGGCACACCACAAAGTTCACTTACCAGCTCAGACTTGTGGCAGCATGTTTATTGACCTTTGTTGTTATGGTTTATTTGTTTACAACATTCCAGGGACAAAGTGACTTCTACTTTGTTCTCAGTTCCATCCTACTGCTTGACTCCTAAGAGATACCTGCATTCTAGCCATTGTTACCAGATCCTGGTTGTCCTGTTTCCCTAGGAGGGATGGTGTTGGAGAACTGTTTTTGTGTTTAAGACTTTCAGTGTTGTCCCCTTCTTCCATTTGTGAAAAGGGTAAAATATAGAGGAGTTTGGTAAGTTTTCATTATAAAAAATTGGGCTGAAAAAGAGAAAAGGTTACAGTCTCCTTCTGCTTAGTGGGATAAGTGAAGGAGGCCACAGAGCACACACTCAGCTAGTTTTCAGATGACTGTTTCCTTTGTTTTGGACATTTGTAACATTGGTGATGAAGTTAGCTGTTTTTCTAAAAAAAAACCCAAACAAACCCAAAGGTACTTTTTTTTTCCAAATAGAAATACAAATTGCAAAAGTATATGGGCATCAACCTCTCAAAACATTCTTATTCAGTCCAGTAGAGTAATCTTGCTTTAAGGATATTGTTTTAAGTATGTATAACTTGCATATTGCCCAAGTTTTCTGTAAGCCTTCCTGCATTTTTATGTCAGTCAGTTAAATTTTATTTTCTGATTAGCTAATTTTGTCTCACTTTCTGTTATTTATTTTTGTTTTCAGGCTTCCTTAAGCCAGACTCAATATTAGTAGAATGAAAAAATTTAAGAGAAGACTTTCCTTAACCTTGCGAGGAAGCCAGACCATCGATGAATCACTGTCTGAGCTAGCAGAACAAATGACAATTGAAGAAAACAGCAGCAAAGATAACGGTAAGCATATCTTTTACTTTTTAGAAAATGTAAGAATTTTGTCAGGCCTTATTCAAGTGAGCATTGCTGGGGTTTATTTCAATTTTCACAGTTGCAGGGATTTTCTCTCTAACATTTTTTTTCTTATATTCCTCTACCCTAGTTCTTTCAACAGGTTGATATGTTACTACATACTGGTTTGGTTTGCTTTGGTATTGAACTGTTATACAGCTGTTTATCAAAAGCTACCTAAATTTATCCTTTTATATCGTGTGCAGCAAGACTTACAGATGCTCTTGCAGTATATTGCAATCCATTGTATGGATTTAGTGGGTCTCACATCAGCTTCATATGGCTTCAAATTCAGTCTGTTACCAAAATCATTATTTAGTAATATGACTGATTAATTGCTTAAGCATTCCATATAAAACTGTGTACCTTACACTGGTGATGCAGTGCGGTAGTCTAAATTCTGTCATCTTTTCATGTCTCTCAGAAGTATTTCACCATTATGAAGGTGACTAGAAACATTCAGGATAACCAGCTTGTCTCTGTATTTTTACATAAGTCTTTGGCTGATCCCATAAATGTGTCAGCTGCTGTAAAGTCCACATTAGTGATGATGCCGCTTTTGGATGCAATCTGCAGTAATAATGACTGGAAGAGGTTTTGTTGCTTGTTCTGTTTCCCGGGCTGCAGCATTTAAGTCATATTTCATTTTCAATGCTGATTAGTGTTATTTTTTGCTTTGCTGATATTAAGAGGTTTTTTGTTTATCAAGAGATCTGATTTTTATTTTTGCCCCACTTCACAACAACAAAGAATTCTGAATTTTCCCATTGAAAACTGACAGGGCCAGGAAGTTTGAGCAGAGGTAGAGACAATGAAATTTACCCTGCAGATTTTTAAAACTCTATTCAAGATATATTGCATACCAAGATTTTGGAAGCAGAATTTACTTTTGGCAAAACAAATAAATAATGTTTTTAATTTCTACCTTTAATCCCTGGTATATTCATTGCTATTGTCCTGTTTTTAATATGAGCCATGCCCAGTATTTTGAGAGACAAGTTTTATTATAGCTTTTTATATGTTGATATAACAGGTCTACTTTACAGCAACAATTGCAATATTTTTGCACTGATACCTATTAAGTCTTTTTTGAGACACTGAGTTTATCCCACATAATATGAGTTGTCCCACATGATTTCACTTGTAATTGCCTTTGTTACTGATGCATATTTTTTCAGACCTGTATATACTTCTGCAAGATTAATTTCATTATGTAAATAAGTGCAAAGAATGTTACTTTCACGCTGAGAAATGAGCATGAAAAAATCATTACCAGCATCAAAGAGTGTACTGAACTGGGTTGCTGAATTGATTCATTGAAACTGAATCCAGAAGGAATAAAAAGATTTTACCTTAAACTGGACCATGTGCTGGGTGTCAGCTCAAGGGACAGAGAATACGATAACTTGTTTAGATAAGCATAAGCTTATAACATCTTAAACCATCTAAAAAACCATTTGCAGCTTGTAATATTTATCTGAGAATAATCCCTAACAGTAATACTTGGATGTCTGCATGTTTGTCACCAAACTGTGACGAGCTTATTTTGTCAGTAGATATTTAAAGTGTTAAAATAAGTAAAAAATACAATTCAGGAAAATGTTCCTGATTGCAAATTACTTACCTAGCTTTTAGTGATCTTTTTATTGTACTTTCCATGGCAATTCATTGGCCAAAAGCAATCTTGCATATGAAAGTTGTGATAATGATATACACTGTGCTTATACATGCAGAGCATTGTTGATGCCTTAGTACAGTCTTCTTGGATGCACTCAAGGTGTTGCAGAACCTCTTGAAAGAAGACAAAAAATATAAACTGTACTTTGCTGTGCCTAATCTTTAACTCATCATTTCTTGTCATTAAAAAAAGTTTTACTGACACTTGCTACCTTTTTTCAGATTCTTCTAGAATGCAGTTATTAGTACTTGTGCTATCTTTGATCTTGCAGATGTGAACAGGATACTACATTGTGGATTTTTGTTTTTCTTTGTTTTTCCTTTCTGACCCTACTTTTCTTAGAAAGTAGGGTTGGAAAATGCTTGCTGCACTAGCTAGTCTTGCTTTTCTAAAGGACACTCTAGTTTTCCCACAGATGAAGATATTTTGGAAAGAGTGTTTTTCAGAGAGACCACAGGGATTGGGCTTTGGTTAGCAACAATTGTTGAAAAATCAGCCAAGAAATTATATTTCTCTTTTGGTGAAAGACAAGTTTAATGAAGAACATTGCCTGGAAAAATCCTTCAATGGGCATTTAAAAAAAACTGCTTACAAAGAAGTGCTTTAATGAGAAAGATTTTCCTTGGCATCTTACAAAATCACAGTGCTAAAAAGCCTGCACTAACTGTAAATATCCAACTGAGACACATGAGAGGATGTAGTCTCTTGAAGAATAATTTGTAAGTGATAGCTGAATTAAGATCTTGAAAGTGCATCCTTTACTGCGATGGTGCTGATCTCGGGAGGCAGGAGTAACCATCTCCTTAGTTCTACTTTTAAAAATAAAACTCCTTTACCCTGTGGAACAGAGAAGCAAATGTGCCCAGTTAAAAGGCTTTGAATCTGTTCCTAAGAAACTTAAAAAGCACTCTCTAATACAGTAAAGGCATGCCAATATATTAATCTACAGCGAATCAGAGTCAGGGATACAAATAATCTTCCTAAAGTGATTCTTTATAGTGCTTTATTCTCAAGCATTACATCATGAACTTGAGAAATAAGAGTTGAAGGGTATTGAAACTGTGCATTTCATGTCAGAAGGCAAGACTAGATCCTGAATGCTGAAAGTCTTTACAACAGAATTTAATTCCATTGTTACTGTCTAATTCTTTTGTTTTAACATTTTCTTTCTAGCAAATTGCTCATCTTGTCTCCTGTCATTCCATGCTGATGGCTGTGTTCACTGAGGGTTATAATTTTATACATGCTAGTTTTTTTTGAAAACTTCCTGGGAAACAGCTGTGTTACTGGGTTATAGAGATTGTAGAGACTGTGTCCATAGAAAACCACATCTGTGCTGACCTAGAATCCAGATTTATCTCCATCTGATTTATATCCTATGAAATACTTACATATATAAATATTTATACAAATATTAATATAGATATATATCAATATATTCTGTAAAAATCTTTATTATAATTTGTAGTTCATCACTGCCATTCCAGATGTAGATCACTTGTGCATAGTATTAAGGACCTTTCCTTATGTTCACCTTTTTTGCAATAACCTGTGTTGTTCAGTCCCCTGCCAAATGTTTTTTCTCCCAAAACAATTGCCTGTGATTTCAAGTTAACTGCAGCTCCCATCAGAGGCCCACCTTGTCATTAGCTCCCGCTTTGAGTGGGTTGTTTCAAGATTCAAAGAACAGTACTCCTAATGTAGAACAAATTGTCCCATTTGTAGTTCACAGCCATAAAAATAGATGCATAACTTTTTGATTTCTTTGCAGTGCATTGGTACTGCTGAATCAGCTCTCTTTTTGTATGCAGTCTCATTTAATACACAGCCTCCTTCATCGTGTGATGTCAGTACAATCTCAGTATGCATCACTCATCCATAAGCAGCAAAATGGGATTAGCAGGGATCAACCCATATTGTTCAGTGCAGTAGCACAGAGCTGTTGCACTGAATATAGAATAACCATCGGGTTTGGGTTTTTTGGAGCACCATCAAATTATTTAGTGACCAGAAACATATATATAATTTAATCTTTCATACAGATTGTGTTCATCGTAATTGGCTTCTGGGTGAGGAAGCACTGCCAAATCAGGTCATAAACCATAAAAAAGAGGGAGCAGTGAAATACCTAATAATATATCTGAAGCCTTATGAACTGTGGACTGTATGAAGTATACTTCAGGCTAGTCTTTCATCTAAGGACAAAAGCTTTTCTTGGTCTCTGGTATTTCAACATATAAAACCAATTGGGTGGATTTGTTGTTTTATTTTTAATTTTTCATACTAACAATGCTTGCTTTTTAAATTCTATATTTTACCTTAATATATATATTTAGATTAGTATTAACAATATTAAATGGTAATTTATTGACAACTAAAAATGAAATTTTTCTTTGGCAATGACATACTAATGAAATTTGGCTAGAAGTAACATCCAAATCATGCATATTTAATGCCTAATTAAGTGTAAAATTTATGCAAATATTTCAAGCACATATGATCTGTAGTGAAAGCAAAAAATGTGGCTGTATTGTCTAATATTATGAAATGCACTATCACAAACCCCAAGCATGCTTTTAAGAATAATTGCAAGACGCATTCCAAAATACAGCCACAGCTCTTGCATTAATTTATAAGTAAATTGGAAAGCATTCTATTTTGTTGGGTTTTTTGGTACAGATAAATACATATGTACGTAATAAACGAAAAAAGGTGACGTTCTGATAGAAATGGCTACATGAATTTTTAAAATAATACTTATCTCCATTTGGTCTCTTTTAGCGCAGTGATGTGATCATAGGATCCAGTTTCATGAACACTTGCATAATTTTTTTGTAATTTTACAGGTGTGAGTAATAATGGAAGGATCAGCTACGGTAAAGTGCGTAAGTGTTTTTTAGGTTTAAGGCATTAATGACTAGTTAATACTCTGATAAGAGGGATGAATGTTTATAGAAATTAACACATTGCGATACTGTCTCAGAACATCCAAATGCCTTTGTAGTTTTAATCATTTCATGTCATCTTCAACAGAGCTGAGAAATTACCATTCCATCTGCTATGTGTAATTCCTTGAGTGTGGAAGGAAAACAGTGTGTTGCAACATATTTTCAAGACAGTGTTCTTGAATTGAAAATATGAGCACAGAAATGCTTACTGGTGATAATTTGGTAAAATTTCTCTGTTGATGTTGGAGGAAAGTATCAGTATGAAGATGTGGGTGGGTAGAGGGAGAAGAAATCCCCAGAATTGCAAGAGCTCATTCTAGAGCTACAGATTACTGTGAGTAATTGGTAGCTGTCACAGCTAAACACTGATCATTGTACTGTCCCTTACACTGTACTGGCAATGTTTTTATTATAGTCTGTATGTACCCTTCTGTGCTGTGGTCTGCATCCTTTTTTGTTAATACTGTTGAGTATGGTTTCTCCATCCCACGTATGCTGCACAACATAGTGTTCTTTCTTCCCTTCTGTTTTAATTTGCTTCTTCCCACAATACCTAGAGGCTCTGTTCATATGTGGAAGCGCTTATAAAGTGAAATGAGCATGAAAATTCAATGCCTGAAAGCATGCTGCGGAGACCCATAGTCTTGGAGGGCTGTGTGGGGGCTTTGTCCAGTCATAAGTGTTTCCTTAGAAGCAGAATGCCAAGTTTGGCAGGGAACATAATGTTTAGATGCCGAAGTGGACTCTCTAAATACACCAGATTTCTGTTAGTGTAGGCTCACTGATGAATATGCAGCGATGTTTTTCAAATGGTATTCAGGTGGAGTCGTTAAGTACAGAAAAGCGGAATACACATAACTTGCCAACACTGGTTCTGAAAGTAGGGCAAAAAGGAGTCAGATGTTCTGTTCTCTGGTTAGGTTGGCAGCTTGGTCTCACAGATGTTTGCATTGGGAGTTTTTTATGTGAATGCAAGGATAGAGGCCAGGGATACTTGTATCTTGGCTGTGGTATTGACTCTCATTGAATTAAATTATTTTTCTGAAGGATTTGGTGTAGTGTGATGCCTTTTGCAGTTACAGTCTTAAACTGATGGTGTGTTATGCTTAATATGATTTAAGGTGCAAAACTTGCCATGCTTATGTTCCAGTACAGGTTCTAATGACCAAAAGTATTTTCTGAGAATTATCTTCTGAGCAGTATGAAATAAATAATCTTAAAGGCAGAGTTTTGGTTTTGAATATATTTCACTTGATTGTGATATTTATTGTTACCCAGACTGAAGGCAAAACCTCACTCTGCATGAAGTAACTTTGAAATGCTTTTTATAGTGTCTTATAGATGTCTTGATCTCATTCTTTGCCTTGTGTATTTGTAGTTTGTTTTTGTAGTTCAAACAGACAGAAACATTTCTGTCCTTTCTGTCCTAAATTTAAAAAAAATATTCATAGGACTTTACACTGCCATTTTAATAATTGAGGTACTTCATTTTTCAGAGGGAGTTGACAATTGTGTTTCTTCAGGGTTATATTAGCATATTTTTTCAAACATTTTACCAGTATTTTTTGCCTTGTGTTGTGCAGGTGAACACTTGCTCTGGAATGACTGCTGTACTCAAATGGATTAATTTGAGTAATGGGAGTAATCCCTTGAAGTTTTGCCAAGTTCTTAAAATTGTAATATTCAGTAGTTTGAGGATTACATCTTATTGTTTAATGAAGAATACTGTTTTAAATGGTATTGAGTGGTTGCTCTGTTTTCAGAGTGACTTAATCTTCTCCTGGGTATAACATAACAAAATCCAAGGAAACAACCCCATAAAATAATCTATAAATACACAGTATTTTGTAGTGTTCCTCATCCAGCTCCTGGAGAGTACATATATAAATTGCTGCTTTGGGTTATTTAAATGTATCTTCTGTGGAAGCTGTCACCTGCAATCAGCTAATTTTACTGAGTGGGTCTGACTGCCTTACAGCAGTGTAATTAAATATACAGTGCAGCATGCCAATTCTGTAATATTAGAAATTCACCTGCTTACATTCTAGCTATTCTGAAGAAAAAAAAGGCTTCTTGACAACAGCTTCTTCAGCAGCTTGTTAAAAATATTTTATATTTCGAGTCCAGAGAGAATCAGGTTTTATTATGTAAAAACTGAATAATCATTAGCAGAGCCTAACATTCAGATCAGGTAAATGAATGTGTAGTAGATGATCCTGAAATATGAGTAAGTTACGTGACAGTAGGCGAGAAGCCTACATAAATAGTTTTAAAAGGTTGTGATGATGCATTGCAAGCTTCATGAATGCAAAACTGTTCAGAGAATGAGCATTTAATTTCACAAATGTAGATTTTTGACACTTTTTCATTCCCTATCAAATTGGAAATTACTAAAAACAAAGCCTTAGAAGTTTTTTGGAGCAAGGGTGAGGTCAAGGTGATGGAAAAGAAACTGCATTGAGTCCTGTCCTATAAAATCCAGTAGTGGATTCTTGAGGCACTTAGTGAGATTTTGTTATCCTTGAACCAGTCCAAAGCCACGTTGCAGCTAAAAGTGTCAAGTGAGGGTCTGCCTCCATCCTTCTGCTAGCAGCTGTGCTCTGTATACCGCATAGTGATCTAGTTCAAAAACCTAAATCAAAATTGCATTACTTTTTTGTTCGGAGGCAAGGGGAAGAACCTTGAGCCACATTTTTCATAGAAGCAGTGAACTGTGGCAGGCACAAAGATTTATCCTTACTTAGAGTATGGAACATGCCTGGATTCAGTCCCCATTCTATACCCAAATCATGAATCATAAATGCTATGTTTCCAATATCTCTTACTTTGATTAGAAGATCTCCATGTGTGTATTTTAACTTTATTTATATGAATTTAAAATACATATTTGTATTATCTATATGTCCAGGATGGATAATGGTTGTGGAATCATACATATTTTGCAGACATACTGACCTCTGTCAGAGATGTTTGATTTAAGGGAAAATGTCACCTTGTATGGCTGGTGATTTAATTCTTTATTAAAGCTAGTTGTAGAAAATACCATTACAAAATTCAGGCAGTGAAATCTGATAAACAACTTGGTCTCTTTGTCACATAATAGAGATACTCATGGGACATAAAAAAAATACTTAGTTGAGTATGTGATAATATATATTCTTAAAAAGTGTTTTAAAATGCATTTACATTACTAATGAAAACACTTTCTCTCTTTAATCCACCAGCTGACTGACGTGTGACAGTATGTCAGTTGCTGAGGCTGTGCAAGAAATGTCAGGCAATTCTGCAGGCTCTCTGGAGCTCAGCTTAAGTAAATCCAGTTAAGTAAATCCAGCACAGGAAAGAAAGTGGTAGTGTGGGTCTTTGTTACCATAGATGGATGAGGAAAAGAAGCATTGTGGATTAATTGAAAAATTGCTTAACTCAGAAATAATTTCAGGTCAAGGTTTGTAGTTAATTTAAATTGCAGCTAAAGGAAGAAGAGGAGGCATCTTCATAAAATTGTTGGGTTTAGTTAATTCCTCTGACAGGTTTCTTGGTTATAGACACTGCTGTTCTACTTGGCTCTGCCAGTTGTCATAATTATGAAGTAAAAAAAAACCAAACAGTTCCACCTATGTTCGAATATATATTTATATATATATGTTTATGCCACTTCACAATTGAATGATTTCAGTAGTTCATTTGTGTTGTTTTCTCGTTTTGGTATGTTTGTTAGCATTGGTGTTGGCATTATTTCAAACTTAGTAAAGCAGTTATCCCTCACTAAGTACAATGTTTTCTTAAAATATATGTGTGTATTCCAAAACATTTCATGATCTAGCAAATCTTAAACCATTATTAAGGCAGGCTGATTGTGTTTTGAACAGTATTTTCTTTGAATTGTGCTGTTGTATTTATTTTGGGTTATGCCAATAGCAACAGAGGTTTGAACAACAGAATGTGAGAAGTACAAGAAAATGTTCCAAATTATATAAAGGGTTAGCTCAGCATTCACCAAACTTGAACATTGAGTAATACAACAGTGCACAGTCACCACTGCTCAATTTTAAACTTTGCTGAAGCTGCACACTTTAGCAAGATAGCATGGATGTGTCATTTAAAATAAGAGATATGCATTTGTATAGATATAAAACTAATGTGCATACGTAAATACACTTTTTTAAAGGGTGTCTATTGTATGAATTATTCAGGGACAATGAAAACTGTGTGGTCATCCTGTACATTAGTATATTTATAAATATTCTAAAATATTCTCACTGAGAATGTTTTTTTAATTTCTTTCACACTTAAAAAATAGATTTGCATGATAGTTTAGTAGGCTGCCTAAGAAATGAAAGTGTTGAAATGGCATTCCTTGGAAGATGAGTCTAAGATTCCATGATGTTGTAGCCAAAATAAGAAGAGAATATAATAAAAATGACAAAATGGTTATAACACCCTTACTGGAATAGTTGTGCCAGCAACAGCCAACACAAGTGAAGTGCCCAGGTGCAGAAGTCTTGTGCTGTTAGGACAGCTGGATTTCTGCCTGTCTGTTCTCCAGTCTCTGAGGATGATATCTGAGGACAAGTCCAAGATTAGAGCCCAAAGTATAGCATAATTTCCCCAGTGTACTGTATGTTTCTAGCTCAGAGACTTACTGAACTGGGCAAGTCTCGATGTGGTTGGTAACCCTGAGCAGATTGCTTATTCAGTCTCCCCTTGAGTCTTGCAAGTTTGGGTAGTTTTAGCATCCTGTGGCAGGGGGTTTCCACAGAAGAATTATTTTGTGTGCAGTATGCAACCTGCCACGGCTGGCTTTTTCACTCTTGTGATGATGGTGGTGGATGCAGAGGATTCCCAGGTGCCTTCTTCAGCCCTTCAGTGAGTCTGTGGGTTGTGTCATGCTTCTGATGCTGTAATATACTTGAGAGAGGAATAGCCGATTTGTGCATGATGTCAAAATGCAGTAGATCCATACACTTGACAGTGAATTTTTTAGTGTTTTTTTACTGACCTTTTTATTTCCATCATTCATTTGCCTGTAGCTATCAAACCAACAGCAGCATGTGGTTACTGAGTTGTATTTTTCAAGTATAGTGGCACTAAAGTAAGGTATATTTATGAGTTTTATATAGCGGAAACATTTTTTAAAGATGAATCAAACCTATAATCACAGAAATAAAACTATATGAAGCAGTTTACTATATTAAGCAGTTTTTATAGATACATGTAGTAAAGGCATATAACTTTTACAATTTAGATGCATTTTATTCAAGGCCAGACAGTTGACTAAACTTGCATCATAAATCTGCCATGTTGTACTTCAAATATAGTGATTCGACGTATTAATAATTCTGGAAAAAATGGATGTTAATTAAATGAAATTGTAACTTCAAAAGAAATACTTGTGAGTCTTTGGAGAGAAAGAGAGAGAGTTGAGTAGTTTTTTCAAAAGCACTTTAACTCTTGTATCTCATAAATGCATGAGAACTGTAATAAACAGTCTTGTAAATTAATTTCCAGCAAAGGTTTGCTTGATCATTTTTAATATTTGCTCCAGCCCTTGGCTGTTACTGTCACATTTGCAGGGAAGAGGTAACAGAATGCAGAATTCATGCAACCATTTCTTTAGAAGCTCCTCACATACAGCAGTGCACACTGAACTGTTTATAACAAATATACTTTACAAAGTGTAAGCCCATGTGTTATACCATCATATGCAGTTCAATCCCTCCTTTTTGTAAAGCAACATGTATCAGGATTTTAAACCCCTGCTTATAAACAGTAGTATTAATACTTGTCTTAGTCACAAATACAATGTCATGTGAGTGCTTCTGTAACCTTCACTTCATTGTCTGTTCATTGTCTACCAGTAGTTATGCCTGTCCTACTGCTTGACCTAAATTATTGTTGCGAAGTTTTATAATAGGCTCCATAATTTAGTACAGTACTTAGGACAGTAAAGGAAGGTAATAGTTACCTGTGATGGCAGGTTATTTCTGTATAATTGGATCTTATCATATCAACCATTTATCTTTCATTTTATATAAATTTATTTATTTATGTGATCTTTATTTATCCTTATATTTGAGCTGAACTTTGCATATGTTAGGATATTTTAGGAATTTTGTTTTAAACTGTAAAATACATACAAATTTACCAGTGCCATAAGGAAAACAGATTTTTTCAATAATCATCTCTGCGCATCATGCTGTCATGTTAGTAATGAACATAAAACTCAGTCCCTGCGCAGACATTCAGTGTATTCATAAATTCTGGCCTCTTTTACATACTGCACAGTTCATGAAGGTAGATTGCTTTTAGCCTGAGTAGACAAAAGCCATAACATACAAGGTACTATTCATTTGTTCACCACTACACGTAAACTCATGTGAAGTGTTTAGACTAGAAATTTAATCAAATTCAAATCAAATTAGCAAAAAAGTTGGAAAGCATAAAGCAGATGTTAACTTACCAAAAGCAGTAGTTGTGCTGAATATGAACCTGTGTCCTGTCATGTGGAAGTAGTAGTAGATTGTACTAAAAATTGATGAGGAATTTGCTGCCTGCTGCCCTTGGATAAATCTGCTGTTAAAGGCATGCAACAAGGAAGCTGGTACCACTCTTAAGTCAAAAGGGTGATGCAAACTATTAGAACAGAAATGAGCATTTCGGACAGAGATATGCAGAGGTTTGAAGACCGTGATCATACTTTACAAATATATACACAGATGTATGGTGAATTTTTCCTTATGTTCACCCACTCTGATGCTGTGTTTATGAAGGCTGCTAATGAAAGGATGTAGGCAGGTTTGTAACAGTGCAGACATGTCCTTTCTGGTTTTGGTCTGCAGCATATTTTTTCCCCAAGGCTTTTATTTTTTTTTTTTCCCTGCAGCAGCTGAGTTAATGTTTTTTAGGTTTTTTTTTGTCTCACTGTGTTATTCACATTTATATGCAAAAATTCCTTGCATAATTATTTCTTAGGGTCATTGACCTGTCTTTGGGTAATGCTGTCTGTGTACTTCTGTCTCTGCTTCAGACTTACCATAATAATGTACCTAGAAGTTTTTTGTGTATGTGGGGAGAGAGGAAGGGAACTTCAGGATCCTGTTTTCCTTAGGTTATTAGGTGTTTGTTGGTTTTCCTTTCCTTTACCATCGAAATTCTGCTTCCCATAAAATATGTTCTTCTAGCTATATTATTCTTGCTCCCTTTTTTGGAAGGGAAAGCAAGATTCTGGGATTCGTGCATGTAGGTATATAAGGTGGAGTGATGAAATAGCATCCCATACAGCTTCCTGTCCCAAGAGGTATGAGTGAAGCTCTGAGCACACCCTGGGAGCAGTGACTCCAGTGGGTGCTGCTCCATTCAGTAACACTCACAATGTGGTTGCGGCTGCTGCCTTTTCTGTCTTCTGAATAATACCAAACATGAATCTGTAATGTGCATAAGAATCAAATAGTGGAAAAACATAATTACTTGAATCTCAACTGTTCTTTTGGCATAGCTTTTCTAGTATAGGGAAAATACTTGCATGTAGCTGCCAGATGCCTCTGATATTGTTTTCTGAAGTGAGAGTGTTTAATCTTTATTTTCTTGTATGAATGACATCATTGGTGGCTCTGCTAAGTCCACTGTCATGACATTCAATGCAAGTGGGCATCTGTTCTGCTTCTTTTGGGGGTAAAAAACCCCTCGTGTTTTCAGAGTTAGCCTGCTTCTAGGACCATGTCTATCCTTGAGGGCTAGTCCATGTATGAGGAGTCAGGTTGCTGAGGGAACATGAATATCCAAATACTGCTCACAGTTTTAAATGAGATTTAAAAATTTCTAGCGCTTCATTCTTTTAAAAAGTGCTTATCAATGATAATAAGTTTTTTTTTTTAAATATCTGTGAATCATCTGAAACACAATCCAGTAGAAAGTCAAAATAAAAAAATTGAATGCTTAATTTTTCTGATACGCTGTAAGTTAATAACCTTAATTATGGCATGATAGCTCTGGGAGGTATAGATGGATATAGTTATTTCTAAAGATCTCTAATGGCAAGGCTTTGGTGTTAGTGACACACAAGAATTTTGAGAGGGAGAATATTTTTGAAAGCTTATAGTTGAATTTGCTCATCATAATTGATTTAACAGCTGTCCTGTTTAAAAGTAAAGTTGAAACATTGTGCAGTAAGACAGAAGAAAATAATTACAGTGTTGTGGTTTTATTGACGTTCTAAGACTGTATATTCAGGGCATTTACTTGTCCAGCAGAGTGACAGGATTTAGTAAAATTAAGTTTGAGTAGCACTTAATGCCATGTTTTGAACTTGTTTGTTAATAGAGAAATGGCCATAGTATGGTGGTCTGCTGTTAGCATGAAAATAATTTTACCAGACTTGTGATTTCCTGTTTACTAACTCTTTTTCTTCTTTCTTTGTTTTTCTTCTGGCATGTTCCTGACAATCCTCCTTGCTTGTGGCAATGAATATTTTGATCCTTCTGAACTGTAGAGCCTATTGTGAAGAATGGCAGGCCTCCAACGTCTCACAGCATGCACTCATTTCTCCACCAATACACGGGATCTTTCAAGAAGCCCCCTTTACGGAGACCACACAGCGTCATAGGGGGCAGCCTCGGCTCTTTCATGGCAATGCCCAGAAATGGGAGCAGATTAGGTAATTTCCTTCATTGTTTGTTTCAGTTAATTTTTCCGTGAAAAATAATGTTGGTATTGATTCATAGCATGAGGTACGGATACTCTTACTGCCTTAATAAATCCCTGAGTATGCAGTAATTTTTTCTGGAGTTTGAGAAATTTGTTCTTAAAGCACTGAATGTCTCTCAAAGTTTTCAGGCAGAAAGCAATTAAAAGAGTGCTCAGAAAACACCTGTGAATTGTTTACAACTTTAAAAGTTACAAAAGTAACAAAATACTCTTTCTTAATATTTTGCTAGGAACCCATGTATACATCTCAGTTAAGCATTGGCAAGAAGTACAATAAATGTACTATGAAAAAACCAGAAGGTAATCATCCTATATGTGGAATTTAAAAAGAACTACTGTATTACATCTCATTATTCAAGAGAATAATATGTTTTTTCAGAGACAAATTAAGGCAACTCAACTATAATTATCTTTTTGTTGTGGTCCTGAGCTATATTTGTGCTTCCATGAAGCAAATAAGTATGTTTTCTTCTTCAAGTAATTTATCATGTTGCTGCCTCCAGTCACCACTAATGTTTTATCCTGCTTTTATGTTATTTTAAATTATGCTTAATTAATTGATACTAGAAAATGAGAGCAAGTCACAGCTTAATTAGAGTTTTTATTATTTTTTCAATCTCCTGCCCTCCTTTAGAAGTGTGATAAACTGATCTTTGAGATTAAGCTATGATTCTTCAAGATAGTAGTCAAACCACTTGTATCTTCCTTTGGTATAATACCACTCATCATGTTCAGAAAAATCCCTTTTTACTGCATTAGTTACCATTCCAACTGAAAAAAGTCATATATGCTTTTGAATTTACTCTAGCAGCTGTTGCTATCACATAAGAAAACTGGTTTTAGTCTTCACGGTTTGACTACTGTATCAGTTTCTGATTTCACTCAAGTCCTGTACACAGTATTTACTTTTTCACTTTCGCCAAACCAAGCTTTAGTTGAGTTGCCAAGAATCTAACAGGAAGAGAGAGTTTTAAAAAAATTGTGTAGCTAGAGAAATCTGTGTTTATCTGAATATGTAGTCTTTATGGGTTATTTGTCAAACTAAATAGATATAAACTAAGTACAGGAGTAGCAAACATGTTTGAGTACAGAGATGCCTGTACTCTTTCACTTGTGTTGCCTTTAACAACAATATGTAATTTTTTTTAAGTAGTATGGAATAGATGTACAGAGTGTATCATGGAGTCACAGAATGGTTTGAGTTGGATCAGAGTTCAAGATCAGAGTTCCAACCTCTCAGCCATGGGCAGGGACACTTTCCACTGGGCCTGGTCGCTCTGTATATCTCTGTTTAAGCACATCTTTTTGCTTTGGATACAATAATGCCATTTCTTGAGTTCCTATTTGATGGAAATACAAGTTACTTGTGCGTGTTATCTAGTGGTAAAAAACAGAAGTACGAGTATATGCCATCACAATTCCTCTTTCTGCTCCTTTTCACATCTTTCTTTCTTTTGTTCCTGCCATATGAGAATTGTTATTAAACCTCAGGAAGCTGAGGTATTCCCTGTTGGGATAACGACATCAGAAACAAAATAGTCAAATATGCTACACTGCATGAGGCTTTCCTTTGCTTTCTTCATCCACCCTTTTTTCTTGACAGTTTTTCCTCTTATTTCATATATAGGAAAGTGATATCAGAAAGATATCCTTGAAATACCACAAAATCATGGGAGGCAGAGGATGTTTATTTCGTTAAAGAAAACCAGATTAAATTGAGACATGACACAAATGCATCTTCATGTTGTCTGTGTTTGAATGAGGCTATCACTATAAAAATTAATTGATGAGCCCTGGAGGGTTTTGGGCTTTTGTTTGCTTTTTGAGCTTTAAACTTGAGTTTCTGCAGTTGTGATGATGTGTAAAATGCCAAAATACTTTAAAAATAATTTCTACTTGGAAATACTCTGTTAGCTTTATGTTTTGCAAAATGCTGTGTAAGGGAAAAATTTTTGAGCTGTGCCTTTTAAAAAAAATTTTAGCAATTTTTAAGTTCAGTATTCAGTTACCAGGATGATTTTAAACGATGGTGATTTCAGACCAGATTGTGAAACTACTGAATGAGGGTTTAGCTGATAGATTTTTTTACTTCACTTGTATATGTACGGCTTCTATGGTCTTGTACCTGTGGAAACATTTAGCTGCTGCAGTCCATGATGATGCCACAGCTAATAAGCCTTTTTTGGACCTGACCTGGCCTAATGTAGAACGAATCCAGCTGTCCTTGTTCCATATTTATATTAACATCACCTTTGGAGACGCTCTTGGAATGTGCTGAGCTAACTGAAGCTGGCCCTGCTGGTGAATTGCAGTAACAGCCAGGAGAGAGTTAATCCTTGCTTTTGCCAGTTGTGTTGATGCAGTTATGAAGAAGTTTGTTCCATTGTCATAATTATTTGAAAAGAATTATGTTTCCATACAGCATTCATAGTTCAGTAATGGTACTGGCAAAGGCAATTTCTCATTATGGTCTTCCTCAATTTGAATTATATTATTACTGAAATTAATTGTTCAGTGTAGCTACTCCATAGAAAAGTAAGCCTTGGAAAAGTGCACCATGGAAGAAATCCGTTACGCAAGTCGAATTATTATTTTTGCAATAATTTGAAATAAGGTGGAAAGATAGTGAAGTCTGACTCAGTACTAATTAGTGATTTTGATTATGGCTCACTTGGAGGAGTTCTCATTTGTTGCACCACAGGTTCCCTGTATTAATTTCTTCTGCAGTGTGTGCAGAAATGAGGACGGCCTTTTCCTTTATATGTTCTTCTACAGTTTCCCTGTTATATTGTAGTCATCTATACCTAGCTTTTCATTACATGGCCATTCTGAATATCTAATAAGATATGTAGAGTACATTAAAACAAATATCTATGTAAGATAATCGCTTGGTATCGCAGTGAAAGCAATTCAATACATTATTGAATGATTAAAGCCTCTGAAGACTATGCAAGCAAGCTTTCATGCAGGTAAACTTGTCTATAGAAAGGCTTAGAGAAATTAAGGAAATATTTACATGGTTTTCATCATTGCTTATTTAAACATCATTGTGCACCTGTGTAAAAATGATTAAAATGTCTGGGTTAATGCTTTAGTCTGGGGTTTATGCCATTAAAATAATGAACATAAGGCTCTACTAATGTCTTTTTAATTGAATCAAATAAAAGGATGCATTTATATCAAATGACAGCACAGTCAAGTGATTTTTAAAAAGCTTAAAATTATATCTATTTAGAAAATAATTAAAACATCTGCAAACCCTTACAGATAGGAGAAGCTGGGTGTTTAGCCCATTGGAAATGCATGTGCTTAATGATACATTTTTGCTTGCTCCAGCCAGTATCCTGCATAAACCTTCTTGGTTCTGGGTATGTAGCTTAACCAGACTTACCAGAATTAATCATATCACAATGGTATTCAAATCTTCATCTTATATAAGTCTTAAATACTGCATTTTTAAATTTGAATGGTACAGACCTTCTTTGTCTTCACACTCCTGATTTATAAAGAACAGAATCTCATTGCAGCTCATTATCTGTCCCAACTATATGGGTTTGTGGTACTAGTTCTTGAAATAGTGCTTAGTTGTGTGTTATTTCATAGGCGATCTTCTTAGTAGAAGAATTATCTTTGTCAACTAGGGTGCTCTATGTAGTTCTGAGCATTGCATTTCCAGTTGTCTTTTTTTTACTAGTAATTTCATAATACAAATAATTTTATGAATTAAATGTGAAAAAGATGACCATATCAGTCCCATAATTACTTTATTTAAAGTATCAGTCTCTCTACAAAAGAAATTATGTAATTGCACCATGGCTTAAAATGCAGTACTGCTTTAATTTTGTCAGTTTTTATTTTGTGAGATTGCTGAGATAACTGTCCCTTGCCTAGCTTCCATAAAGAAAGTTGACTTTGGGTTCCAACCAATGGGCTTGTTTTAACATGAGGATAAATAGATTGGGGCACAATTGTCAGTAGCTGCTACACATCATTTTACTAACAGACTCTAAAGAGCTGTAATTGCTGAATTGGATTACATGACCTCTTAGAAAAGTATTTTTAAAAATTATTCTTATTATAGAAACAATATGCTGACTGTGCTGTTATACCAGATACAACAGTGCTGGCCTAACAGCTTTGCTACAAGTACTGTTTTCAATAATGCTTTTATATTAATAAAATTAATTTTCCACAGTTTGTTAGAGATTTTTAAACAGATAGCTCTCAAGCCACTACAGATAATAAGATATTTCTTAGCGACTTAGCAAAAGAGTCACATTTTTTCTGCTTAGCTTCAAAACTAAGGCTGATCTTTAGGAACTGCGTTCTGATAACCTTTTCCTGTGGTTCAAATTGCCATGCTTTTAGAAGCATTGATAAGTATTTAGCTTGTTTGAAATTAGAGATTGTTTATTATATAGGGAGATATAAGGAGTGCAGGTTAATTTCTTTGTTTTTTAATTTAGCCCAAATCTGACCATGGCTTGCAGGAAAAATTCTGAGTCAGTGTGGATTTTTAATAGAAGGCCAATATAAATCTGCATCATTGCTGGAAAATTTGCTTTATGTGTGAGATGCATGCTTTGTTTGTGCTTAATTACAGTATTCTGAGTTAAAATATGTGTTGCTAATAACTTACAAATTAATCTTTCTTTTTATATCCATTCTGTTTTCCATAAAAGGAAATTGATTGTACTGAGGAAGAGTTTGTTCTTTTGAAGTGTGCATGCTTCTATGTGAGCCAAGTTCAACAAATATTTTAGAAGATGTGCAGATAACGAAACATAGCCCTAATGGTGTTTTTTTCTCCAGAAAATCCAATTTTCTTGCTTGTTAATAGTGATGGAACTTGTAGTTTCTCTTTTGGTTTTGGAGGGCTTTTTTTAATTTGCTGTACTGCTTTGCAAATGTTAAATACTTCCAGGTGTGTTGGTGGTAAGGCTGAATTGATCTCTGTGTATTTAGCTAATGTTATCATTTTTTAGGGATAGAGTTCTTGGATTTTTATTTGTTCCTCAAGTTCTTTTACACCTTCTAGAAGATAGCAGAGAAACCGGTGTCTTTTGAAGATCCTACTTTATATATATGGGTACATAATTTCTAGAGTAATTTTGGAGTTCAGGTATTTCAAAGTTGATGATAGAGCATTATTCGTAATGAATTAATTTTGTGACCAATTTCCCGCATGTCCTTTTACAAACAATTTTGCTCTTTATGCTATATGTCACTGCCTTGATTTTCTTTTGTTCACTACAGTGTTTGTCTTCAAAGTCTGCAAAATCCTTTGGTTCTTAAAAGCAATGCATATATATATGTGTACATACAATATACACAAGCTTTTATGTGCAAGAATCTTAAGGATTGTTTAAAAATTAACAATTTCATTTGACATGAAAGTCCTGCATCACATAATTCAAGCAATTAGGTAAATTCCTCCATAAGGTCACTAATTTCACTTAATATCTCTTAAAAGTCAAGTCTTCTAGTGAATGCACTTGTATATCGTGGGCCTTGATTTAGGTGGTTATAATACATGCCCTTACTTCACACATGGATGCCAGGGGATTTTCTGTTTGAAGCTTCTGTATTTGCCATTTCTGAAAATACAACTATATCCCTTGGTAGAACTTTAAAGCTTTCTGAAAATTCTTTTACGTTACCATCCTTAGGTAGTCTGATTTGAAAATGTTAATTATTCTCAGCAGTGTTGTATATCCAAGAGCAGCTAAAAGAAATGGTACTGAGGGATTTTAGGAACTAAAGCAGGGAGGGGGAGTTGGCTTTTTGGAATTACAGCTGGGATTGGAATGTCTGTCTTTTGTTTTGGAAAACTGAGTTCTGCCGCATTTCAAATACGTTTGCATAGAATTCCTATAAAGTAATCCTGTTCATTTTGTGGTTATTTCTGAGGCATAAAAAGTATGTATCAAGACTGCCATGGCTGTGATGAGTCTTTGACTCAGCTGTGTAACTCAATGCACAGTAATGATTCAGTTCTTTTCCATCTGTACAAAAGAGCTGTTTGATGCCTTACTGTTTAACTATTTTCAATTCTTTGGATTATTTTTAAGATATTGTTCATGAAAATTTGAAAATGGGGTCAGATGGGGAAAGTGACCAAGCTTCTGGAACATCATCTGATGAAGTTCAGTCTCCCACAGGAGTGTGTCTCAGAAACCGGATACACAGACGAATCTCAATGGAGGTAATTCACTTTTCATATAAGGATCATTTAAATTGACAGGAGAGTTGGGATTGCTTTAATTGTTTGTTGTAACTGGTTGTCTTCTCAATTAACTGTAACCAACCATTCTGACATATATTTAATGGAGAGAGCATTACTTTCATATTATTTAAAGTTGTCTCCTTTTATCACACAAAACAATGGTTATCTTGCACTTTTTATGAGCTGTTAATTTTGAAAATCTAAATATGTTTTGAAACTTGAATTTTGGGAGGAATTTCTGAAGTGTAACATTTGCATAGCTTTCTGATGCATTGTGTGCAAGCCACTGAATGTATTCAGGAAGATACATGGTTTAGATTTTTTTACTTAACACTGTTTTCTAGTCTTCGCAGAACTAACGCTACAGCAGCAGCAGTCCTGACTGCTTCAGCCTTTTCCTCTCTTCCTGTTTTTTTTCATGAACGGAACTTTACAGGATGGTAAACAAAAGGAGGAAAAGTACCTTATGAATAACTGTGCACATAATTTCCTTTATTTATGGGTCTCATTATGAATACTAGCCACCCTTGTGCTTGCTTTGTTGTCATTTCCCTTGGTGAACTAAAACAGAACACTTCCCTTTTTCTAGAGTGTATAAAAGTTACAGTTATAATGATGGCTTTGTTACAGAAGCTTGTAGAATTTTGTAGTTGCTGCTTTATAGGATACATAGCAATAAGCATAGCTGTAAGATTTTGAATCTTTATTCAAGGCTCATATCAAATACTGGATTAGGAAACTGATTTGGATAAGTTACAGTAGAGTGTACATGCCAAAAATTTTTTATTTGTGAGGCATTCTGTTATGCTTGGAATTCCAAAGCTCCGAGTATATAGAGCAGATACGATTTTAAAAATGTGTAAATTAGTTGTATTAATTATTTAGATAGTTTCTTGCACATGGGAGGTTTTGTATTCAAATTCTTAAATTTCTATGTTATTTGATCTAGACCTTTGTTCTTCTGGCTTGAGAGAGAGCAATTAGGAAAGAAAGGCATTGTGAAAACCTGCTAATCAGAATGTATGATGGAGAAACTAAAAATCAAGGAAATTACTTAAAATTTTTATTTGCTTTTTGTTCATTGTCTGTTACTTCTCCATTTTGAAATGCATATTTAGAACAAGAAAGAAAAAAATAAGTTAATGATTCATAATAAAAACAACAAACTGAAATGGAAATCCATCAAGTCTTCCAGAGAGGGCAAAGAACCATTGAAGGATTCTCTTTTGTATTGGAATTCAAAAACTCCAAAAGAAATTAGTAAAGAACTCAGGAATAGTAAAGGTCAGGAAATTCCTGTGTAATTTTTTAGAAGGTTTTCTTTCTCAAATAAAAGCATTGTTTCCTTTGCCTCTTCAGTTGTAAAACAATTCTAATATTACTGTTTAAGAGGCTTTGGGAAACTTTTAAGTTTTGTTTATGCAATGCTAATTTTCTCACTTTCCTCTAAATTCCAGATGCTTGCTTCTGACTGTTGAAATTAGCATTATTTCTTCATTGACTTGCTCAGCCAACAAGAGAACAAATTTTTTTTGGCATCTATTCATGTATATTCTGTGAGAATTGTAATGTTTCCCTGAAATCACTGTAGTATTGATACAGTGACTTTTCCTGTAAGATTCCCTGCTGATGTGTGCAGACAGTCTCAGTTCTGAATTTTTAAGAATGAGAGATGTTTTTGCTGGACTTAGGTTTGCCTTTTAGAAGTACTTTGTAGCAGATTAAATTGGACGTGTACCTGTTTGTGCATTCCAGAGGGAGGAAAATGCAACAATCTCATAGCTTTGGTTAAAATACCTTTCTAATGATAATCTTTTCAGGCAACTTTCTCATTTCCTAAGTGAAAAGGCTTTAAGTGAATGCATTGTCTGCCTGTATTTTCCTCCTTCTACTTATCCCATGGGTCATTTTCTGTCAGTTTTGACAGAGGGCTAGAAATCTCAGATTTTAAGTCTCTATTAATTTCACTGAAAAAAAACTTTGCATTGGGAGACATTGCTAATGTATCCACTGCTGGTTAAAAACCACAGTACACATATATGAGTTGAGTTGCAAGATGTAAATCCACAGAAGACCCAATTTTACTAATTTTGTTCTTTGTGGAATGGGATCATTTGCTTCCTTGACCTTTGAGGGAACCAAAGCAAGGTTGCTTTCCTCTTGTAAAGAGTTGTGCCTCTATGCCTTGTGGGATTTCTGCCATGGAGCTGGCTGATTCAGTAGTAGCTATGTGATTATATAAAGAGAAAGAAGCAATCTGTGTTGAGAAGTAAGTTTCTATTATTTCAGTTTTATTTTGATGGCTGGTGGCGATTTGTTGTCTCTAGACATTGGGTAGCCTGAGGACATATTCTCGTTATAGCCATTTAGGATGAGTTATAGCTGTATGCTGTATATTACAGGTTGGAGTAAATTAATACATGTGTGACAGAATGTTTTTGCTGTATTCTGCTGAAGTCATGAGCCCCAGCTGAAATCCATTGTAGAATGTATTTGATTAAACATACACAGTTGGATAACACAATAAAGCAATATTCCTTGTTCCTCCTCACTGTGATGAATGTGCCTGTCACACTATGGCTTTGTCCTTTCTTATGTTTAGTTTGACCAATATGTGCTGCATTTACAGTGGTTTTGTACGTAATTTCTTGGTTATATGTTTGGCTCTTTTTGCTGAATTGACAGAAGTCCTAATTTGTTTTGAAGGTAACTAATCAGGTAAAGTTGAAACCTTGACACATCCTTTTTAGTTATAGGAATTTTTATATATATAACCATATTTTATGCTCAGCTTGAACTTCCTCTAGAATTCTGAAAATTAGCAACCCAACCAGATTTTATTAAATGCTTGCTAAAAAAATGCATACTGTATTCAAAGTGCTAATTAGCAAAAAAAAAAAAAACAAAACAAAACAATCATTCCTTACACATTTTGTCCATTAGAATATGCATTCTGATTTTTAGTGCCCATCCCCACTGCAGTTAAATAATGCATAGCTACAAATAAAATGTTGACAAAGAGCAGATAAATTGTCTGCTGCAGATTATATGAAAGATTCTGTTGGGAAGTAAAACCAGATCTTTTTGAAATTTTCATATACAGAAATACAAAATAGACAGTGGATAGAGAAACTAAAAACTTATTTGTTACAGCAGAATCTCCATAGCAATAGAAGGTGGAAGTTTTATAACCTTAAATTGTCCTGCTTTAGATAGGAAATCATCATACTGCAATGTAACCTAAGTATGAAACATTTTAAATATGAAGTGGTGATAGTGCAGTGAGAAAGAACCCTGCTCTGCAGTGAAAAATCTGCTGGGGTGAAAACTTTCTATCCACACCAGCAGCCATAGAAATACCAGCTTTCAGTCTGTTAGATCCACCCCCCATTCCCCCATCAGTTATAATTTAGGCCAGTGTGACAGGGAGATGATAATGTGGTTGCTTCTGAATTTGACAACGCTGCAATTGTGGTTCGAGATTGTTTTTTTTTTAATGATTGTTCCTTGTTATCTTGTGCTTAGAAGACAAAGAGAAAATACCAGTCTCATTGTGTTGCCTAGATAAAGTTTATTTTGTTTGTAATCCACAGGCTACAAATTGTCAGTAAAGCAGTTGCTTTTGCTTTTTCTTTCTCCTTCCTTCCACTCATTCAGGCAGGAACCATGCTGACAGTAGGTGTGAGCATTTATTCTGTGAAGAGTTTGGCTTCAAACAGCTGTTAGGTTGTATTGTAATTAAAATGTCTTCTACTTTCATGCTAATATTAATGATTATGTACTAAGTCAGTAGAATTGTTTATCAAACAAAATGGATTAATTTTTAAAGCGTCAGTGATACAGCTTAAGAATGTCTACACTTATAAAGTGCAGGTGCTTTCATCATGCAATGAGAAACATTTCTCCAGATCATGGAACTATAGCTTAAAGCATTTTCAGTTTGATTTCGCTGGAAAAGCAGTAATGCATTAAGATAAATAAAGAAGTAATGCATTATTATAAATACATGTTACAAACTCTAAGTGTTCTTTGGGGGCCTATACCCATGCAGTGGATAGTGAGTGCATCATTTAGAGCTGTGGTGGATAAGAAATAAGGAGAAGCAGTCTGTGCAAATTGAAACATCTGTTTCCCTTTCCCAGAAGTCCAAGGTCTGTTGTCTGTCTTAGCATGTGAACTGGCAGAGAGCCATAACCCACTGTTCACCAGCCTGTTTCCCAGATATTTTATCCTGAGAAACAGTTCTTATCCATCCGACTGTCACATTAGTGACAGAAGTGTGTTCCAGATCAGACTGCTCCTACCACACTGCTATAGGGGATAATTCTCCCCTAAGGGGATTAGCTGCAGGGTTAGTACTTGTAGCTGAACAGAAGGAAATACAGAGGCTACAAATTGATGCTGTAGGCAGGTGTGTGTTGTGATGGTCACTTTCCAAAAGTAAGAATGTAGATGAGAAATAAGATTGTTTTGAGCTTCACTCTTTACCAGGGTGTAACTGCTTAGGGGGTCTTGACACACAGCCTGAGTAACTCAACATGCTGTTAGTCCACCTGAGCAAGTGTACCTTCTCCTAAGAAAAATACACAAAATTAATTGATTTTTCAGTTGATAAAAGTGTTAAGAATTTGTTCATAGGCTTCAGATTAGAATGTGGTTTGAAGGTCCCCATTCTCAAGTACAAATAGGGCACTCTCAGCTCCATTCAATTGTTTAAATGGTTGAATAGCAGACTGGATGCAGTACTGACCCAGGCTTTTGGTCATGGGCAGTACAGTATTCTGTCATTAGTTTTGGAAGCAGGAAGTCAGCTTTATCCAAGGTAGCCTAAGCATACCTGGGACTGAATCAGTCCTAGGTATCTTGCCATCCAGGAGGTTTCCTTGTATACCAAGCAGGCATTACTACTTGGGGCCTTCTCTGAGCAACGTTTCTTCCTTCCCCCTTCCTTCTGCGCTTGGCAGCTACAGGACTATCTGTGCCGTATTACTGGGTTTTGTCTAACTTGCTTTTCTCTGACTCCTGAGAAAGAAGTAGCTTGACTTCTGATTGTCACTTCTGTGATTGTAAGCACATGATCACCTACCAGAGGATTTCAGTACTAGACAGAAAAAAAAATGAAGCTGAATACAATCAAGACTTCATTTGATTTTCAGTGGTCACTGTGCTATCTCCATTTAGTCATGCTTGTATCATTTTTCTCAACCTTTTTCAAGGTTACACTTTCACCCTTTTTATAAACTCCTACTTTCATGTTTCCATGACCCTTGGTGATTTCAGAAGCCCCCTTCTAAAAACCCAAGTGCATGTTCTAAATTACTAGTATGGTTTTGATTAAGCTGATAGACCTCCTTTTTATATATTTGATTGGCAGACTTATTTCTTCTACAGAACACTGACACTACAACAAGAAAAAGAATTTCAGGTAATAGATGACTTTAATATGCCTTTTACTAGACTTTTAAGGGTAACTGCCTTTGTTACCAGCAATTAACATGTTTTTGCCCTTCTGTTTGGAACCTTTGTCATTCTGGTGCTAAAGTTCTTGAATTCCACTTGCAAATACTCCTTTAGAAAAGTTATTGTGCTAGACAATGTTTTTCTATAAGGATAAAATACATACTTTTTTGTTTTGTGTCATGATGTCTTTGATTTCCTTTAAGTTCCATTAAGGAGTAGTCTAGTGCCACATTGGATGTGTTCAGTCATCTATAGAACATCTCTTATAATCACAGAAGTGCATCAGTTGAAAAGTCAGTAATGGGGTGCAGTTTCATACCCAGTACTCCAGCCACACTTCCGTCCAGGAAGGTCAGATTTGCCATTTTCATATTCAAGAAGTTGGTTTATTTTTAATTAGCCACTTTTTTCATGGGGCTTACCTTTTGGTAACTTTAAATGTTGTTGATTATGTAAATGCTAGTGGTAGTAATTAATATTACAAAGAACTGTTTTAAAGGTCTGAGTTTGTTTTTGCAGTGGTGCGTTCTGTTTCTCGTTTTCCTTCCTCTTGGCCTCATTTTTCGTACAAGCTAGTAACCTACACTACCTTTTTTCCTTTCAGGGCAGTTTCTCTTGTTACTGTGTTACAGAAACTGATGAAAACACAGAAATCCGTGTTTAAAAATCAGGAAGGTGTAGTAGTGAGTGAGGCAGAGCTTGCTTTATTAGTTGCTGTTCCTGCCCAGCACCTACAGCTAAGTCACACAGCTATAGACCCTGAACTTCAGCAGGGTTTATATTGCGGCTCATGCTGCAGAGTGATATTTTGATAGATGGTTATTTAGCAGGCAAACAAAATCAGACATGATATCTTTATGGTTATTTTCCTTTTTTTATTCTTGTATATATTCTCCAAGTTCACTTTGTGACAAGCTTTCTGATACAATAAAATAATAACAAAACAAAAACCAAAACAAAGTCAAAAAAACAACAACAACAAAAAAAAAAAAAAAAAAAAAAAAAACCAGAAGAAGACTTTTCAAGTGTTTCTGGTATAATATGTCACAAATTTCCTGTGTATTTATATACTTGCTGAAAGGAAAGTTAATGTCTCACATTTGATTTTCATTTCTCCTTTCTCATATTTTTCAAAACTGGTTTTCTGACACATGTATTTGTTTTGTTTGGTTTCATTGGATGTGAATAGAAACTCCTGGAAAGCAATTTATGAAAACTGTATTTGTGCTGAACAGTTTAAACATTTATATTTAAAATTAATGGGAGAAATTAAGTAAATAAAACAACAGCCTGTGGATTGTTTGAAAAATGTGTGAAAATAGCAGGTTGTTTTTCAGCTAGTTGGTAGCCTAAGCAGTATATCCATGAAATGAAAATTCTCACTAAAAGTATTTTGAAAAAGGAAGTGTTTATAATTCATTTTTTTGCCTGCTTAAAAAAACCTATTGGCCTGTAATTCTAATTTTGTGCCTTCAAAAATACAAATTGTTGCAAATACTACTGTAAAGATGCTTAGCACTTTTCCTAAGTTTTTCATGGTGCTAAAGTAAACAAAAACAAAGATACCTGTTTGCAGTGCTGGTTTCTGTGCTTTTTATTTTTATATTATTTATATGTATTTTGCATTCTTACTTGAGGGCCATAGCTACTGTAGACACTGACAATAACTTTCTTCAGCTACTGGTGGTAAAGTCCTTGCTTTGTTGATTAATGATAGTAGATGTGCTGGGAAAATGTGACACCTAGTCCTAAACCAGAGATTTAACTCTATAATTTGTAATAATAATATTTCACTGATTACACTTGGCCCCTTTTCTTTGCCTGGCATGTCAGAATCCAATCTGACAAGCTGTGTTTGTGTTGGGCAGGAGGCAGAGAGCATGCATTGTCTGTGGTCACTGGTATTTCTTCTGAGTCTGAAATGGCCCATGGGCTCACATCTCATGATAAAATCCCTGAAAGTGCTTTCTGTACTCGATTAGCATATTTGGAAAAAAAACTTTTGATTTAATTGATTAATTAATTCCACTGTATTTAGGGTCAATTCTATCCCAAATGTAAAAAAGCCCCTTGATTCAGTACTCAAAATTGATGCTTTCTCAAATCGTGTTGCATTTTAACAGACTTGCTGAAAACCCACATGGATTTATGGTGTGAGATCTAGAGTGATCCTTTGTAGATGGATCTTAGGATTGTATTTTCATTATTGCTGCTAACAGAAGAGGTTTTTGATGACCATTTCATCAAATTTAGCAGAACAGTAATTGAGTAATTGTGATTTAATGTTTTCAGTAAAATAGTAACAATAACAACATTCAAGTGTAAAGTAAAAATGTAATATTCAGATATAAGCCACACTACTAACACAGAAAAAAATGCAGTTTATGCATCACAATGAAATTTTAGCTAAACCTGTCAGTTGTATGGGGGAATTATGATGGCTTTATATACATATAAGGAAGATCAGTATAGATAACTCATCCCAGCTGTTAAAATACTCTTTTTGTTTACAGTAATTGAAGCCTATTTTAAAAGGTATTAAAACAGTGTGCTGCAATGATGCTATAGGTTTCTTTTCATGCATGTGTATGCTGGTGTTTTTATTTAAGACCTTGAAGATCTACAGAGCTGTAACCAAATTATAGTTTTTTTACAAATATGTTCTCTGGTTTGGGGTTGTTTTTTGGGGGGGTTTTTATATATTTATTTTTGCCTCTAGCAGTCTTGTTGTATTCATAATTCTGTAGAGAATCCAGTTGGCTTTAACTGTACTAACTGTCATTTGACAAAAATGTACTGAGATTTGATAAGGCAACCTTCAGAAAAAAACTCCACATGGTATCTCATACTAAAATGATACAGTAAGTACATGCTTAAAAGTTGTATATGAGAATGTTTAAATTGTTACTGACACAAGCTAATGTCTTAAAATTAATTTGTTTACATTGTGTGTCATGACGTAGGACATAATACACATTCTTAGTTAAAATATGCAAGGAAAGAATAGTGTAAAAATTTTGTTGGTTTTGGGACGTTCTTTTACAGTAAGCATATAATGAAATTAGATTGTGTTGCACTGAGCGTTATATGATGCAGTATTTTAGATGTCATTAAGCATTCTCCAGTGAACAAAAGCACAGTGACTTGCTAGTGAACAGCCTGTGGCTGCAGCTGAGATGTCTCACTGGTGCTCACTACAGCTGGTGAGAAGGCTAATTCAGACCAATGCTTACACAAGAGCATTTTCATTTGATCCATAGTGGATTGTTTGGGCTGTCAGACTGATGTCTGTAGACTTAAAATAAAAATTCTTTTTTTCTTTGTGAGGCGGTAACAAAATTCCATGGATGGAATTTAGCAGAATCAACTCTTAAAAGATAAACTAAAATTTAAGGGAGAGGTGACCAGCAAGTTGTCTGTTGCCATATTGTAAGTATATACCTTAAGTAGTGGTTGGTCTGGAATTGTAACTCACCAATAAGCAGAATAGCCAAAGCAATAAGGATTGGTACTATAATGATGTAGCTTGGCAGTGTAGTTTGTATCATCCACTGACAGAGACAGCTTCCTACTCCCCTTGGCTCCTAGCCTTGTATCAGTGGGTTATTAGTTCCTCTGTTTGGAAGGGGTAGTTTCTTGCACTCAGCCCTTTCTCCTCTAAAAGCAATGGGAACATCTGGCCACAGGCAATGAAATACTGGCTGTGGAGATACTCAACTGTTAGGTTTGCTAAATGAAACATTCAGTAAGAGTGAACTGAGGCTGATGTTTATCAGGGTTTTCCCTTCAAGTTTTCTTTCTTCCTTTTGTTGCAGCAGTTGCAGTTGAGTGTGGCAACAGTCTGAAATTACCTATCAGTTCAAAGATCAGCAGCACTAGGAGTCCAGTAGGTACAATGGAGGCTTACTGTTGGAGCAAGAAAGGAGCTCTGCAAATTGGCACATTTGTTCTAGGTTAAAAATAAAAGTAGTCTGGTTTTCGTTTTTGATTTTTGTAATGTAGATAAAATTGGGCTTGGAAGACCTCAACAAAACCTTCCCTGGGGAAATTTTCTGGTTATGTGTTTTTTGAGTTTAATGATGTTTTTTTCTGTATCATCATAAATATTAGTGTTTATTCTCCAAATGTGCTATGTTAGTCAAAGACATAATGACTTGAGTTGACAAAAGACAGACAAACTTCACAAAAAATGTGAATGTTTCGCATTGCTTCTTTTTAGAACAGTTTAAATATATAGAGTTCAAACATTGTCTATTGTGAGTTAAAATCATTTTTTTCAACTTCAGTGAAATTAACTGAATTGTATAGTGCACCTTGGCCAAAAAAAAGGGGGAATTAATGAAATCCATACCTTTTTTTGTTATGATACTTGATTTAAAGTGGAAAGTGTTATCACTGTTCTTTCCACAAATAAAAATAGATTTATTTTTTAACAGGGTTGAAGAGTGAAAATTACCTTTTGGTCAGGAATGAGACTTCCTGAAAAGTGTCACAGTGTAGCACTATGTAGTATTAAATGACTCAAGTCAGGCAATTATAAAAGGGAATAGCTTGTAAGTTTGTATTATGGAAATAGGAGATGAGAAAAGGATAGGTAGCTAAGGAAAAAGTTGACAGGTGAAAAACAGAATATGATAACAAAATTCTAGTATTAAAGTTTTGTAAATTATTTACTATGGGTGGCAAGTGAAGAAGCTGATGTTTGCAATAGTATTTTAGGCCATCCAAAAGAGGACCAGAGGTAATGAAATAAAAAAGTTAGGATTTTTGGAATTTACTCATATGTGTGAAAACCAGTAGTTTGGGGGCAAGTTTGTATTGTGTTTGTTTGTTTGTTTTTCATTTAGAAAACAGGTTTGTTTATGTACAATGTCAAATTCCTCAGCTCACAGAACCTGCAGAATTTAAGTTGGAATTCCTGCCTCCTTTTCTTGTGCCCAAGTGTAAATAGTCAGTGTTAGACAGAACTTCCACATCAAGTTACAGCAACACAGTTGGATGTTAGCCAGATGAAAGAAAAGCCTGGACAAAGTATGGCTCTTCTTAAGAGTATTTGCTGTAGCTGGCGTTAGAAATAGATGACAAAGATAAGTACAAGTTAGGGTAGTTTATCTCCTCGGAAAACAAAGTGGTGTGTTTGTCACAAGTGCTTACATGTTATCTGCCATGAAGCAGAGTAGGACAAATGTGAAATTCATTTCAAACAAATTATAAAAATAAATGCATTTCTCTGCCAGTAATACCAGTAGTAAAACAAAACTGAGAATAAGCATTGCATAGGAGGGTAGAAAATGTGTTTTTAAGTTGTAGGAGGAGGAGGAAAATGCCACAAGCATTCCAGTTTCCCTACCAAATTAAATGATGGCTGAATATGTTCTCCAGAATATAATGTGGAACTCGATCAAAAAATAACTCATTGAATTACATACAATTAAATGGAGGTATTTGATCATTTAGAGTACCGCATTTATTGAATACTGATACATTTTGTTGCAAGTTGACCCTAAAGCTAAGTATAAAAGAAATAACTTGGAAATGCTATGAATTGACAAAAGCTTTTTCATAAATTAGACCTCATTTGGAAAAATAAATCTTAAGTGAAATACAAGAAAATAATATAGTTTCAATTCTCTAAAAGATTATTTGTTTTACCTGAAGTACTTTGTTGCCCGTAAAAGCTAAAGTTTTGCATTCCAGTAAACCCTTGCTTCTTAAGAGTTATAAGGAACATACCCAGATTCCTCTTAGAGTTGAGGGTCTATGTACACCAGTTACAGATCTGTTATGGTTAAAAAAGGATATATAAAAAATAACATAGGGAGTTGCTCTAATCTACTACCTTCAAAAGTTTAGATTGATGAAGGGATGCAAATTTAGTGTTAAAAAAGGACATTTAGTGTTGACAGTCTCAGAAAGTGTTGACAGTCTCAAAGAGCATAGGGAAAATTCAGTCCTGCCATTAATTTTACATGTTTCCTTATGACTTCTTTAAACAGCATTGTAGCAAGATATTTTATACCTTAGTTTAAGTTTTTTAGTTTTTTCTTTTTTTTTTCGTTTTTTCTATGGGAAGTGCTAGCAGGTCGTTATATTCAGTTGGTAATTGAAATAAGTGTGAGCAAAGTCCTCTGACCAGAAAGTCTCTCATTGCTTCACAGAATTGCACAGAGATTTAAGACAATTAGAAATTCTTTAAAATCTGTTTCTTGATGTTGCTGGCTCTCCAGCCTGGTGTCACAACAGAACAGCAGCAAGCCATGTGCTTTAGAAGAGCAGGTTTTGCTGCTGGTGAGGCAGCCACAGCAGGGTGCAGTGGGATGGCTGCAGGAGCAGCAGAGGGAGCAGAGATGGCAATTGCATAGAACGGGCAGGTCCAGGCTTCCTGCATTAGGCCAGACTCACCCTGGAGGCTGGTCAGCGCCAGCAGGGAAATAGGTTGATTCCCCTGGTCTTGACAGCGGGCCCAGCTGGCCAAAGGACTATTCTGTGCCATCTGGCATGGCACTCAGCAATGAAAGCTGGAGCAGGAGCGGAGGAAGGAGGACATTCATGGCTGTGGGATTTGTCTTGCACTTCTTGAGCCATGTGCATGCTGAAGCCCAGCTTTCCGGGAAGCCCTTGGACACCTGCATGCTGAGAGGAAGCTGTGAATCAGTTCCTTTTCCCACTCTGCTAGGGTAGGCAGCTTTTGCTTTCCCTGTTAAACTGCTGTTACCTACACCCACAAGTCTCCTCGCCGTCCTTCAGTCTTCTCTGCATTTTGTGGGAGCAGAGGGTGAGCGCTCCACTGGGTGACGACTTGACTGTTCACCAGGGTCAGCCCACAGTGGGAGAACAAATGTCCTGCCATCAGGTGACCAGGCTGCCCGAGTGTCAGCAGACTGCCTGGTCTTGAACAGTTAAGGCTCAAAATTAGTAGTTGTGTGGTAGGTTCTTGCTTTTCTTTTAACTTTATCTCAGTTAAATTAACTGGATTTTTCAACTGTGTCAGACTGATGTCATTTTAGTTTCCAGTTTTTCTATTTAGCCACTAGGAAATGTTCTGCTTATTCCTCTCATGCACATCTAATGAATCCCCTTTCATGTTACTGTATAGCATTTAATTATAATTGCTTGCTTTTCCCGAGAGATGGTTGCTTCGATTATTGCAAAAACTAGGAGAAATTAAGGTCGTACAGACAAATATGACATAATAATTTTTGTCTTTCAGGTATTTGCAGTTGTAGTCTAAATTATTTTCTTCAATTCTGTCTATTTTAGGGAGTTAGGTAAAGGAAAATTATAATGCAAAGAAGACTTAGTGTGTATATAATTCTATAATCTTTCAAATATTGGTGTCATAAAAGGTTTATGATTTTAAAAAGGAAGTCTTGGCTTCGTTGACATTCTAACATAGCCAAATAAGCATGAGTTTTGGAAGTATTGTAGTGTAAATCATTAGGAGGAAGAATCTATAAACTACCTACTGCAGTTACCATGAAATCATTATGGTTTTCTCACAGAAAAGAATCTTTCTTCAGCTCAAGAAAGTTAAGGAGAATATATATTGTTTTGATTTTATTTATAACATGGCAAAGATTTAGGCTTTCAGCACTTAATACTCTCTTCTTTTTCTGAGGGGAGAAAAAGAGCAATTGCTGTCACGTATTGTCTACTACATTACAAATGTAGGGAAAGAAATATTACTAACATCAGGTATTATAATTCTAAAAAAAGTGTCCTTTTCTCTTCAGATTGGGATGTGTTGATCAGGGCTTTTTAAAAGAAAGACATTGCAGGGGATGGAGATGAGGGTTGTGGTTTTATGTAAAAGTGGATTACTGTTTTTGGGGGGGTTTACCCAAATTGGAACAGATTTTGGCCTTTGCAGCAGTTTGTATTTGCACTCAGACTGTACTATCTACTGTGGAGTAGCAAATGGAAGTGTAGAGCTGAAGGTCTTGGTTTATAACTGAGGATGTCACATGAATCTCTGAAGTAAAGTCATGGGGCTTGTTGCAAAAATGGCATAGGCAGAGGTTTTGAGAATGAAGGAATAGGAATTCTGCAATAGAATTACATCTGCCTCACATTATCCTATTTTCTGTGTCTAAAACATTTTTATCTTGTTCCTATGGTAGCTGGGCTTCAAAGAAAGGGATTCTTTGTAGCCACGTAGAATTTTAGACTTGCTTTGTTTCCCTTGCACTCCATGTGAACAGGTGCGTGTTCACTGATGGCAGGCACAGTGCACACTTAATGGCATAGTTTTCAAATAGCCATTGCAACCCTAAAGGCTGCCTTTGCTTCCTTCTTCTTACATACCCATCAACTTTGTATGCTTGGGAAAGCTTCTTGGAAGCTGTGGAGGTGGGTTTGAAGCACCACTTCAGCTGCACCAGCCATGAGTGTTGTGAGGGGAAAGAGCATGCATATGGAGAGCTTTGGGGTACCATCAGGTCATTATTTCTTGAGGCCTTTAAGTTGAAGTCCATAACTTCAATATCCCTGTAAAGATTTTCTGTTTAAATCCTTATAAACACACCTGTTAAACAAGCACTATGGGACAGTGAAAGCATTACAACAGGTTTCTGTGTCACAAGAGTTAATAGGTAAGAGTAGGAAAAAACTATTTTGTCACAGGTTACAGGATAGTGGTGGTATCTGTTGTGTTCAGGAAGTTACATTGAAAAAATGAGCTAACTAATATTTTATTTTGTTCTTTTGGTATTTGTCAAATTGTTCTTGAGCCATCAGAAAAAGCAAAGCAACTATATTGGCCCAGTGCTGATGTGGGATTACATTAGAAAGGTGAGGTAGAGACAGATGCTGATCCTTTTTCTGTCATCTCTGTTGTGTTCCAAAACTGTTCCAGCAGTTTCGTGGTTTTTATCGCAGTGAGATGTCAAAGCTGCTTTCTTCAAGTGAAGATGACATGCCTTCCTTTTTGCTCAACTGTTGTGAACAGCTACCAGCATTTTCTGAGGAATGCAGTAAATTACAGGATGAAATTTTTTTTTTCATAATCTGAAACTCTCTTTAGTGGGAGAGAGGCATTAGCAGAGCCTGGCAAAAAGAAGGAACATACTGTAGTGGAAAATACTATTTTACTCTAGGGAAGACTTGTAGGACCTGTTACAATTTCTTCGTTCTACCACTCTCCCAAAAACCACAAAGGCAGTTTTACAATTGCCAATGTTTTTAAAAATTTAAAATATGCAAATTGAAAATGAGTTCATAAACTAGAAAGTATGCCAGAATTGAGCCATACTTTGTTTTCTTTTAATTTAGTTTCAAAATGTTGGTCAAAGCTGCCATTCTGTGAACAGCACTTTTTTTGTTTAAAGACAGTTTAAAAATTCTATACTAGATAGAAAATTGACACTGATTTTTCCAGTTGTGCAAAGAAACTCATGTTGAGCAGCAAAGCAGAAGCTAACAGGCTTTGTGCTCTGTACCTAAGGAGGTGTGAGAAGCAAAAGGAGAACAGGAGGATCAGCTGCCAGAAATTAGAGCTTTGGTGGCAGGCATCTGTCCAAAAAATTTCTGCTTGTATGGGGTAGCCATAGTGAATGGCATATGTAAATCATCCAGGGGAATATATAGTCGCACTTCAGTCCTACCTGAGATTCAACTAATTCCCAAAAAACATAGGTTTTTTAAAGTATATCTCTTTAACTGGTATTTTCTGCTTAGCTCTTGCTCCAGATATGTGTACAGGTCATATATATATATACATGGTTCAAATACATTCTCGTCACTGCAAGCTTAGCAAGTTGCTCACCAAGATCTCAAGTCTTGAAAAGTCTGATGATCCAGTTCTTTGTCAGCCTAAGCCAATTTGGCTGCTGCCTTCTTGGGCTTGCCCTGCTGTGCCTCTCTTGCCCTGCATTCAGGCTGTGAGCTTGTCTGACCTTACACTGAACCTGTTTGGAGCACAAAGCTGGCAGGAAGCTATGCACTTCGCCTGAGAGTTTCTTGGTTATTTAGCATGCTGGAATAGTTCAAAGCTGCTGCAGACATGAGTAGAAGCACATGGTCAAGCCTGAGGGGAACTGAACAGGAATGTAGCTGCCAACATTTGGGTTAGCTCAGGATGCCCAGCTGGAGGTGATAGGTAGGACAGAAAAGAGTTGCTTCTGGAAGGGTTTACAGCCCTCAGGTCAGTATTGATTAAATCTCAGCTCTACCAGCAAAAATACACAGTTACCTCTTGAGCTGGAGAAAAGTGTGAAAACAGTGGTGCTTCAAGAGAAGTCCTCAGCTTCAGGGTAGAATCTCTGGGGGTGGATTGTGCACTTTGATGTTGAGTATGACTTTCTGTACTTGGGCAAACTATCTACACTGAAAAACAATTCCTGCTGTTTCAGAAATGACTTTACATTTTTTGTGAGCCTGGCTACGATGTCCTTTTATCTTGTGAGATGGTGACTGGCCATTTTGAGACAATATTTAATATTTTTGTTTCTTGGCATGTTTGAGATTAAAGCCAAACTGAAAATAAAAACAATAAGAATGTGCAGAAACAAATCTTCTTTCCCCCCTCCCATTTGGTAAAAAATGAAGTGATTTTGTTTCCCTCTTGTCTTGGAAATGATGTATGTTGCTGTTGGAAAAATTTACTGGGGAAAAACAGACTCTGATGCAGAGAAAATGGCTTTTATGTAATAGCATCTTCATTTTTGCAAGATCCTGCACAAGTTACAAATAAAATAAATGTAATAATATTTGTAATAGTTGGCTCTAATAATGAGGTGATTTTGTTTTGTGAGACTGGAAAAAATGTACTAAGCTTTTTGTAGTCAAGAGAAAGAGAAGGTGATATATTTTGAATTATGGAAACCTGTTTTTATACTAAAGTAATTCTATATGAAAAGAAATGCATCCACAATTCTCTGAATTCTCAGTTTCTGGTATTCCAGGTCTCTCTAAGTATTTGAGTAAACTCAATACATTTATCCACAATGTAGTTATTTGCATTCTAATATTTCATTCCTCTTGTCAGACTAATAAGTCTGCACCGGTTTTTTAACCTGTTATATTAGCAAATTGAAGTATTTTAAGAAGAGAATATGCTTTTAAAACTATTTCTGTGAGATTACTTTTCATTGTATAAATATTTCAGTTTTACTTGGTAATACTGCAGACGAAGATATTAGAAGATGTTTTCGGAAATTCTGAATTCTGCTTGTCCCTTCTCTTTTTAACATGATTTGCTGCAGGATTTGAACAAGCGCTTGTCCCTGCCTGCTGACATCAGGATACCTGATGGCTACCTGGAGAAGCTGCAGATTAACAGCCCGCCCTTTGACCAGCCAATGAGCCGCCGTTCTCGTCGAGCATCCCTAGTAAGTGTAATGCACCTGCCTTTCTAACCAACCTCTCAGGCCTTCAGAATCCATTGAACACACAGGCCAGTATTCCACTGGTATATTTCAGCTTCTTTTCCACTTGGACTTTTTATTCCTGAACATCAGTATGTACTTGTCAAAGTCCAATACAGAATTTCACGCTTCGTTTCATTTTTCTTCTTCTAACTTGGTGCTGTTGTATTTCTCAGTGAAGGTCTTGACCTATTGAAATCAGTGGCTAAATTGAACTCCCAAAGTATGTACTTAAATCCTTCTGCTTTTTAGGGCAGGGATGATCGTTTGAGCAAATAGGCCACACAGTCTTAGATCAAGGCTGGGTCCCCTCGTGATTTAGTAGGAAGGCCCTAAAGCAGCATAATATGAAGGCAGGTCCTCCTTGCTGCTCTTTTTGTATATGATAACAATTTTTTCTCAGAATTGCTGTGAAGACAATAGTGAGTGTTTTGTGGGTTTTTTTTGTTTTGTTTTCTTTCTTAAACCACATTTTATTTCCTAAAAGAATGAAGGAATAAATTCACATACACCTTTCTGGATTATTGGTTACTTTAAAAAATTTAAGTCTTTTCCTTAGAGAGGACTGAATGAGTATTCCTATGCTATAATCAGATTATAAATGCTAGAAAACTTATATTTGTACATATAAATCATGCACATCCGTGGAATAATAAAATCATTTTTGTCTGATGTTTTACTCATAGTTTTAGCTATCAGTGTTCTTTAGTGTTGAGGTCTTAAAGAACTGCTAGACTGTTACTGATATCCTGGGTAAAGTCATTGGTGAGAAATTTGTCACAGAGAAATTCTGAATAGGTTTATGAAGTGCACATTGTTGTTTTCTTGATTCAATTACTTATTTACTAAAAAATAAATAGGAAAAATACATACAGTGAAATAGGTTTATTAACTGTAAAATATCTTTATTTTATTCATTATGAATGGGGTCTATAACAAAGCAGTGTTTGAGTGTTTTTACCCTGAAAGAAAAAAAATAGTGTGCTGGACTAATAAAGCTCTGCTCTGCATGCCACCTTTTGCAAAAAAAAAAAAAAAAAAAAAAAAAATATTTGAGTAATATTAAAAAAGGATATTTGAGTGAATCTCTGCAAGTAATTATAATGTGTCAGGCTTAAATACTTGTGCCAGAATTTTGTAGCTCATTCACCACTTAGTTGCTGTTGTAGCATGGAACTGAGGAGCAGACTTCCCTAAACCTCTCTTCAGATGCTGGCAAAATACCTTTGAAGTAGAATCTTGCCAGTGGAGTTAAGTATTTGGGATCTGGGGGAATTTTTCCTGTAAATCTGAACTCCCTTGGTCATTTAACGGTGACCCCTGAGAGCAGTTGAAGTTCTCTCCTCTTTACCTCTGAGAAGACTGACAGAAAAACAGTGCCCTCTAATGAATGTGGTGTGTGCCTGGAATCAGCTTCTCATCACAAGGTTGTTTTGTTTTGCCTTTTAAAATGCTTTCATTTTTAAAGGGTTTTAAAGTCCAAAATGAAACCTGCCAGTACTGCTGTGGTATGCAGCCCTGCATTTGCTATGATTTCAAACTAATCTTTCAAAAAAAGAGTGCCAAGGACTCACAGTTCTTAAATTGTCATTGCCTGCTAGCAGACTTTTACTTACAATAGATGAGTATTGTGCTCTGATTCAAAGGCTTGTCTCTTTTCAAGACTTAATAGGGATCAAAGGGGAAAGGCTATCAAAATTACCAGATGAGGACTTGTTATAGTTTAGTTTGGTGGTTTTCTCTGAAATACAAGAAAAAAATTAGATTTAACAGTGATTGCATTTTGTGTGTACATGTACAGTTTTGTATGCGCAGTCATTAGAAGTAAAAGACCATAAACACTGTGCATCAGTGTTTCTGTGTAAGGCAAGATAGATGCATATTGCAGAAAAAGGTGAAACAGTTCAAAAATTATTTTGAACTACAAATGAAACTAATCTTAGTTTGAGGAATTTAAAACTTATTTTTTCTTAGGAATGACAAGGAATCAAGATGTGATCAAAAATTTAAACACATTGTAAAGCAGATCTTGAATAATATCTTTCTTCTGTATGTAGGAAATATTGTATGGTTTTTTTGTATTAAACAGATACTAAGTTTATGAATCTTAATGAAAAACACTGAGGTTACTTAGAAGTCAGGCTTTTAAATTACAGACTGTCTGGTGATAGCAAGCCCAATGGCTCTGAGTTCTTCTTTAGTTTCTCCAATAAGCTAAGCAGCCTGTCTTTTTAATTCTAATACCATCTAATACTCGCTTCAAGATATGTTTGTTTAAGTAGGTCAAAATGCACTTTGGAAATAGAATATTTCTTTTGCTAACATTGCACCTATATCAGTGGTATGTCTAAAATCTCACTGGAGCTACAAGGGTAGCAAGTATCAACTTTGCTTGTATTTGAGATAAAAGAGTTTGTCTTTGACAAGCTCCTAAATGTGTGTGATGCTGCAGTCTCCTTATACAGTTCTAAAACATTTCCGTTCTAACACTAGTTTAATAAAGCAGAATTGCTCTTAATGTTATATTAATGTAATTATACACCAATTTTTTTTCTATAGATACATGAAATATGTTTGCAGACAAAATCTTACCCTTATTTCAGAGGTATTTCCATATGTATGTTCTGAAAACTAAGTATTAATCAAACTTTTCTTCCCTTCATATTATATTGTCAAATTTTAATACAGTCAATGGTATTTATGTTACTTTGTGTTACCATGAAATAGTAGAAATTGTTCAAATCCATCGGATTTTTAGGAGCAAATCAGCATGTGACATGTGGATCTAGGTACTGAAGACAGCTTAGGGTCAGATTCTTCCTTTGAAAGAAATAGCTAGTGAAGAGCTATGTTTGGAAATTAAAGGAGGGGGTGATGCAGGGGAGAAAACCTGGCTCTTTTGTTGCAGTGTCTGTTCACTTGTCAGTAAAGCATAACCCCATGAAGTCTATAAATTTGGGAGTTTGACAGGGTACAGGCTATATGCATTCTGTAAATTGCTTCAAGAATTCACATTTACATGTTTACTTTCAGCATTCAGGAACATAGTTGCAGTACTGCAAGAACAATAGGAAGCTTTGATGTAATTCACAGCGGTATTAGGAGAAAATAATTGTAAGTGATAACCATGTTATATGAGAGTAGCAGTGGATTTGAACAGGAAAAGAGTAATGCTCTTAGAGTGTTCAGAAGTTAATGTGTTACATAGGCAGGCACACCCTTTGGGCTTGCATTGAAGAGCTAAGTTGGTGAGAAAGAAAGAGAAGATTAATAAATAGATCCAAGTAAAACACACAAAGATTTGGAGTTAAGAGATATGAAATGTGAACTTCTGAGACAAAGCTGAAGCTTGCTGAGGAATGATGCTTAGGGATTTTCTTGCTAAAGTTTCAGTCCAAAAGACATTGAGAAGTCAGAATGGAAGAGGAAACTTGGAGCTAAGATCTTGAACACAGCAAACAAGTAAGATTACTTTGAAAAAAGCAGCAGCATATGGTTATGCTGAGCTAGAGAAAGGATGGACTAGTCTGAGATTACCTCTATGCTTTAAGCTATAACAACCTCAGTAGTAGTAATCAGATCAGAAGAGTGGAGAAAACCTAAGTAGGAGGTAGGTTAAAGTGAGGTTTTGGTCTAAGTATAACTCACCTCACAGTTCCTCCAGGATATGCAGTAGACTGGCCAACAGGCAGAGCACAGGGCTTGGATGCTGGGATGCATTTATATCATAATGTGCTAATTTTTAAATACTGGAATTGTGCAGTGTTAGTCAATTATTGTCAGGTAATTTTCTGAAATTAAGTTTAGCTTGTTCATTAAATTATGTACAAATGAAGTGTTTGGTTTTAGTGATCAATTTGCCATTTCTTTGCATTGCAGTCAGAAATTGGATTTGGAAAAATGGAAACCTATATCAAGTTAGAAAAGCTTGGAGAGGTACGTATAACTTTCTTTTGGAATGATGACAATATCCTATGTAAAATTTTGTGTAAGTTTAACTGATATTTTCCATATCCCTGAAAATACCTGTTGAATTTTCTTTTCCAGTAAACCAAGCATATTCAATATGTGTAACAATGTCACAACTACACAAATGTTTATGCACAAACAATAAGGGGAAAAAAAAGGCAGGAAAACTGTCAAAGCTGGGGAAGAACAAGACTCCACTAGCAAATATGCTGTGACCTTCTTCTGTTGGCTGGCTCTTTTTCCAGATAGACAAAATCATTCTGTTGATGGCAGTGCTGTGTGTTTGATGATAACACTTAGTCTGGCGTCCTCTTGCCATGACTTAGGTGTTGGAACATTCATTATGGATTAGAGACCAGTGCTTGCAAGGTGCTGTGTGCATGTTCAGGTAAAGAAGCCTGCAAGGGAAGTATATAACACTTGGAGGGGGCAGCAGCTTTCCGCCTCCAGTCAGCCTCTGACTTGCAGAGAAACAGTTTAATTCAAGAGGGGTCAAGTGTCATTCCTGCCCAGTTTGATTGAGGTTGACCAACGGGTTCGAAAAGGGAAAAGGAGCACTGAAATGGGATGCAGTAAACATTGAAGAAGGCAGCAGGGCTGGTCAGCATCTCTGCTGTGAATATGGTCCTCCATTTAAAACATTTTAATTTCCTGTTTTCAAATCTGAGCCTGCCTGATGGATCTTGAAGCCTATTCCTGTTGTCCTTCACTTGTTACCTGGGAGAAGAGGCTGACGCCCACTTGGCTGTAACCTCCTTTCAGGCATTTGTAGAGAGCAGTAAGGTCCCCTGGAACTTCCCTTTGTTCAAGCTAAACGCCCCCAGCTCCCTCAGCTTCTCCTCATAGGATCTGTGCTCCAGACCCTTCACCAGCCCCATTACCCTTCCCTGGACATTGCAGTGCTGGGCACAGGATTTGTTTGAGGTGTTGCCTCACAAGTACTGAGCACAACCACTTCCCAGGCCCTGCTGGCCACACTGTTGTTGACACAGGCTAGGGTGCCATTGGCCTTTTTGTCCACTGGGGCACGCGCTGGCTCATGTTCAGCTGCTGTCAGCCAACAGCCCCACATCTTTTTCTTCAGATCATCTTCCCAGTTGCTTCCACAAGCCCATAGCACTGCATGGGGTTGTTGTGACCCAAGTGCAGAACGTGGTGCTCAGTCTTGTTAAACCTCCTAAAATTGTAGTCAGCCCATGGATCCAATCTGTCCAGATCCTCTGCAGTCTTACAGTTCTGTAGCGAACTAGGGTAGTTTCTGTACCTTAGTTGCTTTTTCATGATATTTGCAGAGATTAGTTTTGCCTACTGTTTTGTCAGAACTTTTTGTCTTAATTTAATATGCCTCTAGAGTTTTATATCTGTTGTTGTCTAAAAATACATTATGAAGACAAGAAGCTATCCAAAGGAATTACATATTTTCTTTGAGGTTGTGGAAGAATATGTCTACAGCCTTTGGAAGCATAACTGCAGCATAGTGTAAAGATACCTGACCTAGGTATCTGTAGTCAGATGGAGACTTGGAGGAGTGTAAATGATCCCAGCAGTGAACTTAGTGAACTTAGTGCTACCTGATCCGACTTCTTTGGTAGCTCTGTGGTATTTAGGTTTCCATGTAATTTTCAGAGCTGTTAGGCATATACATCCCTTGCAGCTTCTGTGAGTTCAGTCCTGTGCTTAAAGGAATACTTCTGTACTTTTACATATGTCAAAATAATATAATGTAAAACTATTCATATCTAAAATGAAATCTATTAGATCCTCAGACAGAAGTTAATATTTACCTATTTAACTAATGTTTTGATAAAGGAAGAACTTGAAAAAATTCCCTTCTTTTCCCATTTTATAGGGTACTTATGCCACAGTTTATAAGGGGAGAAGTAAATTGACAGAGAATCTAGTAGCTCTGAAAGAAATCCGCCTGGAGCACGAAGAGGGAGCACCATGCACAGCCATAAGAGAAGGTGGTAACTTTCTTTTCTTAGTTGTTAGAATTTCCAATACTTCTGGATTTCTTTTTGACCAAAGCACCATCAGTACTTGGAAATACATAGGCTTCATGCGACATTAGTGAAATTGCTATTAGTATTAATGAGGAAAACTATAGTCCAGACATACTCAGAGTTTTGTTTCATATTTATTTACTTTATTGTGATCTCAAATGCAGTATTATAAGTGGATGATTAAATACTGAATTAGACTGCTGTTAGTGAGTAACTTTCAGGAACTCAGAATACATTTCATGGAATTACTTCTTTCTGAAATGTATGGTTTAAGAAATACAGGCTTGTTAATCAAGTGTATGTTTGTTGTTTTTATTAAATACCTTCTTTATTAACTTGATCTATGTGAGTTTTATGTTCTTAAAAATAGCCTTTTAATTAAAAAACCTCAGATAACTTATATGGATGATCTTAACTAGAAATTACATTTATTCCTCATGTGTTCTGCACTTACTTTGTTCTTCTTGTTCTCTTTTGCAGTGTCATTATTAAAAGATCTGAAACATGCAAATATTGTTACATTACATGATATTGTGCATACAGACAAGTCTTTGACTCTTGTTTTTGAATACTTGGTAAGTGTTTAAACAATTAGTAAGCTTTACATTTGATTTATTGTTTCTAAGAAACATAAACACAACAAAATGTTGTACTCTTTTTTTTAAATACTAGGACTGTTTGAGTTTTCTCCTGCATTTAAGTCATTCAGCTAAAAATGAGAACAGTGTATTCAGTTCTTAAATGGTTGTAAATTAGTAAATGTTATTGTGATCATTTTAGAGTTTTATTAATAGCAGATAGTGGTGGTCTGCCTGATCAAACTATCTACTTGTCCAAAATCATTACCTGTATAAAATGATAATCACACTATTGTTCCAATGATATTTTTCTGTTGTGACATAGCTGACTTTCAGTGTAATTGGAGAATATACCAAATCTATAAAATACTGTGCCTCACGTAGATGGAGGAGAAGGCAATGGCAAATAATGTTGACCAAGACAATACAGCTTGCTGGGAAAAGGGTATTTCTATCCTCTGGAAAACCGTGGGTATTTGTGTCCAGGCTTTTGGGGTTTTTATAATTTAATATCTTCTGCAGAAATCTCTTTTTTGAATGAATAATTTCAGTTCCAACAGTAACTCATATATATGTGATTTGTTGCACACAATTTTACTGAACCATGATGATGGTGTTTTGATAGGACAAGGACCTGAAGCAGTACATGGATGACTGTGGCAACATCATGAGTATGCACAATGTAAAGGTGAGTCTTTTTAGTGACAGTAGCCACCTTCCAGCTTTGTTCCAAGAATTTCAGAGAACTTTATAATCAGGAGCTAGACAGTTTAGTCTCTTTAAAAATAAAATAAGAAACGTAACTTCCTTTTTAGCCTGACGTAGCTACCTTTGACATCAGATGGTGCCTTTCTTTTAAGTGTTTAAAACATTAAAAAAATGAGATTATATAATTTCATGTTGTTTTCATTCTCTTTGAAGTTACATATCTAAAATTTTAAAATTACTAAAAATAATACATTCATAACTCTTTTGACTTCTTATCCTTCCATTATTTTATACTCATTTACTAAGTCTGTAGTTTGATATATCCTCAGATTTATATATGACTCTGAGGAAAATGTGGCTTTAATCATGAATGTGGTTTTGGGTGCCACTGCCCACCACACAAGTAAGAAATCAAAAGCATGTATTTAAGAAGAAGTAATTTTCATCTTTCCATTAGTAAGAAAATGGAAATAAAATTTTCCTTAGGACCTAATTTGCTTTTTCTTCTAGTTACAGCTGTGGCCAGATCAAGTGACTCAGTTTCCAATCTGGCCTGCTTTTTTTCCCACCGAGAACTAATTTCTTCTCTTACTACCTTTTGTAAAAATAGAATTAGTCTATGTTAGCCCTAAAAACACTAAATCTCTTGTGAAATATGGTATTAAACTAGAACTTTTAAATAAACTAAGTCAGGGTCAGGTGTTATTTCTTTTGTAAAAAGCAGGCTTTTATTTGGAAAACTGGCAGAACTCTTAGTGGTCTTTAATACTTAGGGCTTTACCAGCTTCCAAACACAGTACAGTACTGTCATGAAATGAGTGAAGTGATTTGGCACACAGGCTACATATTGATGACTGTTTGGTGAGCTTTCCCTTTCATTCTGTTGTCACATTACTGTAAGTGTCTCCAGGGAAAGACATCTGCCTATAACCTGCTCTATTGCTTCCTCTGAGAGTCTGCAAAGGGAACTTCTTTCATTTGTTTCCACTTCAGAGAAAAAAACAAAAATCATAATTGTACTTTTGTTTTTAATTATCTGCAAGTTAATAAGCAGTGCTTTAAGCTTTAAAAACTAAGGGAAAGCTGTAAGTGGGAATCTGACTCTTATAAGTACAGTTAGCAAACAAGTCAGAATCTGCTTTTGGTAATCTGAGCTAAAAGCAGAGGAATTGTTTTTCCTTGTTTGCCTATTGTTTAAGCTATGCTCAGAGAGCAAATTTATATGGTCAGTACCTTTGGCACTGGGAAACTAGAACAGCCGCTTAGCTGCAGTAGCTGTAGGTGCTTACCTTCTAATAACTGTGGTGGTTTGAGTCATCATTCATATTTGAGAGACCTCCCTAACATCACTTCCTCGCACTCCTCAGCTAATTTTAGGTTTTTGTGTTTTGACAAAAAGAAGGTATGTGTGATCTCTGCAGGTATTAGTGTTTTAACCAAAATTTTGAGCTAATACATGGTGTCCTGTGCATTTCTAAAAGGATCCCTGCCAACTGTGGTGAAGCTTCACAATTTCTGTAATCTGCTTTGCATTCTTGACTAATCCTTGCAGACCCAGTGTACATTAGGGAGGGCCATTTACTTCTATTGGAAGTTGTGTTAATAAACTTGGGACTGACTACCCCTGCAACAGTATGGGCCCGAGTAGATTAAACAAGACTTGTTGTTTCCCATTCTGCTCAGAAAGGAAAGCAAAGAGAAAGAAGTTAATCCAAATTCCTGGTTTTCTAGCACAGATGAATCCCATGTCAGCACACTGAGTACAGATGGATGCAACTACATCTGCTGTGTATTTGTCCAGTTTATGAAAAATAATTTGGTAGTGTCACTTGGTGCAAAAATAAATTGGTGTATTAGAATATGGTCATATAAAAACATGATTAATTTATCACATGATTAATTTGTCACATTGCTTTCTGTAATGCTTCCTATTTTTTTGTTGTACATTTGATTACCTATGCTGACTGAGTACTGCTGTGTGGTCAATGTCAGCAAAAGCTACCCAAAAGTCCCATGTTTGAGATCAGACCTTTATACATACCGAAACTGCAAAGTATTAATTCTTGATGCAGTGATACATTAAACTTGCTTGGCTGCCCACTGCTAAACATTTCTTTGCCCATACTACTTTTATATCTATATACATATGCACTGTTGATATGCATGACTGAAGTTGTTTGCTTGGCTTCCTTTTCCAAAGGATTAAAATAAACCTCTGTGTGTGTCAAGGTGAGGGGTTGAATGTAAATACCAGAGGCAGTTGGGCTGCGTTAATAATCCTCATTTACCCATTTCTTCATCTTCCCTTAGCTTGTGAATCTACATGTGTTTTTCCAGTAGTGTGCCAAGACATTCTTTGTGTAGTTCAGCACAGTTGGATGGAAACGCTGCTGAGCTGCATTTCCAGAAGGGGCTCTGTGGCCAAAGGCAACTTAAGTATATAGTCAGAGACAGTTATCTTTAAAGACATTAGTGTGGGGAAGAGCAGTGGTAAATACGTTAAAAATAAGCAGCCCTGTGTTTTTCTTCAGTTAAACAGAGCAAACTACTCTGAAAATCTTTGTTGTAAAGTATGATGTTAAGGCAGTGCATTAGCGTAAAATGATTTTAAATTTTTGAACAATAGTGATGATGTCCAGAATTTGCTCATAAGGAATTAACTCACTTTTTAGAGAAGTAATTTTGTCCCACTTACAGTACTTAACTCTCCAGTGCCAACTAGTCATGCCATGTGTAGATTACAATTTTTTGTCTAATTTATATAAATGTTTTCTTTTGTAGCTATTTTTATATCAGATTCTTCGTGGTTTGGCATACTGTCATAGGAGAAAGGTGTTACATCGAGATTTGAAGCCGCAAAATCTACTCATTAATGAGAAAGGAGAGCTGAAGCTTGCAGACTTTGGTATGGCCTGAAATTACTCTGTAATAACTATTCTTTTCTCTCAGCAAAGGAAAATAATTTTTCCTTAAAAGGAGAAATGAGTACATTGGGTCTGTAGTGAATTTGGGTGTTCTCAAATGGAAAATGAAAGTCAGCCTTTTACAGGGGATAAGTAATCGGTGTAATACCTCTATAGTTAACACTGTCACTCCAATTTGAAAGTAGTATTACAGCTTCCTGTGAAATTGATACTTAGTCAAATCCTTAAGGTGGAGCTCACCTTGCTTCTCCTAACACTCCACAGTCACTCTAAAGCAGGGTAACCATGACAGGAGAGAGGAAGGGTTTTTTTATGTGTTAAATTGTCAAGTGTTGCACTGTCACTGATACATCAAATGCCTTGGGATTTACAGTGGAGTGGGGCATCCATATTTCCCTGTTACCTTCTGTGTCTGGAAGATCCTTTGAAAGTTGTGCTCTGTGCCTCTGATTTTACCCCTTTTGTGTGAATGAAAGTTGCTCAGAAGATTGCATCTAACATGATAGACGTGAATTTTATTGAAGATATTGCTGTCAAATTGACAATGTTAGGATGGAAAAGCCCTGCTGATCCAAAATTGATTTGGTCTGCTTCCACCATTTAGTTAATGGTTTGTTGCCTTCTACCTTTTACAATGTAATTTTCCAGAAACAGGGCAGAAGGTTTTTGCAGCAAGGAGGTGTCTTATCAATCTAATGCTATTTAATGAAATTTAAAGGATTAGTCCAGGTTTTGATCTGTTTACCTTTCTTCTGTGCTTAAAAATGCTGACTGTAAGATTGCCATAAATACTAAAAGGCAATCATAATCTCTCTATTAGGGCCTTAAATAACATTAAGAGATGACAAGTATAATAATGATGGTATTTAGCAAGTATAAAAAGGTTCTAAAAATAGTTTGTCAATTTCATACAAAAAGGATTTAAGCAAGCTGTACATGACTCTTCATTTCCCTTTTTATCAAGGACTGGCAAGAGCAAAGTCTGTTCCTACAAAGACTTATTCCAATGAAGTTGTCACATTATGGTACAGACCACCTGATGTTCTCCTTGGATCTTCAGAGTATTCAACTCAAATTGACATGTGGTTTGTATAGTTTTGTCTAGTTCCAAGTTTTGTTTTGAGTCAAGAAAAAATGTGAACTTGGCTGTTAAATAAAACAAATATACAGGCTTTTGCATTTTCGTATTCGGGAAAAAATGCAAATCTGCTTCTCCTAATGACAGAGTAACATGGTATTTTACCATGAACTTTAATAAAATTCATTAACTCAACATCTGAAGAAAGAGGATATAATATAGCTGTGACACAGGTTTTGTTTAGTCTTTGACAGCACTTCTATTACTACAAATCTTTGTAAATATTTTAATAGTAGTGTGTGGCTAACAACCAGTAATTTGTTTTAATTGAAAAAAATCCTGACAGCCTTTACAGTCTGAAATTAAAACATTATTTCTGCTTTATCTTTTTCTCTGTCTTTATAAAGGGGTGTTGGATGCATATTTTTTGAAATGGCATCAGGAAGGCCTCTTTTTCCTGGTTCAACTGTTGAAGATGAACTGCACTTAATTTTCAGACTTCTTGGTAAATGGATACTTTCAGCAATGTTAATGTTAATGTACCATATTTGTATGAGAACTGTGGATCTTTATCTCAGAACAGTATTATATATTGCATTGTAATCAAGGTTATGAAAAATTATTCAGCTGACTGTACAGATGAGTTTGCACAACATAGGGCATATTGAATGGTTTTTTCCATTTCTCCTTTAAATTACAGGATTAAATGCTTTTTTATGTCAAAGTTGTTTGTTTACATTTTTTAAGCTGAATCTGTTGCTGATTCTAAATGCAGGAACTCCATGTCAAGAAACATGGCCAGGCATTTCTTCCAGCGATGAATTTAGAAACTACAACTTTCCTAAGTATAAACCACAACCTTTCATCAGCCATGCACCAAGGTACTTTGTGTTTTATTAATAGAAAATATGCATCCCTGTGGCTTTGCATATTCCTAAGTGGGAATGCATTTTTGTGTACAGTCTGCCACTGAATGGTGTAAAACTATTCATCAGTTCTGTTATTTTGGGCAGATGATAATGCACAGCAGAACCTGGTACTATGTGATTACCTTCTCTAATATCATTCTCAGTACCACAGCTACTTAATGACCTGTGGAACTATAGACTCCAATTAATAATGTCTCCATAGCAGGAGAATTCACACAGCATTTCCTAAAGAACACAAATTCTCTTCTGGTCATATACTAGACCCAGGCAGTTTGTTAAAATGGTTTCCTTGAGCAGTTTCTTGTAATTATTTTAAAACCATAAAAAGGAAGGTGAAGGGTCTGTGCAGTTATTATAAATAAATTTAATAACAAAGACACTAGTTGTCTACCTTGAAGAAGATCTAACATTGTTTCCCTCTAGTAAATGAGTAGTATTAATCTTAAAATAAATCATTTTAAATATTCAAATAAATGATCCAGGTCAACATAGTAAATGACAATCCAAACTAAGGATTTGTGTGTCTCCAGTGTTTTCCAAATAGTCGTCTTCTGAGATACTAGGAGTCATATGTATTCACATTAAGATGAATTAATGTTGTTTAGGTGAACACATTTCCATGTTTAGATATAATTTTCACGTTTGATATCATTTAATTAATTCAGTTCCCCTGTAGTTTTACTTTTGTAAATACAATTCAATAACTGTCCTAATTTTAAAAAATATCTTTATTTTTAGGCTAGACACGGAAGGAATTGAATTGATAGCGAAGTTCCTTCAAGTAAGATGTGTTTTGTGGCTTTACTTTATAAAAGCTCAAGTTTTGAGTTCTAATATGTTACATACAAAATGTATTAGAAGCCAAAGTATTTAGTTCTGTCTCAAAATGGAATGTGCAGCTGAGTCTGTAGTGGATGACAGATTGAGAAGAAGTCTGTAGTGTGACAATTAATTGATGCTTGCTTTTTTTCCCACCGAGAACTAATTTCTTCTCTTACTGCCTTTTGTAAAAATAGAATTAGTCTATGTTAGCCCTAAAAACACTAAATCTCTTGTGAAATATGGTATTAAACTAGAACTTTTAAATACAAATGCTAAATTTCTTTAATGATTAACTGAGCTTAGTACTAGAGAAGGAGTTACTAAGGTGTAATGTTACTCTGATGTTGTAACTGTATTCAAAAGCTGAAGTAGTATGTAGATTTAGTCTTTGAATCTGTATTAAAAATGAGTTGGAAGCAAGATGGAAGGACAACTCCTGCATCTTTGAGTAGATGCAGCACTGTAACTTATTTGTGTGCAGCTTTTTAAACATCTGCATCCTTGCCTAGAATTGCACAGATGCCAAGCAGGAGGTACCTAATCATTGTACCATCTGTAAATAAAGATTAGGTGTAGTTTTGACCTGTATCCATTTACAGAAGTTGTTTTTACTATTTTAACAATCTTGTTACATGTTGACAGTACTGATTTTGATAAACCATTAGATAGTCATGTGTGAAATGAAAGTAATGAAAAAAAGTTGTCCTAGTGAATTATGGGAAATGTGGAGCAGATAGAACTCTTTCTCTCTTTGATGAATCACTTGATGCAAAGAGATTTTTAATGGAAACCAACATACTTGTATGCTTTTATATTACTAGTATGAATCAAAGAAGAGAATTTCAGCAGAAGAGGCCATGAAACATGCGTACTTCAGAAATCTCGGAACAAGAATACACACTCTGCCTGAAAGTAAGACGAGTAGTAAAGTAGCAGAGTATTGTTAAGATAGCACATTAAAGCTAAGTACATTGTGTGAGGACAAACCCTCTTAACGTATTAAAGAAGTCTGATATCTAGTGAGTTAATTATTTGTGAATTGGAAATTTTTTTAATCTAAACTATAAAATTAAGAATATAATTTTGGTCAATAAAACATAGTTTTATATTTGTATATTAATTAATTTCTTTGTTACATTCCAGGTGTTTCAATATTCAGTCTAAAAGAGATTCAATTGCAAAAAGACCCTGGCTTTCGAAATTCCACTTACCCAGAGACCGGTATGGAAAGCTTTATATTTTCTTATGCTTGCTAAAAGAATGCTCTGCCAGAAGCATTTGGAATTGAAAAATGCTTTGTTAAATTGGTTTGTGTGAATCTACTGAAAAAAAAAAATCCAGAATAATATACTGACATTCCTGTAGAGACACATAAGCTAAATGCACAGAAAGACAGAAAGATGTGAGTTTTACTAGGGCTGGGCAGGGACTGTGCAGGTAAGAGCATTTTGGAGTTTCAAACCAGTACTGTATGGGGGTTAGAGGTGTCAAAGTGAAAAACCAATGCAGTGAGTGCAATTAAAAGAAAGATGCTGATGCTGATTGAAGCACAAGGGGTGTCGCCTTGAAGAAGGATGAAGATCCGGGTAATAACCTAATACTGTATTGTGCAAATGCTTCGGTTTCTTACCATGGCCCGTGTTGTGTTGCAGGACATGGGAAGAACAGAAGGCAGAGCATGCTTTTCTAAAGGGGGCAGTGCAGAGTCAAGCCCAAGCCTATCCTGTTGATCAAGGACTCGGATCCAAAGGCAGTGCTTTCTGTTGGTGGACTTGGAATCGCAGTTTGTCTACACTGTCCTCTTAACAGTGGAGTCTTTTTATTTCCAACCTGCAAATTATGTTTTTATATTTGTTGTCACAGTGTGACAATTTTTTGTACAGTTGGTTTTAAGGTCTCCTCTGCCACTAGAGCCAGTAGGTTACAGCTGTTGATGTAACTGTAGCTGCAATTTTTGTGCAGGACTGAGAAACACAGTGCATTATTTATTGCGGAATCATTGCTGCTAAATAACTACTGTCTGTATAGTTAACACAACAGTTCCATGCCTGAAGAAGTTGCAATGGCTTTATAATACGTGAATGCATCTGTTTCTCTTGATAAAATGTTCTACTGCTGCGGGGTTTTTTTGTATTTCTTAAACTGCAGTGTTTCCTGGAATGTAAGCATAGCTTTGCTTGGCTATAGGTGAGCCATCTTTAATGCTCTAAGTTCTTGGCACTTAATTCCTTATTTAACATTGGAAGTATGTGTTGAAATAGTTGAAAAATTATAATGCATATTATGTTTTTGAAAAGCACATGGTGTGAAGGTTGATTCAAACAAGTGAAAAGTAACTTTGATTTGCTCTCAGATCCTATGTTAGTTATTGATAAATTAGAGCATGGAGGCTGGACGTTTTGTCAGGCTTATTCCAGCATAACATATTTGCACATTGTTGTGCATATGGGGCCTGCAGAAACAATAACTTTTTTACCTTGTTTTTAACTTAGAAATACAAATAGTAAAAGGACAATTCATATATGTTGGACCCTGGCTTACTTATCATTACAGAGGAACAGAACAACTAATTAGACAAATAGGGGAATAATGTCACACTTTTCCCACTTTGTTCCTCTCCCATTTGTGCATTATTCACTTGAAATCAACTGGAAAGATGCAAGTTTGTACTTGAGAAGAACTCGCTACGCTACAGAGCTTTTACAATGGGAACTTAGAGAGTTTTTCAGATCTTAGATGTTACCTGTTTTCCAGAGATAGTAAACATATTACTACTATGCTTATGCATCTCAGTGAGTATCATAAGTACACCCTTGGTGATGGTTACAGTATTTTTAAGCATTTGTGTTCACCTTTATGAACCTATTTGTTTAGTGCATCTTAAAGAGGCTGTAAATCTTTATTGGTATATTTTGAAATGGTCATGTAAATCTTTGGCTGGTATATCATGAAAATAGTCATAGGTAACTTAATTTTTCCTGACATTCACTGTAAAACATTCAGGGGTCCTACCATTTCTGTTCAGGAAATCTTGTAGTTTATTGTTATTTAACAGTATTAAGTGAATTTTTGTATATTTCATTTTAACTTTATTTGTGAATAGTGATTGTGGCATGTTTGGGGGTGTTTTATTAATATTTCATTGATACTAGTAAATTTGAATTGGGATTTTTTTTTTTAATTTTATTTTCTGGAAGAGAGAAATTAATGTGTAATGGTGACTATTGGACCACTACTGCTTTTCAGCATTTGTAAACCGGTTTTACGTTAAATCCTGTAGACCTAACAAACTGCTGTTATTTCTAACTGACCGACCTGTATTAATATTGTACTTTTGAAAGTATAAATATTATGTGGAATTCTTTGGTTTTGTTTTGAAATTTATAATAACAAAAGCCCTGTGTTGTTAAAAATACAGACTAAGTGAACTTGCGGTTCTTGGGGCATTGTTGGCAGCGTTTAGCGAGGTCCGTGTGTTGTGGGAGCCCCCAGGGTCACCTTTGGCTGCTCCTTTAGTTCCTTCAGTGCAGTGGCAGTGGGAGTGACATGGCTCATCCGTGGCTAAGGCTGCTCAGGACCTTCTCAGCAGCATGGTCCAGTCTCCCTGAGCCAGCCCTGCGTGTCACACGGCCTGGGAGCGTAACATGAGGCTCAGAGACAGATGGGGCTCCCCTGATCCCAGTGCGAGCACTATGGGTGTGGCAGAGGCACATTTGGCACTGATAAAAAAACCTTGTCCTGAAATAGTTGTTATATATATTTTTATAGTTGCTATGGATCTGATCTAGATTTTATACTGATGAACTTTGTAGGAAATACGTTGTAGACGTGACAGTGTTGAAGAAAAAGGTGTCAGGAAAATATCCTTTTATACAGAAGTAGTGAAGGTAGACTAAATGTTCACTGTGGATAAATGTGGGATTTAGCATTTCTAGAACAGTAGTGCTTCATAGGTCATAAAAGAACAAGTAATAATGTGACAGAAATGAGTAAAGGACTTCAAGGTTTACCTGGTAAAATGAAGTGCATTAATAAACTTAGAAAGGGATCAGCTGCAGCTAACAAAAGGATGTTCCATTTTAAGTAGGAATTCAGCTTTTTTGTTACAGATTAAAAGATCTTCCATAAAATTAAAGTTGTCTGTTTATAAAGAAATTTTTTCTAAGGACCTACAAGTGAATCTGTGTTCTTCATTAGGAGGTAGCTAAGAACATGTTTAAGAATCTTGGCATCTGTTGTCAAGCCAGTTTGGGGCTTTTTAAAATTGTCTGTTACTGAAGTTCCTGCATCAGCAGAGACAGTTCTGTGGCAGTTGTCTGTTTGGGGCAGTAGTCAGCAAGTCTGAAGTTGCTGGGCATCTCTGACATTCTTTCTATGGAATTCTGTGCTCTGCCTCCCGTCTGGCAAAGTCAGGTACTACAGACTTGGTTTCACTGTCCCCAAAAACTGCAGAAGTGTTGGCCTTTTTGGGAGAAGACCTCAGGATGTCAAAAACCAAGCAGAGTGTCGCTAAAAATGGATGACTTTCAGTGTTTGGTGTCACCACCTTTGCTTGTCGATGAGTGATCAGTTAATGAGGAATGGCCTGCATGTCGTGGCTGATTTTAGGTAGTTATCTTTAGGAGATAACTGGTGTGTCCCACCTAGCCCAGGGTAGGGCTGGCAAGGTGTGGGTGTAGGTCTGTGTCAGAGTCAGGTGGGCTGGAAGCCAGGACAGACGCAGGTGCTGGTGATGTGGTTGCATTCACATGCAGGTGTAAGGTTGAAGGGGAAAAAGGGTGGGTGGAAGATGAGAATTGACAGGACAGGGTGGGAGATGGAAGGGGCAAACCAACAGCTCAGCAATGCTCTAGTGGAACATGCTTCTCAACATGGCTGTGTTATTTTTGTGCTGCTTTACCACAGCATTAAGTAGCCAGAGTGTATCCCTGAACTGGGCAATAAAAGTTAAAATAAACAATTATTAAAGAATCAACATACTTTGTATTTGCAAATCATTTAAAAACCTGCAAGGTAGCTTTCTTTGGGCTGCTTGCTTGTTATTTGTGCATGAGTTTTTCAGTATAATAAAGGTTCATTGTTTCTGTTCTGCAATGTTAAACTGGAATTAAGATTAAAAATGCATTCTGTTATTGAGGACAAAATATATGAAAGGTATGTTGTAAATATCCACAGGCTAAGTATCATAAACCCAGGAAATACTCAGAATTAAGGTCAGACTTTAAAGAAATCCAAACAAATCAGGGTATGGAAATACAGAGCTACAGCACATGATGATACTGTAGAGAAATCAGAATTTACCTTGTCTGTGACATGATCATTTTGTCTGATGAGCAGAGTTGAAGTATCATGCACCTTGTTAGCACATTTCAGAGATGTTGGCTTTAAAACAAATGTAACATCTCTATGAAATGCCTTAATTTTGGGAAGGAACTTGAATGCTTACTTTATGCAGTTCAGGGGTTTTTCTATTTTCAGAGATTGGTCTGTTAAAGATTTAATGCTGTTATTTGGCCTTTGTGTACATCGTGTATGTCAACAGTATCCAGTACCAATTTGGGAGACTGGCAAGATAACAAATACAATTATGAAACATAAGGGAAGTACGTAGCAGTTGGAACATTGTAGGTCAGCTCTGACTGCACAGGTGGGATGATCGTGGAAAGTATAAAAGCCAAGCAGGTACATGGGCTGTGGACTTTCTACCATGTACTTTTCATCTGTGGAGTTCAGCTGCACAAAAATCATAGTCCCATTCTCAGCCATAGTGGGATCCTGTTTTCAGAACTGGGATTACAGTTCATAGATTGGTTTTTTAATCTCTTGTAAGTGACTTTCACTGGTCAGTCCTTCTCTGAGTAAAATTGATGGCAGCAGAAAACCTGAACAATTTCTCATTATTTTTGCATGTTTTCTAAAATCCCTTAACTCTAAGTTCTGTAACTTTAGAGCAAACTTAAACTGTGAATGCACACATACACACGTGCTACTGTGGTAACGAACTGCTTAATTTATTGTGCTGGCTGCATCCTTCAAGCTCACTCAAGGAGCAGGCCTGCCTGAGTGCATCACTTTCACGGTCCTCCTAATGAAATATGAGTCTTACTTGGCTCAGACACCCTGCCTTGAAATACATTTTTCCCCAGAGAGCTGTGAAGTTCCTTCATTTGTTGCAGTGGAATCTTTCTGCTGATGGAATTACCATGGCTATGGATTGCTAACCAGGGAAACTGCTCTTCCCTGTCTCTTCTCCAACATGCTCCTGTAGAGCACCTCCCTCCAGGCCTTGCATGGTAGTGTCTGCACTGTCACCTGCCCCTCCTCTTTCACACCCTGAGCTTGTTTTTCAGACTGTTTTTCCCTTTCTTTCTTTCTTGTTATTTGATTTGCAGGAAGGGGGTAGCTGGCCTGAAGCCGTGTTAGGAACAATTAAGTTTACATTTATACATATGTACTTCTTGCAGAGTGAATGTGAACTGATGGGAGTCTTTCACAAAAGAACTCCAGCACATCCTAGAATCCTCTCTCCAAGGATGCTTTCTTCAAATACCAGCCTCTGTCCAAGGCAGACCAAGATGGTGATTGCTCCAGAATCCTTGCTTGAGGATCATTCTGCTTTTTTCATTTAAATAAATTCATACTGCTTCTCACTCATGCTGTCAGCCTCTTTGCCCTCAAGGAATAGGTTTGTACTCCATCTGTGCAGAGCACTCACACATTAATTGGTAAGAGCACTTACAGTTTGGGGCTAAAACAGATTTTAAAAGTTGTAGTTTTCTGAGAACTTTGGATGGTTATGCTTAAATCTGAGGCCTCTGTTTCTTTATCCTACAGGATATACAGTCAGTCTTAAGATCGGAAGGGAATAGAAATGCCCCTACATAAAAGACTACCTGTACTTACTGTGCCTTTTCTAAATTAATTTGCATGTCATGATGGCTTCTGAAGATGTTTCCCATCAGCACGAGATCACACAACCTTTTAATGCAGAGGGTTGTTCTGTTAAAATTAACTCTGTGGTCTCGTTGGAAAGGACCGCCTTCCCTTTAAACAGAAACCTTATTGACAGTTCTTCACTTCTTTGATAGGTATTTCCAGATGGGTAATGAGCCTGTCTGATGAGGCCAGTTTTAGACAAAACAAATTGTTCTTTCTTTACATCATGGATGTGTGTCAGGTCTTTTGCTATAGTTTATCACCTATCACTGTTATCCCCACACTGGAAGTTTTCTTTAGAACTGAAGCGGCTTACCTGTGCCAGGGCCATAGGTGTGCACAAGCTCTTGGCAAAGCTGCCCTGCAGCTGTGGCCCTTCTGGAGGATACTTGCTTTCCTGAAGAAACAAAGGTGCAGGTAAGCCAAACATACCCTAATTGTGCACCCAGCCTGTATAGTAACTGGGAACTTCTTATATTGCTGAAGCACGAATAAAGTGCAAATCTTGTAATAAATCCCCCAAGTATCATCAAATTGCAATTACTACCAAGAATACTGAAAAGAGAGTAATTCCCATTTTGTTCCCCAGGATTGTTGGCCTGGAGCTCTCCCTGCCAGAAATATTGACACTTCCACAGTATTTATTTAAAAACATTTATTTGATTTTCCTCTACAGTTAAAAAGGTAACTGTTAATAAAATTCAGTAGATTACCAATAGAATATTTTCTTCAAAGCACAAGGCATAACAGTCAAGTGTTTCATATAAGTTTTAGACTTGAGAGGCTGGACTCTATTTGTATAAGTACTTCCCAATAGCAAAAATTTTTATTCCACATTATTGACTGATTTAGAAGGCAGATTTTAACAGCCTATTTATTTCAGCTGAAAAGACAACTTACAGAAGATGTGTTCTCTTGCTATTTTTATTCTCTCAAAGATGAGAAGACAGCACTTCTTCCCATTTTCTGTCTTGCATTGTTGTATTGGATTTTCTCAGATCCTTTCCAATAATTTTTTGAAATAGAAATTTGTCCCAAAATTTTTCTGCTATCTTTAAAAAAAATCCAAAATCATTTAAGGGCTGGAGGGTGGGAGGGAAGCTATGATGTGTTGAGCCTTTTGAGAAGAAAAAAAATCCGCCTTATTAATAGTAAAACTTTGGAAGAAATAAAATAACGGGAATCTGGGTACTTCTAAGAATCTCTTCTCTGTCACACGCTCCCTCCTCTCATGGTCATCTGGTTTTTTGCAGTGTAATATTCCATACTAGTATGTTTTCATCTTTTTATACTCATAGTGAGAAATACTGTCTAGATGTTGGGTTCTCCTGTTAGCTACAGTGGCACATACAAGACAAGTCTCTATGCTGCTGTTCATGCCTTACAGGTGTAAGTAGATATTCGTGGGTTTTTAAAAATGAGGCAAAGTCAGCTCCCTATGTGAAATAATTGCCTGTCTGTAACTTGTTGAAAAATATTCCATGTACCTGGGAGGAGTGCATTGGAAGATAAATGTCCAGTCTGCAAGCCCTTTTGATTTATCTCCACTAACCTTGTCAATCACATCAGTTACATGCTGCCCTTTCTTCCAATCTATTCTGATTTTACTTGGTATAAAATTTGCATTCACTCATAAATTTTGTGTAGGTTCATCTTCTCTTTTTGACTCAGTGGGGTGGCACATCTTGAGCTCTTGAAACGCTGAGTCGAGCAAATGACATCCCAAGTGCTTCATTTGTTCTCCTCGAGTTTGGCATTCAATTGCTGTCTTTATCAGCTGGTATCTACATGGCTACAGCAGGTTTTTATCACTGCAGGTGGAACTGTCAAATAGTTTTTGGTTGTGCAACACAGGAGCCTGAGGAAAATTCCTGCTGTCTTTTGTCAACTACCTCTGCCCCAAAAATGGCTTTTCAACATGAGAACTGCATTAATAAAATGTTTATTTAGCACCTTTCAGGTTGAAGGATCCAAAAGCACTTTACACATAACTACACACATCATCACTGAAATGCATCCAAGCAGAAAATCAGCAGACAACTCACTGCATACATTTCAAAAAGAATAGACCATGGCCAGCTGCTCAGCCAGAAAGCAAAGTTGAAGTTTGAATGACCTGTCACAAAACAGGGATTGGATTTGGGGTTGGCTTTTAAGGTCTCATCTGAAAAACCGACACAGTAAAGCTGCATTCAAGCCAATTTAGCCACATCAGGAAACTGAAAATTTGCATCAACCCTGCCAGGATTAAGAGTCTGTGGTGCCAGGGAGTCTGGCTTAATCCTAACCTGACATTTAGATGACTAAACCATCCCCTCAAGGTAGAGGACATACCCAGTAAATTCAAGTTGCAAGTATATAATAGCACAGTGCTGTTTTTTTTCATCCAGAATTCAGCTGTTGATACATAAATATCCCACATGTAGAGTCTCTGCCTCTTTGCAAGCACCAGGCATCAGTTTACGGACCTGTAACTTTTCCAGCTTTGGGGGAAGGGGAAATGTGACCTCCAGAGCTTGAGTAACTACAATAGTCTTTCCAGGGAAGTAGTAGAAGGCACTTGGCACAGCTGAACAAAGCACCTGAAAATTATCGGGAATTATCCTCATTCTTTGGGAGGACAAAGATTACCTGCACTCTTTCCAGACGTACTGTTGACAGTCCATAAGAAATATAGGCCACATAAATTCTGAGCAATGTCTCCTTTTCTACAGAAGTACTCTTAAAGGTTGGAAACCTCTCGTGAACATACATAGCCCAGTTCCTCCTTGTTGCAATTTGACAGAAGAACTTGGGCATAAATATATAAATGTGGCTTTGTTACTCTGAACTACATCTCCTCCTGGCTGTAGCAAGGATTATATTTTCCACTTCAGCAAAGGAAAATTATAAGGCTATTTTTATACAATTTGAAAGCACTTAATACAAAGGTACATTAATACACTGCATTGTATGGCCCATCTGTGGAGAAAATACTGAAATACTACCATAGGGCTGTTCAATACTAGTTTCTTTCTTCCAAATTTTATCTTAATACTAGAAAATATATAAATCATTTACATGACTTTATGCAAAAGAAGGCACAGCCGGTTATAGTTTACACAAGCGCAATGCATAATATGCAGAAAAAGGGATTAAAAAGAAGCTTCACATCCCTAATAGATACATTGTTGCAATCCATTAAGAAAAGTACTTCATCCACAACAGAAGTGTTCAACACTTGAGAGCTATGATATAAAAAAATTATAATTCATTTAATGCATAACAGATTTATATATATTTTTATATATAAACACTGTTGAAAAATGCTAACATAATAAAAGTAGATGATCCATGTAATGAAAAGTGCAAACCAAAGTAATAAAGGGTTTCACAATGTCCTTCTCATGACACAGGAAAAACTAGCCCATAGGAATGAAGTGTTAAATCCACCAATACATCCTTGGTGTGATGAGGCATCATCAGGATTTCTGAGCGTTTGGAGAAAGCAGTATTGGTGAAGAGGCTCTGTCCAGACTGGGGAGTGGCACTGGTATGTGACCATTTAGCAGAGTTGGAAACTGTAAGAGGCCAAAAGGTAGAAATTACTGTTCATCTCAAAACACCCAGCCCAAGAAGCACATGGATTTAGCATTAGCAACTGGCTCCAGATGGTTTCAAGAGGTGTGATGTTTATACAGCAAGACATCTACCAATCGCCTGCCTCAGCCATTAGGAATACAAGATAGAGGACAAAACCTGAATCATTTGTAATGCATGAGGATATAAAAATATGTTACTGGCTATTTTTTATATAAAACTTCACATAATACATTTATCATCACCCTGAAAAAGTGAACACTACAGAGCAATCTCTGCCATCCATTCTGTTTCCAAAAATATTTTTTCAGTCTACACATTGCTAATTATAAGACATCCTTTCTGTCTTTTTTTTTTTTTTTTTTTCCAGGAAAGAATTTGGCAAAAGTGAAAGTTTAGATGTAGTTTTAGGGCAGAAAAAGTACAACTGGAGACACGAAGTTTGGGGAAAATTACTCTCAAGTAATTACAGTTTCTGTATTCACTCAGAAACGACAAACTAGCTACACCATTCAGCATGCGAAGCAGAACGTATAGTCATTGATTGTCACCTGCTGCTTCAGAAGTGCTGTGCAAAAAACGTATCCAATACAGAAGCTGTAGATTCCTAGTTCATGGCGGCATTGTGACTGCACCTTGCCTGCAGGGTGGGTATTGACTAATTCTTAACATGTGACCTGAGAAAAAGTAAAGCAAGTAGGTGGAATAAACTTGCTGCAGCATGAGGCTGGAATTATCCCAGTGGTAGATACTGATCTGGCCTCAAGGCCCAGCTCCATGGGCTGTGCTGGATTTCTGTTGGCTTGAGGGAGACAGAGCTGTGAACAGCTTCAAGCATCTAGTATATTTTTACCCCTTATTAGATCAGTCTTTGGACAGACAACTGTGGTGTAACCACACCCTCCACATGCATATAATAACGTGCTTGTAACAAGTTTCCTCTTCCACTGATGGTGATACCTGTTTTCCACCACTTGCGTAAAGCTGGGCCGAGCAGCATGGTGCTGCAGGGCACCATGTTCCTGATGTGGCCCAAACTGGCTGATGCCTCTGCTTTAACCACACCAAACCTCAGGAAATGTTTCCATTACTTCTGCCAAGATTCATTAAAATGCAGAACCTGATTACAAGCTCTTCCCTGAGTATGCATGGAGTGTGGGCTGGCCTGTGCAGGCAGTCTGAGGAGAGCTTTACCCTGATGCCTACCCTGGCTGACCCATCAGTTCTAGGTGGGCTTGGCCAGACTTCAGCTGTGGTTTTCATTTCTTATTTGCTGTTAAAATAAGGCTTTTTGCTCTACAACTTGTCATCATGGCCTTTGCTTTGGGTCTCTCAGCAGGGAAAGCCAAGGCCACTCCTCACTTTCAGTTCCCCCAGGGAATGGCCAACATGTGTTTGTACAAGCTCAATCCAGGTCTCAGCACAGGCACTTCTCAGGTGAAATATCTGGCTGTTTCTAACCATGTGTGCAAAACTAAGATCCAGTAGGGATTAATGAGTTTATCTGAAACACAAATAAGGAGTCATGAGCTCCGTGTACAGCTGGATATAGAAAGACTGACTATCCTAGTACTGAGCAACTACTTGAGCTGAAGCCCAGCCCTGGATCTCGGCAGTCAGCCTTCCTGAAGGTTCAGAGACTAACACAGGGTCCCTCTCCTCTGTTAGTGCTGGCCCTCCATAGCCATCAGGGTGTTCATTCCAGGGATGTCCTCGCACCTTCAGCTGTGCAAATGGCCATTGGGTTCCTTGCCAATCAGCAGATCAACATAATTTCTTTTGTGACTTAATGAATCAGCTGTTCTTCAGCAGCTACAGCTGGAGCTGCAAATACCATGCCCACTATATTCTCAGGCAAATGCTGCAGCTGAGTGCTGTGGTCATTGTGGGTTATTTAATAACTTTTGTATTTACCACACCTCTGTAAAACTTTGAGAATTTTACTCTGCCAATATTCAGGAGAGAGTTGGCACAATGCTGCCTTTCTGCTGTTATATATGACAAGGTCATGCTCAGAGGTGTGTCCTTGGTTGAGGACACATGGATAATTGCAGGAGAACTGGAAATGGAGCCTTTGGGTTCAGAGAGCCTTGTCTTTCTGAGTGAGAAGTAGCTCATTAGGACAAAAGGATAAACCTATGCCCACCTCACTGGGTGAGACCCAAACTGTCTTGGTTTTCCCAGAGTCTGTGTTCCAGCCCTCTCCTGCAGGTCACTGAGTGGTCTGCACTCTCTTCCTGCAGCTCTGAGAGCTCTGTTACCTGCTCTCTTTGGAGTCCAGCATTTATTTCTTTCCTTCACACAATATATGTGTTCTTTCTGCAGCAGACACTGGTAGACACAGTAGGTTCTGACTGTGCTGCCAAGGATTGGAAGAGGGTACACGTAAGTAGGCCTCTCTTTAAAAGTGCCTGTTAATGCCTGTATTTTCTTGATCTGTTTGAAAAGCTCCAGACTGATATGAAGAGATGTTCCCACAATGTCTCTTCCATGTGTGCATTTAGCAATTAAACCTGTGCATTGGGAAGACCTACCTGGAACAGAGTGTTTGGTCCCTGCAGCCTGGCAGGACTCAGAGGAGCAACAGGACTGAGGCTGCTCCAGAAGTGAATGCTGGACAGCAGCGGGCTGGGGGTTAGCAGTAATCCATTGGGGGTCTACAAGACAAAAACACATGATGCACACTCAGCACTGCTCCATGCAGCACTCACCCCCCCTAAAGCCTTACACAGCATCTACTGGCTCTGTTTTCCAGTGAATTCAGATATACAGCATGGTCAGCAACAGCTGCCCATCCAGCCCTGCATCCTGTCTCTGGATACCTGCACATTTCATATTCCTTCATATGCAAATTGATTTAATTTCTGTTTGCTTAATGAGATGCACAGTTATTGTTAATTTGAACCACACTCATGCGACTGTGTAACATACAGAATAATACCATGTGTGCCCCAGTGCCTGCCAACATCACCTAGTCTCCTTCAGAATCAGTTTTTACCTTTTGAAGGGCAGCAATTCCTTGACCCAACTGCAGCTTTTGAAGCATTACTACAATTGTGTGACAAAAGAGTCACTGCTGACCTTTGACATGTACTCCCCTGATGGCACCTCTTCGTAATGGAAGAGGGTTCAAGGAGCTGGCAATACAATGTGCTGAGCAGGGAGAGACAGGTGTATGGGCTTAGTGCACAGGGGCACAGCAGAGAGCACAGCTAATTGTTTGAAAAAAAAAACCCAAAATGGCAAGAACTTAGAATCCAAGGCTTTTCCCAACTCAGAGGTGCCTCTTTCCAGTGCCATGATGCACAAGAGTTGCTGTGATTGCCCTCAGCATTATTAAACCACAGTTGGAGGGGAGGTAGAGTTAGAGCACATGCAAATCTTCATTCAAATGAAGAATTGTGTGAATTATTCTCTATCCAGAATAACCTTTATCATGCTGAAAAATAACGTGACACTTTTGAAAAAAGTGTTTGGCATAATGAGTTAATCTCACCAGTAATCTTGATGCCAATTATCAAAATCAGTCCTATTCCTTAATGGAATGTACACAGTTAGCAAGCAAGCACGTGCTTTGCTGTGTCAAACAACTGTCTCAGTGCTGTGCTGAACTCAGGCATCCTTTTGTCCAGAGTTTAAAATACGTAAAGAGAAGACAGAAGATAGAGGGTACCTGCATCTCCCTGTAGTAACCAGCAGGTCATGTATTCTGGTCATGAAATACAAACTTCCAGAAACCACCAGGCCAGAAATACAAACTTCCACATAGGGCAATTGCAGCCCTTAGCAGCTGCTGACACCAGGGCCCATCACACCTGCTCTCTGCCAGACCCTGCAGACAGCAGGCTCACACAGGTACTGCCACTGCTGACGTGCATTTTGAGTGTCAGATTCATCTTCCAAGCAGTGCCCGAGGCATCGGCTGCGGTGTTTGGGGCTCTGTGCGGGCACAGGGGAACACAGACCTGCTGTGACGTGCTTGCACTGCAGTTCACAACAGGGTCAAACAGTTAGCTTGGCACCAGCAGAAGAGATGGGAAAGACAAGGAGCAGCAAACATGAAAGTTATCCTGGAGATTCAGAAAGGCTGTTTAATACAAAGACCTTGGCTGCTCTTGAATGGTTTTGCTAAGGAATCTCAGATGAAGTGAGGTTCCTGGAGAAATGTGCAGGGAAAGGACCCTGTCACCTTCACTGTGCTAAAGAAGGTGGATCAGAAACACCAAACCCCATGGAAGAAACTGTGTTTGTCCCAAGGAGTAATAAACCTGTGCTATCACTGGGAAAGCAAAACATTGACTCAGTAAATCAGCAGGTCATAGGAGTACCAGTCATGGTTGGGATATATCTGCATGCCAACAGAAGGAGCAAAGAGTGGGTGGAGGCCTGGCAAAGAAAAGACATCAGTATTGATCTCATCAAGTGACAGCTCTTGTCAAAAAAAAAAACAAAAAAAACACCACCACTTGACAAGTATGCACTTGTCAAGAGTCCTTTGCAAACACTCTCTTCCAAGGAGCATAGTGCTTTCACAGGGAAGGAAATCAGCACCACCAGCAAGAGTCCCTTTCCTTGCTGCATTTCAAGCTGTTGCTCCATTAGCAGGCACTACCGGTGGAGATTTATGAGACAGACAACATACTGAATTAGGTCAGGATAAATACTCAGATCTACTTACAGAAGAGCCTACTAACCTTAAAACCAAAGATGTAAGTAGCTAGACCAAACAGCATTAAACTAAGGACACAGTGCTGTGGCAACTATACCAAGAACTCCTGTGCTTAGCCTCCATTCTTTATTTTTTCTTTAAGAAGCTGCAGATATCCAGAATTCAAAGGGCAGTTCTTGAGGGAGCTTTCTGAAAATAATGAGGAAGACTTGGAGATGTTTATTCCTACCTAGATGCAGCCAAAGCAAGTCTTCAGAGAGATCTGAAAAACTGAGTTGCCCTCCATTTATTTCTGGAAGCACACTAACATGCCTAAAACAGTGCTAGGCAAAAGCTCATATCCTTTGATGAGCAGAGCACTAATGTCTGCAAGTTCTGACAGAACCAAGAGCCAGCCAAATGAAGCCTCCAAATCTGTTTAATATTTAATGCAAAAAGGGCACAGAGCCTCCCAGGCTTGTTCTCAGTATTGCCATCAGCCAAGTATCAAAACCACCAGAGGAAATCTAAGTGTAAACAACACCACAGGACAGCCTATCCCTAAATTACATACAGAAATTGATGTGTCACTTAATTTTCTGCCCACATGTAGCCATGCATCTGGTGTTAGATGTGGAACCCATTGGGAAGTTCCTACTTGTGAAACGTCATTGTAATGTAAGCACAGGAACAGTTTAAATAGAAATAATTCATTGCACAGAGAGGATTATGTTAAGTAATGATGCTCATGGCTCCTGACTTCTGTGACAATGTGTGTAAGTATAATCTTGTCACTTCCAGCTGTTAGAAAGCACACAAGTGCTGTCACACATTCATTTCTGTTCTAATATTGATCGTGTGTATCATGTGCTCTTTCACAGCACTCCACCTGAGGGTGTTCCTCATGACCAGCAGGTACAGTGGAAAGCCATTTGAAATACCCTCGCAGGCAGCAGGACTGTCTCAGAATATACATCACTCCTGGAGCAGACATCCTGTTCTGCACCTACCCCTGGCAGCAGGTGTTTCATACTGGGATCTGATAAATCAGAGAATGTTTGAGATATGATGCATGTTCCTTGGATAATGGGATGAACAGCAGATTTCCTGTCTAAATTATGGCTTTAGTTATTCTGAATTGTGATATTACAGTTATCTGAATACAGCTGCTATGTAGTTTTCATTCAGTATTCGCTAGGATGAGTGTTTGGGATGCAGGGTGCTTCTTATCAACAACAGAAAAAGAAGGCTAAAGGAGAGGATAAAAGCTATGTTGCTGTATAGCCAAAATTTTAAATAATTAGACCCAGGAACTACCCCATAAAGATGCCATATGCCTCTTCTGTGATAGGACAACCTGTAAAAAAGATTTGTGATAGCTTTAAGTTGGGTAACAGTCATCACACCCTTGGGTATCCCTCCTGCTAAAGCAGTGCCACAAACCTCAATATAATTCCCTTTCAGGGCAGTAAGTACACCAGTTCATAGGTGCATGGGAAAGTTAAATATTTAAAGAAATAATTACAAAACCAGGAAACAAATCTTTGTTCATCCTGTGGTTTGGGGGCGGCGGCAGATTAAAGTGGGTTTGAAATAACTCACACTGTCATTGTGTCTGGTTGGCATCTGATGTTGTCAGATTTGCTCCCTACAAAAAAAAAATACTGTGGTTATACCACAGTTAGAGGTTGTAAGTTTGTCAATGCATCTCAGTTTTGGTTTGCCACGCTTCTGTTCTTCCTGCCAAATATAAATTCACTTAAAGGCTTTATGATGTCAAAAATGACAGGTGTCAACCCACAAACTGCTCTTCTTGGTGACACAACTTCATATCTTGGTGGCTTACAGGTGTGCCTGAGCTGCACAAACTCGCTCTGCAGCCAGCTGAGAGCAAGTGCTGTGCTGGATGAGAGCACTTGCCAACACTCACTTCTGCCAGGCCCTTGTGCTGTGCAGGCACTCAATGCTGCCCACATCAAACACCTTCAACACTTTCAAACAGGGAAGAGGTGATAGGATTCTGGGTACCATGGGTCTTCTAGGCAATATGAAGTGAGGGAGGGCTTATAACACAGCTTTGTCCTTATTTATTTACTGTCCAATTTGCTACATTCAGTGCTAGTATTTGCATCAGCTGCTACTTCAGGGCTGGGGATCGTGGGGGGTATTCCACATTGGGATAATTTTATTCTTTGAATTCTCTTTGGTGTAATTTTGAGGTGCTATTGTAAGACAAAACTCACCAATCATATCTATATGATTTTCCTCTTCTGCTCTGAACTCCTAGGCTTTTTTTCATAGACTAGCTTGAAAATGAGAACTTACTGTTGATATTACCACAAATACATTATTAAAAAGAACAAAATAACCTTCTAGTTATTCCATAGTTCTCTGCTGAAGGGAAGCGCTGGCAACTACTCTGTGAATTGTACAACTTCAGAAATTTAAACTGACTTTAGAGCCTGTCTTAGAAACCAGTTAATTTGAATCTGTATTCAGAAATTAACAAAAAGGTCACACTGTTTGAATGGATGTAACATCTAGTAGAGAAATCTAACCAAGCATCCCACATGCTCAAGTTGTGACCTACAAAACCCCTGTGGTTTTCTTGTCTTTTTCCTGTTTGTTTTGTAGATCTGGAGGCTGGTTTGAACTGATAAACAATTCACTAATGGCTGCCCATCTCCTTATTCTTTCAGGCAGTGTGTGAACTGTGATGGCTTTTCCCATACTCAATTAGGAACAAACCCCAGGAGAAACCTACTTTCCAACCTGTATGTTGGGTTTTTTTTTCCCATCACATGGTGACAGACCCACAGAACTAATGCTCTTGGCCACATGGAGGGAATGCCTGGAGAAAGGCAGGTCTTACCTGGGCAGTGAAGAAAGCTGGAGTCAGGGATCCCGAAGGAAGTGCAGGGCTGTTGAGGGCGATGGAACCGATGTCAGTGCTGGAGAGAATCATAGGTGGGGCAGAGATTTCCAAGCCTTTGGGTTTTTTAGCCTTTGGGGGAAGAGATGGGGATTTGGTCTTGGAGCCTGAAGAGAGGTTCAGAGGCTCAAGGGAATCTGAGTCGTGGCAACTGGAGTCGAGGAAGAAGCTCTTGTGTTCTGTAGGGAGGGGGGAGGTGGGAGACAGAGATGGTGACCTGGAGGAGGATGATGATGGAGATGAAATGCTTACACTGTTGGGTAGCATTAAGGAAGATATTTTAGTTGATACTGAAGAGTTGAGGAAAGCAGAGGCAGCTGCTGTTTCAGAAGTAGAAGGCAACGACACCATGGGCCTCGTAACTTGTTTGTCTGTTTTGTTTGTCACAAATCTGATAACAGTCCGGACTTCTTCAACTGGTGTGTTTCCTTCTGACTTCTCCAGTTTTTCTGTTTTGATGGTCTTGTATGGGTCTGGCTGGTTTTGCAGAGAGTTGATAGTGAAAGAGGAGTACAGGCCAGAGTGGATATATTCATTACGGCTTGTGCTTTTCAGTGCTGACAAGCTGTGCTTGTGCTGATCCCTGCTCTCCGAAGGCATCTTAAAGTCGCTGTCCTGCAGCAAAAGTCTCTCTCTGCTGATTTCCACAGCATGTGGATCCATTTTTAAAATCTCAGGAAAGGAGACAAACTTGTATACAAATTTTTGTCCAATCACTTTCTTGATGATGTTCTGCAAATACAAAGAAAGTGCTAGAAAGATCAGCATTTCAGAGGCAGCCAGTACTGCACACACAAGGGCAGGAGGCACTGCTCCCTCATAAAGCTGTGCAGGTCATTTTGTGGGGCTCCAAATGTTGATCACCCTTGGCTTATTCCAATACCTCTCTGCTCAGCCAGGGAGTCCACTCCTGGCTCCTCATGGTTTCCAACAAAACCAGCATCACTTGGTGACAAAGACCTCATGGTGGCCTGCTGCTTTGACTTCTGCTTCCTCTGAAGCAGCTTGGGAATATTTTCTTTCCAGTAAAAGCAGTTGTGCTGCCTTGTGGATTCGAGCCATGCCACCACTTGCGTTCCACAATAAATGCTAATTCCTTCATTCATGCCTCCTAAAACTGACACAAACACCTGAGGATGAACTACTCTCAAAATGTCTGCAAGGGACAAAACCAACTCAGCCTCCTGGCCAAAATTATTTACCCTCTGTTCCTTACCACATAAGGGAAAGATTAAGCTAAACTTACAATGACTGTCTTTCTGTCAATAATCATGAACTTATGTCTGTAAAAAACACAACCCCTTGCATGGGCTGGAAAAGTACTTGTGTCCTGCAATATCCCCTGCACCATCTCCAGGTCTGCATTAGACTCAGGATGCTCACTGGTACAGGCAGAAGGTTTTCACCAGTCTAAACTGACTATGGAAATTAATTATTGAAAAAGCCTCATACTTCTCAAAGGTTTGTAGAACCGTTTATTTTTTTCTTGAGATGTCCCCTTTATGTAAAGAACTGATTCCTTTTGAGACTTTTTATGTTTCTACTCCTAGTGCTCCTCCTGCAAACCCAGGTTGGCTGCCTGCTCTAACACAATTCCCAAGGATATGTGAGCTCTTCCACAAAGGTACATTATGGCACAGGCCTTGCTTAGGGTCTGGAACATTTACCACCCTAAGCCAAGTGTTGCAGAACAAAAGAATAAATATGTCCCAAGATTTCCATGCTAATTTCCCTCTTCTTGAAACCCCTGGTGGAGAGTTTGTTAAGTCACCTCTGAAAATCCCCTTCCAAGAGGCTTCCCTTTAGTCCAGCACATCTGCTGCACCTCCAGCTGGTATTCTGCAGACATCTGCTTCGCTGTACATATGGGAATGTAAATATTTACAGATTTCCTAAAATCTAATTGTTTTTTCATTCTACCACAGCTTCTGACACCAATAGTGGAAACATTTGTTAAGCTGACTGAAAATGAAACAGAAAATTAAGGAAAAGAGACATCATCTTTCTTTATATATAGACAACACATAGTTCTGGGTGCTTCTCTTGCCTGCACTACACCTTGTTCAGTCACAAAAGCAAGGAGGATCATTTTGTGAAAGAAGAACCTGCACTTGAGTATCAGAACCTCTTGTCTTTCAGCTGAGCTACTGCACTCTGTAATTCATCTGTCTGAATGTCCTGCCATTTCATTCAGGTACCTTCTTGAATACAAAACTAATGCTACAAAGAACCCTGGGATGCAGCTTTGCATCACAGGTCAGGAGCTGTGGTACAAATAGAGAATGTTGTTTCCCAAGTTGATAAGGGATCTATAGCAAAGAGAAGAATTTAATTCAAGTTCAGACTAAAGGCACAAACTGCCCTCTTCCATGCTGAACTGTACACACATCTACCCACCTGGCAGATGCTGCAGTGTCTTTTTTTGCTCCAGAGGTTCAGGACAAACATTTAGCCCACAGAATCTCAATCTGCATGAGCTTTAATTTCCATGGCTTTGGGCTTGGCCTAGATTTTTTTTTCACTGCTATTTCAGTGCAACATTGGACGATTGCACTTTTTCTGCACTCTCAATATTGCATTCTCTTTCCAAAGAACAAAATCTCCAAAGTGCTCACATATGAAAAAAAAACCCATCCCAACTGGATTTCTGTTTTCTTCCTTCAATATGTATTTGTATTTATATTTAAAATAATGGCTCCCCTCTGCTCCTGGCAACTTTGAATTATTGTTAAATCAAGCACTAGCAACTGAGATTCTCCTTGGAAAATGTGACTCCCAGCAGAACAAGATTAAATGTATTTAAGGATTGCACTTTTACACTGATGCAGACTTGCAATGGGGGAACATTGCTATAAAAAGCAACTGGATGGACTGGTGAGTTTATACTTCCTTTGTTATTATTAAATACAGTTATGTTTTAAGAATATTGCAGTGCTGCTCCTCCAACTCTGTCAGCCTGCAGCAAAGGCCCACTTAACAATGGCTGGAGATGAAAAGATTCAAGTGCAGATCCCTCAAGCACTTTACAGGCTTCTCTTTAATGTGTAGCCTCAGGAAATCTCCACCGGCATGCAAGAGAAAATAAGGACGCAAATTAATGAAGTGCCTCAGAAAGGCACTGACTTTTTCTTGACAAATAATTGAAGGTAAAAAGCAGCATATTTTTACCATCACCTCAGTGATCTGTCACAATCATTCTGAACTATGACAGTTCAAACCACAAAAGACAGTGACAGGCACCACAACAAGCAGTTTGAAAGGGCAAAGAGTTGTGCCTTCCTGCATTTGCAGGAGGACTAGACGACTTGCTTGGTAGCAGGACAGTAATTGTATGTGAACATTTAGCCCTATTTTATTGTTGTTTGAATTTTCTATGTAAATTCCCTCATGAACAGGCTTGCAATGAGTGCTATTAGCTGCTGGCCAGGGCTGCAGGGAACCAGGGTAGGACTGCTGGGTCCATGCAGCTCTGCAGAGAAGAAATCGGCAACAGGGACAAGAGCAGGCGCTCCAGTCCAACAGCTAAAAAAAAAACATCTTATCAATAGACAGCACTCTCTGACACTCAGAGAGAGGGCAGGCAGCAAGGAATGCCCCTCTTCTGTTGGCTTCTACAACACTTTACACTTCCCCTCCTCTGCCCCCAGTGTGCAAAACAGTGACTACAGCAAACATGCGCACCCACCCTGTTGAGAAGTGCTTGGAAAGCTGCAGTGCCGGCTGCCTGCTCCAGCACATTGTCCATGCTGGTGAGCTCAGACTTATTCACACCCCAGCACTTCAGGAACTCACTCTGTGAGCCCTTCCAAAACCAGCCTCACCTGAGAGCTCTGAATCACCAGCTGCGGGGATGGATCTCCTCTGCCCCTGTCCTCCGCAGAGCAGCTGGCTGAGCTGGATGCCAAAGGCTTGGTGGACTGGTTCTCCCTGCAGCTTCAACTAGACTATACCGGGGAGGGGTTGTGTCAACTATGCATGTGCACTACTGAAATCCATCATGTTTGTGTTTTATTTTTATCAGCTCTGATTCCTGCTCCGTGTTTGAGCCATTTAGAGCAAATGTGTAACTATACTACCAGCGTGACTGAGGCATTTTAGTGGCTTGGCCCAAACCTGTTAGCTAGGCCCAAACCTGTTTGCTGGCTGCAGGAGCCGCTTGTGAGACTGAGCTGGGACTTGGGACCCACTTCCTAGTCAAACTTCAGACTGATGAGGGACCTCAGGAGCTGGAAGACAATTTCTCCCTCTTTCCGGGAAGTGACCTATAATCAGGATGCCCAAGATCTCAAAATGTATGACAGAGCAGAATGAACTTTTCTGTAGGTACTAAATATCCCTTCACAGAAAATAATAAAGACCAGAGCTGTAGCCACTGCTCCTAATTCCCACTTGGATGTGTTGCAAGTTCCCTGGCTCTAAGAGTACTGAGGGATGCAATACGTGTAGGAACACAGGTTATTAATCCCTCCAAGAACTCTATCCAGGCTGCTTCCAGCTATTGAGATCCCTACCCAGAGGGCTGCTCACACTCCAGGGTCTGAAGTACATATGCTGGCAGGAGGTACTTGTGGCAGGATCATCTTCTCTGAAAAATGGGAATGTGTCTGCATCAGCATGTGCAGGCAGGCAGATTCTGCTAGCATCACAAATTATGCAGTAATGCTTTTTACACTGTGTGTGTAGAAGCCAGATTTTGTAACATTTTTGATGCAGGCACAGGTACTATTACACTGTGCAGTCTTTCTTCACTGCCCTCCATCTGGAAGATAAAGGCTATTTCTCTGGCTAGCACCTATGACCAGGTTCTCCGCTCTTTCTACTGCAGGTCACTGGACATCCCTTTCATCTCACGTCAAACATGAACTATTTTATGTGTCTCTTTGAGGCAGGTGCTCTTGGGCTTTCTCCTCTACCCATCACCTCTTACTGAGTATCAAATCCCTTACTCCCATCTTTCCATATGGATAGCACTATATAACCATTTATGCCATTTCAGCCAAGCACTTTCTTGACTTCAAATCACTCCTGGATGAAGCTCCTTCCAGTTTTACAAAGGTACTTTCTAATGCCCCTTAAAGTATTACCTTGTAATACCTCTTACCTGCACTACTACATAACGTATAGTTGGTACTCCAGCACAACTGCACTGCTATTGTTTCATTCTAGGATTTGATACCCCTGAGATGTCTTATGAGAAGACCTTCCCAAAAATAAAATAATATTTTTCATTATCCTCATTTATATCCTGTAGTTCAGAAAGCACCCAAGTTAGGGACCCTCAACCAAAACAATTCTTCCATGCTTCCACCCACACTTGGACATTAAAATACAAACTAGTAACCAGGTTACAGGGAGGGGAGTGAATACATTGGCACCTCTGAATCCTGAGAGCACCTGAGCAGCCCTGTCCCTGCACTGCAATAAGCACAAAGCAGCCCATATTATTTTAATACTATAAATCATACTGCCAAACCATCTAAACAAGTGGGCAGCCATGAACTGAAATGAATAGCACTCACTGAGTAAAGCCTCGGGCCACGTACTGTTCAGAGAAGATGCAAAAATATTAATAGCTGCTCATCACAACATTATGTGACTGTGTAATTAAAGATGCAGCATAACTCATGCAAACATTAGGGTTATCCAGGGAACTGTGATTCTTTTATTTCCTAACTTCTGAGGACTTAAATTCCACAACTTCTACATCCTGTTAATGTCAGTATCAGCATGTAATTTCCCGGATTTGCCCCCCTTCCCTCAATAAAAAACCTAATGGGAAACTCACTAGCTTCTCTCTTGTGGTGTCATCGTGAAATATTCATAGGGACTTTCAGTAGCCTTGAAACCCGTGGTGACTTCAAAAAGATATGTGCCATTACAGCTACCATAGAAGCAAAATAACTGAGTAACCTTATTAACTCTACTTTTATAGGTATTTTACTTCAAGCTGAAGTGCTCTGTGTGGGAATAGTGCTGAAGCATCTCCTGAAAGCATTACAACAGATTTCCAACTGGCAAAAGTGTGTGACATGGCAGACACAAGCTGTAGGCAGAGCGCAGGATGCCTTTCCTCAGTTCTATCTGTTATCTGTGCTGCTGCTCTGTTGAGGCAATAGGGGAAAGGCATTAAATAAAAATAAGAGTGGGTGTTGGGGGGAGTGGGGAAGAATTTGGGGAACAAATGAAACAGGAAATGGAGTCTTCAGATTATCTACAAACATTTAGCAACTATAATCATGGCAACAAATTACAATCAGGACATGCCATACTCTACGTTTCCTGGGGTGCTTTTTATGTGAATTTAACATAAATCTTGCCATCAGCCTCCACAGCATGCTTGCTTTCAAACCCAGGCTAAGGAACTTGTCCTAATTGTGTTATTTTTTCTCCAGTACTGGAATTAATTTACTTTTAAGTTCAGATGAATCAGATGATGAATTTTAACAAGCCAGTGTTCCCCCCAAGCAAAAGGCAGAGCTCATAAACCCCCATTTATCCAGCAATCAGGTTTTATTTCTCCATGGTGAATAATTTCAAAGATAGACCATGAAACATTAGTTCAGTGTCAACTGTATGTAGTAGGAGCAGAGGGCAGTCCAAGAAAAGAAGGTCCAGCCCATGTGCTACCATAATTTCTAAAACAGTCACTGACCTTTGTCTCAAACTCATATGCTGCTAGATCACTTAGGTTATAGGAAGACAAATTCCTGTCAATAATTCCATAGTGCAAGTGAAGTCTTGTCCAGAGTTCTGCCTCATCTTTCCTGCTGCCACTCCCCCATCTGCAGCTCAGTGTCTGTCACATTTGTTCAGTGTGCATCCCGTTTGCCCCAGCACTCCCAGCTGACAACACATCCATCAATGCACACAAGCAGGGAGGGAATAAGTATGTCAGAAGGCTCCTTGAGGCTACCCTCAGAGTCTAGACAGCTTTTAGGTTCATCTCACAAATTGGTGAATGGTCTAAAGGAAAAGAGCATTCAAGTCTGAGAGGCTTTTTCACCTCCTCAGTCCTTCCCCTTTTGTTCTGCATTGAGGAAGGAAGAATGTCAGGGAGCCTTTCCTCCCTTTCTTGACTTTTTCCCTTCTGTGCTATGCAGTATAGATTGAACTGAAGGCAGAGGAAGCATTTAGGACTGAGCACACCCTGCCACTCTACAAGGATTCACTATCAGCTATCTCTCACACTTCAAAACCTGCAGCAAGTTGCTCTATCCTTCAGCACTCCCCCAGTAACCCACCTTTCTCCACTGTCTGGGAACCTACAGGTCACAAAACACTATACCCACAGAGTGAGAAGCTCCCACTGTTTCCTTCTAAAGAAGTTACTCTTTTAATTTAAACAGAAATAACCATAGGTTTGTGTTGGGGTTCAAACCCTGATTGCAGTACATGGGGAAGAAAGAACTTATCTTTCTTTCCATCTAGGAGCTATAGCCTCCATTGGACCACAGAACACCTGAAAAATGGCCAAAATCCTTGTGCCACACTTAGATGAAACTGTGTGACAGAAGACCATCTCTACAAACAGCAAGCAGTTGCCTCAGCCAGAACCCTGATGAAGAAATTTACAGCCACTCTGGCAGATGCTGCTTGAGCAGAGACAAAAAAGATGACAAAGGTGTGTGCATGCTGTGGGCAGGGAACTGAAAACAGAATACAGATTTAAAAAAAAGAAAGATTAAGGGATAAAAGAAGCAAGAGAGTCTCAGGTAAGGAGCCATTATATTCCATTACTTCAAAGAGATCAGAGAGATCTCAAAGCATAAGTGCTACAAATATCTTGTTCCTTGTTTTTAAGCAATGTCTGTTCAGTCATTAACAACATATTTGGGCTCTGCCTGGCTATGCTCTTCATGCACCAGCAGGCACTCTGTCTCCATTGATCCCAGTCAAGTTTATAACCAGGGGGGTTGGAGTCATGTAATGAAGCAAGCTTCCCCATGCTGAGCAGAAGCCTTTTTAGCACTTACTGAAGGGGATTCATCACACCAACTGCTCTGAACAGCCACTCTACTGTCCTCACCAAATCCTTTCCTTCCTTCTCAGTTAGGCACCTTTGAAACATATTAAGTGGAAAAATCTGACTTCTAGTGGACAAAACACTAACATCTCTAAATCTGAAACTAAAATTTTTTTTTCAGGAGAAGGAGCCCCTTTGGGTCATGGAAAGTCTGATCATCCAATTGTTCATTGTTAATTTGCAGTCAACATGTTTTTTGATCTCTGTGTTAGATTGACTGCATAGTACTGTGCCCTGCAAGAATTAGTGCACTACGAATAATACATTACAGCAGTTGTCTAAGGTCAGTCCAGAAAGAGCGTCTACTTTCCTCTGCCTTGTGCAGGCAGCAAACATGCTCTAATGGTGCTGAACACTGGCATTACTCACTGTATAATCTCATTTCACCCCCTTTTCTGAAAATCAAGATGAAAACAAGCCACTAAGCACAGCTATGAAGTTTTCCTTTTTAATATACAAAACCTATTTATTAATTTTTAAATGATAAATTAATTTTTATTCATTATTTACTATTAATAATAATTTTATTAATATTTAATATTCAATAATATAGGGAATAGTAAAACCTAAGAACTTGGAATTTATATATCTTATTGAAAAATATCCATTTAAGGAGAACTAATCCTGAGAAGATTTAATATCAATTAGAAAAAATAATATAATATTCATCCCAAAAAAGGGTGTGGAAACAGTTTGGAAACTCCTTGAATTTACTAAAATTCAAGTCTAAAATTGAGAAATGTGAATATGCAAGATTTGAGTTCTACAATATTTGTATATTTGTGTTCTACAATCTTTTCCTTCTAATATCTTGAGTAGTTAGAGGAACTTCTGAATAGCTTCCACAGACAGGAAAAATATTAACTGGTAGCATTTCTATTTCCTTAGTCTGAATGACAATAACAAAATTTACCTTGTCATAATAGTATCTGAGCGCCCGGCTCAGCTTGTCATAATTCATATTAGTTTTGTTTTTTCTGAGTCCCCACAGCTTAGCCACTTCTTCCGCCTTGAGTAGCTTGAATTCTCCATCATTAGATGTCCAACAAATTAGATGCTCGTGTTTCTGGTCTAGCAGCAACTGCAAAAGGAACTGCCACAGTGTGATTGCACTCTCCATACCTAGAAGGGAAAAAGAAGAGCAACAGTGTGAAAAACATTTGGGAGCAGGTGTTCCACCCAACGCTCATTTGAGTAATAAGCTCTGTGCAGGAGTCATCCTACATAATTGAGAAAAGGAAGCTACCACATCATTCACAACCAAACATCCACAAGACCTACAGGTCTTCCACTGCTTTTCCAGTATTTTTCCCACTGCTGTTCTCTGAAGGGTCACATAAGTACAGGAAGTATTTAGAAAAGCACTGCCCACAAAATTCACATTTCTACAGGGTCTGCCAGTTGGTGTCTTCCATTCATTGTAAGCAATCACTCCTCAAAGGAACACATAAGGCAGGGAGAAAAGGACTTAATATGACTATCCAAGGAAATTATATTAAAAACCTACTGTTTACTGTCAGGAGGAGGTTACTGGACTTGTTCTGATACGTCATTGTGAAAAAGAGGAAGGACAAGGGAAGACCAGAGCAATTGCCTTTGTTTACAGGACCAGAAGCTACATCCCTTTCCCCTCCCACCACCAAACAGCCTTTGCCTATTCTTTTTCTCCAGGGCCTGAAATTACTCTTGCTGCTTCTGTTTGCCAATTCAAATAGCTCAAAAGACATTCTTTATAGTTTAAAAAAGCTGGAAGTTCAGTACACTTAAGCACAGTAAAGTAAGTGATGTTTAACCAGAACCTCTCTTTAACAGGGATCTTTTCTTTCATTATCATACCTACTACTGAGAATTAAGAGTATTTTTAACAGTGCCTGAGTCTCACATCTGAGGTTGTTTGAATATTTTTTTCTCTGCTAAAGGTTGTTTGAGTATAATTTTCCTCTGCTAACTGCCTGTGCTACTGAGCCCTCCCTAGAACAAACCTTTTGTTCAAGCACTGCAATAAAAGGATAAACTGAAGGTTGGCTATATTCCAACTCAGCACAGGTATATACACAACTTAAAACCTGGGAGCATGATCGCTGCTAACAACTTATCATTTTAATGAATATGCAGATAAAGTTGAGCTTTTAAACTACAGAATCATTAAATGAAATTTTCACCCACTTTCAAAAACATTTCCAGCCTTAGCATGCTAACACCGGATCAAATAATTTTTTATGGCCTCTTCTGAAACTTAACTTGGATATGTTATGTCACAGAGATTTACTGCTAGTATTGATTAATTTACTGTGGTGCTAATGGGGCTAATTATTACCTGACTTACTTCTGTGCATGAAACAATGAGTATTTTTGTCTTTATCTAGACAAGCTCACGATTTTAGCGCCCTCGTTAATTTTGTTTCCCAATACACTGTTGTTTGTGCCCTAGCAGATGACGGACAGGATGCCAGGCTTGCTGCCTGCCGCTTCCCTGGATGTGCGCACCACAAGAGGGCACAAGCCTTCCAGCTATCCCCGGCAGGAGCGGGACAGCGGGAGCCGCTGCCTCTGCAGGTCTGCCTCCGCAGGAAGGACATCACCGTGCATAAGCTTCATGAGTATAATAAGAAAAATAAATTGCATGAGCTTCACTAGTGTAAAGCAAGTTAAAATTATACTAGAGAACGCCGTCAATATTTCTGTGGAATAACAGGGTTTGGAGCTATGTTTTAGTCCAAATCATTTCAAAGTAAGCTGGCCAAACAAGGGTTGGCAGAATCAATGATGATTTTACTATCCTTCAAAATCCTCATTTCTTTAATTAACTGAGAGTCCCATCTGAATGACAAAGACAAAGCCACCGATGCCCAGATGAGTGACACCGTAACTACGCAGCACTTCAAAGGTCATTTGAGGCTCCTAGGACTGTTAGAGATCCTGGAAACAGAACAGCCTATATGGAAGGTCTGGCACTTTCAAACGTCTGCATTTGCTTCATTACAGTTTTATACAAATCCTATTTCACATAGAATAAGGCAAGAAATATACTAATAGCTATAATATACCTGACAGTTACTTGCTTTACAGCCTTTAAAAGTTCCTTTAAAGTACACCCTCTTCACAGATATTAGCCTCTTTAACAGATTATTTATCTATAACTTCAAAGATAATAAATTGTCCTTATTAATCTGGTATCATAAATATACAGATACACATCATATATCTATATACTTTCTAATACTTGTAAGTTTTGCAATTTACCTTGCTAAAAAGGTGTATTTATATACAATCATATTCCTCTTAAATAATTCTATTTTCTGTACATTACATATTTTGCAGCCATACCCTGCATAATTTCAATTTGCATCATACAACTCTTCCTAACAAGAAATCACAAACAGAACTTTTGCTGCTCTGGAAAATTTTAAGTACCATAAAAATATCTTTCTTCAAAATTGTACTAAAATGTCAAAAAGACCTGTCAGCAGAACTTCAGTTGAGGAAAATAAAGAGAAATGAGAATTATAGAAGAACCAATAAAAATTTCACCATATCATCACCCAAAACAGTGTAATACCTCAAAGACACAATTCTCTCATCCAGATCTTAAACTACAAGTTCAGCACTCATGGCTCTGAAGAGAGGTTAGGTGGAACTGAACGCTAAGCAAAGAACATTTTGCTGCAGCCTGCTCCATCTCCATTCACCTCTGCCCATGAAAACTCACAGTGTAATCTCTAGCTAACTTTGTACTACACTTTCCATTATGAACCTGTTTTCTGATGCTTATAATTTGTAAAATGTAAACAGTTTTGGATTCCTTTTTACCTTCTGAGTGTGGTGCTCAAGACGACTCAGCCATAGGCATCATGTAAAGTGCATGAACAGCACAAGCCTGGGTGAGAGAATCCTAGAGGAATACTCACTCCACAAACAGTACCATCTAGGTGAGCAAGGAAAGGTGACTCCCATCGGATTATTACATAAAAGGTTACTGCCACCTTTTTGGAAGTGGCTCAGTTATTCCAGCTGAAATCCATGGATAATCTCTGGGGGTCACTTCAGATGCTGGACCCAGGGCAGATGGCAGTGGCGGGATTAGATTTAGACAGCCCCTCACAACCCTATATTGCCTGACCATAAACTCTCCCAAGCCTGTGGCTCTGAACAGGCTTTATAAAGGACCTGTGTACCTCAGACTTCAGCACCAATGTGCTCAGTTGGTACATGCATAAATCTTCTACTGGTATGACCCAAGTCTGCCCTACAGAAATGAGATTAAAACAGCTCAATGCTGCATTGTGCTTCATCCCTCCATCTGCCACTGAGTTCCTGTATAAAGCTTTCCATATTGCCCATACAGCAACTGTATGTATGATTCCTACATGAGGCAAATCATGCTAATTACATTTTCAGCTGATCATTAATTGTATGGTCCTACTCTTCTAACCACCAAACTTGAGGTGTTCAGGTCTGAGTCACACTGAATATTCACAGGTGTAACTACCTATAAAAGAAGCCTTGGTCTAAGTATATATGAAGTAAAATCTCAGATTTCTTGAATTTGGTAAACTGGTGTTAATCTCATTTCCATTCTGTCAAATGTGATTTGCAGGGGAATAGTTGTAGGAGGATGCTCTGCCTGGACTCCTCTCTGAGAAGGAGTTTGGAAAGCAAAGGGGCCCCTTCTGCACCCCGTGACTCAGAGGGAAGGCTTCTCTAATGAACTTTGTCTGAAGCTCCCGTTCTGCCCATGGCAAATTCCCATTCTGCCCACAACAATAGAAAAATCTAAGATTCTGCAGTGACAGGATTTTTAACTGATACAAAATATTTAATTTCCAAACAGGCCAACAGAAGTATTAACCTGCCTTTCTCTATGGGAACTGTTTTGGATTCCACAAGGCACTAACTGTCCCCTCAGGAGGACAGAATGGCCACACAGGGCTTAACTTCTGCCTCATTTGAGTGGTCAAGCAGAAGAATCACGACAGATGTATTGGATTTACTGGAAGACATTTAATTCAACCAAAAATCTGGTGCCTGTATTAAAAGTCATAATAAATTATGACTGTGAGGAGTTGGAGATCTTCAGAAAACATTATCTTTAATTTATATATTTTCTAACTATTTTGAATTTTTGCTGACTCAAAGGGAATTCAGTGTCTTGCCTAACTTTGAGTTGTTAGGATGTGGTCACTTCTTACAGTGACCACATTTCATTCAACTCTATTAATATTAAATAGTAATAATAAATATTCCTCTTCTGTGCTCACTACAAGACTTGAATGCACAGCAATAAATAATACATGGAACCACACACTGAATTACATGGATTAGCAGAAAAAATAGTTTTTAAAAACACATTATTTAGATAGTCACGTGTATCAATGGTACAGAATGAGAAACACAACCTATGTTGGAAACATATATCCTGTGTCATGGAAAGCTTAATCAAAATTCATACAGACAAAAGAGTTGATTTTTTTCAGCCATTAACTCTGACATATCTGATTTTGCCATCTTACCATTTTTAAAATATTTATACAATGCATTTGACAGTCAAAGATGCTTTCTAAGTCATGAAACAAAATTTGCTAGTTTGACCTGACCTAGATAGCCTAGTAATTTTACTTTGTGATCACTTCCACTACCGCTGATGCAAATGATCATGGGCACAGTTAGAAGAAATTATACTTGGAAATGCTTTGTTAGACAGCAAAACGGTATTTCAGGACTGAGTTTTCTGAAAATCCATTTCTCTGGCAGCTGTGACAGGGAACCACACTGACACCATCTGCATTAGCAATTTACATTCCTTGCAATGTGCTTCCTCCCATACAAACCCTAGCAACTGCATGATCAGTGTGATACAGCATGCACTCCACACACCAAATTTTAAGTTTAGGTAATCAGATTTGATGCTAGAAGGCAGCAAATCAGAGTATCTGCGCTGATAATTCTGCTCCTAGTCCCTCCAAAGTGAGGGACTAACAGAAATGCCTAAACTTGGAGCAGCAGCAGTCAATACCATAAACTCTCCCTGAAGAAGATAATTGAAATGGACAGAGACATCTATAGAGCAAAGTGTCCCATCTGAGAGATGATATTCCTGTAAAGGGTCAACCCAAATTCCTCACTTAGGTAAGGGGCCAAATATTCTCTCTCCCTTTAGCATATGAAGACTGGCTTCCACCAGCATGAAAAAAACACTATGAAAACATTATGCAAGTTATGGAAATACTTAAGATGTGATAATATATGTGCTGATGAGCTGCCTAGGCTTTTTCTTTTTTTAACAAGACAATACATATGAAATTCCATGTGATAAAATGTCAGTCAGTAAGGTGGCATTAAGATCCAAAAAATACAGTTATTAACCTGCTGGGTAAAATAAAACAAATAAGCAAGGCATCTTAAGTCAAAGTGGTAGAAAACCAGGAGGCTCATAGACAAATCTAGCTAACCAAAATCTCAGTATCGGAAAGATTAATGACATGAAATGTGAGATAAGCAGGATAGTCCTTGAAGCATTAAGTTTTGTAGGACTCTTGCATAGGAAAATCTGCATATAAAAGGCAAAAAGCTGGAAAAGAGCTCTGTAGCAATTCAGGATTTCTGCAGAGGTCCTTAGCTTTCACACAGGTATGTTACAGCTGTAACACAGCTCTGCTCTCCCAAGTAGTCCAGCTTTCCTACTTCAATTTTTTCTCCATGTTAGCTCCCCTACAGCCTTTCTAAAATAGAAAGAAACTGCTGATCCTGGACAATCAACATTGATTGAACAAATTTTGAAGGCTAAAACTAGGAATCCCTTCAGGCATTAGGATCAAAACCAGTCCCTTTTGCTTTAGAGGGTCTGCAAAGGAACAACATCTGGGAGCCTGAGCTATAAACCAGGTCAGGGGACTTGGGGCAGAGGAGGGATAAATGAGTGGGACAGATTGCTGGGGTGCCCAGAGGCTGAAAAAAACCAGCTGGTGACCAATTAAATCAGGAAGACATAAAAGGTGTTAGCCAGCATTATGCTATGTAGGTAGTCACAGAAAGATGGTGATCAGACATGTACATGAAAAGGATTAAGAGGCTGAGTCAGGGCAGGGAAATTAATTTCCCTTAGCATATGAAGAAACTGCTGATTCCTTCTGTAGCCAAAGCAGCTGCAAAAGATCCAGCTCTTTTTTGTATGCCCCATCACAGCAGGCACACACCTCCACTTACTTTTCCTTTACAAGCACATGTGTGCTTTTGCAAGCACACAGTATTTCTCAGTAATAGATGCCTTTTTTTACCATTTCAGCTACTCTGGAAAACCCGTGTACATTTTTTGTACATCCATTTTCTGCTTTTGTATCCTAGTATGTTTCTCTGAGCAGCGTGACGTGGGGCATTGTTAGTTTCTCATTCACGTTAGCATTTGGCTTCCTTTATTTCTGCAGGTTGCAGCCAGGAAACTGGAAAATGGGCCACAGGAAACCTGGCCTCCTACATCTGTCCCAGTTTGTAATAGCAGCTCTGGTTTTATTTTTCTAAGTGTCTCAGGTTCATTTTAACCCTTGAGATGACTGCTGCAATACCATGTGCAAGAATGTGACTGTTTTGCCATTATTTTTTAACCACCATTTCTCAATACTAGAAATGGAGATTTTTTTACTTAACTGAATTAAAGCCCATTAATACATAGAAAATACATAGCTACATGGGTTTTTAAAAAAAAACTCTTGCTGGAAATTACCAAAACAATTCCATATATAAAGTCCATGCTATATAAAACATCAAAGAGTATATATAGAGAAAAATATGGAACGAGATAGTGTCTATATACATCCTAAACACAGTTTTAAAGTGCATGTCCATATGAAAAGTTGAAGAGCTTATAAATCCTCTAGGACAATTTTTCTATTTCTTATTTTAGTTTCTATAAAAACATTGAAGTACACTTGTTTTTCATCTAATTACAGAAGCAATAGTGTCTATCAACAAAAGGAACTCTCCTAAAATAATTTAAAAATTAGTCAGCCATAACATTTCTCACTGAAAATTCATCTGTATAACTATGACTATATCATGAGAGGTTAAAGACAATTGCCAAATCTGCCCAAATGTTTGCTCAGAACTGTTTGAAAGAAAAAGCTGAGTCAGTCCTAACACTTTATTTCTCAACAGAGATGTTTCAAGGGTGATAAATAGGATGTGGTTGGTGAGGAGCTAATGATTCTGCCAGAAAAGAGAAAAAGCAAATATCAATTTGTTTACTCAGAAAGCTTTCATATATTCATCAAAGGAGATCTTACTGCTAATTTAATTTGGCTTGGAAAAAAAAGTTCTGAAGTAAGTGTGTAAATATACCTGGTTTCATTTGATGCCAAACTGTCTCTATTAAAGGTAATAAATCAAACTAGTGGTGCAATCCATACCCAGGACACTTTAGGGAACTGACTGCACGTATGATACAGAATGCTGGTAATTTTTCCACATCCAGCAACCAGGACATTTCCTGTCAGAGCATCCTCCAAGTCCTTCCATTGTGTTGAAACTGCAAAAACTTTCTAAATCAGGACTTCCTCCTATTATATTTTAGAGGCGTCTTTCTGGGAAATGCAGATTCAAGCAAAAAAAAAAAAAAAAAAAAAAAAAAAAAAAAAAAAGAATTCCTGCAGCACCACCCAGTGGAAACAGAGAAAGCCACAGGGGTGCCCCAGCGCACAAGTTCCAATCTACTGCAAAACTACAGTAATGTTGCCACAAAAACACAGACTGATTTAAGGATGAGCCAAAAAAACACAGAGGGTTTTGCTGGAGGATCTACTTAACAGAGTCATACAAGGTTTGACTACTCTACTACTCCAACAGTAGTCTTTTTACTTTAAATTATAATTCAAAATTTTTTTTACAGTAAAAATTTACAAGGTCTTCTTCTCAAGCAAGAATACCCACTGTTATGGCCCAGCACGTTTAAAAAAAATAAACAGGCTCCTGTAGTTAAGAGCAACACAAAAGAGACAGCAGCAAAATCTTGCAAAAGACTAAGGGATAACATCAAGTTCCACCATAGAGAAGAAAACACTCACACACATATGTCCAGTAATGCTTCAAGTAGGTAGATCTGGTAATACAGTGTTTGCAGTTTTTAATTTTTTTACCTAAGTCAAAGAAAAGCGGAGGAAGATGTCCAAAGGAAGAAAGTTCTGCAATCTCCGAACTAATAAAACAAAGGACTGGTTGCCTGCCAAGCAGAGGTGTGATGACACCACCTCGACAACACGAGTGTTTTCACATTTTCTGTAAGGATGCAGTTCAAGAAACAGTTTTAATCCCACTGGAGTAAAAGCCCTTAGCAGGAGGAAAAATGGCTAGTTGCTTCCCTGTGAAGACTTAAAAAATAACCTGCTCAATTATTTCTAAAGCTAGCCATAAACAAAACTACATAAATCTGTAATGGCTCCAGCCCTTCACCTTGGAACAGACATAAAATGAGTGCAGACTCCTCACACTCCTTTCTGTCTGTTCATGTGGTGCACATCTGTGGCACGCTGGCAACATGCTATGCTGCAATCTGAGGGACTCCTGCTTTCAAAACCAGTCCTATATGTTTATTTTTCCCATATGACTTCCTCTTATATATTTGTCGGCATCAGTAGGTCAGTAGGACACAGATCATGATTACTTGACCGTCCTATATAAAATTTCTGATGTTTCCAGAGCTGAAGAAGGCAGAGGTTCCAACCTCCAGGAACAGCAGCTAGTCTGATAGTTTACTTAATATATCAAGAGATGACTACTCCCAAATGTAAATTCTTTATCTGTACTCCCTTCTTTAAACAAACTATTAAAATTCTCAATTTTGCAACAATAGACCGAATGCTTTCTAACTTATTCAGTGTCTCTAATATGTTAAATTGTGTACTATTACTATCTGCTGTCTCAAATGCTGCTTTAATACATTTCATATTCAGATGTTTAAACTAACTTTCCCCTTGCCACTGATTTTTCCTAGGCTAAAACTCAGATAAAAAAGCAGATCTTTTTATGCTGTGAGCAGAGGAGAAACTGGCCAAGAGGCCAGGAAACAGTCCTTGGAGTTCTGTTAAGGAAAACCAAGGTGGCTGGCAATTTTCATGAAACCCAAAGCACATCAAGATCATTGTAGCGTAGACTGGTGGTCAAACTTGCCTTACCATGCAAACTGGATTTTCAGAATTTGCTGGATTAGCAAAATGAGCCATTGAACTATTAAATAACATTCAGGCTTACCTGCATATTGTCATGTTTCAAGGGGAATCAGTTATAGCATTATACCAAAAATGGTGTAAAACAACTCAGCAGATGATAACCCACAAATATGGAATCATTTTACTTGGACAGTTTCTTCCCAAAACATTAGCTCTGTTGCAGTAGGTTTTGGAGCACAAGCCAGAGTGTAAGTTCCTTAGCAATCAAAAATGAGCAACAAGTCACAGCACTAGTCAAGGTCTGTATTTTTATTATCTCATAGCAAAAACATAAATTAAGAACTACTCTTACACATAAAAATCTCAAAGATCTGCTATTCTTCTCAGTGCTAATCAAAGTTCTGTGTGTTTATCATAGAATACATGAGATCTCAGCCAGGAGAAGATCTGGTTGTCATTCCCCTGTACTGTGTCCTGTGTGCTTAAACTAATTCCCACAGCTGCTGCAAACTATGAATGAGAGACAAATGAGACACTATTTCAATGATTACAGCAAACTTTGCTATATGCAAAGTGCTCAGATTGCACATGTTTAGAAGTGACATCAGTGCACCAATTGGTTTGTCAATGTCTCTGCTGCTCAGGATATGTAACAGCCACTGTTTTGGCTTGTATCCTGTCCTATTGAATCCTGTATCCTATTGAATTCTGTATAAAATTACACGTTTAAATAAAATGCAAAGACTCTTCTCAATTTGGATGGGACTGGATAGTCAGCATTATTGTGCCCTGCTCCCAGGGAATCAAACGGCTCTGTTCTGTAAGGGTTTTTATCACTGAAGTGTCAGTACTGAAGGAGTGCTGCAGTCATACTTTCTGTGCCAGCCCTATTCCACACTCAGTTTACTGAACTGACCACACACAGCACTTGCTCTGAGTCTGCTCTGAGTCACCAGACTTCACAGAGGTCTATATCCAGAATCTAAACCCACATTCCCATCTCAGCTATGTTAGTGTAGCATGGAAGAAATTCTCTGAAGGTAGTCAACTTTCTCCAGATTTCACTAACTGAGCTGCAAAAAGAATTTTTTCTTATTTGCTAAATCTTTTTAAGATTGTTTCTTCACATTAATTACTGTTAATTGCTAAGGAGAGATAATGGTGGTACTTCAGTCTATAAATTTTTTTGTTTGTGTTGTTTGCTTGATACAGCAAAGGCCACTCAACACTACCACAACATAAACATTTAAAAATAACAACACACATTAGCATCCTTCTCAAAAAGCCTAAACTGAAACAAGCCTAGAGCCTAAACATCTGATCAATTTTCATTAAAAAAAACAACAACAAAAAAGAAGAAATATATACTGAGGAAGTAACGAGGTACTGTCACCACATTAGAGGCAAATATATGTGGAATAGAAATCTGTTTTACAGATGAACTATCAGTTGTGTTGCAAAATAGGGATGGGAAACTAATAGAACATTTGATTAAAAACATTTAGATCCTTTAGATGAAGGATATGATCCAAGTCTACACTTTTGTGTACAACTGCAAAAGCATGTTTTACATAAATATTTTTGTTTATTCACTAGTGTTTTCAGAAAAAGATCCATCGTATAAAATAGTATTAATGGGACTGTGGACTTAATACTTGGGTCAGAACCTAGAAAGCTCTTACCAATTTTGCATGATTGGTAATAATAAAAATTATGTATTATTCATTACATAATTTAATAACAGTGAAAAAATAAAAGACAGGGTATAAGACATGAGTTTTCCCCTCATAGCACTTCAAATGATCTTCAAGTTAGGAGCCACAAGATAAGAAAATTGTATACTTTAAAGCTCAAAAAACTAAGACAGTGTTGCTTGCACAAGAGTCAACACACATTAAAATGTAGTAAGCTGGTATTGGCGAAGATATCCAAGTTACATTCTGAATCTTCAAGTATTGGGTAGTAAATTGGTAAGCAGAGACATAGTTGTGACTGAAATGACTCTCTGAAACAGGTCTGGGGGAAGCCATGGAATGTGCAGTATCATTCACACAGTACATCCTGACACTGCAAAATGTAGAGCTGTGGAAGACTAGGAGGGCCCTTCACAGAGCAAGCAAGAGCCACTGCAGTGCCTTAGTTACATTTAACATGCAGGTAGTCTCAGTGCATTGACAGAAGTGCTGACACACTCAAAAGTAAATACATGCCTAAGTGCTTTAAAAGATCAAAACAAAAGTTTTTGGCTTCCTTCAGTGACTCTTGTCCTGAAGATCCTGAGCTGTATCTAACTGCTCAGATGTGGACAAATCACATGCTATAGTCTTCAAAAACCTTTCTTTACATAGTTGATTGATATTTATCTTAGAAGTCCATAGGTGTCATGTCTATAGCTGTCATCATACAGTTGAACAGTTTTCAACACTTGGCCCATGCATGCAGGGGTCTGTGGACCTTCCTCCTGACAGTGAGCCAGAAGCACTGCAGCACCGCTACTGTGGGCACAGCTGCTCAGGAATAATTATGGATCCATAGATACAAGAAGGACACACCCCATTGCTGGAAAAAATCACAGCAACGCTACTTGAGCAAGCAGCCGAAATTCAGACATGGTGTTGAGAACTCCATGACAGTAAAGAAAAAACTATCATTTTCAGCTGAGTTGTACCTGCCTAGGACATGGCAAAATTGGCTTCCTATATTCTTCACTGCCATATAACTTTAAAATATTACTTATATATAGAGTTGTCTGGTATAATATGAGATACTACCTAGGAATTGCACCTGTCAAACAGATTGACAGCTTCAGGGTACATTTTGGTAGAGCAAAAAAACTACCACAGTATTCATAAAAAAATAAAAATGCAGAACTGACCATACAGTTATTAACTGGCATTGAATTAGCTGCCAAGTAGTGTCTTTGTGATATTTTTGTATCCATGCTTGTTGGAAGGTGTTTTTGCTTTTAGAAAAGCAGAAATTCTCCTTCAAAGAGCTTTTGAATTAAAATCCACTCTTAACAACAAACCCATAGGAACTTGAAATGTGATATAATTGCTGGTACATAAAATCACAATGCGTTAAAGAAAGTTTTAAGGACAAAGATGAATTTCTTTTTCTGAAGTGCACAGCTGAGAGGCACTTGGTGCTTCATCTTTGTTTCCATCCATGCAGACTTGTATTTTGTGGTGCAATGAGATGGACTTCCTGTGCCTACACCTTGACATTCTCCTCAAAATCATGATTAAATCTTCAATCATTCATTATTCAACAAAATACTTCCAACATGAGAACAGACATATTCGGTCTTTCAAGAGCTCTCAACAGCCTCCAGAATACTCATTGATTCATTTAACAAGCCACAGATGAAGTAAACATCTGTCTAATGATTCAAGACTATGAGAGTCCCTATTGTGGGGAACACCGAGGAGAAATAGGGTGAATCAATCCAAGGATACACGGCACAACACGACTTCCACAGGCCCGTCAGTGACAGCCTGTGGCATGAGCCACTGGGTGTGGTCACCAAGCACAGACAGCAGCTCAAAACCAGCAGTGCTCTTTGAAACTGTCCAGGATAACTGTCCTATAATCAGTGTCACAGCTCCAGAATGGATTCCAGCAGCAGCCTCCAGGCGTGCCCTGCACTGGAGCCACCTCCACCAGAAGAAAGCCATGGATTGATAAATCACCTCATTGCACAAAGATACGTCCCGTATCTTTATGGGAAGTACTAGCTAATTTATCAGTTCTTTATTATCCTAGATTATTTAGCATTATGGCCGAGAACCACTCAGAGAGGTAATATTAACTACATGAACTTACAAGTTTTCTGTGATGTCACCAAAACATGCTAGTTAAAATCCTTTTAAATAAATACATGCATCACAAGTAACTATGTGTTGGTGCTCCCACCCTTATCCCGCACTCCCTTATCTTTAGTAGCCAAATGTCTGTTTATTTTGATACCTATTTCTCTCTTCTGACACAACATGTTGTCATGTGCTTGCATTCCCAAGGCTAAGATTTGTATTTTCTGTACAGCTCATGGACCTCCATGTCTGTGTTGCACACAGCTACCTTCCTACATGCAAACATATGAACCTCGGAGCAAGTAACAAGTTCCATGCACCTTGGTGAACCTGAAAATTGACTTTCATTCTGTGCTAAGTGTTTCAGAACCAGCTTTTGACCAATATTTGTGTTCACTTGACCAATAATAGCTGCCCCTAAGAATAACTCTGTCATAAATACTTCCATCCCAAGAAGGGCTCTACAAGAAGAAGACAAAGTTCACATAATTGGATTTTATGCACAGCAAAGGAGAAATACTTCAGTCTTTGGAGTGATATACTTGATCTCTTCCCATGGCTTAAGTTTAATGAAATAACATTAAGTAACAGGAGCAGAGAACCACTGTGAATCAGTAAGCACTGAGAACTGCTAATGAATAAAACAAAATACACTTTTGTTTCTACATATGAAAGTGTCCACGTGCATGGTGTTATAAACAGTTACAAGGAAGGCTGTAGCTGAGTTTCTCCCCTGAGACCGAGTTGCTTATTTCAGCTGTTGCATCTAGGTGGAGTCAGTGATATCAGAAAGGATATAAGCCTGTGGGTTTTTTCTTTTTAGAACAACTCACAGAGTGGATTAGGAAAAATCAAGATGTAAGCAATTATTGTAATACTTAGCAGACAATATATATTCCTAACACATTTTTAGACAGGTGAAGAATAAAATTATACTTACAATAAAAGCATCTTTAATACTTTGTTTATTTGAGTGGAAACTATCATGCATTACATGATATCTGGATTTTTTTTCTATTCCAGACAGAGCTGCTGTATTTTTAACACATTGGTGGATTACTTCTCATTCAGCCTTTCAAATTCACAGAACACACAACATGAAGTACACTATTACTACATCTGTTTTCCTGAGGACATCAAGATGTTTTATACTTATCTCAAACGAGCACAACATACAAAAGCTATATAGACTACATATATATATATATATATGTATATGTGTGTATGTATGCATGAACATGTGTGCTTCATCTACTCTGATTCAGTAGACAGCCCACTGAAATTCCAGCAATATTTAACACAATAAGTGAACAATTTAACGACCATATTTCAGAGAGAGAGATAGTAAGAGCCAGGAAACACTCCTCAGTTAGTTTTGGTGTTGTACACCACACTAACTGCTCCATAACATATTCAACAGGTTTTTGAGCACTATGTCAAATATTGCACTTCTTTCTCTAAAACTGAGAATTTCACTAAAGAAATAAACCTCCAAAACTGAAAAATAATCCCTCGCTTCCTGATGGCTGCATTTGATTGAGACAGAGATTAGACATTGTCTGGTTTGTACACTATTCTAAAAATTCTTCACTGCCTGGATAGAAAATCGAGAGACATCTGTGTCTGGAGATTGTGTCACTAATCCACTAATAGAAGTCCTCTGTGAAGGACTAATAGAAGTCCTTCCTGTAAAGTGATGTTAATGAAGAACTTTTCTGTGCCACTTGGACATAGGAAGTACAGGAAACACTGCAGATCCTCAGAGGTAAACACATGATATACTGCAAGCATTATTTTTTGCATGATATTTGCAAATTAGTCTAATGCTATCACATAATAATTCAAGTAAGTAGCTAAGTGTTACTTCCTAATGCATACAATTTTATTTGCATTTATTGACAATTCCTTTAGCTAAAATCCACTTGCAAACAATAATTCATTTTCTTTGTTTGCTCCAGACTTTTTTTTTTTTTCCGCAAAAAGTTGTTACTTCTATTTTAAGATTGGTGGGGCATGGCAAAAATCTTTGTAATTCTGAACATAGACTTCTTTCATGAACATTATGAAAGCAAATCATCAGAAAGTAATTACACAAACCACTAAATCAAAACTGGTATGTATAAAATCACTTGAAAACTATATATATAAAGCACCACCACAGGAAGGCTATGTGGGTGAATATATTTTTCAAATATGGCCATCACCTCAGAATCTTGGCTCAAAATTTTTTAACTTTGCAATTACATGCAATTGTCAAACATGCATAGAACATGTTTATCATAACAGAGACATCCTGCTACCCCATTTATATGCTTCACCCTATGGAAATATTTATGCATAAATTAATCTGAAATAATTGAAAAGTCCGTATGAGCAAAATACGAGATGAATCAAAACTTTCAGCTTGAAATGAAATGCAACGACTGACTTTTGGAGTCACCATGACCTAAAAGATGCTACATTATATAAAATTGTCACAGCACTACACTCCTAAGTAAATAAAGATGTAACTTGTCTCCCTTTCAACTGCAACGTTAGAAAGGCTGACAGGGCTTCACAAAACCCTCCTGTGTTAGGGAACGGAAACTCCTAATGAGATTAGTTGGTGTGTGTGCAGACATTACTTAGCCATGACTAAATGGGCTCTCTTCCTGCAGCCAGTGGAAAATTCAGGGAACTTTTTCCCCCTGCAGCATCAGAGTCCCTCTAACCTTCAGCAAAGCCAGATCCAACAACAACTCTCCACTTTCTCTCCCTTTCTCCCTCTCTCTTTTTTTTCGCCTTCCCTTACAAACATTTTTTGTGTTTTCCTTTTTTTCAGTTGGTGGTGGAAACTATCCACGTCGGCCAAGGGGGTCTGGGGGCAGGGGGTGGCTAAAAAAAGAGGGTGGGGGGAGGTCCGGAGAGTAGGCAGAAGACTACAAAGGAAACTGTAAAAAGGAGCAAATACATAAACCTGAGAGGGAGAAAACCACAGAGTTTCTTTGTGAGCTGCAGTGACTCATTTTCAAGATGTTGTCTGCTGCCAGTTTCAAACCGGAAGCGCATGGCAATTAGTCTTGCTGTTTCCAGACAAGCCAGAAACTCTCCCGACACTTTTTTTTTTTTTTTCCCCCTCTTTTTAAAGCCCCTTCTGCAGTTTCTGCAGGAGCCCTCCCTTCCCTCCCCCCGCGCCCTCCCCGGCCCCGCTCGGCCTCGCAGCGCCGCCGGGGACCCGCGGCGCCCCCGCCGCCCTGACAGGCACCGGGCGGCCCCCGCCGCACCCGGGATGCCGCGGGAGGGGCGGCCCCGGCACCGCCAGCCGGCACCGCCGGGCAGCGGGACGCGAAACGCCCCGCCGCCGCCGAGGGGCAGAGCGCGGTCCCGGGGTTCTCCGCGACCCCCGGCGCCTCCTTCCCGGCCCTGCCGCTCCTCACCCTCCGGCTCCTTCTCCCGCATCCGCGCCCCTCCACACACACACGCGCGGTCCGCCCCCTCGCCTGCACCCGCAGCTCCCGGGGGGCGGCAGGGGCCCCGGGGAAACCTCCACCGGGGCGGGGGCCCCTGCGGCTGCGGAGCCTCCTCAGGCATCCCGCCCCCCGACCGCCGCCCCCGCCTCGGCACCGCCGCGCTGCCCGGGCCCGACCCCGGGGCAGGACCCCCGGGCTCCCCGGCCCGCGCGGGGCTCCGAGCCCCCGTGCCCGGAGCCTCACCTCCTCCCGCGGGCTGTCCCCGCGGCCAGCCCCGCAGCGAGCGGAGCGCGGCCCCGCAGCAGCCGCCGGCCTCCCCTCCTCCTGCCCGCAGCCCCCCGAAACTTCGCGGGAGCCGGGGCGGGCGCAGCAGCACTTGTACCTACCCAGCGGCTGAGGGACTTTTCCGCGCTCTCCTGGTAGTCTAGAGGGAGCTGAGTAAAATTCCCTGATTCTCCATGCTGACAGTCTTCTGCAGGCTCTCTGTTTCTCTAGTAATGAGATCCTGATTTTGTTTTCCCTTTTTCCTTTTTTTTTTTTTCCCCTTGGGCCGGTGTGTGTGTGTGTGTGTGTGTGAGCGCCTGCCCGTGAGAGGGAGCGAGCAGGAAGCCGGGGCAGTCAGACAGCGGCCCGGCTCACTTCCTCTCCCGCACTATTCCCCGGGCGGTTTGCAGTCTGTGTAAACAGCCTTTTCCTCCCCGCGCCCCTCGCTCTGGCCGCCGATGTGCAGCATGGCTGTAACACAAGACACACGCATAGTACAGCCGGCAGCGGGGACTCCGCCGGCTCGCAGGGAGCTCCGCGACACCCCCGACCGCCACCCCTTCCTGTGCTACACCCCCAGGGAGGAGCTTCCCGCCGGCCGCCCCAGCTGCTTGGGCCAAAATGCGCCCGCGTTTCCCCGGGGGACACCGGGGAGATGCTTATGAACCCCTTTTCGCCATCTCGGAGCATGGTGACTGCTTTGGCCCCTGGAGAGACGGCCGCCTTCGTCCCACCGTGCTAGGGCTGAGGTCACCGTGGAGGGGAGCGTTGGGCACCTGTGGTGGGGTCACTGGGGGCTGAGGGGCTGGTGGGATGCAGTAGCTCGCTGGACGCACGCTGGCCACCTTCCCAAGCTGAACCTCTCAGGGACAGCAAAGTATGGAAGCGGTGCAACATGGTACAACAACTTAAATCGAGGGAGCACTCAGGTCATAGCATTATGGAATAATGGTTTTATTTGGTTTGGGAGGGACCTTTGACGGTCATCCTATCCAATTCCCTAGCAATGAGCAGGGACATCATCAACCTGATCAGGTTGTTCAGAGCTACTGCTCCAAACTGACCTTGAATGTTTCCAGGAATGGAGCACCTTCACGTCTCTGGACAACCTGTGCCCGTGCCTTACCATTGTTATTGTAAAAAACATCTTCCTTATATCCAGTCTGAACCTATCCTCTTTTAATTTAAAATTATTTCCCCTTTTCCTATTGCAAATCATCAAATACAAGCTGGATCTTGCAGCTCCACATAATACCTCAAGAGTCAGAACAGTGGTAGTTTGCTGATTGAAGTTTAGGTTTTGACCTTCAAGCTGTAGACTTCAGATATAAACTGTTGGTTTGGATTTATTAAAAGGGACACATTTCCAGTATTGACAGTTTACATCAGTTTTGTATATTCTTGTGTCTCGTATATCAGCATTTCTAATTTTATTTGGAAATTTTCAGAGTGATTGACATTATCTTCTGTCTGCCTAGAACATCGGTGATGTTCAAGGAATAATACTTCAAAACCAATACCGCTATTTCTTTTAATAGCAATGAGATTTATTCTCCCAGTACTGCAACTGCTATTCAGACTGGTTTTGATGAGCATTGACATAGAAGCTGTGATTATTTTTTATCTCTCTATTGGTTCATTGCTTGCGATGTCATTGGGAACAGTAGTATGTTTTAATGGAGTTAAAGAGATTGTCACAGTTGGTCACTAAGCATCAGTCAACAGCATCTGAACAGAGGTATAGGGTCAGATTCAGTCTCCTGAGGAAGTCCATCAGGTTTCTTCCTTTTTGTCTTCTAACATGCCATAGAGGAGCAAGAATAACTTGGTACCAGCACACCAAATAATGGAACTTTGTTATTTTTCTTAAATCATTCCTTTTTAGAAGTCATTCTGAATTCCAGAATAGAGATATGGGGTCTGATAAATTCTCATTTTGTGTTTTCTAAGTAAAGAAGAATTAAAATCTTTAATTTCAGATAGTATATTTCCTCAATTAAATGTACAGTGGATAAAGTCCTTGCTGTTAGCACTGGTTTAAGTTATGAGGATTATAAGGGAACTTCAGCTGAAGACCCAGTTTTGCAAACAGAGCAGTCAGAGAAGTTTTTATGGTATCAAAATGAAGCATTGGACTGACAGCTGGGAACACCAGTTTTCATCTTCTACATTTGTCTTTTATTGTCTTTCTGACCAAGAGCAGATACACCACAGTTGCCTTGATCAGCTATTAGTGTGGAGATCTGAGAGAACAAACTCCCAAAAATGGTACAAGTTATTTTCTTCTACAAATAACACTATGTCTCTAAAATATATTTAAAACTTCTTTTTCCCTCCAGTTTCCTATGCTGTACCTGTTTGCAACACCTTTTTTTTTTTTTTTTTTTTTTTTTTTTGCAACACCAATCTTTTTTTTTGTCTAGTCAGGTAGAAACCTAAATAAGGCTGCCATGCTGGAGGTCAGATGACTACTAGATGAGAGCTTTTAATAATTACCCTACAAAAGCTGGAGTAAAAAGTGCATAACTTGTTTAACAGAATGAAGACACCAGGATGTGTTGGAAACACTGGCAATTCAGAAAGCTGTACAGGAAGTGGAAGAAAATGGGAGGTTTTGGTCAGGGCTACTGATTGTAGCACTATGGATGTCATGGGAACAGTATTTTTGGAAACTACATCTATGTCTTGATAAAAACACTGTGCTTTACAGAATGATTGCTGAAACTCTCTTCTGCAATATCTGCCTGATTTGATTAATTTACACTTTGAGTTAACCATAAGAATTATCTGATGCAAAAATACAAGATGATGTATGAGGAAAACAGTGTGTTTGTGTTGTGTAGGAGCTTTCTTCTGTTTTTCAAAAAACCTGTCAGTTAACATAGTCATTAAAATGCTGGTTATATTTTTAGCAGAGTCACTAGTTAGCTTCTGTGTCTCATTTCACATCCATTCATCAGCACATGATATCTGTTATATCAGCACATGATAGCTGTTAACTGTGAAGCCTTAGTTCTGTCCTCAAGCTATGAAGACCTGAGGGTTTAGCTTTGGAAATTGTTGTTTCTTGCTCAGATTTGGTCCAGACAACAGCTGTTGTGCTTGTAAAGGACTTAGTTTAACTGAGACAGCTCCCCTTGGACCAGTAAGGCAGGTTACTGCTGCTGAAAGTCCTAATCTGATGGGTTCAGGCAATCCTTGAACAAACATATGCACCCAGGATGTCTCTGTTTACCTAGAGACAGTGTGATTTGTAAAAGAGCCTGTATTTATAAACCACTCCTGCTGAAAAAATTGCCCCAAAGCATTCCTAAGAATAGTGACTATAATTCTGCTTCATTTTATTAGATTACATCAATTAAGAAACCAAGCTTCGTCTGTCTTTTCAGATTGTTTCTCCTGCATTTTTAAACTGTTCATAAATCTCATGTGCTGCTGTAGTTAAACAATCTAAGAGAAGGAAACAAAAAAGTAAAGGTAAATTTTCTGTCCTCTAGATCTCTGTTTAAAGCTCTTCAGGCTGAGACTTATAAATGGGTTGGTCTATGTTTTAGTCTAATTTCACTCTGAGCCTTGAGTGCCTCCATAATTAAATTATTAAATGAAATTATATAATTGTAATGTCACTTTGTGGTATACAATTTTCCTTAAGTGTACATAGATGCTTATAATTGCATGTAATTATCAAGAACAAAGTTGAAAGCAGTTGGAAATAATTGTTGTTTCATTTAATATTTTAAGTGCTAATATATTTAATGAATATATTCTTCTCTAATATTTTTTATTTCTTTCTAGATTACAGGCTGTGCAGTGAAGAGGCTTCAGATTTGTGTCTGCCTTTAGGACAAGTACAATAGTTCTGTGGGAGAAGCACTCCTAACCATTCTTCTTTCTTATTTTCTAGCAATTCTAACTTGAATAACCACCTGACAGGTTACAGGAAGATTTCCAGGGAATTTTGGAAACTGAGTAAATAAAAACTAATTACCTGAGCTGAAATGACAGTTTAATTCATGTAAGATTCTTGGCTGCCATTCACAACATATTATTTAAATGTCCTGCAAATGTTGCATCCATACGGATGAATGTTGCTCTAGGAGGTTTGGCTTTTCTCTTTCACACTCTCCTGTAGCTGAACCAGCACAGGCTTTAGAGCCAATAACTTCATTATTGCAAAAAGCCCTGGGGGATCCACACTGCTCACAAAGTGGTCAAGTCCTCAGTTTTATCTCATCTCACTGGCAGCTTCAATGGCAAGAAAAGTGCTGTGTGCAATACCGCAGCTCCAGCATATAACACTGACTCTAAATCCATGGAAACTCAAGGGACGAAGTTGCACAGTGTTTCCCACAAGCATTTCTTCCTGGGCTTTTTGCTGAGCTATCTAGAGTAAATTTGTGAACTTTAGAAGGGGTGATGGCAGACATCAACAGAACTGTGTTTGTTCTTGAGAAACCTCTTGTTCAAAGTTGGTTCAGATTAGTGGGAAAAATTGCATGTTGCCACAAAATCTTCGAAACTTAATGTCACATTTTCTGAAACAAAGAAATCCTGCAAGTTTTAACCTAAAATATTTCCTGTCAGAGGCAGGAGAAGGGCTAGTGCTTCTTCACACTGTAAAACAAGTATACTGTACAGATGGTAGGGCTTTGGCAGGGAAGCAGGAGCCTCTTCTGTCTTCCCAGGGACTTCTTTTTCCCTTAGGGAGCATGTTCTAGTCCCTCGTGACTGTCTTTGAATGAGATTTGTTGTTGGGCTGGAGTTAGAAATCTGCCTTCAGTCTTAAAAGAATGATGTTTTAGAGACCCCAAGGTTTTCCTCTTCTCCCCTATCCACCCCCGGAAGGCTGTGGTGCTTGATCAGGAAGGAGTGTTTGAGGCAAATGACTGCTTTTACACTCCTCTTCCTCTGCCACATTTTGCTTTCCTGAATGTTTTGCTTTCCCTGTGTGCTGTGGAAGAAAGCACATGACCCAACATGTTTCAAGTAAAAACATCATTGAGTGTACAATTTCATTAGCTTTGCCTTCTTAGTGAAAGGTTTGTAAGGAATTACATCCTGTGTGCAGTGTAATTGGCTATGATTTGTTCGTCAATAAAGGAATGTGGTGTCACTGTATTGAAGGAACCTAGACCATCTAATGAGCAACCCCTGAAAACAGGGAAAGAGGATACCATGAATCTCTGACCAACCATGAAGTCTAATATAACAGCAGAGACTAACTGTTTCAGTTTTCTCTTAAATCTTCCAATCTGCTGTACAGCAATTTCTTTTCCAGGCTAATTAATTAAAGGTCTGAGCTAGAACTCTAGTTGCATTTTTTTTGTCTCATCCCCTCCCCCCACCATTTCCCATCTATCTATATTATCCTAACCTAATCTCTAAATATAAGTGATCCAAGGTACTTGTCTTTGTCCTGACGAATATCACCATAGCATCTGAACATAATTAAACTGCTTTTACTGTTCTCAAATGCTTTTGGTCCAATGGAGAACAACTCACTGACATTTCTGTTCAGCCCACACTAATTCTAAAATGTTTAAATGATGAATGAAATTGAACATATTTTACTTTCAACATGTTACCTTATAAATTTATGTTTTCAGTATGACGCACACTTTGGGACACAGGTCTACTTAAAAATTTTCAGATAGGTGAAAATGACAAGATTTTTTTTTCTCTTCTAATTACTGTGTATTTTATTATAATGTTCCAATTAATGTATTTTTGTATTTTATAGTTACAAAGTTAATTATGCATTTTCTTGGTGATGTGCATTTTCTAATATAATAACTGATGTTTGCATAAAGCCCTTCCTGTTCTCATACTCCATAGCCATAATTACAAACCTCATATAAAAGACCCTTTGGAAAAGCAAAGTCTTCAAAATGTTCAATTTTTAGAAGTCAAAACTAGCCCTTTAACCAGTCATTGGTGCAAACCATAAAGTACAGAGATTATGTGTTTCTTATGGGAAATTACGGATATTAGCATAATTGTAGCTCCATTCTGCTTGCTAGAAAATCCTTTTTCCTAAGTCATGTTACACAAAAAAATTAAAAATTAATGTATCTTAAAACCTTTATTTTGCATGTTCGTGTGCACTCCTTTTTCTTGAATGGTAATGGAGAAAGATTTTGGAAAATATTTCAGGGCATGTAATTTAGGACCCTGGTATGAATGCTCCCAAGGTGCCTGCTTCTCCCTGCTGACCAGGCTGGGATCCTGGGAAGCATCTCTAGATAACTCAGCCACCCTAACTACCTGCTACGGGTTAGAAGACATAGGTATATATTTGATTCATATTCTGCCTTCTGTACAGCTGAAATGTGGATTCCAGTTTTTATCTGTTAATGAGGAGATTTTATTTGCTATACATTTTAACTACAATTATGAAAGGTTTTCAGTGTAGACAAACTCATATCTAAGTAATTTTAAAGTGACAGGTTTTTGTCCCTTCTAAAAACTCAAGTAATGTAGGCTGCAATGCAAACTTGATCTTGTTCCTCAAAAAAATTCCCCATTTCTACATCTTTCATATACTTACTCTGTAATAGAACATGAGACTACTGTCCTACCTGTACCTGAAAAAGCCACACACTGAAAAGCTGATACCTAATATCCCAGCTGATACCCTATCATCACATGCTTGTGGTAGCTGCAGTTCTAACAGAATTGAGGATGTGCAGCCAAATCTACAGTTGTATGAATATTGTTTTGGCTCTTGTGTGCTTTTGACTAGGCACTGTCAAAAGATGCCCCATTTATATGGAAAGTTCTCTTGATTCAAACCATCGGCTTCTTCATAGCCAGACCTAGCAAAAGGCCATAAACACAAGCCAAAGTCCATACTTACTAAACAAATTCTTAGGAGCTAACCATGTGCTTTGTGTTTTACTTAACACACAATGTATTCAAGCAAAAACATGTTGAGGAATGCATATAATGCAGGTGGCTCAGGGTGCAGCTGGAGCTGTGGGCTGAGCTCTAGGTGGCTGGAGCCCCAGGCAGGGGCTGTGAGGTGCATTACAAAGGGCCCAGGCACCTGTGGCGTGGGCTGGGGAGGGGGGGGACCAGAGATGCGGCAGGAGCTGAGCACACTCTGACTTCCCAGTGCTTAGGCTGTGAGGGGATGAAAGCAAAGGGGCTCCTTTTTTGGGGTCACTCCTCAGAGACACCAGCTTGAGTTGGTGTTTTCTTAATTAGTTATTGCACCAAGATTAAATTATTTTAAGTATCGTCTCAGACTGCTAAAGGAAACGTTGGGTTGAGCTGGTGTGTGTGTGAAGAGCATGGCTGGGAAGGGGCTCAGGAGGTACGAGCATGACTGCCAGGGTGGCTCCTGGATGGTCAGACAGGGATGTTCCCTTTACATACAAGCCTATGGGAACAGATAACATGGATATATCCCACCATTGGCACCATCCCACCATGGCTGTTCCAGGTGATAGGACAGGTCTTTGGCTAAACCCTCTCATACATATTTCAGCTGCCTGCAACACTAGATTGAAGCATGTTCTGAAGCTTTGCTGAAGCAAGATCTTCCATCCTTCAGTAAAAGGTGTTGAAGTTATGTTAGTTTCTTTTGACTGTGGTGGATTCCAGTCAGGGGTCCATTGAGGAAGTAGTCTTCAGGGGAACATTGGTTAAATACCAAGTTTCTTCAAAGTTTTGCATAGATTGTAGTATAAACTTGTTAGTCTGACACTTGCTCATCCTGTTAAAAGGAGGATGCTATCCCAAATAGATTATTGCATATATACTCTTATAAAAATTTCACAATTCATCTTAGAAATTGCTTTGAGATATTATTGCAATTAATATTGTAAGAGAAATTGTAAAAATACTTACACATACAAATGTATAGCAAACTATGGTGTAATGTAACTGTCCTTAAACATTTAAAAATAAGAAGGAAATGTTATAAAGTGTTGGTAAAGTTTTTGGATGCTGTTTATGTTTGAACTTTTCTCTGTTTTCCTGTAGAAACTTCCGTATCCTCTTCCTGTGTCCCTACAAAGTTTTGTACAAAGCAGAACAAGAAATGCTACAGGGATTGTGCTCCACCTTTCTCCTTCCTGCTGGGATATCCTTTCTGTAGAGAAATGTAAAGTATGTAATATTAAAATTAAAATGTTATATTATTCTTTATCTCAGTAATTTTCTGTAATCTACAACATATTAAGCTGAATGGCAGAAGTGCACTATTTTTACGTTTTTATGACATATGAGTTTGCCAGCCAAAGGTAGCTAAAATCTATTACAAAGTTTCTTGTTTTCCAGAGTCTTATCAAGGGTTCATGTCTAAGCCAAACAAGACAAGGGTGGGTTGGGTTTTTCTCTTCATTGTTTCAACTGAATTAACAGGAAGGGGGGAGTGCTTTACCTGTCTGACACTGGAGCAATATTCATTAGCTCCCACTTCTCACTTGTCTGTCTGTCCAGACTCTGTCTGCATCCTTGTGGGAATTGCAGGGGAATTTCCTAACTCCCTGTAATAAATAAAGAAATTAGTAAAGGCCTTTATCCAAGTTCCACTTTTAATTCACTCTAAAAGGTAATACTTACAATAAAATAGAGGAACAGGACTTTAAAAGTGTAGGCAATGCTAATGGATGATGCTCCTGAGCAGTCAGCATAGGTTTTAACCATTGTACTGTTCCTCTGTACATTGGAAGCCTGTTTTATAACCCTACACACATATAAATGCAGATGTATATATTTATATTTCTCATTTGGATCATTCAGCAGTCCTTTCCTAGCCATAGCAACAAGGCATGAAGCTGGGTATGAGGGAAGAGAATGATTCCACCATCTGGTAGACAGGGAAGATCAGAAAACAACATTCCACCTTGTCTTGTCACTACAGTTCCAGGCAAAGATTCCCTGTCCAGCTTCCCCACAGGCCCCCTTCAGCTACTAGAAGGTTGCTATGAGGTCTTTGCTCAATCTTCTCTTCTCCAGACTGCACAGCCTCAACTTTCTCAGCCTCTCTTTGTAGGGAAGGTGTTCTGGTCCCCTTATCATCTTTGTTCCTTCCTCTGGACTTTCCCAACAATTCATGTCCTTCCTATGTTAGGGGCCAGAGCTGTGTGCAGCACTCGAGGTGAGGTCTCACCAGCACGGAGCAGAGGGGCAGAATCACCTGATGCTGCCCATCCTCCTTTTGATGCAGTCCAGGATTCCGTTGGCTTTCCGGGCTGCAAGCTCACAATGCCCAGTCATGCTGAGTTTTTTGGCAGCCATCACCCCAAGTCCTTCTCAGCAGGGCTGCTCTCAATCATTTCTCCACCCAAACTACAAGTTTTTCTGAGACTGCCCCATCACAACTACAGGTTGGACAGAGATTAACATTAAACTCCATGAAAAATCTGTGAAAATCAGCTCTTAGGAAGAAGACCCTGTTAATGCTACAATCAGGAGGAAGTGTTACTGAACTCAAGTCACAGACACCAATGAGTCCACATGATGATAATGTACAAATGCCTTTATCGTGTGATTAGAGTCAGCTAGAATTTGCACTTACTAGGCAACAGAGAACCCCAGTCAAAAAAGGTAAAGCCATATGAAGCCAGACTTCACTTTCTCTTCCTTTCTGGAACAACTTAGTTTTTTGCACAGCTCCACAGAGATATAAATTCCTCTCTTCTTGTCTAACCCACACAAGAGGCTACTAGACAAGACCAGACTGTCCTCAGGACTAGTGTTACGCCAGTTAAATACAGACAGTCTTTAACCACCTTCTTCTTTGGTCTTTCTGGTTGTCTCAATAATCTTGGTTTTCCTATCAGAGCCTCAGGAAACCACATATCAGAAGGTTCAGATAACTTTGTTCTGCTCTCTAGATTAACCCCAAAACCAGTGCAAACTGTTCAATATCTTCCCCTAGAGGTTGCAGGCATCTTTTTTCCTTGAGAGCCTCAGTGTAAAATCATACATGTGATTCTAACAAGAAAAAGTTTTATTAAAAAAAAGGTGAAAACTCAAAGAAATGTGTCTTTTTTCTAATTTATTAGTTACATTTCTGATCAGCTTTATTAGATGATACAGATTAAGACCTGGGCTCCATAGAAATAGAAGAGGGCTGCTCTACTGAAGGGCTCACTAAAGGTAAAGAACAGTGTCTTGAATGTTTAGTAGCTACTTCAGAGTCTGCATTTTCAGGTGTGTTTGTTTAAACATCACCATAAGCAATTCTGAACAATTATTTCTTCACCCCATAAAAACTGTTTCATCATTTGATTCAATTAAAAAAAAAATTGTGTGTTTCTATGAGGAGCTTATTGAGGTAAAGACACAAAGAACAGATGAGTGCTCTGTGTAGTTTTGAAAACTGTGAAGTCAGAATCATGATCTGTGTCTCCTGTGTGAGGTATCCAACTTGAGAATTTACCATGATGCTGATAGAGTTTCTTTCCCTTTCCCTGTGCTTTCCCAGTTAGAATGGTCAGCAAGACCTCCATGCACTCATGTGCCACATCATTAAATCATGGCTCTAAGTCATATTTAGAGCGGGACTGCATCTGCCCCTTCAAGAAGTCTTCACTTCTCTCTCACAGTAAAAACCTTCCTTTGAG